>NC_064630.1:753307722-763307722 GCF_023864275.1 Schistocerca cancellata
AACAGAATATTAGCGTTGAATAGTTGCATACCTGCCGTTACATGTTAAGAAAAACACGCAGAAGGAAATAATCTGAATCTTATTGTTTCATCATTGCTGTTTGAATTTATGTGGGTTGTTTAACTGGGTTTGATGACGCACTTCGTTAAGAAGCTTCAAAAACAATCTGTTCAACATTATGGTATTTAATTTTGATCGTGGGCTCATCGGAAAACGTAATAGGAGCTTGGATGAACTCAAAAGGCAAAATACTTTGTAGCAGACCAACTTTCTTCTTAGAAATTTAGATTCTGTAGAGCTACGAGATACGGATTAAGAATTGGGAAGTAGATTTTCGTTTTTTACAAAATTATAGAAAAAGTTACAAGACGAGCTCAGTTGACCACACAGTGATTTTCTGCTGTTATTGTGCTGAGTAAGCGGAATAGATTAAAAGACGATATTTCATTTATTCGTTTCCATAGAGAATCATACGTATACACTCGTTACGCCCCACAACAGGAATAACATCCGTACTTAATACATTTTAGAGAACAAAACACATTTGTGTAAGTATCTACAGAGATATGTGCTGTCTGTAGGTCACTTACTTAACCAGCTTGCGCTTTATGTCTCTGACGCATGTTTTGTCCGTGACACAAGACGGTTAGACGAAGAAATAGCAGAGACTACAATCACACAGTCTGTATTTCTAGTTGCTGTAATGTGTTTCATGTTTTTATTTACTCCAAGTACAGCTGTATGGGGCTATATGGCGCCTGCTCTCTCTCTCTCGCTCTCTCTCTCTCTCTCTCTCTCTCTCTCTCTCTCTCTCTCTCTCTCAGCAATCGCCACAGAAAACGGGAGAACGGACGTGTGTAGCCTTTCCTCTGCAGGTTTCATCTGCCGAGTCTTAACAAAAGACATTGTCAGAGATAATTCCTTTCAAGATCGATTCTCCTCTGTCCCAGTGACTTCAGGATCTGATGGAACAGTCGATCGAACGGCCCACTATAAGAGACAGTCAGAGGTTGTGAACAATCTATCTCCTCTTTCGTCCCAGATCCAGCGTCTCAGAAATGATTGGTCATTGGTCAGATTCGCCGCTTCACAACAGCTAGGGTTAAAACGTTAATGACCGCCCTTAATGACTTGTTAGAAAATAAAACTTCGTGATTTAATAGACTAGAAGCGCTTTTAGTGTTGCCATTTTATCAATAACTGATACAGTGAGACAGAGAATGTCTAAAGATTAAGTTTACGTCTTACAAAAAAGTAAAAATAGCAATTATCTGTTGTTATTAAGGCGTTTATTATGAAAAAATTGCACTGTTATCGGTTTCGTACCGGCAGGTTTATTGTCAGATGGCTGTTCACGTTTATTGTTTAATTGAGTTTATACTGAACACAAAATGTTATTTCGTAACCTCCTTTAAAATGTAGTGTCATCGAAAATCCTACGTTAATTTGTGTTCCTGTTCACAGTTTTTTAAAAGATTCATATTTAGTCGAATAATATGCAATATTCAACAGTCTTCCTACTTTTGGAGATAAGGACGGCGTAGAACTCGTAAATTTTTGCATATATGTCTGACGATGAATCTGTAGGTCGAAACTTGTAACTGCGCTACTTACCTTCAGTAAACAGCTTTAATAACAGAGACTGCTTGCCTCGGTAAATCATCTGAAACTATCGTTAGGGAACATTTTTTTTTATTTTTTACAGTTGCACATTTTTTTGGGGAGGAGTTGTCTTACTCTACAGAAAAGCATTGAGTTATTCAGTGGCATTTTAAGTCTACATCATTCGGTGCAATATTACCATTCACTGTAAACGTTTTCGTTTCATGACTTTTTATTTAGGTACTTTGTTAGCGTCTCCTAAAGCAGCTACTTTAGAGGTCAATATTCGATCAGCAACATCCTAACGAATTCAGATTCTTCTCTCTCGATGCCTTTGACCTATTTCCCATACTCTAAGAAAGATCTGCCGCTTACCTCGTTAAATAAGCGCATGTTTAATCAAGGTTGTAACGTTTGAACTTAGTGAAGACAGTTCACTTCTGACATCACGGGGCTATTAAAAATGATTCAGTATATATTTTCCATAGTATTACGTTTACAAATATTTTTCGTGCCTGAATACAATCGTAGACTCATTGGTTAAGCATTTTTGACTCTACGAATGTTCTACGAGTGCCCCTCTGGTACCGCGATACGTGTACAAGCAGTAGTGGGTTTTATTCCACACCTTAAGTAGTACCCCCTGTCAGTGGCCACGCAGAATATTCATGAGTTCTCTGTGGTGTTGAAGTGTTCGTAACAGTGGGGGGGGGGGGGGGGGGGGGCTAAGTAAACATCTTCCTTAGTGTACTCCCCCAAGGTCAAAAGCTACAAGCATTACGTGTGGCGATTTGGGGGAAGTGCTAACACAGTCACATCATCTTGACCACTACCCCAGTCCAGTAATGTGGAAGTTCGTCGCTCAGGTAGCAAGGGAGCTGCTCCGTCCTGTTGGAAGATGAAATTCTCGGAGTCAGCTGTCAATTGCAACAATAATCACAACAGCAACATCGTACACAGGTATCCGTCACAGTCTTCTCATAGAAGAAAAAGAGCCCGTACAGTTTGGTCTTTGACGTCGCACACAAAACAACGTTTCACGAATCTCGTTCATGTATCACAATTTCATGACGATTTCCTGTGAAACACAGTCTTACACTGTGGCCATTAATCTTTAGAGGTAAATGGAAGGTTCCTTCATTCGCTGAATATGACAGTGAAATGTTACTTCTGAAGTTCTTCCAGTTTTGTGATGCTAAATTGAAGGAACTGGCCATAATCTTCGGGTTTTAACTGTTGCACAAGTTGCAGACGGCACAGCCGCGCGCGTAACCGAGCGATGTGAGGCGCCCTGCCACGGTACGCGCGGTTCCCCCCCGGTCGGAGGTTCGAGTCCTCCCTTGGGCATAGGTGTGTGTGTCGTCCTTAGCGTAAGTTAGTTCAAGTCAGATTATGTAGTGTATAAGCTGAGGGACCGATGACCACAGCAGTTTGGTTCCATAGGAACTTACCATCACCACCACATAGCACGGTTTGAATTGTAATTGGGGCAAGATCTTCCAAGGAGTTTGCTGCCGTATTCCACATTTCTGGCTTGCGCGGAACGTTATTTTTTAGGGTCCCGTACCTCAATTAGTAAAAATTTAACCCTTATACGATCACTACGTGGTCCATCTGTCAGTCTGTGCGCCCAACTGTTAAGACCCCTTTTTGTCAGGGACAGTTAGAAGTATCTGTGCTTGCGTAAGCTGTCGGCAAAGATGAAACGCGAAGATCGATTAGTAGACGCTGGATGAAGCGCGCCTATCACGAGAGAGGCCAGAGACACACCCACAAGCAACAGGCCGCCAAAGCCATTTCGACAGCATGTATGTAGGCCGCAGGAGCGGACCGGGGGGTCTTACTCAGTCAACCAGTTTGACGTCTGCCAGTTCACTCGCAGGGCAGGTTTAGTTCGTCACAGACCACGTCAGCACATAGTGACCAGATTAGTGACTCTAGAGGGACTAGTTCGCCTCAACCAGAAGTGTAAATTAACATCAGTCTGCAAGAGGACTATTACTGATGATCTCGTTGTTGTATAGCTAGAGAAGGCCGAAATGCACGCGTTAAACTCAAGCAGTCTGGCGTGAGGTCTGAAACAGGATACGTAATGAATGCTATAAAGAAAAGTACGTAGCTTCTGGAATACTTAACTTTAATCCACATTTGTAGAACATTGCTCTTGATGATACAGAAGTATTATAGCAATTGAATACGGCGCCTTGCTAGGTCGTAGCAACGGTAGCTGAAGGCTATGTTAACTATCGTCTCGGCAAATGAGAGTGCTATGTGTCAGTGAACCATTGCTCGCTAAGACGGCTATACAACTGGGGCGAGTGCTAGTACGTCTCTAGACCTGCCGTGTGGTGGCGCTCGGTCTGCAATTACTGACAGTGGCGACACGCGGATCCGTCGTATACTAGCGGGCCGCGGCCGATTTAAAAGCTACCACCTAGCAAGTGTGGTGTCTGGCTGTGACACCACATTCCTCCCCCGCAAATCGGCGAACGGTTGTGTTATAAGGCTTCCGCCCGCCGTGGGGAGGACCCCATGTTGACGTATGCGACGAGGTGGGGAGCCTAACAACAGGCGAGGCTGTGCCACCCGCACCCGGCCATTCGGTCCGAGGGGAGCTAGGAAACGCCTGAAAACCTAGTCCAGGGTGCACGCCAACATGAGGTGTATGCGCCAGTAGATAGTCAGGAGGGGCCGAAGGGTCGACCTCCATCGAGTCGGAGCATCCGACTGGCGAAGACGACAGATGGTCCGGGGCGGGCAAGGGTTCCATGGCGGAGGACATCTGGTCACGGGAAGCGATCGGCGGCGCGTGACCCAGGGAGGCGCCCGGCGGTAGCAGCGACTCGTCCACTGCGGGCGGCGCCGGCGGCGGCTGCGGCGGCGGCGCGACGCCATGGGGCAAAATGGAAGGCATCGTCGGTAACACCTGGGGATGAGGCGAGCCAGTAGATGGGTCCCCAGGGCGCTGACCGGACGGCACCGTCGCTGAAAGCAGACGGGGAGCGGCAGAACCCAGGCGACGACAGAGGCGCAGCTGATTGAGATGCCGACGCACCTCACCAGAGGCCCCCAAAACCAGATACATAGCGCGGCCGAGGCAGCGAAGAACGCGCCCTGCCAGCCAACGCCGTGAACCGCGATAGTTGCGATAGTATACTACGTCGCCAGAAGCAAAAGCAGGTGGCTGCCGCTGCACAGGAACCTGATGCGGCGGATGCAGCAAAGACATCAAGGTTCGATGAGGACGACCATGGAGCAACTCAGCCGGCGAGCGACCATCGCGGGGTTGAGAGCGATACGAGGCCAAAAAGAGCAATAACGCGTCCTCCCGAGAATGCGACTCTTTCAACTTCAACATCTGGGACTTGAAAGTCCGGACCAAACGTTCAGCGGCACCGTTTGACTGCGGCGAAAACGACGCGGATGTCAGATGTTGAATACCATTGGCCTTGCAGAATGACTGAAATTCTGCGGACATGAATTGTGGGCCATTGTCGGAAACAATAGTCTGTGGTAGACCTTCAACGCAAAAGATAGCGGACAACGCTTGGATGGTGGCAGAAGACGTAGTGGAAGACATCTTGACAACAAAAGGAAAATTACTTAAGGAATCGACCACAACCAACCATCGAGCATTCCAGAATGGACCAGCAAAATCTATGTGTAAGCGTTGCCAAGGGGAAGTGGCTTTCGGCCATGCAAAGAATTTCCGCGGTGGTGCGGATTGTTGTTCGGCACACGCCACGCAAGAAGAGCACATATTCGTAATCGCAGCATCGATTATGAACCAAGTACAGTGCTGACAAGCAAGTTGTTTCGTGCGCACTATACCCCAATGTCATTGGTGGAGAATCTTTAAGACAGAGGACTGTAACGAACGTGGGACCACGACGCTGGACTGATCATTATCAGAACGCAACAGCAAAACACCACGTCGTACAAAAAGTCTCTCCTTGTGAGCAAAAAATCGGCGAACCAACGGATCCTCGATCCGTGACTTTGACAAAGGCCATTGCGTAGCAGCAAAACGCAAAACGGTAGCAAGGACAGGGTCAGCAGCTGTGGCTGTAGCTACACGACGAAAATCAATCGGAAACGATTCGACCACGTCATCGGTTTCCGCATCAATGAACATACAAGCAAGTTCGGAAGAATCGAATGCTTTATCCTCGGCAACAGGCAAACGTGACAACGCATCGGCGTTTCCTTGCTTAGCAGGGGACCGATACAAGATATCGTAGCGGTACTGCGAGAGGAAAATAGACCAGCGAATGAATTTCTGCGCTGTACGCGGAGGTACAGGTTTGTCCGGATGAAAAAGCGATGTCAAAGGTTTGTGGTCTGTGATGATGGTAAAGTGACGACCATACAAGAAATCATGAAACTTGGTAACACCAAATACGAGAGCCAAAGCTTCTTTCTCTATCTGTGAATAATGTCTTTGCGCAGACGACAGCAACTTGGACGCAAAGGCAAGATCATGTGAACCATTTTTGTGCGCAAGCACAGCACCGATCCCGAAATCTGATGCATCGACCATCAACAAAAGGGGTTTCTGGGGATCGAATGGCGTAATGCAAGTATTTGAAAGCAACGCCGATTTCAGCTGGCGAAAGGCGCGTTCGCATTTCGCCGTCCAGACGAACGGAACACCTTTACGGCGTAAGCGATGAAGCGGAGCTGAAATGGAAGAGGCATGGGGGATGTAGCGATGATAATTTATTTTACCCAGTACACTCTGTAGCTGCTTCAAATTCTGCGGCGAAGGCAAGTCTTGTATGGCACGAAGGTGCTCTGGACTGGGATGTATGCCTTGGGCATTGAGTACATGTCCCAGATATGGCAAGTCACGAGCAAAAAACACACATTTGTCCTTACGCAAGCGAAGACCATTTTGTCGCAAGACCTGAAATAATGTTCGGAGAGTGTAGTTGTGGATTCACTGTTGCCTTGAAGTCCACACAAAGTCTCAAATTTCCGGAAGGTTTTTGCCAAATGACTAAGGGTGAAGCCCAGAGAGAAGCCTGCACACGTCCAATGACACCTTGTGATTCTAAATCATTTAATGTTCTTGCGACCTCATCACGCAATGCGTGGGGAACATTGCGCGCTCTGAAAAATTTCGGTTGCGCGTTTACTTTCAGTTCCAAGTGTGCTTCATATTTCTTAGCGCAACCAAGGCCCGGTGCAAAAATGTCTGCAAATTCGTCACATAGACGAGAAACACTGGCTGAAGGCACAGTCTGGTTCACTGATAGGACCTGATTTACGATAGACAAGTTAAACAACTGAAATAAATCTAAACCAAACAAGTTCACTGCAGAAGAAGAACGAAGGACGTAAAATGACACAAGTTTTGTTTGTCCCTTGTATGTTGCAAGAAGGCTGCACTGTCCTAACACAGGGATATGCTGTCCTGAATAAGTAGTTAGCTTAACATTTGCGGCACGCAACGGAGGTGCGCCCAGTTGTTTGTACGTGTCTTTATTGAGCAATGAAACTGCAGCTCCGGTATCGAGCTGGAACGGTATCACTTGTCCGTCAAAGTCCAAATCTACAAAAAGTTTATTGTCCTGCTGACGACAAGAGCGACTGTTTTGTACAACGTGAACAGACACTGGTACAGAATCACTTGCGACGTGACGTGATTTCCGTCGATGTCGACGCACACTTTGTGTGGGATGAACACAGTCACTGTTAGAGAGATGAGCACTGGGTGGAGTGGCATTAACTACATGAATGTCCATGGGCGAAGGTTCACGACCCTGAGTATTCTTGGTTCGATTCCAGCGCGAAGCAAAGGGCCTGGAATGATTGTGAGTGTCCGATCTGAGCTTTTTCTGGCAAACACTTTGAACATGACCTTACTTATAACAGAAAAAGCAAATAGCCTGGCGTGACGGGCAATTTTCACGCGAATGTCTAGTTGCACACCGCGGGCATGATTGCACTGCATTTGCTTGCTTACGTGGGACACGTGGCTGTGCGGAAGAGCGCGAGGGCTGTTTACAGTTCCGTGCAGCTCACCCAGCGGGCCGGTTAATGTGACACACAGCTGGCGAAGTTTCAAATGATTCCTGAGCAAAGTCAAGCGTGTCTTGCCTATCCAATATGTCTATCACTTGTTGAAGGGAGGGATTGACTAGTTTCAAAATCTGTTCCCTTATGTGAACATCAGAAACGTTCTGTGCAATTGCATCACGCACCATAGTATCTGAATAAGGGAGTCCACATTCACACTCAAAAGCACAATCCCGTGTAAGGCCTTGCAAAGTTACAACCCACTCCCGATTAGTCTGACCGGCCGTACGTTTTGTACGAAAGAACGTATACCTTTTTGCAACTACATTGACTGTTTCTTTGAAATAGGCATCTAAAGCAGACAAAATTTCTTCGTAGGACAGAGTTGCTACGTCGCGTCGGGGAAACAATTTGACTATCACACGGTATGTCTGCACCCCGACGGATGCTAACAAAAAAGGCTGCCGCTCGTTACCTTGAATTCTGTAGGCGGCGAGATGGAATCCAAATTGGCGTGACCACTCCGTCCATGTTTCCACTTCTGCTTGAAAATTACGGAATGGTGGTGCAACTGCGTGTTGTGACGGCGGTAGCGGTGAAGCGGCTGCGGCCGCATCGGTCTGCAGTGCACGTTGACCCTGGACGAGCTGTCCAAGGGCATCCAATAAGGCCTGCGTCTGCTGATTCTGCAAGCGATAAAATTCTGACAGTACATCTGGAGATTGTGGCGAAGCCATTACACAAATAAATCAGAGCAAAGCAATATCAAGACAAATGCAACGTGAGCGCGTCATCCCATCCTCGTCGCCACTTGTTGTATAGCTAGAGAAGGCCGAAATGCACGCGTTAAACTCAAGCAGTCTGGCGTGAGGTCTGAAAAAGGATACGTAATGAATGCTATAAAGAAAAGTACGTAGCTTCTGGAATACTTAACTTTAATCCACATTTGTAGAACATTGCTCTTGATGATACAGAAGTATTATAGCAATTGAATACGGCGCCTTGCTAGGTCGTAGTAACTGTAGCTGAAGGCTATGTTAACTATCGTCTCGGCAAATGAGAGCGTAATTCTCAGTGAACCATGGCTAGCAACGTCGGCTGTACAACAGGGTCGAGTGCTAGTACGTCTCTCTAGACCTGCCATGTGGTGGCGCTCGGTCTGCAATTACTGACAGTGGCGACACGCGGGTCCGTCGTATACTAGCGGGCCGCGGCCGATTTAAAAGCTACCACCTAGCAAGTGTGGTGTCTGGCTGTGACACCACACTCGTACCATAAACGTGGACTCTATTCAAGTTAAGTAAATGTCTCCAGTTCTTGTAAACTAAGAACCGTATTAATCCACGTGTGCATTAGTGTTGTAGGAAGAGGCTGCTGGCTACCCATAACAATATTCTCTCCCTTGCTTCCTTGCGGTACAATCAAGTTGAAATTTATGCCCCATACTAAGGACTCCGGTCCCTTCGTGCTGTGAAATATTTGAGCTTCTAAGTCAATGAAGTCAAAAGGTACAGCCATTCGTGTCACGTATTGTGATACAAACTCAGTCACAAAAAGGTGTACAGCGCTTCCCTTTTTACCGTGAGACTGAGAAGCTTATGTACACGAATCAACATGGTTTCAGAAGGCAACGCTGGTGTGAAACTCAGCTTGCCCTTCTCTCACATAATACACTGAGATCTATGGATGGAGGGCAACAGGCAGTTTCCTTATTTCTAGATTTCAGGAAAGCATTCGACACAGTGTCCGACTCCAGGCTGTTAACGAAAGTACGAGCATATGGAATAAGTTCACAGATATGTGAGTGACTCGAAGACTTCTTAAATAATACACTCCTGGAAATTGAAATAAGAACACCGTGAATTCATTGTCCCAGGAAGGGGAAACTTTATTGACACATTCCTGGGGTCAGATATATCACATGATCACACTGACAGAACCACAGGCACATAGACACAGGCAACAGAGCATGCACAATGTCGGCACTAGTACAGTCTATATCCACCTTTCGCAGCAATGCAGGCTGCTATTCTCCCATGGAGACGATCGTAGAGATGCTGGATGTAGTCCTGTGGAACGGCTTGCCATGCCATTTCCACCTGGCGCCTCAGTTGGACCAGCGTTCGTGCTGGACGTGCAGACCGCGTGAGACGACGCTTCATCCAGTCCCAAACATGCTCAATGGGGGACATATCCGGAGATCTTGCTGGCCAGGGTAGTTGACTTACACCTTCTAGAGCACGTTGGGTGGCACGGGATACATGCGGACGTGCATTGTCCTGTTGGAACAGCAAGTTCCCTTGCCGGTCTAGGAATGGTAGAACGATGGGTTCGATGACGGTTTGGATGTACCGTGCACTATTCAGTGTCCCCTCGACGATCACCAGTGGTGTACGGCCAGTGTAGGAGATCGCTCCCCACACCATGATGCCGGGTGTTGGCCCTGTGTGCCTCGGTCGTATGCAGTCCTGATTGTGGCGCTCACCTGCACGGCGCCAAACACGCATACGACCATCATTGGCACCAAGGCAGAAGCGACTCTCATCGCTGAAGACGACACGTCTCCATTCGTCCCTCCATTCACGCCTGTCGCGACACCACTGGAGGCGGGCTGCACGATGTTGGGGCGTGAGCGGAAGACGGCCTAACGGTGTGCGGGACCGTAGCCCAGCTTCATGGAGACGGTTGCGAATGGTCCTCGCCGATACCCCAGGAGCAACAGTGTCCCTAATTTGCTGGGAAGTGGCGGTGCGGTCCCCTACGGCACTGCGTAGGATCCTACGGTCTTGGCGTGCATCCGTGCGTCGCTGCGGTCCGGTCCCAGGTCGACGGGCACGTGCACCTTCCGCCGACCACTGGCGACAACATCTATGTACTGTGGAGACCTCACGCCCCACGTGTTGAGCAATTCGGCGGTACGTCCACCCGGCCTCCCGCATGCCCACTATACGCCCTCGCTCAAAGTCCGTCAACTGCACATACGGTTCACGTCCACGCTGTCGCGGCATGCTACCAGTGTTAAAGACTGCGATGGAGCTCCGTATGCCACGGCAAACTGGCTGACACTGACGGCGGCGGTGCACAAATGCTGCGCAGCTAGCGCCATTCGACGGCCAACACCGCGGTTCCTGGTGTGTCCGCTGTGCCGTGCGTGTGATCATTGCTTGTACAGCCCTCTCGCAGTGTCCGGAGCAAGTATGGTGGGTCTGACACACCGGTGTCAATGTGTTCTTTTTTCCATTTCCAGGAGTGTAGAACCCAGTATGTTGTCTTCGACGGCGAGTGTTAAGCAGAGACAAGAGTATCGTCAGGAGTGTCTCATGGAACTGTGAAGGGGGCATGGACAGGATGGGCAGCTATCTGCGGTTGTTTGCTGGTGATGCCGTGGTGTACGATAAAGTGTCGAAGTTGAGTGACTGTAGGAAGATACAAGACGACTTAGACAAAATTTCCAGTTGTTGTGATGAATGGCAGCTAGCACTAACTGTGGAATAATGTAAGTTAATGCGGTGGATAGGAAGATCAAACCTGTAATGCCTGGATTAAGTGTTACTAGTGTCCTGCTTGACAGGGTCAAGTCGTTTAAATATCTGGACGTAACGTTGATAAGCGATATGAGGTGAAACGAGCATGTGAGAACTGTGGTAGGAAAGGCGGATGGCCTACTTCGGTTTATTGGAAGGATTTTAGGAAAGAGGGAGAAGAGATCGCATATAGAACGCTGGTGCGACCCATTCTTTAGTACTGCTCGAGTGTTTGGGATTGAATTCAGAGGCGAGCTGCTAAATTTCTTACTAGTAGCTTCGAACAACACATAAGTGCTACGGAGATGCTACTGGAACTCAAATGGGAATCCCAGGAGGGAAGGCGACATTGCTATCGAGAAACAGCATTGAGAGGATTTAGAGAACAGGCCGTTGAAGCCGACTGCCGAACGATTCTACTGGCGCCAACTAACATTGCGCCTAAGGACCATGAACATAAGATCGAGAAATTGGGGCTCATACGGAGGCATATATACAGCCGTTTTTCCCTCACTCTATTTGCGAGTGGAACAGGGAGGGAAATGACCAGTAGCGGTTTAGCGTACCCTCCGCCACGCACCGTACAGCGCCTGTGGAGTATCTATGTAGATGTAAATGAATATGGAGTAGGAGATCTTTAAATTTGTCAAGAAGCAAGGCATAATACTACAAGTAAAGGGGAAGTCTAAAAATGGTTAATCTGTAATTTTAACACTTAAAAACATTTTTATACCATTTGTTGTTTGTCTCTTTCTGTCTGTCCGTCTGTTAAGACCTCTTTTTTTTTTCAGGAAGAGATAGAGGTATCAAGCTGCAATGTGTGTCATGTAAATCTAGGGCCCCATGGCGGTGTAAATAATTTAAGCTGTAAGTCAACACAATCAAAATATACGGCCATACACGGGCAAACTCACTCGTCAAAAGCTACAGATGACGTACACGTACAGTTGTCGTGCCTGTTGATCTAGTTAGAGGTCACTAGTAGTTCCATTTGGAGCACCGAGCGCTTGCTTGTTTACTCTTCCGCTCCGCCGAGTTGTAGTAGTTCGTTGTTTACGCGATGTGTTGTGACTTTTGTGTGTTGTTATTCGTTAGTGAATCGTCTTTTCTGTTAATTTAAGTGTGTTTTTGGCAGCTGTTCCCAGCGCTTCGCGTCAACATGTCATCCAAGCTGATACCACGCAAAAGCTTTGCTTTTGACAGGTCCGTCCGTATGTGCAACGAAGTTCGTACGAAATTCATGACTGGTTAGTGAAAACATATGGTATTGCTTCAGATCAGGTTCACACCGCATGTTCTGATACTGGGCTTATGTATTGTTTGTAAAATTCATGGACCTTTTACAAGTAGACAGATCGTTACTTGAACACAGCTCCGCCATGGAGATCAGTCAGTTAACGTTGTCCTCCTTGCTAATGCAGACGACGAATCTACCAATTTATTTATTTATTTCATTAACATTACAGAGTAATCCACCACCTTGAAATGTAAGGCGGGTCTGATTCTTCTAAATCTAACAGCAGAGACTTCTCATTGTTACAATCTTATTGGTCCACAATCGTTAATGCTTTTTTAAGTAATATAAAGAACATAATATATAAAAATTTCTGTAAAGGTAAAGCGAACTGAATGCTCATGAATTCTCATAATGGTTCTATATAATTTGTTTCTGCCTAGTAGATAAGAATATAATTTAAATGCCGGCCGGAGTGGCCGAGCGGTTCTAGGCGCTACAGTCTGGAACCGCGCGACCGCTGCGGTCGCAGGTTCGAATCCTGCCTCGGGCATGGGTGTTTGTGATGTCCTTAGTTTAGTTAGGTTTAAGTAGTTCTAAGTTCTAGGGGACTGCTGACCACAGCAGTTAAGTCCCATTGTGCTCAGAGCCATTTGAACCATATAATTTAAATAATGCAAATCTCAAAGAAAAATGTAATACAGTGAGTGTGGTGAAAATAATTTGCAATATGTAGAGGGAAGTGATATATTGTATTTGGATGTGTAACATAGTCTAAGTAACATGTTGGTTGCTTCCATTCTAAACGAGATTTTGCGGGGGAGAGTTGTACCTGTGAGCTTCGAATGTGGGGAAAATAGTTGTCATTCCGAAGTATCGCTGCCGTTTAAGTACAAAACTGTTGCACTGGCTGTGGACAGCAGATTGCCCTAACTACGTGGTCGTGTGAGTGGTAAATAATAGTGTTGCCTCCCTGGCCGTACTGCTTTGGCTCTAGTGGCCAAATATAGGGTTGCATTAAATCTATTTTTTCTGCTTATCCCTTTTTAGATTTTTCTAAGGCGTTTGATAGTGTTAGTCACGCGTATCTCCATCGCCTGTTGGAGGTTGTTGGCTTCTGGACGTGTCGTTCTTTGTTACTAATACAGGAACGTTGCAGCGTCAGAGGAGGTCAACAGATGGCTGACGTGCCGATTGTCCTCTGTAGTGGAGTGCCTCAGGGCAGTTCGCTTTCCACGTCTTTGTTTGTTCTGTCTCTTGATCCGTTCGTGAGTCATCTTGCTGATGCGGGTTTAAAACTCTCAGGGGGGAACCTCATAATTTGGGCGTACGCCGATGGCGCGGTGGTGTTCGTTCGTCGATGTACGGAACTCCGCCTGTTAAAAGTGATAATCTATCACTTTTGTCGTACTTCAAGTGCGTACATAAATGAATACAAATACAAGTCCCTCAACCTAAGCGGCTTCGAGGACGCTGTCCTTCCTTGATCACGTTTTTAGATCGTCATACATCTTTGGGTTTGTCATTGATCGTTGCCCACTGATGATGGCGGTTTTGAAATGAAAACCTGTTACCGATAAAATTCAGGGCGCCGGACTGGAACATGAACAACGCACGATTACCATTTTGTAAACAGTAGGGATATTGGACACCTATATTTTGATTACGGCATATTATATCGCACATTTCTGTACCCTCCGCAAAATCGTAGCGAAAAAATTGAGACAACTGTCTGGTTGATTTATTTGGAGAGACCACACATTTAAACTGCGTTACGACAATCTGACGACGCTCACGGAAGCGATCTTGTCTCGCTCAGATATCACACGGAAGGTGTCTGTATTGTATATCCGACGCGTGATGTTGATTGAAAGCCGTGAGCAGCATACTGTCATTTCACTACTCTTCACTTTTGTAGAGCCAGCAAGGTTTGCTTCGCCTGTCGACGTAGGCCGCATTCATGTCAAACTGCGTCAGTTTAGAGAATTTTATATTGCGGTTACGTAGCTCAGGGACGACATCTTGAGACGGTAAGTGGTTACGACACAACTCCTGCTTGCCCGTGGGGCAAATCCCGTCGGATTTTTATTACCGCTTGTCCTTTGGAAGGTCGTATGGACCAACGTGATTCTCCCGATTCACGCGATGAAAGTGGCTTCCTCTTGGTACAGGATGATTAATAACTAAGGACCGATCGGAATTTCGGTTACGGTTTTGGTCAAAAATATTGATTTCCGCCACAGTCTTGGTTTCGGCCAGAAATCAGCCGAATATTCGACTTGGCCGAAACCAGCTTTCGTGGACTCACTGATAAAGTCGTGTCCCGTTCGGATTGGAATAGAGCTTGACCTCAGTTGGCGGGGCGCCATTCAACTGTTATGAGAGTCTTTCCTCCAGTGTGAAAAGCGTCTGTCGTTGTTAATCACAATATAAAGTTATCGCATCTCATAGTGGTATTGTTATAATGAGTTAATAACAGTATAACTTACTTAATATTGTAGTTAACGGAATGGATTATCATATTGTTATGCTGAAAGATTTTGTTGATGGGTTTTCTTGAATTCCAAGGCTTCTTTTTTAGTAACCAACATGGGTTTGGGAAACATTGGTCATGTGGTACACACCGTGTCCGGTTCAGTTTGCGTAAATTTACAACATACTGTTTGTTGGAACTGAGACGTTATTTTTCGAGTTACTTTCCGCAATACTGATTGAAGTTGATTTGCTGACTGTAACTAATATGCGTTACGTAATTAGCAATGAGAAACAGCACACATGTCAGGTTGTTCACCGATTGCAAATATGGACGTGAAGATGACTGTCAAATTAGCGTTCCCAAGAATGGTATTGTACAGGCATCTTACGGAAACAAATAAATTAACCCTTTCTGTGTATTTTGCATTGTGGTGTGATGTGCCATTAGTCACGTCCACGCTATACCATTTCGTAGTATCTACTAAGCAGGTCTGCGGTCTCCCTAAAAGGTATCTTCTTACAACAAGATATGCAGAACTGTGACGTTTTTAATATCTAGCTCAGTTTAATTATTCGGTAATTTATTTTAATTTTTTTAGGTACACAGCGTCACAATGAAGAAGAAAGAATCCTGTGTGGGAGTACTTTAATAAAAGTACCACCGATTTATCTAAAGTCATTTGCCCAGTTTGCAACAAAATACTTTCGATGGACAGCCATGAACCCAAAAGACGAACACTGCATAAACTTAAGCAAATTTTATCAAAATTTTGTTGCTCAGAATGTGAAAAGGTGTTAAATCGTCAATCAGAATTGGACGATTTGCAAAATGAAACCAAATCAAAGGGGATGGATTCACAAGCCTTCCTGATTACCAGTACGCAGATGGATGGAAACCCAATCTAATTCAGACAACCTTCCTAATTTGACCACTAAATGTGCACACTGGCCATACGACCATGAAATTATGAAAAGAATAGACTAAGCTGTTGTGTATTTGATATGATGTCGTATTATATGGTAGATGCCGATGCATTCTGACGGCTCAGTTTTACTGATCCATAGGCTGTTCACAACAGTCGGCCCAACCTTAAAAATTGTGTAGAACAACATTGATGCCGCAGAGTTACGACAAAGTGAAAGCGTAAACAAAGAATATGATTCCGAAATCACGAGTGGTTAAGCGTCACCAACGTATGGACCAACGCAAGTCAGAGATGCTCACTCCTCAGCTTTACAGTGCCGCTTCATCATTGAGCACCAAAGTTTCAAAATTATACTCGGTGCAACTGTGTTACAACATGATCATACAAGTCAGTATATCGAACAAAAGTTAACAGAGATGGTTAATAAATGGAGCGTAAGCGGCAAGATTTTTCTGATATTACTTGACAATTCACCAAATATGATTTGTGCAATGCGGGGGCAATATGAGTCTATGGCTTATGAGTCACATACGCTGCAATTGGCAGTAAAACAGTCACTATTCTCAAATGAATGAACCAAAGGCGTATTAAAAAGTGCAAGTAAATCGTTGGCCGCTTCCATCACAGTGAGAAAGCTTCCGGAGAATAACAGAATGTCAGAATCAGTGTGGAGAGCAAAACATGCTTTGATATAAAATATTCAATGTGAGCCGGAACAGCATACACTTGATATTGCAATAATTTTTGATACAAAAACCGGCAGTAAACTTGTATAATCTTGAACATGGTGGAATTACCACATTTTCCCATTCTGAGGGGAATGTTATAAAACATCTCATAGACATCCTGAAGTTTTTCTACAAGCCACATTGGATTTACATCTCAGCGAAGCATTTATTTCTGTAATAATACCTCTCTTATCTTTGCTGAACTGCAGATTGCAAGTTCGATGTGAAAATCAAGATGAGACAGTGACAAATAGGAGAAATGCACTGCATGAATATTTAAACAAGAACTTCTCCTGTGCTGAAGGACATCACTCTCTGATTACTGCGACATTATTCGACCCAATGTTTAAATCTAAATATCTTACTTCCAACGAAGTGGGCATTTCAGTCTCCGAAACAACTGGATTCTTAAAGGAGCATAACGATAGTGTACTGGTAAACAGAGGAAATGAGCTTTCAGCTTCCGCAAAACAGAGCCAGTCAGCAATCGGTATTCAGCAGTAATCAGATAGCCTATGGCACTCACACTGCGACGTCTCTGACCAGATGAAGTCAGCCACAGACACAGCAGTACTGCTGCACCAAACTTCGATGTCCAAGCAGACCGACCAGTGTTATCTTTGGGAACCACTGCTACAACGCAACGCTGAAATATACTGCAGCCGTAGTCCACATCCCACCCTAAGAAAAACAGTCTTGAAATACTGATGATGATGATGATGATGATGATGACGACGACCTATACTGCGAGGAGCGTAGGGGACGATGCGGGAGACCCGCTCCGACGTACTAGTCAAGGTTCCAGCGGAGGTGGTTTGCCATTGCCTTCAAAAATGGTTCAAATGGCTCTGAGCACTATGGGACTTAACGTCTGAGGTCATCAGTCCCTTACAACATAGGACTACTTAAACCTAACTAACCTAAGGACATTACACACATCCATGCCCGAGGCAGGATTCGAACCTTCGGCCTTAGCGGTTGCGTGGTTCCAGACTGTAGCGCCTAGAACCGCTCGGCCATTCCGGACGGCCATTACCTTCCTCCGACCGTAATGGGGATGAATAATGATGATGAAGACGACACAACACCACCCTTACATCTCGAGGCAGGGAAAAAAACACTGACCCCGCCGCGAATAGAACCCGGGACCCCGTGTGTATGAAGCGAGAACACCGCCGCAAGACCACGACCCACGGACCCTGATCAGTTGCTGATGCTTTCTCATTAAAAGCGAAAAACGGCTATGTTGAAGAGCTTTTCAACATATAGTATGCTTCAGACATAGAGGACCCGAAATAACAACAGGTTTACCTGCTGGTAAAGTAAATTCTTGAGAACACTAGTTGATTGTGAATTGTAAGAAGAGACTTAAAAATTGATATAAACTGTATTTAAATTGATTTATTTTTTATCTACATTGTATTCAAAAAATTAAGTGATTTAGTAATAAATGGAAAAGTTTTATTTTCCCTTAATCGGAAATCTCTTGCAAAGTTGGGAAAAACTATTGATTTGGGGTATAATGTAAATTAATGGAAATTTTTACTTAATTACGTAAGTTTCCATTACGGTTTCGGCCAAAACTAGAAGAAGACCCGAATATTTGGTCACGATTTCGGTTTCGGCCACATGTTAAGTTTCGATCCGACACTATCAATAACTTATTTAAAAAAAAGCACTCGGGGACCATCCGACCGCCGCGTCCTACTCAGCTGAGAATGCGGATAGGAGAGGCGTGTGGTCAGCACACCGCTCTCCCAGTCGCTACGATGGTTTTCTTTGACCGGAACTGCTACTATTCGGTCGAGTAGCTCCTCAGTTGGCAACACGAGGCTGAGTGCAGCCCGAAAAATGCCAACAGCACATGGCGGCTCTGATGGATACCCATCCAAGTGCCAGCCACACCCAACATCGCTTAACTTCGGTGATCTGACGGGAACCGGTGTGTCCACTGCGGCAAGGCCGTTGCCAATAACTTATTACCTACTATTGAACGCCTATACGGAACTGGACTTCTGGCAGGGCTTCATGTTGTCGGTGTGTTTTCTTGGACACGCTTCCACATACATTTGACCTACAGTGGTCACTTGGCGAACTGGCGCTTTCTGCGGAAGCCTGGTTTCCTCAGCGGAACTTTGGTCACTGCTTACCCTGCCAACACTATGCTGCGGCCAGTCTCCTCCTTCTTTCCGCAGTCGACGGCTAATTGCTCATTTTGTACATTTCATTGCTGCTGGTGTGGGGGATGACGACGTTTTCCAGCACTGGTTTACTGCGTTCTGGGACACCTCGCAATTTTCCCGTTATGTGGCCACTTTTGCTAGCACTTAGGGAGGTGGCGCAGTCGTTAGCACACTGGACTCTCGTTCGTGAAGACAACGGTTCAAACCCGCTTCCTGCTGTCCTGATTTAGGTTGTTCGTTATTTCCCTAAATCGCTTCAGGCAAAAGTAGGGATGGTTCCTTGCATCCCCATCCTTCGTGATCTTGTGCTCTGTCTCTAACAACCTCGCTATCTACGGAACGTTAAACACTTATCTCCTCCAAGTATGCTGAGACGCTAGATCTCACGTCTACCAAATAGGGCGTTGATTAGCGTGGTCCTTATCAGCTAGAGATGTCGAGGAGCCCTAGAGGGGTATCATTTCTCGTGTTTGTCTTGAGCAACAGTTTCACCGATTTAAAAAATTGAAAGTTAAAGTGGGTGGCTGGAAATGGGAAGAGGAGGGGGGAAAAGGCTGGAAAAGCGGGTGCTGTGGATCCAGAGGTCGCGTGATCGAATCTCAGTTGGATCAAGGATTGTTTAGACTTAGTTTTAGCCTTCACCTCTTAACGAAGTGAGGTGTCGGCAGAAATAACAAGTGGTTGGGATTCCACTTTAATCTGTCGCACGCATTTTCAGGTTGGGTAACTGGGCTAGGTCACAGACAAGCAGCTCGTCGAACTGGCGTCCAGTGGAAAGACTTTCACCATCTCCACGTTTACGTATGGTACACTAGGTTACCCGGTGCTTTTCGGTTTTGAGAGACAATTAGTGGCTCTAAATTGTCGATTCCAAGGCAGAATTCTTTATTTACATGCCATCTCTTTTCAATAATTCCTCCTGAATGCATGGTGCATTGTTGAAACAGATGAACATCTCGCGTATTCCAACGCACTAAATTTTGTTGCCTTTTTTAGGGTTTTATTCGTGCATCAACTATATTTGTAAATGTAATGCAAAACTTTGCAAACAAACGAATCATTTCTAGTAGCCTTGTCCATGCCAGTCGCGCAAGATGTGCGGTGGCACGTCGCCAACAGAAGCGAATGACCTGCTGCAGTAACGCTGTATTCGCAGAGCAGGGTGTTGCACCGAGGAAGCTGAGTAGTTGGCAGCCCAACCCAGACGGTATTCTGGGAAGCAGAGATGATGAGTCCCTTGCTGGCTCCGTCACGCGGACATGATATACTACCATCTCTCAGAGTGGAAGCGTCACTTCGCTTACTTCGATCTTCTTCATCAGTCTGATGCTGCATTATTGTCGCTGGTGAGCAAAATCGGTATGCGACACATCACTTGTACCTATCTTTAGTCGAGGGACGTTTAGAAAGATAACTGGTAAACGTGTCTGACAATTGTCTGTAAGAGTTAACCGTTTCGAATCTTTACGCTGCTGTCAGTTGTCAGACCGTGTGTTGGTAGTATCGGCGATTAATCAATATACATAAAAATGGATAATAGAACCGAGTAAAGATCAGCAGAGGTTTAGAAATATTGCGTACAGCTTTTTCAGAGTCTGCTTGAAGTGGAGAGGACGTTTCCGAGTGATGTAAGTGTTTCGTGGTAGGCTGTGAAGACTTTGACGATGACGAGGGTCTTGGCCACCCCAGTACATCATCAACCGATGAAATCATGGACAAAGAGAATGAAACGAATACAGCCGAATCACTATCAGAGAAGTCAGTAAAGATGGGATAACAGTTGACTCTTATCCATAAATTTTTTTCAGATCGTTTGTGTATAAAACGCGTGACAGTAGAATTCGTTGAAAAACTGGCGAATTTCGAACAAAAACGGCGACGAGCACAGTTTTCTCAGAAATCGCTGAATAAAGTCAATAGAGACACAAAACTAACGAAATGTGTATTGATAAGTAGTGAAATATGATTTTACTGATGTGATGTCTAAATTAGGAAATTTCTCGATCGTCAAGATCCAACAAGCTCGACAAGTGTGCTCGTATACGAAAAAACACACATGGGGAAGTAGTACAGTGTCACACTAACGTTGACCGGTGAGGTTAACGATCTAAAGATTTGGTAGACATTACGCCCATGGAACATTATGCTTCCCCACACTATGACACCTGGAGCACCAAAACTATCATGCTCGACAACGTTCCGGGGTGCTTTCCGTGTCTCCACCTCTCTCCAAATCAAGGTATGTCCAACACAGTCGAACATGATCGTTTTGGTGATCTGAGGTAGGTGCGGTGTGGGGTGGCATTATGTTACATGAGTGTACTGACCTTCGGATCTGTCAGTGCGCTACCTTCAGCTGTCATCGTTGCTGCCTCACTGTTCTCATTCTGTAAGTGCGTCTTCTCGGGTGTGCATTCAACCCTGACTTCATGCGTAACAGCATCGAATACTGCAGGTGGAATACCTCTTGGACCAAGAAGATATTCGTCGAATGGAATGGCTGGCCCATTCCCCCAACTTATATGCCATCGAACACATGTGGGGTGTGTTGCAGCACGTCCACATGTACCAACGAAGGTCCAGCAATCGTCAACCGCGCTAGCGCCCTACCACAATAACTTACCAACATTGCGGCCACCATGGGAGCCTGTGGCAGAGCGTGCATTGCCGTCCGTGGTTATCCAAAGACCCAACTAACAACCATGTAGCGCCTTTTGTACTGTCGAGGAGACCATCACAAATCGAACTAACTTCATTGTCATTACTGTCTTTGAGTAAAAGTGTCACTTTTGTTCATCTCATTCCGTGTTTCTTTCAGTTTTCTACTGCAGTAGTTATTCTACACTACTGGCCATTAAAATTGCTACACCAAGAACAAATGCAGATGATAAACGGGTATTCACTGGACAAATATATTATACAAAACTGACATGTGATTACATTTTCACATTATTTGGGTGGATAGATCCTGAGAAATCAGTACCCAGAACAACCACCTGTGGCCATAATAACGGCCTTGATACGCCTGGGCATTGAGTCAAACAGAGCTTGGATGGCGTATACAGGTACAGCTGCCCATGCAGCTTCAACGCGATACCACAGTTCGTCAAGAGTAGTCACTGGCCTATTGTGACGAGCCAGCTGCTCGGCCACCATTGATCAGACGTTTTCAATTGGTGACAGGTATGGAGAATGTGTAGGCCACAGCAGCAGTCAAACATATTCTGTATCCAGAAAGGCCCGTACAAGACCTTCAACATGCGGTCACGCATTATCCTACTGAAATGTAGGGTTTCACAGGGATCGAATGAAGGGTAGAACCACGGGTCGTAATACATCTGAAATGCAATGCCCACTGTGCAAAGTGCCGTCAATGTGAACAAGAGGTGACCGAGATGAGTAACCAATGGCACCCCATACCATCACGCCGGATGATACACCAGTATGGCGATGACAAATACACGCTTCCAATGTGCGTTCACCGCGATGTCGCCAAACACGGATGCGACCATCATGATTCTGTAAACAGAACCTGGATTCATCCGAAAAAATGACGTTTTGCCATTCGTGCACTCAGGTTCGTCGTTGAGTACACCATCGCAGTCATTCCTGTCTGTGATGCACCGTCAAGGGTAACCGCAGCCATGGTCTCCGAATCATAATCCATGCTGCTACAAACGTCTTCGAACTGTTCGTGCAAATGGTTGTTGTCTTGCAAACGGCCCCATCAGTTGACTCAGGCATCGAGACGTGGCTGCACGATCCGTTACGGCCATTGGAATAAGATGCCTGTCATCTCGACTGCTAGTGATACGATGTCGTTGGGATCGAGCACGGCGTTCCGTATTACCTTCCTGAACCCACCGATTCCATATTCTGCTAACAGTCATTGCATCACAACCAACGCGAGCAGCAATGTCGCGATACGATAAACCACAATCGCGGTAGGCTACAATCCGACCTTTATCAAAGTCGGAAAGTGATGGGACGCATTTCTCTTCTTCACACGAGGCATCAAAACAACGTTTCACCAGACAACGCCGGTCAACTGCTGTTTGTGTATGAGAAATCGGTTGTAAGCTTTCCTCATGTCAGCATGTTGTAGGTATCGCCACCGGCGCCAACCTTGTATGAATGATCTGACACGTAATCATTTGCATATCACAGCATCTTCTTCCTGTCGGTTAAATTTCGCATCTGTAGCACGTCATCTTTTTTTTTTCTTTATTGTGATTTCATTCCCATGCCCCATATGGGCAGGAGAGGGCTGTCAGTGGCACAATCCGCCGCTCTTCAGCCGAGTGACACGACAACTAAAACAAGAATAAAATGATACATACATAAGGAGATAAAAAAGGGGAACATAAAACAGAGTAAGGGGAGGAAATGGAGGTAAAAAGACATTGACATGTAGACGTTCATGGGGGACAGTTAAAAAAGTTACCAGAAAGTTAAAAAACACAGTCGGCGATTCTTGAAACACATAGAAGACACTGAATGCGCATGCACAGATTAAAAGTTGGCCACAGTATTAAAAACACTCTGAAACAACACAATTAAAACCCACTTGGAGCACACAAGACGAAGAGTAAAACTACCAGGTGGGACCTGCCGATGGAAAGGTCAGAGAGGATGGAAAAGGAGGGGAGAGCATGGGGCAGCTGAGGAGGCAGCGGGATGAAGAGAGGAGGGGCAACCGTGGGTTCACAAAGAGGCAGGAGACACGTGGGGCGGGAGAGGAAAAGGGAAGACAGGGCAGGAGGGAGCGCAGAAACACTGAAAGGAGACACAAGAGATGGAGGGGGAGTAGGAGGGGAAAGCCGCTCAGAAGGAGGGAGGGGGAGGAGAGGGAACCCTGAGGAGGAGGCAGGAAGAGGGGGTTAGAGTTGGTAGGAAGGGTAGATGTCAGGGCGAAGCTCATCATCCGGGAGGGGTAGATGGTGGAAGTTGTGTTGGGAAAGGAGATGGAGGGTGTGGAGATGGAGAGAGGGAAGGACACAACGGTAAAGGCGGGGCAACTGGTTGGGAGTGGAGAGGAAGGGAGACACCAGGGGGTGAGGGGGATCAAGGCGGCGGACAATATATAGTGTGCGGATGTGTTCAAGGAAAAGGAGAAGGTGGGGGAAGGGGATGAGGCCGTAGAGGATGCGCGTGGGGGACGGAAGGCGGATGTGGAAGGCGAGGCGGAGTGCATGGCGTTCGAGGATTTGGAGGGCTTTATAGAACCGGGAAGGGCGGAAATACAAGCGATGCTGGCATAACAAAGGAGGGGGCGGATCATGGATTTGTAGGTGTGAAGCACGTCATCTTCGTGGTGTAGCAATTTTAATGGCCAGTAGTGTAGTTTCTGGCCGAGACCCATTTTCAAATCATCATAACATAGTCGAAAACGGCATTTCCGAAGGTGGCAGAAATGCACAATGAACATTTACAGTGCATACAGATAGCTAATGTTATTTGTATGCACTGTAAATGTTCAATGCACATTTTTGACATATTCGGAAATGCCAGTTTCGTCTATGTTATGATGATTTGGTAGTGGACACCGTGGTCTAGGGGTAGCATCTCTTCACCTTTGCCAATGGTGAGGTGCGGACGCATTGTTTCCGTCTCGCCTGTTGTGCTGCTTACGAGCGAGCGCGCGTTTGTTTACTTCCACGCAGACAAACTTCTCAGAGTCCGACTTCATTGACTATCATGGCTTTTTGTTACCTCCAAGCCACAGTTAAATTAATTTTTCGTTAGATCACGAACGACTGAAGACGTATGAAGCTGAACGTTTTATACGGGATGAAATGCGTCTTCCGCCACAAGACGTTCTCGGAATACATTTTTCGATCCTCAGTATTACTTGGGAATGACGAGCTGTGCGCTGACGTGCGGCACCACGCTAACGATCTCAAGCTCCGATACTGTGACGGACATACAGGGACTATCTTGGTTGATCACGCTGGTTTTGGCCACCGAAAGTTGCGGGTTTTCGAACTCCCGTTTGAAGAACCGTCGGACGCTGTGGTGGCCGCCTTTAAACCTTACGGTAATGTCGTCAGTCACATGGCTGCAACGTGGAAGACGTTAGAAACGTGTCGTGTCCTCTATGGTGTCCGTCAGTTAAAACCTGAACTATGAAACACATGCCTTCCTACTTGCTTACCGCCGGATGCAGGACTGTCGTCATCTAGGATGGCCAGCCGCGCACCTGTTCAGATCCATATCCGTTCCGAATGTCTCCGACTGGTTTAGACGCCGATCGACGACGTCGCTCTTCCAGCGGTGCCCAGTGTGTTACCTCTGTCCTACGCGTCTGCGGCGGTGCTGCCTGCTACACCCCTTCTGAACTAGTCGGAACCGGTGTCGGCTCCTCTCGACGATCACGATGGACGTTTTGCCTGTCTCTCCTACACCCTAGCCGAAGACAATACAAATGAACGATGACCGTTAGCAGGCACAAGCTGCCTGTCGCGGAACTATGGCTGTTGATCATGGAGCTGTACCTACGTCCGCCTTTCCGCCATCCGACCACATGTCGAACGGTAGACGCCCGCCATCCGACACGGAACAGAATGTTGGGAAGCAACGGTCGCTGAGGAAACGCAAGAGACAACGCCGTACCCCTTCTGATGACTGCTTCCATCGGAAGGATGACGACCCTACCACTGATGGTGCGCTGTCCTCTGACGCCCTGACACCTGACGACGCGACGTCCTTCCCTGCCTCCATCTTCCCTGCCTCCGTCTGAACCGATTGCCTCCCTGTCTGTGTCTTGCGTTACCTGTGGACGCACCTATAAAAATTTACCACTGAACCGGCCCAGTGACACCTCTGTCTCCTAGACGAAAGACGTCGATGCTGAGGATGGACATTTTGAAGGTGTACAGAACGACAGACCCTCCCTTGGTGGTATCGACTCCCTCCCCGTCGCGGTGATGTGTCCTTCAGTGGGGGCCTATCAGGGAGTTCCCTGGGCTCCCCCCGTGTTTGAATTGCCTGTCCTCCTGATGATGGGAGCTTTCCAGACTTATTGGATAGCCATTGTCAGTGTGAACACCATTCACGTACACCACAAACTGGCTTCACTCCATGACATACTGTATACCACGGACGTTGACGTAGCTCTCGTTGAGGAGGTGTATGTTGCAACTTTCTGTGCTCCCCATGGTTTTACAGCAAATGTCTCTGATGCCTCCCCTACTGGTAGTGGGGTGGCGGTCCTCTTACGTGGCGGTATCCTCGCTGATGCAGTTGTCTATCTCCCTGATGCCGGAGGTATGGCACTTACGTTTAGTGGCGTCAGGATCGTAAATGCCACTCGGAGTGGAGTGGCCGCGCAGATTGAGGCGCCATGTCACGGACTGCACGGCACTTCGCGCCGGAGGTTCGAGTCCTCCCTCAGGCACGTGTGTGTGTGTGTGTGTGTGTGTGTGTGTGTGTGTGTTGTTCTTAGCATAAGTCAGTTTAACTTAGTTTATGTAGTGTGTAGGTCTAGTGACCGATGACCTCAGCGGTTTGGTCCCTTAAGAAATCACACACATTTGAACATTTGATCGTAAATGTGTATGCGTCATCTGGTTCAGGTTGCCGCTGTGAACGTTCCAACTTCTTCTCAGTGACAGTCACGCCTCTCTTCATGGGACGTCAGGACGCATTTATCATAGGAGGCGATTTCAATTGCACCCAGGCACCCAATGACCAACTGCCATGTCATTTTCTCCGAGCGCGGCGCTAGTAACAATTCTCCAGCACCTCAGCCTAGTGGATTCTTGGGAGCATGTTCATGGCGATCGTCAAGGGTTTACGCATTTCACCAGCCATTCTTCCAATCGACTCGATCATGTTTACGTCTCCCGCAATATTGTCAGTGGGGTGCAGGCTGCTGAAGTCTGGCCCACTGCGTTCTCTGGCCATGACGCATATACAGGGTGTTTCAAAAATGACCGGTATATTTGAAACGGCAATAAAAACTAAACGAGCAGCGATAGAAATTCACCGTTTGTTGCAATATGCTTGGGACAACAGTACATTTTCAGGCGGACAAACTTTCGAAATTACAGTAGTTACAATTTTCAACAACAGATGGCGCTGCAAGTGATGTGAAAGATATAGAAGACAACGCAGTCTGTGGGTGCGCCATTCTGTACGTCGTCTTTCTGCTGTAAGCGTGTGCTGTTCACAACGTGCAAGTGTGCTGTAGACAACATGGTGTATTCCTTAGAACAGAGGATTTTTCTGGCGTTGGATTTCCACCGCCTAGAACTCAGTGTTGTTGCAACAAGACGAAGTTTTCAACGGAGGTTTAATGTAACCAACGGACCGAAAAGCGATACAATAAAGGATCTGTTTGACAAATTTCAAAGGACTGGGAACATGACGGATGAACGTGCTGGAAAGGTAGGGCGACCGCGTACGGCAACCACAGAGGGCAACGCGCAGCTAGTGCAGCAGGTGATCCAACAGCGGCCTCGGGTTTCCGTTCGCCGTGTTGCAGCTGCGGTCCAAATGACGCCAACGTCCACGTATCGTCTCATGCGCCAGAGTTTACACCTCTATCCATACAAAATTCAAACGCGGCAAACCCTCAGCGCTGCTACCATTGCTGCACGAGAGACATTCGCTAACGATATAGTGCACAGGATTGATGACGGCGATATGCATGTGGGCAGCATTTGGTTTACTGACGAAGCTTATTTTTACCTGGACGGCTTCGTCAATAAACAGAACTCGCGCATATGGGGAACCGAAAAGCCACATGTTGCTGTCCCATCGTCCCTGCATCCTCAGAAAGTACTGGTCTGGGCCGCCATTTCTTCCAAAGGAATCATTGGCCCATTTTTCAGATTCGAAACGATTACTGCATCACGCTATCTGGACATTCTTCGTGAATTTGTGGAAGTACAAACTGCCTTAGACGACACTGCGAACACCTCGTGGTTTATGCAAGATGGAGCCCGGCCACATCGCACGGCCGACGTCTTTAATTTCCTGAATGAATATTTCGATGATCGTGTGATTGCTTTGGGCTATCCGAAACATACAGGAGGCGGCGTGGATTGGCCTCCCTATTCGCCAGACATGAACCCCTGTGACTTCTTTCTGTGGGGACACTTGAAAGACCAGGTGTACCGCCAGAATCCAGAAACAATTGAACAGCTGAAGCAGTACATCTCATCTGCATGTGAAGCCATTCCGCCAGACACGTTGTCAAAGGTTTCGGGTAATTTCATTCAGAGACTACGCCATATTATTGCTACGCATGGTGGATATGTGGAAAATATCGTACTATAGAGTTTCCCAGACCGCAGCGCCATCTGTTGTTGAAAATTGTAACTACTGTAATTTCGAAAGTTTGTCCGCCTGAAAATGTACTGTTGTCCCAAGCATATTGCAACAAACGGTGTATTTCTATCGCTTCTCGTTTAGTTTTTATTGCCGTTTCAAATATACCAGTCATTTTTTAAACACCCTGCATCTGCGCCTTCAATCTCTCCCGCCAAAAGGTGTGGCGCGGATGTGGGCCATGAAAACAAAACACAATCCATCTTACTTCATCCGACTGCTGGCAGCTCATCGACACCACGTGGGCAGCTTGTCGTCGACGCCATGATGCCTATCAGTCTGCCTTGTCATGGCGGATGGTCTCCGCAAGGTCTTGATCGGATACGGAAGGGACGTTGCGGCGTGGCGGCGACGGACACAGAATTCTGTTTCAACATTCTCCGGTAATGTACTATGATGCCGTATTCTCCAGAGCACCAGGCGATGGCGAATCATGGCAAGACAGAGCTCACATCCCTCTCTCGCTGCCACCTTGATGGAGCTACCGTCAGGGCGCGCACACACATGGGTTAGTGCAAGAGAGTCCATCTATGTATCATGTCATAGCAGAACGTCCCCACCGCCGGAAATATGTCAGGACCTTACGTTACCTTTCGTGCCAATTCCAGAGGGTTTCCTCAGTGGTTTCCTCATTCCCATCCACAATCCTCGGGTTACGTCACAGATATGCGATTACCGCCCTTTGACGTTACTCAACAACAGTATAAAGAACTTTACCCGGCTGTTGGCTGCGCGGCTTAAACTGACAGCTCGGTACGTGGTTTCCCCCGATCAAATTTCTATCTTGACATTGACATCCAGTCCGCATGTTACCTTAGTGTCAATGGGAAGCAAATATATCGGTCACATATTCCAAGGATTCACCTCGCAGACACCCCGTTCTGTGTCGACTGTGATGTTGTGGGCACAGACGAGCACCGCCTGTTGTGCAGATCGGCGACAGGTGTCTGGTCCTTGGTGGGACAGATGTTGCCCCTAATTACCCGTGCGACTCCACATCAGATACCTACTCAACTGCTCTTCTTGCTGGAGGCGGTACTTCCCGCAAGCTAAGACGATCTCTGTGAAGTGGATTTGTGAACACTCAGCACTTTAATTGCTTGCTGGTGGCGAGAAAAGTATCCTTGACTTGACAGTTCCTTAATGAATGCCATTGTGCAGTTGTCCACAATCCAAAACACAGACAATATTTGTCCAGTTTCCTTTGCAGTGTCTTCCTTAACCCACCCCCGCCTATTCCACACTCTGAAGCGATTTATTCATTGGTCATCGGAATGTTCTTCTCAGAAAAACTATACGTTGATAGTCTCAATTAGTCGGACGTCTTGCTGCGCCCTCTTCCTCGCGTGACTCCCGTTTCCTGATATTCTCCATGCTATTAATGACAAAAAAACATAAATAAATAAAAGTAAAGAAGAACGAAAAGGAAAATAAATAAATAATGTTCATTGTACCTCTACGCCACGAAAAAAAGGGGACAGCGTCGTTGATTAGTAATCATAATGTCGTAGGTCCCGGGTTCGGAACCCGCCACTGCTTAAATTTTGATTAATAATCAGCACTGGCGGCCGAAGACTTCTTCCATAAGAAGTTAACCGCATTCTACCAACGACCTTGTTAAAGAGGGCGGAGGAGCGGACAGAGGTTCAGGGCAATCTCTTGCCGTTGGGGTGGGAAGCTGCCCCTAAAGGCGGAAGAATCAGGAGTGATCAATTGTATGAGGACGCAGAAGGCAACGGAAAGCACTGCATTGAAGACACATAATGTGTATCGACACGACATGCAGCCTGTAATGGAAAAAGCGTCATGATGATCTCTCCATTGGTAAAAGGTTCCGTAATAGTCCCTCATTCGAATCTCCTGCAGGGGACACGCAAAGGTGAAGGTACCCATGAGAAAAAGATTGAATAATCAACAAGAGGATAACGTTATACGCGCCTGGGCGTGAAATGTCAGACGTTTGAATGTGGTATGGAAACTAGAAAATCAGAAAGGGGAAACGCAAAGGCTCAGTCTAGAAATAGTGGGGGTCAGTGAAGTGAAATGGAAAGAAGACAAGGACTTCTGGTCAGATGAGTATAGGGTGATATCAACAGCAATGGTAAAACGAGAGCAGGATGGTAGGGCAGAGAGTTTGTTACAGTGAACAGTTCAGTGACAAGGTTGTTCTTATCAGAATCGATAGCAAACCAACACCGATAACGATAGTTCAGGAGCACATGGCGACATCGCAAGCTGAAATAGAACGTATATGAGGATATTGAAAGGGTAATACAATGCACGAAGGGAGATGAGAATCTAATAATCATGGGGGACTGGAAAGCAGTTGTGGGGGAAGGAGTAGAATGTGGGCTTGGGACAAGGAATGAGAGAGGGGAAAGACTAATTAAGTTCTGTAATAAATGTCAGCTGGTAACATCGAATACTCTGTTCAAGAATCACAAGAGGAGGCGTCATACTTGGAAAAAACACGGTGATTGGCGAAGATTTCAGCTATATTACATCATGCTCAGACAGAGATTCCGAAATCAGATACTGGATTGTAAGGCGTACCCAGGAGCGTATATAGACTCAGATCACAATATAGTAATGATGAAGAGTAGACTGAAGTTCAAGAGATAAATAAGGAGGAATCTATACGCAGAGAAGTGGGATACGGAAGTACTAAGGGATGACAAGACATGCTTGAAGTACTCTAGGGCTATAGATACAGCAATAAAGGATATCTCAGTAGGCAGCACAGTGGAAGAGGAATGAAAATCTCTAAAAATGGGAGTCACAGAAGTTGGTAGGAAAAACATAGGTACAAAGAAGGTAACTGTGAAGAAACCATGGATAGCAAAAGAAATACTTCAGTAGATCGATGAAAGAAGGAAGTACAAAAACGTTCAGGGAAATTCAGGAACATAGAAATACAAGTCGCTGAGGAATGAAATAAATAGGAAGTGCAGGGAAGCTAAGATGAAATGGGTACATGAATGTGAAGAAATAGAAAAATAAATGATAGTCGGAAGGACTGACACAGCATATAGGAAAGTCAAGACAACTTTCGGTGACATTAAAACCAAGGCAGGTAGCATAAAGAGCGCAACGGGAATTTCACTCTTAAATGCAGGAGAGGTAGGATAGGTGGAAAGGGTACATTGAAGGCCTCTGTGAGGGAGAAAATTTGTCTAGTGTAATAGAAGAATAAACAGGAGTCGATTTCAAAGAAATAGGGGATCCAGTATTAGAATCATAATTTAAGAGAGCTACGGAAGACTTAAGATCAAATAAGACAGAAAGGGTAGATAACATCCCCTCAGAATCTCTCAAATCAGAGGGCGAAGTGGCAACAAAACGATACTTCACGTTGGTGTGTAGAATGTATGAGTCTGGCGACATACCATCTGACTTTCGGAAAAATATGATCCGCACAATTACGAAGACTGCAAGAGATGACAAGTGCGAGAATTATCGCACAATCAGCTTAACAGCTCATGCACCCAAGCTGCTAACAAAGGTAATATACAGAAGAACAGAAAAGAAAATTGAGGATGTGCTAAATGACGATCAGTTTGGCTTTAGGAAAGGTAAAGGCAGCCGAGACGCAATTCTGACGTTGCGGTTGATAATGGAAGGAAGACTAAAGAAAAATCAAGACACGTTGATAGTATTTGTCGACTTCGAAAAAGCATTCGACAATCTAAAATGGTGCAAGATGATCGAAATTCTGAGGAAAGTAGGGGTAAGCTATAGGGAGAGACGGGTGATATACAATATGTACAAGAGCCAAGAGGGAATAATAACAATGGACAAACAAGAAGGAAGTGCTCGGATTAAAAAAGGTGTAAGGCAGGGTGTAAGTAGGCTGTTTATGTTTTCTTATTGGCAACGTTACGTAGTGCTCTGTATGAAAATCACTGGATGTGCTGTGTGCAGTCTGTGGCTGGTTTGCATTGTTGTTGGCCATTGTAGTGTTGGGCGGCTGGATGTTAACAGCGCGTAGCGTTGCGCAGTTGGAGGTGAGCCGACAGCAGTGGTGGATGTGGGGAGAGAGATGGCGGAGTTTTGAAATTTGTAGCACTGGATGTCATGAACTACTATATATATTATGACTGTGAACGTAAATACATTGTTTGTTCTCTATTAACATCTTTCAATTGCTAACTATGCCTATCAGTAGTTAGTGCCTTCTGGAGTTTGAATCTTTTATTTAGCTGGTAGTAGTGGCACTCGCTGTATTGCAGTAGCTTGAGTAACGAAGATTTTTGTGAGGTAAGTGATTTGTGAAAGGTACAGGTTAATGTAAGTCAAGCCATTCCTTTGTAGGGATTTCTGAAAGTCAGATTGCGTTGCGCTAAAAATATTGCGTGTCAGTTTAAGCACAGTCTTGTATAATTGTTCAAAGTGGACGTTTCAAGGGATGTACTCCTTCCCCCTACTGTGCAATCTGCACACCGAAGAAGAAATGATGGAAATAAAAGGAAGTTTCACGAGTGGAATTAAAATTCAAGGTGAAAGGATATCAATGATACGACTCGCTGATGTCATTACTATCCTTAGTGAAAGTGAAGAACAAGTACATGATATGGTCAATGGAATGAATAATCTAATGAGTACAGAATGTGGACTGAGAATACATCGAAGAAAGACGAAAGTAAAGAGACGTAGCAGAAATGAGAACACCAAGAACCTTAGCATCGCAATTGATGCAAAGCAGATGAAGTTAGGGAATTCTGTTACCTAGGCAGCAAAATGACCAATGACGGATGGAGCCATGAGGACATCAAAAGTAGACTAGCACTGGCAGAAAGCACGTTCCTGGGCAAGAGCAGTGTATTAGTATCAAACATAGGCCTTAATTTGAGGAAGAAGTTTCTGAGAATGTATGTCTGGAGCACGGCATTGTATGGTAGTGAAACATGGACTGTGAGAAAACCGGAACAGAAGAGAATCGAAGCATTTGATATGTGGTGACACAGGTGAATGTCGAAAATTAGGTAGACAGATAAGGTAAGGAATGAGGAGAGAAAAGGAATATGCGGAAAATGCTTACAAGGAGAAGGGACAGGATGATAGGACATATGTTAAGACATCAAGAAATGACTTCAACAGTACTAGAGAGAGCTGTAGAGGTCAAAAACTGTACAGGAATACAGAGATTGGAATACATCCAGTAAATAATTGAGGATGTAGGTTTCAAGTGCAACTCTGAGATGAAGAGGTTGGCACAGGAGAGGAATTTGTGGCGGGCCGCATCGAACCAGTCAGAAGTTGATGACATGAAAAAAATGATGATTTGAAAATAGCTCTCGGCCCGAAACTAGTCATTCAAAGAATTAAAATTTTGGAAGTTAGGCTGGTTTTTTGTTCTACTAGAAGCTGAATCACAATTGTTAGAAGAAGTAGAAAGAAGGTTACTGAATTAAAGGATAGGGAGAGTAAGAAAGCGAAAATATATGCTCACATTGCCTGCTCGTGCCACTAACGCAACAGATTTGCATAACCTCTCGATTTACTGCTCTGTAGGCACTCGAAAAGGTAGTTTTAATGAATAAAAGTGTGAAGAACGACGCGCACATCCGCGACGTTTTTCTATATATTATTCAATTTTGTAACGATATACTACTTCAGTCCTCTGTAACTTTTAAAAAAAATTTTCAACTATGTAACCAGCTTCCTGACTTTTACTAGTAACGATCAAAACTGGTAACAGCAGGAAAGTTTTCGACTGTAGCTAATGATAGTACAGGATTTCATTACTACTTTGTCTAGGAATACTTACACCTCCGCTTGTGGGTTATACAGAGTGACAAGTTGAAACGTCCCCTTAGAAAAATTTATACACGACTGTGCTTAACCTGACACACAATATTTTTAGCGCAACGCAATCTGACTATCGAAGATCCCTGCAAAAGAATGGCCCTGAGTAACATTAAACTATACCTTTCAGAAATCACTTACCTCACAAAAATCTTCATTACTCGAACTACTACAATACAGCGAGCGCTACTACTGCCAGCTAAATAAAAGATTCAAACTACGGAAGGCACTAACTACTGATAGGGATAGTTAGCAAATGAAAGATATTAATAGAGAACAAACAATGTATTTACCTTAATAGTCATAATATATATAGCAGTTCATGATAAATTACAAAACTCCGCCATCTTTCTCCCCACATCCACCACTGCTGGCGGCTCACCTCCAACTGCGCAACGCTACGCACTGTTCACATCCAGCTGTGCCCAACACTACAATGGCAGACAACAATGCAAACTAGCCACAGACTGCACACAGCACAGCCAGTGATTTTCATACAGAGCGCTACGAAACGTTGCCAATAAGAAAACATAAACAGCCTACTTACATAAAGAAAACATAAACAGCCTACTTACATAAAGAAAACATGAACAGCCTACTTACATAGCCCTCACGCTCCCCACAAAAAATTTTACAAATTTTTTTGGGCAGTGGCCAATACAGATTTGAAAAATTTTTTCATAATTACAGTAAGAAAGATATCAAATGCACACACTTATTAATACAATGTTGGTCAAAAGCTAAAATTTTCTCACAGTCCATAAAGATAGTCCTGATCATTCATCATAATAGTAATAACAGTTTTTCTTTTTCACAAAGTCTCATTAGTAAAAGAGAATGCACACGGAATTAGTGGATTTCCATGCAGTCTTGAAGAAGTAGTGTTGTCCTTCCAACGGAAAGACAGTGCAGACTCTTCACATGCTGACAGGTAATGGGCCACATCAGAGCAAACCCACAACAGAGTCATTCGAACTTTTGAAGAATATTGGTAGGTAGGTCATCACAGAGCAGACCCACTGTAGTCCTGGTAGAGATTGTGGTATCAGTGGGCCACCAGAGGTGCAGATCCACTGTAGACCTTGTAGAAATAATGCCATTGGTGGGTCATCAAAGATGCATACCCACTGTAGTCCTTGTAGAGATGGCCAGCAGCCATCTGTTGCGAGTGTGCAGGTGCACAATCACCATCGAAGAGTCTTGCAGAGAAGATAGCAAGTCCATAAACCACCACTTGTGCACTCACAAAGTTTTTGGAATTGTCCTTGGAACCAGCAATGCTGTTATCCAGTCCCTTGCTGAATTATTAACACACGTGCAAACACTAACAGTCCCTACTTCTCCCATATTGTCCATATACTATGACCAACAGATACGTGTGCAGTGAAATGTAACGTACAAGTTACTTAATTAGATGAACTGGTGTCAATTACAATTTTGTAACATAAAAATACAATAACAAAGGTACAAAATACATCATTAAAGAACATAACAATACAGATAACATTTGTAGTACAGGCTTTACAAAAGAATCGAAATAACATATACATCAGTGTTACAGGAATTATGACATTAGTACATACATAAAAGATCAGAATAACTTTCGAAACATCAACTTCACACATGAGCAACAAAACAGAATAAATAATGTCTAACATCTTCACAAAGTATATATATAACATATTATTAATGCCAATTATATTTGAGGATAACAGTACTCCTCATCATAGTGAATGTAGCTTAGTATTAAAAGAAGAAAAAATTCTATGAAACTACACAGAGACAGGAAGAAAACAAATACACAAGGGTGCACAAACACATAGTGGGATAACACAAAAGGAAAGGACAGGGTTTGTTTTACTGCAGCATTTTGCATGGAGATCTCCCTTCGTTCATCATTATTCCCAAAAGTCCTATCTAAGCCTGCTTTCTGTATTCTGTTCACATCCTCTGTCAAAAATAGATCTTCTCCACTGTACAGTATCCTTTTTTTTTGCCCAAACCATTTTCATATAGCTTCTCAATACATTTCTTCCAAGTCATCATAGTTAGTTTCTTATATAGTCTACCCCTCTTAAGCTAAGTTAAATCTACTGAGCTCAGATATATATACCAAGGGACGAGGCAATGCAGCATCACATAAAACAATTAATATAAACAGCAATGAAAAAAATGCAGATTTGCAAAGCAAGCAGCATTAAGAAATTAGCAAAGCAATTTAATATTACAACTAATATAAGGCAATGGGCAGCAAACAATAAAAATAAATCATTAGTAAAACTGGCTTAACAGAATAATACAAAGTCAAATTCAATAACACTATGCCTGGCAAACAGCAGCAACTTATACCTAAACATGACATAGCTCAAGCAGAAAAAATATTACAGTAAAAACAACCATGCAGAAAAGGGAAATGTCTATTCACATCTTAATGTCTATGTAATTAAAGTGGTGCACCACAAAAACTAATTCTAAAAAAAATTACCAAGTAGTTGAAAAGAAAATTATGTATGCAGTTACTGTTATTAGTCCCTTCTTATTTTTCTTTCCATTCCAAGAGCTCCTTTATCGAAGAATGTGGGTCATAAAATAATTATTCAATAGATCTGTTGACAGAAAGTGTTCACATTAGCAAATGCATCGACATTTATTTTATAAAACTAAGGCTGCAACACAGCTGGAAACCAGATATTAAATGAAATAAGCATTTACGCAAACCAAAACATAAAAATATCATTCAGTAGTCATGTGACGTTTCATAAGTTAGTAGAAATTCTCTCAACTCTCGTAGAAAGACGCTTGTCATAATCAGGTGTGCAGATGTAAGTATCCTTCCAAGTAATGAGGGTGTCGCGTTTGCAATGTTTTCTCTAAAGGAATGTCAATGGTGAGGATAATGGCCTCCCTTTTTTTTCACCTAATGGCTTTCTTTTGTCAGACGACTACCTCTCTGCTGGGCGCCCAAAACGCATTACGTACAGGTGGTCACTCAACTTTCTTACGGAAATATTTATGACAGCAGTTTCCACTACAGTGACAGTCTCATATAAAAATATTTCACAGGTCAAGAATTTGTGTTGCAAATGTGTAGAAGCAAAATCTTACAGCATAATACACATCGTCGTCGTAAAAATATCATAACATCTCAGTCAATTCTCAAAATCGTCGTGACTTCCTCCAATAATTTCAAAACCTAAAAAAATTCTCTGCTCATGTCAAAAGTGTCATCTGCCTCAAACGTACTTTAAAAATCATGATCCCATATCAAATATATCATTCAAAGCTCTCATAATAACACAGTGGGTCTGAAAAAATATGAATAGTTCACAAAGTACAGACAAAATACAATTTCGTAAGTGTGGAGTTATTCAACGCTGTAATTGCGTAAACGTGTGTCACTGATGTAGTAAAATAAATGTTTGTCTCTCTCAGTTAAATGATCAGATAGCTGTGTAATTTGTGTGTTAGAGAAATATGGTACCGATGTGTAAAGTTGTATAAGCAAATACCATATTAGCTAGGGCTCCTTGTGCTTGCCAAACACATGATACACAAAGTAAGCGTGCACCCCCCTGAGGATCAATGTAATTATGCCCTCAGGTGTTACAGATTACAAGAATGGAATGAAATGTATTGCGGAAAACCTTTGTATCATTGTACTTCAAATATCTTTGAAAATAAATGTTTTTAGTACAAAATTAATCACTCAAATACGTGTCCTGTAGCGCTAAATGTGCGTCTTGCTGTAAGATAATCTCTGTGGAAGTGTCGTAGTTATCGTCCTCCAAAAGCTAAGTTCTGCAGAAGTCAATGTACTGACCTCATGATAAACAAAAGTGAAATGCTTTGCGTATTGATATCATACATTGATATCATACTTATAACGCTTATTGCCGTGATGAAGAAAGTACTGTGCTGTAACGTATTGTTGTGCTACAGAAAAGGCTGTCTCCTTGTAGCTATACCACAAAAGTTACTACTAAAACATGTTTTGCTTTCCAGAAGAATTCAGAAAAACCGTGCAGATATAAAACAGATACTCCGCAAAAGCAACAATGTAAATTGTGTCACACATTAGTAACGTCGTGATATAATCGTGTAGCTGTCACATAAACTAACCACTGAGTCATCTGGTATCTCTCAGAAAGTACTTTAAATCCGGAATGTGTTTTCAAGTAAACCAAAATGTTGCATTAGAATCTCATTAGCAGTACTGGTAAATGTTCTAAGTATGTGAGCCTTATAGTCGTTACGTAATCGTGCAACTAACAAGCAAGAATGTACACACACAATAACACTGTGTCGTCTGTTCGCAATAACAATGCATTCGTAATTTCTGTTTGAATAAGTTCTCTTGGTTCTTGATTGGATATTTAACTTTAAACATTGTTGCATGGTAACAGTTTCTAAAGCATACTAGTACTGTGAAGTGAAACGTTTTATGGCAAAGACAAAGTTAAAAAGCAGATTATCTTTCAATAAACGGTTTTACATGTGAAATGCGGTGCAATCCTTTACTCTTCCTAGTACGCAGAGCTTCAACTTCAACGCAATTATCATGTGGTATACGTCGGATTCTGTAAGGTCCATTGTAAACTAGAAAGAATTTGTGACTCAAGTGTTTCTTCTTATGTGACAATGAATGAGCTTTAATGAGAACTTTCTGACCAATATATAATTTCTTTGCATTTGCTTTACCGTGTAGTTTTCTCCTTTTGTCTGCTGCAGATTTTATATTTTTAAGAGCCAAATCAATTATGTCTTTGTGTCGAAGGTACAAGCTCTCTGATTCTGTTCGGAGGTTCTACATTCTTCAGTACAAGAGTAGGTGGTAAAGCAGTGGAATCATGAGGCATTTCATTCAGCACATTTTGAAATAAGTGTAAATATCTGTCCCAATGCTGATGCTTTCTGTGACAATAAAGTCTGCAAAGCTTATTGATTTCTTTCATAATCCGTTCAGACGGGTTACAATGTGGTGAATACAATGAAATAAAAATAGGTTTGATTTTATGATTCCGAAGCATGCGTGACCAAACAGCAGATCTGAATTGCGGTCCGTTATCTGAAATGACTTTACTAACGTGTCCAACTTCACGTGAGAAATTTTTAACAAAGGCGTTGGATACAGACCGTCCAGTGGCTTTACGTAACGGAGTGAAAGAAACAAATTTGGAAGTAAGTTCAACAGCGACTCGACTAGAACGTACGAAAATCCATTCGATGTTCTGACAAGGGGTCTCAAGAGATCAACAGCAGCAAATTCTTTTAATTTAGAAGGAATAATAGGAAACAACGGAGCACGATGTGAGATAGTAGATGGTTTCGCATTTTCACAAAGTTTACAAGTAGATAAGACCCTTCGAATTCGCTTTTCCATATTGTTAAAATAACAAGTCGTTCGAAGAATATGATAACATTTTCGTGGGCCAAAATGTGCGTAGCTGAAATGAATGTACCAAATGAGCTTATTAACAAAATCGTCTGGAATGCAAAGTACCCATAGCTTGTCATCAACAGTGCAGCGCTTGAAGAGTATGTTGTTTCTAACAAGGCAATAATGCCGAATCTGAGTGTGTGTCTTTTCATGCCATTTACTTTTGATGTCTTTCCAAATCGGATCTTTATCTTGTTCATGAGCAATGTCCTTTAAAGATGTGGTGATGAAGTTTTCAAAGGCGACTTTCTGAATGTAAAGAATACTGAAATTTTTCTCAAGGTTGCCTTCTGTGTTACTTTTCTCAAGCCCAGCCGGTGCGCGTGACAGCGCGTCCGCAACAATGTTCTCCTTGCCGGGAATGTAGACTATTGTGAAGCGGAATTCTTGCAGAAACAATGCCCAACGTTTTAACCTATCATGATTTCATTTTGAAGACATAAGAAATTGTAATGCACGATGATCACCGTATACTTTTACGTGCTTACCAGAAAGAAAGAAACGGAATTTGTTAAATGCCCAAACGATAGCTAAAGCTTCTAATTCAGTAACGGAATAATTTTTTTCACATTTTGTTAGCACTCGGCTAGCAAAAGCAATGGTTTACTGAACAGTTGTGTCATTTTCTGTGGCTTCTTGAAATAAATGAGCACCAAGACCGACTTTAGAAGAATCCGTGCTAAGGCAGAAATCTTGTGACAGATCTGGATGAGCTAGTATTGGCGCGTTAAGTAGCGATTCTTTCAAAGAATTGAATTCCAACTGTGCTTGTTCGTCCCAGTTCCAAATAGTATTTTTTCCAGTGAGAGAACAAAGTTTTGGTATAACTAGAATTTGCATATTCAGAAAACGACGGTAAAAATTTACGAGACCTAGAAAACTGCGGACTTGTCTTTTTGTGGATGGAACTGGAATGGCTCTGATTGCTTCTAACTTTTCAGCATCCGGCTGAATGCCTTCAGAAGAAATAATATGTCCCAAAAACCTCACCTTTGACCTACCGAATTCAGACTTTTCCAAGTTAACTGTAATTCCAGATTCTGCAAAAATATGTAACAAACTGTTGAGGATGCGATTGTGTTGTTCCCATGAAGCTTCTGCTATCAGAATATCGTCCACATATAAGGTGATGTGACGTTTTAAGAACTCAGGTAATATGGAATTTAATCCACGAATGAATGCTGCCGAAGAAATGTTCAAACCGAAAGGAAGTTTCTGAAACTGATAACAAACCTCGAAACAAAGGAGAGCTGTGTATTTTCTACATTCTGGATGAAGTTCGATCTGATAAAAGCTGGATCTGAGATCAATGGAAGACAACACTTTTACACCATTAAAATTTTGAAGAAGTTCTTCCATCGTCTGCGGCCTGTCTGTTTCAGGACTGATGATAGTATTGATTTGTCTCGAATCTAAAACAAGCCTGATCGATCCATTTTTCTTCTCAACAACATGTAAAGGGTTGTTGTATGAGCTTACTGCAGGCTCAATAATGCCCTCATTAAGCATAGATTGTATTTCTGTTCTAACACGGTCCCTATAATGTGCTGGACTTACGTATGGTCTAACACATAATTTAGTATGCTCACGAACACGAAATTGGTATTGAAATCCCTTGATTGTTCCAGTTTTGTGAGTAAAAACTGTGGAATGTGCTTGTAAAATCTCAAAAAGGTCCTGCCTATCAGTGTCATTACAATTCTCAATTGTTTGAATTTTATTCTGAATTAACTCATTAATTTCAAATATGCCGTCGATATCATCCCTGTCAGTACTTGAAGAGTGATTGTTAGTGTCTAGTTCCGTAGAAAATTCCGAACTGTTGTCTAACAGAAGGTAAAGCCGATTAATTTCCTCATCATGGTTTGAGAGCCAGTCTTCAAATTTCAAAGCTATTGACTTACCTTCTTTCTCTAAACTTATTTCAGCATCGTGAAAGCTTAAGATTGCTTTGTATTCATTCAAAAAGTCTACTCCCAGTATAATTTCTGTCGACAATAATGGAACAAGAAGAAAGTTCATAGAGAAGCTGTGGCTTTGACAAAAGAATTCTAAGTTGGTTTGTTGGCGTACATCTACACTTTTTCCAAAGATTGCACCTTGTAATTTAATCTTACGTAACGGAAGTGTGGGGCAATCGTTCGATTTGTTGCACTTGCTAAAAGCTGTTTCACTAATTACTGAAATGGGACTGCCAGAGTCAAGTACTGCCGTAAATTTTACATCATTTACTGTAATGTGAATCACAGGATATGCAATGTTGTTATATTTTACATTGTGTTCCTGGAGTAAGATGTCTCTAATGTCTTCCATTCTTACGTAATTACTAGCTACGGCACCTGCGTCGTCAGTTTCATAAGCACGTTTTGTGGCTGCCAGCGGTGTGAGTCATTGCCTATTGCCTCTTTGTTGGCGCGCGTCGTTATTGGGATTTGGAGACCTAACTTCTACAAATTCACCGTGACGAGAATATCGCCAGTCCTGATGCAGTTCAGGTCTGTCGTTACGATCATATCGTCTGTCGTCATGTCGGTAGATTCCATAGTTTCTTTCTTGTCGGTCACGTGGTGGAGAATTTCTCCCTGAGTCGTAACTGCGCACTGGACCATTGCGTCTAAAGTTATTCTGTCTCCCTTGATAATAATTGTTTTGGTTCCCATATTGTCTGTTTCTCTGATTGTCTCTGTGATAGTCATTACCGCGGAGAGGTGATCTTTCCCTGTAATTATTAATACTCTGCCAATGGTTATCATACAGGTGGTGTCTGTTTTGGTCATGATTTACGTTGTAAGAATAGGCTTGTCGTGGCCAGTTATTATTTCTTTCATCGCGGAATTGCGACGGATGTGACCTGTAGTAGTTGTGTTCCTGTTTTCGCGTTACGCAATTGTCAGTGTCAATTTCTAGTTCTTGTAACAGTCCCTGAAAAGCTTCAATGTCGTCTTTGCAACGTCCTGCTAAAATAATATGTCGTAAATGTTCAGGCAGTTTGATTAAGCAAATGCGGATGAGTTCTGAGGGGCTGTATGGGTTTGACAGGTACTGATTCTTATGCAACATGTCTTCAAACTATTTCATAAGACTGGAAAATTCAGATTGTTCGAAACGTTTCATCATTACGATGCTATGTTTTACTCGGTCTTGTGTAGCTTGAGACCAATACGCTAAGAGGAAGGCACGATAAAATTCTCCTTCACTATGACAATCGTGAATGACCGATCGCATTCTTACAGCTGGTTCATTCTCCAAGTAGCCACACATAAATTCTAACCTGTGCTCCAATGACCAGTTAGGAGGGAAACAATGAGAGAATTGATGGAGCCACGCTTGTGGATGAATGTCGTTGGCAGAATTCTTAAACGTTTTGAATTTACGTTATAACACTCCTTCTCTGATACTACTGTACCATAACCTCAACGCTAGAAGCAGATTATGACATAAAACAATTTTGTAAAAGAAACTGGCACAAAGCAACAGAGCAGTGTTACCCTCTGAGAGGAATTTTGTTAGTTTGACTGTGTTGTTCCTAACGGAGGTGGCTTATCGGAAATGAAAGTAAGAATTACGTAAATATTGGAATAGTGACAAACAAAATTTTGCCTAGCTATACTATTCCTAGAATAAGGGAAACGGTCGCCAGCCTAATTAGGCAAGAGAAAGATTAACATTCTCGTTTATGAAAGTAGGTATAAGTAACTATAATGGACAACACAACAGACACAACCTAGACTTAGTAACACGCGAGTGCAATGAACTCTGACGCACATATGTTTTAAGATTGAAGTTAATAGTTAGAGCAGCAGGAACTATTTTCTAAATTATAAGACGTACAGAAAAACACTATCACTTTCAGGGTTTACACAAACTGAGTGGTCTTTATACTGTTAATATGCACACAAGAGAGACAAACACTTGGCATAAATGAGAATGTAACGTTTCACAACTGCAGCTTTCTCACTTTTACTACAACGAAACACAATGTTGACAAAATTGCAAGAAACTGACTCTCCTTTTAGAATTTACTACAGGCAACAATGTGTTCATTTACTTTACTTAAGGACTTTAAATTTTACCGTTAGCAACAGTACTTTCATAAGCAGTTTTACTAGGAAAATTGTTTTCAGCAATTATCATTGACTTTAACTTTCTCTTTAATAAGTTCAAGAGGCATTATTTAACAGAGCTCTAGGCTTCAATGTACTTTCAGTAAGGACACTCAGTAATCACTTTACTTCAAACGGAGAGGATCCTGAGAGGTGTTATGATGAGGAGTAAAATCAAGGTAGGTAAATAAATTCCGATATGAATTACCTTATATTTCAGCACACTAACAAATCCATTAGGCTGATCCTTCACTGTACATCAATATAGTATTACGTTACAGTGATTGCGCAATGTGGTGGCAACTGCATGTTGGTAGGTGGAATTGCAGGTAGAATTGCTGGACTCTGTCATTTCTTGGTGGCGATGATAAATACAAATTCCAGAATAGTTCCAGCTATTTGTCCACCCATCCGAGGCATTGGAAAGAAGCAGGAAAAGCCTCTCTCTGAATCATCACAATATGCACCTTTATACTAGCAGTGCACAGACTCGTAGCTCCTTTCCGACTGTCTGCTCATCTCCGACTCGTGGCTCATCCCCGACTGACTATCAGTTCCACCTTTTCCACCTAGGCCAACCACAATTTGCGTGCGCTACACAGTTCTGTTCCAGAGGGGAACCACTACACCATTTACATACAAACTAACTAAGAACCCTAAGTGAGGATCAGCAATTTACATAACAGCAAACAAATACATTAAATAAAACAAAACATTTTCACATATTAACACTTCTACAAAAAATTATTCACACAAAATTACAATTACATACAATAAGTTCTGTTCCCTCCAAATGGGACAAAGAATATAAATTGCAGATACACTACTTTGCATGGAATCAAATCACGACATCAAAGTTTTTAACAAAGAAAAGAGTACACAATTTTATGTTATCGATTCAAACACATTTACAGAAGATCAACAATGTGACATTAAATAAATCAAAAGCAAAATAAATCCATACAGCATAAGAGCTGTGGTGTTACAACGTGTAGTAATGAACAGCTTATAGTCAAAATCATCGTGTCGGCGAGTAGCATGTCGGTCATTGTTACGTCGTGTCGGCGGTTCCATCTCAAAATTCGGTGCACATTGCCAATTTCTTTCATAACTTCCGAAATGCCCTGTGTTATTATTTTGTGGCTGTTCCGTATTTCTATGTCCCTCTTCCCGTATTGGAGCGCGAGTGTCCTCTGAAATACGTAATTCTTGTATTACCTGTGTCAGCTGATCTTGTACTTCCCGGATTTCTCTTTGGTGTTGCGTATTAATTTGATTCAGATTTTGTTTCAGTTTCCTAATTTGTTCGCACTCTTCTGTGTCATTAAAGACTACCGGTTTTGTGTCATTCAGATTATCATCTACCTTCGTAGATAAGTTAGTGACCTGATCCGAAAGTTCGGCTACTTTCTCTGATAATGAACTAATTTCCTCCATGTGTCTTTCTGAACCAATTTTCAGAGTATCTACTGTGTCCTTTAAGTTTTCCTGAGTTTTTGCAAGTTGCGTAACCGAATCGGTAGATGCAACTGAGTCCATTTTAGCTTGCAAGGTCTCATGATTTTCATGAACAATAGTTTGCAGTTCTTTTATGGCTGCTTCGCGATTCTGTAATGCATTTTCATGACGCGAAAAAATAGGTTGGAAATGCTCACAAATTTGTGTTTTTACGTCATTACAGACTTTTTGACATTTCGATTCAATGTTATGTAACTCAGTAGTTAAATCTTCACGTGTTTGTTCAAGTGTGGTGTCTAACGTCCGAAGATTTTGTTCCATTGTCTCTAACTGTTGCTGTGTTTGTCTCTGGTGTTGTTCCATTGTGTCTAACTTTTGAAGATTTTGTTCCATTGTGTCTAACTTTTGAAGCTTTTGCTGTGTTTGTCTCTGATTTTGTTCCATTTGTTGCATTAGTTGTAATAACAATGCATTAGTGTCTGGAATCTGTTCCTCTACGCTTTTCGGCAGTGCATTTGCACCGGCAACATTCACATTTTGACAAGCTGAAAATGTGTCTTGACTTATTTGAGAAAATGGTGAGGACGCAAAACCTGAATCTACAGTATTTGTAAAATTGTGTCCTGTCATTTCGGATTCCTGAGGCGAGCTGTTGCCGACCGATCGATCGATAATACTTCCCTGTTCACAACCTGTTTCACTGTCTACACCATTATTTGCCGCCCGCTCCATTTCCCTATGCACAATTACCAAATTACTACTTGGAATGTCTGTTAATTCACTACACAGTGGTGCTGATAAGCTACGCTCGTCGTCACTATTATTTCTCAGTTTACTTTGGAGCCTAGTGTTACGTTTTTCACACGCCATTATTGTCACAATATTTCACACGATAACACAAAAAAACACAATTTGAAGAGCAAAAATAAGAGAACATATTAACATAGCACTGAAAATAATATCTAGTTAATTGCAGCTGCGAAATACTTGGTGCAAATCTACATGCATGCCACAACTGTTTTACTGTGCAACAATGAAAAACCACAACTACCAAGGAAATTCTCTCTATAATTACGCGCTAGCAATAAACAAAAGCTACACTAAATACACAAACTACAAGAAAAAATCAGAAGATTCCAGTGAGATATCCTGGCAGGGTCGCCATATGAAACGTCCCCTTAGAAAAATTTATACACGACTGTGCTTAACCTGACACACAATATTTTTAGCACAACGCAATCTGACTATCAAAGATCCCTGCAAAAGAATGGCCCTGAGTAACATTAAACTATACCTTTCAGAAATCACTTACCTCACAAAAATCTTCATTACTCGAACTACTACAATACAGCGAACGCTACTACTGCCAGCTAAATAAAAGATTCAAACTACGGAAGGCACTAACTACTGATAGGGATAGTTAGCAAATGAAAGATATTAATAGAGAACAAACAATGTATTTACCTTAATAGTCATAATATATATAGCAGTTCATGATAAATTACAAAACTCCGCCATCTTTCTCCCCACATCCACCACTGCTGGCGGCTCACCTCCAACTGCGCAACGCTACGCACTGTTCACATCCAGCTGTGCCCAGCACTACAATGGCAGACAACTATGCAAACTAGCCACAGACTGCACACAGCACAGCCAGTGATTTTCATACAGAGCGCTACGTAACGTTGCCAATAAGAAAACATAAACAGCCTACTTACATAAAGAAAACAAAAACAGCCTACTTACAAAGTATTGAACTATATGAAAAGAAAAATGTATATTAGTTACAAACTATGGCGTGCAGACACTTTATTCACCATGGAAAGGTCACTGCAGATATTCGGGTTTAGGTTATGACATGTTCGATATGCCTTCCATTATGGACGATGATGTGGCGCACACTAATAGCGAAATTCTGCATGACGCACTGAAGTGCCGGAACATTGATGCTGTCGATGACCTCCTGAATGGCTCTTTTCACCTGAGCAATGGCTTTGGGGTTATTGCTGTGCATCTTGTCCTTAATATAGCCCCACAAAAAGGAGTGGCATGTGTTCAGATCCGGAGAATATAGCGGCCAATCGAGGCCCATGCCAGTGGCCTCTGGGTACCCCAGAGCCAGAATGCGGTCACCAAAGTTACATTACACACTCTCCTGCTTCCATAGCGTCGAGCTCCATCTTGCATGTACCACATCTTGTCGTAATCAGGGTCACTTTGGATAGTGGGGATGAAATCATCTTCCAAAACCTCGACTTACCGTTCTGTAGTCACCTCGCCGTCGAGAAATATCGCACCAATTCCCTCGTGACTGAATGCTGCACACACACAGTCACCCTTTGTGGGTAAACAGACTTCCAACTCTCTAAATGCGGATCCTCAGTCCACCAAATGCGCCAATTTTTCTTATTGTCGAACCATCCAAATTTAAGCGGGCTCCGTCACGAAACCAAACCACACAGCGAATACTAATTCCCATCATGCCCCGCGGCCAACCGTGCAGTTCGAACGTTCGTAACGTTAACCGTTCAGAAGTTATGACAATTTTATCTCATATAGTTCTATAATTGCCACCGTGTAAGAAGAAGAAAGAATGTTACTGAATTAAAGGATAAAGAGAGTAAGAATACAAAAATGTATGCATGCTTATTGACTACTCATGCCAGTAACACAACAAATATGCATAACCTCTCGATGTAGTGCTCCGTAGGCACTCAAAAAATGAGACAGGGTATGAAGAATGACACGTACATCCTCGAAGTTTTTCTAATAATTGGATTTAGTAATGATATACTACTTCCGTCCTCCATAATTTTTCAAAAATTTGTTCAAGTATGTGACCTGCTTCTTGTCTATTACTATTATCATTCGAAATTGGTAACAGTAAGAAAGGTTACGATTGTAACTACCGATGGTACAAGACTTCATTACCATTTTGTCTAGGAGTGCCTCCACCTCTGCGTGTGAGATACATCTATAAGGAACAGATTAATGATCACTTACGTCATGTGGGCTTCCAGCCCGCTCTCACCTTTTGGAGGTTTCACAGTTCTTGAGCCACTTTCCATAGATGCTGACGGCAGAAGCGTGCCAAAAGCCGAATTCGACCGCGTTTACAAGACGCTCGTTCCCGTCGCGGTCGCAAAGGTTCTGCCACGTCATTACCTAAACTTTTGGAAGTCAGTCTGCGTTGTCCTGAATCCTATATAAGAAAATTATGTATCAAAATCGGAAAGAAATTTGCTCAAAATTTATGTGACCTCAAAGTTGAGGTTTTACAGGATACGGTAAGCTTTCATGTAGACCTTAAGAATGCAGATGAATAGGACAGGACAGTGTCCTTTCCCCCTATTTTTTGTCCTGTATGAGTTTGTGTCTGCTGTTAATGACGTGGCCCTCGACCTTAGGATAAATCTTCATCTTTCTTCCTTCTTGTTTCCTGTTGGTGCACCGGTGACGCGAAGTGACAAGAAACTGAATTGCGAGTCTAATACGGGAAGTAACTTTAGAAGAATTATTTAAGACCGAAATAATATTTTCATGCATTGTAGTATAGGTCTTGCTTTAGTTTTCCACACAATCACAACTTAACCTCGATACATTTTGTCAGCCGTGGGACGAGTTTTTTCATTCCTCTGTCATAGACTTTTTCCGCCGCCTTTTTCAGCTAGTACTTCACTTTGATTTTCACCTCGTCGTCGTCGGAAACGTGTTTTCGACGAAGGAGTTCCTTCAATTTAGTGAACAGATGATAGCCAATAGGTGCGAAATCAAGGATGTGAGAAGGGTGGCTTAAAATATCCCAACTAAACGAAGTCAACAACTCTTCTGTTTCATGAGCGTTGTGGAGACGCGGCTTGTCACGAAGGAGACAGAATCCCATTGTCAACATATCGCGACGTTTGTTTTGTATGGCTCTGCAAAGTTTCTTCATGGTATCACAGTATCTTTCAGCATTTATTGTTTCACCGCTGCCAAAAATAATCAACAAGCAGAACCACTTTTCTGTCCCAAAAGACTGACGCCATGATTTCCTTCGCTATTTCCTGAGTTTTGAATGAGTATGCCGCATGCATTGATTAACGTTTTCTCTCGTGAGTATGATGATAAGCCCAAGCTTCATCTCCTGTCCCTATAGAGTTGAGACAAGCCTCATCTTCAATCTCAAAACGGTCAACAAATCAGTGACCGGCACTGATTCTGTTCATTTTGTGTGCATCGGTAATCATCTTGGGCACCCATCGCTCACACAACTTGCGATAATTTAGTCTATCTGTTACGATTTCATGAACAACAGTTCGTGAAATGTTTGGACAAACTCCGTGCAGGTCGTTAATACTCTAACGGCGATCAGAGAGAAGATGTTCTTGAATTTTCTGCACTACATCATCAGTCACAATAGACGGCCTTACGTTTCTGTCTTCATCGTGGATTTCCGTCCTTCCAGAATTGAAATTCCGTACCCACTTCGCCGCATGCTGCCTTGACATTAAATCCTCTCCACAAACTGAAACAATTTCGCGATGAATCGCAGCGACGTTCACGCCCTTCGCACTTAGGTAGCGAATTACAGCGCCATCTTCGCACTTGGCGGAAGCCGGAATGAGAACGCTCATTTCTAACAATCAACACAACACTAATCGACGAGGTTACTGATTGTTGGGAATGCTCGTCCCTTCTGCTGTCTTCTACACGGCACATTCCATGATAAAGCTACATGCCTTGTGACCTTAGTTTCCTTGTAAGAATACTTGCGGAAATCGTTAAGCTGTAGTCGCTGTAAGACTTGGACGTTTTCGTCACAAGGCCGTTTTTTGCTTAAAAAATTCTTCATTCTTAATCTGTTAATATACATACAACCGAACAAATTTATGCAATTAGTGGGTCATTTAATTGTTACAACGATTTTTGCAGCTAGTTTTCAAGGTTTACAAATGAGCTACAAGTAGCATTAGTTACAATGGTCAAGGTACTTTACTACTGATGTTGTTCTACTTACTCTAGTGGTGTACTTAAGAACTAAACCTCTATACTACCTGCAGCGTCACATGTGTGCGAGTCCAATATATAAACGTACATTGCGCGGCCTTGCCCACCGAGCTAATCCCTGACACTGGGCAGGCCAAAGATATCTTCACTATTTCACTGCAAGTTCCTATTGTTTATTTCCTTATATCTAAGTCCTACTTTATAGAAAATTTAACCTACGTCAATTCCGGTGCTTTGTCTGATTCGGTGTTGTACTCCACTCCCCTAGTCCTGCACGTGACGGATTCCCGCTGTAACGGCAGTCGACCTATCCACGCACAGGCGGTGTGGGACTGGGGTACTGGGATACATTTTGCTTTTTGTCGTTACTCACGGTTGTCCCGCAGATATTACAAAAGAACTTTTCGTGATACCTCGTTAGCCAGGTTGTTTAGTACTCGGCAGTGTCGTAGCTCGGTAGTTGCTGTCTCAGCTCAGCCGCTACATCATTGTAAAGGGGGCACTCGTAAACCACATGGTCCGGGGTACGCTCCGGTGCACTACAGTCGCACGAAGGCGTAGCCCTTCTCCCAAACCGACAGAGAAATGTCGGATAGGGTGCATGACCAGTGAGAAAATGGAACAATCCCCGTGTTGGCTTAAAGTATCCCAGACCTAATGTTCTTTGACATCTGGTAGGAATTGGAAAGTTCTTCAGCCGGTGTCATAGGCTTCCCATGTTTCCTGCCACAGCTCTTCACCTATTCTCTTGATCGCCCCCTTATCCCCAGCCTGAATCTCCAGAATATTCGCTGTTTTTCCGATCTCCCCCTTCTTCGCCCAGAACCATGCTGCCTGTTGTCTTATTTTGATGTCAAGGGGGCAGAGCCCCATTATTACCAACAGGGTCCCACCCGGAGATGTCCTGTAGGCCCCAACTGACCTCAATATTCGTTTGCACCCTTCTCACCGTCATGGCGGGCACCACCCTCGTGAGCCTGTGCGCCCAGACTGAAGAGCCAAAGTATACTGTAATTTTTGTACAGTCTGGAACCGCGTGACCGCTACGGCCGCAGGTTCGAATCCTGCCTCGGGCATGGATGTGTGTGATGTCCTTAGGTTAGTTAGGTTTACATAGCTCTAAGTATAGGGGACTGATGACCTCAGAAGTTAAGTCCCATAGAGTCATTTGAACCATTTGAAGAAAGCGAGTAGGAGCGGGAGAGGTGAAGCACTTCGGTACTGCATGTAACTTTAACACTTTTAATAGAGTCAAAAAAAAAAACAAACAAGGAATTATCAAATGCGTACATAACTTTGGCTAGGATGAGCATGTAGGTGTGAAGCCGTAGTCAGTGTCTAATCCTGTTCTGCATAATCTCAAAGCTAACAAATACTCGTTGCTGTCCAAACTTTAACTGAACGTAATAAACAAAAGGTCTCAACAGCAAGCTAGCCAACTCGGCAGTAGAAGCGATATTTCCAGGCCGTCTGCTCTTGATGAAATGGGGCAGATCTGAGCTCCACTGCGTCGGCCAGAGCACGCTGTGGTCGCCGTAGTTAGTCTGCTCTCGTAGTGCCAACTTACGAGAGCGTGCACCTGTGTTGTGGCATAGTAACTATCGTCACCACAGTTATTATATAAATTTATTAATTCAGGGGGAAGATGGATCCTTTATGTCCAATACATATGAAGTTATTAAGCACTTCTAGGCCTCTTTGGGTTAAGTTTCAATTATGACTCCCAATTAACGTGCCTCTCGCCGCCGGAGAACTCGATTCTCACTGTTGGGTTCCTAAGTACACAACTGGCCATTAAGATTGCTACACCACAAAGATAAAGTGCTACAGACCCGAAATTTAACCGACAAAAAAGATGCTGTGATATGCAAATCATTAGCTTTTCAGAGCATTCACACAAGGCTGGCGCCGGTGGCGACACCTACAAAGTGCTGACATCAGGAAAGTTTCCAACAGATTACCCATACACAAACAGCAGTTGACCGGCGTTGCCTGGTGAAACGTTGTTGTGATGCCTCGTATAAGGGGGAGAAATGCGTACCATCACGTTTCCGAGTCTGATAAAGGTCGGATTGTAGCCTATCGCGATTGCGGTTTATCGTATCGCGACATTGTTGCTCGCGTTGGTCGAGATCCAATGACTGTTAGCAGAATATGGAATCGGTGCGTTCGGGAGGGTAATACGAAACGCCGTGCTGGATCCCAATGGCCTCGCATCACTAGCAGTCCAGATGACAGGCATCTTCTGTAAGGGATCGTGCAGCCACGTCTCGATCCCTGAGTCAACTGATGGGGACGTTTCCAAGACAACAACCATCTGAACGAACAGTCCAACGACGTTTGCAGCAGCATGGACTATCGGCTCGAAGTCCACGGCTGCGGTTACCCTTACGCTGTATCACAGACAGGAGCGCCTGCGATGATGTACTCAACGACGGACCTGGGTGCACGAATGACAAAACATCATTGTTTTAGATGAATCCAGGTTCTGTTTACAGCATCATGATGGTCTTATCCGTGTTTGGCGACATCGTGGTGACGGCACATTGGAAGCGTGTATTCGTCATCGCCATGCTGGCGTATCACCCGGCGTTATGGTATGGGGTGCCATTGGTTACTCGTCTCGGCGGCCTCTTGTTCGCATTGACGGCGCTTTGAACAGTGGACGTTACATTTCAGATTACGACCCGTGGCTCTACCTTCATTCGATCCCTGCGAAACCCTACATTTCAGCACGACCACATGTTGCAGGTCCTGTAGGGGCCTTTCTGGATACAGAAAATGTTCGACTGCTGCCCTGGCCAGCACATTCTCCATATCTCTCACCACCTGAAAACGTCTGGTCTATGGTGGCCGAGCAACTGGCTCGTCAAAATAGGCCAGTCATTACTCCTGATGAACTGTGATATCGCGTTCAAGCTGCATGGGCAGCTGTACCTGTACACGTCATCCAAGCTCTGTTTGACAGTGCCCAGGCGTATCAAGGCCGTTATAAAGGCCAGATGTAGTTGTTCTTCGTACTGATTTCTCAGGGCCTATGCACACAAATTGTGTGAAAATGTCAGATATTTGTCCAATGAATACCCGTTTATAATCTGCAGTTCTTCTTGGTGTAGCAATTTTAATGGCCAGTAGTGTAATTGTCCTTTCTACAAGAGATAGGTCGAGTTGTTTGGTGGTATTGTCATTTTAGTATTTCGGCACCATTGTTGGCCTTTTGAATCTCTGGCTCGACATCTTCGCGGCTACGGCCGCCCACCAACGGGAGGAGGTCATCCGCGTAGGCATATCTTCGCTCTGTTGCTAAGCTGTCCATTTATGGTTCCATGTGGATGTCCCAAAATAAAGGGCCTATCACAGAATCCTGGGGGCACATCTTTGTTATCGCAACGCTGTTTGGGCTCTACTTCGGTGGCAGGTAGCAGGTAGCACAAAGTAGGTCAGGTAAAGGCGACCGAGCGAGCCTACGAGGGCGGCAGCCGGCGGCGGATCGGCGACCAGCCGCCAGTCGTCGGAACATCATTCGGGCGTTGTCTGCGCTGCGGGGCTCCCGCCCAAAGCAAATGTTTCATAAAATATGCATGACCTGGCCGGCCCTGCCCCGGCCAGGAGCCGCGCCAGCTTCAAAGCCCGCCTCTGTCTGCAAACGCGGCGGCGGCGGCTGGGCTGGGCGCTCAGTGCCCCGCGAAAACTGGCCCGCCCCCACCTGCTGTGCAGCCGTTCCGCCCTGCGCCGTCCTGTTCCCCACTGCGGCCGATATCTGGCTCGCGGTGCAGCCGCGCTCCGTAAAGGGCCGCCGCACCCGCGTTACCTCCGGAAATATTCACCGTAACAGCAGCAGACGTCTGCAGGACGCCACCTGAGAGAAAGACTGTGAGGGTATCATCCGATCTATCACTCGTTTTAACCTGTATACTAATATTAAACTCTTTCAGGCAAAACTCTCTGCAGATTGTGTGTAAAATGTTACGCACAACCATTTACTATCGAACATCCGTGCTGCAATTTCGTTCCGTCAAAATACTGAGGATTAGCTTTTGTCCAGAATGTTCAAATGTGTGTCAAATTTTATGGGACTTAACTGCTAAGGTCATCAGTCCCTAAGCTTACACACTACTTAACCTAAATTATCCTAAGGACAAAAACACACACACATGCCCGAGGGAGGACTCGAACCTCCGCCAGGACCAGCCGCACAGTTCATGATTGCAGTGTCCTAGACCGCTCGGCTAATCCCTCGCTTTTGTCCAGAATATCCTCCTCAATCATAAGATTACATTTTATGAATAAATAGTGTGGCAGTCAGCTTGTCGTCCTGGGAAAGAATAAGACTAAATTACTAAATTAAAAAAAAATTAGCGTCATTTACTAAACTCTTAGAACATTTATCTTAGAAAATAATTGAAATGTGTGCAACACTTACAAAACTCAACGAAAAACATCAAAAATTATGAAAATAGTGCCACTGGGATGTGATGTATAGGTCATTGTTGAATAAAGACGAAGTACTGTATCAAATAAAATACATCACTGTATTCTTCTGATGTAATAAACAATCTCTTGTTCCACAGTGTAGGGTATATTAAAAGATCACAGTACATTCTGGAAAAATTCTAGCCCAAAAATACTAAATATAAACATAAAGCATCTTTATTTCTCAGAGAAAAGTTCACAAAGTGATAAACACCTATCTTCAGGCAGCTGCTGCCAACTACCAGAACATACAGAAACGAAAACAACTGATATACAGAGGGCACATGGTGTAAAGTAGTAGTAGGGCAAAGCAGTTGCCACACCATGTTGCATTGTTGCCAGATTTATTCAGAATGGAGGATCCAAGATGGCAGCAATAGATGTAGCAACATCACAGTGACGTCACGGCTGGAAGTTCAAATTTTGGCTGGAAAATAGGTCAATTGGGCTACCTCCACTAACCTAACCCCATCCACTCCCACAGCCTCCACTCCCTCCTCCTCTCCCCCATCTGGAAATTGGTGGGAAAAGCACTCAGTCTGTGCTGCATTGCTGGATAGAATGGATGTAAGTCTTTATCTTGTATAGATTCCTCCCCTCCCCTCCTCTCCCCCACCAGGAAATTGGTGGGAAAATGACACGGTCTACACTGGGCTTGTGGATGGGATGGATAAAGTATACATTGTTTATTTAAAAAAAAATTGAGTTCTCGTTGGCAATAGCTCCATCTGGTTTGTTCACCATGACTTCCAGAGTCCAACTGACCTAGTTCACAGCATTACTTCCGGTTGGTGCTATCGTCCCTCCACCTCTACCTTCCTGTGATGTAATCCAAGATGGTGGTCTGGGAAAAAAATGGGGGAAACAGACCATGTCTAGCTGCTGGACCTCGAAGACAGACATAATTGTGTACTCTGTTCAGTGGATGAGATGCAGGTGCTGGAAAGGAGAAGTATATTAGCATCTGAGGACTGTGTAGATAGCAGTGATATTTGGTGAAGATGAATACACTTCTTCATATAATGAAGATGGGGCTAAGTTATGCTTCACAACTCGTGCTGATAAATGATTGTGCTGTAACTGTAGATAATTTGATGAAACCCAGTGTCAGTCTGTCTTCTGAAGCGCAACAGGCAAAACATGTACCCACTCTGGTGTAAGCATCCATGTGTACAATTCAGGAAATCGTGGTGATGAGCAGAGATGAATGTAATATGTGTAATACATGCAATCAAGCAGCTGAGGACTGTATCCAAACCCTCCTACACAAGAAGTGGAAAGGTAAGGTAATGGACGAGAATGTGGTGAATACTTTTCGACAAATAATGACAATGCAGCAGGATGGCGTGAACATGCATGTCAGTACTCACACAGATAAATGCTTGTGCTGGAACTACCTACATTTTTTGAACACCTCACATCAACTTAGCCCTTTTCCACCATGAACCACAGGTGTTCGCGTTTAGGGTTGGAGACCAACTCGCCTAGTTCGAAACATCACCACCAGAATACGCTATCAGCCCTCCAACACAAGCCTCTCCCATGACATAGTCCAAGATGGTGGTCCAGAAAAATGGGGTGGAATCCAATAGAAACCCTGAATCCAGTCATGTCTTAGGCTTCAGCCAATAGGATGGCAGTACCTAGTGGCATAATTGGAAGGGATATAGGGCAGGCTGTGTCATCCAGCAGCAGCAACAGAAGAAGAAGAAGAAGATTCATGAAGCATCAACAGCACTCGAGATCCAGCACTGCCCTGCAAGACAGGACGAAATGGAAAAGCAAGTAGCCGATATCACATCTTTGTCTGTAGTTAACATTATTATTATTATTATTATTATTATTATTATTGTTATTGCTTCTTTTCGTGTCTTGGTCCACATATAACACTTCCTCCTCTTCATCTAGCAATAGCCTTCGACATGTCCAAGCCTGCAGGCGGGGGGAGCACCAACATGTCAACCTCTCTGCTACATCCGGACCTGCAGCAACCTTACTTTTCATCCTGTCACGACCTGTAGTGATCACGTTGGTATGTGTAGCGCACATGTCCCACTTGCTGGAGCAGGACATGGAGCCGTTATTGTCTGTCCCACTCCTCGTTTTGTGTGACGAGTACATGCAGTCTGCTCCAAATGCATCGAATCCTGTTAGTGGCCCTAAATAAAAGCAAGGTGGAGGACAGTACTGGTCATCAACGTACAGCCCATCCCAGCAGAACATCCCTCTGCTAGTGCAGACACAGAGTACAGATACTGTGAATAAGAATGTATCAAGTGTACCCATGCTTTTCAGTTCTACACACAATTTAACTTGTAGGGAACGAAACGTGTAAACGTGGGTATAGAAGCACATCATGACTGGGGCTTGCATGTGAGAACATAAATTGAAAATGCATCGAAGGGTGTTAAAGTGCCTATTTCTGAGTTCGACTGGAATGAAATTGTCGTACAGAGTGCTACATCAATCAGATGAAGACTACAGATTATTATCCAACTCATCCTCCCCTGACATTCACCTTACTGGTGTGACACTAATACAACAGCCCAGTTATGAACTTATATGATCTTCATGCTGCACTACACCTGCCCCACATCCCCTCTGATGACGTCACTGGATACTTCTGTCATACTGGCTGAAGCCTAACACATGACTGGACTCAGGTTTCTTATTGGTTTCAGCCCCTTTTTTCCTGGACCTCCATCTTGGACTATATCATGGGAGAGGGTGGTGGTGGAAAAATGGTTCAAATGGCTCTGAGCACTACGGGACTTAACATCGGAGGTCATCAGTCCCCTAGAATGTAGAACCACTTAAACCTAATTAACCTAAGAACATCACACTCATCCATGCCCGAGGCAGGATTCGAACCTGCGACCGTAGCGGTGTCGCGGTTCCTGACTGAAGCGCCTAGAACCGCTCGGCCACTATGGCCGGCGGTGGTGGTGGAGGACAAACAGTGCACTCTTGTGGCGATCTTTTGAACTAAGCCAGCTGGTCTCCCACCCTCAAGGTGAACACCTGTAGTTCATTGTGGAATAGGGCTAGGTTGATGTGAGGTGTTCAAAAAAGGTAGACAGCTCCAGCACAAGCATCTACCTGCGTGACTACTGAAATGCATGAGCACACAATCCTGCTACACTTCCATTATTTCTCGAAAGGTATTCGCCACGTGATTGTCCATTATTTTTCTTTCCACTCACTGTATAGGGGGCTACAGATATAGTCCTCAGCTGTGTGCCTGCATGTAGTGCGCGTATTAAGTTCATCCCTGTTCATCACCAGCATTTCCTCAATTGTAACTAGTGGCTGTTTTTCAAATGTTGTTTTCTGTAGTTTAGCTGAATCCTTGACGATCCAGGGTCAGGAGAGGATCAAGGGCAGTAGGCAGGCCACACTGAGAGCTTCAACATGGTTTTCAGAGAAGAGAATAAGCTGGGATGAAGCGTCACTTGTGGCAGGTACATGGCACATTCCAATCATTGTTTAGGCTTGGTGTCTGTTCGCCACATTCTGGCAGCTTTTCGCGTAATGCGCTCTGTGCGATGTGGTTTCTAGGACTATATTCATAGAGCTGTCTAACGTAGCATGACGAACACCAGTGCTCAGGCAGAATTTGCGTTTTCACAAGCAGGAACTTTGCTTTGCACTGGCAGGTCACCTTCCAAGAACGCGTGTGCAGAGGGAAGTCGGTACCAGACAGGGAACTGTGTATTCTGTGAAAGCAAGGAGCTGCACTGTGGACAGCAAGTCATTTCTCTTTGTTAAGCTATGCGCCTTGCACAGCATGAAAAACTTTCTTTCTAACAAGTTATAAGGAGACTCCTCATTGGTTAATCTTGAGAAAATAACAGAGAATGGGAAGTCAGGACGCTAGTCTCAGAGAAATGTGTATGTGGAAACTAGTGTACTGGCTGAAGCGGAAAACTTAGCTGGAGTGTAGGAGTGCAACTTTAAGAACTGTAAATGTAGGTATGAAAAGGTTGGTTAAAACGATAAAACTTTTGCTAAGAGAGGAGACTGTAGTCCTTTTAGCAAAAATATCATTGGCAGCTCTTTGCACAGCCTTTTTCCATTGGTGAGTTGGTATTCCACGAGCATATATAGAGAATTAACTGTATACCGGTAGGGAACGATTCTGCAGGAGACACGGAATGATACTCCTAAATGGCACAGATAGTGTCGATTATGTTCGATGAAATTTATATTTTCCTAGAGTAACTGATGTCATTTCTATGTCGTAGTTTTTCATCTTTCTGACTTTTTCAGACTGTCACTTTGTGTATCCACCATGTATTTGTCTTCCCCTAACTCATTCATAGATTATGATTTATCCCATTCACCTAAACCACACAGTTTTTCTGAGGAGATCTAAGTGTTAGAGTAGTATTGTCCCATGACAATAATCGTCAGTTATCATATTCTCTGTATGTCTTGAGCTCGAATAGATCCTGCAATAATTCCTTATTCATGTGCATGTTAGCACGGAACTTTATAATAACCAGGAGTTAATCTGGACAATTTCATCGTCATATGATATTCCTGGTTCTCATATTTTGTGTGATAAAACACACATGTCTCAACTAAAAACTGTTCAATTAGTGTGTGACACCTTGTGTTAAATTCATAGAAGCCCAAGGGAAGTACTCGGACTGTCGACCAGTACAACTGTTGCAGACGATTCTACCACCCACAGACGTACGTCGAAAGCTGAAGTGTACCCTTGCAGCGTGTCCACACCAGCTGACAGCCTCCAGGGTCTGCTCACGTTAATAGAGACAGTCACTGGTCTGCTAACACCACCTAGCCCGAGGCTCTCAGACGTAGACACTGGCACACCCATCTGTCTCAGCAGTCCATTGACTTCACAGCTCATGGGCTCGCTGTCCACTGCAGGGCTTTGCCATTACTGCCTGCCTTTCCACTGTCTGCTAACATTGCTGTCCTCGTATTCTCCCACATCAGCAGTTTCCAGCCATGGGCTCTGGACTAGAGTCCTGCATGACCGAGTAAGCGAGCACAAAATACGAGATGGGGCGAGCACACCCTAACTGGATAGGCTGCCCGCACTAGTTCTAGTAGCCGAACATAGATGCCGTGACCGAATAAGTAGCACGCAACTTCAAACATATTATACGTGTCATTATCCGTGTGAGACTGTAGCCAGTACGGTCTTCTCATTTGTGGTTTGTCTATCTCTGTAATCATGCAGTGCGAGGAAGCCAGTGCAGTTAAGACGTAAGATTGAAACTAATGTTTACACATTGAAGAAAGGGAGGGTCTAAAAAGCCAAGTATGGAGTACATTTCTGTTAGTTGTAGACGAAAACAGTGCGTCTACTGGGTACGTATCGTGCATAAACTGCTCAACATTAGTGTGTTTCCAGTCGGAAACCACTCATTTAAAGAAACATAGTTGCAAGAAACCTCACAAAGATACAGCTCCTTCAGGGATACCGGCAGTAATAAAAAATAGTACTACAGCAAAGTGTGTTGCAATCTGTGCTAACGATGTGAGACCTTTTAATGCTGATTCCAGTGAAGGTTTCAGAGAACTAGGCAAAGAATTAATACATCTAGGTGCGCATTATGGAGAAGTTAACGTGCCAGATGTCAGCCAGTTAAATCCGGAACGCGTTAGTGATTTACTGATCAACAATAACTATAATTTTTTTTTTCTGTTGCAAACAAGTGAAAAGTATGACAAGTTACGTCTGTAGATATTGGATGTTCTTTGTATGCTTCCTTTGTGAAGATGGTTGTCTTTTAGATTACAGGTACAGCACTTATTCAATGTTTCCTGTTAATGAAAGGAAAAATAGATCTTCTGTTTGGAAATGACACTCGTCTTCTATCCGCGATTGTATTGAAATATCATTTTACTTTCCAAATGCTTTATGAATTTAGCTGTGTCACGTACCCGTCCTTGGAAACGTTACTTTTGTCTTAAAAGAGAGAGAGAGACAGACGGAAATAAATACATTGTGTGTGTGTGTGTGTGTGTGTGTGTATGTGAGAGAGAGAGAGAGAGAGAGAGAAAGAGAGAGAGAGAGAGAGAGAGACGTTGGATTTGTACAGTAAAGTACAGAGCAGCGAGCCGGGGCGAGGCGAGGTGAGACGTCAGCGGTGACCGGCCATGCTCGGTTATCCGCGTGTCCGGAATCCGGACAACAGACATGGGGCGAGTACGTGACCGAGCCGAGTCGTGTGGGGCCGGACACGAGCGGCTCGGTCCCCCCGTCAACAGGCGAGCCGTGACCGGTCAAACATGGAGCGTTGCAGCACTCTACTCTGGACAGCCTTGATGTGTACAATACACTCTCAATGAAAGCTGTTTATCTTCTGAAAGTACTCCTTGGTTCCACCGTTCCATGTGGACTCTGCTTTACCCAACCCTGCAGTCACCCCTACACTTGAATTCCGACAGCCAGGTGTCTATTTTGCTGCCGTTAGATGACGACATTGTGGTCAGAAACCCAGGACCACTACATATGGTGTACTGACCTTTCTTCAATTGTAATTATATTATTTACTTATCTGATGAAGATACAGGATTTTTCATCTTGACAGGATGAAAGCTAATACCTCAAATATACAAATATATAGAATATATAAGCATTTTTTTACCAGAATAGGACATTTGATTGGAGTGGCATGGCTGAGGGAGCCATCCCAGCATTGGTTGAACTGACTCTGGAAAACCTAAGTCAGGATTGCTGGACATAGCAAACTCCAGTCTCTCTAACATGAGGTCTGTGTCTTAACAATGCACAACCTAATTGGTTGTTTCCGCAGTTTTTATACACAGTTTGCACGGGGTAAGTTGTAAGATGAAAACAGTTTTTCATTGGTTCTTAGCATGTCTCTGTACTATCATGGCTTACAATGCAGATACGTACTGGTGAGTGACTGCAGGATGATGCAAGTGCTCTTATGGCCCTTCCACTCCCATCAGTTTATCCAGGAAAGTGACACCAGGAACTTAGACATGCTGCAATGCACCATGGGCATTGCCATGATAATACGACTGATTTAGCTGCAATATGGGTTGTGGTGTGTAGGTAGGGGTGTGGGGGGGGAGGGGAAGCACAGATATGTTTTAGCAGTCATAATATTTATTGACAACACCTCTCTTAGCGGATCACATCTATGAAAAACTGATTATATTAAAATGAACACAGTAATCATAAAACCTTTATTATAGCTCCTTTAACAAATCCTCAAATAAAACTCAAAACCTGACGTCAGTAAAATAGAAATAACAGTAGAACTAAATCACTCTTCAAAACAAAAACCCATGGCATAACTGATTCTAGCTCAAAGAACTGCATAAGGGCTTAAAACACAAAAAACTGCCCACAATTCAGATGTAAAGTACACAGAAACAAGACCAAGATTCGAGTTCACAGGCAAGAGACACATACACAATTTGCTGGACACCAAACACCTGCAAGAAGTCAAGTTTATTTTCACTGTACACACTTTTTGCAGCGTTAAAACCCTGGTTCTGATGTAAAAGTGTAGCAGAAATTTAACTTTCATTTAATTAGCCTTGCACATGGCTAATAAATTACTTTTAGTTTTTACTGACCATGTTCAGATTTCTGTTTATGAGGGTGTAAGCCAGAAATAATTTTGAAGCCAATCACACAAGTTTTCTGATAAGAAATTAACAGATACGAATGCTGAGAGAGTCTACCTTGAGCAAAAATACTTTCAGCTGCCCTTGGGAAAATGATCAACTTTGGCAGAAAGTTGTCAAAGATACAGCTTATATTTGGAGTGGACAGCACTGTGAATAATCTCTGCCTGAGTTTTGGTATTTTATGGATATCGTAAATATAAAATTATTTTCAGTTCTCAGTTGCAATTGTCTATCAACACAGTTGCAAGGACGTTCTGTTAGCTCTTGTAAAAGTGATTACTTGTTGTAAGCTTCTTGAGTGGTAACATGAACAGATAACTTTCACTTTTTTACGGACTTTATTACGATAGATCGTTAGTAACTACAGATATATTCACAAAAAATCTTGACAGTAAGACGATAATAAGCATCACGTATCTGTTTAGACTTTATTGATTCAGCAAGCTGTCTCATCGTTCTGCCGTGCTCTAAACAGCGTAAGAAATAGGTCTGATAGATGTCTCCTGGCGCTTCAGTGGTTCTAGTATTGCTCAGCACCACAGGAGGCTAAGACAAGATTCTGGACACAAAATTTTGTTCTTTCTTTATTCATTGTAACTCAAAACCGAATTTCTGAAGATAAAGTACTCACTGCATCAATCTATGATGCATTAAGCGACAGTTCATAACAAAATTTAATGGTTGATCATCTGTACATTCCATAATTTTTCTCCATGCTAACAGACAATAGAGCTCTTGGAACTTCCACATCATAGCAAAAATTTCAATTTCCATGGCACAGTAATTTCTTTCAAGCTCGTTCAAAACTTAACTAGCAAAGGCGATTATGTAATGTAAGTTCTTACATACCTAATTCCTCTACAAACACCTCACAAAACTTTTCATAATCTGAGGCATCTGTCGACATTTTGGACACCTGCCCGAGATTAGTATTCAGCAGAAATGGAGCATTTGCCAAGCCAGTCTTTAAGTGATTAAATCCGCTCTTTTCTTCCTACGCACAATGCCATACCGATTTCTGTTTAAATCAGAGTAACAGTTCAGGAATGGTCAAGCTGATTCCTGGTAGAAATTGTGCAAAAAAAAAAAAACATTCCCTAAAACGAATGTATGTGTTATGTATTTCTTGGACTAGAACACTACTATCTGTAATATGCCCCAGAAATTTCACTTCCCACTTCCCAAAGAAAGATTTTGATAGGTTAACTGTAATTCCCTTCTCCACTAGTTTCATAAGTAATTCTTTAATATGCTGATCCCATGTTTTGTTCATAGGTAGTACATCATCCACATGAAGAACTAATTTCTTTAACAGCTGTTCCCCTAGAGCAAATTCTAATGCCATTGTGGAAACAGCCACCAAAATTTTCAATCCAAAAAGCGTACCACTCAACAACCTTCAAAAAGGAAAGCTGTGTACATCCTCGAAACTGATGTAAACGGATCTGCCAGTAGCTGTCTGTAAAATCCACGCTACTGTTGCCCAGCAATCCATTCTCCCCGTGCACTAATAACGCTATTGCTCTACACAAACGGTAAAGAAAAACCAAGTACGACTCAGGGGGTGTGTCACACCCATAATGTAGAGCATGGGAACAGTGCAAATATTGCAGAAGCTCTCGTAACTTATTCCCACACAGCAGAGTCATAACAAGCACTGCAAATCGTGCAAATCGTGCAGTATAACAGCAGCCAGCATGTCGTTCAGCAATTCCTACAGTACGAAGTAATAACACTCTACGTTTGAGCTCTGCCATTCGAAAGCATCCTACCACTGATGAGAAGTGCTGAGGCAGAAAAAACCGTGCATAAATGAGGCACCAAGTTGCGGATAGGACTGCATACATCTCTGATAAAACGAGGGCAAATGGACGCCTAATCTGCTACAAGGAAGGGCTGTCTACCTTTAAATACCTCCGTTTCAGACATCAGAGTAGTGGAGCCACTTAAATCAATAAAAGCAAGTCTTCTAGTCCAGACTGTATACCAAATAGGTTAATTTCATAGTATGCTGATGCAATAGCTCCATACTTAACAACCATATACAATAGCTCGCTCGACGGAAGATCCGTGCCAAAAGACTGTGACGTTGCACAGGTCATACCAGAATTCAGTAAAGATGTTAGGAGTAACCCACAAAATTACAGCTCCATATCATGAACGTCGATATGCAGCAGGATTTTGGAATGTATGTTGTGTTCGAACATTATAAATTACCTCGAAGAGAACGGCCCATTTACACACAATCAACAAGGGTTTTGAAATCATCGTTCTCGTGAAACACCAGTTGGGTCTTTACACACACCAAGTGTTGAGCACTATTGACCAGGAATTTAAAATCAACTGATAGCTTGTCAACTACAAACCAAACCATGTAAATGTGAATTTATTAGGCGGGTTAACATATCTCTCGATTTTTTAAAAGAAAAGTGTGATTTTGGTGTGGCAAAATGTTTTACGTATATATTTGTTATTTCTCGCGTTTTGTTGTGACTGATTCTTCTTCGCTGGCCGAGGTGGCCGAGCGGTTCTAGGCGCTTCAGTCTGGAACCGCGCAACCGCTACAGTCGCAGGTTCGAATCCTGACTCGGGCATGGATGTGTGTGATGTCCTTAGGTTATTTAGGTTTAAGTAGTTGTAAGTTCTCAGATGTTAAGTCCCATAGTGCTCAGAGCCATTTGAACCATTTTTTTATTTTATTCTTCTTCTTTTGCGTTCTGAGGGCAATGTACACACACTAATGTAAACTATCTCCTTGTTTCATAACAGGTAATACTGTTTTATTGAATGGAATATGTAGCCTTTACATAATCCCTTGTTTAATCATTTTTGTGATTTCTCTCGTAGTGGCATCCTTTAAGGATATAGTTTATGGTCGCTTCCAACATTCTGCGTGGTTTCTGTTTGTTCTAATTCGTGTCTCCCTACCACTTTCGCGCAACGACGCTCTGACCGTGTTTTTAGGGGATTGACTAGTTTGAACCTGGGACCTGTTGCTGGTAAGGAGACGCCAGACCACACATGACATGTGGAGTTCAGAAGGGTTCAGTGAGACTAGCGATGATATAACCAAATACTTAATGATTTCAGCGTCAGCTCAACTGCACTCCCTGTAAAAGAATCTTAATACTAACTAAATTTAGTGGAAGGGGTTCAAGGCTTTCCTATTTTTAGTTAGCTTCTAAAATAACGTCGAAAAAGTAGTTAAGTTTGCCATTGGAAATTTTATTCTACTCACAAAAAATTGTTTATAAATTGCACTATTGATAAAAGGAAATGTTTTAATACAGGATGATAAAAACCAACTGCGTTCAACAAAAATGTGAACGAATATTCCCTGAATGGGTTTCCAAGTTCTACAATGGATCGAAGGATGACCTATGCCATATCACATCTATAATCTAGGTTTAAATTAAGTTTCACAAAAGAGAAAACTATCAAAATGGTCTACAGTGACCCTCAATTATCTTTAATTACTTATCTAACTTGTCGTAAATTACAGTGGCTTCTCAATAATTATATAACAGAAAAATCATCGCGTTTCAGATTTTAACTTACGTACCAAATGTGAATACCATGAGCTTTCATTGACGATTAACACTAGTATTACGCAAAACGGGGATGTAACAGATGAGACTTCTTCAGTTCTGAGTGAAGCTTTATGCGCTCAAAAATGCGGCATCGCGTGCGTTCATTACCTTGTCGGTGTTTAGGCAGCGTCAGGGCGGCGCAGCTCCTCACATCTCGCCGTCTCAGAAGCAACTCCCCCCTAACTTCTCGTTGCTACAATTCACCGAAGATGGTTTAAAAAACTATCTGGCTGTGTTTTCATCTGACAAATCAGGGTCTCAATGTTAACCTTAAGCTCCGCCTACAAAAATTCTGTCTATCCAATGAGAAACGTTACACTTTTCGTGGTGGGGCAATGTTTTTAAAGTTTGCAACGTAACAGAGACGCAAAAAAGTCTCACGCTAAAACTTGCAGCTGGTGTGGCCCTTTTAGTGTTATAGTAAGATCTATACTGTTCTTCTGGAGGGCTCTAGCTTTTAACATGGGCTGGGGGGTGGTCCTGTCGGTTAGCTGGCGACGTGGGTTTCCGTCTCTTATCGTAGGGCCTTCTAGCTTAACACGGTTCTGCTCTCGGCTTCTGTTCTCGTTTCTCCCCTCGGAACTGCGTCTGTCTCACGGTGGGAAGGTATGACATGCATTTAGGCAGTCGTGTATTAGTCTGTGGTATTCCATTTGCTCACTCGTTACTCGTATTACTTTGGTTAATTTAATGTCACGATTTATTCGGAGCTATTTGACATACTACTGGATTTGCTTATCATGTCAGGGTTTTCATGGAAGGTGTTGGATTTGCCTGACACCTTACACGCTTGAGAACGGCTCGGTATTATTAATCCTTAACTTACACCCTGTGTTCGTGTATTCAGTATAACCTATTCCTTCATTTTTGATTCTATAAATTCAACAACCATTTCCGAATCTCTGTTTTGTATATTAACAACAGATCTAATAGAAGTCTTTGCTTCCTAAGCTAGTCAATCCCTAATAACACTAATATATTGAAGATTGGTACTACTAGAGGTGTCTAAATACTTCTACATTTATAGGGAAAATAAGACACGCTTCCGTTGTGACTGACTGGCCTTTACATCCCGCAACTCCTATAATCCTGACGTCGTGACAGGTAACACAGAAAACCCCAATTTTTTGCATTTAGAGGCATACAGTTAGGTGGCCAGAGTACTAATGTCCATACCAGATTCTAAAATAATACTCACCATTGTGATGTGAATCTTTCCTGTAATTATCGGTTTTCTGTTTATAGCACTTTTAACTACATTGTTTTGAAACACGAAATCTTCCTGCAAGCTCCTATCATCATCATATCCTACAAAATCATGTTTTAAAGTGGACTGTCATTGTAGTTGACCCACACCTCAGGAAGCCATCAGTTTTCCGAATTGTATATGACAACGTCCACTATAGGGTGTGCATTTTCCGTTATAGCCTGGTTCCCTTGTATCCTGCATGATTTTTACCCTTGCTGAACATGTTACTTGCCCCATACAGCCGAATTTTGTCTCTTCACATGGTAATGTGTGCTTTTCCCATCGTTAGGCCCTTTTTTCGTAATTTACTTCCTTTTTAAACCCATTATTGTTAAATCTCTTGTATTCTCTGGGCTTATTCAAAACATCCAGCTGCTCTACATGACTCAAAATGAAGTTTACCTTGGACCACTCTTTACAAATTATGTTTCCCCTCACGTAAACAGGCAAACAGCTATTCAGAACCCTGTTTAAGCGACTTTCATTAATGGGTTCAGTCATAAATTTTCCTATATTTTAATTCCACTCTAAATATTTACTAAAGCCTCCCCATTCCCTAGTAAAAGGGCCAGGATGGAATAAGTCTAGTTAAGCTTCTGATGTTCGCTGTGTGAGCAGTATTTATCTTCAAATCGTTGCGAAAATCTGACCAATTTTTAAAATACTGTTTGTGAAGGCCTGCACATTCTGCTGCTTCAGCCTCCAAAGCTCCTATCCCAAACTAAGCTTTGTTTTTATCTACCCATTTAGAAGGTAAAGCTCCCTTAAACATACCTCTTCCTCAGGCATGAAGCCAGGGAAACAATTAGTTATGTCACCACCACTGGCTAAACTAAATTGTTCCCGCCTCTTATTCAAAGATTGGAATTTAATCTCTTTAGTATGTTGGGGACACTGGGAACCATCCTTCCTGTTTCAGGGTCCGGTGACTCCACTGAATCATTTGAAAAATGTAACCCTGTTCCGTCGCCCCATCATTCCCTGTAAGAACTACCGTCTGGTATACGCGGATTTTTTGATGCGTGAAACTCAGTGACAGTTTGCTGGATTCCTGCAGGTGGTTAAATTTTGAATCTAATAACTAAGGAATAATGTGACATTGTATTATCTTATCAGCTGCGTTCATTGCCATGAAAAGACTCCTATTCATCTAAGGTTATGGAATAATGTCAGGCAAGAAGCCCATAACAAAAAACTAAAACAGCTAAACACAGTATCAGGAAACACCGTAGTGTGATCCTGAATCCCACTGACTTGGCAAATTTCGTAATTGTTTTAGCATCTTACAGATAATTTCCCCAAAACACAAATTGTACCAATACCGGCCAGTATAGGCTTCATAAGTGTGCATTAACTGTGGAGCATGTGATAATTCCAGTGAATAAGCAGAGTGGTTCTGAAGTTTTACCAAGAGTGCCATTCTTGGTCATTCTTCTGAACTACAGGAAATCGGATGTGATAAGGCGTCAGCCAAGTACTCCATCTCGATGTATGCTTGCATAATTTTCATCCACTTGTAGGATGGCCCAGTTTCACCCCACTTTCCAAACACTTTTTAGCTGAAAAATCATGTATAATTGTCCATAAAACTGCTAAAGGGGATGAATTTTGCTTTGCACTGTCGCTTCTAGCTAGCGATAGAAATTACTCGACAAACGCAGTGTATAGAGATACTGTACAACCCAACTTATAATATCCGTTACCATTAAAACTTCAAAGACATCTTATTCCCCGTAAAATTCCAGAACTTCGAAACTTCGATCCCAGACTATTCAATTCACGTTTACAGCCTGGATGTATGTGATAGCAAAAGACAAGAAGAAGAAAAAGATAACAATGAGCACACTGTGCAGAATGAAGCAAAGCATGAAGTAGTTGGACTCCTGTACTTTTCTAATTTAGCCAGTCAGTGCATCAGACAAGTAGATTTGTTACTGTTCCCTGTGGAAAGGAAGCTGCCCTACGTTTCACTCAAAAATATGTCACCCATTTGTCAAAAATGATGATGCAAGGTACTTATCCATAAATACCTCAACTCTTTTAGCAAGATTGAGTACCTTGAAATATATCTCATTGATTTCTGTAGCCAGGAACTGGTAAGTGTGGAATTGCCTGAAGTTCTTAAAGTTTAAGGATAACCACCACCACGTCCCTTCATCGTATACACTGACTTAGATCGCCTCCTACCTCCTATCGTGGGTTGTGAAGGTGTCCCCAATGCCTATCATACAATCTTCATAGACGGGAATGTACTGCCCAATGTAATCGCATTCTCCATTTAACTAACAGGCACTGTCGTGTCGGATGAGGAGTAGGAGCTTGTGGTGAATGTTTGGCAGGAATTCAGTAACCCCATTTATGGTAATACGGTAAATTATACATGAACATAGATTTTCATCTACTCGCAGATATTTTAGAGACATTCTGAAGTGTACACCTAGGCTCATACTCAATGGATCCCGCCTCCTATTACACCACGCGAGGGCTTTCGTGAGATGAAATATTAAGAAGAGTGCTTGTCAACACCGAACTGACGACCGACGTTAATATGTTGCTGTTCTTTGAAGGCGGGTTTAACGGGGGAAATTGCCAGTGTGTACACAAGTATGCCAAAGCGAATGAGAGAGATGCCGTACAGACCATATGACAATTTCAGTTACGGCCTTTATTTGGATTTAAATAACCTCTACAGGCAAGCCATGCAACAAAGTCTCCCATTTGGAAGGTTCCAATGGATGCCCAAACGGAAAATCATTAGACTCGAGGAAAATATCAATGATGTCACTGCTGATTCAGCAGAAGGATATGTTCTGCAGGCTACGTCCAGAGCGTCCAGCCCCACGAACTGGTCCCATCTGGAAGCTGTTGACTGGGGCATAAGCAGCGATAAGGGCTCGTGTAACGTATGCTTTTGAAAAAGATTTTTGCGAACCAATGAACAATTCAGATTTCCAAAAAACCATGTAAAATGTTAGAGAATACCGTGAAGTACTGTTAGTTTACTGGTGGGGTTGGGAGTCAATACGGCGGATGAGTTTACATTACCAGACCCGATTTCAAGCAGGTCACTATCTTCAATGAAGGATTAATTACTGTGAGAATGTCTAAGGTTTCAGCGCAGTTCACGAAGCCATCTACGTTGGTATATGTGTACTGGACCCCATCAAACTTCACATGTACCGATTACACTATGAATTTGCAAATCCAGACTTCGCTGATCCCAAAATTCATCTACTGGATGAAAGGCTGCGACCCATATGAAGTAATTAGAGGAATTCGACACCTCTGATATTAAGTAACACCAAAAATCGAGAAGGTTATCTCCTGGAGGAAAGACGAGGCGAATGGTTTACAGATTGTGGAGTTCGTGGGCCTCAGGTCGAAAATGTACACATACCAACATACAACATAGTTCCAGAGACTACCTAGATGTGAGCTGAGGGTATGCATCATCTGGCTTCAACGTCTCTCATGATCAAGGATTACAAGAGGTGGCAGCTTGAGGGTGCTGGTGCTGCTCTGCAGATGGTGTGACAGGTTATGTCTCCGTTGCAAGACCATGAGGTGTATACTGCATTGCAGCTCAAAGTCAGGCTGTTCACACAGCTGATCTGTGGGGACAGAATCTGAACAATTATTCACGAGTTGTCAGGTATGTGGCTGTGTATTTATTTATTTATAAATCTTAGCTGTGTGAGGAATAGTTGCATGAACTGCGGTCTTAGGTGTGTGTTTGTGAGCATGTTTGAATTATTGCACACTTTATGCGCAGGTAATTATTGTTTATATTTGTGGGTGTGTGCGTTTCTTTTTTTTTTCTTGGCCTTCCACTGCTAGTTCCTGTTCCCCACATATTGTATACAGAAAAATGTTAAAAAATTTAAACATTGTGTATATAACCTGAAAAATTATTTTTAACAGACTGTATTTTAAAACATTGTTAATAAACCACAAAATCATTTGCTACAAGTTTGTCATTATTTCCTGGCCCTTTCCCTGCAGAGAGAACATTACTGTTTATAACAATGCACATCTTCCTAAGGTGACCAGCATTAGAATGAAACCGAACTTTCAAGCACTCTAGTATTAAAAGGAGGAGCAGGAGGGAGAGCTTAAGTTACATTCATCCATAGGGTGACCATCCTTCCATTTGGAAACCAAGTGACCGGTTCCTGGAAATCATTATCAGTATATTGAAACAGTTTAAGTTAGTACATAAGGTAAATCGAGGTTGACCTTGAATATACCCAGCACAATTGCCTCATGAACTTGGGAGATGATATCAGGTTGTGTAACCCGACACTTTAGCAGGTGTGTGATCAGGTCAAGGGTTGAACGGAGGAGGGATGATCTTGAATAATTACACAGAACAGTGTAGACAGTACACTGGGTGGCCCTGAACTTAACTCACCCAGTTATAAAATCAGGAACTGAAGTGAGGTCATTAAACTAATTACAATTGGATCTTCACTCGTACTGGCTCCCTTCTGTCCAACTACTTATGAGTTGTGGCATTATCTTAACAGTGATCCTTTTGTGAGTGCTGCTGGACTGTTTTGTAACTATTTACCACAGTTCTATAGTCATAGAAATCGACGTAATCTATGGTATGATATGGAAGTACTTCAATTTGGTGAAGTCTTCATCACACGGCCTGGTCGACTAAATAAAATGCCTGACGGCGAATAGAAATTTCCTGACTTTTTTGTGTCATGGAGAATATCAGGTTATTGAGTGCCAGCAGTTCCTAAAATATCCTGGCAGTGTGGCTGGAAGTCCCACGTGGCAGGTAGCAACTACCATACGCCGCAAAGCATAGGAGAGTTGTGGCAGCTTGACAGGGTAAATTCATGTGCAAATGACTTTTCCTTTATTATCAGAAGTGTCAGGCAATAGGAAGGAGTGTGTGTCGCGTGAACTTCATGAACTGAGAAAGAAGGGCTTGTAACTTTGTGCAACTGATGCAGTTTATATACGCCTGCAAAACTGGAGGACGCTGGGCCTTATCAATATATTAAGGCTTTACCAGATTTGTCTGTGACGATTTATAAGCGTACCAATCTCCACCACAACGGTATTATCTTAGAACATTTTTTTTATCACAGCTCGTCTGGTGAAGCGCATCATACCAGCAGTTGCACTGCACGTAAGATCAGGTGACTTTAATAGGTCGAGGATGTGTGGTTGAACTTTGAAGAAGTAGGAGGGGGCGGAGATTAGTGTTTAACGTCCCGTCGACATCGAGGTCATTAGAGACGGAGCACAAGCTCGCATTAGGGAAGAATGGGGAAGGAAATCGGCCGTGCCCTTTCGAAGGAACCATCCCAGCATTTGCCTGAAGTGATCTAGGGAAATCACGGAAAACCTAAATCAGGATGGCCGGACGCGGGATTGAACCGTTGTCCTCCCGAATGCGAGTCCAGTGTGCTTTGAAGAAGTAGAGCCAGCAGGTAGGTCTGCTGTTTAACAGATCCACACACCCCTGTTAGACTTCCACTTGCTGATACAAGCGTTTTGTTTATGGTACGCTGATGGTTAGTGTATGGACATGAGCTACTATATCTCGTTTCCAATCGTTGTGATTTCTTTCTACTGATACTAAACCGTTCCATTCCAAATTAAGGTAAAGTCCGAGAGCGAGCAATGAAGAATGTTTTACTGACTGCATGCCAATTACTTTGTTTGGGGCACTGTGCGAGCGACCATACGCGCCACTCGTCACGTGGCGGCCCTGCGACGGTTCTTTGTGTCAGACACACACACACACACACACACACACACACACACACACACAAGCGAACAGGCATATGTGCACCGCGACCACTCGGACGGCCGAAACAAGCGGAGCGCGACCCCGACCAGATATTGGCCCTGTCGCAGCAATATGTGCCGGCAGCGCGCGTCCTGTGCACCTCGTGGCAGCCTGATTGAATATCGCTGACGCGGAAGGGCGCGTGCGGTACAGTCCCGTCCCGACTCCGACCCCACCGCCACGTGCCCCAGCCGTCGCACTGCTACAGAAGCCTCACGGACCCCTCCAACATTACCTCCTCTCCCCCCTCCCCCCCCCCACCACACCACAGGTGTCTGCCACAAGCCAATCCGAGGCTCTCACTGTCTGTCAGTTCTTGTCTGTCTGGCCAGGGACGCGCATGCATCACGAAGGACAACACAGTGAGCACTCTTCTGGGGCGTTGTTATAGCACTCGTCACACTCAGAGATGCTCTCGGCGCTGTCAGTAATCGTCTTTTTATTTACTATATTTATTTATACATTCTTCTCACTGCTTGATGCGATCGACTGGGACTTACCATCGTGTATCATCGTCTTCTTCAAAGTGAAGCACTTGCTACCAAAGTTCTCAATCGTTTGTTGCATACACTCCCTCTACATTCCCCTACTGTTCATGTGTTCTAGAGCAGCAGTACCCAATCTTTCTGAGACTATTATTGCCGCGCGGGATTAGCCGAGCGGTCTCAAGGCGCTACAGTCGTGGACTGTGCGGCTGGTCCCGGCGGAGGTTCGAGTCCTCCCTCGGGCATGGGTGTGTGTGTTTGTCCTTAGGGTAATTTAGGTTAAGTAGTGTGTAAGCTTAGGGACTGATAACCTTAGCAGTTAAGTCTCATAAGATTTCACACAGATTTGAACATTTTTTTCTCTTTTCTCCAAAGGTCTCTATAATTTTCCTATAGGCAGTATCTATCTTACCCATAGTGATATATACTTCTGCATCCTTACATTTGTCCTCTAGCCATCCCTGTTTAGCAATTTTGCAGTTCCTGTCGATTCCATTTTTGACGCGTTTGTATTCCTTTTTTGCCTGCTTCATTTACCGCATTTTTATATTTTCTCCTTTCATCATTTAAATATAATATCTCTTCTATTATCCAAGGATGTCTACTAGCTCTCGTCTTTTTACCTACTCGATCCGCTACTGCCTTCACTATTTCATCTCTCAAAGCGACACATTCTTCTTCTACTGTATTTCTTTCCCCCATTCTTGTAAATCGTTTCGTAATGCTCTCCCTGAAACTCTCAACAACCTCTGGTTCTGTCAGTTTATCCAGGTCCCATTTCCTTAAATTCCCACCTTTTTGCAGTTTCTTCTGTTTTAATCTACAGTTCATAACCAATAGATTGTGATCAGAGTCCAGATCTTGCCCTGGAAATGTCTTACAATTTAAAGCATGTCTTGCCGTGACATGATCTATCAGACACCTTCCTTGTCTTCAGGCCTCTTCCCTGCACACAACCTTCTTTCATGACTCTTGAACCAAGTGTTAGCTAGGATAGAGTTATGCTCTGTGCAAAATTCTACCAGGCGGCTTCCTCTTTCATTCCATACCCCCATTCCCTTTTCCTACTATCGAAATCCAGTCAGCCATGACTATTAAATTTACGTCTCCCTTCACTATCTGAATAATTTCTTTTATCTCATCATATATTTCATCAACCTCTTCGTCATCCTCGTCGAGTCCTCTTCTCGCCATTTCCTAGGACGAGGTGGTGGTCGGACGACTTAGGTTAGTGGCGGTAGCCCAAGTGACCTTTCTTTCCCACCATTTTCTTAAGTTAGTAGAGATAGCCTGAGTGCCCTTTCTTTACCGCCAAATTCAAACTTCCCGCCAGTTCCAAGGACGATGTGGTGGTCAGATTACTTAGGTTAGTGGAGGTAGCACAAGTGACCTATTTTCCCGCCATTTTCTTACGTTAGTAGTGGTGTGTTGCATTGTCCTGATGGAGTTTGAACTTACCATCATTTTCTGGTTGAGGGGAGGGTGGGTTAGGTTAGTGAAAGTAGCCCAATTGACCTATCTTCCCGTCAAGTACAACATCTTGGATGATGTCACGGGCACCTTCTTGGATAACGTGATGATCTGTTGCGAAGTCTACAGGACGCCATCTTGGATGACATCATCGTCGCCATCTTGTATACATCTGGGTAGTATGAACATAGCTCCACAAATGGCTCTAAGCACTATGGAACTTAACATCTGAGGTCATCACTCCCCTATAACTTAGAACTTCTTAAACCTAACTAACCTAAGGACATCCCACACATCCATGTCCGAGGCAGGATTCGAACCTGCGACCGTAGCGGCAGTGCGGTTCCTGACTGGAGCGCCTAGAACCGCACGGCCACAGCTGATGAAGAAATTCTCAGTACGTCGTGAGTGCTGCCTAGAACTGCTTCTTGGAAAAGAAAGATAGTTACCCGCGTTGAGGATAGACGATTGTTACGAAACATTCGTCCTCTGCACCACCACTGTTATACCTAGCACCATGTCCTTCACCTCCACCCCATTCCAAACAAACCAAATTAACATATTTGGAAACGCTCACTGTTTGTAAATCACCTGACTGCTGTAGTCCTTATTTCTGATCTGGCAATAATGGGAAACTCTTCAGCCTACAGGGCTTTGTGTCCCACCACTAAAAGTAATAAAACTGTTAGTAATAGCTGCAGGCTATCAGCAGTTCTAATGGAATGCTGTCTACTCCCGGGGCCTTATTTCGAATTAGGTCTTTCAGTGCTCTGTCAAATTCTTTACGCAGTATAGTAACTCGCATTTCATTTTCATTCATGTCCTCTTCCATTTCCATAATATTATCCTCAAATACATGGCCCTTCTGTAGAAACTCTATATTCTCTCAACACCTTTCTGCTTTCCCTTCTTCGCTTAGAACTGGGTTTTCATCTGAGCTCTTGATATTCATGCAAGTGGTTCTCTTTTCTGCCGCGCGGAATTAGCCGAGCGGTCTGAGGGGCTGCAGTCATGGACTTTGCGGCTGGTCCCGGCGGAGGTTCGAGTCCTCCCTCGGGCATGGATGTGTGTGATTGTCCTTAGGATAATTTCGGTTAAGTAGTGTGTAAGCTTAGGGACTGATGACCTTAGCAGTTAAGTCCCATAAGATTTCACACACATTTCATTTTTACCATTGACTGTTATCTCTCATCACGAACTGTTCTACTAGGTACATGTCTGTGCAGTTCTTAATCTATTGTTCTTCAAAACCTCGGACCGCAGTGTAATGTTGTTACTTTAATTTTGTTAGCTGATGTGAAATGTTGTAACTTTAATTTTGGTATGCTGATGTGTAAGATTGTTACTTTAATTTGGTATGCTGAAATCGGTGCTAATAGACAATGAAAGTGGGTTAAAAGCCGTGATCTGTCTGGGGACGTTAACCGTGGATTACTGGGCAACTGTTTCATCAGAAATTTAGCAGACTAACATTAATGATAATCTTTTAATAGTCATACAAAACCGGTAAAATATATATATAAAAAGGAGAATTTAAATAAAAAGAAAGAAATCAGTTTATACTTGGAAATTTATTTTAAGATTGTTCATTGAAATTTCAGCATATTATACCTGAGTTATAACTGAGCTGGTGCCTTATTTACGATTGAAAAATGTGAGATTGTAATCTTACGGAACACATAAAATATAGAGCCAAGATTGGGAGACTGCATACGACACTGCATTCATAAATTAACACACGAAGAACATTGAAACATAAGCAAGAAGAAATTAACCACAACCAACAGATTCAGTTTTTACCCAAAGAAATTACGTTCATACCACAATCCTGTTCGTCATGTAATTACCACACACTGGTATACTAAATTCATATTAACTCTTTGTGAAATCTTCGCAAAAAGAATAGCTGAGGGCTACTTTGATGATTACACCACATGCTTCACGTGGTCAACTTGGTTTACACAAAGCGTACAACTCCACAATAATTTTGATAATTAAAATACATTAGATCGAAAAGCAATTGACAAAAGAAAAACCTTGAACTGGTTACTAACGTCTTACTATTAACCTGATGGGTCAAACAGTTATATAAGCACGTGGTAGTGGTCTCGCAAAGTACACCCCACGTGAGCTGAACATAAAGAAAAGTTGCTATATTGAAAATATAGTCAAGACGAGACGTTATAATCACACAAACATTCGCATTTAAGATTGATGAACTTAGAGTTACTGATCAACACGTGGTTCCACTTTACTCACAAAGTAGTAACAAAGCAACTACCGCAAAATAATCTGAATTTAACACGAGCATTACACTCCGCTGCACTTTAAGAGAGCATTAGATATTTTAGAGCTAAACCTGAAATCAAGGTGATTAAATTTTCAGTTAGGCTGAACTTAAGAAATCCATTGTCCTACGGACTTAACAGACACGCGCTTAGCCGGAGATCTTACCACTTCAGACGCTCGCCACGGCCACACAGCAACTGCCTACTTCCGAGCGTGCTTCCTGAGGGGTCGCTCACAAAGACCAACGGAAGTGGCCAGAGGGGCAGCTTCCTATACCAACATGACAACGGACGGACAGGACCATACTAAGAATAGAAACCTCTTTGCTTTTAGGAAGCGTAGCTACCTGTTCCGACGTTGGTCCTACTGTTCTCTAGCAGACAGCCTTGTCTGCTACCCTCAAGCATGCAACTAGAAATACCTATGCTCATTCATCCTCTCACACAAAAGGGAAGGGGGATGACAGTATCTTATCATATACAGTATATAAAAGAAAGCGGATGTAGGTTCCGTATGAGACTGTGTGACATGAATTACATATAAGAATTACATATAAACTGTGCTTTAAAGTGTAGTAGTGTGACAGATCGTTCTTGTTTATGTGTAAAAGTAACAGGTTCCACTGCTCAGTCTCCTCCCAGATAGTCAGAAACGCCACAGTACATTTAGAAGAGGAATTTATTCCATAAATGGCAACAGATTTAAGAAATTAAACATGAAAGGAATCCAACAGAGACCTTTCATAACCCCAACGCTCCGGGAAAAGACTGTGCAGGGAATTTTCTGGCCATGCTAGGACATTCCCAAGCAGGCTTCTCACACCCTACTTAAACCAAAAGTGTAAAAGAAAAGGCAAAAGGACACCAGCTACTTGCTAAAACACAATAATTTCAACACATCTTTAGAATCTACCAATTTCAAACAGAAAAAAAAGAACACAATCTGTGACACCTGTTTAAAAGGTAGTGTAGACCTAATTCGGTCCGCAAGTAAAAACAATGGTTCCTGTGTCATTAATATGAAAACAATTTCTGGTTGTTACCCTTATGGAGTTCACCAGTATTTGCTCATTGCAAGAGCCAACTGACCACTGGAAAATTTATGACTTTATTAACAAGCAAAATTTATGAAAATAGCAAAGGTGCCACAGCAATTAAAAAAGGAATATCAAATAACATCGGTATTAAAAAGCAGAACATAACAATGCACAATCTGCAAAAGCAACAAAATGATAAGAGAAAAAACATGTTTTACAAAGTGGTTATCGCAAAAAAAATTCTATATCGTATAAAACTAATAATTTGTAGAATTAAAATAACTATGTGGCACTCATTTAATCACTCTACTATATTTCAATTAGCTAGCAAACAATGAGCACTGTGTCATTATACTGAAACTACAATAATTATGTGATTGTTACCCTTAAGGGGTTCCTCACAGTAAATATGCCCCATGCAAAGGCTAATCGATCACAGTTCAATGAGAATAAAAAGCTATCTGACTGATAAACGAAGCAATGCCACAGCAATGAATTTGCGAAACAAAATATCACAAATCTAATACATCACACAAAAACAAACATTGATAAATAAAACAGTACAATAGTCAACATCTAAAACAAAAAAAAACACCTATAAATAAAACACCTGCAAAAAACAAGAGTCAAAGACTAAAAAAGATAAATAGAACACCTGCAAAATACAAGAGTCAGTCTAATAAACACCAATAAATCGAACTCCTGCAAAACACACGAGTCAGAGTTTCTCTGACAGAAACACACGTATATGCACTGGACTAAGAACCGTATAATCACTGTTCACTGACACACTCAGTAGTTCCACTGTTCCGAGGCACAATATAATGGAAAGGGGGGGGGTTCGTCGCCGCAGCTGTCAGTAGGGATTTTTGTCCATCTGTTGCGTGCGATCCCGCCGTCTCTGCCCTCTCATGAAGTTTCTCTCGTGTCACGTACATCTCGATTTGGTTCCATGTTTGTATTGTCAAATTCGTGCGGTATCCTCGTTTGACACGCCAGGTTGATATTCTCGGGCAAGGATGACACTTAATGGCTCTTCTTTTGTGCCACCCTTAGCGACCAGAGAACATCGAACCAAGATTTACTGTCGCTTGACAGTAGGCATCCATCAGGAAATGTCGATAGGCGTCGTTGACGTCTGCAAGTTTCTCTGGGCAGTACCTGTCAAAAGGCTCCACGCCCCTTGTGTTGTTTCACCGCGGCCGTCTCGTCACGGTCGCGTGCGTGTGGTGCGTTGCCAGCAGATGGATTTCCGCGCGGTGGACCGCTCGCCCATCTCAGGTCATCGCCTCGAGGAAGGGTCGCCCGGGGCGGCCGCCCATTAGCTCCAGGTACAAGGGAAAGTGTTTGCCGCTTACTCTCCTTTTGTTGTCGGCCGCGCTCCCAAAGTGGCCCGGATGACAGCGTGTCCCGCTGGGAAACCCGCCAGTTTACAACTAGTCCGGCTGCTCCCGCTGTCTCTTAAGAGTTTTGCCGGTTCGCTTTCATGTTCTCAACTGCATTCACAGAAATTTTTCATCATCCTTATGTGATTACACAATGTCATACATAATACCACTTAGTATTGTCTTTCACAATTTTTAAGAACAAAGTGAGACTTAATATTTTTTTAAATAAAAAAATTAGAGAATCGAGAATATAAAATAAAATTTAAATGACTTGACAATGTAAAAAAAAATAAAAGTGAAATGACTTGACAGTATAAAAATAAAAATTTAAATGAACTGACAATACAATATTTAAATCCACATCACTAATGTGGTTCACTTACGTTTTAATAAATCAAATGCTATTTATTAATTCACTAAAATGAATAGGATTATGCCTTGTGCAAGTATAGGTCAGGACAGCATAGGGTTCACATGTTATTTACACACACATACATGCACACCTGTTGTCTATTCTACAAACTAACTACCCATAAACATGCATTACTCAATATTCTACTTCTATCCACTACTAGTTAAGCCCATAAGCTACTTCAATGCTATTTCAACACCGTGTATATACCACTACAACATTGTTCTATTTCGTCCTCTTCTTGACGCTCGCGGCATACGTCTTGTCACATGATAAATATGGAGAACTTTCCTTAAACATACACATTAAAAAGAACAATGGTTATTTACAAGCCAAAACACTTATACCAGTTCGCACACCTGAAAAGAGACTCGCAATTATACATTTATCATACTCATATATTCACACATAAAACAGTAAGAAAATTTCACCTAAAATTACGTTATCACAACAATTAATCACGCAGATGACTCTGAGAAGGTTAAAAATATTTGCATTATACAGGTTATATTACATTTTCTTACCCATTTTGCTGCGATTTCGTTCCTTCTTTACGTTACCTTTCGCTTCCAAATCAGTTATTTCGCCTGTGGCGGTTATTCTGGATTCATTTCTCATGAATGGCAAAATTGTGGTCACCTCTATTCTGTAAAACAGTATCATCTTAACATATTGAACTTACAACAGACACAAAAGATCCGAATCCTCCTGTAGTTTAAATGACAAATGTTTTGCTTTATCCTTATTACCTTAAACCAAGCTTTCCTTCGTTCCCATAATCAAAATTATTTAATCATCCTCTACCTTCAAGAGGGAAATTTCCTCAGTACAAATCATATAGGCTGCAGTGCATCCCACACCAGCGAAAACAGTAAGCTGTAATGCTCACAGCATCAGCAAAACACATAAACGTCGTTTTTCTAGGACAAGTATTAACGCAGAATAATTTTTTAGGCTTTGGCTCAACATCAATCAAGACTACAAAAAGGATCCATATTTCCGTTCCATTCTCCATTTGCTGAAAAGCTGCTCGTATTTGACTACCACAATAATATTTCAGAGCCACGTAAATTACACAAACCACAATTCTTCTTTCACCTTGAAGGGAATCAATATACTTACGAAATCCACAGACAGCACTTTACGTACTCAGCTATAAAGGACAAAAAAAAGACATATATCATCAATATTAACATATCATCGCATATTGGAAGCCAATGGTTCAACAATCGTATTATCGCATCCTGTTTTCAAGATTCCAAACTTACTCATTCCTTTCTCAGAGTTCTCCTATCTTAAAATATTCATACAGCACGCATACTATAGTAAGAGATCCTCATTTATACTGACAGATATAGAATAGTAATAGATAGATAGTAGCACTGAAAGCAGAAAATCGGAAACAAGGCTACTAACAGCTGGGGACCTGGGTTTGCCAGACCCATAATACCCACAGATCGGATATTTCCCTGAGTTTATGCACTAATTCAGCAACGATCTTGCTTTCCTCAGGAGCGACTCTTTTCAATTTACACACAAAAAAAACATAAACAGCATTTTCCTCGTTCACAAAGAAACCTTTTATCTTCACGTTTGAATCAAACTAAATCCTAATTGCACAAAAAAAATTTAAAACATCACTTCAATCCATCACATAGAAACATCTTTATCATTAATTTTTACCAACATATTATTCAAAATGCATTCGTCACAAATTTAAACTAATCAATTCTTTCTCCTCACAGTCCTCTCTACTTCTCACTGTCCTTTCTAGTCATTTGCCATGTCGCTCATTTGTTCCGATTGGGCGCCTTCTGCGCTGATCGTTTGTCATTGCCGGTTTCGTTCATTTCCATTTGCTGGATTATGTCTAGGGTTAGCCGGTCGAATTTCAACATCATGAGGTGCTCCGCCTACAGTCCTATTCCCACCGTATTCATCATAGTGTCGATTCTGGTTGCCGTACCTGTAGCGTTCACGATTCTGTCTACGTCCTCGATCATTTCTGTTGTTCCACCTGTGTTCGCGACTGTTACCCCAGTTTCTGTACGGCCGGTCCCGATTATTGTTCCGTTCGCGTCGCGACGACCAGTCACGCCGTTGATTAGTACTACGGCCACGACTGCGATCGCACTGCTGTGCCCCGTAATAACTTTGTGCCTGATTAGGCGGGCATTCTCCTGTATTGTATTCCAACTCTTGGAGAAGCGTCTTAAACGTTTCCACGTCCTCTTTGCATCGTCCCGCAAGAATGACGTGGCGCAAGTGCATCGGCTCCTCACCCGGCGCTAGCGAGTCGGCTACGGACTGCTGTATTAGTTTTTCGTCTATTTGTTCGCCTAGCTCGCGGATCGATTTTTCAGATGATTCTTTTTGTTCTCGGAACGATTTTTCAGATTTCTGCGTCATTTGATCGCCTAGCTCTCGGATCGATTTTTCAGATTTCTGGGTCATTTGTTCCCCTAGCTCGCGGATCGATTTTTCGAAGCTCTGCTCAATTTGTTCCCCTAGCTCGCGGATCGATTTTTCAAATTTCTCTGCGTTTTCTTTATTTTGTTGCAATAAGGCTTTCATGAGTTCTGCTACATCAATTTGGTTAGTTAGAGGCAAATTAATTTCTGGCTCTGATGTGAGCCCGTTCGTGCTGTTTTGCATTTCGTCTGAAGTATTCCCCATTGCATTTTTGGAACCGCCGCCCGACGCGTTAATATTGGAAATCAAATTATCCCCTTGGTCCATGTTGCTTAAGTTGTTGGACCGCTTACTTTTAGCTTGGTTACGTGTTTGCATTAGTGCAATTTATACTCAGTACGCAACACACTAATCACAATAAATGTGTCCCCCAAAAATTACGACAGTCACACGAAAGATACCCAACCTAGTACACACTTTTTCACACGCAAAACAAATTTTTATCTTTGATCGAAACAGTGGAATTTACAAGCGAGAATAAAAAAACACACAGACATATAAAACACACAAATATAAAAAAAAACACAACAAGACAAACAACGCAACGCCGATCAACAACGCCGTGAATCTTTTGAAAGTCTGCTCGGAAACAACGCAGAAGTTGTTTGAGCGCTGTAGGGAAAAAAAATTAAGATTATAACACGCTCGCAATCTAACATTTCAGAGATTCCAGAGTCTAGCGGAATCACAGAACAGGGTCGCCATGTGTAATGTTGTTACTTTAATTTTGTTAGCTGATGTGAAATGTTGTAACTTTAATTTTGGTATGCTGATGTGTAAGATTGTTACTTTAATTTGGTATGCTGAAATCGGTGCTAATAGACAATGAAAGTGGGTTAAAAGCCGTGATCTGTCTGGGGACGTTAACCGTGGATTACTGGGCAACTGTTTCATCAGAAATTTAGCAGACTAACATTAATGATAATCTTTTAATAGTCATACAAAACCGGTAAAATATATATATAAAAAGGAGAATTTAAATAAAAAGAAAGAAATCAGTTTATACTTGGAAATTTATTTTAAGATTGTTCATTGAAATTTCAGCATATTATACCTGAGTTATAACTGAGCTGGTGCCTTATTTACGATTGAAAAATGTGAGATTGTAATCTTACGGAACACATAAAATATAGAGCCAAGATTGGGAGACTGCATACGACACTGCATTCATAAATTAACACACGAAGAACATTGAAACATAAGCAAGAAGAAATTAACCACAACCAACAGATTCAGTTTTTACCCAAAGAAATTACGTTCATACCACAATCCTGTTCGTCATGTAATTACCACACACTGGTATACTAAATTCATATTAACTCTTTGTGAAATCTTCGCAAAAAGAATAGCTGAGGGCTACTTTGATGATTACACCACATGCTTCACGTGGTCAACTTGGTTTACACAAAGCGTACAACTCCACAATAATTTTGATAATTAAAATACATTAGATCGAAAAGCAATTGACAAAAGAAAAACCTTGAACTGGTTACTAACGTCTTACTATTAACCTGATGGGTCAAACAGTTATATAAGCACGTGGTAGTGGTCTCGCAAAGTACACCCCACGTGAGCTGAACATAAAGAAAAGTTGCTATATTGAAAATATAGTCAAGACGAGACGTTATAATCACACAAACATTCGCATTTAAGATTGATGAACTTAGTTAGAGTTACTGATCAACACGTGGTTCCACTTTACTCACAAAGTAGTAACAAAGCAACTACCGCAAAATAATCTGAATTTAACACGAGAATTACACTCCGCTGCACTTTAAGAGAGCATTAGATATTTTAGAGCTAAACCTGAAATCAAGGTGATTAAATTTTCAGTTAGGCTGAACTTAAGAAATCCATTGTCCTACGGACTTAACAGACACGCGCTTAGCCGGAGATCTTACCACTTCAGACGCTCGCCACGGCCACACAGCAACTGCCTACTTCCGAGCGTGCTTCCTGAGGGGTCGCTCACAAAGACCAACGGAAGTGGCCAGAGGGGCAGCTTCCTATACCAACATGACAACGGACGGACAGGACCATACTAAGAATAGAAACCTCTTTGCTTTTAGGAAGCGTAGCTACCTGTTCCGACGTTGGTCCTACTGTTCTCTAGCAGACAGCCTTGTCTGCTACCCTCAAGCATGCAACTAGAAATACCTATGCTCATTCATCCTCTCACACAAAAGGGAAGGGGGATGACAGTATCTTATCATATACAGTATATAAAAGAAAGCGGATGTAGGTTCCGTATGAGACTGTGTGACATGAATTACATATAAGAATTACATATAAACTGTGCTTTAAAGTGTAGTAGTGTGACAGATCGTTCTTGTTTATGTGTAAAAGTAACAGGTTCCACTGCTCAGTCTCCTCCCAGATAGTCAGAAACGCCACAGTACATTTAGAAGAGGAATTTATTCCATAAATGGCAACAGATTTAAGAAATTAAACATGAAAGGAATCCAACAGAGACCTTTCAGCAGTTCTTCTAGATGCTCCTGCCACAGCCAATGTTTCGAGTTCCTACATGAAATACGACACCCCTGGCTCCTTATTCTTTTCTTTCTACGCACACAGATTTTCTGGATACCTTAGTTCCAACGGTCTCGCATCACGCGCGGCTACCGCTTATCTACGTGCTGTGTGCGTCTGTATGCTCGTGAAACGGGAAAGGAGCGCTCCCAGTAGGTGTGTTTTACACGCGCGCGATGTTCCATGAGATGAAATGGAGCACGGCATCAAACTACTGAAAAAGACTGATGACCGTAAAATGAAAAAAAAAAAAAAACGTATTCTCCGTGTTTACGAGCGTCGTCTCTTGCACTGCAGCAAGCACGCTGCCGAACTATCTGGGTCAGCGGCGCCCTCACGGCCATAAAAATCTGCGTAGCATCCAGTTATCTGGAACCTCTAAGAACACGCCGTAATTTTACTCTTGCGCCCACATAATTAGAGGAAGCTCTCGGCATCACATCGATTAAAACATGCGCTCTGTCACGCACCAGATTACGTGGGAGAAAAGAAGTATACTTGGCATTAAACCGTTTTCCGATACAAGGAATCCTCTCAGCGTCATACGATTTCGACGTTCCATGGTAAAACAATTGCACAACGGACTCTTACTCATTGTACGATAAAAGCAAGCAAAGTATTGACACAATTATTTAACAGTATGATATGTGTGAGTACATCTCTTTCGAGATAATGAAGCAGTTTTCTTCTTTTGCTAATCAGTTTCAACAGTCTGTTCGTTAACTGTGTCAAAGTAACATCAGTAATTGTGCATTTGTCTCTTTGCATGATTGGCTGCAGTTCTTAATTATGTAATAAACCAGGTACATTCGTGCCAGTTTGTTTACAAGTCAGCAAACGGTTTTGGCATTCGTCCCGTTTCATGGCAGACTATTTCCCTTATTCTTTTCTTTCTCCGTTCACTTTTCCCCGTTTTCATTCATTCATCTGTCATGCAGTAGTTCTGTTTCTCAATACTCATACGGTAACATTAGCGATGCACAATGTCCATCATTCCTACCAGTTGTGAGACCACTGTATCGTGCTGTCTGATAAGTGGGAAAGAATCGGTTGAAAGCATCGTAAAGGTTGCTTTTTAACTAAACTGAGTACATAAAAGATGTGACTTAAACAAACATGCCCTGAAAATATTCCTTTTCATACAAGATTTTGACCAGCAATGATCATTCACGCTATCTGACCTTTGTTTAACTGACGTAGTAGCAGGAAACACTTTAATTGCACAATCGAAGAAAGGAGGAGACCGAAAAAATATATGACTTGCAGGAATCATTACAATATAATTTAAAACCAAAGACTTGATTATCCTGCAGAGAATACAACTCTGGCACATGTAATAATATCTGAGTGAATTTCGTGAATCAACTATTTTAAAAATTGATGTTTGACTCACTCTTGTTTCAACTCTTGTCTCGCCGCTTGTCTTAAATGCTTGTTATCTCCCTCTCTTATCAGCCAGCGGATGAGAATGTCGCGTACCATCACTACTCTTTCTCATAATCAATTAATAATAATATATTGAAAATGGCATTCTGTTTTATTTACTAGAAGACTAGAGGCCAAACACCTCTACTAATTATAAATATTTTATGTGGTTTCAGAATATTAAGCCCGATAGAAGTGGTCGGTTTGGTGACGTTACGACCGCACGCCATTAGCGTGGTTTCGTTTTCGAATTACAAATTCCAGTCACATTAACGTGACCACTGCCTTTGTCCGGCGTCAACACGCAATAACCACTCACAGACGGCAGATGGCAGCACTAGCAGTGATGGGTAAATAAAGCGTGTCGGGAGAAAAGCAAAAAACAGTGTAGCAGTTGTAATGCGTCTGACACTCCACTCCTTTTCACATTCGTCAGACATCAGCAAAAACACCCTGAGAATGCGCCAGCGTCACTAGGATAAATTAATGGGGTAGGAGTTGATCCTTATTCTACGACAGAGCACATCGGTGTTTAGCTGTACAAAATTGTTTTGTTTGCTGTATTATTGTCAATGAAGCATACCGGTTTACATTGAGTGTGACATGACAATTTCAGGACAATTTTCAAGATAACGAATTACGTCCTGATTAGCAGAAATAACATAGGAGGTTAGAATATCAGATTTAAATAGAAAGTTTTCTACAAAATTTGTATTACATCTAGACAGTGAAGTACTGTCTGAGTTGCGCAATGTTACCTCAAATCATTCGATTCCAGGTGCTAAGCCCGGTACTATTTAGGATGACTATCAAGTCTGAGGAGAATGGACAGTTTCTGTGACAAGATAGGCAAAAGACTAGTCAAGGTTGCTCGTGTTCACGGTGGACACGAGCTGGTTATCCAATATTTTTATGCCCTTGCCAGTGCATTTATCTTTAGCTGTGACGTATTGTCGATCAGCTGAAACTGCGCTATGTTTCTTGTTAGGCGAGAAAACATGCACTCATCGCTAATCTGGATATATGGCGATATACACACGCAAAGATGGAGCAGCATGTGCACTTCAACGCCTTCCGGTTCTCGCAAGAACAATTAACTAAGTGACGGTTTCGTTTCTCAACTATTGGAGCTCAACGACTTTTCAGCCAATTTCTAGCTGAATCTCAGGGTTCACACAAAATTCCCCTTTTTGCTTCGTGAAGAGAGTGATGCGCCCTGTTCTACACTTGAGGCTGATTCAGAGGAGAGTCCCCAAAGTTTTCGGTATTCTGTCTGTTGTAGCAAGCTGTCCTCCATCTGCGTCCTTCCGTGTTTCGCGTCAGAGCCAATGGAAGCGGTCCTTTCATCTCGTGGAATCTACCCCACCAATCACAAAGGGCGTACCTTCAAACGGCGCCACAATCTAGCCACTTCTACTCCTTCTGAGTTTATTTCAGACAATCGGAAATTTTGTGCCGGCTCCTGACGCTTAAAAGTTACGCACGTGCATCACAAGACCACCACGGACCTTTCACGTGACTCCATTTAACTGCGTCTCAAGCCTTTTTGTAGCCGTCTGGAAATTCCCCCAATGTAATTTTCTAAAGAATCTCTCCGTCGCAGGCAGCCCTTGGCCATCACCTGCTCCCTTCGATGGATCACCTTGTATGTTCGCCATCTCCCTCGCCAAGGGTCACACACTGCTAAAAGCCTATTGCTGTACGTGGGCCGTGGCCAGCTAACGCAAGTCCGTCCCAAACTGAAGCCTCTCTTCCAGCAAATTTTTTTCACCTTTCACTCATTAACATGCAGGATTTGCGTTCAGTGTGTTAATATCATCGAACCAAGTGTCATACATTTTTGCACCACATACAGTACATTTTGATAGGCAAATCTGCTCACTGTCGCCGAAGTATATCATGCAACGTATCAACCTACTCATTACGACGTATAGAAGCTCATGTAAGGTGCGAAATTAACATTCATTCTAGCTGCCACCTTACATGTGGAAATGGTGCAGTTTATCTGACGTCCAAAATGGCATGATCATTGGCTATAAAGCCAAGGGCAGGAGCATTCCAAAACGGCTAAGTTTGTAGACTGATCATGCGCTGCCATGGTTAAAGTGTATCCTGCGTGGCAATGGCGCTATCCAAAACCAGTGCCAAGGCAACTGTAGTGCACCACAGGCAACGGATGATGGGGGTAAACGACTGTTGTGTAGATGTGTAAGGGCGAATTGACGCGCAACTGTTGAGCAACTGATCACCCAGATGAACCCAGGTGGTACCAACAGTGTCTCTGCAATAACCGTTAGGCCACTATAACCTTGTCGGTGCTATACGTTGCAGAACTTCATGGACTGTCTTCCTACATGTCTCGCAGCAGCCCACACTGCAATAGGTGGCTATTCAGGCTTTTGACAAGTGGTCACGTCAACGTGGCTGGACAGTGTACTATGTTCTTCATTCAAGATAGCAGTCTACAAAATTGAGGCAGTCAAATTACAATCATTATCCTCATGCAAAGCTGATTTTTCGCATCAGCTGTCAGGAATCACAAAGCTAACTACTTTCCAGCTATAACCCAAGGTTCTGAGACTCATATAGATACCGAGCGAGGTGGCGCAGTGGTTAGGTACTGGACTCGCATTCGGGAGGACGACGGTTCAATCCCGGGTCCGGCCATCCTGATTTAGGTTTTCCGTGATTTCCCTAAATCACTCCAGGCAAATGCCGGGATGGTTCCTCTGAAACGGCACGGCCGACTTCCTTCCCCATCCTTCCCTAATCCGATGAGACCGATGACCACGCTGTCTGGTCTCCTTCCCCAAACAACCAACCAACCAACCAACCAACCAACTTATATAGATAGTATGACAAAATATATAAATGAAATTAAAGACAATCTTACACCATATCGTTGCGATTAGGAGCCAAATGCTTTTTTTCTTTTTTGCCGTCTATGTGCGCCGCCATTCAAACATTCAACTCTGAACAGTAACAGCTTTTGAAACTTCCTGACAGATTAAAACTTTACAAAGGTTACGAGTTCGAGCGTCAGTCGGTCACGCAATTTTAGTCTGCCTCATATCAGCGCTCACTCCACTACAGAGTAACACCATTCTCTTTTCATTTTGTTTTCTGGGATACATTACAGACTAAAACATCAGGACCTCCGTTGCAGGCAGATAACGTTCTATGATGATACGAGACCGCACTTGGTAAGCGAAACACCGATTTACAAAAAAATCGTTAACATCTGAGGTCATCAGTCCCCTAGAACTTAGAACTACTTAAACCTAACTAACCTAAGGACATCACATACACCCATGCCCGAGGCAGGATTCGAACCGGACGGTAGCGCCTAGAACCGTTCGGTCACACCGGCCAGCACCCATTTACAATTGAGCATTAAATACAATAGGCAGGTCGAACATCTTCAGGTTCAAAATGTAGTCTCGGAGTTTACATCAATGATGACTTACCTTATTGGCAGTAATATGCATGGAAATAATTCATAATACTTGTCCTAATGGCAAGTCGTTTCTGAATCCTTATTCCGCCGTAGGCAGATTACGCTTGATAACTTGTGCTCAGGACAACTACTAGTGTTGAACATAAAAATGTATATAATAGCACATGGGAACAACTCAAAAACAATTCAAATTTCGTAAATGATTGTGAGATGAGAACAATGCTCGATGTCATTCAAGAATTTTATGAGCAGTGGAAATAACATAATAGCATTTGTAGTGTAGTGGCCCACATGGAATACAATTTCATGGAACATGAAAATCAGAACAAAAGTCAACCTTACAGAATCTAGAATTCCCATAGAAATGTTACAACAGTTGGAAGGTAATGAATGCCAAATCATAATCTCATGGAACTGGAATACTGATGTTGTTCCAGAAATGTAGAACAAAATCTCTTTCTCTGAACAATGGATGTTAAGGTTTGACGCAAAGGAAAGTAAACCTATAACCCAGAGAGCGTTGAGAACAAAACATGACGCCAAGCTGCCCTTGCAAAGCAGCGATGTCACCCCAGTTCTGGTAAACTATGTCACAGAAGTGGCCGTCTAAACTAGACACGGGATTACTATAACCAGCATCCAGCCATATGGTCCCAGTGAGTCTGGAAACGGCCAACCTCGAACAGCATGATGAAAAGCAGGAAGCAAAGTGACTTTGTCTCACATTTACACCAACATGCAACCACCAAAATCTGCTCTTGCCCGTGACCGATCAATTCACTATAGCTCGGTAGGTACCAATTATATATAGACCCTATACTCAGTTCATTGTATCTACAGTATTTTTCTACTGCGAATACCACATCCAAGCCGGTGACTTCTGGTTCTGCCTAACTATAAGTGCAAAACCAATAAATTAGAAGATAACTGTGGTGTGCGTACTGTAAGACCTTCGGTACACACACCATCAAATTATTTGACTTGTCGCTCTAACGAAGTAGGCGAGTGTCAGCAATATGTATCGTGGTCTTATCGTGGCGTGTTTATCTTCTGCCATTAGGTCAGACAATAGAAATGCCACTTGCACGCTTAGAGTCGCAGATTGACGGTGATCAACTTTAAACAGAACTTGATTAATTTTCACACACATTTATTAAAATTATAAAAAGGATAGACATTACATAACTTGATTCTGGATGCTGTTTACAATTGACAATCTGAAGTTCCTTTGGTCTTGGTATGTTAACCTTATTCTCACATATCTCTGATACTTGATAAAGTGTCTATACATTTCTCTTCATGGCTATGTACAGGAATATGATAATCTTATAAGGTGCAGGCTGAAACTTTACTATAGACTGGTACAGACAAATGCAGACTAATGCAGGCTAATGCACACTGGTACAGACTAATGCAGACTAATGCAGACTGACTAATCGGAGGTCTGTACTCTTATTATAATACCTCGTGTGTTCATGTATCACTGCGCTAGTGTGATCCGCAAGGAGAAAAGGTTCTACGTTAGCAGCAATCTCATTGGCTGCATTACATATTAATACGCGGATCGGCGGAAGCAGAATTTGGTCCGTCTCTAAGACAGCGCCATCTCGTAGTGCGGAGACAGGTGAGCGCTGTGCCTGCGCTGTTGTGCTTAGCGGGCCGCGCTCTATTCGGAAAGTTGTGTACATGCTGACTACGCGGAACTATGTACACAACAATAACTTACGAGAATCTCAGTACTGACCTATGGTCCTTATCATAATGGGCGAAGGATGTAGGGTTAAAGCTCAAGGCACCCAAAACCCAAGCGGTACTGGTTGATCACTGTAGGCCCACTAGCCCGGGTACTGGGAATTTCTACCATCTCTATCTCTAAATGATCAGATATCAACTTCTCTCATTCAGCACAGAATCTAGAAGTAATAACAGAGGAAACTCTAAATTGGCAATGTGCAAGAAGGTATTAGCAACTCCCCATGTCCTACAAAAATATAAAAAGCTGTTCCCTCTTCTTCTGGAAAAAATCTTGTACAAAATCTTACACTCCCAATTAGTGATTACAGCGATGCTATCCGGCAAGGTGTTTCTCAAGGAAATTCACGGCCCCTGGAACTGGTTATGAATGCCCCGTTCCTTATATCTGTGATGTTCGACTCTTTGCTCACATTTCACCACCATATACACTGGCCGCACGCTGGCGAGGGCAGAGATTTCCGTATCCTCTGTCTTCCTTACTGTCTTATAAACGAACACTGGCCATCATATTAAGGACTTATTTCAGTAGTGGTACAAGTCCATTGTTGTTCATACTGAGATACAGAGTCCTAATGTTAAAAGAGCCCTGAAAAATCTGCAGTTTAAATACCAGAAATATTCAAGTATACATGCTTGAATAAAATTATGTACCCCACAAATAAACTGAATTACATTAGCATACATCATCACAGGTAAGTTATTCTAATTACGCTAATTCTGTCACCGCCGTATGCAGTGACATAGAATACAATGAACAAAATGTTTCGCGATTCTATTCAACGACGATTCTACGTTAAAAAATGATGATGGTACAACAATTAATGAAAATGTCATTTTGACAAAGGTTTATCTCGGTTCTGAATGTGTCCTACTCGAAGAAATAGACAACATTCAGCTGTACCTCGTAAAATTCTTGAACTCTTTAAATCATCAATTTCTTTTATCGTGCTAATAAGAAATATTAAAGCTTTTCAGGCATTAGCTGGTGGCGCACGATTAGTGGTAACTCTCTTAGGAGAAAAGTACATCGTCACTGCTGAGTTCATTAATTCCGATAAAACTGTGTTCGAACGCCTTATTAACCTCACAACTTCTGATCCAACTATGCCTTTCCAAATGATAAGAAAACAATTTCCCACAAAAGTAGCCTTCGCTATGACCATTAATAAAGCACAAAGTCTGACTCCTCGAAGGGAAGCGTTGCATTTACCAGATCCTGTTTTTTTTTCACGTGGATGGTTATACGTGGCTCTTTACGACTTCGCAGATTCACTGATATCTGTGTTTGTGTTAACGACAGTTACAGCCAAAAAGTAAACGATAGTCACAATATAACTGCTAACATTGTTTTCAAAAAAGTTTAGTAAAAGAAGGAATTTTTTTTTAAATCAGTTGGACACTATCTGTTTGTATATGGTTTACAATTGACCACATTGTATTTAATGATATCGATTGTTTTACGATGAGAATAATATCTGTTACTACTATTCAAAATATAATAAATTTTATTAATAAATAATTGATTCACTTGTTTCTCCATTACAACCTTAGTTACCGGTGACTGATCAGGATGGAGTGACAATTATTCAAACGGATCAACTAATGTTATACCATCGAAATATTGTATGAAACAAATGTCACAAACCGGAGTCAATCGTGTTAGACTGGCTTCAATAGCGCATGTCTCTAGATTCTACTTTCAGCTACTGTTCTTTAGGTTTTGGTGCTCTAAATGCGATGACGTTAGACTTGTTGACGGAGTATTAGGAATCCGATTCGCACTGAGCAGGTGGAATTGAAAGATCCTAAAGAAAAACATAAGCGAAACAATATCACGTTACTTGAAGAAAGGAAAATTCTGTCAAACTACCAACACAGGTTCAAGGGACTCCAATAGAGTGAAAGACAGCTTCTGTTATATTCACATACGTTATCTGGCAAACAGTAATTTCAGGTTTAACATTCCTGGCTCGTGAAATTACAAGCAATATTCCCAAGTTTTATATCCCATCTGAGCTAAGACGTAGTAGCCGACACATGACGTCATAAAGTGGAGTGCGGTAGAAACAACAGATGCGCTCATCTATCGGCATTTAGCACGAAAAGTGCGCCAACTGAATCTTCTTCTGTTCTCAGTGGCTGCTGTGGACCAAAACTCATATTTCTTTTTGTTAATTGTCATTAATGTGTCATTCAGATTTTGTTTGTAATGATAGGAGTCAAACTGTTAATACCGAGCTAACATTACATAATTAAAAATTCGCTTTTCTGTCAACTTTTCGGAAACATTTGAGTAACTAGAAAGAACTTAATCAGTTCGTGAGACATTGGATTTGCGCCGAATGACCGAATGGGGAAGTGGGTCGCGACAAATCGTTCAATTGAAAGTAAAGTTCCGCAGTCGTTTCTAGAGATCAAACGTCTCAATGTGGAGCATTCCATTGGCAACATTCAACTGCCTTCAGTCGTTACATACTTACCTGCACCTCTGTTGGTCGGTACATCTGTGCTTTCGATTCTTGGGAGAAGAATAAGCAGCGGAGAGTTTCATGAGATAGCCAAAGTGGCACTTCAGTAGGCAAAAATTGTTATTTCTCAATTTATGCTTTACATTTCACACATCTACAGGTTTGCCTATGACATTGTAATTCTATCAGACAGAAAAGGACTTGGAAGAGCGGCTGAACGGAAGCGGCAGTGTCTTGAAAGGAGGGTATAAAATGAACATCAACAAAAGCAATCCCAGGATAATGGAACTTAAATCAGGTGAGGGTTAGGGAATGAGATTAGGAAATGAGACGCTTGAAGTATTAGACAAGTTTCGTTTCTAGGGAAGCAAAATAACTGACGATGGCCAAAGTAGAGAGGGTATGGAATGTAGATTGACAATGGCAAGAATAGCGTTTCTGAAGAAGAGGAACATCGAATGTAGATCTAAGTGTCACGAATCTTTTCTGAAAGTATTTTCATGCAGTGTAGCCATGTATGAATGTGAAACACGGATGATAAACAGTTCAGACAAGAACAGAATATAAGCTTTTGAAACGTGATGCTACAGAAGAATGCAGACGACTAGATGGGTAGATCAAGTAACTAATGAGGAGGTGCTGAATAGAATGGGGGAGAAAAGAAATTTGTAGCACAGACTAACTTGAAGCAGGGATCGGTAGGTACGACACAATCAGAGATCGAGGGATCACCAATTTAGCATTGGAGGGCAGCATGGGAGGTAAAAAACGTAGAGGGAGACCAAGATATGATTACAGTAAGCAGATTCAGGAAGACGTAGGTTGCAGCAGTTACTCGGAGATGAAGAGGCTTGCACAGGATTGAGTAGCATGGAGAGCTCCATCAAACCAATCTTCGGACTGAATGGCTGGTTAAAATGGCTCTGAGCACTATGGGACTTAACATCTGAAGTCATCAGTCCCCTAGAAGTTAGAACCACTTAAGCCTAACCAACCTAAGGATATCACACTCATCCATGCCCGAGGCAGGGTTCGAACCTGCGACCGTAGGGTCGCTTGGTTCCAGACCGAAGCGCCTAGAACCGCTCGGCCACAGCGTCCGGCCTTTTCGCACAGAAACCACAACAACAACAAGATCTATAGGCATACTAAATATCTATATCTACAGTGCTATGTTTTGCTTTCCCATTTGTTTAATACGTTTTCATACTATTTACCTGTTTTTCCCTTTCCTATTCCTTGTCTCGCCTATTAGGGAGGTTATACACCATGTGATCAAAAGTATCCGGACACCCACAAAAACATATGTTTTTCGTATTAGGTGCATTGTACTGCCACCAACTTCCAGGTACTCTATAGCAGCGACCACAGTAGTCATTAGACATTGTGAGAGAGCAGAATGGGGAGCCCCGCGGAGCTCAAGGGACTTCGAACGGTGATTAGGTGTCACTTGCGTCATACAACTGCACGCGAGATTTCCACACTCCTAAACATCCGTAGGTCCATTGTTTCCGATGTAACAGTGAAATGGAAACGCGAATGGACTTGTACAGCATAAAAACGTACGGACCGACCTCGTCTGTTGACTGACAGAGGTCGCCGACAGTTGTACTGTGTAATAGGCACACATCTATCCAGACCATCACACAGCTATTCCAAACTGCATCTGGATCCACTGCAAGTACTATGACAGGCGGGAGGTGAGAAAACTTGGATTTCACTATCGAACACCTGTTCATAATGCACGGCCTATGGCGGAGTGGTTGCACGACAATAACATCCCTGTAATGGACTGGCCTGCACGGAGTCCTGACCTAAATCCTAAAGAACACTTTTGGGATATTTTGGAACGCCAACTTCAAGCTAGGCTTCACCGACCGACATCGATACCTCTCCTCAGTGCAGCACTCCGTGAAGAATGGGCTGCCATTCCCCAATAAACCTTTCAGCACCTGATTGAACGTATGCCTGCGGGAGTGGAAGCTGTCATCAAGGCATTGAGTTGCAACATTACCAATGGAGGGCGCCACGAACTTGCAAGTCATTTTCAGCCAGGTGTCCGGATATTTTTGATTACGTCCATGTACGTCTATGTGTGATACTTCCATGTAGTTTGGTTCTTAGGGAGGAACTGCTTGATTGGTAGTGGCAGTTTAACCAACTTGTGCTGGGCCAAAGAAACGTTAGTGGACACTGGTCAGCAGCTGTTATGGAGGTTGGCAGAGGCAGCGGAAAGACGTAATCTCTGCTCTTTTCCGCCCATACCCGTAGACTTCACTGTTCACTTGGACGTCGGAAAATGAGGTTGTCCGTTGTGACCACGTCTTGTTATATAAGTTTAGGTAGTTAGAAAGAGTAAGGATTTGGTTTGGCTTGGGATGCTGGTGCGTTTCGCGGAAGTATACTCTTGGTAAATCATACCAAAGTATCTATTTCATTTGTGGAGTGCGACGATGCTTATTAATATTTTGGTTATTTAACGTGATTCCTTGTCCTACGTCCACTTATCTATAGGATAGTGAGCCGCGCATGGCTCATGTGCCCGCCATCGCGTATTTTACACCCTGTTTATAACGTACTTCCACCTCACCACGTTAATTTACATTATTACCGTCACTGAGTTGCTGCTTTGCTTGGCCGTGAGCGGCGTTAGCAGCACGTATCGGTACATCCCCTCTCGAAGTATCTTTGCTCGACTGCTGTTACTTCCCGGTCGTTGTCTGTCGGAGACCAGTTCGGGGTTGCGAGTTCGGGCTCCCAGTCAGCTGGAACGCGTCTGGAGCGCAGTCCGGACCTGCCAGTCGGGGAGTTGCAATGCGGCACTAGTGCAGTCGGGTTGGAGCAGTGAGGTCTGCGTCGACATGGGTCGCCCGACCGTTGCCGCCACGCATCACTTGAGCCAGGCCACGGTCTTGGTGGACCGTCGGTCGGTCGTCCTACCGGACGACGCGTTTTGGATCGCTCATCGTTCATGGGTCGGCTATGTGTGTGTGCATCGACTCCCGATTTGTCTTCGTGTGTGCCTAGTTACTGTTGTGTATCGTTTAGGTCTTCGTGCAAATGTTTGTCACTTTGTGTGTGTAGTTCACATTATTTCCTTTGACAAGTTATTTTAAATGTTGTCGTCATACTGCCTCTGAGAGGTAGGTCGTCTCAATGGGCGACGTGTAACTGGTTCTCTGAGCGCTTCTGGGGCCCTTCAATTACCAGCTTGTTTCCTCTGCATGGTTGGGTCTGAGCCAGTATTTCCGCCGTCGTGTGTCTGGAAGTGAGTGAGAGACGCACCAGCAGTGCAGTCGCGACGGAGCAGCAGTCGCGGACGGACCAGCAGGCAGTCGGTCGCTTGCGGCGGACCAGGGAAGATGTCTCCGCGCGGTGCAGTCGCTGGATCCGCTGCCGGTCTACATCTACATCTACATCCATACTCCGCAAGCCACCTGACGGTGTGTGGCGGAGGGTACATTCAGTACCTCTATCGGTTCTCCCTTCTATTCCAGTCTCGTATTGTTCGTGGAAAGAAGGATTGTCGGTATGCCTCTGTGTGGGCTCTAATCTCTCTGATTTTATCCTCATGGTCTCTTCGCGAGATATACGTAGGAGGGAGCAATATACTGCTTGACTCTTCGGTGAAGGTATGTTCTCGAAACTTTGACAAAAGCCCGTACCGAGCTACTGAGCGTCTCTCCTGCAGAGTCTTCCACTGGAGTTTATCTATCATCTCCGTAACGCTTTCGCGATTACTAAATGATCCTGTAACGAAGCGCGCTGCTCTCCGTTGGATCTTCTCTATGTCTTGTATCAACCCTATCTGGTACGGATCCCACACTGCTGAGCTGTATTCAAGCAGTGGGCGAACAAGTGTACTGTAACCTACTTTCTTTGTTTTCGGATTGCATTTCCTTAGGATTCTTCCAATGAATCTCAGCCTGGCATCTGCTTTACCGACGATCAACATTATATGATCATTGCATTTTAAATCACTCCTAATGCGTACTCCCAGATAATTTATGGTATTAACTGCTTCCAGTTTCTGACCTGCTATTTTGTAGCTAAATGATAAAGGATCTATCTTTCTGTTTATTCACAGCACATTACACTTGTCAACATTGAGATTCAATTGCCATTCCCTGCACCATGCGTCAATTCGCTGCAGATCCTCCTGCATTTCAGTACAATTTTCCATTGTTACAACCTCTCGATACACCACAGCATCATCTGCAAAAAGCCTCAGTGAACTTCCGAACTTCCGATGTCATCCACCAGGTCATTTATGTATATTGTGAATATCAACGGTCCTATGACACTCCCCTGCGGCACACCTGAAATCACTCTTACTTCGGAAGATTTCTCTCCATTGACAATAACATGCTGCGTCCTGTTATCTAGGAACTCCTCAATCCAATCACACAATTGGTCTGATAGTCCATATGCTCTTACTTTGTTCATTAAACGACTGTGGGGAACTGTATCGAACGCCTTGCGGAAGTCAAGAAACACGGCATCTACCTGTGAACCCGTGTCTATGGCCCTCTGAGTCTCATGGACGAATAGCGCGAGCTGGGTTTCACATGACCGTCTTTTTCGAAACCCATGCTGATTCCTACAGAGTAGATTTCTAGTCTCCAGAAAAGTCATTATACTCGAACACAATACGTGTTCCAAAATTCTACAACTGATCGACGTTAGAGATATAGGTCTATAGTTCTGCACATCTGTTCGACGTCCCTTCTTGAAAACGGGGATGACCTGTGCCCTTTTCCAATCCTTTGGAACGCTACGCTCTTCTAGAGACCTACGGTACACCGCTGCAAGAAGGGGGGCAAGTTCCTTCGCGTACTCTGTGTAAAATCGAACTGGTATCCCATCAGGTCCAGAGGCCTTTCCCTTTTGAGCGATTTTAATTGTTTCTCTATCCCTCTGTCGTCTATTTCGATATCTACCATTTTGTCATCTGTGCGACAATCTAGAGAAGGAACTACAGTGCAATCTTCCTCTGTGAAACAACTTTGGAAAAAGACATTTAGTATTTCGGCCATTAGTCTGTCATCCTCTGTTTCAGTAGCATTTTGGTCACAGAGTGTATGGACATTTTGTTTTGATCTACCTACCGCTTTGACATAAGACCAAAATTTCTTAGGATTTTCTGCCAAGTCAGTACATAGAACTTCACTTTCGAATTCATTGAACGCCTCTCGCATAGCCCTCCTCACACTACATTTCGCTTCGCGTAATTTTTGTTTGTCTGCAAGGATTTGGGTATGTTTATGTTTGCTGTGAAGTTCCCTTTGCTTCCGCAGCAGTTTTCTAACTCGGTTGTTGTACGACCGTGGCTCTTTTCCATCTCTTACGATCTTGCTTGGCACATACTCATCTAACGCATAATGTACGACGGTTTTGAACTTTGTCCACTGATCCTCAACACCATCTGTACTTGAGACAAAACTTTTGTGTTGAGCCAACAGGTACTCTGAAATCTGCTTTTTGTCACTTTTTCTAAACAGAAAAATCTTCCTACCCTTTTTAATTTTCCTATTTACGGCTGAAATCATCGATGCCGTAACCGCTTTATGATCGCTGATTCCCTGTTCTGCGTTAACTTTTTCAAATAGTTCGGGTCTGTTTGTCACCAGAAGGTCTAATATGTTATCGCCACGAGTCGGTTCTCTGTTTAACTGCTCAAGGTAGTTTTCAGATAAAGCACTTAAAAAAATTTCACTGGATTCTTTGTCCCTGCCACCCGTTATGAACGTTTGAGTCTCCCAGTCTATATCCGGCAAATTAAAATCTCCACCCAGAACTATAACATGGTGGGGAAATCTACTCGAAATACTTTCCAAATTATCCTTCAGGTGCTCAGCCACAACAGCCGCTGAGCCAGGGGGCCTATAGAGACATCCAATTACCATGTCTGAGCCTGCTTTAACCGTGACCTTCACCCAAATCATTTCACCTTTCGTGGTTCACCGACCCAGGACGTCCGAGTTGAGTGTGTAACCTTTGGTGTTTGAGTTCTCATCTACTGATTGGTGGCAAGCAGGTCGTTGTGTCGGTCGGTCCGTGGCTGTCCCCTGGTTGGGTTCCGACGAATCAAGTTTAGTTGGGCTCACCACCTGTCTCACCTAAGTGAACGAGGGCAGACCGACCTCTCTGGAGGCCTGAGTGCCACCGGTGTTTAATTATCTGTTGTCAGCTATTTTAAATTTTAGGCTTGTGGTTATTTGTTTGTTTTCTTAAAATTTTGCAAAAATGATTTTTAAATTTATCTTTCAAGCTTAAACATTGCGGCCTTCTGCCTTTAAAGATTATGGTAATATATTTTTTAAAATTTTTGGAGTTTAGTTGTGTGCCTGAGTCATTGATATTGCACCTTGCATATGTTGCTTCTTTAAATTATTTTATTGCTTTGTTGAATTCTAAGATTTCTTGTTGTTAAACATGCTGGCCTTCTGCCTTTAAAGGTCTATGGTAATATATTCTAAAACTTTGGAATTTAATTGTGTCCCTCAGACATTTGTATTGCACTTAGCGTATGTTGTTTTTTGAATTATTTTATTGCTATCTTAATTGGATTTTTATCTTGTTAAGATTGCTTGTTGGAGGCCTTCAGCCGTGAAAGAGTTGCATTCGGTAAATATTCGGCTATGTGCCTCTTTGGTTGTAAGGGTTATAAAATTATAATAAATGACAATTAGAAGCAGAAACTGACCTCAACCCTTGGCCCTTTCCACAATCGTATTACCTGTTCTGCCCAGCGTGTCTAGCGTTAGCCTCAGATAGTGCTTGATTCAACCTATATCTCGCTTTAGTTAGTGTGAATCTTTTATGTATGAATGCGTTGCGTATGTGATATCCGTTTGTCGTGTTAGAATTCTTTTCCACATTTCAGTTTGAAATTCATTTCGAGAGTTTCAGGTTTCTTGTTGCGTGTGAATCGGTAGTGGAACACGTGCTTCCCATCTGGTGCATTAGAGCCTTCCTCTCCGTATATCTCCTGTTCCCTTTCTGTGATTTCTTTTTATAGCTTTCCGTGTATGTACAGTTTTACGTTATTTGAATAACTTTCGTGAATTCGGTATTTCCTTGTGTTGGTTAGCTAAACTAGACTAGGTGCCTTTCCGACACGGATAGCCTCTAGTTCGGTGTTATTATTCATCCAAGCGCGCTGTTAAACATGAATTTGTAATCGTGTGTGAATTTGCTTTTATCCCGTACACTTCCGAGATGGAGAATTTCTACGTGAGCTATTTTCTATACAGTTGATCAGTATAGCTGTCGTTTGTCTGGCCCATCGTTTTTCAGTCTGCTGTATAAATTTACTCACGGTAAATGTTAACAGCCAAACAGTTGCAGGATAAAGGTTTATTGAAATCCTTGACCACGGTTTCGGTATATCTAAATATACCTTCATAAAAAGCAGAAATACACTAAAATCACATCCTGCAGTGGAGATGACATAAACCAATCGTGTGAAAGGCGTCGTCAGTAGTTAAAATTAAAATATCACCTCCATCTGTACAGCATAATTATGAAGAGATGGTCGATGCGAACCCGGCATATTATCATTAATTTACGTTTTTTTTTCTTTCTGTGTGTATAATGCGACATGAATTTACGAGTGCATTAGATGATACGAATCCTTCCTTATACCAAACCAAGGCTTTTTCCCACCATTTAAGAAATACAATGGGCAACAGAACTAAAGGATCACTTTTTCGAAACCCCTTAATTGTCTCCCATTCTGACACATAAGTTTGAAATATTGCCTACAAGTGCCTTCAAACTTCCCCTGTAATGGCGCGAAAGCGTGATGCCCTACCACGTCATCCTCGCGCTCAACGACGCGTCACACAGCAAGGTGTCGACATATGCAGAAAAAAGGCCAGAGCTCAGAAGTTCACGTGACGCGTAGAGTGGATTAATTACGTCACACCGGTAGCAGATTTCACCACAATTGTGCCCAACGTCACAGTGGATGTGTCGCAGGATGAGAAGGTCGTCACAGCCCCTCTTACCTACAATTCACGTCTCTGCGGTGGAGGCCAGAACCACTAAACCCAGCGTTGAAATCACGATGTTTCCTTATGGGTGACCGAGGAAAACTTTTCAGAAACACCGCCTCTCAGAATCGAAACTAAAAGGCCTCAGGTGTTGGAATAAAGATCGTCAATGGAACCACCTCTTCATTTGGTACATTGATTCCCAAACGTTTCGCGGTCGAAAACCGACAGCTCGCAGTGCGACTACGTTCTGGACAAACATTGGCAACTACTGGGCAATTCAGCATCTCCCGACGGACATCATGGAACTGCAACCAAAATGGATGAGATCTTACCCCTTTGGAGTGCAATGAAACTGCAACTTTTTCATTGGTGTATAGGTTGGAAACCACTGGGGACCGTTCAAAGCCATTCGACGAAATTTGAATGCCGGCCGTGGTGGCAGAGCGGTCCTGGGCGCTACAATCTGGAACCACGCGACCGCTAAGTAGTTTTAAGTTCTAGGGGACTGATGACCTCAGAATTTAAGACCCATAGTGCTCAGAGCCATTTCAAACATTTTTTGAAATTTGAATGTCTTTTGATAAACAAATGATCTTTAAGCTTTGTCAGTGTTCCCGTTGCAACTCCTGCTGTGGCGTGATCACAGAAGGATGCGACATTGACACAAGCGTGAATGGCGAAGGATCCCTCTAAGGCAGTTCGGCAAAACCGTCGGTGGCAACCACCCAACCTTGTTCAGTACTTTACAAACATGTCTTAGAAAACCTGCGAAATACTCCTAGGTGTCTGCTGGCAAGCTACTTTGCAGGTTTGTTCTGTAAAGATACATTTCTAAAATACTCAATAAATGTGTGCTGGTACCTTCGAGGGCTTTGCCAAACTGGGGGCAGTTAGAAGGAACCTTGGCCGTTTTATTCCCGTGTGCGTCAGTGTCACATCCCTTCACGATCACGCCACAGGAGGGTGTGGCACAGGAGCACTGAAAAAGCATGAGGACACTTTGCTGGTTCGCTTCACATTAAAATTTTGGCGAATAATTTTTGAACTGTTTCCAGTGATTCCACCCTGTACACGAGGGAAAAAATTACGGTCATTCTCCAGTAAAAGGGTGGCGATCGTGTTCAACGTCGATGGAGCCGCTCGATGTCCACAGAGAAGGCTTAAAGCGTATGGAGTGTCAAAGGTTGTCAAGAAATCCTGCCTGTTGCTAATTGCAGCGTGAATCGACATCTTTGACCACGGAATGTGAGGGAATCAGTTTTCCAAAGAGAGGAGGGGTGGTTTAATTGACGCCATTCATGCCACCTATTTAGGCCTTTTCGTTTCTATTCTGAGCTGCAGAACTACACCCTGTTTTTACAGACACAGTAAAATTGTTGGGTGTTGCCCACAAGTCTCGTATAGGGCGCCGAAGGGATGCTATATCCTCGGAATGCTATACAACAATTCAAGCAAATAACATTAGTATTTTTATTTCTAGAAAGCAGATTTGCAATATTTCACTTGGAGATTTACAAGGAGTAGTCGCTAGCGATGGGCGATATGCAAACAGTAATATGACATGCGAACAGTAATATTCTTGTAACTCTTCAGGCTTTCCCGGCGATCTAATGACATCTTGGGTTGTCGGGTGTTCTGCCGGATATCAGCGTCGTACTTGCACGATATTTCCGTCACATAGCTCGTGAGCTTTATCAGGTGCGACCTGAGACTGCTCCTCGAGTGGACCTGGTCCAGTATTTATGCCTATGGCCTTCCCCCTCCACCAACGGCTGCAGGCGCTTCCTCTGTGGTCCGCGCCCATTCCCTACGACCTGCTAGAGAGTTGCTGCTCCGTTTTCCGTCCGCTACGGTTCTGGGTGTTCCCTCTGCGGTCCGTGTCCACCAAATCCGCTCCTGGGGGTTTACGGTCTGGGGTACCAAGCGTTCCCCCTGCGGTCCGCGCCCGCTCACCACGACCTGTTGGAGCGTTGCCGCTCCGTTTTTCGTCCGCTGCGGCTCTGGCAGTCCGTCAGGGGCTCGTTTTCCATCTCCATGTCTCTGGTTCTTCTGTTTGTGTAGTGTTGCAGCTGGCCCCGTTGCTCCTTTAACAATTCCAGAGCCGGATCCCAGGCTCTGCTTAGCTGGTACTCTGTGTCACGGTTCATAACATCGTCAGCCATTTTAATTTCTATCGATTCTCTTATAACACTGTCCCAAAATCTGGGTGTTTGTACTAGAATCTTGGTATCCTCATACTTCATGGCATGATCTACACTCCTGGAAATGGAAAAAAGAACACATTGACACCGGTGTGTCAGACCCACCATACTTGCTCCGGACACTGCGAGAGGGCTGTACAAGCAATGATCACACGCACGGCACAGCGGACACACCAGGAACCGCGGTGTTGGCCGTCGAATGGCGCTAGCTGCGCAGCATTTGTGCACCTCCGCCGTCAGTGTCAGCCAGTTTGCCGTGGCATACGGAGCTCCATCGCAGTCTTTAACACTGGTAGCATGCCGCGACAGCGTGGACGTGAACCGTATGTGCAGTTGACGGACTTTGAGCGAGGGCGTATAGTGGGCATGCGGGAGGCCGGGTGGACATACCGCCGAATTGCTCAACACGTGGGGCGTGAGGTCTCCACAGTACGTCGATGTTGTCGCCAGTGGTCGGCGGAAGGTGCACGTGCCCGTCGACCTGGGACCGGACCGCAGCGACGTACGGATGCACGCCAAGACCGTAGGATCCTACGCAGTGCCGTAGGGGACCGCACCGCCACTTCCCAGCAAATTAGGGACACTGTTGCTCCTGGGGTATCGGCGAGGACCATTCGCAACCGTCTCCATAAAGCTGGGCTACGGTCCCGCACACCGTTAGGCCGTCTTCCGCTCACGCCCCAACATCGTGCAGCCCGCCTCCAGTGGTGTCGCGACAGGCGTGAATGGAGGGACGAATGGAGACGTGTCGTCTTCAGCGATGAGAGTCGATTCTGCCTTGGTGCCAATGATGGTCGTATGCGTGTTTGGCGCCGTGCAGGTGAGCGCCACAATCAGGACTGCATACGACCGAGGCACACAGGGCCAACACCCGGCATCATGGTGTGGGGAGCGATCTCCTACACTGGCCGTACACCACTGGTGATCGTCGAGGGGACACTGAATAGTGCACGGTACATCCAAACCGTCATCGAACCCATCGTTCTACCATTCCTAGACCGGCAAGGGAACTTGCTGTTCCAACAGGACAATGCACGTCCGCACGTATCCCGTGCCACCCAACGTGCTCTAGAAGGTGTAAGTCAACTACCCTGGCCAGCAAGATCTCCGGATCTGTCCCCCATTGAGCATGTTTGGGACTGGATGAAGCGTCGTCTCACGCGGTCTGCACGTCCAGCACGAACGCTGGTCCAACTGAGGCGCCAGGTGGAAATGGCATGGCAAGCCGTTCCACAGGACTACATCCAGCATCTCTACGATCGTCTCCATGGGAGAATAGCAGCCTGCATTGCTGCGAAAGGTGGATATACACTGTACTAGTGCCGACATTGTGCATGCTCTGTTGCCTGTGTCTATGTGCCTGTGGTTCTGTCAGTGTGATCATGTGATGTATCTGACCCCAGGAATGTGTCAATAAAGTTTCCCCTTCCTGGGACAATGAATTCACGGTGTTCTTATTTCAATTTCCAGGAGTGTAGTTCTAGACAGTGTTCAGCAATGGGTGACTTAGTCACCTGTCGTGGTGAGCGGGCGCGGACCGCAGGGGGAACGCTTGGTACCCCAGACCGTAGATGAAACCCCCAGGAGCGGGTTTGGTGGGCGCGGACCGCAGAGGGAACACCCAGAACCGCAGCGGACGGAAAACGGAGCAGCAACGCTCCAGCAGGTCGCAGGGAATGGGCGCGGACCACAGAGGAAGCGCCTGCAGCCGTTGGTGGAGGGGGAAGGCCATAGGCATAAATACTGGACCAGGTCCACTCGAGAAGCAGTCTCAGGTCGCACCTGATGAAGCTCACGAGCTACGTGACCGAAATATCGTGCAAGTACGACACTGATATCCGGCAGAACACCCGACAACCCAAGATGTCAGTTATATTCTTGGCTATGAAATGTTCCTGCAAGTTTGACACACGTCACTGATAACTGACCTGCGAGTGACGGTCTACAACTGTGCCTGTACCGTCCACTAATGTCCGTATACAGAGTCGATCTGAGCGGCCGAGGCTGGCAGAAGAGACGCTCATATTCACTTCTTGCAGAGGTCGGTCCTGTCGTGGCGCGGTCCTATTCCGCGCACCATTGGTCGACGTCGTTTCACTGCCTTCTCTGGTCTTGCGTTCTGTGTCTTAGATCCGGTGATTATGGTTACGCCAGAACAAAAACAACTGATCATCTTATACTTCGCGTTTAATTCAACATTCAGTCAGCTGCTTAAGTGATTTTAAAACCTATCTATATGTAAATTCAGTTGTGATGCTTTAATATTTCGTGTTTTTCACTTGTCAACTATCTTTCAATCTATGATACCTGAAAGTGACGATATGTACAATATATAATCAATATACTCGTATTCTCCATGATATTTTGAAAACACTTTTAAATACTATAGACATCAGTAAGTATACAGTATGAGTGGACTTTCATTCGCAGTTATGTTGATCATGTACCAGTATGAGTGGACAAGGAGCGAAGTTAAATGTGAGGCACAGGAAGGTTCACAGAGTATAACATAATTTTGACTCTGACCTGACAGAAAAGTTTGTTCTTCATATTGTTCATCTGGTACTTTAGTCCTTATTTGTTACTGTATATCCCACAATTCCTAAGGATGTGCCTTCACATCAAGTCCAGCAATAAAATGAGTTTAGGTTAGTTCCTTGACAGTGTGTGAGTTTGTGTATACGTGCCATTTAATTATTGTTCACACATTGTAACAGTAGTAGCCCACTTCCATTATGTATTATCTATAGGAGCACTATTTGCGGTCAAAGGAGGTGTTATTCAATGATACCCGATATTCACAGCGTTAACCATAAATAATATACGATTAAAAATTCAGTTCACAATTATATTAATTGGAGTAAACTTGACATTCTTCCCTCTTCTTAGGATTAGTAGGAATATCACGACGATATTCAGACTACCCAGACGTATATACACAATGAAAAGTAGTTTCATGAACTGGATCTACAAGTTATATTGTAGGACTCATTATATTTATTGTAATCATATGAGAAAAAATAATTACAAACCGAACAATCATATTTAGAGCTAATATAAGAAGATCAACAGAATGATTACAAAACAATCCACCTGCAGAGCAAAGTTACTCAGAATTACCATTAATTTCTAGTTTCTAATATGGCAGATTAGTAGAGTAGATTTAAGCTCTACAAATAAAGATTTGAACTTTTATTAGAAACCAATAAATGGGAACATGATCAAACTTATCATTTCAAGCCGGAGCTTCACCATTAATGGAGCAACTATCGTTCTCCAAATGGCTCTGAGCACTATGGGACTTAACTTATGAGGTCATCAGTCCCCTATCATTGTTCCATGACCATACTATGGTCGTATTATAATTAATTACAGTAATTGTAGGTTATGCCCTAAGATATATACTATTTATTGCCTACACAAACCGGAATGTACTTCATGGACATCTAATCGAAACTACCTGAACAGCATTACCAGCAATTACCTTAATCTTTATTGGTCAGCGCGGACCAAGAAGTGTCTCATCATGGTAGTCAGCAATAAGGTATGTCATTACGGCAAACCAGATATTAATGCAGCTGCCGATGGTAAAATGGCAGAAAAAATTTGCTTGTTGCTGCCCACTCAGGAGGGTCACCTGGTACATAAGATTTTCACAGATAGGCTGATGTTCTGAAACATGAAAAGCAGTTTTGCATTCTTATTTCTTTCAACCCGAGGTTATTAGGTAGTTAGAGGGAGATAACAGCGCTGGTTTCTTGGGCAATGCTTTTATTTAAAGTGTTTCGAATGACAATGGCTGGACATAATGCACACTTTCTACGATCGTTTTCTTTCATTTAACACTGTGCCGGGATGGGTTGCTATCTGGATGATTTTTTGTGTGTATGGAGCACAGTATTTTTTGTTTTAAGACAGGATGGGCAAAGAACGTTACAAATAAAAAGGTCTTTTGCCACCAGCGTAGCGTGGAGTCTCAGGTGGAGGATTTTTCAGAAGTCTGGATGCCAGGGGCGAGTCGAGGTGTTGCTGGCTGTTCTGTATTTACAAACTGTGCACTGCTCGGAGGCCGAACTGCGGCCGCGGTGCTGCTCTAGCAGCAAGCGAACACTGTCCATCCGGGCTCCACTGACAAAGAGAGTTTTTTGTACATAACCATTACTCACTTTCCGAAAGAAACGCAGTATGCAGAAAATAATGGCGTAGCCTAATATAATGTTTATCAGATTCAGAGGACCTGTGATGTGAGGCTAGTGTGGGGGTGAGCGAAAATGTACTTTTGGTAAATTACCCACTGACATCATGGAGACAGGACTGTGGCAGCTGTTTCTTAGAAGTGGGAGGACGTCTTGTCATGTGATTGACGTGTTCTATGACACATTGTCTTGGACTTTCTGTGCTGGACGGATCCACACTATTGGGAAAGTGTGTATGGATCTTTCGTTATTGGTGGACATCCAAAGTTCGGCGGGAAATGAAATTAGTGAAAATTAATGTAGGTGTTTATGCAGCGAATCAGAAGAGGAGTGGAGCTGTGCACATCTATGCATATCAGATGTGTATATTGGAGCTGCCTTGGTGTACAGCCTAGCATCCGAAAGGGGTCCTGGCCTTTGGCAACAAACAATGCATGATAGTGGCGTTGACAGTGGCTGTCCGTGAATAATTATGGTGAGCATAAGTAGCAGGACGGCCATGATGAGACACTTCTTGGTCCGCGCTTACAGACATCCGTACGATTGTCTCTCTCAGGTTCAACATTGTTGTATTGAATGTCTGAGCCTCTTGATTAACCAACATGCTTACAGTCTTACTGTCTAGGGATTCTGTAGAGCTACTGTCCATATGTCGCTAAGTTTCATTGCCTCCTATTTCCTATTAAAATTATTCTGATACTTACAAATTTCAGTGGCTTCTCTACAGAGTCGTGGATAGTAATTTGACGTTGTAGATAAAATTTGTTCTTCGTGGTTTCCTGTGAAACGTCCCCTTTTGAGGAATTGTATACGAGACTGTGCTTAACCTGACACACAATATTTTTAGCGCAACGCAATCTGACTTTCAAAAATCCCTACATAAGAATAGCCCTGACTAATATTAACCTGTACCTTTCACAAATCACTTACCTCACCAAAAATCTTCGTTACTCGAACTACTGCAAAACAGCGAGCGCCACTACTGGCAGCTAAATAAAAGATTCAAACTACGGAAGGCACTAACTACTGATAGGCATAGTTAGCAAATGAAAGATTTTAATAGATAACAAACGATGTATTTACCTTAATAGTGTTGAAAAACCATAATATACATGTTCATGACATCCAGTCTTACAAATTTCCAAACTCCGCCAACTCTCTCCCCACATCCACCACTGCTGGCGGCTCACCTCCAACTGCGCAACGCTACGCGCTGTTCACGTCCAGCTGCCCAACACTACAATGGCAGACAACAATGCAAACTACCCACAGACTGCACACAGCACAGCCAGTGATTTTCATACAGAGAGCGCTACGTGGCGGCGGCGTTACCAATATAAGAACCTAAACAGCCTACTTACACCTGACTGAAGAGCATGCTCTGCTACAATTGATTTCTCTATTTTTCCTGGTCGGAAAAAGACTGTTGTGCTCTTTTAGCCGTGTATTTACGCTCCTCTTGTTAGTACAATACAAACTTTATCACACGTACACGGAATTTTGTATACACCATATGTCGACAGAGGAGGGCGTTTATCCTTCACAGATCGGAGTACTTGACTTGTTTTCTCTGTTGGCCTAAAGACCGGTCTGATGTCATGTTTCTGTAAAATATTGCCGAAGTGATCTGTTACTTTTTTAATAAAAGGTAGAGAAACTGTATTTTTGCATCCTTGTGGCTCATCCTTGTCCTTCAGTCTTCTGTTCCTAGTCGCAAAATTCTCTTTACCTCTTTCTCTGAGTAACCATGTTTGTCGAAAGCCTGCTTCAGATGTTTTATTTCAGCGTCCAAGCGTTCCGATGTGCATATCCGTTGGCCTCTATCGACGAGACTTTCAGTGACACCTCTCTTTTGTTTCGGATGGTGAATGGAGCTTTTATACAAATATCTGTCCTTATGTGTTACTTGCCGAAAAACTTTATGTTCCGAACTTCCATCGGAGTGTCTCACAACTAAAACATCCAAGAAAGGTATTCAGTTAATCATTTCCGACTTCCATGGTGAACTGGATTTTTGGATTAATTTTATTTAGATGATCAAAGATTTCAAAATGGCTCAAACGGCTCTGAGCGCTATGGGACTTAACTTCTGAGGTCATAAGTCCCCTATAACTTAGAACTACTTAAACCTAACTAACCTAACGACATCACACACATCCATGCCCGAGGCAGGATTCGAACCTGCGACCGCAGCAGTCGCGCGGTTCCGGACTGAAGCGCCTAGAACCGCTCTGCTACAGCAGCCGGCAAAGAATTCATCCAATACCTTTCTACCACGAATGTGTCATCTACAAACCGGTACCAGTGAGATGGTTTCTTATTTGCTTTGTTCAGAGCCGATTGTTTGAATTTCTACCTATAGAAATTAGCGATCGCAGGACCTAATGGGTTACCCGTTGCTACATAATCAAGTTGTTCATAAAATTTATTGTCCCACTGGAAGTGACTCGAAGTAATGCAATGACTCAGCGGAGGAGCGCCTCTGAGTATGTCCAGCGCAGCCCTGGACGAAACGTCAGGAAGAGAAGCGTTTCTTGGACCACGATCTCACATGCCAGCTCACAGTCAGTTTTCTTGGTCTTGGTAAGTTTATGCCTGCAGCAGGTTTCAAACTGTGGTCGAGGAGTCATGGCATGGGCAAGCGTAATGTTGCGTAGACGCCATGACCATAAAAACGTTGAACATGTTACACACCGTGTGTGTCTCTTCACGAGTGCATTCGACACTTTTTTATAGATGAGAATGCACGACCGCATCGAACAGCGCAGGTGATGCAGCTCTGTGAACGAGCTGATATTCGACGAATGGGCTGGACTGTTCGTTTCCCTGACTTTCATCCAATCGAGTACTTTTGGATACATTATGGGAGTGGCAGTGATCAATGTGTTACAAATAGTTACTAGTAAAAACAGTAGTGATTCTCCAACAGAAAGAAGTTCCTACTCAATGGTCTGAAGATGACCACAGCAGTGGTCGAAACCGGTCACCTTGATAAATAAATCGTGATCAAGACTGTTTTAAATAGTAAATACCAAACGAGTACGTTAAGGATACGTCGGAGGGACTTGCTGCAGCATGTCCACATGTACCAACGACGATTCAGGGCTGGTACAGGAATGGAACGTCTTACCTCAAGAACTCTTTACAACCCTGAGGCTGGCGTGGAGCCCTTTGCAGAGGTCCGTGCTGATCGCACGCACTATTAACAACCATTTTCCTTCCTTTTTGTGCAGAGGACCAGCATGAATAACAGTGGCTTCACTGTAATTAAGGCTTTTTTTTGCCATCGTTTCGGCCTGCTACGGACCACGAGGATTTTTATCTCTTCCCTGATTGTGTTGTCCTCTTTTCCCAGTAGATTTTCATTTTGGCTGACTGTGCTTCTTTTCTCTGTTTTGACCATTTGCAGGCAGGACGTGGAACTGGCGTAGTAAGCGAAATAAGGTTTTTAGTAATTTTGACTTTTTCTCTGAAAACTTCTCGATCCTGAATGTCATCTTCCTGTAAATACTTTTTAACTTGGCTTGTCCATTCTGAATACGATTTTGTTTTTGAAATTGATGAATGTATGCGTTGAGTAAGTCTTTGCGGGTCCATTCTTTCCAGATGACCAAAAAATATCGTTCCCCGCTTCCTCATGCTCTTCGGTTGCTTGATTTTCTCTTGTTATATTTCAATATGAGAAGGATCGTGTTTGATGTCTGTGATGAATTCAGTTTTGTATGCGTTGAGTAAGTCTTTGCGGGTCCATTCTTTCCAGATGACCAAAAAATATCGTTCCCCGCTTCCTCATGCTATTTTAGGCCAGTCTTAGCAGCAATTGATTGTAGGCTGGACACTTGAACCGTAGCTTTGTCAGTATTATTTGCAATGAGTGCCAGATCATCAGCATAAGACAAACAGTTTGCACTGAGGCCATTTCTTTTGTGTCCAATTTGAATCCCATAACCTGCCGGTACGGTTGTTTTCCACTCATCTTTTCCGGGACACAGTTGAAAAGTAATGGAGTTAGCAGGTCACCTTATCTCACCCGTCTACGGATTTGAAATGGTTCTGATAGTTCGCCTCTGAACTTTGACCTTTGAAATTGTGGTATTTAAACTGGCGATTATCAGATTGATTTTTTTCCTATGTAGACCAAATTCGGCAATGGTGTTCTTTATTGTTTCTCCATCAATTGAGTCATACGCTTTTTGAAAGTCGACAAAGGTCACAACAAATGTTTTTGATCTTGATTTGGCGTATGATATAATAGATTTCAGGTTATGGATCTGCTCTGCACAGGATCTTGATGTCCTGAAACCAGCTTCACATTCACCCAATTGTTGATCTAAGACTGATTTAGCTCTGTTTAACGACAGTCTGGAAAAGATCTTGTACGTCGTTGGTAGCAAAGAGATCCCTCGATAATTATTCAGATCACTCTTGTCGCCTTTTTTATGAAGTGGCTGAATAATTGCTACGGTCCAATCTGGAGGTAGAGTTTCAGTTTCCCAAATCTTCACTATGATATCACGGAGATGTTTTATTGTATCATGATCTGCGTATTTCCAAATTTCAGCCAAGATGCGATCCTCACCTCCAGATTTGTTATTTTTCAAGCCTTGTATAGTTTTCATGATTTTATATAGTGTGGGAGGGGGACTATCTGCAGGAGGAACAGTAGGATATATATATCAAGCTTTTCATTTGGATTTTCAGTAGGGATGAAAAGTAATCTCCAAAAGCTGCAGCACATGATTTGCCATTCAAATTTAGTTTTCCATCGAGTCCTCTTATAAGTAACGTAGGAGGTTTAAACTTCCATAGTTGTGATTGAAAGGCTTTATAAAATTCCCGAGTGTGATGTCTTCTAAAATTTGCTTCTATTTCATCGATTTGGTTTTTGTTGAGGAGTCTCTTAGTTGTTCTCACTACTTTTGATGTATCTTTCCTAACCTTCAAGAAGTTTTCGTGATTTTCGGAGGTTTTGTTGCTATTCCATTTTATCCAAGCCTGTCTTCGCTTTTCAATTGCTTCATTACAATCTTCGTTCCACCACGGGTGTTTAAATTTTTTATTGGTCAGCATAGTTTCAGTGGCTGATTGTACCATGGCTTCTTTAATACTGTTCCAGTCTGTTCTATTGTGGTTTATGAATAAAAGTGCATTTCTTTTCATCTCACAGCGTATTTCTTTTAGCAACCTTCTGTACTACTGTAGAGGGTCGAAAGAAAAGAGAGAAGGAGTTATTTAAAGGCAGGAGTTGTGAAGTAACAAAGTTTAAATGGGAAGGAGTATTGGGAGCAAGGAAGCATAGGTGTGCTACATCTGGTTCCGCAGTTCAGCGCTATGATACCGTGGCTTAAATGGGCCGGCGGAGGCTCCAGTTCAGCAACATGAAGGAGAACGCTGTGTCATCGGCCAACTTGCTGCAGAAGGCGTGACAAGAAGCAGCTCTCCACACGCCTGGGTGTCGACATCGAAGGCGGTTATCTGGTCAGTTACGCCAGTCGAGCAACAACAGAATATGCCACCGACCTACTGAGAAGAAGAACAGCAGACATCATCGGCAGAGATCCGTATTTAAGGACCTGCAGTCGGTTTCTCAACGTCGTCCGCCGTGGTGTTGGAGTGAGACATAGCCTGTGTCACCTAGCGCCGCCACCAGTTCAGAGTCGTCGCTGCCATCGTAATGTAGGTCGTCGCCGCAATGACGCCGCCGCCGTAACTATCGTCGGCCGGCGTCAACAAGCAGCCACCTGTCATGGGGTACTTCGCGGTAACGCACTGTCGCCATCGTCCTGGGACGCTGCGGACACGAATACCGTGACTGGGGCAGGAACCGGGGACCATGGCCCGCCGACGCCAGGCAGCCACCGCCGGGGAGTCCGCTGAGACAGGTCACTGCACTGCCCCGCTGCCCCCCCCCCACCCCCCCGCCCCCCGAACCGCCAGCACAGCAGAGGCCCGTGGCGTGTGGTTCCAGCCGCCCCAATAAGTCTCTGAAAGGCCGGAACGCCGGTGCCGAGGCAAACGATTCGATTTACACCATGTAAGTAGGCTGCTTAGGTTTCTATGTTGGTAACGTCACGTAGCGCTCTGTATGAAAATCACTGGCTGTGCTGTACGCAGTCTGTGGCTGGTTGGCATTGTTGGAATATTCGCTATTGTAGTGTTGCGCAGTTGGAGGTGAGCCGCCAGCAGTGGTGGGTGTGGGAAGAGAGATGCCAGAGTTTTGAGAGCGGACGTGTGTCCGTCAGAAAAACGAAATTGGTATGACTGGATGACATGAACTATTAAGGTAAATATATTGTTTGTTCTCCATCAAAATCTTTCATTTGGTATCTATGCCTTTCAGTAGTTTGTGCGTTCAGTAGTTAGAATCCTTTATTTAGGTGGCAGTATTGGCGCTCGCTGTATTGCAGTAGTTCGAGTAACGAAGATTTTTGCAAGGTAAGTGATTCATGACAGGTACAGGTTATTGTTAGTCAGGGCCATTCTTTTGTAGGGATTATTGAAAGTCAGATTGCGTTGCGCTAAAAATATTGTGTGACAGTTTAGTGTTGATCAGAATAAGTAAAGAGAGAAATGTCTGACCACGTTCAGTTCTGCTCAGCTGTTTGAAAATCAAATAACGTAAGGGGTTTATCAGCACAGCAATTCATAAATTTTTCTAAGGGGACGTTTCAACCAGCGCAGCTTCAGACGCAGTGGCGGGCGCACATGTAAACGTCCGCCAGTCACCTCCGTGGCCGCCAAGGATATTACGAGTGGAAGAAAACCACGTCCAGAGGGCCCAAACCAATGTATTTCAGTTGATCAATAAATGTTTTTCTGTCATCAGGAGTCATCTGTGGACACACCCTCACAATCCTCTTCCTCATGCCTAGCTGAGAACTCACATTCGAAACTGGCAACGGACAGAGGAGTCTCGTTGCGGTTAACATGGCCTGTTTATACTGTTATGAGATGGAGCTGTAATACCACACAGTACCGTACTGTAGCAGTTCATTCAAACGGTTCAAATGGCTCTGAGCACTGTGGGACTTAACTGCCAAGGTCATCAGTTCCCTAGAACTTAAAACTACTTAAACCTAACTAACCTAAGGACATCACACACATCCATGCCCGAGGCAGGATTCGAACTTGCCACCGTAGCGGTCGCGCCGTTCTAGACTGAAGCGCCTAGAACCGCTCGGCCACCTCGGCCGGCGCAGTTCATTCCGTTTATGGTCCAAATTTCATCCAGCTATGTTATAAGTATTTGACAGTGACACATTATGTGAAAGTTGCTTGCGTTCTTAAGTCTTGCACGCCCGTGTACTCTACACAAGAAACTGGTTTAGCGGATTGATTGGTGCCAGATGTATTCAGCATTGTCGAAAATCCTGATAATACAGAAATCTCTAATCTTTTAGTGTTGTGCTTGCAAGAAACACATTTCGGCACTTAAAGTTTACAGATTCACTACCCTACTAACGTTTATTTTCTGAAATAGTTTTTAAGTTTCTTTTGTATGAAGCTTAAATGGCGTTTGGGGGCAGCACGTTTCACTAACATTAGTCAGCTAGAGTTGTTTAGGGCTGATGTTCCACGTAGACCATTAGTTTTTCCAACTGTGCCGTTCCCCATCCACTCACACTTGCCCATTCTCACACAGTCATTTTGCCAATTCATTTTCACTATCTCTTTGTGTCTCTCTGTCACTGTCTCCTGTCTCAAAGCCCCACTCTTTTGTTCTACTGCTACTACAGTCTCCTATCACTGTCGCAGTCTCCCTCTTGCTCTCTGTTACTGCTCTTATTGCATTCATTCCTTCCTTTTGCTTGTCTCTTCCCGGTGTCACCTCCTCTCTCTTCCTCGTTGTCAGTGTCATGCACTCTGTCTTACCCAGCTACATTTTCTTCTTCTTTCAGTCCTCTCCCACTAACACTGTCTCCTTCTCTCATTTCTGAGCACTATTCTGTCACTGTCAATTATGTTCCACTGTCGTTGTGCTCCTCTCTTTCTATCACACTGCCAGTGTCTCCTCCGCTCTTTTTACATCTTCTCTCTTCTATGTTCCAGTATTTACTCCATTCCCACCTCCTTCCCGCTGCCACTGTCTCCTTCTCTCTCTGCTTAAAAAGCGCCAATATGTTTGCATGCCAAAATTTTTGCTATGGTTTTTGAAGATGCTGAGAAAGTTAGAATGAGGCACTAGCTCACTTTTCAGTAAGAGTCTTTCGAACAGGAGCATATTCGCCTTTTTTGTGCTTCAAAATGAAAATTTTTTCTCTGGTTTGCCTTCTTTTCCATACCGCAGTAAAGCATGACGTAGGAAACGAAACGTTTGGTAGTTTACTTACGGGAAACTGAAATGATCGAAAACTCATTTTACACCTCTGACAGGATTTTACGTGCACGAAGAGTTTGTGTGTGCTTCGGTACTGCTGCATGACGTTCTCAGAACATTTCCGATCATGAAGGAGACACTTCCCAGCAGATTCCTCTACACTTTATAAACTACGTTTCCACCTCACACAGGATTTTACCTGCGTATTTTATATAGACAAGTAGGGTAAGTTTGAAACTATGCATCTCGGAAAAGATAAAAATATCAATAAAATTGTCAAGATCGTTCGTGATCGGAATGTTAGGAAAATATCGTAAAAATTTCAGCCATTTGCTGGGAATAGCCATCTTGGAACCCGCGGCTCGTATTTGATGCGAAAAATTTGTGCGAAACATTTTCTTTTTTTATGGTGGCGGGGGGTAGAGTTCTCAGGAACCACCCATGGACTAATTGTGCCTCTGTAAGTGTCTCAAGACGCATCGTAGATCACATGAATGGAAAAAGAAGAAGCAGAATTCCTCCGTTAGCCTAAGCAGGAGGAAGTGTGTAGTATTCATAATTTTACCATGTCTGTGGGATAGTGGTATTAAGCCAATCCTTCTGTTGGATACACAAATGGTCCACAGCCCGAGGGCTACCCTAAACACTTGAGTCTACCTTTCTGTCTGAAATCGAAACCAAATATGAGCGCCGGAAGAATCTCTTTTTTATACGGGCCATTTCGAACATATTAGACGGCACACGTTGTCGCATGCGTATTTCCACTGAGGGGAAAAGAATCGTAAAACCAAGAAGGAGTTGTAGGCGTGTTTCTACATCTGAAAGATAATATCTTCTCAAATTTGACACCAGACCCATGTGAGCGGCTGCAGTGGCGCCACTGCGAGGATGTAAATCAGTTTTGCTTTAAACACACGCTGTAACTGTCGTGAGGCTTAGTTTCCTTCTAGAATGGACGTGATCAGTTGATGTCAGTCAAGAATGTCTTTGGGCAAGAAAGACGCTGTTATTAAAACCTCACTGACTTAGCATAAGGTCTTGTAACATCGCTACGAGATATTGCAGAAAGACTTGGGATGAATGTAGCCACTGTACAAGATTGCTGGCAGCGGTGGTCGCGACGGCGTACGGTCACAAGAAGATCGGGCTCCGGACGGTCACGTGGTACTACCGAGAGGAAAGACCATCGTGTTCGGCTTATGATTCCGGTGCATCGCACTGCATCTGCAGCAGCAATCTGAGCAGAAATTGGCCCCACTGTAACACTGCGAAGTGTTACAAATTGGTTACTTCAGGAACAGCTTCGATCCATACGTCCTGTAGCGTGCATTCCACTGACCTCAAACATCCCCTATTTATAACTTCAGTGCTCTCAAGCGAGAGGGTGGAGGTCTGTTGTGTCTTTTAGCCGAGCGGTCTAAGGCGCTGCAGTCGTGGATTGTACCGCCTGTCCCGGCGGAGGTTCGAGTCCTCCCTTGGGCATGGGTGTGTGTGTTTGTCCTTAGGATAATTCAGGTTATGTAGTGTGTAAGCTTAGGGACTGATGACCTTAGCAGTTAAGTCCCATAAGATTTGAAACACATTTGAACTTTTTGTTGTTCTTGTGTTTTCTGATGAAACCAGGTTCTGCCTCGTTGGCAGAGACTGGCGTGTGTTTGTAAGAACGAAGCTATTTCAGGGTCTCAGACCAAACTGTCTACGTGCCAGACACATTGGACAGACACCAGCTTTACGTTCTGGACTGCAATTTCTTACTGCGGTAGGAGTACTCTCGTGGTTATCCTACGCACACTGACTGCAAATTTCTGAGTCAATCTGGAGATTCGATCTGTTGGCGAGCCAATATCGAACAGCATTGTGGAGGGTGTTTTCCAACAGGATAGCATTCAACCACATACCGAGGCTGCAACCCAAGTTGCTCTACAGGGTTTCCACGTGTTCCTTTGCCTGCTCGATAACCTAAAATGTTTCCCATCGAGGCCATACAGGACACCATAGGACGTCAACCACAACGGCTACCACAACGAGCATTAATTGTCCCTGTATTGACTGACCAAGTCCAAGAGACAGGGAACTCCATCCCACAAACTGCCATCTGGCACCTGTACAACACAATGCGCGTGCGTTTGCATGTTTCCAACCAACAGTCTGGCAATTACACCGGTTATTAAAGTGCCAGCATTTCACATTTGCAATGTTTTATCTCAAGCTTACATTAACCTGTGATCTTTCAGTGGTAATCATATAACCTTACTACTGGCCATTAAAATTGCTACACCACGAAGGTGATATGCTACAGACGCGAAATTTAATCGACAGGTAGAAGATGCTGTGATATGCAAATGATTAGCTTTTCACAGCATTCACACAAGGTTGGAGCCTGTGGCGACACCTACAGCGTGCTGACATGAGGAAAGTTTCCAACCGATTTGTCATACACAAACAGGAGTTGACCGGCGTTCCCTGGTCGAAAGTTGTTGTGATGCCTCGTCTAAGGAGGAGAAATGGTTACCATCACGTTTCTGACTTTGATAAAGATCGGACTGTAGCCTATCGCGATTGCGGTTTATCGTATCGTGACATTGCTGCTCGCGTTGGGCGAGATCCAATGACTGTCAGCAGAATATGGAATCGGTGGGTTCAGGAGGGTAATACGGAACGACGTGCTGGATCCCAACGGCCTCGTATTATTAGCAGTCGAGATGACAGGCATCTTATCCGCACGGCTGTGCACGAGCAGTTCGACGACGGTTGCAGCAGCATGGACTATCAGCTCGGAGACCATGGCTGCGGTTACCCTTAACGCTGCATCACAGACACGAGCGCCTGCTATGGTGTACTCAACGACGAACCTGAGTGCACGAATGGCAAAACGTCATTTTTTCGGATGAATCCAGGGTTTGTTTACAGCATCATCATGATCGCATCCGTGTTTGGCGACATTGCGGTGAACGCACATCGGAAGCGTGTATTCGTCATCGCCATACTGGCCTATGACCCGGCGTGATAGTATGGGGTGCCATTGATTAAACGTCTCGATCACTTCTTGTTCGCATTGACAGCACTTTGAACAGTGGACGCTACATTTCAGATGTGTTACGACCCGTGGCTCTACCCTTCATTCGATCGCTGCGAAACCCCTCATTTCAGCAGGATAATGCACGACCGCATGTTGCAGGTCCTGTGCGGGCCTTTCTGTATACAGAAAATCTTCGACTGCTGCCCTGGCCAGCACATTCTCCAGATCTCTCACCAATTGAAAACGTCAGTGGTGGCCGAGCAACTGGCTCGCCACAATACGACAGCCGCTACTCTTGATGAACTGTGGTATCGTGTTGAAGCTGCATGAACAGCTGTACCTGTACACGCCATCCAAGCTCTGTTTGACTCAATGCCCGGGCGTATCAAGGTCGTTATTACGGCCACAGGTGGTTGTTCTGGGTACTGATTTCTCAGGATCTATGCACCCAAATTGCGTGAAAATGTAATCACATGTCAGTTCTAGTATAATATATTTCTCCAATGAATACCCGTTTATCATGTGCATTTCTTCTTGGTGTAGCACTTTTAATGGCCAGTAGTGTATGTTACCTAGAGAGATTTATTCGCAAAATTTCATTACTCTACATTAATAAGTTTTTCATGTTCCAGATTTTCATCCATCAGTGTATTTCGGAGTACTGAATTTAGTATTTTGGTGTTCTCTCTTTGGTCTTCCGTTTAGGAGCCATTACGGCCAGTGGGCGATTGAAGAGGTGTATTTCGAGGTGATATTAACCCTGACCCTGAAACAGACTGGGGGACCCGCGCCGGCTCGCGTCCAGTGAACTAGGGCGGCGTCGCCTCGGAGCAGCGCGGACCGCCTGCATTCGTGGCCTCGGCCGGTCCTCGGAGGCGCCTGCGCCGGTCCCCTGCCGGCCCGTCGCGTAATTAATTTAGCGGCCCGCCGGCTGTCTTGGCGCCGCTCGTCACACGCCGCTCCCGCTCGCACTCATTTATCTCGCGCACGGCTTAATTAAACAAATGAACCCCGCCGGAGAGACGGGTGTGGGCGTGGGCGTGGGCCTTCAGAGGTAGCGAGCGGGCGGGCCGCGCGGCGCGGCGTGGCCTGGGTTGGGCGTGTGCCGCCGCCGCCCCCGCCGCCGCCGCCGCCGCCGCCGTGAATCGCGTGCCGGCCGCGCGTCCCGCAGGGACCAGTGCTGGCGCCGCCACTGTGGCCGCGGAAATAACTCGCGACGGCGGAAGTTAGCGCCGCCGCTGCATATGCAACGCCGGGCCGCAACTTGTGCCCCCGCTCGCAATTCGTTCGGCGCAGCGCGTTCACTTTGTTACCTCACACCTAACTCCTCCACACCGGCGCCCAGCAGTGGCTGGCGGACGTTAGTCGGTTCGGGGACACGTACCGCGAGAGATTAGTTCAGAGGAAAAGTGGTTACTCTGCAGCACGGAGGGACACGAATTTATGAGAATTACACCGAGAACAGTATCAGGGCAGATTGTTGGTTGTTTTGGGGAAGGAGACCAGACAGCGAGGTCATCGATCTCATCGGATTAGGAAAGGACGGGGAAGGAAGTCGGCCGTGCCCTTCGAAAGGAACCATTGAAACGTCCCCTTATAACAATTTATACACTACTGTGCTTAAACTGACACACAATATTTTTTTTTATCGCAACGCAATCTGACTCTCAGAAATCCCTACAAAGGAGTGGCCCCGACTAACATTAAGCTGTACCTTTCACAAATCACTTACCTCATAAAAATCTTCGTTACTCAAGCTACTGGAATACAGCGAGCGCCACTACTGCCGGCTAAATAAAAGATTCAAACTACGGAAGGCACTAACTACTGATAGGGATAGTTAGCAAATGAAAGATTTTAATAGAGAACAAACAATGTATTTACCTTAATATCATCAAAAGTCATAATATATGTAATTTCAAAACTCCGCCATTTCCTTCCACACATCCACCACTGCTGGCGGCTCACCTCACACCTGCGCAACGCTACGCGCTGTTAACATCCAGCTGCCACTCTACAATGGCAGACAACAATGCAAACTAGCCACAGATTGCACATAGCACAGCCAGTGATTTTCATACAGAGCGCTACGTGGCGTTACCAGTAAGAAAACATAAACAGCCTACTTACACCATCCCGGAATTTGCCTGGAGCGATTTAGGGAAATCACGGAAAACCTAAATCAGGATGGCCGGACGCGGGATTGAACCGTCGTCCTCCCGAATGCGAGTCCAGTGTCTAACCACTGCGCCACCTCGCTCGGTAGCAGGGCAGAAAGCTGCGCTAAATGATGGGTGCCTAACCCATTTCCCATTACATCAGAGATACAAACACGGTGAGACAGGCGAAATGGTACGTACTTTGAGGGGTGATAGTATTGGTGGTTGTACAGCAAGAAAGAAAGAATGAATTGATTCCATAATGAATTTTCACTTTGCAGCGGAGTGTGCGCTGATATGAAACTTCCTGCGAGATTAAAACTGTGTGCCAGACCGAGTTCGAGTCTCGGTCCGGCACACAGTTTTAATCTCCCAGGTAGTTTCAATTAATTGATTGTTGGTGTTAATAACGATCATCCTCTTTTACCTCCTCTGCATCAGTGCATGCAGTACACCTTTGGCGCCTACTTGTATCCACTGCACTGTGTGGTTCTGTTATACACTACTGGCCATTACAATTTCCAAACGAAGAAGAAATGCAGAGGATAAAGGGGTATTCATTGGAGAAATATATTATACTAGAACTGACATGTGTTTACATTTTCACACAATTTGGGTGCATAGATCCTGAGAAATCAGTACCCAGTACAACCACCTCTGGCCGTAATAACGGCCTTGATACGCTTGGGCATTGAGTCAAACAGGGCTTGGATGGCGTGTACAGGTACAGCTGTCCATGCGGCTTCAACGCGATACCACAGTTCATCACGAGTAGTGACTGGCGTATTGCGACGAGCCAGTTGCTCGGTCACCATTGACCAGACGTTTTCAATTGGTGAGAGATCTGGAGAATATGCTGGCCTGGACAGCAGTCGAACATTTTCTGTATCCTGAAAGGCCCGTACAGGAAAGGCCCGTACACGTTTGATCATCACGCGAGTGTTACGGAAATGATCCAGGAACTCGGGTGGGAGTCGCTGGAGGAAAGGAGGCGTTCTTTTCGTGAATCACTACTGATGAAATTTAGAGAACCAGCATTTGAGGCTGACTGCAGTACAATTTTACTGCCGCCAACTTACAGTTCGCGGAAAGATTAGGGCTCGTACAGAGGCATATAGGCAGTCACTTTTCCCTCGTTCAGTTTGGGAGTGGAACAGGGAGAGAAGATGCTAGTAGTGGTACGAGGTACCCTCCGCCACGTACCGTATGGTGGATTGCGGAGTATGTATGTAGATGTAGATTCAGATGTAGGCCGGCAACATGCGGTCGTGCACTATCCTGCTGAAATGTAGGGTTTTGCAGGAATCGAATGAAGGGTAGAGCCACGGGTCGCAGCACATCTGAAATGTAACATTAACTGTTCAAAGTGCCGTCAATGCGAACAAGAGCTGACCGAGACGTGTAACCAGTGGCACTCCATACCATCACACCGGGTGATACGCCAGTATGTGGATGATGAATACACGCTTCCAATGTGCGTTCACCGCGATGTCGCCAAACACGGATGCGACCATTATGATGGTGTAAACAGAACTTGGATTCATCCGAAGAAATGACGTTTTGCCATTCGTGCACCCAGGTTCGTGGTGAGCGCACCATTGCAGGCTCTCCTGTCTGTGATGCAGCGTCAAGCTGATATTCCATGCTGCTGCAAACGTCGTCGAACTGTTCGTGCAGATGGTTGTTGTCTTGCAAACGTCGCCATCTGTTGACTCAGGGATCGAGACGTGGCTGCACGATCCGTTACAGCCATGCGGATAAGATGCCTGTCAACTCGACTGCTAGTGATACGAGGCCGTTTGGATCCAGCACGGTGTTCCGTATTACCCGCCTGAACCCACCGATTCCATATGCTGCTGACCGTCATTGGATCTCGACCAACGCGAGCAGCAATGTCGCGATACGATAAACCGCAATCGCTATAGGCTACAGTCTGACCTTTATCAAAGTCGGAAACGTGATGGTAGGCATTTCTCCTCCTTACACGAAGCATCACAACAACGTTTCACCAGGCAACGCCAATCAACTGCTATTTGTGTATGAGAAATCGGTTGGAAACTTTTCTCATGTCAGCACGTTGTAGGTGTCGCCACCGGCGCTAACCTTGTGTGAATGCTCTGAAAAGCTAATCATTTGCATATCACAGCATCTTCATCCTGTCGGTTAAATTTCGCGTCTGTAGCACGTCACCTTCCTGGTGTAGCAATTTTAATGGCCAGTAGTGTAGTTCACTAACCTGCTGTCTTCAATATTATGCCTCCAGCGCAGAAACAGCACGCAGGTCGTAGGTTCTGTATCTTGAGACGGAAACTGACTTTTAGCGAGGTGCTGTTCTGAAATAATGTATCACTTCTTTGGTATGCCATTTGCGTATTTTAATATAGCTAGACGAGAAGACTACATGATCGCTAATACAACACCTTCTGGTATAGCAAAGTGCATGATCAAACACAATGTTTACGAAAATGTATTTTTACCCTATTTGTGGCACGTGTTTGTGTCTCATGACTACCGGAGTTAATCCTTTAGTACTGAACAGTGGCAAACACATCCTGCCACAGACAACATCACTGTACATCTCGACTGCCTAACCCAGAGCGAGGAACAGTCCGAAACGCTTCTAGCGCCATACCAGAAAACTCGTGACCCGAACGCTTGCGAAGTGCTTCGTCTGCAATTTCGTCAGTCATTTGTTTTTGATTTAAATTGTTTTTAATAATTCTAAAATTACTGATTGATAGTCAGCTGTTGATAGATATTTACATTAAAAAAGTGAAGTCATTCCTATGAGTAGTTTATCTAATAATAATAACTATAACGTTTTGGCGCCTTTGCTTCGAACACAGCAGCCAATCACAGAGCAGTAGCATTATGCAGGCGGTCTTTCTCACAGGAATGGTGCCGAATCTAACATCTGTCACAGGTACCTCACACCACATTTCGTCATCTATATACTTCTTGCAGCTCCACTGCTCTGGGAACAGCTTCTTGGAGCCTAATATGATGGCTGACGAAGCCAGAAATATTACAGTTGTGAACTTTTAAATCCCTCCTAGTCGTCGAATATGGTTCGTCTATGAAACCCGCCTTCTCGGATCGCTAGACAACATTCAAACAAATCGTATTAGTAAATTTTATTATAAAATGAAGAGAATTACAATACTTAACTTTGCGATTATACAGATCTATCGCGAGCAAAGGGCCGCATGCAAAATATGCAAGGTTCTTCAGTATAAACAATCCTAGAAGAAGCAAAGTAATAAAGTTGGCACTTCAGTTCACGTCGTTAGTCTAGAATCTTCTCTTAGACTGGGCCGCGACCAGTCGGGCTCGGCGCTTATGTCTTTTCGCATCGATGCCGCTGCTGTCACGTTGTCGTCCTGGAGAGGGGTCAGTCAGCGTGCAGTTGGCTGACGTCTTGTCACAGCCCTCTCTGCTGTATCGTTCTCAACCGACGTACCAGCGCTTGACTTAACGCCGTAACATGGTCAAAAAACTTTACATGAACAAACGCCCCTCTTTTAACAATATCCGACATAAACTGAGGTGGCGAAAGTCATCGGATACCCCCTAATATCAGGCATTGTTATGCCCGGGGTAGGGCGGCAAGTCGATATGACATGGATTCAACCAGTCGTTAGAAGTCCCCTGCAGAAATTCTGAGCCGTGGATTTCCGAAATGAAATTACAGTCCATAATTACAAAAGTGTTTCCAGTCGAACATTTTGTGCACGAACTTACCTCTTGATTATGTCCCATAAATTTTCGATGGGCGTCATGTCGCACAATCTGAGTGGGCAAACGATTCACTCTCACTGTCCAGAAAGTTCTTCAAACCCGTCGCGAACAACTGTGGTACGGTGATAGTCGTATTGACACTCATAAAAATTTCATCATTGTTTGGGAACATGACGTCCGTGAATGGCGTCAAATGTAATGCTGTTATAAAGTAGAGTATCAGAAGTAACAAAGTTGCCCATTGTAATCCTGTACTGGCTCTAGTTCACTTGTACGTATTGCCACAGGATGCCTCAAACCAACTCCCACAGACATCATTTACCCCATCATAGGCATAGCACCACCCACTATCCGCAGACAAGTAGCCGCCGAGATCGAAAGATCAAAACAAAAGAATGATCCTCGACACCCGATGCGTATGCACCGAAAACAACGTATCCGGCTGAAATCCCGCAGGAGTTTCATTGAAACTACTGAAGAGCTCGCCACCAAGCCCGTCGCAAGGCGGCTATCCCTCTGGGAAGAAATGGTGCCACACTCCACAATGGAACTACTTGAGGAGGGATCTGCAGGATTTCTACTACCTTTTACAACTTGGAGGTCATTAAACCTGCTGCGCTCTGGAGTAACTGGTTGCAAATCAAACCTATTTTAATGGGGTTACAGTGATAGCGATAGGTGTGAATGCGGAGCAATACAGGACTTAGACCACCTACTGATCTGCGGATGATATTTTGAAAGTCAATGACAAAGCAATCTACGTTGTTTATTGGTGGGAAGGGAAGATATAATTGGTGCATCCGGACACGGAAGAAGCAAAAAAAACTTGTAAAATCTATAAATTTCCTGAAATTATAATGACATGTAACATTTTAGGACCCACTAATCATGTAAGGTGGTGGGTTGAATATGTGTAATTAAAAAGATTTGTGAATAAAGAATAAGAAAAAAGGGTATCAAAGTAGTCGAACATCCAGAGGACCTAGTCTGTTCCATGTAAACACAGCCCACACCGTTATGGTGGCACCGCCAACTTTCACAATTCCTTGTTGATACGTCCATGGCTTCGTGAGGTCTACGCCGCATTCGAACCGTACCATCAACCCTTACCAACTGAAATCGGGACCTGTCCAGTCCATGGCTTTCCAGACGTCTGTGGTCCAACCGGTACAGTCACGAGCCCAGGAGAGGCGCTGCAGGTGATGTCGTGCTCTTATCAAAGACACTCGCGTCGGTCGTCTGCTGGTGTAGCCCACTGGTGCTACATTTCAGGGCATTGTCCTAACGGAAACGTTCGCCATAAGTCCCACGTCGATTTCGGCTGTTATTTCACGCAGTGTTGCTTGTCATTTAGCAGTGAGAAGATTACGAAAACGTCGCTGCTGTCGGTCGTTAAGTGGAGACAGCCGGCCATTGCGTTGTCCATGGAAAAGTGGAAATGAGCGTATGGCATCGTTGGCCGGGAGGCCCCTATTCGGGGAAGTTCGGCCGCCAAGTGCAAGTCTTATTTCATTCGACGCCACACTGGGCGACTTGTGCGCTGGAGATGAGGATGAAATGATGATGAGGACAACACCACACCCAGACCCCGAGCGGAGAAAATCTCCAACCCTTCCGGGAATCGAACCCGGGCCCTATTGCATGGCAGGCGAGCGCGTTACCACCCAGCTAAGCAGGTGGACGTTGTCCGTGGTAAGAGGTGATGTCCGGAAAGTGGTATTCTCGGCACATTCTTGACACAGTGGATAGCAGAATATTGAATTACCTAACAATTTTCGATATGAAATGTCCCACGCGTCTAGCTCCAACTACCATTTTGCTTTCACAGTCTGTTAATTCCGCCGGTGCACTGTTGTTGTATACCACGTGGATGTTACTATCCCGTAATCCTTCTCGCCCCTGTGTAGAATCTTCTACATTCCACACTGAGTTACCGATCTAAAGAGTGACTACTATGAGTCAACAGAAGCGTTTTCTTTACAAACACGACTCGTATCCCGTATTACATGCATGTAACTTGGTGTTCATTATTCCCATTTCAGTACGATCTTGAGCTAACAAATCAACTGTGAAAGGAGGTTGCGACAGCACACCCTCGACAAAGAACATGAAATCTGTTTCACTCGCACTCTTCAACACACTTCCCATGTAACTTCAAACTCTTGCCCCATTCTTCGAAATAACCTTGAAATCCTGCATCAACGAACTACTGTGGCAAATATCACATACTATCTCGCAGTATTTCCACTGAAACATAATATAATTAATTTAGCTGTTTAGGATGCTCTCTCTCTCTCTCTCTCTCTCTCTCTCTCTCTCTCTCTTTTTCAGCCTGCATTTGATTTGATTTAACTTCTATAAAGTTGAGAAGTGCCTATTCAAACTTTAATGTCCCAGGCAATGAATTTAATTTCGTACTTGGTGTGGTTTCACCGCCAGACACCACACTTGCTAGGTGGTAGCCTTTAAATCGGCCGCGGTCCGTTAGTATACGTCGGACCCGCGTGTCGCCACTATCAGTGATTGCAGACCGAGCGCCGCCACACGGCAGGTCTAGAGAGACTTCCTAGCACTCGCCCCAGTTGTACAGCCGACTTTGCTAGCGATGGTTCACTGACAAATTACGCTCTCATTTGCCGAGACGATAGTTAGCATTGCCTTCAGCTACGTCATTTGCTATGACCTAGCAAGGCGCCATTACCAGTTACTATTGATGCTGTAAAACATTGTACCGTCAAGAGCGATGTTCACCAATTATGGATTAAAGTTAAGTATTCCAGCAGCTACGTACTTTTTTTGCTAGTCTCATTTCCTTGACCTGTTCCAGACCTCACGCCAGCCTGCGTGAGCTAAAACGCGTGCCTCTCGACTTCCTCTCATAGTGGGTTGGCTCTCTTGCCAATCCACAACACTTAGGTTTTGCACCTTCCAATTACACGGAGGTGACAAAGGTCATGGGTTAGCGATATGCACATATACAGGTGGAGGTAATATCGAGTACTCTGGGTACAAAATGACGGTACATTAGCGGAGCTGTCCTTTGTACTCAAGTGTTTCATGTGAAAAGGTTTCCGACATGATTACGACCACACGATGGCAATTAACTGACTCTGAATGTAGAATGTCAGCTACAGCTAGACGTATGGGGCATTCAGTTTCGGTTATTGTTAGCAAATTCATCATTTCGAGATCCACAGTGTCAAGAGCGTGTCGAGAACACCAAATTTATGGCATTACCTGCTACCACGGACAAACCAGTGGCCGACGACCTTCACTTAACGACCGAGAGTAGCCGAGTTTGCGTAGAACTGTCAGTGCTAACAGACAAGCAACATTGTGTGAAATAATGGGAGAAATCAGTGGGACGTTTGACGAAATTATCCGTTAGGACATTTTGGCGAAATAAAGCGTTAACGGGCTAGAGCAGCAGACGACCGATGCGAGTGTCTTTGCTAACGATACGACATCGCCTGCAGCGCCTCTCGTGGGCCCGTGGTCATATCGGTTGGTCTCTAGATGGCTGTGGCCTGGTTAGATAAGCTCCGATTTCAGTTGGTAAGAGCTGGCGGCAAGGCCCGAGTGTGGTGCAGACGCGACGAACCCATGCACCCAGGTTGTTAACAAGGCACTGCGCAAGCTGTGCTTCCTTCGTAACCATGTAGGCTGTGTTTAAATGGAGTAGGTCCTCTGGTCCAACTGAACCGATCATTGGCTGGAAATGGTTATGTTCGGCTACTTGGAGACTATTTGCAGCTATGCATGGACTTCATGTTCCCATAAAAATGGGCCATGTAACGGGAACACAGCTGTTCGCGTTTGGTTTGAAGAGCAATGTAGATATTACTAGCGGGTGATCTGGCCACCTAGATCGCCCCATATGAATACCATCGAACATTTATGGGACAAAATCGAGACGAGTGTGGTGCAGACGCGACGAACCCATGGACCCAGGTTGTTAACAAGGCACTGCGCAAGCTGTGCTGCCTTCGTAACCATGTAGGCTGTGTTTAAATGGAGTGGGTCCTCTGGTCCAACTGAACCGATCATTGACTGGAGATGGTTATGTTCGGATACTTGGAGACTATTTGCAGCTATGCATGGACTTCATGTTCCCATGAAAATGGGCCATGTAACGGGAACACAGCTGTTCGCGTTTGGTTTGAAGAGCAATGTAGATATTTCTAGCAGGTGATCTGGCCACCTAGATCGCCCCATATGAATACCATCGAACATTTATGGGACGAAATCTAGACGTCAGTTCGTGCATAAAATCCTGTACCGGCAACACTTTCGCAATTATGGACGGCTGTAGAGGCAGCATTGTTTACTACTTCTACAGGCAACTTAAAACAACTTGGTGACTCCATGTCACGTCGAGTCGCTGCGCTACGCCTCGCGATTGATGTATGATACGATATTATGGGTATCTCATGAATTTTGTTATGTATCTTCTTTACAGGGTAGATTTTCATTATATTTATTTCTTATCAACCGGAATACTTGCTGTCCTTTCCGTTGCATGACACTTTTTCGGTAGATGGATTCTTGGGAGCAGTCCGTTTCAGGACGGTCTAGGCGTATCAGGCATTTTAATCGAACTGTGATCCGAAGCTCAGATGGCGCCTTTCTACATCGTGTTAAGAGTGGTAATGAATTGTGTTTTTCGTCTTTCTAACTCTGTGTCAGACCACAGTAAAATTACATGGCACGTACCTCTCGTATAAGGAGGGATACATTTCCGCTGATAGGTTTTGTTCTGTTCAGCACCTTGTATGAGACATATCTCCATTAATTTATGCTAGAGACCACTTTGCTCTTACGTTGTTGTATGAAAGTTTGCTCAGGACCTCATATTTCAGTAAAAATAATCACATTGCGTTGATGCTCATTCGTGGATCAAATTTCATATAGAGGCCAATATTTTAATGGTATTAATACTGGAGTCACAACTTGACATGCACTTATAGATAAAACTTAGAAAGTAGTAGCAGCTTCTAGCATGTACAGACCATAGAGAAAGACGGCCGATATTCAGTGTGAGCAAGAACAGTAAACATATACGACCAAGGAAATCCTGACCTATATATGTGTAAATGACAGTGACACACGAGGGCGAATATGAAACAGTAAGCACCAAGACCAAAGGCAAAGTACTCGGTATTTAAAAATGCTTATGACAGAGATACATTCTGTCTCCACTACTGTTCGACCTGAATGTCGAAGAGTCAATGAAAGAAATAAAAGAAAGGTCACAAATGGGGTTAAAATTCACTGCGAAACAATACCACTGATGAGATTTGCTGATGATATTGCTGTTACTGTCGACGTTTTATCCGATGATGAAGAGATTGGCCCAGGTGCGGAAATAATGGTGGCCACAAAAGCCAGTCACATGAACGAATGGCCACCACAGGTATGCAATATTCACGCGTTTCCTGTTTCTTATTGACTTACGAAGGAAGGGGGGCGTAAAAATGTAAACGAGCCCGTCCGAGTGTTCCTATGAATAAGGAAGTGTTGTCAGTATAGTGTCGATCTACCCTACATGACCGAAGTTAAATCTACCAAAACCTTCCTCACAAGGACGTTCTAAAGTGGGAGATGGATAAGTTAAAACGAAAGAAGTCAGGCCTCCAAACATTATGCCTCTTTACTCAAACCCTTCTCTCTGGTATTGTTCTGTCCGTTTCATTTCTTGATAACCTTGATTTTCTATTGGATACGAGTAATTACGACGAATTTCTTCTTTCTTCCACTCCCCCTAGTTTTCTTTCCCAAAATCTTTCCTTCTACCACTAAAAAACAATTCGTTATGTTTCAGTAAACGTCGTAAAAGTTTTCGTATTGTTCACAGTTGCCACAAGGCCTTTTGGAACATAGATTGCTCAAAAAAGATATTCATTATATTTACTTTTTGTTCTCACCAGAGCCATATTTCCAGGACTTTCTATCATCAACAGTGTCCACATTCCAGGTGATTGTCTTCACATATTACTTTCTGGACTGATTGACTGTTCCGTCAGTTCTTCGTAAAATATTTTATACATTACGAACGAAAACACACACTACACTGTTGTAATATTTTACAATATTTATTAATTATTTATTAAGTTACCTATTATTTATTTCAGAAACCAGTTTTCGGCTGTTACACCATCATTACGTACAAAGATAAATATGAGGTGCAGTAAAATTTTTATAGTACCCAAGATTTTAAACTAGTGCATCTGTAGATAAGGCGCAATCCCATATTTACGTAAAGTCTCGCTGAACGTAGCCGTAAAGCTTAAATCCAGAAACTTACTGAGCGAGGTGGTGCAGTGGTTAGCACACTGGGCTCGCATTCGGGAGGACGACGGTTCGAACCAGCGTCCGGTCATCCTAAATCAGGTTTTCCGTGGTTTCCCTAAATCGCTTCAGGCAAATGCCGGGACGATTCCTTCGAAAGGGCACGGCCGACCTCCTTCCCCGTCCTTTCCTAACCCAATGGGGCTGATGGCCTCACTGTTCGGTTCCTTCCCCCCCAGTCAACCAACCAACCAACCAACCAATCCAGGAACTTTCAAAAATCATTTTATATGCACAACACTGCTGGATACTTATTGCTCACAAAACGGAACTTCATCTTTGGAAAAGAGAGGAATATACAAAATCACTATTAATTGTGGCTACTTCTATATAGATCAGTATGGCAGAGCAACATGCATCCACTTGAAGGAACTTCATAGGAGTTGATAACTTGGAAAAGCAGACTCTACTTTCGTAAACTACCTGCTTAAACAATGGCGTAGTTAAAGGTGCAATATAAAGTACTGCTTCATCACATCCATAGAGGATGGAAGAAGAAGTACCTTGAAATGAGGAAAATTAATAAACATATGTCCATCTGCCCAAGCTTTGTACTGACTATCCAGACACAATTCCAGTACTGGCCTCTTGTAATTGCAGATACTATCCATAATCCCACCTACGTCATGTCGTAAATTACGACTCTTACTCACATGCCCCATTTTTCGTTCATTTCATTTGCGGTAATTTCTCTTGTTCTGTTAAAAAGAGTGCTTTGTGTAATGAAAGTTGCATCACTTACCTGCTTAATTTCATTAGTATACATCATCTGCTTGTGATTTGGGAGCTGTTAAATACAGGATGAAGACAAGATCATTTTTCTCTGCCACTCCATTGCAACGTGTCACCAAAGTTAAATGTTCAGATTATTTCTTTATAACTGCAATTTGTTGTATAGTTTATTAGTCAGTGTGTCACATGTTTTACTGAGTCAAATAACCTTACGTTGCATTTTCAATTAAATTATTCCTCTCGTTTTATTCCTAAATCTAACAATAACAATGTTCATCTTTGGAAACGGAGCTATTCCATAGATGAGCTAGTTGGAAATCTTTGATCCTACAAAAATTTCACTGCACCACATATCTATATTTGTACCTGATGATGGCGTCACAGCCGAAAACCCGTATGTAAAATAAATAATAAATACTGTAGAATATTACTTGCTGTTCTGTACGGAAGGATCTTTTATCTAATAGCTCTCTCTTCCCTCACACATTTGCTATTGCAGCTCTACGCAGCAGCTTCTGTGGTACTTGGTTAAAGTGCTTCAATAATAAAGAAGATGTCTTTTATTATTTTATTTATTTCTGTTTTGGTGTCAGATACTTCCATAATCTTAGATTAACTTGTCGTCAAAATTTTACCTTCTTACTATCAATTTTAAGTTTGCAGCTTTTCCGGATTGTGGATAATATACAACGATGAGCCAAAACATGACCGCGAGATCTAATGGAGCCCAGTTGCTGATCTTTACGGGCCAGTGGGAACGAGCTTCTGGGAAATGTCGACCCTGGTCGTCTGTTTGCGTGCTATTGTCGTAAGCGTCTGTGGAAAATGTTTGGAGGAGGAAGAAACCATTGATCACAGAACGGGTGTCGCACGCTCTCTAAAGCAGGAGATGTGGCAGTCGGCAGCAAATCTGACGACAGAGTACAACGCCAGTGCAGGTACAACTGTTTCGTAGCACATCGTTCAGCAAACGCTGCTGAACACGGGGTTCCGCAGGACACGGCCACTACGTGTTACCATGTTGACCAAATGTCATCGTCAATTACGAATGCTACTGGTACGGCATCATCGAGATTAGACCGCGAATGAATGGAAACGTGTCACCTGATCGGACGATTAACGTTTAACGTTACACCAGGTTGATGGGCGTGTCCGAAAACGCCGTCATCGAGAGCAATGGCTGCTCTAAACATGTATCGCGTCACGAACGCAGGCCGGTGGAGGCAGTATTAAGACATGAAAGGGGGTGGGGGGTGGTGGGGGGGGGAGGATATCCATGCTAGGCATGCAGGGCATCCATGGAACGTGAGCTAGTAATCGATACCTGTGGACAATGTGGACTTTATTACGGACCTCCTGCACTCCATCTACACTTACTTCCGCATCTCCATCGACATACATACACCGCAGCCACCGTATGGTACGTGGCGGAGCGTACGCTGTACCACTACTAATTCTGTTCCACTCGCAAACAGAGCGAGGGAAAACGAAAGTCTCTATGCCTCCGCACAAGCCCGTATCTCTCTGACCTCATCTTCATGGTCCTTATGCAAAATGTACGTTGGCGGCAGTACAACCGTTCTTCAGTCACACTCAAATACCGGTTCTCTATATTTTCTCACTAGTGCTCCTCGAAGAACGTCCCCTCCCCTCCAGTGATTGCCATTTGAGTACAAAAAACACCTTCTTGACACTTGCTTGTTGTTCCAACCTGCTGATAACAAATATAGCAGCCCGCCTCTGAGATGCTTCGACGTCCTTCTTTGATCTGGATCACACACTCAAATTGTACTCAGCAGTAGGTTGCACTAATGTCCTAAAAGCGATCTCCTTTACAGATGAGCCAAACTTTCCTAAAATTCTCCCAATAAACCGAAGTCGACAATTGGCCTTCCCTACAACAATCCTTACATGCTCATTCCATTTCATATCGACTTGCACCGTTACACCTACATATACTGAAGAGCCAAAGAAACTGGTTCACCTACCTAATATCGTGTAGGGTCCCTCGAGCACGCAGAAGTGCCGCAAAACGACGTGGCAAGGACTCGACTGTCCATTATAATCATCCGGGCTGTTATGCCGTGGGCGGTTGATGAATTCTGTGTCGATTCCCAACGTTTCGTCTCCGACTGCGGAAGACATCTTCAAGGGGGTCCGTAGATCAAGGGAAGGTCCAACACACCCACTGGCTCGTTACTGACTTTAGCGAGCCAGTGGGTGTGTTGGACCTTCCATTGAGCTACGGACCCCGTTGAAGATGTCTCCCGCAGTCGGAGACGAAACGTTGGGAATCGACACAGAATTCATCAACCGACCACAACATAACTGCCCGGGTAATTATAATGGACATGATATTTCCGGCCGTGAAAGTCTACATTTTAGTATAAGGACTCGACTGATATCTAAAGCAGTACTGGAAGGAACTGACACCATGAATCCTTCAGTGGTGTTCTCAAACCCAAGAGTGCGAGGGGTGGGGATGTCATCCCAGGTATGCTCAATACTGTTCATGTCTGGGGAGTTTGGTGGCCAGCGGAAGCGTTTCTGGAGCCACTCTGTAGTAGTTCTGGACGTGTGAGATGTCGCATTGTCCTCCTGGAATTTCCCAAGTCCGTCGGAATGCACAATGGACAGGAATGGATGCAGGTGATCAGACAGGAAGCTTATATGCGTGTCATCTTTCAGAATCGTATCTAGGCGAATGAGGGTTCTCCTATCACTCCAACTGCACATGCCCCACATCATTACATAGCGTCCACTAACTTGCTGACGTGCAGGGGACATGGATTCATGAGGATGTCTCCGTACCCGTACAAGTCCATCCGCTCGATACAATTTGAAACGAGACTCTTTCGACTAGGCTACATCTTACTAGTCGTCAACAGTCCAATGTCGATGTTGAAGGGCCCAGGCGAGGGGTGAAACTTTGTGTCGGGCATTCATCAAGAGTACACGAGTGGACCTTCGGCTCCGAAAGCCCACTTCGATGATGTTTTGTCGAATGGTTCGCACGCTGACACTTGTTGATGGCCCAGCACTGAAATCTGCAGCAATTTGCGGAAGGATTGCTCTTCTGTCACGCTGAACGATTCTCTTCAGTCGGATGTCGGAGATCTGATGTTTTCATAAAATTCGTTCTACGAAAGTAAAACAGTCGCGGACGGAACACTGGAAAACAATGGATAATATGAAGTCTGATGTTTTACCGTATTCCTGATATTCACGGCACTCTAGTGAAATGTTCATACAGGAAAATCCCCACTTCATCACTCTCTCGAAAATGCTGTGTGCCACCACTCGTGCGCCGACCATAACACCACATTCACACTCACTTAAACCTTGAAACTTGCTGGCAGATTAAAACTGTGTGTCGGACCGAGACTCAAACTCGGGACCTTTGCCTTTCACGGGCAAGTGCTCTACCAACTGAGCTACCCAAGCACGACTCACGCCCCGCCCTCACAGCTTTACTTCCGCCAGTACCTCGCCTCCTAGCTTCCAAACTGTACAGAAGCTCTCCTGCGAAACTTGCAGAACTAGCACTCCTGAAAGAAAGGAGTCCCGAGTTCGAGTCTCGGTCCGGCACACATTTTTAATCTGCCAGGAAGTTTCAACCGGTCATACATATTCAGTAACATTAGGTTGTTACTGCAGATGTAGCCCAATTTATATGCATAGTTGATAGGGAGAACAGTGCGAGACAGTGACATGTGAAAAAAATTCATTCGGACCCACGCAAATTACCAGACTATCATTGAGAATTAAAAAATAAAAAGGACCTACAGATGTTCAGCTGCTACTGTGGAACTGATTAAGATGAAAACAGAGCGAGTGCAGCCATGTCACAGCTCAGATATCGAACTAATGAAAAATACTTTAAATTCTACAAATTCCAAAGCGGAAGAAATACATTACCCATATAAGTACTCGTTTGGGTTACAACTAGGTTAAAACAAGAGCCTAAATAGCAATAATACTTTACTAATGGCCAGTTTCGATTTCAAGTAGAAGTCATCTTCAGAAAATGAGTACTTTAAGGAGAAGAACAGCAGAGATACAGAGGGTTTGGTAAGTAGTAAGTCTGGTAAGTAGTAAGTGTTAGAGGAAAGTGTAATGAAATAGCGGTGTTGCCTTTACCAGTCACGCTCCTGCTAGCAGCTCCTGGGACGATCACCGCTGACTGATGGCTGCAGATCCACGGCTAAAGCGGGTAAATTTCGAATCGAAAACGAATTGCGTCAGCCCAAGCCAATGGTAAACACATCACAAAATGTGAAATATTGACGTTCTATGGAATTTACGAAATATCGTAAAGTAAATACGAATATATAAATAGGTAAATAGTTACAGATCGTAACAAAAGTAGTCTTTTTTATGTTAAAAAAAGTGAGCTTACAGTTTGAAAGAAGATGAAGCTCCACCTAGTGGCACTGGTAAAAGTTCCAAATACAAACTTCTTAATAGCTCTCAGCCGATAAGCAAAAGAACAAAACAGAATTTTTAAATTTTTTTATACATCCTGGCTTATCATGATATATAACTAGCAATTAATTGCATTATGTGATGAAAATATTAATATATTATTCAGTATGGACCCATTAGGACCACGTGAGATATAATAAATCAATGTCGCTTTCGATGGTTTGCCTTACCTTGTGTCCAAACTTGTTTCAGCCTATCGGAATTAAGTCTCTTTCTTTCATGAGACCACGGTGTTCCAATCCGTTTTCTCACTTCCCTCTGACGATCTTTCCAATCGAATATCGTTTGTCTGAATGTTTTTCTATCTGTAACGTCTACCTAAGTTAAACCTGCCACTTCAAGGTCCACCTTAATCGCAGACACACATTTAATTGGTCAGTTTGGCCTTACTTCTGTTTTAGTTGATTTCTACTATTTGTTTTGTCAACCTAGTGGGTGCCACTCTTTTAGTAGGTCCGTAAAATTTAAGTCTTCGTTTATAATTATATATATCGCCTTAAAACTGCTAAGTAATGAGTAATGCCCTGCAGTGTGTACTCGAAATGACTCCGTTGTCAAGGTAACACAGTAACAAAAATTGTAGCTAGGAAATCAGAGATGCACACACACAGGGACGCCCATAGCAGGCGTGTTATGCGTACAAGTAGATGTCTTCAAACATGTGTGCGTCAACGACCCACGAGAGAGACTGGTAGAAAACAACTTGATGGCTTGTATTGGATAAATAGCGGATATTGGCAGAATATCTTTACGTACCGGCGTTCCATTGCGCATAATGCAGTGAAAAGCCAGGTACTAAAAAATTAGTACTAAAGGAACAATGTATAACCAGTACAAGGTAACCTCTAAGGATAGTAATAAAAAGATGCTGTTATCATGGGACACCAACTACAGCCGTCAAAACGATAAATAGTTGGTATTTTCAAAGAACTTTGTGTGGGAAGATTCATGAGTCGCTTGGAAACTACTTCAGTATGTACTTCGTACATATTAGGTTGGTGCAAAAGTTCGCAGCGTTTCCGTTTTCCATGGTGGTATTCCGTTTGCTATGTGTTTATTTATCAATTGGAATTTTTTATTTCCAATTCACTTTGAGTTTACATATTGTCATTTTGTCGTTTGGAGATAGTGAGTGGAGCTGTGGATACTAGAAAATGAAGTGCCAAGTGGAGAAATCGGAACATTTCCGGGATATTCTTGTGTCTGAATTCAATGCAGAGGTGTCAGCAACGGAAACATTTGCGCCGTGTATGGGAATAATGTCATTGGACAGACAGGACAGGAAAATGGTACTCTAAGCCAAAACCATAAGTATCAGCAGGTGGCCAAATGTTCATCTCTGCTTCATCATCAGTTGCTTGTGAAACACCGACCAGTTCTACACCGTATAGCTACTGGTGACGAGGAGTGGTGTCTTTTTGCGAATATAAGGAAAAGAACGGAATAGTTGGGGCCAAAAAAAGCACCTCCCCGAATAGAGACTTCCGTGCATGCACAAAAGATAGTGTTATTAGTCTGGTGGAACACCGAAGATTTGATGTACTACGAATTTTCCCTGAGGTGCAACTATCTCTGCTGACATTTCCTATCAACTACTGGGACGTCTTGGAGACGCAATCCAAGAACAATGACCAGAAAGGCTGTGTGAAGTGATGCTAACCTACGATAACATCCGCCCGCATTGTGCTAGACTTAAAAAAAAAAACACCACACAAGATTTCTGTTGGGAAGTCACTCAGCAGCCACGTTACACACTTGGGTGTGTGCTGTCAGATTTTACAATTTTACGCTCTCTATCGGACAGCCTTCAAGGAACGTTATTTACGGATGAAAATCCTCTCCGAACATGCGTCTTCCAGTTCTTCGCCTCAAAACCACGTAATTTCTACAGTCGCCGAATGAAAGCTACCCCAGCGTTGCCAGACTATTGTACATTGTGACGGTGGGTATATCATTGATGACTAAAATCTCTGTAATATGCATCTGCTGTGTTTATTTAAGTTATGGAGAAGCGTAACGAACTTTCGCACCAACCTAATAGAACATTACCATATGACGTTAGTACATCGTTAGTAAGTATTACATATTAAGAGACTATCTGAAAACAATATAAAGAGGCCAAACTGATCTTAATAGCAGTTTCGTAAGCCAATATTGAAAATCTACGAAATATCGGCTCGGTGCTATACAAAATATACAGGGGACAATTAGTGAACTGTATAAAAAAAACGTAAATTAGTCACAAACTACGGCGTGCTCACACTTTATTCAACATGTAAACGTCGCTACAGATATTCGGATTTAGGTTATGAAATAACTGATACGCCTGCCATCATTGGTCATGATGTGGAGCAGAAGAATAGCGAAATTCTGCGTGACCCGCTGAAGTGTCGAAACATCGATGCTGTCGATGACCTCCTGGCTGTTTTCAGCTGAGCAATGGTTTTGGGTTTATTGCTGTACACCTTGTCTTTGATATAGCCCCACAAAAAGGAGTCACATTTGTTCAGATCCGGAGAGTATGGAGCCAATCGAGGCCCATGCCAGTGGCACCTGGGTACCCCAGAGCCAGAATGCGATCCCCAAAGTGCTCCTCCAGGACATCAAACTTTCTCCTGCTTCGATGGGGTTGAACTCTCTCTTGCATAAACCACGTATTGTCGAAATCAGTGTCACTTTGGGTAATAGGGATGAAATCATGCCGACTGGGGTGGCCGAGCGGCTCTAGGCGCTACAGTCTAGAACCGCGCGACCGCTACGGTCGCAGGTTCAAATCCTGCCTCGGGAATGGATCCGTGTGATGTCCTTAGGTTAGCTAGGTTTAAGTTGTTCTAAGTTCTAGGGGACTGATGACCTCAGAAAATATGTCCCATAGTGCTCAGAGCCATTTGAACCATTTTTTGATGAAATCATCTTCCAGAACCTTCAAGTACTGTTCTTTAGTCACAGGCCCATCAGGGAATGTCGCACCGATTATTCCGTGGCTGAACACTGCACACTAAACAGTCACACATTGAGGGTGAAGAGATTTCTCGATCGCGAAATGCAAATTCTCATTCCCCAAATGCTCCAATTTTGCTTGTTGAAGAAACCCATCCAACTGAAGTGGGCTTCGTCGCTAAACAAAACCATACGGCGCATGGTAGTTCCCATCTTGCCCAACGGACAACCCTGCAGTTTGAACGTCCTAACTCAAACCGTGCAACAGTTATGAGGATTTTATTTCATATAGTTCAATAACGGTCACTCTGAACTTACGTATTGGTGTTCCACTGCGCTAAATATAACACAAACGAGGTACTGAGTGAAAAGATTATTAAAAATCGATGTATAATTGTCATACAATATCCTTAGTGGTACTAGGACGTTTTAGAGGAGGCGCCGTTGCCGTGGTGTCATGGTAATCAAAATGTCCGCTGGAAGTCAAAAAAGTTGTTTGTTGGAAATTCTATTTACAACAATACGAAATATGCCACTGTTTGTTAGGGCCTAATTGAAGGATACGTTGCAAATTCTGCATGTGACCCCTAAGTACAGTATCGAGCGAAAGTCACTTAGTGCTGATAGAAAGTTCTCAAGAAAAAGGTGACAACGCAATGGCTAATAAGAATCGCTTTAAGTGCCAATACAGTCATTTAAGTACTTCAGGCTGAGATCTGATCGAGTACTGAACCGTATGATGCGCTCACCTAAAAGGGATGGATACTAAGACACGAGCATACATCTTAAGATCACGTGAATGTTGATAGCAAGGATTTTAACAGCTTATGGAATACAGGAATGAACTAAGGCATGAAACACCCTCACAAAACAAAGAGATTCTCACTAGTATTCTTGCACGTGTGCAAATGTTTGAAAATAAGCAAAAATATTTATTGCAAATAATTACTCCGTTATATGTGGACAACAACTCGAAGTATTACTTGATGAAATAACTACGCTAAACTACAACAGTAAGTTCACACGAAGGTCACCAGAAAAGTGTCTTCCGATTTTAACGGGTCGTTTCTTCGGACTGTAGGGGATAGTTCCTACTGTTAACTGCCTTGCCAACCGCAGGACAACGTGGTTCCAAGCAACAGATAATCTTTGACCCTGTATTCTTCGTTACATCTGTGACTACCACATTATTGCAGTGTTGGTATACCTCAACCGGGATGGAATTGAATCTCTGGTCGCCGCGGAACATTTGAAACATGTTCATTCACTTATCCACTAAATCAAGAAGGCTTTTAGGATGGAAAGTGCAATATCAGATATCAATGGGTGATAAATTCTGCTCATCCTCCCTCCAGAGGGCCCTGTAACAGTAAGAAAGTCAGATGGAATGTTACACGCAACAGTCACAGAATTGGCCATTGACAGGTTATATAAAATGGAAATGACTGTGCCGTTTCAGTGCATAAGCAGAAGAAAAGAGAAGAAACTTTGCAAGACTATCGCAAAGGAGAATCATAGAAATAAAAAATCTGAAAAATGGTAACAACAAGTTTGTATTGGAGAAGTTCCAAGTTTCTTGTTTGAGTGAGGTTCGAATATTTGGGAAACTCAATCGACATTCTTGTTCAATAACCGCAAAACTGAGTCGCAGTGAATTATGTGTGCTTCCGCAGTTTCATACACATCGCAAACGCAACGGGTGGGATGAGGCGTGAAAACCGGTAGCGCCGGCGACGCGTTTGCGCTGCAGCGTTGGCTGTGAAAACCGTTTTTGAGCTGCCTTACAGCTCGTCGTACGTAGGAATTGTTCTCCTTTCGCTTCACCAGAGCGAAAGAGAATTCCAATATTCGAGTGCACCAGAGTGAGTGCTTTTCTTTCCTCCGCTCTCGATGACTTCCCGTAGCGCTAGCGCCCGCGGAAAAAAAAAAGTTCTGAGGAAGATATCCACTGCACGTCAAACGAGGTCCGCCAGCTCGAGAAGTATACTGTCACTTAGAAAAAAAACTCTGAGAAGCTTGTTCTGTCCCTCGGTGTGACCCACATACGGTCAGACGCTACCCATCTCCGTGTATTTGCAGTCTGTATCGTTCTCGTATTGCATATACGTGCGCCATGTAGGACGTTGTGCTGTTTCGGTGTAATCTTGCATTTTCAGTCGTAGTTCTCCGAGCAGAATGAAACAAGCGCAGTGTATGAAGCAAGTTTACCTGATCCATCTAGTTGCGATCCACTCTTTGCCTCTGCAGGAGCAATTCCGCTGATAAATCTCTTCCTGTTTCCAGGAGGGTGGTTGTTGGAGTGTCCATGTAACTCAATCAGATGACAACATCTCCCAGAAAACAGGGGTCCGGGTACGCATTGCGGATCAGTAGGTGGGTTTAATCTGTCATGATTTTTCACAGCAGCATACAGTCAGCTTCCGAGCGGATAATGTAAGCTTACACAATTTTGTCGAAACTACAAAGCCACGTAAAGCACCTATAATGAAGATATCACCGCCTAGATAACGTATTTTTTATTGTAATGACGGATTTCAGCCGAATTAGCTGGTTATGAGCACTATCTCATAATGCTGAGGGTTATTACGTTATTCACATTTTAGATCCGAAGATGGGCTAATTTGGACGAAACCCGCCTTCATAATAAATAATGTATGACCTAAACTATGCTTTGTTCACAAAAATTATAAAACAAGATCACTGTGTACACAGTTAGGCACTGCTGAAAATAAAGCTGCCTTCTACAAAAACTTGACCAGTATCAGACTCGGATACGCAGTTGGAAAAGGTGAATCTTATTGCATGACACTATACAAATCTTTGCCACAGCTTAATCGTGGGTTCATCAGCAGAAGTTAGAACTGTAGGGGAGCAGTGTATGTTCTGGCAGGAATTTCGCTGACCTAAACATTCTTGGAAATGATGACATTACCATCTGTCGCTTTTCCATTTTCTGCTGAACAATACTCCCCTTGCCTGCAGTCATACGCTCCTCCATTATCATTCCTTTGCATTCTTGATGTAGAAAGCTGTGAGCAACTTTCCCTGGTGGATGTTTACATCGAAGAGACTTCTTAAAGTCTTCTTTGTTCAATAGGAGAGTCTCGTCAGATGAACACACGAGGCCTAGACGTATATACAGACAGTGATTAAATGATGGCATTCACGGAAAATAATTACAAAAATTAAATTTGCTCAAAGGGTAGAAGGCTGAGCTTATATGGCATTGGCGCCCCGGCACCCATCCACATTTCCGCAGATCGCGTTACGCCATTGGTCGCAGGGCGTTAGGGAAAAGGAGGGAGGGGGAGGACGGAATTCCTGGAATGATGTTACTGCCTAAGTTCTGGGCACTGGGGTCAGTGATTCTCAGAAAGCCAATGTTGAAGTCTTCAGTTTCAGGAATGCTGATGGTGAAGTCAGAGAAATTCCTACCACAACATACACCGCTCCCCTACTTAGGAGTAGGATCTTTGACTAGTAATCAGTGCGTCCTTGGCCCTAAAGACTTCCCGCATAATGAGCCACCTCTGTTCTGCCAATGGCCTTGTTAAACAGGGCGGAGGAACGGACTGAGTTTCAGGAAACACCCCTGCTATAGCGGTGGGCACACGCCCTCAAAACGCAGAAGAAACGGTAAAGATGAACTGCATGAGGATGCAGAATGCAATGGAAACCACTGATTTAAAGATACATAATATGCATCCACAGGATTTGTGGCCTATAGTTGAAGAAGTGCCATAATGATCTCTCCATCGCCAACTCGGTGACCTCTATGGTCTATGGTCCACCTGTAAGCATAACTTATTCGCAGCATCCCAGAGAATAGGTTACTAAATAACGACCTGAAATATCGACATCCTGATCGGAATTCTGTATTGAATAGCCTGAACGGTTTGTGATGGTGAATCTGGATTCACTCGCTACTACTAAAGCAGAATGACTTTTTTGTTCATTCAAGCACGTGCCTTCCTTTAGTTTCTTGCATAATAATCTCCGTTAAGTCTCCTACAGCATTGTAGGATAAATTTATGTTTCCTGCTACGTTTGAGGATAGCTAAGGGGTGACAGTTTTGGTGCCATGTGATCGCCAACGAAGAGGAAAATTAATGATTGTCAAACGGCTGTGTAGTCCAGTGATTTGTTAATCACTTTTGACGGTCAGTTAATGTGCTTGTCATCGTTATACTCCTTTGTTCTTACCAGAACCTCCACTTGCGGTCAGCTGAGAGATCTTACGTCTTTATTTAACGTCGTACTTTCGGTTCTTCACGTTCCGTCCGTGTTCTGTACTCACTGTACCCATTAGAGTGTTCATTCCATTCAAACCGAGCAAGGGGCCGCAGTTAGCGAAGTCGGCTTCCATCCCGGAGAACGACGGTTCAGATCCGCATCCCTCCGTTAGGGTGTCCATGATTTCCCTAAATTGCTCCAGGAAAACGCCGGGATGGTTCCTTTGTAAATACACGGCCGATTTTACTTTCCCATACACGAAGCAATACGACCTTGTGTCCGATTTACAATGACTCGGTTTTCGACCAGACATTAAACCCTAATCTTACTTACTTTTCATTCCATTCAACAATTCCTCTAATTCTTTTTCATTTTTGATAGGAGTAACAATGTCAACAGCGGATCTTAACGTCTACATTTTTCCACCCAGTATTCTAATCACTCTTTTGAACCGTCGTTTTATTTCCGTTATTGCTCCTTCGATATGTAAATGGAACAGTAAGTGGGAGACATTACATCTCTGTCTTACAACCTTTTAATCCGAGCACTTTCGTGGGTGTCGGTAGAGGGCAGGCTAGCCGTCAGAACCTGCAGACTGGAGGCAGAGGTTGAGTAAGTCACCAAGCGCAGGCCCTAAGCTCTATTGTTCGTGCAGCCCGGGAACACCCGTGGAACTACAGGCACGTATATAATCTGCAACAGAAAGGGACTTCACAAAACAAAAGCTGACTAATGAACACATCCTGTGGTCGTAGGAGTTACAGACATCTAATAAACAAAAAGCGATTTTTTTTTTTCTTAGCTTGGAAAAATCCGGTAGTTGCTGATGAACCAGAGCTGGCCTATTACATGCACTGACATGCCTGTTCAAAAGTTCACAGAAAGCTTCACCTGTATGCCTGAAGTTAAGAAACGTCAACGTTTGCTGGAACGTTGTGATCGACTTTGCTTGTCTCTTTCTCTCCCTCTCTCTCTCTCTCTCTCTCTCTGTCTCTCTCTCTCTCTCTCTCTCCGTGTGTGTGTGTGTGTGTGTGTGTGTGTGTGTGAGTGTGTGGTGATCGCTGAATGACAGCGGCAACCATCACACTCGGTGGCTGATTGACCATGTCAATCGCAGCTCCACTGCCGTTAGCCTTCACTCAGATGCCCCCGGGAAATCGTGCAGTCAAGCGCATCGCGGTCAGAATTAAAATCGTCCAGTGACGACACGCTATTAAGTACTCCAATCGTACTGCCAACGATTCTTTTGTTACATAGTAACGTTAACTAAAACACCAGTGCAACAATGAGAGATTTTAATATACACTCCTTGAAATGGAAAAAAGAACACATTGACACCGGTGTGTCAGACCCACCATACTTGCTCCGGACACTGCGAGAGGGCTGTACAAGCAATGATCACACGCACGGCACAGCGGACACACCAGGATCCGCGGTGTTGGCCGTCGAATGGCGCTAGCTGCGCAGCATTTGTGCACCGCCGCCGTCAGTGTCAGCCAGTTGGCCGTGGCATACGGAGCTCCATCGCAGTCTTTAACACTGGTAGCATGCCGCGACAGCGTGGACGTGAACCGTATGTGCAGTTGACGGACTTTGAGCGAGGGCGTATAGTCGGCATGCGGGAGGCCGGGTGGACGTACCGCCGAATTGCTCAACACGTGGGGCGTGAGGTCTCCACAGTACATCGATGTTGTCGCCAGTGGTCGGCGGAAGGTGCACGTGCCCGTCGACCTGGGACCGGACCGCAGCGACGCACGGATGCACGCCAAGACCGTAGGATCCTACGCAGTGCCGTAGGGGACCGCACCGCCACTTCCCAGCAAATTAGGGACGCTGTTGCTCCTGGGGTATCGGCGAGGACCATTCGCAACCGTCTCCATGAAGCTGGGCTACGGTCCCGCACACCGTTAGGCCGTCTTCCGCTCACGCCCCAACATCGTGCAGCCCGCCTCCAGTGGTGTCGCGACAGGCGTGAATGGAGGGACGAATGGAGACGTGTCGTCTTCAGCGATGAGAGTCGCTTCCGCCTTGGTGCCAATGATGGTCGTATGCGTGTTTGGCGCCGTGCAGGTGAGCGCCACAATCAGGACTGCATACGACCGAGGCACACAGGGCCAACACCCGGCATCATGGTGTGGGGAGCGATCTCCTACACTGGCCGTACACCACTGGTGATCGTCGAGGGGTCACTGAATAGTGCACGGTACATCCAAACCGTCATCGAACCCATCGTTCTACCATTCCTAGACCGGCAAGGGAACTTGCCGTTCCAACAGGACAATGCACGTCCGCATGTATCCCGTGCCACCCAACGTGCTCTAGAAGGTGTAAGTCAACTACCCTGGCCAGCAAGATCTCCGGATCTGTCCCCCATTGAGCATGTTTGGGACTGGATGAAGCGTCGTCTCATGCGGTCTGCACGTCGAGCACGAACGCTGGTCCAACTGAGGCGCCAGGTGGAAATGGCATGGCAAGCCGTTCCACAGGACTACATCCAGCATCTCTACGATCGTCTCCATGGGAGAATAGCAGCCTGCATTGCTGCGAAAGGTGGATATACACTGTACTAGTGCCGACATTGTGCATGCTCTGTTGCCTGTGTCTATGTGCCTGTGGTTCTGTCAGTGTGATCATGTGATGTATCTGACCCCAGGAATGTGTCAATAAAGTTTCCCTTTCCTGGGACAATGAATTCATGGTGTTCTTATTTCAATTTCCAGGAGTGTAGATGGCGGGCGTTTTTTAATTTCTTGTTTCAAACATAGTTAAACAAAGCTATTAACTGTTCCATAAATGTCCATTCTAAAAAGTAGCCGAATTTAATTGCCCATGGTCAAGAAAACTTTAAATGCAAATAAAGCGGTCTAGTTGTCCCAATCAATTTATCTGTTAAATTAACTTCAAATGCCACACTTCAAGTGCTGTTACGTTTTTGTATCGGTCTACAGTCGGAAGACCGGTTTGATGAAACACTCCACAGTAGACTCTTCATCTCTACATAACTGGCGTAACCTACAACCGTTTGAACTTGCCTGTGGTATTCAAACCTTGGTCTCTCTCTACAATTTTTTCCCTCTACGCTTCGTTGCAGCACCAAACCGACGACTGCTTCATGCAGCATGATGAGTCCTGTCAACCGATCCTTTCTTTTACTCACGTTGTGTCACAAATTAATTTTTGACCAATATTATAGAGTACCTCCCGATCAGCAATTTGATGTACCAGCTAATTGTTAACATTCTTTTGTAGCACCACATTCCAAAAGCCACTATTGTGTTTCTGTCTGAACTGCTAATCGTTGTCCGCAGCTTGTGGTCGTGCGGTAGCGTTCCCGCGCCCGGGTTCCCGGGTTCGATTCCCGACGGGGTCAGGGATTTTCTCTGCCTCGTGATGACTGGGTGTTGTGTGATGTCCTTAGGTTAGTTAGGTTAAAGTAGTTCTAAGTCCTAGGGGACTGATGACCATAGATGTTAAGTCCCATAGTGCTCAGAGCCATTTGAACCATTTTGCTAATCGTTCGCCTTCAGTTCAGTACAAGTCTTCAGATATACAGCTTCAGGAAAGACTTCCTAACACTTCAATATTTGTTCGGCTTGCGAACTGCACTAAGCATCCATGCATCGACCACTTGTCTGGCTCAGCGGCGACATGTACACAAACCTTCCTCGCGATTCAGTCAGTCTATTAGTGAAAACTATATCAGTCCCAACGTTGGTTCATGAGATTTTCCTTCACATACCCACAGAAAAATGTGGGGGATGATTTTCATTTACCATGTGTATAGGTGATAACAAATTTCTCTTTCTCGGAGACGCTTTCGTGCTATTTATGGTCAGCCTGCATTTCGTATCCTCCTCTCTTCAGCGAGGCACCTGGTATTTTGCTGTTCAAACATCAAAATTCATCGTCTGCTTTTACTGTTACATTTCCCAATCTAATCCTGCCATCAGACCAGATTGTATTCGACAACATTCTATTACTTTTGTTTCACTTCCGTTCGTCATATAATCTATTTTCAAACACCATACTTTAAATTCAACCGTTCTTCAAAGACTTTGCCATCACTCGCAGTACTACAATGTCACTGAAAAACCTAAAAATTTTTATTTCTTCTTCTTTGAAGTATAAAAAAGCAGAAATCGAGCCAAAAGAAATTGAAGAGAAAATCTTATACAGAGACAAGATTCACAAGTGGAATGTTATATCAGAGACTGAAGTCCCAAAGAAACCAGGGAAAAATAGGAACAGACACCTTGGGGGAAAAAATGAGAGGATCGTGGAAGATGAAGCAGAATGCTTTGCGTGATCCTTCTGATTCTCGACGCGTGATGAAATTGTAGTACATGACAGGGTAAAATGAAAGAAAACAAATGACTAGAGTTTAAAAAACTAGATTTATCTGTTCGTCAAAATAAGTTAATCTTTCCTTACAAAATGTATATTCCACTTGATGAACTGGTTCCTTTTAAAAAAGATATGTATGTGTTTCATTATAACAAAAACAGTATGCCTAAAATGTTGGATTTCATTTCAACACACAGAAAGCAAGGCTTAAAAGCTGTATATATATATGAACCACATGTTGTGTCGTAGTTATATATATATATATATATATATATATATATATATATATAGGGTGTTACCAAAAGGTACGGCCAAACTTTCAGGAAACATTCCTCACACACAAATAAAGAAAAGATGTTATGTGGACATGTGTCCGGAAACGCTTAATTTCCATATTAGAGCCCATTTTAGTTTCGTTTGTATGTACTGTACTTCCTCGATTCACCGCCATGATTTCATACGGGATACTCTACCTGTGCTGCTAGAACATGTGTCTTTACAACTACGACACAACATGTGGTTCATGCACGATAGAGGTCCTGCACATTTCAGTCGAAGTGTTCGTACGGTTCTCAACAACAGATTCTGTGAGCGATGGATTGGTAGAGGCGGACAAATTCCATGGCCTCCACGCTCTCCTGACCTCAACCCTCTTGACTTTCATTTATGGGGTCATTTGAAATCTCTTGTCTACGCAACCCCGGTACCAAATGTAGAGACTCTTCGTGCTCGTATTGTGGACGGCTGTGATACAATACGCCATTCTCCAGGGCTGCATCAGCGCATCAGGGATTCCATGCGACGGAGGGTGGATGCATGTATCCTCGCTAACGGAGGACATTTTGAACATTTCCTGTAACAAAGTGTTTGAAGTCACGCTGGTACGTTCTGTTGCTGTGTGTTTCCATTCCATGATTAATGTGATTTGAAGAGAAGTAATGCAATGAGCTCTAACATGGAAAGTAAGCGTTTCCGGACACATGTCCACATAACATATTTTCTTTCTTTGTGTGTGAGAATTGTTTCCTGAAAGTTGGCCGTACCTTTTTGTAACACCCTGTATATAACATTCACATAAAATAACCTAAGAATTTACAAGAATATATACACAAAATAAGTATTGCAGTTAATGTTTTCCTCTACAACTGACGTGCCTTTCATCACCTTAAAATACTCGTAGCACAGTTAACGAACAGTTGATGCCCTTGGAGTACCTGGGCTAGCAGGACAGAGCGGATTAGGTTGTGGAAAGGGGCTAAAATAAGTTGCTGTCAGTTGCACTCTATATACAAACTTTATTATCAACACACAATGCCGGCCGTTGTGGCCGAGCGGTTCTAGGCGCTTCAGTCCGGAACAGCGCTGCTGCTACGGTCGCAGGTTCGAATCCTGCCTCGGGCATGGATGTGTGCGATGTCCTTAGGTTAGTTAGGTTTAAGTTGTTCTAAGTCTAGGGGATTGATGACCTCAGATGTTAAGTCCCATAGTGCTCAGAGCCATATGAACCAATTTGAACCAACACACAATATTACAACAAGGATGCAAAGCACTCAAAACTTTAATCGACCTCCTTTGACTAACTTTAGATCGGCTGAAGGCCACACTCAAAATCCAAGACACAAGGTCTAAGCAAGAAATTCTTCTGGAGGTTTCACCCAAAAATATTTTCTAAATCTTCAATATAAACAGGCTGAAGGCCTTAGAAATTTAATTTTAATGGAACTTGGCTGGAGGCCGCATATTAAGCAATAAGAAGAGTTTCAATCAAAAGACAAAAGGCCTTAAAACATTTCATACAAAATTCAGCTGAAGGCCCCTACAAAGAATGACAATCTCATGCCTTAAGGGCAAGACAAGAACATCAACTTGAGAGATATTAATACTCGACCGAAGGCCACATATAAACAAAGTATGTTTAACGGCATAAGGCGTAGAAAAAGAGTTTCAGCTTAAATGGCAGAAGAACTTATCTTAAAACATCTCATGTAAAATTCGGCTGAAGGCCCCATATAATAGAATAATAATTTCATGCCTTAAGGGCAAGACAAGAACGTTAATTTAAGAGATATTGATACTCGGCTGAAAGCCACACATCAACCAAATAACTAAAACCCAAAAAGGGAATTACTATGTAACACACAAGGAACGGTGCTCAGAACTTTCCAAGGGTTGGCCGGAGATTGTAACACTAACGCCCGTTTAGGTGAGACAGGTAGTCTGTTCAACGACTTCTTAATCTGAAGGCAACCCAACCGACAGACAGCCGACCGAGCAATCAACAAAATCAGTTCCGCTCCACATACCAGCAAAACGACCACAAGATTTCAATACAACGACACACAGAATATTGACGCCCACAACGAGCACCATCACCTTAGCTGTCGAACTACACGCCGCGCTGGACAGAAACAACACGACGAGGAAAACACACTGCCTAAAATTATGACAACGACCAGTGCAGGTAACCGGAACATCAACGGCCACAAGGCAGAAGATACCGCTGGTCAGCTTCATTAACAGGGAATAAATTAGGTTAAACTCCACAGGAAGATGGCTGGAATCTTAGCTGACATGAACACACACACGTTGTTGCTCGTGGGAATGGCTCTGAGCACTATGGGACTTAACATGTGAGGTCATCAGTCCCCTAGAACTTAGATCTACTTAAACCTATCCAACCTAAGGACATCACACACATCCGTGCCCGAGGCAGGATTCGAACCTGTGACCGTAGCGGTCACGCGGTTCCAGACTGAAGCGCCTAGAACTTCTCGACCACACCGGCCTGCTTGCTCGTGGGAATGTCCCAAAGCGACAACCAGGATGAAACGAAGAAATTTAAACAGTTGAGGCTTGATACTAGGTTTGAGGGTACCCGTGGTCTAGGGGTACGGCCGGCACGGTAGCTCAGCGTGTTCGGTCAGAGGGTTAGCTGCCCTCTGTAATAAAAAAACTGAGTGCACCGATCAACAACGAACTGAAACGGATGTCTTACGGCGTCCGCCCCGAGCCAATGCAACGAGCGAAAGCAACAAAATGAGATTTAAAAAAAAGGGGTAGCGTCTTTGATTCATAATCGAAACGTCTTCGGTCCCATGTTCGATCCCCGCCACTGCCTAAATTTTGATAAATAATCAGCATTAACGGCAGAAGACTTCCGGCATAAGAAGTCAGCCTCATTCTGCCAACGACCTTGTCACAGAGGGCGGAGGAGCGGATAGAGGTTCTGGGCACTCTCTTGTCCTAGGGGTGGGAAATTGCCCCTAAAGGCGGAACAATCAGCAATGATCAACGACATGAGGATGCAGAAGGCAATGGAAACCACTGCATTAAAGACACGTAACGTGTACCCTCAGGACATGTGGCCTGTAATTGAAGAAGTGTCATCATGATCTCTCCATTGGAAAAGATTCCGGAATAGTCCCCCATTCGGATCTCCGGGAGGGGACTGCCAAGGGGGAGGTTACCACGAGAAAAAGATTGAATAATCAACGAAAGGATAACGTTCTACGAGTCGGGGCGTGGAATGTCAGAAGCTTGAACGTGGTAGGGAAACTAGAAAATCTGAAAAAGGAAATGCAAAGGCTCAATCTAGATATAGTAGGGGTCAGTGAAGTGAAGTGGAAGGAAGACAAGGATTTCTGGTCAGATGAGTATCGGGTAATATGAACAGCAGCAGAAAATAGTATAAAAGGTGTAGGATTCGTTATGAATAGGTAGGGCAGAGGGTGTGTTACTGTGAACAGTTCACTGACCGGGTTGTTCTAATCAGAATCGACAGCAGACCAACACCGACAACGATAGTTCAGGTATACATGCCGACGTCGCAAGCTGAAGATGAACAGAGACAGAAAGTGTATGAGGATACTGAAAGGGTAATGCAGTATGTAAAGGGGGACGAAAATCTAATAGTCATGGGCGACTGTAATGCAGTTGTAGGGGAAGGATTAGAAGAAAAGGTTACAGGAGAATATGGGCTTGGGACAAGGAATGAAAGAAGAGAAAGACTAATTGAGTTCTGTAACAAGTTGCAGCTAGTAATAGCGAAAACCCTGTTGAAGAATCACAAGAGGAGGAGGTATACTTGGAAAAGGCAGGGAGATACGGGAAGATTGCAATTAGATGACATCATGGTCAGACAGAGATTCCGAAATCAGATACTGGATTGTAAGGCGTACCCAGGAGCATATATAGACTCAGATCACAATATAGTAGTGATGAAGAGTAGGCTGAAGTTCAAGACATTAGGCAGGAAGAATCAATACGCAAAGAAGTGGGATACGGAAGTACTAAGGAATGACGAGATACGTTTGAAGTTCTCTAACGCTATAGATACAGCAATAAGGAATAGCGCAGTAGGCAGTATAGTTGAAGAGGAATGGACATCTCTGAAAAGGGCCATCACAGAAGTTGGGAAGGAAAACATTTGTACAAAGAAGGTAGCTGCGAAGAAACCGTGGGTAACAAAAGGAATACTTCAGTTGATTGATGAAAGGAGGAAGTACAAACATGTTCCGGGAAAATCAGGAATACAGAAATACAAGTCGCTGAGGAATGAAATAAATAGGAAGTGCAGGGAAGCTAAGACGAAATGGCTGCAGGAAAAATGTGAAGACATCGAAAAAGATATGATTGTCGGAAGGACAGACTCAGCATACAGGAAAGTCAAAACAACCATTGGTGACATTAAAAGCAACGGTGGTAACATTAAGAGTGCAACGGGAATTGCACTGTTAAATGCAGAGGAGAGAGCAGATAGGTGGAAAGAATACATTGAAAGCCTCGATGAAGGTGAAAATTTGTCTGATGTGATAGAAGGAGAAACAGGAGTCAATTTAGAAGAGATAGGGGATCCAGTATTAGAATCGGAATTTAAAAGAGCTTTGGAGGACTTACGGTCAAATATGGCAGAAGGGATAGATAACTTTCCATCAGAATTTCTAAAATCATTGGGGGAAGTGGCAACAAAACGACTATTCACGTTGGTGTGTAGAATATATGAGTCTGGGATATACCATCTGACTTTCGGAAAAGCATCATCCACACAATTCCGAAGACGGCAAGAGCTGACAAGTGCGAGAATTATCGCACAATCAGCTTAACAGCTCATTCATCGAAGCTGATTACAAGAATAATATACAGAAGAATGGAAAAGAAAATTGAGAACGCGCTAGGTGACGATGAGTTTGGCTTTAGGAAAAGTAAAGGGACGAGAGAGGCAATTCTGACGTTACGGCCAATAATGGAAGCAAGGCTAAAGAAAAATCAAGACACTTTCATAGGATTTGTCGACCTGGAAAAAGCGTTCGACAATATAAAATGGTGCAAGCTGTTCGAGATTATGAAAAAAGTAGGGGTAAGCTATAGGGAGAAACGGGTCATATACAATATGTACAACAACCAAGAGGGAATAATAAGAGTGGACGATCAAGAACGAAGTGCTCGTATTAAGAAGGGTGTAAGACAAGGCTGTAGCCTTTCGCCCCTACTCTTCAACCTGTACATCGAGGAAGCAATGATGGAAATAAAAGAAAGGTTCAGGAGTGGAATTAAAATACAAGGTGAAAGGATATCAATGATACGATTCGCTGATGACATTGCTATCCTGAGTGAAAGTGAAGAAGAATTAAATGATCTGCTGAACGGAATGAACAGTCTAATGAGTAAATCGGAGAAAGACGAAGGTAATGAGAAGTAGTAGAAATGAGAACAGCGAGAAACTTAAAACATCAGGATCGATGGTCACGAAGTCAATGAAGTTAAGGAATTCTGCTACCTAGGCAGTAAAATAACCAATGACGGACGGAGCAAGGAGGACATCAAAAGCAGACTCGCTATGGCAAAAAAGGCATTTCTGGCCAAGAGAAGTCTACTAATATCAAATACCGGCCTTAGTTTGAGGAAGAAATTTCTGAGGATGTACGTCTGGAGTACAGCATTGTATGGTAGTGAAACATGGACTGTGGGAAAACCGGAACAGAAGAGAATCGAAGCATTTGAGATGTGGTGCTATAGACGAATGTTGAAAATTAGGTGGACAGATAAGATAAGGAATGAGGAGGTTCTACGCAGAATCGGAGAGGAAAGGAATATGTGGAAAACACTGATAAGGAGAAGGGACAGGATGATAGGACATCTGCTAAGACATGAGGGAATGACTTCCATGGTAGTAGAGGGAGCTGTAGAGGGCAAAAACGGTAGAGGAAGACAGAGATTGGAATACGTCAAGCAAATAATTGAGGACGTAGGTTGCAAGTGCAACTCTGAGATGAGGAGGTTAGCACAGGAAAGGAATTCGTGGCGGGCCGCATCAAACCAGTCAGTAGACTGATGACCAAAAAAAAAAGTAGGTTAAGTGAGGACTCAACTTTCATGTCCAAGATCGGTGGGCGACGAACTTCGTAGCACCCGCAAGCAGCACCTCACACTGCAACTCCGCGTGCACAGCGCCATCGGCCCTGGCCAGAGTACGCGCGAGAGACTTCCTTGCTGCTCCACGCCAACCAACCGACTGGTCACACACCGCCCAGTTGAAAACTATATCCGCCGCACCAAAGGTAGTACAGAAGTACTAGTATCGATACACGCTGCTGCTGCCGTCACGGAGAGGACAGCAACTTTATCGCGATAACTGCAGGAGAAATAAAACCTAAGGACTGCAACCAAGGTTTAACCCAAGACAAGCGTGACTCGAGACAGCCACGGCTTAGTACTTATATATTTTCTTTCAACAGCCTGGAAAAGTCGTAGCATAGTTTATGAACAGTTGAAAGACACACGTTTTCTGCAATTTAATTACATCCCACATGTAATATTTCTTTACAGTTTCCCTGCGAGACACGTCACTAATCTCAATATAATCACTTTTGATATCTACATACTTTGTAGATAATACACATAGAGAGCAAATCAGTATAGCTTACAGTGGACAGAACAAAAAATGACATACATAGTTTGCAAAAAGAAATTCACTCACATACACAGTATGCAGTCACACACCATATACGCTTCAAGATTTATAAACCTATGTACGCAGGTGATCAGACAGGATGCATACGTACGTGTCACCTGTCAGAGTCGTATCTAGACGTATCATGAGTCCCATATCACTCCAATTGCACATGTCATACACCATTACAGAGCACCACCTTGAACAGTCCCTTGCTGACATGCAGGGTCCCTGAATACATGAGGTTGTCTCCATACTCGAACATGTCCAACCGCTCGATACAATATGATACGAGACGCGTCCGACTAGGCAACTTGTTTCCAGTCTCCAACCTTGCAATGTCGGGGCTATCGGGCCCTGGCGAGGCGTAAAGCTTTGTGTCGTGCAGTCATCGAGTGTACACGAGCGGTCCTTCGGCTCCGATAGCTCACACTGATGTTGTTTCGTTGAATGCTTCGCACGCTGACATTTGTTGATAGCCCAGCATTGAAATCTGCAGATATTTGCAGAAGGGTTGCACTTCTACCACGTTGAACGATTGTGTTCAGTTGTGGTTGGTCTCGTTCTTGCAGGATCTTTTTCCCGCCGCAGCGACGTCGCAGATTTGATTCCTGATATCCATTGTACACTTGCGAAATGGTCGTACGGGAATATCCCCACTGTATCACTATCTCGGAAATGCTTTATCCCATCGCTCGTGCACCACGTTCAAACTCACGTAAATCTTGATAACATGCTATTGTAGCAGCAATAGCCGATCTAACAACTACGCCAGACACTCGTTGGCTTATACAGGGTGGTTCATTGATAGTGACCGGGCCAAATATCTCACGAAATAAGCATCAAACGAAAAAACTACAAAGAACTAAACTCGTCTAGGTTGAAGCGGGAAACCAGATGGCGCTATGGTTGGCCCACTAGATGGCGCTGCCATAGGTCAAACGGATATCAACTGCGTTTTTTTTTAAATAGGAGCCCCCATTTTTTATTACATAATCGTGTAGTAAGTAAAGAAATATGAATGATTTAGTTGGACCACTTTTTTCGCTTGGTTACAGATGGCACTGTAATAGCCACAAAGGCATAAGTACGTGGTATCACGTAACATTCCGCCAGTGCGGACGGTATTTGCTTCGTAATACATTACCAGTGTTAATATGGACCTCTTTCCAATTGCGGAAAAGGTCGATAGCGTGTTGATGTATGGCTATTGTGATCAAAATGACCAACGGGCGTGTGCAATGTATGCTGCTCGGTATCCTGCACGACATCATCTAAGCGTCCGGACCGTTCGCCGGATAGTTACGTTATTTAAGGAAACAGGAAGTGTTCAGCCACGTGTGAAACGTCAACCACGACCTGCAACAAATGATGATGCCCAAGTAGCAGACAAATTGCGCTAGAATCGGAAATCTCAATAACGTCGGTGTTGAGAATGCTACATAAACATCTACTGCACCCGTACCATATTTCTATGCACCAGGAATTGCATGGTGACGACTTTGAACGTCGTGTGCAGTTCTGTCACTGGGCACATGAGAAACTACGGGACAATGACAGATTTTTTGCACGCGTTCTATTTAGCGACGAAGCGTCATTCACCAACAGCGGTAATGTAAACCGGCATAATCTGCACTATTGGGCAACGGAAAATCCACGATGGCTGCGACAAGTAGAACATCAGCGACCTTGGCGGGTTAATGTATGGTGCGACATTATGGGAGGAAGGTATGGTGCAATGTATGCTGATTTCCTACATAATGTTCTACGGATGTTACTACAACATGTTTCACTGCATGAAAGAATGGCGGTGTACTTCCAACATGATGGATGTCTGACACATAGTTCGCGTGAGGTTGAAGCGGTATTGAATAGCATATTTCATGACAGCTGGATTGGTCGTCGAAGCAGCATACCATGGCCAGGACGTTCACCGGATCTGACGTCCCCGGATTTCTTTCTGTGGGGAAAGTTGAAGGATATTTGCTATCGTGATCCACTGACAACGCCTGAAAACATGCGTCAGCGCACTGTCAATGCATGTGCCAATATTACGGAAGGCGAACTACTCGCTGTTGAGAGAAATGTCGTTACACATTTTGCCAAATGCATTGAGGTTGACGGACATCATTTTGAGCATTTATTGGATTAATGTGGTGTTTACAGGTAATCACGCTGTAACAGCATGCGTTCTCAGAAATGATAAGTTCACAAAGGTACATGTATTACATTGGAAGAACCGAAATAAAATGTTGAAACGTAACTACGTTCTGTATTTTAATTTAAAAAACCTACCTGTTACCAACTGTTCGTTTAAAATTGTGAGCCATATGTTTGTGACTATTACAGCGCCAGCTATCACAAAGAGAAAAAAGTGGTCCAACTAAAACATTCATATTTCTTTACATACTACACGAATATGTAATGAAAAATGGGGGTTCCTATTTTAAAAAACGCAGTTGATATTCGTTCGACGTATGTCAGCGCCATCTAGCGGGCCAACCATAGTGTCATCTAGTTTCCCCCTTCAAGCTAGACGAGTTTCGTTCTTTGTAGTTTTTTCGTTTGACGCTTGTTTCGTGAGATATTTGGCCAGGTCACTATGAGTGGACCACCCTGTGTAGGCGTTGCCTACCACAGCGCCGTAGTCTGCCTGTTTACATATCTCTCTCTATTTGAAAAGGCATGCTTATACGAGTTTCCCTGGCGCTTCAGTGTATATTAATAGTTGTGCCGATTACTTTTGAAACACAGGCAATCATCATAGGCCGCACCACCCGCTCCTTTCGTCTCCATGATTTCTACCTCACCCTTTATGATCGTCCCATCCAGGTCACCCCCACCCTGTGAGACCCTGCCCTCACCCTCGACCGACACCTCATCTGGACCCCTCACCTCCAGACCATCCAGCAGAAAGCCCATTCCCGCCTCCGCCTTCTGAAACTCCTGTTTGGCCGGACATGGGGATTGCATCCTTCTACCATCCTCCACACCTATAAATCCCTCACCCGTCCTATCCTCTGTTATGCCAGTGTTGCCTGGATCTCCGCACCCACCCGCTTTTACAAGGTCCTACAAATCCTTGAACGCCATGCGCCCCGCCTTGCCTTCCGTATCCGCCTTCCTTCCCCCACACAGCTCCTGTATGACCTCATCCCCTTCCCCTACCTCCTCCTGTTCCCCCAACATCAGCATCCTTTACATTGTCCGCAGGATTGATCCCCCCCACCCTCTGGTTTCCTCTCCATCCCCCACCCGTTGCCACGCCTCTATCGCTGCATCCCCCCCTCTCTCCACCTCCACACCCTCCATCTCCTTCATCAGGGCAATTTCCAGCACCTCCCCCTCCTGGGTGATGAACTTTGCCGTGACATCTACCCTTCTTTCCATCTATAACCTGGCCTTGTTCCCCCCCCCTCCCCAGGGACCCCTTCTTCCTCTCCCCTCCTTCTCCCAGAGGGGATTCTCCACCTTCCCCCCCCCCCTCTGAGACCCTGCACCCTATACTTGCCTCTTTCCTTAACACATCCCTCCCTACCTGGCCTTCTTCAGCGCGCCCCCCACCCATCTCCCCCACTCTTTCCCTCCCTCCCTCCCTCCCTCCCTCCCTTCTTCCAGTCTCCCTCATCTCCTTGCGCTTGTCAGACCCTCCGTTTTCATCATCGTCAGTGTGCCACGTCAGTGTTGTGTTTAGTGCTGTTTCTCCTGTGCGTCAAGAGATGTGATTTGAATTGTGTGCTGCCTTGAGGTCGCTGTCAGTGTTTGTTTGTGCTACGCCATCCGTCGATACTTTTATGCTCCGGTCATACCGTGCCTTGTGTTCTTTTAATTGTCCCAGTGTGTGGTTTCTTGTGTAGGCTACTTTTTTACGGTTTTCCTCTCCATTTTACAGTCGCCCCTTTTTTTGCCTAATGCCTTCCATGATGTTCTCCCTTTTTTATATCGATGTTCCCCATATTCTCGCCTTTGTATATTTTTAACTGTCTTCTATTGTTTGTTCTATGTCTTTCAGCTAAAGAGCAGCGCATATGCTGCTGCCAGCCCGCCCCGATGGGGACTTGAAATACAATAAAGAAAAAAAAAAAACTTTTGAAACAACAAACAGTTTACTTAGTGAAATTTCCTGGCAGATTAAAACTGTGTGCCAGACCGAGACTCAAACTCGGGACCTTTGCCTTTCGCGGCCAAGTGCTCTACCATCTGAGCTACCGAAGCACGACTCACGCCCGGTACTCACAGCTTTACTTCTACCAGTATCTCGTCTCCTACCCTCCAAACCTTAGAGAAGCTCTCCTGCGAACCTGCAGAACTAGCAATCCTGAAAGAAAGGATATTGCGGAGACATGGCTTAGCCACAGCCTGGGGAGGTTTCCAGAATGAGATTTTCACTTTGCAGCGGAGTGTGCGCTGAAATGAAACTTCCTGGCAGATTAAAACTGTGTGCCAGACCGAGACTCGAACTCGGGACCTTTGCCTTTCGCGGGCACGTGCTCTACCATCTGAGCTACCGATGCACGACTCACGCCCCGTACTCACAGCTTTACTTCTGCCAGTATCTCGTCTCCTACCTTCCAAACTTTACAGAAGCTCTCCTGCGAACCTGCAGAACTAGCACTTCTGAAAGAAAGGATATTGCGGAGACATGGCTTAGCCACAGCCTGGGGGAGGTTTCCAGAATGAGATTTTCACTCTGCAGCGGAGTATGCGCTGATATGAAACTTCCTGGCAGATTAAAACTGTGTGTCCGACCGCGACTCGAACTCGGGACCTTTGCCTTTCGCGGGCAAGTGCGCTACCATCTGAGCTACCGAAGCACGACTCACGCCCGGTACTCAAAGCTTTACTTCTGGTGGTAGAGCACTTGCCCGCGAAAGGTAAAGGTCCCGAGTTCGAGTCTCGGTCTGGCACACAGTTTTAATCCGCCAGGAAGTTTCATATCAGCGCACACTCCGCTGCAGAGTGAAAATCTCATTCTGGAGTTTACTTAGTGTTTCCCATCTGTCTCACTTTCATTTAACTGCCGCTTGTAAAATAAATTAATTTGTATTGTTCGTAAACTGTAACAGCACGACGGTTCCAGTACAGTGGTGGAAGTGATCGACGAACTAGTAGATGTGCAACAAATGCTACTACCAGTAGCGCCATTGGCGTCGGGCCAGTATGACGGACCTGCGTTGACGGCCCCGGAGCACGCAGCGGAGCTGGAGGCGTGACGCCGCCGGCCGGCTTGACGGAGTGGTTTAATTATCGGCCGGGAGGCCGGCTGTCCCGGATAACGCACGAGCCCCAAATACTCGCGCCACTGCCCGGACGCGCCGGCACGCCGCAGGGCGCACTCCCCCTGGTGACGTGTCCGCCCCGGACCAGTCAGGCCGCAGCCGCTCGCAGCGCGTAGCCCGCTCTGGCTGTGTGACTCCGAAACTAGAACAAGTTCCATCGGCAGTCCACAAATGCCTCTCAGCGAGGAGGTGACTCTGGATGCGGAGCAGACGCAGCCGCACGTGACGGAGGGTTGAACCCTCTGCTGAGGGCGAAGTCTTAGCGCCTCTGGAGCGCTTCTCCTTCTTGCATGGTGTGGTGGTGGGAAGATGACATGATGGTTCTGGTATTTTACTTGGCTTTCATGCTGGCGAACGGTCCGATTGACTGGCCGGCTAGGTATTTAAAAATGAAAGCTGACATGACAGTAGGAGTTTGAGGAAAGAGAACGGCCCATTGGCTAGCCAGTAGATTACAACTAAATGACAGAGTAAAGGAGAGGAGGAGGGACAGTAGGAGTTATTGAAAGCGAAAGGCCATTATCCTGGCCTCATCTTCGTGGCAGTGTCAATGATGGCGGTAGCAGACAATCTTGAGGCGGTTGAGTGGGGGGGGGGGGGGGGGGGGAGGGCAGGGAGAAGAGAAAGAAGTCAGAGAGTGGCAAGTGAAGATGTGAAAGAGGAAGGGCCTGTCTTTCTCAAATGGTTCAAACGGCTCTGAGCATTATGGGACTTAACATCTTAGGTCATCAGTCAACCTAGAACTACTTAAACCTAACTAACCTAATGACATCACACACATCCATGCCCGAGGCAGGATTCGAACCTGCGACCGTAGCGGTCGTGCGGTTCCAGACTGTAGCGCCTTTAACCGCTCGGCCACTCCGGCCGGAGGACCTGTCTGGATTAGGCCAATGTTGGGGTAGAGGGGGGGTGGGGGGTGGGCAGTGTGGGTGGAGTGAGTGGATGTGAAGCCTTCTCATCGCTATCGTGCCGCCCTGAACAGGCAAACGGCTTTCGAACCTGAAATACCGCAATACGAATTCCAGCGCTGTTTGTTCATAAGTGAAAAGCTACTGTTCCGGCCATACCGTGTCTGTTCTTCCTACGCTGTATGACAAATACTAGGAATCAAATAAACCACCGCTGTTGAAAGTTATCTAAATAAATAAAAAAATTACTGATGTACTGCTTCTGAATATAAGCTCTGAGATGCAATAATAAATGAACTGTCGTAATGTGAAGGAAAATCTCCATTGTAAATATAATTAATTGTCGTAATGTAAAGGGAAGTAGGCACTGAAAGACCTAAGTCGAAACAAGGCCCCGGGAGTAGACAACATTCCATTAGAAATACTGACAGCCTTGGGAGAGCCAGTCCTGACAAAACTCTACCATCTGGTGAGCAAGATGTATGACATAGGCGAAATACCCTCAGACTTCAAGAAGAATATAATAATTCCAATCCCAAAGAAAGCAAAGAAAGCAGGTGTTGACAGATGTGAAAATTACCGAACTGTCAGTTTAATAAGTCACAGCTGCAAAATACTAACGCGAATTCTTTACAGAAGAATGGAAAAACTAGTAGAAGCCGACGTTGGGGAAGATCAGTTCGGATTCCGTAGAAATATTGGAACACGTGAGGCAATACTAACCTTACGCCTTATCTTATAAGAAAGATTAAGGAAAGGCAAACCGACGTTTCTAGCATTTGTAGACTTAGAGAAAGCTTTTGACAATGTTGACTGGAATACTCTCTTTCAAATACTGAAGGCGGCAGGGGTAAAATAGATGGAGCGAAAGGCTATTTACAATTTTTACTTAAACCAGATGGCAGTAATAAGAGTCGAGGGACATGAAAGGGAAGCAGTGGTTGGGAAGGGAGTGAGGGTTGTAGCCTCTCCCCGATGTTATTCAATCTGTATATTGAGCCAGCAGTAAAGGAAACAAAAGAAAGTAGGTATTATAATCCATGGAGAAGAAATAAAAACTTTGTGGTTTGCCGATGATATTGTAATTCTGTCAGAGACAGCAAAGGACTTGGAAGAGCAGTTGAACGGAATGGACAGTCTCTTGAAAGTAGGATATAAGATGAACATCAACAAAAGCGAAATGAGGATAATGGAATGCAGTCGAATTAAGTCGGGTGATGCTGAGGGAATTAGATTAGGACATGAGACACTTAAAGTAGTAAAGGAGTTTTGCTATTTGAGGAGCAAAATAACTGATGATGGTCGAAGTAGAGAGGATATAAAATGTAGACTAGCAATGGCAAGGAAAGCATTTCTGAAGAAGAAAAATTTGTTAACATCGAGTATGGATTTAAGTGTAAGGAAGTCGTTTTGAAAGTATTTGTATGGAGTGTAGCCATGTATGGAAGTGAAACATGGACGATAAATAGTTTGGACAAGAAGAGAATAGAAGCTTTCTAAATGCGGTGCTACAGAAGAATGCTGAAGATTATATGGGTAGAGCACATAACTAATGAGGAGGTATTCAATAGAATTGTAGAGAAGAGAAATTTGTGGCACAACTTGACTAGAAGAATTGATCATTTGGTAGGACATGTTCTGAGGCATCAAGGAATTGCCAAATTAATATTCCAGGGCAGTGTGGAGGGTAAGAATCACAGAGGGGGACCAAGAGATGATTACACTAAGCAGATTCAGAAGGATGTAGGTTGCAATTGGTACTGGGAAATGAAGGGGGTTGCACAACATAGAGTAGCATTGAGAGCTGCTTCCAGTCAGTCGGTCACAACAACAAATTCAACAAAGGGAAGTCTTTCATAGTGTAAAAATTAGCAAACTGACTGCAAGAATTCCGAACAGTATAAACTGGCTGAATAATGAACTTTGACATGAAACCTGCGATAATTAGATTTGCAAAACTCATCACAAAAATTGTCTCTGAATGAGATAAGTTAACCCTAATTGAATAAATAGAAAAAAAATATTTGTTCTCACCTCTGTTCTGCGCAAATATGGATAATGCGTTACAATACGCGCCGCTGTGCTAAAGCTGCAAATTACTGCATCTACACAGAGACACTAGAGAGGTGCAATGAGTTATCTGATAGTTGCAAATCGAAGTATTTGCCGAACAAACTTGGTACCCTGATCAATTAAAAAATTGTAAGAGAGACGTTGGTAGAAAATGAAATATGCCCATGAATGACAACACTAAGATTTTTTGTACACTGTGAAAAAGTGCTCACGGCTGATTTTAAATTTAATGAACGTCGAAACAATACACTTTCCTATCTCTCAAATCTAGCAACTCTCAGTACCACGTACCAAGTTAGTCCAATGGCGCAGCAATAGTGAAAAAAACGTCATTATAATATTTACCCCGGACATTTCATTAGACTTCTTGCTTTGCAAGTCAGTTTCCGTTACAATCTTAATATAATCATGTTCATTAAACACATTGGTAAATTGAGACTCTACATTTGAAACATAACATTGCCATTGCTTCCTCAGTCTAACATAGTTTAACATTGTGTGACCCACAGCGCCCTCGCGCACGTCAGAGATAATCACTTAACTTCTGCGATACAGCTTTACAACACAGCTGCTCGCTCACAGTTATGACGCCTATCACCATCGTATATGAATATGAGAAAACAACATGTAAGCTTGTATAAGCGACAGTCAAATGAAAACAGACAACCGCCACAACGAGAGCTTGGAATGGTCTGCACAGTATTGTAGACATCGACGGATAACGTATCAACTGAATACACTGACCTATGAAGAGCAGTCAACTGAAAACGGAACAGCCACCACAACGGGACTATGGAATGGTCCCATTCGAAAGTAATCACCACACGTGTTAAGACATTTATCCTACTGGGAGACGATCACTTCCTGTTCCGTAAAAGTCGATCGCCTGCTGACGGATCCACAACGACACCCACTCTTCCTTCCTACGACTGAAACCGACGACCACCCATGTCTTTCTTCAGGTCGCCAAAACGTGAAAATCGTACGGTGAAGGATCAGGGCTATACGGAGGACGTTGCAGTGTTTCGCAACCAACAACCGAAGCGTAGCCTTCGTCCGGTTGTCAGTGCGGGGCGGGTTTTATCGTGCAACAGGATGACTCCGTCCTAAACCAGTCCCACAGCCCGGTGGCAAACGGCAAAGCCAACAGTGCAAACATCCCACATCCTCCCCGCCAAGGAAATCCAAAGCCACTCGCAAAAGCTCTTATTATGACCTTCTTCTTCAACTGCAGCTGTCTCTGCTTCCCATGTTCCTCAAGCGTCGAAGCGCAATTAGTACACAGCGCTATGAAAATAGTCTGCGGAAAATGCCAAGCGCCTTGAAGTCGAAATGTCCAGGATTGCTGTGGGACGGAATCACCTTTTTGCACGATAATTCCCGCCCCCACACTGCTAATCGGACGAAGGCTACAATTCAGCGATTTGGTTGGAAAACACTGCAACACTCTCCGGCGCTGGCTGAAGTGGTCGAGCGGTTCTAGGCGCTTCAGTCTTGAACCGCGCGACCACTACGATCGCAGGTTCGAATCCTGCCTCGGACATGGATGTGTGTGATGTCCGTAGGTTAGTTAGGTTTCAGTAGTTCTAATTTCGAAGCTGCTTACAAGAATAATATACAGAAGAATGGAAAACAAAATTGAGAATGCGCTAGGTGACGATCAGTTTGGCTTTAGAAAAAGTAAAGGGACGAGAGAGGCAGTTCTGACGTTAAGGCTAATAATGGAAGCAAGGCTAAAGAAAAATCAAGACCCTTTCATAGGATTTGTCGAGCTGAAAAAAGCGTTCGACAACATAAAATGGTGCAAGCTGTTCGATATTCTGAAAAAAGTAGGGGTAAGCTATAGGGAGAGACGGGTCATATACAATATGTACAACAAACAAGAGGGAATAATAAGAGTGGACGATCAAGAACGAAGTGCTCGTATTAAGAAGGGTGTAAGACAAGGCTGTAGCCTTTCGCCCCTACTCTTCAATCTGTACATCGAGGAAGCAATGATGGAAATAAAAGAAAGGTTCAGGGGTGGAATTAAAATACAAGGTGAAAGGATATCAATGATACGATTCGCTGATGACATTGATATCCTGAGTGAAAGTAAAGAAGAATTAAATGATCTGCTGAACGAAATGAACAGTCCAATGGGTACACAGTATGGTTTGAGAGTAAATCGGAGAAAGACGAAGGTAATGAGAAGTAGTAGAAATGAGAACAGCGAGAAACTTAACATCAGGATTGATGGTCACGAAGTCAATGAAGTTAAGGAATTCTGCTACCTAGGCAGTAAAATAACCAATGACGGACGGAGCAAGGAGGACATCAAAAGCAGACTCGCTATGGCAAAAAAGGCATTTCTGGCCAAGAGAAGTCTACTAATATCAAATACCGGCCTTAATTTGAGGAATAAATTTCTGAGGATGTACGTCTGGAGTACAGTATTGTATGGTAGTGAAACATGGACTGTGGGAAAACCGGAACAGAAGAGAATCGAAGCATTTGAGATGTGGTGCTATAGACGAATGTTGAAAATTAGGTGGACTGATAAGGTAAGGAATGAGGAGGTTCTGCGCAGAATCGGAGAGGAAAGGAATACGTGGAAAACACTGATAAGGAGAAGGGACAGGATGATAGGACATCTGCTAAGACGAGTGGGAAAGACTTCCGTGGTACTAGAGGGAGCTGTAGAGGCCAAAAACGGTAGAGGAAGACAGAGATTGGAATACGTCAAGCAAATAATTGAGGACGTAGGTTGCAAGTGCTACTCTGAGATGAAGAGGTAAGCACAGGAAAGGAATTCGTGGCGGGCCGCATCAAACCAGTCAGTAGACTGATGACCAAAAAAAAAAAAAAAAAGTTCTAGGAGACTGATGACCTAAGATGTTAAGTCCCATAGTGCTCAGAGCCAGCCACTCTCCGTGCTGCCCGGGTCCTTCAGGATGCGGTTTTGACTTCTTTGTCGACCTGAAGAAGGACGTGCGTGGACTGTGTACTGACTTGGAGGAAATCCTAAGAAATTTTGGTCTTATGTCAAAGTGGTAGGTGGATCAAAACAAAATGTTCAGACACTCTGTGAGCAAAATGGTACTGAAACATAGGATGACAGACTAAAGGCCGAAATACTAAATGTCTTTTTCCAAAGCTGTTTCACAGAGGAAGACTGCACTGTGATTCCTTCTCTAGATCGTAGCACAGATGACAAAATGGTAGGTATCGAAATAGATGACAGAGGGATAGAAAAACAATTACAATCGCCCAAAAGAGGAAAGGCCGCTGGGCCTGATGGGATACCAGCTCGATTTTACACATAGTACGCGAAGGAACTTGCCCCACTTCTTGCAACGGTGTACCGTAGGTCTCTAGAAGAGCGTTGCGTTCCAAATCATTGGAAAAGGGCACAGGTTATCCCCGTTTTCAAGAAGGGACTTCGAACAGATGTGCAGGATGTGGTAGTGATAGGAACGATGCCACGGCGTAGGTGAAAGTTCATGAGTTGGCGCTACGAGACACCGACGACAGCACCCTCTAGCCAGCGCTGTGGAGCTGTACGAGCGTCGCTCCGGATTCAACCCATTTGATTCTGAGGAGACGACCTAGCAACATTGTTTCTATTTGACAGTGGGCGAACCACTACTTATAAGCAAAGGTGAATTTAGTTCACACTGCAGTGCTGAGAGTTCTACCTCACCTGCTCCTCCTAGCTTCCTACCACCTACCTTTCAGTTTTCAGGAGCAGACCCAAGGGCCACCTTCCAGGCGGGATATAAAACAGATCTCTAACGTTGATCAGTTTTAGAATTTTGGAACACGTATTATGTTCGAGTATAATAACTTTTCTGGAGACTAGAAATCTACTCTGCAGAAATCAGCATGGGTTTCGAAAAAGACGATCGTGTGAAACCCAGCACGCGTTATTCGTACACGAGACTCAGAGGGCCACAGACACGGGCTCCGAGGTAGATGCCGTGTTTCTTGACTTCCGCTAGGCGTTTGATACAGCTCCCCATAGTCGTTTAATGTACAAAGTAAGAGCATACGAAGACCAATTGTGTGATTGGATTGAAGAGCTCCTAGATAACAGAACGCAGCATGTCATTCTCAATGGAGAGTAGTCTTCCGAAGGAAGAGTGATTTCAGGTGTGCCGCAAGGGAGTGTCGTAGGACCGTTGATATTCACGATATACATAAATGACCTTGTGGATAACATCGGAAGTTCACTGAGGCATTTTGCGGATGATGCTGCAGTATATCGAGAGGTTGTAACAATGGAAAATTGTACTGAAGTGAAGGAGCATCTGCAACGAATTGACGCATGGTGCAGGGTATGGCAACTAAGCCTAATGTGCTGCGAATACATAGAAAGAAAGATCCTTTATCATTTAGCTACAAAATAGCAGGTCAGCAACTGGAAACAGTTAATACCATAAATTATCTGGGAGTACGCATTCGGAGTGATTTAAAATGGAATGATCATATAAAGTCGATCGTCGGTAAAGCAGATACCAGACTGAGATTCATTGGAAGAATCCTAAGAAAATGCAATCCGAAAACAAAGGAAGTAGGTTACAGTACACTTGTTCGCCCACTGCTTGAATACTGCTCAGCAGTGTGGGATCCGTACCAGATCGGGTTGATAGAAGAGATAGAGAAGATCCAACGGAGAGCAGCGCGCTTCGTTACGGGATCATTTAGTAATCGCGAAAGCGTTACCGAGACGACAGGTAAACTCCAGTGGAAGACTCTGCAAGAGAGACGCTCAGTAGCTCGTTACGGGCTTTTGTTTCGAGACCCTTCACCGAGGAGTCAAGCAGTGTCTTGCTCCCTCCTACGTATATCTCGCGAAGAGACCATAAGCATAAAATCAGGGAGATTAGAACCCACACAGAGGCATACCGACAATCTTTCTCTCCGCGAACAATACGAGACTGGAATAGAAGGGAGAACCGATAGAGGTATTCAAGGTACCCTCCGCCACACACCGTCAGGTGGCTTGCGGAGTATGGGTGTAGATGTAGGCGTAGACGTCGGTTTCAGAAGTGCGAGAGTGGGTGCCGATGTGGATCCGTCAAAGGACGACCGATTTCTACGTTAAGAACTGATCGTCTCGCTTCCCAGTGGGATAAATGGCTTAAGCCGTGTGGTGATTACTTTCGAATGGGACCATTCCATAGTCCCATTGTGCCGGCTGTTCGATTTTCATTTGACTGTCCCTCATATTTTAATGTATTTGGTTAATACGTTAATCGTCGATATCTACAATACTGTGCAATTCTTGACTACCTGAGATATGTTTGTGTACCTGACAACCTGAATAACTCAACGGAACAATATAAAATTCTTCACTGCACGAGGAAAGACAATAGTGGGAGCTACTCGAGAACATTAACCGAGTCCACGAGAATGCACAATACGTGAAGTACTGTACTGTAGCGAACGAATCAGACTTCACTTACGAGAAGCAGTATTTTTAAATTTTATCTACTGTAACGGAGTATTTTTAAATTTTATCTACTGTAACGGAATGGATAGTGTCTTGAAAGGAGAATATAAGATGAACATCAACAAAAGCAAAACGAGGATAATGGAATATAGTCGAATTAAGTCGGGTGATGCTGAGGGAAGCAGTAAAGGAGTTTTGCTATTTGGGGAGCAAAATAACTGATGATGGTCGAAGTAGAGAGGATATAAAATGTAGACTGGCAATGGCAAGGAAATCGTTTCTGAAGAAGAGAAATTTGTTAACATCGAGTATAGATTTAAGTGTCAGGAAGTCGTTTCTGAAAGTATTTGTATGGAGTGTAGCCATGTATGGAAGTGAAACATGGACGATAACTAGTTTGGACAAGAAGAGAATAGAAGCTTTTGAAATGTGGTGCTACAGAACAATGCTGAAGATTAGATGGGTAGGTCACATAACTAATGAGGAGGTATTGAATAGAATTGGGGAGAAGAGGAGTTTGTGGCACAACTTGACAAGAAGAAGCGATCGGTTGGTACGACATCTTCTGAGGCATCAAGGGATCACAAATTTAGCATTGGAGGGCAGCGTGGAGGGTAAATATCGTAGAGGGAGACAAAGAGATGAATACACTAAGCAGATTCAGAAGGATGTAGGTTGCAGTAGTTACTGGGAGATGAAGAAGCTTGCACAGCGTAGAGTAGCATGGAGAGCTGCGTCAAACCAGTCTCAGGACTGAAGACCACAACAACAACATCTACTGTAAATGTTTGGTAAAAGCCTGCTTATGTAAAAGCAATGAGTTTATATTCGAAATAACTTTTTCTGCTACCCTTCACGGTTATCTTTCCTTTACTATTTTTCAAAACGTGTTTCAGGAAATTATCCCCATTTTTAGTGCGTTTTTCGTGTAAAATGGCATTCATTCGCTAGGTTTCGATGTGTGAGGTTCTGTACTGTCCTACAAACTCGCGAAATTTTATAATTAACGATCGATTTTTACAGAGAGTAAATGAGAATAAGTAACTGACAATAACTTCTACTTACGGATTTTTCCAATTTCGACATTAACTCAACACAAACATCGATCATTAATTACAAACTTTCGCGGGTCTGTGCACCGCCCAGTAACCTTAATGTGACCACCGCCCATGTTTGACGACAGTGCGCACAATGGCGATTGCGACTTAGGCCAAGCAGAGAACTTTTGGGGCGGAGCGGACTGATTTTCCGCACATGCGTGACACTGTGACGTCGTCTTTTCTGTTTGGGTGTCCATGCCCTGCCAAGTGCTCTGTCGACGCGCTAACTGTTCCGCACGAACAATCCCCCAGTGTCCTTGGTGAAGTAGCTACAAAGGATCTTTTTGCAAACCTGAGGCAATGCCGAATTGCAAAGTATCGGCACACTATAGGGATCTTTATGCTACGCAATGAGCGAGGCCAAGATGAGCGAATGTGTTTTAGCAAAATATTCAAATCTGAATCAGCTTCCATGGCCTGTGCAATTTTCCTATAGTTCGTAGGAAAGGATTGAAGAAATTCAGAATCCTGAGCATCGATGTGATAACGAGACGTAGCCAAAGCGTCAAACTCTGCGTCAGGGCAAATCGGAAGACGTGAAAGTGCGTCCGCATTAACATGTTGAGCCGTCGGACGAGACACAATCTCGTACTGGTACTGAGACAACTACAAAGCCCATCTTTGCAATTTTTGTGCAGTTCGTACAGGAACTAGCTTCATCGGATGAAACAAGGACTGCAGTGGACTAAGAAGAATTTTCTGCCGTACAAATAGTGGTGGAATTTAGTGGCACCATACATAATAGCCAATGCCTCTTTCTCTATTTGTGAATATTTAAACTGAGCTATGGGCAAGACTTCTGATGCGAAAGCAATAGGTCTGTCTTTATCACCAGTTCTGTGCGAAAGCACTGCACCGATTCCGTAAGAGGAAGCGTCAACTTGCAGCACAACTGGTTTGTCAGGATGAAAGTGAACCAAGCATCGATCACTGAGCAATGCATCTTTAAGTTTTTCAAAAGCTTCTTGGCACTCATCTGACGAAACAAAGGGGACATTCTTGAGTCGCAAACGATGCAATGAATCTGTGATTTGTACTGCATTCGGTATGAGCTGAATATAATATTTCTTTTTCCCTAAGACTGGCTACAACTCTCTGACATTGCGAGGAACTGGCAGGTCACATATCAGATAACACACGATGTAAGAGATCCATGACTAAGGAATTTATTGCTAGCGCACTCGAGCAGATGTAATTTCGATGGATTGCTCACGCGCTGCCTGCGATATGTAAGCTGTAAGAGAATCTCAGACCAGAGAGCAGTGCTGGCAGCAGTAGTAGTTGTACCTTCAGCATTAGGAGTAAGTAGCACCTAGCAGTCTGGTGTATGGAGTTGGCGGGGCCCGTCGTGGGGAGCGATGGTGGTGCCTGAGCGATGAAGTATAAGTTAAAAGCAGTCGCAGGCATATCTAATTTGTTACAACTAAATTTGTACTATTGTTATATCAAGTCCCATGTAAATTTTTAAAGAAACCTTTTAATAATAATTTTTTTATAAAATTAACTTTTTGACAACAATTCATCTGAATTTAAAGAATTTAGTAATTTCTGCAATCCATGGTCATCCCGATTATCGTAAAGAAAAATCAACTGTTTCTTTTTATACATGACAAATCTAGTGGCCAGCATTGCACTGGGCTGTGACAGAAGAACTTCTTACGAGGTGCATTCAAGTTCTAAGGCCTCCGATTTTTTTTCTCCGGACTGGAAAGAGATAGAAACATGCGCATTGTTTTAAAATGAGACCGCGTTCATTGTCAATACGTCCCAGAGATGGCAGCACCGTACGGCAGATGGAATTTTACTGCCATCTGCGGGAATGAGAACTGTTTTAAATACTTAAAATGGCGACGTTTTCTGAATTTGCGTGGTGTGAAACCAATTGAAATTCATCGACAGTTGAAGGAGACATGTGGTGATGGAGCTATGGATGTGTCGAAAGTGCGTTCGTGGGTGCGACAGTTTAATGAAGGCAGAACATCGTGTGACAACAAACCGAAACAACCTCAAGCTCGCACAAGCCGGTCTGACTACATGATCGAGAAAGTGGAGAGAATTGTTTTGGGGGATCGCCGAATGACTGTTGAACAGATCGCCTCCAGAGTTGGCATTTCTGTGGGCTCTGTGCACACAATCCTGCATGACGACCTGAAAATGCGAAAAGTGCCATCCAGGTAGGTGCCACGAATGCTGATGGACGACCACATGGCTGCCCGTGTGGCATGTTGCCAAGCAATGCTGACGCGCAACGACAGCATGAATGGGACTTTCTTTTCGTCGGTTGTGACAATGGATGAGACGTGGATGCCATTTTTCAATCCAGAAACAAAGCGCCAGTCAGCTCAATGGAAGCACACAGATTCACCGCCACCAAAAAAATTCGGGTAACCGCCTGTGCTGAAAAAATGATGGTGTCCATGTTCTGGGACAGCGAGGGCGTAATCCTTACCCACTGCGTTCCAAAGGGCACTACGGTAACAGGTGCATCCTACGAAAATGTTTTGAAGAACAAATTCCTTCCTGCACTGTAACAAAAACGGCCGGGAAGGGCTGCGCGTGTGCTGTTTCACCAAGACAACGCACCCGCACATCGAGCTAACGTTACGCAACAGTTTCTTCGTGATAACAACTTTGAAGTGATTCCTCATGCTCCCTACTCACCTGACCTGGCTCCTAGTGACTTTTGGCTTTTTCCAACAATGAAAGACACTCTCCGTGGCCGCACATTCACCAGCCGTGCTGCTATTGCCTCAGCGATTTTCCAGTGGTCAAAACAGACTCCTAAAGAAGCCTTCGCCGCTGTCATGGAATCATGGCGTCAGCGTTGTGAAAAATGTGTACGTCTGCAGGGCGATTACGTCGAGAAGTAACGCCAGTTTCATCGATTTCGGGTGAGTAGTTAATTAGAAAAAAAATCGGAGGCCGTAGAACTTGAATGCACCTCGTATAGGAGCAGATACATACGCGTTATCCGGCGACTTAATTAAGGTAAGAATTTTCAGTTTATTCAAAATGATCTTTCATGGCCATGACGCAGCACTGCTGACGTCGAAATTTACCATTTTAGATTCACAGTCAGTTAATTATTGAAAGGTTATATATGAGGCACACTTTTTATTGGGAGGTTAGTCACCTTATTATTGCGAGGCTACAGAACAATAAACTGTTGGGAGGTTACACTATATGTGAATGTTATAGCATAATTTATATATTTCTACTGTTGGGAGGTTACAACGAAACATAGCACGCAGATTTGCAATGTGTTCTTCAGGTGTACGACCTGCTACGACAACATCATCCAAATAGTTTGAACAGTTAGGTACTTGAGCACCCAGCTGTTCCAAATACCGTTGGAAAATTACTGGTGCAGAAGCACTGCCAAAGTACAAACGAAAATATTTAAACAAGCCGAAACGAGTGTTCACAACACTCACGGTTTGAGATAGTAATATTAGTCATTTTCGCCTCATAAACATTAATATACGCTCAATAGTAAACGCCTGATGGCCTAAAGTTATCGAACAATTGCAAAGTAAAACAAATGAACCATCGCATAGCGCCGACAGAGTCTATTATTCTTTATCTTTGCCGTTCTTGCGCGGTGCCTGTAAATCTCTACGTACATGTATCGATTAATGGTATATAAAAAAAATAATTCTGTTGTTTCAAGACAAATGAGGTTTTTGGGGCCTCACCTTTTATTGTTTGTATTCTATGAAAGGCGGACTTGCTGCGTTTCGCAACTGTATTTTATATTTTATGTGAAAATATTGAGTGAATATGCTAAATGTTATTTTTTTCAATCAAAAAACATGTAGTTTCTTGTAACTGATTACGAACAGACAGCATCAAGGGGACATTTTGACTGTTATGTATAAAGTATTTAACCACAGTGGTCATCTACTGTAATTTAATATGAAAAGCTACGTAGCATTAAAGAAAAGTGTGCTACAGATAAGTGTGCTTATTTTAGTAAATTAACGTTGAGTATTTCCATCTCCTCATTCACTCAATTGATAATTATTTTGTATTAGTTCATTACCAGAAATTACGATCACGCTGATGGGCCGAACGCAGCATGAGGCAGAAGGAACATTATCGTTTTCCTTTTATTTCTGAGCCAATTTTTTTAATTGTGTAGTGTTGCATTTCTTTTAAAGCCCATAAATCTTCTGGTCCCTTAGTGTTGTTCCGGGTATGACTGCATCGCGAATATGAAAGGCACAGAAATGATAATGTTTCTCTTATTCAGGTATTTAATGCTCGACGTATGTTATTATAATAGTGTAATCAGTCCCTGATTCTGTTGCCAAGTGGCCCACCAAAATATTCACTTTTTCGACATTTAAAAAAAAAATATATAAAATAACAATTATTTTTCTTTTTGCCCCCCCCAACAACAACGCTACAAAATTCTTCATCTAGTTGTATTTAAAGAAATGCGTCGCTCAAGTCAGTATTTGAAAAGTAGCGACCAGCGCCTAATCTGTCCAGGACATCCTATGGGAGTGGGCTGACGGTAGACTTAAAGGCGAATGCGACATGGACTTGCCCATTGACTAGCTTGCATGGGCGCAATAGCTCCGCTACCTTGCAGTTCTTTAAGTTCAGCAGTTAGTTTGTCCCGTAATGCAATGGGAACAGTTCTGGTCCGGCAAAATTTCGGCTGAGCATTGTCTTTCATAGTAATGTGTCCAACAAAATAGTTAACCTTGGCTAAACCTTCAGAAAAACGTTGAGGGAATTCTTGCAGCATGTAACACCATAGGTCTAATGCTGTACGGATTTATTCTGCTTTTTTGCTTTGGTTTAATGTTATAAATTGAGTATCTGTAAATGTGTTTGATTAAATAGATAACACAAAATTGTATACTCTTTTCTTTGTTTAGAACTTTGATGTCATGGTTTGATTCTATGTAAAGTAGTGTATCTGTCATTTTAAATTCTTTGTCCCATTTGGAGGGAAAAAATCTTACTGTATCTAATTGTAATTTTGTGTGAATAATTTCTGGTAGAAATGTCAATATGTGCAAATATTCTGTTTTATTTAATGTATTTGGTTACTGTTACGTAAACTGCTGATCCTCGCTTAGGGTTCTTAGTTATTCTGTGTATAAGAGGTAGTGTGGTTCCCCTCGGGAACGGAACTGTGTAGCGCGCGCAAATTGTGGTTGGCCTAGGTAGAAAAGGTGGAACACGAGTCAGTCGGGGACGAGTTACCAAACTGTGCACTGCCATGTAAAGATTGTAAATTGTGTTGGTTCAGAGAGAGGCTTTTTCTGCTACTTTCCAATGGCTCAGATGGATGGATAAATAGCTGGAACGATTCTGGAATTGGTATTCATCATCGTCACCAAGAAGGGTTAGAGTCCAGCAATTCTGTCTGCAAATCCACCTACCAACATGCAGTTGCCACCACATTGCGCAACTACTGTAAAGGAGTACTATAATAATGTACATTGAAGGATCAGCTTATTGAGCGATTTAGTGTGCACAAATATAAGGTAACTTAAAACTGAATTTATGTACCTACCTTAATTTTTTCCTTATCATAACACCTCTAAGGTTCCTCTCCGTTTGAACTAAAGTGATTACCGAGTGTCCCTACTGAAAGAACATTAAAGACCAGTGTTTTGCTATTTAATGCCTCTTGAACATAGTAAAAAGAAAGTTAAAGTTAATGTGGCAAGAGAGTGAGTTAAAGTAAATGATGCTTATTGAAAATAATTTTCCTATTAAAACTGCTTATTAAAGTGTTGTTGCCAACTTCAAAATTAAAAGTTCTTAAGACTGAGGCTTATAAAGTTTTGCTTGGTAAATGATCACATCGCTGCCTGTTGTAAATCGCAGAAGACGAGTCAGTATCTTGCAAATTTGTCAACATTGTGTCTCACTGTAGCAAAAGTCGTGAATTGCATTTATGAAAGGTTATATACTCGTTTTCTCTCTTGTGTATTGGAATTGCATATTAATGATATAACAGGATCCACAGTTTGTCTATTGTGTTAATACTAGGTAACAAGTAATGGGAAGACCACTATCTATGAAAACATTAATTTCTTTATTCAAAAGACAGTGAGAAGTAACCTGTTGATGAATTCCATATAACCTTCATTCTTAATAGAAAAGTATTTAGTTGAGAGAGACTTACCCTGTGATTAGTTCATAATTTTGCAGTGAACTACATTTATAATTTTATGTCAGCTAGGAAAATGTTTGAACAATAATACTGAACCTATGTCCAATTAATGATTCTGCAGTGAATATTAATAGTAACGTTATAAAGACCATTCAGTTTGAATAAGCCCTGAAAGTAATAGTGTGTTTCGTTATCTGTTATATTTTTGCAGATAGTTTGTGCTGCTCTATCTGTTTGTTCCAACCTTAACGTTAACATATGCAGGTGTCAGAGATCATTGCAGTCGCGTGTGGCCAAGTCTTGGTTGTGTTTGTCCGTTCAAGTTACGCATACCTACTTTCTTAAACGAGAACGTTAATCTTTCTCTTGCCTAATTAGGCTGGCGACCGTTTTCCTTAGTATTTAAACAGTATAGCTAGGCAAAAATATTGTTTGTTACTGTTCGAATATTTACGTAATTCTGATTTTGATTTCCTATAACACGGTCAACATAACAAAATTCGTCTCAGAGGGTAACACTGCTCTGTTGCTTTATACCATAATTGCTTTAAGAAGATAGTTTTATTTCACGACCTGCCTCCAACTTTAAGGTTATGGTATAGCAGTAGCGGACGGTAGTGTTATATGTGTCTTTTCTGTGACAGAACTATTTGTTCAGTTGGGGCATAGTACGCAATAAACCAAATTTGGTATTTGATTACATAAGCTACGTAAATACGCTGTTGCAGTGTTATAAGCAAACTAGCTACACTGTCTTTGGCTTTGAATGCAGTCACTGACAGCACAGTGTCTTGAATTTGGAAGCCAAACGAATCAAAGTCACATATGTTCTCACAATCGCGTGATTGTAGCACAGCGAAAGGCACAGTTCACGCATGCCAGTGATACAAGGCAGGCAAAGTACATATTCCGAGGACGGGAATTTCTTGTCCATTATAAGCCATCAGGTGCGTACTAGTTTTAGACAGGCGTGGGGAGCCTAACAGTTCATACAGGGTGTTTCAAAAATGACCGGTATATTTGAAACGGCAATAAAAACTAAACGAGCAGCGATAGAAATACACCGTTTGTTGCAATATGCTTGGGACAACAGTACATTTTCAGGCGGACAAACTTTCGAAATTACAGTAGTTACAATTTTCAACAACAGATGGCGCTGCAAGTGATGTGAAAAATATAGAAGACAATGCAGTCTGTGGGTGCGCCATTCTGTACGTCGTCTTTCTGCTGTAAGCGTGTGCTGTTCACAACGTGCAAGTGTGCTGTAGACAACATGGTTTATTCCTTAGAACAGAGGATTTTTCTGGTGTTGGAATTCCACCGCCTAGAACACAGTGTTGTTGCAACAAGACGAAGTTTTCAACGGAGGTTTAATGTAACCAAAGGACCGAAAAGCGATACAATAAAGGATCTGTTTGAAAAATTTCAACGGACTGGGAACGTGACGGATGAACGTGCCGGAAAGGTAGGGCGACCGCGTACGGCAACCACAGAGGGCAACGCGCAGCTAGTGCAGCAGGTGATCCGACAGCGGCCTCGGGTTTCCGTTCGCCGTGTTGCAGCTGCGGTCCAAATGACGCCAACGTCCACTTATCGTCTCATGCGCCAGAGTTTACACCTCTGTCCATACAAAATTCAAACGCGGCAACCCCTCAGCGCCGCTACCATTGCTGCACGAGAGACATTTGCTAACGATATAGTGCACAGGATTGATGACGGCGATCTGCATGTGGGCAGCATTAGGTTTACTGACGAAGCTTATTTTTACCTGGACGGCTTCGTCAATAAACAGAACTGGCACATATGGGGAACCGAAAAGCAACATGTTGCAGTCCCATCGTCCCTGCATCCTCAAAAAGTACTGGTCTGGGCCGCCATTTCTTCCAAAGGAATCATTGGCCCATTTTTCAGATCCGAAACGATTACTGCATCACGCTATCTGGACATTCTTCGTGAATTTGTGGCGGTACAAACTGCCTTAGACGACACTGCGAACACCTCGTGGTTTATGCAAGATGGTGCCCGGCCACATCGCACGGCCGACGTCTTTAATTTCATGAATGAATATTTCGATGATCGTGTGATTGCTTTGGCATACAGGAGGCGGCGTGGATTGGCCTCCCTATTCGCCAGACATGAACCCCTGTGACTTCTTTCTGTGGGGACACTTGAAAGACCAGGTGTACCGCCAGAATCCAGAAACAATTGAACAGCTGAAGCAGTACATCTCATCTGCATGTGAAGCCATTCCGCCAGCACGTTGGCAAAGGTTTCGGGTAATTTCATTCAGAGACTACGCCATATTATTGCTACGCATGGTGGATATGTGGAAAATATCGTACTATAGAGTTTCCCAGACTGCAGCGCCATCTGTTGTTGAAAATTGTAACTACTGTAATTTCGAAAGTTTGTCTGCCTGAAAATGTACTGTTGTCCCAAGCATATTGCAACAAACGGTGTATTTCTATCGCTGCTCGTTTAGTTTTTGTTGCCGTTTCAGATATACCGGTCATTTTTGAAACACCCTGTATGTACTACGATTGAGCAATGTAACAGACGCACCAGTGTCCAACTGAAATTTCACACGTTTTCCACTAAGATGCAAATAACCAAAAAGTTTGTTGGACTGGCGTAACAACCAAGAAACCATTTGCTTGCTAGTTTTGCTATTGCCTGCAGCGGGCTTTGAATACACTGCACTGATTACATGGGCCTAGTAAATAGATTTTTGTGAGTGGGCGAAATTCTTCTGTTTGTTCAATTGCAAACATTACACCTGTATTGCCATAAGCTTAACACTGTGCTTGTATGGACGGACAATATTGGCGTTTGTGCCGTGAATAAGACCAAGGGCATGACTTAATTCTGTTCACTGATGTAGCCACCCCTGTAGAGAACCTTTAAGTGGCTTGGAGAGCGTATGCTCTTTCTGCTTACTGGGCTAATCGTGAGCAATGGACAGCTCAACCCGACAAATTGGTGTCTAGTCAAATTTATCGGCCGCTGCAGCACCTGAATAACACTGATCTACAATTTGCACTACATGATAGATCTGACAGTTTCAAAATCTGTTCTCCAAGTTTGACATCAGCTACATTGTACACGATCGCATCATGCAACATAACATCTGAATATAAAGCACCACAAGCACATTTGAATTTGCATTATCTCGCCATAACCTGAAAATCTGTTACCCGCTCGTGATAAGTTTGTTCTGACCTTTTCTTGGAACGAAAGAATTGGTACCTAGCTGCCACCACATTCACTTGTTGGTCATAATAGTTAGTTAGAGAACCTACAACCTGATCGTAGGAAAGTTCTCTCAGAGTGGCGTTAGCGAACAATTTCTGAATGAAGCGAAAGACTGCACTTCCTACCGTTGACAAAAAGTAATATAGTTTCACAGTACCTGATACTCTTTGAGCAATTATGTGGGCTGCAACCACTCGAGCCATTCCTTTTCCATTTCATTAAACTGGCGAAAAGGCGGTATGGCACATGGAGCTACAGTTGTGGCATGTTGGTCGGTTGATCACTGCATTTATTGCTTGGTCGGTGAATAACTGCTGTACTTTGTTTAGAAGCGTTGCAATCTTTTGCGTCTGAAACTGAAACATATATGGTAGTTGCATTGCATTTATTGCTTGCAGCTGAGGCGCCTGAGCACAGGGTGGGAGAGGTGGGTTGCTCATTTTGGAATAGACAAATGCGATAAACAGAGAATGCAAGCAACAAAAACAAGTACGCAAGCGAAGAAAATTTCTGCAATGCCCACCTGAAAACACAGAACAGAAAAAGCACTTTAAGAGACATTTGAGCCGTGTGCGGCTGGTGTTCATGCCCTTTATTGTTTGTCATCTTCTCTTTACGATACTACCGCCTCGTTTTCTTAATCGATTCACTGGCGTCACTAACAAGGGAACCTCCCCATCGCACCCCCCTCAGATTTAGTTATAAGTTGGCACAGTGGATAGGCCTTGAGAAACTGAACACAGATTAATCGAGAAAACAGGAAGAAGTTGTGTGGAACTATGAAAAAAATAAGCAAAATATACAAACTGAATAGCCCATGTGCAAGATAGGCAACGTCAAGGACAATGTGTACTGAGGAGCGCAGTGGTCCCGCGGTTAGCGTGAGCAGCTGCGGAACGAGAGGTCCTTGGTTAAAGTCTTCACTCGAGTGAAAATTTTAATTTTTTATTTTCAGACAATTATGAAAGTTCAGGCATTCACACATAATCAACTTCGCTCTCCAAAATTCCAGGACATGTTCAGATTTTCTTGGACATAAGAAGGATTTGACGGTCTACACACGGAAACATTTGAAAACGTTAAAAACATATGTTTTGACAGAGCACAAGGAAAACCGTGCGACTGTGAAACTGTTGCATTCATTTGTTGCAGTTTATGTGACAAACTCTTATGTTTTCATCACTTTTTTGGGAGTGAATATCACATCCACAACAATAAAACCTAAACCGGGCAAGGTAGAAGAATCTTTTTACCCAGTCGCCAAGTGCACAAGTTAGGTGGGTCGACAACATATTCCTGTCACATGACGCACATGCCGTCACCAGTGTCGTATACAATATATCAGACGTGTTTTCCTGTGAAGGAATGGATTGACCTATGACCTTCTGATCAATTGTTTTCGGTTCCCATTGGAGTGGCACGTCCTTTCGTCTACTAATCACACGGTTTTGCGGGGAGGTCGCAAAACACAGACACTAAACTTATTACAGTGAACAGAGACGTCAATGAACGAACGGACAGATCATAACTTTGCGAAAATAAAGAAAGTAAACTTTTCACTCGAGAGAAGACTTGAACCAAGGACCTCTCGCTCCGCAGCTGCTCACGGTAACCACGGGACCACGGCGCTCCTCAGCTAAGACCCTCCTAGATGTTGGCTATCTTGCACGTGGACTACTCAGTTTTTATATTTTGCTTATTTTTTTTCATAGTTCCACACAACTTCTTCCTGTTTTCTCGATTGATCTGTGTTCAATTTTTCAAGGCCTAGCCACTGTGCCAACTTATAACTAAATCTGAGGGGGGTGCGATGGGGAGGTTCCCTTGTAAGTTCCTGTCTTACCTGCCTGTGAGTGGCAGCAGCAGCGTTTATCGATAAGAGTACTGTCGTATTATCTTTGAAGCGACCGCTAGTATTTCCGGCTCGTGGTGTGTCGGGAGTTCGGTCGGGACGCAGCAGCAGTGAAGTCGGGGACGGAGCGCCAGTGAGGCGCGGACAGCAAGTGCTCGCCGACCGCTGGCGACACACGTGAACTGTCCGACGGAAGGCGATTGGAGAGGGACGACCGTTGGTTGGTCGTTCGGTTGGTCGTCTCATCGGGCGACGTTTATTTGGTCCTTTGACCGTTTCTGGGCCTCGTCGTCATCTTGCCGGACGCGGGTCGGTTCCTTCCTTGTGCAGAGATGTCTTGGCCAATGCGCAAGAGTGGCTGCGTGGCTGGGTCAGAGCCAGTGTGCCCGGGTCACCGTATCTCCGAATTCCGAACCGACATCGAGTTGAGTCGGGTTGGAGCTGCAGTTAGCTTCGGATAGCCGAGACTCGCCCGACCGTTGCCGACACACGTAACTTCAGTGGGAACGTCCTGGGTTGGTCGTTCGATCGGTCGTCTCATCGGACTGCTTTTGGAAACTCTATATATGTCGAATTCATTCGTCCTTGTTGTCCCACAGTGACTACTTTTACTATTGTTCGAGTTCTTGTGCAAGTGTGTTTACGTGGAACCGTATGTAGCTTCTGTGATTTCGACTGAGCAGATGAATGCTGACTTAGTACCGGAGTAGTCAGACGGTCGGTTGAAACAGAGCAGCGAGTGTGTCGGGTGGAAGGGAATCGATGGAATTTATTAGACTGTTGGTTGGTTCTTCAGCCGCCCCTAGGTCGCGTTGCCACCCCATTGTTCAGTGTTACACTTGGCTGCCAGTCTCACATATACCATTGTTAGAGTTTCCTCCCCAGGTCGACCCTTGGAACACTTCTGAGCACCGCTGTTGGTTAATTGCCAGTTTATTTGGTCGCAGGTACTGCGACAGGCCATCAGCCGTGTGTTAATATTGTGTGTTTTATGAGTAGTACATGGCCTTCAGCCAAACTTGATGTCAACTATTTTAAAATTAGGCCTTCAGCCGTCTTTTATTTAAAATTCTTGTTACTCTGTATTTAGGCCTTCAGTCGCGTTTGTTTCAGAAGCTGTGGCTTTAATATGTAAATCCTTGTCTGAAAGCCTACTCTTTAATTGTCTTGAATTCTTGAAATGGCCTTCAGCCGTGTTCTGTAAATGTTTATCTTAAGGCTGTCTTTAATTATTTTTGAGTAATTGTTTGGACCTCAGCCGGACGGAGGGGCCGAGCGGTTCTAGGCGCTTCAGTCTGGAACCGCACGACCGCTACGGTCGCAAGTTCGAATCCTGCCTCGGGCATGGATGTGTGTGATGTCTTTAGGTTAGTTAGGTTTACGTAGTTCTAAGTCCTAGGGGCTGATGACGTCAGATGTTACGTCCCGTAGTGCTCAGAGCCATTTGAACCATTTGTTTGGACCTTCAGCCGACAAGATACTTCAAGTTTTCGTAAGATGTTTTTCTGTTGTACTGTGTAAATTAATTTGAATTTTCCTTAATATGGCCTTTAGCTGAAAGTTTTAAATGCTTGGCTTTTAAGGAATTTCCTTAGTTGATCTGAAATACACTCCTGGAAATGGAAAAAAGAACACATTGACACCGGTGTGTCAGACCCACCATACTTGCTCCGGACACTGCGAGAGGGCTGTACAAGCAATGATCACACGCACGGCACAGCGGACACACCAGGAACCGCGGTGTTGGCCGTCGAATGGCGCTAGCTGCGCAGCATTTGTGCACCGCTGCCGTCAGTGTCAGATAGTTTGCCGTGGCATACGGAGCTCCATCGCAGTCTTTAACACTGGTAGCATGCCGCGACAGCGTGGACGTGAACCGTATGTGCAGTTGACGGACTTTGAGCGAGGGCGTATAGTGGGCATGCGGGAGGCCGGGTGGACGTACCGCCGAATTGCTCAACACGTGGGGCGTGAGGTCTCCACAGTACATCGATGTTGTCGCCAGTGGTCGGCGGAAGGTGCACGTGCCCGTCGACCTGGGACCGGACCGCAGCGACGCACGGATGCACGCCAAGACCGTAGGATCCTACGCAGTGCCGTAGGGGACCGCACCGCCACTTCCCAGCAAATTAGGGACACTGTTGCTCCTGGGGTATCGGCGAGGACCATTCGCAACCGTCTCCATGAAGCTGGGCTACGGTCCCGCACACCGTTAGGCCGTCTTCCGCTCACGCCCCAACATCGTGCAGCCCGCCTCCAGTGGTGTCGCGACAGGCGTGAATGGAGGGACGAATGGAGACGTGTCGTCTTCAGCGATGAGAGTCGCTTCTGCCTTGGTGCCAATGATGGTCGTATGCGTGTTTGGCGCCGTGCAGGTGAGCGCCACAATCAGGACTGCATACGACCGAGGCACACAGGGCCAACACCCGGCATCATGGTGTGGGGAGCGATCTCCTACACTGGCCGTACACCACTGGTGATCGTCGAAGGGACACTGAATAGTGCATGGTACATCCAAACCGTCATCGAACCCATCGTTCTACCATTCCTAGACCGGCAAGGGAACTTGCTGTTCCAACAGGACAATGCACGTCCGCATGTATCCCGTGCCACCCAACGTGCTCTAGAAGGTGTAAGTCAACTACCCTGGCCAGCAAGATCTCCGGTTCTGTCCCCCATTGAGCATGTTTGGGACTGGATGAAGCGTCGTCTCACGCGGTCTGCACGTCCAGCACGAACGCTGGTCCAATTGAGGCGCCAGGTGGAAATGGCATGGCAAGCCGTTCCACAGGACTACATCCAGAATCTCTACGATCGTCTCCATGGGAGAATAGCAGCCTGCATTGCTGCGAAAGGTGGATATACACTGTACTAGTGCCGACATTGTGCATGCTCTGTTGCCTGTGTCTATGTGCCTGTGGTTCTGTCAGTGTGATCATATGATGTATCTGACCCCAGGAATGTGTCAATAAAGTTTCCCCTTCCTGGGACAATGAATTGACGGTGTTCTTATTTCAATTTCCAGGAGTGTATTACTTCGGCCTTCAGCCGAGAAGATATTGCAATTTTACTTATTTAAGGCTTTCAGCCGTTTCTATAAAGCCTGGTGTTTTTGAAGAAGTTAGTTGCACAAGCTACTTGGGTCCTCAGCCGTGAATTGATCTTTGTTGTTTTAAAGAAAAAACTGTGCATTTGTTTCGAGGAATTGTGTGTTTTGGTATAACTAAAAGTAATTGATCTCGGGCCCTTTCCACAACCTGATGCGCTCTGTAATGAGAAACACCAGGTTACATTTAAACACACCCCTGCAAAGAAAAGACAAGGTAGAATTCAAAATTGGCTCTGAGCGCTATGAGACTTAACGTCGGAGGTCATCAGTCCCCTAGAACTTAGAACTACGTAAACCTAACTAACCTAAGGACATCACACACATCCATGCCCGAGGCAGAATTCGAACCTGCGACCGTAGCAGTCGCGCGGTTCCGGACTGCAGCGCCTAGAAGCGCGTGGCCACCGCGGTCGGCTCAAGGTAGAATTAGTGCGGCACCAAAACACAGAAGCCCACGACAAAAAAAGAGAGAGACAATCTGTGGCAGGTGGTGGCTCTGGTTTCGAAACGTTAACAGGATGTCGCCATGTTATTGCTTCTATATCGTCGGCACCATGTTATTCGGACATCTCGTCGCCATGTTGTCGTGTCTAGGAATTCCGCATACTCCGTTCGCTATACAGACAATCAAACAACTCTTATTAATGAGTTCTATTATAACAATACAAATACAAATACTTAACTTTGGCCGGCCGTTATGGCCGAGCGGTTCTAGGCGCTTCTGTCTGGAACCCCACGACCGCCACGGTCGCAGGTTCGAATCCTGCCTTGGGCAAGGATGTGTGTGATGTCCTTAGGTTTAACTAGTTCTGAGCTCTAGGGGACTGATGACCTCAGATGTTAAGTGCAATAGTGCTCAGAGGCATTTGAACTTCTTCAGAACAGACAAAGTAACACTTGTCCTAGCGACCGCTTGTAACAAATATAGTGAACTGCAGCGACTGCTGATCTCTAAGATCAGAGAGATTGCTAATGAAGCGGCTACTATGCGCCAGATAACGAAGTGGCTAACGTTGAAACTGCTATCGAAGTGGGCAGCCTCCAGTCGTGCGCGGCGCTTACGCCGACTTCACGTAGGGGCCGCTGCTGTCGCGTTGTCTTCCTGCAGGGAGGTCGGTCAGCGTATGGTTGCCTGATGTCTTCTCACAGCCTTCTCTTCTCTGTAGTTCCCGACTGGTGTGCCGGAGCTGACTTTACGCCGTAACTGTTGTCGTAATGCCGAAACGGAGCGCTTTTTCTGACGTCCAAAAAGGCATCGACATAGGCTTCAGAGGGGCTTCAAGGGTGAAAGCCTTTCCGAAACGGCTAAGTTTGCAAACGTTTCGCGTGGCGCCGTGTTTTGAGTCTGCCGTGCATGTAAAAATGGCGCTGTCGTAAACCGGAGCCGAAGCAACTGCGGTTCACTATTGGCCGTAGATGACAGGTGTGGTGTCACCGCCAGACACCACACTTGCTAGGTGGTAGCTTTAAATCGGCCGCGGTCCATTAGTACATGTCGGACCCGCGTGTCGCCACTGTCAGTAATTGCAGACCGAGCGCCACCACACGGCAGGTCTAGAGAGACGTACTAGGACTCGTCCCAGTTGTACGGACGACTTTGCTAGCGGCTACACTGACGAAGCCTTTCTCTCATTTGCCGAGAGATAGTTAGAATAGCCTTCAGCTAAGTCCATGGCTACGACCTAGCAAGGCGCCATTAACCATTTCTAGAGAGAGTCTCACTTGTATCATCAAGAATGCTGTATACAAATGATGGATTAAAGTTAAGTATCCCAGCAGCTACGTAATTTTCTTTATAGCACTCATTACGTATCCTGTTTCAGACCTAGCGCCACCTGCGTGAGTTGACGCGTGCATTTCGGCCTCCTCTTGCAACACAGTGTTGGCTCTTCTGCCAACACTACAACAGGGGTGAATAACGGCTGTGGAGGTGTGTGCGGGCGAACAAATGTGCATCTGTTGAGCAACTGACCGCCCATTTGAAGCAAGGGGGCTGGCATTAGTGGCCCCTCAACGGCCGTTCAGTGAACGTTGCTGTGTATGGACATCCGCAACAGGCGCCCGGTTCATGCTCCTATGCTGACTGCTGTTTATCGGCGACGAGGGCAGAAATTTACACGCGAATACTGTAAGACGTGTATATTTCTATTGTCTATTGTCAAACCACAATTTATGAAAGATGTTTATATTTTATTAATAGGATTAAGTAGGAATAATTAATATTTGTCATGTTGGAAATAATTGTGCTAGCAGGGAATGTCTGCACCAAAGTATTGTTGACAAGAGAGACCGCACATTGACATAATTTTAAAAAGGGCGGGAGAGACAGCGTGTGGATACATTTTAAGAAAAGACCGGGAAAGATCGCGCATTGATACATTTTGTAATGGTAGCAGGGATTGTCTGCACCAGAAAACATTGTTGGCAGGAGTGACCGCACTTTAGCGTTCGTAGGAAGTCAGTAGTAAGCGAGATGTGACGCGAGTCGGTAGCAGGTCTGAAGCGAGAGGTTGAGAGGAGCGGTGTGCCTGCCAGCCACTAGCTATGATTTACAAGAGATTATAAACGGATGTACAGAGACATCAGCTAACTATTATCATAAGAGGAACTAATATTATTGAATTAATTTTTTGAGAAACTCAAGACTACTGAAGGTATGTTTGCGCTTTGCTAGTTGTAAGATTATTGTAAAAAGTAAGTCCCATTTGAATGTTTGTAAAATCATTTCATTCAGAATATAATTAATTTTCCAGCAATATTGCATTACTGATTATAATTCATCTCGAAAACCATCAACGCAAAACTTTACAAACTTTTATTGTTGTCAAGAAAAAATTTCACTGTCAATTATGTAACTTAAGTCAAATTAATTAAAGAATAACGTCAGCTTTGCTATTAAAGAATAACGCCAGCTTTGGTAATAAATACAGCCACTTATTATGACACCCCTCCAGCAGCTAATAGAGTATAGTAAAACAGAGTAGGTATATTCATGTCACAGTTCGATGTGGCAGTCAGATGGCGATCCAGTAACAGTAAAAAAATGTAAGGAACAGTTTTGGGTTATTGCAGGTAACGACTGAGGGGCACGACGACGACACACTCTATGTTTCGTCGAAATAATCAGCAAATCACTTTTAATAAGCAGCATTTAAATTTGAAAATGAGAATTAATTTCAAAGGGAAGATTTCATTTGTTATTATTAAGCAAGAGATAGAAACCCTAAAGGAAGGTTTCATAGGTTATTGTAGAAGGGAAGGTTGCGTAACAAAAGAGATATAGAGGAGACGGGAAGGTTTCAATAACACAGCTGCACGTCCGCTGAGAGGTGACAGCTGGCCATTTCAGGTGAATCACGTTTTATGGTCCATTGGACAGATGGCCGTTGTATATACTGCCTGAGAAGTTTGTAAACAATGAGTGAGCCTTATGGCTAGCCTTGCGGAATGTTCTCGTGGTATTCTCTGTGTGATCTCGTCATTCTGGAAGGCGCAACGGATCAACGCAAGTATGCATCTATCCTTGAGCAGCACGCTCACATGTACACTACTGGCCATTATAATTGCTACACCACGAGAATGACGTGCTACAGATGCGAAATTTAACCGACAGGAAGAAGATGCTGTGATATGCAAATGATTAGCTTTTCAGGGCATTCACACAAGGTTGGAGTCGGTGGCGACACCTACAACGTGCTGACATGAGCAACGTTTCCAAGCGATTTCTCATACACAAACAGCAGTTGACCGGCGTTGCCTGGTGAAACGTTGTTGTGATGTCCCGTGTAAGGAGGAGAAATGCGTACCATCAGGTTTCCGACTTTGATAAAGGTCGGATTGTAGCCTACAGCGATTGCGGTCGTATCGCAACAGTGCTGCTCGTATTGGTCGAGAACCAATGACTGTTAGCAGAATATGGAATCGCTGGGTTCATGAGGGTGATACGGAACGCCGTGCTGGATCCCAACGGCATCGTATCACTAGCAGTCGAGATAACAGGCATCTTATCCGTATGGCTGTAACGGCTCGTGCAGCCACGACTCGATCCTTGACGCAACAGATGGGGACGTTTACAAGACAACAACCATCTGCACTAACAGTTCGACGACGTTTGCAGCAGCATGGACTATCAGCTCGGAGACCATGGGTGCGGTTACCCTTGACGCTGCATCATAGACCGGAGCGCCTGCGATGGTGCACTCAACGACGAACCTGGTTGCACGAATGGCAAAATGTCATTTTTTCGGATGAATCCAGGTTCTGTTTACAGCATCATAATGGTCGCATCCGTGTTTGACGACATCGCGGTGAACGCACATTGGAAGCGTGCATTCGTCATCGCCATACTGGCGTATCACTCGGCGTGATGGTATGGGGTCTCATTGGTTACACCTCTCGGTCACCTCTTGTTCGCATTGACGGCACATTGAACAGTGGATGTTACATTTCAGATGTGTTACGACCCGTGGCTCTACCCTTCATTCGATCCCTGCGAAACTCTACTTTTCAGCAGGATAATGCACGACCGCATATTGCAGGTCCTGTTCGGGCCGTTCTGGATAGAGAAAACTTCGACTGCTGCCCTGGCCAGCCCATTCTCCAGATCTCTCACCAATTGAAAACGTCTGGTCAATGGTGGCCGAGCAACTGGCTCGTCACAATACGCCAGTCACTACTCTTGATGAACTGTGGTACCGTGTTGAAGTTGCATGGGCAGTTGTACCTGTACATGCCATCCAAGCTCTGTTTGACTCAATGCCCAGGCGTATCAAGGCCGTTATTACGGCCACAGGTGGTTGTTCTGGGTACTGATTTCTCAGGATCTGTGCACCCAAATTGCGTGAAAATGTAATCACATGTCAGTTCTAGTATAATATATTTGTCCAATGATTACCCGTTTTCATCTGCATCTCTTCCTGGTGTAGCAATTTTAATGGCCAGTAGTGTACATGCAGTTTCTTGTTCTTCGGCGGGATCGTATCTACCAGTAGCACAATGCAACGTGTCACACAGCTAGTAGTGCATGTGCGTGGTTCGAAGAGTTCCACGATGAGTTTACTGTCCTTTGCCGACCACTAAACTTGCCCGATTTAAACCCAATTGAGAATCTATGGCACGACCTCGATGGGGCCGTTCGCACAGTGGATCTTCAACCGAGGAACCTTTCGCAGTTAGCCATGGTACTGGAGTCGGCATGTCTCCATGTCCCTGTCGGTACTTTCCAGATCCTCACTGGCTCTTGTTATGTGAACTAAAGGTGGAGGGGCAGAAAGGAAAGGAAAGGGAAGAACCAGTGATACTGGCTGCGTCAGGGCATTACGTAGAGTCAGCGGCAACCAGTGAAAATGTGCTCTGGACCCGGACACGAACCCGGGCTTTCCTGCTTACTACGCAGTTGCATTAACCTCTGCACCACCCGGACACTGTGTTTATCTAAAATGTGCGGACCATCACGGCACGCTTCCAGCTTGCCCACGTTCACACCTAGCGCCTTCTATCCGAAGTGCCCGTTCTTGCCGCCAATGCTTGTTATTTTTAGATCCCTGCCGTTCTTCCGGAATTCACGTGGGATCTGCAGATCTGACACATATTACGTAAACTGAAGATGGAGAGGGAAGAAAGAAGAAAGGGAAGGGAAGGAACTAATGATACCAGCTGCATCAGGACTTTATGTAGAATGATTGGCAATGAGTGAAAAATTGTGCCGGGCCAGGACTCGAAATGGGTATCTTCTGCTTACATGTCTAGAGGAACAGACTCCACCGATTCACATAACTGACTCTCTTCCTGCATGCATGCCTCACACCGCTCCTCGCATGCAGTGGTTATTCAGGCTTTCTGACAGGCGGTCGCGATAATGTGACTCTACAGAGTACACTCCTGGAAATGGAAAAAAGAACACATTGACACCGGTGTGTCAGACCCACCATACTTGCTCCGGACACTGCGAGAGGGCTGTACAAGCAATGATCACACGCACGGCACAGCGGACACACCAGGAACCGCGGTGTTGGCCGTCGAATGGCGCTAGCTGCGCAGCATTTGTGCACCGCCACCGTCAGTGTCAGCCAGTTTGCCGTGGCATACGGAGCTCCATCGCAGTCTTTAACACTGGTAGCATGCCGCGACAGCGTGGACGTGAACCGTATGTGCAGTTGACGGACTTTGAGCGAGGGCGTATAGTGGGCATGCGGGAGGCCGGGTGGACGTACCGCCGAATTGCTCAACACGTGGGGCGTGAGGTCTCCACAGTACATTGATGTTGTCGCCAGTGGTCGGCGGAAGGTGCACGTGCCCGTCGACCTGGGACCGGACCGCAGTGACGCTCGGATGCACGCCAAGACCGTAGGATCCTACGCAGTGCCGTAGGGGACCGCACCGCCACTTCCCAGCAAATTAGGGACACTGTTGCTCCTGGGGTATCGGCGAGGACCATTCGCAACCGTCTCCATGAAGCTGGGCTACGGTCCCGCACACCGTTAGGCCGTCTTCCGCTCACGCCCCAACATCGTGCAGCCCGCCTCCAGTGGTGTCGCGACAGGCGTGAATGAAGGGACGAATGGAGACGTGTCGTCTTCAGCGATGAGAGTCGCTTCTGCCTTGGTGCCAATGATGGTCGTATGCGTGTTTGGCGCCGTGCAGGTGAGCGCCACAATCAGGACTGCATACGACCGAGGCACACAGGGCCAACACCCGGCATCATGGTGTGGGGAGCGATCTCCTATACTGGCCGTACACCACTGGTGATCGTCGAGGGGACACTGAATAGTGCACGGTACATCCAAACCGTCATCGAACCCATCGTTCTACCATTCCTAGACCGGCAAGGGAACTTGCTGTTCCAACAGGACAATGCACGTCCGCATGTATCCCGTGCCACCCAACGTGCTCTAGAAGGTGTAAGTCAACTACCCTGGCCAGCAAGATCTCCGGATCTGTCCCCCATTGAGCATGTTTGGGACTGGATGGAGCGTCGTCTCACGCGGTCTGCACGTCCAGCACGAACGCTGGTCCAACTGAGGCGCCAGGTGGAAATGGCATGGCAAGCCGTTCCACAGGACTACATCCAGCATCTCTACGATCGTCTCCATGGGAGAATAGCAGCCTGCATTGCTGCGAAAGGTGGATATACACTGTACTAGTGCTGACATTGTGCATGCTCTGTTGCCTGTGTGTATGTGCCTGTGGTTCTGTCAGTGTGATCATGTGATGTATCTGACCTCAGGAATGTGTCAATAAAGTTTCCCCTTCCTGGGACAATGAATTCACGGTGATCTTATTTCAATTTCCAGGAGTGTATGTTACAGTAGAGACAACCGAACAGTGCAGCCCCTCACACATGGAAAACATCACGAAAGAATGGCAGTAGGCACGAAAAAAAGCACCTGAAAATAGGAGTCATTTCCCAAAACTCGTCGTGCAAAGTTTAAATGAAGTGGAAATCATGGCTGCTAATTTTTTATTATTGTTATTTACTTGCCGCCATTTGCAAATAACCTGCCACCTTATTACTAAGTCAGGCCGTACTTTCACAATACGAAACTGTACACGTGCAGAATATGATACTTATTTGTTATTTGTTATTTTTAAGAAAGGAATAATAATATATCAGATTTAAATACTTATAAACTTAAAAGCAATTAAGAAACGAAAATCTTAAAATTAGTGATTCATGAATAGGAGACAGGTATTTATGAAAACAGAGAAGAGGTTATGACATATTATAACTTACAGACATATTATGAATTCGGAAAAAAATTTCTAAAATAAATAAAATTCTTACATTTAAGATAAATAGGTAAAAGATACTAAACAATTATGAAATTAACAAAATTTTGGAAAATTGAATTATAAATCTAACGATATTTTTAGGAAGACTAAAAACAGAAGTTGGGAAATATGATAGTGGAGAAAGGTCCATTCACCAAGTGTGTATGATGGTGATTCTCTTGGAATCGTCCATCAAGGCACCGACCACCAACCACAGCTCTTCATCTAATTCTAACATCTATTCTAGATTTCCTAATAACTAACCTTAACTTCATGTTGTGTTGCTTATTTAGGGTATTTCTTAATTTTCATTTATGGTCGTGTCGGGATGAGTGTCATCACCTGATTCCATGTCGGAATCAGTGCCGTTTTCCAACCTGTGGTTTCCTTCCTGTCATTGAATGTAGGCTCATTGTCTGGCCCGGACATACCCTCTATTGGTCGCTTTGAATATATCGTCAGTGAGTAGGTCTAATGTGATCCATTGGTCTTCTTCCCTGAGCACTGCGTGTATGGTGCTCTGAATTTTTTCAGGTTTAAGTGTTCTGTGTGTCTGATATTGGTATATTGTCTGCAGAAAAAGACGATGTCTTCTGGAGAGCCTTTTTCCCCACGTTTACACTTTGGTGAATGCCTCAAACTCACGTGGTTTAAGCGCGTTGGGAGAAGGACCGTGTCCTCTTCAGAAGTGGACCATACCGCGGCTGGGATCGATATGTTTGTTTAAGTCTCTCCCTTTCATCGGGAAATAACTGGTGTAGCCTGCGGCCCTTGTCACTTGTGTCTCACTCACCTCGCCAGGTATCCATCCTCCAATTTTTCAGTTGGCATTTCGTGTCAACTGGTTCCCCAGTGATCTTTCGAACCTGGTCGGGCGTTCGCACCTTAAGCCACTAACTACTTAGCCGCTCCATATCTTATCGCAATGTATATTGGTTAGATTCCGAGCAACACAGAGTGATTCCATTGAGGTGATGCCGAAAGCTCCCGATAGTCTAAGTAAGTCTAACAAGTGTCCAGCTTGTTGATAGGCTCAACTTGTGAGCCCATGTACTGGGGGCGAGCTAAGTACCAACTCGAAGAGAACACAATGGCATGTCCGTGCAATTGACCATCGGACTTTCAATTGTTCTGACTTTAGTTTTGCCAGCTTGTGTAGTATTTTTCCTGCTTTGTTTGTGACAGTACGCATACGTTCGTGGAAATTTTGCTTTACATCTGCGTGTACACCAAGATACCGGGTGGTAATTGTCCGTTTAATATTTGTCCCCTATTTTTACACTAGGGTTTCTCTGGAGAGACCCTTTCAGTAAAGTGTATGTTCTTTTGTTATCGGCTATTTTGAGCTTGTTGTTGTGACACCATTGTTTTATTGTTTTGAGTGTTCCATTTGCTCTTTCTTCTAGCTAGAACCTATTGTTAACAGACACTATGACCAAACAGTCCCCTGTGTATGCGACAACTCCATCTGTCGTTATTGTTCCCTCCAGTAGTTGCAGAGAGGTTCGACGTCCCAGAAGATGGGGCCACAGATTGCCCCTTGGGGGAGCCTTTTGTAACTCGCTTGATTGCTTTTCGGCAGTCCATTTGCCATATGACCACTCTCCTCTTACAGTAGTCTAGTAGACTGTTATATAGTGTTTCGAGTACCTCTAGTTGTCTGAGCCTCTTGAACATCGCTGACAACCAGAGATTATCAAAGGCACCAGCAATGTCGATCACAACTGCCATTGCCTACTTAGCCCGGGTGTTGTTGGCAAACTGGAACGCTTGATTGATGACATCATCAATCGACTTTGACTCTCTGAAGCCGAATTACTGTTGGCTTAGGCCACTGAAAGCTCTGTACGCCTGTAAACGTCTGCACAGGAGCTTTTCCTGGAGTTTGGAAAGCATATTTATAAGACTTATAGGACTATATGAGCTGACAGATCCTTGTCAACCACTTTCTTTATTACGACTGCCTTGGAGACCTTCCCAACTGTAGGCCACTGGACTCGCATTCGAGAGGACGACGGTTCAATTCCGCGTCCGGCCATCCTGATTTAGGTTTTCCGTGATTTCCCTAAATCGCTTCAGGCAAATGCCGGGATGGTTCCTTTGAAAGGGCACGGTCAACTTGCTTCCCCGTCCTTCCCTAATCCGATGAGACCGATGACCTCGCTCTTTGGTCTCTTCCCCCAAACAATCCAACCCAAACTGTAGGCACACGAACCAGCCGCAGAGCGTCGTTTAGCAGAGTTGTAAGGAATGGGGTGATCTTTGACATTATCTTTTTTAATGCTCCTGAATGAATTCCGCCTGGTACAGGTGCTCTGAGATCGCTAGCTTTTTTGTTTTTGAGCTCTAGTAATGCAAAAATTCTTTATGAAGTAACCTAAAGAGTCTTAAGCAGTAGTATAACTTGTTCTACAGCTATGTATCGTCGTCGCAGCTAGTGCGACATAATCTGAGGCCATTCGGTGTTCTTACGAAAAACGAATGCTTCGTTTGTGGCGACCATCGTTTCTCTAGCGGCGAGTGTGTTAACGGTCTAGATATTTTTGTTGCAAGTCCTAACAGAAAGCGAGGGTGTGTAGGTGAGGATGGAGCCTGTCCAGTGTTTCGTGGCCTCGCGGTTTTATTTACGCTCACGCTCTAGTTGTTTGGCAGTTGCCTGCCTGCGGTCGTGTCTGCTTGTTTGGCCTGTACGCTATCGAACAACACGAGCTCCGGCGAATGCACAGTTTTGCTGTCGCAGGCCTGGAATTACGGTATACACCGCTGTCGTAGCCACTGTCCGATCAGAAGAGCCTCTTTATGATTTAGCACGCTCCTCTTTGAAACTGCGTTGCTTTGCTATTGCAACATATGCATTAATGCTGTATGTTAGTTTTGTTCATTCCTTATATTATCACTTTTCTAATGTGGACAACGTGCGTTTCTTTTGTTCTTAGTATTCTTTCAATCATTCCCCCAATCTCATCTTCGATGGTTATTTCCCAACAATATAGATAACACTTCTTTCAGGATGAAACAAGATGTTGGACGTTAGAAACGTTTAATATCTTTCGATGCAGAAAATGTGAACAACATAATACTAGAATGCCCAACGCGGAAAGCCACCTCAGAGCGAATACTAAAACAGGTGAGTGCTATGCTGAACAAGAATCCCATACTACCTTATAACAACGTTGGAAACAGCAGACGCTAGAGTAAGTAAACTTTTGTACAAAGCTATCAACAAATTTGCGTTTTCCAATTATTGGAAAACTTACATCCTATGAGTAAGCCAAATTCCTGAAGTACGCATCGCCGGAAAGACGGTTTGGACCAGAACGTGCCGGAGAAGGCGTGCCAAGCGCGACCATATGCGAATACGCCGACTCGGCGGTGCCTACATCAGGATGGTGAACAACCGACATGAAGTCAGATATCGCGTGTGTTGACTCCAACTGCAGATAAAAGATAGAAGACGAAATGCACATACGCACAGCGAATTTTACTATAGATGTATTAAAATCATACTCCTTAATTGTAAATGAATTTAATTTTTCTTTCTCGAAAATCTGGTGCCAAAAATCTGGGACATCACTACTGAACCCCGCCTGCAACTACTTGAGGGAACAATAACGACAGATGGATTTGTCGCATACGTAGGCAACCTTTTGCCCGTAGTGTCTGCTAACAATAGATCCTAGCTAGAAGAAATAGAAATGGAACACTCAGAACAATAACAAAATGGTGTCACAACAACAAACTCGAAATAGCCAATAACAAAACAACATACACTTTCTCTACAGAGAAACCCTAACGTAAATATAGCGCTGCTGCTACGGTCGCAGGTTCGAATCCTGCCTCGGTCTAGGGGACCGATGACCTCAGATGTTAACTCCCATAGTACTTAGAGCCATTTGAACCATTTGTAAATATAGGGGTCACAAACATTAAAGGGCAGTAACCATAGGGTGTAAAATTTTATATTTTCCTGCGTATGTCATTCGTCTATTACCACAGAGGTAGCAGTAGGTCCGAGTCGTCTCCCAGAAGAAAGGCAACACAGCAGCTGGACGATCGCTTGTGTGTTGGTTGTATGAGAGGTCGGAACTTGTTTTTACTGTACTGAGAAAAATATATATCATCTAATCTTTTATCTTCTCCTTCTCAGATAAGGAATTTGTTTTAACTAATACGTGAAAATAGACTTTAGTTATTGTAGTTTCATTTCGCTTAGGATTTTACATACTTTTTTTCCTGTAGTGAAGTTATTCAGTTTTAATCTTAATATGGGGTGAGACGGTTGATAGATCTAACAGCGTCATTCGGGGCTTTTGTAACGCCTAAGAAGTGCCCTCATTGAAAATGAACAGCTTTTGTGTCCGTTTGTGCATTATTTATCATGTTTGAATGGTGTTACTAGATTATTCTATAAATTTGCAGTAGGCCGAGGAATCGTATGCGTAAAACAGAGAGGGGACAACTGCCACGGGGAAGTATGCAGGTTGCAGCTGCGGAAGATTCCAGTTCCAGAGGGTCGAGAGAATCTGGCAAATGTCACGCACCAATGCGTACATTTTACTATAAAATGAGGAACAAAATGAGTAGACTATAAAACAAAGCGACGGTAATTCAACTATATGAGGGGCATGAAAGTGAAGCAGTGGTTGGGAAAGGAGTGAGACAGGGTTGTAGCCTATCCCCGATGTTATTCATTCTGTATATTGAGCAAGCAGTAAAGGAAACAAAAGAAAAATTCGGAGTAGGTATTAAAGTCCATGGAGAAGAAATAAAAACTTTGAGGTTCGCCGATGACATTGTAATTCTGTCAGAGACAGCAAAGGAACTTGGAAGAGCAGTTGAACGGAATGGACAGTGTCTTGAAAGGAGGATATAAGATGAACATCAACAAAATCAAGACGAGGATAATGGAATGTAGTCGAATTAAGTCGGGTGATGCTGAGGGAATTAGATTTAGAAAAGAGACACTTATTTGCTATTTGGGGAGCAAAATAACTGATGATGGTCGAAGTAGAGAGGATATAAAATGTAGACTGGCAATGGCAAGGAAAGCGTTTCTGAAGAAGAGAAATTTGTTAACATCGAGTATAGATTTAAGTGTCAGGAAGTCGTTTCTGAAAGTATTTGTATGGAGTGTAGCCATGTATGGAAGTGAAACATGGACGATAAATAGTTTAGACAAGAAGAGAATAGAAGCTTTCGAAATGTGGTGCTACAGAAGAATGCTGAAGATTAGATGGGTAGATCACGTAACTAATGAGGAGGTATTGAATAGGATTGGGGAGAAGAGAAGTTTGTGCCACAACTTGACTAGAAGGAGGGATCGGTTGGTAGGACATGTCCTGAGGCATCAAGTGATCACAAATTTAGCATTGGAGGGCAGCGTGGAGGGTAAAAATCGTAGAGGGAGACCAAGAGATGAATACACTAAGCAGATTCAGAAGGATGTAGGTTACAGTAGGTACTGGGAGATGAAGGAGCTTGCACAGGATAATTAGCATGGAGAGCAGCATCAAACCAGTCTCAGCGCTGAAGACCACAACAACAACAACAATGAGAAAAAACGTAATTTCTTTTTACCATCTACGGCATGCGCACACTTTATTCAAAATGTAAACGTCACTACAGATATTCGGATTTAGGTTATGAAGGTTCGATACGCCTCCCATCATAGGCAATAATGTAGCGCATACGAATAGCGAAATTCTGCATAATCCGCTGAAGTGTCGGAATATCGATGCTGACGATGACCTCCTGAATGGCTGTTTTCAGCTCAACAGTGGTTTTGGGGTTATTGCTGTACACTTTGTCTTTAATACAGCCCCACAAAAAGAAGTCGCTTGTATTCAGATCCGGAGAATGTGGCGACCAATCGAGGCCCATGCCAGTGGCCTCTGGGTACGCCAGAGCCAGAATGCGGTCTCCAAAGTACTTCTCCTGGACATCACTCTCCTTCTTCGATGGGGTCGAGTTCCGTCTTTCATGAACCTCATCGTGTCGAAATCCGGGTCACTTTGGGTAATGGGAATCGAATCATCTTCCCAAACCCTTCATGTGCCGTCCGGTAGTTATCGTGCCGTCAGGGAATATCGCACCTATTATGCCGTGACTGGACATTGCACACCACACAGTCAAACGTTTAGGGTGAAGAGACTTCTCGATCACGAAATGCGGATTCTCAGTTCCCCAAATGCGCCACTTTTGCTTATTGAAGAACCCATCCAAATGAAACTGGGCTAAACCAAACCGTACTAATTCCCATTCCCAGTCGTGCAGTTTCAACGACCTAACGCTCACCTTTCAGCAGTTGTGACGATTTGAAAGTTCAATAATTGTCACCCTGTGCAATAACCGTGTATGTAGTGTTGACCAGGAGAAACGTGCCTACTACATCAAACATTCTTCCTACTTGTACTAAGAGTTGTCGACAAGGGGTGTTAGAAAGTAAGCACATAAGTGTGCTGTACAGTACGGACTTAAGGACCCCGAAGTAGGACGCGGAAAAATGGCCGGAGTATATTGGCTGAATGCCTTTCTAAAATGGAATAGGTCACTATCGCTTCGTCGTGCATAGGCAACTGATCTCGACCGAGTAACGAATATCAACGAAAAAATCTGCCATCTTTATTTACGCGTCTACCAAAAGTATTAGATGACCATAAATTTCAGCCCCAGAATGTGTACACTGTAGTCTAGACTGGTGTCCATAACCGAGTAGGCTGCAATGAAAATATTGTCAGGGAAAGGGATGATTCAGTTTGGAGTGTCCGCCCCCGGTAGCTGAGAGGTCAGCGCAACAGACTGTCAATCCTAAGGGCCCGGGTTCGATTCCCGGATGGGTCGGAGACTTTCTCCACTCAGCGACTGGGTGTTGTGTTGTCCGAATCATCATCATTTCATCTCCATCGACGCGCAAGTCCCCGAAGTGGCGTCAAATCGAAAGACTTGCACCTGGCGAACGGTCTACCCGACGGGAGGCCCTAGTCACACGACATTTACATTTACAGTTTGGGGTGTTACTTCTACAGAACGCGGAACTATTGAGGCAGTTTGCGTTGCAATAATTGTTGCAGGAACCTGTGTTCCTTCATTATAAATGTTCTCTAGTAAAGTCTTCCTGGACGATTTTCTGCGATGTTCTTCTTTTACTACTTGAGTAAATTATGTCGTAACGTATTTTGAAGAAGATATCACCACAACACCTCAGTTATCTACATCAAATGAATACGTTGTACTAATGATTCCATCATCAAGTCAAATGAAAAGAGAAGGAGAATAGTAAATTAGGCAGTATCCGTCTTTCTTAAGACTGCTTAAAAGATTTGCCAAGTATTACATATCATGAACATACAAAGGGCGTTCAAAAGGATTTGCACAGTCGTCTCTAATTTTTTTTATTTCTTGCAGGAGGAGAATGAATTTTTTTGTGAATGTGCTTGGAACATTTAGGTATAAGTTGGTGTATAAAAATATTTTCTTTTATTTACAGGTGAGCCATAATGGACAGTGAAGTAGATGTCAGGTTGTGACGACGGTCGGTGATGGACTTCCTCTTCATGACTCTGCCACATCGATTCACAGGAAGTTGCTCCCTGTTTATGACGAGAACACAGTGGATAGCAGCAATATCCAACGGTGGTTGCAGAGGTTTGAAGAAGGTAATTTCCCTCCACTGGACAATCCACGATGCGGTAGACCATCGACGACAGTGAGTGATATGAATAAGCAGACAATTGATCAAACCATTCAAAATGACAGATGTGTGACGACATAACAGCTTGCTGAAATGACTCGTTTGACCACAGCGTCAGGGTCAGCTCATCGGACTACACCATGACAATGTCAAACGCCATACAGCCCTTAAGGCGCAGGAGAAAATCAGGATAATGGGTTGGAAAATTGTTCCTCATCCTCCCTACAGCCGGACTTGGCTCCGTCTGATTTTAACCTCTTTGGTCGTCTGAAGGCCCACCTGCGCGGTAAAATATTTGATAGAGAGAATGACCTGTGTCAAGCGATGGTGTAAAATTCAATCCCCAAAATTTGACCAAAGTGCATTTACATCATGGAAAGAACGTTGGGCCAAATGCGTCACAGCTGATGGAAGCTACATTGAGTAGGCTCAGTGTATAGCTAAATGTTCCAAGTATGTTCCCAAAACATTTCATTCTCCTCCTGCAAAAAATAAAATAATTAGAGACGACTGTGCAAAACATTTTGAACGCCCTTTGTATATTAAGAATTCTTAAGAAACAAAGAAATAGCTTGTTTGTTATTTAGTGTTTCGTAAACCTTATCTTTGACTGGTGAGGGTGTCGTGGTCCATAAACACACAAAGTAGAACAAGTTATATTTCCGAATGGTATAGTTTTCATTCGTTTTAACCTTTATGTCACAATCCCCTTCACCAATATTCGACACACACCCTTTTTTTCCTCGTGAAGAGTTTTGTTATGTTTATGTCAAATCCTTTAAAAACATTAACCTCTGACGTGCTCTTGGAAATGAGTTTCTTTCCCATGCTGAGAACAGGTTGTTCACTTTGAGATGAGACAGGGAACTCACTTCACTCAGGAAGACTGAACTTCTTTTGTGTCTCACACTCAGCTACAAATTTCCAGTTATACCATCTCAAACACTCATCACCTGGAACAGTACCAGAATTGAAAATTGTGTTAAATATTTATTGGAAATAAGAAGAATTATGTAACAGACATTTATCGTTGAGTTAGAGTTACGGATACGCATTTTCAGCGTGTCACAAAGACGCAGTTGCCAGCACAGGCCGTTGCAGAATTACGTTTCAGTCTCGTATCGATTGTCTCAAAAAAAGTAAGGAAATACAGTGTTTTTAAACTGAATTGTGACTTATTTACTCATAAGATGTGTGACGTTACTGTTACACATCGTTATACGATATTAATTCGCTTTCTGTTGCTATTTCGTGGTTATTTTAGTCGGAATACTAGAGTCGTATGCCTGGAAAGGAAGCCTTTCAACTTCCAAGTAGATTGTCGGCACCATGTGATCAGCGTGTAACAGTATCTTCCGGTCAAAAAATTTGGGTTTGCTAGTCCAGTTGGGACGTTGGGCAGCAGCGTGTAACTTAGAGGAATCGGTGGCCGGCAACTGTCTGTGCGAGGTAATAACCATTAACTCCAATGTGTCGCGATTGTGCTTGTGCACTGTGGCCAAGTACGAGAATAATTTACTTATTATTTTATGAAAACGACGAACATTGCACATGCTAATCTGATATCAGTACGATTTAGTTTTACTTGTTGTTCCGTGACAGCAACGAGCATTGTACGCGCTCGTTTCATATCACTACGATTTGTTTTATTAAGAGGGGAGAGCCGGTCATGGACTAGGACTAATTCACAATTTAAACACTAAATAAGGAACTGCCAGGACGACTAAAATACAGTATCTTACTTTCTGCTGCTTTGAGTTTACTGCAGTAATAACGGCACAGTGAAACATCTCTTGGGGTACAAAAAGTTGTAACCACTATTTTTCCCCATTTTACATTCACGTATGCTTGAACCAGCAGATGCAGCATGTGAAAACATGGCTCACGCAGACATTTTTGTGTATTGATATTTGTATGTACCTTACTTTGGAATATTTTATTGAGTTCTTTTTATTTCGTGTGAGGATTTTGTACTGCGTGTGAAGATCTTTTTGTATTGCACGTGAAAACTTTGTAGTTTCGCGTGATGGAATTCTTGTGTGCAGGTTTATTTTTTCATGCTAAAATTTGTGGTGTAATTTTCAGTTTCTCCTCCATTCATGGATAGTATTAACAGAGTGCGATTCAGAGAAGCAAGAAAAGTTTTTAGTCAAGACGATTCGATGAAATCGGGTCAAGCCGTGTCGGAAATTTCTGTGGGAAAGGCAGCAGCAGCAGCTTCGTTGTCTGAAACACAGGAAACTGTAGCGGCAAATCAACGGTGCGAAACTAGCGAGATTTGCGTACTGAAATCGGCAATACGATACATCACTTCAAACTCTGGAAACATGTGGTCTATTCCATCGTGGGTAAAGCACATGGTAGAGTAAGCGGAGGCAGACTGAGACGAACCAGAAGCATACAGTAAAAAGCATAGGACAGAGATTGAAAAGCCTAAGCGGGTGGAAAAAAATCAGAGGAAAGAGAAAGAAAAGCTCACAAGATAGGAGACGAACAAGGTCAGACAGAGAAAAAGCGGAATCAGACACGAAATACTTTAGTGGAGGCTTGTTTAGTTGGTACAAGAACGTTCCAGAGGTGCTCAACAAAATCCAGAGGTAGATGCTATAAGAGAGGGGCTGTGCATCACGGACAGGTTTGCTACCGAAATTTCGGGAGAGAAGTTATTAGGAAGAGTCTGACAACACATTCATCTAGCCCAAATATTCGAGAATTTATAGCTAATGAAGAAGCATACCGACAATCATTCTTCCCACTCGCCATTCGCGATTGGAACAGGTAAGGGGGCGTCAGTTGGTGGTGTCTGGTACAACTCTACCCACGCTAAACAGGTCGACATTGCTCTGAACGAGACCTGCAGGCTCGTCACTGGATGTCTGAAACCGACGCCAACAGACAAGCTCTACCATCTTGCTGGGATTGCACCTCCTGCAGTGCGAAGAGAAGCGGCAGCCTATAGTGAAAGAGCGAGGGCTGAGATGGCAGAGAGCCACCTCCTCCACAAAACTCAGCCAGCCACCAAACGCTTGAAATCTAGACGCAGTTTTCTCAGAGCAACCGAAGATTTTAGCGACCAACCTGGATCTAGGGTGGAGAGATGGAAGCGGTCGGGAGAAGGGCACTGGATGGAACCAAAGGAAGAATTGGCACCAGGCTACGATGAGGACTGGGTGGTCTGGAGATCACTAAACAGACTACGCACCAACACTGCACGGTCAAGAGATAACCTTCTGAAGTGGGGATATTCTACTACATCTAATCTCTGCGACTGTGCAGACGACCCAACACATGTATAACTGCCCTGAATGTCCTTCACACTGCACTTTAGAGGATCTGATGATGGCAACCCCAAATGCTGTCGATGTAGCCCGCTTATGGGTCAAATGCCTATAACATTTTGTTATGTGCACATATATATATATATATATATATATATATATATATTCATATGCCTGTAATTAATTTTTTTTCTGTGTACTATTCATTTTTTATATTCCTGTATCCATGGTGCTTCTGACACGAATAAAAAAAAAAAGTTGGTGGTTCCAGAATAATCTACGGCCATACACCGTAAGATAGCTCCGCAGCATCGATGTAGATTCAGATCCAGATGACGGTGTCACAAGGGGTTTGTTTTATCAAATCGGTAGATGAAAAAGTGGTTGAGATGTCAAAGACAGTGGAAATCAACGTTACCAGGCTAGTTCGGGCAGATAAAATTCTGAAGAAAGTGGAGGAGACGAAGAACTCGCTTTCCGAAAGGGCGCAGGTTACGGAGAAGTGTACGGAACCTGATGGAATAGAAACCGTGCGATTATCGGAAATTTAGGAGTTCGCCTCACTTAGATGAGAGCAACGTAAGAAAGAAGAGTAAACGGTCGCGAGTTGCGAAGCCATCACTGCCTCTGGCAGAGAGTGGTATAAGACCTCATAATGGGCCGCTTGTTTGTGACAGTTGCGTAACTGGTGGCGTACCGCCAACGGCCCAAAATGGGTTTATTGTGATCGAAATGTGTCCGTCATCAGAGTCAGTGCCTGTGAACAGAAGACAGATAGTAAACACTTTTTTTCAGTAAGAAACTATCTCACATACACCACAGGCAGACACCTGCATATTAACACTTGGATACGGGAATTTAAGCAACTCCTTGAAAATTCAAAGAAGGTTAGAATTTACAGGTAATCATATGAATGGAGCGTCTGTCTCGAGAGTTTTCACAGTCACCATACGGCGTACATCATTGGTAGGACTCGAATCCGATACCACGAAGCTGTACTGGCCGACTGTAGAACAAAACAGGGTACGGTAAAGTACAATGAAAGTCTCTTAACAGGCAGCAAGCAACACGCTTTCTATCTACTCTGCAGTACCTTCAGGAGACTCTAAAATGGAATCAGTAACGCCGAGCTGATTCAGCTCTTCATTAGTACAGTGCCAACAGAACACAAAGGATCCTTCTTCCGTTTTGAGAGAAAAGACATGGATGTATTTAAGTTACTCCTAGCTGACCTCGATGAGTAAGTACAAGAAAACAAGAAAATGAGCTCTGCATCAGAGAAAAATCGGTACAGAAACTCAAAAGACAATCACTGGACGAGTTATAATGTCAGGGAAAGCAGCAACAGCAGTCCGCCACAAATCTGAGGAACAGCTGGCGCAACACAACAGCCAGGCGTTATGAGGTGATACCACGTCCTGGAGAGGCTGCGGCTTAGAAGAACAGCTGAGACGCGCCACTTCTCTAAGTACAAGCTTTCTGTACTATGGTGTTAGTTTATGGTGGGTAATTTCTGTACGTTATGTAAGTTAGTTAATGATGCTCCTTTGCCGTAAGTTCTTGCTACCGGTTAGCAGAAAAATTTTGGTGTGACCTGCATCGCTGTTCCACTTGTGGTTACTATATTTTGTTCATCTGCATCTAGCCTTTACAGGCGTGTATAAGGTAAACAGATACGTACGGCGTTGGTGTTAAATGTTCCTCGCAATATCGTTCTGTTTTAAAATTCGTATGCCCGTCAGTGTCCGCAGGTCGCAAAATCGCAAGGCACGATAATTCCTTACGGCTCAAACATAAAGCCCGTTCCACAGATTTTTTTAGATTGAAGCGCAATCACAATCAGTGAGAATGAACGCTGGATCCTGGAAAAATTGTAGTTTTGGTAACAAATTAGGATATCATTCCTCTAAAATGGTACCTCACTTAGTTATTTTGTTTCTTAACATATAGTCTGTATGAAATAGGTTTTCTGGTGAAACAGTGAATTTCTTGTGACTAACGTCATTAGTTTCAGGCTCTTCAAATGGTTCACATGGCTCTGAGTACTATGGGACTCAACAGCTGAGTTTATCGGCCCCCTAGAACTTAGGACTACTTAAACGTAACTAACATAAGGATATCACACACATACGTGCCCGAAGCAGGATTCGAACCTGCGACGGTAGCTGTCGCGCGGTTCCAGATTAATGCTCCTAGAACCACTCGGCTACTCCGGCCGGCTTTTTCAGGCCCTTGTCGTAGAGTTTTGTACGGTGTAGCGAATCATAATGAGTCGGAGGGAATGACATTTTTGAGTGTGGCGTGAGAAGGATTGATAGAATTCATTACTTGCCTGGTCACAGAATGCACTGCAGATGTGATTATGAGGGGTTTTTTTGGCCTGCCGACAACGTATGGAAAGAGTGGTCTGCGGCACTTGTTAATTTTTAGGATATGTTGGACGCCAGTTTTGACAATAGAGCGCTCAGCAATCTCGAATATTTTCCTTGTTAGGTACGGTATATCCCTCTACATCATTTTCTTCTACGTTCACCGATCAGTGCAGATGTTGTTGTTGTTGTGGACTTCAGCCCTGAGACTGGTTTGATGCAGCTCTCCATGCTACTCTATCCTGTGCAGGCTTCTCCATCTCCCAGTATCTACTGCAACCTGCATCCTTCTGAATCTGCTTAGTGTATTCATCTCTTGGTCTCCCTCTGCGGTTTTTATTCACCACGTTCCCCTCCAATACTAAATTGGTGATCCCTTGATGCCTCGGAATATATCCTACCATCCGATCGCTTCTTCTAGTCAAGTTGGGCCACAAACGTCTCTTCTCCCCAGTTCTGTCCCATACCTCCTCATTAGTTATGTGATCTACCCATCTAATCTTCAGCATTCTTCTGCAGCACCACATTTCGAAAGCTTCTATTCTCTTCTTGTCCAAACTATTTATCATCCATGTTTCAATTCCATACTACACTCCATACAAATACTATCAGAAACGACTTCCTGACACTTAAATCTATACTCGATGTTAACAAATTTCTCTTCTTCAGAAACGCTTTCCTTGCCCTTGCCAGTCTACATTTTATATCCTCTCTACTTCGATCATCATCAGTTATTTTGCTCCCCAAATAGCAAAATTCCTTTACTACCTTAAGTGTCTCCTTTCCCAATATAATTCCCTCAGCATCAACCGACTTCATTCGTCTACATTCCATTACCCTCGTTTTTCTTTTGTTGATGTTCATCTTATATTCTCCTTTCAAGACACTGAAAATTCAGTTCAACTGCTCTTCCAGGTCCTTTGCTGTCTCTGACAGACTTACAATGTCATCGGCGAATCTCAGAGTTTCTGTTTCTTCTCCGTGGAATTTAATACCTGCTCCGAATTTTTCTTTTGTTTCCTTTACTGCTTGCTCAATATACAGATTGAATAACATCGGGGAGAGGCTAAAATCCTGTCTCACTCACTATCCAACCACTGCTTCCCTTTCATGTCCCTCGACACTTATAACTGCCATCTGGTTTCTATACAGATTGTAAATAGCCTTTCGCTCCCTGTATTTTACCCCTGCCACACTTAGAATTTGAAAGAGAGTAATCCAGTCAATTCCAGTCTGTGCGGATAGGAAATGGTATTTCTTTGAATTTTCCTACCCTGCCCGAAGTTGGCGCACAGCACAAACCACACTTTGGTCACCATGTGGTCAGACCCATTGTTGAGCACCAATAATTATTTGTTTGTCTGAAGACTTTTGGGAGAAACGACATTTTAAGAGTTCTTTTTTACAGTAAGGAAGATTTTTCAGTCAGGATACGAAACAAACTTTTGGTGTAGCAATTATGAATAATTTTGCTTTAAAATGTGGTCGAATAACTATTACATTCTTCGCTGGTCCATTTTGTCATTCCTGCAAAATGTAATGATAAGATTATCATGTGCTGTGCTGAGGTTTATGAAGTGGCCAAACTATGCATTGTGCTGCCACCTGCTGCCAGGTACTCCATATCACTGACCTCAGTAGTCATTAGACATCGTGAGAGAGCAGAATGGGGCGCTCCGCGGAACTCACGGACTTCGAACGTGGTCAGGTGATTTGGTGTCACTTGTGTCATACGTCTCTAAGCGAGATTTCCACACTCCTAAACATCTCTAGGTCCATTGTTTCCGATGTAGACCGACCTCGTATGTTGACTGACAGAGACCGCCGACAGTTGAAAAGAATCGTAATGTGTAATAAGCAGACATCTATCCAGACCATCACACAGGAATTCCAAACTGCATCATGGTCCATTGCAAACACTATGACAGTTAGGCGGGATTTCATGGTCGAGCGGCTGCTCGTAAGCCACACAGCACGCCAGTAGATGCCAAACGACGCCTCGCTTGGTATAAGGAGCGTAAACACTGGACGACTGAGCAGTGGAAAAACGTTATGTGGAGTGACGAACCACGGTACACAATGTCGAGACCCGATGGCAGGGTGTGGGTATAGCGAATTCTGCAAGAGTGTGTACTGGCAACAGTAAAATTCAAAGGCGGTGGTGTTATGGTGTGGTTGTGTTTTTCATGGAGGGGGCTTGCATCCCTTGTTGTTTTGCGTGGCACTATCACAGCACAGGCCTACATTGATGTTTCAAGCACCTTCTTGCGTCCCACTGTTGAAGAGCAATTCGGGGATGGCGACTGCATGTTTCAACACGATCGAGCATCTGTTCATAATGCACGGCCTGTGGCGGAGTGGCTACACTACAATAACATCGCTGTAATGGACTGGCCTGCACAGAGTCCTCACCTGAATCCTACAGAACACCTTTGGCATATTTTGGAAATCCGACTTCGTTCCAGACCTCACTGATCGACATAGATACCTCACCTCAGTGCAGCACTCCGTGAATAACGGGCTGTCATTCCCCAAGAAACCTTCCCGCGCCTGATTGAACATATACCTTCGAGAGTGGAAGCTGTCATCAAGGCTAAGAGTGAGCCAACACCATACTGACTTCCAGCATTACCGACGGAGGGGGCCACGAACTTGTAAGTAATTTTCAGCCAGGTGTCCGGATACTTCACATTCATATTTCTACATAAAAACGTGGCAGTCCCTACCTGCCATTTTCTAATTCATAGTCACTAGATTCATTTAGAGTAATTCATTTATTTTATGTCTTTTTTCAACGAAATCAGTAGAACAAACTTTTGCTAACTTAGAAAAGAAACGGAAACTTTGTAGCGTCCTGCGAGCAGTTGACGGGGCCACCTGATGCTGTCTCCAGTTGTGAAGTGGCTGATCCAGCTCGAAGAACTGCTGCCTGTGAATACAAGGTAGAATATTGGTAGATAAGGAAACTCCGTGGGAAGAGGACAAGGAACTCCGAATAATATTTGAGACACTGATGAAGGATAAGAACCTATTATCGAATCTTGCGAGACATTAACACATTGAAAGAGGCCTCAGTCTATGCATTTCCGGACATAAGTCCAGTAGGTCTTTTTTGTCCCACATCCTCTCTTCGATCAGTTCCTAGAGTTTGTACACTGTGAAAAAAAATGACCCTGTATAGGATCGCATGAAGCGCCTCCCACTCGATCACGGGTCTGTCCTCCTGACCTCGGCTCCTTCTAGAAGCTTCTATGCTGCTAGTCACGCAGACCACACTACCCTTACCACAATAACACAATTCCTCGTACTTCCTAGCGTCCCTTTTGACGTTAGGTACTCCTTTACTGGCACACCTTGTGCGTCATTATACCTTTAGGTATACACTCTCAGCACTTCACTCTACTCATTCGCGATACACAAGGGATTTACCCCTCCCCGAGGTAAAATGCCCTCGGAGGCTGCAAAATTTTTCTGTCAGGTGTGTTTGTTTGCGCCTCTTTGATGCGATTCCTTATTTACATTCATCTATACATTTTTCTTCACAAAATTATTTCTTTTTCTTCTTTTATCCATCCTTAATTGAAAATACACTTAGTTACCTCTGATTGTATTTAGTTCGCTTTCCAATTAATCTTTACCCTTATTGCACATATTCTATCTCTATGCACAATGAATTATATACTTCTTTCAGCATGTACTTCACAATTAATTTTTTTTACTTGTAATTATATTATTTACAGCACTCATATCAAATCACTGCTGTATTAACTCTTCACTTTAATTTACATAAGTTCCAATTCTCTACATGCATACTTATTTACAATATTATTTTTTACACATATCTTCTTACTACAATAGTCACCAATTGCTTTACACATATTCAAAAATACTCTTTACAACATTTTCAACATTTACAAATACACACTATGCTTGACTCTACATAACTACAAACAGGTATGCTGCTTAATGAAAATCCACAAAAAGCAGTTCTTTGTTGACGCAAAATTTGGCTTTCTAACTCGTCCACTTTATACCCTGCAGCATTTAAATCATCTAATTATCTCATTACACGTTCAAAAGGCAGATTCAAAATAAGTTTTGTTGCTTCCTGTTTTCCTAATTAACAATCCCACACTCTATGTCAGTATTCAAATTGGGAACTATATTATTATTTGTTACATTTTTTCTAATAATATGTTAGACTGTAATTATATTTGAGCACCATATCTTCTAAGCTTGCTCAGAAATTTTCATTTTTCCTGTACCACGAATAACCACACTGTAGGTATATTATTTATTTTATTTATTTATGCATTTATTTTACCTGGCAAGATTAGGGCCTTCAGGCCCTCTCTTACACCTAACCAGTCATACTCAGATTGAACGAGTTACAGTTTCTACAGAACATTAAGGACATATAACATGTTACACAGTATTAACGTTAAAGAAAAAAGAAATAGAGATTATAACGGTAGTACAATGATAATTATAACAATCAAAGGAATAATTATAACAACCAATAATAATAATGATAATAGTAATGACTATGTATATGAAAGTAAACATATTTTTCTTTTATGAATGTCAGTCCTATTGCTAGTTGGGAATTTTCTCGTTATGTTCTTGCAGCTTGTAAGTTATTCTCATCGAGCAGAGATATAAGACGATAGAATGGGGTGAAATAGATATAGAAGAGGTAGATAGGTTAGAGGAAGAGAAATAGAATGGTAAAAATTCGAAGCTATGATGGAGAGGAGAAAGAAAGAGATGAGAGGGGCACAACAATGGTGGCTATACCGTCCCTAATATGTAAGTTTTGAGTTCCCTCTTGAATGTTGAGTGGTTCTGGATAAGACGCAGATCTCAGGGGAGCGCGTTCCATAGTCGTATGGCTGAGATGGAGAATGACACGGAGAAAGATTTTGTTATGTAAAGGTACAGCCAAGATGCTAGACGTATCCGATCTGGTATTGCGGTTATGGAATGATGATAGGTGTTTAATGTGAGAAGATAAGTATTGGGGGCACCAGTCGCTAAGAAATCGATGAAGTAAGCACATCGTGTGGAGATCGCGTTCCTTATGTGGGCGTATCCAACCTAGCTGGGAGTATGAAGGACTGATATGATCATACAACCGTATATCGCACACGTATCTAACGCAAGCATTCATCACTAGCTCGAGGCATCTCGAATTTTCACTATTTGTGCCGTGTTGAACTACATCACAGTAGTAAAGATTAGGCAAGACTAGTGTTTGGACTAATTTTTGTTTAACATGGGTTGGAAATATTTTTCTAAATTTTTGAATTGCATGTAGGGAGGAGAGCGATTTCCGGCAAGCTGTGACTGTTTGTTCTTCCCTGTTTAGGTGTTCATCCAAGATTATTCCAAGGTTCAAAAATTCAAATGGCTCCGAGCACTAAGGGACTTAACATCTGTGGTCATCAGTCCCCTAGAACTTAGAACTACTTAAACATAACTAACCTAAGGACATCACACACATCCATGCCCGAGGCAGGATTCGAACCTGCGACCGTAGCAGTCGCGCGGTTCCGGACTTAGCGCCTAGAACCGCTAGACCATCACGGCCGGCGATTATTCCAAGGTCTTTAACTGTTTTTTGGTATGGTAGTTGGCGTTCTAAGGATCGGAGCGTGGAATGTCAGATCCCTTAATCGGGCAGGTAGGTTAGAAAATTTAAAAAGGGAAATGGATAGGTTAAAGTTAGATATAATGGGAATTAGTGAAGTTCGGTGGCAGGAGGAACAAGACTTCTGGTCAGGTGACTACAGGGTTATAAACACAAAGTCAAATACGGGTAATGCAGGAGTAGGTTTAATAATGAATAGGAAAATAGGAATGCAGGTAAGCTACTACAAACAGCATAGTGAACGCATTATTGTGGCCAAGATAGATACGAAGCCCACACCTACTACAGTAGTACAAGTTTATATGCCAACTAGCTCTGCAGATGACAAAGAAATTGAAGAAGTGTATGATGAAATAAAAGAAATTATTCAGATAGTGAAGGGAGACGAAAATTTAATAGTCATGGGTGACTAGAATTCGAGTGTAGGAAAAGGGAGAGAAGGAAACGTAGTAGGTGAATATGGATTGGGGCTAAGAAATGAAAGAGGAAGCCGCCTGATAGAATTTTGCACAGAGCACAACTTAATCATAGCTAACACTTGGTTTAAGAATCATGATAGAAGGTTGTATACATGGAAGAACCCTGGAGATACTAAAAGGTATCAGATAGATTATATAATGGTAAGACAGAGATTTAGGAACCAGGTTTTAAATTGTAAGACATTTCCAGGGGCAGATGTGGACTCTGAGCACAATCTATTGGTTATGACCTGTAGATTAAAACTGAAGAAACTGCAAAAAGGTGGGAATTTAAGGAGATGGGACCTGGATAAACTGAAAGAACCAGAGGTTGTACAGAGTTTCAGGGAGAACATAAGGGAACAATTGACAGGAATGGGGGAAAGAAATACAGTAGAAGAAGAATGGGTAGCTTTGAGGGATGAAGTAGTGAAGGCAGCAGAGGACCAAGTAGATAAAAAGACGAGGGCTAGTAGAAATCCTTGGGAAACAGAAGAAATATTGAAATTAATTGATGAAAGGAGAAAATATAAAAATGCAGTAAATGAAGCAGGCAAAAAGAAATACAAACGTCTCAAAAATGAGATCGACAGGAAGTGCAAAATGGCTAAGCAGGGATGGCTACGGGACAAATGTAAGGATGTAGAGGCTTATCTCACTAGGGGTAAGATAGATACTGCCTACAAAAAAATAAAGAGACCTTTGGAGATAAGAGAACCACTTGTATGAACATCAAGAGATCAGATGGAAACCCAGTTCCAAGCAAAGAAGGGAAAGCAGAAAGGTGGAAGGAGTATATAGAGGGTCTATACAAGGGCGATGCACTTGAGGACAAAATTATGGAAATGGAAATGGAAGAGAATGTAGATGAAGATGAAATGGGAGATACGATACTGCGTGAAGAGTTTGACAGAGCACTGAAAGACCTGAGTCGAAACAAGGCCCCCGGAGTAGACAACATTCCATTGGAACTACTGACGGCCTTGGGAGAGCCAGTCCTGACAAAACTCTACCATCTGGCGACATACCCTCAGACTTCAAGAAGAATATAATAATTCCAATCCCAAAGAAAGCAGGTGTTGACAGATGTGAAAATTACCGAACATCAATTTAATAAGCCACAGCTGCAAAGTACTAACACGAATTCTTTACAGACGAATGGAAAAACTAGTAGAAGCCGACCTCGAGGAAGATCAGTTTGGATTCCGTAGAAATACTGGAACACGTGAGGCAATACTGACCTTACGACTTATCTTAGAAGAAAGATTAAGGAAAGGCAAACCTACGTTTCTAGCATTTGTAGACTTAGAGAAAGCTTTTGACAACGTTGACTGGAATACTCTCTTTCAAATTCTAAAGGTGGCAGGGGTAAAATACAGGGAGCGAATGGCTATTTATAATTTGTACAGAAACCAGATGGCAGTTATAAGAGTCGAGGGACATGAAAGGGAAGCAGTGGTTGGGAAGGGAGTAAGACAGGGTTGTAGCCTCTCCCCGATGTTATTCAATCTGTATATTGAGCAAGCAGTAAAGGAAACAAAAGAAAAATTTGGAGTAGGTATTAAAATCCATGGAGAAGAAATAAAAACTTTGAGGTTCGCCGATGACATTGTAATTCTGTCAGAGACAGCAAAGGACTTGGAAGAGCAGTTGAACGGAATGGATGGTGTCTTGAAGGGAGGATATAAGATGAACATCAACAAAAGCAAAACGCGAATAATGGAACGTAGTCGAATTAAGTCGGGTGATGCTGAGGGTATTAGATTAGGAAATGAGACACTTAAATTAGTAAAGGAGTTTTGCTATTTGGGGAGCAAAATAACTGATGATGGTCGAAGTAGAGAGGATATAAAATGTAGACTGGCAATGGCAAGGAAAGCGTTTCTGAAGAAGAGAAATTTGTTAACATCGAGTATAGATTTAAGTGTCAGGAAGTCATTTCTGAAAGTATTTGTATGGAGTGTAGCCATGTATGGAAGTGAAACATGGACGGTAAATAGTTTGGACAAGAAGAGAATAGAAGCTTTTGAAATGTGGTGCTACAGAAGAATGCTGAAGATTAGATGGGTAGATCACATAACTAATGAGGAAGTATTGAATAGGATTGGGGAGAAGAGAAGTTTGTGGCACAACTTGACCAGAAGAAGGTATCGGTTGGTAGGACATGTTCTGAGGCATCAAGGGATCACCAATTTAGTATTGGAGGGCAGCGTGGAGGGTAAAAATCATAGGGGGAGACCACGAGATGAACACACTAAGCAGATTCAGAAGGATGTAGGTTGCAGTAGGTACTGGGAGATGAAGAAGCTTGCACAGGATAGAGTAGCATGGAGAGCTGCATCAAACCAGTCTCAGGACTGAAGACCACAACAACAACAACAACAACAACAGTTGGGTACCATTGAGGAGTATTTGAGGGACTGTTTCGCGACAGTACCGGCTGATTAACTTTGGATGAGATATAAGTTTGACCTGGGATTTCTTGGGGTTTAGTTTCAGACCTAGGTTCTGTGCCCATCGAGAAACAGAGCAAAGATCTGCGTTCATACTCGCTACTGCGTCAGCAATGTTCTTGGGGCTTGCACTTATGTACAGTTGGATGTCGTCGGCATACAGATGGTAGTTGCAGGAGTGAATCACTGAAGAAATATCATTAATGTACGGTGAGAAGAGTAATGGACCAAGGACGGAGCCTTGGGGAACTCCAGAGCGCACGTTTTTCCATGATGACTTTTCCGACCCACAAATGACTTTTTGAGGTAGCTGTCGAACCAGTGTATAGCGCTGTTTGAGAAATTCAGCTGTTTCATTTTAATTAGTAATATATCAAAATCAACTGTATCAAAAGCCTTGCTAAAGTCAAGCAGTGTTAGGATGGTAGCTTCACGTCGGTCCATAGCATGTTTAATGTCATCAGTTACTTTGATTAATGCAGTTGCTGTACTATGGTGCTTTCGAAAGCCTGACTGATATTTGTCATGGATGTTATGAGTTTTGAGGTAATCCGTCAGCTGTTCATGGACGATGTATTCTAGGGCTTTAGATATTGCAGGTAGTATGCTGATCGGCCTGTAGTCACCTAGCGACTTAGGGTAGTCAGTCTTGGGTATAGGTTGAATTAAACTTTGCTTCCACTCAGTAGGATATGTACTACTGACAAGAGACAGGTTGAAGATGTCTGTGATAACTGGAATAATAGTGTCTACGACGTTCTTAATCATGCCAATGCTCACTCCACCATTTCCTACTGCCTCGGAAGAGATTCGAATAATTGCCTTGTGTACTGTGCCGGTAGTGAAATGTTTTAGGAAAAACTTGTCTCTCGAGAGACTGATATCTTGGGGCTGGTAATTTGTCGCTGCGTGGCAGTTTACAGCTGTTGAGAAGACATCGTTTAATTCTTCTGCAGACGCTTGATAAACAGCGTCAGATCTTCGCTTCCCTATACCGAAACTGCGCACCTTTTTCCAAAGTGCAGCAGGTTTTGATATGCCGCATACGACAGAGCGGGCATGTCTGATTTTGGCATTCCTCACGCTTTGCTTGGTTCTGTTTCGGAGTTTCCTATAAGCTTCGTACGCCTCGGGAGTTGGGTTACGCTTGAAGGCCCTATGTGCAGCATCACGTTTATTCATTAACTGGCGTAATGCAGTGGTGAGCCACGGAGCGGGAGCTCTCTTTACCTTGACAGTGCGTTGAGGTGCATGTTTATCATACAGTGCAATAATTTTGCGACATAATTCCCGAATTTTTCCGTCTAAAGTCGGTTCATTGCTTATATCATGCCAAGGGATGTCTGAGCAATCCTTTTGAAGAGCGTCATGGTTAACATTTTTTTAGGTTTCTGTAGGTTACCAGGTAGTATGCATTGAGTAATTTAAGAATATCACGTCATGAGCAGAGAGTCCCGGAGCGGAAGTCTGATTGGCGCGAATTATTTTATCTGGCCGCTTTGTTGCTATTATATCTATGAGTGTATGGCTGTGTGGCGCGTGATGAGTTGGGTCCAGCGGTGTTAAACTCATATCATTGGAGTGGAACAGTCTCCTTAGTTTTTCTGCAGAGGGAGATTTTAACTGTAAGTCGATGTTTCTGTCGCCCATAATGATTATGTGTTCATACTGTGTCACGAGCGAGGACAGGGCAGACTGAAAGGAGGACATGGCACCGACATTTGGAGGTTTATAGATTACTCCAATTACCAGTTTCTGATTTGATATATTTATTTCGAAAAACAAGAACTCTGCATCTCCTTCGCCCTTCGCATCCGATGTGCATCAGAGTGTCAGATCAGAGCGAACATAGGCACCCACACCACCCCAGCGTCGTGTTTCACGATCTGCCCTTAGGAGAGAGTAACCGGTGATTCGGATAGTGTCGGAAGAAATGTTTGGTTTCAACCAAGTTTCAGAGACGAGGATAATATGGAACAGCGATTGGCAGAACAGGTCACAGAACTCGTCGAAGTGAGCCGTTAGCGAATGCGCGTTCGCGTGGGCCACAAAGAGCCCGTCGCCGGAACCGGTCCGTCCCATTGTGGCCGCCTGTAGGACCGAGCGCGCTCCGTTTACCTCATGGAGGTATGAAAAGAGGGAGACGCCGTGACGTCACAGCTGTGAAGCTATGTGAAGTCGAGGGTAGCCATCTCAATCCGACCAAAACATTGCTGCTGTAAGCTTGTGTGCATAGGCTTGTCGCTCGATTTTGTAAGGATTTTGCGCTATTATGGTGACTTGTGCGGTGTTCGAATGTACGAATCGTTCTGATTGTGATGCGAAATCGAAGGGAATAACATTTCATGTGTAAGTTGTCTCGTTAAGTGTGATTTTACAACTTCATTGTGAATGAACGTGTGCTACATCGTTACTTGTACTATAGGGTTTTTTTCTCCTGTATGATTTTAGATTTCCTAAAAATGAAAGTCGGAAAGCTCAGTGGGAGAATGCCGTGAGGAGGAAGAATTGGCGTGCGTCTAAATGGAGCACTATATGTTCTCAGCATTTCCGAGAAGAGGACATAGACCGAACTTCCCTTTCAACAGTAAGGCTCCGAGAAAATAATGTACCATCAGTTTTCCCTACACACCCAAAATATTTGCAGAAGGTATGTTAATTCAAAGAATTAAATTCTTAGTTTTCAAGTTCACATTTCAGTATAATACGTACGTATCGTCGATAATCGAAGTGTTGAGTAACTCACTTTGTCTTCATCATGTACCAAATTAAAAGCTAACACTACATTAACTGGCGTAAAGTATAGGCCTAAACAGGACACTGCGTAGATTTGCCATTCTACGTACCGTATTTCAGTAAATATTGGTGGTAATGAACAGTGTTTCCCAGTAGTGTAACGTAACTGAAATGTCCCAGTACGTATTACAAACAAAATGTATTTATGGGGCTTTGGAGGGAGGGTATAGCTAACTTAGTTTTCAGTTTCTATTATTTAGCTTGTGATACACGTTTATTACTGAATTAAGAAAATTGTATCGTTTACATTGAAGGCTAGCTATTCGTAATATTACATTAAAAACTATTTTAAATCAGAAGAAATGCGGAATTTCGCCTTTGCGAGATTTTATTTTAAACAAAAACTTTGAAACAACCAATCTCATGACGTTACATGCGTATATGGTGCAAGTAGCGACTGTAATACACACAGCGCTATAGCACACTGGCAATGTTTTGGTCAGAGTGTCATGGCAGCGAGCCACGCCCCCATGGCTTCAAAACGTAGTACGGCTGGGATACGTAGCGCCATCTCCTCTTATTCTTACCTCCATGGTTTACCTGCTGGCCGGAAGAAGGACAAAAGCTGGAGTTCGCGGGGGAAGACATATTTACAGGTGTGCCCAAGGTCGTGGCTGACTCAAGCGTCTGTGGGCTAAAGGTGAAAGACAGCCTGGAGGTATCAGAGAAGAGAGCGAAAAGAAAGATGGAAAGTGGCAATGGTGGTTACGAAAAAGATAATAGTAGTAGTAGTGGTAGTGACGAGGATGAAAATAACAGATATAGAAAGGCGATTTTAAGGAGATTCCTGTTAATGGAGAATGTTAATTCCCGTTTGACTGACAATATGAATATACATGAGCACTTATGACAGGCAAATAAAGAAGCAATATTTATGTGAAACAATTGACTGATTTTAAATAGAGTACTTATGGTACTTATAGAAATAACGAAGCAATATTTACATTAAAAAGTGAAAAGAAAGAATAAAAATTAACTTATATTAGACAGACTACAATATGAGACTTTGTGTCTCGCGAGATTTCGCTCAGTCTTTCAGTTCGAACATGTTCGTCACCGTTTTCCTCCCTCCTTCCGTCTTCACTACGATCCTGCCGTCCTGGGTCCATACATTTTGAAGGCCGAAGTGTGTGATCGCAGCGTTCAAAACCTTTAGTCTTTCGCGCGTCAGATCTTCCCTCAGGGTAACCCCCCTCTTGGCGAGTTTTCTTTTCTGAGCAAACACTTCAGCTCTTTTCCGGTATGACACAGATTTAATTATTATGGGCCTGGGTTTCATGGCACCTGGTATCCTGCGTTCAACACGGTGGCTTCTGTCAATATCGGCCACGTCGATCTGCACGCCAAGTTTCTCACGCGCGGGGCTAATGGCCAGGTCGTCGGTGTTTTCACGACTGTTTTCAGCTACCCCGAACAAGCACAAGCTGTTTCTTTGCTGATACTGCTCAATTTCTTCGGTGGCTGCAGACAGTTTAGCTTCTAGGTCGGCGGCTTTTTTCTCTTGTGCGCCCAGGGGCTTTCTAAGAGACTGGATTTCGGTGCTGTTGCGCCCGACAGACTCTTGCAGTTTGTCCATGACCGCGGCCGTCACAGAGTCCGTGATGGATTGCACCATTACGTCTAGCGTGTCTTTACTGTGCAGCGCCGCACTCACCTGGGACCGGACGAGCTCCCCGATGTCGGGAGTGCACATAATATTGTAATCCTTCATCCTTTGGTGCTACAAGTAACCATCCATTACCTTTTATTTGTGTCCAGACACGTTCATTTAACAGTATGAATTTAGATACAATCTTTCGGTATTTTAGTTTTCAGTCATCAAAAAATGGTTCAAAAGGCACTATGGGACTTAACATCTATGGTCATCAGTCCCCTAGAACTTAGAACTACTTAAACCTAAGTAACCTAAGGACATCACACAACACCCAGTCATCACGAGGCAGAGAAAATCCCTGACCCCGCCGGGAGTCGAACCCGGGAACCCGGGCGTGGGAAGCGAGAACGCTATACGGTCATCAGTTGGATTAGCTGCTCATTATAACAGCTCTCTGAATCTTCTATCAGTGACATTTTCGAATTATATTAAGTGCTGACTAAGCCTTTTCATTCCCTGTGTGATATCCTGTTCATTTCTGCTATGGAGCTTACTGTTTGCTAAAAACTCGTTAGTTTTGCTTTTGCTATGGTAACCTGCTCCCTTGTTAAGCTTAACAACTGTTTCTGCTCTCCTTCTAAATACATCAATTTTTGCCTTTCCCAAGTTGCTTTTATTGCCTTTCTTCTCGTCTGTAGCGGTTCTCAGATTTCTGGTTCTAGATAGGGCATCTGTAAAAGAATTAAGCTTGCCACTTTTGTACAGAATTTGATAATTATATTCTTTCAGTTTTAACCTAAATTTCAACAGTTGGGATGACGTATGCGTAGTGCTACTGACCCATTTTAATGACTAGTGATCAGTGAATATTGTGAATTTTCAGCTGAATAAATACGGCGAAAATGTTTAACTGCTCAACATATGGCTAACATTTCCCTCTCTATAGTGCTGTATGATGTTCCGCGTTACTTAATGTACTGGGCGCATAAGCAAGAGGTAGATCACTATTCAGTTTCCCGGTGCAGCCACGTCAAAGCTATGGCTAGCGACAGTTGTCACAATGAACTTTTGTCTAAAATCAGGATACTGCAATATTGAAGGACTTAACAGTTTTTCCTTCAACTCTTGAAATGCTTCCTCCTGTTCCCCTGTTTGCCACTCCTTTCTTCTGCAAACCATTTACGGAATTTGCAAATTTGCTCTACTTACATATAAAATGACAGTAGTATCCGCTTAACCCTAGAAAGGCTTTTAAGTGTGTAGTACTCTTTGGTTGTGGGTATTGCTTTACTGCCTTGACCTTCTTTGGATCAGGCTTCAATCCCTCTACTATAAGACCATGCCCCAGGAAAATAACATCTTTGCGCAAAAATTCACATTTGTCTGCTTCAACGTCTTAATCTTTCAAAGACCTTCTCAAGCCGACTATTATGCTCTTCTACTCAGCAGCTAAATGTTAATACATAATCTAGGGAAATGAATACTTTTTCTCCTTGCAGTCCCATTAGAACGGTATTCATTAACTTTAGGAATGCACATAGAGGAGCTTTCAAACCCACTGGCATTCTCTCGTACTCATAATTCCAATATGGTTTGCTAAACCCTATTGTCACCCCTTGGCTAAATCAACTGTTGAGAAATACGAGCAGGGTGTTTCAAAAAGAATATACGTGTTACAAAGTATTCTTTTGCCCAAACTATCGATCGCTGTGCCTCGCCTAGGCTATTGGAGAAACGAATACATAGCCTAGTTTGTATTAATAGCCGCCAGACGTCAGTTGTCTTCTGTTTGAACATGTACGAGATTTGCCCAAAGTCAATGTGTTTTGTGCGATATCCCGACATCTGTTTACGACTCATTCTTCTCTGATGGAAACATGGTTAACGTCAGCAGTATCTTGCCATATTACAAAACTGGTTGTTTCCGAGGCTGCACGAAGACAACTTCATTTTTCAACAAGACGGGGCACCCCCTCGCTGGAGTCGCCAAGTGCGTTAATATCTGAATGAAGCTCTACCGAACCGTTGGATTAGTCGTCAAGGAGCTGGCTACTTAGCATGTCTCAGCTGGACTCCACGGTCACCGGATTTGACACCCTCTGACATCTTCCTGTGGGGTTTCGTTAAAGTCAACGTTTATCTACCACGACCGGATCGGTACAGCCATAACATCAGTGACGAAGAACATGCTTGTCCGAGTATGGGAGGAATTTGAGTATCGATGCGATATTGTTCGTGTCGCTGATGTAGGATATATTGAACATCTGTAATTTGAACTTGAGAGATTGTTAAATATGTGTGAAAAGTTTCATATTAGTACGTCTTAAAGTTTAATAAATATATGCACTCTAAACACGTATATTCTTTTTGAAACAGCCTGTACTTAGCTAGTCCTACCCATCCAAAATCTCGTCTATTCAAGGAAGAGGATACACACTATTAACAGATATCTCGCTCAGGCGCCTATAGTCTGCTACAAACCGCCAAATGGTTCAAATGGCTCTGAGCACTATGGGACTTAACATCTGAAGTCATCAGTCCCCTAGACCTTAGAACTACTTAAACCTAACTAACCTAAGGACATCACACACATCCATGCCCGAGGCAGGGTTCGATCCTGCGACCGTAGCAGTCGCGCGGTTCCCGACTGAAGCGCCTAGAACCGCTCGGCCACCGTGGCCGCCTACAAACCGCCATTTTTGCTTCCTAATACCATCCATTTTCTTCGGAATCATTACAAGGAGAAAATTCCACTGACTCCTACTTGTAACTATGATATCGTCCTGCAACATTTCATCAATTTACTCTCGAAAGACTTCTTTCTGTTCCTGTGGTATTCTATATGGCCTCAAACATATAATCCGACCTTCTGATTCTGTCATTAAGTTTATTTCATTCCTTTACACATCTGTATGCGTCAAATGATCTAATGACAAGTGAAATAAATCGTTATATGGCGTAGACATTTCCACCATGGTATTTCTTTCTTCACTATTTAAGTGCTCAACTCTGAGATTCTATCTTAACTTACCTGCCCTGAATTTTATGTCTGGCTTTTTTTCACCTGCATTATCTTCTAAATGCCTCTTCAGTTGGCGCTTCCACATCCACCAGTATCGGACACTTCATTGACAGATTCTCCTCTGTCGTCTGTAGCAAACTCTTTATGCGTGTACCATATTTTAGTGACACCAGTGCTTCTGGCACATACACTCAGGGCCCTATTTCTTGCATAGGAATGTTAGATTTGTAACACATTCCTTAGGTCTACCTTCAATCTAAAAATTCGCAATTCTCTTAGACCCATTATTGCTCTTTGCTCTTTTTCCGTCTTTTAGCTTCCAGATTTTCTCACTCACTGATATTTCCCTAGTGTTGCTATTCCAACTGCAACTGAATCGTCATCTTGTTTCACGGCTTCTGCTGTCACCGAACCGGCCCCAACCCCATTCCATAACACTGTTCTCTGTCTCGCGGCTCCAACCACAATCAGACCAACACGTTGCTCTCTAGTGGCTCCAACAACTTTTAAGTTACGTTTTCGCTTTTCTGCGGCTCATACCGCAATCGAAGCGGCACCTACCCTGTTCGACACCCTTCTCAACGTTACTTGGGCCTGATCGCAAACAAACAGATTGCTACCTTGCGGCTACCACCGCACATGCCGCCCTATCGTTTGCGTTCTTGCTTTGAAATTATCTCGTTCCCTTGCAGTTCGCAACTCGAATCGTTTGCCACGAATCCATAACTTTTCATGTCGTAATTTATCACAGTATTCTGATTAGGAAATCTCTTCCTAACAGACCCTCAAACGGTTGATCTACTTCTGCCCCTATTACATAAACTGTATGCCCTCCGTATGACCTCTAATTCAATATCTATAATACCTTCCGCCTTATCAATAATGTTAGTAATCCCTCTGATTATAAAACCTGTCTCTGACATTCCTACATTCCATAAACTTTCTTTGTTCATTAATTTAATTTGTGCTCCGTTACCTACTCACACCCTCAGGGGATTCCGTTTTCCTTACGCAAACCACAATTCTACGAAGTCATTCTAATTTGGGCCGTCGACAGTAAATATCTTGCTGATAAGGCGCAATACGATGTCTCATTACGCCTCTTTTTAGTTTCTCGGTCTATTCTTTCTTTCTGTTAATCACGTGCAGTCATTGCTCTGTCTGTCATAATGGCCTCTTAGGCTGCACTTAAAGCATATTACGTTACTTGATTCTGCATATGGAGCTCTGTATCACAGTAACTTGCACTGGGAACTCTGAAATGGCTTTACAGATTCCGTTTCTCTACAATGTCCTTTGAATTCTCGATCAATTTCTGCTAGCTTTTCCGTGTTTTCGCGTTCTAATTTCATTAGCCTTTCCGCCTTTTCTTTTTCTTCCATGATTTTGCTTTCTGTTTTCGTCTCAATTATTCTTACTCGTTTTTGGAGACGACAGTCTGTTACCACCTGTCCTGGTTTATGACAGTTAAAAGAAGTTAGGTTCGTAGGTCTCTCTGTCCTCGGTATTCTAACAACGATTCTCTCTGTCGGCCTTTCCTTTGCCGATGCAATAGCACGTCCCTCTGTAGAGGCAATATTGACAGCCTCAGACACTGTTACTGTTTCTGCTCTAGCCCTCACTATTGTTTTAATTCTGTCATCACGAAGTCCTTGTATGAATATTGCCCTAAACAGTTTTAGAATCAGAGAAATAGTGCCAGCTCTGTCGGCTCACGCAGCCGCCTTCGATTGCCTCTGTAAAATGATGCTGCAAGGCATTAACGTGCGAAGCCCACTGAGCAATGCTTTCGCCATGTTCTTGTCTGCTTGCGAACATTTTCAGTGGGTAGTAACCCAAAGTCTGCCTGCAACAAAAGTGAACCGTGAATTTACTTTCAAAACCTTTTCTTAAGAATTTACTTTACTTACTAGCGATTCATCAAGAACATTAACACATTTAATAACACTATGTGAGCGTGGAAGTAGTTGCCAGTGAGTAAGTTATGTAAAACAAATTAAATTTCCCTCAAAAAATGGAAATTTTATTCCTAAAAGCCCTTTATTTTAAACAGATTTAAAATTATAATCAGAAAGCACCCTCTAAATATCAAGTTTACAATTTATTCAGAGGCAGAAAGAACATATTTTGACAGTATGAGCTTTCGGGCTGAGAACCTTGGCGCATCGTTTTGACACGGCCGTAGTCACGACCGCTCACAACAACACTGGTGCAAATCTGCAACACACCAGATTACTTTAAACTAAAAATTCTCACACAAGCACATAAACTGTACACCCCGTAGGGAGGGATGGAAATGGTACAAAACACTAACATTTAAAAGAAATTAACTTGCCACCGAAGGTGCAAATTGATTAAAAAAAAAACTCTTACCGTGGAAGGGTGCAAACTTTATATGCTAAAATGACCATTTAAATAAAAACCCATGAAATGCAGTCTTACATAATATATATACAAACAAGCTCTACATTACGCATATAACGCCTGTCAAACTGATAGGCAAGATAAAAACATATTTCAGGAATTCGGCCGTTACAGTTCAAGCACTAAATTCGTTAGCACCGAATCCGACAAACATGAAAGAGGCAGGTATTCACGTACGGCAGACCGACAGACAGACACTAGCTGCCTAACAAATGATAATACTGGAATATTGGCTGGATTAATATTTGTGGCAGACAAATTCGGATGTGGCGCTCTCGACCCACTGCCTTACACAGAATACCTTTCCTCAAGCTGTAACCTTCGACTACCTCACCCGACCTAATCCGCTGTTTGATGGAACCCAGTTCAACATCCTGTTCCTGGTTTTCTTCGAGATTACTAAACAGTTGGGGTACTTCCTCCAAAACCAAAAGCTGACGCTGAAGTGGACCCTGGTTGTGCTCCTCCGAACAATCGGATGGTGGGTCAAACATCCGGCTGAGGTCATCAGCGGCCACATTCTCGGAACCCTTGATATGCCTAACATTAAATTTAAAGGCTGAGTTTCTTACGGCCCATCGTGCGATCCGACCGGTCTTACGTGGCCTAGCCAAGACTCAACTCAAGACTTGATTATCAGTCTTCTGCAAAACAGGTTTGTGCTCAAGGTAAAACCGGAATTTTTCTAATGCAAACAGGACCACCAAGGCCTCACATTCTTAGACTGAGTACTTCGCTTCAGTATCACTCAAACGGCGCGAGGCATAGGCCAAAGATTGCCACTGACCTAGCCATTCTTGAAATAAGACGGCTGACACACTCGCCCTGGACGCGTCCGTCTGAACTACAAAAGGCTTATAAAAATCAAGCACCCCAAGCACCGGTGGATTACCGACGGCGGTTTTGATCTGTTCGAAGTCCGCCTGCTGGGGGGGACCCCAAGTAAATTTAACTCCTTTTTTACGAAGCTGATTCAAAGGGGCAGCTAAGGCCGCAAAATTCGGAACGAACCTCCTGAAATAATTTGCCATATCAATGGACTTTGCGACTCCCCGCTTATCAGTCGGGGGTGGGAGCGCGCTCAAGGCTTTAGTACGATCTTGATCGATCCGAACCGCATCGCCTGAAACAATATGGCCTAAGAAGGAAATCTGGAGCCTCGCAAGTGTGATCTTGGAGTGTTTAACGGTTAGACCAGCCTGCTGAAGTTTAGTAAATACTTGGTGCAAATGACTCAAATGCTCTTCAAACGATTTACTGTATACGACAAGGTCATCCAGGTAATTACAGACAAAGCGTAGTTTAAAATCACCCAGTGTACTATCTAATAAAAACAGCAGCTCCGGAGGCAACCTTTCCCCTTTCCCACCAGAGGGAGACACCAAAGCTGCGATTGCCACAGTGGCGCCACCGCCAGAAACGGAGGGCGACTGCTTCACACAACGCGCTGCAGAGCGCTCTTCAAACCAGCCATTTTTACCACGGCTCTCAAAGTTTTCCATCAAAATAGCATGTACAGTTGACCAAGTGACGTCTGATCCCTGATTAATAATTTACTGCTGGCAGCTCCAATTATTTGTTCCATAACGAAATTGAGTAACACGTCACACATGGCCACACTTACCTAGAAATGCACTTAATTGTGTGTTATTACCATCAAATGATTGTGGCAATAACGTGGGGTCTGGACCCCTCCACCATCTTCCACACCTATAAATCCCTCATCCGCCCTATCCTTTGTTACGCCCATCCGGCCTGGATCTCCGCCCCCCCCCCCTTCCTTTTCTAAATCCCTCCAAATCCTTGAACGCCATGCTCTCCGCCTCGCCTATCGCATCCGTCTCCCCTCCCCCACGTGGATCCTGTGTGATCTCATCCCCTTCCCCCACCTCCTCCTCTTCCTTGAAAGGATACAGATCCTGTACACCTCCCGCAAACTCGATCCTCCTCATCCGCTTGCCTCACCAATTCTCTCCCACCCCCACCCGCTGCCGCACCTGTATTCCCACGTCCCACCCGGTCTCCATCTCTCCACCCTCTTTACCCTCTCCCAAGGTGGCTTCCGCCAGCTCCCCCTCCCTGATGATCTCCTCCTCCCCTCCATCTACCCCTCCTATCAACTTTGATCCTCCCCACCCCCTGTGTCCTTTCCTTTAGGCACCCTCCCTCCCTTCCCTTCCCTTCTCTTTCCTTTTCCCCCCGTCCCCTCCCTCCTCCCCTCTTCCCCCGGGCTTCCCCTCCCCCTTCCTCCCTCCCCCTCTCTCCTCTGCCCATGGCATCTCTGCTCTCCCCTCTCCCTCTCCCATTCCCCTTCCTCCTCCTCCTCTCTTGGCAGGTCCCTGGACTCGCACACGCTCAGTGAACATTCGCGCGCCAGAGATCATCGCCATCAGTGTTTCGTGTGTGTGCCTTCGTTTGTGTGTTAGTGTTGTTCGCCGTCAAGCCACCACCGTTCACGTGCCGTCGCCATCTTCCATGTTATGTGCACAGTGTCACCTAGTGTTAGTGATGTTTCTCGTCCAGCGTGAACGGCTCCATGTTTTTTCGATTTTTAGTGTCTACATTTTTTGCCCACCGTTTTGACTGTCTTCTCTGTGCCACCTTTATGTACTACTTGTTGTCAAACTCAAGGCTGAAGAGCGGCGTATTGTGCTGCTGACAGCCCGCCTTTGTATAAGGTGTTTAAAATCACAATAAAGAAAAATAAATGTGGCAATAACTTCAGAACATCACCTAAACTAATGTACTGCCTATCTGGTGAGGAATGTGCAACATTACTACATTTACTTCTGCCTGACCGTGTGATAGCATACTGTACCAACAAGTTTTCTTGCCTTGTTTGAGTTTTTCTGGAGTCTGGGACGCCTCATGAGCCCCCTGTCTTGTTGCGTTGCCTTCCAGCCATGCTGCTTAACGCTGCCGACGGAGACACAGCTGTCACGCACCGTCGATCACGTTATCTTTTCCTGCTGCTAGCCGCCCCCTCTGGCCCGTCTGTTGAGTAATGTTGCCGCCTTCCCTTTTGGAATGTCGTTCTCCCACACCTGCTGCCGACACGCACCCCACAAAGTGTAACCTGCTGGGTGACGGGCCTGTCCCATCCGAACACCTCGCGCCTCTACCTCTCTGGAGTGGCTTGCTGTCACGCCTCGTCGCCGACCCACCAATCACATAGTCGAAACCGAACCGTAATGGACCTCCCCGGTTCGTTAGAATCGTCTTCGCCTTTCTCCTCTCTTCTTTCTTTGCCTCAACATGCGTACTACACCTGGTTGTAGGTTTATATCTTAAAGCTGGCAGCCCTTTCCTGACTTCGGGCTGAGTACCATCAGAAATTGACAACGTCCTACAAGTATTTCTCAAATCTGTGGACCGGGTAACGCCGGTACGGTGCAGAAACACAGTAAGGCTGTGGCTCTCCGTAACCAAACCTGACAGAAACGAGGGCACATTTTAGCCAACCCTAAACATAGTACCAAATAATTTGATACGTTTGTAGTGTCCTGTGTGCGGCTCAGGATGCAAATTACGAACTTTCTGCTACAAAAGATGATTTTAACCTAAAAAACAAGAGAAAGACCCGACAATACGTATTATAGCAACATATTATATCTACCACACAATAAATTTATTGTATGCAAAAAAAAAAGGAAACGTGTGTTACAGGCCACTGTAGATGCTTCCCAAATACATGAAGTGAAAACGTGTATGGCAAGAAACAAACTGCTTTCAATTGGTTGCGTATACAGGACATACCTATACAATATAAAGCAACTAAAGGAAAGACGGAAAAGAGGAAAAAATGACGTGAAAATTATCTGTTTCATTTTACATCTCTTAAGACAATACTCACTGTAGCAAGCCTGCACTGTAAACCAGGCCGTGGGCAAGTTTTGCAGATATTTATACCCTTTTTTATAACACAAACAATTTACACTGACGGAAAAAAGTCCCAGTACTAACAAGGAGTTGTGCGACATGAACAAAAGTTCATGTTTCTAAACCTGATAGATAAGGTCTGGTCGATAGCAGCGCCTCTATGAGGATGTAGATCACATTTGCTTTAAATATGCACTGTTCAGCTGGCTGAGCTTTACTTACTTTTAAGACTGGACGTGCCTCTGAGGCGACAAAGGCGGCATTATCAACTCCTCACGAGGTCATGCAATAGAGCTACGAGAAGCTGAATGTTCCTCCTGCGATATTGCCGAAAGACTTGGCAGTAATGTAGTCACTGCACATGACTGTAGGCAGCAGTGTTCACGACAATGTGCGGTCGCAGGAAGACCAGGCTACGGACGGTTACGTAACTCTACCGACAGGGAAGACTGTCGTGTTCGGCGTATGGCTGTGGCGCATTGCACTGCATCTGCAGCAGCAGTTGGCACCACAGTGAGACAACTGACTGTAACAAATTGGTTACTTCAAGGACAGCTGTCAGCCAGGTGCCCTGTAATGTGCACTCCTCTGACCACAAACATTCAACATTTGCAACTGTTGTGGTGCCAAGCGAGAGCTCATTGGAGGGTGCTGGAGATCTGTTGTGTTTTCTGATGCAAGCTCGCTGCCAGTGATGGCCATGTGTTGGTTATAAGGTGGCCAGTTTAGGGTCTGCAGCCAACCTGTCTGTGTGCCAGAAACACTGGAGTTCCACGAAGAGTTATCATCTGGGGTGAAAGTTTATATGACAGCAGGAGCACTCTCGTGGTTATCCCATGCACACTGACTAAAAATTTGTACGTCAAGCCGCGTACACACTGCCACTGGAAACATGTTTCTGCCGGAAACATTGTTTTCTGCGATGTTTCGCAAATGTTTCTGACTTTGTTTCTGGTCTCTGTTTCCGTCCACACTGGCGGCAAACATTTCTCGTGTGTTCACGCCGTCTGCAGTGCCCCTTGTGTTATCGTGTTCGTATCGTCTGCTGCCGCGTTATGTCTGGTGTCGAAGAAACAATAATGATATGTGGAGCTGCATTATTAATGCTAGAAGGTGTACACAAACAAAATGAAAGGCGTCCTCGTCGTTGGTGGAGAAAAACATTCTATAGAAGAACTGGCGGAAATAACCTGCTACGTGAGCTGAGTATGGAATACGGCTCCCAATAGTCGAAATGTGGTTAAGATTGAGTGCCTGTAGAGACTAGGCTTCCATCCAGGTGCAGTTGGTTCGTTGGTTGGTTAAAGGATTAAAGGGACCTTTGGCTCATGTGCATCGTCCAAGAACTGCAGCAGCCGATAGCCGAACCAGTTCGAGTCATATGCAGTGTCTGCACCACTACCAGATGGTCTGCTGGCAATAATTTTTCTTTTCTCGCGCCTGTACGCAACCACGAGCGATCGTATTTTCTTCTCAACACTTCCCTTGTCCGTGCCAAAGGTGCTGCAATTTTTGCAAGTGCATCGTGTTTTTTAACGGTATTTTTGTAATCCTTGATCCGGACGTTCCATAAACAATCCTCCCCCTGGTACATTGCAATTAAATCGACAATTTGTTGCCTTGACCACTCCATTATTCTACAAAAACAAAGCGAAAACGAAAACGACAGTAAACAGAACACCGCTAAAATGTTGACGACACACACACACATACGCTAGCGCCGTGCAGCGGTGACAAGTGGTAGCTATCCGGAAACATTGTTTCCTTTCATCTGTACCGACACTGCTACGGATAGATGTTTCTGTGTTTCCAAACATGTTTCGAAACATGTTTCCAAATGGTGTCCACATCAAGCTACCGGAAACATGTTTTGAAAACATGTTTCAGTCTCAGTGTGTACGCGGCTTCAGTCTGGTGATGCGAGCTGTTGTCCTACCATTCATGCACAACATTCCAGGGAGTGTTTTTCAACAGGATAACGCTCGCTAATACACCGCTGTTGTAACCCAACATACACTACAGAGTGTCGACATGTTGGCCTTGGTCTGCTCGGTCTCCAGATGTGTCTTTAGTCCGAGCACGTATGGGACATCATCGGGCAACAACTCCAGCGTCATCCACAAAAAGCGTCAATCGTCTGCGTGTTGACCGACGAAGTGCATTAGGCATCGAACTCCGTCTAGCAAACTGCGGGCTTTCAAAACGACTACGCACCCACCGACTCAATGTTGCAATATTAAAAGTTTTGGCTGGTTTCGTTGTATAGGGGCTGCGATACGTAGTTGCCACATCACAGGCCAAATACTGCTGAGTCTTCAGTACACGATAAGAGTGCACGCATGAATGGTCGAAGGTTTCTGTCACTCGGCAATTGCGAATTATGAAAGTAACATATAAATTTATGAATGAAAAATTGCAATTAAATAAAATCTGCAGGTACTATCTTAACGACATTAAATGATGAGTACGATAGCAGAAGTACTTTTGAGAATGCGGTATATTTCTGCAAAACAATTATTGGTGTTGATGATCCAGCAATTAAAATATAAGTTGAATAACAGGGGAACAATAGATTCCTACTGCACGTAATTAGTTATGAACAACAACACAGTTCGCGAGATATTCACTTCTAAACGCACACTTCTCCCACTTCCATCCAGTCACCCCATTCACGAGAGCTGTGGTTAGCTAGAGCGCTCCCTCCATGTCTCCAAGCCCACAAACGTATTGAAACATGCGAAATACTGTATTTACATTTAAACATCTTGACATTAAATAAATATCGCTACGGCTGGACCATAAACACGCTCTAACACGCATTATTAGATACATAAACAAATTAAATAAACATATATCAAAGGAATAGAACAAAAGGTAGGCCAGTAGCCTAATGTCTCTGTGCTTTCTAAAACACAGTAAATATTTGACCAATTTCTTCATGAACAGTATAAAAATGGTTCAAATGGCTCTGAGTACTATGGGACTTAACATCTGAGGTCATCAGTCCCCTAGAACTTAGAACTACTTAAACCTAACTAACCTAAGGACACCACACACATCCATGCCCGAGGCAGGATTCGAACCTGCGACCGTAGCGATCGCACGGTTCCTGACTGAAGCGCCTAGAACCGCTCGGCCACTCCGGCCGGCTCATGAGCAGTATATATCGGATATAAACAAAGACATAGACGAAAAAATATATTTATAAGCATGCTGCTACCGTTTTCTCGTGTAACTGTGGAGTACTTATGGCCTGACGCGATCAATAGTAATCGACCACTTTGACCTCCAATAACTCATCTACTATTTAAGTTACATGCCTGTAATTCATTCCATCTTCGGTTTACACTAATAGCTTTCTAAAGACACGTAGATCGACGAAATCGGATGAACCGTTTAAATTTTGGAAGTTCGTTGCTGGGTGTTACTTGTATAATTTACCATCAGACACTAATCTTTAAACTAATGAAGATATTGAAAATCTGATTACACCATCAGAATTGTCGTGCAAATAACAGAACGTACATGTTTCTTTCTGAGGTATCATGATTCATCTGGCTACTATCAATTTCTATACAAACCGAGAAATGTGTGCCGTTAAGGTCTCACGAAGTCCGCCGTCTTTGGCACCCCGGGCGTAGACATCTCCTTCATCGACACAAATCACCGTCCTCGTCACAGCGGAATTCCCAGCCACGCGGCTGGACCATGTGCTGGGGTTACCCCTCTCGTCCCGCTAACGTTCGCCACCATTTGTTTGCTGCCAGGTCCCGGCTGGCCGATTGGCCCGTGCGGCCACGCCAACTTAGAATATTTTCAGGGCTCCACAATCTGTCCGTTACATCACAAAAGTGACATGCGGAACCTAATGTTTACACAGATTACTAAAGTAGCAGCATTTCAAAGTTGCAGTGACTTATGTCGCTTAGTCTGTGATGTTACCATGATAATCAGTTAGATATGTTACCTAGATAATGTATTCTCGAAATGCCATTACCCTACCGTAATTAATTATTTGTTTCGGTTGGTATATTTATGAATTTGAGGCTCTATATTCGTCCTCATATTATGTGTAAATTATGAAACAGTCAGCCAATATACAGGGTGATACAGGGTGAGTCACCTGACATTACCGCTGGATATATTTCGTAAACCACATCAAATACTGACGAATCGATTCCACAGACCGAACGTGAGGAGAGGGGCTAGTGTAATTGGTTAATACAAACCATAAAAAATGCACGGAAGTATGTTTTTTAACACAAACCTACTTTTTTTAAAATGGAACCCCGTTAGTTTGGGTAGCACATCTGAACATATAAACAAATACGTAATCAGTGCCGTTCGCTGCATTGTAAAATGTTAATTACATCCGGAGATATTGTAACCTAAAGTTGACGCTCGAAACCTCCGACGTTCAGTCGCGTGTTGTAACAAACAGCTGCAACATACATCGCGTTTCTACAGAATGATCTGCCAACGTTGCTCGAAAATGTCCCACTGGAAACGCGTCGACGTATGTGGTATCAGCGTGATAGTGCACCTGCACATTCCGCAATTAACACTAGGCTGACCCTTGACAGGATGTTCGACGGGCGTTTCATAGGACGTGGAGGACGCATAAATTGGCCAGCCCGTTCTCCTGATCTTACACCTCTGGACTTCTTTCTGTGGGGTACGTTAAAGGAGAATGTGCACCGTGATGTGCCTACAGCCCCAGAGGATATGAAACGACGTATTGTGGCAGCCTGCGGCGACATTACACCAGATGTACTGCGGCGTGAACGACATTCATTACGCCAGAGATTGCAATTGTGTGCAGCAAATGATGGCCACCACATTGAACATCTATTGGCCTGGCATGTCGGGACACACTCTATTCCTCTCCGTAATTGAAAACGGAAACCACGTGTGTACGTGTACCTCACCCCTCATGGTAATGTACATGTGCGTCAGTGAAACAGACCAATAAAAAGGTGTTAGCATGTGGACGTAATGTGTTGTTCCAGTCTCTTCTGTAGCTAAGGTCCATCACCGTTCCCTTTGGATCCCTACGTAATTCGGTGCTCTCCGATACACACGATCGAACAGCGGAGGAGTGGTACTCAAGCGTCAACTTTAGGTTACAATATCTCCGGATGTAATTAACATTTTACAATGCAACAAACGGCACTGATTACGTATTTGTTTATATGTTCAGATGTGCTAACAAAACTAACGGGGTTCCATTTAAAAAAACGTAGGTTTGTGTTAAAAAACATACTCCCGTGCATTTTTTTATGGTTTGCATTAACCACTTACACTAGCTCCTCTCCTCACGTTCGGTCTGTGGAATCGATTCGTCAGTATTTGATGTGGCTTACGAAATATATCCAGCGGTAACGTTAGGTGACTCACCCTGTATACCTTCCTGTTCTTCTGCTACAGGAAGACTGTCAGTTTACCGGTTTTGGTGGTCATGTAAGTCAATCGAATTCGAAGCTGCCCATCCTATGTGATGAACAACTTTTGGAGTGTGGGGAGTTCTGTTTCATTGATTTCATTTCACTTTTTTTGTAAGACAGAACAAGGGGTGATGCGACGTTACTGTCACATATCAATGATCATTCATTTTCTGCCGCTATTTCGTGGTTATTTTAGTGTGAAAATCAGAGTTGTGTACTTGGAAAGTAGCCTTCCACGATCCACACTACGGTGTAAACACTCTCCTCTCATTGGCCAGACATGTCCGGGCCTCTTTTTGTGATAGAGCAACTATACATGCAAGATGTCCAAATCCGCCGCATCTCGTGGTTTTTTCTTAATCCCACTAATCTTGCATCTTCAGAGATGCAGCTACAGTGGAAGCACCTGCTGATGGTAGCACATGGAAATGGCTGATGTCGAGCTGTAACGGTGATATTTGAAAGAAAACCTTAACTGCCTGGCTTGTAGTAAACGCCACAGCTTAACATTTTTAAAGAAGGCCATTTCATGACTGCTGTGGTTTCTTACATCACAGCTAATTATACTCTTAAAATATAGCATAATATTAGTTATCAATAGCATTCTGAAATTTTGTGCATTTACCACTTTAATTACTTCCGACGCACATACGCGACCACACTACGTAAATACAAACAATGTTTTACTGATGTTTCTTAACTAACGACAGACACCATCGACACGACTTTGTCGTTTCCACTCCTGGTCTGCCGCCCGTCCTAACCTCCGAGTTGCAGCTGACACAAGAGAGCCTGTGTGTCATTCGTTCCCAGACATATAATATATATATATATATATATATATATATATATATATATATATATATATATATATATATATATATATATATATAAAATCATTCAGTCTTCCCTGTCGGTAGAGTTACGTAACCGTTTGAGCATTTATTGCATTAATGTGGCATTTACATGTAATCACGCTGTAACAGCATGCGTTCTCAGAAATGTAAGTTCACAAAGGTACACGTATCACATTGGAACAACCGAAATAAAATGTTCAAACGTACCTACATTCTGTATTTTAATTTAAAAAAACCTACCTGTTCCCAAATGTTCGTGAGACATATGTTTGTGACTATTACAGCTCCATCTATCACAAAGCGAGAAAAGTGACACAACTAAAATATTCATATTTCTTTACATACTACACGAATATGTAATAAAAATGGGGGTTCCTATTTTTTAAAAAACGCAGTTGATATTCGGTTGAGCTATGGCAGCGCCATCCAGCGGGCCAACCATAGCGCCAATCTGGTTTCGCCCAGCAAGCTAGATAAGTTTCGTTCTTTGTAGTTTTTTCGTTTGACGCTTATTTCGTGAGATATTTGGACCGGTCAACATCAATAGACCACCCTGTATATAGTGGGACCAACACTGAGATAAGTCATGGGCTAGAGATATGCACCATTACATATGCCCATAGTACCGCGTGCACAAGGTGTAACAGGGCGGAGCATTGGCGGAACTGACATTTTACGTTCAGGTGATTCACGTGGAAAGGTTTCCGACGTGATTATGGCTGTACGATGGGAATAGACAGACTTTAAAAGCGGAATGTTCGTCGGAGCTAGATGCACGGGACATTCCATTTAGGAAATTGTTAGGGAATTCTACAGGGCTATTACAAATGATTGAAGCGATTTCATAAATTCACTGTAGCTCCATTCATTGACATATGGTCACGACACACTACAGATACGTAGAAAAACTCATAAAGTTTTGTTCGGCTGAAGCCGCACTTCAGGTTTCTGCCGTCATATCGCTCGAGAGCGTAGTGAGACAAAATGGCGACAGGAGCCGAGAAAGCGTATGTAGTTCTTGAAATGCACTCACATCAGTCAGTCATAGCAGTGCAACGACACTTCAGGACGAAGTTCAACAAAGATCCACCAGCTGCTAACTCCATTCGGCGATGGTATGCGCAGTTTAAAGCTTCTGGATGCCTCTGTAAGGGGAAATCAACGGGTCGGCCTGCAGTGAGCGAAGAAACGGTTGAACGCGTGCGGGCAAGTTTCACGCGTAGCCCGCGGAAATTGGCTCATGCCAAAACTGGAGACCGACAGCGCCGACTTCATCTCTCAACAGGATGGTGCTCCACCGCGCTTCCATCATGATGTTCGGCATTTCTTAAACAGGAGATTGGAAAACCGATGGATCGGTCGTGGTGGAAATCATGATCAGCAATTCATGTCATAGCCTCCACGCTCTCCCGACTTAACCCCATGCGATTTCTTTCTGTGGGGTCATGTGAAAGATTCAGTGTTTAAACCTCCTCTACCAAGAAACGTGCCAGAACTGCGAGCTCGCATCAACGATGCTTTCGAACTCATTGATGGGGACATGCTGCGCCGAGTGTGGGAGGAACTTGATTAACGGCTTGATGTCTGCCGAATCACTAAAGGGGCACATATCGAACATTTGTGAATGCCTAAAAAAACTTTTTGAGTTTTTGTATGTGTGTGCAAAGCATTTTGAAAATATCTCAAATAATAAAGTTATTCTAGAGCTGTGAAATCGCTTCAATCATTTGTAATAACCCTGTATATTCTGAGATCCACAGTGTTAAGACTGTGTCGAGAAAACCAAATTTCAGACATTAAATCTCACCAAGGACAATGCAGTGGCCACCAGCCCTCACATAACGCGTTTCAGTAAAGTTGTCAGCGCTAACAGACAAGAAACACTGCCTGAAATAGCCGTAGAAATCAATGTTGGACTTACGACGAACGTGTCCGTTAGGACAGTGCGGCGAAATTTCGCGTTTATGGGCTATGGCAGCAGACTAACGACGCGAATCCCTTTGCTAACAGCACGATATCTCCTACAGCGCCTCTCTTGGTCTCGCGACCATATCGTTTATACCCAAGGCACCTGTAAAACGGTGGCTTTGTCAAATAAGTCACGATATCAGTTGATAAGATCTGATGATAGGGTTCGAGTGTCACGCAGACCCCACGAAGCCATGGGCCCAAGTTTTCAACAAGACACTGTGCAAGCTGGTAGTGGCTCCATAATGGTGTGTGCTGTGTTTCGTGGAATGGGCTGGGTTGTCTGGCCCAATTGAATCGATCATTGAGGGCAAGTGGTTATGTTCGGCTACATGGAGACCATCTGCAGCCATTCACGGAATTGCGATCTGAAGTTTTCCCGGCGTATTTCCAATTTGAACAAAATTGTTCAAATGGCTCTGAGCACTATGGGACTCAACTTCTGAGGTCATTAGTCCCATAGAACTTAGAACTAGTTAAACCTAACTAACCTAAGGACATCATAAACATCCATGCCCGAGGTAGGATTCGAACGTGCGACCGTAGCGGTCTTGCGGTTCCAGACTGCAGCGCCTTTAACCCCACGGCCACTTCGGCCGGAAAAGCCAATTTGAACAGTTCTCGGGTATCCGACCGGGTAGCGTCGCTGCACCCCAACATACAGTTCACCATGGAGGTGGAGCAGAATGGTGCCCTACCGTTTCTTGACGTCCTGGTGAAACGGAAACCTGACGGAAAGCTGGGACACAGTGTATACAGAAAACCTGCACACACCGATTTGTACCTAAATGCCTTCAGTTGCCACCACAACTCCCAGCGTGAAGGCGTTTTGCGCACACTTGTTCACAGGGCACGATCGATCTGCGGTGAGGAGAGCCTTCCAGCAGAACTGCAGCACCTCGAGACAACATTTAGGAAAAAATGGGTACAACCAGAAGCAAATAAGACACGCACTCAGACAGACTGCGTGAAGAGAACAAGAAGAAGAAACAGAAGAAAACAAGTCATTGACGTGCATTCCTTTTGTCGGAAGCACCTCAAGAAAAATCGGTAGTATCGTGGGGAAACACAATGTGAAATGCATATTCCGACCCCCTGCAAAAACCTTCACTCTACTGGGTTCAGTGAAAGATGATCTAGGCCTTCGAAAACCAGACGTTTATCAAATTCCCTGTCAGTGCGGAAAATCGTACATTGGGAAGACAGTCCGCACTGTAGAAGAGAGGTTCCGCAAACACAAGCGCCATACCGAATTACACCAGGCCACTAAATCAGCCGTGGCTGACCATCGTATAAAGGCTGGCCATACTATGGACTATGAGAAAACAAAAATACTCTGTGTTGTGTACTGGCAGACAGCCAATCCACTATGACAGGAAGTCGAAAGGCACGCGTTTAAACTCACGCAGGCTGGCGTGAGGTCTGGAACAGGACAAGGAATTTATAGTAGCAAAAACAGTACATAGCTGCTGGAATACTTAACTTTAATCCACAATGGGAGAACATCGCTCTTGACGGTACATGTTTTACAGCATCAATAGTAACTGGTAATGGCGCCTTGCTAAGTCGTAGCAAATGACGTAGCTGAAGGCTATGCTAACTATCGTCTCGGCAAATGAGAGCATAATTTGTCAGTGAACCATCGCTAGAAAAGTCGGCTGTACAACTGAGTCGAGTGCTAGGAAGTCTCTCTAGACCTGCCGTGTGGCGGCGCTCGGTCTGCAATCACTGATAGAGGCGACACGCGCGTCCGACGTATACTAACGGACCGCGGCCGATTTAAAGGCTACCACCTAGCAAGTGTGGTGTCTGGCGGTGACACCACACTCTGTCATTCCTCCTACTTCTGGGACTGCGTTACTAAAGAGGCCATCGAAATCCGACTACAGGACGATCTAATTAATAAAGACGGTGCCCTTCAACTTTGTCGTGCTTGGAAACCTGCACTCAACCTGGAGAGAAAGATGCGGTCCCAGAGATCGAGGACCGTCCCCGACATCGGCAGCAGGGAGACTGCAAACCCCAATTCAGACCCAGGCGCCGCTTCCCCCACCACCTCCAGTAGGCGCCGCGCCGGCTGCACCGAAGACACCAGGAGAGGAACGGTGGAGGGCGTAACGGCTAGTATATATAGGGCGCCGAGAGGAACAGCACAGCATTCGTCAGGAACCACCTGAAGATGACAGAGTGTACGTCTGCCGAAATATTGTGGAGAAATTACGACGCTACCCGGTCGGATACCAGAGGACTGTTCAAATTCACGGAATTTATGCTGCCAAACAACTATCACCGTTTCACTGGGCCTCAGTGTTCGCTATTGCTTTGAAGATCGTACGGGACAGCTCTGTAGAATGATTTGGTCACCCATATCGCCCGACATGAATCCCAGCTAATATTTATGGGACATAATCGAGAGGTCAGTTCTTGCACAAAATCCTTCACGCAGTTAAGGACGGCTGTAGAGACAGCATGGCTCAGTATTTCTGCAGGGGAATCCCAACGACTCGTTGAATCTCTGCCACGTCCAGCTGTTGCACTACGCCAGGCACGAGGAGGGCCGACAAGATAGCAAGAGGTGTCCCATGACGTCTGTCATGGCTGTGTGTACGTCAGCCAATCAGATGCTCCTGGCATGGGTGAAACTTGCCGACAGGCCATGTCACAAAGGTGCCACGTTGGATCCTCCGCCTCATTCCAGTGCCATATGGTCCCCACATGCAGATAGTAGGCTTTACATGGTATTGCACAACCGTATGACGACTTAGATACCTGTTGCCGAACATAAATGTTAGTTGCGCTCGCTCTAATGATTGATTCTGCCAATAGAATTGTGTCGCTCTAGACAGTGTTCTTGGAGCATAACGCTGGCCAATTATGAAGACACAGCTTGGACCCCGTAACAATTTTCTATTTAAAAATGTGTCACTCGTACGCAAAAGAAGGAAAATTACGTTTGTATTCCCCAGCTTTTTCGTGGATTTGGCAAGAATCCTCAACAATATCAGCAGCGTAGATTTACCGCTCCAACTATAGTTTTTTGAAATGGTAATTTGGGAAGGAGCAAGCAAAAGGAATCAACGGCTGGTTACCATCTGGAGACATGGTGGCTCTGTGCTGCTGTTCGGCACACTTCCCTGTCCTTGAAGAAATATAATGTCACGATCTGCAGTAGTGCGATCCATACTCTGAGCAGCTCGCTTACTTGTGGGTTTCTGGTACCCAAATTGTGTTACCAAATCAATTTATCGTAATCCGCAATTCCGAATTCTTTAACTTTGAATTCGCGAGCTTAAAGGTAAGGATCTTGGTGCTTTGTAGTCGATGGGGTCCTTCAACAAAATTTTTGTACTTCCCACAGATATAGATCTACTGTTGGTCAGTTTAACTCAATATTCATATAACTTTGCTCTGTATCAGTTGGTGTTAATTTCTTGAACCATGCAGATTCCTTTTATATGCAGGCCTGACTTACATTTAAAGATCCTTTAATTTGCCGTACAACTTTTCTTAACAAGATAACCCAGTAAAAACTAAATATAGCCTGATGTATACCCAAGGGAAGTTAACCTTCTTTGTGGAAAGTGGTTAAGTACAAGGACTACAAAAATTAAAATGGCTCTTTGCACTATGTGACTTAACGTCTGAGGTCATCAGTCCCATAGATTTAGAACTACTTAAACCTAACCTAAGGACATCACACACATCCATGCCCGAGGCAGGATTCGAACCTGCGACCGAAGCAGCAGCGCGGTTCCCGACTGAAGCGCCTAGAACCGCTCGGCCACAGCGGCCGACCAAGAGACCGGTATATCACGGCGATCATGCAGACGAAAACTCTACCTGGGCCTGCCAGGCATGCCTACAGAGCGTTTGTTGTTCATACATTAAAACCAGCAGATGCTCCTCAGCGCCTCTAATTTTGTGAGTGGCTGTTCAATGAGATAACAATGAATGGCTTGGACATGGATTTGTTCTTTATGTCTGATGAAGCCTGATCTCACCTGAATGGTTATGTCAACTAACAGAATCACTGGTTCCCGCCAAGGAAGAACCCGCATAACTTCCACGAAACGCCACTGCACGATCAGAAGGTTGAGGTTTGGTGTGTCGTGTCTGCTCGCCACATTACTGGTCCCATCTTCTTTCATTAGACGCTGATCTCGGCGGGTTATATTACCAACATTTTGAAACCATTTAAGGCAGCATTAACGGAGAATGAAAAGATCTACAGTTACTTCCAACAGGATGGAGCAACTGCCCATACAATCGGCCGAGCCTTGGATCCCATTTACATAGTCTTCACGCCTTACACAGTTGTTGCCAGAGACCAGTCTGGTGGCGGCCCAACGCAGCAACCCTTATAGTCTTCAAGAACTGCGGCAGAACATCTCGGATGAGACTGCAGCATTCCAGCAGTCTTGCTTCAATCCGCCTTCACCGACTTGCTGATCAGGGCCCAAAAGTGCCAACATACGAATGGCGGTCACTCCAAACATCTAAAGACAGATAAGTACTGCATCTCCTTTCCTCTGCTGTGTTTCTTTGTACAATGTAACTTGTTCTCCGAGCCATTTTGTTTGACACTCCCCGTATTTTACTAAGTGTAGTTTCAATGAAGTCCAATGATCCATTTGCTCTGGAATATTAAAAACTGGAGGAGCCACAACCAGCTTGTGACAAAATGTAAGGGGAAGACATAAAACTTAACAGTTCTTTCACAGTTCAAAATAAAAATAGAAAGAAACTGATCTCCTGCATGTGTCTACATAACGTGCCTTTATCTGCCTGTAGCGCTGACAGACAAACTAACATTAAGAACAGAGCTATTCAACTACAGTTTTCATCCTTTAGCACTGTCTATTGGTAATTTCCAAATGGTGATATGATCCCCGTTTATAACATGACTTCTGAGGCAATACTAGTGATTTTTTCTAGTAGTCAACCACTTATGACTTTTCGAGAAAAGAAGCAAACCATGGACGCTCTAAGTTTTCTTTTATTTGCCTTTTTAATTTAATATATTTGTTACACTATCTTGAAACCAAGTGAGTCAAAATTATTCAATGTATGTCGATTTCTGCATTTATTACAGGTTATAAAAATAATAAAAACCGATAATCGGTTATTTCAGAAACCGGTTATTTTGAGCGGTTTTAATAGCCCTATTAAACTGGTTTTGAAAAGAAAACGATGCAATCGAAAACTGGTTGTTTCAGCGATAACCACCATCCCTAACGCAGCATTAGAAGGTTTTCATCACCAGTCTCTGTGCGGAAAATTAACCACAGTATCATAAACGTCATTTGTGGAAAAATAACAGATTTGTAAGGCCTCATGTCGCAGTATTATTAGTTTATTGTTCCGCTACCTGAGGACACCATATTTAGATACTGCTGGTGCGTGTTACACAAGTAATATAAGTGTATGTTGCCTTTAAATTACCGAAACTGATTATGGATATAGTATGCAACCCAAGACTCCATTAATCGCTCTTACACCCACAGGGCAGCCCCGTCTTTAGTGATCACGATTGCAGACTGTGCTAACGGGACAGCATACCACTTCCTACGTCTCTTACGATGCTAGCTAACATGACTGACAGACTTAGTGGTGGTAACGCTATGTAACACCTAGTATAGGATAAAATGGACCATATCTCAAAAGTATTTATTTCCGAACGCAGATTTGGGGGACTTTAGTTTTAATATTTGGCCAATACTTCCTCCTGAAAGAATATGGAAGACATTTATTAAAATACTGTGTATAAAGTAGAGAACAATTGCAATGAAATTGTCAGAACTCTAAAAAAAATAGCCCTCTTGATTGCGGCTTTCATCAAGGTCGATCAGAGTCTGAAAGCGTATGAAATTCACACAATACCACAAAGCCAAGGGATACCCGTGCAACACTCTCGCTTTTCAAAAAAGAAATTCCATTTCCGGCTGATGAACAAGACGGTCGGCCGTCGAAAGACGTTTGTCTTTCGGAGCCTCTTCCGGCAGCCGTCCGAGGTCCTTTCCAATATCCGGTTCTCCCAGTTTTCAGAAGAAACTCTGTCAATGTTTTGAATTTCCGGTCACCCCAGATTATCTCGCGACGCTGACATGCGTCGGTGTATCTGTTATATAATACCAGATAGGAACAGTTCGAAAAAAATTCTGTTATTTTTTCTTATATTTATTTATTTATTTTTTTATTATTATTATTAATTTATTTGTTATTCATCATTTTTCTTATATTTATTTATCGATCTATCCATCCTAGTGACGAACACATTTCTCCCAACGAGAGAACAGGTTGATGATACCTTAACTGTAGAGTGTTGACTATGATACGGACCCACAACTTCACCTCTATTTGTACCTCTTCCTCACTATCAAAGTGAACTCTTCGGAGGTTTTCTTTGAGTTTTGGAAACAAATGCAAATGGGATGCGGCCATGTGGAAACTGTGTGGAGGATCATGGGTGACAGCGAACCCAAGGCGTCGGACTGTTGCACATGTCGGAGCAGTCGTGTGTGGTGTGGCATTGTCGTGCTGAAGGAGAGTGTGTTTCAAGTATGGATGAATTCTTCGAATTGGGAACTCGATTACAGCGCCGACATAGTTACGGTACACGCAGCCATGCTACATTACGGAGCCCTCTAGTGGCAAAGGGCTGCAGATTTGTAGACATGAAGATGCAGAATGTTATCAATGTCAGTTTTACATAAAAAGGTTCAAGACTTCTTACATAAAAATTTGGGAGGACTTAATTTTAAGCACCATACATAAGGACGCTTGGAAGTTCTCGAAAATGTGACAGAGATACTGGTAAACTGTGGGACAGAACGAAATGCGGAAAACCAATGAAATGGGTCAAATGGCTCTGAGCACTATGGGACTTAACATCTGAGGTCATCAGTCCCCTAGAGCGTAGAACTACTTAAATCTAACTAACCTAAGAACATCACACACACCCATGCCCGAGGCAGGATTCGAACCTGCGACCGTAGCGGTCGCGCGGTTCCAGAGAGTAGCGCCTAGAACCGCTCGGCCACCCTGGCCGGCGAAAACCAATAAATAACGTTGATAACAGTACAGTTATCCCCTCTTGCATACATATTTATTTTGGATAAGACTCAGGTTAAGCTGTAGTTTGTTCCAGTGTCGTATAACTGAAATGGACAAGCAAATAGAGGAAGATTTAATTTTATGAAAAGGTACAGACAAGCCAGTGGACGTATTCGATCTGGTATTACAGTTATCGAATGATGATATCAGATATGGCAGGACAACAGTGACGAACAAATCGGTGAAGGATACAGAATGGATGAAACTCACGTCACCTTTCCTGTCGCAGCGACTCTAACTGAGCGTAGGAAGGACCAGAGTGATCAAACAACTGAACATAACACACATACACTACACAAATATCCATTGCTACCTCGAGTTGTTAGCAGTTTTCACTACTTGCAGTGTGTTGAGCTACGTTACAGTAGTGTGGATTTGACAGTGCAAAAGATTGGACTACTTTTTATTCAGTTAGATGTCGAAACATACTGATGAATTTTTGGAAATGTACGAAGCCAATAACAGCTGCTGTAACAGATTGTTCTTCTCATTTTAGATGCTTATCCAAAAATATGCCGAGATTATATACTTTTTCATGAAAATATCCGTGGTTAGTTTTCGGTACGGTCTGGGGACGACTTCAGACTTCTTAGGGTTTAGATTAAGAGACAAGTTTTGCTTCCATCATGATACATCGTGTTGGCGCTCGCACAAAATTGGATGTCGTCAGCATGTGAGTGGTAGTTGCGAGAACTTAGCTCAGATGAAATATCATTTATATACAGCGAAATAACCAATGGGCCAACTACTAAATTGTGCAAAGCACCAGAGTGTACATGTTTCTACCATGTCTTCTCCGATCCCCACCTGCCGGACTACTGTACTAACATTGATTTGGAAAATTAGCTGTTCCATATTCGTAAGTAATAGAACTAAATCGACAGCGTAAGAAATTTTACTGAAACCAAGCAGTGTTAAAAGGGTTGTTTCTTGCCTGCCCATGGCACGTTTGATGTCGTCGTTCACTTTGATTAATGCACCTGCTGCGCTGCGTTGTTTTTGGAAACTTTAATGATATTTATTGACTATGTTACAAGTTTTAAGGTAATATATCAGTTATTCACAAATAAAGTATTCCAAGACTTTAGAAACTGTGTGCAACATAATCATCGACTCAGCTGTGCCTTGATTTTGGATGATCATTCTTGGGTATTGTTCGAAATAAGCCTTGTTTCCACTCAGTATAAATATGTATTACTAGCAACAGCGAATCTGAACATGTCCGTAAAGCAACTACGGACAGTGTAATCACACAAATGAAGAATTCGAATAATAATATCGACAGACTCAACAATTACCTCCTGCCTTAAAAGAGATTCTCATGATTGCTTCCGTACTGTGTGCATAGAAAAACAAATCTCTCGCAATTATACTGTCTTGTATCTAATAATTTATGGTAGCCTGAGGGCTGACTGCTGTTGAGAAAAAGACTTTTAATTTAGATCTAATAATACAGATGTATAATGGCCGTCAAAAATACATGCTTTAATTGCACCGAAAAGAGGACAGAGGGTGCTTCAATTATCCAACCACACTGCAAGAACAACTTCGGTACACATTCTTCGGAAAACACAATAACGAAATTCACAGAGATAAGAAAGATCAGATATTAGGCAGCAAGAGAGGCACGTAGATGAGCGTTCATACAACGGTAGGAGGGAGTTACTTGAGAGGCAGCTTGGTTGACCTCGAAGCTTGATAGCGGTCGTCAATTGTGCTACCATCGTTAATTTTGTTAAAGAGCCATCGCGCCTTACGATTAACAAATCCATTAAAATGATTGGTCGTCTGGTGGTTGCTTTTTTTAGCGATCTGATCTTTTAGCACAGTACGTCCTGGAGCCAGGGTATGCCAGTCGCAGAGGCGCTTGTTATCTCCTCGAAGTCCAGAGAATAACTAAGGATGGCACATCTGCACTGGTCCTGTTTAAAGACTCGAGTCAGTATAAAAACAATGTGAACAGTGAGGAGCTACTTGCTACGACCAGGGCAACTGGGTCTGTTAGCAGGGGGACTATTCTGTCATGCTACAGTCAGTTTCATCATGTAGGAATATGCCTGCACATAACGACAGTCTCTTCCTCATGAACAACCAGCGATGAAGAAAATAATCCTAGCCATAGTTTGCAACCAATTCAAGTCAAGGTTCATCTTGTCGCAAAAATGAAGAAAAGTACGTCTGTACCAAGAAAATTCTTGCTCGCATCAAAGATTAATATTCAAATTTCCTTTCTTAATAACTAATACAGTTCTTCAGTTAGATAGTTTGCTCTAATCTAGCTGCGTTTCTTTTATTGGCAACATGGTATCGCCACCCCTTGAACATACGCCAACATTTACACTTCATACATGTTGTGAGTATATGATGTTTTAAGCTGCTACCTTGCAGTGTATAGGGTTTAACTGCAGGGTGACAATTATTGAAGCATATGAAATAAAATCGCCATAACTTCTGAACGGTTTCCGTTAGGACTTTCAAACTGCAAGGTTGGCCGAGGGGCATGGCTTGGTTCAGCGACGAAGCCCACTTTCATTTGTATGGGTTCGTCAATAAGAAAATTGGGGCATTTCGTGATCGAGAAGTCTCTTCAACCCCAACGGGTGACTGTTATGTGCAATGTTCAATCACGGAATAATCGGGGCGATACTCCTTCAAGGCCCTGCGACTACCGGACGGTACGTGAAGGTTTTGAAAAATGATTTCATCCCCATTATCCAAAGTGACGCTGATTTCGACAAGCCGGACATCGACCCCATCGAAGCAGGACAGTGCCTGATGTCCTAGAGGAGAACTCTGGGGACCGGATTCTGCCGCTGGGGAAGCCAGAGGCCACTGGCATTGGCTTCGATTGGCCACCATATCTGAACATACGTGACTCCTTTTTGTGGAGCTATATTATTGACGAGATGTACAGGTTTTTTTTGGGGGGGGGGGGGGGGCACCAGTCTTCTGACTGGTTTGATGCAGCTCGCCACGAATTCAACTCAGGTGCCAAACTCCTCATCTCAGAGTAGCTCTTGCAACTTATGTCCTCAATTATTTGCTTGATGTATTCCAATCTCTGTCTTCCTCTACGGCTTTTGCCCTCTACAGCTCCCTCTAGTACCATGCAAGTCATTGTCTGATGTCTTAACAGATGTCCTATGATCCTGTCCCTTCTCCTTATCAGTGTTTTCCACATATTGCTTTCCTCTCCGATTCTGAATTGGACCTCCTCATTCCTGATTTTCGACATTCGTCTGTAGCACCACATTTCAAATACTTCGATTCTCTTCTGTTGCGGTTCTCCTACAGTCCATTTTTCAGTACCTTACAGTGCTGTATTCCAGGCGTATATTCTCAGAAATTTCTTCCTCAAATTGAGGCCTTTGTTTGATTTTAGTAAACTTCTCTTGGCCAGAAATGCCATTTTTGCCATTGCTAGTCTGCTTTTGACGTCCTCCTGGCTCTGTCCATCATTGGTTATTTTACTGCCTAGGTAGTAGAATTCCTTAACATCATCTACTTCGTGACCACCAGTCCTGATGTTAAAATTCTAGCTGTTCTCATTTCTGCAACCCCTTATTACTTTCGTCTTGCTTTGATTTACTCTCAATCCATATTCCTTACTCATTAGATTGTTCATTCCATTCAGCAGATCATGGAATTCTTCTTCACTTTCACTCATGATACCAGTGTCATCAGCGAATCATTGATATCCTTTCACCTTGAGTTTTAATTCCACTCTTGAACCTTTTTTATTTCTATAATTGCTTCTTCGATATACAGATTGAACAGTATGGGCGAAAAACTAAATCCCTGTCTTACACCCTTTTTAATCCGAGTACTTCGTTCTTGGTCGTCCTCTCTTATTATCCCTCTTGGCCCTTGTACGTGTTGTATATTATACGTCTCTCCCTATAGCTTACCCCTATTTTATCAGAATTTTGAACATCTTGCACCATTTTACGTGGTCGAACGCTTTTTCCATGTCGATAAATCGTATGAACGTGCCTTGATTTTTCTTTAGTCTTTCTTCCATTATCAACCGCAACGTCAGAATTGCCGCTCTCGTGGCTTTGCCTTTCCTAAAGCCAAACTGATCGTCATCTAGCACATAATCAGTTTTCTTTTACATTCCTCTGTACATTATTCTCGTCAGCAATTTGGATGCATGAGCTGATTGTGCGATAATTCTCGTGCAGTCCTAGGAACTGTGTGGATGATATTTTTCCAAAAGTCAAATGGTATGTCGCCAGACTCATACATTCTACACAGCAACGTGAATAGTCGTTTTGTTGCCCAATGATTTTACAAATTCTGATGGTATGTTATCTATCCCTTCTGCCTTACTTGATCGTAAGTCCTACAAAACTCTTTTAAGTTCTGTATCTAATACTGGATCCCCTATCTCTTCTAAATCTACTCATGCTTCTTCTTCTATCACATCAATTAAATCTTCCCCTCATAGAGGATTTCAGTGCATTGTTTCCACATACCTGCTCTCTCCTCTGCATTTATCAACGGAATTCCCGTTGCACCCTTAATGTTACCACCCTTGTTAATGCCACTGAAGGTTGTTTTGACTTCCCTTTATGCTGAGTCTGTCCTTCCGATAATCATTTCTTTTTCGATTTCTTCGCATTTTTTCATGCAGCCATTTCGTCTTAGCATTCCCCAACTTCCAATTTATTTCATTCCTAAGATACTTGTATTTCTGTATTCCTGAGATTCCACAAACATTTTTGTACTTCCTTCTTTCATCGATCAACTGAAGTATTTCTTCTGTTTACCCATTCTTTCTTCGCAGCTACCTTCTTTGTACTTATGTTTTTCTTTCCAACTTCTGAGAGATACCCACTCCCCTTCAACTGTACTGCCTACTGAGCTATTCCTTACTGCCTTAGAGAACTACAAGCGTATCACTTCTTAGTACTTCCGTATTCTACTTCTTTGCGTATTGATTCTTCCTGACTAATATCTTAAACTTCAGCCTACTCTTGATCATTAGTAAATTGTGATCTGAGTCTATATCTGCTCCTGGATACGCCTTACAATACAGTATCTAATTTCGGAATCACTGTCTGACCATGATGTAATCTAACTGAAATCTTCCCGTGTCACCCGGTCTTTGCCAAGTATACATCCTGAAATTTATTACAGAGCTCGATTAGTCTTTCCCATCTCTCAATCTTTGTCCTAAGCCCATATTCTCCTGTAATCTTTTCTTCAATTCCTTCTTCTACAACTGCATTCCAGTCAGCCATGACTATTAGATTTTCATCTCTCTTTACGTACTATATTACCTTTTCAATGTCCTCATATACTTTCTCTCTCTCTTCATATTAAGCTTGCCACGTCGGCATGTATACCTGAACTATCGTTGTCGGTGTTGGTTTGATGACGATTCTGATAAGAGCAACCCATCACTGAACTGTTCCCAGTAACACATTCTCTGTCCTACCTCCATATTGATAACGAATCCTACTCCCGTTATACCATTTTCTGGTGCTGTTGTTATTACCCTATACTCATCTGACCAGAAATCCTTGTCTTCCATTTCACTTCACTGACCCTTTCTATACTGAGCCTTTGCATTTCCCTTTTTAGATTTTCTAGTTTCCCTACCACGTTCAAGCTTCCGACATTCCAAGTCCCGACTAGTAAAACGTTATGCTTTCTTTGATTATTCAGTCTTTTCCTCCTGGTCACGTACCCCTTGGCAGTCCCCTCCCTGAGAACCGAATGGGAGACTACGCCGAAAACTTTAGCCAATGGAGAGATCATTATGACTCTTCTTCAATTACAGGCCACATATCCTGTGGATACACGTTACGTGTATTTAATGCATTGGTTTCCATTGCCTTCTGCATACTCACACTGTTCTTCACTGCTGATTCTTCCGCCTTTAGTGGCAATTACCTACCTCTATGACAAGAGAGTGCCCTGAACCTCTGTCCACTCCTCTGCACTCTTTGAGAAGGCCGTTGGAAGAACGAGGGTGACTTCATGCCGCCAACACCATTGCTGAGCTGGAAACAGCCATTCAGGAGGTCATAGTATCAATGTTCCGACAATTCAGCGGGTCATGCAGAATTTCGCTATTCGTCCGCGCCACATTTTCGTCAATGATGCCAGGCACATCGAACATGTCGTAACCTAAATTATAATATCTGTAGTGACGTTTACATGTTGGTTAAAATATTTGCACAACTTAGTTCGTAACTAATTTACGTTTTTTCCCATATAGCTCAATAATTGTCACCCTGTAAATTTCCTTTACAGTCGTGGTGGACTTAACAGTGGGAACAAAGACCATTAAGTTCATATAGGAACCCATGTCTGAAAAAGTACCATTTCCCCACTACACACAATATGCCACAACACACGGTGCCCTCGGACACCTGCTGCTTGTCGTCTGGGTTCACTTGCAATTAGGGCTCGATGTGATGACCAGCAATGTACCTCTGTACCTTGTTCCGGTACACGCGATCTCAAGTCCCTGGTCCTCATGTAGGTCTTCCTTGCAAGCCAGAAGGGTGTTGTATATCAAGGATTTCATTTGACACCATAGGTTGTAGCGTAGCAGGTCAAGTCGGGAGAACGTGCAGGCCAAGCAATTGGATCACTCGTGCCCAGATCACTGGTCCAGATTATTTCGGACTGCATGAAAAATGAAGTGGTGTGCCGTCGTGTTTTGACGTGGGTACAGTGGTACATTTTCCAAGAGTCCATCCAGTATTCGGTCGACGAACTGCAAGTACGCGGCACCCGTGAGATGTGGTGAAAGAACGTATGGCCCAATCACACATCTACCGAGGAACCTGCCCACTTGTTCAGAAATCCATGGAAGGGCGTGCAGCATGCAGGATTTCGACAACCCACACTTGACTTGTGAGAACTGAGAACACCTTCCCTGATGCACGGGGCTTCTTCTTGCTCGTCCACACAATGGTGAAAGAGCCACCTGCTGAAGGGGCTCGTGATGCAAAATTTCCTATACCTTCTGGGTGTGGTAAGGATGTATACAGTGCTCATCCTGGCGTACCAGACACATTGGTAAGTCACATTGTGTGAACCTGCTAAGGATCTGGAGCTCGTTGTAGCGTCCTCTTCCACTTCATGGAGTACATTCTCTTCAAACTGGGGTATGCAGCGTCGCCGTAGAGGTCCACAGTCTGCCCTGCTGATGGTGAGTGTACCCTCCCATGAGACGTGCTGGAACGCTGTAGTAAAGATGGTGTGCGAAGTCTGGCGGTGCGGGAAACGCTCTGCATAGAACTGACGAGTAGCCCGCATTCCAAACATGTGCAGTTCATCATGGTCAGGAGCAACACTTTAGAAATGACGTTATGTACTGCATTAATTCTGTACTGTCGTGACTGATTACTATTGTATACAAGCACAGTATGAACAAAGACCACACGCAACACAACAGGCACAAATATCTCCGGACAGATCACAAGCTGAACTCAGTGGCATGTAAACAAGCCCATAGCGGGCGTGGGACATCAAGTGATCGGTGAATGATGTCTGTAATACCGTAGTCGGTGTCGCTGAAAATGTGGGAGATTAGAAAATGTACTGTGATTTTCTTATGTAGCGGAAACACGGTATCTTCCCGGACACGAGTTTCTACGCTAAACGTAGCCACACTGGGTCCCACTCCAAGTCCTCAGCGTCTGTAAGGGCGACCTAGTTACTCCCTGTATAGTAATAACGATGCAGGAAGAGTCACGGGGTATCCGATTTCAGACAATGTAAGTTGGCTATCGAGCGAACTCGGGAACAAGCATGGAACTAACTTATATGAACACGACATGCAATCATAACTCGTTTGGTGATAAACAACGAAATTTCATCACCCCGCCCCCCCTCCGCCACCAAACAAAGGGACTTTAATGTTTTGGTACCATGCATCACGAAATCCTTTAGGCTGTCACATTAATCCACCATCAGATACCCATAAGGTCGTCTGAGCAAGGTGCAAAGTATTGCGTTGCACGTGAAAGTTCTTGGCAGTTTTTACTCCAGGACTCGATGATGAGGTCATCAGATACAACCATAAGCTGACTGGATGGGGAAGGGTGCGAAAGGCAATCTCGTATTCACCTTAAACAATTTATGTAATTGGAAAAAGACAGTCAGGCGGAGATTCTAACTGCTGTTATTTGGAATGGAAATCCAGTGTCTTAATACTGCGTGACTTAGCTTGGCACACACAAAAACAATCCAAGACTGCAGGCCCTCTGACCTCCCCATACTGCTATTAAGAGCCATCAATCCAGCCTATGTTGCATTTCTAAAATCTGAATCTGCATACATGCAAATTAACGTCATTTCTCTACGGTACTACACTGTCACGCAAAGTAGATTATCAGTCGCTGTCACGCAGAGTAGATAACCAGTCGCTGTGTACCGGCATGTACCTAATCTGGAGTCGGATGCATGTACATCACAATTCTGTTCATTTCATGTTGGAGACAAGCGGAAACTTTTGGGCTGTGGGGAGGCTAATTGCTCACAATAGCAGCGAGGGGTCAGAAGGCGGGAGAATCGGGTGACTGCGAATTGTGTATGGAGTCCAAACCCGTGGCTGGAGGCTTTCTCTTTTGATGTTGGCCCTCATGGGTCAGAGCGTCGGACGCTCGATCTTTTTACAATGGCTAGGGGAAGTTTTCTCGCGAAAGCCTCATATTTTGGGCAGGAACGAACCAGCTCAGCTCCACGGCTGTGCTACTGTTTGGGACGTTTTAGGTTAATGGACGCTGAGCGCCAGGGGACAGCTGACAGAACTGCGCCACATATAGCACCCCAATTATTATATCCCTTTGGCGGCCAGCACCAGTCAGCTTCCCAAGCAAAGGCCTGGCAGAGGCTGTGATAGGCTACTTGACTGTTACGTCAGCACATGTTTTCAGTCACTGTCGGCAACTGGTGAGAAGGAATGGTATTGGCGCCTAGGTTGGTGGCGTACGGTAGTGGGAGTTTATACGAATATGATGTAAGGCCATAATTGGCGAAAGCTGTAGAAGCTGGTTCCTGGCCACCACAGGAGTCAATCGCATACTCTGCCAAACTTGCCCCATAGTAATTTCATTCGCAGTTTCATTTGTCCGGCCACCTGGACAAACACTTACTTTCTTCGCACTCGCCCTTCGATCGTCTCCAAGGCGGAGCCCATCTCCATGCACCAAGGGCAGCAGCCATCACCAGAATGCCACATTGTTCTGTACTGCCGGCAGTACACGCAGCTCTTGCCTGTAGGGTTTCAGTTGATCGTTCAGCCACCCAAAAGTCAAATTGCGGTTTCTCAGCGGTGCCATCCATAGAACTACTTTGCCTTCTTAGGTGATATCGTGGTACTGCATCCAATTACTCACTTGTTTATCGATATTATACATTTCACCACTTCTCTACGCTCCCTTTTCTCTTAGTAGAGAAGCAGACTAGATTCCATGCAGTGTCGTTCTACTAGGCTCTTGGCAACACCTCTCTATCAGGTGAGGATCATTTACATGTTAATATGCATGATTGTTGACATGTGGAATAATCGGGTCTACTGCCGGATGTTTGTGTCGCTCTGGCACAATATTTCTGTCACGTAACTCGTTGCCTTCTTCAGGTGCTACCTGAGACCGCAGGAGCAGCACGAAGCGGGCGCGGACCGCGACCGGAGCGCCCGACACAGGACAGGCCTCAGACAGCCGCCACAGATGCCGACCAAGTCGGGCGCGGATGTCCGAGGGAGCACCGGGGAAGAGAGAGCACATTACAAACAGCACCAGGCGGGCGCGGACGGCAAAGGGAGCACCCAGCACCCTCTGGGCATAAATACTGGACAAGATCTTCCAATACTGCAGTCTCAGGTAGCACCTGAAGAAGACAACGAGTTACGTGGCCAGAGAGACACAAACATAGGGAGAAATTGTGATCAGTTTTGTGTTCCATTTAAATTAAATAAATGTAATTGTAATTTTTTAGGATGTCATATATCTGCTGAAAAGTCCCACTCACCAGGATCCTACTCAGCGGAGTCCTTTCCCATCATCGTTTTTGGATGGTAACTTCGATCATTTCATTTAATGATGCCAGCCACCCCAAGTAGGATTTATATTAGGGCCATTATAATTTTGCATTTCGCACCATGTGAAGACTCGATATAAACCTACTTCGGGGTACTATGTATAATTTCGTGATTATACCCCTAACTTGCATGTCAGTCAGCGCTCCCATGATAGCAAATACGTGCTATTTTCAAACATAGCCTCAATGAAACTTCCTGGCAGATTAAAACTGTGTGCCCGACCGAGACTCGAACTCGGGAACTTTGCCTTTCGCGGGCAAGTGCTCTACCAACTGAGCTACCGAAGCACGACTCACGACCGGTACTCACAGCTTTACTTCTGCCAGTACCTCGTCTCCTACCTTCCAAACTTTACAGAAGCTCTCCAGCGAACCTTGCAGAACTAGCACTCCTGAAAGAAAGGATATTGCGGAGACATGGCTTAGCCACAGCCTGGGGGATGTTTCCAGAATGAGATTTTCACTCTGCAGCGGAGTGTGCGCTGATATGAAACTTCCTGGCAGATTAAAACTGTGTGCCCGAGCGAGACTCGAACTCGGGAACTTTGCCTTTCGCGGGCAAGTGCCTCAATGATGGTAAGTACCGAAGGCTTACTTCCTTTCATTTTCTTTAATTCAAGGTATGTGCACAGGCATGTTTAATACGCTATTATGTAGAAAAATGGCTCAGAGCACTATGGGACTTAACATCTATGGTCATCAGTCCCCTAGAACTTAGAACTACTTAAACCTAACTAACCTAAGGACATCACACACCAGTCATCACGAGGTATTATGTAGAAACGAAGGCACTGGGACAGTTGTGACGTTCAGTAAAGAGGGCTGAAAGCAATTGTGTACTGCTTGTCTCGGTATGCAAATGAACTGGGTAATTAGAGACGAGGGATCTTTCTTTCTCTTGACTAAGATCTGGTAACATATTTGTGTTTCCATTGCGTGGAGAGAGACACGCTGTTCTGAGATACCTCAGGGCTGCTTTAGCTGGCTAAAATTCTGGGAAGGTGTAAAAATCCAGGTACAATGGCAGAGACTGTTCGGGGACGAGTTGCCGCTCTCACATCCCGGAAGTGGCTTGTGGATGGCCCTTGTGGCCGGTGAGTCACCCAGCGAATAGCAGCGTCGTGCTGTTAACGCCCTACTGCGTACTTGCTCTCATTAGCCACAAGGGTTTTTTACAACATTCAGACTGGCGCCCTGGAGATTGCTCCTGTCAGGAGAGAAACTTTTTCGAAATCTGCAGATGAAGGGTGTCCCACATAATACAGGTACGCCTCACGCCCAAGGTTCAGGTAACAGTAAACTAACCAAAAAAGAATAGATAGCACACAACGGTAAAAAACATAAGGTTACCTGTTTATAAGGGATTCTGGAAGTGGTCAACATGGGCATTCAGGCATCACCGACTTCTTGTGGTGATGTTACCAGCGACACGCTGTTATTCTGCAGGAGTGATGTTAGTTTCTTTAGCAATGTCCCGTTTAAGTCCGTATGTTGTTCGAGGAATGCCAGGGTACGCTTGGCTTCTTAGGTGATATATACATAAAAATCACGTGATGTTCAGTCCGGGGACCTTGAAGGACAGAGGCCTTTAGTGACAAATCTGTTTTCGGGGAACGCGTTGGTGATGTATTGCTTGGACGTGTTATCGATTGACCATCTCCTAGGAATACTGCATACAGATTCACTGCATATGTTAGTTGCGCATAGAAACAGTCAAGGGTCTCTAGATATCTGGCATTGTTCAAAGTGTAACTGAAAAATATGGGGCCAATAACGGGCATGCTGCCTAATTCACAAAAACACCCTTCTTCTGTCAGTAGAGAGATTCTTCATGCAAAACATATGTGTTGTACTGTGACCAATATCTGCAATTCTGTGAGTTTACATAACTTGCCAAATGATAACAAGCCTTATCTGACATGAAGCTAGGGAACGGGTCCAAGTAACAATCAGCAATTGACGATCACAGCCAGTTACACTAATGAACTTTTTCATGACTCTCAGATTTCAGCTCTTGGACCACACTCACACGAGAGGCTTTTAATTTCATATTTTTCAGTACATAATAAGAAGATGCACGAGATGCACCATCCTGCTGTGACAACCTTCTTACAGAATTGCTCCTACTTCTCGTAACATCCGTGTGAATTCCGTCTTTAGTTTCAGGGGTCTTCACTCCCTGTCACCTATTCCTCTGCTCATTCTGAAGCGATTCTAGAGTCTTCATTTCTTGTACAGATCTTGAATAGTGCTGGTCGTGGCAAGTTTCCTACCAGGATATTTTGCTTGAAACATTTATTTACAGTCGGAGCTTGTCTTTACATAACACTCGACAACATCAATTCACTGTCCTAACGCAAACAGCCCCATTCCTGTAACAACTCAAAAATGCTACCTTCTCGCAAAAACTGATGCACGAACAAAGCTGCACTCAACCTTCCGATGAAACGCAGGGTAGCCAACTTTCGAGGCAGCGTTGCAGCTTCACTAGCAGTTCGACTAGAGACGATTAACCACTACGTAAGGCGTACCAGTGTTACGTGGGATGTCCTGTGTTTGTGGGTTAGATTACGGATTGAGTTCATAGGCGAAATATTGATGCTAAAATGCGTTTTCTCATCGACCCTGTGTACATAATCATGTTGTATAAATGGAGATGATGTCGTAACTACTGACGACGCCTTTGGCACAATTGTTTTATTAATCTCCATTGCAGGATGTAATTTTAGATGTTTTATTTCTGATGAAGGTATATTTATATATACCGAAACCTTGGTCAAGAATTTTAATAAATCTTTATCCTGCAATTGTTTTGGCTGTCATCATTTACCGTGAAGTTAGATAACGGAGGCTTTTTTTAAAAAAGAGAATCATATATAAAACATTTCAGCTATCAATCGTCCTTTTTAAATTTTATTGGCAGATCGAGATTTCAGCTAGAAACTAGCCATTCTCAATGCACTATCATTTTTGATCAATGCATGTAATGCCAATTGGTCGGGCTACATCCATAGTTCATTGAATATGTATCTGAATATTCAATGAACTATAGATGAAGCCAGACAAACAGGCATTACATGCGTTGATCAAAAATGATAGTGCATTGAGAATGGCTAGTTTCTAGCTGAAATATACATCTGCCAATAAAATTTAAAAAGGACGACTGATACCTGAAATCTATTATTTACAAGTCAATATAACAGTCGCTGAGTGCAACAGCCTTCTGAATGGAAGGTAACCTGATGAGAATCGTACATGCTGCGATTACAAAAAGGTTTCTGCACATAGTCTGAGTCTGAAATAGCCACTCATGGGGGTTGCCCGACAATGTGTCGCGACCGCAGCCGGTTTTTCTTTTTTTTATGTTTTGGTTCCCTTACCAAGCGATTTTCCGTGCACACTGAAAGTCTCAGACGGTGATGTCAGAAGAGGTGTGGGGGAGTCAGTAATTTTTGACGGGGTGCCACTGTATTGGGGGAGCGATTTTTGCCGGTCTCATAGAGGGAAACTGCCTGTAGTTGATAATGTGACTGACGTGGAGAAATCCTGCCGCGCGCAGTTGGTAGTTATAATTTAGCGAGGTGCTCCACGTAGAGAGTTTTTCGGTGGTGGAGGATTTGGGACAGCTTTGGTTGTTGGTCCGGTGACGGCGGCGAGTGTAGATCGAGTGGTGGCGATCTAGCTGAAGTCCGCATGGGCGCGCTGGTCGTGTACTTACGGATTTGTATGACCGGGCACGGAGTTTAATCGTGATGGTAATTTTCCAAGATACCATCCTTCTTTTGATGTGTAGCACCAGTTGTTCAACTAACGCGTGCAACACGATCTTACGGTTTAGTGGTTTACCATGTACGTCTACATAGATACTCCGCAATCCACCGTACGGCCCGTGGCGGAGGGTACTCCGCACCCCTTCTAGTCATTTCTTTTCATGAACCACTAGCAAATGGAACTAGTGATTTTTCGTATCTGACCTTCGTGGTCCTTACGTGCAATGTATGTTAGACGCGGTAGAGTCGTTCTGCAGTCAGTTTCAAATGGGGTTCTCGAAGTTTTCTCTATAGTGTTCCTCGAACAGAATGTCAACTTCCCTCCAGGGATTCCCATTTGACGGCGGGGTCAGGGATTTTCACCTGCCTCGAGATGACTGGGTGTTTGTGTTGTCCTCATCATTTCATCATCATCCAGGAAAGTGGCGAAATTGGACTGAGCAAAGATCGGGAAATTGTACGGGCGCTGATAACCACGCAGTTGAGCGCCCCACAAACCAAACATCATCATCATCATCATCATTCCCATTTGAGTTCCGACAGCATGTCTGTAACACTTGCATGTTGTTCGAACCTACCAGTAACACACTGAGCAGCCCGCCTCTGAATTGGTTAGATGTCTTCCTTCAACCTGACCCGGTACTGATCACAAACACTCGAGCAGTACTCCAGAATGTCTCGCACCAGCGTCCTATATGCTGTTTCCTCTACAGACGAAATAACTCTTTCCTAGAATTCTGCCAGTAGACAAAAGTCGACCATTCGGCTACCCTACCACAATCCTCACATGTTCGTTACATTTTGTATCGCTTTGCAACGTTACGGCACATTTTTGAAGGATGTCCTTTCTGCGATATTACAGAAAGACTTGGCAGGAAAGTATCCACTGTAAATGATTGTTGACGGTGGTCGCCACGAGAATATACAGTTGCAAGAATACAAAGCTTCGTCTTGCTCGGCGTATGGCTCTGGCCCCAAGTGCAGCATCTGAAATTCGAGCAGCACTTGGTACCACAGTGACACAAATAACTCTTATAAATCTGTTACTTCAAGGACGTCTCCGAGCCAGACGAGCTGTAGAGCGCGTTCCAGTGTCCCCAAACCACCACCATTTGCAACTTCTTTGGGATCAAGTGAGAGCTCGATGGAGGGCATGGTGGAGGTCTGTTGTGTTTTCTCTTGAAAGCTGGTTCTGCATCGGTACCAGTCATGGCCGTATATTGGGTATTCAGCGGCCAGTTGAGGGCCCTGCAACCTACACCTGGAGTTAAGGCCCAGGGTGCGATTTCGTATGAAAGCAGGAACACTCTCGTGGTTATTCCATACAACCTGATTGTAGATTTGTACATTAGTCTAGTGATTGGAACTGTTGTGCTGCCGTTCATGGACAGCATTCTAGGAGTCGCCCACAAACCGCTGTTGAGTGTCGACATGTTGCCTTGGCATGCTCGGTCGCTACATCTGTGTCTAGTCGACCACATATGGCACATCATCGGACGACAACTCTGCCGTCATCCGCAACCAGCATTAATGGACACCCGCATTGACAGACCAAGTGCACGAGGCATGGAACTCCATCTCACAATCTGACATCCGGCACCAGCACAACACAATTCATGTACGTTGCATGCTTGCATTCAATATTTTGGTGGTTACACCAGCTGTTAATTTACCACAAATTCACATTTGCCATAGCTTATGTCGTGCTTACGTAAACCTGTGATCTTGCAGTGTTAATCATTTGAATATGTTAGCACTTTCTTTGTTCAAATGTAAAGAAGGATAGCAGTCAGCAGAGAACCCTTAAGTTATTGCACATCTAGATGTCAGCTCTAACATAGTCATCATCGGTGCCTTACCAGAAGAGTTATACAGGTATAAACGTGAATGAGATTTTCACTCTGCAGCAGAGTGTGCGCTGATATTAAACTTCCTGGCAGATTAAAATTGTGTGCCGGACCGAGACTCGAACTCGGGAACTTTGCCTTTCTCGGGCAACTGCTCTACTAACTGAGCTACCCAAGCACCACTCACGCCCCGTCCTCACAGCTTTACTTCCACCAGTACCTCGTCTCCTACTTTACAAATTTCACAGAAACTCTCCTGCGAACCTTGCAGAACTAGCACTCCTGGAAGAAAGGATACTGCGGAGACATGGCTTAGCGACAGCTAAGAGGTACTGGCGGAAGTAAAACTGTGAGGACGGGGCATGAGTCGTGCTTGGGTAGCTCAGCTGGAAGAGCACTTGCCCGCGAAAGGCAAAGGTCCCGAGCTCGAGTCTCGGTCCGGCACACAGTTTTAATCTGTCAGTAAGTTTCAGGTATAAACGTGTCAGACCATAAACATTGGTATACATGTTTACGCTCTGACATGGCTATGCCTATATGACTCTTCTGGTAATGCACCAATGACGGCTATGTTATAGTCGAATCTGACTGCTGTCCTTCACAGTTCATTATTCAATGGTGGCTCTGTACCACCAGTATCCAATGGACACCAGTTTAGTTTACTTTCTTTGTTGGTTTTACAATACGAAGGCAAACAATTGTGCTGTATGCAGAGATCGTAAGGCACCAGACCATTGTAAATATTTTCCGTATTCACGGGAAACGAAGCAATAATGCCGTCAATGTCTGGAAATTAATCATTTCATTTAGGTATTGACTACTATCTTGTTCACAGTTCGATTACTTTATACGAAAGGATTGGGAAAATTTTTCTCTATCTAAAGAGTAATATTTAGGCTTCACGAAAGACACGGTAAGGTTGAAAGAAAATAATCAACAAATTTCAGGATTAATTGTAGTCATAGCGCAAATTTTTAATTCGCTGTAGTTACTTATATGAAGAGTACGTCTAATAGAGAAGTTGGCAAACGTGTGTGATCACGATGAATCTAGCATGCAGCCAGCACTGGAGAATAAGCTACATATTGTCGTATCACCAACGAAATTGTTTTCGTTTGGACATCTTTAAAACGCAGATGGAAACATATATCTAAACAAATTACGAAGCCATTAAACACACAATAGACAGAATATTGTGGTAGTATCGGCTGGCAACAGAGAAATTTCCTGCGTGTGCGACGAAGCACCATGCTCGCGCAGAGACCGCCAGAAGACTATCAAAACCCTCGTCAGCTTACCGAGGTGCATAATCTAAATGCGCCTGCAGTAGATGGGCAAGACCCACGTGACTCTCGTCTCTATGAGGGTGAAGAGTATCTCGTCAAGAACAAATGGAAACGAGAATTAAACAATTACCATGATGCCAGAATTTACTGCAGAGGGAGCAAAGGTGCGCCTCTATGTAGACATAAAGTGCAAAACTTTGACCAAAGAAAATTTTCGTAAGGGCTTACTGTCAAGAATTTATGATGGACGGGTTACCTTCTGTTTGGGTGGGCTGCTCTGTAAGGGCACTATAGACTGAGGTGACAGAAGTCGTGGGACACCTGCTAACATCCTGTCGGAGCTCCTTTTTCCCCTTGTAGTGCAGGAGCTCGACGTGGGATGGACTCCACAAGTCGTTGAAAGTTTCCTGCAGAAATATTGAGCCGACAGCAGGCTCTACAGCCGTCCGTAGTTGCGGAAGTGCTACCGGTGTAGGATTTTGTGCACGAACTGACCTCTCGATTACGTCCCGTAAACATTCGATGGAATTCGTGAAGGGTGATCAGAGCAGCCACATCGTTTGCTCAGATTGTCCAGAATGTTCTCCAAACAAATCGTCAAAAATTCTGTCCCGGTAACATGGCACATTTTTATCTATAAAAATTACATCGTTGTGTGGGAACATGAAGCCCATGAATGGCTGCAAATGGTCTCCAAGTAGCGGATAATAAGCATTTCCTGTCAGTGATCAGTTCAGATTACACAGTCCCAGTCCATTATGGAGCCGGTACCACTTTGCACAGTGCCAGACTCCGTGGGGTATGCGCCACACTGCGACACTATCGTCAGCTCTTACCAAGTTGAATCGGGACTCATCCGACTAGCCACGATCTTCCAGTCGTCTAGCTAAAAAATGGTTCAAATGGCTCTGAGCACTGTGGGACTCAACTGCTGAGGTCATTAGTCCCCTAGAACTTAGAACTAGTTAAACCTAACTAACCTAAGGACATCACAAACATCCATGCCCGAGGCAGGATTCGAACCTGCGACCGTAGCGGTCTTGCGGTTCCAGACTGCAGCGCCTTTAACCGCACGGCCACTTCGGCCGGCCCAGTCGTCTAGCGTCCAACCGATATTGTCACGAGAAGCGCTGCAGGTGATGTAGCGCTGTTAGCAATGGCACTCGCGTCTGCTAGCATAGTCCATTGACGCCACTAGATTTCGCCGCGCTGAGCTGACGGATACGTTCGTCGTACGGCCCACAGTGATTTCTGCAGTTATTTCACGCGTTGTAGCCTGTCTGTTGGCACTGACCACTTTGAGCAAACGCCGCTGCTCTCTGTCATTAAGTGAAGGTCATCGGTTACTGCACTGCCCACAGTCGGACATAATGCCTGAAATTTGATTTTCTCGGCACACTCTTGACACTGCGGATTTCGGAATATTCAATTCCCCAAAGATTTCCGAAATGGAACGTCCCATGCGTTGAAAAATATTAATTCCTATCTTGAGGCAATGATCACATCGGAAAACTTTCCACATGAATCACCTGAGTACAAATGATAGCTCTCGTAATGCACTGCCTTCTTATACCTTGCGCACGCGATACTCCCCCTGTACATTTGCATATCGCTATTCGACGACTTTTTGTCGCCTCAGTGTACTAGTTACATGCCTTACACGATCAGCTTAAAGATCATGTAAAAAATAAATTCCTTGCTCTGAAGGCGCACACACTCTTTATATCTGGAGGTATGACTTCAAAATTGCGGGTCAGCTATTTCTACCTTTTAAAGCACAAAATCCTAAACTGATGGAATATAATCAGTTTGGATGTTCTGTAAGTTATCGAGGCCATTTTGTAGTGTCAGTCATAATATTTTATTAGAGACAATAACTTTCCACGAAATGTGTAGCTAAGCACAAGCCTCGTTTTGATTTTATTTAAAAAAATAAAGCATCCTGACTTTGATGCCATCTATTACGGTTTGCTTTCCTGTCGAAATTACTTCATCTCAAAGCAGCACTTGTATATCTAACATACCTATTTAGAAATACACTATCTTCAAGATGGCCCCTCGGACCAAGTACGAGGGCATGCTCTTGTTTTTAACAAAAACAGTGAAATGAACGAATTTTTGTCCAAATCGTTTTATTTTACCTCAAAATAATCGCCTTTATCACTAGTACACTGTTACATGCATTCAAACCAAGTCCAGAAAAACATTTTACACACCAATATTTGCTCCTCAAAAATACGATTTTGAAATAATTCAACAGCTGCTTGAGCTGGCGAAAATTGCCATTCACGAATTTTTAGCCTGAAACAAAGGAAAAAAGTTGATAAGCGATAAATCTGATGAATACGGAAAATATTTGTTCACTTCTGTCATTTTAATCGTCAAACAATGAATTGTTTTAGGCGCCGTGTGACAGCTGGTGTCACCATTATGAAGAATGATGCGACATTTTTGGCTGTGTTTCCTCATAACGTCGATCACCTGTGGCAAAATAACTTCTGTATGACATTCAGCAACAACTGTTTTCGACTGTTTGAAGCAGGGGCTGCCAAGGAATTCGGCTCGCGAGGAGTGCGCTGGCTCACGTGCCGTGACACTCATGCAGACGGTACACTACCCTCACTGCATCGCCGTGCTGTCTGAGCTTGAGGAGGGGGGAAGAGGGGGAAACTGCGAAAGCACTTTATTTAGATGGCAGTTTCCGTTTTTGGGTTTTGTTTCAGGGCGCAAAAGCAACTGAGGTCATAAGCGCCCATGTCATTCATAAACACTAGTACGAAAAGGAGGTTAAAATCGACTACACGTTAAGACCAATCGGTGGAAGGAAAGAGCTAAGAACAAGGATTACCTCTTGGAGAAAGGTCCACAAAATACTCCGTAGAGACAGTTCAGGTCCCGAATCAAGGGTAAAGACGGATAAAAAGCAAAGTGACCATCAATTCTGATGTTAAGTTTCTCGCTGTTCTCATTTCTACTACTTCTCATTACCTTCGTCTTTCTCCGATTTACTCTCAAACCATACTGTGTACTCATTAGACTGTTCATTCCGTTCAGCAGATCATTTAATTCTTCTTCACTTTCACTCAGGATAGCAATGTCATCGTATCATTGATATCCTTTCACCTTGTATTTTAATTCCACCCTTGAATCTTTCTTTTATTTCCATCATTGCTTCCTCGATGTACAGATTGAAGAGTAGGGGCGAAAGGCTATACAGCCTTGTCTTACACCCTTCTTAATACGAGTACTTAGTTCTTGATCGTCCACTCTTATTATTCCCTCTTGCTTGTTGTACATATTGTATATGACCCGTCTCTCCCTATAGCTTACCCCTACTTTTTTCAGAATCTCGAACAGCTTGCACCATTTTATATTGTCGAACGCTTTTTCCAGGTCGACAAATCCTATGAAAGTGTCTTGATTTTTCTTTATCCTTGCTTCTATTATTAGCCGTAACGTCAGAATTGCCTCTCTCGTCCTTTTACTTTTCCTAAAGCCAAACTGATCGTCACCTAGCGCATTCTCAATTTTCTTTTCCATTCTTTTGTATATTATTCTTGTAAGCAGCTTCGATGCATGAGCTGTTAAGCTGATTGTGCGATAATTCTCGCACTTGTCAGCTCTTGCCGTCTTCGGAATTGTGTGGATGATGCTTTTCCGAAAGACAGATGGTATATCGCCAGACTCATATATTCTACACACCAACGTGAATAGTCGTTTTGTCTCCAGTTCCCCAAATGATTTTAGAAATTCTGATGGAATGTTATCTATCCCTTCTGCCTTATTTGACCGTAAGTCCTCCAAAGCTCTTTTAAATTCCGATTCTAATACTGGATCCCCTATCTCTTCTAAATCGACTCCTGTTTCTTCTTCTATCACATCAGACAAATATCCACCCTCATAGAGGCTTTCAATGTATTCTTTCCACCTATCTGCTTTCTCCTCTGCATTTAACAGTGGAATTCCCGTTGTACTCTTAATGTTACCACCGTTGCTTTTAATGTCAGCAAAGGTTGTTTTGACGTTCCTGTATGCTGAGTCTGTCCTTTCGACAATCATATCTTTTTCGATGTCTTCACATTTTTCCTGCAGCCACTTCCTATTTATTTCATTCCTCAGCGACTTGTATTTCTGGTTCAAAAATGGTTCAAATGGCTCTGAGCACTATGGGACTCAACATCTTAGGTCATAAGTCCCCTAGAACTTAGAACTACTTAAACCTAACTAACCTAAGGACATCACACACACCCATGCCCGAGACAGGATTCGAACCTGCGACCGTAGCAGTCCCGCGGTTCCGTACTGCAGCGCCAGAACCGCTAGACCACCGCGGCCGGGTTGTATTTCTGTATTCCTGATTTTCCCGGAACATGTTTGTACGTCCTATAGACAGAATATAATTTTTATTTGCTAGAAACTGTCTCCATATAGGCAGGCCGAGTCAGTTTCACATATTTTTGCACTCAGCTAGCCAGTTAACCGTGACTTATTTAGTTTCATAATCGAAAAAGCTTTTCGCTCATACATGTTAATCGAAATATTGTAGCATTATTGCAACGTAGTTGTGGAGACGTGGAAGCTCTACCTGAGGAAAACAGTGAAGACGTCCTGGACGATTTTAACGTACAAGGATATGTCTGTTAGAACGGGATTTACAATGAAGATCTATCAGTTGCATCGGTACATGCACAGCGGCGATTTCCACAGCAATGCAAAAGATCTCGAAAGCAGCTCGAGAACAGATGTAAGATTGGCATTGTCCTCAAAACGTTTAGAAAACTATCCTTGTAAATTTTTCAAGGCCACGATTAATTCTTCAAGCCTCTCGTTTTCTGTAAGTTCAGTTAGCTTAGGGACCTCGATTGTGTTTATCAGAATTTTTCCCTCGTACATTACGATTTTCTTTTTACATGTTTCCCAATCAAATCAGAAATAAATTGTTAAAACCTTGCAGTTTCTTTCTGTGGGGAGTGTCCAGAGAATTCTCTTAAATTGCGAGGTCTACAATCCGTCCTCGATGTTCTGATTTTCGTTCCTTCCTACTTTTCTCTTCATAAATTCAACAGTAGCTAGTTTCTAATGAAAAAAAATCGTTCCAGACATGCCCACTGATTTATTCAACGTATTGTGCAGTAATATGCATGGTATATCAAGAAGAATCATCCGATTTGACACGTCTATATTTCTGAAGGTAAGAAACGTATACAACGAACTTTGTTTTTTTGATAAACGCGAAACTCAAAATATGTGTTTTTTTCATACCTTTTCATAGGTGTTCGATATGGCCTCCTTTGAGATGCACGCCATATGTCAATGCGGTATTCAAATTGTTCCCGCACTGCAGCGAGGGTGTCTTGAGTTACAGCTTCCACAGCTGCTGTTATGCGATGTCTCAGTTCATTCATTGCCGGTCGGTGTGGCCGTGCGGTCTAGGCGCTTCAGTCAGGAAGCACGTGACCGCTCCGATCGCAGGTTCGAATCCTGCCTCGGGCATGGATGTGTGTGATGTCCTTAGGTTAGTTAGGTTTAAGTAGTTCTAAGTTCTAGGGGACTGATGACCACAGATGTTAAGTCCCATAGTGCTCAGAGCTATTTGAACCAGTTCATTCATTGTTGTTGCTAACGGAGGCACAGAAACAGAGTCTTTTATAAAACTCCACAAAAAACAATCACATATAGTCAGGTCCGGTGACCTTGGAGGGCAGTAATGTAAGGCTGAATCATTTGGTCCAGTGCGACCGATCCATCGTTCAGTAATCCCTTGATTTAAAAATTCCCTCAACTCCAGGTGCCAGCGTGGTGGTGCCCCATCCTGTTGGTAAATGAAGTCGGTCGCATCAATCTCCAACTGTGGGAAAAGAAAGTTCTCAAGCATACGGAGATACGTGCTTCCTCTAACCGTGTTCTCGCCAAAGAAAAATGGACCACGTAACTTTTCCCATGAAACTGGACAGAACACATTAAATTCTGGAGAGTCCCTCTTATGTTGTACAACCTCATATGGTTGTTCTGTATCCCATATTCTCACATTATGACGGTACAATTTTCCATTTAAATGGAATGTTACCACGTCACTAAACACTAAGCATGGAAGAAAACTGTCATCCTCCATCTTGCCAAGAACAAAATTGCAGAACTCCACACGTTGTTGTTTGTCACCTTCACGAAGAGCTTGTAGTAGCTGAATTTTGTATGGTTTCATGTGTAAAACGTCTGCGCAACACACGGCAGACGGACATCAGGGGCATGTTGAGCTGTCGAGCTGCACGGTGAACGGACTCCTCGTGAAACTACGGGGGATGCGTTCGACCTCTGTGTCAGACATAGGGGACGGCCCGGCGATTTCCCTTTACACAAACAATCTGTTTCTCTGAATTGTTCAAAAATGTGTGAAATCTTATGGGACTTAACTGCTAAGGTCATCAGTCCCTAAGCTTACACACTACTTAACCTAAATTAACCTAAGGACAAACACACTCATCCATGCCCGAGGGAGGACTCGAACATCTGAATTGTTTATGCCATCGTCTAATGCTCTGTGCTGTAGGAGCATCCACACCGTACCTAGTACAAAAGTCACGCTGAACAGTTGTTACTGACCCGCAATGAGCAAAACATAGAACACAAGACTCTTTCTGTTGTCCCGACACCATTTTTGCTAGAACCGAAGTGGACGCACACTGATGCTGCCTGGCGGGAACCCTGTAAAAGTCGAGACTTGGCTCTTTCCAATAGTACGTTATTCACACGCATATCTCAGACAACATAATAGTTATGACTTTTTTTTAAATCGGATGCTTCTTTCTGATACCCCCTATAAAAGTCTACATAGTATTCTTTCAACTCCATCGAGAACTGTTGCAACAGTGCGACTTTGAAACGTCCCCTTTGAACAATTTATACATGACTGTGCTTAAACTGACACACAATATTTTTAGCGCAACGCAAGCTGACTTTCAAAAATCCCTACAAAAGAATGGCCCTGACTAACATTAACCTATACCTTTCACAAATCACTTACCTCACAAAAATCTTCGTTACTCAAGCTTCAGCAGTACAACGAGCGCCACTACTGCCAGCTAAATAAAAGATTCAAACTACTGAAGGCACTCACTACTGATAGGCATAGTTAGCAAATGAAAGATTTTAATAGAGAACAAACAATGTATTTACCTTAATAGTCATCAAAAGTCATAATGTATACAGCAGCTCATGACATCCATTTTTACAAATTTCAAAACTCCGCCATTTCTCTCCCCACATCCACCACTGCTGGCGGCTCACCTGCAACTGCGCAACGCTACGCGCTGTTCACATCCAGCTGCCCAACACTACAATGGCAGACAACAATGCAAACTAGCCACAGACTGCACACAGCACAGCCAATGATTTTCATACAGAGAGCGCTACGTGGCGGCGGCGTTACCAATATAAGAACCTAAACAGCCTACTTACAACTTCAGAAGTTTTATTGTTTGTATAACCAATTCCTTCACATTCCCCATGCCGACAAACTTGCATCTACATCTACATCTGCATAGATACTCCGCAAGCTCGTACGGTGCGTAGTGGAGGGTACTCCGTACCACTACCAGTCATTTGCTTTCCTGTTTCACTCGCAAATAGAGCGAGAGGAAAACGTCTATATGTATGCCTCCGTATAAGCCCCAATTTCTCTTATTTTCGTGGTCCTTACCCGCAATGTATGTTTACGACAGTAGAATGATTCGGCAATCAGCCTCAGATGCCGGTCCCCTAAATTTTCAGGATAGTGTTCCTCGAAAAGAACGTCGCCTTCCCTTCTGGGATTCCAATCTGAGTTCCCGAAGCATATCCGTAACGCTGACATGTTGTTCGAACCTATCGGTAATAAGTGTAGCAGCCGGCGTCTGTAGTGCTTCAAAGTCTTCATTCAGTCCGAGTTGGTAAGGATGCGAAACACTCCAGCATTAATGAAGAATAGGTCGCACCAGCGTCCAATATGCGATCTCTTTTAAAGGTGAACCACTCCTTCCTAAAATTCTGCCGGCCGCGGTGGTCTAGCGGTTCTGGCGCTGCAGTCCGGAACCGCGGGACTGCTACGGTCGCAGGTTCGAATCCTGCCTCGGGCATGGGTGTGTGATGTCCTTAGGTTAGTTAGCTTTAAGTAGTTCTAAGTTCTAGGGGACTTATGACCTAAGATGTTGAGTCCCATAGTGCTCAGAGCCATTTTTTACCCTAAAATTCTCCCAATAAACCGATGTCGACCATTCACCTTCCCTACCACAGTCCTCATATGATCGTTCCACCTCATATCGCTTTGCCACGTTATGGCCAGATATTTAAACGACTTGACATTGGCAATACTGTATCCGAACATTACAGGTTTTATTTTCCTACTCACCCTCATTAACTTACATTTTTTTCCAAATTTTCAACTACAACTTACATTTTTCCAAATTTTCAACTACATCTTTAAATTCTTCTGCATAGTTCTATAAAGTCGTTTCATAGGAAATTTACGGTACCCGTCGACTATGCAACTGCATAAAAGATACTGAGAATTCCCTCTCTTCTGTCATTCCCATCCATTTTCAACTGACGTGACGATAGGTCCTTAGGCTACCTCTTTTGCGCAAACAGCCAGTGGACCTTTAACGTCCTGTATACAAAGAACAAATACCGTCTTGTAAACAGTGCTGATGCCACGACTTGTCCGAACTAAAGAGAACCTCAGTACTAAATGAAATGTCGTGCCATTCCGGGTACTTCCGAGAACGGCCGGAAAAAGCCGACACAGACCGAGCCTCGCCCAACTCGTGGCTCGCACACCTGGCAAGCGTGCGGCTTAGCGCTCCACGGCCAGCCCCACTTTAAAGCAGTGCTCACGACATGTTCAGCGTAACAGAAGAAGCGAACGGTCAACTTCTTACAAATGCATCGCTAACGAACCACTTTTGAAACTTTCTGTTTATCTGGTACTATCCAGACGGTTCGCTGCCCTTTAATATCTTGGTTCAAATGGCTCTAAGCACTATGGAACTTAACATCTGAGGTCATCAGTCCCCGAGACTTACCTACCTAACCTAAGGACATCACACACATCCATGCCCGAGGCAGGATTCGAACCTGCGACCGTAGCAGCAGCGCGGTTCCGGACTGAAGCGCCTAGAACCGCTCGGTCATAGCGGCCGGCCATTAATATCTCACCCATACTAATATACTCAAGTTTCGTCTCTTGTTACGTTGCTGTATACTTATTTTGCTTTTCTCGATCGCAGTTTTGGAACATTTCCTTATATAAAGTGAGATGAGGTTTTTTTTTAGTTTCCATTAAATTCTGCAGATTCCGTAAAAAACAGATCTTTTTTACAGGTACATGTTGATACAAAATCGAATTTAGCCTCTGTCATACCTGAGGATGCCTGTCTCACATCCAAATGCTCAAACTTCACGTTAAGTCCGGCATCATGTTTTTAGAAACAGCAATCGATTTTGGTTTGCCTCGACGAAAAAGTTTCTCAGCAGTCAGTATTTTTACAATGACAAATTACAAATTTTGTAACAACAGTAATGTCACAACTCAATACAGCTTTTCGATATCTCAGAATTTAACCCTCGTAACTGGAAATTTTTGTTGAAGAAGACAGATGGTGTAGATTGAAATCCAATATATATATATATATATATATATATATATATATATATATATATATATAATATCCCATTCATTATGAATATTCTCTTTTGGGTCCAACCGAACCACGCGATGAGCAACAAGGGAAACTTTCAGACTTTTGTTGTAGTTTACCCTTGTACCCATTACTACACTACTGGCCATTAAAATTGCTACACGACGAAGATGACGTGCTACAGACGCGAAACATAACTGACAGGAAGAAGATGCTGTGATATGCAAATGATTAGCTTCTCAGAGTATTCACACATTGGCGCCGGTGGCGACACCTACAACGTGCTTACACGACGAAAGTTTCCTACCGATTTCTCATACACAAACAGCAGTTAACCGGCTTTCCCTGGTGAAATGTTGTTGTGATGTCTAAGGAGGAGAAATGCTTACCACCACGTTTCGACTTTGATAAAGGTCAGACTGTAGCCTATCGCGATTGCGGTTTATCGTATCGCGATATTGCTGCTCGCGTTGGTCAAGATCCAATGACCGTTAGCAGAATATCGAATCGGTGGGTTCAGGAGGGTAATACGGAATGCCGTGCTGGATCCCAACGGCCTCGTATCACTAGCAGTCGAGATGACAGGCATCTTATCCGCATGGCTGTAACGAATCGTGCAGCCAGGTCTCGATCCTTGAGTCAACAGATGGGAACGTTTGCAAGACATCAACCATCTGCACGAACAGTTCGATGACGTTTGCAGCAGCATGGACTATCAGCTCGAAAACCATGGCTGCGGTTACACTTGACGCTGCATCACAGACAAGAGCGCCTGCGATGGTGTACTCAACGACGAATCTGGGTGCACAAATGGCAAAACGTCACTTTTTCGGATGAATCCAGGTTCTGTTTACAGCGTCATGATGGTCGCATCCGTGTTTCGCGACATCGCGGTGCACGCACATAGGAAGTGTGTATTCGTCATCGCCATACTGGCGTATCACCCGGCGTGATGGTATGGGGTGCCATTGGTTACACGTCTCGGTCACCTCTTGGTCGCATTGACGGCACTTTGAACAGTGGACATTACATTTCAGATGTGTCACGATCCGTGGCTCTGCCCTTCATTCGATCCCTGCGAACCCTACATTTCAGCAGGGTAATGCACGACCGCATGTTGCAGGTCCTGTACGGGTCTTTCTGGATACAAAAAATGTTCCACTGCTGCCCTGGCCAGAACGTTCTCCAGATCTCTCACCAATTGAAAACGGCTGGTCAATGGTGGCCGAGCAACTGGCTCGTCACAATACGCCAGTCACTACTCTTGATGAACTGTGGTATCGTGTTGAAGCTGCATGGGCAGCTGTACCTCTACACGTCATCCAAGCTCTGTTTGACTCAATGCCCAGACGTATCAAGGCCGTTATTATAATATATTTGTTCAATGAATACCCGTTTATCATCTGCATTTCTTCTTGGTGTAGCAGTTTTAATGGCCAGTAGTGTATTTTCGCTCTCGTAGAATCGGCTATTTTCCGCTAGTCAGACCAAGCCGTTCCGATCTTCGTGGGTTTCTCTTCCAGATCAACTGTCCAGTCGCGAACTTTCTGCCGAAAATTTTTTCTGTCGGTGCGTCAAGTTGTGTTATTCCTGGTAACTTCGTGTCTTCTTTTACTGCACCAGGCTGTGCTATTGTTTCATTTTGAGCTTTACTGCGGGTTTCGTAGAATTTCACAAACGTAGTTAGTCTGCTTGGCCTACTAATGCCCCCACAGAATTTTAGCCTATTTTTTTAAATATTGCATTAAATTTTTGTATATTTTCCAATTTATTTATTTCCTCTTAGACTGTATGTTCCTTTTACAATATAATTGTAAACTCAGAGTTTCCTGATCACTTTTCGTTCCCTCTTTTGAGTTTTTGCAGTGTCCCTTTCTGGTTTAAATTAGTATATGAGCCCCATTTGGCGATACCGTACAGCTAAATGAGAAATCCTATTGACGCTGTGATCATGGTTCTCTTATTGACATAAATATTTCATTTTTTTTTAAATATCAAGTTTCCTGAAGCAGAAACGAATCAAGAGAAGCATATTGGTGGCATGGATGTACCAGTAAACTGCATACGTGTCGTAGTGTGACATCTGACTTTAAAGTACCTCAGTAAAAATGCAGGTCACGTCTGGAGAAGGAAATACGGCACAGAACGCTTAACGCGTAATAAAAATTGCATAAATAGCTTATAACTGCCTCTCTGAATTCAAGCCAGCTTTGTACCGTTCTTAAAAGTCATAGTGTCCCAGCGTTTCGCTCAGGAAACCAGCAGATACAGCATTTTCTCGATTTTTGTTAGCCTTGATCCCTTTTTGCGCAGGCCTCATACACTTTTAACTCTCTCGTAACGAAAAGCAGTCGCCGGGAAACAAGAGACGTGAGCTCCAGGAAACCGTACGGCGCCGGAGAACTGGCAGCAAGTGGAGCGAACGCTTGATATAAAATTCAGATAAATATGCAGCAGAGCGGCGGGCCCGGAAAAACCCGCAGCGAGCAGCGGCGTTCCTAACACAGAACCAGTGGCGCTCGTGGGTACCGGAGATGTCGTCGCTGCTTATTGTTCTCCCGTGTGTGTGTGTGTGTGTGTGTGTGTGTGTGTGTGTGTGTGTGTATGTGTTTGTATGTCCTTTCCCGGACAAAAATACGTGAAGCAGACGTATCAGGACCTCGATGTTTATTGGTAGGTTTCGTATCGCATACAGTCAGTGACCGATAATATCGTACCATCATTTCCTTGTAGTTACTGAGACGTTCTTTTGACACTCAATAGTGTAGGTGCATGTCTAAGAGTTTTGCGTCCTGCATTCTGCACTTGAAGAACAGCGAGACGTGACAGATTTTTCGGGTAATGAAATACAGGGTGAAAAAAGAACTGGGAAACTTTTGGGACGAATAAAAAAACGTGTAAAATCTTATGGGACTTAATTGCTAAGGTCGTCAGTCCCTAATCTTATACACTACTTAACCTAAATTATCCTAAGGACAAACACACACACCAATACCTGAGGGAGTACTCGAACCTCCGTTGGGACCAGCCACACAGTCCATGACTGCAGCCCCCTACACCGCTCGACTAATCCCACGCAGGCTTGGGACGAATACCTTACACTGGAACAATAATAAATGTCTACTAAAACAACAAAGATACAGCACATGTTTATCGTCGATTCTATGAACTACATCCGTTCTATTGTAAGCTCTTTGCTTTTCATATACGGGAAAAGGGGGGAGGGGTCGGAGGGGGAAGGGGGGAGGTAGTGTGTGGACCAAAATTACTCTACTGGCCATTAAAATTGCTACACCAAGAATACATTTTCACGCAATTTGGGTGCATACATCCTGAGAAATCGGTAACCAGAACAACTACCTCTGGCCATAGTAACGGCCTTCATACGCCTGGGCATTGAATCTAACAGAGCTTGGATGGCGTGTACAGGTACAGCTGCCCATGCAGCTTCAACACGATACCACAGTTCATCAAGAGTACTGACTGGCGTATTATGACGAGCCAGTTGCTCGGCCACCATTGACCAGACGCTTTCAATTGGTGAGACATCTGGAGAATGTGCTGGCCAGGGCAGTGATCGAACATTTTCTGTATCCAGAAAGGCATGTACAGGACCTGGAATATGCGGTCGTGCATTATCCTACTGAAATGTAGGGTTTCGCAGGGATCGAATGAACGGTGGAGCCACGGGTCTAACACATCTGAAATGTAATGTCCACTGTTCAAAGTGCTGTCACTGCGAACAAGAGGTGACCGAGACGTGTCACCAGTGGCACCCCATACCATCACGCCGGGTGATACGCTAGTACGGCGATGACGAATACACGCTTCAAATGTGCGTTCACCGCGATGTCGCCAAACACGGATGCGACCATCATGACGCTGTAAACAGAAGCTGGATTCACCCGAAAAAATGACATGTTGCCATTCGTGTACCCAGGTTTGTCGTTGAGTACACCATCGCAGGCGCTCCTGTATGTGATGCAGCGTCAAGGGTAACGGTAGCCATGGTCTCCGAGCTGATAGTCCATGCTGCTGCAAACGTCATTGAACTGTTCGTGCAGATGGTTGTTGTCTTGCAAACGTCCCCATCTGTTGACTCAGGGATCGAGACGCGGGTGCACGATCCGTTACAGCCATGCGGATAAGATGCGTGTCATCTCGGCTGGTAGTGATACGAGGCCGTTGGGATCCAGCAGGGCATTCCGTATTACCCTCCTGAACGCACAGATTCCATATTCTGCTAACAGTCATTGGATCTTGACCAACGCAAGCAGCAATGTCTCGATACGATAAACCGCAATCGCGATAGGCTACAATCCGACCTTTATGAAAGTCGGAAATGTGATGGTACGCATTTATGCTCCTTACACGAGGCATCACAACGACGTTTCACCAGGCAACGCCGGTCAACTGCTGTTTGTGTATGAGAAATCGGTCGGTGACTTTCCTCATGTCAGCACGTTTTAGGTGTCGCCACCGGCGCCAACCTTTTATAAATGCTCTGAAAATCTAATCATTTGCATATCTCAGCATCTTCTTCCTGTCGGTCAAATTTCGCTTCTGTAGCACGTCATCTTCGTGGTGTAGCAAGTGTAACGGCCAGTAGTGTAAAAAAAAAAGTGGCTAGTAAACATGGGCTCTAAGGTGCATACCTTAAGAGCTATGAGCACTTGTTCAGTAAAACAGATGTGTTTCACACTGGTGAAGATGAACAAATGGTAATAGCTCCTAAAGAAAGCATTTTAGACCCCATATTACTTGACTTTGTTCTTGGTCTGGTCAGTACTTCTTCCTCGCATGGTATAGAAAGCAAAGACCTCGGACTAAAAGAGATCTGTTTCATAGGATCGAAGATGAACAAGTCCTCATACCTCTCAAGATAGATATATCAGAACCCACGTTTACTGGACTTTTTTATTTATTTCTGTATCAACTACCTGCCGGCCATTGTGGCCGAGCGGTTCTAGGCGCTTCAATCCGGAACCGCGCAGATGCTACGGTCTCAGGTTCGAATCCTGCCTCGGGCATGGATGTGTATGATGTTTTTAGGTTAGTTAATTTTAAGTAGTTTTAAGTCTAGGGGACTGATGACCTCAGATGTTAAGTCTCGTAGTGGTTGGAGCCATATGATCCATTTGTATCAACAATTTGTCCGTAAAGTTTTTGGCGTTTATCTTGGGACATCCTGTGTGTGAACGCTTTACTGTACTAATTTAGAATAGATCCGAATAATACTTTGTATTTGGGACAAAAAAGTAGCTAGATGTGTCAAGATGCATTAAGTTGTTATTAGAGAGTTTGTGCATCACAGATAGCGAGAGGCCTCAGCACTTCACAGTTACGATAGTGAGAGATGACAAATATAGTCTTTGGTTGGTTCTCTGTACTGTATGGTACGTTGGCCATAGCATCGTAAAAGCAAATACATCATCAGTGAAAATAGAACAGTTTTGGTGTGTGGTAAAACTGATAGTGATTAACAAACTACTCACATTTGTATTATTTATTTATACAGGGTCAACATTAATAAAACCGACGGATTACGGAGACGGATTCCTGACTGGAAATGGAGAAAAAACCTATGAACATGTGTTCGGAAATGAATAGTTGCACTGAAGTATGAAAGTTCCCCTGACCAAGTGCCGCGTGTTCCTAGTGTGTTGCAGGCTGTGTGATAGACGCCGCGTTCTGTAAGCAGAGGAATGGTCCGGTATTCATAGCGGCAAGAAGCCGAGATGGTGTTTCTGTACGGCCAAGCAGATGGAGACGGTCGAGAGGCAGAACCTGGTCCTCCAAATCTGGTGCACACACAGTCCGCCACCTTCCTGCACGTTCACTCATTGCAAACATACTTTGTAGTTTGTACCATACATATATGATAGCGAAATTAAGACGTATACAAATATTTGTTTCGTAAGTAAAACCGCCTTTTCTTGCTGCAGCTGTAACATACTACTGCCAGACGCGTTTCGCCTTTAGGCATCTTGTAAGTAGGCTGTTTATGTTTTCTTATTGGCAACGTTACGTAGAGCTCTGTATGAAAATCACTGGCTGTGCTGTGTGCAGTCTGTGGCTAGTTTGCATTGTTGTCAGCCATTGTAGTGTTCGGCAGCTGGATGTGAACAGCGCTTAGCGTTGCGCAGTTGGAGGTGAGCCGCCAGCAGTGGTGGATGTGGGGAGAGAGATGGCGGAGTTTGGAAATTTGTAAGACTGGATGTCATGAACATGTATATTATGGTTTTTCAACACTATTAAGGTAAATACATTGTTTGTTCTCTATTAAAATCTTTCATTTGCTAACTATGCCTATCAGTAGTTAGTGCCTTCCGTAGTCTGAATCTTTTATTTAGCTGGCAGTAGTGGCGCTCGCTGTTTTGCAGTAGTTCGAGTAACGAAGATTTTTGGTGAGGTAAGTGATTTGTGAAAGATATAGGTTAATGTTAGTCAGGGCTATTCTTTTGTAGGGATTTTTGAAAGTCAGATTGCGTTGCGCAAAAAATATTGTGTGTCAGGTTAAGCACAGTCTCGTATACAATTCTTCAAAAGGGGACGTTTCAATCTTCAGTGGGTTAGTTTGTTGGCATCTGCGTTTCCTCTCATCTAGTCTACATTAAAAGGCTAAAATTAAATGGGTTTGTGGCCTTTAACTCTAAGGGATAATTCTAATGCTTGCTTTTCATTGCAAATTTTCTCTCTCTCTCTCTCTCTCTCTCTCTCTCTCTCTGTGTGTGTGTGTGTGTGTGTGTGTGTGTGTGTGTGTGTGTGTGTGCATGTACGAGGGGTTGCGTATGTTTGTTGCCGTTATTAAACATCTTAATTGAGTGATGTGACTTCTTCTCAATGTCTGATCCTAACAGGTTCATGTTACAGGCATCATAAGTTAGTCTAATCAGAAGGGCCAAGACGTGGACTACTGCAAAGAGAAAGGCCCGAAAGTGTACTGAAGGACCTAGCAATTTTGTAAAACTGTTACCAGTATTGTGGCGCATAAACTTCCTCCCCCCACAAGTTAGGTACTGTTGTTTATCTCTTGGTTTCCGATAGATTCGCAAGGATTATATCTTTTGTATAATGCATTGTGTTGAGTGATTTCTTGAGTTAGCCGTTTGTGAAATTATGAGTTGTAATTATTTGCTTCAAGGAGAAAGGTCATACTTGAAGAATCTTGGAATTCTTTGTACATATTGTTTATTGTCAATATTATTTTACCGTCAGCAATCATGATTGTAAAGTTAATAGTGTTCTTTATTACTGGAAATAAGAGTTGGTTTGAAGTTTTTTTTAACTGACCATCTGTGTTCAAGTGTTTAAAACTTAGAAGAGACTATCAATATGTGGCTTGGTACCTTAGCACTCCCATCCCGCTCCTGTCATTTCAATGTGCCATTGAATTTATATTGGAAGTGGTGCAAGCGAAGAAGCAATAATCCCTTTAAATATCGCACTGGGGCAATTTGCAGGAACCGCTGTCTGTACACATACATATACATGTACAAGGTGATTCCTTGATGATATTGGGAACTTTCAGGGATAATGGAGAACGGTAAGTGTATTACTTTGAGGTAAGGAGCACTGGTCCGGCAAAGCCCCAGACGAAAGTTATAAGCGAGAATCGTTCTAGTACCTCTGACAATGGGCCTCTTCTACTGCAAGCTCTTTGCTTTCTATGTTTTGGGAAGAGGCATCATGGACTAAAAAAAGAAAAATGTCTCTGGGAACATGGGCTCTAGAGTGCGTACCTTGGGAGCTCTGAGTACTTGTTCATCTTTCCTGCTGTGTAACGCATCTCTTCTAAAGTACTGTACATGTAAGAAGCACCTAGCATGGAGATGAAACTGCTTGGTAACACCTGACAAGTATTCTGTCATCACGAAAGGTATGTTGTGAACGTTATACAGGAATGCGTTCCTGGGGCTATAAGCGCGGATAGGCATGACCGAGCATAGTCAGGGGGAGGTAGATACGCTCAGTGAATTAGGGAGGAATATGAGTTGTTGGAAAGAACAGATGGATCAACAGGAGGGGGTAGAGAAGACGGATATCTAGAGGTGGGAGGAAGAGAGGGACAGAGATAGGGGAGAGAAGAAGATGGTCAGATGTAGGGGGAGGAGATGAACAGATGTAGGGAGAGAAGGAGATGGACAAATATAGGGGGAGGAGGATATGGAACGAATGGGGGAGGAGATGCACAAAAGGGTGAGGAGGAGATGAAAAGAGAGAGATGGACAGGAGATCTACTGAGATAGGGGACAGATGAGTAGGACAAATATGGGAAAAGAGAGAGGAGGGTAGTAGACGAGCAGGGAGAGGAGAAGGAGGAGATGGGCAGAGAGAGGTGGAGGAAGAGATGGACTTAGAGGAGGAGAAGTTGGAGAGAAATAGAGAGAGGAGAAGATGGACAGAGTGGGGGGGGGAGAAAGAAAGGCAGAGGGAGTAGGTGGTGCAGGACAGAGAAAGAGGGAGGGGGAGGGGATGTGAGCAATATATCGGTATGTGGTGTACGCAAACACTAGTGAAGCCGCCGGTGGAAAGCTAGCAAGAACAAGGTAAAGATTAGTCAATACGTAGCTACAAAAAAAAATGGCTCTGAGCACTATGGGACTTAACATCTGAGGTCATCAGTCCCCTAGAACTTAGAACTACACTCCTGGAAATGGAAAAAAGAACACATTGACACCGGTGTGTCAGACCCACCATACTTGCTCCGGACACTGCGAGAGGGCTGTACAAGCAATGATCACACGCACGGCACAGCGGACACACCAGGAACCGCGGTGTTGGCCGTCGAATGGCGCTAGCTGCGCAGCATTTGTGCACCGCCGCCGTCAGTGTCAGCCAGTTTGCCGTGGCATACGGAGCTCCATCGCAGTCTTTAACACTGGTAGCATGCCGCGACAGCGTGGACGTGAACCGTATGTGCAGTTGACGGACTTTGAGCGAGGGCGTACAGTGGGCATGCGGGAGGCCGGGTGGACGTACCGCCGAATTGCTCAACACGTGGGGCGTGAGGTCTCCACAGTACATCGATGTTGTCGCCAGTGGTCGGCGGAAGGTGCACGTGCCCGTCGACCTGGGACCGGACCGCAGCGACGCACGGATGCACGCCAAGACCGTAGGATCCTACGCAGTGCCGTAGGGGACCGCACCGCCACTTCCCAGCAAATTAGGGACACTGTTGCTCCTGGGGTATCGGCGAGGACCATTCGCAGCCGTCTCCATGAAGCTGGGCTACGGTCCCGCACACCGTTAGGCCGTCTTCCGCTCACGCCCCAACATCGTGCAGCCCGCCTCCAGTGGTGTCGCGACAGGCGTGAATGGAGGGACGAATGGAGAAGTGTCGTCTTCAGCGATGAGAGTCGCTTCTGCCTTGGTGCCAATGATGGTCGTATGCGTGTTTGGCGCCGTGCAGGTGAGCGCCACAATCAGGACTGCATACGACCGAGGCACACAGGGCCAACACCCGGCATCATGGTGTGGGGAGCGATCTCCTACACTGGCCGTACACCACTGGTGATCGTCGAGGGGGCACTGAATAGTGCACGGTACATCCAAACCGTCATCGAACCCATCGTTCTACCATTCCTAGACCGGCAAGGGAACTTGCTGTTCCAACAGGACAATGCACGTCCGCATGTATCCCGTGCCACCCAACGTGCTCTAGAAGGTGTAAGTCAACTACCCTGGCCAGCAAGATCTCCGGATCTGTCCCCATTGAGCATGTTTGGGACTGGATGAAGCGTCGTCTCACGCGGTCTGCACGTCCAGCACGAACGCTGGTCCAACTGAGGTGCCAGGTGGAAATGGCATGGCAAGCCGTTCCACAGGACTACATCCAGCATCTCTACGATCGTCTCCATGGGAGAATAGCAGCCTGCATTGCTGCGAAAGGTGGATATACACTATACTAGTGCCGACATTGTGCATGCTCTGTTGCCTGTGTCTATGTGCCTGTGGTTCTGTCAGTATGATCATGTGATGTATCTGACCCCAGGAATGTGTCAATAAAGTTTCCCCTTCCTGGGACAATGAATTCACGGTGTTCTTATTTCAATTTCCAGGAGTGTACTTAAACCTAACTAACCTAAGAACATCACACACATCGATGCCCGAGGCAAGATTCGAACCTGCGACTGTAGCGGTCGCGTGGTTCCAGACTGTAGCGCCTGGAACCGCTCGGCCGGCTATGTCTGAACCTCTGTACATGTGACTATTTCTGTTTCTGTTTTGCAGTGAGAAACTACCGAGTCTGAATGTCTATATTTGTCGCGCGGTTCCAGACTGTAGCGCCTAGAACCGCTCGGCCGTCTATGTCCGAACCTCTGTGCATGTGACTATTTCTGTTTCTGTTTTGCAGTGAGAAACTACCGAGTCTGAATGTCTATATTTGTCGCGCGGTTCCCGACTGTAGCGCCTAGAACCAATCGGCCTGCTATGTCTGATCCTCTGTACATGTGACTGTTTCTGTTTCTGTTTTGTAGTGAGAAACTACCGAGTCTGAATGTCTATTTTGTCGTACTGTTAATACGATCGCTTGCAGAGTACCTAATTGTAGCTTACAAATTACGCGAGATGTACTCCAGCCGTTGAATTGCACATCCTCTGTTGCGGAGCGGTCGTCCATGACAACCCCGAGCGCTAACGCCGCCCACTCCCCTACAAGGGTGACTGCGCAGGCACGAACCAATATACAGTATTTTTAGCGCACCCTACCTCTGTACCTAGAAAGTGACCCTGTAACGTCATTTTATATTTAACATTTTTTGTAAAGAAATTGCAGGGTTATGCGTAAGTACCTCCAGATTTTCGGAAGACTACTGAACGAAAGCTAGAAGACAACAAGAGAAATTATTCATATCAACTAATAGAGTATATCTCCAACTTTCGCTTCTAGCACTCACTGCAGTGTAGTTGAAGAAGCACCACTAGGGGCCGGTGTGTCACAACGTATAGACGAATCATTCACTTTATACTGTAGATCTTCAAAGCGGACTGTAGTCATTATGCCTTCCCGGGCAGCAACAGCAACAACAGCTTGAATGAACGCCACGAACGTACACAAACTTGGAGGGAAGCTCTACCCACTTATGTGTGTCTGTCTTCCGTATGCCTTGTAGTTTCCTCGCAGTTGTTAACCGAAAGCCCAGAGTTAGTTACGTCCAGTGCCACAGTTACATTGTTGTACTACAATTTAATTATGGTCGTTAGATGGGAGGGGAATTGGGGAATTATAGCTGTTCACAGGTTAAAATCTGTCATCCTAGGAGAAAACCACAAATTTAATCAGAGGTTCAGTAACTTCTGACGTTAGCAATGGTATTTCCATATTGTGTTGCAACACTCTAGCCCACTCCGAAATTCTGATGCGAAACGTCACCGGTTAAGAGTACTGCAGATAAAATTAGGCGTTCTTATTCCCTCCAGGTACATCACACTATCAGAGATCTGGAATCAGCCTGGTCTTGATGCAGAGTACACTCGTCTCTGCAGGTTGTACACAGTCTAAAGTCATCTAATGTGTAAAATGAAGAAGTTAAACGGCAAGCAGAACGAGCAAAGGAGCGCCAAACGGAATCCACACACCGCCGAAGTCGGTCGGTGCTTGCCAGTGAACTGCGTCGTCAGTGGCTTCGCGACCGCCTCTGTGTTGACGTGTCTGCCCCACCGAGCGAGCCTTTAGGGAGGCAACGAGGTCTGATTAGGGCGATTAGGTCGTCGGCCCCAACCCAGAATTTTCTGTGCTGCTTTCTAAGGCCGACTTTAGCGAGACATCAGCACGAAGAAGCAGTATTGAGGGACGCACGAACGAGGCAGTAATGTGCCGTCGAGCCTGTGCTGCCCCGCGTTGCACTTATGATGCAAACGCTTCTCGTAAATATTCTTTGATGGTCGGGCAGCAACAGCCAAAATTCGACAAGGTGAATAAAGTCTTTCTCAAAAAAATGGTTCAAATGGCTCTGAGCACTATGGGACTCAACTGCTGTGGTCATAAGTCCCCTAGAACTTAGAACTACTTAAACCTAACTAACCTAAGGACATCACACACATCCATGCCCGAGGCAGGACTCGAACCTGCGACCGTAGCGGTCGTGCGGTTCCCGACTATAGCGCCTTTAACCGCTCGGCCACTCCGGCCGGCAAAGTCTTTCTCACTGCACATTAAAAAACGTTTATTAAAAATACATTACCGGTTTCCCAAAGTGAGTCATCAAGTGTCGCTGGAGAAAACAGTTCTTCACCAACATCAAAGAAGCTAAGAGAGAGATGTTACTAGGCCAGGGAAACATCCAAACGATTGAGAAGTGTAAGTATCTCGGCGAATGGACTGAACCCAGCTGCGCGGGATTAGCCGAGCGGTCAAGGCGCTGCAGTCATGGACTGTGCGGCTGGTCCCGACGGAGGTTCGAGTCCTCCCTCGGGCATGGGTGTATGTGTTTGTCCTTAGGATAACTTAGGTTAAGTAGTGTGTAAGCTTAGGGACTGATGACCTTAGCAGTTAAGTCCCATAAGATTTCACACACATTTGAACATTTTTTTGAACCCAACACATTATCCATGAGAGTCAACAAGTTGTAAATAAAAGTGCCAGTCACGCAACCTGAAACTTAAGCACTACATATCAGTCATACGACCAGAAGCCCTGTATGCCATGGAATGTCTCTCCATGAACCGGACGGGTCTGATGGAGAAACTGGCACTCAGAGAGAGGAGAATCCTCACGAAGATCCTATGCCCAATAGAAGAAGATGGGAAATTCAGAAGGCGATATAAATCTGAGCTCTACGAACATATCAAGAGGCTCTCTGTCTCTTCAAGAAAAAGAAGGGTATCTTTGTAAAGCCATGTTGCATGATTGCCTCCAAACAGATTGACTATCCGTCTATTCGCTTTCTGGCAAACAAGAAGGTTCGCACCACTTGGCTGGCAGACATTAAAAAGGACATTAAAGAACTGGGAATAACTTATCTCCAGAACAGACAGTCTGTGCGACGTACCCTGAAGGAGGTCCGAGGATTTCAGGAAAAGCCCCGAAGGAAAGGTACCCCCTGGACAGAAGAAAGGAAGGAATTACATCGGCAGAGGATGCGACAGTACTGGGCAAAGATCAAAGCCCAACAGTTGAACAAGCGTCATCCAAAGTAGGTGCATTCGAAACAAGAAGAAGAAGAAGAAGAAGAAGGCACTACTGGTTTCGTATCAGAGACGCACCTTCAGGTTTTTGAAAACGTCATGACGCGGCATAGTGATTTATTACTATTCCACGGCGTGACGTTTTAGAGAACTATCACGTGAAGATCTATCTCGAAATAAAACACCAGGTCCGGATGGAATCCCAGTTCGATTTTACAAAGAGTACTCTACGGCACTGGCCCCATACCTAGCTCTAGTTTATCTTCAATCTCATCGCCCATCACAAAGTCCCACGCGACTTGAAAAAAGCGCAGTATACAAGATGGGTAAAAGAACGCACCCGGAAAATGACATATCAATATCCGAAAGTTCTGTTTGCTGCAGAATCCTTGAACATATTCTTAGCTCGAATACAATAAACTCTCTAGAGACTGAGAAGCTTCTGTCCACGAATCAGGAATTTAGAAAGTCCCCAGGGGACTTCATCTAGAAGTACGCGGGTGGCGACTGCAGGGCCCCGAGCTGACGCTGCTTCCACCTTTTTGTGTCAAGTTCCTTCTATCTCCTTCCCTGTCGGCCTCCCTTGGCCAACTCTTGCTTTTTCGACCCCAACGGTATTAATTTTCGAGGCCCGAGAGTGTCTTTCCAATTTTCTTATTCCTACTTATAACCCAACTCCTGAGGGGAGCCCACCCCTTAAGAATAGCCAGCAGTCCTGTAAGCTGTGAGGGTAACACCGCAGGTTGGACGGGAGGCCAGCATCCTCTCTTCGTAAAAAATTAAACATGCATTCAACACTACAAGTAAGCCTCGGAACATTACTGACGAAAACAGACGACGTCAATGGCAAAGAAACGGTATACGATTTGGAACGTGGAATGTAAGGACAGGAGCTGCAATCAGTGTGGTCAAAGAAATTCAGAGGTACGAACTAGACCTAGTTGCACTCAAGAAATCCGGTGGGACGATGCTGGCAGCACTGATGTTGAAAACTGTACTATTCTGTATGGAGCCTGTGAGCGAGGTCATCAGTTAGGCACTGGTTTCTGCGTCAGTAAGACATTGGCCACTTATGTTTCAGAATTCGTTTTAGTCAACCCAAGAATATCTGTTCTAACACTGGACGTAAAGCATATTAAGGCGACTTTTGTGAACTGTCATGCTCCCACGGAGGAGAGCTAAAGTGAAGTGAAAGACGAGTTCTATGCACAGCTAGAGGCAGTGATGGACGTTATACCAAATGGACACCTGAGGATCCTCCTTGGTGATATGAATGCCAGGGTTGGGAAAGAACAAATATTCCAAGACACAAGAGAAAGGCACAGTCTACACAACCTAAGCAATGACAATGGGGTTAGGTTCAACAGCTTCGCTACATCGTTAGTGTTGTTCATCTCCAGCACAAACTTCCAGCGGAAAAACATACATAAAGGATCCTGGGTGTCACCAGATGGGAGAACTGTAAATCAAATAGACCATGTTGCCATTGATCTCAGAGCCAATAGATGGGTGTTAGACGTAAAGACAACGCGAGGTGCCGAAGATGGGAGTGATCATTTCCTGGTCACAGGCCTTTTAAGCATACAGTGTAAAGGAAGAACGGGGACTAAGTTAAAAAGAGTGGAAAGGTTGCATGTGGAGAAACTAAAAGATGAGGCAACGGAGACCGGATACCAGTTGCAACTTAGTAACCGCTTTGAAGCACTCAGAGAAATTGACGCGAATCAGGACCTTGAACTAATGTGGGGAAACATCCAGAGCTAAGCTATGGATACAGCAAAGAAAACACTCATGGGAAACCCAGTGGGTAATAAGATCTGGTTTGGAAAGGAATGTGCAGATGCCCTGGAAAGGAGAAAGGAAGCCAGGAGCAAGTGGCTGAATGGGACAAATCTGGCACAGGGCAAAGCACAGTTTGAGGAGGTCCGAAAGACTACACAAGCAATTCTGAGAATAGCAAAGAGGAAATACATAAGGGATATCATCATCGAACCAGAAACAGACTTCAGAGGACAAAAGACTAGGGAAATGTTTCTGAAGGTGAAGTACCTCTGCAAAGGTCACCAGCCCAAGCAGAAATTTTTCAAAGATTCCCATGATAAGATACTGACCAACGATAGGGACACAGCTGAGAGATGGAAAGAGTACTTTCGACAGCTACTAAATTGTGATGAACCCGAACTGCAGTTTGATTTCCAGTACCCAATTACAGCCGATGCAGAGTATCCCCCACCTACCGTGGATGAGATAAAAATCAGAATCAGACACCTTAAACAGAATAAGAGTCCAGGTGAATATGGAATATAGGCTGAAACGATGGTTGCAGGAGGAGAGAAATATGCAGAAAAAATACACCGGCTGATACAGGCAATATGGACCAAAGAAGAACTACCAGGAGAATGGAAAACGGCTCTGATTTGTCCAATACATAAGAAGGGCGACAAACTGAAATGTGACAACCATCGAGGAATCGCCCTGCTTAACGTCTGGTATAAGATCCTGTCAAATTGCCTCATACATAGAATTCAGCCAGTGGCAGAATCGGTGATTGGGGAGTACCACGGAGGTTTCCGGCCAGGTCGGTCAACAGTAGATCACATCTTCAGTCTCCGGCAGCTCACTGAGAAACTGGGTGAATATGGTAAAGAATTGCATATTTTATTCGTTGATTTTAAGAAGGCCTATGATTGCATACATCGCAAGAGCCTGCTCAACTGTTTAAGGGAGTTTGGCATAGCAGAGAAACTCACCAATCTGATAAAGATTGAACGAAACACGTGCAAAGGTGAGGATGGGAAATCGCGTAACTGAGGAGTTTGAAGTTGTGACAGGACTCAGGCAAGGAGATGGGTTGTCCCCTATCCTGTTCAACTTTGCCCTCGAGAAGATCGTACGCGAGACCTTCCAAGAGAACGAAGGGATTGAAATCGAAGGAAAGAGACTGGCATACTTAGCCTATGCAGACGACATCTGTTTACTCTCTAGGTCGGAAGAGGAGTTGCGCAAAGAACGAAAGCACTAAAGGAAGCTGCCAGCAAATTTGGGCTAAACATAAACGAAGCCAAGACAGAGTACCTCGTTATGATGCGTGGTCATTGTCAGACTGCTGATCATCTACAATCACTGCAGGGTGGGGACCAGTCCTACAAGAGAGTGCAAGAATTCAAATATCTAGTGGCACTTTTCACTGAGAACTCGTCATGTGAAGCAGAAATCAATGCCAGAATACAAGCAGGAAACCGATCTTACCACAGCCTAGCACAACTGCTTCGGTCCAGATATCTCTCCAGACAGTTCAAGATTCGACTGTACAAAACCCTGATCCAGCCTGTTGTTCTATATGGCTGTGAGTCATGGAATATCCGGAAACAGGACTTCCATATGCTCCTTGTTTTTCAGATAAAAGTGCTTCGGAAGATCTTCGGTCCGGTTCTGGATGCAGATACAGGGGAATGGAGGATCAGATACAACCAAAAGCTTGAGGAACTATACCAGCAGCCCAACATATCAGGAACTGTCAAAGGCAAACGAATGCAGTGGGCCGCCCATGTGGCTCGGATAGAGGATCACAGATGGCCTCGGAAGCTCCTATATTTCACACCTACAGGAAACAGACCGCCAGGGAGACCCAAGAAGTCTTGGAGGGATGGCCTGATTGAAGATTTAAACCAAGTGTCAATAGATGTGAACGGATGGCGGATAGCAGCAATGAACAGAATACAGTGAAGGAGGAAACTTGTAGATGCGTGCGGTCCACTCGGCCTGATCACGTAGTAGTACACTCCTGGAAATTGAAATAAGAACACCGTGAATTCATTGTCCCAGGAAGGGGAAACTTTATTGACACATTCCTGGGGTCACATACATCACATGATCACACTGACAGAACCACAGGCACATAGACACAGGCAACAGAGCATGCACAATGTCGGCACTAGTACAGTGTATATCCACCTTTCGCAGCAATGCAGGCTGCTATTCTCCCATGGAGACGATCGTAGAGATGCTGGATGTAGTCCTGTGGAACGGCTTGCCATGCCATTTCCACCTGGCGCCTCAGTTGGACCAGCGTTCGTGCTGGACGTGCAGACCGCGTGAGACGACGCTTCATCCAGTCCCAAACATGCTCAATGGGGGACAGATCCGGAGATCTTGCTGGCCAGGGTAGTTGACTTACACCTTCTAGAGCACGTTGGGTGGCACGGGATACATGCGGACGTGCATTGTCCTGTTCTCTTGCCGGTCTAGGAATGGTAGAACGATGGGTTCGATGACGGTTTGGATGTACCGTGCACTATTCAGTGTCCCCTCGACGATCACCAGTGGTGTACGGCCAGTGTAGGAGATCGCTCCCCACACCATGATGCCGGGTGTTGGCCCTGTGTGCCTCGGTCGTATGCATTCCTGATTGTGGCGCTCACCTGCACGGCGCCAAACACGCATACGACCATCATTGGCACCAAGGCAGAAGCGACTCTCATCGCTGAAGACGACACGTCTCCATTCGTCCTTCCATTCACGCCTGTCGCGAAACCACTGGAGGCGGGCTGCACGATGTTGGGGCGTGAGCGGAAGACGGCCTAACGGTGTGCGGGACCGTAGCCCAGCTTCATGGAGACGGTTGCGAATGGTCCTCGCCGATACCCCAGGAGCAACAGTGTCCCTAATTTGCTGGGAAGTGGCGGTGCGGTCCCCTACGGCACTGCGTTGGATCCTACGGTCTTGGCGTGCATCCGTGCGTCGCTGCGGTCCGGTCCCAGGTCGACGGGCACGTGCACCTTCCGCCGACCACTGGCGACAACATCGATGTACTGTGGAGACCTCACGCCCCACGTGTTGAGCAATTCGGCGGTACGTCCACTCGGCCTCCCGCATGCCCACTATACGCCCTCGCTCAAAGTCCGTCAACTGCACATACGGTTCACGTCCACGCAGTCGCGGCATGCTACCAGTGTTAAAGACTGCGATGGAGCTCCGTATGCCACGGCAAACTGGCTGACACTGACGGCGGCGGTGCACAAATGCTGCGCAGCTAGCGCCATTCGACGGCCAACACCGCGGTTCCTGGTGTGTCCGCTGTGCCGTGCGTGTGATCATTGCTTGTACAGCCCTCTGGCAGTGTCCGGAGCAAGTATGGTGGGTCTGACACACCGGTGTCAATGTGTTCTTTTTTCCATTTCCAGGAGTGTAGTAGTAGTATCGCTAGGGCCTCGTGATGACTGGGTGTTGTGTGATGTCCCTAGGTTAGTTAGGTTTAAGTAGTTCTAAGTTCTAGGGGACTGATGACCATAGATGTTAAGTCCCATAGTGCTCAGAGCCATTTGAACCATTTTTAACCAGTATCGCTAGTGCGAAACGCAGCTTGTCCTTTTCTTACACGATGTACTGCGAACTATGAGCGAAAGGCAATAGGCAGATTGCATATTTCTAGATTTCCAGAAAGCATCTCACACGGCGCCCCATTGCCTGCTGTTAAGGTACAAGCATGAGGAGTAAGTTCACAGATACGTGAGTGGCTCGAAGACTTCTTAAATAATAGAATCTAGTATGTTGTCGTCGACGGCGAGTCTTCACAGAGACAAGGGTATGGTCAACAGGGCCCCACGGAAGTGTGACAGGACTGCCGTTGTTCTCTACAAGCATAAATGATTGGGCGGACAGGGTGGGCAGCAGTCTGCGGTCGTTTCCTCATGGTGCTGTGGTGTACGATAAGACGTCGAAGTTGAGTGACTGTAGGAAGATACAAGGCGACTTAGGCAAAATTTGCAGTTGGTGTGATGAGTAGCAGCTAGCTCTAGATGTGGAAAAATGTAAGTTAATGCGCATGAGTAGGAAGATCAAACGTGTGACGTTCGGATACAGTATGGTTAGTGCCCTGCTTGACACAGTCAAGCTGTTTAAATTTCTGGACGTAACGTTGCAAAGTGATTTTAGATGGAACTTGCGCGTGAGGACTGTGGCAGGTGAGGCGAATGGTCGACTTCGGTTTACTGGGAGAATTTTAGGAAAGAGAGGTTCACGTGCAAAGGAAACTGCATATAGCATCCTGGTGCGACCAACTCTTGAGTGCTGCTCCAAAGTTTGGGATCCGTACCAGGTCGGTTTGAAGGAAGACATCGAAGCTATTCAGAGGCGGGATGCTAGACTTGTTACGGTAGGTTCCATCAACACCTAAGAGTTACGGAGATGCTCCGAAAACTCAAATGGGAATCCCTGGAGGGAAGGCGACGTTCTTTTCGAGAAACGCTATAATCAAAGTTTTAGAGAACCGGCATTTGAAGCTGACAGCCGAACGATTCTACTGCTGCCAACATATATTGCGCGTAAGGACCACGAAGATGAGATACGAAAAATTTGGGCTCATGCGGAGGCATATAGACAGTAATTTGTCCCTCACTCTATTTGCGAGTGAAACAGGATAGGTAGTGTGTAGTAGTGGTACAGGGTGCCCTCCATCACGCACCATTCGGTGGCTTGCGGAGTATCTACGTAGATATACGAGGGACACTCCAAAAGAAATGCACACTATTTTTTAAAAAATCTATCTTTTATTCTACATGTCTGAAAGTTTTACAGTGTGCAGATACATCCTTTAGGAACAATACTTTCATTTCTCCACATAATTTCCATCCCTCTCAACTGCCTTACGCCGTCTTGGAACCAGCGCCTGTATACCCTCACGGTAACATTCTGGACCAACCTGTTGGAGAAACTGTTTGGCAGCGTGCACAAAGGAGTCATCATCTTCAAACCTTGTTCCACGAAGAGACTCTTTCAGTTTCCCAGAGAAATGATCGTCACATGGAGCCAGGTCAGAACTGTAAGGCGGGTATTTCAGTGTTGTCCATCCGAGTTTTGTGATCGCTTCTATGGTTTTTTGAATGACATGTGGCCGTGCATAGTCGTGCAACAATAAAACATCCTGCTTTTGCCGAAGTGGTCGAACACGACTCAGTCGTGCTTGTAGTTTCTTCAGTGTCGTCACATATGCATCAGAATTTATGGTGGTTCCACTTGGCATGATGTCCACAAGCAAGAGTCCTTCGGAATCGAAAAACACCATAGCCATAACTTTTCCAGCAGAGGGAGTGGTTTAGAATTTTTTTTCTTGGGTGAATTTACATGATGCCACTCCATTGCTTGCCTCTTCGTCTCTTTTGAAAAATGATAGAGCCATGTTTCATCACCTGTCACAATTCTTCCAAGAAATTCATCTCCACCATTCTCGTACTGCTTTAAAAGTTCGTTGCATACCGCTTTTGTTTCTTTGTGAGCCACTGTCAGCATCCTGGGAACCCAACTGGCACAAACCTTTTTTAACGCCAACACTTTCAGTATTCTGCAAACACTTCCTTCCCCTATCCCAACGTAGCGTGACAATTCGTTCACTGTGATGCGTCTGTCAGCAGTCATCAATTCGTTAACTCTCTGCACATTGTCTGGAGGCCTGTCCCTGCGAGGACAATCCTCAACATTTCCGTGCCCGCTTTCATCACGCAACCTGCTTGCCCACCGACTAACTGTACTGCGATCGACAGCAGCATCTCCATACACCTTTCTCAACCTCTTGTGTATGTTTCCCACTGTCTCGTTTTCACAACACAGGAATTCTATGACAGCACGTTGCTACTGACGAACGTCAAGTGTAACAGTCATCTTGAAGACATGCTGTGACGGCGCCACTCACAGGAGCAGGTTGAACTAAGTTTGAAAACAAGTAGGTAGGATGTATCTACACACTGTAAAACTTTCACTCATGCAGAATGAAAACTGTAATTTTTACAAAAATAATGTGCATTTCTTTTGCAGTGACCCTCGTAGATGTAAATGCGAAACTGGAAATGAGTTTTTAATAAAAGAATTTTAACGCCCATTGTGGGAGATTTTATTCACCACCACAGACCCTTCTGCCTCAACGGAGAAACAAACAAATACCTGTCGCCTATGCACCTGGGCAACAGCGGCGGCCGCGTGCTCGCCCACCGTCCAGAGAGAACGACGGGAAGATCCAACCATCTCAGCCCCTCGCTGGGGTAGCAATAAAGTTCGAGTATAATGACTTTTCTGGAGACTAGAAACCTACTCTGTAGGAATCAGCATGGATTTCGAAAAAGACGATCGTGTGAAACCCAGCTCGCGCTATTCGTCCACGAGACTCAGAGGGCCATAGACACGGGTTCCCAGGTAGATGCCCTGTTTCTTGACTTCCACAAGGCGTTCGATACAGTTCCCCACGGTCGTTTAATGAACAAAGTAAGAGCATATGGTCTATCAGACCAATTGTGTGACTGGATTGAAGAACTCCTAGATAACAGAATGCAGCATGTCATTCTCAATGGAGGGAAGTCTTCCGAAGGAAGAGTGATTTCTGGTGTGCCGCAAGGGAGTGTCGTAGGACCGTTGCTATTCACAATATACATAAATGACCTTGTGGATGACATCGGAAGTTCACTGAGGCTTTTTGTGGATGATGCTGTGGTATATCAAGAGGTTGTAACAATGGAAAATTGTACTGAAATGCAGGAGGATCTGCAACGAATTGACGCATGGTGCAGGGAATGGCAATTGAATCTCAATGTAGACAAGTGTAATGTGCTGCGAATACACAGAAAGATAGATCCCTTATCATTTAGCTACAATATAGCAGGTCAGCAACTGGAAGCAGTTAATTTCATAAATTGTCTGGGAGTACGCATTAGGAGTGATTTAAAATGGATTGATCGTATAAAGTTGATCGTCGGTAAAACAGATGCCAGACTGAGATTCCTTAGGAAATGCAATTCGAAAAGAAAGGATGTAGGTTACAGTACACTTGTTCGCCCACTGCTTGAATATTGCTCAACAGTGTGGGATCCGTACCAGATAGGGTTGATAGAAGAAATAGAGAAGATCCAACGGAGAGCAGCGCGCTTCGATACAGGATCATTTAGTAATCGCGAAAGCGTTACGGAGATGATAGATAAACTCCAGTGGAAGACTCTGCAGGAGAGACGCTCAGTAGCTCGGTACGGGCTTTTGTTGAAGGTTCGAGAACATACCTTCACCGAGGAGTCAAGCAGTATATTGCTCCCTCCTACGTATATCTCGCGAAGAGACCATGACGATAAAATCCGAGAGATTAGGGCCCACACAGAGGCACACCGACAATCTTTCTTTGCACGAACAATACGAGACTGGAATAGAAGGGAGAACCGATGGAGGTACTCAAGGTACCCTCCGCCACACACCGTCAGGTGGCTTGCGGAGTATGGATGTAGATGTAGATGTAGAAAGTCCCTCTTCAGCAGCACAAATGCTTTCTCAGCACAGTTTCCTAGCCTGCCCTATGCCATCAGTGCCATCCAGTTGTAGTTGTGCGACCAGTCGCCGGAGTGAAGACTGGCACACAGTGGAACCTCGTCCTCCCCAGACGCCGGCCTCCACATGTATCTGACGCACGGGGACTAACTTGGCGACCGCAGGGAGCGCCAGCAGGTGTTATTGAATTACTGCCGGAGCAGCCAGCCGGTGGCGCGCAAATCCCGGAGTCGAGACGACAGGCGGCGTATATTGCCCGTCCGAATTACGCGCTTGTTATCTCACTCAGGGTAGCCGGCGGGGAGCGGCATTTGCATGTTGAAAAGCCTGCGCTCCTGCGCACCCGCCGTGTGCTCTGCGCGTCCGAGGCGCTGGTTGACGTCCGCGCGGACTGCGGCGAGAACAATGCGTACGTGGCGCCGTCCGGGGGCCATTGTGGCCGCCAAGGAGCAGCCTCTTTGTTCCAGCGCGAGTAATTACCGATAACATAAAGGCCCGGCCGCGGCGAAAAAGCCCCACCTCTTCCCACTCTGCTGCAGCTTTGCGACAGCGCCGCGCCTTTAACTGGCTCTCATGTCCTCCACTCTGCACTACCAACACGTTTTGCTCAGCTTTAAAAAGTCGACATAGGTATCTCCCGCGGGTGAATGCAACCGTGTGCACGCGAAGGAAAGCCACTTTTTCCCAAACTTTTAATTACCAAAAGGATTTCTAACCAATTACCATGTTTGCAATTATTGTGGATCTTATGGAACAATAAGAGTTTTTCGATCAACGTGGGCAAAGAAAAACGGGCCCAGAAAGTATTTCTTGCATCTTAAGATAGGCATCTGCACCGGGTGCAAATAATGTACGTATGGTTGCCTATCTTAAGGTGTACGAAATATCTTCCAGCCCACTTATACCCGTATTTTACTCACTGTGTAGGTGTGACAAAGTAGACTCTCAGTTTCAGATATCGGGAAGTTTTTTTCCACTAAGTTATAGTGCAGTGCTAGCTGACAACTTATGTGATATCTACACTACTGGGCATTAAAACTGCTACACCACGAAGATGACGTGCTACAGAAGCGAAATTTAACCGACAGGAACAAGATGCTATGATATGCAAATGACTATTTTTTCAGAGCGACACCTACAACGTGCTGACATGAGGAAGGTATCCAAGCGATTTCTCATACACAAACAGCAGTTGACCGGCGTTGCCTGGTGAAACTTTGTTGTGATGCCTCGTGTAAGGAGGAGAAATGCGTACCATCACGTTTCCGACTTTGATACAGGTCGGATTGTAGCCTATCGTGATTGCGGTTTATCGTATCGCGACGTTGCTGCTCGCGTTGGTCGAGATCAAATGATTGTTAGCAGAATATGGAATCGGTGGGTTCAGGAGGGCAATACGGAATGCGATGCTGGATCACAACGGCCTCGTATCACTAGCAGTCGAGATGACAGGCATCTTATTCCCATGGCTGTAACGGATCGTGCAGCCACGTCTCGATGCCTGAGTCAGCAGATGGGAACGTTTGCAAGACAACAACCATCTGCACGAACAGTTCGACGACGTTTGCAGCAACACGGACTATCAGCTCGGAGACCATGGCTGCGGTTACCCTTGACGCTGCATCACAGACAGGAGCGCCAGCGATGGTGTACTCAACGACGAACCTGTGTACACAAATGGCAAAACGTCATTTTTTCGGATGAATCCAGATTCTGTTTACAGCATCATGATGGTCGCATCCGTGTTTGGCGACGTCGCGGTGAACGCACATTGAAAGCGTGTATTCGTCATCGCCATACTGGCGTATCACCCGGCGTGATGGTATGGGGTGCCATTGGTTACACGTCTCGGTCACCTCTTGTTCGCATTGACGGCACTCTGAACAGTGGACGTTACATTTCAGATATGTTACGACCCGTGGCTCTGCCCTTCATTCGATCCCTGCGAAATCCTACATTTCAGCAGGATAATGCACGACCGCATGTTGCACGACCTGAGCGGGCCTTTCCGGATACAGAAAATGTTCGACTGCTGCCCTGGCCAGCACATTCTCCAGATCTCTCACAAACTAAAAACTTCTGGTCAATGGTGGGCGAGCAACTGGCTCGTCACAATGTACGCCAGTCACTATTCTTGATTAACTGTGCTATCGTGTTGAAACTGCATGGGCAGCTGTACCTGTACACGCCATCCAAGCTCCCTTTGACTCAATGTCCAGGCGTACGAAGGCCGTTATTACGGCCAGAGGTGGTTGTTCTGGGTACTGATTTCTCAGGATCTATGCACCCAAACTGCGTGAAAATGTAATCACATGTCATTTCTAGTATAATATATTTGTCCAATGAATACCCGTTATTATCTGCATTTCTTCTTGGTGTAGCAATTTTAATGGCCAGTAGTGTATTTCGAAATACATTTATGTGATATAACAACAGATTCGGATATAGCACATTGCTAAAATATTAAGACAATCTGCATGAACCGTTTCTAAAATATACAGTTGCAACCTTCAAGCCCCGAAAACAATAACCGAAATGGTTAGGGTTAACTGAACTAAACATTCGGCTTGCGTTATCATCATAGTACGAGGACAGAAACCTGTATACAAACTCATTCGTGAGTCACAGCCTCGAATACACAGATTTATATATTTTCATCATCTGTCGTTTCGTCTTAAGACCTTACGTTCAGATCCAGTCGTTCTAGCTATCTATACTTCTTTAGGTCGTCTGCTTCTCTCTCTCTTGTGTATTGTCCCTGCTCTAGTGTATAGGCCACTCTGCTTTAGGCTATCTGCCTGAGTCTTCCGTACAACTTCCGCTTGCTCCTCTCTCTATTATTCATCACTCGTCCCTATAATACTACTATTCCTTTCTGATATATTTTAATTTTTGGTTATAAACCCTGCGCGCCCATGCAGCTTCTTGCAGAGTCCCTACGTAACCCGTAAACTGGAATAAAAGATGACATTTTCTTTGAATTCAAAAATTTCAATCGCTCCTGACAACCACTTGCTTCATGTTGTCCATGTGCCCACTCAACTTCCTGTACTCCAGAAAGAACATCTCACTGTTAACTTCGTTACAAAGTTGACGAAGTGATTACACAGCAACGTTGACAACATTCGACATGAGCACATTGTGTATAATATGAAGTGGTAAAGCAATCGAAGATGAGCATGGCAAAGAAGTAAGAAAATTACATGTTCACAGTACACGAAAAATATTTGATGATATAAACGAAGTAACTATGTAAATGAACAGAAAATGTGAACCAAAATATATTCAGTCGTGGCTCCGAACTAAAACAGTACGGACAAAACAAAATTCCTGAAAATGACTGACCAAAGCAAACTATCTCACTTATTTAAAGCAGTAGAAAAATGAATCTACAGTAGTAAGCACACCGTGTTGTAAATAGCAGTGTATTTTGTAACTTATTTCTTATACCGTACTGCAGTTTTGCTTGGTACCTAGTGACGCGTGAAATATTTTCCACGCCAATTTTATTTTGCCCATTATGATTAAAATCCAGGGTAATTAAAGACTTTCCAAGACTCTCTTTCCCTTGGTTCACAGCTGAGAGTTTCTGTGCAGTTGAGACCAACCAGCCTCGTTTAGAAGAAGCTTCTTCAGGCTTTTGTAATTTAATCCTTTCTCATTGTTTTTAGTCGTCAGTCTTCTGACTGATTCGATGCATCTCCTCCACGAATTCCTCTCCTGTTTCAACCTTTTCAACTTACGTTCTCCATTATTTGTTGGATTCATTCTAATTTCTGTCATTCCCTACAGTTATTACTTTCTACTGCTCTCTCAGGTACCATGGAGTTATTCCCTGATATCCTAACACACATCCTACGATCCTGTCCCTTCTTCTTGACAATGTTCCTTTCTACACCGATTCTACAGAGAACATGCCTATTCCTTATCAATACACTTAGTTTTCAACACCTTTCTATAGCAACACATCTTAAAGGCTTTGATTCCCTTCTATTTCCCAGTTTTTCCAAGGTCCACGATGGTAGATTATCATTCCGTATTCTAGTCCAGACAATGCACTTGTCTCAAAGTAATTGATAAAATAATGGGATATCAGGTTAGACTTCTGGTGTCAGGTTACACCCTAGGGCGACTTGTAATCATGCCCCCCCCCCCCTCCATTCTCCCATCCCTCTGAGGAACCACTGTGAATTGATCAAGATCACCCAATGGAACACCCTCACCCTCCCCTCTCCTGGACCAGTAGGAAGACTGGACCAATAGGAAACAAGGTCTCGCCTACACCCCCTTTATTATATTACGAATCCAGTAGCCAGGGGCCCCCTTCATTCGAGGTCTGACTTTTTTAGTGAGAGGATGACAAAGTTCCAGATGCATCAGCAGGATCCAGCAAACACTTCCACGCTCAAAAAGAATAAGAGTTTTGATTTTTAGACATCATAGTTGAGTGGAGCTAACAGCGATTAATTTACTTACAATCAATTATTCAAAATGACAGTCACAATCGCATTATTTATTTTGCCACCAACCTGTTTCAACCCGCGATGGGGTCATCTTCAGGGCAATTTACACTATTTGGTCGTTCTCTGGAGTCGTCACCCTGCCTGTGCACGGTTGGTAACGACTCCAGAGACCGACCAAACTGTGTAAATTGTCCTGAAGATGACCCCATCGCGGGTTGAAACAAGTTGGCGTCAAAATAAATAATGTGATTGTAACTGTCATTTTGAATAATTGATTATAAGAGCGTTGGATTAGGAAGTTAGTATCTAATGATATTTTTATTAATAAAACCAAACTCACTCTGAACAGGTCCCAGAAGACTCTAACGTTACTGGCCGACAAGTGTGTCATCCTCAGCTTATAGCCATCTCTGGATGCGGATGTGGACATGCATGAGATCAGCACACCGCTCTGCTGGCCGTTGTCAGTTTTCGTGACCGAAGCCACTACTTCTCATATAAGTAGCTCCTCAATTTTCCACACAAGGGCTGAGTGCACCCCACTTGCCAATAGTGCTCGGCAGACTGGACGGTCACTCATCGATCCCGACAGCACTTAACGTCAGCGGTCTGATGGAATCCGGTGTTACCATTGCGGGAAGGCCACTGGTTATTGTTATTAATACTGTTACTAAAAGAATTAACAGTTTGAATAAATACCTTCCTTTCGGTCTGCAGTGTTTCCACTGTTCCTACCGGTCCGTAGCCACCGCCAGTCACCCTAACGAGTCCAGCCACACTCAAAAGTGCGTATGGTAATGAATTCATTGAATAACTTGTCGGTTCCTACAAGTACTTTAGATTGTCCTGTTTCAAAGTGATAGTAAATTCGCTTTATCGTGGACCAACTGCTTTGGCACTCTTGAGCATGTCTGTCTCAAATAAATTGTATCAACTTGTCTATGATGGCCAAACCAGAAATAGTTCAGGATCCCCTCCTGGTTTGCCACTACGAGGCCATAAAGTACGAATACAATGTTTTGCTTCAGTTTTTCAGATTGCGGAATATTGCTGCTTTTGAGGAACATCTGTTACATTACTCCCTCAGTGTTGTGCAATGTCTCCTACAATAGCTCATATCTCTGTTGAATCAGTGTTTTTGAAAAAAATATGTACACTCTTGAAACAGATCCCCGCAGGATGTTTTAACAGTATTAGAATAAGACTAGATTCCACACAAGGTCCTGTAATTAGATCACGTATGATTTTGGGAAGTAATGAGTCATTCTTCTTCTCCTTCTTCTTCTTCTTCTTCTTTCGGTTTCCATTAACATTGCAGGACCAATTGTTTACCGTACCACTATTGAAAAGGGGATGTTTTGTCCACGCTGTCATGACGACTACGTGCTTACATTGGCATGGAAGGTATTCTATAGAGAACTCACACACGCGTAGCTTATCGTTTTTTATCTTCAATTGCCTGACACTGTCAGGATTGTAGGAGGTGATCAATAATTATCAATAGTTTAGTCGACCCTATTAGCTTGCATCACAAATATTACATAGATAATTACTTTCAACAAATTAAATCTCCATCCTCAGATCACTTACCACATGGCAGAAGTGCCATAACGATCTGTACAGTCAGACAATTCAGTTCACACAAAAGCATTATACTATGTGCCACAACATTACGTAATGCAGTGGGTACATTGAATAGATATAATAAGCAGGTAGCAAAGACCTCGTCGAGACAGATCTCACGCTTCAGTTTATAATGGAAGTAAGACACGTTCACAGAATTTTTTGACCTGAAAAAAAAGGGTTCGACAGTGTCAAATGGAGCAGGATGTTCGAAATTCTAGGAAAAATAGGAGTAAGCTATAGCGGAAGACGGATAATATATACTATATACAAGAACCTAGAGGGAACAATAGGACTGGAATACCAAGAACGATGTTTCCGGAATAAAAAATGTTCTACAGAGGGATGTAGTCTGTCACCCCTATTTTTCAACCTATGGCATTCCTGGCCAAGAGAAGTCTATTACAATCAAACATGGGCCTTATTTTGAGGAAGAAATTTCTGAGAATATATATTTAAAGCACAGCATTATATGGTAGTGAAATATGAGTTGTGGGACCACCAGAACAGAAGATAATCGAATCGAAGCATTTGCGATTTGGTACTTCAGACGAATGTTGAAAAGAAGTTGGCCAGATAAGGTACGGAATGGGGAAGTATGTTCAAAATGGGTGAGGGAAGGAATATATAGAAAACACTGACAAGAAGTAGGAACAGAATTGTAGGACATCTGTTAATACATTAAGGAATAACTTCCATGGTTCTACAGGGAACTGTAAACCGTAAAAACTGTAGAGATAAACAGAGATTGGAATACATCCAACAAATAAGTGAGGACATACGTCTGGAGTGGAGATGGCTGACCCACATTCCTGCATCCATGTGCAGATTCCCAGAAAAACTGAAAGAAAACCCCGAGGCAGAATTGGCCTCTCTAGGTGTGAGCACTCCCACGTTGGCACAGGTTCGTCCAAGTAGACCGGTGTTGCGGCAGATGACGCTGAAGAGGAAGCCAGTTGCAGCAGGGACAGCAGAGGATGCGGTGGCGACAACAGTAGTGGGGACACTGGCGGCTGAGATGACAGAGACTGTGACACCAGGGCCTACCACAGCTGGGTTGAGGGTGCAGCACCTGTGGCTGAGGTGACCCAGGCTCCAAAGGCTACGGCTGTGGCAACGATGCTCATTGCAGAGGAATCCTGCTGGAAGAGGAAGGTGGTTGGTATGGAACCTACCAAGGATGACTGCTAAGAAAGACACCATCTCTTTGAGTGTCTCCTGAAACAGAAATGTCCACAGCAGGATCAGGAACAGCACGAGCCTGCTGCTGGTTCTGGTGTTTAGACCTATTCTGTTGAAGTCAATTGTGAGCCGTTATCGTATGCAATGGTAGTTGGTAATCCCTCTTGACAAAACATAGTGCCCAATCTAGAATCATTCTGGCCGATATCTTGGAATTCAGAGGAAACCACAAAAGGAAACTTGTAAAAAGCGTCCACCACAATTAGCCACTGTGAAACCGAAAACCGCCACGGGAAAACTGTATGAATTCATTGCCAGAAGACGTCTGGTCAGGCCAGTCGAAAAACTGCTGTGAAGGAGCAGGGTCTCCTGCACACTCCTTGCGGTACGAGATCATGTGTTCAATGACCTTGTCCATTCCCAGCCATGTACAGAGTTGCCTGGCCAACTGCTTTGTACAGGTGATACCTCAGTGTCCTTCATGACATAACACACCTGCTGCTGCGAAGATTCTGGGATCAGACCTCGGTTTGTTCGTCGGATGAGTGTAAGAGCACAACTCCATTTCTGACCGAAAAGGTGTCCTCCTGGGAAAACCGACGACGAAGACACTCAGTGAGCAGCGACTTTCTAACAGATGGCCAGCCTGACTGGATAAAAAGGCGAAGGAACTAGAGGGGGTCCTTTTGTTCCATGGCCGTGACGATTGCATGGAGGTCAATCGGAAATGTAAGCGTTTTGTCTGCTTTAATCTGGTCGATGTGAAAGCAAGATTCCTCAGGTGAATCAAATTCCACATCTGATCAAACAGGAAGACGAGATAATGTGTCTGTGTTGGCGTGATGTGCCATGGAGTGGTAGAGAACTGCATGATTATAATTGGCCTGGATAAGCACCCAGTGTTGAAGCTTCTGCGCTGCCGAGATAGGCACAGGCTTGGCAGGTTGAAATAACCTGTTGAGAAGCTTGTGGCCCATGAGCAGAAACAGTTTCAAACCATAAGGACACCGAAGAGGCTTCAACAGGCTGTGGACGATTACCAAGGCCTCCTTCTCCAGCTGACTGTAATTTAACTGAGCAACTTGCGGTCTGTGGCGCTGATCCTGTGGGACAGCACTACCCCAGTGCTACAGAAGGAGGCATCCACCGAGAGGACTACTGGTTTTGATGGATCAAAGTGGACTAGACATCTTACGCTAAGAAATGTTTGGAAAGGTGTTTCTTGCTCACGCAACCAGACGAAATGGGCATTTTTCCACCAGAGAGCATGCAAGGGTACATTCAAGTAGAATTAGGTATGAAGCGAAGATAATATAATATTTTGCTGTGAACAGCCTGAAGTTCGGTGAGATGTCTCGGGGAAGGGAGCTTCCAAATAGCTCAAAATGGTTCAAATGGATCTGAGCACTGTGGGACTTAACATCTGAGGCCATCAGTCCCCTTGAACTTAGAACTACTTAAACCTAACTAACTGAAGGACGTCACACACATCCATGCCAGAGGCAGGATTCCAACCTGCGACCATAGCGGTCGCGCGGTTCCACACTGAAGCGCCTAGAACCAATCGGCCACAACGGCCGGCTTCCAAGACTGAGGTATTCGATTTGAATGCAGAAAAATTCGCATTTCTCCCAATATCACCCAAATCTTGTGTCGGTGCGGGTTTTGGAAGCGCAGTCCAGATTCTGGAAGTGCTCGCCTGAAGTTCTGCCCAAGATGACGGTGTCGTCCATATAATTGGAGCTGGAAGGCACCTTAGACAGTTGCTTGGAAGATGGCCGGCGTTAAAGCGCTGCCAAAGGGGAAACATCGATATTGTAACAGCTCGATGTGCGTGTTGATGACAAGGAAGGATTTTCTTGTGTAATCCAAAGACAGCTGCAGGTAGGCGTCCTTGAGATCGATCTTTTAGAAGAACATGCCCCCTTGTAATTTATCCATTATCTGTTGATGGCGAGAGGGACTGTGCATTAACGGTGGACTTAAAACCTACGCTAAGAAGGAGTTTCTACGACTGAAGAGGAGTGGTACCCACTGCCTGCCATGGCATACTCCCAAACAGCGTGGGGAACCTATAAAATAAATAAAATAAAAAATATTATTTAAATATTAATTATTCTATCTGTATGATGGTGATTGTGATTGTAATTGTAATTAATATTTGCTTATCTGGAACGTGGACGTTTAATTATTCGGTATCAGACGCTTGACAATGGCTTTCTCGTAAAGGCAATGTTACTCGTAGTTGACCGTGAAATAAAACTGAAATAATCGGACTTCGTAAATAAATCGTTTCCAAAGACTGCTGCGGTAGGTGCGGACTCATAATCTAAATCTCAATATTTCAATAATTTGCCAGCCATGCCAATACGTCGTACAGAGGTGATTGTCTACTAAACATAAAAAAGTTACACAGTTAGTTAAATCAGATATATTCAATGAATAAGCCTACAGTTCATAATCCTACTTACTTTTATAAATATAAATTCTTTACAGAATCGAGTGCCTAGTCTGGTTGCAACTCGCAGTATTCTTCTATAACATGAAATATGGCGGTGTGCCAGACAATAGAATAAAATACGTGCTTCTCGCACCACTTCTACCCGAGCTCTCTCCTTTCTTAATCAAACATAAGAGTAACGTAATTGTGCTTTTGTTTTATCAGCGACACAGCGCTGCAGTTGTGTGCCATAGGCTTTATTTATTTGTCACTGATTATTTATTTAATTAATATTTCGCGTTTCCAAGGAAACTCACGCTCGGCATGCAAATGTGCCTTTATATTGCCCCCTGAATTGCGAGGCGAAAGGACACTCCTGCAGGCGAGCAATTCACCTAAAGGCACAAGAAAATCTAAGTTATCTACAACTATTTACATGACCTACATTATACACATTATATACAAAATTTGAATGACGCGGGTGCGCCGTAAAAGTTCTTATGTTGGCAGATAGAGTGCGCGCATGCGCAGAAGCGTCTGTGTGACTCCGGCACTGCCGTTATATCGTACAGTTAGATCACGCGGCACAGTATTGCAGTTCATATTGTTCGTGTGCGCGTGTTTCTCAGTCGTTGCACAAAGAAAATATTCAACCAAGATTACATATGAAGACTACATTCTATGACAGGTAACTTAGTTTTAAATTTACAATATTTGTTATAACACAATACAACTTAGATTGTTGAATGTTCTTAGTTACATAGTATTGTTTTGAAATACTTCAAAGAAAAATGTCCGTATGTTTCAGGTGCGTTGACCTATACACATCGTGTCGTTATTACAGTTCATATTCATCTGCTGCACAATAATTTTTTTACAGGTTAGTATCGTCGTGGTAAAGTTTTTTTTATCACCGTAACATCGTTGTATAACAACGTGATTAATACATAAGCGTGTCCATTTCCCATTTCCATTATAGTCGTTGTGATGCAGTTCGTTGTGACTAAAGGCATTGCTCATTACAGATCAGACGTGACCCGTCGAGTAATTGGTCCACGTGCAGTTCGTTTTTTTTTTTTTACATTCCGTGGAAGCTTGGTTGCAGAACCTCGGACGGCACATAGCTGGCGTCGATCCTTGGACAGTCCAGGTAAGAGTGTCCGTCACATTTCGAGAACATTTCATTCCCTGAAGTTCCAACCAAAATTCTTTCACCCGTCGTGTTGTTTTCTGGACAGGCACTTTGTGTCCATTTAATCCAGTTAACATCTTGAAGTTAGGTACTGTAGTAATGTCACTAGACGATGCACGAATTATGCCCTTCACATTTTCAGTTTTTTGCTGAATATACCTCACCTAAATGTTCGTAGTTATTAATCAAAGAAATCATTCATCGCGTTTACATAGATAAGCTGCATAATGAATGGCATTAACCGTTTCTTTCACATAGGTTTCTGCGTAGTTGCAGAGTTAGTAATGTTCGTTAATGTCCGTGAACAGAGGTTCACTATGCAATGTCTTTTTGGCACTCGTTTTGTTCAAATTTTTTTTCATAGTAACAGTTACATGATACATCAGTTAAAAAAAATAAGTAATTATACATACACACGTCACATATTTTCTTTAGCATAAACATAATACAGTTGCACATAAACATGTTTGCATCATCATTACATAGCTATAGGTTATTACATTGTGTCACGTGATGTCATCTGAAATTAAGATAGGTTAGACACAACATTCATTACATCAGTAGGCAAGACCAGGCGTTTTCACTACTCAATAAATATTCAAAATAGTAAGAGAGAGAAAATGTTCGATTCCTCGCGTTTTGTGCGTGTGTGTACAGTGTCTGTGTGGCCTTGACTACTGATAGATGCTTTTCGTGTTGAGAGATGTGCGTCTAATCTATTTCTCAAAGTAAAAGATCGCTTCACAGATGACGTCTGTCGGTTCGTCAGGTGTCATACCAAGTCAGTGGTACCTACAATAACAAATGTTCCGTGAAAAATTAATATATCATTCACTGCTACGTAATCATAAATTTTATTTTGATATTCCGTCTTCCAGGTGGTGGCGCGCGCTGAAAGAAGAGTTCTTCTGCCTTCAACTGCGACTCTGGAACCGCTGAAATGAAAATTTCTACACCACTTATTATCTGTGTTGTAACAACAGAGTTTTTCGAGTTGCTTAGCAATATTTCGATGGGTATGACTTTGACATTATTCAGCATGAAATGCTCTAAGATCTTGGTGTGCGTATTTTTCTAAAATTCTTTGAAGTGTGCCAACGTGTTCCTTCCAAGACTGTGTAGCTATCAGTATATCATCTACATAGTGTGTGACTGTCTCAACTAAATCGTCGCCAAGCACGGTATCCAGGGCTGTATTGAATACCCCAGAGCTGACATTCAGTCCGAAAGGTAGAACAAAAAACTGATAGGTTCGCCCCCCGAACATAAATGCAGTATATTTCCGTGAATCAGGAGTGATACCCACCTGCCAAAACGAATTAGCGAGATCTATTGTGGAAAAATATTTTGCATCTAGAAATTTCTGTAATTGCTCTTCTAAATTTTCGGGTTTTGTGTGAACCGGTAAAATTATTTCATTAATTGCTCGTGCGTCTAACACTAACCTAATGCTTCCATTTAATTTTTTGACAACAAGTAGAGGACTACAATAAGGTGAGGTGGATGGTTCAATGACCTTCCAGTCTAACATTTGTTTTAATTCTTGCCACACAGCAGGTCGTTGAGATAACGGTACGTTATATGTCTTGTGGTAGAAGATCTTGTGAGGCTTAACTTCAATCTTGTATACATACGTGTTGATAACACCCAATCGTTTGGTAAAAACTTGTAAATATTTGGATAACACTTCCTGTAGTTTTATACGTTCATGTACACTGAGAGCTGTAGCTTCACTTATCTTATGATCAAGCAATGTTTTCAAGTCCATTAGCTCTGTGTCAGATGAGTGTGTTTGCATATCTTGAATGTCATTGTCAAGTACTAACTGAACCTTGTACCCTGTACAGTGTTTGTCATGCTTTAGAGTTCTCCTGTCCAAATCAATAATAATTACACTGCCTTTATCATTTAAAATACATTTACCTTTGGAGAAGTGTATAATAGAGTCCTTCTCGCTCATAATATCTATTCCTAATATGCAATTTGTCACAAGGTTTTGTACAACCAGGAATGGCCATTGTACGGTTCCATTACCTATTTTAATGTTTACAAAAACTTGCTTCGTAACCCTACATGACTTATTACCTAGTGCAGTAGTTATTTTACAGTTTTGGGCAGGAAACTCAGGCACAGGTTCCAATTCACACATCTTTTTATAGAAATTAAAAGACAAAACGCTCACAGCTGCACCTGTATCTAGGATAATAGTAGTTGGAATCCCACCTACTACACCAGTAGTAGATGCTAAAACAATTTCATTTGTGTTTGAACGACATTGTGTACTGTCTTGTAAAAGTTCATCTGATATATTCTCATTGTGGTTGTATCTTATAAATAAAACAGGTAATTTTTGTTTAGAATTATTCGGCATATCATTATTCTGTTGTTCAAGTGTGGTGTCAAATAACTGATTAACATTGCAGTCGCCCCGCAAGAATTCTTCAGCCACGACCTGGGGCATAGAAGTGACTGTTTCTAGTTTGTTGGATTAGCATTTGTACTAGGTACTGACACAGATTGAGGTTGTGCATCAGGTGTCATTTCTATTATATTCACATTCGGATATTGCCTATTATGATCTCCAAACTTTTGCGGTTGTTGTTGCTGTTGCGCATTATAACTTACCTGTCGGTCGTAAGGTATGCTCCAATTTTGTCCTGGTGGCTGCTGTGGTAAAGCAGAGTTTGAATGGAAGTACTGATCGTTACGAGTCCAACCTTGATGCTGTCTTGGCTCGTAGTTATTATTATTTCTATTTCTGTTTGTGTTTTTGTTGTTGCCTTTGTATCCGTTGTTACCGTTGTAGTTATTACCGCGGTGCCTTTTGTATGGATTGCCGCATGAAGTGTTATTACTGTTGTAACTATTGTTTGTATTGGAATACGCGTGTTGATTTTGATTTTCGTATTGAAACGGCATGTGAGTTTGCTGTTTTTGCTGTACCGCGTATCCAACTGTGGGCGCGCCAGAATTGAGTTGGCAAGCCTGCATGTTTTGCATACCACTAGTGTAAACATTGTGACTGCTGTTTTGCCGCGCGAAGCGCTGATCTTCAAGTAACATGTCAACCGAATCTAAGGCTGTTAAAAAATAATCTGAATCGTCATCCGGGATATGTAGGAGTTTTTCTTTAATGTTGAAAGGCAATTTGGCCTTCAACGCACGGAGTATATCACGCGTTGCGACTGGTTCGTCTAAAAAGTGTCCCATGTTCAAGTATTTTTCAAAATATCTGCGTAAGTTGCCATTTTTACTGTTAAAAGTTTCAGGTTCTAAAATTTGTCTTCTGAGTCGCTCCTGGACGGATTGCGACCAGAATTTGTTCAGAAAAGCACGCTCAAACTCACTGTACGTGGTACATACGTCAGCTTGACTGTATGCCCAGACAGCTGCATCGCCTTGGATGTAACCGACAATATATGAAATCTTTTTCCGGTCACTCCAAGTGCGTGGAAATGCGTTACTAAAAGATTTAAGAAAAATCACTGGATGAATGGTTCGTTTTTCTGGGATAAAAATCTGAAATTGCCTGTGTTTCATTAAGCTTTCTTCTTCCTTCGTATTGTGATATGGATTTATTCCACTGTAATTACTGGTATGTTCAGCTGGCGAGTAATTACGATAATGTTGCTGTGGTTTACCATGATAATAGCTTGTGTTTGTGTTTGCACATCGTGGTATGTGTTGTAGTCGTGGTGTGTTTTGTTCTTGTGTGTTTGTCGTGTGCGGTATGTGTGTGTCATACTCGAATGTATATTGGTTCCTGAACTGTGCATTTTGACTGATATTTTCGTTACATTCAGACTGTGGTCGATCGGTGAATTGTCTCATGGGTTCAGTGACGGATTGTACTGCGTCACTGATCAGCTGTTTGTTATTGGTAATGTATTGCGCTACGGAGTCGTGCACAATTGTTGGTAAATTTTCACGTAAGCATCTATCAAAATGTTTGTCTTTGTTCACTACCCAATCATGAAATTCTTTATTAATATTTTGAAAATGAGCTGTGGCATCAGATTGTAAGATGTCAGTCAACATTGTCAAATTTATTCTGTACGTCAGTAATTCGTTTTTCAAGGTTGTCATGTACTGAAGGATATGTTTGAATTTGTTCAGTAAGAACTTCACACGTGACATTAAGGTTTTTTACTTGTGTCTGTAAAAGTGCTACGTCAGTTGTAGTCTTTTCTTGTCTCGTATTAAGCTGGGAAAATTTAGTACTGAGTTCAGTCATCTGTTTGGTCAGTGTGGCCTCTATAAGTTCCACACGTTTACATAAAGTGTCATTACCTGTCTTGAGTGCTATGAGGTCAGATTTAATTGCGTCATTTTGTGTCTGTAAGGTTGCCATGTTTTCGGCGTTCTGTTTCATTAGCATTTGTAACATGTCGGCAATGTTTACTGTTTGCAAGGTCTGTGCCCCCGTCGCGTCATTAGACGTGACGTCATGCATCAACATGGGCTCTGACTGAGACTTTGAAATTTTTGTAGTGGACGGCCTATTGCCAAAATTTCCGTCAACACTTGCGTCAATGTTTGATAAATCGTCACTACCGGTTGCTGTCGTAAAGTCATTTTCTAACATTTGTCTCTCGTCCGAGTCGGATTGCGTCTGAATAGTACGTCTTTGCTGTTCCATTTTTGCGTATTGATTTCTAGTTATTACCATGCCACACGTGATATATGTTCCAAGAAAATATTTGACACTGATTTTAAAATAAAATGCAGTTGAGCATGAATCGCTCGTAGCAACAATGGCTGTCTGTTAATTTAAAAATATAAACTGAATTTGAGATTATTGGTAATGGCTGCTGTCCATGTTACTACGTATCGTACAGAAGTCGGCCATATTGTACACTCGTGTATTGGTATTGTTGCATACGTTATTGTTTAAGGAAAAGTACTGAGAATGAAATTTATCACTGAAAATTGTTATGCACGAAAGAAACACTACAGAATCTACTGAAAAGCTAATACACTGAATTATACGTCTGGTCAAGCCTGCTAATGCAAAGATGCTGCGTCTTACCTTATTTTGCTGGAAGTTTCATTGCGTCTTCCCGCAAAATTTTAGAATTGGAAATATCTTCAGATTTTTTTGTTATCTCTCATACATTCACGTCCAGGTCCAGAAAGTTGATTTTTCACATGAAACAAAGAGAACAATGTAACAAATGACAAAATAACAAGTCCGACACGCAGTCGCCAATATAAAATAAATAAAATAAAAAATATTATTTAAATATTAATTATTCTATCTGTATGATGGTGATTGTGATTGTAATTGTAATTAATATTTGCTTATCTGGAACGTGGACGTTTAATTATTCGGTATCAGACGCTTGACAATGGCTTTCTCGTAAAGGCAATGTTACTCGTAGTTGACCGTGAAATAAAACTGAAATAATCGGACTTCGTAAATAAATCGTTTCCAAAGACTGCTGCGGTAGGTGCGGACTCATAATCTAAATCTCAATATTTCAATAATTTGCCAGCCATGCCAATACGTCGTACAGAGGTGATTGTCTACTAAACATAAAAAAGTTACACAGTTAGTTAAATCAGATATATTCAATGAATAAGCCTACAGTTCATAATCCTACTTACTTTTATAAATATAAATTCTTTACAGAATCGAGTGCCTAGTCTGGTTGCAACTCGCAGTATTCTTCTATAACATGAAATATGGCGGTGTGCCAGACAATAGAATAAAATACGTGCTTCTCGCACCACTTCTACCAGAGCTCTCTCCTTTCTTAATCAAACATAAGAGTAACGTAATTGTGCTTTTGTTTTATCAGCGACACAGCGCTGCAGTTGTGTGCCATAGGCTTTATTTATTTGTCACTGATTATTTATTTAATTAATATTTCGCGTTTCCGAGGAAACTCACGCTCGGCATGCAAATGTGCCTTTATAAACCTCTCGTGCTCTGAAAACTTGTGGCTGGGCGTTGTCTTTCAAAGTAATGTGCACGGAAAAGTCTTTTGCCGTACCCAGAGAGTCCTCAAAAAACTGACAGTGTTTTTCACAGAGTTACATGATGTTATCGTAGGGGACGTTGGAGTTAATTGTTTGGAGGCTGAAGGTGTCAAAGCCGCTCGGCATTACCCGAGCGGTCCAAGGCACTGCAGTCATAGACTGTGCAGCTGGTCCCGGCGGAGGTTCGATTCCTCCCTCGGGCTTGGGTGTGTTTGTTTGAAGGTGTCAAAGGCATTAAGGCCAAAAATGTTATGACTGTTGAAAGAGTGGAGCATCATGACGGGACTTGCCTTAGATGAAGATCGGTACTGTATCTGTAGAAGGCAAGTGCCTGTGCCTATATCGTGATGCGATCGCCATCATATGATGTGATCTCCTATGTTGGAGCATCGAGCTGTGGGGAGCCGAATATGGACCTACTGCTCAACATCAAAGAAGCCCCAGTATCCAGTTGAAATTTTACAACATGATTCTAATATGTAGCGAAATGAAAAGTTTCTTTGCTTCACGTACAAACACAGAGGGACCTTGGGTTGACCAACAAACTGGTACGACTCCTGCCGAGCCGAAATACTGTAGCCGGTCTGAAATGGGAACGACTAGTCAGAAACCGAATGGTTCATCGACCTGATGGACATCCGTTGCCTGAGAATAATGCTTGGCCATGGGAAAAGACAGGTCCTCCTATTTGTTGGAGGAAACGTCTTGAATATGCCCAACCTTTTTGCAAAGCAAACATTTGGCTCGGCGGAAACGATAAACGTCCCTCTCATGAGATATGTAGCACTGAGGGCAGGTGAGCCGTGGAAAAAATCGCTGTTTTGGAGAGCGCGCCGCAGTGCGTTGTGTGAAGCAGTAGCCCTCCATTTCTGGCGGTGGCGCCGCTGTGGCAATCACAACTTTGGTGTCTCCCTCTGGTGGAAAAGGGGAAAGGTTGCCTGTTCACGTGCATTTAAGGGGCGTGATAAGCTCGCCAGTCTACTTTCCGCATTTTTCCGCCATTTTACACTTGACGTCACTGTTTTATCGCCTGTTTTTCTTGTTTCTTTTCTTCTTCCGTTTTTTAAAATAAAAGTCTGTAGGCTGTAGAGCAGCGTACTAAGCTGCTGCCAGCCCGCCCCCTTCTGAGGGAATTGAAAATCAATAAGGGAAAAAAAAAGACTCGCCAGTCGGTCAGTTGGTCAGTCGGAGTTAGTCTTTGTCAGTCACTCGTCACCAGTTGCTAGTCTGTCACTCGTTCGCATTTGTGCGGCAGTTAGTGTCTGTCTGTCCTTCGGAGTGTTAGTGTGTCTGTCGTTAGGATCAAACCTTAAGGCTGGCAAAATGAGAGTCTAGTCACTCCGCCAGTAACACAACTCAGCTAGTGGTCGCCCGGTCGGGGCTGAGTTCCTGCATCTGAATTTGTGCGTTAGGCCGCCAGTCTGATGGAGTTGCTAAGGCAACTGTCATTGGCGGTTGGATCGATCGGTTGGTCGGTCGCGCACTGAGACACAAGATGACTTGTCCGCATTGAGCGTCGGCGCATGTGAGGTCACCACGTGAGTCCAGTGGGCCGCGCCGTATAGAGAGGGGTAGTGGCTTCGCGGCCGGCACGAGAGCAACAGCAGTCAACCCACGACATGGGGCTGGCCGGGGCGAGCTGCGACGCCGTGAGACGGGAGATCGGCGCCCCTTCCTGTGTCCGTTGAAGCGGCTGGCAGAGGACGGTTCGGGAGAGCGTTGGGGATTCCGTACCAGGTCTTCGCCAGAAATCGCAGTTTATTAGAGGTGAAGTGATTGGTGATACGTTGTATCATTTACTTGTTAAATTCTACTTGTTTTCTTGGTGAGGTCACCAGCCGCTTTGTTTTGGAGTCGTCCCACCATTCTTCTCCGTTTGCCCACCTGCGGGAAGGGGGTTATTTGTGAATTGGTTGGTCCATTTTTCCCTTGTGAAGTACGGGCGGGTTAGAGCAACCTGCGGGTCGGGTTGTTCATCAATCTCCCTATCAATCTGACATACGTTAATAATTGCCTCTGTCATGTTTGTCGGATTCGGTGTTAACGAATTTATTGCTTGAAGTGTAACGGCCGAATTCCTGCAATATGTTTTTATCTTGCCTATCATCTTGAGAGGCGGTATATATGTAATGTAGAGCAAGTTTGGCCAACCTTGTATATTTTATGTGAGACTGCATTTCATGGGTTTTTATTTAAATGGTCATTTTAGTATATAGAGTTGCCACCCTTCCACCGTAAGAGTTTTTTTTTTTTTAGTGAAGTTGCACCTTCCGTGGCAAGTTGATCTTTTAATGTTAGTGTTTTGTACCATTTCCATCCCTCCTACTGGGTGCACAGTTTATGTGCTTGTGTGAGTTGTAAAAATTTTTAGTTTAAGATAATCTGATGTGTTGCAGATTTGCACCAGTGTATTCTTTCAGAGGTTGTTGTGAGCGGTCGTGACTACAGCCGTGTCAAAAGGTTCTCAGCCCGAAAGCTCATACGGTCAAAAATTGTTCTTTCTGCCTCTGAATAAATTGTAACTTGATATAGGGTGCTTTCTGACTACAGTTTTAAATGTTTGAAAAAAAGGGCTTTTAGGAATAAAACTTCTATTTCTTGAAAGAAATTTGATTCGTATTCATCAGTTACCCACTGGCAGGTACTTCCACGCTCATATAGTGTGATTGAATGTGTTAATGTTCTTGATGAATCGCTAGTAAATAAAGTAAATTCTTTAGAAAAAGTTTTGGAAGTAAATTCAGGATTCAGCAGGATTGCAGTTTGCCGCCATTTTGGGACTGCCGCGAGTGTTGTAGATTGTTTATGGTGCCTGGACGAAGCAGACATACTAAGTGGCGAAGACCGGCAGGTGTAAGAGCGGTCACCACAAGAGGCGACATTTCCCGTTCTGAAGTGTCAAGCAATTCCTGTGCCTCGATTATGAAATCCTCAAGCAAAGGGTCCGGTAGCCTTAGGACCTCAGCCCGCTATCGGGAATCGATAACACTCTGAAAAATAGCATCCCGCAAATGGTGTCTGCGTAAGATTTACCGCAAGGACACACAAATTTGCTGGCACGGCTTTGCAGTTAACTCCATGAGCCACTACCGTTAGGACTGACAGTGAGTAGATTTGCGCTTCATTAGAAAGAATTTATATCGAAAAGCAGCGACCAACACCTATGGGTCGAAATACTTATCGAGAGTGGCAGTGACTTCAGGGAAAAGAATAAATTCAGGTTGAGTAAGGGGCAAAATCTTAATGTAAATGCAGGAACAGAAACATCACCCGAAATGTTGTGAAGTGCGAAGTGATGAAACAGCTGCAGTTCGTATTCATCCCACTCCTCTAGGGCAGCGTCAAATTTTCAGAACGGTGGAGCTGGACGGTTCTGTTTTCATCAGTGTAGGCGGCGCTTTGAAGCAGGGCTCGATGCAGAAGCTGTCGGCCCTCCAACAACAATGACATCTTGTCCACCTGACTGCATCGGCTGAAACTTAGGAAGTTCGTGTAACGAGACAGACTCCTCTAGTTGAGCAGCCGACACGGAGACAAGTAAGTCAAGCACAAGAACAAAGAGAAGTTTTGCCAATACTTAAAGCTAAGCGCCGTCCGCTCGCGAAACCAACAACAAAAAAACTCACAGAGGTGACGAGGTACAGCCACGAGAAGTAAGGACGTGGCACCGGAGCAGAAAACGCAAATCAGTACTAGAACCAGATTTGTCGCCAGTATTTGTTGTGGGTAACAACAAACAACAGGAGGCGTGAGTATCTACATGGATACTCTGCAAATCACATTTACGTGGGAGAGGGTTCATCGAACCACCTTCACCATTTCAGCGCGCTGAAAGAACGAACACCTATATCTTTCCGTAGCAGCTCTGATTCCCCTTATTTTATCATGGTGACCGTATCTCTCTATGCAAGTCGGTGCCAATAAAATATTTTCGAATTCGGAGGAGAAAGCTGATGACTGGAATTTCGTGAGACGATTCCGCCGCAACGAAAAACGCCTTTGTTTAGATGATGTCCATCCCAAATCCTGGATCATTTCAGTAACACTCTCTCCCGTATATGGCGATAATACAAAACGTGTTGTCCACCTTTGAACGGTAAATGAGTATAGCCTCAATAGAATTATTAGGCAGAGAGCAATAAGGATGGTTCTCGGGTGGGTCATTGTTGAGCACGTGTAGTATATTTACTTAACCCGTGTTGCTCAAAAAATTATTTCTTGTACATTTTATTCTTATGGAATTTTTCTTTTTTTGTCACGAAAATTCTTAAAAATTCCATTTCTTATCAGTTAATTCATCTTTCTGTTTGTGGAGTACGGGGAGGTGGGCGGGTTGCCGTCTTACACGGCTTACGCGCTTTGGTTTGCGCGTGACCTTGATTCGGACTTAGTCTCTGTGAGCGCTTGGCAGCCTGTGGCGCGCGATTTGAAACTGGGCCTGGCGCAACACGGGGCCTAGTATTACTAGACCCGTGTTGCTTGAAAATTAAGTTCCGGTTGCGTAATCGCTCTGATAAGGCGATGTACTCCCTCAGTCCTATCTGGTAATGATACCACACCGCGCAGCGGTATTCTAAAAGACGAAGGACAAGGCAGTCTCCTTAGTAGATTTGTTACATTTTCTAAGCGTCCTGCCATCAAACGCACTCTATGGGTAACCTTCCCCACAACATTTTCTATATGTCCCTTTCAATTTATGTTGTTCGTAATTGTAATTCCTAGTACTTAATAGAATTTACGGCCTTTGGATTTGACGGATTTATCGTGTAACCGAAGTTTAACGGATTCCTTTTAGCACTCATGTGGATGACCTCACACTTTTCGTTATTTAGGGTCAACTGCCAATTTTCGCACCGTACAGATATGTTTTGTAAATCGTTTTGCAATTTTTTTTTATCTTCTGATAACTTTATTAGTCGATAAATGAGTGCGTCATCCGAAAACAACCTAAGACGGCTGCTAAGTTAGCCTCCCAAATCGTTTAAGTAGATAAGGAACAGCAATGGGCCTCTTACACTACCTTTGGGAACGCCAGAAATCACTTCTGTTTTACTCGATGACTTTCCGTCAGTTACTACGAACTGTCACCTCTCTGACAGGAAATCACAAAGCAAGTCACATAACTAAGGCGATATTCCATAAGCACGCAATTTCACTACAAGCTGCTTGCGTGGTACAGTGTAAAAAGCCTTCCGGAAATCCAGAATACGGAATCAATCTGCAATCCCTTGTCAACAGCACTCAACACTTCATGCGAGTAAAGAGGTAGTTGTGTTTCACAAGAACAATGTTTACTAACTCCATGTTGACTGTGTGTCAATAGCATGTTTCCTTCGATGTAATTCATAATGTTCGAACACAATATATGTTCCAAAATCCTGCTGCATATCGACTTTAATGATATGGGCCTGTAGTGGATTATTACTACTACCATTCTCGAATATTGGTGTGACCTGTGTAACTTTCCAGTCTTTGGGTACGGATCTTTCGTCGAGCGATCGGTTGTATACGATTGTTAAGTATGGATCTATTGCATCAACATACCCTGAAATGAACCTAATTGGTATCGCTTTTATCAAGGGATTTAAGTTGCCTCATTATTCCGAGGATATTTACTTCTACGTTACTCATGTTGGCAGCTGTTCTTGATGCTAATTCTGGAATATTTACTTCGTCTTCTTTTGCGAAGGCATTTCAGAAGGCTATGTTTAGTAACTCTGCTTTGGCAGCACTGTCTTCGATAATATCTCCATTGCTATCGCGCAGAGAGGGCACTCAGTAATTCTTGCAGCTAGCATATCCCACATATGACCAGAATCTTTTTTGATTTTCTACCAGGTTTCTGAACAAAGTTTGGTTGTGGAAACTATTATAAGCATCTCGCATTGAAGTCGGCGCTACATTTCGAGCTTCTGTAAAAGGTCGCCAGTCTTGGGGATTTTGCGTCTAAATTTGGCATGTTTTTCCACAACAAGGGAAATTTTGAAACACTTACATACCAGTGAAGGACCTAGAGTAGCCATTGGGACAGCTGTTAGAAAGGTTCGTGGATGACACCGAGTTTTGAGTGCTGTGAAGCAGAATACCTTGGGTAGTCCAGTTCCAGAGCAGGGTAGAAATCCTGATGGTGGTGAATGTTGTGGCGTCGTGGTGTCAGTGGTAGCGTAGTCCAAAACGACACTACTGAAGAGAATGGCTGCATGCACTTATAAAGCTCAGCAAGATGCCCGCCGTCGAGGAGTCTGCTGCGACGCGGTGTAGTAGCGTGATTAGCGCGGTATCGTCATGTAGCAACCTGATAATGGGTACGCTGCCCGGGCGTTGCTAGTTGTAGTTTTTCATTGTTGTAGTGTCAAACAGTTGTGGGTTGCATGTAGATTTGCACTAAGTATTTCGCAGCCGCACTTCCAATTAATCGGATATTACACTACTGGCCATTAAAATTGCAACACCAAGAAGAAATGCAGATGATAAACGGGTATTCATTGGACAAATATATTATACGAGAACTGACATGTGATCACATTTTTACGCAATTTGGGTGCATAGAGCCTGAGAAATCAGTACCCAAAACAACCACCTCTGGCCGTAATAACGACCTTGATACGCCTGGGCATTGAGTCAAACATAGCTTGGAGGGCGTGTACAGCTACAGCTGCCCATGCAGCTTCAACACGATATCACAGTTCATGAAGAGTAGTGACTGGCGTATTGTGACGAGCCAGTTGCTCGGCCACCATTGACCAGACGTTTTCAATTGGAGAGAGATATGGAGAATGTGCTGGCCAGGGTAGCAGTCGAACATTTTCTGTATCCAGAAACGCCCGTACAGGACCTGCAACATGCGGTCGTGCATTATCCTGATGAAAGGTAGGGTTTCGCAGGGATCGAATGAAGGGTAGAGCCGCGGGTCGTAACACATCTGAAATGTAACGTCCACTGTTCAAAGTGCCGTCAATGCGAACAAGAGGTGACCGAGACGTGTAACCAATGAAACCCCATACCATCACGCTGGGTGAGACGCCGGTATGGCGATGCCGAATACACGCTTCCAATGAGCGTTCACCGCGATGTCGCCAAACACGGGTGCGACCATCATTATGCTGTTAACAGAATCTGGATTCATTCGAAGAAATGACATTTTGCCATTCGTGCACCCAGGTTCGTCGTTGAGTACACCATCGCAGGCGCTCCTGTCTGTGATGGAGCGTCAGGGGTAACCGCAGCCATGGTCTCCGAGCTGATAGTCCAAGCTGCTGCAAACGTCGTCGAACTGTTCGTGCAGATGATTGTTGTCTTGCAAACGTCCCTATCTGTTGACTCATGGATCGGGACGCGTCTGCACGATCCGTTACAGCCATGCGGATAAGGTGCCTGTCATCTCGACAGCTAGTGATACGAGGCCGTTGGGATCCAGCACGGCGTTCCGTATTACCCTCCTGAAGTCACCGATTCCATACTCTGCTAACAGTCATTGGATCTCGACCAATTCGAGCAGCATTGTCGCGATACGAAAAATCGCTATCGCGATAGGTTACAATCCGACCTTTATCAAAGTCGGAAACGTTATGGTACGCATTTCTTCTCCTTACACGAGGTATCACAACAACGTACTGCAGGCAACGCCGGTCAACTGCTGTTTGTGTATGAGAAATCTGTTGGAATCTTCCCTCAGGTCAGCACGTTGTAGGTGTCGCCACCGTCGCCAACTTCGTGTGAATGCTCTGAAAAGCTAATCATTTGCATATCACAGCATCTTCTTCCTGTCGGTTAAATTTCGCGTCTGTAGCACGTCATCTTCGTGGTGTAGCAATTTTAATGGCCAGCAGTGTATTTTCAGTGCTCTTTTAATGTGTTTTCTTATTTTGCTGTTCAAGTTGTGCTTTTCTGTGTTATCTTGAGAAATATTGTGACAATTATGGAGTGTGAAAAACGTAACACTATGCTCCAAAGTAAATTGAGAAATGATAGTGGCGACGAGTGTAGCTTAACAGCACCACCGTGTGATGAATTCATTCAATACATCTTCCTCCATTCTCGAACACTTTTTTCGGGTAGGCAGATTCTATGATTTTGTCTTGATTTTTTCTAAGTTTTACACAAGAACTTGGGTAGTTGCTTGGTTGCCATTTTCCCAGTGATTTCAGAAATTACGAAGAAACGTTATCCAATCCTCGTGTCACATTTGGTCGCAAGTCTTCCTTAGCTCTATTACATTCTAACTTTGATACTGGATCCCCCTTGTCTTCCCTGTTGACTACCATTTCTTCCCCAGTCACGTCATCAGATACATCTTCTTCCGCGTTGAGGCATTCAGCTTAGACTTTCCAGTTGTCTGTTCTCTCCTCTGCGCTTAGGAGTGGAATTCCCACTGTAGCTGTTAATGTTGAATTTCTAGCTTTTAATTTCATCAAAGGTTGTTTTGATTTTTCTGTGTGGTGAATTTGCCCCTCTGATGACAATTTCTCTTTCGATTTCTTCGCTTCTTCCTGTAGCCATTTCGTCTTGGAGTCTCTGCACTTACTATTTATTTTATTCTTATGTCAGCTACGAGGGCTATTCGGAAAGTAAGATCCGATCATTCGCGAAATGGAAATCACAGTGAAAATCAAAAATGTTTTATTTCAAACAGCCACAGCTTCCAGCTACGTCTCTACATAGTCGCTATTCCGACTGAAATATTTGTCGTAACCAACTATTCAACACCCTCGTCATAGAAGGCAACCGCCTGTGCTTTCTGCCGATTCTCTACGCTGATCTGCAGCTTGTTGTCTCTGTGCCGAAATGCTGACTCCATAGCAGGAGGTTCACGAGAGCAGACATGATAACCAGAGGGAGCCGAGCCCGCTCTGTATGGTGGGCTATCAAACACTTGCTGTCGGAAACGCTGCAGGAGCGTCATCATTGCCCCTGCTATGTGTGGCCGTGCATTGTCATAAAGACGGAAATGTAATACAGTTACGTTGTGTGGGCTGCATGAAATCAGGCGCAGTCTCTTACAAGTTCTCACTCTACACGGGAGACACTATTTTCTACGCACCTTTACGTGCCCACTGTTCGCTCAGGACTGAAAAGAGCGGCGACACGCGACCGTCGGGCATACTAGAGACACTGTTTAAAAAATGTTTGCAAAGCTTCATCGTATTTTCACTGCGGTTTCCATTTCACCATCGATCGGACTTTGCCAATATCACTCGTATATTTAGGCATTCCTGAAATTCCTTGGACAATTTTGTACTTCCTTTTTTCGTCGATCAACTGAAGTATTTCTTCTGTTACCCAAGGCTTTTTTTACGTATTGGTTACTTAGTTTTATCTCCTTTTGACTTATTTTCTTTGTGAACTTCAGAAAAGTAGTCTGAGATCAGTAAATATTGATTTCTGTTATGTATAATTTTTAGAGTTCGTTGAGCGTTACGTGTAGGTCATTTGATACCACGTACTCGTAGCAAAGTCTTCTTGTATAGAGTTAGGTTGATGAAGAGACTCATGTCATGTTACAGGGCTCTAACAGAAATGCTACCATATTATGTTACTTGAACTAAATGACGTTGTGAGGTTTTGGATCTGTAGTTTCCGCAGACATATTCTTCAACATGACGTCTATCTGATTTCGCTGATGCAGTGAAGATATACGCTATCAGAGCAGGCGACTTTTCGGATGGATCACATTATGAATTAACTGCCACCAAGGAAGTAAAAAATTAAGATTAGGCTTTAACGTTCCGTCGACGATGATGCCGTTAGAGAAGGAGTCGAAGTTCTTATTGCCTTTAGCTTTTTCCGAAAGCGATAGAAACCCTAAATCTGAAGGGTGAGACTGGAATTCAACCATTATGCTCCTAAATACGAGTGCTGTGGTGTATAGCGGAGCCATCACTCTCAGTTTACCAGAAATAAGTTTCAGATGAGTGACGAGCAGTTTGCAGATATAATACACAAAACTTTGGGCTGTTGCGAAACTAAATACTCTGTCAGTTGCTGCGTGTCTTTCTCGTCGTAGCTGTGGAGTAAGACTAATCGACTATACTGAAACTATGAAATTAGCAATGGTACTGCACAATGAAATAAGATGTACGATCAAATAAGGCAGAAGGGATAGATAAAACTGACTATTCTGAAATGTCTGGAATTAGCAGTGGTACTACACAGTCAAATAAGATATACGATCAAATAAGGCAGAAGGGATTGACAAAGTTGCATTGGAATTTCTAAAACCATGGGGGAAACGTCAACCTAATGACTATTCAAGTTGGCGTGTAGAATATATGAGGCTGTCAACGCGCCATTGAAATTTCAGAAAAATATCACCCACACAATTCCGAAGATCGTAAGGGCAGAGAAGTGCGAAAACTCTCGCAGAATCAGCTGAACAACTCATGCGTCGAAGCGGCTGCCGACAAGAAAAATATACAGTAGAATGCAAAAGAAAACAGAGGATCTATTAAATGACGATCCGTTTGGCTTTAGGATAGGTAAAGACACCAGAGAGGCAGGTTTGATGTTGCATTTCATAACGGATGTAACGCTGCAGAAAAATCGAGACACGCACATGCGGTTCATGGATCTAGAAAAAGTATTCGGAAATGTAAGGTGGTGCAAGATGTTGGAATGTCGTAATTCTCGGAATAGGAGTAAGCTGTAGGAAAGGATGGGTAATATACAAACTGTACAAAAATAAAGAGGGGATAATAAGACTGGAAGATCGGGACAAAGTGCTCGGATTAAAAAAAGGTGTAAGGCAGCTATGTAGTCTTTCACCCCTACTGTCCAGTTTGTACACTGAAGAATCAGTGACGTAAAGGGAAGTTCAAGAGTGGCATTGCAATTTAAAGTGAAATGACAGTGATGATAAGATCCACTGGCGCCACCACTATCCTCCGTGAATGCGAAGAAGAAATACAGAGTGTGTTGGACGGAATGAACAGTCTAATGCGTAAAGAATATTTATTGTGAGTAAACCAGAAAAAGACAAAGGTAACGAGATGTAGTAGAAATGGTAATAACATCGTAGCTGTAGATCACGAAGCAGATGAAGTTAAGGAATTCTGTTACTTTGGAAGAAACATAACCCATGACAGACGAAGCAAGGAGAACATAAAAAGGAGACTGGCACAGGCAAAGAGGGTATTCATAGCAAAGGGAAATCTTCTGATAACAAACATAGGCCTTAATTTGAGCAGAACGTTCCGCAGAATGTACGTTTGGAACACCGCACTATACGGTAATGAATCATGGACACTTGCGAAACTGAAACAAAAGAGAATCGAAGCGTTTGAGTCGTGGTGCTACAGAAGAATGCTGAAAATTGGGTGGACTGCTAAGGTAAGGAATGAGGAGCTTACCCACAGAATCGGTGAAGCTAGGAACATATCGAAAGCATTGACAGTAAGAAGTGACAGGATGATAGGATACGTGTTAATCCATCAAGGAATAACCTCTTTAGAGCTATAGGGAACTGTATAGAGTGTTAAAACTGTAGGGGGAGACAGAGATTCGTGTACATCCAACAAATAATTCTGGACGTAGAGTGCAAGTGCTACTATGAAATGAAGAGGTTGGAGCAGGAGAGCAATTCGATGCGGACCTCATCAAACTGGACAGAAGACTAATGACTCAAAAAAATCATAAATTACTCAGTCATCTTTTATACAGCTGCTCTGTTACCTGTTCACCGAAGATATATCCCATTATTGCCTAGGATTAAAGCAATGCATAAAAGCGGAAGATGTAAACGATTTAAATGTCGTCGGATGAAGACGTCAGTTTCTGTGGTCATCTATGTGCAAATAGAGAAGAATGTGCCAGTACTGGTTTTCACCCACCCTCTTTTCCCTAGTCGCTGCAGAGTCAGCAGCTGAGTCTTCTGTCTGATTATACAGGGCTATTACAAATGATTGAAGCGATTTCATAAATTCATTGTAGCTCCATTCATTGACATATGGTCACGACACACTACAGGTACGTAGAAAAACTCATGAAGTTTTGTTCGGCTGAAGCCGCACTTCAGGTTGCTGCCGCCAGAGCGCTCGAGAGCGCAGTGAGACAAAATGGCGACAGGAGCGGAGAAACCGTATGTCGTGCTTGAAATGCACTCACATCAGTCAGTCATAACAGTGCAACGATACTTCAGGACGAAGTTCAACAAAGATCCACCAACTGCTAACTCCATTCGGCGATGGTATGCGCAGTTTAAAGCTTCTGGATGCCTCTGTAAGGGGAAATCAACGGGTCGGCCTGCAGTGAGCGAAGAAACGGTTGAACGCGTGCAGGCAAGTTTCACGCGTAGCCCACGGAAAATTGGCTCATGCCACAACTGGAGACCGACAGCGCCGACTTCATCTTTCAACAGGATGGTGCTCGGCATTTCTTAAACAGGAGATTGGAAAACCGATGGATCGGTCGTGGTGGAGATCATGATCAGCAATTCATGTCATGGCCTCCACGCTCTCCCGACTTAACCCCATGCGATTTTTTTCTGTGGGGTTATGTGAAAGATTCAGTGTTTAAACCTCCTCTACCAAGAAACGTGCCAGAACTGTGAGCTCGCATCAACGATGCTTTCGAACTCATTGATGGGGACATGCTGCGCCGAGTGTGGGAGGAACTTGATTATCGGCTTGATGTCTGCCGAATCACTAAAGGGGCACATATCGAACATTTGTGAATGCCTAAAAAAACTTTTTGAGTTTTTGTATGTGTGTGCAAAGCATTGTGAAAATATCTCAAATAATAAAGTTATTGTAGAGCTGTGAAATCGCTTCAATCATTTGTAATAACCCTGTATGTGGCCCATCTTGCAGTCCTCTCCTGTGCCAACTTTTTCATTTCGATGTAGCAATTGTAAACTACATTCTGTATTGCTTGCTGGATGTATTCCGATCTCTGCCTTCCTTTATAGATTTGCGCTCTGCAGCTAGCTCTAGTACCACTGAAGTTATTCCCTGACGTCTTAACTGGTGTCCTACCAGCCTGTCCGTTCTTCTTGTCCGAGTTTCCCGTATATTCCTTTCCTCGCCGATTCCGTGGAGAACTTCCTATTTTCAACATCCTTCTGTAGCACCACATCTCAAATGCTTCGATTCTCTTCTGTTCTGGTTTCTCCACAGTCCACGTTTCATTTACACACAATGCTGTGCTCCAAGCGTAAGTTCTCAGAAATTCCTTCGTCAGCGTAAGGTCTATATTTTATACCAGTAGACATCTCTTGGCCAGTAATGCCCCTTTTTCCCCAGAACTACTCTGCTTCTTTTTATGTCCTTGCTTCGTACGTCTTGGGTTATTTTGCTGCCTAGATAGTAATATACGTTAACTTCATCTGCTTCGTGATCACGAATCCTGATGTTACGTTTCTCGCTGTTCTCGTTTCTATTACTTCTCATTACTTTCGGCTTCCTTCGATTTACCCTCAGTCCAAATTCTATACTTATTAGACTGTTCATTCCAATCAAAACATCCTGTAATTCTTCTTCACTTTCACTGAGGATAGCAATGTCATCATCGAATCTTATCATTGATGTCCTTTCACCTTGAATTTTAATTCCACTATTTACCCTTTCTTTCATTTCCGTCATTGCTTCTTCAACGCACAGATTGAACAATATGGGGAAATGACTACATCCCTGTCATACACCCTTCTTAATCCGAGGACTCCGTTTCTGGGCTTCCACTCGTCTTTCATGGTTCTCGTGCATATTGTATACTACCTTCGTTCCCTGTAGCTTACCCCTGTTTTTCTCAGAATTTCGTAGATCTTGCACCAAATTACATTGTCGGACGCTTTTTCCGGGTCGATAAATTCTGTGAACGTATCTTGATTTTTCTTCTGTCTTGCTTCCGTTATCAACCGCGTCAGAGCTGCCTCACCGATGGCTTTACCTTTCCTAAAGCCAAACTGATCGTCATCGAACACACCGACTGTTTTCTTTTCCATTCTTCTGTATATTATTCTTGTCAGTAACTTGGATGCATCAGCTGTTAAACTAATTGTTCAGTAGTTCGCGTACTTGTCGACTCTTCCAATCGTCGGAATTGTGGTGGATGATGTTACTGCGAAAGTCAAGTGGTATGTCACATACTCTCCACATTAACGTGAATAGTTCTTTCGTTGCCACTTCCACCAATGATTTCAGAAATTCTAATCGAATGTCATCTATCTCTTCTGCCTTTCTTGGTCTTCCCAAGCTCTTTCAAATTCTAATAATACAATACTGTATCCCGTATCTCTACCCTGTCGACTCTTGTTTCTTCTTCTTCTATCACTTCATCAGACAACTCTTCCCCTCATAGAGGCCTTCAGTGTACTCTTTCCGCATATCCGTCCTCTCCACTGCATTTACAAGTGGAATTTCCATTGCACTCTTAATGTCCGCACGATTGCTTTTATTTTGACCGAGGGTTGTTTTGACTTTTCTGTGTGTGTGTCAGTCATTCCGACAATCATTTCTTTGTCAATTTCTTCACATTTTTCATGCAGCCATTTCGTCTTAGCTTCTCTTCACTTTCTAATCATTTAATTCCTCAGCGAATTGTGTTTCTGTATACCTGAATTTCCCTTAACATTTTTGGACTTCCTTCATTCATCGATCAACTGAAATACACTCCTGGAAATGGAAAAAAGAACACATTGACACCGGTGTGTCAGACCCAAAATACTTGCTCCGGACACTGCGAGAGGGCTGTACAAGCAATGATCACACGCACGGCACAGCGGACACACCAGGAACCGCGGTGTTGGCCGTCGAATGGCGCTAGCTGCGCAGCATTTGTGCACCGCCGCCGTCAGTGTCAGCCAGTTTGCCGTGGCATACGGAGCTCCATCGCAGTCTTTAACACTGGTAGCATGCCGCGAAAGCGTGGACGTGAACCGTATGTGCAGTTGACGGACTTTGAGCGAGGGCGTATAGTGGGCATGCGGGAGGCCGGGTGGACGTACCGCCGAATTGCTCAACACGTGGGGCGTGAGGTCTCCACAGTACATCGATATTGTCGCCAGTGGTCGGGGGAAGGTGCACGTGCCCGTCGACCTGGGACCGGACCGCAGCGACGCACGGATGCACGCCAAGACCGTAGGATCCTACGCAGTGCCGTAGGGGACCGCACCGCCACTTCCCAGCAAATTAGGGACACTGTTGCTCCTGGGGTATCGGCGAGGACCATTCGCAACCGTCTCCATGAAGCTGGGCTACGGTCCCGCACACCGTTAGGCCGTCTTCCGCTCACGCCCCAACATCGTGCAGCTCGCCTCCAGTGGTGTCGCGACAGGCGTGAATGGAGGGACGAATGGAGACGTGTCGTCTTCAGCGATGAGAGTCGCGTCTGCCTTGGTGCCAAAGGTGGTCGTATGCGTGTTTGGCGCCGTGCAGTTGAGCGCCACAATCAGGACTGCATACGACCGAGGCACACAGGGCCAACACCCGGCATCATGGTGTGGGGAGCGATCTCCTACACTGGCCGTACACCACTGGTGATCGTCGAGGGGACACTGAATAGTGCACGGTACATCCAAACCGTCATCGAACCCATCGTTCTACCATTCCTAGACCGGCAATGGAACTTGCTGTTCCAACAGGACAATGCACGTCCGCATGTATCCCGTGCCACCCAACGTGCTCTAGAAGGTGTAAGTCAACTACCCTGGCCAGCAAGATCTCCGGATCTGTCCCCCATTGAGCATGTTTGGGACTGGATGAAGCGTCGTCTCACGCGGTCTGCACGTCCAGCACGAACGCTGGTCCAACTGAGGCGCCAGGTGGAAATGGCATGGCAAGCCGTTCCACAGGACTACATCCAGCATCTCTACGATCGTCTCCATGGGAGAATAGCAGCCTGCATTGCTGCGAAAGGTGGATATACACTGTACTAGTGCCGACATTGTGCATGCTCTGTTGCCTGTGTCTATGTGCCTGTGGTTCTGTCAGTGTGATCATGTGATGTATCTGACCCCAGGAATGTGTCAATAAAGTTTCCCCTTCCTGGGACAATGAATTCACGGTGTTCTTATTTCAATTTCCAGGAGTGTATTTCTTCCGTTACCCATGGTTTCTTCGCATTTACCTTCTTTGTACCTACGTTCTTCATTCCAACTTCTGTGATTGCCCTTTTTATTGTTGTCCATAACTTCAACTGTACTGCTTACTGACCTAATCGTTATTGTTGTATCTATAGCCTTAGAGAACTTTAAACATATCTCTTCATTTCTTAGTACTTCTGCATCCCACTCCTTTGCACATTGATTCTTCGTGACTAGTCTCTCAAAGTTCAGCCTACTCTTCTAGATAATGATGTGAGTCTATATCTGCTCCTAGGCACGCCTTACAATCCAGTATCTGGTTTCGCAATCTCTGCCTGGGGATTATATAATCTACTTGAAATCTTCCTGTATCTCCCGGCCTTTTCCAGGTGTACGTCCTCTTCTTGTGATTATTGAGCAAAGGATTCACTGTTACTAGCCGAAATTTATTGCAATACTGAATTAGTCTTTCTCCTCTCTCATTTATAGTACGAATCCATACTATCCTGTAACCCTTTCTCCTACTCCTTCCCCTATAAACGCATTGCAATCCCCAATCACGATTACATTTTATCTCGCTTTATGTGCTGAATTACCCGGTCAATTTTGTCATATATTTTCTCTGTCTATTCATATTCGGCTTGCGATGTCCGCATTTAAACCTGAACTTTCGTTGTCGGTTTGCTGTCGATTCTGATGAGAACGACCCCATCACTGAAATGCTCACAGTAGCTCAATCTGTACCCAATCTTCCTATTCATAACGAATGCTACTCCCGTTATACCATTTTCTGCTGCAGTTGATATTATCCTATATTCATGTGATCAGAAATCCTTGTCTTCTTTCCATTTCACTTCAATGACCCCGATAACATCTAGGTTGAGCCTTCGAATTTCCCTTTTCGTATTATCTGGCTCCCCTACAGTGTTCATATTTCTGACAGTCCACGCCCCATTACGTAGAACGTTACCCTTTCGTTGGTTATACATTGTTTTTCTCCTGGTCACCTCCCCCTTGGCAGTCCCTTCCCAGAGATCCGAGTAAAAGACCAGTCCGCAATCTTTGGCCAATGAGAAGATCATCATGACACTGTTTCGGTTACTAGCCACATGTCTTTTGGATACATATTATGAGTCTTTGATGCAATGACTTCCATTGCCTTCTGCATCCTCATATCGTTGATCATTGCTGATTCTTCCGCTTATAGGTACAGTTTCCCACCCCAAGGGTAAGAGGGTGTCCTGAACCTGTCTCCGTCCCTCCGCTCTCTTTGACAAGGCCGATAGCTGAATGGGGGGGGGGAGGACATCTTATGTCGTAAGTCTTTGGCCGTGTTTTCGGATGATTTGTATTCAAAATTTAAGCGGAGGTGGTGTTCGAATCCGGCACTGACGACATTTTCATTACCGATGAAAGACGATACACCTAGACCACGGATGTCGTCATCGACATAAATGTTCCACTACGCATACACTGGTCAGTCACACACATCAGATAACAAAAATTACGATACGAGAGGTCTTCAAAAGGTAGCGGTAATTTTGTAATTTCACGTGTTTTATTATCCTGACATCCACGATTTTTGCACTGTGCTGATAAACGTGCGTGAAAAGTATCTATAAAGTGTTAGCCGTATCAGATATTTAATCTACTGTCAGCTGTCAAAAAGGTTACATATGTTTTGGTAGTATCGGCGATTATTCATTTGTATACAAATTGGAATTGAAACGTGTCATAACCGGTGATGGAATACGAATTTACAGATGCGATGTCGAAACTATGGCTCAGTCGTCACAGTGGAAATATTTTGGATTGCTGAGATCGAACAAAGCCTAATAATTGCGCTAAAATGTGAGGGTTATAGTCATTGTGTTCTTCGATTCTAACAACATTGTGCACTATAATTTCTTTCGACAGGTCGGACGATGAATAAGGAGTTCTACTTACAAATTCAACAGCATTTGAATCAAGCAGTCCAAAAAAAAAAACAGCCGGATTTGTAGCGAAACAATTCTTTCTTTTACACCACTATAGTACTCCTGCTAACACATGGTTGCTTGTTCGTGCATTTTTGACCAAAAGCGATACTGCAATGATGCTCCATCGCACTCACCAGTCGTAACCCCATGGTGTCGTTTGATGATCACAACAGTAAAGAAAATCTAGAAGCGTCGTCATTTTGAATGATTAGATGAGATTAGAAACATCGCGCTGAGAGAGCTAAAAGCTATGCCAAAGACCAAGTTCCAGAAGTGTTCCTGAAATCAGAAAAACCGCTTAATCAATTGAATAACATCTGATGAATACTATTGTGAAGGGGTTAACATCGATGTGCAGGGGTAAATAAAAGTATTTCCGGGAACAGTTATCTCTTGACCACGCGTCGTACATGATGCTAATAGTGTGAATTATACTCACATTTCCGCTGCTGTGTGCAAAATGATTTATGTTGTTGTATGCACACTCTTTTTAACGCTTTTCTTTGTCACTGTTGTGTACCCCACTTATTAGCTGGTCGGTACTCCATACAACCTGATAGAGCATCCCGTGTAACATTCCAAGTATTCACTGAAATGCTCTGGTGTGTTGAAATAGTGGCCAACTGCTTTGGACAGAATATAGTCTGAATTAACGGACAAACAGTGACTATTGGCCGTGAATGTGGCATACATCCTGAGAAAACGAGCTCCTCATCCAGACCATGAAGATCCAAGTGATGTCGACCAACTTCCTTGTCCTCCTCTGCCTGGTGGCATCGTGCAGATGAGGTATGGAGGGGCATGAGGTCAGCACACCACTCTCCCAGTCGGTTAGCACTATCTCCCGACTGTGGAGCCGTTACTTCTCATTCAAGCAGTTTCTCAGTTGGTATAATGAGGTTGAGTGCAGTCCGCAGCAATACTTCCACCAAGTAAATTTTCTTTGCAGTACAGTTAATTCGGTCCTCTGCATGACAGCCATCTGAGCTGGCCGGTCAGATATGGCGATGGACTACCTTTCATGCAGAAATCTCTCAACAAATATACGTAACATTCTATTACTATGGTTTTTGTATTCCATGCCAATTGCATGGGACCAGCAAGTTGGGCTTAGAGAGCTAGCGGCTTGAAACTTAAAATGTAAATGTATTTGTTTCTCTTGTTACAATATAAAAGTTAAGGTAAATTTTGTACTACTTCACCTTAGGGAGTCAACACTTACCATTTATTATTGTGAAAGAAACTCATACAAGTAAGTGCAGTCACATTGCACAATAGCAACATTTGCATGGTCCAGTCACCTTAATGAGACTAATGACATTGATGTCACTACTGAGGCTTCTGGGACATGGAACTCAAAAAGCAAAGGTTTAATTTTTTGTGTATAAAGAACAATAATTTTTAGATTTACTGTTTTCAATCCAAGTAACTTCCTGCACTTAACGAAATCTGACGAAAGATTAAAATTCAAAAATTCAAAATTAAGGAATTAAAGAAGTGAGAAAATTAAAGAATTAAAAATTAAGAAATAAAAAATTAAAAAAGTGTTAATAGAAAAAATATTACATTAATTGTGATTCTTGAGTTTCTCCTGGTGTATTTGATAATCAAAATATCCATGTGTGTACTGCCAGTCTAGTGTCCAACGGGCATAATATTTTGGCGATCATATGATCCCCGAAATATTGTGCCCATTGGACACTGTAGACCGGCAGTACCCCCGTGGATATTTTGATAATTACATTAATTATTTTACAATTGCATATTCAATCATTTTTATTTCAGTTGTATCACCATTTTCGTTTTTAAAAATCTAAATAAAATATGTGTGGACAACAAATTTTTTTTTTGGTCATCACTCTACTGATTGGTTTGATGCGGCCCACCATGAATTCCTTTCCTGTGCTAACCTCTTCATCTCAGAGTAGCACTTGTGCAACCTATGTCCTCAATTATTTGCTTCACGTATTCCAATCTCTGTCTTCCTCTACAGTTTTTGCCCTCTACAGCTCCCTCTAGTACCATGGAAGTCATTCCCTCATGTCTTAGCAGATGTCCTATCATCCTGTCCCTTCTCCATATCAGTGTTTTCCACATATTCCTTTCCTCTCCGATTCTGCGTAGAACTTCCTCATTCCTTACCTTATCAGTCCACCTAAATTTCAACATTTGTCTATAGCACCACATCTCAAATGCTTCGATTCTCTTCTGTTCTGGTTTTCCCACAGTCCAGATTTCACTACCATACAATGCTGTACTCCAGACGTACATCCTCAGAAATTTCTTCTTCAAATTAAGGACAACAAATAAACTAATTATATTAGGAATATGGTCCATTTTTGTAATTGTAATACTTCAAGTGTATTTAAAACTGACTATAGGAAAATTATGATCCGCTTTTGTAATTGTAATAAGAACTGCTTTGTGAATAAAACTGTAAAAGAACTTCAAAAAATTTGTAAAATAAAAAATTATAAAAATATTCCAAACTTAGTAATCAGAAGTTAATTAATCTTATTGAAAAAAAGGATAATATAAATAATAAGAACAATGGACTGTAGAATAAAACGTTTTAAAGAATGTCAAGAAATTAGTAAAACAAAAATTTTAGAGGTATTCTAAACATAATAAACAATAATTAATTAATCTTACTGAAAGTAATATGCATTATATTAATCATAAGTTTAATGGATTGGAGCATAAAACCTTAAAAGAAGTCTGACAAATATGTATAACAAAAAATTTAAAACGATGTACTAAACCTATAATACAACAATTAATGAGTCTCATTGAAAATAATAATACTGATATTAACAATAACAATGAAATGATGTATAATTATTTTCCATATCTTCTAGTAGACAAATATCAAGCAATAAAAAAATATATAAGTTTTTCAGTTTATTACTTCCAAACCACGATTATAACCATTTTAATTCTCGAAAAATTAGTAGAAAAGCTTCCATTTCAAGTCTAGCATAATAAATAATGAATTAACAATATTAATGGTTTTTGGAATCAGAAAAATTTGCTAGCAAAATTAAAGAAGAAATAATTAATTTAAAATATTTTAATACATATGACAATTAAAGTTATTATGACATTATATTGTATTTTTAACAAAAATGAATAAATACAAGAAATTATTGTCTTCTGTGTTCAGTAATATTATCTTTATAACCAGTAAAACAAAGTTAGGAAAATTTTATACATATAAAGACACTGGCATAAAAATACCCAAATTTTGGAAAAGAAAAAATTAATTTCCCTGAGGAATTTAGAGACATTGGAATATCAGAAAAGGAATCAACTACTTCAGTTAATGTTTTTGCTTATGATGAAAAATTTGCCAAAAAACCTCTTTACCACACAAAAATAAATTAGAAGAAAAAATGTTAAACTTCTTTCTATTCAGAGATAGGATAATCCACATTACTGTTGGACAGAGGACATCTCTAGATTAATTAGTATTTAAAACTGAGCAATATGTGAAAATTTATTCCTCTAATTCATTATTAAATTCACAACAAAAATTAAATGAACTCTAAATTGATCCTAAGGAACAAAAAAGAAAATGAACATGTCTGTAAGTTCAAAAACTGTCAACTAAATCCCCATTCATCTTATATTAACAAATACCAAAAACATTTACCAAATTCTTTCAGTTATTATTTAAAATATGAACCTCCATAGAATAAGTTGGTAAGTATGCCACACAAAAATTTGTTGAAATATTCAAACAGTAATCCATAGAGATTATGACTTACACAACAAATGTTTTAAAAAGTTACAAAAGAAGAGAATATGAATCTTAAAATTAGAAAATAGTTTTATCTGCGAAGATAATTTACTATTGGAAAAAAGTACCAAATATTGTCTTTTAACAGGAAAATTCTGAGGGGTGGTCCAGGAAGATTGTAATACTAATATATAAAAACCCTTTTTTTATTCCAGTTTATCTCCATAATTTAAAAAATTATGATGAAGATTTCTTTATACAGATAACAAAGATATCAACATCACACCAAATATTGAACAAAAATATATTCCTATAAGTAAAATAGCTGAACACAGTTTAAAAGTACGATTTTGGATATATCCAGATGTTTCCAAGGACATATACGTAAATTATCTTCCAATTTTAAAACAGGAAAAATTAGAGAAACATGAAAATTATATCAAAACATATTAAAAGTAATGAAATTACATAAGAAAGAGTGTGTTTATTTGCCATTTAATAAATCTCATATAGAAATGGAAGACTATCGCCACAGAAAATTAAGATGAATAAAATATTGAATCAAAAATTTAGAAGATAAATGAAATTATGTAGTAAATCTGACGTTTTAACATTAGTGGATGTTTCTGAAAGGTTTTGAGATACTTGTAATAGTATTTCCAATCACAATCCTTTTTGGTGTTTTGACCCTTGAGGTTTATATAGGTACCCTATGTTAAAAGGGACAAATATAGAATTTGCTTTATTAGTTGATTAGATGGTTGTAATGTCAGCAAAGGAGAATTCAGAAGGTATTTTCTGAAGTATTAAAAATACACTAAAGCTAACAACAAATACATGAAATATTTCAATCCAGAAAAAAATCAAATTATATAATGTATTTGGATAGGAATTGTGAATATGGTGGATTATAACTCAGTTTTTCCCATATACAAATTTCAAATGGTTAGATCTAAAATCTTTTATTTTCAAAAAGCTAGAATTTTCGAAAAGCTAGAATACCAAAAAGAACCACACGATTTACACAAAGAATTACCTTTACCACAGGGAAGGGAAGAAAACAACATTAAATAATAAAAAATAATGTTTAAATCATAAAAATTTAAACTGTCTATATCTTGGATTAAAATAAATAAACAGCTATAGCATTGTAAAACTTGATCAGTAAAATAAGTTAAGATAGAGTTAAATGCAGAAATGAATAACAAGACAATCACTGATTTTAAAAAGTAAATTTAAAAGTTAGTGAACAATCCTAATTTTGATAAAATGGTCATAATTATTACAAAAGGGAAATATTAAAAGAGTAACATGTCCAGAAAAATATACAGAATTTATTTCTAATCTCAGCTCAGATATACAACATTATTTTCATAACATTTAATAGCATTCCATATGAAAAAAAAATTTGACAAGCCAGTTAATGTTGTAATAAGTATTTCAGATATTATGAAAACAAAACATACGATTTTCATAACAATGTTATTAAAAAATTTCTGGAAAAAGTATAGAGGTATTTTATATAGCTACTGACTCTTATATCTATAATATAAAGAATGAAGACTTATGAAAGCATGAAAAAGTTTGTTCTGCTAATACTGATAATTCAGATAATAATGTTTATAATATTCCTCATCTTAATAAAAAAGTATTAGGAAAAGTGGCAACAAATATTTTTGATAAATTGTTGGCACTCATTAGTTTATAATCCAAAAGGTAAGCTTATAGAGTAGAGGATAAAGAAAATGAAAATCAAAATTGATTTGATCTTATAAACAAATTATATACTGTTGAATATAATAAAACTTTATTAAGCACAACAACAATGAAAGACTGAAACATGAAAATAGAATAGTTGCTGTACTGTACACACATTATAAAATAAGGTAATTAGGTTTAAATAATTAAGTTTAAACATTAAAAAATAAAAACTCTAAAAATTAAAAATATTAAGGAATTAAAAATTAAAAATATTAAAAAATTAAAATGTATATATTCAAGATCATTGTTAATATATGTGTTTAATATACATTTTTAATATATATACAGTATAGCCTCATTAGCGCGAACTCGCATAAGACGAACTTGCAGTTAACGCAAAAAAATATTGATCCACCACGAATACATTAGTTCTAATGGTAGGTTTTATCAGTTGACACGAATATTGGTTAAGGCAAATTGCAAACTCTGTTTCAGTTCCTAGCGTAATTAAATTTCACTGTAACACAAACTTCCGATCTTAGATTATTCTAAAGCATTATATTTTTCTGAAATGAATGTAGGAAATGTAGCTACAAAGGGAATTATACTTATTGTTGACTCGTTTTTAACGTATTGTAGGTCAGTAGCCGCAATTATCACCTCAATCATCAGCATATGCTGTACATTTTACACATTCAATAGTATGTCTAGCAGCATTTAGGGACATACTCAGTGCCAGATTTGACAGGTGTTCTGTTAGTCGTAGCCGTATCAAGTTGGAATGATGAATAAAAACTACAGTTACAACTGGTACCGTAGCACGAGAAAATGGCAAAGAGGAAACAGACAGCTCTAAATGTACAGTTAAAGTTTAAGATTCTAGATGAAGTGGACCGTAGTAGAAGAAAACATTAATTGCAGAGCAGTTTGGAATACCTAAATATACTTTATCTGTGATTATTAAGAATCGAGAAAAAATTATTAATGCTGCAGCATCAGGTTCTGGAAACAATTCTAAACGACTTCATACCGCCTAGTATGAAGACACTGAGATGTTACTGCTAGAATGGTTCAATCACATGCACACATCTAACATACCTTTAACTGGCCCTGTGATTCAGTCGAAAGCAAATGATATTCCTAAACATATAGGCATCGAAGACTTCCTTCGTTCTGCTGGTTGTTTGTATCAGTTCCAAAAGTGACATTCAATTTCATCTGTACAACTTTGTGGTGAAGGAAATAAAGTCGATGAAGAAAGTGGGAACAGCTGGTTGCATGAATTCATCTAGTGAGGGAAAAGTATGCCTTGTGTCATGTGTTTAACATGGATGAAATTGGATTGTTCTACAAACTTTTTCCAAATCACACACTGGGGATAAACGGTGATAAGTGTCATGGTGGAGCATGAAGCTAACAATGTGTGACTGTTGTACTGTGATGTAATGCTGATGGCAGTGAGAAGTTTTGTCCCTGGGTTATCGGTAAATCTGAGAAACCATGTTGGTTTAAATACATAAATATGGACACTTTACCTTGCATCTACTCTCACCACAAGAAAGCTTGGATTGATGGCACATCATTTCGCAAGAGGCTTCATCTTTTCAACAGTCGAATGGTTGCTCAAAATAGACATACAATTACCAAATATGCAGCAACCAGACGCAAAATCATGTTTTATTTATTCACTTTTCTAATCGATTTCAACTGGTTAACAGCCATCATCGGTGCTTTCAACCAATAGGTGCCCTGAGTAGTAATACTGTCTTAAGTGATCACTTTATGTTTGACCTCAGATTGATAAACAGTTTAAATAAGAAGAGAATGTGGTGCTACAGAGGAATGCTGGAGATTACATGGGTAGATCATGTAACTAATGAGGAGATACTGAATAGAACTGGGGGGAAGAGGAATTTGTGGTACAACTCGACTAGAAGAAGGGATAGTTTGGTAGGACACATTCTCGAGCACCAAAGGATCACCATATAGTACTATAGGGAACTGGGGAAGGTAAAAATCGCAAAGGGAGAATATGCTAAGCAGATCCAGAATGATGTAGGCTGCAGTAGTTGTTCAGAGAGGAAGAAGCTTGCATAAGACAGAGTGGCTTGGAGAGATTCATAAAACCAGTCTCTGCACTGAATATCACAACACAGACATCATTATTAAAAACATTATAAATGAAGAATAATGCTGTTTGGTTTATACACTTTGTATTAATTTAAAGAAGTATAGTTACAATTTGTGACTACAGAAATATTTCTAATCTCAATTTTATAAATATCACAAGTATAGGTTTTTTAATTCCAAATATGAAAATTTCCTCCATATCTTCTAAACTATTTTTTCTATATTTTTTGTTTATTTTTAATAATCAGTACAACTGGTTTTTTAGTGTAATATTCTTTTTTCTTAATTCGATTTCCTCGTTAATTATTTTCTTGTTTATGCAAAGAGTAATCACTTGAATTTAACTCTCTATTTATAGATAACAAATGAAAAAATTAAAATAATAAAAATTAATAAACAATTAAGAATAATAAGGAAACAAATGAAATAAAAATAATAAGAATTAAAAAGCAGATAATAACGATTTCATATATTAAATATAGTTTTTATTTAGGATAGTTAAGTTTGTGGTAACAACATAAAGAAACAAAATTAATAAGAAATTACCTTTGGTGTAATTCCTTGACAAAAGTAATTAACTGACTTTCATATAATTTTTTCTAATGTTATAATAATTTACATAAATATAAATCTTATTATTTAGTTCTGCCTATAATTAGTTCATTCTTTTATATAAAATTATAGAATTATGTTCATAATCTACAATAACTAATGTTTCGGAATTAGGGTGACTCTTTTTAAGTTGATTTCCAAGTTTTCTAACTTAAGTTCCAATAAGATAATTATTATGACAAAATCATTATCATATAATTTTAAAAGAGCAAATTTTGGTCTCAATTGTGGATCTTGTGTTGGTTCAATAATATTTGGTCTCATTAAATTTAAACTATCTGTTGTAAACTTAATAATATTATTTAAATGTTCAATATACATACCACAAATCCTATTTATACTCTGTAAGTGATTGATTCAAAATTGATTATACTCTTTCCTGTTGTCGATTTCTTTTATAATGGTTTTCCGATTTAATAATGTCCATATTTTCTTATTGACAGTAAAATTTCTTGGATAATCCAGCCTTGAATTTATACCTCATGTCTCACTTGCGATTTAAAAATTAGAGAGTATATTCCTGATTCATTAATAAATATAGTACATAGATGTTTGTTTAATAACAGTTTGTTTCAATTTAAATTTTCATAATTAATAAGAAGGTTTTCGCTACAATGATCATGAAAAGCTTTTTTGGACTTTTATATTTAAAATTTCAGCAACATCTTTAGTTTGAAACCAAAAATCATTCTATTTGTCAATAGTCATTAAGTTTTTGGTTCTGTACATCTAAAATTTGCTTCATTTAATATACAAAAATTTATTAGGGAAACATAATAAAAAGTAATGAAATATGTTAATAATATGGAAGATATATATATTAAAATTACATAAAAATTCGGAAACTAATTTGCAACTTCCATAAATGAAGAAAATGTTTATTAAATAATTTTTTCATCATTTATCCAACTGTAACATACTATAACAATTTAAGCAAACCCTTATCATCTTTCTGTTTTTAATACTTTTTCTACATGATATATATCTGGAAAATTTGTTTGTTGTACTTCCTTTTATATCTTTTAATTTATAAGTAAGAGCATCTGAAAGTCTAATTTATCAAATTCAAAAATTCCTGTTGACCAAATGGATTTGAATCCTCCATCAAAAATTACTTTATTTTAATAATTCTTATGGTATCCCTTATTTTGTAGTTTGTATCAGCTAAAGTAGACTTAAGTCTGTGACTGCATTATTATTAAGTACAGTGGAAACATTTTATATTTTGTTTCATCAACTTATTTTGGTTTTATTATTACTGTCGAATATTTTGTATTAGTAGATTCGCCAATTAATATAGAATCTACATCAATCCTTTTATAGTTACCTTGAAAGGCAGATGTTTTCCTCTTTTTTCTTTTTGTGTTGAATAAGATATTTCAACAAAAGAATGCTATTGATTGTGTATAAGTTGAATAATTATTAATGTTATGTTTTTCATAAGTTCATTAAATGCCTGATAATGTTTGAAGGTTCTTTTGCAGTTCTTGGATCTAATTTTTTGAAGCTACTTTAACTGCACAGCCAAAGAAAATTTAGAGAAAAATCAATAACAATCAGTAAACGTTTATATCATTTACATATTTTCGAAATTTCTATTAAGTTTCCAGAATCCATTCCTCCTTGATCAGCTCACTATAAATTATCTATACCAAACAAACAACATTTCTTCTTGCTCATTGTTTGTGTAATTCATTCATTATTTCTTCATGAACAGTCACCTCTTAACCTACAATTTTTAACGAATTTACTTTTTTTTAATTTTACAAATTGTACAAATACATTGAATCCCCAGTTTTCTATTTTTTGTTGTTATTCTCTGCCAATTATATGTTTTTGCAGTTAAAACAGCAGATATGGTTATTTATATAACTTAAAAATTTAATATAGCTAATTTATTTTGCCAGCCAAAAGCGTTTCTACATCTAAAGGAACAGTTTCACTAGAATCTCTTAATACTATTGTTACACTATTAGCTTTATTCACTATTTTAGAGATTTTATGGCAGGAGTTATTCCATAAAAATTATCAGACACATATGAGATATCAAAATCATTGAGTGACATATTTTTATTTATACTTCAACCAATAACACCTTTTTTAAGGATACATACATATATAAAATTATGTATTTTCGTTCATCACCAGTAAAACATATAAAGTAAATTATTTGTTAATTATAAAACTTTATTTAATTGGTTAATTTGATGTATAGCAAAATGAAGTGATAATTTGATGCTATTTATTTTTTTTATGATAATCTTTGTATCTCTCTCATAAACTTCTTTACTTGTATTAGATTCCAATAGAACACTTTTATAATTGGCCTTTGTAACAGAATTGTTTAATATAATTTTTCTATATAATTTTAGTACAAAAATTTATAATTACTTTTCCATATAATTTTTACTAACAATATTTTTTAATTCAGTTGCTAAATGTCTTTTGTTTTCTACATTACTATTAATCAACTGGATCATTTACATCTTCTAACATCACATTATTAAAATCAATATAACCTTTAGTTTATTTAAAAACACTAAGTAACTCTGCATGAAGTTGTTTAATTATATTTTCTGTTCTCTCATCTAACTCATGTTGATTAATTTTTGTATAAATTTTCGATTATATATGTTCTATACTTACTTTTTATCAATTTTTGATTCTCATTCTTTTTCGTTTTTCCTAAGTCTTCATATGTCACTTTATTGCCAAAATGGGCATTTATTAGTTAAAAAGTAATTAAACTTGCAATTATGTGGTAATAGTTCTCACACTCATAAAAACAAATACCCACAGACAAATTCCTTAAAATTTTGTAATCTCTGAGCATTTTAATATAGATCCTCTTTCACAAATAATTTACTATTTTCACCAAATGAATCAAAACCAGTTTTGTGTTATTTGTTTTATACAATTTTTTAAAAACAAATCCAATGAATATCATCATCTCAGATAATCAAAATTTACTATTGTAGATTCAGTTTTTTTGTAAGGTAGTTCATCAATATAAACACCTTTAAAATATGTAATATTAAATTTTTAGCAAATTTTTCTATATCAACATTTTATAAAGGTATATTGTATTTTATTTTAATTTTTTGCAATTGTTTTTAGTTTTTTCACTGCAGACTCCTTACTGCATCCAATTTCATTCTTCTTTATTGCTTGATTATGCGTTTTTATTGTTGCAATTTTTATCACCTTTTTTGTTCACTACTGCATTTTTCTAAAGCAGCAGTTTCTCCACCCATAGAGCAGGAACATCTAAGTATGGTAATACTTCCAATAACAGAGGAAGATATACTCCATCATATGTTGCTAGGCCATGACCTTCTTTCACTTTTGTTAAATCTACAATAGTTTCTTTCACAATACATATATATAATGTAAGTAAATTACCACCTATTTTTTACCACTCTTTGGTTCTTGAACTTAATTTTAAAAATTATTGGTGCTGTGTAGTTGATCATTATTAACTATAATTTTAATTGTTTTTTATTTAATTTTGGCACTTGGTAGCAACCTATAATCAATTCCAAAGTTATTCATTTAGATAGATTAAATACTTAATAAGGAATTTTAAAAATCACACCCATTTTCACCTAAAGCTATTTCCATATTTCTTTTTCCAAACATTATTCTTGTCACTGCTGTTGCTGATAATTTTGCTGCTAATAAATTGTCTTCAGGATACATTCTTTCTTTTGCCACTAACTGAAGTTCTTGATTTGCTTCATGACTTTTTTCTGCTTCTTTACTATCTCTGTAAAAAATATCGTGTTATTACAAGCTTTGTCTAATTTATTTATTCTTTGATCTCCTGAAACTAATCTTTCTGTTAATTTTGCTCCTTGATCACAGTTATTATAACCAAGAAGATATCTTAGAATGGTAATTTCTTAATTAAAGTACTATTTAAACCTCTACTATATTTATCTGATTCCCAAAAAGTATGAGCTAAATTGTTCAAAAATCTAATTCAATATTCTATTCCTTAAGGATTAATCATAGTAAAATAATTAAATTTATTTGTTATCATTTTTATAACTCCATATTTTCACTAAAAAATTTTATTTCCAGCTAATTTACGTCTATGAATTACTGGTAATCTCTAATGTTATTCATTAAAATAAATTCTGTGGGTTTTTCTATACAGTTTTTTTTATAAAACCTCCACATAGTTTCTCATCTATCCTTGATTATAAATCTAATGATAATTGTGAAAAATAAACTAAGACAATCACTTTTATCAAATTATTGTCTTTATTGGCTCTACTTTGTTTTACTTTATTTTGAATTTTATTGGAATATATTGTTGTTGACTGAAAATAATATATGTGAATGATCTGATAAATGAGAAGGAGTATATTTTTGACCTATATTATACAGAGTAACTTGTTCTTAGTTGAAAGATTTATTAATCTAACTTTTAATTTATCACCATCAAATATTACTGATAATTAATCAACAAATTTAAATGTGGCAACAGGTCTCGATCGAAAACATTCATCTTCACTATGGTTGATATATTCTAACATTCTTTCACTTGTGTTTATTTCTTAATATTTGATACAGTAGCTTGTTCTTCATCTGTTGACTTTGTTCTATTTTTAACATCTTTTTTCTTTGGAAAATAATTTATGAGGGTAATTACCCCATATATAAATATTCCAATTTTTCATACTACACAAGATTAGCAATTAAGTGTAACTGATGAAAATTATATTTGATTGATCTCAATCATGCTACTGTAACAGTTAGTTTAAAAGTGTTCTAATAAATTATATTCTTATTAAATGAATAAGATCTACAGCGACCAGTTTCATTCATTCCCTGTGAATGAGAAGAATAAAAATAACCCAAATCTTCTCCATAAGTCTATGGATATACATATAAATAATGGACATAGTTGGATTCATACTGATCATGTTCAACTTCATATGAGCATCAGTATTAGTGGAACTGATTGTAAAGATTATCCAACACATTACAGATAATACTATAAAAAAGTATATGATAATTATGTAATGGAGCTGTTCAAGGTTATTGCCACGAGGAAAGTAACAATGTTTTTGTCTATAATGGAACATCCATTTATTTCTCCATATGCCAATATCCATTCGTCTTGTCTAGCCACTGATTTCACCATGGAAGGTTTTATCCTTAATAATGGGAGGATAAAAAGTACGAAAAGTTAAGTACTTTATTCTTTAGAATTCATTGTTTTTTTTAGATTATAAGGAAGTTATGTGGGAATGAGATTTAACTACAATTTTTACTTGCACAAATGATACAATTTTTTGCAGGGCTGACCATAATCAAGCAGGTGTCAAACATGTGACCACACTTCATAAGGAAGGAAATATACTTGTAGTATCTATGGAAATATATGTTCCTGTGGAATATTCACTTGAGGTGGCTGTTAAAAGACTAAATATCCAGAGATTCCCATATCTTTCTCTGAATCACAAACCATACAGATTGAAAGATTATATGGAAACAGAAATAATTTTGAACTAGATATCACCAACTACTATAATTCTAAAATATTTGATATGCCTTACTTTATGTTTGTTGTTTTTCAAATGACTCGAGAAATTATTCAGTTGATATATTCTTGGAAGAAAGGAAGATTTTCCTCAAGAACTATGGAATCTAGATTCCCCAAACAATTATCTGAAGGCAAATGATGCTTTCCTAGTTTTTAAATGAGCAACACAACTGAATGGTGATCCTATCTAGGAGAATGAAATTGTTAAGTACACAAATGGTTACTATCGAATTATGTGCTTCTTACAATAACAATATTTCTAATGGTACTTCAGAAACACACGATTATAATTCAAAACTGTTAGGTAAAATTTTATTATAACAATTATAAATATTATATTTATCTGTTGGATAGCTTTTTTAGGTAGATTATGTGAACTTCTTGAATTTTTGAAATCAATTCATATTTCGCTCGGAATTTCACGAAAATCGATTTGTTTGGCTGGCGCTGCAAACTGGCAGGATGAGCTGTTATTTAATTCCTGCCCCTAGCAAGCCTTGCACTTGACTGAGCTCTCTGGCACATACTCTATCTGTGAATGCTGTTTTCTTGTCCTGCAGAGCAAAGCTGAGTTGCTATATCATTGCTTTAGCTGTCCCATACTACTTTAATTTGCTACTGTCGTTCATTGCTCAAGTCGATCAAGAAAAACCCGCCACTGTCAGCTGTACCATCTACACCATTTGTCGTCAAGACGCTGCCAGAAGATGAATATGGATGGATGATAATTAGCACCAATGTCACAGTCCAACAGCGAAGTTCAGCAGAAAAAAAAGGATGGAGTGAAATGAAATAATGAGAGTTCCATCAAATGGTGCCAGAGGTTTCAGCTGTTTTTAACTGAATTTATTTTTTTCTTGAAATTAGGTGAAACTGGGTAGCTTAAGGTAATGTGAAGCTTTTTTGTAAAACTAAAAATTCTGATGAATTTTAACAAAAATTGTTATCTCAGTTTTCATTTTTAAAAAACCAAATAAATTTTTTGATAAATAAAACACCCACACTGAAAAATAATAGTGAAAAATTATCAAGCGAGTTTGATAGTATGAAGTATAGTTTCAGAGGAGGGTTTGCTAAATTAGTAGAATTGAAAGAAAACTAAATCTTACAATGTTTCAAAAACTAAATTTTAACTAGCTAAATTTAATCAAAAAGTTACATTAGTTCCAGTATACAAATTTAAAATTCTACTTCCAGATCTATACTAAAACCTTTTCAGAAGATGAAAATAAACTGGAGGGTCTCATCAGTTTAACATTTATACAATAAGTTAACAAACAAATTTAAGATTATTCTGTTCATGTCATTAAATTTGAATAAATTGTTGTAGAATAATTTATATGTTTAATTTTTTTATTCCTTACTTTTCAATTTTTTAATTCTTTAATTGTTTGATTACTTAACTTCTAATTTTTGTAATCCCTTAATTTTTAATTTTTTAAATTCCTTCATTTTAATTTTTTTAATTCCTTAATTTTTCAGTTCCTTAAGTTTTAATTCTTTAAATTTTAGGCTCTTTTGTTGTATTGTGTTAAGGTCAGGAAGTAGTTTGGATTAAAAAGAGTAAATCTAAGAATTGTGGTTTTTTTAAGACAGAAAAAAATCAAAAATTTTCTGTTTTCTTTCCACATTGTAGTACTTTCGTTTGGTATCGACTGACATCATCGTCCAATAACTATTTACAGATGGCAGGTGGCAGCACAAGCAGAGATGGGTATATAGAGCATGTCAGGGGGATATAGAAAACAGTGCAGTTACTGTTCAAATGCAGAAACAGAGCTATTTATCTGATGTCCAAAAGGGTATGATCATTGGCTTTCAGGTCAGGGTGGAAGCATTTCCAGGATCGATAAGTTTGTAAGCTATTCGTGTGCTACTGTCCATGGTAATATGACACTTTGCAGAACAGGCATTCAGGCAATTGTGTCGCGCCTTGGACCATAGATGACAGCAGTGAACGACGGTTGCAGAGATGTGTGTGGGTGAATAGACATACAACTGACCGCCCATGCGAACGAAGGGGCCACCATTAATGTCTCTTCCACGACCACGCAGCGAATGATGCTGCACATGGGCTTCCACAGCAGCCTCCTGGCTCATGTAGCCATGCTGACAGCTGTTCATAGGTGACGAGAGTGGAATTTGCGCTTCTGTATCCCAACTGTATGTCCGCTGAGTGGTAACAAGTGGCTTTTTCAGATCAACTGCGTTTTACACTCAGTCCGAGAGATGGCTGTCTGAAAGCAAACACCCTGCAACAGTCGTCAGAATGGTAAAGGCCACAAGAGGAAGCGTTATACACTGGGAAATGTCTTTCCAGCATGTGGGTGATCATTCTGGAAGGCACGATGGATCAGCACAAGTATGTATATATTGCTGGATACCATGTCCACCCCTACGTACAGTTTGTTTTACTTCGGCATGATGGCATCTACCAGTAGAGCAATGCGACGTTTGACACAGATCGCTGAGTGCGTGCGTGGTTCCAAGAGCGCCAGGACGAGCTTACCATACTGCTCTGGCCATCACACTCCCCAGATTAAACAAGAGGGTCTGTAGGACAACGTCGATCAGATTCCCGGCATCGTGGATCTGCAACAGTTAAACCTAGTGGAGCTGTCCTAGGAAATGGGGTCAGCATCACTGACGGTGCAATTGAGAATCTCATTAACTGTCTTACTGCTATTCTGATAGCTCTCTGCAGTGCATAGCGTGGTTATTAATGCTTTTGATAGGTGGCCACATTAATCGGCCAGACAGTATAAATAGCTCTACAATAATGAGGGGCGTACTTGTACAAAGAAATGAACTCCGTCTTTCACTTTGTAAGCTTATAACCAGCCGCCTCTTAGCTAGACAGATTTTATGACCGCAACAAGTGCGTCTCCTGCGGACGCAGTGAGGAGAGAGAAGAGTCGCCCCCGGGCGCAGCTGACGTGGGGTACTTACGGTCTGGTAGAGAGCGCCGACTTCGCTAATGTGTTCAGCCGGCTGGCCCGTGTCCGGATTACCGGAGCTTACACCAAACTCGCTGCGCCACTGTTGTCCCTCCACTACCCGCCAGCGGCTCTGCCCTGCTGCCCTGCTGCTCCCAGACCTCCTGGTCCCTGCGGCATTGTTGATTTTGTTTATCAAGCGAGGAAGCTCCGCTCGCCGCCGGTGTTGTTTCTGCTAAAGCTCTGGACGATCAAAAACAGATTGCAAAACTGTGCTCCGGGTGTGTTAAAACTCAGTAGAGCAGCTACACATGCATCAGCATAGTTTCATGTGGAAGGAATATTTAATAAAGAACTGTAGTCAACATAACGTGACAGTAAATACACAGGATGTCGCAAAAATACCTTACACAAAAACGATGAAAGATGTCTAGTAAACATGAGCTCATCTTCAGTATTATGCTACAGATCTCTTATGCTGCAAGGACTTTGCTGTCCATATTTTGGGAGGAGGTAGTACAGACCAAACAAAGACAAAAATGGCCATTTAACATGGGCTCTAAATTGCATACTTCAAGAGCTATGAACACTTGGATGTCTTCAGTAGTGTGAAACACATATACTGAACAACTACTAATAGCTCTTAAGGTATGCATTTCACAGACCGCGTTTATTATACGTTCTTTTCTTCTATAAAGAACTTGTCCCTAAAGCTTGCCAGAGTTTCTTTCGGACACACTGCAGATATCGCTTGTGGTTTCAATATCAGAACATCTCTTGCAATGAAGAGAGAATACCCCTACTTGTTTAAGCAAATCCGATACTTCATACAGTAAGGCCTTTAAAGGCTGTCAATATGCACTAGCTTTCAATGTTGTTGCATCACGAGAGAAGTCACCTTAACAACTCCAACTAATCTTCCTCTGTAGAACCACATCTGGGCTGGTCCCCAAACCCCGCAGTAAATAATACAATATGCAAATAGTTAAAACATACGGAACAAAATTTAGCGCGATTCACAGACAATGGTGGACATGGCTTGCCTCCCTTATGTTAAATGACTATTGTGGCAACACAAAGGGCGTCCAAGCAAGAAGATAAAATAAAATAAATTAGCAAAATCACGAAAACAATCTACCTCATGTTATGGGATAAACTTCAGGAAAGAGAGAGATGAGCAACTACTTCCGTCTCACTGAGTCTAATTCCTTTTGTACACTATCAGATCGAAAGTATCCCTGTGTAATGCGGAACTGGACACCACATGTCACTACAGGTTGACCTGCCACTATAAAAGCAGCCGGGTAGTGTTGTGTCGTCTGCAGACAAGCAGTAGCAGCAGTAACATCGAACGTGCACTACTCACTGGACGTCACCCGAGTAACAGACACATGAGGGACACTTCAACCTTCCTAAAGCTGATCATGGAATGAAGGCTTTCACGACCGGATGACATAGCTGCTGGCAAATCTTTCGGGGTGTGAGGTCGTGGTCCAAGAAACTGGTCGGACGTCCGAGAGCGACATAAATACTGTAGGAAAGGGGGGCGCAGTCAGTTTCGCCATGGGAATGGAAAATGATAACAGAATATCGTTCTCGGGTGTTTTAGTTATGAGACAGTCTGATGGAAGTTTGCAACATAAAGTTTTTCGGAAAGTAACGCATATGGGCAGATATTTTCAAAAAAACTCCAATCACCACCCACAACAAAAGAGAGGTGTCATTAAAAGTCTTGCCGATATAGCAGAACGGGTATGCACATCGCAACACCTGGACGCTGAAATAAAACATCTGAAGCAGGCTTTTGACAAAAATGGCTACTCAGGGAAAGAGGTGAAACGCACCCTTAGAAAAATTAATGAATGACAGTGCTGGTAAACTTCTACGTTATTTGTTTTTAAAACAGCTGAGCAAAATACAACGTACTCAGACAGTTTTCTCTTTACTTATTCTGGTCATCACTAAACTGACACACAAAATTTCAGCGCAACTCAATCTGACTTTCAAAAATCCCTACAAAAGAATGGCCCTGACTTACGATAACCTATACCTTTCATGAATCATTTACCTCACAAAAATCTCCGTTACTCGAACTACTGCAATACAGCGAGCGCCAGTACTGCCAGCTAAATAAAAGAATCTAACTATTGAAGGCATTAACTACTAATAGTCATACTTAGTAAATGAAAGATTTTGATAGAGAGCAAACACCGTATTTACGTTAATAATATTGAGCTGTCATCATATATATATATAGGTTGGTCCACTGATCGTGACCGGGCCAAATATCTCACGAAATAAGCATCGAACCAAAAAACTAGAAAGAACGAAACTCGTCTAGCTTGAAGGGGGAAACCAGATGGCGCCCACTATCAATGGACCACCCTCTATATATATCAATTTGATGACATTCATCTTTACAAACTTCCTTTTTTTTTGGCGGACACACGTCCATATCGTCCGATTACAGTAACCTCTCAAAACTCTGGCATCTCTCTTCCACATCCACCGCTGCTGGCGGCTCACCTGCAACTTCACAATGCTACACGCTCTTCACATCCAACAGCTCAACACTACACAAGCGAATATTCCAACTATGAGTCCAACCAGCCACAGACTGCACACAGCGCAGTCAGTGATTTTCATACAGAGCGCTACGTGCGTTACCAACATAAAAACCTAAACAGCCTACTTACAGAGGTAAAGAGAATTTGGCGACCAAAACAGAAGAGCGAAGGACAAGGATGAACCACAACGACAGAAAAACACAGTTTCTCTTCCCTATTATTAAAAAACTAGCGGATCAGATCGGTAAGATTTTTCAGATACATGACATCAGAACGGTCTTTAGATTAACAAAGAAAATAAGTCAAGTACTCCAATCTGTGAAGGATGAACGCCCTCCTCTGTCGACATGTGGTACATACAAAATTCCGTGTACGTGCGGTAAAGTTTATAGTCGAACTACCAAGAGGAGCATAAATACACGGCTAAAAGAGCAAAAACGTTTTGCCGACTAGGGAAAATAGAGAATCAGCTATTGTAGAGCATACTCTTCAGTCAGAAAACCACGAAGTAAAGTTTTCTGAAACAGAGATTTTATCTGTAGCGTCAAATTATTATCCACAACTAAGTAGAGAAGCCATTGAAATCTATAAGCATCAGGATAATTTTAATAGGAAACAGGAGGCATAGAAAGCTAGAGACATCTCTGCAGAATCGCTAGAGAGTTTTTTATCTTTGACAAGACGACAATCGATAGCTAAGTTTTATCTCTGACAAGGATTATCTCTGCTCATCAAGCGTTACTTTGACCACGCCATCTTTCCTACAGTATTTGTGTTGCTCTCGGAAGTCCCACCGGTCAGTGGGCAAGACTCATAGGAGGAGCGCCTCTGAGTATGTCCACCGCAATCCTGGACGAAACGTCAGGAACAGAAGAGTTTCTTGGACCACGACCTCACATCCCGAAAGGTCTACCAGCAACCTTCTATAGCTAAATCGAGTGTTGGTGATGTGATTGTGAAGCGAAAACGCAAAGTAACAACCGCATCTAAACCAAAACCAGACAGACCTCTCTGACATAACTGACAGAGGACGTCGAGCATTGCGGGATAGTTGTGAAAAATCGTGCTCAGTCAGCAGAAGGAATCAGTCGCGAGTTCAAAAGTACTACCAGCAGTCCAGCTAGCCCAATGACTGCTTAGCGATATATCTGTTTTATGTGGTGTCTGTTCATTTGGACATGTCCCAAAGAACTGATAGCATTTTAACCCTGAAGCCACTATGAATCAAGACACAAAGCTACAAATAACATCAACTGCCAGTGGGTACTGATTTAAATCAGTGTTGAAAGTTGAAATATGTGCCCGACTCGGATTCGAACCCAGCTCACCTGCTTACTAGGCAGATGTGCTGACAACGACAACATCTAGACACAGTGGTCACCGCAAACTGCACGCTCTACCATAGCACGTCTCCCTCCAGACCCAAATTATCTCCTTATCCACACACTACTGATGTAGTGCCCCTTGCCCAGTATCGTCATTACTTGCAGCAGTTCGCTGATTTCCGTAAGAGTTCGAGCGGGGTGTTCATCTACACTTTCGCACATGCATCTCAGTATCTATCTGTGTAATAAACACCGTAAGTCGCGACGACAAAAATATTACGTCACTGATGCCAGCAGCCCTTTAAATTCGTTATACACTCATCAGTCGTCTCGATGGTCTGGACAGAGTAGTAAGAATTCTGAGTGCTACTCGTGAAATGACTATTTCATTATATCAAAGGAAATCGTTGACTCAGTACTTGAGCTTTCACGTATATTTAAACTGCAACGTCAAGCTACGATAATAAAAGAAAGGGAAAACAATTTTTGAGAAAATGCTTGTTATTTAAATGGAACTGGACAACCAATAAAAATTTAAAAAATATTTTAATTTCCTGTAAGTTTCAATTTTTCTTATGACCTCATTTCTTTTACTATACACGCATGTTTTGAATTGTCCCGTATTTGACAGACGTTATGAAACAAACAGATGTTTGAAAAGGGCGTTTAAGGATTCTTATAGTGAACTCTTGCCACAAGAAGTATTATTTCGATCGGAGGAATGCTACAGCATCCAGAAATACTTCATTTGTTTCCTGGAGAAAGCGAAGGAAAACATAATTTTGTAGTATCGCAGAGGCGTTATGCTTTGGTCCAACTGAATATGCAGAAGGATTTTCTTTTGTTGGCCCTTCGTCGTGTGGACGAACGTTGACACGTATCACTACTGACATCAGTTACTTGGCAGGCAGGGCACTCTGACCTCGCTTTTGGATAGACGAAGGCGATTCACTCTAATGGCGACAGGCGTATTAGGAGAAAGTCTGTAGGTGGAAGGAACAGCTTTTGCTCGGAATTTTCGGATCGGTTTAGCGTGCATATGTAATTCCAGTAAATAACATTATTGAATATAAAATCACATAAGATGAGGAGTCCCGGTTTTATCGTCCACTCCAATCATTGGAGACAGATGCGTGGAGTGGCATTTTGTCCTGGCTACCATACGAAATAATACGGGATTCACTGTTGACAGTATAAAATTCTACAACATATGGCGTAGAAATTCAGCTGCATCTAGCGAGCATATATCAAAGTCTCTTCTGCTGATGTCCGTCGGTGGCTTACAGACCACCATAGCTGTCGTAGCAGCAAACACAACTTCTTTATGTCTGTACACTGTTAAAATAATCCGTTATGTGTTAGCTTCTCTTATCTGCCAGCTGTAAACACTACTGTTAGCTGTCTGATACTGAGTTGATGGACTTTGTGAAGAATCTATTAGTTGTTGTTAGTTGTTGGGTTATAAATACAGACATTGTCATTGGTGACTGAGGACGATGTACTGAACAACATTAGATCAGTATTTACTTCATTTGAAGGCTAATAATCATAGCTATTAGGAGTAGTATGTTTGTAGGTAGGCTAATATCTGTCGTCTTCTGACGATTTAATTACTTGTACGTTATTACGCTTCAGGCTGCTGGGAGCCTACAAGGGTACTCCAAGATTTGAAATCAGAGACACAATGCAGAGAGCTGGAACAAGTGGTGGCGTCTAGGTTACCGGAGCTAAATAGTAATTCTAGTCTCCTGCAAACTGCAGACGCTTTGGACAGCTGTCCCAAGTTAGAAGTTCCACTTCAGAGAATTAACCGGTAACTCCATACACCACCTAGACGCTGTTGTAAGGCGTCACAGAAGCGATTGACCACGAAAAGGCACGTTTTAGCAGAGGCAGCAAGCTTGATACTTACTCGTGAGAACTGCAACGCCAGTGGGTTTACAGAGGTTAGAGTGCTACTACAGCAGCCCCCACCCACAAAAGAACGAAGGGCTGGACCGAGTGACATAAAACACTGTCGTTGCTGGCCATAACAGGGCTGGCAGTGACGTTTAGCTTCCAGACGAACGCTGTTGATACCAAACGTGGAGCTGGTTAATGTGAAACCCAGAGGCATCCCCACCTATCGAAAAGGAGCAAGGAAAGAATCTAAATGTGGTTGGCTAGAGGCGCCCTGGAGGGGCAGAGCGACTCGCCAGACTGTTAGATGCCGGTGGATCGGCTATGGTGTTGTTGTGGTCTTCATCCAGAGACTGGTTCGATGCAGCTCTCCATGCTACTCTATCCTGTGCAAGCTTCTTCATCTCCCAGTACCTACTGCAACCTACATCCTTCTGAATCTAGTGTATTCATCTCTTGGTCTCCCTCTACGATTTTTACCCTCCACGCTGCCCTCCAATACTAAATTGGTGATCCCTTGATGCCTCAGAATATGCCCTACCAACCGGTCCCTTCTTCTAGTCAAGTTGTGCCACAAATTTCTGTTCTTCCCAATTCTATTCAATACCTCGTCATTAGTTATATGATCTACCCATATAATCTTCAGCATTCTTCTGTAGCATCACATTTCGAAAGCTTCTATTCTCTTCTTATCTAAACTATTTATCGTCCACGTTTCACTGTCATACATGCCTACACTCCATACAAATACTTTCAGAAACGACTTCCTGACACTGAAATCTATACTCGACGTTAACAAATTTCTCTTCTTCAGAAACGCTTTCATTGTCATTGCCAGTCGACATTTTATGTCCTCTCTACTTCGACCATCATCAGTTATTTTGCTCTCCAGATAACAAAACTCTTTTACTACTTTAAGCGTCTCATACTCTAACCTAATTCCCGCAGTATCACATGATTTAATTCGACTACATTCCATTATCTTCGTTTTGCTTTTGTTGATGTTCATCTTATATCCTCCTTTCATTACACCGTCCATTCAATTCAATAGTTCTTCCAGGTCCTTTGCTGTCTCTGAGAGAATTACAATGTCAACAGCGAACCTCAAAGTTTTTATTTCTTCTCCATGGATTTTAATTCCTACTCCGAATTTGCTATAGGAGTGGAGAAATAGTGCGTCGCCACGATTCTTTAAAAATATATGTTTTTGTATTCTCAGTCAAATTGCTGGGACGCCGACTTTGTGTCACTCGGGGCCAACCTCGGTAAGTTCCGACATATCTGTTTTTCTCACTTGGAGTGCTGCACTCAAGTTTGTACTTAACGTGATGCTAATGTTCGCTACTTCTGTTAGCACCCACCCCGGGGGCTTCAGACATTGACTTCTGTTGTGCAACCAATTTCTTTTTCTTAGGTTTAGAATTAAACTTCAGTGTAGCAGTTAGTCTGATCGCAGATGAGTAGCGATAAAAAGAGCCCTGAATTCCACGAGTCTCCTGCTGCAAGCATCCTTTTGAGCCCCAGAATCCGCGCCTCTCGTAGGTTCCCCGTGACAGTGTTTGGCGCTGATGCGAGTCAATCAACCGGGCTTCACTGGAAAATCTGTCTTTCGGCATTTGCTCTTCACACTTCGAAAATTGCAGACTGATCTCAAACCTCCTGACTTTATGCTGTATCAGAACATCACATGTCTCCTACTACGTGTGGCAGGAACAAGACATTGATTCTTACTTTGCCCCGTGCAGCAGGTCAGGTGCTGACGTTTGGACATGTGGATGCAAAAAGGTAGGCATTTTCTGGCACATGTAGTTTGCTTAGTGGTGCAGTTACGAGCGTGCAGAATACGTCAGGCAGCAAATTACATCACTGGCCATTAAAATTGCTACACCAAGAAGATCTGCAGATGATAAACGGGTATTCATTGGACAAATATATTATACTACAACTGACATGTGATTACATTTTCACGCAATTTGGGTGCATTGATTCTGAGAAATCAGAACCCAGAACAACCACCTTTTCCCGTAATAACGGCCTTGATAAGCCTGGGCAGTTTTTCAAACAAAGCTTGGATGGCGTGTACAGGTACAGCTGCCCATGCAGCTTCAACACGATAGCACAGTTCATCAAGAGTAGTGACTGGCACATTGTGACGAGCCAGTTGCTCGGCCACTATTGACCAGACGTTTACAATTGGTAAGAGATCTGGAGAATTTGCTGGTCAGGGCAGCAGTCGAACATTTTCTGTACCCAGGAAGACCCGTACAGGACGTGCAACATGCGGTCGTGCATTATCCTGCTGAAATGTAGGGTTTCGCAGCGATCGAATGAAGGGTAGAGCCACAGGTCGTAACACATCTGAAATGTAACGTCCACTCTTCAAAGTGCCGTCAACGTGAACAAGAGGTGACCGAGACGTGTGACCAATGGCACCCCATACCATCAAGAAGGGTGATACACCAGTATGGCGATGACGAATACACGCTTCCAATGTGCGTTCACCGCGATGTCGCCAAACACGGTTGCGACCATCATGATGCTGTAAACAGAACCTGGATTCATCGGAAAAAATGACGTTTTGCCATTCGTGCACCCAGGTTCGTCGTTGAGTACACCATCGCAGGCGCTCCTGTCTGTGATGCAGCGTCAAGGGTAACTGCAGCCATGGTCTCCGAGATGATAGTCCCTGCTGCTGCAGACGTCGTCGATCTGTTCGTGCAGATGGTTGTTCTCTTGCAAACGTCGCCATCTGTTGACTCGGGGATCGAGACGTGGCTGCACGATCCGTTACAGCCATGCGGATAAGATGTCTGTCATCTCGACTGCTAGTGATACGAGGCCGTTGGGATTCAGCACGGCGTTCCGTATTACCCTCCTGAACCCACCGATTCCATATTCTGCTAACAGTCATTGGATCTCGACCAACGCGAGCAGCAATGTCGCGATACGATAAAACGCAATCGCGATAGGCTACAATCCAACCTTTCTCAAAGTCGTGATGGTACGCATTTCTCCTCCGTACGAAAGGAAGCACAACAACGTTTCACCAGGCAACGCCGGTCAACTGCTGTTTGTGTATGAGAAATCGGTTGGAAACTTTCGTCATGTCAGCACGTTGTAGGTGTTGCCACCGGCGCCAACCTTGTGTGAATGCTCTGAAAGGCTATTCATTTGCATATCACAGCATCTTCTTCCTGTCGGTTAAATTTCGCGTCTGTCGCACGTCATCTTCGTGGTGTAGCAATTTTAATGGGCAGTAGTGTATGTGACGTGTTCGGAGGAAGCCTGTTAGAAGCAGAAAACAAACAACCAATACACTGAAGTGGGTACATATTGAGGTACCAATGATCACAATGTCTGCACTTATATTCCTAAAATCCAGTGTTATTTTCCTAGATATGACTTCTACTTTATCAATTTACCTGTGTAAGACAAGGTGTGGTATATGGAGGACAGAATGCATATTGCAGAACACTGAGCGCAGAACATATGCAAAAGTGAAGAACTTCTGTTACTGTACGTAGAAGTGAAATGCGCTGTTAGATTAGTACAAATCAGTACTGTATTATACACTGAAGAGGCAAAGAGACTGCCTTATTACGTTTAGGGCGCCCTCGAGCACGCAGATGTACCGCAACACGACGTGGCATGGACTCGACTAATGTCTGAAGAAGTGCTGGAGGGATCTGACACCATGAATCCTCCAGGGCTGTCCATAAATCCGTAAGAGTACGATGGGGTGGAGATCGCTTCTGAACAGCACGTTGAAAGACATCCCAGATATGTTCAATAATGTTCATGTAAGGGGAGTTTCGTGGTCAGCGGAAGTGTTTAAATTTAAAAGAGAGTTTCTGGAGCCACTCTGTAGCAATTCTAGACGTGTGGGATGTCGCATTGTCCAGCTGGAATTGTCCAACACCGCCGTAATGCACAATGGACATGAATGGACGCATGTGATCAGACAGGATGCTTATGTGCGTGTCAACTGTCTGAGTCGTATCTAGACGTATCAGGGATCTCGCATCAATCCAACTGCACACGCCCCACACCATTACAGAGCCTCCACCAACTTGAACAGTCCACTGCTGACATGCAGGGTCCATGTATAAATGAGGTTGCCTCCATACCCGTATACCTCCTTCCACTCGATACTATTTGAAACAAGGCATATCCGACCAGGCAACAGGTTTCAAGTCATCACCAGTCCAATGTCGGTGTTGACGGCTCAGATGAGGCGTCATCAAGGGTACACGAGTGGGCATTCGATGATGTTTCGTTGAATGGTTTGAACACTGACTCTTTTAGATTTCTTAGCATCGAAATCTGTAGCAATTTGCGGAATGGTAGCATTTCCGTCACATTAAACGTTGGTCCGTTCTTGAACGATATATTTCCGGCCGCGGGAATGTCGGAGATGTAATGTTTTAGCTCAGTCTTGATGTTCACGATATACTCGTGGAATTGTCTCACGGGAAAATCCCCACTTCATCGCTACCTCGGAGATGCTGCATCCGATCGCACATGCGCCGCCTATAACACCACGTTAAAACTCACTTAATTGGCGATAACCTGCCATTGTAGCAGCAGCAACCGATCTAGCAACTGCGCCACACACCTACGATCTTTTATAGGCAATGGCGACCGCAGCACTGCATTCTGCCTGTTTACATATCTATCTGAATGGGCATGCGTATTCCAGTTTCTTTGGCGCTTCACTGTACATGCGAAGAGCACGGTGCGTGGAATGCGGGGTGGGGGAGGTGGTGCGCGCCATCGGAGAGCGCCACAGGTCGGCGGCTGGCGGCCAAGGCCGGAGTCGGGGGTCGCGTCGTTTCATTAGTGGGGGACAGGCGTCGGCCGCGGGCCATTGATTGAGCCCAAATATTTCATCACCCGCCGCGGTCGCCCACTTATATTGGTTCCGCCAGCCCCCGCCGCCCCCGCCGCCCCCACCTCCGCCCGCACCGCAGCGGCGGCACTCTCTCAAAATATTTGCGAACTCGACCTGGCAGCCGGCGGCGGCGTCTGACGCCTCCGCCTCCGGGCCGCAAAGTGTTTACCGCCGCTGCAGACAAAATAGCCGGGTCTCTGCCCGAGAGGAAATGCGTCCGAGCCGGCCATGTCGCACAAACTTCGCGGCTTTAATTACTTATTGCTCTGTTCAAACTGACACTTCCTCTGCGGGCATTGGAGCGACCTCGAAGCTCATGCGGGTGACGCTTCTAAGCTGAGATCATACTTACGTAAATTACGAATTTCCTTCTCAATACTTATCAATGGCCGGCCATAGTGGCCGAACGGTTCTAGGCGCTACAGTCTCGAATCGCACGACCGCTACGGTCGCAGGTTCGAATCCGTGCCTCGGGCATGGATGTGTGTGATGTCATTAGGTTAGTTAGGTTTAAGTAATTCTAAGTTCTAGGGGACTGATGACCTCAGAAGTTAAGTCCCATAGTGCTCAGAGCCATTTGAACCATTTGAACTTATCAGTGATAGATAATGAAAACCTCGGAATTCCATGTGTCTCTAAAAACTCGTAATTCCAATGACCAGTAACTCCACAATCAAAGTGAATTTTAAAAGTGCATAGATTTCTGTAATCTGTTAATAACTAGGCTTATACTATACAGTTACTCATATAGCAACTTTCTGCATCACTTTATATTAGTTTTCCACTATCGTTCATCGTTAAGTTATATTGATGGCTAGTATGGGATTATTCGTAAGTACCTGTGGGGTTTGCCGGCCGGAGTGGCCGATCGGTTCTAGGCACTACAGTCTGGAACTTCGCGACTGCTACGGTCGCAGGTTCGAATCCTGCCTTGGGCATGAATATCTGTGATGTTCTTAGGTTAGTTAGGTTTGAGTAGTTCTAAGTTCTAGGGGACTGATGACCTCAGAAGATAAGTCCCATAGTGCTTAGAGCCATTGAACCATTTGAACTTATCAGTGATAGATAATGAAAACCTCGGAACTCCATGTGTCTCTAAAAACTCGTAATTCCAATGACCAGTAACTCCACAATCAAAGTGAATTTTAAAAGTGCATGGAATTCTCTAATCTGTTAATAACTAGGCTTATACTATGCAGTTACACATATAGCAACTATCTGCATCACTTTATATTAGCTTTCCACTATCATCCATCGTTAAGTTATATTGATGGCTAGTATGGGATTATTCATAAGTACCTGTGGGGTTTGCCAGCCGGAGTGGCCGATCGGTTCTAGGCACTACAGTCTGGAACTTCGCGACTGCTACGGTCGCAGGTTCGAATCCTGCCTTGGGCATGAATATCTGTGATGTCCTTAGGTTAGTTAGGTTTAAGTAGTTCTAAGTTCTGGGGGACTGATGACCTCAGCAGTTAAGTCCCATAGTGCTCAGAACTGTTTGAACCATTTGAACCTGTGGGGTTTCAGAAAGCGACAGCGTGTAATCTCGAAGTCATGCAGAAAAATTACATCTAACCAAAAGAATGCATAAAGTAGTATTTAACAGTTCAACCAATGTAGTCCGGGGGCACTTTTCTCTGGGAGAAATCACGTATGTGATTCCGCAAAGCTCAGTCTTAACTTCGTAATTGTTGCTCTTGTACGAGGGCAATTCGGAAAGTAAGGTAAGATCGATCGCGAAATGGAAACCACAGGGAAAGTCAAAATAGTTTTGTTTGCAACGGTTAGCTACACCATCCAGCTACGTCTCTGCATAGTCACCGTTCCAACTTAGACGTTTATCGTAGCATTATACCAATTTTCCAATATTCTGGTCATAGAAGGCAGTCTTCAGTGCCTTCTGCGTAATCTCTACGCTGATCTGCAGCTTGCTGTGTGTGTGCCAAAATGTTGTTGTCTTCATAGCCAGAGGTTCATGTGAGCACAGATGAACATCAGTGGCAGCCACGTCAGGGCTCTATGGTAGGTGATCAAACGCTTCCCATCGAAAACAAATGTTTCAGGAGAGTTCTCATTTCCACTGCAGTGTGTGGCAAACAATTCTCAATTAAGAAGGAAATGCATGATACACTCCTGGAAATTGAAATAAGAACACCGTGAATTCATTGTCCCAGGAAGGGGGAACTTTATTGACACATTCCTGGGGTCAGATACATCACATGATCACACTGACAGAACCACAGGCACATAGACACAGGCAACAGAGCATGCACAATGTCGGCACTAGTACAGTGTATATCCACCTTTCGCAGCAATGCAGGCTGCTATTCTCCCATGGAGACGATCGTAGAGATGCTGGATGTAGTCCTGTGGAACGGCTTGCCATGCCATTTCCACCTGGCGCCTCAGTTGGACCAGCGTTCGTACTGGACGTGCAGACCGCGTGAGACGACGCTTCATCCAGTCCCAAACATGCTCAATGGGGGACAGATCCGGAGATCTTGCTGGCCAGGGTAGTTGACTTACACCTTCTGGAGCACGTTGGGTGGCACGGGATACATGCGGACGTGCTTTGTCCTGTTGGAACAGCAAGTTCCCTTGCCGGTCTAGGAATGGTAGAACGATGGGTTCGATGACGGTTTGGAAGTACCGTGCACTATTCAGTGTCCCCTCGACGATCACCAGTGGTGTACGTCCAGTGTAGGAGATCGCTACCCACACCATGATGCCGGGTGTTGGCCCTGTGTGCCTCGGTCGTATGCAGTCCTGATTGTGGCGCTCACCTGCACGGCGCCAAACACGCATACGACCATCATTGGCACCAAGGCAGAAGCGACTCTCATCGCTGAAGAAGACACGTCTCCATTCGTCCCTCCATTCACGCCTGTCGCGACACCACTGGAGGCGGGCTGCACGATGTTGGGGCGTGAGCGGAAGACGGCGGTGCGGTCCCCTACGGCACTGCGTAGGATCCTACGGTCTTGGCGTGCATCCGTGCGTCGCTGCGGTCCGGTCCCAGGTCGACGGGCACGTGCACCTTCCGCCGACCACTGGCGACAACATCGATGTACTGTGGAGACCTCACGCCCCACGTGTTGAGCAATTCGGCGGTACGTCCACCCGGCCTCCTGCATGCCCACTATACGCCCTCGCTCAAAGTCCGTCAACTGCACATACGGTTCACATCCACGCTGTCGCGGCATGCTACCAGTGTTAAAGACTGCGATGGAGCTACGTATGCCACGGCAAACTGGCTGACACTGACGGCGGCGGTGCACAAATGCTGCGCAGCTAGCGCCATTCGACGGCCAACACAGCGGTTCCTGGTGTGTCCGCTGTGCCGTGCGTGTGATCATTGCTTGTAGAGCCCTCTCGCAGTGTCCGGAGCAAGTATGGTGGGTCTGACACACCGGTGCCATTTGAACCTGTGGGGTTTCAGAAGGCGACAGCGTGAAATCTCCAAGTCATGCAGAAAAATTATATCTAACCAAAAGAATGCATAAAGTAGTATTTAACAGTTCAACCAGTGTAGTCCGAGGGCACTTTTCTCTGGGAGAAATCACGTATGGGATTCCGCAATGCTCAATCTTAACTTCGTAATTGTTGCTCTTGTACGGGGGCAATTCGGAAAGTAAGGTAAGATCGATCGCGAAATGGAAACCACAGGGAAAGTCAAAATAGTTTTATTTGAAACGGTTAGCTACACCATCCAGCTACGTCTCTGCGTAGTCACCGCTCCAACTTAGACGTTTACCGTAGCATTATACCAATTTTCCAATATTCTGGTCATAGAAGGCAGTCTTCAGTGCCTTCTGCGTAATCTCTAAGCTGATCTGCAGCTTGCTGTGTGTGCAAAAAGGTTGTTGTCTTCATAGGCAGAGGTTCATGTGAGCACAGATGAACATCAGTGGCAGCCACGTCAGGGCTCTATGGTAGGTGATCAAACGCTTCCCATCGAAAACAAATGTTTCAGGAGAGTCCTCACTTCCACTGCAGTGTGTGGCAAACAATTCTCAATTAGGAAGGAAATGCATGATAGTTAAGTTGTACAGCCTGCATCAAGTCAGGAGAAAGCTCTCCCCAGGCCCTCAAATTTGGCGTGAGTCTCTATTTCCTAGAAATCTTTACGTGATCACTGTGCGTTGCGGACTGCAAAAAGCGACGGGAATACTAGAGACGCTGTCCAACACATCTATCCAAAGTTTTGTTGGATTCTCGCTCTGTTTTTGATTTCACGATCGAGCGAACGCTAGTTTCCGAATAGCCCTCGTATGTTAATGATCTATCTAATATACAACAAGCATATGACACCAATATTGTAATCAGTCCAATAATATACGGTGCTCAGCCACGATTATCTTATAGGCAACTGTTTAAGGCTTGGGTATTCTCACTGCACGGCATATCTATTCTCTCACGAAGTTTATTATAAATAAAACACTGCAGCTCAAGGAGGTCAATGATTTGTCTGATTACAATACCAGGAGGAAAAATAACACAGCGCTGCAACTAAAATTTTGGTCACTTATCCAGTGGTAGTTGACAAATGGAGAAGTAAAATATGAAAGGGAACAAGAAAAATTATCCTTGACAACTCCTTCTAATTTCTAATTTGTAGCAGAATTTATATTATTGTAATGTGTAACAGGTGGTAGGTAGGAATTACTAACTCACATCTGTATATGTAATAATAATAATAATAATAAATAAAAAATTATTATAATAGTTCAGCATGTAGCTAAGTTAACAAATTAATTTACCAAGCAAAGGAAAAGTGAGTCATTGCATATCATTATGATTTATGGGGCAGAATGATCCACGGAACATGAAACTAATTAACTAAGACAGAACCCTCCAAGTTTTTAACTCACATTATAGGTACTCAAGATGGACTTAGTTTGTGAGGTGGCAGACGTCAATAAGTGTTGATTGCATTTGCTCACAGGAGCTGTCTGGGAAGGAACGACAGCAGTCCACGTTGGAAATGCCCTCATTAGGTTGCCTATCTACAGGCGCTAAGTAATTTAGTGTGACAGAACGAAGCAGCTCGTGATTTGCCTACATGTTCTCACCCGCCTTCCTCCTGGTGCAGCTACATTACGGCGCATGTTAAGAACCGAAACATGGAGAGACTCTCTGTACACTGATATACGCCATTTTCCTGTGTGTCTTGTAATTTTGTGCAGTCATCTTCAAAAAAAAAAAAAAAAAACCCTCAGAATTCCTTAGTAATACGCCTGTATAATTTCTGGATACGAGAGGAGAAATTTGTTAGAACTGTCACTAACAGAGGGATTATGTGATTAAGCTGGTATACTGTCCGATATATGTAAGTGTCATGTCTTCAAACAATTTGCTATTGTCTCTAATTTGATGCCTCTACTGCTAAGCAAAACACAACACAAACTATAAAAACTTAAATTTGTTAAAGTTTTATAGAAAAGTTTACGAAATAATTTCACTTTTTACTAATATTTATTAACACGACGCATTTGAGCAGCATCATCAGGTGCATTACAGTTGCTGTACATTACTGAGTGTGCCAGTGAGGTTATGTAAGGAAATACAAACCTGTACAGAAAGATACATTTATTTTAGTGTGAATCTTGAGTGAGTTGTCTGATTAACCCATTAATGTATAAACGTACTTACATTTTTGTTGGAAATTTATTTGTCTAGCGCACAAACCACACTATCAAATACATCACCACAACCATTTTACATTCAGATGTTTACATCTTTCCAGAGATTCTTAACTCCTAAGATAAACTAATTTCAGTTGCTAAGATTGTACAATAAATGAAGATGAAAGCTTTTCTATGCATGTGTATCTATGTCATGGAACGGCTTGCATACCACTCACAGGCAAACTCTTCTACAGAACAGCAAACATTTTCAGTCTGTACAACACTGACACTGCTTTCACAACAAATAACAAAACTGTAACACACACTGTAACGCAGCATAAAAGCACTGACATACAAATTCACAATTAAATATTTATAAAATGGTATGTAGAACACCCAAAGCCCTCTATGTAGCAAAACTGGTAGAAACTTTAAAAGAATATACAACGATCACATAAATTCAAAGCTTTTCGATTACATTAGCTGCATTTGTGCGCTGAGATGAATCAGTGGTAACAGGTGAAAATTTGTGCCGCACCACAACTGGAAGCCAGATCGCCTGCTTAATGCGAGCAATCGCCTTAATTGTATTGACCATTCTAGTATACTTCCCATCTGACCAGATTCTAATCCGTTGTTACATACTACTAGCACAATGCCATCTACTCGTAAACCTGTCATTCGCCATTTTTTATTCCCACAGGAGATTGGGCTGTGCGTCCGCTCTCGGAGAATTGATCTTTGGTCGTTGCGCCTTATATATATGCGCTTTGTGTTTTTGTGTGTGTGTTCATTGTGTATACAACTCCAATCTGATAATGAATTTCTCCTTTTGTTGCTCACGAGTTTGCAGGCGCCAGCTTTAATACGCCTTTGGGAATATCCACCAGATCCCTGCACGTGACACCTTTTCTGTAGCTCAGGAGGTACGGCACTTACCTGCAATGGCATATTCCTCAAGGGCTTTCATTTTCTGCTTGTTGTGAACTAGAGGCTTCAACCAACAGTGTCCCACTGTGCAATCACTTCTCAGATTTTAAGCTCCCAGCAGTGCCCGTTAAACCTCTTATAATGGAGAAAACTGAAACTCTGTCAAGATGCCCTTTTTCCTCTTTACTATTAAAAACACATTCTGACTGCCAGCATGCATTCTGGTACTAGAAACAATGGCTACATGAGCCCTCTTGTTAGACTGATTGTTGTTATCTGCAAGAGGTACACTGGAGAATCTGATGCTCATTGACACCCCAGAGAATGTGTGTGTGTGTGTGTGTGTGTGTGTGTGTGTTCTGCATATGTGCATGTGTGGCGTATATAGCAAACTACAGTTTTTCAGAGAGATTGTAACTATGAGGATGGATGAAGTGTAACCCTGTCCAATAACTGTGCACTCCAGCAGTCTCTGATACAGATTTATGCAGCGCCTAGTCCTCATGTATTGGAGATCAAAGTAATTGGGCTGATGCTTTTCTCCAGTGGGTGCTCATGGGGAACGACACCAGTCATTGAGGAACTGTTTCTTAAGCAGCAGTTCATTTTCTCTACTATAATAATAGTAACTTTTACACATATAACTGCATGCATTACTCATGAGATGTTCTTGTTTCTTTCTAGATGTACTCAATGAAGATGTGACTATGGATGGATGGTTTGATGCAGAGGTCACAGATACCCAACTAAATAAAGCATCACAAGCCGTGACACCATCCTGCAGTGTTGTCTCATGGGATATGGCTCAGATTGTATTGAGGGACAAATATACGAGTAGTAGTACTTCATTTTACTACTCTATACCAATAATAACTTGTCACACTTGCATGTATTACTTACGAAACTTTGATTCTAGGTGCACTCCCATAATAATATGGGTCTGGGTGAACAAACTGATGCAACATCTGTTGAGATACAGCTGTAAGTGCTACCTCAACTAATTACACCATTCTCCAGTGTTAACTCATGGGCAATGACACCAATTATTGAGTGACAAATACTTAAGCACTTCGTATTTCTTTCTTTTCTACATTAATAATTATCCATGTTTGCAGTCATTTCTTATGAGATTTTTGTTTCTGTTTTTCTAAGCACACTCGATAATAACGTTGTAATAAGTGAGATGGATGAATAATATATTAGACAATAAAATGGCAAATCATTATGGGATGTGATTCCAGTGGACTGATAAGGATGACAATGATTTTATAGGTAACTACTACTACAAATTATTATTCCAGATTTCTGCGTAAGTTATATCTTTGTGGAATACTAACGCATGGTACTTACCAATATCATAACGCTTTTTTATTCCTTTGTGGATGTGTTGCATGCAAGTGGTGGTAGGGTTCTGCCTACAAGTCTACATCTGGACCCAACAATTACACGCTCACCACAGCTGGGCCAGTAAACAACGATGCATCCACTGCAGACAGGTCTATCGATGATAAATTCCCCTCCGCTGTTTCCAATGACTACGCATTCACTGTGCGCTGGATCTTCTCAGCTTTGGATATCTCCTTGTCCTGTGTCATCACCTTGCCTTGGACTTAACATTACAGTTCACCTACATCAATAGACTTCTTAAAGTCCATCCACTTCACTCTGTGTTGGTAGATACTAGCTTAGCCGATGAATAGCAGTGTTGATAAACACCGAAAAAATACCTACCAGAGAAAGGCCGCATAAGTCAACCGGTACTGTTATTGTTACATGTTGGTTATTATTTTTACTCAAGCTTTCACATGAAATTAGCCAGAACTTTACCAGTCCACCCCAAATGCTTTTCACGTTCTGTCGAGTCATTGATCCACATCTATTTGGGAGTTTCCGCATAAAGCTGTTCAGTAGTCTTCTTTAAAAGAAGTGCTCGTTATAATATCTCGAGATGTTCACGAAACACACTACGTTGAGTTGAAGCACAACAAGAAAGTTCATATGCAAATATCTTCCAAAATAAGTCACTCAAAACTCTCAAATATTCACTGAAATGTTAAAAGTCGTAGTCACTTCACAAATGTGATAATAGAAACGAGAGAATGCAAGATTTTCTTCATCCTAACAATCATTTGTGTGGCACGGTTCCACATGTTCTTCAGAGTAAGAGGCTTACCTGGCGATTCCACAAGACACAGCACGGTAGTTCCAAGGAACAGCGCTAAGCGCGGGAAATGCTGAATTCCTATTCCCTGACAAGTTAGGCAGCCAATCAGGAAAGCTCCAGCACTCCAAAACTCGCGGTAAACTCCAATTCATCCTGTAGATTTACAGAAATCAGTTTATAAAAGAAACTCTGAATTTACCAAAGTAAATTTAATTGAAAATAAGACAAAGTACGAATTACCCCCAGAAATAAAGTACTGATTGATGTACCACGTGAATTTTCTTCTGGCTGCTTTTATAGAAAAGCATGCACATTGGGCATGTCTCACATTATTGCACAATAACTTTCCGATGCATAAATTTTTACATATATTTTAGTAATATAAAACACCCACACTTTCCATATGTCCTTCGTACACTCTCTCAGTCTCTCCACAACATTCAATAAGAATTCTGAAATGAATACTTTTACGTCATCAGACTCCTGTAACTAAAACAAAGGATGTACTAGAAAACATTTTCTATAAACTGAATCTTCTTGGTTATAGTTCCAGTTAAGACTATAAGTGAATACATTAAAACCCCTAACTCATTTCTGCAACCGGAAAAGTTATTGTGATATTTACGTAAAATTTTGTGTCTCCGAAAGTACTGAAGAGAATGAACTGAGATTTTGGACGGCGCTGTTGTAGTGTCAATATGGAGCATGGAACAGGTCGAAAAAAATTTAATACTATTTTCTCAGATTCATTGGGAGTGTGCATAACGAATCGATTGAATGCTAGACCAGCTCACTGCCCCAGCATTCACTGTCAGCTGGGCGTATGCGAGAACGGAAAAACTGCATCCCCTTCCGGTTACGTGGCAAGGCACTCTCTAAGGTTTCATACTTCACTGCAAGAAATATAGATTCGGAATAATCTGTTACCTTATAGTGCCCCATATGATCATACTTCAGAAAATAACCGCTTCTGTGGTACTGAGCTTTGTAGAAGTCAAGAAACACAACATATGTTTGACTGTCTTGATCCATGGCTCTCATGATGTCATCTAAGAAAAGCGCGAGTTGATATTTTCGGATTCGATGACAGTTGGCATGGAGGACATTTCTTATTCGAAATGCCTGATAACATTCTATGATTCTTCCACAAACTGGTGTCAAGGATAATGTACAGTAGTTTCGTGGATCACTTCTGCTGTATTTCTTGTTGATGTTTACGATCTGCGCTTTCTTCAAACCACTGAGCACAGTATTTTGTTTGAGGGACTTTCAGTATTTTATGGTTCGAAGAAGGGCTAATTTAGTTTACTCTTAGTAGTGGTATGGGAATCAAATTGGGGCAATACTTCTGGGTTTTTCTTTGTAAAGGATCATTTCACATTAGAGTTCTTCACTTTTGCTTTTGTTTTGCTACCCTCAGTTTCAGTTCCCGTCTCGTCCATGAGTGTGAGGGCACTAGCTTTGGCACCACTGAAAGCCTGTAAATATGACCAGGATTTCTTCAGGTTCTGTTGTCATTCATCTTAAAGCTTTTTTTTAACACATTATCAGTGCCGTCCAACAATTCTGCTAAGTCATTTGCTTTCTGTGTCCGATTTAAAATATCATCGAAATGTTAAAGTATTTATTGTTTCTCACAGCATGTTCCAAAATTCTCTTTCGTTTCTTTCACGGCTTGCTCTATATACACATTGAATATTATGGGTGATAGGCTACAATCCTGAAGCAGGTTATCAGTGACTGTTCTGGATGACCTTGACCTTAGGGAATGAGATAAGGATTTCAGGGGTATCAGGCATCAGGCATCACCTGAAGCAGTGCGAGTTACATTCATGTACTGTTGCTCACCAGTAGCTAGTGCGGCCTACCCCGGCACTCTCAGAGATGGATGTGTGCTTAAGCATATGACAGATGGCAGGTGTCGTGGAAGATTAAGCCGAGGACCCAACTCATCAAAAGAGCACGCAGCCACTGGAGCGGTACTACGTACTGCCAGGGAGGTAGTATTCAGTTGTCTCACCCAACAGGTTGTAGGAGATAGTTTGCAGGCACTTAGTACGGCGCTTCACTGGAGAGAGTCCCAGGCCACCCCACATCTTCTTCAATCACAGTGGTTACCAAACAACAGTGGCAACTTGCAACGGCCACGTTCCACTACAGCTGGCTGGTTGTGTTCTCAGAGGCAAAGTCTTTTCTTGCTTGCAGGCCGCACATCACAATTTACCAGCCAAGTTATCCTGTAACTAATTATACTGTCATTCTGTTAGAATCACAGATGCAGGTGGAATGATGCAGCACTGAGACTGTTGTGTCTAGACAAGACAGCCTAGACACAATGGGGGGAAGGCGAAAGGCACGCGCTTGAACTCACGCAGGCTAGCGTGAGGTCTGAAACAGGATACGTAATGAATGCTATAAAGAAAAGTACGTAGCTTCTGGAATACTTAACTTTAATCCACATTTGTAGAACATCGCTCTTGATGATACATTAATAGAATCTCAATATAAATTGAATACGGCGCCTTGCTAGGTCGTAGCAAATGTAGCTGAAGGCTATGCTAACTATCATCTCGGCAAATGAGAGCGTAGTTGTCAGTGAACCGTTCCTTGCAAAGTCGGCTGTACAACTGGGGCGAGTGCTAGTACGTCTCTCTAGACCTGCCGTGTGGTGGCGCTCGGTCTGCAATTACTGACAGTGGCGACACGCGGGTCCGTCGTAACCTAGCGGACCGCGGCCGATTGAAAGCTACCACCTAGCAAGTGTGGTGTCTGGCGGTGACACCACAGAGACTAAGGATTCTGAATCTGTTGTGTTTGAGCTGGACACAATCAGCGGACTTGCCCTAACTAGGGCGTCTCAATTATCGTCGGTTCTTCTCGCCTCTGCACTTCCCATTAGTCAAATGCCTCTCTGTTGCAAGACTCACAGAGTGGCACATTAGATGCTGTCGTATTACGCCATTTTCAGTTCTTGATTAAGGTTCTGGCGGGCATTGAAAAGTATTATAAGTAGCGCCGTGTCTTCTACAACATTGCACATCTTGCATGCCTCAGATACCGGTTGTGATGCACGATATGAGTCAGATCTGATTCTGTAAAATTTGCAACACGTAATAACTTAGAAAGTTTTGAATGTGAACCCTGCTGTGCAACAATGTATTTTTAAAATAATAACACTATCAGGTGCAGAGATTATATATACAGAGATACTGCTTAGACTATAACTGGTAGACAGGAAGAAGAACCAATGTACTGCGTTGGCCATTTTATCAGTACTTTCTGACTTTTTCTTTTATTTCTATAAACAGTTTTCACTCTGTCTTTTTATAATATTTACTTTCTGGTTGGGCTTAATGTAATTCAATTTTCTTTTCTACATACAGATTTCACTCGTTTATACAATATTTACAACGCATGACAAACAGGGACTAGCAGCAGCAGGCGAAGAAAACCTCACAAGATATACACAGATATGTACGCAGTACACACAATGTACTGGGTGGTTACAATTAACACGTTATAACACGGAAACTAGTTATTGTAGGAGGACCAAACTTGGTAGCATTAATGTCAAGGACATGGAGAAGAGGAATAATGCGGAATCAATTCAACTGTAAACCTTTTAATGTGCTGCTGTGGTACCATTATATATCGATACCATTACTGCTGCAAAAAGGGATCAATATGGCGCCCATCAGTGTACAGAAGAGTCTCAAAGCGCAAGATTGCATTCTGCACAGCAGAACGAAGCATGTCCTCAGCTATGCTGATGTGCTGCCCTTCAGATCAGCACATGTGTTAATGTTCTCCTGGTAAACTTTATCATTCAGGTAGCCCCACAACAAGAAATCACGGGGAATGAGATCAGGTCATTCTGCCGGCAAAGCATTTGGAAACGATCGGCTGATAATTCGAAGCAGGTGAAGTTCACGAGCTATGTGCGGTGCGGCCCCATCTTGCATGAAAACTATGGAGTTCAATGCGTCTCTTTCCTGTGGCGGGAATGACATGCTGGCGAAGCATATTGTAGTAATGCTGGCGAGTCACACTGCACATCTTTGGTCCTTGATTGCCAACCTGTTCAAAAAGAACGGCCCGATGATGAATGTAGCCGTGAAGCCACACCTTACGATGACACGTTCACTACACAGAGGAACTTCATACACAATGACTGGAGCGAAGATCCCCACACTCGGCAATTCTGTGTGTTCGCGTCACCTGTCAGAGAAAAATGAGCTTCGTCTGTCCGTAGGATGGTCCAGGGCCAGCCCACCTCAGTCCTTGTGAGAAAGTGGAAAGCGAAGTCAACACGTCGTTGTTCGTCCTGTTGATGAGAGACTGTCTCAGTTGTTGGTCTAATATTTTCAGTTCTACTGTGGAAGCGACTATAGTCTCTCTCCCATAATCCAATGGGTGCTGTTGAATCCAAGTCAATAAATACGAGAATTACTTCCGAATATGCGAAACGAACTTCTCGTGGACGTCTCTCACTGGATGGAAAGCCTCAGTACGCAGTCTCTTACAGCAGTATTTCCATTAGATATCGTAAACGTTTAGGCAGTAAACGATGCTTCTCTCTTCATTAAATGTTATTATATTTCGCTTTCGATTGGTTCATTTTACAGCAAACTGTCGTAGCAAAAGAAAACCGTGACATCTACATCTACATCTACATCCATACTCCGCAAGCCACCTGACGGTGTGTGGCGGAGGGTACCTTGAGTACCTCTATCGGTTCTCCCTTCTATTCCAGTCTCGTATTGTTCGTGGAAAGAAGGATTGTCGGTATGCCTCTGTGTGGGCTCTAATCTCTCTGATTTTATTCTCATGGTCTCTTCGCGAGATATACGTAGGAGGGAGCAATATACTGCTTGACTCTTCGGTGAAGGTATGTTCTCGAAACTTTGACAAAAGCCCGTACCGATCTACTGAGCGTCTCTCCTGCAGAGTCTTCCACTGGAGTTTATCTATCATCTCCGTAACGCTTTCGCGATTACTAAATGATCCTGTAACGAAGCGCGCTGCTCTCCGTTGGATCTTCTCTATATCTTCTATCAACCCTATCTGGTACGGATCCCACACTGCTGAGCAGTATTCAAGCAGTGGGCGAACAAGCGTACTGTAACGTACTTCCTTTGTTTTCGGATTGCATTTCCTTAGGATTCTTCCAATGAATCTCAGTCTGGCATCTGCTTTACCGACGATCAACTTTATATGATCATTCCATTTGAAATCACTCCTAATGCGTACTCCCAGATAATTTATGGTATTAACTGCTTCCAGTTGCTGACCTGCTATTTTGTAGCTAAATGATAAAGGATCTATCTTTCTGTGTATTCGCAGCACATTACACTTGTCTACATTGAGATTCAATTGTCATTCCCTGCACCATGCGTCAATTCGCTGCAGATCCTCCTGCATTTCAGTACTTGCACATCATGCAAATTAGTGCGAGACGTACCCATGTTTTGCCTTTACGGTGGCTTGTATTCAGCTGGGATGACTTTTAGGGAGGCAGCTGAATGTCTGTGGAGACGTGGCGGCCCATTCTCCCGCAGTAGCCGTCATCAGTGCTATTGGATGGACAGCTCTGGAAGTCGTGTTCTAACTCATCCTAGAGGTGTTGCATCGGTTTTAGACCGCGGATCGAGGCAGGCCGGTCCATTTCAAAAATATTGTCGACCGTAAACTATCGTTTCACAGATGCTGATTCTGATAAAAACATTCTTTGTCTCCGAACTGTTGATTTTGATAAATACAATCTTTGTCACCGAACTGCTTTTCTACTGTACGTAAAACAATACTGCGTTTAGCGTTTTCTTAGTTGTAATAACGGGGCAAAGCCTTAACCATGAAAAACAGCACAGTACCATAACACCGTAATCACCTACACCACTATGTGATCAAAAGCATCCGGACAACCACAAAAACATACGTTTTTCATATTACGTGCATTCTGCTGCCACCTACGGCCAGGTACTCCATATCAGCGACCTCAGTAGTCATTACACATCGTGAGAGAGCAGAATGGGCCGCTCCGCGGAACTCACGGAATTCGAACGTGGTCAGGCGATAGGATGTCATTTGTGTCATACCTCTGTACGCGAGATTTCCACACTCCCTGGGCCCACTGTTTCCGATGTGATAGTGAAGTGGAAACGTGAAAGGCCGACCTCGTTTGTTGACTGACAGAGACCGCCGACAGTTGAAGAGGGTCGTAATGTGTAATAGGCAGACATATATCCAGACCATCGCACAGGAATTCCAAACTGAATCAGGATCCACTGCAAATACTATGACAGTTAGGCAAAAGGTGACAGAACTGGGATTTCATGATCGAGCGGCTGCTCATAAGCCACACAACACGCCAGTAAATGCCGAACGACGCCTCGCTTGGTATAAGGGCGTAAACATTGGACTATTGAGCAGTGGAAAAACGTTGTGTGGAGTGACGAATCACGGTACACAATGTGGAGATCCGATGGCAGGGTGTGGGTATGGCAAATGCCCGGTGGACGTCATCTGCCAGCGTGTGTAGCGCCAACAGTAAAATTCGGAGGCCGTGGTGTTATGGTGTGGTCGCGTTTTTCACGGAGGGGGCTTGCACCCCTTGTTGTTTGGCGTGGCATTATCACAGCACAGGCCTACAATGATGTTTTAAGCACCTTCTTGCTTCCCCACAGTTGAAGAGCAATTCGGGGATGGCGATTGCATCTTTGAACACGATAGAGCACCTGTTCATAATGCACGGCCTGTTGAGGAGTCGTTACACGACAATGACATCCCTGTAGTGGACTGGCCTGCACAGAGTCCTGACCTGAATCCTACAGAACACCTTTGGGATGTTTTGGAACCTCGACTTCGTGCCAGGCCTCACCGACCGACATCGATACCTCTCCTCAGAGCAGCACTCCGTGAAGAATGGGCTGCCATTCCCCAAGAATTCTTCCAGCACCTGACTGAACGTATGCCTGTGAGAGTGGAAGCTGTCATCAAGGCTAAGGGTGGGGCAACACCGTACTGAATTCCAGCATTACCGATGGAGGGCGCCACGAACTTGGAAGTTATTTTCAACCAGGTGTCTGGATACTTTTGATCACATAGTGTACTTCACTGACGATAGTTAGCGTACACCACTCCAAATCACTCGTTTCCAGTCCGCTACTGGATGGCGAGGCTCTTTACACCACCTCCAGCACTACTTAGTATCGACTGAAGAAATGTACCGACAGTTGCATTCCATTCTTTTTTGCAGTCGTTTGCAGCGTGCTACAATCTGGAAACATGAAAAGAGAATGTAGAATGCCAGATTTTATTCGTCATCAAAAACTATGTGATGCAAAAAAGCTTGCCTAGATGTTGTTTATAACGGATTGCATGAGACAATTGATTTGTGCTTCAACCGTTACTCGTTCGACATCCAGACAACGACTGACAAACGTGACTCACACTATATTTTTTAAATACAGAAGATCACTGCGTGCTCCCATCGTAAACGGCAGGATAGGCAACATTATTTCCCTTATACACTAGTAGTTTAGCCACACCACGTGGTACATCATCTTGATGGAGTCATTGTCTCCATTAGATTTCATACTTCTTGTATAATGAATGTCGGATGTTTTTATCTAGTTTCTGTGGTTATATCATACACTTTAATAGCTGTATTCGCTTTATTTTCTACAATATTTCGATATCGCATGAATTATTGCCTTGTGCTTTAGAAGACAACAAGAAAACCAACAGCTACACCATTTATCCGTTTCGAAAAGTGCTGGCGAGTTCTTGCAATAGTGAATGTGTCATCCTCCTCCTCTTCTTTTCCATCATAATCTTCATCTTCCTAGGTGTAACCATCATCATCGTCTTCTACTCCTCTACCTACCGTTTTCATAAATACATCGCTGTTAATGTCCTTTCGGCGCAACTGTCCTAATCACTGAGAAGGGAGTTGAATTCCATCCTTGTTGAATTGCATCTTCGTGTTAACCTTTGACAGTACCTGGCGATACATTTAGGTACAGCTGTAATTGCGTTTTCTCCCATTTTGATATATATCTCTTCATCTCTCGGCAATGATCCTCGAATTTTATCTAATGCAACCTTAACGATATGTATATACTTATAACCTTCGGTTCTAGGCGCTTCAGTCTGGAAACGCGCTACCGCTACGGCCGCAGGTTCGAATCCTGCCTCAGGCATGGACGTGTGTGATGTCCTTAGGTTAGTTAGGTTTAAGTAGTTCTAAGTTCTAGGGCACAGATGACCTCAGATGCTAAGTCCCATAGTGCTCAGAGCCATTTAAACCATTTTTTTAAATTTATTTGTCTGCAGGCGAGATAGCTTTGCTTATGAACAATGGTAGCGTTGAGAATTTTACAATAATTTTGAAGATTTAGTGTGTGCAAACCTTTTCAGCAGGTTTCGTTTTAAACAACGGGCTATATAATCATTTTCTACGCAGGTTTCTCAGATTGTGCCATCTATTGGTGAATCACCAATCATCCTCAAACTTGCTGTTAGTTCAAATGTAATGTCGTGCGTAGTAACACGCAGTTTGTGTGTTGGGTTAACGAAAAAGATATTGCCATTTGAGCCTTTGTCTCCATCATCTATGTATTCATCTTCTTCAACCTCATGGTTTAGAAACAGATGGGATTATATTTTCCAGTCCAGTGTCAGGAGCCTCAGCTAGTCTTTCTTGAAGCAATACGGATATTTCCTCAAGATTTCATCATCTATCTCATGGGACAACTCTTCCGTCCAGTTGAATTGAGAGACATGTTGACAACTGCAGTGCACAATTACGACTGAACCGATTACAAGCAAAGCTCTCAATTTATACTACTCCTTCCAGCACTAGGCATTAGTCATTAGCCATTAGGTGTTGGGTATTAGGCTTTAGTCATTAGCTGTTCGGCGTTAGGCACTAGGTATTAGGTGTTATGCATTAGTGTTAGGCATCAGGTGCTAGGAATTAGCTGTTAACTGCTAACAGATAGGTGTTAAGCTTTAGGCGTTAGCATTTAGCCACTTTCAAGTAGAAGTTACGTAATTTTACATCATATCTGGCGCTATATTCTAATACTACAAACTGATTGTTTCGAGACAAGGAGGATAGGGTTTGTGGGATATAAGGGCTACTGATTTTTTTCCATCATCCTGGATGACAACACTGGTCATCAATTCGATGCCGGTTTGTTTCTTTTTTAACATGGCGACCCATGAATGCCCTGGTGGGCTTAATAGAAGGCAAGATGCAGAGTGTATGTGTCCACGCATGCCCTCTCGAATTTAAAAAAAAAAAAGATCTGTGTTCAGATCTACGCTGGTGTTGATGTACAATCCAACGTATTCCCCTAAATTACGAACGTTGAACCCTTGACAAACATTCAGCACATGTCTATAATCCGTATCCATTATGACAACGCCTGTCACTTTACTGGAGAATGCGGTTATGTCGAATGTTGGTTCAGGGAGTGTCTCCTGAGAATCCAGCTACTCATAAGGAACGACCATTGTCTGCTACACAAGCTGAAAATTGCATAAGTGGGATACGAAGTTCTGGCGATATGAATATTCTCCTGGTGTGTTGTCTCAGCAAGTTTCTGAAGAGATGTGCGCATGGAACGTAGTCAAATCAGGGGTCGGAACATTTTTCTTGGTGTTATTTGCTTCGAAAATGACTTTTCAGCTGCGTCTACTATAAAACTGACCTTACTACTCTAAAATCGGATTTACACAAGTACTCAACAATAAAATGAGCATAATACCCTCATTTTCAAGGAGACGTGTATGTGTCGTAGAAGATGGTATTTCAAACCACATGCATTGTTAGCTGCATCACAGAATTTCTCTATTAGATGATGTTGTGACTTGGCAAGACAGCCAAGCCACTATGACCGGTAGCCGAAAGGCACGCGTTTAAGCTCACGCAGGCTGGCGTGAGGTCTGGAACAGTCAAAGGAGTTGAGTCTAGTAAAAATAATACGTAGCTGCTGGAATACTTAACTTTAATCCATAATTGGTGTACATCGGTCTGACGGTACAGGCATCACAAGATAAATAGCAAATGATAATGGCGCCTTGCTAGGGCGTAGCAAATGACGTAGCTGAAGGCTATGCTAACTATCGTCTCGGCAAATGAGAGCATAATTTGTCAGTGCACCATCTCTAGGAAAGTCGGCTGTACAACTGGGGCGAGTGCTAGAAAGTGTCTCTAGACCTACCGTGTGGCGGCGCTCGGTCTGCAGTCACTGACAGTGGCGACACGCGGGTCCGACGTATACTAACGGACCGCGGCCGATTTAAAGGCTACCACCCAGCAAGTGTGGTGTCTGGCGGTGACACCACAGATGACTGTGGTCTCTATGTGGAGTTTCAACTTTTTCTTAAGTGCAGAACATTGTAGCCTTAGGAGTGCATGTGTTTATGTTCTCTCTTACCAATACCTTCCAGGTACCGGTCCTAGAGTCTAAAACAATAGAGTTGATAGCTTGGTTGATTTATGTAAAAATGCGTCGAACTCCATCCGTCTGGAGATCCATCGCGTATAAAAATCATTCATTTCTTGTTCTCCTTAACCGTCTGCTGTTACATTACGACACTGAAATCTGATACTATGCATCGATAACGAGTGCTAAGCTCCTCGAGATGGGCGCATCTCGAGAAACCTCGTGCACTTGGATGGGTGAGGGCTTGGAAGGCTCTATTCATTCACGAGACTGGAGTGTAGTGGTATACTTCTGATCGGTTGCAGATTAATTCGTTAACGGTGCTGCAAGGCGGGTTGGTCAATGACAGTGTGAGGAGGGTCTTTCACTCTCTAATTTTACCCTAAGACAGCGGGAATGCTCTGTGACTCCCATACGCAGAGAGATAGATCGTAAATTAAACACTATGCTCGATGTGTTAGAAATATGTGGAGCACTGTCTGGTATGCTTTGACGATTTATGTGTACGAGAATTAACACTGAATGGACGTACTGCACAGTCGTCTATCCATGTTCGCAACGATACTCGCAAAGTGGAGAAAGGGTGGTTTACCTATGATACTGAAATTAGGGAAACATGCTGCCACAGCATTGGCCAGTGTTTAAGTTACTGTAAAATTCCTAAAATTGTTCACGCTATCAACTGTGATGCTTATTATTAGAGTACATTGGATGGCGTCTTTTCCATCCCCACAGTGCACTGGAACACGGTTGGTTACCACATAATGATTGACTGATATCGCTTGTTTGATTTGGGGAAAGAGGTTTGGTGGATGGACAGCACCGTCTGAGGTGGATAGCACCAAAACACTGATCGCGTACATGATTGCAATATGAGGAATCAAAAATGGCTATGCGACTTAACTTCTGAGGCCATCAGTCGCCTAGAACTTAGAACTAATTACACCTAACTAAGCTAAGGACATCACACACATCCATGCCCGAGGCAGGATTCGAACCTGCGACCGTAGCGGTCGCTCGGCTCCAGACTGTAGCGCCTAGAACCGCACGGCCACTCCGGCCGGCTATGAGGAATCAGTCGAAAGAGAACGCAGAGGCATCAGCTTTTTCGTCAGTGTGAGAGACGAGTCCAAATGTAGAGCTCGTGAATCACATTCGGACTGTAGTTTTGAAACCTACGCCAACGCCGTAAAACTCTTCCAGTTTGCTTATGTTGTAACTGTCTTTAATTTAAAATCAACCAATGTGTGGCGTGTTATGCTGTCCACCGTAAGAACGTCTTGTATCCTGCGAAAGGCCGTGGATCAGAACATCTTAATGTCAGTCTAGAACCTGGCACAGGCCTCGAAGTCGTGGCAGAAAAACGAAATGTTTGGCATTGTACAAAAGCGTGTTAGAAAACAGTGTTAGAAACAACGAAACAGGACCAGAGGGATCGTCTCATGCGATTTAGTATAGTCTGTGAGATTCGATCATTCGCCTAGAGTATAGGTGATCAAACTTTCAAGTGGCCTGTGCAGTGCCTGTATATTTAATAGGATCATGCCACACAGGTGGCAGTAGCAGCAGCAGTCTGAGGTGTAAATTCAGTGAGGTATGAGGTATACCGTTTCGACTGCTTGGATGGCTGCACTCTGCGTTGTTCTGGGGAGCACTGCGAAATGTCTTTCTCCGCCCTGGACCACACCGCAGCTATGCGTCATTGCGCCAGCATCAGTGCCTAGGTGACTTCTATATCAGATGAAGTTAGTTGAGCTTTTATAGTTTGTAATTTTTCTTTGTTGGGGTAGAGAATAATGATGATAGCATTCTGGGCTGATTGATTTGAATGGACGCAGATCTGATTCAGACTGTAGTATCTGTATCTAGTTTGGAGACATACCACACTGCGCGCATTTCCACCGAATGGTCAAAACACTGGCCTGTTGCAGTAACTTAGATCGTTCTGTTTTTTACACGGTTTGCAGAAGGTAGTGGATATGTCTTTCTCCGGATTATGCTCCGTTCCGACTTAAATTGGAATCAAGAATTAAATTTTCACTCTGCAGCGGAGTGTGCTCTGATATGAAACTTCCTGGCAGATTAAAACTGTGTGCCGGACCGAGACTCGAACTTTAAATTGGAATGATCAGATGCGGAAAGCTGTAGAAATGGGAGCAATTGCAAGATGCGTAGGGGGTGACTAAAACGACGTTGGAATTTTACTGTAGCAGCTAGGTTTAGGGGAAGGTGACTCGTTTCGAGATATGAGAGTGCCAGAAATATGATTGAGTAGTGGTTGTAATCATTAAAGGTATTGTCAATAGGAACCAACACAGGTATGTGCTTGAATGGAAAGATCTGATTCCAAATCATGGACATTATTTCTATTGGATAGCGTAACACTGGAGATCTGAGAAGGTAGCGTACATTTTCTTAAGACCTTAATTGGCACATCACCTACTACTACTGTTTGTGTTCCTTCTCAATCAGTCATCGCCTATAACTCAGTGGATATATCGCGGAACCTCTGATATGGCCTCGAGACAGAATGCGCTACAAATACTACAGAATTATCTAGCTGGGGCGGTGTGAGGGGGTCGCAAATACCGCTTACATACTATGTTCCTTAGCCAAATCACTTTCAAAATGCGGTAATTTTATGACGAGGTTGAATCGTAGACTACATGTTGGTCTGATAATACACATTCCTACGATCACTGTCATGGTATTTGTCTAGAAGAAAACCACCTCATTCAGGGGTTATGTCGTACCTCGATTCGTAAAGTGGATATAGCTTTTAACATGGGTACTTGTGTGCACCTGTAGAACCAAGATCGGTTGTGACAGTATCATGCAGTAGTTGTTGGGACTGGTTTTTTTTAACATCTGGGCGATTATGTCTCTCTATCTAAGACACAGCGGTACCACTCGCAGAAAAAAACCTAAGAGACATGTCCACCCATCGTTGATTTTCGGTCAATATTATTTCGTGTTGTAGGCATCTGCTCAGATTCCCTGAGCGCACTCCAGAGCCTCAGTGATCCGTATCCGGTTCACCCTTTCGTGCACCGGATCCAACGCTCTCTTCAGCAGCTGGTGGACAACGGTTCTCCGGTTAGCTTTGTGTGGGTTCCTGGCCATGTCGGTATCCCTGGGAACGAAGCTGCAGATGCCGCAGCCAAGGCTGCGGTCCTCCAGCCTCGGACAGGTTCTTGTTGTGTCCCTTCATCAGATTGTAGCTGTCGGCGCATTTTATCGCTGTGGCATGCCGATTGGGCTGCACTTACGGACAACAAGCTTCGGACCTTGAAACCTCTTCCCGCGGCTTGGACGTCCTCCTCACGCCCTTCTCGGCGGGAGGAGGTCGTTTTGGCCCGGTTACGAATTGGACACTGCCGGTTCAGCCATCGCCATCTGCTGACGGGTGCGCCGGCGCCGTTCTGCCCATGTGGGCAATTGCTGACGGTTCGCCACATTTTAACGTCCTGGCCGGATTTTAACACACTGCGTCTTGATCTTGGCCTGCCATGTACTCTAGATGCCATTTTAGCGGATGACCCACGAGCAGCTGCTCGCGTTCTTCGTTTTATCAACTTGACAAACCTCTTTAAGGACATTTGATAATGCTGTTTTTTTAATCCTATGCCTATCGATCTGTCTTTTATCGTGTTTTCCCTTTAGTTGCTGTTTTAAACTTGTGCCTCGCGGTGCATTCCTAACGGAGTCTGGGCGCTAATGACCATTGAAGTTGTGCGCCCTAAAACCACACACAAAAAAAGGAAAGAGTATGTCAAATCATAAGAAAGGTAGTGATATTTCTAGTTCCAAAGCCACTGCCGACAGCAGGGTGTATTTCTGATAGTTTGCTCATTGTCGAATGCCCTTCAATTGAGACCGCGATCGTAACATTTAATTGTAAGTATAATGATAAAACATATATGTGACCGGTTCTGTAGAATGATTCCGCATATGTCTGGCCTGTGGTGGGAATGATTCACATTTCCCGTTAACAGCAGCAGCCGTCCGAATGCAGAAGCCTGTTGGAGTGTAGGAATGTATCTGAGTTAACTTTGCCGTCGTCTAGACGACCGAATAGCGAACTAATACTTAGTATGTGTTGGATAGCTTTCGTAATCAAGTGGAAATTTGAGAATGAATATGGAGATTTGTTTGCATTGGACTATTATTCCGTCTCATGTAAATTGTTCGGTTGCCTGCTTCTGCAAATTCGTGCCTTTATTTCGTTGAGAGAAGATCGATTGTGGGGTGTGCATATAGCAGGTGAAAGAGATGTTTGCTTGTTCTCTAGACATGACAAACACCTTAGTTGAGCCTGTAAATTATAGGGGGGATTTAGAATCTTTTACATCAGCGAGTCCGGTATTTGCGGGTGGAAATATCATTTTTCATCTGTTTGTTTCTAGTTACTCAGTGATCTAGAGCACGCTCCACCTAGCTAAGGTTTCGGGTTTGTAGAGAAATAATTTCCAGTCTATATCACCGGAATTATGTTTCATGAGCAATCGGGGGGCTACTGCTGTGTGCTTGATATCGAGAAGTACCGCGATAATGATATTGTGGTAAACCATGTGAAAATAGTGTTCTTGTATTCAAGATCCTATCATCAGTGGGACAGCAGTGTAAGTGAGTAAGAGTCTTTGCCTATTTGACGATATGTATGGCTCTTTGCGATGTTTAGTTGTCGCTGCAAAATGGTGATCAGTGTAAAATAGTTTATTGCCGCTGTAAGTCTCGTCTGTAGAAAAAAAGAAAAGGCGGGTGGTGCTTACCTAGGACTGAGGAGCATCGGTCTGAGTGTAGGTATACCATAATTTTTTCGGGTGCTGTACAGATATAAAAGATAACTGACCTGTTTGTGTAAACTGTGTGTATATTGCATTTAAAGGTACTGTGGCTTATGTTGTGTAAAATGTGTGTATACTGCATTGTATAGTTACTGTGATTTATGTTGTGGCAAGATTAGAGAGGATGACTGTGTGTCCTGTCGTGAGGTACGTATAGATTCAGCACATCACCAACGGTGACAGAATTTTTATGTGGAAAATTATGTGGGCTAAAGATACTGAGATTCGTTCCAGAAGCACAGCCATCAAGAGGAGACATTACCTGTACATCTATCGGTGTCAGACTGTAGCAGCAATCGTAATATTTAATTGGAGTTACACTGGTAAATATGCTCCTGGCTTTCAACATTCTCGTGTGTCTTGTATTTATTTGATGTTCTGTAGACAACTTTTGCGGTGTTTAACTGTCAGTGCAATTTAGCGATCTGTGCAAAATAATTTTACTGCTGAAAGTCTCGTCTGCAGAGAACATAGTGCTTAGAGCCATTTGACCCATTTGACCTCTCTCCTACACAACTCTCTACGACAGTAACAACAATTTCCGTAGTTTCCAGGAAGTGCAACGACTACGGTAGTTGAAATCAGCTGGCGTATGAACGAACGTCGTCTCTCTGTGCCTAATCTCAGCAACTTGGACTATTAGATGGGGCTACCTGCATTTGCAGATTACACTGCAGTCGATTTTAAAATAAATTTCTTTTAGCTTTTTGAACATTTCAGGGGTGGTTTGGACCCCCAAAATCACCTGCCCCCCCCCCCCCTTTAGCTATGACCGTCAGATTAGTGACAGCGGGCACAGAGGCGTTTAACCAATCATTATCCCCAAGCTCTGTTCGTGAATAGAATGGGAAGAAGCCATAGGAAATAATTCAATGGGAAATAAACACACCCAAGGTCTTCGCAGTGGTCTGGAGTGTCTATATGCAGACGGATACTGATGAGCCAAAACATTATGACCTGCGTGCGACTGAATATCATTTGATGGCGTTGTGTGCACCTGGTGCGGCAAGAAAATTATATGTGGGGAGCAGAGACGAATGGGGTATCATTCAAGTGACGAGATGGCCCGCAAAAATGGAAATCCGCTGACATAAGCAGGTTATTATGGCCCGGCATTTCGGAAACGACAGAGGTGGTAAATGTGGCAAGTGATGGACGTATTCAGTAGTGCTGAGCCCACCTCTGCTTGTATCTGTAGGAAGAAGGAAGATTTATTGTAAAGGACAGCAAGGATCAATATTACGTATATATTTTAAGGCGAAAGGAATATTAATTTTGGATAATTTCTTTATTTTTGAAGAGAAGAAGTTCAAGGCATGACTGCAGCATTGCGCATCAAGTTTCTCGAAATAATTATTTTCAGATAGTTAACTTGACAGAGCTGAGACAAAGACCATCCCGCTCCCCTGAGTCATGCATTAAGATATCCACTACACTACCGGCCATTGAAATTGCTACACCACGAAAATGACGTGTTACAGACGCGAACTTTAACCGACAGTAAGAGGATGCTAAGATATGTAAATGATTAGCTTTTCAGAGCATTCACACAAGGTTGGCGCCGGCGACGATGCCTGCAATGTGCTGACATGAGGAAAGTTTCCAGAAGATTTCACATACACAAACAGCAGTTGACCGGCGTTGCCTGGTGAAACGTTGTTGTGATGCCTCGTGCAAGGAGCAGAAATGCGTGCCATCACGTTTCCGACGTTGATAAAAGTCGGATTGCAGCCTATCGCGATTGCGGTTTATCGTATCGCGACATTTCTGCTCCCGTTGGTCGAGATCCAATGACTGTTAGCTCAATATCGAATCGGTGGGTTCACGAGAGTAATATGGAACGCCGTGCTGGATCCCAACGGCCTCATATCACTAGCAGTCTAGATGACAGGCGTCTTATCCGCATGGCTGTAACGGATCGTGCAGCCACGTCTCGATCCCTGAGTCAACAGATGGGAACGTTTTCAAGACAACAACCATCTGCACGAACAGTTCGACGACGTTTGCAGCAGCATGGACTATCAGCTCGGAGACCATGGCTGCGGTTAACCTTGACGCTGCAGCACAGACAGGAGCGCATGCGATGGTGTACTCGGCGATGAACCTGGGTGCACGAATGGCAAAACTTCATTTTTTCGGATGACTCCAGGTTCTGTTTACAGCATCATGATGGTCGCATCCGTGTTTGGCGACATCGCGGTGAACGCACATTGGAAGCGTGTATTCGTCATCGCCATACTGGCGTATCACCCGGCGTGATGGTATGGGGTGCCATTGGTTACACGTCTCGGTCACCTCTTGTTCGCATTGACGTCACTTTGAACAGTGGACGTCACATTTCAGATGTTTTACGACCCGTGGGCTCTATGCTTCATTCGATCCCTGTGAAACCCTACATTTCAGCATGATAATTCACGACAGCATGTTGCAGTTCCTGTACAGGCCTTTCTGGATACAGAAAATGTTCCACTGCTGGCCTGGCCAGCACATTCTCCAGATCTCTCATCAATTGAAAACGTCTGGTTAATGGTGGCCGAGCAACTGGCTCGTCACAATACGCCAGTCACTACTCTTGATGAACAGTGGTATCGTGTTGAAGATGCATGGGCAGCTGTACCTGTACGCGCTTCCAAGCTCTGTTTGACTCAATGCCCAGGCGTATCAAGGCCGTTATTACGGGCAGGGGTGGTTGTTCTGGGTACTGATTTCTCAGGATCTAAGCACCCAAACTGCGCGAAAATTAAATCACATGTTGGTTCTAGTATAATATATTTGTCTAATGAATACCCATTTATCATCTGCATTTCTTCTTGGTGTAGTAATTTTAATGGGCAGTAGTGTATTTAAGCTGTTTGGTTTTATAGTAACTCTCTTTTAAAATTATACCCTTTTCAAATCATTGTTCACATTGTTACGCATAGTACTGTTCAGACCAATGTTACGTATGAAGATCAAGCGAAGCTTTACTCCGTCTTTTTGAACACTTACTTCATTCTAAAATCGTTGCCTTGGAATATCATTTAATATGAATAGTTACTCTACCCATCCCACTGTTTAGAGAAGGTTTATCATTCGCATTACCACACTGCACGATATGGTGTGCAACTGTTGAATATTGTTTGGAAAGGTTATTTCAAAATGGAAATCTAGCTCAGCTGATAACTGCTTGCTGTTTCCTGGTGTCCTTTCGAGAAATCTGAGCAATCTTGTCAAGACGCGAGGTAGTGGAAATTTTGATTAAGGCCCGATAATCGTTATAGTTCAGTTGCGCATTTAATACAAAGACAAGCTGTATTCAGAGGAGTTACAGTTCAGTTCAAATTTGCTTCTGTTTAGTCAGAGGTTAGCATACCAGTTTATGGGTATAAAATTTTGTTAGTATGTAGAGTTTTTATAGAGTGGGAGGTAAAGTTAGGCTAAATTTCATACAGGAAGGTATGGTGGGGAGCTTACAAGGGTAGTGAAAGTATCTGATGAAAAATATTAAATGATGGAAAATTGCGGGAATATCGAATAAAACGAAAATTATATAATTTAGAAATTTCTAGTGAAAGGATCTTTGAACACTGACAGTATTACATGAAACTAAGTTTGTCGGGGAAACGCTCACTCACAGTGGCTAAACATTAGGTACTGAGAATGTGTTAACATCTAACTTATTTCAGTGCACGTAACAAGGTACCGGTAACGCCCTCCAAATTAGGGCTGTAATTAGGCCCTGATAATGTCTTACCTGCAATGGATGATCGGTCCTGGTCTGCACCAGCATAGCTGCCAGTCACAGTGCTGTTGCGACGTAATAAGCTGAAAGAGAAAAGGGCTGCGCTGCGTGCCGTAATTTACCGCTTGTCGACGAAGACAACACCCTACCCACTCACCGTTCTGTTCTCTTAGTGCTACTGCATTCAAAAAGTGAACCATTTAAGAAAAGGGAGAGGATAATTTTGAATGAAAAGTAAAGTAAAATCAGAACTTATTTAATTTTTTCTAAATTGCAAATATAACATTTAAATTCATTTTAATAAAATTATTCCTAAAAACAGCCGACCAGTTGCAATGGATAAAGAAATCTTTACCTAGGTTTCGGCAGATTTAAATCTGCCTTCTTCAGATTTAAATCTGCCTATACCTAGGTAAAGCCCGCATCTCGTGGTCGTGCGGTAGCGTTCTCGCTTCCCACGCCCGGGTTCCCGGGTTCGATTCCCGGCGAGGTCAGGGATTTTCTCTGCCTCGTGATGGCTGGGTGTTGTGTGCTGTCCTTAGGTTAGTTAGGTTTAAGTAGTTCTAAGTTCTAGGGGACTTATGACCACAGCAGTTGAGCCCCATAGTACTACTTATAAAGCAATCAACAGAAGGGGCTGAAGCTTGCTAACACAATGGACATATAACTAACAAATCGTCACCTTTACCTAAAGCTCGAAACCGCTGAACAATCAATATTAACAAACCTCTATTGCACACAAAGCAATGTGTCAAAACAGGGTGACACCAAGAACGTCTGAAGACGGCAAGAAGTCGGCTTGCCGGAATATCGCGCCTTTTGGACGACACCGCCCGGCTGCATACGCGAGAAATTTTCAAGATTTATGTACGCCGGGAAAACCTCAGGTCACACAGGGTGACAATTATTCAACCATATGAAAAAAACGTAAATTACTTACAAACTACGGCGTGCACACATTTTATTCAACAAGTAAACGTCAGTAGAGATATTCGGATTTAGGTTATATGTTCTGTGGTGTCACCGTCAGACACCACACTTGCTAGGTGGTAGCTTTTAAATCGGCCGCGCTCCGCTAGTATACGACGGACCCGCGTGTCGCCACTGTCAGTAATTGCAGACCGAGAGCCACCACACGGCAGGTCTAGAGAGACGTACTAGCACTCGCCCCAGTTGCACAGCCGACGTTGCTAGCCATGGTTCACTGAGAATTACGCTCTCATTTGCCGAGACGATAGTTACCATAGCCTTCAGCTACATTTGCTACGACCTAGCAAGGCGCCGTATTCAATTTATATTGAGATTCTATTAATGTATCATCAAGAGCGATGTTCTACAAATGTGGATTAAAGTTAAGTATTCCAGAAGCTACGTACTTTTCTTTATAGATTCAGACCTCACGCCAGCCTGCGTGAGTTCAAGCGCGTGCCTTTCGCCTTCCTCTCATTGTGTCTAGGCTGTCTTGTCTAGACACAACATGTTCGATATGCCTGCCATCATTGGTGACGATGTGGTGCAGACGAAAAGCGAAATTCTGCATGACCAGCAGAAGTGTCGGAATATCGATTCTGTCAGTGACCTCCTGAATTGCTATTTTCAGATCGGCAATGATTTTTGGCTTATTGCCATACTTCTTGTCTTTAATATACCCCCCCCCCTGAAAAAAAATATGTGTTCAGAATCGAAGAATATGGCGGCCAATGGAGGCCCATGCCAGTGGACTGCGCACCCCAGAGCCAGAATGAGGTCCCCAACGTGCTCCTCCACGACATCAAACACTCTCCTGCTTAGATGGTTTCGAACTTCGTCTTGTATGAAACATATACTGTGGAAATCAGAGTCACTTTGCATAATGAAGATGAAATCATCTTCCAGAGCCGGCCGGAGTGGCCGAGCGGTTCTAGGCGCTACAGTCTGGAATTGCGCGACCGCTACGGTCGCAGGTTCGAATCCTGCCTCGGGCATGGATGTGTGTGGTGTCCATAGGTTAGTTAGGTTTAAGTAGTTCTAAGTTCTAGCGGACTGATGACCTCAGAAGTTAAGTCCTATAGTGCTCAGAGCCATTTCAACCATCTTCCAGAACCTTCATGTAGCGTTCGGCCATCAAGGAATATCGCACCGATTATCCCGTGACTGTACATTGCACATCGCACAGTCACCCGTAGAGGGTGAAGAGACCTCGATCGCGAAATGTGGATTCTCATTGCCCCAAATGCGCCAGTTTTGGATCTTGACGAACCCATCCAAACGAAAGTGGGCTTAAACGAAATTCGCATGCGCATGCTAATTTCCAGCATACCCCGCGGCCGACAGTGCACCTTCGACGTCCTAACGCAAACCGTTCATAAGTTATGACGATTTTATTTCATGTAGTTCAATAGCTGTGACCCTGTACCTTTTGGCTGCTGAGTCGTTCCTGAGTCAAAATCAAATTCCTCCAATAATATTCAATTCTTAACGATTCTCCACTTCTCAAAATTCATCGCCTTCGAAAGGGAACAATGTGCTCTGACCCAGAGCTTCTCAGCTAAGTCAACCGATCACCGGCTCATCTGGCCCGATACTCGACAACGACTCTCACTCCTCGCTACTGCTGTCCTGCCTACAGCGCGCTACTTTACTCAACAATGGTTTTTTTTAATACCCAAAAACAATGTCTCCTTTCGTGTATCCAAGCTTTGCAAATGTATCTATGGAGCTAGACTCCTTATCAAATCTGTTACAGAAGTGATTGATAAATTCGTGCTATGGAAAATTATCAACGAACTATTTTCACAAATAAAATTTCTTCATGATAGAAGTGGCAGACAACGTATTTTCTAAGATTCTTCTGCAAATCAAGTCAGACTAATGAAACGTATCCATATCATGCAAAGTAGGTGGCTTTCTCTTTACACAAACCTTTCAAAAGGGAAAGCCCGAGCAGGCAACAAGGCGATGGACATGCACGCTTACACACAGAATGTGCAGGCCGAAGCCTTACCCACTCTATAAATCAGAATAAGTGGTGATTTGTGGAAGAGCGGGAAACTGAGTGCAATGCTGATATGTGCCGGAATTGTTTCGGAGCACAGCAGCCAGCGAACATTGTTGAACAAGGGGCGCCTCAGCATTTGGCCTCTGTGTGGTCCTATATTGACCCAACCAGATCGTCAGTTATGACTGCAGTTAGCAAGCGTCATCGAGATTGGACCATGGATCTATGCAGCTCGATAGTCGTTTCTCGATTTTGCAAACAGGTTGTCGAAATAGGCGGGTGGGGGCAGTATCACGCTATGGAGCACACATATGGTGGAATTTGACGGTGAATTTGTGTGCAATTTAGACGTTTTGTCCACAAGATTTGTGTTGTCATGGGCACTTCAACTTTGGATACATTGCATTTCAGTCGCGCGCTGGAAACATGTATACTCTTCTGACATTACGCCACTCTAATCGAGCCATCATCCTAGCTATCGGATGACATGTGTAACTTCCTTTTGAAGTCCCTATGTAGCCGTATAGTCCAGTTACATTCAGTCGGAATAACCACCTTTTGCAGTGCGGACGTGCTGGCAGAGAGTCAGTGACGTTCTGGAAGGTATCGACAGCGATGTGACGTCACGCTGTCTCTATAAACTGGTTCAAATGGCTCTGACCACTATGGGACTTAAACATCTGAAGTCATCAGTCCCCTAGAACTTAGAACCACTTAAACCTAACTAACCTAAGGACATTACACACGTCCATGCCCGAGGCAGGATCCGAACCTGCGACCGTAGTGGTCTCGCGGTTCCAGACTGAAGCGCCTACTACCGATCGGCCACAACGGCCGGCCCGCTGTCTCTAGAGCAGCGGCCAGTTGTGCTAGATTTCTTGGTTGAGGATCCATGGCGCGAACGAAATGGTCCTACAGATGCTTACCCGGATTTAAAAACAAAGAGTTTGGTGGCCAGGGTAATACAGTAAACTCCTATTAGTGCTCTTCGAACTATGAACCTACACGGTGAATTGTGCGAGATTTTGCATTCTCTTGCTGGTAGATTCGACAGTGCCGAGGAAAAACAAAATGTATGTAGGAATGGATATGATTCCCAGTCCGCCTGCTTAGCTGAGTGGTAACGTGTTTGCCTACCATGAAGCGAAGTCACGTTCGATTCTCGGCCAGGGTGGAGATTTTCTCTACTCGTGAACTGGGTATAGCGTTGTCTTCATGATCCTTTTATCATCGTCACCGACACACAAGTAACACAGTGTGGCGTCACTTGCACCCTGCAGTCAACTTCGCCAGATGGGGTTTCCCAGCCAACAATGCCACACTATTATTTCATTTTTTTATGGTCCCAAAACAGATGCATATTAGTGAGGATCCATTATGTCTTCGAAAGTGACGAGATCACCTAGGTAATGCCACAAAAACATTCCTCAGACCATAACGCTCCCTTCTTATTTGCTTTCAGACGTTTCACACCGTACACACCAATGGCCATTTGTAGAGCATCTGACAAGGCCACCTGTCGCCACTCAGTAGTTCTCAGATGCCGTACTACCGTGCGAATTCCAGACTTCGTCGCCGATGCACAACATTCATCAAGGGTGCATGAACCAGACGCCTGCCGCGGAGGCAGGTCGTTCAGAAGAGGCTGTTGGTAGCCCCTTGGTTCACCTGGGTGGTCGCTTCTTCAACACTGTCACGCCTGTTCACCCATATACATCTCTGCTGCTGTCCTCCACCCCTGTCATCTATGACCCACGATGCACCACAGATGCCTCGTCACCGATTTTGGATAGCGCCATTTTGCTGTGCACGGTACGCCTTAACCACGGCAGCAAGCGAACCGTTTCCAGTCTTAGCAGTTTCAGAAATGGTTCCACCTTTGGTCCGAAAGCCGATGGTCATGCCCTTATGGACGTTAGATAAATTGCTTCGTTTCCGCATTACGACAACGGCTGCACTGTTTTCCGCGTTCCCCCGATACCTGTTGCATATCCTCTGCAGCTACTGCTGCCACCTGCCGTCTGCTAGATGTTATTGCACGTTGACTTTGAAAATGGACGGTGGTCATATTTGTGGTGTCACCGCCAGACACCACACATGCTAGGTGGTAGCCTTTAAATCGGCCGCGGTCCGCTAGTATACGACGGACCCGCTTGTCGCCACTGTCAGTGATTGCAGACCGAGCGCCGCCACACGGCAGGTCTAGAGAGACTTCCTAGCACTCGCCCCAGTTGTACAGCCGACGTTGCTAGCAATGGTTCAATGACAAATTACGCTCTCATTTGCCGAGACGATAGCATAGCCTTCAGCTACGTCTTTTGCTACGACCTAGCAAGGCGCCATATTCAATTGCTATTCATCTTGTGATGCCTGTACCGTCAGACCGATGTACACCTATTATGGATTAAAGTTAGGTATTCTACCAGTTACCTCCTGTTGTGCTAGTCTTATTTCTCTGACCTGTTCCAGACCTCACGCCAGCCTGCGTGAGCTTAAACGCGTGCCTTTCGGCTACCGGTCATAGTGGATTGGCTGTCTGGCCAGTCCACTACAATATTAATGGACTGTATAGGTAGTGATAACGCTTTCGCTCATCACTGTACATGGTGTTTGTGTTCCAGGTTCTTGCCGCAATGGATACACAAGTCCTCGTGAGATCACCGAAGTTAAGCGCTTTCGGAAGTGGTCGGCACTTAGATGGGTGACCATCCAGGCCGCCATGCGCTGTTGCCATTTTTTAGGGGTGTATTCAGCCTCGTGATGCCAACTGAGGAGCTACTCGACCGAACAGTAGCGACTTAGGCGAATAATACCATCTTACGACTGGGAGAGCGGTGTGCTGACCCCACGCCCCTCCTATCCGCATCCTCCACCGAGGATGACACGGCGGCCGGATGGTCCCGGTAGGCCACTCGTGGCCTGCAGACGGAGTGATTGTGTTCTAGGTTGCTATCACTGCAAGTCTAGCTGGCTTATTTTGCCTGGAGTGACGCTGCAATCTGTAGTTACGTTTTAATTTTATTCTCCTCTGTGAATGTCGCAGCCATTGGTACCAGCGGTGGGCGAGAGTCATTTTGACTAGGCAGACTTTGTGTTTTAAGATCTGATAATCAGAAGTTTTAAAACAGAAAACCGCACACTCACCTCGAGGGAAACCACACCATTGCGGAGAGGAACTTTTCCCGTTGGGCTGCAGATAGGGGCGTGAGAGAAGAAATAAAAGCGTGGGAAGCCCACCGTACGGCTCCCGCTGCCCGCTGCTCAGTACAGAGAGGAATCCGTCAGTTTGTCAGCCCTGCCGGGGCTGTATCGGGCGCCGCCCATCCCCGGCTGCTGCGTTACGGTAATGACCCGCTTAAAAGTTGGCCGCCCTGGCGAGGCGCAGCGCGGCACTGAGTAACGCTCATCCCCGGCGACGGGGGAGCGCGCCCCGCCCTGCCCTGGGGCTGGAGCTGGAGTTGGAGCTAGAACTGGAGACCGGGCCGATGCGATTTACGAGCGCCGAGTTTAGCTGCGGATCCCGCCGCGTAAATCATGACCCCCCCCCCACCCCCACCCCCGGCCACGTCTGCGCGTGCGCTACCCACTCGTTAGGCGGGCCCAGCCTGCGGGCGCTATCGGCGCTTGATCGGCGCGGCCGGGAGCCGAGACAACAGGTGCCGCGGGGATAGGCTGGCTCCAGCTCCAGCTGTCGTAATCCGAGCGCTCAGCGCCGACTCCATTCCGCCGTAGGGCTCACGCCAACAGTACACAGCTCGTAGTTATCACGCCGCTTCCAGCGCTGACGCAAGCCGTACAATCGTGCCGACCGCGGCAGTACTGTGAAAACGTTGTAGTCAAACTATGGTAGGCTACCGTAGACTATCATAAGTAAGCGCAGACTATCGTAGCTTTCCTGGCAGTTTTCGTCAATTAAGGTCGTACCCGCGTCACCTGTAAGTTAGATGTGTTGCATACCACATAACGCATTCTTTACATATACAATCACTGCGTTACGGTATTCCCCTAAAAGCCGGAAGGTGGCGTGTGTTCAGATGTCTCTGAGCACTATGGGACTTACCTTCCGAGGTCATCAGTTCCCTAGAACTTAGAACTACTTAAACCTAACAATCCTAAAGACATCACACACAGCCGGCCGGAGTGACCGAGCGGTTCTAGGCGCTATAGTCTGGAACCGCGCGACCGCTAGGGTCACAGGTTCGAATCCTGCCTCGGGCATGGATGTCTGTGATACCCTTAGGTTAGTTAGGTTTAAGTAGTTCTAAGTTCTAGGGGACTGATGACCTCAGAAGTTAAGTCCCATAGTGCTCAGAGCCACATCACACACATCCATGCCAGAGGCAGGATTCGAACCTGCGACCGTAGCGGTAGCGCGGTTACAGACTGTAGTGCCTAGAACCGCACGGCCACCCCGGCCACGCCGGAAGGGGGGGGGGGGAACCGTCTAGAAATTGAGTGAGGATACATAAAGTGCCAGGTAACCTATGGTACATTTTTGTTCTTTGTAGTTATTCTCTTGTCTGTTACTTAAAAGTAATCTTATAGCAAAACTGAAACCATCAATATTAAATTCAATTTTTATTCGAAAATTGTTCTTCTGTAACCTGAAACAGAGAGATGCTGCAGCGAAAATAAAAAAAAATGCAGTTTTATCATATAGAGCTAGAAAACGTTATCTCCTCAACAAAAAGATATAATTAAAAAGGTCCTCAACAAAAAGATAAAATAAAAAAACGCAAAAAACGTGTATCAAGCATCGCTTCAGTACATCGTTGAAATGATGGAAAACACGTTTCTGTTATTCATGAACAACTTACATATTTAATAATAATAACGGGAAGCTCTTGGCTGTCATCATGATGATGAACGTTCTACTGAGTACAAAATAAAAACAATAAATAAACACATTTTTTATTTTTGTGTGTGTAAACTGTACTTGCACCAAAAGTAATTGCTTTGGTTACATAAAACTGCAGAACTTACATGAACAGACAAACTTTATTGCGTATAAAATGCAGTTTATATTCTGTTAGGAAATAAAATAAACAATGGACCAACACTGAATGGTGCACGGCTCTAATTACATGCAAAACAAACAGTCAAACAAACAAAAAAGCAAACTGTAGTTGTCGGCTCCAGTCTCTCTCTTTCACATTCATTTATGTTTCTTGCCCTACGAATGTTACCTATACTACTGGAAATCCTTTGATTTACTGTGTCATTTATGTAGTGTACCAAAACTGCCGAAATGAAGTTTTGGTAGAGCGACACTATGTACCGGCGTTATTCTCTGCGTGCATCGCAGCCTACATTCCACTTGCGTGCTTTCCGTGTACGCTGGGTTGGAGCCGCTTGCTAGTTTCAGTCTACGCGACCGTCCTCGGATCTACAAAGGAATTACGTTCATAAGACAAGAGATATCAAGTAGGTACCTAATTAACAAATAGCCGGTCTCAAATACGATTAGTCTGTTACATAGCGTCCATTTTGCCAGTGCCAGCACCAATAGTAAAAAGTCAATTATTAGCGGTTGGATATTTCATATGCCTTGAAATTATTCTCAAACTAAACTACAACACACTAACATTACCTTGCGTCAAAATGCAAGTCGTTTCTAGTGCACAATGTACTTAATAAAGATATAAGTAAATAATAATTAATAAAGATATAAATTCAGCCTGACCAAGCTGAAAAGTATATTGTAACTGCAGTTCAGTCAGAAAGCGAAATTTTACCTGTCTATGTTAAAAGGACACATATAGAGTTCAATTTTCTCAGAAGCGCCATAGCCGGGGACAGTTATGTAACTAAGGGATTCAAAATGTGCAGCACAAAGAAGTGGTGCCAGCAGATTAAGAAAAGATCAGGTCCTAACAGGTAGGAAACTAAATACCGTCATGCCAGTTGACTCGAACATTCACAAGAATCAGCTCACATCGGATTTAGGGCAACACGGCACAAAAATTCTGTGGCAAGACTCCATTGTGCTCACAGCTATACTCTTTCCATCCTGCGGATTCGCCAAATTGTGACAAGAGAATGAAGATATACTTACACCCCTATTTACATGTGACCACGCAACGGAAATCTACTTGCATCACTACTGAGGCGGGCACAACAATATTTCAAGACAGAACAAGTTGTGACACCACAGCAAATGTGACACTCTGGCTACAGACAACAGAGTAATCTTCCTATCACGTTAAGATCGTCAGTGCCGTGTTTAACGGAATTTAAGTGTAGAATATCAAGATTATAACATTAAATCGAGAAAAAACGAAATTAGCAAAAGAATTTTGTGAACTATGAAAGGACAAGTTACCTCTGAATCTTAGATACTAGGACGATGGTACATATTCCTGACTCGTGTACTTTTTATTTAAGATTACTCGTTTCAACCATTACCTTAACTGTATTTTAGATGCAACTTAAGCACTTGAAGCAAGGTAAAGGCGGTAATAAGAACCTTTTTCTACAAAAACGGCGTTAATGCATGAATTTGTGGTAGCGTTTGATGGAGATATCATCGGTTCGAATCCTGGCACTGGAAGAAATTTTTACCTCCACCGTTTGGTAGCTGAATAATCAGACGTTTTAGATGCTCAGGTCCACTAGATAGTAGATGAATGATGATCCGCTTCACTAATTACAGTTAGGACTTGTAGCTTGTAACTCTTCCTTTTTCAGGTTGCGAGCTAGCGCTTTTCCTCGACGAAATATTCTAGCGGTTTAAGTGCGTACTTCCGCGGATTTTCGGCAACGAAACTTTCAGACGGCGATACCAGTGTTAGCAGTGACATCCTACGTGGGCAAAACTAGCCGTTAGACAGGTTCTCGCTGTGGAGAAGAACTACCACGGCCGTATATTGAGGGACAAGATCAAAATTTGTTAGCATGGTAATAGCTCTAGCAAGAAAGAGAACTGTCACAATATAAAGAAAGAACCTGGAGTCCCCTTTGCAGCGAACGAGTCTTGCAGGTAACAAGGGGGCAGGTGTAAGTTGCAAAGAATAGCTAAGGCCCTTAGAGAGTGGCGCAGCAGATATACAGGGTGAAGAAAAATTTGCACTCACCGACTTCGCAGCGCGTTTCCTTGCATTCTAGCAATACAAAAATGCCTGTCACAAAATTTCGTCTGCGCATATTTCCGGCAGTAAATGGACGTTAAAGACTGCCAATGTGGCAACAGTGTAATCACATGAACGGTAACTAAGTTTATAGTAGTAGTGCTATGTAGCTGGTGCAGTGGATATCATTTTGGTGTAGCATGCACGAGGGCAAGGGTTCGAGACTGGGTCGAGCCGTATTTGTTTACAGTTGCTAAATAATCTGCGTGGTACGGTATCTGGTCGCCATACAGCGATTACAATGGGTCTTCTAGACAGCATTTGCACATATATATACTACGAACACAGAAATGGAAATACGAGGGCTTTTCGGAAAAAAAGGTCCGACCGGTCTCAAAATGGAAACCATTGTGAAAATCAAAAAAGTTCTGTTTGCAACAGTTAGCTACACCCTCCTGGTACTTGTCTGCATAGTCACCTCTCCGGCTTAGACAAGTGTTGTAGCATTGTACCAGCTTCCCATTATCCTCGACATATAAGGCAGCCGCCTGTTCCTTCCACTAATTCTCTGTTCTGGTCTGCAGCTCGTTGCCCGTGCCTAAATGATGTCTTTATAGCTAACAGTTCATGTCAGCGGATGTGGAACCCACGGGGAGCCAATGATCGATTGTGTTGTGGGTAATCAAACGCTTCTCATCGAAAACGCTGCAGGAGCGTCTTATTGTGAAGAAGGAAATGCATGACTCTTATGCTATGTGGCTTGCATAGTATTAGGCGAAATCTCTGACCAGGCCTTCGTGCTTGGTGGGAGACACTATTGTTCTAGGCATCTTTACGTGCTCACTGTGCGCTCAGAACTGAAAAGAATGACATAAAGTCATCAATGGGCGTACCAGAGACACTGTCCAACACATCTGTGCAAAGCTTCATCGGATTCTTACCATGGTTTCCATTTCGTAACCGATCGGCCATTACTTTCTGAACAGCCCTCGTACAATTGTTTTCACTGGTTAGCTTTTTAAAGAAGTCGTGGACGCGAAAAGTTTCACACCACTGTATCTAGTAGATTCCAAACATATTTTCTGTGTATCCTCCCCTAATGGTCTCATCGATTAGTACCAACTACTTTATTATTCTTGCCACATTGAGGTCCATTACATTTCGTTATGTCCTTAAAGTCACCAGTAGGGCTAGCAACAAGATTTACAAATGATTTTCAAACATGTACTGTAAAAATGTCGGATACATGTGGTTTAAGAAACGGTATCTACTACAGTATATGGCAGAATGAATTGGCAAATAAAAACAATCACACCTCGACCCAAAATCTAACCCCCGACCTATTGCATGCTAACCCAAAATGCTACCCACAGCAGCAACTGCACAGCATTACTGCTCTATCCTGACACAGGGAGTTACCGTACATGCGACTACAGTGTTGCCAAATTGACAATCTTTAACATCCATTTACTGTCGGAAATACGCGCAGGACGAAATTTTGAGAGAGACATTTTTGCATTCCTGGTATGTCAGGAAACGCGCTGCGAATTTCGAGTGCGCCAGTTTTTCTTCACCCTGTGTATAACCTCCGGTCGTGATTTCGGCTCAAGTCTGCCAGCAGCAACTCATATGGAATCCTTGAATATCCTAGCCACTAGTGCTAGCGAAACGCACGAAAACAACTAAACGACCGTCAGCCGACGATTGCGACGCGAGTACTAACAGTTGACGCGTCAAGAAGTGGCCGTGAAACACTGAAATTTTATCTTACTAAGTAGTAAAACTGATCTAGGCGTTCAGTTTCCCTCATCTGTTTCAGTTACTACCGAGCCATGTCGGGTCGTATAGATTTCTCTTCCGGGCGACTTCTTCTACTTGGTTTCTCCTCTGGTCGTCCGGTAGCACTGCCTCCGCGCCACGGCCGTTGGGTCGAATTTACGCAGCGTGCGAGTCTCGTTTGGGCGCTGGGAGGAAGTTGAGCCACGAGCTGAAGCGGTCCGGACGACAGTTGGCCCATTGTGCGAGAAGTGACCAAAGGCTCCGATCCCCGAGAGACCGATGGCTACTGGTTTCCCATCGAATGTGTGTTGCTGGCGCCGCACATTGTGTTGCCGTCCGTCGAAATGACCTCTTGATAACAAACCTCCAGATGGCGACTCACTTGCAACCTTGTCTGTGATATCAGTGGGAACAACCGTTGGTTGGTCGGTCGGTCGTCTCAGCGGACGACGTGATTAATGTACACTCCTGGAAATGGAAAAATGAACACATTGACACCGGTGTGTCAGACCCACCATACTTGCTCCGGACACTGCGAGAGGGCTGTACAAGCAATGATCACACGCACGGCACAGCGGACACACCAGGAACCGCGGTGTTGGCCGTCGAATGGCGCTAGCTGCGCAGCATTTGTGCACCGCCGCCGTCAGTGTCAGCCAGTTTGCCGTGGCATACGGAGCTCCATCGCAGTCTTTAACACTGGTAGCATGCCGCGACAGCGTGGACGTGAACCGTATGTGCAGTTGACGGACTTTGAGCGAGGGCGTATAGTGGGCATGTGGGAGGCCGGGTGCACGTACCGATGTTGTCGCCAGTGGTCGGCGGAAGGTGCACGTGCCCGTCGACCTGGGACCGGACCGCAGCGACGCACGGATGCACGCCAAGACCGTAGGATCCTACGCAGTGCCGTAGGGGACCGCACCGCCACTTCCCAGCAAATTAGGGACACTGTTGCTCCTGGGGTATCGGCGAGGACCATTCGCATCCGTCTCCATGAAGCTGGGCTACGGTCCCGCACACCGTTAGGCCGTCTTCCGCTCACGCCCCAACATCGTGCAGCCCGCCTCCAGTGGTGTCGCGACAGGCGTGAATGGAGGGACGAATGGAGACGTGTCGTCTTCAGCGATGAGAGTCGCTTCTGCCTTGGTGCCAATGATGGTCGTATGCGTGTTTGGCGCCGTGCAGGTGAGCGCCACAATCAGGACTGCATACGACCGAGGCACACAGGGCCAACACCCGGCATCATGGTGTGGGGAGCGATCTCCTACACTGGCCGTACACCACTGGTGATCGTCGAGGGGACACTGAACAGTGCACGGTACATCCAAACCGTCATCGAACCCATCGTTCTACCATTCCTAGACCGGCAAGGGAACTTGCTGTTCCAACAGGACAATGCACGTCCGCATGTATCCCGTGCCACCCAACGTGCTCTAGAAGGTGTAAGTCAACTACCCTGCCCAGCAAGATCTCCGGATCTGTCCCCCATTGAGCATGTTTTGGACTGGATGAAGCGTCGTCTCACGCGGTCTGCACGTCCAGCACGAACGCTGGTCCAACTGAGGCGCCAGGTGGAAATGGCATGGCAAGCCGTTCCACAGGACTACATCCAGCATCTCTACGATCGTGTCCATGGGAGAATAGCAGCCTGCATTGCTGCGAAAGGTGGATATACACTGTACTAGTGCCGACATTGTGCATGCTCTGTTGCCTGTGTCTATGTGCCTGTGGTTCTGTCAGTGTGATCATGTGATGTATCTGACCCCAGGAATGTGTCAATAAAGTTTCCCCTTCCTTGGACAATGAATTCACGGTGTTCTTATTTCAATTTCCAGGAGTGTATATCAGAGTTCTGGAGATACAGTTTTATTGCAGTTATCTTTGATAATTTCTTGGGCTTAACTGGCAAAATCCGTTTTAAGTGTCTGAAATTTAAACAAAATGGGAAAAGATTTGCAGAAGGCACGAGCGTGAAATTACTCATGTGTTTTACGTGATTACGGTCTAAGCTGATCTAACGCTAATATCAGGTGTTCAGTTTTGCACAGTGGGCTAGTTAGCCATATTGTATGCTCTTGGTTTTCCGACCGGCCAACAAACTGTTCTGGTGTCCTCAGCAGCCGGCCGACTTGACGACGGGAGAGCAAGCGGGTGCAGATCTGGGTGGAGTCCGGTACTGGAACCCTACCGGGTTCGCTGTCCCGTGCCGAGATGCTGTCGCGGATCGTCGCTCACTTATGTTTTTATGCTTATTGCGACGCTCTGTGCTGGGTATCTTAATTTTCCGTTCCTCGTTAAATTTGTCCTTGCCTCCCTTCCCCCGGAATCAAGCTTTCAAAATTGGGCAAATAGGAAAGTTTCAAGCCATCTGACTGTTACTAAATTTCACCAAGTTAAATCCTATTGTAATTTTAGTTCAGCATATACACACACTGAAGAGCCAAATTAACTGGTATCGTCATGTATGATAAAGTGATATGTAAACAGGCAAAATACGGCGCTGTGGTCAGCAACGCCTATATAAGACAACAAGTATCTGGCGCAGTTGTTAGATCGGTTACTACTGCTTGAATGATAAATCATTAAGATTTAAGTCAGTTTGAATGTGGTGTTACAGTCGGCGCACGAGCGATGGGACACAGCATCTCTGAGGTAGCGATGAAGAGGGAATTTTTCCGTACGACCATTCCACGAGTGTGTCGTGAATATCAGGAATCCGGTAAAATATCAGATCTCCTGCAGCGCTGCGGCCGGAAAAAGATCCTGCAAGAACGGGCCAACGACGACTGAAGACAATCGTTCAAGGCGACAGGAGTGCAACCCTTCCTGCAGATTTCAACGCAGAGCCATCAACAAGCGAACCATTCAATGAAACATCATCGATATGGGCATTCTAAGCCGAAGGCCCATTCGTGTACGCTTGATGACTGCACGACACAAAGCTTTACGCCTCGCTTGGGTCTGTCAACACCGACATTGCGCTGTTGATGACTAGAAACAGGTTGCCTGGGAGAACGAGTCTAGTTTCAAAGTCTATCGAGCGGATGGACGTGTACGGGTATGGAGAAAAACTCATGAATTTCTTGACTCTTGCATGTCAGCAGGAGACTGTTCAAGCTGGTGGAGGCTCTGTAATGGTGTGGGGCGTGTGCTGTTGGAGTGATATGGGACCCCTGATACGTCTAGATACGACTCTGAGAGCTGACACGTACATAAGCATCAATTCACGTCAATTGTGCGTTCACACAGAATGGGGCAATGCCGGCAGGACCATGACACATCCCACAGTCCAAAATTGCTACAGAGTGGCTGCAGAAACACTCTTCAGAGTTTAAACACTTCCTCTAGCCACCAAAGTCCCCAGACGTCAGCATTACTGAGCACACCTGGGATGCCTTGCAAAGTGCTGTTCAGAAGAGATCTCCACCCGCTCGTACTCTTACTGATTTATGAACAGCCCTGCAGGATTTATGGTATCAGTTCGCTCCAGCACTAGACACTAGTCGAGTCCATGCCACGTCGTGTTGCGGCACTTCTGTGTGCTCGCGGGGGCCCTACACGATATTAGGATGGCGTACCAGTTTCTTTGGCTTTTCAGTGTATGTTGGAATTGTTGCTAATTTACCAGACATTTAAGCCCCTACAGGCCTGCTTGCTGTCACTGTTTTTACATTTGTTGTATTCCTAGTAGCCACCACCGTATCCTACTTGGTTTCAGGTGGGGCATTTACTCTCTTAAATTGGTTTGGATCGTAAAATATCTTAATCTATAGATATTAAAGTGTTTTTGTAATTTTTTAAAACGGAGTATTTCTAATCCTTCTGAGCTCTGTATTAATCTTGACCTTGTTGTGATACTCAAAAATTTGAAGGCAATTTCTAAGTCTTCTGGAGTTTGGTAATTACTGATTTTGACCTTGTCGTAAATTTTTTTAAGAGAGCAGTTTAAATTCTAAGCCTTCTGGCGCTCTGTCATTATTCATGTCGATCTTGTTGTAATTTTAAAAAAAGGAATAAATTTCAAAGCAAATTTTTAAGCCCTTCTGGCGCTCTGTGGTTATTGGTTGTTGCTTACTGCCTTTCGCTTCATTCCATTGTAAAGGAAAATTTTAAATGTTTTCACGAAATAAATCTAGATCATAAAAGATAGAGTTTCACGGCCGGTATTGTCTTCACTTAAAACTTCGGGGCTGATAGGGCGTGGTCGATGTATAAAACTCTCCCCTGACGTTTCGTCTCCGACAGCGGGAGACCTCCTCCGAGGTAAAGAGACGAACTGGAAAGAGCACTCGAGGAAGAACTGATTATATAGGCAGTGCAGATGACGCCACTGTCCATCACGTGGCGTCGGCTATGAGACTGTCTCTGGTAATGCCAACATTCTCGATCGAAAGTAATCGACAGTCACGCTTCCAGTGCAGCGCTGACATTCAAATTTTATCCAGCTTATCACCTTCGTCTTTCCTGTTAAAATTATTACGGTGTTTATCAATGTCGATAGCCTCTCTATACATGCGCGCAAAACAATGCGAGGTTTCAGATATGACGCTCATCTCGCTGAATTTTAATTCGTGATTACCTTACTGGTAAACATGTTCTGCTATGGGCGATTTATCCGTGTGACCCAGGTGGCAATTCCCCTTATGTTCAGCAAGACAGGTGTTCACACTTCTCTTTGTGGTACCAACATAAACCTGTCCACAAGAACAAGCCAAAGGGTGTCGTGTGTCTTTTGCCGATCCTAAATATTCTTTTTTTTTTCCTGGTGGGTCTGAAAATAGTTTCCAGCCCATACTTGTTTAACATTTTCCCAATGCGATCTGTGACCTTACTAATAAACGGAAGAAAAATCTCGCCTTGGGCAACTATTGTTCGTCCTTGGCCCTGATTCTCTGCCTAGAGTGAAGTGCTTGATCTATATCCTTACTAGAATAGCCATTCTTCACGAAAGTTATCAACCACAAGTGACGCTGAACCTGGAACTTCCATTAATTCCTACCGCCACCAATGATAGACCATTTCAGTTACATGTTATGTTTTGGGCGAACTATGGATTATCTCCTGCGTGTCCGAACAACATCGCTTGGTTCACTTCGAGACTGCCGGCCGGAGTGGCCGTGCGGTTCTAGGCGCTACAGTCTGGAGCCGAGCGACCGCTCCGGTCGCAGGTTCGATCCTGCCTCGGGCATGGATGTGTGTGATGTCCTTAGGGTAGTTACGTTTAATTAGTTCTAAGTTCTAGGCGACTGATGACCTCAGAATTTAAGTCGCATAGTGCTCAGAGCCATTTGAACTCCGAGACGCCTGGACACATCCCTTGTTGAGAGCCCTTCCTGGCACAATGTAACAATGTGGACGCGATCAAACCGCAGTATTGACCGTCTAGGCTCGATTGAACTACGAACGACACGAGCCGTGTACCTTTTTTCTGGTGGAATGACTGGAACTGTTCGGCTGTTGGATCCCCTCCGTGTAACAGGCGCTGCTCGTGCATGGTTGTTTACATCTGTGGGCGGGTTTAGTGACATCTCTGAACAGTCAGAGGGACTGTGTATGTGATACAGTATCCACAGTCAACGTCTATCTTCAAGAATTCTGGGAACCGGGATGACGCAAAACTTTGTTTGATGTGTGTATTTCCGGACTCATGTCCATAGGACCTTTTTTCCCTTATTTCCAGTCAGGAACCCATCCCTGCAGTTTGTCGGTTTTATTGATGTTCTCCCTGTATAAACGGGCACAAACGAATGTGGAATAATTCTAGCGGCGATACGGGCCGCAAATAGGGAAATCGATCGACATAAGTGAGCGTGGTAAAGGACAGGTCATTAAAGATCGCCGGCCGCGGTGGTCTCGCGGTTAAGGCGCTCAGTCCGGAACCGCGGGACTGTTACGGTTGCAGGTTCGAATCCTGCCTCGGGCATGGATGTGTGTGATGTCCTTAGGTTAGTTAGGTTTAAGTAGTTCTAAGTTCTAGGGGACTGATGACCACAGTAGTTAAGTCCCATAGTGCTCAGAGCCATTTGAACCATTTGAACCATTAAAGATCGGAACAAGCAACTCGTAAATGGCGAGACTGGTCGGCAGTTCGCGTACTACTGCCGTGAGTATCTATGATAAGTGGCTGAAGGACTGTGTAACCACGGGTTGACAACAAGGTATTTCATGTGCGCACTTCAGCACGGAACGTAAATTTCGGAGTCTTGTCCGTTCTGCAAAGAAGGCCTTGAGGCGATGTGTGGCAATTCTGGTGATAAGAGTACGGTACTGGTGCAAGCAGAAGTGATTCAGAGCACATGAATCACCGCACATTGTTGAACATGGGGCTCCGCAGCAGACGTCACCTGCATGTTCCCATGCTGACGCAATGGCATCGTCAATTACGACTGCATAGGTCGTGGGATGGTCAGCATGGGACTTTGGCTCAGTGGAAAAGTGTAGCCTGGTCGGAGGGATCAACTTCCTTGGTGAACCAGGTCGATGGTCGTTCCGGGTACGCCACGATACAGGCAAACGAAACATGTTTACTGTTTAGAATATATATATAAGTGAACTAGTATAAAGCGCTGGAAGCTCTTTAAGAGTGTTTGCAGCTGATGCAGTTGTCTATAAGAAAGTAGCAACGCCAGAAGACAGTATCGATTTGCAAAATAACCTACAGAGGAACCTGAACGTAAATAAATGTAACACACCGCGCAAACGTACGAAAAGAAATCCGGTATTACTAGTGTATAGCTACAATATTGATGAGAAATTACTGGAAACAGTATCTGCCGTAATATATCTAGGAATAACTATCCTGAACGATCTTAAGTGCAATGACCACAGAATAATGGTTCAAATGGGTGTAAGCACAATGGGACTTACCATCTGAGGTCATCAGTCCCCTAGACTTAGAACTACTTGTTGTTGTTGTGGTCTTCAGTCCTGAGACTGGTTTGATGCAGCTCTCCATGCTACCCTATCCTGTGCAAGCTTCTTCATCTCCCAGTACTTACTGCAACCAACATCCTTCTGAATCTGCTTAGTGTATTCATCTCTTGGTCTCCCTATACAATTTTTACCCTCCACGCTGCCCTCCAATGCTAAATTTGTGATCCCCCGATGCCTCAGAACATGTTCTACTAACCGGTCCCTTCTTTTTGTCAAGTTGTGCCACATACTCCTCTTCTCCCCAATTCTATTCAATACTTCATCATTTGTTATGTAATCTACCCATCTAATCTTCAGCATTCTTCTGTAGCACCACATTTCGAAAGCTTCTATTCTCTTCTTGTCCAAACTATTTATCGTCCATGTTTCACTTCCATACATGGCTACACTCCATACAAATACTTTCAGAAACGAATTCCTGACACTTGAATCTATACTCGATGTTAACAAATTTCTCTTCTTCAGAAACGTTTTCCTTGCCATTGCCAGTCTACATTTTATATCTTCTCTATTTCGACCATCATCAGTTATTTTGCTCCCCAAATAGCAAAACTCCTTTACTACTTTAAGTGTCTCATTTCCTAATCTAATCCCTTCAACATCACCCGACTTAATTCGACTACATTCCATTATCCTCGTTTTGCTTTTGTTGATGTTCATGTTATATCCTCCTTTCAAGACACTGTCCATTCCGTTCAACTGCTCTTCTAAGTCCTTTGCTGCCTGTGATAGACTTACAATGTCATCAGCGAACCTCAAAGTTTTTATTTCTTCTCCATGGATTTTAATACTCCGAATTTTTCTTTTGTTTCCTTTACTGCTTGCTCAATATACAGATTGAATAACATCGGGGAGAGGCTACAACCCTGTCTCACTCCCTTCCCAACCGCTGCCTCCCTTTCATGCCCCTCGACTCTTATAACTGCCATCTGGTTTCTGTACAAATTGTAAATAGCCTTTCGCTCCCTGTAGAACTACTTAAGCCTAACTAATCTAAGGACATCACACACATCCATGCCCGAGGCAGGATTCGAACCAGCGACCGTAGCAGCAGCGTGGTTCTGGACTGAAGCACCTAGAACCGCTTGGCCACAGCGGCCGGCCACAGAATACAAATAGGAGGAAATTAAGATGCCAGATTGAGATTCACAGGAAAAATCTTAAGGGAATAAATTCATCCACAAAGGATATGGCGTAGAAGGTGGTTTTCCGACAGATTCTTGAGTCCTTTTCATCAGTCTGGGACCCTTACCAGATATGGTGGATAGAAGATACAGAGAAGGTCCAAATAAGAGCGGCACGTTTCGTCACGGGATCGTCTAATCGGCGCGAGAGCGTGACAAAGATTCTCAACAAACTTCAGTCGCGGAAGCTACAAGAGACGCGTTGTGCATCACTGAGAGACTACCTGTTGAAACTTCGAGAGGGTATTTCCTGGGAAGAATCGGACAACAAATTACTTCCTCCCACATACATCTCGCGATATGACCGAAATTAGAAAATTCGGCATATTAAAGTTAATACAGAGGCCTAGCGACAATCGTCCTTTCCATGCGCCATTCTTGAATGCAAAGGGGAAGGGGGAACAGTTCGTGGTACCAGAGGTACCCTCTGCCAGAGTATTGACGTAGATGCAGATGACACGCGCTACGGACGCAAAATGGTGGGGCAGTATTATGCTACCTGTGTTAGTAATTGAAGGCACCATTAAAGTGGGCTACGTGAACATCAGTGTGGACTTCCTACATCCCTTCATTGTTGATGTTTTCCCCAATGGCGATGGTATCTTCCAGGAGGAGAACTGTCCGTGTCTCAAGGCTACAGTATTTTGAGACGAAGCATGACTGATGTCTTGGCCATCAAATTCGCCTGGTATGAACCCAATGAAACACATCTGGGACGCTATCGGGCACCTCTTCTCCCAGGAGAAGTTCCATATGTTGACCGCAGGCGCGTTACTCACTCGGGGAGAAGTCGGCATGGATCCTTTAGTATTGAATAGCGACGCAATTTCTGTGTTACATCGTCAATGTGAGGTTTTGAGGGTTGCGGTAAAGTAGCAGCGGTGCATCGGAAAAAAGCTACACGACTCCCAGAAGGTGTTCGATACGTTGACCGTAGCCGCGTTACTCACTCGGCGAGAAGGCGACTTGGATCCTTCAGTATTGAATAGCGACGCAGTTTCTGTGTTAAATCGTCAATGTGAGGGTGCGAGGTTTACAGTAAACTGACAGTGGTGCATCGGAAAAAAGTTACTTGACTCCCAGGAGAAGTTCCACACATTGACCGCAGGCGCGTTACTCGCTCGATGAGAAGTCGGCTTGGATCAATTTACGGGAATGTGCGTAGACACCTCATGACATATACCACTGAAAACTTTCCACGGGCTTTTCGAATCCATGCCACGCAGAATCGCTGCTGAAGTCGACCAACACACTCTCCAGCCGCTATTCATACTGTTATGGCTGATAAGCATACGTGCAATTGTTTCGTAACTGGAGAGAGTCGTAACACACATTCACCGCTTTGAGCGACGCTTTCGAGGAACAGGGTGTCTTTGTGTGAAAAATAATGGCGATGGAAGACCCGAGACTGTAGGAACTTCAAGATCCCGTGATAGAGAGGTTTAGTAGTTACTTTGAACCAGAACACCTGTTGTGGCACAAGCTGATCACGTAACCGTTTGTAGGTTACTACTGAAAGCTTTTTAAAAGACATCATATTCGCCATTTAATGCAGAAATTATTTATTTTCGCTACTGCTGTTCCGGCCTTAAGGCCTTTATCAAGTGGTATACTCCAAAACAAATGTGCTGAAGCACCGTATTTTGCAGTACGCTAATTTGGTAATGGCCTTAAGGTTGAAACTGCAAATCGACCGCATACTGCAAAATACACGTCCTCAGTGGTATGGTATCTCAAAAGGTGCGCTACAGTATCAGTGTGTTTTAGCACGCCGGCCGAAGTGGCTGTGCGGTTAAAGGCGCTGCAGTCTGGAACCGCAAGACCGCTACGGTCGCAGGTTCGAATCCTGCCTCGGGCATGGATGTTTGTGATGTCCTTAGGTTAGTTAGGTTTAACTAGTTCTAAGTTCTAGGGGACTAATGACCTCAGAAGTTGAGTCCCATAGTGCTCAGAGCCATTTGAAACATTTTGTTTTAGCACCTGATTTTATTAAGACATTTACACCATTTTTTTCCCTTATGTTACAGAGAAATTGACGAAGTTTTGTTTCTGTCTACTGCAGGTTGTCGTGAGTGAAGCGTAATGACAACGATTCAAGAAAAGGCTGACTCTGTGGAGCGGTTTATTCAGACAAAATCTGACGCAGGTAGAATTCCCTGGTTACCTAGGTCGCCTGCATTAAACTGATGGATGTCGTTCTATGGGGCTATGTCAAGGACAGAAACTACCAAACACCTGTCAACCACCGAATCGATGCTGCCACGGCCACAGCTGATGCGGATATGTTGCGCCGAGTGTGGATAGAACTTGAATACACACTGGGTATTGTGCGCGCCACGAGAGGTACATATGTTGAAGGTGCCTGAATGGCATAAAACTTCATGAGGTAGTGTGCCACATAAGCCAAACATGGTGTGGATATATTCATTAGTTCGAATGCTATAGCAGATTAAAGTTGTACTGTACCTTCGGAGACACCCTGCACATGTGCCTAAGCACCTGTTTGATAATGGCCTTAAGGCTGAAACTGCAATAGTGAGCCGGCCGGAGTGGCCGAGCGGTTCTAGGCACTACAGTCTGGAACTGCGCGACCGCTACGGTCGCAGGTTCGAATCCTGCCTCGGGCATGGATGTGTGTGATGTCCTTAGGTTAGTTAGGTTTAAGTAGTTCTAAGTTCTAGGGGACTGATGACCTCAGAAGTTAAGTCCCATAGTGCTCAGAGCCATTTGAACCATTTTTTTGCAATAGTCAAAATAAATTATTCCTGCAGTCAATGGTGGATATGATTTCTTCTAAAAAATATGTGTTATAGATGTGAGCTTGTCTGTCAGATAGCACAATTATTTACAATATAGCCTGCTAATCGAATGCATGATAGTTTCAACAAGTGGTAGAGCATTTATTCAAAGTTACTTAAAACAGTGTAAAAATATTGCTTGAGTAGTCACTGGAATGCAAAGCTTTTTAATGACAGAATGTGTTAAAAAGTAGCAATTACCTCAACATTTACTTACTATCACAGATGCTACTCAAGATCAGTAAGAAGTTAACGATTGAGGTGTTCAGCTGTGTATAGCACATGCACTGCTGAAAGATTTGGAGCTGTACGCTGAGATGATAAAAGTCACAGGGCACCTCCTGGTGTCGTACCGGACCTCATTTTGTATGGGGAAGTTCGGCAGTTCGGACTGGAAGTCCCCTGCACAGTTATTAACCCATGCTGCCTCTACAGCCATCTATAACTGCGAAAGGATTTTGTGCACGAACTCATTTCTCGATTATGTCCCATCAATGTTTGATCGGATTCGTGCCAGGCGACCTGAGCGGCCAAATTATTCTCGCGAATTGTCCAGAATGCTCTTCGAACCAATCGCAAACAATCCTGCTCCGGTGACACGGTGCAATGACATCCATAAATATTTCATGTTTTTTTGGGAGCATGAAGTACAGGGCTATTACAAATGATTGAAGAGATTTCATAAATTAACTGTAGCTCCATTCATTGACATATGGTCACGACACACTACAGATACGTAGAAAAACTCATAAAGTTTTGTTCGGCTGAAGCCGCACTTCAGGTTTCTGCCGTCAGAGCGCACGAGAGCGCAGTGAGACAAAATGGCGACAGGAGCCGAGAAAGCGTATGTCGTGCTTGAAATGCACTCACATCAGTCAGTCATAACAGTGCAACGACACTTCAGGACGAAGGTCAACAAAGATCCACCAACTGCTAACTCCATTCGGCGATGGTATGCGCAGTTTAAAGCTTCTGGATGCCTCTGTAAGGGGAAATCAGCGGGTCGGCCTGCAGTGAGCGAAGAAACGGTTGAACGCGTGCGGGCAAGTTTCACGCGTAGCCCGCGGAAAATTGGCTCATGCCACAATTGGAGACCGACAGCGCCGACTTTATCTTTCAACAGGATGGTGCTCCACCGCACTTCCATCATGGTGTTCGGCACTTCTTAAACAGGAGATTGGAAAACCGATGGATCGGTCGTGGTGGAGATCATGATCAGCAATTCATGTCATGGCCTCTCCCGACTTAACCCCATGCGATTTCTTTCTGTGGGGTTATGTGAAAGATTCAGTGTTTAAACCTCCTCTACCAAGAAACGTGCCAGAACTGCGAGCTTGCATCAACGATGCTTTCGAACTCATTGATGGGGACATGCTGCGCCGAGTGTGGGAGGAACTTGATTATCGGCTTGATGTCTGCCGAATCACTAAAGTGGCACATATCGAACATTTGTGAGTGCCTAAAAAAACTTTTTGAGTTTTTGTATGTGTGTGCAAAGCATTTTGAAAATATCTCAAATAATAAAGTTATTGTAGAGCTGTGAAATCGCTTCAATCATTTGTAATAACCCTGTACATGAATGGCTGCAAATGGTCTCCAGTCAATGATCGCTTCAGTTGGACCATACGACCCAGTGCACTGCCTGTAAACACAGCCCACGGCGTTGTGGAGCCACCATGAGCCCGCACATTGGATTGTTGACAACTTAGCCCCATTGCTTGATGATGTCTGCGCCACATTCGAACCCTACCGTAAGGTATTAACAGCTGAAATCGGGCACGTCTGACAAGGCCGATGTTTTCCACTCGTGTAGAGCCCAATGGATACGATCTAGAGCCAGGAGAGGCACCACAAGCGATGTCCTGCTGTTGGCAAAGGTACTCGAGTCGGTCGTCTCTTGCCATAGTCCATTAAGGGGCTCCGGAAAGGATCAAAATCATGAAAAGTTCAATTTTTACTTTTTTGCGTTTTCTGAACCTCCAGACTATTACCTTTTAATAGATATATAATTTATTCAATTCCGAATACTACAACTATTTTTAAATTTTTTTTGAAATGTGTTCTACATGGGCGTGACCCACTGTGGCGCTGTTAAACTGCTGTCAAATGGTGTTATTATTAACGTCCGTGTTCATCAGGTACATTTTAGTGATGTGAGATAAAGTATGTGTTGTGGCTAACCTGTGGTGGTTCAATATATATCGCTGGTGTGATTGTCGATTGTTTCATGTTTATTTACTCTGTCGTTATCTCGAAAATATTCGTAATTATTTCTGTTTCTTGAGTCTCTGTTTTGTTGAAGTATAATAATGAGTAAAAGCAAAGTTATTAGAAATCCTCTGAAGGCTTTTAAAAAAAGGAGAAATGTTGGAAAGCCAAAGGTATGTGTTATTACTGTGAACAATAAAGACGATAGGTTCTAACATGGTACGAGCGATGCTTGCTTTAGACAAGGAACGCCTTCGGGCTGCAGACAGGGTTGTAAAGAGTCTAGAAATACAAGCAAGAGTAAACAGGAGGAGGAACAAGAGGAAGCTGGAGGAGGCGTTTGCAGAGGATGAAGATAATCCATCCTATGGACCTGGAATGCGCTAAAAAATTAATCCAATCTTTGTCGCTCGATTCCCAAAACTTTTATTTTCTCATACTAATTACATGTTTTCTAAGGATCTTCCAAACATATTTGTTTCAAACTTTCAGTAAATGTTACACAGTACCTTCTGCATAATTTAACACAGCCTTTTTCCAAAAAACTGTATATTTTTGAATATATAAATAAAAAATTGCAAAAAAATGTTGTGAATTTTCATTACAATTGAAAAAAATCATCTTTAATAACTGAACTAAAATTTTGTAAAATCCCCGTGTTAAGTTGTAGCCAATATTCCAATAAATAATCTGTAAAAAGTTCAACTTCCTACCTCAATTACTTTGTGAGGAAAGATGTAATTTATAAGCGTTATTTTAACATTGCAAGTATAGGGCGTTCCGGAGCCCCTTAACGCCACTTTTCTCCGCACTGTCCTAACGGATACGTCCGTCGCACGTCCCCCATTGATTTCTGCGGTTATGTCGAGAAGTGTTGCTTATCGGTTAGCCGTGACAGCTCTACGCAAACGCCGCTGCTCTCGGTCGTTATGTGAAGGATGTCGGCCACTGCGTTGTCCGTGGTGAGATGTAATGCCTGAAATCTGGTATTCTGGGCATAATCTTGACACCATAGCTCTCGCAGAACTGACTTCCCTAACGATTTCCGAATTGGAATGCCCCGTGCGTCTGGCTCCAACTACTGTTTTCCGTTCCGAGTCTGTTAATTCCCGCGTGTGACCACAATCACGTCGGAAACCTTTTCACATGATTACCTGAGTAAACGTGAGAGGTCTGCCAACGCACTGCCCTTTTATATCTTGTGCACGCGACACTACCGTCATCTGTACAGGGCTATTACAAATGATTGAAGCGATTTCATAAATTAACTGTAGCTCCAATCGTTGACATATGGTCACGACACACTACAGATACGTAGAAAAACTCATAAAGTTTTGTTCGGCTGAAGCCGCACTTCAGGTTTCTGCCGCCAAAGCGCACGAGAGCGCAGTGAGACAAAATGGCGACAGGAGCCGAGAAAGCGTATGTCGTGCTTGAAATGCACTCACATCAGTCAGTCATAACAGTGCAACGACACTTCAGGACGAAGTTCAACAATGATACACCAACTGCTAACTCCGTTCGGCGATGGTATGCGCAGTTTAAAGCTTCTAGATGCCTCTGTAAGGGGAAATCAACGGGTCGGCCTGCAGTGAGCGAAGAAACGGTTGAACGCGTGCGGGCAAGTTTCACGCGTAGCCCGCGGAAGTAGACGAATAAAGCAAGCAGGGAGCTAAACGTACCACAGCCGACGGTTTGGAAAATCTTACGGAAAACGCTAAAGCAGAAGCCTTACCGTTTCGAACTCATTGATGGGGACATGCTGCGCCGAGTGTGGGAGGAACTTGATTATCGGCTTGATGTCTGCCGAATCACTAAAGGGGCACATATCGAACATTTGTGAATGCCTAAAAAAACTTTTTGAGTTTTTGTATGTGTGTGCAAAGCATTGTGAAAATATCTCAAATAATAAAGTTATTGTAGAGCTGTGAAATCGCTTCAATCATTTGTAATAACGCTGTATATTCATGTATCCCTATCCCATGACGTTCGTCTCGTCAGTGTATTTGTTACATTCAGACTAAATGTAAGCGATTCATAGATCTACTGAGTGGAAATGAATCAATGACTGACATGCTTTCCGTGATCGCCTATTGCAGAAAGTTAAAGTGGCGTTAAAAATTACAACCACTTTATTGTAAATGCCTGTCCTTCATCTTTGTCAATGTGTGTAGCTGTCTCAGTCATTCAGAACGTTACTCCTGCGGCACGCCGATTATGAAACAGTTTATTACGAATGTCAGCGTTTTCTGCAGAGTAAATATTTACTAGCGCGCCTACGCCGATTACAACATTAAGCGGAAAGCTGCCTGTCGACCAGTGGAGAGCGCTTCATTAGGCAGCATGGCAACGTCCTTAATTACACGGCGAAAGCGATCTCTCCAGCAATTATCGGCAACAAGCACCCAACTTGCGTTTATCCCTGCGATATTGACATACCGGCAGCGGAACGTCGAGTGACTGCCTGCGGCCAATCAACGCACCGCATGAGGGAAGCCGTAACTTAACGGCATCAAGTGACTCACTCTATACATTCCAGTGCTCCGACTAGCGCCCAGCTGCTTCACATTGCGTGGTTTAGCTGTATGTACCCGACGCGAATTAGTTCACATAGTTTTAACAAACCGGTAGCTTCTTCAGTTACGGAAACTTGCGATATCACTTTATTTCAGTTATGATTGTACCGATTTCGCATGACGTATCTGAGTCATGTTCTTCCAACACTACACAATGCATGAGCACTCTCGTGTAGTTCGGTATTATTCAGAATTGATCCAACAGACAATATAATTTTACATGCAAGGAAAATGCGACGGAAATTAGTTGTCCTCTAAATGTCTCAACAAATTACAAAATACAACTTTGTTTCTATTTCTGTGTCATAAAATCCACGTACATCGTTCACAACAGATGCCACTTACATCTGATTAATTTACAAACCTGTTTTACGTGAACCTTGTGAATAGGCATACTTCGGATAAATAGTTAATTTATTTTCAGAATCACATAAAATCTTTCGTTTCTATTATAATTCTAAAACTTCTACATGCATAAAAAAATATAATTTTATTGAAATCTGTCTTTGTTTTCAAAAGCGGAAATGGTCTTGTAGTTAATTTTATTTACAGAATGTTCTGGAAGTTTACAGAAGGAAATGTAATTTATGTATACTACGTAATTAGCGCCAAAGGTGTCAGCTGATGACTTCAGGATAGTCTCCGCATGTAAACTCTTAGCACAACTGGATACTGCGCGTTTAGTCTTTTCTTGAACATTACGACATACGAGTAGTGGATTAGAAAATGTTTCTGTTGTTACTGTTGCTGTGGTCTTCAGTCTAAAGATTGCCTCGCTGCAGCTCTCCATGCTACTCTGTCCTGTGCACTCCTCATCATCTTCGAATAATTACTGCAACCTACATCCTTCTCAATCTGCTTGTTGTACTCATCTCTTTGTCTACCTCTACGATTTTTACCCTCTTCACTTCCTTGTAACATTAAACTGGTGATTCCTTGATGTCTCAAAAAGGATCCCCTCTTTTTGTCAGGTTCCGCGATAAATTTCTTTTTTCCCCAGTTCCTTTCAAAACCCCCTCATTAGATACATAATTTACCTAACCAGTCTTCAGCATTATTTTATAGCACCACATTTCAAAAACTACTATTCCCTTATTGTCCACATTCCAAACCGTCCAGGTTTCACTTCCGTACACGCAAATACTTCCAGAAAATACTTCCTGACACTTAAGTTTTTATTCTATGTTAACAAACTTCTCGTCTTTAGGAACGCTTTCCTTGCCATTGCCAGTCTTCGGCCATCATTATTTTGCTACCGAAATAGCAAAACATCTAGTACTTCAAGTATGTCCTTTCCTAATCTGATTCCCTCACTTTACCTGATTTAATTCGACTACATTCTGCTATCCTTGTTTTGCCGTTGTTGATGTTCATCTTACATCCTCTTTTAAAGACACTATCTATTCAGTTCAACTGCCCTTACAAGTACTTCGCTGTCTTTGACAGAAAAATGTCATCAGCAATCCTCAAAGCTTGTATTTCTTCTCTCTGGACATTATATCCGTCTCCAAATTTTTTTCGGGGTTCCTATACTGTTTGTCCAATGTACAGATTGGATAGCATCTAGGATAGGCTACAACCCTCTCTCACTCCATTCTCATGCATTCCGACTTTTATAACTAACTTTTGCTTTCCGTACAAGCTGTAAATAGCCTTCCACTCTCTGTATTTTAATCTTACTACTTTCGGAATTTCAAACAGAGTATTCCACTCAACATTTTCAAAAGCTTTCTTTAACTCTTATAAATGGAACAAAAGTACGTTTGCCTTTCCTTAACCTATCTTCTAAGAGAAGTCGAAGGGTCAGTATCGCCTTACGTGTTCCTACCTTTCTCCGAAATCCTAACTGATCTTCGTAAGGTCGGCTTCTGCCACGTTTTCCATTCTTCTGTAAATAACTAACGATAGTATTTTGCAACCATGATTCACGAAACTGATAGTAAAGGTAATCTACAGACTTATCAGCACCGACATTTTATGGAATTGGAATTATTACATGCTTCTTGAAGTCCGAGGGTATTTCCCCTATTTCATACATCTTGTACATCAGATGGAAGAGTTTTGTCATCGCTAGTTCTCCCAACGCTATCAGTAGTTTGGAAGGAATGTCTAATTTCATCAAGGTTGTGTAGTGGATGCTACTCTTGGACACTGAAGCCATTTTCAAATTAAGCAATAATACACTGTTACTACGGTATGTTGAAAATTTTTGCTTTTGGGCTGTTTAATTTCAACTGAATAAAACACGGTTTTCGTGCCATACGTGTTTCGCCTTTATTCATTGCAAGACATCTTCAGTGGCCTGTAATACGTACATATTTTTACTATTTAGTTAACATTTTGAGACAATGTACATACAGGTTGTTTCAAAACTGATGGCCAATATTCAGGGATATGACCGGAATGATCATTCCAAACAAAAACGTCAAGTAAACATGGGATCTAAAACGCATACCTTACGAGCTATGAGCACTCGTTCATCTTCACTACTTTTGAAATACTACTCTTCTAATGAACAAGTGCTCATAACTTTTATAGTATGCATTTTACAGCAGATGTTTACTGGACATTTTTTTCTTGTTTTGCTCCATACTACCACTTCCCAAAATATGGAATGCAAAGAGCTTGCAGTAGAAGAGATTTGTTTCACAATAGGGAAAATCAAGAATTGCTCATAGTTCTTAAGGTATGCGTTTTACAGCCCATATTTACTTGACCTTTTTGTTTCGACTGATCATTCCTGTCATAGCCCTTAATATTTACCATCACTTCTGAAACACCCTGTATAGGTTATAAACAACTTTGGTGGTTGGCTTTCTATGGCATATTAATGTTTGAATTCTACTTAGCGCTGTTCTTCTCCTTGTCATTGCCATTTGGGTTTTCGTTTTCCACACTTCACAACACTAGGACGTAAACACTTAGTTTGATGCCATGTTTTGATTTGTCTTGCCGACAGTCGAATGTCATTCCAAAGATCGAACGTAATTACCTCCTTTAGAGCGGAATTTTTGTGATTTGTTTGTGGATATTTGTGTGTGTATGTGTGTGTGTGTGTGTGTGTGTGTGTGTGCGTGATCAGAAGGTGGGAAGAGAAAAAGAGAGAGAGAGAGAGAGAGAGAGAGAGAGAGGAAGATATGTATTTGTTTCATGTGGCTGCATGCGCAAGAGGGATGATTTTTATCTGCACTGAAGTGTTCCTGCGCATTTATTACATGTTTGTTGTTTGTTTTCAGTAATGGTTTTCTGGGTGTGGACCTTCTCTTACATTGGTATAAGGTATTTCTCATATTTCAAAATTTTAAACATGGCAGAAGCAGCAACTGTTGAAAATATTCACGGTAAATGATAACAGCCAAACAGTTTCAGGATAAAGATTTATTGAAATCCTTGACCACGGTTTCGGTATATCTAAATATACCTTCATCAGAAGCGAAATACACCTGAACGGGAAGACACCTTCATTAACAAAAAACTTAGCATCGGTTACTTAAAGCTATAAGTGTTTTTCTCTCTCAGTTATGGTACTAAGTCTTTTGTTAATGAAGGTGTCCTCTTGCTCAAGTGTATTTCTTCTGATGAAGGTATATTTAGATATACAGAAACCGTGGTCAAGGATTTCAGTAAATCTTTATCCTGCAACTTTTTGGCTGTTATCATTTACCGTGAAGTTTCTCATAGTTGTTTTGTCCAATTATTTTTGTGTGTTCTTCCATGTCTGTAGGATACTGGTTGTGGTTTTTTTAAGTGCTCTGCAAATGTTGAATGGTTTGTTTCGTAAGTCCTGTCCTTTGTACCGTGTTTTAAAATTCGTCCATGTCATGCCTTTCTATATACCGCATCACAACTTCCTGGAATTTATGCTTCTTAATTGTTGGTTAAGTTTGATTGTAGGGTTTGCACAGTTTTATATGCTGTTCGGGAGCCCTGTTCCTTTGGTATGTTTGCCACCCTGATTTTAACTTATGCATATAAGTCATAGTGTACCATCTGTTTCTTTTCTGTGTGATGTCAATGCATATGTGTGTAGAGTGTGTGAGTTCGCATTTTTTTGAGTTGTGTTCTGGTAATGTTGTGTTTATTTTGTATTTGTGATTTCAGTTTTTGTCCTTATTACGTGTCTTCTTTGTTCGTTTTATTACGCATTTAATTTTTTTTATTTTGTACTAATTCCCTTGTCATTCCAACGACTATTTCAAAAATTACTTTGTTGTTCTTCACGTGGTAAGATCTGTACAGTTTCTACTATGAGATTTTCTATGTATTGGTTGTTTAGCTTTCTTTTGGTGCAGTGTTTCAACCCTTTATCCAAGAGCATTTTTACTTTTTCGTGTAGTTCTGTCTCTGTCAGGTCAACTAAACGTGTGTGGAATGGGTGTTGGTGTTCTTGTCTCATCTTGTCATAGAACAAGACATATTTCAGAAACAGTGGATAACACTGGACTACAATAAGACATGCACTTAAATACGAAGTATCTGGGGGGGGGGTACTATATAGCACATTGCAGTTTAGATAAATTTATTTGTGTTTTAAACAGATCATCGTCGTACATCTACAGCTTTGAGATACAAAACAGGAACGTCGTTGTTCTGCGCGCAAACGTGCCTCGTCACACAGTGTCACACATCGGATCGTTCAAAGAATGCTCCAACAGCTTTAATTTCATCCGTACAATTTTAGGCTGTGCCAGAGATGATCCTAACGCCTGCAAATATGTGAATAACTGTTGGCTAAAATCAATGAGGATAAAAACCTCATTCGGAATTTAAAGATGTCCGATTTGCACTTAGGCATCTTTCACAGTGACTACGACGACGGCTGCCAGAGGTCGCCCGATAACATCGACTGACAGCTTGGTCGTGGTGCGTCCAGTCTGCTTCGTCCGAATTCGGTGATCTGGATGCGACGACTCTTCTGCTCTTAAAGATTCTGCTATTAAAACGACGCCGAATGCGCTCCCTGTGAATGAGCTTTATCTGTCCCTAGAGAGATGGGGCAGATAGCATGCACTCTATCCCCTGTTACAGGAAAAACCAAACGAGTTTTACGGTTATATTACAACGAAGAGTAAAACATTCTATTACATACTGCAGATGATTCTTGGAGACGCGGGAAGGCAACCCAATCTGAGATACAGCGTTTCAGCTCAAGAGAGGCTTGTGGTAAACATGCGGTAACCTTTTTTATTCATTCTAATTAGCAGTTTATTCGTAAAATTGAGGATGCTCTACATCTGCTATTAACTACATTTCTACTAGAGTATTACTCAGTAGAGCGTCTTACACCAAGTCTCGGGAGGTAATGCTATGAGGAGGATACAGTTTTTTAATTGAATCTGCTCGCAAATCATCTGCACCCACAGTTTATGCTCTCAGTCGACTGTAAGCGAATATTTGTAGTTGACCAATCATAACAGACATTCCATATAGAAATAATGTTGCAGATTGGAAATGACGTTAGAAAGAAAACAACTTTATTACAAAAATATGAATCCACAGCGCAAAAACACACATTACTCATTCGGCCAATTGCAAGGTTTGTATTAAAGTTGCGATTCTAGATCACAAATTCGGAGGTATGTTCCTGTTATGATATTTGTCATCCCCAGGATGCAAAAAAACTGAGTGTTTTTCACAAACTGTGTTTTGCGTATGGGAAACTCGCTGGGTTACACCGAAGAAATCAAACTGATTTGAATTCCCTCAGCCCAGCCGTCGTCCATTGACTGTACGTTATGGCGTTGAGATCGACTGCACTGAGACGACGCACGGTCCGGCGTACTGATCTGGAAACATCGGCCGAGACTGGCCGATGTCGGAACCCTACGTTGTCGTAAATAGGAACAATTTAGTTACTGGGGTAAAAGAAACCCTGCTCAGCTTCCCTAGCGTTCATTACACAGTACCGAAGTTCGAGTACTGTGTGCAGTATCGTATTGTGAGGTGACATGGTCTTTTATTTTTTTCGGATGAACGTGGGGCTGCTGTCACTACGACTTGTGAACCTTATGTCTACGTGTTACGGCCGTTTCTGGCGCCAGGACTCGATACACTTCCAAATTTTCTCATCCAGCAAACCTGGTATCATCTGGATGGAGCCACCTTGCAGAGTGCCAGAAAATCTATGGCAGCAGAGAAACGTTTGTTTCTCTGTAATTTTAAGGAATGGCAACACAGCTTGGCCGCCCTGTCTCCAGAGCTTACAGTGCCTGACTTCGGTTTGTAGAGACATCTGAAGAGCGTCATGTGATAGACTGAGCAGTGCTATGGATAATCTACTGCAACGATCTACTGAACGTGTGTGGAAAAGTGGAAAGCGTTTGAATGTTGTGATTTTTTTTTTAAAAAAATCATACCAAATGCAATTTCACTCCTTCATTTTCTTCCAGTTATCTCAGTTTCATAATTTCTCTGAGCCACCCTGTATATCGCGCTATTTGTCCACATTCTATGAAGTGTTCGTAGTCAATATGAGGGTCCAGTAAATGTAAATGACATTTTTCTAATTCAGGAGGCTTTCCAGCATGTTTCATTATTTGTTAACCACGTCCGTTTCATGCAGCTTCCGAAGTCACTGAGCGATCCTCTAAATCACAATGAGCGAAACAGAGACCTTAGTAGTTATCAACATTAAATGTCCAAACGTGTTCATGTATTTAACGTACAAAGTTTCGAAGGCATAAGGTCGAACTGCCTCAGTGGAATGGCATTCCAGAAGCAATGCTTGTGCTCTGATTGCAAATTTCAATCCTTTTATGAGATGATCTTGTAAGGTTTCTAGCTTATTTTTTTATATTCGATGAAATTTCTGTGAGCTCTATTGTCATTCGATGTGTCACGCTTCATATCGGCACACTGGATAATTTTCAAACAGACGTTTTCAAAACCATAATCGGCATGTTACGCCACAGAGGTTCTGAGTACAAGCTAATCGAACTGTTGTTACCAGTATAGTTCTGTGAGGAGTAGTGAGGAAGTCGGGTGTTGGTCACGTTACTAAGTCGTCTTGAAATTGCTAGCACAGTACTCGGTACTGAAGCACTTTATAAAAAGGAAGACAGGGATAATGTTGACAATTATAGACCATTTTCTATGCCATCGGTGTTTGCTAAAGTTATCGAGAAGGTTGTATATGCAAGGTTACTGGAGCATTTAAATTCACATAATTTGCTGTCAAATGTTCAGTTTGGTTTTAGAAATGGTTTAACAACTGAAAATGCTATATTCTCTTTTCTCTGTGAGGTTTTGGACGGATTAAATAAAAGGTTGCGAACGCTAGGTGTTTTCTTTGATTTAACGAAGTCTTTTGACAGTGTTGACCACAAAATGTTACTGCAGAAGTTGGACCATTATGGAGTAAGGGGAGTAGCTTACAATTGGTTCGCTTCTTACCTTAAGAACAGAAAGCAGAAGGTAATTCTCCGCAATATTGAGAGTGGTAGTGATGTTCAGTCCCAATGGGGCACTGTTAAGTGGGGCGTTCCCTAAGGGTCGGTGCTGGGGCCACTGCTGTTTCTTATTTATATAAATGATATGCCTTTTAGTATTACAGGTGATTCAAAAATATTTCTGTTTGCTGATGACACCAGTTTGATAGTGAAGGATCTTGTGTGTAATATTGAATCAGTATCAAATAACGTAGTTCATGAAATCAGTTCGTGGCTTGTGGAAAATAATTTGATGCTAAATCACAGTAAGACTCAGTTTTTACAGTTTCTAACACACAATTCAACAAGAACCGATATTTTGATCAGACAGAATGGGCATATTATAAGCGAGACGGAACAGTTCAAGTTCCTAGGAGTTCGGATAGATAGTAAGCTGTTGTGGAAAGCCCATGTTCAGGATCTTGTTCAGAAACTAAATGCTGCTTTATTTACCATTAGAACAGTATCTGAAATAAGTGACACTTCAACACGAAAAGTAGTCTACTTCGCATATTTCCATACGCTTATGTCGTATGGTATTATTTTTTGGGGAAATTCTTCTGATTCAAAAAGGGTATTTTTGGCTCAAAAACGGACTGTTCGAGCTATATGTGGTGTAAGTTCGAGAACCTCTTGTCGACCCCTATTCAATAGTCTGGGAATTCTGACATTGCCCTCACAGTATATATTTTCTTTAATGTCGTTTGTTGTTAGCAATATTAGCCTATTCCCAAGAGTTAGCAGCTTTCACTCAGTTAATACTAGGCAGAAATCCAATCTGCATGTGGAATGCACTTCCTTGACTCTTGTACAGAAAGGAGTGCAGTATTCTGCTGCATCCATTTTCAATAAGCTACCACAAGAACTCAAAAATCTTAGCAGTACCCCAAACACTTTTAAGTCCAAACTGAAGAGTTTCCTCATGGCTCACTCCTTCTATTATGTCGAGGAGCTCCTGGAAGAGTTGAAAAATTAAGCAAATTCCAGTGTTACATTGTTGATTTTCTTTATTTAAATTTACGACTTGTCACCTGAATATGTTTTTTTATATTTCATTTTATCTGTTTCTAATATCGTGTTATAATTTCATGTATTGACTCGTTCCATGACCATGGAGACTTCTCCTTAATTTGGTCCCACGGAACAATAAATAAATAAATAAAATAAATAAATGGAGACGATGTTGAATTTCTGAAATACGATTTGGTATAGACTGATTTGAGAAGAGTGAAGTTTTTCATGTAACGTTGTTATTGCTTTGGATCAGTTACGTTGACTGTCGAGATAAGACCAAGTAAAATTATTTATTCTCATGGCTTGCACTCGAAACTTATAGTTTTATCACGCCTTTACGAATTGAGTAATTAATGTCACGGAAGAGTTATATTTCTTATAAAGAGCGTGATTTTTGTAAAACGATTTAGAAAAGATATCTGAATGGTGCGAAAAGTGGCAGTTGACCCTAAATAACGAAAAGTGTGAGGTCGTCCACATGAGTGCCAAAAGGAACTCGTTAAACTTCGGTTACACGATAAACCAGTCTAATCTAAAAGCCGTAAATTCAACTAAATACCTAGGTATTACAATTACGAATAACTTAAATTGGAAGGAACACATAGAAAATGTTGTGGGGAAGGCTAACCAAAGACTGTGTTTTATTGGCAGGACACTTAGAAAATGTAACAGACCTACTAAGGAGACTGCCTACGCTACGCTTGTCCGTCCTCTTTTAGAATACTGCTGCGCGGTGTGGGACCCTTACCAGATAGGACTGACGGAGTACATCGAAAAAGTTCAAAGAAAATCAGAACGTTTTGTATTATCGCGAAAAATGGGAGAGAGTGTTACAGAAACGATACAGGTTTTGGACTGGACATCATTAACAGAAAGGCGTTTTTCGTTGCGACGGAATCTTCTCACGAAATTCCAATCACGAACTTTCTCCTCCGAATGCGAAAATACTTTGTTGGCACCGACCTGCTTAGAGAGAAACGATCACCATGATAAAATGAGGGAAATCAGAGCTCGTATGAAAAGATATAGGTGTTCATTCTTTCCGCGCCCTATACGAGATTGGAATGAATGAAAATTGTGAAGATGGTTCGATGAACCTTCTGCCAGGCACTTAAACGTGATTTGCAGAGTATCCATGTAGGTGTAGACGTAGATGTAAACATGATTGGAATTGTTAAGAATTCAGAGTTTCAATATAATTTTCGGATGCTAGAGTCTTCTATATCATTTAGTGAATGGAATATCCTTCACCGTCTCCTCACAAAAGCTTTATTTTCCAGTAACGGAGCCGCGGCAGTGCACTCAGCGGAACGTAGCCACCCTAAGTAAAGTACAATCCTCTTAGCAAAGCTACATCCTTGTATTGCACTTCCCAAGACTTTTTTTTTCTTTAGCTGGTTTCCTGTTGTTCTCCACTTTAATGTACATCAATTTCGAGCAGTACCGAGGTTGCGTTGCCACAGGTAAGCCGTAAAAATTTTATGGGGCGGGTTTTACGCTACGGGCAGGACGATACGATCATTCACGCGTAAATACTGCATTTGAAAATTATTAAATCAGGTTCAGCTTACATGAGGTTCAATGCAGATCTGATTTCTTATGCAGGAGTTCTCGTTCTTACAGACCAGGGTTGCACTTGCATGTGTATCACTTAATGTTCTGAATTTTGTTTAGTCATTTTGCGTACGTAAAATCGTAGGGCTTTTTTTACTGAAGCACGCTGGACATTTATTCTTCCAAAAACCGGTTTACAATTTCACGCAGCATTTTTACTCTTTTAACTTTGTGTTTCGTAACTGCGAGTCACGTACTGTGACGTCACGTATTCTAGCACTGTGCACTTCACTTCTTAATACAGAGTTACACTTTCTCTAGCTTACAGTTTTGGTTTTCCAATTAATTTGATAGAAGTTAATACAATATAGGTATATAGTTATACATTTTTCAGACATTTCGCGACTCATTTTATCGGATAGCTTTATGTTAGCAAACGATTTGCATTATTCAGGATTACAACATACAAACACACTCAAAGTTAAAGAATAAAAAACGGATTCAGTTCATTGTAGTTTTAGTCCACAGCATTCAAATAACATTTTTGTACCTACACGTTACACCTTGACAACGGCGTCATCTTATCAGATCCCCTATCAGAAGGGGAGAAATCAGCTACAGTGTTGGTTGGCAAACACTACCTACGCAAGCACGACAATGAATCACTTTGAAAGGTAGCAAAAAGACATTTCACGCATCATCAGGCGATATTGCTCGACTCTCTTGTTACCTAATTAACGGACCTCCTGTGCAGATGCTACGTACTTCATATGGTAAATTGTCCGTATATCTAACAGTTATACAGTAAATCTGTCTCGTATACAGCACAAGCGTTGTCTGTCAACACGTGAACTTCTGTGATTAAAACAATCTGCCTCAAATATTTCAGGATGAGGCACTCCAGGCGCAATTTTTCGGCAGGGAGAGTGCAGTGCTTGAGGAAGTAGGGCGCTGCTTGTGTCTTTTATAAAGATTTTCACTTAACAATGCGTATACTCCTTTGGGGGCCGATAGTTGATATCACCAAGCCCATTGGAAAAATAGCGTTCATTTTGCTCCTAGTTCACCCAGACGATAATTCGAACGCTTGTTGGCTAGCAATGGAGAAAACGTCGACAGGAGTTAATTTAAGTGAGTACATCGGAACGAATAAGACGTACCAGAAAAGTACCTATTTCGGTCGAATATACATACCTTTCCGATGCTGCACGCGTACTCTTCAATGGAATGTCAGAATGAAATGAGACTCGCGTGTATTTAATTTCGATCTTATTCCGAGTAGGAAGTTTGTTTAGGTCGACAACTCAAGAAGCATTTGGCGACTAGGCAAAAAGTTCATTTAGTAACCTTGAACTATTATGAAAGTAAATAAGTAATTCAATTGTTATGATTATAATATTCAGTTTTGAAGACTATGTGCGTTTTTGAACTACCTAACAAAATTTTTCCCTGTCACGCCGACAAATTTTCGCCTTTCACTTGTACTGCAGGCATAAATTTATTAACCTTTGATCCAGACTGCTTGGGCCCCGACTAAATGCGCCTTACAGTTCATACTGACGTTTTTGTTAGAAACATAATCGGGAGGCACTTTTAAGTATTGATATTTACTTAAGCGACTGTTGGGAAGTTAACCTATGTGGTGACGAACTTTCATACAACATCTTCAGAAACTTATTTACAATATTTAATTTTATTAATTATTAGTAGTGCACTGAAACGTAGCGTTTATAGTTAGTAAAAATGTAATAGAGTAGCAGCAAGAACGTAATTAAGGTACCGGTATATTATATTTACATAAAAATTGTTTGTTATGGAGCTTCTAAACTAAATGCAGTTACCGTCTACAAAATTACCTAACAACTTATTTTCAAGCAAATCACATATCACCATCAAATTTTAAGATAGGAAAACAAGTTGCTGATACGCTCATTCTGTTATTTAAAATTCTAGAGTTGCTTTTCCGTTTGTTAGCAACTACTCTGAGACGAATAGAACATTTTCAGGCAGATTTTTACAGAAGTGCATTAGAGTATTTCATTTCTAGACAATGAGAGGACAATGCGTTGATGCTGAAGAGCGAGTACGCACTCAGTACTGCAGTATTTCTGGTCAAAGAGCTTCGTTTACGAGAAGCAAAAGCTGAGTCATAAATATTATCTTCGGTTTGGAGAATTGTCCGTTATAGTTGAATTACGGATACTAGAACATTTGTGCCCGGTCCTTCAGATCTGCTACTACAATAGCAATTCTGAATGCTCTTCACATCACCATTGCTTGACAAAGACACATACAGGTCCCGTCTCGAACATATATCACACAGCTGCTTACGTTTCACAGTGATCTGTCAGTATACAAGAGCGCACAACTTTTTAATCATGCGAAGGAAAATTACTCGCACAGGTAACGATTTCCGGTTGCTGTTAATCTTTTTGTTCTTATTGTGTTTTCACGCAGCTCTCCACGATCCCCTGTCCTGCACAAGTGACTTAATCTTCAAACTACTACTGCAATCCATTTCCCTTTGAAGGTGTTCACTCTACTTCTCTCTTGGTCTCCCTTTACAATTCCCCCCCCCCCCTAAACACACACATACACACACATACTTCCCTCCAATACTGACGACTCCTTGTTGTTCCAGAATGTGTCCTATTAAGTGATCCCTTCTTTTAGTCAAGTTATTCCACAAATTTTTCTCCCCAGTTCTGTTCACCACCGCCTTATTAGTTATTTGATATCCCCGTCTGCTGTTCAGCATTTTTCTGTAGTACAAAATTTCAAAAGCCTCTAATCTCTTCTAGTCTGATTGCTTAACGTTCACGTTTCACTTCCATACAAGGCTACATTCCAGGCACACGCCTGCAGAGATCACTTCCTAACACTTAAATTTATGTTGTACTTTAACAAATCTCTTCTTCTGAATTTCTTTTCTCGCCATTGCCAGTTTACATTTTATATCCTCTCTGCTTCGTCCATCATCAGTTATTTTACCGCCCAAACAGCAAAACTCAGTTAATACTTTCAGTGTCGCATTTCCTAATGTGACTCTTTCAGCATCACCTGATTTAATTAGACTACATGTCATTACCCTTCTCTTGTTTTTGTTAACGTTCATCTTATATCGTGCTTTCAAGACACTGTTCATTCCTTTCAACTCCTCTTCCAAGTCCTTTATTGTCTCTGATAAAATTACAATGTCGTCAGAAAACCTGAAAGATTTAATTCCTTCTCTAAATTTTTCTTTAGGTTCCTTTACTCCTTGTTACATGTACAGACTGAATAACATCTGGGACTGGGTACAGCTCTGTCTCCTTCTTCAACCAGCGCTTCCATTTCACACTCTTTGAATCTTGCCTTCTGGTTTCTGTATAAGCTGTATATAAAATTCCTCTCCATGTGTTTTACCCATAATACAGTACCTTCGGAGTTTCAAAGATTGTATACCAGTCAGAAGCACTCTCTGAGGCTACGAAAAGCTATAAACGTAGGTTTGTCTTTCATTAACCTAATCTCTAAGATAAGTCGTTGGGTCAGCACTGCCTCACGTGTTCCATCATTTCTCCTGCATCCAAACTGATCTCCCTCGACGCCGGCTTCTACCAGTGTTTCCTTTAATCTGTAAATGATTCGTGTCAGAATTTTGCAACCACGACTTAGTAAACTGACGGATCGATAATATCCACACCAGTCAGCACCTGCTTTCTTTAAAATTGGAACTATTTTCCCTGTATCACACATCTTGCACACCAGGTGTAATTCTTCGTCAAGGGTTGCTCTCCCAAGGATATCAGCAGTTCTGAGAGGATGTCGTCTACTACATGCCCGTCGTTCGGGCTCACGTGTTTCAGTGCTCTGTCCAATTCTTCTTACATCATCTCATCTTCATGTACTTCCTCTTCGCTTTCTATAATATTGCATTCAAGTTCATTTCCCTTGTGTAGCCCTTCTATAATCCTTTCGCTTTCAAGATTTCCCGTCTTTGCTTAGTACCGGTTTTCCATCGAAGCTCATAATATCCACATACCTGCCTACTTTTTCTTCAATGGCATCTTTAACTTTCCTATAGGCGATATCTGTCTTTGTTTTAGTTACATGCTTCTATGGACTTACATTTCTGCTCTAGCCATTCCTGCTTTGACATTTCGCACTTTTTGTCAATCTCATTTTTTAGATGTTGGTATTTCGTTTCGCCTGCTTGATTCGCTGCACTACTGTATTTTCTCTTTTCGTTAGTTACATTCACTATCTCCTGCGCTGTCCAAGGATGTCTACTAGACTTTGTCTTTTCACCTGTTCAATCACCTGCTATCTCATGTTTCTCGGGTTGCAGGGAGTCAGCGAGAGTTACCTCTGCTGGCATTTGTGGGACAGTCTCCATAAGATGGCTCACAACTGGTCGAACGCACTCGTTTGTGTACAGAGGTTGGGGCGACAGCTGGAGCAGCTCAGTGCATGCCGAGTCCAGCCAGCAGTGTGCGGGTTGTGAGTTACGTTCTAGTATTAGCCGCTGTTTCTTCAAGTGAACAAAGGGCCGCGATGCATCACACATACCAGAAAGGCGGATCTTCAGAGTGTTGTCCGACACTAGCTACAGTATTGCCAATGGATGTCATTCGAAGGCAGTTTGTACTCCATCTTACATCTGGGGCCCATTGGAATCATCACCAGCATTCGCTTCGTACCCTGAATTTTGTTTACTCCTTTCCTCTTAAGAACATTATTGGTTATGCGCTCTCATAACAACATTGTTGATTACACTGTATGTTAATGAAGTTATGGTCCCAGCTGTTTATAGATTTTTTTCTGGTTATTGGTTGTTCTGGGTCGTTTGCCTCGTAGAATAACGTAGAAAAACCAGCCGGTATTAGCTACTAATTAATAATATGGAATATTAGTTATATTTGTACAAGACACAGAGTATGTGAATTCTCACAAGAAAGTTAATCAAATGTGTAACATATTAATGTAATATTGATCTTGGGTACGCATACAAGTGTATGAAAATCATCTGACTGATCAAGAAACTTTCTTGTAATTTGAATTGTTTATTTTCAGTTTGTGCTTTTAAAAGCTCTTCTAAACAGGAGCTGACAAATTTTGCGACTTATTTTACATTTCCAATTTACATTTATGTTTTTTTTTAAATTAAAATGTTAAATTGCAAGAGTTTATCTCATATATATTTATTGAATGTTGTCTTATCATCAGAAATTGTTAAATTAATATTTATTACATTTGTGGGTAAATGAAGTGGTAATGCTCTTACAGTTTACCTAAAGCTCTGATATTTTTCGAAAAGTGATTGGACACCGGAACTATAAACTGTTATCAACCACTTTTACTTACTGTTGTAATAAACAGCAAAAGGTAACTGTTCTTTAACTGTTGTTAGGCAGAAAAAGAGAAACCTCCATGTTCTACTTCCCACATCCGTGTCTCTTCCATTTCACATGGTGACATTTTTCACACGTAAGTATAGGGCAGCTTGAACAGGAGATCTTAATTCCTATTATGTTACCAGCACATTGCATATCACGAACACTTACACATTGTACTCACACAAACATTCAACTGAAGACAGTTGATAGAAAGACGGCTTTGCAGTTTCCCTGTGTTTAAAGTTGTTTACGGTCAACTCTAGCAAGTGGGCCAGTTACGAGAGTAATTGCGCTGTGTGGAACTGCAGGAAAGAGAAGTCAATTTTGTGTTCATTTTTAACGACGCCAGGTGCACATGACACTTTTTTTACCTGGTGTTGATGATCCTATTGCTTAAAAATGACATAGCCCTAGACTGTTCGAATTTTCGTAACTAGAAATGTTCCAAGAAAAACAATCACGCAGGTTAATGTAGCCCTGGTTGCTAAACAATATTTCTTGATAAAGTTTTTATTTTGTTTCTGAAAAAAAACTTGTGATCAAGAGAAATACAGTAAATACAGTAAATTTCATTGTGCGTGAAGCTGTAACATATACTGAAGGAAAAAAATAACAAAACCGTGAAGAAGCTGTGCGACGTAAACGAAAGTTGGTAGGCTTGTCTGTTCAAATTTCAAACCAGTCACATACGAGTGGCGCAAGTAGTGCAACTATAGCCTGCAAATCAGGTTTGCTTTAAATACACGGTGTAACAGTCGTTAGCCATACTTACCCTTGGAGATTGGACGTGGTGAGTTGATCAGTCAAGAATGCCTTTAAGGCGACAAAGACGCCATTATCAACATCTCACTGAATTTTCATGAGGTTGCGTAACAGGGCAACGAGAAGCCAGATCTCCGTCTGCGATTTTGCAGAAAGACTTGGCAAGAATGTAACCACCGTACATGATCACTGGCAGCGGTTGTCACGGGAATGTACGGTCGCAAGGAGACTGGACTCCGGACAGGCAAGTGGCATTAACGAGAAGGAATAACATCGTGTTCGACGTCTAGCTCTGGCGCATAGTATTGCATTTGCAGAAGCAGTTAGCACAGCAGTGACTCAACGAACTGTTACAAATCGGCTACCTTAAGGACAGCTCCGAGGCAGATGCCCTCTAGCGCGCATTTCACTAACCCCAAACCTACCGCCTTGAGTGGAGTCAAGCGAGAGCTCATTAGAGAGCAGGATGGAGGTCTGATGAAATCTGGTTCTACCTAGGTGCCAGTGATGGCTATGTTTTGGTTAGGCAGAGGCCGGTTGAGGGCTCACAACGAACTTGTCTGCTTGCAAGGCACACTGGACCTACACCTGGAGTTATGGTCGGGTGTTATTTTGAATGACACCAGAAGCACTCTCGTGGTTATCTCATCCACCCTGATGGCAAAACTGTACGTCAGTCTGGTGATTCGAGCTGTTGAGCTGCCATTCATGATGAGCAATCCATCCTGTGTTTTCCAACAGGACAACGCTCGCGCACATGCCGCTGTTGTAATCCAACATGCTCTACAGGCCGGCCGGGGTGGCCGAGCGGTTCTAGGCGCAACAGTCTGGAACCGCGGGACCGCTACGGTCGCAGGTTCCAATCCTGCATCGGGCATGGATGTATGTGATGTCCTTAGGTTAGTTAGGTTTAAGTAGTTCTAAGTTCTAGGGAACTAGTGGCCTTAGAAGTTAAGTCCCATAGCGCTCAGAGCCATTTGAACCAACCATGCTCTACAGGGTGTCGACATGTGGCCTTGGCCTCCTCGATCACCAGATCTGTCTCAAATCGAATACATATGGGGCATCATCGGACGACAACTCCTGCGTCATCTGCAACCAACATTAACCGCTCCTCCATCCCAACCGACTAAGTGCAACACACGTGGAACTCCATCCCACAAACAGACATCTGGCATCTGTACAACAAAATATACGCACGTTTACATGCTTTCATTCAACACTCTGGCAGTTACACCTGTTATTAATGAACCAGCATTTCAAATTTGCAGTAGCTTATCTCGCACTCACAGTAACATTGTAACGTTGTTGCTTTAATTTTCTTTGAAAGCGGTACTGATAGACAATAAAAGCGGTTTAAAAGCTGTGAACTGTCTAGGGAAGTTAACGTTGCATTACTGCGCAACTGTTTCACCAGGTATCCAGTCTAGCTGACCAAATTCCCAACCACACTAACATTATATATATATATATATATAAAAGAGAATTTAAATAAAAAGAAATAAATCAGTTTATATTTGGAAATTTATTTTAACATTGATCATTGAAATTTCAGCATATTAAACTTGAGTCGTAATTAAGCTGGTGCCTTATTTAGGATTGTGAAAATGTGAGATTGTAATCTTACGGAACACAACAAATATGGGGCCAAGATTGGGAGACTCCATACAACACTGCATTCATAAAATAACACACGAAGAACGTTGAAACATATGCAAGAGGAAATTAACCACAACCAACCGATTCAATTTTCACCCAAAGAAATTACGTTCGTAGCACAATCCTGTCCATCATATAAATACCACACACTGGTATACTAAATTCATACTAGCTCTCGGTGAAAGCTTCCCAAAAAGAATAGCTGAGGGCTACTTTGATGATTACACCACATGCTTCACGTGGTCAACTTGGTTTACACAAAGCGTGTAACTCCACAATAATTTTGATAATTAAAATAAATTAGATAGAAAAGCAATTTACAAAAGGAAAACCTCGAACTGGTTACTAACGTCTTACTATTAACCTGATGGGTCAAACAATTATATAAGCACGTGGTAGTGGTCTCACAAAGTACATCCCACGTGGGTTGAACATAAAGAAAAGTTGCTATATTGAAAAATACTGTCAAGACGAGACGTTATAATCTCACGCACATTCGCATTTAAGATTGATGATCTTAGTTAGAGTCACTGATCAACACGTGGTTCCACTTTACTCACAAAGTAGTGACAAAGCAACTACCGGAAAATAATCTGAACTTCACACGCGAATTACACTGCATTGCAATTTAAGATAACATTAGATATTTTAGAGCTAAACCTGAAATAAAGGTGATTAAATTTTCAGTTAGGCTGAACTTAAGAAATCCATTGTCCTACAGACTTAGCAGACACGCGCTTAGCCGGAGATCTTACCACTTCAGACGCTCGCCACGGACAGACTGCCCTAGTCCCTTCCTTGAGGGTGGCTCACAAATACAAACGGAAGTAGCCAGAGGGGCAGCTTCCTATACCAACATGACAAATGACGGACAGGACCATACTAAGGATAGAAACCTCTTTGTTTTAGAAAGCGTAGCTACCTGTTCCGACGTTGGTCCTACTGTTCTCTAGCAGACAGGCTTGTCTGCTACCCTCAAGCATGCAACTAGAAATACATTTGCTCATTCATCCTCTCACACAGAAGGGAAGGGGGATGACAGTATCTTATCATATAGAGTATATAAAATAAAGCGGACGTAGGTTCTGTATGAGACTGTGTGACATGAATTACATATAAACTGTGTTTTAAAGTGTAGTAGTGTGACAGATCGTTCTTGTTTATGTGTAAAACTAACACGTTCCACTACTCAGTCTCCTCCCAGATAGTCAGAAACACACAGTAAATTTAGAAGAGGAATTTATGCCGTAAATGACAACAGATTTAAGAAATTAACATGAAAGCAATCCAACAGACACCTTTCAACATGTGATCATGCAATGTTAGTCACTTAAGTTCGTTGCCTAGAAAATTGTATTCCCGAAATTTGACTACTCCTCGTTAACTACTTTTTTTCGTTGCGATTTAACCCAGCCAGTGTATTTAGAAAGTACAGTATTGCATAATAAATGTAACTAACGGTAAGCCCGTACTTAAATGACGAAGTAGCGGTACGTATTGTGCCAGTGCTAGTCCCTGAGTTTAGCCGCCGCAAAAATAGATGACACGAATGACGTCACTGTCAGTCTGCAGAGACTAACGGTCCGAGCCGAGTGTAAGGGAACGTCTGCCTCTTTCACTTAGTGACGGGCCGCAAGCAGAGCGGAAGGCAAACAGAGCCACCGTCTGAAGACGATCCGGGCACTTCAAAAGAGAATCGTCCCCTTAGCGCTGTCGCCGGCGACACAATAAATCAAGTATCCCAAGATGAATGAAGATAAATGCGTAATCCGTAAGGCGGGCGCCGCGCCGGCTCATATTTCAGCGGCTGTCGCCTGATGGATGGCGCTCTCGCACCTGCCAGCTGCCAGCTGCCAGCTGTACGGACCGGCGGACACACTTCCGGCTGCCAGCCAGCGTCTGCGTGCGAAGCTACGGCGCCTGCCGACCGCGTCTTGATCCACCCTCAGAGCTTGTACGCAGTATCTAAACTACCAACGTAATTACCCCAGCCGAATCGGAACGATTTTGAAATCTCAAAATGTATGTGTTCGTCCATCAGTCAAAGCCATTATTTTGTAAATCTGTGTACAATCGTCGCATCAAGGTTAACGGATCTGAAGACTAAATAAGCTCATGATGCTGTACAATCAATACTGGGTGGCGGACAATTATGACCATTGGATTTACAACAGTCCAAACTGAGGTATTATTTCGTAAAAGGTTAAATATTTTCTTGAAACAATGTAGATTAACACACAAAAATACTTACAGCGACAGATTCCCCAAATGACAAATGGCAACGATGTCAAGAGTTTTTCCCTTGTTCGCCGCCGAAATGGATATGGTGGAGTTTCAATAAAGTGACTAAAACAAAGCGGCAAGAATCTGGATACTGTGATCGTAATGGCTTCTGATACTGGCCTACTGCTGTAGCGACGCACTAGCAATGGTGTGCAACGTGCACGAGTTGACGTTTTCAAGAGTACGTACTGCTCCACTCCATTCCATAATCGTAATAAACAAGTCAGTTGGTGTGTAAGGGACGGTGTTGCTGCTGTTGTTCTCTTCAGTCTGAAAAAGGCTTGCTCAGGCTCTACATACTAGTCTGCCCCGGCAATGTCTCTACATCTCTGCAAGCTACACTACTGGCCATTAAAATTGCTACACCCCGAAGATGACGTGCTACAGACGCGAAATCTAACCGACAAGAAGAAGATGCTGTGATATGCAAATGATTAGCTTTTCAGAGCATTCACACAAGGTTGGCGCCGGTGGTGACACCTACAACGAGCTGACATGAGGAACGCTACCAACCGATTTCTCATATACAAACAGCAGTTGACCGGCGTTGCCTGATGAAACGTTGTTGTGATGCCTCGTGTAAGGAGGAGAAATGCGTACCATCACGTTTCCGACTTTGATAAAGGTCAGATTGTAGCTTATCGCGATTGCGTTTTATCGTATTGCGACACTGTTCTTCGTATCACTAGCAGTCGAGATGACGGGCATCTTATCCTCAGGGATGTAACGGATCGTGCAGCCACGTCTCGATCCCTGAGTCAACAGACAGGGATGTTTTCAAGACAACAACCGTCTGCACGAACAGTTCGACGACGTTTGCAGCAGCATGGACTATCAGCTCGGAGACCATGGCTGCGGTTGCCCTTCACGCTGCATCACAGACAGGCCTGCGATGGTGTACTCAACGACGAACCTGGGTGCATGAATGGCAAAATGTCATTTTTTCGGTTTAATCCGTTTTCTGTTTATAGCATCATGATGGTCGCATACAGAAAATGTTCGACTGCTGCCCTGGCCATTCTCCAGATCTCTCAGCAATTGAAAACGTCTGGTCAATGGTGGCCGAGCAACTGGCTCGTCACAATACGCCAGTCACTACTCTTGATGAACTGTGGTATTGTGTAGAAGCTGCATGGGCATCCAAGCTCAATGCCCAGGCGTATGAAGGCCGTTATTACGGCCAGAGGTGGTTGTTCTGGGTACTGATTTCTCAGGATCTATGCACCCAAATTGCGTGAAAATGTAATCACATGTCAGTTCTAGTATAATATATTTGTCCAATGAATACCCGTTTATCATCTGCATTTCCTCTTGGTGTAGCAATATTAATGGCCAGTAGTGTACTTCAGCCTCCATGCATTTGAACCAGTTCACTACAGCCGAGTTTTCGTCTTGGTCTACAATTTTGACCCCCACACTCACACCTCCATCACCAATTTAAGAATTTTTTATGCCTTAGGATGGCTTCTCTCAGTCAGACCCCCAAATGACAAAAGTGATACTGAAAGATGTCTGTACACGGAGGTGATACCTCCTAGTATCGTGTCGGCCCTCCTTTTGCGGCGTAGTACAGCAGCTAGACGTGGCCTGACTTCAGCGAGTCGTTGGAGCTCCCCTGCGGAAATATTCAGCCATACTGCCTCTATAGCCGTCCATAATTGCGAAAGTGTAGAAGGTACAGGATTTTCTGCACGAACTCACCTCTCGATTATGTCCCATATATGTTCCATGGGATAGCAGTCTACGATCCGAGTGGCCAAACCATTCGCTCGAATTTTCCAGAATGTTCTTCGAACCAGTTGCAAACACATCTGCTCTGGCGACATAACGCCTCGTCATCCATAAAAATTCCATCACTGTTTGGGATCATCAAGTGCATGAACGGCTGTAAAAGGTCTCCAAGTGGCCGAAAATAAACATTTCTTGTCAAGGGTCGGTTCAGAGGACCCAGTCCATTCCATGTAAACACAGCCCACATCATTATGAAACCACCATCAGGATTAATGGCTTCTTGGTGTCTACGTCACACTCGAACCTTACTATCAGCTCTTACGACTTGAAATCGGTACTCATTTGACAAGGCAACGGTTTTCCAATATTCTAGAGCCCAATCGATATGGTCACGAGCCCATGAGAGGCGCTGCAGGTAGCAAAGGCACTCGCGTCGGTCGTCTACTGCCGTGGCTCGTTAACGCGAAATTTCGACACATTGTCCTATTGGATACTTATGGAGTACGTCCCACATTTTCTCCTGCGCGGTTATTTTACACAGTGCTGCTAGAATGTTATCAATGGCAAAACTACACAAACGCCGCTGCTCTCGGTCGCGAAGTAAAGGCCGTCGGCCACTGCATTGTCCGTGACGAGAGATAATGTCTGAAAGTTGGTATTCTCTTGACACTGTAGAGCTCGGAATATAGAATTTCCGAAATGGTTTGTCCAATGCATCTAGCTCCAACTATCATTACGCGTTAGTAATCTGTTAGTCGTGCTGTCACAATCACGCCAGAAACCTTTCCACATGAATCACCTGAGTACAGCTGGCAGGTTCGCCAACGCACTGCCCTTCTATACCGTGTGTACGCGACCCCACCGCTATCTGTATATGTGCATATCGCTATCCCATGACTTGTCACCTCAGTTTATGTCACCTTTCACGCTAATTCATGTTAATTATATGTCATTGTGCTGTTAAACACATCTCATTTATAGACTGATGTTCATCTTTTTGTAAAGGTCCTCACCCAGTCTCGAGTAAGGAAGAATACGAAACTTTAAAGTTATTTATTTCGCCATTGATGCAGGTCCATCCCTTCTACTTTTTACCAATGAACATATGCGTTTCTTGCAACTGGGAATGTATGAATGGTTAACACTCGCTCTCTTGTAGGCACAGATGATCGGAGTGTTCTGAGGATGTAGCACCAACCTGGTCGTCTCATTTGCGTGGAAGGAATCAGAGTCACGGCAGAAAGGGGAAGGCCAGGTTCAAGGTAGGCAACAGGTACGAAATTCCGTCGCCTACCGCTCCGCAACATTGTTGCGGAACGAACAATACACAGCGGTACAGTGCGGTGAAATCCGGGAGATGAATCTATGAGGAAAATGGTACTGGGCCGGTGCTATTTGCAGAGACTTTAGATTTAACTCATCATGTTTTCTCTTTTGACTACTAGCGATAGGGAAGTGTGCATGAGATACAATACACTAGATTGAAATTGTGCCTTATAGATTCGATAGCCTTCCGCCACGACGTATGTAATAGATAAGCTGCTGGTTCATTTCAAAAGGGTTGTGAGTAACTAAAACAGCAGACTGAGCTTAGTCTGCCGTGTGTTTAGTTAAGTTAAATTTCATTGAAATATATAGATGGGTGAGTTCTAAAATAAAGCGACACAGATGAAATAAGCCCATTGCCTGCGTAGATTAACTGAAAAAGCTGCCCAGATTTCAGTCTGGTAGTTTGCGTGGCCTCTCGGCACTAGGAGCATAAAATAAGTTCCGGCTCATCTCAGTAACGGTTAAGTTCTCAGTATTTGCTGGCAGAATGAAATGTAGCTACCGTGTGAAGCTCTGGGTAGTAATTTTGAGCGATTTCCTTTGATTAGGAGTAATACTCAAATTTAGCACATAGCATCCATTACGTTTCTTGTGTGAGCTTGTGAAAGCCATCGTACTAAATAAGAACCCACGTACCTGGTCGTTTCCTAACGGTCACTGTAAGTTGGTTGGTTGGTTGTTTGTAGGAAGAGACCAAACAGCGAGGTCATCGGTCTCATCGGATTAGGGAAGGATGGGGAAGGAAGTCGGCCGTGCCCTTTCAAAGGAACCATGCCAGCATTTGCCTGTAACGATTTAGGGAAATCACGGAAAACCTAAATCAGGATGGCCGGGCGCGGGATTGAACCGTCGTCCTCCCGAATGCGAGTCCAGTGCGCTACCACTGCGCCACCTCGCTCGGTTTCACTGTAAGTAAAAGTTTCCAATCCACGAAGCGTACCTGTACTTCCGGTCCCTTTGTTTCATTATTTAATTTCGGTTCCTCCAAACGGTATTCTGAATAACCCTCCACCACTGATATTAGCTGCATGACTTGGAAATGTAGTATGTGCTTACGGTTACTTAAATCTGTCATATGCATTTGGCACTAAATCTCCCATTTCCCGCCTAATCTGACTGCAACCAATTAAACTGTATCTAAATAAATTAATTGATTCCTAGCGACTGTTCATGTTAAATAATTCGATTACACTACAAGGCGACTGTAATGTTCAGCCCATATTAACTGAATTAATATGAATGACTTGTAAGAGTTATATTTTGTAGCTAATATTAAATCACTATTAAATCTTTTTAAATGCACTGCACAGTCAATAAGCCAGTCCTACATTCCTCCAGATAGAACTGAAATCTAAGAACATTTGTCTTGAGATCTCTCAGTTCGAAAGGCTGCCGGCTCATTACTCGATTAATAATGTTTTGCGTCATGGGGTTGTCTTCAAAGAGAGCCTATATTCCTGTGCAATCTTAGACAGTCTTAAGGTCATTAAACATTTCCCCATATTGGAGCTTAAATATTTTATCTGAATATCTTTGCCATGCCAAATAATCACCCCTATTTATGGTAAGGCATGCAGGCTACTGTAGAACACGTGGCCGAACCGATTGCCATTTTGGAAGTCCTCATATTCGCACAGACGACCACGCAGACACAATAATCATCATCTCTGACAGCAAGTCAGCCCTAAAACCGATTATAATCCTATGTTGTTGTTGTTGTAGCAACCCCATAGTTGCTGCAATTATTGAGGCTGTGTTTCGGATATAAAGGAACTATCGCGACATCGTGATGGTTTGCATGAAAGACCACGCTGGGGTATCTAGAAATGAACAAGTAGACGTCCTAGAAAAGCAAGCATTCTACGTGGAGCTATTAAATATGATAAGCTCCCTCGCACAAATATGACACCCATGCTCAGAAAGCGGTTGTCATCATACTAGCAAGAAGGATGGTTGAGAAGATATAACATCATAGGTAGTCACTACACACTAATTGATCACACTATTCCACGACTACCATGGTATAGTAAGACACAAACATCGTGGAGTTTCACGACAATTACAGCACTACTTAAGTTTAATCGTTAGAAGTTCAACAAAAAAATCTAGTCTCGCAACCTAAGCGCCTCTCCTCTATGCGTTTGCGGCGACGAAGAACATCCAACCCAAATGTTCCCAGTATGTCTTCAGAACACGTATCACATCAATGTCCTTCCAAGTTAATCTCTGGGCGCTTGGTCATCAGTTGCCGAGCAGCGTCCAAACCTTGTTAGCACCCAGTAGGAAATCGTTAACAGAAAGGACATCCATATATAGTTTCATGCACTGCTATCTACTGCTCTTGACAATTAGAATGGCTTGAACTGTCCAGGATGTTCTTCAAATCACAATTGTGGTCCACTGTCAGCTCCAGCGTTTTTTGGGACCATAAAGTCCATGAATGGCTGCAAATGGTCTCCAAGTAGCCGAACACAACCATTTCCACTCAATCATAGATTCACTTGCGCCAGAGAACCCAGTCTACTCCATGAAAACACGGTCCACAATATTATGGAGCCGCTGTCAGCTCGCACACTGCATTGTTGACAACTTGGGTCCATGTCTTCGTGCGGTCTACGCGACACTAGAGTCCTACCATCAGCTCTTACCAACTGAAAACGGACTCATCTTACCAGCCCACGATTTCCAGTCGTCTGGAGTCCATCTGATACGTTGCAAGCCCCAGAGATGCGCTGTTGGCAAAGGCACTCGTGTCGGTTGTCTACTACCACAGCCCATTAACACCAAATTCCTCCGCACTGTGCTAGCGGATACGCACGTCCAACATTCATTTCTGCGGTTATTTCATACAGAGTTGGTTGTCTGTTAGCACTGACAACTCTGGGAAGAAGTCGCTGCTCTGTATCATTAAGAGAAGGCCGTCGGCCACTGTGTTGTCTGTAGAGAGAGGAAGTACCTGAAATTTGGTATTCTCGGCACACTCATTACACTGCTGATGACGGAACGTTTGATTCGTTACTATTTCCGAAATGGAATGACCCATGCGTCCAGCACCAACTACCATTCCCGTCGTGAGGTCATAATCACGTCGGAAACCGTTTCATCTGAGTGACCTGAGCGCAAATGAGACTCTTCCAGAGGACTACCCTTTGATTCCCTGTGTACGCAATACTACCGTCATCTGTATATATGCTGTGACCTCACTTTATATGCAAGTGCCTGAATATTGGTGTATCTATTCGTATCGCTGTAATACCCAATCCTGATTACTGTGTACTGTTCTCATCGTCTGTCTCGATAGTACTCATAGACCTGCACTGATATCTAGCCCAGGATTTTGAAACAATTCTTACAGGACTATAGTTATTAATATGTGCCAAATTCGGAACATCCCAAAAGTGTAACAATAATGCTTTACGGTTTTTTTATTGTGTTACCTGTAATATTTTTATTGCACCCTACCTCTGTGTATCCAGTGAAGAATTTTTGTGTTGTTTAATCGTTTCAGTATGCTGTTGATGTACAGTTTGTTTTATGTCACAGTCTGGCTCTGCTAATCATACATAACATTATACCAAGATACAACCTATACTCCATATTGGCCCCAAATTTCACCCCAGTTCTGTGCATTGCCACTGTGGGCGTGTCCCACGCTATGAAGATCACCACGGCCCCCTTACCCACATCTCACCCCTTGCCTTAACGTTGCTGTGATGGAGGCTACAACCACGGTGCCCAGAGTTTAAAGAACGTGTTTTCTTACGGGTGGCCGAAGTAAACATTTCACACACTGAAGTTCAGAATCGCCACGAAAAGGCCTCAGGGGAGACATGAAGGGCGTCAATTAAATCAAACCTTCCCTTTCGACACACACTTTTCACGGTCGAAAGCGACTGTTTTTAGTGTGATGTGTGTTGTGATTGTGCCCTCTTGTAATGTTTTGTGGTTCCCAGGTGGATGAGGAAAGGGTGGTATAAATGGTAGGTGGCCAGCTTTTCTCTCCCTACAACACAAAATGTACACGTGGTTGAAATACGCTTTATGACAGGTACCAACATTGTACTTAACTTCAGTTATGTCCAATCTGAATTTCTGTGGTTAACAGCAATCAAATAACATGTCCTAGTTCTTGAACCTTGTTCGTGTTCATATCACAAGCATATACAATCACTAACTTTCCCTCACAGCTAGCTAAAGTGCGAGGCGGCGACTATCACTGTGGAAGACCAGAGCACAATGGGACGTATTGAGGTGTAATGCGAACTGACTCCCGATGTGCCGTACTGAGGTACTCAGATTGAGAGAGCTAAGTCGTCGGCGGCGGCCTATATGCACGCTGCCCAGGGTACGTTATCGACACGTGACCTGGAAGTGTGTCTTGGTCTTCTCATGTAACAGGCGCGCCTAGTTCAGCACCCGCTGTATACAATGTATCCTAGTGTCGACCGGTGTGCTGGTGAAGGCGTAAGCCAGCACAATGTGAAACAGAATGACTCTTATGACCACCTTTGCCACCACTGTGGTGCTGGGACCCAATCAACATGATTTGACGCCTTTGGAATGTAGTGTGACCACAAATTTTGCCGTGATATACACAGTGAAACCACTAGAGACCATTCAAAACCGTTCAACGAAATCTGAACGTGATCCATAGCAGCAAATGGTTTCCACATTTTTTAAGCCTTTGTGTTTCGTGCGTTACATTTGCGCTATCATGGAGTGATATAACATTCACACTTGTGGAAAATAAAACGGCAAAGTATACCCCAAAACACCCAACTTCATTAACACCCTCAGTGACACCTGCACACCTTTGTTGAGTATTTTAAAAATGCAACTGCAGGGAGACAAACCTTAACTGATTCCTAGGCGCCTGCAGGCAGGCAACCCCATCTACACCCTCAGATTCCATATGCCGAGAAGCAGGCACTAGAGTGGCAGTGTACTGCCACTTAGTTGAAGGGTGTCGAGGAGTCACCTGCCCACAAGTGCCTAGACACTGTTCAGGGGTTGGCTCTGTACAGGTCAGTTTTTAAAGTGCAGGTCCCACTGATGGTATTACTGAACTGGATGTTTTAGATGGACTCTTTGCCACTTGAATTAAGCATGTGTCGATGTTGCACTCTCCCCATGAGCACACATCAGGAGGACACAGCACCTTGTATGCTTCAGCAAAAATTGTGGTCGCACTAAAATACAAAGCAGTCAGATCATTTTCAAAACAATTGCTGCCCCCGACGTCCTTCAAGAATACCGAATCGTCCGGAGGGTGTTAGCTGTGTCAAAGGTTGTCAAGAACGACGTTCTATTGTACATCACACTGTAAATTGGCGTCTATTACCGTGAAATGTGTGTGAAAGAAACCCCTCAAGGGAGGCGGTGATTTAGGTGACGGTCTTCAAGCCACCTCCTGAGACCATTTCTTGTCGATTCGGAGGAGCGGCGTGTCTGAGTGTCGTTCTCGACGACTCATAAGAAAACTGCGTGACTTCAACGCAAGGCAATGCGGTTACTACCTGTAACGCAAAAGCGTCTGGAGAAAGGATGAGATGTGTGTAAAGATTACGTTGACGACCTTCCCATCGAGTGACACGTTCGCTACGGCTTTGGGCACAATTTTCGAGAAATTTGGTGCCCATGTATCATCATCAACCGACGTTACACCTCACATGAACTCCTGATCTATGGCCTCTTGTCGCACGTGGCAATATCCTTCTGTTCGAAGCGTCGCCGAGTCCGAAGGTGATGTAGCAGGCGCCATTCTTTTGTATCAACACAGAGGAAGGTTGTCGACCCCTTTGAGCCAAATTTCACACTTCTATTTCGCAATCTGGGAAAATGACGGAGCTTCAAAAAAGATACCCCTTAATTCTCTTGCGCAGCATACTTTAAGAGGTGGGTAGTGTAGGCTGTACGCTTCCTGCCATGTTGGGAAACAGATTTCCTTACAAAAGTAAATCCAGAACATGCCCTGAAATAAACAGTGCTCTCTGATATATAATGTTTAGACTAGCGATGTCCAACCTTTTAGCTTACCTGGACCACACTGGGAAATCGATTTATCGTGTCTTTGATTAAACGGAATTCCATTCCCATTTCTTGCGCCGAAATGATACTTGCTTTGGGCCACGTGCAACCCGTGGGCTGGACACACTCGAATCAAATTTGTGACACGATCTGCCTGCAAAATTCAAAAAATACGACCTAGACTAGAAAGGCTTACCTTTGCAGCGATTCGTAATACGCATAGCAAAAGGAAATTGAATTTACTGGAACCTGAGTATCAGTAACAAATATCTCACTTCACATGAAAACGTGTAAAACAACGGCTCTTATCGCTCCGTGCCTTGCAATGGTCATGTGCATACACACTGTTATGACAGCTCACAAAAGCAAGACACCAAATAATCACACGTCCTACAGATTGAAGGACTGCGACTCTGCCAGCGCATCGGACTCTAGACACCTACCTTTTGTGTTGAAGAATAATGCATAGAAGCACGAAGTATGATGTTCATACTTACTGGGTCTTTTTTTAGATTAATAACAGTAAAAACACTAAAAAGTGACACTGCTGCTGAGCGCACGTTGTTTATGCTGCATTGAGTGCTACCTACTAAGTGCAATTACGTATATAGTCGTACAAATAGGAAGGTGATGCCATGGAAAGATAACTGATTTAAAAGATATTGAATATAAACCCATCCAATTATAGTCATGATAGTCAGTGAAATCCTCTACGTTATACTTCACGAAGCGAGTCAAGGGAACAAATGGGTGTGAACCTCTGTAAATGATTAACAATTTCGCATTGTAAACGTGCTCATCTTGCACACAGCCAAATTGTATCCTACCACATCATTATTCAGAAAAGAATCATTTTCTGCCACTGGTTTCTAAATCAAAATCTGGACTGCACGATGGTGGAATGATCAAGTACCCTTCAAATTTAACGGCGACATATATATACACGAAGTTCACCATTAGCCAGAAGAAAGAGCAAGACAAAGCACTTCTGCAGCAAAAATACTTGCGATGGGTCTATTCCTGAAACAATTATCAGTCCTTTTTTATTTACGAGTAGTTAAATTATACATATTCCGAATTTCCCAAATATACAGTGACATCATTGCTAGATGATATTGCATTACCAACACGCTTGATAACGTCGTTGCTGCAAGATCAGTTTCCATCATTTTTTCCTTGGTAGAGATGGGTACCTCGCAAAAGATTAATCCCGGTCGCTGGACTGGCCGCCACAGACCCCAGGTGTAACTCCATCTCATTATTTCTTTTGGGGATGCCTCAAAGACACTGTGTATTACCAATGTCCCACAACACAGCATGTTATGAAGGATGGAATTCACGAAGCATCCCAACTGCTCCTAGATGCAGAAGTATTTTTGGGTACGCAAAATGTGCCAATCGGCCATCACTGTGCAAGCTGGAAGCATTTAGCACGACTATTAACGTAAAGCGAAATGGAAAACTGATTTTTTTGTAATCAGTTATATGTAACAAAATTTAATAATAGTGAGAAGCATAACAACCGTTTTCCTTCACGGTGATAATACATACCTCATTTGCTACGTGATCATTTTTTTCTTTACTTACGCATTGTTCAAATCGTTAAATTTAAACCGAGGTTTTTGCTAGTATCATCAAAACAGTGTAAAGTACAAAAAACTGTTCCGACTACAAAATAATGTTCGGTTTTCTGATTATTTTGTAGTGGTATAGCTTCGACACAAAATAACTATTCTATTCGTCCTTATTGGTTTTCCTGAAATGCGTTCCGCACACGAAACACTGGATACACGGTTTCCACACAACGATGACTGTACAGAAGGTCTGAAGATTTGTGTATTTGCTTATAACATAGCATAATGCACTGGTGAGGTCTGTAGCACACAGTTTCAAATAGTTTTATTAACTATGAATACCAGATGCTTGTGAAATTACAAACTGAAATTTGTATCTTAATCGCGCAAGTCGAGCCTTGATATCAACCAACCGCTGCCACAGATTTTAGAATCGCACCGTCATGTGCTATGGAGGTTGTTCCACAGAAGGGCTGATGCTGTTTATTTATTTAACAGTAAGATCCACAACGTGTCTAATGTCAGTCCTGCTCATTTTCTATTAAGAACTGTTTTTGTGATTTTGAATGAGGAGTTCAACACATACCACAAAGGGATCAGTAGGTTGTTTTGACGGTAGAAAGTGAAGAGTAAAACAGTTTCCGCAAAGGAACGAATGAAAGAAACAGGATGAATGAACCAGATGATCACCACAGAAGCCAATTGACCTCTTGATGATACTTCATATTTTTCCTTGTCCAAATGTACGCTGCTGAGAGACTATTGATTCTGACGATGCTAATTTACTTTAATGTGGATCAAGCATCAAAACATGCTTCACAGGTATGAAAAAATGAAGGCTATGTTATACACTCATGAACAACACAAACAGTTTTTTGTGGAAAGAGAAGCCGCAGAGTAGGAAATCACTCGCTATTTCAAATCGAGATGCCAACAACGACTGACGACAAGGCACGCACTCCAAAGCCCACTCCTCGTTATGAGTTACGGGTGCTGTAGCCCATCACCTCAATCCAGAGATGAGCGTAGAGCAGAGGCCTCACCGTTGGTGCTCACTTCCTTGCCCTCGTCTACACTCTCTATACTGTATCCCCAAGAAATTTCAACACGCGCTTCTTCCAGACCCTGAAATACTTTCTACAAGTTACAGCGCTGGCCCCCATAACTCTTCCTTGGTTCCAGACCCCCAGCATCTGGTCTCACTGTAACTGCTTCCAATTCCAGCATCCATTTCCGACTCCTACTTCCCAACCCAGATGCTCACAGACATAGCGATAAATCTGTTGTTATTGTCTAGTTGCGCCTCATATTTCCTTTTCACCCATACAGGCTTTATTGGGAGCTAACCTCCACCGAGCGAGGTGGCGCAGTGGTTAGACACTGGACTCGCATTGGGGAGGACGACGGTTCAGTCCCGCGTTCGGCCATCCTGATTTAGGTTTTCCGTGATTTCCCTAAATCGCTCCAGGCAAATGCCGGGATGGTTCCTTTCAAAGGGCACGGCCGACTTCCTCCCCCTTCCTTCCCTAATCCGATGAGACCGATGACCTCGCTGTCTGGTCTCCTTCCCCAAACCAAGCAAGCTAACCTCCAAGGACTTCGGTGGAGCAGCATTGTCATCATCATCATCATCATCAGAAGCAGCAGCATCATTATCACCACCACCATTCTTGTTTTTGTACTAATGATTCAGAGATAATTTTTTTTTTTGCATTTCACTCCTGTTAACTGTAAAAAATTAGGCATATGTTGTAACATCATTCGCCTGAAGAATAATAATATTCGTGCTGCCAGTCCTTCTTCCTTCCCCCTCAGCTCATCTTGACCAATGCAGTAACAAAAAATTGTCATTAGATGCTCGAAATTGGAAGAAATGGTCGCTTCAATTGTTGAGTTGTGGTACACGACAGACCATGGTGATGGTAGACCATGAGAACGAGGAAAACTACGTGAGAACATGCATCACACTTCCAATGAGGTGCTGTTCAGATAGGTGGACGAGGTATTCTTGTGTGCCTCTTACAATATTGCTCCCTTATTTACGTCAGAACAATAAAATAAAATTCCACATACACGATAGTGACTGTGTCATCCCTCAGTCTGTTGAAAATAATAGTACTGACACACATCTTAAAGCAATCAGGTGATGCAAATGGGCATGGGAGCAGTCTAATCCTCTTCAAAGATTATGGAGAGGTTACAGGTCAGGAAGGCACCTCATAGCATTCGGTATCTAGTAGAGTCCATGTCGCTACCCACTGCCATCCTTATCAGGGTAAAAAACTACACAGTATGTTCCTCTGCAGTAGCTGTTCAGTAGTATGAAAAATAAGGTATAGTAAGTAGTAGTATACAAAAAATACTTCTTTTCTTAATAGGTATACAGACCCAAGTATACCCTTCCCGAGTGTACAGTACCTCAAACAACTATTTATGCACAACATGAGCACTGTGTGGCACATTTGGAAATTAATACTGGATAGGCAAGCTGAGATTACCACATATGCTATGGTCTCTTCATTATACTGTAGCAGATGGCGCATTGGTTTTAGGCTAGACAATTTAGCAGTGACCCCTTGTCACAGTATCTTTACACACTGGAGGGTGATCAGTCAACAGCATCTTCTTTCAATGCTGTGTGCAAACCCGAATGTGAATTGATAAGTATCTTCGATTTTTTTGTGAGTTCATATAAACCAATAAATGCGGTCAAGCTTCATCAGAAAAAAGAGCATTCCAGGATCATTCTCTGCATTATGCACAGACTGCAATAGCAAATGCATTACTGATGTTGAGCTATAGTATCTGAATGGGCCAGCTGATTTACTACCATTGCTTTATAATGTTCCAATCTGGCACTGTGAACAGCTCCATAAGCACCAGTCTGAATTTCATTTTACTGTCCTTGAAGTTACTCATCAAATAGGAATGCAGATAGCGTATATGGACATGGGTAGCTAGTCCTAATGATATCCATGTTTGGTGCATATGCTGTGTTTTTTTGACACTTTGTTATGCTTGATGGCCTATTTTGGAAGAACAGTTTCCTTTTTTTCCATTTGTCCATTAATCTCTGTTTACTGTTTCTGTTTCATTCAGTTTCTATATTCACTTTTCTTCATTTGACCATTACTATTTGAAACTGTAGCTCCATTTCTTTTCAGTCATTCTGTAATGTGCACGTATCCAGACAATAGTTAAACAAAAATAAATGTGATGAGTTAGTTTTATTGATTTATAAGTAGCAGTAATGAAGTTGAACAATGATCTGTGAATGCAATGAGAAACAAAACGCAACTTCAGGTAAAAATATATATCTTAACATAACTTTCATTGGCCTGCATAAACATTTAATCATACTTAAGTAATAACAGTAAAACATGATAGAGTTAGTAGAATATATAGAACATTTCATAACTTTTATGATTCAAGATATGTACAATAATTCCATTGGTAATGGCACTTTGCAGTTCGGTGGTTGTCAAGGTTTGAGACGCACATGTTTGCCCGCAGGAAACAGCCAACTGCGCCTCATGTGATGACTGATCCTTCATGAGACTTCTACGAGATCCTGAAACAAATGCAGTTTGTTCAAAACTACTCTCAATAACCGCAGACAAAAATTTATCTGGAACAAGGCAACATTACTGTGAAACAGGAAATGTGTTAAATGAAAGCTGAAATCATTTTTGTAGCAAATGCTTCCATAATACTAAAAGTAATCCCCTTTCTCTCCCATTCTCACATCCACAAACACATTCACAATTTTACTCAAGCTCTACAGTTACTTAACGTTCCAGTTAATTCCATTCATTGTACACACCTAACAAAGCATGAAACTTCCTGGATTCTACATCACCAGTCACACAGGACAAAACCGAATAGAAGTAATATGGACAACTGAGAAGAAAATATTCTCCACTCTTGGAAAAGACTAATGAAATAGCTACGTGCCAAGTTGTGTACAAATGTGTTGGAATGATTATGACATAGTTCTGTTTTGTTATTCTTTGATAAGAATTGGTGTACTATTTTACACTCGGTAACTCTGTGGTAAAGCGCCAGCCCACAGTTACAAAGATCTGGTCTTCGATCACCTTTCAGTCCTATGATATTGATCTGTCAGTTATCATTTATTTCGCCTCTGGCAAGGTTTGTTGATGTGAAAAACGTGAGCTGCATGGAGTTTGGGAACCCACTTTAAACTACAGGTCCCCAGTAAGGAGCTGGGTAAGCCAGTTCGTGCGTTGGAGGGTGGTAGGGGCATACCACTTGCAAAGAACTGAACCTAGTAAAGCAATATGGCGTTCAAACCAATCTTTGGGTAGATGAAAGTCACCCTTATTTCCCATATGGGATAGCTAGCACTGATGGAGCGTAATCTTAACTATGGTCCTAATAATCATTCCAACGGTGCATTACGTGTGTGTTCAAAATCTGTAACATTTAACACCATCATTCTTTACACTACACCTCCGGGCAGAAACACCGGTGAAACAGCATTCAAAAACGCAAAAATCTATCAACTATTTACCCACTTTTATAAACAGTATTGCCTGCAATACACCACTGTAACTGAATGTAATGTGAGCGTATTTTGACAGCTGAAAGTTTTTTGGAGAGGAAGAAAAATAATTGCCTCTTTAATGTATTTTCACTGCTGAAATTTTATTTATTAAGAAAAAACGTGAATTTCTGTCTTCACAGGTGTGACAGAACCCATTATTTCGCAGAAGGAAATGTTGTGTACAAACCAGGCTTGTGCATCCGGCTAAAACATATGGTGTTTCAAGATGACACCGACTGCTACAGAGAGTTGGAGTAATAGGCACCGTTGCTAGTATGTATATACAAGATGATTCCGTGATGATGTTACAGACTTTCAGTGATGATGAAACAGGATAAAAAATATCAATTTCAGTGCGGAAACCGTGGTCTGGAAACGAACGAGTCTAAAGTTATAAGTGAAAATCGTCCTGATACCTCTGCCGATGGAAAACGTGTACCAGTGACGTAGTGGCTAAGATTCCTGGGTACGCTACTTTAAGGGATGTTAGTATGAATCACAGCAAGAAAAAAAATTCCAGTAAACGTGGGCACGGAAATGCATACCTGATGAGCTATGAGCATTTGTTCATCTTTGCTACTGTGAAACACATCCCCTCTACTGATCTTAGAGCCCAAGTTTACACGACTTTTTTTTCTTGTTTTGGTCCACACTGTAATCTCTGAAAGTTGCCTACCCTACAACCTTACCACCAAGATTACCGGTATATGCATTACACTGGCAGAGGTATCAGAACGATTTTTACTAATAATTTACCACTCGTTTGTTTCCACACCACGGTCCCTGAAGTGAAATTTATACATGCATCCTTCTCCATCATCCCTTAAAGCTTTTAACATCATGGCGCAATCACTCTGTATGTGCATACCTATATATGCGCAGGCGTCTGTAACTTCGATGCTCTGTAGCGTCACTGGATGACATTTCCGGACACGGCTTCCTATCCTCATTTTGTTCCTCAAGATACGTTCTATATTCCCTCAAACTCTGTTGTTGTGATTTTGAAACACCTTTTATACGAAATTCAGTGAGCCCTCTGCTTTCGTATTTGCCGTAACGGCGAAAATATGAGTGCCATAAAGGGATGGTAGCTTGTAGTTTTGCGTTCTCATCTTCCTATTTTATAAAAACAAATCACGCAGATTTTCACAACATAGAATTTTCGAGGCGTTTCACGAAGTCCAAGAGTTCTAATACTTTAGAAACTATGCGGTTCATTGCGTGTAACTTAAATCCATCGTCTGCAACATTACTTGGTGAACAAAGATAATGCACGTGTCCACAAAATAAATCTCGTGTTCGCCTAAATAAGAGTCGGGAGAACCCTCTGCCTATCACATTCCAGCAGCTTTGGCAGTCAACGTCTCTCATATTAGCTACAGGGTTAGACAATCGAACAGTTTGCTTATATACATTGTAATATAATAAACAGGCGTTACAAATTATTGAACATAAAACATTTTAACACGGTCTTAAAGAGGGATGTTCCAAATCTTCATGCAGCTCGTAGATGCACACATGTAAGACGTATGTGCAACATGGGCGATGTTGTCATGGTATCGCCACTCGTCCCAAGCCGTTCCTAATAAGTCTACCCTATGTCAACAGAGCTGTTTTAATAACAATAACATTTACTTCTGATACCAGTCTCGGTCTTACGACTCATATGACAGAACGTTATCACAAAATGAGCAGGTTCTTGTTCAGTTAATACTATGGCTTGAGGAATACAAGCAGCTTTGGATCACATCATTTAGAGCCGAAATGAAGTATAGACAACATCTCAGCTTCGTGTCCACATGTGAAGAAAACCACAAATGATGCTAAGAAACCTGAAGCTGTGGGGATACACGGCCTGCTTGGCCACGACACTGCGGACTGTCCGCCCCCGCAGCCGAGCAGTGGGCCGTTACTCGCCGTAGCCTACGTTCCGATTACTGAAAGATTGTAAGTAGGCTGTTTATGTTTTCTTATTGGCAAAGTTACGTAGCGCTCTATATGAAAATCACTGGCTGTGCTGTGTGCAGTCTGTGGCTAGTTTGCATTGTTGTCTGCCATTGTAGTGTTGGGCAGCGGTAGCTGGATGTGAACAGCGCGTAGCGTTGTACAGTTAGAGGTAGAGTTGGCCAACACGATTCTTTTTCCCGATTCGATTCCTACGATTCAATCTCACATTGCGAATCGATTCCTACGATTCGTTCACGATTCATTCTAGTCTGCGATGGCACGATTCTTACGGATTGCAAAAAGTTCTACATTTTACTCACAGATGGCAGGACATGTCTGAAATTGTCGATGGGGTTAGAATCGAACTGTGTCATGATAATATATGCCATAAATAGTTTATTTATGAGTAAACTTGCAAATGACGTTACAAGTGTGATTCTCGATTTATACACCACGTTTGATTTGATTGCATCTATTGTTTTATTTCAGTATGCCAGGAAAGAGGAGTCGATTTGTGCGAAAGGTGGTGCAAAATTACGTGGTATGCCAGTTTGGTTTTGTGGCTTGAACGTATCTAACTACGGACGTCTGTTTTATAGTAACAAAATCTAGCAGTGAGGCAGACGTGATTTGGCTCATATCATCCTATGTTTTTCTGTGCTAAGATGTCTTTCCAAGTCCACATCACTCTTGCAATTCATAACGCAGCTGACAGCCCTTCCACAAGGCAAATTTAGCTTAACTTTCATTTCGTCTAAATACGAAGCATAGGTATTTTGCTTTTAATTTGTCTGAGAACTTGCCACTGGCACAACTATTTACATGAGAAGACGACACTGCCAAGTGTCACCTTGGTTTTCACGCGTAATATTACGGCCCACGAACTTCGTTTGTTCGTTTCGAGCTTCCTTTGTTGACACGCGTCCTCCACTTGACTGCCATCTGGCGGCCGTAATCATTCGGCACGACCCGGCGTGATTCGGAAGTTGCCTTCGAAGCATAGCGTACTAAGAATCGATGAATCGTTGGAACTTGGAATCGTCACGACTCGGAAACACACAATCGTTCTTACGATTCTTTTGAACGACGATTCGTCAGTATCATGATTCGATTCTTACGATTCTTTATTTAGAGTCGTTCAAATGAACGACTCATTCACGAATCGCCACAACTCCAGTTAGAGGTGAGCCGCCAGCAGTGGTGGATGTGGGGAGAGAGATGGCGGAAGTTTTGAAATTGAACTGCTATATATATTATGATTATTAAGGTAAATACAGTGTTTGCTCTTATCCCTATCAGTAGTTAGTGACTTCCGTAGTTTGAATCTTTTATTTAGCTGGCAGTAGTGGCGCTCGCTGTATTGCAGTAGTTCGAGTAATGAAGATTTATGTGAGGTAAGTTATTTGTGAAAGGTATAGTTTAATGTTACTCAGGGCCATTCTTTTGCAGGGATCTTTGATAGTCAGATTGCGTTGCGCTAAACAATATTGTGTGTCAGGTTAAGCACAGTCTCGTGTATAAATTTTTCAAAGGGGACGTTTCAAGATGACCTATCACTTTGACTGTGGGGTTGTGACCCAAGATATCTAAATACCGCAAAGACCAGACCTTTATGCTCGTGGAGCAATTAACCGTAGTTTCATTGAAACTGACCCTAGATTCAAAGATACAAACACCAAATTTGGTTTCACGATCGAGTCAGATATTCATGAAGTTAATGGTGTTTCGTGATAGGAGTAGTGGTATGGGAGTCATTTGTGTTTGTTTCCGGTTTTTGTCGCGTCACTGTACATTCACTTACAATCAGTGTTGGTCGACGTCAAAACTATTAATGACACTGAATAAAATAGTTCAAATGGAGAATCAGTACCACGTTTGAGGTTGTTCAGACTGGTAGCGCCTGGCGAAAAATTCCAAGGAAAACAGTTTTATATACAGCTAGATGCGTTTTGCTCCGAAGAAAAAGCAAATGATTTCCTTTTAAGGAAACATTCAAAGAGCTAGTAGATGCCTAAATTGTGCAGCGGGGACCGACAGAGTGCTAGATCTGACGAACGCTTGAGCATTACGAGAGATCGTCAGGTGTACAAAACAATAAGCGTTTTGCAGTTCTGTCAAATAAAGATATGACAGGAGATCATGGCTGTTCTGTGAGAAAGAAAAAAAAAACTGTTGATGGTGAGCCGGCCGCGGAGGCCGAGCGGTTCTAGCCGCTTCAGTCCGGAACCGCGCGACCGCTACGGTCGCAGGTTCGAATCCTGCCTCCAGCATGGATGTGTGTGATGTCCTTAGATTAGTTAGGTTTAAGTAGTTCTCAGTTCTGGGGGACTGATGACCTCAGAAGTTAAGTCCCATAGTGCTCAGAGCCACTTGAACCATTTGTTGATAGTGTTGATGTCAAATTCACTTACATCCGTTAGTTTCCATTGTTAAAGACATTAGTTGGACTAGAAAATAAATTACCAACGTGCACCATGTCTTTAATAATGAAAATCAACGTGTGTGAGTGGTAAAATACAAACTACAAAATAATTACGATTAGTTGAATAACAACTGTAAAAACATATTTCCAAACGGACATGTCACGCCAACTCGCAGTAATCTAATACAACATCTGTTGTGACGGAAGATGAACCGTCTGATGATGAACTAAAAAAATATTCCAAACTGGTAACGGTACATAAAAGTAACCTGACACCAATCTGTGGTTGCATGCAGCTCTGCAACATCAACAACGATCAAGAACACGTGTGCTGCATCTGCTCCGATCTTTACTCTGATCCGAGCAAGATGACACACGTACAGGATCAGAATGTTTTCAACCAGGCAGCGACCGGTGAAAATATCACTTTTTAAAAATTTTACGCTGTTGCGGACTCCGTTTCTGGAGAGCTGCTCTGTTCTGACACTTCCTGTATTCTTTGATGCGAACTATGTCAACGAACTTTAACTTTCGTGGGTTTGCGTGTGACAAAGAGTGACATCGGTTAGGAAATTTAAATAATTTTGATTGGATGTGTTCAAGTGTGGCACTCTGGCAATTTTCGTATTGGGATTGCATGCCGTGCAATAAAAACCACGTGGCAGCATTAATTTGTATCGGACAGTGATGAGCGTCAGAGTATTCAGCCGAGCAAACAATTATGACCTTGTACTATTTTTTATCCTTTACTGGTGAGATATTAGGATTTTGATCAATTTTATATTGGGTTGTTTCGAGTAAGAACCAGTGCATTTTGTACGAGAATAATTATAATATACCCAAAAAACAAAAATCTACGAATCTAAGAATATAGATATTAAAACAGAGAAAGCCAATTTTCCGTTAATTTTAGCATGCATCCGTAAGACCCAATCGCAACTAGAAGAGTACAATTCTAAAATTCTCCGTCTTTGTTCTTATTTCATCAACAGTTGTTTTGCGAGTACCGGCCCGCTCTTCAATTGCGACGGCCAAGTAAACCTTGTATTACTACAACGTCACAGTAGTAACTGACAACGAATACCTTCAGTGCGAGGTCGAAAGTTCAATCTTTAGTAGGACTTGTTTGAAAATTTGTGTTAACAGTAATGAAACGAAAAATATTAGCTGCTAACGTCCCATGTGCATCACGAGGAGGGCAGAATGCTGGGTTTTTGGGGGGGGGGGGGGGCAGAGATCAATCTTCTATGGGATGTACGCACACTGAAGAGCCAAAGAAACTGGTACGCCTGCCTGGTATCGTGTACGGCCACCGCAAGCACGCGGAAGTGCCGACACACGACGTACCAAGGGCTCGACAAATGTCGGAAGCAGTGCAGGAGGGAATTGACAGCATGAATCCTGCAGGGATGTCCATAAATACGTAAGACTACGAGGGGGTGGAGATCTCTTCTGAACAGCACTTTGCAAGCCATCCCAGATATGCTCAATAATGTTCATGTCTGGGAAGTATGGTAGCCAGCGGAGGTGTTTAAATTCAGAAGAGCATTCCTGGAGCCATTCTGTAGCAATTCTGGTCGTGTGGGGTGTCACATTATCCTGCTGGAATTGCCCAGGTCCGTTGGAATGCACAATCGACATGAACGGATGCAGGTGATGAGACAGGATGCTTAAGTACGTGTCATCTTTCAGTCGGATCTAGACATGTCAGGGGTCCCATATCATTCCAACTGCACACGACTCACCACGCCCCACACCATTACAGAGCCTCCACCAACTTGCAGACCCCTGGTGACATGCAGGGTCCATGGATTTATGAGGTTGTCTCCATAACCGTACACGTCCATCCGCTCGATACAATTTGAAACGAGACTCGTCCGACCAGGCAACATGTTCCAGTCATCAACAGTCCAATGCTGGTGTTGATGGGCCCAGGTGAGGCGTAAAGCTTTGTGTCGTGCAGTCATCAACGGTACACGAGTGGGCCTTCGGCTCCGAAAGCCCGTATCGGTAATGTCTCTTTGAATGGTTAGCAGGCTGATACTTGCTGATGGCCCAACACCAAAATCTACAGCAATTTGCGTGGAGTTGCACTTCTGTCACATTGAACCATTCTCTTCAGTCGTCGTTAGTCCCGTTCTTGGAAGACCTTTTTCCGGTCGCAGCGATGTCAGAGATTTGATGTTTCACCGGATTCCTGATATTCACGGTACACTCGTGAAATAGTCGTCGGGGAAAAATCCCCAATACATCGTTACCTAGGAGATGCCCTGTCGCATCGCTCGTGCGACGACTGTAACACCACATTCAAACTCACGTAAAACTTGATAATCTGCCGCCGTAGCATCAGCAACCGACCTAACAAATACGCCAGGCACTTGTCTTATGTAGGCGTTGCCGACCGCAGCGCCGTATTCTGCCTGTTTACGTATCTCTGCATTTCAACATGCTTGCTTATACCAGTTTCTTTGTTGCTTCAGTGTATTACACTTCACAAAATGGACATCGTCGACATTCAAGAAATGTTGAAAACAAACCATTAACTTGCACCATGAACACTAATGAAAATGGCGAGCTACAGTGACCACATAGGTTCGCACCATCAAGATCGAATGAGAAATAGGAGTTATAAACCGTGCAGGACGGTCAGCTAGGTATCCACTCTTAAGGAATGGCTATATAATCTCGATATTGTAGTGAAATAGAAAGCAGACCAGGATTTCTGGTCAAGCGAGTATAGGGTAATATCAACCGCATCACAACATGGCACAAGACGCGCAGGGTTCGTGATGAATTGGCAGGTAGGACAGAAGTGTGTTACTGTTCAGTGATAGGGTTGTTCTTATTAGAATCGACAACAAACACTGACAACGATAGTTCAGGCATACATGCCGACATCGCAAGCTGAACATGAAAAGAGAGAGAAAGTATATGAAGATACTGAAAAGGGCACTACAGTACGTAAAGGGACATGACAATCTGAGAGTCATGGGGGACTAAAATACAGTTGTAGGGGAAGAAGTAGAAGAAAAGGTGATAGGATAATATGGGCTTGGGACAAGGAATGAGAGAGGAGAAAGACTACCTGCGTTCTGTAATAAATTTCACCTAGTAATAGCGAATATTCTGTTCAAGAATCACAAGAGGAAAGGCCAGTAATACAGGAAGATTTCTGTTAGATTACGTCATGGTCAGACAGAGATTCTGAAATTAGATACTGGATTGTACAGCAGGCTGAAGTTTAAGACATTAGTCAGCAACAATCAATACGGAAAATAGTGGGATAGGGAAGTAGTAAGGAATAAAGAGATACGCTTGAAGTTCTCTAAGGCAGTAGATACGGCAATAAGGAATAGCTCAGTAGTCAGCACAGTAGAAGAGGAAGACATCTCTAAAATTGGAAAGAATAACTTAGGAATAGAGAAATTAACTGCGAAGAAACGATGGGTAACACAAGAAATACTTCAGTTGATCGATGAAAGAAGGAAGTAAGAAAATGTCCGGGGAAATTCAAAACTACACAAATACAAGTCGCTGAGAAATGAAATAAATAGGAAGTGCAGGGAAACTACGACGAAATGGCTGCATGAAAACTGTAAAGAAGTCGAAAAAGAAATGATTGTCGGAAGGACTGACTCAGAATATAGGAAAGTCAAAACAATCTACCGTGACATTAAAAGCAAGGGTGGTAACATAAAGAGTGCAACGGGAATTCTATAGTTAAATGCAGAGAAGATAGCGGACAGGTGGAAAGAGAACGCTGAAGGCCTCTAAGATGTGACAGAAGAGGAAACAGGAGTCGATTTAGAAGATATAGGGGATCCAGTATTAGAATCAGAATTTAAAAGAGCTTTGGAGGACTAGAGATCAAATAAGGCACAATGAATAGTAACATCCCATCAGAATTTCTAAAACCAATGGGGGACGCGTGAACAAAACGACTATTCACGTTGGTGTGTAGAATGTATGAGTCTAGCGATATACCATCTGACTTTCGGAAGAATAATATCCACACACTTTCGGAAGACTACAAGAGCTGACAAGTGTGAGGATTATCGCACAATCAGCTTAAGAGCTCATGTATCCAAGTTGTTGACAAGAATAATATACAGAAAGATGCAAAAGAAAATTGAGGATGTTTGGCTTTAGGAAAGTTAAAGGCACCAGAGAGGTAATTCTGAAGTTGTGGCTAATAATGGAAGCAAGGCTAAAGAATAGCCAAGGCATGTATATAGAATTTGTCGACCTGGAAAAAGCGTTCGACATTGTAAAAAGGTACACGATGTTAGAAATCCGTAAGCTACAGCGACAGACGGGTAATGTACAATATGTACTATAGCCATGAGGGAATAATAAGAGTGGACGACGATGAACGAGGTGCTAGGATTAAAAAAGGTGTAAGAAAGGGATGTAGTCTTCCGCCCCTACTGTTCAATCTATACATCGAAGAACCAATGATGGAAATAAAAGAAGGGTTAAGGAGTGGAATTAAAACTCAAGGTGAAAGGATATCAGTGAAACTATTCGCTGAGGATATTACTATCCTGAGTGAAAGTGAAGAAGAATTACAGGAAGAAGAAAATAATGAGAAGTAGGTGAAATGAGAACAGCGAGAAACTTGACATCAAGATTGATGGTCACGAAGTAGATGAAGTTGAGGAATTCTGCTGCCTGGGCAGCAAAATAACCAATGACTGACGGAGCAAGGAGGACATCAAAAGCAGGCAGGCACTGACAAAAAGGGCATTGCTGGCCGAGAGAATTCTACTGGTATCAGACATAGGCCTTGATCTGAGGAAGACATTTCTGAGAATGTACGTTTGTAGCACAACATTGTATGGTAGTGGAACATGGGCTGTGGGAAAACCGGGACAGCAGAGAATCGAAGCGTCTGAGATGTGGTGTTACAGACGAATGTTGAAAATTAAGAGGATATATAACATAAGGAAGGAGGAGGTTCTGCACAGGATCGGAGAGGAAAGGAATATGTGGAAAACACTGACAAAGAGAAGAGACAGCTGTTAAAGAGGGCAGCAACTATAGAGGAAGACAGACATAGGAATACATCCAGTGAATAATTGAGTTAAGTTGCAAGTGCTACTCTTGAGATGAAGAGGTTGGCACGGGGAGAGGAATTCGAGGCGAGCCGTATCAAACCAGTCAGAAGACCGACGACTCAAAGAGAAAAAATAATCACACTGGTGTAAGGAAGCGATGACAACGGTTACGATTTGACGGCATGCAATCGAATGCGTAACAGTGTGACGTGCAGCTTGTTGTGAAAGTGGCTATACTATGGGATGACTGCAGATAGTGCTATAATATAACTTACGGGCACGGAAAAAATGAACAACCAGGGGCTGAATTTGCCCAGTTGTTTTAAATGATATGAACTGCAATGTACATACATTTCTGGAGAGTTTCCGCTAAAGGAGTATGATTTTTACATGCAGACCAGGAACCAAGCAAAAATTATTGGCCAAAAGAAGCGCTTATTACATAGTCGTACTTCTCTTAAGCCCATTTTTCCACTTTTGCTTGCTGCGACGAGAATATTCCGCACTGTCCCTGCAAGACACCGCAAGCGAGAAAGAATCATAGGGGCAGAGCACCTTCTAATTCTCGCACAGCAATAAATAACTTTCCAGCCAATTTGTTATCCAGCTTAACAGTACGAATAAATGTATACGAATGCTTTAAGCCACTGATGATAGTTGGTTTTGATACAACTCTCTTGGTACCTCTAATTTCCTTTCATATGCATTTCCTCTTCAAATCTCCACTGGTAGAAATTCCGCAGTTTTCTGTGCATGGTCAGGTTGACGCTGTGTTTCAAATTCCGTTATCTTACGTCCACCAATTCTGAAGCACTGTTAGAAGTTATGCAACCATCGACTGCTTCCATTGAAATCAATGTAATCTATGCCACGCGCACTTTGATGTGCATAACGTATTAGGTCACTGTCATACACATCTTAAAAATTGTATCGAGCATAGTTGCAACGCGCCAACACCAGTTTTTGTAACAAGTGCTCCCATAGCTTTTTTTACTATGCTGCGGATGATGTTCTACGTACGTAATTATGTATAGTATCCGCTCCTTGGAAAACGATTATCCTTAAGGATGACGAAACACATGGGTCGACACTTGTTTCAGTATCACTTTCACTTGTTAAGCATGTATCGTCTTCACTGTAATCGTCGTGCTCAGTGTCCGCACAGTCGAGCTCATACGACACCACACATTCCACTAACTCATCTTGCAGAAACACTGATTTTCATCAGCCACTTCTTTTCTCACTCTGTGAAATTTCTTGGTGTTCCCTTCTGATGAAATGTCAACTTCGCCAAATGTTACTGTGAATATAATGCGATGTTTGCTTTTTTATCGTTGCCATTGCTCTGCTTTGTATCAACACCACTAGCACTGTAGGACTGCTGTGAGTTACTCGCCGACTACGCAGTTCGACTACCCTCCGTAGCCTCTAGCTGTGCTGACCATTGGATACCACCAGCTCCCCCTCTTTTAGCATCAGCAGTCAATATTGTGGTTGCATGGTAGGCAATACGAGGGGAGTTGTAAACCGTAAAGATGGTTGGCCTTTTGCGACCTCTAGCTCACAGGGTTCCTAGTGAGGAGATACCTTGTGCATAGTATCAATTAAGTAGGTACTTGCTGGCTGAATTCTAATACGTCCCACCTCAATATGGCCACCTGGGTCGAATGTAGTCGCAGGTATACGAATTATCTTCATCATCATCATCATCATCATTATTATTTCTTTTTATTCTCAGACGTTATGTCTGGTCAAAAATGGACAGTGACGCGGACCTTGATCAAGCGTGACTTCCTTTTAACTGTACGGTACATGTTATATTGCATTTAGGAACTTTCGGGTCATTGAACATGTATCAATAATTACAGATTTTTGTAGTTGTATATATATGTTTGGATGTAGCTGTATTGCGTTGATGTACTAGTGGATATTGTGTGATATGACTCCTGTAGTTGATAGTATAATTGGTATAATGTCAACTTTATCCTGATGCCACATGTCCTTGACTTCCTCAGCCAGTTGGATGTATTTATCAATTTTTTCTCCTGTTTTCTTCTGTATATTTGTTGTATTGGGTATGGATATTTCGATTAGTTGTGTTAATTTCTTCTTTTTATTGGTGAGTTTGAGGTCAGGTTTGTTATGTGGTGTTATTTTATCTGTTATAATGGTTCTGTTCCAGTATAATTTGTATTCATCATTCTCCAGTACATTTTGTGGTGCATACTTGTGTGTGGGAACGTGTTGTTTTATTAGTTTATGTTGTATGGCAAATTGTTAATGTATTATTTTTGCTAAGTTGTCACGTCTTCTGGGGTATTCTGTATTTGCTAGTATTATACATCCGCTTGTGATTATTATTATTATTATTATTTATTTAATTTATTACATCTTTATTCCCAGCCATGGAGAGCGATTCAGCCTATTTTACTGAGGTGCTGGATTTCTTCTTCTCACTTTCACGTATCCAATAGTTTCTAATCTCAACTGACAGCGCAAGGCAGAGAATCCTTTTGGCCATACCATTAGCGTCCATTAAAATTTTAGTCGCCTTTCCTTGAAAAGTTTCCGAAATTTTCTCCAGTTTTTAATATAACTCGTTAGTCCTCCGCCACGTCCAGATTCCCTCAACACAAAAATTTTCCTTAGTATTTTCCTTTCTTCCTTTTCTGTATCTTTAATTAATGACTTACCTCTAATGATTACTCTCTCTGAAGTTATGATATTTAAATGTCTGAGTTACCATGATCGATTCCCAGAGCCGCAGATCGTGCGAACGGAACCGTAAACTTCTTCAATGAGTTTTGCGCTATACCATTCGCATATTCAGTAAATTAACTCAAAATGGTATTATTCGTAAGTGATGTTTAGTCTGCAAACAACGATCCAAGTGTAGATCGCACGGAATCTACCGATGCGTCTTCCACAGTCTTTCACACTGACGATGAGCGTAACTGCAAGTGTTGGACGATTTTGATTGTTCCAAGGAAAACTTATCTAATGGGTACTTACTCACATGTAACAAGACCGAATCCGCGCCGCGTATTAACGACGTAAGGTTTGTATACTAGGCAGCCAGAGTGTGGTATTTAGGCGGTTTTCCCCGCTCGTTCAGACAAATGCCGGGCTAGTTCCCACACTCTGTCTCAGCTAGTACGATAAACACAACAGTTAAAATACGTAGCACACAGAAGAAAGTTTACGCGAACCATGCGATTTCCCTCAAATGAGTCACTTTGTATGTGCCAAATACTGTAAAAAGCAGACCTCGTACTAGACAGGATAAGCGTGAGGAAAAAGAAAAATGCGAGTATTCGTTAACACCTGGCATGTCGAAAACGCCCTTCCCTTCACAACAAATTCTCCCTCTGTCGCAAAATCGATTATACCATCTGCACATCGACGTCGGTAAACGTGATGTGCAACTGTCCATAGAACCACAACACCACTTTGTATTATACTGGATCTTAACCGGGAGCCTAGAACGAAGGAGAGGCTCCGTTCCCACCGCACCCGCAGTGGTCCACAACCCCACGACGACTACCGCAGCCCACTTCACCCCTCCGACGCCCCTTTTTTCAGGGTAATTGTGCGGTTCGGCCACCGTTGCCCCCCCCCCCCCCCCCCTAGGAACGGTCTCACACCAGACGAGTGTATCCCCTATGTTTGCGTGGTAGAGTAATGGTGGCGTACGCGTACGTGGAGAACTTGTTTGCGCCCGCATTCGCTGAGGCAGATGGAAAACCGCCTAAAAATCATCCACAGAATGGCCGGTTCACCGGACCTCGACACAAGTCCGCCGGGCGGATTCGTGCTGGGGACCAGGCGCTCCTTCCCAATCCGGAGTGCGCCCCGACAGCTGAAAGGTCAGCGTGACGGACTGCCGTCCTAAGGGGCCTGGGTTCGATTCCCGGCTGGGTCGGGGATTTTCTTCACTTTGGGTCTGGGTGTTGTGTTGTCTTCATCATTATTTCGTCTCCATCCGGCGCGCAGGTCCCCAATGTGGCGTCGAATGTAATAAGACCTGCACCAAGGCGGCCGGACCTGCCCCGTAAGGGGCCTCCCGGACAATGACGCCAAACGCTCATTTTCCATTTCCCAATCCGGAAAGCCGCCCGTTAGACAGCACGGATAACCCGGTGGGCCACACCACCACTTACACTTGGCGTATATTAACACGGGCGATCGCGCATTATTTAATGCGCTGGATTAGTGTTTAGGAGGTTAGAGGATCTGAAATCATGTAAGCTTTTGTTTTTCACGATATGGTTTCCTGTAATTTCAATGAACAGTTCAAGGCTAATCCTTGTGTAATTCCTTGGAATATATCACAGCTGACACTGTTCCCCACTATTTCTGTCCGGCTGAGAAAATGTTCCAGCTCGACGAGTAATGGGTCATCACTTCTGTTCTCCAATAACAAAAATGTACAAGTTTCTCCACTCAGTGGCCTAACCTATAAAGCACTTACATGAAGAACTGCTTTCCTAGAAAAAGACGGTAAATAATGCAGGTACCACCTCTACATGACAAAGGACACTGTTCACATTGCTCGTGAAAAATTTATTGTGGCTTTCAGAGTGCGACCTAGAAATAGGTCCTTACTCACTGATTAAAATCTGCCAACTCCGTGGTACCTGGAGCCGAGCGACCGCTACGGTCGCAGGTTCGAATCCTGCCTCGGGCATGGATGTGTGTGATGTCCTTAGGTTAGTTAGGTTTAATTAGTTCTAGGTTCTACGCGACTGATGACCTCAGAAGTTACGTCGCATAGTGCTCAGAGCCATTTGAATTATTTTGAACGCCGTGGTACTCATGAGCAGTATACTAACGACACGATCTCGTAGATGTTGTGTACAAAAGAAATTACGACGATGCTCTCAACTACTAAACATGTTGAGTTCATGGAAGTCGGCTGTTCACGATCTTACTGTTCAATGCATTTATGGCTAAGTTTTTCAGCGAAGCAGCACAGTTGCTTCGCCCATCATTGCTTGCGACTGACAACGAGCGCAAGAACATTCCACGTGCACTGCCACTGAGTCGGTCCATTTTGATGGAACTTGTAATGATGTACGGATATTGTTCATAGTAAAAAAAAATTGGTACTATGCGTTACACCAAATAGTTACTAATTAATTTAAGTGGTACGGTTTTTTGCGTTGACTAACTATTTGTTAATTGTTCGTGAAAAGCTGGACGTATGAAATAGCCGAACTATAAAAGGTGCGTTTGGTGAATGTGTCGATAACCAAATACGCTCGTGTATTAAAAACACATGCATCCCCAAGGGAAGGATTTCTCTGATATCTTCGTCTTGCTCGTTTCGCTGGATGTATGTAGTAGGAAGTAGTACGTTGCCCGACTATTCGTGCGAAGCAAGCCCTCGTAACTTCACTGTAACGCACAACGCCTCTGCCGAAACCACATGCTCCTCTTTCGGATTGTGCTGAATCTCAGTCTGGGATCTGCTGTTTTTACACCTCTTTCAGTGATCGTTCCACTTTAGCTCGCTCCAGACACATACGGTTGACAAGGGAACCTCCCCATCGCACCCCCCTCAGATTTAGTTATAAGTTGGCACAGTCGATAGGCCTTGAAAAACTGAACACAGATCAATCGAGAAAACAAGGAAGAAATTGTGTGGAACTATGAAAAAAATAAGCAAAATATACAAACTGAGTAGTCCATGCGCAAGATAGGCAACATCAAGAGTAGCGTGAGTTCAGGAGCGCCGTGGTCCCGTAGTTTGTGTGATCAGCTGCGGAACGAGAGGTCCTTGGTTCAAGTCTTCCCTCGAATGAAAAGTTTATATTTTTATTTTCAGACAATTATTATCTGTCCGTCCGTCACTTTTTTGGGAGTGATTATCACATCCACAACAAAACCGAAATCGGGCAAGGTAGAAGAATCTTTTTACCCATTCGCAAAGTGTACAAGTTAGGTGGGTCAACAATATATTCCTGTCATGTGACGCACATGTCGTCACCAGTGTCGTATAGAATATATGAAGACGTGTTTTCCGGTGGAGGAATCGGCTGACCTATGACCTCCCATTGGGGAGGAACGTCCTTTCGTCTACTAATCGCACGGTTTTGCGGTGCGGAACACAGACACTAAACTTATTACAGTGAACAGTGACGTCAATGAACGGACAGATCATAGCTTTGCGAAAATAAAGAAAGTAAACTTTTCACTCGAGGGAAGACTTGAACCAAGGACTTCTCGTCCCGCAGTTGCTCATGCTAACCACGGGACCACAGCGCTCCTGAGCTCTTACTGTCCTTGATGTTGCATATCTTGCACATGGACTACTCAGTTTGTATATTTTGCTTATTCTTTTCATAGTTCCACACAACTTCTTCCTGTTTTTTCGATTGATCATTTGTTCAGTTATTCAAGGCCTATCCACTGTGCCAACTTATAACTAAATCTGAGGGGGGTGCGACGGGGAGGTTCCCTTGTAAGTATGCTGTTGCTACACCTACCAGTTCCAGTGATCAGTCGCCAGTGATGTACCTGAACAACGTGAGTCCTTCTGCTCGTTTATTCTCAGTACGCAACATTGATTTATTGGCGAAATGTTTGAGAGAAGCGAAAACTTGGCTCCCCAGAAATTACACGATGGTGTCTTGTCTGAAATTTCATAGCCAAAGTGAGCGGGAAATGAATAAATGGAGTATCAAATTGACCATCGTCATGTCTAGTTTCGAAAGAAACATTTGCCTGCTAGGAAGTAATCAGGGTAATTAACGAAATACTTAGTGAACTGAGGAAAAATTTATATTAGAATTTACAAAGCCAAGAAAAGAATGGGAAATCGGGAAATGAGATATCAAACTTACCAGCCCGATGTTTAGTATTAAAAAATTTACTTAACTGGTTGAAGTCGCGTAATTAAGAAAAACTTAATTAGTGATTTGAGGGAAAAGTGAAACATTTCACGAACTAGCTATCTGAATAAAGTGTCAAAATTATCGATCACTGCATAACCAACTTCTTAACTTTTTCTTGATCTGTATACTTTTAATAATAACAAAATACCAATCGATACTTAAATATATTTTGTTAGATTTCTGTGACCAAAACTTGAAAATAAACAAACTGCAAAAAATAACGATCAAATATTTCGTGAAATAATTTGTCTAAATATAAGAAATAAAATAGATTACAGAAACATTTGACGCACTCGAAATCATGAACCGCAAATGAGGTACCGATGGAGAATTTAGAGTTCAGTTTCCAGAATGTTTCTTAAAGTTCAGTGTTTAACTCAGAATTTTAAAGACTACTAGAGGATATTTGTGTAGTTGCCGATTTCTTTATTCTGCAGCCACTATTAATCAAGACACAAAGGAATGCAAGACATCAGTTGCCCGTGGAAATTGGTTCGAAACAATGGGAAAATTTGACGATATGTTCCCGACCGGGATTCGAACCTGGGTCTCCTGCTTACTGTTGTGACCGCTGCTCCATACAGACACAGTGGTCATTGCAACTGCACGGACTGCCCTAGCACGCGTACCGACGGATCCAAATTCTCAACTTATCCACACGCCACTGATGTAGCCCATTATTCTCCATATTCGTGGCATTTCGGCGATCCCTTTGCATGCATCTGCACTGAAGAGAGCAATGGCCGTTTCCGCCTTAATTACACGGGAATCAGCGAAATGCACGAATAATGAAGATAATGAGCAAGGGGCACTATACCCAAACTGTGTAAATATGTTGAGAACTTGGGTCTGACGAGAGGCATGCTAAGGGTAGTCCGCGCAGTCCCGAAGACCACACTGTGTCCGGATGGCGCAGTGGTGAGTGCATCTGCCTAGAAAGAAGGAGGCCCGGTTTCGAATCCTGTTGTTGTTGTTGTGGTCTTGAGTCCTGAGACTGGTTTGATGCGGCTCTCCATGCTACTCTATCCTATGCAAGCTTCTTCATCTCCCAGTACCTACTGCAGCCTACACCCTTCTGAATCTGCTTGGTGTATTCATCGTCTCCCTCTACGATTTTTACCCTCCACGCTGCCCTCCAATACTAAATTGGTGAGCCCTTGATGCCTCAGAACATGTCCTACCAACCGATCCCTTCTTCTAGTCAAGTTGTGCCACAAACTTCTCTTCTCCCCAATCCTATTCAACACCTCCTCATTAGTTATGTGATCTACCCATCTAATCTTCAGCATTATTCTGTAGCACCACATTTCGAAAGCTTCTCTTTATCGTCCATGATTCACTTCCATACAAGGCTACACTCCATACAAATACTTTCAGAAACAACTTCCTGACACTTAAATCTATACTCGATGTTAACAAATTTCTCTTCTTCAGAAACGCTTTCCTTCCCATTGCCAGTCTACATTTTATGTCCTCTCTACTTCGACCATCATCAGTTATTTTGCTCCCCAAATAGCAAAACTCGTTTACTACTTTAAGTGTCTCATTTCCTAATCTAATTCCCTCAGCATCACCCGACTTAATTCGACTACATTCCATTATCCTCGTTTTGTTTTTGTTGATTTTCATCTTATATCCTCCCTTCAAGACACTATCCATTCCGCTCAACTGCTCTTCCAAGTCCTTTGCTGTCTCTGACAGAATTACAATGTCATCGGCGAACCTCAAAGTTTTTATTTCTTCTCCATGGATTTTAATACCTACTCCGAACTTTTCTTTTGTTTCCTTCACTGCTTGCTCAATATACAGATTGAATAACATCGGGGAGAGGCTACAACCCTGTCTCACCCCCTTCCCAACCACTGCTTCCCTTTCATGCCCCTCAACTCTTATAACTGCCATTTGGTTTCTATAAAAATTGTAAATAGCCATTCGCTCCTTATATTTTACCACTGCCACCTTCAAAGTTTGAAAGAGAGTATTCCAGTCAACATTGTCAAAAGCTTTCTCTAAGTCTACAAATGCTAGAAACGTAGGTTTGCCTTTCCTTAATCTAGCTTCTAAGATAAGCCTTAGGGTCAGTATTGCCTCACGTGTTCCAATACTTCTACGGAATCCAAACTGATCTTCCCCAAGGTCGGCTTCTACTAGTTTTTCCATTCGTCCGTAATGAATTCGCGTTAGTATTTTGCAGCCGTGACTTATTAAACTGATAGTTCCGTAATTTTCACATCTATCAACACCTGCTTTCTTTGGGATTGGAATTATTATATTCTTCTTGAAGTATGAGGGTATTTCGCCTGTCTCATACATCTTGCTCGAATCCTGGTCCGGTACAAATTCTCAACTTTCTTCATTGATTTGAATCAATGTTCACTAGCAGCAAATGTCTTTAATTCCCTTGTGTCTAGAAGGTATTACTCTGTTGGAATTGCACTGAGTCTCCTCGCGTCACATATGTATGAACATCTCAGCAGCTATACATGATTCCGAGCATCTAATCTATTTTATTTCTTACTTTTAGACAATTCATTTGAAAAAAACGTTTTTGTCATTTTTGTTTTACTATCAACATCAACCGCTAGTCCCTGCATAGGGTGTCCATCCTCTGCGGGTCTTCGTGCATTTCGCAACATTTTTCCGGCGTTGTGATTATCCTATATACATCATCACCCACGAAGAGCCTCATGGAGGCAGGATATATTTTATTATGCGGCAGCCGATCCGCGAATTTGAAATTTTCTGGCAGATTAAAATTGTGTGCCGGACCGAGACCCTAACATGGGGCCATAACTTTCGCTGGCAATTCAAAAAAATGGCTCTGAGCACTATGGGACTTAACTTCTGAGGTCATCAGTCCCTAGAACTTAGAACTACTTAAACGTAACTAACCTAAGGACATCACACACATCATGCCCGAGGCAGGATTCGAACCTGCGACCGTTGCGGTAGCGCGTTTCCACACTGTAGCGCCTTGAACCGCTCGGCCACCCCGGCCGGCCACTGGCAATTGCTCACCGACTGAGACACCCAAGCAAAACTCACGAACTGCCCGCACAGAGTTACTTCCGCCAGTATCTTTATCTCCTACCTTCCGAAGATCAGAGAATTTCTCCTATGTAACTTGCAGTACTAATACTCCTGGAGAAAGGATATAATGAACAAATTGTTTAGCGACCGCCTATACCTATGGGGTTGTGTCCAGAACGACGTTTCACACTACGCCAATTGGAATTCAGGAGAGACGTATTGTTACACGCGTGAGGCCGTGGGTCAGCATCCTGGAGTTTTCTTCGGAGCGTTTCGAAACGAAGCCATCGCTGGCACTTTGTAGTAGGTTTAAAACTGCCCTGTAATTTGAAGGTTGTGTCTGTGCTACAACGGACGCTATAAGAATACATGGAAGTCACCGGTTGTTAGTGTCTATTTTCTTTAGTTACGCCTACTGATTTACACATCATTATCAGATTAATCAGGGTTAGGATGAACACTTCATACATATCCGTTGAGTCATCTGTCTTATCCATAAAACAATAACTACGTATGGAGTCATCTCTCTTATCCGTAATATAATACCTATTTTGTTGTCCTAGGCATAAGATATATGACTCTATACATTTGTACGACGTGTTCACCCAAACATTGATTTATCTCGTTATGTAGCCACCACACAACCTGTTACTTCCACGTATTTTTATAGTCCATTCTAGCACTTCAAATTACGTAAAAATTGATGTATACTTCTTACGTGACTTCACGGTACACATACACTACTGACCATTAAAATCGCTACAAGAAGAAATGCAGATGATAAACGGGTATTCATTGGAAAAATATATTATACTACAACTGACATGTGATTACATTTTCACGTAATTTGGATGCATAGATCCTCAGAAATCAGTACCCAGAACCACCACCTCTGGCTGTAATAACAGCCTTGATACGCCTGGGCACTGAGTCAAACAGAGTTTGGATGGCGTGTACAGGTACAGCTGCCCATGCAGCTTCAACACGATACCACAGTTCATCATGAGTAGTGACTGGCGTATTGTGACGAGCCAGTTGCTCGGCCACCACTGACCAGACGTTTTCAATTGTTGAGAGATCTGGAGAATGTACTGGCCAGGGCAGCAGTCGAACATTTTCTGTTTCCAGAAAGGCCCGTACAGGACCTGCAACATGCGGTGCATTATCCTGCTGAAATGTAGGGTTTCGCAGGGATCGAATGAGCCGGCCGGTGTGGCCGTGAGGTTCTAGGCGCTACAGTCTGGAACCAGGTGACCGCTACGGTCGCAGGTTCGAATCATGCCTCGGACATGGCTGTGTGTGATGTCCCTACGTTAGTTAGGTTTATGTAGTTCTAAGTTCTAGGGGACTGATGACCTCAGAAGTTACGTCCCATAGTGCTGAGAGCAATTTGAACCATCTGGATCAAATGAAGGGTTGAGCCACAGGTGGTAACAGATCTTAAATATAGCGTCCACTGCCAATGTGAACAAGAGGTGACCGAGGCCTGTAACCAATGGCACCCCATACCATCACGCCGGCTGATACGCCAGTATGGCGATGACGAATACACGCTTCCAATGTGCGTTCACCGCGATGTCGCCAAACACAGATGCGACTATCATGATGCGGTAAACATAACCTGGATTCATCCGAAAAAATGACGTTTTGCCATTCGTGCACCCAAGTTTGTCGTTGAGTACACCATCGCAGGCGCTAATGTCTATGATGAAGCGTCAAGCGTAACCGCAGCCACGGTCTCCTAGCTGATAGTCCAAGCTGCTGCAAACGTCGTCGAACTGTTCGTGCCGATAGTTGTCTTGCAAACGTCCCCATCTATTGACTCAGGGATCGAGACGTGGCTGCACGATCCGTTACAGCCATGCGGGTAAGATGCCTGTCACCTCGACTGCTAGTGATACGAGGCCGTTGGGATCCAGCACGGCGATCCGTATTACCCTCCTGAACCCACCGATTCCATATTCTGCTAACAGTCATTGGATCTCCACGAACGCGAGCAGCAATGTCGCGATACGACAAACCGCAATCGCGATAGGCTACAATCCGACCTTTAAGCCGGAACGTGATGGTACGCATTTCTCCTCCTTACACGAGGCACCGCAACAACGTTTCACCAGGCAACGCTGCTCAACTGCTGTTTGTGTATGAGAAATCGGTTGTAAACTTTCCTCATGTCAGCACGTTGTAGGGTCGCCTCTGGCCCCAACCTTGTGTGAATGCTCTGAAAAGCTAATCATTTGCATATCACAGCATCTTCTTCTTGTCGGTTAAATTTCGCGTCTGTAGGACGTCATCTTCGTGGTGTAGCAATTCTAATGACCAGTAGTGTATTAGTGATATGTAACTAGGTTTGCATTTTCTGTTCGTGCTGCACTCTTTTTAGGCACTCCGAGTACGACATCGTCCTGCTAGTGACAACACAGGGCACGTAGGCGAGCGAGCTGCAACGGAGGCGAGGATGAGGTAAGAGGCTCGCAGCTCACCGCGTGGGCCTGCCGGCGCCCTTGGTCGCCGCCCTCGGCCGCTCCTCCGGCAGCGCCCGCGCCCGCGCCCACGCCGCGGCTCTGCGCATGCGCGCGCGCCGGCCGCTGCTTCTCCGGCGCCACTTGCACGGCCCCCTCACCGCCGCCGTCGCCACTGCCGCCGATGCCGTTGCAGGCCGCCTGCGAGGGAGGAGGCGCTTCAGCCACCTCTGGAGTGCTGGCCCCCTCCTCCTCCTCTTCTTCCTCCTCCTTCACCGCAGCATTGCCCGCGTGGGAGCTGCTCTCCTGGAAAAAAAATTGCCTCGTTGTAATTGGCCAGAAGAGGAGAACTGTCATTTCTGAGCCATTCGCTAGACCCAACAGGTGGCTCCGGAAGGTTTCCACTCCTCATAAGATGAGACGACGTGACGCAAACGTTACGTTTAACAACTCCAGCCTCTTTTTTTGACAAACGCTCCACTGAAAACTCATTTCTACCAAATCGTTTTATCCATTTACCGGATTTTTGACGACCGAAATAAGTCAATTACGACGTACCAACAATTACATGTATTATAAAACTGAAATCTTTCTGAAGCTTCTTTAATTTCCATACGTCATTTTCATTTAGCAAAATTCGTGTAAGTATTACATTAATAATATTAAGAACTACGTCACAGTGTAGAAATCCCGTTATCAAAAAATTTATTAATCCATCCCGTATCACTCTTGCGTATATTCATAAAACCAGAGATTGCAACTGGGACTATCGACAAGCTGCCTCTCCACATCTTAATTACCTACAGCTCGTATGGGTCTTATATTCAGGTGGCTGCCATTCATTTCAGAAACCTTAGTTCAAAAAGCTTATTTGAAATTAAGTTAATACACTGACGGAAAAAATATCTCAACACCAAGAAGAAGTTGTGCTACATAAACGAAAGTTGGTAGCCGCCTGATGGTGCCTGTTCAAATTTTGTGCTATTCGCATAAGAGTGGCGCTAGTAGATTTGCTTTAAATACACGCTGTAACGGTCGTCACCATTAGTTACCGCTTAGGTTGGACGTGGTGCGTTGATGATAGTCAAGAATGCACTTAACAAAGACGTCATTATCATCATCTTCTGGGTTTAAACGAGGTCGTTTAAAAGGACTACGCACAAATGTAGCCACTGTACATAATTTCTGGCAACGGTGGTCACCAGAACGTACGGTCGCGAGAAGACCGGACTCCTGACGGTCACGTCGCACAATCTAGAGGGAAGACCATGGTGTTCGGCGTATGGCTCTGCCGTCCGCCGCTCGTGGTCTCGCGGTAGCGTTCTCGCTTCCCGAGCACGGGGTCCCGGGTTCGATTCCCGGCGGGGTCAGCGATTTTCACCTGCCTCGAGATGACTGGGTGTTTGTGTTGTCCTCATCATTTCATCATCATCCAGGAAAGTGGCGAAATTGGACTGAGCAAAGATTGGATAATTGTACGGGCGCTGATGACCACGCAGTTGAGGGCCCCACAAACCAAACATCATCATCATCATCATGGCTCTGCCGCAACGTACTGCATCTGCAGCAGCAATTTGAGCAGCACTTGCAACCATAGTGACACAACGAGTTACTTCAAGGACAGCTCCTAGTCAGGCGTCCTGTAGCGTGCATTCCACTGACGCCGAACCACCACCGTTTGCGGCTTCAGGGGTGTCTAGAGAGAATTCACTGGAAGGCAGGGTGCATGTTTGTTGTGTTTTCTGATGACAGTTGGTTCTGCCTAGGTGCCAGAGATGGCCATGTGTTGGTTAGATGGAGGACAGTTCAGGGCTGTAGACGTCTGGAGAGACGTCTACAGACGTTAAAGTAACCTCTGGCGTGCCACAGGGGAGTGTTATGCGACCATTGCTTTTCACAATATATATATACGACCTAGTAGATAGTGTCGGAAGTTCCATACGGCTTTTTGCGGATGATGCTGTAATATACAGAGAAGTTGCAGCATTAGAAAATTGTAGCGAAATGCAGGAAGATCTGCAGCGGACAGGCACTTGGTGCAGGGAGTGGCAACTGACCCTTAACATAGACAAATGTAATGTATTGCGAATACATAGAAAGAAGGATCCTTTATTGTATGATTATATGATAGCAGAACAAACACTGGTAGCAGTTACTTCTGTAAAATATCTGGGAGTATGCGTGCGGAACGATTTGAAGTGGAATGATCATATAAAATTAATTGTTGGTAAGGCGGGTACCAGGTTGAGATTCATTGGGAGAGTCCTTAGAAAATGTAGTCCATCAACAAAGGAGGTGGCTTACAAAACACTCGTTCGACCTATACTTGAGTATTGCGCATCAGTGTGGGATCCTTACCAGATCGGGTTGACGGAGGAGATAGAGAAGATCCAAAGAAGAGCGGCGCGTTTCGTCACAGGGTTATTTGGTAACCGTGATAGCGTTACGGAGATGTTTAACAAACTCAAGTGGCAGACTCTGCAAGAGAGGCGCTCTGCATCGCGGTGTAACTTGCTCGCCAGGTTTCGAGAGGGTGCGCTTCTGGATGAGGTATCGAATATATTGCTTCCCCCTACGTATACCTCCCGAGGAGATCACGAATGTAAAATTAGAGGGATTAGAGCGCGCACGGAGGCTTTCAGACAGTCGTTCTTCCCGCGAACCATACGCGACTGGAACAGGAAAGGGAGGTAATGACAGTGGCAAGTAGAGTGCCCTCCGCCACACACCGTTGGGTGGCTTGCGGAGTATAAATGTAGATGTAGATAGATCCTGTGTACGTGCTAGACATATTGTGTCTCACTGTTTAGAGGCACAACACGAGTGGGTGTTTTCAGCTCGTTACTAAATGCAAATAAGTAGGAGGTCGAGTTGATAGGAGCTGAAGGAGTCCAGGTTGCAATAATATGCGGTAAGGCACACTGTTAGAGAGAAGGATTATTATTCAAGAAACACGTAGTACAATGAAATTACTTATCTTCAGTAGTTTGTAGGACTGCAGGTGCGGCTATGAGCTGATAATCTCGTAATATGGAATAGCATGAACTAATACCACATTTACTCAGGGACTAAGCCTGATGGGCCCTCCTCAGAAAATCAGTGCAAACATTACAGAACTGGCTGAGGTCCGATTATGAAAGTGCGTATGCCTAGGTTGAAATATAGCTAAGAAGTGAACGAGGCACACTCCAGTTGAGCTGCACAGCCCGCTAGAGTGCGCTGTGCTCCGCCGACGACGGGCTATTAACCTTGTGTTGGCGCGGCGTTATACACTCCTGGAAATTGAAATAAGAACACCGTGAATTCATTGTCCCAGGAAGGGGAAACTTTATTGACACATTCCTGGGGTCAGATACATCACATGATCACACTGACAGAACCACAGGCACATAGACACAGGCAACAGAGCATGCACAATGTCGGCACTAGTACAGTGTATATCCACCTTTCGCAGCAATGCAGGCTGCTATTCTCCCATGGAGACGATCGTAGAGATGCTGGATGTAGTCCTGTGGAACGGCTTGCCATGCCATTTCCACCTGGCGCCTCAGTTGGACCAGCGTTCGTGCTGGACGTGCAGACCGCGTGAGACGACGCTTCATCCAGTCTCAAACATGCTCAATGGGGGACAGATCCGGAGATCTTGCTGGCCAGCCTTCTAGAGCACGTTGGGTGGCACGGGATACATGCGGACGTGCATTGTCCTGTTGGAACAGCAAGTTCCCTTGCCGGTCTAGGAATGGTAGAACGATGGGTTCGATGACGGTTTGGATGTACCGACGGCCAACACCGCGGTTCCTGGTGTGTCCGCTGTGCCGTGCGTGTGATCATTGCTTGTACAGCCCTCTCGCAGTGTCCGGAGCAAGTATGGTGGGTCTGACACACCGGTATCAATGTGTTCTTTTTTCCATTTCCAGGAGTGTACATATTGGAAGATCAGCAGAGTATAGCGGATCTATACAACAACTGGCAGGTGATCCTAACCTAGTTATAACATACTGGACATAAATAGTGGAAGATATGTACAGTTACATGATTGCCGATGAAACACTGACAACAGCGCTGACCCATACTTAGGAGAAAGCGTACAGAGAGACCTGAAGTGGAATGAGTATATAAAAACTAATCGTAGGAAAGCCAGAGAGCAGGCAGATATTTATGGAAATAATCTTACGGCAAAGCAATTCATCCTTGAAAGAAGGTGAAGATGTCTTCAACCGGAAGGCTGGATTGGAAACCACCATCCACCAGGAATGGTGCTATTATACGTGTTAACGAGAAGTCTTTCCTCCGACCTTAGAACTAACTTCTTCGGCCATTTATGAGAGAGTCAACGGTTTATCTTGTACTCTCAACCATGTTGCATTTTTACATTATCAAAATTTCCAAAAGGCGAAAGAAGAGAAAAGCCGCACATAAAAATTATAGGAATTACAGGGAATCGAACTGCAGCTCTTCAGATGTGAATCTGGCACTAAAGAACTGAGCCACCAAGCTACACAAGAATGAAAGAAGTGGTTTAAAAAACCTTCGCTTACAGATTCTTGAGCATTGTCCGTCAGGCGACGACCCTTCTCCAGTTTGGTTTCACAGAAGAGCGAAGACCCAACAAAAATCGCTAGTGCCGTCTCAGGCTCGTTTAGTGTTTCGTATCTGCTCAGCCACCACCAATGGCAAACGCCACAGTAGAGATATTGTACATCACGGAAAGATTTACTGTCGAAAGGACGAGAGTATATGTTCCCAGAAAGGTTGCCCATCCTATTATTTCCTCTCACAAAGGTCCGTCGCAGTGAAGATGGCAACAAAAAGAAATTATACGGAGGCTCAAAGAGAACCACTGTTCTCAAGCACCATTCGTGAATGTAATGTGAGAAGATCTGGGAATCTGACAGAGAAGTAATGCACTGGGGTGTAGGAACGTTTCAACTGTTCAGTCATCAGACCTAGATGAAATCTTTTCACCTCCACTGCAATAAGGAGGAGAGAGTTCAATTAGACTCCTATGTTTGGTTTTAACCTAGTATCAGGAACCATTTCTAATGCTTGGAGGGTAGTGAAGGTTTTTTCAATCCTCCAGGGAGAAATAATTATAACAAGACTAAGCATATGAGACCGATCAATCTTCAAATCTGTGTTCTGAGCTGCAAAAGAGCAAGGCAGTAAGACTACAGCATGCAGGTAGATTAAGAACATGCTGAGTAGATTTTAAGTAGATGGCACAGTGATTAATGAGGAAATAGTGATCAACATCACCTGAGCATATTCACAAGCAGCGGTTTTGTGCCCACTACTGTAAAACCTAGTGGTGAATGAACTCATCAAAGCGGTAAATGCTAGAAGTTACTTTTGCGAACTATACATACACAATTTAGTCACTTGGTAAGTTTGTTAGTAGCAATAGAAAAATGGCATAATGCGCGTTTTATAAAGTGCAAGATTAGTACTGGACACTCGTGATGGAAACAATCGAATGAAAAGAATCGATTCATTCAGCTGTTGGAAAGCAGTCGACTCATTCAGCTGTAGTTACATGTATAGTGCGCGCAAAATGCCGTGGCGGCCAGATGCACATTCGGCTGGGGAAGTGTGGGGAGATCAGAGGTGGTGGGGGCATCACTCAGAGCGCTGTAGGGGAAATGCCGAGCACTGGAGGGGAAGTGCCATTCTAAACTGTAGCCTACACTCATATTTTTGGTAAATATTAAGTGGTGGGCCCTCCACACTCACACTTACATGGTGACCATTCAAAAATATATCACCTCTTCTTTGGTTAATATCTAAAAAGAATTCAACCGAAAATGCAGAGATTTATTTTCGCCTAGTTTGTCAACCATTTGTGACTTTCAGAGAAAAGTCATGAGCGGGAAATTTTGAGTAAAACTAACATATTTCTCTTCTTGCCACGTTAAAATTTGTTCCTTTTGTCAAAACTCAGCGGAATTTACACAGCTCACCTCACTAACATGTTGTGTAGACGCAATTGCGAGAGAATTCTGAAGCTGTGGTTTATTAAGTTGTAAAGTGAGGAATGGAAAGGTCAGCATCCTATAAGAAGCACATCCTCGATACAAAATATACATTTAATGACTTCATTTATCTCTTTCCAAAACCCACAACATTTCTTCTTTCACTAGCTATCGAAGGTAATTAAAAATTACTTCTCTCATCGGAATAGTCTGTAGTTATTGGACTAACACGGTAGACGATGAAGTCTTGCGTAATAACCGTACGGCAAAATACACTCCTCTTTGTAGGCTACCATTTGCGAAAATCTCATTTCGATATCTCAAACCGTTTATGAGGAATGTTGTGGATATTTAATTCTGGCTTCATCGCTGGCACAGTGTGATCGCCAATGAGTGCACTACATCAGATCGATTTTCTCGAGACTGGTGACAGTCAAAGAAAAATTCAACACGTTAGCTACATTTCATACGCAGCAAAATATTATGTAATATGCACCAGACGCAAATTCTTTACGACCACTATTTTTCATTGAAAACTTTTTCGAATTTTGCGCAGTGTCTTAATTCCACGTAAATATCACAATAACTATGATCATTTACGAAATTATGGGCACATCTTAATGAATCTGACATATACAGTTACACGCAAAGCAAAAAATGAAAATTTTTACCAAGTAGTTTCTGTAAAACTGTCCCCTGCTCATGGTCTTGCGGTAGCGTTCTTGCTTCCCGAGCACGGGGTCCCAGGTTCGATTCCATGCGGGGTCAGGGATTTTCCCTGCCTCATGATGACTGGGTGTTGTGTCGTCTTCACCATCATCATTCATCTCCATTACAGTCGGAGGAAGGCAATGGCAAACCACCTCCATTAAGACCTTGCCTAGTACGGCGGTGCGGGTCTCCCGCACCGTTCCCCTACGCTCTGTCACGGAGTATGGGACTTCATCATCCTCATCCGTAAAACTATTGAGAAAGATTGCACGGCGTGCGCGTCGATCATGTCATCGCTGACCGGCTGGAAGGTGGCACACACTTGACAGCCTCCCCTTTGGACAAACGGATGAACTCGCCCAGCTCTTTGGACAAAATCTTGTCACTGCGCATCGGCCACCGTTCCAGCGTGATCTGTATAGGTTGAATTATTCATTCATTCCTTTGGGTGAAACCAGTCTGGGGTAGCAATCGAAAGAAAACAATCTATGTAGTTTGTCGGACTACTCATTCACTCTTTTCAAGGAAACCAGTATGTGGGAGCAACCGAATGAAAATAATTATGCCAGTCGGTTGCAGTATTACCTGTCGATTGGATTATTATTCACTTATTTTCTCTAGTGAAAGCAGTCAGTGGTAGCAATCGAATGAAAAGATTCGACACCGTTGGAGCTTTGGATATTGACTGGATTATTCATTCTATGTTTCTTTTCAAGTGAAACAACCAGTAATTTTTCGGCCGGTTGATCCATGTGTTCATTCTTTTGACTATCCATTCTTTAGTGTTGTACATGACCGCGTGAAACTAGTCTGCAATAATTTAATTAGTTGAACTAAAGCCGTGCTGTATTATACTGACTGGGGGTGGTCGTAAGAGGAGATGTATCTCAGGGATATGCCGAAGTGAAAATAAGCAGTATACTTGTTCATTTAATTATGTACTGAATGGAGTATTTTTTTTCATCATTTAAAACTGAGTCATGTATTGTTCTGGATTAAATTGTTCCAGGTGCCATTAACGCTAAACTAATTAACCTGCCATACCGCTGGGGCGGGCCTGTCGTCACATAATTGCCGACCTAGACAAACCTTCGAAAACCCCGGACATATGGGCCAAAATCGAATTATTTTCCCCGGACACACACAGTCTGTAGACGATAAATTGGTCCTGGCCACGACGTTGCGCGGGGAGCAGGAACATAGGAGGGGGAGGGAATGTTTTCTCGCTTGCCATGTTCGTGCCGACAACGCCAGCGGGCGCACGCCTCCATCCGACCAGCAGATACAAACCAACATGAGAAAAAAATGTTCAAATGTGTGTGAAATCGTATGGGACTTAAATGCTGTCATCAGTCCCTAAGCTTACACACTACCTAACCTAAATTATCCTAAGAACAAACAAACACACCCATGCCCGAGGGAGGACTCGAACCTCCGCCGGGACCAGCCGCACAGTCCATGACTGCAGCGCCCAGACCGCTCGGCTAATCCCGCGCGGCCCAACATGAGAGACACAAGGATTTGTGAAAGCTCATTAGAGAGACGTTCATGTTCAGACGTCGTACTAATTTGCAGTAAGGAATATGAACGTTAATGAAATCAGTTTTATACAGCTCAATGAGTAGAAGGCAAATGACATTTAAGACATTCAGTTGTCTGGCGGGCGGGACGGCGTCGCGGTGTCGGCGATCGCCCTTTGTCCTCGGCTTCTCACTGTCTCAAAGAAGTATGGAAAATACAGGATGTTCCAAAATCGACTTTACAACTTTGATCATATATATTTCAGAATGGGAACAGCTAGAAAAGTGTGGTTTGCAGCATAATGTTCGTACATACCTACGGTTCTAATAGCCGCTTAACAGAGTTCAGTGTGTTAAGGTGACCATATTTTCAACTGCTAAATTTGGGACACATTAAAAAAAATTTTGATACTGTAAAAAAGTCTGAATTGAACGTAATAAATGCAAACTATCGCTTTGTTACAAAAAGTACATGAAGTTATATTTTATTAGTACCTTCTAAGATGATGAAGTGCGATAAGGCATGCAGTATTCATCAGTGCTGCAAATTTTCTTGAGCCTATTCTTCATCATCATTATAAAAACATTCGACTCAAGTTTCATCATAACGCCAGTCACTAACATTGATTTCGTATTTCCTACAACAAATTCTGTTTTCTCAGTGCTCGATACATTACTCTTTTGGGAAAATACAGTCTCAGTAACAGCATACCGATACAGGTGAAATGAACGTATAATTCAGGATAAATCGTTTCGTAATTGTTAAAATACAGGACACATGTGTGTCGCGAATTACTTTCGAAAAAATTCGGGACAGAGATATGAAAATCGTGACTGTCTCGGTTGGGGGGGGGGTCACCTCAAATGTGTATTCCGTGTGTAGCACACAGGTTGTCTCCGTGATATTCCAGTTCGATGTGTGCGGCCTAGGATCCTCATTAAAGTATGCTATTGCTGCTCTGATGCGAGCTCACAGTTCGTGCAACTTCCGCCCAAAGAGAAAAATGTAACGGGGTTCCGCAGGACAGTGTCAAATCTAGTCTGTACCAACACATTACACCAATTGCTGGAATGTGGTCACACGATACCTAACACGGGAAAACAAGGAAAATCAGCTTTAGGTGTGTGTGAACATTATGCCGTTAACCGCACCTTTCTACCTATTCCAATTTCTAAAATATAATACTTGATAGAAGGTTTAAAATCATTATGGAACATACTGTATGTTTATAGGAGAGCGTCTAAACTTGCTTGCCGCTGCGTTTTTAATAGACTAAAACGAAGAAATTACGTATGGTTCGGTCCTGCTTTAATGAATTTTAACTAAGGTTTATTACTATCTATTTCCAAAAGAGCGGATTTCAACAGGTACGAAAAAGGTCCAGGTTTATCCCTGACAGTCGTAAAAATTCCTTCCAGCACGCCTGAGGACGTCCTCAAAATCAGAGCCAATCCGGGGAAATCTGGACTTATTGCAGCCCTAATTGGGGATGCAAAGATGAGCACAGTGGTTTCCTTAATGATATATGACGAGGAAAGGAATCTTGCCTCGTTTCAGCGACAGTTTTCATTCCGTGATATACGCAATGTGTGATGTCATGATGTCCACAAATGCAAAATCATTTTATTATTCAACCGTTTATTTATGTGGAAGATAAATATTTTGTACAGAAAATTGCGTCACCAGCTAAAGGCGTCCCGCGACGTTTTCAGTTTTGCAGATAGTGTCTCAGCTATTACAAACTCACAAGCACATATTTTCAGGACTATCTGTACGACGTTAGGGATCCGTATGGGGCTAGGAGAGATTATTTATCAGTCTGTCTTAAAACCGTTTTATATTAAAAAATTTCTCTATTTAAAAAGTTATTTTCTGCTTTTTAGTCTCGTGTGCGTGAAATTTTTCAACTGAATTAAAACATTTTGATGAGACTGCAACAGAGACATGTGGTAAACTTCAGGTTTATTTCAGTTTCTCTTCCAATGAGTCAACAAAGATATTGCTTCCTCATAGGTATATCTCGCGAAAAGACCGCCAATGTAAAAACGAGTGAGAATAGAGTTCAGAGAGAAGCTTAGCAGCACTCGTTCTTAACTGCGAAATATTAGCGACTGGAACAAGAAAACAGGGAAACAGCACAGGTACACCAAGTACCCACTTCCGCATACACTAGAACAGAAGGTGAGTTAATGTTGCATTTTCATATCTAGTTCTGAGCTAAGTTGAAAGTTTCAAGTCTTTAGCTTAAAGGGAAATTAGTTTGAAATCAACTGCAAAATTTGTACTTAAAAAAAGTAGACAAGAAACAGAGCTAATAAAAACGGGTTGAAAAGTGATTGTTCATACACAAATCTATAGTGAAGTACAAGATATTAAACTTTTGAAAACAAGAAAAAATTGATATTTAATGCCACAAGTATTTCAGTGAGTAAATACAAATACATTTATTTTTAATATACCTTATTTTTAGAAATATACTTTTCATTCACATCTCCTTGAAATAAGATGCTTTATTTGCCTCTAAATAAGTTGTCAACCCTAGTCGTGGTTCACGTATAACCGAAAAGGCAGAAAAGGATGTAAGTAAAATCTCTCAAACACGATGAGCGAGTTAGAGACTGGTTTCATTCGGTTGTTTCATTCGACTGAAAAAAACGACTTAACGAAAGAAACAATCGACTGACCAATCGATTGTTAAATACAGTCGATTGTTCCATCACTAATGGGAGCAGAACATCAGGGTTAGTCGCAAAAAAACTGTTGTAGTGCAGTTCGCAAAAAAGCATGTCCAGGATACGTACTACAATCTTCACCTCTTTTGTGACATTCTGCCAGTAGAGGGAATAGTGATCTAGGGAGAATGCTGGATGCGAAACTATCATAGATCGCTCACATAAATATATTTTCCAAGGCAAAATGTGCTCTTATATGTAGTAGAAAAGCCTGTGGTAAAAGCTGGGCTCAAAGCCCCAGAAGTATATACTGGATAGACACCTCAGTAATAAGATCTAAGACACCTTAGGGGCTACAGGATAGTGGAGTAACACGTAACAGAAATAGCCCTGTCAACGACCACCAAAAAATGTCTACTGTCGGAAAAATACGTGCAGTCGCAAATTTCTGTATACTGGTAGAATGGGGGTGGCAAGTGTCATCATCATCATCGTCGTCAACAACAACAACATCAACATCTTGTCCGGTGGGAGTGAGTGTGGGGACGGGTGTGACAGGGGTGCAAAAGTCATTTTTAGGCTGATCTTGAAGTTTCGTGTTGTGTGCTGTCCTTAGGTTAGTTAGGTTTAAGTAGTTCTAAGTTCTAGGGGACTGATGACCATAGATGTTAAGTCCCATAGTGCTCAGAGCCATTTGAGCCATTTTTTGAAGTTTCGTAAACAACAGCATCTAGCGAAATTTTTTCCCGGTACAACATTGAACTACTTTACATTTCCTATATGACTAATAGTCCCTGCGTTGCAAGGGTTGAAGAAAAAAGAAAATAAAAGAAAAGAAAAGAAAAGAATATAAAAAAGAAAAACAGATTATTAAGAATAGCGTTTTAACGGTATAAAATTGATGTTTATTGTTAAATGAAGGGGATTAGGAGCAAATACTGAAAGTGTGTACCACAAATAACTGCAGTAGAAACGTATTAACGGATAAAATGCTTTCTGGGGCTGTAACAGGGAGGATGGTAGAAGCATGAGAGTAGGTGCCTCGCCGGATGTTATCACGCATTTCCCTCCTTCCTAGGTGACTAAACTGAAGAGAGAGGTCATAAAAGCGCCTACATTGTATTTCAGAAAGTTATACGGGCCCTTCCGCAGCCCGCCTTATGAATCACTGGTGACGCACTGCGCGAGACACTCCCGGGGCGTGGGAGTTATTTCCCACAAAGTGTGTTAACATCGCATTGCATACAGATATCAGTTGGTAATAATACAAACGCAAGAAGAGCTTATGGAACGATTCTACATATATCTCTGCACAGTGTCCTACAGTGCTACAGGGAAATTGATTCTTAGTCGTCCGATATCACAGTTGTAGCGTTCTTCCAGGAAAGGGCCTTACTCTGTAATGGGTGCTGCTAGTTTTGCAGTTTACAAACTGTATCTCCCCACAGATTGCTGCTCAGTTCTCTCAATGTAACTGTTGTTGTTGTTGTGGTCTTCAGTCCTGAGAGTGGTTTGATGCAGCTCTCCATGCTTCACCATCCTGTGCAAGCTTCTTCATCTCCCAGTCTCTAACCTCAATGTAACTAGACAAAATAAAGTCCTCGGCTTGTGCTTATATAGTAGTGTTATTTTCAATTTATTCCGTGACTACTTATAGGCAATTGTTTATTAACGTTTTACGTAAAATACATTCCTACGAACAATGGTTGCGAAGTGTCTTATTTGTAAGACCGATAAAGTCAGTTATTTAAGTACTGTTTGGTGGGAAAGAGACTGGATTGGTAAAAGTGGTATGTGCTGCAGCTTCCCGTTGACAGCACTATTATAAAGCATTGTAATCATAATGTAGTCAATTCGTAGTGAATTAATGAATGACCTCGAAGTTACTGAACTTCTCTCACTATTATTTGTGTAGCTGATAGACTGCATAAATCACTTCCATGCAGAAATTGCTGGGACTTTTAGAGTGCGCTGCACCGAGAGGACAGACACACACACAATATATCTTGCAAGATGGGTGTCAACATATCAGATGGAACAGGATTGATCACATTCACGCGAAGAACAGTAAGCTGCTGAAATGCACTGTTTGACTTATGCACAAATTTCTGAAGCGAAAAGTATCCCCGCTAGTGATGGCAGAGACAATGATATCGACATTGTCGAATACATGTTGACAGCGTGTTACACTTGCGACAGGCTCTTCAACGTGATACACAGCTGACAGCTCCAGCTGCTGAACTTTTCTGCAAAATAGTTCGTTCAGCAGCAAAGAAGTACCCACATAACAAACTGAGAATAACACCACCATATAAATAAGAGCTCAGTGACTTTATTTTGTCTGCTCACATAAGAGAACTTATGTGCTGGGGACAGGTATGCTGGGGGAGACAGTCTGCCTCTAAACTGAAAAGCGAACAGCGTTCAGGGTGCGGGAACGCTACAACCGTCACATTGGATAACTAAGAATCGATTTCTCCTGTAGCAGTGCAGAACACAGTGCAGATATTTACGTATAATTAGTTCATAAGCATTTCTTGCGTTTGTGCTATTATCAACTAATAACTGTATTTCATATAGTGTTAATGATAGCTGCTTAAGAGACGGTGTAACATTGTGTAGTTGCTTTTTGTGACGTACTGCGGTACAGAGTGGAGAATTGCCTGATCGACAATCCAGCGGCCTACCCTCCCCAGGCTCTTCTAACCTACACCGCCAGAACAAAATTATCCCTAATACCGTTCTAATGCGCTTAGATGTGTACGAACATTTAATATTTGTTCTCAACCCACGTTATTTAACAATATACATCAACTTTATACCACTAAAACGCTACTTTTAATCGTCTGCAATTTTCCATCCCCTGCAATGAGGAAACTATTAGTGACAAAGGAAAAAACCAACAAGTCGTTTTTTGTAGGGGATTTAATGTAGTTTAATTTGGCACCGGGAAACATTTCCGCTAGAAGGTCCGGTTTTTCGGACAACCTAGGAATAAATAAAAACGTGGCCATTAAAAGACCTTCATTCCCATGCTCATATCCCGCGGGACAGTATATTTAGTATGTCATTCATTACACTCCCCCACTCGACAGTAGAAAAAATTGCGACTAACCGAACACTTCTCCTAATTTTCCTTCGATGAATAGACTAAAAATGGCTCCTACAGAATTGGGAAGGCTACTGACCAGCTTAGCTGTAACAGGCGGAATTACTAGCACACGCACTGCAGGGATGGGGACCATGCTGGACATGCCCCCATTACACCTTTGGATTACAATGGAGTCAGTGGAAAGGGATAAAAGTTAAAAACTGGAAATAACTGGAAGGTTTTAGGATATCCAGAATCTCACAACAATATAATTAATGTAGGAAATGATAGAAAACGCAAACTATGAAGATGAGCCAAAACCTCGATCCAAGAGAGTTTGGACAGATGTACTGAGACGAGCAGTTGGAGAGATAAGGAAGAAGTACTGGGAAGAAATGAAGAAAAAGAAACACCGTAAGTCTTACGTTGTATGCGGTCAATAGCTAGCCAAACTCATAAATTACAAAAATGTAGTAAATACAGGTATGGCCGGGTAAATGCCGTCAGACTGTAGAATAACTTCCAGTTACTTGAATACATCTTTCAAGATAACAACTTGAAGTAGGGAGCAGTGGAGGACTGAACCACGTTACCGTTCAGGTAATATAGTCTAGTTTACTGACGGATCGAAAACAAACGAAGGTGCTGTGGCCGGGAATACTGGGTACAGCCTTAACTAGAGAGAGCTGTAGGACAGCCGGCCACGTTATTCCAGGAGGAAATATTCGCTATCACAGTGTGCGAACACGACATTCTCCGTAGTGGAGCAAGGACTGTGGCATAAACATTCATTCAGGCAGCCAAGATCTCTATCAATCCCTGCAACGAGATCAAAGATGGTTGCAGAATCCCTTGAAGCCCTTATGGGAAAGCAACAGGGTAAACCTGCTGTTGTTTCCCTGGTCACACGGGAAGCAATGGTAATGAAGAAATTGATAAGCTGGTGAGACAGGCACGACGTCTTCATTTCTTGGAGCGGAAGCTGTCCTTTCAGTCACTAAGGCGACGGAAAAATCAAAACAATCTAGCTGGATCAGTAGGCATCACGCGGAATGTTGTACGAAGATCTAAACACAAAAACATGGCGAGCTGATGGTTCTGAAGCCATGTTTCACGAGGACTTCTGCAAGTGTAGGTTTGAACAGGAGACAGATAAATTATTCTAATTATAGGAGTAATGACTGGCCAATAGATTTTTAAACCACCTACACACGAACTGTATACAGGAACAAGTCCGTAAATGTAGACAACGTGGCGAGGAGGATGAAACCGCAATTCATTTAATCTTAAAATGCAAAGTGTTACGAGGTCAAAAGACACAGAATATTTTGGCTATTAATTTCTGAAAATATTGTCTCTAATGAAAAAATAGTACATGGGCTCCTACTACTCTTTAACAGTACTGGCTGGAAGGAGATTTTAGGATGTTTTACAACCGAAGTCACAAGTGTGTTGTAAATAATGGTGATTACTTTGAAAGCAAGTAAAGGTATTTTGTTTTAACTCTTGTTTTTGCTTTATTTTCTGAGACCATTCACCGGACTTTTCAGATGCATAACCATGCATAACTAGAATTTTGGAACACGTATTATGTTCGAGTATAATGACTCTTCTGGAGACTAGAAATCTACTCTGTAGGAACCAGCATGGGTTTCGAAAAAGACGATCGTGTGAAACCCAGCTCGCGCTATTCGTCCACGAGACTCAGAGGTCCATAGACACGGGTTCACAGGTAGATGCCGTGTTTCTTGACTTCCGCAAGGCGTTCGATACAGTTCCCCACAGTCGTTTAATGAACAAAGTAAGAGCATATGGTCTATCAGACCAATTGTGTGATTGGATTGAAGAGTTCCTAGATAACAGAACGCAGTATGTCATTCTCAATGCAGAGAAGTCTTCCAAAGTAAGAGTGATTTCATGTGTGCCGCAGGGGAGTGTCGTAGGACCGTTGCTATTCACAATATACATAAATGACCTTGTGGATGACATCGGAAGTTGACTGAGGCTTTTTGCGGATGACGCTGTGGCATATCGAGAGGTTGTAACAATGGAAAATTGTACTGAAATGCAGGAGGTTCTGCAACGAATTGACGCATGGTGCAGGGAATGGCAATTGAATCTCAATGTAGACAAGTGTAATGTGCTGCGGATACATAGAAAGAAAGATCCTTTATCATTTAGCTACAATATAGCCGGTCAGTAACTGGAAGCAGTTAATTGCATAAGTTATCTGGGAGTAGGCATTAGGAATGATTTAAAATGGAATGATTATATAAAGTTGATCGTCGGTAAAGCAGATGCCAGACTGAGACTCATTAGAAGAATCCTAAGGAAATGCAATCCGAAAACAAAGGATGTAGGTTACAGTACACTTGTTCGCCCACTGCTTGAATAATGCTCACCAGTGTGGGGTCCTTACCAGATAGGGTTGATAGAAGAGATAGAGAAGATCCAACGGACAGCAGCGCGCTTCGTTACAGGATCATTTAGTAATCGCGAAACCGTTACGGAGATGATAAACTCCAGTGGAAGACTTTGCAGGAGAGACGCTCAGTAGCTCGGTACGGGCTTTTGTTGAAGTTTCGAGAACATACCTTCACCGAGGAGTCAAACAGTATATTGCTCCCAGAATGAGATTTTCACTCTGCAGCGGAGTGTGCGCTGATATGAAACTTCCTGGCAGATTAAAACTGTGTGCCCGACCGAGACTCGAACTCGGGACCTTTGCCTTTCGCGGGCAAGTCCTCTACCATATGAGCTACCGAAGCACGACTCACGCCCGGTACTCAGAGCTTTACTTCTGCCAGTATCTCGTCTCCTACCTTCCAAACTTTACAGAAGCTCTCCTGCGAACCTAGCAGAACTAGCACTAGCGGTTCGCAGGAGAGATTCTGTAAAGTTTGGAAGGTAGGAGACGAGATACTGGCAGAAGTAAAGCTGTGAGTACCGGGCGTGAGTCGTGCTTCGGTAGCTCATATGGTAGAGCACTTGCCCGCGAAAGGCAAAGGTCCCGAGTTCGAGTCTCAGTCTCGGTCAGGCACACAGTTTTAATCTGCCAGGAAGTTTCAGTATATTGCTCCCTCCTACGTACATCTCGTGAAGAGACCATGAGGATAAAATCAGAGAGATTAGAGCCCACAGAGAGGCATGCCGACAATCTTTCTTTCCACGAACAATACGAGACTGGAATAGAAGGGAGAACTAATACTCAAGGTACCCTCCACCACACACCGTCAGGTGGCTTGCGGAGTATGGACGTAGATGTAGATGTCCTGGAGACGAGGTGAACGAGAGGAACTCACACAAGCCGAAACAAGGTGTGTAATTCCTCTGGGATAGTTTCCATGCACAGACGATCAGCGTTAGTGCCAGAGAACTGAATGCCTTTGTACGTACTAACAGCGCCGAGATCGTCCCAGGGACACCATAGCTAAAAGGCCTGGGTGCTAGAGTCGCATCCTTGGCAGCAGCACCAGCAGCCTCAGTCCACGTGGATGAATCCCTACAGGATACAGGTAGTTAGGAGGGTCACAGTCGCCTAGGGTCACTGTGGTGTCACCGCCAGACAGCACACTTGCTAGGTGGTAGCTTTTAAATCGGCCGCGGTCCGCTAGTATACGACGGACCCGCGTGTCGCCACTGTCAGTAATTGCAGACCGAGCGCCACCACTCGGCAGGTCTAGAGAGACGTACTAGCACTCGCCCCGGTTGTACAGCTGACTTTGCAAGGAACGGTTAACTGACAACTACGCTCTCATTTGCCGAGACGATAGTTAGCATAGCCTTCAGCTACATTTTCTACGACCTAGCAAGGCGCCATTACCAGTATAGATATTGAGAGTCTATTATTGTATCATCAAGAGCGATGTTCTACAAATGTGAATTAAAGTTACGTATTCCAGAAGCTACGTACTTTTCTTTATAGCATTCATTACGTATCCTGTTTCACACCTCCCGCCAGCCTGCGTGAGCTTATAGCGTGCATTTCGGTCTCCTCCAACAAAACAGTGTTGGCACGTCTGCCGACACTTCAGTCACAGTGTCCTCCTCAGTCGCCTACGAGCTGGCTCACCTGCTGCAGCTGCTGCTGGCTCTCCTCGGCAGGAGCGTCGGCCGCGCTGTCGGGCAGCTGGTAGATGCTGAAGGCGTGCGAGCCCTGGGCGTGCACCATCAGCTCCCATGCGTTCGCGAACGACTCCTTGCACTGCGCGCACAGCAAGCTCGCCACCGACGACTCGCCGTCCTCTGCAAAAGTGCGCAGGAGTCCCTGCAGCTGCTGACTTGCCTCCACCTTTCCTTCACATTGATTTTTTAATGCCTGTAGAATCTGCAAAATCGTGAAACAACTGCACTTACGAGGAAGTGAAATACATAGGAGCGTTGTGTTGCGAAAAGAGGAATGGCGAATGGGATTGTTCTGTGAGGGACGCTGAGCGAAACGTCGTCAACCCTGGAACTGGACGTCATTGAGACGACCACGCGCGGGATAGGCCAAACGTGCTGCCATACCGTGTGTGGGGGCACGCTTCTTAAATGTGCTGGTAATAAACGACAGCCGCCCGTTGTGGCCGAGCGGTTCTAGGCGCTTCAGTCCGGAACCGTGCTGCTGCTACGGTCGCAAGTTCGAATCCTGCCTCGGGCTTGGATGTGTGTGATGTCCTTAGGTTAGTTAGGTTTAAGTAGTTCTACGTTCTAGGGGACTGATGACCTCACATTTTAAGTCCCATAGTGCTCAGAACCATTTGAACGAATAAACGAAATGTATTCCAACATTTGATCCTTTACAATAGAAGAAATTAATGTTTTACTGAAAATTTTCACGTGCCCGCAAACCGTATGTGATCATACTACCGTGTGATACGAATATGGGATCTCCTCATTGCGACACAGTATGATAATTTCTGACCGAGCGTAATTTGACCCGTACAAGTGTAACGAACGTGTGTGTTGCAGAGTAACGTCCCCGGTTCTTTTGAAAGACGGCCTTTTCACTTTCGAAGTCGTCTGTCTTTCCGATGCTTAGAGATGATGTATTAAGGTGGATCAACGTGATCTATGCTACTGGAAAGCAGACACTCAAAATGTTGTCTGGTGGTTGGCGAGGACGTCCCTGCCACTGCATCCAACATTTCTGTTGTGAGAAGGTGTGGGAGGAGCTCCACACGGTCTCGAAATAAAGAGCTGAGTACACAAATAAGCGTCGACCCTGACATTAAAGCCGCTGACGTTTACGCAGTTGGAAAACTGTACGTCGCTGTGAACCATCCGAGCTTCGTTCTTCTGACTCCTTTCCGCAGATGCTGTGTCGTCCCCGATAACTGAGCTGATGCAATTCGTGAAGATATGCGAATAGCACTCAAGATCGTCCTGTCAATACTTTCGGTCTGATGCTCCCTTGAAGCTAAATCAGGGCACACAGCGTAAATTGACGCAAGCAATAAGTAACGAAATTTCGTTTCAATCGGAACGCCACTGACGCTGTTCCGCACACAGATTAGGATAAAAACACTATTTGCAGTACAAGATGCCGAATTCCAAAGAAACAAACGATACACATGAATGAACTTGCCTACATGGCACTCTTTAGCGTCAGGGAGGCGTAAAAGGCAATCATAAATAACCTTCAACGCTCCTTTGCAGACAATAAATTGGATTTCAGGAATAAATTAACGATAAACTAAGCATTGTGTCTGTTGTACCGCGTTTCACGTGCCTGCAAAGATTAACTCAAAACTTTTTATTAATTAGAAGCACTGATGTGATGCATGCTCATTTCTGCAAGAATATCAGGGGCAGCTGAGCACTTTACTCGAACAGACAGACGCATCCAGCGAGGAAGCTGAGCGATAAGACAGTGGACTCGCATTCGTCAGGGTCAGTATTTAGCACTCTGTCTGCATATCTAGATTTACGTTTTCCGTGGATTCCCTACACCACTTGAAGCTAAACGGCGGATGGGACATTTGAAAAGGTCACAGGCAGTGTCTTTCCCCTTTTCTGTGATGTCCGAGTTCCTTTACTGATGACTTCGTTATCGACGTACGTTATAACCTAATTATTCTTACCTGCAATAATATTTAGCTCCAGAAAAAGTACGTCGAAGTTTCACCAGCTGACAAGGGAACCTCCCCATCGCACCCCGTCAGATTTAGTTACAAGTTGGTACAGTGGATAGGCCTTGAAAAACTGAACACAGATCAATAGAGAAAACAGGAAGAAGTTGTGTGAAACTCTGAAAAAATAAGCAAAATATACAAACTGAGTAGTCCATGCGAAAGATATGCAACGTCAAGGATAGCGTGAGCTCAGGATTGCCGTGGTCCCGTGGTTAGCGTGAGCAGCTGCGAAACGAGAGGTCCTTGGTTCAAGTCTTCCCTCGAGTGAGAAGTATAATTTTTTATTTTCAGACAATTATCAAAGTTCAGGCACTCACACATAATCAGCTTCGCTCTCCGAAATTCCAGGACATGTTCAGATTTGCTTGGACATATGCAGGATTTGACGGTCTACACACGGAAAAATTTGAGAACGTTAAAAACATATGTTTTGTCAGAGCACAGGGAAAACTGTGCGACTGTGAAACTGTTGCATTCATTTGTTGCAGTTTATGTGATAAACTCTTATGTTTTCATCACTTTTTTGGGAGTGATTATCACATTCACAAGAAAACCTATATCGGGCAAGAGAGAAGACTCTTTTTTACCCATTCGCCAAGTGTAGCAGTTAGGTGGGTCGACAAAATATACCTGTCACGTGACGTGCATGCCGTCACCAGTGTCGTATAGAATATATTAGACGTGTTTTCCTGTGGAGAAATCGGTTGACCTATGACCTTGCGATCAAATGTTTTCGGTTCCCATTGGAGAGGCACGTCCTTTCGTCTGCTAATCGCACGGTTTTGCGGTGCGGCCGCAAAACACAGACACTAAACTTATTACAGTGAAAAAAGACGTCAATGAACGAAAGGACAGATCGTAACTTTGCGAAAATAAAAAAAGAAAATTTTTCATTCGAGGTAGACTTGAACCAAGGTCCTCTCGTTTCGCAGCTGCTCACGCTAACCACGGGACCACCGCGCTACTGAGTTCTGTGTATCCTTGATGTTGCCTATCTTTGGCATGGACTACTCGGTTTGTATATTTTGCTTATTTTTTTCATAATTCCACACAACTTCTTCCAGTTTTTCAACGCCTATCCACCGTGCCAACTTATAACTAAATCTGAAGGGGGTGCGATGGAGGTTCCCTTGTGAGAATGATATTGATAACATACTTTCGGACTGCTCCTGCTAGAACAGCCTGCCTCTCCTCCACACACACAACACACACACACACACACACACACACACACACACACACACACACACAAACACAGATAGAAAGAGAAAGAGAGAGAGATAAAAAAAGAAAATTTTTCATTCGAGGTAGACTTGAACCAAGGTCCTCTCGTTTCGCAGCTGCTCACGCTAACCACGGGACCACCGCGCTACTGAGTTCTGTGTATCCTTGATGTTGCCTATCTTTGGCATGGACTACTCGGTTTGTATATTTTGCTTATTTTTTTCATAATTCCACACTTCTTCCAGTTTTTCAACGCCTATCCACCGTGCCAACTTATAACTAAATCTGAAGGGGGTGCGATGGGGAGGTTCCCTTGTGAGAATGATATCGATAACATACGTTCGGACTGCTCCTGCTAGAACAGCCTGCCTCTCCTCCACACACACAACACACACACACACACACACACACACACACAAACACAGATAGAAAGAGAAAGAGAGAGAGAGAGAGAGAGAGAGAGAGAGAGAGAAATCGGCAATGGGGCCAGCCATTTAGGAAAACAAAGTGTGAAATCACCGAAAACGTGAAATACACAGAATGATGCACACATATCTTTCGGAGAAGAAGGAATAAATCCTTTTGTAAAAGACTATTAAATATATGATGTCTCAAATGACACACTTAATTGCGCACAGTGACTTATTTATGAAAGCTATGGGAGACGAAGTAATATTTCAGGTTCATAATGGCTCTGACCACTATGGGTCTTAACATCTAAGGTCATCAGTCCCCTAGAACTGAGAAGTACTTAAACCTAACTAACCTAAGGACATCACACACATCCATGCACGAGGCACGATTCGAACCTGCGACTGTAGCAGTCACGTGGTTGCAGACTGAAGCGCCTAGAACCGCTCGTCCACAGCGGCCGGCAATATTTCAGGAAAATGATAACTGGACAGTCACAATTGGAGATTACTGAGGAATTTACACTCATTAGCCGGAACGTTATGACCACCTACGTAATATCTGGAATGTCCACTTTAGCACGGAGAACTGCGGCGACATGTCGTGGCTTGAAGGCAATGAGGCTTGGTAGGTCACTGGAGGGAATTGGCACCGTATCTGCACATAAAAGAATTCCCGTAAATTACGGGGAGGGGGCCGACGTGTTCTGACGTCACGTTAAATCACATCCCAGATGTGTGCGTTCGGGTTCAGATCCGGCGATTTGCGAAACCAGCCCAGCCATTGGAGCTTGTCACTGTGTACCTCTAACCACTCCTCACGCTCCTGTCCTCATGACACGGCGCGTTATCGTGTTGAAAAATGCCACTGCCGAAGGAAAACATGATCGTCATGAATAGGTGTACGTGGTCTGCAACCGATGAACGACATTTCTTGGCCGTCATGGTGCCTTGCACTAGCTCCATTGGACCCATACATTTCCACATGAATGTTCCCTAGAGCATAATTGAGACGCTGCGTGCTTGTTTCCGTCCCGCAATACAAGTGTCAAGGAGCTGTACCCCTGGAAGACGACGATTCACGCCCTTTCATAGGCATACTGAAGAAGGTATCGAGATTCATCAAACATGCAACGCTCTGCCACTGCGCTAATGCTGCCGAGGCCCATCGTTGTGAGTGTTCGGTGCACTGTGTGTTCAGGCACGCTTGTAATTCACGCAGCATTAAATTCTGATGTTAGTTTCGCCACAATTCGCCGCCTGTCATGTTTCACCAGTCCGCTCAGCCTACGACGTCCGACATGTGTAATGAGGGTTGGCCGTCCAGCTACACGACGTCTGGACATGGCTTCACCTTGGTTTCGCCACGTGTTGGCTGCACTCGCCGTAGCACTCCTCAAAACCCGACTGTTCGTGAAGTTTCCGAAATGCTCGTGGCGAGACTTCAGGCCATTATAAGAAGCCCTCGGTGAAGCTCGATATAGATCGTGCGCCTTCCCCATTCTACAAACAGACAGAACGCTCACTGATACTAGATCACCGTGCGTGTGTCTGTCTAGCAGTTATTCTTCGCCATATGATGCTGCTATGGCCTAGACGGGTTTACTTCGATCGTAGGTCGGTGGTCATAATGTTTTGGCTGATCATTGCACATCATATACTGTAAGTATGAATGAGATAGGAGACTATGCTGTGCTGTCTGAAGAAGTTTGGCATAACTGGATCAGACTTCGTTATGGACCGAACAGTAAAATGCACCACAGTCAAAGTTATTCCGGAAAACGACACCGTTGCGCAACTGATACGACGAAACATTTTTCAACAGCTCTGTCTGCCTCTATATACCATCGGGCGCTCCTTTCTAGATGAAATATTTCTTGACTGCTGCATTGAGACATTCAAGCCTACGCTCTGGCCTACAACAATGACAGACTCTGTTCCGCTAGGATATCTTCTGTACAAGCATGTCGCACTCGCATGGTTGTTGCATATTCTCCTCTTCAGACTCCAGAGGACAATGCAACAAGAGTTACCAATCGCTCCAGTTCATTCCTCCATAGCCTGTACCTACGTCTAAAACGTTGTCCTGAGATCACTGCACAGTGCAAGCACGCACTATCGATTATATTTTTGATCTTCTACGATTGCTCCGATACGAAGCCCGCTATTTATCATGATGTTCAGTTGTGCGAATGAGTAATGTAAATGAATACTTATTTATAACATCTGTATTGAATCTTTCACAAGGACACTGATCGAGCATATTCTTTACATTTAAAAGAAAACAAACAGCCTTCCTCCACCACCTTCAATTTGTAGAGCCCGGTACACGCCATGTTGTGTTTACTCTGTTGCACGCAAACAGATACTCTCCCCAGCACTGGGTCTTCATATATTTGTTTCGTTGTAATGTGACGTGCATGCGTGTGTGTGTGTGTGTGTGTGTGTGTGTGTGTGTGTGTGTGTGTGTGACATGAAGAGTGAATAGTAATAATCTCAGTGCCTCTGCATGAAAGAGCCTACATTAAAAGTAATTTAATGCTAATGAATTAACGATATGTAATACAATTTGTTCCGCGAAATATGTATATCAGGTGTGACACTTAGAGTAAATGTACTGGTTGTAAGGGTTTGAGTTCAGAGGCCTTCCAACAAGATATGAATGTTTGAAAAGCTTAAAAAAATCCTCTAGTCACTAGAGGCGTCCAAACAGAAAATACGACGGAAAAAATTTGCGACTTCTTGGGTGTTAAACCGTCACAGCTGTAAATGACGACAGGCACACAGCGTCACACCAGTTTGCCTATACAACGCAATGCAACGAAAGCTCCACGCGTCGTGACTCACTGCCTCTACTGAACTACGAGAATTTGGGGACAGCTGTTTCACGACACTGTGCGCAATTAAGGTGACACTAGACTATTCTTTACGAGTACAAGCCTTACTGTTGGTTTGGGGACGGCACTTGCAGGTGAAGCGCAGCTTGCAGTACGTCTTCTTGTGGTCCAGCAGTTCGTGGAGATCGGTGAACATCTCGCGGCAGTTGCCGCAGATCAGGATGTCGTGGTTGCCTACAACATAAAAGTAGCAATAATTATAATAACTTCAAACAACCCAGATTTCGTTACGAAATTACATATGTTCTCAAAAGGAGACGAAGGTAAGCTGACTTTCCACCAGCCTACTGTTCATTTCGAGTGTTTCACACAGTTATGGCGGCTGCGAAAAATTCGAACGTTATCTTAATTTCCATCAAGGACCGGTCGGGGTGATTGATTGTACGAAGTACTCGTACATAAACAGGTTGCTAGTGAGAAATGGTTCAAATGGCTCTGAGCACTATGGGACTCAACTGCTGAGGTCATTAGTCCCCTAGAACTTAGAACTAGTTAAACCTAACTAACCTAAGGACATCACCTACATCCATGCCCGAGGCAGAATTCGAACCTGGGTCCGTAGCGGTGCGCGGTTGCTGACTGAAGCGCCTAGAACCGCTCGGCCACACCGGAAGATAGGGGCACATTGCGCATCTCACTGGATAGAGAAAGGTTCGAAGTTTCGACACAGCTGCGCGAGCTGTTTAGTTGTAGCAACATGGCTACTACACCAAAAGAGAAATTATTCTGTGTGTTGAATTTGTGCGAAGTCAATACACTGTTCAAGTGTAACGTGCATTCTGTCGTCAGTTGAATGCATATGCAACGCGGAAGGAAACTGATCGGACACGCACGTCTGTTCAAAATGTCACAACGAGTCCTCGGAAGTCTACATGGAGGGCACGCCAGGAACTTCAGCTTCCTCAAACAACGGTGTAGCGTGTTACGACGCCGCCACACTAAGCCTTACAAGTTAAGTTACTGCAGCAACTGCGTCCCGCCGATCAGAACAAAAGGTACAAATTTGGTATTTCAGATCTCTAGAATAGGGCAGAGGGCACTTTTTCCGGACGACACACTTTTCCGGACGAATCTATGTTGGATCTATGTGGTACGACGTTGGGGGTAACAAAATACTGTCGTCGTCGTGGAACATGAAAGGCCTCACCGACACCGAATATGTTTACGATACTGCACTGCCTGCAGTAACTTATTTATCCGCCGAGATCGGACAAGCAACTTTAAAGTAAAATGTCTCATCTGTCTACATCTTCATCTACATTTATACTCCGCAAGCCACCCAACGGTGTGTGGCAGAGGGCACTTTACGTTCCACTGTCATTACCTCTCTTTCCTGTTCCAGTCGCGTATGGTTCGCGGGAAGAACGACTGCCGGAAAGCCTCCGAGCGCGCTCGAATCTCTCTAATTTTACATTCGTGATCTCCTCGGTAGGGGGAAGCAATATATTCGATACCTCACCCAGAAACGCACCCTCTCGAAACCTGGACAGCAAGCTACACCGCGATGCATAGCGCCAGTCTTGCAGAGTCTGCCACTTGAGTTTGCTAAACATATCCGTAACGCTACCACGCTTACCAATTAACCCTGTGACGAAACGCTCCGCTCTTCTTTGGATCTGCCGGCCGCCGTGGCCAAGCGGTTCTAAGTGGTGCAGTCTGGAACCGCGCGACCGCTACGGTTGCAGGTTCGAATCCTGCCTCGGGCATGGATGTGTATGATGTCCTTAGGTTAGTTAGGTTTAAGTAGTTCTACGTTGTAGGGGACTGATGATCTCAGAAGTTAAGGCCCATAGTGCTCAGGGTCACTTTTTTCTTTGGATCTTCTCTATCTCCTCTGTCAACCCGACCTGGTACGGATCCCACACTGACGAGCAATACTCAAGTATAAGTCGTACGAGTGTTTTGTAAGCCACCTCCTTTGTTGATGGACTACATTTTCTAAGGACTCTCCCAATGAATCTCAACCTGGCACCCGCCTTACCAACAATTAATTTTATATGATCATTCCACTTCAAATCGTTCCGCACGCATATTCCCAGATTTTTATAGAAGTAACTGCTACCAGTGTTTCTTCCGCTATCATATAATCATACAATAACGGCTCCTTCTTTCTATGTATTCGCAATACATTACATTTGTCTATGTTAAGGGTCAGTTGCCACTCCCTGCTCCAAGTGCCTATCCGCTGCAGATCTTCCTGCATTTCACTGCAGTTTTCTACTGCTGCAACTTCTCTGTATACTATAGCATGGAACTTCCGACACTATCTACTAGGTCATTTATATATAATGAGAAAAGCAATGGTCCCATAACACTCCCCTGTGGCACGCCAGAGGTTACTTTAACGTCTGTAGACATCTCTCCATTGCGAACAACATGCTGTGTTCTGTTTGCTAGAAACTCTTCAATCCAGCCACACAGTTGGTGTGATATTCCGTAGGCTCTCACTTTGTTTATCAGGCGACAGTGAGTAACTGTATCGAACATCTTCCGGAAGTCAAGGAAAATTTAATCTACCTGGGAGCCTGTATCTAATATTTTCTGGGTCTCATGAACAAATATAGCGAGTTGGGTCTCACACGATTACTGTTTCCGAAATCCATGTTGATTCCTACAGAGTAGATTCTGAGTTTCCAGAAATGACGTGATACGCGAGCAAAAGACATGTTCTAAAATTCTACAACAGATCGATGTCAGAGATATAGGCCTATAGTTTTGCGCATCTGCTCGACGACCCTTACCTGTACGGGAATATACACAATGAACGTACGACTACAGGAAGTTGCGCATGGTTCACGACATTTGGAAGTCTGAGCCGTGCACGGACAGCCAAACGGTAAGGTGACCGCTTTCGATGAGCGGGAAATTCCGGATTCGAGTCCCGGTCCGACACTAATTTTCATTTTTGTCATTCCATTCTACAGCTTGTGGTTGTCCCCATTAGCAATTTCTAATATAGTTAATGTATACTGAATGTGTTTTGTGCCGTTCCTTTTCACAAAACTTTATGGACCTGCCTTTTTTGCGGACGAAACTGTGATGGTTAGGTCAGAACTGGACATGCTGCAAGATCGGTTGTTTTCACAGCTTCACGAATATGCCAATAATTTCATTTTAATGCATGACGGCGCCCCGCCTCGGCTTTACCTTGAGGTGTGCCGTTATCTAGACATCATCATCCCACAACGTTGGACTGGAAGAGGTGGACACCAAGATCTTGTTCATTGCTTTTGGCCACACTTCGCGATTTTTTTCTCTGGCGGTACATAAGACAAGAGTCTCTGCCTCATCTATGGTAGCCACTCTTCAAGAGCCGGCCGGAGTGGCCGAGCGGTTCTAGGCGCTTCAGTCTGGAACAAAAAAATGGTTCAAATGGCTCTGAGCACTATGGGACTCAACTGCTGAGGTCATTAGTCCCCTACAACTTAGAACCAGTTAAACCTAACTAACCTAAGGACATCACAAACATCCATGCCCGAGGCAAGATTCGAACCTGCGACCGTAGCGGTCTTGCGGTTCTAGACTGCAGCGCCTTTAACCGCACGGCCACTTCGGCCGGATCAGTCTGGAACCGCGCGACCGCTACGGTCGCAGGTTCGAATCCTGCCTCGGGCATGGATGTGTGTGATGTCCTTAGGTTAGTTAGGTTTAAGTAGTTCTAAGTTCTAGGGGACTGATGACCTCAGAAGTTAAGTCCCATAGTACTCAGATTCATTTGAACCATTTTTGAACTCTTGAAGAGCTGAAAAATCGAATTCTTGAAGCTGTCGATTCAATTCACTGGAACATGTTGATTCCTGTGGGGAATGCAATGGACTACCGGTTCGATGTTACTTAAACAACGCATGGTACACACGTTGACAATATGGTACAGTGTCTGTGCGACCATAAAATTTTGAGCTTTTCTCTATCTAGTGTTGTACACAATGTGTTTCTATCTTTCACTGTTTGCCTGTAATAAACAACGAAATCTTTTTTTTTTTTTTTCGCTTTGAATCTGCCTGTATCTTTCACAAAGAGTAAATGCATTATCCTAATTCGCGAAATATTCTACAAATCAATGAATATCTTGTACTGCACACTTCTCGAGTAGCTTATGTTCTTCCTCGACATTCCATACCAAACTTTACCACCATCGATTCAGAGATTTGGTCGTGAAAACGTACCCCACAGACAATCTTTCGAGTTATGAAGCTTTAAATTACGATATTTTTGTCCGGTGATCCGATTTTGATGAAATAAAGCCTGTATCTTGCCCCAAGTTACGCTCATGTTACCTGTGAAAACCCCGTGAAACTCTAGTAGTTTTGAAGTTCCGAGAGACGCGACGGTCTTAAGAGTTTTATTATCAGCATAGATATATACACAGGCCCTTCAGACTAAAAAGGAACCCCTAGAGTGGTAGGTTGCAAAAGGCCAATGATGTTTATCGCTTTATCATTATCACAATTAAGTCCTCGACAGCATTTTGGAAACAGATGGAAATCGGCTGGGGCCTTTTGGGGACTGTATGGAGAATGATCAATGGCAGTGAACCCAAGGCACTGGATTGTTCCAAATGTTGCAGCGCTCCTGTCATGCTGAAGGAGAGTGTGCTGCATGTGTGGACGAACTCTTCGAATTCGTAAAACTCGATAACACCATGTTGTTCTTACACATCGTCGTACTTAACGTCACATAATACCATGATACACGCTACAATTTGGAGCCCTCTCTCGGCAGATGGCTGCAAATACATTTAGACGCGAAGAATAATTGTGCAGAATGTTTCTTTTATTTTAAAAAAAACTCTAGGAGCTTTCACATAAAAAATTCGGGGCATTGCTTTTCAGCACGCCCTCATATACTGAAATATTCTGGTAAGTTTAAACTTTCTATCTAAGGGGGAAATACGTAAGTGGGAACTCAATTAGTGGCAACACTACTGTGGAGACACTATGCATTGGAATCTACTATTTTCGTTGAATGCACACCTTGCTGAAATATCTACCTTACCTCCGAGCAAATGGACCCGCCCGTCCCACGTCACCGGCGTGCGCACAATCGAGGGAAACAGTCACTTGTGAGTGAGCGGCCTAACGTAACGGTGTCACTATGTTTTCGAAACTGGAACAACGGAGTTGGAACAAGATTGAATGTGCCAGAGGTCCTACAGCACGACAGTGTCATCTTCAACAGGCGTGCGGGGAATCGGCGCCGGCCGCGGTGGTCTAGCGGTTCCGGCGCTGCAGTCTGGAACCGCGGGACTGCTACGGTTGCAGGTTCGAATCCTGCCTCGGGCATGGGTGTGTGTGATGTCCTTAGGTTAGTTAGGTTTAAGTAGTTCTAAGTTCTAGGGGACTTATGACCTAAGCTGTTGAGTCCCATAGTGCTCAGAGCCATTTGGGAATCGGCATTGCCGTACAGAACAGTGGCACGTTGGGTAAAAGCCTTCAACGAAGGTGGGCGAACTGTGGCAGACATGCATCGGGCACGTCCTCCTAGCGTCTCTGATGCCGCGTTAGTGGAAAGTGATCGACGCCATGCGATTCGTGAGCTCGCCCACGACACCAGATTAGCGCATACGACTGTGCTTCGCATCCTGAAGGAACGCCTGGGCATGCGAAAAATTGCATCACGATGGGTTCCGCATGACTTCACGGAAATGCAGAAATGGATACGTTACGACGCTGCTCAGACGAACTTGGAGTGCTATGAGCGCGAAGGAGAGGCTTTCTTATGCCGTATCGTAACACTGGATGAGACATGGGCCATATCGTACGAGCCAAAAATGAAATGCCAATCCAACGAATAGTGTCATTATGGGTCGCCGCGAAAGTCGGAAGTGCCCCAGTATTGTGAAAGTTATGGTGATTCTCGTGTACAACTGTGATGGTGTTATACGTTCCTCCACGGCAGACCGCCAATGCACAGTATTACTGTTCGTTTTTAGAGCATCACCTACGACCAGCTTTGCGAAAGGAGCGGCAACACTTCCTGCGCAACCAATCCATCATTTTGCACGACAAGGCGCGGGCGCATACAGCGCAAGCTGTGGCTGCTCTGTTCGCTTGATGGGACTGGGAGGTACTGTACCATCCACCATCCTCCCCGAACTTAAGTCCTTGTGACTTTGATTTGATTCCGAAGATGAAAGAACCACTTCGTGAAATTCGCTTCGGAACTGTTAGAGATTCGACAGGCAGTAGACCGCTCCATTCGCACCATCAACAGAACAGGCTCTGCTAACGGTATACTACGCCTTCCACATCGCTGGCAACGGGTTCTACACAACGCTGGTGACTACCGTGAAGGGCAGTAACAGGTGCAAACACGTAACTCTTTTGTATCGGTTGTGAATAAATAGTTGCCATTATTTAAGTTCCAACCCTCGTAAAAACGGGTCAAGTGCCACAGTGTACCCACACGAATACGCAAGAACGCTTTACATTAAGATCACGCTGTTTGATCTAGCAGTAACTCCCTGATACTCTTCCAGTCGTTTACTCAGTCTCTTCTCCATGCTGCATTCTGGGAAAAAGTATTGGGTGAAGCTATTATTTGCAATACACTGTGTTCCAGGTGTGGTTCTACATTCGGCAGTAGGCTAGTGGTTGCTTCCTTATACGACAAATTGAGAGTAATATTAAGTCGTAGACAAATGATTTATTCTAGAGTTTCTTAAATAAGATGTAACGCAGGGAATATGCATTTCATTGTTAATGCTAACACAATACAAGTTGTAATGTGTGGTCGCCAAAACTGTTACATATTTATAAGCACTCTATTCCATTCCACATTATCAGAAGTCCTCTTAATATGTACGACTTCCTTGTTTTACCTAAAAATATCCTTTTACTAATTGTTAGCCACCGGCGAAAACGGCTTCTCGAATGCACTTCCTTCTCCTTAAACCAAACGAGCCTGTTCCTAATACACTTTGTTTTTTCTTCCATTCTTAGATGAAGTAGAGGTGGGTGTTTGTACCTGCAGATATGTCTACCTAGTGATAGATTTTGGAGTCACAGCAAGGACAGCGCACTAGAGACTGCCATTAGTAGGTTCCGGCATTTTCTACTGTCTTTGTTTTTGTGAGACATGAAACTATTTTTTGTGCAGCGTTTGTAAATATTACAAGTTTTCATGTTTTTGGTGCTGTACAATACTCGCGTATTACAGCTATTAGGAGGATATTCCTACTTCTTCAGTTACAGATTCTTATGAGAAGTAAAATTCTGATTATTTTTAAAACTGGTTACATAACGTGTGGACGGTGAAGCTCTACTTCGCCAGTCGTGCAATATCTTGTTATCTTGAAACGGAAGGTCTTTTTACCAGGGATCACGTGGTATTTGCAAATGAACTGAGTTCCAAGGTTCCAAGCGTCAAAAATTTTCTCTGTCTGAAAAATATAAATTTGTATTAACTACCAATAGCTCCTTTTTAATAATGTTTATAACTTGTAACTGGTTTTTAATAATGCTACTTGTTTATTTTAAATCACTTACTGATTACTGGTGTGCAGAAGGGTAATAATGTAATATGTACTCCGCTAAATACAGCACTGACAATATTTTCTCGATTTGCAACACTTTTAAATTTGAATAGAATATTTGTTTCTAGGTAGAAGACGGTGTTGTACCTTGGAATAGTTTTTCACGTTTGGAAAACCTTACTTTTCGAGGGCAGTTTTTGTAATTTCGGATAACGACAAATGCACACATAAAGGGAATGCTATCATATCAAATCTGAATGAGAGAACGTACTGATATTCTATTACAGATCTGGCAAAAGGTGAAAGACTGAAAAATGTTCCATGCAGAACTCTCTACTCTAGCTGCACACCTTATCTCCTGGCACTGCAAAAAAAGACAACGAACAACATTCAGCAGTCTAAAATAAGTACAATTCTTAAGTGAGTACTAGGCAGAACAAACTTTCTACACAAGAAGGCAGAAAATTTAAAAGTGAATCTTACCTCATTCGGTACCGTGAAAAAAATTTTGTTTGGGTGACAAACGCGAGACTAGATAAGTGCTCAATGATAGCAATGGACGAAAGGGGAAAGCGCTCGTTAACGTCGATAAAAAAGGATTTGGTGCTGTTTTTTCTAGTATGTCTAAGACACTCAAGTAAGTATTACCTCTTAAGACAGCGGTCCCCAAAAACTGAATCTAAGAACTCTAAGCATTATGAAGAAACAACGCTACACCGTCATGCAGTGCTAAGTGCAACCGATGTGCAAGGTTGAAACATCGTTTGAATCTGTGTAGGAAGAAGTTTTATACACTCTTACAAATAAATATAGACTGAAATGAGGACCCGTAACGAAGAAACTTTTAAAGAGAATGAAATGTTTCATAAACAGAGCCGGACTTAAATTCTACAGCCTCGGGAAGCGTAGGACGGAATAGATTTAAGGCGAAGCACTGGAACGGGAAACGTGTGTGGAGGCGAGTTCTCTATGGAAACGATTTCTGTGTCCGCCGCGGCCGCAGGCGACGTATCGGCAGAGGGACGTCAATCTGGCGCGGTAATTCCTCGGAGCTTCCCGCGAATCCGATACAGGGCGTTCACGGATATCTCCCGCACTTAAATCAAATTGATCGAGTCTCGGGCCGAGTATAAATCTCCGGGGAGGAGCTCGCGCATTATGACGGCGAATCCCGTTTCCATTTTATCGAGGACGGCCACACGCCGCCGACCGGGAGTGTAGTCTTTTTGTATTCTTGCGCTGTCGGCAGCCTACAAACGTAAACAAATTTCATTTTCGGCGGAAAGGGCGGCTTATGGAATGTGAAAGCACCTTCTGTAATACCCGTTCAGAATTTCACCGTAGTCTACTTCATGAAAATTGGAAATCTGGCGATCCATTCTCAGGCACTCTGAGTCCAAATATATTCAAAAGCGCACAAGGTTTCACTCTGTCAGAATGTTTTGCGTAACTGTTTTCTCTGTCGTATAATTGTAGATGTAATAATTTGCGGGTATAATTATGGCACACAGCCACAGAAAGAACCAGTACGTGGCTCCGCCAACAGTCAGAGAGCAATATAATACTATATTTAAATGACTGGTCGTTAATACTGTCTACTCGTTATTTCTCATGATGACATGCATAGCAATCAAATACGAGAAATGATCACCGATAAGGTAAAATAACGTAAAAAGCGAGCGCTATCCCAAGTAGATGGCATCAAAGTCCACATGCAGGTAATGAAATCTTGAGAATGTGAGGTGCTGTTTCGTGAGGTCACACTGCCAGCCTGGGATCCCACACAGCAGATATTCATTGATTAGGAGGACAATATAACATATGAATTTCTTAGTCGGCCAGTTAACACCCGTTGTAGCCGTCTGGCATTGACAAGTATGCTATAGAGCACTGATTCGCAACCTTTGTTAGACATTCAAACATTGGCTTATGACTATCAACTTTTTTTATATTTACTTGTTTTCAGTCAGTCCACATAATAAATCAAGTTCCAAATCCATTCAGTTCCTCGTCTTGATTTTCAATGCTGTCAATAATCTACTTCTACATTCCGCAGCAATTCCCTGTGCATTGGCAGTGCTGCCTACGACTCATTCTCAGGTAACAAAGCTAACTATGCATAGTGAGAGCAGACATATGTTACAATACGTGCTTCCCCTGCACTACACCTGCTCCCCCTACATTACTCCTTCCCCAGCGGAGCTTGCTTCACCTACAACCTGCACTCTCATTTAAAATCAATTACTTTCAAACGGGTGCATTATATTTACTGTTTGTAAATCACTTACTTGCTAGACTACTTCCTTCTGAACTGTCAGAACCTGGAGGACGTCGGAATGGTAATGCTTTGTCCAAAATGTTCAAATGTGTGTGAAATCTTAAGGGACTTAACTGCTAAGGTCATCAGTCCCTAAGCTTACACACTACTTAACCTAAATTATCGTAAGGACAAACACACACGCACAGTCCATGACTGCAGCGCCTTAGACCGCTCGGCTAATCCCGCGCGGCAATGCTTTGTCCAACCACGGTAACAATAACAACACTATGTACAGCAATACAGCAGCCGTTACGTAGTTACCGTTGTGTTGTGTTGTCAATTAGTCTGTTACCAAGTGGATAATCAAGCAAATTCCGGTCTATTGAAGGAACTATCTACAACGTGGAGAAGTTTTCATGAGACATTAAGCGTTTGTTGCCTAAATATTCAACTTTTACCTTTACCGACGTATAGTACGAAGCACTAAGTACATGTGTAGTGGTAGACCCACGTGAGGAACCTAGGATCTCCATCGCATAGTGTCACGTGTTAATGCTAGTAATTGGGTAAAAAGTAATTATTGATAAGTTATATCATCAATAGATTGTCGAATGAAATACTGATAATAGTAATCATTTTTAAAGAATGTAGTTTCATGACAAACACAAGCACACCTTTTGGTTCAAATGGCTCTGAGCACTATGGGACTTAACTGCTGAGGTCATCAGTGCCCTAAAACTTAGAACTACTTAAACCTAACTAACCTAAGGACATCACACACATCCATGCCCGAGACAGGATTCGAACCTGCGAACGTAGTGGTCGCGCGGTTCCAGACTGTAGCGCCTAGAACCGCTCGGACACCCCGGCCGGCAGACCTTTTTTGATTTTACCTCTAGAAACTTTCATTCTCCCATGGCTGGGAGCCACTGCTGTAAAGAAATGTCACGTCCAAAGAGGGGGATAGCGGCACGGGGGATTCAAATGGGCGGCACTAACATGAACATACTCGGTAGCTTACCACAGTTCTCGGAGAGGGGGCAAAGTGAATGGAAGCCTTAGTATAAATACCGAATCCATGATCCTGCGTAGTCCCGCAAAGCACGACGAAGAAAGCGTATTCTGTGGCAGCCAAAGACGTAATGCAACAGAAAACGTTATTAATCTGACTTCATCCCTGGTTTTAATCATTCCACGATCCGATTACGATATTCCCATGCCTACTCTTGATGTTAACTCCGGATACCGTTAGACAAATAAATAATGACAAATTTCAGCGCCTTCTGGTGAGGACTTATTCAAAGGGCAGTGAATGATGATTCTCGCCTACCCACACTACTCACCCGGGAATGCTTCCATATCCGCGTTTTGTAATGGGGCGTCGATTTCTGGAATACTGTCTTCTACTTATAGTTTCAGCAGACACTGATAACGTTAAGTGAACATCTTTGCGTGGTCATGGTCTGTGGAATTGTTTAAGGTCACTTAAATAAGCGACTTTCTCTTTCTCAGTACGTTGACTGCACCGAAATAATCATATTTCAGGTAAGTCATTCTTCTGTTCGGCGTTTAAGCCTTGCTTGCTAATTACCAGATCAAATCCATGTAGCCGTGGACGGCGCTAGCCTCGGGCTACTGAGCGAATCCCCGGTTTATGAATTTGGGGGACTCTCATGACAGCAGAAGATGAGACTATGTTAAGATACCAAATTATGAAGAGGGACAAAACTAGGTCGCTGCAGGATAATGGAACTTGCTCGTGCGACAAAAGTGCAGGAAAAGGAAGAAACGTTGCTGCCAACAAGATGTATTAATCATTGGAAAAAACATCAAGCAAATAAAATATGTTTTATACATATAAAACATTCATATTCATTTACAAAAACTAATTTCCCCAGTACATTTCCTGAAGAATCGAAACCTGAAGAGTTGGGTGCATTTCGTTCCTAGACTTATTCGTAGCTTCTATTTAAGATTATACTCTTCGTTCATGATATCTCTCTGCTTTGAATTAACAACATTTTAAGATACAATTTCTCTCGTATTAAACACATTTTAACGAATTAAGCTTATATGCTTTTCGTAACAATTCCCTGTTATTAACTACAACCACATGTTTTCTGCGTCGTTTCATGGTCACATCATCCTGTAATATCCCACCAGAGAATGCAAGCCTAGGTTCATGACTACCGGATAAAATTTGATCTTCAGTTGTGTCACTGTCGTTAATTCCAGCTATCCCCTCGAAAACTTGTGGGATCGTATCAACAACTATTTGGCTTAAATCGTGTAACTTCGTCTGAGCTACTTCATCACCAGTTTGTAATTCTTCTCGATCACATTTAGTTTTCATTTTCTTTCCTTTCGATTTCATGTTCTTTAAACTGCCCTATGATCTTTTTGTAAGAGCTTCTGCGTTGTATTCGATGCGTGTTTTTTTTCCAAGTATCATTTTTTTTTTCTTTTTAGCATTTTGATATTGTACTTCATAGTAGTTATGTCATTCCCCATTATTTCAGCTTTTTTCACTTTTTCGAACGTACTTTAAAAACGTTTCTTGGCACTTAAACCGCCCTTGGCTACCTCCATGTCGCTGTTAGCTCGTATCTCAGGCTGCAAAAAAAAAAAAAAAAAAAAAAAAAAAAAAAAAAAAAAAAAAAAAAAAAAAAAAAAAAATTGCATTTGGTGCCACTTAAAGCCGCGCGGGATTAGCCGAGCGGTCTCAGGCGCTGCAGTCATGAAACTGTGCGGCTGATCCCGGCGGAAGTTCGAGTCCTCCCTCGGGCATGGGTGTGTGTGTGTGTGTGTGTGTGTGTGTTTGTCCTTAGGATAATTTAGGTTTAGTAGTGTGTAAGCTTAGGGACTGATGACCTTAGCAGTTAAGTCTCATAAGATTTCACACCCATTTGAACATTTTTTGCCACTTAAATTAACACGTGTCACTCACCAAGAATGGACGGTGGTAGCTGTAGACGGCGGCGTTGAAGATTCACCAACAGATTCATTCAGTAATAGCTTTTTTCTTTTCAGTAACACACCGATCTCATCATTAATACAAAAGCTTTTACCTTCTTTAAATTTTAACAATCCTTTCTAACACAAATGATTTTACTGTCAAAAGTTGGTTCATAAATATCTGCCGACAATCTATATTTTCTGACAGGAAAGGAAACGCGCGCGCCAGCAGTGCGCAGAAATGGCTTATTACTTCTTTAGTAAAAAAGGCGTTACTACTTTAGTTAAAACTAAAGAAAAAACCAGAAACTGAGCTCCCAACAGTTACTAAAAGAGTATATTACTATGGAAATAATTTACTAAAGTTGTCCACACTAAAGCAGTAAGAGTTACAGTGAAAGTAACTTATACTAGTTTGGTGCTCGCCACCCTACGACTTGCGAAACAAATACATAATTTTACACGCCAATATTTACCTTTCCTCAACCTTTTTCAGCTACTCACCTCTCTGCTCTGTTTTCTGTTTACAGCGACCATATTCTGCAATTTATGAAAAGCGAATCATCTGTCTGAAACTGTATTTCGTAATTGATGTTCAGCTGTTCGGTACCAATTTCAGACTCTTTCCTTTTTAAAGTAAGTCGCGTTATCGTCGCATTAAGAGTTATTGTCTCACCATCAGGCAGGAATAACCCACTGCCGCAGTCTTTATAGCAGTCCCCAATTATTCCACAATCTTTAGTTTCTTTCGTGATTCCCACTTTTCCTCTCAAACGAGCACATGATTTTCTATTTTGTAAGTACTCCGTCTTTCTGCATGTGGACGTCTGGCGTCATATTACCATGACTTTTATTCGTCTCTTGATGTTAACAAGATCTGACTCCCTACAGCTAATAAATGTTAAGTAGTTTGATCGGCTGTTACGGAGGCTACTCTCTACAAATATTTTACGCACTCCTGGAGCTACCTACCCACTCAAAATGGTTCAAATGGCTCTGAGCACTATGGGACTCAACTGCTGAGGTCATTAGTCCCCTAGAACTTAGAACTAGTTAAACCTAACTAACCTAAGGACATCACAAACATCCATGCCCGAGGCAGGATTCGAACCTGCGACCGTAGCGGTCTTGCGGTTCCAGACTGCAGCGCCTTTAACCGGACGGCCACTTCGGCCGGCACCTACCCACTCACTGCAAATCTATTGACTACTCAGCTCTGATACTATGAAGGCAGGTTCGTTTTAGATCCGTAATCGTATAGATGAGGGTCTACGAATTATGGCTAAGACTGTTTTGAAACGGGACGCTCTCACAGTTCTAGAGCTTTCTTGGTTCAATGCCCAATTTCTAAGGTCGCAACAGGTTTATATTGTCACTCAGGATACATTTTAAGCTAGTAAGTTTCCGGGCTTTCCAGGACAATTTTTGTATTCTTCTATGGGCGTATTGTGCTTGGTCTCTATATAATTTTGATCTTTTATGACTTTTCCCAATATATAGAAAAATAATACTTAAAACGAAGCATTATCTACTTCAATAAGAGATTACATTTTTCACAAAGAGATCAGGAATAAAATTAAAATACAATTTGAACACAACGATTATGGAAGGACTAGTGTGGTAAAGTCACGTGCATGAAGATTAAGTGGAGACACGAGCAGACAGCTTCTTGTGATAGAACTACTTTCTCAATCTGAGAAACCCCTCTGTCAGCACGGTTCCGGCGTAACATCAAGCACCGGCATGTCGGCCTGGAAAGTTACATGAGACAGGGCTGTGAGACGACGTCAGCCAATAGTACGCTGACTAGGACAACACTAAGACAGGAGCGGCCGCAGTGGAAGCTGGGCAATCACAGAAACGCAACAGCAGTGACATGAAGTGTATTCTTTTGCTTGCACTGAAATCGTAAACACCGCAGGACACTGATTATTTGCATGTCGCCATTTGCTTGCGACTTACCTTTGTGAATACGCAAAGTATTGTCAATTTAATTTACTGTAATAAACTCCATTTATTTGCTTGAATTGTTATCTAGCGATCGAAGAAATCAGCTTCCTAGGCATCCTATATTAGACGAGTGGGCCAGATACTACAAGCACTTTCCATAAGTTTTGTTTTCTTACTTTGTGGATGTATTAGCTGTTCTCCACTCTCTTTCTTCTTTCTCTTATTTGCAAATGAGGACTTCTCAGCTGCCCTCTTTTCTGATACTGTTTCACTGTATCTGTCACATGCATTTCGGAAACTGTATATTAAAACTGCTCCATCACACAGATCCGATACCTCCAGCGATCTTGACCGTACTGTGAACGATATAGGGGCTATGAGTGAAATTTCTGTCAAATATTTAAATGGAATTACATGAGAAACCTGTTTCAAGGCTGGTCCCGCCGTGAAAGAGAACGCAAGCAAGCTTGATAAAGCTCTTCAAATTTTCACGAGTACTCTTATGCCCAAAGACCACAGTCTGGAATTGATTGCCGACATCACGATCCCAGTCATGGATTTCAGAATCATGATCTCTAAACGATTTTGCAACTTACAAGCATCAACCTTGTGAGCACCAAGTAGTGAGGTGTGTCAATGGTATGGTAAATGTCACTTCTGGATCTAAACATGTGATGTCTTTTGTATACGCCAACATGTAATGCCCTTTGTATACGCCACAATTTTGGATACCATTCGTTTCATAGCTGTACTACACTCATCCCGGAACCCCACGATACCTTTCTCTGACACGTCACATTCCCCAGGCCTTTCTTGGTTCTGTACTTGATACCCACTTTCTGAGGTCACAACAGATTTATGTTGCTACTCAGACATATTTTGAAGCAAGTCATTTGTCTACAAAGCTTCTTGTTGTGTACATAGTTCCGCGTAGTCAGCGTATACACAACTTTCCCACTAGAGCGCGCCCCACTAAGCACAACAGCGCAGGTGCAGCGCTCGTCCGTCTCCGCACTAAGAGATGGCGCTGCCATAGAGAGAGACCAAATTTTGCTTCCGCCGATCCGCGTATTAATATGTAACGCAGCCAATGAGATTGCTGCTAACGTCGAACCTTTTCTCCTCGCGGATCACACTCGCGCAGTGATACATGAACGCGCGAGGTATTATAACGAGTGTACGGACCTCCGATTAGTCAGTCTGTTTTTGTCTGCACCAGTCTGTACGAGTTCTACATTTGTCTGTACCAGTCTATAGTCAAGTTTCGGTCTGCGCCTAATAAGATTAGCATGTTCCTGTACATAGCCATAAAGATAAATGTATAGACACTTTTGTCAAGTATCAGAGATATAGGTGAGAATAAGATTAACGTACCAACCAAAGGAACCTCAGATTGTCATTTGTAAATAGCATCCAGAACCAAGTTAAGTAATTTTTATGCTTGTTATTATTTTAATAAATGTGTGTGAAAATTAATCAAGTTCTGTTTAAAGTTGGTCACCGTCAATCTGCTACTTTAAGCGTGCAAGTGGCATTTCTATCGTCTGACCTAACGGCAGAAGATAAACACGCCACGATAAGACCACGAGATATATTGCTGACACTCGCCTACTTCGTTAGAGCGAAAAGTCAAATAATCTGATGGTGTGTGTGTACTGAAGGTCTTACAGTACGCACACCACACTTCTGATTTGGAAACAAAATTGTCATTAATTCTCTGGATGTAAATTGAAGGGAAGTATAGAAAAAAAGGATCTAAGAGGCATCTGAAACTGATCCACATGAGCAGCCACGGTCTCAAAAAAGGCGAGATGAGCTCTCAGCATTTTGTCACTCAAGGACTTACGCACTACTTCATTGCTATGTCTCTTACATTTCACTTGCTTCACTTATTTTTCAACGGCCGTTAATATTTACTGGGCACAGAATGCCAGGAATTTATTTACGTACTGCAAGACTTCTGTTGGAAACTAGATGTGTCTGTAATACTGGTGAAATCATCTCGGTGGGAAGAATCGCTTTTAAATCGATTATACATTGCTCTAAGAAACTGAATAAGTTTCCAATCAAATCTAGTACAAACTGTCTTATAGGCACCGTGCACAGTATATAAACCACAATTCCTAAAGTCCAAGAGCACGGCTTCGCCTGTATCACCCCCGACTTTATGTTCCGTTTTCAGTTTTCCCATCCTTCAACTATATCTTCTGCAGCACAGAAGTAAGCTAGCTGCTCGACACCTGACCCAACATGCTATTCCAGAAATGTGACTTCTGAAATTTTCCCGGCGTATTTCTTCTTCTAATAATTTCCGGGTATGCAGCCGGATCCCGTCGACATTCTGCCACGATATTTCGGCCCAGAGACGTCCGGCCATCATCAGGTGAGTACACAACTACTGAAGAGCCCAGGTGCAGTCGCGGTATTTATGCCGAATCTCGCGCATGTGAAATGTACTGGCATCCTACAGCGCATGCGTCAGGTGTTGACATGCGCAGCATAGCCGAGTTGTACGTGCTGCCCTCGGTGGTGGAAATAAAGGTTCATCTAGTCATTGAGTATCGAATGACACTGTCGATTCCGCTGTGATTGTATAATTTTAATAACAGGATTCCAATTTTTATCCAGCTGAAAGCCGTTGTCACGATTTATAAGATTATTGGCAAGACGTATTTCCACTGATTCCTTGATTACGGAATCCCAAAAACCGGAAACCGGGGATAAAATTTTTGTTACATTGTATTCCATTGAATGTCCCAAAGAAATACAGTGCTCTGCTACTGCCGATTTTGACGGTTGCCGCAGACGGGTGTATCTTTCATGTTCTATACATCGTTCATGGACAGTTCTTGTCGTCTGGCCAATATATGCAGCGCCACATTCACAGGGAATTTTGTAGACGCCTGCCTTCTTCAGTTGTAAATCGTCTTTAACGGATCCAACCAGGGCCCGGTTCTTTGCTGGTGGACGGAAGATAACCTTGATTTTATTTTTCTTCAGTAATCGGCCTATTTTCGACGACACATTCCCGGCGTATGGAAGGAACGCAGTTGATTTAAAGTCATCATCTGCGTCCTCAGTGCGTTGCTTCTTGTTATGATAGTTGCGCATGGCCTTCCTTATTTGGCGAGAAGTGTAGCCATTCTCTTTGAAAACCTTCTCCAAGTGTTCTAATTCTGCGTGGAGGTTTTAACACTTGGAGGTTTTAACACTTGGAGAAGGTTTTCAAAGAGAATGGCTACACTTCTCGCCAAATAAGGAAGGCCATGCGCAACTATCATAACAAGAAGCAACGCACTGAGGACGCAGATGATGACTTTAAATCAACTGCGTTCCTTCCATACGCCGGGAATGTGTCGTCGAAAATAGGCCGATTACTGAAGAAAAATAAAATCAAGGTTATCTTCCGTCCACCAGCAAAGAACCGGGCCCTGGTTGGATCCGTTAAAGACGATTTACAACTGAAGAAGGCAGGCGTCTACAAAATTCCCTGTGAATGTGGCGCTGCATATATTGGCCAGACGACAAGAACTGTCCATGAACGATGTATAGAACATGAAAGATACACCCGTCTGCGGCAACCGTCAAAATCGGCAGTAGCAGAGCACTGTATTTCTTTGGGACATTCAATGGAATACAATGTAACAAAAATTTTATCCCCGGTTTCCGGTTTTTGGGATTCCGTAATCAAGGAATCAGTGGAAATACGTCTTGCCAATAATCTTATAAATCGTGACAACGGCTTTCAGCTGGATAAAAATTGGAATCCTGTTATTAAAATTATACAATCACAGCGGAATCGACAGTGTCATTCGATACTCAATGACTAGATGAACCTTTATTTCCACCACCGAGGGCAGCACGTACAACTCGGCTATGCTGCGCATGTCAACACCTGACGCATGCGCTGTAGGATGCCAGTACATTTCACATGCGCGAGATTCGGCATAAATACCGCGACTGCACCTGGGCTCTTCAGTAGTTGTGTACTCACCTGATGATGGCCGGACGTCTCTGGGCCGAAATATCGTGGCAGAATGTCGACGGGATCCGGCTGCATACCCGGAAATTATTAGAAGTATTCCAGAAATGTTCTAGCAGATCCATTTGCCAGTTTTGGCTACCCTTACTCAATTTCACATCAAATCCAATCGCGGTCCTGTCACAGGCAGCAAATAGCATCCTGCAGTTGTTGAGTGTAGAACAGTCCCAGGTCGAACACAATGCTGTAACTTACTATCAGCTTTTGGAGCTGCGTTTTGGAGGAAATGTTGCTGTCTGGGAACATAGTTAGTAAGAGATTAACAAGGCTGCCAATGTCCCAAGAAGACTAGTGACTACAAGAGCCACCAGACAGAAACGGATCTCTTCTTTGTGCCTTCGTCACGGCTCCCCTCTGCGCATACTCGAATCGTTGGCTGTGTTCAGATGCTTCTACAGTATGAGTCTGATGCAACTGCCTCGGGCTAGAACGTGGTTGCTAAAACATGTCACGTCTGCATAAGGCACACTCTGCCTGCGCCTCATGAGCCTAAAGGTACATGGAGACTAATGAGAAATACAGCTTTTCTCTATTGACATTGGTAATATATTTGGCAGTGAAACATTCGAGTCGAGGGCGCCGTCAAGACTGTCCTTTCCATCATCAGAACCGGGATCAGATGAGTGCGACCAGCGGTGGCAGGTGGCACCGCAAGGGCTATGTGTATATATGATGTAGCAGCATTGGAGCTACGGCTTTTAACACCGACTGGCATGGCTACAGATACTGTAACCTTCCTAACAGCCTCACGCCCAAAGTGCTTCTTTCTCCTTGCATGACTGGTGCAACGAGGATTGACTGCACAATTCCATTTCTTCCAATGAACCCTGAGTTTCAGACACGATAGCACCCCAACAATTTTATGATACATGTCCCAGCGTTCAACAAGATATAAGGCCACTAAGTATCTCTCGACTTGGGCTACTTTCTTTCCTAGGAGTAACCTCCATCCCATCATCCAATCTACGACACTTCTTGATTGAGTACGAAAGAACGCAATAATATCAAACTGCGTGCATGTGTAACTGCAAATTGACTGTGACGACTAAGACCGAAAGTGCTATCGGAAATGTTTGCCAGTGATGAGACAAATGATACGAAGGGGCGTACCTACTGCCCAGCCCCCAGACCCCTACTCATACAGTCCCCACTCGCTCCTCAGCCACAAGCGTCACACCTCTACCGTTGCAGGCATTAGTTCAACGACAATCACGCAACGACCAAATGTCGAAGGCCTAAAGCATGCTTGGCTGTGTTCTAAAGACACTATTGTTACTTATTCGTATACAACAGCAATCAGATCGAAAACTGCTAGTATGCTACAATAGTAATGATTGAACACATCTAAAACAATGTACTGTATCAAACCTCTCACGCCCTAGTATTCCTTTTTCAAGTTAAAAATAATCCAACACAATTAGGTACGAACTCTCCTAAAATTACACGTCATCTAAGTAAACATAGCGATACTTACGACTGAACAGAAGTAAATGTAAACCACATGAAGTACTCTTCACAGCCTCCTTGCTTGTCACGTCGCATCAAAAAAGCACAAAACCACGGCACATGCAGAAACAAGGGAACCGCGGCCAGGCTGCACCGACAGGAGTGCAAGCTGCTCCATCTCAACAACAACAAACCTTCACACAGCTTGGCTCAGTTCGGCACGGCTAAGCTTGGCTGGCCGCGGTCAGGGGTCCTATGCTGTATCTTTCCGCCATTTTGCCGCTCGGTTCGGTACGCGAGCGCACCGAACGGTCTTGTTTTCGTAACAGAGCCCCAACATTATTCAGTATGCATTTCGAAAGTGATGCCGAACGGTCCTAGGGAACCGAAACGCTGTTGTCAGTTCTCCTGGCACCAACCAATCAAAAGCAATCTGCCCCGGATCCGCGCATGCGCACTGCAGCGCCACAGCTGCACGAAATCAAAGAGCCTAGCAGTCGACACAGGCATGTCATTCTTCACAGAACCGAAAAGTGGGGTTAGACCACGTAATACTGTTCAAATTTAACTGACTATGGGCTTCCATGAATGAATGACAATGATAGAATATTGGCGGTGTTCTGGAAACTGTCGTAAATGTCACATTATGTCATTTTATTCTTATTCACATCGACGTCTTGTTTTGGATTTTACGTTTCGGAATATGAGTTATGAATGGAGTGCAGTACCACACTGTACAAATACATCTACATCAAACACCCGAAAAATACGTCATTTCTTCTGTTTCCAGTCATTCCTTAGTTGCTTTAAAATTCATGGAGGTAAGTTCCGTCTATGCAACTAATGGAAGGCAGTTTGTTTATTGCCATACGCGTTTCGCTTCCATTATTCGTGATCATGCTTCACAAATAAATGAAGTGAAACGCGTATGGGAATAAACTGCCTTCAACTAGTTGCATAGACGGACCACATCTCCTAGGGCCCCAAAAATTGTTTAAGAGAGTGTCAAAGAATAAGAAGATGTATAGAATATGGTTATAGCTCGCTCCTAGAGATCCAAATGATGAAGTAGCCTACTTCCCTATATGATACATCAACGATTTGGTTCATAAAAACAAAATTCAAGAAATCGTCTTTTCGAGAGCGTGTGGCGAGTGCAGCTATAGAAGTTCGTTGTAGTTTATAACATGCATCTGAAGAATCAAAATGTTCCATATATGGTGGTATAGTCTGCAAATATTGTGGTGGGAACCTTTCACCTCTGTCTACGGTTATTAACGATTCGATAGCAGATAAATACTTGTGACAAGCAGATGTATAAATACGATTGCTGCTAGTCTCATTAGCAGTAATTTATGTTGTGATGTTAGATTGCTGTCTGACCACACTCTCGGAAATAGCTACGTATTCCGAAAAAATGGTGCCTTATTTGTAACAATAAGAAGTATAAATGTCACTGTCAGTTGTTTCATGCACAGTAATTTCATCTTTCATTTCTTGAACATATAGAAGCCACGAAATCGGAAATCCTCGTAACTGAGAAAGCGCGCTCTTACGTGTAAATTACAACGACTATATCAGAAAAATGCTTAACTTGATGATTAACGAATTCTCAGAATGTGCTGCGAACACTAAGAGGGAAAAAATTTTTCGCATTCAGCAGTATACGAAACTACGTGCCTTGCGACATCAGTTCGTCGCCTTACCCACTTTGTTATAACAGCATGCGTGCTACCGCCGCTTTATCTTATGTAATTCCCAGCCAGAGAGATGCAGGCTGACTTCGTTGCCAAATGATGCGGGCGTAACCCGTAAATGTATGTGATTTTGGAAGGTTTCCTCTATCAGCATTCACCAAATTCCCTTGCACTGTTACTTAAAAGTTTTAAACACGTTTCAATAATTAAAAAGTAAACCATTTGCGGAAAAAAGTAGGCGAAGTCACTAGTAATTTCAGCTAACACTCGTGTAATATACGTAATCAGAGCCAGTGTCTTGATATTTAATGATATTTATACTCTTAATTGCATAAAATAACAGGTATTTTGAGAGAATATTGACCGAAAACTTTTTTCTTGATGCTATAATCATTCGCACTAACAACCTAACCTAACCATATTTCTAACAAAGGAAAACAGCCTATTATGAACTCACTTTCCAACCGGACGCGTCCTGTGGTGATTCTTTGGTAATACAATCACTAAATCAAATGCTAAAACCGCTCAATATGTTTAAAATAACAAATTTTAGGTGTAAATAAACCACAGCTAACCGAACGACAGGGTCATACCGAAATCCAAAACCTCTCCGTACAGTTGTCGAAAAATCGGCGGGAGGACTGTTCGGTAGGAGGTCTCAGAAGCTTACTGAATAGGAAATTCGGACAAAGAACCGAAAATGACGTCACTACCGAGACTAACCTACTGCACCGATCGGTATGAACGATATAGAATAGGGCCCCAGGTAGGGCTAGCTGCTGTTGCACTCATGAGGAGAACACGGCCAAGTGCTGTAACCGGATTTCCCAGAAACTTCGCTCAATGGAAGAGGAGACACAATAAGCGGACACGTATCTCAGCTTATCTGTAGATACTCGAGCATTTCTGAGAAAAATAACGTCTAAGTTTTAAACGTATTTAGAAATTTTAGCGTGTAAGTTAGCCCAACTGGTCGCATAGTGGCTAGCATCGCAGCCTGTCATTCTTGCGTTCCACATTCGATACACAATTATTTATTCGATCTTTTTTCCATTTACCTATCCATGTCCTTAGAAGGTACTACACCGTGAGTTAGGAGATAGAAGGGCGTTATATTAACTGTAAAATTACAACAGGATTTCACAGTAAAAGTTATACATTTATTACATATGTGCGTATGGTATACTCTAGGGTCACGATCTATTCAAGTTCTTGTATACTTACATTTCTTTTTATATCAGTTCTTAATGCTTATATTTTATTATCATATATATTCTTCAGGAAGAGTTGAATCATTCTCTTGGATGATACCAATCGTAGAAGAACATAGACATTCTGAACATCATGAGCATCGCGCGATGGCCAGTTTGCCACACTGGCATTTCTTTGTCTTAGTCTCACTCAGGGAGAATACGTCGTTACCATTGATGAAGTTTCCACACATTGGCAATAATTCCGCGGGAAACCACGCATAACGGATCACTTTTCCTAAAACTAGCGCTTTAAATCTATTTTGAATCAAGATACACAACAAGTATTTTACCGAAAAAAAAATTCAGATAATTTTCCCATTCACGTACTGTTTTTATTTTACTTTTTAGAAAATTCATTTCCCAGACATATAATTAGTAGACGAATAAGGACAACGTTGTTTCAGTGTATTCTGGAAAACATGACGTGCAGTAATCTTCTATGGATATGGGCAAATAAATGGAAAACAAAAATTAAAATAATAGTTGGGCGTCAAACACGAGGCGCAACAGTGTGAAGCTAGCACGCTACCCACTGTGCCACTGCTTCGATCGAACTGGTTCTCAGCAAAAGTCACATAAAGTGCCTCAAAATCTTTGATCATAGTTTTCTCAAAAAGTGTCTACAGAGAAGCGGAGACAGCGTTCGCTTGTTTTGACCCAAATTCCACTGTTCTGACAACAGAAACTCCCCATCGTACCCCGCTTACATTTAGTGGTAAAATGGCTCGTGGATAGCCAGTCAGAAACTGAATAGAGATCAAGCTCGAAAACAGAGAGAAGGTGTACTGAACTGTGAAAAAAAGAAGCAAAATAAAAACAGTGAACGGCCCAAGCTCAACATGTCCAATGGTCCAACGTCGAGCGTATTTGAACAGTCAGGTCGTTTTGGTCACTGTGTTGGACTATGAACGGGAAGACCCGTTCTCAAATCTCCCTCGTGCCTTAAAATAAAATAAAATAAAATAAAATAAATAAATAAATAAAAATAAAAGTATGAACTGTCCGTCCGGTCACTGACGTGCCCTTTCTCCTTCTGTAGTCTTGGCAACTGTCATACTACTCATTCGTTACAGAATATGAGTCACGTGGAAAGTATACACTACTGTCGCAAATAATTTTGATGAATAGTGAGTGCATGCGTGATGCCGTACAGACCTCTCACAGAAATTGAAAATCTGGTGTGAACTGTGTTACAACAAAGGAATTCAAGAGTCAAAACTTGCAAAATGGAACGCAAGAGTCATAACATATGGTATTTGTGTAGAACAAATATAAGGTACGTACGTCTGCAGGTCCCTTCCTTAAACGTCGTTGTTGCAAATGAACTTTACACAACCCACACAAATTGGAGTACAGTGAATACAGTGAACAGACACGTGAATGACCGAACGGACAGTTGATAATTCTATGGGAGAAAAAACTGACGCACGAGGCAGATTTTAACATGGACCGTCCCCTTCTCAGTCCAACACCGTGACCGCGAAACCACGACGCCATGACTATTCCGTGTTCTCCACCGAAACACCGGTGATGGACGGTCGCACTGCATCGAGCTGAGGTTGAACCGAGCAAAAGAAAATCAGGTTAGACAAAATAAAAAAAATCTCCTGGGTTTTCCCTCAAATTTCCCCATCACAAAAATTCCCTCTAAATGTCAGCAGGGGAGGAATTTTCTGGCTGGCTTTGTGAAAAATGCGGTTTTAGTTTTCCTAACACCACTGATCTTCCCCCCATGAAACACGGACCTTGCCGTTGGTGGGGAGGCTTGCGTGCGTCAGCGACACAGATAGCCGTACCGTAGGTACAACCACAACGGAGGGGTATCTGTTGAGAGGCCAGACAAACGTGTGGTTCCTGAGGAGGAGCAGCAGCCTTTTCAGTAGTTGCAGGGCAACAGTCTGCATGATTGACGAATCTAGCCTTGTAACACTAACCAAAACGGCATTGCAGTGCTGGTATTGTGAACGGCTGAAAGCAAGGGGAAACTACAGCTGTAATTTTTCCCGAGGGCATGCAGCTTTGCTGTATGGTTAAATGATGATGGCGTCCTCTTGGGTAAAATATTCCGGAGGTGGCCGGCCGGTGTGGCCGTGCGGTTCTATGCGCTTCAGCCTGGAACCGAGTGACCGCTGCGGTCGCAGGTTCGACTCCTGCCTCGGGCATGGATGTGTGTGATGTCCTTAGGTTAGTTAGGTTTAAGTAGTTCTAAGTTCTAGGGGACTGATGACCACAGATGTTAAGTCTCATAGTGCTCAGAGCCATTTGAACCATTCCGGAGGTAAAATGGTTCCCCATTCGGATCTCCAGGCAGGGACTACTGAAAAGGATGTCGTTATCAGGAGACAGGAAACTGGCGTTCTACGGATCGGGGCGCGGAATGACAGATCCCTTAATCAGGCAGGTAGGTTAGAAAATTTAAAAATGGAAATGGATAGGTTAAAGTTATATATAGTGGGAATTAGTGAAGTTCCGTGGCAGAAGGAACAAGACATCTGGTCAGGTGAATAGAGGGTTATAAATACAAAATCAAATAGGGGTAATGCAGGAGTAGATTTAATAATGAAGGTTGTATACATGGAAGAAGCCTGAAGATACTGGAAGGTTTCAGATAGATTATATAACGGCAACATAGAGATTTAGGTACAAATGGCTCTGAGCACTATGGGACTTAACTTCTGAGGTCATCAGTCTCCTAGAACTTAGAACTAATTAAACCTAGCTAACCTAACGACATCACACATATCTATTCCGGAGGCAGGATTCGAACCTGCGACCGTGGCGGTCACGCGGTTCCAGACTGTAGCGCCTAGAGCCTCTCGGCCACACAGGCCGGCAGAGATTTAGGAACCAGGTTTTAAATAGTAAAAAATTTCCAGGACCAGATGTGGACTCTGACCACGATCTATTGCTTATGAACTGTAGATTAAAACTGAAGAAACTGCGAAAAGGTGGGAACTTAGGAGATGGGACCTGGATAAACTGAGAGAACCAGAGGTTGTAGAGAGTTTCAGGGAGAGCATTAGGGAACGACTGACAAGAATGGGGGTAACAAATACAGTAGAAGAAGAATGGGTAGCTTTGAGAGATGAAAGAGTGAAGGCAGCAGAGGTTCAAGTAGGTAAAAAGACGAGGGCTAATAGAAACCCATGGGTAACGGAAGAAATGCTGAATTTAATTGATGAAAGGAAAAAATACAAAAATGCAGTAAATGAAGCAGACAAAAAGAAATACAAACGTCTCAAATGAGATCGACAGGAAGTGCAAGAAGGCTAAGCAGGGATGGCTAGAGGACAAATGTAAGGATGTAGAGGCGTGTATCGCTAGGGTAAGATAGATACTGCCCACAGGAAAATTAAAGAGACCTTTGGAGAAAAGAGAACCACTTGCATGAACATCAAGAGCTCAGATGGAAACGCAGTTCTAAGCAAAGAAGGGAAAGTAGAAAGGTGGAAGGAGTATATAGAGGGTCTATACAAGGGCGATGTTCTTGAGGATAATGTTATGGAAATGGAAGAGGATGTAGATGAAGATGAAATGGGAGATATGATACTGCGTGAAGAGTTTGACAGAACACTGAAAGTCCTAAGTCGAAACAAGGTCCCACGAGTAGACAACATTGCATTAGAACTACTGATAGCCTCACCGTCTGGTGAGCAAAAAGTATGATGCATACGAAATAACCTCAGACTTCAAGAAGAATATAATAAATCCAATCCCAAAGAAAGCAGGTGTTGGCAGATGTGAAAATTACCGAACTATCAGTTTAATACGCCACGGCTGCAAAATATTAACACGAATTGTTTACAGACGAATGGATAAACTGGTAGAAGCCGACCTCGGGGAAGATCAGTTTGGATTCCGTAGAAATGTTGGAACTCTTGAGGCAATACTGACCGTACGATTTACCTTAGAAAATAGATTAAGGAAAGACAAACCTACATTTCTAGCATTTGTAGACTTAGAGACAGCTTTTGACAAAGTTCACTTCAGTACCCTCTTTCAAATACTGAATGTGGCAGGAGATAAAATAAAGGGAGCGAAAGGCTATTTACAATTTGTAGAGAAACCAGGTAGCAGTTGTAAGAGTCGAGGGGTATGAATGGGAAGCAGTGGTTGGGAAGGGGGTGAGACAGGCTTGTAGCCTATCACCGATCTTATTCAATCTGTATATTGAGGAAGTAGTAAAGGAAACAAAAGAAAAATTTGGAGGAGGAATTAAAATCCACGGAGAAGAAATAAAAACTTAGAGGTTCGCCGATGACATTGTAATTCTGTCAGACACAGCAAAGGACCTGGAAGAGCAGCTGAACGGAATGGGCAGTGTCTTGAAAGGAGGAGATAATATGAACATCAACAAAAGCAAAACGGTGATAATGGAATGTAGTCGAATTAAATCGGGTAATGCTCAGGAAATTAGATTAGCAAATGAGACGCTTCAAGTTTTGCTATTTTGGGAGCAAAATAACTGATGATGGTCGAAGTAGAGACGATATAAAATGCAGACTGGCAATGGCAAGGAAAGCGTTTGTGAAGAAGAATTTGTTAACTTTGACAATACATTTAAGTGTCAGAAAGTAGTTTCTGAAAGTATTTGTATGGAGTGTATCGATGTATGGAAGTGAAACGTGGACGATAAACAGTTTAGACAAGAAGAGAATAGAAGCTTTCGAAATGTGGTGCTACAGAAGAATGCTGGAGACTAGATCGGTAGATCTAATAACTAATGAGGAGGTATTGAATAGAATTGGGGAGACGAGAAATTTGTGGCACAACTTGGCTAGAAGGAGGGATCGGTTGGTAGGACATATTCTGAGGCCTCAAGGGATCACCAATTTAGTATTGGAGAGCAGCGTGGACGATAAAAATCGAAGAGGGAGATCAAGAGATGAATACACCAAGCAGATTCAAAAGGATGTAGGTTGCAGTAGGTACTGGGAGATGAAGAAGCTTGCACAGGATAGAGTAGCATGGAGAGCTGCATCAAAACAGTCTCTGGACTGAAGACCACAACAACAACAACATCAGTGATACCAAAAATAAATAAAAGAGTGTCATTTCTTTCCATTCTTTTGAACAGTAATGAAATTAGGAAAAAACTCCTTGGGTATCTAGTTCTACAGACATGTGCAGACAGCGTACTACAATGCAGCTGTAAAGCATACAAAAATTGTGCATAGCACCGGCAGTTGAGACGAGGTAGCAACACAAAGCAACGCCTTTCACTTGTTCACTGGTTGCTGAAATTGCTTATTCCTGCCTCCAGATATGGCATATGTGGCGTCGGCGCAGTTGGCCGCAACGAGAGAGGGGACAGCGTCTCACGGGCGCATGACTGTGATATCTGCGTGGCACAGCTGTTGGACGGTGGCCAGATGGCCATCGTGTAGCTGCTGCCTGGCCAGCTGCGGACGAGGGATGTGTAGTTGTCTGTAGAGATGGGGGATCCGCTCTTGAACTAATTCATAGAGTTGAATCTTTCAAAGGAGTGAACAATCAGTGATTCAGAAAAAAAGAACGGTAGCTCCAAACGTTTCCCACGGCAGAGAGAGAGAGAGAGAGAGAGAGAGAGAGAGAGAGAGAGACGGAGCATATCAGCAGCGCCTCTGCTGGTCAGAGCACAGTGCACACCACACAACACAGCCAGCGCCGGCCTCTGCCCTGCTTCTACCTTGGCTGCCTGCATTGTGCAGTGCCCCATTGGATTTTGTGTTTCACATATGCCGTGCCGTCTCTGTGCGTCATCTGCCGTGTGCAGTGTCTGGCGCAGCTTAACTTCGCATCGCACTCTGTCGGCGATCGTTTCAGTCGCATGTCCTGCCCTCTGGGCAGTTGATGCGAGCAACAGGACAGAGAGCCACCTAGCGGATAACATATGAACTACTTGCAAAAACCTGCTTGCAAGGGAACGGACGATTTGTCTCGGAGCGGGTGAGTTCACCGCTCCCCCCACCCTCGGAACTCGCCCGCTCAACGCTCACCCCACCGTCTCGACTCTAGCCAGATTGCTGAGCAAAGCGACTCAGGTGTCACTCTGGTCTCTGCGGTCTCAGCTCATGCAGTAATACAGCTCGCGGCTCGACCTGCTCGACTCAGCGCCTCTGCATCGGAGTTCGTCCCCACTGGATATTGTTCTTCGTAGTAATACTGCTATGTATATTACATTATTATGTTATGTATACATCAATTGTTTTTATTTTATTTTTATTTGTTTAAACTGATTACATTAGGTTCCTGATGACTCCTCTTACTATAGGATTTTTATTATGGACACTCGAATTTACGCTGTAATTACGAGCGAACCGATAAACGTATCGCAAAATGTGATACACCAATATTTTCCTTGTTTTATTCTGCGTAAGGCTATATGCAGCACTTTCGTTTTACAGTCAAATTTATATTTTTTTTTCTTATTCTGGTACGGATTTTGCGATTTTAGGCGTCTTCGGAAGGAAACGTTCACTTTAAAAATATATGGCTTGCAATGTATTTGTATGAGGTTTATGAAATTTTAATACATTATAGCCAAATACATTGTTAATGTAAATCTCAAGTTACAACATTTTCCGATCACCCAAAAAACCACGATAGTGCAAAATAAATCAATAATCAAAACCTTTGTCATATCGTGGAAATTTCAATAAACAATACAAAATTCTTACTCATTATCTGTGTTACTTCAAAATAGGATCAAATAAGATCAAAATACAGGTATAGTACTGGAATAAACCAAGTTTAAAGGGCAATGTGCCTTCCATTTATTTTCTATTGTAAATGAGTGGTGAGTCATGAAAAAGAGCTAATTCATTTCAGGGAGTGAACAGTTCTGATCCAATCTCTGAAAAGAACAGTTTTGCCCATCTCTAGTTGTCTGGGATGAAGTGGGTCACAACTTAACAGGGCTGCGCAGTGGTTAGCACGACGGTTCAAACATGCGTCTGGCCATCCTGATTTAGGTCTTCTGCGGTTTGCCTAAATCGCTTCGGGTAAATTCCGGGACGTTTTATTTGTAAAGGCACAGCCGATGGCCTTCTCCATCCTTGACACAATCCGAGCTTGCTCTCCGTCTCTAATGTAGTCTTGCGTCATAGGGCTGTGGCCTACGCGAAGACAAGTAAGGCGACCTCGTCCCGTCGATGTGGCTGGAAGGCGGTGCGCCACAACTGCGTTGTAGGCTTCGCTAGACGGAGCTTATTGTCTGTCGCTTTCAGCCACTCATCCTCTCATCGATGGAAGGCTCTGGGGTTCAACAGCGAGGCTATAGCATGCAGAGGTATGGCACACTGAAATAACAGAGGATACCAACACGCCTCCTTGGCTGCTAGATCCACCGTTTCGTTCCCTGTGATACCGATGTACACTCGTACCTAGCAGAAAGACACCCCCTTCCCCACACGTGGTTGCATGAGGGCATCCTGGATATTCTGGACTGTTTTATGTGCTGGGTACAAACGTTGTATAGACTGAAGGGCACTCATAGAAACGAAACAGATAAGGAATTTAGTAATTTAAGATCACTCATCTGCTCCAATGCCTGCAAGATGGCATTTAATTATGCGTCGAAGACAGTAAAGTCTTAAGGCAGTGGGACCTTGAAGAAACAGTCTGGGAAAACTACAGAACACTCAACGGAGTCCCCCTGTTTTGAGAAATCCGTTAAGACAGCTACAAATTTGTGGTACTCATTTAAAATGTCAGAAAATAACATAACGAATACAGAAGCACGAGTGCAAACTCTCCTGTACTGCACCAAAGCTAAAATTACTGTGGGCCTCTGCAATAACCCCAGCGGCAGGCATTTAAAACCCTGGATTTTGGGTAGTACATACTCCACGCCAAATGACCCCAGCACACGCTACACGCGAATCGTAAATGGCATTGCCGCTCGCAGATAATTGGAGAACAGACGTTCCAGAAGTGGACGAGCAACAGTATGGTATGCGGGTGAAATCGAAGCTGCAAGGAACTTACATGCCTGACATACTGCCGCTCTGTGTTGAGTGGTGGTTCATCAGCCTCAGCACAGAGACTGGGTACAGGGCTGGTCAAGGCCTGGCTGACCTGTACACTGTGCTGCCATAGTCTATAGTCTAGCTGTGAATGCACCAAAGGACTATAAAACTGGAGCGGACATGCCATGTCTGCTCTTCATGACCTGTATCTAGGGCACTTTATTATATTCAGCGCCTTCTGTGCTCTAACTTTCAGATCCCTCAGGTGTGGTAACCATGATAATTTGGAGTCAAAATTGAGGCCTGGAAACCCCACTTATCTTTAAAATGTAGAATGATGTCCGTTTGCAAGTCAGGTAAATTAAAACTACAACGAGAACGAACAAAATGACGCCACACACAGTTATCAGCAGAAAACTGAAGTCCTGTCATTGCAGCCCACTCCTCTAACCTCCACCCTATTAAGTTTCACCGAGCGAGGTGGCGCAGTGGTTAGCACACCGGACTCGCATTCGGGAAGACGACGGTTCAATCCCGTCTCCAGCCATCCTGATTTAGGTTTTCCGTGATTTCCCTAAATAGCTCCCGGCAAATGCCGGGATGGTTCCTCTAAAAGGGCACACCCGACTTCCTTCCCCATCCTTCCCTAACCCGAGCTTGTGCTCCGTCTCTAATGACCTCGTTGTCGACGGGACGTTAAAAAACACTAACCTAACCTAACCTATTAAGTTTCAACTGACGAGTCGCTGTTGCAACATTGGAGGTACGACCAGAAACGTGCAAAATCGTCCACTAATAAGGAGCACTGTACAGGACTCCTTCCCATGGATGTGATATTGTTTTTCGCTATGATTCAGAGGTACATTACTCTGAGCAACACCATTCTCCTGCTTAAACTGATCTGACAGCACGTCACTAACTCAGGATGTAGATGAACGCTTACAGAGAAAAGACAATATGTAAATGGGGAGGTTGCCACGAAAACCCCACTGATGGAGTTGCACGAGAATATTGTGTCTCCAAGCAGTGTCACACTTTTGTGATATTGGAAAATATATGGAGACAGTGATGTTTATGTAGGAAAGCCTGCTGCCTAGCTGCCTCTGGTAGGGTCATGTTATCCACAGAGGTCCCATATCTCCGGAATCCACGCTCGGAGCGGTAAAAGTTGCCTGGTTTCTAACAACCAGACCAGGCGACAGTTAAACATGCGCTCCAGGAACTAGCGAGGCATGTGCGGTCCTTTCCTGGTTTGAAGAGAGTAATCACAATTACCTCTCTCCATTAGTTGGCGAAGCTGCATGTCTGCCATAGAAGATTAAAACATTTGAGGAGAATTTCCTTCGACGCTTCTGGATAATGTCGAAGCATGCAGTACCAGATTTGGTTGTAACCGGGTGCAGTGTCACGAGTTCTCAGCGAGTGCCGATTCCAGCTCCCAAGTGGGGAAAGGGGAGTTGTACGTCTCCAAACTGTTGGACCTGATGTCCAACTGCAGTCTCACGGTAGTGGCGAAGTGCTGGATCCTGGCTGCTATCAGCAGTAGTCGCTGCAAAATGCTCTGCCATCATCTGAGCAATGTCTGTGGGTCTTGTCTGAAGACACCCCCGTTTCAGCACTGCTGCTACTCATAAACCACTACGTTTACCGAAAATCTTCTGGATGGCTTGTCATACTTTTGTATGAACAAGTAAAATGGTTGATGGAGTCCTGGAAAGCTTGCCATGACCATTCCCAGTTCCCTTTAGTTACACATCGAGCCTCGACTCGCGCGACTCAAAAGGCTGAAAGGTTGTCTGCTGTTGGATGGCATTTAAACGATAGAGGGGCCACACACCTGTCCCAGATTACTTAAAGGCACTCATCAGTCCACCAAGGTACAGGTCGCCTCCTAAGATGACCTGCAAACCTTTGGATGGATAAGTCAGTGGCATGATGGATCACTCGCTTGATGTGGTCCACTCATCCATGGACGCCGTAGTGATGTTCAAACACAGCCCACTGGCTGCACAGCATCCAGTTAGTCACGCTGACCATTTCGGTGGTTTTTGTTCAAGTATTCCTCCATCCGGTACATGAATACAGAGTGGGAAGTGGTGACGGGAATGTAGGTCGTCAGGTCCTTCCACTGAACAGTGTCTGCGAAGACTGGAGAGCAGAAGGAGAGATCAATCGCTGAGAATGACAAAGTAACAGCACGGAAATGAGTGTGAGTACCTTTGTTGAAGATGCACGGTTCGTGAGACGTCATGAGCCTCTCCAAAACCTGACCCCAAGGACAAGTAGATGTCAAGCCCTGCAAGGCATGATGGGCATGAAGTGTCCCAGTAGGAGAAATGGTCGGGGGAGTGGCCCATAAAATCTGTGAGAGCCTCAAAATCTGTTGCATCTTATGGAGTTAGATATAGTGAACAAACAGTGATCCTCCGACACACATGAAATTCAGCAGCAACTGCTTGTTGGTCAGTAAGCCAGGCGGGAGAGCAAAGGAGGGGTGTGTGCTATTGACAAACACAATACCCCTCCCTTGGCCCTTTCCCCAGTCAGATAATCCGTAAAACAGACTGTACAGCCTTTTATCCTGCCAACATAAGCGTAGAGATCGTTTCTGTGTCAGGAGTTCAAATTCCTCCACACAAATCCTGAATCTAATAATGTTCCACTAGAGGATGGGAGCTATCTATCGGGGGGATAGCAATTTCATTCTGACTTTCTGCCAGAGAGGGGAGCCCACAACGATGGAGGCTCAATCTTGGGGCTAGATGATTGCCCCAGTCTGACATTAAGGTCCATTCGCTCTGAAAAAGATTCGAGAAACATGTCAGGATGACGTCGACATCGTTGGATTGTGTAATTCCTGTCTCAGTGGGCACTCTTTGCCTTGGATTTCGATTTTTTGTCTGAGGCGATTTTGGAGCCACAACTTCAGAAGTGATAGTAGCAGCACAGGGACGTGGCCAAGACATGATGTTTGGAGAGGCAAGAAGCCCCACAATGTCAGTAACCACAGCCTTTTCTGACGTTCCAGGAGGAGGAGCTGGCTACGAAGCAACTGCATCAGCCCAAGTGCAGTGACAAATGCAGGTGGTAGTACTGAATTAGGAACCTTCGTTCTTGTAGTGGCATCGGTTTTCTGGACTGCCTGTTCGAGAATGGAAGCAAAGGAGGCAGTGAATATGGACAGCTGCATCGTGTTGTGTAACTTTTTGGCTTCACCATACAGGATGCACTTCGTCACATTCATCTTCCCTATTTTTCGTTCTCCGGGTTGAACACTGCAGTCCGTACACAAGAGAGGGAGATCCTCAGAGCAGCTGACGCACTTCGGAGGAGAGGTACAACGACGTCAGTCGTGGGTGGCTTTACATTTTCCACAAGTGGCCCCTTCCTTACAACCAAGGGTAATGTGCCCCAACAGTGCACTGGGTTTAGGAAATAAGTCCGTATGCTTAAGTGTAGGATATCTGGAAGTTGGGTGTTGTTGAAAGTAAGGATACAAGATTCTTTTGACAAGATCGCCATCCATCCTTTTCATAATGTTATGCACGTCGAAAATGTCTTCCTGGGGCCACTCAGCTTTCAGTTCTTCTCTGGAAATGTCGACTAGATGTCTGACGTCACAACACCTTTGCTATAGCTATAGGTGTCGTGCATTTGAGTTTATACTGCTTACTCCCCGAGGTACTGAGCTTCCAGAAGATTCTTTACTTGTTGGGAACTAAAGTTTCAAGCAACAGGGACCGAGTGCGTTTGACAGATTTTAAGGTTCTAACAATGCCCTCAAAACCTTTCAGTACGTACAATGGAGAAACTTTATCGAAACTACCCTCTTTTATGTCAGAAGGTCTGGCTAAGCGGACTGTCTTGTTACACTGGGAGTTGATACCTTCCAGCAGCCCACACTTTCGGCTGGGAGGAGGAAGGGAACATTTCGAAGGATCCATTTCGGTCCCACGAGCAGCTAGGGAAATGAGAGTCCACCAAGACAGAGCCCCACATGCCTAGATAAGCCTCATACAACTGGCCTGCAGCAGGTTCCCCAGAGATTGCCTACTAATGACTGTTTCACCTCAACAGCCATTCATCTCATCAGCGCCCAGGACACCATGAGACTGGTGGGTTGTTATCGACGATTTTTACCTTAGTCGCGATCCATCCGATCAAGCCAAGATCCCAGTTTCTTGTAACACACAACGTTCCACTGCTCCTCTCCGAGGTGGTCGCCAAAGCATGGCCAGAGCCCACAGTCACAGAGGACTAGCGACGCTTACCAGTCCCCACGTCTGGAACCCACTCCAACGCCATACCCAGCAAACGAATAGTAAGCCCTTGAGGGCGACTGGATGTTCTCCCCCAGTCTCACGCACAAGCAAACTCAAGCATACAAAACCTGAAGTTTCTGAAACAGTTGTTTGCTTTGAAACGATCGAGAAGTGAAGTTATGTGAATGTTGTTTGATTGTTTGTTTTGTTTTATGGCGCAGAAACAACTGGGGTCATACGCACCAAGGTCAAAACTATAGAACACGAAGACAGACAGGAGCTACAAAATGATTATGCGTCAATCCCAATTGACAGAAGGGTAGACAGCTAAAAGCAGAGACGTGGAGAGAGGGTTACAGAAGACACCATACAGAAACGGAGGTCCAAACTAAAAATTAAATGGCCTTCGCTATATTTCTTTGGCAGATAAAAAGTAATACGCGGTCGACGGCCAACGCATCATTTGCTAAAATGGCCGATAACTCAGTTGGTAAACTCAAGCGGAACGTAAACAGTTAAAAAATGGCTAGTCCATCAGGAAGTGGTGGACACTTAAAACTTCGGTGCAATGCGTACAAAGTGGCGGGGGAGACCACTTAACAAATGACTATCGCTAAAAAGGCAGTTTCCAATACGCAACCTAGTTAAAATGACCTCATCCCGGCGGGAGGGCGAATGGCAATGCCAAAGGGACACCGCCTCCTGACAGATGGCAACACAGAGATCATTTGAGGAAATACAGGAACTAGTGGGCTGAGGTACGAGGACTGCAGCCTTGGCAGCGGCGCCAGCAGCCTCGTTTCCTGGGAGACCGACATGACCAGGAACCCACTTTAACTTCACAGTGGCTCCACCCAGAGTGAGCAAGTGGCAGGTTCCCTGAACCCATTGCACGAAGGGGTGGGCAGTGTACAGCATACATAGATTCTGCAGGGCGCTGAGTGACTCTGAGGAGAGGACACAATTGGAAAGCCTGTGTCGTCGGATGTACTCTGTGGCCTGATACAGGGCAAAGAGCCCGGCTGTAAACACTGAGCAGTGTACCAGAAGCCGATATCGAAAGACATGAGCTCCAATGACGAAGTCACACCCAACATCACCATCAGTCCAAGGGCCATCAATGTACACAATGGTACTATACAAAACCAAGGTAGTGATAGGTTCACACCCACCAGGAAAGTTGCAGGTAGTGTGAAATTAAGCTGCCGAAGAATGTGCCGAAATCAGACTCCAGGAGGTAACAGAGAAGAGGGACGTGCCCGATACTAGCGATCAAAGGAATCACCAAAGGAGGAAGCATAGGATGGGTGGTAGTTCAGCAGCTTCAGCATACAGTCTCTCAACTGAGCTAGTGTAAAAAGTGCCTGTGGCCAAACGGATGTGCGATGGTGGATTGTGTTGAAACGGTGTCAGATGGACAGACGTGGAGACGCATAAACAAAGCATCCATAGTCGAGTTTCAAACGGACAAGGCACCGGTACAAACAGAGGAGGGCGGTTCGATCTGCACCCCAGGAAACACTACTGAGGACACATAGGACATTGAGGGACTGCATACGGTGGGCAACCAGGTTAACACACATGGGAGGACCAAGAGTGTTTCCTACCGAACATGAGCCCCAAGAATTTCGTAGTTTCAACAAATAGAAGAGCAACAGGCCAAATATTTAAAGAAGGTGGGCGAAACCATTTGCGCCGCCTAAATTCATACAGACGGTTTTGTTGGTGGAAAAACGAAAACCTTTATCGATGCTCCAGGAGTAAGGACGATCGAGGCATCGCTGATGACGCCACTCAGTGTGGAAGGTCCGTGCAACAGATGGCGAAACCGTCAACAAGAAAGGGAGCCGGACATGCCTGGCGGAAAACAGGCCATTATAGAATTAATGGCGATAGCAAAGACGACAACGCTCAGGATGGAACCCTGACGGACTCCAGTTTCCTCGATAAAGGTGTCCTATAAGGCAGAACCGACACGCACCTTGAAAACTCGACTTCTAAAAATTTCTGAAGCAAACAGGGTAGGCGGCCACAGAAGCCCCACGTGTAAAGTGTATGGAGGATACCAGTTCTCCAGCAGGTGTCGTAGGCCTTCTCCAAATCGAAAAACACGGCCACAGTCTGCGATTTCCGCAGAAAACCATTCATGACATGGGTGGACAAAGTAAAGAGATGCTCAACTGCAGAACGTCGCATTCGAAATCCACACTGTGCAGTCGTTAGTAAATTGCGAGACTCGAGCCACGATACGAGCTGTGCATGAATCATACGTTCCACCACCTTACAAACACAACTGGTGAGAGATGGGGCGGTAGCTAGAAGGAAGGTATTTGTCCTTACCAGGTTTAGGTATGGGTATGACGGCAGCTTCATGCAAACGTCCAGGAAATGTGCCCTCTGCCCAGATGCGGTTGTACATATTACGCAGAAAGTGCTCTCCCCCAAGAGAAAGGTGCTGCAACATCTGAATGTGAACAGCGTCTGGTCCTGGGGTGGAGGATCAGGATGAACTGAGAGCACGATCGACCTCCCTCATAGTAAAGTAGGCATTGTACCACTCACGATTCTGAGAAGAGAAGGGTATCACCGGAGCCTCCTCCGCTCATTTCCGATGGAGGAAGGCAGGGTGACAGTGGGAAGAGCTCGAAATTTCCGCAAAATGGCAGCCCAAGATGTTGGAGATAGCAATAGAGCCCACGAAGACATCATCTGCTACTGTCAGGCCGGAAATTGCCGAATGGATATTGGTCCCAGGGAGTCGTCGGAGGTTGGCCCACACGACAGAGGAAGGAGTGGAACTGTTAGAAGAAATAGTGAATGAAATCCAGCTAGCTTTCATGCTATGCCGAAGATGGTTGGTTGGTTGTTTTGGGGAAGGAGACCAGACAGCGAGGTCATCGGTCTCATCGGATTAGGGAAGGACGGGGAAGGAAGTCGGCCGTGCCCTTTGAAAGGAACCATCCCAGCATTTGCCTGGAGCGATTTAGGGAAATCACGGAAAACCTAAATCAGGATGGCCGGACTCGGGATTGAACAGTCGTCGTCCCGAATGCGAGTCCAGTGTCTAACCAGTGCGCCACCTCGCTCGGTATATGCCGAAGAACTCGACGACACTCTGCACACATCTGTTTATAAATAATGCAGTTTACCATCGTAGGATGACGATTAAAAACGTGAAGAGCACGTCTCTGCAAGTAAATGGCGTCGTGGCATGCCTCAGTCCACCAAGTGACACAGCGTGGTAAAGAGGAAGTGGAGGAATGAAACTTTCTGCAGCTGTACGGATAATGTTTGTGAAGTATTCCACCTGGTCATCACAGCTGGGGAAATGTTCGTCGAAGGTTGCCAGGGATGCGTAAAGCCTCCAGTCAGCCTTCCACTGGAGGAAGAAACGAAGGGACAGAGTGACAGCCTGTGAAGTCTCGCTGCTACAGGGCTCAGAGGCAGGAGGATCCTGCTCCATAAGGTCCACAGAAGCATCAGCTTGCTTGTGCTGTCGGTCCAACGCAGAAAACTGGTTCACTGCGTGCTCTGGCGACACGGTGGCAGACGGAGCTAAGGTATCACATGGCAACACCGTCGAATAGGATCTTCGAGTCAGCAGAGGAGAAGACCTTTTGCCTTTGTTGGACTTCTTTGATCCTTTTCGGTTAGCAGAGGAAGACTCATGAGTTGTGTGGTTGCAGGGATGTAGGAAGTTTTCACGGGAAAACTCCTCCTTGAGGTCAGAGTTTGATGGCTTTTTTGCATAGCTGGACGGGGGTATGGCATTGCTACCTTGACACGGGGCGATTTCGTCCGCCGCTCGTGGTCTCGCGGTAGCGTTCTCGCTTCCCGAGCACGGGGTCCCGGGTTCGATTCCCGGCGGGGTCAGGGATTTTCACCTGCCTCGAGATGACTGGGTGTTTGTGTTGTCCTCATCATTTCATCATCATCCAGGAAAGTGGCGAAATTGGACTGAGCAAAGGTTGGGACATTGTACGGGCGCTGATAACCAAGCAGTTGAGCGCCCCACAAACCAAACATCATCATCATCACGGGGCGATTTCACAACCTCTAAGCTGAATTTGAGGTCGCATGTCTGAGTGGCCATGTCCTTTATGGAGCGAGACTTAACAAGAATAGAGCTGTAAGTGTTAGACGAGAGAACACAGCGTTTGCAAGTAGCCAATAACTTGCGAGTGACTCGTATGGCACTTTTTTCTTTACCCGGATCTCCTGGACAGACCTCTCATCAAGAAACACGGGGTGTTCCCAAGAGGAGGCGGCATGGCCGCCATTGCAGTTGGTACAGCTGGGAGAAGGAGGCGGACAATCGCCCTCGTGTGCATCTCTACCACAGGTTACACATTTGGCTGGGTGTCGGGAAGACGTTCTAGCATGTTCGAAACGATGACACTGGTAGCAGCGCATCGGTTCAGTATATACGGTCGGACTGTGATAATTTGAGACCCTAGTTTGATCGTGGATGGAAGCACCAATCTATCAAAGGTGAGAAAAAGGAGTGCATGGGGGCACTAAGGAGTGTTGAGTGGTACTTAAGTAAATAAATTAGTGAAATCAAACTGAAGTAGAAATTAGAATATAAATGAAAAACTTGGTTTAGTTTAGAGAGTTACATACTGGCAAACAGCGGGCAGTACAGCAGAACAGAAGAGACAATGACCGTGAAGTCAGCAAGTTCCACATAAGCGGGCGCTGTCGATTCAGCAGTAAGGGCATCGCCCGACCGGCTCACGTGTTTCTCAGTTGTCGCATGTGAGCAAAGGCCCTCGCCTACATCCAAAGAGCCAATGACCGACGTTAAGAAGATTCTTCGAGAAGCTTTTCAACGTGACAGAAGAGGCAGTGACCGTAAGTCGTTCACCTCCAGTAAACGGAAGTGAATAAGTACGCGAGACGCAGTGGGCCCGACAGACGAGAGACGAAGAAGACGAAGGAAGAAGAGAAGAGTAGCAGTTGTTCTCAATCAGTTCGGTGCTGAAGACCGTCATGCAAGAAGAGACTACATCACACACAGACGCACCAAGTCCGCCGCTGTAATGGAATAGCAAGCAGCAGCCTCGGCGCCAGAAGACAGAAGTTAAAACGTATTTGAAGTCTGATTTTTACGTACCCGGGTGACTCGTGAGGACGGGAAGGAGACGGCCTCACATCAGCAGTCACCTGTGAGCTGGGATGAAGATCTGACAGCCGAAGACTGGCAAGCGGGAGTCCGTTGTTCGAGTCCGGGACACTGGCCTTCCCCCGTCGCGCCGCTCCGCTGGCCGACGCACAACACACGCGGCCGCTTAGAGAAGAGAAACACTGGGACGCCACATCCAAGGTATCACCATCCGATGCACGACTTTTTTCTCAATAATTAAACGAGCCACAGCACGACGCGCGTATCCAGTCAACCGGGCGAGACGGCGACACGGGATACACACCGCCACGCGTAATCAGACGCCGCCGCTGCCGCAGCAGAAGGCTACGCAAACGACACAGCTGCCGCTCTCCGAACCAGAGCATCCAGTAAGATACAGTTGTACGAAACTTTCAATAAAAGTTATCTTATGTAAAAATGTTGTTTCATTCTACCTCATATCCGAGCCAAGGAAGAACCCACCCTGCCCACATGTTGTTATGAGAGAAAAATTAATTTATCTATTATTTTCACCCTGACATAATGCTTTAGAATGCTCATCCTGACAATTGACTTGCATCAAAAGAGAAAACCCAGTCACATTTAGTATCAGAACTGTTACAGGAGGAATCTATCCTTTTTATCACCTGATGGACGGCAATGACACACTGATCAGAGAGGTAAGACTGGATTTCAGCCTCGGTCAGACCGTTGAGCAGCCTTGAGTAAATAACATCATGAGAAGAATTCAGAGTTCTATGGGCCTCGACACAAACAGGATAGCCCTGCAAGCAGTTTTTGTTCTTGAGAATCAGAAGTAGTCTCCAAAAGTAAAGAGGAAGTCCGTAAACGAGAGCAGGATTTCACAGAGCCGGCAATGGCATCACCACCTTTCTGAATAATAAACGGATTTACCGTTGCGAAGGACTGACTGTCTTCAGCATATGAAACCACAAGGAACCGTGGTGCAGCTGGAAGGATATTTGAATCTTTAGCCTCATTCTGTTTACGTTTCATAGGCGTTGATTGTCAATATGACTGGATCACTGCGAGGAAATCCCCCATGATTGCCAGCGTCTCCGATGGCGAGCTCCTTCCACATGGGGGCGCACCCACCATAGATGATAGTTCACACCTCAGGTCACACTTCGTAAACATCTGACAGAGGGATCAATCGGTTATTTGGGAAGGTAGCAGCTCAGGCAATCACGCCTGCCTACGCATGGCCTGACCAGGGGGTACGTACGAAGCCTACCTGTCACCTGGGGTTGGGAATTACGCGTTACCCAGTCACCTGTTACGCGTCAGACGAGTGGGCCGGCCGTCAGGAGCGCACAGGGAGGAAGAAGAAAAAGAGGAATGTCAAACGCCGGAGTGGAGGAACGAGAGAAGAAGGGAAAGAAAGAAAGGAAAAGGGAACGAAAAACAGTGGTGAGACTGTTCCTATGTCAGCTACAGACAATGCGGAACATTCCCAATAACACCTCAGACACGTACCCAAAGTGAGGGGAGAAAGAATAGCAATATCTTCTTGCTAGACACGCAGTACGGAAGGAAAAAGACGATGTAAACGCTGGGGCCCCGTGGTAGCCAAGCACAAACCGGCCAAAGAGTGACGAGCCCCCTGGGTGGGGAGCGCGGGGGGGGGGGGGGGGGATATGAATGTGTTTGGCTGGTCACTTACACTGTAAAAGGAAAGCCAGCCATCATAAGAACATAGCAGGAGCTCCTTTTTTACCAGTTAACGCAGCACATCCTTCGCACTGTCAAAGGAAATGGGTGATGTATCTGCAGACTCCTAACTGCTGTCCTACACAGTCAACCTCAACTGCGCCGAAATCATTTCGATGTTCGGCGAATTTTCTAAGTATTTTGGTAAAGTGTATATGGGAGACTTTGATGGCTCGTTACAGAGTACTAATGTCATTGTGACTTACTCAGCTTGCACACCAGTTACTTTTGTTTATGTGAAAATATCTTCACACCGGTTAAAAAGGCTGTAATATGCAGTTAAGAAACGTACAGCATGAGCTCCCAGAGAAATAAATCCGAGACAAAATTACTCTCTAATTAGCTGAAAGCAAATCAGGCGCGAAGAGTAAAGTTGGCATTAGTATTATCAGCAGCAAACACTTTGACTGAATAGAATAAGACTGTTTCCAAATGAGACATACAGCATATACCATCAACATTTGCGCTGTTGTACAGATATTTTCAGTGATAGAGATCCCAAAGATAAGATGAGTAAGTAATCGAATTAAATACAATTACTTTCTAACTATCAGAAACCAAGGTCACTTATGCCAAAATAGTCAGAACCCGCATCTCAACAACCTCTGAAATTTTATAGGTGCAGTCCTGTATGACGTACACTCACTCATACAGTAACCCGCTGTACAATACAGCCCTCGAGGACTGGAGGGAGCTCCCTTACCATTGGCATGCTGACTTTTAAACCACCTTCCAGTTCCAATCACTCATCCTCTCAATGATGATTCTGTGCCCCAACTGCGAGGTCTTTACATGTAATGTCTACGATTATGTAATGTCCCAATCAAATCACCGTCGACGACATATGTCCTGTTGTTGTTGTTGTTTTGGTCTTCAGTCCTGAGACTGGTTTGATGCAGCTCTCCATGCTACTCTATCCTGTGCAAGCTTCTTCATCTCCCAGTACTTACTGCAGCCTACATCCTTCTGAATCTGCTTAGTGTATTCATCTCTTGGTCTCCCTCTACGATTTTTACCCTCCACGCTGCCCTCCAGTACTAAATTGGTGATCCATTTATGCCTTAGAACAGGGCTTAACAACTGGCCGGTTTTGAGCGCGAGTACTCGCGTCTGCTCAGGCACTTGCTCGCGAGCAGGTGCAAGGTCGCGGAGTAGGGAGGGAGGGGTGGGAGGGGAAATGCACGCGCACGTTTTAATAGGGCCGCAGCGTGCCTATTGAATTCGCGGCGACTGTGTAACGTTTAAAGTACTACGATCAGCTCCAAGAGTCGCTTCGCTGGTTAAGAATCATGTCAAGTCGCCGTTGTGTAACCCCAACCATGCTTTCGCAGTTCAACCCCCATTGGGAGGAATTGTATCTGTTTACAGAAAAAGATGGTGTTTCAAAATGTTTAGTATGTCACAAAACGCTGAATTCTTTTAGGAAATTTAATTTGCAGCGACATTATATGTCGTACCACGCGAAAGACTACGGAAGTGGAAAATGTGATGGACCAGATCATGCACAGGAAGTTATTAAACTTAAAAGGAAGCTATCCGAAGAAGATCTGGATGACGAAGAAAAATCAACTGAGGCAGCTCTCAGAATGAGCTACAAAACTGCTTTGTTTCTAGCAAAATCCTTGCGCCCCTTCACTGATGGCGATTTAATAAAAGATGTTTGGTAGTTGCAGCGGAACATTTGTGTCCATCTCAAGTTGAACAGTTTCGGATTGTGCCATTATCTAACATGACCATTATGCGTCGCATACAGGACATGGCAGACGACGTCCAGAGCCAGCTTGCAAATATCTGTAAAGATTTTATGGCGTATTCTCTAGCTCTGGACGGAAGTGTTGATATCACTGGAACAGCTCAGCTTACCATATTTATTAGAGGTGTTAATAGAGATCTTCAGGTGATGGACGAGCTCCTCTATGTAGTAGCCATGAAGAACACTACAACCGGAGGTGATATTTTAAGTAGTGTTGAAGAAAGTGTTGAAATTATAGGATTGTCTTGGAATTCTTTAGTTTCAGTGTCTACAGACGGTGCACCAGCGATGACAGGGAAAAACCCATATTTCGTTGCGCTGTTGAAGGAGAAAATGCAAAAACTGACCGTGCCGAATGAAATAAGGGGCGTTCACTGTGTGATCCACCAGGAAAACTTATGTACAAAGAGTATCATTCTAAAAAATGTGATGAGTGTTGTTGTTCGTACAACCAATTATATAAGGAAGCATGGGCTACAACACAGGCAATTTAAAAGCTTTCTTGAGGATGTAGAAAGCCAGTATGGTAGCCTGCCTTATTACAGCGAGGTCCGCTGGCTTAGTCGTGGCGAATTATTAAATCGATTTTTTTGCCTATTAGATGAGATAAATATGTTCATGGAAATAAATAACATGTGTGTTCCTGAATTGAAAGAGCCTTCATGGAAATGTGATCTCACGTTCTTAGCAGATTTAACTAGCCATCTGAATGCTTTGAACATTTCACTACAAGGTGAAGATCTGTTAATCACTCATTTCATAGATCGAATACGAGCTTTTAAAATGAAACTGACACTTTGGTTGAGTCAGCTGGAAACAGGAAATCTAGCTCAATTTCTTAAATTATCATCCATGCAAGATGTTCACAAAGACTGTGAACGTTATTTACATAGTTTAGTTGCCCTTAAGGAAGAATTTGATCAACGCTTTCAAGATCTGACAGCACTAGACAGTGATTTTGATCTGTTCTCCTCTCCATATTCAGCGAATAGTGAAGAGATTCGTCCTGATGTGTAACTAGAAATTATTGACCTGCAGTGTGACAGAGAATACAATTTTCAGAACAAGAAAAACGTTTTGGAATTCTACAGATACTTCCCTCAGGATAGATTTCCTCGTTTGCACAAACTGGCGGCTACAATAATATGAATGTTCGGTTCCACGTATGTTTGTGAACAACTGTTCTCTGCAATGAAATGTAACAAGACGCGCCTGAGAAACGCATTGTCTTATCGAAATTTAAACTGCACGCTGCGCCTACAATGCACAAGAACAATTACACCGAACATAGACGCAATTGTAAAGGGCAAAAAGTACAAGATAACCGATAATCCCATACTTCAGTGACACCTTTTATTGTGTAACAGTTCACAATTTAATACGAATGTAGAGGCATACACTAAGCTAATAAAATTATGTGGCACGTGTACATTCTCCTTTATTTGTTTCATTTGTCGCAGTAATAATTCGTGAGTGATATCCCTGCAGGAGGCTGCGGATTTACATTGACTGGCGGCAACTGTTGTGTGCCCCACGTGACTCTCCCCACTCTCCGCTCTGGTCCGGTAGTGGGGGTAGCGTGCTCGCGCTGCTCCGTGCTCGCAGCTTGCTCCGCGAGCACGCATGTTGTGAAGCCCTGCCTTAGAACATGTCCTACCAACCGATCCCTTCTTCTATTCAAGTTGTGCCACAAACTCCTCTTCTCCCCAATTCTATTCAATGCCTCCTCATTAGTTATGTGATATACCCATATAATCTTGAGCATTCTTCTGTAGCACCGAATTTCGAAAGCTTCCACTCTCTTCTTGTCTAAACTATTTATCGTCCATGTTTCACTTCCATACATGGCTACACTCCATACAAATACTTTCAGAAACTATTTCCTGACAGTTAAATCTATACCCGATGTTAAGAAATTTCTCTTCTTCAGAAACGCTTTTTTTGCCATTGCCAGTCTACATTTTATATCATCTCTACTTCGACCATTGTCAGTTATTTTGCTCCCCAAATAGCAAAACTCCTTTACTACTTTAAGTGTGTCATTTCCTAATCTAATTCCCTCAGCATCACCCGACTTAATTCGACTACATTCCATTATCCTTGTTTTGCTTTTGTTGATGTTCATCTTATACCCCCTTTTCAAGATACTGTCCATTCCGTTCAACTGCTCTTCCAAGTCCTTTGCTGCCTCTGACAGAATTACAATGTCATCGGCGAACCTCAAAGTTTTTATTTCTTCTCCACGGACTTTAATATCTACTCCGAACTTTTCTTTTGTTTCCTTTACTGCTTGCTAATATACAGATTGAACAGCATTGGGGAGAGGCTACAACCATGTATCACTCCCTTCCCAACCACTGCTTCCCTTTCATGTCCCTCGACTCTTATAACTGCCATCTGGTTTCTGTACAAATTGTAAACAGCCTTTCGCACCCTGTATTTTACCCCTGCCACCTTCAGAATTTCAAAGAGAGTATTCCAGTCATCTGTCCTAGTACTGCCATATGTACAGCAATGAGTACCGTGGAGATATGTTATCATACCACTCGAGGAAGGTACGTAAGGAACATCAGTATCAGTGAAAGACAAAAAATGTGAGTCAGTTTTGGTTCTTAAGTTAAGACAGATACCAAACTTCTCGGGTGATACGTTTCTGCTTAAATAATTACCTACGAAGCCATTCTATAACATGTAGAAGTCTGTAGTATGAACCATGAAATACACTGTATAAGTAAGTGAGAGAGGTGTGCCACGCGGTGGTACTCACTGTAGGTCTTGAGCTGCTCCAGCTGCGATGCCGTCGGAGCCCTCGTGGAGGCGGTGGCTGGTGGAGGGATCCTGGACGTGGGGATGGTCACCAGCCGAGGCCGCTTCGGTGGGGGAACCAGCCGCGGCGCTGCAGCCACCAGCGTCGCCGTCGAGTAGTAGCTGGGACAACGCAAGGCAACGCTCCGTCACTGCTCTGCTAGTCCAGCCTCTCTCACTCACACTCGGACACACTCAAACACACACACACACACACACACACACACACACACACACACACACACATACACACACAATCCCCCTTTAAATTATTATCTATCTTATCTCCTCGTTTTCGGCAAGCATTCCGAACGTGCACAGCACTAACCAGCTCGAATGAATCCCCTATAATCACTGGCTGGATCGAGTACGAAATGTCTCACAAGGCATTGCATTAACAACACACTAAGACTAAAGCAGTTCTTGTTAATGGAATGACCACTCGACTCCACAGCTCCACCGCGTTGTGCAACATATGAAAGATGGCTGCAATACGAGCAAGTAGAGGGGGGCATTGTTCCTAGACATCAAAAGGGCTTTCGACCTTCTCTGGCGTAACAAACTCAGTTGTGTGGCTGGCAAATACAAGGACAGTATGCTTTGTCGCTAGATTTCCTTACTCCTCCTGTAACGCCATGTACTGTTGCCAAGTTTGCCCCCCTTCTTACAGGCATGTAGCCCAGTTTGCCTATGTATAAAATGGTAGGAAATTCAAACTTTCCCAAGGTAGATCTCCTACGATCCACGTTTTAGCATTGCCCTATTGGTGTGACATTAAAAAATTAAAAATTTACGGTCGCAGGTTCGAATCCTGTCTCGGGCATGGCTGTGTGTGATGTCCTTAGGTTAGTTAGGTTTAGGTAGTTCTAGGTTCTAGGGGACTCATGAGCTCAGATGTTAAGTCCCATAGTGCTCAGAGCCATTTGAACCATTTTTTTAAAAATTGATTGATTAATTGAGAGAGTATGGGACCAAACGGCGAGGTGATCAGTCCCGCGATTCAAAAGTGGGTTACATAAGAAAGAGGGTCTGTTAAAAGTCGACGGATTCAGTCAGAGGAGTCAAATTATAAAAGAATGAACATTAAATACACGCAGGAAAAACTAGAAAAAAAGGAGGGCAGTCATGGGGTCACAGACTGTGAAGACTGCAAAAAGAGTCCCCACCAAAACCAACCCGCCCCTGCTCTAAGACTAATGGAGAACCTTATACCTGGAAATAAAAACCACTTTCACGGAGGAAACCAAGGACCAGGTCAACCATCTGTGGATCGTCTGCTAATATAAATTTATGGAAGCAGTAAGACTATACTTAACACGAAGGGGCGTAAGGAGGGGACATGCCAGCAATATGTGAGATATCGTCAGTCCGGCGCCGTAGCCACATTGTAGGGGCGGGTCGTTTAAGTAGAAGGAAACGATGGGTGAGCTGGGTATGGCCAAGGCGTAAACGGCATAAAACAGTGAACTCCTTCCGAAAGGGGCAGAAAGAAGTGCCCCAAACTGCAGTAGACTCCTTGATTGTGCGGAGTTTATTACTATGAGCTATAGAGCTCCAGATGGCACTACATTCTTGGGCAAAGACAGATTTGACGTAGATCCGCATATCTGCAGCTGGAATCGTGAAAGGAAATGGGTAGTAAGTATCTGCTTCTCTAACCAAACGGTCAGCCAAATCATTCCCTGGGATTTCCACATGACTTGGGACCCAGAGAAAGACGACTGAACATGCAGCATGATCAAGGGCAGAGAGTAGCATCGATCGATAACCTGCAGGCTGCTGATGGAGTCGAAACTATGGAGAGAGGCCTGAGAAACATAAAGGAGGGCCCTGTGAATAGCTAGAAGCTCTGCTGTAAATACACTAGATGATACTAGCAACAAATTGTGGTCAAAGCCGTTAGGAGACGTAAAAGCGTATCCAACCTTATCAGTAGTCTTAGAACCATCAGTGTAAAAGATGGTGGCACCCTGGAACTCTGCAAGGAAGGCACATACAAGACACCGGGAAACCATAGGAACACAACTGGCCTTAAGACTCTGGAAGAGATCGGTACTAATCCGTGGTCTAGGCACCGTCCAAGGGGGCGGGAGGGGGGGTTATGGGAGGAAAGACACGGGGTACAGGCCAGTGAGTGCAGATGGAGATCCCAGCAGAGGGTAATGAGACGCAGGCCAACTGGCAATCCCAACCATGGGTGGGTGATAGGAGGGAGATATGCCTCATTGGCAAAGAGCACAGGGTACACAGGATAGTCACGGAATTGGCGAATGGCGACTGCGTGCGAAACAAGGAGATGGCTCTGTCGGATGTGTAGAGGGGGAATCCCTGCTTCTGTGAGGAGACTATCAACAGAACTAGTGCGAAAGGTGCCAATAGCCAGACTCATCCCACAATGATGGACAGGGTCAAGGAGTTTCAAAGTCGAAGGAGCCGCTGAGCCATAAACCTGGTTACCATAATCGAGTCTGGACAAGATCAGAGTACAGTAAGGATGGAGAAGAGTGAAACAGTCTGCACCCCATATGTGTGGACCAGGAGGTGGAGAGCATTAAGAATCCTCATGCACGTAGTCTTTAGGTGGCGTATGTAGGGCAGCCACATCAGCTTGTTATCAAAAATAAGACCAAAGAAACGGGACTGTGCTACAACATCGAGGAGCTGGTTGCCTAAATAAAGTTCTGGATCTGGGTGTACTGTGAGTTGACGACAAAAATGCATAACCCACGTTTTGGAGGGGGAAACCTGGAAGCCATTGGCGGTGGCCCACGCAGAGTCCCGTCGGATGGCACCTTGGAGCTGGCTCTCAGCAGACAACACCAAGTGGGAGCTGCACCACACGCAAAAATCGTCAACGTACAATGCCAGGGTAACCACAGGCCCAACAGAGGTCACAACCACATTTATGGCAATGAGGAAGAGTGTGACACTTAGCACAGAATCCTGTGGGAACCATCTCCTGGTTCTGAGGGGTGCTGAGTGAAGTGCCAACTTAAACCTGGAAGAGCCGGTAAGATAAAAACTCGTGGATAAAAATCAGAAGGGGACCACGGAAACCGCAGTCATTGAGGGTAACTAAAATGTGATGACTCCAAGCAATGTCATACGCCTTATGTAGGTCCGTGAGGACCAATGGATCAGTGCACAGAGCTCCTTCCAGGTTCAGACCCTGGACAGTTGACTGTTGCTGGTGCCCAAAACGCTATGGAGCTTTGACCATATCTGCGATGAAGAGGCATATGTCTCCAGGGAGGAAACATAGCGCTCCCAGCATTCTTTTTTACTGTGCTCGATAAGGTAAAGAGCCTTAGCTCAGAGACACTAAAAAGTGAGGAGGTTGGTCTGGGAGGGGTGCCACTTTAATCGCCAAAGCGCCCGTCGGCGGTCCTGGACAGCGACTGCGATGCCCTTGGTTCCACCACGGAACCTGCCACTGACGAGGGGGCCCAGTGGATAGGGGGACAGCAGTGCCAGTAGCATGAAGAAAAGCAGCAGAGATCCCTTGTACGACTACATCAGTGGTATTCGAGAGGGAGGTGTCAAAGCGGACACAAGATATGTATAAAGGCCAATTGGCCCTGCAGAATGCCCAACATGGGGGCCTGCCTGCCTGGCGGCAGCAGGGGAACGACAGTGTCACTGGAAAGTGGTCACTGTCACAAAGTTCATCATGGGATGACCAATGAAAGGAAGCCATAAGAGCAGAGGAAAGAGATCGTGAGATTGATAACAGAGAAGGGGCCATGAGCAGCATTGAGGAGACACAAATCAAAGTCCGTAACAAGTTGGTCAATTAGGATACCCTGACCCGTCGAAGTGACTCTCCCCCACAGTGGATGGTGGGCACTGAAATCCCCAAGGAGGAGAAACGGGGGCGGGAGTTGCTGGATTAAGGCAGATAGTGCAACATAAGCAAGTGGCCGACCTGGAGGGAGGTAGACATTCCAAAGGGTGATAGCCAGAGTCGTTTGCACTCTAACCATTATCACTTCCAAGGTGGTATGTAGAGGGATCCAGTCACTAACGACATCGGAGTGAACCAAAGTGCAGACCCCACCAGATGCTCTCCCTGGGCCAGCACAGCACTGACAGAAAGTTGGAGAGTGGTCATCACTGAAATGCGTTTCTTGGAGAACAAGAGGAGACAAGCTGTTGCATTTCCAGTATGTGATGATAGTATCCGTTGCAGTTCCACTGGATGATGGTGTGGCGTGAGTTCAAGTTAGACATGAAGGAGCCAAAGAGGAGGTCAGGTCACTTTGTCAGTAGTTGTCACCAACAAGGATGGGGTGACATCCATAAATGTCATACTCAGGATGTGAGAGGGGAGTAGGCATCTCCAGGGACACTGGGGGCGCCTTGTTGTGGGATTTATGTTTCTTCTTCTTCTCTTTGAGGTGGAGGAGGGCAGGATACAGGTGGAGTACAGGCGTCTGTTAGATCGGCGACTGAAAGCGAGTGGGCGACCTTGGGGCACACAGATAGTGCGCCTCGTGACCGACTGGAGGTGAGAGTCTTCCGGCCTGAGAGATGCCAGGGAGAGGGTTCCTGGGAGGGAGCCCAATCACCGGCAGATGCCCAATCTTCGGCTGGTGAGGGGGAGCGACTCCCTGACGGGAGGTCGTGGGAACTGCAGGGGAGTGTAAAGAAGAGTGGGGCAGTGCTGGGGTAAAAATGAGGAAGGTGGAGGAGGAGGAGGAGGAAAGGAAGTAACAGAGGCAAAAAGCGAAGATTGTGACACCAGATGGAATCTCTAATACTTTTGGCGAGCCTCAGCTTAAGACAGGCGATCCAGGGACTTGTATTATTGTACCTCCTTTTCTCTCTTGCAAGACGAGCAATCCGACGAGTGAGGGGTGTGGGGTTCAGAACAGTTGACACACACAGGCGGCGGAACACAAGGAGTTCATGGACTGGGTGGCCACAGTCACCACTGTACAGCGGGAAGACATATGCCCAAAACGCAAGCACTGAAAGCATCGCATATGTGGAAGGAAGTACGGCTTCACTTCACATCTGTAGCACATAACCCTGATCTTCTCTGGGAGGGTATCCCCCTCGAAAGCCAGAATGAAGGCGCCAGTATCGGTTCGGTTGTCTTTGTGACCCTTCTGCACACATCGAACAAAATGAACGCCATGCTGCTCCAGATTAGCCCGGACTTCCTCATCAGTTTGCACAATGAGGTCCCTATGAAAAATGACGTTCTGGACCATATTCCGAGATTGGTGAGGAGTGGTAGACACTGGGACGTTGCCAAGACGATTACAGGCACGAAGAGCTGCGGATTGGGTGGCAGAAGAAACTTTGATCAACAGGGAGCCTGACCGCATCTTGCTAATAGACTCCACTTCACCAAACTTTTCCTCGATATTTTCCACGACAAACAATGGCTTTGTGGCAGTGAAAGTGTCTCCATCCATCCTAGTACAGACGAGGAAATGGGGAAAGGGTTTCAGCCCAAGATAGCGAGCCTTGCCCTCCTCCCATGGGATAGCTAGGAAAGGGAAGGCTGCCAGGGCATACGTAGCAGCATTTAAGGATCATTCACCATTCGAAGAAACGGCCACTTGAGAACGGCCAGATTTTTTGCAACTTGATATGCTTCAAGCGCCAAGCATCCGCCCTGATACCACCCACTCCGAGCAGGGGTTCTCCCCATGGGCGCCACCCAGCCACAGCAAGGCCCATCTGGCATAGCAGCCATTGCTGGGAGTTCTGATGCTTGGCATACATGGTGAGAAAACAGCTCAGGTATCAGTAGTGTGATCCCTGTGTTGTCAGGCGCTCAGCCATATGGGTACATAACATCCCACCACACAGACTGGCTACATGTGTTGGTGACCTAGCAGGGTGGAAGGAGGCTACAGTGGGGCAAGGAGGGGGGGGGGGGGAGAGGAGAGGAATCCACACCGTAGATGCTAGGGAGAGAGTTCTTCGCCATATGGCTCACACAAAAAACAGGAAATTTTGAAGTGGAGGTCAAACCTCAAGTAGGGACCGAAACGCCAAAAGGGTGAAAAAACAGGCAAAAGGAACAAAACTGTAACCAACAAAGGAAACAAGGGGAATGGCTGCTACGGAATGAACAATGAGCTGCAATAGCTCGGGAACCGTGTGCGCCACGCACTAACTCGCGAAAGAACCGTAAGCCACCGGGAGGGGTGGGGGCGACTTGAGGATACGAGAACAGTGTCTATGATGTCATTATCCAAGACCGATGCTCCCAAAATACGAAAACAGTCTCTATAATGTCAAAATCCAAGTATCTGTTGTTGAAAATATCCAGTGATTCAGACTAAACGGCAATATTTATTTACTGAGGCATACGGCAGAAAAACTATTTGTACATTGATGATACTTTATTACGAATTGTGCAGAAATATTTTCACTATTCAGCAGGTTTCATTTTGAAAAGGTTTCCAGCGAATCTCAAAAAAATGCTGAGTGATAAACCTGAATTATTCAAATCCACACTCCTATTATGTACAGCAGTTCCTTCCAGTAGTTCAAAAATTTTGTCTGTAACAGGTTATCTGTATATTCATTCGTAGATTTTTATATTGTTTTGTAATTTGTTAATTATTCTGTATATAAATTTTCTAAGTGGCTTTCTGTAAAGTATGTAATAACTTGTTGCATGACCAAGTAGCCGGTCGCGGTGGTCGTGCGGTTCTAGGCGCTCCAGTCCGGAGCAGCGCTGCTACTACGGTCGCACGTTCGAATCCTGCCTCGGGCATGGATGTGTTTGATGTCCTTAGGTTAGTTAGGTTTAAGTAGTTCTAAGTTTAGGGGACTAATGACCTTAGCTGTTAAGTCCCATAGTGCTTAGAGCCATTTGAACCATGACCAAGTAGCTTTGGCTCATATGGTCCTTCAGAACTCGATAAATAAGTGTACAAAAAATCAACCGAACAAAGAAAAAATGTACAATTCATTAAGTACATAAGGTATACAGTTGACCAAAATGGGCAACCTCAAGAGGATCTGGTGCTACCTGAAGTACATCTTAGTCAGGCACTGAGATAGAAATAGCAGTAGAGCAAGCGTTTTATGGTTTGTGCTTACGGGCAGTTGACGTTTATAGTGACGACTGGCACTCACTAGTTTGGAAATTACAACCTGAATCTTCCAATACCAGGGCACCCCATGTAGTTCACATCTCTTGGGCGACGGAGCAGACAGTTTCAGATGATTGAGGCCTATAACGATAGTTTAAAGCTTGCACTTTCAACATTTCCATTCTTGCTTTGAATGGCACCAGCTGCAATATGTGGTTGCTTTTCATAAAACTCATCCTGGCAACTGATACATTATCATGCAGTGGGTGATTAGGTCTTCTGTATAGGTTTGTATACTGGCAGTAATATCACGAGTGACAGTAGCACTATCACGCCATATTGAATTTCTAGTCACCGAGAGAATTTGATACAAAAGGTAAAATTCAGCTTTTCTTTGGGACTTTTGTACGTTTGATCAACACTATTGCTGCCCCTATCTTTCTCTATCTCCTCCCTTTTCCTGAGGGGAGTAGCTTAGTGGTCTGAAGAATATGCTTAGTTTTGTAAGCACAATCTTTTAGGATACTGTTACCAATCACTCAATAGTAGCATATTTTTGCTCTGAAGGAACCACAGGAACAGAGTGACACCAAAAACATTAAGTGTGTTTGACAGGAACATGTCAACTATATAGAGAAAGTTACTGTTGATTCTAGGGTGGACGCGGTTGAGCACAGCAGATTGGCATTAACAAAACACATTCACCCGCCTTCAATGCAAAACCGAACCTACCTAGAGGGAAACATCCTAGGTCCAGAAAGAGGCCGTAGGCTTGAGGCTCCATCGCCTGGCTAGCGAAGGCGGTAGCCAGGTATACGCGTGTGTGTGTGTGTGTGTGTGTGTGTGTGTGTGTGTGTGTGTGTGTCACACGGTCCCTGTGGAACACATATTGTATGGGGAAGAGTTTAAGGATGATGTATTAGAAAGGCTTCTGGAATGTTAAAACACTGGGCGTTGGGTATCGTGGTTGTATTGAGAAAGACAAGGCTTTCATTAATCTAAAGTAGATCTTAATAAGAACTTTGAAAAAGGGTCTGCAGTAGCTTTTACGGCATAAGTCATGTAAAAACAGCAACTAATAGTGCTTAGAGTACACATTTTTTCTGGAGACAAAGGAACTGAGATGACTTACGCTGGTAATGCTTCAGCTTCAGTCGTCACTTTTAATGCACTGATCGTTATCTTCTTTCCAACTAAAACAACTAGAGCTCCCATTTGGTGTGAGGAAACATGGTGCCTATGTCTTGGAGGGCAAGCACGTGCTCAGATAATATAAATATAGTCAGGCATTCGTATCAGTAACAATTGTATCCCTTGTCCCCAGAGACAAGCAAGTCGAAACAACGTCTACAGATGTAACATTATAAACCATTCCGTACCACAAATAAAATACGTCGGTAAGCATCTCCGGATGCCCCAATGAATGAGCTCTTTATGACGCCACTGGATTACGTGAAGGCATACCACACCAGTGTGGCCGGTGTGGTCAAGCGGTTCAAGGCGTTTCAGTCTGGAACCGCGCGACCGCTACGGTCGCAGATTCTAATCCTGCATCGGGCATGGATGTGTGTCATGTCCTTAGGTTAGTTAGGTTTAAGTAGTTCTAAGTCTAGGGGACTGATGACCTAAGATGTTACGTCCCATAGTGCTCAGAGCCATTTTATTCTTTCTTCTGTTCATGTTGCTTTCTTCTTGTTTTCTTCTGGAAATCCTAGAATGGTTGTACCTTCTCCATGAATTCGATGTCTTTGTTATTCCCAAGTCCTGCAGATCTTTCTTAACGTCTATAAACCATCCAATTTTTTTTTGACTTGACACAGAAATTGAATTTTCTCAGCCTGTTATTACCCATTGTTTTTAAGTGATCATAAAATGCATGCCTCCGCTTTCTTATTCTGTCTAGTATGTTCTCAGTTCTTCCTTCCTAGCTCTCAATTTCCAAATCCCATTTTCAAACTTTGGACCCAAAACTTCTCGAATAGATCAACACACCTATCATGTTCTAGCCGAGAACTGCTGCAGAAGACAGTGTAGTTCACATTTGTTGAGGTTCACGGTCTGTAACTTTATCGTGAGCTGCAAATGTTAGAGAACTAACGACTAAACTAGTCTGACACACTAATAAATTAACAGACGGAACTTTATAATTTTCGAAGCGTGCTGCTCCCTCACTTTAAGGTATCCCAGTCAGGTACAGCCCACATGTCCGTGTACAAGGGGTAATGAAACAGTTAGACGCTGATCATAAGGACCCCGTTTTCATACTGAAGCAACTCCCCAGGAGCTGCCGGTCATAAGAACGAAAGATAAACGTCATTTTGATAGGTACAATACACGATATTATTAGTGCGCTTGATAAACTACTGGGAACCTGGTGATGGCTATTAAAAAATGGCTCTGAGCACTAAGGGGCTTAACATCTGAGGTCGTCAGTTCCTAGAACTTAGAACTACTTAAACCTAACTAACCTAAGGACATCACACACACCCATGGCCGAGGCAGGATTCGAAGCTGCGACCGTAGCGGTCACGTGGTTCCAGACTGAAGCGCCTAGAACCACTCGGCCACCAGCGGCCGGCTGACTGGGGGTTCATTTTATCAGAATACTCAGAAACTATCCCTGAACACTATCCCAAAGTTTGTTTTTGGAGTTCTGGTTCACTCTGTGTAACAAAAAAATGGTTCAAAGGGCTGTGAGCACTATGCGACTTAACTGCTAAGGTCATCAGTCGCCTAGAACTTAGAACTAATTAAACCTAACTAACCTAAGAATAGCACACACATCCATGCCCGAGGATTGTGTGTAACAGTCAGAAAACCAGCCAGAGATATGAACCATACAGCTTCACTGCTGCGGTGACATCTGGTAACAGGCGAGTGTAGAGCACCACACAAGTTCTTAATAGCTAAATTTTGGTTGTGAGACGTTCTTTCTCCACGAGGATTTGAAACACATGCCACTGGGTCGAAAGTAGAGCACTGCATCCGCGTGGCAGAACCGAGTGAGCAGCGAATCACACGCGCTGTAGAAGCAAGTGTCCAGCAATTTCCTCACTAGGTGTTTCTTGTGATTTGGTTGGAAGTGCTGCCTCCTCTTGTCTGGACTTCTTAAGTGTTGAAGGTAAACGGGTAAGAGTCCCTTTACTTACACGAGTGAATGATTCTAGCCGCTTACTCCTCCTTTTATGGATCTAGGCACCCGAACACGTTCCCATCTTTCAGTAGCGACTAGTCCCACATAATTCAGGTGGAAAATCGTGTGACGCAGTCTTCCAACAGTGTCCAGTTTGTGCATCAAGGAGCGTATGGCATCCCGAATGGTTTCCATCATCAGTTCGAAAGGCAGGTCCCGAACTCTCGCCCAGTACCAAGCACAAACAATGATTTTGAAGTAACGGCTATTAACTGATGTTGAAAGTGGTCCCCAAGAGGAGCATCCGTAGAGCGCTGCAAGCAAGATGATTGTTCTGTAAAATGTGAGCTTCGTGCAAAGTTTAAGCAGCCGCACGGCTAACCGGGCGAGCTAAAGTGTTGGGTATTACTCGTAAGGATCAGATTATTCACGATGTTTTTCAATATACCCAACTGCACACGAAGTTGACTTTTATGCTACTAGAAAGAAAACTTTTATAACAAATGCCTTTTACATTTCGAATGAAATGTCACGAAAGCTCGTTTCCGTTTCTAGTTTAAATTTCAATCCTTTTAGTCTTGTCGTCATAAGGTAATAACTTTTGCCAAGAACAACAATGAGTTCTTTCTTGTCAAGAACTTTATCTATGACCTCACATTGTTTGCGATGCAGGAGAATGCCACTCCATCGCCTGCTGTCGAAAGAAGTGTAAGTGGAGAGCCTTTGGGAACTGAAAACAGATGCCGGGGCGATTTAAACGTCAGGCGGTGGCAGGGGCCGCTAGGCGGCGCGATCAGCGGCGGCGCTCGGGCGGGCAGAGGGGGGCGGCCAGTTTGCTCAGCGCTCGATCCGCCGGCGGCCGGAAGTTTGTAATTACTTGTTCCGAAAGCCCCCGGCCCAGACCTATGACACGGCTGCCAGCGGCCTCTCGGCTTATCGCCGCATTTCCTGCAACACTACAAGTATTCTGCTAATTAGACTACTAAGCCCGCACTTAATCGTTATATCGTCGTGACACTAAACTCTGCAAATTCATCTGCTGCTGTTACGAAGTTTTCGACACGGAATTCGTTAGCTCCCACAATCACAGACCCTTCTACGATTTAGGAAGCTATTTTGCAAAGGACATCGTCACGGTCTGTGGCGCATACAAGCCGACATTTTGCCATCATCAATGGAATGCGGAGTCCTATATAAAAAGCATTTTCTCCATACCAGCTTAATTTCTGATGACCACCATGTATCTTTTCAGAATACTTCTTACTAACGAGTTATCCGAAACTGGTGTGTCTTTTTCATATTAAGAATACTGTTTCTTTATTTTTCACTGTCTGATCGTTTTTGTGATAGTCCCTTACGCAAAATGCCCCATAATTAATTATGGTGACTTCAGGAGTGCATTGTATTTTCAGTGTACAACCACAAAATTCACTTTTAAATTCCAGTTTAAGGTAAGGAAGTAATGAATCATGAAACACTTATAGCAAGACGATTCCCGGAGCACTGGTTTACGAATTGTAAAGTAAGACGACGACACACAAATAACTGTCCAAAGACTGCAGCAAAGTAAGACGACGACACACAAACAAAGTAAGAACAACGACATTTCTATGAATGATATAACTTCATTGCTTATTATGAAACCATGTGTTGAAAATGCGTGTGAGGATAATTTACTTGCTTACTATATATACACTACTAGCCATTAAAATTGCTACACCAAGAAGAAATGCAGATGATAAACGGGTATTCATTGGACAAATATATTATACGTGAACTGACATGTGATTACATTTTCACGCAATTTGGGTTCATAGATCCTGAGAAATCAGTATCCGGAACAACCACCTCTGGCTGTAATAACGGCCTTGATACGCCTGGGCATTGAGTCAAACAGAGCTTGTATGGCGTGTACAGGTACAGCTGCCCATGCAGTTTCAACAGGATACCACAATTCATCAAGAGTAGTGACTGGCGTATTGTGAGGAGCCAGTTGCTCGGCCACCACTGACCAGACGTTTTCAATTGCTGAGAGATCTGGAGAACGTGCTGGACAGGGCAGCAGTCGAACATTTTCTGTATTCAGAAAGGCCCGTACAGGACCTGCAACATGCGGTCGTGCCTTATCCTGCTGAAATGTACGGATTCGCAGGGATCGACTGAAGGGTAGAGCCACGGGTCTTAACACTTCTCAAATGAAACGCCCATTGTTCAAAGTGCCGTCAATGCGAACAAGAGGTGACCGAGACGTGTAACCAATGACACCCCATACCTTCACGCCGGGTGATACACCAGTATGACGATGACGAATACACGTTTCCAATGTGCGTTCACCGCGATGTTGCCAAACACGGATGCGACCATCATGATGCTGTAAACAGAACCTGCATTCATCCGATGACGTTTTGCCATTCGTGCACCCAGGTTCGTCGTTGAGTACACAATCGCAGGCGCTCCTGTCTGTGATGCAGCGTCAAGGGTAACTGCAACCATGATCTCCGAGCTGATAGTCCACGCTGCTGCAAACGTCGTCGAACTATTCTTGCAGATGGTTGTTGTCTTGCAAACCTCCCCATCTGTTGACTCAGGGATCGAGACAGTTCTGCATGATCCGGTACAGCCATGCGGCTAAGATGCCTGTCATCTCGACTGCTAGTGATACGAGGCCGTTGGGATCCAGCACGGCGTTCCGTGTTATCCTCCTGAAACCACCGATTCCATATTCTGCAAATAGTCATTGGATCTCGACCAACGCGAGCAGCAACGTCGCGACACGATAAACCGCCATCGGGATAGGCAACCATCCAACCTTTATCAAAGTCGGAAACGTGATGGTACACAGTTCTCCTCCTTACACGAGGCATCACAACAACGTTTCACCAGGCAACACCGGTCAACTGCTGTTTGTGTATGAGAAATCGGTTGGAAACTTTCCTCATGTCAGCGCGTTGTAGATGTCGCCACCGGCGCCAACTTTTCGTGAATGCTCTGAGAAGCTAATGATTTGCATATCACAGCATCTTCTTCCTGTCGGTTAAATTTAGCGTCTGTAGCACGTCGTCTTCGTGGTGTAGCAATTTTAATGGCCAGTAGTGTACCTACATATAGGAAACGTGTATTTCATGACGTATGGTCACAAAGAGCTGTGCATCATGAAAGGGTGAATGTTTTACATACACGGCTGTGCACTTCAAGCAGTAAAAATGCCTTTGATGAAACAATCCATTTTTATTATTCACAGATTTCTTGAGAGAATCCCACTATGATATTTCATACGAAATGTCCCAGGAGGAATTGTCAATATTCACGGATATGAAAGAACAAAGTTTCGAGGCAACAAAATCTAGTAAACATAGGCTCTAATATGCACACCTGGAGAGCTATGAGCATTACTTCATCTTCGATACTGTAAAAACAGATCTCTTCTACAGAAAGCTCTCCGCTTTATATGGTGTACTCTCTAAAACAACAAAAAATATTAAAGTTAAAGCAGTTACAACCCTCGGTCGCGAAAATTAAGTCTTTTGATCTGCTTTCGGCACTTCTATGAGCGCCTTCATCAGAAATTAAAGATTCAAATTGGCCTATAACATACGAACAAGATCACGGGAAAATTTTTTTTTATATACACTCCTGGAAATTGAAATAAGAACACCGTGAATTCATTGTCCCAGGAAGGGGAAACTTTATTGACACATTCCTGGGGTCAGATACATCACATGATCACACTGACAGAACCACAGGCACATAGACACAGGCAACAGAGCATGCACAATGTCGGCACTAGTACAGTGTATATCCACTTTTCGCAGCAATGCAGGCTGCTATTCTCCCATGGAGACGATCGTAGAGATGCTGGATGTAGTCCTGTGGAACGGCTTGCCATGCCATTTCCACCTGGCGCCTCAGTTGGACCAGCGTTCGTGCTGGACGTGCAGACGGCGTGAGACGACGCTTCATCCAGTCCCAAACATGCTCAATGGGGGACAGATCCGGAGATCTTGCTGGCCAGGGTAGTTGACTTACACCTTCTAGAGCACGTTGGGTGGCACGGGAAACATGCGGACGTGCATTGTCCTGTTGGAACAGCAAGTTCCCTTGCCGGTCTAGGAATGGTAGAACGATGGGTTCGATGACGGTTTGGATGTACCGTGCACTATTCAGTGTCCCCTCGACGATCACCAGTGGTGTACGGCCAGTGTAGGAGATCGCTCCCCACACCATGATGCCGGGTGTTGGCCCTGTGTGCCTCGGTCGTATGCAGTCCTGATTGTGGCGCTCACCTGCACGGCGCCAAACATGCATACGACCATCATTGGCACCAAGGCAGAAGCGACTCTCATCGCTGAAGACGACACGTCTCCATTCGTCCCTCCATTCACGCCTGTCGCGACACCACTGGAGGCGGGCTGCACGATGTTGGGGCGTGAGCGGAAGACGGCCTAACGGTGTGCGGGACCGTAGCCCAGCTTCATGGAGACGGTTGCGAATGGTCCTCGCCGATACCCCAGGAGCAACAGTGTCACTAATTTGCTGGGAAGTGGCGGTGCGGTCCCCTACGGCACTGCGTAGGATCCTACGGTCTTGGCGTGCATCCGTGCGTCGCTGCGGTCCGGTCCCAGGTCGACGGGCACGTGCACCTTCCGCCGACCACTGGCGACAACATCGATGTACTGTGGAGACCTCACGCCTCACGTGTTGAGCAATTCGGCGGTACGTCCACCCGGCCTCCCGCATGCCCACTATACGCCCTCGCTCAAAGTCCGTCAACTGCACATACGGTTCACGTGCACGCTGTCGCGGCATGCTACCAGTGTTAAAGACTGCGATGGAGCTCCGTATGCCACGGCAAACTGGCTGACACTGACGGCGGCGGTGCACAAATGCTGCGCAGCTAGCGCCATTCGACGGCCAACACCGCGGTTCCTGGTGTGTCCGCTGTGCCGTGCGTGTGATCATTGCTTGTACAGCCCTCTCGCAGTGTCCGGAGCAAGTATGGTGGGTCTGACACACCGGTGTCAATGTGTTCTTTTTTCCATTTCCAGGAGTGTAGAAGTGTAGTACTGTCTAACAGTAAATGAAACAAACAGTACTTACATGTCACGTATAAAATAAATATCAAGCGATAAAGCTATAGTCACAAAATTTTTAAAAATGTGTACATGGAAGGCGAGCCACTATGCGCTGCTCATACATGTCAAGCCGCAGGTAGCAACAGACTGAGGCGCCCGCGTTATCAACTGCGGGCAGGTGAAAATTGCACCAACAGTGCCATCTAGTGCCACTACTATAAGTAGGATACTTAACATTTAAAATGTAGACAGCCCGCATCTCGTGGTCGTGCGGTAGCATTCTCGCTTCCCACGCCCGGGTTCCCGGATTCGATTCCCGGCGGGGTCAGGGATTTTCTCTGCCTCGTGATGGCTGGGTGTTGTGTGCTGTCCTTAGGTTAGTTAGGTTTAAGTAGTTCTAAGTTCTAGGGGACTGATGACCATAGATGTTAAGTCCCATAGTGCTCAGAGCCATTTGAACCAATTTTGAAAATGTAGACAAATGAATGCTAAGATGAACATTCGTGGCCGACGGCTGTAATTGCTTTAACTTTTATTTGTAAACGGTCGCTGACCACACAGCCACATTTAAAATTTCGAAAAATATTAAATAAAAAAGACGTACCACAAAGGAATAGTTCTAACGAGACGTAAATCGGTAGATGCGATGTACATGTACATACAAAAAAATGATTACAATTTCAGAAAAATTGGATGAGTTGTTCAACAGAAAGAACTTCACAAACTGAGCAAGTCAGTGAAACGTTTGTCTACTTCAGGTCCTTATGCAAACAGTTATTTGGCTTGGCATTGATTGACAGGGTTGTTGGATGTCCTTCTGAAGGATGTTATGCTAAATTCTGTCCAATTTGCGCGTTAGATCGCCAAAATGCCAATCTCAATTGGGAAGTGATCGGGCGACCTTGCTGGCCATGGCAGGGTTTGGCAAGTACGAAGACAAGAGCAGAAACTCTCGCCCTGTGCAGATGCGCGTTATCTTGTTGAAATGTAATCACAGGATGGCTTGGCTTGAAGTTCAACAAAAAGGGGCGTAGAATATAGTGGACATACCGCTATGCCGTACGGATGCCGCGAATGGCAACCGAAGGGGTCCTGTGCTTTGAAACTAAAGGCACTCCAGACCATCACTCCTGCTTATTGGGCGCTAAGGCGGGCGACAGTGATTTTGGTATCCCACCACTGTCCGGAAAGTCTACGGACACGTTTTGCTGAGCACTGGGGTTCACCGTAGACAGCTCGGATACAGTGAACGAGATTCCAGGCCGAATGTTCCCGACACGACTTTGAAAACAAAATGGTTTCTTAGAGGTGAGGTCTTTCGATGCAACTAAATGAAACATCGTTTCTCTTCTGCCATATACGTTTCGTTCCTTTTTATTTGTGAATCATCTTCAAAAAAATGGTTCAAATGGCTCTGAGCACTATGCGACTTAACTTCTGAGGTCATCAGTCGCCTAGAACTTAGAACTAATTAAACCTAACTAACCTAAGGACATCACACACATCCATGCCCGAGGAAGGATTCGAACCTGCGACCGTAGCAGTCCCGCGGTTCCGGACTGTGCGCCTAGAACCACTAGACCACCGCGGCCGGCGAATCATCTTCAGTGGCCTACAATACATAGTTCTATTTTATACGTAATCGCTGTTATTCTATTATTGTTAGGTAAGAAACAACTGTTTGAGGTGCGTTGTTTCGCAAGGTTAAATTGCTGTCTCGCTCTACTTGCTACTTTGTGATTTCCTTTCTCTTTAGATGTATTTTGATGCTGTGAAGCAGAGTAGCTCATTTAGCTGAAGCATTCCACTAGCGTTCCAGTACTAGATAGATAACTTGAGAAGTTCCCACAATGTCTAGTGACATCGATACCGACACGTTAATTAGTGAAGTTGAAAGAATACCTCACATATGGGATCCACCTCGTTGGAATACAAGAGCCGTGCAATGTGTTTGAAGGCGTGGCAAGAAGTCACTGCAAATAGAATACTCGGCACTGAAGGTCTGAACGAGGCAAGTCACAAAATGCGGTAAGATAACGCAATTTTCCTCGTATAAGTATTTCTACGCGAAATACAAAGCATCATAATTAAAGAATTACATTCAGGAGTTCAGTTTCTGCACAGCACAATGGATAATTATGTAGAAAAATTGTACAGGTCCGCAAATTTCTATTTTTGAGATATGTGGCCTGTGTTCAGTGAATTTTTGGTTCCTGCCAGGACACAGCTCCTGCAGCAACTAAATATTCCGCAAACTTATCTTGTACAGTATTATCCGATCTAGTGACAGGTGCAGTTTCTGTCACGTCTTCGAAACCGGTCTTTAAACTTGGATCCGTCTCTCACTCAAACAAAATTTTGGAACATGCAACTTGTTCTCACAATTGATACTGTTACATCAAAACTGACAATCAGCGGTCGGTGAAAAACCCATCACTTGAGACTTAACATTCAGAAAGTGCATTAATAAACCTCCGGGGTACAGTAAGTCGGTAATAAGAAACTAGCTTTTTGTGAGGCATGTTTTTTGGAGCATGCGGCAACACGTTGCCTCAATGCGAAGCCTTCATGTGTACCTGAGAAGGGCTTTTGTAGGTTCAACACTAGTGTACCTTGTTTCATTTTCTCCCAAAACACGCTGTTTTTAATTGTATCTGAATCACAGTTCCTTCCATATCCTTCGACACCACTTAACGTGAAACAATAATTGGACTCAGATGGCCATGAGAACAATGGAGAAATAATTCTTGTTACTGAAGAACAGTGACAAACTTTTGATAGGTTTTACTAGACGGATATGTTTTCCATCAAGGGCTCCGAAGCTATGAGAAAAATTGGCGACATTTAGGAAACCATTTCTAATTTCATTCCACTTGTCTATTGAGGGCTCTGGCATGCATTCTCCTATAAACGTGATGCAAATAGTGGCACACACTTGCCTCGTAATCTATCCAATTGTTGATGCACCCATTAAACAAGAGTAACGCAGGTTCGTAAATACAGGGTGTACATAAGATATGGGATCACATTCAATTATTTATCGTACAAGAACCAAACATTGTACAGATATCATACACACATCATTTTGAATAGAAACCTTGCAAGTTTTTTTTTCTTCTTTTTTCTTTTCATGTATACCGCCACAGTGTATTTTGGTAATCTGCCGATAGTCAGCGCTAGTATCACACATGGCGGGCGAGTAAAAAAAAATGGTTCAAATGGCTCAGCACTATGGGACTTAACATCTGGTCATCAGTCCCCTAGAACTTAGAACTACTTAAACCTAAGTAACCTAAGGACAGCACACGACTTAACATCTGGTCATCAGTCCCCTAGAACTTAGAACCACTTAAACCTAAGTAACCTAAGGACAGCACACAACACCCAGTCATCACGAGGCAGAGAAAATTCCTGACGCCGCCGGGAATCGAACCCGGGAACCTGGGCGTGGGAAGCGAGAACGCTACCGCACGACCACGAGATGCGGACGGGCGAGTTCAGGTGGGGAGCAAGCTTTCTGTGTGTTGGAGTTCGACAAAGACAAGTGTGCTACAGCTGTTCAGCCGACGTTTAGAACCAAAGACGGTAAGAAGCCACCAACACGGAAGGCCATTTACCACTGGCATAACACATTCGTAACGACAGGTTGCTTGTGCCCGGCAAAGAGAAGCGGACGTCCCAGTGTGACTGAAGTGAATGTGCAGCGCGTACGAGAGACATTCATAAGGAGTTCAAAGAAATCGGTGCGTCGTGCATTCCGTAAATTCAAAAATGTTCAGATGTGTGTGAAATCTTGTGGGACTTAACTGCTAAGGTCATCCGTCTCTAAGCTTACACACTACTTAACCTGAATTATCCTAAGGACAAACACACACACCCATGCCCGAGGGAGGACTCGAACCTCCGCCGGGACCAGCAGCACAGTTCCGTAAACTCGAAATGGCTCTAATGACAGTGTGGAAAATCCTGCGACAGAAGCTGGCTATGAAACCATTCAAATTGGAGCTAGTGCAGAAACTCAATGGCGACAACAAAGACAAGCGTTTTGAGTTCTGTTCGTAGCTGCAACAATTGAATGAGGATGGGAATGGCACTGTTGATCGCTTAAATTTTAGCGACGAAGCCACTTTTCACACTATTGGGTAAATGAACAGGCGCAATTGTAAATCTGGGGTACAAAGCATCTACACGAATGCATTGAATTTAAGCATGATTCCCCAAAGGTAAATGTTTATTGTGCATTGTTACGTCGAAAACTGTACGAGCCACTCTCCTTCGCCGAGAGCACTGTCACCGGATATTCCTACCTGGACATGTTGCAGCAATGGCTGATGCCTCAAAAGCAAGCGAACTCTCCGTTCATCTTTCAGCAGGATGAGGCTCCACCCATTTTCATCGTGAAGTTCGTGCGTACCTGAACACGGAGCTGCCGCATCGATGGATCGGCCGTGCTACTGAATGGGACAGCTGTTTCATGAAATGGCCTCCATGATCACCAGATCTCAATGCGTGTGACTCTTTTCTGTGGGGTCACCTTAAAGATCTGGTGTATGTACCGCCTCTACCACGTGACGTAGCAGTGCTCCGAGAGAGAATACGGAAGCGACTGCCACAGTCGACGATGCTATGCTGGGACGGGTATGGCAAGAATTCGATTACCGTATTGACGTCTGCCGGGTCACTCATGGTTCGCATATCGAATGTTTGTAAAAAAATTTCAGAGTTTGTCTTCAAAATACAATATGGATAACATCTGCGCAATGTTTAGCTCTTGCGTAATAAACTGTTGAAAATGTTCCCGGACTTTATGTACAACATGTATGTCTACGCTTCCAAGATATCCCTAACTTGTAAAGCATATATTTGATAGTTATGTACGTTCACAGAGAAAAGTAGAGTTAATTTTAGATGTTGAATCGGCTAAGCTGACATAAAACCTTAGATGTAAATCTCCTTACGATAAGAGATGTACGTGGTCTTGGTAATAAACGACTTATCGGCTTTGTACTTGTTATTTTAGTTGCTAAGGAGCAGACGATACGGAAAACTGCACAGGATGCCTTTCAACTACATTTTCTTGGTCGACTTCCTGAACCACCAACAGAGTGTGACTTTTGACTCAAAATCAGTCATGCAAGATAACGATTATAACAACGATGCACTCGCAGAAAAAAAGTCGAGACGAAACCTGTGAAGAACAAATCGATTATGTCCGACCGAATGTGAACACCGAAAGAAGTCTACCAACTACCGGTATTTCAACTGTTTATGTCGAATAAGCTAACTAATCAGGCTAACTGAAAGATCAGCCCCCCATCCCACTCCGGCTCCATCCACGTCTCTCGCTATCCACTGACCTCTTTCACGTACACTCCACTTTCAGTATTCCAACAGCATGCTAACCGCTCTGTGCTGTATCACGAGCATTCGTCCGTTCAGACGCAAGTTGTGACTCTACTACCCAATCAACGTCGACTTCATTTTGGGAGACGTTATAATTATTATAGGAATTCAGTTGCAAGACAAGTATCAAATAGTATACTACCATATATAATACATAGTTGTAGCACAGCTTAGAATCATTAAATATATTATTTAAATTAATCGTCTTCCTTACACTTATTCAAAATCTTACGTTATGGTTACTGCAACTCGTTCTATCGGACTAACAGCTATCCTTCCGAAATTTTCATGTGTCAGTCTGTCTTGCATTCTATCGACAAGCTCGTCAAAGGAACGAATTGCCAAACGAAAATTTGTATAAAATTTATCTTGGTTGTTGTGCAAATCTGAATACAATGTAACGAACGCTCCTTTCGACAGCTTTGTTCCACCACAAGATGCATCCAAAACGACCTTCTCTCGCATGTGGAATTTCTCTTTTTGTATATCACATAGGCTGAAATGACTTAATTCCGCGAATTCATCTCCATACATGCGATCAAACAGAACGATATGCAAGAGCACAGATCCCGAGCACGGTGAACAAAGTCCGCATTCGTTCGGGTGTACAGAATCTCGCGCATCCGCCAGCGTAAACCATCGACGCGGGTGCGCGGAACGCGGATCATCCGCGTTAAGTGTGCAGCAGGGCTTACGGTCTTGGAAATCATTTTCTGACATTCCCTCTGATCTCATGATTCTGGAAGGCACAATGGATCAACACAAATACGCATCTATCGTTGGGTACCATGTCCACCTGTACATGTAGTTTACATTTCATTTATTTATTTATTTTTATTTACGCGTCAAGTTCCGTACGACCAAACTGAGGAGCAAATCTCTAAGGTCATGGAACATGTCAGTACACGAAATTACAGCATAAAAGAAGAGATAAAAATAAAATCTTTATGAACCAGAAAAAAGTCAATCCATGAGTTTAAGTAAACGCAATCAACAATACAACAAGAAATCAGCTTACTTTTTCAGGGAACTTCTCAACAGAATAGAAGGAGTGATCCATGACGAAACTATTCAGTTTCGATTTGAAAGCGCGTGGATTACTGCTAAGACTTTTGAATCGAGGGGTAGCTTATTGAAAATGGATGCAGCAGTATACTGCACACCTTTGCGCACAAGAGTTATGGAAGTCCGATCCAAATGTAGGTTTGATTTCCGCTGGGTATTAACAGAGTGAAAGCTGCTTATTCTTGGGAATAAGCTAATATTGTTAACAACTACTGAGAGAGAGAGAGAGAGAGAGAGAGAGAGAGAGAGAGAGAGGCCAATGTCAAAATATCCAGATTCGTGAACAGAGGTCGACAAGAGGTTCGTGAACCTAACATCACTTATTGTCCGAACCGCCTGTTTCTGATCCAAAAATATCCTTTTAGAATGGGAAGAGTTAACCCAAAATATAATACCATGCGACATAAGCGAATGAAAACAAGTAAAGTAGACTAATTTTTGTGTCGAACGATCACTCACTTCAGATACCGTTCGAATACAAAAAAATGGCAACATTAAGCCTTTGAACAAGATCCTGAATGTGGGCTTTTCACGACAATTTACTATCTATCTGAACACCTTGCAATTTGAACTGTTCAGTTTCACTAATCATATGGCCGTTCTGTGAAATTAAAACGTCAGGTTTTGTTGAATTGTGTGTTACAAACTGTAAAAACTGAGTCTTATTGTGATTTAGCGTTTGTTTATTTTCTACAAGCCATGAACTTAGGTCATGAGCTGCACTATTTGAAACCAGGCCAATGTTGTGCACCTCCTTTACTACCAAGCTAGTGTCATCAGCAAACAGAAATATTTTAGAGTTAACCGAAATAGTAGAGGTCATATCATTTATATAAATAAGGGACAGGAGTGGCCCAACACACTGACCCCTGGGGCACCCCCCCCCCCCTCACTTGACTGTACCCTTCTCAGACTCCACATCACAGCCATTCTCAACATTGTGAATACTGACCTTTTGCTGACTGTTGCTAACGTAAGAGGTGAACCGATTGTGAGCTACTCCCCATATTCCGTAATGGTCTAACTTCTGGAGCACTGTTTCGTGATCAACTCAATCAAAGGCCTTAGTTAAATGAAAAAAAAATATGCCTAGCGTTCGAAACATTTTGTTTAACCCATACAGTACCTCACAGAGAAAAGACAATATAGCATTTTCAGTTGTTAAACGACATGAAGTCTGTTTTTCCTCGGAACGACAGCATCTACCAGTAGGACAGGGCAACGTTTCACATAGCTCGCAGGGTGCATTTGTGGTTCGAAAAGGATCAGTTTACCGCACTCCTCTGGCCACCGAAATCCTCGGATTTCCACACCATCGAGAATCTGGGACGACCAGTATCGGGCTGTTTGCGCCATAGATCCTCAACGAAGAAACGTAGCGTATCTGTCCACACCACTGACTTCACCATCGCTCCACATCCCCATAGGTACGTTCCAGAACCTCACTGACACTCTTCCTACATGTTTCTCCTCGATCCGCGCTGTAAATGATGTTTAGTTTCCCTTTGATTTCTTTACGCAAGTCAGCAATTAAAAAAAGAGAAATTTAAGGTTTACGACGTCATAGAAATGAAACAGAATCATGTAATATGTAATATAATGCGCATACATAGGGGCAGAAATCCATTCCAGTACGATTATGCCATAGGTGGTAAATCATTGGAAGCGGTAACGACCGTAAAATACTTAGGAGTTACTATCCGGAGCGATCTGAAGTGGAATGATCACATAAAACAAATAGTGGGAAAAGCAGGCGCCAGGTTGAGATTCATAGGAAGAATTCTAAGAAAATGTGACTCATCGACGAAAAGAAGTAGCTTACAAAACGCTTGTTCGTCCGATTCTTGAGTATTGCTCATCAGTATGGGACCCTTACCAGGTTGGATTAATAGAAGAGATAGACATGATCCAGCGAAAAGCAGCGCGATTCGTCATGGGGACATTTAGTCAGCGCGAGAGCGTTACGGAGATGCTGAACAAGCTCCAGTGGCGGACACTTCAAGAAAGGCGTTACGCAATACGGAGAGGTTTATTATCGAAATTACGAGAGAGCACATTCCGGGAAGAGATGGGCAACATATTACTACCGCCCACATATATCTCGCGTAATGATCACAACGAAAAGATCCGAGAAATTAGAGCAAATACGGAGACTTACAAGCAGTCGTTCTTCCCACGCACAATTCGTGAATGGAACAGGGAAGGGGGGATCAGATAGTGGTACAATAAGTACCCTCCGCCACACACCGTAAGGTGGCTCGCGGAGTATAGATGTAGATGTAGATGTAGATGGATTAGACAAGGATATGAAGGAAATCGGCGGATTTCTTGTTAAGTGATCTACAGAAACCACGAAAATCCAGAACCTGTATGGCTGCAAAGGAACTGGAAGTCTGTGCTTTGATCACTGCGCCATGTTACTCGATGTGCGATACACTCAGCTTACGTCTTTTAATTTTTATTTATTTATTTATTTATTTATTTTGAAAGAAAAAGGTATACATCAATCTTAACGGTACAGACCGATATTCTTGCCTCCAATTACTTTAGGTTGAGCGTAAAACAGGAAATAGTGCGCAGCTTTTGGCCGAAATGTTGAATGCTGAACCTACACCTGAAAATTGTCGATAAATTTTAAGAACAACAGAATGAAAACCGTAACGAACTGCCGAAGTCTGCGACCGACCACTCTCCAACCTTCTAACGGTTCGCCATAGCATTTTATCTGGTCCCGATGACATTTGAACTGCACACTTCTACGACTAACAGCAGCCACCATCGTTCTACTCTCAAATTGAAACTGTTTGCTACGTAAGATGACGTTCTTTTCGAGGAACATTACGAAGGAAACTTGGACCACCGGCTTTTGAGGCTAACTGAGGAACGATTCTACTTTCACCAATGCACCTTACTTATTACGATCCACGAAGATAAGAAGTGAGAATTTAAGACTCGTACGGAGCGTTCTAGACAGTCATTTTTCCATCGCTTTATTAGCGAGGGGAACAGGAAAGGAAATTACTAGTATTGCTAGAAGGTACCGTCCGCCACGCACCATACCGCGCTTTGCGGAGTATGTATGTACATCTAGAAATCCTTAGAGGTTTTATCTATGATAGGTAGGTGAATGTGATCCAGGAAAAAACATCAAATGGACATACTTTAACTGAAGTATAAAACAGGTTGAGAACTTCAGGAGAATTGTTGTTCAACGTCGTACAAAAGAAAAGTTGCTCGACGATCTGGAAATTGTAGATGGAGCTGTGAAAGAGATCTGACAGACCTCACTGAGCACAAGAGGAGTTGCATACTAGCAAAAATATAACATTCTGGCAATCTATAATTGGTAAGGATATAATTCATTTTTGATACTCACATTACGTTATCAAACAGCACGTGTCGGGCAACCTTTTGCTGGCGTGGATGCTTGCTCAGATAATTGTCCTAAAAGGACAAATTATCTCGGCGGGACAGTGACGTCGCCATCGCGAGCTTGGGACCCCGGGGGGCCCCATTTTTTTTATCAGTTGCTGACCCTCATGAATCGAAAACATGACTGCGATGTTTCATGATTCGAAGGTCAGCAACTGATAAAAAAAATGTGGCCCCCGGGGTCCCAAGGTCGCGATGGCGGCGTCACTGTCCCGCCGAGATAATTTGTCCTTTTAGGACAATTATCTGAGCAAGCACCCACGCCAGCAAAAGGTTGCCCGACACGTGCTGTTTGATAACGTAGTGTACATAAAAGGTGGTAATAATTTATTTAGTGTAGTCAGCAAAATGTCTTGGGTAAATCAGTACTGAAGCACGAGCAACTATGGCTCTATACAATACGACGGAGGTGTTTTATATCCGGGACCTGAGGAAGACATTGAAATGGCGGAAAGAATTCCATTAACAAATGTTAATCGTTCACGTAGCAGTAATGATATTCGAACAGTGCAAAGAGAGGATGCTGCTACTCGTATACGGTATGGAGATAATCCAACATTCGACGATTTGGATACGAGTGGTGAAACAGTTGAATTTGAACGGGTACCAGAACCAAGGCTAGAAGAAAGTAATCTTGGCGTGCGACAGCGCCGCCCAAATAGACCACGAAATCGTGGCCGAGGTCACCAGAGACAGTGGAAGTACGTGAACATGACGATCTTGTCAACCAGGACAGCAACTTACAACTGACTTCCACACTGGATGTGACGTTAGCAAAAACACGTCAGGAATGCCCTGATGTGAAAGCGAGCGGAACAGACAGGCAGCACCAGAACTCGACAACTGGACATCCCCAACCCTCCGTCAGGAACTCTCACCAGCATCCGCGACATCTCTTCCGGAGGTACACGACTGGCCCACCTGTTGGGCTCTCCGCAGAGCAGTCAGCGGGCAAGCGACTACAGAGGCCCGAACTGGTCATGAACCTAGCACTTCGCATGAAAATTTTGACGCGGGTGCTGTAAGAAACAGAGAGACAACATGACGCCACGTCCCGGATGATAACCTGAGAAGATGTAATGAATTACATTCGCCGAGAAGCTTGTACTACCATATACTCTAATTACTGAATTTTCTACGTTTGCCATTTAACATCATTCGTCACTGACTCATTTTACTAACTAGTGTCATTTTTTATAATTATTTCGACTAACACTAAAAGCACAAAATAAAATAGATCGTTGAATGAATTCTACAGCTTCAGGCATCGTTAGCTCTCTTTGGCAGTGTAAGTTGATGAACAGTACCGTCACTGCATACAATCAGGCAAACTTGAAGATGCCCTATCAGTCGTTCGTTGAATAGCGTGACAATGGTAGCACACGTATTAATACTTTCCAGTCATACCGCCAAGTCCATTAATCTCCACAAATACTTGAAATCTCCTTACGAGGACGCTTATATCCATATGACGCCACAGAAATATTCGAAGTGACGAAAGGAAGTGACAAGTGTATCTATGTACGGTGTTCCAGTCGGAAGAAACAGCAAAGCCCTTAAAGGGTACACCAGCTAGAACCGTGTAAGGTGGCGTGAGACATGCAGGGAAATCCACTATTACTTGTTGGTATGATAATGAGTGGTACCAAATCAACCACAGGTGAGAGGTCGGCCACATTCAGCGATGGTTGAATGTCTACTGGAGGTCATGTCATGCATTTAGGAAGATTCCAGGAATGAATCAACATTCCATGGCATATCGGTAAAGTCTACGAAGAGCAACAACCTGATCGTTGTGTTTAGTCCTTGCGGACGTCGCAAGACATCCTGTTAAAGTTCGGTGGTTGATCCTTCCACTCAGTTTTTTTATTACAGAGGCCAACCGGCTCTCTGACCGAACACGCTGAGCTACCGTGCCGGCGGTTTAGAGTTCTATCTGATAGGCTGGTTGGTTGTTTGGGGAAGGAGACCAGACAGCGTGGTCATCGGTCTCATCGAATTAGGGAAGGATGGGGAAGGAAGTCGACCGTGCCCTTTCAGAGGAACCATCCCAGCATTTGCCTGGAGTGATTTAGGGAAATCACGGAAAACCTAAATCAGGATGGCCGGACGCGGGATTGAACCGTCGTCCTCCCGAATGCGAGTCCAGTGTCTAACCACTGCGCCACCTCGCTCGGTGCGATGAATGTGATTTCATATCCACTAGAACTGGACTCAGCGTGAGTCTCTTTTCTAGGCGCTACAGTCTGGAACCGCGCGACCGCTGCGGTCGCAGGTTCGTATCCTGCTTCGGGCATGGATGTGTGTGATGTCCTTAAGTTAGTTAGGTTTAAGTAGTTCTAAGTTGTAGGGGACTGATGACCTCAGATGTCAAGTCCCATAATACTCCGAGACAATTTTTTTAAAGATGGTAATCGTAAGTCAAGAAATATTTCATCTACCTGACTACCTTGAACCATATTTTTCAGAATGTTCTGTGAGGAAAGACAAAGGTTGTCTGACGGACGTTTTCGGAATCCATGTTGCTTGGTATGGAGGTCATTTTGTTCGAAATACCTTATTACGTTTGAGTACAGAATATGTCTCAGGAGTGTGTAACACATAGATATCAGTGCCACTGGAAGGCAGTTTTGTAGATCACTTCTGTTACCCTTGTCATAGACAGTTTTGGCCTGTATTTCTTCCAATCACTGGGCACAGTTTTTTCTTAAAGCGATCTACGGTATACTATAGTTAAAACGGAAGTTAACTCAGCTGTAATTCTGTACAGAATCTGACAGGTATCCCATCTGGCAATGGAGCTTTATCTTTTTAGCATGGTGGTTTTAATGTTTCAGGTGTTCTACACATAATCTAGCCGCCGCCGCCGCCCCCCCCCCCCCCCCGCCCTCCAAACTAGAGTTCAACGCACAGAACATTTATACAACCTTTTGAAACTTTCAGAAAAAAATCATTACTTCGTAGTTTTGCATTTCAATCAAGTAGCGGTAGGAATGCACGGTCACTACTTTTGTTTGAGAGTCAACCTGGGCTGGACGAACTTCGTGACTCTTTTCTCTTCTTCAAAAAATTGTGGAGAATATCTTTAACACTTCCTTAGAGATGTTGCTCAATTGCGATTCGACACACAACTACGTTGGCACACTACTTTAATTCGCCTGATCACAACTGACAGGGCGAACGCACATCTGTTGTTTACAGTTATTGGCTCAGGCTGTCACCGTAGCTACCGCGCTGACGTCGCTTACACACTAGGAATGAAATCAATCTGACAACTTTTCCAATGGACTGTGCATGTCGCTTATCTCTGCAGTTGGGGGAGAGAGGTTGGTCGGGGTAGTACATCTTCCTTCGAAAAGGAACAGCTGATAATGGAGTTCAGTATTTCTCCTTTCTGTTTTCTATACTGAATTTCAGTTCCCGTGTCATCCATGGGTTCCTGTGTCACCCAGTGACTCTGGTACCACTGACAGCTTTTACAAATGACTAGAATTTCTTTAAATTTCTGAAAGATCTTTCGATAAGATTATGCTACAATAGTCATTAAGTACGATTAATAGCTAAATCGGCGTTTGTTTAGGTCACTGGAAGTCTCACGTCATACATGAGGGGTAATGTGTACCTGGATACAAACTTCCTTACAGGCAAGCCGCATGAACGTGGCAGTTTATGGTTTGTTAAGGAGCTTTTGAAACAGTGTGGGAGTGCTACACTGCTGCCGTTTGCTAAACCTATAGCGACGGGGAAGTTAGAAGCCTGCAACATGATGCGCCCTGTGCAGAGGGACGAATGGTGAGAGGTGGGGGTGGGGGGGGGGGTTGTGGTAGGATACTATGCGGCGTCGCCAGCGTGCTCTCAGATCCGTTCCACAGCACACGCTTCCGTTGTTCTGTACGCTCGCAAACAGCTGCGATGAGGATTAGCATGAAATTCTACGATGGGCGTTCGACGCATTCCTCATGGTGTAAGCAGATTCACCGCCAACAATGCTGTACCCACTCACTCCACGAGGCACTGCAAACAGTTTTGGAGTCAGCATTCATGCCACAACCTCTCCTTCCCTCTCTGGCCAGCTTGTAAAGGTATTACAGGATAGACGGTGCTGAGAAATATTTGTTAATTCTTCCAATCCGTATGTGGCATACAGCAAACCAGTGCTTAACAGCATTGGTTAAAAACAGTCTTGGTTACAATTCTAGTTTTTTTTTTTACTTTTCAACTACGCGTTTCGCCTTATTTAGGCATCTTCAGGTTGATCTTATTTTGGTATCATGTGCCTAGCGTTCGAAACCTTTTGTTCAACCCACAGAGAAAAGAGAATATGGCATTTTTCAGTTGTTAAACGACATGAAGTTTGTTTTTCCTCGGAACGACAGCATCTACCAGTAGGACAGGGCAACGTTTCACATAGCTCGCAGGATCCATGTGTGGTTCGAAAAAAATCAGTTTACCGTACTCCTCTGGCCACCGAAATCCTCGGATTTCAACACCATCGAGAATCTGGGACGACCAGTATCGGGATGTTTGCGCCAAAGATCCTCAACCGAGAAACGTAGTGTATCTGTCCAGCTATTGATCGTTCTCAGAAATACCATATTAAGATCAATCTGAAGATGCCTAAATAAGGCGAAACGCATAGTTGGAAAATAAAAAAAAATAAAATTGCATCCAAGACCGTTTTTAATCAATACAATAAATATTTGTTAAGAAAAAAGTTTGATACGCTGCTCCGTTTCCGAGTTAATTAGCATTGAAGTTAGCCAATCAGGCCACTGCGAGTCCAAATTCAAGGAGCCCACTGGATACAGTTAGTGTTACTTGTTCTCATAGCTTTAGATAATAGCACACGACACTGCCCAGCCTCTGAATTAGGTTCTATCCTTACTTACGCCACATGTCCAACTATTGCATCGCTGTCTTGTCCAGATTTAGGAAAGCAAACGAAGAAAATGTTTGTCGACACATTCTCCGGCGGGCCGCTTGGATTTGCGCTTGCTATGGCCAGACACGCTAACTTCGATGGTGATTAACCTGAGAACTAGACAACGTAATTTCTTTCCTAACAAACTACCCTGCAACAACCTTACTAGCTTTTCAAACTATTATTGACCACATTGTACTATACGTGTATAAAACTTCGAGAGCGATTTGTAGCACATATGCTTCCTGTCTTTACCATCTCAGTAGCTTCTTTTATGTCACTTTTTAATGAACTGTTGTTTACCTACTCTGACGCGAAGCACATTAATTGTGCGACGTGCGCATGTACATACAGTACTGCAAACGATATACAAGTTATTCGAAAATGAACTGTGGCGTTTTCATGGGCCACATCAACGCACTGTTACTTGACCCGCCTAATTACTGTACATTGTGTCCTTACGTTCATTATATAGTGGAAGGTGGTCGAGATATATTTTCATTTTTGTTTCATCATTCTGCCTGAATTATTCAAATTCACTCCCTACTGGTATATAAACTACAGGAATCTGTTTTGTTGCATGACGCTTTTATACGTATAGCACGTGGAGTCATTGTTGTTTAGAGCCGTGTGTGTGTGTGTGTGTGTGTGTGTGTGTGTGTGTGTGTGTGTGTGTGTGTGTTTTTATAGGCCCGAGGATAATGCCTTTTGCTCTTCAGCTCTTCACGGCTGTACGCACAATAAACGGTGCCAAATAATACTAGTTCAGTGAAAGACCATCCTGCAATGACATCATTAACCGCTTTATTCAATGTAACTGACAAACTTGTACAGAGCAGTGCTGACGTTTGTGAAGGAATAACACTGTATTTACTGATCAATATCTGCTTACATAGCCTGTAACTACAACCAACACAACCTGTTGCACTTCAATCTGTAAGTATTCTATATAATTTAACGATTCAATGGTTAAATGTATCACATGATGTGACCACATATAACTGGAAAAAACGACTAAAGAGAAGTTGTACAGTAGACAACGTGGTTTCAGTTTACATAACACTCTCGTTTTGCGCAAAATATAACCTTCAGAAGTGTCAAAATTTCATCGTATAGCATTAGAATTATTGTAGAAACGATAATAACCGTTCACACATATTTCTCTAATTCGCGTTTGGAGTAAAAAATTGCCATACGTTGATAACAAGAATAGTAGAGAAGCCTATGAGATGTGTAATACAGAAGAAGTTACCAATATATCACTGTGAGATGCGTAAGAACGGCAAAGGAATGTGGTTACTCTAATTTATATAACTTGGAGAAACGCACTTTAAACATGTAACGCAAACAAACGGAAAGCTAACATACTATTTACTGTCAATGAAAAAGCAATGCTTTAAGAAAATCGGTAAATTAATGACGGGCAGATTTAAAACTTCTTGTCGACGTCGGCGCAATTAGTGACGGGCAGCCCGTTTTTAAAAAAAATGTAACACTACCGGTCACAATTTATTTAAGGTGTTCGTGGAAAATCTTCATCATGAACTCCGCTCTCCCAGAGTTCCGAATCGGAGAGTCAGAGTTCTACATCTGCACGTATAATCGACTAGTTATGTCATCGTGTGTGGCGGCGGGAACTTGCTGTATCACGGTCACTTGCCCCCTTTCCCACTGCGCGCGAAGAACAACTCTTGGGAAGCTTCCATCTGAGCTTCAATGCCCTAATTTTACCTTCATGGAGTTATCGCGAGACACTTGCAGGACGAAGCAATATATTGGCTGACTCTTCTTTGTACCTTCTCTATGTCCTCCATCAATAACAGCCCCACGATGAGAAGCGATACTGTATCATCGTTGGAAACAGTGTTTTGTGCGTCACCACCTTAGTATGTGCACTACGTTTAGAAAGACTAAATATGGAGTCCACTGTCTTAATTACTGCGCCGCGTCGCTCGACGAAGTCGGCAGTGTGTTCGCATTCTGAGACATTACGAGCTAAGTCACCAACGGTTGCAGAAGAGTTACTTATGCCGCCAACGAACTGCTTATTTTGTAAGAAATAGCTTAATTCACAATGTATAGTAATGTTGATAGTAGTAGGTATGAAGTGTTACGGAAATACAATGTGGCGATTTGACAGTTGTTTAGAGGTAGCCAGTGACAGACGATCAGACGGTATGGCCCCAGTAAAAAATTGAAGCTAATCTTTCGTCATCCTAATCTAATAACCAAAGGCCAGATTGATGTCCACTAAAATACCTGAACTATGCACGTGTTTATGCTCTTTTTTGTGTCATCATGTCTTCTGACTCACAGAATGAGATTTTCACTCTGCAGCGGAGTGTGCGCTGACGTGAAACTTCCTGGCAGATTAAAACTGTGTGCCTGACCGAGAATCGAACTCGGGACCTTTGCCTTTCGCGGGCAAGTGCTCTACCAACTGAGCTACCCAAGCACGACTCACGCACCGTCCTCACAGCTTTACATCCGCCAATAACTCGTCTCCTACCTTCCAAAATTTACAGAGGCTCTTCTGCGAATCATGCAGGACTATGATTTGGCTAAGCCATGTCTCCGCAATATCCTTTCTTTCAAGAGTGCCAGTCCTGCATGGTTCGCAGGAGAGCTTCTGTAAAGTTTGGAAGATAGGAGACGAGGTACTGGCGGAAGCAGAGCTGTGAGAACGGGGCGTGAGTGGGTAGCTGAGTTGGTAGAGCACTTGCCCGCGAAAGGAAAAGGTCCCGAGTTCGAGTCTCGGTCCGGCACACAGTTTTAATCTGCCAGAAAGTTTCAGTCTTCTGACTCGTTTAATGCGAATCGTAACAAATTCCTCTCCTGTGCCAACCTCATCATCTCAGACTAGAGTTTGCAACCTAATCTGATGGGTCAAATATCGTGTCGGACCGCTTTTTGCCCGGGGTCGTTCAGCAACTCGACGTGGTATGGACTCAACAAGTTGTTGGAAGTCCCCTAAAGAAATGCTGAGACATGCTGCCTCTAAAGTCGTCCATAATTGCGAAGCATTGTCGGTGCAGGATTTTGGGCACGAACTGACCTCTCGATTCTGTCCCCTAAATGCTCGATGGGGTTCAAATCGGGCGACCTGAGTGGCTACGTCATTCGCTCTAAATTTCCAGAATGTTCTTCAAACAAATTGCGAATAACTGTGGCCTGAAACATGGTGCAATGTTATCCATACAAATTCTATCGTTGTTTGGGAACATGAAGTCCATGAATGGCTGCAAATGGTCTCCAAGTAGCCGATTGGTTCAGTTGGACCAGAGGACCAGTTCATTCGGTGTAAACACAGCCCACATCATGATGAAGCCACCACCAGCTCGCACAGTTGACAAGTTGGAGCCATGGTGGTAGTGGTGAGATGCTCTGGGACCAAACTGTTGAGATCTTCTGTCCCTTTACTTACACACTACTTAATCTAAATTAAATTAACTTACGCTAAGGACAACACACACACCCATGCCCGAGGGAGGACTCGAACTTCCGACGGAGCGAGCCGAGCCAACCGTGGCAAGGCGCATTAGACGGCTCAGCTACCCCGTGCGGTTTGGGGCCACGCTTTCGTGGCGTCTGCGCCACACTCGAAACCTATCATCACCTCTAACGAACCGAAATCGATACTCATCCAACCAGGCCACGGTTTTCCAGTCGTCTAGGGTCCAATCTATGTGGTCACGAGCCCAGGAGAGGCGCTGCTCAAAAATGGTTCAAATGGCTCTGAGCACTATGAGACTTAACATCTGTGGTCATCAGTCCCCTAGAACTTAGAACTACTTAAACCTAACTAACCTAAGGACATCACATACATCCATGCCCGAGACAGGATTCGAACCTGCGACCGTAGCGGTCACGCGGTTCCAGGCTGAAGCGCCTAGAACCGCAAGGCCACACCGGCCGGCAGAGGCGCTGCAGGGGAAGTCGTACTGTTAGCAAAGGCACTCGCGTCGGTTGTCTGCTGCTATAGTCTTAACGCCAAAAGTTCCGCCGTACTGTCCTAATGGATACGTTCTGTGGTCACTTTACGCTGTGTTGCTTTTCTGTTAGGACTGACAACTATACGCAAACGCCGCTGCTCCCGGTCGTTAGTTAAATGAAGGCCGTCAGCCACTGCGTTGTCTGTTGGCGAGCTGAAATGCCTGAAATCTGGTATTCTCTGCACACACTTGACACTGTGGATCACTGAGCATCGAATTCTCCAACGATATCCTACACTGATTGTTCCATCCGCCTAGATACAAGTAGCATTCTGCGTTCAAAGTCTGTGATCCCTGTCGTGCGGCCACAATCACGTCGGACACCATTTCACATAATTCACGTTTACAAACGTTGCGCCAATGCACTGCCCTTCTACGCCTTGTGTACGCCATACAACCGCCATCTGTATATGTGCATATCGCTATAACACAACTTTTCTTCACCTCAGTGTATGTCGTCAATTATTTGCTGGATGTATTGCAATCTCTGTCTTCTCCTACAGTTTTTACTCTCACCAGCCCTTCTAGTATCATGGAAGTTACTCCCTGATGTCTTAACAGATCCATCCTGTCCCCTCTCCTTATCAGTATTCTCCGTATTTTCGTTTCCCCGCCGATTCTGTGGAGAACCTCCTCATTCCTTACCTCATCTATCCACCTAATTTATGCTCTAAATGCCAAAAATACGCACAAAAATCTGCTAAAAGTACATTACTATACAGGAAATATATAATAAAGATACATGATCCACCTCGTTAAAAGGGTAGAGGCAATATAAAAAATAAACACCTTACAAATTCGAATATTTCGTTAGCAATTTCTAAATGAACAATAATTAGCTTGCTGGTGATTACATGTCGTGTACGTTAACACTAAATCACAACTTTTTTTTAAATTCCCTCAAATAAATGTCTGTCTTTTTCTGTAGAAACATTTTTCAGGTATGAAAAGTTTACCTGGTCTCCACATGGCGTTAGAGGGAAGAACTTCAATATCGATAGTAGAGCAATCCTCAATTATTAAAGAATCCGTAGAAATACGATTGGCGGAAAATCTGTAAAACCGTGACAGCGGCTACCAGCTGGACAGTGCATGGAACCCCATCATCTCCACGATTTGCTCTAATCGAAGACGACAGATTCTGCTATTCCACCAGCGAAGGCGCTGCCGGCGGACAGTGTGGTTCATCTATCAAGTTTTCGACGCATGTGCAGAATAGTTACAGTACGCTATATATTGCGGAACGTATTGAGGACGTTTTCGCCAGTCTGCGACGGCTCACCTGAAGATGACTGGCAGGTGCCCAGTTGAAATATCGTGTGAAGTATTGAATGACGACCGGCTGCAAGCACGAAATTTGTTTGAACAGTCAATTCGCCGGGAAATTTTTAAAATTCAAATCCTCAATATGTTTTTGTGACCGACGTAACGTCACGGATAAAGCGTAACCCCAAATGCATCTCCTTCAATTTAAAAATTCTAACAGAAATTGAGTCCGCAACATCGGTATATTGCTGCACCTTGGTAACGGGATTATATATTTCCCCTAAAGTCAGTGGTCGAGCGGTTCTAGGCGCTTCAGATCGGTACCGCGCTGCTGCTACGGTCGCAGGTTCGAAGCCTGCTTCGGGCATGGATGTGTGTGATGTCCTCAGGTAGGTTAGGTTTTTTAAGTAGTTCTAAGTCTAGGGGAGTGATGATCTCAGATGTTAAGTCCAATAGTGCTTACAAGGGAACCTCCCCATCGCACCCGCCTCAGATTTATTTATAAGTTGGCACAGTGCATAGGCCTTGAAAAACTGAACACAGATCAATCGAGGAAACAGGAAGAAGTTGTGTGGAACTATGAAAAAATAAGCAAAATAACAGTTTGTATATTTTGCTTATTTTTTCATAGTTCCACACAACTTCTTCCTGTTTTCTCGATTGATCTGTGTTCAGTTTTTCAAGGTCTATCCACTGTGCCAACTTATAACTAAATCTGAGGGGGGTGCGATGGGGAGGTTCCCTTGTTAGAACCATTTGAACCCTAAAGTCACCAAAGGAAGTTCAGTTTCGTTCAGGCTAATATCTGATACACGTTATTGAGCTGTGATTTTATGTATGCAGGTGAGCTCTGAATTATCACGACGGCATGCTTCAATGGCTACACGGAATTTATATGTTGTGTTCAGGATACACAAAATGTACCAACAGAGGTCACTCTCTGTGATATAATGCTTTGATTGACGGTGAAATACAACAAGTACCACATGAAATGTGACAAAATGTGAGAGAGACTGGGCGTGATTTTAGTGTGTAAATATATGAACACGTTAGGCGTATTGTGCAGGCACTGTCTTTTCGTAAATTATTTTTTCCACCCGAAGTCAAAGCGAACTGAACAGACGATTTATTAAAAAAGAAATATGCACTTCAAAATCTAACATACGATTTATATGCATCTACCCCAAAATACGTTTCCTACTCACATCATCATGGTGAGTTCGACATCTGACGACAACTTCTCAGGCGTTGATCAATGCTGGTCTCTGAGTGTTTCTATATGAATAATTCTCGATCTCTCTCTGAGTACGGAATAATTTGTTCGTCCAACTCCGTAGTTAATCGTATTTTCATTACTGTATACAATACTGTATAGCCATGAGAATACCTACACACCAATGTACATGCGTGTGATGTGAAGTTGCGACGTGTCTGTCAAGAAAAATTTCACACCCACTGAGCCATTAGCAGCTGGCAACAACCTCGTCTTACGTCTTCAGCCCCATGCTTGTAGTCTACAAAGCTTACACAAACATAAATGGAAACTTAGAAAAGAAAAAGTAATGGAAACAATGTACAACAGCCCGCATCTCGTGGTCATGCGGCAGCGTTCTCGCTTCCCACGCCCGGGTTCCCGGGTTCGATTCCCGGCGGAGTCAGGGATTTTCTCTGCCTCGTGATGGCTGGGTGTTGTGTGATGTCCTTAGGTTAGTTAGGTTTAAGTAGTTCTAAGTTCTAGGGGACTGATGACCATAGATGTTAAGTCCCATAGTGCTCAGAGCCATTTGAACCAATGTACAACAGTATAATTCCTCCGTATATACAGGGTGATAATTGTTTAAATATCCGAAATTAGCACCGTCATAACTTCTGAACGGTTTACGTTAGGCCGCGGGGCATGACGGTAATTAGAACGCGCATTTAGCGACGAATCCCACATTCATTCGGAGTGGATCGTCGACATGCAAAATTGGCCCATTTGGATGACTGAGAATCATCATTTCGTGATCGGGAAATCGCTTCACCCTCAAAGGGTTACTGTGTGGTGTGCAGTGTCCAATCATGGAATAATCGGTGTGATATTCCTCGATGGCACGGTACGTTAAGGTTCTGGAAGATGATTTCATACCCATTGTCCAAAGTGACCCTGATTTCGACAAGATGTGGTTCATGCAAGACGGAGCTCGACCACATCGAAGTAGGAGAGTGTTTGATGTGGAGGAGCTTGGCGTGCCAAGAGGCCAATGGCATGGGCCTCGATTGGGCGCCATATTCTCCGGATCTCAACACGTGCTACTCCATTTTGCGGGGCTATATCAAAGACAATAACCCCAAAGCCATTACTGAGCTGAAAACAGCCGTTCAGGAGGTCATCGACAGCATCGATGATCCGACACTTCAGCGGGTCACGCAGAATTTCGCTATTCGTCTGCGCCACATCATCGCCAATAATGGCACACATATCGAACATGACATAACCTAAATCCGAATATCTATAGTTACGTTTACATGTTGAATAAAGTAGTTTGTAACGAATTCACCTTTTTTCACACAGTTCAATTATTGTCACCCTGTACATAAGGTAGTGAAGTGCAGAATCTCTAATGGTTCCTAAATAGACGCGTGCATGAGGAGGAGAGGCAAGTAGCATTACCAATCTATGTGAAATATCGCAAAGCACCCGCTTCTTTAAGGGGCTCCGGAACGCCCTATACTTGCAATGTTAAAATAACGCTTATAAATTACATCTTTCCTCACAAAGTATTTGAGGTAGGAAGTTGAACTTTTTACAGATTATTTATTGGAATATGGGCTACAACTTAACACAGGGATTTTACAAAATTTTAGTTCAGTTATTAAAGATGATTTTTTTTTTCAATTGTAATGAAAATTCACATTTTTTTTCAATTTTTTATTTATATATTCAAAAATATACAGTTTTTTGGAAAAAGGCTGTGTTAAATTATGCAGAAGGTACTGTGTAACATGTACTGAAAGTTTGAAACAAATATGTTTGGAAGATCCTTAGAAAAGATGTAATTAGTATGAGAAAATAAAAGTTTTGGGAATCGAGCGACAAAGATTGGATTAACTTTTTAGTGCCTTCCAGGTCCATAGGATGGATTATCTTCATCCTCTGCAAACTCCTCCTCCAGCTTCCCCTTGTTCCTCCTCCTGTTTACTCTTGCTTGTATTTCTATACTCTTTACAGCCCTGTCTGCAGCCCGAAGGCGTTCGTTGTCTAAAGCAAGCATCGCTCGTACCATGTTAGAACCTATCTTCATTCCCATATTTCTAAATAACCTTTGGCTTTCCAACATTTCTCCTTTTCTTAAAAGCTTTCAGAGGATTTCTGTTAACTTTACTTTTACTCATTATTATACTTCAACAAAACAGAGACTCAAGAAACAGAATTAATTACGAATATTTTCGAGATAACGACAGAGTAAATAAGCATGAAACAATCGACAATCACACCAGCGATATATATTGAACCATCATATATATATATATATATATATATATATATATAAAGGTAATAGTCTGCAGATTCAGAAAACGCAAAAAAGTAAAAATTGAACTTTTCATGATTTTGAGCCTTTCCGGAGCCCCTTAAAGAAACCTTAACCTCTATTTATCGCAAAAAGTAAGACAGTTTTGTAAAACTAAGTTTTCTGTGGCTTCTTTGGGCTCTTTTCGCGAAACCCTCGATAAGAGAAGCGTTCCTTTCAGGTGTCGCGTTACACTGACCCTCCAGGGGCGCAGCTTTCCGTCTGCACAGATGCGAAGTTGAAGGTGGGAGAAACACGGCGGAGTTGCAAAGAAGCGAGCGGTGAGACGTGTGGCGAGGCGCATTTGTCGGCGGGCGGCGCCAGGATTGCGGGAATCAGTCCGGTGGCGGCGACCTGCCGCCCGCCACAATGGCGACGTCGGCCGGTTAATTTAGCGGCGGAAATTGAACGAGCCGGAGAGCGGCCGTAGCCGTGGCCGTGGGCCGCCGCGGCAGCAGCAGGCGGAGGCTGCGCGCCGGCAGCTCACTCCGCGTGCACTCGCAGCTGCTCACGACTTGCCCAGTACAACCCGACTAACCAAGTATCTACAATTATAACTTCAATCTTATTCCAGAAGTCACCCCTCCCACGCCATTACAGAATAGTGCACAGGGATTCTTCTGATTTCATGACAGATACACCGTACTGCGGAATTTCCTCAGCCTCACGTTGGTCGGAATTTGTTTCGTGTGCTATTCTGTCGTCGGCATCGGGCGTGCTTTCCTTAAGTCCGCTCTTTCAAACGTAACAACTGTCTGGTAGCCTATGCGTGTTATAAACATGGATTAATGTATGTATATCTTCTTCTTCTTCTTCTTCTTCTTGCGTTACGGCCTCTGTAGGACCACGGGTAGCCCCTTCCTTCTCCCAGAACATGTTCATTCTTTCTCTCCCGCTCTTCTTCCGAGATCTTCAGTTTCCGTTTCTCCTGTCGGCTCCACTGGTGACACACTAATCTTTTCCTATATTCTTCTCTGTCAGTGATCTCCGGCATATTTGTCGGTGTATATTTGTTCCTCCTATTTTCCTTTCCTTCGACCTTGATCCCCAATTCCAGCCAGTCCTTCCTAAGTTCAACAACCCACTTGGTTCCTGTCTTTCCCCCTGTCCTCCTTGTTGTTTCCCACACTCTCTTCGTCATTCTGTCCATACTCATCCAGCAAACATTGCCCTTTTGAGTCTGATTTCCCCGGATATTTCTCTCATGTTCCGGTACAATTCTTGCCTAGGTCTACGCATCCACCTCTCTCCACCTCTTTTGGGACCTAGTATTTTTCTCAGTATTTTTCTCTCTTCTTTCTCTAGTTATTCTGCCCCATTTCTTCCTAGTGTCCTCGTTCCGCAGCATATAATACTGCATTCCTCACAGTTGCCTTGTAGTGGCTTATCTTTGCCTTCTAGTGGCTTACTTTTGCCTCTGTGTATATATTCTTTTTACTGTATATCTCTCTTGTCATGGAGAAGGCTGACCTCATATTCTTTATCCTCTCTGTTAATCTCTCCTTGGCCCTGTTCCTTCCTGTTATAAATTCTCCCAGGTATCTAAATTTGTCCACCATTTGCACAGTGCCTTCCGGTGTATCCCAGTCTGCAGTGGTATTTAATGTCTTTGTCCTGTTATAGGCGATCCTCAGTCCCACCTTTCTGGCTACCTTACTTAAGTTGTCGAGTTGTGTCTTTGCGTCTTCTTCCGTCTCACTTACTACTGCTATGTCATCTGCAAAGGCTAGGCAGTCCACTTGAGCCCTGTTGTCCTTTTTGTCCCCCACATGGGTCTTTAGTATTCCCATTTCCTCGTTTATTGCTCTCCACTGCCTGCTCACTTCGTCGAGGGCTATACTGAACATCAATGGTGAAAATCCATCTCCCTGTTTAACACCAGTCTTAATCTCAAATTTTTCTGTCAGTGCTCCTTTGAATCTCACCCTTGCTTTTGTGTCTGTGTAGTTCCATCAAGTCCTCTGTTCTTCAGGATCCTAACAAAAGTATGTCTGTCAATGGAGTCATATGCCTTTGTGAAGTCCACGAAGGTTATTGCTGTCTTTTTGTTTTTTAAGGCCCTATGTTATATCACTTGCTTCAGGATAAATATCTGTTCTATACAACCTCTTCCCTTCCTGAATCCCGCTTGGTAGTCGCCAACTGTACTTTCTACCTGTTGTTCTACTCTATTTAGCAATAGTTTTGACAGCACTTTGTATCCGACCTCTAGTAGCGATATTCCTCTCTGGTTGTTTGCATCTCTCTTGTCCCCCTTCTTATGTTTTGGTACTACAATTGCATTCTTCCATCCTTCTAGCAACTTCTTTGTTCACCAGATCTGGTGACTTATGTTGGACATGTTGTCTATTGCTTTGTTGCCTCCCCACTTTATCATCTCGGCTGCTATACCATCTTCTCCAGTTGCCTTATTATTCTTTAGATCGCTTATGGCATGTGCGACTTCATCCCTGGTTGGAGGGCGTGACTCTCCCTCTTCTGTGTGAGTCCCCAGTTCCAGCTCTTCTTCAGGTGGTTCACAGTTCAGCATGTCGTGAAAGTGCTGTGCAAAAATCCGACAGTTCTCCTTCGCACTGAAAGCCAGCTCCCCTTAACAGTTCTCTACCCTTGTATCCAATCAGACTCTTTTTGAATTTCCCGAAAAAGTGTCTGCTGCTGTTTTTCCTGAAGTTGGTCTCAATCTCGTCCAGTTCCAGCTTCATCTTCTGTCTTCTGGTCCATCTTATTGTTCTGGCCGCTTCCTTTCTTGCTCTTAAGAAAACTTCCCATTTTTCCAGGTCCTTATTGCTGCTCCAGTCTCTCCAGGCTTTCCTGCAATTCTCTGCCGCTTCCTCCTCACATTCCTTGTTCCACCACCAGTGCTTCCGTTTCTTTTCTTCCTTTCCCCATAGTTCAGCCTGTTTCGCCATACTTCGCTTCATGTCGTCCCATTCATTGAATGATTCAATTCCTTCCTTCTATGGGAGTGGAAAAGCAGCGCAGCCAACGACACGCGAAACCCTTATTTTAATCACCAAGTATTTCAGAATGAGAGCAATTAGTGACTTGAAACAAACTTTACACAAATTCAAACTTCTACGTAACTTTTTCTCACCGGCAAACACCACAAAATGATGGGAGGAACAAAGTTTATCGCTCACTACATTTTCGCTATTCATGCGGTGAAACTATTACATCAGGCATGACCTTTTGATTTACTACTTCTTTGCTAATTATTGTATTTGTGACATATTTTGCAGACACTATCCAAATACACCACACTGAACGTATCTGAAAAATTATACCAAAGTATGACACATTCGTCAGGAGATATGATTTCACAATGATTGAGTTCCGTGAAGACGAAACTGCGGGCCTAAATTGTCTGGAGATACAGGTGAAGTTCGTGTACACGTATGTAAATGAAATATATGTAATATGTGCATACGGACAAAAAGCTTCTCCTAAACCCCTGCATCGATTTCTGTGGTGTCACCGCCAGACACCACACTTGCTAGGTGGTAGCTTTAAATCGGCCGCGGTCCATTAGTACATGTCGGACCCGCGTGTCGCCACTGTCAGTAATTGCAGACCGAGCGCCACCACACGGCAGGTCTAGAGACTTACTAGCACTCGCCCCAGTTGTACGACGACTTTGCTAGCGACTACACTGACGAAGCCTTTCTCTCATTAGCCGAGAGACAGTTAGAATAGCCTTCAGCTAAGTCCATGGCTACGACCTAGCAAGGCGCCGTTAACCATTTCTGGAGAGAGTCTCACTTGTATCATCAAGAATGCTGTATACAAATGATGGATTAAAGTTAAGTATTCCAGCAGCTACGTACTTTTCTTTATAGCATTCATTACGTATCCTGTTTCAGACCTAAATCCAGCCTGCGTGAGTTGACGCGTGCATTTCGGCCTCCTCTCTAATTTAGTGCGTTGTGTTGGCTAATCTGCCGACACAACAATTTCAAAATTGGTATACGTGTTACCTATTTCTGGAAAGAAATACTGTGGGTGTAAGAACCAGCAACCTCTCATTGGGATGGGATTATAACGTGGAGAGAGAAGCGGAAGGAGGTCATGGACCGACAGAAGGGCAAGGAGAGGTGGACACACACACTGGAGAAGAGAGCACGCACACAGAGAGGCGGAGAAGGGGGACGGTGGGGGGAATGACAGGAAGAGAAGAGGATGTGATGGGCAGAGAGAGGAGAGGAGGAGATGGGCTGATAGGAGATTGCAATACATACAGTTAACGCAGTATACTCAGTATATACCCACGGAACCTCGTAAATCGTCACAGTAGGGATGACGTCACGATAAATTAAGTCAGCATTCGTTAAACAGGTGTTAAAGTGTTGACAGACTTGTACATACAGGAACTGTTCACATAAAACTCTGTTAACGGTTGTAATTATAGTGCTCCGGCATGTATAGACGAGACACATTACATGGGATGTCTCTTCTGTGGGTCGTCAAGCGCAATTTCTCTGGCGTTTCAGCAGATATTTGCATTTTCATTCTTGCAATGCGTAGCTGCACTCAGCCCAAACAAATACGGCTCATTAAGTCTCTTCTATGATGCCCAGTATCGACGGTAAGCGTCGCTTTGCATTCCTTTACAAAGAAAATGATTTTAAAATTGTATTTTTACATGCTCATTTGGCAGAGCGGTCCTAAATTAATCTAATTCGATATCAGTTTTATCGACAGGTATCGACAGGCATTAACAGGACAGTAAATCCAGCAGCGACTGAGAAGCGCTTACGCATAATGTGAGCAGTCAGCGAGGGCTAGCGCGGTGCTACCGTTGCTGACGTACTGGTTATTCTTCGCGTTTTACTCATCCTGTTAAATAATAACGCACTAGAATAATTTGAGACAGCTCTCTCGAATAAGCACTTAAAGTTACTATTTAAAAATCATTTTCTTTGTTAAGGGACAACAATAAGGACGCAGGGCGTAGCATGAAACACGTGATCTGCAGCAATTGTTTGGGCTGACTACAGTACTCTTCGGGGAAAAAAAATTGCAAATATCTGCTGAAACACCAGAGAAAATGTGATGGCGACTCACAGGAGGGACACCCTGTACAAAGAAGAAGCGGATGTCTTTTCGTATACGTTGATTTTTCTAAAATGACGTTTCAGCTACGACAGAACAATGTAAAAAATTAAAAATATAGGTTCACAAACTGCACGAATGTGGCTGAAGTGCCACACACTTGCTTCTATTTCTGCTTGTTATCTTGTGGACTACACATAGATGGAAGTTGGCCTTTACGAAATGTATTCTTAAACAACAGCTTCCCACAATATGCTAAGAATACAACCACCATAATACACTCATTGCATTAAAAATATTCGCAGGGTCGCTTTTCCTAGTTGTTAAGTCATCACTTAGATTCAGAGCTTACTTGATTGTCATTAGTGCATTTTCTTACCAAATAATGTGTGGCGACGAGTGGCTTTTGGGACGGTATATTCCGAGCAGCTGCTGTACGACAGCAATGGCCATCTGTGTATCGGATGGGTCGAGCTGGGGCAGATGTGTAGCGGCCAGCAGTGACTCCAACTGATGGTCATTATTTACGTCAATGATAAAGTTGAGAACAATACCCCAGCAGACATACAAGCGCCTTACATCAGGCCTCGCAGGAAGAACAGTACAGTATCCTCGTCTTCTGTAAAAAGATTTATACGTGTGTCCTTACAACTGTCTGACTACTTTGATTATACGACTCATCGACAGAAATATTTGATAGCAACTTTTGCTGCTGTTGCATAACGCCTTATCATCCACACTAAAAGGAAGACGCGTTTGCCATAAATGTTGTTTTCTTGTCGCACTCCACTCTTCAGTAATGTTTATTTCTCCGATATCACCAAGGTCTACGTCCTGATGAATCGTAAGTCTTGTCAGGTATCTTCCACAGAGCTGATTTCGTTCTAACCTCTAGGCAGATTTCATATTTCATTTGCAACCATGAAAACTAATACACCAGAAGAGTTTGACGTGAATATGTGCCAGTTTTTCGCAGCTGTAGTGGAAGTGCTAGCTCCAACCCACGCCTAGATCACAGGAAACAGATTATGTCGGCAGAGGCGAGTAACTATAAATTACATTTTGTTGTTGTTGCTGTGGTCTTCAGTCCTGAGACTGGTTTGATGCAGCTCTCCATGCTACTCTATCCTGTGCAAGCTGTGGTGTCACCGCCAGACACCACACTTGCTAGGTGGTAACTTAAATCGGCCGCGGTCCATTAGTACGTGTCGGACCCGCGTGTCGCCACTGTCAGTACTTGCAGACCTAGCGCCACCACATGGCAGGTCTAGAAAGACGGACTAGCACTCGCCCAGTTGTACGACGACTTTGCTAGCGACTACACTGACGAAGCCTTTCTCTCAGTTGCCGAGAGACAGTTAGAATAGCCTTCAGCTAAGTCCATGACTACGACCTAGCAAGGCGCCATTAACCGTATCTGAAGATAGTCTAATTTGTATCGTCAATAGCGATGTACCACAAGGATGCATTAAAGTTAAGTATTCAAGGAGCTGCATACTTTTCTTATAGCATTAATTAGGTATCCTGTTCCAGAACTCACGCCAGCCGGCGTGTGTGTACGCGTGCCTTTCGGCTACCTCAGAGTGGCGTGGCTGTTTTGCTACGCCACAACACAAGCTTCTTCTAATCTCCCAGTACCTACTGCAACCTACATCCTTCTGAATCTGCTTAATGTACTAACCTCTAGGTCTCCCTCTACGATTTTTACACTCCACGCTGCCCTCCAACACTAAATTGGTGATCCCTTGATGCCTCAGAATATTCCCCACCAACCGATCCCTTCTTCTAGTCAAGTTGTGCCACAAATTATCTTCTCTCCAATTCCATTCAATACCTCCTCATTAGTTATGTGATCCACCCATCTAATCTTCAGCATTCTTCTGTAGCACCACCTTTCGAAAGCTTCTATTCTCATCTTGTATAAACTATTTACCGTCCATGTTTCACTTCCATACATGGCTACACTCCATACAAATACTTTCAGAAACGATTTCCTAAGACTTAAATCAATACTCGATGTTAACATATTTCTCTTCTTCAGAAACGCTTTCCTTGCCATTGCCAGTCTACATTTTATATCCTCTCTACTTCGACCATCATCAGTTATTTTGCTCCCCAAATAGCAAAACTCCTTTACTACTTTAAGTGTCTCATTTCCTAATCTAATTTCCTCAGCATCAGCCGACTTAATTCGACTACATTCCATTATGCTCGTTTTGCTTTTGTTAATGTTCATCTTATACCCTCCTTTCAAGACACCGTCCATTCCGTTCAACTGCTCTTCCAAGTCCTTTGCTTTCTTTGACAGAATTACATTGTTATCGGCGAACCTCAAAGTTTTTATTTCTTCTCCATGGATTTTAATACCTACTCCGAATTTTTCTTTTGTTTTCTTTACTGCTTGCTCAATATACAGATTGAATAGCATCGGGGATAGGCTACAACCCTGTCTCACTCCCTTCCCAACCACTGCTTCTTTGTCATACCCCTCGACTCTGATAACTGCCATCTGCTTTCTGTGCAAATTGTAAATAGCCTTTCGCTCCCTGTATTTTACCCCAGCCACCTTCAGAATTTGAAAGAGAGTATTCCAGTCAACGTTGTCAAAAGCTTTCTGTAAGTCTACAAATATTAGAAACGTAGGTTTGCCTTTCCTTAATCATTCTTCTAAGATAAGTGGTAGGGTCAGTAATTCCTCACGTGTTCCAACATTTCTACGGAATCCAAACTGATCTTCCCCGAGGTCGGCTTCTACCAGTTTTTCCATTCGTCTGTAAAGAACTCGCGTTAGTATTTTGCATCTGTTACTTATTAAACTGATAGTTCGGTAATTTTCACATCTATCAACACCTGCTTTCGTTGGGATTGGAATTATTATATTCTTCTTGAAGTCTGAGGGAATTTCGCCTGTGTCATACAACTTGCTCACCAGATGGTAGAGTTTTGTCAGGACTGGCTCTACCAGGGCTGTCAGTAGTTCTAATGGAATGTTGTCTACCCCGGAGCCTTGTTTCGACTCAGGTCTTTCAGTGCTCTGTCAAACTCTTCACGCAGTATCATATCTCCCATTTCATCTTCATCTACCTCCTCTCCCATTTCCATAATATTGTCCTCAAGAACATCGCCCCTGTATAGACCCTCTATATACTCCTTCCACCTTTCTGTTTTCCCTTCTTTGCTTAGAACTGGGTTTCCATCTGAGCTCTTGATATTCCTCAAAGCTACCAATTTTTCTTCTACCGTATTTCTTTCCCCCATTCCTGTCAACTGTTCCCTTATGCTCCCCCTGAAACTCTGTACAACCTCTGGTTCTTTCAGTTTATGCAGGTCCCATCTCCTTAAATTCCCACCTTTTTGCAGTTTCTTCAGTTTTAATCTACAGTTCATAACCAATAGATTGTGGTCAGAGTCCACATCTGCCCCTGGAAAAGTCCTACAATTTAAAATCTGGTTCCTAAATCTCAGTCTTACCATTATATAATCTATCTGAAACCTGTCAGTATCTCCAGGCTTCATCCACGTATACAACCTTCTTTTATGATTCTTGAACCAAGTGTTAGCTATGATTAAGTTATGCTCTGTGCAAAATTCTACCAGGTGGCTTCCTCTTTCATTTCTGAGCCCCAATCCATATTCACCCACTATGTTTCCTTCTCTCCCTGTTCCTACTCTTCAATTCCAGTCACCCATGACCAATAAATATTCGTCTCCCTTCACTACCTGAATAATTTCTTTTATCTCATCATACATTTCATCAATTTCTTTATCATCTGCAGAGCTAGTTGGCATATAAACTTGTACTACTGTAGTAGGCGTGGGCTTCGTGTCTAAGTTGGCCACAATAATGCGTTCACTATGCTGTTTGTAGTACTTTACCCGCACTCCTATTTTTTTATTCATTATTAAACCTACTCATGCACTACCCCTATCTGTTTTTGTATTTATAACCCTGTATTCACCCGATCAAAAGTCTTGTTCCTCCTGCCACCGAACTTCACAAATTCCCACTATATTTAACTTTAACCTATCCATTTCCCTTTTTAAATTTTCTAACCTACCTGCCCGATTAAGGGATCTGACATTCCACGCTCCGACCCGTAGAACGCCAGTTTTCTTTCTCCTGATAACGACGTCCTCTTGTGTAGTCCCCACCAAGCTGCATGCCCTCGGGAAAAATTACGGCTGTAGTTTCCCCTTGCTTTCAGCCGTTCGCAGTACCAGCACAGCAAGGCTGTTTTGGTTAGTGTTACAAGGCCAGATCAGTCAATCATCCAGACTGTTGCCCCTGCAACTACTGAAAAGGCTGCTGCCCCTCTTCAGGAACCACACCTTTGTCTGGCCTCTCAACAGATACCCCTCCGTTGTGGTTGCACCTACGGTACGGCTATCTGTATTGTTGAGGCACGCAAGCCTCCCCACCAACGGCAAGGTCCATGGTTCATGGGGGGTCTTCAGTCTTATGCCGGATGATTCAATAGGAAAGGAAGGTTCAAAGTTCAGACACAGTGTTGAAAATTGCGCGAAGTCAATTCACGTCTGACGAAAATGTCGAGCATATCCGATATGCGATCACACGAAGCCCTCGAAGTCCCGAAGACAGGCAGCCTGGGAACTTCAACTTCCTCAAACAACCGTGTGATGTGTTCTGAATAGATGCCTGCATATGAAGCCTTGCAGTTACTGCAGCAATTGCATCCCGGTAACCATAATGGAAGGTACTAATTTTGCATTTCAGTGTTCCAGGATATGGTACAGGACACTTTTTCCGAACGACCTGTCTCTTCGGACGAATCGACTTGCATCTATCAGGTAAAGAAATCAACATAATGTAAGAATTTGAGGGTCCCAAAATACTGTTGTTGTCGTCGTCGAACATGGAAGAGACTGAATGAAACTGAATGCTTTTTGTGGCGTTTCTGTTCACAAAAGTTTATGAACCTTTATTTTTTGCGGACGAAACTCTGACAGGAATGTCACACTTGGACATACTGCAAAATCAGCTGTTTCATCAAGTTCGCAATCATTCCAATGATTTCATTTTTATGCTTGACCCCGCCGTGGCTCACTTTCACCTTGAGGTGCGACGTTATCTTAACAACACCATCCCACACCGTTGGATTGAAAGAGATGGATAATAAGATCCTGTTCAATGCTTTTGGCCTCCCAGGTCACCACACCTCAAATCTTGCGATTTCTTTCTGTAGCGGTACATAAAAGACAGTCTTCGTCGTCCCACCTAAGGAAAGAGCTGACAAACTGAATTGTTGAAGCTGTCTATTCAATAAACAAGGACCTGTTGATTCGTGTGTGGCATGAAATGGACTACCGTTTCAATGTTTCTGGAGCAACGCATGTTATGATATGTTATGTTAACCGGGGACCTAGAAACGACGGAGAGGCTCCGCCCCGCCGCAACCGCAGTGGTCCGCACCCCCACGACGACTACCGCAGTCCACTTCACCCCTCCGCCGCCCCACACCGAACCCAGGGTTATTGTGCGGTTCGGCCCCCGGTGGACCCCCCAAGGGAACGTCTCACACCAGACGAGTGTAACCCCTATGTTTGCCAGGTAGAGCAATGGTGGTGTACGCGTACGTGGAGAACTTGTTTGCGCAGCATTCGCCGACATAGTGTAGCTGAGGTGGAATAAGGGGAACCAGCCTGCATTTGCCGAGGCAGCTGGAAAACCGCCTAAAAACCATCCAAAGATTGGCCGTTGGCCGGCTCACCGGACCTCGACACAAATCCTCTACCCAGTGACATACGCAATCTCTGTTAGAGCCTCCTTAATCACTTTATAGCCTGCTTTGTAAGATTTTTAATCTGAGCTTTGGCCAACTGCTCATTTTGCAAGATTTATAATTTTTGACTTTTGTGTTTAAAATGTTCTGATCTGGATCTTTCCTAGATGTAGTTTTACAGACAGATTTTTATTATTTGTGTGGGCAAGTGGACCTAATCTTAAGCTTGGAAATTATACAGCAAATCTATACGCGGAATACTCTGATTTGAAAGCATTTATAGCGCTTCCGGTGTCGTCTAACTACCCACTATAAACATAATCATTCAGCAAGGCAGCGCCCCACATCGTCCGCGACTCAAGATCAGTTCAGCAAACATCAGACACCTATGATATCACGACTTGAAATGTCTTACGTAACTGCAGCTGTGCGTGCTACTTTCAACCAGACATCATCATGACAGCAAGAACAGTGCCACAGCACGAGAAAAGTCCTGAAGCCATGAATCGTGGTACACGTTGGTAAATGTGGATGGCAGAGCATGAAAACTGTGGAAACGATATTAGACGTTGCATTTCATGTAGCGAAAGGGTCCAGATCATTAAACTGATGGTGATATTTGATTGAAATCGTCTGCTATCCCTTCTACCAGACAAAAAAAGATACTGTACTTTTATCTAGACAATGCACTACTCAAACGATCGATAAGTGCCTCTTCGCGATCTGTTGAACGCTACAAAGACAAATGGGCGCTAGTGAGGTTTCCACTTTACACCAGACTTCAATCCTGTTTAGCACATACACACATAGGACGACATATGCGAGCGTCTTGAAGTCAGCACCAACCCACCTACTCTAGTTATCGACAGTGATTAGCGTATCATCGGTAAGGATTGTGGATGCTACATCCGCCGTGTCGTCATGAATGAAGTGAATATGGCACTCTAAAACGTTGGTGTCTCTAATTCAGCTACTCATGAAAGTAAGTTCTCAGTCCTTGTATCTACATCGACTACCGGTATGAACACTGTAGAACACCGCAGAAGAACTGTCGATGTTTGCATTGTGTTCCGTGTCGATTCAAACAAGTTGTTTCCATGAAATTGAGGTATATGGTTGTAGTGGACTGACAAGACAGCCAGTCCACAGTGACGGGTAACCAAAAGGCACGCGTTTACACACGCCTGCTGGCGTTAGGTCTGAAACAGGATATGTAATGAATGCTATAAAGAAAAGTACGTAGCTGCTGGAATACTTAACTTTAATCCATCATTTGTATACAGCATTCTTGATGATACAAGTGAGACTCTCTCTAGAAATGGTTAATGGCGCCTTGCTAGGTCGTAGCCATGGACTTAGCTGAAGGCTATTCTAACTATCTCTCGGCAAATGAGAGAAAGGCTTCGTCAGTGTAGTCGCTAGCAAAGTCGTCCGTACAACTGGGGCGAGTCCTAGTACGTCTCTCTAGACCTACCGTGTGGTGGCGCTCGGTCTGCAATTACTGACAGTGGCGACACGCGGGTCCGACATGTACTAATGGACCGCGGCCGATTTAAAGCTACCACCTAGCAAGTGTGGTGTCTGGCGGTGACACCACAATGGTCTTATTAATTTCTTTGCGGTCTTAAGACCGTCCACTGAGTAACGTTCACCTACATTTCGCAGCAGAACGCCTGCTTCATCCGAGGAGGAGGCCCTAAATGCGCACATTGTAGTGCGACACTCCCATCTCATCATATTCAAAATACGTCACACAGGGTAGGTGAACTCACCGCCACAGAAAGGCTCCCATCATCGTAGGACGTCTTCGTGATCCAATCCTGTCCTCTTATCGTTCCACACCTGCGTTCTTCGCTCGAAGCTTTTCTTGGATCTGAGGGGGCTGCGATCCGTACAACTGATGGTGGGAGTCTGTTTCCATCTTACGTCCTTTTCACATCTGACGCAGTGTCCCAGTGCACGTGAGGGTATGCAATGAACGTAGAATTTCTGGACTTGTGTTGGCATCGGGCATCCAGTTAAAACCCAAGCTACTCTTTTAACTGTGGTGACCACCTTCTTTACAATGTACACTCCTGGAAATTGAAATAAGAACACCGTGAATTCATTGTCCCAGGAAGGGGAAACTTTATTGACACATTCCTGGGGTCAGATACATCACATGATCACACTGACAGAACCACAGGCACATAGACACAGGCAACAGAGCATGCACAATGTCGGCACTAGTACAGTGTATATCCACCTTCCGCAGCAATGCAGGCTGCTATTCTCCCATGGAGACGATCGTAGAGATGCTGGATGTAGTCCTGTGGAACGGCTTGCCATGCCATTTCCACCTGGCGCCTCAGTTGGACCAGCGTTCGTGCTGGACGTGCAGACCGCGTGAGACGACGCTTCATCCAGTCCCAAACATGCTCAATGGGGGACAGATCCGGAGATCTTGCTGGCCAGGGTAGTTGACTTACACCTTCTAGAGCACGTTGGGTGGCACGGGATACATGCGGACGTGCATTGTCCTGTTGGAACAGCAAGCTCCCTTGCCGGTCTAGGAATGGTAGAACGATGGGTTCGATGACGGTTTGGATGTACCGCGCACTATTCAGTGTCCCCTCGACGATCACCAGTGGTGTACGGCCAGTGTAGGAGATCGCTCCCCACACCATGATGCCGGGTGTTGGCCCTGTGTGCCTCGGTCGTATGCAGTCCTGATTGTGGCGCTCACCTGCACGGCGCCAAACACGCATACGACCATCATTGGCACCAAGGCAGAAGCGACTCTCATCGCTGAAGACGACACGTCTCCATTCGTCCCTCCATTCACGCCTGTCGCGACACCACTGGAGGCGGGCTGCACGATGTTGGGGCGTGAGCGGTAGACGGCCTAACGGTGTGCGGGACCGTAGCCCAGCTTCATGGAGACGGTTGCGAATGGTCCTCGCCGATACCCCAGGAGCAACAGTGTCCCTAATTTGCTGGGAAGTGGCGGTGCGGTCCCCTACGGCACTGCGTAGGATCCTACGGTCTTGGCGTGCATCCGTGCGTCGCTGCGGTCCGGTCCCAGATCGACGGGCACGTGCACCTTCCGCCGACCACTGGCGACAACATCGATGTACTGTGGAGACCTCACGCCCCACGTGTTGAGCAATTCGGCGGTACGTCCACCCGGCCTCCCGCATGCCCACTATACGCCCTCGCTCAAAGTCCGTCAACTGCACATACGGTTCACGTCCACGCTGTCGCGGCATGCTACCAGTGTTAAAGACTGCGATGGAGCTCCGTATGCCACGGCAAACTGGCTGACACTGACGGCGGCGGTGCACAAATGCTGCGCAGCTAGCGCCATTCGACGGCCAACACCGCGGTTCCTGGTGTGTCCGCTGTGCCGTGCGTGTGATCATTGCTTGTACAGCCCTCTCGCAGTGTCTGGAGCAAGTATGGTGGGTCTGACACACCGGTGTCAATGTGTTCTTTTTTCCATTTCCAGGAGTGTAGATGCGCTCCACACAGAAGCAGCGTACTCGGTATCACGGACAGCGCCAAAACTGACGGCCGCAACAGTAAAGGATCGGAATCACACGTCCAGCTCATCGGGCCAGATAATGTTGCTAATGGCGCAGAACTCGGCTTTGGTGTGGACGCAAAGCTGTAAACGCGAGTACGTGATCCAGAGTCACGACACATATTTCGGCAGCGAGCACTTCTAGAGTCGTTCGCCTCACCACATCACACTGAATTCTCGCCACGCTTCTCTGTCACCGAAGCAGAGAGCGCAGAGCTGCAGGCTGTGACAATCGGTAAGGGCAGAAGAGCGCGCGGCGCCGCTCGTCCGCAGTCAGAGGACAGCGAGAAGGCAGGCGGGCGCTGCGTCAGCAGAGCCCTGGGCCAGACCGCACGTTAGCGCCGAGAATCCAATAGCCGTGCGCGGTGTCCGCAGAGGAATGCGCCGCTCCGCGTTACGTTAATGAATTGGCGGAGCACGGCGCGCCACATGCCGGCCGCGCTGGAATGCTAGTCGCGCGGCCCTGCAACTAGTCCCCAATATGCCTGCCGCTGCTTTGCTGCTCGTCACCTGCCTAACGAGCCAGCCCGCCCTAATGCGCTCACTGCTCTCGGCTGTCCCGATTAAGCGTACTGGACAAACGCGTACACGAAGTCACGTCGAAAACATACGGGTTCTGAAGCAGCAGGGAATGGCAAATTATCCTATGAGGAATCTTCAGGTTTTCGCGGCGCAAAGACTGCTCCATTAAGTTTCGGGAATGCAGCCGCATGAATTCTGCTTCTTCTTCTAATATTTCGGCTGTATACCTTTCAGCCATCCTCAGAGAGAGCCGTACGACTGACGCTCCAGCGCTCGCTCCATCCTCTTAAACTCGCGGACCGCGCCACTGCGCATGCGGCCACAGATAAACAAGGCGCCAGTGATGTTGATCGGCGGCAAAGACGTACAGTATGCATGAGTTACGTCTGTGGCTGCGCATTCGATACATGCTGGGAGGTCGATGTATTACTGGGAGCTGAACTGTAGCGAGAGGTGTTCCGTACACGATGTGTACGGCTCTTACAACCCAGTAAATCGGCTGTGGCAGAGCATTGTATTGATTCTGGTCACTCTATGGTATATGAAAACGTCGAAATTCTGACTTCTGTTTCATCTTTCTGGGACTCCGTAGTAAAAGAGGCCATTGAAATCCGCTTGCACTGTACGGAACATCGCAGGTACACTCGGCTCTTACAACCCAGTAAATCGGCTGTGGCAGAGCATTGTATTGATTCTGGTCACTCTATGGTATATGAAAACGTCGAAATTCTGACTTCTGTTTCATCTTTCTGGGACTCCGTAGTAAAAGAGGCCATTGAAATCCGCTTGGCGAAGAATTTAATTAATAGAGACTGCGGTTTCACATTAGATAAATCATGGAATCCGGCACTTTCAATATTGAACTTACAAAGACGTCGCTACAGTTCAGCTCCCAGCAATACATCGACCTCCCAGCATGTATCGAATGCGCAGCACAGACGTAACTCATGCATACTGTACGTCTTTGCCGCCGATCAACATCACTGGCGCCTTGTTTATCTGTGGCCGCATGCGCAGTGGCGCGGTCCGCGAGTTTAAGAGGATGGAGCGAGCGCTGGAGCGTCAGTCGTACGGCTCTCTCTGAGGATGGCTGAAAGGTATACAGCCGAAATATTAGAAGAAGAAGCAGAATTCATGCGGCTGCATTCCCGAAACTTAATGGAGCTATCCTATGAGGATTTTAATCTAGGAATAGGATTTACGTGTTTCATCTGTAGCGTGAGAAACCGTCGAAGTACTAGGCTACGTGTCTTCGAGACGAGCGGTAAGCCTTCGGTCGATTTCCGCAAGATATGCCCACAAGCTCTTCTCGGCATACCATTCATAGAGGCTGCAATTCATTATTCGAGTCAGAGCTGGCTTCAGAAAAAGCTACGGATCACTCTCAATAGTCTGACATATGGCGCTTTGAACTAAACTGAATTGTCTGAGTGTCTTTCGTAATGTCAGTGGAAACTCTCGTGGTAGTATGTAAATAACAGATATTCTACTGCACGTCAGCACTGTGGCTAAAAATGTATTGACGATTTAAGCCGAATAGTGGCGATGCGTCTCCATTTTTCGGCCATCAGTGTAGCGCCACAGGAGGAAGAATCTCCACAATCCGCAGTTTCCACAGGCACTTTCGTTCCTCGTTTCAATGCGAAGCATTGTTATGCACAACAATCAACTACTGTTTACCACCCAACAACTTTTTCTCGACCGCCCTTCGGGACGTTCTGCTGCCTCCCCAATCGAATGTTGTGCTGGCCACCGATATTACGCCTACGGTATTTATCCTTCGTTGCTGTGATTTATTTGTATGTTTAGGGCGTTCAACTTCGTTGTTTAGAGCGCTCTAACAAATCCTGCATGCGATAAACAGCGTCCTTTTTCGTTACGTGTAACTGTTCTTGTGTAATGCACATAAGTTTGGGTTGTCTCCCGATAATAAGAAGAAAGGAGGGAAGATTGTGGTTAAAAGTCCCGTCTAGAGTTAAGAAAACTACGGAAAACCTCTATCTCCTTGGACGTAGGTAAATTTCAGCTGCTGTCCTCCCGAATGCAATATCAAGGTGAGTCAGCAAACACACACACACACACACACACACACACACACACACGCACGAGAGAGAGAGAGAGAGAGAGAGAATGATGTCCAGTCAAAAAAAAAAATTAATAATGATTTCATTAAGCAATACTTATCAGATGAAATGAGCGGAGAACAACTGCCACTTCAAGAAGTTAGAGGCCTCAGAGTTTAAGCACTGAGAAACCCTAGTGGAGGATATTTCTGAAGGGGAGAGAGATAAGACGCATATGATGAAAACACATTGCCTGAACCGCAGCTGGACGACAACAGAAGTTCAAATGGTTCAAATGGCTCTGAGCACTATGGGACTCAACATCTTAGGTCATAAGTCCCCTAGAACTTAGAACTAAGTAACCTAAGGACATCACAGACACCCATGCCCGAGGCAGGATTCGAACCTGCGACCGTAGCAGTCCCGCGGTTCCGGACTGCAGCGCCAGAACCGCTAGACCACCGCGGCCGGCGACAACAGAAGTTTTCCATATGTTAATGTAAAGTAAGGACCTCCAGTAGCCCGTCAGATCACGGACTAAACACGCGATGGAACTATTTGAGACTGTGCCAAGGGATACAAGCCCTGACGTCAACGGAAGCTTTCCAGTATACGTAAGTGGTAACATCGACCGGAAACCTCTAGGAGAAATCCGACATTAAAGTACTTACGTGTCAAGGGAGCCAGCTAATGGAAGTATCCCAAAAGGCTATTATCGAGGGTCAGCCGCCGGCCGGAGTGGCCGAGCGGTTCTAGGCGCTACAGTTTGGAACCGCGCGACCGCTACCGTCGCAGGTTCGAATCCTGCCTCGGGCATGGATGTGTGTGATGTCCTTACGTTAGTTAGGTTTAAGTAGTTCTAAATTCTAGGGGACTGATGACCACAGCAGTTAAATCCCATAGTGCTCAGAGCCTTTTTCTTTTTTTCAGGGTCAGCCGAAAGTTAGACGGTATATAAGCAAGAGGTAAAATGAGAAGAGGCAGTCTGATGGAGAAGTCTGATGGAGAAGTCCGACGGAGTAGTCTGACGGAGTAGTCTGTAGTCTGACGGAGGAGTCCAAAAGCAGTAGTACGCCAGTCGCCGCAACCTGAGTATGTAGAAGTAACATTCGCAGCGAGAAGTCCGTGATCAGATGTGGAGAGACACACAGCAACTGCAAGATAAGTAATCATTATCTATTCTGGGGAATAGTTCTGAACAGAGACGATCTGTCTTTGTCTCAAGGAACAGCTTGCATTTGTAGCTTGTAATTAACAAGAACAATTTATGGAACAGTAATTGTCTCTTGTAAGCTTAGGCGAGTGGCCTGCTGATAAGAGTAAATTGAGTCTTTTATAAGTTATCAAAGAGAATAAAGATATTACTTAAATAAATACTGAGTTCTTCAGCATACCCATCCTGCCATTAATCCTAAAAGATAACCACTGTAACCAATAATCACCCAGTTCTACGTCGCAGAGCTTTCTCCCTCTCATCTCCGACAATAAACGTGGACACTCAAACAACCCTCAGATTATCGTCAGCGTTCCGACCGCACAACAAAACTGTGCTGGGACGCGACAGAAATATATTGCTAGAAAAGTTAAACGTTTAAGAATTTTCTGAGTTCCTATGGCCCGTCACCGACATCGTGCTAGCGTAAGCTGTCGCCAGCACACTGATCGACAAACAGGTTGCAAGCAGATTGATAACAGGCGTTGAATCAAGCGTGCCTATCAGGAGAGAGGCCAAAGATGCGCAAGCAATGTGCCGCCAACGCCCTCTCGATTGCAAGTATTGAGATCGCCGCCGCAGACTGGAGGGCTCAGTCAGTCACAGTCAGTCACCCATTCAGTCACAGTCGGAGTTGAAGTCGCAGTTACTAGCTAAGTCACTATTCTAGTTGCGGTCTGTCAGTTTACATTACGAGCTACGAGAGTATAGTGTTTATAGGGGAAGTTGTCCCTCATAAGCAGCGAGGCTAAAGTAGACTATTATGGAAGAGCCTGTACCACAACACATGGACTAGGTTAAGATAAGTAGCTTGTTCTTATGAAGAATGGCTCTGGGCACTATGGGACTCAACTGCTGTGGTCATAAGTCCCCTAGAACTTAAAACTACTTAAACCTAACTAACCTAAGGACAGCACACAACACCCAGCCATCACGAGGCAGAGAAAATCCCTGACCCCGCCGGGAATCGAACCCGGGAACCCTTCTTATGAAGAAAGAGCCCTGGTAACACATGTGTGCAGCTGTGTCGTACGAAGAGGAAACCGCCCACCAAACAACATCCTCTCCCTGGCTTTCCCCGCTACAACACTACAGTTCCAACGACGACACAAAAGTGGCGACGTGGATGATTTAGTGCAGAAAAAGATTTTGCTTGCTTCTCTTGTGTTTCAGCTTGCAGGGGTGATCATTCTGCTAATCTGTTGTTGTGTTCTTGCATATATTCCAGGAGGGGTCCGCAGATTTACTCAAATTTATCTTTACAGAGACTTTTCTTGCTTTTTTGCTATAACCTATTTGTGTACACCATGGCTACCCCGCCCCTTCCACCCCCTGCCCCCGCGTCTCAGCCACAGACGGCCAATGTGATGGATCTAACACAGGCTTTTCAGATTCAGAACCAACGAATTGCTGCCTTGCTGATGACGTTACTGGCTGCACAAGCTGTGTCGGCCGCACAATACACGAACAAAGCAGCCCAACAAGTGCTGCCGACCAACATACCAACATTCCGGCAATTTAATGACACAGAACACGAATGGCTCGAATATCTGACTCAGTTCCAAGCATGCTGTCAAGTTCATCGTGATGAAGGTTCTGTAAAGCTACAACACTCTCTTTCGATCGGGGGGTCCCCAGTGTTCAGGTTAATACAAAAACTATTCCCTACCGCGTCTCCCGACGAACTCAGCTATGACCAAGTAATTGCTGCATTAACCAAGTACGATGATCAGGAATTCCAAGTAGCTGCAGGCAGATATCAGTCTTTTAGCTTACAGAAAATGACGAACAGACGTGCCGTCAGTGGTACACAGAATTAATGGTCATGACTAGGAAGTATAAATGTAAGTGTAGTTGTGGCAACTTAACAGTGATTTAATGATTAGAGATGCAATAACATTCAATGTCCCTGACCGATTCGGGTGCCATAGCGGCCGATGAATTTGACCAGACCCCAACTAGTCCGGTCGAGTCGCCCCTTGTTTGCGAAAGCCACAAGCAGCCACAATAACCAGCGCATACATAGCCGCGCGGAAAGCCACGTGGACAGGTAAACAGACCTGTGAATTTAGTGGTCTTGCCCTAGATGTTTTGCTAGCCATAAAAGACAGGACCGCCCACGACGTAACACAACGTGTTATACGTGTGAGGAAGAAAGGCCTTGTCCACGCAGTTTGTTTGCAACGGCACAAAAACGCCAATTTTGCCCGCTCCCAGAAAAAAACAGGCTCGTGCACATTCAATGAACGTTGTGTTTTCCAAACCTACTACAGGTTCTCACTAAAGTAAGATTAAGGTTGTGCTTCCTCCTCGCTCTAGTGCTGCGCAAAGAAGTTCTAACGATCTGGCAAGCACCTCACTGCATGCAGCGTACAGATAATAGCAGTGCTTGGACAGTGTAGTTTGCCTGCGAATTAAAGAATTGCTAGGTCATGGTGTAACTCCTCCCATTCAAGCTAATCAGTGAGCAAGTTATCTCGTTTTATTGTCTAATCCAGGGGCGGGCAGGAATCCTGCACATGTGCGGTGCACTTGCACGCGTGCAGTTAACAGGTGTTCTGCGCGCACACAGGGGCAAGCTGGCCACCTGCTTATCTCCCATGCCCACCATACCTTCTGTCCGCTCCTTCCTCTGTAATGCGTTTTGTTTCTTAGCTTGCTTTATTGAGTGAATGAATTAGTAGGAGTGCTTGAAAGAAATCATGGTTTGAAAGAGTACCTATTACCTACGATACGTTTTATTTAATTATCACAGGTGGAGTTTACAATACGTTTAATATCTGGAACAAAATTTCTACATTCAGACAAACACAAACAGTTACGCAAATTTTCATCACTGATGTTTGCTCTTAACCGAGACTTATTAATTCAGCAAATGGTTTTCCAGCTCTCGCTATATTAAGCGCAGTCTTATAACTTGCACATACTGCTGGGCTATTTTTGTTGTCGTCCTGAAAACTTGAAAACAGTGCTCCATAAAATGTTAAATCAGTTAGATGAGAGACATGACGAGAGAAAGTCGCAGATCTCTCGTGACAACAGCAACTACGACAAATTCAAATGGCTCTGAGCACTATGGGACTCAACTGCTGTAGTCATCAGTCCCCTAGAGCTTAGAACTGCTTAAACCTAACTAACCTAAGGAGATAACACACATCCATGCCCGAGGCAGGATTCGAACCTGCGACCATAGCGGTCGCACGGTTCCAGACTGTCGTGCCTAGAACCGCTCGGCCACACCGGCCGGCCAACTACGACAGATTCATCTGGTATCGTCAGATCGCTCTTCTTAAGCTCAGTCAATTCCCCATCCGCTCAGAATCCGACAATAAATTGTACTCGTCCTTGTGAAATTTATTATAATGGCCTTCAATATTAAACTTCCGTTGACCAGCGAGAATACTGCCACATATTAAACATTTCGGATTTTCACGTTTTTGCACAAAGAAAAAATTATTCTCCCATTACTTTTTAAAAGATAGCAAATCTCCACTTCTCCGTTTCTTCAAATACAACGTTCACTACATAGTGCTCGCTTCGCATCAACGTCCGCAGCTTAGCCTGGCACTACACTGCCACAACCTGCCGGCTGTCGCCACAGCCCCGGTCGACGCCTGCACGCGAGCAGCACACGTGCAGCGCTGTGCGCTCGTGAGCCGCGTGCAACGTTTGCCCGCCCCTGGTCTAATCCTTCTGGTCGCATCCGAATTTGTGTTGACTTCAAGTCTACAGTGAACCCACAGACAGCAGTTGACACTTATCCTTTACCTCGCCCTGAGGAACTCATGGATAGGCTTGGTGCAGGACGTTACTTTTCTAAGATAGATTTGCGTGAAGCCTAACTGCAAAATCCATTGGATGAAGAATCACAGAAAGTGTTTGTTGTAAATACACACTTAGCATTGTTCACGTATTCCCGTTTTCTCTTCGGCAGTGCTTCCGCATACGCCATTTTTCAACGTTACTTGGAACAGCTGACTGCAAAAATGCTGTTTCGTTCATACTACGTTGGCAATATTGTCGTCTCAGGTCGTACTCCTAAGGAACACACTGCTAATCTGCTCGATCTTCTTCGAACGTCGTCAGAAGCAGGACTCAAGTGTCGTCTTGAAAGGCGTGACTTTTTTCAAACTGAACTACAGTACTTAGATCATGTGATAAACAGTCAGGGTGTGCACCCCCTCCAATCTCACTTGCTTGGAATCCATGGCCAACCTGCCTGTTCCTCGCAATGTGTCTGAACTGCAGTCAGTACTAGGCAAGATGACATACTACATTCGGTTACTACCGAATGCGGCTCAGATTGTGGCTTCGTCGCATAGCTTGCATTGCAAAAGTGTACCTTCTGTGTGGATGGAAAACTGTCAAGTGCATTTCAGGAACTCAAAAATGCTTTGCTTAGTGACAGATGTTTAGTGCATTTTGGCCCTCCCAAACCAGTAGTTTTGGAAGTCGATGCTTCTTACTATGGAATCTGCGCTGTGCTTTCGCACAAAATTGGTGCACAGCATAGACCTTGCTTTTGCGTCAGTGCAATTATAGAAAAATAAGGTCTCGCTATGGGGTATGCTGTGACCAAATTCGATTACTATTTGTGTGGTTGCAAGTTCTATTTAGTGAAAGATCACAAGCCTTTGCAGTCCTAGTTTCATCCGTCAAACCCGGTTCCTACACGAACTGCTCGAAAATTGCAACGATAGGCTTTGTTGCTTTCACAGTATCAGTATGAAATTGTGTACGGACCTACGGCAAAGCATGGCAATGCAGACGCCCTATCTCGCCTTCCGATTGGCCCAGACTCTGATTTTGACGCATCTGCCGCATCTTGTTCCTTGAATTGCCAGAATCTTTACCTTGCATTACCGAAAAATTGCACAGGCCACGGAAGCAGACCCAGACCTCAAGATTTTGTTGCATTACATTCGCACGTCTTGGTCTCGTTGAACAGTATCCAGCACTCAGTTGTGCGCCGATATTTTGCACGTCGACATAACCTTTCAGTTCAACAAGCTGTGATTCGAGTCCAAAATGAAACTGGACAATCCCGTGTGCTTATTCCCAAAGTGTTGCAAAAGGGTGTGTTGCAACTGCTCAACCAAGTACATTGGGGAATTGTTCGCATTAAACAGTTAGCGCGACGGCACAGTACTGGGCAGGGCATGGACTCCCACATTCAAAGATGACGTCACAGTGTCGCGCATTCGCGGAGAACCAATCTGCTCCACCACAGACATTCTTAGCTTGGCCTAAGACTTACTCGCCATGGCAACGAGTGCACATTGACATTGCAGGGCCATTTTGGAAGCTGGTCGAAGTGGCCGTGCGGTTCTAGGCGCTGCAGTCTGGAATCGCGAGACCGCTACGGTCGCAGGTTCGAATCCTGCCTCGGGCATGGATGTGTGTGATGTCCTTGGGTTAGTTAGGTTTGACTAGTTCTAAGTTCTAGGGGACTAATGACCTCAGCAGTTGAGTCGCATAGTGCTCAGAGCCATTTGAACCATTTTGGAACACTCGTTGGCTCATAGCGGTAGACTCTTTTCGCAAGTTCCCAATTTGCGGTGCCTGTGGCTTCCACCACAACACGTAGCACCATTCAAGCGTTGTCATCCGTATTTCCCATCTAAGATTTGCCAGACGTACTCGTGTCGGACAATGGACCACAGCTCACATCACGTGATTTTTATCAGTTTTGTGACCGAAATGGCATTCGTCATCTAACAAGTACACTGTTTCACCCGTAGTCCAACGGAGAAGCAAAACTCTTCGTACGCACTTTCAAGCAACAGGTGGCCAAGGTTCGCCGACCCACAGATGGGAACAGGCGCTGCATCTCTTTCTCGCCTCCTGTCCCTCCCACACACAAAACGGACCATCACCGACGGAACTTCTACATTGCCGCAGTCATCGGACCCTACTATACTTGGTACACCCACCCCAGCATCTGGCGCCGCCAATGGTCCACAAGTATCACTTTGCGCCTCGCGATCTTGTTCTTTTCAGGGTTAATGGCAACCGTGGGCACTGGGAAAGAGGCACGATCCAGGAACGCACTGGGTCTTCTGTGTGTTTGATTGCAAATGCAGACGGTTTGCAACGCCGCCAGCACAACCAGCTTCGCGGGTGTCATTTGCCCTGTGCTTCTGTTCCTTCTCTTTCCCAAGATACACGGATCACGGGACCGTGCGGCCTTCGCAGCTGCCCGCTGATGCCACAGGGCACCCCAGAGGGAGCGGATGGTCGGTGCACCCTCGTCCCCGCCGTTCCCGCTCGCCAACCCGATGGACCTTGACCCGCCGTCGCCATCGCAGACATCGCCCTAGAACACGTCACTCAAGCCAGATGGCGGGGTTCGGTCAGGAGTACGTGTACTCCACAGCTACTGCTACAGGCTCATCTCTATGTCCGGCGTCCTGCCACCCTCCCCGTTGTTGTTCATAGCCTCACTACACGACAGCAGTGCGGCATGTACGGGAGGGGAGAGGGGGAGAGGGTAAGAATGTGCTGGCGTAAGCTGTCGGCAGCACACCGGTCGGCAAAGAGGTTGCAAGGAGATCAACAACAGGCGCTGAATCAAGCGCGCCCATCGAGAGAGGCTAGAGGCAGACTCGTAAGCAACGCACCGAAACGCCCTCTCGACCGCCGCTGACCGGAGCGCCCAGCCAGTCACAGACGGTCACCAAGTTAGTCACAGTCGGAGTCGCAGTTACAAGCTCAGTCGCCAATCTAGATGGCGCCTATCAGTTTACATTACTTGCTACGAGACTACAGTATTTATAGCGGGACTTGTTCTTCACCAGCGGTGAGGCTAACGTGGACTATTACGGAAGACCTCGTACCGCAACACTAGGTTAAGGTAAGTAGCCTCTTGTTCTTATGAAGAAAGAATCCTGTTAACACATGTGTGCAGTTGTGTTGTAAGAAGAGGATATCGGCCACCAAACAACATCCCCTCCCTGGCTTCCCCTGGTACAAGGCTCCACTGTGGCAACGACGACACAAAATAAACAATCAAGTCTGTGTCTGCCCTCACAGAGCGCCCAGAGCACGTTTTAGCGTCTTTCAGAACCTAAGGAGTTGAGTAGACAACTTATCGATTTTCAAACCAGCACCTCGATTTTCAAACAAATAGCACCACCTCCCTTGTTACAAATGGCATACGAGGAAAAAACTACTGCGAACATATAACACGAAGACGGGAGAGAAGTTGAACAATTTAGCCGAACGTGGTCATGCTTGCGAAGAATATGTCAGTTTACTTAAAGTGATGCAACATTCAGCCCATATCGCGATCCCAAGGCATATGGCGTTATGAGCAAACAGCGCATGTTCATTAGCTTGGTCGGGAGAACAGTGTTACACTGCTATTGGAGAAAAGTCCAGAAGCACTGACGTCCTGTGATTAAACATTCAATTGTGTACAAGCAACATAGAAGGATACTCATATACTAAAGAAGGGAAGCAGCTAGAAGCAAAACTTTGTATAACAGTCTCGCCAAAACAGCTACACTGATCTCAGTGTGGAAGAAGACAAATCACATAAGGCGAATGCATTACACGCCTGATACATTCTTCGGGTACGCGCCGGGCGTACTGACTGCTGGTCTACACACCATCACGCCAAACTGTGCGGAGCAATACCTGATGGACGTATACACCGACAGTGACCTATACACTTTATAAACAAATCATTCTGTGGACAGAGGCTCCAAAGAGCACCGGCGTGGGACCGAATTACAGCATCAGGGCTCAGAGAACAAGTATACTATAATGAGGCTACTTCCTGCGGCTGAAAAACAACTATCGCTCAAAATATTTCATGCAGTATGGTTTCCCCTGAAAACTGGACTCACTACACCTATTTACCAGAGTAGGAAGCCGCTGGATAAAGTCACATCACAGACTAATAATGAAACTATCACACGTTTCCTAAACTTCAGAATGCATGGCCAAACAAAGACTGGAATAGTGCCCACAAATAAGAATATTATCACTAGCGGGTGATACGGTATCAGAAAACGTAAAGGCAGCTCAATTTCCCCTCATCGCTTTACTTACTAAGAGTCACATTTCACTGTACTACAAGAAGTATTTCCTAGCAATTTATACGGCCCTCACCATAGCCTGCGACTGTGTCCTGGTCTCACCGTTAGTGCAGCAGATAAAGAATCTTGCCGACTATGGTCATTCCAACTCTATATTATTTACTGATTATCGGATAATTAATTATAGGTCATAAAGTAGGAGACATAGGGCTCCTACACACGATCAAAGGTTTGTCGCAATTTCGACATTCTCCCTGCTACTGCTTAAGATCTCTATTGGAAATTTACAATCAATTCTGGAAAAAATATAAAGGAGCGACTTTCATGGGATGACGAATGCAGATCTCTCTCGTGATAGCGACTAGACTACTAGATCTAAGAACAGTGTTATTTTGTCCATTCGGTACCTCGGTCGACCGAGTTGTGCAATATCTTAGCATACACGGAAATTTACTTAGTGTGCGCATCTGAACAAACACAGCAAAAAAAAAGAATAGTAATTAATAATATTCGTTCGATTAAGGAAGCTCCTGCCAAAGCGCGTGCATTATTCTGTGCTTACCCGGCCATATAGTCGTTTGGACTTCCGTTACCTTTGTTATGCTCGCCCGTTGGTTCTGTACTATAGACGGCTGACAGGTAACAGTGTAAAGTCAACAGTTAGTCCGCGGGTGTACGGTAGCCAAGTCCTGCGAATGCTCTCCTAGTCGAAGCTATTGAGCCTCCTCTTCACCTTAGAGAACAAGCAGTAACCCAAGATTCTTTATGGAGTCCCACTCCAACTGCGTCAGTGTCTTGCGACAGGTTCCAAGAACACGGAAACAGGTTTAGACATTCGCATGACTACACCATGCATGGAACCTAATACGAGTATGGTTATCAGACGATATGACTGAGTCGATGTTCTCAGCGAGAGTACTATACTCCATGGGACAATGACGAATGGACATGTTCCTTACACAGAACTTCACCACGAGCATTGTGGAGTAACAATTGGACCTATCATATAGATATAGAAGGCATGCAAATATAGTGCAGACCGTGTTTCTCTTTTGAGATATAAAATAAGTTACTCATGACAATCTTTCGTCTCTAATTTAATCGCTTTAGGTTCTGATTGCAGTTCTGTTTTGTACAATGGACTGACATGCTCCTTTGTGACGAAGTGTGGAGATGGACACGGACCGCATTATTCTCAGATGCTCACTGGGGTACAGTCCGACAAACATTTAACTGTGATGCTTTATGAACAACAACAACCTACCAGAAAGAAAAGGTTACCTCCAACAATAATGTGTCCATATATAAACATATATTCAGGTTATAAACGACTGGACAAATTACGAGTATTCGATAACGTGATTGAAATGTGGGTTAGTGAGTGTATGCATGTATGTATGTATGTACGTATGAACTTGTGTGATTATTTCTATTAGACATATCTCTATTTACTAAAACAAATTTTGTCCGTTATAATTTGTAGAATATCACAAATAGGAGGATGTCAGCGATCAATATAAAGTTTAAAAAAAGAGATTACAAAAACCAATGCTATAGGCAAAGCAGAGTTTTTAATTAGCTATGCACACTTCGGTGTCAGTCCTGTGTGGGAATTCATAGCAAATCGGCGAAACTTCTGCTAAACGGATGTTCAAATGGTTCAAATGGCTCTGAGCACTATGGGACTCAACATCTGAGGTCATCAGTCCCCTAGAACTTAGAACTACTTAAACCTAACTAACCTAAGGACATCACACACATCCATGCCCGAGGCAGGATTCGAACCTGCGACAGCAGTAGTCGCGCGGTTCCGGACTGAAGCGCCTAGAACCGCTCGGCCACAGCGACCGGCTAAACGGATGTGATGTTTTTTTTTTTTAATGATGACAAGTCGTATCGTTTGTATTTAGTTCTATGTCAATATTTCAACTGTTACGAAGACTTTTCTTCTATCAGACTGCGAGGAATTGCAAGGAACTGGATGGAAAATTACAAACAGACTATCTGGGTAAACAATTTTCAGTCTACTAGACGGCATACAGTTCTTCCGCGTTCTGTCAAATATAAAGGGAATGCAGGTCTTCGGACACGATGAAGGTTTGTTATTTACCATTTCGTAATAGAAACTGTTGATTTAGTTGGATGCTGAACCTTCTTCCCAATTATCCGTTCTTTAGTTGCTAAATACGGTGAAAACGCACAGCGTAATGAGTACATTCCACGCCTCTTTTTGGCAAGTTTTACTGTACGCCACAAGAAGTGCCGTATATTATACACTGGAATTTATGGCACAGAGCTGTTTTTAAAGCATTCTCTTAAATACCTATTTTTTGTATGCCTTTTTACTTCATGCTTCCGAAATACTCGTATACTGAGGGCAACTTAATCATTAAAGAGTGGATAAAGGATTTAATTTAGCTTGCAATGGAGCTCAATTAGGCAAACTATTGACACACGTGTTCTTACATTTCACGTATGAGAGCTGGACTGTGAACTTGCAGCGACAGGATGAACTTAAAATGAAATGACAGCGACAGTGGTGACTGTGTGGGAATTCTTGGACTGTGCTCACAGAGAAAATGATTTGTAAACAGCAGACACACGTCTTCTTAATATATACTACTAATAAAACTATAGAACCGTCATGTCTGTCTGTCTGTCTGAACACGCTGATCCCCAAAACTCCCAGACGAATTTTCATGCGGTTTTCACAGGTAATTGGGGCGAAGCTTGGGGCAATCATGTGGGCCTTATTTCGTCAAAATCGGAACACGCGAAAAAAAGTATGGTAATTTAAAATATTATCTTAAATCGTCTGCTCAGATCGGTACTTCATATCTTAACTCATGATGGCGTAATACACCACAGAACGAATACATGGTGCTGTTAGTTTCGTAATACACCAAATAACTAATAGATGCCGCTGTTTTCTAACTTAGTGACAGATGCATTTTCGGAAATTTACTTCAGTCACGGAATCAGGCACTGCAATCTTTTCATTACGAATATAAATTAACATAAAATTTATTTGGCTACGAAATACGGACTTACTGTTTCCGCTTTGTTTATTAACAACTTAAGCACATTGCTTTGCTTTTTTCCGAAAGATTTTATTTATATTCTTTGCTAGGACAAAAGAATTTATTAATTTTTCTTTGTCATTTCGGTCCCTACTCATTACATTTTGATTTCGTTTTGTTTGTGAATATAAATTTCAACAAAACGGTCGAGTCTTTCTGAATGAATCTGAATGACTAGAAGAGGAGGGCTATGCACTCTACAAAATCCAGTGAACATAGCGAGGTGGGACTTACTGCAGCCTGAGAACATCAGGCTTTATCTCTTCCTTTGAAACTCCTTTCCAAAGCGAGGCACGAAGTAACTCTGATCGAGAGTGTCATGCATTATCTTGCTCCTCGGAGCTCTTCACTCACAGAGGCTTACCGTTTACTTATCTCCAACGCAATACCATAGAAGCGGACGTTTTGATGGGAGGTGGAGCAAGCGGGCGAGTTTTCATTCTCCGAATCCCACTTATTCCTAACAATTTACCATTTCGCTTTAAACGAGTTTAATTCCCGGTGAACGTATGTTATGCCATGTCCATAAACAAAGCGCAAGGCCAGAATCTGTGTGTTTTGGGCGTGGAGCTCAGCCTTAGACGCCTTCGCACTCCCTGCTCTATGCGGCTCCCCCCGTGTTAGTAAAGGAAACAAGTTCGTCACTCATGTTCATAATCACACTGCTATAACAACTGTATATAGAGAAGCTTTGGAAGTCAAAAATATATTACCTTCAGACGAGGTCTCTGGTAAAACTATAAATAAATACGCACGCAAGACAGGGTTTCTCTCCTAGCACATAATAAAAACGTACGTTAATGGAATTAAAACGATGTGTCAATGGAATTAACATGTATGCAAAAAAAGAAAAAGAAAAACACGCATCGTGAGTCTGAAGCCACGGAGACGCAGTGTCAACTGAGGTTAACATTCAGGAGAACAGTGTAGAGCAAAGTAGGAATCATGGTATAATGGAGGAGCTAAAATCGTTAATGCAGCAAGCAACAGAAACTAATCAAGGGCTAAAAGCAACTAATCAAAAATTAAAAAAACTGAATAAAAAGAAACTCATCGGGGGTTAAAGGAAACTAATCAAAAGTTAGACACTGTGTTTAGAAAAGTTAACTGTGAGTTATAAAAGAACATAAAGGAAGCGAAGATGCATTTAAAAGAGGAATTAACGGTTTTGACGCTAAAACTGCTAGCATTAGTGAGGAGATATGTGTTGTTGTTGTTGTTGTGGTCTTCAGTCCTGAGACTGGTTTGATGCAGCTCTCCATGCTACTCTATCCTGTGCAAGCTTCTTCATCTCCCAGTACCTACTGCAACCTACATCCTTCTGAATCTGCTTAGTGTATTCATCTCTTGGTCTCCCCCTACGATTTTTACCCTCCACGCTGCCCTCCAATATTAAATTGGTGATCCCTTGATGCCTCAGAACATGTCCTACCAACCGATCCCTTCTTCTGGTCAAGTTGTGCCACAAACTTCTCTTCTCCCCAATCCTATTCAATACTTCCTCATTAGTTATGTGATCTACCCATCTAATCTTCAGCATTCTTCTGTAGCACCACATTTCGAAAGCTTCTATTCTCTTCTTGTCCAAACTATTTACCGTCCGTGTTTCACTTCCATGCATGGCTACACTCCATACAAATACTTTCAGAAATGACTTCCTGACACTTAAATCTATACTCGATGTTAACAAATTTCTCTTCTTCAGAAACGCTTTCCTTGCCATTGCCAGTCTACATTTTATATCCTCTCTACTTCGACCATAATCAGTTATTTTGCTCCCCAAATAGCAAAACTCCTTTACTACTTTAAGTGTCTCATTTCCTAATCTAATTCCCTCAATAGCTACTCCGAATTTTTCTTTTGTTTCCTTTACTGCTTGCTCAATATACAGATTGAATAACATCGGGGAGAGGCTACAACCCTGTCTCACTCCCTTCCCAACCACTGCTTCCCTTTCATGTCCCTCGACTCTTATAACTGCCATCTGGTTCCTGTACAAATTGTAAATAGCCTTTCGCTCCCTGTATTTTACCCCTGCCTTCACTACTTTATCCCTCAAAGCTACCCATTCTTCTACCACTGTATTTCTTTCCCCAATGCCTGTCAATTGTTCCCTTATGCTCTCCCTAAAACTCTGTACAACCTCTGGTTCTTTCAGTTTATCCAGGTCCCATCTCCTTAAATTCCCACCATTTTGCAGTTTCTTCAGTTTTAATCTACAGGTCATAACCAATAGATTGTGGTCAGAGTCCACATCTGCCCCTGGAAATGTCTTACAATTTAAAACCTGGTTCCTAAATCTCTGTCTTACCATTATATAATCTATCTGATACCTTTTAGTATCTCCAGGGTTCTTCCATGTATACAACCTTCTATCATGATTCTTAAACCAAGTGTTAGCTATAATTAAGTTGTGCTCTGTGCAAAATTCTACCAGGCGGCTTCCTCTTTCATTTCTTAGCCCCAATCCATATTCACCTACTACGTTTCCTTCTCTCCCTTTTCCTACACTCGAATTCCAGTCACCCATGAGTATTAAATTCTCATCTCCCTTCACTATCTGAATAATTTCTTTTATCTCATCATACATTTCTTCAATTTCTTCGTCATCTGCAGAGCTAGTTGGTATATAAACTTGTACTACTGTAGTAGGCGTGGGCTTCGTGTCTATCTTGGCCACAATAATGCGTTCACTATGCTGTTTGTAGTAGCTTACCAGCATTCCTATTTTCCTATTCATTATTAAACCTACTCCTGCATTACCCCTATTTGACTTTGTGTTTATAACCCTGTAGTTACCCGACCAGAAGTCTTGTTCCTCCTGCCACCGAACTTCACTAATTCCCACTATATCTAAATTTAACCTATCCATTTCCCTTTTTAAATTTTCTAACCTACCTGCCCGATTAAGGGATCTGACATTCCACGCTCCGATCCGTAGGACGCCAGTTTTCTTGACATCCTCTTGAGTAGTCCCCGCCCGGAGATCCGAATGGGGGACTATTTTACCTCCGGAATATTTTACCCAAGAGGACGCCATCATCATTTAATCATACAGTAAAGCTGCATGCCCTCGGGAAAAATTACGGCCGTAGTTTCCCCTTGCTTTCAGCCGTTCGCAGTACCAGCACAGCAATGCCGTTTTGGTTATTGTTACAAGGCCAGATCAGTCAATCATCCAGACTGTTGCCCTTGCAACTACTGAAAAGGCTGCTGCCCCTCTTCAGGAACCACACGTTTGTCTGGCCTCTCAACAGATACCCCTCCGTTGTGGTTGCACCTACGGTACGGCTATCTGTATCGTTGAGGCACGCAAGCCTCCCCACCAACGGCAACGTCCATGGTTCATGGGGGGGGGGGGGGGGGACGAAACGAAATAACTACTTAAAAATTTAAACAACCATAAGGGTAAAATAAATGAACAAACTGACACAAATGATAAAACAAATGTAATTCAGCCTGTCACTGAACCAGCATAATCTAAGATTACTTAAACAATACACACACAACAGCAGAGCATAAATACCACGTCACTGTCAGAAGAAGAATCTGAACTTAGCAGTAAGAATTCCACTGTAGAACCACTTGGTAACGACAACACAGATGTGGCTGAAAATGGTATCGAAATGCTTGCTTGACACTAAGGTCTGTGTGGAGTCCAAAACACAAATTGAAATTTGTAGCACAAATTCTTCACATCACAATGCACATACTGGTTGGGTTGTTTGGGGGAGGAGACCAAACAACGAGGTCATCGGTCTCATCGGATTAGGGAACGATGGGGAAGGAAGTCGGCCGTGCCCTTTCAAAGGAACCATCCCAGAATTTGCCTGGAGCGATTTAGGGAAATCACGGAAAACCTAAATCAGGATGGTAGGACGCGGGATTGAACCGTCGTCCTCCCGAATACGAGTCCAGTGTTCTAACCACTGCGTCACCTCGCTCGGTGCTCTCTGAAACAAGGTTCAGTCGAAATGAGTAAAGTATGAGATCTGCTGATTTGATATGACGTTGTATAACTATGCATAAACTTTATATGTATGTATACTTAGCAGTAATATTTCCAATGTAGAACCCTTTTGTAACGTCAATGCAAATGTGATATTCAAGGGAGAGGAGTCGAAGAAGTAGAGAAATTTGCCGAAGTAGTAACCGAAACTGTTACCAATAGTGTAACCGGGAAGACAGAGACAGCAAAATTACCGTAGGTGTCGTTAAACGTAGTATTACCACTTGTTAAGTTCGCGCTGCGTCAACAGAAACGACAGTTAGAGATCAACATTTCGACTACGTGGATACGACAAAAAAAATTTTCAGAGGATTACTTACAGATTCAATGTAGCGCAGATGAGAAATGTGGTTACCAAGGTAGACACAAATTTGCTGTTTTACAGATGACAGCAGTAGTTATCAAAACTGTATACGAAGTAGTTGCGTTGCAACAGTTAATTTCAGTGTGGTAACATGAGGGTTCTGCAACGAAATGACGATTACCTTATGCCCGAGTTAATGGCGATACTGATTCATTTTCTTTTTGTACGGCGAATTATGCAACTTCTTCCATTCGGAAACACAACTTCTTTACTATTATTCTTTATCATCAATGAGACAAGGAGCAAGGAACTTCGTGATAATATTAAAAGAAACAAGGTTCAGTTGAAATGAGTAAAGTATGAGATCTGCTGTTTTGATATGACGTTGTATAACTATGCATAAACTTTGTATGGACATGACACGGCATTATCGATGTACGACTTTATCCTACTAAAATGTGACCATATTCTGTAATGAGCAAATATAATTAACACAACGTTTTTGAAACAGGGTACATCTACACTACGATATAAGACACAAGCAACAATACAGGGTGTCCACTCAAACCAGACCCAGGAAAAAAAGACCCAGGAAAAAGAACCACAGCAGATACGACAATGAAATGCACCACATTGTAGAGCATCTCAAAGAACTTAATTTATTTATCGTCAATACACCTGTACATATGAACCATTTGTAGCACGACGAAGATAGAGACTATATTTAATTTCTTGCCAATTTCTTTGTGACATTTCCTCTGTTATTGTTGCAATCGCATTAGTGATACGATGTCGCAACGTAGGAATTTCGTCCACTTTGGTCGCCATACACGTGGTCCTTCGTGAATCCACACATGAAGAAATCAAGTGGCGTAACGTCGGTGAAGGTGGTCGCCAGGCAATGGGTCCTTTGCGTCCGAGTTGGCGCAGTGGTTAGCACACTGGACTCGCATTCGGGAGGACGACGGTTCAATCCCGTATCCGGCCATCCTGATTTAGGTTTTCCGTGATTTCCCTAAATCGCTTTAGGCAAATGCCGGGATGGTTCCTTTGAAAGGGCACGGCCGATTTCCTTCCCATCCTTCCCTCACCCAAGCTTGCGCTCCGTCTCTAATGACCTCGTTGTCGACGGGACGTTAAACACTAATCTCGTCCTCTCCTCCTCCTCCTTTGCGTCCGATCCAACGATTGGGGAATTTCCTATCCAGGAACTTGCCAACAGCCGTTGCCAATGCGGCGGAGCCCCACCTTATTGAAAAACGATGTTGGGTTGCAAGTCTTCTATCTGAGGGTACACAAACTTCTCCAACATGTCCAGATACACTGACCCATTCACTGTTTGTTCCGCAAAGACGAACGGTCCAACAGTCCTGTCGTGCATTAGCCCGGAAGTGAACATATATTTACTTTGCATTAGAAGAGAACGTGCTCGTCAGTTGACTAAAGCTGATAATTTTAGGGCTCAAAACATACTGCGGAACAACTTTTCGTAATAAGCAAATATAAATGTGCTTGAGTTGCATACTATTTGCTAATCAATACATCTTCTGAACGACTCGACTACTTTCTTACAGTAAAAGCATAGAGGTAACGATATACAGGGTGTAGCAAAAACAATCATCTGATTTGGCACGTCTATATATCTGAAACTAATAAACATATCCAACGAATTTTGTTTTCTGATGAACAGGAAACACGAAAGTTTTTTTTTCATACCTTTTTACAGATGTTCAATATGCCCCCCTTTGAGATGCACGGCGTATGTCAATGCGGCATTCAAATCGTTCCCACACTCAGCGAGCATGTTTTGAGTTACAACTTCCACAGCTGCTGTCATGCGATGTCTCAGTTCATCATTGTTGTTGGTAACGGCGGCGCATAAACATGGGATTAAGCCCCCACAAGAAAATTACATACAGTCAGGTCCGTGATCTTGGAGACCAGTAATGTAAAGCTGAGTCATTTGGTCCAGTGCGAACGTTCAGTAATCAAAAATGGTTCAAATGGCTCTGAGCACTATGGGACTCAACTACTGAGGTCATTAGTCCCCTAGAACTTAGAACTAGTTAAACCTAACTAACCTAAGGACATCACACACATCCATGCCCGAGGCAGGATTCGAACCTGCGACCGTAGCGGTCTCGCGGCTCCAGACTGCAGCGCCTAGAACCGCACGGCCACTTCGGCTGGCGTCCAGTAATCCTTCGATTTAAAAATTCGCGCACTTCCAGATGCCAGTATGGCGGTGCCCCATCCTGTTGGTAAATGAAATCGTTAGAATCAGTCTCAAACTGTGGGAAGTTCTCAAGCATATGGAGATCTGCACTTCCTGTAACAATGTTCTCGGCAAAGAAAAATGGACCATGCACTTTTTCCCATAAAACTGCACAAAACACATTAAATTTTGGAGAGTGCCTATCGAGTTGTGCAATGTGCTTGTTCCGTACACTACATTCTCACATCAAGACGGTTCACCTCCCCATTTGCATGGAATGTTGACTCGTCACTAAACAGTGAGTATAGAAGAAAACTGTCATCCTCCATCTTGCCAATGACGAAATCCACCCACATTGTTGTTAATCACCTTCACGAACAGCTGGCGGAAGAGTTTAATGTGTAAACTTCGACGCAACACACACCAGACGGACATCGGGAGCATGTTGAGCTGTCGAGCTGCACGGCGAACGGACGTTTGCGGACTCCTTGTGAAACTATGGCGGATGTATTCTGCGTCTGCTTCAGACACTCGGGGACGGCCCGGCGATTTGCCTTTACACAACCTGTTTCTCTGTTCATGTCATCGACTACTGCTCTGTGCTGTAGGAGGATCCACACCACACCTGATACGAAAGTCACACTGAAATGTTATTACTGGACCGCACTGCGCAAAACGTAGAAAACAAAATGCACTGTTGTTCCGACACCATTTGGAACTGAAGTGGGCGCACACTGCTGCTACCTGGCGGGAATCATGTAAAAGTCTAAGAGTCTGTTCTTCCCAACAGCACCTTGTTCACGCACGTATCTAAAACAACATAAGACTTACGGTTTTTTTTAATGGATGATTCTTTCTCATACACCATGTATAAATGAATAACTACGAAGGCGGAAAAATAAAATTTTACAAGAAGGCTCAGGAAACCGCACTACTGCACAGTACATTTACAGATTTGTCGCAGCTAAAGAAGTGGGTTGCAAACACGGTAAGTGGATATGACGTAACAACAAAACAATGCAGTAAGAGTAATTTACAAGCGTGCTACATCCGTCTCATGGTCAGAATAATGTGAAGGCTGTATTACGTATGAAAAATGGAATGCTCCTACAGTGACATTATTAGACAACAAGCGTTTCACGAGTGCAAGTAATGTTGAAATTTATAGGCAAGGGATGCTCCTGAAAAAGATGTTTATGGTATTTAGGAGAATTGTTAGGCAGCAGGGGAGAAAGAGGTTGCTAGTGCGTAGATTTTTCAGGTGACTTGTAGATCGGCCTATTAATTATCGTAGATAGAGATTTTGGGTTATAAAGTGCTGTAGTTTGGGCAATACGAGGCGCAGCATAAGCGGAACGAAGGCCACATGAGACGAAACAGTACGAAAAAATTCCAAGAGTGTTATCACAATGACATGTTGATATTAAGAGATGTCATGTACTTAGCGTGAAATACACTCCTGGAAATGGAAAAAAGAACACATTGACACCGGTGTGTCAGACCCACTATACTTGCTCCGGACACTGCGAGAGGGCTGTACAAGCAATGATCACACGCACGGCACAGCGGACACACCAGGAACCGCGGTGTTGGCCGTCGAATGGCGCTAGCTGCGCAGCATTTGTGCACCGCCGCCGTCAGTGTCAGCCAGTTTGCCGTGGCATACGGAGCTCCATCGCAGTCTTTAACACTGGTAGCATGCCGCGACAGCGTGGACGTGAACCGTATGTGCAGTTGACGGACTTTGAGCGAGGGCGTATAGTGGGCATGCGGGAGGCCGGGTGGACGTACCGCCGAATTGCTCAACACGTGGGGCGTGAGGTCTCCACAGTACATCGATGTTGTCGCCAGTGGTCGGCGGAAGGTGCACGTGCCCGTCGACCTGGGACCGGACCGCAGCGACGCACGGATGCACGCCAAGACCGTAGGATCCTACGCAGTGCCGTAGGGGACCGCACCGCCACTTCCCAGCAAATTAGGGACACTGTTGCTCCTGGGGTATCGGCGAGGACCATTCGCAACCGTCTCCATGAAGCTGGGCTACGGACCCGCACACAGTTAGGCCGTCTTCCGCTCACGCCCCAACATCGTGCAGCCCGCCTCCAGTGGTGTCGCGACAGGCGTGAATGGAGGGACGAATGGAGACGTGTCGTCTTCAGCGATGAGAGTCGCTTCTGCCTTGGTGCCAATGATGGTCGTATGCGTGTTTGGCGCCGTGCAGGTGAGCGCCACAATCAGGACTGCATACGACCGAGGCACACAGGGCCAACACCCGGCATCATGGTGTGGGGAGCGATCTCCTACACTGGCCGTACACCACTGGTGATTGTCGAGGGGACACTGAATAGTGCACGGTACATCCAAACCGTCATCGAACCCATCGTTCTACCATTCCTAGACCGGCAAGGGAACTTGCTGTTCCAACAGGACAATGCACGTCCGCATGTATCCCGTGCCACCCAACGTGCTCTAGAAGGTGTAAGTCAACTACCCTGGTCAGCAAGATCTCCGGATCTGTCCCCCATTGAGCATGTTTGGGACTGGATGAAGCGTCGTCTCACGCGGTCTGCACGTCCAGCACGAACGCTGGTCCAACTGAGGCGCCAGGTGGAAATGGCATGGCAAGCCGTTCCACAGGACTACATCCAGCATCTCTACGATCGTCCCATGGGAGAATAGCAGCCTGCATTGCTGCGAAAGGTGGATATACACTGTACTAGTGCCGACATTGTGCATGCTCTGTTGCCTGTGTCTATGTGCCTGTGGTTCTGTCAGTGTGATCATGTGATGTATCTGACCCCAGGAATGTGTCAATAAAGTTTCCCCTTCCTGGGACAATGAATTCACGGTGTTCTTATTTCAATTTCCAGGAGTGTATTTTACATCACGCCAGAAAGGTGATGGAATATTAAGTAGCCTCATGATATGCAACGCGCTTTACATACGAACAATTTTTTTTTTTTTATCAAACGGAAAGAAGAGAGCAAAGAGATGTTGCCTGCTCTGAAATAGTGATCTGTGGCTACAAGCGATGACTAAAAATGTGTCCAACACTGAGACTCGGACCCGGGACCTCCTGCTTACGAGGCTTTTGCGTTAACCGCTGCACCACCTGGGCGCAGTGCTTATCTCAACTGCGCTATCAGGGCATGCTGCCCAGCCGACTAACATTCCCATTTGGCGCCACCTATCCGGACACATGTTTTGATAGTATACATAGGTTTACTGCTCAGTACTATTTTTTCGTATTTTCGCCTAAATGTGTGTGTTCTCAATGGGGAGAAGAGGAACGAGGGAGAAAATTCACTCGTATCGTAACTTGGAGAAATCCGACGTCACGGCATGCAGCGTCACGCTTCCGTTGGCTGACTCAGGTCTAAACGAAAAAAATGTTCAAATGTGTCTGAAATCTTATGTGACTTAACGGCTAAGGTCATCAGTCCCTAAGCTTACACACTACTTAACCTAAATTATCCTAAGGGCAAACACACACATCCATGCCCGAGGGAACCTCCGCCGGGATCAGCCGCACAGTCTATGACTGCAGCGCCCTAAACCGCTCGGCTAATCCCGTGCGCCTCAGGTCAAATCGACGAGGCGTGAAAGGGCGGCACTGTGCCCGTAAGATGATTATTTTGCGTAGCTATGCTTGTGTTACTCGTTATGTTTTCATTGACTGAATGTATTTCTGTAGAAGACTGGTTAAGAGAATAGTTACAGAATTTTTGTAATGCATATGACCCGGTTGACAAAGCACTGTAGACTTGATAGTTTTTATTTGAAAAATAGTAATTCATTAATGTACTAGTGTGTAAATAATGACTCATTACAACTACAGTATTCAAAACTTGGTGATGTTTAATAATGCACATTTCTTAAAAAAATGTTAAAATTCAGAGGTAGCCATAATAAGATATTCGCTGATTGTGTCACTTCTATATCGAGCATGGTTAAACAAAAAAAGAAATAAAATAGTTACTTTGAAGAAATTTTACTTTTTACTTTAAATCATTTAAGATTCATTACTTAACAATAATTAGTAATTTTTCGACTTATTTATGTTATTTAAGTATTTGATTAATATTTTCAGCAATGTTGTTTTTCCTTTTTAGACATAACTATTTCATTACTGTTTTCTTTGTATTGCTCATTTTATTGTAGTATGTTGTGGATTCATTTTGGGAATCAGGAACAGTTTTACTACCACAACACCGTTAATGAGAGATACTTGTATTCGACCTCCGATTCATATTTCTTTGATCACACCTCATTTTCAAAATTGTTTGTTGTCTACTATAAAATTCCAATTTTCTAAATCTGGCAATCTATGGGATGTTTAACGTTATTGGCTCTCGGAAACATAGCGTTCACTCCCATACTTCACTCAGTAATTAGAAAGACAACCTTCTTTTATTAATATTCTTTTATACCTGAATTCTGATTTGATTGACAATCATCTTGGCTACACTCAATACTGAGAGGGTCATACATAATATTCAGTTCATTTTATTATATTTTTAAAAATATAACGATGATGCGATGCAATTCAGACAAAGCACTTCGTGCATATTCCGCACGTCATCACTTGGAAGCCTACGTGTTTCGATCTGTGTTTGTTGGGGTCGACCTTGGGTTGTAAACAAGTGAGCGCGCACTTACAGGATTGGCTACTCGTTTCAGTGTGGGCAATGTCGTGCACATAAGATCCTTTGCTCATCATGTATGTAAAGATTTATGTACTATGACTCTGTATACAACGCAGAGCGAATTGTGTGAACAGCAGCATCTTTCGCGAACCATGAATAGCAACATTTTTAACTTTCACCAATATAATGTGTGACTCAGTAGTCTAACATTTACTGTATCAGTTGTAAGCGGTTTACAGTTATGCCTGCTAATTTATTCCGATTTTAGCAATACTGCTGGCATCTCTAAACACAAACTGAACTTCTTATTCGGTAGTTTGAGGGCCACAGCAAATTCGCTATTAACTTTCACCAAGCTCTGCATTCAACGCACAGGTGCGTATAATCGATAGGAATATCGAGGAGGGAATGTGCGTGACGGCTACTACAGGGAGCTACCTGTGAGGAACATTAGTACTTGTTGCCGTCAGGCGAAGTTAGATATTTTGTTCCCAGACAATTAGTGCCCAATAGAATGGGGACCCCAGTCAGTAATATTTCGTCGTACAAAGAAGGGCCGTTCTGACAATTTCACATGGTTTTATGAACGCTTTGTGCGTTGTACTCAAGCATCAAACCGTTACTTTATGGATTGATAGGAGTATTTCGTCAGGCCTCACGAGGCTTCAAAATAAGTGACGTTGAATTTCAATCTTGTTTTGCTGTAGAGTTAAAAGAACAGCTGAATGAAAATATGTTGTTTGCAGGATTGTACACTGGTCGGACAGACGGTCACACTAGCTCGGAAACATTCTCCGATGAATTAAAGTGAATTATTACGGTATCTGATTAAGTGCAAGCCGGAAAGCAGCCTGTTAGAAAAATTTGATATTTCCATTGAGCGATGTATTAATAAATTTACTATTGCAACTGCATGAGATCAAAGAGAAAGTTTTATCTCTGTATATAAAAGACAATGTCCTAGCAGCGCGGAGTGGCCGCGCGGTTTGAGGCGCAATGTGACGGATTGCGCGGCTCCACCTGTCGGAGGTTCGAGTCCTCCCGCGAGCATGGGTGTGTATGTGTTGTTCTTAGCATAAGTTAGTTTAAGTAGTGTAGAAGATGGGACCGATGACCTCAACAGTTTGGTCCTTTAGCAATTCACACACATTTGAACATTTGACAATGTCCTGACTGACTGACTGACTGACTGACTCACCACTTACTCATCACCATCCAACCCAAATTAGTGAGGATAGAAACATGAAATTTGCAGAGGATGTTGATGTTATATAGTAGAAGTAATTAAGAACGGATTTTTCGAAATTCCACCCCTAAGGGGGTGGAATATGGGATGAGATGCTTTTTCAAAGTATGTTGCTATTAAGGCAATTTTGAAGCCACACCAACAAAAACTGCTATTTGGTTTCTTGACCGGAAACAAAGAAATTCGTGTTCCAGCATTTTTGGAAGTTTAACCCCTATGGGGATGAAATTGTGGCTGAATTATTAATTTAAAATGTATTTATTTAAATCATTATTAAACAACTGTTAAAGCATTTTTAAAGCTACATCTACGGAAATTGGTAACTGGCTTGTCTGTTACAAATAACAAAATACGTGTTTCATTATTTTTTGAAATTCAATCCCTAACGGCGTGAAATTGAAGATGAAAGAGGGTGACATAGGACCCAGTGGATTCACTGACTCAGCGCAGCGCCCAATCCACTAGCAATACAAACCTGAACTTTGGAGATGGTGCTGATCTTATACTGTGGGCGTCGTTTAGAAAGGAATTATTCCACATTTCGTCCCTAGGGGATTGGAGTAATGGATGAAAGGTTTTGGAAAATGTATCGCTGTCAAGGAAATTTCAAAGCGAGAATTACGAAAACTGGAACTTGGCTTCCCGGACCGAGATTTAAAATAGATGCTCCAGTATTTTGAGAGTTGAACCACTAATAGTGTAAATTATTGCGCAGAAGTTTATTTTGAAAATAAATTATTATTAAAGTACTATTAAAGTATTTTTAAAGCTACATCTATGAAAACTGATATTTGAATTCTTGATAAGAAATAAAAAAAGTGTTTCAGTGTTTTTGAAAATTGAACACCTATGGGGGTAAAATAGGGGGTGAAGTTTATAAGGAAATATTTCATTACAAAAGCATTTTTGAAATTAAATCTCCTAAAAATTTTGTTTGGCTTCTTGGTTAGAAACAAAAAATGTGTTTCAGTTTTCTTTTTTAATTCAACGTCTAAGGGGTGAAATTTTCTAAGAAAAAATTTCATTATATTTAAACATATTTAAAACTAAATCTATTGAAATTGGTATTTAACTTCTAAAGACATTACAGGATGGAAGTTTCCCTGGGATTATCACAAAAATTCAAAATGAAGGGTTAACGAAGCCAGCAAGTAGCGTTTAGGTCAGAAGTACATTCCGAAGAGACCAAGCGTCTATGGCCTCACTTAGTATTAAAGGTTTTGTTTTTGAGATTTAAGAACAACATAAAAATTCGTTAAAAACTGTGCATGAGCACTCTACACGAGCAAAGCAGCGGGCACGAAGCTACACTGAAGCGCCAAAGAAGTTAGTATAGACATGCATATTCAAATACAGAGAAGTGTTAACAAGCAGAATACGACGCTGCGGTCGGCGACGCCTTTATAAGACACCAAGTGTCTGGCGCAGTTGTTAGATCGGTTTCTGCTGCTGCTACGACGGCAGGTTATCAAGTTGTAAATGAGTTTGAATGTGGTGTTATAGTCGGCGCACGAGTAATGGGACACAGCATCTCCGAGATGGCGATGAAGTGGGGATTTTCGCGTGCGACGATTTCACGAGTGTACCGTGATATCAGGAATCCGGTTCGAATGGCTCTAAGCATTATGGGACTTAACATCTGAGGCCATCAGTCCCCTAGAACTTAGAACTACTTAAACCTAACTTACCTAAGGACATCACACACATCCATACCCGAGGCAGGATTCGAACCTGCGACCGTAGCAGTCTCGCAATTCTGGACTGAAGCGCCTAGAACCGCTCGGCCACCGCAGCCGGCCAGGAATTCGGTAAAACATCAAATCTCCGACATCGCTGCGGTCGGAAAAAAGCTCTGCATGAACGGGACCAACGACGATTGAAGAGAACCGTTCAAAGTGACGGAAGTGGAACCCTTCCGCAAACTGCTACAGATTTCAATGCTTGGCCATCGATGGGCTACCGGAGCCGAAGGCCGACTCATGTACCCTTGATGACTACACGACACAAAGCTTCACGCCCTGCCTGGGCCCGTCAACATCGACATTGGACTGTTCATGACTGGAAATATGTTGCCTGGTCGAACAAATCTCTTTTCAAATTGTATCAAGCGGATAGACGTGAATGGAGATAACCTCATGAATCCATGGACCCTGCATTTCAGCATCGGACTGTTCAAGCTGGTGCAGGCTCCGTAATGGTGTGGGGCGTCTGCAGTTTGAGTGATATGGGACCCCTGATACATCTAGATACGTCTCTGACACGTGACAACACGTACGTAAGCATCCTATCTGATCACCTGCATCCATCCATGTCCATTGTGCATTCCAGAGGACTTGGGCGATTCCAACATGACAATGCGACACCCTCACGCCCGGAATAGTGGCTCAATGAACACTCTTCTGAGTTTAAACAGTTCTGGCTGGTTCAAATGGATCTGAGCACTATGCGACTTAAGTTCTGAGGTCATCAGTCGCCTAGAACTTAAAACCAATTAAACCTAAGAACTAATTAAACCTAACTAACCTAAGGACATCACACACATCCATGCCCGAGGCAGGATTCGAATCTGCGACCGTAGCGGTCGCTCGGTTCCAGACTGTAGCGCCTAGAACCGCACGGCGACTCCGACCGGCTAAACAGTTATGCTGGCCACCAAACTCCCCAGACATGACCATTATTGAGCGTGTCTGGGATGCCTTGCAAAGTGCTGTTCAGAAGAGATCTCCACCCCCTCGTACACTTACGGATCTGTGGCGAGTCCTTCAGGATACATGGTGTCAATTCCCTCCACCACTACTTCACACGTTAGTGGAGTCCATGTCACGTCGAGTTGTGACACTTCTGCTTGCTCGCGGGGGCCCTATACGATATTAGGCAGCTGTACCAGTTTTTCTGGCTCTTCAGTGTAGTTGTTTAAAATTGGTACAGGTGGAGATATTATCGTCATGTCATGCATGCAACAAAATAGTCGTTTCCAGAAGTAGTGACATTTGCCAAAGAAATTGTTTCGATGCCTTGACCCATTCTGAAAATATTTTAGATTCATGGTTTACCTGTAACATCCGGTACGTGAAGGATAAAAAGATGCGTTTTAAAACATAAATTACTGACTAAGGATAAACATTTATCATTTATATTACCACTCACCTATATTACTACTCATTCTGTGGGTCTCCCATCTGTCAACAAGGTCATTAAAACACTAGACCGAATGCAATAAACGTAAATCTCTGTTTTAACATTAATCTATTATATCGTAAATTTGTGCTTACCTGTCGTAGTAGTAGTCCCTGAAACAGAAAAAAATGTTCAAATAAGAACAAGTCAGATATAACACTATACGCAAATGAACAACATTTTAGTAACTAGCAAGCTGTTACATAGCTAAAAAATTTTATTAAATTGTCCTCACAATGAATTATTACTCTGTGAAGGAGAGCCTATCGAGAGGACAATGAAGAGCCGAAGGAGGGGAAAATGTAAGTGCTCCCTTCATGGCATATAATTATCATGCGGCAAATTTTCATTTTTCGTATTTAACGGCGATCTACAGTTTAGCACTGCAAGCCACTCAGGAAAGTACTAGAAACATATCTGTATTAGTCGCCAGGAAATCCGCCCTCCTGTTCTATACGTAAAACACATAACACTACTCTGCCCACTGGTACCAAAAATACTTCACTATATAGTATCTTTCCAATAACATGTGTGATTGAAGAATAAAACTAAAATCGTCGCACACAGTGAATATTTGTCAGAAACAGCCATAATACCACTACCGCCCTAATGAAAATTTGAGACTGTCAAGTAAAGTTGTTCTGTCTGCGATAGAGTTCATCATTTAACCATTTCTGTAACTATTACTCGCTTTTTTTAAAATTTATTTCATTTGTATTTATTTAGTAATACAAACTTACACTAAACATTTCTCTTTGTTATTTAGTTTACGATAGTGATTCTTTTTTTGTTTGCCAACTACTTTATTAGCACACGCTTGTTCAGCTAACTGACTGGTGGACGGAGTTTGCAAAATTGAGCTGGCGGTCAAATTTAGAAATAACATCATTATTTCCTGTGAGTAACTCGAAATTTTCATGATACTGTTCGTTATCTTTGTTGTGCGTGATTTTTACTGCATGGTAAAGACTGTTCAAAATTCACGTAAGAAGGAGGTGTATTAAGCTCCTTGTAGAAGTAACTTGTCAAACAGTTGGCTTATTTTTCTAATTCCATTAAGCTCGCGCGATTACGGTCACTTGCACAGCCGACTAGGGCGGTAAACGGCACAGGCTGTAAGCGCTTCGCTGCCTGCCAAACATACTACTGCTAGTGTTTCCCATCTGCTAACGCTAGCTATGGCATTTTCAAAGCCCTCGAACATCTTAGAGGTTATCGTTTCGCAATCAAAACATAAATAAGAACATCCGTATCCTGTCTCTCCACAGTTCACTGTTTGGTAGTCTTTAACATCTATCACGGGATATCATGCAACCATCGTCTTCTTCCAATAATAAAAATAATTAATAGTCACATAGTACGATAAATTTATGTACATTTTAGACAGTTAGGTGTATAAGAGGTCGAGACAAAACAGGAAGACTAGCGTCCAAAATGGACCGACTTTTATGAAAAAAATAGCACAACACATCTCTTGTCTCAGATCACATTCGTTTTATACGAAGCGTATTAATGAGCCGTGTACGGCGTCACAGAAGGCAGAATGTAATTTTTTACAGATATTAATAAGAAACCTAATATTGCAACCCATTAACAACTTAGTTAATATCAATTTATGACAATGTATGACAATCAGTCATCCACTGTTTTCGAACGTCTAATTAACTATCGCAGAAAATACTTACACTATAGACACTGACAAATAGTGCTGTAGATGACAAAACTTCCCTCGCTGAAGCATAGTAACAATAAAAAAATATCCAAAAATTGAAAATATTCTGCATGTAACAGATACTTATTACAACTTCGTCAACAAATAACCTATGAAACTCATTCACTTTTTCTGTGAGGTATTTCATTCATACCGACAGAAAAACGATACCCAACATACACACATCCAAAAAAGTTTTGCAACACCTCGGTTCCGAGTGTTCCGGAACCAGTACAGAAAATTGGAATAGAAATCGACATAAACATCATTTCCTCCCTTTTTATTGCTCATGAAAACCACACACTTCCTGTTGTACCACTATACAGCGAGACCTTCAGAGGTGGTGGTCCAGAATGTTGGACACACCGGTGTCTCTAATGCCCAGTAGTATGTCCTCTTGCATCGTCGTGGCACTGTTGGTTCAAATTTTTCCACTCCCCACCGACGATTCGGCGTAGATCCCTCAGAGTGATTAGTGGGTCTCGTCGTCCATAAAAAGCCCTTTTAAATCTATCCGAAGCATGTTCGATATGGTTCATGTCTGGAGAACATTCTGGCCACTCTAGTCGAGCGATGTCGTTATCCTGAAGCAAGTCATTCACAAGATGTGAACGATGGGAGCGCGAATTGTCGTCCATGAATACGAATGCCTCGCCAATAAGCTCCGATATGGTTGCACTATCGGTCGGCGCCTTCCATGACCACTAGCGGCGTACGTAGATCCCACATAATGCCACCCCAAAATAGCAGAGAACCTCCACCTTGCTGCACTCGCTCGACAGTGTTAAAAGGCGTTCAGCCTGACCGGGTTACCTCAAAACACGTCTTCGACGATTGTCTGGTTGAAGGCGTATGCAACACTCATCGGTGAAGTGAACGTCAAGCCAATCCTGAGCTGTCCATTCGGCATGTTGTTGGATCCATCTGTAATGCGTGCATGGTGTCGTGGATGCAAAGATGGACCTCGCCATGGACGTCGGGAGTGAAGTTGCGCATCATGCAGCCTATTGCGCACGCTTTGAGTCTTAACCCGACGTCCTGTGGCTGCACGAAAAGCATTATTCAACATCGTGATGTTGCTGTCAGGGTTCCTCCGAGCCATAGTCCGTAGGTAGCGGGCATTCACTGCAGTACTAACCCTTGGGCGGCCTGAAGTCATCGACAGTTCCTGTCTCTTGTATCTCCTCCATGTCCGAACAACATAGCTTTGGTTCACTCCGAGACGCCTGAACACTTCCCTCGTTGACTCGTTGACAGCCCTTCCTGGCACAAAGTAAAAATGAGGACCCGAACGAACCGCAGTACTGACCGTCTGTGCATGGCTGAACTACAGACAACACGAGCCGTCTACCTCCTTCCTGGTGGAATGAGTGGAACTGATCGGCTGTCGGACCCCCTCCGTCTAACAGGCGCTGCTCATGCATGGTTGTTTACATCTTTGGGCGCCAAAGGGACTGTGTCTGTGATACAATATCATAGTCAACGTCTATCATCAGGAGTTCTGGGGACCGGGGCGATGCAAAACTTTTTTTTTATGTGTGTATATAAGAACACTAAACGCACAGCTCTAATGACCCTGTGCTGCTGATGTCGTACGTTGCCACACTAAAGCGGATTATACACATAGTACGGAACTAGCATTCACTAATAGTTCCATATACTGGGAAAATAAAATAAAAACAACACTAAAGAATGTTTCTTATTCCACATGGGACATCAAATTACAACCAACATAAGTAGTGAATCAGAGGACAAATAGCCCACTGTTATTATCGGCAGGGACAAAGGTAAATGTCCTCCTTTCTGAGGCAGATGTGTGACTTCAACATCATGAATGGCTGGCTATCACATGGACTCCTCACCAGTATTCTGTCTCACATCCCACCTCTATTAATGTCCTATACATACATAATTGACATGTGCATCAATCTTCTGCACAATTTTTGCTGTTTGCTGCAGGGTATTGTGCTCAATGGCATTTTAGCAAACATTCCAATATATGAGTGCCTTCTTCCATTGCTATATGTAGTTGTGGGGCTATTTGTTACAAGTGACACTAAATGTTTAATAATCGCTTCAGAGTGTTCTTTAAACAAATTATACTGATATCACTACAGAGTGTTCTTGAAACAAATTATACTGATATGTCATGTTTCAACAATGACTAATCAAATTTCAGATCTTATTCGAGAAAATTTCGTACACTCTTAACGATGTGTTATCTGCATAAACGTAATAATCGTCAGGCGCATTTTCTCAAGTGTTCTGGCATATATTTACATTTTAGTTTTTCATTCAGTAGCTGAAGCCAATACAAAGTAATACTGCTCATCACCTCTTTAATACTATGCCGATTTTCGGTGAAAACTGCCGGTTTGTTTCCTATTACAACCAAAAAGATTTTAAAGGGGAATTTTATGCAATCTTTCAATAGTGTGTCACAAATTTGTCAAGTTCGGTAGTTGTATAATAGCTATGTATTAACAGGTATCTGCTTAAGTCTACCTCAAAGTCTTATAACAGATCTGACCCTCTAGTATGCAACCAAAGTTATATTAAACCAATCTGACACAGGTTCCCACCATTTCATACTCCATGAAGTATCTCCATAATGAAGTTGTTGTCTATATCGCAAATCAGATACGCAGTACCTCCTAATCACTATCGAGTTTCTTGTGTAATTGCCTCTTCTGGTTATTTTGCGAGTCACGTTTGGTTCTGCTCGGAATGATCACCCTCGGATTACAACAGAAAAACCTTTCCGTGATACATAATGCGTCTCTTGTAGCGTATACAACGGAAGTCGCACAGACTTAATAATTGCATTAGTGTCAATCTTCGTCGGCCTTTGTGTTTCTTCTGTTAATCTGACATGGTAAGTGTTCCGGACTGGCGAGGAATACTTAAAAATCGGGCGAACAGGTGTTTTGTAAACCGTGTCTTTCACTGATGGATTATTTTTCCTTAAGATATCTCACAGTCAGGCACACGCTTTTACCTCCTGCATCCATTCTACTGTAAGTCGCTCCAAGGTACCTCCTATGGTAGTTTTCAAGCAATTATGTGACAAGACAGTACACTATTTTTTCAACTATGTTTCATTTATTTAAATCTGGTATCAGTACCAGTCATCAGTCTCTAATCGGTATGCTATTTTCTTGTTACAGACAAAACCTTTGCACATAACAACCAACATGCATCAGTTTTGTATGCAAACTACTACCTTACATCAGTAATACACTTATGGAGGGAGGACATTTTGTGGCATGTATGTATTAAAGCGATACGTACATTGCATCCCTGCGTGTTAAAGCAGTGCATACTGCAAAAAACTCTATCTAGTAGTGATGTTTTTTAGGTAATTGTAATCCTACACAGCATGCAATTACTGACAGTTGTACTAATAGCTCCTTACAGAAGCACATCCCTACTAATCTACACTTCCAATCCAAAAGGTTCATTACGATAGGTGACACGGTATGAATGCCGCATAAAGCTTTCCACCCCAGATGATGGTAATGTAGATTGCACCGAAAAATCATGTGCCACCATACGGCAGGTTACCCATAGGTATTTTATAGTACGTACTGTTTCCAGCATTAGTGTAATAGAACACTATCAGATTTCTTGTATGTGTGCACAATATGTTACCAGCCAGTCTCTGTACCCATCACAGAGTAGTGTTTTGTAAACTACTTCTTTCATGAATGAATTACATTTCATGCAGATTTCTCTCAGCAAGACATCTCCTGCTGTTGTTTTATATACACATGACACATTAGGACCATTACTCCTGGGTATTTTATGGTTTTACTGTCTCCTGCAGTAACGTAATACGACACCACACCATGGTATAACAGTTTTTGTGGCAAAATAATAGTTTGTGATGCATTTTTAAAACCTATGGTATAACAAGATGTACAACATCCACCACATTTTCTCCTACACACTCAGGCTGTAAAGTCCTCCCAATACTGTTATTTAAACAACTGGTGTGATAAACTAAATTCATTAAGACTGTAGATATAAGGGTACTTTTCTTAAAGGGGAAGATGGATTAATAGTTCTCTAGAGTAATGATCATATAGGCCTTGTGCTGCACCTCTAGTTAAGAATTAATTATTACAGCTGACCTACTCTTTATCCAGTTTTAGCCTATATTTATCCGTTATGGTAGATGTTTTGTTTCTCCCCTCCAATCCCAGTTTTCTTTTGCATACACAGAACCTCCAATCCCAGTTTTCTTTTGCATACACAGAACAAATAAACTACACTTAAAGAAGTATTTTTCTTAATAAGGAGAGTTTCAGTGAATCTGACACGATGTCTTCTTTTCCTAAGACCTTATGAATACCCTTGTTTCTGGGAATCAATTATAATTCATTTATATCTATATTGGTGGTATTATGGAGAATAATGTCCTAAAGCAATACATGCTGCTAACCCCTCGTCTTTTTGGGATGATTTTGATGACACTGGTTCAGAAGCAGAGATCTGTTATATGTTTCTCTTCTGATTAACAACCTGCATCTGGTTTGTATGCACCCCACCACTCTACACCCACTTACAGAGAACATTTAGTGGTGTATGTTTACTGAAGTATCAGCCTTGGCACCTTAGCAGCATGAGAAGGCACACTTTGCATGTTTATGTACAGTAGTTACATTTATTATAGTCCAAGTTCCCGATCCAAGTCCATGTAGTAATTATGTATCCTCTGAAATTGGTTACAGTCTTTCAAAGCTGCTATCTTCTATTAGATGTCCAGATCCTCTACAACCATGCACAGTACAATGATACATGCTGCAAAATCTCAATCTACTTGCAGTGATTTTGATAATTTTGATTCAACACAGAAAACACTGATTGCCTGCAGGAAATACTGATTGCCTACCTGAAGTCTTCTGATGACTCCTTAAACATACATACCTTAACCTAACCCATACTTGCAGTCCTTATTGTGAAGTCGTGTCCCTCCTATATTGCTGTGTAATTTTATATGACAGTAAAAGCTTATGTAGTTTTTCGAGCCATACACTACACAATTTGATGTATAAACTCATTACTATTAAAGTATACGTACACACAGAGTGTCACCACACTTGTATGTGTAATGTATTAAGGCTTCACAGCTTCTTTTACAAATTCCAACTAATTCCTACATTCACTGCTTTTTCTAAGTATCTGCATGGCCCTCTAACCTAACTTTGGTGTAGACAATGGATTTTAATTGCTATGTTAAAGGTATTAACGGAATCAGATATTTTTCCATGAAATACACCTCAATTCAGCACTGAGCTGCTACTAGCTTCATGGAGCATACATGATGGTTCTGGGGTGCCATTTGTAACTTCACGAATGACATGCTAACAGATATTATATGTCAGTTTTTTCAATGAAGTCTATAGAGAGTAGCCTTCACATCGAGATTTGACCCATCTTAGTATCAGGTGGTATAAACTGTGTGTATCATAGTGTGCATACTGACACCTACTTCTTCAATATTTTCAATACGTGAGCGAAATGCATTTTTTCTACTGTTATAGAATGAATAAGTTACAACAATATTGCTAAGAATATGTTTTATACTCAACATAGGGGCTCGTTAGAGCCATCTGAGTTAGTAGTCTGTGTAGGACCACAATCATCGAAAATGTTGCATATAGGTGTGAGTATTGTAGTATGTGCAAGGACATAGATGATGCAGATGACTGAAAGATAATAGCAGTGCTGGAAGGCTGTGAGGGATTGTACAGGATGGATAATTGCTATAGGGACATTTATTCAGGTAAATGAAACTATTGCACATAAATAGGCGCAGAGACTCACTACTGTTCTATTACACTATTGATCATAAATCACTGGCAGAGGTAAAATATCATCTGGACAAAGTGTAACCGCCATATAAGACAAATAGTAAGAAGAGTGGTTAGTCAGTCAGTTTCATGTTCAATGAGCAATTTTCATGAAAATCGTAACAGTGTAAATGAGTCATTTTACATTCATACTGCAAACTGATATGTAAATATGGCTACACACTGAACAAGTCTTTTATTACTAAATATACAGATACGAGTTAGTAATCCATCCCCCCACGTTTTACACATTATAATAATTGAGATTATTCCAAAGAACAGAAAGAGCTGTCAAGCAGAAACTTTTTCAGTTTGTTTTTAAATTTTACTTTGCTGTCTGTCAGACTTGTAACCCATCAGGTACGTTACCAAAAAAAAAAAATTAGTTACGGCACTTTACACCCCTTTTTGTGCTAAAGACAACCTTAATGTGGAGTACTTTTTATTAATAGTCACGACTGGTTTCATGCCACTAGAAGACACACCCACAGGTCGCGATAATTTTTAATACGTCATACCTGAAATGTGATTTCCTTAGAGTCACTCCTCATTATTCACGTCATGTTGTAAACAAACAGCGTGCTAAATGAGGCACCGCTTTGCCTGCTGCCAATTACCCACCTTGCTGCTTGTGGCACAACTCTGCTACCCCCTTTGTTTTAAATAATGACTACCGCTTTTAGTGTGCCAGTTTTCACAACATGTCGCAAATAGTGAGGAGTGGCTTTAAGACAATTACCTTTCGGCGATGACCTATTAAAAAGAATCTTTATCACTTGAGGATGCGTCTTCTGGTGGCGCGAAACCGATTGTGACTTATCAAAAAGTACCCTACGGCCAATGTGGATTATTTCTTTCAAAATGTGGAGGTTTGGCTGTGTTGTCCATGATTTAAAGTAACATGCTTAATATGGAGAAATGAATGTCATTTTTCTCCTGGTATTTTAATCATGTACAAATTACACTTTTTTAAATTGTGGCATTTTATTCACAACAAACTTCACGAGAGAATAAATATATTGGGAACAGCATCTGGAATGCTAATTTGGGGGACTGCCATATCACATTATAAAGATTTTAATAAATTTCTGCCGCTAAAAGTTCTGCATAAGTAGGTGTTCTGGAAGTGCAGATGCAGGTTGGCTATCCTAACAGAAACACATATGATAACAGGTATCTACTTGCGGATCATTATCACCAAAACATTGTAAACAGATTAAGGATTAGCAATATGTACAACTCTATGTCAATATTCTCCACAATATAGATATAACCAAATTGTGACTGATTTGAAGAAACAGGGTTATTCCAAAACCCTTAGGAAAAAGAAGCAATGCGTCAAACCCATTTAAACTCCCACTATTCAACAATTTCTTCTTTCTGTGTAATTAATGCGTTATGTGATTGCAAAAGAATGTAATTGGAGGGGAGAACTACAACTGGAGTGTATGGAATTAACAACTACCATAACGGATGAGTACACTCGATAAAGAGTAGGCCATCTGTACTACGCAATTTATAATTACAGGCGCAGCAGCAAGACCTATTTGATCATTGCTCTGGAGATTTACTAATCTATAATCCCCACATTTTCACCCTTAACAAATGTTCCCTTACAGCTATACCGTCCTTGTGAAATTAATTGATCACACCAATTGTTTAAATAACGGTAGTGGGTGGGCTATTAGTAGTGGGTGGGCTATTACAGGCTAATTGTATATTAAAATATGTGGTGGACTGTTCATTGTACATCTTGTTATTCAATAAGTCTTAAGAAAAAAAGCATCACAAACTGTTACTTTTCCTACGAAAACTAACATTCCACAGGTCTCAATTTATTGTGCAGCTTTATTACACTACTGCTCGAAACAGTAAAACTGTAAAATAGACAGGAGTAAGGGTGCTAAAGTAGCGTGTGTGCATGGAGCAACAACAGCAGATGCCTGGATGAGAGAAATCTGCATCACGTGTAACTCATCAATGATAGGAGCGGTTTATAAAACGCTAATCCATGATTGTAACACAGACTGGACGTAAATAAACGTAGCATACTGTGCACACACAGAAGATATATTGCACTACTTCAGGAAACAGAAACTGCATTAAAGTACCTACGGGCCACCTATAGTATGGTAGCATCTGATTTTCGGTGCAACCTACGATAGCACTGTCTCGGGTGGGAAACTTCATAAGGCATGCACAGAATGTTACCTATCGAAAAAAAACATAGAGATTCGAATTGTGGAATAGATAGGGTGTGCTCCTCTGTCGCCTGTCAGTCAATGTTTTCTGTGTGGGGTGACAATTATCTAAAAAACATTGCAAATAGATTTTTGGTATGTAATATGTACCATTTTACCAGCCATGTTCCCAATGTGAGTTTCAGTTTAATACATATACACTGCTAAATGTCCTCCCTGCATAGGTGTTGAGTAGCACTATGCATACAGAAGAGATGAATGTTGATTGTCGAACAATGTAGTTAGACAAGATGACGATAGCAATACCAACAGAGATCAGGAACTGCTACAGGGGGCAGATTTAAATAAATGTAACATATTCTGCATACATAGTGGAAAAAATGTTATACTGTTCTTTTACGCAATTGCAGGAATCAGTCACTACTGCAGAAAATACCTAGGAGCAACGTGAAGTAGAATTGATGCATAAGGCAAAATCATATGCCTGGCTGTAAGATATCTTAAGGAAAAATAGCACATCAATGAAAGAATGGCTTACAGAACACCTATTTGTCTACGTTTTGAGTATTGCTCAACAGTCTGGAAGCCTTAGCATGTCAGATTAATAGAAGACGCACAGATGAGGTTATGGAGAGTGACATTAACGCAATCGTTAAGTCAGTGTGACTTCTGTTGTATATACTGCAAGAGATGCATTATGCATCACAGAAAGGTTTTGCTGTTGTAATCCGAGGAAGAACATTCTGGGAAATACATATATTACTACCTACCGCTCATAACTCACGAAATGGGCACAAGGAGCAATTACACTAAACATTGCAAAGTCATATGCTGGAGTTGCACACCTTATTTTCGATACAGATAACAACATAATTTGGGATATGTTTTATGAAGTGTGAAATGGAAGAATACTCTGTCATCCATATTGCATGATGGTTTATTTATACCTTGGCTGAATACTAGTGGCTCTAACATGCAATGGGACTTTCAGGTACCACTTAATATGTACCAGTCAATTAGACAAATTTTCGGCTACTCTATCGAAAGGTCACGAAAACTTCCGCTTTAAAATCATTTTATTTATAATATGAAACAAATCTGTGCTTTCCATCAACAATGGGAATAGCACTGAAGACACGATGAGCAGTATTTATTTGTGATGACAGACAGAGAAACTACATTTTAAGTATCTGCCGTAATACCTAAGAAAATTCACCCAATGACTATAACCAGGTACATTCCTTGTTTCTGAATGCTAAGATACTGATGGTACTATTAGTAGATGTCCAGACAGTTTTGATCAGACAGTCTATGCAGATTACACATCACTAAGACTGTAGCAAAGTCTCTCAAATAAGTTCTGTAATTAGACTGTTGGTCTGCACTAGCAGAGGGACGATGTAGCTGCTGGCTCACTTGCTAAGATTCAGCACAACAGGGCAGTTTAGCTGAAGGTTTGACTTCTCAAGTAAGCAGCATGTTACAACATCTTGTAGTTCGGGGCAACAGGCGGGGCCAGTAGCTGAGACGTGCCTCTGGCTAATGTGAGTCACTTCACAATACAACTGAGAGGGTGGCAGCATACAGTGGATGTCGGATGCCAGTTGTCGCACTGGCAGTCGCTCAGGTCTCACAGTGTGAGTGGTGGCTGTCTGAACACGCAGTGCAGAGGTCGCCAACACTTACAGTTTGAATCATGGACCGTATTATCTTTGCCTATTTTAAGTAAAGTGTGTACCTCCCCCAGTCTGATCTCAGTGGTGTTAGTGGTAACAGCATAGCTCCCCCATTCTGATCTCAATGGTGTTAGTGGTAACAGCAATGTGATAACTGAGCCATGCATTGTGTTTGTGGCATGCTGTGAATGACATTGCTGCAGAAAAAGTTCCTTATTTATAAGACCACAGTAATGTCATGGTGTCAGACTCGTTTTAGCTGAAATGACAGTGAGCTCATTGTATATCGGCCATTGCTTTTAACACACCTAAGCGCCAGATTAGTATACATCAATTCGATGTTAAGTATTAATTTCCAAGATCACAGTAAGCTGTCAATTGTTCAAACAGTGGATATCAGTGTAATTTGTTTTAATTAATGAAGTGTGGTAATTGTTAAACATCTTAATTCTCGTATTTACATGTGTCTTTGTATGATAATCTCGAAAAGTGCCTTTTGTAATACTAGGTGGAAAATCAGCAAAACTGCAACAAATGGCTCAAAAACTGTAGACAGCAAAGGAACACGGCAGTCATATGTGGGAGTGCTTGCAGAAATGTTATTGGGCAGAATACTCAACTGCAGAAACAAAATTGTGTTAAAGGTTGAGGCACATGTCAGGTATGCGAGTACAGGGGTGCAGATAGGATGAGAGACAGTGATGAATACATGTTATAGTTGGACGAGACACAGAACCTTCTACACTCCTGGAAATTGAAATAAGAACACCGTGAATTCATTGTCCCAGGAAGGGGAAACTTTATTGACACATTCCTGGGGTCAGATACATCACATGATCACACCGATAGAACCACAGGCACATAGACACAGGCAACAGAGCATGCACAATGTCGGCACTAGTACAGTGTATATCCACCTTTCGCAGCAATGCAGGCTGCTATTCTCCCATGGAGACGATCGTAGAGATGCTGGATGTAGTCCTGTGGAACGGCTTACCATGCCATTTCCACCTGGCGCCTCAGTTGGACCAGCGTTCGTGCTGGACGTGCAGACCGCGTGAGACGACGCTTCGTCCAGTCCCCAACATGCTCAATGGGGGACAGATCCGGAGATCTTGCTGGCCAGGGTAGTTGACTTACACCTTCTAGAGCACGTTGGGTGGCACGGGATATATGCGGACGTGCATTGTCCTGTTGGAACAGCAACTTCCCTTGCCGGTCTAGGAATGGTAGAACGATGGGTTCGATGACGGTTTGGATGTACCGTGCACTATTCAGTGTCCCCTCGACGATCACCAGTGGTGTACGGCCAGTGTAGGAGATCGCTCCCCACACCATGATGCCAGTTGTTGGCCCTGTGTGCCTCGGTCGTATGCAGTCCTGATTGTGGCGCTCACCTGCACGGCGCCAAACACGCATACGACCATCACTGGCACCAAGGCAGAAGCGACTCTCATCGCTGAAGACGCACGTCTCCATTCGTCCCTCCATTCACGCCTGTCGCGACACCACTGGAGGCGGGCTGCACGATGTTGGGGCGTGAGCGGAAGACGGCCTAACGGTGTGCGGGACCGTAGCCCAGCTTCATGGAGACGGTTGCGAATGGTTCTCGCCGATACCCCAGGAGCAACAGTGTCCCTAATTTGCTGGGAAGTGGCGGTGCGGTCCCCTACAGCACTGCGTAGGATCCTACGGTCTTGGCGTGCATCCGTGCGTCGCTGCGGTCCGGTCCCAGGTCGACGGGCACGTGCACCTTCCGCCGACCACTGGCGACAACATCGATGTACTGTGGAGACCTCACGCCCCACGTGTTGAGCAATTCAGCGGTACGCCCACCCGGCCTCCCGCATGTCCACTATACGCCCTCGCTCAAAGTCCGTCAACTGCACATACGGTTCACGTCCACGCTGTCGCGGCATGCTACCAGTGTTAAAGACTGCGATGGAGCTCCGTATGCCACGGCAAACTGGCTGACACTGACGGCGGCGGTGCACAAATGCTGCGCAGCTAGCGCCATTCGACGGCCAACACCGTGGTTCCTGGTGTGTCCGCTGTGCCGTGCGTGTGATCATTGCTTGTACAGCCCTCGCGCAGTGTCCGGAGCAAGTATGGTGGGTCTGACACACCGGTGTCAATGTGTTCTTTTTTCCATTTCCAGGAGTGTACAATGGTGAACAGATCCCCAAAGGTGAGATTCACACAACAGGCCTAGAGATGGGTTGGGAGGGGATGGTGCAGGAGATGGAGTGGGAGGGGAGAGTGGAGATATTGAGGACACTGATATTTGACCTTGCGGATAAGGAAAATGGGCCCTTTGTCCCAGCATGCCCATTGATCCACTACTAGCATAGGTGCCCCCTGAATTATGGAGTAGTAAGTGGAGGTTGGTCGTTAATGGTGCTGATGCTATACATAATGCCAGGTAAAGAGGTTGATGTCAACGATGTTTTTGTAGATACAGTCACATTCTACAGAACGGAAAATGATTAGTACTAAGTATTTTCTCCATAGTTATATTTCGTATTTCAATACCATAGCTGTCGCTTTGTCTTCCACTTCAATTATTGCAACCTTCGTCCCTTGTGGAAGTATATTCCATGTATCAAAAGCGAGAATATGTCCGACAGATAAGCGCAATTATGGAGGCACATGTAGTCATATTGAGGGGGATGTATGTGCATTTTTTTCTGTGTAATCGCTTCTCACTCGAAAAAGATGTGTTAGCCTTTGCCTTCTGGACATCCAATAAGCTTCGAATTGTACCACATTTTTTTAGTTAATGTTTGTCTCCATGTCTTTAAGCTCCTCCGAATAATCCTGAATTTAAAGCCCACTTACTGAAATAATTTGCCATTTTGACTACATCAGTTGTTTTTTCCTATATCTTCATCGCAGTTTTTCTTAGACACAGTATGTTCTCAGCTTAAAAAATTCTCTTGACCTTCGATTCCGAGACGGCTCCTCGCCAAGTTGGCGACAGTAGTAAAACCTCAGAAAGGACGGAAAGAGCAGAGAAATATGTATTCTCCATTAAATACTACAACTACACAGATCCTTAAACCGTTAACTGATTGAGCATAAGTAATATTTGCCTCAGAAATGTTCAGCGTAACCTAGATCACGAAGTACGTAACATTACTTCCAGAAGTTGATGCGGACGCAGTGCAGAGTTATCACAGACCCCAGTTTCATACCGCATTGAATAAAACTTCCAGAAGAAGTTCAGTTTGCATTACAGTACAATCGCTAAACAGTAATAAGAAAACTCATTGTGATAAAAATAAAATTTGAATTTCGTGTTTTATCAGGCAGCATTCGTTGACCGTGCGGAAAAGGGAAATAACGCGTAAAACCAGATTACACAATATCAGCAGAAGTGCAGTACAGCATACGAAATACGCCCCTAATATCAGTTGAAGCGATCACACTCCTTATCTAGCGAAGTAACGTGATGCGAAATGAATAGGAAAAATCAGTTTTTCGAAGGACCAGTGAAAGTACAGCACATCCGCAAGCTCAGCACAGCAGGATGCAGCTGACCCCCATGAACATCGTCGCGGTAGTCTCCATAAACAGAGGAAGAAGCTGATGCTCAGATGTTATGGTCAGTGACGGGACAGCCGACTGGTTTTAACAAACGTTTGGACAATCGATTGTTTCTGCTCAGTCGGTGTTTTTCAGTCGAATAAAACAACCGAAGGAAACTAGTGTCCGCTGCCATGTCAGCTATACAGGGTGGTTCCGTGATGATGATACATACATCCAGGGGTGACTGAGAAGGGTAAATCTATATCAATTTGAGGTAAGGGACACTGATCCGGAAATGACCAAGTCGAAACGTATAAGCGAAAATTGTTCTGATTTTCTGGCAGTGGACGTCTTCCACTGCATGCTCTTTGCTTTCCATATTTTGGGAGGAAGCATTATGGACCAAAAAAGGAAAAAAATTGTCTAGTAAACATGGGCCCTAAGATGCATGCCTTAAGGGCTGTAAGTACTTGTTTAGTAGAAGAGATGTGTTTCACAATACCAACGATGAAGTGCTCATAGTCTAGCATGCAGTTTAGAGTCCCTGTTTCCTGGACATTTTTTTCTAATTTTGGTTCATACTACGTCCTCCCTGAATATTGAAAGCAAAGAACTTGCAGTAGATGTCCACTGTCAGAGGTATAAGAACGATTTTCGCTTATAGCTTTCGTTTCAGTAGTTTCCAGACCATGATCCCTTATCTCATATTGATACATTTACCATCTCTATCACCCCTCAAAGCAACTGACATCACCACGTACGAATGTTTCTCACTCACTCTGCATATCTGAGTGGTTTCACTCTGATGGTTACGTTAGTTATAAGAATGTGTACGTAGGAATGTTTTGACTTACACACTTCTTCAGCCTTATCGGTTATAGACGAACCTTGACTAGGGTTGCTTACTTTATTAGAGACAAGTAACGGTTATACTTGAAGGAGAGGTACGGTATGCAAAATGTACGTTCTTATTAATGACGGATTTTCTCAATGTATGTATTTATTTACTTAAATATGAATTATTCGTAATTCTGGGATAAAATATCAATTTTTGGTTGGCTTTAAAAGCTTAAGAAATATTGCTACACTGTAACTGAACAATTACTTTTGTAATTTAAATTTTTTGAAACGCTGTGCTCTCTTCCCGCCGGTTTGTATACGAGCACATCACCGATAATTCTCCTTCGACGAATGCTGACGTGACTTCAACAAAAGTCGTATACGATACTTTTTTTACTTTCTGTGGCTTAATCACTTACCTTTTAAGCCGCTCCAGCTGCTGGGATGAACTTTATCACGTCCAAGACCGGTTTCGGTCTTTATTTTAGGCCTTTATTGGAACGGATATTATGTTCTAAGGAAGCAACGTCCTAATGATAAAAATTCAAGTCAGGTAAATTAAAAATGATGTCACTGGTCATGTAACATTTTAAATCCACCCGACGTGCACTTTCGTCAGTTGGGCGTAGCTGCTTTAGAGCACAATATCCAACAAAAAATCCCCTAATACAAAGATCAAATCGGTCGTGGACTTACAAAGTTCTTATAAGCAACTGGAACTGCAACATACAGTTGCGGAAACGACATTCTCCAGAGATGGAAGAACTAATGTTTTTCTTTTTAAGCGTATGCTGCCACTTTATTGGCGAAAACTATTTTATCATTAGTTGTTAATTTTCTTTCGATAGCTAACTAGTCGCGTGTATGACATTGGGAAAACCGCGTAAAAACGCACTCAGACCGACCGGCAGAACAGTAAAAAAGCCAACACATGGGTTTCACTAGAAATTAAAGAATGAATGTACGATTTAGTCAATATGCAAAACTGCAGTTAGCTATCGATTATTTTGACTTATTTGTTCCCCTCACTAATAGTCAGACAAGATGGTTACTATTGGTAAAACAACCGAGACAGTAATAGGAATGGACATACCAATGTATGACGTTAAGAGACCTACACTCCTGGAAATGCAAAAAAGAACACATTGACACCGGTGTGTCAGACCCACCATACTTGCTCCGGACACTGCGCGAGGGCTGTACAAGCAATGATCACACGCACGGCACAGCGGACACACCAGGAACCGCGGTGTTGGCCGTCGAATGGCGCTAGCTGCGCAGCATTTGTGCACCGCCGCCGTCAGTGTCAGCCAGTTTGCCGTGGCATACGGAGCTCCATCGCAGTCTTTAACACTGGTAACATGCCGCGACAGCGTGGACGTGAACCGTATGTGCAGTTGACGGACTTTGAGCGAGGGCGTATAGTGGGCATGCGGGAGGCCGGGTGGACGTACCGCCGAATTGCTCAACACGTGGGGCGTGAGGTCTCCACAGTACATCGATGTTGTCGCCAGTGGTCGGCGGAAGGTGCACGTGCCCGTCGACCTGGGACCGGACTGCAGCGACGCACGGATGCACGCCAAGACCGTAGGATCCTACGCAGTGCCGTAGGGGACCGCACCGCCACTTCCCAGCAAATTAGGGACACTGTTGCTCCTGGGGTATCGGCGAGGACCATTCGCAACCGTCTCCATGAAGCTGGGCTACGGTCCCGCACACCATTAGGCCGTCTTCGGCTCACGCCCCAACATCGTGCAGCCCGCCTCCAGTGGTGTCGCGACAGGCGTGATTGGAGGGACGAATGGAGACGTGTCGTCTTCAGCGATGAGAGTCGCTTCTGCCTTGGTGCCAATGATGGTCGTATGCGTGTTTGGCGCCGTGCAGGTGAGCGCCACAATCAGGACTGCATACGACTGAGGCACACAGGGCCAACACCCGGCATCATGGTGTGGGGAGCGATCTCCTACACTGGCCGTACACCACTGGTGATCGTCGAGGGGACACTGAATAGTGCACGGTACATCCAAACCGTCATCGAACCCATCGTTCTACCATTCCTAGACCGGCAAGGGAACTTGCTGTTCCAACAGGACAATGCACGTCCGCATGTATCCCGTGCCACCCAACGTGCTCTAGAAGGTGTAAGTCAACTACCCTGGCCAGCAAGATCTCCGGATCTGTCCCCCATTGAGCATGTTTGGGACTGGATGAAGCGTCGTCTCACGCGGTCTGCACGTCCAGCACGAACGCTGGTCCAACTGAGGCGCCAGGTGGAAATGGCATGGCAAGCCGTTCCACAGGACTACATCCAGCATCTCTACGATCGTCTCCATGGGAGAATAGCAGCCTGCATTGCTGCGAAAGGTGGATATACACTGTACTAGTGCCGACATTGTGCAAGCTCTGTTGCCTGTGTCTATGTGCCTGTGGTTCTGTCAGTGTGATCATGTGATGTATCTGTCCCCAGGAATGTGTCAATAAAGTTTCCCCTTCCTGGGACAATGAATTCACGGTGTTCTTATTTCAATTTCCAGGAGTGTATTTATCACTTCAGTGCGGATACTCACCACGCTCGTCCCCTTACAGGAATCGGAATGGGCAAGAGGCACTACATCATCAACAGTGCCTGCGTCTGGTGGGAGGCGTGCGAGGTCAGTCCGCGCCGTTGCGATGACCACTGTGTCGAGATGGCGCAGTGCTGACTATATCCTTTTAGTAAGAATGAGACCCAGGTTCGAACCCCAGTCCGTCACAAATTTCCGACTTCCCCCGTTGATACCCACTTACAGCTAATGACATTATGTGTCTCGATTGAACTAATATTGAAGTCCGTCTGGTAACATTTCTATACCGTATTTCTGTTGTCAACATACATTTCGATGCACACGTCCATCTGTTATCGAAGGACCTACACTGCGATGTCAACATGCCAGTACACTGCCTCTCAATTTTGCTGAAAAAATGGTTCAAATGGCTCTGAGCACTATGGGACTCAACTGCTGAGGTCATTAGTCCCCTAGAACTTAGAACTAGTTAAACCTAACTAACCTAAGGACATCACAAACATCCATGCCCGAGGCAGGATTCGAACCTGCGACCGTAGCGGTCTTGCGGTTCCAGACTGCAGCGTCTTTAACCGCACGGCCACTTCGGCCGGCCCAATTTTGCTGACTTCCGTTGCAAAGACATCACTATATCAATATGCTCTGTATAATGGTGCACACCACGTGGAAAATTTGCAACGGAAATCAGCAAAAGTCACAAACTTATGTTACAAGCGTGCTGATATTGCAGTCGAAAACAACTCACGTTCACGTGATGAAACCGTGCTTCGAGCACACTGGCGAAGTAAATGCGCTATAGAAAAGCCACTAAATGGACTTTATTATTATGTATTGTGCACCATTAGAGTTGCAACCAATCCGTTCAGCAAATATGTGATTACTGAATGAGTATAAGTAAGGGAAAGGATTGTTATGAAATACCTTAAGTTAAATGTAGAGCTTCCAGTATTCGACATGTACATCTGAAAGCCATTTTTGGGTGAATGGAAATTCATCTTTTGTACCAATATGACTTCTTGTCTTGCTGTCCTCCGAACGACGAAAACGTTTCTGCGGGTCCTGAACACACCGAAATTTCACTAATTTTTTCTCACTGTCCCTACTGAAAATATTTTATGAAGGCACTACCTTGCACATACGTTTTACCAATTTCACAGGATGACGTCGCCTTTCCAGCAATATTTGACATTTAACTTCTGTGAAGACTTCTGCTGCCGGTCGGTGTTGCCATGCGGTTCTAGGCAGTTCAGTCTGGAACCGCGTGACCGCTACGGTCGCAGGTTCGAATCCTGCCTTGGGCATGGATGTGCGTGATGTCCTTAGGTTAGTTAGGTTTAAGTAGTTCTAAGTTCTAGGGGACTGATGACTACAGAAGTTAAGTCCCATAGTGCTCAGAGCCATTTGAACCAAGACTTCTGTTATAAATTTCTTATACGCGTAATACTACCTATCAGTTGCCATTTTAGCAACGCATCTTTGAATTTGTTCTCCTTCCAGGCCAATTCGATAAGAACCTCCTACGTCGGCTACTCGATTCTGCTCGAAGGGAATGAAGTATACCTGTAAATGGCGGAAAAAACACACCAATGATAATTAACTGTCGCATTTACAAACAAAACTGCATATATTGCTGCAGAATACCTTCAGACACAAGTCATCTATCCTCAAGCTCCGCTTACGGTCAAAGAGAGCTTACACAATAGCTTTAGACTACTGGTTTATCGCAACCATTTACATGGGTTGAACAAACATAGGGAAGCACCAATAATACAACAAATTACCATGCCTAACACGATGTAGGAAACCCGTCAGAATTCGAAATGGCTCCCAGTTGTCTCGGAATGGATACATACAACTCCCGTATGGTATTCACGGGTATCTTATACCATTCCTTCTGCAAAATACTGGCACGTTCGGGTAACGACGATGCAGGTGTGCGGCCATCAGCCATCCTTCGCTCCAAAGCAGACCACAAAGGCTCAAACTACTGAAATCTGGTGACTGTAATGCCAAGGTGAGATTCGAGAATTCATCCTCGTACTCACAAAGCAACTCTTGCACGATGCGAGCTGTATGGACAGACATCGTGTCGACTTGCAACGCAGTATCACCATTGGGAAGCGAACACTGTACTATGGGATGGACCTGATCGGCCGAAAGAGTCAAAAAATGGTTCAAATGGCTCTGAGCACTAAGCGACTTAACTTTTGAGGTCATCAGTCGCCTAGAACTTAGAACTAATTAAACCCAACATCACACACATCCATGCCCGAGGCAGGATTGGAACCTGCGACCGTAGTGGTCGGCCGGCCGAAAGAGTCACGTAAACCCTTTGCACTAATGTGACCTTGCAGAGTAGTCGTGGGGCCCATGGAATATCACCGTAAGGCTCCCCAAGTCACCACCGAACCCCTGTCCTTTTTCACTTTTGCGACGTTAACACGGCCAGAAGTTGGAAACAGTGTGAAAGAAGACTCAAGCGACCAAATGATTTCCTTCCATTTTTCGAGGGTGCAGGTTTTGTGGCTTCAGCACCACGTTTTCATGTTACCGGCATTTGCATCACTGATTGGTGGTTTTGGATTTTCAGCTCGATCTCCCGTTCCCTTCTGATGGAGCTTCCTTCGTGTTCTTATGGCGCGACAAGTTTCGCGAGTGTGACATTCAGTTCTCCAGTGACTGTCCCAGCTGCCTTCCTCTTACTTCTCGTCGCAATTCTCTTCAATGGACGCCTCTCACAATCACTCAACACACACTTTCGTCCGAGTTGAGACTGAGTGGATGATGTTTCCCGCTGTCCCTGTATGTAGTATGAATCATCGACACGGTGTCCCTTGAAAGACCAACATTACGGCTATCTTGGTTACGGAAGCACCAACTATAAGAACACCAACAAGTTACGCACGTTCGAATTCACTTATCTCTGACATGATGCACTGGCAACTACACATAACACTGTTCTGAGTACAGCTGACACTTGCAACGCATTGAGAACGCTGCACAGGTGCCGTTTCTTGGCAAACACAGCAAAGCAATATGCAGGATTACCATTTCGCGGTGTTTCCATATTCTGGGACAACCCCCGTACAAATGGTTCAAATGGCTCTGAGCACTATGGGACTTAACTTCTAAGGTCATCAGTCCCCTAGAACTTAGAACAACTTAAACCTAACTAACCTAAGGACATCACACAACACCCAGTCATCACGAGGCTGAGAAAATCCCTGACCCCGCCGGGAATCGAACCCGGGAACCCGGGCGCGGGAAGCGAGAACGCTACCGCACGACCACGAGCTGCGGACAACCCCCGTACAATTCGTTTAGCAGCACAGGAAATAATCAACTTCACAAATAAATTTTGTCGTAAGTCACAAGTATTAACTGTAAACACTACCTGTAATTGTAACCATAGGGTACGGTGCTGCAAACAAACAAACGAATATCTGTGACTCACAAGTCGTTTTTAGATTAATAAACATCCTGAGACGGTAACTATTGTTAACATTTACCTAAACGTACGATGAAATGTAGGTAATATCATTACGACGTGCAAAACTTGTGGTTCGTAATGTACAAAGATCCTTTCCGCAACCTGCATGAAGAAACTAGCGGTTCCCTGAAGTTCCACAACGGAGTGACCCGCTATCGTGCGTTATTTATAATACGATGGACATGGGTAAACGAATTAGTCCTCCAGTAGAGTAGGAAAACAGCGGGAATACATTTTGCCACACATTTTTCGAAAGGCAGGCATTGTCCCCGCCACTGCTGCGGTCTCACCGTTCAGATACCACATACAGGTCTTCATGTAAATTCGAAAAGATCAGAAAAAGAAGAATCGAGGTGGACGTCGCATCTTCATCATAACTGGAAAATGTATCTGCAGCCAACCAGCGTCGCCAGGCAAGACGCGGGAGCCGGCCGGCTGGGAGCAGAATGGAAGTTTAATTTTCCAGTCCGCTGGACGGCAGTTTCCGTGTGACAGACGTCCCGCCGCGGAGACAATAGCGCCCGCCGCAGATACGGAGCGCTCCTTCCCGCGAAACATTATCTCGATCCCTCGTTATACAACGCGCACAATTCTGGGCGGCTGCCCAAAGGATGCTGTTCCGCGGAGCGATCCACGGCTACAGATACCTTTGAATAGTCTTTCCCTACCGCTATTCCGACTTAGCCTGGGGCCAGAGTCACGATCGTTAGATTGTAGTTACTGAATTTTTGAAGCCACAGTCATCGAGAAATGTGAAGAACGGAGTAGGAATGGAAAATAGCAATTTTAAGTTGTGGCTGAGAAATACATGTGGAACAGATCGCCTGTATTAAAATCATGATTAATTCATGTAAATTGGAGGACTAATTTCTAGCCACTTGCTATGATTAAATTTCAACTAGCCTAGTCACCGTGACCCTAAGGAATCAAAACAACTATCTTTCCAGTTCTTGGACAGTTACGATCCCAGTTTCAGTTACTTCTAAGGTGGTGGACAAGTAGTTCAAAAGATTTGTTTCTTACATGGACACAAAATGGCACGCCCGAAACATCGTTGTGCGGAGGGATTTCCAGTCAGTTTCCGTTAAAAAATCGGTAATTAGGTGCCAACAGTGCGCTCCTCAGTTGCTTGAGATATGAAATCTAGATTGCGAAAGACAGGTATTGTATCTACTCGGTACTGAGCGACACGACTAATGTGATTTTGTTTAAAACTTTAAAAGTCGATCTATAGAGGACCGAGCATGGTCTACGGCTCTCGCACCTTCAGAAACTACCATCGCCATACGCACTCACTGTGTCGCGTATGTACTACTTCATAACTGAATCACCAAGTTATTGATAATAGCAAATAATTAAAACGCTAAGGAATTACAGGGTGTCCGTAAGCTGAGAATCGTCGTCTGATGGGAGGCGTGCTATAGTATTCCGCACCGTTGCGATGACCATTGTGTCCCGCGATCGAATCCATGCCCAGCACAAAATTTCAGCTTTCCCCTTTGATTTCAATAGCCCACTTGCAGGAAGAGTCAGTAATTCCTCTGTGTCTTAATTCATAATGGTTGCAGACTCAAAATGGTGTCTGTTGTTTCAGACAAGCCCAAAAGAACAGACACCACACATAAATTAGAAGTTTATCAGAAATGCTACTTTAATTCGAATTAAGTACAAACAAAGGGATTGTATTGTATTGCATGAAACTGGGGATCTAGACAAACCACGGAATAGCTTCGTCCCCACCGTAGCCCGCAGTAGTACACAACCCCACAACAGGTTCAAAAATGTGATATCTGATGGGACTTAACTGCTAAGGTCATCAATCCCTAAGCTTACACACTACTTAATCTAAATTATCATAAGGACAAACACACGCACCCATGCCCGAGGGAGGACTCGAACCTCCGCCGGGACCAGCCGCACAGTCCATGACTGCAGCGCATGAGACCTCTCGAATAATCCCGCGCCCCACAACAGGCTACAAGCAGTCCATTCACCCCACCGCCGCCCCACACCGAACACAGGGTTATTGTGCTGTTCGGACCCCAGTAGAACCCCCGGGAACGTCTCACAGCAGACGAATGTAACCTCAATGTTTATGTGGTAGAGTAATTATGGTGTACGCGTACGTGGAGAAAGTGTTTGCGCAGCAATCGCCGAGATGGTGTAAATGAGGCGGAATATGGGGAACCAGCCCGCATTAGCCCACACAGATAGAAAACGGCCTTCAAAACCATCCACAGACTGGCCAGCACACGGGAACTTCACACTAATCCGCCGGGCGGATTCGTGTCGGGGACCGGCACGCCTTCCCGCTCGAAAGCAGTGCGTTAGGGCGCACTGCTAACCGGGCGGGTTAAGTGAGGGATGCTTTTTGAACAAATGAAAATTATGAATCTTTACTCAGAAAACTTACTTTTGCACTGCGGAAGCAAAAGGAAAGAAAAGTGTGTTCCCTGGCGATTTAAGGGGTGACTGTCTGAACAACTCAAATAGATTCCTGTTAATAAACGAAACTTCGGAAATCAAGCAACCATTGTTTTCAAGATGTGATTCATTCTGCAGAAAAATGCGCACTGTTGTAATAATTTGTACAGCAGCACGACTCGAACTAGAACCCTTGCACGTATCAACATATTGCATAAACACGGTAAACAAGAAAGCTAATTATACAAAGGAAAGCAGGAACTCATTGGGCGCGTAGTCGCAAACTAAGCTTATGAGTAGACCCAAATATTAGTTAAAACATACAAATCTTGGCGCTAGTGGTGTTGGTGTAACAGTGATAGAGCTCTATTAGGCTACCTTTTACTAAGATTAACTACATGTCTAAAAATGCAATCAAAGATGTGGTTCAAAAAAATGGTTCAAATGGCTCTGATCACTATGGGACTTAACTTCTGAGGTCATCAGTCCCCTAGAACGTAAAACTACTTAAACCTAACGAACCTAAGGACATCACACACATCCATGCCCGAGGCAGGATTCGAACCTGCGACCGTAGCGGCCGCGCGGTTCCAGACTGTAGCGCCTAGAACCGCTCGGCCACTCTGGCCGGCCGATTTGGTTCAAACATTCGCCATTTACCTGTAGCAGTCGCGGTTCCCGACTGAAGCGCCTAGAACCGCTCGGCCACGCGCAATACAAAAGATATGCGTGTAAGTGGCGTTCACGAAAAGTGGGCGAAATCAGAGGACTAAAACTATAAAGCGAGTAAGATAGAAACACACACAATAGAAGGCATAAAAGGGTAGGTCAAATCTAAAAACTGAAAAAAAAACACATGGATGAAAGAGCGGTCTTTGTTGGGGGGGGAGTGGTCATGGGTTCCAGACCAAGGAAACACTAAGGGAGGCCCAGACCACAACTACCCTGCTCCTGCTCCAGGAAGAAAGCAAACCTTATCACTGAAAATGAAAACCACTTTCACGAAGGAAGCTGAGGGCCAGTTCAGCCATCCATGAATCGTCCGCTTAAAGACAAGGAATTTCGAAGGCCATATTTAGCACGAAGGACCAACAGAAGGGGACATTTCAGCAATATATAGGGGATACCGTCAGTCTCACTCCAAAGCCACAATGTGATGCTGGTGCGTTATGCAAGTTAAAACAAGAAGTGAGCCTAGTACGACTGATGCATAGACGGCGTACGACAGGGAACTCCTTCCGAGAGGGGCAGAAGGAAGAGCGCCAAACTGCAGTAGTCTCCTTGACTGTGCGGAGTTTATGACAGAGCAGCACCTTACCAGATATCATTCTATTTTTTGGGCAATAAGGGATTTGATGTGAATCTGTATATCTGCACGTGGAATCGTAAAAGAGAATGAGGGGTAAGTATTTGCCCTTCTAGCCAAACGGTAAGCCAGTTCATTCCTTGGAATGCCCACAGAAAAACAACTGAGCAGGCAGCACAGCGAAGGGAAGAGAGAAGGTCATGGATAGTACAGACCAAAGGCTGACAAGAGTAGCATCAGTCTATACAATGCAGACTACTCAAGGGCCCTGTTAATGAATAGCAGTTCTGCTGTGAGTACACTAGATGATCCAAGTACTACATGGTGTTCAATGCCAGTAGGACAGGTAAAAGTGTATCGTGCCTTACCTATCGTTTTAGAATCATCAGTGTAGGAGATGGTAGCACCCTGGAACTCCTCAAGGATGGAATGTACAAGATATTGATATATCATAGGGCGACCAAGATCTTAGGAGCCTGGAATAAGTCAGTCCTTATCCGTGGTGAGGCACTATCTGGGGAGAGGTGGGGGGGGGGGGGGATGCGAGAGGAAATACAAGGGACACATTCCAGTGATTGGAGATACCAACAGACGGAAGTGAGATCCGACCCGAGGGTGGGTATCACGAGGGAGACATCCTCCATTTGCAAAGAGGATTAGTGCACAGTGTGGTCAGGTAATCATAAAATGGTGTTTGCGTAAGAAACCAGGAGTTGGCTCCCTCATATCTGTAGAGGGGGAATCACAGCATCTGCGAGGAAGCTGTCAACAGGACCAGAGTGAAAGGCACCAATAGCCAGACACACCCCTTAACGATGAGCAGGGTCAAGTATTTTCAGAGTGGAAGGAGCCACTGAGCCATAAACCTGACAAGCATAAACTAGTTTGGCCAAAACGAAAACATGGTAAAGGTGGAGAAGAGTGCCACAGTTTGCACCCCAAGATGTATGGAGCAGGAAGTGGAGAGCATTGAGCTTCCACATCCATTTAGTATTCAGGGTGACTAACATGGGGCAGCCACATCAGCTTTTTACCAAAAGTAAGGCCCAAGAAATGAAATGGCTCTGTACTTAGGCGCTGGTCGCCTTAATAAAGGACCGAGCGAGGTGGCGCAGTGGTTAGCACACTGGATTCGCATTCGGGAGGACGGCGGTTCAATCCCACGTCCTGCCATCCTGATTTAGGTTTTCCGTGATTTCCCTAAATCGTTCCAGGCAAATGCCAGGATTGTTCCTTTGAAAGGATACGGCCGATTTCCTTCCCCATCCTTCCCTAATCTGATGAGGCCGATGACCTAGCTGTTTGGTCTTTTCCCCCAAACAACCCAACCCCAACCTTTAAATAAAGTTCTGGCCAGGAATGTACTGTAGCTCTGCAGCAAAAATGTACAACCCGCGTTTTGGAGGGAGAAAATTGGAACCCATGGGAGAGTGTCCACGCAGAGGTCCATCGGATGGCCCTTGTAGCTTATATTCAGCAGATGCTACCACGTGGGAGCTGCACCAGATGCAAAAATCATCGACATACAATGCCAGGGTAACCAGACGCTCAACAGAAGGTACAAGCCCATTGATGGCGACTAGGAAGAGTGTGACACACAACCCTGTGGGATACCATGCTCCTGGGTCTGCGGGGTCCTGATAGGTGCCAACTAGAAACCAGAAGAGGCACTGGGATAAAAACTCGGGGATAAAAATCGGAATTCAGCCACGAATGCCCTAATCATGGAGGGTAACTAAAATGTGATGGCGCCAGGCCGTGTCGTATGCCTTACGTAGGTCGAAGAAGCCCGTGACAAGGTGTCGGTAGTTAGTAAAGGCCCGTCTTATTACCGTTTCCAATCTGATGGTTCAAATGGCTCTGAGCACTATGGGACTCAACTGCTGTGGTCATAAGTCCCCTAGAACTTAGAACTACTTAAACCTAACTAACCTAAGGACAGCACACAACACCCAGCCATCACGAGGCAGAAAAAATCCCTGACCCCGCCGGGAATCGAACCCGGGAACCCGGGCGTGGGAAGCGAGAACGCTACCGCACGACCACGAGATGCGGGCAGGATTTCCAATCTGAATAAGCATAAAAATCATCATGGGGCGTCCAACGTAGCCACGAGAGCAGAAGAGGAGATCATGAGATCGGTAATAGAAAAGGTGCTGTGAGTGGCACTGAGGTAGGTAGGGGAACCGTAACTGAGGAGACACAAATCGAACTATGTAATAAGTTGGCCAATTATAAGACCCCTACCCGTCGAAGTGACACTACCTCACAAGGGTTGGTGTGCATTTAAGTGCCTGAGGAGGAGATACGGGGGTGGGAGTTGCTGTGTTGAGGTAGGCAATGAAACATAAAGAAGTGAGCTACCTGGAGGGATGTAGAGATTGCAAATGGTCACTGCTGGGGTCGTTCGCACTCATATCGCTATTCCTTTCGGGTTGGTATGAAGGGGGACCCATTCACTAATAACATCAGTGTGAACTGAGGTGCAAATCCCTCCAGATGCTATCTCAGGGCCGACACGGTTCCGACAGAACGAGCCGCGCGGTCAGGGAAGCCATGTCACGGCCCGCGCGGCTCCCCACGTTGGAGGTTCGAGTCCTCCCTCGGGCATGGGTGTGTGTGTTGTCCTTAGCCTAAGTTAGATTAAGTAGTAAGCAAGCCTAGGAACCAATGACCTCAGCAGTTTTGTCCCTCCGACAGAACGCCCAATAACGAAGAAACGTTGCAGAGTGTCGTCACGGAAGTGTGCTTCTTGAAGAACAAGACAGAATGCAGAATTGGAGGAAACAAGGTGTATTTCCGGTAGGTGACTATAATAGCCGTTGCAGTTCCACTGGATTAGCGTGTGGCGAGAGTCCAGGTTAGACATAATTAATGTTGAGGGGAGATAATACCACTCGGCCAGTGGTCGTCCCCGACGAGGATGGCATGATATCCATAAATAAGTCGTCGGACACTGGTCGTGAGAGGGGAGATCGCACCACGAGGGCCACAAGGGGGCCTTGTCCTGGACTAATGTTTCTTCTTCTTCTTCTTCTTCTTCTTCTTCTTCTTCTTCTTCTCCTCTTTCAGAGGCAGAACACAAAGAGGGAGTAGGTCTCGGCAAGATCCGCGACCGAGCGACCTTGGGGCGCTCCGACGGTACGTCTTGTGGCCGAGTTGTACAAGAAGGCTTCCGGCCTGAGAGATGCAGGGGAGGGCCCCCATCACTGGTGGGTCAGAGACGGCGGGATAAGAGGAATTAGTGTTCATACGGAGACATACAGTTGTTTCTCCCTCACTCGTGAGTGGAACAGGAAAGGAAATAGCATGTAGTGGCACAGTGTACCCTCCGCTAGACAACATATGGTGGCTTGCGGAGTATGTACGTAGATGTAGATGTAGAACGGCACCCAGAAGGTAGGGCGTGGGAACTGCTGTGGAGGGGGAGGGAAGAATGGGTCGGGAGTGGGGTAAGGAAGAGGGAGAATGGGGAAAGGACGTAACGAAGGCAAAAGTTGAAACAAGTGACACTGGACAGTCGATCATATTTCTGACGAGCCTCAGCATAAGATAAGCAATCCATGACCTTGTACTCTTAGATCTTCTTTTCTCGCTTGTAAGCTGGGCAAGATGGCGAGCGTGGAGAATGGCGGTATGACAATTTGTACGTACACGTGGTGGAACACAAGGGCTTCCCTCATGGAGTGGATGGCCACAGCCACCACACACAGGGTCTGCCGTACAGCAGGAAGACACATGCCCAAACTGTAAGCACCAAAAGCACATCATGGGTGGTGGGATGTATGGATTCACGTCACACTGGTAATATATTACCTTGACTTTTTCTGGGAGGGCATTTCCCACAAAAGTCAGAATAATGGCGCAGATATCGGTGCAGTTGTGTTTATGACCCTTCAGCACATGTTGAACAAAGTGAACGCCACTTCACTCCAGATTAGCTGGAGTTTGTCATCAGTTTGCAGGTTGAGGACCTGATGAAAAATCACTCTGGACGATATTCAGTGACTGGTGAGGGGTAATAGACACTGGGACGTCGCCAAGACTATCTCAAGCACTAAGGGCTCGAGACTGGGCGGCAGAAGAACTTCTGTTCAATAGAGAGCCTGACCGTGTCTTACACAGAGATTCCACTTCGCCAAACTTGTCCTCGATATTCTCCACAGCTATCAATGGCTTTGAGGCAGTGAATGTGTTCCTGTCCGGCCTAGTACAGACCAGGTAGTGGGAAAAGTCTTTCATCCCAAGACTGAGAGCCTGGCCATCTTCTCAGGGTATATCCTGGGTAGGGAAGGCTGCAGGGTCATACAAAGCAGCATTCAATGAACATTTACCACTCAGAGAGAGGTCTGCTGGAAAATGGCCATATCTTTGCAGCTTCATGCGCTTCATGTGCCAAGCATCTGCCATGGTATCTCCCACTCCCACAGGGGCTCTCCTCATGGGCGCCACCCAACCACAGCAAGGGTCACCAGGCACAGCAGCCATTGTTGGGCGTTCCAATGCTCCAGGACAAACAACATCTCCTTGGCATACATGGGGAGGCAACGGCTCAGTTATCAGTAGTGTGATCACTGTGTTGTCAAGGGGCTCAGCCAGTTGGGTACATAACATCCCCACCACACAGACAGGTTACAAGTGCTGGTGACCTATCCGTCAATTGGGGAGGGGGGGGGGGGCAAAAACGCCAAAAAGGATGAAAGAGAACAGGCAAGAGGAAGAACACTGCAAGGAATACAGAGAACCAAGTGGGCAGGCAGGTCGATATTAATCAGAATACCGAGAGAGGGGAAGGAGGGAGCAGCGGGGAAGGAGTGTGGATGAGGAGGGAGGGACACAGTGAAAGAAATGCGGCCAGGGAAGGAAAAATGGGCTGCAATAGCTTGGGGCCCCATGCGTGCCACACACGAATTCACAAAAGAACCGTGAGCCCCCTGGGTGGGGGGGGGGGGGGTCCCGTAGTGGAAGAGGACAGGCCTCGTGAAGCCAAATGAGGAGCTACCTGACCGAATAGTAGCGGCTCCAGCTCACGTAAACTGACAATGGCAGCTGACCGGAGCGCTTCGCACACGTCTGCCCATACCACATGCAACGACGCCGATTACTGGGGATTACAGGACAAGGGGGAGTGCTCGGTGCAGATGGACCCACCAGGGCCTGTGGACGAAAGGATATGCCTCCTACATCAAACCTGTTGCTCACTGAGAATGCTTGCGCATACCTCGATAAGGATTCACACAGACCTGCCTCGGAATGATTTGACAGAAATACAGAGGAATTCCAAAACCTGTCCTGGCTGCATGCCTTTCCCACCCTGCCCCTCCCGTCAGTCATCCCGTTTAAAAAATGTGGAGTACCCCTTGCCTGGCTTAGGTCAGCGAAACCAGTGAAGACTTTCTCTTCCACTATATACGAGGGTTATTCTAAAAGTAAGGTCCGATTGATTGCCAAATTGAAACCACAGTGAACATCCGAAATGTTTTACTTGTAACAATTAGCTACACCTTTCAGCTACTTCTCTACGTAGTCGCCGTTCTGACTTAGACTTTTGTCATAGCGTTGTACCAACTTTTCAATAGCCTCATCATAGAAGGCAGCCGCCAGTGCTTTCCGCCAATTCTCCACGCTGGCCTACACCTCGTTGTCTGTGTCAAAATGTTGTCTTCAAAGACAGCGGTTCATGTGACCAGAGATGAAACTCAGGGGGAGACAATTGCGGACTGTATTGTGGGTAATCTAACATTTCCATTTGAAAACGATGCAGGAGCATCTTCATTGCCCCTGCAGAATGCGGCTGAGAATTGTCGTGAAGACGAAACAGCACGACAGTTATGTAATGTTGGCTGCATAGCTTCAGGCGAAATTTCTCACCAGGCCCTCGTACTTGGCGGCAGACACTATTTTCTAGACATCTTTACGCACTCACTGCGAGCTCAGAAATGAGAAGAGCGACGTGATGCTAACTGGGGTTATACTAGAGACACTACCCAACACATCTGTGCAAAGCTTTATCGGATTTTCATAGTCGTTTCCATTTCGCGACCGATCGGACCTTACTTTTGGAATAACCCTCGTATGATGGGGCTGTAATTAATAACGAATGGTACACAGTTTATAGGGGGAAAGAATGAGTAAGCTGCACATGTTCCTCATTATACAGTCACAGCTTTGTATAAGCTTCAAACACCATAATTAATATTTTAGTTCATGTAGGTTCCATATTTCAAGATTTCTATGACGTGTACAATATATTTTTGGGTCTTGAGCAAGCCGTTACATCTCAGCTAACTACTGCAACCTGCTTCCATTTGAACCTGCTAACAGTATTCGTGTTTTGTCTCTCTCTACAATGTTTGCTCCCCATACTTCCCTCTAATATTGAACTGATGATTCTTTGATGTCTCAGCATGTGTCCTATCAGCAAATACTTTCTTTTAGTCAAGTTATTTCACAAATTTGTTTTCTCCAATTCTTCCGCATTAGTTATAAGATCTGCCCATTTAAAATTTAGTATTCTTCTGTAGCACTAAACTTCAAAGCCTTCAACTGCCTTCTTGTCTGAAATGCTTCTCTTCCGAATTTCAATTCCATAAAACGCTACACTCCAGACAGATACCTTCAGAAAGTACTTCCAACCACTTAAATATTAACTAAATGTTAACAAATTTCTCTTCTTCACAAAGGCTTTTCTTGGCACTACCTGTCTACATTTAATATCTTCTCTAATTGCCGTTACCAGTTATTTTACTCCCCAAACAGAAAAACTCATCAATTACTTTCAGTGTCACATTTCCTAATCTAATTCTCGCAGAATCACCTGATTTAATTCTACCACATTCCATTACCCTGGTTTTGCTTTTCTTGAACTTACATCCTCATTTCAAGGCATGGTCCATTCCGTTCAACTGCACTTCCAAGTCCCTTGTTGTTTCTGACACCTTTACAACGTCATCAGCAAACTGGAAATTTATCCTTGGTTTCCTTTAAAGCTTGCTCGGACTGAATTATAACAGGGAAAGGCTACAATCCAGACTCACTCCCTCCCTTCTCAACTACCGCTTCCCTTTCATGCCTTTCGGTTCTTATAACTACAATTTGCTTTCTGTACACGTTCATCAATCATGAACGTCCTAGTCAGAATTACAGACCTTTGTCACCTTCTTCACGTTCCACATTGAGACGTATTATCGATAAACTGCGCTGTGACACAACTTACTGTGACGTGAATAACCAAGTCAAACAATACAGTATTCCCCACTTCCGTCAAACACGCGTTGTATTGTCTCATTCCTCTGTCGTGTTTCCAATGCCGCACGGGACAAGGAATCGTGCTTCTGATACCAACTGACGAATACCTGGCAATTTATTATTTTCTTCTCTATACGTGATGCTTAAGCACCAGCAAATGGGATGGCTTCACATGTTATCTGAGTGTACAGTGTGGACATGGTCTTTTTCCCATTTTTTAACGATTTCAATCTGTCCTACATATTGCCAAATTTTGTAAGGAATTGCCGGGAATATATTAGTATTTAAGTTTCCTCGTTCATAAATTACATAGCAAGCCTTTTCAAATACTCCCCGTAGTGTTCGTAACAATGGAGTAGTCTTACTTTGTTTTGTCAATCGTAGGAAGGAGCCAATTTTGCCGTTAATTTTCATAGACTGTGCTCTGCATCCTACTTTCTTATTATGAACACCAGAAAGAAGAAGGAAAAAATCAGAAGAATAGACGGAGTACCTGTCTGTGTATGCATATCTTAATTAATACGTAACTGCTGAGTCGTGGTTTACCACCGCAATTTTATGAAGTTCTTGTACATTCGTGTAAACACAAAATACTTGTAATGCTATTTTTGCCGCACTCAGAGAGAGTTACCATTCAGCTTCGTATGTTAAATTTGTACCCTAAAATTTACTTCGAGTTAGCGTTTCGTCTCAAAATTCATATGCTGCGTAGTTAACTAATGTTTCGTCTTCCTAAAGGGTTTTCTTTTTTTTTTTAAATTGAGATATGTGGTTGGACTTTCTTTTTTCTAAATCTCTACTAAGACATGCACTGTAGTGAACAAGATGGTCAGATATCGTCCGCCGCTGTGTATGTTGAATGTCAAATACTTCGCGCTCCAGTCGCCAAAAGGCAGTGGGTTTTGGTTTGTTCCCCGTGTGCAGTGCGACGTTCCATGAACATTAGACAGACAGATAATTTCTAATCAGTGACAGACACTCCTTGTAAAACATTATTATAGCGCCAACTAGCCTCAGGTTCCATCGAGTGCCTTTTTCTGTGTTTATTAGTGAACAAAATGTTGGTTATTCGTTCACGGTACACTCAAGTTTAGATTCCGCACAACTGGCTGTGTTTTTGGAACGTGCAGTTACAGCTATTTGGAAATCAAGACCTTTGAAAACTGCCCTGATGACCCGCGGCATTGTGTAGCAGAAAGCTGCAGTGATGTATACTAGGCCACCCCATGAAACGGGGCTCGGCGAGCGCGGATCTCGAAGTAAGAAGGCCGGCCGAGCAGCCGTTAAAATATAGCGCTGGCGCGCGGGCCACGGCGCCCGGGCTGTAAACATGTCCGCTCCGTAGATATACGCTGCGCATCTCATCTGCGTGTTTTACGTAAATACCTTTCTGAACCTCGATTCATCATCGTAAACAATGGTGTGTCTTTCGCTGCAAAGCTTGTACAAGTCTATTCAGCTGACGGTTTTCCGAGAACCTATGTGAGTAACGAAGGCGAAATATTATTTCGATCTTTGACGTCTCAACTGCGTTGTTTAGTGATGCAGAACTACGCTCTAAAGCGTAGGCCTCCTCACACAGACACGAAGTTTATCAAAATATTTTTCTCTTCGCAGAATATCTAACTCACCTAAAATGATAGATGTTGGAACGCGATAAAGCAAAATTATTGGACGCCTTTTCACAATATCTGTTACTGTATGTCTTTATTGGAAAAAGTTCTTGTGTTCCTTCGAAGTTTTGAAACAATGATGATTATAATAATGATTATTTTTAATTGAAGTTCACGACGGCTGAGTCACTAGCGTCCGACATTTTTCAATACGTGAACGATTGCAGAGTATCAACATGTTGCCTCTGCCTGCTCAATCACCAGATCTGTCTCCAATAGAGCACAAATTGGACATCTTTGGACGACAAGTCCAGCATCATCCACGAACAGCATTAATCATTCCCGTATTGACCGACCAAATGCAACAGGCATGGAACCTCATCGCACAATCAAGTGGCACCCACACAACACAATGCATGCACGTTTACTTGCTTGCATTCAACATTCGGCAGTTACACCAGTTATTAATGTACCAGCATTTCGCATTTGCAATGGCTTATCTCGCGCTTACATTAACCTGTGATCTTGCAATGTTAATCAAATAAATATATTACCTAGCCAAAAGAGGCGTTTTATAAGAAAAGGAGAATCTTCTGCAGCGGTCTGGACAGAGAACTCAGAAAGAGACTCATAAAATGTCTTGTATGGAGTGTTCTTCTATATGACGCTGAAACATGGACTATGAGAAAAAAAGACAGAGAAAGGCTGGAGGCTTTTGAGTTCTGGACATGGCGGAAGATGGAAAGAATAAGTTGGATGGACAGAGTAAAAAATGAAGAGGTACTGAGAAGAGTGGGAGAGAAAAGACAGTTACTAGATGTAATAAAGAAAAGAAAAAGAAATTGGATTGGGCATATATTAAGAAAGAATGATGGACTGATAAAAACAGTTTTAGAAGATTATGTAGAAGGGAAAAGGAAGCGAGGAAGGAAGAGATTCCAGATACTGGATGACATTATGGACGGTACAACATACAGCAGCCTTAAGAAGGAAGCAATGGATCGCAGAAAATGGAGAGGCAAAGGACCTGCTAATATAGCAGATAACTGATGATCATGAGTCAAATGTATTCCAGAAATTTTATTGCTCTACATTAATTATTTATTGGTGTTGCGATTTTTTATTTCGTCAGCGTAGGTAACCGTGACTAGCCCATTACCAGTCTAGCTCGAAAATTGTCCAACACACACTCGTGGAAAGAAAGAACGACATTAAAATACCCCAACACTTTGTGCATCAGTCTCCACAGTCCGCTAAACCTTAAAACATTTTCCATATTCGTCTTACAACACCGGTAAAATACGAGTAGGTCATGGTATTATTTACATATATGCCTATTCACTCATAAAAACAAAAGAAGAAGTAATACCAAACTGGTAGGCTGGGTCCTGAAGTGACCATACGCCAGAGGGCAGTGCCCTCTTCGTAAACGTGTTACGGATATTTCTTTTCCATCTGTGCACCGGGATACGTCTGCGTTCTTGCCATGTAAAAAATATAAGTTGAGCCCCCACCTCTGAATGGAAACGGTCTTTAAATGAACGGCTATTGTGTGTGCACTGTAAATATATTACAAAACAAATCATTATCTACATTTGCTAAGGACTTTATAATATGTGTCCTTTAAATACATCTGAATGTAAAACTTCCTGGCAGATTAAAACCGTGTGCCGGACCGAGACTCGAACTCGGGACAGAAAATTTGGGATTGCAAATAAATTTCCAAGAAGGGGTAGAGCGCACATGAGAACGTCGCATATAAAATTAATTTCATTATTTTACAGTTGAAGATTTACACAAGCTGTGATGATATACCTCCTAAAAACAGGTGAAGGAGTCACTTTCTCCGTCTTCTATCACATTTCTGCTATGACCTGTTTGTTAAAAGTTTGTATAGAAAAACTAAATTCTCATTGACTTCTCAAAATACTTTGGAAAAATTCGCGTTACTCGGTAGAGAGCTAGTAAGCGATTGAGCCCAAACGGCCGACGGGAAGAGTTTGCCTGCACCGAGAAACTATCGTTCGCGTGCAGCTGCCGAGGCTGCTCGACGGGCACAGTAAAACTTACAGGATAATACGCAGATTTGTACACATTAATTACAATCCCTTCTTGGAAACTGATTTGCAAAGTCCTCGTGGACGCTATGAGTACGATCTTCTGTTTGAAATTTATTTGCAATCCCAAATTTTCCTTTATGTTTCCTTTTCCCGCCTTTCATGAAAATATGGGCAAATGCAACAAACTGAGTGTTAATTTCTGTCCCTTTGCAGCGCAAGTAACGTGAAAATAAAAAACAAATTTCTGCTCATGAGACTCGATCCCACGACCCTGGCTGCCTACCCCAAGCGACAGGTTTAGCTGATAAAAATGGAGCTTTGTCGTAAGTACATCTGCTGAGTGTGTAGTGCGCTGACATGTCAGTGTTGTAAGGAGATGTGTGAAGGGGATAAAAGCCGTTTCCGGCACAAAGAGAACTACTTGTGGATAGCAGCAAGAGAGCCGTCGAACTTTGTATCCAAATCCGACAGCCTGATCACCACTCCATGGGCCACTGCGGAAAGCTTTGGAATTCATTGGATGATTGGCACAAAATCTGGTGATCCAGAACGTTATGACATCATCCTTCCTCCCTTTCCCGGCCCAATACTGATCGTGAAAACTTCCTCCAGCATCACTACTCGAGCCAGCCATCTTCCAGTCGAGCATCAATAAGCACGCGTCAGCGACAAGAGGTTATCTGTCAAATTCCTAGAGCTAAACTACACCCTGACAAAGTCTAGTAATAAAGTTATGGGAACACAGGCGGCCTTGGCGAAATTCGTTCACAAAATATTCTCTTTTTACCATCTAGTCATTGGGTGGTGCTGTCGCAATGTTTCGAGGAGTTTCCTACTGTCATCTTCAGGCGAAGTCACCGTCTGAAGATGAAGAATAGTAGACTCGGCGAAAACGTTGCGGCGACAAGACGCCACGACTCCGGTGATAACCCTAGAAGATTTCATCTACTTTAAAATAATTTCTTAGCTGGCAATTGAACACAGCTTCTTTAAGGAGAGGGTAGGAAAAACGGAGAGGGGGCTTCGAACGGTACCTCAAAGCGCACGCTAAGATTTAGAGCTCTCATGTCAAAAATATTTTACATCATTGATACACATTTTGCTGTAAGGTCAGTTGTTACGCGTCACTCATTCTCTAGAAAGAGAAGTGGCTTAACAGTGGTGTAGAAGGTCCGTCTGTCAACTGACGCAATAGCCTGTGGGCGGAGCCGGCAAAGGGTGCCAGAGAGATAGACACATCTGCTGGAAATTAGCACCCACAGTAAACAGCACGGTCCCTCCCACAAGCGCAGATATGCCCTGAGCGTCACGGGGCAGCAGTAAACATCGGTTGCGATTTCGCACCAGCCGCCGCCGGCCGACAAAACTGCGAGTGGGGGCCGTTGCGTGGCTCAGTGACTTGGAAAACGCTTAAGATCAACAGTCTGGTATGCATTAACAACAGGCCGGATCTGTGCTACCGTAAGCACCGCAGTGAATCACAGACTACAAACACAGAACCGCACTGTTTCGACCACGAGGCCCACTGGAGCGTGATCGTATTTAACTCCTCTGCCATTACAGCGTCTCGGCGACTGAAGCCGCTTGGCAACGAACTGAACATGTGAACATGAGAATGCTCTCTGGCGATTTGCCCATCGCTCAAGAGAGCACTGTCCGCGAAACAAGAGATCTCACTTAAAGAAACGGATCAAACAACAATATCGGAATAGTGAGTGCGCCTTGATGCTAAACACCTTGTTATTTGTTTACTTATTTATTTCTCAAACTAGTTTCGACGACAAATATCATCACCATCAGCGCGTTCTTTAAATCTAAAATATGCAGAAAATAGCACAGTTATGCAACCACAGTAACACATTATTACATTTTTACTGTTCGTTTTTTTGAAATATAGTTTTCCATGGATACTTTCATACTACCTTATTTATTGTATGTCATAGCATGTTTTTAAGAGTTATTGTCGCTGTTTGCAGTATATTTTCTGTGCTTTTTCTGTTTCCGCAGAAAATACACCGCAAATAGCGACAATAATACTCAAAAACATGCTATAACATACAATAAATAAGGTAGTATGAAAGTATCCATAGAAAACTATATTTCAAAAAACGAACAGTAAATTGTAATAATGTGTTACTGTGGCTGTATAACTGTGCTATTCTCTGCAAATTTTAGATTTAAAGAACGCACTGATGATGGTGATAATTGTCGCCGATACTAGTTTGAGAAATAAATAAGTAAACAAATAACAAGGTGTTTTGCATCAAGGCGGACTCACAATTCCGATATTGTTGTTATTCTATACAAACACGCACCAACTGGAAGAGTTCCAGTTATTGTTAAGGAAACGGATATTTATGTGGCAGGTACTGCTAAAACCAATGCATATCGAAACAGCCATCACGGAATATAAAATTGCTATAGCATTTAATATAGTACAGTTCTCACTCTCGCATCAATGAAAAAATTATACAATATCGTCCTGTCTGACACTGATTGGTTCAATGGAAACTGATAACAAATAAATTGTTTCATCAGCACCGAACGCGACTTTCGTCAAAATACGAGTGTAAGCCAATAAATAAGTCGACAAGGTCGGTTTACCTTATTCCCAAGTTAAAATTACGCTTGCACATTTGGGCAACACATGTATACTAATCGAAGAGGCTACTGGAGATCGCGTGGCAGTCAGTGCATAATGCCGGGTGCGCCTTATCAGTATAGACGAGTAGAACAGTGTGCGTTCGTACTGTTTTTGTAGGCCAAGGGACTGTCCACAGAAGAACTGCATCAAGAAGAGCGTTCCGTTGTACCAGGTGTGTGAGAAAAGTAATGAGACAGATTCTTTACTAACCGAAGCTTCTATTTTCTTCAAACAACAATATTACCCCCTTCAAAGTAGTTCTCTTGGGCAGTTATATATCTGCAGAGTTGTTATCCCCAATCTCGGTAGGAGCGCTGAAAGGCTTCAACTGGAAAGACCTTTAACGTGTCAGTCTTCTGAATGTTCTCCAGAGTCTCAAAATTACGTCCTTTTAAAACATTTTTCGGGAAAAGAAAAACGTCACAAGGACTCAGATCAGATTAACAGCGGCTCCGTTGAACAACAGAAATGCCCTTTTCAGGTCAAAAATACCGCGATGGAAGAGACCGTGCAATGTGGGGCGCTGTGTTGTGACCATAGAAAATTTAAATTTTTATTCTGGCTTCTGTGACCGTAATAAGAGTCCAGGCTCCATTTCTATTAAGAAATAGTCCACCAGGACGTAGGGACAAGACAAGCGGCGGAGGCTGCTAAGTACGGCTTGTAGATCAAATAACGTAGTGTTTGACTTCCTGCCAGAGGAAGCAGCATGAATCAAACTTGCGCAATGGAAGACGCAAACACCAGAGCGATAATAAAGCAAGAGAGAGTGTCAGTCACGTGCGGAAAAGACTCGTGTGGAACCAAATTAAGTTCTGTGCAGCTAGAAACGAAAGTGTCGTGTGGAACCGACGACAATCTTGCACAAGCCAACCAATTAGAAACGAGAGTGTCGTGTGGAACTATATGCATTCTTGTGCAATCCGATCACTTAGAAATGAAAGGATCGTGTGAAACAAATTAACTCGTGTGCACCCAAGTACATGAGAAACGAAATAGAAGGCGAGGCATCAGAATAGCTAGAAGCAGAGATTCAGATGCAGATTCAGAGCCAGTGCCGGCAGTTTGGAGATTCCGCAGCGAGACGCCAGCGGGGTCGAGTAGGCCCATAGCAGCCTATACAGCTGATAAAGACTTCAACTACGAGAAGATGGTGATAGACTCTGGTGGACACTCAGGAGCTGCAGGTCAAGTAGGATTTTTAGAGTTTCATTGGAATAGTGTTGAACAGAGGCTGTCAGTCTTTGTCTCAATTACTTAGAGAAATTTCAGTGCTAACCAAGAACAAGTGATTGCTTTGTACTTGTTTCTTACATGTACCGGCAATTAGCTTTGAAGTAGCAAGTCCGAATAAATAGATTGACTCTTACTAAGGGGTTTATGGTCCAACACCTCACAAGAGTATATGTGAGAATAAACTGGATAGAAACTAACCAATCTTTTCTGCCTATTCAATTCTGTAACACATTTTCAGGAAACTTATTTGCTTCAAACCAAAGAGATTCTCTCCCTCTCATCTCCGATATAAAGGTTGACAGCAATTTACAACTAACCCATTGTCGTTAACGTCCAGATTGTGCTACGCAGTTCGCACTTACTTCATTCTGGCACAGTGAGGGCTGTGCCGGGACGCGACAGTTGTCATGGTACTGGAAACTGCTTTTCTGCATTGTCCAGTCCCAATCGATTCACCTATTTCTTAAACCTTTCATATACATCTTTGTGAAACACTTGGTTGATAGTTTGTTCTGGAAGAACAATTTCTCTATGCAGCACGATACCACTATGGTCAAAAAGGCAAATCTGCATTTTTTTACCTTTGATTTGCTCTTTCTCGCTCTTTTTGGTCGAAGAGACGTCTCGATGTGGCACTCTTCACTTTGGCACTTTGTTTCTGGATCATATCCAAAAATCCAGGATTCGTCACCTGTGGTCACATGACTGAAACATTGGCAATTCACTCAAGAAAATCAACGCACGCCTTTATTCGGTTGTCCTTTTACAGTTGTGATGTTTTTAAAAGGTCACCTATCAAATGGTTCAAATGGCTCTGAGCACTATGGGACTTAACATCTGTGGTCATCAGTCCCCTAGAACTTAGAACTACTTAAACCTAACTAACCTAAGGACATCACACACATCCATGCCCGAGGCAGGATTCGAACCTGCGACCGTAGCAGTCGCACGGTTCCGGACTGAGCGCCTAGAACCGCGAGACCACCGCGGCCGGCAGGGCACCTATCGTTATCGTTAAACGTCGGTCTGATCTCACAAGGGCATGTACACTATCGACGTGTTTGAAGTTGAAAATCTCTCTGAGGGAGATTCAGCTTCAGCTTGTTCTCCGCCTTTCAGAAATGATTTGTACCAGAAAAAACTTGCATTCTTCGTAAGCAATGTTCCCCAAAGGCCTGTTTCAACTTTACCCGCGGATTCCCCTAGTTTAACACATAACTTGATGGCATAACGTTGCTCTGAATTCCGCTGTTCCATTTTCGTAAAACAGAACCAAAACACAACTTCACTGAACGGAGCTGCAGCTCCGACTGAGTATCTGGAAGGGATGAACAGACTTGTCTACGCAAACAGAACGGCACAGTGTTGCCAGATCGCTAGCAGTGTTGTCAGTCTTATTACTTCTCACACACACCTCGTCGAATGACAAGTGTATACCACAGATAGCAGATTTCAATTGGATCCGCGAGTTTAACAAGGTAAGACAAAGAATCAAAGATGGGGAGCGTCCTGGCGTCCAACAGCAGTGGCAACAGAGACCACAGGTCAAGTGTGTAGGACAGAGCATTCGTAAAGACTGGTGTGTGACGACCAATGACTTAGTGCGTGCTGTAGGCTGTTCACATGGAGCTGATTACAATATCATGCACGAGCAGTCAAGTTTCACAAAGTTTGCCCATGTTAGGAGCCCCAAATGCTAAATGACGAACATAAAATGAACAGAATGGACCTGTCTTCGCAGCCCCTCCTTCGGTACTACACTCCTGGAAATTGAAATAAGAACACCGTGAATTCATTGTCCCAGGAAGGGGAAACTTTATTGACACATTCCTGGGGTCAGATACATCACATGATCACACTGACAGAACCACAGGCACATAGACACAGGCAACAGAGCATGCACAATGTCGGCACTAGTACAGTGTATATCCACTTTTCGCAGCAATGCAGGCTGCTATTCTCCCATGGAGACGATCGTAGAGATGCTGGATGTAGTCCTGTGGAACGGCTTGCCATGCCATTTCCACCTGGTGCCTCAGTTGGACCAGCGTTCGTGCTGGACGTGCAGACCGCGTGAGACGACGCTTCATCCAGTCCCAAACATGCTCAATGGGGGACAGATCCGGAGATCTTGCTGGCCAGGGTAGTTGACTTACACCTTCTAGAGCACGTTGGGTGGCACGGGATACATGCGGACGTGCATTGTCCTTTTGGAACAGCAAGTTCCCTTGCCGGTCTAGGAATGGTAGAACGATGGGTTCGATGACGGTTTGGATGTACCGTGCACTATTCAGTGTCCCCTCGACGATCACCAGTGGTGTACGGCCAGTGTAGGAGATCGCTCCCCACACCATGATGCCGGGTGTTGGCCCTGTGTGCCTCGGTCGTATGCAGTCCTGATTGTGGCGCTCACCTGCACGGCGCCAAACACGCATACGACCATCATTGGCACCAAGGCAGAAGCGACTCTCATCGCTGAAGACGACACGTCTCCATTCGTCCCTCCATTCACGCCTGTCGCGACACCTCTGGAGGCGGGCTGCACGATGTTGGGGCGTGAGCGGAAGACGGCCTAACGGTGTGCGGGACCGTAGCCCAGCTTCATGGAGACGGTTGCGAATGGTCCTCGCCGATACCCCAGGAGCAACAGTGTCCCTAATTTGCTGGGAAGTGGCGGTGCGGTCCCCTACGGCACTGCGTAGGATCCCACGGTCTTGGCGTGCATCCGTGCGTCGCTGCGGTCCGGTCCCAGGTCGACGGGCACGTGCACCTTCCGCCGACCACTGGCGACAACATCGATGTACTGTGGAGACCTCACGCCCCACGTGTTGAGCAATTCGGCGGTACGTCCACCCGGCCTCCCGCATGCCCACTATACGCCCTCGCTCAAAGTCCGTCAACTGCACATACGGTTCACGTCCACGCTGTCGCGGCATGCTACCAGTGTTAAAGACTGCGATGGAGCTCCGTATGCCACGGTAAACTGGCTGACACTGACGGCGGCGGTGCACAAATGCTGCGCAGCTAGCGCCATTCGACGGCCAACACCGCGGTTCCTGGTGTGTCCGCTGTGCCGTGCGTGTGATCATTGCTTGTACAGCCCTCTCGCAGTGTCCGGAGCAAGTATGGTGGGTCTGACACACCGGTGTCAATGTGTTCTTTTTTCCATTTCCAGGAGTGTATAAGGAAGCAACGGACATCACGACACGAACTGTTATAAACGACGAATTAAGAGTCCATCACTTTCTATCCGAAACCAGACGATCGTCCATGAAATACAACCCAAAAGCTTCCCCAAAAACAAATCCAAGACTACTCCTTAAGACCAAAAAGTTATGTCCACCGTCTTTTGGGACATGCTAAGGGCCTTACAGATAAAATTCCAGCTTCAGGGTGAAGCCGTCGTATTGCTCGATTCCGGGGGAAATTCGACAGGCCGTTTGCCGCAAACGACCAGGCCTCCTGACATAGGGAGTGATTCTTCTGTATGCCGCCCTCTCACAGCAAGACGAACGCTGGTGTTGTCGACAATATCTCACTGGGAACATTTGAAGCATCCTCCCTACTGTGCGCATACAGCCTCCTGTGACTTTCATGTGTTAGGGCTCCTATAAACTCATACTGCCAAAATGATAAAACTAAACTATTACTTTTTGTGTCTCGTTTCTAATCTAGTTCTCTCAGCGCCGTCTGATATAATTCGAGTACTTCCATTACTCTGATTTTGCTTCTGTTGATGTTCATCTTATATCCTCTAATCAAGACACAGTCCATTCCGTTCAGCAGCTCCTCTAAGCCCTTTGATAGAATTACAATGTCATCGGCAAACCTCAAAGTAGTTTTTCTTCTCCATGAAATTTAATTCGTTCTCCAAATTTTTCTTTTGTTTCCAACACTGCTTGCTCAATGTACAGATTGAGTAACATAGGCGACAGGCTACAACCCTGCCTCACTGTTCTCAACCAGCGCTTTCCTTTCATGCACCTCGACTCTTGTAACTACCGTCTGATTTCTGAGCAAGTTGTAAATTGCCTTTCATTCATCCCTGCTATATTCAGAGTTCCTAACAGTGTATTACAGTTAACACTGAAAAAAACTTTCGATAAGTCTATGAATGCTTTTTTTTTAATTAGAATTATTACTCTCTTCTCGAAGCCTGACGGTATTCCTCCGTCTCGTACATCTCGCACATCAGGTACATGTCTTGGATGGCTCTCTCGAGCATATCAGCAGTTTTGATCAATTGTCGTCCAGCCCAGGTATCTTTTTTTTTCACGTAGGTATTCCAGTGATTTGTCAGATACTTCTCGCAGTATCACATCATCCATACACTTTCCCCTCCCTTTCTCTAACATTACCTTCACTTTTATTTCTGTTGTATAGCTCCTCTGTATATTCCTTCGATATTTCAGCTTTCCCTTCTTTCCTTAGTACTGGTTTTCTATATGACCTCCTGATATTTATGCAACTGCTGCTCTTTTCACCATAGACCTCTCTAATTTTCCCACAAGGGGTTTCTATCTCTCCCCTTGCATTTGTACTCTAGCCATTCCACATTGGACATTTTTAATTCTCTGTCAGTCTTATTTTTAGATAGGTGTATTCCCGTCCGCCTGCATCATTCGCTGCACTTTTAATTTTGTTCTCTCATCAATTAAATTTAATATCTCCTTTGATATGCAAGGATTTCTACTGGGCCTTGCCTTTTTAACTATTATACCCTCTGTTGCCGTTGCTATTTCATCTCTCAAAGCTACCAATATTTTGTCTTCCACTGTATTCCTTCCCTTTGTTTTCAGTCTATTGTTGTCTAATTCTCCCTTTGAAATTTTCAACAACCTCTGATTCTTTCAGCTCATCCACATCCCATTTCCTTAACTTTCTACCTTTCTGCAATTTCTTCAGTTTTAATGTACATTTTTTAACCAATGAGCAGTTCTAAGCGCTACAGTCTGGAGCCGCGCGGCCGCTACGGTCGCAGGTTCGAATCCTGCCTCGGGCATGGATGTGTGTGATGTCCTTACGTTAGTTAGGTTTAAGTGGTTCTAAGTTCTAGGGGACTGATGACCTCAGAAGTTCAGTCCATAATGCTCAGAGCCATTTTTTTAACCAATAAATTGTAGACAAAGGTCACATCTGCCCCTGAAAATATCTTACAGTTTAAAATCTGGTTCCAAAATATATATCTTACCATTATGTAAACGATCTTCAATTTCTTCCATGTGCACAACCTCCATCATGATTCTATAACTAAGTGTTAGCGATGATTAAATTTTGTTGTCTGCAAAACTTTACCAGGAGGCTTCCGCTTTTCTTCTTTTCCTCCAGACCAACTTTTAAAACAACTTTCCCTTCTCTTACTTTTCCTTGTATTGTATTCCATTCTTCATCACAGTTAAATTTTCGTCTCCCCTAACTATCTGAATAACTTCTTTTACCTCATCATACATGTCTTCAACGTCTTCACCATCTGCAGAGCTAGATGGCATACAAACTAAAACTACTATTATGGTAGATATTGACTTCGTGTCTATCGTACTGCGATAATACGTTCATTATGTTGCACATGGGAAGTTACACGCCTTCCTATTTTCTTGATCAGTATTAGACCTAATAGTACATTACTTCTATTTGGTTTTTATTTATAACCCCTTCCTATTCATCGTGACACTGAACTTCCCTAATTCCCACTGTAAACCATCTACCCAATTATGGGATCCAGCTCCGAACCAAAGAATGTCGCATTTGGTTTTCCTGTTGCAGACATAATCCTAAATAGGCGTCGCCCGTAGATCCGAATGGGGACTATTTTATTGATATATCATATCAAAGATAATGCTATCATCATCTAACCATACAGCAGAGCTGTGTGCCCTAGGGGCTTACCCTTGTATATCATTTTAACATTCTTATAGTGTCACAAGGTCACAGTTGAAACGGCTCGAGTATTCTTAACCTCCGCAACTCTCAACTATTTTTTTTAAAGACAGTGTGCCGGTACAAAAATTGGCACAATTATTCAAACATACGCAGCACTGCTCGTAAAACAGGTTATAAATGTGGAAAATTCAACGAAATCTACCGGAGGAGGAAGGGTAGTGGTGGTACGACACTTGTATACATGACGCCGGTGGGTTAACCCCCGCCCGACACCCATATTTAGTTTTCGAGTGTCTTCTCTAAACAGCTCAAGGCAAATGTCCGGATAGTTCTTTTGAAAACGAACAGCCGATTTTCCTCCCCATTCTTCCCACATCCTGTTTGTATTCCGTCTCCAATGAGCTCGTTGTCGATGGGATGTTAAAACCGAATCGGCCTTCCTTCACTTACACTGAGTTGACTATGAACGTTTGTTGCAATATGGGACAACAGTACATTTTCAGGCAGAGAAACTTTCGAAATTACAGTAGTTACAATTTTCAACAACAGATGGCGCTGCGGTCTGGGAAACTCTATAGTACGATATTTTCCACATATCCACCATGCGTAGCAATAATATGGCGTAGTCTCTGAATGAAATTACCCGAAACCTTTGACAACGTGTCTGGCGGAATGGCTTCACATGCAGATGAGATGTACTGCTTCAGCTGTTCAATTGTTTCTGGATTCTGGCGGTACACCTGGTCTTTCAAGTGTCCCCACAGAAAGAAGTCACAGGGGTTCATGTCTGGCGAATAGGGAGGCCAATCCACACCGCCTCCTGTATGTTTCGGATAGCCCAAAGCAATCACACGATCATCGAAATATTCATTCAGGAAATTAAAGACGTCGGCCGTGCGATGTGGCCTGGCACCATCTTGCATAAACCACGAGGTGTTCGCAGTGTCGTCTAAGGCAGTTTGTACCGCCACAAATCCACGAAGAATGTCCAGATAGCGTGATGCAGTAATCGTTTCGGATCTGAAAAATGGGCCAATAATTCCCTTGGAAGAAATGGCGGCCCAGACCAGTACTTTTTGAGGATGCAGGGACGATGGGACTGCAACATGGGGCTTTTCGGTTCCCCATATGCGCCAGTTCTGTTTATTGATGAAGCCGTCCAAGTAAAAATAAGCTTCGTCAGTAAACCAAATGCTGCCCACATGCATATCGCCGTCATCAATCCTGTGCACTTTATCGTTAGCGAATGTCTCTCGTGCAGCAATGGTAGCGGCGCTGAGGGGTTGCCGCGTTTGAATTTTGTATGGATAGAGGTGTAAACTCTGGCGCATGGGACGATACGTGGACGTTGGCGTCATTTGGACCGCAGCTGCAACACGGCGAACGGAAACCCGACGCCGCTGTTGGATCACCTGCTGCACTAGCTGCGCGTTGCCCTCTGTGGTTGCCGTACCCGGTCGCCTTACCTTTCCAGCACGTTCATCCGTCACGTTCCCAGTCCGTTGAAATTTTTCAAACAGATCCTTTATTGTATCGCTTTTCGGTCCTTTGGTTACATTAAACCTCCGTTGAAAACTTCTTCTTGTTGCAACAACACTGTGTTCTAGGCGGTGGAATTCCAACACCAGAAAAATCCTCTGTTCTAAGGAATAAACCATGTTGTCTACAGCACACTTGCACATTGTGAACAGCACACGCTTACAGCAGAAAGACGACGTACAGAATGGAGCACCCACAGACTGCGGTTGTCTTCTATATCTTTCACATCACTTGCAGCGCCATCTGTTGTTGAAAATTGTAACTACTGTAATTTCGAAAGTTTGTCCGCCTGAAAATGTACTGTTGTCCCAAGCATATTGCAACAGACGGTATATTTCTATCGCTGCTCGTTTAGTTTTTATTGCCGTTTCAAATATACCGGTCATTTTTGAAACACCCTGTATGACAGTGGTAGTTTAGCAGAGACTGCCTGAGGGCAAATAAATAGAAGCTCCTGTACACCCTAATGGAATGATAAGCAGAAATGCTCTGAATGGTGAAAGGAAAGATGGTAGACGTACTTAGACTCAAAGGGTCGCCTCCATAGCTACGAGGGCAGTTCAATAAGTAATGCAACACATTTTTTTTCTCGGCCAATTTTGGTTGAAAAAACCGGAAATTCCTTGTGGAATATTTTCAAACATTCCCGCTTCGTCTCGTATAGTTTCATTGACTTCCGATAGGTGGCAGCGCTGTACGGAGCTGTTAAAAAGGCGTCTGTAACGGATGTGCGTTGCAAACAACGGGCAATGATCGAGTTTCTTTTGGCGGAAAACCAGGGCATCTCAGATATTCATAGGCGCTTGCAGAATGTCTACGGTGATCTGGCAGTGGACAAAAGCACGGTGAGTCGTTGGGCAAAGCGTGTGTCATCATCGCCGCAAGGTCAAGCACGACTGTCTGATCTCCCGCGTGCGGGCCGGCCGTGCACAGCTGTGACTCCTGCAATGGCGGAGCGTGCGAACACACTCGTTCGAGATGATCGACGGATCACCATCAAACAACTCAGTGCTCAACTTGACATCTCTGTGGGTAGTGCTGTCACAATTGTTCACCAGTTGGGATATTCAAAGGTTTGTTCCCGCTGGGTCCCTCGTTGTCTAACCGAACACCATAAAGAGCAAAGGAGAACCATCTGTGCGGAACTGCTTGCTCGTCATGTGGCTGAGGGTGACAATTTCTTGTCAAAGATTGTTACAGGCGATGAAACATGGGTTCATCACTTCGAACCTGAAACAAAACGCCAATCAATGGAGTGGCGCCACACCCACTCCCCTACCAAGAAAAAGTTTAAAGCCATACCCTCAGCCGGTAAAGTCACGGTTACAGTCTTCTGGGACGCTGAAGGGGTTATTCTGTTCGATGTCCTTCCCCATGGTCAAACGATCAACTCTGAAGTGTATTGTGCTACTCTTCAGAAATTGAAGAAACGACTTCAGCGTGTTCGTTGGCACAAAAATCTGAACGAACTTCTCCGTCTTCACGACAACGCAAGACCTCACACAAGTCTTCGCACCCGACAGGAGCTCACAAAACTTCATTGGACTGTTCTTCCTCATGCACCCTACAGCCCCGATCTCGCACCGTCGGATTTCCATATGTTTGGCCCAATAAAGGACGCAATCCGTGGGAGGCACTACGCGGATGATGAAGAAGTTATTGATGCAGTACGACGTTGGCTCCGACATCGACCAGTGGAATGGTACCGTGCAGGCATACAGGCCCTCATTTCAAGGTGGCGTAAGGCCGTAGCATTGAATGGAAATTACGTTGAAAAATAGTGCTGTGTAGCTAAAAGATTGGGGAATAACCTGGTGTATTTCAATGCTGAATAAAACAACCCCTGTTTCAGAAAAAAAATGTGTTGCATTACTTATTGAACTGCCCTCGTAAATGGCCAGTTTCCACGACTGCTCTGTGGAGGACCAGGTTTCAATTTTCGGTACTTTCCTCGATGGGACGACTGGAACGGGGTGAAACTTAGCCTCGTGACGCCAAATGTAGAGCTTCCTGAATGAACTGTCTGGAAACTCACTGTCTGGGAAACTCACAACGTCCGAGAAGACGGTGTAATGACCTCATGCCACTACACGCAACTGGCAGGGGCAGAAACGGCGGTCAGTCGGTATTGAATGGCAGTCAGCGCCAGTACGCAGAACTGGTAATGTAATTACGAACTCGACATATTCCTTATTCGTCTGTCGCCCGTGTCAGCCTTTGTACAACATCGATGGCTTGACTGATTGTGGTGATTTTTGCCACAACGTATGGTCGCAATTCTGAATCAAAAATACGCCACGATGAATAGTTTCTTTCTGATGTAAACAGTACTGGCTTAAAGAACTTGTTTCGCAATTATTTCGCTACTTAGTCCTATTTTGTATTAGTCTGATGATTAAGGGCGGGGGAGGGGGGCGATAACCAACACCAACAATATTCAACCTGCGTTACGCTTACTGTCAGCGGCACGCGAAGACTTCTTAGGGGGTACGCAAACTTAAAAATACGCATACAGTCACTATGTTTCCTGAATTATAATAAATAACGAAAAACGCATATAAATGTATTATCCAGGACGATCTGAATTTCTCTCTATCCAAGAGTCCATTTTACTTACTCTAACGTTCTACGCAACAGGGCTATCTTACAACTGCGCTCGGTAATCATTTGTTATTGTTTGTTTCGAACGCAGAGAACAATAACAGTGTCAGCGAAATTACGTTACCGACATTTCAGTACTCATTATACTTTCGTGACTTATGTGCAGGTTCGTTTTCGTTAGTCAAAGTCTCACATTTCAATGGTTCAAATGGTTCAAACGACTATGAGCACTATGAGACTTAACTTCTGAGGTCATCAGTCCCCTAGAACTTAGAATTACTTAAACCTAACAAACATAAGAACATCACACACACCCATGGCCGAGGCACGATTCGAACCTGCGACCGTAGCGGTCGCGCGGTTCCAGACTGTGGCGCCTAGAACCGCTTAGCCACTCCGGCCGGCACACATTTCAATCTTTATATCTGTGGACACATTTTCAGATTATTACCGTTGAATTTCCTTTCGGTGGGGGTACCTGACGATAGTGAACTAGTTACACAAGTTGGGAATTTTGACATTAAAAGAGGTACCAGCGCTGAAGCAGTCTTACTGCTCATATTCCCCCGCAATTAACCGCAAAATAATTTAGCAAGATTGCGACATACTTGGAGAAAGTTAGGTAGCGAAAAAACTAACCCCTGATATTGCGATATACATGGAGAAAGTTAGGTAGCGAAAAAACTAACCCCTGATATACATGAAACATTAACGCTGCTATAATGGTAGTCAATTTAATTACATCATGCACACTTACCTCTCATCTTAAAAATTAAAAAAAGTGAGAGGACAAGGAGCTACACACACTCAATTGTTTTTGCACACCGAGGAGGGCTGGTTACCACAAAGACGCATATTGACTCATATTTCTGGGCTGAAAAATTGGGCAAAATGTTACGTTACAAAACTGAAATCCGATCTGGTGACGAATTTTGAATTTGAAGAGTGGATCTGCCATTTAGCTTACTTGGCGGATAATTTCTATAAATTTAAGAGTAGCTGCCGGTGATTATCTGCTAATGTGCTACAGAACACAGTAAATACCGTAGTAAAATTATGCTATTTCTCAGCGAATGCAAGCCGGAAATTGTACTAAAATTAGGTCATTTCTCTTCGACTGCAAGCCGGAAGTCGCACTAAGATCACATCAATTCTCTACGAACGCGTGCAGGTATGGAAAAAAAATTATTGACAAAAAGATGTTTTGCGGTGCTGTCCCAGCGATAAACAGAAACCAGTGTCTCGTTCTGAAATGAAGGTCAGCCACATTATGATCAACTCAGAGAATTTTCAAGTGCACTTGCTCTGATGTGACGTAATCGCTGCTGGCACTGGTGGTGTTGCGTTGTTCACAACACAAGGAGCACTGCGTGTAAAGTATTATGGAAGAGTAGAGTATGAGGGATTTTAGAGAAGTATTTGTCATAACAGCACTGTGTCTGAATGGTTTAGCATACGGACTAGTAACTCTTCAGCTCCGGTTCGAATCCTGTTGCTACCAACAGTTTAATCCTGTCACTGCTATAGACATACTCTCTACATTCCGTGTTGACAGCCAATTTGCTGCAGCTGCTCGGCGAAGGCTCCTGTCATAGCTGCTGTGTTGTATCAGATTAACTAAAGTGGATAAGTTCATCAATGGAATAAAAGGAGCTGCCCTAGGGAAAAGACGTGAAATTAGATTTAAAACATGTCAAGACATTTTATGTTATTGGTCAAATGATCAAAAATGTTTGTTGTTGCATGCTGAACTCCTTTCTGAGCCACTGACAGCTTTACAATGGATAATAAAGGTCGTTTTTCCCTCTAGTAATGTAGATATGGACATCACTGTTTTTAAATTGTGATCGATTAATTATAACTAATTTCACTGGTGAATATATGCACTGTTACAGCGCCTAGCTCTTTGAAGAAATACCTACATACCATCCGTGGATGAACATTTATTATTCTTACTGCTCGCTTTTGTGCAATCAATACTTTCTTTCTGAGTCATCCCACAATATTATTCCATACAACGTTATCGAGCGTAAACATGCAAAATATGTCAGGAGGCTGATACAGCGGTTTCTAAAATTAGCAATTGTACGAAAAGTAACTAACGTAACTGTTTGAGAGGCTCAATAATACAGTTCGTCTAGTTCAACTTTTCATCAATATGCACACCATAATTTTGGAGCATTCTACCCTATTTACTGACTCCTGCTCATGAACTACATCAATTGTTGTACAGAACTGAACGCAGAGTGCTTTTTCGAAATGGATCATTTTCAGAGATCCACTTAATAATTCTTTGGAAAACAATTTACCAAAGCTATTACTGCTTTCTCTCTGAATGGGTTAATTATAACAGCAGTATCGTCTCCAAAAAGTAGCAATTTTGCTAGCTGAGTAGAAATTCATTCATATATATAAAAACTAGGAGTGGACCCAGAATTGAGCCTTGTGGGATTTCCCCAGTCACAAAAATTTTCTGTCTTTCTGACACTGTCTCAATTTTTCAGCACAATTTTTTTCCATTTTGTTTGTTAAGCATGACAGAAAACAGTTGTGTATAAAACCATCAATTCCACAAAACTTGAGTTTTTCTAAGAGAGTATCATGATCTACACAATCAAATTCCTTGGTAAGATCACTAAAATACCAACTAGCGATATACTATTATTTAAGTCTTGCAATATTTGATGAGAATGTATAAATAGCATTCTCGGTCGCGAATGTATAAACAGCATTCTCAGTCGAGCAACCCTTCTGGAATTCACACTGTGACATGTTAAACACATTGTTTCCCCTTAAGTGTGCGACTACTCTTGAGTACATTACTTTTTCGAGCATTTTGGAAAAAATATGTCAGTACGGAAATTGGACGACAACTGTTTATCTTGTCTTGTCACCATTCTTATAAAGTGGTTTATTATTTGCATATTTTAACCTGCTTGGAAAAATTCTCTGTGCCAGTGACGCATTGCATATATCACTAAGGACATTTCATAGGAAAGCAAGTTTCAAATCCTGACAAATTTACTATGCAATAAATCGAATATGACATTAACATCTTTTTCTGCATAGGTCTCATCCCACAATACCACTTTTAGCTTACTCTTAAAACATTCTTCGTGTTCTCATTAGTAAGCCTAATTGTTTTGTATGAATCTGCCTCAGGGATGTAAGGTGCATCATCATTAGATAGTACATTAGCAATTTGGTACACAATTGTTTCAGCCTGAAGCGCTGCCTATAAGCATGTCGATTAAGTGCTACGTGTAACGTTGTGAAGCGACGTAAAATGGAATAAGTATGTAAGAAGTGTAGTAGGCAAGGGGAATGGTCGATTTCGGTTTACTGGGATGATCTGTTCAGGAGACCGCATACAGAACACTAGTGTGCTATTCGAGTGTTTGGGATCCCCATCAGGTCGTATTAAAGGACGGCATTTAAGCAGTTCAGAGGTGTGCTGGTAGTTTTATTACCGGTAGGTTCAGTCATCACAGAAGTATTAAGGAGATGCTCTAGGTCTCAACAGGGAATCGCTGGAGAGAAGGTGAAGTTCTTTTCCAGAAATACTGTTGAGGAAATTTAGGGACCTAGTATTTGAAATTGACTGCAGGTCGATTCTACTGCCGCCGACGTACATTTCGCGTAAGGATTAAAAGCGATAAGAAAAGAGAAATTGGAAATCGTACGGACGCGTATAGCCAGTCGTTTTTCCAGTCGCGTGTGGAACAGGAAAGAAGATGTTTAGTAGTGGTACAAGCTACTTTCGGCCACCCACCATAAGGTGGCTTGCGGAGTATGTATGTAGATACAGATACAGAACTACTAAAGACTGACTGAGAAACTCAGTACTTTTTCATGGCACATGTCAGTCCTTCATTAAAAATGGGTGAGCAAACACTAAATAACAGGAGGAAGGTCAGGCCTATCGTTTGGCAGCTTGTAGAAATTCTTATACAACAAGTCAAAAAAATGCCTCTGAGCACTATGGGACTTAACTTATGTGGTCATCAGTCCCCTAGAACTTAGAACTACTTAAACCTAACTAACCTAAGGACAACACACACATCCATGCCCGAGGCAGGATTCGAACCTGCGACCGTAACAGTCCCGCGGTTCCGGACTGCGCGCCTAGAACCACTAGACCACCGCGGCCGGCTATAACAAGTCACTCAATACTTCTTATGAATCGCTGAATACTATCTTTCTTAATGAACTCGAAACTAGATGTGAAAGGGATTGGTGAATATCTGATGGGTGAATGTCTCGATTGAGGCGGAACATGCGAATTTACTGGATGATTTGAAGGATGTCCGTTACAGTTGCCTGAACTGTCGCACCAATGCTGAAGGTTGGACAAAGCTGGCGAGTTGGTAAATAAAATAGTTTCCATTTGAAACCATTATGGTTCAAATTCTCATATGGGCTGAAAGAATAAATATTTTGAATGGTTTTACTAAATCATTTAAAGCAAATTCTGGCATGTTTCAGGATCACTTCTCAGTTTGAGCTTGTGTTCTGCCTCTAATGATTTCTGAGTGACACTCGAATCGTGATTTGGAGGTTGCTAGATATTTATTTATTTTGCTTGTTTTAAGGTACTGGAAGACAATCATTGGGTTTACTTTTACGATGACTGATTTCCGCTGTAATCCACAGATCAGAATGTGTGATCCGATCATCTACGAAAGTTCTTACGTAGTACCACTGGTCGTCAGACGCCTGTACGTCAGGTGAAACCGGCCGCTGGAAAAATAAAGCCTGTGACTGTCATCCGTTATATTAAAAGAATACATACGAACCAATCAGCAGTCATGCCTTCTCTCAAAATAGAAAATTATGTCATATTTCGCAAGCTTGTCATTCATTACGAAATTTGTGAAAGAACCTATTTGAACAGTGACCATTTGCGGTGGTTGGAGTTTTTATTATCAAAATTCTCAGAAATCCAATAGGGCCTATTCTTTATGTGGTGAGTTACACCCTCACGCTACATCAGATGCGTTGTCTTCGTCGTATTTACACTCTGCGGAAATGTGGGATCACAGTACCACAAGAAATTCGTAAGATTTTGCGGCTATATCTGTGTTTCGACATATCTGTGAAAGACATGAGATATTTCTGAACGTGAATGTGTGGAATGTCTGAAGACAGATACAGTTAAGTGCCATAGCATGGAAGATGAGAATATCTATCTCAATCAACAGACACTCAGATTCTCTTTTTCACGAAGGTTGAACGTTATTGGCGGTAGTTATACAGTGTATGTTCTCAGACAAATATTAAGCCATGCATAACAATGAACTGATACGACTGCATCAAGTAATGCACGACTGGCCATTAAAATTGCTACACCACGAAGATGACGTGCTAAAGACGCGAAATTTAACCGACAGGAAGAAGATGCTGTGATATGCAAATGATTAGCTTTTCAGAGCATTCACACAAGGTTCGCGCCGGTGGCGACACCTACAACGTGCTGACATGAGGAAAGTTTCCAACCGATTTCTCATACACAAACAGCAGTTGACCGGCGTTTCCTGGTGAAACGTTGTTGTGATGCCTCGTGTAAGGAGGAGGAATGCGTACCATCACGTTTCCGCCTTTGATAAAGGTCGGATTGTAGCCTATCGCGATTGCGGTTTATCGTATCGCACAATCGCTGCTCGCGTTGGTCGAGATCCAATGACTGTTAGCAGAATATGGAATCGGTGGGTTCAGGAGGGTAATACGGAACGCCTTGCTGCCTCCCAACGGCCTCGTGTCACTAGCAGTCGAGATGACAGGCATCTTTTCCGCATGGCTGTAACGGATCGTGCAGCCTCGTCTCGATCCCTGAGTCAACAGATGGGGGCGTTTGCAAGACTACAACCATCTGCACGAACAGTTCGACGACGTTTGCAGCAGCATGGACTATCAGCTCGGAGGCCATGACACTGCATCACAGACAGGAGCGCCTGCTATGGTGTAACCAACGACGAACCTGGGTGCACGAATGGCAAAACGTCATTTTTTCGGATGAATCCAGGTTTTGCTTACAGCATCATGAGGGTCGCATCCATGTTTGGCGACATCGCGGTGAACGCACATTGGAAGCGTGTATTCGTCATCGCCATACTGGCGTATCACCCGGCGTGATGGCATAGGGTGCCATTGGTTACACGTCTCGGTCACCTCTTGTTCGCATTAACGGCACTTTGAACAGTGGACGTTACATTTCAGATGTGTTAAGACCCGTGGCTCTACCCTTCATTCGATCCCAGCGAAACTCTACATTTCAGCGGGATAATGCACGACCGCAGAAAATGTTCGACTGCTGCCCTGGCCAGTACATTCTCCAGATCTCTCACCAATTGAAAACGTCTGGTCAATGGTGGCCGACCAACTGGCTCGTCACAATACGCCAGTAACTACTCTTGATGAACTGTGGAATCGTGCTGAAGCTGCATGGGCAACTGTACCTGTACACGCCATCCAAGCTCAGTATGACTCAATGCCCAGGCGTATCAAGGCCGTTATTACGGCCAGAGGTGGTTGTTCTGGGTACTGATTTCCCAAGATCTATGCACCCAAATTGCCTGAAAATGTAATCATATGTCCGTTCTAGTATAATATATTTGTTCAATGAATACCCGTTTATCATCTGCATTTCTTCTTGGTGTAGCAATTTTAGTGGCCAGTAGTGTACATTTGGTATCAAATTCAATCTGAGGAAATTTGACATACTAGATTACGTTGAGAGGGCGTATCATGTTAGACCAGAGGCAACTGAGCGAGATTTATTCAAGGTAACACCCTACCACCCTCACCCAAAGGCCTATACACTTTATTTTTTTGCAGTTTTAACTATTATCCAAATACCTACAACTGTGTCCTACGATATATTGGAAAACGACGTCAAACAATTAAGACAGAGCATTATTTAACAATTTGTGTCTAAATTCTGAGTTAAACAATTTTCGCGATGCAGTATTTAACAACAGCGAACTGTTGGCGAGGCAGTAAATGTTTAACCAATTACGTCAATTTTCCGCATTAAATAATTTCCACGATGTATTATTAACAACAAATGGAATCTTCTAGAGGCTTTAAGTGTTAAATACCACAGTACGCCATATAAACAAATAAACTTCTGCTGTTTACCAAATCAACATTATCCATGCAGTAGTGTGTGTGTGTGTGTGTGTGTGTGTGTGTGTGTGTGTGTGTGTATTCAAATGAGCGCGTTGTCCAATTGGTAGACATTCTTTGATAAAATGATGTCATAACATATCACTAAATTTTAACAAAATTATGACGTGAACACTTTCATAATACAGAGTGCATAAATTAATGACGCCAACGTAAATTCTATAAGCACTCCAATCACCCGCTGCAAACCAAGAGGACTCGGGATCGAATCCTGGTCGATCCTTGAATTTTTCATTCTGCGTTTTAGCCTAGCCTTCACGTCTCATCGATGCGGGGCGTCGCCGTTAAACTGTAGCTCTCCTTTCCCCAATTGGATAACTTTCGTAGGTTAGGGACACGCACGTCGCTTAAGTGTCGTCTGATTGTAACGAAAAACTTGCGCCAGGCCAGTTAGCGCAAACAAACTCTTATTATAATGAAGCAGGAGCAAGTTCCCTGTAATCTAGATTTGTTTTAGCAGTACAGTGTTTTTTGTTAATATATTATACTGTGCTACTTCTTGTACGTACTGTATTTACGTGAGTCAATCCTGGACAGTGGGAGGAAACCGATAAAATTGCAGTCTCGGTTGGAGTGCTTACAGAATTCGTTTAACTCAAGACATCGACATGATCTGTTAAATAATGCTCTGCAGTATCTCCATATCATTATATTTAAATATAGGGGAAGGTGGAGTACAGTGTAACACGGGACACAGTGTAATATTTGGATTTATTTGTAAGCTACCATGATGGCAACCTTTCGTTTCAGCTATTCACGATCGTCATTTATCACCACTTCTGACCAGTATACTTTGGAAGTAAGCAGAATTTAGATTTTTTGTGTGTAGTGAGGAAAACGTGTTTTGATGTCTGTCAAGTAAATTTTTATCGCTAACAATTTTTTTGTTTATAATAACAAACAACAGCTGTAATTCAGAGTATTAATCACATAGTCATATACTTGTGTATAGTGCAGCATATCGAAAATTTCGTAATATTTTGCCCTTTTTTTAAAACTTAGAAAACTATATAAAGTTGCTCTACAAGTTACATCGTAATTTTTTATGCTGATAAAAGTAGTTACCTGCCTCTAAAATTGTGTTTATGAATATAACTAAGAACAGAATATAAACTAGCGGTCTTAAATTAGGATATTAAATTACAGGCAGTAAACATGGCTCGTAAAAGAGAACAAAAAACAGATATAGCTCTATGTACTGAGGATGATATGCGGGCTGCTGTTGTGCTCTCTTTACTGAGAATGAAATGAGGGCGTTTGGTGAATTGGTGCTTTCTGAGACAAGTCTTTGCAAGGCAGCTTCTATTAAGAATGTGAATTTTGGAACCCTTTACAGGTGAAACGTTCTTAGGGCATTTCTTTACCAAATCAGCACTTAATGGAAAAAGCACAGAAAACAAATTAAATTTATACCTTTCACTTTTCAATATACCTGAGCGGTCCATTCGGCATGTTGTTGGGCCCATCTGTACCGCGCTGCATGGTGTCGTGGTTGCAAAGATGGATCTTGCCATGCACGTCGGGAGTGAAGTTGCGCATCATGCAGCCTATTGTGCACACTTTGAGTCGTGACACGACATCCTGTGGCTGTACGAAAGGCATTATTCAACATGGTGGCTTTGCTGTCAGCCTTCCTCGAAGCCATAATCCGTAGGTAGGGGTCATCCACTGCAGTTGTAGGCCTTGGGCGTCCTGAGCGAGGCATCTCATCGACAGTCCCTGTCCCTATGTATCTCCTCCTTGTCCGAACAACATCGCTTTGGTTCACTTCGAGACGCCTGGACACTTCCCTTGTTAAGAGCCCTTTCTGGCACAAAGTAACAATGCGGACGCGATCGAAACGCGCTTCTGACCGTCTAGGCATGGTTGAACTACAGAAAACTCGAGCCGTGTACCTCCTTCCTGATGGTATGATAATGTAGATCCGCTGTCGGACCCCCTCCGTCTAATAGGCGCTGCTCATGCCTAGTTGTTCACATCCTTGGGCGGGTTTAGTGACATCTCTGAAAAGTCAGTGGGACTGTCCCTGCGATACATTATCCACAGTCAACGTCTATTTTCAGGAGTTCTGGGAACCGGGGGATGCAAAACGTTTTTTGATGTGTGTGTAACTTCCGGCGAATTTTCTCTGATGAATAAGAACATTTTTTGGTATGCTACTTGGTGAAATGTTCTCATATTTGCTACGGCCTCGACGCTGTAGAAGTAATGCATTTGTCATTGCAAATGGTTCAGCACAACAAACTATAAGTCCAAAGATACAGGAAAAAGAAAAATATGGCTGGCATAGATTGGTTCTCTGTTTTTAAAGGACGCCATCCAAGCCTTGGCCCCAAAGTCGAGAAGCTTGCAGTTTATCATTCTATAAAACTAATGTTGGAATATTCCTCTGCAATCTAACAAATATTTTGAACCATTATTCAGCATTTAGTGATGGAACGAGGATTTTCAATTTGGATGACAATGGTATCTCAACAGTGCTCTCCAAAAACCAGTTGAACAACGTTACCAATGGGGAAAAACGTACACCTGTGATCACAGCATGCGTAACACGTCTTTCTGGTTTTGCACTTCCTCCAGCAATGATATTGTGCAGATTCAGTTTCAAGGGTCGATCAAAGGAAAATCCTTCACTACTTATTCTAGAAAAACACGAAGACCATCCTGCTATAGCAGAACTAAATATTCCTAAATATGCTAAAAATTCCACTACACTGCAGCAATTGAGTGCAACCTCTAGATGATAGTGTGTTCATTTCGGTTCTGCTGTTGATTCAGGGCTAATGCATCACCCTGGAAGACCACTGTTTATTTATGATTCTGCTGGGTGTGTTGGCAAAAGCCCACATTCGCTCAAGGATACCAACCAACATCATGACAATTTTCATGAAAATGGGCAGTTTTCCATATGACTGCACTATTTCCCAAGATGATGATTTTATGTGTATTTCTGTGACAGACTGTGTTTTTATCAAAAAAAAAAAAAACAAAAACAAAAACACTCCAGGAGCTTCTGATAATGCACTAACTGACAGCGCTCCCCAAGTCTCATCAAAGCCAAATTTAGTTGCTCTTCCCGTGACAGATGGTGACGTAAGCAGTGCAATGCCCGCTCTAGGAGCTACTGACGGTCGAAGGGAGTCACAGGAAGATTCTTCTAACATGCTACCAGCGGAAAATCCGCCACTGCAGAGTAGGCCTACAATTGGTCCTGAGATTTTCAGAGGTTATACAGAAGCCGATGGAAGCGTACGCAAGAGATACTCCATTTAAAGAGGTGTTTAAGAACGTTCAAGATTGCAGAAGAGGAAAGAGGAAAATAAATGTAGCAAAATCTCACAGACGTCTATTTTCAAGGCAGAATGACTTAGTTGAGACAATCGAAGATAAAATGCGTGAATCTTTAGATTACTCAGACAGTGGAGCTATGAGAAGTCAAACTGACGACAAAGAAGCCCAGCTGTTAAAGATAATTACGCTTTAGTAAGAGTTCCATGGCAAGAACCCGGGTCACTACATAAGTAAAGTCATCAAGAATGAAGATGATGACAGGGACTATCAAGTGACATTTCTCCACAAAGGGGACAAAAATCCGAGTGTGTTTCTATATTCATGTGCAGCTGACACATCATATGTGTCAGAAAAAGTGTAGTAATGGCCTTAACAAAAACCAAATCTACTAGTTTGGGGAAAACCAAAAGACAGCATGGAGTCATCTGATATCATGTTTAAAAAATTTAATCTTCGTTGAATACTGTAAAAAAAGACCCTTGCAATTATTTTCGGAGATTCCATTACCCACGTCAAAAAAATTTTTGCATCACCCCGGTTCCCAGAACTCCTGAAAATAGACGTTGACTGTAGATGGATGCTGGGAAACAGTTGGGATGTTCTTGGAACCTGGGTCTCCGATAGACCAGAATATGAACGGCCCTCACCTATATGTAGGCTCTTCTCCATTAACAAACTGAACATACTTTCTACTGGGGATGGGCTAAACTATTAATTGTGTGTAATAGGATGCAACATTCAGCTTCCAACTAGATAACAAATTTCATAAACCTTTTAAATATTTGCCGGCCGAAGTGGCCGAGCGGTTAAAGGCGCTACAGTCTGGAACCGCACGACCGCTACGGTCGCAGGTTCGAATCCTGCCTCGGTCATGGATATGTGTGATGTCCTTAGGTTAGTTAGGTTTAAGTAGTTCTAAGTTCTAGGGGACTTATGACCACAGCAGTTGAGTCCCATAGTGCTCAGAGCCATTTGAACCATTTTTTTTTAAATATTTAAAAAGGACCTGGCTGTGAAGCCCGCTGTAACCTATGAAACATGAGGACTCCATATTACATTAGACAGCGTCTATTTGACCACAGACACATGGACATTTAAAAAGAATTAAATTTATGTGGATGTGACACCTCACTGCTGAACAGGTTCCTCACAGTCGTTTCCAAACATTATGTTTAACTATAAATTGCTCTGTATAATTTGTTACTTGCACTTCTTACAGAAAAATATCCTCACAGATAACTAGGTTCCTGTCATTTGTTTACTGCCAACAACTACAGGCAACTACATACAAAATTGAATCCAGAATTTCTACACTTCAGTTTGAATGGGCTATTACATATAAATAATGCTGGAGGGCGAGACTACAATCGTGAAAGTCGAATATACTTAGGGCTGTAAACGTGTAGGAGCGGTGGCATTGGTTGCACAGTGGAACGATTATCTACTCGGCAGTCCACCCCTGTTAACTATTAAAGGGACGATTCACAATCCTCCTTGGTTGCCCTATTAATGATTCATGCCTGCAGCGCATGCAAAAACTAAGTCACTCGAGAGAATTCACTTTTTTGTGAACCATAGCATATTAAAAATTTGGCAAGTGCAGCGTGAAACATATTTTTTCGATAGTAGGCGTGACTCAGCAACACTGTTATTTTAGAAGTTACGTTAAATATTGTCCATCCCTAGTCTCTACGGTGACCTAGAGACATTATCTCGAAAGACAAAAGAGAGAAAAGGATAAAACGCGATCTGCTGTAAAACATCGGTTCCTTATTGCCTTAGTGGAAAAGGAACAATGCAGTGTAACAAGCCGTCTACATGAAACATACTACATCAAAACAAGGAATCGGTGGCCCACCCACGTCTAACGCTGATTGGTATAGTATCAGACATCAGTGCTCAGTGTAACTCACCGGCCCGCATCTCGTGGTCGTGCGGTAGCGTTCTCGCTTCCCACGCCCGGGTTCCCGGGTTCGATTCCCAGCGGGGTCAGGGATTTTCTCTGCCTCGTGATGGCTGGGTGTTGTGTGCTGTCCTTAGGTTAGTTAGGTTTAAGTAGTTCTAAGTTCTAGGGGACTGATGACCATTGATGTTAAGTCCCATAGTGCTCAGAGCCATTTGAATTTTTTAGTGTAACTCACCGCGCGAGCGCACACACACACACACACACACACACACACACACACACACACACACACACACACACACACAGGTGTTCGGTACCCGAAGCGTGTTCGAACGAAGCGGACTGTCCTCACTGACTAAATTTTCAGCGCATTCCCGACTTCTTGAAGTATATCCCTTATTTAAAACAAAATTTGAGGTAAATGGTTGCAGTAACTGTGAAAGAAGACTTTAAGCGTTATTCGCAGAAGGAAGAAAGTAAACATACCGTCGAGGTAATTTGAGACGAAGTACGAGCACAGCGGGAGAACTATTGGCGAAGTATAGACTGTGACTTTTCAAAATCAACCATTCACCCACAACGATGAAGGCGAACTACGGAAAGTCATAAGCAGGAGTCTCGTGTGTGTACTTCCAGTCCTTTCTTTGCGAGTGCAAGTCTATTACAGAAAAAGAGTGTCTTATTCACTTATCCACTGCGACACATAGGCTGTCGTTTTTTTTTACTGGGGGACGATTGTGGTCGTCTTGTCCTCACGTAGGTACGAGTTAATAACGAGAATATTGTGTAAATCGTTCATTTTTCAAAAAGTTACTGTTAACGGACGTGTTCGAAAATTCGGTCAATGTAAGTTCGCAGGAGTATCGACATTCCGAGGAAAACACACTCTCGCCTCTTTCTTAGCATCCTCTCAAATGTTGATGCATTCAGCTCTGCCGGCTGAAGATCTGCTAAATAGCACGTTGGTCGATCTTTGCAACACAGTGCAGCAGTGACGCTCTGTGGCATGGATTCGACAAGTCCTCACTATGTGGCACATGTCTAGGCAGAGGCTACGCATCTGCCTAAAGTATGACCGGTGGTTAGTCGGTGCTGACCTGGCGTCCCATAGCACCCGAGATGTGTTCACTTAGATTCAGATTACATCAATTTGGTGACGAAGACATCAACAGAAGTTCACTATTATGCTCCTCAAAACAATGTAGCACGATTCTGACCACGCCACATGGTCAATTATCTCCTAGGAAGATGCTATTACTGAGGTGAAAGGCCGTCAAAGCTCGATGAAATGCAAGTGGTTCATAGTAATGTTCACGCAATCCACAGCTGTCGGAAGTCCAACACCTCCCACAGGAAAGCTGGGAGAAGCCGGCCACCATCTCAGACGAATCGGCAACGTCACTCCGAACAGTTCTAGCATAATTAAGACCTCAAAAATAACTGTGATCGCGGAAAACAAGAAAGGAGCCAGACTAAAAGGCACAAAAAATGGGAAGCAGCTGACGTGGACGAACTGTTCCCTCACTTCTTGAAGAATATTGGTGAAGATGGATAGAGTGGCTAGCGCACACATAAATGCGGTTAAGATTCCAAAAATATGGAAGGAATCCACTCGAAAGTCTAGTAAGACTGGAGACTACCCACAAGACTACAGGCGGATTTCGCTGCTGCACATTACTCATAAACAGTTTGAGAGAGTACTAATGAGCAAAATAGGACCAATTATCGATCCAATACTACCAATAACAGGGAGGGTTCAGAAAGAATAGAAGCTACTGTGACCAAGTCCTAGCCCTCGCAACCTATTTAGAGCGAGATTTCCACAACAGTCTGAAGGCTGGGGTGGTACTGCTTCACCTAACATCTTCCTATGACACTGTCTGGAATCAAGCTCTTATCTACAAATTAATGAAGGCTCTCAAATGCAAGGAAATTGGGAAACTCCTAACGAATATGTGAAGAGAACGGAAATTTACAGTACAACGATATGAGAGAGTACGTAAACAGAAGGTTTTGAAAAATGGAATACCTCAAGAAATAATGGTGGCACCAGCTCTGTTCAATCTACCCAGATTTAAATTCACAGATATTTGCATACGCCGATGACCTCGCAATGAGCTGTACAAGCACAGTCTTTCGAGAAATTAGAAGAAATAAATAGCGCTGATATGGAAACCCTTGCAAAACACTACAGTGGGCGGCATTTAACCATCAACCCAACAAAAACAGTAATGCACCTAATAACGATCAGAACGAAACAGAACTAAATCTACATGTAATGGGCCAAGAAATTAGACACGTGACAACCCCTAAGTATCCGGGAATAAAACTGGACCGTAAGCTAACATGTATCACTACGAAGACGTAGCCCAGAAAATGAAAACAAGAAAAGGAAGCAGGAACAACCTGGGGCAGCTCAGCACTGGTTCCTGTACGTAGTGATGGTGAGCACTGTACCCCAATGTGGGCCAGTAGCATCCACACAAAAAAGATTGACATCCAATTCCATGAAACATGAGGACAATCTCGGGAACACTACGGCCAATTCCCATTCTCTGGCTGCCAGTCCTAGCACATATTGAATCTGCACACATCCGACGACAAGTGGTAGCTCAGCGAGTGGTTATATCACTCAGAGACAATTATACATTACCCATCCATCAATATTTTTACCCTACCCATCCAGCAACATTTTCCTACCGAAAACTGTCCAAAATCCCGAAACTTTTCAAGATGGACACCGAAGAATGCGAAGACCGTATGGAGAGAAGAGAGACAGCGGGTAGCCGCAGAGAACAGCAGCCTGATGCGTGCCTGAAACGTGCAAAAAAATGGTTCAAATGGCTCTGAGCACTATGGGACTCAACTGCTGAGGTCATTAGTCCCCTAGAACTTAGAACTAGTTAAATCTAACTAACCTAAGGACATCACACACATCCATGCCCGAGGAAGGATTCGAACCTGCGACCGTAGCGGTCTCGCGGTTCCAGACTGCAGCGCCAGAACTGCGCGGGAAACGTGCAAGTGCCAGGCTTTGACCTGCCATGAAACAGCCAACTGGACACACTACGAACCGGATTTGGGCGATGCAGACAATTAATGGCGAAATGCGGGCTTGCCGACGATCCCAAGTGTTCCTGTAGAATGGAACAGACCATGGACCATATTTTAAGATGTGATGCGTAAGGTTTCCTAACGAATGTCTTAACGACATCAACGAACTTACAAATAACGCCAAAGATTGGCTACCAAATTCGATGTTTACATTGCAATAATATGTATTTTTGTGTTTTCTTGCTTGTTGTTTAGTTTGAAACTTGTTTTCTGTAGTGTGGGTGTCGAACGCAAAATAAAATAACACCACGGAAGTTCAGATGTCACCAACAGCGTACTACTACACCTACCGCCTCTATAGCACACAGCATGTTTCGAGCTGCCGTTCCTCGTTTCATTTATCTGCTGTGCCATGTAGGGATCCTATGCCCATTGCAACAGTAAGTGATGGTGAGTGAGCATGGGAACACGTAGAGGCCATCTGCTGCGCAGCCTCATATTCATATGTGCGCTCCGATACACTTTTGCCTGCCCCAGCACTGCATTCATTCGTCAAATATGCCACAGACCTACGACTTCCCTACTTTAAAGAACGGGCAAGCCCTCGACTACCATGTTTCGTGACGGGGCGCGGACGTCCAACACAATATCACCCACTCATGATTTTACGGCCTTTCAACCAGCTGGCGTAGATTCTCACGACAGTAGCGCGCAAACAGTCGGCCACCGTCATTTACACCTAAATGATTACTGTGCAATTCACACTTAAGTGTAGGGCATAATTTTCTTCGAGCGCCCTTTAGACTATTCTCTCTACCGTTCCATTCTCTAACAGCGCGTGCGAAGAATGAACACTTAAATATTTCCGTGCAGACTAGGATTTCTCTTTGTCCGCAGCGTTCTCGTTTCCCGCGCCCGGTTTCCCGGGTTCGATTCCCGGCGGGGTCGGGGATTTTCTCTGCCTCGTGATGGCTGGGTGTAGTGTGCTGTCCTTAGGTTAGTTAGGTTTAAGTAGTTCTAAGTTCTAGGGGACTGATGACCATAGATGTTAATTCCCATAGCGCTCAGAGCCATTTGAACCATTTGATGTCTCTTATTTTCTTATAATGATCCATTTCTTCCTATGTGCGTTGGAGACAATAAAATGTTTTTAAATTCACTGCAGAAACTTGGTGATTGAAATTTCGAGATAAGATGTCACCGCATCGAAAAACGTCTTTATTTTTATTGCCACCGCAACTCGCTCATCATATCCGTGTCACTCTCTCCCCTATTTCGCGATAATTCAAAACGAGTTGCACTTCTCTATGTGATCGTTCCAATTAATTTAACTTGATCATAATCGTAATTCCGGTATTTAGTTGAACTGACAGAGCCTTTAAATTCGTCTATTTATACTGTTACCAAAAATTAACAGATTTCTTTTCGTACTCATGTGGGTGATCTCACAATTCTCCTTAAAAAAAAAAAAATGTTCAAATGTGTGTGAAATATTATGGGACTTATCGGCTAAGGTCATTCAGTCCCTAAGCTTACACACTACTTAACCTAAATTATCCTAAGGACAAACGCACACACCCATGCCAGAGGGAGGACTCGAACCTCCGCCGGGACCAGCCGCACAGTCCATGACTGCAGCGCCTGAGACCGCTCGGCTAATCCCGCGCCGGCACTTCTCCTTATTCAGAAATAATTTCCACTTTTCGCACCACATATGTATTGTGTTTAAGTCATTTGACGATTGTTTTTGATCTTCTGTAAACTTTACCACATGCTAAATGAAAGCATCATCTACAAACAATCTAACAGGCTGTCGGACTGTCTTCTAAATCGTTTATACACATGAGGCACACCAGAGGGTCTATAAAAGTTCCCTGGGAAATGCCGAATATCACTTCTGTTTTACTCGATGATTTTTCGTCGATTACTACGTACTGTGACCTTGTGAGACGAAGTCACGGATCAAGTCGCAGAACTGAAGCGATACTCCACAGGCATGCAATTTGATTACAAATCTCTTGTGAGGAGCGGTGTCAGAAGCTTTTTGAGAATCTACAAATAGGAATCCGTTTGAGATCCCCCGTCGATAGCAGTCATTACTTCATGCGAATATACGAGCTAGTTTTGTTTCACAAGAACGATATTTTCTGGATCCGTGTTGGCTATTTGTCGTTATGTCGGTAAATCGTTTCCTTCGAGGTAAGGCGTAAGGTTGGAACACTGTATGTGTTCCAAAATCCTACTGCAAGCTGACGTCAGTAACATGGGTCTGTAAATCAGCGGATTACCTATTTCGTTTCTTGAGTACTGGTGTGACCTGTGCAACACTGGTATGATCTGTACAACTTTCCAGCCTTTTGGTACGAATCTTTCGCCTCTTCTGAGAAGCTAGTTCCCAGACGCCGGGCCATCAAATCTGCCGTTTGTCAAAGTAACTTGTGTCAGTGGATTTTCCCACTTTCGGCCAATATCGCCACTAGAATGATTCCCCACTCACCTTTCACCTTGCTCCTTTATACACTTTCCTTAACGCGTCACGAGGCCGCACCAGAAGGCACTCAGTTTCGCGGTAAGCAATGCTCGTAACGCTTTGACTCCTCAGCGATAAATCGACGGGAAGATTAGGTCTTAACATTCAATGGACGAAGAGGTCCTGAGAGTAGAAACACAAGCTCCGTTTTCGGATTGAATGTGGAAAGAAATAGTTTGTGTCCATAGAAAACATTGGCCTTAAGTGGTTTAGGGACATCACAGTAAACCTAAATCGGAACTGCCCAACTGGAACTTCAACGAAGTCTTCCAGAATGTGAGTACACCGACCCACCATTTGGCCACTTCGTTCGGTGGCTACAAATCGCTGCTGTAAAAAGATTGCCACATAACGTCGATCCTAACTTCCTGCTTCTGATGTGGTCTACTATGATGCGCAAGAGCAAATTCTACATTCCCTCTGTGTCTCTGTTTGCAGGTTGCGGGTGCTCATCGGCGAGGTTATCCGCGCCCTTACACACATTAAAAGAAACGAATGTGGATAAAATTGCTAAAATTTTAACACGCGCCAAGACAATGTAGAAAGAGTAAAAGTTGCTAAACATGAGATTAAAACATAAATAAACGACAAAGAAGTTAAGATAAAGGCACAGGGAAATGTCACTGGCTGATCACTTACAAGAAACATAGGTGAGCAAGTCACCCTGATGACACATTAAAACAATCTCCCTAAAATCTTGGGAAAATGTTGGGCAGTTCACAAAACTTTAAAACGCTAATCACATTCATTGGAACGTTACCTAAAATAGAGGGCTGATCCGTCGGAGAATCCACCGCGGACCGCTGGTCGGGAAATAAAACACAGTCCAATAAAATTTGTGCACCACAAGTACCAACATTGGAGAGTCATCTCGCCGGGGTAAGAACCCATGTGTCACATGACTGTGGCCTATGCGAAGACGAGTAAGGATATCTTGCCCCGTCGGTGTGGATCGAAGGAGTTTGTTTTGTTTTAGAGTGCAAAAACAACTGGGGTTATACGATCCCAAGTCAAAAGTATAGAAAACGAAGACAGAGAGGAGTTAAATAACGACTATGCGTCAATCCCAATTGACAGAAAAGAAGACAGCTAAAAACAGGGACGTGGAGAAAGGGCTACAAAACACACCATACAGAAAAGGAGGCCCAAAACTAAAAATGGTTCAAATGGCTCTGAGCACTACGGGACTTAATTGCTGACGTCATCAGTCCCCTAGAAGTTAGAACTACTTAAACCTAACTAACCTAAGGACATCACACACATCCATGCCCGAGGCAGGATTCGAACCTGCGACCGTAGGGTCGCGCGGTTCCAGACTGTAGCGTCTAGAACCGCTCGGCCACTCCGGCCGGCCCAAAACTAAAAATTAAATGGCCTTCGCCATACTGCATTGATAGATAAAAAGTAAAACGCTGTCGACACACCGCGCATCATTTGCTAAAACGGCCGATAAGTCAGACGGCAAACTCAAGCGGGAACGTAAACGATTAAAACATGGGCACTCCGTCAGGAAGTGGCCGACAGTTAAAACTTGGGTGCAATGTGTACAAAGTGGTGGGGAAGCGCCACTTATCAAATGACGATGGCTAAAAAGGCAGTGCCCAATATGCAACATAGTTAAAAAGACCTATTCCCGGCGAGAGGGCCGAGAGGAGGTCGTCCAAGACGCTGGGAGAGGCTTAATAATCCGGAACTTACTCCCATGAAGGAAGGAACAATGGACAAGCCAAAGTAGCACCACCTCCTGACAGACGGCAACACAGAGATCGTTGGAGGGAATATACGAACTAGTGGGCTGAGGTACGAGGGCTGCAGCCTTTGCAACAGCGTCAGCAGCCTCGTTTCCTGGCAGACCGACATGACCAGGAACCCACAAAGGCTGGAGTAGTGTCCTTAGGTAGCGAAGGAAGGCCAAGGTTAACATAGGCCACTTCACGAATCCAAGATGGTCCGGGGTTCACACCCACAGGGAAAGCTGCAGGTAGTGTAAAGTTAAGCCGCCGGATCAAGTGCCGTCACGGCGGTAGGGCAGTGGTAGTTCAGCAGCTTCAGCATACAGACTCTCAAACGGGCTAGTGTGAAAGGCGCCAGTGGGCAAACGGATTCCACAATGGTGGATAGTGTTGAGACGGCGTAAGAGGGACGGACGTGCAGACGCATAAAAAAAGCACCCATAATCTAGTTTCGAACGGACAAGGAACCGGTACAAAAGGAGGAGGGTGGTTCGATCAGCACCCCACGAAGTACCATTGACGACACGTAGGACACTGAGGGACCGCGTACATCGGGCTGCCGGGTAAGACACATGGGAGGACCAGGATAATTTCCTATGGAGCATGAGCTCCAGGAATTTCGTAGTTTCAACGAATGGAACAGCAACAGGCAGCAGCAGGAGAAACCAAATGCGCTGCCAGAAATTCATACAGACAGTGGAAAAACGAAAGCCACTGTCGATGTTCCAGGAGCAAATACGATCAAGTCATCGCTGAACACGCCGCTCAGTACGATATGTCCGTAGAGAACTGCGATAGATGGCAAACTTGTCTACAATAAGGAAGCTGGAGATGCGCGGCGGGATACAGGCCATGGCGACGACGCTCAAGACGTAACCCTGAGGCACACCGGTTTCCTGGATAAAGGTGTCCGACAAGGCAGAACCCACACGCAACTTGAGAACTCGGTCTTTTAAAAATTACTGAAAGAAACACGGCAGACAGAAACAGAAGCCCCACGTTGAAAGAGTACGGAGGATGCTTGGTAATTCAAATTGTAACTGGACTATTTTTAGCTATACATTACACATCAAATATTGAAATAGCAAAGTTCTCCAGCAGGTGCTGCAGGCCTTCTCCAAATCGAAAAACACGGCCACAGTCTTGGGTTTCCGCACAAATCATTCATGACGTGGGCGGACAAAGTAATGAGATGGTCAACTGCAAAACGCTCGAAATCCAAAATCTGCAGTCTTTAGTAAATTGCGAGACTCCACCATAAATTGCGAGACTGCCACCATACCTGCCGGGCTTGAATTATACGTTCCATCACCTTGCAAACACAGCTGGTGAGAGAGGTGGGGCAGTAGCTAGAAGGAAGGTTTCTTTCCTTACCGGGCTTAGGTAGGGTATGATGGTGGCTTCACGCCAACGTCTGGGAAATGTGCCCTGTGCCCAGATGCGGTTGTACGTATTAACCAGAAAGTGCTTGCCCGCCACAGAAAGGCGCTCCAACATCTGGACGTGGACAGTGTCAGGTACTGGGTCGGAGCATCAGGATCAACTAAGAGCATGATCTAACCCTCCCTGTAAAGGCGGCATTGTAGCACTCATGATTCTGAGAAGAGAAAGGTGTCGCCAGAGCCTCCTCTGCTCGTTTCCGATGGAGGAAGGAAGGGTGATAGTGGGAAGAGCTCTAAATTTTCCCAAAATGGCGCCCCAAGGTGTTATAGATAGCGATAGGGACCACGATAACATCGTCTGCTACTGTCAAGCCGAAAATTGGCGAATGGATCTTGATCCCAGAGAGCCGTCGGAGGTTGGCCCACAGGACAGAGGGGGCACCAAGGAGGTACTCCAGTCGCGCTGTAGGCTTTGCTAGGTGGAGCTTATTTTCTGTTACTTCCAGCCACTCATGCTCCCATCGGCGCAAGACTTGATCTCAACAGGGAGGCTATAGCATGCAGAGGTACGGCACACTGAAATAACAGAGGATAGCGACACGCCTCCTCGGCTGCTAAATCTGTCCTTTCGTTTCCCGCAATACCTGTGTACCCTGGTACCCAGCAGAAAGCCACCTCCTTCCCCAGCCGTTTTAGGTGCAGGTAGGCGTCCTGGATATTCTGCACTCCTTTATATGCTGGGTACAAACGTTGCAGGGAGTAAAGAGCACTCAGAGGATCGGAACGGACAAGGAATTTAGCACTGGAAGAACGTCACATCTGCTCTCGCGGCCTCCAGAAAAAGATCGCACATAACTCTGCGTCGAAGACAGTACAGAGTCCCCCTGTTTAGACCATACCGTAAAGACACCTACGTAGTTGTGCTGCGAACAACCAACGTGTCCCCCCCCACCCCCCCCGGTTTAGACCCATTCATAAACACAGCTATATACAGTAGTTGTGGTGCTCATGTAAAATGTCAGATAATATCGCATTAAAAACAGAATCTGGAGTGCAATTTCTCCTGTATTGCATTAAATCTAAAATCACCCTGGGTTGCTACACTAACCGTGGTGGCAGGCGCTTAAAACCCAGGATTTGTGGCTGTACGCACTCCACACCAAGGGACTCCAGCACATGCTGCACACGGATCCCAATTCAACGCACTTAACAAGGTCTACGATTCTGCCCTAAAAACCATGATCTAGAGGCAGGTCCTTCTTTTCGAGATCTAAGATGCAGTCCTCCTCTAAGATATGGTCTATTAGTGTCACTGTCTTATACCAACACAGCAAACTTCATTGTCTACATCCATCTGAACAATCGACTAAGAAACTGCACCTTCAATGTACTGCCTTCGGCCGTGTGGGGAGAAACGTTGACGTAACGATGGTATCAGTTCTCTATAAGGATATTAACTTTTCCCCTCCTCTCATGATGCTCCCAAAACGAACGAGCATCAAATGTACAGAAGAAGCAAGCAGAGGATTTTCATTTCAAGCAGTTGAAGATGTCTGTCAATGAAGTGTCACCCTCTCAGTATTACTCATCTTCGCAAGCTAAATATTTTTGTTTCTCGACGGGCAGAAAGTGGACATTCTATTTGTTGATAACTGAACTAGAATAAAACGCAAAATTGGTCTACGGAGATATTAATGAATGTCTAACACCAGCCGTCGTATAATAAAAGTAACAGCGATCCAACAGCTTCTCTCACACACATGAGAAATGCTCTTTTTAGTCCTTGTTGTGATACGAATTTACTGAGCAAAATGCGTACAATTCGATGGCAGTACAGCGTTTTTCTCTGCACTTTAACGCTTCATGATCATACTGATATATCTAAAACGGAAACAGATAGAACACGAAACGATCCTGTACAAAAGATGATATTCAGTTTAGATAAATTATACGATGCTTAATAATAAGCTACAGGGCTGGCGAGTGCAGTACTAATTAACACGAATAGAACCCGACGATGTGGTGGGCCTCAAGAGAGAATGATAATTAACACACTGCACACAGATATTATTGTCGCTACAGAGACGAACTTCCAACCCTATAACTCTCACCGTCTAAAATTAACCATTGAACGCCAGTGATCGAATGGCATACTGCAAGATTTATGGGACGAACCATAAACTCTGTAACAGAGGAATACTCCGTTAAACACATTTGCAAATCAATAGTTGTTATTACCCTTGGTAAGCTACCCTGTGCTTTTAGAATCACTTGCACAGTTAAAACAGTCACATACGCATCGACATCAATACAATAACATTTAGAGGAGTCAATGTACGAGTTGCTCTAATCTTCTTGTACGAATTAATTTTTGTTTTAGTTTCTTAGTATTTTGAGAAAGTGGAAGGCTTACTTATGAACACAGACAAAGACCGTAGGCAATAAGATGAATCCGATACTACTTACACTACTGGCCATTAAAATTGCTACACCACGAAGATGACGTACTACCGCTGGCGAAATTTAACCGACAGGAAGAAAATGCTGTGATGCAAATGATTAGCTCTTCAGAGCATTCACACAATGTTGGCGCCGGTGGCGACAGCTACAACGTGCTGACATGAGGAAAGTTTCCAACCGATTTCTCATACACAAACAGCAGTTGACCGGCGTTACCTGGTGAAACGTTGTTGTGATGCCTCTTGTGAGGAGGAGAAATGCGTACCATCAGGTCGGACTGTAGCCTATCGCGATTGCGGTTTACCGTATCGCGACATTGCTGCTCGCATTGGTCGAGATCCAATGACTGTTAGCAGAATATGGAATCGGTGGGTTCAGCAGTGTAATACGGAACGCTGTGCTGGATCCCAACGGCCTCGCATCGCTAGCAGTCGGGATGACAGGCATCTTATCCGCATGGATGTAGCGGATCGTGCAGCCACGTCTCGATCCCTGAGTCGACAGATGGGGACGATTGCAAGACAACAACCATCTGCACGAACAGTTCGACGACGTTTGCAGCAGCATGGACTATCAGCTCGGACACCATGGCTGCGGTTACCCTTGACGCTGCATCACAGACAGGAGCGCCTTCGATGGTATACTCAACGACGAACCTGGGTGCACGAATGGCGAAACGCGATTTTTTCGGATGAATCCATGTTCTGTTTACAGCATCATGATGTTCGCATCCGTGTTTGGCGACATCGCGGTGAACGCACATTGGAAGCGTGTATTCGTCATCGCCATACTGGCGTATCACCCGGCGCGATCGTATGGGGTGCGATTAGTTACATATCTCGGTCACCTCTTGTTCGCATTGACGGCACTTTGAACAGTGGACGTTACATTTAAATGTGTTACGACCCGTGGCTCTACCCTTCATTCGACCCTGCGAAATCCTTCATTTCAGCAGGATAATGCACGACCGCATGTTGCAGGTCCTATACAGGCCTTTTTGGATACAGAAAATGTTCGACTGCTGCCCTGGCCAGTACATTCTCCAGATCTCTCACCAACTGAAAACGTCTGGTCAATTTTGGCCGAGCAACTGGCTCGCCACAATACGCCAGTCACTACTCTTGATGAACTGTGGTATCGTGTTGAAGCTGCACGAGCAGCTGTACCTGTACACGTCATCCAAGCTCTGTTTGACTGAATGCCCAGGCATATCAAGGCGGTTATTACGGCCAGAGGTGGTTGTTATGGGTACTGATTTCTCAGGATCTTTGCACCCAAATTGCGTGAAAATGTAATCACTTGTCAGTTCTAGTATATTTGTCCAATGAATACCCGTTTATCATCTGCATTTCTTCTTGGTGTGGAAATTTTAATGGCCAGTAGAGTAATATCTGCACATCGAAGGCAACTACATGTTTTGAATGCAAACACAGATGTTTCCATCCGTCTTAGACCGAAAATTTAACTCCACCTACCATGACAGACGTATTTAGTATTTACAGATAGACGATGAGTATTTTAAACATTAACAGAAATATTTCGAGGCAGTATGTGCATATATCCTACCTTCTTTCCATCAGTCATAATACGATTTCTTCACAAAGCTTTCACACGCGCATGTTTTTAGCGAATTCAAAATCAGGAACATAGTACAACGCCAATAACGTCTACACAATACTTTCTTATTTCGGTGCGGGTCGAAATTACTTTCAATGTAAATTTTTTCTATCATTGATTCTCGTGAATCTGCAACTGGTAGCCCATCTCACGCACGGTTGACGGTCGATAAAGAGTCCAGAGCGATGGGCAACGCTGGGGGAGCGCTGCTTCATGTGGATCGCGGGTCGCCTCTGGCTGTACACGGCTACAGTGCCGCGATATTGACGAGCGGATGACAGCCAAGTTATTAAATTCTTTGTTTCCCGGAAACCGCGAGCTATGACGCAGTTTCAGGAAGATACGCAGCCTGCGGGTCGAACTCGATATTCGCTATATTTAGCGGTTTTTCGAGGTTTTACAATCGAGTAACTAAATTGCAAATTACTTTCACATGTCTGATTTTTTTCGAAAGCGTTCATCGCGCTAAACTTGGAGAAATTCATATCGATCGGGACGCAGTAATACCTGGTAATTGTTTGGACACTGCAAATCATTATTTCTAAAAATGTAAAACTATTTCTGAAACCTAGAAAGCGATTTTTAACAGATTTCTATAAAGAAAGTAACATATACGAAGGTATCATCTGTTTATTTATCAGCCGGCCGCGGTGGTCTCGCGGTTCCGGGCGCTCAGTCCGGAACTGCGTGACTGCTACGGTCGCAGGTTCGAATCCTGCCTCGGGCATGGATGTGTTTGATGTCCTTAGGTTAGTTAGGTTTAAGTAGTTCTAAGTTCTAGGGGACTGATGACCTCAGAAGTTAAGTCCCATAGTGCTCAGAGCCATTTGACCCATTTTTGTTTATTTATCAGTTAATTTTCTAAATCTTTGGAGTCTACAGTCCAACTTTTACGAAGTTGTAATACAAGCAGACCATACTGTTTTTCGTATACAAAATCCTGTATCGAATAGATACTTCCCGATTACTGTGTACATAGTAACGACAAACTTTTGTTGTCCTCTACTGCTCCTGCATACAGGTCCTTGGCTTGCTCTGAATATTTGGAGAAAATTTTCGTGGAGAATTGTTCTTTAATATACCATAAAATTTGTAGCGTAAGTCATTTTCAGATGCTTAAGTTCTGTTGCAATCGTACTGTTCTCCTATACACATGGCTTCATGTAGATAATACTCATTTTAGACTGTTTTATCACGCGATCCATATCTTTTGTTAAGAAATGGTAATTATAACCCGCAGCAAGCAAATGACTAGATGGATACATCCCAGTGACGATACAGAAAGTGAATTACAGGTCTTCAGCTGGCACACACCACTACTTGTTACTGAACGTACTCACGGATCAGTATTAAAAGGAGGAGATCAGTGTTAACGTCCCGTCGACAACGAGGCGCCCGCATCTCGTGGCCGTGCGGTAGCGTTCTCGCTTCCACGCTCGGCTTCCCGGGTTCGATTCCCGGCGGGGTCAGGGATTCTCTCTGCCTCGTGATGGCTGGGTGTTGTGTGCTGTCTTTAGGTTAGTTAGGTTTAAGTAGTTCTAAGTTCTAGGGGACTGATGACCATAGATGTTAAGTCCCATAGTGCTCAGAGCCATTTGAACCATTTTTTGACAACGAGGCCAATTAGAGACGGAGCACAAGCTCTGGTTAGGGAAGGATGGGGAAGGTAATCGGCCGTGCCCTTTCAAAGGAATCATCCGTGCGTTTGTCTTACGCGATTTAGGGAAACCACGGAAAACATACATCAGGATGCCCGCACGCGGATTTGAGCCGTCGTTCTCCCAAATGCGAGCCGGTGTGCTAACCAATGCGCCACCTCGCTCCGTCAGATCAGTATTCCTATCGTGGAATGTTGATTGCTGTGTTTAGGACACATATAGCAAGAAGACGTAAAGGGAGACATGATATGCTTTGGCTGAATTCCATCTCGTCGTATTACTATTTGGCGCTCATTCGACATTGTGACTATACATCAAAAGTAGGAAAGGAACACAGTGAACAGGGTGAAATGTAACATACATGTGCGCCTTGAAAGGATCGCCTCAAAGAGTCATTTTCTTCTTTTTTTTTCACCTTTCATTCTCAGCCCGACCTGGCATGACGGTGCATGGCAGACCACCTAGTTCTTTAGAACCAAAGCTCAGTGAGCTAAAAATAGGGCTAATAGGTCCCACTTGGAAATACTTCGGAGGGAAGTAGCACTCCCGACGCCTAGAGGAAGTTCCCTAAATGCCTGTTCAGAACTGGAGATGGATGATCTAAATAAATCTCAAACCTGTTAACTGCTACTCTGTCCATAAGTACACATTGTGCAGTTCTGCCCTGAATGTATGTGCCGCGAAAACAGTTCATTCCATTGTACGTTTCTGACTATACAACCAGTGAAAGCAACCAGTAATGACCATTCTTCTACCTAATTCGGTATATGAAGACTGCGTTGAGGAAAATGTTACAAGATACAACGCAAGGTAAATATTGTTATTATTTATGCCATTTACCGAATAACGAAGATTCTAAGAGTTCTGTCGTGAAAAGCATATTTCAGAACTACTGAATTTTCCAGTGGAAGAACTGGTGGTAACTGATTTGCTATATTCCTCTTAGAAAATTTATAGAAGGCTGGTATGTAACGACTGAACATTATGAGAAATGCGTGATGTCTACGCACGGTACTCAAAGATTCCTATTTTTAAATCGCGACAATGAAATATAAAGGAAGAAAGGTTAGAAATGGGTCTGTGCACTATGGGACTTAACAAAAAAAAAAATGGTTCAAATGGTTCTGAGCACTATGGGACTTAACATCTTAGGTCATCAGTCCCCCAGAACTTAGAACTACTTAAACCTAACTAACATAAGGACATCACACACAGCCATGCCCGAGGCAGGATTCGAACCTGCGACCGTAGCGGTCGCGCGGTTGCAGACTGAAGCGCCTAGAACCGCTCGGCCACAACGGCCGGCAAGAAAGGTTAGAGTTTAACGTCCAATCACCGAAGAGGCCATTATGGGCGTGCACAAGCTCGGATTGTGGAAGGAAATCGGCCGTTTCCTTGAGACCAGAAAAAAGCACCTAAGTCCTGAATGCGAGTCAAATGCCTTAATCACTGTGCCATCGTGTTAAGTGACTCTGGAACGACGATTACTGAGAGAATTTAACAGGTGGTAGGTGAAAAGGACTGAAGTCTAACGCAACGCATCTGTACACAATGTGAACGTATTACGATTAATTTTTGAGTGTTTAGGAGCGTAAGACATTTATATGCCATTTTATTTGAGCGGAATACGGCCACACGCAGACGTGATGAAAGCTACTGATGAAAGGTTTATACCAAAAAGACTCGGTTAGTCGCCACAGCACAAGACAAAATACGTCAGCATAAAACATTCACGAACGTGACTGTTGCGTGCTGACCCTGTGGTAGAGGGCTGTCTGCACAGCCATTTGGATTCATAATATATCAACAGCTACACCCTGTCCATCGTTAACTTTAACATGGAAGTACACATTCCGGTGTTTATCCTTCACCGTTTGGCTTCATCTTGTTGAAGTCTCCTTCCAGCGGAATGGAGATTACGCCTTGCAGAGTAGTTGCGTACGTACGATCATTACGGCACGTTTGAGCTGCAGCGTAGCAGCTTTATTGGCGCGTAACGTATAGCTCCGCTTGCCCTCCCTGCCGCTGCGATCCACGCCAAACGTGGATTACGCTACAGCAGCAGTATTAATGTATAGCAACAATGAAACGTCAAATTCTCTGTATATAGGATGTTCAGAAATTCCCGTTATAAATTTCTAGGATTTGCAGAAGGGAGTGAGCGCATAATTTTAAGAACAGGAATTCCTGATCGGAAACGTAGTGTTCGCGTTTTAGGACGATTTAATTCAAATGTTTAACTCATCCACTTCTGCTTAAGTAATTTAATTAGGCGTGACGCTGTACAAATGTTAGGTAATGATTCGAAAGGAAACACATCGAAACACCCGTTTATCACTTAACCGCTTTTTTGTATTAACACTTAAACATTATTGTTTACATTATTCCAAAACAAAAAACCGAGCACATTGCACATACAGAGAGTACTGTTGCTTTAAACAGCACTCGATATGGCGACCACAAATGTCGTGACAGGCAATTGAAAGAAAAACAGCCCTCGGTCACTATTTTTAACAAATTAACCTGGTTTCAACACTGCTAGGAGTGTCTTCTTCAGAATTTAAAACAAAGAATGGTCTATATTCTATAACATGGTCACAGAATAATGACTAAAAAGCGTATGATAGGGTATAAGTACGGAATCATCGTAAGAGACTGACAGTACTTATATGTCATTTATAAAATAATAAATATGCCAAAAGGGCATTAGTCACAAAGATATTTAAGATTAAGAAAACTGTGATGGCGAGCCACTAAGGGCTGCTCGTTACTTGCGTGGTGCAGGTTGCAAAACGGACTCTGTGCAGTGACCAGAACTCGTGTCCGCAGATCGTCTGTCTCTACCGGTCTCGTAAATTAAACTTTGCATACAAACCAACAGGAAGTAGTCCATAGGAGTTAAATCCGGCGATAGCGGCGGGCACGCAGTTGGACCACCTCGGCCTATCCATCTTTCAGTCTATTGACATCGAAATATGTGTCCTAGGATAGAAAAGCAACTGGAATCACTCAACAGAGGAAAGTCCACTTGACCTGACGGGATACCAATTCGACTCTATACAGAGTACGCGAAAGAACTTGCCCCCCTTCTAACAGCCGTGTACCGCAAGTCTCTAGAGGAGCGGAAGGTTCCAAATGGTTGGAAAAGAGCACAGGTAGTCCCAGTCTTCAAGAAGGGTCGTCGAGCAGATGCGCAAAACTATAGACCTATATCTCTGACATCGATCTGTTGTAGAATTTTACAACATGTTTTTTGCTCGAGTATCATGTCGTTTTTGGAAACCCAGAATCTACTCTGTAGGAATCAACATGGATTCCGGAAACAGCGATCGTGTGAGACCCAACTCGCTTTATTTGTTCATGAGACCCAGAAAATATTAGATACAGGCTCCCAGGTAGATGCTACTTTCCTTTACTTCCGGAAGGCGTTCGATACAGTTCCGCACTGTCGCCTGATAAACAAAGTAAGAGCCTACGGAATATCAGACCAGCTGTGTGGCTGGATTGAAGAATTTTTAGCAAACAGAACACAGCATGTTGTTATCAATGGAGAGACGTCTACAGACGTTAAAGTAACCTCTGGCGTGCCACAGGGGAGTGTTATGGGGCCATTACTTTTCACAATATATATAAATGACCTAGTAGATAGTGTCGGAAGTTCCATGCGGCTTTTTGCGAATGATGCTGTACTATACACAGAAGTTGCAGCATTAGAAAATTGTAGCGAAATGCAGGAAGATCTGCAGCGGATAGGCACTTGGTGCAGGGAGTGGCAACTGACCCTTAACACAGACAAATGTAATGCATTGCGATTACATAGAAAGAAGGATCCTTTATTGTATGATTACATGATAGCGGAACAAACACTGGTAGCAGTTACTTCTGCAAAATATCTGGGAGTATGCGTGCGGAACGATTTGAAGTGGAATGATCATATAAAATTAATTGTTGGTAAGGCGGTTCAGATTCATTGGGAGAGTCCTTAGAAAATGTAGTCCATCTACAAAGGAGGTGGCTTACAAAACAGTCGTGCGACCTATACTTGAGTATTGCTCATCAGTGTGGGATCCGTACCAGACCGGGTTGACGGAAGAGATAGAGAAGATCCAAAGAAGAGCGGCGCGTTTCGTCACAGGGTTATTTGGTAACCGTGATAGCGTTACGGAGATGTTTAGCAAACTCGTGGCAGACTCTGCAAGAGAGGCGCTCTGACAGAAAAGGGAGGTAATGACAGTGGCACGTAAAGTGCCCTCCGCCACACACCGTTGGGTGGCTTGCGGAGTATAAATGTAGATGTAGATGTAGAGATGTCACAGAATCGCATGTGACAAGTGAGGTGGTGCACCATCATACTGGAAACCACACTTCCAGACGTACATTCAGTGGTACAGCTTTCAAGAACGGGTCCAATACGTCTTGAATAAAAACGAATTTGCAGGACCAGTTAGCTTGAGGGGAAGGAAATATGGCCCAATCACATGAACGTCCAGAATACCGCCCATCGATAATACCAAACCGGTGCTTAAGTCCGCGAACACGGGTGGCACGAGGACTCTCGTCTGCCCAGACATTGCTGTGTCGCGAATTCAGAACGCAGACCCTGGTGAAACTACCTTCATCTGTGTACACAGCTCTACGTGGAAACTGGGCTGTGTCGATGCAGCGTAGCAGGAACCATGTCCAGAAGGCAACGCGTTGTGGAAAATCGGCTGTATCCACAAGAGGTGGTCGGATGTAACTGCCCACGTAGAATGTTCCAGACGCTACTACGACTAACAACCACTGCTCACGCAACTGTTAGACGGGTTCTCTTCAACGCGATGTAGTACATCATCATCAAATTCTGGGGTGCAGCGTTGCCATGGAGCACCACAACGCCGGCCGGTGTGGCCGTGCGGTTTTAGCGCTTCGGTCTGGAACCGCGTGACCGCTACGGTCGCAGGTTCGAATCCTGCCTAGGGCATGGATGTGTGTGATGTCCTTAGGATAGTTAGGTTTAAGTAGTTCTAGGTTCTAGGGGACTGATGACCGCAGATATTAAGTCCCATAGTGCTCAGAGCCATTTGAACCATTTTTTGAGCACCAGAATCCTGCCTCCTCACGGTGAACGTGCCCGTTTCTCGTAGCCGCTGTGTAATTTGGGAAAAAAGTTTGTGCGATGGCGTCCTATATTGCGAAAAACGTTCGTGGTACAGTCGACTAGCAGCTTTTCCATTACCCCGAGCTTCACCATACACAAGGAGCATGTCTGTCTATTCCGAAAACGAGTACCGAAGAATGTTTGCTGTATCGGGACGCACAGACATTGACTATTTGGCACCCAAGGCAGACGTCAAGTGGCATCAGATGACCGCCTGACGTCATCCTGTCTGCCCTCTCGCATACCAGACAAGCAATTCTGACACCTTTCTCTTGCCCTCAGCAGACGTGGACACATTACACATCTGAACTGAAACCGTCCTCGAGGGAAACGGTACGTTTGCACACATGGGTTTGCATTCAAAATATTGTACACTCATTCCCCTTTATAAGCCCTACAAATCTGTAACGGGATTATCCATACAGCCTGGATGTGATTCGTAAAGCCAATGAGTGACAGTGAAACGTAGGAAAAATGAAATATTGATATGCGGCAGAACTCTGTAATGTGCTTTGCACGGGATACTGTGAAAATCGAAAGTTACGAGAGACAACGATCATCAGACGTCGGTAGTATCGCGTACGCAAGATATAAAAGGGCACTGCGTTGGCGGAGCTGTCATTTGTAGGCCTATTCAGGTGATTCAAGTGAAAAGGTCTGCGACGCGATTATGGCCACACTTTGGGAATTAACGGGGTCTGAAAGAGCAATGGTAGTTAGAGCTAGACGCATGGGAGATTCCATTTCGGAAATTTTTTGGGTATTTAATATTTCCAGAGCCACAGTGGTAAGAGTGTGCCGATAATACCAAATTGCAGGCATTACTTCTCACCACGGACAACGCAGTGGCCGACGACAGAAAGCAGCGGCGTTTGCGTAGAGTTGTCAGTGCTAACAGACAAGCAACGCCGCGTGAAATAACCGCAGTGGGACGTAAGTCGAAAGTACTCCTCGATGGGAAAACCGTGGCCTGATCAGATGAGACCCGATTTAAGTTGGTAAGAGCTGATGTAGGATTCTAGTGTGGCGGTTGAGTTTTTATCAATGTCAATGCACCGATGTTACTGGGCAACAACTGCAGGTTTGAAGAACACACTGGATAATTCGAGCGCCCGACGTGAGACCCATCAAATAAAAAATTTGCTCTGAGCACTATGGGACTTAACTTCTGAGGTCATCAGTCCCCTAGAACTCAGAACTACTTAAACCTAACTAACCGAAGGACATCAACACACATTCATGCCCGAGGCAGGATTCGAATCTGCGACCGCAGCGGTTGTGCGGTTCCCGACTGTAGCGCCTAGAAGCTCTCGGCCACCCCGGCTGGCCCCATCGAACCTGGGTCATAATCAGATGGTAAGTCCGTGCACAAAATTCTGCACCGGCATGACTTTCGCAAATTATGGCTAGCGATAGAGGCAGCATGGTGAAATATTTCTGCAGGGGAATGCCAATCATTTGTTGAGTGCATGGAAATGAAATGATGGTATGGCATTGTTGGCTGGGAAGCCCAATTCGAGGGAGTTCGACCGCCGTATTGCAAGTCCTTTTTAGTTGACGCCACTTCGGCGACTTGCGAGTCAATGATGATGAATATGGACACAACACCCAGTCCCTGCCGGGAATGGAACCCAGGCCCCCCGCGTGGTGGGCGGTAACGCTACCGCTACGCTACGGAGGTGTTGAGTGCATGACACGCCACGTCGCGTTGCTGCGCCACGTTGGACAAAAGAACGTCTGACACGATATTAGGAGGTATCCCATGACCTTTGCCACCTAAGTGTATAAAAGAGTATTGTCTACATTTCACCGTATTTCTGGAAACCAAAGCCACAGAAGATAATACTTGCATACAACTGTCTCGTAACCTCTAAACTACTTCTGTACTAGGAATCCAATTCAGAAATGGTGCTGTCATCTGCTACAGTGACGAGGAGTCAATGAACAACTCCATCAAGCCATCCAACTCCCACGCATTCACCTTGGACCACACATTTTTCGCAAAATCGTATTTTTTTAACATACTCCCTCGTTGGTGGGCTACCAGTTTCAAAGTTGCGCTCGTCTGGCTTGGACTTGCAACGGAAAGGAATAGGAAAAGAAAGTAACGACGTAAATGATTGAGCATTCGTATTGTGACATTTTTTTCTCAGAAATGACGGTGGGTTGGATTACAGTTGGTAGGATAGCTAGACTTCAGTGACAGAGAGGCGGGCCATACTGCTCCGGGAAAGGAGACTGTCTGGATACAAAAGGAAAGCGAGGTTTGTTTAAGCAGGCTTGTTTCTAGGCAGGGGTTCTTACGAATGGGGACGCAGTTTGTTGTTGGAACTCACACACATGGGAGCCACAGAACTATGAAAACCGTTCTAGGTGTTGGGGAAAACGCTGCAGGAACACTTATGCCATACAGGTGGGATGAAATTGATTGATTCGGGAACGGAGACAAAGTGAATGTCTCTCATGCATTTAGAGGGAGTGGTAATTACCTCGTGGTTCAAATGGCTCTGAGCACTATGGGACTCAACATCTTAGGTCATAAGTCCCCTAGAACTTAGAACTACTTAAACCTAACTAACCTAAGGACATCACACACACCCATGCCCGAGGCAGGATTCGAACCTGCGACCGTAGCAGTCCCGCGGTTCCGGACTGCAGCGCCAGAACCGCTAGACCACCGCGGCCGGTACCTCGTGGTTAACTGAACGTTATATCCTCCTCTTCTCTACCTCCTCTTCTCTACAAACTGCAGGACCTAAAGTCTTGATCACATGTTATCTTCTCTGATAGAGGTAATGGCTTACAAATAGGCGAAATAAAATCGATAAAACGTACCCTACAGCGTAATTTACACAGAGACACCACACTGCGTAACACTTTCGAAACTATGCTGCTAGACACTGCGCATGTGCGGCTAGTTGTGGTGTCTTTGGCGAAACTGTTCAGTTTCGTAGCATTCCATCTTCGACGACAAAAAATTATCAGTTGCGTTTGTTTTAATGTCTCAATAAATGCTGCATGGAGTGGCGATCTGAGAAAAGGTTAAGGTTTCCGGAAGTTAACTGTATGCATAGGTGCTTCTGGGATGTTAATGACTAACATTACAAGAACAAAGTGCTACACGGCGCTGCACCTGAGACAATTTTTTGTGATATGAACATAGAAGGATTGCCGATGTCGGAGTTACTGATCAAAATATGCTCTCGCTCCATTTTAAGCAAAAGTAAGTTTCTGACGGATCTCTGTGTTTATGACATATCTCTTGAGCTATGTGTCGTACAGTAATGTCATTTGACAGGTACATTCCGTGGCGTATGTGGATCTGTCTACAAACTATATTGCGAATACAGATAGTAGTAAAGAAGTAATAAACTAAAACTTCATGCCTGATGCTGAAGTTTTACTGCCTGAACAGCGAAAATGTAGTAAGCAATAAATTATTTTCCTTTCGTAATAGTGTGCGGGCAGTAAGCGAAAAAGTTTCGAAAAGATGTGAAATTACGTGTAAAGATTGTTGGAAGCCGATAAGTGCTCTCTCATTCTCAAATACTGAAAGAATGTAATCTGGGTAATTGCACGCGTTGAGTTACGATACTTCAACAAATATACTGTAATCCACGTCTTACTGTGCTATACCTTTGACAGGACCGTATACCTGTTCATGTGTAAATTATGAGAGCATGTCACATTTTAAAATTCGGTCAACAACTACGCGAAATACTGAAAATCAATTTTTTGTTGCCCCCGGACGCCGATAAATAAAGAACCTGCAACTGCGTCCGTGAACCTTGAACCGGTGCAGCCGTTTATTCATATAGCTTAATATGAAATCTGGCACGCATTAGTGTATCTTCTTTTCTATATTCTTTCCGTATCGCACTCTGTTGCAATCCTTGAATTGCTCTGAGGCCTTTCTTCGCCGGCTGAAGTACCTTCTCGAATAGCCTACAAAAATTTTTATCTCTCTTTCTCCAGTCATGAAATCAAATATGTTTATCTTTTTCTTTTGTACTGAACTGAAGCAGACAAGCCTGAAATACGCCACTGCTAACGTAACTGTCACGATTTCTGTTGTAGGTTGGCAGGAGAGCCAACACAGGGTACTAGAGGAAGCCGAAAGGCACGCGTTTTAACTCACGCAGGCTGGCGTGAGGTCTGAACAGGACAAGGAAATTAGACTTTAGAAAAACGGACGTAGCTGGTGGAATACTTAACTTTAATCCATAAATGATGAGCGTCGCTCTTGACTGTACATGATTACAGTATCAATAGTAACTGGTACTGGCGCCTTGCTAGGTCGTAGCAAATGACGTAGCTGAAGGCAAATCGTCTCGGCAAATGAGAGCGTATTTTGTCAGTGAACCATCGCTAGCAAAGTCAGTTGTACAACTGGGGCGAGTGCTAGTAAGTCTCTCTAGACCTGCCGTGTGGCGGCGCTCGGTCTGCAATCACTGATAGTGGCGACACGCGGGTCCGACGTATACTAACGGACCGCGGCCGATTTAAAGGCTACCACCTAGCAAGTGTGGTGTCTGCCTGTGACACCACAATTTCATCTCAGGAAAGAAACTGAAATGCCCGCTGATATCGCACGGTAGACAGCCATTTACGGAACTAATTTCCGCAACGCCGGTTTCAAGAAACGAGTCTCTCAACTTCCTGTCCCCGTGTAAACTAGGCTTAGCGCAACAACCAGCGGTGGGCGCTTTGTTTTGATCCGTGCTGTACCGGCAGCAGCTGCGCATGACGTACAAGTCTGGAAAGCCGCGTCAACAGGTGGGCCGGACACGGCGCGGAGTGCAGTCCTGCGGCCGCACTGCTCCATACCTGAACGCTTGACAAGCTTTGCGTGCAACCGTAAGCAAACTCCCTTCATCCGCCACGCTGTACAAGCGCGCAAGTTCAAGCACCAGTTTGTGCCTAGAAAACGTGGAGCTCGGACGATGAGGATTTGCCGGTTTTGCCTAGCTCGGAGGAAACGTGTGGCAATATGACTGTTTAATGAAACGAACAACTTACTCTCGCATTAAGTTCCTCTTTGGGTTGAAGATATATCCATACGATTGGTATAATTATTTCAAGATCAATGGAGTATATTACTTGAATTACATATAACGCTTAAAAAGTACGATAAAACATGAAAGTATATACAGTGTCCAGTCACATAAATGTGACAACGGGTCAAAAGCCTGAATAACCACCTTTTGCAGCGTGAACTTCTGCAAAACGTTCGGCAACAGAGTCGGTGAGGTGCTGGAAAGTACTGACGGGAATGTACAACCACTGCTTTGCTAGGCCTCTCGGTCGAGAATCCATAGTGCAAACAGCCCTATGGATTGGATTAACTTTGGAGGGTTTCATGGCCACGGTAGTACGGTAAAGCTCATCCTACTGCCCTTCGAACCGCACATGTACAATGCGAGCAGTATCATATGTTACGTTGTCCTGCTGATATATGCCATCGTGTAGAGGCAAAAGAAATTCTATGTAGCTGTGGACGAGGTCCAGAAGGACAGATGCATACTTGTGGTGATCCATTGTCCCTTCCAGAACGACATGACCCACGGAATGCCCAGACCATTACGCTCCGATCTGGTTGCAGTGTGTGTACTTTCAGACGTTTCACGCCATACACGCCTACGGCCATTTATCCGATGGAGCATAGGTCAGCTGCTCAACAGTTACACGTCTATTCGCCCATACCCATCTTCGCAGCCGTCATTCACCATACTTGCCTAGGCCGCGGCTTTGGACAGAGCCATTTTGCCATGCACGGTGTATTTTAACCACGGCGGCACGTAAGCAGTTTACAAACTTAGCTGTTTCCGACGTGCAGCCACCCTTTGTCCGAAAGCCAATGATCATTCCTTTTTGGTCGCCAGACAAATCGCTCCCTATCCACATTACAACGACTGCACTGTTTTCTGCATCACACACAATACGTTTTATACACCCTCCACTGCTAGTGCTGCCATGTGCCGTCTGTGGTGGTTCTTCCACATCGACTTCCAACATAGGCGGTAGTCACAAAAATGTGGTTGGACCGTTTACAGCACTACACGAAAGACTTGTAGCTGTTTCTTGAAAGACATCATGTTTACGCCAGTGACTGTTAAATTTTTTATTTCCACAATTCCAATTTCGCCCTTAGGCCATTATCAAGTGCAGATGTTTTGGCTTTAAGCCAGGCCTACTTTATACTAGCTGACACATTTATATGTCGTGTTCATTTGCTGTTAAATACATATAAACGATAACGCCATATAAATGTGTCAGCTTGTATAAAGTAGACATGGCTTAATGCCAAAACATCTGCACTTGATAATGGCCAAAGGCAGAAATTGCAATAGTGGAAATATAAAGTTTAACAGTCACTGGCGTAAACATGATGTCATTCAGAAATTTCACATGACTGTGAATCCCAGTTATGAAAAGTTAATTACTTGTAGCAATATTGCTATTTCTCGCGAAATGAAGTGACAATGAAACCTCAAATACGCAACAATACGCACGTGCAATAGGTGAGTGCTGACGTTTGTACATCATCTACTCCTGATCTAGGTTAATACACTGAAGCGCCCACCGAGCGAGGTGGCGCAGTGGTTAGCACACTGGACTCGCATTCGGGAGGACGACGGTTCAATCCCGTCTCCGGTCATCCTGATTTAGGTTTTCCGTGATTTCCCTAAATCGCTTCAGGCAAATGCCGGGATGGTTCCTTTGAAAGGGCACGGCCGATTTCCTTCCCCATCCTTCCCTCACCCGAGCTTGCGCTCCGTCTCTAATGACCTCGTTGTCGATGGGACGTTAAACACTAATCTCCTCCTCCTCCTCCTCCTCTTAAGCGCCAAAGAGACTGGAACCGTGATACGTATTCAAATACAGAGATACGTGAACAGGCAGCACAAGGCGTTGCCGACGGCAAGTGTCTGGCGCAGTTGTTAGATAGGTTACTGATGCTACAATGGTAGATTATGAAGATTTAAGTGAGTTTGAACGTGGTATCATAGCCGGCGCACAAGCGATGGGACACAGCATCTCCGACGTAGGGATGAAGTGGGAATTTTCCATACGACCGTTTCATGAGTGTACCGTGATCAGGAATCCAGTGAAACATCAAATATCCGACATTGCTGCTGCCGGAAAAAGATCCTGGAAGAACGGGACCAACGACGACTGAAGAGAATCGTTCAACGTGACGGAAGTGCAACCCTTCCGCAAATTGCTGAAGATTTCAATGCTGGACCATCAAAAAGTGTCAGTGTGAGAACCATTCAACGAAACATCATCGATATGGGCTTTCGGAGCCGAAGACCCACTCGTGTACCTTTGATGAGTGCACGACACAAAGCTTAACGCCTCGCCTGGGCCCGCCAACACCGACATTAGACTGTTGATGACTAGAAACATGTTGCCTGGTCGGACGAGTCTCGTTTCAGATTGTGTCGAGCAGATGGACGTGTAAAGATATGGAGACAACATCATGAGCCCATGGACCTCATATGTCAGTAGGGGACTGTTCAAGCTCGTGCAGGCTCTGTAATGGTGTGAAGCGTGGGACCCCTGATACCTCTAGACACGGTTCTGACAGGTGACACTAATTGTTTCTGATAAGGTTACTTACTTTCTAATTTCTTAAAAATATAACATGTGCAACAAACATCTCAGGATTTCATGTTTCCAGAATTTTTGATGTACTCGAATAAATTTTTGCAGCAATTCGCAATTGAAACGCTTCACATCAAAAATGGTTCAAATAGCTCTAGCTCTGAGCACTATGGGACTTAACATCTGAGGTCATCAATCTCCTAGAACCTAGAACTACTTGAACCTAACTAACCTATGGACATCACACACATGCACGCAGGATTCGAACTTGCGCCGTAGCAGTTGCGCGGTTCCTGACTGAAGTGCCTAGAACCGCTCGGCCACAGAGGCCGGCCTTCTGGAGAGCGCTCGGGCCATGTTTACTCGACCACAACTCAGACAAGGCCGAATTTTAAAAATATGAGATGGTCGAAAGAGATACATCGTATCTGATTTTACAAAACTCGAAAAATTATTTATGCCACCTGTCTCCGTCCTGTCGCCGAGGTCATCTTTTATCCTACTTTGAATTCCCCATCAAAAATGAAAATATTAAGTGCAATGAATCGTGAGGCAGATTTCATTGATCCCTAAAGTAACGACATTACAATAAATCGTTTACGTGAAGTTATTGGACATATTTATTACTTACGGGTTTGTAGTTAAAATGTCATTACTCCCGCTCTTTACTTTGGAGATGGAAGGCTTTCCGTTTTGTACACAGTGCTAAAAAGTTCTGTTTTCCTAGTTAAAATGTTTTCTTTTTCAAAAACTGCTATACTACAGCGACCAAATATTTACTGCTGTTTTATCACATAATAGCAATCACACAAATAATAATACAACCGGAAAAAATGGCTGTTCTTTTTGTCGCCTCCCAAATAAAAATTTTTTCCCGTTAAACTCGGTGGCAATATTGGTCTGCTTCATTCCGCGATAATTCGCGATTGTTAACACTTAACCAACACTTACTAACTAGGAATCAACAGAAATAAGAAAAGGAGAAAACGTATGTGCACTCAGAATTGGTCTAAGTATTGCCAGTCGGGAGTTACCGCAGAACAATACTCACCGATTCTACCACAGAATTTAATGGGGAAAAAAATGTTTCGGAGGCCACGAAAAGAGTAGGATTTATTCCCGGATTTTATTATTATCTGCATGATTGCTCTGCAGCAGTAAAACGGCAATAAAAATTGCGTAGCTGTAGGGCTAACAATTTTAGAGAAAGAAAATATTTTAGTCGATTTTGGGGATTTTTAGCAAAAAAAAAACCGAAGCATTAAAGTAATGAAATTTTAACTGAAAACAGCCTACATAATTCAGATGTCTAACAACATCGTGTAAAACACTATCTGAAATGCTGCTGTTGTAGGGACACATGCTGATACGACATTTAGACCTGTCCCTTAACTTCAAGCACAACCACAATCGATCAAAAACGAAAAATTATCAAAAGACGATTGAATAGTTTCTTTCTAATAAAACAAAAATATTTTTAACCAGATTTGATTTCACAATTTCCTTAACATAAATCCTTCGTGTCAAGAAAGTGACAATTTGGTCAACACTAGTTAACCAAAAATGTTGCAAATGATGCGACTTTGTAGGCGTCGAGCTCAAGGAAGATTAAAATAAATAATCTGCAAAAGAAACCAGAATCAGACTAGTATGTTCTGCAGGTTGTAGCTGAGTATAGCCATAAGTTTCCACAAGATTTTATCAAATGATTAGAATGTCTAAAACAAGATGTTAATTTCTTGTCGTATTTGCCTAAACAAAGACTTTTATACACTCCTGGAAATTGAAATAAGAACACCGTGAATTCATTGTCCCAGGAAGGGGAAACTTTATTGACACATTCCTGGGGTCAGATACATCACATGATCACACTGACAGAACCACAGGCACATAGACACAGGCAACAGAGCATGCACAATGTCGGCACTAGTACAGTGTATATCCACCTTTCGCAGCAATGCAGGATGCTATTCTCCCATGGAGACGATCGTAGAGATGCTGGATGTAGTCCTGTGGAACGGCTTGCCGTGCCATTTCCACCTGGCGCCTCAGTTGGACCAGCGTTCGTGCTGGACGTGCAGACCGCGTGAGACGACGCTTCATCCAGTCCCAAACATGCTCAATGGGGGACAGATCCGGAGATCTTGCTGGCCAGGGTAATTGACTTACACCTTCTAGAGCACGTTGGGTGGCACGGGATACATGCGGACGTGCATTGTCCTGTTGGAACAGCAAGTTCCCTTGCCGGTCTAGGAATGGTAGAACGATGGGTTCGATGACGGTTTGGATGTACCGTGCACTATTCAGTGTCCCCTCGACGATCACCAGTGGTGTACGGCCAGTGTAGGAGATCGCTCCCCACACCATGATGCCGGGTGTTGGCCCTGTGTGCCTCGGTCGTTGCAGTCCTGATTGTGGCGCTCACCTGCACGGCGCCAAACACGCATACGACCATCATTGGCACCAAGGCAGAAGCGACTCTCATCGCTGAAGACGACACGTCTCCATTCGTCCCTCCATTCACGCCTGTCGCGACACCACTGGAGGCGGGCTGCACGATGTTGGGGCGTGAGCGGAAGACGGCCTAACGGTGTGCGGGACCGTAGCCGAGCTTCATGGAGACGGTTGCGAATGGTCCTCGCCGATACCCCAGGAGCAACAGTGTCCCTAATTTGCTGGGAAGTGGCGGTGCGGTCCCCTACGGCACTGCATAGGATCCTACGGTCTTGGCGTGCATCCGTGCGTCGCTGCGGTCCGGTCCCAGGTCGACGGGCACGTGCACCTTCCGCCGACCACTGGCGACAACATCGATGTACTGTGGAGACCTCACGCCCCACGTGTTGAGCAATTCGGCAGTACGTCCACCCGGTCTCCCGCATGCCCACTATACGCCCTCGCTCAAAGTCCGTCAACTGCACATACGGTTCACGTCCACGCTGTCGCGGCATGCTACCAGTGTTAAAGACTGCGATGGAGCTCCGTATGCCACGGCAAACTGGCTGACACTGACGGCGGCGGTGCACAAATGCTGCGCAGCTAGCGCCATTCGACGGCCAACACCGCGGTTCCTGGTGTGTCCGCTGTGCCGTGCGTGTGATCATTGCTTGTACAGCTCTCTCGCAGTGTCCGGAGCAAGTATGGTGGGTCTGACACACCGGTGTCAATGTGTTCTTTTTTCCATTTCCAGGAGTGTAGATTGTATCATTAAAGTTAATACGATAATATTAACAATTATATTGACTGTTATACTTTACTGGTTAACCAACTACATTTGAAGAATAGTTTTTGAGATAAAAAATAAATAAGACACTGTTTTTCCGTAAGTAGTGGCCATGGGGGCCACCCTTACCCTCTTCCTATTGAGTCCAGATTACACGTAATTCACTTTTCTGTACAGTGGAACCAATCAGTATTGGTACAAAGGAAAAAACAGCATTCGAAAATAAGAGCCAAGTGGACGTTGGTACTTTTGCAAAATCTCATGCAGCTTGGACAGTACGAAAGCTTGCACAAAATTACTCTGCAGACGTTCGAGAACGTTGGGGCAGAAAGTGCTCGATCCCTCTCGCGTATCAAGCCTGCTGTTGCGTGTATAGCTGCCTTCAGACATAGGACGTTAAGCAGTCGACACATATTTTCTAGCTAGGCTCTAAAAATGTTGGTGTAAGCATTTCTGCCAGGAGTCCCCACTTACCGCAAGCAAGAATGCCACCAAAAAGCTTGCTCTTATTGAGCTTCAACGCTGTTCCACTGCGATGAAATATCATCCTGTCTTAGCAGTTGGCATCTGTCGCAACCGCTTCGCGTATCGTGTTTCACTTCCATTAAAGGCGTTGGTCCAGTGGACATAGAAAGGGCTGGTTCGAAAACATTTTTCCACACAACCGACATACAATTTGCCACCCTCACCCCACCACCTCCCTGAACGTCCTGGAAAATTAGTTGCTTCTCCTTCGGCTATTCTCTCGATAAGACCTATTAAAATAAATCTAAATCTAGGTATCATGGAAACGGTCTATTTTTTCTTTAAATCTGTTTCATTAATTAAGTTTCATGTAGACATTTCTATAACAGAACCATATTTATTAATCTTATTCAAGTGTTAAATATCAAAAGAACAACAATTCATTTTCATTTACGGTAATTCCAGAGACCCTCAAAAGCCCTCGATGAAACAAGAAAGTACTAGATCTATTGTATTGTTACAGCTTAGAAAAATGCTATCTATAAAACTGCATGGAAAGAATGAAAATATGAAATTTCCATTTTTTTAGTTCAATAGTGGAACTTTCTCCTTTTCTTCTTCTTCTTCTTCTTCTTCTTCCTGGCACCACAGTGCACGGTACCAATATGTTCCAAAAAGCCGTGCGCGAAGATATTACTCTTCAGGCGGTCATATTTCGGATTCTAGTCATCTCACAGATAAAGGACCCTTGGTCTAGTGACCATTTGTATACCTATCGGGAGAACGAGCATAGGGTAGTATCCTGCAATATAGGGTCGAAATTTGAACACTGCGCAGTCCTCTAGCCAGCAATTTGAGCAAATAGGTTGGTTCTTTTGCGTTAATTGTGATCTAGGGTGGCTACTAGTTGATTTATAAAAGCACCATTTGTTCGTGGGCAGATCCTGAGAAAACTTCGGAAAACCATAATTTTTGGGTACGAAGCAACAATTGCGGGGACGGGCCGCTTCTGTAATTTTTATGCATGCCAGATCTTCGACATTTTTACCTGCTGTTATTAAGATGTTATTCTTGGGAAACATTGAAACTTTTTCCATATCACTATCCGTCATCGAGATTCAGACGTTCAAAGTTACCCTACAGATGGAGAAAAACACAAAAACCGGTCTTTTTTGCCGTTTTAGCACCTATACCTACGTATACATTGAGAAACGCCATTCCTTTTTTCCGTTTTCGAGAATCTACATCCCTTATCAAGATACACACGCAAAACCATGATTTTTTTGGTACCAGATGTACCAGTTGTGTTGATGGTCACTTCTACAATTTCTATTCATAGCAAATAATGTTCTTAGGAGAATGTTTTCGCGGAACCTACGAACAACATTCTCCGTTACTGAGATCCAGAGCTTTCCAAGTTACCGTACTTATGCACATAAAATATGCACTTAGTATCCAGTCTGAGATGTAAATATAGTTTTAAGGGACGTAGTGAATACATGGCATGGGTTTTGGCGTCAGCACAAGGGTTCTGAGATCACCAAACCAAGGATTTCTCGATCTGGAAATTATTCGGTGGTACCAATGAGTGGCTTAAGGACCTTACAAAAAATTATACTGTCATACGAAATTCGTTGCACTTACAAATCAAACACCGCATTTTCTGGTATACTGTATGTATAGCCTACGTAAAGTAGTATAAGTTAAATTGCGATGGATGGGAGACGATTTTGTGTCAACCTTATATTACGCATTCTTATTTACATGTTGCAATGTACTTACATGCGTCGAAGTACATAAACAAATTTTCAAAACTTTACACAGCTAAGGAATTCTTTTTATATACGCAGTACATCTTGCTAACGTCTTTTCCCGGTAGAGCGATTAAAGCCCAAGCAAACCATCCCCAAGGGACATGTGTGGAGAGGAGACAATGGTACAATGGTGGCTGAAGAGAAAGACAACAGACTTTGAGTGAGAAATCATGAGGCAGTGGCAATGGGAGAGGAAAAGAATGGGACACAAACAGGACGGTGGGAACAGAAAGACACTTAAAATGGCAGAGATGGAGACAAAGGTAAGGAATGGCGACAAAAAGAGATGAATACATTGACAGCTGCAGAGACAGGAGAAAAACGAGAGAGAGGGGGGGGGGGATGCTGAGAGTGCAGGCCTCACTACAAAGAGGGACTGGGAAAAAGGATTTAAACTTCTTTATGTTAAAAGAGGGTGAATAAATCTGCACGTCAACATTTTTAGTGACTAAGGTGAAATGAGGATTGAGGCATCAGATTCTTCATTTTTCTGTCAGAGCATTTTAAAAAGGAACAAATGTTCAAATGTGTGTGAATTCCTAAGGGACCAAACTGCTGAGGTCATCAGTCCCTAGACTTACACACTACTTAAACTAACTTATGCTAAGAACAACACACACACACCCATGCCCGAGGGAGGATTCGAACCTCCGGCGGGAGCGGCCGCGCAATCCGTGACATGGCGCCTCAAACCGCAAGGCCACTCCGCGCGGCTAAAGAGGAACACATTCACCTTTTTCGTACTTCAAGAGGCACATTATTCAGCTCGTCTAAACACGTTAGAGATAGAGGGTGGCCAGATGCCCTTCCTGTTTCTGATTTTGACATGTTTGCGAATCGTATAACTGAGGCGTGACATGGCTACCGGCCCAATATTCACCTACGCGGAAATGGGACACCGCTTAAAAACAACATCCAGGCTGGCCAGCAGACAGGCTCTCGTCATTAATACTCTGGACCAATTCGAACGGGAGGCTGTCCCCTCCCCCCCCCCCCCCCCATAATGTCAGCAGTGGCGTGCTAACACGTGCCACTTCCACGCGGCTTATTAATGCAACTTCCTAATTCCGTGCTTAACGAATTATTTGCTGGAGCAGAAATTAAAAAATTCATCTATATTTATACTGACGCGGTTAAATACAAGACAATGTTTAACTTCGAATGTAGTATGTTACACGTGAAGAAAACTCACCAGTTAAGTACGGCAGGAAGCCATGTTACCGTCCCCGCTGCTAATTTCGTCCCCCTGGGAATTTTCGCTTTCCACAGTTGGTAACAAATGTGCATGAGTGACCTGAATCTACTCTTTTGTTGAGAGATTCTGTTGTGTGGAGCACGTCCAGCTTGCGTGTTCAGTGGGAATTCAATTTTTTAGGCTGAGGTCAGTTAATGTAGCAATCATTTAACATCCTGCAGTTCCTAGTGTGAGCAATGATTTGCTTGAAATATTGGGCTGTATTTAAGTCGTGTGTTGTAGATACTGGTGTGTGATCGCTATAGTCAGGGGTTTGATCTATGTTGTTATAGCGACGATTATAATAAGTCATGAATGAGATTCTGACTCTGCAGCGGAGTGTGCGCTGATATGAAACTTCCTGGCAGATTAAAACTGTGTGCCGGACCGAGACTCGAACTCGGGGCCTTTGCCTTTCGCGGCAAAGTGCTCTACCAGCTGAGCTACCCAAGAACGACTCACGCCCCGTCCTCACAGCTTTACTTCCGCCAGTACCTCGTCCCCTACTTTCCAAACTTCACAGAACCTCTCCTGCGAACCTTGCGGAACTAGCACTCCTGGAAGAAAGGATATTGCGGAGACATGGCTTAGTCATAGCCTGGGGGATGTTTCTAGAATGAGATTTTCACTCTGCAGCGGAGTGTGCGCTGCTATGAAACTTCCTGGCAGATTAAAACTGTGTGCCGGACCGAGACTCGAACTCGGGGCCTTTGCCTTTCGCGGCAAAGTGCTCTACCATCTGAGCTACCCAAGAACGACTCACGCCCCGTCCTCACAGCTTTACTTCCGCCAGTACCTCGTCCCCTACTTTCCAAACTTCACAGAACCTCTCCTGCGAACCTTGCGGAACTAGCACTCCTGGAAGAAAGGATATTGCGGAGACATGGCTTAGTCATAGCCTGGGGGATGTTTCTAGAATGAGATTTTCACTCTGCAGCGGAGTGTGCGCTGCTATGAAACTTCCTGGCAGATTAAAACTGTGTGCCGGACCGAGACTCGAACTCGGGACCTTTATCTTTCGCGGGCAATTGTTCTACCATCTGAGCTACCTAAGCACGACTCACGCCCCGTACTCACACTTTACTTCCGCCAGTACCTCGTCTCCTACTTTCCAAACTTCACAGAAGCTCTCCTGCGAACCTTGCAGAACTAGAAAAAAAAATGGCTCTGAGCACTATGGGACTCAACAGCTGTGGTCATCAGTCCCCTAGAACTTAAAACTACTTAAACCTAACTAACCTAAGGACATCACACACATTCATGCCCGAGGCAGGATTCGAACCTGCGACCGTAGCAGTCGCGCGGTTCCGGACTGCGCGCCTAGAACCGCGACACCACCGCGGCCGGCGCAGAACTAGCACTCCTGGAAGAAAGGATATTGTGGAGACATGGCTTAGCTACAGCCTGGGGGATGTTTCCAAAATGAGATGTACTGGCGGAAGTAAAGCTGTGAGGGCGGGGCGAGAGTCGTGCTTGGGTAGCTCAAAGGCAAAGGTCCCGAGTTCGAGTCTTGGTCCGGCACATAGTTTTAATCTGCCAGGAAGTTTCATAATAAGTCATGTTCGCAGTTTCGTCCACAATGCGATTGTAATTTCCGTCCTGGGTATGTAATTCGGAACTGTTATTAAAAATTGATTTTATTTCCTATTTCTCTGACATGGGAAAACTCAAGAGGAGAGAAATGGATTCATTGCACGAATGCTTAGTTTCTAATCACGAAACATGCTCTTCATGTACACAGGCATACTGCTTCATATGTGACATCCTTAGAAGACTGAAAGAACTCGATAACATTGATCATTCACGGTCTTCAATTCATTTATAACAGTGAAAGTGACTGGCTATACCGCGCGGGATTAGCCCAGCGGTTTGGGGCGCTGCAGTCATGGACTGTGCAGCTGGTCCCGGCGGAGGTTCGAGTTCTCCCCCGGGCATGGGTGCCTGTGGTTGTCCTTAGGATAATTTAGGTTAAGTAGTGCGTAAGCTTAGGGACTGATGACCTTAGCAGTTAAGTCATAAGATTTCACACACATTTGAACATTTTTTTAATTGGCTATGTTAGAATGAGGAAATAATTTAAATTAATTGTACTTTTGTCAATTTTTATATGAAAAGAATTTAGGAACACGGTCTCTTTGCATTTTTATTTTTGCCATGTTAACGTTTATGACAAGTACTGGCTTCAGTGTGTTATAACCGTTCTACTGTAACTTGCTTACCAGTGCAGCATAAATTCAGGAATATCCACTATCGGAAAAAAATCGTAACACCAACAAATAATTAATGTAGCGTAATAAAATTTCTGGAATACATTTGATTAGGTAACATGTTTAACTGTTTAACACTGCACGAACACAGGTTAATGTAAGCGCGAGATAAGCCATTGCAAATGTTTAATGCTGATGCATTAATAACTGGTGTAACTGCCAGAGTGTTGAATCCAAGCATGCAAACGTGCATGCATTGTGTTTTACGGGTGACAGTTGTCAGATTGTGCGATGGAGTTCCACGCCTGTTGCACTTGGTCAGTCAATACAGGGACGGTTAATGCTGTTAGTGGATGACGCTGGAGTTTTCGTCCGAAGATGTCCCATTTGTACTAGACTCGTGGCACATCTGGTGATCGAGGGTCTGGCTCTGAGCACTATGGGACTTAACAGCTGTGGTCATCAGTCCCCTAGAACTTAGAACTACTTAAACCTAACTAACCTAAGGACATCACACACATCCATGCCCGAGGCAGGATTCGAACCTGCGACCGTAGCAGTCGCGCGGTTCCGGACTGCGCGCCTAGAACCGCGGGACCACCGCGACCGGCCTGGTGATCGAGTAGGCCAAGGTAACATGCCGACACTCTGTAGAAAACAGTTCGTTACAACAGCGGTACGCGGGCAAGCGTCATTCTGTTGGAAAACACCCCCTGGAATGGTGTTTATGAATCACCAGATTGACGCACAAATTTGCAGCCATGGTGCGCGGGATAACCACGAGAGCGCTCCTGCTGTCATACGAAATCGCACGATAGACGATAACTCGAGGTGTAGGTCCAGTGTGTCTAGCACACAGACAACTTGGTTGCAGGCCCTCAACTGGCTTCCACCTAACCAACAAACCGCCATCACTGGCAGCGAGTCAGAACCAGCTTTAATCAGAAAACACAACAAACCTCTACACTGCCTTCCAATGAACTCTCGGTTGACACCACTGAAGTCGCAAATTACGGTGGTTTGCGTTCAATGGAAAGCACGCTGCACAGGGTCTGGCTCGGAAATCTCTTTGAAGGAACCAATTTGTTACAGTTCGTTGTGTCACTGTGGCGCCAAATGCGGCTCAAATTGGTTCTGCAGATGCAATACGACAGGCCAGATCACACGCCGGACACGAGGGTGTTTCCTCTCCGTAATGCCACGTGGCCTTCCGGGGCCCGGGCTCCTTGCAACGATACAGTCTCACGACTACCGCTGCCAGCAATGATGTACAGTGGCTACATTCCTGCAAACGCTTACTGCGATATCGCGGAAGTTAGATCCGGTTTCTCGTAGCCCTATTACACGACCTCGTTCAAAATCAGTGAGCTGTTGAGAAGGACATCTTTGTGGCATTAAAGACATTCTCGACTAACTCCATTTCACAACATTCAATCTCAAAGATAAAGAACGCTCACGACTGTTGCAGTGTGTGTTTAAAGCAAACGTGGTTTGCATCCTCATAGTCGCGCTATTAGCGCCGCTCTCATGCCACTTGTGCGAAATGTGAATAGACATGATCTCTAAGATGTAGAAACACGCCTGCCAAATTTCGTTGACGTCGCACAGCACTGTGTTGGTGTTGCGATTTCTTGTCGTCAGTGTATATAACAGTTTGTAACCTTTTCCTAAATCTTTTAGGACTTACACAGGTCCTAACGTACTAAGGTGATGACACACTACTGGCCATTAAAAATGCTACACCAAGAAGAAATGCAGATGATAAACAGGTATTCATTGGAGAAATATATTATACTAGAACTGACATGTGATTACATTTTTACGCAATTTGGGTGCATAGATCCTGAGAAATCAGTACCCACAACAACCACCTCTGGCCGTAATAACGGCATTGATACGCCTGGGCATTGAGTCAAACAGAGCTTGGATGGCGTGTACAGGTACAGCTGCCCATGCAGCTTCAACACGATACCACAGTTCATCAAAAGTAGTGACTGACGTATTGTAATGAGCCAGTTGCTCGGCCACCACTGATCGGACGTTTTCAATTGGTGAGAGGTCTGGAGAATGTGCTGGCCAGGGCAGCAGTCGAACATTTTCTGCATCCAGAAAGGCCCCGGTCGTGCATTATCCTGCTGAAATGTAGGGTTTCGCGGGGATCGAATGAAGGGTAGAGCCACGGGTCGTAACAGATCTGAAACAAAACCTGTTCAAAGTGCCGTCAATGCGAACAAGAGGTGACCGAGACGTGTAACCAATGGCACCCCATACAATCATGCCGGCTGATACGCCAGTATGGCGATGACGAATACACGCTTCCAATGTGCGTTCACTGGGATGTGGCTGCACTATCCGTTACAGCCATGCGGGTAACATGCCTGTCATCTCGACTGCTAGTGATACGAGGCCGTTGGGATCCAGCACGGCGATCCGTATAACCCTCCTGAACCCACCGACTCCATAGTTCTGCTAACAGTCGTTTGATCTCGACCAACGCACAGCAATGTCGCGATACGATAAACCGCAATTGCGATAGGCTACAATCCGACCTTTATCAAAGTTGGAAACGTGATGGTACACATTTCTCCTCCTTACACGAGGCATCACAACAAAGCTTGACCAGGCAACGCCGGTCAACTGCTGTTTGTGTATGAGAAATCGGTTGGAAACTTTCCTCATGTCAGCACGTTATAGGTGTCGCCACCGGCGCCAACCTTGTGTGAGTGCTCTGAAAAGCTAATCATTTGCATATCACAGCATCTTCTTCCTGTCGGATAAATTTCGCGTCTGTAGCACGTCATCATCGTGTTGTAGCAATTTTAATGGCTAGTAGTGTATTTACACCAAATGCTGAGCTATACGATATTTATTATTTATTCGCCTACAAACTTTATAAAAAAACTTGTTACGTATACATGGCGGATAAAAATAAATACTGAAAATGTAGGATAACAGAAACCAAAATATTTATCCTCTTAGCATGGGTCCTCACGAGCCGTTGCTATGATAACAGCGAAGTGTGCTTACTATCCGCCACTCACTTCAGTAACAGATACTGTCCTGGTCAGCAGAAATGTGTGAGACGCACCATCTAATTCGACTCAAATTCCAAGTGCAACAATGTTTGATACTGAAGTCAAGGGAAGCTCGTACCCGTACATTCGCAGTTATCTCGTAGACCGTTCATTTGCGGATCTACGCTTCCTGGAACGTCTTTGCTTGCGTTGTGCACACTTTCACCCATGTCCACTTTTGCTACTGTAATACGTCATGTACAGAAATCCTAAAGCTGGGTCGCCCTAGCAACCCTTTTCAGCTTGGAGCCCCAAGCGCCCGCTTGTGTCGCTTGGGCCTTAAGGTGGCCTGAATTTAGAAGCTCGTACTGTTTCAGGAGAACACGAGGTCGTTTTTTAGGGTTTAACAGACAGACGTCCCACCATGAGAAACTGCACGAAATCTTTATTTCTCGCCAGTGCGAGTATAAGCAATCAAAAAGTGACGCGTATCTCGGCCCTATTGCGAAATTCTACTGAGGGATGTTCAGGTGCTTACTTGTGGTGAAATGAACGCTTTATCATATGCGCTGTAACAAAGAACTCTAACACGCCAGGGCGAACTAAAGAAAAATCAGTTAGTACGACAAATACGTTCGAACCTAAAGTACGTGTCAGACAGTAGGCGAATATGAAGCGAAATTCTAATGTCCAGTGGCCGTGCGGTTCTAGGCGCTACAGTCTGGAGCCGAGCGACCGCTACGGTCGCAGTTTCGAATCCTGCCTCGGGCATGGATGTGTGTGATGTCCTTAGGTTAGTTAGGTTTAATTAGTTCTAAGTTCTAGGCGACTGATGACCTCCGAAGTTAAGTCTCATAGTGCTCAAAGCCATTTGAACCATTTCTACTGTCCAGCAAGACACATTCTTTCGTGTGAGCAGTTAATCCGCGCAACTCGTCGCCAATCTGTTGAAGTATGAACTGGAACGCCATACTTACAGATGAAACCAAAGTGATTGTTTTTACCACTGTTTAAACAAGAAGATTGGTTCTCAGAGGTTAAAACGAAGTTCGTAATAATCGTGGTACGAAAACGAAACATACACTTTCATTTGGATAATGTGTGTCGTGCAAGGATGTAAGGAGTTTCCGGCTTGTGTTCATCGATACTAATTTGGGCTCACGTTACTTATAGAGTCTAAACCTTAGTTTTCAGCTATAATGTTGGTTTCCACACGGTACATGATTCGAGGATGTGACCTCCCTACAGTGCGTGACACTATGACACATACACAAGCTTCCATGGCCGTGTGAAGGTGTTACGTCACGCATGCCGATGTTTCGTTCTGTAGAGGGGTATAACATGCCTATTTCAACTTCAACAGAGAAGAGAAGACTTCGAAGAAAGGAATGGTGAGGAGTAGTAGCAGCGTTTCCTGATCGGTAAAAACAGAAGAGGAAGATACAATTTAGGATTAAGCTTACGGAAGATTCTCATTTAACTCTTTCTCAGATTCATTAGGCACCGATTTCCATTACGTTCGGAAGGAAGGAGGGGTTCGAACGCTATTCGTTCATTCACAGGTATTGCCTCCATGATGTTCTAAATAACTGACGACTTTTTTTCTGCTTCTTCTATCTAATGATCTCATCTCAGTGTTTCGTTAAACGTCAAACCAGCATTTTCTTATTTTCCGCACATCACGTGATATCGACTTCCGGCGAAAGTATGAAGTCCGTTAAGTGCCTTAAAGGATATTCCTCCAATGGATCCCAAATAACCCTTCATATTTCTAGCTGGCATAGTAAACACACCGGAACACATGCGACAATCAGTGGTAAGAGGATGCTCTGAACCCAAAAGCTGCATCGCTTGTGACATATTCCGCCATACCAGGGAATTTGATTCTCCCTGTAAATGTAATTCTTCGTATCTGAAGACCCGCTTTACCATCTCCCTACCAGTGACAAGAGCAGCAGTATCTGGATATCAGCAGCATGCCCGTGGCGATATTTGTGCGGAAGCACACTGGAAACAAGTTATAAATCGAATACCGTGTCCGCCGATGTATATGGCGGCATGGTGATCAACAGGATAGCGCCAAGAACTACTCATATGAATGCATAGAAAACGGAGATTCCGGTTCGACCCACTTTGGATATCCATCTCTGCGCATAGTTATCGCTTTTCTGTCTTGTGTTAGGTTCAAAAATGGCGCTGAGCATTATGGGACTTAACAACTGAGGTCCCCTAGAACTTAGAACTACTTAAACCTAACTAACCTAAGGACATCACACACATCCACGCCCGAGTCAGGATTCGAACCTGCGACCGTAGCGGTCCTTTTGTTAAGGATGGATGCTATCCGTAGAAGTTGGAACGTTTTGATTTATCGATGGCACTTTCCAGTCACTCAGTCTGAAAGAGGATACTCCGCCTTCTGTTATATATTATCGTTTCTTCCTGTTCCATCTGTGTATGATCACAAACTTCCGAATACATTCTTCAGGAGAAAGAGGTCAAGGAACGGAAAAATTAGGACATGTTGCACTATCTGTTAGTATCTACACTCCATCTAAGAGGAAACTGTTTCCGGAACATAATGCTGTCAAAATTTGTAGATACACAACTGTAGCTCACAAACGCCGATTTGCTATGAAATTTGTTTCGCGCGACATTCGCATGTTTTTGAAGACTCTAATAATATGATCTTACTCACACAGATATACACTAATTTTAAGAGGAAGATTGTCTTAACAAGAATACGACCGACAATATTTGAAAAAAGCACTAATATACTGACACAAATTATGTTTTGTGGGGAACGCGTAAACGTTTGCAATTAGTGGAAGATAACGACGGAACTATACATGGTGGTATACATCCTTAGAGAATACAAGATACACTGAATTTAACTGACAAAAGGACAAGATGTAAAAGTGGAAGAATTGAAGCAGGCGAAAGGGAATACACTTGTCTAAAAATGAGACTCACATAAAGTGCAAAATGGCTAAGCAGAACTGACTAGTTGGCTAATGTAAGGCTGCAGAAGCATGCATAACAAGGGGAGAGACAGATGCCGCCTCCAGCAAAGCCGGAGAGGACTTTGGAGGAAAGAAGCAGCTGTCTGAATGTCAAGAGCTACTAAGCAAAGACGTGAGAGCGGAAAGGCGGAAGGAATATGTAGATGTTCTATACGAGGAAATTATAGGAAATATTATACATAGAGAATAGAAAGCAGAAGCATATGAGACGGGAGATATGATTGTGAAAGAACAATTTGCCACAGCACTGAAAGAGTACAGTAGAATGAAGACTCCTCGTATAGGCAACGATCACTCAGATTTATTGATATCTTTGGGAGAGCAAGCCATGACAATAGCATTCCACAAGGTATACGAGACAGATGGAATTCCCTCAGACTTCAGGAAGAATGTAATAACTGCAACTGCGAAGAAGGCACGTGGTGACACGTGTGCACGCTGCCGAAATGTCTGTTTAATGAGTCGGTTTCAGAACACACGAATTATGTACAGAAGAATGGAAAAACTGATAGAAACCAACGATAAATTTAAGAACAAGCAAGGCAATACTGATCCTAAGACTTCACTTAGAAGAAAGGTTTAAGAAAGGCAAGTCTATGTTTACAGCATCTTTACACTTAAGAGAAAGCTTTTGACAATTTGACTCTACTACAATCTTTGAAATTCTGAAGGTAACATGGGTAAAACATCGGGTGCGGAAAGTTTTAAAACTTGTACATAAACCAAACAGCAGTTATAAGAGAGAAAGGGCATTAGAGGGAAGCAACAGTCGATCAAAGGATGAGGCACGGTTTGAGCCCATCCCTGATGTTACAATCTGTACAATGAGCAAGCTGTGAAGAGAAGCAAGGGCAAATTACGAAAGCGACTAAAGGTCCGGGAGATGAAAGTAAAACATTGAGGCTCTATTAGAGACCGTAAAGTACTTGGAAAAGCAATTGAACGGAATGGACAGTGTCTTGAAAAGGTATTAAAGGTATTACAAGAAAAACATCGACAAAAGCAAAACAAGTATAACGAAATGTACTCTAAGTAAATCAGGCGATGCTGAGCAAGCTACATTAGGAAATGAGATCCAAAGTAGTAAATGAGTTTTGTTATTTGAGCAGCAAAATAACTGATCATGACCGAAGTGGAGAGAATACAAAATGCAGAGTGACAATAGCAAGGAAAGAAATTCTGAAAGAGGAATTGGTTAACATCCAATCCATATACAGTACACTGACGAGCCAAAGAAACTGGTACAACTCCCCAGTATCGTGTACAGCACGCAGAAGTGCCGCAACACGACGTGGCATGGACTCGACTAATGTCTGAAGTAGTGCTGGAGGGGACGGACACCACGAATCCTGCAGGGCTGTCCATAAATACGTAAGAGTACGAGGGGGTGTAGATCTCTTGCAAGGCATCCCAGACATACTCAATAAATTCATGTCTGGTGGCCAGTGGAAGTGTTTAAACTTAGGAAAGTATTCCTGGAGCCACTCCGTAGCGTTTCTGCAACTGTGAGGTGTCACACTGTCCTGCTGCTGGAATTGTCCACGTCCGTCGGAATGCACATCGGTCATGAGTGGATTCAGGCGATCAGACAGGATGCTTACGTGCGTTTCACCTGTCAGAGTCGTATCTAGACGTATTAGGGGGACCATATCACTCCAACTACATACGCCCACAACATTACAGAGCCTCCACCAGCTTGAACAGGCCCCTTTCTGACGCGCAGAGTCCATTGATTCATGAGGTTGTCTCTGTTGTGTCAAGACAATGCACACAATGCAAGGGAGCCGAAAGGCACGCGCTTAAACTCACGCAGGCTGGCGTGAAGTCTGAAACAGGATACGTAATGAATGCTATAAAGAAAAGTAGGTAGCTTCTGGAATACTTAACTTTAATCCACATTTGTAGAACATCGCTCTTGATGATACATTAATAGGATCTCAATATCTATACTGGTAATGGCGCCTTGCTAGGTCGTAGCAAATGTAGCTGAAGGCTATGCTAACTATCGTCTCGGCAAATGAGAGCGTCTTTGTCAGTGAACCATTGCTCGCTAAGTCGGCTATACCACTGGGGCGAGTGCTAGTACGTCTCTCTAGACCTGCCGTGTGGCGGCGCTCGGTGTGCAATTACTGACAGTGGCGACACGCGGGTCCGACGTATACTATCGGACCGCGGCCGATTTAAAAGCTACCACCTAGCAAGTGTGGTGTCTGGCGGTGACACCACAGTCTCCATACCCGTAAACATCCATACAGCCAATACAATTTGAAACTACACTCGTCCGACCAGGCAACATGTTTCCAGTCATCAACAGTCCAATGTAGGTGTTGACGCGATTCATAAAGCTTTGTGTCTTGTAGTCATCAAGGGTACACGAGTGGGCCTGCGGTTACGAAAACACTTATAGATTATATACTAGTATGCATATGGTTAATGAGCTGCAGCCATCTAGAACGAAATTAGAATTATATATTAAAACCTTCAGCTGCTGACGGACGTTGATGTATATATCAACGGGGACAGGTGAAAATGTGTGCCTCGTCTGACATGTCCGAAAGAACAGACACCATATCCATATAAGTATATAGTTCTGGCAATACATGCCATGACCTTCCTCTTCTGTGCGGATGCACACATATTGCCCGAACTCTTACGGGACTTGGTAAGAATGTCTTCCACGAGCAATGAGTGTATTGAGTAGGGACACTATGAATGTAGTGAGCGGACATATAAGGTGAGAATGTGGGTCTCGCGGAAGGCGTGGGCGAGATAGCCCCTGCAGTCGCACAATCCTCTGTGCCCCCGGTGGCTCAGATGGATAGAGCGTCTGCCATGTAAGCAGGAGAACCCGGTTTCGAGTACTTGTCGGGACACACATTTTCACCTGTCCCCGTTGATATATATCAACGCCCGTCAGCAGCTGAAGGTATTAATATATAATTCTAATTTCATATAGATTATGTTTCATTGAATGTTTCACACGCTGACACTTGTTGATGGCCGAGCATTGAAATTTGCGGAAGGGTTGCACTTCTGTCTCGTTGAACGATTCTCTAAAGTCGTCGTCGTTCCCGTTATTGCAGGATCTTTTTCCCGCTGCAGCAATGTCGGATATTTGGTGTTTTACAGGATTCCTGAGATTCGCGGTACACTCGTGAAATGATACTAAAATGTAGACTTTCACGGCCGTAAATATAATGTCCATTATAATTATCCGGGCTGTTATGCCGTGGTCGGTTGATGAATTTTGTCTCAATTCCCAACGTTTCGTCTCCGACTGCGGGAGACATCTTCAAGGGGGTCCGTAGGTCGATGGAAGGTCCAACACACCCACTGGCTCGCTACTGGCTGTGGGGTCCACTGGAATCCAATTGTGGATTCGTATTACTTAAGTAATAAGTGTTCAGTGATGGTAGCCACGGGCCTATAACTCAATTAGTTAAAAAGTCGGGGAATTAAGTATTCGTTTTATACGCTGGAAATAATTCTTCCCCGCCAAGTGAAACCACCCAACGGCACGCCTGAAAGCTGGGAGAGGGGGGGGGGGGGGGTTAGCAGTTTTCATGTTCACTAATCGCAGAATTCAGAGAAGTCACAAGCTGTGTTCGGCCGAACTGCCGCCACCACAGCGTCACCAACCTGAGCACTGCCTTCCGCAGTAGGGACTGTTTGCATTCCCACTTTCAGTCAAGTGCGCTACTGTTTGGCTACGATGATTCGACGGTTTCACTAGTGCTGCTACAAGCGGAGAAAATCGGCACTACCTGAAAGACATTCATTTGTCTCGGAGCAACGCCAACGTTAATCTGCCCCTAGACGGAAGTATTATTGTGCACATTGAAGGCTTGTGTGCACTAGCAAGTAACTTCTACAAGCACTTGCTGAGGAGTTTATCTTAGCACAAAAACTTACTCAAGTCCAAGTCTTCAAGCCGATGGGGCAAGTTAATTTCAGGGACTTATTGCAGAAGCACCGTTGTTGCATTATTGTTAGTGAACAAAAATCGTGATAAAACACAAAAATAATGATACAGAAAAATAAAACGTTAGGTCGAAGAAATGGATTCAGAGGAACAGTATTGGTGTTGGTAAGAAACACTACTGAATGAACTAAAATCAGAGGACCTGACATAGATGTAAACTTTCTTAGGATAGATTTAAAACTTTCTTAGGATGTAGTATGGAAGTATTCAACACATCTGGTCTACTGTACAATCAAATATTCGATAACAGTGTACAAAAATGAGGCATGCTACTTCACCAAGAGCCTGCCTTTTCATTGCTATTCGATTTTTGGATATTCATCACTTCTTTTTTTTATAATACAGTGTGGCGCAGGGAAACGGGAAATTACGAAATAACGTCATTTCCATGAATAAATTCATAAAACTAGTAATTTATTAACGAAAGTGAATGTATTCAGTATGCCATTATTCAGTATGTCTTTACAATCAAAATGTCCAAAAGTGTCTCTTTACTTTTTAAAGATGACATCGGAAAGATGTGCTCCCATTCGGCGTTCACACTTTAACAGCCTGTTATGAAAACTCTCGAATGCGCGGTGTAGCAAATCTTGGGGAATGGCAGTGATTTCGTTTTCAATGTTCTCCTTCAGTTCATGGATTGTTGCAGGACGTGTACGGTACACTTTGCCTTTAAGACATCCCCACAGGAAGAAGTCGCACACACACTAAGATCAGGAGATCTCGCAGGCCATGCTATGTCACCGTTAGTGAAATAATGCGTCTTCCAAACAATTGACGAACTGCTGCCATCGATTGTCGAGCAGTGTGTGACGTGGCTCCGTCCTGCTGAAACTACATGTTTTCGACGTTAAGATTAAGCTCGTACAGTCTCGGTGTAAAGAATGTTTGAAGCATTTCAACATATCTAGCGGATGTTACTGTCACTGCACTACCATCCTCACGTTCAAAAAAATAAGGGCCGATAACACCATGACATGATACAGCACACCATATTGTGACCTTGGCGCTATGTAGTGGTCGCTGGTGAAACTCACAAGGATTGCCCTGTGCCCAATAACGAAAATTCTGTTTCATCACGAATCCGTTCTGGTGGAAATTGGCTTCGTCTGATATCCATAAATTACCAAGGAAATTCGCGTCCTCGTTGATTTTAGCCAATATCTGGTTACTAAACTCCATACGTGACGCTGGGTCTCATTCATGTAAGTGTTGTACAATCTGCAACTTATAGGGGTGGATGTCTAATTCGTGCAGTATTCTTTGTAAGCTTCGTCGCTTAATCCCTAGCGAAGATGCATGTTATCGAACGGAGCGGCGAGGACTTCTCTCGATTGCAGCTCTAGCAGCTGCAATGTCCTCTGGGGTACGTACCGTTGGAATGCCACCTGTAAGTTTTTTTTTTTTTTTCAAGACACATCCTGTTTCTTCAAAATTACGCACCCACGTTGTAATCGCATGCGCATATGGGACACGCCCATGACGTCAAGCTGGTAATGCTGTCGAAATGTTCTCTGCGCGGCAGTCGCACTATCACCATTTTTGTAAAACGCTCCCACAGCTACCGAACGTTCCGCACCAGTCCAATTCTCCATGATTACTAAATGGCAATGCGTTCACATCAATTGTGCAAAGTTTCGAACATCTGCCGGCGCTACAGTGCTGCCAACTGTAACGTTCAAAATTTTCCGTTCCCCTGCGCCACCCTGTATAAGTACTCCGTCTTCGGGCCACGAGTGGCCTACCGGGACCATCCGACTGCCGTGTCATCCTCCGAGGAGGATGCGGATAGGAGGGGCGTGGGGTCAGCACACCGCTATCTCGGTCGTTATGATGGTATTCTTGACCGAAGCCGCTATTATTCGGTCGAGTAGCTCCTCAATTGCCATCACGAGGCTGAGTGCACCCCGAAAAATGGCAAAAGCGCATGGCGGCCTCGATGGTCACCCATCCAAGTTCCGACCACGCCCGACAGCGTTTAACTCGGTGATGTCACGGGAACCGGTGTATCCACTGCGCCAAGGCCGTTTCATTTTTTTTAACAAACGTAATGCATTTATGTTTACGGTAACATTAAAAAAAATCCGCTAACATCAGAAGACGTCTGACGTGTGTATTGTGTTTCTACTTTTCCTTCTGGTGGAACAAATTGATTGGTAAATCCATTTCGCACTTCCTTGGCTAGTAGTGCCAATTATGTGTGTTTATGACCTCCAATGGTATATTCGTTTCGGCCCGTATGTCTCTGCACCGTTCTCCTTTTCGACACTAGCATTTTCGCACCGGTACTCGTCATGGACATCTGTTAGTTTCAGAAAAACTCCCAGAAACTGGCAGATCCAGCAAGTACTTGCAGCAAGAGGCAAGAAACTAGAAAGAAATGATATTCTCTGCAATGATTTGGAACTCCTGGTAGATTAAAGCTGTGAACCAAATCCAGATTCGAACCTGGGAACCCGATCTGGCACACAGTTTTACACTACCAGGAAGTTTCATGCAAGACCCTGTTTCCACTAACCTGTGGAAAGAACTTCTTGAAGTTGACGAAACTTGCGGACGTCGGCATGCTGTAGGTTGCGGGGAGGTTCACTTTAAAGAATTTGCTAAAGTAACTACAATAGTACTGCACCACGGTTTACTGCTGTGTGATGCGCCGCTGTCGTGTTGTGTTTTGTTCGCGTGTCTTTACGTTATCAAATGGGTCAATAGGCCGTCTCTGGACCGTCACGGCGTTCTTCAGGTTCACTGCTGATTCCTAAGAGGAAAAGAAACATGTAATTCGCAGCGATGAAAGTAAAATCATAGAAAATATATAAAAGTACTTCGACGCAGAAAAGGAGAAGGACCTAGTACATTCACTTACGCAGTCTCAGTTACGAGCTGCTATGTAAGTACGCAGGAAAGTACGTTTCCAGTTTTACACGGCTGAGGAGGTTTTCCAAATCTAGCCTAGTACCGCTGGAAAGAAACGGCAACTACTCGTTATATTGTTATATTTCCATTATTTACCCCTGTTTGTCAGTAATTCGAAATGAGTGCTTATTAGGTCGCAGTTGCTTACAGATGCATTTTTCATTTTCCAGTAATATGTATTATATTATTTCTAAACTTAGCAAAATAGCCTAGGTGAAGGATTTCTGTAGGCGCACCGTAGTTGGCGCATCGCGTAGTTGTGTGGGAATGAATGTGCAGCCGCCTCCTATTCCTCCACTCCCACCATTCACGTGCGAAGAGCCAAACTGCAGTGCGCGTAGAGTTCTGTTAAATCTTTACTTTTGACATACTTTCAGTGAAGTCCAACTAGCTGATAAATATACTTTCTCCAACTCAGGATGAGACGCGGCAATGTCATGTACGAAACAAGCGACTTCATTGGTCATTATATTCGAAACACTCTTAAAGAGTTCTATAACGTCAGATTGTGTCCACCTTGTGGAAGCTTTTGCCAGTCTTGCGAGAGAAGACTAGATGCAGATGGGGACGTACATCCCTCGCAGATGTATTGAAATCAATGGGTTTTGTTTGACGTCGACTGCATAACGAACTAACTACATTGGTGGAATGTCCTGACATTCTCTCTTCGTTCCATTTTCCAGGTACAGATGAAAAACATTAGGCAAGTTGCCAGTGAGGTGTTCTACTTCGACGAGTTGTGGATAGATAACAACGTGACGTTCGGAAAATGCTGACAAGCAGAAGATATTGCTGAATGAGCTAGCACCTCAAAGAGACTGACTGTTGCTAGCGTGGGATCCAAGAACAGATTGACTAATCGCATCTCCAGTTCCGGGCGAAGGCCCAACATCCGCTAATCTTGAAAAACGGATTGCAGATATAGTATATAATATTCTGTGACTCATGTATAATGCGCCATACCACAGCAGGCAGATCGACAGCACGGCAGGCCCATTTCACTGCAGTTCTTGGTTGGCTTCACAGTGCGAGACTAACCGCCATTTTATTTCACATATCGGCTTCCACCAGTCTGGAAGCGACCGTGTGCAGATTCGATCACCTTCACTCTGGATGCACTCGTGTTACAACTATCGTGGCATCTACAGCCGTGATTAAGATGCAAATACGCTATCTGCACCGCGAGCAACCAGCATTACGATTTTATCGATGTCAATACGGCAGACTTGGTCTCGTTGCAGCTGTCTTTGCGTTCGCAGGTCTGTAATTTTACCCTATCCTCTTCATTAAGTCAGCTAACCAGGAAAAAGAATCCTCTGCTGCAGGTAATGAAGGCTGATGTCTCCACGCTACGGGGAACAGAACATTAGGAAAGGTATGTGTCTGATGAGAGCAGAGAGACAGTATATCTCATTTCCATCCCATATACCTACAGTCCCAAACCAAACGTCAAGGTTCAACAAAATGTTCAGCAGTAATGAAACAGACGGAAATCAGCCTTAAAATATAAACCGACTTCTTCTGAAATATGCCTTTTATTGTATATACAAGTTCAGTGGGGTAGTTTAGAGATATTAGTTAAAATCTGTTACCCACATGCTTTTTATTCCTGAGTCCCTTGTTCATAATGACGATTCTTAATCTGCATTTGCGACTGTTTCCGAGACGACGTACTTCTGGATCAGATGGACCCATGACATCTGGGAAAATAAATTACAAACACAAGAATTATTTTCTTGTCGATGTACATCAAGGAAGTGCTCCTTTTTCCTAATTACTAGGGCGTACTGAAAAGTGACGCGAACAAATTTTTTAAATTTTGTTCTCAATATCGCTTGAGGTATTACATGTCAAGCTTCGTTGACGCAAGTTGCAACCCTCTGTCGCTAGAACTGTAGCGTGTATCATAGCCGTAACTATGTCTGTGCGTGAGAAACAGCGTGCTGCAATCGATCTTATATCCGCGGCGTCAGAAAAAAAGACACGAATTCGAGCAGTTCGTCCACAAATGAAGCACCCTGTACTTCATCATCATAAGGTAGACCTCACACGAGCGCTGCGACACCTGTAACAATCCGACGCCGTGGGTTCATTGCCATCGATCATCCACCACACGATTTTCATCTGTTTCCAAAACTTAAAGGGCAACTTCGAGGAGTCCACTTAGATTGATAGTGATGAAAGGGTGCAAGTGAAGGTGAAGTTCTGATTCCGTCAACAAAGTCAGGCATGTATCTACAGTGATGTTATCAGCATCTGGTCTCTCATTGGGAGACATGCGTTCGTCGCCAAGGTGACTATGTTAAGAAATAAATACGGTGACATGAAGAATAAGGATATGGAATGTTAATTAATTTTGTTTAATTTAAAAAGCTTTAAGAGTTTTCACATAAAAAGACTGAGTTGTCTACGTTTTCACCATGCCTTCGTATTACCATGATCTACCAAGCGCCAAAGGAGAATACAATTGACGTTCTATACTTTTATTCTTATTATGATTGTGAAAGTTGGTCCTGTAATGAACTAGGGGTTAACATCACCTAATCACCTTGTGTCCGTACTTGTCAGTAGAGGATAATATGCAGCAGACCTATTAAACTGACATAAACTGCGTTACAGTATCTCAGAAACTGGAAGCTCATTGAACCTGAGTCTCACCGAAAACTTTCGTTTACGTAGTTTCCAAAGAAGACACGTCACGCATTCCGTGCATTTAATTTTCCATTAAAATGTCGGTCCCTCCTGATAATATTTCTTCTAGACACGAGTGAGTGGAATTACCTAAACCACACATTTTTGCTCAAAAAGAAAGAATCGAAATTTTTAGGTTGACAGACGATACGAGTACACTAGAAATTCAAATGTTAATGTTCGTACAGAACCCAAATTACACGAAACCAGTAACTTTCTTACCGAAAATTTTTCTTTCAACGTGTAACAACTAAGAAGAAACTACAGTCTTTGATTAGTGTTAGTGCTACTAACAAGTTAAATAGCCAACTTCATGCGTGAAGAATTTCACATCGTCAAAAATCTAATTCCATGTAATGAAACATCCGAACATATTTCTATCTATTTAAAAAATTACAAGTAAATTAGTTTACTTATATTTTGTAAAAAAACTCACCAGTCATTTCCAGTTTTTGCCATATTTTGCCTTTTCCTACCAGTCTGATGGGCTTTAGGCTCTGCAACCATGTTTACATCTGTAAAAAACACTGACAGTTACATGTCAGCCAAAAAATCTGCATTTTAAGGTGGACTCAAATACAAAACCAGCTTCTTCAAAATACAAAATAAAAACTGCACATTCCACTGTTAAGTTTGGAAAAAAACACTTTGTAAGTTAACGGTTGTCTTCCTCTGCTGCAGCGGTAACACCATGTAAAAATAAAATACAAAAATATTTCTTAAAAATTATGCACATGTTGTTAAAAACTACAGTTTTGTGTTAAATTAAGAGCTCAAAAGTCAAAAACGAAAATGTCTTCTGTACGTCTCCATTCAACGGAGCGGGTATAAGGTTGCCGAAAAATTCTGGAATTCGTCAAAAGTTCTAAAATCGATAGTTGTATCTCCGACGCAAGTGCGTGTTTCCCTGGTTTACAATCGAGTTAAGAAAAACGCCGGGCAATATTTCCGCGTCCCCTCAACAGGAACGCTGAACGCAGCTTGCGTGGAGAGCCGAGCCGCTTCGCACGGCTAACACGCGGCGCTTATCGCCCGCTAGATGGAAGTCAAACAGAGATTGTGATGCAGACGGGCCCGCTGCTATGCAAATGAAGAGATCTGCCGCTGATGCCGCTTCAAGGACAAGAAGCGAACTGCGGGCCGGGGCTTCTTGCGCTGCGTCAACACGCCCGCCGCCCGGCCTTCAGATTATCGGATTTGCGAAGACGTCGGCGAATTGTCTTAATTTGGGAACCAAATGACGGCTCCCCGCTGCGATCGTTACAATCGTGTGACATTAGTAGGTGCCTCGCCGGGTCTGCCCCTCTGTTGCTTTTACTCTGTCCCGGCAGGAGCGCTATGTGCACCTACCTTCAGTCTGCGACGAAGCAACGACGAAGCTGAAAGCACAGGCAGATCACACAGAGTACGTCAAGTCAACTGAAACTGTAGCCATTGAAAACTCATATGCGCTAAGAAGGAAGTTCTGTGCTAACAATACTACTGCAGGTATATAACGGTGTAGGAGGCAAGTGTAATTCATTCTTCCTTCTTTTCCCTAGCGTCCATCCCGTCTAAGACGTGGGCCACTTCGTCAGGATTTGCTGAATTTTATTTTATTATTTAACTTTGTGGCCGGATGCCTTTTCAAGTGCCACATACGTCGACGTTACCCAAAGTGGGGAAGTCGGTCAGTGAATCTATGAATTTTGTGCTCTATGTTACAGTATTTTTAAAAGTTTTCGTATAATTTGGAAGCCATTTGCCTACAAGAGCTTTGGAAACCATAACAAACACACTCAGGCTGTCCAGTGTACCAGTTGGTGGTCGTTAATTCGCTGCGCATCCGCGATCCGGGTCTTGGCTCACCTCCCAGTACCGCAAGCTAGCGCGTGTGCGTTACGTAGTGTTGTCTCTTTAGGACGCCGACATCGTGGTCGTCATCAACGATGCATTACACAGAACGACCAGCTATAACGAGCACTTTCTCAGCATTTTATTATCTAGCGTGATGCCACTGCGGCTAGAAACACACAACACTGGCTACAAAATCACTAAAATTCCAAAAACCGACAAAATGTGCAAGTGCACCAAGATAAAGTGTGCTAGTTAATTCTTCTATAGGAACAAGAGTGTTTACAAAAATTTTCCATTGTACTGCCTAGTGCTTTCAGCTTCATATTAGCGTGAAGAAGGCAAAACAGAAAGTGAAAGTCTGTGGGACGAAGAGATCTACAATTATTTGTTAGGGCATGAACACTCAGGAAAAGCTACTGCTTCTTATCCAACAGCAAACTTTTGAAAGCGAAATTATGATATAATAATATTTATTCTGTGACTAAACCACACTACTTCCATTATTAATATAGACTCTTTCAAAATATTCGTTCAAACGAAACGATACAACGTATCCACTTCAAACCTTAACCTTTTAATAGCAAGGCTTTTTACTTATAACCGTAATCTCCTTGCTGCAGCCTGCTGCCGCCAGAGACTGCTAGTATAGAATGTGAGAACTATATCACAACAGAAAATCCTTCAGTTACTAAAATTGGCCAAGGTCAAATAGGACAAGGGGACTGAGAGTTTCGCACAAATTTAATTATATCTACAGATGGTTCATCCATCCCGGAAATCGAGAATCTCTATGATTTTTGTCTGTTATCGATACCGATAGCCCAAGTATGGGTACTGCAAATTCCGAGACTTTCGAGAATATTTTTCCAGTTAATTTTTTTGTGTAATTTCACTCTTGCTAAAGTAATTTGTCATTTACTTTATTAATTCTGGAGTGTTATTAACATGCTGTGCTAATTAGCAACACCAGTTATTTAAACTTCTTTAAAATTCGTTATCTTTTTTTCCTTTAGTTGTACTGTGAAATATTTCTTCTTGCCATATTTCACGATTTTAGGTCAATGGGAAGTACCCTCTATAGGTTTTGATGAGTGGGTTGGCGAGTGTCAAAATATGTGACATGTATGGCCATACTTTTGACTGAATTCACTATCTGAGAAAAAGGAGTCTTAATAGTGGGTCGGACAGGTAACGAAGAGATCGTATAAGGGTCCCGTTACTACTGATTGAGACACGGAACCTGAAACTGCTCAACACGTATTTCGCGTACACTACACCCAGCAGGGTCTTTATTTATGCTTGCCACAAAAAATTTGAGCGGAAGGGCTGCATTTCCAAAGGCTGAAATCTTGGTCGGCAACTTATGTCGGAGCAAAATGCTGATCGCGTTTCAACACCATTCCAGCGAAGTTCTCAGAAATTAATATGTCGAGGAAGTCGTGAGCTTCAGATCCCACATTCGTAACCGCTTTCACATGAACGGTATACACTGCAATTACTGTAGGCACTCACTCCAGGAGATTATGCTGCACGATGTGCCTCCTGCACCGAGTTGTTGGTAAGGACGAGGCAAAATTTCACACTGACGGGAAAGTTAACGGGCACAATGGTCGTTTTTGGGGAATAGAAAACCTCCATTTCTCCATCGAACGTGAACGAGATTCGCCAAAGGTCAATGTGTTACGTGCAGTGTTGAGTGAGATTTGCCGCTGCTGCTTTGTCAAGGAGAAAACTGTTACAGGATTTGCTACGTCGACACGCTTTCTTTGAGGCTTTTGTCCCAGCTGCAAGAAAACTCCAACAGATTCATCTAGGAACAAGATGGTGCACCTTCTCCCACCCACTTGTCTGTACTGCAAGACACAAGATGGCTCGACTGTGCAAAATTCTGACAAAGAGATGTGGTGCACATGGCCACCACCATCATCAGACTTAACCTCTTGGCGATTTTTTTATGGAGTTATGTCAATGGCCAAGTGTGCGTCGTCGTCGTCGGCGTCCCCCCCCCCCCCCTCACCATCCTTGCTACAGTTGTGGCATCGAATCGCAACTGCGGTCGAGTCCATCACCACCAGTCTATCGCACAAGGTTCGTTGAGAGTTCGAATATGGTCACAACGTGTGCCGTGTAACCTGAGGAATACATATAGAGTCTCTGAAATCTGCAAAACGGGGTACTCTGATTAACAGATAAGGTTTGAAGCTAGTAAATTGTATCGTTTCCTTTGCATGAACTTTTGAAAATGTAAAGTTCTTTTGCGTTCATCCTGTATGAATTATTTCAGTCTCGCGATAGTAACACGAATTTCTGGATTTTGTAGAATGCTGCGACGTTTCTGTGTTTTATTTTCAGTGCCTTGTCAGACGATGTGGTCAGTGTTACAGTTATGAGTCTGACCCCGTACAGCACGTCATTATATTTGATGTGACAAATGTCTAAGCAGCAATAAATAAACAAGTAAATAAAATAGAGCTTGGAAATTATCTCCAACCTTCGGGAAGTTCTTGAATATAATATGGAAATATATCCCATTTAATATCAACATAAATTTCCAGTGGAAAATAATCAGACGAAATGGAACTATTGTATTTTCCCCACGTTACTAATTCATTGATGAAAAACGGCTTCCATGTTATTATAGTTTAAAGCGAGTGCAGAAATTCCCGTGTCGCATGAAATCTTTACACTTTCCTTCTTACTACCGCGTTTACCTCTAACTTGTTAGAACCAAAGTAATCTGATGTATACAGAGAAAATTGTGGTTTAAAATTTCCTCATTTACTCGTTGTCTTCTACATTTGTTAAACTCGGAAAAAATGAAGACCACTGTTGTAACAGGCACTGAAGGTAGATACACAGGCAAGATCCACCGTTACTTCAGTAACAGGCACTGAAGGTTGATATACAGGCAAGTTCCACCGTTACTTCAGTTTACGAGTGGTTAGTGAAGCAAATGAAACTACGGATCACATCGAATACGATTACTTCATACTTCTTGTATGAGACAATGTACGCTACAAAATTAATATCCAAGTGAAAGCGAGGATTATGATGCAGAGGAACCCCAAGTAAGGAAGCCACGAATCATGCTGAATGTCGACAATAGTCAAGTTGGCTAGATCGTCCATAATAACAGCATTAACTCAATGATAGTTTAAGTTCGCGGATTCTCGTCTCTTTTCATTTTTATTCAACCACTTTGCATGGTCAATGACTTGGTTATTTTTTCTTCAAAACAAACATGGAAAAAGTCTGTTCGTATTTGCGCTCGCAGTGGCGTATTACAATGAGGTGATGGATCTACTTTGTTCGACAACGTTGATTGTGACACCTTTCGTAGGGTTTCGGTACTGCCTGTACACGGAACTGAAATGTATTCTACACATAAAGGTAACGTACAACAGAGGGAAATTACAAGAACTTCCGGCTACCATGCATGTCCCCAAACTATGACGTATGTATTATTAATGCTGCATTACTACGCGATGAATCTCCTTTGTTCTCGACCTATATCGCTTCGTGGGAAAATCTGACTAGTTGGAAATGAAGAATTTTCTAGCATAAAAGTTCCAGAAGGAAAAAACTAAGCGTGTGAGACAGGAAATCATGATCAAAGGGTGCTAGAATCTGAAGCATCATCCGTACAAAGCGTTGAAGACAGTTTAGACGCAAATTATTGGACGAGTGAAAGTCGAAGTATAAGGGACTACATATCGGTACTGGCAACAAAAAGAGGTGACGAAAAGCTCAACGATCGATAGAGTCATTAGTTCTGATCTTCCTATTTCACATCGACATCTCTGCTCTGTTGATTTGTGAAAACCTGATGTATCGTTTGGTAAACACACTGTATAATACTTGAGACCTTGTGACCCATGTCGAAAATCCTAGGAATTCGTCTTTTTAAATCCCGATATCGATTAGGTGCAATGGGCCGGTTCGTAATAAATAAAGCCATATAAGCCAAAGTGAAATTACTTCGGCTGGAATATCTGTGCTTGTAGAACGGTCCACTGAATTCGTACTCAATGTCGCAAAGCAGTAATGGCTACCAACATTTCGCGCGTGTAGCAGCATTACCAGTTCGAATACGCATACTGACATCTGCATGACTGCAGCTAACTTCTCATGTTACATTTTCAGATATTGCCAAATCTTTAAAAAAATCTCTGCGTCCAGGACGGCTGCAGACGTAATTCGCTTGTAATCAGCACATAAAACTGGATCAAATGTTGCCTATTATTCTGATATGCATCATGTCAAGAGGGTACAAAAAAGAATCTCGTAACATTTTTCACGACCGAGAAGGCCGGCGGTTTAGCAGCTACTTACCTCGTTGGCCGTCGTGTGTTTGAGGGCTCGGCTCACCGTGACGGCGGACGAGCTAGCGCCTAAAACAAGTGGGAGGCACTCACCGAGAACTTGGCCCAGCACGGTGCGCGCGTCCTCTCCCAGGCAGGCGCTGCGGGCGTCGAAGGGGTTCGTGAACTGCACGAACGCGTAGCCTTTGTGCATTGAGATGCCTGCAACACGGCAGACGCCAATCACGTTCGCTGAGACAATGTCGTCCGCACTTATCATACACAAGTAAATTATTCGTGCAGTTAACACTGTTGCGTAAAGCGAGATACGTATATTGCAAGAAGCCAGAATCAAAATTTCAACAATGAAATAATACCCTATACATGTGTTACTCAGCAGTTTGGAAATTTTGTAAATCCAATGACGGTTAAAAAAAGATACCGGGTGATCAAATAGTCAGTATAAATTTGAAAACTGAGTAAATCACGGAATAATGTAGATAGAGAGGTACAAATTGACACACATGCATGAAATGACATGGGGTTTTATTAGAACCAAAAAATACAAAAGTTCAAAAAATGTCCGGCAGATGGCCCTTCATCTGATCAGAATAGCAATAATTAGCATAACAAAGTAAGACAAAGCAAAGATGATGTTCTTTACAGGGCCGGCCGGTGTGGCCGAGAGGTTCTAGGCGCTTCAGTCTGGAACCGCGCGACCGCTACGGTCGCAGGTTCAAATCCTGCCTCGGGCATGGATGTGCGTGATGTCCTTAGGTTAGTTAGGCTTAAATAGTTCTAAGTTCTAGGGGACTAATGACCTCAGATGTTAAGTCCCATACTGCTCAGAGCCATTTTTTTTTTTTTTTGTTCTTTACAGGAAATGTTCAATTTGGCCACCATCATTCCTCAACAATAGCTGTAGTCGAGAAATAATGTTGTGAACAGCACTGTAAAGCATGTCCGGAGTTATGGTGAGGCACTGAGTCGGATGTTGTCTTTCAGCATCCCTAGAGATGTCGGTCGATCACGATACACTTGCCACGTGACCGCTACGGTCGCAGGTTCGAATCCTGCCTCGGGCATGGATGTGTGTGATATCCTTAGATAAGTTAGGTTTAATTAGATCTAAGTTCTAGGCGACTGATGACCTCAGAAGTTAAGTCGCATAGTGCTCAGAGCCATATGAACCATGAACGATACACTTGCGACTTCAGGTAACCCCAAAGCCATTATCGCGCGGACTGAGGTCGGGGCCCTGGGAGGCCAAGCATGACGAAAGTGGCCGCTGAGCACACGATCAACACCAAACGACGCGCGAAAGAGATCTTTCACGCGTCTAGCAATATGGGGTGGAGCGCCATCCTGCATAAACATAGTACGTTCCAGCAGGTGTTCATCAGCCAGGCTGGGGATGATGCGATTCTGTAACATATCGGCGTACCTCTCACCCGTCACGGCAGCAGTTACAAGACCAGAATCACGCATTTCCTCGAAGAAAAAAGGCCCGATAACGGTAGATGTGGTAAATCCAACCCATACCGTGACTTTCTCGTCGTGCAATGGAGTTTCCACGACAGTTCCAGGATTTTCGGTAGCCCAAATTCTGCAGCTGTGGGCGTTGACAGACCCTCGGAGCGTGAAATGAGCTTCGTCGGTCCACAACATGTTACTGAACCAATCATCTTCCGCCATCTTTTGAAACGCCTACACTGCAAATGCTCTCCGCTTCACTAAATCGCCAGGTAACAGTTCATGATGCCCGATAGCATCGGAGGGTACGCCTAAGTGCCAACCAAACAGTATTGTATGGAATGCCGGTGCGACGTGCGACTGCACGAGCGCTGACTTCCCCGTGCATAGACGAACGCGCTACAGTCTCCATTTCTTCCTGAACTGTCTCAGCAGCATTACGCCTTGTGCTCGGTCGGCCAATACGGGGTCTATCGTCTAAACAACCCGTGGCTTCGAACATCGAAATCATTCTCGCCACAGTTGCATTTGTCAACGGACCTTTACCCGTTCGAATCCTTTTCCTATGGCGATAGGCTCGTAACGCTGAACTGGCACATTCCCCATACTGATAATACAGCTTCACTAAAAGCGCCTTTTCAGGTAACGTCAACATGCTGCGACTGCTAGCGCATCCGATTTTCTCTCTCTCTCTCTTATTACAGCTCCTTTTATACACGATTGTCATGCACAGTTACTGACTTTTTGCTGTCCAGCGCCATCTGTCAGACATTTTGTGAACTTTGTTTTGTTTTTGGTTCTAATAAAACCCCATGTCATTCCAAGCATATGTGTCAATTTTTACCTCTCTATCTAATTATTCCGTGGTTTATTAAGTTTTCAAATTTATACTGACTTTTTGATCACCCGGTACATCCCAACATAAGCTGCTCAACAGAGCGTCGTTTTATTTTTAAACATTGTTGACGATGTAGTAGCGGGCACATGCCATCATTAACGGTATTTGGATCAAAGAACCAAAAATAGTTAAAGGCTTAACTCTGCCGCTTAGTGTTGTGTATGAGCTGTGCGATTGACTTCTTTTCAGATGACGTAATTTCACTTCCTGTCTTACACATATAGATAGGATATATTATCAGATCCCTAAAATATCTGGTGATAATACAAAGCTATGTTTTCAGTCACATCCTGTTTAGTACAACATTTTTTTTTTATTTCTGGGCTTTGGGCAGCAAAGACCGTACAGCTAACAACAGTTACAAAAGTGCCATATTAACATGAATGCAATGTCCACAGTAGGGCAATAAAAAAAGTTCGAGTTAGGATGGTATTACACTACCATATTTTCTTGTCAAAGTTGATACGTCAAACATTTATGTCAAATAAATTTGATGGTGTAATGGGGAACTCTGTCAAATCTCGCCTGTTGTCAAATAAATATGATCAAGTACAGGGTCTCGCAGCAAAAAAAATGTTCAAAATGTGTGTGAAATCTTATGGGACTTAACTGCTAGGGTCATCAGTCCCGAAGCTTACACACTACTTAACTTAAATTACAGTCCATGACTGCAGCACCCCAGACCGCTCGGCTAATCCCGCGCGGCGGTCTCTCAGCAAATTTCATCATAAAAGTCGTTCGTCTTCCTTTCACTGCAATGTGAAATGTAGTGTGAAATGTAACAGCTTCGAGTACAGCTATTTGACGTCTCTGTATTGTATTTGTAAACATGGCTTCAAAGTTGGTTGGTACCTTCGATGTTTTTTTTTTCTTTTTTTTCCGCTGTAATATGCTGCAAGCGACTTCATGTTCACAGTCACACCTACAGCCACCAATCTACAGCCATCTGGAAACATCCAGGCAGCTTTCCAGCAAGCCGGGACAGAGGATATGATCACAGTCTAAAATCAAAAATTCTTTCTTAGCTTTCCATCCTACTTAATCTATTTTTGAACTCTGGATGCCACAAGTTAAAAAGCGCTTCATCTGTTTTGCACTTTTTATTAATTTTGTAGTTGTTGGAACATTAACTCCATAAATTAAATTATTCAAAATTAAAAATAGTTCTTATTGCTCATATAGTGTACTAAACATTTATTTACCGTCACATATTCTCTCTTCGGTGCTTTATAGATCGCTTCACATGTTTCTGGAATTATTTTGGTTAACGTGAAATGTGATATTAGAGTGCTGTGTCGTCAACTAGAATAGCTCTTTTATGTATCAAGAAATCGCAGTGTCACTGTTTGCCTGTCTTCTGCACGTATAGCATTTCTCAAGAGAGTATTATTTTTTGTAATATGAGAAGCCACTTAACTGAGCAAATTCTGAAATACACACTCATCCACTCGTAAGAAATTTATATATTAACACTTGACTCCCCCCACTTGCAGATTTCGTAACAAATTTTGCTGAATGCTTTTATTATCTCAATGTATTACCGGGTGATCAAAAAGTCAGTATAAATTTGAAAACTTAATAAACAACGGAATAATGTAGATAGAGAGGTAAAAATTGACACACATGCTTGGAATGACATGGGGTTTTATTAGAACAAAAAAAAAAAAAAAAAACACACACACACACACACACACACACACACAAAAGAGAACAAAGTTCACAAAATGTCCGACAGATGGCGCAGGACAGCAAAACGTCAGTGACTGCGCATGACAATCGTGTATAAAAGGAGCTTGGCCTCCCAGGTCCCTGGTTCACCGCTTGGTGCAACCAGTGGTTGCTGAAGGTCAATCCCTCCAAAACCCAGGCGATCATTGTAGGCAAAACCACCCCTTCCTTCCGCCTCCTCGATTTCTATCTAACCATCTATGGCCGTCCTATCGCCCTCACCCCCACCCTTAAGTACCTTGGCGTCGCCCTCGACTGTCGCCTCTCCTGGACCCCCCATCTCTGGACAATCCAAGATAAGGCGCGCTCCCGACTCCGTCTCCTCAAGCTCCACCATACTCCACACCTATAAATCCCTCATCTGCCCTATCCTTTGTTACGCCCATCCAGCCTGGATCTCCACCCCCCCTACCTCTTATAAATCCCTTCAGATCCTTGAACACCATGCTCTCTGTCTCGCCTATCGCATCCATCCCCCACGCGGATCCTGTATGACCTCGTTCCGTTTGCCAACCTCCTCCATTTACTTGAAAGGATACGGATCCTGTACACCTCCCATAAACTCGATCCTCCTCACCCGCTTGTCTCACCCATCCTCTCCACCCCCGCCCGCTCCCACGCCTGTATCCCCACATCCCACCCGGTCTCCATCTCTCCACCCTCCTTACCCTCTCCCAAGGTGGCTTCCGCCTCCCTAATGATGTCCTCCTCCCCTCCATCTACCCCTCCTATCCACTTTGATCCTCCCCTCCCACTTCCTGTGTCTTTTCCTTTAGGCACCCTCCCTCCCCTCTCTCCTTTCCCCCCCATCCCCCCTTCCTCCACCCCTCTTCCCCCGGGCTTCCCCTCCCCCTTCCTCCCTCCCCACTATCTCCCCTGCCCGTGGCATCTCTGCTCTCCCCTCTCCCTCTCCCACCCCCCTCCTCCTCTCTTGGCAGGTCCCCGGACTCGTACACGCTCTGTCGACATTCGCGCGCCGGAGATCATCGCCATCAGTGTCTCGTGTGTGTGCCTTCGTTTTGTGTTTAGTGTTCTTTCGCCGTCACGCCACCACTGTTCACCTGTGCCGTCGCAGTCGTCCGTGTTTTGTGCGCCGTGTCCACAGGTTTTAGTGTTTTTTTCTTGTCCAGCGTGAACGACTTCGTGTATATTGTTTTTCAGTGTCTACAGCTTTTTACCCGCCATTTGTCTTGCATTATCTGTACCTCCATTATGTTTTATATTGTACTACTCTCGACTGAAGAGCAGCGTATTATGCTGCTGACAGCCCACCTTTGTACAAGGTGTTTGAAATAACAATAAAGAAAAAAAACAGGTCCCCAGACCTCAGGTCGTGCGATTATTGGCTTTGGGGTTACCTGAAGTCGCAACAAGTGTATCGTGATCGACTGGCATCTCTAGGGATGCTGAAAGACAACATCCGACGCCAATTCCTCACCATAACTCTGGACATGCTTTACAGTGCTGTTCACAACATTATTCCTAGACTACAGCTATTGTTGAGGAATGATGGTGGACAAATTGAGCATTTTTGTATTTTTTTGTTTCTGATAAAACCCCATGTCATTCCAAGCATGTGTGTCAATTTGTACCTCTCTATCTACATTATTCCGTACAATTCTGCTCAGATGAACCACGTTTCTTTCTACACGGGGTCGATGGTAGTGCCCGGACACGCTGTCATCCAGGCAAATGGCTGCTCGAAACACGCACCACTACATGGACGGAAGTCATTCGAGGCAGTATTATATACTATGCTCTAGGGGCACTCACTTTGGATCCTGGAACCTGTGGTAGTGATCTAAGGTACCATGACAGCTGCGAACTACGTTCACATTACTGCGGGCCTCCTGGATGCCTTCATGCTCCATGTCTTCCCCGACAGAGATGTCATCTTGCAGCACAACTGCCCGTGTCATAGGGCCAGAATACTGATAAACTGGTTTGACTACCATCATAGTGAGCTCACGTCGACGACTTTTCACCAGATTTGAGTGATGGCACATATCTGGGCCGCTATCGGCCGCCAGCACCACAAACACAAGCGCGTAATTTACGCGAACCGCACGACTAATCTGTAGAAACGTAGACGTACCAAAGGCTTGTCCTATCTATGTCACGCACAACGGTTCTTGTACTGCGTTCAGAAGTTGCTCCAACTATTATGCAACTGCTCTTAATGTTTAGGTTCAACTGTGTACGTGCGATATTTCAGTGTCTATGATGCTATGCTCCTTCGTGCGGTGACTACAGTTTTTAGGATATAGGTGAAATGTATTCGCAGTTATGAATATGGTCAACTGTCAGCTTTGTAATGAAGTGACGACAATGAAAATTTGTGCCGGATCGGGACTCAAACCCGGATTTCCCGCTTATTGCGAGCGGTGGCCTTACGATATGGCTATCCGAACACGCCTCAGAGCCAGACCCAAACTTTCATATGTCGTCAACAATTGGTCTACATGTGCATTTTCAACTTTTCGCGGCACCGTGGATAGTCCATTAACTTTCAGCCATGCAGCCGCGCATCGCGTATCGTCCGGCCATCATCAGAGTGTGTCGCAAGACTGATGACAAGGTACTTACATGCTTCACCGCGCCGATACGCGTCTCGAAGGCAAAGTCTTATTTGCGCGGCTGCATGCCCGAAATTCAATGGAAAATGCGTCTACATTCTGTACTCCCACATTCATTATGCATATTTCCGCACAGGGAAGACATTTTAATTGTAAGTCGCTTGCCAGGTGTCGGTGGATAAATACTACATTTGAGATATGCATGTCCGAAGAAACAATGCATCGTACTTCTGGACAGCACAGTCACTGCAATATCTTATTTATCCGCCAAGACCGAGCAAGCGACTCTCAATTAAAATGTCTCCCCTGTACGAGCATGTACGAGGATAATTCAATAATGATAGAGACAAATTGATCTGAAGAAAGAAGCGTTTATTTTTACAAAATAATACTTTTTCTGAAACTTCCTGGCAGATTAAAACTGTGTGCCGGACCGAGACTCGAACTCGGGACCTTTGCCTTTCGCGGGCAAGTGCTCTACCAACTGAGCTACCCAAGCACGACTCACGCCCCGTCCTCACAGCTTTACTTCTGCCAGTACCTCGTCTCCTACCTTCCAAGCTTAACAGAAGCTCTCCTGCGAACCATGCAGAACTAGCACTCCTGAAAGAAAGGATATTGCGGAGACATGGCTTAGCCACAGCCTGGGGGATGTTTCCAGAATGAGATTTTCACTTTGCAGCGGAGTGTACGCTGATATGAAACTTCCTGGCAGATTAAAACTGTGTGCCGGACCGAGACTCGAACTCGGGACCTTTGCCTTTCGCGGGCAAGTGCTCTACCAACTGAGCTACCCAAGCACGACTCACGCCCCGTCCTCACAGCTTTACTTCTGCCAGTACCTCGTCTCCTACCTTCCAAGCTTAACAGAAGCTCTCCTGCGAACCATGCAGAACTAGCACTCCTGAAAGAAAGGATATTGCGGAGACATGGCTTAGCCACAGCCTGGGGGATGTTTCCAGAATGAGATTTTCACTTTGCAGCGGAGTGTACGCTGATATGAAACTTCCTGGCAGATTAAAACTGTGTGCCGAACCGAGACTCGAACTCGGGACCTTTGCCTTTCGCGGGCAAGTGCTCTACCAACTGAGCTACCCAAGCACGACTCACGCCCCCTCCTCACAGCTTTACTTCTGCCAGTACCTCGTCTACTACCTTCGAAACTTAACAGAAGCTCTCCTGCGAGCCATGCGGAACTAGCACTCCTGAAAGAAAGGATATTGCGGAGACATGGCTTAGCCACAGCCTGTGGGATGTTTCCAGAATGTGATTTTCACTCTGCTAGTCTTCCCAGCCCATTTTGTCGACGGTTTCACGGGTTAGTCGAGCAATCTGAGGACGTGCGCTCTCTTGCTGGAGAATTACACCTCTCCTCTGAGATCCACGACGTATCTCTCTCATGGCTGCCTTCACAAAAAACTGGACCTTCAGCATTCCAAAACAACGTCAACATGACTTTTCCTGCTGATGCTTGGGGTTTGGATTTTTGCTTTACAGGTGAGTTGGTGTGCTTCCACTCCATGCTGTGTCTTTTTGATTCTGACGCATAATCGTGAACCCAAGTTTCATTACAAGTCAAAATTTTGTTGAGGAAGTGCTTAGCTTCTCTTTCATAACACACTCCTTGTTTCCTTGTGTAGCCGCGTCAACTCCTTTGGGATCAAATCTTCCACATGTTTTGCGATACTTCAGCTTGCTACATATAATGTTATGAATTGTACCAGTACTAACTTGAACCTTATCAACTATCATTTCCACAGTCACATGGCGGTCGGCACGAATAATGTTATCAATTCGACTTTGAAGTGGGGGAGTCGAAACTGCAACTGATCGGTCAGAACGGTGTTCTACGAATAACAGAATGTTGTTCAACTAATGTGGACGTTTCAAGCGGACTCGCCATCTTGAAATGTATTTTTCAGGTCATAAACAAAACAATGTTGATACATCAACTGGTCAGGGCTCATTCCAGCGATGCCAACTTAAAGCCATAAAAGTACCAAACTTGCCCTACTAACAGTTTTTTCCTAAGACCAATTTGTCTCTTTTAGTTATTGAATGACCCTCTTATATAATGAATGTACGCGTGCGGGTTGTCTACACATTGTTGACTACATATGGAAGTTTGAGTCTGTCTGTGAAGCGTTCCTGGATAGCTCAATGGTAAGGCGACCGCTCGCGGTAAGCGGAAAATCCGGCTTACGAGTGCCGGTTCGACACCATTTTTCATTTTTCACTGTCGTCATTCTATTATACTGCTGATCGTTGTCCGTATTCGCAACTGCGAATACATTTCATTTACACGTGTAAACGTTTGATGTTACACATTAGGTGAGAGCTACGTGATTTACATCCACAGATAACGACTGTTTTGTGGTTACTACAGATTTCTAATGTGTCTTATCTGTTCTCCGACCACTTGAAACGAATTACAAGATAGCAGTGACTAGCCCCACACAACACTGTACGCCCCGGATAATTGTATTTTGCCTTCTGAAACGCAGATGCCGCCGAAGATCGGCATATGACCGACACTAGCAAGAAGACATCAAAAAGTTACAATTTATTGAAGCTTATGCCAGAGTATGTACAATAATATGACATTTCCTTAACTACTGCTTTTGCTTGTATACATGCAACTTTCTACACCGCATGATGATCTTGATTTTTATGTTAAGAATCAATTTTGAAAAAGAACCAAAGACAATGAAATACTTGACAGTCGCAGTACACAAAGAATCCCTCTCCAAACCAAATAACAAAGAAAAGAAGGGAAGTAGTAATCAACCCGACGGATCAAAAGTGTTTACCGGATACAATCGAACCCGAACCATTGCCAGTCCCGCAGAATCCTCTTATCAACTGAGCTATGCAGGCAAGACCCTAGCTCCGCCTTCGCCGTTGCAATTCTAGGAAGTGCAGGGAAGCTAAGACGAAATGGCTACATGAAACATATGAAGGAATCGAAAAAGAAATGACTGTCGGAAGGACTATCTCGGTATAAAGGGAAGTCAAAAAAACCTTACGTGAAGTTAAAATCAAGGGTGGTAACATTAAGAGTGCACCGGGAATTCCACTGTTAAATACAGAGGAGAGAGCGGATAGGTGGAAAGAGTACGTTAAAGGCCTATATGAGGGGGAAGATTTGTCCGATGTGATAGAAGAAGAAACAGGAGTCAATTTGAAGAGATGGGGGATGCAATACTATAATCAGAATTTAAGAGAGCTTTGGAGGACTTAAGTTCAAAATGGCTCTGAGCACTACAGGACTTAACACCTGAGGCCATCAGTCCCCTAGAACTTAGAACTACTTAAACCTAACTAACCTAAAGACATCACACACATCCATGCCTGAGGCAGGATTCGAAGCGCCTACAACCGCTCGGCCACACCGGCCGGCACTGAAGTTCAAGTAAGGCGGAAAGGGTGGATAACATTCCATTATAATTTCTAAAACCATTGGGGGAAGTAGCAACAAAACGAGTATTCACGTTGGTGCGTAGAATGTATGAGCCTGGCGACATACCATCTGACTTTCGGAAAAATGTCATCCAAACAATTCCGATAACTGCAAGAGCTGACAAGTGCGATAATTATCGCACAATCCGCTTAACAGGTCATACATCCAAGTTGCTTACAAGAATACTATGGAGAAGGCTGGAAAAGAAAATTAAGGATGTGTTGGATGATGAACAATTTGGCTTTAGGAAAGATGAAGACAGCAGAGAGGCAATTCTCACGTTGAAGTTCATAATGGAAGCAAGAGTAAAGAGAAATCAAGACACGTTCTTTGAATTTGTCGACCTGAAAAATTGTTCGATAATGTAAAATCGTGCAAGACGTTCGAAATGCTGAGGAAAAAGGGCCACCAAGAACGAAGTTGCTCGAAAGGTGCTAGATAGGAATGTCTTCTTTCGCCCCTACTGTTCAGTCTACACATCGAAGATACAACGATGGAATAAACGAAAGGTACAGGAGTGGAATTAAAATTCAAGGTAAAAGGATATTATCAATGATGCGATTCGCTGATGGCATTCCTATCCTCAGTGGAAGTGAAGAAGAATTACATGATCTGCTGAATGGAATGAACAGTCTAATGAGTACAGAATAGGAGCTGAGAGCAAATCAAAGAAAGACGAAAGTAATGAGAGCTATCAGAAATGACAACAGCGAGAAACGTAACATCAGGATTCATGGATGAAGTTAAGGAAGGTAGCAAAATGACCAATGACGGACGAAGCAAGGAGGACATGAAAAGCAGACTAGCACTACCATTAAGTGCATTCCTAGCTAAGGGAAATCTACTAGTATCGCCGGCCGCGGTGGTCTCGTGGTTCTAGGCGCGCAGTCCGGAACCGCGCGACTGCTACGGTCGCAGGTTCGAATCCTGCCTCGGGATGGATGTGTATGATGTCCTTAGGTTAGTTAGGTTTAAGTAGTTCTAAGTTCTAGGGGACTGATGACCTCAGCAGTTGAGTCCTATAGTACTCAGATAGTCTACTAGCAAGGCGTTCGATACAGTTCCCCACAGTCGTTTAATGAACAAAGTAAGAGCATATGGACTATCAGACCAATTGTGTGATTGGATTGAGGAGTTCCTAGATAACAGGACGCAGCATGTTATTCTCAATGGAGAGAAGTCTTCCGAAGTAAGAGTGATTTCAGGTGTGCCGCAGGGGAGTGTCATAGGACCGTTGCTATTCACAATATACATAAATGACCTGGTGGATGACATCGGAAGTTCACTGAGGCTTTTTGCAGATGATGCTGTGGTGTATCGAGAGGTTGTAACAATGGAAAATTGTACTGATATGCAGGAGGATCTGCAGCGAATGGACGCATGGTGCAGGGAATGGCAATTGAATCTCAATGTAGACAAGTGTAATGTGCTGCGAATACACAGAAAGATAGATCCTTTGTCATTTAGCTACAAAATAGCAGGTCAGCAACTGGAAGCAGTTAATACTATAAATTATCTGGGAGTACGCATTAGGAGTGATTTAAAATGAAATGATCATATAATGTTGATCGTCGGTAAAGCAGATGCCAGACTGAGATTCATTGGAACAATCCTAAAGAAATGCAATCCGAAAACAAAGGAAGTAGGTTGCAGTACGCTTGTTCGCCCACTGCTTGAATACTGCTCAGCAGTGTGGGATCCGTACCAGATAGGGTTGATAGAAGATATAGAGAAGATCCAACGGAGAGCAGCGCGCTTCGTTACAGGATCATTTAGTAATCGCGAAAGCGCTACGGAGATGATAGATAAACTCCAGAGGAAGACTCTGCAGGAGAGACGCTCAGTAGCTCGGTACGGGCTTTTTTTAAAGTTTCGAGAACATACCTTCACCGAAGAGTCAAGCAGTATATTGCTCCCTCCTACGTATATCTCGCGAAGAGACCATGAGGATAAAATCAGAGAGATTAGAGCCCACACAGAGGCATACCGACAATCCTTCTTTCCACGAACAATACGAGACTGGAATAGAAGGGAGAACCGATAGAGGTACTGAAGGTACCCTCCGCCACACACCGTCAGGTGGCTTGCGGAGTTGGATGTAGATGTAGATGTAGATATCAAACACAGGCCTTAATTATGGAAGCAATGTCCGAGAATGTACATTTGGAGAACAGCATTGTGTGGTAGTGAATCATGAACTGTGGGCAAACCGGAACAAAAGAGAATCGAACTATTTGAGATGTAGTGATACGGACGAATGTTGGACATTAAGTGCAGATACTAAAAATTATTTTCAATAGAGCGTTAGTGACAAAGCAAATGTATACACCGCTTCAGAGGGGCTAAGTTCTTTATAATCTGAAGATGACTACATAAGCATTAAAACCTGTAACCAGGTCTCTAATTAATAAATCTTAGATCAGTATAATATAATGGGAGAAAGTATCCCAAATATAAACACACAAGATGTAAATTGGAAATATTCCAGTTTACGACAAGTCCCAAAGTAAACAATAGGATCCTTTCTTAAGATTACACGAGGTACGTTTAAAAGAAAATGTGCTGTTTTGATTTTATATGGTACAAGCTAATTAGTATAATTACCTAACTGTCCAATATATCACATTCAAGATAAACGTTACTGATTTGATAATGTCAGCCAAACTAAGGCTGCACGATTTAAAAAAAAAATGTTCGTCTGGTTATATATTTGTAATTTATTACATATATGGCTCTGAGCACTATGGGACTTAACATCTGAGGTCATCAGTCCCCTAGAACTTAGAACTGCTTAAACCTAACTAACCTAAGGACATCACACACATCCATGCCCGATGCAGGATTCGAACCTGCGACCGTAGCAGTCACGCGGTTCCGGACTGAAGCGCCTAGAACCGCACGGCCACCGGGGCCGGCATTTATTTATATTTCGAATCAAATATTTCTCTGTGATGTACAAGGAGCTGTTAAAGAGATGCAACTGTAATCTACATTTCAACAAACTATAACTGTCTGTCAGGCATTTTATTTCTACGAGAGATTACGATTACCAAAGAGTGCCAACGTCAAGTTCGCCAGAAAAGAACGTATATTTTACTTGGGAATATCACTACTATACAATGTGTAAGTGTTGTGTTCTCTTGAACTACAAGTACTCTGAGCGTTATTGGACAGTGATTAACTTGTCGGTGCCTAGCATACCCCATCTGAAATCAGTGACTGAAACGGGCTTCACCAGAGCTATGTAAAAGCTTCCCCGACCGCCACTTGTTCCCCCCCCCCCCCCTCAATTTGTAATGTTTACCCTCTTACTGAATCATGGCCTTTTTGTGGTGAAGTAAATGAATCAGGGCCTCCCATACGATAGTTTGCTGGGTAAGGAGAGGGAGGCTACACCGGAATTTGGAGTATTTTTTAATATTTTGGAAGGCGAACTGCGACTCTTAAGTATCCGCGAAAAGTTCCAGTTCCGATCCTGTTGAAAAACTCCGTAATACCGACTTTTAAATCATTTTCTTGAAAGAAAAACACCTGACTACACTAGATTATTCCTTTCAGTGAGAGTTAGTGGGGTGGTCCTCCCTGCACCCCGGGTATGGGAGAACTGAATGAAGTAGAGCAGACTATTCTGCAACAATGCGGATCACTTATGCTTGCTTCACTTCAATATATACCAAATCGTTGGACATAATTCCTCACACCTTCACAAACTGCAGCTAACATTTCTTTCCTTGTTTTACAGGTGGAATAAGCTGTTTTGGGATCGTCTGTCCGATTTCAGATGTGGGTGCATTCCCTGAATGACATTTATTCCGCTATGGGAGTTCGTGTTGCCGTTTTTGGGAGTTCATGTTGCCGTTTTCCTTAACCAATGTTTGGATTAATGCCAATTTTCGTTTCTTCTGGGGTCTTCCCTAAGAGTTCATCATAAATTAAATTTATTGTACGATTTTTTGTTGATATCACTCAGTCATTATCGAATATCCCCCACAAGATTGCCTATTTTTTGGGTTTTAATTGCTACCTTCATTTCATCATCATCTCCTATTTGACTGCCTTGAATATCTGAGAATTCTAGCTTAAAACATTGTTGTGGAAATCTAGAAGCTCATGTAAGTAATGAGCACATATGTCACCCTTCTCTATAATGTTTAAGCTAATTATAGGTTTTTCTGCTACGAAGATAATGAGTAGTGTTTGAGAGCTACTGTGTTGTTAAATATTATTACCATCACTTTTGAATCTGAAACCATACAAAATATGTTTTTCTTATGGACTTCCGTAGTCCTATTAAAACTGGCACAGAAGTAGCAGAGTGTTTGCAAATTAAATTCCAATAACTAGGGGTGCTCAAAATCTGCCCTAACTGTCATTCGTAACCAACACTACGTAAAACATAAATGCTACATTTAACTGCCCTCAGAACTGTTGTATATGAGCTTGTCGCACGTACACAGAAGATGCATACCACTGGAACGACGGAAGTCTAGAACTACTACATATTGGTTAATCTGTTAGTTGCCGTTTTCATTCCTGATAGTACATCTGCGAAAACGAAGGTGCGAACAGAAAGTCGATCGAAAATAACACCGATATTGTGACCTTTCTTTTCTAAACCCAATCAGAATCCTTAAGTTTTATGAATATCATTTTGCGTGAATCAATGATAGTATTACCAACGATAAACGTGCAAAATATTTTGTATTTTTTCAAGTTGAATGACTTATTTAGTGTAAAATTACGCGTAAAAAGAATAGAAATACGGAACAAGTAGCTAGTAAGATTGAATTGATCCAAAATTGTGTGTCAGATCCACAGAAAATGGTCTCTGCTATCCATAAATCTTAGTTGTGTAATCTAAATAAGGGTAACCTTGAAAAAGAAATGTGAATTAAAATAAGAGTGGCATACGAGCAAAAAAGACCATGGCGTACTGTACATTACCTATGAAAAGTCGGACCAAACGCTGCAAGGTCAGTGCTGTTTCTTATTGTAGTCTGCTCGAAGAGTGGCACAACTGTAACGCTGACTTAACTTTTTTCATGCGTCGGGCGCTTCTGCTTACTGTGATCAAATCTCATTTCCTTCAAGGTTCTCGAACAGCCCACGAAAATTCTGAACCATTGCAGCCTGTTTTCTGAACTTACTCTGTTAAAGAAGTAAGGATACTTCTGCTCCTACCAAGTTCGACAGATGTTATACTCCGATTAACATTGCTTTCTGAATGACGTTTCAGCGCGTGGAGTAACAGCGACCACCGCCACCCAGTCGCAGTCGTTAGTCGAGCGTCACGTGCTCGCCGTGTTGCCAGTTTGGTACGTCCAGTATGTCTTGTGTAGCGGACTGGCAGCAGAACGGCAACGCTGCTGCCCGCCACTACGATCTGTCGGTCACTGCTCATTTTAATCGCCGCGTAGGCTGGAAATTTTCCCGTTAGAGCAATGGACAGCAGAAAGGTGGAAGGAGTACATACAGGGTCTATATAAGGTCCTGTACTTGAAGACAATATTATGGATATGGAAGAGGACGTAGATGAAGATGAAATGGAAGGTATGAAACTGCGTGAAGAATTTGACAGAGTACTGAAAGATCTAATTCGAAACAAGTTCCCAGGAGTAGACAACATTTCATTAGAACTAATCATAGTCGGACATGACAAAATTGTTCCATCTGGTGAGCAAGATGTATCAGACAGGCGAAATACCCTCAGATTTTAAGAAGAATATAATAATTCCAACCCCCCCAAAGAAAGCTGTTGACAGGTGTGAAAGGTGGAAGGAGTACATACAGGGTCTATATAAGGTCCTGTACTTGAAGACAATATTATGGATATGGAAGAGGACGTAGATGAAGATGAAATGGAAGGTATGAAACTGCGTGAAGAATTTGACAGAGTACTGAAAGATCTAATTCGAAACAAGTTCCCAGGAGTAGACAACATTTCATTAGAACTAATCATAGTCGGACATGACAAAATTGTTCCATCTGGTGAGCAAGATGTATCAGACAGGCGAAATACCCTCAGATTTTAAGAAGAATATAATAATTCCAACCCCCCCAAAGAAAGCTGTTGACAGGTGTGAAAATTATCGAACTATCAGTTTCATAAGTCACGGCCGCAAAATATTAACACGAATTCTTTACAGACGATTGGAAAAACTAGTAGAAGCCGACATCGGGGAAGAACAGTTTTGATTCGGTAGAAATGTTGAACACGCGAGGCAATACTGACCCTACGACTCATCTTAGAAGATAGATTAAGGAAAGGCAAACCTAAGTTCCTAGTATTTGCAGACGTAGAGAAAGCTTTTGACAATGTTGACTGGAATACTCTCAAATTCTGAAGGTGGCAGGGGTAAAATACGGGGAGCGAAATGCAATTTGCAATTTGTACAGAAACCAAATGGTGCTTGTAAGAGCCCAGGAGGCATGAAAGGGAAGCAGTGGTTGAGAAGGGAGTGAGACAGGGTTGTAGTCTATCCCCGATGTTATTCTATATGTATATTGAGCAAGCAGTAAAGGAAACAAAAGAAAAAATTGGAGTAGGAGTTAAAATCTATGGAGCAGAAATACAAAGTGTGAGGTCTGCTGATGACATTGTAATTCTGTTAGACGTCAAAGTACCTGGAAGAGCAGTTGAACAGAATGGACAGTGTCCTGAAAGGAGGATGAACATCAACAAAAGCAAAACGAGGATAATGGAATACAGTCGAATTAAATCGGGTGATGCTGGGGGAATTAGATTAAGAAATGAGACACTTAAAGTAGTAAAGGAGTTTTGCTATTTGGGGAGCAAAATAACTGATGATGGTCGAAGTAGAGAGGATATAAAATGTAGACTGGCAATGGAAAGGAAAGCGTTTCCGAACAAGATAAACTTGTTAGCATCGAGTACAGATTTAAGTGTCAGGAAGTCGCTTCTGAACGTATTTGTATGGAGTGTAGCCACGTATGGAAGTAAAATATGGACGATAAACAGTTTAGAAAGGAAGAGAACAGAAGCTTTCGAAATGTGGTGCTACAGAAGAACGCTCAAGATTAGATGGGTAGATCACGTAACTAATGAGGAAGTACTGAATAGAACTTGGGAGAACAAGAGTTTGTAGCACAACCTGACTAAATGAAGGGATCGGTTGGTAAGACACGTTCTGAGGCATGAAGGAATCACCAATTTAGTACTGGAGGGAAGCGTAGAGGGTAAAAATCGTAGAGGGAGACCAAGAGATGAAAACACTAAGAAGATTCAGAAGGATGTAGGAGTGCAGTAGGTATTGGGGCATGCAGAAGCTATCACAGGATAGAGTAGCATGGAGAGCTGCATCAAACCAGTCTCTGGACTAAAGACCACGACGCAGCAACACAGTACTGGTTCAAATGAATCTGAGCACTATGGACTTAACTTCTGAGGTCATCAGTCCCCTAGAACTTAGAACTACTTAAACCTAACTAACCTAAGGACATCACACACATCCGTGCCCGGGGCAGGATTCGAACCTGCGACCGTAGAGGTCGCGCGGTTCCAGACTGTAGCGCCTAGAACCGCTCGGCCATCCAGGCCGGCAAACACAGTACTGGATTTTGCAAAAAACCAAAAGAAAAAATTATCACTGCGGTTTTATAAATCTACTACCGTTACGACATTATTAAACAGCAACCACTGACAACTATGAATTTTCATCTCCTCGTTTTAAAAACACGATATAACATGCGTTGTATTCCTGAAAATACAGAGGTATGTGGTCGGACGTATTCTATATCCGACTCCATTTCGAGGGAAAGGTTCGAGGTTTCTTTAATTGCAGGCGTCGGCGGAGACGAGTGCTAATCCTCAGTCTAGTAACGATTAATTTGATGATGTTATCTGTCGCGTTTTCGAATTATCACACGCTGAAAACTGCGGATCCTGCTTGAATATGCTGCCAACTATATAACCTGCTGTGTCTCATTGTGCATAAATTTTTCGTCTTTGAACTTTTTTTTAAAGCTTATAATAAGTAGCAACCCAAAATATGTTCTTGTGGGTTAGCACTTTATTCCGTACGACCCCTTCAAACTGGATGCTCACGGTTCATAAGAAACGAGTTGTACACTGCAACACAATTTCAAATTTCTGCAACTGCTACATGGAATACATGTTGGTCTATTGGACATCTATTACATGTATAATTTACTAATGTGAAATAATTGTATAGATGAAATATAAACTGTATTTGTCAACACAGATACAGTAATCTTCCGATTCAGCACATCACTGTGCAAACCAATCAGAGGAGTAATAAAAGGGCGCAGAGACCTGTAGCCCAAGTATTCGTCCTGTGTATTAAACACTTTCAGGATTAGAAACTACGCGAAAAACACATACTTTATTCATTCTTGATTAACTTCAATTAGCAAACAAAATATTGCACACGGATTTTGAAAAAGTTGACAATCACTGCAAAACAAAATAAGACAAACTAGATTTTAACATAATGGGACGAACCATTCGTTTGGAATTATGTAGTTGAGCTGCTGTTCATAAGCCGCAATGAAAGGAGAATACATCAACAGACTGGTTCAATGTTTTCGTTACATACAACTGTATCAATTTAGGACGAACCATTCGTTTGGAAGTATGAAGTTGCGCTCCTGTTCATAACCCGTAATGAAAGGAGACTACATCAGGAGACTGGTTCAATGTTTTCGTTACATACAGGAAGAGTATCCGTCAAAAATCATCAACATAACAGCGGATGGACTGAATGGATTTTTCATATCACTGCTTGGCTGATCTGAACTGACCCCTAGAAGTTGTGATTCTTTTAGGCGAGAAAGGTAAGAATGAATAATAAAGGCATTTTCTTGAACTGATGCTCATTCCACATGCTGCGTGGTTGAGCTGAACTGCCACCTAAGTTGATGTGCTTCTTTTCGGGTAGGAAGTTAGATAAGAATGAGTACTAAAGCCACTGTTCTGATACTGATGCCCATTCCACAGGCGTGCATCCTTTCCCCTTGGGTGCACTTCACATAGCATAAGGTATGTCAAATCCGTCTTTGCAACTACAAAAATGCGTACTTTTCTTGCCGTATACGTTGTAGTCCGCATCCCCATTTTCTACGCATTTTAGCGTTTGGCACTAATGTTAGTGGCTTTGATTTCCTTGATGCAAAACACGATTATATATTGGACCACTAATTTTTATTTGTGGTTCTTTGACTAATTGCTAGTACACATTTACACACATTTTAGTAGTTGCAAAGGCGAAATTACTCGTCTTATTTAATTGTATTACTTATTTGTGCCATCGGCGTTTCGTCACTCTCGTAGTATCTCAGCTGTCTTCCTTCTCTCCAATGGCGGATCAGTATCTCTGCCACATGGTCAACTATATATATGCTTTCGTCAGTTCTATCAACTGCCGTTTTGTTTCGCCCATCTGAATTCCTGCCCTTACACTACTTGTTCTTGTTCTGGTAACTGACCTTTATTAAGTATGGTGTAATATATTCATTAATCTCTCTCTCTCTCTCTCTCTCTCTCTCTCTCTCTGCCCGTCTAACAGGAAGCATGAAAACCCTAATCTTATTAGCTAAAATAAAATAATTATACACAACTATGTGTACACAAATTAAGTATTAAAAACGCGAAATACACTGCAAGTTTTGCCACTAAAAGAACTTCTGTTCTTCGCAGCTTACCTGCGATTCTGCCATATCGTTGGAACATTCGTTCAACGTCTGTCTTGGAGCACTGGAAAGTGTTGAGGTTGCCCACAAATACCCGCGAGTTGACAGCTTGCGGGTCTTGCGAATTTGTCTGGTTGCCCACTTTGCTCATCTTCATAGCGAGGTCGGGAAGTACGGCCTGGAACAAGACAATCAGTTCTAAGTTACATGCTTCCGGCTTGTGAAATCAGCCTCAGCTTACTGAGAGGAGAAACGTTGACATCGAAAACTACAATGACATACATCGAACAAAGCAGTGAAACTGAATAAGTCAGCGGCCATGACAATGAAGAAAGAACCATAAGTTGTTACTCCAAAATCGCACGACAACGCACGCAGCAGCAACCACACATAAAGGTGGAGAGCGAGGAAGTTTACACAGTGACGCAATCTAACACAATAATAACACAACAGTATTTTTACTATAACTTTCCTTCGCCTGATCTTTGAACGCTTACGCACCACTTAAAGGGAGACGTACGATTTAGAATGGACTTCGAATCACCGTGTAATACGACCTGAAACAAGTAAGTGAGAGGAAAAAAAAAGGTTACGACTGACTGATGACTGCCCTCAGAACCTTTGGCTCTGACATCTGGCAGTTAACCCACTTGGTCACCGAGACACAGAAACAACTTTAAAAAAAATGTATATACAGCTATAAAATCAGATGAATTGACAAACTTATGAGCACGAAAGAGATGCAAGAGATGGGTTTAAGATATTTTTGAGTACCATTAAGCTAAATAGTGGACAGCGAGTGAAACAATGGGTTGCATTGTCATCCATCACACTTGGTGAATGCATCCACAATATTGGGTAGGGACTTACGAACGTCTCGACTCTTGTGGAGGAATTCGGAAGGGTAGTTACGAAACTGCACTTTGCCTCACTGGCTCGAAAGAAATACACAATAGCCAGTTCGCGAATTCAGAGGTCGCAGAATGTTTTCCTTCACTTCCAGTTTTCCTCCCAACGATGCATGGCCAAGAACCTCGTCAAAGACGGAACGACGGAAGATTAATGTTTAAGGTCTCATCGTCAACGAGTTTGAGAACAACAGAAGCTCGAATTGGGATTTTCCAAATTTGAGTGCAGTGTCTTGAATAGTTACACGTTTCTAGGTATAATACGCACGGTGTTAAAATTTCTCCAGCTTTACTACTTGAGAAATGAACATTCGAGATTCCTTACAAAAAAGTTTGTAATCCACATACACGACGGCAATGTTGCTTCTTGGACTTAATACACGGCTAATGTATTCTAGCACAGCAGGAGATAATTTGCTGTTAGGGACAACGAATTTTACATCTCACGAGCAGAAAGCACGCATAGATATGGAATAATTCATTAATTCCATTAATAATTCTCTTTAGCAAGGAACTTAAATAAATGTAGCAGTAATTAAATTTTTCGTCGTACGTGGCAGAAATGACTCCAATAAGAAAATACAATTTTAAGGAAACAGTCAAAGTTCAGAGATTAAAATCTGATTTTATTTAGACACATTTAAAGTCATTAGCGCAATTAAATTATCTAACGAAAATTGAGTATAATAGAAAAATGACTCGTTAGTACTTCAGTTTGAATAGTCTTAAATCAACTAATTCAGCAGCAGATTCGGTTCTCACTTATGAAGGAAAGATTTAACAAGCATTTAAGCTAAATATTTCGAACACACGCATGAAGATTATCACTTACGCGAACTGTATTCACGATGTTACTGAAACTGTTGACAAGATATTTACCGTATCTTTCAGGTGTGCTTTAGGACATCCACAGAATGCTCGTACAAATGGGAGATGGCGTATAGCGGCACTCGAGCCGCTAGCCTAGATACAAAATTCATTCAAAAGAAACTGAGTTATTCTTTACGCGGATTCAAGAAAAAAAAATCCAAATATTACAATGCCAACTGAAAACTACCTGAACAGCTCTTCACAGAACTATTTAATGACCTGAAAATTCTTGGCAATGAGTCGACATTGGTCAAAGTATCACAATTTTTTCTTGATTGCTATATAGTTACTTGACGCACAACTAATAAATTCATATAATATGCACAGAGATTTACCTAGTAAACAGTCTTTAAGATGCGATAATTCACTGCAAACTCTAAATGGTTTTAAATACTATCGTTTTAGTTATTTTAGTGCAACCCTTGCAAGCGCCAACAATGATCTAGCATTGTTGATAACAATCACACTGACGCAGCACAATTAGAGCAGCAGAAATACCATAATTTGAATGCCATTCCCTCGTCTCTCGAAATATTTGGCTGTAGTGACAGATTGATCCGCAGCGCAGCTAAGTATCTGACGTTAACTTAGTATCAACGTAGAGCACATTTCTTGGAATCAGATTCAAGAAACTCTTAACTCATTGCTAATGGACGAGAAGTCACTCAAATTAGGTTTTTAACACCAGCATTGTAAACAAATTATACATTAGGCACTACCATACCAATTGAACAGTAACAAAAAAAAAACTGTACAGTTTACGGGAATCTGTGGATGAGTTACGTATCCCGACTCCAATGAATGACATAAAAGGAACTGCAAGTTCATTTTAAGAGAGATAATGATATATAATAATAACACACACGATTCGTAAGTAGGGGTTGCGAAAAACTGGCACAACTAAGGGAATGGGCGTTCATTTACCACTCCTACACGTGAATCTTTGTACAGTATGCTTCATTGAAAGCCACAGAATCGATTAACCATGTAATAACAATAGATTGCGCTTCGTAAGCCTGTAGCAAAATATGGCACCAAAATATACCTGAGTCAACTGTTGCACTAAATATACAGTACGAAGACAGAATTGTATGACGTTAGGGCGCACATTTCACAATTAAATTGGTAATCTCATTACAATGAAGAAACAAGGCGGGATTAATACATGAGGAAATGCGCTTGTGAACGCTCATTATGTAGTCCAAGATAAATGGCGTAATTTGCTTACCACGTCTGTCCCAAATTTGGAACAGAAGCTTCCCAAAGCGATGTAAAAGCCTTACGCTGAATTGGCCGCACAACAACGCTGAAATTCGCCTGTGGAAAGAGCTGTAATAAGCGTAATATTTCCGCTAAGGCTAATCTCAATTAATTACAGCGGGCAGATAGCCAAAAGAATCTACACTAAACAGAGATTATTCTTAGTCTGCAAAGGTTAGCTTTTGCTCAGCGGTACTCAGTAAATTCATTGTTATCTGAATGTCATTTGTTGGACAAAGATTAATTAGTTTCCTTGAATTCTACAACCGTAATTATGAGGCGATCAAAGATAATTATATCGTGTGCATGATACAAGCATGAATAGATGTCTTCCATAAACAATGTTTCCTTCCTAACAACTAACGGCATTTTTCGAGTAACCCGTAATTAACACATCTTCAAAAATCAAAGAAGAAAATAGTGTTTTGTTCACTATCGCCTCTCAATGTATAAGGTGGCTAGTAAGATTATTACAAAGATGTTTTTATAGTGTTAAATATTTTCGGTTCACAGATGACTAAACTTGAAACAGAAGAGGTCAGCAAGAACAAATAAAGTATAATGGATCTTCCTCATTTAATTTATTCGTGGCAACACGAGAGAGAGGCAGTATGAACGTAGCGATCACGGACCAAGTACCACATTTTTACAACTTTAACAAGCAGGTCAATGTGAGTGACGGTAAGACGAACCGTGATAGCTTTCTGGATGTATTCGGCATAATCTACGTGAAAAGTCATATAAATACGAGCAAAAGTTATTGTCCGGTTAGTACCAATAATATCAGTGAAATCAAAATATGAAAGAAAATCAATGCGCTAAATTGCAGCAACCAATTGTGAAGCGCCCGCCTGTGAAATTTTGCTATTTCGCGAGATTCTTGTAAAGCATGGGCTTTTACTATATTAACATAGCCAAAAGCATGTAAATTAATTATTACTTCGCACTTGTCATTATTTTATGGAGTACCGACTTCTCGGAAGAAAACAAATAAATTTTCATAGTTTAATTCATTTCCTGGAAAAAATTCGAGGCTACGACCGGTAATTTGACTTCCAGGAATCGCTTACCGAATTCCATTTCTTTTTACCGTGGAGGGGTACCTGATGCATAATTTGTGGTTTTTCGGTGGACCAATAGTGATTAGTGTGACTGTTCACGTCAGCAGAAAGGGGAAATCCAACTGGTTTCAGGTGTAAGGACATAAATACAGAATTACAGGATGTGCTTTTAACACCTCTCTGTTGCGAATGCGGCCTAGGAGATGTTATTATTATTAGTTTCTAGTAATAATTTTCCCCACTACGTTCCCAACCATTTCCGGAATTCGACGAATTATGAATACGATTAATATTAGAAACATGGCCAATGGATTGCCATGTTCCATTTTGTTACCAACTTCTAACCACTGCTTTATGTACAGACAAAATTATTAATACGATTAATATTAGAAACATGGCCAATGGATTGCAATGTTCCATTTTGTTACCAACTTCTAACCACTGCTTTATGTACTGGCACTTTAGTTCAGAAGTTGTTTGTTAATGGAGAATTTTACGAGAGATTTTAAATAAATCATTATGGATGTGTCAACTGTACACGCTCTTTCATTGACGGGGTACGGCATACTTTACCTACAGCGTTCGAACAAATAGCTACAACTAGCGGCAAAAGAATAATAGCCCACCACAAAGAAGGAGAACCATGGTGAACGGTGTGCAAAAAAATGTTCGGAATACAAAATTGTACTTATGTTTCGGAAATGAAGTGGTAGTACGACCTGCAGAGCAGATGAGAGGAAACACAGATGCCAACAAACTATCCCACTGAAGATTCCTCAGAGTAAGAAAAAGGCGAAACACCTCTGGGAAAAATAAATTAAGTTGCAGCAAGAAAAGGCGGATTTATTTACAAAACAAGTATTTCTGTGCTTACTGCGGAGGACGAGCACGCAAACAAACGTTTGTTCCATGGTTCCCTTCAGCCTAGGGAACAGAAAGAAGTCGCAAGGTGCCATGTCCAGCGATTGCGGTGACTGAGGCAACATAACGATTTTATTTTTTGCCAATAAATCACGAATGACCATTGGAGGTGTGAGCGGGAGCATTATCGTGGTGCAATTTCCACGAGTGGTTTTGCCACAGTTCTGGTCGTTTTCTTACGATTGCTTCACGCAAACGGCGCGTAACTTCCTCGTAGTATTCCTTACTGACCGTAGGACCACAAGGCAGAAACTCATGATTGAACGGTCCCACTGTCATCGAAGAAAACACCGAGAATAACTTGTACACGTGATCAAACCTGTCAGTTTTTTTATCCCCAGTCTTGGCTCTTAATGCAGTTTCCATTGAGACGATTGGGCCTTCATTTCGACGTCATACCCGTATACACACGTTTCGTCACCTGTTATGTCTTTCTTTAGAAATTCTGAATCGTTGTCGACTTTATTCACCAAAACTTGGGCGATGTCTACGCGACGTCGTTTTAGTATAATTCAACAGTTTCGGAACAGACACTGCTGTTGCACTTTTCATGTCGAAAACGTCCGAAAAAATTGCTTGGCATGAGGCAAAGGATATGTCGACATCATTAACAACCTCCATGATAGTGATTCCATTTATCAAGCAACATTTGTTGCAAATTCTTTGATCGATTTTTTTCGGAAGTAAAAATTTGTCGAGCACTAGAAAACACGCAAAATCTTTTCGACTGTCAACAATAAACCAAATATTCAAAACAGCTGAAAATGTAAACATAAATCAGGAACATGTGTTACGAGGTTCTAAATTTCTTTCTGAAAATCGAATGTATAAAGCCCGTTACTTTCTGATCACGCCTCGTACGTTACTGCTTACGGAACATGGACATGTTTCTAAGTTTGGAAATGCAAGGTTACTGTTGTTGACAGTGAACATAATGATATTAGCTTGACATAACCCACCAACAAGCGACTGTCACAGTCTAGCTTCGGTATCCGGGGTTATACCGAATATTTGTTAATCTTACTTACCATATCGCCGATTTCTGTAATGAAATCCGAAATCTAAAGAGGTAGGTGTTGGGTTGGAGGGTGGTTTCCGCCAGTGTCCGTGACTACGCTCGCCTAATTTTACCTTCATCCGTTACGCCCAAGGCCCTATCACGCCCTAGTGGAGAAATGAGCCACATGTTCCCGAACTGAAGGCCCCCATTTGCAGCGGTGAATATGATACTCAGTATAAAGTACAGCGAAAGGAAACCGAAGAACAAAGTAAAAGTATGTTTATTTCACAATTCCTATTGAGAAACCAAATCTGTCTTAAATGAATGTAGTTTCCTAACTTTCTCTACTAGGTCTACACCAAAAGTCGGAGCGTATCAGAATGTTCAAAAAAAGTAGGATTCTGTTCATATAAGGAGGAGCGAGAACGCGTCAAGTTACAGGTAGAAGATTGTTGCACGAAAATTATGAAGTAGCAGGCAGTGAGATTATTTTATGATTAAGTTTTTCACTTTGGATTCCTTGAACATATTCTACGTCTGCCATCAGCGCTTATGTTTCAGTCTTTAATTTACTTTTGTATGGAACAGTGAGCCGTGGTAAAAGTTGCTGTTTTGAAGAGCGCACCGCAGCGCGTATTGTGAAGCAGTCGCCCTCCGTTTCTGGCGGTGGAGCCGCTGTGGCAATCGCGGCTTTGGTGTCTCCCTCTGGTGGGAAAGGGGAAAGGTTGCCTGTTCACGTGCATTTAAGGGGCGCTATGCTGTAAGTGAGTGAGTCGCCAGTGAGTCAGTCTGGGTCAGTCTCTCGTCCGCATTTGTTAGGCAGTTAGTGTCTGTCTGTCATTCGGAGTGCTAGTATGTCTGTCGTTCGGATAAACCTTTAAAGCCGGCAAAATGAGAGTCTTTCCACTCCGCCAGTTATGAGAACTCTGCGAGTGGTCGTCCGGTCGGGGCTTAGTTCCTGCATCTGAGTCTGCGCGTTAGGTCCAGTCTGCTCGAGTTTGCTCAGGCAATGGTCATTGGCGGTTGGATCGATCGGTTGGTCGGTCGCGCATTGAGACACAAGATGACTTGTCCGCCTTGAGCGTCGGCGCATGTGAGGTCGCCACGTAAGTCCAGTGGGCTGCGGCGTATAGCGAGGGGTAGTGACTACACGGTCGACACGAGAGCAACAGGAGTAAACCCACGACATCGGTCTTGTCGGTGCGAGCTGCGGCGCCGTGAGACGAGAGATCGGCGCGCCTTCCTGCGTCCGTTGAAGCGGCTGGCAGCGGACGGTTCGGGAGTGCGATTTGGGGGTGCTGCGCCAGGTCTTCTCGAGAAATCGCAGTTTATTAGAAGTTAAGTGATTGGTGATATGTTGTTTCATTCACTCTTGTTAAATTCTACTTGTTTTCTTGGTAAGGTCACGAGCCGTTTTGCTTTGGGGTCGTCCCACCAGTCTTCTCTGTTTGCCCACTCGCGGGAAGGTGGTTGTTTATAAATTGGGTGGTCCGTTTTTCCCTTGTGGAGTAGGGGCGGGTTAGAACAACCTGCGGTTCGGGTTGTTCGGTAATCTCCCTATCAATCTACCGTACGTTAGTAGCTGCCTCTGTCATGTTTGTCGGATTTGGTGTGTTAACGAATTTATTGCTAGGTGTGTAACGGCCTAATACCTGAAATATGTTTTGATCTTTGGAAACTTTGATATTATTGTCTATGATCTTGAGAGGCGGTATCTGTGTACTGTAGAGCATCTCAACTATTGTTTGGCCAACCTTGTAGAATTTTATATAAGATTGCATTTCATGGGCTTTTACTTCAATTATCATTTTAGTATATAAAGTTGCCACCCTTTCACCGTAAGACTCTTCTTAGAAGTTATAATCGAGTTGCACCTTCGGTGGCAAGGTTAATATTTTAATTGATAGTGTTTTGTACCATTTCCATCCCTCCTACGAGGGGTGCATAATTTGTGTGCTTGTGCAAATTGTTAAAACTCTTAGTTTAAAGTAATCTGGTGTGTTGCAGATTTGCACCAGTGTAGTCTTTCAGAGGCTGTTGAGAGCGGTCGTAACTACGGCCGTGTCAAAAGGGAGCAGTAAGGTTCTCTCCTGAAAGCTCATACAGTCAAAACTTGTTTCTTTCTGCCTCTGAATAAATTGTAACTTTGATATTTAGAGGGTGCTTTCTGATTAAAATTTTAAATCTCTTTTAAAAAATGCTTTTAGGTACCCTCCCTGGCAACTACTTCCATGCTTACATAGTGTGATTAAATGTGTTCATGTTCTTGATGAATCGCTAGTAAATAAAATATATTCTAAAGAATATTCTTTGAAAATAAAGCAAGGTTCAGATTTATCTACCTTCCTTTCCACAATTTAATCGTACTTTTTCTTCCAGTAGCTTCGACTTGAATAATTGTAATCTCCAGTATAACTAACTATCCATTTCATTTTCACACTTCTTTCTAACAGCAAGGTACAGAGTCCTTATGAAAGTTGTTTGCATCTTCTATGTCATTGTGTATACAACGTTTCGCCCTGCAAATGGTGGCTTCAATAATGGAAGGCAGGTCTAGTTATTTGTAGTACGTCTATGGTTACATCGTGCCCGCACGTGAGCGTGAAAGGCAGTACAGCTTTTTCCAGCGCGCTGGAGGCGTGTGCCAGAAACCTCGTCACTCGCCTCGCATTCATAAAGCGCTCACATAAACAGAGTTCTACGCCCATCTCGTCCGTATGTTACGTCTGCTTATGATTGTTAACTATGGGGATACTTAAAAGAAATTGTGTACGAAAATAACCCTGAAACGGTAGACCAACTGTAACAAAACGAACGCCTGAGTCCAGAAACCATCTTCCAGAGTAAAGTGAGTTCGAATGTTGTATTACGAGCGCAATACTTTAAGGAAGAGGGGGACCTATTTCAACAGTCATGTGTAATTCGTAAATTGTTGTCTTTAAATAAAATGTTTGCTACGAAAGAATATGCATTTTACTAACGGCGGGTAAGAGTGCATTGATATTTCTCACGTAATCTTTGGTACAATGCAAATTTTAATCAATTAGATCCCACAACACGCCAATAATTATCTATGTTATGAAACACAGGACGCACGATCCAAGCTGAAGGCGGCCTATGTACCGGCTTCCAGAGGCAACAAAAATTTGACATTCTGTATTTCATACGCGTATTCACCAAATTTGAAAGTTTGAGATGTTGTGAAAGTTTCTTCATTAAGAGGTACAATCTTACTTTAAATGTTTACCACAGTAAGTAAATTAAAGTTAGAAACTCTGCGTATGTCTTGCAGCAGAGAAATCACCGCGCGCGAAATACCCTGAAACGCCAAAGAAGCTGGTATAGACATACGTAATCAGATACAGAGATATGTAAACAGGCAGTGTAGGGCGCTGCGGTCGGCAACGCCTATACAAGACAAGTGTGACGTAGTTATTAGATCGGTTACTGCTGTTGCAACGGTATGTTATCAAGATTTGAGTTTGAACGTGGTGTTATGTTCGGCGCATGAGCGATGGTGCACAGCACCTCCGAGGTAGTGATGATTTTTCCCGTACGACCATTTCACGAGTGTACCGTGAATAACAGGAATCCAATAAAACATCAAATCTCCGACATCCCTACGGCCGGAAAAAGATCCTGCGAGAACGAGACCTAAGGCGACTGAAGATAATCGTTGAATACGACAGAAGTGAAACCCTTCCGCAAATTGCTGAAGATTTCAATGCTGGGGCATCAACAGGTGTCAGCGTGCGAACCATCCAGCGAGACTTCAGCGGTACGGACTTTCGGAGCCGATGGCCCACTCGTGTGCCGTTGATGACAAAGCTTTACGCCTCACCTGGGTCCATCAACACCAACGTTGGACTGTTGATGACTGGAAACATGTTGCCTGGTCGGACGAGTCTCTTTCCAAATTGAATCGAGCGAATGGACGTGTACGGTTATGGAGACAACCTCATAAATCCATGGACCCTGCATGTCAGCAGGGGTATGGAAGTTGGTGGAGGCTCTGTAATGGTGTGGGGCGTGGAGGGGCGTGTGCAGTTGGAATGATATGGGACCCCTGATACGTCTAGACGCGACTGACACGTGACACGTACGTAACCATCGTATCTGATAACCTGCATCCATTCATGTCCATTGTGCATTCCGACGGACTTGGGGAATTCCAGCAGGACAATGCGACACCCCACGCGTCCAGAATTGCTACAGTGTGGCTCCAGGAACACACTTCTAAGTTTAAACACTTGCGCTGGCCACCAAACTCCATAGGCATGAACATTACTGATGCTTTGCAACGTGCTCTTCAGAAGCAGTCTCCACCCCCTCGTCCCCTTAGAGGTTTATGGCGAGCCCTGCAAGATTCACGGTGTCAGTTTCCTCTAGCACTACTTCAGACGTTAGTCGAATCCATGGCACGTCGCGATGCGGCACTTCTGCGTGCTCGCGGGGGCCATACACGATGTTGAGCAGGTGTACCAGTTTCTTTGGCTCTTCAGTGTGTATCAGCGATCGTCAAATTGCGGCCAGTGTGCCGCATTCGGCCTGAATCAAATTTTCGTGCGGCTCGTGGTTTTCGAGTATTTTATAGTAATATCCATATAGCAATTACCAGCCGAATCCAAAACGTCAAGTAACGTTAAGAGCTTTCTAAAAGTGTTTTTCTCTTGTTCAGTAACAAACAAAAAATATAGACAGTAATATTTTAAGATGTGCTTCATATTAATTAAAGTCGGTGATTTTGGCCATGAACCAAGTAAAGTCGACCGCTTACTTCAGCGGCTGCATGTGCAGTAGCCCGGCCCTGCGGAGAGAGAGGGAGGATATTTTATTGTCTATCAGTGCTGTCAATACACGGGCGTGTATAACTCACACTGATTAGCTGCTAGGACACAGATTTCAAACGGAAGTAACAAGGATTCATGAATGCGAATTATAGTGTTGGTCATCCTCAGAAGAGGTGCGTATTTGTAGCAAGAAATATGAAATTAAATTAAGGCTGTCTTGATACAACACAATCAGTGGAAGAAATATGACATTCGTGATTCTTTACTGTCATTGATCAGCTAATCACTGGTTCATACAAACAAAACACTACCACTTCGTCAGGCAATTACAGTGTCACATTTTTTAGGCCATTGAAGGTGGTAGCAATCTGTAACAGAAAACAGTCGGCACGAAGGGCCTTAACGATCAGTGTTTGGGGGAAATGGCGGGGGTCAGGGGTCATATTATCTTGCCCATACTACAGCTAGTCTATTAGGGGCTCAGAACGGACGAATTTATGTAGGTTACCAAATAATAATAAGATCGGTACAAACGAAATCACACGCGGCACCCACAGCGTCGGTATTGGTTCCTGAGCACAGTGGTATGACGCCCACTGGTATATACGAGCACGGTCCGTGCCAAGACATCATCAGTAAGGTGCAATAACGGGCCAAAACCAGTGGGACCAATGAAAATGGTTGGACTGCTTCAAAGAACCTCAGACAATAAATGACGAGAACGCATCTCAGAAAGACACTTCCTGTCTATTAGCACAGGCAAAAGAATTAACATGAAGAAAATGACCTACACAATAGGAAGGGTGTACCAACAACCACTGTAAAAGATCAATGTCGTCTGGTAGGTCATTTCAATCTCATTTCAAACAGTTATCCTGGTTTATGTATGAAAGACGTTTATCTGGTTAGCAGTATCACGGTATTCCTTCGGCACTGCTTTTGCTCTCCAAGGTCAAGAAACAAGAGAAAAGTTGTGAATGTGGGCACGTTCGTTCCCAACAGTGATTCACTTGATCGCAGGGCCACATTTTATACCATTAGCTCTATTCGCAGCTGGAGAAAAACGGCCTCGCGCGCACAATTTCAATTCAGTGTTATTCAGTACCAAAGTCGGATTTACGATAGAAATGAGAGTGCAGGTTATCGCAAATTGTTCATTGAATCGCAAATTTTACGCAACCTGCCTACAAGCAATGCAGATAAATGAGCTGGTAAAATGCGTCGGAAGCTCTTTAGGGCTGTTCGCAGATGATGCAGCTATCAGTAAGTAGGTAGCAAGGGCATAGGCAGTAACGATTTGCCGAAGGACCTACAGAGAACCGACGAATGGTGCAGGGGCTGGCAGCTGATCCTGAACTTCCGTGGGAAAAGAAATCCACTTTTGTACAACTGCCGGCCGCGGTGGCGGTGCGGTTCTGGCGCTGCAGTCCGGAACCGCGGGACTGCTACGGTCGCAGGTTCGAATCCTGCCTCGGGCATGGGTGTGTGTGATGTCCTTAGGTTAGTTAGGTTTAAGTAGTTCTAAGTTCTAGGGGACTTATGACCTAAGATGTTGAGTCCCATAGTGCTCAGAGCCATTTGAACCATTTTTGTACAACTACACTATTGATAAATTTCTGGAAAAAAAATATCTATAGTATGTATCCAGAGCGACCTTAAGTAAAATGACTACATAAAACAAATACTAGCAAAGACAGCTAAAAGAGATTGGGACCGATAGGAAGAATCTTAAGGAAATGTAATTCATCCGCTAAAGAACTGGCTTACAAGACGCTTGATAGATTCTTTAGTAATGTTCATTATCTGGGACCTTTACCACGTAGGACTGGTAGAAGACATAGACAAGATCCAATTAAGAGCTGCAAGTTTCGTCACTGCTCGGCATGACGCGACGGCGATGCTGAAGTCCAGTGACAGACGGTACACGAGAGATGTTGTGCATCACTGAGAAGTTTACTATTGAGATTTCGAGAGAGCACTTTCCGGGAACAGTCAGACAATGCATTACTTCCTCCCACATACGTCTCGTGGAATGACCAAACCGAGAGAATTCGAGAAATTATAATTAATACACTCCTGGAAATGGAAAAAAGAACACATTGACACCGGTGTGTCAGACCCACCATACTTGCTCCGGACACTGCGAGAGGGCTGTACAAGCAATGATCACACGCACGGCACAGCGGACACACCAGGAACCGCGGTGTTGGCCGTCGAATGGCGCTAGCTGCGCAGCATTTGTGCACCGCCGCCGTCAGTGTCAGCCAGTTTGCCGTGGCATACGGAGCTCCATCGCAGTCTTTAACACTGGTAGCATGCCGCGACAGCGTGGACGTGAACCGTATGTGCAGTTGACGGACTTTGAGCGAGGGCGTATAGTGGGCATGTGGGAGGCCGGGTGGACGTACCGCCGAATTGCTCAACACGTGGGGGCGTGAGGTCTCCACAGTACATCGATGTTGTCGCCAGTGGTCGGCGGAAGGTGCACGTGCCCGTCGACCTGGGACCGGACCGCAGCGACGCACGGATGCACGCCAAGACCGTAGGATCCTACGCAGTGCCGTAGGGGACCGCACCGCCACTTCCCAGCAAATTAGGGACACTGTTGCTCCTGGGGTATCGGCGAGGACCATTCGCAACCGTCTCCATGAAGCTGGGCTACGGTCCTGCACACCGTTAGGCCGTCTTCCGCTCACGCCCCAACATCGTGCAGCCCGCCTCCAGTGGTGTCGCGACAGGCGTGAATGGAGGGACGAATGGAGACGTGTCGTCTTCAGCGATGAGAGTCGCTTCTGCCTTGGTGCCAACGATGGTCGTATGCGTGTTTGGCGCCGTGCAGGTGAGCGCCACAATCAGGACTGCATACGACCGAGGCACACAGGGCCAACACCCGGCATCATGGTGTGGGGAGCGATCTCCTACACTGGCCGTACACCACTGGTGATCGTCGAGGGGACACTGAATAGTGCACGGTACATCCAAACCGTCATCGAACCCATCGTTCTATCATTCCTAGACCGGCAAGGGAACTTGCTGTTCCAACAGGACAATGCACGTCCGCATGTATCCCGTGCCACCCAACGTGCTCTAGAAGGTGTAAGTCAACTACCCTGGCCAGCAAGATCTCCGGATCTGTCCCCCATTGAGCATGTTTGGGACTGGATGAAGCGTCGTCTCACGCGGTCTGCACGTCCAGCACGAACGCTGGTCCAACTGAGGCGCCAGGTGGAAATGGCATGGCAAGCCGTTCCACAGGACTACATCCAGCATCTCTACGATCGTCTCCGTGGGAGAATAGCAGCCTGCATTGCTGCGAAAGGTGGATATACACTGTACTAGTGCCGACATTGTGCATGCTCTGTTGCCTGTGTCTATGTGCCTGTGGTTCTGTCAGTGTGATCATGGGATGTATCTGACCCCAGGAATGTGTCAATAAAGTTTCCCCTTCCTGCGACAATGAATTCACGGTGTTCTTATTTCAATTTCCAGGAGTGTACATAAGTTTACCGCCAATCATTCTTCGTGCGCGCCATTCACGAGTGGAACAGGGTAGGGAGGATCAGTCAGTGGTACCTTCTAAACATACCATACTCACTTGAACATAAATTGGTACGAAACTACGAAGCCTGCTCAAAAAATTCCGGAAGAGTCGCAACTTGGCGCCAATGGTGTGTTGTAGCGAAATACGGTTTGCATCCCTGCACACGCCTGTGTTTAATAACAGTCGGAAGTTTAATTGTTCTATGTCTGTTAGTTATTGTTCAGTGCTGTATTCAGTAGAACATTGTGTCGCACAGTTGGCAAATTTCGAGATGGGGATAGTTAGAGGAGCAATACGTCTGCACTAAGTTTTGCGCGAAACTCAAGAAAACCTTTACATAGAGACACCAAATGGTGCAGAAAGCCTACGGTGATGAGTGCTTAATCCGTACTCGGTGCTACGAATGGTACACACGGTTTAAAATGGCCGGAAAGAAGTTAAAGATGACGCTCGTTCAGGATGCCCTTCGACGTCTAACGACAATGCTTGTTTCAGGAACGTCAACTGTGTTAGCCAATCGAAGACAGACTGTCCGAGAGATTGCAGAAGAATGTAACATTTCAGTTGGATCATGTCATGAAATCCTGTGAGAAGGAACCGGCCTGGAATGTGACGAGACAATTCATGGCTTTGCATCACGATAACGTACCCACACATTCATCCTTGTTGTTTCATTATTGCACAAAAAACGAAATCACTCTGTTGCCTCATCCTCCGTTCTCTCCAAACCGTTCCTTGCAGACTGTTTTTATTTCCAAAGTTGAAAACCCCGCTGAAAGAACGAAGATTTCCAACGGTAGATGAGACAAAAGAAAATTCACAAACGGCGCTTCGTGCGATCCACCACGAGGCGCACCAACGCTGCTTCCGGACGTGAAAACGATGTTGGGAGCGGTGTATCTTTTGTGGAGGAGAGTATTTCGCAAGAGACCATGCACTGTAAACAAAAGGTAAGCACAGAAAAATTTTATGGCAAAAGTTCCGGTATTTTGTGATCAGACCTCGCACAGTTGATGGTGAACTATCACAGGTTTTAACTTTACCTAAGAGCGCCTCACAGAACCGAAAGAACTGCCAACGTTTACTGATGCGACGCGAGCACAGAGATGCTGACGGTGGAGTCTTTTTCATCTGAATCCGATTTCTCTTTATGAGAATTCAGCCATTAGGAGGCAAGCATTCTCCGAAATGTAATGCAATTGTTTGGAACGACGAAACAACAAGCCATTCCGAACATACGGTCTTCGTGGTGGAACGGTGATCACGGGAGACCGCAGGATTCAGTGCTACGGACCTCGCAACCTGATTTATGGGCTAAAGATAAGGCGTTCGGGCGGACTCGGCGAGCACTTGTTCCGCAGGCTTTTGCCGGCATTTCAGACAGTCACCGCCCGCACATTTTCGAACTTACTTTTTTTTTCGTCTGTTGGGCTCCCGCCCAATTTATTGCCCTCTTTCCCTCTCCACCGCCATCCCTCGCCCGCCGCCTCCCTGTTTCTCTATCACGGCTCTGGTTTCGCGTGCATCTCGTGTTCGCATCGTCGGCAGCCCATCCGCCGCGGACCGGGCAGCTCTGCCGCGCGAGCGAACGCCCTTATCAGCGCGCTACCGCGAGTCCGCCCACTCTCGTTAAGTCCGACGGCTGCAGCAAACACGGCAGCCAGACAGTAAACAGCCTCATAAGTCACTCGCGTTACAGATTTACATTCCCACGGCCGCCGCACCGCCTGCCTGCGTCTCCGCGCTTGTTCGCGGCAGGACTTCACACTCCGAAAGCACGATCTTCCGGCGACACGGACGCCCTCATGCTTGAAACCAGACTCTTCATCACACAGTATATCGCTTTTATCTTCTCTGGGGTCTGCTTCACAGTCACGTAACACTTTTTTGGAAACTATCATTTCGCCGTAGCTTGTTAAAATATTTTTATTGATGATGTCCACGATTGAAATTGCACTTTTCTGCCAATTTGTGTTGGGAATCTGTTAAAAGTTGAATATATCAGACAATTTATACACGTTGTCATCACACGAACACGTATACAGGGTGGTCCATTGATAGTGACCGGGCCGAATATCTCACGAAATAAACGTCAAACGAAAAAACTACAAACAACCAAACTTGTCTAGCTTGAATGGGGAAACCTGATGGCGCTATGGTTGGCCCGCTAGATGGCGCTGCCATAGGTCAAACGGATATCAACTGCGTTTTTTTTTAAATACGAACCCCCATTTCTTATTACATATTCGTGTGGTACGTAAAGAAATATGAATGTTTTAGATGGACCACTTTTTTCGCTTTGTGATAGATGGCGCTGTAACAGTCACAAACATATGGCTCACAATTTTAGACGAACAGTTGGTAACAGGTAGGTTTTTTAAATTAAAATATACAACGTAGATACGTCTGAACATTTTATTTCGGTTGTTCCAATGTGATACATATACATTTGTGAACATATCATTTCTGAGAACGCATGCTGTTACAGCGTGAATACCTGTAAATACCACATTAATGTAATAAATGCTCAAAATGATGTCTGTTAACCTCAATGCATTTGGCAATACGTGTAACGACATTCCTCTCAACAGCGAGTAGTTCGCCTTCCGTAACGTTCGCACATGCATTGACAATGCGCTGACGCATGTTGTCAGGCCTTGTCGGTGGATCACGATAGCAAATATCCTTCAACTTTCCCCACAGAAAGAAATCCGGGGACGTCAGATCCAGAGAACGTGCGAGCCATGGTATGGTGCTTCGACGACCAATCCACCTGTCATGAAATATGCTATTCAATGCCGCTTCAACCGCACGCGAGCTACACTCCTGGAAATGGAAAAAAGAACACATTGACACCGGTGTGTCAGACTCACCATACTTGCTCCGGACACTGCGAGAGGGCTGTACAAGCAATGATCACACGCACGGCACAGCGGACACACCAGGAACCGCGGTGTTGGCCGTCGAATGGCGCTAGCTGCGCAGCATTTGTGCACCGCCGCCGTCAGTGTCAGCCAGTTTGCCGTGGCATACGGAGCTCCATCGCAGTCTTTAACACTGGTAGCATGCCGCGACAGCGTGGACGTGAACCGTATGTGCAGTTGACGGACTTTGGGCGAGGGCGTATAGTGGGCATGCGGGAGGCCGGGTGGACGTACCGCCGAATTGCTCAACACATGGGGCGTGAGGTCTCCACAGTACATCGATGTTGTCGTCAGTGGTCGGCGGAAGGTGCACGTGCCCGTCGACCTGGGACCGGACCGCAGCGACGCACGGATGCACGCCAAGATCGTAGGATCCTACGCAGTGCCGTAGGGGACCGCACCGCCACTTCCCAGCAAATTAGGGACACTGTTGCTCCTGGGGTATCGGCGAGGACCATTCGCAACCGTCTCCATGAAGCTGGGCTACGGTCCCGCACACCGTTAGGCCGTCTTCCGCTCACGCCCCAACATCGTGCAGCCCGCCTCCAGTGGTGTCGCGACAGGCGTGAATGGAGGGACGAATGGAGACGTGTCGTCTTCAGCGATGAGAGTCGCTTCTGCCTTGGTGCCAATGATGGTCGTATGCGTGTTTGGCGCCGTGCAGGTGAGCGCCACAATGAGGACTGCATACGACCGAGGCACACAGGGCCAACACCCGGCATCATGGTGTGGGGAGCGATCTCCTACACTGGCCGTACACCACTGGTGATCGTCGAGGGGACACTGAATAGTGCACGGTACATCCAAACCGTCATCGAACCCATCGTTCTACCATTCCTAGACCGGCAAGGGAACTTGCTGTTCCAACAGGACAATGCACGTCCGCATGTATCCCGTGCCACCCAACGTGCTCTAGAAGGTGTAAGTCAACTACCCTGGCCAGTAAGATCTCCGGATCTGTCCCCCATTGAGCATGTTTGGGACTGGATGAAGCGTCGTCTCACGCGGTCTGCACGTCCAGCACGAACGCTGGTCCAACTGAGGCGCCAGGTGGAAATGGCATGGCAAGCCGTTCCACAGGACTACATCCAGCATCTCTACGATCGTCTCCATGGGAGAATAGCAGCCTGCATTGCTGCGAAAGGTGGATATACACTGTACTAGTGCCGACATTGTGCAAGCTCTGTTGCCTGTGTCTATGTGCCTGTGGTTCTGTCAGTGTGATCATGTGATGTATCTGACCCCAGGAATGGTCAATAAAGTTTCCCCTTCCTGGGACAATGAATTCACGGTGTTCTTATTTCAATTTCCAGGAGTGTATGTGCCGGACGTCTATCATGTTGGAAGTCATGCAGTGAAACGTCTTGTAGTAACATCGGTAGAACATTACGTAGGAAATCAACATACATTCCACTATTTAGATTCCCATCGATAAAATGGAACAATTATCCTTCCTCCCATAATGCCGCACCATAAATTAACCCGCCAAGGTCGCTAATGTTCCAATTGTCGCAGCCATCGTGGATTTTCCGTTGCCCAATAGTGCATATTATGCTGGTTTACGTTACCGCTGTTGGTGAATGACGCTTCGTCGCTAAATAGAACGCGTGCAAAAAAAAGTCATCGTACCGTAATTTCTCTAGTGCCCAGTGGCAGAACTGTACACGACGTTCAAAGTTGTCGCCATGCAATTCCTGGTGCATAGAAATATGGTACAGGTGCAATCGATGTTGATGCATCGTTCTCAACACCGACGTTTTTGAGATTCCCCATTCCTGCGCAATTTGTCTGCTACTGATGTGCGGATTAGCCGCGGCAGCAGCTAAAACACCTACTTGGGCATCATCATTTCTTGCAGGTCGTGGTTGACGTTTCACATGTGGCTGAACACTTCCTGTTTCCTTAAATAACCTAACTGTCCGGCGAACGGTCCTGACACTTGGATGTTACTGAGCAGCATACATAGCACATGCTCGTTGGGCATTTTGATCACAATAGCCATACATCAACACGATATCGACCTTTTCCGCAATTGGTAAACGGTCCACTTTTAACACGAGTAATGTATCACGAAGCAAATACCGTCCGAACTGGCGGAATGTTACGTGATATCACGTACTCATACGTTTGTGACTATTACAGCGCCATCTATCAGAAAGCGAAAAACGTGGTACAACTAAAACATTCATATTTCTTTACGTACTACCTGAATATGTAATAAAAATGGGGGTTCCTACTAAAAAAAAAACCGCAATTGATATCCGTTTGACCTATGGCAGCGCCATCTAGCGGGTCAACCATAGCGCCATCTGGTTTCCCCCTTTAAGCTAGACAAGTTTCGTTCTTTGCAGTTTTTTGGCCCGGTCAAGATCAATAGACTACCCTGTATACTGTCTGGTATTTTGAAATTTTCACATTTGTCAAAGGACAATTTTTTCGTATTGTTCCACTTGAAAATGACCTAAGGTCAAAACTGCACTCGCGAACAATTAGATGATTTTAATAGTCGAAGGCCTCCACGATCCCCTTTAAGAAGTTCAAATGGTTCAAATGGCTCTGAGCACTATGGGACTTAACTTCTGAGGTCATCAGTCCACTAGAACTTAGAACTACTTAAAGCTAACTAACCTAAGGATATCACATACATCCATGCCTGAGGCAGGATTCGAAGCTGCGACTATAGCGGTCGCGCATTTCTAGAGTATAGCGCCTTGAACCGATCGGCCACTCCGGCCGGCCCTTCAAGAAGTGTCACATTAAAGATTTACAGGTATGCCCAACTGAAAAGGAGACCTTCGCTGTAGTGGCGTTGCATGCAACCCCAGGGTGTGAATGTGTTTGCCCAGAAATGGATGGCATGTTGGTACTCTCCCAGTTGAAAATAAGGAGCTGACGGCTTCGCAGGAATTCTCTCTTTTCTGGAGATTTGTTTCCGCAGTTCGTTGCGTTATGGGTTCCTCCCGATCAGCACGAAGTATGCTTGTCCACTTTCTACACCGAGTGGGGTGGCTCCGTGGTTAGCACACTAGACTCGCATCCGGGAGGATGACGGTTCAATGCCGCGACCGGCCGTCCTGATTTATGTTTCCCGTGATTTCCCGAAATTGCTCCAGGCAAATGCGATGGTTCCTCTGAAACAGCATGCCCTATTTCCTTCTCCATTCTCGACACAATCCGAACTTGTGCTCTGTCCCTAATAATCTCGGATTCGACCTTCCCCCCTTCCATTTTCTACGATTTACAAATGTATCGCAGAATGAATGAAGTACACACAAATTAATGTCTAGCACTGTCCACAATATGCCGGTTGTGTCAGCATCACGTGGTAGAACGTGTAAACGTAAACGACATGCCATGCCTTAGTGAAGCGCTCAGCAGCAGTACCACGATTTCGGCTGAGAAGGAGCTCATATTGATGAATCGTCGGGCCACTATATGTGACACTGCTGTTGAATTGTCGATAACCAAAGGAAGTGTACGCCATATAACCCAGGAGAAGCTTTACTGTGGCAAAGGTTGTGCACAGTGAGCGCCCAAGCCGCTTTCGGAAAATCAGAATACGGCAAGAAACGGTGTTTGCCTCATCCATACGTTGAGATACACACAGTAAGGAACGGCTTTCCTTGGTCATCCTATGGTATGGATGAAACGTGGTGTCACCACTTCGACCCTGCCTGCAAACAGATAAGCATGGAGTGGCGGTAGCTCTGCTGCCTGCGTCGAAAATAAAGGCCACTCTGCCTCAAAGGGCCGAAAAGAGGTGCTCGCTTTCTTTTCGAACCAAGAAGGACCTGCACTCATCGACTGACCACTACCGGACATAACAGTTACAGCTGAGCAGTACTGCAGCACGTTGCTGAGGCTCGGTTTTGAACGACGGCAGGGGTAAGCTGTCGAATGCGCCAGTGCCTCTCCAGCACAAAGCTAGGTCACATGGCGCCATGGAGATCCTCAAGCTCCTTCAGGAATTTCGGTGTGAGGTCCTGGAACGTCCATCTTACAGTTCCGATACATCCCCAAGTGACTAATATCTTCATCCCCTTTAAACAATTTCTGTAAGGTCACAGGTTCGCCTGTGACAAGTGCAGCGCACCGTGGAAAACCAGGTCCCTCAGCAACCTAGGACTTTCGGCACTAAAGCCATACACTCCCTTCCTACGCGTCTGCGCTAAAGCCACACACTCCCTTCCTGCGCGCTGAAAACAATGTTGTTGTTATTGTTGTTGTGGTCTTCAGTCCTGAGACTGGTTTGATGCAGCTCTCCATGCTACTCTATCCTGTGCAAGCTTCTTCATCTCCCAGTACCTACTGCAACCTACATCCTTCTGAATCTGCTTAGTGTATTCATCTCTTGGTCTCCCTCTACGATTTTTACCCTCCACGCTGCCCTCCAATACTAAATTGGTGATCACTTGATGCCTCAGAACATGTCCTACCAACCGATCACATCTTCTGGACAAGTTATGCCACAAACTTCTCTTCTCCCCAATCCTATTCAATACTTCCTCATTAGTTATGTGATCTACCCATCTAATCTTCAGCATTCTTCTGTAGCACCACATTTCGAAAGCTTCTATTCTCATCTTGTCCAAAGTATTTATTGTCCATGTTTCCCTTCCATACATGGCTACACTCCATACAAATACTTTCAGAAATGACTTCCTGACACTTAAATCTATACTCGATGTTAACAAATTTCTCTTCTTCAGAAACGTTTTCCTTGCCATTGCCAGTCTACATTTTATATCCTCTCTACTTCGACCATCATCAGTTATTTTGCTCCCCAAATAGCAAAATCCCTTTACTAATTTAAGTGTCTCATCTCCTAATCTAATTCCCTCAGCATCACCCGACTTAATTCGACTACACTCCATTATCCTCGTTTTGCTTTTGTTGATGTTCATCTTATATCCTCCTTTCAAGACACTGTCCATTCCATTCAACTGCCTTTACAAGTCCTTTGCTGTCTCTGACAGAATTACAATGTCATCGGCGAACCTCAAAGTTTTTATTTCTTCTCCATGGATTTTAATACCAACTCCGAATTTTTCTTTTGTTTCCTTTACTGCTTGCTCAATATACGGATTGAATAACATCGGGGAGAGGCTACAACCCTGTCTTACTCCCTTCCCAACCACTGCTTCCCTTTGAAAACAATGTATCCATGTGAATTCCAATTATGTATATTTGAACTGTTCCACATGACCTGTAATTCGAATATTATCATTAAGATTCTTCTACATAGAACTGTAGTCTCCTTTTCACTTGTGCAGACCTTACACAACACTGTCTGTTACCTACCTTACTCAATATTTACGCTGAAAAACTAGAAACAAAATACTAGAAAAATCAAGAAGTATAATAGCAGGAAGAGAAAATCTAAAGGCAAATAAACACATCAAAAAAAATTTTACATCAACCCGATTTTCAGAACTCCTGTAGACAGACGTTTCACTGTGGACATTGTATCACAGACACTCCCCTTCACTGTTCAGAAATATCACTAAATCCGCCGAAAGATGTAAACAACCATGCCCGAGCAGCCCATCATTTTCAGTCATTCCGCCAGGAAGGAGGTACTCGGCACGTGTTCTCTGTAGTTCAACCATGCCTAGACGGTCAATACCGCGGTTCGATCGCGTCCGCATTGTTACTGTGTGCCAGGAAGGGCTCTCAACAAGGGAAGTGTCCAAACGTCTCAGAGCGAACCAAAGCGATGTTGTTCGGACATAGGGGAGATACAGAGAGACAGGAACTGTCGATGACATGCCTCGTTCAGACCGCCCAAGGACTACTACTCCAGTGGACGACCGCTACCTACGTATTATGGCTCGGAGGAACTATGACAGCAACGCCACCGTGTTGAACAATGCTTTTCGTGCAGCCACATGACGTCTTGTTACGACTCAAACTCTCCACAATAGGTTGCGTGATGCGCAACTTCACTCCCGACGTCCATGCCGAGGTCCATCTTTGCGACCACGACACCATGCAACGGGGTATAGATGGGCCCAATAACATACCGAATGGACCGCTCAGGATTGGCATCACTTTCTCTTCACCGATGAGTGTCGCATATGCCTTCAACCGGACAATTGTTGGAGACGTATTTGGAGGCAACCCGGTCAGGCTGAACGCCTTAGACCCAGTGTCCAGGGAGTGCAGTAAGGTATAGGTTCCCTGATGTTTTGGGGTGGCATTATGTGAGGCCAACGTGTGCCGCTGGTGGTCCTGGAAGGCGCCGCAATGACTGTACGATACGTGAATTCCGTCCTCCCACCGATAGTGCCACCATATCAGCAGCATATTGGCGAGGCATCCGTTTTCATGGACGGCAACTCGCGCCCCCATCGTCCAAATCTTGTGAATGCCTTCGCTCAGGAAAACGACATCGCTCGACTAGAGTGACCAGCATGTTCTCCAGACATGATCCCTACCGAACATGCCCGGAATAGATTGAAAGGGGCTGTCTATCGACGACGTGACCCACCAACCAACCTGAGGGATCTACGTCGGACTGCCGTTGAGGAGTGGGAGATTCTGGACCAACAGTGCCTTGATAAACTTGTGGATAGTATGCCATGACGAATACAGGCACGCATCAATGCTAGAGGAAGTGCTACTGGGTATTAGAGGTACCAGTGTGTACAGCAATCTGGACCAGCACCTCTGAAGGTCTCGCTGTACGGTGGTACAACATGCAATGTGTGGTTTTCGTGAGTAATAAAAAGGGCGGAAATGATGTTTATGCTATCTATTCCAATTTTCTGCACAGGTTCCGGAACTCTCGGAACCGAGGTAATGCTAAACTTTTTTTGATGTGTGTGTTTATGTTGAGAAAGCAACAGACAAAGCTCTAGAAAAAGCAAGATGCACAACAGTAGGAGAAGAAAGTATGAAGAAGCAGTGTTAGCTAAATCAGAGGAAGAAATACAATGTATGATGGAGAGCATCTTGAAAGTGTAAAGAAGACAGAATGAAGACAAATGTAGGAAACATGAAAGTGGGCACTGTCATGTTCCGTAGGAACATGACTGGAAACAGAGAGCTTGGAATCAGGTGCTTACGAAGTTTGGTGACAGAATATGGAAGCTGTAACGAGGAAATCAAAACTGGAGTACCTACGGGCAAGAAAGCTTTTGGAAAGGTAAAAGATTTGTTAACGGCAAGTTCCGTAAGTAGCTTAATCCAAATTTTGGGACAGTTCTCCTTGAAAAGGAGACGATTGATTTCCTCAGTCACTCCTGCCCAGTCCAGCACGTGGTCCATTCCTAATGACCAAGTCATCGACTACACACTAAACCGCAAAATTTCATCGGTTTGAAAACTTGATTACTTCCACGACTGTGCCACACACCTAGATCCGGTTAGACACCATTTTCCCATAGAAGAGGCAAATCATTTGGCGGCCATCACCCTCCCATCTCCGAATTTCCTCCTTCAGAAGTAATTTGCCTATTCTCGCGTAACACTTCGCAAATAAATCGAAATCTAGAGATAATAGAAATTGGTTGTTTTCTAAGTACTACTATACATCAATTTCGACTCTTATCTAAATGCTGAATATTAGAAGAACACAATTCCATTTAACGTAATTCCTGAGATCTTGAGAAAGCTGTTGCGGAAAGCAGAAGTAACAAGACAGGAGTCTGTAAAATCTTTCAAAATATAATCTTTATAAATTTTTCAAAATATAATCCATATCTACCGACTTCAAGGTATCGGTTTCAATGGCTAAAGTTAACAGTCCATACAATCGTTTCTGACAAAGAGTCGACCAACTGTACGTCTTTATCAACTTGAGTTTTGAAGAACTTTTTTACCACTAGCTACAGATATGGGTAGAATCAGGACGACTCATAAGCTTACATAACTATTCGGAAGAATACCAATAGAATTTCTCATGGTAATATAAGATAATGTCCTTTGTGAAGAACTACCATCAGAAAAAATGTGCGCTAAGAACAAAATATCACCGTTTGCATGGGGCTTTTAGTTTTCCACCATCCATCGTCTGCAGATCAATCGTACACAAAGCTGGATCTGTTACTATGTCTCTCCATAAACTCTTATCTGACTTTTTCGACAATCTATCTTTACCGACAATAGTGGCTTTAAGGAACCTAGTAATTTACATTCACCAACAAGTTCATCGTTAGACTCATAAGTAAATTGCTTCTTCACTCCACTGGGATGAATTTTAATTTAATTTTCAGTTCCTGTCTGCAAGCACTTTTATATCCGTTATCACACTACTGAAGCTCTCTTCTGATCTCATCTTCTTAAGAAAAAAAATGCCAACACTTTCAACTAGATGCACAGCACTCTTAAGTTCAGCGTATCCTTTTGAAGTGCTTTTCGACCTGGTCGATCATAAACATAATATCACAGTAGATCACTATACACAAAGAAATCTGAATTTCGGCAGCCTTTTCAGCATGGGGTCCGACTCTGTGTCTCTTGGGCCTTAAACAAGCCCTGCACACACCAGTGCAAATGCATGGAGTAAGGAGTACATGTGAAGTTAGTGACAATAATGAATCCATAGACTTATAGTGCTCGCAATTAACAACGCGATTCAACGTTCACTTGGCTCTGTGCCCCCAGATTCAGCTCTGACAATGATAGACACAAAGCAAATGCATCTTCTCGCATTACTAAAGAACTATTTACCGTCGAGTATTATACTGCTGTGCAAGTAAGAAGGCACGTGAGTGATTTGTTCAACGCACAACGAGAGAGAGAGATAGGAAATACGTTGCGCTGGGATGGGGAAAACCAAGCGGTATTTTTCGGTATTTGTTTGGTCTCGGTTATTGAAAGACTTTTTTTTTTCATTTTCTACTAATAGCGAGGTTGTTGTTGTTGTTGTCTTCAGTCCTGAGACTGGTTTGATGCAGCTCTCCATGCTACTCTATCCTGTGCAAGCTTCTTCATCTCCCAGTACCTACTGCAACCTACATCCTTCTGAATCTGCTTAGTGTATTCATCTCTTGGTCTCCCCCTACGATTTTTACCCTCCACGCTGCCTTCCAATACTAAATTGGTGATCCCTTGATGCCTCAGAACATGTCCTACCAACCGATCCCTTCTTCTGGTCAAGTTGTGCCACAAACTTCTCTTCTCCCCAATCCTATTCAATACTTCCTCATTAGTTATGTGATCTACCCATCTAATCTTCAGCATTCTTCTGTAGCACCACATTTCAAAAGCTTCTATTCTCTTCTTGTCCAAACTATTTACCGTCCATGTTTCACTTCCATACATGGCTACACTCCATACCAATACTTTCAGAAATGACTTCCTGACACTTAAATCTATACTCGATGTTAACAAATTTCTCTTCTTCAGAAACGCTTTCCTTGCCATTGCCAGTCTACATTTTATATCCTCTCTACTTCGACCATCATCAGTTATTTTGCTCCCCAAATAGCAAAACTCCTTTACTATTTTAAGTGTCTCATTTCCTAATCTAATTCCCTCAGCATCACCCGACTTAATTCGACTACATTCCATTATCCTCTTTTTGCTTTTGTTGATGTTCATCTTATATCCTCCCTTCAAGACACCATCCATTCCGTTCAACTGCTCTTCCAAGTCCTTTGCTGTCTCTGACAGAATTACAATGTCATCGGCGAACCTCAAAGTTTTTATTTCTTCTCCATGGATTTTAATAACTACTCCAAACTTTTCTTTTGTTTCCTTTACTGCTTGCTCAATATACAGATTGAATAACATTGGGGAGAGGCTACAACCGTGTCTCACTCCCTTCCCAACCGCTGCTTCCCTCTCATGCCCCTCGACTCTTATAACTGCCATCTGGTTTCTGTACAAATTGTAAATAGCCTTTCGCTCCCTGTATTTTACCCCTGCCACCTTTAGAATTTGAAAGAGAGTATTCCAGTCAACATTGTCAAAAGCTTTCTCTATGTCTACAAATGCTAGAAACGTAGGTTTGCCTTTCCTTAATCTTTCTTCTAAGATAAGTCGTAAGGTCAGTATTGCCTCACGTGTTCCAGTATTTCTACGGAATCCAAACTGATCTTCCCCGAGGTCAGCTTCTACTAGTTTTTCCATTCGTCTGTAAAGAATTTGTGTTAGTATTTTGCAGCTGTGGCTTATTAAACTGATTGTTCGGTAATTTTCACATCTGTCAACACCTGCTTTCTTTGGGATTGGAATGATTATATTCTTCTTGAAGTCTGATGGTATTTCGCCTGTTTCATACATCTTGCTCACCAGATGGTAGAGTTTTGTAAGGACTGGCTCTCCCAAGGCCGTCAGTAGTTCTACTGGAATGTTGTCTACTCCGGGGGCCTTGTTTCGACTCAGGTCTTTCAGTGCTCTGTCAAACTCTTCACGCAGTATCGTACCTCCCATTTCATCTTCATCTACATCCTCTTCCATTTCCATAATATTGTCCTCAAGTACATCGCCCTTGTATAGACCCTCTATATACTCCTTCCACCTTTCTGCTTTCCCTTCTTTGCTTAGAACTGGATTTCCATCTGAGCTCTTGATGTTCATACAAGTGGTTATCTTATCTCCAAAGGTCTCTTTAATTTTCCTGTAGGCAGTATCTATCTTACCCCTAGTGAGATAAGCCTCTACATCCTTACATTTGTCCTCTAGCCATCCCTGCTTAGCCATTCTGCACTTCCTGTCGATCTCATTTTTGAGACGTTTGTATTCCTTTTTGTCTGCTTCATTTACTGCATTTTTGTATTTTCTCCTTTCATCAATTAAATTCAATATTTCTTCTGTTACCCAAGGATTTCTACTAGCCCTCGTCTTTTTACCTACTTGATCCTCTGCTGCCTTCACTACTTCATCCCTCAAAGCTACCCATTCTTCTTCTACTGTATTTCTTTCCCCCATTCCTGTCAATTGTTCCCTTATGCTCTCCCTGAAACTCTCTACAACCTCTGGTTCTTTCAGTTTATCCAGGTCCCATCTCCTTAAATTCCCAGCTTTTTGCAGTTTCTTCAGTTTTAATCTACAGGTCATAACCAATAGATTGTGGTCAGAGTCCACATCTGCCCCTGGAAATGTCTTACAATTTAAAACCTGGTTCCTAAATCTCTGTCTCACCATTATATAATCTATCTGATACCTTTTAGTATCTCCAGGGTTCTTCCATGTATACAACCTTCTATCATGATTCTTAAACCAAGTGTTAGCTATGATTAAGTTGTGCTCTGTGCAAAATTCTACCAGGCGGCTTCCTCTTTCATTTCTTAGCCCCAATCCATATTCACCTACTACGTTTCCTTCTCTCCCTTTTCCTACACTCGAATTCCAGTCACCCATGACTATTAAACTTTCGTCTTCCTTCACTATCTGAATAATTTCTTTCATATCATCATACATTTCTTCAATTTCTTCGTCATCTGCTGAGCTAGTTGGCATATAAACTTGTACTACTGTAGTAGGTGTGGGCTTCGTATCTATCTTGGCCACAATAATGCGTTCACTATGCTGTTTGTAGTAGCTTACCCGCATTCCTATTTTCCTATTCATTATTAAACCTACTCCTGCATTACCCCTATTTGACTTTGTGTTTATAACCCTGTAGTCGCCTGACTAGAAGTCTTGTTCCACCTGCCACCGAACTTCACTAATTCCCACTATATCTAACTTTAACCTATCCATTTCCCTTTTTAAATTTTCTAACCTACCTGCCCGATTAAGGGATCTGACATTCCACGCTCCGATCCGTAGAACGCCAGTTTTCTTTCTCCTGATAACGACACCCTCTTGAGTAGTCCCCGCCCGGAGATCCGAATGGGGGACTATTTTACCTCCGGAATATTTTACCCAAGAGGACGCCATCATCATTTAATCATACAGTAAAGCTGCATGCCCTCGGGAAAAATTACGGCCGTAGTTTCCCCTTGCTTTCAGCCGTTCGCAGTACCAGCACAGCAAGGCCGTTTTGGTTATTGTTGCAAGGCCAGATCAGTCAATCATCCAGACTGTTGCCCTTGAAACTACTGAAAAGGCTGCTGCCCCTCTTCAGGAACCACATGTTTGTCTGGCCTCTCAACAGATACCCCTCCGTTGTGGTTGTACCTACGGTACGGCTATCTGTATCCCTGAGGCACGCAAGCCTCCCCACCAACGGCAAGGTCCATGGTTCATGGGGGGGGGGGTAAGAGAACGGATATCAATACGCCGTAGCAGCAGTGTCATAACGTTTTTTTTTTCTTTCTTTCTTTTTTTTCTTTTTTTTTTTAAAAAAACGTGTAACGTTTATTCGTAAAATTCCCATATCAGGTACATCTCTGCAGAGAGAATGATGTGCCTGTTGTTTTGTGGTGTGGCCTATTAGACGGTACGCGTGTACGCGCAGAGTGTAAAGACCTGTGCCCTACCTGATCTATACGGTAGTTTCTCCCTTTTGTCCACGGACATTAGTTGTATTGCACAATGGTACCATCCATTGTTTGCGGACCTATTTTACGAAATGCGCTAGCACTATGTTCCATTTATTTTAAAAATAGGGATGATAGTTATAGCTGAAACATCCGACTGTCAGTTATACCGGTTTGTTTCACATTCAGTTTAACCTGACTATTAAAACCGTGCAATCTCTGAAATAACCGATTTCCGGCTTTTTGTTGGTATTATTTTGAGTAATAAACGCAAACCCGACGAGATTTTCAAGACTTATTACGCCGGGAAAGCCTACGAAGTCACAGCCTCTTTAAACTGTTACAAATTTCATCAAAACTAATGAACTTACCAGCAGTTGATTAGCGGTTTAATACAGACGTGTCTTGTGCTCTGCGGAAAACGTCGTGAACGAATTATCACGCAGAAGGAAGGAAGGAACGATGCGTGCTTAGGGTTCAGGGCTTCGTAGACGGCAAGGTTATTACAGACGGAGCACAATCTCGGAGATGACAAGGAAAGGGGAAACCTATCTCGGTTGATGATATGGTAAAGCAACTGTTGCGAAGAAACCATCTGTTTCATCATTATTGTAGCACTGTGGAACTTTCTTCCGGAGCGAAGCACTCTGGACAAAGAAATGCTAATACGAAAGGAACCACGCGCTATCGCGTTCTAGCAGCTGTAGTCACGTGTTTACCGACAGGTGATTTGATCATAGTGTTTTGTGCAGTATGGAAAGGGGGGGGGGCTTCTACGAAAACTGATCGAATAAAGTGCACTTGCCTTGAAGTACTAATTTTCCCTACTTATTATAGGATCCAGCATGCTTAATGTGTCCGCTGGAGTTGGAATTTCTGATTAGTTTATACTGTGGGTTAAACCAAGTGAATCAATTTTGTTATGCCATAATATTACGAGGTGTGCGAGAAGTAAAGGATTTTTCAAATGTAATGCTGCAAGCATGTGCAGTTGGCAAAGCTGTGGGGCAAAAATCGTAGGTTTCAAACTGCGTCGCCGTGTAATTCTGGAACAGTGGAACGCGATTTAACCGTAAAAATGTTTTAGAAAAACAATAATGGCTTCGAAGTTGCGTTGATGAAGTTCTGGCGTCGTTTTATTTTTCATTTTTTCCCCGGTTACGGCTTCATGGTCCGGTGCCCAAGAAACAAACATTAAATTTATTAATTTCAAACTCTGAAACCAGTTCGTGCTCTCAATGGAATATTGAAGTTGTACGCATTTCAAATACACGGGGCACAGGCAAGCATTTGTGGTCATGTTCGCCCGAGTGATTACACGGCGAATTCTCCGTGAGATTCAAAATTTCAGCTGTGAAAACCGCACATCATATAAGAACCTAAGAATAAATATCATCTATATTATTAAATACTTCGTAACACGTCACTGAACATAAATACTTATTAATTATGACATGTTTCGAAGACCTTGCCTGTCACCAGGTCATACAAACTTTGCAGGACAATTATTTTCATCTGCGTTGTGTTAATTTCCTCGAGGGTTCTTCACGGGAAAGTAACACACACTCAGCCGAACTTCTTTGGTACAATTTGTGTTCAAAGATTATGTGTTACGTTATAATTCTAAGTTGTCGAGGAAAACTGCGCAACGAAGAAACTACTACATTATATAGTTGTTTTCCAGTTGTTGAGCTGAAGTATTTACCTTACGATGCACAATCTCCGAAACACTTCGTTAACTAATACTAAAGTTCACTAACTTAATGTTGTGCTTCAAGTATTTAGTTGGTCCCGGCGGAGGTTCGAGTCCTCCCTCGGGCATGGGTGCGTGTGTTTGTCCTTAGGATAATTTATGTTAACTACACTCCTGGAAATGGAAAAAAGAACACATTGACACCGGTGTGTCAGACCCACCATACTTGCTCCGGACACTGCGAGAGGGCTGTACAAGCAATGATCACACGCACGGCACAGCGGACACACCAGGAACCGCGGTGTTGGCCGTCGAATGGCGCTAGCTGCGCAGCATTTGTGCACCGCCGCCGTCAGTGTCAGCCAGTTTGCCGTGGCATACGGAGCTCCATCGCAGTCTTTAACACTGATAGCATGCCGCGACAGCGTGGACGTGAACCGTATGTGCAGTTGACGGACTTTGAGCGAGGGCGTATAGTGGGCATGCGGGAGGCCGGGTGGACGTACCGCCGAATTGCTCAACACGTGGGGCGTGAGGTCTCCACAGTACATCGATGTTGTCGCCAGTGGTCAGCGGAAGGTGCACGTGCCCGTCGACCTGGGACCGGACCGCAGCGACGCACGGATGCACGCCAAGACCGTAGGATCCTACGCAGTGCCGTAGGGGACCGCACCACCACTTCCCAGCAAATTAGGGACACTGTTGCTCCTGGGGTATCGGCGAGGACCATTCGCAACCGTCTCCATGAAGCTGGGCTACGGTCCCGCACACCGTTAGGCCGTCTTCCGCTCACGCCCCAACATCGTGCAGCCCGCCTCCAGTGGTGTCGCGACAGGCGTGAATGGAGGGACGAATGGAGACGTGTCGTCTTCAGCGATGAGAGTCGCTTCTGCCTTGGTGCCAATGATGGTCGTATGTGTGTTTGGCGCCGTGCAGGTGAGCGCCACAATGAGGACTGCATACGACCGAGGCACACAGGGCCAACACCCGGCATCATGGTGTGGGGAGCGATCTCCTACACTGGCCGTACACCACTGGTGATCGTCGAGGGGACACTGAATAGTGCACGGTACATCCAAACCGTCATCGAACCCATCGTTCTACCATTCCTAGACCGGCAAGGGAATTTGCTGTTCCAACAGGACAATGCACGTCCGCATGTATCCCGTGCCACCCAACGTGCTCTAGAAGGTGTAAGTCAACTACCCTGGCCAGCAAGATCTCCGGATCTGTCCCCCATTGAGCATGTTTGGGACTGGATGAAGCGTCGTCTCACGCGGTCTGCACGTCCAGCACGAACGCTGGTCCAACAGAGGCGCCAGGTGGAAATGGCATGGCAAGCCGTTCCACAGGACTACATCCAGCATCTCTACGATCGTCTCCATGGGAGAATAGCAGCCTGCATTGCTGCGAAAGGTGGATATACACTGTACTAGTGCCGACATTGTGCATGCTCTGTTGCCTGTGTCTATGTGCCTGTGGTTCTGTCAGTGTGATCATGTGATGTATCTGACCCCAGAAATGTGTCAATAAAGTTTGCCCTTCCTGGGACAATGAATTCACGGTGTTCTTATTTCAATTTCCAGGAGTGTAGTGTGTAAGTTAGGACAGATGACCTTAGCAGTTAAGTCCCATAAGATTTCACACACATTTGAACATTTTTGAACCTCGGTTCTGAGAGCTCCGGATCGAGTACAGAAAATTGGAATAGAGATCAACATAAACATCATTTCCGCCCTTTTTATTACTCATGAAAACCACAGATTGCATGTTGTACCACCATACAGCGAGACCTTCAGAGGTTGTGGTCCAGATTGCTGTACACACCGGTACCTCTAATACCCAGTAGCACGATCTCTTGCATAGACACAGGCCTGTATTCGTCGTGGCGTATTATCCACAAATTCATCAAGGCATTGTTGGTCCAGATTCTCCCACTCCTCAACGGCGTTGATCCCTCAGAGTTGTTGGTGGATCACGTCGTTCATGAACAGCCCTGTCCAATCTATACCAGGCATGTTCGATAGGGTTCATGTCTGGGGAACATGCTGGCCACTCTAATCGAGCGATGTCGTTAACCACGAAAGAAGTCATTCACAAGATGTGCACGATGGAGGCGCGAATTGTCGTCCATGAAGACGAATGCCTCGCCAATATGCTGCCGATACGATTGCACTATCGGTCGGAGGATGGCATTCACCTATCGTACAGCCGTTACGCGTACGTCAGCCCTACATAATGCCACCCCAAAACAGCAGGGAACCTCTATCTTGCTGCACTCGCTGGACAGTGTGTCTAAGGAGTTCAGCCTGATCGGGTTGCCTTCAAATACGTCTCCGACGATTGTTTGCCTGAAGGCATATGCGACACTCATAGGTGAAGAGAATTTGATGCCAATCCTGAGCGGTCCATTCTGCATGTTGTTGGGCCCATCTTAACGCGCTACATGGTGTCGTGGTGGCAAAGATGGACCTCGCCATGAAACTCGGTAGTGAAGTTGCACATCATACGACGTCCTCTGGCTGCACTAAAAGCATTATTCAACATGGTGGCATTGCTGTCAGGGTACCTCCGAGCCATAAACCGTAGGTAGCGGTCATCCACTGCAGTAGTAGCCGTTGGGCATCGATTTGGTTCCCTCCAAGACGCCTCGAAACTTCCCTTGCTGGGAACGCTTCATGGCACAAAGTAACAATGCGGACGCGATAGGATCGCGGTTCTGACCGTCTAGGCACGGTAGAACTACGGACAACACGAGCCGTGTACCTCCTTCCTGGTGGAATGACTGGAACGATCGGCTATCCGACCCCCTCCGTCTAATAGGCGTTGCTCAAGCATGGTTGTCTATATCTTTGGACGGGTTTGGAGACATTTGAACAGTCAAAGGATATAATATCCACAGTCAACGTCTATCTTCAGGTCTTCTGAGAACTGGGGCGATTCAAATTTTTTTTTTAAGTGTGTAACATCTCTGTTACTCTTGTGCGCTTACTAAATGAGACTGTGACACGGCTGCCGTTTCTTGGATCTTTCACTATTTCCAATATCTCGTGAGGGTTCAAATGGCTCCGAGCACTATGCGACTTCACATCTGAGGTCATCAGTCCCCTAGAACGTAGGACTACTTAAACCTAACAAACCTAAGTACATCACACACATTCATGTCCGAGGCAGGATTCGAAAATAAAAAATGGTTCAAATGGCTCTGAGCTCTATGGGACTTAACATCTGTGATCATCAGTCCCCTAGAACTTAGAACTATTTAACCCTAACTAAACTAAGGACATCACACACATCCATGCCCGAGGCAGGATTCGAACCTGCGACCGCAGCGGTCACGCGGTTCCAAACTGAAGCGCTTAGAACCGCACGGCCACACCGGCCGGCAGGCAAGATTCGAACCTGCGACTGCAGCGGTCGCGCGGTTCCAGACTGAAGCGCCTAGAACCGCTCGGCCACACCGGCCGGCCTCTCGTGAGGTTCCCAGAGTGACGACCAGTACTCTAGAAACGGTCGAACGAAGTTTTTGTAAGTTACTGATTGCGTTGGTGGAATACACTCTGTGACAGTCATCGCACTGAACCTCAGTCTGGCACTTGTCTTTCCCACGATTAGTTTCATATTGTCCATCCATTTTAAACAGTACCATACGCTCTCCCAGATACGCAATGTGTGTCGCTGCTTCGACTGATTATTCGGCAATCGTGTAAGCATACAACAACGCATATTTCCATCTATTTACGCGCAATCCGTTACTTTTGCTCGTGTAGCGTATGTCGCTCAACTACAAACACCTGCAAAAAACGTGTATCCTCTGATGGTCTCCCAGTATTTCTCTTCAACTGTGTAACGTCGCGTCTTCTCTCTACATCTTATATATAGCAGCAGCATCCGCTAACAGCGTCCTGTATGTATCTTCCGACGTTATCAGCTACGTCACACAGAGGGGGTGTTAGGGGTATAGTACAGATATCGTGATAATTGGTACCTTAATATACGGGCACCTCAGTGTGTTAGTGGTTTCTGTCTGCGTCTAACAGTTTTCCCGTATAAACACATTACAGAAGTTTATACCTGATGTTTTCTGTATTGTCATAACTGCGCCGTTAAGTCTACAATGTCTGTGTTTATAGACTAACCGTTCTGTGTTCACACTTTAGTTCCTGACGTGGAACACATAGGACCATAAACATTAATGGCTTGCTTCCCGTCTCCCCCGTGCTCCGTAGTACTAACCAACCTAAAAACATGCTCCTCTTATTAGCTATAATTATTAGTCAGCAACTGAAGTAAACACTTATGTAATATTGTTCAGTACACTGTCCTCAGTCATTTCTATTCTATTTGCTAGGAACTAAATCCAACCGCAGATCTGGTCTGATATTCCGTGCACTCGCGATTTTGTTCATTTAGCGACCGAGCGGACCATCTCCTGTAAACACGTTTATCTGTAATAATCTATAATTGCTTCGATTTGTATTTCACTCGGAAATATAGACACGGCATACAAGTTAACAAAGAATTTGCGGACAAGGGGTAGAGACTGTAAGATCTATCCGTCCATTCCCATCTCTCGGGTTCTCGCTTCCCACGCCCGGGTTCCCGGGTTCGATTCCCGGCGGGGTCAGGGATTTTCTCTGCCTCGTGATGACTGGGTGTTGTGTGCTGTCCTTAGGTTAGTTAGGTTTAAGTAGTTCTAAGTTCTAGGGGACTGATGACCGTAGATGTTAAGTCCCATAGTGCTCAGAGCCAGAGCCCATCTCTCGGATACAGTAAACAAGCACAGGTACCGTTACCTGACACACATGAGGGCTAACGAAGTTCATAACTGCCCTTTTCTCAGCTACACGGTGATGGAGTTTCGTCACTGCGATTATTCGCAAATGAAGTGCAGACTTCACAGATTGCCACCGTTAGTAAGTGCGCTGAGTCGCTGCAATCTTCTGTCATGCCTGTATTTCACGTCTTTACAGGACTTCACGACACCCATATTCCACAAAACGGCATTTGGGTTCCCTCTTCCTTTTCTCTATATTGGTGACACGTTACGCGTACGTCTTGGGACACCTTCCTAAGAACATGCGAGTAGGTCTTTTTTATGCCTCGGTTGTGCAAGCGTGCGTTACAGAAACGGCTGGTAGGCAACAAACCTATTTGTACCGGACGTGGGCCATGAAAACTATCCTAAGCGTAAAGGATAAAGGCGTGTCCACCTGCTCCAGCCAAACTACGAAATAGTGAATAGTTTGGAGCTTGTGGACGTTCAGCGGCGAGATAACCGGCGATAGTGAGCAGTGTGCTACGCTTTGAAGCGTGAATTTTTACTCAGCACGAAGTATATATCATTGACAACAGCCCTACACCACGCGGTATGGGGCTGTTTTAAATGATACGTACTTCTTACTGGCAGTGTGGTTTCAGTTGCTTGAGACTGTAGTCGTGTGTGTGAGTTGCGTTTGTGTGTGTGTGTGTGTGTGTGTGTGTGTGTGTGTGTGTCTATTGTTGACCAAGGACAAAGGCCTTAACTGGTGAAAACTATAATTGTAAGTGATGTGTTGGCAGATGTGCCAACACCTTGTAGTTAGAGGAGGCCGAAATGCACGCTATAATCTAACGCAGACTGGCGTGAGGTCTGGAACAGGATACGTAATGAATGCTATAAAGAAAAGTACGTAGCTGCTGGAATACTTAACTTTAATCCATCATTTGTATACAGCATTCTTGATGATACAAGTGAGACTCTCTCTATAGCAATGGTTAATGGCGCCTTGCTAGGTCGTAGCCATGGACTTAGCTGAAGGCTATTCTAACTGTCTCTCGGCAAATGAGAGAAAGGCTTCGTCAGTGTAGTCGCTAGCAAAGTCGTCGTACAACTGGGGCGAGTGCTAGTCAGTCTCTATAGACCTGCCGTGTGGTGGCGCTCGGTCTGCAATTACTGACAGTGGCGACACGCGGGTCCGACATGTACTAATGGACCGCGGCCGATTTAAAGCTACCACCTAGCAAGTGTGGTGTCTGGCGGTGACACCACAGTAAGAATCTTTTTGTTGTGGCTATCTGCGACTCAGCATCTCCGCTATATGGCGAGTAGCAGCTTTCCTTCTCATAATATTGTACTTCTTACTGAGTAACACATAATAAGTGAGACCAGGTGGTCTGATTCTGTACCCGTTAAATTGTTTCGTTATTAGCACGTTTTCTTTCGCGTCTACATCTAGTACCCAACCCAAGCCCAGTCTCTACCTCTCTCACTCCTATTCGTTAAGGTGTACTAGATGTACACGTTACGGTTTGCATGTGCAAACGCCTTGCAAGAGGATGCACAAACCGTCCTTGCCGCCCACACAGCTGAAGCATTGATTATACAGTTTGTGTAATCAATAAGTCGAACCCAAGCAGACGACGCGACCGATCTGCTCGCGTTTGTACTTGTAATGGAATGACCGGGGAACAGAAAAGACGTGATATCTGGTCAGAAGAGTGGCTAACGATACGAAAAACGTATTAGCTCTTTCTTAATTTAGTCACTGAATTGAAAATATATTCAGAATGTTGTTACAATTATCTAACGATGAATAAAGGGACGTATTTGAACCTTAAGTCACTGTTGACTCTCTCCACGTAAGAGCTATGTGCAGGTACGAGAGAGGCTGTAATTCCACACACAAGATTTGACAGCAACATTGCTATTTTTCGCACGGGAAGGAGCTACAAACACCTAAAATCTGCAACTGTCAGTTCACCACTGGCAATGAACTGACTTCCATCTTCAGGGATCTCCAAACTCGGTCTTTCCCATTTTTTGTGATACTCCTCTATTACGTTTCCCTATTGCTTTGTAATCTTGCATTTTCAAGGATATCTATTATTGGACATTCTTCTGCGATTTAACCATCTGATCCGATGTCGTCTGATTTCTTCCAGTGTACTCTTTACAGTTAAGTTTGTTCTTATATCTCCATTTGGGATCCAGTCAACTCTTGTGTATCCTAAAGTCTAGAGAAGTACAATTAATTGTGCGTCTTAGTTTCCTCTGTTTTTCTTTTCTGTCGTGGTCCAACACACTGCTACATTATGAGCTGTAGGGATAGTCTTCGTTCTTTTAAGAATTTACCATTGGATCAACACTGTCTTCGTCATTTCAGGTTCTTTTAATTTTGTCACATGAAATACAAAATTATGTGATTTTGCTGTCAGTATCACTAGAATTGTTTAAACTATGACGAAGGTATTCAAAAACAATGAAGCGCTCGACAGGTATGTCCTCTATTAACTTTTTGGTCTTGTCAATTGTTTCCCAATTGTACATTTTTATGCATGGCGTACATTTCGTGAACTTACTTTTGTAAATTAGCTACTGATGTTGTTATGGTTTGGAAAGCCAGTCTCTCTGTGTCACCACCCAGGGCAAAGTGGGTGTAATACAGGAGTATTAACACGTCTTTAAAAACATCTTAGTCCAACTGGACCGACTTTATGTACCGTACATTGTAAGGACATCTTGTCGGAGGTTAAGTGAAGATCTCAACGGCAGATCTGGTTGACACTGACTCCTTTGGAACGGTGGAAAGGGCATAATAAGCAGGGCGAGGGCCAGGAGGCGGGCAATATACAAGCAAGCTTGCAGAAGATCCTCCAAACCTTGTTACCTTGTCCAACGCAGGTGACGTGACCATGGTTCATTTATAGTATGCCTAACATTCAAGGAACGTAGAAAATACGATGTACACGGTTTAGAGTGTTACATACACATAAAAAGTAATTTTAGATGTTTCTTGTTCCTTCGTCTGTTTTTAATTATTGTTATCTCAAAATCAGACGGCATTTTTCCCTTAAGAGTTAAAGCACGATAGCGAGTTTCGGTTGCTTTCTGCAACCATCTTCAGGTCGCTCAAATCGTATAAAAAGCAGTGAACATGTAGTAAAAACTATCATCATTAGCTGTAATCATGCAACTATATGCATTCGTGTTGTGTGCCAACAAGGCTATGACATTATGTAGTGCCGGCCGCAGTGGCCGAAAGTTTCTAGGCGCTTCAGTCTGGAACCGCGCGATCGCTACGGTCGCAGGTTCGAATCCTGCCTCGGGCATGGATGTGTGTGATATCCTTAGGTGAGTTAGGTTTAAGTAGTGATACGTTCTAGGGGACTGACGGTCTCAGATGTTAAGTCCCATAGTGCTCAGAGCCATTTGAACCAATTTTTGAACATTATGTAGTTACAAACATCATCACGAACGAGCCAGGTTGTATACCACGATCTCGCAATATGATGGTAATAAGGAAGGCGAATGGCAGTTGCATTGCGTCAAGCCATTAATGTAATTCACGAAATAAAAAACTTTTAATTCAAAATTTTTTTAACTCCGCCGTCTTCACGCTGACAATGTCAGCCTTTTTTTCACCGCCAAAGAAACGTTAACCCTAGTATTTGACGTAAACTTCAAATTGATAACTGTACCCGTTCCTGAGAGGTGGTGGTTTAACAGACAGGCAGACGGACGGATGGATGGCCAACAAACGGAAAAAAAATATTTCTTAATTGGACGTGTTTACAAATTTCCGGTTTTTCCCCTCTACCTGTACTGCAAAACCTTGCTTCTTACGAAATTTAATGATTCGAGGACAACGGGAACTACTATATTGATTTTGATGAGCGATCTTGCGGAGTATGAAAATATGTGAAATAAATTACGTGTTTTCTGATTGTACTGAGTTAGAAGCTTATATTCCTTACGCCTCCAAGAGACCATAGAACTTAGTATTTTATATAAATTTCAACTTGATACTCTACGAAAAGGGGTATTGGCATGCACACAGCCGGCCACGGTGGCCGAGCTGTTCTAGGCGCTACAGTCTGGAATCGCGCGACCGCTACGGTCGCAGGTTCGAATCCTGCCTCGGGCATGGATGGGTGTGATGTCCTTAGGTTAGTTAGGTTTAAGTAGTTCTAAGTACTAGGGGACTGATGACCTCAGCAGTTAAGTCCCATAGTGCTCAGAGCCATTTTTTTTTTACATGCACACAACAAAGAGATCCCATAGGAGTTCCATGAGGTGCGGAATCCTGAAACACTGGACTAAATAAAGAGAAACAGCTCACGGTGAGATGAGAGCCTCTGTTATTGGTAACCGTGATGTGTACCATATGAAAGGGCAAAGAAAATTAATCTAAAATCACACTACTGTACACTCTTGATCGCAAGGATTTATTACAAACTAAAAATCACACACCAAAAAGGTAACCCATTTGGATTTTATCAAAAATCAGCTTAATCACGTCTCCTGAGGGGGTGAGCGGAGAAGACGGCGGATCATTGGGAAGTGTCGAGGACGAAACTGGTAACTGCGTCACAGAAGCAAAAGAGCATTGTCAGAAACATCGAAGAAAAGATTCTCCCTAAAGTCCAGTCGCTCATTCAGTAGGGGAGATGGCTGTCTTTTTTAAAGGGTATAGATTTCGATCTCTTCCAAGGCGTTTAATAAGAGTCCTTTCAGAGCGTTATATAGAACTTTTAAAATCTCCTAGACAAGCTCTTCTCGATATTTATTATTTATGAGATGCTACCCGAACACTGAATTAGGACGGACTACGCCAGTAGTGTGGTTTTTGATGTGAGTAAGAAAATTACGACCATTTGCCCTATATTATGAGTATTGCAATCATTAGAAAAAATCCCATAAACCACCCTAATTCAAATATTATTATCTCGAACTCCCACGTTATGTCTCAGTTTATTTTGGAGTAGGTTGCTGTGTGTAAACTCCAGAGTGATATCGGAATATTCAAAAAAAACTTATTTATTCTAATAGGCAGGTAAGCTACATACGCTATTTTAACGAACTTCGAGGTAGTGAAGGCAGGATCTTCGTTTTAAATTACAGTGTATCAAAAAGAATTATCCGATATGACGCGTCTATATTTCTGAAACTAATAAACATATAGAATGACTTTTGTTTTTTGATGAATGGGAGACTCTCCAAGTTTCTTTTCTTTTTTCATGCCTTTTCATAGGAGTTCAATATGCCCCCTTGTGATGCAAGGCATCCTGGTGAAACTATGGCGGATGCGTTCGACGTCTGTGTCAAGACATTCGGCGACGGCCCGGCGATCTACCTTTATACAAACAACCCGTGTCTCTGAATTGTTCATGCCATCATCTAATGCTATGCGCTGTACGAGGATCCACACCATACCTAGTACGAAAGTCACGTTGAACAGTTATTACCGACCCGAACTGCGCAAAATGTGCAACGCACAACGCTTTCTGTTGCCGCGACGCCATTTTTACTGCAACTGCAGCGGGCGCACATTGCTGCTATCTAGCGGGAACCTTGTAAAACTCGAGAGTTTGCTCTTTCCAACAGTACGTTGTTCTCGCACAAATCTCAAATAATACGAGGGTCAGTCAAAAAGTAATGCCTCCTATTTTTTTTTCTACGTTTAATTGTCAGGAAATTTAAATGCAATTACATAGGTTGAAAACCACAACATTGAGGATCATTTTGTCATTTTTCAATGTAATCTCCGCCCATCTCTACAGTTTTGGTCCATCTTTGAACAAGGGCATGTATCCCAGCACGGTAAAAATCACAGCTCTGCTTCCTAAGCCATTGACGCACGGATGTTTTGACGGCCTCCTCATCTTCAAAATGAATCCCACGATGAGCTTCTTTTAGTGGCCCGAACAGATGGAAGTCTGATGGTGCCAGGTCAGGGCTGTATGGGGGATGAGGCAAAACTTCCCATCCAATTTTGACAATCTCGTCAGAGGTGTGACGACTGGTGTGTGGTCTTGCATTGTCATGCAAAAGAAGAACATCTGCCATTGATTTTGTTGGGCGAACTCGCTGAAGACGTGCTTTAAGTTTGTTGAGGGTTGTGACGTATTGAACAGAATTTATTGTGTATCCCTGCTCCAAAAAATCAACCAGAATCACACCCTCTGTATCCCAGAAAACTGTTGCCATAACTTTCCCTGCCGATCGCACAGTTTTGAATTTTTTCTTCCTCGGCGAGCTTGTGTGACGCCACTCCATTGACTGCCTCTTTGATTCGGGTTCAAAAAAATGCACCCATGTTTCGTCCCCGGTCACAATTTTTTTCAGAAACTCATCTCCCTCCAAACGGAAGCGCTGCAAGTGTTGGGAGGCTATTGTTTTCCTCGCCTCTTTATTCTGATCGGTTAACATTCTTGGAACCCACCGTGCACAAACTTTTGAGTACCCCAATTGTTTAATAATCGTGATCACACTGCCTTTACTAAGAGAAATAATGCGACACACTTCATCTGCAGTCACCCGACGGTCACCACGAATGATGTCATCAACTTGCTGAATGTTGTGTGGAGTCACTGCACTCACCGGCCTGCCGCTCCGCTTTTCGTCAGTCAACGGTGTTTGCCCTTCAGCTTCCTTACAACGACGAACCCATCGTCTAACAGTGCTGACATCCACTGTCACAACACCATACACCTTCTTCAGTCTTTCATGAATGCGTATGGGCGTTTCACCTTCTGCATTCAAGAATTCAATCACACAACGCTGTCTCAAACGAACATCGATGTCGGCCATCTTACAAACTTCTGCTGTGCTGCCACCTGTTGACACAGAAAGTTACTACTGCAGTGGATTGCAGAAGAAGGTTTGAGGAATGGCGCCAAATTCAGATTTTTCACTTAACTTAATTTCTTTAAGTAGAAAAAAAATGGGAGGCATTACTTTTTGACCGACCCTCGTATAATAGTTATGATTTTTTAAATCGGATGATTGTTTTTGAAACGCTCTTTATTAAGTTGCATTGAAACCGTTAGCTGTAGCTGCAGTCAACAGTGGTGTTGTCCGAGACTTACTGATGCTCTGCTGTTGTCTCTGCTCATTACCACCCGATGGGACAAGATCTGAATATGATTTTTAGCAAAATCCAAACCGGTTACGATTTTGACGTGTGACTTTTAGTTCGTAATAAATCCTTGAGATCGAAATTTATAGGTGTTTTAATCATAAATCAGATCGCTGTTACTTTTCAATGATGTTTTCAAAGGTTGTGGATCTAAAATTACTGCGAGATCCAAGGTCCATATCCAAACAATAACAATAATAATTAATAATTGTGGTGTCACCGCCAGACACCACACTTGCTAGGTGGTAGCTTTAAATCGGCCGCGGTCCATTAGTACATGTCGGACCCGAGTGCCGCCACTGTCAGTGATCGCAGACCGAGCGCCACCACACGGCAGGTCTTGAGAGACTTACTAGCACTCGCCCCAGTTGTACGGACGACTTTGCTAGCGACTACACTGACGAAGCCTTTCTCTCATTTGCCGAGAGATAGTTAGAATAGCCTTCATCTAAGTCCATGGCTACGACCTAGCAAGGCGCCATTAACCATTTCTAGAGAGAGTCTCACTTGTATCATCAAGAACGCTGTATACAAATGATGGATTAAAGTTAAGTATTCCAGCAGCTACGTACTTTTCTTTATAGCATTCATTACGCATCCTGTTTCAGACCTAACGCCAGCCTGCGTGAGTTGACGCGTGCATTTCGGCCTCCTCTCTCAATTAGTGTGCGTTGTGTTGGCTAATCTGCCGACACAACAATAATAATAATAGTAATCGTTGTAGCAGCTGCAGAGTTACGCTGCGAAAGAAAGAACTCGCCTGCCCGGTTTTTCGCTAAATTTTCTCGCAGCAGTCGTCACAACTGTCATTCAACCAGCAGCTGAATTCCTCTCGTGGGACGGGGAGAATTTGTATTTAGCGACTTTGCGCGGAATGGCCAGCGGAGATTCCTGCCGTAATGAATTGCGGACGTTTAACAGCGGGAGTGGCTCGCCGGGTCAGGGTGAGCCGAGGGCGGCACCCGGGCAGACCAGACCAGTCTCGGCGAACGGGGGCAGTAGTCGGCGGCAGAGGGTGCTCCCGGCGCTCGATGACGACAAATGGCCCGAGCCGAGGCCGGCGCTGCGCCGCGCGGCGAAATTAAATGAAATTCCAGACACGGCGCCGCCAAAGTTTTTCGCCATTGACCGCTAAGGAATTCCGTAAAAAACGGCCGCCAGTATGAGATTGCGCCGCCGGTCGGCATTCCTGCAGCAACGAGTGTCACCCCGCTCCGGATCTCACGCTCTTGCTGCGAGTGGAAAAAAAGAAAGAAAAAAAATCTTCTACTTTGGTAAGTGACCCACAGCCAAAATGGCTCCCATACTACTTTTTTTCCATCCGCGAGAGATTCTTCGGACGTACATATGAGAGAGCACTAATAAGTGAATCATATCTTATCTCTTTAGTAACATGGCCACTCCTATGTTGACAATGCGAGGTTCTTCATTCGAGTGCGCACGTTAATTCAGACAAAGCCGTAGGTCGCTTGAACGGAGGCAGTTAGAAATTTTGCGTTATTCACAGTTACAGGGCGGGCATTGCTAATGAATACGAAATATTAGAATATGTAGACAAGAAGTAAAACAGGGAAAAGGTGATGAGAGAAACAAGATTAATTACTAATACTGAATAAAATATGGTGAAAAGGAGCCCTTATAGAAGTATGAGTAATAATTAGCCACCGAAAATATTAAAGTTAAAAACCGTGTGTGAATAATATGAAATGGTATTCGTCATGTACGGGATTTTCAACAATAGTATAGTCGCCTTCGTACGGAAAATCCAAATTCAAATGGCTCTGAGCACTATGGGACTTAACATCTGAGGTCATCAGTCCCCAAGAACTTAGAACTACTTAAACCTAACTAACCTAAGGACATCACACACATCCATGCCCGAGGCAGGATTCGAACCTGCGACCGTAGCAGTCGCGCGGTTTCGGACTGCGCGCCTAGAACCGCTAGACCACCGCGGCCGGCGGGAAAATCCACAATGACACTAATCGTATTGAAAATGCAATCGTAACAGTAGTAACGAAAGCGAACTGTAAATATTGGGGTTGAATTGCTTGTCGAATATAACGTTAAATGTTGTTCAAATGTGTGTGAAATCTTATGGGACTTGACTGCTAAGGTTATTAGTCCCTAAGCTTACACACTACTTAACCTAAATTATCTTAAGGAGAAACACACACACACACCCATGCTCGAGGGAGGACTCGAACCTCCGCCGGGACTAGCCGCACAGCCCATGACTGCAGCGCCTGAGACCGTTCGGCTAATCCCGCGCGGCAAATAAAACGTTAATGAATGTATTTTGTTCGTTTTGAAGTAGTGAGTATAGACCGTTCGCGTACTATTAATTATCTGAATTTTAAATTAACAACGATCAAACCATATTTAAATCGAAGCTGGGGCACGGTATGGGAATTCGCCGCATATTCATAGCTCTTAACGTTCCTGCGTTTACCTATATGTGAGTTCTATCCTCCAATTTAGTTTCGATTGCCAGTGATTAAATTTGGGACCGATAATGTCCCTCGAAGTCGGCCTCCGTAGTTGACTAGCCACAGCAGCTGTTAGTCACTGGGTTTGATTCCCAGTACTGCTACGAATGCGTCCTTGGTGGGAGGACTGGAACCCGACAACGACCGGGAGGACAATGTGCTGAGCACATGCCGCTCCGTAGCACATTCGATGACTCCACTGGCAGCAGACGAGACGGCGGTCAGTCGAGCCATATTGGCCCGACTAGACACAGAATGCAGAACTTAATGTTGCGTTAACGTCCAGTAAATACAGGTCAGACTAGGGGTTTGAAGCTGGCACGGTTCAAAATAGATTGCACCTAGCAGCAAGGGCGAGACGACGTCGACTAGTACAGGGTGACAAAGAATAACGGGAATGTTTGAAATGAGTAGTGGCAGCCATGGGCAGGTGGCAGCACTGCGGGTTCGTGACAGCGAGTAAACAGTCCGCCGTTTCAGTAATCATGGATCAGTGAAACGGACAACAGCGTGCGTTAGCCATGAAAATATTTTATAAAAACAATGAGTTTGGTAGGTGTGCAGAGGGAGTTTCGACGTTTTTGTAATTTAGAACGACATGATGCCGTTCCGTCGAAACACGCGATGAAGTGTTGGGTTAATAATTCCTAAGAGAGTGGATCTGCCCTCAAGAAGAAACCAACAGGACGACTAAGAAGTGCGCGTACAACTGTCTGTCTTACGGAGCCCACGGCGTTCAATTCGTCAGCAAGCAGCAGAGGTTGGGATGCCTCGAGAGAATTTTCGAAGAATTCTTCATCTTGATTTAAAATTTCATCTGTACAAACTACAGGTGTTGCAACAACTGAAGGGCAACGATTACTGGCAGCAGACGAGACGGCGGTCAGTCGAGCCATATTGGCCCGACTAGACACAGAATGCAGAACTTAATGTTGCGTTAACGTCCAGTAAATACAGGTCAGACTAGGGGTTTGAAGCTGGCACGGTTCAAAATAGATTGCACCTAGCAGCAAGGGCGAGACGACGTCGACTAGTACAGGGTGACAAAGAATAACGGGAATGTTTGAAATGAGTAGTGGCAGCCATGGGCAGGTGGCAGCACTGCGGGTTCGTGACAGCGAGTAAACAGTCCGCCATTTCAGTAATCATGGATCAGTGAAACGGACAACAGCGTGCGTTAGCCATGAAAATATTTTATAAAAACAATGAGTTTGGTAGGTGTGCAGAGGGAGTTTCGACGTTTTTGTAATTTAGAACGACATGATGCCGTTCCGTCGAAACACGCGATGAAGTGTTGGGTTAATAATTCCTAAGAGAGTGGATCTGCCCTCAAGAAGAAACCAACAGGACGACTAAGAAGTGCGCGTACAACTGTCTGTCTACGGAGCCCACGGCGTTCAATTCGTCAGCAAGCAGCAGAGGTTGGGATGCCTCGAGAGAATTTTCGAAGAATTCTTCATCTTGATTTAAAATTTCATCTGTACAAACTACAGGTGTTGCAACAACTGAAGGGCAACGATTACTGGCAGCAGACGAGACGGCGGTCAGTCGAGCCATATTGGCCCGACTAGACACAGAATGCAGAACTTAATGTTGCGTTAACGTCCAGTAAATACAGGTCAGACTAGGGGTTTGAAGCTGGCACGGTTCAAAATAGATTGCACCTAGCAGCAAGGGCGAGACGACGTCGACTAGTACAGGGTGACAAAGAATAACGGGAATGTTTGAAATGAGTAGTGGCAGCCATGGGCAGGTGGCAGCACTGCGGGTTCGTGACAGCGAGTAAACAGTCCGCCGTTTCAGTAATCATGGATCAGTGAAACGGACAACAGCGTGCGTTAGCCATGAAAATATTTTATAAAAACAATGAGTTTGGTAGGTGTGCAGAGGGAGTTTCGACGTTTTTGTAATTTAGAACGACATGATGCCGTTCCGTCGAAACACGCGATGAAGTGTTGGGTTAATAATTCCTAAGAGAGTGGATCTGCCCTCAAGAAGAAACCAACAGGACGACTAAGAAGTGCGCGTACAACTGTCTGTCTTACGGAGCCCACGGCGTTCAATTCGTCAGCAAGCAGCAGAGGTTGGGATGCCTCGAGAGAATTTTCGAAGAATTCTTCATCTTGATTTAAAATTTCATCTGTACAAACTACAGGTGTTGCAACAACTGAAGGGCAACGATTACCGGTTACGATTAGGATTCTGCAACGAATGATAACAAAAATAAACAATGACGATGAATATCTAAACACGTTGTGGATGTCAGGTGAGGCATATTTTCACCTCGCAGCTTATGTGAATTAAAATAACTAACGTTAGTGAGCGAACGCAAATCCTGATGACGTTCATGAGCGTCCTTTACACGCTAGTAAAGAGACAGTATGGTGTGGCGTTTTATCACATGTGATTATCGGAGGGTATTTTTCCGCAAATGAACAGGGAAACACAATAACTGTCATTGCCGATCGTTTCGTGGGCATGTTAGGAACTTTCGTTACACATGCACTGAGCAACTTTCCATGCATTCAAGAATCCTGGTTTCAACAGGACGTAGCGACATCACACACTGCACGGCAATTAATGGCATGTATGCGAGAATTTTTTGGCAACCCTATGATCTCACGATTCGGTAACATTCCCTGGCCTTCTAGATCGCCATATTTATCCGTTTGTGAATTTTTTTCTTGCGGGGCTACCTCAGGAGTAAAGTCTACACGAGCCGACCAAGAACCCTGGATGAGTTAAAACAGCGCTTTCGGGATGCAATTCACAGTATCCCAGCTGGGATGTTGCAGCGGTCAATGAAGAATCTCAACAGCAGATTTCACAAATGTATCAGTACAGGAGGACGCCATGCAAAGGACGTAATTTTTAAAAAATGATAAATGCCATTAATGTTTTCTAAATGGTAAAGTTCTAAGGTTTCAGTTACTATGAATGCAATTTCTTTCCTTCATCACTTCTAGTTTCATTGAATTGTGGAAATCACGTTTTTCTGTGTCATCCTGTACTTAGAAAACGCGTAAAGGGCGCCTCAAGCGAAGTATCACTTCATACATCTAAGACCTTCATTAGACCAGTTTTCGACTATGCAGTGGCCGTCTGGATGGCTATGCAACAGCTCAGAGAGTAGAATCCCACGAATAGCTAGCAGATCTGGCGCACAGAAGCGAAAAAATGCCACATACGAGACTGCCAATATAAAACCAGACTACTTAAGGAGAGAGACGCGAAAAATATTCAGATAAAAGCAGGATGTGTGCCTGTATTGCCCAGTGGTTGGTTGAAAAGTCTGGCTGACGACAGGATGACGAGGCATTGTCAACGACGGCCGCATCAAAGTGATTTGTGAGTACTGTAAGTGGGACAGAATTCGTAGACATGGACAATAGGCGTAAACCTAAAACTGACACAGTTGGAAGTACTGTGTTTATAACAGGACTTCATCTACTAGCAAGTGATAAATGATACGATTTGCGGTGGGTCAAGAAAATGTCGCCATGGCACAGCGTAATTCTTTTATCGAATATGTCGTCGTTAATTTTAAGTTTTCAGATCCATAGGATGGAATAAAAAATGAGTATGTCTTAATGAAACACATATGGATAGTCTTGTTAGCTACACCGTATTGTAGGCAGATACACTCCAACTTGTTTACGCAAGTTTCGATGTTTGTCGCCTTCTGAACATTGTATAACCAACATTTTAAAATGAAACTTGGAAGTAAGTAATGAACTCATAGTGCAAAGTGATGAGATTTTGTATTTAACGCATCTGAAGACCACGACTAAATCAATAGAAGAAGCCACAAAGCTAAAAGTATTCTCGAATGCTTTTGCTGAGATGAAAAGCGTTTTCATAACAACGGGAAAAGTTGACAGTCACTATGTATTGTCAGATTTGGTATAACATCATAGTCTTTTAATGAAGTTTATTCGCAATTGTGGAATATTTCTGACATTAGCATCAGGTCTAAAGTTATTAAGTATTGGTAACACTTAGAAGTTAGTCCCATAACGAGACTCGAACTTCGATATCCCACTTGTGGCGAGCAGTCGCCTTAGTCTTTTGGGCTGTCCGAGCAGCACCAAGACCGACTTCCACAGGTCGTACTGTTACAATCCATCGCTGGATTCGAAGGAGACAAAAGTATGCAATGCAACATTAGTACTGTGATCGTCATTTTGCCAGTTGAGGCGTGTAACACTTGAGCCGTGGCGGGACCTGCGCCAGTAGTATCTCTGACGTGAGTACGATCGATTTCCTAGTACAGAGGTTTGTCTTTGACCTTGGGCCGGACCGAGATATAAGCGAGTGCAGTCGGCGATTGGCTGGTCCCCCACCTCCTCCTTTTCCTTGTAAGGATCCTGTACACCTCCCGCAAACTCGATCCTCCTCATCCGCTTGTCTCACCCATCCTCTCCCACCCCCGCCCGCTGCCGCGCCTGTATTCCCACGTCCCACCCGGTCTCCATCTCTCCACCCTCCTTGCCCTCTCCCAAGGTGGCTTCCGCCAGATCCCCCTCCCTGATGATGTCCTCCTCCCCTCCATCTACCCCTCCTGTCAACTTTCATCCTCCCCCTCACTTCCTCTTTCCTTTAGGCACCCTCCCTCCCTTCCTTTTCCTTTTGCCCCGTCCCCTCCCTCCACCCCTCTTCCCATGGGCTTCCCCTCCCCCTTCCTCCCTTCCCACTGTCTCCCCTGCCCATGGCATCTGCTCTCCCCTCTCCCTCTCCCAACCCCCCTCCTCCTCTCTTGGCAGGTCCCCGGACTCGTACACGGTTAGTGAACATTCGCGCGCCGGAGATTAACGCCTCGTGTTCTGTGTGTGCCGTCGTTTTGTGCTTAATTGGTTCAGTGTTATTCGTTTTGTGCACCTACATTCACGTGTGACAATTTTCGTTTCTGTCCGTGTCCAAGTGTCTGAACAATTTTATCTTGGAATCTACGCCCGAGAACGGCGCCTTGTATTTTAAAAAGTGTTTATCTCCGTTTATATGTCCACCATCTTTTTTCTCTCATTGTCTTCATTGTATCTTTGTGTTTCTCTGCGGCCAAAGAGCGGTGTAGTATGCTGCTGCAGGCCTGCCTGTATACAGGTTTCAAAATGACAATAAAGAAAGAAAGAAAAAAAAGCGATTGGCTGGCGGGCAGAAGCAAAGACGGCGTGCGTGAGGCCAGGCGGCGGTTATCACGTGGTTATACTGGAGGCGGTGGGAGTTGGCCGGCGCTGTGCATTCTCCGGCAACCTAGTGAGCTGTGGATGTGCCCGTTTCCATGGAGGGATATGCTATTGTGGTTTTGCGAAGTGATGGTCAGACTGCAATATCGCCCCAGCATCAAGACACCCAGTTAAGTACTCTAATTACTAAGAGCGCTTAGTTCACTGTGATTGTGATCTCTTTTGGTACAGTAAGACGTTGCCGGACGCGTGATGTAATGTGTGTTCGATTTCATTTGATGCCTCTTACTAAGCGTATGCTCTGCTTCAACGTAATACAGGGCTATTACGAATGATTGAAGCGATTTCATAAATTCACTGTAGCTCCATTCATTGACATATGGTCACGACACACTACAGATTGTAGAAAAACTCATAAAGTTTTGTTCGGCTGAAGCCACACTTCAGGTTTCTGCCATCAGAGCGATCGAGAGCACAGTGAGACAAAATGGCGACAGGAGCCGAGAAAGCATATGTCGTGCTTGAAATGCACTCACATCAGTCAGTCATAACAGTGCAACGACACTTCAGGACGAAGTTCAACAAAGATCCACCAACTGCTAACTCCATTCGGCGATGGTATGCGCAGTTTAAAGCTTCTGGATGCCTCTGTAAGGGGAAATCAACGGGTCGGTCTGCAGTGAGCGAAGAAACGGTTGAACGCGTGCGGGCAAGTTTCACGCGTAACCCGCGGAAAATTGGCTCATGCCACAACTGGAAACCGACAGCGCCGACTTCATCTTTCAACAGGATGGTGCTTCACTGCAATTCCATCATGATGTTCGGCATTTCTTAAACAGGAGATTGGAAAACCGATGGATCGGTCATGGTGGAGATCATGATCAGCAATTCATGTCATGACCTCCACGGTCTCCCGACTTAACCCCATGCGATTTCTTTCTGTGGGGTTATGTGAAAGATTCAGTGTTTAAACCTCCTCTACCAAGAAACGTGCCAGAACTGCGAGCTCGCATCAACGATGCTTTCGAACTCATTGACGGGGACATGCTGCGCTGAGTGTGGGAGGAACTTGATTATCGGCTTGATGTCTGCCGAATCACTAAAGGGGCACATATCGAACATTTGTGAATGCCTAAAAAAAACTTTTGAGTTTTTGTATGTGTGTGCAAAGCATTGTGAAAATATCTCAAATAATAAAGTTATTGTAGAACTGTGAAATCGCTTCAATCATTTGTAATAACCCTGTATTGATGTGTTTGCAGAACGTTAGTTCATTAGCTATTCTTAATTTGCTTACGATATCGGTTAATCCATGTCAAAATGTCCTTTGCGGGCAATCCGTGTTTTTACTTCTAAAGGTTACCGTGTTGAGCTTTGCAGGCCCACTTAAGGTGGCCAATATGTGTATGGTTAAGTTTTAGTGAGTGTCGGTTCTCGTGAGCCAGTTCTTTTTCCACTCTTAGCGTTTGTTCATCAGGTACTGTTTCACTTAAAGAAAGGACTTGCGATTGAAATTAGTTGATATTTAGCCTTGATTTTATAGTGTTAATTTACTGATCAATCTTGAATGTTAAAGTTAAGAAAAGTTTCTTGGCTTCCTGTTGTCGGGTGTGGTCTGTGTTTCAGTGAGCTGAGGCAGCGGGCAACCGAAGTGCAGAGCTTCCCTTTAGATTCCAAGTTTGGCTTACAGGCGGTGGACTTCGCCTAAGCTCGTGTGTTCTTCTTCGGTAGCGTTTGCTGGGTTCACATTTCGGTGGCCTACTCGATGTGGGGTTGCAAACGGAGTCACGTCTTGGTTCGTAATTCATCTACATCTACATCTACATCTATACTCCGCGAGCCACCTTACGGTGTGTGGCGGAGGGTACTTATTGTACCACTATCTGATCCCCCTTCCCTGTTCCATTCACGAATTGTGCGTGGGAAGAACGACTGCTTGTAAGTCTCCGTATTTGCTCTAATTTCTCGGATCTTTTCGTTGTGATCATTACGCGAGATATATGTGGGCGGTAGTAATATGTTGCCCATCTCTTCCCGGAATGTGCTCTCTCGTAATTTCGATAATAAACCTCTCCGTATTGCGTAACGCCTTCCTTGAAGTGTCCGCCACTGGAGCTTGTTCAGCATCTCCGTAACGCTCTCGCGCTGACTAAATGTCCCCATGACGAATCGCGCTGCTTTTCGCTGGATCATGTCTATCTCTTCTATTAATCCAACCTGGTAAGGGTCCCATACTGATGAGCAATACTCAAGAATCGGACGAACAAGCGTTTTGTAAGCTACTTCTTTCGTCGATGAGTCACATTTTCTTAGAATTCTTCCTATGAATCTCAACCTGGCGCCTGCTTTTCCCACTATTTTTTTTATGTGATCATTCCACTTCAGATCGCTCCGGATAGTAACTCCTAAGTATTTTACGGTCGTTACCGCTTCCAATGATTTACCACCTATGGCATAATCGTACTGGAATGGATTTCTGCCCCTATGTATGCGCATTATATTACATTTATCTACGTTTAGGGAAAGCTGCCAGCTGTCGCACCATGCATTAATCCTCTGCAGGTCTTCCTGGAGTACGTACGAGTCTTCTGATGTTGCTACTTTCTTGTAGACAACCGTGTCATCTGCAAATAGCCTCACGGAGCTACCGATGTTGTCAACTAAGTCATTTATGTATATTGTAAACAATAAAGGTCCTATCACGCTTCCTTAAGTATTACTTCCCTCAATCGGTTCCACCGTTCGTGGTTAAACTTCGGCCTTACAAGCCTGCGCCTTACTTCTGTTGTTACACATTTATGGTTGTACAAAGTTGGAACTTTCTATGCCCTAATAGCACATCTTACAAGTCGATGGGGATTTGAATAATTTCATGGTTCGCTCTGCAAGGTTCACTAGTAATTTGCAAGACTGCCCAAGCTACGTTTTAATAAATGTGTTCTAAGTATTCGTGTTAAAATTGAGGCTGTGGGTCCACTGTTATTTTACATGTAATGTTGAAGCATTGGAATTGAAAGGGTCTTAAATAACGTGTCTTAACTAGAGTTGTTTTGTTAAAGTTATGGTCAGAGTCAACCTTAGTGGCGTCTGTCAATTTTTATGTGAGATTGTTTTTGGTAGTTAATAAACACATTGAAATGCTAATGTTCACTTTATTGGGGCAGCGCTTCCACTCCCTTTAAAGGTTAAACAAAGCAGGTGTTAAGTAAAAGCGTTCCAACACTTATTTTTAATTTGAGGACGATTATAATACTAATGACTCAGTGTCAGCTTCGCTAGTGTACAACACATCTCCTCTACTGAACTAGTGATCATAGCTTTCAAGATACGCGTTTTAGAGCCCATGTTTACTAGACTTATTTCCTATTTTGCTCCATACTACCGCTTCTGAAATTCGTATACCCTCCACTCTTCGCAATAACAGCGCCGGTACATGTATTCAATTGTCAGAGGTATCAGAACAATTTTCGCTCCTCGCTTTCGACGTGTTCGTTTACAAACCACGAACCCTTACGTCAAACTGATACATTTCTCCGTCTCCATCCTTGAAAGTTTGTATCATGATCACGGAATCATCGGGTTTATACACACATTTACAGGAACCGGTGCCTACAACTTTGACGCTCTGAATGAGTAACTTTACTGGATATGGGTTCCTTTTCAAAATATTATGTACTCATTACCAAGTCCTAGAAGTTTGTAATGAAAATTTCCAAGCACCCTGTACAGTTTGCTGACGTACTATGTGTTGACTTGCTGTAGGTCTTCTGTTGTCTTTACGTGGCACCAACACACAATGTCACCTGCGTACAATGCTGAGACCTCGTTCCAGTGAGCTGGCCGAAATACACTTAGATGATAAAAGTAACGGGGTAGCGATATGCACATATACTGATGGCGATAATAACGCGTACACAAGGTACAGGGTGTTTCAAAAATGACCGGTATATTTGAAACGGCAATAAAAACTAAACGAGCAGCGATAGAAATACACCGTTTGTTGCAATATGCTTGGGACAACAGTACATTTTCAGGCAGACAAACTTTCGAAATTACAGTAGTTACAATTTTCAACAACAGATGGCGCTGCGGTCTGGGAAACTCTATAGTACGATATTTTCCACATATCCACCATGCGTAGCAATAATATGGCGTAGTCTCTGAATGAAATTACCCGAAACCTTTGACAACGTGTCTGGCGGAATGGCTTCACATGCAGATGAGATGTACTGCTTCAGCTGTTCAATTGTTTCTGGATTCTGGAGGTACACCTGGTCTTTCAAGTGTCCCCACAGAAAGAAGTCACAGGGGTTCATGCCTGGCGAATAGGGAGGCCAATCCACGCCGCCTCCTGTAAGTTTCGGATAGCCCAAAGCAATCACACGATCATCTAAATATTCATTCAGGAAATTAAAGACGTCGGCCGTGCGATGTGGCCGGGCACCATCTTGCATAAACCACGAGGTGTTCGCAGTGTCGTCTAAGGCAGTTTGTACCGCCACAAATTCACGAAGAATGTCCAGATAGCGTGATGCAGTAATCGTTTCGGATCTGAAAAATGGGCCAATGATTCCTTTGGAAGAAATGGCGGCCCAGACCAGTACTTTTTGAGGATGCAGGGACGATGGGACTGCAACATGGGGCTTTTCGGTTCCCCATATGCGCCAGTTCTGTTTATTGACGAAGCCGTCCAGGTAAAATTAAGCTTCGTCAGTAAACCAAATGCTGCCCACATGCATATAGCCGTCATCAATCCTGTGCACTATATCGTTAGCGAATGTCTCTCGTGCAGCAATGGTAGTGGCGCTGAGAGGTTGCCACGTTTGAATTTTGTACGGATAGAGGTGTAAACTCTACATCTACATCTACATCTACATCCATACTCCGCAAGCCACCTGACGGTGTGTGGCGGAGGGTACCTTCAGTACCTCTATCGGTTCTCCCTTCTATTCCAGTCTCGTATTGTTCGTGGAAAGAAGGATTGTCGGTATGCCTCTGTGTGGGCTCTAATCTCTCTGATTTTATCCTCATGGTCTCTTCGCGAGATATACGTAGGAGGGTGCAATATACTGCTTGACTCTTCGGTGAAGGTATGTTCTCGAAACTTTGACAAAAGCCCGTACCGAGCTACTGAGCGTCTCTCCTGCAGAGTCTTCCACTGGAGTTTATCTATCATCTCCGTAATGCTTTCGCGATTACTAAATGATCCTGTAACGAAGCGCGCTGCTCTCCGTTGGATCTTCTCTATGTCTTGTATCAACCCTATCTGGTACGGATCCCACACTGCTGAGCAGTATTCAAGCAGTGGGCGAACAAGCGTACTGTAACCTACTTCCTTTGTTTTCGGATTGCATTTCCTTAGGATTCTTCCAATGAATCTCAGTCTGGCATCTGCTTTACCGACAATCAACATTATCTGATCATTCCATTTTAAATCACTCCTAATGCGTACTCCCAGATAATTTATGGTATTAACTGCTTCCAGTTGCTGACCTGCTATTTTGTAGCTAAATGATAAAGGATCTATCTTTCTGTGTATCCGCAGCACATTACACTTGTCTACATTGAGATTCAGTTGCCATTCCCTGCACCATGCGTCAATTCGCTGCAGATCCTCCTGCATTTCAGTACAATTTTCCATTGTTACAACCTCTCGATACACCACAGCATCATCTGCAAAAAGCCTCAGTGAACTTCCGATGTCATCCACCAGGTCATTTATGTATATTGTGAACAGCAACGGTCCTATGACACTCCCCTGCGGCACACCTGATATCACTCTTACTTCGGAAGACTACTCTCCATTGAGAATAACATGCTGCGTCCTGTTATCTAGGAACTCCTCAATCCAATCACACAATTGGTCTGATAGTCCATATGATCTTACTTTGTTCAATAAACGACTGTGGGGAACTGTATCGAACGCCTTGCGGAAGTCAAGAAACACGGCATCTACCTGTGAACCCGTGTCTATGGCCCTCTGAGTCTCGTGGACGAATAGCGCGAGCTGGGTTTCACATGACCGTCTTTTTCGAAACCCATGCTGATTCCTACAGAGTAGATTTCTAGTCTCCAGAAAAGTCATTATACTCGAACACAATACGTGTTCCAAAATTCTACTCTGGCGCATGAGACGATACGTGGACGTTGGCGTAATTTGGACCGCAGCTGCAACACGGCGAACGGAAACCCGAGGCCGCTGTCGGATCACCTGCTGCACTAGCTGCCCGTTGCCCTCTGTGGTTGCCGTACGCGGTCGCCCTACCTTTCCAGCACGTTCATCCGTCACGTTCCCAGTCCGTTGAAATTTTTCAAACAGATCCTTTATTGTATCGCTTTTCGGTCCTTTGGTTACATTAAACCTCCGTTGAAAACTTCGTCTTGTTGCAACAACACTGTGTTCTAGGCGGTGGAATTCCAACACCAGAAAAATCCTCTGTTCTAAGGAATAAACCATGTTGTCTACAGCACACTTGCACGTTGTGAACAGCACACGCTTACAGCAGAAAGACGACGTACAGAATGGCGCACCCACAGACTGCGTTGTCTTCTATATCTTTCACACCACTTGCAGCGCCATCTGTTGTTGAAAATTGTAACTACTGTAATTTCGAAATTTTGTCCGCCTGAAAATGTACTGTTGTCCCAAGCATATTGCAACTAACGGTGTATTTCTATCGCTGCTCGTTTAGTTTTTATTGCCGTTTGAAATATACCGGTCATTTTTGAAACACTCTGTATAAGACGGAATTGCTATGGTGAAGCTGTCATTCGCACACATTCAGGTGAGTCAAGTGGAAAGGTTTCTGACTTGATTCTGGTCACACGACGGGAATTAACAGGCTGTGGACGTGCAACGGTGGTTGGAGCTAGACGCATAAGGCATTCAATTTTCGAAATCACTAGGGAGTTCAATATTCCAAGATCCACAGTGTCAAGAGTATGCCGAGAACGCCAAATTTCAGGCATTACCTCTCGCCGTGGACAGCGCAGTGGCCAACGGCCTTCACTTAAACGATAGTAACGCCGTTTGCGTAGAGATGGCAGTGCTAACAGACACACAACAATGCGTGGAATAACAGCAGAAATCGATGCGGGACGTAACGACGAACGTGTCCGCTTGGACAGAGCGGCGAAATTTGCCATTAGTGGGTAATGGCAGCTGACGACCGACGACATCGCTTGCAGCGCCTCTCTTGGACTCGCGACCATGACAAGTTGGACCCTAGAGGACTGGAAAACCGCGGCTTGGTCAGATGAGTCCCAACTTCAGTTAGTACGAGATGATGGTAGGGTTGAAGAGCGGCGCAAACCCAACGAAGCTATGGACCCACGTTGTCAACAAGTCACTGTGCACGCTGTCGGTGGCTCCAGAATGACGTGCGCTGTGTTTACATGGAAAAGAATGTGTCCTCTAGATGTTCGGGTAGTTTGAGGCCATCTGCAACCATTCATGGGCTTCATGTTCCCAAACAAGGATGGGTGCAATCTTTATAGATCCCATGTCATCTGGCCGAAACTGTTAGCGATTGTTTTCAAGAACATTTTGAACCGTTCGAGCGAATGGTTTGGCCGCCCAGATCGCGCGACATAGAGTCCCACGAATTTCTCTCTAAGGAACAAGATATCACACTGGACTTGAATTCGGGAGGGCGCCGGTTCAAATCAGCGTCTGATCATTCAGATTTTGGGGTTCGGTGCGAACCCTAAAAGTACTTTCCTTTTATTTCGGTGTATGTTAAGTTCAGAGTCACTTGCGTTCTTATTGTTAGCTGGTACTTCCTGTCTCCCTCTGCGCCATAGAAGTAATAAACGTTCCTGTACAAACGGTAATACACTATGATACGGAATGCACTAAAATGAGTCATTTGCATTTATTGTGAAAGACGCGGAACGTGGCATAAATGATGTAGCTGCACTGCTTAGCCAGTAGGATCAGCACTTAAGCGACCAGATAAACGTTTGACCACAGCAAAACATAATGCACAAATTTGCGGCACGGAACCCTCATAAATGCGAAATTTTACTGTTTAAGGTTGGTTAAACAGTCAGTGAAGTCTACCATTTTAAATTCGGATGACTGATAGTACGAGGTGCATTCAAGTTCTAAGGCCTCAGATTTTTTTTCTCCGGACTGGAAAGAGAAAGAAACATGGGCATTGTTTTAAAATGAGGCTGCGTTCATTGTCAATACGTCCCAGAGATGGCAGCACCGTACGGCAGATGGAATTTTACCGCCAGCGGCGAGAATGAGAACTGTTTTAAATACTTAAATTGGCGACGTTTTCCTTACTCGAACAGCGTGCAATCATTTGTTTTCTGAATTTGCGTGGTGTGAAACCAACTGAAATTCATCGACAGTTGAAGGAGACATGTGGTGATGGAGTTATGGATGTGACGAAAGTGCGTTCGTGGGTGCGACAGTTTAATGAAGGCAGAACATCGTGCGACAACAAACCGAAACAACCTCGGGCTCACACAAGTCGGTCTGACGACATGATCGAGAAAGTGGAGAGAATTGTTTTGGGGGATCGCCGAATGACTGTTGAACAGATCGCCTCCAGAGTTGGCATTTCTGTGGGTTCTGTGCACACAATCCTGCATGACGACCTGAAAATGCGAAAAGTGTCATCCAGGTGGGTGCCACAAATGCTGATGGACGACCACATGGCTGCCCATGTGGCATGTTGCCAAGCAATGTTGACGCGCAACGACAACATGAATGGAGCCTTTCTTTTCGTCTTTTTGTGACAATGGATGAGACGTGGATGCCATTTTTCAATCCAGAAACAAAGCGCCAGTCAGCTCAATGGAACCACACAGATTCACCGCCACCAAAAAAATTTCGGGTAACCGCCAGTGCTGAAAAAATGATGGTGTCCATGTTCTGGGACAGCGAGGGCGTAATCCTTACCCACTGCGTTCCAAAGGGCACTACGGTAACAGGTGCATCCTACGAAAATGTTTTGAAGAACAAATTCCTTCCTGCACTGCAACAGAAACGTCCGGGAAGGGCTGCGCGTGTGCTGTTTCACCAAGACAACGCACCCGCACATCGAGCTAACGTTACGCAACAGTTTCTTCGTGATAAAAACTTTGAAGTGTTTCCTCATGCTCCCTACTCACCTGACCTGGCTCCTCGTGACTTTTGGCTTTTTCCAACAATGAAAGACACTCTCCGTGGCCGCACATTCACCAGCCGTGCTGCTATTGCCTCAGCGATTTTCCAGTGGTGAAAACAGACTCCTCAAGAAGCCTTCGCCGCTGCCATGGAATCATGGCGTCAGCGTTGTGAAAAATGTGTACGTCTGCAGGGCGATTACGTCGAGAAGTAACGCCAGTTTCATCGATTTCGGGTGAGTAGTTAATTATAAAAAAATCGGAGGCCTTAGAACCAGAATGCACCTCTTAGATGGAAAGGTTTCTTGGAAGTATGTATCACGTCAAAGATATTGTGCGGATACTGAGTCCTGTGGTGTCAGTTCGCGAACTTCTTGTGTACCGTTATACAGATGTCTAGAAATTCTATCCATGCCACCAACGTAGATATATTTCCTCATGGGATTTGTAGTTGGACAATACTGACTTGCTGAGACGAAACTGCATATTTCTTTTTAACAGGTTACATGTTTCGGTCACTTAGGATAATTTTCAGATCTAAAACAATGTAAAATTAAATTTGTACCATCTTTTACAATACGTAGAAAGACATATAGTTATTACCTAAGTAGCTGCGTCAGCAAATCATCTTCTCTTACCCGAACCACATATGATTGAACCGCGTTTAGTAACTGCGGTCAGTGTTTTGAATAGGTATATGTTGAGGCGAAGAGGGGAAGGGGTAGGGGAATGAGGATGATCAGGGGAGGAGAAAAGAATCAGGGACATTGACGACAGTTGTGAAACACCGTAGTCTAATACGTCGTTCTGAGTAGACACGTCCAGTTGATGACGCAACTACTTAGGTAAATTCTACATTTACGTTAATTTATCTTCACCAATTGCGACATAATCGCTTACACAGTGATCCAATACTGTTCCAGTCTGTGATCACAATATCAATTCTTTAGACGATGACCGGTTTCAGTTTGTAATGACCATCCTCAGATCTTTTTTACACCATTATGGCCTTATCACTTTAGGACATGGTGTAAAAAAGATCTGAGGATGGTCATTACGAACTGAAACCGGTCATAATGTAAAGAATTTATTTTGTGATCAGAGACTGAAATAAAAAACATTTGACGTTAATTTATATTTTCTATTTATTATAAAATATTTGATGATACATACTTACTTTTACTTCGTTTTAAATCTGAAGACGACACTGAGTGATCAAAACATTTTATGTAATTAAAAACGTGCAACTGAGGACGAACAATAAATGGGACTTATCTTAAATATCAACATAGCTACCCGAGTAGCTCAGTCGGTAGAGCACTTGCCCGCGAAAGGCAAAGGTCCCGAATTCGAGTCTCGGTCCGGCGCACAGTTTTAATCTGCCAGGAAGTTTCATCAACACAGTTGTTGACTCTCGCGACTATAGTGACTTCTTTATGCATTGTACAGTAGGTCTTACACTAGTGAGCAGGCTGAATTTTCAATAGGCTTCCAGCAGAACTGAAAAATGTGTGGTACGGCACTAGTAATCCTACTCAAGTGGAAAGATTTACTTGTAGCATATTCTTATTTTTTACTGAGTCCCCCGCAATGGTTGAAAACATTTCTCTATAATATGTAATTATTCCTATGCTCTGACAATATTGTTTGTGTTTTAATAATTTTCTAATCAGCAGTTTGCAAAACATTTGTCGACACGTTGCATGTCAAATAGCTTTGGCTCGCATTGTCTCCGCACCGCCAGCAAACCAAATTTGATCGGCTGTGGTAGGTAGTCAGTATGTCTACTGCTGCTTCATTTCGAAATTGAAACATCGCATCCATGTTTCGTCGATTGTGACACCTGATGAAAAGAAGAGAACGATTCACGCAATCGTCACACGCCAACATCACCTGCGAAACTGCCTCTCGTACAACCTTGCGATCGTTGCTTAGCATTCGTCGTGAAACCATTTCTTTGCATTATCGGTTATTCGTGCAGAATAATCTGCACTGGATCGTTGGAAACACTCTCTTTGGAGGAACATATCCCACCCATAACGAGCATTCCCACAATACTTCTTTCCCGGTACAATAGCACTGTCAGTCCGGCTGGTTACTGGACCCTCGGCTCCGGTTCGTTGCCTGACAAGGTTCATCCTCCTCAGTGTAGTCGATTACTTTTCCAGGATAGTAACTTTTACTTCCAGAGCAAGCTCTCTGAAGGCAAAGAAGAGGAGCTTCCACTGGTACACTTACCATATGTAAAAGGCGTCAGTGAACGGATAGGCAACGTCCTCCGCCGACGAGGTTTCAAACCGATTTTTCGAAGCAGTCACAGGATCCACGAAATGATGGGTTCCACCTAGGATGTAGTCAACAATCTTAACACTGCAGGGGTTTGCGAACTACGGTGCGAGTGCGGAGCTGCCTACATAGGATAAACAGGGAGACCTGTCAGCTTACGAGTAGCAAAACACGAACGCTATGTACGATTACAACAACATAATAAATCGGCGATAGCGGAACACCACCGTGACTTTGGACAACCTATCAGGTTCCAGGAAGCCTGAGTATTGGCGAAAGAGTCGTGGATGCGACAACGCAAAATACGGGAGGCGATCGAAATTATTAAGCAGCCTGACAACATCAACAGAGAAGATGGCTGCAAACTCCCGGCGTCCTGGCTGCCGGCCATCCCAGTCCAACGGGCCGCGAGCGGTCGCGGGGCAGAAGCTTCAGGGAACACGGACGTATCAGCACAAACAGCTGTAGAGCAACTGTCAGTCCACTTCCGCGCACACCACGAGGAAAACTTGCCGACCAGAAGCCGAACGCTGATTGGCGGACAGCTACCAATCGTTGACGACATGGACATCCACGAATAGCCTCTTTCCTTCCATCTTCCCTTACGTCATGACTAGCCAATCATATTAGAGGGCCAATTAAAAGTTTTACAACAGTGACGTCAGACGTCGATAGTCTGTAATAAATAGAAGCACCTATCCCCATGCAAAACCAGTCGTGCCCTGAGGAAGGCCGTTGCAATTCGGCCGAAACGTCGGTTTTAGTTTATTATTGTTGTTAATTTTTAGCAATGACGTGGCATAATACCCAGAAGCATTTTAATCACTATGACACCGGCCGCGGAAACCCACGTTCTTACATCAAAGACGGAGATATTTGAACAGGCACAAGCCGGCCGCGGTGGTCTAGCGGTTCTAGGCGCGGAGTCCGGAACCGCGCGACTGCTACGGTCGCAGGTTCGAATCCTGCCTCGGGCATGGATGTGTGTGATGTCCTTAGGTTAGTTAGGTTTAAGTAGTTCTAAGTTCTAGGGGACTGATGACCACAGATGTTAAGTCCCATAGTGCTCAGAGCCATTTGAACAGGCGCAATACGGCGCTGCGGTCGACAACGCCTATATAAGACAAAAAACTTCTGCCGCAGTTGTCTGATCTGTTACTGCTGCTACAATGGCAAGTTAGCAAAATGAAGTGAGTTTGGACGTGGTATTATAGTCGGCGCACAGGCAATGGGACACAGCTCATCTCCGAGGTAGCGATGAAGCTGGGATTTTCCCGTACGACCATTTCACGAGTGTACCGTGAATATCAGGAATACGGCCAAACATCAAATCCCCGACATCGCTGCTGTCGGAAAAAGATACTGCAAGAACGGGACCAACGACGACTAATCAGCATTTTGCAAAACATTTGTTGACACGTAAAATAGCTTTTTCCTCGCATGGTCTCCGCACCGCCAGCAAACCAAATTTGCCAGAGAAGCATTCATCGTGACAGAAGCTTCAACCCTTCCGTAAATTGCTGCAGATTTCAATGCTGGGCCATCGACAAGTATCAGCGTGCGGACCGTTCAACAAAACATCATCGATATGGGCTTTCGGAGCCGAAGTTCCGCTCGTGTGCACAAAGCTTCACGCCTCCCTTGGGACCCTCAACAGCGACATTGGCTTGAGGATGACTGGAAACGTGATGCCTGGTCGGACGAGTCTCGTTTCAAATTGTATCGAAGGTATAGAACGTGTACGGGTAAGAAATCCAAGAATCCATGGAACCTGGATGTTAGTAGGGGAGTGTTCCAAGCTGGTGGAGTCTCTATAAAGGTGTGGGGTGTGTGCTCTACAGAATCGTTTCATTAAAGCCAGCCAGTGCATCTGTGACGTGCATGGGAGTTTTTCAGAGTGTGCCTGATTCGTAAAGACGTTGGACATAAGCATGTCGTACTACAAGGCATGGCTTAATTTCGGGCCGGAACGCGTTCCGGCACCTTCCAGAGACCCTATTTTTAATTGTTCATCACCGGAGATTTGAAACAGTACAGGTGTATTAAATCACAACATAACTATAATTTGGCAACTGGTCAGCACAAGTGAACGTGACAATGAGTCGCCAACGTGATGTGACGGGCAGGAGTTACTGTATGCAATTTTTACACGTAGAGTCTCATGTCAATTAAATGGTTAAAGATCTTTCTCTTTGGCGAGTAACATAGACACTACTTTTTTATTTTACGAGTGTAAAAGTGAGTCATAGATATTTTTTATTCTATTAGTTACTTTTTACATTTAGATGCGAATTTATTTATTACCTGTAGAAATAAAACTAAGCTTTTGACAATGTTGACTGGAATACTCTCTTTCAAATTCTAAAGGTGGCAGGGGTAAAATACAGGGAGCGAAAGGCTATTTACAATTTGTACAGAAACCAGATGGCAGTTATAAGAGTAGAGGGACATGAAAGGGAAGCAGTGGTTGGGAAGGGAGTAAGACAGGGTTGTAGCCTCTCCCCGATGTTATTCAATCTGTATATTGAGCAAGCAGTAAAGGAAACAAAAGAAAAATTCGGAGTAGCTATTAAAATCCATGGAGAAGAAATAAAAACTTTGAGGTTCGCCGATGACATTGTAATTCTGTCAGAGACAGCAAAGGACTTGGGAGAGCAGTTGAACGGAATGGATGGTGTCTTGAAGGGAGGATATAAGATGAACATCAACAAAAGCAAAACGAGGATAATGGAATGTAGTCGAATTAAGTCGGGTGATGTTGAGGGTATTAGATTAGGAAATGAGACACTTAAAGTAGTAAAGGAGTTTTGCTATTTGGGGAGCAAAATAACTGATGATGGTCGAAGTAGAGAGGATATAAAATGTAGACTGGCAATGGCAAGGAAAGCGTTTTTGAAGAAGAGAAATTTGTTAACATCGAGTATAGATTTAAGTGTCAGGAAGTCATTTCTGAAAGTATTTGTATGGAGTGTAGCCATGTATGGAAGTGAAACATGGACGATAAATAGTTTGGACAAGAAGAGAATAGAAGCTTTCGAAATGTGGTGCTACAGAAGAATTCTGAAGATTAGATGGGTAGATCACAAAACTAATGAGGAAGTATTGAATAGGATTGGGGAGAAGAGAAATTTGTGGCACAACTTGACCAGAAGAAGGGATCGGTTGGTAGGACATGTTCTGAGGCATCAAGGGATCACCAATTTAGTATTGGAGGGCAGCGTGGAGTGTAAAAATCGTAGGGGGAGACCAAGAGATGAATACACTAAGCAGATTCAGAAGGATGTAGGTTGCAGTAGGTACTGGGAGATGAAGAAGCTTGCACAGGATAGAGTAGCATGGAGAGCTGCATCAAACCAGTCTCAGGACTGAAGACCATAACAACAACAACAAATAAAACTTGTGATTTCTTTTTCACTCACTATCGTGAAAGTTTCAAATGACAAAATCTGACTGAAGACCATCACATATAGTCTTTCCCCATGGCAGTGTAACATGATGTGGGGAGGAGAGGAGACGAGATGGGTAAGATCACGGCAGCCTCAGGGTGAGGGGGGGTAGGGGGAAATGTTTTATCTTTATCTTGCATTGTTATCAACTCAGGCGCGACGCAACGATCAGCTGCTATGGTACAAAATGCACACGGAATTAACGTTTCGTGAAGACGTGGGAAATCGGAACTGTACGAGACCCAGATGGAACAGGAATATCTTCATCGTCACTAACTGCTAAATGCCTTGCTGATAATACTGAACACACGTTCATAGAGCAGCGTCAAAGCAACTGTTCGAACGTTGCGGCTGGCAATATTTGAAAACATGACGTCATAGTCACGAAGACTACTGACTTGTGCCAATACGTATGAAGCAAAACTATGGAGCAAAGTGACACTGGTACGACGGCAGGCAGTGGCAACTGTATTGGAACCTTGTGGTGTTATGTTTTTGATTATAAGATATTATGGTTTAAGCCATGAATTTCATAACAGTATTTTCTAAAAAATTATTTCTCATTGTAAGTCTTACCACAAGTGTTGTGAATTGGCAGGAGCCAATTCACGGAGTTTGGAGGAAGCCGAAAGGCACGCGTTTAAGCTCACGCAGGCTGGCGTGAGGTCTGGAAAATGACAAGGAATTATAGTAGCTTCTGGAATACTTAACTTTAATCCATAATTGGAGAACATCGCTCTTGATGATACATAATTACAATCTCAATATAAACTGGTAATGGCGCCTTGCTAGGTCGTAGCAAATGACGTAGCTGAAGGCTATGCTAACTATCGTCTCGGCAAATGAGAGCGTATTTGTCAGTGTAGCTTCGCTAGCAAAGTCGGATGTTACAACTGGGGCGAGTGCTAGGAAGTCTCTCTAGACCTGCCGTGTGGCGGCGCTCGGTCTGCAATCACTGACAGTGGCGACACGCGGGTCCGTCGTATACTAGCGGACCGCGGCCGATTTAAAGGCTACCACCTAGCAAGTGTGGTGTCTGGCGGTGACACCACAACAAGTCTCTCTCTGTGGCCAGCGGGGGGTGGGGAGTTTAGAAATTAAACACTGCTATAAGGGGTACTCAATAAATAATGCAACACTTTTTTCTCGACCAATTTCGATTGAAAAAAAAAATGCGGGAACTGTTGTGAGACACTGTGCAATATTCCCGCTTCTGCTCCTATAGTTCCATGAAGTTCCGATAGGTGGTAGCGCTGTACGTAGCCTTCAAAATGGCTTCTGTAACGGAGGTGTTTTCCATGCATAGAGGTGTCATCGAGTTCCCTTTGGAGGAAAACTAGAGCATCGCAGGTATTCATTGGCGCTTCCAGAATGTCTATGGAGAACTGGCAGTGAACAAAAGTACGGTGAGTCGTTGGGCGAGGCTTCCGTCATCATCGCAACAAGGTCGGGCAAGCATGTCTCAAATTCCGCATACCGGCTAGCCGTACACTACACAGTTCCGTCTCGCGCGGTTCTGGAACGTATGGACGCACTCACCCGAAGAGTTCGGCGGAACACAGACACCGCGCTACACAACTGGACTTCGCTGTTACAAGCGCTGAGACAATCGTCCACCAGATGGGATACCCAAAGATGTGTGCCCTCTGAGTTGCTAGTCTTCTAGACCACACACATAACGAGCGATGAAGGACCACTCCGACGGTGACCAGTAGCCTGGTACCAGGAGAACATACAAGCCCTTCCTGTGCCCTGGAACTCCCGGACAGTTTCAACGTAAAAGAATTTGTCTTTTAATTGGGAATTACGTTGCAGATCAATCGGAGCTATCTGCAAATGCAGAAGGGCGCCCTCAAATGAAACGGGCAAAAAGTCTCGAAAACAGCTCAAAAGCAGAACCAAGATAGGCAGTTTTCTCAAAACGCTTAGAAAACTAACCTTGAAATTCTTTCACCACCGCAATGAATTCTTCAAAATTCGCATTTTCTTTAATGCCAGTGAGCTTAGGGAAATGGATGGTGCTTTCTGTGGGAAGATGTCCCTCCCACAATGCGAATTTCTTTTTAAATGCATTCCCACCAAATCAGAAATAAGTTGTTTCTCACCTTGAGACGTGTTACTGTGGGCACTGTGCAGTCAAGTTCACTTAAAATGTCAGGTCTATAATCCACTATATATGTTGGAATTTTCGTTCCTACTTTCCTTTTTTCCTTCAGAAATTCAACACTGGAGGGTCTTAATTCGACAAATCGTTCCAGGAATGCCCCTTGACTTAACCAACGTACTTCGCAGTGATATATAACGTGTATAACTCTTCATACATTTTCATCAAAACTGTTGCAACTGACAGTGTGTAACGTCCCCTTTGAACAATTTATACACGACTGTGCTTAAACTGACATACAATATTTTTAGCGCAACGCAATCTGACTTTCAAAGATCCCTGCAAAAGAATGGCCCTGACTAACATTAAACTACACCTTTCAGAAATCACTTGCCTCACAAAAATCTTCATTACTCGAACTACTGCAATACAGCGAGCACCACTACTGCCAGCTAAATAAAAGATTCAAACTACAGAAGGCACTAACTACTGATAGGGATAGTTAGCAAATGAAAGATTCTAATAGAGAACAAACACTGTATTTACCTTAATATCATCACAAGTCATAATATATGTAATTTCAAAACTCCGCCATCTCTCTCCTCACATCCACCACTGCTGACGGCTCACCTCTAACTGCGCAACGCTACGCGCTGTTCACATCCAGCTGCCGCTGCCCAACACTACAATGGCTGACAACAATGCAAACCACATACTGCACACAGCACAGCCAGTGATTTTCATACAGAGCGCTACGTGGCATTACCAATATAAAAATCTAAACAGCCTACTTACAAGTGTAATGGCGCATGCGACACTAAAAAATTTACTAATCGTACCACCAATTTAACTACGTGCTCCATGCCTGCAAATTTCGTTCAAAGTGATTCTTGAAGTACATAACAATGAATACCATACACATCTTCTATCGATCGCTTTTTTTTGTCGCCAAATTAATCTTTAGTTTCTTTTTGTATGACATTCCATAGCAAATCAGCATTATAGATACTGAGAATTCTCTTTCTTCTCTTCTGTTATAACTATAAATTTTAATGGCTTGTGGCGATAGATCGCTAGACTGCCTTTTTCGTGTACACAGCCACTGACACTGTGAACTTCCTTTATACTACGAACGTATAGCGAAGGATAAACGGCGCTGATACCATGATTCTCCAAACTGTGGAAGTTCTGCCTACTGAAAAACGCCGCACCAAATGCCGGCCGGCCTGGGTGGCCCAGCGGTTCTAGGCGCTACAGTCTGGAACCGCGCGACCGCTACGGTCGCAGGTTCGAATCCCGCCACGGGCATGGATGTGTGTGCTGACATTAGGTTAGTTAGGTTTACGTAGTTCTAAGTTCCAGTGGACTTATGACTTTAGAAGTTAAATCCCATAGTGTGTAAGTAGGCTGTTTATGTTTTCTTATTGGCAACGTTACGTAGCGCTCTGTACGAAAATCACTGGCTGTGCTGTGTGCAGTCTGTGGCTAGTTTGCATTGTTGTCTGCTATTGTAGTGTTGGGCAGTTGGCTGTTAACAGTGCGTAGCGTTGCGCAGTTAGAGGTGAGCCGCCAGCAGTGGTGGATGTGAGGAGAGAGATGGCGGAGTTTTGAAATTACATATATTATGACTTGTGATGATATTAAGGTAAATACATTGTTTGTTCTCTATTAATATCTTTCATTTGCTAACTATATCAGTAGTTAGTGCCTTCCGTAGTTTGAATCTTTTATTTAGCTGGCAGTAGTGGCGCTCGCTGTATTGCAGTAGTTCGAGTAACGAAGATTTTTGTGAGGTAAGTGATTTCTGAAAGGTATAGTTTAATGTTACTCAGGGCCATTCTTTTGCAGGGATCTTTGATAGTCAGATTGCGTTGCGCTAAAAATATTGTGTGTCAGTTTAAGCACAGTCGTATACAATTTTTCTAAGGGGACGTTTCAAGTGCTCAGAGCCATTTGATCCATTTTTTGAACCAAATACCGGAAGAACAGCGTCGCATCGCACTGTGAAATGAAACGTCGCTCTTCACCGATTAGTGCCGAGACACGTCGAGCCACGGGTCGTAGCGATGGCGGTTATCGTTCAAACAACAGGTTTTAGGTTATATCTTTTTTTTTCATGCCCGTTTAACGTGAGTGTTAAAACCATTCAATAAACGAGTTTCTGATATAACCTGTTTTCTGTTTTTATTCGTATTAGTACCTGTAATAGACCTAGAAATCGAACAAAGATTGAAAAATTGTCACTCTGTCAGTTTCAAGATACAGAGTCAAAGCATTAAATTAAAGACGCAAATAACATGAAACGTAGTCCGTCCACTATTCGCACTCTTCTCGTAAAGGGATAAGTGGTCGAATATTACAAAAAATCTCCAGCATTCTCGTACTGGTACTAATTTTATGAAATTCCGCTCAAAAATCGTCTGGTACTCCGTCATTATAGCTCTTTCGCACTTTGAAACACGCGAGCCGCGACTTACACCTTAGCGTTTCCTACTGTCTTCACCGCGATGCCACGAACGAATACACCGCTGCCAATGAGATGCAAGCACCCCCTGTCCGGAGCTCCGGTGGCGGCTGTACTTAAAAGTTCGAACATTCATGCTCTGACCTCTTTTTGTGTGCTTACCAGCTGAATAACATTTACAGACTTCCGTAGTGACCAGGGCCCGACATCTTCTGAACAAGCATGGTATTGAAGAGTGTATATTTGTACATTCAAATCTACTGTTGGCAACTGACGCTGCTAGTTCAGCAACTAAGTTATGTATTTTTTCCTATTTGATATTACATGTAGAATAATTAACTTCTCAATTCTCTGTCATGAACAGCATCTGTTCCTCCCACTTTTTCACTAAAGAACCACACAACCTGCAAAGTAAGGCATAACAAGGGTGAAAACTGAGGTTGTGTCAATTTGTCCATTTTGATGGACTGCAAACAAATGCATATTCCCTTAGACACGCAGCAGATTAGCTACTTTCTGTTTTTATCGTATACTATGAATGAATTGTTAAGTTTTTAATTTATTGCTGTTACCATAATTTCCTTCCTCTTTTATTATTTCATAGAAATGGCAGACAACTTATTTCAGGGAGGTAGGACATCAAAAATTTAAAAAAAAATCGATTTTTCTGAATAGTTTGATGTATAACACATATATATTTGAGAGATTATAAGACTCGTCAATCGGTCTTAAATCTACCAAGATGCAGCGCCAAACCCCTTTGCCCAGCATTCTTCTATTACACATAAGTGTATTTCGCTGTGTAGAATTCGAATGTTTATATTTGCGCCAGAGGTGGTCATATTGTAAGTAGGCCGTTTATGTTTTCTTATTGGCAACGTTACGTAGCGCTCTGTATGAAAATCACTGGCTGTGCTGTGTGCAGTCTGTGGTTAGTTTGCATTGTTGTAATACTCGCCATTGTAGTGTTGGGCAGCGGCAGCTGGATGTGAACAGCGCGTAGCGTTGCGCAGTTGGAGGTGAGCCGCCAGCAGTGGTAGATGTGGGGAGAGAGATGGCAGAGTTTGGAAATTTGTAAGACTGCATGTCATGAACATGTATATTATGGTTTTTCAACACTATTAAGGTAAATACATTGTTTGTTCTCTATTAAAATCTTTCATTTGCTAACTATGCCTATCAGTAGTTACTGCCTTCCGTAGTTTCAATCTTTTATTTAGCTGGCAGTAGTGGCGCTCGCTGTTTTGCAGTAGTTCGAGTAACGAAGAGTTTTGGTGAGGTAAGTGATTTGTGAAAGGTATAGGTTAATGTTAGTCAGGGCCATTCTTTTGTAGGGATTTTTGAAAGTCAGATTGCGTTGCGCTAAAAATATTGTGTCAGGTTAAGCACAGTCTCGTATACAATTCTTCAAAAGGGGACGTTTCAATATATGCACCAAAGGACTACTGATAACGATACTTTCTCTGCTGCTATCGACGTGCATTGTTTTGATCGCTGATTCTGTTTGTTCCCTGTTTTGGAAGTGTTGCAGTGTGGTGTTCTGAATTCCCGAACGACTTTCAGCTGGCTGTGTTTTGTGTTTGTTTGTGACATATTATCACACAAGTTGGTTCAACCGTAAACAACGTCACCAGGGCAACAGATATGCAGTAAAGGGTGCTACGACAAATGTTACCCCAGTGGCTCAAGACTGCGACCTCTGAGAGCCGGTGAACAAACCACTGACGAATGCTTCAAGAAGGAAACTTGTTTTTGGTGCTAAAGAGAATGGAGGCTGTGCATCTGAAGGTTCCTCTAATATTACTGTTATGTTAACATATTGTCACAGTTAATATTGGACAATGTTATGTGCAAGCGTTGTTTTGGTGTGCAGTGTGTTTCTGTGTTGGAAGATGGGAGTGCCAGGAAGGGCCTTGCTATGAACTTATCTGTGATAAGCTGCAAATGCAACATTGGTGCGTCTTGCATGACATCTAAAATCATGACATCAAATAAAACAAGAGTTATGATCTGAATTTGAGGGTGGCATATGGCGCGCTGTGTTGGTAAGGGACAGAAGGCAACAAGAACACTTTGGCAGTGATGAATCTTCCACCTCCTCCAGCAAAATTTGACAGATATTATGTCTTACTGCTTGGGACTGTAAAAGAAGTTCCATAATCATCAATTAAAAGTGCTGCAGAGGAATCTGTTATCGAAAATAATGGTGACAGGGACATAGTGGGCGCTTTTTATGGATGCTGGAGAAAAAAGAGGGCACGCTTCATTGAATGGTGTTGTTATAACAACATCTGTTGACACTGGCAAAGTACTAGATGTTGAAGTGTTGAACACATTTTGTCATAGTTCTGTGAAAGGGATTCCAGATCACGCATGTAATATGAACTATAAAGACTCAAGTGGAGATACGGAAGTGCAGGGAGTTGTCGGCTTGTTTACCACATCTGTTACCTCCAGTGGCCTGCGATATGTGAAGTACGTTGGTGATGGTGACAGTAAAGCTTTCCTTGAGGTTCAATAATGTGCTCCATACGGAGCTGAGACTATTGTGTAAAAGCTAGAATGTGCGGGACATGTACAGAAAAGATTTGGCACTACACGTAGAAGACTGAGACAACATTTGTCAGGAAAAAAAATTATCTGATGAAAAGGAATAAAAGGGAGAGGGCTACTGACGGATGCAGAAATTGACAAGCTACAGACATATTATGGCTTGGCAATAAGAAGGAACACAGGGGACTTAAAAAAATGAAGCAAGCATTTTGGACCTTATACTTCCACAAATTGTCCACAGAAAATAACCCCACCCACAACTTGTGCCCAAAAGGAAGTGAATCATGGTGTGGTTACCAAAGGTCAACTGATGGTGGTGAAGAATATCATCATAGGATTCTCTACCAACTGCTGTAACGGAAGCCATTAAACCTATATTCCGGAACCTTGCAAATGCAAACTTACTGAAGAAATGTCTTCATGAAGGTACCGAAATCCCAAATGAAAGTTTTAGCGAATGTGTATGGGAAAACAAGTTTGTTTAGGTGGATATCCTCCGCAACAAACATAAAATACTTGTTTTGCAAATAAAATCGCCTTTTTCTGCTTCCACTTAATTTATTCATCCAAGACGCGTTTCGCCTTTTTCTTGTTCTAAGGCATAAATAAAATCGTCTTTTCCTGTTTCCACTTAATTTATTCATCCCAGACGCGTTCCGCCTTTTTCTTCTTTTAAGGCATCATCAGTGGGACGATTTGCTGATCTGTGTTTCCTCTCATCCGGTCTGCAGATCGCACTACCACTTTATTACTGACATGTAAGTACAACTTTGCGTTCTGACCTCCTTCACACTGTTCACCATGTTCCTCCTTCCTTTTTGTGGTATACTATTGTTCTTTTGCCACTCGATATAACTATTTCGTCGGACACCGGTTATAAAAACGTAAATATTGCAACTCCATTACGTGTTATGTGTTAAGCAATGCTCGACCAATTCTTATGCCATGTTTTGTTGCTCATTTCTGTCGACATTGTTAATAAAATAAGACTGATCGCTTTTTACCATATTCATATTTCAAGCCGATGCAAATTTTACGAATAAAAATTTCAACTTTCTTAAAAAGGAAGTTTCTTTAAAAACGTAAATTTTTAGAACTACTGCTATGGCTAATTGATGTTTCGGTTCCTTATAAGACTTATTACAACTCAGACCAAACAAGTACGAGTTATTCGGAACTAAAACAGCGGTATCGGTTTTAAGTGGTCGGTTTTTCCCACCCCTATGGAGCTGCCCACCTGCAGCGCGTTGTTTAGTTTCGCACGCTGTGGCCGACCCCCTATAGAGATGGCGTGCAATTTGTTTATTCTCTTTCGCCACCTTTACGTCGCCTCGTTGTCTCAGTAGAGCTGTACCACGGGAAACACGGAGAGGCTCGTTCTATAACACAAACTGCACGCAATTAATATCTGGATTCTTTATTCATAAACAAAGAGCTATTTAACTTGAGATTCTATGTACTGTGGTACAAGCTTTCTTCCGTATTGTCCACGTAGTTCAATGCTGTTGAAATACAAGGCCGGTCTGTTCACTATAAGGTTGCTATGTGCTGCCTGTCTCTGTTTAGATTAGATCAGAATAGATTAGTTTTTCGTTCCATAGATCCGTGCTGCGGAGATCCTTGTGGATGTTGGACATGACAATTTTTTAAAAGCTGAAATAACAATACTAATAGCATGAGTATATACAATACACCACTTGTTTCCATTAAAAAATTCGTCAATTGAGTAGAAGGAGTTGGCCACTAGTAAGTCTTTCAGGCTCCTTTTAAACTGATCTTTATTTGTAACTGAATTTATGTTTGCTGGTAAATTATTGAAGATGAGTGAGGACCCCTTTTTGAACGAAAGTAAGTGCTTTTAACTCCTGGTGCAGATCATTTTTGTTCCTGGTATTGTATGTATCAACTAAGCTGTTTGTTGGCAAAAAAGATATATTATTTAGGACAAATTTCATTAAGGGGTAAACACACTGAGAAGCAGTAGTTAGTACACCCAGTTCTTTGAAGAGGTTTCTACAGGACGTCCGTGAATGTACTTCACAAATAATACGTATTACACGCTTTTGGACTCTGAAAACTTTCGTTTGACTTGAAGAGTTATCCCAAAATATTATACCAGATGACATTATGGAATGAAAGTAGGCGAAGTATGCAAGCTTTTTCATTTTTATGTCGCCTATGTCTGCTAACACTCGAATTGCAAATACAGATTTGTTAAGGCGTTTCTGCAGTTCTGAGGTGTGCTCCTCCGAACTGAATTTATTATCAAGTTGTAATCCCAGGAATTTATGAGTGTCAACCTCTTGTATCTGTTCTGCTTCATACTTTATGCATATGCTGGGTGGAAATCTCTTACAGGTTATGAACTGCAAATAGTGAGTCTTTTCGAAGTTTAATGTCAGTGAATTGGCTTTAAGCCATTTATTAATATCCATGAAAATATCATTAGCAGATCTTTCTAGAACTACACCCGACATACTATTTATTGCAGTACTTGTGTCATCTGCAAACATAACGAACTCTGCTTCTGGCAGTGTAACTGATGAGAGATCATTAACATACACAAGAAAAAGCAATGGCACTAAGATGGATTCTTGTGGGACACCACATATAATTTCTTCCCATTCTGATGATGACTTAATTCACTAGTCCCTTGCACTGACACCCTTTGTTTCCTGTTAGCGGGGTATGACTTGAATCATTTTGCAGCACTGGCCGTGACACCATAGAATTCTAATTTATTTAAAAGGATGTTGTGGTTCACACAATCAAATGCCTTTGACAAATCACAGAAAATACCTGCTGCTTGTTATTTGTTATTTAATGAATTAAGTACATTTTCACCGTAGGTGTAAACAGCCTTCTCGATATCAGAACCCTTCAGAAATACAAACTGTGTTCTTGATAATATGTTATTTGTGGTCAGATGGTTGCGAAGCTGCCTGTACATTACTTCTTCTAAAATTTTTGAGAATGCTGGCAAAAGTGAAATCGGTCTGTAGTTTAATGGTATCTCTTTATCCCCTTTCTTGAATAGAGGCTTAACATCTGCATATTTCAGCCAGTCAGGATATGTCCCAGTTATAATTGACTGGTTACACAAGTAACTTAGAATTGTACTAAACTCACAAGAACAGGCCTCAATTAACTTTGTTGATATTTCATTGTAACCACTAGAATGCTTTGTTTGTAAAGATTTTACTATGGAAATTATTTCTTTTGGTGAAGTTGAAACGTCCCTTTAGAAAAATTATACATGACTGTGCTTAAACTGACACACAATATTTTTAGCGCAACGGAATCTGACTTTCAAAAATCCCTACAAAAGAATGGCCCTGACTAACATTAACCTATACCTTTCACAAATCACTTACCTCACAAAAATCTTTGTTACTCGAACTACTGCAATACAGCGAGCGCCACTACTGCCAGCTAAATAAAAGATTTAAAGTACTGAAGGCACTAACTACTGATAGGTATAGTTAGCAAATGAAAGATTTTGATGGAGAACAAACAATCTATTTACCCTAATAGTGTTGAAAAATCATAATATACATAGCAGTTCATGACATCCAGTCTTACAAATTTCAAAACTCCGCCATTTCTCTCCCCACATCCACCACTGCTGGCGGCTCACCTCCAACTGCGCAACGCTACGCGCTGTTCACATCCAGCTGCCGAACACTACAACGGCTGACAACAATGCAAACTGGCCACAGACTGCACACAGCACAGCCAGTGATTTTCATACAGAGCGCTACGTAACGTTGCCAATAAGAAAACATAAACAGCCTACTTACAAAGTGAGTGACATATTCTTATGTACCTTAAGATGTTTGTAAAGTCTAGTTTCAGATATTCAAGTGCATTATTTACTGATTCTGACAATCCCATTCTATCAGTAATGGATATGAAGTACTTGTTAAATTGATTTGCCACACTATGCCCATCTGTTACTAATGTATCATCTACCATTAATGCTATTTGCTCCTGTTCCTTTCTGGTTCTATTAGTCTCCTCTTTCACTATATCCCATATGCTGTGCTAGAGGCCAAGTCTAGGCTGCGTCACGGTGACACACTGGAAGTCCACGGCGTACAGACTCGAAATGGCGGCAACAGGCTCAAACTGACTGGCTAAACTGGCCCTCCGGTCCCCGGCGGTCCTAAATACTGGCGGCTTGAGAAGACATCGACGGCGCGATTCCAGCGAGGCTGGAGGTTTTAACGTGTTGCAGAGTGGCTGGCTCATCCTATTATTTTCGTGATCAGCCAGCCACGATCCTCTGCTGTACAGTTTTCTTTCTGCCTTTCTTCTCTTTGTTGTTTTTATTGCTGTGCTCCGTTTTCCACGTTTCTTTCTTATTGACCTTTGGGATTTTCTCCCCTGGAATTTTTATCTTCTGCTTCGAATGACTAATGGATGGTTTCACTGTGCTCTGTGTGTGTATGAAACAAGGGACCGATGACCTCAGCAGTTTGGTCCCTTTAATTCTCAAACCAACCAAACAACCAGCGAGTCTTGTCGTTGGCCTCTATCGATACTGTCGTAACACCTACGCCGCAGGATGTGCTGGTGCCAGCGTACGCCAGCACAAATTTTAATGGGTGTTTCGCCTTCGAATGGCAGTAGAACTGAGTCAAATTGCAGCAGTAGCTGTTGCCGGCACAACAAATTGTCGGAAAAATACTGTGCACCAGCCGGTCACTGGTTCTCGTGTTACCGAGAGGCAGCCAAGGCGCTGGCAGCTGGTGCGCTAACGAGCGCGCGGTTACGGCTGCGGCCCCACTGAGACCCACTTGGCGAGCGGCGGCGCGCGCGTGGGCGTCGGCGTGCGGGAGTAGCAGGGGACGGGACGGGGCGGGGCGTCTCTCTCTGGCCGCCGCTGGCCCGCCGCCCGGCTGTGACTCACCCGGGCGGCGGGCGGCGAGAGAGGCGCAGTCACGCAACGCCGCGGCCGGCACAGCCGGGGATGCAGCTCTGTGGCCGCTTGCTGCCACTGCACAGCGTACTCGTGGCACTGTCACACAAGTTAAGACGTGAGTCTTGGAGGGTTTCAAAATTTTGGAAAGCTTTCTCGACTGGAGCACAGCGATCGGTATAAAATGTCAAAAATCAATAAACAACCGTATTTCTACTGATCTCGCTCCGTCTGCCGCCACCTGCAGTGATAATGGCGGTGAACGGGTTGCCAACAAATAAAATCTTGGAGGGTTGTCGAAGACATACTGTTTGCTTTCAGTAAAAAAAGAAATGAATGCAGCATTTCATTCTCAATGGAGAGAAGTCTTCCGAAGTAAGCGTGATTTCAGGTGTGCCGTAGGGGAGTGTCGTAGGACCGTTGCTATTCACAATACACCGGGTGATCAAAAGCTCAGTTTAAATTTGAAAATTTACTAAACCACGGAATAATGTAGATAGAGAGTTAAAAATTGACACATGCTTGGAATGACATGGGGTTTTATTAGAACAAAAAACAAAAAAGTTCACAAAATGTCCGACAGATGGCGCTGGACAGCAAAACGTCAGTGACTGCGCGTGACAATCGTGTATAAAAGGAGCTGTAATGAGAGAGACAACCATATGCACCAGCAGTCGCAGCATGTTGACTGTTGTGTCTAGACAAGACAGTCTAGACACAATGCGAGGAAGCCGAAAGGCACGCGCTTAAACTCACGCAGGCTGGCGTGAGGTCTGAAACTGGATACGTAATGAATGCTATAAAGAAAAGTACGTAGCTTCTGCAATACTTAACTTTAATCCACATTTGTAGAACATCGCTCTTGATGATACATTAATAGAATCTCAATATCTATACTGGTAATGGCGCCTTGCTAGGTCGTAGCAAATGTAGCTGAAGGCTATGCTACTATCCTCTCGGAAAATGAGAGCGTAATTCTCAGTGAACCATGGCTAGCAACGTCGGCTGTACAACTGGTGCGAGTGCTGGTACGTCTCTCTAGACCTGCTGTGTGGTGGCGCTCGGTCTGCAATTACTGACAGTGGCGACACGCGGGTCCGACGTATACTACCACCTAGCAAGTGTGGTGTCTGGCGGTGACACCACATTGACGTTACCTGAAAAGGTGCTTTTAGTGGAGCTGTATTATCAGAATGGGGAATGTGCTAGTTCAGCGTTACGATCCTATCGCCGTAGGAAGGGGATTCGAACGGGTAAAGGTCCGTTGACAAATGCAGCTGTGGCGAGAAGGATTTCGAAGTTCGAAGCCACGCGTTCTTTAGACGATAGACCCCGTAGTGGCCAACCGAGCACAAGGCGGTAATGCTGCTGAGACAGTTCAGGAAGAAATGGAGACTGTAGCGGGTTCGTCTATGCACGGGCAAGTCACCGCTCGTGCAGTCGCACGTCGCAACGGTATTCCACACACTGCTGTTTGATTGGCACTTAGATGTACCCTCCGATGCTATCCGTCGGCATCGTGAACTGTTACCTGGCGATTTAGTGAAGCGGAGGGCATTTGCGGTTTCGGCGTTTCAAAAGATGGCGGAAGATGACGATTGGTTGAGTAACGTGTTGTGGACCGACGAAGCTCATTTCACGATCCGAGGGTCTGTCAACGCCCACAACTGCAGAATTTGGGCTACCGAAAATCCTAGAACTGTCGTGGAAACTTCATTGCACGACGAGAACGTCACGTTATGGGTTGGATTTACCACATCTACCGTTATAGGGCCTATTTTCTTCGAGGAAATGCGTGATTCTGGTTTTGTAAATGCTGCCGTGACGGGTGAGAGGTACGCCGATATGTTACAGAATCTCATCATCCCCAGCCTGGCTGATAAACGCCTGCTGGAACGTACGATGTTTATGCAGGATGGCGCTCCACCCCATGTTGCTAGACGCGTTGAAGATCTCTTGCGCGCGTCGTTTGGTGATGATCGTTTGCTCAGCCGCCACTTTCGTCATGCTTGGCCTCCCAGGTCTCAAGAACACAGTCCGTGCATTTATTGGCTTTGGTGTTACCTGAAGTCGCAAGTGTATCGTGATCGACCGACATTTCTAGGGATGCTGAAAAACAACATCCGACGCCAATGCCTCGCCATAACTCCGGACATGCTTTACAGTGCTGTTCACAACATTATTCCTCGACTACAGCTATTGTTGCGGAATAATGGTGGACATATTGAGCATTTCCTGTAAAGAACATCATCTTTGCTTAGTCTTACTATGTTGTGTAATTATTCTTATTCTGATAAGAGGAAGCGCCATATATCGGACATTTTTTGAACTTTTGTATTTTTTTGGTTCTAATAAAACCCCAAGTCATTCCAAGCATGTGTGTCAATTTGTACCTCTCTTCTTCTTTCTTCTTCTGCTTTTACGGCCTCATTGGACCACTTCAGTCAATCATTTCTGGTCCTCTTCTTTGGTATTTTTCCCTTCCGAATGGCCCAGTATCTGTTCATTCGTTCCGATGCTTTTCGTCGTTCCTCATCTGTAAATACCCTTTTCATTGTATGTCGTTTGTCAATTTTTGGTTTAAATCTTATTTCTGTGTCCCTCAACTTCTTTAAATTTGGCGTTTTGTTCTGCAAATCATCCAGAGTTATTTCCAGTTCTTCCATATCCTCTCTTATTTCCTTAAGCCATCCTCCTTGTTGTTTCAAATTCCAGAGTTTCTCGATAATTTTCCTTGATAATCTGGTTTCTGGTGTCCTCAGAATGTGACCACAAAAAGAGATCCTTTTCTTTCGTATAGTATCGGCGATGGGCTCCAGTTCTCTGTATACCACTTCATTTGGAACTATCCGCCATTGCCCAGCTTTCTGATATTTCTTATTTATGCATGTTCTAGCAATTCTTCTCTCTACTTTTAAAATTAAAGTTAGATATAGTGGGAATTAGTGAAGTTCGGTGGCAGGAGGAACAAGACTTTTGGTCAGGTGATTACAGGGTTATAAATACAAAATCAAATAGGGGTAATGCAGGAGTAGGTTTATTAATGAATAAAAAAATAGGAGTGCGGGTTAGCTACTACAAACAGCATAGTGAACGCATTATTGTGGCCAAGATAGACACAAAGCCCATGCCTACTACAGTAGTACAAGTTTATATGCCAACTACCTCTGCAGATGATGAAGAAATAGATGAAATGTATGACGAGATTAAAGAAATTATTCAGGTAGTGAAAGGAGACGAAAATTTAATAGTCATGGGTGACTGGAATTCGTCAGTAGGAAAAGGGAGAGAAGGAAACATAGTAGGTGAATATGGATTGGGGGGAAGGAATGAAAGAGGAAGCCGCCTTGTAGAATTTTGCACAGAGCATAACTTAATCATAGCCAACACTTGGTTCAAGAATCATAAAAGAAGGTTGTATACCTGGAAGAATCCTGGAGATACTAGTAGGTATCAGATAGATTATATAATGGTCAGACGGAGATTTAGGAACCAGGTTTTAAATTGTAAGACATTTCCTGGGGCAGATGTGGATTCTGACCACAATCTATTGGTTATGAACTGCAGATTGAAACTGAAGAAACTGCAGAAAGGTGGGAATTTAAGGAGATGGGACCTGGATAAACTGAAAGAACCAGAGGTTGTAGAGAGTTTCAGGGAGAGCATAAGGGAACAATTGACAGGAATGGGGGAAAGAAATACAGTAGAAGAAGAATGGGTAGCTCTGAGGGATGAAGTAGTGAAGGCAGCAGAGGATCAAGTAGGTAAAAAGACGAGGGCTAACAGAAATCCTTGGGTAACAGAAGAAATATTGAATTTAATTGATGAAAGGAGAAAATACAAAAGTGCAGTAAATGAAGCAGGCAAAAAGGAATACAGACGTCTCAAAAATGAGATTGACAGGAAGTGCAAAATGGCTAAGCAGGGATGGCTAGAGGACAAATGTAAGGATGTAGAGGCTTGTCTCACTAGGGGTAAGATAGATACTGCCTACAGGAAAATTAAAGAGACCTTTGGAGAGAAGAGAACCACTTGTATGAATATCAAGAGCTCAGATGGCAACCCAGTTCTAAGCAAAGAAGGGAAGGCAGAAAGGTGGAAGGAGTATATAGAGGGTTTATACAAGGGCGATGCACTTGAGGACAATATTATGGAAATGGAAGAGGATGTAGATGAAGACGAAATGGGAGATAAGATACTGCGTGAAGAGTTTGACAGAGCACTGAAAGACCTGAGTCGAAACAAGGCCCCGGGAGTAGACAACATTCCATTAGAACTACTGATGGCCTCGGGAGAGCCAGTCCTGACAAAACTCTACCATCTGGTGAGCACGATGTATGAGACAGGCGAAATACCCTCAGACTTCAAGATGAATATAATAATTCCAATCCCAAAGAAAGCAGGTGTTGACAGATGTGAAAATTACCGAACTATCAGTTTAATAAGTCACAGCTGCAAAATACTAACGCGAATTCTTTACAGACGAATGGAAAAACTGGTAGAAGCCGACCTCGGGGAAGATCAGTTTGGATTCCGTAGAAATGTTGGAACACGTGAGGCAATACTGACCTTACGACTTATCTTAGAAGAAAGATTAAGAAAAGGCAAACCTACGTTTCTAGCATTTGTAGACTTAGAGAAAGCTTTTGACAATGTTAACTGGAATACTCTCTTTCAAATTCTGAAGGTGGCAGGGGTAAAATACAGGGAGCGAAAGGCTATTTACAGTTTGTACAGAAACCAGATGGCAGTTATAAGAGTCGAGGGGCATGAAAGGGAAGCAGTGGTTGGGAAAGGAGTAAGACAGGGTTGTAGCCTCTCCCCGATGTTATTCAATCTGTATATTGAGCAAGCAGTAAAGGAAACAAAAGAAAAATTCGGAGTAGGTATTAAAATTCATGGAGAAGAAGTAAAAACCTTGACGTTCGCTGATGACATTGTAATTCTGTCAGAGACAGCAAAGGACTTGGAAGAGCAGTTGAATGGAATGGACAGTGTCTTGAAAGGAGGATATAAGATGAACATCAACAAAAGCAAAACGAGGATAATGGAATGTAGTCGAATTAAGTTGGGTGATGCTGAGGGAATTAGATTAGGAAATGAGACACTTAAAGTTGTAAAGGAGTTTTGCTATTTAGGGAGTAAAATAACCGATGATGGTCGAAGTAGAGAGGATATAAAATGTAGACTGGCAATGGCAAGGAAAGCGTTTCTCAAGAAGAGGAATTTGTTAACATCGAGTATAGATTTAAGTGTCAGGAAGTCGTTTCTGAAAGTATTTGTATGGAGTGTAGCCATGTATGGAAGTGAAACATGGACGATAACTAGTTTGGACAAGAAGAGAATAGAAGCTTTCGAAATGTGGTGCTACAGAAGAATGCTGAAGATAAGGTGGGTAGATCACGTAACTAATGAGGAGGTATTGAATAGGATTGGGGAGAAGAGAAGTTTGTGGCACAACTTGACTAGAAGAAGGGATCGGTTGGTAGGACATGTTTTGAGGCATCAAGGGATCATAAATTTAGCATTGGAGGGCAGTGTGGAGGGTAAAAATCGTAGAGGGAGACCAAGAGATGAATACACTAAGCAGATTCAGAAGGATGTAGGTTGCAGTAGATACTGGGAGATGAAGAAGCTTGCACAGGATAGAGTAGCATGGAGAGCTGCATCAAACCAGTCTCAGGACTGAAGACCACAACAACAACAACAACAACTTTTAAAATTTTGTCAATTCTGTTTTTCTGGGTGACTTTAAAAAGAGTTTCACTTCCGTATGTAACCTCTGGTTGAACCACCGTCTTGTAATGTTTTAATTTTGTTTTAATTGATAGACATTTTTTATTGTACGTAGACCATGTTAGTTTTTGAGCTTTTATCATTTTATTAGTTCTTGCTCGCCATGCAGGTTTCTCGTCCAATTTATGTGTTATAATTTCACCCAGGTATTTAAATTGTTTCACTATTTTAATTTCCCTATTGTTCACTGTGATGTGATCTATTACAAGTGGATCCGTTACCATTATTTCAGTCTTTTCAAATGATATCTGGAGTCCTAATTTTTGTGCTATATTTTGTAAGCTTGTTATTTGTTTCGTGGCTTCCTGAATATTATTAGCTTGTAATGCTAGGTCATCAGCAAATCCCAAGCAATTTAGGTTTATTTTATCTTTCTTAGTTCCAATTTTAATATTCATAGGATTTTTCTTGTTGTACCTCTCTATCTACATTATTCCGTGTTTTATTCAGTTTTCAAATTTATATTGACTTTTTGATCACCCGGCATATAAATGACCTTGTGGATAACATCGGAAGTTCACTGAGGCTTTTTGCGGATGATGCTGTAGTACAACGAGAGGTTGTAACAATGGTAAATTGTACTCAAATGCAGGAGGATCTGCAAAGAATTGACGCATGGTGCAGGGAATGGAAATTGAATCTCAATGTAGACAAGTGTAATGTGCTGCGAATACATAGAAAGAAAGACCCTTTATCAATAAGCTACAATATAGCAGGTCAGCAACTGGAAGCAGTTAATTCCATAAATTATCTGGGAGTAGCCATTATGAGTGATTTAAAATAGAGTGACCATATAAAATTAATCGTCGGTAAAGCAGATGCCAGACTGAGATTTATTGGAAGAACCCTACGGAAATGCAATCCGAAAACAAAGTAAGTAAGTTACAGAACACTTGTTCGCCCACTGCTTGAATACTGCTCACCGGTGTGGGATCCGTACCAGAAAGGGTTGATAGAAGAGATAGAGAAGATGCAATGGAGAGCAGCGCGCTTCGTTACAGGATCATTTACTAATCGCGAAAGCGTTACAGAGATGATGGATAAACTCCAGTGGAAGACTCTGCAAGAGAGGCGTTCAGTACCTCAGTACGGGCTTTTGTTGAAGTTTCGAGAACATACCTGTGATGTCACCGCCAGACACCACACTTGCTATGTGGTAGCCTTTAAATCGGCCGCGCTCCGTTAGTATACGTCGGACCCGCGTGTCGCCACTATCAGTGATTGCAAACCGAGCGCCGCCACACGGCAGGTCTAGAGAGACTTCCTAGCACTCGCCCCAGTTGTACAGTCGACTTTGCTAGCGATGGTTCACTGACAAAATACGCTCTCATTTGCCGAGACGATAGTAGCATAGCCTTCAGCTACGTCATTTGCTACGACCTAGCAAGGCGCCATTACCAGTTACTATTGATGCTGTAAAACATGTACCGTCAAGAGCGATGCTCACCATTTATGGATTAAAGTTAAGTATTCCACAGCTACGTCCTTTTTTGGCTAGTCTAATTTCCTTGACCTGTTCCAGACCTCACGCCAGCTGCGTGAGCTAAAACGCGTGCCTTTCGGCTTCCTCTCATAGTGGGTTGGCTCTCTGGCCAATCCACAACAATACCATTACCGAGGAGTCAAGCAGTACATTGCTCCCTCCGACGTATATCTCGCGAAGAGACCATGAGGACAAAATCGGAGAGAAAAGAGCCCACACAGAGGCATACCGACAATCTTTCTTTCCACGAACAATACTGGAATAGAAGGGAGAAACGATGGAGGTACTCAAGGTACCCTCAGCCACACACCGTCGGGTGGCTTGCGGAGTATGGATGTAGATGTAGAATGCGTGAATGTGTCTTACAGTGAGAGAACATAGAACCACAGAATTTCACTTGGAAATTGATTAAATTACATAAAATGCACAATAAGGAAATGAAAATGACAATTTATATTTTCGTACATTTGGGTGGAAGTTAGGAGGTGGCTTCATTTAAAGCCACTGTGGCAAACAAACAAAACAAAACAAAAAACAAAAAAAGGAACAGTGGGGGTGGTGGGGGTCAGTGAAGTGAAATGAAAAGAAGACAAGGACTTCTGGTCGTTTGATTTGGCGGAAGGGACCGAACTGAGAGCTTATCGGTCCCATCGGATTAGGGAACGATGGGGAAGGAGGTCGGCCTTTCAAAGGAACCATATCGGCATTTCCCTGGAGCGGTTTTGGACATCACGGAAAACCTAAATCAGGATGGCCGGGCGCGGGTTTGAACCGTCGTCCACCCGAACGCCAGTACAGTGTGATGACAAAAAATGAAAAAGACAACGTACTTTGAATAGACTCAAAATAACTAATTATAGTAAGCAATGAAACAATTCCCGACAGATGACAAACATAAGCTAACATCACATGTTTTACAACTCCAATGAGCGGACTTTTTCGTAATACAGCACGCACGATATTTTGGACGCCACTGCTGCGGCGTAAAGGATCATCGTCATCATTGCTAAAATCGTCATCATAATCATTTTCACCCTGAACATTATTAGGCCTCCTGGAATCTTGAGTGATGGCGTCTCGATGTCGCCCTTTTCAGCAATAACATCCGGAAGAGTATCAGGACTGGCACCAAGGTCACTTTCATCACTTTCTAATTCGGATTCAGATGCAACTTCGTAGAAAATTTCTAGTACTTCATTCTCATGCAGCGTTCTCCTAGGCATCGCGTTCTGGGGAGGAAAAAATATGCGTTAGGTTTGGAAACACGTGGTCTAGCACGCAGTGGCCTCATGACAAGCAACCATATTATTGCACATATCGTGCTCACTATACATACAGGGTTATTACAAATGATTGAAGCGATTTCACAGCTCTACAATAACTTTATTATTTGAGATATTTTCACAATGCTTTGCACACACATACAAAAACTCAAAATGTTTTTTTAGGCATCCAAAAATGTTCGATATGTGCCCCTTTAGTGATTCGGCAGACATCAAGCCGATAATCAAGTTCCTCCCACACTCAGCGCAGCATGTCCCCATGAATGAGTTCGAAAGCATCGTTGATGCGAGCTCGCAGTTCTGGCACGTTTCTTGGTAGAGGAGGTTTAAACACTGAATCTTTTACATAACCCCACAGAAAGAAATCGCATGGGGTTAAGTCGGGAGAGCGTGGAGGCCATGACATGAATTGCTGATCATGATCTCCACCACGACCGATCCATCGGTTTTCCAATCTCCTGTTTAAGAAATGCCGAACATCACGATGGAAGTACGGTGGAGCACCATCCTGTTGAAAGATGAAGTCGGCGCTGTCGGTCTCCAGTTGTCGCATGAGCCAATTTTCCGCGGGCTACGCGTGAAACTTGCCCGCACGCGTTCAACCGTTTCTTCGCTCACTGCAGGCCGACCCGTTGATTTCCCCTTACAGAGGCATCCAGAAGCTTTAAACTGCGCATACCATCGCCGAATGGAGTTAGCAGTTGGTGTATCTTTGTTGAACTTCGTCCTGAAGTGTCGTTGCACTGTTATGACTGACTGATGTGAGTGCATTTCAAGCACGACATACACTTTCTCGGCTCCTGTCGCCATTTTGTCTCACTGCGCTATCGAGCGCTCTGGCGGCAGAAACCTGAAGTGCGGCTTCAGCCGATCAAAACTTTGTGAGTTTTTCTACGTATCTGTAGTGTGCCGTGACCATATGTCAATGAATGGAGCTACAGTGAATTTATGAAATCGCTTCAATCATTTGTAATAGCCCTGTATATCGTTTCGTCTATAAACATATTGCACATTGTATCTGACACATTTTCAAATATAAATATCTTGGAACATACCTTATTTTTTTGAATAAACTGAACAGCAGCCACAACAACTGAACACCAGTATCGTCTTATGACAACGAAATACACTCTGGTGCTGTTACAAAACTTCCCGCAGATGGCAGCACTATGTAGGGCTGAGAGCAAGTGGATTCAGGTGAACCGACTATGTCAGTCGGCTGAGAAAAAAATAAAAGCTTACGTGGACTCAAACGAAGCCACTATGCCTCAAAGGGTTGACAACTCGTTGATTTTGAGCGTGAGCAGTGGCGCCTGCTCACGCTACTGGTCGCGAGCAGAGCAGCAGCGACGTGGTGTGGACTTAGGGAAAACACGAGCACGCCATGTCGGAAGCGCCAATTACTGTGAAACAGGGGAGGCTCAGTTTTGATAGCGGTGCTCTCAAAGCAGCAACAGCTAGTAGTCAGCAACAGCTAGTTACCGACAATGTCTTCTTACAAACTGCAGTGCGAAAAATCATAATGTTGCAGAAAAAGGCGTTGTTTAGCGCTTTCGTAAGACACTGAATGCCTTCAGGAATTTCTGTTTACAAAGACACTAGATGTCTTACCACGTCAGGGAATATAGAAACGGAAAATGTGAACGATCTGAGCGTGTACAAATGATTTTAAAACTTAAACGGAAGCTCTCTGATGTGCAGAATTTAAATCAGCGTGCCGTTCGGATGCGCTACAAAACTGCACAACTTTAAGAAAAGACAATGCTCTATTTCATGGATAGTGATTTAATAAATGAATACTTCATAGCTGCTGCTGAACATTTACGTCCGCTTCTGGTGTAACAAATTCGCGTGGTGTCGTTATCAGACACGATAATCATGCCTCCCGCACAAGTTATGACAGACGTTGTGAGTCAGCTTGTTAAATCTTCGTCTAGTTTCTTTCATCTTTGAAACGATTTTGTTGTATATACTTTGGCGCTTTTTGAAAGTGTAGCTATCCGGGATGAGAGATTTCTAATAGCGTTTAGATAAATGTAGGTTTGTCATGGAATGTAGTAGATTGCGTGTCATCAAGGGGAGCGCCAGTCATGTTCGGAAATGAATCAGGAGTCGCAGAGCAACTGAACGGAAAAATAACGAACTTCCAGTACCCAACTGGGGCTGATCTACAGCTTGAAGTAACAAATCTGCAGTGCGACAGCTTATATAAGAACAGTCTAGATTTATCCAAGCGTTTTCTTCAGGATCCACTTCATCGTTTACACACGCATCTCCACCCTGTTCCCCATGAGAGTAGGCCGGGTACAGTACTCGTTGGTCGCAGACCAGCGCCCAGTATCTGCCACGGAGAACGTCTGCTGTGCAGCCCTGCCCTAAACGGCAGGCTCAGCTGCCTACTCGGAAAGGTTTCCGCCCGTACCTCTGCTGTGGGCAGCAGTCCGTATACGATCAAACTTGTTTGTCAAATTCATTGTTTTCGATCCACGAGTTTGTCAAACTAGCCTGTACACGTACCAACGCAGACAAAGCGTCTTTTGCACTGAATTTCGCTTGTGTATGAAGAAGACGAAGTCGCCATCAGGAAAAACGAAACTGCCAATCTGGGAATGTTAGACCCCTTACCCGGACAAGTAGGTTAGAAAATTTAAAAAGAGAAATGAATAGGTTGATGTGTAGTGGGGATTAGTGAAGTTAGCTGGCAGGTTTCTGCTTGGGTGAGTACTGGGTCATGAACACATAATCAGAGCAGGTAATGCAGGAGTAGGTCAAATAATGAATAAGAAAAGAGGAAAACGGGTAAGCTACTACCAGCAGAACAGTAAACGCATTATTGTATCGAGGACAGACACGAAGCCCACACCCAACACAGTTTATATGCGAATTACCTTCGCAGCAGATGAAGTGATTGAAAAGGGTATGATCAGACAAAATAAACTGTTCAGATAGTTAAGGGAGACAAAAAATTTAATTGTGATGGAAGACTAGAATTCGACAGTAGGAAAAGTAAGAGAAGGTGAATATGGACGAGGGTAATCTCAAAAGTAAGGTCTCCTATATTTTTATAAGTACATAGACATGTTATTTCTACAATGTTTTACATCAGTTTGCAGCTTGAACATTTAGATATTTTTCGACATAATCACCATTTCTGTCGATGCATTTTTGTAGACACTGTGGCAGTTTTTGTATGCCCATGTCATACAGCTCACCGATATGCTGTTCAGAAAGTTATGAACCTCTTCTTTCACCTCGTCGTCGGAGTTGAATCGCTTTCCGGCCAAATGTTCTTTTAGCCTAGGGAACAGGTGATAGTCACTAGGCGCCAAGTCAGGACTATCGGGTGGGTGGGTGGGTGATAATGTTCCACTGAAACTGTTGCAGGAGAGCAACAGTTCGCCGAGCGATGTGTGGGCGAGCGTTGTCATGGAGACTACGTCCTTGCTCAACATTCCTCTTCTCCGGTTCTGAATTGCCCGTTTGAGTGTTTTCAGAGTCTCACAGTACCTGTCAGCGTTAATTGTGGTCCCAGCGATTCAGCTCTGACGACGAGGTGAAAGAAGAGGCTCATAACTTTCTGAACAGTATGACGGCGAGCTGGTATGACATGGGCATGCAAAAACTGACAGCAAAAATGCATCGACAGAAATGGTGATTATGTCGAAAAATAGCTAAATGTTCAAGCTGTAAACTGATGTAAACCATTGTAGAAATAAACAGATCTATGTACTTATAAAAAAATAGGAGACTTTACTTTTGGGATTACCCTCGCATAATTTTGCACAGACTATAATTTAAACATCGCTAACATTTGGTTTAACACTCATCAAAGAAGGTTGTATACGTGATAAAGACCTGGAGACCACGTAGATTTCACATTGATTGTACAACTCGAAGACAGGGATTTAGGATCCAGACGTTAAACTGTAAAACATTTCCAGGGGATGATGTGGACTCTGAACAGTTAGTTAATTATGAATCGTAGATTAAAAGGAAGAAATTGCAAAAAGGTCGGAAATTAAGGAGATGGGAGTGGGATTAGTTGAGAGAGCTATAGGTTATTGAGACTTTCAGAAGCAGCAATGGGTGACAAACACAGTAAAGGAATGTAGTAGAAGACGAATGGGTAGCTTTGAGAGATGAAATTGTGAAAGCAGCAAAGGATCATATAAGTAAAAAGTTAAAGCCTAGTAGAAGTCCTTGGATAGCACAGGAGATATTGAACTTAACTATTGAAAGGAGAAAATATAAAAATTCGGCAAATAAAGCAGACGAAAGAGAATAGCAAGAGCAGAATGGCTAAGCATAAATAGCTAGAGGACAAATGTAAGGATGTAGAAGCACATGTAACTAGGAGAAAGATACATGCCGCCTACAGGAAAATTGAAGAGAAGTTTGGAGAAAAAGAAAAGCAGCTGTATGACTGTCAAAACCTTATATGGAAAACCAGTTCAATGCAAAGAAGGGAAAGCTGAAAGGTGGATGGAGTATATGTAGACTCTGTACGAGGGAGACGAACGTGAAAGCAATATTTTAAAATGGAAGAGAGCGTGGGTTAAGATGAGATGGGGGATATGTGATACAGCAACAAGAATTGTACAGAGCACTGAAACAAATAAGTTCAAACAAGGCCCCTGTAATAAAGGACGACATTCCCTGAGAATTACTGATGTCCTTGGGAGAGCCAGTGTAATAAAAGTATTCGACCTGCTGGGATGTATGAACAGGAGAACTACACATCAAGAAGAATGTGGTAACTCCAGTTCCAAATAAAGCATGTGCTGACCATAAGTTTAACAAGTCATGGCTACAAAATACTAATGGGAATTATTTACAGAAGAATAGCAAAACTGGTAGAGGTAGACCGACGGAAGATCAGTTTCTATTCTGAAAAAAAATATAAACTCCTGGAAATGGAAAAAAGAACACATTGACACCGATGTGTCAGACCCACCATACTTGCTCCGGACACTGCGAGAGGGCTGTACAAGCAATGATCACACGCACGGCACAGCGGACACACCAGGAACCGCGGTGTTGGCCGTCGAATGGCGCTAGCTGCGCAGCATTTGTGCACCGCCGCCGTCAGTGTCAGCCAGTTTGCCGTGGCATACGGAGCTCCATCGCAGTCTTTAACACTGGTAGCATGCCGCGACAGCGTGGACGTGAACCGTATGTGCAGTTGACGGACTTTGAGCGAGGGCGTATAGTGGGCATGCGGGAGGCCGGGTGGACGTACCGCCAAATTGCTCAACACGTGGGGCGTGAGGTCTCCACAGTACATCGATGTTGTCGCCAGTGGTCGGCGGAAGGTGCACGTGCCCGTCGACCTGGGACCGGACCGCAGCGACGCACGGATGCACGCCAAGACCGTAGGATCCTACGCAGTGCCGTAGGGGACCGCACCGCCACTTCCCAGCAAATTACGGACACTGTTGCTCCTGGGGTATCGGCGAGGACCATTCGCAACCGTCTCCATGAAGCTGGGCTACGGTCCCGCACACCGTTAGGCCGTCTTCCGCTCACGCCCCAACATCGTGCAGCCCGCCTCCAGTGGTGTCGCGACAGGCGTGAATGGAGGGACGAATGGAGACGTGTCGTCTTCAGCGATGAGAGTCGCTTCTGCCTTGGTGCCAATGATGGTCGTATGCGTGTCTGGCGCCGTGCAGGTGAGCGCCACAATCAGGACTGCATACGACCGAGGCACACAGGGCCAACACCCGGCATCATGGTGTGGGGAGCGATCTCCTACACTGGCCGTACACCACTGGTGATCGTCGAGGGGACACTGAATAGTGCACGGTACATCCAAACCGTCATCGAACCCATCGTTCTACCATTCCTAGACCGGAAAGGGAACTTGCTGTTCCAACAGGACAATGCACGTCCGCATGTATCCCGTGCCACCCAACGTGCTCTAGAAGGTGTAAGTCAACTACCCTGGCCAGCAAGATCTCCGGATCTGTCCCCCATTGAGCATGTTTGGGACTGGATGAAGCGTCGTCTCACGCGGTCTGCACGTCCAGCACGAACGCTGGTCCAACTGAGGCGCCAGGTGGAAATGGCATGGCAAGCCGTTCCACAGGACTACATCCAGCATCTCTACGATCGTCTCCATGGGAGAATAGCAGCCTGCATTGCTGCGAAAGGTGGATATACACTGTACTAGTGCCGACATTGTGCATGCTCTGTTGCCTGTGTCTATGTGCCTGTGGTTCTGTCAGTGTGATCATGTGAGGTATCTGACCCCAGGAATGTGTCAATAAAGTTTCCCCTTCCTGGGACAATGAATTCACGGTGTTCTTATTTCAATTTCCAGGAGTGTAGAACCAAGCGGGACAATACTGAACCTGCGACTTATCTTCGAAGATACGTTAAGGAACGGCAAACTTGTATATAGCTTTTGTGGATTTGGAGAAAGCTTTTGACAATGTCGACTGGAACAGATTCCTTCAAATTCTGAAGGTAGCAGGGGTCAAATATAGGGGGCAAAAGGCTATTTAAAACTTGACCAGAAACCATGATGCAACTGTAACAGACGAGTGGTGTGAAAGGGAAGCACTGGTTGAGTGAGAAGTGTGGGAGGTAAAAGTTATTGAGGGAGACCAACAGATCAATAAAGTAGGTTCAAACGATGAAGGTGGTAGTAATTACTCGGGGATGAAGGGGCTTGCACACGGCAGAGTAGCGATGATAACTGTACCAAACCAAGACCACAATATAGAGGAGTAAAAGGAAACAAGACGCTGGTACAGGTAATGTTTGATACAAGAGAGAAATATGCCCATGAAGACCTGATAAAGGGAATACTGCACACAGAATGACAGGAGCTTTGACTTTTTTTATTCTATTTTACTCTGGCTTTTATGTTTCGAGTAGAATAGTGATTTTCTTAACCTCTTGCTGCGTAACATATAACTGGGAAAGATGCAACACTTCAGTACTTTGGTAACTGCCGGTACTCTTTTGTTCCTGTCGTGGATCGTAGTTTTCATAGTTGTGAATACTTACCAAACAGTGAGGTAAACTGTCATAAAACTCTTTTTCGCTAAACATGCAAACAAACAAAGTCTGCCACCTGATCAAATCTTCTGTCAATCACAAATTGCCTGAAACATTCTCTATGTTTCACAAACGCGTCAAGATAGCTCAAACATTCGACACATCTTGTAAAGTTTGACGAACTGTTTGATCATGTACTGGGACAGCTTATGATTTGAAACCAACATCTGTATCACGTGACGTATCTCAGACCGTCTAAGAACGGAACCCTTACAGGATCAGTTTGCTCCTAGTCTGTCAGTCTCTCTCTCTCTCTCTCTGTTAAAACCCCTTTTTCTCAGGCGCGGGTAATCGTATCAGATAGAAATGTATGTCACATATTAATGTCTGCGGTCCCTAGGCGACGAAAGAAAAGGGAATCTCTTAAGTCAGTGCAATCAAGAGATACGGCCATTTATGTCACACATTTTGATACTCGCAAACTTGCTCATCAAAACTTATAGGGTACTTCCCGTTAACCTGGAATCATGAAATTTGGCAAGAAACAAGGTTTCACTGTACAACTACAGAAAAAATCCGACAGTGGTGGATTTATAATTATACCATTGTTATTTGCTAGGCTGTCTGTCATTACTACCCTTTCTTCTCAGGAACGCTTAGACGTGTTAAGTTGAAATTTATATCACATGCTAAGGTCTATGGTATAATAAACGTTAGCTTCTAAGGCTATGTAATCAAAAGATACGGCCATTATGACACGTATTTTGATATTCGCTCACTCACTCATCAAAACCTATAGGGCATTTTCCGCTGGTCTAGAATCATCAAATTTCACAAGAAGAAAGGTTTCACAGTACACGTAAAGACTGTTAATTTGTCATTATACTATACGAAAACTATTTTTTTGTCATTTGTTATCCGACTGTCTGTCTGTCCCTCTGTCAAGACTCCTTCCTCTCAACAACCGGTAGACGTATGGAGTTGAAATTCCTGTCACGTCTGAGGTCTATTGCACTTTCGTGGTGTAAATAGTTAAGCTTCTAAGTCAATGCAATCAAAAGATATGACAACTCAGGTCACATATTTTGACACTCGCAAACTCACTCATTAAAACCTTTTGAGTATTCCCCCTTGACGTACAATCATGAAATTTGGCAACAACAAAAGTTTCATAATACAAGAAAAGGAAAAGAATGAGAAATCGTTAATTTGTACGAGTAATTATATCACACGAAAAAATCATTTATATCCGACTTCAAACTGAAAATTAAAATACTCTCGGAATCTCCCTCATTGATATCTTGCCAGTATCAATGTTGATAACAGGCAAAAATCGTCGAATCCTCGATTCCCGGAACTTAATTAATTTTGTGTGGAACCATTACTACGGGAGTTCTACTCGCATCCGTCCAATTTTATCTATATACGGGGTGATTTCTTCCGCCGAGAACAAACTCTACGGATTCTTTTACAATATAACTGCGCTGTGTGCGATTTTTACCAGATAGGATTGACGGAGTACGTAGAGAAAGTTCAAAGAGAGGCAACACGTTTTGTATTATCGCTAAATAGGGGAGAGGGTGTCACTCAAGTGTTACAGGACTTGGGGGTCTACATCATTAAAATAAAGGTGTTTTTCGTTGCGGCAGAATCATCTATGGGAAATCAGAGCTCGCACGGGAAGATATAGCTGTTGGTTTTTTCTGCGTGCTGTAGGAGATTGATATGGGCGTTCGTTTTTTCCGCGGGCTGTACTAGATTGGAATAACAGAGAATTATTGTGAAGGTGGTTCGATGAATCCTCTTTCAAGCACTTAAATTTGATTTGCAGAGTATCCATGTAGATGTAGATCAATAAGAGGATACGGATCGGAGAATGGGCTAATGAACTTATGTCCGGAATGCATGATTTCCATGCTCCATTTATTCAACCTTACTTTGTTACAGAGACTGCGGTCTAATACGCGCTGTACCATGCAGTTACAGTAACAGTACGCATGGATTCCTCCTAGAGGGTGTTACTGCTCCTCACACGTCATGCCTATCCTACCATTGTCAGTGGTAATGTTGTATCCGATTCATTTCTCTTGCAGTCTCACCTTATAGTCGATGTGATACGGCGTTATATACAATGGTTCCGTAGTCGAATCGAGAGCGTGCCGACATGGTGTTTACTTACGGAAACGCAAATGGCAACGGGCGGCGGGCAGCGAGGCTGTATCAGGACTGCCGACAACAATGACAGCATTCAATGTTTGCAACAGTGCTTCGCCGTTTGTCTGAGACAGGATCGTTCCAGCATGCAGGAGATCACGAAGGACGTACCAGAAATGTTCGGACACCAGAGGAAAATGTGATTAACACTGTGGAAGGCCACCACCGTGTCAGTACCAGGCAGTTGGCCAGGCCAATGTAGCGCTAGCCAGACGACCGTGTGGAACATTCTCCGTTGCAACTGTTCCTACCCTTATCGCTTGCACAGTGTGCAGGGTTTACTAGCGACAGACTTTCCACATCTGGAACCGTTTCGGCACTGGCTTCAACAGGCAACCACGATTCCTGGATTTGTGCATCCACCGTATTCACAGATGAGGTCACCTCTACGCGCAGTGGTATCTTTAGCTTTTCGTAACAGTCGTCCGTGGGATAGCATGGGGAACCCCCATGGTACGATGACAGCAAATTATCGGCGTCGACGCAGCTGGAAAGTGTGGGCCGGGATAACTGGAGACCGTATTTTGGGACCTGTCTTCCTTCCACTTCGACAAACGGGCCGGAACATTCGGCGTTCCTTGCGGGTGACTGCCTCCCCTGCTGGAAGAAATGCCATTGATGATTCGAATGGTTATGTGGCTGCTACATGATGATGCTCCACCCCACTTCGCCGTTTATACCCGGACGCATCTCAATCGTGTCGATGGACCGGAGGAGGGGCTCCAGATGCATGGCCTGCTCGTTCACATAATCTGAATCCGTGTGATTTCCAGTTATGGGGCCATCTCTAAAGTGCCCATTCCAGATGTGGAGACACTGGAGCAGCGCATTCATACTGCCTTTGACACCTCATGTCTTAGCAGTGTTTTCCACATATTACTTTCCTCTCCGATTCTGCGTAGAACCTCCTCATTCCTTACCTTATCAGTCCACCTAATTTTCAACATTCGTCTATAGCACCACATCTCAAATGCTTCGATTCTCTTCTGTTCCGGTTTTCCCACAGTCCATGTTTCACTACCATACAATGCTGTTCTCCAGACGTACATCCTCAGAAATTTCTTCCTCAAATTAAGGCCGGTATTTGATATTAGTAGACTTCTCTTGGCCAGGAATGCCTTTTTTGCAATATCGAGTCTGCTTTTGATGTCCTTGCTCCGTCACTCATTGGTTACTTTACTGCCTAGGTTGCAGAATTCCTTCATTGACTTCATGACCATCAATCCTGATGTTAAGTTTCTCGCTGTTCTTATTTCTACTACTTCTCATTATCTTCGTCTTTCTCCGATTTACTCTCAAATCATACTGTGTACTCATTAGACTGTTCTTTTCGTTCAGCAGATCATTTAATTCTTCTTCACTTTCACTCAGGATAGCAATGTCATCAGCGAATCGTATCATTGATATCCTTTCACCTTGTATTTTAATTCCATTCCTGAACCCTTCTTTTATTTCCATCATTGCTTCCTCGATGTACAGATTGAAGAGTAGGGGCGAAAGGTTCAAAAATGGTTCAAATGGCTCTGAGCACTATGGGACTTAACATCTATGGTCATCAGTCCCCTAGAACTTAGAACTACTTAAACCTAACTAACCTAAGGACATCACACACATCCATGCCCGAGGCTTCGAACCTGCGACCGTAGCAGTCGCGCGGCTCCAGACTGAAGCGCCTAGAACCGCTCGGCCACACCGGCCGGCGGGGCGAAAGGCTACAGCCTTGTCTTACACCCTTCTTAATACGAGCACTTCGTTCTTGATCGTCCACTCTTATTATTCCCTCTTGGTTGTTGTACATATTGTATATGACACGTCTGTCGCTATAGCTTACCCCTACTTTTTTCAGAATCTCGAACAGCTTGCACCATTTTACATTGTCGAACGCTTTTTCCAGGTCGACAAATCCTATGAAAGTGTCTTGATTTTCCTTTATCCTTGCTTCCATTATTAGCCGTAACGTCAGAATTGTCTCTCTCGTCCCTTTACTTTTCCTAAAGCCAAACTGATCGTCACCTAGCGCATTCTCAATTTTCTTTTCCATTCTTCTGTATATTATTCTTGTAAGCAGCTTCGATGCATGAGCTGTTAAGCTGATTGTGCGATAATTCTCGCACTTGTCAGCTCTTGCCGTCTTCGGAATTGTGTGGATGATGCTTTTCCGAAAGTCATATGGTATATTGCCAGACTCATATATTCTACACACCAACGTGAATAGTCGTTTTGTTGCCACTTCCCCCAATGCTTTTAGCAGCCTTACCGATGTGAAATTGTGAGTCAGAACAAGCTACACGCTTGCGCGGAGGGACATGAAAACCACTTTCAATTCAAACTGTAACTGTGGCTGCATGGAACAGCGCGTATTGTACCGCAATCTCTGTAACAATGTATGACTGAATAAGTGGTCTCTAGCATGGAAACTATCCATTTCCAGACGTTAGTTCATTAGATCTTTTTTGTTCAGTATCCTCTCATCGATCAATCTCCAGAGTTTGTACACAGTGAAAATAAATCACCCTGTATAAAAATACAAAACTTTGTATACAATCAGTTGTCAGCCCTCCGCAGCACTGTTAAGATTTACCACGATAGGCGAGAAATACGTGATCCCTCATGAAATACATCAGCAGTAATTGCAGAACACTTCTCGAGTCTTTTTCACTATAAACACACACACTCATCACCCAAGATCAAAACTGTTTCGTTGAAGTTCTTTTGGTAGATCGACACCACACCAGCTATCGGAAATCATAACCTTTGAGCATAGCATTCGTGAAAATGTTATACGTAGTATTTGGGGTAATTAAAACAGCTGTAGTGTCGATGACTAAAGCGATTAGGGAATCGGGTGATACTGTCCCAAATGCCTTATGAGAAAATTACCGCCGGCTGGAGTAGCCGAGCGGTTCTAGGCGCTACAGTCTGGAACCATGCGACCGCTACGGTCGCAGGTTCGAATCTTGCCTCGGGCATGGATGTGTGTGATGTCCTTAGATTAGTTAGGTTTACGTACTTCTAAGTTCTAGGGAACTGATGACCTCAGAAGTTTAGTCCCATAGTGCTCAAAGCCATTTGAACCATTTTTTTGAAAATTACCTTCAGAAAGTAACAACAGAATGTAACATAGGCCTATTACATTTCCAAGTTGCAAACAGGCCATAACGTTAAGCAGAGAAAGCCGATGTAGGAGACTAATGGTGTCAAGAAGAATGTAATTAAAGGTTGTTACGACTGGCCAAGACACGTATTTTTATTCAAACATTCTGAACGATCAGGTGTTGCCTTTATGAGTACGCTACTGATACCTGTGGTGTCACCGCCAGACACCACACTTGCTAGGTGGTAGCTTTTAAATCGGCCGCGGTCCGCTAGTATACGTCGGACCCGCGTGTCGCCACTGTCAGTCGATTGCAGACCGAGCGCCGCCACACGGCAGGTCTAGAGACACGTCCTAGCACTCGCCCCAGTTGTACAGCCGACTTTGCTAGCGATGGAACTGACAAATAGCGCTCTCATTTGCCAAGACGATAGTTAGCATAGCCTTCAGCTACGTCAATTGCTACGACCTAGCAAGGCGCCAGTATCATTTAATAGTTATCTTATAAAGCCTTTACCGTCAGACCGATGTTCACCAATTATGGAATAAAGTTAAGCATTACATCAACTACGTACTTTATTTGCTATTATAAATTCCCATAACTGTTCCAGACCTCACGCTAGTCTGCGTGAGCTTAAACGCGTGCATTTCGGCCTCCTCTAGCAACACGGTGTTGGCTCTTCTGCCAACACACCAAATACCCCTGTTTTTCAAGAAGACAACAGCAAACTTCATCTGGCTGGAAGACTATGTGACTGGTTTCTGGAACACTGCCCCACTTTATCACTTCTTGACTGATCTGCAATATCCTCTCACTTGAACCCCTATAAAAATTATGGAACGACGGGTAGAACCTACATCAACATCCTCGAAATTTGGTGGAACTTCGCCATAAAATCCTCAGCGAGTGGCTGGCTGCGAGGTATTTTCACAACCTTGTGGACTCATTTTCTAACCAAATATCTGTCGGCTATCAGGCCCCGGGGCGCAATTACACAATATTAAATGATGCTTGTAACCAATTCTCTAGGGGAGATCAATTTCTTGTTCAGTGAGCTTATATCTGTATCGTAAAAATATGCTGGTTTTCTGTTCTGAAGCTCGACATATGATGAAGAATTTGAGACGACAGGATTGTAATATTTAATTCAATGCGGGCGTTTCCCCTATAATCATCGTTTCCTAATATACTATGTTTATTTTTTTGATGCTGTTTCGGTATACGTGCTGGCTTATGCAAAACTAATTAAAAATATGCGCTCATTTTATTTGAAAAGTGGATATTATGAAGAAAAACGAAATTTCTTATAAAAGCATAATAAAACATCTCAAAGGTATTGCAGAGAATTCGTCAGAAAATTAAATGTCCCCTCACACATTCTTACTTATAAAAGCTTAAGTAGAAAGTGCTTCTGGAAGCCATGGTCGGCTGATGTCAAATCAATGGAGCACATCCAGGATGTGTGTGTGTCTGTGTGTGTGTGTGTGTGTGTGTGTGTGTGTGTGTGTGTGTGTGTGTGTTTCGTAACCTGTCTCGATCAATGTCCGATAACGTAGATCGTTCATAAGCGCGCATGCATTTAAATGTCTCCCCCACTCCAGAGTCCAATTGATCACCTACACCATCAGGTTCAAATTGTGCTTCACGCGATTGGGGAACTCTTCACAATTTAATCTGGTTGTCGTTTGACTACAATGGAGATGCATTTTTTGGAATGGACACGGAAACTTTAGTCAATTCACAAACGTTAAAAACAATCCAGACATTGTCTACAAATACAAGTTAAAACACTAAAGAATCAAGGAGAAAGAAAGGTTTCTGATAGCTGGGAAAACGCCGGCGAACTGGAACAAACATAGGCAACTGCTAGAGAGAAAATTTAAATCAAAAGAGCGACAAAATAAAGCTATCGTGGCATGAAAGACGTAGCACATGAGCGATTCCTGCGCGAATGTTACACATCTAATTTAATCACCTGCGGTGGGTACAGAGATATCGAATTGTGGAAACTACAAAACTTTATTTATAGCTGAGCTTGCCATTGCGTTCACAGTAATCGACTAGGATGTACTGCCTGTATTACGGGTTGCCTCGCCTGTGGTACTCGTTTACTACATGGGAAGTCTCGTACGTCATACCGCGTACGGAAATTAGATAGCTGAATCAAATAATCCGATCACCTTCTTGTACATTGGATTCTGCGCAACTTCGTCAGCGACACATCCCACCGCCGTCCAAACGAAACTGGTGTCAAAAGAGAGAGCTGCAATCATTCGAGAGCAGTGGTGCTGCTTAAGCAGGATAAACCAGAGTATATGAAGTGAATCTGTGTAAGACAATCTGGGTCACTAGACAAAATATTAGCCTCCCCGAAGAGACTTCACGCGAATACAGCTAAAATGTCTTCAATTCGGCGAAAAGAGCGTCCACAGGTATGCTTCACGTATGTCACATCCAATTGAAGCCACTCATTGAAGATTACACTGGGAACAATCCTCGTGGGTCCTCATATCGTGTCGGACCACCTCCTGTGCAGCGTAATCCGGCAAATCGACATGGCATGGACTCAACAACTCGCTAGAAATCCCCTACGGTAATATTGAGCCGCACTACCTTCTATTGCGGTCCATAATTGCGAAAGTGTAGCCGTGCAGAATTTTCTGCACGAACTGACCTCTCGACTATAGGGCAAATGTCCGATGGGATTTAGGTCGGACGATGTAGGTGATCAAATCATACGCTCGAACTGTCCAAACTGTTCTTCAAACAAATCGCGAACAATTGTAGCTCGATGACACGGCGCATTGTCATTCCAAAAAAATTTCATCGTTGTTTGGGAAGATGATGTCATGAAAGGGTTCAAATAGGTTCCAAGTAGCTGTACATAACCATTTCCAACCCATGATCGGTTCAGTTGGACCAGAAGACCCAGTCCATTCCTTGTAAATACCGCCCACACCATTACTACTGAGCCATCAGCAGCTTACACAGTGCCTTGTTATGTCCGGTCCATGGCTTCTTGGGGTCTGCGTCACACTCTAACCATAACACCAGTTTTTACCAGCTGAAATCGTGACTCATCTGACTAGGCAACGGTCTTCCAGTCGTCTGGGGTCCAACCGATATGGTCATGGGCCCAGGCGAGGCGCTGGAGGCTATGTCGTGCTTTTCGAAAGGCTCTCGCGTCGGTCGTCTGCCGCCATAGTCCACTAATGCCGAATTTGTCGCACGTTCGCCGTACGTCCCACATTGACTTCTGCAGTTATTTCACGCAGTGTCTGTTCGCAATGACAACTCTTCGCAAACGCTGTTGCTATCGGTCGTTATCCATAGGTCACTACGCCGTCAGTTGAGAGAGGTAATGCCTGAAATTTGGTATTCTCACTCGTGACGTTGTGGATCTCGGAATATTGAATTCCGTAACGATTTCCGAAATGGAATGTCCGAGGCGTCTAGCTCTATTCTGCATTGGGGTCATGGACTGTGCGGCTCGTCCCGGCGGAGGTTCGAGTCCTCCCTCGGGCATGGGTGTGTGTGTTTGTCCTTAGAATAATTTAGGTTAAGTAGTGTGTAAGCTTAGGGACTGATGACCTTAGCAGTTAAGTCCCATAAGATTTCAAACACTTTCTTCTTTTTTTTTTGCATTGGAAGTCTTAAGAAACTGCAAAAAGGTGGGACTTTAAGGAGATGGGACCTGGATAAACTGAAAGAACCAGAGGTTGTACAGAGTTTCAGGACAAGCATAAGGGAACAATTGACAGGAATGGGGGAAACAAATACAGTAGAAGAAGAATGGGTAGCTCTGAGGGATGAAGTAGTGAAGGCAGCAGAGGATCAACTAGGTAAAAAGACGAGGGCTAACAGAAATCCTTGGGTAACAGAAGAAATATTGAATTTAATTGATGAAAGGAGAAAATATAAAAATGCAGTAAATGAAGCAGGCAAAAAGGAATACAAACGTCTCAAAAATGATATCGACAGGAAGTGCAAAATGGCTAAGCAGGGATGGCTAGAGGACAAATGTAAGGATGTAGAGGCTTGTCTCACTAGGGGTAAGATAGATACTGCCTACAGGAAAATTAAAGAGACCTTTGGAGAGAAGAGAACCACTTGTATGAATATCAAGAGCTCAGTTGGACACACAGTTCTAAGCAAAGAAGGGAAGGCAGAAAGGTGGAAGGAGTATATAGAGGGTTTATACAAGGTCGATGAACTTGAGGACAATATTATGGAAATGGAAGAGGATGTAGATGAAAACGAAATGGGAGATAAGTTTGACAGAGCACTGAAAGACCTGAGTCGAAACAAGGCCCCCAGAGTACACAACATTCCATTGGAACTACTGACGGCCTTGGGTGAGCCAGTCCTGACAAAACTCTACCATCTGATGAGCAAGATGTATGAAACAGGCGAAATACCCTCAGACTTCAAGAAGAATATAATAATTCCAATCCCAAAGAAAGCAGGTGTTGACAGATGTGAAAATTACCGAACAATCAGTTTAATAAGCCACAGCTGCAAAATACTAACACCAAGTCTTTACAGACGAATGGAAAAACTAGTAGAAGCCGACCTCGGGGAAGACCAGTTTGGATTCCGTAGAAATACTGGAACACGTGAGGCAATACTGACCTTACGACTTATCTTAGAAGAAAGATTAAGGAAAGGCAAACCTACGTTTCTAGCATTTGTAGACTTAGAGAAGGCTTTTGACAATGTTGACTGGAATACTCTCTTTCAAATTCTAAAGGTGGCAGGAGTAAAATACAGGGAGCGAAAGGCTATTTACAATTTGTACAGAAACCAGATGGCAGTTATAAGAGTCGAGGGACATGAAAGGGAAGCAGTGGTTGGGAAGGGAGTAAGACAGGGTTGTAGCCTCTCCCGGATGTTATTCAATCTGTATATTGAGCAAGCAGTAAAGGAAACAAAAGAAAACTTCGGAGTAGGTATTAAAATCCATGGAGAAGAAATAAAAACTTTGAGGTTCGCCGATTTGTAATTTTGTCAGAGACAGCAAAGGACTTGGAAGAGCAGTTGAACGGAATGGATGGTGTCTTGAAGGGAAGATATAAGATGAACATCAACAAAAGCAAAACGAGGATAATGGAATGTAGTCGAATTAAGTCGGGTGATGTTGAGGGAATTAGATTAGGAAATGAGACACTTAAAGTAGTAAAGGAGTTTTGCTATTTGGGGAGCAAAATAACTGATGATGGTCGAAGTAGAGAGGATATAAAATGTAGACTGGCAATGGCAAGGAAAGCGTTTCTGAAGAAGAGAAATTTGTTAACATCGAGTATAGATTTAAGTGTCAGGAAGTCATTTCTGAAAGTATTTGTATGGAGTGTAGCCATGTATGGAAGCGAAACATGGACGATAAATAGTTTGGACAAGAAGAGAATAGAAGCTTTCGAAATGTGGTGCTACAGAAGAATTCTGAAGATTAGATGGGTAGATCACGTAACTAATGAGGAAGTATTGAATAGGATTGGGGAGAAGAGAAGTTTGTGGCACAACATGACCAGAAGAAGGGATCGGTTGGTAGGACATGTTCTGAGGCATCAAGGGATCACAAATTTAGTATTGGAGGGCAGCGTGGAGGGTAAAAATCGTAGGGGGATACCAAGAGATGAATACACTAAGCAGATTCAGAAGGATGTAGGTTGCAGTAGGTACTGGGAAATGAAGAAGCTTGCACAGGATAGAGTAGCATGGAGAGCTGCATCAAACCAGTCTCAAGACTGAAGACCACAACAACAACAACAACAAGTCTTAAGTCCCGTCGTGCAACCATAATCACGTCGGAAACCTTTCCATATGCATTACCTAATTATAAATGAAAGCTCCACCAATGCACTGCCCTTTTATACCTTTCGCATCCAATACTACCGCCATCTGTATATGTGCATGTTGCTATCTCATGACTTCCGTCATCTCAGTGAAATGCACAGATATCGCGCCATAGTCAGGAATCGCGACGCAACTGGGAGTCGCACGCCAAGTTGCGCTGCAAATGCGTTGCAGATGCGGCAATGGGCGAGGTAGAATTCAGTATAATGGGCCATGACTCAGTCCTCTGGTGTCCCACGCTCAGGCGACATTGCGTTGCGCCAGTGGGCGAACGGGCTTAAGAATCACCTGCCGTGGAAAAAAACGTCGACTACTGCGCAATGAGCACTTGCGGTATGAGCCTCACTGCGGCAAATCAGTGCCGGACAGAAGCAGCCACCGGAGTAGCCAGGCAGAACTGCCTCGCTCTTTTGTTACAGCACTTCACAGGGCACAAACATCAGCACGCGTGTCAGCGTGTCCACAGCAGTGAGAGGCGTTTGTGGTTCGTGGGGCACAGGTGGCGTCGGAGCGCCGACAGTGACAGGTCAACATCCGGTGCAGTGATCGGGCATCGATCCAACACTGTGGAAGAGGTGTGGGCAAGTGGCGGCTGTGGACACACTGGAAGGGTCAGCTACCCGCTCGGCGCTGCTCATTACCGCCTTCCTTCCATTCACCGCGTCCACACAAGTTGCCCTCTATTGCTATAGTGGGGCGAAATGTCACTTCTCAGTAAGCAATCATTCTGTCCTTGTTTATACACACTGCAGTTATTATCTGATGCAGCTCTCCACTGTATTCTAAGCTTCCCTTCATAGCTACGGCTACGTACATCCACTTGAAACCACTTACTGGCCCATCCTTCGTCTCCATAATTTTCGAACCTCATGCTGCCCTCCATTATTAAATTTATCGTTCCGAGTGCCAGAAGATGTGGTCTATCAACCAATCCCTGCTTTGGTCTGTTTGTGACATAATGCATTTTATTTCCGATTTGATTCAGTGTCTCTTCATAATCGTATATAATCTACCAATCTAATCGTCGTCATTCTTTTGCAACACCACCTTTGAAAACTATCTATTGTCTTTGTAACATCCCTGTCTATCTTTCATGTTCGGCTACACTCCTGACAGATACTTACAGAAAAGACTTCTTGGGACTTAAATTTACGTTAAAAGTTAAAATATTTCACTTCTTCAAAAACACTTATTCTGTAAGGTGGTGTTTCATATTCTCTTTACTTCTGTCATAGCTATTTTGCTTCCGAAATACCAGATTTCTTGTACAATTTTCACTGTCTTATCTCTAAATCTTACTCGCTCAGCATCGCCTTATTTCATTAGACTAAATCTTAGTTTTACTTTTATTGATGTTCATATCAGTGCCTGTTTTCATGACACTACTGATTCCTTTCGACTGATCTTCCAAGTCCCTTGCCGTTTCTGACAGAACTACCATGTCATCGGCAAAACGTAATTTTTATTCCTTCTTTCTGAAGCTAAATTCCCTTTGCGTATTACTCTTCGATTCACTTCACTGCTTGCTCACTACAAAGAGAGAATGACATGTTCCCAAAACACTATACACTCCCTTCATATTATCTTCGAAGCCCTTTGCTGTCACTGACACAATTAGAATATTATTGATAAACATTTTTTTTCGTCTCCCACAACATTTATTCCGTTCCCAAATGACATTTTGGTTTCCTTTACCATCTGCTCAATGTACAGACTACAGACAGAGAATGAAATCTGGAGTAAGGTACAACCGTTTCTCACTTCCTTCTGAACCACAGATTACCTTTTATGTCCTATTCTTATAAGTGCAGTAAGTTTTATGTACAAGCTCTGGATAGGGCTTCGTTCCCAGTATTTCTTCCCTGCTGTCTTCAGAATCTCGAAGAGTACGATTCAGTCTACAATATTAAAGGTTACTTCTGAGTCTACAAATGCTATAACGGTAGCTTCCCCTGCCGTAGTAACATGATTATATCGCACTCGTTGGTAAGGAAAAGTGGTAACGTTCTATAATTTTTCAAAGACGTATGACGGCTCTTCACTTCCTGAGCCTGGCGCGTAACACTGGTCTTATCACACGACAGACGGCGCTGGTACACTTGCATGTGTTATCATCTGTACAATCTTATACCTTCTCGATACACTGTTCTACATATCCTTCAAAATTAGTAATCATCTGCATCTGTATCTACATGGATACTCTGCAAATCACTTTAGTGCCTGGTAGAGAGTTCACCGAACCACCTTCACAATAATTCTGTATTCTCAAAGAACGCGCTGAATAAACGAACACCTATAACTTCCCGTGCGAGATCTCATTTCCCTTATTCTGTTATGATGATCGTTTCTCCCTAGGTAGGTCGGCGTCTACAAAATATTTTCCCATTCGGAGGTGAAATTTGGTGATTGAAATTTCGTGAGGAGATTCCGCCTTAACGATAAAAGCCTTCCTTTTAATGGCGTCCATCCCAAACCCTGTATCATGTCCGTGATACTCTCTCCCCTATTTCGCGATAGTACAAAACGTGCTGCTCTTCTTTGAACTTCCTCCATGTACTGTGTTAATCCTACGTGATAAGGATCCCAGACCACGCACCACTGCTTCAAAACAGGACGACCCAGCGTAGTGTAGACAGTCTCTTTAGTAGATCTGTTGCATGTTCTAAGTGTTCTGCCAATAAAACGCAGTCTTTGGTTTGCCTTCCCCACAACATTTTCTATGCGTTTCTTTCAATTTAACATGTTTCCATTTATAATCCCTAGGTATTTAGGTGAATTTATGGTCTTTAGATTCAACTGATTTATCGTGTAGCTTAAGTTTAACGGATTCGTTTTAGCACTCATGTGGAAGAACTAACATTTTTTGTTATTTAAGGTCAATTGCCATTTTCGCACCATTAGATACCTTTTCTAAATCGTTTTGCAATTTGTTTTGGTCTTCTGATGACTTTACTAGACAATAAACGACAGCATCATCTGCGAACAACCTAAGACGGCTGCTCAGATTGGCTCCTAAATCGTTTGCATAGATAAGGAACGACAGGGGGTCTTTAACACTATCCTGGGGAACGCCAGAAATCACTTCTGTTTAACTCTATGACTTTCCGTCAGTTACTACGAACTGTGACCCCTCTGACAGGAAATCGTGAAACCAGTCACTTAGCTGAGACGATATTCCATAAGCACGCAATTTGATTACCAGCCGCTTGTGTGGTACAATGTCATTTGTCAATAGCACTCAACACTTCATGTTTTCTAAATCAGTGCTGACTGTGTCAAATGACCGTTCTGTTCGAAGTAATTCGCAATGTTCGAACACAATATATTGTTCGAAAATTCTGATCCATATCGACGTTAATCATATGGGCCTACAATTTCGTGGATTACTCTTTCTACATTTTAGTTTAGCGTTTTAGTGTTACACATGCTTCGTGTTTAGGATCTTAGCACTGTAGTTACGGTAATAAGAAACTCCAACGTATTTTAAATCTGACTGTTACACAGAATAATTGTGTTGACAGTAATTAGTTTACAGGCAGACACCACACCAAAGACAGGAGAATGAGAGCGGCCAGGACTCCTTTTCCCTTCACCGCTGTCTTCTCGTTCTGCTGTAAGTGCCATTTACCACAGAGTAGACTATTATACACTACTGGCCATTAAAATTGCTACACCAAGAAGAAATGCAGATGATAAACGGGTATTCATTGGACAAATATATTATACTAGAACTGACATGTCATTACATTTTCACGCAATTTGGGCGCACAGATCCTGAGAAATCAGTACCCAGAACAACCATATCTGGCCGTAATAACGGCCTTGATACGCCTGGACATTGAGTCAAACAGAGCTTGGATGACGTGTACAGGTACAGCTGCCCATGCAGCTTCAACACGATCATCAAGAGTAGTTCAGATGGTTCAAATGGCTCTGAGCACTATGGGACTTAACATCTAAGGTCATCAGTCCCCTAGAACTTAGAACTACTTAAACCTAACTAACCTAAGGACATCACACTCACCCATGCCCGAGGCAGGATTCGAACCTGCGACGTAGCGGTCGCGCGGTTCCAGGCTGAAGCGTCTAGAAACGCTCGGCCACTCCGGCCGGCAGCCACGTGTCGTAACACATCTGTTCAAAGTGCCGTCAATGCGAACAAGAGGTGACCGAGACGTGTAACCAATGGCACCCCATCCATCATGCCGGGTGATACACCAGTATGGCGATGACGAATACGCGTTTCCAATGTGTGTTCACCGCGATGTCGCCAGACACGGACGTCACCATCATTATACTGTAAACAGAGCGTGGATTCATCCGAAAAAATGACGTTTTGCCATACGTGCACCCAGGTTCGTCGTTGAGTACACCATCGCAGGGCCTCCTTTCTGTGATGCAGCGTCAAGGGTAACAGCAGCTATGGTCTCCGAGCTGAGAGTCCATGCTGCTGCAAACGTCGTCGAACTGTTCGTGCAGATGGTTGTTGTCTTGCAAACGTCCCCAACTTTTGACTCAGGTATCGAGACGTGGCCGCACGATGTGTTACAGCTATGCGGATAAGGTGCCTGTCATCTGACTGCTAGTGATACGAGGCTTTTGGGATCCAGCACGGCGTTCCGTATTACCCTCCTGAACCCACCGATTCCATATTCTGCTAACAGTCATTGGATGACCAATGCGAGCAGCAATGTCGCGATACGATAAATCGCAATCGCGATAGACTACGATCCGACCTTTATCAAAGGCGGAAACGTGATGGTACGCATTTCTCCTCCTTACACGAGACATCGCAACCACGCTTCACCAGGCAACACTGGTCAACTGCTGTTTGTGTATGAGAAATCGGTTGGAAACTTTCGTCATGTCAGCACGTTGTAGGTGACACCACCGGCGACAACCTTGTGTGAATGCTCTGAAAAGCTAATCATTTGCATATCACAGCATCTGCTTCCTGTCGGTTAAATTTCGCGTCTTTAGCACGTCATCTTCGGGTGTAGCAATTTTAATGGCCAGTAGTGTGATATGCTATGTTAACAGCCGTGACTTGTTTTCGTTGTCTGCACTCTTCCTTTGTGGGGCGGTTTTCTTTTAGGAGCCAAAAATGCCTACAACCAATACCGAAAGTGTGGTGAAAAGTGATGATGACGCCATCCACTATGGGAACCCAAACCTGCACCTTTCTGTACCCTGCTCTCAGTTACAATGATTTACAGCGGACACTAGCAGTGGAGAGCGAGTTAGCCGCAATATTAAGACATGGATCCGAACTCACCACTGACTCACGACACAGTGTTAGCTTTCGTTTGTTTCTGCAGTTCTCCTTGGCTACCGAAGGCTAGAGAACAGTAACCCGCCTGAAAACGATATGAATAAATAATGGCGCGCAAGTACTGCTGGTTGATGTGCTACTATCACGCAAGCTGCAGACCCACTTCCAATATTGGTTTTCTTGCACGAGGAATACTGCGAATACTTGTCTCTACGAAAGCTCGCTGCTACCTCCGACTAAGTGCACGAGTTCGGTCTGAGAAAAACTGGAGAGGAGACTGGAGAGGAAGCGGAGTAACCTGACTTCCCGGTACTCTCTAGAGATACCCGCAACAATAATAGAAACAGAACAAAGGGGCCGTCTTGCCTCTTATCGGAACGTGGAGAGGCCAGTGGGTTCTGGGGAACAATAGAGCTGGCAGCGTCAGAATGCAGACGATGGACGGGAATGTGTAAACTGTTTGCCGGGGCGACCTTCGGGCAGCTGCAGCGGCCGCGCTGGCCGGACTCCAGGTTCTGCGAAACCCGGCGCCAGTCCCGCGGGACCCATCCCGCCCCCGCCGCCTGCGTGATTACGCGTGCGTCCGTGCGTGCGTTATTACCCCGACACCTTGTAGGCCAACAAAATCAGCGCTCGCTTCGACTATGCCCAGAGGCGAACTACTTCATCTACATCTACATGATTACTCTGCAATTCACATTTAAGTGCTTGGCAGAGGGTTCATCGAATCACAATCATACTATCTCCCTACCGTTCCACTCCCGAACAGCGCGAGGGAAAAACGAACACCTAAACCTTTCTGTTCGAGCTCTGATTTCTCTTATTTTATTTTGATGATCATTCCTACCTATGTAGGTTGGGCTCAACAAAATATTTTCGCATTCGGGAAAGAAAGTTGATGACTGAAATTTCGTAAATAGATCTCGCCGCGACGAAAAACGTCTTTGTTTTAATGACTTCCATCCCAACTCCCGTACCATATCTGCCACAATCTCTCCCCTATTACGTGATAATACAAAACGAGCTGCCCTTTTTTGCATCCTTTCGATGTCCTCCATCAATCCCACCTGGTAAGGATCCCACACCGCGCAGCAATATTCTAACAGAGGACGAACGAGTGTAGTGTAAGCTGTCTCTTTAGTGGACTTGTTGCATCTTCTAAGTGTCCTGCCAATGAAACGCAACCTTTGGCTCGCCTTCCCCACAATATTATCTATGTGGTCTTTCCAACTGAAGTTGTTCGTAATTTTAACACCCAGGTACTTAGTTGAATTGACAGCCTTTAGAACTGTACTATTTATCGAGTAATCGAATTCCAACGGATTTCTTTTGGAACTCATGTGGATCACCTCACACTATTCGTTATTTAGCGTCAACTGCCACCTGCCACACCATACAGCTTTGCAACTGATACTGGTCTTCGGATGATCTTACTAGACCACGCTCGAGGCAGGATTCGAACCTGCGACCGTAGTGGTCGTGCGGTTCCAGACTGTAGCGCCTTTAACCGCTCGGCCACTCCGGCCGGCCAACACCTGATATCACTTCAGTTTTACTCGATGATTTGCCGTCTATTACTACGAACTACGACCTTCCTGACAGGAAATCACGAATCCAGTCGCACAACTGAGACGATACCCCATAGGCCCGCAGCTTGATTCAGTGATAGGTATGCAACCTGTGCATGCGACAGCATGCGTACTTACATGTTCCAAAACGCCGCACACAAAAACGGGATCCTACGGTGCTCATACCTTCAGTTCTGCTGGTGATAAAGAAGTAGGATCCAGTGTTTTGGATAGCCCTTGGGGTAGGAAACCTTTGCGTACCAACAGAAGGATCGTCTTAGCGTCACTATCCTACGGCATAGGGTCACAGCATGAATATTACACACGTCTTCTTGCTAATGGAAATGAAGCAATTCGGTTGGTTCTTTTCGCATTTGATATGGTCTACGGTGGGCTTGGTGTGGCTTAAGAAGCCACCACCTTAGTTCGTCGGAGGTTACTTACTCTGAGAACCCAAGGAAAAGGTTTTTTATACGAGGTCTATCTACAAAGTACATTACGTTTTGGAATTAAAAATAAATAAAGTATTGGAATTTTTTTATTATATACAGATGAAAGCCACACTTAAATACTACTTTTCTACATAGTTGCCATTTAAATTAAGGCACTTACCGTAGCGATGGACGAGCCTGGAAATTCCTTCGTCGTAAAATTCGGCCGCCTGCGCCTTCAACCACGTGGTTACCTCTTCTTGAAGATGTGCGTCGTCATCAAAATGCTGCATATCGGCAGCTTTGTGAAGTGTATGGGGACAACATAATCGCTGAAGGTGGAGTGCGTCAATGGGTCATAAAATTTAAAAATGGCCGAACTAACGTTCACGACGAAGAGCGAAGTGGAAGACCCAGCATAGTGACTGCCGAACTTGTCGAAAAAGTCGATGCCGCGGACGGCGAAAACCGTAATTTCACAATAACGGAACTCTCTATGAGTTTTCCACAAATTTCACGAAGTTTGTTGCACGAAATCATTACCGAAAAGCTTGGTTACCACAAGTTTTGTGCAAGATGGATACCAAAAATCTTGACAGAGGTTCACAAAAATCAGCGAATGGCTGCAGCGTTAACGTTTTTGGACGCTTACGAGAAAGATGGCGACTCATTACTCGATCGCATCGTTACTGGTGACGAAACATGGGTTAAGCATGTGAAATGCGAGACAAAATTGCAGTCAATGCAGTGGGGGCACACAAATTCCCCCAAAAACCCAATAAATGCATGCAGACAATGTCGGCAAGGAAGGTGATGGCGACTGTCTTTTGGGACAGAAAAGGTGTGATTTTTGTGGATTTCCTGGAAAGAGGCACTACAATAAACTCTCAAAGGTATTGCCAACCTCAGAAGAGCAATACAAAACAAGCGCAGGGGAAAGTTGGGCTCAAAGATCTTGCTGATTCACGACAACGCCCGGGCCCACACGGCAAATGCCACTCGTGAAGTTCTCGAATCTTTTAAGTGGGAGTTGTTTCCTCATCCGCCGTACAGTCCCGATCTGGCACCGAGCGACTTCCACTTATTCCCAGCAATGAAGAAGTGGTTGGCTATGCAGCGTTTTGATGACGACACATAGCTTCAAGAAGAGGTAACCACGTGGTTGAAGGCGCAGGCGGTCGAATTTTACGACTAAGGAATTTCCAAGCTTGTCCATCGTTACGATAAGTGCCTTAATTTAAATGGAAACTATGTAGAAAAGTAGTATTTAAGTGTGGCTTTCATCTGTATATAATGAACAAAATTTCCAATACTTTATTTATTTTTAATTCCAAAACGTAATGCACTTTGTGGATAGCCCTCGTATTTTCTAGACTTAGAGAAAGCTTTTGACAATGTTGACTAGAATACACTCTTTCAAATTCTAAAGGTGGCAGGGGTAAAATACAGGGAGCGAAAGGCTATTTACAATTTGTACAGAAACCAGATGGCAGTTATAAGAGTCGAGGGACATGAAAAGGAAGCAGTGGTTGGGAAGGGAGAGACAGGCTTGTAGACTGTCCCCGATGTTATTCAATCTGTATATTGAGCAAGCAGTAAAGGAAACAAAAGTAAAATTCGGAGTAGGTATTAAAATCCATGGAGAAGAAATAAAAACTTTGAGGTTCGCCGATGACATTGTAATTCTGTCAGAGACAGCAAAGGACTTGGAAGAGCAGTTGAATGGAATGGACAGTGTCTTGAAAGGAGGATATAACATGAACATCAACAAAAGCAAAACGAGGATAATGAAATGCAGTCGAGTTACCTCGGGTGATGCTGAGGGAATTAGATTAGGAAATGAGACACTTCAAGTAGTAAAGAAGTTTTGCTATCTGGGAAACAAAATAAGTGATGATTGTCGAAGTAGAGAGGATATAAAATGTATGCTGGCAATGACAAGGAAATCGTTTCTGAAGAAGAGAAATTTGTTAACATCGAGTACAGATTCAAGTGGCAGGAAGTCGTTTCTGTAAGTATTTGTATGGAGTGTAGCCATGTGTGGAAGTGAAACGTGGACGATAAATAGTTTAGACAAGAAGAGAGTAAAAGCTTTCGAAATGTGGTGCTACAGAAGAATGCTGAAGATTAGATGGGTAGATCACATAACTAATGAGGAGTTACTGAATAGAATTGGAGAGAAGAGAAATTTGTGGCACAACTTGACTAGAAGAAGGGATCGGTTGGTAGAGCATATTCTGAGGCATCAAGGGATCACCAGTTTGGTACTGGAGGGCAGCGTGGAGGGTAAAAATCGTAGAGGAAGACAAAGAGATGAATACACTAAAGAGATTCGGAAGGATGTTGGTTGCAGTAGGTACTGCGAGATGAAGAAGCTTGCACAGGATAGAGTAGCGTGGAGAGCTGCATCAAACCAGTCTCAGGACTGAAGACCACAACAACAACAACAACATCATATTTTCGCCGTCAGCAGTGGACCAAGTCTCAGCGGAGTATTGAGGATGATTATGCACAGCAAATGCATAAAAGTTTTAAGATATAATCCTAAGTTCACAATATCGAACAACCTTGAAAATTTTCTTGCCGTTTTCAAGATACAGAATTTTCCTACTCGTACACGTAAAATTCGGTATGAGGTGAAATCTAAATAAATAATCACAGCAAACTACTCGAACTTTAGCGGTGCTTTCTCTAAAAATTTGTCTAGAATAGCCATCTACCCGTGTTCAAAAATATTTATCCGTCATCGAAAAACTAGTTTTTTGGGTACTGAACCGGACGAGAATTCCGAGACGGCTATGCACAGCAAATGGCTGTAATTTCTACGATCTATACCAAAAATAGCGATCTGGAACAACCTTGAAAAATTTCGTCTTATCTTTATTAGTTTCTGCGACATTGAGTTTCAAAGTTACCCTGGTTCGTAGACGTAAAATCGGTGTGAGACGAAAATTTAGTTTATGAAATGACGTAGCACGGATAAATACGCGGTAAAGCGTCTCTGTCATCATAGGGGACCCCATGTTTCAGTGCTGAAGCACATGCAACACATTTGTGCACGTAAAATTCGGTCATAGGTGTAAAATTAGTTTCGCGTTATTTCAATTTCACATTCATAAAATATCTAAATTTTACTGATAAATACATTTCTTGCCGGCCGGTGTGGGCGAGCGGTTCTAGGCGCTGCAGTCTGGAACAGCGCGACCGCCACGGTCGCAGGTTCGAATCCTGCCTCGGGCATGGATGTGTGTGATGTCCTTAGGTTAGTTAGGTTTAAGTAGTTCTAAGTTCTAGGGGACTGATTACCTCAGAAGTTAAGTCCCATAGTGCTCAGAGCCATTTGAACCATTTGAATATATTTCTTTTCATATGAGTTACATGCCCTGCTGCAGCAGGGAAAAGAAGGGAACCTGCGGTAAAATGCTCCTAAAATGCGAATATGCTCCTGTTTATTTAAAAGACTGACTGAAAAGTAGGGTACCACCTGCCTCATTCTACCTTCTTTGGCGCCTTTAAAAACCTTCCCAAAAATTTTTGGCATGCGAAGATATTCACGCTTGTTTATGCTGACAAAGAAGACAGTGGCAGTGACAAATAGACGAAAAAGTAATAAATAATAGAAAATAGTAGAAGGTAGTTGTATTATAGAAAGAGTGACAAAAAGGCAGTGTGACAGAAAGAGAGGGCACAGTGACAGAGGAACAGTGACAGAACAATGCTAGAAGGGTGAATGAAAGAGTGGGTGGGAACGGGGAGGGGGGGGGGGAAAATAAAGAGAAAGTGGAAGTAGGTGAGAGCGAGTGATGACAGGCAGAGTATACGGTGATGATAACGAGGAAGAAAGCGATAGTGAAAGTGAGAACAGACAACAGCAGTAGGAAGGAAGGAAGGAATGAGAGATTGCAGTGTGAGAGAGGAAGAGGAAGACGAAAACAGTGACAGTGATAGGAGACTCTAGTAGTAGGACAGAACGAAGAGGACTGTGGCTATGAGACAGAAGGCACTGACTGGGAGGCACAAAGAAGTAATAAGAATGAGAATGAGTTAGGTTGCATGATTCGGTGAGAAATGGCATCTGAAGGATAGGGTATGAGCGACTTAACACAGATGGAATAGTGGGTATGAGCGAGGTACAGTCAGGATTCAAATGGCTCTGAGCACTATGGGACTTAACATCTGTGGTCATCAGTCCCTTAGAACTACTTAAACCTAACTAACCTAAGGACATCACACACATCCATGCCCGAGGCAGGATTCGAACCTGCGGCTGTAGCGGTCACGCGGTTCCAGACTGAAGCTCCTAGAACCGCACGGCCCCACCGGCCGGCCTACAATCAGGGGAGCTTGGGTGAGTTTCGAGGTGAGCTGCATGTAAAAATAAAATAAAAAAATAAAATAAAATAAACACACGCTAATATGTTCGCATGTCAAAGTTGTTGAGAAAATTCTCAAAGGTGTTCAAGGAAGGTAGAATGAAGCAGCTGGTACCCCACTTTTCAGTTGTTGTTGTTGTGGTCTTCAGTCCAGAGACTAGTATGATGCAGCTCTCCATGCTACTCTATCCTGTACAAACTTCATCTCCCAGCACCTACTGCAACCTATATCCTTCTGAATCTGTTTAGTGTATTCATTTCTTAGTCTCCCTCTACGGTTTTTAGCATCCACGCTGCCCTCCAATGCTAAATTGGTGATCTCTTGATGCCTCAGAATATGTCCTACCAACCGATCCCTTCTTCTAGTCAAGTTGTGCCACAAATTTCTCTTCTCTCCAATTCTATTCAATACCTCTTCATTAGTTATGTGATCTACCCATCTAATCTTCAGCATTCTTCTGTAGCACCGCATTTCGAAAGCTTCTATTCCCTTCTTGTCTAAACCATTTATTGTCCACGTTTCACTTCCATACATGGCTACACTCGATACAAATACTTTCAGAAACGACTTCCTGACACTTAAATCTATACTCGATGTTAACAAATATCTCTTCTTCAGAAACGATTTCCTTGCCATTGCCAGTCTACATTTTACACTTTTCAGTATGTCCTTTAAATAAGTAGGAACATATTCGCATTTTTTGAGCTCCGACAGGAGCGTCCATCCGACTGTTTCTTTTCTATCACTTTCCTTATTGCTTTGGACATTTATTTCGACGCTTGTCGCGCGTACAACGTAATGTATGGTGGTCCATAGGTGCTGAACTACCACAACAGGTGAATGAACAGAAAGTCTGTCAGATAGAGACAGACAAGGGGGAAAATCTACTAACACTAGAGTGCAAAACGTAATGACGAAAGTAACTTCGCATGATATGTCAATGTCAAGTAACATAGCTCGATCAAACTTGCACCATGTGTAGAAACAACTGCTACAGTTTAGTACACAAGCTAACTGAAAGAAATACACAATGATACGAACAGAGATGGCTCTTTTGTTCAAAGGCAGAAATCACACTGCAATTCATGATGATGTCCTCGACACTGCAAAAGATGTGACATCGTTCTTAATAGCGTGTGAGATCATCATGCTCAGCAACGTGTTGCATGCTGGCAGCAAGGCTGGGAGTCCCATTCCTCCACCAGCTCTGTTGTCAACTGCTAGATGGTGCATGTGGACGTGCTGCTACACGTCTGTCCAACGCATCCGGCACGACGGGAGAACGGACAGGCCTGCCCATTCGCCGATTATCCTCTTGTTCCAAGAGCTCCCTTACCTGCGCTGTTCGGTATGGTAGTGGGCTGTTATCCACAAAAACAAACTCGGGACTGAATGCAGCCCTGAAAGACGCACACGCAGAATAAGTTCAGCGTCACAATAACGTTCACCCTTGAGTGTACTGTGTTTACAGATTTGGAAGTCAGTACACAGCTGCACCATTACGCCTCCCCACACCATAAAGCTTGGACCACCAAAACGATAATGTTCGACTATGTTGCTGGGAGCACTGCATGTTCCAGAATCACTACGCAGACTATGTGCTATCATCCGAGATGAACACGCGACCTACTCCCTATAGTACTGGCACCGCAGCAGACGGTGCAGCCGATGGCGATATGCGGGCGTTAACACAACGTATTGGTCGGCGGGCGGCAATCTGCGTGCCACTGTAGAGCGTGAGCTTGCGTACCTCGCAGTGGCTGCAACTGCACTGGCTCTCTGACACGGATCCTTTCTTCGCTGTTGCTCAATATAGTGGTCACCTGCTGGTACAGTTGACCCTTGTCCACTGTGCTGTCACCGCCAGACACCACACTTGCTAGGTGGTAGCCTTTAAATCGGCCGCGGTCCGCTAGTATACGTCGGACCCGCGTGTCGCCACTGTCAGTGATTGCAGACCGAGCGCCGCCACACGGCAGGTCTAGAGAGACGTCCTAGCACTCGCCCCAGTGGCACAGCCGACTTTGCTAGCGAAGCTACACTGACAAAAGTATTACATCAACTACGTACTTTATTTATTAGACTCAACTCCTTTAATTGTTCCAGACCTCACGCCAGTCTGCGTGAGCTTAACGCGTGCTATTCGGCTACAAGTCATAATGGATTGGCTGTCGGGTCAGTCCACTACATCCACCATCTCCGACCCCTCTTTGGACGGAAGTTCCTGTGGTTCTGAACTCTTCGCACGCAAGTGAAAGGAGTACGAACTCCTGGCTACATCCGTCACAATTCGTCATTTCAACTGCCTCGTGTTGTCGGCCCAGCTCCATTTGGTGCTATAACGTTGACCTCGCACCGTGTTACGTCCAGATTTATATGCACGACTCGGAAACCTCTGGCAACATGTTACCGCACTCTCATTGCCACCGAGTAGTTCACACGTTACGTAGCTTTATCTATCTCGTCCTTAAGTTTTGCTGATCAGTGAAATACTTTTTTTTGTAAGCCCGTTCACCGTTCAGTGGTCGTACCAACAGACAAAAGTAGTCGGTTTCATATCCGCAAATACAGGGTGACTATTACTGAACTACACGAAATAAAATCGTCATAGCTTCTGAACGGTTTGCGTTAGGACGTCCAAACTACACGATTAGCGGCGTGGCATGATGGGAATTAGTATGCGCTGTATGGTTTAGTTTAGCGACGAAACTCACTTTCATTTGGACGGATTCGTCAATAAGCAAAATTGGCGCATTTGGGGACCCAAAAATCAGCATTTCGCGATCGAGGAGTCTCTTCAACCTCAACGGGCGACTGTGTGGTGTGCAATGTCCAGTCACGGATAATCGTTGCGATATTCCTTGATGCCACAGTGACTACCGAATGGCACATACAGGTTTTGGAAGATGATTTCATCCTGATTATCCAAAGTGACCCTGATTTCGACAAGATGTGGTACATGCAAGACGGAGCTCGACCCAATCGAAGCAGGAGAGTGTTTAATGTCCTGGAGGAGCACTTTGGGGACAGCATTCTGGGGACCTACACACAACTGGCGTGACCCTGGATTGGCCGCCATATTCTCCTGACCTGAACTCATGCGACACCTTTTGTGGGACTATATTTGAAGACAAGGTGTACAGCAATAACCCCAAAACCATTTCTGAGCTGAAAACAGCCATCCGGGAGGTCATCGACAGCATCGATGTTCCGATACTTCAGCGGGTTATGCAGAATTTCGCTATTCGTCCGCACCACATCATCGCCAATGATGACAGGCATATCGAACATGTCGTAACTTAAATCCGAATATCTGCAGTGACGTACACAAAAAATGGTTCAAATGGCTCTGAGCACTATGGGACTTAACATCTTAGGTCATCAGTCCCCTAGAACTTAGAACTACTTAAACCTAAGGACATCACACACATCCATGACCGAGGCAGGATTCGAACCTGCGACCGTAGCAGTCCCGCGGTTCTCGACTGAAGCGCCTAGAACCGCACGGCCACCGCAGACGGCTGACGTTTACGTTGCATAAAGTGTGTACACACCGTAGTTTGTAACTAATTTGCGTTTTTCCATATAGTCCAGTAATTGTCACCATATATATATATATATATAAGCATTTTTCTTTAGTTCTGTAAAATGTAAACAGGTCTTAAATAATAATTATTTTAACGAAATTTGAGTTTGCATTATTATTCAGTCCCGAAAAGTGAAACATATCTTAAATAATAATTATTCTAACGAAAATAGGAATAAAATACTTTTTATCTGTAGTAATTATTACATTATTTTTTCTATAATGTTGGGTAATGTTAAGAGAGCCTTCCAAAACCCAAAGTAGGTCTTATTTCGTTACAGTAATTATTACTTAAAAGATGTTTACATTTTACAAAACTGCATAAAAGTATCCACTGTCGATGACACTGAAGTGCTCAAACAAATTTGGGAATTTGTCACGAAATAAATGTTTACACAACAGGCGTACCTAAAACCCAGTAATTATTGGCCTACATTACAGACATGACAGCGATTTTGGGAGCCGTTATCTTGGATGCAACTCGTAATTTTCAAATGAAAAGGGGTCGTGTGACTGTGAGTCAGACGGAGAACTACAAGAGGAAAAGTACGGTGCCTTTCATTCGAGAATAGCTTTATTAATTTTTGAAATAACGTCGCATATACCCCGTGTTTCCCAGCGGTTGTTGTTAACTGCTGCACCCACTTCCCATGGACTTTAACCGAGATATTTAAGTCGAGCCTCGTGGTTTAGTGGCAAAGCGCGTGCCTGAAAACCCAGAGACTGCGAGATCGACTCCCTATCGACAAGCGTAAATTTTCTGACATTACTTTTATTATTATCATCATGTACCAGAATGCGAGCACAAACATCTGCTCCATGTGATGTGCAAGGTTTCGCTGCATACACAACTGCCTTCGCATGTCCCCATGGTTTCCCCGGAGATGGTCAGGCAATAGAGGTCCAGCCGAGTACCTGCCGCATTCCCCGGCTCAAACATCAGCCGTCTCATTGTTAGTGTAATAAGTGGATCAACGTAGGCAGTTAGGTTGTAGCGGCGAAACCGGTTTATACGGTTACAAGCTGCTGCAACTTCTCGCGCGGTAATACTAGTCATACTGCCGACCTGGGCCATAAGGGGAACATTCGTTGTCTTGTAAACGAAAATCCTGTTATTGCATTTTTCAGTCTCACCATCATAAACGGTATTCACTTTGAAGGAGTAATAATCAGATGACTGGTGAGAAAGAAAAGAAGAGTAATAGAAAATACTTGAAGCTACATTACTAAAAGCAAAATAATCCATGTAAATTATGTGATCAAAAGTATCCGGACACCCCCAAAAACATTCGTTTCTCATATTAGCTGCATTGTGCTGTCACCTTCTGCCAGATACTCCGTATCTGCGACCTCAGTGGTCATTAGACATCGTAAGAGAGCAGAATGGGGCGCCCCGCGGAACTCACGGACATGGAACGTGGTCAGGTGTTTGGGTATCACTTGTGTCATACGTCTGCACACTAGAGATGGGCAAAACTGTTCTTTTCAGAGATTGGATCAGAACTGTTCACTCCCTGAAATGAATTAGCTCTTTTTCATGACTCACCACTCATTTACAATAGAAAATAAATGGAAGGCACATTGCCTTTTAAACTTGGTTTATTCCAGTACTATACCTGTATTTTGATCTTATTTGATCCTATTTTGAAGTAACACAGATAATGAGTAAGAATTTTGTATTGTTTATTGAAATTTCCACAATATGACAAAGTTTTTGATTATTGATTTATTTTGCACTATCGTGGTTTTTTGGGTGATCGGAAAATGTTGTAACTTGAGATTTACATTAACAATATATTTGGCTATAATGTATTAAAATTTCATTAACCTCATACAAATTCATCGCAAGCCACATATTTTTAAAGTGAACGTTTCCTTCCGAAGACGCCTAAAATCGCAAAATCCGTACCAGAATAAGAAAAAAAATATATAAATTTGACTGTAAAACGAAAGTGCTGCATATAGCCTTACGCAGAATAAAACAAGGAAAATATTGGTGTATCACATTTTGCGATACGTTTATCGGTTCGCTCGTAATTAAAGCGTAAATTCGAGTGTCCATAATAAAAATCCTATAGTAAGAGGAGTCATCAGGAACCTAATCTAATCAGTTTAAACAAATAAAAATAAAATAAAAACAGTTGATGTATACATAACATAATAATGTAATATACATAGCGGTATTACTACGAAGAACAATATCCAGTAGGGACGAACTCCGATGCAGAGGCGCTGAGTCGAGCAGGTCGAGCCGCGAGCTGTATTACTGCGTGAGCTGAGACCGCAGAGACCAGAGTGACACCTGAGTCGCTTTGCTTAACGCTCTGGCTAGAATCGAGACGGTGGGGTGAGCGTTGAGCGGGCGAGTTCCGAGGGTGGGGGGAGCGGTGAACTCACCCGCTCCGAAACAAATCGTCCGTTCCCTTGCGAGCAGGTTGTTGCAAGTAGTTCCTATGTTATCTGCTAGGTGGCTCTCTGTCCTGTTGCTCGCGTCAACTGCCCAGAGGGCAGGATGTGCGACTGAAACGATCGCCGACAGAGTGTGATGCGAAGTTAAGCTACGCCAGACACTGCGCGTGGCAGACGACGCACAGGGATGGCACGGCATATGTGAAACACAAAATCCAATGGGGCACTGCACAATGCAGGCAGCCAAGGTAGAAGCAGGGCAGAGGCTCTTCGCCGGGTACGAGCACCCCGTCGTAATGAATTTGTTGTGCCTGCAGTAAATGGCTTTCCTGGTTGGTGGCTTCTTGCCGTACTTGGTTCTAAACATCCGTTGAACAACTGTAGCACACTTGTTTTTGTCGAATTCCAACACAAAGAAAGCACGCTCCGCGCCTGAACTCGCAGTGTTTGCGACTAGCGCTGTCTATCAGCAAATTACCAAACTACGCAGTGGCTGTATACATTACGCTGTGGCTGAATACATGAACAAAAAAAACAAAAAAAAAAGACTTTCAGGGTTTCTCTTCAAAATGAAATATGTATGACATCTGTACAATGTTTGTTTCTTGTGCAATAAATAATTGAAAGAGTTCTCGGTCTTTATGTACACCCTGTAGTTAAAATTGCGTCATGTACTCATGTAGTGAACAAAAAGCGGGTGAACATTCTTATATTTACGATTTAAGAGTTCAGCTGCATCCTATTACGTGATTAACTGTATGTAGCCTTCAGTTCCAACAATCAGAGTGCACGGCCTATTTATTTGACTTTGATGATTTACGATGTAACTTATTCCAGTACATGTCTTTATGTCAAGCATTTACTTTGATCTTGTAATTTAGTTTCTTAGGATATTATCACTCTTTTTGTTTTTGTTTTTGAACGGATCAGTAAGTGAGGCGAAGACGTCGAAACCGACTCGAGGCAGAAGAATTCAATTAAATATTTTCGATACAAATTTATAATTTTTAGGAGATGAAAGTCTGTTTTTATCCTTGACTACAGCAGTCTTCTAATCTCGTGAATACCAAGAGGACTCACGCGCCTTTAACAACGCAAAATGTTTAATTCATGGCAACACTACAATGCCGAAAGCTTAGGTAATTATTTCAACCGTAAGACCCCATGGCACCTTTTGAACGTGCTAAAAGTTACGGGATTTTTTTACTAATAAATATCTACATCTACATTTGCACTCTGCAGAGGATACTGTTATTTCGTTCTATGAAGTGCACATTTCTCAACATTTAAAGCAAGTTGCCAATCTTTGCACCCCTTTCAAAATCTTATCAAGATCTGACTAAATATTTATCCAGCTTCTTTCAGACAGTACTTCCTTACAGATAACTGCAACATCTGCAAAAAGTCTGAGGTTACTATTAATATCACCCGCGAGCACATTAATAAACAACATGTACAACAATGGTTCCAACACACTTCCCTGAGGCAAAGCCGAAGTAACGTCTACGTATGACGACGACTCTCCATCCATTGTAACACGCTGCGTGTTCCGTACCAAAGAATACTCAGTCAAGTCACAAATTTCTCTTAATACCCCATACGATCATATTTTTGACAATAATCATATATGTGGTACAGAATCAAATGATTTTCGGAAATCAAGGAATATGGCATCTACCATATAGCCTTGATACAAATCTTTCAGCATGTCATGTGGGAAAAGTGAAAGTTGGGTTTCGCATGACTGATGTTTTCGGACTCTAGGATGGTTGTCATAGAGGAGGTCATTCTGTTCGCTGGGCAAAAGTGCTATGCAAAGCCCCCCCCCCCCCCATTCTTCTTCTCTAATTTCCAGTGGTTCATTTACTAAAAATGTATGAAAATCTACTTTAAAATATGCAAAACAGCACGAAAATTTAAGTTACCGGTTCGTATCGAACAAAGGCTACTTTGCTGTTACACTTGTCTATTAATTTGCAGAACATCCGAAAGTATACTCTTCACTGTTACTGCTTTGTTTCCTAGTCTAGTCGAGGAAACGCAGTGTATTAGTCAGCCGTTTAAGATACCTATTGTACATCTTAGATGCGAAACAAGAGACGGGGCTGGACCAAGCGAAGCACTTCAAGCAAATGTCTCACTGTGAGTTCAACTGGGAGACAAATTCTGTAAGAAATACGTCTTGGGGCTTCATCCCGGTGCAAGGCTTTCGATTTGAAGTGACTTCGGCAGCTTGTGTTTCAGATCCACTACTTCTATATCAATGCAGCTCTCATGTCACTTCACGAGCAGAATGAACCTCGTTCCCGGTTTGTGTTTCAGATCCACTACTTGTATATCAATGCAGCTCTCATGTCACTTCACGAGCAGAGTAAACCTCGTTCCCGATCTTCTGAAGAAGCCACAGGTGACGGGCCTGTGTGTAAGAAAACGAGGTGATGATCAAGACCGGTGTAACCTAAGAGCTGGTCCAATACTACACGTAACTGTGACGAGGCAAATATTAAGTCACGAACAACTGTCAAACAACGCGAGATTTTGTACTACGTATGGAGTTTCAGGACTCAACAGCCGTAAGCATTCTGTACGAAAAGTGAACTATGGTCTACATTTACGTCACCACTCTGCAAATTACATTTAAATACCTAGCAAAGGGGCTCATCGAACCACCTTCACAATGATTCTGTTATTCCACTCTAGAACAGCGGGCCTAAAAAAAGAACACTTAAATCTTTCCGTTCGAGCTCTGATTTCCCTTATTCTATTATGATGATCATTTCTCCCTGTGTAGTCGGCGTCAACAATATATTTCCGCATTCGGAGGAGAAAGCTGGCGACTGAAATTTCGTGAAGATCCCATCAGAGCGAAAAACACCTTTATTTTAATGATGTCCATCTCAGATCCTGTATCATGCCCATGACACTCTGTCCCCTATTTCTCGATAATACAAAACGTGCTGCCCATCTTCGGACTTTCTCGATCTATTTCGTTAACCCTATCTGGTAAACATCCCACACTGCACAGCAGCACTCCAAAGAGGACGGACAAGCATAGTGTAGGCAGTCACTTTTGTAGACTTGCATCTTGTAAGTGTTCTGCCAATGAAACTCAGTCTTTTGTTTTTCTTGCCCTGAACACTATCTATGTTATCGTTCCAATTAATTTAAGGTGATCATAATTGTAATTCTTAGGTATTTAGCTGAACTGACAGCCTTTAAATTCGTGTGGTTTATAGTGCAACCGAAAATTAACGGATTTCTTTTCGTACTCATGCGGATGATTTCACGTTTCACCTTATTCAGAAACAACTGCCACTTTTCGCACCATAGAGATATTGTGTTTAAGTCATTTAGCAATTTGTTTTGATCTTCTGCTGACTATGCGCTAAATGACAGCATCATCTGCAAATAATATGAGAGGTGCTGCTCAGATTGTCTCCCAAATAGTTGATATAGATAAGGGACAACAGAGAGCCTATAACAGCCGGCCGCTGTGGCCGAGCGGTTCTAGGCGCTTCAGTCCGCAATGGCGCTGCTGTTACGGTCGCAGTTTCGAATCCTGCCTCGGGCATGGATGTGTGTGATGTCCTTAGGTTAGTTAGGTTTAAGTAGTTCTAAGTCAAGGGTACTGATGACCTCAGATGTTAAGTCCCATAGTGCTCAGAGCCATTTGAACCATTTAGAGCCTATAACACTACCTTGGAGGACGCAAGAAGTCAGTTCTGTTTTGCTCGATGACTTCCCTTCAGCTACTACAAGCTGCGACCTCTCTGACAGCTCACAAATTTAGTCACATAACTGGGACGATGTTCCATAAGCACGCCATTTGACTACAATCCGCTTCTGAGGTACGGTATTAAAAACATTCTGGAAATAATAAATACAAAATCATTTTGAATTTTTTTTTTGTCGATAGCACTCAACACTTTGTGTGAGTAAGGAGCTAATTGTGTTTCACAAGAACGATGTTTTCTAAATCCGTGTTGATTATGTGTCAATAGACCGTTCTCTTTGAAGGTAATTCATAATGTTCCAAAATCCTGCTGCATATCGACGTTAATTTCGTGGATTCCTCCTGTTGCCTTTCTTGAGTATTGGCGTGGCTTCTGCAACTTTCCAATCTTTGGCTATGGATCTTCCGTCGAGCGAGCGCGTCCGCAAGCTTTCTACTTTTTGGGGCCTTGTGCTAAGGAGTCTACTTCCCTTTCACCTTATCTCCATGTCACTCTGTTCATTTCTAGATGCCAGTCTTTCGCCGAGAATGTTCTGTGGTTAGGACGCAGCCAGGATTTTGTCAAAGGGAGGGGGGGGGGGGGGACGGAGGTGGGGTCCGTTTTCTTAAAGAGGACCTTCATTTTATTCTAAAAACGCATTTACTTATTTTTCAATTTTATGTGCGTAACGCAGCTCACTCTACTAATATAAGGTTCACTGCCGCAGAGGAGAAGACTCTTATAGTCGATTTAAAGAAAGTTAATCAGGTTCCAACCTCTTTTGGCATCAGCTATCTTTCTCCAGCTACTTTATAGCTTATCTAAAGGCAAGTCAAAATTCCTTCAGCACATCAAAAGCATCCCAAGTTCCGCAATTCAGTCTCAAATTCTATTACAGTACCTTACATTTCATTAAAATTCTTCGATTTCCGAAGTACAATTTTGGGATCTCAACACTGATTCACGCAATGATTTCAACAAGACTGTAGTGTATGCTAGCTCGTAAATGACTTCGTATTTATGCATGAAGAGTAAGTTTATACTCCCTTTTATGCTAATCACCTCTTCTACGATGTACAACATAAACTGTAGTTTATGCGACGATAATTTACAAATGTCTTAAGAATTGTGATGGTTGGACTCACTATTTCAAAGATATTCAGAACACAATTCCAAGGATATTCAGAGTGAGTCATTTCACAGTAGACTATTGTTCTTGTAGTAACACTTGCACAAATGATATACTGCCGTTCCACAAGTGAGCTATCATCATGCGCAGATACACTGTACGCAATGACGATCGCTAGCCGCCTTCCAACGTAAATGTCTGTGGTGTCAGTCATAACAATCAACGAGAGAGCTCCACGCCCGTCTGGACAGCCACTGACGCCTCCCCCCCCCCCCCCCAATGCAAATATACAAAAAAAGAACAATAATAACTAGGTAGTGTGTAATTTCATTTAGGCGATAAAGGGGAGAGGCGGGGAGGGGGGGGGGATCCGGAACCCCTCTTTCGCCACGTCCTAGGCTACGGGAACTTCGCTTATTGATGCTTTCAACATACAAATCACAACGTTGCCGGCTGTACGTTGTTGTAACTGTGTATTGTTAGCGTGCTTTACCCTTACCACAAGTACGATTAATTACTTCAGCTCTATGAAGGCACTTAATAAAAATTCGTAGCATTAGAATTATAGATCAACTTACGCGCCTAACCATTCAATTCATTTTACGATTCACGCTAGTCGTAGTCACACTACAAAACTATTCTCGTGAATCTACAGACAATTTTCAGTACTATGGAAATATTCGACCAGTATATGGGTAGATAGTACATCAATGCACCGCTGGTTACGACACAGAACTATGTAGTTTCTATAATACGTTATGTTAGTACAAAAATGTCTCTGAGCACTATGGGACTTAACATCTATGTTCATCAGTCCCCTAGAACTTAGAACTACTTAAACCTAACTAACATAAAGATATCACACAACACCCAGTCATCACGAGGCAGAGAAAATCCCTGACCCCGCCGGGAATCGAACCCGGGAACCCGGGCGCGGGAAGCAAGAACGCTACCGCACGACTACGAGCTGCGGACGTTATGTTAGTAAACCAGACTTCATACTGACTGTGGGATATTCGGAAAACAAAGTCTTGGTTATTGCATACCACCAAAAGATAGTCTCAGCACCCATAGGGCGTAGTGGAATTTTTCAGATTCTTGAACTTGAAGAACGAACTACTGTTCATGGGACATATCTGACGCACCAACACTTCGATGGTGATCTTTCGTTATTTGTTGACAACACTAGTGATGTTAATGTTCAACAACAAACATAATAAATTAAAAGAGATAGGTTTACTGCAGACCCGGGATTAAAGTAAAGTACAGGGTGGTGAGTTATGGACGAATTACTGTCGGTACGAATTACTGTCCGGACGAATTACTGTCCGCTACGAGCACATACTAAAGAAGTAACAAATAAGATAATGAAAAGGTATAAATTTATAGAATTGATGACACATCTCAGGGCGACAATCTAGAACTCGAGGTCGATTTTGCGTGCGCCACCCTGTACCGTCGAAGAGAAAACATGGCGTCTAGAATCACAGGGAGACTGAATTTTTGGACAGTTGGAGATGACGACTGGTCAGACAGGAATAGAAATAACAGAAGAGAAACAATTCTCAGGTTCTGAAGTATAAAATATTCACCACTTCACGATCGCTCGGCGAGTTACTGAAATGTGTATGTTGGGAAAAAGTGGAGAGAGAGAGACAAACAGAGCGTAAATGGCCGAGAGAAAAGATTGCAGCGGGACACTTACGACTGTTGAATATGAAATGGTGGTAGGCGACTCACGTAGACACGCGAATGGATGATAGATGGAATTATTAAGTTCTATGCCGAATTCCAAGAAATAACAGGCCGTGGGGGAAGGTGCACAGATGATACTTAAAAGTATGCAGGAGTAACGGGTCGATGCATGATAAAGTCAGAAAGTGATCTTTATCAGTTTTGTTTTCAAATAATTGATGATGATAAATATATTAAACAATCTAAAGAACTCAACTCAGGGCGAAACCAAACAAGATAGAACACAATTTCCTTGAATGAACTGCGACTCCCCAGGAAGCGTAAGTGACGAATTCCTGGAAGTCTGCTACTTCCAGCGCAGCTGAATGAATGACGCATAGGCTGCGAACTTTTAATTAAGTTCTCGACTGCCTAGTTTTGAATGGAAGAAAGACGGAAGACTTCTACCGCTATAATTGAGCCCTGACAATTGTCGCGGGTTGGGGGCCACGGCTTCTTGGACCTACCTCAAATAGAACCAATAATGAAACGAGATTTTGTAAATGCTACAGTGTTGTCACAGCTCTGTGGACGGCTACTATTTACTTTTGCAGCCGTTAGCGTCTCGCACTTGAAGGTTGGCAACAGTGCTACGACCCGTCATGGCTACTTAACGCCGTCTCGACTATGGTGTCTTGCTTTAGCCCAGTACCAACAATTAGCGCATTTGCACGGTAGTAGCGACTGTTGAAAGCTTTTTTGGTTTTATTTCGCTGTAATTTGGGCCTTTATACTCCGATAAAAATACTTTGATATTTCAGCGAATGGAGTAATAGGGGCCAGTTGCCATCCAATCAGAGGTATTTCTAGAGCGCCACGTGCTCCCTGACTCCTACTGTGTTGTAGGTACGCCAACGTCTTGACTAGCGTGTCTGGCGGCACTGGCCCCCACTGCAATCGCAAAGCAGTTTTACTCTGAGTTTAGCGCCAGAATTCATAATGAAATAATTCTATTCCTTCGCAAGCGTTCTTCGTGAGACGATACCTCACTATCGAAGTCAATGGACATCTACAGTATCGAAGTCAGTGTACCTATCCAGAACCAATCACATACCACCTATTTCCTCCGACGTATGTAAAGTTCTCTTGTTGGGTTGGCGTAAATCTTTATATGTGAACTGTAACGTTTGCTTTTGCGTGCGCTCAATTTACTGTATGAAAGGATGAGACAGAGAAAAATGTGGACATTGAATTATCACGGATGAACAGACCGGAAACAACACCGGTGACGTATACCTCATGTGAGAATCTTAAGTAATAAGGATCACATTTCCACTCGTGCACAGTATATCAGTACTGAGCGGTACGACGTTGCGTACTGCAGTTCCATGCAAAAATGTGATATTTTTAGCTCCGCTCTGCTTTACACTGTTTAACCACAAAGGCAAAGGCAAACGCAAACGGTGTTCAGAAATTCTCGTTACAAACTTCTAGGACTTTTAGTGTTCCGGACATGGGTTACTATTCAAAGTATTATGTACTCACGAGTCAAAAGTTGTGAGTGAAAATTGTTCTGGTACCTCTGACGGCACTGCTACTGTTGTTGCTAAGATTGTAGCGTAGGCAACTTTCAGAGCTGGTAGTATGGACCAAAACTAGAAAAAATGTCTAGGAAACATGAGCTCATAAATGCATACCTTAAGAAGTATGAGCACTTTTTCAGTAGAGGACATGTGTTTTACAGTAGCAAAGATGACAAGTGCTCACATCTCTCCTCAGGTATGCAATTTAGGACCCATGTGTACTCAACATTTTTTTACTTGTTTTGGTTGATACTGCCACCTTTGAACGTTGGCTACCCCACAATTGTAGCAAGAACGCTACCACCAAATGTATTCCACTGCCAGAGGTTCGCTTATAACTTTCGACTCGCTCGTTTCCGCTACAGGGACCCTTACTTCAAATTGATTCATCTATCCTTTTCCATAACCGTACAAAGTCTGAAACACCATCACGCGATCACCCTGTATATACGTACATTTAGAAGCGCCGGCGCGTTTAACTTTGACGCTCTGTAGCGTCGTTGGATGACGTTTCCGAACATGGGTTCCTATTCAAAATATTATGTACTCACTCCCTCTACAAGTCCAAGACGTTTGTAACGAGAATTTCGGAAGACCTGCACAGCTGGGAATGCGATAATACACATAGGGGATGGCGATAAATAAGGACCTTCAAATTCTGTGCCGTTTTGATATACACTGAAGCGCCAAAGCACCTGGTATAGGCATACGGATACAGAGATATGTAAACAGGCAGAATACAGCACTGCCGTAGGGTCCACGCCTATAGAAGACAGCTACTGCAGCTACAATGGCAGGTTACCAAGATTTAAGCAACAGTGATGGGGGGACACCACCTCCGAGGTAGCGATGAAGTGGGGATTTTTCCCGTGCGACCATTTCACGAGTCTACCGTGGATATCAGGGATCCGGTTAAACATCAAATTTCCGACATCGCTGCGACCGGAAAAAAATCCTGCAAGAACGGGATCAACAACGACTGAAGAGAATCGTTCAACGTGACAGAAGTGCAAGCCTTCCGCAAAATGCTGCAGATTCAATGAGGCGCCATCAATAAGTGTCAGAGTGCGAAACATTCAACGAAACATCACCTATACGGGCTTTCGGAGCCGAAGGCCCAGTCGTGTACTCTTGACGACTGCACGACACAAAGCTTTACCCCTCGCCTGGAAACATGTTGCCTGGTCGGACGAGTCTCGTTTCAAATTGTATCGAGCGTATAGACGTGTACGGATATGGAGACAACCTCACGAATCCATGGATCCGGCCATATTAGCAGGGGACTGTTCAAGCTGGTGGACGCTCTGTAATAGTGTTGGGCGTGTGTTGTTGGAGTGATTGGGACCCCTGATATGTCTAGGTACGACTCCGACAGGTCACACGTACGTAAGGATCCTGTCTGATCAACTGCATCCATTCATGGCCACTGTGCGTTCCGACGGACTTCGGCAATTCCAGAAGGAGAATGCGACAACCCCACACGTCCAGAACTGCTACGGAGTGTCACCAGGAACACTCTTCGGAATTTAAACGCTTCCACTGGCCTCCAAACTCCCCGACATGACCATTCTTGAGCATATCTGGGATGCGTTGCAAAGTGCTGTGCAGACGGGATCTCCACCTTTCGTACTCTTACGGATTTATGGACGGCATTGTAGGATTCATGGTGTCATTTCCCTCCAGCATTAATTCAGACATTAGTCGAGTCTGTGACGCGTTGCGGCACTTCCGCGAGCTCACGGGGACCCTACTCGATATTACACAAGTGTACCAGTTTCTTTGGCTCTTCAGTATATCAAATTATGGACTTTAGTTAGTCAAAACACATCAACAAAATACACATACATGTTCGTAACACCTTTCGGTTTCACGTATGGAAAATGTCTCGCAAATGACGACTAATGCGCTGGCATGCAAGAAATTCGCTATGGCTACCAGACAAGACCTAATTTCGATTTCGCCAACGAAACGGCGAATTTCCTGCTTTAACTCGCGATGTTCAGGTTTACTGACATACACCAGTGGTTTAATATAACCTCAAAGAAAAGGAAGTCTTAAGGGTTTACGTCACGTGACTTGGCGGCCATCGTTGGTCATCATTACGCGAGACGAGGCGATCCGAAAACGCTCACACACCATATCAATGGTCGTGATGACTGGGTGTTGTGTGCTGTCCTTAGGTTGGTTAGGTTTAAGTAGTTTTAAGTTCTAGGGGACTGATGACCATAGATGTTAAGTCCGATAGTGCTCAGAGCCATTTGAACCATTTTTTGAACCATATCAAGGGTTTCTCGTGACGAGTGACAGGTGGCACCGTACTGCTGAAACAACTCCTGAAAGTCTATTCCACTGAAATAAAGCCTCAAAAAATTCCTTATCATCGCTAGGTATCGGTTTCCGTCTGTCACAAAGTGCAGTGCCTCAAGTTCAAAGAAACATTAGCCACTGATACGGTACCGCCCGCCCAAAAGCCACACCAAACCGTCACTCGCTATGAATGCATTTCCATCACTTGAACCAGCATCCTCTTAGAAACTAGTTACCCAACTAACATCTTTCCTTGTGATCGGCTTCTTTCAACTGCTGCGTTAACCGAATTCTGTAAGGATGGTATGTTGTGGATTGGCCAGAGAGCCAACCCGTTTTTTGAGAGGAAGCCGAAAGTCACGCGTTTTAGCTCACGCAGGCTGGCGTGAGGTCTGGAACAGGACAAGGAAATTAGACTAGCAAAAAAAGGACGTAGCTGTGGAATACTTAACTTTAATCCATAAAAGGTGAACATCGCTCTTGACGGTACATGTTTTACAGCATCAATAGTAACTGGTAATGGCGCCTTGCTATGTCGTAGCAAATGACGTAGCTGAAGGCTATGCTGACTATCGTCTCGGCAAATGAGCGTATTTTGTCAGTGAACCATCGCTAGCAAAGTCGGCTGTACAACTGGGGCGAGTGCTAGGAAGTCTCTCTAGACCTGCCGTGTGGCGGCGCTCGGTCTGCAATCACTGATAGTGGCGACACGCGGGTCCGACGTATACTAACGGACCGCGGCCGATTTAAAGGCTTACCACCTAGCAAGTGTGGTGTCTGGCGGTGACACCACATGGTAATTGGGTGAATTCTCCGAACGGAAGAATATCTTATGCCCAGTTGTTGAGAACAACAAACTTAACGAGACTAACAGCCTCACTCTCACGAAGAACTGCAATGTTTTGCACACATCGGCCACAACGGGGGCGCTCAAAAGCCTAATGCAGACGTCACCAAATATTTTCACAGCGGGCCGGATAACAGACCACATCACGAGTGCAGGACCCACCATCATTCTGTACATCTAAATACAATAATTTAAAATCGAAAATGATAAGTTTAAGGCACATGGCAGCCAGATCTCCTATTATTGTAAGAATAATCTTAAGATATCCTTTTCTTCCGTAAATAATGTTTAAATCTAAACTGCTATCACATCATCTCGTGCTCCATACGTTTTATGAAGCTCATTGTAGTACCATCGGCGGGCCAGATGAAGTGACATCGCGGGCTGCATCCGGCCCGTGTTTTGGCGACCCCTGGTCTAATGTCGACCGTTGGATGCGTCACAGAAATTTATAATAATTCTGCGGAGTACGAACTGTTGATTCATTTGGTGATGCCTCACCGTTGCCGCGTAGCTTTCTCCGTTCTGATAAAATGGTTTTACTTCAGGCACGTGCGGCGTAATAGTAAGCTACTCCACGGTTACACAGACAATCAAGAAATATGATAAATTCAGACCCCGGCGACATTTGGAATGGTTACGGAAGGAGAAATGACAGACAACAGTGTGGTCAACCGACAAGTAAAGACGTACTACGCGGTTCAAAACTGGCGCTCCCTTCGAAGGATGTGAAGTATAAGGTTTTTGGCAGCGCAGCAACGTGTCTGTGAGATATTATCCTGGCATGTGGGCGAGTCGCGGACTGGCCTTACATTACAGATGGAAGAGAGAGAGAGAGAAAGAGAGAGACAGACAGAGAGCTGAAACCGCCCCACGCCTTGCGTCAGGTGGATGCAGCAAGGCGCTGAAACCGTCCCACGCCTTGCGTCAGGTGGATGCAGCAAGGCGACTTCGTCTGTTAATCTACCGTTTCATCTTCTAGTTACCCGTACAGATTACGCTTGAAAGCAACGCTCACAAGAAGAATCACTGCTTTTGTGTATGCTTCGTTTGTCGTGTCACGTTGGACAAAATACTGTTTCTATCAGAAGCAACGTAATTTACCTTCGCATTAAAGGTGGCCATACATGCGTTCGTTGTTTAAGAATTTCGCTCTTTATGGTTGGGTAATTTGGAACGAATCCCTTGAAATATATCAGAGCTGGTATGTTTTATAATTTTTATTTTTGTGCACGTGATATACGTTACGGTTTTCAATACTCCTAACCCACCACTACCATCATCATAAAAAAGAAATCAAATGAATGCCATGTCAATTACACGTCTCGCATGAACTGTAAATGGCCGCAACCGCAATCGATTCAATTCCTAAAATGCTACCACTTTAAGCTGGGGAGGTATGCAACGCCGCAAATTGACAAAGCAATATTGTGTTGCTGGTACCCATATCAGCAGTACATCAACATCTACGCCAGGGCGAATTTCCAGCGTCATAGGCATCTAAAATTTTTTTCGTTAAAAATTCTAAGAACAGTTTTCAGTCATAAAACGAGATTATCATATATTGTGTTGTTTATACCAATATTTTAGAAATAGTGTACATACAATTCAGATCGATCTCTGAAATCACTTACAACCTCCAAAATAACTAGGGTTATCTACCTAGAGAGATTTAAGACGGACTTATCGTATAAATTTAGTTGTGGAACACACACATACCGAAATGAGATTCACTGGAAGAGTCAGTAGAAAGAGGAATGCATTTAAAACGGCGACAGCTTGCGTAATTCCTGTCCAACATATTTTTAAGAATTAAGTTTGCCTGGTAGAATTACTGACTGAAATCAGATGTAGAGATAATATTCAACCAAGAATAGCCCTATTCTTCGCGTATTTTTGATGGAAGCGAGAGAATTATAGTATCCTCAACGTTCACACCGGGAGATGTCACAAGAACGCTGCCGCCAACATTAAAAATATTGTGAACTGTCCATAAGAAAAATCAACTAATTGTTTCCTGTACTAATTTCACTTAGAGCAAACGAAGAAAAAATATAGAGCTTACGCGGAGGATAATCGATTATCGTTTTCCCGCGAGCAATTCACAAACGGAACACTTAGCAGTAAATGACGACAGGACACTTCGTATTTCTGACTATACAAGGGGGTACCGTGGTTAAATAACTGCTGGACTGCGACAAAAATGTGTCCCACTCCCTCCATTTCTGCGAGGCACGATTTTATTTTTATAATTTTGCAAAATAAATTGAATTAAATCAGTGACATGAAATGGGTCAACTCGATGGAAATAAAGTGAAGCTAATCAAATTTTACCAATGAGGTAAGCTCAGAAACGCTGTATTCCACTGTAATGAAGATACCGCGACTACCGAATATTTGTACCACACGCCAGGAATCAAAACCAGTCACTTGAGTTATTGGGATATTTCAGCATGCTCCTCTGGTGGTCCTGTTCAGAAATGGGCAACCTTAGGTTGTTTCTTTTAAAGTTACAGAAGGAAATATCAGTGACAATAAACGGTTAAGTCAGACCAGTAGGCAAGCTTTGACCGCGTTGTTGTACACGTTAATGCTAGCGGTAAATACAAATTTTCATTTGTTACGACATATTCATGCAGGCATACCAAAATTCGCGCAAACCAACAGCCCAGCGCAGATACAGTACAAAATGTCGCTCACAAAATTTTTTGCCGCGCATATTTTCAGCAGAAAATGGACGTGAAAGAAAGACAGTTTGGCGACGCCACATTCATTCAACACTGTATATCTATGCTGTTCAGTTATACTGCGTTCATCATAAGAATAAGCATGGTGTAAACATTGCACCATTTATTCCACCGCGTTTGCATGAATCCCAATGGATTTCGTTTCACGTGGAGCGGAAGCCGAACTGTGTCCAATATAGACAAGTACGATCATAAGGATACGTTTTATGTTGTATTACACGCATATAGACGGCACTATAATGCGGGGCAACAGCTTAACCGGCGCACTGGTAATATCTTACCTCCTTCCTTATCCGAATCCGAGAAATACATTTCGGTTCTGTAACTCTCATCCGCTACGTTGATAACGAGTCGATCAACAACAGAATCCACGAAGCCATCCAGGCGCCGTATTTTCTCCACTTCTTTTATAACGTGCCGTTCTGTATCCCGCCAGCGTTCGGCAGTTACATGTGAAAAAGCTGCGTACGTTAGTTCCAGTACGTCTGGCAGTATAACAGTCTTCTTGTTCCTCGCGGCAGATCCCTTAACTTGGCTACAGATCAGTTGTGTTGGGTTCATACTGTAATGGTACAGTGGCAAATGTAAAAATGCAGCATTTGTATTGTGTGCTCGATGCTGCGAAAATGATTGTTTTTAATATTTTTACGACACTTATCACGCAGGTTCGTGTGAGATTACATCTGTGGTATAAAAAATGGACATAGTCCAAATAAAGAGTATTTAGTTTCTCATTTTGGTATTACAAAACTAAGTTTTTATTTATTTTTTTAATTTGAGCAACCTTTATTAACAGTCTTTCATAAAATATCAGTAATTAAGAATTTATATTTGAAATGGAAACAAGAATTTCGCGTACAGTATGCAATTAGAAAAAAAAACTTGCAACATTCATAAAGAATGGTAATGAATGTAGGTGTTTCACACTGAAAAAAAAAAAAAATGATGACCAAGGCGAGACTTGAAGCAGCGATTAATAAACTGCAGCAGATTATTAGCCTACTACGCTACCGATCCCGCTATACATACAATATGTATCTCATCTGTATGAAATACAGCTTCTCGGAAAACTTCAATACCGATTTTTTCCTGTAAATTTGTGAAAACCATTAAGAACAACCTATTCCTTGGTACTTTTTAACTGCGTCCCACACGCGTGTTTCACTACGGAATGGGAAGCAGCCTCAGTCATTTACATACTGCGTATTAACAACGCCACAATCTGAGCACAACAGTACAGAGACCGACTGTTCACGATTTTTGAAATAAAAACTACAAAACAGAAGCGTGATTAAGAAAATAAGTTGACGGCTGTTAATACATTGAATATATTAAAGTTTCGTTTAACGTAACTTGGTATTAAGACATCTAATATGTAAGTAGGACCTACTTCCAAGAGCGTAACAACACCAGAGTACGTGTGCTACGGATTCTGACCAATCATCGCGTTTGTTTACATCAGGTTTATTCTTATGATGAACAGAGCATAGTGCAGTGGGTAGTTTTTCGCGTTATAGTACACGAGTTGGTGAGTTCGATTCTGGCTCTATGTGTAGCTTTTTCTTCTAATTTTAGACTGCATGATATATGTCTTCTTATTCATAATACACCAATTAAAGCAAGTCTTATTCAAAAGACGTGCAGTTATTTAGTACTAACACAGAACGAGAGTACGTTCGTTTTCCTTAGGCCTAACTTATTCTGCTTTTAAAGAGTTCGGAGAAACACATTAATACTTGCTAAATGTTTTCAGATGTAGGTGGTGTCGATTTCAAGCGTCTCTCTCAACACTATGATTTGTGGATAAAATTCTATTGCTGACAGTTTACTGAAAATATTACAACTGGTCGTTTTACCAAATGTAATGAGTTTGTTTTACCACCTCCACATTGGTATGTTTTGAAATTATTTTTGTGCTATACCATGTACAGTACGTAATTTTCAACTGATTATTACTCTTCATGAATATTCCTAACATATCTACCGAATAACTGTTGAGCTCAACAATTAAAAAATGTATATGTTGGATACATGTCGTTTACTAAACAATGTATACTACAGAGTTATTTGGCAGATCAAAATTAGAAAATAAAACGAAATATACCTAGGTCCGGAACCGTACTCGTTATCTCGACTATTTTATGTGATTCGTGTTAGCAAATTACCTTTCTCTGAAGCCCATTTTTCTAGCGGAAATATGCACGGAGCGAATCATTTTTGTGCAGCTCTTCTTCAAGGAATCGCGTTATAGCGCCGACAGCACAAAGTTTGGTGCATCTTCTATATTGGAATGTGAGTTACGACTGATAATACACTGGTGCGACTGATTGCTGATAAGCAAAGCCAAAAGAGAGCTATCTACCCTTTTAGTACATTTATCCAGACAGTAGATTTTAAATATTTTTACACAATTTGAACTAAAAAATATGAATCGATGTTTTATCTGGGTTACTACAGAGTATCCTCTCTATATTAATGGTCCTTTTACATAAAGCATTGCTATGACCCACCAACTTGCGGAATCGATAGACGTGACATTGTTGTTATTATTATTGCACGCAAGACAATTCACATATTTACCGGTTACCTCTTCTTCTCTGTTGTCATTGAACCACCTACTGATGATGGTACTAATGTGAGTTAAGAAAAGAAGTTGTAATATCCCACGCAAACGGAGGGAGCTCGCAAGGAGTGATAAGTCTGATACGGTCCACCAACAGAAGTCAAGGAACCGAAATTCATACCATTACGTCGTCTAACTGAAATATTTAAAAACGCGTAACTCTTTTATTTCGAATAAAAAATGCTTTCAGTGATTGGATATTATAGCCTCCTCTAGACACCGTCCAGTAGCTTGCGGTATGGGCTACAGACACCAATGAAGGTAATAACCAAGCACGATGAAAAAGCCATAGACAAAGCACATAGCAGGTTGTATAAATTTCTGTTCAACGACTCTCATAAAACGGTGGTAAAGACAGTAACAGTTACGCACTACAGCAACTCGCACAACACGCCAAGCAACACTGGGGAGAAGGAGTCTATAACGAAAGCAGTCGACGGTGTCTCCGCGGGGTTGCGATCGTCACTTTTTTTTTATCTATTCTTCGTCTACGTGGTACAACGAAGCACACTTTTTTTTTCTAAATATGTCGCAGCACTGTCGTTGCAAGTATATCAAACTGGTCGGCAGTCGCCAGCCACTCGCAACAGTGAAGAAATGCGGCACGCGCGGTGTTTGCGTGACTCACCAGCATGTCGCGGCCAAGACGCGCTGACGGGACGCAGTCAGCTGACGCACTGAGCTCGCGCGGCCGGCTTCGCTCTGCGCACGTCCCGCTGGCGCTCGCTGCGCATGCGCGGGGGGCGGGCCGGCCGCGCAGAGGGTTTATCCGCGCCCGAGTGGCCATCAGAGTTCTGCGAACCATCTCTGCGCGCGCCGCCCCGCGTCAGCTGGTCGCGCTGTCCGCGAGCCATTGTCGGCCGCGCGCGCCGCTCAAGTTTCGCTGTCACAAAAGGCGATTACTGAATAGTGCCGGGCTGAGAATTCGGGAATGCTTTCCAGAGCCAAGTTGTAAAGTGCATCGGACTGAATTCGCTTCTCTCGCGCTGGGTAAGGGGGTGAGGAGGGGGGTGGGGAAGAGGCCACCAGCGGCAGTAGAAGAGGCCTCTCGACCGACTGAGTGGGACAGAACGCGGTGGACTAGCTAGGAGCACCGAAGCGACAGAGAAAGGAGCGCCGTACGAAAATATCTGATGCGAGCAGCAGCCTGTACCTTGGTAAAAGTCACAGACGCCTTCTCTGGCCCAGTTCTGTAACAGTCACTCGGTCGAGATATTCCCCGTCACATTCACTCGCCTCTACACTCGAGGGAACCTGCTGGATTTTTTTAAGACACTGGACTCTTGCTACTTACGATTAAAATCCAACGGCCATCCTGCTTTAGATTTTCGACGTCATCTCCAAAGTACTTTAAACTGGTACAGGGTGTTTCAAAAACGACCGGTATATTTGAAACGGCAATAAAAACTAAACGAGCAGCGATAGAAATACACCGTTTGTTGCAGTATGCTTGGGACAACAGTACATTTTCAGGCGGACAAACTTTCGAAATTACAGTAGTTACAATTTTCAACAACAGATGGCGCTGCAAGTGATGTGAACGATATAGAAGACAACGCAGTCTGTGGGTGCGCCATTCTGTACGTCGTCTTTCTGCTGTAAGCGTGTGTTGTTCACAACGTGCAAGTGTGCTGTAGACAACATGGTTTATTCCTTAGAACAGAGGATTTTTCTGGTGTTGGAATTCCACCGCCTAGAACACAGTGTTGTTGCAACAAGACGAAGTTTTCAACGGAGGTTTAATGTAACCAAAGGACCGAAAAGCGATACAATAAAGGATCTGTTTGAAAAATTTCAACGGACTGGGAACGTGACGGATGAACGTGCTGGAAAGGTAGGGCGACCGCGTACGGCAACCACAGAGGGCAACGCGCAGCTAGTGCAGCAGGTGATCCAACAGCGGCCTCAGGTTTCCGTTCGCCTTGTTGCAGCTGCGGTCCAAATGACGCCAACGTCCACGTATCGTCTCATGCGCCAGAGTTTACACCTCTATCCATACAAAATTCAAACGCGGCAACCCCTCAGCGCCACTACCATTGCTGCACGAGAGACATTCGCTAACGATATAGTGCACAGGATTGATGACGGTGATATGCACGTGGGCAGCATTTGGTTTACTGACGAAGCTTATTTTTACCTGGACGGCTTCGTCAATAAACAGAACTGGCGCATATGGGGAACCGAAAAGCCCCATGTTGCAGTCCGTCCCATCGTCCCCGCATCCTCAAAAAGTACTGGTCTGGGCCGCCATTTCTTCCAAAGGAATCATTGGCCCATTTTTCAGATCCGAAACGATTACTGCATCACGCTATCTGGACATTCTTCGTGAATTTGTGGCGGTACAAACTGCCTTAGACGACACTGCGAACACCTCGTGGTTTATGCAAGATGGTGCCCGGCCACATCGCACGGCCGACGTCTTTAATTTCCTGAATGAATATTTCGATGATCGTGTGATTGCTTTGGGCTATCCGAAACATACTGGAGGCGGCGTGGATTGGCCTCCCTATTCGCCAGACATGAACCCCTGTGACTTCTTTCTGTGGGAACACTTGAAAGACCAGGTGTACCGCCAGAATCCAGAAACAATTGAACAGCTGAAGCAGTACATCTCATCTGCATGTGAAGCCATTCCGCCAGACACGGTGTCAAAGGTTTCGGGTAATTTCATTCAGAGACTACGCCATATTATTGCTACGCATGGTGGATATGTGGAAAATATCGTACTATAGAGTTTCCCAGACCGCAGCGCCATCTGTTGTTGAAAATTGTAACTATTGTAATTACGAAAGTTTGTCTGCCTGAAAATGTACTTTTGTCACAAGCATATTGCAACAAACGGTGTATTTCTATCGCTGCTCGTTTAGTTTTTATTGCCGTTTCAAATATACCGGTCATTTTTGAAACACCCTGTAAGTGGCCACTCACTGGCGGATTTTAGGGACGGGCCACGGATATTTCCGGCGTATTTAGGAAAACCCGTGGTTCTCGCACGTACCGTATATTAACCGTTTTTGCTGCAGCTTACACCTATTTTCCTTAGGATTTCGAACATCTTGCACCATTTTAAATTGCCGAACATTTTTTCCGGGTCGACAAATCCTGGTGATGGTATGTTGGTTTTATTACAAATCGCAACGTCAGAACTGTCTCTGTGACGTTACATTCCTTAAAAATAAACCGATCGTCATGCATCCTCAACTATCTCTCAATGACTTTTATAAAACTATAGAACCTGGAAATGCTTCGAGAACCGATCTATACAATGAACTTTCGTAAAGTCTAGACGTTGTACAGTCACTGCCAGAGTTGTGATTAATTAGTGCTGACTTCATAGAGTAATTTGAGACAAAGTTGGACGCTCAGTAAGGTGTCACAGTTTTTGCTGCTTCATTCATCTCTGTAGTGGATGAAAAATAGAGATGAATCAAAGGGGCTCAGCTCTGAATCCAACCGGACGGTATTCTGAGACGGGATGAGAATGAGGCTGAGATACTGCAGAAGGTGAAAGACCTTAATGCTATACTCGAGTCATTTGGTCTCACGATAAGCCAGGCGAAACGTAATTTTTTGCCTCTTAGTTGACGGAACATCCGTATTAACATCACTCTGGCATGGCAAACAGTGTTGGGTCCACCAAATCAATTTCGTTATGTTGCAGTGTAATAAAAACAGTTAATCAGCCATCTGAAGAAGTTGCTAGTAGACTAGAGCATAGTTTTATTAGCTTCTGGTGAGTTGTCTATAGGATAAAACCAAAACTGATGCTCTACAGGATTCTTGATATAGGCCTATTAACCATTACATGCAGTCTAGAAACCTGCATTCAAACCAACTGAAATATCAGCGAAATACAAATGGTGGCTCTGAAGTTCTTATGAACTCTGATTTAGAAGACGAAAGGAGGAAAATAAGTAACGACGATATACGTATGTAGTGAGACAAACGCTTGATTTTGCCTGTGTTGAATCCGGGCTGAAATGGTTTGGTTATCTCAATTGAATGGATCGACAAACCTCGGACAGAGTGTTATTTGAAAGGGAACTGAAAGGCAAGAGTCCTAGAGGACGGTCAAGGAAAAAATGTATACGTCCGATTAGAAATGATCTATCCGGCGTGAACTGAATTTGCAGCGGACTAATGCGGAGAGCTTGGAAATTACTTGCGCGGTTGTATAGCGCAATCCAGTGATAGAGAAGTTCTTCATTTTAAAGTGTTTCGGTTGTTCTGGAAATCCATTGACGAATATTCCAATAAAATTACCAAGGACAAGACCTCACCTTTTGCTTTACGGTTCGGCTTGTACGGTCGGCACTCGAGAAAAGAAAGACAGTCATTGATGCGTGTATTCTCAGAAGTTCACGTTCTCAAGAAAAGAGTGCTCGATTTCAGCTGTTAGTACTGTGTCTTGTTCATTCTTCCGTCGCTGCCTAATAGAAGCCTTCATGTTTATAGATAATGATAGTAATTTCGTGTAGCTCAGTGGTCGGGTGCTAGTCTTTCAACTGGACGCCATTTTGGCGGCGTGCGTATCTCTAACCAACGCCTGTCATCCAACCAAGGAATGGGGTCTTAACTGTTTGTAAGACACAAAATGCGGATGTTCTCAGGCTTTTGTTTAGTCAACTGGTTTTGGGCGTACAAGGCCATTCACTGCTGGAGAATAAGAGACTATTGTCACCAGAGAGGACGCAGTACAGCAAAAAATTTGCAAAACATATTATACATAGAAAATGTGATGTAGAAATAGATTAAAAATCGTCTTTGGTACTGTAGTTCTCACTTAGTTGAAATGTGCTGGAACGTTCCTTTACATTTATCAATTGTTTAATTACATATTTAATGTACAGCCGGTCGCGGTGGTCTAGCGGTTCTGGCGCTGCAGTCCGGAACCGCGGGACTGCTACGGTCGCAGGTTCGAATCCTGCCTCGGGCATGGGTATGTGTGATGTCCTTAGGTTAGTTAGGTTTAAGTAATTCTAAGTTCTAGGGGACTTATGACCTAAGATGTTGAGTCCCATAGTGCTCAGAGCCATTTGAACCATTTTTGAACCATTTAATGTACATTACAGTTTCACTATCAAAGTTAACATTTAATCTTATTTTGCTATATGCATGACGTTTCCTGCATAGCTGTTCTTCGCTATTGTATCATTTTTGATGACGATTGCCAGTTACTGTCTGAAGATAATCTTGTAAGCCGGAAACCGCTACATAAATAAACTAATACTGTAGGGTATCTACATGTTATGTTTGTCATTTGTAAATACTAGACGTTTCTCTCATTTTCGTGTTACATGGTAGGCTGCTGTTTTCCTCAGGTCCGAAAAGGGCGTACCAGCCTACTGTAGAGAAAATTACAGTTTATGTTATACTTAGAATTTTTTCTCATACAGAAATTGTAGTTAGACGTGGAACTGTGACTGTTTGTCGATAAACTGAAATATAAAAGAAAGCCCTTCATCTGCTATAATTCTGTGACTCAATGTCATCTGCATAAAGGAAACATGTTACGTGGATTTTGTTTGATCAATATAAGGACTATGGGTGTAACGGGATTCGAGGGTGGGGCATATTTAATGCTTGTAGCTTTCACCTGAAAACTGCATAATTTTCTGCTGCCTAGTCTAGCGGTTCTAGGCGCGCAGTCTTGAACCGCGCGACTGCTACGGTCGCAGGTTCGAATCCTGCCTCGGGCATGGATGTGTGTGATGTCCTTAGGTTAGTTAGGTTCAAGTAGTTCTAAGTTCTAGGGGACTGATGACCTCAGAAGTTAAGTCCCATAATGGTCAGAGACATTTTTCTGCTGCCTAACAACGCCTTTGGGGCTAACATTGTTGTACACAAATTTGTTGCTTGTACGACTTTGTCTATGTGTAAGAAACTTCACGTTTCAATACAGACAGAAGGTGAAAAAGTCAGGAAAAGGCTATTCGTAAGTGCAGAGAGGCAGTAGCTTGCTTCTCAGTATTGCTGTTGTGACCGAAGAGAATTTTTTTCTTCTACTGCAATTGTATGTAGTTCAAAATGGTTCAAATGGCTCTGAGCACTATGGGAGTTAACATCTATGGTCATCAGTCCCCTAGAACTTAGAACTACTTAAACCTAACTAACCTAAGGACATCACACAACACCCAGCCATCACGAGGCAGAGAAAATCCCCGACACCGCCGGGAATCGAACCCGGGAACCCGGGCGTGGGAAGCGAGAACGCTACCGCACGACCACGAGATGCGAGCAATTGTATGTAGTCTAATCGCTTTTACGATAGATATTACACTCCCGTGTTTAGTACGTTAGGTTTCGTGTCCTAAGCTCAGTTCAACTCGGTACTTTTCGCTGAGATTGCCGGTCACAGAGGGACTGATAAAAGTCGACTAACACTGACTTGATTTCACCTGGTGCCAACCCTACTGAAAAAACAATACTGCATACAGTAAAACAGCATGGACTGTTCTGTAATTTGTAGCAACAAGCTCAATGTATCTATTATATAAAATCATTTCAATGATTGTAACCTCAGTCTCGGTGTGACAACTACGATTTCGCAGAAACATTTATGCGCGTTTCCTTTCATAAGGTGCTTGTCCTGTGAGAGTAGTGTTTCTGGGTGGCAGGGGTTACTCCCGAAACGTCATGTACGAAGCGCCAAGTTACAGTGCGCATGTATTCTCTGCGGTCAGTGGGTCATATCAAACAAACCCTTCGCTGCTCTGGAACGCCAACAGGCTGAAAGTTTTAGCATTTATATTTTAGAGACATAGGTGAAGAAAGTGGCGTAGATTAAAATGAGGGAGATATAGTAGCTGCCTACAGGCACTCCAGCAGTTTGGCAAAGAGTGAAACAGCGGAGAATTGCCACAAATTAATCTTGACTCAAGTGTTTTAGGTAGCTCGTCAGATAATCACTGAACACAATAAGTGCAGTTGCACCACTGAATTTGTGTTACAGCAGTTTAACTACGCGGAAAGCAAACGAAATGGTGCCTCTGCAATAATTGACGCCGCTGGAATATTCAAGAGAAGCTAGGCGAGAAGTGTAAACACGGTGGCGTGGGTATTCCCCGTAGGTTTCTCCTGTTATAAGGACGTCTCCAGGAACTGGCAGATAAGCCGGGCTAGAGGGCTTGCGGATCCTCCAGCCGACTTATTATAGCGGCTTAACGACTTCTGAGACCTCCGGCACATTACGCGTAGCGTGGATAATACGCACACAAAAGAGAGTGAATTTTCTCACCACTAGTTTAAACTCAGGGTAAAGAGGTCCTAAAAAGGGAATCTGCAGGGGCGGGGCCCAAGGGTGATGTTTTCATAGTTTAGCAGGGAGGAGAACATCCCTCCTACAAATATTGTTCTTGACAGTTTAGTGGCAACTAATTAGCGCTTTTACAGTAGGCACTGGGAGGTAGGCATAGGTGACTTGTTCAGGGAAGAGGAGAAAAAATAGGGAGCCGAGTGGTGGATTGGGACAGGAGACTGCAGCTCAAAGCTAAGACAAAATCATTTCATCGCTGTGAAACAGATGCCCATGTGTAATAAATACTAAAGGAAAGAGGTACTTGCTACCGCTTAAAAACTTTTGCTCTGTTATTCAACTTTGACTAGAGAGTGTGGTTAATACTAAGACACAGCCATTTTCCAAGTTTGTGACTACTGGAAAATGTGTGAGATAACAGGCGCGGGTTTATGTGACACATTCTGTAACTGAAAAGTAATTATATATTTAACGCCGAGGAATCTGCGCAGCTCCTTCTCGTTGCACGACGCCGTTTTTTTTTAAAAAATGCACTGAAGATGTGCAGCATTCTCTAGAGAAAATACTATTAAAATTAATATATATTAAGGCAATTGGTTACTACACCAATTGTTATAAATATTATATTGAACTGATTGTTGTACGTAGGTTGGAACTTAAATAGTGACAACACTGTTGTGGAGACACTATGCCATGGAATCTACTATTGTCGCTGATAGCACACGTTGTTGACATACCTGCTTTACCTCCGAGCAAATGGACTCGCCCGTCCCAGGTCACCGGCGTGCGGACAATCGAGGGAAACACAGTCACTTATGAGCGAGCGGCCTAACGTAACGGTGTCACCATGTTTTCGAAACAGGAAGAACGGAGTTGGATCAAGATTGAATATGCCAGAAGTCGTACAGCACGACAGTGTCATCAAGGTCTTCAAGAGGCCTGCGGGGAATCGGCATTGCCGTACATAAGAGTGGCACCTTGGGTAAAAGCCTTCAACGAAGGTCGGCAAACTGTGGCAGACATGCATCGGGCAGATCGTCCTAGCGTCTATGAAGAAGTGCATGCTGTTGCCACGTTATTGGACAGTGATCGACGCACATACGAGTCGTGAGCTCGCCTACGAAACCGGATTAGCGCGTACGACTGCGCTTCGCATCCTGAAGGAACGCCTGGGCTTGCGAAAAATTGCATCACGATGGGTTCCGCACGAATTGACGGAAATGCAGAAATGGAAACATTACGAAGCTGCTCAGACGCACTTGCAGCGCTATGAGAGAGAAGGAGAGGCTTTCTTACGCCGTATCGTAAGACTGGATGAGACATGGGCCACATCGTACGATCCAAAACTGAAACGCCAATCCAACGAATTACGTCATTATGAATCGCCACGAAAGTCGAAAGTCTATCAGAGCCCCAGTATGGGGAAAGTTATGGTGATTCTCGTGTACGACTGTGATGATGTTATCCTAACGCATTTCGTTCCTCCACGTCAGACTGTCAATGCTCAGTATTACTGTTCGTTTTTGGAGAATCACCTACGACCAGCTTTGCGAAAGGAGCGGCGACACTTTTCTGCGCAACCCACCCATCATCTTGCACGACAATGCGCGGGCGCATACAGCGCAAGCTGTGTCTGCTCTGTTCGGTCGATGGGAGTGGTAAGTACTGTACCATCCACCATACTCCCCGGACTTACGTCCTTATCATTCGATTTGATTCCGAAGGTGAAGGAACGACTTCGTGGCATTCGCTTCAGAAGTGTTACAGAGACAGGCAGTAGACCGCTCCATTCGCACCATCAACAGAACAGGCTCTGCTAACAGTATACTACGCCTTCCACATTACTGGCAACGGGTTCTACACAACGCTGGTGACTTCTCCAAAGGGCAGTAACAGGTGCAAACATGTAACTCTTTTGTATCGGTTGTGAATAAATAGTTGCCACAATTTAAGTTCCAACCCTCGCATGCAAAAATTCTGCTGCATTAAATATTTTCACTTTTACGAAAAGCTCAAGTACAAAAAACATTCAATCATCATACACACTGCGTGACAAAAAAAGCGGACCATTCAGAAACACTGTCGGGTGTCGAAGTAATTTCGTACACGTACGTACCATCGGTGGGTATGCAGATGATTAGAAAGTGCTGTTATCAGGCCTGCTAGGGTATAAAGTACAATGGCTGAGAAAAGCGTCATGTGGTGAGTCATCGCTATGAACTATGCAAACGTTACTTATTTGAGACAGCGTTATCAGCAGCTGGCAGAGTTCGGAAGCAGCCACATACTGGGTCTGTATTTTGTGACTGGTGTAATCGTGCAAAATGCAGATTTATGGGGCTTTCGGCAGTGACAGTGATCCGATGTTGGACTGCTTGGGAACGTGGGGGCAGCCATACCCTTTGTAAAGCTTCCAGTAGACCTCGTCTTACCACTACAAGGCAGGGTCGCCATATACTTTGCACAAAACAGATCGTAGCCCACATATCTGCGCCTGCCACCCTATGACAAGTAACGGACTCCTTGCAACATTCTGCGTTGTCCTGCACCATTGCCGGCCGCGGTGGCCGTGCGGTTCTGGCGCTGCAGTCCGGAACCGCGGGAGTGCTACGGTCGCAGGTTCGAATCCTGCCTCGGGCATTGGTGTGTGTGATGTCCTTAGGTTAGTTAGGTTTAAGTAGTTCTAAGTTCTAGGGGACTTATGACCTAAGATGTTGAGTCCCATAGTGCTCAGAGCCATTTGAGCCATTTTTGAACCAGCACCATTGGTTGGACCCCAGGCGCAGGGAATCACCGGCCCGTGCGTATGCTGCCGTTAACGCTGCAACACAAACGGTTGAGTTTGAAGCGATGCCATGTAAAAAAAAAAATAAAAAATAAAATAAAAAAAATTGTAAATTTGTGGTAAGATCTTATGGGACCAAACTGCTTAGGTCATCGGTCTCTAAGCTTACACACTCCTTAATCTAACTTAAACTAACTCACGCTAAGGACATCACACACACCCATGCCCGAGAGACGACTCGAATTTCCGCCGGGGGGGCGGGGTGGGGGGGAGCCGCGCGGGCCGTGACAAGACGCCTCAGACCATGAAGCACGGACTGCTGGTGAATGCCGCACTGCGTTCAGCTATGATTCGTCGTTCTGTTCCCACCCAGGACATCCACTGTCGCCGACCGTGGTGAGGATCAAGGAGAGATCCCTTTTTTTCTAATATTTTGGAGAGACACGGCGGTGTCACGGGCGGTAGTGAGCGTCCTCATGTGTTACCTCTCGTGCGACTGTGTCGTGGTGGCATTTTTCAATAGGACAGTGCTCGTCCGCTCATTGCCCGTGTCGCTATGAACTACCTGCTTGACGTTGACGTACTCCTGTGGCCAGCAAGAAACCAGGCAAGTCCCTGACAGGACATGTGTGGGACGGCTCGAACGTCGATTGAGTCCCAGTGACAGTATCCTCGATACCAAGGGACCAGCAACAGCATTTGTGGACTACTTTGCCTCAAGAGAGGATACAAAGGCTTTCCAGGTGCATCAGGCCACAGGGGGTGCACGTCATACTGATTAGTGGGCTCACACTGCCGAATTCTTTGTGAATGTAACTCGATTGCCTTTATCGCTGAAATAACATCACGTGCCCTCGTAGCCCGTGAAGTTTCATTTCGTTTTCTCCTGCTCTTCTAGTTCCTTCACTTTTTCTGTGAGGCAGTGTATGTAAAACGTCTGAAAATGGTTCAAATGGCTCTGAGCACTATGGGACTCAACAGCTTAGGTCATAAGTCCCCTAGAACTTAGAACTACTTAAACCTAACTAACCTAAGGACACCACACACACCCATGCCCGAGGCAGGATTCGAACCTGCGACCGTAGCACTCCCGCTGTTGCGGACTGCAGCGCCAGAACCGCACGGCCACCGCGGCCGGCTAAAACGTCTACGAGTGGCATCTGCAAGGAGAATTTTTCTATATGAAATGCTTTTTACTTCTACAGAAAACTGAAGTTCGGGTAGCAAACTTCATTCAGGCATCATTCATTTGACAAGCTTTTAAAAATGGCTCTAAGCACTATGGGACTTAACATCTGAGGTCATTAGTCCCGTAGACTTAGAACTACTTAAACCTGACTAACCTAAGGACATCATAAACATCCATGCCCGAGGCAGGACTCGCACCTGCGACCGAAGCAGCAGCGCGGTTCCGGACTGAAGCGCCTAGAAACACTCGGCCACACGGCGATAAACTTTTAAGACTGGACACTGTGAGGGGAAATTAGCGTAACACTCTTAACAGCTTACCATGATGCTAAAATCTGTCGGATCTTTTTTTTTTGTATAGTAGACCTGGTTAGATCCTTTTAACTTGCAAGTCTCTTTTGAATGCGTTTTAAGCTTCTGCGCTAAAATGTAGTTTCACATACATTTTACACACGATCCTGTTGAGATGATGGTATATATTTTCTACGGAGTGTGTGGAACTGTCTGGGATTTCTTGCCTGGAGGCATATAGTCGTTTTTCCATCGCTCTGTTTGCGAGTGGGACAGTAAAGGAAGTTACTGGTAGGGTCACAGCGTACGCTCCGCCACGCAATGTACCCTCCTCAGTCCGTCAGTCCACATACGTGGACTTTGCGGTTTTATTTCGTAAAGTTTATGAACAGTTGCTGTCGACTAAAGACCTCTAGTACGCGTTTGTGGAAGTGTCGTAGTTTCGGTCCATGCCACTAGATTGCACCACAATCTTCTGCTTGCACTGTGATGTTTTGAAGAAATAGCTACAACCAGCTTGCGCTCTGAAGGTAATTCAGAATAATACCTTATTCTATATGCCAAATTTACTTTCTTTTTTGGTTTACATATGTAAAAATAGTCGTAAATGTGATTCATATATGTTCTTTCCAAAACTACCTCTTATTGTGAATGCAGTGGGCATCGAAAGTCGAAGTATACGTATGTGCACTTCAGGTCTCAACCTCAAAGTTTTTCTGTTTATCATATCCATTGTGAAGTTTTAGTTGTTATGATATTGCGTGAGGAAATTCTCATAATTATCCAATTGTTGTGGCAAAATGTTATATAATTTTTAGGATCTCGAGTGCTTAAACATCAACAATTAATTTATGGCGTTATTTTCAGTAATCAACGATGAAGAAACACTTCGGTTGGTGGAGGAGAGTGACTTCATTTCACTTTCAGACGATGAGAGTCAACAATTTTCGGATGAGGAGGCTATCCCTGAATCTTCAGTCATTCCTAAACACGCAGAAATCGAAGTAGAAAACCCCCCTGATAGGTCGCAGGGCAGTGGACGTAAACATAAGTTACAATGGACCTCTTCAAAAATAGTAAACAAGGAACCAGGTGAAGATAATTTCGAAGATCTGACGGATGATGTGTTAAGGGATCCTGCTGAATACTTTATTGAATATTATGATAAGAAATTTTGGAACAAACAAATCTGTATCATGTGCAAATTAGTAGTGAGAATTTAAGCACAAATATGAACGAAACTCTTTGCTTTGTTGGAATTGAAATTCTAATGGGTACACTCAAGCTACTACAAGCGAAGATGTACAGGAGTAGGCTACTTGATCTGCCTCTCATCAGTGCTACTATGGCTCGGGAGAAGTATTTCAAGTTACGAAATAATTTACATTTCGTAAATAGTTTACACGATCCTGATAGGAGTGAGAAACTTTAGAAAGTGAGGCCTGTCTTTGATTTTTTCAGGAATAAGAGTCTCGCCTTGCCATCTCTCAATTGATGAGCAAATGATTCCATTCTCTGGCAGATGTGCAATGAGAACTTATGTGACATCTAAGCCTAATGATCTTGGGTTGAAAAACTTTATTTTGATATCTTCAGATGGTTTACTTCTTGACTTCATGATATATACTGGCAAAGAAACAGTGACTGACACTGAATTAAAAGAATATGTTTAGGTGCAAGTGTAACTAAGCTTTTGACTATGACGGTTCCAAGAAATGGACAGCATGTAATATATAATGACAGATTTTTTACAGGCATTAAATCAGTTGAGATTCTTTCAGGCAACAATATATATCAAACAGGAACTGGAATGAAAAACAGATATTCTGACGTGGTTTCAAAATTCAAAACTGATTGCGATCAGAGATGAATCGGATGAATATGTCAGGGAAGACAAAAAAAAGTGTGTGTGAACTTAAATTGAAAGATAACGAGTCTGTTATTTTGGTATGATCTTGTGTTGGGAGTGAACCGCCAGTTATTTGTAAGCGATGATCAAAGGCTCAGAAAAGAAGTATTCAGGCACCACAACCAGATATTGTGAAGAGTTACAATTGCAACATGGGCTGTATTGACCAATGTGACAGATTCATGGCCTACTACAGGTCAAATACTAGAACAAGAAAATGGACAATCAGACTATTTAACCATTTTACTGATTTAGCTATTATTAGTTGCTGGATTATGTAGAAAAGAACCTGTGCAAAAGAAGAAGTACCAAAGTGTGACAGACTGTCCCTAATAAACTTCAGATTGAATTTGGCTAATGTACTGATAAAATGCCCTCATGTCAGAAGTCCCTCACAACTCTCCAAAGAAATAACGTTGCATGAACAGGAGGTCACTGACAGTTCGGGAGAAGATGAAGACAATAAACCCAAAAGAAGAAAAGTTGTGTCCATGCCAAAGAAGTCAACTCGATGTGACCAGGTTGATCATCTTCCCCAATACGTAAAAACAATGCTTCTAAACGTCGCTTGCAAATCACGCACAAGAACCTTGTGCAAGAAGTGTAATGTTTATTTACGTGTGACTAAAAACAATTGTTTCATAAAATTTCGTCAACAAAAACCTTAATATGTCTTTCAATGTATTTTGACCTGAAGTCCACATATGTGTACCACAAAATTTTTAGACTGTACAAAAAATAAAAATGCAAATGTAATCCTGAATGTAATTATGTGTAAGACTAATAAAAATAACCCTCGAAACACTTTTCCTCGCTTATTTTATCTTCGGGACTCGAGAGGATACAGTAGCTTGCGGAGTATGTATGTAGATACAGACATAGACTCCAGGAGTCAGGTCCTATGTAATCACAGCACGAACCGTCTTTATTTATAACATTTGTAAATGATTCACTTGGCCCTAACCTAATATATGTCTACTGGCCTTCGTGTGACGTTATCTTGAACAGTCAAATTTTCCTTCATTCCTCTGGGTAGCCCAACGATCTACCCACAGAGGCCATCCTTGTACTGACAGTATCCAATTTCGTTATATTATGGTAAATACATAACATGCAACATTTTGCGGATTCACTTTGAAACGTTTTCAAACTTTCTGATATCGACTGCTAATACTCCTGTTTAAAGATCAAAGCGATTCCCTTGTTAATTCTCGCGGAGTACCCGCATGTAATTAAACCTTAGTAGTTTTCATTATTTCAAATTACGTTTGATCCATCAAAAGATGGAACTCAGTGATGTAATAATTCGTAGCTCTTGTCTTCAGTCCGAAGACTGATCTGATGCGGGTCTTCAGGCTGCAACCTTCCCTCACTCTCGCCTCCGTGTTAACTACTGCAACCGACATCCAGTCGAAGCCTCTTCCGGTACTCAAGCGTGGGTGACCCTCCACAAATTTTATACTTCCATCACCTGTTTGACACTATTCTTGTTCTTAAGGTTGGGTCCTATCAACCAGCACCCCTTTTAGTCTGCTTGCGACACAAGTTGCTTCTTTCCTTAATTCAATTCATTACTTACTCGATCTACTCAAACAATCTGCTGCATTATTGTACAGAACCACATTTTAAAAGCTTCTATACTTGTCTGAACTTTTTATTATCCATGTTTCGCTACCTTCCACGGCTACAATCCGGACAAATACTTTCAGAAAATACTTCCAAACATTTGAATTTGTATTCGATTAGTTCTTGCTGGAGTAGCACTAAGTATTCCTATGGCCGAACGATTTGTGTAGCGATGCGATAACAACTATACACACAAGGCTTCCTCGTTAATCAGTGTACTTGTTACTGAAAACCGTATTAAAATTTCTACAGTAGTTCCTGAGGTTAGCCTTCACACACGAGACACGTTCTAACAGTACGTTTCTTCATTGTTTTTGAAAGAGAAGATGGTACACCAGGTACACAAACAAACGCCACAGGAACCCAACCCCGTTGCTGGTTTAACGACGCAAGGGGCGTCAGCAGAGGAGGGATGACGTCTGCGCAGAGTGCCGAAGATAAGAGAGTAGCAGCAAAAGGGTGTGCCCCAGGTTATTCGCATACACATCACCTTGGCAGGCATACGTGTATGATGACGTGGTCACCAACGGAAGTGCGTGCTGTTATCCGGTACGAATGGGCTTGTGGGACTACAGTTCGATGAACATTACTTGACAGTTGACACTTCACGCGCTGGAGCTGCTTTCCTCCAAATAGAGCGACCATCGTCAACCCCAAACCGTTGCCAAACTGCTACAACAGTTGGTCAATTCATTTCTAATGCCTCGTCCGGCATTCTTTCTTGATGTCTTTGGATTCCTAATCATGGATCTGCTCTTCTACTCCATAGTTCATCACACATGATAACCAAATCAAACAAACACACACACACACACACACACACACACACACACACAACTATGCTAATGAGATACACACGTTTCTTGCACAGCACTAACCAGACACTAGATACAGCTGCACAAGACGCGATTCAGGGTCACTTATACAGTTACGATGATCACAGAGATAGGCTTACATTCGATAAGCTTCGCATGACATTGCGAGAAGCCGAATTTTTGAAGGCTACAATTCATCGTGGCGAGTGGGTCACCACAATTTTAAATATAACTAGTTACTTGTGGTGGCTATTTTCTCAGCAGCTGCGTATAAATTTCAACATGCAAAAGGCGTTTTTCATTTGAACTACTGCTGTTTATAAAGATAACTACTTATCCAAGTGTTGTGACGTAGCGAAGTGGTTAACGTATGAATCGGACATGTAGAAGGTCGTAACCTCGAATCTCATCAGATATAGCGAATTTTTAATTTTCGAAATCTAATTGAAAGAGGTAGATTTTCAGTTTTAATCAGTTAACTAGTTTAACTACAGGCCGCGACCCTGTCTAACTCCATTATCATCTACTGCTTCCCGTTCATGTGCTTCGACTCTTATAACTGCAGCTTAACCTTTGTACAAGCTGCAGATAACCTTTCGCTTCCTGTATTTTATCCGTGATACCTTCAGACTTTCGAAGAGTGTAGTCCACTCAGTATTGGAGTGTTGGCAAAACCTTGCTCTAAACCCGAAAATGTTAAAAACGTAGGTTTGATTTTCAACAGTCTATTTTCTAGTACGGGCTAGTACCATTATTATCTCGCGTGTTCCCACACTTCTTCGGAAGGCAAACAAATCTTCCCCGAGGTCAGCTTCGGTATTTTGCAGGCATCATCTAGTAAACTGGTTTGTGGGTAATATCCACACCTGTTTGCACCTATTTCCTTTGGAAGACGAACTACCACAGTCTTCTTTAAGTCCGAGAGTATTTTGCGTGTCTCATTACGTCCTGAACACCGCGTGGAATAGTTCGGTCATGGCTGACTCTCACAAGGATCGCAACAATTGTGAGAGAATGTCTATTTCAGTAGCTCTGTTTTGACGAAGGTCTTTCAGTACTCCGTCAAATACTTCATCTGCTTCATCTGCTTCCTCTTCTCTCTCTATAACATTGTCTTCAAGTTTGTTTCCGTTCTGTAGACCCTCTGCGTATTCCTTCCGCCTTTCTGCGTATCCAGCTTTGCTTAGTACGGACTTGTCATGTGAGCACTTAATATTCATACAGGCGCTTTACTTTTCTCCTAAGGTTTCTTTAATGTGCTCCTCGTGTAGCCGTTCTAGCGTTCTCATTTTGCACTTCCTATCGGTCTCAAGTTTTTAGATGTCTGTATTCACTTTCGCCTGCATCATTTGCTGCCTTTTCATATTTTCTCCTTTTGTCAGTTAAATTCAGTATCTCACATTTTATCCAAGGGTATCAGCTTGGCTTGTCTTTTTGCTTATTTGATCTTCTGCTGCTGTCATTAAGTACTTCATGTCTCGAAGCTTCCTATTCATCTTCAACTGTATTTCCTTCCTTTGCATCAGACAATCCTCACCTGAAGGTCTATTTGGAACTCTTAGAAATCATGATTATTTTCACTTATTCGGGTCCCATGTCAAATTTCCTCCTTTCTGCAATATTTCTTTAGTTTTAATCTGAAATTTATCACAAATAATTTATGGTTTTTGGAAATGTTATGCTGCTAAAATCTGCTTTCTGTACATCTGTCTTACTATTATGTAACCCAAATCGCATCTACGTGGTAGAGGTGTCTTACTCGTACACAACCTTATTTCATCACTCTTAAACAAATTATTAGCAGTTCCTCCTTTCGTTCCTCTTCTCGGTCTATTTTCTCCTACTAATTTGCCGTCGCTTCTTTTTCCTGCAGTAGAATTCCAGTCCCCTATCACTATTATCCCTTATCATTATGCATTCTTTCAATTTCATCATTGCAGAGTTAATCGACATATAAACTTGTGTTGCTGTAGTGTGCGTTGGTTTTGTATCTTTCTTGGCTACGTAATACTTTCACTAAACGGTTCGTTGTAGCTTAGTTGCTACTTCCTAGTTCGTTATTAGACCTACTCCTGCATTACCCGAATTGGATTTTGTGTCGATAACCGTGTAGTGATTTGACCAGAGGCCCTGTTCTTACCGCTACGGTACTTCACTAATTCACACTATATCTGAGTTCATCCTATATGTTTTTAAATTCTCTAGCGTCTTATCTGATTAATGTAGCTAACATTTCATGCTCCTATCGGTAGAATGCCAGTTTTGGTTTTCCTGCTGACGAAGTCCTCCTGTGTAATAGCAACCGGGAGACCCGAATGGAAGACTATTTTACTTCCGCATTATTTAACTTCTGGGGGACGTCATCACCATTAGCAATATAGTAGAATTGCGTGTCCTCAGGAAATGTAACGATAGCAGTTTCCCCTTGCTTTACCTGTGGCAAGGTCATATTGGCTGATGTTACAATGGCCAATCGATCATCCCTACGACAAAGCTACTGACCCTCTTCAGGAACCATTTTGTTTGTCTGTCCTGTCCGCAGTTACCGCTGTCACGTCTGGTGGTCTAGTGGTAAGATGCGTGCCTGGAACCTAAAGGTCGCAGAACAAGAGCGTGGTCGTACAACGGGTTTTTTCATTCCACCTATCATCGACGTGTATATGTGACAGGAATGAGATGTGGATCGGATTCCGTGTTCAGCTAAAGGTCCGCTTTCCCCGGTTGGATTACAGGGGCAGGTTTGGGACACACGAGTGATAAGTGGCGTGCAATTGGAAGCCTAGCACCAGGCCAGTAAACCATACGAAATTATTACACGGTCCATTCACATTAATGTGACCACCTGTCAAACGCCTGAATAACCGTCCACTGGAGTTCGGACCGCTTTGAGACGTGTAGGAAGGGAATCAATGAGGTTCTGGAAGGTAGCGACAGGGCTCTGGAGACGTACGGACCCCAGTACCGTGGCCAGCTGCGCATGCGCAAGGTTTTCTTCGTTGAGGATCCATGGTGCGATCAGCCCGATCGACCTGGTCCCACTGACTCTCAGTTGGGTTTAAATGTGGGGTCTTCGAAACACGCACGTACACTGCGCGCTGTGTGGCACGTTGCACTGATGTGCTGGCAAACTGCCTTCATGCCGAGGAGAAACAAAGTACATGCAGGGCTGGAGATGACCCATGAGGATAGGTGCGTACCTGTGTTGATCCTTGTGCCTTCCAGAGTGACGAGATAATCCAGGGAATGCCACGAAAACGTTCACCAGACCGTAAAATTCCCTCCTCCGGCCTGGATGCTTCCGACGATGGTTGTAGTGTGTTTGCCGTCTGTCCGATGCAGCCAGTGAATAGATGTCCAGATGCGGTACTGGCTTTCAAATTGCAGCCTTTGCCTCCGATGAACAGCAATCAGCATGGCTGCATGAACATGAACAGGCGGCTGCTTCGGAGGCCCATACCCAGCGACGTTCGCTGAACGGTCGTTGAAGAGACACTGTTAGTAACCCCTTGGTTCATCTACATCTACATTTATACTCCGCAAGCCACCCAACGGTGTGTGGCGGAGGGCACTTTACGTGTCACTGTCGTTACCTCCCTTTCCTGTGCCAGTCACGTATGGTTCGCGGGAAGAACGACTGCCGGAAAGCCTCCGTGCGCGCTCGAATCTCTCTAATTTTACATTCGTGATGTCCTCGGGAGGTATAAGTAGGAGGAAGCAATATATTCGCTACCTCATTCAGAAACGCACCCATTCTAAACCTGGACAGCAAGGTACACCGCGATGCAGAACGCCTTTCTTGCAGAGTCTGCCACTTGGGTTTGCTAAACATCTCCGTAACGCAATCACGCTTACCAAATAACCCTGTGACGAAACGCGCCGCTCTTCTTTGGATCTTCTCTACCTCCTCTGTCAACCCGAGCTGGTACGGATCCCACACTGATGAGCAATACTCAAGTATAGGTCGAACGAGTGTTTTGTAAGCCACCTCCTTTGTTGATGGACTACATTTTCTAAGGACTCTCCCAATGAATCTCAACCTGGCACCCGCCTAACCAACAACTAATTTTATATGATCATTCCACTTCAAATCGTTCCGTACGCATACTCCCAGATACTTTACAGAAGTAACTGCTACCAGTGTTTGTTCCGCTAGCATATATTCATATAATAAAGGATCCTTCTTTCTATGTATTCCCAATACATTACATGTAATGTCAAGGGTCAGTTGCCACTTCCTGCACCAAGTGCCTATCCGCTGCAGATCTTCCTGCATTTCCCTGCAATTTTCTAAAGCTGCAACTTCTCTGTACACTGCAGCATCATCCGCGTAAAGCCGCATGGAGCTTCCGACACTATCTGCTAGGCCATTTATATATATTGTGAAAAGTAATGGTCCCATAACACTCCCCTGTGGCACGCCAGAGGTTACTTTAACGTCTGTAAACGTCTCTCCATTGATAACAACATGCTGTGTTCTGTTTGCTAAAAATTCTTCAATCCAGCCACACAGCTGGTCTGATATTCCGTAGGCTCTTACTTTGTTTATCAGGCGACAGCGCGGAACTGTATCGAACGCCTTCCGGAAGTCAAGGAAAATAGCATCTACCTGGGAGCCTATATCTAATATTTTCTGGGTCTCATGAACAAATAAAGCGAGTTGGGTCTCACACGATCGCTGTTTCCGGAATCCATGTTGATTCCCACAGAGTAGATTCTGGGTTTCCAGAAATGACATGATACGCGAGCAAAAAACATGTTCTAAAATTCTACGACAGATCGATGTCAGAGACATGGGCCTACAGTTTTTCGCATCTGCTCGACGACCCTTCTTGAAAACTGGGACTACCTGTGCTCTTGTGGGCGTTCAGTAGTACGTCTATTCGCCCATACTCGTCTTCGCAGCCGTCGTTCATTCCTTTCATCCGTGACACAGTTCCCTCGACACGATGTGGACAGCGCCGTTTTTCTATGCACAGTGTATTTTAACCACGGCGACACGGAAACAGTTTACAGATTTAACCGTTTCGGAAATGTGTGCAGCCTTGGCCGGAAAGCCAGTGATAACGCCCCATTGGTTATCAGGTAAAGCGCTCCATTTCCGGATGACCAGAACGAATGTACCGTTTCCCGCGTCCGCCTAACACGCTTTATATACCCTCCCTGCTACTGCTGCAACCTGCTGTCTGTGAGTGGTTTTTGTACGTTGACGTCCAGCATATGCGGTGGTCGTATCAGTGTGACGGGATCGTGCATTCTACAGATAATCCTCCGATGTGGTTGTACAGCTACCTGTACTGTTGAAACGCAAGCCAGCGCACATCGCTAAGGCTGATTGGTTGTGTGTGTATGTGTAGGGGGGGGGGGGGGGGGGAATGCGTTGGAGGCTGTGGGAGGTGTAATGTCCTTCTTCTCCTTCCATTTAAAGGAGTGCTGTTGTGTATCTCGTTTTCCGGTTAGGTCAAAATCTTATGTCTGCCATGGTAGCGGCACAGGTGTCATTCTTTTGATGTGGTCATACGAGGTTTTTCGGTAGTGTCCGACGTATAGTGAAAACAATACGAGCTTACCGAATATCGATCCAGATTTGCGAGTGGATGCAAGACTCCCTTGCACACAGTACTCAACACGTCGCTCTTAACGGAACAAAATCGACACATGTAAAAGTAATTTCGGGAATACCGCAATGAAGCGTGATAGGACCGTTGCTGTTAACAATGTATGCAAATGTTACAGGAAGCTTCGGAAGTTCTTTGAGGCTGTTCTCAGTTGATGCGGTTGTCTACAAGAAACTGTGCCACAAGACAGTATCGATTTGCAGAAGGGCCTGCAGAGGGTTGATGAATGATGCAGACACTGCCTGTTGAAAGGTGGCTACACTGAGTCACAGCGCCAGAGATTGCGCCAAAGAGTATTATTCAGCCGCCTCCACTGGCAGTGCTTGTTGAGAACTCGTCGTGGAGAGTGCTTGTTGAGAAGTTGCAGTGGGCAGTAGGAGTTCTGATGTAGCCGTGACTAGTTGTGAGCATGTTGTGTGCAGTTATTCTGATGGGCTAGACAGCCGATGCTGTTCGATTGCGGATGTTGTAATGATCAGAGTGTATGTATCGTCAATATATATGAAGGTAAAGAAAATTTTTTTTTATTTCAAATGTCCTAACTAACAATGTCTCTTGGTCACAGGTTCAGTCAACAAAGCATCTGGCTTGTGTTCATGTATTAGAGTGTAATTCTGGTTTGTATGTGCAATTATAGTATTTCTGTTTTTTTTAATTACTTCATTGTAAATGGCGTTTAAAGCATCTTGTCGTATTGAGGAAGAGTCGTGCCAGAAGTGTACGTTGAATCACACTTCCACACTTCCAGAGACTGCGTAACCGGACAGACAGCGACTAAAATTAAAAGTATTTGCATAATAATTAATAAAGCCCCCATGCACTGTTGACCCCAACGTAAATAAATACAACATATTGCGCATACAAAGAAACAGCGATTCCCTACTTTACAACTACGCTACTGACTATCCAGAGCGAGCTTAAGTGGAATGACCACATAAAACAAGTAGTAGGAAAAAGAGATGCTAGCCTTAGATTCATAGGATGAAATTTAAGAAACTGTAACTCACCCACGAAGAAAGTGGCATCAGACAAGGCGCGTGTTCAACCGATTCTTGACTACTGTCCATCGGTCCTAACCAGGTAGGGAATGCGAGGGCGGTACAGTGATGCATAACAAACTCCAGTGGCGGACATTACAAGAGAGACACTGTGCATCACTGAGGGGTTTACTGCCAAAACTTCGAGAGAGAGCACTGTCCGGTAAGAATCCACCCACACACATCTCGCGAAAAGATCACGGCGAGAAAATTCGAGAAATTAGAACTAACACAGAGGGGTACCGACAAACATCCTTGCCACACGCCGTTCCCGAGTGGAACAGGAAAGGAGTGATCAGTTTATAGTACTTGTACCATTCGCCACACACAGTTAAGTAGCATGCGAAGTATCATGTAGATTCACGTATTCGCTTCGCACTATGTCAACGCTAATCCAAGAAAGACCTCAGAATCTTCTTCTGATATGTTTCAATTCTTGGTTCTTCTCCTTTACTTAGAATCCAGTTTTCACTGCCACACCTAAGAACAGGCTTAGCAACAATGATGTGCAGTCTTAGTGATATTACTTTCAAAAATGTCTGTGTTTGAAATATTATTGGACTTAACTGCTAAGGTCATCAGTCCCTAAGCTTACACACTAGTTAACCTAAATTATCCTAAGGGCAAACACACACACCCATGCCCGAGGGAGGACTCGAACCTCCACCGGGACCAGCCGCACAGTCCATGACTGCAGCGCCTCACCTCTTGGCTAATCCCGCGCGGCGATATTACTTTCACCATAGTTTTCCAAAAGTACCTCCTTATACACTGAAGCGCCAAAGAAACTGGTGTGGGCATGCGTATTCAAATACAGAGATACGTAAACAGGCAGGTCACTGCGCTGCGGTCGCCAACGGCTATATAAGACAAAAAGTATCTGGCGTAGTTCTTAAATCTGTTACTGCTGCTACAACGTCAGGTTATCAAGATTTCAGTGCGTTTGAACGTGGTATAGTCGGCGCACGAGCGGTGGGACACATCATCTGCGTGGTAGCGATGAAGTGGGGATTTTCCCGTACGACCATTCCACTAGTGTACCGTGAATATCAGGAATCCTGTAAAACATCTAATCTCTGACATCTCTGCGGCCGGAAAAAGATCCTGCAAGAGCGGGACCGACTGAAGAAAATCGTTCAACGTACAGAAGTGCAACCTTTCCGAAAATTTCTGTAGGTTTCAATGCTTGGCCATCAACAAGTGTAAGAGTGCGAACCATTCCACGAAACATCATCGATATGAGCTTTCGGATAACTGCACGACACAAATCTTTACTCCTTGCCTGGGCCTGTCAACACCGACATTGGGCTGTTGATGACTGGAAACATATTGCCTGGTCGGACGAGTCTCGTTTCAAATTCTATCGAGCGGTTGCATATGTACGGGTATTGAGACAACTGAAGTGTTGGCAGAAGTGCCAACACCTTGTAGTTAGAGGAGGCCGAAATGCACGCTAAGCTCACGCTTAAACAGGAACAGGATACGTAATGAATGCTATAAAGAAAAGTACGTAGCTTCTGGAATACTTAACTTTAATCCACATTTGTAGAACATCGCTCTTGATGATACATTAATAGACTCTCAATATCTATACTGGTAATGGCGCCTTCCTAGGTCGTAGCAAATGTAGCTGAAGGCTATGCTAACTATCGTCTCGGCAAATGAGAGCGTAGTTGCCAGTGAACCGTTCCTTGCAAAGTCGGCTGTACAACTGGGGCGAGTGCTAGTACGTGTCTCTAGACCTGCCGTGTGGTGGCGCTCGGTCTGCAATTACTGACAGTGGCGACACGCGGGTCCGTCGTATACTAGCGGACCGCGGCCGATTTAAAAGCTACCACCCAGCAAGTGTGGTGTCTGGCGGTGACACCACAACAACCTAACGAGTCCATGGACTCTGCATGTTAACAGGAGCCTCTTCAAGCTGGTGGAGGCTCTGTAATGGTGTGAGGCATGTGCAGTTTGAGTGATATGGGACCCCTGGTACGTCTAGATACGACTCTGACAGGTGACACGTACGTAAGCATACTGTCTGATCACCTGCATCCATTCATGTCCATTGTACATTCCGACGGGCTTGGGCGATTCCAACAGGAGAATGCGACACCCCACACGTCCGCAATAGTGGCTCCAGGAACACTCTCCAGACATTACAATTATTGAGCATATCTGGGACGCCTTGCAACGTGCTGTTCAGAAGAGATCTCCACCGCCACGTACTCTGACGGATTTATGGACAGCAGTGCAGGATTCATGCTGTCAGCTCCCTGCAGCACTACTAAAGACAGTAGTCGAGTTTATGCCTCATCGTGTTGCTACACTTTTGCGTGCTCGCGGGAGCCCTATACGATATTAGGCAGGTGTACCAGATTCTTTGGCTCTTTAGTGTTTAGCGATCTACAGCCTTATATTTGTGTATGTATAGTACCACGTCTAAATCACTTTTGTATATTGATACTGCTGTCTTGAAATATTAAACGAATTTTCTGGTTCTGTTATCGGAACATTTATTGCTTTTTTGGGCTTTCTTGTGTGTTTCTCTTCCATTGCCATCATTGTTGTTTTATCTTCAGATACAGCCATTCGATAAGTTTGTAAAACATTATTTAGCTTGACCATATTTTCTTGTAAAGCGACTTAACTGTCTGCTAGGAGAACCTGGTCGTCTCCAAATAAAACACAATTAATATTCCACAAGGCTTCTTATTCTTGAACGATTTCACAATTATAGCTGATTTTTATGCAGTGAATTTTTGAGTAGTGTCGTAAGTAACTCCATGAACAGTTCTGAATACATTACAGGAAAAAGCAGCGCAATTATTTTGGTTCATTTCCTACGTAGAATTTTTCAGAAACAGTGGTGTGGTCAATGCTGGAAAAATGCTAACCATGTAAATAAGGAGAGTAATGAAGAAGAACAAAAAGAATCGATTAGTCTTAAAAATTTGAAAATGCAGTACCTTCACAATTTCCATGTCTGTGTCAGACAGCCTTGTTGCAGTGGTGAATAGAAGGCAATGTTGATTTTCATCGTTTCAGAGGTGCACTGTAGCCGTTATCAACTTAACTGGCTTACGTGTATGAAGGAATAAGTGAATGATCGCATTAAATGGTATATTGCGCTCTCCTCTAATGGCATTGTAACATTATCATTCTAAAGCAATAATAATCTGACAAATGCGTAGTGGAGCAAATATCCATTGGACTGCATCCTCCTTCCCTTCCGACATTAGCGTCACTGGTATAGGGTGATTATATTAAAAGTGCAGCTGATCACAAAGGTCCAGTGTGGGCTGCAGTTATCGAATGGCATCTAAACTTGGTAGGTATTCTAAAGCGTTAATGCGGAACCGATTTATGCTGGGAAAAAAATTAGTTCCAATTTTGGCAACCAGGGGCAAATCTGACCTGTGAATGCAAAAAGACGTACCGTATAGAAATATTTCCATATGTAATGGATTAGGAACAACATGTGAGCAGGTAAGCTGAAACAAATGAGAAATGGATAATATCAATTTTATTATTAACAGCTGTTTAGACAGTTTGTCCAACATGAGCCTGGAAACGTCGATAAGATACTGTGCGGTGGCAGATTTACACCTGGTGGCAGAAAATGGAACTAATTTTTTTTTCGAGCGTAAATCGGTTCCGCATTTACATAATAGCATATCTACCAAGTTTCGTTGCTATACCACAATTATAGCCCACAGTAGGCCTCAGTGAGTAACTACTCTTCAATTATAATTACAGATATTACTTCTGACTGATATCTCTGCGGCGGAGTACTAGTGGAAATAGTTACACCTCGATACGTAGGATTTAGGAACATGTACTGTGCTAGAACATCACTCAGTACCTCGAAGGAAACGGTCTATTGACACATAGCCCGCACGGATTCAGAAACTATCGGTCATGTGAAGCACGACTGGTCCTTTATTCTCACGACGTGATGAGTGCCATCAACAGGGGGATCTGAGGTTCATTCCATATTTCTGCAGTAGATTTCCAAAAGAATTTCGACACATCTCGTCACAAGCATCGTCTGATCAAATTGCGTGCCGATGCAGTATCGTCTCGGTTGCGTGACCAGATTAGTGATTTCCTTCAGAAATGAAACCGTTCGTAGTAACTGATGGGAAGTCATCGAGTGAATTAGAAATCATACCTGGCCTTCCCGAAGGAATTGCTATTTGCAGAGGAAACCGTCGTTTACCATGTAGTAAACTCTTCTGAAGGCCGATACGAATTACAGTCTGATTTACAGAAGATATCTGCGTGGTGCGGAAAGTGGCACACGAACAACAAAAAGAGTGAGGTCCTCCACATGAGGACTAAAAATTTCTGTTAAATATCGGTTGCACGATAAATCATAGAAATTTAAAGACTGTTCAGTCAACTAAATACTCGAGGATTACAATTGCGAACTATTTAAATTGGAACAGTGTTGTAAGAATGACGAATCATAGACTGTGTTTTAGTGGTAGAACACTTACAAACTGCAACGAATGTACTAAAGAGACTTCGTAAATTACGCTTCTCAGTCGACTCTGGAATACTGCTGCACGGTATGGGACCCTTACCAGACGGGACTGACGGACGACATCGAAAAAGTTGAAAGAAGGACAGGTCATTTAGTATTATCGCGAAATAGGGAAGAGAGTGTCAGGGACAAGCGAGCTGGAGTTATAATAATTAAAGATGTTTTTCCTTGCCACTAGAACTTTTCATGAAATTTCGGTCACCAATTTTCTCTCTCGAATGTGAAAATATTTTCTTGACTCCCACCTTCGTTATTAATCACGGCTGACAGGCAAAGAGTTCGGTCTTAATGTAACCAACGTGCTGTTCGAGAGTGCAACGGTCGAGAAACAGACTGAATGTCGTTCTGTGAATTAACTGTGGCCACACTGGCTAAGTTTGGGAACTGTGGCTGTGTGGAATAATTATATATTTGACACTACTGGCCATTAAAATTGCTACACCACGAAGATGACGTGCTACAGTCGCGAAATTTAACTGACAGGAAGAAGATGCTGTGATATGCAAATGATTAGCTTTTCAGAGCATTCACACAAAGTTGGCGCCGGTGGTGACACCTACAACGTGCTGACATGAGGAAAGTTTCCAACCGATTTCTCATACACAAACAGCAGTTGACCGACGTTGCCTGGTGAAATGTTGTTGTGACGCCTCGTGTAAGGAGGAGAAATGCGTACCATCGCGTTTCCGACTTTGATAAAGGTCGGATTGTAGCCTATCGCGATTGTGATTTATCGTATCGCGACATTGCTGCTCGCGTTGGTCGAGATCCAATGAATATGGAATCGGTGGGTTCAGGAGGGTAGTACAGAACGCCATGTTGGATCCCAACGGCCTCGTATGACTAGCAGTCGAGATGACAGGCATCTTATCCGCATGGCCTTAACGGATCGTGCAGCCACGTCTCGATCACTGAGTCAACAGATGGGGACGTTTGCAAGACAACAACCATCTGCACGAACAGTTCGACGACGTTTGCAGCAACATGGACTATCAGCTCGGAGACCATGGCTGCGGCTACCCTTGACGCTGCATCACAGACAGGAGCGCCTGCGATGGTGTTCAAATGGCTGTGAGCACTATGGGACTTAAATTCTGAGGTCATCAGTCCCCTAGAACTTAGAACTACGTAAACATAACTAACCTAAGGACATCACACACATCCATGCCCGTTGAAGGATTCGAACCTGCGACCGTAAGGGCCGCGTGGTTCCAAAATGTCGTGCCTAGAACCGCTTGGCCACTCCGGCCGGCTGCGATGGTGAACTCGACGTCGAACCTGGGTGCACAAATGGCAAAACGTCGTGTTTAGGATGAATCCAGGATCTGTTTACAGCATCATAATGGTCGCATCCGTGTTTGGCGACATTGCGGTGAACGCACATTCGAAGCACGTATTCATCATCGCCATACTGGCGTATCACCCAGCGTGATGGTAACAGGGTGCCATTGGTTACACGTCTCGGTCACCTCTTGTTCGCATTGACGGTACTTTGAACGTTACATTTCAGATGTGTTACGACCCGTTAGGAATGACGCGCTGAGCACTCAGCTACCACGGGCGGACGTGCACCCATGCTGAACGTGTTCACTGGCGACGAAAGGTGGAATTTGCATCCCAGTCCCAGAACTGGACATCCACTGAGTGTCGACAGGTAGCCTTGTCAGATGGATCACCTGTTATGCTCCTTCGGACAGATGACTGTTGTTATATACGGTATGTAGGGTGTGAAACGTCTGAAAGCGAACACTCTGGAACTAAGATTGAGCGTTATCGTCTGGAGATTGTTATGGGTACATCTATTCTTGGGCACCATGTCCAGTCCTACATGCAGTGTTTTCCCTCAACACATTGTCATTATCAGTAGGACAATGCAATGTTTCACACAGCTCGCAGTGTACATTCGTGGCTCAAAGAGCACCGCGGTGAATTGTCCATGCTCTCCTGGCCACCAAGTTCCCCTCAGGCGAGAAAAATAGTGCAGCTGGTCACAGTACTGGAGATGGCTTGTCACCACATCCCTACATCTACATCTACGTGATTACTCTGCTATTCACAATAAAGTGCCTCACAGAGGGTTCAATGAACCAGCTTCAAGCTGTCTCTCTACCGTTCCACTCTCGAACGGCGCGCGGGAAAACCGAGCACTTAAATTTTTCTGTGCGAGCCCTGATTTCTCTTATTTTATCATGACGATTATTTCTCCCTATGTAGGTGGGTGCCAATAGAATGTTTTCGCAATAGGAGGAAAAAACTGGTGATTGAAATTTCATGAGAAGATCCCGTTGCAACGAAAAACGCCTCTGTTTTAATGATTGCCACTGCAATTCACGTATCACATCTGTCGCACTATCTCCCCTATTTCCCGATAATACAAAACGATCTACCCTTCTTTGTACTTTTTCGATATCCGTCAGTCCCACCTGATGCGGATACCATAAAGCATAGGAATACTCCAGAATAGCGCTGACAGGCGTGGTGTAAGAAGTCTCTTTAGTAGACCTGCTGCGCATTTCGAGTGTTCTGCCAATGAATCGCTGTCTGGTTTGCTCTACCCACAACATGATCTATGTGATCGTTCCAGTTTATGTTGTTACTGTAATCCATAATATTTAATTGAATTTATACCTTGAGATTTGTATGACTTATCACTTAATCGAAATTTAGCGGATTTCTTTTAGTACTCACATGAGTAACTTCACACTTTTCTTTATTCAGGGTCAATTGCCACTTTTTCCACAGTACAGATATCTTATCTAAATCATTTTGCAATTCGTTTTGGTCATCTGATGGCTTTACAAGACGGTAAATGACAGCATCATCTGTAAACAATCTAAGACGGCTACTGAGATTGTCTCCTATATCGTTAATATAGATCAGGAACAACAGAGGGACTATAACACTTTCTTGGTGAACGCCGGATATTACTTCTGTTTTACTCGATGATTTTCCGTCCATTACTACGAACTGTCACCTTTCTGACAGGAAATCGCGAATCCAGTCGCACGACTGAGACGATATTCCATAGTCACACAGTTTTTTTTAGAAGACGCTTGTGAGGAACGGTGTCGAAAGCCTTCCGAAAATCTAAAAATATGGAATCAATTTGACATCCACTGTCGATTGCACTCATTAGTTCATGAGTATAAAGAACTAGTTGTGTTTCGCAAAAACGATATTTTCTGAATCCGTGCTATGTGTCAATAAATCGTTTTCTTCGAGGTACTTAATAATGTTCGAATGCAGTATATGTTCCAAAACCCTACCGCAAATCGACGTTAGTGATATGGACCTGTAATTCAAAGGATTACTCCTACTTCCCTGTTTGGGTATTGGTGTGACTTGAGAAATTTCCAGTCTCAGAGAATATAAAATGTAGACTGGCAATGGCAAGGAAAGCGTTTCTGAAGAAGACAAATTTGTTAGCATCGAGTATTGATTTAAGTGTCAGGAAGTCATTTCTGAAAGTATTTGTATGGAGTGTGGCCATGTATGGGAGTGAAACATGGACGATAAATAGTTTAGAGAAGCAGAGAATAGAAGCTTTCGAAATGTGGTGCTACAGAAGAATGCTGAAGATTAGATGGGTAGATCACATAACTAATGAGGAGGTATTGAATAGAATTGCGGAGAAGAGGAGTTTGTGGCACAACTTGACTAGAAGAAGGGATAGGTTGGTAGGACATGTTCTGAGGCATCAAGGGATCACCAATTTAGTACTGGAGGGCAACGTGGAGGGTGAAAATCGTAGAGGGAGGCCAAGAGCAAGAGCAATACACTAAGCAGATTCAGAAGGATGTAGGCTGCAGTGGGTACTGGGAGATAAAGAAGCTTGCACAGGATGGAGTAGCATGGAGAGCTGCATGAAACCAGTTTCAGGACTGAAGACCGCAACAACAACAACAAACAGGTACGGATCTGCCTGTTAGCGAGCGGTTGTATGTAACTGCTAAATATGGAGCTATTGAATCAGTATACTCTGAAAGGAAACTGACTGGACCGGAGGCCTTGCCTTTATTAAGTGATTCAAGCTACTTTGTTACACCGAGGATATCTACTTCTATGTTTCCCATCTTGGCAGCTGTTCTTGATTGGAATTCAGCAATATTTACTTCGTCTTCTTTGGTGAAGGAATTTCGGAAAACCTTGTTTAATAACTCTGCTTTAGTGGCACTGTCATCAGTGACTTCACCGTTGTTATCGCGCAGTGAAGGTATTGATTGCGTCTTGCCACTGGTCTGCTTTTTGTATGACCAGAATCTCTTTGGGTTTTCTGCCAAATATCGAGACACAATTTGGTTGTGAAAATTATTAAAAGCATCTCGCTACATTTCGAACTTCTGCAAAATTTTGGCAGTCTTGGGGATTTTGCGTTCTTTTAAATTTTGTAAGCTTTTTTGCTGCTTCTGCAACAGCGATCTGACCCGTTTTGTGTACCATTGGGGATCAGTACTATCACATTAATTTATGTGGTATATATATACCTCAGTTGCTGCTGATACTGTCTCTTTGAAATCATTTCACAACTTTTCTACGCTTACACGATCAGATCGGTAGGAGCGGAAACTGTCTCTTAAAAAGGCTTAAAACATTTTTATCAGCCTTTTTAAATAGATATACTTTGCGTTTCTTTTCGATGCTTGTAGATGTTACGGTATTCAGCCTAGCAGAAACTGCCTTGTGGTCGCTAATCCCTGTATTCGTCAGGAAACTCACTATTTGTCTAGGATTATTTGTTGCTAAGAGGTCAAGAATGCTTTCGCAACCAATTACGCTTCGAGTGGGCTCATGAACTAATTGTTCAAAATAATTTTCTGAGAAAGCATTGAGTACGATGATCCTTCTCGGTACCTTCCCAATCCTGAGTGCCTCTCTTCCTACACGTCTCACAGCGGTCCCAGCTGCGAATGGCGTTCGTTCATGTTTTAGACAGGTGGTCACTTTGATGCGACTAGACAGTGTGTATAGGAACGTGCTCTTTCGGTAACGAGCTCTTTCCAGTTGTGACTTCAGTATGATGAAAAAACGAAAGATCAGATTGCTGAGAGTGAAACAAATAGGTCTGACACCTTTGTTCCCTCTTGTCACAAATATATGAGGGTATTTTTTTCCGAATATGACACGATTTCCGAGGGTATGTTTATGCAGAAATCTAAGAGTACAGCTTAAACTGTTCTAGTAAAAGGAGCAGCAATGATTAATTGTATATTACTGTCTGTCACGAATATTTGCTGTTTATTTTCGAATTTTTGTGATTAGACAGGAACCCAAGAGTACAGCTTAAATTGCTGTGCCTAGAACGAGGGCAGTTATGTTTGTGGTCTCGGTTTTCAGCAACACTTTGCTGTTTACTGCGAAAATGTCGCGATTTTCGAGGATGTGGATAGGTAGGAACTAAGAGTCAATATAAATTGCTGTAAATGAAGCGAGCAGTCTTGCTTGTCACAAATGTTTATCTGAAATCGATTCCTTCAGATCATTTTTGTATATTTGTCACCGGCCGCTGTGGACAAGAGGTTCTAGGCGCTTCAGTCCGGAACCGCGCTGCTGCTACGGTCGCAGGTTCGAATCCCGCCTCGGGTATGGATGTGTGTGATGTCCTTAGGTTAGGTTTAAGTAGTTCTAAGTCTAGGGGACCATGATCTCAGATGTTAAGACCCATAGTGCTTAGAGCCATTTGAACCATTTTTTGTGTATTTGTCGGTAAGGACGATGATGACACCACACAAGCGAGAGACGTCACGTGACCGCCGTACGATTTCAGCCAAATGCCAGACTCCCTTCTGAGTTTTAATCAGTCGCGAGGAATCCGCAGAGAGAGACAGCCGAGACGAATGACCGCCGTATGGCGAGCAGCTAGCCGGAGCCACTCACTAGTTCGCTAGTTACGCCACTGGCCGTTTGCCGAGAGCGCCGCTGGTGTGCTGCATAACGGGCGTACAAATATTAGCTCGCGCCGCCATTGTCACTTTTTGGGCGGGCTGTTTGCACACTGGTTTTTGTTTGAACGCCAGCCCTCTTCACTCCCCTCCCTCCGTGCAGTTGGCCCTGCCATCCGATACGCACGCTGCCGCAACGTCGCTCCACTTAACAATGGCTCGCAGTTCCACACTCTGGGTTTTGTTATTTCCCATGTATTCTTTTTTTTTGCCGCCACATTTTTCAAGAGAAATTTCAGAAGGGTGTCTGGTGAATCCCCTGGAAAGCGACCACTAACTACATGAAAATAACCGTTACTGCTGACTCGTAATACCGGATTTAAATTGCACGTAAAATTATATCTGAAAAAGGACCCCATCTCTCGTGTCGCATTGCCCCTGACAAGCTAGTGAAGCAGAGCGAAGTGGGCGCGATTCACTGCTGCGAGCGCACTTTTACAGCTTTTGTCTGCTGCTACACTGCGTAGGCTGGGAGGTTATCCAGGAGAATTGCAGCTGATGAATCGGAAGAGCATTTCGCTCCGACGAATAAACTGTGACCCATCTTCAGTTAGGAAAAAGCCAACTTCTAAGAATTATTCCCCTGCGTCTTCCTACACAGTTAGCTATCTTCTAAGGGTATATGAGAAAGAACAATCATTTACTGACAATCCTTTGCAAACGCCGATTGCCATGTAATTGTACATCTACGTCTACATCTGTAGGACTACTCTGCAATTCACAAGTAAATGCTCGACAAAGAGTTCATAGAACCACTATTTATTTGTATTTTCTGCAACCTGTAACTTATGTTTGTTTTATGTTTAACTGAACATACTGCAACGCACTTCGACCATTTTCTGCCCATCTTCAGGCGCTCATGCACAGAGAAACTACTCACTTAAAATTAACATAGAACGTTTTGTTTACTGTTCGCTGCTGGAAGGTTGACGAAGCTGTTATGTAGCATTATGCTATTGCACTATTTATTTTGGCACTATTTTTTGACGTAACGCTCGAAATGTGTCGTATTATGTTAACTGAAACATGAAACAAATAAAAGTGATTGACAGCAGAAAATACGCTACTGGCCATTAAAATTGCTACACCAAGAAGAAATACAGATGATAAACTGGTATTAATGGACAAATATATTATGCTAGAACTGACGATTACATTTTCACGCAATTTGGGCGCACAGATCCTGGGAAATCAATACCCAGAACAACCACCTCTGGCCGTAATAACGGCCTTGATACGCCTGGGCATTGAGCCAAACAGAGCTTGGATAGCGTGTACAGGTACAGCTGCCCATGCAGCATTTGAACGACAGGAAGAAGATGCTGTGATATGCAAATGATTAGCTTCACAGAGCATTCCTAACGGCCCGGGTTCGATTCCTGGCTGGGTTGAAGATTTTCTCCACTCAGGGACTGGGAGTTGTGTTGTCCTTATCATCATCATTTCATCCCCATCGACACGCAAGTCGCCGCAGTGGCGTCGACTCGCAAGACTTGCACCGGGCGAACGGTCTACCCGACGAGAGGTCCTAGCCACACGGCATTGACATTTTAGCATGGGTGCATGAACCAGGCCTGTACACAGCAACGTTCGCTGGACGGTTGTTGAGGAGACACTGTTGGTAACCACTTTGGTCATCTTGGCGGTCAGCTGGTCAGCAGTTGCACGTGTGTTCGCCTGTACACATCTTCACAGCCCTGCCATCTAAGGTACCAGGTGCACCCCAGTTGCTCCGGCACCGGTTCTGGATAGATCCATTTTGCCATGGGCAATATACTTCAGTCACGGCTGTATTTGAACCGATTACGAAGTTAGCCATTTCGGAAATGCTTCCAACCTTGGCCTAAATGGCTGGTTTAAATGGCTCTGAGCACTATGCGACTTCTGTGGTCATCAGTCGCCTAGAACATAGAACTAATTAAACCTAACTAACCTAAGGACATCACACACATCCACGCCCGAGGCAGAATTCGAACCTGCGACCGTAGCTGTCGCTCGGCTCCAGACTGAAGCGCCTAGAATCGCACGGCCACTCCGTCCGGTCCTTTGGCCTAAAAGCCAGTGATCCATGATCTTTCGGATGTCAGATAAATCATTCAATTTCCACATAACAACAATGCGTGCACTATTTTACGCATTTCTGTGGCAAGTTTTATATACCCTACACTGCTAGTGCTGCCACCTGCCATCTGTGAGTGGTTGTTGCATACTGATGTCGAACATAAGCGGCGGTCACGTTAATCTGACTGGATCGTGTATAAGCAACAGCGAATACTGCAGAACATACTTCTGTTACATGAATAGGATACTTCGAAACGTATTACAATTTGAAAAATGAAATATTACCAAGTGCATAGTCTCAACCCTACTGCCTTCGACTCGACAACGACATATCTCAGACCACATCACCATAGGAGATGCATAGGACATTGTACTTTCAAACTCTTCATACTAAATTTTCTTAAGATTTTTTACAGATAGTGTGTCAGCCACTGCCATTTAATTATAGCAAATCGCACCTATAGTCATAAATCTTCATTGTACCTTTGCGTTCTCGCTTCCCGCGCCCGGGTTCCCGGGTTCGATTCCCGGCGGGGTCAGGGATTTTCTCTGCCTCGTGATGACTGGGTGTTGTGTGATGTCCTTAGGTTAGTTAGGTTTAAGTAGTTCTAAGTTCTAGGGGACTGATGACCATAGATGTTAAGTCCCATACTGCTCAGAGCCATTTGAACCATTTGTACCTTTGCGGTAAAACGGAACACAGTCGTTAACACGCAAGAAACGATACAGAAACAACCGAAATATGATGAACCCAATATGGCGTCTCAAACGCAGGGAGTGAGGGACGTCATGTGACCTTTTCCGAATTCAGCCAAATGCAGACACATTTCCGATTTTTAGTCGTTTTTACATTCTCCGCGTCACAGTTACTAGTCGTCTCTGTTTTATCCCATCGTCTTTCAGGCGTGCATCCAGGATGGTATTATTTACTGCTCTGACATCTCGGCTAGCAAAATTACAGCCACCATAAAGGTGAGTCGCTGGCAAAGTTTAAATCAGTTTACACAATACTGTGGAGTAAAAGTGCGTGCGTCAGAGATAACACTGTCGGCAAGAAGAGCGTCAGGGACAGATAACATATATGCGTCCAAGACTAAAATAACGAGCAGTCAGCATCCACATTGTCCGCGTATTATGTTGTGTAATGGATGTCGTGTGTTAGAACGCCAGCCAGTTAAAGCTCAGAAAGATTTATACTTCCAGGCGTCTAGCTGCCACCAGAGTGAACTGGAACACTTGGAAGAGGTGTTTAGCACGCATGGATTTAAGTAACGCAATCAGCAATTCGAAGATTGTTCTGAACACCACAGTTCTTTACTAGACGAGTGGTGTGCCGTTGCCTACCTCCGTTCCATGAACTGACTTCCCAGCCAGTTTTGTGGGGTGCCACAGTTGAATATGGATCCTTAGCGTCGGTGCAGCACAGCACTTTTCAGTTCAAGAATCATTGTCAGAGGTAAAAGATCTGATAAGTGACAGGTAAACATTCTAGGACTGACCGGGGAGCGAACCGGAGACACTTGCACATGTAGTCCAGCACTTTACCACTGAGACACTGAGCACGGGCACCAAGTTAGGAGAGCTCTACAAGGGAAGACGCAAAACCAAACAAAGGCAGAGGGTGGAGAAAGAGATGTAAAGTCTGTGGTCTTTCTACCGCATGTGGCAAATACTTCTTCAAAAATAGCCAGAATTACGAAGAAGCATAGACTACATGTGACTTTCCTCCCACCAGACAAGACAACAGCTCTTGTGGAGCCTGTGAAAGATGATCTGAAATCCCTTGTGAGTGTAGTAAACAGTATATAGGACGAACAATGCACACTGTACAAGAACAGGGCATCGAACAGTACCGGTACACCCGTCTTGTACAGACAAACAAATCTGCGGTGCCTGAACTTTGTATTTCCATTCTCAAGATAATGGGAAACCCAAGGTACTGGCCGCAGCCTCAACCTATTCTGATTCAGTGGCCAAGGAAGGTGCGGAAATACAGGGTAGGGCACATAAAAGTGTCCCAGGCGAGTGGTTACGCTTTGTGGCAGTATCAATGGAGGAGAAAAAGACCTACAGTTACTTCCAAAAGGATGGATCAACTGCTGGCCGGACTTTGGAGCACATTTACACAATCTTCACGTGTGGTAGAGTTGTTAGGAGAGGTCCTAGCTGGCCATCCAGGGCACGTGTTCTATCAATGTACGATTACTTTTTGTGGGAAGCCCTCAATCTAAGGTGTATCGCAAACAACCGTCGTAGGCTACAGGAACTGAAGAATATTTCGGATGAGATTGCGGCAATTCCTGCAGTCAACCTTCTATCTGCCTTCAGCAACTTGCTGACTAGGGCTCGAGAGTGTCAAGAGATGAATGGTGGCCACATTCAACATGTGTTACAATCATATTAATACTGTATTTCATTTCCTATGCTATGTTTCTTTGTATCCTAGATCTCTGATATCCGAGCCACTTTTATTTACTCCACCCCGTACAACTAGCAGACAGCTTTGAAATACACCCATTCTAAGTCGTTTACGTACAGAAAATTTAAATTCATGTTTATCATGCACTTCCTAAGTATAGCAACTAAGATCCTGTGCATCTATTGATACGATAACGAGTACCAGTCCAATGTAGAAAAAAAAACCTCATCTTCATATGGCCTACTTGTGGCAGTTGTCGACTTCTGGGGGGATTTCAGAGGTCCTCGGTTGGTATTTGTAGCCAATGACAAAATTAACACATGGTCATTTTAAGAATTTATTCAGAAACGCAGATGTAAACGTAATCATAACGGCATTATTCCCGCCATTTTCCATAACCTCTTTTCCAAAGCACTTCCACAGATTTTCAATCACAAAACAATTGCCTAGCAAAAAGCTAACAACAATATACTTTCACAAGTAAGATCTACATCATGTCTGTCCGAGATCACGACTTACTGTCTTTGGCATCAGGTGCTAGTATAAACAATAAATTGCGTTGTTCTAGAAAATTCAAGAATAATGCTATCAAATTAATTTAGATATTTGTTCAAATGTTCAAATGTGTGTGAAATATTATGGGACTTAACTGCTAAGGTCATCAGTCCCTAAGCTTACACACTACTTAAACTAAATTATCCTAAGGACAAACACACACACATATGCCCGAGGGAGGACTCGAACCTCCGCCGGGACTAGCCATAATTTACATATTTAATATCTGGTAATTACAAAAAGTGAAAAGAAATGTACAAAGTGCGCTATTGTTTCTTAAACAGTCTGTAAATCATATTTATGGCGATAAAAACAAAATCAGAATAGTAACGAAAGTATTTTAACTACCCGATTCTGAAATTTTGTTTACAGCTTGCAAAATCGCAATTTTTATGCTCATGACAAAATTTTGAATGAAGTTACGTACGTTTTATAGCATGAGATTAAATGTTAACCGGTGAATAATTAAATATTGCTGGATATGTTTTGAGACAGATCTTGAAATTCATAAATACATGTGTTTTCTTTGAGTCTAAACGTTATTAACTTGAAAGTAAATTAAACAGTTTTAGAGATGCTAATGTACATAATAGTTATGTTTTTGGACTGTTTTAGTGCATAATTGATAGGATAGCTATTATCTTGAGACTTTATGTTTGGTCGTCGAGCATCATCAACAACCCTGAAATTTACGTAATTTGACAGTTTAGCTTCGTGGATCGGATTCTGGTACAATGCTGGTATCGTACTCTTCATTGTATCAGTGTCCCCTGGTTACAGGCTGTTACAAACTGCTCAACCGAGACGTTACTTTCAAACACGACAAATTGAAGAAAACCCCTCATTTCTCGTCTGCCCTCTCAGACAAATTATTGTTCTGAACACTCAGTGCATGGAATTCCAACACATTCCATCGATAATAATCAGCCACATAATTCATAAGCACTTTGGATTTGCTGACTCTGCGCCATGGAAGTAAAAAACGAAGGGAGATGGCGCTGTAGATTTCCGCTGTACGTTGTTTTGCAGCCATAGTGGGCGGAGCCAGCCGCCATCTTAAGCAGCCCAAAATATTAGGAGACTACTTTTACTATTCCATCTTGTTCATTACTTTGTCATGTGCACGCAACAGCTATTTTAAACACTAAAAACTACAATGCTTGCATGAATAATATACTGTCAGAAGGCAATTCAAATGATTTTCTGTTCTTCAAGGCGTATTTGCACTAGTAATACGACACATTTGCCTTCATTAATGTAGCTTGTTATTTATCGATTTGTTTCGAATAACCGAAAAGAGAAGGATGTGATATGGAAAGGATGCTTTCGTAATCCACTGAATTCCACTTTTACTGTATTTGTATGGTTATCAAATGAAGTTGGAACTACGAAAACAATGTTTGCTTACTGGAACTTCTTCCTGCTCGTTATGTTTTTAGCCTTCAATTCGCATGTACCTTTTTAATATTCACGTTTACACAAATTTTACCTAAGTGTTCTTTGTCCGGCCATAAATTTATGCAATGAGGAAAGAAGCAAGCCATGCTATCGTATGTTGTGGCTGTCAACAAAGTGAACCATTGTTGAAATTTATACCTCCAGTTACACTACTGGCCATTAAAATTGCTACACCACGAAGATGGTTTGCTACAGACGCGAAATTTGAACGACAGGAAGAAGATGCTGTGTTATGCAAATGATTAGCTTTTCAGAGCATCCACACAAGGTTGGCGACGGTGGCGACACCTGCAACGTGCCGACGTAAGGAAAGTTTCCAAGCGATTTCTCATACACAAACAGCAGTTGACCGGCGTTGCCTGGTGACACGTTGTGGAGATGCCTCGTGTAAGCGGAAAAATGCGTACCATCACGTTTTCGACTTTGATAAGGGTTGGATTGTAGCCCATCGTGATTGCGGTTTATCCTATCGCGACATTGCTGCAAGCGTTGGTCGAGATCCAATGACTGATAACAGAATATGGAATCGGTAGGTTCAGGAGCGTAATGCGGAACGCCGTGTTGGATCCCAACAGCCTCGTATCACTAGCAGCCGAGATGACAGCCATCTTATCCGCATGGCTGTAACGAATCGTACAGCCACGTCCTGATACCTGTGTCAACAGATGGGGACGTTTGCAAGACAACAACCATCTGCACGAACAGTTCGACGACGTTTGTAGCAGCATGGACTATCAGCTCGGAGACCATGGCTGCGGTTACCCTTGACGCTGCATCACAGACAGGAGCGCCTGCAATGGTATAGTCAACGACGAACCTGGGTGCAAGAATGGCAAAACATCATTTTTTCGGACGAATCCAGGTTCTGTTTACAGCATCATGATGGTCGGATCCGTGTTTGGCGACATCGCAGTGAACGCACATTGGAAGCGTGTATTTATCATCGCCATGCTGGCGTACCACCCGGCGTGATGGTATGGAGTGCCATTGGTTACACGTCTCGGTTACCTCTTGTTCGCATTAACGGCACTTTGAACAGTGGACGCTACATTTCAGATGTGTTACGAGCCGTGGCTCTACTCTTCATTCGATCCCTGCGAAACCTTACATTTCAGCAGGATAATGCACGACCGCATGTTGCAGATCCTGTACGGGCCTTTCTGGATACAGAAAATGTTCGACTGCTGCCCTGGCAAGCACATTCTCCAGATCTCTCACCAATTGAAAACGTCTGACAATGGTGGCCGAGCAACTGGCTCGTCATAATACGCCAGTCACTACTCTTGATGAACTGTGGTATCGAGTAGAAGCTGCATGGGCAGCTGTACCTGTACACGCCATCCAAGCTCTGTTTGACTCAAGGCCCAAGCGTATCAAGGCTGTTAATGTGGCCAGAGGTAGTTGTTCTGGGTACTGATTTCTCAGGATCTATGCACCCAAATTGTGTGAAAATGTAATCACATGTCAGTTCTTGTATAATACATTTGTCTAATGAACACCCGTTTATCTTCTGCATTTCTTTCTGGTGTAGCAATTTTAATGGCCAGTAATGTAGAATAGAGCTCTTGTTTTATCAAATTATCAGTGCATTAGTCTCTCTGTAGTTTACACATCTTCTCACTTTGAAATCTTAGATACGTCGTTGAGCGTGTGGCCTATAATAACAATTTACAGAGTAAAAAAAGACCGAAATAATTTTTTAAACTTGTTCCAGCATTGTGCAGTGCTGTAAAAGTGATTAAGGGAATGGTCTCAATCGCTTCGATTTCGTAAAATGGATATTTCACTTGAAATTGTATGTAAGTCATTTTTTTTATTAATGGTAGCCTAACCTGTGTAACATGTAGCCCGATCGTTCCAACAGTCGCCTATTTCTTTCTTTTCCAGAAATATATCTCGCCAGTAACTCTGTCAGTTTTTCAGGAATAGTCAAACATTCCGTTATTGGAAGGCAACAAAAAACACACGAAGGAAGAGATAGAATGGACATTGGGTAACGTAAAGTTTAGATGATGGTAACAAAGGAAAACATCAGGTTTATGGGACGGAGGAAAAGCCTTTGGGCAAAGTCAAACATTGGGGTGCTCATGTTACCAAGTTGGAATATCAACAATATTCACTGAATCTGCTTTCAGCAGCCGGAGACAGCGGTCCTCTGTGCATACGTTTTGTGTGTATGATATAAGAATATGTGTTTGTGTGTTTATCTTCCTCTCTGAAAAAAGAGTGTGGCCGAAAGCTTATGTGAACACGCTTTTCGTCACGCCTGCTTGCTATTCGACGTGTCTTCATTACGGTGAATAGCAACATACTGTTTGCGCGATATTGTTGATATTCCAGCTTGTACTTTCTATTCTATTGTTTGATATACTGGGAAGCAGTAGTGAAAATGCATAACGCCTTATACAGACGTCCACAAGATGATCCTTGCTGAGCGCTACTGAATAGCTTCTTTCTTAAAGATACGTTACCGCTGAACATTATTCCACATGCTCCGCTTACGAATGAAATGTGATTTCGTGAAACCTACACCCTTAAATGACGAAAGCTGGAAGTTTTGATGAAACAACTACGTCTCCATGCAATCAAAGCATCAGATGCTACCTGAGATACGGCCACGAAAGTCGATAGGTACTACTATTGGCCGATATTGGACACGGCTGCGTCAGAGTGACGTCACGGGGAACAATCACTGCGGTAAACGATGGAGGAATAAATGCGGTGAACCTAATGTTTTGTACTATGTAAGGTGAGGGATTCGGGTTCGTTTGTTACGTAATGACAGCTCCCTGTTTCTTACGTCCATGCTCTGCGCTTGCTTTGTTTCACTGTTAGAGGCTTAAATTTTATCTGTGGCTGGCACTCGTTCGTTACCAACATAGTTTGACTCCACAGTATGGTGTAAAGTAGTTTAAATTCTGCCGTAGACTGGCCTGGAAGGCGTCTGTACGTTACTAGCCGAAATTCGAAAGAATCAATAATACTGTTCCGGGAGCACACCTGAAATATAATAGAATATTTTATACACCGGGAGAATTTCAAGAGACAAGTCTGTGTTTTGTTGAGATAATTCCACTCTCTAAGAAACGTCGACTCCTCTCAGAATCTATATTTATAGAATACAAATTATAATCAGTTGTATTTATTTAGGCTATAGCCGACATATTCGTGTCGTGAAAGTCAGCAACTGCATTTTTATTTGAGATATAGTTCTCATTTATCGTTCAGTCTCAGTTGCACAGCCGGTCGCTGTGGTGGAGCGGTTCTAGGCGTTTCAGCCTGTAACCGCGCTGCTGCTACGGTCGCAGGTTCGAATCCTGCCTCGGGGCCGGCCGGAGTGGCCGAGCGGTTAAAGGCGCTACAGTCTGGAACCGCACGACCGCTACGGTCGCAGGTTCGAATCCTGCCTCGGGCATGGATGAGTCCTTAGGTTAGTTAGGTTTAAGTAGTTCTAAGTTCTAGGGGACTTATGACCACAGCAGTTGAGTCCCATAGTGCTCAGAGCCATTTGAACCATTTGAACCTGCCTCGGGCATGGATGTGTGTGATGTCCTTAGGCTAGTTAATTTTAAGTAGTTCTTAGTCTAGGGGACTGATGACCTCAGATGTTAAGTCTCATAGTGCTTAGAGCCATTTGAACCATTAAGTTGCATATTTTTAATTAGGTTGCATGTTTCGATCGCTCTGGATCATCTTCAGATCTGACTAGTTGCGTTAGCAACCCGTCTTGTCTATTCAGAACCGCGTATCCGAGTACAGGACGCTGAGATCCTCGCCAGATAAGAAATTGTCCGACAGTTTGGAGCATTAGCTGTTGAGACTGTTGAACGGAATGGGCGATCACTAGAACGGAGGCACTCGTTCGCTGCGAGACCGAGTTTGCAAATTCTCGTGCGGGCTTTTTTGCGACGGCAACTATTAACACCAACATGGCCGGTTTAATATGGCGCGACAGCTGTAGCGCTGATGAAATGCGGGACCCTTGTTCAGTAATATGTACTCGTAGTTTTTAAATGTATTATTGTACTTCCATACGTGTGAATGTAACCTACAGTAAAATTTTGTTTCACTAATGTCAGCAGTAACAAATGTCCCGTACTTTTATTTTTGTAGCATTATCTGACAGAGATAATCAACATACTCCAAATACTAAAGCTATCTGTCACAATTGACTTACTCAGATAGCAAAGAGAAAAGACAGTGAACAAATAACAAGACTCTCCAACATAAAACTGAGGTACAATTTTTGAACCACTACTTTCTAAGGCCGTGTGTGAAGTGTTACCGATCAAATTATCAGGATGCGACTATTGAGAGATAAAGGAAAGCATAAAGTAACGCTGTTCCAGAATTTTTATGATCACCGTAGTTATCGGCCAGCAGTGTTGACACTTGCCCATTGTTACAGGTGATGATTTGTACAGACTGTCTTGACGATGATTACAAATTATTACAGCTCGTTTTGAAAAGCAAAAATCCAGAAGTGCGAATAGGGCTCGCACATCGAGGATTCCACACAAACTTAATTATGTGTATACAGGGTGAGTCACCTAACGTTACCGATGGATATATTTCGTAAACCACATCAAATACTGACGAACCGATTCCACCGACCGAACGCGAGGAGAGGGGCTAGTGTAATTGTTTAATACAAACCATACAAAAATGCACGGAAGTATGTTTTTTAACACAAACCTACGTTTTTTTAATGGAACCACGTTAGTTTTGTTAGCACATCTGAACATATAAACAAATACGTAATCAGTGCCGTTTGTTGCATTGTAAAATGTTAATTACATCCGGAGATATTGTAACCTAAAGTTGACGCTTGAGTACCACTCCTCCGCTGTTCGATCTTGTGTATCGGAGAGCACCGAATTACGTAGGGATCCAAAGGGAACTGTGATGGACCTTAGGTACAGAAGAGTCTGGAACAGCACATTATGTCCACATGCTAACACCTTTTTATTGGTCTTTTTCACTGACGCACATGTACATTACCATGAGGTACTCGTACGCACGTGGTTTCCGTTTTCAATTACGGAGTGGAATAGAGTGTGTCCCGACATGTCAGGCCAATAGATGTTCAATGTGGTGGCCATCACATACTGCACACAATTGCAATCTCTGGCGTAGTGAATGTCGTACACGCCGCAGTACATCTGGTGTAATGTCGCCGCAGGCTGCCACAATACGTCGTTTCATATCCTCTGGGGTTGTAGGCACATCACGGTACACAGTCTCCTTTAACGTACCCCCAGAAAAAAGTCCAAAGCTGTAAGATCAGGAGAACGGGCTGGCCAATTTATGCCCGTGTTTGTTACAACACTCAACTGAACGTCGGAGGTTTCAAGCGTCAACTTTAGGTTACAATATCTCCGGATGTAATTAACATTTTACAATACAACAAACGGCACTGATTACGTATTTGTTTATATGTTCAGATGTGCTAACAAAACTAACGTGGTTCCATTTAAAAAAAGGAAGGTTTGTGTTAAAAAACATACTTACGTGCATTTTTGTATGGTTTGTATTAAACAATTACACTAGCCCCTCTCCTCACGTTCGGTCGGTGGAATCGGTTCGTCAGTATTTGATGTAGTTTACGAAATATATCCAGCGGTAACGTTAGGTGATTCACCCTGTATATAGGTCATCCATACTGGGAATCGAGAATTGCTACGATTTTTTCCCTGTTATCGAAATCGATACAGGCAAGATATACGTCTACCCATTCCTGAGAAAAAGGGGTCTTGACAGAAGAAGAGACAGAGACGGTCGTACAGCAAGTGACAGGAAAGATATTTTTTTGTAATGTAATTGCATATCATCAATTTTCCGATATTTTTACCTTTGTTGTATTCTGAAACCTTGCCAAATTTCTTGATTCTAGGTGAACGAGAATTACCCTGCAGGTTCTGATAAGTGAGTTGGCGAGTATCAGTATATATGATGTAAATGGCTGTATCTTTTGACTGCATTGACTTTGAAGCTTTGACCGCCAAAGGACTATAGAGCTTAGTACCTCTCATAAATTTTGAATTGAGACGTCAATCCGTTCCTAAGAAAAAGGGGTCTTAACAGACTAATGGATGGACAAATAGTGGAAAAAACATTTTTTTCTTGCGATATAACTATAGTTTAATAATTTTTGGATGTTTTTCCTTTAGTTGTACTGTGAAACCTTCCTACTTGCTAAATTTCATGGTTCTAGGTGAACGGGAAGCACCCGACAGGTTTTGATCAGTGAGTTTCCGACTATCGAAATATGTAACATAAAGGGCAGTATTTTTTGAGTGGTCGAATTCCTTACACCTCCACGAGACCGTAGACCTCAGTATGTGGTATAAATTTCAGCTTGATACGCCTACCAGTTCCTGAGGAAAAGGGTTATCAACAGTCGGACAGGCAGACATACAGAAGAACAATAGAGTGATTCTGTAAGGATTCTGTTTTTACCGATCGAGGTACAAAACCCTAACATTGCTTGTGCGCAGTAACGCTGATATCTCCCCATATTTACTGGAAATACGAGCCCCCAAAAATTATGCTCATCACAAATCCACAACTCCTGTCGATACACATGTTCGTTCATTGCCGAGGTTTGCAGGTTCGCAGATTTGATTTATATTTGATGGGATCTTAGCGGTATACATAGCAATCCAATACCTTCAAAAATATTTCATTATTATTGTTCAGTGCATAAGCAATAACACAAGTGAGATGCACTTAAATATCCCGTTGTATCATTGTTGCCACCTGCGCAGTAGGCAGAAATAGTTGAGCGCCAGCTGGAAAATTGTGCATTTCTGTAGTTTCAAAGTGTCTACTTGCTGGAAATCGCACAAAATAACGTATGGTCCCAGGGCGGTAGGGGGGGGGGGGGGTCGCCTGCTGACCTGCACTCTCCTCGTGCTACCTCTTCAGTACATAAAATACCTCTGCAGTCTTCATGGACAGGAGTTCCAGCGCTCAAAAGCCTTCTAGAAAAGTCAAAGGAGGAAGCAAATATACTATCTGATCAAGAGCATCCAGACGCCTATGAGTGGACATGGGGTGTAGCTACACTTTACCTTTATGACCACTTGAACTGTGCTGGGGATTCTCCCAGTGAGGTGTCTGAATGGCTGTTGAGGAGTGGTAGCAGCCCATTATTCCTCATGTTCAGAAACCAGGGTTAGGTAGTCAACCTGGACGCTTGTAGTAGGGCACAGCTGGTGTGGCCCCACTCGGCATTCTCGCCAAATATACTCAAGATGGCAGATCTATACAGGGTGTTACAAAAAGGTATGGCCAAACTTTCAGGAAACATTCCTCACACACAAATAAAGAATATATGTTATGTGGACATGTCTCCGGAAACGCTTAATTTCCACGTTAGAGCTCATTTTAGTTTCGTCAGTATGTACTGCTCAATGGAGCACGTTATCACGATTTCATACGGGATACTCTACATGTACTGCTAGAACATATGCCTTTACAAGTACGACACAACATGTGGTTCATGCACGATGGAGCTCCTTCACATTTCAGTCGAAGTGTTCGTACGCTTCTCAACAACAAATTCGGTGACCGATGGATTGGTAGAGGCGGACCAATTCCATGGCCTCCACGCTCTCCTGACCTCAACCCTCTTGACTTTCATTTATAGGGGCATTTCAAAGCTCTTGTCTACGCAACCCCGCTACCAAATGTAGAGACTCTTCGTGCTCGTATTGTGGGCGGCTGTGATACAATACGCCATCCTCCAGGGCTCCATCAGCGCATCAGGGATTCCATGCGATGGAGGGTGGATGCATGTATCCTCGCTAACAGAGGACATTTTGAACATTTCCTGTAACAAAGTGTTTGACGTCACGCTGGTACGTTCTGTTGCTGTGTGTTTCCATTCCATGATTAATGTGATTTGAAGAGAAGTAATAAAATGAGCTCTAACATGGAAAGGAAGCGTTTCCGGACACATGTCCACATAACATATTTTCTTTCTTTGTGTGTAAGGAATGTTTCCTGAAAGTTTGGCCGTACCTTTTTGTAACACCCTGTAGATGTGGCAACATCGCACTGATGTCTTGGCAGGAAGCTCAAGTTTTGGCGGGAAAAATAGGTCAGTTGGGTTACTCCACCCTTCTCCCTTCTCATCCGCCGGTCGCGGTCGCCGAGCGGTTCTAGGAGCTTCAGTCTGGAACCACGTGGCTGCTACGGTAGCAGGCTCGAATCCTGTCTCGGGCATGGATGTGTGTGATGTCCATAGGTTAGTTAGGTTTAAGTAGCTCTAAGTTAAGGGGACTGATGACCTCAGGTGATAAGTCCCTTAGCACTTAGAGCCATTTGAGAGCCTTCCCATCCACTCTCACCTCTCCTGCCCTCCCCCATCTAGAAATTGGAGGACTCATTTTGTGCTGGGCTGCTGGATATGACGGACATGTCTTTATTTTGTATGCATTGCGGTATATTGGTTATTTAAACAATCTGAGTTGTCATAGACAGTAGCTCTATTCAGTGTGATCGCCTTGAGGTTCAGAGTCCAACTGACGTAGTACACAACACCACCACAAGAGGGCGCTGTTGGCCCTCCCCTGGCCCCTCAAGGGAAAAATGGCGGGATTTCGCACAGTGTCTGTTTAGCCGCTGGACTGAGAAGATCACACATCGATAGGTTAATACAGCATACACAAGGCATTGTTTAAACTATTTGATTAAGAAAATTGTTTTTTTTTTCAGAAATCTCAATACACCTTGAAATTGATGCATGTGTTTTCAACAATTTAGACGACAGCAAACAATTGCGGGACTTTTTCATTCCGATCACATATGGAGGCATATAGTTACACTGTCACGGATTGCTTGAATGTATCGGGAAAACCTTCTCGCTTCTCGCCACCCCACAGGCTGCCCGGCGTCGGGGAGCATCAGAGAGACTTGGAACTGCCTGTGTCCGTATGGGTCGCTGAAAGGAGCCACGCAATGGGCTTGCAGCGCTTCCTCTTACATCTTCCGTGGTAGATAATGGTGCTGGTACAGGGTGGACAGTTTATCCCCCACTAACATGAGCTATCACACACGGTGGCCGCACTTCCTGTCGTGCTGGAAATACTTGAAGCCTTCCTCCATCTTATTACTGGTGCACAAATGGACCTTCTCATTGAACACAAATTACTTCTGGAGCGTTCAAGCAAAGTGCGGAATACTGTGACTTTTTTTTTTGTCATCAGTCTACTGACTGGTTTGATGCGGCCCGCCACGAATTCCTTTCCTGTACTAACCTCTTCATCTCAGAGTAGCACTTGCAACCTACGTCCTCAATTATTTGCTTGACGTATTCCAATCTCTGTCTTCCTCTACAGTTTTTGCCCTCTACGGCTCCCTCTAGTACCATGGAAGTCATTCCATCATGTCTTAGCAGATGTCCTATCATCCTGTCCCTTCTCCTTATCAGTGTTTTCCACATGTTCCTTTCCTCTCCGATTCTGCGTAGAACCTCCTCATTCCTTACCTTATCAGTCCATCTAATTTTCAACATTCGTCTATAGCACCATATCTCAAATGCTTCGATTCTCTTCTGTTCCAGTTTTCCCACAGTCCATGTTTCACTACCATACAATGGTGTACTCCAGACGTACATCCTCAGAAATTTCTTCCTCAAATTAAGGCCGGTATTTGATATTAGTAGACTTTTCTTGGCCAGAAATACCTTTTTTGCCATAGCTAGTCAGTTTTTGATGTCCTCCTTGCTCCGTCCGTCATTGGTTATTTTACTGCCTAGGTACCAGAACTCATTAACTTCATTGACTTCGTGACCATCAATCCTGATGTTAAGTTTCTCGCTGTTCTCATTTCTACTACTTCTAATTACCTTCGTCTTTCTCCGATTTACTCTCAAACCATACTGTGTACTCATTAGACTGTTCATTCCGTTCAGCAGATCATTTAATTCTTCTTCACTTTCACGCAGGATAGCTTATCTTTCAAATGTCAGAGGAACTAAATGTACCACTGCACAAAGAGAGAGAGAGAGAGAGAGAGAGAGAGAGAGAGAGAGAGAGAGAGAGTTAGAGCTTTGTAGATGACGCAAGAATATTTAAACTGTAAAAAAAAGATCACACCAGACTTGTGAAACCTCCCTTAGACACTTCGTGCGCTTTTGTGGGAAATAACACATCCTTCCCTTATCTTTGAGCATGAGCTGCTTCAGGAGTTATTAAATCCAGTTGAATATGTCTGTAAATCGACTTTCAAAACAATCGCTGCACAGTAGTCGCTTCGAGATGTGTCATAAATAAACTGTTAAACAATCTGCTGGGATGAATTTCACAAACTGAACATTAACTTATGCAGTAGAAAATGTTAATTAAAACTGCATATCGACACTGCTCTGAAATATTTGCATGCACAAACAAGTTAGGTGAAGTGTTTAATGCTTCAGTACATTTGCAAATGTTACCGTAAACAACTTGTTTCAAATACACTCGCACAGAAAACACTGCACTGTCTTCCCAGGTGCACCTGGAACGGAAATATATTATGTACAAGGAAAAAAAAAGGATTCAAATAAATTCAAAAATACATCGTGCGGGAATATTGTTCATAAAGTGAAACTAAAATAAATGAGCGCAAATTCACCGCATTGGAACTCTGAAGACGATCCTACATCACGTAAAAAAATACTGTTAAATACACTATCACAGTAGTTTGCTACACACGGCATGGCCATAACTCGGGACCCGCGAAGCGCCGGCGCGGCCGTCAGTGGCCACAGCTCGCTACAGAGTGAAGCGGCTACCGGAAACGGGGGTTCTATGGCACAAATACCGGATCAGCAGAACAAGTTGGTATTTCCAGAACCCCACATGCGGAAATTCGTGGCCGGCAGATAACCACCAATTTGCCCTGTGTGCTCAGACCAGCATTCATCGGTAAGTGGGGTGAAATGCTGCACTCCTGCGGGCTCCCAAAAGTATTGATCGGCACAGCCCGTCAACTGCCCTTCCTGTTTAGTTTCCACCGAATCAGTGTTCCTATATAACCTCTACACCCTCCACTCCCGGTCTCACTCAGCCAGCGTCAGTTCACAAGAGTAGTTGTTCTTTTAGTTGGGTGTGTGTCCATTTGTTGTTGAAAATGAAGCATTCAGCGTTAGCGGCAAACGATGTAGAATTGTAGAAGAAGGAGAACAATATGAACTGCTGCCTAAGTGAATAATTTATTTTTGCAAATATGTGGTTATGGTGTTGAAATTGGGAAATTTGTGTGTTAAAAAATTCTCGTTCCTTTCCTTGTTTTAAAGCGCAACTCCAGTATTTTATCCTGGACTGCGAGGGCGAACGGAAGGAGGAGGAGGCTGGACCACAGCGAACGCTCCTGTGGAAGGCTTGCACCTAGCGCTGTCATATGAATATTAAAATAAAATTCATGGTGGTAGTAGTGTAATTTGTTTTTTGTATCATTGGTTTATTTCTTGTTTCACACTTGTTCTCGTTGCATCTCACATGATCAAAATGCAAATCAGGCTGGAGGGAATGCTGGAGGCTGAAAAAATACGCCAGCCACACGCTGGGGAACAGCCTCGAGCAGCAAATACGCAGCTCCGGTAGTTACGTAAGTATAGAAAAGGAAAGAAATATCTATGTAATAGTGGCTATGTTACTCAAAAATGAAATATTTTGTCTTGTTACAGCGACAGTTCTAGAGACGTTAGACCTCCTAGACATGCAGCTGGAGCCTATTCGCAAAAAAAAAAAAAAAAAAAAAAAAAAAAAAAAAAAAAAAAAAAAAAAAAAAAAAAAGGTTTGTTTGTTTATGTCTGTAGTATAGGAAGTTTTTCCTTCTTCTCTACAAGTCCGTATATGTATATATATATATCTTATATATCTTCCTGTTGTTGTAGATGGCATGGATTGGAGGCACCATATCGATTATTATGAGGATGAGATACTTGAATGGGTCAGGGAAATGGCCCTAGTTCAAGAGCTGCAAAGGCAGCATGACCTGCGCCTTTTAGAGGATGAGGTTTCTGAAGGAGTAGTAGAGATACCTGACAATGTCGTTGAAATATTCACGTCTTGGACCCAGAGCGTGAAAGGTAATTACTCACTCTACTTACAAATAATTATAGCAGCAGCAGGAAACAATGTCTAGAGCTTTGTACTTAATTGTGTTCGTTAGCCTTTCTTCCTTCTACAGTGGCTACATCTCCTCAGCCACAGCACACTATGATGCGTCTACCGGTGACAGTGAAGCCTGTTACATTGAAACGAGGTCCTGTGCAGCAAGCTTCCCCAGCGAGCCACCAGTTGCCACGTGAGAGGCCACAGCCGCCCCAGCACCACTTCTCTGGATGAAACAAGGAGCCGCCATCCCTCAGGATAGCGGGTCAGGCCTACAGCAGCGGCGGCCATAGCCACAGCCAGGCTGTTGCCACTACCTTGCCCGGTAGCGCCGCCTCATTCTCCTACTCAGCCTCCTCAGAGTCTTCCCTGGAAACGAAAGGTATGTGTGCCCCTGTACATCTTGTCGACACTATCATCAACAGGATGCCCCTCTTCACCCTCTAGTAGTAGTACTATTAATAATTCAGCCGTGGTAAAAATTGCTGTTTTTAAGAGCGCGCCGCAGCGCGTAGTGTGTAGCAGTCGCCCTACGTTTATGGCGGTGGCGCCGCTGTGGCAATCGCAGCTTTGGTGTCTCCCTCTGTTGGGAAAGTTTCCCTGTTCATGTGCATTTAAGGGGCGCTATGAGCTCGCCAGTCGGTCAGTCTGGGTCAGTCTCTCGTCCCCAGCTTGCTAGTCTATCTCTCGTCCTCATTTGTTTGGCGGTTAGTGTCTGTCTGTCGTTCGGAGTGCTAGTATGTCTGTCGTTCGGATCAACCTTTAAAACCGGCAAAATGAGAGTCTTTCCACTCCGCCAGTAAGAGAACTCAGCGAGTGGTCGCCCGGTCGGGGCGTAGTTTCTGCATCTGAGTCTGCGCGTTAGGCCGCCAGTCTGCTCGAGTTTGCTCAGGCAATGGTCATTCGCGGTTGGATCGATCGGTTGGTCGGTCGCGCACTGAGACACAAGATGACTTGTCCGTCTTGAGCGTCGGCGTATGTGAGGTCGCCACGTGAGTCCAGTGGGCCGCGGCGTATAGCGAGGGGTAGTGACTTCGCGGTCGACACGAGAGCAACAGGAGTCAACCCACGACATCAGTCTGGCCGGTGCGAGCTGCGACGGCGTGAGACGGGAGATCGGCGCGCCTCCTGCATCCGTTGAAGCGGCTGGCAGCGGACGGTTCAGGAGAGCGATTTGAGGGTGCTGCGCCAGGTCTTCTCGAGAAATCGCAGTTTATTAGAAGCTGAGTGATTGGTGATATATTGTTTGATTTACTCTTGTTAAATTCTGCTTGTTTTCTTGGTGAGGTCCCAGCCGTTTTGCTTTGGGGTCGTCCCACCATTCTTCTCCGTTTGCCCACCCGCGGGAAGGTGGTTGTTTATAAATTGGTTGGTCCGTTTTTCCCTTGTGGAGTAGGGGCTGGTTAGAGCAACCTGCGGTTCGGGTTGTTCGCTGATCTCCCTATCAATCTACCGTACGTTAGTAGCTGCTTCTGTCATGTTTGTCGGATTTGGTGTGTGTAACGAATTTATTGCTTGGAGTGTACCGGTCTAATACCTGAAATATGTTTGGAAACTTTGATATTATTGCCTACGATCTTGAGAGGCGGTATCTGTGTACTGTAGACCATCTGAATTATTGTTTGGCCAACCTTGTAGAATTTTATGTAAGATTGCATTTCATGGGCTTTTATTTAAATGATCATTATAGTATATAAAGTTGCCACCCTTTCACCGTAAGACTCTACTTAGAAATTGAAATCAAGTTGCGACCTACGGTATTTTAATTGTTAGTGTTTTGTACCATTTCCATCCCTCCTACGGGGGTGCATAGTTTGTGTGCTTGTATAAATTGTAAAAAACTCTTAGTTTAAAGTTATCTGGTGTGTTGCAGATTTGCACCAGTGTAGTCTTTCACAGGCTGTTGTGAGCGCTCGTAGCTACGGCCGTGTCAAAAGGGAGCGGGAAGGTTCTCTGCCCGAAAACTCATACAGTCAAAACTTGTTTCTTTCCGCCTCTGAATAAATTGTAACTTTGATATTTAGAGGGTGCTTTCTGATTGTAATTTTAAATCTGTTTCTTTTGAAAAATGCTTTTAGGCACTATTAAAGTGAATAAAATTCCCATTTGTTAAAAGGAATTTGGTTACGATTTCATCAGTTACTCCCTGGCAACTACATCCATGCTTACAGTGTGATTAAATGTGTTAATGTTCTTGATGAATCGCTAGTAAATAAAATAAATTCTTAAGAATATTCTTTGAAAATAACTCACGGTTCAGTAATAAAGATAACCCTGTGGCTAGTGGCAGTTCCCTCTCCCGACCCTTTAGTGAAGGACTTCAGGTCAGTGACAGCATACGGCAGTTGGAATACTCGGTGATTGCAGACGCCTTTGTGGAGCGAGGCTCGTTCACGAGGATCGAAAATCCCGCAGGAGTCTACCGCGACCTTGTTGACTGTCTGAGAGCGTGACCTCCCGTCGTGGAAACGGAGCTCCATAGGGTAGTCAATGATCCACGATATCCTGCCATTAAATGCAGTGCGGTGCTCTGCGTCGAACTAACGCACCCCCTCACCCCCTCAAAGTTGCCGCTGGCGTCGAAGAGACAAGTCTTCATTATCATTGGGCGGAAAATGTCGTGATAACGTGGAGCATGTCAATCACTGAGTGGTTTCGTCAATCTACGTTGAGTGCTATACTGGCCTAATTGTCCGAGATGAAAGTGAGAGGGTCAGCTAAGGCACTACACCTTGACATACATATACACTTCTGTGATCCGGTAAATGGAGGTTCTAGCTATAACAAGCTCCCTAAGGATAAAGCTAATACGAGGGCATGCATTACTGTCGGAAATGGGAAGGATCAGGCTTGTTTTGCATGGTCAGTCCTGGCTTACGAGAGAAATTACAATCGTAGGGATCATCCTGAGCATCACGGTACATACCATGTAGAGGATATAATTCGTGGGTGTTATAACTCGGATGGTATCGAGTTTCCCGTCAAGATCCAGCACATAGCTAAATTTGAGGCGCAGAATACCGGAATATCGGTTCATGTTTACGGCCTGGAGAAGAAAAGCAAGCGAGATGCGCGGGACGAGAACATAATCGTCGGCCCTCTCCATTTCTCAGAATTGTCTGGTGAGTGAGAGATGCATGTAGACATGCTGCCCATCTCTGAAGACGATAATTATGTTTGATTCAAAGGCTGTTTCGCCTTCTCACCTCCCATATGAAGGGACAACCACATAAACAGCATATTTGCTTATGGTGCCCCAGTGCCGTTTCTTCAGATGAGTTGTTTGCAGAGCATCTAGTAGACTGTGCTTCCCAGAACTTGGTACATGCTATTATGCCAAATTCATAAAGCTTAAAAATACTCATCACCGGTAATGAGGCCTATACGAGTGTACGCCGACTTTGAATGCCTCCTCGCTCCTGTGACATGATGTGAAGGTGATCCTACGACCTCACTTATCACCTTTATGTAGAAACACATACCATATGCGGCAGTATACCAAATTGTATCATTGTATTGTTGTGTTGAGAAACTGAAAAGTTCTGTACACCCAAACGGAACACGAGAAATAGGAAATTTTTAATGATGCCCATACGAGTGTACGCCGACTTTGAATGCCTCCTCGCTCCTGTGACATGATGTGAAGTAGATCCTACGACCTCACTTATCACCTTTATGTAGAAACACATACCATATGCGGCAGTATACCAAATTGTATCATTGTGTTGTTGTGTTGAGAAACTGAAAAGTTCTGTACACCCAAACGGAACACGAGAAATAGGAAACTTTTTAATGATGCCCATACGAGTGTACGCCGACTTTGAATGCCTCCTCGCTCCTGTGACATGATGTGAAGGTGATCTACGACCTCACTTACCACCTTTATGTAGAAACACATGCCATATGCGGCAGTATACCAAATTGTATCATTGTATTGTTGTGTTGGGAAACTGAAAAGTTCTGTCCACCCAAACGGAACACGAGAAATAGGAAACTTTTTAATGATGCCCATACGAGTGTACGCCGACTTTGAATGCCTCCTCGCTCCTGTGACATGATGTGAAGGTGATCCTACGACCTCACTTATCACCTTTATGTAGAAACACATACCATATGCGGCAGTATACCAAATTGTATCATTGTATTGTTGTGTTGAGAAACTGAAAAGTTCTGTACACCCAAACGGAACACGAGAAATAGGAAACTTTTTAATGATGCCCATACGAGTGTACGCCGACTTTGAATGCCTCCTCGCTCCTGTGACATGATGTGAAGGTGATCTACGACCTCACTAATCACCTTTATGTAGAAACACATGCCATATGCGGCAGTATACCAAATTGTATCATTGTATTGTTGTGTTGAGAAACTGAAAAGTTCTGTACACCCAAACGGAACACGAGAAATAGGAAACTGTATAAAAGAGTCTCTGTCTCTGGCAACCTATGAAGCTTGTTTTAATCGGAGCGGACATATTCATTTTAACACAATTTTTGTGTTTGTAACTCGAACGGAAACTTGAAGCCACTTTATGAAACTTTGATGTGAAATGGCAATTTTGACTTCGGGAGAACGTGCACGGCGTGGGCGACCTGTGACGTGGAAGCGGCTCCTTTGCCGTCCATCGGCACACGCCTTGTGCCCGGAGGCAGTATGTTTATAAAGAACAAATCTAAATAAAATACACAAATTTTATCTTCACTTCGTCACGAGTAGTTGCAATCTCGCACGAAGCTGTTATTCATTTGTTTTGTAATAAGAACAAGCTTATGACGTTTCTTTGCACCGATATCGATCATAAAATTCGTAAAAATGATAGTGAAAGTAGGAAGTTTTTGGCTGAGTTGACTGAAGAACCTTTTTTTTAGGCTGTGTGATAGGCTTGGAGCTGTTCCAGTTCGCCTCATTTGCAGCAAAACACTCGCTTATTTTAAACATGGCAGTTTAAAGTGTCAGTACCGAACATCTCATCAACAGTTCCATAAAAATTTTCCTCTGGGTAGTGTAGCTTGTCAAAAAAATCTCTAATCGCATTTTCTTCCTTACAAGAGAAGCACGGCCTTAACAAAATCGCTCTATGAGCGGGCAAGCAAAGTTTGCCGGAACAGTGCTGCGTGAATGTTGGGCATTTCATAAACAACAGAAGCCATTTTCAGATAGAAAAAAAAAATGTTGGAAGCGGCCGCGGCACTTTTTGAAGAGGAAAACCGCAGTTCGCGGTATTCATTGTCAGTAACACGCAATATGAGAAGAACTGAACTTTTGACTGCTGGCAGTAAAAGTAGTTTGCTCGAACTTCTGCAGATGATAGTTGCAAAGAAATAATGTCTTTTTCAACCGACGGGCCCAGGTGTGATCGGTAAGAAAAGGACCAGTAAAGAGAAACAAGGGTCAGAATTCTGGGCTACTATCTGATCAGTGCATAATTCACCCAACAGCCCTTTGTGGAAAACTTAGTGGTACTCTGAAGTAAGTAATGAACAGCTCTATCATGGTGATTAACTTTATAATGTCTCGTACTACTCTTCATACAAGACAATTCAAAGAGCGTGATTCGGTACTTGGATGTAAAAATAATTGTGAAGTAGGTATTGAAGTATTTTCAAGTTTTATGTCTTACCTTAGGAAGGACTATGCAGCAGGATTGTTAGACTTCGCAGTATTCTTAAAAGCACCTTTTGAAGTTTCACCAGCAGCAGAAGCCCCGAAGTTGTTTCGCCCTTCAAATCCATTCCTCCGAATGGAGATAGTGGACTTGAAGTAAGACGTTTCCTTGCAGATGTATAAAACTGCATGCACCGAAGAATTCTGTGGTAAACATGTCCCAGAAAAATATGGAAATTGCAAAAAATTAGCCATTTACGATGTGTAGCTCCAAATAAATTTGTGAAACTTCATTTTCAAAAATGAATTTTTGAAGACTTAATATCGCTCAATATTAACGACCGTCTGCCTCGCAGACAATCTTCGCATAAACTCTACCCCTCGTGAACCTAACTTCAAAAAAACTGCCTTAAGACCACAAATGTAATTTCTCCCATTGATTCTGTAATACATTTACGTCTAACTGTTGCCTTTCGTATTACTTTGTGAGTGGTAATTAAAATAAAAATTAGTAAAGAATATGAGTTGACCTTTTTTGGATTTCGATGAAAATTTTCAAAAGTATCCGGACACCACCTAAAATTACTTGCTTGACCCTTGTTGCTCAGTATTATTCAACAGAGATGACCAAAGCTATTCAGGGCACCAATAGCAACTGCGCTGGTTCACTTCTGTGCCATTGGCAAATAAATTTCTCAATGATCATTGTATTGTTGTGTTGAGAAACTGAAAAGTTCTGTACACCCAAACGGAACACGAGAAATAGGAAACTGTATAAAAGAGTCTCTGTCTCTGGCAGCCTATGAAGCTTGTTTTAATCGGAGCGGACATATGGTGGGAACAATGAAATCAAACAAGTCAGAAATTTTTCCATTATCTACAGAACTTCGTAGCCGTAAAAGGAACGGTGCAATACTCACTTTCACTGGCGAAATGACTCCTCTCTCTCACTGTCCCCCCTCCCCTCCCCACACCCACCCCAAAGAAGAAGAAAACATCTTGACAATATTGCCTACAATGCATGATCGAAAGGATGAGAGTGGAATCGTCAGAATTCCGGAAATCACAGAGATCTACCATGCCACAAGGGATGGCGCTGATTGCTTTGATTAATTATACCATACCTACTCGGCGTCCAGGACAACTGGCAGATGGCATCTGTGCCTATTCTGTGGGTTGCTGATTGCCGCCGGAATCAACTGTATGGTACTTTTATTCAGTACTTATTCAAAACCTAAAGAATCTGTACCAAATCGACGAAACTAATGAAGTTACCTATTGGTTTGAAAAAGCCACTTCTTGAGGCAAGAATGAAGATCCCAACTTTCTCCCGATCTACAAGAAACCGTCGCAGGGAGTCAGAGCATACCAGTACAGTAGCAGTTGCCTATCGAAAGGAACAGCAATTCAGACAGATATGTCTTTTATACCAGAAGCAACAAGCGTGAATGTAAAACTTGGTGCAACATATTCAAAAAATTCATATATGCAGAACATCGAGTGAAAATATATTAAAAATGTGAAAATGAAGGACAATAAAAAAAGCAAAGGCTTCTTTGATGTTATAATTAGTTCAAACGTATTGTATCGCGAAAAATAAACTGATTTTGAAAGCTTATTTATTGAGTTTTTAATTTGGGGCAGTCCAGAACCCCACGTAGGGGTAATGTAATATCTGGGATGGGTAGTAGTTGAGTGTTGAACAATCTGGGTAATAACGGACACACAATCCTGAACTGTGTTGTTATTCGCAGTTCAAAACATCTAACAAAATACTGTGATTGAAGCCACTATCCACACAGATGCACCAGCTGGAGTGGTGCCTCTTATACTCTGCAGCCAATGATCCCAAACGTTTTACTCGTTCATTCTAAACGACTTCATTTTCAGATTAAGGTTTTGTTTGCAATAACAATAAACAAAGGGTCAAGGTCAGAGAGAGGTGGGGGTAGAGGATATGGTCAGAGAAGGGGGCGGAAGGAAATGAATATAGCGAGGGGGAAATAGGAGATGAACTGGACAGAGAGAGAGAGAGAGAGAGAGAGAGAGAGAGAGAGAGAGAGAGAGAGATAGGGAGTGGGAGGAGGTAGGAGGTGATGGACAGTGAGAGGAGGTGGGAGGAGGACATGGAGAGAGAGAGGGAGGAGCAGAAGATTAGGAAGGATAAACAATTTCCATACATATTTAGCAATTGTTATGCATTGTCGGGTTCGCTAGTCTGCAATAAAGGACGCTTCTTCCTCGTCGAATAATTCCTGCGCGTAAGAAAACTTGTTGGATGTGACTGACTATATTAATAATGTATCGACCAGTACGCGTTGGCCTGTTAGTATGAAGGTGGTTTAAAAAGTTCTCGGAACGGAATAGACAAAAGTACTTACATCACTGAAAGTTTTGTTTATTTTTCAATGTAGTCTTCTTGTAGATTAACGCACTTGTTCAACGATGTTCCAGTGCCCTGATCCTATCTCGAAAATGAGTTTCCTCCAGGCCTGCAAAATAATTGTCAACTCCGGCTATAAATTTTTCATTTGAAGTGAATCTTCGTGCACCAAGAAAAAATTTTAGTTCCGGGATGAGATGGAAGTCTAACGGAGCCATATCAGATGAATAAGGTGGGTGTGGCAACAATTCACACCTTAGTTCGTGTAATTGTGCTATGGCGACGACACATGTGTACGGGCGCGCGTCACGACTCGCGGCACCCACCTAGCAGATAATTTTTTCATTTCTAATTCTTCAATTAAAGTGTGGTATACCCTTTCAGATGATATCTGGTAAGCGTGAGCAATTTCGCGTACTTTCGGCGATCCTCCATGACCATTTTGTGCACTTTTGCAATGATTTCTGGAGCAGTGACACATCTTGGCCGACCACTGCGCGGATCATCATCTAAGCTCTCCCGACCAAATTTAAATTCATTTGTCCACTTGGCAACAGCTGAATATGAAGGAGCAGAGTCCCCCAGTGTATTAGGGAAATCGGCATGAATGTCCTTTGCTTTCATACCTTTCTTTACGAAGTACTTATTCACTGCTCGATTTTTTCCATCTTCGTAAATCACTACGCGGGAACAACAACAGAGCCACGTCTCTTCCAAGAGCACTGACGAGGCACGTGTTTGCAGGCAAAAGTCCAATGAATATCACGTGAACAACTCCTTGGTGACCTCTCGTGGTGATTCCGAGAACTTTTGAAACCACACTCGTATCACAGCCACACCTCACACTTCGATGGCTCTAACCTGAAAAAGTTATTTGTGTGGAAGTCTGATGAGCACCATTGACATGCATCAAAACAAAGAGGAAATAATCTGAAATTGAAGTCCAGCCACAGGTAGCAGATAGTGCACTTTTAAAACTCCCTAATACTGCTGGTGTAACTCAGCTCCCTGCTTGGGAAACCCGTAATCGTGCGATGGACACGATGCAGTTACACGGGAAACTAGACCCGACACCACAGCACGCAAATCCTGATCAGCACTGGAAACAGAACAGGCGGAGCTTACAGTTGAGTATTTTCGACAGAGTTTGACGTTTCACGAATAATAGCAGAGGACGTATACAACGCGAGCACTGGGGCAGTAATACAACCAAGACTGTGCCAACTATACTGTATCTATGGCGGTACGTATATATCGGGAGGCGAACGATCATCGTTAATTCTGAATGCAAACGCTGGGCGAACACGAATTGAGATCAGCTCCAGACGGGCGTGGTATATTCCGTGCAATTAGTTATTAGCTTCAGTCGAACTGTTTCTATTACATGCCAGCGTATCTCTGCAGTATTGCCACGAATCACGAACGCAGTTCACTGGCATTTGTTCAGGTCATCTTCAGTGCGGTATGTTGAACGGAACGTATACCGTATTTAACTTCGCAAATTGAGAATTTAAACGTATCTTTACATTACGACAGCTACATTTTATTAGACGCTAGTTTATAAACAAAAGATTGTTCCTAGAAATATTAATCAACTGCATTTCTTCTGATGTTGCTTGTACAATTCCGCGCTCAGCTCTTAAAAGGCAGGTTCTCATCGAGATTAATAGATTTTGATCGGTTACAACGCACAGTTCTCCTCATTCAAACAGCTAAATGCAAAATATGTGTGTTAGAATCAGAACGACTAAATCGTGGAACTGTCTTTTTTATTCGTCATAATCACGGCAGTAAACTACACAGTAATTTCATACAGTCTCTTATGACAAACACAACACGAGAACTGCAACAACTTTTTACATCATCACATGTTAGGAAATTATTAAGGTGTTATTACACTGACCATACAAATACTTGCAGAGTGTGCGATTTCCGTCTGCACCACATGACACACAGTTAAGAAACACACAGATTACAGCCAGCCGACATACTTGAATTCCTCCAGATTACGCTGGGGTGACGTGTAAAGCATTGCAGCTTTACGGATGTCCCTATGCCTTACCTCTTGTAGTGAACGAGTAATTCTGTTTCGATGACCTCATTTCTTATGTGGCCTGTATTGCATTAGCCATATACTGCACGTAGTTATTTCTGCTGATTCATTGTTATATCGGCTGCTCCATTCTGCATCACTCTGTTTTAAAAACTGTGTTACCTTTCTGCAGAGCCTTTGCAAAGTCGTACGTACTGTGCTACATATTCTGCTATCGTTAACTTACCTTGAACGACAAGTTAGTCTCTTAAATAAAATGCTTAATGAGTGTAACCTTTTGTATTAACTCACGGGCGAAATACATCGTGTAACAAAACGATTTGGGTAAGATTAGAGGTATTGTAGAGGTTTCTCATTAGGATCAAATTGAGTATGGGAATCGTCGTCAGGTTAAGTCATCCCACCCTACATAACAGGCAGGCCGGCAGGAGTGGCAGAGCGTTTCTAGGAGCTTCAGTCTGGAACCGCGAGACCGCCACGGTCGCAGGTTCGAATCCTGCCTCGGGCATGGATGTGTGTGATGTCCTTAGGTTAGTTAGGTTTAAGTAGTTCTAATTTCTAGGGGACTGATGACCTCAGATGTTAAGTCCCATAGTGCTCAGAGCCATTTGAACCATAACAGGCATCTGGTGTCTGGTGACTCATATAGACGCAGTGCACGCCAGCGTAATGTTGATCAGCAGTTGGTAAATCGTGGAATGTCAAACCATTCCGTGCTGCCCACAAAAACATCTTGTCTTTGTCACGATGCACGATGGAGATTGTATTTCTTTTTGCGCAATAAATCTTTTGCAAAAAAAAAAAAAAAAAAAAAAACGAGTTGAAAATAGCAGCAGGCAGTTACGAGTGGACCTTCAAAGTTACATTCCACATTATTTTGGCAGACCAAGTAACTTTTATTAAATGCCGGTCTACATTTGAAAGCGCCACAAATACATGACACTATTTTTACTGTTCAAAAAATTCCAAAACATTCGTAATTTCGCGCCATTGGTGTGTTGGAGCGAAGTGCGGTTGGCATCCCTGTAGAGGCCTGTGTTTAATGTGTAACTGCCATAAGTTTCATTATTATACGTCTATTCGTTATCGTTCACTGCTGTATTGAGGAGAACGTAGTGCCGCATAGTTTGCGAATGTCAGGCTGGCAGAGTTGAGGACCAACGGGTCTGCATTAAATTTTGCTTGAAACTCAAGAAAACCTTTACAGAGTCACACAAAATGATGCAGGACGCCTACACCGATGAATGCTTAAGCTGTACTCGGTGTTACGAATGGCTCACACGATTTAAAAATGACCGGATGAAAGTTAAAGGTGACCCTCGTTCAGGATGGCCTTCGACGTTACAGATGACGCTTTTGTGATGAACGTCAACAAAATTGTGGGTGCCATTCGGAGACTGACTGTCCGAAAGATTGCAGAAGAGTGTAACGTTCAGTTGGATCATGTCATGTAATCTTGACACATCATCTTGGAACGCATCGTGTAGCCGCCAAGTTCGTTTCACGACCCATGAGCCGAAGACCAGAACGACCTTCGCCTCGCAATCTGTGAAGAGCTTTTGGATTTCGCAAATGAGATGTGCCTTAAGAGAGTCATAACTGGTGGTGAGAGGTGGGTTTACGGTTACGATGTTGAAACTAAGGTTCAACGTTCACAGTGGATCGGGAAAGGTTCTCCAAGACCAGCAAAGCTCGTCACGTGTGGTCAAATGTCAAAGCCATGCTGATAGTTTTATTTCACTTTGAAGTTCACCATGAATTCGCGCCAAACGGGCAAACTGTGAATCGATGATACTATAGGGACGTGTTGCGACGCCTGCGAGAAAAAGCGAGAGGGAAACGGCCTGAAAAAGTGGCGAGACAATTCGTGGCCCTTGCATCACGATAACGTACCCGCACGTTCATCCCTGTTGGTGCGTGACTAATGCACAAAAAACGAAATCACTTTGCTGCCTAGCCGGCCGCGGTGGCCGAGCGGTTATAGGCGCTCAGTCCGGAACCGCGCGACTGCTACGGTCGGGGGTTCGAATCCTGGCTCGGGCATGGATGTGTGTGATGTCCTTAGGTTAGGTTTAAGAAGTTCTAGGGGACTGATGACCACAGATGTTAAGTCCCATAGTGCTCAGAGCCATTTGAACGATTTTTGAACCACTGTGCTGCAGCATCCTCCGTACTCTCCAGATGTGGCCACGGAGGACTTTTTTTATTTTCAAAGGTGAAGACATCGTTGAAAGGACCATGATTTGCAACGATAGAGGAGATAAAAGAAAATTCGCAGACTGCGCTTCACGCGATCCAGCAGGAGGCGTACCCAGACTGCTTCCGGAGGTGGAAACGGCGTTGGGAGCGTGTATAACTAGTGCAGGAGAGTGTTCGAAGGAGACCAAGCACAATAAGTAAAAGGTAAGCGTAGAAAAAGTTTGTGGACAAAGTTTCCGGATTTTTTGAACAGACCGTGCAGTAACCAATTCTCTGTAAGGAGCTGTCAACACTGTAGCGACCGTTCCGCTCCTTGGTCACGCAGCCATTCGGGAAGCCCTGAATGACGTCCTCGGCGTCGGGTAACCTGCGATTGCTGCGAATCGGTTACTCGACTGCCTGGGCATTGTCGTCTGTGGTGGATGTAGACGGCTTTCGTTCTCGATCTGCACATCCCACGTTTGTGTGCGGCCTTGCGCAAATTGTTGGCACTGTCCCACTACGCGACGTTCTGTTTGGTACACACACCGCTAAAAATGTCATGGTGAACCTGTGTGCAATTTAGACACATTTCCTACAAGAATCGAACAAACACGCGTACTATAACTTTTGAGTACGTTTACAGTCGCTGCACCATTTCACTCGCACGCTGTGCTGCATGTGATGTCCGTACCGCGGCAGGACACGTGTAACACGTCCACTCTTCTGATAACACTCCATTGTTGTCGTGCAGTAGTCCTAGCGTGGTACGACGCGTCCATCTTGCGTTTGCAAGTCCCCTCGTATGATACGGTCAGCTTGTTTCAGTGACAACAAATAAAACGCGTCTGCATTTCGATATCACCTGCACAGTGACTCGACGACAGAAGTGTTCCGCATTTCTCATGCGACACACAGGGTTCGTGACATGTTCTTACCAACACACAATCACCAGGAGGACTTTCATCCGTTAAAAGTCTGAAAGTATGCTTACGGAGTTTTTCGTAATGGAAGAAGCACCTAGTACTAATCATAGGGAAGGCAGACACCTGAATGACATTGTGAGATTTTTTGGTAGAATCCTTGGGACCTGTAGTCAACCCACGAAGGAGTTAACCTGCAAAACACATATTTTATCGATAGCTGAGCATTACTTGTCAGCCTGACTGTATCACGAAATACGATTAATGGAGGAAACTGACAAGATTAGTAGAAAAAAATTACCTTGTGGCACAGCTACATTTCGCATGCTCATCCGACTCCTGTGGCAGACGCTACAAAAGAGGCGTTGTTCATCAATATGTGGTTTATTGTTGAAATTTCCAGAGCTTACATACCTTGGAGAGGCAAGCAATGGGGATGGTGATAAGTTACTTGATAATCAGATCATAGCCGGACAGGAAAAAATGAATCTAGCAAAATTTTGCAGTTAACGATACGAGAAAACTGCTGTGTTACGAAGCTAGAGCCATAAAACGACGAACAGAGACAGGCGCGTCGAAGCTTGTCCAGCAAGTGGTCGTGTTCTTTTGAGGTTGCGACGACCATTCAGAACTCACCTTGAATTTTTGAGAGCGTACGCTGATCATTTCTTGTTAACTGTGTGACAATGCTGTGGGTGGGAATTATGAACAAATGCCACAAAAATAAATTTCTGTTTTGTCCTTCTAAACACTTACACATATCCTAAACTTGTTACATTAAAAGTTAATTTAAGCTCAATGTAAATGAGCAGAAATGTAGTTATTGGTAGTAGTGGGGCTAGACTGGTGTCACGCCACTCTCCATTGTTGCCAGATGCATATAAGATGGCGGCGATGACATCATAAAAGTTGGCGGCAAGTAGACTTGGCACCACCGCATGACGTCATCCAAGATGGCGTTCTTGCCTTATTTTGGCAGCATGTCTTCAAGAAGAGAAAGTATCCTCAAAAGGCTTGACATCATGTGTGTTTTTCGGCCTCTGGGAAAATTTTATCCCAACATAATGTTACGGAGGCCTTACATATCCGTACGGCGGACAGTCTTATCAACAGGGATGCAGATTTTCAGTGGAATCAAGAGCTGGTTGCCATTAAATCTGAGCCGTGTTGCGGCTCTCGTTGGTGCCGTTGGTAGGTTGGAATCTTGCAATAGGGATAGTGGCATCTAGTTTTCTTCTTGTGTTTACTGGCGCCACTACGTTTGCAAGCGTTGTCTGTTCGCGAGTCGCAGCAGCAGCGTTTATAGATATCTAGTACTGTGGTACTACCTTTGGAAGGACGTCTAGTGTTATCCAGGTCTGTGCATGTTGGCAGTTCACTTGGGACGGAGCAGCAGTGAGGTCCGGCAGTGCGTTGGCATGCCGGAACTGCTGGCGGAACGCAGGCACTACGAGATCAAGGGTCTGTAGTTGCGAGGACCACAACCTCATTGTCAACTGGACCCAGGTTGTTTGAGTTGAGTGAACATTAACCCAGTAGTGAAACCTCCATTATTTTGAATCATGCCATTTGTTTGCACGTTGCTCCTCACTGGGTCGCTGAGACTAAGAGCAACGAGTGGAGTGTTTAGAGTTGGCGAAATTAGTTAGCTGTCCGCCGCTTCTTATTATTAATCATTGAATTCCTTGTGTTTATTGGTGAAGTTCAACCAGCGGTATTTTTCTGGCTAGTGGCCGCTAACGCCCCTGTTACCTGCCCTGGAGTTTACCGTATTTTCGCAACAGTGTACCTTTCCTAGCCTTGCCGTTCTGTCCCGTAAGGCATGTAGTTCGACAACCTCCTTGATTATGGTTCGGATATTTTGCTCTTTTGGACTACCTTGGTCGTAGTGGTTCCTTCTGCTTCTGCATGTTCTAAACACCGGATTCTGAATACGCTGTGCTGTGCGCCAGTTCCGCCTTGCCTGGGTTATTCCATCATTGTGTTTGTTACCAGACGTTAGGTAGATTGTGCAATAGTGTTGATCTGCATTTAAACTGTCACTCGTTTGAGTTGCCACCCAGTTAAGTGAATACAGCACTTGGCTGCCTGTCTCATCGGTTACGAAGTTGAGCGACTTTCCCAGGCTGATCCTTGGAGCACTGTCTGAGGCCCACTTCTCTATTTGTTTGATCAGATTGTAATGATCGTTTAAAATAAATTAATTTTGAATTATTACTATTGGGGCCTTCAGTTGACAAGTAATTTGAATTTCTTGTTAATAAGGCCTTCAGCCGTGAATTGTCTTAAGAATGTTTAAATAGATATTGTCCCTGAATAGTGAAATTTGGATGATTGTGTCTTTTTTACAACAAAAAAAATGTTTTAGTATCTCTTGGAGAAGTTTAACTGTTTTTAAGAATTTGCTATCCAGGCCTTCAGCCGTTAAATTGTTTTTGAGTTATTACTGTTGCGGTCTTCAGCTGACAAATAATTTGAATTTCTGGTCAGTAAGGCCTTCAGTGATGAATGCAATTTGTATAAAGATTTTTTAATTACATATTGTCGTAACAGTCAAATTTCGTAATTGTTTCTTATTGTCAACCTCCTATGCAATTGGTTCCAAATAAAGTATATGTGATGTTTTTAAAAAAAAACTGAGGAACCAATGGTAACTGCGTAGGCGTCGTCCACACCCAATCCTGTCTTTCCTAAGTCCCATGTTTCAGTGGTAGCAGAGCTTGGTTAAGATTGGAATATTGCCATTACAGTTACCGTTGGTTCGAATTGTAGCTCTGTTAGTGCTACACGATATTTGTCCTTACTATTTGGTTGTTTCTGGTGAACAATTCTAATGGCGGTAAGGCAGTGCCCCGGGTTCGGCCTGTTAAGGAAGGACCACCTCATTTATGAGCTGGCGATAAGGCGCCAGCCTATTAAGAGTAGCGTGCCGGACTTAGCCGCCCATTTGGGTGCTACCGTTCTTCAGGTGGTTACGCCGGATGTTGTGGGTGAGACAGAAGCAGCTATTGAGTTTTTGTGTAAGGCTGTTAGGAGTCTTGAGGACACCATCGGCTTTTTGGAGGGTACTCAACCTAGTGGCAGTCAGTTAGATAGGGTGCAGGCACAGTTAATTCATTTAACCATTCGGATAGCGGATTTAAGGACATTGAGGTTAGAGGATCGTTATAAGGAATCAACCGCTGAATTGGGGTCCTTCATTAACGAATTGGAGTTCAAGATTACATGTTTAGAGCTTGATGGGAAGAGGACTGGGGAGCAGGACTTAATGTCTTCAGGGGGGGGGGGGGGGGGGCGAGCCAGCCCGGGAATGATGCACTTGTGTCTCCCGAGAGGTTAGAGGCAGCGTTTGCTAAATTGCGTAATCTTCTGGTGCATCTCTTTCGGGACATCACAGAATTAATTATAGACCGACTAGAAATTGAAAGGTTGTTATAGTTGTTGGTTCGCCTTGAGCAACACTCTGATGCCTTTGGCGTTTCGCATCAAGTAGTTTTGTCGCTATTGTATATGTTAGCTAGAGGCGAATTGAGGACCTTCGTATCCAGAGCCATGACAGAGGGGTTTCCTTGCAGCGGTTGAGGGACCTTTTAATTAACGAAAGATTGACCATGGGAGTTCGCAAACAGCTCGGCAGATATTTGGCAGATGCAGCAAGATAAAGAGGAGTTACATAAATATTATGAAACGTCCCCTTAGAACAATTTATACACGACTGTGCTTAACCTGACACACAATATTATTTAGCGCAACGCAATCTGACTATCAAAGATCCCTGCAAAATAATGGCCCTGAGTAACATTAAACTATACCTTTCACAAAAATCTTCATTACTTGAACTACTGCAATACGGCGAGCGCCACTACTGCCAGCTAAATAACAGATTCAAACTACTGAAGGCACTAACTACTAATAGCGATAATTAGCAAATGAAAGATTTTAATAGAGAACAAACACTGTATTTACCTTAATAATCATAATATATATAGCAGTTCAATTTCAAAACTTCCGCCATCTCTCTCCCCACATCCACCACTGCTGGCGGCTCACCTCCAACTGTGCAACGCTACGCGCTGTTCACATCCAGCTGCCGCTGCCCAACACTACAATGGCAGACAACAATGCAAACTAGCCACATACTGCACACAGTACAGCCAGTGATTTTCATACAGAGCGCTACGTGGCATTACCAATATAAAAATCTAAACAGCCTACTTACAATATGTCGACAGAGTCAAGACGGCCTGCTTGGCCTCGTTAGTCGACTTGCCGGGAGTTAGTTTCTGTTGTTCGGAGGAGAATGCGATTGGCGGATAAGTCGCACTTTTGTTTTTCGTGGTCGTCCCTCCACCTGGGAAGGACATAGTGCCGCCGTTGTAGCGATATCTGCGTTAGCGCTCGCGGACGATCCATGCCGTCAAGTAAAGGTTGAGCCCGCGGGCGTTACCAAGGAGAACTAGGGATAACCTACATCGGTTGCGTCTGCTGAAAGGGAACCGCGGCGTTGCTTCACGTGCGGTCGGACGGGTCTTTTATTTCGTTTTTGCGTTAAACCGCTCGCACCCAGAGCCAATAAATGACGCCGAGCAGGGCACCGAACTCGGAATCAAGTCTTTAAACCTTAGTGTGCCCGTGTAGCTGCTAGACCATCAACTCCCCTGCCTTATATTTGTTCTTAAGTCGGTGGCGAACTTATTTATGCCCTTTTGGATTCTGGTTGCTCCTTTCCGTTGTTGAGCTTGGAATGGTTTCTTGAATTTGGTCATCTTACAAGGCTTAGGTCGGTCCATTCTTCGGGTTGCCAATGGGCAGGTGTTGTCTCTGCATGGCTGGGCCCGAGGGAGTATCTCGGTTGGGGATTTCTCCTGGCCCTTGTCTTTGGCCTTGGTTAAGAAGCTGCCGGTGGATTTGATTTTGGGATTTCATTTTTTGAGTAAAATTGGTCTTGTCTTGGATTATTCTAGGTACACCTTCTTCTTTAAGTTCGCTTCTGCTCAGAAGTTTGGGTTCTGTGAATGTGCTAAGCGTAAGGTGCATCGAAATGCCGGCATGCTGGCTGTTGGCTGTTGATCCTAAGGTTAATGAGTTTCATCTCACCCACCTGTCTTCACAGCAGGCCTCTGAACTACGGGATTTGTTGCAGAGGTTCCCCGAGCTCCTCTGTGATAGACTGGGTGTTTCTAATGTTCTTGACTACCATATCCGTCAATCTGACCATATTCCCGTCAGGCAGTCCCCCCCCCCCCCCCCCCATATCGTCTCTCGCCGCCTAAGGTGAAGGTACTAAGAGAAAAGATCTCTAAAATGCTCGAGCAAGGTGTTATTAGGCCTTCTATATCTGCTTATGCTTCCCCCATATTCCCTGTTCCTAAGGATCAGGGGTAGGATTTTCGGCTTGTTGTTGACTACCGGCGCCTGAACACCAATGTTGTCCTTGAATCAGTTCCTTTACCTGATCTTCATAACTTTTTTGCTTGGTTTGACGGCGCTAATTGGTTCACTGTGCTCCATCTGAATCAAGCCTATTATCAGATTACCTTAGCCGAAGAATGTAAACACGTTACAGCATTTTGTACTGACTGGAATCTGTTTGAATTTAACAGGATTCCCCTTCGTTTGGCTACTGGCGCAGCCGTTCTTACTCGGTTGCTGGATAAGATTCTTGGAGACTTGAAAATAGTCTGTGTTTACAATTACTTGGACGACTTGGAGATTTATAGCTGTTCGTTTCAGGAGCATTCGGAACATATCCAGCAAGTTGTTCCTAGGTTGCATGGGGCCAGTTTGACTGTTAAATCCAGTAAGGTGACATTAGCCCGGCAGCAGGTATCCTTCTTCGGTCACTTAGTACAAGGCGAGAGCATTCGCATTGACCAGGAGCGGACTAAGGCATTGAGAACTCTCCCGCCGCCTGCTAATAAACGCGGGATTTCCAGGTTCATAGGCATGGCGAATTATTTTAGGCGTTTTGTCCCTGATTTTGCTCAGTTGGCAGCTCCTTTAAATGAACTGGTGACATGCCCAAGACGCAGCATTTGAGAACATTAAGACAGCTATAGCCAACTCTTCGGTTCTCGGAGTGCCTGATTTAAAAAAAAAAATATTGTAGAAACCGACGCATCTAATGCGGGGATTTCGGCCGTCCTCCTACAGGAGTTCTACGGTCAGATACCGGCATTAGCGTGCGCGTCTCGTCGGTTAACCAGTGCCGAACTTAAATATTCTTTGTACGAATGTGAGGCATTGGCCGTCTTTTTCGCGCTGGAGAAGTATCACTTTTATCTCGAGCATAGAATATTTCAGCTAGAAACCGACAATCAAGCGTTAAGCTGGGTAAAACTGGCCGTATCGCCAGGTGGGCAGTAGGCATTTCAGCGTTTGAATCCGAGGTTAAACACATTATGGCGGCTGAAAATGTGCTCGCCGACATCCTCAGCCGTATGTTCACCGAACATCCATCTAGCGAGCGAGCCCAAGAAACGGAGGAAGGCAGTCTTAGTTGTGTCGTGTTAGGCGGTATTCCTCATTTGTTTAGTGGTGTTGCCGACCATCAGGATCAGGTCCCCACTTGGGGACCGGTTAAGGAACGGCTGTGGGAGGGGGAAGCTTTGGATGGATACGTCATCAGGAAAGGCATTTTGTGTGAAAGGGTGGGACGTGCCAAGGTGTTGAAGATCTGTCTAGCAGCCACCCTGGTACGCCCTGTTTTCCATTACTTTCGCAACTATTCGATTGGCGGACATTTAGGAAACTCTAAGACCTTGCAGAAACTTAAGGAGGATCTGACTCGGCCGTCTATGGACCGAGACTTCAGAGAGATGGTTTCTCGGTGTCGGATGCGTCGCGTGGCCAAGCCTAAGAACGCTCTTCAACAGGGCTTCTTGAGTTCTGAGCGCGAATCCTGCCCCATGGACAAACTCTATATCGATTATGTGAGGCCCTTACCTCGCACCAAAAGAGGCCATCGGTACGTATTGGTTATTTTTGTCGGGTTTTCACGGTTTACCTGGCTTTTTCCGAGTCGTAACGTGACTGCTGCTACTACTACTATTGCGCATTTAAGTAAAGTGTTTAGTGTTTTGGGACCCCCTAAGCAAATCGTTACTGGTACGGGCTTTCTTTTGGCTCCCTTCAGGGCTTTCAGTTATCAAATCGGTGTGAACCACGTGACTACCACTCCGTATTACCCACAGGGCTCTTTCGAGGAGAGGGTCAGTCCTAATCTGAAATCCGCCCTGATTATCTTCCATCAGAAGACGCCCTGTAAGGGGGATTCTAGTCTCCCTTGGCTTAGTTTGGCCTTCAATACCGCCAGCCACGAGGCTTTGAAGGCTACTCCAGTTTCCTTGATCTTTGCTTATCCTGTTAATTGCCCCCTTTAGAACTTATAGGGGATTCAAGATCTACTGCGGATATTACCCCTCAGATCATCAAAGAAAACTGGAATCGTGCGAGGCGCAATATTCTCAGGGATCACAACAAAGAAGCTGGCTGTTACAACTGTAATCGACGAGTCTTTAGGGGTAAACCAGGAGATTAGGTAATTTTCCCGGGAGGGAGGTGTGTGTTGGACATTTTGGTAAGTTCATTCCCCATTTCCCGGTCCCTGCACTATTGTGCGTATTTTAGGCCCAGTTAATCTTCTGGTTGAGGAAAACTGCACCGGTAGGCAATATCATGTCCATCTTAACCAATTAAGTTTGGTTAGGCCACTTGTTGGATTACCCTCAGGTTGGTGTTTGAAGGGGGCAGGTTGAGCCGTGTGCAGCTCGCGTTAGTGCCGTTGGTAGGTTGGCATCGTGTAACAGGGATAGTGGCGTCTCATTTCCTTCTTGTGTTTACTGACGCCACTACATTTGCTAGCGTTGTCTGTCCACGAGTGGCAGCATCAGTGGTTATCGATATCTAGTCCTGTGGTACTATCTTTGAAAGGACGTATAGTGTTTTCTGGGTTGAAGTGCTTGGGACGGAGCAACAGTGAGGTCCGGCAGCGCAAGGAGATGCCGGGACTGCTGGCGGCATGCAGGCACTGCCGGATCGAGGGGCTGTAGTTGCGAGGACCACAACCTCATTGTCCACTCGACCCAGGACGTTTGGGTTGAGTTAACATTAACTCCACTATTTTGAGATCATGCCGTGTGTTTGCGTGTTGCTGCTCGCTGGGTCGCTGAGATGAAGAGCAATGTGTGGAGTGCTTGGAGTTTTTTGGTGAAGTTCATCCAGTGGTATTTTTCTGGCTAGTGGCCAATAATGCCCCAGTTACCTGCCCTGGAGGTTAACGTATTTTTGTGGCAGTGTACCTGTCCTCGCCTTGCCGCTGCTGTCCAGTAACGCATGTAATTCGACAGCCTCCTTGCTTGTGGTTTGGATATTTCGTTCTTTTGGACTACCTTGGTCACAGTGGTTCCTCCTGCTTCTGGATCTTCTGAACACTGGATTATGAAGACGCTGTGCTGTCCGCCAGTTCCACCTTGCCTGGTGTATTCCATCGTTGTGTTGGTTACCAGGCGTTAGGTAGATTTTGCAAGAGTGTTGGTCTGCGTTTAAACTGTCACTAGTTTGAGTTGCCATCCGGTTAAGTGAATACAACTCTTGGCTTCTGTCTCATCGGTTACGAATCTGACCGACTTTCCCAGGCCGATCCTTGGAACACTGTCTGAGGCCTACTTCTTTATTGGTTTGATCAGATTGTGATGATCGTTTAAAAAAATTTCTAATTTTCAGTTGTTACAATTGGGGCCTTCAGCGACAAGTAATTTGAATTTCTTGTCAATAAAGCCTTCAGCCGTGAGTGCAACTTGTCTTAAGAATGTTTAATTACATATTGTCTCTTAATAGTGAAATTATGATCACTGTGTTTTTGTTTTAAAAAGAAGTTTAACTGTTTTCAAGAATTTGCTGTCCAGGCCTTCAGCCATTAAATTGTTTTTGGGTTATTACTGTTGGGGCCTTCAGCCGACAAATAATTTGAATTTCCGGTCAATAAGGTCTTTAGCCGTGAGTGCAACTTGCAGAAGAAATTTTTATTAGGCATTGTGTCTTAATAGCCAAATTTGATGGTTTTTCCTTATTGTCAACCTCCTTCACAATTGGTTCCAAATAAAGTGCATGTGATTTTAAAAAAATAAAAATAAACTGAGCAACCAACGGTAACTGGTTAAGGCCCTGTCCACACTGAATCCTGCCTTTCCCCTTAGTCCAATGTTTCAAAATCAAAACAGGGAAAACAAGAATTTCCTATTCAAAGACTCGACGCAACGCACCGCTGGGATTTAATTGAACTTTCAACCATAGGAGCGTCCAGCGGCGCAGTCATCGTCCTCAGCGCAAGCACAGAAGGCCTTTCTGCAGCTCCCAGCGGGAGGGCACTAGGAGCGCCACTTTCCTCCAACTGCGCGCGTCTTCCTACTCACGCACATTGCCCGCTCTTTGCCGGATAAATTTCGATGCCGCCGCGCGATAACATGAGTCCCGTCTTGCAGCAGTGACAGAGGCAGCTACCACCACCTGAAGCAGCTGCATCGACGAAATGTATACTCCTGGAAATTGAAATAAGAACACCGTGAATTCATTGTCCCAGGAAGGGGAAACTTTATTGACACATTCCTGGGGTCAGATACATCACATGATCACACTGACAGAACCACAGGCACATAGACACAGGCAACAGAGCATGCACAATGTCGACACTAGTACAGTGTATATCCACCTTTCGCAGCAATGCAGCCTGCTATTCTCCCATGGAGACGATCGTAGAGATGCTGGATGTAGTCCTGTGGAACGGCTTGCCATGCCATTTCCACCTGGCGCCTCAGTTGGACCAGCGTTCGTGCTGGACGTGCAGACCGCGTGAGACGACGCTTCATCCAGTCCCAAACATGCTCAATGGGGGACAGATCCGGAGATCTTGCTGGCCAGGGGAGTTGACTTACACCTTCTAGAGCACGTTGGGTGGCACGGGATACATGCGGACGTGCATTGTCCTGTTGGAACAGCAAGTTCCCTTGCCGGTCTAGGAATGGTAGAACGATGGGTTCGATGACGGTTTGGATGTACCGTGCACTATTCAGTGTCCCCTCGACGATCACCAGTGGTGTACGGCCAGTGTAGGAGATCGCTCCCCACACCACGACGCCGGGTGTTGGCCCTGTGTGCCTCGGTCGTATGCAGTCCTGATTGTGGCGCTCACCTGCACGGCGCCAAACACGCATACGACCATCATTGGCACCAAGGCAGAAGCGACTCTCATCGCTGAAGACGACACGTCTCCATTCGTCCCTCCATTCACGCCTGTCGCGACACCACTGGAGGCGGGCTGCACGATGTTGGGGCGTGAGCGGAAGACGGCCTAACGGTGTGCGAGACCGTAGACACGCTTCATGGAGACGGTTGCGAATGGTCCTCGTCGATACCCCAGGAGCAACAGTGTCCCTAATTTGCTGGGAAGTGGCGGTGCGGTCCCCTACGGCACTGCGTAGGATCCTACGGTCTTGGCGTGCATCCGTGCGTCGCTGCGGTCCGGTCCCAGGTCGACGGGCACGTGCACCTTCCGCCGACCACTGGCGACAACATCGATGTACTGTGGAGACCTCACGCCCCACGTGTTGAGCAATTCGGCGGTACGTCCACCCGGCCTCCCGCATGCCCACTATACGCCCTCGCTCAAAGTCCGTCAACTGCACATACGGTTCACGTCCACGCTGTCGCGGCATGCTACCAGTGTTAAAGACTGCGATGGAGCTCCGTATGCCACGGCAAACTGGCTGACACTGACGGCGGCGGTGCACAAATGCTGCGCAGCTAGCGCTATTCGACGGCCAACACCGCGGTTCCTGATGTGTCCGCTGTGCCGTGCGTGTGATCATTGCTTGTACAGCCCTCTCGCAGTGTCCGGAGCAAGTATGGTGGGTCTGACACACCGTTGTCAATGTGTTCTTTTTTCGATTTCCAGGAGTGTATTTGCATCAAATCCGTCGGGAAAGCCTGAAAAGTCGCGAGAGGAGAGTATTTTGCCATACGTTTCTTACGCAAAACTTCATTATCTACCGTATTATTCCAATACCTAAAGACTTTTTATTAAAATTTTAAGGGTCCTCGACAGCTGGAGCAACGAGAAATGCTATGGGTTTGGGATCAACATAACTGGAGACGTTACACGTTTATTTTATACTGAGGATGTGCTTTTGCATAAGTTACTGACCTTACTTTTCTTCAACACCTCCCTTAATAAAATTAATAAACCAACGTTTCACAATTATCTCAGAACTGTGTCTGCACATCATGTTAGTGAGGTGACATTTTGTGAACTCTGCTGGGTTTTGACGAAAGAAGCAAATTTTAACATGGCAACTAGAAAAATGTGTAGGTTTTACTCAAAATTCGCCATTCAAGGCACTTCTCTGAAAGTTACAAATGGTTATCAAGCCAAGCGAAAATAAATCGCTGCATTTTCAGCGGAATTCGTTTTAGATACTAACCAAAGCAGAGCTGACAGGTCTTTAAGAGTGGTCACTGTGGAAGTGTGGTTTGGAGGGGTTGCATGTAATATTTTAAAAAGGGTAAGCTTGAATTTAGAAGGGCACTTGGCTCCAGCGCTCGGCATTTCCCCTACAGCGCCTCTCCGTAACCCCCACCACTGTCGCTTCACCCACGTGAGCCCTGGCTACTATGCGTCTACCGACCACGGAATGTTGCGCAGACTGTGCTGTGCGGCCGGCACGGTAAGAGGCTGCACTGGTGATGGTAGCTGGTGCGCCGTTCGCGTCTCTGTGCGGGCATTCCGGCCGCGCCTTGCGAATTGGACGGTGATTCCAGATCCCGTGGGTCAGTTAGTGGGTGTCTTTCATCACTCTCGATCAGACTGTCGTGAACCTGTATTTCCACAGATCCCCTTTATGACGCTGTCCTAAAAGCCAGTTGCTGGGCAAAGCACGTTGGTGTTTGAAAATCGAACATGTGGTCTTCCGTGGTGCTGTGTTCCACTGTCGCTGATTTCGCAGTCTGATTAGGTAGCGGTAAGTTCCTATGGGACGTAACTGCTGAGGTAGCGGTCCCTAGGTTAATAGACTACTTAATCTAACTTAAATTTACGCTAAGGACAACACTCACATCCATGCCCAAGGTAGGACACGAACCTCTGACCGGGGCAGCTGCGCGAACCGTGACAAGGCGCCTGAGACCAGGCGGCAACCCCTCGCTGTTAGCCGCCTGTCCCAGTCGCACATGCCTGATGTGCTCCTCGCAGCGTTTCGGATTATAGCGCTGCTTTTGCACATTCGACTGTTGGCCCCATTCGCAGCCGGTTCTGTATATTCCAGGTGTGCTCCATTTTAGTGGGTCTCTCATAGTGCCAAACCACTCTTTCGATTTCGGCGGTGGTCGGAAGACGAGTTTAACATAGGATTTTTCAAGTAACCTCGCTTTTTGCTGACAGCGGTCCCAAGTCCGCTAGTATAAATATTACAGCAACCGCTTATCTCGACATTTCGCTAGAAAATAATAAGTATGAGACTCGTCGAAACGTCACGGTGTTTTAACACTAGGGCTTCTGACCAGCCTTATTCATTTTAAACACCAACGTACCGTTTTTGATAACCATTAATGTGGTGTCACCGCCAGACACCACACTTGCTAGGTGGTAGCTTTAAATCGGCCGCGGTCCATTAGTACATGTCGGACCCGCGTGTCGCCACTGTCAGTAATTGCAGACCAAGCGCCACCACACGGCAGGTCTAGAGAGACGGACGAGCACTCGCCCCAGTTGTACGACGACTTTGCTAGCGACTACACTAACGAAGCCTTTCTCTCATTTGCCGATAGATAGTTAGAATAGCCTTCAGCTAAGTCCATGGCTACGACCTAGCAAGGCGCCGTTAACCATTTCTGGAGAGAGTCTCACTTGTATCATCAAGAATGCTGTATAGAAATGATGGATTAAAGTTAAGTCTTACAGAAGCTATGTACTTTTCTTTATAGCATTCATTACGTATCCTGTTTCAGACCTCACGCCCATCTGCGTGAGCTTAACGCGTGCCTTTCGGCTACTTCCGCGTGGCGTGGCTGTCTTGCTACGCCACAACAATTAAACACTGGTTTCTCGGCTTACCCAAAATGTAGATAAGAGTTATTTCAGAAAACTGTGGGTGACAGTTATAAAAGGTTGCTGTGAATGTATGTTTCCCAGCGGCCGAGAGGGGCGGCAGAAGACAGGGGCGAGTGCTCATTTCTTGAGCCGAGGTAAATCCTGCACTGATGCGGTTGTATTCGCAGATCTCCGGTGTCCACAAGTCACCGTGTTTGCATCTGTTACGGTACAGAGCAATACAGATTCCAAGTTATAAAATTTTTAACAGTTTATCCACTTTGACATAAGACAGGCTGGTTACACCACGATTAGTATTGGACCAGGAAGTACGGTGATGCAAGACAGACGGGCAGCACAGTCTGCAACTCTGCAGTAGCTGAGTGAGACAGAGTACATGCAGTGGGGAAAACAGAAAAGGACAGCGACTAAGCAAAATAACACGCACGCTCGTCTGCGCGGCGGGATGCCGCAAGAAGCAATAGACACGGCTAGGGAAAACAGTTATAGACCAACTTAACTAGCTGCTGGGAGAGAATTAAAGCAAGGGTAGCAGAATAACAAAGCTACATGCCGTTATCGCTAGTAAACCGAAGGTCACAGAACTGCGAGCTCTTGGGATACCGGAGCCCCAGCTCCAAGTAGGGGAAATGATTCAGGTCAATGGGAACGATGGAGTCCGTGTCGACGACTTTCTGTTCCCTGACCAGGTTGTTCTAGTAAGCCTTGTCTCAGATGAACCAGCGAGCCGGCCGGTGTGGCCGAGCAGTTCTACGCGCTACAGTGTGGAACCACGCGACCGCAACGGTCGCAGGTTCGAATCCTGCCTGGGGCATGGATGTGTGTGATGTCCTTAGGTTAGTTAGGTTTAAGCAGTTCTGAGTTCGAATCCTGCCTCGGGCATGGGTGTGTGTGATGTCCTTAGGTTAGTTAGGTTTAAGTAGTTCTAAGTTCTAGGGGACTTACGACCTAAGATGTTGAGTCCCATAGTGCTCAGAGCCATTTGAACCATTTTGAACCGGTTCTGAGTTCTAGGGGACTGATGACGTCAGCGGTTAAGTCCCATAGTGCCCAGAGCCATTTGAGGAACTCCACTGCTGTGTCACACCAACCACTACTGGTGGGAGAGCTGATGAACTACCAGCAGCAGTGTAGTACCAGGTGCTGCACTCTCTGAGTATGGGGCGCCTAAGCACCTCCGGGTGCCGGGGCTACCAAGCCAGCAGTACTGGGTTCAACGCCTGCCGCCTACATCACACCGCTGATCGGGTGGTCCAGGGAAGAAGAGGCACGGAGTGGGATCGAGTGTACGCCCTCAGCCGGTAGCAGTCATTCATGCTGTACCAGGCTGGGTTAAGCAGCCGTATCGATGCAAGAAGAACGACGTCTCGCTAGGACGCAGGCGCAGCATCCGACACCGAGAGTCTGTCCGTGACCAGGGCACGAGTCAACTACGGCCAACAGTGCACCACCCTTTGTAAAAGTTGTCAAAATAAACGATTCAATGAATAAATTCTTAGCGCCACGAGCGCTTCCAGATGACTCCTGACATCGTACAGAGGCGTCATCCCCTCGGCTCCCCTGACCATCTCTCCAGAGATACTTTGAAGTAAAAAGCGCATAACGTGACACTGTAATAACGAAAATATTAATGGAAAATCCCAATTTTTTTGCTTCCCTTATTTAGACTTTGTAAAACCATCAAACGATTAGATGAAATAACACTGGAGTGATTCCAAAACAAAGCTGTTTTCTGGATCCCTGCCATTAATCACATGAGACACCACAGCACTAGACTTTTTAGCTGCACTACTGTTCCGGCATTACGAGCTTATCTTCCGGCTTAGTTTGAGTGAGTAAAAACCGTTAATATCAGCAGAAACCGCAGCTGGCTGAACTCTTTGAGGAAGGAAGCCAAAGAACAGAGAGGGGAACGACATGGAAAGGGGCAGCAAAGGGGGAGAAAGAGAGAGGCAGGTGGGCAGGGAGAGGGGGGGGGGGGCGGGAGCGGATTCCGTGAAAAGAGCGGAGCGGCTGCAGGCGGTGTTGTAGTCCAGCTAATGAACAGCCGCCGAAGTGAAAGAGATTGATGAAGCCCGGAAAAGTTTAGCGGCGCATCGGGCCCGCGAATTAAATGCTGCTCGCTCGCCCGCTCGCCCGGCGCCGGCGGTCCACTTAGCGAACAAAGGACGAACGCCGGGCCTCGGCCGCTGCACCGCACCGCCGCGACCCGCCAGGCAACTGGGGTCAAACGGCACGTGACGTCACCAGCGCCGGCGGGCGGCCCCTCCGCTTAAACTGCTGCGTGCGGACGAGGTCGGCCGGAAGGTGATCAGGACCAAAAGACGACATGTACCACAAACGTGCTCCCACCTCTTCCGTGTCAAGGGACCATCACACACTCAGTACTTATTGCGCAGTTCTGAGCACTGAAAAACACCAAGGCCGTTCAGTAAGTAATGCAACACATTTTTTTTTCCCGAAAGCAGGTTGGTTTTATTCGGGATTCCAATACACCATATTACTCCCCACTCTTTTGGCTACAAGATCCTACACTACAGGCCATTAAAATTGCTACACCACGAAGATGACGTGCTAGAGACGCGAAATTTAACCGACAGGAAGAAGATGCTGTGATATGCAAATGATTAGCTTTTCAGAGCATTCACACAAGGTTGGCGCCGGTGGCGACACTTACATCGTGCTGACATGAGGTAAGTTTCCAACCGATTTCTCATACACAAACAGCAGTTGACCGGCGTTGCCTGGTGAAACGTTGTTATGATGCCTCGTGTAGAGGAGAAGTGCGTACCATCACGTTTCCGACTTTGATAAAGGTCGGATTGTATCCTATCGTGACATTGCTGCTCGCGTTGGTCGACATCCAATGACTGTTAGCAGAATATGGAATCGGTTGGTTCAGGAGGGTAATACAGAACGCCGTGCTGGATCCCAACGGCCTCGTGTCACTAGCAGTCGAGATGACAGCGGATGGTTGTAACGGATCCTGCAGCCACGTCTCGATCCATCAGTCAACAGATGGGGACGTTTGCAAGACAAAAACCATCTGCACGAGCAGTTCGACGACGTTTCTAGCAGCATGGAGTATCAGCTCGGAGACCATGGTTGCGGTTACCCCTGACGCTGCATCACAGACACGAGCGCCTACGATGGTGTACTCAACGACGAACCAGGGTGCACGAATGGCAAAACGTCATGTTTTCGGATGAATCCAGGTTCTGTTTACAGCATCATGATGGTCGTATCCGTGTTTGGCGTCATCGCGGTGAACACACATTGGAAGCGTGTATTCGTCTTCGCCATACTGGCGTATCACCCGGCGTGATGGTATGGGGTGCGATGGTTATACGTCTCGGTCACCTCTTGTTCGCATTGACGGCACTTTGAACAGTGGACGTTACATTTTAGATGTGTTACGACCCGTGGCTCTACCCTTCATTCGATCGCTGCGAAACCCTACATTTCAGCAGGATAATGCACGACCGCATGTTGCTGGTCCCGTACGGGCCTTTGTGGATACAGAAAATGTTCGACTGCTGCCCTGGCCAGCACATTCTCCAGATCTCTCACCAATTGAAAACGTCTGGTCAATGGTGGCCGAGCAACTGGCTCGTCACAATACGCCAATCACTACTCTTGATGAACTGTGATATCGAGTTGATGCAGCATGGGCAGCTATACCTGTACACGCCATCCAATCACGGCCGTTATTACTGCCAGAGGTGGTGATTTCTCAGGATCTATGCACCCAAATTGCGTGAAAATGTAATCACACGTCAGTTCTAGTATTATGTCCAATGAATATCCGTTTGTCATCTGCATTTCTTCTTGGTGCACCAATTTTAGTAGCCAGTAGTGTACTTTGAAACGTAGTTTCCATTCAAAGAGACAGCCTTACGCCACCTTACTAGGAGGGCCTGTATGCCCCGCATGCCACTATTGTACTGGTCGACATCGGAGCCAATGTCTTGCGGCAGCAATAACTTCCCCATAATCCACGTACTGTTTCCCGCAGAGCGCATCCGTCATTTAGCCAGACAGATGGAAATCGGAAGGTGCGAGATTCGGGCTGTAGTGCGGAAAAGGACGAAGAGTCCAATGAACTTTTGTGAGGTCCTCTCGGGTGTGCAGACATGTGTGACGCCTTACTTTGTCACGGAGAAGAAGTTTGTTTGCATTTCTGTGGCGACGAACACGCTGTCGTTTCTTCAACTTCCTGAGGGTAGCGCTGTACGCTTCAGAGTTGATTGTTGCATCATCGGGAATGATACCGAACAGAATAACAACACTTTCAGAGTCCCCGATAGACCGATACCTTATTACTGGCTGCGGGTGCAACTTGAGGTGGTGTGGCGCCACTCTGTGGATTGCCGTTTTGTTTCCGGTATAAGTGACGATCTCACGGTTCACCGTCTGTGACGATGTTGTACAAAAACTGTCACGTGCAGCCCAGTAGCGCGCAAGCAATACCGCACACGTGGTTCATTGTTCCTCTTTATTGTCTTATGTTTGGAGGCTAGGAAACCGGCGGGCACACACTTTGGAGCACTCCATCTAGTGGACGAGTGTGTCAGCGCTACCAACAGAGACTCCAGCTGAGCAGCGAGGTATTTGATTGTAATCCGTCCATAACCTCGAATGAGAGTGTCCGCACGTTACAACATTACAGGGCTCACAGCTATGTGCGGCCGGCAGCCACGCGGGAAACCGGACAGGTTCGCGCGACTTTGTTTGCGACGATGACAGACGCCTCTCCCAACGACTCACCGTGCTTTTGCAGGCCTGTGTAGACAGTCTGCAAGCGCCTTTGAGTATCTGCGATGCTCTGGTTTTTCGCCTGAGGAAACTCAGTGATAGATCTCTGCTTGGAACAGACACACTTTGAACTCTACGTATAGCACCGCTGTCGGAACTTCATTAACTCACAGGGACTAGAGCGGGAATGTTCCGCTATGTTGAGAGGCACCTATAAAGGCACATTTGGATGCCGAGCGTGGGTTTCCTCGGAAACGCGAAATATTAATTAAATAAATAATCAGTGACAAATAAATAAAGCCTATGGCACACAACTGCAGCGCTGTGTCGCTGATAAAACAAAAGCACAATTACGTTACTCATATGTTTGATTAAGAAAGGAGAGAGCTCTGGTAGAAGTGGTGCGAGAAGCACGTATTTTATTCTATTGTCTGGCACACCGCCATATTTCATGTTATAGAAGAATACTGCGAGTTGCAACCAGACTAGGCACTCGATTCTGTAAAGAATTTATATTTATAAAAGTAAGTAGGATTATGAACTGTAGGCTTATTCATTGAATATATCTGATTTAACTGTGTAACTTTTTTATGTTTAGTAGACAATCACCTTTGTACGACGTATTGGCATGGCTGGCAAATTATTGAAATATTGAGATTTAGATTATGAGTCCGCACCTACCGCAGCAGTCTTTGGAAACGATTTAATTACGAAGTCCGATTATTTCAGTTTTATTTCACGGTCAACTACGAGTAACATTGCCTTTACGAAAAAGCCATTGCCAAGCGTCTGATACCGAATAATTAAACATCCACGTTCCAGATAAGCAAATATCAATTACAATTACAATCACCATCATACAGATAGAATAATTAATATTTAAATAATATTTTTATTTTATTTATTTTATACACCCACATGCCTTGCTCATACTGTGGCACCAAATAGTCAGGCCTGCAAGATGAGTGGTCTGCCAAGCGAGTGGATTTATTCTTATTTCTTGAGTAACATCAATGACTGATTATGAGCTCTAGTACCCACAATTAAGCTACAAATTATTCTCCTTTTTGAATATCGCGCAACGGAAACGGATAACGCACATCTGACTATTAGTAATTTACACAACTCTGACTATTCACTACGCACTGGCAATACCACATTTTCTTTCTTACCCAACGGCTTTGGCTCTGAGCACTATGCGACTTAACTTCTGAGGTCATCAGTCGCCTAGAACTTGGAACTAATTAAACCTAACTAACCTAAGGACATCACACACATCCATGCCCGAGGCAGGATTCGAACCTGCGACCGTAGCGGTCACGCGGTTCCAGACTGAAGTGCCTTTAACCGCACGGCCACACCGGCCGGCCAACGGCTTTGAACAACACGTGGCCATCGCACTAAATATGAATGGCGCACACGTTATAAATTCTGGATATCATGGCTACACACTGTTCGAAGAACAAGGCCACCAATCTTTTTCTTTTCATTATCTTTTTTATTCCGATAAATTCTATTATGATTCAAAGATAACCTAAACACACCATTACATTTTATACAACAATTACACATGAGAAACTCCGCCGAGTGGGCATGGCTTTACATTGGTGATTCTCTATCTTGTGGTCTCGTAATTATCTAACGCTACAGTGCACTTTCTGGATGGGATGGTGGATCTTTTGCTAAATCTCACACTTCGACTCTCACATCCATCATCACGAAAATTTACTCCAGACCGAGCGGTACAAAAAGGTACATGCATAACCCACTGCCTCTGAACCTGTCACGCTACTCTCCCATGCAAACCACGCATACTTATATTACATGAAATACATCGCACTAGCAACATACAATACCACATAAAGAATAGTCACAACGTTAGAATCACATCACTTTCAGCTTTCCCACTTCAATCAGTATTCATCCCAGTTTCACACGACACTGCCCCACTTCGTAACAATTCTTTCCTACTACGAACTCTGGAGGATATATGCACGTCTTCCTGTGAAATGCAAGCCAAGTGGCGTTGCTGGATAGACAGCTGACTCACCTTGCCTCACTCTCAGAGTATTAGAGTTTGAATCCAGCGTCACACGGAAACATAACACGCAAAGTAATATTAAGAACATATTCGTCACGCACGCAAGTCCTCAACTGATACCATGGACGAGTACTTCTCTTTATGGTTTGTCTCATACACAGATTGAGACTCACACAGTACCTACCACGTGGAAGTACTCGTCTCTAAATTCAAGTCCTGCACATGCCATTTCTTACATATTTCCAACTTATAGTACACACGCCAGTAATTCAGCTTAACTTTAGCACTCGGAAGCATTTCAAGTTAGTACTAGCACTCGCAAGTATTTCCACTTATTGCTACACGTGGTTTCATTGTGACCGTTGGTCACTTCCGAAGATTACTACGATCCCCTTAATATTACCTGCCTATCATTTAATTCTCCCCCCAAAAGTTCGTGAAATAGATAAATAATTGTTCCAAACTACTCTTTAGTATTTCACATGCGTACCATTCTCTCCACTCTTTTGTCTTTACGGATGACACATAAGACAGGTCTTACCAACCCAAGATCCAGCACCAGGGTGCTGAAACATGGCCGTTCTTCAGGTCATCTCATACCTCCGCCGAGATGGGGGAGCACCATGCTACCGTATTAGCCAGCCACATTTCAGGTGCTCAAAGCACAGGTAAATTTCATCTCTTTGGTTCCACCAAAGGTGACCAAAAGACTGTCTCAAAGACGATCATATATTGCACATATACTATCTGCGGTTAGCAGACGACCATACATTCATTCATTTCACAGATCTCACCAAATTGGATGTAGGGATTGATTTTGTGGGAGTGCACATGTGATCAATTAAATAAATAAATTGTCCTTCTTTCCTACACTGGTATCCGGCGGTGTATTAAGTGAAATTGAGTTATTATTACAAAAAATATGTTGTTCTGACAAGAATAACGAAGAATGTTGTACCTATTTTCAATGTCAGGCGGTACTGTACGCTTTGAATGTACCACAACAAATTTCGCATTATTCAAGCGAAACTGGCGGAGAAAAAATGTGTATCATTACTTAATTAATACCCCTCGTAATATTTGTTTTCTTTGAGATCGCTATTGACAGTCTGGCCTATACATCAAAGAACACTGGAGAACTTTAAAAATATAGACGCTCGCTCAGTACGGTATATTGTGGATTATACTGTACTGTGTAAGGGTCGTATTCACAATACACGACAGTACCTACAAAGACCGCTGTAAACGAATTTCCACGATGAACTGAAGCAGCATGCCGTTCTTTGGGGAATGAAATTCCTGATTGATCAGGAAACACCAGATACCTCGTCGTCTACAATAGCATAAGAAATCAAAGATTACGGAGTCATGATAGGTGTTATTTTACTTGTTGCAATTCTCAGATTAGCTAATTACATCATATAAACTGTCAAAAGACCATAAAAGTTTATTTTTCTCGCAACAGTTTTCATAGCATAGACGCAATATCAAGTAAGCTTTCAATTAGTGATCACTAAGTACGGTTTTATCTCGTTTGCAACGGTTGCTGTAGAAGAGGAATAAATACACAGAAAACAACGCATGCACGCGATAAATTACTTATTTCATTCGTTATTAGTTAGTGTTGTGGTTTACTAATCCACGGAGACGTGAAAGAGCTCCTGGTCCATTGAAATGTGCACTGGAAGCTTCTCATACTTACTCTCGCGTTCTGCACAATTTCTGCTTGTGTTTTGCGTGGCAAGCAAATCTGTGGCAGTAGACACGAGTTCCGCACCGTTGAGTGCAGACATGTTTGCTATGAAGGCGGAGTTCTAAGAGAAAGACAAAACTATTACCCAGTAGTATTTTGTCGTGTTTGGTCTCGCACATCCGCGGAATGTACTGTGTTGACACAAAATGTCGTGTAAATAATGCTGAGCGTGCGAGGGCGGCTTTAAGGTTTCAAACCAACGTCCAAGTCACGTCACAAAATACAAAATTAGGAGCTTGTGTCATTACGCAGTGTGCGAAGTGGAGACGTTAGAGTTTCTCTTGTTTATGTCTGAAATCAAGCATTTATTTTAACAACTGAACAATTTCCTATTACCATTATTCATGTACTTCAACAGTTAATCACTTCTCCGAAATGTGATGGTTATTGTTTTTACATTTGGTAAGGTGAAAGGGTGACAAACAGTTCTTTAGCGATTTCCTGTATTTGTTGCACTGCGAGTCATCTAGTTCACCGACTTCACAGGAGTAAAATACGAATTATCAGTTTTTCAGCAAGCGTCCAGTTTCCTGATTCCTGACCAATACGTGAGAAAAGTTTTATTGTGCTTTCTAAAACTGACATTTGTTTCTATATATAAAGTCTAGTTCGTACGAAAAGAAGTGTTTGTGAATTATGGCCTTTCCTTAAAGCAGTACAGATGCCAGAATAGTGTCTAGATAAGAAGCATAATGTGTCAGAAAATGTCGATTACGGAGAAAACTGTTGTAGTGGGTAAGATATCAACTGTCATCTCAATATTTTCGTCGTTCATCGAGTTTTAGATCTGAGGTAGGACGTGTTTTTGCTAGTTATATAATAACCGTTATAATTCAATTAGTATTATTTAGATTCAAACAAATACTCTCAATAGAACAACATTCGCTCCTGCTTGGTAACGATTTCATCCCATAACTTCAGCCTTTGAATTCACTGACATATTCTGGAAAAAATATGTTCGCGATTTTTTCTGTATTTTACATTTTCAAAACGACGTGATCTGTGGAACGAAAGATTACTTCCTTTCACACATCTTGCGGTGCAACCAAAAGCTACGAACGATTTCGCCACTGAAATAAACAAACCTGTACGGAAGCTACTACAATTACAGGGCGACAGTTAATGAACTATATGAAGAAGAACGTTAATTAGTTACAAACTACGCCGCGCGGGATTAGCCGAGCGGTCTATGGCGCTGTTGTCATGGACTGTGCGGCTGATCCCGGTGGAGGTTCGAGTCCTCCCTCGGGCATGGGTGTGTGTTTTTGTCCTTGGATAATTTAGGTTAAGTAGTGTGTAAGCTTAGGGACTGATGACCTTAGTAGTTAAGTCCCATAAGATTTCACACACATTTCAACATTTTTGAACAGTTACAAACTACGGCGTGCGCAAGCTTTATTCAACATGTAAACGTCACTACAGATATTCGGGTTTAGGTTACGATATGCCTGCCATCATCGAGACGATATGACGCAGGTGAATAGCGAAATTCCAGATGACCCGGTGAAGTCGATGCTGTCTATGATCTCCTGAATGGCTGTTTTCAGCTCATCAATAGCTCTGGGATTAATGCTGCACACCTTAATAGTGCGTCACAGAAAGGAGTCGCATGTTCAAAATGGTTCAAATGGCTCAGAGCACTATGGGACTTAACATCTATGGTCATCAGTCCCCTAGAACTTAGAACTACTTAAATCTAACGAACCTAAGGACAGCACACACATCCATGCCCGAGGCAGGATTCGAACCTGCGACCGTAGCAGTCGCGCGGCTCCAGACTGTAGCGCCTCTAACCGCGCGGCCACTCGGCTGGCACCGATGTGAAATTGTGAGTCAGAACAAGCTACACGCTTGTGCGGAGGGACATGAAAACCACTTTCAATTCAAACTGTAACTGTGGCTGCATGGAACAGCGCGTATTTTATACCGCAATCTCTGTAACAATGTATGACTGAATAAGTGGTCTCTAGCATGGAAGCTATCCATTTCCAGACGTTAGTTCATTAGATCTTTTTTGTTCCGTATCCTCTCACCGATCAATCTCTAGAGTTTGTACACAGTGAAAAAAAAATCACCCTGTATAAAAATACAAAACTTTGTATACAATCAGTTGTCAGCCCTCCTCAGCACTGTTAAGATTTACCACGATAGGCGAGAAATACGTGATCCCTCATGAAATACATCAGCAATAATTGCAGAACACTTCTCGAGTCTTTTTCACTATATAAGGACAGCACACAACACCCAGCCATCACGAGGCAGAGAAAATCCCTGACCCCGCCGGGAATCGAACCCGGGAACCCGGGCGTGGGAAGCGAGAACGCTACCGCACGACCACGAGATGCGGGCTGGAGTCGCATGTATTCAGATTCGGAGAATATGGCGGCCAATCGAGGCCCGTGTCAGTGGCCTCTGGGTACCCCAGAGCCAGAATGCCATCCCCAGTGTGCATCTCCAGGACATCAAATACTCTCCTGCTTCGATGGGGTCGATCTCCGTCTTCCATGAACCACATCTTGTCGTAATCAGGGTCGCTTTGGATAATGGGGATAAAATCATCTTCCAAAACCTTCACATACCGTTCTGTAGTCATCGTGCCATCATGGAATATCGCGTCGGTTATTCTGTGACTGGACATTGCACAGTCCCCCGTTGAGCTTGAAGAGACTTCTCAATCGCGAAAAGCGGATTCTCAGTCCCCGAAATGCTTCAAGTTTGCTTTTTGACGAACCCATCGAAATGAAAGTGGGCTTCGTCACTAAGCCAAACCATACAGAGCGTACTAATTCCCATCATGCTACGCGGCCAAACCGTGCAGTTTGAAGGTCCTAACGCAAACCGCTCAGAAGTTATGATGATTTTGTTCAATGTAGTGTAATAATTGTCACCCTGTATGATGAATGGTATTGAGACGCGGTATTTCATGGAATTAGGGAAAACGTGGAAGGGAGGAGTACCAATGTTATTTTCTTTTCTCACAACCTGTTTATTTAACAATAAAAAGAAGTCCGGGAACACTTTTAATTATTTATTGCACAAGAACCAAACATTATACGAGATATCATACTCTGTCATTTTGAAGAGAAACCCTGGAAGTTTTTTTTTTTTTCCATGTGTACCACCACAGTGTAGTTTGGTAATCTGCCGATAGTCGGCGCTAGTCACAAACTTGGCGAGTTCAAGTGCGGAGCGAGCTTTCTATGTGTTGGGGACAGCTGTTTCATGAAGTGACCCCCCAATCGCCAGATCTCACTCCATGTCACATTAAAGATCCGGTGCATATACCGCCTCTACCACGTGATGTAGCAGAGCTCCGGGAGAGAATACGGGAAGCGACTGTCACAGTCGACGATATGCCATGCTGGGACGTGTATGGCAAGAATTCGTTTACGTTATTGATGTCTGCCGGGTCACTCATGGTTCGCATATCAAATGTTTGTAAAAAAAAAAAAAAAGTCTTTCAGAGTTTCTCTTCAAAATGCAATATATATTGTATCTGTACATTAGTTAGTTGTTGTGCAATAAATAATTGAAAAATATTCCCGGACTTTACGTACACCCTGCATAATCATAAATTCGTTTTCTTTACAAAATTAACACATTTGCACAATGAATAAGCTTTTGCAAGAGAAATCAAAACAAGATCAACATGACAATAATTGCAAGGCATGGTTATTGGTTTTCGGACCCAGGGTGGAAGCATATCCGAAACGGCTAAGTTAGTAAACTCCTCACAATCAGCCGTGCTTAAAGTATACAATGCACGGGAAAATGGCGCTATCCGAAAGCATGGAACCGAGGAAACTGTGGAGCACCACGGGTCACAGAGGACAGGAGTGAACGACGGCTGAGGTGAGTGCAGCGGACTAGGCGTGCAACTGTTGAGCAACTGACCGCCTGGTTGAACCAAGGAGTTACCAACACTGTCTGCCGGCCGCGGTGGTCTAGCGGTTCTGGCGCTGCAGTCCGGAACCGCGGGACTGCTACGGTCGCAGGTTCGAATCCTGCCTCGGGCATAAGTGTGTGTGATGTCCTTAGGTTAGTTAGGTTTAAGTAGTTCTAAGTTCTAGGGGACTTATGACCTAAGATGTTGAGTCCCATAGTGCTCAGAGCCATTTGAACCATTTTGAACCAACACTGTCTCCTCAACGACCCTTCAGCGAACGTTGCTGCGTATGGGTCTCCGCAGCAGGCGCCTGGCCCATGCACCCATGCCGACTGTTGTTCATCGGCGACGAAGGCTGGAATTTGCGCATCAATACTGCAACTGGATGATCAGTGAGTGGCTACAGGTGGCCCTTTAACATGAATCACGTTTTATGCTCCATCGGACAGATGGCCGTTAGCGTGTACGGCGTGAAAAACGTCTGATAGGAAGCACCGTGCAGAAATCACCGGAAGGACGACATTGTAGAAGCCACAAAGGATCAAGACAAGTATGCATGTATCCTTGGGGATCATACCCACCGCTGCATGCAGTGTGTTTATCCTCGGCACGATGGCATCTGCCAGCAGGACAATGCAACATGTCACACAGCTGCCAGTGTATGTGCCTGTTTCGATGAGCTCCAGGATCAGTTTACCGGGCTGTCCTGGCCACCAGGCTCACAGGATTAAAACCCAGTCGAGAATTTGTGAAGCCACCTCTGGCGGCATGTTTGCGCCCTGGAACCTCAACCGAGAAACGGCCACGGCACTGGAATCCGCATGGCTCCAGGTCCCTTTCAGTTCCTTCCAGACACTCATCTAGTTATTTTAGATTGGCACACTAATGTTATATATTTTAACTAACTCCTTAAATTATCTTAGATAATCACTTGATAAATAAATTTACTGCTAGTTTCGTAGTGGTCCGCCCTGCAAAAGCTGATTATTTTGCCAGGTGATCACGTTAATGTGAATGGACACTGTATAGGCCAACAGGATACTCCACATGCCGTGTGTGTCGTACAGTCTCATTGCATTTAATATATTCTGAGAAAGCTGACTTTGTTCACTTTTATCGCTATTTCTTCGATAAAAGAAGACGGCCAGAATGAGATTTTCTCTCTGCAATGGAGTTACGCTGATATGAAACTTCCTGGCAGATTAAAACTGTGTGCCAGGCCGAGACTCGAACTCGGGACCTTTGCCATTCGCGGGCAAGTGCTCTACCATTTTTTGTCTTTTTTCCGCAACTGATCGTTGTGTTCGGTCGTTGCGGACGTCGCAAGACATCCTGTTCAAGTTCGGTGGTTGATCCTTCCACTCAGTTTTTTATTACAGAGGCCAACCGGCTCTCTGACCGAACACGCTGAGCTACCGTGCCGGCAAACTGAGCTACCCAAGCACGACTCACGCCCCGTCCTCACAGCAGGTTCGCAGGAGAGCTTCTGTTGATTTTGAAAGGTAGGAGGCGAGGTACTGGCAGAAGTGAAGTTGTGAGGACGGGGCGTGAGTCGTGCTTGGGTAGCTCAGTTGGTAGAGCACTTGCCCGCGAAAGGCAAAGGTACCGATTTAAAGTCTCGGCCCGGCACACAGTTTTAATTTGCCAGGAAGTTTCAAAAGAAGACATGATCACAGAAAAGTTGCTGCATGATTTTATTTGTTTAGTGACTAGTTAAGTGGCATTAAGACGCTAGCACTCGTACTGTCTTCCCACTGTGTGTTTCTTAACTTTATGAGAAATTTCACATTACTATGAGACTATGCCATTTTCGCAGGATGAAATACCACTTGCATTCCATTGCGGAAGGTTGCGATAGTAATAATCTCTACCAGAGCGATAGCAGTAATCCAGAGACGCTCCACGCGCAGGTTTTGAATATCCGTCAGCCTTTCCTTCCATTGTGAAATACATGAAAATAAAATGGAGGAGCCATCATTTGCTCTTTGAGAAATGGATGATGGTTGTAAAGTCTCTTTGTCACTTCAGAAAAAGAAAATTTCAAGTCTATTAGAGGTGCATAATTGTGATTTGTAGTAAAAGACGCTTCCTTAAAAGCTATCAAAGACGCTTCCGTTCGCCCGCTATTGCAGTTATCTGGTATGCGTGACCCATACCTGTGACAACGGTACTGCACGATTGTCAACGCCAGCACGGCATGGCACCGCCGGTAACAACAGGCGTGTAGAGGAGGTTCAAAACCTCTGAAGAGACAGCCGGTGTCACAGACCTCCCATAGTAAGACATCTGCGCCTTCCCGGTGTCACGCCATTACAGTATTTTTTTTTTTTTGTGGCATTACGTCAAGGATGACGTGTACGCAACACCAGGCGGTAACATCGCTCCATTCGTGCACGGATCAATGAAGTGTTCGGATCTGGTGGTACCTCACAGCCGAGCCATACATGCGCAGAACTCTAATATCGCGTACATGTTCTACGAGCGGCGATTGGCACACACACTGAATTCTGTTGTAAAATAAAAATGGCCTTGAGCAGCGGTTTATGAGAACCCAAAATGCTCTGTCTCAAAAAGTTTTCAAGTTCATGATTTTTTGGAATTATAGCTATACTTTACGGACACCTTGCAAATAGGATAGCCGAGTATTAACGCCAAATTGTAATCTGCATAGCACCAATAAAATGATTAATTTATTGGTGCACTGCAGCTTACAATTTGCCGTTAATACTCGGCAATGTTACGATTTTATATAAAATCGCAAACAATCTGAGAAGTTTGTGAGGGTGCTGCAGTGTAGACTGTGCTGAGAAATAACTGTTGAGAACAAAATTCCATATGCTGCGCCGTTTCTGAGTTAATCAGCGTTGAAATTCGTCAATCTGGTCGTTACATGCGCAAATTCAGTCGGCCTGCCAGGTACAATTACTATCAGTTGTTATCATCGCGTAGATGGTATTTTCCTTGTGAATTGCAGGCTCTGTGATTGATGCATCGTACTGTAAGCAGCAGAATGGTCCGGTATTCGTGTCAGGAACGAGCTGAGATGGTGTTAGTGTACGGCCAAGCAGATGGAAACGGTCGAGAGGCAGCACGGCTATGTAAAAACAAGTACCCTCACAAGCACCAACGACATCACACAATATTTCAAGCCCTTTTTGGACGTTAGTGCCATTATGGGTTCTTTCAGACAGACGAAGGTCCAGGGAGAAGGTGGGCTGTACATCCACTAGATTTGGAGCGCCGGGTTCTACATTATTGCGATGAACTCCAGTTCAAGCTCCAGACAAGTGATCCGCCAACATGGTGTAGGTCATAGTACGACAGTGTGTATTATAGAATGAGATTTTCACTCTGCAGCGGAGTGTGCGCTGATATGAAACTTCCTGGCAGATTAAAACTGTGTGCCCGACCGAGACTCGAACTCGGGACCTTTGCCTTTCGCGGGCAAGTGCTCTACCAACTGAGCCACCGAAGCACGACTCACGCCCGGTCCTCACGTGTGTATTATACGTAACAACCGCTACTATCGCTATCACCTGCAACCCCATGGAAGCCACTCTCAACATCTGTTGTGACGAGGATGAGATGCAGCTCTGTACTGTGTTCTGAGACGATTTGTTCTCGAGGCACACACACTGTCCATTTCCGGACGCATGCTCATAGGACCGTTTTTGCTTCATTTCCAGTCAGGAAACCGTCTCTACGGTCTGTCGGTCTTATTAATGTTCACCTGTGACAAACGTCATGGATACCTCCTAACATCGTGTCAGTGTTCGGCGTAGTGCAGCAAGTCGACGTTCAATGGGCTCAACAAGTCGTTGGAAGCTCCCTGCAATGCTGCCTCTATAGCCTTCCATGATAGAAAAAGTGTTGCCGGTGCAGAATTTTGTGCACACACTGATCTCTCGACTATGTCCCATAAATTTTCCATGGGATTCATGAAGGGCGATTTGTATGGCCAAACCGTTCGTTCGAACTGTTCAGAATGTTCTTCAAACCAATCAACATTTGTGGCCCGCTGACATGGCCCAAATGGTTCAAATGGCTCTGAGCACTATGCGACTTAACTTCTTAGGTCATCAGTCGCCTAGAACTTAGAACTAATTAAACCGAACTAATCTAAGGACATCACACACATCCATGCCCGAGGCAGGATTCGAACCTGCGGCCGTAGCGGTCGCTCGGCTCCAGACTGTAGCGCCTAGACCCGCACGGCCACTCCGGCCGGCAAAAACGGTTCAAATGGCTCTGAGCACTATGGGACTTAACATCTATGGCCATCAGTCCCCTAGAACGTATGTAACTAGGCTGTTTATGTTTTCTTATTGGCAACGTTACGTAGTGATCTATATGAAAATCACTGGCTGTGCGGTGTGCAGTCTGTGGCTACTTTGCATTGTTGTCTGCCATTGTAGTGTTGGGCAGCTGGATGTTAACAGCGCATAGCATTGTGCAGTTGGACGTGAGCCGCCAGCAGTGGTGGATGTGGGGAGAGAGATGGCGGAGTTTTGAAATTTGTCATGAACTGCTATATATATTATGATTATTAAGGTAAATACATTGTTTGTCCTCTATTAAAATCTTTCATTTGCTAACGATGCCTATCAGTAGCTAGTGCCTTTAGAATCTTTTATTTAGCTGGCAGTAGTGGCGCTCGCTGTATTGCAGTAGTTCGAGTAACCAAGATTTTTGTGAGGTAAGTTATTTGTGAAAGGTACAGGTTAATGTTAATCAGGGCCATTCCTTTGTACGGATTTCTGAAAGTCAGATTGCGTTGCGCTAAAAATATTGTGTGTCACTTTAGTGAATGTTTGAGTACGTTCAGTTTTGCTCAGCTGTTTGAAAAGCAAATAGTGTAAGAGGTTTATCAGCACAGTAATTCAGAAATTATTCTAAGGGGATGTTTCACTTAGAACTACTTAAACCTAACTAACCTAAGGACAACACACAACACCCAGTCATCACGAGGCAGAGAAAATCCCTGACCCCGCCGGGAATCGAACCCGGGAACCCGGGCGCGGGAAGCGAGAACGCTACCACACGACCACGAGCTGCGGACGACATGGCCCATCGTTGTTTGGAAACATTAGTGGCTGCAAATGGTCTCCAAGTAGCCGAACATAACCACTTCCAGTCAGTCATCGAATCAGTTCGACTAGAGGATCCAGTCCATTCAACATAAACACAGCCCACACCATCAACAGCGTGCACAGTGCCTTGTTGACAATTTGACTCCACGGTTTCGTGGGAGTTGCGCCACATTTGAACCCTAACATCAGCTCTTACCAACTAAAATCGGGACTCATCTGATCAGACCACGACTTTTCAGTCATCTGCGGTCCAGTCGATAAGGTGACGAGCCCGATAGAAGGCTGCAGGCGATGTCGTTGGTCTTCTGCTACCATAGCCCACTGTTGCCAAATTTTACCACACTGTCCTAACGTATGCGTATGTGATAGGTCCCTCATTGATTTCTGTGGTTATTGCCCGCAGTGTTGTCTTTAGCACTGAAAACGCTACGCAAATGTCGCTGCTCGGGGTTATTAAGTGAAGGTCGTCGGGGTCAGTGTTGTCTGTGGTGAGGGATAATGCCTGAAATTTGATGTTCTCTGCACACTGGTGACGCTGTAGATCTTGGATACTGAATTCTCTAATGATTTCCGAAATGGAGTATCCCATGTGTCTGTCCAACTATCTCCAAAGTACGTTAATTACCATCGTGCGGCCATAGCCACGTCGCAAACCTTTTAACATGAATCACTAGAGTACAACTGACATTTCCGCCGAACTACTGCCCTTTTATACCTAGTGTAAGCGATACTACCGTCAGCTACATATCTGCATGTCGCTGTCCCATGTCTTTTGTCACCCCAGTGTATATAGGGCGTAACGGGTACAACTTCAGATACTTTTATATGTGGCGCCTTAATATGAACACGCATTAGTGTGGTGGTTGTTCTTTCTTTTCGGCGAACACCCTTGCCACAAACATGTCATAAACTCTACGATCTGTCGTTTTCTGCACAGTGGTACTGCACCAGTAAGTGGACTACGCCTGTCAGTATAGATTACCCGTTTTTCGTCCACGCGTCCCTACTTCAACACCTGATCTGCTGCCGGGATGAAAAGGGGCATTAACGAACGGCATGCTCTTGCCGCATGTACTGGGTGACAATTATTGTACGATATGAAAAAAAACGTAAATTAGTTACAAACTATGGCGTGCACGCACTTTATTCAATATGTAGACGTCACTACAGGTATTCGGATTTAGGTTATGACATGTTCGATATGCCTTCCATCATTGGCGATGATATGGCGCAGACGAACAGCGAAATGCTGCATCACCTGCTGAAGTGTCGTGATATCGATGCTGTCGATGACCTTCTGAATGGCTGTTTTCGGGCTCAGCAATGGTTTTGGCGTTACTGCTGCACACCTTGTCTTTAATGTAGGCACAGAAAGGGGTCGCATGTGTTCGGATCCGGAGAATACGGCGACCAATCGAGACCTACGCCAGTGATACACCACAGGCAGAATTGGGTCCCCAGATCAGTGCGTTGTCATCAGACATCAGTAGAAATATCTGTACTGATGTTATGTTATGTTATGTTAACCGAGGACCTAGAAACGACGGAGAGGTTCCGTCCCCGCCGCAGCCGCAGTGGTCCGCAGCCCCACGACGACTACCGCAGTCCACTTTACTCCTCCGCCGTCCCACACCGAACCCAGAGTTATTGTGCGGTCCGGTCCCCGGTGGATCTCCGAGGGAACGTCTCACACCAGACGAGTGTAGCCCCTATGTTTGCATGGTAGAGTAATGGTGGTGTACGCGTACGTGGAGAACTTGTTCTACATCTACATCTACATCCATACTCCGCAAGCCACCTGACGGTGTGTGGCGAAGGGTACCTTGAGTACCTCTATCGGTTATCCCTTCTATTCCAGTCTCTTATTGTTCGTGGAAAGAAGGATTCTCAGTATGCCTCTGTGTGGGCTCTAATCTCTCTGATTTTATCCTCATGGTCTCTTCGCGAGATATACGTAGGAGGGAGCAATATACTGCTTGACTCTTCGGTGAAGGTATGTTCTCGAAACTTTGACAAAAGCCCGTACCGAGCTACTGAGCGTCTCTCCTGCAGAGTCTTCCACTGGAGTTTATCTATCATCTCCGTAACGCTTTCGCGATTACTAAATGATCCTGTAACGAAGCGCGCTGCTCTCCGATGGATCTTCTCTATATCTTCTATCAACCCTATCTGGTACGGATCCCACACTGCTGAGCAGTATTCAAGCAGTGGGCGAACAAGCGTACTGTAACCTACTTCCTTTGTTTTCGGATTGCATTTCCTTAGGATTCTTCCAATGAATCTCAGTCTGGCATCTGCTTTACCGACGATCAACATTATATGATCATTCCATTTTAAATCACTCCTAATGCGTACTCCCAGATAATTTATGGTATTAACTGCTTCCAGTTGCTGACCTGCTATTTTGTAGCTAAATGATAAAGGATCTATCTTTCTGTGTATTCGCAGCACATTACACTTGTCTACAATGAGATTCAATTGCCATTCCCTGCACCATGCGTCAATTCGCTGCAGATCCTCCTGCATTTCAGTACAATTTTCCATTGTTACAACCTCTCGATACACCACAGCATCATCTGCAAAAAGCCTCAGTGAACTTCCAATGTCATCCACAAGGTTATTTATGTATATTGTGAATAGCAACGGTCCTATGAGACTCCCCTGCGGCACACCTGAAATCACTCTTACTTCGGAAGACTTCTTTCCATTGAGAATGAGATGCTGCGTCCTGTTATCTAGGAACTCCTCAATCCAATCACACAATTGGTCTGATAGTCCATATGCTCTTACTTTGTTCATTAAACGACTGTGGGGAACTGTATCGAACGCCTTGCGGAAGTCAAGAAACACGGCATCTACCTGTGAACCCGTGTCTGTGGCCCTCTGAGTCTCGTGGACGAATAGGCGAGCTGGGTTTCACATGACCGTCTATTTCGAAACCCATGCTGATTCCTACAGAGTAGATTTCTAGTTTCCAGAAAAGTCATTATACTCGAACACAATACGTGTTCCAAAGTTCTACAACTGATCGACGTTAGGGATATAGGTCTATAGTTCTGCACATCTGCTCGACGTCCCTTCTTGAAAACGGGGATGACCTGTGCCCTTTTCCAATCCTTTGTAACGCTACGCTCTTCTAGAGACCTACGGTACACCGCTGCAAGAAGGGGGCAAGTTCCTTCGCGTACTCTGTGTAAAATTGAACTGGTATCCCATCAGGTCCAGAGGCCTTTCCTCTTTTGAGCGATTTTAATTGTTTCTCTATCCCTCTGTCGTCTATTTCGATATCTACCATTTTGTCATCTGTGCTACAATCTAGAGAAGGAACTACAGTGCAATCTTCCTCTGCGAAACAACTTTGGAAAAAGACATTTAGTATTTCGGCCTTTAGTCTGTCATCCTCTGTTTCAGTACGATTTTGGTCACAGAGTGTCTGGACATTTTGTTTTGATCCACCTACCGCTTTGACGTAAGACCAAAATTTCTTAGGATTTTCTGCCAAGTCAGTACATAGAACTTTACTCTGCGCAGCAATCGCTGACATAGTCTAGCTGAGGCGGAATAAGGGGAACCAGCCCGCATTCGCCGAGGCAGAGGGAAAACGGCCTAAAAACCATCCACAGACTGGCCGGCTCACCGGACCTCGACACAAATCCGCCGGGAGGATTCGTGCCGGGGACCGGCGCTCCTTCCCGCCCGGAAAGCAGTGCGCTAGACCGCAGGGCCAACCGGGCGGGCACCTGTACTGATACCAATAAGGATCGTAGAGACTTTCCAAGTACTCTTTAAGTGTTATTGTTGTGTGTCTGTCTAACGATAAAACAAATTGAGGCGATGAATATTGAGGTGATGAAGTTTGAGGCTATGAACACTCATTCTTATTTACTTAATTGTACTTACCAACTGAGATCATCCTGTGAGATTCCCGAAGATTGTCTCCAGTTTAACTTACAATGTAATCAGTTATATTTAAATTTTATCAGTCATAAAGACATAAACACTAATAAGAAATTTCCTGGCAGATTAAAACTGACTGCCGGACCGACACTCGGACTCGGGACCTTTGTCTTTCGCTCTCAAGTGCTCTACCATTTCAGCTACCCAAGCACGACTCACGCCCCGTCCTCACAGCTTTACTTCTGACAGTATCTCGTCTCCTACATTCCAAACTTTATAGAGCACTTGCCCGCGAAACGCAACGGTCCCGAGTTCGAGTCTCGGTCCGGCACACAGTTTTAATCTGCCAGGAAGTTTCATATCAGCACACTCTCCGCTGCAGAGTGAGAGTCTCATTCTGGAAACATTCCCCAAGCTCTGGCTAAGCCATGTCTCCGCAATATCCTTTCTTCCCGGAGAGCTAGTTCTGCAAGGTTCGCAGAAGAGCTTCTGTAAAATTTCGAAGGTAGGAGGCGAGATACTGGCACAATTAAAGCTGTGAGGACGGGGCGTGAGTCGTGCTTGGGTAGCTCAGATGGTAGAGCACTTGCCCGCGAAAGGCAAAGGTCCCGGGTTCGAGTCTCGGTCCGGCACACAGTTTTAATCTGCCAGGAAGTTTCATATCAGCACACACTCCCCTGCAGAGTGAAAATCTCATTCTGATAAACACTAATAAGCCAGAACATTACGACCACCGAGCTCCTATCGATATAAACACCGTCTAGGCGATAGTACCTTCATTTGGCGAGGACTGACTGCTACGAGGTGCATTCAAGTTCTAAGGCCTCCGATTTTTTCTCTAATTAACTACTCACCCGAAATCGATGAAACTGGCGTTACTTCTCGACGTAATCGTCCTGCAGACGTACAGATTTCACAACGCTGACGCCATGATTCCATGGCAGCGGCGGCTTCTTTAGGAGTCTGTTTTGACCACTGGAAAATCGCTGAGGCAATAGCAGCACGGCTGGTGAATCTGCGGCCACGGAGAGTGTCTTTCGTTGTTGGAAAAAGCCGAAAGTCACTAGGAGCCAGGTCAGGTGAGTAGGGAGCATGAGGAATCACTTCAAAGTTGTTATCACGAAGAAACTGTTGCATAACGTTAGCTCGATGTGCGGGTGCGTTGACTTGGTGAAACAGCACACGCGCAGACCTTCCCGGACGTTTTTGTTGCTGTGCAGGAAGGAATTTGTTCTTCAAAACATTTTCTTAGGATGCACCTATTACCGCAGTGCCCTTGGAACGCAATGGGTAAGGATTACGCCATCGCTGTCCCAGAACATGGACACCATCATTTTTTTCAGCACTGGCGATTATCCGAAATTTTTTTGGTGGCGGTGAATCTGTGTGCTTCCATTGAGCTGACTGGCGCTTTGTTTCTGGATTGAAAAATTGCATACACGTCTCATCCATTGTCACAACCGACGAAAAGAAAGTCCCATTCATGCTGTCGTTGCGCGTCAACATTGCTTGGCAACATGGCACACGGGCAGCCGTGTGGTCGTCCGTCAGCATTCGTGGTACCCACCTGGATGACACTTTTCGCATTTTCAGGTCGTCATGCAGGATTGTTTGCACAGAACCCACAGAAATGCCAACTCTGGAGGCGATCTGTTCAACAGTCATTCGGCGATCCCCCAAAACAATTCTCTCCACTTTCTCGATCATGTCGTCAGACCGGCTGGTGCGAGCCCGAGGTTGTTTAGGTTTGTTGTCAGACGATGTTCTGCCTTTATTAAACTGTCACACCCACGAACGCACTTTCGACGCACCCATAACTCCATCACCACATGTCTCGTTCAACTGTCGATGAATTTCAATTGGTTTCACACCACGCAAATTCAGAAAACGAATGATTGCACGCTGTTCAAGTAAGGAAAACGTCGCAATTTTAAGTATTTAAAACAGTTCTCATTCTCGCCGCTGGCGGTAAAATTCCGTCTGCCGTACGGTGCTGCCATCTCTAGGACGTATTGACAATGAACGCTGCCTCATTTTAAAACAATGCGCATGTTTCTATCTCTTTCCAGTCTGCAGAAAAAAAATCGGAGGCCTTGGAAATTGAATGCACCTCGTATGTCAGATACAAGCACGGTGCATGTAGTATCAGTGAGCGTTCTGTCCGTATGTACGACGGCGAATTTGGGCAATCTATTTGAGTTTGACCGAGGGCAGATTGTGATGGCCCTGAGGCTCTGCACGAGCATTCTGGAAACTTCACCACTTGTTGTGTGATGGAGGAATTCTGTGGTCTTCAACCACGTCCAGACGTCGTGGGATTGGTCGGCCACCCTTCATTACAGCTGTTGGACGTCGTAGGCTGGGCAGACTGGTAAAACAGAAATGGCGGCTAACTATGGTGGAACTAACATCAGACTGCGGGGCAGAGTACAGATGTGTCTGAACACACAGTACACACAACACTACTAATGATGGCCTCCGCAGCCGACGATCTATGCATGTGGTAGTGAGGACACCACGACAACGGCAGCTACAACTAAAATGGGCACGTGATCATCGGACGTTGGTGCAGTAGCAGAGCGTCCCATGGTCTGATGAGTCCTGATTTCTTGTGCATCATGCCGATGGGAGGGCGCGCATCCATCGTCTTCCAGGGCGACAGCTCCTTGCCACCTGTACTGCTGGACGGAGACAAGCTGGCGGTGGCATTCACGTCGTCATCCATGGGTCCAATGTAGCTCGTACAAGGCCCAGTGACAGCCAAGGAGTATCATACACTAGCTGCAGACCACGCACATGCCTTCATGACGATCATGTTTCCTGCATTTTTCAACCAGATAATAAGTAACGTCACGAGACCAGGAGTGTAATGGAGTGGTTCGCGGAACACAGTCGTGAGATCCAGTTGAGTGTAATGGAGTGGTTCGCGGAATACAGTCGTGAGTTCCAGTTGAGTGTAATGGAGTGGTTCGCGGAACACAGTCGTCAGTTCCAGCTGATTTTGTCATATCCTGACATAGGTGAGAGAGGGAGAAAAGGGTTTACCGGTCACTCTGCGCTCCCGAGCGGTACAGAGCAGAGGGCAGAAAGACAATTCACAATGAAGGCATCTGATTGTTTTCTTCTATCTGAGCCCACACTACTACAGGCATTTACTAGAAATGCAGGTGGTGAGACTTGGTAGGGAACTCACTCTGGAGACTCTCAGACAAACAGGGTTTTGAAATAGTTGTTTATTCCAGACAGGATTAAATAATACATTGGAGGCTAGTTCTAGGGTTAGAAAAAGCATGAATAACACTGTTACAATAGAAGCCAGTGCAGAAATCCCAGGAGTGGATGCTAACCACAGTAGCAAACATTAGCAACATCTTAAGGCAACAACTTAGTTGCAAAACAAAGCATACTGAATGTGACACTGTTCACTGAGGCACTCCGAGAGAGCAGACTTACGCGGAGCTGGACCGAGGCTGGAGTCGACGGACGCGGATTCGGCGCCCAGATCGTCTGACTGAGAACACCGCCAAAATGCGGAATCTAGGGGTTTTAAAGAGTCGCGTGGGGGCACTATTTTTCCCACTTAAAGCCATCCAGCCAATCTAGCAGGTCTCTTGCAGGCGTCTGCCAATCACGGTTTAGTTAGGTCCCCTCTACTGCTCCTAAGGCGGGGATGTTAATGCAGTTGCACTAACTAAGTTCGTATTTGGTATCAACATTGTTCAGCTGAAAGCTAAACGTAACTGCTCTGCCAAATAAGGCTTGCAACATTACTGTTATACGTCATTTAGCCCCGCCCCTCGGGCTCCCCGGAGTAGGGACTGCTAGGTCAACAGTTTTTTTGGCGTTTACGCTCTCTTCCTAGCCATTGTGAGCCTACTGACGTTGCCGTTGCTGTTCTCAGGGCTGGTATCAAGCTGGCTTTATCGCTAATACGTGCCTGATGGATTCGAAGTTCTACGGTGGCAACCTACCACAGTGTCAAACCGACATGTGAAGTTACATGTTCATTCCTTGAAGAGTAACCAGCGCCCTGGGTCCGCATCTGGGGACGTCTGCATCTTCGCAAGGCTTACAGTTTTCATGTAACAATATCTCTCCTAGTTTCGTCTGCCCTCAGCATCGTCTATGCTTCCACGCTTTGGAGCGCCTGTCCTCCTTTCTCACAGCTTCAAGAGGACACTACAGTAGCAAGGAATAACCAATATATTACAATTTGCTGGCACCCGTACTAGCCAGATCTGAATGCGATTGAACACATCTGAGATGTGACCGAATGTGGCGTCAGAGCTCATCGCCCCCCCCCTCCCTCCCTCCCAAGAATTTGCGGGAAATAGGTGATTTGTGTATGCAGATGTGATGCCAACACACTCCAGCGACCTACCAAGGCCTCATTGCTTCCATGCCACGATGCGCCGCCGCTGTAACCCGTGCAAAAGATGGACGTACCGACTTTTAGGTAAGTGATCATAGTGTTCTGGGTGATCAGCGTGTATTACAAAGAACATTGACTCCAACGTTCTAGCATTATCTCCGAGAAGATCTGCACAATTTCTAGGTGTATCGATTCCTCCGAGATAACGAATCGGTCTGCTAATTCATGAACTAAATAGTCTACTATGCTGTGTTTTTGATGACACAAATTTTAGGCAACCATATACCGACAACTTGGTGACGATCAGTTTGGCTTTAGGAAAAGTAAAGGGACGAGAGAGGCAATTCTGAAGTTACGGCTAATAATGGAAGCAAGGCTAAAGAAAAATCAAGACACTTTCATAGGATTTGTCGACCTGGAAAAAGCGTTCGACAATATAAAATGGTGCAAGCTGTTCGAGATTCTGAAAAAAGTAGGGGTAAGCTATAGGGAGAGACGGGTCATATACAATATGTACAACAACCGAGAGGGAATAATAAGAGTGGACGATCAACAACGAAGTGCCCCTACTCTTCAATCTGTACATCGAGGAAGCAATGATGGAAATAAAAGAAAGGTTCAGGAGTGGAATTAAAATACAAGGTGAAAGGATATCAATGATACGATTCGCTGATGACATTGCTATCCTGAGTGAAAGTGAAGAAGAATTAAATGATCTGCTGAACGGAATGAACAGTCTAATGAGTACACAGTATGGTTTGAAAGTAAATCGGAGAAAGACGAAGGTAATGAGAAGTAGTAGAAATGAGAACAGCGAGAAACTTAACATCAGGATTGATGGTCACGAAGTCAATGAAGTTAAGGAGTTCTGCTACCTAGGCAGTAAAATAACCAATGACGGACGGAGCAAGGAGGACATCAAAAGCAGACTCGCTGTGGCAAAAAAGGCATTTCTAGCCAAGAGAAGTCTACTAATATCAAATACTGACCTTAATTTGAGGAAGAAATTTCTGAGGTTATACGTCTGGAGTACAGCATTGTATGGTAGTGAAACATGGACTGTGGGAAAACCGGAACAGAAGAGAATCGAAGCATTTGAGATGTGGTGCTATAGACGAATGTTGAAAATTAGGTGGACTGACAAGATAAGGAATGAGGAGGTTCTACGCAGAATCGGAGAGGAAAGGAATATGTGGAAAACACTGATAAGGAGAAGGGACAGGATGATAAGACATCTGCTAAGACATGAGGGAATGACTTCCATGGTACTAGAGGGAGCTGTAGAGAGCAAAAACTGTAGAGAAAGACAGAGATTGGAATATGTCAGGCAAATAATTGAGGACGTAGGTTGCAAGTGCTACTCTGAGATGAAGAGGTTAGCACAGGAAAGGAATTCGTGGCGGGCCGCATCAAACCAGTCAGTAGACTGATGACCAAAAAAAAAAAAAAAAATACCGAGCCATTGTAGTATGTCATTCACTAGAAAAACCACCAGAGCTATAGAATAAAAACGTAACATCACAATGTTTTTTTATTAACCGTTTGACCAAAGGCCCGCCACCACTTCCTCTCCTGTGCCAACATTTTGCTCTCACTCACACCTATTGTCCACAGTTTTGTTTTGCAACCTCTGCCTTTCCCTACAGTTTTTGACCTCTACGTCACTCACTTCCGAAGCTCTTTCAAATAATGACTGTGATATTGGATCCCAATGTCTTCCAAATTGACATTTATACGGTGAAATTGAAGTCAACCCAGAAAATTTCACATGTTCTCTGGGGATATTTTCAGAGTATTAACGAACAAGCTGAGAACTTCTGCTGTTGCGGCACAAAAAAGGCGTACGACTCTGAGAGAAAAGTCAGTCATTCCGTTTTCCTCATCAAAAATTTTCACATGTTAACATATTCACACTCTTTTAACATAGAGCATTCTAAATCCTTTTCCCCAGTCTCTCGCTGTAGTGAAGCCTTGAAGCCTTCATGCTCAGCGTCTCCCTCTCAGTGTCTCCATTTTCTCCCACTGGCACTTTCTGCTGTGTGTCTGTCCCACTGTCTATGTCTTCGTCCCTTCCTCTCCCTCTCCCTGTTCCTTACCACTGTTTCCTTCTGTGCCACTTTCACTGACTGTCTGTCCTACTGCTATAGTATTTGTCCCATTCTTTTCCTTTCCTGTTGCCACTGTCTCTTTCTTTCTCGCTACATTATGCTGTCTCTCTCTTTTCAACTACTCATGTGGGTGTAGGGGATGGGAGAAAGTGGACCAATTTTTTCGTATTAAAGTTTGCTACTCTGGTTTCTCTCTGCCGCAAGGGAACTGCTCAACCATGAGATCTTTTTCGTTTTTTATGGACAAAACGTCAGCAGCATTACAGAAATGGGAATAAAATGTATTGTTTTATACTTTTGTTATTTTGGCCCTCGGTCAACTTTGTAGCTGCCTGTACCGTGTCTTTCAAGCAGTCGTCTTGTGCAAGCCCGCTCAAGAAATATGTCAGCTGGTGAAATATATACTTTTTGCCACTAGTATGTCTGGCAAATCTGTTATAGTAGCACAGAATTATCCTGTTCAATTACTTGATATTCTCTTGTCATTTCCATTATAGATTCTGAGTGGTTTTTCAATTAAAGGGAAATATCTACATCTACATCTATACTCCGCAAGCCACCTGACGGTGTGTGGCGGAGGGTACCTTGAGTACCTCTATCGGTTCTCCCTTCTATTCCAGTCTCCTATTGTTTGTCGAAAGAAAGATTGTCGGTATGCCTCTGTGTGGGCTCTAATCTGATTTTATCCTCATGGTCTCTTCACGAGATATATGTAGGAGGGAGCAACATACTGCTTGAGTCCTCGGTGAAGCTAAGTTCTCGAAACTTCAACAAAAGCCCGTACCGAACTACTGAGCATCTCTCTTGCAGAGTCTTCCACTGGAGTCTATGTATCGTCTCCGTAACGCTTTCACGATTACTAAATGATCCTGTAAGGAAGCGCGCTGCTCTCCTTTGGATCTTCTCTATATCTTCTATCAACCCTATCTGGTACGGATCCCACACTGCTGAGCAGTATTCAAGCAGTGGGCGAACAAGCGTACTATAACCTACTTCCTTTGTTTTCGGATTGCATTTCCTTAGGATTCTTCCAATGAATCTCAGTCTGGCATCTGCTTTACCAACGGCCAACTTTATATGATCATTCCATTTTAAATCACTCCTAATTCCTACTCTCAGATAATTTACGGAATTAACTGCTTCCAGTTGCTGACCTGCTATATTGTAGCTAAATGATAAAGGGTCTTTCTTTCTATGTATTCGCAGCACATTACACATGTCTACATTGAGATTCAATTGCCGTTCCCTGCACCATGCGTCAATTCGTTCCAGATCCTCCTGCATTTCAGTACAATTTTCCATTGTTACAATCTCTCGATATACTACAGCATCATCCACGAAAAGTCTCAGTGAACTTCTGATGTTACCCACAAGGTCGTTTAAATATATTGTGATTAGCAACGGTCCTAAGACACTCCCCTGCGGCATACCTGAAATCACTCTTACTTTCAAGACTTCTCTCCATCGAGAATGACATGCTGCGTTCTGTTATCTAGGAACTCTTCAATCCAATCGCACAATTGGTCTGATAGGCCATATGCTCTTACTTTGTTCATTAAACGACTGTGGGGAACTGTATCAAACGCCTTGCGGAAGTCAAGAAACACTGCATCTACCTGGGAACCGGTGGCTATGGCCCTCTGAGTCTCGTGGCCGAATAGCGCGAGCTGGGTTTCACACGATCGTCTTTTTCGAAACCCATGCTGAGTCCTACAGAGTAGATTTCTAGTCGTTATACTCGAACATAATACGTGTTCCAAAATTCTACAACTGATCGACGTTAGAAATATAGGTCTATAGTTCTGCACATCTGTTCGACGTCCCTTCTTGAAAACGGGAATGACCTGTGCCCTTTTCCAATCCTCTGGAACGCTACGCTCTTCTAGAGACTTGCGGTACACCGCTTCAAGAAGGAGGGCAAGATCCTTCCCGTAGTCTGTGTAAAATCGAACTGGTATCCCATCAGGTCCAGCGGCCTTCCCTCTTTTGAGCGATTTTAATTGTTTTTCTATCCCTCTGTCTGAGTAAGTCCAAATGCAGAATTTACGATTACTCTAGTGTTCTAGGTTTGTGCTGGCATGGTCCTTTTGTGAAAAGGAAGCTGGGTTAGCTCCAAGGCAGAATCTCACTTGAGACCTAAATATTTATGGTATTTTATACGAATTCTCTGACAGAGCTGCCTGATCGAAAATCGATGAAATCTTAAAAAATCTTCGACATTATAAGTCTTCTCACAACCTTGATTCATTGTCGTGCGTTGTTCTTACAACGCGTGCAAATTGTCGTGTTCCGCGCCTCGCAGCATGGGAAAGAAGGGTGCGCAGAGGAAACCTGCCGCTACGAAGGGTCCTTCGGTTGTGCGACTCACCGAGTCTGCCGACCATGCGAGGAATTCCCGTGAAGACGAGTCGCGGCCTGCTCCCCCTTTGTACGTCAAGTGCAAAGGCGCGTGGACAGCGCTGTTCGACACCATCACGAATTGCGCTCGGAACGAGGTGGTCTACGAGTCTGTCGATACAGACTCGCTGATCTGCGTTCGAGCTGCAAACGTGGCCGACCACAGGGCGATCAAGGTCGCAGTGGCCGACCACGTCGTCGACGCACCGCCGGCGCGTGATAAGGCACCTTCCGTCGGAAGGATGAAGACTACCAAGGCACTCCTCAGGGGGTTGCCTTGGTGCTGCGACGAGGCAGCGGTCCGGGAAGGGCTGCTGCGAGCCGGGTTTGGCTGCGCAACCGCAAGGTTGCACAACCGGACCAACAGGAAGAGGGCGCCGCTCTATGCCGTGACCGTGCAAACGGTCGACGGCGGGAGCGACATCTTCGACTTGCGGAAGTTGCTGGGCTTCCCGGTTACGACGGAGGCTCTCCCGACCGCCATGGACCCTCTGCCCCAGTGCTTCAGGTGCCAGGGCGAGGGCCATGTAGCGAAGTATTGCCGCAACGCAGCGCGGTGCGTCAAGTGCTCAGGCGAGCACGACAGCCGCGCCTGCGACCGCGGCAGCAACGCTTTGCCGACTTGTGTCCGGTGTGGCGGCCCGCACGTCGCCAGTTGGCGCGGTTGTGCGGCTTTCTCAAGTCGCAGCCGTGCCGGGGGCGGCGAAGCGGCCGCACCGACGCAGCAGCAGAAGAGAAGACGACGTCGGAAACGGCGTAGGGCGCAGAACAGCCCGGCGCAGCTGAGGAACGGCGCAGCAGCAGATCCACCTGCCAGGGGCAGGGACGGCCGCTCGGAAACGGGCAGCCAGGACGCAGCTCGCCCTCCCGTGAAGAAGTTCGACCTCGACCTCGGGGCCGCCGTGAAGGAGGCTACAGCAGCCCTCAAAGCAGTCATGGCGGCGGAGAGGCCTGCCTTCGCAGCCGCCTTGGCTGCAGAGAAGGAAGAGGCCTTGAGGCAACTGCGTGCAGTCTTCGCCCAAGGCCACAGCGCAGTCGTACCTGCGCCTATCCCAGCGGTTGCCCCAGCAGCACCGCAGGTGAAAGGTGCAAAAGCCAACAGGGCAGTCTTCATCGCACAAGCGTCGCCAAGCTGCCGCGCCGAACTTTTATGTTACAGGGAGTAAGTCACCGCCGCCGGCCCAGGAGACCACAAGCGAGCCCAGCCGCAGCACCGGACTGACCCAGCTAACGACACGACCACGCAGTACATAGGTAACGTTGCACGGTACCTCACGCTAACCACTCCTCACCTTGCATGCTCTGTCGCAGCTAGCAAACCGCTACTGCCCTTACCACCCGTCCTACTGTCGCAGAGGTTTTTTTCCCTTGGCGCTGGCCTTGGCACTTTTTTCCCTCTGCTCTTACAACCGCTACCCTTCGATCGTTTTCGACCACTATCTATCTCCGATGGACCATGTTAATGAGTAGTCTTACCCAGACGCATGGATAACATCACAGCCTGCATCCTGTGACGCCTGATTCAAATACTAACATGCTTACGGAGGTGACAGTAGAACTTTTGGTTTGGTCACCACGTTGGTGCGGGCGTGGAGGGGCCCCATCCTATATAAAAAAATTGATTCATTCTCCCAGAAGGTGAAAAACTTGTGAAGCTGCTAGTTAATACCGTCAAATTCCTGCTTCTGCGACATAATGTTTAGTTTTTATGTCAATAAAGTATTTGGTAAATTTAGTGTTGCACTAGATAGTTTGTTAATTTCGTTTCTAAAGGTCTACTCTCACTGCACGTAGTCCTGAAATGCTTCTTTGGAATGATAAAGGATTTCATGTACACACAGACCATATCGTGATCAGAACTATAACTTAGCAATGGGTTAAGTTTTGGGCAGGGTTACATTACATATATTTTTTTGTTGTATTTAAATATCCATTCTCATGATACGTCGTACTCCATTTGTGACAGTGCATGTTTTTAAAGCGATTTTCTTTAGTTTTTTGAACATAAGAAAGAAAAATGAAAGGGAAATCAATCAATGTTAACTGACAAAAGTCTGACAGCGATTCCATTCTTGTAGAAACATGTTGGTTTGGAACTAAGACTTGTCAGCCAAAGTATGAATGAGATTTTCATTGGGAAGTTAATTTTCTTTATGGTCGTTTGAGAAGGAGCACCAAAGGTAAATATTTGGTAGCACAACAGCAGGACAAGAGGTGTTGTGCTCGAAGACCTCCCAACCAATCGGTTTGACAGCTTCTTTTGTGAAACCGGCAGTGCAGAGGCGAGCGTTACCGTACAGCAGCAACACTTGATGCGGTGTTCTCGGTCGCTTTTCTGGCACAGCGTCCGCAGCCCGCTCCTGTTGTTAGTATCACATAGCATTTGCGATGGAAATTTCTTGCGGAGCAGTTCGTAATACACAAAACGCTCTTGGTACCAGCAAGTGCAAAATATTAACTTTTGTAGACACATACTGCACCTTGTTTGAGAAGATGCTTTTAGGTTCAGCCATTAGCTATTTTTTGTGAAATCAGCATATATCCACCATATGTCGTCACGAACAATGAAACTGGACAGAAATTTTGAATGAGCAAATTGATGACTTTGACGCAGAATTGCAGGGGAGACTTGACTGCTGCTTTAATTTTGCGCCGGCCAGTGTGGCAGTGCGGTTCTAGGCGCTTCAGTCTGGAACCGCGTGACCGCTACGGTCGCAGGTTCGAAACCTGCCTCGGGCATGGATGTGTGTGCTGTCCTTAGGTTAGTTAGGTTTAAGTAGTTCTGTTCTAGGGGACTGATGATCACATGATGTTAAGTCCCATAGTGCTCAGAGCCATTTCAACCATTTTTTTAAAATTTTGCTTTCAAGTACAGCATGCAATCAATACCACAATATCCGATTTTCTTATAGCTGTCCATAGAATGAAAATGTGACATGGAGGTTAAATGGTTGAAGTCATTCACATTTGCCAGTTCGCGGGAACCTACTGAAACTGAAAAAATGAATGGAGTCGTACCCTCGACTTGGTATTTACGTTGCACTGCCGTGTACCACTAGAACGCTGTACACAGGTATAGAAACTCGTACCTGCAGTGGAATACAACACCTGTTCCTGAAATTTCCTGGTAGATTAAAACTGTGTGCCGGAGCGAGACTCGAACTCGGGACCTTTGCCTTTCGCGGGCCAGTGCTCTACAACTGAGCTACCCAAGCCGACTCACGCCCCGTCGTCACAGCTTTACTTCTGCCAGTACCTCGTCTCCTACCTTCCAAACTTTACAGAAGCTCTCCTGCGAACCTCGCAGAACAAGCACTCCTGATAGAAAGGATATTGGGGAGACATGGCTTAGCCACAGCCTAGGGGATGTTTCCAGAATGAGATTTTCACTGTGCAGCGGAGTGTGCTCTGATATGAAACTTCCAGGCAGATTACAACTGTGTACCGGACTGAGACTCGAACTCGGGACCTTTGCCTTTCGCGGGCAAGTGCTCTACCAACTGAGGTACCCAAGCACGACTCACGCCCGGTACTCACAGCTTTACTTCTGACTGTACCTCTTCTCCTACCTTCCAAACTTTCAAAACTTTACAGAAGCTCTTTCTTAGAATGAAGAAAACATTGCGTGGTAGACATTTTTAGAATGCCGACGACGTGGTTTGCTAGGTGGAACATGCAAAAAACAGCTAGAATGGAAGCATCTGCAATAAAATCATCCGACAGGTTGTTTCTCGTTGGGAAAAAAGTGTGGTACTCAAGGGTGAATATTCACCGTCACCAACCTGCATGCTGACATATTGATTCTCTGGACGTGACAATGAAAACTTTGCGACTGCCTATCGTAGAGTCTTCAGTGGAAGACTGAAACTGGGAGTAGAGAAATGCAGCGAAGACATATCTGTCTCGGGAGGACGGTCCCAGCGCGCCATTAAATAGAGAAGGGCTGCCCAGCTGACACGAACGCGCGAGATCGATAGATTGCCCGGAGAGGGGGAGGCGGAATCGATTCATACTCGAGTGGCGGCCGGCGGCCGGTGGCGCGCAAATGCCGCCCTCAATAATTCCACCCCCTGGCGGCCGGCGGCTGTCGGTCGCCCGCCCCCGCGCACCGCCCCCGCACGGGGGCTGCTGACGGCCGTGAATCCCTCCCTGCACTCGCTATGAGGCGCGCTGGCTCATCAATCAGTAACGGGCGCTGGCTATCCAAGCGGCGGAACCTTGCCGTCCAGATGGATTCGGAGGCAGCTCGCGCACTAAACCCCAGCCGTAACACAGCATTGGCGATAAAAACAAAAGGACTGTAATAACATTGTGGAGAAACTAGGCACTTCCTGTTCTGGTAGCCCCCTTTAGGTGCTCAGTGAAAAAATATACAGGTTGTCTGAAAGTCTGTGCCACAAACATCTCGGGGGTGACAGACCACGTCACGGGAACAACCTTTGTTGGAAAGAAAACGTTCCCGACGACATGATGCTGCATTTAAGGCTGGTTATGCCCTTGAAAAGTGGTAGAGCATAGGCACTCCGTGGTAATTATATGCAGTACGTGTTGCCTATCTTCCAGTCGTCAGTTCTTTGTGGAAGGCTGTAGGCCGAGGAAAACTGAATTTCCCGATTCGCTTCTAAAATTCTTGAAAAGCAGTCTGTCAGTTTACTGAGGTGGGCAATATGCTGCGCACCTGATTAGCAGACTGTTGCTAGTTCGCTGAAATCTGGGCTCCTAGTGTCGACCGCAAACGTCAACGAACATTTTCTCTCTAACAAAAGTTAATCTCCATGTGTGATGTGTCATCTCTGGGCATTTGTCGCAAATGCTTTTAAACGGAGCCGAACGGGGTACTCCGGATCACGTGATCTATGAGTGCCCTGTCTTCGATAACGTAACCAGTGATCTTAGAAACCAGCTACCTCGCAACGACACATATCAGTTAATCAGAGACCCTACCACATTCGTCATAATACGAGGTGCATTCAAGTTCTAAGGCCTCCAATTTTTTTTCTCCGGACTGGAAAGAGATAGAAACATGCGCATTGTTTTAAAACGAGGCCGCGTTCATTGTCAATACGTCCCAGAGATGGCAGCACCGTACGACAGATGGAATTTTACCGCCAGCGGCGAGAATGAGAACTGTTTTAAATACTTAAAATGGCGACGTTTTCCTTACTTGAACAGCGTGCAATCATTCGTTTTCTGAATTTGCGTGGTGTGAAACCAACTGAAATTCATCGACAGTTGAAGGAGACATGTGGTGATGGAGTTATGGATGTGTCAAAAGTGCGTTTGTGGGTGCGACAGTTTAATGAAGGCAGAACATCGTGTGACAACAAACTGAAACAAACTCGGGCTCACATAAGCCGGTCTAACGACATGATCGAGAAAGTGGAGAGAATTGTTTTGGGGGATTGCCGAATGACTGTTGAACAGATCGCCTCCAGAGTTGGCATTTCTGTGGGTTCTGTGCACACAATCCTGCATGACGACCTGAAAATGCGGAAAGTGTCATCCAGGTGGGTGCCACGAATGCTGACGGACGACCACATGGCTGCCCGTGTGGCATGTTGCCAAGCAATGTTGACGCACAACTACAGCATGAATGGGACTTTCTTTTCGTCGGTTGTGACAATGGATGAGACGTGGATGCCATTTTTCAATCCAGAAACAAAGCGCCAGTCCGCTCAATGGAACCACACAGATTCACCGCCACCAAAAATATTTCGGGTAACCGCCAGTGCTGAAAAAATGATGGTGTCCATGTTCTGGGACAGCGATGGCGTAATCCTTACCCACTGCGTTCCAAAGGGCACTACGGTAACAGGTGCATCCTACGAAAATGTTTTGAAGAACAAATTCCTTCCTGCACTGCAACAAAAACGTCCGGGAAGGTCTGTGCGTGTGCTGTTTCACCAAGACATCGCACCCGCACATCGAGCTATCGAGCTAACGTTACGCAACAGTTTCTTCGTGAGAACAACTTTGAAGTGATTCCTCATGCTCCCTACCCACTTGACCTGGCTCCTAGTGACTTTTGGCTTTTTCCAACAATGAAAGACACTCTCCGTGGCCGCACATTCACCAGCCGTACTGCTATTGCCTCAGCGATTTTCCAGTGGTCAAAACAGACTCGTAAAGAAGCCTTCGCCGCTGCCATGGAATCATGGCGTCAGCGTTGCGAATAATGTGTACGTCTGCAGGGCGATTACGTCGAGAAGTAACGCCAGTTTCATCGATTTCGGGTGAGTAGTTAATTAGAAAAAAAATCGGAGGCCTTAGAACTTGAATGCAACTCGTAAACCGCCTTGCCAGCGAGGTATCAGCAAAGGTCCTGCGAGAATATCTAAGGGAAAATATATGAACTACCAGACATGACATGATTCAAGGTGACCCATCCCATTCCGCCGGGGCGTGGACTGGCCAATCGGCGTGACGGTAGGAATCCGCCATGCTCTGGAACAGGGGGAGGGAGCGCCAACACCCGAATTTGACAACTGCGCACCGATAGTGACTTAGTAATTATTTAACCTTTAAGTAGATAGTAGAAAGAAGACCCCTAACAGAACCTGCAGCGATCTTCTAAAAGGCCAGCCCAGTGCCAGGGGCATACTCACTGGGATTAGCTCAGTGGGCACGGCCACACAGTAGGTTTATACAAAACTACCGGCACGCCTGTAACGCTGCAGGCAGTAGCCCCTAGATTAGTTAGCTAAATGTAGACATTAGATCTTACCCATTAAGAAACTAACTCTTCATTTCCTGTAGCAAGTAAGCTCACTAATACCTAGAAATAGAAGTAAAATGTGCTGCTAATACCAATAAAATGTAATGTAGATTTAAGACCCACTAATGTATCAGGTGGTGGGTTACGATGTAAGAAATAATTGCATAAAGAATTTTTTCTTTTTTTTTTAAAAAAAACTAAAAAAAACACCTTGTATGTACAGGGGATGGGCAAAATAATGTGACAGCGGCAGTAATGGGTGGTTGTGTTTGAAGGTCAACAACGCAGGTAAGGCACGAGTCGCGCTGGACTGTGTGTGTTCAGTAAGGACTAGGCATCAGTGCAGGTTGTTTACGAGTAGTGCACACTTCGTATTTGCATTCAGAGGCCGAGGTCGACGTGCAGTGGGAGACCTAACAGGTTGTGGGGGGCCCGATTAGCTGGAGCATCAGTAACGAAGACAGCCTAGTTACTGAATGTTTCAAGGACAACTGTTTCAACAGTCATGACAGCCTATACGACACATGGAAAGACATTATCTTGTAAGCGGTAATAGTGGGCGCAAGTCAACACTAAGTGACATAGATCGTCGTAGCTAATACGAACTGTGTCAAAACAACACAGAACTGTGGAGGTTAAAATGACTGCAGAGCTCAACAACCATCTTCGAGACCGCATATCTATCGACACTACCCACTTAGAACTTCATAAAGCGAATATTCACGGACGAGCTGCTATACCGAAACCATTAGTGACGACAACCAACACAAAGAAGCGTAAAACATTGTCTCAGGAACATAAATCCTGGACGGCTGATCAGTGGAAATACGTCATATGGTCCGACGAGTCAACATATTCGCTATTTGCAACATCGGGTCGGATTTACGTCTGGAGAACGCCAAAAGAGGCCTACAGTCCTGACTGCTTGATTTCAACGGAGGTGGAAGTGTGATGGTGTGGGCAGCCATATCACGATATTCTGCTCGCCCCATCATTACTGTCAAAGACCGTGTTACAGCCAACGATTATGTGGATATTTTAGGTGATCAGGTGCTCCCCTGATTCAAATGTTGTTTCCCAACAATGATGCCATACTTCAGGACGATAATCCTTCCATTTACACAGCCAGGATAGTACAACCGAGGTATGAGGAGCGTGGGACTGAACTGTAGCGTCTTCCCCAGCCAGCACAACCCCGGTCTTGTACACTGTCGAACTCTTGTGGGCGGTGTTGGAGCGGAGACTCCGGAGCGGATTTCCGCCTATCTCGTCACTCACTAAAGGTGTTAGAAGAGGTTCTGATCAAGAGTGGCACAACATTCCAGTGGAGACTATACAGTCACTACATGCCAGTATCCGAAGAAGAATCGCAGCATTATTATGGGCAAATGGAGGTCCAACCCCTTATTAATAAACAATTCCCAATTAAGTACAGTTTTGCCTATCCCCTGAACACTGATGAGTGGAACTTTTACGATCACCCGTTTAATTACGAGTTGATCTACCTTTAAAAAGCAATAAAGCAGCGAATCAGCGTACATGTACATTCATGCGACAAGTCCTCGGTAGGTTCCCAGAGGGACGTGGCAGTAGATGTCTACACACAGGTCACGAAATTCTGACACATTACGGGCCGGTGGCTTGTAGGTGCTAACTAGACGCACAACAGTGTCGCAGACATTTTCCATGGGGTTCAGATCACGTAGATTTGTTGGCCAATACATCAAGAAGATTTCATTATCATGATCCTCAAACCACTGTAGCACGATTCTGGCGTTGCGTTATGCTGCTTGAAATACTTTTTGCTGACAGCAAGTAATAATGGATGAAGGCTGTTTACCACGTTAGATTACTGCCAGAGGCCCCATGAAAGCCCACTTGAATGTTCCTCCTTTCATAATAGCGCTCCCATCGGCCGGCCTTCGTGACACGGAACCTCTTTCCAGCAGCCGTTCGCCTGGATGACGGCGTATTCAGAAACGACCATCGACCCGGTGTAACAAGAAACTTGATTCATCCGACCAGGTGCCACGATTCCACTGATCCACGGTCTGATCTCGATAATAACATCCCCCTGCAATCGTAACTGAAGTCGTTTGGTCAACATGGTGCCCCATTTCCAACAATATGTGCTTACCGGTGTGCTCCGGAACACTTCCGCCTGCACCAGCATTGTATTCTGTCTTCACATCTGCCACAGATCATCGCCTGTCGTCTTTTACAGAGCGGGCAAGCGTCCGACCTCCACGTCTAGCAGCCTTTCGCCTGTTGGTGGTTTCACCGTCCTTCAACCACTTTATACAGAACATCGTGGAAGTAGCCAGTGGAGAGCCGATCAGCTTCGCCGTTTACGCGATGCCTGTTCCCAGTCGCCTTGACAAAACAATGTGCCCTTTGTTAAAGACACTTAAGTTGCAATTTGGCGCAATTATCAACGCTAGAACGACACGCCATTGGCCTCTGCTCCGCTCACATACTTCCCTTACCACGTCCCTTGTGCGCAACGTCACCATTTGGCTTACAGTCTCCTGGTCGTCAATGGTCGTAATCATTTTGGTTCATCAGTGTTCTATAATGTGTTAGTGGTATGAGTGCAGAATATTGGTGACTGAGGACAGTCCACTGGACAACGTCATATCAGTATTTACTTTATCTGAAGGCTAATAATTTTATTGGGAGTGTATGTTTTCTAGATTGGTTCGTACCTCAAAGTACATGTGTCAAGAGCAAGACGGTAATGTTTATTTTCCCCTGGACAGCAGGTCAGATGTTGAAGTGTGGGCGCTTGGACACAAAACCGTCAGTCTAAACCGACAGGTGTAGTCCATTTAGCTGTGCAGTTATAACCATATGGAAAACATCAGGTTGTAATTTATGTGGTGTGTTCGCGGGAAGACTGCTAGATACGGAGACAGAACAGATAACACCATGAATTGGGTACTTACTAAGGTACCACAGATCACAATTTGTGCATTTATACTCCTAGCACCCAGTATAATAATAACAGTAATAACAATAATAATAATAATGTTTAATAATAATAATAATAATAATAATGATGATGATGATAATAGGTATAACTGGACCATATTGGATGACAGAGAGCTATTATATTTCAATCTTCGGAGTTTTCAACCAGGTTTCATTTTTTCTCCATGGATCATCTTTCCTTCTTCAGTCCACGTTGTTCCCGGACTGGTGGTGACATCATCCTCTGGCAATGTTTCCCATTTTTAATTTTTTTGTCTTTATGAGCTAGGAAATATCTGATGGATTTACACGGGGCTTTTCTAAATAATTTTTGATCTGTTGGATCCAGGGTACAGTTTTGAGCCGTACGTATATCGCGATTTTGTGGGCGAATCTGTGGATATGTCCATAAAATTTCACTCGTTTTTTTCTTGTGTTTGCTGAGAGATCCGTTAGTTTTCCGGTTGTTTTTTCAAGATTGTAGACTGTGTCCATCTTGTATTCTTTTGGGGTCGAGTAGCTTTCTTGGAATTTTGCGTTCTTTTTTGTGGAGAGTAAGCGTCTGGTTACCGTAAAAGACCAAGCTTGATAACTGTGCTGTAGTGCCTGATTTGTGTGTGTGTGTGTGTGTGTGTGTGTGTGTGTGTGTGTGTGTGTGTGTGTCTGGATATATATTTTTGTTATAGATATTGTATATTTTTTGTAGGTTCTCCTACGGTTTTGCACTCGTATTTTCTGTGCCAGTTTCCTCCTGCAAGTTAAAGGTGTGCAGTATCACAACATCGTTGATCTTTGAGTTCACTGTGTTGAAGGTTTGGTGATTTCAGTCCTCCCATGCAACATTATTCCTGCCCATACCATTAACATTTGGATCATCAAATCGATCATTGTCGACGATGAAGGACGTCCATGAAATGTTTTACAACCAAGACCACGTTGAAAACTGATTTTATTGACCGGTTTCGATAGTTACGACGGTCATCCACAAATCTTCAAAACCTTTTTGATTGTACGTTGTGTTAGTTAATTACGCCATGTTAAGATTTTAGTGGAGGGAAACTCCAGTGGCGAGTGAGAAGGTTCCATGATGGGCTTCAATCGTCATGGTAATGTAAACATCGGCATAAATGTGCAATTTTACCATATACTGTGGATTTTAGGAAGTGACAAACATCAGGGGAAGGCTATATATGCAGACGTGGCACGTTCCACAAATTGCATTTTACTTCTGTATTTTCTTTTCACTTGTGATAAATTTGTTTGTAATTTCATTTTCGAGAAACCTATGCGGAATGTGAAATATGCTCTCCACTAGAATCTTAACATGGCGCGAGAAATGAACGCACAATAGACGACGACAGACAACTACAAAAGTTTTGGAAGATCTGAAGATGAAACAGTAGTGCCTGTCAAACTTGGTGACTAAAAAAGAGTTTTGAACGCGATTTTGGCTATAAATAATTCTGTAAAGTACATAGAGATTTCTCCGTCTCATTTCTCAATATGAGAAATTACAATCACATAACGGTCGTATCGTCATGCAGCAAGAGGTGGGGATGCACCCAGGAACATTATTATGACACTGTGTTGTGCTCCTTCCCCTTCGGCGTCTTGTCAGGCGTGCTTTCAGGTCTCACTTCATTAGTATGGACGACAATGCGAGACAGCATCAGACAGCACGGGTGAAGGAGCTGTTGTGCGAGGGTCATTCAGTAATTAAAGAGACAATTTTTTTTGGAGTAAAAAGCGTATATTTTTTCAAAACAATACTTTTCTCCTTTTGAACATAATATTCTTGAAGATTTACGCACTTGTTCCAACGGGCCACAAGCATTTTTATTCTGGCAGTAAAGAACTCTTTACCTTGACGTTTAAACCTATTTCCCACAAACTTTTCCACATCCTCGTTGTCCTGGAACCTCTTCCCACGTAATGCCTCCTTCAGTGCACCAAACAAATGGAATCACTAGGTTTCATTATTTTCATCACGGCAGCGACAACAGCAACTGTTACGAAATCGTCTCCAATAAAAAAGAGCCCGAAGTTGTACTAAATATGTTTATTTTAAACCTTGACCATGGTTTCTGCTATAATGATATAGCTGTCTTCTGAATTCATACACACGAATAAATGGAAAATGTCTTAGCTCAGCTGCTGCGTCAAGACCAATAAAAAAAAAAAACTTCAACAGACATAAGCCTGTTCCCAATATAAGTATAGTTACATATGGCACCGTATGTTCTCCGCCACTACCACTGTTATACCGGGCGCACGGTTGTCAGATGTGCTGCACCCCGCGTACCATAGGTGGCGCTCACCACAGTGAGATACGTCGCACCGTCTATCAGCAGCCTTTTCCATGTAAACTCAGCCCACACTTTTGTGGAGTCACCACCGCTATGCACAGCGCCTTGTCGACAACTTGCTTCCATAGCTTCGTGCGTTCTGCGCCACGATCGAACCCTACCGTCAGCTCTTACCAGATGAAATCGGGACTCACCTGACTAGACCACGATTTTCCAGTCGTCTGGTGTCCAACCGACATGGTCACAAGCCCAGGAGAGGCGGTGCAGGCGATGTTGTGCTGTTAGCAAAGGCACTCGCGTCGGTCCTCTGCTACCATAGCCCGTTAACGCCACATTTCGGCGCACAGTCCAAACGAATACGTTCGTCGTACGTCCCACATTGATTTCTATTGTTATTTCACGCGGTGTTGCTCGTCTTTTAGCACCGACAAATCTTTTACTAAAATGTAAACTTTCACGGCCGGAAATATCATGTCCATTATAATTATCTGGGCTGTTATGCAGTGGTCGGTTGATGAATTCTGTGGTGATTCCCAACGTTTCGTCTCCGACTGCGGGAGACATCTTCAAGGGGGTCCGTAGCTTGATGGAAGGTCCAACACACACACACCAGTCAGTAGCGAGCCAGTGTGTGTGTTGGACCTTCCATCAAGCTACGGACCCCCTTGAAGATGTCTCCCGCAGTTGGAGACGAAACGTTGGGAATCACCACAGAATTCATCAACCGACCACGGCATAACAGCCCGGATAATTATAATGGACATGACAAATCTTTGCATACGCAGCTTGTCTCGGTCGTTAAGTGACGGACGTCGGCTAGTGCGTTGTCCGTGGTCAAAGGTAATGCCTGAAATTTGGTATACTCGGCGCACTCTTGACACTGTGGACCTCAGAATACTGAGTTTCATAACGAACGGGAATGTCCTATGCGTCTAGCACCAACTACCACTCCGCGTCGTGGTGCCTCAATCACGTGGGAAACGTTTTCACACCAATCACCTGAGTACAAGCGACACCTCCGCTGATGCATTGCCCTTTCGCACCCTCTATATGCGTGCATATCGTTACCCCATGAATGATTACCTTCAGAACTGCTACAACCGGTCCTTAAGATGGACAATGTTCCACTACTGGCCATTAAAATTGCTACACCACGAAGATGACATGCTACAGACGCTAAATTTAACCGACAGGAAGAAGATGCTGTGATATGCAAATGATTAGCTTTTCAGAGCATTCAAAAAGGTCGGCACCGGTGGCGACACTTACAATGTGCTGATATGAGGAGAAAATGGTTCAAATGGCTCTGAGCAATATGGGACTTAACATCGGAGGTCATCAGTCCCCTAGACTTAGAACTACCTAAACCTAACTAACCTAAGGACATCACACAAACCCATGGCGCGGGGAAGGATTCGAACCTGCGACAGTAGCAGTCACGCGATTCCGAACTGAAGTGCCTAGAACCGCTCGGCCACCACGGCAGGCGACATTAGGAAAGTTTCCAACCGATTTCTCATGCACAAACAGCAGCTGACCGGCGTTGCCTGGTGAAATGTTGTCGTAATGGCTCGTGTAAGGAGGAGAAATGCGTACCATCACGTTTCCGGCTTTGATAAAGGTACGATTGTAGCCTATGGCGATTGCGGTTTATCGTATCGCGACATTCCTACTCGAGTTGGTCCAGATCCAATGACTGTTAGCAGAATATTGAATCGGTGGGTTCAGCAGGGTAATACAGAACGCCGTGCTGGATCCCAATGGCCTCGTATCACTAGCAGTCGAGATGACAGGCGTCTTATCCGCACGGCTGCAACGGATCGTGCAGCCACGTCCCAATCCCTGAGTCAACAGATGGGGACGTTTGCTCGACAAAACCATCTACACGAACAGTTGGATGCAACGTTGCATCACAGACAGGAGTGCCTGCGATGGTGTACTCATCGACGAACCTGGGTGCACGGATGGCAAAACTTCATTTTTTTCGGACGAATCCACGTTCTGTTTACAGCATCATGATGGTCGCATCCGTGTTTGGCGACATTGCGGTGAACGCACATTGGAAGCGTGTATTCGTCATCGTCATACTGGCGTATCACCCGGTGTGATGGTATGGGGTGCCACTGGTTACACGTCTCGGTCACCTCTTGTTCGCATTGACGGCACTTTGAACAGTGGACGTTACATTTGAGATGTGTTAGTACCCGTGGCTCTACCCTCCATTCGATCCCTGCGAAACCTTACATTTCAGCAGGATAATGCACGACCGTATGTTGCAGGTCCTGTACGGGCCTTTCTGGATACAGAAAATGTTGGACTGCTGCCCTGGCCAGCACATTCTCCAGATCTCTCACGAATTGAAAACGTTTGGTCAATGGTGGCCGAACAACTGGGTCGTCACAATACGCCAGTCACTACTCCTGATGAACTGTGGTATGGTGTTGAAGCTGCATGGGCAGCTGTACCTGTACGCGCCATCGAAGCTCTGTTTGAGTCAATGCCCAGGCGTATCAAGGCCGTTATTACGGCCAGAGGTGGTTGTTCTGGGTACTGATTTCTCAGGACTTATGCACCCATATTGCGTGAAAATGTAATCACATGTCAGTTCTAGTATAATATATCTGTCCAATGAATAGCCGTCTATCATCTGCATTTCTTCTTGGAGTAGCAATTTTAATGGCCAGTATTGTAGAGTAATCAGTAACATTCTTAATGCTGTGTCGGGTACCGTGGCAAGAATCTAAAATGACCTGTGTGTGCACTTACAGATTAACAGAACTCTTTTTCTAAAAAGGAAATAAAGATAACTTCTCGTTATCAAGTGGCTTCATCTGCTTGATTTGCTTGCTGTGGCTGTTACGTGCAATTACTTTACCCATTATAACTATTCGCAGAACACAGGCTAAGTATCGTCTTCCTATTACGCTGTACCGATGCTCTCGAAGTCTGCGACTCAACTGTGCCCGACCAGCGATGGGCGGCTGGCTAATTCAGGGTTAACAGGGGGGAGCTGAACTTTGTCTTCTTGGAGGTTTGGCGGAACTCGCTCTTTCCATTGGCGTGCGGGTCCGCGATTTCTTAATGCCGTTTCGCGGCGCTGCGCTGGTCGGTGTCCAGACGATGACTTATGACTGCACACTTAACGCCCTCTATTATGTTATTAATGTTGTTATTGCCAGTTATTGTTTTAATAATAGTACAAGTTATAATTTTTGTGATTATCATGTAATACCCTGGTCAGATTTAATACAGCGCGTTAAGGTCCTAATGATATTGACAGTTTGTACAGAAAGCAGACTGCAGTTACAAGAGCAGAGGGGCATGAAAGGGAAGCAGTGGTTGAGAAGGGAGTGAGACAGGGTTGTAGCGTATCCCCCATGTTATTCAGTCTGTATATTGAGCAAGCAGTAAAGAAAATAATAGAAAAATTTGCAGTAGGAATTAAAATCCACGGAGAAGAAACAAAAATAAGTTTTACCGATAACATTGTAATTCTGTCAGACACAGCAAAGGACCTGGAAGAGCGGTTGAACAGAATGGACAGTGTCTTGAAAGGAGGATATAAGATGAACATCAAGATAAGAAAAACACGGATAATGGAATTTAGTCGAATTAAATCAGCTCATGATGAGGGAATTAGATTAGGAAATGAGACACGTGAAGTAGTAAATGAGTTTTGCTATTTGGGAAGCAAAATCACTGATGATGATCGAAGTAGGGCGGATATAAAATGTAGACTGGCTATGGCAAGAAAAGAGTTTCTGAGGAAGAGAAATTTGTTAATAGTGAGTACAGATGTGTCAGGAAGTCGTTTCTAAATGGTTGAAATGGCTTTAAGCACTATGAGACTTAACATCTGAGGTCATCAGTCCCCTAGACTTAGAACTACTTAAACTAACCTAAGGACATCACACACATCCGTGCCCGAGGCAGGATTCGAACCTGCGACCGTAGCATCAGCGCGTTTCCGGACTGAATCACCTAGAACCGCTCGCCCACAGCGGCCGGCGGAAGTCCTTTCTGAAAGTATTTGTATGGCCTGTAGCCATGTATGGAAGTGAAACATGGACGATAGACAGTTTAGAAGCTTTTGAAATGTGGAGCTACAGAAGAATGCTGAAGATTAGATGGGCAGATCACGTAACCAATGAGGAGGTACTGAGCAGAATAGGGGAGAAGAGGAATTTGTGGCGCATCGTGACTAAAAGACGGGATCGGTTGGTAGGACACGTTCTGAGAACAAAGCGATCACTAATTTAGTATTGGAAAGAAGTGTGGAGGATAAAAATCGTAGAGGGAAAGCAAGAGATGAATACACTAACCCGATTCAGTAGAATGTAGGTTGCAGCAGTTACCAAGGTCCTAAACTGGTCAGGCTAAATAAGCAATATGTAAATAAAATATTTGTTCATAAGTGGTGTGGAAGTGGGTGTCAGCAGTGGGCCTGGTCTTCTAAATGTGCACTGCATTAAATTCTTACTTTGGTCGAACGTGGCTTCAGTAATATTTAACGTAAGTTCGTAACTTGAATGAACCGTGCCGCAATGCTGCAGCTACGTGACCCAGATGGCCGTCGCGTGAATCGGACCGGAAAGCAAACGGCGGCGGCAGGACAACACGGAGGCAGCAGGAGTGGCGACGCGGCCGGACGCAGCATGTTGGCAGAGCACCAGGGGCCCCACTATGACCAGGCCGCCCACGAACCCCACCCTGCTCCGTAATTGGAACGTACTCCAATCAGGGGAGGCAGCCCTGCCGCGATGCCGCCCTCTCAATCTGCATGCAAGCAAGCGGTATTCACGACGTAAGTGCTCGGTGAGAATAAATCGGTGGACTGTTAAACAACGAGCAACTAACACTGTTACTGAGATTTCAGATATCGAGCTACATAAAAACCGTCTGCCCACAGTAGCTCAGTGATCAGCGTGAGAGAATGTCAATCCTAAGGGCCAAGGTTCGATTGCCGGCTGGGTGTTGCGTTGTCCTAATCATCATCATTTCATCCCCATCGTCGCGCAAGTTGCCGAAGTGGGGTCAAATCGAAAGACTTGCACCCGGCGAACAGTCTTCCCTATGAGAGGCCCTAGTCACACGACATTTACATTTACCTAAAAACCGTCAGTGTTTGGAGAAAAGCTTTCCCCAAGACGAGAATAAAACCCCATGACGTGATAGAAAGTGAAATAGAGATTGAATGATGGCTGTACTTTCATTCCTATTGACATATATCCAGAGAATGGTAACGCTAAGCTTAGTCTCTCTGCGATAACGCTGCACTTACGGCAAGTTTAAAAAAGATATTTCCTCGACATTTTTCATTACAAGTATTAATTACTGCCTATCTGTGCATCATCGCTCTTTTCAGAACCTCTGTAGAATATATATATGAAGATGGCATCTGTTCCCGAAAGAGCAGATACCATTGATGACCGTGCAGCTTCCCTAGAACGAGATGACAATCAATCGAAACCCTTAGCTGCCGACAGGTGTTGTTGATATATATATCGATGGGGACAGCTGGAAACGTGTGCCCCGACCGGAACTCAAACCCGAGATCTCTTGCTTACATGGCAGACGCTCTATCCATCTGAGCCACCGAGGGCACAGATGAATATATAAGCTGGCGAGTCCCGTAAGTGTTCGGACAAAGCGTGCGCATTCACATTCTTCTGTGTCAGCTTAGTCTGGTGCGAGTAATGAGTGAATCGGCAAATATCTATTAGGAACACTACGAATATAAAATGGTGCAAGCTGTTCGAGATTCTGAAAAGAGTAGGGGTAAGCTATAGGGAGAGACGGGTCATACACAATATGTACAGCAACCAAGAGGGAATAATAAGAGTGGACGATCAAGAACGAAGTGTTCGTATTAAGAAGGGTGTAAGACAAGGCTGTAGCCTTTCGCCCCGACTCTTCAATCTGTACATCGAGGAAGCAATGATGGAAATAAAAGAAAGGTTCAGGAGTGTAATTAAAATACAAGGTGAAAGGATATCAACGATACGATTCGCTGATGACATTGCTATCCTGAGTGAAAGTGAAGAAGAATTAAATGATCTGCTGAACGGAATGAACAGTCTAATGAGTACACAGTATGGTGAGAGTAAATCGGAGAAAGACGAAGGTAATGAGAAGTAGTAGAAATGAGAACAGCGAGAAACTTAACATCAGGATTGATGGTCACGAAGTCAATGAAGTTAAGGAATTCTGCTACCTAGGCAGTAAAATAACCAATGACGGACGGAGCAAGGAGGACATCAAAAGCAGACTTGCTGTGGCAAAAAAGGCATTTCTGGCCAAGAGAAGTCTACTAATATCAAATACTGGCCTTAATTTGAGGAAGAAATTTCTGAAGATGTACGTCTGGACTACAGTATTGTATGGTAGTGAAACATGGACTGAGGAAAAACCGGAACAGAAGAGAATCGAAGCATTTGAGATGTGGTGCTATAGACGAATGTTGAAAATTAGGTGGACTGATAAGGTAGGGAATGAGGAGGTTCTACGCAGAATCGGAGAGGAAAGGAATATGTGGAAAACACTGATAAGGAGAAGGGACAGGATGATAGGACATCTGCTAAGACATGAGGGAATGACTTCCATGGTACTAGAGGGAGCTGTAGAGGGCAAAAACTGTAGAGGAAGACAGAGATTGGAATATGTCAGGCAAATAATTGAAGACGTAGGTTGCAAGTGCTACTCTGAGATGAAGAGGTTAGCACAGGAAAGGAATTCGTGGCGGGCCGCATTAAACCAGTCAGTAGACTGAGGAAAAAAAAAAAAAAAAAAAAAAAAAAAAAAAAAAAAAAAAAAAAAAAAAAAGTCTAATATAGGTTGTGGACAGCTGGGAATGTGGGTCTCACGGGAAGCGTGCAAGGGGTAAGTCCCTGCAGTCGCACTATCCTCTGTGTTCTCGATGGCTCGGATGGACAGAGCGTCCGCCATGTACTCCGGAGATCTCCGGTTCGAGTTTCGGTCGGGGCACACATTTTCCGCTGTCCTCATTGATGTATATCAACAGCACCTGTAGTCAGCTAAGGATTTCAATTAATTATCGTTTTATTCTGTAAATTACTTTCAGAACAAGAGAAGAAAACATTTTTTTTGAATTTTTCCGATATGCACGCAGGGAGTTCAGAAAGTAAATAACTGGCGTCGTTCCATGCTAAGCCCATTGCGCATCGCGATGGAGCAGTGTGAGAAGAGAATATATGTTCTGAGTCTCTGTCGACACAGTATTCTGTGTAGTACGGACGACAGGTAACCGGTGCATCAGAGCGTCGGACTGAAGTGGTGCGGCAATTGGAAACGTACACCAACTTTGCGCTATGCGCTACAATACGACTCTTGTAGGCAAAACGTCCAAAGCGCACAGAGCTTCGCGTCCAGCCGTAGTAAAACGGCTCCAACAATTTCACCAACGCCGCACAGACGTGAATGACGCTGGTAGGGAAGTTTCAGGTCTCTAGCTCATCGGGAAGCGAGTTTAAAATCAATTGCAAATTTTGTACCAAACAAACAGGCAAGTAACTGAACGAATAAAAACGTGTTTGTAGCCTCCCCACTGTGTTTCTGTATGAAATTTAGCCCAACTTTACCATCCACTCTATAAAAGTCTATGTATTACCAAAACTATGTCCCACAAACTGTTATCCAACTTAAACTGTCTGCTAACTTAAATTAAAAGGAAGGTCAGCGTTGGCCAAAATATTGATGTTTTATTGATAGCAGAATCGATTTTCGATCGCATAGTGATCATCTTCAGTGCTGTGGTGTACAAATTAAACTCAGACACTGGTGTCAAGTTATCAATAACCAAAACTGAGAATCGATCACAATAACAGCACTGAAGTTGATTATTATGTGATCGATAATCGATTCTGCTATCAATAAAATATCAATATTACGGCCAACGCTGACCTTCCTTTTAATTTAACATATATGGTCGTTGTGCACACAGCACTCCATGGAATCGCCAATCGTCTGCTAACCTTTGACCAAACAGAATGTAATTTGAACCGTACTTGTAACTGATCAGAATGCAGCTTGTCTTTATATTAATTGCGCAAGGGAAGTAAAACAGTTATCTGGTCCTGGTCAAAATTTCCACTTACCTCGCGTCTTGACAACATTGTAGTAGCAGATTTCTCGAAAGCACCACAGTAAACAGCAAGTAGACAGCGGCTAAACTAGAGCTCTGTTTCTAAATGCCTATTCAAGGTGTTGCTTGTGGTAATGTGTCATGATAAACAATGGGATGGGGAGAGTAACTATTCCTATGGTTCAAATGGATCTGAGCACTATGGGACTTAACATCTTAGGTCATCAGTCCCCTAGAACTTAGAACTACTTAAACCTAACTAACCTAAGGACATCACACACATCCATGCCCGAGGCAGGATTCGAACCTGCGACCGTAGCGGTCACGCGGTTCCAGACTGAGGCGCCTAGAACCACACGGCCACACTGGCCGGCAACTATTCCTATGAAATTGTATCCCAAGACAACGATTTTAGAATGAAGTATTCATTCAAAAAGACACAGTAAAACATCGCGTGGTCTTCACACATAACAGAAGTCTGAACAATACTATGTATGTAAAAGTGCACAATGATTTAAAGAGGGTAGAATTTTAACAGAGAATTTCTACAAAAAATCAAACAGCTTAATCAATTAATATGCTAATGCATGACCCAGGGAAGACAAATGATTGTTTAACAGTAACGTAACTTGCTCTCTTTCAGAAGTGCACATCGATAGCATACAAAAACCAGAACGACATGACCACCTCACATGTTAAAAAGGATACTCGCTGATTGTGTAACGCGTTCGCTGTGGAGGAGAGAGCAGTAATAAAACTGCGTGAAAGACAACGCCTGAATGGCCCATTTTCAGTTTTTGGACGGCAGGTAGCAAAGCGGCCGTGAATACGACACCACGAGCGCTCGAGACCGAAAGGGGCTGCATTCTTATTGGTGAAAGGCTGCGTAACAGCAGGTGGTGAGGCGGCGGGGAGGGGGGGGGGGGACACTGAGTGGGTGCCGTGTGTGTGTGCGTGCGTGGGAGGTGGCGCTAGCGCCTGCGCTTAATTTACACGGCAGAGGGCGCCGGCGGCGAGCGGCCACAATGCAGGGCTTAGCCGGCGCGTGTGAATGCGCTGATGGAGCGGCCCGCGGCCTTGTCCCGCTAAATTGGCAATACATGCGTCAATTAATGCTTAAATAGGCGGCTTAAAACAGCCCTGCCGCTCCTCTGGTGAATGGGCTTTGACGGCCTCGCTGCTGCGCCTGCTGCTCCTGAGGGCTCGTCGTGCGCCAGCGCCAGCGCCAGCGCCAGCAACTCAGCTCCCACTGCTTGCTGCCTCTCGAGTCCCACGGTGTATTGCAGAGTTCCGCAGAAGCACGCCCCCGCCGCAGCGTCGTCGCCACCACAGACTATACCTGCTTTCCGTCGTTTCTCGTATGATCATGTCTTCTTGTTGTAGCCCTTCCGAGCTTCTCTTATCTCCCGCGGTCTATCGTTTAGCAAGATTATGAATTACCTCGAAGAGAACAGTCTATTGACACACAGTCGACGCTGATTTAGAAAACATCTCTCTTGTGAAACACAACTAGCTGTTTACTCGCGCGAGGTGATGAGTGCTATTGACAATGGATTTCAAACTGATTCCGTATTTCTAGATTTCCAAAAGCCTGCTAACACTGTACCACATAAGCGGCTTCTAGAGAAATTGCGTGCTTGTAATGCATACGTGCATTCCCTTCACGTGTTTAAGCCAAGTATTACGCACATTTATGCGATCGGGAATGTTCAGTAGCAGCCAGGCTACATGTACATTTAACAATTAAGTGTCAGCAAGAGCATTAGTGATGAAATCATAGGAGGCAATGTTGTGCAACGTTAGATCTGACTATTTGGGACTAGGATCTTACAATCTGAGACAGTGTTCCGAGACAAACTTCCGTCACAATGTCCACAAACGTGACGTCAGATCCGCCTAGCAACAGCGATCTGAACGCCCAATGGCTGAAATGTGTGTGTGTGTGTGTGTGTGTGTGTGTGTGTGTGTGTAGGAAACGAGAGAAGTGTCCTTATTGGCTGAGGGAGAAAGGTGGGGTGGTCTCTGTTGTCCTTCGGGAAGACAGGGCGAGTCAGTCGCGAGGAGTCACTCAAGACGCACGGACGAGTAACCGGGGAGGCTCTAAAAGAACGGTCGCGAGTGCATATTTCAGATGTTAAACAAGATATAAAGTGAAATTAGTTATAAGAACGCCACGTGTCGTGGGAAGTGTCTATCATTATGTACAGTCACAAAACGGTGTTAATGTGTGGAAAGGGTCGAATATAATGGCGTAGTCCAGAGCCACCATATTGCAAATGCTGATTCTGTGACGTGTGTGACAAAGCAATTTCTGTATTAAAAAAGTATGGTACAAACGTTGTTGACAATTAACAACTGGCATCCCTAAACACTCCACTTCAGCAGATCACCACCTACATGGAACCTGGCGACTGAGCGGTGCTACTGTGCGATGAGGGACTTACCGAAGCACCGGGTTAGTGATACCGCCCAGAGAAGTACTTCCTTCTCGCTACAATGCCACTGAGGGTGTTGTATGCCCTTAAAACAAACCCTCCTCACACTGATAACTAAATAACTGGGTCGCTGCTCTCACTATAAGGTGCTGACGCCCTGAGACAAGGGTAATTCACCAGCTGGTGACTCACCAGGCCCAGACCAAAGAATGACTTGCACGGAGATTACCGATATTTCAGATCAAAGCCTCATTAAATGAGCCTTTACACATTCTTGCACCGGACAGAAGCACTCAATTGAAGATGAATTGTAGAGGGAATCAGGGAGTGAAATGCAAGTAAATAAGAGTTGCTTTCTGTCACCTACTTGTCATTCCTGGCAGATTCAAGTAGCTGCAACTCGAGAAGGATGTAGCTTGTACTGCGTTTAAAATTTATTGCTACTTTTGACGTTTGGCTTCCGGACGGAACGTGACGCCGTTGTCCAGCTAACCCCAAACAGCGAAACGCCTTTCTTATTGCCGCGCGGGGTAGCACAAAAAATGGTTCAAATGGCTCTGAGCACTATGGGACTTAACATCTTATGTCATCAGTCCCAAAACTTAGAACTACTCAAACCTAACTACCCTAAGGACATCACACACATCCATGCCCGAGGCAGGATTCGAACCTGCGACCGTAGCGGGGTAGCCGCGCAGTCTCTGGCGCCTTGGCACTTTCCGCGCGGCTCCCTCCGTCGGAGACTCGAGTCCTCCCTCGGGCATGGTGGTGTGTGTTGTCCTTAGCGTAATTTAGTTTTAGTTAGTTTAAGCAGTGTGTAAGCTTAGGACCCGATGACCTCAGCAGTTTGGTCGCAAAAGACCCTCTCACATATTTCCAATTCCCTTCCCTATCGCGCCGCCAGTAGTTCGGTTGGTAAAGCGACCCTGGTGCCACGCCATGGATAAACAGTACCGCACGGAGTCATCGCATTAGATTCAACTACGTTCTTCAGCTCTCGTTGTGAAGTAGCATTTTTTAGCGTTGAAGTGTTCTGCAGCTGTTGGGAACAAGTGTTTCTTGTTGGCGTTGCATTGGCAATAACTAGGCAGGACGTCCAAATACGACATTCGCAATAAAATTTTCGTCCAATAACACGTTCACCGGCTGTGAAGATAATGTTATGCCGCAAACGATTCCTCCTAATTCAACAAGATTAATGGTCCATACACCATATCACTTTGTTATGATGGTTAGTCCTCCTCTAACGGTGCGGTAGAATAACGCGGATAGTTTCCTCTGGTTGCAAAGAAATGTTCCACGAGATGAAGCTGAACGTAGCACGTATAAGACGAAGTCTGTGGAACTTGTTGCGCTGTGCAAGCGAAAAAGTCCACTCTACCAGGTCGACGAACAGGCTAACTCTAAAAGGTACAGTTTACTCAGGCTTCCCCCGTATCATGTTCTCTTAAATCCGACTGAGAATGTGTGGGCCGAGGTGAAAAATAATGTGGCAAATAACAACAAGAAGCCATTGCAAATGTTACGCCATGGAACTATAGTTGTCAGCTATACCAAGAAGGTAATTAAGGAGACATGGATTCATGAAGGACAGTTTCGAGGGCTACGGAACTTCCCTTGTGCCTTGTAAAATTATGTTTCTTTTGCCAAAACACAGCAAAGTTTAGAAATATCCAACATTAACGTGTAGATTACATTGCAAAAGAATCCCGAAACCGTGTATTATTAAACAAGCAACAGAGGGCAAGACAGGTGAATAGTGTATGGAAAGGTTCATTCCCAGTATATACTGTTGCAAAACCCACAGCAGTTCTTGTTTCACCAGCTATCGCTGGACCTTAAAAATTACATTACTTCACTGAAAAAATCTGTAGCTGTTTGAATATCGCGGTAGATATAGAAGTTTCGCATATTAATCGTATGGAAAGCACTCTTCCTCTTCATGTGCTATTATTTGCCAAAATGTTTTTTTGATATCTCATACTGTTTATGAGGTACGAGGGATTTGTGAATATTTTATTCTGGCCTTTTCACTGATGTACGAGTTCGTGGCAGAGTGCTTTACATAAATTCCATTTTCTTGAGAATGGAAAGAGATAGCGATGTCCCTTCACACGTAAAGAATAATTTAATATGTTATGTACGTATTATAGGTAGCTACGTATGACTTAGCACACGGCAAACATAAATTTGTAGTGAACCCTATTTTTCACTGCAAACTTTAAATATTTCTTGTAGTAGTTTACTAAATATCGAAAGCCCGCCCGGTTAGCCGATCGGTGTAATGCACGGCTTTACGGAGTGGGAAGGAGTGCCTGGTCCCCGGCACGAATCCGCCCGGCGGAATTGTATCGAGGTCTGGTGAACCGGCCACTCTGTGGATGGTTTGTAGGTGGTTTTCCATCTGCCTTTCGAATGCGGGCTGGTTCCCCTTATTCCGCCTCAGTTACACTATGTCGGCGACTGCTGCGCAAACAAATTCTCCATGTACTCGTACACCACCATTACTGTACCATGCGAACATAGGGGCTACACTCGTCTGTTGTGAGACGTTCCCGGGGGGGGGGGGGTTCCACCGGGGGCCGACCCGCAAAATAGCCCTGGGTTCAGTGTGGGGCGGCGGAGGGGTGAAGTGGACTGCGGTAGTCGTCGTGGGGTTGCGGACCACTGCGGCTGCGGCGGGGACGGAGCCTCTCCGTCGTTATTAGGTCACCCCGGTTGACATACAATACAAATAACGAAATATCACAATAACTACGAGTGTTGACGAAATGATAGGCAGTTCATCATGAAGCAGACACACAAAGCTGTAAGAGGTGCTAAAATCAGATTTTGTAGAGAGTAGTTTCTTTGAAATAGTTTGAGGACTGCAGATAGGCCGGCACGCGCGATTTGTGTTTCACGCAAGGCAGTCTCGGTCACCTGCTGTCGCGCCCAGCACAAGCTGGCAACTGCGCTTCCCTACACTCGCTCCGCACTAAGCTGTCTGAAGTCGCAACTAATTTTAAACGGACTTGTAGTGCTAACAGTGAAACGATGTTGCGTTCAGACTGGTTGACACTGCCATCGTTTAGTGTGTGTTGAGTTACTGCTCAAACAACCTGTACCAGTATGCATTTTTGTGTATTTGTTTTCGAACGTGTATAGAGATTTACGTTACCAAGTATTTATGAAAAGCCTGCTAAGAACGGCTGAGGGAATGCGCTGGGAAGTATTTTACTCAAAATTTTCACGAAACATTGCAGACATGATTTAACGGACGATTTCGCAGAATTATGGGTTGTGATTTACTGGTGGGTCCAAGCTGTTCCTATTTGCATTATTACAAAGAGGTAAGTTAATGCAGGAGGTAATAAACAAATTTTTTTCCGGGCTGTCGACATTGCTGGATTAGAAAGTTAAATTAGGTCGCCGCAGATGAATAAATCAGGCGGCGGATTTTGAATTTCCTTTGAAATATACTGGCCGGCCGCGAAGGTGGCTCAGGTGCAGCGCCTCCGGCCGATCCTTTAGTCCACGCAGACAGCCTGTACAGTATACAGAGAGGGAGGGAGGGAGGGAGAGAGAGGGAGGGAGGGAGATAGAGAGAGAGAGACAGAGAGAGGGAGGGAGACAGGTCGACGCCGCCTCGACCGCCATTCTTCCTCCAAACTGCCGCGGAACGAACGGAGTACTTCGAGAAATACTTTAGTAAACACCTCTTGAACTGTTGGGTCGCTACTTGATTAATAGCACCGGTTCACAAATTTTCATTTTTTATTTTATACAGAAATAAAAGTAGCCATGCTTTATAGATTTAGATGCGCTGAACACTAATATCAGCGTTGAAATTGTCCACTAGCTCAGGGTGAGAAGTAAATAAGATGTTTACGTTTCACTGTCGCATTTACAGGCCATTGCGGCATCTACGTCCAAAGGCATTGTGACAAGGGTTTCTCTGCCATACGTCACTGAGGTGGGTGTACACTTCCATTACAATTTGGCAACACTGGTTTAAACCATGACCCATGTGCATGGCGTCCGCAGCTCGTCGTCGTGAGGTAGCGTTCTCGCTTCCCACGCCCGGGTTCCCGGGTTCGATTCCCGGAGGGATTTTCTCTACCTCGTGATGACTGGGTGTTGTGTGATGTCCGTAGGTTAGTTAGGTTTAGGTAGTTCTAAGTTCTAGGGGACTGATGACCATAGATGTTTAGTCCCATAGTGCTCAGAGCCATTTGAACCATGTGCATGGCATCCAGTCACTGAGCATTGTCGAATGTTGGAACCGGATGCGTTTTCAATCGTCGTTTGTCACGGCTGCGTGCTCTTGTGCTTCGTTACTTGCTGGGGAACGAATGTCATGGCTGTTAGCAGAGAATATATGCGAGTAGAAGTGTTGAAGAACTGTACTACCGTGTGTGAACACGCTTTCACAAAATGCCTCGAACCTACAGTAACAAACCTCATAACATTCGGTGCATTTGTGCACTTGTTATTTATGGATCGACGAGTCAACCATTAATTAAAATAAATTGCTACTAACGAGATTCGAACCAGTGACGTCGCAATCATTAGGTTTTGACGAGAAGCATTCAACTACCGAGTGCTCTGTTAATGACGCCCAAGTGCTTTACACTTAATATCGACCAGAAATTTTCAAATGCCATTGTGTTGTACAGTTTCCGGAGACTGATGTTTGGGCACTGACTGCCAAATACTGTAAGTATGGGGAAAACAGAAGAGGGCGAGTCAGTAAGGTCCAATTGTCAGATAAAAGCTCATATTTACAGACTTACTGACAACTCTCTGCCTGACAAATATGCAAGCATATACAGAGTGCATTACTCATACGAAAATAACGCAAATACATTCCATTTGTCACAAATCTTGAAAATAGTATCCCAAGACCTAAAAGCAACGCTAACATACGAATCGAAAGACACACCCAGACGAAACTTGGCGCCAAAGCTGATCAACCAGTCACGTGGGACTGCACCTGCGGCCACTCTCTCTCTCTCTCTCTCTCTTTTTGGATACAGGCTCTTTAGGGCTGGTAGCGACCTCGCACTGTTCTACTACGCGCTCAGTCGAGGCCTTCATGAAAGGAAGCCTGCGAGTCCCTCGTGGTCCATGAGAAAGACAGGTTGCAGCGCGTACGTTACAGCACGTGGTCCGACAAGTCTTATAGTGCCAGTAGCTGTCTGCGGCGGAGAGCGAGTAACTATTCAGACGAGTTTAATAAGTTTTAACTGCGCGTTTAAAGGCATGCAAATTCTCGACGGCACACGACGAAGTTAACAGCTTCAGTGGGTACTTTTTCAATGACATATTAATTTACCATAGGCCTTGCAAGGAACTGAGAATTTGTACAATATGGCGGACAAGGCAACTAGCTTGACGTCACACGTTCTTTGTGCCTCAGACTTCCTTTGGTGTCGTCACATTCCCGATGCTAACCGCAGGTATGGGCGCAAATAGTTCCTGGGGCGGCTTGCGACGGTGTAAAATGTCACGTAACGTGAGTCAGATTAGGAGTACATTACTTTAAACACAACTTACCTTCAAGACGATTACTTGCGTCATTTTAGAGTTTTAACGAATTGTGCAGCCTTGGAGCTTGAAATAATGTCAAAACTGCAGCTTTTATATCAGGTAGTACAGACACACAAACATTCGGGAGGGAAAAGTAGTAGGGGAAAAGATACACCAATACACAGTAATCGACGTTTTTGTAAATTTAAGTAACTTACGACTATTGTTGTTCACAAGGCGATTGTCATTATTGTTGAATAACACTCTGTAAAAATGTCTGTTGATCCATAATGGATAAGGGACAGCGCCGGTCAAACATTTACCACGGAAAATCTTCAGACAGTCGTATGTTTTGAGTAGCCATTTTATTTCGATAACCAGTTTCGGCAAAATCAGTACTGCCATCTTCAGGCCCATATGCACTCTGTGTACAGACTGTTGTTTCAAGTCTTCAGAGTAACACTATAAAAACGAATTCACGGGATGGAGGTACTGATGGCCGCAGTTATGCAAGTATCCATATCATATATATATATATATATGTACATGGAGTCCATAGCGGACTGAAGATGACATTACTGATATTCCGAAACTGCTGTTCTAATAAAATAGCTTCTCAAAACATACGGCTGTTTCGCCATTTTCCTCGGTAAATGTTAGTAAAAATATTTCCCAAATGTGACATGTGTTTGGAAGTGTCTTTCACATCATTACCACAAGTACACGTGTGTGTGGCGACTCCCTTTTCTAAAAATTCGAGTTGGAAATGTAACTTGACTCTTAAGTTCAAGTTTGTATAGTTTCATCTTGATGGGGCACTGCTAGATGGGGCCTAAATAGAAATACCCTGTAAATATTAATTTAATAGTAAAAAATCATTACTAGGCCCCTACAATGCACATCTGACTTCTGTTAATAACCAGCCGCCTGAGTGCAAAGAGGCGATTAACAAAAAAAAAAAAAAAATAGTAATATATAGTGCACTCACTTCCTGGAAACAAAATTAGAATGTTTTCGATTTATTTCACTCTGTAAAGGAAATGACGGAATGCTGAACACAAAGTCAAAATATAGTCTGTAAACAACAACAGAGAGACTGTGCCTCGTACAGTTAAATTTCCTAATGGTTCTTTAAACTGGATTGTTAAGTGCAACACCTCTAGGCTGACACAATTATAAATACTTAAGTCGAAAATGGACAGTGCTAAGGTTGACGAATACTGCGTTTAATTAGCCTTCTTCTGTTTGTCACAATGGCGTGTTTTGGATGCTGTGTCTCTTAGACGAATTGGTCGTGCCAGCTGCTTTCATCTCAGTACTGCTTTCCCCAGAACTCGAAGCTTGGTGGCAGCTTGGAAGTACTTTGATAACGATATTGAACAATTTCTTCCACAAAAATTAATAAAAAGGATATTCCCCCACTTGCTGCCCTTCTCCCATCAGTCAACGATTTGAAATTAACATTTCCCTAACATACTGTACATTTCAAATTAATGTTTTAGAGGGGGATAAAAAAAGTTTTTAATTCGACCGTTGCATTTCTCATACAATATAGAGTGGTTGACTGTAGTTTACAGAACCTACTTACATTTCTCTATGATTGGCGCTGCTCAGAAGCGTACTTTCAATCGGATGGATGTGTTTAAACAAATAATATGTTCCAACAACAATTTAAAATGTTAAATCAGGCTGTTGCGATACACGACTTGCCATGCTTGGTTGCCTTAGGATCTGAAGGACTGGACCGAAGAGGTATTGAACGTAATTCGTGGCACCAAAATGTTTTAAAATACATTTATTGAACAAACACCAGTCAAATCAGTTAAAGCACTAGGCTTTCCCCCACAGTGATTGTAAGGACTGACACAATACAGATCTCAAACATAGAATGATGAAAGTGTATAAAGTGTATTTCATATCAAGTCACAAAACCGATACTTTGATTTAGACCCTAATGCAATTATTTAAGGCCGCGCGGGGGTTAGCCGAGCGATCTTAGGCGCTGCAGACTTGGACTGTGCGTCTGGTCCCGGCGGAGGTTCGAGTCCTCCCTCGGGCATGAGTGTGTGTGTGTCTGTCCTTAGGATAATTTAGGTTAAGGAGTGTGTAAGCTTAGGGACTGATGACCTTAGCAGTTAAGTCCCATAAGATTTCATACACATTTGAACATTTTGAGCAATTATTTAAGGAAAAGTATTCAAAAGGTTAACAGTTGTGTGAGCAACTAGTTGTCCTTGACAATTGCTTACGAAAATCACCGATAACTTTACTGGTCAAAGCAAGTTATCGAACTTAGGAAACATAGGATTATAAAGCCAACTAGTTGCAGATAATTGTTAGGTACATTGACCTCTGCCACGTGTGCCCACCAGGGAACATCAGAGTCTGATATTATTCCCAGCTGAGCATACGTGGCTAAGTCTGTAACGTTTTATTTCACTTTTGACTTGAGCATAGCTGCTCTAAATTATCACCATTGCTATTTAGCAATGTAGTTTTACGATTTATCAATATTTCATTCTGTTGAAGGCACCCATAGTAGGTGTCGAAACATGGGTCAATGTACCTAACAGTTATCTGCAACCGGTTGACTATATAATCGTAAGTTGAACTAGTATACCGTTGCTGCCATGTTTAAAACTGTAAGAACTTAGCAAATCACATATAAAGAACAGGAAAAATATGTACCTAAGTAAACTCTGCTTGCGAGTAAGCCACTTCCGATGTCGCCCAAACTTTGGGGCGTCAGTTAGTAACATGTTCCATGGATCATTTTGCGTGATAGATCGTAATGTTGGGGACGAGTCATTCATTATACATTCACATCGCAAATGAACATTTCTAAGTTTCTCTTAAAAAAAGATATACAGATTTATTTATTGTTGAGCTAATTCAGTCCAAACAAAATGTAGCCTGTTTAAGAGGTGTTTCCATGTATCTCTGTCCACTGCTGTTTTCTGCCAGTTTAAACGCGCACGTTTCCTGAGTTCCTTATCCCAGCGATCAGGTGGTCCCCCTGGTGTTCTTCGTTTTTCTCTGGGACTCCACTCTAAAACTGATTTTGTCCATCTTCCATCCTTCGTTCGTTCAATATGTCCTGCCCACTGCCATCTAAGAGTCTTAACCCGTTCTGTAATATCTTTTACACCTGTTATTGCTCGTATGTCTTCACTTTTCTGTTCATCTTTCTTATTGAGACCTAACATTGACCTTTCCATAGGTCTCTGAGCAGTTCTAAGTTTACTTTTGAAAAATTCATTTGAAGTCCAAGTTTCACACCCGTACATTAAAACCGACAGGACACACTGATCAAAAACTGTCTTCTTTAAGTAGACTGGCATGTTAGATTTGAAAACTGTTGCATTCCTTCCGTAAGCCCTCCAACCCAGTTCAATTCGATTAAAAATTTCACGTTTCAAATCCCCTGTTTCAAATCCCCTTTTGTGTCAATTAATTGATTCAGATAAACGTCTTCTGTAACATTGTTTAGGATGTTGCCGTTCAGTGTTACTTGCCCTGCAGCTACCCACTTATTATGCATAACCTTAGTTTTAGAGCGTTTTATTTTAAGTCCCACTTTCTGTCAGCGATCTGTTAAGTTTTTTCTTTAATAGAGGACTGCATTTCCATATTACTATTAGCTAGGACCACTATATCATCAGCAAATCTCAGGTTGGCGAGCGTTTTACCATTTATCCTTATTCATCTGTTGTTCCAAATAATTTGGGACATAGTCATCTCGAGATCTGCTATAAATAACTTCGGGCTATATAGCATCGCCCTGCTTTACTCCTTTTTCAGTAGGAAATTCGCACTTGTTCTTTCCTATATTGATAGATGCTACAGACATGTCATAAATGTTGCACAATATGCTTATATATTGTTTCCAATCCTTGCTCGGCCAGTACCTGTATGACTGCAATGTGGCTGACAGAATCAAAGGCTTTTTCGAAGTCAATGAAGGCTATGCATAGTGGCATTTCACACCCATTGTCTCGACTAATTACCTCACGCAATGTATTTATATAGTCAATTGCACGGAAAACACTCCGGAACCCAGCTTGTTCTATGGGCTGTGCAGTCTCCACTACCATTTTAATGCGATTTTTCAGTGAACATTTTATATACAACAGAAAGTAAGCTGATGGGGCGGTGGTTCTTCAGATCGTGAATACTTCCCTTCTTATGAAGTAAGGTTATGTTTGCTTTGTTCCAGCAGGTTGGGATGCTGCCATTCTGTATACACGAAGTCAATTCTTTATTACTTTAGAATTTCTTCCGTTATGCGCCCATTATGACCGTCAATTGCTGTCATTTCGTTTTTACCAATCATAAGCATTTGTTTAGCTTTCTCTAATTCTAATTTTATGGTATCTTCAATGTATTTTTGTATGTTGGATTTCATATTCTTCCTTATACACTTACACAGTTCTCGATATTCTATCTTGTCACAAGAAGTTTTAATTTTCATTTTTACAAGTAAAACTTTGGTTTCTGCCCTTCACTTTCCTGGTTGTTTAGTAATTGTTGTCAGTCCACCTATTTTCTTTTAAGTTTGCTTTATCGTTTAAGCTAGATTTTCTTCTGTTGACTCTTCTAATCTCTAGATGTGCAGAGCTGAATATGGTGGGTCTGTTTAAAACTGACAATGATGCTATTTGCAGAAAACCAGTCAATGATACTTTTAACAACTATGTTTAACATTTCTTCTGTTTCTATGGATATGCTTGGATTGATTAAATTTCACTACAGGCCAGAAACCGTTATTAATTCCTGTCATGTCATGTGCAAAATGGACTAATTCCGCTTGTTGTATACTAGTTGGAAGATAGTTTACATGTATGAGGAACAATAATGGACCAACATTGAACCCTGAGGAACCCCATACGTGATTTCACCTCACTCAGAATTGTATCCCTGGACTATATTACTTGATTTATTAAGAACAAGTTACTGTATTCCTTTGGTTAAATATGACTTTATCCATTGGTTGGCTATACCATCGATCCCATAAAATGTTAAATTATCAAGGAGAATACTGTGATTCACGCAGCCTTACAAACAGTCACCCGCAGCACACGGGCTCCACCTCTCTAAATCATAAATGCCAACAGATCAAATACACGAACATTTACAGCCATTGTGGGACCTGTCCCGAAGTCCAGTTAGCTTTAAGTGACAACAAGCAATGAAAGCCCAAAGGTCGGCAAGTTTTCTTAAACTCCAGACCGGAACAAAACAATGATTTCCGACCTAATTAAATGTGTCGGATGTATTTACAACGACAAGACTTCGACTATAAAGAATGCGGGACCCCACAATGACAGAATTAACACAACGCTCGCACATGATAAAGGCAAAACACAATAATAACGATTTCAAAATGTAATAACTCATTAAAGCAAGGATAGCCGAAAGATCGGCGCCACATGCACCCAAAAGGTGAGATTAAGGCATTAATGATTAACTTAAGAGTGGAGAAGGAGTAGTTCATATCGCTCTTTTAACAGATGAGAATTTCACTACAGGCCAGAAACCGTTATTAATTCCTGTCAAAGTTTACAGTCTTAAATGGCGACACAATCGATGGCCAGCCAAGAACGCAACACAAGGAAATAGTTCACTCAAAGGCTTAAGGCATCTATTAACTACTTTGTACAAATCCGCGGAATACGTGACATCCGCGGCATACATGACAACCAGACTGTTACAAAACTTGGGCTCTGGCAATAGCGAACAGAGCTCGAGTAGCCACGGACAACTCGCAATTAAGACCAAAGCAGTTTTGCGGAACCGTTGCCGCGCGGTTTGAGGCGCCATGCCAAAGTCTGCGCGGCCCCTCCCGCCGGAGGTTCGAGTCCTCCCTCGGGCATGGGTGTGTGTGTTGTTCTTAGAATAAGTTAGTTTAAGTAGTGTGTAAGTCGAGGGACCGATGACCTCAGCAGTTTGGTCCCTTAGAAATTTACTCACATTTGAGCATTTGAACGGAACCGTTACCAAAATATAACTTTCAGTAAGCTCTCACAAAACTTAAGATGCACAGCAAACACCTCCTGAGATCAAACAATCGGCCAAAATACGCAATCCACGTATCAACTTTAAAGTCAGTACCGCCATTAGACTGTTGTCTATTTACAGTGTTACATTTACACTTACACAATCATGATTTAGGCTTCAAAGTGCCATTATCAAGTGTTTTAAGTGTTATAAATAGCCTAAGATGGCTACACTTGATAATGGCACTTTGAAGTCTAAATCATGATTGTGTAAGTGTAATGTAACACTGTAAATAAACGACAGTCTAATGGCGATACTGACTTTAAAGAAATATATTATGACTGTGGCACTGCATTATGAAAAAAAACCACGTATCAACGGTTTCACTGTTCAGAAAAGGAAACTCTAAAACTAACACTCTGCAAAATTGTACGTGAACACCACTTCGAGTGACGTTGCAAGATTGCAGTTCGACCGCTACTGTTCTTACTCTCCAACTCTAGGTAATACGGAAAAACAGTTTCAAAATTAAATGGAAGATAGGCCATGGTGACGGTACTGCAAACGACCCCTTGCGAAGAAATACACACATGCGCGTAACGATAGCGTGTCAGAAGGCTTAACGCCGAACACGAACATTTACAAGGAAGAATGTTCTCGAAGTCGCTCACCTGGCGTAATGCAGAAAGGTTAAAAAAAAATGGTTCTAATGGCTCTGAGCACTATGCGACTTAACTTCTGAGGTCATCAGTCGCCTAGAACTTAGAACTAATTAAACCTAACTAACCTAAGGACTGCACACACATCCATGCCCGAGGCAGGATTCGAACCTGCGACCGTAGCGGTCGCCCGGTTCCAGACTGCAGCGCCTAGAACCGCACGGCCACTCCGGCCGGCGATGCAGAAAGGTGACGGCGGGAACGAAGTAGCTCGCAGAGGTCAAACATGCTCCCACTAACTCGGGATTAAACTGCTTTCCAAAACGGTCCCACGGAAGAATTCGGCAGACTAACGACAGATGTCCTCCTGCTGCGCAGACGGTTCCAACTCAGTCCTTCCTCATCAACTGTCAGCGAGGCAGGCCCCGCGTAGTCGGGCCAACACCAGGCAACTAACCCACGGACCCATAAGAGGCCCACATGGTCACAGACTGAATGGCTCGACCGTTACTGTCTCCTTTAAAACGCTTCCGCTCTCTCCGTGAAATATACCGGTCACTGCCCAAATCGTTCCAACTCTCTCGATGCACTCCCGCCATGCCTCGCGCCCTCTCCGCTGGCCAAAGATAACGGGAGCGAGAGCGTGAAGCGAGATATCGAACGCGACGCGGCTCAGGTTACTCCGAGGCACCTCTACGCGGGTTGAACAAATATGAGTTAATCAGACTGTTGCACATGCAGTGAACACATTAGTACGGACAGAAAGTGTTCCACGTTCATTGCATCCATCTATGAATTATAATAAACATTGTGATACGTTAACCCTTGCAGTATGCTTTACTCGTTCTGAGAAGTTTCTGTTTTACACTACTGGCCATTAAAATTGCTACACCACGAAGGTGACCTGCTACAGACGCGAAATTTAACCGACAGGAAGAAGATGCTACGATATGCAAACGATTAGCTTTTCAGAGCATTCACGCGTGTGGCGACACATACAACGTTCTGACATGAGGAAAGTTTCCAACCGATTACTCATACACAAACATCAGTTGACCGGCGTTGCCTGGTGAAACGTTGTTGTGATGCCTGGTGTAAGGAGGAGAAATGCGTACCATCATATTTCCGACTTTGATAAAGGTCGGATTGTAGCCTATCGCGATTGCGGTTTATCGTATCGCGACGTTGCTGCTTGCGTTGGTCGAGATCCAATGACTGTTAGCATAATATGGAATCGGTGGGTTCAGGAGGGTAATACGCGACGCCGTGCTGGATCCCAACGGCCTCGTATCACTAGCACTCGAGATGACAGGCATCGCCGGCCAGAGTGGCCGAGCGGTTCTAGGAGCTACAGTCTATAGCAGCGCGACCACTACGGTCGCAGGTTCGAATCCTGCGTCGGAAATGGATGTTTGTGATATCCTTAGGTTAGTTAGGTTTAAATAGTTCTAAGTTCTAGGGGACTGATGACCTCAGAAGTTAAGTCCCATAGTGCTCAGAGATATTTGATTGGCATCTTATCCACATGGCTGTAACGGATCGTGCAGCCACGTCTCGATCCCTGAGTCAACAGATGGGGACGTTTCCAAGACAACAACCATCTGCGCGAACAGTTCGACGTTTGCAGCAGCATGGAGACAATGGCTGCGGTTACCCTTGACGCTGCAACACAGACAGGAGCGCCTGTGATGGTGTACTCAACGACGAACCTGGGTGCACGAATGGCAAAACGTCATGTTTTCGGATGAATCCAGGTCCTGTTTACAGCATCATTATGGTCGCATCCATGTTTGGTGACATCGCGGTGAACGCACATTGGAAGCGTGTATTCGTCATCGCCATACTGGCGTATCACCGAGCGTGATGGTATGGGGTGCCATTTGTTACACGTCTCGGTCACCTCTTGTTCGCATTGACGGCACTTTGAACAGTGGACGTTACATTTCAGACGTTTTAAGACCCGTGACTCTACCCTTGATTCGATCCCTGCGAATCCCTACATTTCAGCAGAATAATGCATGACCGCAAGTTGCAGGTCCTGGATACAGAAAATGTTCGACTGCGGCCCTGGCCAGGACATTCTCCAGATCTCTCAGCAATTGAAAACGTCTGGTCAATGGTGGCTCAGCAGCTGTACCTGTACACGTCATCCAAGCTCTTTCTGACTCAATGCCTAGGCGTATCAATGCCGTTATTATGGTCGAGGTGGTTGTTCTGGGTACTGATTTCTCAGGATCTATGCACCCGAACTGCGTGAAAATGTAATCAAATTTCAGTTTTAGTATAATATATTTGTCCAATGAATACCCGTATATCATCTGCATTTCTTCTTGATGTAGCAGTTTTATTGGCCAGTAGTGTACTTCCATATTCAAGAACGTGCCATAAATGTCCGATAGACATTAGCTCATCAAACATTTCTGCAGAACCCTGTGACTTGTCTTGTATGCAGGAGTCCACAAACACCACAGATCTCATTTTTCACTCGTTATTTTCAGTTTCTTTCCACAGTTTGACATGCGAAACTGACACTTGGTAATATACACCAGAGATCCGTGTATAGTGAATAAAACCCTTTTGTAGAGGAATTGTCTGAAAGATCCCGGCCTGATAAAAAAAAATGAAGCATGAACAAGGGGCAGAGGAAAGGAAGGGAAACTTCGTAACTCGAGAGTGTGTGTGGTATCATTTCAGTGATGACAATATCGACTCAGATTTGCAAAGGACCAGACAGTACGTGTTGTCTTATCAGTACGACGTTGCACCCTCTGTAGGAAACGTATCATAAAACCATTGTATCCTCTTCTGAGGCAAACTGGCCCACCATTCTTCATATCCTGGATCCTGGCCCTGGGATGGACATACAAGCTGATCCCACACGTGTTCTGTGTGGCACATCTGGGGATTTAGTTGGCACCGGGAGTACCAGAAATTTCATAGAGACGCATGCCACATGTACATCTACATCTACATCTACATGATTACTCTGCAATTCACATTTAAGTGCTCGACAGAGGGTTCATCGAACCACAATCATACTATCTCCCTACCATTCCACTCCCGAACAGCGCGCGGGAAAAACGAACACCTAAACCTTTCTGTTAGAGCTCTGATTTCTCTTATTTTATTTTTATGATCATTCCTAGCTATGTAGGTTGGGCTCAACAAAATATTTTCGCATTCGGAAGAGAAAGTTGGTGACTGAAATTTCGTAAATAGTTCACGCCGCGACGAAAAACGTCTTTGCTTTAATGACTTCCATCCCAATTCGCGTATCATATCTGCCACACTCTCTCCCCTATTACGTGATAATACAAAAAGAGCTGCCCTTTTTTGCACCCTTTCGATTTCCTCCGTCAATTCCACCTGGTAAGCATCTCACACCGCGCAGCAATATTCTAACAGAGGACGAACGAGTGTAGTGTAAGCTGTCTCTTTAGTGGACCTGTTGCATCTTCTAAGTGTCCTGCCAATGAAACGCAACCTTTGGCTCGCCTTCCCCACAATATTATCTATGTCGTCTTTGCAACTGAAGTTGTTCGTAATTGTAACACCCAGGTACTTAGTTGAGAATTGTACTATTTATCGAGTAATCGAATTCCAACGGATTTCTTTTGGAACTCATGTGGATCACCTCACACTTTTCGTTATTTAGCGTCAACTGCTACCTGCCACACCATATAGCAATCTTTTCTAAATCGCTTTGCAACTGATACTGGTCTTCGGATGACCTTACTAGACGGTAAATTACAGCATCATCTGCAAACAACCTAAGAGAACAGCTCAGATTGTCACCCAGGTCATTTATATAGATCAGGAACAGCAGAGGTCCCAGGACGCTTCCCTGGGGAACACTTGATATCACTTCAGATTTACTCGATGATTTGCCGTCTATTACTACGGACTGCGATCTTCCTGACAGGAAATGTAGGCGAACATTGTCCTGTTAAAAAATGCCACCACGATACAGTCGCATGAGATGTAACAAAGAAGACGCACTGGGTTCACGACGTATCGTTGTGCCGTTAATAGTTCCCCAATCACTGCCAGTCGCGACGTGGAGACGTATCCAACGTTTCGCAGTTCCACAACTCTGTGTCTCCCTGAAGCTCGGGAAGAAGTCTCCCCACGCACCGTCGCACTCGCCGATGATGGATGATGGTCATCTGGGAAATGGTTGACCCGCCATTCGTCCCTGAATACAGTGCGACGCCATTCACCATTAGTCAATGTTTTTCGGTCGCGGCACCGCTACAAAAACAGTCCTCCCTGATGTGGTGGTGACGGAAACCTACGCGTAGGATGACAATTCACTAGTCCGCTGCCGCTAGTCCCAACTACTGGTGCCGGACGACACACAGCGTTTTCCGAAGGCAGGTGTAGGTATGTAGGGGTTGTGATGGGCTGGGTGAGCAATAAGGGGATCTCTCTTCTGCCGGCCAGACACTGCCACCTAGAACCTTGACGACTAACATCCCCGACCCACGTTCCAAAGCCACTGTCACAGCCAAATGCTGCACTAATATGGATAATGCACAATTCGATCAGCTGAACAAATACACTCCTGGAAATGGAAAAAAGAACACATTGACACCGGTGTGTCAGACCCACCATACTTGCTCCGGACACTGCGAGAGGGCTGTACAAGCAATGATCACACGCACGGCACAGCGGACACACCAGGAACCGCGGTGTTGACCGTCGAATGGCGCTAGCTGCGCAGCATTTGTGCACCGCCGCCGTCAGTGTCAGCCAGTTTGCCGTGGCATACGGAGCTCCATCGCAGTCTTTAACACTGGTAGCATGCCGCGACAGCGTGGACGTGAACCGTATGTGCAGTTGACGGACTTTGAGCGAGGGCGTATAGTGGGCATGCGGGAGGCCGCGTGGACGTACCGCCGAATTGCTCAACACGTGGGGCGTGAGGTCTCCACAGTACATCGATGTTGTCGCCAGTGGTCGGCGGAAGGTGCACGTGCCCGTCGACCTGGGACCGGACCGCAGCGACGCACGGATGCACGCCAAGACCGTAGGATCCTACGCAGTGCCGTAGGGGACCGCACCGCCACTTCCAGCAAATTAGGGACACTGTTGCTCCTGGGGTATCGGCGAGGACCATTCGCAACCGTCTCCACGAAGCTGGGCTGCGGTCCCGCACACCGTTAGGCCGTCTTCCGCTCACGCCCCAACATCGTGCAGCCCGCCTCCAGTGGTGTCGCGACAGGCGTGAATGGAGGGACGAATGGAGACGTGTCGTCTTCAGCGATGAGAGTCGCCTCTGCCTTGGTGCCAATGATGGTCGTATGCGTGTTTGGCGCCGTGCAGGTGAGCGCCACAATCAGGACTGCATACGACCGAGGCACACAGGGCCAACACCCGGCATCATGGTGTGGGGAGCGATCTCCTACACTGGCCGTACACCACTGGTGATCGTCGAGGGGACACTGAATAGTGCACGGTACATCCAAACCGTCATCGAAGCCATCGTTCTACCATTCCTAGACCGGCAAGGGAACTTGCTGTTGCAACAGGACAATGCACGTCCGCATGTATCCCGTGCCACCCAACGTGCTCTAGAAGGTGTAAGTCAACTACCCTGGCCAGCAAGATCTCCGGATCTGTCCCCCATTGAGCATGTTTGGGACTGGATGAAGCGTCGTCTCACGCGGTCTGCACGTCCAGCACGAACGCTGGTCCAACTGAGGCGCCAGGTGGAAATGGCATGGCAAGCCGTTCCACAGGACTACATCCAGCATCTCTACGATCGTCTCCATGGGAGAATAGCAGCCTGCATTGCTGCGAAAGGTGGATATACACTGTACTAGTGCCGACATTGTGCATGCTCTGTTGCCTGTGCATATGTGCCTGTGGTTCTTTTCAAACTCTGTAAGGTCCTGACAACGCTGTCTCACAAACGTACTGGCATCTCTGTGACATCACTCAGTATCTGACGCTGTTCATGCCATTATACGAGGTGCATTAAAGTTCTAAGGCCTCCGATTTTTTTTCTCCAGACTGGAAAGAGATAGAAACATGCGCATTGTTTTAAAATGAGGCCGTGTTCATTGTCAATACGTCCCAGAGATGGCGGCACCGTACGGCAGATGGAATTTTACCGCCAGCGGCGAGAATGAGAACTGTTTTAAATACTTAAAATGGCGACGTTTTCCTTACTTGAACAGCGTGGAATCATTCGTTTTCTGAATTTGCGTGGTGTGAAACCAATTGAAATTGATCGACAGTTGAAGGAGACTTGTGGTGATGGAGTTATGGATGTGTCGAAAGTGCGTTCGTGGGTGCGACAGTTTAATGAAGGCAGAACATCGTGTTACAACAAACCGAAACAACCGCGGGCTCGCACGAGCCGGTCTGACGACATGATCGACAAAGTGGAGAGAATTGTTTTGGGGGATCGCCGAATGACTGTTGAACAGATCGCGTCCAGAGTTGGCATTTCTGTGGGTACTGTGCACACAATTCTGCATGGCGACCTGAAAAGGCGAAAACTGTCATCCAGGTGGGTCCCACGAATGCTGACGGACGACCACATGGCTGCCCATGAGGCATGTTGCCGAGCAATGTTGACGCGCAACGACAGCATGAATGGGACTTTCTTTTCGTCGGTTGTGTCAAAGGATGAGACGTGGATGCCATTTTTCAATCCAGAAACAAAGCGCCAGTCAGCTCAATGGAAGCACACAGATTCACCGCCACCAAAAAAATTTCGGGTAACCTCTAGTGCTAAAGAAATAATGGTGTCCATGTTCTGGGACAGCGAGGGCGTAATCCTTACCCATTGCGTTCCAAAGGGCACTACGGTAACAGGTGCATCCTACGAAAATGTTTTGAAGAACAAATTCTTTCCTGCACTGCAACAAAAACGTCAGGGTAGGGCTGCGCGTGTGCTGTTTCACCAAGACTACGCACCCCCACATCGAGCTAACGTTACGCAACAGTTTCTTCGTGATAACAACTTTGAAGTGATTTCTCATGCTCCCTACTCACCTGACATGGCTCCTAGTGACTTTTGGCTTTTTCCAACAATGAAAGACACTCTCCGTGGCCGCACATTCACCAGCCATGCTGCTATTGCTTCAGCGATATTCCAGTTGTCAAAACAGACTCCTAAAGAAGCCTTCGCCACTGCCATGGAATCATGGCGTCAGCGTTGTGAAAAATGTGTACGTCTGCAGGGCGATTACATCGAGAAGTAACGCCAGTTTCATCGATTTCGGGTGAGTAGTTAATTAGAAAAAAAATCTGAGGCCTTAGAACTAGAAATGCACCTCGTATATCCTAACAGGCCTGATAACAGCACTAAACGCTGACAACGCTAATGCACTGTGAAAACCATTATACCTATCAGAGAGAACTGCAACTCTTAAATCATTTACATACCCACCAACAGCGTGAACGTGTACGAAGTGACACTCACATCTGACCGTGTGTCCTAGGGGCTTCACATTTCTTGTCACTTTGTTTATTTACAACCTACAAAATTTCTGAAACCTTCAATTAAATAGATGATTGTGATTGTTGTACGCAGCAAAGAAAAAATAAGTATGATGTGTAAGTTTTCCAGTATATTCAGATTAACGTACAGGAAGGGATAAACTTTTCCAGTTGATTACGAACTTTTCTCAAGTAACGAATAATTCTCGAGTAGTCAGTACTGACGTCATGATGAGTATGGAGACCACAGCCTGTAGAAATAGGACTCAGACGTAGCTTCTTGTGTTTCCAAGGTTACAATGGGATTTCACACAGTACTAGTCTTGCTGCAGCACCGACTTTGTGACGTCATACCGGGTTCCAGCCAGTTATGGCAGGCTCTATACTGACGTGACAAAGTCATGAGATAGCGATATGCGCATATACATATAGTGGTGGAATCGCGCACATAAGGAATAAAAGGGCAGTGAAATGTTCAGGTAATCCACGCGAAAAGGCGTCCGAAGTGATTATGGCTCCACGACGGGATTTAACAACCTTTGAACGGAGAATGGTGGTTGGAGCTAAACCCATGCGATATTCCATTTCGGAAATCATTGGGACATTCAACATTCCGAGATCCACAGTGTCACGAGAGTAGCATATTTCAGCCATTATCTCTCATCATCACGGACAATACAGTGGGCGACGACCTTCACTTAACGACCGAGAGCAGTGGCTTTTGCGTAGAATTGTCAGTGCTAACAGAGAAGCAACACCACAGAAATGAATGTGGCACGTACGACGAAAGTATCCGTCAGGACAACGCGGCGAAAGTTACCGTTAATGGTCTGTGACAGCAGACGACAGACACGAGTGCCTTTGATAGCAGCACGGCAACGCCTGCAGAGCCTCTCCTGGTGACCATTTCGGTTAGAGCCTAGACGACTGGAAAACCTTGGCCCGGTCAGATCCCGATTTCAATCGTTAAGAACTCATGATACGGTTCTTGTGCGGCTCAGAGCACACAAAGCCATGGCCTTACATTGTCTACAAGACACTGTGCAAGCTGGTGGTCGCTGCATAATGGTATTGGCTGTGATTACATGGAATGTACTGGGTCCTCTGGTCCAACTGAACTAATCATTGATCAGAAATAGTTATGTTCATGGGCTTCATGTTCCCAAACAACGATGGAATTTTTATGGATTATAATGAGCCATGTCACTGGGCCACAATTGTTCGCGATTAGTTTGAAGAACAATCTGGACAATCTGAGTGAGTTGCGTAGCCATTCATATAGCCCGACCGGAATCCAGTCCAATATTTACGGGATATACTCGAGTGGTCAGTTCGCGCGCAAAATCCTGCGCTGGACACATAGTTGCAGTTATGGACGGTTATAGATGCAGCACGGCACCGTACTTTTACATTGGGTTTCCAAAGACCTGTTGAGTCCATGCGACGTCGAGTTGCTGCTTTACGAGCCGGAGACTGTGGCTAGCGGTTCTATGAGCTTCAGTCCGGAACCACGCGGCTGCTAGGGCCGCAGCTTCGAATCCTGCCTCGGGCATGGATGTGTGTGATGTCCTTAGGTTAGTTAGGTTTAAGTACTTCTAGGGGACTGATGACATCAGATATCAAGTCCCATAGTGCTTAGAGCCATTTGAACCATTTTGAGCTGCTTTACGCCTGGCAAAAGGAGGTCCGACACGCTATTAATAGGTATCCTGTGACTTTTATCATCTCAGTGTAAAATGTTTGAAACACTCCATTAAATAGGTGATTGTGTTTATTGTATGTAGGAAAGTAAAAAAGAAGTATGATGTCTAAGTTTTCCAGTGTATTTAGATGAAGATATGAATAGGGTTAACAGAGCGAGGTGGTGCATGGGTACCACACTGGACTCGTACCGAGGAGGACGTCGGTTCAAACTCTCATCCGGCCATTCTGATTGAGACAGACCTGGCGTTCGCCGTGCCTAGCTGACGTGACGTCACCAACAAGCGCCGAGGCCTTCCTTTGAGTCGGTGTTGGTAGGACTCTCCGACTTGGTGACGTCACACTGGCTACCTGTCAGTGACGGCAGGCTCTGTACGTCGGGACGGCTGCGGGCGGAGGCGCTGCGGTGACGCTAATTATCGGCGCGGGTGATGCGCGAGACGGACTGCCTGCGACCGCCGGCCGTCGATCGCGGCGCGGGGCCGCCCCCGCAGCGCCACGCCCACATTTCAACACCTGGCAGGCGCGCGGGCCGCCATGAATAAGTGAGGCGGCGCCGGCGCGCGCGGACATCCAGTATTCATGCGGCAGCCGACCCGCTCTTATTACTCACTCAGCCGCCCTGACAAACACCACTCGACTCGACTCGCAGCTTTCTGCGCGACGTGCGTCTGTCTGCGACGTCAGCGCTCCCGGCACAGTGTCGGCACAGAGGCCGTACTCGATTTGGCTCACCTTCTCGTGTCGAGGGCGCGCAAATACTTCACAGCTAGGACGTACGTGCTTGTGTATGGTACACAGATTTGAATCTTTTTAAGATACACTTGGGAATTATCTGAAGCATCCCGTGGTGTTCTTCAACGTGACATTGTGCTATACTGCTCTCCGTTACACTGACGGGCGAAAACATTGCCAGCCGTGTCCAAAGGGAGACTCGATGGTTGCTTGGTTGGTTAATTTGGGGGAGAGGAACAAACAGCGAGTTCATCGGTGCATGGGGGCTTAAATATTTATGAGATTATTCTGCAAATAATTTTACTGTCTGCCCGGTTACGCTGTCTCGTAACCGGTTGGCCCTGACTAGTATTACTCCGCAATCTGACTGCATAGAATAACAACAAAGAATCAAAGAAAACTTCCGTTAACACAATTAATTAATTAAGTCCCCAGCAACTATAAAACCTACGAAACAGCAAACACAAGTGTAGCTGTTCTGTGTGGAAGTGTGACTCAACGTACACATCTGGCACGGTTCTTCTCCAATAAGACAAGAAATTTCAAGTACCATTTATATTGAAGTAATTTAAAAAATTAGAAATACTATAATTGCGCAAGAAAACCAGAATTACACTCTAATACAAGAACACAAGCCAGATGCTTTGTTGACTGAACCTGTAATGACGCATTATTTAAGACACAGAAATAATAAAAAGAAAATAGTGTTTTGTTACCTTCATATATATTGACGAAATGCACTCTGATCATTACAGTATCTCCATTAGAATAACATCTGCTATCTCTCCCATCAAACAACTGCACAAAACATGGAACAAACACTCACTACTACCACATCTCAACAACTCTCCACTCCGACTTCACGACAAGCACTCTCCACTACGACCTCTCGACAAGCACTGCCCTCCGCTACTTCTCAATAATCACCGCCAGTGGAGGCGGCCGAACAAAACTCTCTGACGCGATCTCTGGCGCTGTGGCTCAGTGTAGCCACCTTTCATCGGTTCCGTCGGACTAGAGATGGACGGGGAAAGAGGTCGGCCGTGCCGTTTTAAAGGAATCATCCCGCCATTTTCCTGAAGCGTTTTAGGGAAATAACGAAAAACCTAAATCACTGTGGCCGGACGCGGGTTCGAACTGTTGTCCTTCTCAATGCGAGTTCTGTGTGCTAACCACTGCGCCTACTCGCTCGGTGAGATTCCATGTCATTTATGAAATACATGAAACATATTCACCATAGCGGCTGTAATCGCCGAAGTGCCTGTTCCTTCGCCGTGCGTGCATTCATGAAGAAACATTTCATGGTCCTTCTTAACAACACAGGCATTGCAATACCGTACGAAGGTCACTCCAAAAGAAATTCACAGTATTTCTGTAAAAATATAGTTTTCAGTCTGCATGTGTGAAAGTTTTACAGTGTGTAAATACATCATTCCCGCTTGTTTTCAAACTTAGTTCAACCTGTTGCGGCGGCGCGGTTCTTTCCGTCCCTTTACGACGGGCCTGCACCTACCTGTGGACATTGTCTCAGCAGATCATCAGTAGGAAAGCCGGTACTTCGACTTGAACCAGGCTGCAATTTAAGTCACTAATCTACCTTTCGGGAGAAAGTTATCACACAAATGAAATGTTGGAAATTTTGTCCTCAATTAATATATTCTGAAACTTAGGTGAACAAGTATCACTGCCAAGCTCGTGCTATCTTAACACAGTCACTCATAATCCCTTTCACTCACGTTAGCAAGTTTATGGTGTTGCATTTCCCGAAAACGTAATAGCTACAAAAATACTGATTGTTTTTGATTGATAATGCTCGCCAAATATTAAGTCTGACGGTACCAAATGCAGTCACAGTTTTTTAGCCACCGACCTAGTTAATACGCCACGCGGAATATGTCTTTTTTCGTAACAAAATTCACTTAAAAATTCCGAAATTTCTACACACACATCGGAATAATTATGCCGTCACTTTACAACACTTCTGATATGTGAAACACTGCTAGATCCGGCAACTTATCATTTCCATCGGAACTCCTACTGCACACGTCCGAACTGTTTCATGGCTAGGCTTCCACTCTTCTCTAGAATACTCTAAATCTTCTCTACCAGAGAAAGGCGCGCGAAGAATATTGCTTTACCATTGGTCAGTTTACTCAACAGCCAATAGCAAAACAGCATTCTCCCGCGTCAGTCCGCGCTTTTCATCCATAACCAATCGCAAAATACTATACGTAACGACTGCACTTTTTACCGACGTAATTATCTAATATGCTGAAGTTTTGCTTATGCATAAAATTATTTACTATTGTTATTTATACCTGAATTGACTTTCTCTTTACTATAAACTTACTTTACAAATCTATTCTACAGAAATCCCATTTTTCCACATCCATACTTCTTCGAAATGTTCCCACACTAAATCCTACTACGTAACTCGTTAAACAATTATCTTCATATTAACCTTAAACCACACTCACGCATCATTCATACTGCTAAAACACAGTTATAACCTTTTATCTACACAAAAAACAACATGATAACACTTTATGAAAATACTAGAACAGTTTATGAAAAACATTCTATTAGTTTAGTGCACTCTAGTGGGCACAATCGACACTAAATCATTCCCCTATCCAATATTTTTCTCTATCGGGTGGTACATAAACTACGTGCGCGTCCAGTCTCGCGTCACCATCAGTCACTATCCAGCTCTGAGACACATCTCCCACTTAACCGCCTCCAAGACAGGATCGTTATACGGCGCTTCTGTTCCCGTGAGTGGCGCCGTCACAGCATGTGTTCTATATGGCTGCTACACTTGACGTTCGTCAGAAGCAACTTGCTGTCATAGAATTCCTGTGCTGTGAAAACGAGACAGTGGGAAACATCCACAAGAGGTTGAAAAAGGTGTATGGAGATGCTGCTGTCGATCACAGTACAGTTAGTCGGTGGGCAAGCAGGTTACGTGATGAAAGCGGGAACGGCAATACTGAGAATTGTCCTCGCAGCGGCAGGCCTCGTACGGCTCACACACCAGACAATGTGCAGAGAGTTACCGAACTGGTGACTGCTGACAGGCGCATCACAGTGAACGAATTGTCACGCTACGTTTGGATAGGGGAAGGAAGTGTTGGCAGAATACTGAAAGTGTTGGCGTTAAAAAAGGTTTGTGCCACGTGGGTTCCCAGGACGTTGACAGTGGCTCAGAAAGAAACAAGAAAAAAGGTATGCAGCAAACTTTTGGAACAGTACGAGAATGGTTGAGATGAATTTCTTGGAAGGATTGTGGCAGGTGATGAAACATGGCTCCATCATTTTTCACCAGAGATGAAGAGGTAATGAATGGAGTGTCATCATGCAAATTTACGCAAGAAAATAAAAATTCAGAACCACACCTTCTGTTGGAAAAGTTATGGCTACGGTGTTTTTCGATTCCGAAAGACTCTTGCTTGTGGATATCATGCCAAGTGGAACCACCATAAATTCTGATGCATATGTGACGACACTGAAGAAACTTCAAGCTCGACTGAGTCGTGTTTGAACACATCGGCAAAAAATGGGACTTAACATCTGAGGTCATCAGTCCCCTAGGACTTAGAACTACTTAAACCTAACTAACCTAAGGACATCACACACAACCATGCCCTAGGCAGGATTAGAACCTACGACTGTAGCGGTCGCGCCCACATCGGCAAAAGCAGGATGTTTTTCGGTTGCACGACAATGCACGGCCACATGTCAGTTAAAAAACTATGGAAGCGTTCACAAAACTCGGATGGACAACTCTGAAACACCCGCCTTACAGTCCTGACCTGGCTCCATGTGACTATCATCTCTTTGGGAAACTGAGACTCTCTTCGTGGAACAAGGTTTGAAGATGATGACTCCCTTGTGCACGCTGCCAAACAGTGACTCCAACAGGTTGGTCCAGAATTTTACCGTGCGGGTATACAGGCGCTGGTTCCAAGATGGCGTAAGGCAGTTGAGAGGGATGTAAATTATGTGGAGAAATGAAAATATTGTTCCTAAAGGATGTATCTGCACACTGTAAAACTTTCAAACATGTAGAATAAAAGATGTTTTTTTTAAAAAATAGTGTGCATTTCTTTTGGAGTGACCCTCATATTTATCCACCAATACCAGGCAGCGACTTTCAATTGAAATGTCCTTCCCTTCACGAACATTACGTCATGTATGTGTACGAGTGCAGGTTGTGATGCAGGAACGACGACATGAGGAAGTTTGGGTCTGGATGTGTATTCTGCAGATGTAGCCAAAGCTGTTACGGCGACCACTTGCATAGAGCGTGAAATCCGGGTTCGAGTTCCAGCCCGGTACAAACTTTCGTTGTCGTCAGTCCCTTATACAGCTGATGGCTGTTCGTATGCGCTACTGTGAATACATTTCCTTATTTTACAACAGGATAACGCTCGCCCGCATACCGTTGACGTAACCCAACATGCTCTGCAGGATCTTGACACATGGCAGCACAACAGGTCGAATCGCCAGACTGACATACACATTTGCAGTCACTGTGCTTGGGATAATAACGAGGGTGTTCCTGCTACTAAAATGTAGACTTTCACGGCCGGAAATGTTATGTCCATTATAATTAGCCGGCCTGTTATGCTGTGGTCGGTTGATGAATTCTGTGTCAATTCCCAACGTTTCGTCCCCGTCTGCGGAGGACATCTTCAAGGGGGTCTGTAATGTGCGTTGAGACAGCCACGCACAAACCGTAGCGACGTACAGGCTACTGCAAAATCTAAGGTTTTCCTGCCGTTTGTTAAAAATGTAACGGAAAGAATAGGGAGGGTCTTGACGAAGCGTAATATCACCGTAATTTACAAGCCCACGAAGAAGATACAGGAATACCTTAAGCCTGCCAAGGACGCTCGCAAACCACTGGAAAAAGCTGGAGTGTATAGGATCTCATGCAGCTGTGGAGATGTTTATGTGGGTACCATTAAAAGAACTGTTTCAGAACGTTTGGAAGAGCACAAGGGCAATTGTAGAAGAGGAGAAACGGAACGCTTAGCTGTTGCGGAGCATGCTTTCCAACCAGGTGACCACCATATTCGTTTTGAGGAGACGCAAGTACTAGCGGCCACAAGCGGATATTACGAAAGGCTCTACAGGGAGGCAATCGAAATCGCCAAACACCCAAATAATTTCAATCGAAGGGAGGAGGGCTTGAAATTAAACGGTATATGGATGCCGGTGTTGAAGAAGATGTGTACCACCCGTCCACTACTGGGTGATGGGAACGGCGATCGACGGCAGCGGACAGCGGCCATTTGTACTGACGTTTTCAAAACACGTGACATCACGTCTCGGCGCGGGAGCGCGCGGACACGGAATTTAGCGGCAGTCAGTAGCGAGCCAGTGGGTGTGTTGGACCTTTCATCGAGCTACAGACCCCCTTGAAGATGTCCACCGCAGACGGGGACGAAACGTTGGGAATTGACACAGAATTCATCAACCGACCACGGCATAACAGCCCGGATAATTATAATGGACACTAGTGTTCCTGCTGTCATACGAAATCGCACCGTAGACCATAACTCGAGGTGTGGGTCCACTGTGTCCACAACGCAGACATGCTGGTTGCAAGCCCACAACTGGCCTCCTAACCAACACACAGTCATCACTGCCACCAAGAGAGAACCAGCTTTCGTCAGGAAATACAACAGACCTCCACCATGCCCTACAATGAGCTCTGCCCTGACATTACTTAAGGCGGTGGTTCAGGTCCAGTGGCATCCACGCTACAGGGCGGCTGGCTCGAAGCTGATCAAGAAGTAATCGATGTGTGACAATTCCTTGTGTGACTGTGGTGTCAACTGCTGCTCAGATTGCTGCTGCATATGCAGTACGATGCGCCAGAGCCATACACAGAAGGCGATGGTCTATCCTCTCGGTAGTGCCCCGTGGCCGTCCAGGGCCCAGTCTTCGCTGCCCGCGGTGGCCGAGCTGTTCTAGGCACTTCAGTCCGGAACCGCGAGACTGCTACGGTTGCAGGTTCGAATCCTCCCTCGGGCATGGATGTGTGTGATGTTCTTAGGTTAGTTAGGTTTAAGTAGTTCTAAGTTCAAGCCGACTGAAGACCTCAGATGGTAAGTCCCATAGTGCTCAGAGCCATTTGAACCATTTGAACCCAGTCTTCCTGCGGCCATACATTCCCGTCATCACCGTTGCCAGCAATCATGTACAGCGGCTATATTCCTGCGAAGCCTTTCTGCAATATCCCGGAAGGAACATCCAACTTCTTGTAGCCCTATTACACGTCCTCGTTCAAATTCAGTGATGTGTTAATAATGGCGTCTTTGTCACCTTAAAGCTAATCTTGATTCACGTCAACCCACCATGTCAAATCACAAAAGTAATTAACGCTCACGACCGTAACAGTTGGGTTTCCATACTCATATTGGTGCTACTACGAGAGTCGTTCAGTAAGTAATGCCCCGTATTTTTTTAAAAAGCCATTAACACACACAGACAAACCTCCTTGTTAGCACTCCGTCTTCAGGCCACAAGTGGCCCATCGGGACCATCCGACCGCCGTGTCATCCTCAGGTGAGGATGCGGATAGGAGGGGCGTGTGGTCAGCACACCGCTCTCCCGATCGTTATGATGGTTTTCTTTGACCGGAGCTTGGTACGTACTAAATTTTACTATTGTTAATTGTTCAGAATCATTTAATTCAAGTTCAAAGTTAAATCTCTTATTTCTAAATTGCGTAGATTCAAGTAGCTTTTGAAATGATTGTTGAGGTAGTCCAAGACTAACCGTATTTTTACTGAATTTCGATGTGCTTCAGAAAGAAAGCTCAGTATTAACTTCAGTCACTAAATTAACTTTCGATTTTCCGGATTTATTAATTATTTTGCTAAATTAAGTCAGAGTGTAGCGAAATTTATTACTTCTGACAAACTTTCAGTTTTCACACTACATGTGTCAACCTTCAGTTGCCACACTTCTAGTGCTAATTATATGTGTAATAACCTTTCTTTTTCAGTTACTATAGTAATTGTCCTTAGGACTGGCGACCGTAATTTCCCCCAAATCTCAAATACCTAATTAACACGAGTTAATTGTAACGTAACGGCCGCACATTTACTTTCTTTATTAACTTTACCCCTTTTCAGTTTCCACCTGTTTCATTAGCATTTTTCCTTTCATTTAGATGTAAACCTTTCCTCCCTCTTTACCGACAGATTAACTTCGGTGACGATTGCTTTTCCAAAATTCCCATTAGGTACACGCGGTTTCATTTTTTACGGTCATTAAGGTCGATAAGTGAGGGGGAGGTTACACGTGGCTACTATTCGGTCGAGTAGCTCCTCAATTGGCATCACGAGGCTGAGTGCACCCCGAAAAATGGCAACAGCGCATGGCGGCTGGATGGTCACCCATCCAAGCGCCGGCCACGCCCGACAGTGCTTAACTTCGGTGATCCCACGGGAACCGGTGTATCCACTGCGGCAAGGCCGTTGCCGACAAACGTCCATGTTGGTGATTCACATTTGATGTTTGTTCTGTGCGCCGGTGAAGCTTAGAACCGTTGTGGCAGATGGCAGAGCAGTATTACAGCGTCAAAACGACGTCTACATACGACTCACGTTACAAGCACCGTGCTGTTATTGAATTCTTATGTGCAGAAAAGGAAACCGAGGTGAACATCCATAAACGTTTGTGCGCAGCGTATGTCGATGTTGCAGTTGACAGTAGCACAGTCGGGCGATGGGTAAAGAAAGTTACAGCCTCAGGAAATGCAGAAACAGAGCTCCGTGACCAGCCACGCTCGGGACGTCCCGTCACAGCCACTGCTCCAGACATGCTGAATCGTGCGGATGTCATTATTCGTGCCGACCGGCGCATCACAGCTCGACAAGTACCTCTACAGCTGTCGGTCAGCTTTGGAAGTGCGTCTGCAATGATCGAGACTCTCGGATATTCAGTGAAGTGCACCTAGCCAAATTGGGTTGGATAATATCGGCTCATACACCCTACAGTCCAGACCTGATACCGTGGGACTTCCATCTCTCTGGGCCGCTTAAAGATTCTCTACGGAGAACATACTTGAAAGATGATGAGAGAGTCATGCAGTGAAAACATGGCTACGCCTACAGGACAAGATGAGCTTTCACCAGCAGTGAATACATGCTCTTCCACAGCGTTGGGGTAGGGCCATAGAACGTGATGGAGCCTACGTAGAAAAATAGGACATGGACAAGACATGCTGATGTGTATTGTCATCAAATTCTGACTCTTAACAATAAATATGTTCTGAGAAAAAAGATGTGGGGCATTACTTACTGAACGATCCTCGTAGCTCCATTCTTATGCGACTGGCGCGAAATTTGGATAGACACCATCTTTCAGATATAGAAACACAATTACTAACTTTCGTTTATGTTTCTCAACTGCTTCTTGTTGTTGTGCTTCATTCAATCAGTGTACTAATAGCAAAAAATTATGTGATATAGTTACGGTTTAACAATTTTCGAATTCTTTCGTGTTGCGAAACGTCGCTTCTTACCAAATTTCGTGATCTTAGGTCAAATGAACGTACAATGTAGGTTTTAACGAGTGAATTTGCGAGCGTCCAAATTTGTGGCACAAATGGTCGTATCTTTTGTTTGCATTGAGTTTGAAGCTTACATGCGTTACATAAATGCGTTACATAAATTTGAACTTGTTACATTGACTGATTCCTGAGAAAAAGCGGATCTTAACAAATAGACAGACAGACAGACGGGATGACAGACAGACATATGGACAACAAAACGATTCTACAAGGGTTCCGTTTTTACCGACTGAGGTACGGAATCGTAACAGTGGTCTAACACAAGCAAAGAGGGCATTCTTGGCCGGTAGAAGACTATTAGTGCCGAAAGAAGGCTGTTATTTGAGGGAGAAATTCCTGAGAATATTCGTTTGGAGCACAGTTATGAATTATGGACTGTGGGAAATCCTGACAGGATGATAGTACGTGTGTTCCGCAACGAAGAAAGGATGCCCTGACTAGGACACGCTCCCTCTTCCAGTGCCGCAGCGCCACCACAAGGGGGCCGATATATAGGAGAGCAGAGGACGGCTCGGCCCAGTTCGAGACCTCCGATCGAGCAGACAACATTGTCTAGCTAGGACACAAGTGTTAGTCGGGCCTTACGGTGGACTATTTTTCAGAATTTCGTGACTTTTATACTTCAAGAGAAGAATTAGTAAAAATGTGCATGAAAAGATGCTTTAATATTCAAAGATTTAATATTCAAAGACAGTTTTAAATACAGTACTGGCCATTAAAATTGCTACACCACGAGGATGAAGTGCTTTTCAGAGCATTCACACAAGGTTGGCACCGGTGGCGACACCTACAACGTGTTGAGATGAGGAAAGTTTCCAACCGATTTCTCAAACAGCAATTGACCGGCGTTGCCTGGTGAAACGTTGTTGTGATGCCTCGTGTAAGGAGAAGAAATGCGTACCACCACTTTTCCGTCTTTGATAAAGGTCGGCTTGTAGCCTATCGCGATTGAGGTTTATCGTATCACGACATTGCTGCTCGCGTTGATCGAGATCCAATGACTGTTAGCAGAATATGGAATCAGTGGGTTCAGGAGGGTAATACGGAACGCCGTGCTGGATCCCAACGGCCTCGTACCACTAGCAGTAGAGACGAGAGGCTTCTTATCCGCATGGCTGTAACGGATCGTGCACCCACGTCTCGATCCCTGAGTCAACAGATGGGGACATTTTCAAGACAACAACCATCTGCACGAAGAGTTCGACGACGTTTATAGCATCATGGACTATCAGCTCGGAGACCATGGCTGCGGTTACCCTTGACGCTGCATCACCGACAGGATGGTCTAGCGGTTCTAGGCGCTCAGTCCGAAGCCGCGCGACTGCTACGGACGCAGGTTCGAATCCTGCCTCGGGCATGGATGTGTGTGATGTCCTTAGGTTAGTTAGGTTTAAGTAGTTCTAAGTTCTAGGGGACTGATGACCATAGATGTTAAGTCCCATAGTGCTCAGAGCCATTTGAACCATTTTTTTCACCGACAGGAGCGCCTGCGATGGTGTACTCAACGACGTACCTGGGTGCACGGATGGCAAAACGTAATTTTTTTCGGATGAATCCAGGTTCTGTTTACAGCATCATGATGGTCGCATCCGTGTTTGGCGACATCGCGGTGAGCGCATATTGGAAGCGTGTATCCGTCATCGCCATACTGGCGTATCACCCGGCGTGATGGTATGGGGTGCCATTGGTTACACGTCTCGGTCACCTCTTGTTCGCATTGACGACACTTTGAACAGTGGACGTTACATATCAGATGTGTGACGACCCGTGGCTCTACCCTTCATTCGATCCCCACGAAACCCTACATTGCAGCAGGATAATGCACGACCACATGTAGCAGGTCCTGTATGGGCCTTTCTGGATACAGAAAATGGTCGACTGCTGCCCTGGCCAGAATATTCTCCAGATCTCTCACCAATTGAAAACGTCTGGTCAATGGTAGCCGAGCAACTGGCTCATCACAATACACCAGTCACTACTCTTGATGAACTATGGTATCGTGTTGAAGCTGCATGGCCAGCTGTACCTGTTTACGCCATCCAACCTCTGTTTGCCTCAAAGCCCAGGCGTATCAATGCCGTTTATACAGCCAGAGGTGGTTGTTCTGGGTACTGATTTCTCAGGATCTATGCACCCAAACTGCGTTAAATCACATGTCAGTTCTAGTATAATATATTTGTCCAATCAATACCCGTTTATCATCTCCATTTCTTCTTGGTGTAGCAATTTTAATGGCCAGTAATGTATTTGGCACATTCCTGTGGCCACGGATTGTATAAAGTTATGTAAATTTTTTATGATTCTTGTTTGAAGTAAAGTACACCAGTGACAAAAAACATTCAATACCGTCATTGCGCGATAGCGATGGAAATGTTACCTATGATCGTGCCACTAAAGCGGAGTTACTAAATACAGTTTTCCATAACTCCTTCACGAAAGAAGATGAAGTAAATATTCCAGAATTCGAAACCAGAACAGCTGTTAGCGTGTGTGACATAAAAGTAGATATCTTAGGTGTTGCGAAACAACTCAAATCACTTAAGAAAGGCAAGTCTTCCGGTCCAGTGGCATACCAATCAGGTTTCTTTCAGAGTATGCAGTCACAATAGCACCTTTCTTAGCAATCATATACAACCGCTCACTTGACGAAAGGTCTGTTCCTAAAGACTTGAAAGTAGCACAGGTCATACCAATATTCAAGAAAGGAAATAGGAGTAACTCTTCGAATTACAGACCCATATCACTGACCTCAATTTGCAGTAGGATTTTGGGGTGTATACTGTACCCGAAAATTATGAATCACCTTGAAGAAAATAACTTTTTGATACATAACCAACACGGATTCAGAACAAATCGTTCTTACACAACACAGCTAGCTCTTTATTCTCGTGGATCTCATCGATTCCATATTCCTAGCTTTCCAGAAGGCTTTTGATACCGTACCTCACAATCGACTGTTAATCAAATTGCGTGCTTATGGAGTATCGTCTCAGTTGTGTGACCGGATTCGTGATTTCCTCTCAGAGAGCTCACAGTTCGTAGTGATAGACGGTATATCATCGAGTAGAGCAGATGTGATATCTGGCGTTCCGCAACGTAGTGTCATAGGCCCTCTGCTGTTCCTGATTTACATAAATGATCTAGGTGATAATCTGAGCAGCCCCCTTGGATTGTTTGAAGATGACACTGTAATTTACCGTCTAGTAAAATCATCAGACGCTCAATTCCAATTACAAAATGATCTAGAGAGAACTTCTGTATGGTGCGACAAGTAGCAATTGGCACTAAACAAAGGAAAGTGCGAGGTCATTCACATGGGTACTAAAAGAAATACGATAAATTTTGGGTATACGATAAATTGCACAAATCTAAGGGCTGTCAATTCGACTAAACACCTAGGAATTACAATTACAAGCAACTTAAATTGGAAAGACTACATAGATAATATTGTGGGGAAGGTGAAACGAAACCTGCACTTTGTTGGCATAACACTTATTAGATGCGACAAACCCACTGAAGAGACAGCCTATATTACACTTGTCTGTTTTCTGCTGTAATATTGCTGCGCGATGTGGGATCCTTACCAAGTATGATTGACGGAGGACATCGAAAAAGTGCAAAGAAAGGCAGCTCGTTTCGTGTTTTCGCGCAATAGGGGCGAGAGTGTCACTGATATGATACGCTAGTTGGGGTGGTTGGGGTGGCAGTCACTGATACAAAGGCGGTTTTCTTTGCGGCGAGATCTATTTATGAAATTTCAATCACCAACTTCCTCTTCCGAATGCGAAAATATTTTGTTGACACCCACCTACGTAGGGAGAAATGATCATCATAATAAAATAAGAGAAATCAGAGCTCGGACGGAAAGATTTTAGTGTTCCTTTTTCCCACGCACCATTCGAGAGTGGAGTTTTAGAGATGTAGTATGAAAATGGTTCGATGAACCTTCTGCCAGGCACTTAAGTGTGCATTGCAGTGTAACCATGTAGATGTAGATGCAGATGTAGAATATTTCCTACGTTGTAGTTCAGCTCCACCTTATTCCAGAGCAATAAGTTTGTAGCGACTGCTTCCATCGCCTCCATCTGTAGCAGCAGACGGTGGTTTGCGCAGACAGGAAACCAGGCCCGCAACACCCTCACTGGTCACTTCCGTCGGAGGGAGAAATTACAAGGGGAGGCCACGACATGTGGATCGCCGGCCGAGGTGGCCGAGCGGTTCTAAGCGCTACAGTCTGGAACCGCGCGACCGCTACGGTCGCAGGTTCGAATCCTGCCTCGGGCATGGATGTGTGTGACGTCCTTAGGTTAGTTAGGTTTAAGTAGTTCTAAGTTCTAGGGGACTGATGACCTCAGAAGTTAAGTCCCATAGTGCTCAGAGCCATTTGAACCATTTTTTTGGACATGTGGATCACGGACTTACTTCAAAATGTGTACACCTTCAGTAGGCCACTAAAACAACTCAACGTGCAAGTAAAAAGGTACATTACTCTGTAAATTCCGAGACAATAGCAAGAAAAGTTTTCCGCGTCTATTATGTAACTAACGTGTCCGTGCGTAGATGCAGGACATGAGGTTTCATGGTGGTTAAGTGGTTCGCGTTCGTGCTTCGTAAAAGCACTCCGTCTTCAGGCCACGAGTGGCCTACCGCGACCATCCGACCGCCGTGTCATCCTCAGTGTAGGATGCGGATAGGAGGGGCGTGGGATTAGCACACTGCTCTCCCGGTCGTTATGATGGTATTCTTGACCGAAACCGCTACTATTCGGTCGAGTAGCTCCTCAAATGGCATCACGAGGCTGAGTGCACCCCGAAAAATGGCAACAGCGCATGGCGGCCTGGATGGTCACCCATCCAAGTGCCGACCACACGTGACAGCGCTTAACTTCGGTGATCTCACGTGTACCGGTGTATCCACTGCGGCAAGGCCGTTGCCCTCGAGCGTCGTAAGACGAAATGATATGAGACGATTGTTCAGCTTCCGCTCAAACGTTCATTTTTGTAGTACAAGTGTAAATTCTGCGATATTCCACAAATTTGCACCTACACATCTTGATACATTAGCAACCTCTGCGCAGGTTAACTGCCAAATTGGGCCTGTCTCTGTGTCTGGAGCTCGAAGCGTCGAGGTGCAAAGAAGTTCAGGGTATCTTACCGGATTGCGTGTGTAAGGGATATCGCAAATCATGACAGACGTACGTTTTGTAAGTAGGCTGTTTAGGATTTCTTATTGGCAACGTTACGTAGCGCTCTGTATGAAAATCACTGGCTGTGCTGTGTGCAGTCTGTGGCTAGTTTGCATTGTTGTCTGCCATTGTAGTGTTGGGCAGCTGGATGTGAACAGCACGTAGCGTTGCGCAGTTGGAGGTGAGCCGCCAGCAGTGGTGGATGTGGGGAAAGAGATGGCGGAGTTTTGAAATTTGTAACACTGGATGTCATGAACTACTATATATATTATGACTGTTAAGGTAAATACATTGTTTGTTCTCTATTAAAATCTTTCATTTGCTAACTATCCCTATCAGTAGTTAGTGCCTTCCGTAGTTTGAATCTTTTATTTAGCTGGGAGTAGTGGTGCTCGCTGTATTGCAGTAGTTCGAGTAACCAAGATTTTTGTGAGGTAAGTGATTTGTGAAAGGTACAGGTTAATGTTAGCAAGGGCGATTCCTTTGTAGGGATTTCTGAAAGTCAGATTCCGTTGTGCTAAAAAATATTGTGTGTCAGTTTAAGCTCAGTCCTGTACAATTGTTGAAAGGGGACGTTTCATATGGCGACCCTGCCAGGATTCGAACCTGGAATCTTCTGATTTTTCTTGTAGTTTGTGTAATTAGTGTGGCTATTGTTTATTGCTAGTGCATAATTGTAGAGAGAATCTCCTTTGTAGTTGCAGTCTTTCATTGTTGTACAGTAAAACAGTTGTGGCATGCATGTAGATTTGCACCAAGTATTTCGCAGCTGCGCTTGCAATTAACTACATATTATTTTCATTGCTATGTTAATGTGTTCCCCTATTTTTGCTCTTCAAATTGTGCTTTTCTGTGTTATCGTGTGAAACATTGTGACAATAATGGCGTGTGAAAAACGTAACACTAGGCTTCAAAGTAAACTGAGAAATAATAGTGACGACGAGCGTAGCTTATCAGCACCACTGTGTAGTGAATTAAGAGACATTCGAAGTAGTTATTTGGTAATTGTGCATAGGGAAATGGAGCGGGCGGCAAATGGTGTAGAAAGTGAAACAGGTAGTGAACAGGGAAGCATTATCGATCGATCGGTCGGCAACAGCTCGCCTCAGGAATCGGGAATGACAGAACACAATATTGCAAATACTGTAGACTCAGGTTTTGGGTTCTCACCGTTTTCTCAAATGAGTCGAGACACATTTTCCGCTTGTCAAAATGTGAATGTTGCCGGTGCAAATTCACTGCCGAAAAGCACTGAAGAACATGTTTCAGACACCAGTGCATTGTTATTACAATTAATGCAACAAATGGGACATATTATTTCTTCTGAAGGCATTCAGCCGGATCCTGAAAAGTTAGAAGCAATCAGAGCCATTCCAGTTCCATCCACAAAAAGACAAGTCCGCAGTTTTCTAGGTATCGTAAATTTTTACCGTCGTTTTCTGAATATGCAAATTCTTGTTACACCAAAACTTTGTTCTCTCACTGGAAAAAATACTATTTGGAACTGGGACGGACAAGCACAGTATTGTATAATTTTTCTAAGGGGACGTTTCAGTTTTCAGGAAAATTATATGCGTTTCTTCATTTACTTGACGATAGTTATAAATATGTTTGTTCTAACAATGAAATTTAATTAAAAAAGTAACTAGTAAAATAATATGAAAGTCACTAAAACTACATTCAAATGCACATGTGTTTTTTAAATTATATTACGTCTCAAATGTCACATAAATTAAATAATATAACCAGTGATGAAAAAAATAATGTTTGAGCAGGAACCGAAACGTCGCCTCATACACTTTCGTTTACAAAGCACGAACGCTAACCACCGTTTTTTCTTTTTTTTTGTTGCGGACGTCACATGACAACCCTTCACTTAGTTTTTTTTTATTTTATTGTAGAGCCCAGCAAGATCTCTAACCAAACGCGCTGCGCTACCGTGCCGGCGACCACTTGACCACCAAGAGCTCTAACATCTTGGCACAGATACATCAGTTACGTAAGAGTCGCGTAAAACTTCTCTTACGATTTTCTCGGTGTTTCCAGAGTAGTGCAGCTCACTACCTACACATTATGTGTTCCAGCATAACGAAAAGTGCCGGCTCGAATATGAAGAACACAAGAGCAGAGAAGTCTGTGAGACTACGTGAGCCAATAGCACGCTGACTAGGACCGCACCACGACATGAGCGGTCTTTATACGAAGAGAATACGAGGCGTGTTTTCCAAGTAAGTACAGTTTTGAAATTAAAAAAAAGACGTGCTAAGATATATCAATAATTTTATTTTTACATGAAAGCCTGTACCTTAATCTACGCCTCGGCCGGTGTGGCCGTGCGGTTCTAGGCGCTTCAGTCTGTCATCGTGTGACCGCTACGGTCGCAGGTTCGAATCCTGCCTCGGGCATGGATGTGTGTGATGTCCTTAGGTTAGTTAGGTTTACGTAGTTCTAAGTTCTAGGGGGCTGATGATCTCTGATGTTAAGTCCCATAGTGCTCAGAGCCATTTGAACCATTTTTTTTAATCTACGCACTGACGCCATTACAGTCTGATTCTTCCTTGTTTACGTTGTGTACTGAGTGTTTAAGATGCCTCCGATAATCGTGAGTCCCGCCGGCTGTGAAGTACAGGCTGTTATAAGATTTCTTAGTGCTAAAGGTCTAAAAGCGATCGATATTCATTGTGAGATCTGTGCAGTTTACGGAGAAAACATTACGAGTGGTGGAATGGTAAGAAAGTGAGTGAGAGCATTTAAAGATGGCCGCACAAATGTTAATGACTAACAACGCGGTGGGTGTCCTTCGGTGGTTAATGAAAGTTTGGTGCAGGAAGTGGACAATAAGGTGAGAGAAAACAGACGCTTTACGATTTCGTCCTTGCGGGATGACTTTCCTAATGTTTCTCGTAGTGTTTTGTATGGAATTGTGACGGACACTTCAATCACCGAAAATTGTGCGCACGTTGGGTACCGAAACTGTTGACGGATGTGCACAAAACCAAACGTTTATGCAGTGCATTGACTTCCCTTGAGCGGTACCACAACGACGGTGATGATTTCTTAAGCTAAACTGTTACGGCCTACGTCACACCAGAATCAAAGCAACAGTCCATGGAAGTTGAGCAAGGGTTGAAATGGCTCTGAGCACTATGGGACTTAATTTCTGAGGTCATCAGTCCCCTAGAACTTAGAACTACTTAAACGTAAGTAACCTAAGGACATCACACACATCCATGCCCGAGGCAGGATTCGAACCTGCGACCGTAGCGGTCGCGCGGCTCCAGACTGTAGCGCCTAGAACCGCTCGGCCACCCCCGCCGGCGTTGAGCAAAGGGCATCGTTTTGCTGCTAGGCAATGCTCGTCCGCATGTGGCGAATCAGAGCAAAGATCTCATCACATCCTTTCGATGGAAAACTATAGAACATCATCCGTACAGCCCCGATCTTGCGCCCAGGGAGTACCATCTGTTCCTGCACTTGAAGGAACACCTGGGCGGTTAGCGTCTTCAAGATGATGACGAAGCCAAAAGAATGGTGATGCAGTGGTTAACAATTCAGGCGGCAGACTTCTATGTGGAGAGTATTCAAAAGCTGGTTCAACGTTATAAGTGCCTCAATATTGACGGAAATTAAGTAGATTAAGGTACAGGCTTTCATGTAAAAATAAAATTATTCAGATATCTTAGCATTTTTTTTTAATTTCAAAACGGTTCTTACTTAAACACGCCTCGTATAAGCGCCGCTTCTGCCAGCCTCGGGGGCAGTAGAAGACGGACACTAGTAGAAACCACGCCTTACAAGAGAGCCCAACGATAGCCATTATTAGTGATCCATAAACTGTGTGACAAACTAACAGCCGACCGGTGAGGCCGAGCGGTTCTAGGCGCTTCAGTCTGGAACCGCGCGACCGCTACGGTCGCAGGTTCGAATCGTGCCTCGGGCATTGATGTGTGTGATGTCCTTAGGTTAGTTAGGTTTAAGTAGTCCTAAGCTCTAGGGGACTGATGACCTCAGATGTTAAGTCCCGTAGTGCTCAGAGCCATTTGAACCATTTGACAAACTTGCATGAGCGTTGCATATTGCAAAGGACACTGACTCTTTACATGTCACCCATCGCTTGCGACAAGTCGTTGTAAATCCAAAATATTGGCAGTCTTCTTTATTGCAATAAAAACTATTTATGTGATTTCCTTGAACTGTCAAATGGTTCAAATGGCTCTGAGCACTATGGGACTCAACATCTTAGGTCATAAGTCCCCTAGAACTTAGAACTACTTAAACCTAACTAACCTAAGGACATCACACACACCCATGCCCGAGGCAGGATTCGAACCTGCGACCGTAGCAGTCCCGCGGTTCCGGACTGCAGCGCCAGAACCGCACGGCCACCGCGGCCGGCCCTTGAACTGTCGTATAGCTATCATAGAATGGAGCATCCTTGAGGCACCCTATAAGAGACGAGTGGGCAGGACCCCACATTATGTTGTTTTGGTGGCCTACAAAGGTGTACGAAGTGTAAAGTAAATCCGTGACGCCAACGTCGCTGCCTCCCCCTGTTAGACGGCCACGCCTTCCGGACGCGAAGCACAACAAACCATTGCTCCGTCAGTCTCTAGTTCCGCTCCTCCCACGAGGCGACAGCCACAGCAAACGTTAAAACCTGCGAAGATCCCAGCGAGGATCTCCCCCACTCTATCTCCCTGCCACACTCACCCCGCACTCAGCTCGCCCACGACGGGTCCTCCACCCCACCCCCATACCTCGCTCACGAACGGGACCTCACCCCACCCCCTATAGTTTCCTCACAACGGAAGACCGGAAACAGTACCTGCATTTGCGTATGGAAAATACGACTGTATTCATAACGTTTTTGTTATCAGTATGATTTTTATATTCTTCATTTCTTTAGGTCTAATGAGTCAAGCTACATTTTATAAACAGAGACTAGAAACAAGATAGTGAAGCTAATGCAAATAGTGCAAGCTGTTTGGTGGATAAAGCTTACATTTATCTCTCTACTGACATAACACAGTATTTTTACTGTGCTGTTTTGGTTTGTGTTTGTTCTGTGTCTTATAATCTGGAAAGATATTTTTGGATGAATAAAAGAAATAAACTCTGTTGCCATCTGCGGCATCGTAAGCTTTTATTACCGACATACGTAACATTTCCAACCACATTATTTGCGAAGTGTAGTTTTCCCGAAAGATCACGTCATATTAAGCGATTAATTTGATGATAATTGGCTCACATTATAATTAACAGACAGCACGTTTGTACTTCGCTTTCATTTATTATTTTAAATCATTCGTGATTTTTTGTTCCGCTTGTTGTAAATACCATTAGGTACCGGAAATCCATTTTAAGTTATAGACACTTCTACATCATCAATAACATAGAGTTATAATCGTAGTCGTGTCTGTAAACGTTTACATTAATACCTGAAACTTAAAGTCTTTGCATTATACGTTGGAAATTGTTCATTTTCTAGTTCTCGTTCTAGGAGTAACATATCTGCGACGATGTGTATCATTTTGCTCCGGTTGGGCGGAGCATCTTGCTGACCAGGGGTGGAGCTTAAGTGGGGTGGGCGGGGACTATGTGTCGGGATCTTCGCAGGTTTTAAGCTCATATGACAGCCACCCCCCCCCCCCCCCCCGCCGCCTGCTCCCCCCCCCCCCCTCTCCCAACACCTGCGCTCACGACAATTCGTCCGCTCGGTGCCACGCTGTTCGCGCCGCCCTCTGCCGCATTTCGCAGTGATATGCGGAACCCTTATCCCGCGTTCGGTGTCCGCGTTCTGTCGTAGTCCGGGAAACGAGAGGAGTGCTACCGCGTTCTTCCGCGCCGCCTTCCCGAACTGCGTATCCTCGAGGTGCTTCTGCTGACTGCCCGATGCCTAACGGCTGGCTCGTCCTCACGGTATCAGCAATTGGAATACTGCGTTCAGTGTTGTGCAAATAGTGCATCAAGTGCAGAGCGTGGCAGGAATACCAGGCGGGTTCATTACCATTCCATCCCCGGCCGTCTCAGCAATTCTTTGCCTCAAAGCACAACATTCCCGCGCCGCCAGGCGTCACCGAACCAACGCTGTAAGCCATTGACGGTCCGCCCGCTCCAAAGTCTCCACCGCGAGCGAAGGCTCACCTTGATTGAGAGGTATTAGCTCCTAAAATTTAATTATAGTCGTTAGTTTTCAGATGTAGTATGCTAGAACAAGCCGGCGCTTGTCGTTAGGCTGGAGCACATAATGTGCAACTTGTTGTGTTGGCAGAAGAGCCAACACCCCAACACCGTGTTACTAGAGGAGGCCGAAATGCACGCGTCTTATAGCTCACGCAGGCAGGCGTGAGGAGGGAAGAACTATACTGACGTGAGGTCTGGAACATGACAAAGGAATTAGACTTCAGAAAACGGACGTTATTAGTTTGATACTTTAATCCATTAATGATGAACGTCGCTCTTGACGGTACATGATTCACATTATTGTCTGTTCAGAATTCATTCTAATTACTGAATATGGCCCCTCGCTAGGTCGCAGTAAATGACGCAGCTGAAGGCTATGCTAAACTGTCGTCTCTGCAAATGAGTGCTCCCTGCCGCCGTTGGATAAGCAGCTGCAGCAGCAAGTCGTATACTCCTAGCTCACTCATTTGTTACATAGTTTAATTCTTAATTTCTTTGCGTGTTTTTGGTACTTGCATTGTTTAATTCATAAATTTCGGGCGTATTATAGTATTTGAGAGTTGTAGCATCGCGTTTTAGTACCTGAATAGTGTAAATTCGCGTAGTCGTCTGTCATCTGTTTTTGTTTTGAACGGCCAGTGTCGGTTGGTCAGTCAGTGTGCTCCCTGCCGCCGTTGGATAAGCAGCTGCAGCAGCAAGTCGTATACTCCTAGCTCACTCATTTGTTACATAGTTTAATTCTTAATTTCTTTGCGTGTTTTTGGTACTTGCATTGTTTAATTCATAAATTTCGGGCGTATTATAGTATTTGAGAGTTGTAGCATCACGTTTTAGTACTCGAATAGTGTTAAATCGCGTAGTCTCCTTCCGCCGCCGAGCAGTGTGTCAGCAGTGCACAAGTGGCAGCATTACTGCATTTACTAGGCAATCTTGTATTTTAATAACCGCTTCAATTTTGTGTCGTTTTGTTTGCGCTCTCTGTAGATTAGTTCAGACGTTCTTTGCACAAGTTTTTAGCATGGATAGGGACTGCAACTGCTGTGTTCGGATGCAGGCTGAGTTGGCATCCCTTCGCTCCCAGCTTCAGGCAGTGTTGGCTTCGGTCACACAGCTTGAGGCTGTTGCCAATGGGCATCACTGTGGGGGTCCGGATGGGGGTTTGTCGGGGACGGCCAGCTCGTCCCACGCATCCCCCGATCGGACTACGACTGTGCTTGCCCGGGATACTGCCCGCATTGAGGCTGCTCCCTCACCTGTGGTAGAGTCGGAGGTCGTCTCAAGGTGTGGCAGGGGGCGAAAGACATTCCGGAGGGCTGAACGGAAGGCCTCTCCAGTTTGTCTGACGAACCGGTTTCGGGCTCTGTCTCAGGCTGATACTGATCTTCAGCCTGACATGGCTGCTTGTCCTGTTCCAGAGGTTGCCCCTCAGTCTGCAAGATCCGGGCAGTCGCAGAGGGTGGGCTTACTGGTAGTTGGGAGCTCCAACGTCAGGCGCGTAATGGGGCCCCTTAGGGATATGGTAGCAAGGGAGGGGAAGAAAACCAAAGTGCACTCCGTGTGCATACCGGGGGGAGTCATTCCAGATGTGGAAAGGGTCCTTCCGGATGCCATGAAGGGTACAGGGTGCACCCATCTGCAGGTGGTCACTCATGTCGGCACCAATGATGTGTGTCGCTATGGATCGGAGGAAATCCTCTCTGGCTTCCGGCGGCTATCTGATTTGGTGAAGACTGCCAGTCTCGCTAGCGGGATGAAAGCAGAGCTCACCATCTGCAGCATCGTCGACAGGACTGACTGTGGACCTTTGGTACAGAGCCGAGTGGAGGGTCTGAATCAGAGGTTGAGACGGTTCTGCGACCATGTGGGCTGCAGATTCCTCGACTTGCGCCATAGGGTGGTGGGGTTTCGGGTTCCGCTGGATAGGTCAGGAGTCCACTACACGCAACAAGCGGCTACACGGGTAGCAGGGGTTGTGTGGCGTGGGCTGGGCGGTTTTTTAGGTTAGATGGCCTCGGGCAAGTGCAGAAAGGGCAACAGCCTCAACGGGTGCGGGGCAAAGTCAGGACATGCGGGGACCAAGCAGCAATCGGTATTGTAATTGTAAACTGTCGAAGCTGCGTTGGTAAAGTACCGGAACTTCAAGCGCTGATAGAAAGCACCGAAGCTGAAATCGTTATAGGTACAGAAAGCTGGCTGAAGCCAGAGATAAATTCTGCCGAAATTTTTACAAAGGCACAGACGGTGTTTAGAAAGGATAGATTGCATGCAACCGGTGGTGGAGTGTTCGTCGCTGTTAGTAGTAGTTTATCCTGTAGTGAAGTAGAAGTGGATAGTTCCTGTGAATTATTATGGGTGGAGGTTACACTCAACAACCGAGCTAGGTTAATAATTGGCTCCTTTTACCGACCCCCCGACTCAGCAGCATTAGTGGCAGAACAACTGAGAGAAAATTTGGAATACATTTCACATAAATTTTCTCAGCATGTTATGGTCTTAGGTGGAGATTTCAATTTACCAGATATAGACTGGGACACTCAGATGTTTAGGACGGGTGGTAGGGACAGAGCATCGAGTGACATTATACTGAGTGCACTATCCGAAAATTACCTCGAGCAATTAAACAGAGAACCGACTCGTGGAGATAACATCTTGGACCTACTGATAACAAACAGACCCGAACTTTTCGACTCTGTAAGTGCAGAACAGGGAATCAGTGATCATAAGGCCGTTGCAGCATCCCTGAATATGGAAGTTAATAGGAATATAAAAAAAAGGGAGGAAGGTTTATCTGTTTAGCAAGAGTAATAGAAGGCAGATTTCAGACTACCTAACAGATCGAAACGAAAATTTCTGTTCCGACACTGACAATGTTGAGTGTTTATGGAAAAAGTTCAAGGCAATCGTAAAATGCGTTTTAGACAGGTACGTGCCGAGCAAAACTGTGAGGGACGGGAAAAACCCACCGTGGTACAACAACAAAGTTAGGAAACTACTGCGAAAGCAAAGAGAGCTTCACTCCAAGTTTAAACGCAGCCAAAACCTCTCAGACAAACAGAAGCTAAACGATGTCAAAGGTAGCGTAAGGAGGGCTATGCGTGAAACGTTCAGTGAATTCGAAAGTAAAATACTAGGTACCGACTTGACAGAAAATCCTAGGAAGTTCTGGTCTTACGTTAAATCAGTAAGTGGCTCGAAACATCATGTCCAGACACTCCGGGATGATGATGGCATTGAAACAGAGGATGACAAGCGTAAAACTGAAATACTAAACACCTTTTTCCAAAGCTGTTTCACAGAGGAAGACCGCACTGCAGTTCCTTCTCTAAATCCTCGCACCAACGAAAAAATGGCTGACATTGAAATAAGTGTCCAAGGAATAGAAAAGCAACTGGAATCACTCAACAGAGGAAAGTCCACTGGACCTGACGGGATACCAATTCGATTCTACACAGAGTACGCGAAAGAACTTGCCCCCCTTCTAACGTGTACCGCAAGTCTCTAGAGGAAGGTTCCAAATGATTGGAAAAGAGCACAGGTAGTCCCAGTCTTCAAGAAGGGTCGTCGAGCAGATGCGCAAAACTATAGACCTATCTCTCTGACGTCGATCTGTTGTAGAATTTTAGAACATGTCTTTTGCTCGAGTATCATGTCGTTTTTGGAAACTCAGAATCTACTATGTAGGAATCAACGTGGATTTCGGAAACAGCGATCGTGTGAAACCCAACTCGCTTTATTTGTTCATGAGACCCAGAAAATATTATATACAGGCTCCCAGGTAGATGCCATTTTCCTTGACTTCCGGAAGGCGTTCGATACAGTTCCGCACTGTCGCCTGATAAACAAAGTAAGAGCCTACGGAATATCAGACCAGCTGGGTGGCTGGATTGAAGAGTTTTTAGCAAACAGAACACAGCATGTTGTTCTCAATGGAGAGACATCTACAGACGTTAAAGTAACCTCTGGCGTGCCACAGGGGAGTGTTATGGGACCATTGCTTTTCACAATATATATAAATGACCTAGTAGATAGTGTCGGAAGTTCCATGCGGCTTTTCGCGGATGATGCTGTAGTATACAGAGAAGTTGCAGCATTAGAAAATTGTAGCGAAATGCAGGAAGATCTGCAGCGGATAGGCACTTGGTGCAGGGAGTGGCAACTGAAACTTAACATAGACAAATGTAATGTATTGCGAATACATAGAAAGAAGGATCCTTTATTGTATGATTATATGATAGCGGAACAAACACTGGTAGCAGTTACTTCTGTAAAATATCTGGGAGTATGCGTGCGGAACGATTTGAAGTGGAATGATCATATAAAATTAATTGTTGGTAAGGCGGGTACCAGGTTGAGATTCATTGGGAGAGTCCTTAGAAAATGTAGTCCATCAACAAAGGAGGTGGCTTACAAAACACTCGTTCGACCTATACTTGAGTATTGCTCATCAGTGTGGGATCCGTACCAGATCGGGTTGACGGAGGAGATAGAGAAGATCCAAAGAAGAGCGGCGCGTTTCGTCACAGGGTTATTTGGTAACCGTGATAGCGTTACGGAGATGTTTAACAAACTCAAGTGGCAGACCCTGCAAGAGAGGCGCTCTGCATCGCGGTGTAGCTTGCTCGCCAGGTTTCGAGAGGGTGCGTTTCTGGATGAGGTATGAATATATTGCTTCCCCCTACTTATACCTCCCGAGGAGGTCACGAATGTAAAATTAGAGAGATTAGAGCGCGCACAGAGGCTTTCAGACAGTCGTTCTTCCCGCGAACCATACGCGACTGGAACAGGAAAGGGAGATAATGACAGTGGCACGTCAAGTGCCCTCCGCCACACACCGTTGGGTGGCTTGCGGAGTATAAATGTAGAATGTAGATGTAGATGTATGTAGACAGTGAACCATCGCTAGCAAAGTCGGCTCTCCAACTGGGGCGAGTGCTAGGGAGTATTTCTAGACTAGACCTGCCGTGTGGCGGCGCTCGGTCTGCAATCACTGATAGTGGCGACACGCGGATTCGACGTATACTAACAGACCGCGGCCGATTTAAAGGCTACCACCTAGCAAGTGTGGTGTCTGGCGGTGACACCACACAAGTAGTAAGCTGCACTACTCTGGCAATTCCGAGAAAATCGCAAGAGAAGTTTTACGCGACTTTTACGCAACTGATGTATCTGTGCCAATTCTCATGGCGTTGTGCCCCCTAGATGTAAAAATCAGGGAGCAGGCCGCATGGTACTGGATAAAAAAGGGGCAGATTGATAAAACCGAGGACATTATGGGGGTCCGAGTGGGGGATAATCAAAAGAAGGGGAATGGAACTTTGGCAAGAGATCTGGGGTGGGGATGAGACAGGGAGATGAACACACCAACTATTACCAAACATCCAGGAACGATTAAGAATGAAGCACTTTCAGCCTAGTAAGGAACTGCTGCACTTCCTCACGGGTAATGGTCCGTACCCGGCATACCTCTGCCGTTTCGGGAAAAGAGCGACTCCCTCGTGCGACTCTGGCGCCGGGATAGGTACACCGGACCACGTGGTCTAAGAGTGTCCCATTTGCGATGACGCTGCCGCAGAGTTAAGGAATTCACTGCCAAATACAGATACCTTCCATCTAATCAGGAACCCAGTTACTTTCACAATCATTGATAGATTCGCCAGCGAGGTATCCGCCAAGGTCCCGAGAGAATATCGTAAGGAGATAGAGTAACGAAAGTGCCCAAACGTGACCTTACGCACCATCCCATTCCGCCAGGATGCGCACTGGCCGACCACCGTGACGATCGGGATCCGTCGCGTCCAGGACTAGGGGGAGGGTGCCAACTTACCGACTATACACACAGCACACCGATTATATGGTTCAAATGGCTCTGAGCACTATGGGACTCAACTGCTGTGGTCATAAGTCCCCTAGAACTTAGAACTACTTAAACCTAACTAACCTAAGGACAGCACACAACACCCAGCCATCACGAGGCAGAGAAAATCCCTGACCCCGCCGGGAATCGAACCCGGGAACCCGGGCGTGGGAAGCGAGAACGCTACCGCACGACCACGAGATGCGGGCACACCGATTATAACTTAGTTGATAAAGTTATTAGTAGGAAATAGATTGTAGGACATTCAAAAAAGAACTGCAGCGATTTTCATTAAGGCCAGCCCAGTGCCAGGGGTACGCCCACTGGGATCAGCTCGGTGAGCACGGCCAAGAGATAGTAGGTTTAATTTTCTACTGGCACACAAGTAACGCTGCAGGATGTAGTTTAGTAAAGTAGGGTAGAGTAGATAGCATAGTAGATTAACAGCAGGTCAAATAGTAGAAATACCCATAGAGTAGCTAACCTTCCATCCTGTAGTTAATACTAACAACAAGTAGACAAAGTCTTGGTAAATGCTGCTGAAAATTATTAATTTTGTATGTTACTTCGACCCACTAGGTGGTGGGTTATTTTGTATGACATTGATTTTGATCAATAAAGATTAAAAAAAAAAGCCGGCGCAGCTATTCCAGCACGCCCCGTCATCTATTGTCATATTCCTTGTCTAGCACATCGCTTAGGCATGGAAGCTTCTTAGGAGTACAGGAGGGAACACGAATCGTTCCCTCAATAAATACCGCACGATTGTAGTCTCGTCAGTTCCTAACAATATTTCCGTGTGATAGCCTGTGGATGCTAATTAGTAACATTTAATTCGACTACATCCCCTTACCATCGTCTTAGTTTTTTCGTTGTTCACCTTACAACTTTATTCCAAAATGCTGTACCGGGTGATTTTTTCCACCATGTATTGATCGATCAGATGATACGGACCAAAAAGGTCTAATGAACTTACGTCCGGAAATCCATGGTTTCCATACTAGAGACCAGTTATTCAGTCATACATTGTTACAGAGACTGCGGCCTAGTACTCACTGTACCATGCAGCCACACTTGCAGTATGCGTGGTTTCCTCCTAGAGGGTGGTACTGTTCCTCATACGTCATGCCGTAGCGCCTCTCCTCCCGTAGTAATTGGTAATGTTGTGTCCGATTCACTTCTCTTGCCTTCTCACCTTATATTGGTCCGGCCCTGGTAGCTGAGTGATAGTTGGCCTTTGGCTGTGCTGCGGTGAGGACGCGCTGTTTGTGTTCCTGCCGCGGAGCGAGCGCTCGTGTTGTTTACATAGTACTCGGCCGTTTCGCGCGTGCCGTACTCAGCATATAGATAACTATGGCGCACCAATACAGAAAATCGACGCTCAAATTTACGTTCCGCAACGAATTTGCACGGCCCAAAGCACTCGAAGTCGAACGATTTCTACGAGAAGAAGTTAAAATCCCGGCGACCGACATTCTCGGCATTCACTTGTCTATTGTGAGTAGTATCGTATATGTCAAGATCACCAACGACGCAACATGTGAACGGATCCTTCGGGACACGAAACAGGGCCTCCGTTTCTGCCATGCTGATGGCAATGTGGGGACTGTGCACGTCGATTATTCTGGCATGGGACTTCGCACGATCAGAATTTTCGAACTTCCTTTCGAACTACCGGCGGAGGACGTCGTGACAGCGCTGCGCCCCTACGGCACGGTCCATGATCATATTGCGGAAAAATGGACGCAATTCCAGATATATCCTGTGCTGAACGGCGTCCACCAGGTCCGAATAGAACTTAAAAGACATGTACCTTCATATCTGAATATCGGTGGCTGCCGTGCCATCGCCATCTACGATGGGCAACCGAAGACCTGCTCTGGTTGTGGGAAGGAGGGACACCTAAGATCAGAATGTATGCAACGTCGAATCACTCAACTGCCGCCGGCTGAAGCGGACCCGCCATCGCAGCCGACGCTGCTTCCTGTGACTTATGCAGCAGCCCTCACGACAGCTACTACTTCACCACGGCAGCCAACATCCACTGTTGGGTCGCGGCTCCATGCTCCAATACAGGGCGATGATGACACACCCGTTCCACAAGCTACGGATTCAACTCCGATGCCGCCGTCCCCGTCGACGGATAACAACATACATGACGATAGCGTGGCCGTAGACTCGCTTATTGTGCCTACTGCTGCCTTTGTGCCGGAACGTCGTGAATCTTTGCCATCGTCTGACACAGAAGGACACACCAGGAAGCAACGCTCTCCGAAGCGACGGAAGCGGAGGCGTAGAGCAACTTCCGAACGGGATGCGACACACCCTCCAGAGGATGACGATTCCATCTTCAATGACGACGCTACCACAGAGGCAGCCGCCATTTGCTGCAGTGTGGCACCATCGAACGAAACTGAGGACAAACCACATATATCTACAGTGGCAAAATCGGATGCCGAGATGCAGGACAGATGCTGTCCACCACCTTCTGGAGTGCAGGTACCCATGCCGTGTCCTGAGGAAGATAGGGAGGCCGATCTTGCTTTCAGTTCCCCGACGTGGGCGGATGACCACGACGACGACGGAACCATGCAAGTTACGCCAACAGGGCCCACGGCATTGGCGCCGGCTCTCTAGAAAGGACTGCAGGTGAGGTTTGGGGGTATGCGGAGGTGTCAATACATTCAGAAGCGTCATAGGTAATTCCAGTCTTAATGGATAACTCAACACCTGCGGTTCGGCAACAAGCGTATCGTATCGCCACGCTTAACCTCAACACGATACGAACGGCAGTGAAGATCCAGTTGCTGCGTGGGATTCTTCGTTCTTCGGATGTTGACATTGCCCTGTTGCAAGAAGTATATATAGCGGCCCTCCCCGTTTTCTACGGTTATGTGACATATGTGTCACCGGCGGACCGGAATGGCAGCGGTACGGCGATATTAGTGCGTGACGGAATTGCCATCGAAGAAGTGACTTACCTTCCGTCAGGAAGGGGGCTGGCGATCACAGCACTGGGCACGCGCATCACTAACATTTACACTCCATCAGGAACTGACCAACGGCGCGAACGATCGCTGTTCTACTCGGAGGATATCGCCCTTCTCTTTATCAGCCGCTTCGAGCAATATATCTTCGGCGGCGATTTTAACTGTGTGCTCCACTCCAAAGACGAAGTCCCACATTTCTCGACTTGTCAAGAACTTCGGCTCCTGGTTCGAGATCTGCTTCTCACCGACACGTGGGAGACAGTGCACGGTGACCGTCCCGGGCCGACATACCTTACTAGTCACTCCGCCAGTCGCCTAGACCGCATTCATGTCTCACGAGCTCTAGCACCGGGAGTATTTTACGCCGAACGTTGGCCGCTTGCCTTCTCCGATCATAGCGCTTTCATATGCACACTCACTGTACAACAGCAGCGGATATGGCGCAGCCTAGGACCCTGGAAGCTGAATGTGGCACATCTTCAAGCCCCGGAATGCCGTCAGATTATCGCCAAATGGCTGGATTGCGAACGTCGTCTTCCCCGATACCCATAGACTCTAGCATGGTGGGTGGACTGTGCAAAACCAGTTTTTCGGCGTGTGCTAACACAATTCGGAAAAGATATCGCAGCTTGGCATCGTCACACATTGGACTTATATTAGACGATGCTTCGCGAACTCGACAGCCAACCACCATCTCCAAACCGACAAATGGAAAGCCGCCGAATTAAAAGTAAAATATTGTCTCTTACGAGGAAACGTTTGGAGGGGGTCGTAGTGCGATCGCGACGTCAAGACCGAGTGGAAGGAGAAAACCCGTCTATGCGTCACATCGTGCTCGACAGCCGCCGACGCCGACAGCAGCTGATCACGGACCTCGTATTGCCAGGTGGTAGGGTCGTAATGACTCAGGCGGCGGTTACAGGAGCCTTCGCAGATCGCTATCGCCGGTTTTACGACGAGGTGAATACAGAGGACGAGGAAGCGGACGATCACGACATACTGCAGCACGTGTCGCACACCCTCAACAATCCAACAGCGGCGACGCTGTTAGGTGGGATTACACGAGACAACGAGGACGCGCTTAACAAGGGAGCACTCAACAAATCTCCCGGGCCAGACGGACTGCCACTCGAGTTTTATCGTACTTTCCGCGATCTCATGATGCCCCGATGGATCATCATGTACCAAGAACTGATGACCCCCGGTTCCCACGTTCCACCTGCATTCGTGGAAGGTCTCCTTATACCGATGCACAAGCTTTCCAGAGGTCGGACGGTCGAGGACTACAGGCCAATTACAATGCTCAACTCGGACTATAAAATCTTCGCCCGACTACTCGCCAGCCGCATAAAGAAGGTTCTGCCCCTACTCCGCTCAATGGAGCAAACGACACAGGGCGGAGTGACCAACATGCAAACGGCAACCAGTGAATGCAGGGATTTAATAGCCATCGCCACATCCTGTCGCCTTCGAGCTGCTCTGATCTCCATTGATTTCGACCACGCCTTCGACAGAGTTCACCACAAGCTCCTTCTGTCCGTTATGGCCCGCATGGGCTTCCCGCCTGACTTTCTCGACATCTTTCAGCGCCTTTTCCGTGGAGCTGCATCCCGTGTACTGGTGAATGGATGGATTGCGGGTCCCTTTCCGATCCGACGGTCGATTCGCCAAGGATGCCCACTCTCCATGATCCTTTACGCGATCGCACTCGAACCACTTGTCGGAGGGTTGAAAAACAGGCTCTCGGTCATGTCATTGAAAGATCACACCTTTTACTGCAGGATATATGCTGATGACCTTCTATTACTTGTCCGATCTGGTGACGAGGTACGCTCGGTGATACAATGGATCAATCGCTATGGTTTGGCAGCGGGCAGCCTCATGAATGTGGCCAAGTCGGCAGCGATGCCCATTAGGAGAGGTCTACAGGAGGACGCTTTAGCCCCACTCCCACTAGTTAACAAGATCCGGTTCTTGGGCATAACATTTACACAGCATGTGCGCCGCACGGCTGCCATGAACTATGCACGATTACTAAAGGAAATACGCACAGAAGTTCGCCGGAACTTACTTCGACGGATGGACCTCCTACAGCGTGTGGAATACCTCAACCTTCACGTGGCAACTAAGATGATCCACATGGTCCAGGTCCTACCAATATCGACAGCGATGGCACACAGACTGCAAGCAGCGTTAGGATATTACCTTACCGCCGGACACCTATTCAAAGTCCGCTACGAAACACTCACCCTCCCTCCGCTTGTACGAGCGAGGGCTACAGCACTATACTTGTGCACAATGATGAAATTGTGGACCCACAAAGATGATTCCCTTACGGGTCGTCTGTTAGAGGAATTGCTGCCGGCGTCTCTTCTGCCAACTGTCACGGTTGCGCACATTACACCCTCACTCTCGCACCTCTCGGCATTTATTCTTGAGTATAGTTACGTGCACCCAGACCTTCCCAACACTCGCACTCCCAAGGCGAGAGACTTTTACAGACTGCTGCTAAGGTCCATCCCTCGCAATGTGATTGAGAGGAAGAGCCCTACGACCATGTGGCCTGCAGTGTGGAGAGCGGTCCAGAAGCCGTTCCTCCCCACGCGGGTACGAGCCGCGTGGTACCAGGTGGTGAACGGGAAGGTTGTAACACGACAAAGGCTGCACGCTATTGGGATGGGGGATTCCCCCCTTTGCCCACGTTGCCACCTCGTGGATACTGACGAACACCGTTTAACATGTGGATCGGCGTTAGAGGTATGGCTGCTAGTGCAGAAGATCCTCGCCTGCTGCCTACGTATCACGCCTCGCACAATTGAGCCACGGCTCCTCCTTTGTCCAGAGGATACTTATTTCCCACCTGCGAAGACTCACGCTCTCATATGGTTTAAAGGCATGTCCATATACTACCTCTTTCGAGATGATAAGATGGTGCTTGATTACTGGCAATTTCTCCAGGACAGTCATAGCACACTTGAGTGTACACCCCGATACCGACAACTATTTGCGAAGTATTTGCGCAGTGTCTTCGATAACCCCCCTCACAGTTGGGGAGTACCGGGCAGAGGATGACCGCCTTCATGGGGCTCCACACGCTGCGAAATGTTGTACCAATTTGGAACATGGAATCTGTACGAAGATGGGCCATGCACATGGAATAGCGTGCGGGATTTGGTTACATTTTTCTTTCTTTATTATCTATCGTCACACTATTGGTTTCAAATTCTATTTCATAGTTTCGAAGGAACTCTTGTTCTGTTGTTGCTACGGATGTACATTCTAATTTTGTTTGTCGTAACTGAAAGACGCCTTTTTCCATCTATATAAAAAAAAGGTTGGCAGAGGAAAAAAAATAAAAAAAAACAAAAAAGTTGATAGAGCACTTGAAAAAAAAAGTGGTCAGCGCGACGGAATGTTAAGCCTACGGGCCCGGGATCGATTCCCGGCTGGATCGGAGATTTTTCTCCGCTCAGGGGCAGGGTGTTGTGTTGTTCTTATCATCGTCATTTCATCCTCATCGACACGGAGGTCGCCGAAGTGACGTCAACTCAAAAGACTTACACGAGGCGAACGGTCTACCCGACGGGAGGCCCTAGCCACAAGGTATTTCATTTTATTACCTTGTAGTGGATGTGATACAGCGTTGTACACAATGGTTCCATATTCGAATCGAGAGCTTGCCGATATGGTGTTTACTTACGGAAAGGCAAATGGCAACGGGCGGCGGGCAGCGAGATTGTATCAGGATACCTATCCCCGCCGACAACGACCACAGTATTCAATGTTTGCAACAGCGTTTCGGCGTTCGTCTGAGACAGGATCGTTTCAGGAAGCAGGAAATTATGAAGGACGTACCAGAAATGTTCGGATACTAGATTTCGAGGAAAATTAATACTGTGGAAGGCAACCGCCGTGTCAGTAAGAGGCAGCTAGACCGCCAGTACAGGGTAAGCTAGATGACCGTGTGGTTCAAATGGCTCTGAGCACTATGGGACTTAACATCTCAGGTCATCAGTCCCCTAGAACTTAGAACTACTTAAACCTAACTAACTTAAAGACATCACACACATCCATGCCCGAGGCAGGACTCGAACCTGCAACCGTAGCAGTCCCACGGTTCCGGACTGCAGCGCCTAAAGCCGCACGGTGACCGTGTGGAACATTCTCCTTGGCAATAGTTACTATCCTTTATCGCTTAGAGCAGGCTTTCTACATCGACAGCAGTTTTGTCACTGGTTCCTCCACCAAGGAACATCGATTCCGGGATCTGTGTCATCCATCCTATTCACAGATGTGGCAACAATTACAATCATCTGTGGGGTAGTATGCAGAACCCCCACGGTATGGTGATAGCGAATCATCAGCGTCGGTGTAGCCGGAATGTGTGCGCCGGGATGATTGGCGACCGTATTTTGGGATCATCTTCCTTCCATCTCACCTAACAGGCTGGAACTATCGACGGTTCTTGTGGGTGACTTTGCTTCCCCTACTGCAAGAAGTGCTATTAGATGATTCAAAGGGTTATGTGACTGCACGTGAAGGTGCTCCAGCCCACTTCACCATTAACGTCCGGATGCATTTCAGTCGTGTCTTTACTGGTCGATGGATTGGAAGAGGGGGTCCAGTTGCATGGCTGCTTGGTCACAAGATCTCAACCAGTACGATTTCTGGTTATGGGCAATCTTGAAAGTATCGTGTATAAAGAGCCCATTCCAGATGTGGAGACCCTGGAACAACGCATTCATGCTGCCTTTGACACTGTTTGGTTGCAGCCTGGCCGATGTGAACGTGTGAGACAGAACATTCCATAGCGTGTACACGCATGGTTTGAGGCACAGGGAAACCATTTTCAACAAATACTGTAACTGTGACTCCATGGTACAGCGTGTATGAGATCATAGTCTCTCTGGCAATGTACGACTGAATAAATGCTCTCTAGTAAGGAAACCATGCATTTCCGTACATAAGTTGACTAGACCTTTTTTTCTGTATCCTCTTATCGAACAATGGCCATAGAGAAGGTTAAGGAGGATAGATAGATGGAGTAGGAGGAAATGTAGAGAGAAGGAGGGTGCAGACGATGGACAGACAGAGCTGAAGGAGGTGATGGACAGAGAGAATGGCGAGGATCATGAGGTGTACAAAGAGAGGGGAAGGAGAAGGATGACAGAGAGAGGAGTGACAAGAATGTTAGATGTATCGAATTCCCATCTTTAGCAGTTACGAAGCACTGTAATAATAATAATAATAATAATAATAATAATAATAATAACTTATGGGATAGGCTACAACCCTCTCTCACACCCGTTTCCACCACCGTTTCCAATTCAAGTCCTTCGACTATTGTATTTGCAGTCTGAGAATAAAAAATATATTAAATACACTCCTGGAAATGGAAAAAAGAACACATTGACACCGGTGTGTCAGACCCACCATACTTGCTCCGGACACTGCGAGAGGGCTGTACAAGCAATGATCACACGCACGGCACAGCGGACACACCAGGAACCGCGGTGTTGACCGTCGAATGGCGCTAGCTGCGCAGCATTTGTGCACCGCCGCCGTCAGTGTCAGCCAGTCTTTAACACTGGTAGCATGCCGCGACAGCGTGGACGTGAACCGTATGTGCAGTTGACGGACTTTGAGCGAGGGCGTATAGTGGGCATGCGGGAGGCCGGGTGGACGTACCGCCGAATTGCTCAACACGTGGGGCGTGAGGTCTCCACAGTACATCGATCTTGTCGCCAGTGGTCGGCGGAAGGTGCACGTGCCCGTCGACCTGGGACCGGACCGCAGCGACACACGGATGCACGCCAAGACCGTAGGATCCTACGCAGTGCCGTAGGGGACCGCACCGCCACTTCCCAGCAAATTAGGCACACTGTTGCTCCTGGGGTATCGGCGAGGACCATTCGCAACCGTCTCCATGAAGCTGGGCTACGGTCCCGCACACCGTTAGGCCGTCTTCCGCTCACGCCTGAACATCGTGCAGCCCGCCTCCAGTGGTGTCGCGACAGGCGTGATTGGAGGGACGAATGGAGACGTGTCGTCTTCAGCGATGAGAGTCGCTTCTGCCTTGGTGCCAATGATGGTCGTATGCGTGTTTGGCGCCGTGCAGGTGAGCGCCACAATCAGGACTGCATACGACCGAGGCACACAGGGCCAACACCCGGCATCATGGTGTGGGGAGCGATCTCCTACACTGGCCGTACACCACTGGTGATCGTCGAGGGGACACTGAATAGTGCACGGTACATCCAAACCGTCATCGAACCCATCGTTATACCATTCCTAGACCGGCAAGAGAACTTGCTGTTCCAACAGGACAATGCACGTCCGCATGTATCCCGTGCCACCCAACGTGCTCTAGAAGGTGTAAGTCAACTACCCTGGCCACCAAGATCTCCGGATCTGTCCCCCATTGAGCATGTTTGGGACTGGATGAAGCGTCGTCTCACGCGGTCTGCACGTCCAGCACGAACGCTGGTCCAACTGAGGCGCCAGGTGGAAATGACATGGCAAGCCGTTCCACAGGACTACATCCAGCATCTCTACGATCGTCTCCATGGGAGAATAGCAGCCTGCATTGCTGCGAAAGGTGGATATACACTGTACTAGTGCCGACATTGTGCATGCTCTGTTGCCTGTGTCTATGTGCCTGTGGTTCTGTCAGTGTGATCATGTGATGTATCTGACCCCAGGAATGTGTCAATAAAGTTTCCCCTTCCTGGGACAATGAATTCACGGTGTCCTTATTTCAATTTCCAGGAGTGTATATTTCATATGATAACAGAGTTTTCGTTTTGGCCGCTTCCTGCTTGAGCATAGCCTTAGCGAACGCTAACTTCTGCGTCTAGCTTCTTCCTAGAGTGTAGAGAGATTGGCAGTGAGCATGAGCAACTTCTTATTCATACGGAAGTAAGATGGCTTTCTCTAGGTAGGATCTTATCGAGATTTTTTTGAACTTAGAGACGAGGTTCGTGTCTCCCTTCTTGACACAAGGTAAGCGGATTTTCTCACTAACTTCTCTTGGCTTTGCTCAGTTGCGTTCTTATCTGATGTGTATGAACACTTGAATGTGTTGAGTTTACAAGGTAAAGTGTACACATGTTCAAAGTTGAGGATAAGATTAGTGCTATGGTCAAAAAGTGTCAGATCTGGGCGTCAAGGATAGAAAACGAGTCACTAACTAACGTTTCTACTTTAAAACAATTTTTGGAGTCATAAGAGGAGGGGTTGCCTGACCAGATCAAGATCAATGTAGCCGAGCATCTACGCAGCCTAGCCACGACTTTCAGAGAGTATTGCGCTGACCCTGACCCTGACGACAGATGGATTCTAAATCCTTTCAGCTGTGAAGAAATAGACAAAATCCAAGGCCTCATTGAAGATGAGCAAGATTAACTTGTGGATCTGTCCAGATGTGGTACGATGATTAACAGTTTCATCGGTGATAAAATTGCAGACTTCTTGGCATCGGCACTTAAGGACTACAGGAAACTTGGAGATAAGGCATGAAAAATATCCTTCCATTTCCAACCACATATCGGTGTGAGCAAGCATTTTCTTCCATGTGTTTCATGAAAAACAAATATAGGAAAAAATGGTTCAAATGACTCTGAGCACTATGGGACTTAACTTCTAAGGTCGTGAGTCCCCTAGAACATAGAACTACTTAAACCTAGCTAACCTAAGGACATCACACACATCCATGCCCGAGGCAGGATTCGAACCTGCGACCGTAGCGGTCGCGCGGTTCCAGACTGTAGTGCCTAGAACTGCTCGGCCACCTCGGCCGGCCAAATATAGGAATCGGCTCGACATGTGGTCAGATTTCAGAGTGAAAGTTTCAAGTTTGAACCTAATATTTCAGAAATAATGGACTCAAAGGTCAGATTGAACTCATCTCATTAAGAAGTGAAAATAAAAACTAACTGTATACTGATGGAGTACTCTGATGTAACTGTAGTTTTTCAAATAAATAATACTTTGTATGACATTAGCGTTTTCTTATTTTTCAGACATGTCTATTCAATGCAATCTCAAGTGTAGTACACTTAAAAGACCAATACACTCAGTTTTAATATTTTCCTGTAATTTTCAGTTCATACTCAATTTTTATTGTTTTAAGGAGTTTGTTATCTTAAACACTCAGATTTGAAGACAAATATTTTGAGCAATAATCAGAAATTTAACAAAAAACAATGATGGCTAAATTGGAAAAGCTTTAAGCTCAATATTCTTTCGATAATGAATATGTCTGTGGTGTGCGTACTGTAAGAGCTTCGGTACACACACCATCAGATTATTTGACTTGTCGCTCTATGCGAGTGTCAGCAATATGTCTCGTGGTCTTATCATGGCGTGTTTATCTTCTGCCGTTAGGTCATACGATAGAAATGCCACTTGCACGCTTAGAGTAGCAGGTTGACGGTGACCAACTTTAAACAGAACTTGATTAATTTTCACACATATTTATTAAAATAATAAAAATTATAGATATTACGTAACTTGATTCTGGATGCTGTTTACAATTGACAATCTGAAGTTCCTTTGGTCTTGGTATTTTAATCTTATTCTCACATATCTCTGATACCTGACAAAGTGTCTATACATTTCTCTTCATGGCTATGTACAGGAATATGATAATCTTATTAGGCGCAGACTGAAACTTGACTATAGACTGGTACAGACAAATGCAGACTAATGGAGACTAATACAGACTGACTAATCGGAGGTCTGTACACTCGTTATAATACCTCACGCGTTCAGGCATCACTGCACGAGTGTGATCCGCGATAAGAAAAGGTTCTACGTTAGCAGCGATCTCATTGGCTGCGTTACATATTAATACGCGGATCTTCGGAAGCAGAATTTGGTTCGTCGCTAAGACGGAGCCATCTCGTAGTGCGGAGACGGACGAGCGCTGTGCCTGCGCTGTTGTGCTTAACGGGGCGCGCTCTAGTGGGAAGGTTGTGTGCGCGGAACTATGTACACAACAATGTCAATGCTTTTTCTGAAGACGTATAAAAAGACTCTTAATTTGGCTTTTTTAGGTACTTGATACTGTGATATGACAAGGTACCAATCATGCTCGATGAGGGGGTCCTCGAGAAAATTTTGTTGGGAACCTCTGCTATAGTGAATAGCTGTAGAGACCATAGTGAGTGGCACAAAATCCGCTGCTTCGCCGGAGCTCTCGGCCATGGTCCCATGGTTAGCGTGAGCAGCCGCGGAACGAGAAGTCCTTGGTTCAAATCTTCCCTCGACTGAATATTATTTTCGCAAAGTTATGATCTGTCCGTTCGTTCATTGACGTCTCTGTTCACTGTAATAAGTTTAGTGTCTGTGTATTGCGACCGCACCGCAAAACCGTGCGATTAGTAGACGAAAGGACGTGCCTCTCCAATGGGAACCGAAAACATTTGATCGCAAGGTCATAGGTCAACCGATTCCTCCACAGGAAAACACGTCTGATATATTCTATATACGACACTGGTGACGGCATGTGCGTCACATGACAGGAATATGTTGTCGACCCACCTAACTTGTACACTTGGCGAATGGTCCGATTTAGGTTTTCTTGTGGATGTGATAATGACTCCCAAAAAACTGAAGAAAACAAAAGAGTTTGTCAGATAAACTGCAACAAATGAATGCAACAGTTGCACAGTAGCACAGTTTTCCCTGTGCTCTGTCAAAATATATACACTTTTAACGTTTTCAAATTTTTCTGTGTGTAGACTGTCAAATCCTGCATACGTCCAAGCAAATCTGGACATGTCCCGGAATTTGGGAGAGCGAAGTAGATTATGTGTGAGTGCCTGAACTTTGATAATTGACACATGATCACGTAAACAATAGTGCTCTGTGTACGTGTGCAACTTCGCAAAATAATTGTCTCAAAATAATAAATTAAACTTTTCATTCGAGGGAAGACTTGAATCAAGGACCTGTCGTTCCGCAGCTGCTCACGCAAACCACGGTACCACGGCGCTCCTGTGCTCACACTGTCCCTCATGTTGCCTATCTTGCCAATGGACTACTCAGTTTGTATATTTTGCTTATTTTTTTCATACATTCCTGGAAATGGAAAAAAGAACACATTGACACTGGTGTGTCAGACCCACCATACTTGCTCCGGACACTGCGAGAGGGCTGTACAAGCAATGATCACACGCACGGCACAGCGGACACATCAGGAACCGCGGTGTTGGCCGTCGAATGGCGCTAGCTGCGCAGCATTTGTGCACCGCTGCCGTCAGTGTCAGCCAGTTTGCCGTGGCATACGGAGCTCCATCGCAGTCTTTAACACTGGTAGCATGCCGCGACAGCGTGGACGTGAACCGTATGTGCAGTTGACGGACTTTGAGCGAGGGCGTATAGTGGGCATGCGGGAGGCCGGGTGGACGTACCGCCGAATTGCTCAACACGTGGGGCGTGAGGTCTCCACAGTACATCGATGTCGCCGCCAGTGGTCGGCGGAAGGTGCACGTGCCCGTCGACCTGGGACCGGACCGCAGCGACGCACGGATGCACGCCAAGACCGTAGGATCCTACGCAGTGCCGTAGGGGACCGCACCGCCACTTCCCAGCAAATTAGGGACACTGTTGCTCCTGGGGTATCGGCGAGGACCATTCGAAACCGTCTCCATGAAGCTGGGCTACGGTCCCGCACACCGTTAGGCCGTCTTCCGCTCACGCCCGAACATCGTGCAGCCCGCCTCCAGTTGTGTCGCGACAGGCGTGAATGGAGGGACGAATGGAGACGTGTCGTCTTCAGCGATGAGAGTCGCTTCTGCCTTGGTGCCAATGATGGTCGTATGCGTGTTTGGCGCCGTGCAGGTGAGCGCCACAATCAGGACTGCATACGACCGAGGCACACAGGGCCAACACCCGGCATCATGGTGTGGGGAGCGATCTCCTACACTGGCCGTACACCACTGGTGATCGTCGAGGGGACACTGAATAGTGCACGGTACATCCAAACCGTCATCGAACCCATCGTTCTACCATTCCTAGACCGGCAAGGGAACTTGCTGTTCCAACAGGACAATGCACGTCCGCATGTATCCCGTGCCACCCAACGTGCTCTAGAAGGTGTAAGTCAACTACCCTGGCCAGCAAGATCTCCGGATCTGTCCCCCATTGAGCATGTTTGGGACTGGATGAAGCGTCGTCTCACGCGGTCTGCATGTCCAGCACGAACGCTGGTCCAACTGAGGCGCCAGGTGGAAATGGCATGGCAAGCCGTTCCACAGGACTACATCCAGCATCTCTACGATCGTCTCCATGGGAAAATAGCAGCCTGCATTGCTGCGAAAGGTGGATATACACTGTACTAGTGCCGACATTGTGCATGCTCTGTTGCCTGTGTCTATGTGCCTGTGGTTCTGTAAGTGTGATCATGTGATGTATCTGACCCCAGGAATTTGTCAATAAAGTTTCCCCTTCCTGGGACAATGAATTCACGGTGTTCTTATTTCAATTTCCAGGAGTGTAGTTCCACACAACTTCTTCCTGTTTTCTCGAGTGATCTGTGTTCAGTTTTTCAAGGCCTACCCACTGTGCCAACTTATAACTAAATCTGAGTGGGGTGCGATGGGAGGTTCCCTTGTCAGTGTCAGAGACAGTGCGGAAGCCGGCCGAGCAGCCCCCGCTGCCGCCGCGCTGTCCGGCGTCGCACTGCCCAGCGGCGGCCTCATCTGCATAGCCAATTATATGTAAAGCGGCCGGCGGCGGCGCCGGCGCTAACTTATTCATTGCAATTTCATATACATTTGAAAGTAGCCGTTAGGGACTCTGGGCGCCGGGGATTAGCATTTTCTTGCGGGGAAAATTAATTCAGAATTAGTGGTGCTGAATCGCTAAAAAAAAAAAAAAAAATTACACGTGTTCTGGTAGGAAGCTGTTAAAGCAGTGGCGGTGCATTAGTTTACGGTGACGGATTGCGTTGCCGAGAGTAGGACTACACGTACTGGCCGTGCTGTCTCAGAGTCGTGATAACTTCGTGCTGTCGAGGACAGAAGCGTGGCAGGGTGTACTACGTCGTCACCAGAATCGGCTGATAGGGACTGCACCCTTTATCTTCTGTTGAATAATGGATTTTCATCTGACATTGAATGGCGTTGCGTGTTTCGAGAGGCCAACTTCATTGTAAGATTGAGCAGTAATGTTGCTAGTGTTGTTAGTCCAGTCGGAGCTCCATGCTTCTGTTACCGTTACTACCATTAGAGCTGCATACTCGTTGGTGTAGCCCTTTGTCGTTTTGGCTCGTATGGGATAAGTTATGAAAGGAAAATTTGTCTTACCGGTAGCTGGAGGCAGTGCGAACTTGGTAAATTGTTAGAAAGGTACTTAAGATGCATTCATTACATGCCCGGAACCGAGAATACAATGGTAGGCACGAAAAAATCAAACCACTAAAGAAAATTACACGTAATGATTATCAGTATCAGAGAATTAAAAGAAGGTAGTATACACCATAATTTTCCAAAAAACACAATGTGAGATGGATCCAAAACTACAAGCCTAAAGTCCAGACTACACGTCCAGTCAATATGAATAAATCAAGTGCCGGCCGGTGTGGCCGTGCGGTCTAGGCGCTTCAGTCTGGAACCGCGTGACCGCTCCGGTCGCAGGTTCGAATCCTGCCTCGGGCATGGATGTGTGTGATGTCCTTAGTTAGGTTTAAGTAGTTCTAAGTTCTAGGGGACTGATGACCACAGATGTTAAGTCCCATAATGCTCAGAGCCATTTGAACCATTTTTTTGAATAAATGAAGTACATATTTTCAACAATGTGCGAAGAAACAAACTCTGGAAATTTTGGAAATTTGCGGTAAGGTCTTATGGGACCAAACTGCTGAGGTCATCGGTCCCTGCCGGTCGAGCGGTTCTAGGCGCTACAGTCTCGAAACGCGCGACCTCTACGGTCGCAGGTTCGAATTCGTCCTCGAGCATGGATGTGTGTGATGTCCTTAGGTTAGTTGGGTTTAAGTAGTTCTAAGTCCTAGGGGACTGATGACCTCAGAAGTTAAGTCCCATAGTACTCAGAGCCATTTGTACCAATCATCGGTCCCTAAGCTTACGGACTACTTAATCTAACTGAAACTAAGTTACGCTAAGTACAACACACACTCCCATGCCCGAGGGAGGACTCGAACCTTCGAAGGGGGAAGCCGGCCGGACCGTGACGAGTCGCCTCAGACCACGCAACAACCCCGCGCGGCCGCAAACAGACTTTGATGACCGTCTTCCAGCTCTACTAAATTTATTCGCAGTTGCGGCATCTTCCTGACATTAGCTGCATGGAGATGTTACCTATTGGTGACACACGAAAATTTGTGCCGGTCAGGGACTTGAACCCTAATTTTCCGCTTGTCACTAGCGGTCGCCTAAACTGCTTCGGCTATTCGAGCATACTTCCACGACAGACCCAAATATCTATGTGTAGCACTATCTATGACCCCAACGCTCCCAGTTTTACTTGAATTCCTGCTGCAGGGTTTCAAGGACATAGGGAAGTTTGGTTCGGTGCTGGAAGCCAAACCGTTTAAGGGGCTCCGGAACGCCCTATACTTGAAATGCTAAAATAACGCTTATAAATTACATCTTTCCTCACAAAGTATTTGAGGTAGGAAGTTGAACTTTTTACAGATTATTTATTGGAATATGGGCTACAACTTAACACAGGGATTTTACAAAATTTTAGTTCAGTTATTAAAGATGATTTTTTTCAATTGTAATGAAAATTCACAACATTTTTTTGCAATTTTTTATTTATATATTCAAAAATATTCAGTTTTTTGGAAAAAGGCTGTGTTAAATTATGCAGAAGGTACTGTGTAACATTTTCTGAAAGTTTGAAACAAATATGTTTGGAAGATCCTTAGAAAATATGTAATTAGTATGAGAAAATAAAAGTTTTGGGGATCGAGCGACAAAGATTGGATTAACTTTTTAGTGCATTCCAGGTCCATAGAATGGATTATCTTCATCCTCTGCAAACTCCTCCTCCAGCTTCCTCTTGTTCCTCCTCCTGTTTACTCTTGCTTGTATTTCTAGACTCTTTACAGCCCTGTCTGCAGCCCGAAGGCGTTCCTTGTCTAAAGCAAGCATCGCTCGTACCATGTTAGAACCTATCTTCATTCCCATATTTCTAAATACCTTGCACCTTACAATGTTGCCATCATTGAAAGTCGCAACAGCATCATACACACCAAAGTGAAGTGTTTCTATTCCAACAAATACAGTCTTGGGGATTCTCGACCATATAACACTATTTACACTTTCATTGGGGTTTTGAGTTTTTCCGTGAATACACTTTTTCAACAGTTCAGGTGCTGCTAAGTCTCTGAAAATAGGTTTAGCCACAACACATACTTTATCTCACATCACAGAATGTACCTGATGAACACGGACGTTCATAATAACACCATTTGACAGCAGTTTAACAGCGCCACAGTGGGTCACGCCCATGTAGAACACATTTCAAAAAAAATTTAAAAATAGTTGTAGTCTTCGGAATTGAATAAATTATATATCTATTAAAAGGTAATAGTCTGCAGATTCAGAAAACTCAAAAAAGTAAAAATTGAACTTTTCATGATTTTGAGCCTTTCCGGAGCCCCTTAAGACAACTCGTGGTGATAAGACGGAAATTCCACTTTCGAGTCCCGGTATGGCACAAATTTTCACGTGTCACCATTACGTAATATCTTCATACCTAATGCAACTAAGATTAGAAAGATCAAGTAATTGTGAATTAGTACAGCCGCAACAAAGCCATCAATATCTGTTTCTTCAGAAACCTTAAAAATAAATATCACAAACCTAGAGAAGCAAAATGATCGTAATATTAACGTTGAATACGTCTGTCTCCTTGAAACCGCGCGGCGGCTTCAAATGGTTGAAACGGCTCTGAGCGATATGGGACTTAACTGCTGAGGTCATCAGTCTCCTAGAACTTAGAACTGCTTAAACCTAACTGAGGACCTCACACACATCCATGACCGAGGCAGGATTCGAACCTGCGACCGTAACGGTCGCGCGGTTCCAGACTGTAGCGCCTCGAACCCCTCGGCCACTCCGGCCGGCTAGCGCGGCGGGGATTCATGTAAAGTTACGAGCTGTGAGCTTGTCGACAGTGTGACGTACGGAAGTTTCTGTCGGTCCTGGAAGCACACTTGGACAGCCGAAGTGGTTAAGGCGACTTCTTGCGACAAGCGGGAAATCCAGGATTGACTCCCGGTCTGGCACAAATTTTTGTCCATCACCAACGGGTAATACCTCCACACGTAATATAGCTTATGTCAGAACGACTGTACAACTACAAATAAATTTCATGAAAAATACATGTATATAACTGTTAGAGCGAAGCACCAGAGTAGGCTATTTTCTTAAGCTAAAAATATCGTTCGCACTGTTGTTATTCTGATTGATTATAATATTCAAATAACATCTACAGTCAATATTCTAAAAAATATGTTATATTTTTAAAATTAAAACTTAAAAATAATTAAATATCAATATTTGGTCACGTGATCGTAAACGCCGTGTTATTGGCTGAAGCTCGCTGACACTAGGGGTAAGATGAAGTTATAGGTGTGTTATAGGAGTGTTCGCCGAAGTTACGACGTTTTTACATACTTTTGCAGCGATCAGTGTAGTTATTTACTGATGGAAAACGCAATCACAACTATTAAGTTAGAGTAGAGAGGAGTTTTGTAAACGTTGATAATGAAACCTTGCTAAAGTTGATGCATTTTTACTCGACACATTTAGAGTGGCGATACGTGCGACGACGGACCTTCTTTTGCCTGCTCACTGCAACATCATGAAACTCGCTCAAAACTAAGGAACTTTAGACCTTTTGCCTATATAGAGTTCACATGTTCTAATCCTAGAAAAGGCATATATTTTTAAAATTTGTGAGGTGAAGTAAAAAGTGAAATACACCCCTCTCCATGTTGTTGACTATCTTATCCCTTTCACGGGCTGTGGGTGATACACGTCCCTCTAAAGTATCTTTACAGTGTTAAAAGGAATGTGTGTTGCCCCTTCTGTAAGCTCCTGGCATCTAGTGGCAGTCCGTTGCACCAGCTGTGGTTTCTGTTTGATCTGAAATATAGTCTTCAGGACTGGGGAAAGTATTTCGAAACAACGGTGTTTTAATGATTATTGGGAAGAACGGTTACCACTAATGTAGTTTCTGGAAGGGGCTTGGGAAATATGCTTACCATAAAATTAATCTGTCATTCGTGGTCATCGGGAAGCATACTTAAAACCAACATAAAGATATCCCACAGCTTTTGGGAATATGTTTGATCACCTCTGTGTCTAACATCTTGTGGTAGTACACTGCACCAGGTGTACGAAAACCACTACAACAATCAGTTTCTTTTTGTCGTGGGATCACTACTGTCGTTGGAACACATTGTTTTGCTTCTGCAACATACATTATTGTGACCTGCATCAGCTCATACCTTTATTGGGTGGTAAAGTTTCAAGGATTGTTTTCACATTGTGATAAGTAAACTTCAATATCGATAACAAATGTTTTTTATTAAAGTGAAAGAAAACATAACATAAAAACAGAAAATGATCTTCATTTTTTTTACATGTAATGGCAACACATAACAGCACACAAAAGGGAAATGGGAAATCTATTTACCATCAGTTTCAATACCTCACACAGGTGCCCTGGTGATATAGGTGTCACCACAGATTTTGGCCCTAAATCACAAAAAAAAAATTATTAAAAAATAAATATAGTCAGTTGATCACATTTGTAGTAGAATAGCAATAAAATTATCTTCACTGATTTGTTGCAAAAAATGTGCCCCTGAAAGGATTACACAAGTAGTGGGGTTGTTAATCACAGTATTTGAACTTTTCTATCCTACTGCGTTTCCGCATTGAACGAGGGATATTTGACTATCCATTCGCCACTGTACGCAGCTTAATTGTCGTGGTCACAATGAAATATATTTCGCAGGGGCAGCATGTCTGTCTCACAGTCTACTTGAATACAGGTTCTCTACACTAAACAACAATATTTCTGATAGAACAATGTCACATTTCTCCGAATGATGGCCATTTGTTGGATATTTTGCCATCTGCGGTTTCTTCTAGCAGTATGGAAGTTATTCCCTGATGTCTGTACAATAATTTATTACATCAACATCGCTTCGATGTATACAGTATTCACATTACCTGTTTTGACAAGTAGTTACTATAATCAAATGTGCAGAAACCAGTAATATGAATATTTTTCTGTATCTAAGCGATCGTGACGTAATACGTTGCTACACAAACATTTACAAGTGTCACATACTTCCAATTGACATTACGACGATTCTTAAAAAGTCGCTTTTGTCTTAACAGATATCCTATAACTTTTGTTCGTTCTTGCAGTCAATGTTTTCCTCTGCGCACCGACTCTGCGGACAATCTGCTAATTTATTATCAGTCTACTCAGCTTCCAGAATTCATTTGTAACACCACATTGAAAGAGTTGTTTTGAAACTTTTTCATTACTGCTGTGACTTTCGCCTTAAAACGCTGGATTTATGTATTTCTCCATTTGGTACAATGCCAATCCGACACATAGCTTCTGGAGGAGAAATGAGTGCCCTTCTCCGCTTATTTTTTAATTTCGTTTCTGAACCCCATTTAGTCGTTGTGGCCTCTAGCAAGGCATGTGCTCCATTTCTCACTGCAGTAGGATCATAACAAAATGACTACGAGTATAGTGATGGACCATTTCTGTGTGAAATATTGTAGCTTTAGCTAGTTTCTTTTGTGAACCCCACTTTGCTATGGTAACCTTCAGCCAATCTCGTGGTCCTTAATCTTCTCACTGCGGTAGGTCCATAATACAATGTTGTGTGTGTGTTATAATAAGCACTGTGCTATGCAATTTGCGTGTGAAATTCAACAATTTTAAGCAGCTTTATTTATGAGTGGTATTTGGCTGCGTGGTCTTCAGCCAAGCATGTGGTCCTGAATGAGTCTTTTGTCACGGTAGAATCATAATAAAATGACGTGTTATAATAAGCACAATGATATACAAGCGGCATGTGAAGCCTTGTAGTTGTGAGTAGCTTTCTTTGGGAGTAGAACTATGACTTTTGGTCACGGTCCAAACCTGTAGTAATTACCTTACGGTTAGTTGTTTAGGAACGTGAACAAATAATTGCCAGGATTCTGTTTCAGCTGTACATCAATGGAGGTTCGCCTTTTTGTTTTTTTATCACTTTATCCATATTTTCTTCTCTATGCTCGGTATCGAGATGAAGGTTGCAGGTGAAGCATGTGTGAGTACAAACTCAGATCCCAAAAGCAGCTTTTGTGTCCCAGCATCTGGCACGTAATAAAGTTCAGTATCATAGTGGGAATCTATCCATGGATGTTTGAGAAAATGAATGTTTCTGCTGTGTACTGCTTCACATACAATGGTAAGGGGACGTGGGCCACAGAGTGATGCAGCTGGACACGAGCAGAAATGAATAACGAGCAGGACTTTATGGTAAACAGACTTGAATTGTGGCTTTCTCCGAGCGTTGCGAAGAATCTTTACAAAAGGGCAAAATTCAATCCCATCCTTGGGGCACTACATTCTATTACGACAGTTTTGTATCCCGCCTGGATGGCGGCGCGTGGGTAGGAGCAGGAGCAGGAAAAATACATCGCTACTGTACGTAAGTAAAAGTGGTTTACTGGTGCACAAAACAAGTTAATAGATGGTTACATAACTTGCAATGAGGTATGATGCTGAGACTCGTCGTATGTAGAGCAAAGCTGCAGCGAAGTGTCCCGGCCGTCTGCTCTTGATCAAATGGGCTGAATCTACAGTGGTGCTCATAGAGCTGAACAGCGCCTGCTAAAGGGCGCTGTCGTCGTTGTCTGTATCGTAGTGTCAACCTACGCCGTGACATCGTGGCTATCGATACCACAGACAGCAATTAATATGTGATCAGAAAGAATAACTCTCGATGAAACACCATTATTTGTTTGATCTGTTGCTATTACAGCTCTTCTTCTTTCACTTCCTGTTCTAGCAGGTGATATTACCATACCATTCTGAAACGCCAAAGAAACTGGCATAGGTATGCGTATTGAATACAGAGAATATGTAAACCGGGAGAATATGGCGCTGCGGTCGGTACCGCCTATACGAGACAACAAGCGTCTGGCGTAGTTGTTAGATCGGTTATTGCTGCTGCAATGGCAGGTTATCAATATTTAAGCGCGTCTGAACGAGATGTTACAGGCGGCTCGCGAGTGATGGGTTACAGCATCTCCGAGGTAGCGATGAAGTGGGAATTTTCCCGAACGGCCATTTCACGAGTGCAACGTGAATATCAGGAATCCAGAAAAAACATTAAATCCCTGACATCGCTGCGGCTGGGAATAAATCCTGCAAGAACGGGACCAACATCGGCCGAAGAAAACAGAAGTTCAACCCTTCCGCAAATGGCTGCAGATTTCATTGCTGAGCCATCAACAAGTGTCAGCGTGCGAACCATTCAACAAAACATAAGCGATATGGGCTCTCGGAGCCGAACATTGTGCATGCTCTGTTGCCTGTGTCTATGTTCCTGTGGTTCTGTCAGTGTGGTCATGTGATGTATCTGACCCCAGGAATGTGTCAATAAAGTTTCCCCTTCCTGGGACAATGAATTCACGGTGTTCTTATTTCAATTTCCAGGAGTGTATTATGTCGGAGAACCATTGGTTTATTAGGATTATTTGTTTATTTCATTGTTCTCTATCCGTTCACTCCTTTGCACGTATGATAATCATACAGCCTGTCTACGACGCATATGTTTCCCATCAGAATATTTTAATCATATGCTTATATTCTCTCAGACCGTAAAAGTCAGTGAGGCGAGGTAATCTGCTTACATACTATGACAATGTAGTGGGACAAATTTAGCACCCATAACGCACGGCTAATTTGTAGTGAAATAGATTGCACAGGAACCCTTTGCGTAGTTCCTGGAATTTGATTTGGTCGAAAGAACACACACTAGTTATTAGAGGCGGTCCATTAAATATGTAATTCTTATCGCCACGATCCAATTTGACTAACATCCAGTGATATCGCAGCGCGACCATTTTCGCCGACCATGAGCCTCCAACGTTTATGTTAGATTACCGTGTCGCTATTACACTAAATAGCAGTAGACGAAAATGTACGTCTTCTTCACCTGTTGCCAAGGCCGACAGTATTTCTGAGATGTTAAGACGTTATTGCTCCGTCGTAAACGTGGAATGACCCACTACCTTTCACGTCTTGGCTTCAGAAGCTGTGAGGTGAAATTACGGCACTGCTGACCAACTGCGCGATCCCTTGATGTTATGGTGTTACACAGACTAAGGTGGCGCAGTCGGGAGGACGTCGGTTCAGATCCCCGTCCGGTCATCGTGAGTTAGGTCTTCTGTGATTCCCTAGGTCACTTAAGGCGAATACTGGAATGGTTTCAGTGAAGAGGACACGGCCGACATTTCCCCCTGTTCTTCAGGAGACCTGTAGCTAGTCTGTAATGAGACTGTCGTCGACGGGACGTTTAGCCGTAACATTCATTCCTTTCTGCCACAGAGCTAAGCATCTTTATCGTAGACGCGACTCAAGTAATGAAAAATCTCACTGCAATGAAAAGGGATACTGGAATCTGAAATATATGTTTTACCCCTGCGGGGGAATGCAAGTTACTGCAACCCAGGAAAACTGGACAACAAATGTATATCGTATTAAAGAAATGGTGAGTTCACTTTCGATTTATGATTGCGTTAAAGGTACTTGAAAGCCTACCGTCGCCTTGAAAAATTCTGCTAATAACTCAATTGCTGTTGTTGTGGTCTTGAGTCCAGAGACTGGTTTGATGCAGCTCTCCATGCTAATCTATCCTATGCAAGCTTATTGATTTCCCAATAGCTACTGCAACCTACATCCTTCTGAATCTGCTTAGTGTACTTAAGAAAGTTCTACCCTAATTTTCAGCCAATTTTCGAGCTTGATTCCATGCTACTGCAATATAACTCGCAAATTCTAACGTTAAGCTAGTGCTGCGGCAGTTGATTTAGAAGTTTCTGAGAGAAATATATTGATAATTCTGGACAAGGAATGCTGTTGTTTTAATGCATTACTATGTAACGAACGTAGTCCTGTACACAAAACCCTTGCCAGACAACGTTTAAAGGGCAGTTAAATGAAACCGATTTGAATGAAAAAAGGAAGTACACTGTTTATTAGTTCAGGTCACTGTAATTATTTACACATATACTCAACTATGAGAGAAGCAGGTCAGTGCCTTCATGGAAAAATGACTGCGTTTGCCTACAGAACCATGCACATCGTCGGAAGCAAATCGATGCCCACAAATGTCTTTCTCCAGGGCTCCAAAAATGTGTAAATCGTATGGGGAGAGATCGGGATTGTACGGAGGATAGATAAGGGCTTCCAAGCGAAACTTCTGCAGCTTAGTCGAAACAATCTTGGCAAGATGGGGGCGGACAACTGTAAACACTTTTCGTGAAGGCACTAACCGTCTTGCCTCACACAGGGGTAAATGTATTATCGTTTATGGCGATTACTTCTGAAATAATAAACAGTTGTTTTTTCCACCTGTCTCGTTTTCGTTTGACTGTCCCTCATATTTTCCACCTGTATCTTCTGAATCTAAGCACCTAGCACAAGAACTTTCAAATCCTAAGAGACAGTGACGAAATTTCTGTTCAAGAGACCGTTTTGACGGCTTCGATGCTCCGAACTGCATGCTTCAGCTAACTGCATCTTGCTTACTTTTACGACAGCCGCAAATGTCACGATAAAAGCAGAAGAGTGCACACCGAATTAAGGCAAGCTCATTTCATAGCGGCAAACACGTTTTAAAGGGACAAGGTTGCTTGAGGAATCCCAACACTGCTGCAAAAATATAAAGTCACGTGGATGTTGAGTACAAACGGAAACCTCTTAATGTATTGAAAAGAGGATCGCAGGTTCTGCTGGAGAGATATTCCAATGTTCCAAAGAATTATTTACATAGTAGACAACCCTATAAAGATATTTGCAATTTATTTCAAATACACTCCTGGAAATGGAAAAAAGAACACATTGACACCGGTGTGTCAGACCCACCATACTTGCTCCGGACACTGCGAGAGGGCTGTACAAGCAATGATCACACGCACGGCACAGCGGACACACCAGGAACCGCGGTGTTGGCCGTCGAATGGCGCTAGCTGCGCAGCATTTGTGCACCGCCGCCGTCAGTGTCAGCCAGTTTGCCGTGGCATACGGAGCTCCATCGCAGTCTTTAACACTGGTAGCATGCCGCGACAGCGTGGACGTGAACCGTATGTGCAGTTGACGGACTTTGAGCGAGGGCGTATAGTGGGCATGCGGGAGGCCGGGTGGACGTACCGCCGAATTGCTCAACACGTGGGGCGTGAGGTCTCCACAGTACATCGATGTTGTCGCCAGTGGTCGGCGGAAGGTGCACGTGCCCGTCGACCTGGGACCGGACCGCAGCGACGCACGGATGCACGCCAAGACCGTAGGATCCTACGCAGTGCCGTAGGGGACCGCACCGCCACTTCCCAGCAAATTAGGGACACTGTTGCTCCTGCGGTATCGGCGAGGACCATTCGCAACCGTCTCCATGAAGCTGGGCTACGGTCCCGCACACCGTTAGGCCGTCTTCCGCTCACGCCCCAACATCGTGCAGCCCGCCTCCAGTGGTGTCGCGACAGGCGTGAATGGAGGGACGAATGGAGACGTGTCGTCTTCAGCGATGAGAGTCGCTTCTGCCTTGGTGCCAATGATGGTCGTATGTGTGTTTGGCGCCGTGCAGGTGAGCGCCACAATCAGGACTGCATACGACCGAGGCACACAGGGCCAACACCCGGCATCATGGTGTGGGGAGCGATCTCCTACACTGGCCGTACACCACTGGTGATCGTCGAGGGGTCACTGAATAGTGCACGGTACATCCAAACCGTCATCGAACCCATCGTTCTACCATTCCTAGACCGGCAAGGGAACTTGCTGTTCCAACAGGACAATGCACGTCCGCATGTATCCCGTGCCACCCAACGTGCTCTAGAAGGTGTAAGTCAACTACCCTGGCCAGCAAGATCTCCGAATCTGTCCCCCATTGAGCATGTTTGGGACTGGATGAAGCGTCGTCTCACGCGGTCTGCACGTCCAGCACGAACGCTGGTCCAACTGAGGCGCCAGGTGGAAATGGCATGGCAAGCCGTTCCACAGGACTACATCCAGCATCTCTACGATCGTCTCCATGGGAGAATAGCAGCCTGCATTGCTGCGAAAGGTGGATATACACTGTACTAGTGCCGACATTGTGCATGCTCTGTTGCCTGTGTCTATGTGCCTGTGGTTCCGTCAGTGTGATCATGTGATGTATCTGACTCCAGGAATGTGTCAATAAAGTTTCCCCTTCCTGGGACAATGAATTCACGGTGTTCTTATTTCAATTTCCAGGAGTGTATTTCACAACGATTATCAGTAGCGCTTGTACTAAAGAGACCTATGATACAATGAAATCATTCTTCCTGCTTTTAGTTGAGAAAGAAAAGGACTATTTTTTTCAAGAGTTCGCGGATATGAGACGCACAGCTGGATATCTGAATGCACATGGGCTCATGTTTCCTCACATAACACAAAGAAATATTGTGTTCCATGGACCATGAAGAAACACGTAAAGCGAGAAATCAATCCGCACGGAATATATACCAAAACCATAACACTGGGGTAAAGTGAAGCATACGTGCTGACGCAGTTTAAGCTAAGAACATTAAGCGGTCTCACCTAACTATGTACACGATGGTGAAACGACAGACCAGCGTCCACACTAAACAGAATCCAGCAGCCAGGTATGTCTATAGCGTCGACCACGTTGTACCTAAATTGAAATTTGGCAGCTTGGGATCAGATTGGCTCTCGTGAGGCGGAAACATACGCCTTGGGTCTGCCTATTGATGCCGCTCGAGGCGAACACAGATAAGGCAGCCTGGCAGAACTGCCATACTTTGGCAAGAAAACATAAGAGGAGCGTGTGGCGTTTTTTGCACCGTAATAAAAGGAGTCGGCATGGATAGCCGACGCCTTTCTTAATGCACTAAATTTGCCATGGCAACTACTCTACGATTGGGTAAGAGGCTGAGGGATGAAGTTCAAATAACAATAACAGACACGAATAAGACTCTTGAAACGTATCGAGTCCAAGGGAATCGAGCGTATATCTATTGCGTTATACCATTCATTACCAAGATTGATTTACATAGATCGTGAAGGGTGGAGTAGGTGTAATTTCTTGTAGCTGAGACTGCGGCGTACATTCTGATCAGTGGAGGTTATTTTGCTGGAAACCATTTGGTAGTGATCGGATATTTTTTCTAACGGAAACATATTGTTCATGATGATTAATCTGTCTTTAGGAGAAGCAAATGTACAAGAGAGACCGCATATTGAAGAAAGAGGGAGACTTCAGAAATATCAAGACTCACTCTAAAGCTTTCGACAACATGAAATGGTGGAAAACGTTCATAGAAAATAAATGTAAACTATAACGGAAGACGATCAGTAAACAAGTCTGCGAGAGCTAGGAGAGAATAGTAAGAATGCGAAGGCAAGTGTTGAGATTAAAAAACGAGCCTAAGGCAGCGGTCATTCTTTCTGCATACAGAACACCCTGTACAACGAAGAAACAATGACAGAAATATATAAGATTCTTGACAATTGTATTAAAATTAAGGGTGAGAGGATATTATGTATCAAATTCGCTGAAGATATTGCTGTCCCATTTGAAAGTCAGGAAGAATTACAACATCTGTTGAACAGAATGAACAGCTTACAGACATCAGAAATAAATTAAATGTAAACCAAAGAAATTTAGAATACTGACGAAAATCACAAATGAGATTAGCGATGTATTTAACATCAAAACTGGGGAGCTGCTAGTATCGATGTATTTAACATCAAAACTGGGGAGCTCCTAGTATAGGAAGTACGTAATTGTGCTACCTTTGAAGCAAAATGACGCATGATGTGTCAACCAAGGGCGAGATGATGAGTAGACAGCTCATCCAGAGAGGGAAAACATCGCTACAAGAACTCTAACAAACTCATAGTTAGCCAATTTGAGAAACAAATTTCTGAGAATATATGGCTCAGTCACAGTAATGCATGGAAATGAATCTTGGATGGGAGAATCAGGAACAAAGAGAATCGACTTATTTGGGATGTTGAAAGGTTGCTGTGCCTGCCCTGAAATTAGACTGCAATCCTGAATGACAGATGTGAGAATTGTCTTAATTTGATATTATGTTTGCTACCAAAATTGTTTAAGATCGCTCTCTTTGAATTTAACTGAGCCAAATTTACTTTCTAGACATACATTATAGCCCAAGGACCAAAGGCTTTGCAAGATAAAAAATGTGAAATGATCAGTAACAAATAGTTTACTTACGCAATGGATAACACGGATATTGATCTGCATGAATAATTACAGGCATGCAAGGACTGGTGACAGTGGCGTCGTAAACAAGAGAGATTTTCTATCCCTCTTTAATCAGCTTCTATCATCTGTACCACACATCATATCGTAACACATATGTGCTTTTAAGGTGCTTACAGGGGTATCATGATGGGGGAAGAAGTAATTCAGGTTAATTATCACCTGAACTGACTTCATTCAGATTGAACTGATTTATTGTTTCATACAAAAGCAAACTTGACATGGTGCGAGCTTCAGTTCCTTGAATAAATTTTCAACACAAAAAAAAGGCAAAAGTGATCCCTTAAGGTGAATTTAAACATTCAAATTAGATTTATTTAACCATGCACTGCTCGCTGAGGAAGCGGTAATTTTGCCTGGGTTGAAAAACAAGGAAACTGCGGTATCATCGATCGATACCACTTTCACCGGCATTGATTCCATCAGGCGCCGATAGCGATCGCGCGGGAGCGTGGTGGATCCAATGACGAGTGGCCACTCAACCACTTCTTCTGCGGCTCCGAGTACAAGCGCCCTCTGCCACCAGGATTTAGGAATTCTGACACAACCAGTCTCAGTAGCAGTTTACGACTATCATCAACCCTAATCAGCCTTCGACAGTAGCACAGCCTCACACGGCACAATGCTCTTTAGTTTGCTTCCTCTAATAGTTGGACATGGGTCGGTTAATAGGCTGAGCCATGCGCCTAATATGGTGTAGGGCCCACGCGAGCACGCAGAAGTGCCGCAACATGACGTGGCATGGACTCGACTAATGTATGAAGTTATGCTGATGGGAACTGACACCACGGATCCTGCAGGGCTGTCCATAAATCCGTAACCAAACGCTCCATAACAACACGTTGTCGCTTGTCGTGAATTAGCGTGGTGGACTTCTAATGCAGCGTGCAACAACATCGATACTCATTTGGAGCAAGTGCTTCCCCCTCCCGTTTCCTTCGCTTAATGCTACTGCCTTCTTAAGTCTGCTTTAATTGTAAACAGTTACTCAAGAGCTGTAAATTCTTTGTGATAATACCTTTTATTACCTACTTTCATTTATTAGCTTCGTTAACAACTGATGATCTCTACTGGGCGCGCAACTTTCGGAAGTTCATAATGTGACATCTTCTTCATACTTTTGACAAAATTATCTGGAAAGTGTTTATTACTTGGCAATTACATAAGTTCACGAGAAGCTCGTTTCGGTATATGTGTCATTATCAAGTGTTCATGTTGATATTACACTTATATGCTAAGGCTATGTAATACGTGTATGTAATAGTACCATGAGATTTTAGCTTATTTTGTACTTACGTCTAGATGGAGTGATGTCCATAAATCATCTTGGAACGTAAGTTCTTCTCTGGTCTACGCTGTTAACGTAGGTCACGTATTTACGTTCTATAGAAACTGTAATTCATGCCTCGTGTAGTTCCCATTCTGAATAATCTGTGAAACGATTTACTATTCTCCAACCACATTATTCTTCCCCAAGAAGTCGCTGAAGAAAATAATTTGCCACTCCCAGCTGTCTCCATTGAGCCTGTTGTGAAGGTGTATGAATTGACGAAGAGAAAAATTGAACGTTGTGTGGAACCTACGTGGAAATTTAGTAAGACCAGAGCATTACGATGAATCAGTGTTGGTTCCGCCTTAAGCGCTCCTAAATCATAGTGTTCCAGCGGCAGTGAAACATGCAGTACAACTACCAATACTTTAAGGTCATGCTGCATCAACTGCATCTTTTATAGATATAATTTTCATATGGTTTAAATTAATGACCTGAAGGAACAAAAAAAACTTCACTGTATAAAGTTGTTAAAGGCATACACGATGATGCTCTGCAGTTCCCCACAAAAGTTATCACGCCGTCTGAAAATTGGAAAATTGAGAAATGAGGTACCTGGAAAATAGTTGTAGTACTGGCAACAACCGGAGCAATTAACAATCAGAATTATCTACTGAATGAAAAAGTTTCCTCTGTGCCTCATTGTGCAGGCCCTGAGAAGTCGACCTGGAAAACCTTTTCAGAATGTTCAGAGCAAATAATCCAATTCCAGATTGCCTCAGTTTTAAGACAATTCTGCACTTATTGCTGCGCCCCAATACTCTCGTCCCAATTGCATCGTAATGCAATTTTCACGTTCCCTATTTCCGGAGGATAAATGTGGGGAAGTTTTTGAAGAACGAAGTGATTATACACGTATCAACTTTCGGAAGGTTTCCGCTATCAGCGTTAACAGAATTCCTTTCCATTGTAACTTACGAAAAGTTGTAAATGCGGTTTCCATTACTAAATAACTAAACTGTTTGCAGTGAACGTACGGAGAAGCACTGGAACCATCAGCTGACACTCCTATAACATATTCATAGCTTCGTCTTATTCCTAGACCATGACGTCACCATAGCTTGAGCCAATAACAAAGCGTAATCACGTGACAAAATCTTGAAATTTAATGATTTTTAAGTTTCAGTTACATAAAAATAGCCGGCCGGAGTGGCCGAGTGGTTCTAGGCGTTACAGTCTGCAACCGCGAGACCACTACGGTCGCAGGATCGAATCTGCCTGGGGCATGGATGTGTGTGATGTCCTTAGGTTAGTTAGGTTTAAGTAGTTCAAAGTTCTATGGGACTGATGACCTCAAAAGTTAAGTCCCATAGCGCTCAGAGCCATTTTGAACATAAAAATAACAGGTATTTTGTGAGAACAATGACCGAAAATGCTATTTGAATATTACAATAATTCAGAATAACAACAATCCGAACTTTATTCTTAACACACGAAAATAGGCTATTATGCTTATTAGTTCATTGATTGGGGGTATTAAATGAAAGAGGAAGCCGCCTGGTAGAATTTTGCACAGAGCACAACTTAATCATAGCTAACACTTGGTTCAAGAATCATGAAAGAAGGTTGTATACATGGAAGAACCGTGGAGATACTAAAAGGTTTCAGATAGACTAGATAATGGTAAGACAGAGATTTAGGAACCAGGTTTTAAATTGTAAGACATTTCCACGGGCAGATGTGGACTCTGACCACAATCTATTCGTTATAACCTGTAGATTAAAACTGAAAAAACTGCAAAAAGGTGGAAATTTAAGGAGATGGGACCTGGATAAACTGACTGAACCAGAGGTTGTACAGAGTTTCAGGGAGACCATAAGGGAACAATTGACAGGAATGGGGGAAAGAAATACAGTAGAAGAAGAATGGGTAGCTTTGAGGGATGAAGTACTGAAGGCAGCAGAGGATCAAGTAGGTAAAAAGACGAGGGCTAGTAGAAATCGTTGGGTGACAGAAGAAATACCGAATTTAATTGATGAATGGAGAAAATATAAAAATGCAGTAAATGAAGCAGGCAAAAAGGAATACAAACGTCTCAAAAATGAGACCGACAGGAAGTGCAAAATGGCTAAGCAGGCATGGCTAGAGGACAAATGTAAGGATGTAGAGGCTTATCTCACTAGGGGTAAGATAGATACAGCCTACAGGAAAATTAAAGAGACCTTTGGAGAAAGAGAGCCACTTGTATGAATATCAAGAGCTTTGATGGAAACCCAGTTCTAAGCAAAGAAGGGAAAGCAGAAAGGTGGAAGGAGTATATAGAGGGTCTATACAAGGGCGATGTACTTGAGGACAATATTATGGAAATGGAAGAGGATATAGATGAAGATGAAATGGGAGATACGATACTGCGTGAAGAATTTGACAGAGCACTGAAAGACCTGAGTCGAAACAAGGCCCCGGGAGTAGACACCAATCCATTAGAACTACTGACAGCGTTGGGAGAGCCAGTCCTGACGAAACTCTACCATCTGGTGAGCAAGATGTATGAAACAGGCGAAATACCCTCAGACTCCAAGAAGAATATAATAATTCCAATCCCAAAGAAAGCAGGTCTTGACAGATGTGAAAATTACCGAACTATCGGTTTAATAAGTCACGGCTGCAAAATGCTAACGCGGATTCTTTACAGACGAATGGAAAAACTAGTAGAAGCCGACCTCGGGGAAGATCAGTTTGGATTCCGTAGAAATGTTGGGACACTACTGACCCTACGACTTATCTTAGAAGCTAGATTAAGGAACGGCAAACCTATGTTTCTCGCATTTGTAGACGTAGAGAAAGCTTTTGACAATGTTAACTGGAATACGCTCTTTCAAATTCTGAAGGTGACAGGGGTAAAATACAGGGAGCGAAAGGCTATTTACAATTTGTACAGAAACCAGATGGCAGTTACAAGAGTCGAGGTGCATGAAAGGGAAGCAGTGGTTGGGAAGGGAGTGAGACAGGGTTGTAGTCTCTGCCCGATGTTATTCAATCTGTATATTGAGCAAGCAGTGAAGGAAACAAAAGAAAAGTTCGGAGTAGGTATTAAAATCCATGGAGAAGAAATAAAAACTTTGAGGTTCGCCGATGACATTGTAATTCCGTCAGAGACAGCAAAGGACTTGGAAGAGCAGTTGAACGGAATGGACAGTGTCTTGAAAGGAGGGTATAAGATGAACATCAACAAAAGCAAAACGAGGATAATGGAATGTAGGCGAATTAAGTCGGGTGATGCTGAGGGAATTAGATTAGGAAATGAGACACTTAAAGTAGTAAAGGAGTTTTGCTACTTGGGGAGCAAAATAACTGATGATGGTCGAAGTAGAGACGACATAAAATGTAGACTGGTAACGGCAAGGAAAGCGTTTCTGAAGAAGAGAAATTTGTTAACATAGAATATAGATTTAAGTGTCAGGAAGTCGTTTCTGAAAGTATTTGTATGGAGTGTAGCCATGTATGGAAGTGAAACGTATACGATAAATAGTTTAGACAAGAAGGGAATAGAAGCTTTCGAAATGTGGTGCTACAGAAGAATGCTGAAAATTAGATGGGTAGATCACATAACTAATGAGGAAGTATTGAATAGGATTGGGGAGAAGAGAAGTTTGTGGCTCAACTTGACTAGAAGAAGGAATCGGTTGGTAGGACATGTGTTGAGGCATCAAGGGATCACAAATTTAGTATTGGAGGGCAGCGGGGAGGGTAAAAATCGTAGAGGGAGTCCAAGAGATGACTACACTAAGCAGATTCAGAAGGATGTAGGTTGCAGTAGGTACTGGGAGATGAAGAAGCTGGCACAGGATAGAGTAGCCTGGAGAGCTGCATCAAACCAGTCTCAGGACTGAAGACCACAACAACAACAACAACAGTTCATTGAATGTTGCGTTCTATCGATGTTGCCAGTACTTCATTTACAGCTCTCTCCTGAACTGCGTAAACGAGCGAAAGAAGGAATTTCAGAAAACTTTGCACAGTTTTTGCTCAGGGACTGTACAGATTAAAGGCTTAATAAATGGGGTAGATGAGCCCTGTGGGTCGTGTCAGGGTCCCGGTGTTGACCTCTCTGCCCCTCCCCCTTTCCCTCCCACCACTCATCTTCTTCCCGTCGTCGGACGTGAGGATCACGTTCAGAAATGCATTTTGAAGCAAGAACTCCGCAAACAGTTGTGTTATGAACCAATTTTACTAAGCCACAACCGCTTTCGTGTCTTTTAGGCTCAACATCAGGTGCAGTCTAAAACACAAGAAATAAAAAATGACAGTGATGGGACCCCTATTCATCCAAGTAATCGCACAGCTATAAGCAAATAATTAGAAGAAAGATAAAAAAACATGTGAACTTACAAACATCAAAACATGTTAAACATTGTGGTCGAGAATATAGAGGGCCCAATCCTCATAATTAAAACCATAATGTCCGTAGGCGGACCGTTAGTATATAAACATTTGGATGACGGAAAACATTCAGTGTCATGTAACAAGGATGCGCCTATAAACAAACAGCGAAAGCAACATATGGTCGATGGAAGAAGCACAAGACTTACCAGCAAGTCAAGAGATATGAAAGTTGGGGCTCTTTACATTAATTTTGATAAAACAAAGGTAGCAAAACAAGGAGGTACTTTGTATTTAAAGTATGGAAGATAGACCCGGTCACAAAAGCAAATTACAGTGCACATACATTGGTGGCACGACCAAATCCATAGCAGGGAAAATATATCGCGAAACCAAGAAATGCTGAGGGGTCAACAAGGGAGATGAGCAAACTGTAATAAACCAGATGCTTGCGGCTCTAGTATGACTTTGATGTATAAGAGTTCAACCACTATCACTGTTAATTTATTATTGTTTGTGTATGCACCTGATGATTTGGATTTTTATTATTTATTTTTGATGTGGCCTTCACGTACTTTCAGACATCTTCATCTCAGATTAGTACTTGCACTCTAGATCCTCTCCAACTCCCTCTAGTTACCCCTGAAGTTATTCTCTGATATCCTAACAGATTTCCTACCGTCCTGTCCCTTCTTGCCAGTATTTTCCACATATTTCTTTTTTTGTGTCGTCTCATTGACACTGTAGGCTGGTACCATGGGAAGCAAGGAGAGGATGTTGTCTGGAGGTCGGTAACACAGCTGCATGCAATTATTAACAGGGTTCTTTATTAATCTGAACATAAAGTTATTTATCTTAAACTAGTCCATGTGGTACAACGTCTTCTGTTATAGTCCACGTTAGCTCCATGGCTGGAGAAGTACAGGTTCCGGTATGTGCACTACTCTGGTCGCTATGTGCTGCCTGAAACCGAGACTCTTATTCGGTCTGTAACAGTCTGCAACTGCAAGTGACTCAGTTGCGACTGATGACTCGACTCTATCTGCAACAGACTAGACCCTTCGGTCTGTGGCGGCTATCTAAATACTAGCGGCCGAGAGGGCGTTGGCAGCGCGTTTCTTGCGAGTCTGTCTTTGGCATCTCTGCTGATAGGCTCGCTTGCTCCATTGCCTACTATTGATCTCCTCGTAGCCTATTTAACGATTGGAGTGCTGGCGACAGCTTATGGCAGCACACCTTTCCTCACCAATTCTGTGGAACACTTCCTCCTACCATCCTTTCCCTTCTTGTCAGTATTTTCCATATATTCCTTTCCTCGCCGATTCTGTAGAGAACTTCTTCATTCCTTATCTGTCAACCCGATTTTGAACATTCTTCTGTAGCAGTAAATCTCCAACTCTTCTATTCTCCCATGTTCAGGTTTTCCCACAGTCCATATTTCACTATCCTCCCTACCACTGTACTTACTTTACTCCACCATTTTGATAAATATAACACCCTCACAAAATTAATTTATGAGTTGCCCCATTTTCAAATGGGACCTGCCTGGTTCTTCATCAGATGCCTAATTTTGTGTTTTAACTTGTGTAAGGACCTCTATTTGTACATTACATTTTCACTGTTGCTCTTTTCTCCAGCCGGCCGCAGTGGCCGTGCGGTTCTGGCGCTGCAGTCCGGAACCGCGAGGCTGCTACGGTCGCAGGTTCGAATCCTGCCTCGGGCATGGGTGTGAGTGATGTCCTTAGGTTAGTTAGGTTTAAGTAGTTCTAAGTTCTAGGGGACTTATGACCTAAGATGTTGAGTCCCATAGTGCTCAGAGCCATTTGAACCATCTTTTCTCCATTTTATGTCACTGTTCTACCGGCGCTATTGCACATGTCGTTGGTTGTATTGTGTCTTTCATTTTGGGTCTTTATTTTAAGTTATGTACTTCTATTTGTGTGGTATAATTATCACATTGTTTCAAGGTGTTATTTGCAATTCTGTTCTTGAGCTATTTTTGTACTTATTGTATGATGTATGTTGTTTGCCCTTATAGGATCGACGGGACATTAAACACTAACCTAACCTAACCTAATAGGAGTGTATGTATGTTTGTCACAATGTTGCTGAATAGTGCTATTTGTAATTCTGTTTCAATGTCACTGTCATCACTGCCATTGGCTCTGTGGTGGTTGTCTAATTGCCCTTTTATTTTACGTTAAAAATGTATTTATAAGCTACCTTGCTCATTTTGAGCTATTCTGCTTTTTCGCGATTATGTTTCTTTGGTTCTTCATAACTGTTGTTGCTGTCTGGTCCTTGTAACCGAAAGCCAAAGTAAAGAAATTAAAAACAAGGCTTCATTACCATACGATACTGTGCCCCATTCTCTCTTTGCTCCGTCCATCTTGAATTATTTTGATACCTAGGTAGCAGTTTGCCTTACCCTGATCTACTTCATAATCACCAATTCTGACAAGTTTTGTCCGCAGCTCGTGGTCGTGCGGTAGCGTTCTCGCTTCCCACGCCCGGGTTCCCGGGTTCGATTCCCGGCGGGGTCAGGGATTTTCGCTGCCTCGTGATGAGTGGGTGTTGTGTGCTGTCCTTAGGTTAGTTAGGTTTAAGTAGTTCTAGGGGACTGATGACCATAGATGTTAAGTCCCATACTGCTCAGAGCCATTTGAACCGTTTTTGACAAGTTTTTCTCTGTTCTTATTTCTACTAGTTCTCATTACTTCCGTCTTTCTTAGATTTACCCTTAATCCAGTTTATATTCATTAGACCATTCCAATCACTGGATCCTGTAATTCTTCTTTACAAAACCGTGAAACAACCGGTAGTGCCTTAATGTAATTGGTTCAGAATACAGCTGTGTATCAACTACCACAGTTGCGACACCAGACTAATTTGTGACGTTAACAAGTGACGGAGCAGACCCTGGTGTGCAGTAACTGTCTGTTCGATACTACCGTATGTGGGAGCCTCGCTGAAGCTGGGTTTTGCTGTGGCAGCGAGGATCGTGCGCCCGAGGTCATTCGACGGGATTACATACTGGCGGGCAGTGCGTGACGGGGCGGCCGCGCGCCTTGGGACCGGCGGCACGGAACGCGGGTTAAGGCCGCCGCGCCGTATCGCGCCCACCACACACGGTGGTTAGCGGCGGCCGGCCCAGGCGCGATTACTTGCCGTAGCGACGCGTCGCGTGGCTGCGCACGCCCGGCCCGCCCAAATTGATTCCCGCCCGCGATACGCCGACCGCGTGGCTCGCGGTGCATTATGCGTCGCTCACCAGTCGTCACTGTTGTCGTAGTCTTCAGAAAAGAAAAAAAAAAGAAAAGCCCCGGTGCGATACAGCTCTCCACGACAGTCTGTCCGGCACGAGTCTCCTTTTCTGCTTAAGTGGCACAGTCTACGCCTGGTTCAAATGGCTCTGAGCACTATGGTACTTATCATCTATGGTCATCAGTCCACTAGAACTTAGAACTACTTAAACCTAACTAACCTAAGGACAGCACACAACACCCAGCCATCACGAGGCAGAGAAAATCCATGACCCCGCCGGGAATCGAACCCGGGAACCCGGGTGTGGGAAGCGAGAACGCTACCGCACGACCACGAGAGGTCTACGCCTGCAGGGTGTGGCAAAAATATGGAAAGTCCACAAACGCATCATCATGCCTAATATGCTGTAGAAAAACAGTTGGCATTCAAAACACTTTACCAGTCGACAATGCAGTGCCCGTGTTATTACGAATTGCGACGCAAAGTTTCCTTCAATCTTCCGTGCAAATCTGTAGGAACAAGCACTGCGGTGACTATAGCCTTTATGAAATACGAGACATGTATCCGCAGCTGCGAAAGTGGACAAGCCCTGTAGTGTCCTGCGGTCGGCAAAAAAGAACTAACGATCTAGTTGGAACATACTTTATTTAACTAAAACGCCTTCCTCGTGTGCGCTAATTTTCAAACTCAAGAACAACTAGAAACACAATAGATCTTGTGGTACCAAAAGCAAGATAAAAGTTGCAAGACGATGGAAAGAAATAATAACAATCAAAATACTACACTACACAAATCCGAAGTGGCGTGATGCCCAACAAGATACAAAATTTTTACAGAAACAGTATGGCGAGCGTCTACTATGCTAGAGCCGGCATAGGTACTGGCTGGAGATGCCCTAGCTGTAGGTGCTAGCTGGCCTGACTCTGCTGGCACGCTTATAACACCGATTCTGCGGAGTGCTACACTTGTTAGGTATGTTATGTTATGTTAGCGGGGGACCTAGAAACGACGGAGAGGCTCCGATCCCGCCGCAGCCGCAGTGGACACTCCCCCTTCCTCCCCCAGGGAACGTCTCACACCAGACGAGTGTAACCCCTATGTTTGTATGGTAGAGTAATGGTGGTGTACGCATACGTGGAGAACTTCTTAGTGCAACAATCACCGACATAGTGTAGCTGAGGCGGAATAAGGGGAACCAGCCCGCATTCACCGGGGCAGATGGAAAATACCTGAAAACCATCCACAGACTGGCTGGCTCACCGGACAGATTCGTGCCGGGGACCAGGCAGTCCATCCCGCTCCGGAAAGCCGTGCGTTAATCTGCTCGGCTAACTGGGCGGGCAGTGCTACACTTAGTATCCCAATTGGTGGATTTCTGTAACATGGTTTTTCACGAAGTAGTGCCGTGTTTATGGAGAAAGTTTGTTGATGTTAACATTCACTGGCAATGTTTTGATCTGAGCTGTTAAAGGGAGGTCGGCAGCCCACCTTCCTCGTCTGTTGTGCAGGCCCTCTAACTACTAAGGGGCCGCTATGACAACCGTCAGCTGTATAATGGAATGACGGCAGTGAAGACGGGTTGAATACACGCTGTTGACGACATATGGAAGTTTGGGCTGACCCTAACTCGTGCTCAGATAGCCAAATGGTAAGCTGATCACTAACAATAAGGGAGAAATCTGGGTTAAAGTCTAGACCGGCACAAATTTTCATGATCATCAGACTATTTACAGCTGATGGTTGTCCATATTCTCAACAGTGAATACATTTCTTGTACTGTCCCAGTTGTCTTGAGATGGATAAATACAGGTCCTGTAGTAGACTAGTAGACTTGATGCAGATAGAACAGAAGCGCACTTCCTGTTTTCATACTTGCCAGTATAGTTGAAAAACTACCGTAGACTACCATAAGTTAAGTGTAGACTACGGTATTTTCCCTAGTATCTTTGGTCTGTTAAGATCACTACTGCATTACCTGTATGTTTAGTGTGTTGTATACCTATTGTGTGTTACCTCATTTCGATTCTTTTGTTTCTGTATGTGATTGGTGCCTTTCTAGATTCCCCTAGAAACCAGAAGCGATGAACAATCTAGAATCGGAGTGAGTATATACAAGCAGTGTAACCTACAAAATATTTTTGCTCTGTATTGGTATCATCCTGTCTGTTACTTCAAAATAAACAGTATTTATAGCAAAATATTTAAATTTAAATGTTTAATTCAAGTTTTATTCCAAAACTGTTGAAATGTATTGTGAAACAGAGGGATGTAAAAAAGAATGCAGAGTTATCATATGTTGTTGTTGTTGCTGTGGTCTTCAGTCCTGAGACTCCATGCTACTCTATCCTGTGCAAGCTTCTTCATATCCCAGTACTTACTGCAGCCTACATCCTTCTGAATCTGCATAGTGTATTCATCACTTGGTCTCCCTCTATGATTTTTACCCACCACGCTGCCCCCCAGTACTAAATTGGTGATCCCTCGATGTCTCAGAACATGTCCTACTAACCGATCCCTTCTCCTAGTCAAGTTGTGCTACAAGCTCCTCTTCTCCCCGATTATATCCAATACCTCCTCATCATTCTTCTCTAGCTCCACATTTCAAAAGCTTCTATTCTCTTTTTGTCTAAACTATTTATCGTCCACGTTTCACTTCCATACATGGCTACACTCCATACAAATACTTTCAGAAACGACTTCCTGACATTTAAATCTATACTCGATGTTAACAAATTTTTCTTCTTTAGAAACGCTTTCCTTGCCATTGCCAGTCTACATTTTATATACTCTCTACTTCGACCATCATAAGTTATTTTGCTCCCCAAGTAGCGAAACTCCTTTACTACTTTAAGTGTCTTATTTTCTAATCTAATTCCCTCAGCATCACCCGACTTAATTCGACTACATTCCATTATCCTCGTTTTGCTTTTGTTGATGTTCATCGTATACCCTCCTTTCAAGATACTGTCCATTCCGTTCAACTGCTCTTCCAAGTCCTTTGCTGTCTCTGACGGAATTACAATGTCATCGGCGAACCTCAAAGTTTTTATTTCTTCTCCATGGATTTTAATACCTACTCCGAACATTTCTTTTGTTTCCTTTATTGCTTGCTCAATATACAGATTGAATAACATCGGGGATAGGCTACTTTCATATAGTACTAGAAAACCCGATTTCCTCAAAAAAACGTAAAATTAAAAAGAAATACCAAGTGCCAAACATCGCTTCAATACTTTGTCGAGCTTTCATAAAACATATTTCTATTATTCACAAACATTTTTCGCGTATATCAATAGTAATAAGAAGCTCTTGCCTGTGATCGTGATGAAGACCGTTTAATTAAGAATTAAATAGCAGCAATAATTATAAAGATTTTTTATGTTTGTGCATGTAAACGGTACTTGCATCAAAAGCAGGTAATTACTTTGGTTGCATAAAAGCGCAGAAGTTGCGCTATCAATTAATTTTTGTTACTTATAAAATGTAATTTACATTTTCTAAGGACCTAAAATACACAATGGACTAACAATCAACGATACGTGGTTGTAATTACATGCAAAATAAACAAACAAATCCAAAGAGAAGTCACCGGCTCATAGGATCAATAGCACACATTCATTTATGATTATTTCTCTGCCCATGCTACCAATAAAATGGTAATCCTACCATTTACTTCGTCATTTATGTACTGTTTGGAAACTACCAAATCGAAGTTTTTGGGGCCGTGAGTCGTGCGCGGATAGCCAAATGGTAAGGCGACCGCTCGCGATAAGCGGAAAATCCGGGTTCGAGTCCCAGTCCGTTACAAATTTTCATTGTCGTAATTCACTTCTACAGGTAATGGTTGTACTTTTTCCCAATTATAAATACATTTAATGGAATTCAATAAAGGCGAATGTGTAGACTGTCTGGAACCCGATCTATAGCTGTCAGCCTACAGTATGTATTGCACAAACTATGGTTGCGTGAACATTGTTCAGTTTACAACAACAAGTGTAGAAGAAATGAAAAGTCCCAAAAAATTATAATTATACGAAAGTTGAATGATACTTCCTACCTTGTAATTTCTTCGTTCGTTTCGTTACTTACCTATGAACAATTTCATTCAATTTTTACGTTAGTATCAGTTACCACGTGCATTTGTAATAGTTAAGTGTTATTCTGACATCTTTGTTTCAATTAGCTTGAAATGCTAATAAAAGTTTCCTCCGTCGGTTGGAAACCAGAAGGCTAGACTTGTTTTTGTAATTAAACGAACCAGTTCCAACTTACTATCTTGAGCCGTCTCTCCGACCCACAGTGCGTCATCTTACTTACCCTAGAAGGATGCCAAACATTTGGCAAGCATTCATACTTTCACACATGCAGTTTTACTGGATTTAAACAATGATTTCGAATTATTCGCTATCCTATGGTTTTCAAAGAAATTTCATACTGTTCTCCCGCAATAGTGTAGCAAGATCTGGTAACTGTGACATAGGCGGACAGCGATCACCAACCTTTCTTTTCAAAGTATATCTCGAAGTCTCAGTAATATTGAGATCTGGTGACTGTGTTGGCCTGGTGCGATGCGACAGTTGATCCTCCTGCTCACAAAACCAGTCCTGGACGACGCGAACTGTTTCAACTGGGGCTTTGTTACCAAGGAAAACAGTGTCACCTTTGGGTAATAATAATCGTTGACTCATGAGATGAACACGATCAGCGAAAATCATCATTTAAACCTTGGCAGTAATACGGCCTTACAAAGAACCCATGGGGTCCATGCCACGGTACGTCTGTCCAGATCATCACCGAACCCCCGCCATGTTTCACTCTTGGAACGTAAACTCGGCCAGAGATGGAAACCATATGGAACAAAATTAATTCCAATAAATGACGTTCTTCCATTGTTCCACAGTCCAGATTTAGTGCTTTAGCTCGAAGTTTTCGTATTACCAGCAACTGCATCACTGATGTTTGGTCGCCCTGCACTTGCTTACAGTTGGAGCTCCCTCCTGTTGTTTTGTCGCTGTCATAGTTCGCGAGTGCGACTTTCTGTTCTGCACTGAGTTTCGCAGCTGTTACCCTCTTATTTCTCATCACGATCCTCTGCAGTGGCCATATGTCATGAACACGTACTTTGGTCTGCGTTGTGACTTACCCGATGATGTTTTACTGCTTTCCCTGTATGCGGTATCGATACGGTGCCTCTTGAAACACCAAACACTTGGTTACGGAAGCACCATACATACGAGCATCAATAATGTGCTCAGTTTTGAATTCACTTAGCCCCGCCATAATGCACTCACGACCACAGAGACCATTGTTGTCACAACGACTGACGCTTGCAAAGTATTGAAGACACTGCATAGGTGTCCGCTCCCGGTAGCTGAGTAGTCAGCGCGACAGAATGTCAATCCTAAGGGTTCGATTCCCGGCTGGCTCGGAGATTTTTCTGCGCTCAGGGACTGGGTGTTGTGTTGTCCTAATCATCATCATTTCATCCCCATCGACGCGCAAGTCGCCGAAGTGGCGTCAAATCGAAAGACTTGCACCCGGCGAACGGTCTACCCGACGGGAGGCCCTAGTCACACGACCATGATGATGATTGCACAGGTGCCGTTCGTGGTCAAACACAACACAGTGAACTGCAGACTCGGCAAGCATCTTCATTTATGTTCAAGCATACATTTGTCGTGGTGTTTCCGTATTTTTGCAAAACCGCTGTAACTGAACCTTCTAACTGCAGCTGAACCTTCGTCTCTCACACTACAGTATTTAACCTTCCACATATCCCTCCAGTACAAAGTTACATTACTGCATAACCAATTTAACATGGCTTTGATGTCTCAAATTCTGTCTTAACCAAATATACCTTCATTTACTCGAGTTTCTTTCCAGATCGATTCCCTGTCTCATAATTCATTATCCGATCCTCTTATCTAACCTACATCATTATTCTATAATTCACATTCGTCTACGTTTCCCTTCCATATGATTCAACACTAATTTCAAAAAGTGTGCCATAACAGTCACATCTATACTGAATGTCAACAGTTTTTGTTTGTTCGTCATAAAACTTTTCTTGTGATTGTCAGTTTTATGTTGTATTTACCAAATACCCTTGGCTTTAAACATAAAAATGTGGCAGTAACAGAACCTCCTGCAACCGAAAGTAGTTGCTGTTAGGCAGTGGCTTACTTGCACGCATGCATGAACTATATGGTCTCGCCACATGGCCAAATAGGGTTAGGCAAAATTACAGTGGCAGCACAGATTAGGAACAGTTTACAATAATTTATAAATAGAGGAAGAAGAAAGAAAAGTTACAGTATAACTTTCCATCGTTTATTAATAGAACATTTACATTATTTGACTATGATATGAAAATAGTGTGTGATAATGGGTCAGTGTTCACTTGCACTGACTGTCGTTAATCCAGTGACAGATAACTACATCTGCAACTACATCTAAATCGATACTCAGCTATCCATCTTACGGCGTGTGCTAGAGGGGACCCCGTCATTTCTGACCCCGTCATTTCCTTTCCTATTCCACTGGCAAATAGGAAGCGGGAGAAATGACTGTCTACATGCCTCTGTATGAGCCCTGGTTTCTCAGATCTTATCTATGAACTTTACGTGCAGTGTATGAAAGCAACACCATCGTTTCAAACGCCGGTTCTCTAATTTTTTTCAATAGTGTTCCTCGAAAAGAATATCTCCTTCCTTTCACGGATTCCCGTTTGAGTTCTTGAAGCATCTCCAGAACACTTACGTGTTGTTCGAACCTACCGGTAACAAGTCTACGAGCCCGCCTCTGAATTGCGTCGATGACTTCCTTTAATCCGACCTTGACAGGGATCCCAAACACCCAAGCAATACTCAAGAATGCATCACGCTAGTGTTCCAGATGCACTCTCCTTTACAGCTCAAACACACTTGCCCAAAACTCTCCCAATAAACCGAAGTTGACCACTCGACTTCCCTACCACAATCCTTACATGTTCATTCGATGTCACGTCGCTTTGCAGTATTACGTCCAAATATTTAAATGACGTGACTTTGTGAAGCAGGACACTACTGATGCTGTATCCAAACGTCACGGATTTGTTTTTTCTACTGTCTGCATTAACTTCCATTTTTCTACTTTTAGAGTAACCTGTCATTCATCACACCAATTAAAAATCTTGTCTAAGTCATCTTGCATCCTACAGTCACTCAACTTCGACACATTCTTGTACATCACAGCATCGTGAGCAAATAACATCAGGTTGCTGCCCACCCCGTTCGCCAAATCATTTATGTGTACAGAAAATATTACACTTTCCTCGGGCACGTCTGACAATAACCTTGTCTCTGACGAACACTCGCCATCGAAGACAACATACTTGATTCCATTACTTAAGAAGTCTTCGAGCCACTCATATCTGTTAACCTATCCCCTATGCTCCTAACTTCTTCAATAGCCCGCAGTGAGGCACCGTGTCAAACGCTTTCTGGAAATCTATAAATATCGAATCTGCCGGTTGCCCTTCATCCAGAGTTTGCAGTATATCATATGAGAAAAGGGCAAGCTGAATTTCAAACAAGCAATGCTTTCTAAACCTGTGCTGATTCATGGACATAAGCTTCTCGTTCTCAAGAAAATTTATTATATCCGAAACGAGGACATAGATTCTGCAACAAACTAATGTTAGAGATATTCGTCTGTAATTTTGCAGGCGTATTCTTTTGCCCTGACACAGAGTCACCTGCACTTTTTACCAGTTCCCCCGCCACTACCCCAACCCCACCCCCCGCACACACACACACACACACACACACACACACACACACACACACACACACACACAAAACAATAAAATCGCTTGTTGAATGCCCACTTCGGACCTTCTTGGCGGTGACCTTAGAAAGATCCTGACGCCGTATTGACGTACGTTTGATACTTTTGGTACTATGCTGATACCGCACTCTCTGAGTGGAGTCGTATGTCCTCTTACACCAGTTTTTGGCGGATTGGTGTCAACTGGGAAACAAATTAAAAAATGGTTCAAATGGTTCTGAGCACTATGGGACTCAACATCTTCGGTCATAAGTCCCCTAGAACTTAGAACTACTTAAACCTAACTAACCTGCGACCGTAGCAGTCCCGCGGTTCCGGACTGCAGCGCCAGAACCGCACGGCCACCGCGGCCGGCGGGGAACAAATTGTGTGACGTTAGGAGGACGCATAAAACAGTCCTAGGCACATGACCTCCTTCCTTCAAGCTGGTCGTAACTCGCAAGGAGACCACAGAGCAATAAGATTGTTGCAAATTTTTTGTATTTATTGTCCGTGAAGTTCAGAGCTCAAATATGAAACAGCCAAAGCAAGACGATGCAGCTCTCAAAGACTCTTGAGAAAACCGACTGTGAAATTTTCCTGCCATATTTAATACACTATAGCGAGATCGTTTCTACTCCAGAGACAGCACGGCCCTGTTCATGAATCCTCGCGTCCCACGAAGGGGTCTTACGATCGATTCCCAGTAACGAAAATTCTTAAACAGACGTGCATTTCCTCACGGTAAATGATACCAGCCAAACAGTTGCAGGACAAAGATTTATTAAGATCCTTGACCACGGTTTCGGTATATCTATATATACCTTTATCAGAAGCAAAATACATTAAAATCACATCCTGTCGTGGAGATACATGAAACAATTGTGCCAAACTGACGACGCCTTTGGCACAACTGTTTTACGTATCTCCACTGCAGGATGTGATTTTAGTGTATTTTACTTCTGATGAAGGTATACACTCCTTGAAATTGAAATAAGAACACCGTGAACTCATTGTCCCAGGAAGGGGAAACTTTGTTGACACATTCCTGGGGTCAGATACATCACATGATCACACTGACAGAACCACAGGCACATAGACACAGGCAACAGAGCATGCACAATGTCGGCACTAGTACAGTGTATATCCACCTTTCGCAGCAATGCAGGCTGCTATTCTCCCATGGAGACGATCGTAGAGATGCTGGATGTAGTCCTGTGGAACGGCTTGCCATGCCATTTCCACCTGGCGCCTCAGTTGGACCAGCGTTCGTGTTGGACGTGCAGACCGCGTGAGACGACGCTTCATCCAGTCCCAAACATGCTCAATGGGGGACAGATCCGGAGATCTTGCTGGCCAGGGTAGTTCACTTACACCTTCTAGAGCACGTTGGGTGGCACGGGATACATGCGGACGTGCATTGTCCTGTTGGAACAGCAAGTTCCCTTGCCGGTCTAGGAATGGTAGAACGAGGGGTTCGACGACGGTTTGGATGTACCGTGCACTATTCAGTGTCCCCTCGACGATCACCAGTGGTGTACGGCCAGTGTAGGAGATCGCTCCCCACACCATGATGCCGGGTGTTGGCCCTGTGTGCCTCGGTCGTATGCAGTCCTGATTGTGGCGCTCACCTGCACGGCGCCAAACACGCATACGACCATCATTGGCACCAAGGCAGAAGCGACTCTCATCGCTGAAGACGACACGTCTCCATTCGTCCCTCCATTCACGCCTGTCGCGACACCATTGGAGGCGGGCTGCACGATGTTGGGGCGTGAGCGGAAGACGGCCTAACGGTGTGCGGGACCGTAGCCCAGCTTCATGGAGACGGTTGCGAATGGTCCTCGCCGATACCCCAGGAGCAACAGTGTCCCTAATTTGCTGGGAAGTGGCGGTGCGGTCCCCTACGGCACTGCGTAGGATCCTACGGTCTTGGCGTGCATCCGTGCGTCGCTGCGGTCCGGTCCCAGGTCGACGGGCACGTGCACCTTCCGCCGACCACTGGCGGCAACATCGATGTACTGTGGAGACCTCACGCCCCACGTGTTGAACAATTCGGCGGTACGTCCACCCGGCCTCCCGCATGCCCACTATACGCCCTCGCTCAAAGTCCGTCAACTGCACATACGGTTCACGTCCACGCTGTCGCGGCATGCTACCAGTGTTAAAGACTGCGATGGGGCTCCGTATGCCACGGCAAACTGGCTGACACTGACGGCGGCGGTGCACAAATGCTGCGCAGCTAGCGCCATTCGACGGCCAACACCGCGGTTCCTGGTGTGTCCGCTGTGCCGTGCGTGTGATCATTGCTTGTACAGCCCTCTCGCAGTGTCCGGAGCAAGTATGGTGGGTCTGACACACCGGTGTCAATGTGTTCTTTTTTCCATTTCCAGGAGTGTATATAGATATACCGAAACCGTGATCAAGGATTTTAGTAAATCTTTATCCTGCAACTGTTTGGCTGCTATCATTTACCGTGAAGAATTTCAATAGTTGCTGTTTCATCCTTGTTTAAAATTTTGAGACTTCCATTTTCTACTGACACTTACGTGAAGCGTAAAATACGCAGAACAGGGAAAAATTAGTAGCACACAAGATAGCTGGTTCGCATCTCGCTTAGGTCATTAGTTTTTAGTTTTTTTCTGTTCTATTTGGTCACTTAAGTTGTTACTTGACTGTGTCAGATAGGGAGGCATTCGGTGTTTATTTTCAAATGTTTGGATAAAAAACTTAACAAGTAACCCCTTGAGTGCGAGGTCACAAATTCAGTCAGGTCCACTTGTAAGTGCTAACACTGTATCAGGAAAAATATTAGCTGTTAACGGCTCACCGCGTGCGTCAGGAGGGCGACAGAAAATGAGTGTGCGTGAGCTGCACGGATCAACCTCCTGTAGGATGTATGCATCACACTTCACAAAATGGACACCGTCAACATTTAAGAAATGTTCGAAAGTAACTATCAACTTACGCTATGAATACCGAATGGAAAATTGCACGCCACAGTGATCACAAAGGTTCGCACCATCGAGATCGAAGGCGAACCCCTGCGAGTTACAAACCGTTCAGGACGTTCTGCTTGTTATCCACTATTAAAGAATGCAAACAGAATCACACTGGTGTAAGGGGGTGATGAGAACTGATAGAATGTGATGCCACGCAACCGAATCCGAAACAGTCCGTCGTGTAGCTTATCGTGAAATTGGCTATCCTTTAATGCGTAGCTGCAGACAGTGCGATAATATGTTTTACAGGCACGAAAAAAAAGCATCCAGAGGCTAAATTTGTGTAGTGGTTCAAGATGGTTTGAACTGCAATGTCATACACTTTTCAGGAGCTATAGTTTGCTCTAAACGAGGATGATATTTATACGCAGACCAGGAATCAAGCTGTTGGGCAAACTCGCCATTCACACCATAGTTGTCGTTCTGTTACGCTGCCCTTGCGAGACCACGCACAAGAGAAAGAATCGTCGGGGGCAGACCTCCCAACTTCTCGCAGAACACTAAATAACTTTGCAGCCAATTTTCCATCCACATTAGCAGTCGACGCAATTATATACAAATGTGCAAAGGCATTGATGTTAGTTGACCTTGATACAACTCTTTTGGTATCTCTAATTTGCAGTGTAATTTTCATATGCGTTTCCTCTTCAAAACCCCATTGGTCGGAGATGAAAACAGATTCCTTACTGAAAGTGTATCTCATCTGCAAATTTCGGGCCAATTCTACAGTTTGCTGTGCATCGTCAAACTGTGATTGTTTGAAATTTCGTTATCTTACGTCTTCCAGTTCTGTAGCGCTATTTGAAGTTATACAAGTATCCACTGTTTTGCTTGAAATCACTGTAATGTATGTCGCGTGCAATTTGATGCGCATAACGTAGTAGGTCACCATCATGCATATAGTGTAAACTGTATGGGGCATCCTTGAAACGGACAAACATCAGTGTTTGTAACAAGAGCTCCCTATCCTCCCTTGAATATCCGTAGTTTTTCTTGTGCATTACACGGTCATAGTGCTTTATACTTGTTCTAAATCCGCTCATAATTGTTTTCCTACTACGCTGTGAACGAGCTTTCGTGTGCCTAATTAATGTTTAGTACCCGCTCCTTGGACAACTATTGTCATTTAGTACGTTCCACTTGAGACGAGATTTGTGGCTCCGGATGCGACAAGGTTGATGAACTGCGCAGTACGACACCTGTTTCAATACCAGTTTCACTTGTTAAGCACGTGCATTGTCCGCACGGTCTGGCATACACACTGGTCCATTGATCGTGACCGGGCCAAATATCTCACGAAATAAGAGTCAAACTAAAAAAACTACAAAGAACGAAACTTGTCGCTTGAAGGGGGAAACCAGATGGCGCTATGGTTGGCCCGCTAGATACTGCTGCCGTAGGTCAAACGGATATCAACTGCATTTTTTAAATAGGAACCCACATTTTTTATTACGCATTCGTGTAGTAGGTAAACAAATATGAATGTTTTAGTTGGACCACTTTTTTCGCTTTGTGATAGATGGTACTGTAATAATCACAAACATATGGCTCACGATTTTAGACGAACAGTTGGTAACAGGTAGGGTTTTTAAACAAAAATGCAGAACGTAGCTACGTTTGAACATTTTATTTCGGTTGTTCCAATGTGATACATCCACCTTCGTGAACTTATCATTTCTGAGAACGCAAGCTGTTACAGTGTGATTGCCTGTAAATACCACATTATTGCAATAAATGCTCAAAATTATGGCCGTCAACCTCAATGCATTTGGCAATACGTGTAACGACATTCCTCTCAACAGCGAGCAGTTCGCATTCCGTAATGTTCGCACATGCGCTGACGCATGTTGCCAGGCGTTGTCGGTGGATCACGATGGCAAATATCCTTCAACTTTCCTCACAGACAGAAATCAGAGGACGTCAGATTCGGTGAACGTGCGGGCCATGATATCGTGCTTCGACGACCAATCCACCTGTCATGAAATATGCTATTCAATACCGCTTCAACCGCACGCGAGCTATGTGCCGGACATCCATCATGTTGGAAGAACATCGCCATTCTGTCATGCAGTGAAACATCTTGTAGCAACATCGGTAGAACATTACGTTGGAAATCAGCATACATTGCACCATTTAGATTGCCATCGATAAAATGGGGGCCAATTATCCTTCCTCCCATAGTGCCGCACCATACATCAACCCGCCAAGATCACTGATGTAGCACTTGCCGCAGCCATCGTGGATTTTACGTTGCCCAATAGTGCATATTATGCCGGTTTGCGTTACCGCTGTTGGCGAATGGCGCTTCGTTGCTAAATAGAATGCGTGCAAAAAATCTGTCATCATCCCGTAATTTCTCTTGTGCCCAGTGGCAGAACTGTACACGACGTCCAAAGTCATCGCTGTGCAATTTATGGTGCATAGAAATATGGAACGGGTGCAATCGATGTTGATGTAGCACTCTCAACACCGACGTTTTTGAGATTCCCGATTCTCGCGCGATTTGTCTGGTACTGATGTGCGGATTAGCCGCGACAGCAGCTAAAACACCTACTTGGGCATCATCATTTGTTGCAGGTCGTGGTTGACGTTTCACACGTGGCTGAACACTTCCTCGAATAACCTAACTATCCGGCGAACGGTCCGGACACTTTGATGATGTCGTGCAGGACACCGAGCAGCATACGTAGCACACGCCCGTTGGGTATTTTGGTCACAATAGACATACATCAACACGATATCGACCTTTGCCGCAACTGGTAAACGGTCAATTTTAACACGGGCATCACGAAGCAAATACCGTCCGCATTGGCGGAATGTTGCGTGATACCACGTACTTATACGTTTGTCACTATTACAGCGCATCCATTACAAAGGGAAAAAATGTTACACGAATATCTAATAAAAAAATGGAGGTTCCTATTTAAAAAAAACGCAGTTGATAGCTGTTTGACCTATGGCAGCGCCATCTAGCGGGCCAACCATAGCGCCATCTGATTTCCCACTTCAAACTAGACGAGTTTCATTATTTGTAGTTTCTTCGTTTTATGCTTATTTCGTGAGATACTTGGCCCGGTCACTATCAATGGACCACCCTGTATACTACATACCACACATTCCACTGATTCATCTTGCAGAAACGCTAATATTTCATTTGCCACTTCGTTCTCACTGTGCGAAATTCCTCGGTTTCCTTTCTGATAAAATATTAACTTTGGCCACTATTGTTGTAGCTGCAATACAATGGTTGCTTTATTTATCGTTGCCATTGCTTTGCTTTGTATCAATACCACTAGCACTGTAGAATTTTTGTGAGCTTTTCGTCGACTAAGCAGTTCAACTACGCCCCGTAACCTCATGCTGTGCTCACCGTTGGATACCCCCAGTTCCGCCTCCTGTTGCCATTAGCAACCAGTCTTTTGGTTTCGTGGTAGACGTATGTGGGCATCGAATGCTGTAAACATCATTGGCCTTTTGCGACCTCGCACTCAACGGGTGCCTTGTAAATCTATTCGCATGACTGGAAATCGCAAGGGTATTGACGGTACGTAAAGGGGTTTCCTTTACCCTTTCCGTTTTGAATTTGAACTAGTCGCGGATAACTTGGTGCCTTTGCTCTCGTTTTCGATTAAGTCAGAGTACGTGGTCTGTGAATTATCCATCCATAGATTGAACTGACTTACAAACAGTTCCTCCCACTTCATTCTTTTACACCTTTCCTTTGTTCAAAACTTCAGCCTTTAGCACCTTGCGCCAATGTTTCAGTATTTGATGTTTGGTTAGTATAAAACGTACTCCATTGAGTTATGCTGCAGTCTGCTACACACGCCTACAGCACTTTCATTTATCATAGGTAAGGACCCTGCAGCACTGCGAGTAAGGCGTCGCTAACGCAGACCTTCGAGTTACGCGGCAGCGGAGATGGCGCCATCATAAATCATTGCTTCCGCCAAACAAGGTTTCCATTTTCAAATTATTGGATAAGTTATGTAACAGAGGAAAGACACATTTGTGGTGCACAAATTGAGTCTACGAGATCCAGTTTTAATATACAGGGTGATTCAAAAAGAATACCACAACTTTAGGAATTTAAAACCCTGCAACGACAAAAGGCAGAGCCAAGCACTATCTGTCGGCGAATTAAGGGAGCTACAAAGTTTCATTTAGTTGTACATTTGTTCGCTTGAGGCGCTGTTGACTAGGCGTCAGCGTCAGTTGATGCTAAGATGGCGACCGCTCAACAGAAAGCTTTTTGTGTTATTGAGTACGGCAGAAGTGAATCGACGACAGTTGTTCAGCGTGCATTTCGAACGAAGTATGGTGTTAAACCTCCTGATAGGTGGTGTATTAAACGTTGGTATAAACTGTTTACAGAGAATGGGTGTTTGTGCAAAGAGAAAAGTTCTGGACGGCCGAGAACGAGTGATGAAAATGTAGCACGCATCCAGCAAGCATTTGTTCGCAGCCCAGGAAAATCGACTCGCAGAGCTAGCAGAGAGCTGCAAATTCCACAATCAACTGTATGGAGAGTCCTACGAAAAAGGTTAGTTATGAAACCTGAACGTCAACTACCCGAGGCGATGGATCGGCCGCCAGGCAGCCCGTGACAGAGCACTTCATCACTGGCCTCCAAGAAGCCCTGATCTTACCACCTGCGATTTTTTCTTATGGGGTTAAGGATATGGTGTTTCGGCCACCTCTCCCAGTCACCATTGATGATTTAAAACGAGAAATAACAGCAGCTATCGAAACTGTTACGCCTGATATGCTACAGAGAGTGTGGAACGAGTTGGAGTATCGGGTTGATATTGCTCGAGTGTCTGGACGGGGCCATATTGAACATCTCTGAACTTGTTTTTGAGTGAAAGAAAACCTTTTTAAATACTCTTTGTAATGATGTATAACAGAAGGTTATATTATGTTTCTTTCATTAAATACACATTTTTAAAGTTGTGGTATTCTTTTTGAATCACCCTGTACTTTCAGGCAGCACGGTATGATGTTGGTTAGTCAATGTTCTAATCGAAAACTAAGTTGTGTTACTTCAGACTGAGCCCACTCTCCACCGCTTTTTCGTTGAGCCTTGCGTTAGTTTTGGTATATCCGAAACTTTGACTCTGAAGTCATATTGTGTTATTCGTGGCTCATATTTCAGAGCAGTAATCGGTTCATAGCAATCTATGAACATTTAGGTACAGTTTCAACAGGAGTAGCACGCTACAGTGTTTCCACCTATCTCCGTATTCAGTTACTTGTTCATTAACAGTGTGCACATTCAACTTATTCCGAACGTTGTCGTTTTTAATTAAGCCCCTTCCTGTGCAGACTTTCACTCTCCCCAAAATTTTCATCTCTGGAGTTCGTATGTTGCTACAGTCTGTTTTTTTTTTAATTATCCAACTGTCAGTTTCACACAACAGTGATGATATCGTCCCAGTATTATAAATTAAAGTTTTCTATTTTTCATATTTTTTTCAGTTTCGTGATCAGCATCTCACATGTTGTTAGCACCTTGTGTAGCTTTTCGTCTACATCATGATCACAGTCATTATGTAAGTAGCCTGTTTGTATGTTGGCAGCGCCGGCCGGAGTGGCCGAGCGGTTCTAGCCGCTACAGTCTGGAACCGCGCTACGGCTACGGTCGCAGGTTCGAATCCTGCCTCGAGCATGGATGTGTGTGATGTCCTTAGGTTAGTTAGGTTTAAGTAGTTCTAAGTTCTAGGGGACTGATGACCTCAGATGTTAAGTCCCATAGGGCTCAGAGCCATTTGAAACATTTTTATGTTGGCAGCGCTATAGACGGTGTTAATATCGCTGACAGCGCTATGCGCCCTCGGCAAAAGACTCTGTGGTTGGACGGACTAGCAGTTACCGGGTGGATGGAGAAATGTATGGACATGTTTTTCTTAGTGGAGACACTGTATTGGTAGGACATGTATTGTGAAGTGAGACGCAGAGAAATGTAAAATGAGGATGGATGTTGTTCGCAATGTTTCAAATAGTTCAAATGGCTCTGAGCACTATGGGACTTAACTTCTAAGGTCATCAGTACCCTAGAACTTAGAACTACTTAAACCTAACTAACCTAAGGACATCACACACATCCATGCCCGAGGCAGGATTCGAACCTGCGACCGTAGCGGTCACGCGGTTCCAGACGGTAGCGCCTTTAACCGCTTGGCCACACCGGCCGGCTCGTAATGTTTACGTTGTCGAATTATTGACAACTATATAATTTTTCGAAGTGAATGTCACACAAATAAGATAAAATTTTCTAAATACATTGTTTGCTCCTCAAATAAATCTTTCTTTTGCTAACCATATGCGTCCTAGTACTATAGTCTATAGTAATTAGAATCTTTTTATTTAGCTGGCTGTAGTTGCTGCTTGCTTAATTGCTATAGTTCATGTTACGAAGATTTTCTGTGAGGTAGGTGACTTATAAAAAAAGAACAATTAGGTTCGTAATTGAAATGAGTTTAGGCAATTAACAGAGTTGGAGGTAGTTTAATATTTCTTTAATTTCATATTTTTTGGACTTTTATTATAGTTGGGATTTCTTGCAATTTAGGGTCATTCTTATATGTTAATTATTGGAAGTTATGTTGTCACTGTATAGCAATCACATTGCGTTGGGCTTGTATTTTGTGGGTAATAAATGAATAGGTTAAGTCTGAATTGTCGTTGTCGGGGAAAATTCTGTAGGTCAGTGTTTAAATGATAAAAATAATTAAAGACATTAATTTAAATTACAGTTATCGTCTTGTAGATTTATAATTACTTTATCGTCTGAAATTGCAATACATAAAAAGATTAGTGTTTTTGTCCAACATTACTCATAGGTAATTATCTGATTTCCAGTTTCAAAGGCACTATAAGTATATACTGAAGAGCCTACGAAACTGGTATACTTACCTAATGTTGTGCAGGGCCCCCACGAACACGCAGAAGTGCCGCAACACGACGTGCCATGGACTCGAATAATGTCTGAAGTAGTGCTGGAGAGAACTGATACCATGAATCCCGTAGGGCTGTGCATCAGTCCGTAAGAGTACGAGTGGGTGGAGATCTCTTCTGCACAGCACGTTGCAATGCTACCCAGATGTGCTTAATATTGATCATGTCTGGGGAGTTTGGTGGTCACCGGAAGTGTTTAAACTCAGAAGAATGTTCCTGGGGCCACTCTGTAGCAACTCTGGACGTGTGCGGTGTCGCATTGTCCTGCTGGAATTGCCCAAGTCTGTCAGAATGCACAATGGATACGAATGGATGCAGGTGATCAGACAGGATGCTTACGTACGTGCCAGTTGTGAGATTCGTATCTAGACGTATCAGGGGTCCCATATCACTCCAACGGTACATGCCCCACACCATTATAGAGCCTCCACCAACTTGCAGACCCCTGCTGACATGCAGGGTCCATGGATTCATGAGGTTGTCTCCATACCAGTACACGTCCAACCGCTCGAATAAATTAGAAACGAGACTCGTTCGACCAGGCAACATGTTTCGAGTCATAAACAATCCAGTCGGTGTTAACGGGCTCAGGCGAGGCGTAAAGCCTCATGTTGTGCAGTCATCAATGGGACACTAGTGGACCTTCGGCTTCGAAAGCCCATATCGATGATGTTTCATTGAATGGTTTCCAAGCTCACACTTGTTGATGGCCCAGCATTGAAATCTGCAGCAATTTTCGGAAGGGATGCCCTTCTGTCTCGTTCAACGATTCTCTTCAGTCTTCTTCGTTGATCCCGTTCTTGCAGGATGTATTTCCGGCCGCAGCGATTTGATGTTTCACCGGATTCCTGATATTCAGGGTGCACTCGTGAAATGGTCGTACGGTAAAATCCCCACTTCATCGCTACCTCTGATATGCTGTGTCCCATCGCTCCTGCGCTGACTCTAACACCACGTTCAAAATCACTTAAATCTTGATAACCTGCTATTGTAGCAGCAGTAACTGATCTAACAACTGTGCCAGACACTTGTTTGCGACCGTAGCGCCTGTTTACATATCTCTGTATTAGAATTCGCTCGCTTACACCAGTTTCTTTGGCGCTTCAGTGTAAATACAGTATTACAAAGAGTGGATGAAAGGGATTAACTCTGAACCGAGGTATTTACTTTCAAAATCTTTTCTTAAAGAATTTACTTTCTTTACTAGCGATTCATCAAGAACATTAACACATTGTACCACACTAGGTGAGCGTGGAAGTAGTTGCCAGGAAGTAATTGATGGAAAATTACTTTTAACAAATGTGAATTTTATTCCTAAAAGCCTTTTCAAAAACAGATTTAAAATTATAAGCAGAAAAGCACCCTCGAAATATCAAGTTACAATTTTATTTAGAGGCAAAGAACAATATTAACAGTAGGAGCCCTCAGGCTGAGAAGCTTGCCTGCTCCCTTTCAACACGGCCGTAGTCATGACCGCTCACAACAACCTCTGAAAGACTACACTGGTGCAAATCTGCAACACACCAGATTACTTTAAACTAAAAATTTTAACAACTCACACAAACAAATTAACTATGCACCCCGTAAGAGGGACGGAAATGGCACAAACACTCACACTAAGAAATTATTTGCCACCAAAAGTGCAATTTGTTTTTTAAAAGGACTCTTACGGTGGAAGGGTGACCACTTTATAAACTAAAATAACTATTTAAATAAAACTCATGAAATGCAGACTTACATCAAATGTACAACATGCTCTACATTACACATATACCACCTCGCAAGATGATAGGCAAGATAAAAACATATTTCAGGAATTCGGCCTTTAAGCAATAAATTCGTTAACACCGAATCCGAACAAAACATGACAGAGCCAGCTATTACGTATGGCAGACTGACAGGCAGACAGACACTAACTGCCTAACAAATGCAGACGGGAGACAGTCGAGCAAGTTGGGGACGAGAGACTGACCAAGAAAACAAGTAGAATTTAACAAATAAATGAAACAACATATTAAAAATCACTTCTACAACTGCAATGTCTGGCGAAGACCTGGCGCAGGACCCCCAAAACGCTCTCCCGAACCGTCTGCTGCCAGCCGCTTCAACGGACGCAGCAAGGTGCGCCGATCTCCCGCCTCACAGCGTCGCAGCTTGCGCCGGCCAGCCGATGTCGTCGGTTGACTCCTGTTGCTTTTGTGTCGGCCGCGAAGCCACTACCCATCGCCATACGGCGCGGCCCAATGGACTGACGTGGCGACCTCACATGCGCCGGCGCTCAAGACGGACAAGTCACTTTGTGTCCCAGTGCGCGACCGACCGACCCATCGATCCAACCGCCAACGCCCATTGCCTAAACAAACTCGAGCAGACTGGCGGCCTAACACATACTAGCACTCCTGACGACAAACCGACACTGACTGCCGCACAGATGCGAACGAGAGACAGACCAGGAACTGGTGATGCGAGACTGACCTAGCCTCACTCCGACTGATGCCCTTAATGTACGGCGGACCGACAGACAGACACTGACTGCCTGACACTGAGCCAGCTGACCAACTGACTAGACTCAGACTCACTGACCCTGAGTGACTGACTATCTGCAGAGTTTTTTTTCCTTTATTGTGATTTCATTCCCCTGCCCCATATGGGCAGGGGAGGGCTGTCAGCGGCACAATCCGCCGCTCTTCAGCCGAGTGACATGACAACATAAAATAAGAATAAAATTTTACATACATAAGGCGATAAAGGGGAACTTAAAACAGAATAATGGGAGAAAATGGAGGTAAAAAATAGACTAACATGGAGACGTTAATGGAGGACAGTTAAAAAAAAGTCACAAGAAAGTTAAAAAACACAGTTGGCTATTCTTAAAAACTCAGAGAAGACACTGAATGGACATGCACGCGGTAAAAGGCGGCCACAGTAGTAAAAACACTCCGGAACAACACACTTAAAACCCACACGGCGAAGAATAAAACTGCCAGGTGGGACCTGCTGAGGGAAAGGGCAGAGAGGATGTGAAAGGTGGGGAGAGGAAAGGGGCAGCAGGGGAAGTGGCAGGATGAAGAGAGGAGGGGCATCAGTGGGTACTCGAAGAGGCAGGTGACACGTGGGCTGGGAGATGAAGAGGGGAGAGAGGGCACGGCAGAGTGCAGAGAACTGAAAGGAGGCCGATGAGATGGAGGGGGAGTAGGAGGGGGAAGCCGCTCAGGAGGAGGGAGGGGGAGGAGAGGGAGCCCTGAAGAGGAGGCAGGAAGATGGGGCTAGAATTGGTAGGAAGGGTAGATGTCAGGGCGAAGCTCATCATCTGGGAGGGGTAGACGGTGGAAGTTGCGTAGGAGGATGTGGAGATGGAGAGAGGGTGGGACACAACGGTAAAGGTGCGGCAACTGGGTGGGGGTGGAGAGGAAGGGAGACACCAGGGGGTGAGGGGGATCAAGGTGGCAGACAATATATAGTGTGCAGATGTGTTCAAGGAAAAGGAGAAGGTGGGGGAAGGAGATGAGGTCGTAGAGGATGTGCGTGGGGGACAGAAGGCGGATGCGGAAGGCGAGGCGGAGCGCATGGCGTTCGAGGATTTGGAGGGCTTTATAGAACCGGGGAGGGGTGGAAATCCAAGCTACGCTGGCATAACAGAGGATGGGGCGGATCAAGGATTTGTAGGTGTGAAGGATGGTGGAAGGATGCAGACCCCATGTCGGCCGGACAGGAGTTTCAGGAGGCGGAGGCAGTTGTGAGCTTTGTTTTGGATGGTAAGGAGATGGAGAGTGAGGTGGCAGTCGAGTGTGAGGCCAAGGTATTTGAGGGTAGGAGTGAGGTGGATAGGACAGCCATAAATGATGAGGTAGAATTCATGGAGGCAGAAGGGGTGGTGTGGCCTATGATGATCACCTGGGTCTTGGAGGGATTTACACAGAGGAACCACTGGTTGCACCAAGCGGTGAATTGGTCAAGGTGAGTTTGGAGGGTACATTGAGACCGTTGAAGGGTAGGATAAAGGGCTAGGAAGGTGGTGTCATTAGCGAACAGGAGAAGATGAACAGGACAGGACAGAACCTTACGGCACGCCGGCACAGGGGTAGAAAGTACGGTAGTTGGCATTGTGGATAGTCACATAGAAGGGACAATGGGAGATGAAGGATGGGGAGAGCATAGGTGTGGAGTTTGAAGAGGAGCCAGGGATGCCAGACACGGTCATAGACGTTCTGGAGATCAAGGGAAACAAAGATAGCGGAGCAATGGGAATTAAGTTGGAGGGAAAGAAGATTGGTAAGGTTAAGGAGCTGGTCGTCGGCGGAGAAGGAAGGCTGGAAGCCACATTGGGTAAGAGGAAGGAGGCGGTGCTGGTTAAGGTGGCGGTGAATATGGCGCGAGAGGATGGCCTCGAAGAGCTTACTGAACACGGAGGTGAGGCAGATTGGATGATAGGAAGAGGTATCAGAGTGAGGTTTGGCTAACTGCCGAGCTCATAGCGCCCCTTAAATGCACGTGGACAGGCTACCTTTCCCCTTTCACACCAGAGGGAGACACCAAAGCTGCGATTGCCACAGCGACGCCACCGCCAGCAACGGAGGGCGACTGTTTACTCTACGCGCTGCGGCGCGCTCTTCAAAACAGCAATTTTTACTACGGCTCAAACTCATCCAAACTCCTCGTCTGATTTTGCATACAGTCTTTACAAAGTGAATGTTGACGAATCTATTGGTACAGGGACTGTCCGTGACAAGGACAAACAACTTATTTTTTCTTTAGACACGGATACCCGCTACTCCCTTAAACACAGGGGTACGTGTTGAGATTCCGGCGGCCAGACGGCAGCGCTACAGTACCGACAGAGGGAGAGGAGGGCCTCTGGCCGTCATTAGCTGGCGGCCGGCTCGCGTCTCTCTGTTTGCCCGCACTGGCGCCACTGCCGCACTGCACTGCCCGCCAGCCGGGCTGGCGCCAGCGGCGTTCCTGGCGTGCCGGGCGCCGCTGTGGCCTCACCGTGGCATCCGCTGCGTCTCTGCGGCCGCGAGACGCGAACCCCGGGCCCGGCGCAGGCCTGGCCCGTCCTCTGGCTGCGGGCGCCCGGCTCCGGGCAGTCTGCCCAGCGTGTTCTAGGCGCGCCATCTCCCAATACATCACGGGCATTAATAAGAGGGTGAGTCAAATGAAAATATTAAATGTTTTTTAAAATATTATTTATTGTGCAGAAGTGGTACGAAGCTGTATCACTTGTTAACATAAACCCCCTGTGCTCAATGCAAGTTCTCCAGCGCTTAAAAAGTGCAGAAATTCCTTTTAAAAAAATACTTTTGGTAGTCGGCGCAACCTCTCATGCACCGCGTGGCGTACCTCTTCATGAGAACGGAACTTCTTTCCTCCCATTGAGTCTTTGAGTGGTCCAAATATATGGAAATCACTTGGGGCAACGTCTGGTGAGTATGAGGAAGACACTCAAAATGCAGATCTGTGATTGTTGCAACTGTTGTACGGGCAGTGTGGGGCCTTGCATTGTCATGTTGCAAAAGGACACCTGCTGACAGCAATCCACGTCGCTTTGATTTGATTGCACCCCGCAGATGATTTTTTTAGGAGATCTGTGTATGATGCACTGGTGACAGTGGTCCCTCTAGGCATGTAATTATCCAAAATGATGCCATTTTCGTCCCAAAAGAGAGTCAACATAACCTTCCCTGCTGATGGTTCGGCTCGAAACTTCTTTGCTTTTGGCGATGAGGAATGGCGCCATTCCTTGCTCGCTCTCTTCGCTTCCGGTTGGTGGAAGTGAACCCAGGTTTCGTCCCCAGTAACGATTCTTGCAAGGAAGCCATCACCTTCCCGTTCAAAGCGCCGAAAAAGTTCTTCACAAGCATCAACACGTCGTTCTCTCATTTCAGGAGGCAGCTGCCGTGGCACCCATCTTGCAGACAATTCGTGAAACTGGAGCACGTCATGCACTATTTGGTGTGCTGACCCGTGACTAAGCTGTAAACATGCTGCATTGTCACTCAGTCGCACCCGGCGGTTTTCCTTCACTATGGCTTCAACTGCTGCAATGTTCTGTGGAGTCACAACTCGTGCCTGACCTGGACGAAGAGCATCTTCCACGGAAGTCACACAAATTTGCGAACTTCCTACTCAAATCGTAGACTTGCTGCAGTGACAAACATGCATCACTGTTCTGAACCTTCATTCGTCGATGAATTTCAATAGGTTTCACACCTTCACTACGCAAAAACCGAATAACAGAACGCTGTTCTTCCCTGGTGCAAGTCGCAAGTGGGGCGGCTACATTTATACTGATACTGCGACCGTATGTGTGCATCTGCACTATGCTGCCACCTACAGGACATTCTGCAGGTTGTTTGTAGCATGCGTACCAACTTACAGGAGAACGGCTCGACATTTCGATTTGTTATTACAAATTTAAGGTTTTCGTTTGATTCACCCTCGTAGTTCTACGTTTTGATGAAAACCACCACAGCTTTATCTCTGGTACGCGTAACTAGGATAAAGATACTTGCAGCCTTCAGCATAGAGCTTAAAAGTTGTTAGGCACACATGTCAGAAATAATCATGAAGCGTAATAATAAGTTGAAAATTACTTACTGTACATGTCATAGCATAGAAATAATTACCAAACGTACCAATGTGGAGATTTCAAAACATACTCAATGCATTCGGTAATATCTTCAGTAAACTATCAGCGATAGCATATTTCCCTCAAAACATAGTGTTCAGAGAGATGCTGAAATCGACACCTTCTACATCTGCAAATATTTAGCGCCTATTAATATATTTCTCCGAACTCTTCGGTTTATAGCAGAATAACTTAAGTCTAGTGAAAACGAACTTACTGTCTTTCTGTGTTGGTGCTAAATAACTGCTCGTCTTTTGAACAAGACCTGCTGCAATTGCTGTATTACGAGTAACAAGACATACCATATGGTCTAAAATTAGAGAAAAAACTACATATAGCGCCAGAATCGAACTCAACAATTCATGTATTATAACGCGAAACTGTATCCACTCCACTAGACTGTTCATCATAAGAATAAACCTGATGTAAACAAACACAAACGTGGTGATTCCTCAGAAACCGTAGCACTCGTACTCTGGTGTTGTTACGATCTTGTAAGCAGGTCCTACGTATGTACAGCGCTATTACAAATGACTGAAGCGATTTCATAAATTCACTGTAGCTCCATTCATTGACATATGGTCACGACACACTACAGATACGTAGAAAAACTCATAAAGTTTTGTTCGGCTGAAGCCACACTTCAGGTTTCTGCCGCCAGAGCGCTCGAGAGCGCAGTGAGAAAAAATGGCGACAGGAGCCGAGAAAGCGTATGTCGTGCTTGAAATGCACTCACATCAGTCAGTCATAACAGTGCAACGACACTTCAGGACGAAGTTCAACAAAGATCTACCAACTGATAACTCCATTCGGCGATGGTATGCGCAGTTTAAAGCTTCTGGATGCCTCTGTAAGGGGAAATCAACGGGTCGGCCTGCAGTGAGCGAAGAAACGGTTGAACGCGTCCGGGCAAGTTTCACGCGTAGCCCGCGGAAGTCGACGAATAAAGCAAGCAGGGAGCTGAACGTACCACAGCCGACGGTTTGGAAAATCTTACGGAAAAGGCTAAAGCAGAAGCCTTACCGTTTACAATTGCTACAAGCCCTGACACCCGATGACAAAGTCAAACGCTTTGAATTTTCGGCGCGGTTGCAACAGCTCGTGGAAGAGGATGCGTTCAGTGCGAAACTTGTTTTCAGTGATGAAGCAACATTTCTTCTTAATGGTGAAGTGAACAGAAACAATGTGCGAATCTGGGCGGTAGAGAATCCTCACGCATTCGTGCAGCAAATTCGCAATTCACCAAAAGTTAACGTGTTTTGTGCAATCTCACGGTTTAAAGTTTACGGCCCCTTTTTCTTCTGCGAAAAAAACGTTACAGGACACGTGTATCTGGACACGCTGGAAAATTGGCTCATGCCACAACTGGAGACCGACAGCGCCGACTTCATCTTTCAACAGGATGGTGCTCCACCGCACTTCCATCACGATGTTCGGCATTTCTTAAACAGGAGATTGGAAAACCGATGGATCAGTCGTGGTGGAGATCATGATCAGCAATTCATGTCATGGCCTCCACGCTCTCCCGACTTAACCCCATGCGATTTCTTTCTGTGGTTTTATGCGAAAGATTCAGTGTTTAAACCTCCTCTACCAAGAAACGTGCCAGAACTGCGAGCTCGCATCAACGATGCTTTCGAACTCATTGATGGGGACATGCTGCGCCGAGTGTGGGAGGAACTTGATTATCGGCTTGATGTCTTCCGAATCACTAAAGGGGCACATATCGAACATTTGTGAATGCCTAAAAAAAACTTTTTGAGTTTTTGTATGTGTGTGCAAAGCATTGTGAAAATATCTCAAATAATAAAGTTATTGTAGATCTGTGAAATCGCTTCAATCATTTGTAATAACCCTGTATTATGTATCTCAATACTAAATTACGTTGAGTGGAACTTTGAGATATTCTAATGCACGAGTATGAACAGCGATCAACGTTTTTTTTCTCTTAACCACGCTTTAGCTGTGTAGTTTTTATTGAAACATCGTGTAGTCAGTCTCTGTACTGTTGTGCTCCGATTGTGGCGCTCTTAATACGCAGTATGTAAATGGCTGAGGCTGCTTCCCGCTCCGTAGTGAAACACGCGTGTGGAACGCAGTTAAAAAGTGCCAAGGAATAGGCTGTTCTTAATGGTTTTCACAAATTTACAGAAAAAAAGTCAGCGTTTAAAGAAAAAATCGTCATTTTTATATTATAAATACGTTTCTGTACCACATACATTATAGGAATACCTAGGTTATACCCATCCGAATGGATTTGTACTATATTGGTCAAGAACGTTTCGAGATTTTTGCCAAAAACTTTACCCCTTTATTTACTATATATGTCTTTATATACAACTACATATTTAACAAAATATGTTGCATGTGTGCATCTGAACGCTTATGTGAGATAAATCTGTCCAGAAATCTTTTACGTTTTTTGGTAGCAACATTAAACAGCAACTTATTTTTATATAGTAGTGTAGATATAGTTTTTGTATTCCATACGTATTTAAAAATGTACAGTCTATGTCTGCTCGCCCCCCCCTCCTCCCCCCCATGAACCATGGACCTTGCCGTTGGTGAGGAGGCTTGCGTGCCTCAACGATACAGATAGCCGTACCGTAGGTACAACCACAACGGAGGGGTATCTGTTGAGAGGCCAGACAAACGTGTGGTTCCTGAAGAGGGGCAGCAGTCTTTTCAGTAGTTGCAGGGGCAACAGTCTGGATGATTAACTGATCTGGCCCTGTAACACTAACCAAAACGGCCTTGCTGTTCTGGTACTACGAACGGCTGAAAGCAAGGGGACACTACAGCCGTAATTTTTCCCATGGGCATGCAGCTTTACTGTATGATGAAATGATGATGGCGTCCTCTTGGGTAAAATATTCCGGAGGTAAAATAGTCCCCCATTCGGATCTCCGGACGGGGACTACTCAGGACGTCGTTATCAGGAGGAAGAAAACTGGCGTTCTACGGATCGGAGCGTGGAATGTCAGCTCCCTTAATGGGGCAGGTAGGTTAGAAAATTTAAAAAGGGAAATGGTTAGGTTAAAGTTAGATATAGTGGGAATTAGTGAAGTTCGGTGGCAGGAGGAACAAGACTTTGGTCAGGTGAACACAGGGTTATAAATACAAAATCAAATAGGGATAATGCAGGAGTAGGTTTAGTAATGAATAAAAAATAGGAGTATGGTAAGATACTACAAACAGCATAGTGAACGCATTATTGTGGCCAAGATAGATACGAAGCCCACGCCTAATACAGTAGTACAAATTTATATGCCAACTAGCTCTGCAGATGACAAAGAAATTGATGAAATGTATGATGAGATAAAAGAAATTATTCAGGTAGTGAAAGGAGACGAAAATTTAATAGTCATGGGTGACTGGAATTCGAGAGTAGGAAAAGGGAGAGAAGGAAACATAGTAGGTGAATATGAATTGGGGCTAAGAAATGAAAGAGGAAGCCGCCAGGTAGAATTTTGCGCAGAACATAACTTAATCATAGCTAACAGTTCAAGAATCATGAAAGAAGGTTGTATACATGGAAGAAGCCTGGCGATACTAAAAGGTATCAGATAGATTATATAATGGTAAGACAGAGATTTAGGAACCAGGTTTTAAATTGTAAGACATTACCAGGGGCAGATGTGGACTCTGACCACAATCTATTGGTTATGAACTGTAGATTAAAACTGAAGAAACTGCAAAAAGATGGGAATTTAAGGAGATGGAACCTGGATAAACTGAAAGAACCAGAGGTTGTAGAGTGTTTCAGGGAGAGCATAAGGGAACAATTGACAGGAATTGGGGGAAGGAATACAGTAGAAGAAGATTGGGTAGCTTTGAGGGATGAAATAGTGAAGGCAGCAGAGGATCAAATAGGTAAAAAGACAGGGCTAGTAGAAACCCTTCGGTAACAGAAGAAATACTGAATTTAATTGATGAAAGGAGAAAATATAAAAATGCAGTAAATGAAGCAGGCAAAAAGGAATACAAACGTCTCAAAAATGATATAAACAGGAAGTGCAAAATGGCTAAGCAAGGATGGCTAGAGGTCAAATGTAAGGATGTAGAGGCTTATCTCACTAGGGGTAAGATAGATACTGCCTACAGGAAAATTGAAGAGACCTTTGGAGAAAGGAGAACCACTTGCATGAATATCAAGAGCTTTGATGGAAACCCAGTTCTAAGCAGAGAAGGGAAAGCAGAAAGGTGGAAAGAGTATATAGAGGGTCTATACAAGGGCGATGTACTTGAGGACAATATTATGGAAATAGAAGAGGATGAAGATGAAATGGGAGATATGATACTACGTAAAGGTTTTGACGGAGCACTGAAAGACCTGAGTCGAAACAAGGCTCCCGGAGTAGACAACATTCCATTAGAACTACTGACAGCCTTGGGAGAGCCAGTCCTGACAAAACTCTACCATTTGGTGAGCAAGATGTATGAGACAGGCGAAATACCCTCAGACTTCAAGAAGAATATAATAATTCCAATCCCAAAGAAAGCAGGCGTTGACAGATGTGAAATTTACCGATCTATCAGTTTAATAAGTCAGATCGAACAGCGGAGGAGTGGTACTCAAGCGTCAACTTTAGGTTACAATATCTCCGTATGTAATTAACATTTTACAATGTAACAAACGGCACTGATTACATATTTGTTTATTTGTTCAGATGAGCTAACAAAACTAACGGGGTTCCATTTAAAAAAACGTAGGTTTGTATTAAAAAACATACTTCCGTGCATTTTTTATGGTTTGTATTAAGCAATTACACTAACCCCTCTCCTCACGTTCGGTCTGTGGAATCGATTCGTCAGTAGTTGATGTGGTTTACGAAATATATCCAGCGGTAATGTTAGGTGACTCTCCCTGTATATATGTATATGCAATATAGATATTTGAAAAGTGTGTAGCATATGTCTGCCCTAACATTTATTAGCATAACGTCTAAAAATTTGAAATAAATCGATCAAGAACTTCTGGAGATAATTTACTGACAAAGTTAAAGAAAAAAAAAGTAGCCTATGTCCGTTTGTACATATATTAGACTACGGCATAAAAATCTGAAGTACTTTTGTAAACAACTTCTCGAAATTTTTGTTAACAACCTTCCCAGTTTGTATAGTGTACATACACTTATATCCAATATACAGGGTGCTTCATTTATCTTGACCGCCCTAAATAACTGTTTGTCCAGATGTAAATTACAAAATGTTTGAAGCAAATGTTCTTTAGCCGTCAGGGTGACGTCAATCAGTATGATTGCCTTCGTTGTAGCTTTGTTTTTTACAAAGATATGAACAGCGGTATGAGTTTTTTGAATGGCACCCTGTATTTTTTATTCGGTAATTCATTTACTCTCCTAAAGACCTATTCAAAAACGTATCACAGTGTACCATTCACTGAAACACAACGTTATTAATTACATAACACAACAATGACTTTCAGCGCGTGATCACAAACTCATCCACTTGCTGGAGTTGTCAGAAAACAAATGAAAACCAAGTAAAAACATAATACAAAATTGAGTTTGACTCTCCTGTACCACTGCCCAGGAGTAGAACATTCAAAGGTGCTCAAAGTGATGACCCTTGACACCGATACACTGGTGTACTCGTTGAACGGAAGAATTATTTACTGCTTCCAGTGTTGCCTGCTGAAAAGAATTACAAGCAAGCATGATACGTTCCTGCATGTCCTCTGGAGTTGTTGGAATATCGCGATAGACAACGTCTTTAAAGCATCCCCAAAGAAAAAAGTCCAGAGGATTTAAATCAGGAGACCTAGCAGGTCAAGTAACTGTTCCTTCTCGACCAATCCTTCTGGCAGGATACCTTCGGTTCGGAACACGACGTGCACGCAGGGCACTCTGTGCTGGACATCCATCGTGTTGTCACGACATAAGCATTCTGGTTCTTAGCGGCACTTCATCCAGAAGAGGAGGAAGAATTCGTCTGACGAAGTTGGCGTACGCTGTGCCGTTTAGACTACCATTGATGAAATAATGGTCAATAATTGTAGTACCAAGCATCCCACATCAGACGTTAACTCTCCATTGACGCTGATGTTCCATCTGTCTAAGCCATAGTGGGTTGTCGCTGGACGAATAATGCATGTTCCTTGTATTTACCTGTCCTTTGTTTGATAAAGAACATTCATCGGTAAACAGAGCTTTGGAGAAGAAGTTCTGGTTGGCGAGGATTTTCTGCTGTACCCACTGCCAGAACTGTAAAATTCCTGGAAATCATTTCCATGCAATTCTTGATGTAGGTGAACCTGGTAAGACTGGAACCGGTGACGTATAAGAACACGCTGTACACTGGTCTTAGGAATGCCAGTCTCGTGTTCAAGCAGTCGTATGTGTGGTGTCACCGCCAGACACCACACTTGCTAGGTGGTAGCTTTAAATCGGCCGCGGTCCATTAGTACATGTCGGACCCGCGTGTCGCCACTGTCAGTAATTGCAGACCGAGCGCCACCACACGGCAGGTCTTGAGAGACTTACTAGCACTCGGCCCAGTTGTACGACGACTTTGCTAGCGACTACAATGACGAAGCCTTTCTCTCATTTGCCGAGAGACAGTTAGAATAGCCTTCAGCTAAGCCCATGGCTACGACCTAGCAAGGCGCCATTAACCATTTCTAGAGAGAGTCTCACTTGTATCATCAAGAATGCCGTATACAAATGATGGATTAAAGTTAAGTATTCCAGCAGCTACGTACTTTTCTTTATAGCATTCATTACGTATCCTGTTTCAGACCTAAGCACCTGCGTGAGTTGACGCGTGCATTTCGGCCTCCTCTAACTACAAGGTGTTGGCACATCTGCCAACACATCAGTATGTACACACGTGGATTCATAGCAACGGAAGCGACAACAGTAACTTCGGCAGCTTCGTCCGTGCGAGTGCTCCGACGATTCCGTTGTCGTGGGTTGGAACTTCCTGTTTCCTGAAGCGTCGCAGCAAGACGAGAAAACATCCATCGGGAAGGTGGGTTCTTGTCAGGGTATCGCTCACTGTGCAGTTCCGCTGGCTGCGAGGGATTTCGCCTACCTTCAACAAGAACGATAAAAGAAACGTTATGTCGATGCAGTTTGTAGGAAGGACAGCCTTTACTGTATGCCTACTCTACACAACAGTATTTAAAAGGACCAAACTACTGTACTAAATGTACCTGTACATAAGAAAACAGTATTGCAATTACTGTTCTGTTAACTTAAATTCGCCATAGATGAGTAGCATTTCTACCTTTTCTCCGTTGGTGTACATTCTACTCACACAGCTCTTCAACTGACGATGGCTGACGGAATGATGAGTGTGCATTCTACTTATGTTTACATTTGTCCTCTGTCGACGTCAGCATGTGGATATGTTGCATTGCCCCGAGTACCTGCACTAAACGCTGGGAGCGTCAGCTTCAATGTTGCGTTATGTAATTAATAACGTTGTGTTTCAGTGAATTGTACAGTGTGATACATTTTTGAATAAGTCTTTAGGAGAGGAAATGAATTACCGAGTAAAAAATACAGGGTTCCATTTAAAAAAGTCCACCGCTGTTCATATCTTTTTAAAAAAACGAAGGTAATTATACTGATTGATGTCCCCCTGACGGCTAAAGAACATTTGCTTGAAACATTTTGTAATTTGCATCTGGACAAACAGTTATATTTAGGGTGGTCAAGATAAATGGGATACCCGGTATATTTGAAAAAAGGTGTAGCCTATGCCCTACCGGATTAGAATATCGTAAAAAAATCTAAAGTAAATCGCTCAAGAGCTTTTCGTGAGTTCTCAGAACAATGTTTGACGACGACATGACTTCATGTATAAGTGTTCGAACGTTTACTAGAGTATCGTGTAAAAGTTTTAAGTGAATCGGTCAAGAATGTATCGTAACAAAGTTAAACTATAACTTAACTTTATGTAGTAGATTATGTTGTGCTGAACAATTATGTGATTCCCATCCTTTCATTGCTGCTTGCGACCCATCAGTTCATAACCTGTTTTGAGACGAAACCACTTAAGTTAAGATTGCAGCTTTTATACCATTCTCGTAGGTGAAGAAATAGAGCAATCTGGTAGGTCGATTCAGTTTCTTTCCTAGCAACAGTAGTTCGTCCATGATCTTTTATACTTTTCAATATTCCTCTGGGCGCTGTTGCGTTTACAACCGTACTTCCATAATCGATTTTCGAGTTTTATGGAATTGTTTGAGGCACCTGTGTTATATAATATCTTGTGAATTATGTCACAAAATGCTCATCAGCATTAAAGTTTTCGACTGCGTATTCAGGATGACCTTTTGATGTGCGCATCAAATCAAATTACCTACAAGATAATCATTCACGAATGACGGTCATACAGGCCTACCATCGTTTGAGGAAGTCATAGACTTTCATAAGGAGGAGGTTTAGAGTTAACTTCAAGACTTGAAAACAAATATGTCGTCGGGCCTGGATGGAATTCCATTTCGGTGCTACGAAGAGTACATTTCAGCACTAGCTCCTTCGCTAGCTTGCAGTTATCACAAATCTCTCACCCACTGGAAAATCCGCAGCGACTGCAAAAATGTTCAGGTGACACCCACAAAATTACGGACCAATATTCTTCACATAGGTTTATTGCAGAATTCTTCAGCATATTTTGAGTTCGAATACGATAAATTTCCTTCAGGTGTAGAAGCTTGTGTCCACAAATAAGCACGAATTTAGAAAGCATCGCTCGGGATGCCTTTTTCTCGCATGATACACTACAAACCATGGATGGTGGGCAACAGGTGGATTCCGTATTCCTAGAATTCCTTGAGGCATTTGACACGGCGTCCCACTGCAGGCTATTAACGAAGGGTTCGAGCATACGGATTAGGTCCTCAGATATGTGAGTGGCTCAGTGGTTCGAAGACTTTTTAGGTAATGGAACCGCGTGGGCTGTCTTCAACGGCGAGTGCTCGTCATAGATAAGGGTAGTCTGATAGGACAGCTTTTATTCTCTATAGACGTAAATGATCAGGCGCATAAGATGTTCAGCAAATCTCGGTCGGGCACAAAGTTTTAATCTGCCAGGAAGTTTCATATCAGCGCACACTCCGCTGCAGAGTGAAAATCTCATTCTGGAAATCTCCGATTGTTTGCTGACGACGCTGCAATGTACAGGGAAATGTCGCCTTAAGCGACTGTTGGATGATACTAGATGCCAGATAAAATATTCGTTTGATGTGATGAATGGCAGGCTGCTGTAAACAGAGAGAAATCTAAGTTAATGCACGCTGATACTAGAAACAATCCCGTAGTGTTCTATCACAGTGCTAGGTGCGTGCTGCTTGACACGGAACAGTGCGAAATTGAACGAGAAGGTGAGGTCAGTATACGGAAGCGAATCGTCGAGTTTGGGATTTACTGGTAGAGTTCTAGGAGAGTGTCGCTCATTTGTAATGGAGACTGTATAGAACAGAAGTGCAACCCATTCTTGGATAGTGCTAGAACGTTTGGGATCCCCTCTACGTCAGATTAAAGGAAGACATCAAAGCAATTCAGAGGCGTGCTGCTAGATAGAATTCTCCTGTCGCCAACCTACAGTCTATGTAATTACCGTGAAGACCAGGCAAGGAAACTTAGGGTTCCTAAGGAGGGATACAGATAATCGTTTTTCTCTCTCGCTTTGTCTGATACTAGAACAGGAAAGGAAATGGCTAGTACAAGTGATACAATGGCTAGTGATACAAGGCACTCTTCGTCATGCGCCGTGGCCGGCCTCTGTGACCGAGCGGTTTTTGGCGCTTCAGTCCGGAACCGCGCTGCTGCTGCGGTCGCAGGTTCGAATACTGCCTCGGACATGGATGTGTGTGGTGTCCTTAGGTTAGTTAGGTTTAAGTAGTTCTACCTCTAGGGGACTGATGACCTCAGATGTTAAGTCTTAGAGCCATTTGAACCATCATGCGCCGTACGGTGTCTTGTAGATTATGCACGTAGGTGTAGATGTATAGTAAAGTTGTATACAAAGTAGTTATCGCACGAAGATTTAAATATATCACCCAGAAACCATCTCTTTTTCTCAGGTAGGCTATATTGTAGTGAACATTGTTCTTATTTTTGGAAAGAAATATGTAAGGACATTTTACTCTGTAGATTTGTTTTGTGGCGCTACGTTGAATCTTTACGTCAATGAATCGTGGTTCGACACCGAATTTTCACGTCATCGTAGTGCTTAATTCCTCACCTCACACGAACATTCTCCTTTTTTTTAAGTTTAGGGTAGCGTCTTTACGCCCTAACCTTGAAACGGGTATAATGATAAACCACGCCTGCTCCATGCGAAATAATCCAGTTAGTTCCCACAAAAGAGAAAGCCGGCAGAACAAAGCCTTTACTTCCTCTTCCCGGAAACTCGATACCACTCTTTAATCTTTTTAAGCCACGTTGGACACAAAGAGCATTGGTTCAATATTTCATTAATGTGGCTAAAAGCCAGTCTAAGTGAATATTTTGGAGCACAAAAGTCTGCGGTAACCAGCTTTTCGAATTTATTCTTAAAATATATCGAGGCCCATATTCGCAGAAAGGGGAAACTGCAAAAGAAGAAGCATAAAAACGCCGAGTTCTCTGTATCTGCGAAATGAAATTTTTAAATCTTTTTGCCGTTGCTCCCCTTAGGAGCATCTGTGCGCTACCAGCATATAGTCCGGTGCATTAGAACCACCAAAGGGACGGCGTTAGCGTGCGTATAATTTTCTTCTCGAGCGATACGCGTAGCCACGAGCGGAAGAAAATAAAATTTAGTCAGTAAAAGCATTCTCGTAATACAAGAACACGGCGATGACTTACACTCGAGACGTGCTTTCGTATTACCTGTACTCTGTTATTCTGATGTCAGCGTTAGGAGATTCCGAACTGCTGCCTGGTATGCTGCTGGAAGCTACAATTGTCTCCGATTCCATTTTTATTTTTCATAAGGTTGACGTAATTGTTCGAGGCATCAGAGTTTTTCTCAGTTCTTAAAGTCAGAATGCTCATCAAGCATTAACAGATATTGCTACATGATATAGTATCCATTTAGATACAGTTAATTATATTGACTTAAATTTTGTGACATTATTATATCTCTGTAATTTAACATGGAAATTCGTAATGACAAAGATATTTTATCACTGGTGGCAACAGATGATATGGTGCTTATTTCTAATTTATTACTCAACAATAAGTAGTCATGGTGATCTAAAAAGAGCGCTTACGAATTCCAGCTGCTACTCGTTAAATTGCTGTTTTATTGCAAGTAAGAATATCAGATACGTTATCTTTGACTCGGTACATGCGCTTTCAAACGTATTTTAACTGCAAAGTCAAGCTACGATAATAATCAAAGGTAAGAGATTAACCCTATTCTCATTTTATAGTGTGGTCGAGACACAATGCTGAGTTAATACTGATGACAAAAGATATATCACTGGTGCCAATACTCGTCCTGGCCCATGCTTTAAATTCATTATTCAGTAACCAGTCGACTGGGTGATCTAAGGAGAACGACACGAATTCTGGCCACTACTCCTGAAATAGGTGTTTTATTACACTGACAAATAGCAGGCACTGGCTTGCAAGCGTCAGTTTACTACCATAAAAAAAGTATAGGATTGATCCTATTCATCATTTGATAGTTAATCAAACTCACAGTCAAATTAATCACGTTCTATGTTTAAGAGTTTCTGACGTCTCTATGTTAAGTGAACATGACCACTATTGCTGCGAGAGAAGTATTCTGTCTCTTATGATGTCAACTAGCTGTGGTACCTGGCTTCGCTCTGGAAGTTGATATGAGATTGTGTGGTAGCTGGAATAGAAGAATGAATTTTAAAGTGTAAGAAGTAAAATGATTTTATTGCAAACATATTCTAACTATTTACAGTAACTGTTTATAAACAACATTCCTCTTTTTGTTATCCGGAGAATAAACAGTATTTACAAACTTTTCGAATTTCCTGCTCTAGAGCAAACCACGTTAGTTGACCGTGAGAGAAGCAGGAGTCTCCGAGGTTGACGCCGCAGTGTTTCAGAGTTTGTACTTGGCCTCTGTTAATTGCAAAACCGTAGGCTAATTTCATTGGAAATTCCAGTCTTTTAAATTCGAATGGCAATTCAGTAGAGATCAATGGTATTCTGGGGTAAACAGTGTGTGTCCTTTGTACTTTCGAGACCTAAGTTCGGGTTCTATGATGTTATTCGATAGCTGTTTGACGATCATCTTTGTTCCATTACATAGTTTTGGAGAGTTGAGATTTATGAGTAGTATGATCGGAGATACAATTTTAAGTCGAAGGCAGTGTAATGGCATTCCTGGTACTTGCAAAGAGCTTAGAAATTTTGTAGAGAAGTTCACACTTTCTTCAACGTTTGCCATCGTGTCGATCGATTTGTATATTCAATCTTCACCTGGAATTCTGTTTTGAAAATTAAAAGTGATATTGTGGACAATATTATTTTTAGTTGCCACACTTTCAAATAGCCAGTCCGGATTGGTACAGTTGTGAACAATATCTGGTAAAATTTGATCAATGAGTTTGTTTTCAGCAGTGGCTATTTTGCAGAAATCTCTGTTGACTTTAATGAGGCCGGTCGTGTGGTCAGTAAGATATGTGCCTTCGCCTATTTGGAAAAGTTGTTGAACAAAATGCGCTGTTGTTTCGTCTTGCTATAGTTCAGCTCTCATGTTTCTTGTTAGTCGCGGCGTTTGTAAGTTCTGCCAGATGTGTGATTTTTTTAAAGCGTGCATTGATCTCGCCTGCTCGTGTTGACTTGGGAACAACTGGAAGTGTTTGTCGAAAATGTCCTGAGTGTATGTTTGGAGCTCCTCCCATCACTTCAGAGCTCCCTCGCAGGTCTTGTAATGTCCTGTCCGTCGCTCCGGCCTTTTCTATTTCTAATTTCGAAGTTTACCACACTGATAGCATCTTTTCGTGGTGCTTGCGTCCCAAATTGTACAAAGGTCTGGTTGTTTCTTGCTAAACATCTTATCTTCTAGGCGAATAAGTGTTTCATTGAAGATATCGTCGTTGAATTCGGTGGTCAGTTCAGGATGAGCTTGTTGGATCTAGTGCAGTATGTCATCCCTCATACTCTGTCTGAAGGAGACCCACAGCTGTTTTATATTCGATCATTTACGTGTTGTCAGAATAACTCTGACGATTAAGCCTCTCATTATTTCAGCTGAGGCTGTGATTGACGCTTCATGTAGTATTAATTTCCAGTGGCTGTCGTTTTCCAATAGTCCTAAGAGTTGGCATGCTTCTCTGTACGTTTGGCATAGGTAACCGTCAATAGAGTTGACATCTGTGTAACTTGTTGGTCCCCGTATTTCGTGTAACAACATCCGGAGATAGAAACATTCGACGTTGTTCAGATGTACGGTGTATACTCGGCCTAGAGCACCAGTTTTCACGATTCCTGGATGATCTTTCACTGGAATCCCTTCTTTCCATCGTTGAAAGATTTTTCTTGTTGTGTTCCACGTATAATAGGGGGTCGTTGACGTATAGTACGTTTTCGCGTATGAATCGTTTTGGTACAGTTGGTAGAAAGCTGTTAATGTTGTGTTCTGAGGTTGTTCACTTGCAATTTTTCTGGCTGTGCCATTTGTGAAGTAAACTCTCTGTCCATTCTTCTAGACATATTTAATGGATTTCACTGAATTGCAGTATTCTACGTTTATGTGTGCTTGGAACATTTTGGAAAGTAGTGTGTTACATGGTACTACCCATTGATTATCTATTTCCAGTTCGTCGCTGCCTCGTATTCGTATTTTTGCTCTGAAGCCACATTTTTTGGATGATCGTCTTCTGTATTTGGGATAGTAATCAACTTCGGTTTATGTGTCGCCCAAGTATGGTTTTGGGTTTTTTTTTTTGTACATTTCTATCACTCATACGTGGCGAGATGGGGTTTAATGGCCCGCATAGTCCGTAAATCATGTTTTTTACTACTACGTCATGCAGTTCCGGTTCGTGTCGTGGACTGGGAAATTCAGGACAGACGACTTTGTCGATATGCGAGGGATGGATTCTGTCATGTAGCCATATGAGATTACGTGAGTGAGACAGTACTCTTTTTTACCATTCGATTGTGTACGTCCACCATCTAACTGTTCCAAAATTGTGGTATTTTGTGATGACTTCCATAAATCTCAGTCGTTTTTGTGGGAGAACTCGGGCTTGACCGAATGTTAGTTGTTCTTAGATTTCCGGCCACGACGAGTTGCATGTGAATGGTACGAAGAGGTCCGGTCGTCCATATTTTCTTATGTAGGTCGTGGCATCTTGAGTCTATTTGTGCATGTGTCTGTGACTTCCTATGTGTTATGAGGGTAAGATTACCATAATTCCAACGTCGTCACTGTTTCCGTTACTTATGATTGCGTCTCGAAGGTGGATATGGTCTCCTGTGCATAGTTTCTTCTGATTTAGTCTCATAAGCATCCGTATCGCTTCTACTTTTGCATACATATCTACCTGGAGCTGTTGGAATGAACGGTGAGTGTTGAGAATGTGATTTTAAGTTTCATTGACTCTATTCGTTACGAAGTAAGCGTAGAACTCTTTCGAGGCGACTTTCTTGTTTGTTTCTACGTCTATTTGAGGTTGGGTTTCTTTCATAGTAAAATGATAACCGTCCTCTGAGTGCAGAAATATTAATGCATATCTGCAATGCGTTGTAGTCCTTTTCTTCTTCGTTGTATAATTATGTCACGGCTTGTGTTATCATTGTCCACAATTACGTTGGCGACTTCGTCTATCTGAGGTGCATTAAACCGACGTTCGTGTTCTGCAGGTGGTCTTTTGTTGTCTAAAAATATAACTTTATAGTCATCAGAAATAATTCGGTCCAGTGCTGTTATGGGTATGTTCATCAGTTGACTGTATTTGTGTAAGATAATCTGTACATCATGTGGACTACTTCTCGTCTCAGTCAACTGATATCTGTTCGTCGTTGGTCAATTTATGTTTCTTTATTTCCGGTGAAATATACTTGCATAAATTTATGGTTTTCGTTTATTAGTGGTAGAAATGATCCCATGTTGTGATTGGTTTATCCTTGGACGGAGGAAAACATAATTGATTTCATCTTAACATGTTGATTGAAGTGACTACCAGTGAAGTCATTTGGAAGCAGGCGTTGCGGCATTTATATTCTGAAGAAAGTGTTTTGACTCTGGATATCTCCCGACCATGTAACGTACAACTTCGTGCAGAGGTGCTTCCAGCGATGGTAATCGAATTTTTCCATTCATGCAATAGAAATCTGGTGTTTCTCTATGGAATTTTTTGGCGTTGCAAAATTGGAAGATGTTATCCATTTTTCCGATTACGACGTGTTTGTGTTGCTATATTTTTCGTCGGATCGTAGTGGAATGCTTCGTTTGCTGTACTGTTCCCCCTTGTCCACGTCCGCGCTTCTCAGAGGGTGATATTTTCATGGTTGGCTTGAGTTCGCAATCTTTAACTACACTACTTGCCATTAAAATTGCTACACCAAGAAGAAATGCAGATGATAAACGGGTATTCATTGGACAAATATATTATACTAGAACTGACATGTGATTACATTTTCACGCAATTTTGGTGCATAGATCCAGAGAAATCAGTACCCAGAACCACCACCTCTGGCCGTAATAACGGCCTTGATACGCCTGGGCATTGAGTCAAACAGAGCTTGGATGGCGTGCACAGGTACAGATGCCCATGCAGCTTCAACACGATACCACAGTTCATCAAGAGTAGTCACTGGTGTATTGTGACGAGCCAGTTGCACGGCCACCATTGACCAGACGTTTTCAGTTGGTGAGAGATCTGGAGAATGTGCTGGGCAGGGCAGTAGTCGAACATTTTCTGTGTCCAGAAAGGCCCGTACAGGACCTGCAACATGCGGTCGTGCATTATCCTGCTGAAATGTAGGGTTTCGCAGGGGAGTAGGGCCACGGGTGGTAACACATCTGAAATGCAACGTATACTGTTCAAAGTACCGTCAATGCGAACAAGAGGTGACCGAGACGTGTAATCAATGTCACCCTATATCATCACGCCGGGTGATACGCCAGTATGGCGAAGACGAATACACGCTTCCAATGTGCGTTGACGCCAAACACGGATGCGACCATAATGATGATGTAAACAGAAGCTGGATTCATCCGAAAAAATGACTTTTTGCCATTCGTGCACCCAGGTTCGTCGTTGAGTACACCATCGCAGGCGCTCCTGCGTGTGATGCAGCGTCAAGGGTAACCACAGCCATGGTCTCCGAGCTGATAGTCCATGCCGCCGCAAACGTCGTCGAACTGTTCGTGCAGATGGTTGTTGTCTTGCAAACGTCCCCATCTGTTGACTCAGGGATCGAGACGTGGCTGCACGATCCGTTACAGCCATGCGGATGAGATGCCTATCTCGACTGTTAGTGATACGATGCCGTTAGGATCCAACACGACGTTCCGTATTACCCTCCTGAACCCACTGATTCCATATTCTGCTAACAGTCATTGGATCTCGACCAACGCGAGCAGCAATGTCGCGATACGATAAACCACAATCAAGCCAAGCTACAATCCAACCTTTATCAAAGTCGGAAACCTGATGGTACGCATTTCTCCTCCTTACACGAGGCATCATAACAACGTTTCACCAGGCAACGCCTGTCAACTGCTGTTTGTGTATGAGAAATCGGTTGGAAATTTTCCTCATGTCAGCACGTTGTAGGTGTCGCCACCGGCCCCAATCTTGTCCGAATGCTCTGAAAAGCCAATCGTTTGCTTATCACAGCATCGTCTACCTGTCGGTTAAATGTCACGTCTGTAGCACGTCATCTTCGTGGTGGAGCAATTTTAATGGCCAGTAGTGTATAACTTTGTGCCGAACTCCAGAACACACCTAAAAGACTTCGAATGGACCGCAGTGTTCCAGAACATTCCACGACATTCGAGTGTGTTCTGGAACGTTCCACAATGATCTGGAGCACTCCGAGATGTTCCCGAACATTCTGGAATCTTCTCGAATGTTCCAGGTTATTCCTGAACATTCTATAACAACCCGGATCGTTTTGAAATATCCCGTAACATTCTGGAATGTTGTGGAATACTCCGAAATACTCAAGAATGTTGTGGAATGTTCTCGAATACTCTCGGATGTTCTGGAATGTTCTAGAAATTTCTAGGGGACGAAGCTTCCCAACTCTTATATCTTTAAAAGCACGCCACCCTGGTAAAAAATGGAACCTTCTTCATGTATGGGGGTAGAGGGCTACCGTAAGACATAACTCCCTTGATCGTATCGGGTCTGGTTTCTGAGTTTTAGCAGCACTCACATTTTACACTTACTTTTATGATATATATTGATTACATGTTCAGTCCCGCATGCAAACAGACATAGATTTCGGAACTGCTGCGAGACTAGTAAAGGAAATTAAGAAAGAAATATTGAAACTTGAATCAAGTCATTTAAATATTTATTAATTTATTCAATTAGTGGTACAGTTCCATTGAAATTTTTTTAAATTAAATACATCACAACGAGACCGCTTCCTCGACAACACATATTGTGGGTGACTTGGATTGGTGTAATTTGCTGTATTTGCGGAGTGTGTTAGACGTCAGTTTTGATTTCAGCAAAGAAATCATTCCACGGGGCTGTATTTGAAAATTGTGCTATACTGAATAAAGAACGATTTTAGAATACAGCCCGGTGGAATGATGTCGTTCCACAAATATATAGAAGCTGTTGTGCCCACCCAAAGGAAAAAAAGTAGCTTTTGTCTCACTTGTGCCCAAAAATTGGTTAATATTTTCTCTAATGCACACAGGCTCTGACAACAGCTTCCGTTTCAGCATCAGATGAATGTCAAACTACCCGTGTATATATTTTCTCCGCGGTGTCCTATCTCGTGTTTACATCTACATAATTATTCCACACGCTATTTTATCGTAGGTGGCGGAGAGTAAGTAGTACACTTATTTGATACTCCCTTCCCTCGAAGCTGAAGAACGAGAAGCCAAAGCCTCACTAATCTGCTGTATGTTGACCATAACAGCTCATGACATTGTAATTCCAACAGAGATGTCAACGGACTAGGAAGAACTGTTCAGTGAAGTGAATATTGTCTTTAAACGACGGAGTACCAACAAAAGTAAACAAGGGTGATGGAGAGGTGTGAAACCAAACAAGGAGGCGCTGATGGAATTAGATTAGGAAACGAGATAATTAAGATAGTAGATAAGTTTTGCTGTTTGGGCAGCAAAATTATAGACGACGGTGGATATGTCAGAAGACAAATTGAAAAGTATATAAGTAGCCATCAGCTCTGAGGACGATGTGCTGCATAAATGAGTAAACCTGAAAAGCACTCTACAGTATGCCTTAGACGGATATATGCCAAGAATGATTGTGAGGGGTATAAAAGATCTACTGTAGTTCAAGTGACATGAGAGAAATTTACTGTGAAAAGAAAAGCATCTTCATCTCCAATTTAAGAAAAAGCTGAACGAAACGGAAATGAACGTAAAGAGGGCGATGCAAGAAGCATTCAATGAATTTGAAAGTAAAATTTTGTAAACCTAACTGGTTAAAAACCCTAAGAAGTTCAGGCTCTGTTTGAAGTCAGTAACTAAGAGGTCATACTGATACGGAACAGAAGACAGCGTAGACAAGAACGATTTACTGAATTCGGTCTTCAGAAACAATTCCACAAGTGGAAATCGTAGTACGGTTCCTCGCACGGAAGCCAGACAGATAACGATATAAGTAAACGCAGAACAGAAAAGCAACTTCAGTTGCTCAACAGTGGAAAGGCAACTGAACCGGATGAGATACCTGTGAGGTTACACAGATATCACGCGACAGATCTTGTTCTAACAGTGGTTTACAGTAGGTCACTGGAGCAACGAAGGGTCCCTAGCGATTCGAAGAAAGTGCACGGTATTTCCATTATTGAGAAACGCAGTCAGGCAGACACATATAAAATTACAGGCCCTTAATGCCGACGTCAATAATTTATTACATGCCATTTTTCAGGGGATCATATCTCGGGCTCTCTTGATCACAGAGATAAGGGGTCAAGTGTTTTGTACAATCCTTGGACTAGAGGTGATTTATATATGTATCAGAAGAACGGCCATGTTGTAGCTATCCTACAGTACAGTACGGTTACACACTTCTCCAGCTCAGGCAAACTGAGCAAATTTGTTGTTTCTATTGCATTAGGCATAGTCTGGTGTGGGCTTTAAGCAGCTTATGAAAGCACCATTTGTTCATGGACGGTTTCTGAGAATACCCGAAAAACAGTGATTTTTGAGTACCAGAATATCTACGATTGATATTCAAGAGAAATCTTCGAAACTTTTACCGTATGTTTTCAATATGACATTCTCGGGGCTAGTAGAAACATTGTAACGTTGTTGCTTTAATTTTCTTTGAAAGCGGTGCTGATAGACAATAAAAGCGGGTTAAAAGCTGTGAGCTGTCTGGGGAAGTTAACCTTGCATTACTGCGCAACTGTTTCACCACGTATCCAGTCTATCTTACCAAATTCCCAACCAGACTAACATTAGTTATAATCTTTTAATAGTCATACGACAACCGGTGATATATATATATATATATAAAAGAGAATTTAAATAAAAAGAAATAAATCAGTTTATATTTGGAAATTTATTTTAACATTGATCATTAAAATTTCAGCATATTAAACTTGAGTCGTAACTAAGCTGGTGCCTTATTTAGGATTGTGTAAATGTGAGTTTGTAATCTTACGGAACACATCAAATAGGGAGCCAAGATTGGGAGACTACATACAACACTGCATTCATAAAATAACACACGAAGAACGTTGAAACATATGCAAGAGGAAATTAACCACAACCAACCGCTTCAATTTTCACCCAAAGAAGTTACGTTCGTAGCGAAATCCTGTCCGTCATGTAATTACCACACACTGGTATACTAAATACATACTAACTCTCTGTGAAATCTTCCCGAAAAGAATAGCTGAGGGCTACTTTGATGATTACACCACACGCTTCACGTGGTCAACTTGGTTTACACAAAGAGTGTAACTCCACAATAATTTTGATAATTAAATAAATAAATAAATAAATTCGATCGAAAAGCAATTTACAAAAGAAAAACCTCGAACTGGTTACTAACGTCTTACTATTAACCTGATGGGCCAAACAATTGTATAAGCACGTGGTACTGGTCTCACAAAGTACACCCCACGTGGGTTGAACATAAAGAAAAGTTGCTATATTGAAAAATATTGTCAAGACGAGACGTTATAATGTAACGCACATTCGCATTTAAGACTGATGATCTTAGTTAGAGTTACTGATCAACACGTGGTTCCACTTTACTCACAAAGTAGTGACAAAGTAACTACTGGAAGATATTCTGAACTTCACACTCGAAATACACTGCGTTACAATTTAAGATAACATTAGATGTTTTAGAGCTAAACCTGAAATAAAGGTGATTAAATTTTCAGTTAGGCTGAACTTAAGAAATCCATTGTCCTACGGACTTAGCAGACACGCGCTTAGCCGGAGATCTTACCACTTCAGACGCTCGCCACGGACAGACTGCACTGGTCCCTTCCTGAGGGGTGGCACACAAATACAAACGGAAGTGGCCAGAGGGGCAGCTTCCTACACCAACATGACAAGGGACGGACAGGACCATACTAAGGATAGAAACCTCTTTGCTTTTAGAAAGCGTAGGTACCTGTTCTGACGTTGGTCCTACTGTTCTCTAGCAGACAGGCTTGTCTGCTACCCTCAAGTATGTAACCAGAAACTCATTTGCTCATTCATCCTCTCACACAGAAGGGAAGGGGGATGACAGTATCTTATCATATACAGTATATAAAAGAAGGCGGATGTATGTTCCGTACGAGACTGTGTGACATGAATCACATATAAACTGTGTTTTAAAGTGTAGTAGTGTGACAGATCGTTCTTGTTTATGTGTAAAAGTAACACGTTCCACTACTCAGTCTCCTCCCAGATAGTCAGAAACGCCACAGTAAATTTAGAAAAGGAATTTATGCCGTAAATGACAACAGATTTAAGAAATTAACATGAAAGGAATCCAACAGAGACCTTTCAACATTCTTTTGATATCATTATGCATTACCGATATCCAGAGCTTCGAAATAACGGAACGTAGGCACATAAAATATGCACACAATATCCGGTCAGTTTTAACTCATTTAGTGGTGACATAGCATTGGTTCTGGGGTCACCTCAAGGGTACTGAGGTCACCAAATTACATTTTTACTTGTCATTTTTTCGCCAATAAAACTTAATGACTCCGCTCCCTCTGTATAACGGGCACTTGTCGGTACATAGCCTGACTTGACCTGAAATTATTCGATGGTGCCACCTGGTGGCGTAAGCACCTTACCAAAAATCATTTACCCCTCAAAATTCTTTTACTTGCAGATCAAACACTGCATTTTTAGACATGCTGTATGTGTAGCCTAAAATTTTGTTCATTTTTGTGCAAAGTGGTCTAAAGTGTACTTTTTTGGATGAGAGACAATTTTGAGTTAACCTCACATTATGGGTAATTATTTGTTGTTTATATGTGTGAAAAGATATAAATATGTCGAAGTATATAAATAACTGTTAATACATTACTGATATAGAGAATTTATTTCATATAAGCAGAATATCCTAATGTGACAGGAAAACGAATAGTATCAGCTAAAATATGCTACTGTGTCGCAGCACAAAAAAAGGCAAATATGATCATTTTTTAAAAGACGCTTAGAGAAAAGTGGATAATCAGCTGCCTGAGTACCCATTCCACCTTCCTCGTCAAAAAAATTTGATATGTGAACATGTGTTGTTGTTGTTGTTGTGGTCTTCAGTCCTCAGACTGGTTTGATGCAGCTCTCCATGCTACTCTATCCTGTGCAAGCTTCTTCATCTCCCAGTATCTACTGCAACCTACATCCTTCTGAATCTGCTTAGTGTATTCATCTCTTGGTCTCCCTCTACGATTTTTACCCTCCACACTGCCCTCCAATGCTAAATTTGTGATCTTGATGCCTCAAAACATGTCCTACCAACCGATCCCTTCTTCTAGTCAAGTTGTGCCACAAACTTCTCTTCTCCCCAATCCTATTCAATACTTCCTCATTAGTTATGTGATCTACCCATCTAATCTTCAGCATTCTTCTGTAGCATCACATTTCGAAAGCTTCTATTCTCTTCTTGTCCAAACTAGTTATCGTCCATGTTTCACATCCATACATGGCTACACTCCATACAAATACTTTCAGAAACGACTTCCTGACACTTAAATCTATACTCGATGTTAACAAATTCCTCTTCTTGAGAAACGCTTTCCTTGTCATTGCCAGCCTACATTTTATATCCTCTCTACTTCGACCACATCAGTTATTTTGTTTCCCAGACAGCAAAACTCCTTTACTATTTGAAGTGTCTCATTTCCTAATCTAATTCCCTCAGCATCACCCGATTTAACTCGACTGCATTTCATTATCCTCGTTTTGCTTTTGTTGATGTTCATGTTATATCCTCCTTTCAAGACACTGTCCATTCCATTCAACTGCTGTTCCAAGTCCTTTGCTGTCTCTGACAGAATTACAATGTCATCGGCGAACCTCAAAGTTTTTATTTCTTCTCCATGGATTTTAATACCTACTCCGAATTTTTCTTTTGTTTCCTTTACTGCTTGCTCAATATACAGATTGAATAACATCGGGGACAGGCTACAAGCCTGTCTCTCCCTTCCCAACCACTGCTTCCTTTTCACGTCCCTCGACTCTTATAACTGCCATCTGGTTTCTGTACAAACTGTAAATAGCCTTTCGCTCCCTGTATTTTACCCTGCCACCTTCAGAATTTGAAAGAGAGTATTCCAGTTAACATTGTCAAAAGCTTTCTCTAAGTCTACAAATGCTAGAAACGTAGGTTTGCCTTTTCTTAATCTTTCTTCTAAGATAAGTCGTAAGGTCAGTATTGCCTCACGTGTTCCAACATTTCTACGGAATCCAAACTGATCTTCCCCGAGGTCGGCTTCTACCAGTTTTTCCATTCGTCTGTAAAGAATTCGCGTTAGTATTTTGCAGCTGTGACTTATTAAACTGATAGTTCGGTAATTTTCACATCTGTCAACACCTGCTTTCTTTGGGATTGGAATTATTATATTCTTCTTGAAGTCTGAGGGTATTTCGCCTGTCTCATACATCGTGCTCACCAGATGGTAGAGTTTTGTCATGACTGGCTCTCCTGAGGCCATCAGTAGTTCAAATGGAATGTTGTCTACTCCCGGGGCCTTGTTTCGACTCAGGTCTTTCAGTGCTCTGTCAAACTCTTCACGCAGTATCTTATCTCCCATTTCGTCTTCATCTACATCCTCTTCCATTTCCATAATATTGTCCTCAAGTACATCGCCCTTGTATAAACCCTCTATATACTCCTTCCACCTTTCTGCCTTCCCTTCTTTGCTTAGAACTGGGTTGCCATCTGAGCTCTTGATATTCATACAAGTGGTTCTCTTCTCTCCAAAGGTCTCTTTAATTTTCCTGTAGGCAGTATCTATCTTACCCCTAGTGAGACAAGCCTCTACATCCTTACATTTGTCCTCTAGCCATCCCTGCTTAGCCATTTTGCACTTCCTGTCGATATCATTTTTGAGACGTTTGTATTCCTTTTTGCCTGCTTCATTTACTGCATTTTTGTATTTTCTCCTTTCATCAATTAAATTCAATATTTCTTCTGTTACCCAAGGATTTCTATTAGCCCTCGTCTTTTTACCTACTTGATCCTCTGCTGCCTTCACTACTTCATCCCTCAGAGCTACCCATTCTTCTTCTACTGTATTTCTTTCCCCCATTCCTGTCAATTGTTCCCTTATGCTCTCCCTGAAACTCTGTACAACCTCTGGTTCTTTCAGTTTATCCAGGTCCCATCTCCTTAAATTCCCACCTTTTTGCAGTTTCTTCAGTGGCAGGAGGAACAAGACTTTTGGTCAGGTGATTACAGGGTTATAAATACAAAATCAAATAGGGGTAATGCAGGAGTAGGTTTAATAATGAATTAAAAAATAGGAGTGCTGAAATACACCAGGAGAAAGACAGTGACGGTGTGAGAGAGAGGAGACAGCGATAGTGGGCGAGGGACAGTGGCAGTGAAAGGAAAAGAAGGATGGATGAAGACAACAGCAATGGGAGTCAGAGAGAGAAGAGGTAATAGTGGTCAGTGAGAGACAGTGGAACACAATAGGAAGACATGGATGGAGACGGTAGCAGTGGCAGAAAAAGACAGAGGAGACAGTGGAAATGAAAAACGAGACACGAATGAAGACCATCCACAGGCTTTGGGGAGTCTGGACCTCAGCCCCTCCCCTCCCAGACTGGCGGACTTTACCCCATCACATAAACCCAGGTGTTAGAAGTCATGTTAATGTTTCCCGCTCTAGGGGTCAAAACCCAAGCAAGCTATCAACAAGGACACGTCTGCAAAGGAGACAATGGTGATCGAAGAGAGACAGAAGACTGTAAGTGCGAAAGATACAGACAGTGGAAATGGGGGAGAAAAAGAATTGGGCAGGGACCATGGTAGTGGGACAGGGAGACAGTGAAAGCGCCAGAGAAGGACGCAGTTGTAAGGAAGAGCCCCTGATTTCTTTGGAATTGGAATTACTGCATTGTTCTTGAAGTCTGAGGGTATATCGCCTGTCTTCTACACTCATGTTTGTAAAAAAGCGGAACACTTTGAACGACTACAGATAGGACGTTCACATTCGCAGGATATGTACGTTAGTATGTGAGACGCTCCGCTAATCCCGCAGGACGGGACAGATAGTAGTTTAAATTGTGGGAAGGGGCCAAAATAAGGGACTGTCAGTTGCACATACAACTTTATTATTTGTTCAAACATTACAAGAGCTCAAAAAAAAATTAATCTTTGGGACTTAATTACCAGCTAAGAGCCACCTTAATTTAAAACGGCTGAAGGCCAGTAACTTAAAACACAAGCGTAATCAGAAATTTAAAAGGCAAGCCTTATCTTAAAACATTTCTTTATTTAGGCTAAGGTAAACAAGTTAGATTCAAATCGCCTGAAGACCTAAAACTTAAAACTGCATGACATTAATTTGTTTTAAATGCCAAATGCCTTACGTGAAACAGTTCTTTAATTTAGGCTGAAGGCCTTAAGAACAAAGCAACTCTAATTTTAAAAAAAACATCGGTTATAAGCCATACAAGTACAAGCAACAAGAACAAATTTAAAAAAAGTAGGGCAGTATATCCAAGGGCGCTCAGATGTTCGAGGGTCGGCCTGTAATTCAAACACTAACTCTCGCTTAGGTGAGACTGGCAGTCGGGCCAACCATTCACGATCCGACGACAACCCAACCGACCGACAGTCAGTGGACCCACCAACAAGATAACTTCCAGTTCACCCCACCAAGACACAACAGGCAGTTCAACGGAACAACGTAGAAGATATTGGCGTCCACAACCAATCATACAGGGAGCTGTCAAACTACACACCGTGCTGGACAGCAACAACACGATGAGGAATCTGCACCGCCTGAAACTTACGTCAACGGCCAGGGTAGGTAACCGGAACGTTAAGGGCTACAAGGCAGAAGATTTCGCTGGTGCACTGCAATTCAAATACCCAAATACACTGAAACTCCACCAGAGGGTGGCTAGAATTTTCCAACTTGAAAACCACATTGTTGCTCGTGCGAATATCCCAACAGTCGACAGCGAATTCCAAACGACACAATGTGAAGAGTCTTGACTTGCTGGTAGGTTAAATCAAAACTCAACTTTCGTATGCAGGATCGGTGAGCCACGGACCTTGTAGCAATGGGAACAGCGCCACACACCTGGTAGAGACCGCCAGCGGGCCCCGGCCAAACTACGCCCCGCCCGAGAATTCCTCACCTCTCCACGCCAACCGACCGACTGGTCACACACCGCCCAGCCAGAAACCATAAGCGCCAGGTCAAAGATAGTCCAAGGCGCGAATATCGATACACACCGCTGCTACCACCCGCAGAAGGAGAGGATAACAGCATAATCGCGATAACCACGGGAGACTAAACACAGAATCGCAACGAAGGTTTAATCCAGCGCATAACATGAGCCAGCCGCGGCTCAGTATGTTCTGCAGACATGGTTAGTATTTGATTGATGTTGGCCCACTGGTTCAAGGTCAACATCGATGTAGCTGTGTAATACCACCTACCGGTAATATGCGCCTGCGGCTCTCGATGTAGCTGTAAATCGAAGGTAATGGATCAGTGTGACTGGAGCAGGCGTGCAGGATGTCTCACAGACGTATGAGCGAACCGTACCATCAAATCAGTGAGTTAGACTGTACGTTATAGGGATTCGGGAAACGGCTGCTCGTGTGAGCCGAAATGTTTCGGCAGTGCAACGGGCGTCTGCAGAATAGTTCACGGAAGGCCGTAGAAAATGACGGGTCACGTCGCACAATCCAGACAACCCCCAGAGAAGATCGGATCTGGATCTGGGTCTAAGCACTATGGGACTTAACATCTGAGGTCATCAGTCTCCTAGACGTAGAACTACTTAAACCTAACTAACCTAAGGGCATCACACTCATTCATGCCCGAGGCAGTATTCGAACCTGCGACCATAGCAGCAGAGCAGTTTCGGACTGAAGCGCCTAGAACCGCTCGGCCGCAGCGGCCGACAGAGAAGATCGACACCACATCCAAATGAGTGCAGGACAGATCTCCGTCCATCTTGGCTCTGGCGCAGCAGTGGAACAGTGTAACACATCTTACACTATCAGCGGTGACAGTCCGTCGCCGCTCACCACGGCATGGGTTACGTGCGCGTCGTCCTCTTCTCCGTCTACCTTTGACGATCATGCAGAAACATGCTAAACGGCAATGGTGTATGGAATAACATCGTTGGAGGCAGGAATGGCATCAGGCAGTGCTTTCGAATGAATACAGGTTCTGTTTGTTTGAAAATGATGGCTGCGTTTTGGTTCGCCGCAGACAGGGCGAATGGCATCACAGTGACTGCCTCAAGGCTTTATGGTGCTATTAAGTACAATCACAAATCAGAGTTGGTGCGTGTCCAGGGCCCTGTGGCCAGTGTGAACTAAGCGAATAACGTCCTGCGACCTGTAGTCAGCAACACAATGCACAACCACACGTTGCACGAACACGCGCCTACTTGTAGTCACGGGATTTTACTTTGTCCTGGCCTGCTGGATCACCAAACTTGCCGCCAAGCTGAAACGTGTGGGATACGGTGAAACGACGGGTGCAGTGCTGTGAACCAGTGCTATCCACCACAGATGGACTATGGAACCAGGTGAATGCAGCATGGATGGCTATACCACAGGACGCCATTCGCGCCTTATACGAGTCGATGCCATCACGCATCGAAAAAGTTATCAGGGCCCATAGCGGAAGCTTTGTCCGTTAGGCAACAGGACACATTCTGCACCGAGGTGACTGAAATGCTAATCATTTCTGTAGAGTATACTACTGTTCATGTCCTGTGAATATGAACGTCCTATCTCTAGTCGTTCAAGGTGTTTTGTTTTTTCTGATCATGAGTGTACATCTTACACACCAGGAGGAATAGTTTTGTTAAGGTTATCAGTAAGTCTGATGGAATGTCGTCTACTGTAGGGGCCTTGTTTCGACTTAGGTTTTGAAGTGCTGTGTGAAATTCTCGCTTTGTCATATCTTCCATCTCATCTTCTCTACGTCCACTTTCCTTTCTACAATATTTCCTTGAGGTTCATCTCCCTAGGCCCTCTCCTTCCGCATTCCAGCCTTCCATTCTTTGCTTCGTATTGGTTTTCCATGTGAGCGCTTGATGTTCATATTGCTGCTTCTCTTTTTTTCCAAAGGCCTCTTTAACTTTTTTATAGGCGATATCTATCTTTCCCTTGGTGATAAATGCTTCTAAATCTTTACATTTGTCGTACAGCCATTTCCGCTTAGTCATTTTGCACTTCTGTCAACCTAACATTTAGACGCTTGTATTCCCTTTTACCTTCTTTATTTGCTGTGTTTTTAAATTTTTTTCCTTTCGTCGACTGAATACAATATCTTCTCCGTTATCGAAGGATTTTTAGTAGGTCGTGTATTTTCATCTATTTGATCCTCTGTTGCCTTCACTACTTCATCCCTCATAGCTACCCATTCGTCTTCTACTGTATTCCTTTCCCCCATTCTACTCAATCCTTGCCTAACGCTCCCTCTGAAATCCTCAAAAACTTCTCGTGTATAACGTAGCTTCTGCTATATAACACATCTTGCTTCAATGACAGGTAAGCGGGCTAGGTGAACTCAAGGTAATCATAAGATATTTTTATCGGCCATTCGGCGACACGGTAACAGTTGTGGAATCATTCAAAGAAAGTCTACACTCAGTAGCGGAGAAATACCCTGGTGATGCAATATTAATTGGAGGTAAGTGAAGACTGGAACATCTATGGACTGCAGGTTTTGCGGACAGGCAGTGTTCTGAAGTTTTGAGCACGTTTTCCAAAAACTGTCTTGAACAGCATTTTCGAAAACCCACACGCAATTGAAATATATTAGACCTCGTAGCTACAGACAGGTCTTACCCTACCGACGGTGTGAGTATAGAGGCATAATACCGACGATTACTGTCTAAGTTAATAAATCTGTTAGTAAGGCTAGGAGAGCCTTCATGCTGGGAAGAGCAGACAAACCGGCGTTAGCATCCTACTTAGACAACGAATGGACATAATGTTGGATGTAGACGCATAATGCACAAGTTTGAAATCGCGCTCTGTAGAGGTATATGCCGAGTAGGCGTAAGTGGATTAAGGACGGAGAAGACAGTCCGTGGTTTAGCAATAGTGTTCGGAAAATGCTAAGGGAGCAGAGACTCTTGCACAGTCTGTTCAAAAAACAGCGCCGAAAATTCGTCAGTCGGAAGTTAGCAGAAACTTGTGCACGTATAAAAAGATCTGTGTGCGTACTCGTACAACTTCCGCCGTACCGAAAAATCTTGCCCACAACCAGAGAACATTCCTGTCCGTAAAATCACTAAGTGAATCCTTCTGTCCAGTCGCGAATCAATCCAGTCGCTTGTCAATCATTCGGCTGTGGCAGTGGAAGGCAGCAAAAGGAAAGGTAAAGCTTTTAATTTCACGATTAAGAAAAGATCCACTTAGCACGATCGTACAGATACGCCGTTGTTTGACCATCGCTCAAAGTCCTGTATGGAGAACATAGTAATAGGCATCCCTGGCGCAAGGAGCAGATGAAACAGCTGAAAACAAACAAGTCGGCAGGTCCGATTGCAAACCCAGTTTGGTTCTACCTCTTACTGAGATTGCGTTTATCGCGAATGGGTCGCTCAGCTGTAAGTCCCAGCCTACTGGAAGAAACTCTGCTGACTCTTGCATGTTGTTGTTGTGGTCTTCAGTCCTGAGACTGGTTTGACGCAGCTCTCCATGCTACTCTATCCTGTGCAAGCTGCTTCATCTCCCAGTACCTACTGCAACCTACATCAAAAAATGGTTCAAATGGCTCTGAGCACTATGGGACTTAACATCTATGGTCATCAGTCCCCTAGAACTTAGAACTACTTAAACCTAACTAACCTAAGGACAGCACACAACACCCAGCCATCACGAGGTACAGAAAATCCCTGACCCCGCCGGGAATCGAACCCGGGATCCCGGGCGTGGGAAGCGAGAACGCTACCGCACGACCACGAGAAGCGGGCGCAACCTACATCCTTCTGAATCTGCTTAGTGTATTCATCTCTCGGTCTCCCTCTACGATTTTTACCCTCCACGCTGCCCTCCAATACTAAATTGGTGATCCCTTGATGCCTCAGAACGTGTCCTACCGACCGATCCCTTCTTCTGGTCAAGTTGTGCCACAAACGTCTCTTCTCCCCAATCCTATTCAATACTTCCTCATTAGTTATGTGATCTATCCATCTAATCTTCAGTATTCTTCTGTAGCACCACATTTCGAAAGCTTCTATTCTCTTCTTGTCCAAACTATTTATCGTCCATGTTTCACTTCCATACATGGCTACACTCCATACAAATACTTTCAGAAACGACTTCCTGACACTTAAAACTATACTCGATGTTAATAAATTTATCTTCTTCAGAAACGCTTTCCTTGCCATTGCCAGTCTGTATTTTATATCCTCTCTACTTCGACCATCATCAGTTATTTTGCTCCCCAATTAGCAAAACTCCTTTACTACTTTAAGTGTCTCATTTCCTAATCTAATTCCCTCAGCATCACCCGACTTAATTCGACTACATTCCATTATCCTCATTTTGCTTTTGTTGACGTTCATCTTATATCCTCCTTTCAAGACACTGTCCATTCCATTCAACTGCTCTTCCAAGTCCTTTGCTGTCTCTGACAGAATTACAATGTCATCGGCGAACCTCAAAGTTTTTATTTCTTCTCCGTGGATTTTAATACCTACTTCGATTTTTTCTTTTGTTTCCTTTACTGCTTGCCCAATATATATAACAATGTTAAAACAACGGATACACATAGCTACAGACCAATATCCTTTACATCGTTTGCTATAGAATTCTTGAACATATTGGATTTTCCTATATAATAAAACAGAAAGGTTCTGTCCATGAACGAGCACGGCTTTAGAAAGTACCACTCGTGCGAAAATCACGTAGCGTTTTTCCCACATGACATCTTACAAACCACTGGTGAAGGGCGACAGGCAGACGACAGGCAGATTCCACATTTCTATATTTCCGGAAAGCGTTTGAAACGGTATCCCACTGCAGACTCTTAACGAAGGTTCATAGATATGGGAGTGGCTCATGGACTTCTTAATGTAGGGCACACAGTAAGTTGTCCTCGACGGCGAGTGTTCGAGACGAGGGCATCGCCAGGAATGCTCCAGGGGAGCGTGAAGGACTGCTTTTTTATGCTTTGCATGAACGACCTGACAGATAGTGTGAGCAGCAATCTGCTACTGTTTCCTGGTGACGTCAATGTTCGGGAAAGTATCGTCGTTGAGCAATTGCGGAGGAATACTTAGACAGATTTTCAATTTGGTATGATGAATGGAAGCTTGCTCTAAATGTATGAAAATGTAAATTAATGCAGATGATCAGAAAAAACAATCCTGTCATGTTCGACTAAATTGTTAATAGCATACTGTTTGTCAGTCACGTTGATTAATTATGTACACGCAGCGTAGGAAAGCGGTACGAAGTGGAATGAGCACATAAGAATGGTAGTAACGAAGGCGAATGGTCGAGCTGGATTTTTGGGAGAATCCGAGGAAAATATATAAAGGAGACCGCAAAATAGTGCGACCCATTCTAGGATACTGCTTCAGTGCTTGGGATATAAAATCAGTCTCTAAGAGTGAAATATTTTCAGAATTTATGTGTTTATTTAGTTCAGTACGAAGTTTTGGTAATTTCGTTGGTTTTATAAGTTTAATAACAGGTGATACATTGTTAATTTTTATTTCAATGAATTACTTTTTTAAGTTAAATTTGTTGAAAGTTTGTCTCTCTCATTCTTGCTTTCTGGGTGCACCCGGTACTGGTAGTTCTCTTTCGGTAAATGGTGCGGTGAGGTGAACGGAAAACAAAAATACATCACAAAATTTCTGAGCTTCTTTTTTAACCAAATACAGTCACTTGTCAAATATATCATTTCACGGTAAGTTTTGTAATAATTAGTTAACATACTTTCAATGATTAGCCATCCCAGTATTCGCCTGGATGAGTGTGTAGAAATCACTCAGTTTGAAAACAGAGCGTAAATAACTTGGTGAATGTACAAAGTTACAAAGGACTGCATCCCCGGCAGAGGAATGAATGGGTTAATTAAAAATGTACCTAAAACTATAAAACTACAATCAGCTGAACTGAATGTTTTCATTCGGTGGTTCCCGCGTATTGGTGTAAAGAATGAATGAATAAACTACGCGATACGGTAGGTTGGAGTGAAGCCACGAAATTTTCGGTTTTTCTTATATAGTGATGAATGAGGGGTAGATTTTCCTGCGATTTCAAACTGAAGTCATAGGCTGCATTGTAACTTATTACCTATCGAAATTCCAGCTGCAACTGATTACTAATCACAGACAAATTTGCAGTTTAGGTAAAGCAGAAAGTACGGGATCTTACCCCACGAAATGGGGTAAAGCCCACCAGTGCGGATCTTTGGCGTATTTGATAAAAATAAGGATAAAAATGGATGGTTGCGTGATAAAATCACTTGACATAAGCATTTGTAAACATTATTGCACTGTAGTTAAGGTACCCAAACAATTTTTAAGTGTCTTGTAAATTTGTACCAAATGATTACAAATATTTGTCCAAAAGTAATGATTTCTTTTCCGTGAAAGGAAGAGTAATAGGGTACCTAATAGAGTTTAGTTACTGAGGGTAAGTTATTTAGGTACCTAGTAAATAATGTATGTTAGTCTTCTCATTCTTCCTCAAAGTCCCATGCTCTTTTATCTTCTTCATCGGATATTTCTTCGACAGACATTTGGATTTAGGTTCTGACATGTTCTATATGACTGCCATCATCGGCGATGATGTGGCGGAGACGAATAGCGAAATTCTGCATGATCCGCTGAAGTGTCGGAACATCGATGCTGTCGTTGACCTTCTGAATGACTGTCTCCAGCTCAGCAGTGGTTCTGGCGTTACTGCTGTACCTTTTTTCTTTAATGTAGCCCCACAAAAACTAGTCGCATGGGTTCAGATCCGGATAATATGGAGGCCAATCGAGGCCCATGCCAGTGGCCTCTGAGCCAGAATGCGGTTCCCGAACTGCTCCTCCAAGGACACCACTCTCCTGCTTTGATGGGATCGAGCTCCGTCTTGCATGAACCACATCTTGTCGAAATCAGGGTCACTTTGGATAATGGGGATAAAATCACCTTCCAAAACCTTCACATACCGTTCGGTAGTTACCGTGTCATCAAGAAATATCGTACCGATTATTCCGTGAGTGGACACTGCACACCATACAGTCACCTGTTGAGGGCGAAAGAGTCTTCTCGATAGCGAAATCCGTATTCTCAGTCTCCAAATGTGCCAGATTTGCTTATTGACGAATCCATCCAAATGAAAGTGGGCTTCGTTGCTAAACCAAACGATATTCACATCACAGTCCTGTTCGTCAATTGTGTCGACAATAGTTTTGGCAAAACACAACCGCTGTTCCATGTCCCTGGGGCTTAGTGGCTGATGGGTTTGAATTTTGTATGGGAAGAGATGCAGGTCTTCAACAACAATTTGTCGCAGTATCTCCCGTTTGTTTCGCACCTGTTGTGCAGCTTGTCTGATCGATTTCCTGGGGCCTATTTTGAAACACAGTGCATCTCTTCTCCATGTTTTCAGGAGTTGTCACTCTTTTTGGACGACCGACACGGCCAACACTGGCATCGCTAACACTACCCATTTCTCAAACTTGCGAATCAAATTCTTGATTATTAGCAGACTAGGACCAATTGTCTTCAGATAGAACCCGGTCGCAAACTTCCTTTGAGCCGCAGATGGGCTGTTATTGCTCTCATAGTAGTCCTCCAGAAGCACTATACGCTGAGGCATGTCACGTGAAAATGGCCGACAACAACCAGGCGTGTGGGCATGCGCATACTAATTTCCATCATGCCCCGCGGGCAACCATGCAGTAAACATTCAGAAGTTATGACGATTGTATTTCATATAATTCAATAACTGTCACCCTGTGTATCTCAGCTACTGTCATGACGAGAGAAGCCTGAATCTGACTCTGAAGAATAATCAACTGGCTGTTTGATTTTTTCAATTTTTTTAACTCCAGTGTAGCGAAATATAGCTTAAGTCGCTTTGTTTATATAGCTCGATCTTTTCTTGCTTTATCACTTTTTTCTTCTCAGTAGCAAGCTTTTGCCATGCGTTGTTCTTCCATGCGTTCTGTGTTGAGTGTCGACGTTAGAAGCAAATATTTCAGTAGTTTGCGAGGAAGTTCCGCATACATATTTTAGACAGCGGAATAATATCTTCAGGTGAGATAATATTACGCAGTGTGGGTTGAATGTCATCTTCATGCTGGAGTTATCATTGAAAAATTTTCGTCACATTGTTTGAGCTGTGGCGATTTATTCTGAAACAATTGCAGAGATTTGCCCAATTTCGCCGTTATCTGACAAACGAGCCATTGTTAATTTTCGGGAACTAACTGGAACAAATGTTTTCTCACGAAAGTGAAGCTTAAATTCAGTACTGTCAACAAATAATACTTTGATTCATTTTTTCAACCTTAGGAATTGTTCAAGGACCGCACAAGAAAAGTTTCATGTGGGTGGTAAAATACACACTTATCTTCTTAACTCTGGAGTGACCTACCGGGCGAACTTTGTGCAACAATAAGTTGGTGTAAGACAAACTTGCCACCTAGTGGTCAACTCCTGAATCAATGGCAATCGATACAAGACCTCGGTGCGGTGTTCTTACCCCACACAGGGCCTACCCCACCTACCCTACGTAGAATTACATTCGAATAAGCAGACTGTTTTCCAACGACCGACCAATTCGATTGTTTTCGTCCGGTTGTTGCCATCGGAGGCCCGGAGGCAGCCAGCCGGAGTGCAGAGTGTGTCGGGCTATTAGCCGTGTGGCGCGGTGTGCGGTGCGGTCCCTGCCCCCTCCCTCTCCCCGCTCGACTGGTCTGGGCTGTTTCTCGGCGGCCGCCTACAGACTCTGAGTCAATGTTTGATGCCGCCGGCGCCTCCCCTCCCCTCCCCTTACCCCTCTCCCTACCGGATCTCTTCAGCGCTCAAGAGCCGCTGAAAGCGTTTGCCCGACGTCCTGTGCTCCTCCCAGCTGCCGGTGACTTCGACATTGCCGCCCAAGAAATGTCACTTGGCGTTCGTCACTTGTCCTGATGCTTCTCAGCGACGTTTCTTTCTCTCATTACTGTAATCGTCGACTTTTCTCAGCGTGTGTTAAATTCCCGAATTCATCAGAATGTGCATCTGAGTCCGGCAACAGTAATCCAATTTGGGAAAAAACGACATTTTGTCCATGGAGTGAGTGATTGTTTATTTTGTAAAATTTTTTTGTTTATTCATAGACGCAATCACATTCTTATGACACAGTCATAACCGGTTTCGGCCATACAATGACCATCTTCAGATTCTATAACAATAAAAAAGAAAATTTATATTACAACCCAAAAATAAATGCAATATTTAACCAGGCTTACTAGTAATCTAACTGAATTTATGCGAAATACATACAGTTCATACCTAAAGGCGGCATACACTGAACACAGGTTCATGCGTTGCCAAACTAGCTGTAAAATGTTAAACACCAGTCTTATATAGACATAAAAATTTGTTAGATTTTGTTCCCCCTCTTTGCGCTAGTGCGCACGTCCTCTATACGATAGTCTTTATTTTTCAAAAGCCTAAAATATGATAAATTTACTATTAATATTTAGATAAAATGTATATAAAATTTAAAATTACAGAACAGATCGTTAACTCAGTGAAATAACATTTCAGGACAAGGAGAAAACCTTGCTATATATGAAAATAGTAGTAACACTTATAGAGTGTATTTCTGACGCCCGATGGAGCTGTATTTCCTGCTATTGCATGTTTATGCCGTTGTCTATTAGTACAGCAGGGACGACACGGGCAGGACGACGAGTATATTGCTCTCCTGCAGGTGGATGGCACGCTCCTCCGCGTTAAAGGTTGTTGACATCTCCTGCGGCTCATGGGGCGGCCCACACACTAGACAGCGCAATACTCGACCGCAGGAAGGCTTCATCCTCAGCAGAAGCACGTATGCACGAGGTGCATTCAAGTTCTAAGGCCGATTTTTCCTCCGGACTGGAAAGAGATAGAAACATGCGCATTGCTTTGTAATGAGGCCGCGTTCATTTTCCTTACTTGAACAGTGTACAATCATTCGTTTTCTGAATTTGCGTGGTGTGAAACCAATTGAAATTCATCGACAGTTGAAGGAGACATGTGGTGATGGAGTTACGGATGTGTCGAAAGTGCGTTCGTGGGTGCGACAGTTTAATGAAGGCAGAACATCGTGTGACAACAAACCGAAACAACCTCGGGCTCGCACAAGCCGGTCTGACGACATGATCGAGAAAGTGGAGAGAATTGTTTTGGGGGATCGCCGAATGACTGTTGAACAGATCGTCTCCAGAGTTGGCATTTCTGTGGGTTCTGTGCACACAATCCTGCATGACGACCTGAAAATGCGAAAAGTGTCATCCAGGTGGGTGCCACGAATGCTCACGGACGACCACATGGCTGCCCGTGTGACATGTTGCCAAGCAATGTTGACGCGCGACGACAGCATGGCAAATGGTTGAAATGGCTCTGAGCACTATGGGACTTAACATCTATGGTCAGCAGTCCCCTAGAACTTAGAACTACTTAAACCTAACTAACCTAAGGACATCACACAACACCCAGCCATCACGAGGCAGAGAAAATCCCTGACCCCGCCGGGAATCTAACCCGGGAACCCGGGCGTGGGAAGCGAGAACGCTACCGCACGACCACGAGATGCGACGACAGCATGAATGGGACTTTCTTTTCGTCGGTTGTGACAATGGATGAGACGTGGATGCCATTTTTCAATTCAGAAACTAAGCGCCAGTCAGCTCAATGGAAGCACACAGATTCACCGCCACCAAAAAAAATATGGGTAACCGCCAGTGCTGAAAAAATGATGGTGTCCATGTTCTGGGACAGCGAGGGCGTAATCCTTACCCATTGCGTTCCAAAGGGCACTACGGTAACAGGTGCATCCTACGAAAATGTTTTGAAGAACAAATTCCTTCCTGCACTGCAACAAAAACGTCCGGAAAGGGCTGCGCGTGTGCTGTTTCACCAAGACAACGCACCCGCTCATCGAGCTAACGTTACGCAACAGTTTCTTCGTGACTTTTGGCTTTTTCCAACAATGAAAGACACTCTCCGTGGCCGCACATTCACCAGCCGTGCTGCTATTGCCTCAGCGATTTTCCAGTGGTCAAAACAGACTCCTAAAGAAGCCTTCGCCGCTGCCATGGAATCATGGCGTCAGCGTTGTGAAAAATGTGTACGTCTGCAGGGCGATTACGTCGAGAAGTAACGCCAGTTTCATCGATTTCGGGTGAGTAGTTAATTAGAAAAAAAAAGCGGAGGCCTTAGAACATGAATGCACCTCGTAGTAAAAACGATTCGCTCTGGTGAACAGATCGTCGTAAACGTTGAAGTATGCGTCCTTTGTAAATTCATTCTGTTCAATGAGGAGTTTTTCAGGTTCTCTGCGTCTCGTGACAGATTTCTCTAGTTGTTCTAAAATGTCTAATCGTTTACGTTTTGTAACTTTATGTAGAATTTGAAGTTGTTCGTCGATGTTACCAATATTATGATCCTGCTCTTGCATATGTAAACTTGCCGCTTTCTTATTACTGGGATACGTCTGTTCTTTAAACCTTACATCAAAGGTCCTGTCTGTCTGTCTGTCTGATACAGCAATTTTCGTATTCATGGCATGATATTTTGTAGACCCCTCGATTTACTATATTTATTACTTTTCCGTGACATGTTATGACGCACTAGTCTTTTTAAATTATCGGAAGTCCTAAATGCAATTGTAAGCCCTTTTCTTCGGAATATATGTTCGATTTAAATGACGTTTTGCCTATATATTTCATAGTGGCGCACTTATCCTTTTCGGATTTCGTTTTTACCTGCCGTTTCTCGCTCCTTTTTATCTTATTTTTAATTTTGCTATGTATGGAGTTAACTATATTTGAGTCATAATCATTTACTGAGCGTTTGAAACCTTCGGTCGACCACCCAGTCATTGCTGAAGGTTGCCTATCTACTGGCTTCGAGGGGCAACAAAATTATTTTTCAGTATTTCACAAAATATCTCTACAAAATTTAAAAATCTGATATTACTACGTAGAACCTTTCCTTAAAGATTTGACACACTAAGTCAAATATTAAAGCTAGAGACTGTGTATATGCCACCGGGCAGAGTGACTTACTGTGTGCAAATTATCCAGACGTTATTCACCCAGTGTATGAGTGCTCTCCTAGCAAACTTCACACATAATTTAAACTCTTATGAAACTTTTTTCGGTGACACCCCAATCAAAATAATGTCAGGAAAAATCTGTCACATGCTAAATTTTCGCTTTTCAAGCAGCAAGCCTTCAGCATCAGTCACGACGCTTTAGTTTATTACTTCTTTACTAGTAAGCCCATTCACAACACAGTTTGGAGACAGTATCGACATTTACCACACAATGTACCTGTGCAATTATATCATTGTAAGACTCTTAGTTCAGGAGGTACGCGTCAAAAACTAACTGTTGTTAAGACGAAGAGAAAGTTAGTCATACTGTGGTCTTCCAGTGTTCGATGATGAGAGCTCTTTACACGTAATTTCAAGCCTTAAGGAGTTTTGCTTCTGACATTTTCATTAGTGAATAGAAACCGATGACATCAAAGGAATTGGGGTTTTCCACCTTAAGTCATAAAGTTTTTATATTACAACGTCACATGTTTAACATAATAACTCATTTGTAAAAAAATCACGCGTTTATACGTAAGTTCGATTCTGTAAAGAATTAAGGGTAAGGCATTACTGGTCACATTTAATTTTATGAGTATACACGTCATCCACAATATATGAGACTACGTAATGTCAGAGCACAGCGTCTTTGACACTTGTAGCCTCCGCATGGAGTCAGCTTCGGTTTTAAAGTTCAGATCAGCTATTTTAACATCTGCTTATAGAGTCGCTGGAAATGGAAATGTGGAAGTTAAGGCCGGAAGATATTTAAGCAGTTCCATATATACATTGCAGAGCCAAAGAAACTGGTACGCCTGCCCAATATCAGGTAGGGCCCCCGCGAGCACGCGGAATGCCGCAACACGACTTGGCATGGACTAGACTAATGTCTGTAGTAGTTCTGGTTGGAATTGACACCATTAATCCTGCAGGGCCGTCAAAAAATCCCTAAGAGTACGAGTGGGTGGAGATCCCTTCTCAACAACACGTTGCAATACGCTCAATAATCTTCATGTCTGGCGAGTTTAATGACCAGCGGAAGTGTTTAAACTCAGATGAGTGTTTCTGGAGCCACTCTGTAGCAATTCTGGACGTGTGGGGTGTGGCGTTGTCCTGCTGGAATTGCCCACGTCCGTCGGAATGCACAACGGACATGAATGGATGCGGATGATCAGACAGGATGCTTACGTACGTGTCACCTGTCAGAGTCGTATCTAGACGTATCAGGGATCCCATATCACTCCAACTGCACACGTACCACACAATTACAGAGCCTCCACCAGCTTGAACAGTCCCCTGTTGACAAGCAGAGTCATGGATTCATGACGTTTTCTCCATACCCGCACACGTCCATCCGCTCGATACAATTAGAAACGAGACTCGTCCGACCAGGCAACATATTTCCAGTCATCAACAGCCGAATATCGATGTTGACGGGCTTAGGCGAGGCGTAAAGCTTTGTGTTGTGCAGTCATCAAACGTATACGAGTGGACCTTCGGCTCCGAAAGCCCATATCGATGATGTTTCGTTGAATGGTTCTCACACTGACGATTGTTGATGGCCCAGCATTGAAATCTGCAGCAATTTGCGGAAGGGTTGCACTTCTGTCACGTTGAACGATTCTCTTTAGTCGACGTTGGTCCCGTTCTTGCAAGATCTTTTTCCGGTCGCATCGATGTAGAAGATTTGATATTTTACTAGATTCCTGATACTCACGGTACTCTCGCGAAATGGTCCTACGGGAAAATCGCCACTATATCGCTACCTCGGAGATGCTGTGTCCCATCGCTCGTGCGCCGACCGTAATACCACGTTCAACCTCACTTAAATCTTGATGACCTGCCACTGTAGCAGCAGTATCAGATCTAACAACTGCCGCAGACACTTGTTGTCTTATATAGGTGTTGCCGACCGCAGCGCCGTATTGTGCCTTTTTACGTATCTGTAACTGAATATGTATGCCTATGGCATTGTCTTTGGCGCTTGAGTGTATGTACGTGTGGGAGTTGGAAAATAAATTTCCGTTGTCGACTGTGGTCAGAGTTGTGCCTGAAAGGAAAAAATGAGAATGAGACACTAAAGATAAGACATATCTTTATTTTTCTACATAATTTCCAAATACATTGAGACATTTGACATACCGCCTGATAAGCATCAAAAAGCATTCCAGGAAAAAATCAGGGCGTTGCATATGGAAGAACCGTTGAACGGCTTGTTTGACGTCAGCATTGCTGCCAAAGCGTCTTCCGCCGAGAGTCTTCTTCAATGCAGGAAACAGGTGGAAGTCACTTCGTGCGAGATCCGGACTGTAAGGCAGATGGTGTAGGCGCTCCCAACCAAGAGTTGCAATATGGTTTTGCGTTGCCGTCACCATGTGTGGTCTCGCATTGTTATCCATCATTAGAATGCCAGATCTGGAAAGGCCAAACCGCTTTTTCCGAATCACCTCTTTCAATTTCGACAGAGTGGCACAGTACCGCGCAGCATTGATGGTTGTATCCTCCAGAAAGTTGATGGTTGCATCCTCCAGAAAGTCCAGCAGCAAAACTCCTTTGGCGCCCCAGAAAACGGTGAGTAGCACTTTTCCTGCAGACGGAGTGCTTTGGAAATTGTTTCGGACAGGTGATGACGGATGTTTCCACTCCATGGATGCATCCTTAGATTCGGGCGTGTAATGGTGGACCCACGATTCATCCCCCGTCACAATCCGAAACAGAATGGCATTGCGTGGTTCACGGTAACGCACGAGCAGTTCCAGGCTGAACGCTATGCGTTGTTTCATGTGTGTCGGGTTCAGTTGGCGGAGCACCCATTGTGCTGACACCTTCCTGTATCGAAGAATGTCGTGGGTGATTTTGTGAGCTCGCTCATGTCCGATTCCAAGCTCTGCCGCTACTCCGTCAGTGGTGATACGCTGGTTCGCTATAATCATGTCATCCACCTTCCTGACATTTGCATCTGTCGTGGCCGTGCGCGTTCGTCCTGCACTTGCTGATGTCCATCACTGAATTGCTGACACCATCCCCGCACCATTTGCCTCGACATCACACCTGACCCACATACAGGGTGTTTCAAAAATGACCGGTATATTTGAAACGGCAATAAAAACTAAACGAGCAGCGATAGAAATACACCGTTTGTTGCAATATGCTTGGGACCACAGTACATTTTCAGGCGGACAAACTTTCGAAATTACAGTAGTTACAATTTTCAACAACAGATGGCGCTGCAAGTGATGTGAAAGATTTAGAAGACAACGCAGTCTGTGGGTGCGCCATTCTGTACGTCGTCTTTCTGCTGCAAGCGTGTGCTGTTCACAACGTGCAAGTGTGCTGTAGACAACATGGTTTATTCCTTAGAACAGAGGATTGTTCTGGTTTTGGAATTCCACCGCCTAGAACACAGTGTTGTTGCAACAAGACGAAGTTTTCAACGGAGGTTTAATGTAACCAAAGGACCGAAAAGCGATACAATAAAGGATCTGTTTGAAAAATTTCAACGGACTGGGAACGTGACGGATGAACGTGCTGGAAAGGTAGGGCGACTGCGTACGGCAACCACAGAGGGCAACGCGCAGCTAGTGCAGCAGGTGATCCGACAGCGGCCTCGGGTTTCTGTTCGCCGTGTTGCAGCTGCGGTCCAAATGACACCAACGTCCACGTATCGTCTCATGCGCCAGAGTTTACACCTCTATCCATACAAAATTCAAACGCAGCAACCCCTCAGCGCCGCTACCATTGCTGCACGAGAGACATTCGCTAATGATATAGTGCACAGGATTGATGACGGCGATATGCATGTGGGCAGCATTTGGTTTACTGACGAAGCTTATTTTTACCTGGACGGCTTCGTCAATAAACAGAACTGGCGCATATGGGGAACCGAAAAGCCCCATGTTGCAGCCCCATCGTCCCTGCATCCTCAAAAAGTACTGGTCTGGGCCGCCATTTCTTCCAAAGGAATCATTGGCCCATTTTTCAGATCCGAAGCGATTTCTGCATCACGCTATCTGGACATTCTTCGTGAATTTGTGGCTGTACAAACTGCCTTAGACGACACTGCGAACACCTCGTAGTTTATGCAAGATGGTGCCCGGCCTCATCGCACGGCCGAAGTCTTTAATTTCCTGAATGAATATTTCGATGATCGTGTGATTGCTTTGGGCTATCCGAAACATACAGGAGGCGGCGTGGATTGGCCTCCCTATTCGCCAGACATGAACCCCTGTGACTTCTTTCTGTGGGGACACTTGAAAGACCAGGTGTACCGCCAGAATCCAGAAACAATTGAACAGCTGAAGCAGTACATCTCATCTGCATGTGAAGCCATTCCGCTAGACACGTTGTCAAAGGTTTCGGTAATTTCATTCAGAGACTACGCCATATTATTGCTACGCATGGTGGATATGTGGAAAATATCGTACTATAGAGTTCCCCAGACCGCAGCGCCATCAGTTGTTGAAAATTGTAACTACTGTAATTTAGAAAGTTTGTCTGCCTGAAAATGTACTGTTGTCCCAAGCATATTGCAACAAACGGTGTATTTCTATCGCTGCTCGTTTAGTTTTTATTGCCGTTTCAAATATACCTGTCATTTTTGAAACACCCTGTACCTCAACAAGGGGGTTATGAATTTCTGTGCCTGATACTCCACGTGCCCATTCATAGCGGATACCAGCTCTCACTTCCGCCTTTGACCACGACTCCAAAACGTTTATTGAAACTTAACAGGCAGCGGAAAACATTTCGTTGTGTTAAGCAGTGCTGCAGAGTAAGTTGGCAGTGAGCAGGAAGCGGCGTCACACAAGGGCGGAGGTAGCAACTGGACCCACCATACGGCGCAATGGTGAATCACGAGAGTGAAGAGGGGAACGCGAAGAGCAAGGAATGGTATAAAAATATCGACATACTGAAATATCGATATTTCTTCATAACAGTATCGACGATGCTTAAATATTCTTTTACTTGATTCATAGGCACTACAGTTCTCATCAGCAGTCCAACTTTAACCAATTCCTGCCATCTGACAGTAATTATCTCACAATGGACTTGATTTAATTTCATATTCAGTACTACAAAATAGGCGCCATATTAGAACATTGATGTATCTCTACTGCATATTCTTCAAAGCTTGTTACTTCCTTGTGTCGTTTCCATCCCTGCTAATGATAGGTTCAAGGTGCAATACAGAATGTGCTCTTCTCTTATCCCCTGATTGGCTGGAACGAGAAAAGATTGACGCACTGTAAAAGAAACGGCACAAAAATTACACACATTACTGCATAGGTATTTAATGGAAAATAGTCTCTGAAATGTTTAGTCATCATTTCACACCTGTTTTGTCGGAAAAAATACTAATATGCGAAGCTACTTCTGTTTCGTCCGAAAGAGTGGCTTCCTTAGTAAACTTCGTTGTGCCAGATAACAGATGTAGCCTGACTGAGGACCATATAAAACAAAAAGTTCTGTTAATGTCTGTAGGTCCTGATAACTTGTTTCATTTATTAATTTTTCTAAATAAGTGATTTTATAATATATTTTGTGTCTTTAATTGGGTAATGCTGGACAAAGTAAAGTATTTGTCGATTGTTAATTGTTTGTTAATAATTTCTATAACTTCGGTCACTTTTCTAGAATTCCCATATATATATATTGAAAATATTGACCCCCTATAGCTAAATATCGTTATTTCTGTTTCGATAACACTGAAATTGCTTATAAATATCTATATAATATATATCGATATTTATAAAGGCTTTCTCATGCCTTATGCAAGTCATGACAACGGATGTTACTCTACAGTAAGGGTGTGGGGGAACTTTATTAAATATTAATGATTTAAGTCCTCAGGACTTCACTACAGTAATAAAGATATGCAATAAACCCATGAATTCAATAAACAAAGGAATATTGTTAATTTACCGAAAATGTGCGTAGGGCTACGAAGTGTTACGATGTAAGCAATAGTTTTCGGCTGCACGCCATGCTCGCAAGTCAGCGGTAGGATGTACTCTGGGCCTTTTCATATTAGACATGGGCAAAACTGTTCTTTTCAGAGATCGTATCAGAACTGGTCACTCTTTGGAATGAACTAGTTCTTTATCGTGACTCACCACTCGCCATTCACACACAAAAATAAGTATAACAAAGAGACATTGCCTTTTTTTAAATTCAGGCCACTAAAGCAGTATTTTTCTCTGATTTGACACTACTTTGGAAGAACACATAAAGAGGAGTAATAATATTGTGTTATTTCCCTAGTAATTTTCAGATACAGAAGATTTAAATTAAAATTATAGCCGGCCGCGGTGGTCTAGCGGTTCTAGGCGCTTCAGTCCGGAGCCGCGCGACTGCTACGGTCGCAGGTTCGAATCCTGCCTCGGGCATGGATGTGTGTGATGCCCTTAGGTTAGTTAGGTTTAAGTAGTTCTAAGTTCTAGGAGACGACCATAGATGTTAAGTCCCATAGTGCTCAGAGCCATTTGAATCATTTAAATTATAAATATCACAACAAAATCCAAAGTATTTGTTATCACGTGGAAAAATTTTAAGAATGAAGACTGATTCTTGTTATATTTTGATACTTTTATTGCAAAAAAAACTACAATATAAGAATTATAATTTGTAACTGAAGTGTATCTGCAGTCGTCATTTACATTCAGTATAACCACATATCTGCTCAAAAGTGGAAAATTAACCAATATTGTCATTTATAAGTAAAATTTGACCCATTTTAGTCGATGTGAGACTGTTTTTCTTCTCAGTGCAGATTTGCCCTGCTTTTGGAAATATTCGTTCACAGGCCACTGACGTTGCTGTGATATGTAGTACTTTTAGAACCAATTGATACACCGTCAGCCGTAGCGATTTTTTTTTTGTTTTGTTTCGCGTGAGTTTAAGGGATCGCTGTTCCTAGTCAAATATCCTTCCTTTACATTTTTTTCCAATTCGACAATTTCCACTCTTTCTGAGTTGTGACTTGCTTGAAGCTGACTAATAGTGTCACTGAACACCTCTGAGATTGAAGAAATATCAAGCGTTACGGTGGTAACTAGTTAAGAAATGATCTTGTTTTTCTTACTGAACAACCAACGCTTTCATTTCTGCACTAGCCTTCATATATCAGTCCTGAAATGTTTTGTCGTCTGAAAATCCTTGCCTTTGAATTGGATAGTTTGGGGGAAGAGACCAAACAGCGAGGTCATCGATCTCATCGGATTAGGGAAGGATGGGGAAGGAAGTCGGCCGTGCCCTTTCAAAGGAACCATCCCAGCGAACCGTGACAAGGCGCTGAAGACCGCGCGGCTACCCTCGCGCAGCAGACTGCCTTTGTGGTGGCCAAACCATTTTTAATTTTATCAAATAACTCATGATGTAAACTGGGCATTAGAAAGTTTAACAACGTTTTTCGATTTGGTATGCTTTGCCCAAATTTTATATATATTTTAAAATCCTATAGAGAAAGGATACTCTCTGCGAATCAATTTTAGAAGCTGTACAACTAATGACATACTTGTATTTAATGTGAGTGGCTTTATAATATTAAAACATATGCTTATTGGTTGTTATAATTGAAAAGCAGTTGGGATAAGGGCATCACAAAACGAAATATATCAGGACTTGGCAGAAAACCTGACGACACTGATCGACTGGATACAGTTTGGGACTCAGTTTGCCTTTCTGGGAGGATACTTTTCACGGGAAGTGGAAGCAGACGTCAGTTCACGGGAAATGATTTCTCGAATTTCTTCATCGATTGATGGCAATCTCTATCGGCACATCGTTCCAGAGGTACTGCAGGATGCTACGATTTTAGATGTCTCTTCAGGTTTTAAGATGAGCCAGAGTACATGGAAATTACCTGTTGACGGTATTTTCCTTTCTCTTCAATGTTGGTAAAATGGTATTGTACATTGTTCGTTATTCTTCTCCGCGAAGGCAATGTGTTTGACATATTGTTGTGCAGCGCTAAAAGATTCGCTGGGAAAATTAAAATATTGTCTGTGTGTGTCGTATGACTAGAGCCTCCCAGCGGGTAGCCAGTTCGCCCAGTGGAAGTCTTTCGGTTTGACGTCACTTCGGCGACTTGCGCGTCGATCGGGATGAAATGATGATGATTAGGACAACACAATACCCAGTCCCTGAGCGGAGAAAATCTCCGATCCAGGCGGGAAATCGAGCCCGGGGCCTTAGGATTGTCTGTCGCGCTGACCGCTCAGCTACCGGGAGCGGTCGTTTAAAATATTTATTATTAAGACAGGCATTTTAAACAGTAAAAGTTTCATGTGAGGGCAAAAATATAGGCGGCACATTTACAACGAGAAGTTACAGTGTGGGATGAAGAACGTTGTGATGTGCGAAACCTAAACCCAGAATCGTGAAGTTTGTGTTATATACGGAAAGGCCTAAGACAGTGTTACTGATTAAGGAACTTGCAAAGAAAACTCTGTCACTGTGCGAGGACTTCAATGCAAATATGATGAATATTTCGCGTAGTGTTACATAGCTGTGAAAAAGAGATGGCAGGATATTGTTGCGGGTAAAGTTTGGATAAAAGCAGTGCTTTTATGATGCACGAACTTGTCTATTCATGCAGGCACTAACTGTACCAGTGTGCCTGTAATGTTAGTGTAGAACATAATTGGCTATCTCTTTCAACTCATATCGAGGACCTCTACCATATATTTCAGAATATCGACATCCATGTTTGTCTTCTAACGAACGGGGATACCTGGTACAAATCAACCATTGTCTCCACTGTTCTAAGACATCACAGAAGTATCAGATGAGGAGGTGAAGTTGCGCCATAGACGCTTGGACTTATTATCGACCGTCCTACTCACATACAATAATAATGAAGACAAACAAATCAAAAATACGTTCGAAAATATCAAATCCCCTAACAAAATTTGTCTAATCTGCGTCCTCTATAGGACTAAAGTAGGCGGGAAGCCTGCCGCAAAACTCACCTTTCAAACTTCGATTCGAATTAGGAGCTTGCAAATAATGCTAGTACTCTGCCCGTTCACGGTGAAATTCAGGTGTGTAGCTTCTTCTTCAAACGTTACAGTATTTCAGCTTGCAGCTACCAATAATGCATACTATAGTCACACCCCCAAACATATATTTGCCACGAAACCCGCAAGCAAAGAAATTTTTACCTGGAATATCTGCTCACGACAACATATTCATCACTTGCTCTCTAAAATAAATAAATTGTAACTGAAAACGTATAGACACGTATGTATGAGTGTACCTGAACTTGCAGTTCAGGCACACGAAATAATTTTGGAGACGACTTCCATTCCTGTGTGTGAAAGACCAGCTCCATGGATTTACTACCAAACTAACTCTATTACACAATAAATATGCTCCCCCAAAGATCGTAAACCTGAAGGGAAAACCTGCACCTCGGCTAACGGTAGGCCTCGAATATTTCATGAATCTCGGAAAAACTGCACATCGTGCTTACAAATGACCTCCCACCATTGAAAATAAGATTGATTACAAGAAGAAAGCAAACAGAAACAATAAGTCTGAGAGAAATGATAACTGTGGCATGCCAGTACATTAATGTAAAACATAATGGCTAGATGCTCTGTGGAAAAGCTTTTGCGATCTAGGGAAGTGTAAACGAAGTAGAAGCTGCAGCTGATCCCATTATCCAAACCTAGGAACTAAACCAGTACTTACTTTAGCGATAACCTTCATTGAACCGTAAACAAAACATAGATTTACTGATTATTCCACAGAGGTAAATTATGGTAGCCGTGAGAAATTATTGCTTGATCTGACAACGCCGTCAAAAAATCTTTCAGATCAGCATTTACTGTACAAGACGGCATCGCAGTCCAAGCTTACTGTTGACCTACTACTGCTCATAAGAACTACTGCTCACAAGACCTTGAAGCTCTTTCCTGGACAACACAGCAGAAACACTCACTCCTATACAATCACTAGAGATCTGATTGCTGACAAGTAGCTGAGCTCAACGAAAAACTTAAATCAACAGATTAAAGACTACAGGAACAACTGAAATGGTTACGTCACAAGAATGGAAGATGGTAGCTTACCAAAACTGATGATAATTATTATCCACTGCACAGAAAATATTTAGGAAGACTGAGGAAAATTATCAGTTTCACCCGAGAGGGCGTAACAGGGAAATGGCTAATACAGGCAGAGAGAAGAAGAAGAAAAATGGTTCAAATGGCTCTGAGCACTATGGGACTCTACATCTTAGGTCATAAGTCCCCTAGAACTTAGAACTACTTAAACCTAACTAACCTAAAGACATCACACACACCCATGCCCAAGGCAGGATTCGAACCTGCGACCGTAGCAGTCCCGCGGTTCCGGACTGCAGCGCCAGAACCGCTAGACCATCGCGGCCGGCAGAAGAAGAAGAGATACCATATTAAAACGTTATGATTTTTTAAGTAACTGTGATTAAAATAATTTTGTAATGATGTATAAAAATCTGGTCTGATGTAAGAGGGGTTCTGAAGGCATTAATCTGGTCCGGTTAAATGAGTAGATGAAAAATTAAACCTAGTACACAAGTAGTTCCAGGATGAATGGTCAGTATCCGAGCATATGACGAATGTAAGCGAAAAACTTTACGTGGACATATGCACTATTTTGAATGGTTTCTGAGATGGAACATATTTAATGTTTTCTTTATAATTCAGTACACTGTCATTATTTACAGTGTACCAGAGTAGTGCAGACGATGTTGAATAATTTGATACAGCACATACGGTCTGTCAGGTCAGGAAACTACTTCAACTTGGCTTACAAAATCTGCCGCCTAAACCTCAGCACATGTGCACCGTGGGAGATTTTCAGTATTCGCTCGTTCTCCTTACGCAACGTGTGAGAATATATGAACTTTTTTCTAGGAAATTAATGTAGTTTAATTTTGTATTGTGACAGGTTTTCGCTAGAGGTCGTGGATTTCGTGTTATTCAAGAAAAATTTATAAAAATAACATTAAATGTGTTCCATCTCAGTAACCATTTGGAATAGAGCATGTTGTAGTGGGACGAAATTGAAGCGTCACCCATCCACCAGTGACAGCCCAGTTTGCAGGTGAATATAAGTTTAATTTAGTTTTGTTTATGTATTTTTGTAATGTTTTTTAATGGTTGTGAATTGTCTAAAGTTTTTGTATTTTTTTTATGTTTCATGTACGGAGAGGGCGGCGCAACGAACGGAGACAGCATCTTCGCTGCCGGGACCAGAGAGAAAATTGCTGGCCACTATACGTCGCGGGTCGACAGCCAAGGAGCAACAGAAGATTCTGAAACCGAGTTGTTGCGTCGTGCTTCTAAAAATTGATAATTGAGAATTTGAAATGTTTTGTACAACAATGATGTCATAGGAAGTTTAATATTATTGAAAATGTTTAGTTTTGTCTCGTCAAGGCTCAGGTTCACGTCTGTATGTAGGAAGATAATAAACTAGTGGATGCAACTAAAGTTGAAATACGTGTTCTGAGGATTTATTTATGAAAATTATGTGAATGGATTAATAATATATTTGACAAGATTATTGAATTTTGACAGCGTTCATCGCAACTTAGAATCTCAAAAAGTTTATTCAATGTGGTTCTAATATCGATTAAATCAGATAACGCGTATCAATATAATTTCTGAGGAGAAACGAACGACATCTAAAATTGAAAAAGTTTACGCAAACCAATTGACCCGAGTGACGTAATTCTGTGCATACGACTCAAATGATGTTTTACAGTTTCGTTCAAGAACCATTCTGTGACAATTTAAAAAGAATATAAATAATTTTGATGTGGGTTGTAACTGACGTAGGTAACGAAGTCTACACATGGTCATATGTCGAAAGAAAATCATTTATAAAGAACTTACGTCGTTACACTACAATGTCCCTATTTAGTTTGCGTGCCTGTTATATCCCTGAATATTAACTGTTCCTCCTCAGACAACCTGTATACATACACTATCATGTATGTTAAAGTAATTATGTTTTATACATACCAGTATTTTTGTAAAGAGGTGAACTCTGATAGCGATGTGCTCAGTGAAGAAAGCGAACTGCAAGCTGTATCACTGTGCCAAGAGCACAGAGAACACAGTGATGCAGTGTGAAATGCTCTGTGTGATCTCGCCCATGAGAGTGGTGGGAAGCAGTGAGCCGGTGGGATGGCTTACGGTCCGATTGGTGAGAGTGCTGGTGAGCGATGAGCTATTGGGAGGGGAGTGACGCCTGGGTCGCTTTGAGATACGCTCTGAGCGCGCGGTGGCTGAAGACTGCAGCTCATATGATCACTGACAACACATTCCGAATGCGATGCGAAGTCAAAGGATAAGAAGTAATAACTCACTTAAAAGTATGTAAACGTTTATTGAGCTTCTGAAATGTGAGATATTCTTTCCAAATCAAGAGCTGAAATATGAGGCTGGAAGTATTTTCTCCAATGTACTGTTCCGAAAAAGTGATCTGTCGTTTGTCACGGTAGGTACGTGGTTAGTGTGGTGGAATGTTTAATTAAAGGGCCCAGATTCGATTCCCGACCAGGCCATACATTTCTTTCTACTTCGAGACTGGGTATTGTGTTTTGCATACTCTCATATCGTCAGCATTACTGTCAGGATGGCTGAATGGGTATGGCCTGACAGCCAATAAATTAAAAAAAAACCTGATCTTTTTTATTTTCTGTTGCTTTTGTCTAGTGGCTAGCATTGCTGCCTCTGGATCATGGGGTCCCAGGTTTCATTCTTTGCCAGGTTGGGGATTTTCTCTGCCAGGGGACTGGGTGTTTGTGTTGTCCTCATCATTTCATCATCATCATCATTATCATCATCATTGTGAAAAAATTGGACTGCATAAAAATTGGGACTTTTTACGGGCACTGATGACTGTGCAGTTGAGCGCCCCCCCCCCCCCCCCCCAAAAACCAAACATCATGATCTGTTACTTTCATGAGTGAGAAACGCTACATGTTCTAATAAGGTATGCAAATCTACATGTGGACATACGACACACTTTTTGTAGCTTGTGAGACGTTTTCTAAAGGGTGTGGCATGGGGCTCTGTTGCACCAGCGTAGCACAAAATTTTCATTCCGCACATTACAGCCACCAGAAGCGCATTATGAAATCAGATGAGCTACGGTTCATTTTTTCCGAATCACGCATCATCTACTCCTTAGAAGGATCTGGCTCTTTGAATCAATCCAAGCGTTGACTGCTCATCTCTAGTTCACATGTGAGAGTCGTGATACTGCTCATTTACATTATTCGGGTTTACCATACTCTCGGGATTTATTAACTTTGTGAAAGGCATCGCTTCATATTTCTACACTGGTACTGTTTTACGGTGTGGGAAAATAAATAAAAGCAATGTAATGGCTTCCTGGGACATATTTCATAGAAACTAGGCATCTGCAACACTAATTACAACTGCTTGTATCTTCTGAAGACTCCAATGCGCTACCAGATCTGTTTTTGTGAACATCGCCTACGACACTGAAAACAAATCACACACAAGTCACAAGTCACAACAACACACCCATTCACTAAGGTAATCCAAGAAAGAACGATCTTAAATAGCGCAGTCTCTGGTGGGAAGGCTTGATCAGTGTACTACTGTACGTCACCTTACCACTTTCTACTATGGAATCACAACTGAAAGTTGTATGGAAGTTCAAATGAGTGACGTAAGCTTACAATTTTCGTACAATGGCGTGCTGCCGACAAACCATCTCGGAATATACTTCCCGAGATAGCGGCCGATTTTTGATGGCAGCAGGCTTCCGGTTCGCATTGCCACCTCTGCCTGTCCTGGTCTACTGTCTACGTGGCCTCCTTGGTTCATCCATCAAGTGTATCTTGCTTTCAAGGCAGAAAAATTCCATTTCTTCACCTACTTAGTAGTGCTCAGTTTTGATGTCAAGTTTATCACTAATCTCATTTCCGTTATTCCTCATTACTTCCATGTTTCTCCTTTTTTCATTCAGTCCATGTTCTGTACAAATTACACTGTTCATTCCATTCATCAGGTCCTGCAATTCTTCCCACTGTCACTGAGACCAGCAACCTTACCAACATACCCTATCACTGATATTCTCTCACAATGGCAATTAATCTCAAACAAGATTATTTGCGCCGTTGAACCTTCATGTAAGGATTTGGCAGCAGGGACGAAAACTTATGCGGCAAGAGTCCAACCGAAATCAACAGCGCTTATACGAGTTTATGATACATTATGTGCGGAATGTGCTGCAATTTCTCATTGGCAGAATCATTTTCATGACGCTTACGTCTTCAAACGCAACGACACAAGACCAGGAACAGCTGAAACGCGCAAATTGTGACAAAATTCTGAAACTTCAGGTATTCTGTATTCTGATAAACTAGTTGAACAAGAGGATTGCTGACTAGAGCTGCTAACGCTTGGACTTCGGACTCTTGCTAAATCTTAAGATTTGACGTTAAAAGTAAGGTTTTGTTTCATTTAATCGCCGCTCGATGGTAGTTTTGCTAAATTTTGCAGCAGGAGCAAAAACGGTCTCTTGAAAACATATGAAGTGATACAGATAAAGTTGCCACATGTGTAACGATACAGTAAAAGCCTATTGATTGACAGATTAGAGGCATCCATGCACTTTCATATCTCTCTTTGATAACGGAACTAATGGTTACTGGAATTAAGGGTTTCCATAGACAGATGGAGTTACGAGGTTGTCATAGCCTACCATCAAGCTGTTTGATGGCACCTGAATTAGCCTTTGAACCGGTGTTGAATTCACAGTCGGACGGACTACGGGCGAGGTCTATCTTCCCTCACGATCAACCATGTTCGTCGAGCACAACCAAAGGTCAAATAAAAGGTGACCTATACTTATGGTTTCCATGGAATCCTCATTACAGCAGCGCACAAGCTGGACGAAGTGTCGCAGGAGGGTTTTATCGTGAATTCTTCCAAGAATTAAACAAAACAGTGCACCACAAAGTCCTGTTTCGGTGCCTGGAGACCCGATTTCTCATTCTGAACGACAACGTTCGTCCCCAGACACCGCCAGTGTCGTCACTGAACAAAAGTGCGAAGCTTTGGGCAGTGTTTACGTACTCAACCACGGGAACTGTACGTATTAGCCAGAGGTGACACAGCCCTTCCAAAAACGCGGCTGTTCAACATTGGAGGAGATACCCACCACTGTTGTCTGCGCAATTCTTCCACTTTATAAAGCATGGCGTGATGGATGGAAGACTTGTAAACCTTCCCCGACGTAGGGTCAAGTTCACTGGGAAGCTGGGAGAGTTTGTTGAAGGACTGTAGAGAGTAATGTGAAAAAATAATGCATTGAAATAAATTTGAAGAATGAGGATTGTTAAGGCAATGGCCTTCGTAAGACAATGAAGCTAAATTAACATTTTACATCTTGACGTTAACTTCGTATAACGCAGTGTGTTCCAAAAAGCCGCGCTCGAAAATGCGATTTTTCAGAGGGTCGTATCTCCGATTTGTTGATCGCAGAAATAAGGTTCAAATATTCTGGATAACGCATGACCTAGCCACCGTTTGTATAACTATCGGAAGAACGAGCATGATGTAAGTAACTTCAGGGTTAAAATTTGAACTTTACAATACTTCCTCCAGTCCAGGCAAACTGAGCAGATCGGTTGGTTCTTTTGAATTAAGTGTGTTCTAGGCCGGACCTTAGGCTTGCAAAAGCACCATTTGTCCTTGGGAGGTTTCTGAGAAAACACCGAAAAACCTCGATTTTTGGATACCAAAAGTACCAGTTGTTGAATTGGCCGCTTTTGTAATGTCTATTCACGGCAGATCGTCGCAATTTTTACCAAATTTTCTTACCTCATTGTTCTCGACGAGCCATGAACCTTTTTTCGGTTTCATTATCCGTTATCGAGATGCAGAGGTTCAAAGTTATCGCAGTTACGCATGTAAAATGTGCTCCTAATGTCCGGTCTGGACGTAATTGTAGTTCTAAATAGCGTAGTGAACACGTCAAAGTCACAAAGCTATACTTTTAGGCGCATTTTTTTCACGAATAAAACTTCATGACGCACTGTCTCTGTATAATGGTCGCTTCACACATATACAAATATGCCCGACACAAATTACGTCAAAAAAGATTCTTAACATGCCTGAAATAAAACTTAAAATGATTGTCAAAAATTATATAAAACTAGAGAGAGACTGCAATTTCAGTAATAACATTTTTACTCTTTTAAGATACATATAATAAGCCGGGCGTTTTCGATGAATTGCGATCTGTGAATGAAGTATCCAGGAAAAAAATCCAACTATTTTGTTTTAACCTTGTATTACGCTTGCTTATGTCTGTTTTTTTTTATGTGAAAGTACAAAAAAATGGTGCAAATGGCTCTGAGCACTATGGGACTTAACATCTGAGGTTAACAGTCCCCTATAACTTAGAACTATTTAAACCTAACTAACCTAAAGACATCACACACAGCCACACTCGAGGCAGGATTCGAACCCGCGACCGCAGCGGTCGCGCGGTTCCAGACTGAAGCGCCTAGAGCCGCTCGGCCACACCGGACGGCTGTCAAAGTACATAAGTTTGTCGAAGTATACAGGGTGAAGAAAAATTCGCGCACTCTGACTTCTCAGTGCGATTACTCACATACTAGCAATACAAAATTGTCGCTCACAAAATTCCTTCCTGCACATATTGCCGGCAGATTCTAATCAGAATCGACAGCAGACCAACACCGACAACGATAGTTCAGGTATACATGCCGACGTCGCAAGCTGAAGATGAACAGATAGAGAAAGTGTATGAGGATATTGAAAGGGTAATGCAGTATGTAAAGGGGGACGAAAATCTAATAGTCATGAGCGACTGGGATGCAGTTGTAGGGGAAGGAGTAGAAGAAATGGTTACAGGAGAATACGGGCTTGGGACAAGGAATGAAAGAGGAGAAAGACTGAGTTCTGTAACAAGTTTCAGCTAGTAATAGCGAATACCCTGTTCAAGAATCACAAGTGCAGGAGGTATACTTGGAAAAGGCCGGGAGATATGGGAAGATTTCAATTAGATTACATCATGGTCAGACAGAGATTCCGAAATCAGATACTGGATTGTAAGGCGTACCCAGGAGCAGATATATACTCAGATCACAGTATAGAAGTGATGAAGAGTAGGCTGAAGTTCAAGACATTAGTCAGGAAGAATCAATACGCAAAGAAGTGGGATACGGAAGCACTAAGAAATGACAAGATACGTTTGAAGTTCTCTAACGTCATAGATACAGCAATAAGGAATAGCGCAGTAGGCAGTACAGTTGAAGAGGAATGGACATCTCTAAAAAGGGTCATCACAGAAGTTGGGAAGAAAAACATAGGTACAAAGAAGGTAGCTGCGAACCATGGGTAACAGAAGAAATACTTCAGTTGATTGATGAAAGGAGGAAGTACAAACGCGTTCAGGGAAAATCAGGAATACAGAAATACAAGTCGCTGTGAAATGAAATAAATAGGAAGTGCAGGGAAGCTAAGACGAAATGGCTGCAGGAAAAATATGAAGACATCGAAAAAGATATGATTGTCGGAAGGACAGACTCAGCATACAGGAAAGTCAAAACAACCTTTGGTGACATTGAAAGCAACGGTGGTAACATTAAGAGTGCAACGGGAATTCCACTGTTAAATGCAGAGGAGAGAGCAGATAGGTGGAAAGAATACATTTAAAGCCTCTTTGAGGGTGAAGATTTGTCTGATGTGATAGAAGAAGAAACAGGAGTCGATTTAGAAGAGATAGGGGATCCAGTATTAGAATCGGAATTTAAAAGAGCTTTGGAGGACTTACGGTCAAATAAGGCAGAAGGGATAGATAAAATTCCATCAAAATTTCTAAAATCATTGGGGGAAGTGGCAACAAAACGACTATTCACGTTGGTGTGTAGAATATATGAGTCTGGCGATATACCATCTGACTTTCGGAAAAGCATCATCCACACAATTTCGAAGACGGTAAGAGCTGACAAGTGCGAGAATTATCGAACAATCAGCTTAACAGCTCATGCATCGAAGCTGCTTACAAGAATAATATACAGCAGAATGGAAAAGAAAATTGAGAATGCGCTAGGTGACGATCAGTTTGGCTTTAGGAAAAGTAAAGGGACGAGAGAGGCAATTCTGACGTTACGGCTAATAATGGAAGCAAGGCTAAAGAAAAATCAAGACACTTTCATAGGATTAGGCGACCTGGAAAAAGCGTTCGACAATATAAAATGGTGCAAGCTGTTCGAGATTCTGAAAAAAGTAGGGGTAAGGTATAGGGAGAGACGTGTCATATACAATATGTACAACAATCAAGAGGGAATAATAAGAGCGGACGATCAAGAACGAAGTGCTCGTATTAAGAAGGGTGTAAGACAAGGCTGTAGCCTTTCGCCCCTACTCTTCAATCTGTACATGGAGGAAGCAATGATGGAAATAAAAGAAAGGTTCAGGAGTGGAGTTAAAATACAAGGTGAAATGATATCAATGATACGATTCGCTGATGACATTGCTATCCTGAGTGACAGTGAAGAAGAATTAAATGATCTGCTGAACGCAATGGACAGTCTAATGAGTACACAGTATGGTTTGAGAGTAAATGGGAGAAAGACGAAGGTAATGAGAAGTAGTAGAAATGAGAACAGCGAGAAACTTAACATCAGGATTGATGGTCACGAAGTCAATGAAGTTAAGGAATTCTGCTACGTAGTCAGTAAACTAACCAATGACGGACGGAGCAAGGAGGACATCAAAAGCAGACTCTCTATGGCAAAAAAGGCATTTCTGACCAAGAGAAGTCTACTAATATCAAATACCGGCTTTAATTTGAGGAATAAATTTCTGAGGATGTACGTCTGGAGTACAGCATTGTATGGTAGTGAAACATGGGCTGTGGGAAAACCGGAACAGAAGATAATCGAAGCATTTGAGATGTGGTGCTATAGACGAATGTTGAAAATTAGGTGGACTGATAAGGTAAGGAATGAGGAGGTTCTACGCAGAATCGGAGAGGAAAGGAATATGTGGAAAACACTGATAAGGAGAAGGGACAGGATGATAGGACATCTGCTAAGACATGAGGGAATGACTTCCACGGGACTAGAGGGAGCTGTAGAGGGCAAAAACTGTAGAGGAAGACAGAGATTGGAATATGTCAAGCAAATAATTGAGGACGTAGGTTGCAAGTGCTACTCTGAGATGAAGAGGTTAGCACAGGAAAGGAATCCGTGGCGGGCCGCATCAAACAGTCAGTAGACTGATGGAAAAAAAAAAAGACTGGCAGTCTGGCAACACTGTGCTCACATGTACTCTAACTACCTGTATCACACATACGAAGGCCACTGTGCAGCTGGTGCAGTGTGTAGTGTTTTAGGTTAGCATGCAGGAGGTCGAGGGGTTCGTTCCCCCGTTGAGAATTATTTGTTTTTATTTGCCAATTACATTTCACCATATAATACTGTAGCTATGCCGTTTCGTAAGCGCCTTGTATCCGACATTTTCATAGTACATGTTTGGAAATTATTTGCAAAGCACTTTGCTAGCCCTACTGGTGACATAAGGCCATAACGAAATGTAGTGGAGCCGAACGTTACGAGAATGGTAATTGGTACTAATCGATTTGACCACTGCGGCAGAGTACACGAAAAACAGATTTGGAATCTAGTAGATGCAGTGGTGTGAAATAATTCGCGTACAGAAAGTGCAAAAGGCTTCTTTAAAAGCTGACCACTGAAAACAACTGTGCTTCCATTTCTGTGTTGGTACCATGTAAGTGGAAGAATACCCACTGTAATTGCTGTATGACGATTAAAACACCTGATACGATGCCACGCACACAACGTTTAGCAAATAAAAGCAAATAGGTCTCGATCAACACTCGAACCATTGACCTCCTGCATGCTAACCCAAAACGCTATCCCCTGCACCAACTGCACAGCACTGCTGCAAACTGCTGACAGAGGTACTTACCGTACGTGTGACTACAGTGTTGCCGGATTTTAAGTCTTTAACGTCCATTTATTGCCAGAAATACGCGTAGGACAAAATTTTGTAACAGACATTTTTGTATTGCCTGTATGTCAGGAACAGTGTTGCGAAGTCCGGGTGCGCGAATTTTTTCGCCCTGTATAAATAAACTGCCAAACTTTACTGATCTTAGAATTCGTTTTACGTAAGCAGCTTACCATGCTACAGCAGGCAGCAAAAACGAACCAGCTCTGTTTATAAACTGATGGAAAGTGGGGAACCAGCTGCATCAGTCCTCGTTCTGCCGTCCTCACCAGAAATTTCGGCATGTGAACATATTCTTGCTTTTTTTGATGAAAGAGAGTAGCAGAGATACACTGATGGTGGAAGTGAGAGGATACGGTCTTAGTGCGAGAGAAAGAGAGAGGAGAGAGTCATGGTGGGAGAGAGAAAGTTGCAGTTACGGAGATAGAGAGGTGGATGAAGACAATAGCAGTGGGAGCCAAAGAGTGTGGACACGAAAAAGAGAGAAGAGTGGAGACACAGGGATAGGGGTTGGGGAGTTTTGAATCCTCCCAGACCGGCGATCTTTAACGCATAGATATAGGGAGGTGGGCATTTTGGGCCGAAATTTTAAGCACGTGGGATAGGGTGAAAATGTGTGATGGTCCCTTCCACAATTTTTGAGCTGCCGAGAAATGATGGAGGTAGCGGCTGTCGGAAAGAAAGACGAAAGCAGACAGTGCAAGTGGGAGAGGAGACAGTGGGATGTACCGAAAATTGATGTGGGGAAAAAGGAGACAGCGGAAGAGAGACGTATACAGACAGTGGCAGTGAGAGGGAGATGCTGAGTATGAATCCTTAATTTTAAAGAGAGACTGGGTAAATCTATTTGGAATGTCCTGTGTTAAAAGAGTGCGAACATGTTCGTATGGCCAAAATTTTGGGGAGGAAGGTGGAATTGAGATTTGAGGCAACTGGTTCCCCACTTTTTTGTCAGAGTGTTTCATAAAGGAGCATACTCACCTTTTTTGTGCTCCGACAGGAGCACTTTTTCCGCTGGCATTACATGAATTCAATTGTTAACCAAGGAATATCAGGTCAATTAAAAAATGTTCAGAAGTCATCATACTCGGTAGTTCTTCTCCGGTAATAATGAGGTTATTGAAGTTGATAAAGGAGATGAGACCTCACAATAAAGGATTTGTGCAATCACAGCATTGTATGCAAGCGAAGAATTTACGGTTGGTGTGTAGGTGTTTCTTACAGCAACCACGACGGATGCTCAGGCGTACGATGGTAGTTCTGTAGCTCAATCAACATCGCTGGGTGTAAAAACTGCTTCTTTACAACGTATTACAATATGCACTGGAAGCCGTGACGAGCAAGAACATTCGAAGGACAAAGAAGCAGCCACGAGATGTTTTTAACTGCAACTTCAGAGGCTGCAAGCGGCAGGCTCATCCGAATATTTGCCTAATGGTCGCTTTTCTCGCGGTTGAACCGTTGTCTCTTAAGGGGATGTTGCCTATCTTTTCGTTCAAAAAATCAATTTATTTAAATTACATTTTTGGATCCATAAAAGTGTTTAGAATCCACCCCGGAAACGGTTTTCCCCAATACGGAGCGGAAATGTTTGTTATTCGCGGTTGAACAAAAAAATGCACCTGCCTGAAATCGGCCTTTCTCACGCACCAGTTCTCTTTCTTTCGGAGGACGAGTTATTGTACCGGTGCTTGGGAGGAAACACACAAAATTCAAACAACAGTTTGAACGCGTGTGTTTGGATGTTAGCCCCCAAGCATTTACACTCTGGTGCGAAGAATGTGGAGATAGCGACTTTCCTGGCAGTGAGCAGCTTCAACGAAGGGTATTCAGCAATTCTGAAGACGATGACAACGATGGACGTCACCCTGGAACTCTATTCGACGCAGTTCGCCAAGTATTCGGACGACCACCGGATACAGGCGGCCGAAAAGCGCTGGTCACCGGCCGTACGAGAGGCTCTGGCGCAGCGCAGGATGGCCCAGATCGAGCAGAACTCCCCCTATGAGGGAGAGGAACGATCCGGAAAAGCAGATTGAACGGACGTTGCATAATATTGCATTTATATGTAGTCAAAACTTCAAACGCATTTTCCTCGAATGACGTTTTTTTTATCGTGGGGTATGGTAACTTCAAATCTATTGAACCGATTGTGCATGATTCTTTGGTTCCGACGAAGCTAACTAAATTGTCTAGGAGTTGTGCCACTTTTATTCCGACCCATCAACTATAAATATTTTTACTTGGCCGACGAAGTCAAATAATCGATGAAAAAACCCATTTTTTTAAATGGCCGCCATTTTGTTACCTATGGTCCAAATAACTTAAGCGAGGTACAACTCCTAAAGAATCTTATATACTTCGCCAACGTCAACTCAATTTTGATTTCAGTCGAGCCGGCTGACCTGTGACATACCGCTCGTGGAGGTCTACGTCGAAATTTTGTTTCGTTCCGCCTTTGCTCTTCGACATTTCCGGTCGAAAAAATTCCAGTTTGTAGACGAAATATCAATAAACATTTTGACCAAATTTGACATTACACATCCCGAGAAAAAAATTCCCAAAGAACATGCTTTTTTCGGACCAAAGATACTAAACCTCCCCTTAAGTGTATGTGTTGAGTGTAGATGGGTGTCATGGATATGTGCACTGATAAGCCAAAACATTATGATCGGTGCCCACCGCGACGTTGGATGCCCCTGGTGGCGTTGTGGACACGTGACGCGGTAACAGAAGCATGTGAGGCCAGCAGACGCGGACAGGAGACCACCCTAACGAAGATATGGACTGCAGACGGTGAAATCCATTGAGATAAACGACTCTGACAAAGGGCAGGTTATTATTACGTAGAACCTGTCAACGAGTATCTCGTGCTACTGTCATGAGCATCTACGCAAAGAGGAAAAGGACAGTAAAACTACCGCTAGGCGCTGAATGGTTGGACAACCACGACACTTCACAGAGCGTGGGGTTCGGAGGCTTGTCTGCTCTGTGAAGTACGAGGGTGGTTTGAAAAGTTCCCCGAATCACCACGAGAGGTCAGCGCTAGCGCAACGAGTTGTTTACGTGATATTCATTGGACTGTTGCCTGTAAACACTTGCCACGTCAGTGATCTTCGAAGAGAACTGTGGCGATGTCGTGGCTCTCTTGTTATTCCCGCGTACTGATTTGCGAAGATGGAAAATAAACGAGATTAGAGCAGCAAGAAACGTATGAAAGCGAAGGACATTCATGCCGATTCCCAGGATAAACTAGCGGACTCTGCTACTTCATATTCAGCTGTTGCTAAGGGGACAAATGAATTTAAATTTTGTCGGAAGAGCTTAGATGATGATCGGTGCAGTGGTCGGCCAAGATGTATCATTACTCCAGAAATCACTTCAAAAGTGAACAGAATGGTTATGGAGGATCGCCGATTGAAAGTGCGTGAAAATGTTCACGCGTGCCAGATGTTATCTGAAAGGGTATATCACATTTTCAGTGAAGAATTAGAAATGGAAAAATTATCTGCAAGATAGGTGCCGCGACTCCTGACGCGCGCCCGACACATGTGCCGTCGCCATGGCAAAATTACGCGAACTAATGTATCAGTTCCCAGAATGAGATATTCACTCTGCACCGGAGTGTGCACTGATATGAAACTTCCTGGCGGTAGGGCACTCGCCCACGAAAGGCAAAGGTCTCGATTTCGAGTCTCGGTCTACCACATGGTTTTAATCAGCCAGGAAGTTGCACTGTATGAGTTGTTGCCACACCCGCCTTATTCACCTGATATGGCTCCATCAGACTTCCATCTCTTCCCAAAACTGAAGCCGGCCGGAGTGGCCGAGCGTTTCTAGGAGCTACAGTCTGGAACCGCGCGACCGCTACGGTCGCAGGTTCTAATCCTGCCTCGGGCATGGATGTGTGTGATGTCTTTAGGTTAGTTACGTTTAAGTAGTTCTAAGTTCTAGGGGACTGATGACCACCACAGTTAAGTCCCATAGTGCTCAGAGCCATTTGAACCATCTTTTAACCAAAACTGAAAATTTTTCTTGATGGACGAAGATTCACTTCAAACGAAGAATTGATAGCCGGCGTTGACAACTATTTTGCAGTCCTGGGGGAAACTCAGTTTCGAGATGGGATCGAGGCGCTGTAACATCATTGGATCAAGTACATTAATCTACAAGGAGACTAAATTGAAAAAAAAAAATGTCTCAGTAATGTAAGTACTTTTCTTCTATTCCGTTCCGAGAATGTTTCAAACCACCCTCGTAAGGTAGATGGTGATGTGTAGCATTTCTGCCGAAAGACTACAATGCAGGTGCTGGATCTCCGCAGCAGACCCCCCCTACGCGTTCACACGTTGAACCAACGACATCGTCAATTACGATTGCAGAGGACACGGGACCATCGGGATTCGACAGTCGATTTTTGGGTGAATCACATTTTTGCTAGACTAGGTCGATGGTCGTCTCTCCACAAATGCCGTCATCGAAGTGAACGGCGGCTCGAAACATGCGGCGTTCTACGGACGCAAGCTGGTGAGAATAGTGTTATGCTGTGGGAGAGGTTCTTATGCACTTGCGTGGGGCCTGTGGTCGTAATACACTCCTGGAAATGGAAAAAAGAACACATTGACACCGGTGCGTCAGACCCACCATACTTGCTCCGGACACTGCGAGAGGGCTGTACAAGCAATGATCACACGCACGGCACAGCGGACACACCAGGAACCGCGGTGTTGGCCGTCGAATGGCGCTAGCTGCGCAGCATTTGTGCACCGCCGCCGTCAGTGTCAGCCAGTTTGCCGTGGCATACGGAGCTCCATCGCAGTCTTTAACACTGGTAGCATGCCGCGACAGCGTGGACGTGAACCGTATGTGCAGCTGACGGACTTTGAGCGAGGGCGTATAGTGGGCATGCGGGAGGCCGGGTGGACGTACCGCCGAATTGCTCAACACGTGGGGCGTGAGGTCTCCACAGTACATCGATGTTGTCGCCAGTGGTCGGCGGAAGGTGCACGTGCCCGTCGACCTGGGACCGGACCGCAGCGACGCAGGGATGCACGCCAAGACCGTAGGATCCTACGCAGTGCCGTAGGGGACCGCACCGCCACTTCCCAGCAAATTAGGGTCACTGTTGCTCCTGGGGTATCGGCGAGGACCATTCGCAACCGTCTCCATGAAGCTGGGCTACGGTCCCGCACACCGTTAGGCCGTCTTCCGCTCACGCCCCAACATCGTGCAGCCCGCCTCCAGTGGTGTCGCGACAGGCGTGAATGGAGGGACGAATGGAGACGTGTCGTCTTCAGCGATGAGAGTCGCTTCTGCCTTGGTGCCAATGATGGTCGTATGCGTGTTTGGCGCCGTGCAGGTGAGCGCCACAATCAGGACTGCATACGACCGAGGCACACAGGGCCAACACCCGGCATCATGGTGTGGGGAGCGATCTCCTACACTGGCCGTACACCACTGGTGATCGTCGAGGGGACACTGAATAGTGCACGGTACATCCAAACCGTCATCGAACCCATCGTTCTACCATTCTTAGACCGGCAAGGGAACTTGCTGTTCCAACAGCACAATGCACGTCCGCATGTATCCCGTGCCACCCAACGTGCTCTAGAAGGTGAACTACCCTGGCCAGCAAGATCTCCGGATCTGTCCCCCATTGAGCATGTTTGGGACTGGATGAAGCGTCGTCTCACGCGGTCTGCACGTCCAGCACGAACGCTGGTCCAACTGAGGCGCCAGGTGGAAATGGCATGGCAAGCCGTTCCACAGGACTACATCCAGCATCTCTACGATCGTCTCCATGGGAGAATAGCAGCCTGCATTGCTGCGAAAGGTGGATATACACTGTACTAGTGCCGACATTGTGCATGCTCTGTTGCCTGTGTCTATGTGCCTGTGGTTCTGTCAGTGTGATCATGTGATGTATCTGACCCCAGGAATGTGTCAATAAAGTTTCTCCTTCCTGGGACAATGAATTCACGGTGTTCTCATTTCAATTTCCAGCAGTGTAGAAGACGCGCTGACAGTTGCGAAGCATCCGCAACCCTACATGCTCGATGTCTTCCCCGACAGCGATGTCATCTCTCAGCAGTATAATTATCCATTTCTCAGAGCCAGAGCCGTGATACAATGGTTTGAGAAGCATTACAGTGAACTCACGTTGACGTCTTGGCGGACAAATTCTCCTGGTGTGAATCCTATGGAACTCATCTGGATCGCTACCGGCCGCCATCACAGCGCACGGCTACCAGTGGCCCGTTGTTTACGCGAACTAATAACCTGTGCGTAGACATCTAATGCCACAAACCTCCACAAACCACTCAACAAAACTGTTGGATCCATGATACGCAGATCAGTGATGTATTTCGTTCCAAAGACGTACAAACAAGCTGTTCAGCAGGTGGTCGTAATGTTTTGGCTCATCAGTACAGGGCTATTACAAATGATTGAAGCGATTTCATGAATTCACTGTAGCTCCATTTATTGGCATATGGTCACGACACACTACACATACGTAGAAAAACTCATAAAGTTTTGTTCGGCTGAAGCCGCACTTCAGGTTTCTGCCGCCAGAGCGCTCGAGAGCGCAGTGAGACAAAATGGCAACAGGAGCCGAGAAAGCGTATGTCGTGCTTCAAATGCACTCACATCAGTCAGTCATAACAGTGCAACGACACTTCAGGACGAAGTTCAACAAAGATCCACCAACTGCTAACTCCAGCACTTCGCAATTCACCAAAAGTTAACGTGTTTTGTGCAATCTCACGGTTTAAAGTTTACGGCCCCTATTTCTTCTGCGAAAAAAACGTTACAGGACACGTGTATCTGGACATGCTGGAAAATTGGCTCATGCCACAACTGGAGACCGACAGCGCCGACTTCATCTTTCAACAGGATGGTGCTCCACCGCACTTCCATCATGATGTTCGGCATTTCTTAAACAGGAGATTCGAAAACCGATGGATCGGTCGTGGTGGAGACCATGATCAGAAATTCATGTCATGGCCTCCACGCTCTCCCGACTTAACCCCATGCGATTTCTTTCTGTGGGGTTATGTGAAAGATTCAGTGTTTATACCTCCTATACCAAGAAACGTGCCAGAACTGCGAGCTCGCATCAACGATGCTTTCGAACTCATTGATGGGGACATGCTGCGCCGAGTGTGGGAGGAACTTGAATATCTGCTTGATGTCTGCCTAGTCACTAAAGGGGCACATATCGAACATTTGTGTGTGTGTGGAAAGCATTGTGAAAATATCTCAAATAATAAAGTTGTTGTAGACCTGTGAAATCGCTTCAATCATTTGTAATAACCCTGTATATGTGGAATGGTGCCACCAGGTTTGTGATTTGTGACGAGATAATTGGGAGGTTGGAACCTGGTGCCGATACGTGGACCACACTGCTGAATAGCGTGAACGGGCTTACCGTCTCCATTTGATGAACAGATCATCAGCAAGAGTGTCACATCCCCTCACTCCATGTCACACTGTGGTTTGGAATTTCACACAGGACGTAGTCGCATTGGCCCTTGGTGGGGAACATTATGCCACCATCGCTGCCTTTTGATGAGCAAATATCGGCGGTATTCAAATGGTTCAAATGGCTCTAAGCACTATGGGACTCAACATCTGAGGTCATCAGTCCCCTAGAACTTAGAACTACTTAAACCTAACTAACCTAAGGAGACCACACACATCCATGCTCGAGGCAGGATTCGAACCTGCGACCGTAGCGATCAGTCGGTTCCAGACTGAAGCGCCTAGAACCACACGGCCACACCGGCCGGGTAATGGCGGTGTTAATTTCTGCCACGACCAAGATTTGAACCGACTGCCTCCAAGTCGTGCATGACTGCTGTACCATCTGTGTCTGTGCGCGGTGACACACAGTGGTTACGGTTATTACAAGCCACACCACAAGTTGGGAAACGGGGCCAAATTTCTAGTAGTTTACTGTGAAGTTGAGATTTTCACAAATGTTTTATTAGTATCTTACAGAAACTAGCAGTACGGCAATAAACAGCCTTTTAAACACGCCGCTAACGGCAAACAAGTAATTTATAGCAATACAACAATTAAAAAATTAAAAAAAACAACGAAGCAATACGGCAATAAACAACGCTTTTAAAACACGCCGCTGACGGCAATCAAGAAATTTATAGCAATACAACACTTTTAAAAAATAAAAAAAACACAGAAGCTAGCAGTATGGCAATAAACTACCTTTTAAAACACGCCGCTAACGCCAATCAAAGTAATTTATAGCAACACAACAATTTAAAAAAATTTAAAGATTGTTAGTAAACAGGCTACTAAAGTAAATACAGAACTTTGTTAATAAAGTGCGGTGAGGTAGTGAAGCTACTAACACCGCCATTAAAAAAATTAAACAGGTCTCAGCAAACACACGATTAATGGCAATAAAAGGAATTTACAATCTTGGATGAATTAAAAAAATTTTTAAACAAAAGTGTCCGGGAATATCATTAGAACATAACAGATATGATGGATCCGTGAAAGGCGGCCACAAATCACCCACTCAGGGATGCTCAGGCTAGACAGAATACTGACCAATTTAAATACGCCCGTCAACACAATTGCCACTTTCAGGCTGGTCATTGCCCCGACCTTTAGCCAGTGAAAATTTGTTATAAGATGGCTTAACTTGCTGACAGAATCAGAGCTATCCTTTTGCGAGGAAACATTACACCACACAGTCCTGAATGAGCGACCACATGATCCACCAGCAAGAAGCATGAATTCACTCATAACCCACGACTGAATAGCGAAACAATTAAACTGCCAAAACTACACCTCACATTGGACAGTAACGAGAGGAGGAGGAAAGATCACTGTCTTCAATTACACCGGCGCCATGGACAGGAAACCCGGTCGCCGGAGGCCACAAGGCAGAAGAGACGCTCGTTACACAAAATTATTACTTAATCATTAAACCTTCCACGAACATAACTTGCAATTATGCGCGAACAGGCAGTACACGACCTCCGATGGCAAGGATCCACACATCCGACCGCGCACGCGTCGCCAGCGTACCCAACACGCCACGGTCATGCGACAACACGCTCTGTTACCGGAGTTCAGGTCTTCTCTGCAACGTTGACGGGTAGTGACCGCTCCTTCATGTTAGGTGTCTTCTTTTGAAGTCCAGTGTTGAAACTTAGGATTTAAAGAAGCTTGTTAACGTCCCACCAAGTCGAAATGAACAGCAACTACTCGTGGGGCGATTCTGTATACAACCAACACGCGGGGAGCTCTTCCGTCGACTCGACCCCCTCGTTACACACAACCGGCATATATCACGTGGCGACTCGGTACAACCGACCACGCCTGGTTCGCGCTGGAGAGCCACACTGCCCTCCCGTGTCCACCACACACTCTCTGCGCGCAACGCCCCTACTTCCGCACCACCACACGAGGCTACAACTGGTCAAAGATCTCACTTCCTCCATAGCAGTTTCCCGGAAGCAGAAACGCAGATATCGATAGCAGAGGGAAAAGACAACCAAGCAGCCACTTAATGCCAGACAACATATCAAACAAACATGTGAGGGGAAGAAAAGGAAAACCAATGCAATCTAAACACAAGGTGTAGCACGAGTCGATATACGGCTCACGTGGTTACCGTACTTTTGCCAGAGATTCAAGCAGCGAGAAACTGCTTCCACCATTCAGGCGCTCCGTCGCTAGTCCACCAGACAGAATGTAGCAGCAATGCCCCACAGGAGAGTAAATATCTCCAACCCGTTGTTCTGAAACACGAATCATTCGAGAATTTCCACACTATCATTCTCCTCAACGTCTACGCCACGACTACTTCTGGTCTTGCTCATTCTGATTGTCCAATTAAGATCTGTTATTACCGACAGATGGTACTTTTTCGGCTCTATGTTATGTGAAAACCAGCACCTGCTTTTTCTTGAACTATTTTGTATATGTTTTACCGTTTTGTAGCTTATCACAATTAATGCAGAATACGTTCTAAACAATTTAGAAGTATATTGAACAATTTGGCATGTACTGATGTTTATAAATCACAACAACATCAGCATTTATGCACAAAATTTTTTGAAATGCTTCCTGAAATCCACATACGATTTTATCCCATAAGAAACTTGCGTATGACTTAATGGTTGAGATACTAGAGCTATCCTATTCAGCACATTACGTATATTAACCTGAAAAATATTATTATACCTTATATTCTAATTTTTAGAATATTATTCATAATAAAAAATTTCATTTCTCTAAAGTTTGGTTGAAACTGCTGTAAAGTTTAGGTCTACCATTCAGCTATAGACAATTGCAAGTTACAGAAAAAATGCTAGTACAGTGGTTTATAAACTTAAGAAGATATGTAAGTTCTTAAAAACACAACTTCTTATAAAATAAGATATTAGTCATATTAGATTGTGTTTCAGGACATTCCTGAAGCATAGTCTTCATTTAGCTGCATTTTGTCATCTCAAACCATCTTCTTGACATTCCTTTTAGCACTTTCAGAGCGAATTTTAAGCTCACTGCACCCGTCGTTTGTCAAAGGCAAGCTATTGGTCTTTCACATCAGAACAATAGTTAATGCCCAAATTTCTCAACACTTCTAATCTGGCAGTCACTTCATTATTGAAACATATCACAGCAGACAGCAGAATATCTACGCCCACAAATATCTGTAGCACATAGACAACAAACTTTCCGTAGGCCATAAACAAACACTGCTTCAAAGTAAAACTAAACGGGAGCAAAGATGATCACGTACAGATGCTGGAAACCAGCTGTCTTACTAACATACACCATATATCCCAAATAGAATCACTGGTAGCAAAAAATTTCCAACTGTTTTGCGAAATACTAATCTTTTCTGTAGTTAAAATAAAGCGGGTGTGGCAGTTACACTATTTTAACATTTAGTATGTAGCGGTCATTTTTCATTCTCAACCCACTAACGCATATGTCAATGCAATCAGCAAAGCTTATCAAACTAAAAGTTATAAAAAATAATACGGTTTTTTCGTCGTTAAGAAGTACCCTGTGTCGCAAGTGTAATCATCTGGGATTGTAAATGCTGTGAGCAGCATGAGAGACACGACACACTGAAGATGTCCTCTGTAAGGTGCGAGGAAACATTGGATTATACAGGATGATCTATTACCCCATGGCATAAAAGCTAGGAAAATGTTAATTATTATTAGTTCCATGCATCCAAACGTTTGTTTTAATTTTACTTCTTATGACGACTCGTATTACCAGCTGAAAAGTATAGTTATTATATTTCCGAAACTTTTTTTTCCAAATCAGTTCAATATTTTTTGTTCATCACTATCATCACCTATTCCCGTCACACTTGCAGGGTAATAATTAAGAAACGTTTACGTTGCAAAAATAGTTTCTGCTGCTCTTGACTAATTATCCCTCTTCTCCCGTGTTTAGTTGCTCAGACGCCCATACACGCTCTCCTGGGTTTTTCATGTGCAGGTACAAGCTGGGCCCTAGAATGCATGTCGTTAACCTGCATGCTGCTCTTTCCAGCACAAAGCTTTTCCCCATGACGTTGCCACACGTCGTGCTAGCCTGTTCCTTGTTGCAGTAGGCATTTTTCTGCTACAAACTCTGTAGCAGCTGCCAGTCTGTCTCTATGCACAACGCATTTCTTATGACGGGTAACACCGACGTTGTCTGCTACCTAACTTCTTCTCAAATTCTGTTTTTCTATATTCGCCTACGCAACAAGATCATCTTATACTAAAACACGCTACGTTGTCTAATTCATATTGCCAGCTTGTTTGCTGGTGACTGCAGTTATAAAAGTCGAAGAACATGTTACGCAGGCAGTAATTGTCAAGTTGTTCTGAAAATATGTCAGATATGTCAAATATGTCAGATATTTAAACGCAGTATATAACAGAGTAAGAAAAAGCAAAACTTACATTTTATGTGTAATATATAACCGCCCAAGGAAGAAATCGGTAGTGGACTCAATGAAGGTCCCAACAGCAGATGGAGCGGTTTTTCGTTAATTAAACAAACCCCCATATTCTGATATTGAATGTTGGATTTTTTGAGGACGTTGCTGAATATGGGATACCACCTCCCTCCATCAGCTTCTTCGGATTTTGCTTACCAAAAACATTCTACTTTACAAAGTGATTGTTAATTTCCTTCAGAGTACTGTGAAAAATCTGTAGGTTTTAACGGTTTGCATTATTCATCTTTACGTCTTAATTGTAATGCAATTTCCGCAGTGGTGTAAACTGATAAATCACAACTGTCTAATTTATTTCTAAATCTATTTCTTGTCTGTTTATGGTGGACGGAATTGTGATAGCTGGAACTCCTACATCCCCAATTGTGAATTTGTGTATTTTTACATACAGTTGTGTGTACATTGTAATCCTATCTTTTACGGGGCTAAACAGAGCAGATAACCTGGAGGACAAATGAGTAAAAAAATAAACACACTCTCGAAATCAGCAGATCGAGAAACTAGTAACCGCACGTTACTCAGCCTCTACCAACCCTTAAAGCAAACCAAGGAGTAATTTTGAGAAGTAAAGTAAAATCTTTAAAGTTTGCCGATGGCAGTGTAATTTTCCAGGAGACGGCAAAGAACTAGTTAGATCAGTTGAACGGACAGATACTGTTTTCAAAAGACGCTGTAAAATGAACATCAACAGAAGTAAAATACAGCTAGTGGAGTGCCGTCGAACGTAATCAGGTGATGTTGAGGAATGAGAGTGGAAAACACCGACGCTTATGTCCCTTACTGATTCTTCTGCCGCTTCTTGGTGGAACAGCTCCATAATTATGAACGAAAAGCACAATATTGTGGATGCTCTAGTCTAGAGTATTTGTATATTCCGTTAACTGGTTTTCAGCTCACAAGGCCATCATCAAAGTTTAACTGCTTATCATCGTCAAAATGTTATGTTTTTACAGCGTTGTGAAAGATGATATTTACTCTATGTTTGTACCACATTCTCGATGTCTAATATTTTTAGCAGTATTGCTGGTGACGGTAAGAAAAGTAACTCTGAAAAAGAGGAATTTGTTAATATGGAATAGTAATTTACCTCTTAGAAAGCGTTTTCAGAAAGATTATATGGAGTGTAGCCTTACATGGAAGAGAATCTGTAGCGTGAGTGTTGTATGATTGGGTGAATAGCTGTAGCTATGGCTGGTGTCTATGTCATCCCTCCTCTTAAGAATTTTAGTTAATTTTACCCTGCATCATTGTTGTCTAGCACGTCGCTCATCTTCTGTCCTTATCATCCAAGTTAGTTTCTTACAGCAGGTCTTCCGTCGCCTAATAAAGATTCTGTTACAGGGATAGCAGAGAAGCGACAGACAAGTGGAAGTCAGTATAATGCATTATTTCAGAAATGGATACATAAATGAGATGTACCTCTGTCACAATTTTCCTAAGTTTCACTCACAATAACGCAACCCCCGAACAATGGACTTACTGTAAGGCAAGTCAAAACTAGAAAAGTTCACGTCTTCAGAACAGAGACTAATTGCAAGAGAGGGAGCGCTAAAATGAATTTACATGAAGCTGGCCATGGGTCAAGGATGCCGTCACAATAGCAGCGGTTGGACAATAGAACTTACCACCGGTATCTCGCGGTGCAAACGTAGCGACAGCACATTCATAACCTTCGTAGCTGCGTCGTGCTTCGTAATTGTAAACATCACGAGCAGCTCGCGGATGGCTAATACAAGGCTGCTCGCAAAGTGATGTAATACAACACTCGATAGAAGATGGCGGCAACCGCTGCGCGCGAACATTGCGGTGTTGACAGCTCTAGTAACTGCAACTACTTAAAGGCTCAGTAGACGAGATGCAGCGCACATTCGCGTAATGCAAAAAGGTCATTGTAGCCAACCTAACAGAAGTTGGAGCTACAACCTGCCACTCTGGCCGACTGTAGCGGCGAAGTTCTTGCATTCAACCTGGGTGGTCGAACTGGCATGGATTCGCAGAATGCGGGAGACATTGTATGTCTCGGCCACCGCTTGGCTCCGACGACGATTCGATAGAATGACCTGGAAACCATGCCATATTTCGCCATCTTGAATGTTTCTGTATTAAGGGGGGGTCGGGCATCAGAGGGACCGACTTGGATCAGAAGAGGCACTACAGGACATTTTAAATGTACACTGTCTATACTTTTACAAACAAATTCAAAAAACTTTGTCAGCATGACCAGGAAGGATTCAAGATTCACAATCATAGCAGTGCAAGTTCAAAAACATAGCAAAATAATTTTCTTACGTGTGAAATTGCATCATTTTTTCACTTACTACTGGCTGCATTTGCTGCTATAGGTACGCTTTCCTTCATAAGTACCGGTCGGTATGGCCAAACGGTTCTAGGCGCTTCAGTCTGGAACCGCGTGACCGCTACGGTCGCAGGTTCGAATTCTGCCTCGGGCATGGATGTGTGTGATGTCCTTAGGTTAGTTAGGTTTAAGTAGTTCTAAGTTCTAGGGGACTGATGACCACAGATGTTAAGTCCCATAGTGCTCAGAGCCATTTGAACCATTTTTGAACCTTCATAAGTAAGAGAGAATTTATTTAATTTATGAAAAAAAGAATGAGCTGTTACATTTTAAACTTCTTGTTTAGAAAAAAACAAATTTTATAGTTAATTATCTCAATTTTTACGACAGTTTTTAATAAATTTGGGAAATTCTAGAGTTTCATACATCTGTGAGTATGGTTTGTCTGCTGTGCAAAATTCATCGAAGAATATATCTTACTTATGAAGAAAAGTGTACCTATAGCAACAAATGCAGCCAATAGTAAGTGAAAAAATGATGAAATTTGACATGAAACAAAATTTATTATGTTATGTTTTTGAAAATTCCAATCCTATGAGTGTGAATCCTGAATCCTTTCTGGTAATGCTGACTGTTTTATGAATGTATTTGTAAAAGTATGGACAGTGGAATTTGTAATGCCCTGTAGTGCCTCCCCTGCTCCAAATTGGCCTGTAAACAGGAAATGCCAAAATCATCCATCCTCTATGTAGACAATATTCGGTAATGTCTGCGGTCCTGGGGAAAATTGGTTTAGTGTTGGTAACTGAGTAATTAAGACCAACGACTTGTTGATTACTTTGCTGTCCGGACTCTGTTCTGTATCGATTTACTCGGAATTTTGTTGGGAGTTCGAATCTGTGATCAGACTTAAAGGATTAATTTCATTACTCTCTGTCTTCCTTTGTGGTGGGTACTGGTCTGGGCAAACGCAGTGGCTTCGCCATGTGCGTTATATTCTTGACAAGTCACTGCGTTAAAATATGTGGTCGATAAACATCACGTAAGAGAGGACAATGAAAGTTTCGAAATGTGGTGTTACAGAGAAATACTGAAAGTACGTACAGGGTGGTTATAATGAAACTTTCGTTTATTGAGAGGGGACCCCAGAAAAAGAGTGAGTGCAGGACAACGAAATTTTGTGGAAACATTTGTAAGGACATTCGGAAGAGAAATAACGAATAAAACAATTAGAGAAAAACACTTTCATTTCTACGTGCGAGGGTAACAATTTCAATTGCGTACCATACTTACGTTCCAGGGTCCAAAAGTCGCTCAGTGTGACGACCACCTGCGTACATGACAGCCTGCAACTACTTCACAGTTGTTCGCAGCACTTTTCGAACCCAGGAATGCTGAGCTGTCGTGACACAGCTCGTTTACTGCTTGAAATGGTTCAAATGGTTCTGAGCACTATGGGACTTAACATCTGAGGTAATCAGTCACCTAGAACTTAGAACTACTTAAACCTAACTAGCTTAAGGACATCACACACATCCATGCCCGAGGCAGGATTCGAACCTGCGACCGTAGCAGTCGCGGGGTTCCGGACTGAAGCGCCTAGAACCGCACGGCCACCATGGCCGGCTACTGCTTGAAACTCGCTCATTTCGTCCAAAATTCTCAGCCATGGCAACAGTAGCTTCAACAGTCGCACAACTGACCGACGGCCTCTTCCAGGAGCAGTCCCCAAATGACGAGTAAATTCGACCTTCCGAATCATGTTCTTCAACCCCGGTGCGGAAAGAGGACCCTTCCGTATTCCTTTCGTGCGGCTGTATTCATGAAGAGCGGCAGCACTATTGCTGTCTTTTTGATAAAAAAGCTTTACGACTAAAGTTCAGCTTACTAGAACCGACGCCTAAGGGCAAATAAAGACTCTAACACTACTAACGAAGTCCTGCTGCGTACGGTCTGAACATCATTCCAATAAAGTTGGATACCCATACGGTAAATAGTTTTCCGCTCAAATTGTATCAAATAGCGGAAGAGTAATTACGAGGGCTATACAGAAAGTTAGGCCCGATCGTAGTGTGGAATGGAAACTTTAGTGAAAATCGAAAATGTTTTATTTTCAACAGTTAACTACACCTTCCAACTACTTCTCTACATAGTCGCAGTTCCGAATGAGACATTTGTCGTAGAATTGTACTACCTTTTCAGTACCCTCGTTGTAGAGGGCAACCGCACTGATCTGCGATTTTTTGTCTGTGCCAAAACGTTGTCTTCATAGCCAGCGGTCCATGTGATTACAGAGGAAAACCAGGGGGAGCCAAGTCAAGGCTCTATTTGTGGGTGATCAGACACTTCCCATCGAAAATGCTGCAGGAGCATCCTCGTTGCCCCTACAGTGTGCGGCTGAGAATTGTGATGAAGAAGTAAGTGCGTGACAGTTATGTTGCGCGGGCTGCATGAAATCAGGCGAAATCTCTCACAGTCATTCAGACAATATTTTAAGGCATCTTTACGTGCTCACAGCTCGCTCAGAACCTGGAGGAGCGACATGACGCGATCGACAGGCATAGTAGAGAGTGAAACTTCCTGGTAGATTAAAACTGTGTGCCCGACCGAGACTCGAACTCGGGACCTTTGCCTTTCGCGGGCAAGTGCTCTACCATCTGAGCTACCGAAGCACGACTCACGCCCAGTACTCACAGCTTTACTTCTGCTAGTACCTCGTCTCGGTCGGGCACACAGTTTTAATCTGCCAGGAAGTTTCATATCAGCGCACACTCTGCTGCAGAGTGAAAATCTCATTCTGGATAGTAGAGAGTGTTCAACCGTGTGTGAATTCCTAATGCACCAAACTCCTGAGGTCATAGGTCCCTAGACTTACACACTACTTAAACTAACTTACGCTTATGAAGAACACACACACCCATGCCCGAGGGAGGACTGGAACCCCCGGCGGGAGGGACTGCTCAATCCGTGACATGGCGCCTCAAACCGCGCGGACACTCCATGCTGCCATATTACATCTACATCTACATCTACATGGATACTCTGCAAATCACATATAAGTGCCTGGCAGAGGGTTCATTGAACCACCTTCACAATTCTCTATTATTCCAATCTCATATAGCGCGTGGAAAGAATGAACACTTATATCTTTCCATACAAGCTCTGATTTCCCTTATTTCATCGTGGTGATCGTTCCGCCCTATGTAGGTCGGTGTCAACAAAATATTTTCGCATTCGGAGGAGAAAGTTGGTGATTGAAATTTCGTGAGAAGATTCCATCACATATATTATTTCTGTGACACTCTCTCCCATATTTCGCGATAATGCAAAACGTGCTGCCTTTCCTTGATCTCCGTCAGTCCTATCTGGTAAGCATCGCACACCACGCAGCAGTATTCTAGAAGAGGTCGGCCAAGCGTAGTGTAGGCAGGCTCCTTAGTAGGTCTGTTACATTTTCTAAGTGTCCTGCCAATAAAATGCAGCCTTTGGTTAGCCTTCCCCACAACATTTTCTATGTGTTGTTTCCAATTTAAGCTGTTCTTAATTGTAATACCTAGGTATTTAGCTGAATTTACGGCTTTCAGATTAAACTGGTTTATCATTAACCGAAGTTTAACGAGTTCTTTTTAGCTCTCATGTGGATGATCTCACACTTTTCGTTATTTAGAATCAACTGCCACACCATTCAGATATTTTTTCTAAATCGTTTTGCAGTTTGTTTTGATCTTCTGATGACTTTATTAAAAAAAAAGATCTAGTTGTGTTTCACAGGAACAATGTTTTCTAAACCCAAGTTGACTGTGTGTCAGGTCTTCCAGGTAATTCATGATGTTCAAACACAATATATGTTCCAGAACCCTGCTGTACATCGACGTTAATGAAATGGCCCTGTAAATAAGTGGATTGCTCCTACTACCTTTCTTGGTTCAAATGGTTCTGAGCACTATGGGACTTAACATCTATGGTCATCAGTCCCCTAGAACTTAGAACTACTTAAACCTAACTAACCTAAGGACAGCACACAACACCCAGCCATCACGAGGCAGAGAAAATCCCTGACCCCGCCGGGAATCGAACCCGGGAACCCGGGCGTGGGAAGCGAGAACGCTACCGCACGACCACGAGATGCGGGCCTACCTTTCTTGAATACTGATGTGACCTGTGCAACTTTCCAGTCTTTGGGTACGGATCTTTCGTGGAGCGAACGGTTGTATATGCTTGCTAAGTTTGGAGCTAATGCATCAGCATAATCCGAAAGGAACCTAATTGGTATACAGTCTTGACCAGAAGACTTGCTTTTATTAAGTAATTTGAGTTGCTTCACTACTCCGAGGATATTTACTCCTACGTTACTAGAGACACTGTCCAACGTATTTATGTAAAGCTTCATCAGATTTTCACTGCGGTTTCCATTTCGCCCTCGTATAACAACCCTTTAGATACAGCTTGAGTTCCATGGTGCGTAGTGGACTGTTCTCGCAAACTTTGCCCTGGATCTTCGCAGGCGGCATGGCTCGCCGCATCTAAATATACGCTGCGCGACTAAATGCCCCATTAGGAGCAGCACGCTAGCTTTTCTGTGTCTGCCTGCTAATAGCCCGCTAGCTCCCACTGTGGGCGCAATCTGTAGGCCGCAGCAAACATCAAAGCGCGACGCACTCCAGCGCTGAGTACAACTCTTGGCCGTATCACTTTTCCCTCCATCAGCTCGTATGAAACAGGTGCGGTAGAGGGTGAACACCTGTGTGGTGAACTTGTGAAAGAATCATTTCACCATTACCAAAATGTGATTTTTATCCCAAGCGCAGAAGGCAACTCGTTAGAGGCGAAAGAGATAGTCTCAAAGCCTTAAAACTCCACCATCATTTCCAGTGGCTTCCTTACCTACTACTACTGCTACTGACAATGTGCTGAACCTACCCTATCTCGAGCCCATCTCGCCACTGCCCCATGTGTGTTATTTACAAAGACAATTTAACACAAGTTTGTAAAACTCCATCCACTTGTCCTTCTTGTTAAACCAATTACCTCATCTGTAGTAACTTTGTCGGCGTCGTCAGTGCGAGTTCTATGATGAATGTTTTGCCTTGAGGTGAAGCTTTCCGTTTCCTGAAACGTCAAAAGATAGATCCGTCGGAAAGGTGGGTTCTTGTCAGGATATCGCTCTCTGTTGAGTTCACCTCCCTGAGTACGCCTACGATCAACCACAATCAAAGAAAATATATCATGATCCAATTTTTAGTGAAGGACAACATATCGTTTAAAAGCTGTACGGTAGTGTACAATACCCGTATTATAAATAAGGAAACGTTACTGCAACTGCTGTTATGCTATCTTACGTTCTCCATAGGTGAGCACCATTTGTATCAGTGAGTGAAAAGTAAGGCGCACCTGCTCTCAGAGGTCCAGTGCGAACTGTAATTACCATATGACACCGAAACTTGGTTGATAATGCGTTAATGTGGAACCGAACTATCTTGCAGAAAAAATAGTTTCATTTTTTGCCACCAGTTGCAAATCTGGCGCTGCATAGCACCTCGTCGGCGTCTCTGGTGCTCGTGTTGAACAAACCGTGCAAGTGTTGGTTAATCATAAAAATCAGCATTATGACTTTCTGACTTGTCTGACCTTTTCTGCCCACGTCCCGTTCCTAATCCATTACATATGCAATCATTTCTGTACCTCTTTCTTGCGTTCACAGTGCCAGATTTGTACCTGGCGGCCAAAAGTGGAACTAATTTTTTTTCCAGCGTAAATCGATTCTGCATTAACACATTAGAATATCTACCAAGTGTTGGACAGACAGTGTTTTGTGGTGGTCAAGATAAATGGGACACCCAGAAAACTAACAGTAAACTCTCCTATTGAAACAAGTTGCAAGTATAGTTCTTAGAATCATACATAATTTACAAAAGGAATTTTGAGCTATTTTCTGTATACTTCTTTCGTGCCCTTGCTGTTGTTGTTTGTAGCTGCACTACATGTAGAAACGCATCAGCCCATTCTATGGCAGCATTGTTAATTAACACTTTTTTCAATGTGTTGTTTATTTGATATTCTATTGTAATAATGTAAGGAATTGTAGTATAATATAAGAAATTCTGTTATAACAACTTTTGCGACAGCTTTCGAACTTTATATCTGCACTATTTAATGTACGCCAGCAAGGTTGTATCCTTACTGTTTGTTTGTCAGTTTTCGTTACCTGTTAACGAACACATCAGAGCGAGAAGTGGAGTGGGGTCTGAGATGCATGGGAGTACGGGTCTGTTTCGCCAGCTCCGAGCAGCATCAATATTTATATCTGAAGCTGCCGCTACAAGTACACCTTCATCCATATACACATCTGTGAAACCACTGAGAGATTTGTCACTTAAAGTTGCTGCTAGCAACTCTCTAATTAGGCTTTCACAAAATCTGTAGCGTCCATCTCCAGGCGTCTGCCAGTTCCGTTCTTTCAGCATCTTCGTGACACTCTCGCATGGGTGAAACAAACCTGTGACAATTCGTGCTGCCCTTCTTTGTATCCGTTAACTATCCCCTGATAGTTGTATTTGGAACGGGCCCTCCACACTTGAGAAGTATTCTAGGATGTAACACACGGTAGTTCTGTAAGCACCATCCTCTGTAGACTTATTGCATTTACCAAGTAGTCTACCACTGAACCGAAGTCTTCCACTTTCTTTACCTTCGACTGAGCCTATGTGATCGTTCCAGTTCATGTCTCTACAAATTGTTACATCTAAGCTTGTCTGTGATTTCCCGTATTACAATTTCAACTGGCTGATATTTTAGTACTAGAATACTACATTTCTTCGTTTTAAGAAGTCCACAATTTTTTGAAAACTGTGCAACTTTTTTCACTCAATACTTCACTATAGGTAACCCCATCATCTGCAAAAAATCGGAGGCTACTACGTAATAATACGGTCTGCAAGGTAATTCATATAAGACATGGGGAAACCCTGAAGCTACTTCTACTCTCCATCTACACTAACATGGCATCAGGCAATTGGGAACTTTCACATCCAAAACTCAACATTATTTTCATAAAAGTTGGCTCTGGTGTACAATAAAGTCGCAGTGTTAAAAAGAGTAAAAACCGAACGTAGTTACTCTAACCAACATCTGCAGACGGACAGCCATTAGAATCAAAGCGTTAAGTAAACAATGTCTGTCAACCTCTGAACGATTTAGGCCGTCTACTAGCGACCTGGGTTCTGATGAAAAATATATACTTAATTTGAGAAGCAGCCTTATGTGATCCATGAGTGAAAGGTAAGTTAGCACGAGAGGATTCCCAGAATCCGATAACTGTTATGAACGGTACAGGTCACACACGAAGCATCAGCATTGCTCATTGATACGCGACCAGACGGAATTATTCGCGTTCTTATTCTACACTAACAGTGATTGTAGATGTCAGTTAAGACCGAGCTACTCATTGTAGACCACCCGATACCATTGAAAGCCACTGTAATCAAAATGGAGGTACCGTGTCCGTCGGTAATGTGTGTGTGTGTGTGTATGAATGTTCCGTGGCCATACCAGACCATCTGCTGAGGAACGAGGAGAACAATTCGTTTTGCAGGAGAACGCTCCAACAGTCAAAACATGTCTAGTGACTAGTATTTATCATTTCCAGAGGAAAAAGTGGCTCACCGAACCGTGTATTGTTTTCACACATACCGTGTATATCCGTTGCGTTAAGTCATGCGTAAGGCACAAGACATATTTTTATTATACACAACGTTTGTGTCCAAATATTAAGCATGCTGAAGCTAGGAGAAACGATTTCAATTAAAATAACAGTTACAGAAAAACACGTAAGCTAGTTACAGCACATTTCGCAAACTACAGTGGTCAAAAATGTTTCCACAGTAATTCTCAATCATTTAAACCAAACTGGAAGGGAAAGCTGTCTCAGCGAACAGCGAATCTCTTTCTTGCATGCAAGTAAAACACTTAGAAAAATAATTCCACGTGAAATAAAACAAAATTTAGTTCACTCATTACTCCTCCTAACTCTACACTGCTGCGATTTTCAATTCGGTATCAACAGTGCAACTTAGAAAACGTACAAACTATCGTCAGCTATGTAAATGATTAGAGACACAAATCTCTGCGACACCAGATAACATTACTGTAGTATTTGTTTAGTGCTGTTACCAGCCCTAGTAGGGTATACAGGGTGGTCGGAACCAGGACGAAAAGCTTGTTCAGAAAAAAATTCGGTATGTTGCGCCAGTTCCGAGTTGTTTACTATCGAAATTAGCCAATCAAGTTGTTGGTCGCACATATTCAAGCACTTACACGCTCCAAAATGCGTCGATAGACAGACACCTGAGGGTCCGTGGGTTACCCACTTTTTTAGATGCCCAGTACCAGTTAAAATGTGCCTTTTTTCAGACGTACAAAATTTAAGCTAGGTCAACAAACGCAACGTTTGTTCGGGATTAATGAAACCAAAGGAAAAACACTGTAAACGACATCGCTTCTGGGAGGCTGCTTGAATATGTGCGCGCGGCGACCTAATTGGCTAACTTTGATGCTAAACAACTCGAAAACGGCGCAACGTATGAGATGCTTCGTGGTCATTTCGGCGATTCTCCCTTCTGCTTGTCAGAATAGGTCGACTGTAACCTTGATTATGGGTACGCCGGCACTCACGTCTCCATACAGTCCAAATGCAGCCGTTGTCACTTGCGAACGCCCCACAAATCTAGATACTGCACTATTCCTAACAATAATTTCTCAGCACAGTCTCCCCAGTAATACACTTATAAGCATTTTAGACTGTTTGTGACAGCCCTACAAAGAGGCGTGAACATCGACGATCATGCTATCAACTCTGAGAACGTTTCATTAGGTCAGATACGGACCTAACACCAGCCCCTGAAGGCTTCCAGTAGTAGCACGAGATACCTTGGCCTGTCCAGTCTCGAGCCCAGGTGGGCCTGTCCCTTCAAACGTCTGCGTCAGTGTCAGATGTCGAGTGATCACTGTCAAGAATACGCTGATCCCGTTTACTCGTGCGAGACAGCTTTAACAGCACCTGGCTGGGTTTCAACAGTGACTCGTTGTACGTCTCCATTTTTCTAGATAGTCGAATCGTACAGTGTCCAGTTTTGTGGGGCGTTCGCGTGTGACAGCGTCTTGATTTGGACTGTATGGAGACATGGCTGCATATGTAAGGATAATTGTTCATTTCATATCACATAATTTGCTATCAAATGTACATCGGCTTTAGAAGTCCTTTGACAACTGAAAATGCTGTATCCTTTTTTCTCTGTGAGGTACTGGATGGATTAAACAAAATGTTTCGAACGCTAGGCATATTTTTTAATCTAACTAAGAAGTTTGCTTGTGTTGATCATGAAATATTGCTCTAGAAGTTGGGCCATTTTGGAATACGGCGAGTAGGTTCACAATTGGGTCACCTCTTACTTTGACAGCAGACAGCATAAGGTCATTATTCACTGTGCTGAAAGTAGCTGCGATGTGGGGTCTGAGTGGGGTACAGTCAAATCAGGGGTGCCCCAGGGATCAGTGTTGGTCCCACTCCTGTTCCTTATTTATATAAATGATATTCCCTCTAAAATTATGGGTAATTCTAAAATATTTCTGTTTGCTGATGACACTAGCTTGGTAGTGAAGGATGTTGTGTGCAACATTGGCTCAGTTTCATGACATTAGTTTATGGCTTGTAGAAAATAATCTAACGCTAAATCACAGTAAGACTCAGTTTTTACAATTTTTAGCATACAAGTCAACAAAACCCAACGTTTTAATTTCACTGAATGGGTATATGATTAGTGAAACTGAACAGTTCAAATCTTTAGGTGTTCAGATAGATAGTAAACTGTCAGGACCTTGTTCTAAGAGTTAATGCTGCTATTTTTACTATGCGAACTTTATCTGAAGTAAGTGGTCGTTCGACACGAAAATTAGTCTACTTTGCTTATTTTCATTTGCTGATGTCGCATGGTATTGTATTTTGGAGTAATTCTACATATTCTAAAAGGATATTTTTGGCTCAGAAACGGTCAGTTCGCACAATCAGTGGTGTAAGTTCGCGAACCTCTTGTCGACCCCTGTTCACTAGTCTGAGTATTTTGACATTGGCCTCCCAAAATATCTATTCTTTACCATCGTTTCTTGTTAACAATATCAGCTTATTTCCAAGAATTAGCAGCTTTCACACAGTTAATACTCGGCAGAAATCCAATCTACATTTGGATCGCATTTCCTTAACTCTTGTGCAGAAAGGTGTGCAGTATACTGCTGAATCCATTTTCAATAAGTTACCACAACAATTTGAAGATCCTAGCACTAATCCACGCGCTTTCAAATCGAAACTGGAGGGTTTCTTCTTGGGTCACTCCTTCTATTCTGTTGAGAAGTTCCTTGAAAAATTAAGCTGATTCTTATGTTATATTGTTGATCGCGTTTACTTAAACTTATGGCTTGACTGTTTTTGGGCTCATAAACATTTTATTTTTATCTGTTATTTCTTTTACGTAGTAATTTCGTGTACTGACACGTTCCATGACCTTGGAGATTTGCTCCTCAATTTAGTCCTACAGAATTAGGCGTGTAAGTAAATAAATGCATGAGGACTGGCGTACCCATAATCAAGGTTCCAGTCGACCACTTCTGACAAGCACACAGGAGAATCGCCGTAATGACCACGAAGCACTTCATAACCTATTCACACTTGCACCAACAATCCGAGGAGCAATGATGGACTCCTTGCAATACCCGCACCGCTGGCAGCAGGCGGGAATTACCGTCTCGTGCCTTAGCTGCCGTTAACACCTCACCACAAGAGGATGCACTTGCAGTGGTGGAGTGACTAGGAAGCACCGACTGCTGTCACTGGCGTCGCATTGTTTCCGGCGATGTATCACCGTTTTGCGCTACTCCGAATGGCCACCGTAGAAGGGTCTGGCGGCTACCTGGAGAAGGACCGATTTCTACCACTGTTTTGGAGAGATACAGCGGTGTTACTCCTGGCGTCGTGGCGTAAGGAGCCATCCTGTGTGGCTTCCGGTCTCTGCTCTTGGTGATTGAGGGAACTTGCACAACGGTGTGTCACGAAAATGCTGCGTCCGGTGTATGATACGTGTCATGTGACATTACTGCATTGCCATTTTTCAACAGGACAATGCTCCTCCACATTTAACGCGTATCTCGGAGTTGTCTGCGTGATGTTGCGGTACTCTCCTGGCAGCAAGAAACCAGACCTGTCCCCAGTAGAGGATGTGTGGGTCAGCTCGGACGTCGAAACCGTGCCAGTGTCAGCGTTTGGGATACGGAGGTCCAGTTACAACAGTTGTGGGATAGCTTGCTTCCGAGAAGGTTACAACAGTTTCACGGCGTCCTTACCAACCACTGCGCTGCATGCATCCAGGTCAAAGCGGTTGAAACGTCATTCGGATTGGGGGGCTTCTACCGCCGAGTTCTCTGTGAATCTGACTCGACTTTGTAATGAATGAAGTTTCCTCCTCGTCTTCTAGCAGCTTCACTTTTTCCTCAGACAATGTAATACCGGGTTGTCCAAAACGATGTTACCACTCGTATGCCACTATATAATTTTAAATTTTCTTTTGCGGCGGACTAGAGATGGCCATCCGACTTACTTTGTAAGAGAGAGGGAAGGTAGCAGCTCGGATCTAAGTACTACGCCAACCTCAATTTCACGAAAAAAATTTCACCAATGTTTTCAGAAGAATCCCCCAAGTCGCTTACCTATCCGTCGATTGCATGAGAAATTTGTGCGCACCGGGTCTGTGACAAATGACTTTGAATGGCCGTCCAGGGAATATTCGAAGGAAAATAGCATCATAAATGTTCAAGCCACAATGACTAGGGGCCTATGAAAGTCAGGTTTGAGATTAGCAATGCAAACGGGAATCGTGCGGACATTTGTCTTAAGAATTCTCCACCTCGATCTGGGAATGAAGTCGTACCACATTCAGATGCTGCAGGGCCTTTCTGACGCTGATAGAACTGCTCGTATACGAACTACAGGAGTGTTATTAGAAGTAGCGCACGTAGACTGAAACATTCTGTCCTTTATGCCGATTGAAGCCACATTTCATGTCAACGGCAACATGAATTACCAGAATTGCGTCGTTTGGAGTACAGAAAATCCCTATGAGCTAAGAGAGCACACTCGATAATCTCCGAAAGTTAAAGTATGACACGATATTTCGAAGTTTGGAGTACTTGGTCCATATTTTTTTAATCATCAGAATGTAATGGGAGATTTTTACCTACTGTGTAACGAATCACTCGTCATACATCATCGGCCTGATCGCGCGTCTTCGCCATGCTTTGCCGCTCCAAGGAAAGGAGCCTTGTAGTTTAAGGTCCCGTCTTCAACGAGGTCATTATAGACAGAAAAAACTAATACACCAGAATGAGATTTTCACTCTGCAGCGGAGTGTGCGCTGATACGAAACTTCCTGGCAGATTAAAACTGTGTGCCCGACCGAGACTCGAACTCGGGACCTTTGCCTTTCGCGGGCAACTGCTCTACCAACCGGGACCGGGCGTGAGTCGTGCTTCGGTAGCTCAGATGGTAGAGCACTTGCCCGCGAAAGGCAAAGGTCCCGAGTTCGAGTCTCGGTCGGGCACACAGTTTCAATCTGCCAGGAAGTTTCATATCAGCGCACACTCCGCTGCAGAGTGAAAATCTCATTCTGGAAATATCCCCCAGGCTGTGGCTAAGTCGTGTCTCCGCAATATTCTTTCTTTCAGGAGTGCTAGTTCTGCATGGTTCGCAGGAGAGCATCTGTAAAGTTTGGAAGGTAGGAGACGAGATACTGGCAGAAGTGAAGTTGTGGGACCGGGCGTGAGTCGTGCTTCGGTAGCTCAGATGGTAGAGCACCTGCCCGCGAAAGGCAAAGGTCCCGAGTTCGAGTCTCGGTCGGGCACACAGTTTTAATCTGCCAGGAAGTTTAATACACCAGACATTACGAAATCCACCAAGGACACGAAACTCTCGGAAAGAATTTAATTTTGTGTGGATCAAGGAAGGATATGTAAAATACAATGAAATAGTCGGTGACTTAGCGAAGGCAACTGCACAAAAGGGCACACTGCAAAATCATCCAGTTACCTCCGTCAGACTTGAAGAGGTAGACTCCAATGGGAAGACGATTATCGATCATCGGTAAGCAGAAAGGGGAACGTTATGGACAAATACAGCTAACATTGCCTCGAAACACTGGTCCCATATAACGAAGGTAATTTTAAATAAATCTAACCTTACCCTGTAAAATCCTAAAATATCCCTAAAAGGCCGAGAGATCGTTGTACGATTTTCAGACCTAAGAAAATAGTTTGGCTGAGCGAACGATCTTCTTCTTCTTCTTCTTGGTTGGCTCTACAGTCCTTGAAGAACCTTGGCCCCCTGTATCACCTGCCTCCATTCTTCTCTGTCCATCGCCTTCCTTCTCGTATTTCTTATTCCCATCGCCTCTAGATCTTCTTCCATATCGTCCAGCCACCTTTTCCTGGGTCTACCTCTTCTCCTTTCCCGTCAGGTTTTCCCATGAAAATTTTCTTGACACTCCGAGTTTCTGCCATTCCCTGTACATGTCCTGCCCACCTTATTCTCCTCTGATTAATTTTAACAACATTATCCATCTGTCCAAAAAGTGTTTGTAGCTCTACATTTGTCCTTACTCTCCAGCCATCTTCCTCTCTCACTGCTCCAAAAATCCTTCTCAGTATCCTTCTTTCCCTTCTCAATAACCAGTTCTCCTCCTTTAATGTCAATACCCAGCCTTCTGATCCATATATTACTATAGGTCTGAATATGGTCGTGTACATTTTTATTTTTGTAGTCCTACTAACATTCGTGGACTTAAATACATTCTGCAAGGCAAAATAGCAACAATTTCCACTCGCTATCCTTTCTTGAATTTCTACTTTATTGTCCTCCGTTATTACAGATCCCAAATATTTAAATGTTTTCACTCTTTCATATTCTTTCCCATTCATTACTACTGAATTCTTTTGTCCGTTTATATTGGTCTCTCCCATCACCACATACTTTGTTTTGTTTATGTTTACTTCTAAACCTACTTCTCTTGCTGCTTCCTCTAACATATCGTGGATCCCCTTTAGTGCCCTTACATTCCTTGCCAATAACGCTGAGGGAAGGATTCAGAACCTAAAGCCAAATGTCCAGACGGGCATCTGAACCGTCGTCCTCCGGAATGCCTCACGGTCACCACAAGATTTGGCTGCATCCCACTCATACGACACGCCGTATTCTGTCTCTAATTTGCTCGTAACATTCTTTGCGTGAACTGAATCGAGAAGTGCCATCTTTCATACAGGTACGATGTTTCAATACAGACGAAAGAATCACAATTGAAAGAAAATCAGCCCTCGGTCGCTATTTTTAACAAATTAACCTGGTTTCGACACTACTAGGAGTGTCTTCCTCGGAATTTAAAACAAAGAATGGTCTATATTCTATAACATGGTCACAGAATTATGACTAAAATTGTATGATAGAGTATAAGGACGGAATCGTCGTGAAAGACTGGCAGTACTTATATGTCATTTATAAAATTGTAAGTAGGCTGTTTATGTTTTCTTGTTGGCAACGTTACGTAGCGCTCTATATGAAAATCACTGGCTGTGCTGTGTGCAGTCTGTGGCTAGTTTGCATTGTTGTCTGCCATTGTAGTGTTGGGCAGCGGCAGCTGGATGTTAACAGCGCATAGCGTTGGGCAGTTGGAGGTGAGCCGCCAGTAGTGGTGGATGTGGGGAGAGAGATGGCGGAGTTTTGATAATTTGTAATACTGGATATCATATATTATGACTATTAAGGTAAATACATTGTTTGTTCTCTATTAAAATCTTTCATTTGCTAACTATCCCTATCAGTAGTTAGTGCCTTCAGTAGTTTGAATCTTTTATTTAGCTGGCAATAGTGGCGCTCGCCGTATTGCAGTAGTTCGAGTAACGAAGATTTTTGTGAGGTAAGTGATTTGTGAAAGGTATAGTTTAATGTTTGTCTGTGCCATTCTTTTGTAGGGATTTTTGATAGTCAGATTGCGTTGCGCTAAAATTATTGTGTGTCAGTTTAAGCACAGTCATGTATAAATTGTTCTAAGGGGTCGTTTCATATGGCGACCCTGCCAGGATACCTCACTGGAATCTTCTGATTTTTTCTTGTAGTTTGTGTATTTAGTGTAGCTAGCGCATAATTATAGAGAGAATTTCCTTGGTAGTTGTGGTTTTTCATTGTTGCACAGTAAAACAGTTGTGGCATGCATGTAGATTTGCACCAAGTATTTCGCAGCTGCGCTTGCAATTAACTAGATATTATTTTCAGTTCTATGTTAATGTGTTCTCTTATTTTTGCTCTTCAAATTGTGTATTTTTGTTTTGTCGTGTGAAATATTGTGATAATAATGGCGTGTGAAAAACGTAATACTAGGCTCCAAAGTAAACTGAGAAATGACAGTGAAGACGAAAGCAGTGTGTTAGCGCCACCGAGTAATGAATTAACTAATGTTGAAAGTAGTAATTTGGTAACTGTGCATAGGGAAATGGAGCGGGCTACAAACAATGGCGTAGACAGTGAAACAGGTAGTGAACAGGGAAGCATTATCGATCGATCGATCGGCGACAGCTCCCCTCAGGAATCCGAAATGACAGAACACAATATTGCAAATACTGTAGACTTAGGTTTTGGGTCCTCACTGTTTTCTCAAATGAGTCAAGACACATTTTCTGCTTGTCAAAATGTGAATGTTACCGGTGAAAATGCACTGCCAAAAAGCATAGAGAAACAGATTCCAGACACTAATGCATTATTATTGCAATTAATGCAACAAATGGAACAAAATCAGAGACAAATGGGACAAAATCTTCAAAAGTTAGACAGAATGGAACGAAATCAGAGACAAACATAGCAAAAACTTCAAAAGTTAGACACAATGGAACAACACCAGAGACATACACAGCAACAGTTAGACGCAATGGAACAAAATCTTCACACCACGCTTGAACAAACACGTGAAGATTTAACTACTGAGTTACGTAACATTGAATCGAAAGTCAAAAAGTCTGTAATGACGTAAAAACACAAATTTGTGAGCATTTTCAACCTATTTTTTCGCGGCATGAAAATGCATTACAGAATCACGAAGCAGCCATAAAAGAACTGCAAACCATTGTTCATGAAAATCATGAGACCCTGTGGGCTAAAACTGACTCAGTTGCATCTACCGATTCGGTTACGCAACTTGCAAAAACTCAGGAAAACTTAAAGGACACAGTAGATTCGATTTCAACACAAATGGAAACTCTGAAACTTGGTTCAGAAAAACACACTGAGGAAATGTGTTCACTATCGGAGAAAGTAGCCGAACTTTCGGATCAGGTCACTAACTTATCTACAAAGGTAGATGATGATCTGAATGACACAAGACCCGTAGCCTTCACTGACACAGAAGAGTATGAACAAATTAGAAAATTCGAACAAAATCAAAATCAAATCAATACACGGTACAAAAGAGAAATCCGGGAAGTACAAGATCAGTTGACGCAGGTAATACAAGAATTACATATTTCAGAGGACACTCGCGCTCCAACACGGGAAGAGGAACTTAGAAATACGGAAAAGCCACAAAATAATAACACAGGGCATTTCGGTGATTATGAAAGGAATTGGCAAGGTGCACCGAATTTTGAGATGGAACCGCCGACACGACGTAACAATGACCGATATGCTACTCGCCGACACGATGACTTTGACTATAAGCTGTTCATTACTACATGTAAATTCAAAACATTTAAGAATTCTGCCAACGACATTCATCCACAAGCGTGGCTCCATCAATTCTCTCATTGTTTTCCTCCCAACTGGTCATTAGAACACAGATTAGAATTAATGTGTGGCTACTTGGAGAATGAACCAGCTGTAAGAATCCGATCGGTCATTCACGATTGTCACAGTGAAGGAGAATTTTATCATGACTTCCTCTCAGCGTATTGGTCTCAAGCTACACAAGACCGAGTAAAACCGGGCATCATAATGATGAAACGTTTTGAACAATCTGAATTTTCCAGTCTTATGAAATATTTTGAAGACATGTTGCATTAGAATCAGTATCTTTCAAACCCAACTCATACAGCCCCTCAGAACTCATCTGCATTTGCTTAATCAAACTGCCTGAACATTTACGACATATTATTTTAGCAGGACATTACAAAGACGACATTGAAGCTTTTCAGGGACTGTTACAAGAACTGGAAATTGACACTAACAATCACGGAATGCGAAAACAGGAGTACAACAATTACAGGTCACATCTGTCACAATTCCGCGATGACAGAAATAATACACGACAAGGCTATTCCTATAACGTAAAACGTGACCAAAACAGACACCACCCGTATGACAACAGTTGGCAGAGTAGTAATAATTACAGGGAAAGGTCACCTCTCCGCGGTAATGACTATCACAGAGACAATCAGAGAAACAGACAATATGGGAACCAAAACAATTATTATCAAGGGAGACAGAATAACTTTAGACACAACGGTCCAGCGCGCAGTTACGACTCAGGGAGAAATTCTCCACCACGTGACCGACAAGAAAGAAACTATGGAATCTACCGACATGACGACAGACGATATGATCGTAACGACACCCCTGAACTGCATCAGAACTGGTCTCCAAATCCCAATAACGACGCGCGCCAACAAAGAGACAATAGGCAATGACTCACACTGCTGGCAGCCACAAAACGTACTTATGAAACTGACGACGCAGCTGCCGTAGCTAGTAATTACGTAAAAATGGAAGACATTAGGGACATCTTACTCCAGGAACACGACGTAAAACTTAACAACATTGCATATCCTGTGATTCACATTACTGTAAATGACGTAAAATTTACGGCAGTACTTGACTCTGGCAGTCCCATTTCAGTAATTAGTGAAACAGCTTTTAGCAAATGCAACAAATCGAATGATTGCCCCACACTTCCGTTACGTAAGATTAAATTACAAGGTGCAATCATTGGAAAAAGTGTAGATGTACGCCAACAAACCAACTTGGAATTCTTTTGTCAAACCTACAGCTTCTCTATGAACTTTCTTATTGTACCATTATTGTCGACGGAAATTATACTGGGAGTAGACTTTTTGAATGAATACAAAGCAGTCTTAAGCTTTCACAATGCTGAAATAAGTTTAGAGAAAGAAGGTAAGTCAGTAGCTTTGAAATTTGAAGATTGGCTCTCAAACCATAACGAAGAAATTAATCGGCTTTACCTCCTGTTAGACAACAGTTCGGAATTTTCGACGGAACTTGACACTAACAATCACTCTGCAAGTAGTGACAGGGATGATATCGACGGCGTATTTGAAACTAATGAGCTAATTAAGAATAAAATTCAAACAATTGAGAATTGTAATGACACTGATAGGCAGGACCTGTTTGAGATTTTACAAGCACATTACACAGTTTTTACTCACAAAACAGGAACAATCAAGGGATTTCAATACCAATTTCGTGTTCGTGAGCATACTAAATTTTGTGTTAGACCATACGTAATTCCGTCGCATTATAGGGACCGTGTTAGAACAGAAATACAATCTATGCTTAATGAGGGCATTATTGAGCCTGCAGTAAGCTCATAAAACAATCCATTACATGTTGTTGAGAAGAAAAATGGATCGATCAGACTTGTCTTAGATTCGAGACAAATCAATACTATTATTATTCCTGAAACAGACAGGCCGCAAACGTTGGAAGAACTTCTTCAAAATTTTAATGGTGTAAAAGTGTTGTCTTCCATTGATCTCAGATCCAGCTTTTATCAGATCGAACTTCATCCAGAATGTAGAAAATACACAGCTTTCCTTTGTTTCGGCGTTTGTTATCAGTTTCGGAAACTTCCTTTTGGTTTGAACATTTATTCAGCAGCATTCATTCGCGGGCTACATTCCATATTACCTGAGTTCTTAAAACGTCACATCACCTTATATGTGGACGATATTCTGATAGCAGAAGCCTCATGGGAACAACACAATCGCATCCTCAACAGCGTGTTACGTATTGTTGCAGAATCTGGAATTACAGTTAACTTGGAAAAGTCTGAATTCGGTAGGACAAAGGTGAAGTTTTTGGGACATATTATTTCTTCTGAAGGCATTCAGCTGGATCCTGAAAAGTTAGAAGCAATCGGAGCCATTCCAGTTCCATCCACAAAAAAACAAGTCCGCAGTTTTCTAGGTCTCGTTAATTTTTACCGTCGTTATCTGAATATGCAAATTCTTGTTACACCAAAACTTTGTTCTCTCACTGGAAAAAATACTATTTGGAACTGCGACGAACAAGCACAGTTGGAATTCAATTCTGTGAAAGAATCGCTACTTAACGCGCCAATACTAGCTCATCCATATCTGTCACAAGATTTCTGCCTTAGCACGGATTCTTCTAAAGTCGGTCTTGGTGCCCATTTATTTCAAGAAGTCATAGAAAATGACACTACCATTCGGAAAACCATTGCTTTTGCTAGCCGAGTGCTAACAAAATCTGAAAAAAATAATTCCGTTACTGAATTAGAAGCTTTAGCTATCGTTTGGGCATTTAACAAATTCCGTTTCTTTCTTTCTGGTAAGCACATAAAAGTATACAGTGATCATCGTGCATTACAGTTTCTTATGTCTTCAAAATTAAATCATGACAGGTTAAAACGTTGGGCATTGTTTCTGCAAGAATTCCATTTCACAGTAGTCTACATTCCCGGCAAGGAGAACATTGTTGCGGACGCACTGTCACGCGCACCGGCTGGGCTTGAGAAAAGTAACACAGAACGCAACCTCGAGAAAAATTTCAGTATTCTTTACATTCAGAAAGTCGTCTTTGAAAACTTCATCACCACATCTTTAAAGGACATAGCTCATGAACAAGATAAAGATCCGATTTGGAAAGACATCAAGAGCAAATGGCATGAAAAGACACACACACAGATTCGGCATTATTATCTGGTTAGAAACAACATACTGTTCAAACGCTGCACTGTTGAAGACAAGCTATGGGTACTTTGGATTCCTGACAATTTTGTTAATAAGCTCATTTGGTACATTCATTTCAGCTACGCATATTTTGGCCCACGAAAATGTTATGATATTCTTCGAACGACTTGTTATTTTAACAATATGGAAAAGAGAATTCGAAGAGTCTTGTCTATTTGTAAACTTTGTCAAAAGGCGAAACCATCTACTATCTCCCATCGTGCTCCGCTGTTTCCTATCATTCCTTCTAAATTAAAAGAATTTGCTGCTGTTGATCTCTTGGGACCGCTTGTCAGAACATCTAATGGATTTGCGTACGTTCTAGTCGCTGTTGAACTTACTTCAAAATTTGTTTCTTTCACTCCGTTAGGTAAAGCCACTGGACGGTCTGTATCCAACGCCTTTGTTAAAAATTTCTTACGTGAAGTTGGCCACGTTGCTAAAGTCATTTCAGATAACGGACCGCAATTCAGATCTGCGGTTTGGTCACGCATGCTTCGGAACCATAAAATCAAACCTGTTTTTATTTCATTGAATTCACCACATTGTAACCCCACCGAACGGATTATGAAAGAAATCAATAAGCTTTGCAGACTTTATTGTCACAGAAAGCATCAGCATTGGGACAGATATTTACACTTATTTCAAAACGAGCTGAATGAAATGCCTCATGATTTCACTGCTTTACCACCTACTCTTGTACTAAAGAATGAAGAACCACCGAACAGAATCAGAGAGCTTGTACCTTTCCCGAATACACGTAAACTTCGACACAAAGACATAATTGATTTGCCTCTTAAAAATATAAAATCTGCAGCAGACAAAAGGAGAAAACTACACTGTAAAGCAAATGCAAAGAAATTATATATTGGTCAGAAAGTTCTCATTAAAGCTCATTCATTGTCACATAAGAAGAAACACTTGAGTCACAAATTCTTTCTAGTTTACAATGGACCTTACAGAATCCGACGTATACCACATGATAATTGCGTTGAAGTTGGAACTCTGCGTACTAGGAAGAGTAAAGGTTTACACCACATTTCACATGTAAAACATTGAAAAATAATCTGCTTTTTAACTCTGTCTTTACCATATAACTTTTCGCTTTACATTACTAGTATGCTTTGTCAGAGTTAGAATCAGTTTGCGGTGTTTCTGTTTCATATCTGCACAGTTTTTCTGTATTATTCTGGAAAGTAAAACATGTTTTAGTAGTAACCTTTGTGGTATAGCTACAATGAGACAGCCTCTTTCGTTGCACAAAAATACGTTACAGCACAGTACTTTCTTCATCACGGCAATAAGCGTAATAAGTAAGATATCTATACGCAATGCATTTCACTTTTGTTTATCATGAGGTAAGTACATTGACTTCTGCAAATTATATGTTTATTTGATAAGATTTATGTTGTAGAAATTTTCTAGTACTCAGCTACATTCACTATGATGAGGAATACTGTTATCCTCAAATATACTTTGCATTAATAATATGTTATTTTCTTTGTAAAGATGTTTAGACATTATGTATTCTGTTCTGTTTTAATGCTCATGTGTAAAGTTGATGTTTCGAACGTGATTCTGGTCTTTTATGTATTTACTTATGTCATAATTCCTGTAATTGTTATGTTCTTTAATGATGTATTTTGTACCTTTGTTATTGTATTTTTATGTTATACAATTGTAATTGACACCATTTCATCAAATTAAGCAACTTGTGAGTTACATTTCACTGCACACGTTTCTGTTGGTCATAGTATATGGACAATATGTGAGAAGTAGGGACTGTTAGTGTTTGCACGTGTGTTAATATCTCAGCAAGGGACTGGATAACAGAATTGCTGGTTCTAAGGACAATTCCACAAACTTTGTGAGTGCACAAGTGGTGGTTTATGGACTTGCTATATTATCCGCAAGACTCTTCAATGGTGATTGTGCACCTGCACAGTCACAACAGATGGCTGCTGGCCATCTCTACAAGGACTACAGGGGTCTGCATCTTTGGTGGCCCACCAATACCATTATTTCTACAAGGACTACAGTGGGTCTACACCTTTGATGGCCCACCAATACCATTATTTCTACAAGGACTGCAGTGGGTCTGCGCCTCTGGTGGCCCACCAATACCGTAATCTCTACCAGGACTACAGTGGGTCTGCTCTGTGATGACCTACCTACCAATCTTCTTCAAAACGTGGAATGACTCTGCTGTGGGTTTGCTCTGTTGTGGTCCATTACCTGTCAGCATGTCAAGTGTCTGCACTGTCTTTCCGTTGGAAGGACAACACTACTTCTTCAAGACTGCATGGATATCCACTACTTCCGTGTGCATTCTCTTTTACTACTCAGACTTTGAGAAAAAAAAACACTGTAATATTACTGTGATAAATGATAAGGACTGTCTTTATGGACTGTGAGAAAATTTTAGCCTTTGACCAACATTGTATCAATAAGTGTGTGCATTTGATATCTGTGTTACTGTAATTATGAAAAATTTTATCAAATCATTATTGGCCACTGCCCAAAACAATTTGTAAAATTTTTTGTGGGGAGCGTGGGGGCTATGTAAGTAGGCTGTTTATGTTTTCTTATTGGCAACGTTACATAGCGCTCTATATGAAAATCACTGGCTGTGCTGTGTGCAGTCTGTGGCTAGTTTGCATTGTTGTCTGCCATTGTAGTGTTGGGCAGCGGCAGCTGGATGTTAACAGCGCATAGCGTTGGGCAGTTGGAGGTGAGCCGCCAGTAGTGGTGGATGTGGGGAGAGAGATGGCGGAGTTTTGATAATTTGTAATACAGGATATCATATATTATGACTATTAAGGTAAATACATTGTTTGTTCTCTATTAAAATCTTTCATTTGCTAACTATCCCTATCAGTAGTTAGTGCCTTCAGTAGTTTGAATCTTTTATTTAGCTGGCAGTAGTGGCGCTCGCCGTATTGCAGTAGTTCGAGTAACGAAGATTTTTGTGAGGTAAGTGATTTGTGATAGGTATAGTTTAATGTTTGTCTGCGCCATTCTTTTGTAGGGATTTTTGATAGTCAGATTGCGTTGCGCTAAAATGATTGTGTGTCAGTTTAAGCACAGTCGTGTATAAATTGTTCTAAGGGGACGTTTCAAAATAATAAATATGCCAAAAGGGCATTAGTCACAAAAATACTTAAGATAAAGAAAACTGTGATGGCAAGCCACTAAGGGCTGCTCGTTACTTGCGTGGTGCAGTCCGTTTCGCAACCTTAGTGGCTCGCCATCACAGTTTTCTTTATCTTAAATATATTTGTGCGTAATGCCCTTTCGGCATATTTATTATTTTATAAATGACATATAAGTACTGCCAGTCATTCACGACGATTCCGTACTTTATCATAGATTTTTAGCCACAATTCTGTGACCATGTTACAGAATATAGACCATTCTTTGTTTGAAATTCTGAGGAAGACACTCCTAGCAGTGTCGAAACCATGTTAATTTGTTAAAAATAGTGACCGAAGGCTGATTTTCTGTCAATTGTAACTATTCACGGCCTCTGAACGTGCAGCCATGTGCAAGATTTTGAGACGAAACAATGTTACTTGAGTTGTCTCTACTCTTCCCTGTCCGTGTCTTAGTGCAACATGCCGGCGACTCAGCCACGTGGATCTAGACGAGATCTGTGCTCGTGGCGTCCAGCATCGGGCTGCTGGCGGAGTACAGAAAGAGAGTAACGATTTTACGCTAGAGCCGGCCGGCACTGAATACAAACAAAGGAACGGCGCGCGCTCGGGCGGCTGAAAGTATTCCGGTCAGCTACACGGCACGCCAGACGGCCCGGACTATTTCGATTCGAGGGGCGGAGCAGGGGGCGGAGCGGGGGCGGGCCACTCGTCTTGACCCGCGTCGGCCGGTAATCGAATCTGTGCTCGCAAATGATCTGGCCGGTTAGGGCTAGCGTTAGGGCTGGCTAGGGCTACGCCGGGGCCGGAACAGATTCAACAGAGTGCGGCACGTGACGCGCCGCCCAATGCTGTCTGGCCCGGGGGGGGGGGGGGGGGGCTTTGGCGCCGTGCCGGGTCGCCAGCGCCGAGGATTTACGCCGTGCCGAGGGCCGAGACTACTACTCTGCACGTAGTGCCGCCGACACAGGTAAGCCTCAACGTCCCGACGCCGAGTTACAGATTGTGGCGAACATGCAATTCCTACTGTGTCTGGGTCCTCAGTTTTGCGATTGGTTTCACACAGATCTCGACAGATTCGTCTCCCGTGCCAACCTCTTCATTTCTGAGTAGCACTTGCACCCTATGTCCTCAACTGCTTGTAGGATGTACTACAAATTCAGTTTCTACCCTCCACTGTTCTCTCCAGTTCCGTGCAAGTTATTCCCTGGTGTCCTAACACATGTCCTACGTTAATGTACCTTCTTCTTGTCAATGTTTTCCACATATTTCTATCGTCGCGGGAGCCGCGCGGAGTGGCCGTGCGGTTTGAGGCGCCATGTTACGGATTGCGCGGCCGCTCCCGCCGGAGGTTTCAGGCCTCCTTCAGGCATGGGTGTGTATGTTGTTCTTAGCGTTAGTTTAAGTAGTGTGTAAGTCTAGGGACCGATGTCCTCAGCAGTTTGCTCCCTTAAGAATTGACACATATTTGAACATTGTTCCTAGCGGATTCTGTGGAGAATCTCCTCATTCCTTAACTTAGCAGACTAAAATTGTGTATCTCAGGGAGAATGGTAGAAGTGGCTTGAGACGCAAGCTAATCCCGCTGGGCCGAACAGGTGGTTAGGATTGTGGAAAGGGCCAAATAAGGTTGGGGTCAGTTTCACCTTATAATCGTAATTTATTGTAATTTAATAAGACTTTTACAACCAAGCGGCACATGACCGGACCTTTGCCGAATGCAACTCTTTCACGGCTGAAGGCCTCCAAACAAGAAATCTTAACAAAACAACAAGATAAAAATCCAATTAAGACAGCAATAAAATAAAAAAAAAACATCACAGTGAGGTCGATAGAACAAACATATGAAAGGTGCAGTACCAAAGGCTGAAGGCCACAATTAAGTTTCAAAATTTTAGAATATATTACCATAGACTTTTAAAGGCAGAAGGCCGGAATATTTGAAAACAAGAAATCTTAAAAACAAAGAAGATAAAAATGCAATTAAAAGGCAGATAAAATAAATAAAAAAACATATCACGGCTAAGCGGAAAGCCTTAAGACAAAGCAGATAGAACAAATATATGCAAGATGCAATACCAGTGGCTGAAGGTCACAATTAAGTTTCAAAATATTATATTACCATAATTTTTTAAAGGCAGAAGGCCGCAATGTTTAAGCTTTAAAGATAAATTAAAGAATTAATTTTGCAAAGTTTTTAGGAAAAAAAGAAAAAATAACAATAAGCCTTAAATTTCAAGCAGCTAAAAACAGATAATTAAACACCTATGGCACTCGGAAGCCTCCAGGGAGGTCGGTCTGCCCTCGTTCAATTATGCGAGACAGGTGGTGAGCCCAACTACACTTGATCCGTCGGACCCCAACCATGGGACAGCCACGGACCGAACGACACAACGACTTGCTTCCCATCGATCAGTACATGAGAACTCAAACAGAAAAGGTTACAAACGTGATAATCAACAATGGAGTATGTATTAGCTGTCAAAATTACACACTATGTTGGACAGCTACAACAGTTGAGGAAAGGACGCTGCCTGCAATTACGTTATTGGCCAGGGAAGGCAACCGGAACACTAACGGCCACAAGGCAGAAAATTCCACTGGTGCACTCGAATTGTAGTCAACGAAAACAGTTAATTGCACCGCATGGCGGCTAAATTTCAGCAGTAGAAATACTCGGTGTTGCTCGCAGGAAAACCTCCCCAACAGCAGACCACCGAAACGAACCACCACAACTTTAAAGGACGTCGCTTGGGTAGTTGAAAACAATACTGAACTTTGACGTCCTGGATCGGTGAACCACGAAATTCGTAGCGATCGGACAGCTCCATACGGGCTCCGACACTGCGCAGGAGCTGCCAACGGACCCAGCCGACTGCACCGCGCGGAGATAATTTCCCTCGCCCGCAACAACCGACCGACTGGCCTCAGAATGGCGACATCTATAATCGTCGTAAGTGGAAATAACGCCAAGTACACACACAACCTGGCAACCACTTGCATGAAGACCTGACCAATACAAAACAGTAACTAAGCACACACAAAGACAAATCGGGGAGTCGATGCACACACACACACACACACACACACACACACACACACACACACAGCCGATTAATGAACGATCGGCGAGCCAAAACGTCTCGTCCAGTAGGACAACCGACCAACGATCCACCAAGACCGCGGCCCGGCTCAAGTGATGCGTGGCGGCAATGGTCGGGAAAGCCATGTCGACGCAGACCTCACTGCTGCTCCGACTGGTAGGTCCGGACTGCGCTCCAGGTCCGTTCCAAGTGACCGGCAGACCCGAACCCGCCACCCGAACTCTCTCCGACAGACATCGACTGGGAAGCAATAGCAGTCGAGCAAAGATACTACGAGAGGCGATATATCGATACGCTCTGCTACCGCCGCTCATCGTCAGGCAAAGCAGCAACTCAGTGACAGTAGTAATTTAAATTAACGTAGTGAGGTGGAAGTGCGTTAAAAATAGGGTGTAAAATACAGGGCTACTACAAATGATTGAAGCGATTCCATAAATTCACTGTAGCTCCATTCATTGACATATGGTCACTACACAGTACAGATACGTAGAAAAACTCATAAAGTTTTGTTCGGCTGAAGCCGCACTTCAGGTTTCTGCCGCCAGAGCGCTCGAGAGCGCAGTGAGACAAAATGGCGACACGAGCCGAGAAAGCGTATGTCGTACTTGAAATGCACTCACATCAGTCAGTCATAACAGTGCAACGACACTTCAGGGCGAAATTCAACAAAGATCCACCAACTGCTAACTCCATTCGGCGATGGTATGCGTAGTTTAAAGCTTCTGGATGCCTCTGTAAGGGGGAATCAACGGGTCGGCCTGCAGTGAGCGAAGAAACGGTTGAACGCGTGCGAGCAAGTTTCACGCGTAGCCCGTGGAAGTCGAGGAATAAAGCAAGCAGGGAGCTAAACGTACCACAGCCGACGGTTTGGAAAATCTTACGGAAAAGGCTAAAGCAGAAGCCTTACCGTTTACAATTGCTACAAGCCCTGACACCCGATGACAAAATCAAACGCTTTGAATTTTCGGCGCGGTTGCAATCTGGGCGGTAGAGAATCCTCACGCATTCGTGCAGCAAATTCGCAGTTCACCAAAAGTTAACGTGTTTTGTGCAATCTCACGGTTTAAAGTTTACGGCCCCATTTTCTTCTGCGGAAAAAACGCTACAGGACACGTGTATCTGGACATGCTGGAAAATTGGCTCATGCCACAACTAGAGACCGACAGCGCCATCTTCGTCTTTCAACAGGATGGTGCTCCACCGCACTTCCATCATGATGTTCGGCATTTCTTAAACAGGAGATTGGAAAACCGATGGATCGGTCGTTGTGGAGATCATGATCAGCAATTCATGTCATGGCCTCCACGCTCTCCCGACTTAACCCCATGCGATTTCTTTCTGTGGGGTTATGTGAAAGATTCAGTGTTTAAACCTCCTCTACCAAGAAACGTGCCAGAACTGCGAGCTCGCATCAACGATGCTTTCGAACTCATTGATGGGGACATGCTGCGCCGAGTGTGGGAGGAACTTGATTATCGGCTTGATGTCTGCAGAATCACTAAAGGGGCACATATCGAATATTTGTGAATGCCTAAAAAAAATTTTGAGTTTTTGTATGTGCGTTGCAAAGCATTGTGAAAATATCTCAAATAATGAAGTTATTGTCGAGCTGTGAAATCGCTTCAATCATTTGTAATAACCCTGTACATGATGGCGCGAACACGAGCCACGTACGGCTCATGGCCAACTGTCAATGTGATTCCATTACATGGAAATAACACTGGCACATTTCTCTATATACAAGTTCCTAGCTACGATACCCTATCTCAACATTCTCTAAGTCCAACAAGCGTTCCGCTTTAGTCGAGGCTAGGCGAAATAAACTAAGTCCTGATCAGACTGACAAGTGCTACGGAGACGGCATCATCAGGTCGTAACTCGTTCCGCACTCCCCACCAGTACTGGACGGTCCTATTTATACGGTTTCCATAGGACTCGCACTGCTACTAGAAGGTTCGATGATTCTACGGTACACTTGGAATTTTCCTGCCTTGTATCTTTGGACCCTTCAACCGAGAGGCCAGTCACATGCCACTGTTGCACGTCCTGGGTTCGTTATCGAGTTCAAATCTTAGCTCGCTTCATTCGGAGTCAGACCAAAGGCGCGGCTGTCTCTCAGTCAGGAACTTCTTCATAAACTGAATGTAATGGATTGGCTGGAATATTTCTTGCGTTTGCGACACCAAGACTCGGATTCTGGATGTTTGCCTTTCGCGCACAAGTACACAACCGACTTTTCTAACATTAAAAAATAAATAAATTCTATTTTATTCTTATGGCTGTGACGCGGAGGGCAGGGGACATAGCGGGCAGGAGTCACCAACCGAGACCTGGCCACGACATGCCAACCCCCTCCCTCTACGACGTATGTGACGGGAAGGCAGCAGATCAAGGTAACTGACAACAACGGCTTCTTTTCACAAGACGACAGTGGCTCACTGTATCACTCCTTTTCTAGGAAGGGGAAGGGGAGGGGGGACGAAGAGCCGAACGGGGCGAGGCTTGTGTCATCACAGGAAGACAAACGCGTAAGCTAAGGTATAAACTCAGGAAAAAACGTAGTAGTCGACCGCACAATACCCCTGCACATATTCGTCAACCTGGTCAAGTTTGTAAGGCATAAACTTTGTCTCTTTTGCAGAATTGGACAAACATCGACCGAGATACGCAAGCACGACTCACGACCAGTCCTGACATCTTTACTTCCACCATTACCTCATCTCCTACCTTCCAAACTTCACAGAAGGTCTCCTGAAAAACTTGCAGGATGCTGGAAGGAAGGATATTTCGAAGACTTGGCTTAGCCACAGCCTGGGGGATGTTCCCAGAATGAAATTTTCACTCTGCAGCGGAGTGTGCGGTAATATGAAACTTCGTGACAAATTAAGAGTGTGTCGGACCGAGACTCGAATTCAGGACCTTTGCCTTTCGCGGGCAAGTGCACTGCATCTGTACATCTGAAAAGATCTCAATTGACGGTATTCCCACAGTCCGCGATTCACTTCCATACACTGTGGGCACCTACTGTGATGTTAATTTTACCACTAATTTCTGCTACTCCTCATTACCTTCGTTTTTATTCGGTTTACTTTCAATCCATATTATGTATTCATTCGACTGTTGTCCGCCCCTGGTAGCTGAGTGGTCAGCGCGACGGAATGTCATACCTAACGGCCCGGGTTCGATTCCCGGCTGGGTCGGAGATTTTCTCCGCTCAGGGACTGGGTGTTGTGTTGTCCTTATCATCATCATTTCATCCCCATCGAGACGCAAGTCGCTGAAGTGGCGTCAAATCGAAAGGCACCAGGCGAACGGTCTACCCGACGGGAGGCCCTAGCCACACGGCATTTCCATTTCCATTAGACTGTTCATTTCATTCAGTACGTCCTGTAATTCTTCTTCACTTTCACCGAGGACAGTAACGCCATCAGCGAATCTTATCGTTGTATCCTACCACCGTGAATTTTTGTCCCCCTCTTCAAACTTTCTCTTATTTTCGCCTTCGTTTCTTCGATGTGTGATTGAACAGTAGGGGCGAAAGATTGAATTCCTTTCGTACACCGATCGAAATACAAACAGTCCGTTCTTATTCTTACGTTATTATGGCTCTTGTTTTTTGGACATATTGTATATTATCCGTCTTCCCTTCTAGCGTAAATATATTTTTCTGAGGAGTTAGAACATTTTGAACCACTATAAATTGTCGAAGGCTTTCTCTAGGTCCAAAGATCCCACGAGCGTGTTTTGAATTTCCGTAAGTCTCTCTTCCATTATCAAGCACAATGTTATGGCTGCGTCTTCACTGCCTCTACCTTTCCTAAAGCCAAACTGACCGTCATCCAACACTTCCTGAAATGTTTTTCCTTGCTATACGAGACCTATACCTTAACACGGAGGGCGAGATGTCGAAAAATACGACTCTTCCGTACATCGGTTGTTTTTTGCGATCGAATACGAATATTGTTCAGATATGCCTGAAATCGAAAGAAAATAGATACGTTCATAATGCACAAAATCTTCTGTTAGAAATTACAGAGACTGCTGGAACAAAAATATAGTTTCTTTAAAAAAATACCAGAAGTGTATGCCAAAGAGTCGTGATATAACCATCCCAAGGAATAGCATACGTACGAAAAATTTAGGCATGAGAAACTACCTGAAATCTTCGGTTTTAGATACAGAAACGTTAAAATACATTCGTGTGCAAAAGATAAGGACGACAGTAACTTTCGCATGTGTCATTGTCAAGTAACATAGCTTGATGGAACTTGGACCATACATAGAGAGAACTGCTACAGACTGCCGTCATCGCCATTTACTGTGGTCCCCTGGATATCGGAAAAGACGAAACATCGCACTTAATAGGATCTGTGAACACAATGGATAACAGTGCGTACTCTGGAACGTGCTCCTGTGGTGGCCGCAACATTATTAAGTGGTTACCATGATTTCCACCAACGTGAGCATGTTCGACAGTATTCCTGAGGACATTACGTCTTTCCACCTCTCGCCATACGAGAGTGTGTCCAGAATCATTCCTCAGACTCAATCTGCTCTCGTCCTAAAAGAGCGCGCGACCCCATTCCTCGCTGGTCCAGTGCCACAGTTCTTGGCACCATTGCAAACTGTGCCTTCGATGTGCGGGTGTCAACGAAGCAAAACTTACTTATTGGCCGTCGGGCAACCAGAGCACCTGCATGAAATCGCCGTGCCCCTGTGGAGAGTGGGATGATGCGAGTTGCCGTCTTGTTAAATGTGGCTGCAGTGGCATCCGCTGTATGACGTGGGTCCACTCTCGAATGCTCCACAGTGTAGCGATCATCTGCTGCTGTAGTCGCCACTCTCCTCTCCTCTGCTCGAACGCGTCTGTGGTTCGGAACGCTGTCCATGGACGTGAAACAATGCTGTGATCAATACCATACTGCTAGGCTACACTCGTCGCGCTTCTCCTAGTTTCCCGATAATCCTTCTTTCTTTCTTTCTTTTGCTACTGTCTTTATCCCGCATTGTGGGCAGGTTTGGCAGGTTTAAGTACGGATTTGGCATAGTTAAGTTAAAGGGTGGCCAGATGCCCTTCCTGCCACCACCCCATACCCCCCAGGACGGAATTAGTGTACTCCAGCGGTCTGTGTCTAGTGTAAATCATGAAATAGTGGGAATGTGTTTCAAATGTCTGCGAGTCGTGTAACTGAGGCGGTACGTGGGGACCAGTCCGGTATTCACCTAGTAGGATGTGGAAAACCGCCTAAAAACCACATCCAGGCTGGCCGGCACACTGGCTGTCGTCGTTAATCCGCAGAGCGGATTCGATCTGGGGCCGCCGCGGCTACCTGAGTCCAGGAAGGAGCGCGTAAGCGCTCTCGGTTACCCGAGCGGGTAGTTTTCCGACGATTCTACGTCTTGTGAAGTCACCCAGTTTGCTTTCTCCGGGCTACCTTGAAATGAAGTACGCTCGCAGTTTGACAAGGACTGTGTTTTCCCGTTCCTTCAGCTGCCTCGTATTGCGACACCAGTCCCGTTTGGCGCTACAGTCACCCTGACCCCACGGCATGTGCCTTTCAACTTTCTGTACGCGACTGGGAGTCTTCTGGTGACATGCTCCCGCGCTTTCATCATTCCCACCGTCTAGTTAATATGTTACTTTAACTACCAGGTCTAAGGACAGATGTAGGGCAAAATTGGGAAGCTCGAACATTTTCTGTTGCGTAATTTACCAGATTGATTCTTTAAGAATAACATTGCAAAGTTTCATGAACTAATTCTGGCTAGAAATATGTTTAAAAAGTTTGTTTTTCTGCGGCTGCCACGCCCCCTCTTTCTATTCTGTGATCCACACTTTCTCTACGCTAGCAATTTTTTGAGCGTTAATTTTTTGTTCACACAATCAAAATGAACTGCAGATTAGGCTAGAAGGCTGCAACAAACATTATCTTTGCTTCTTACTTTGTTTACTACGTGATTTTTTTGAACAGTACGCGTTGCCGGACCCGGATCTGCAGGAGAGGGGGATGGGGCAAACCGGTGTACCTGCCCCGGGCGGCAATTTCAGGGGGTGCCAAATTCATATTCTTGAATAAATAACCTTGTTTCACAAAGCGCCTAGCATCCAGCGTACGTTGGTCTATTGATTATTCATATGTTTTTGAAACACATCTCAGTACGTTTTTGGACATTTTTGAACACATTCTAAGTTGATTTCGAAACGAATCACAAGTTGATTTTTGAGTGTATGCATAGTAGACGTGATGTCTCTGCCAGGGGAATCCCCGACGCATCTAGCAATAAAAAACCTTTCCTTAGACAAAAGGGGACGGGGCTATACGGGCTGAGCCGAATAAACCCGAACGGGTGAATGCCAATCGCTGTTTGTTTATATGGTTGACTGGGCGTGCGAATGATCAGTCTAGTTATAGTTCTTAGCGAAATCCATGGATTCAGACTACCAGAGCGGAAGAAAACGACTGACAGGAATAACAGGTAAGAAAGATTACACATTAATCTTCTACGTGTATCGAAGAAAATGAAATTTTTACAGAAAATTTTCGCCAGATCGCTACACTTCTAGCGCGTAATAGTACAGTACCCGGTTAGCAGCCGCGTAAGTTCTGTTTTCGAAAAAACGCGGAAAACGAGTTATACGAAAACGTAATAACGCCCAACCGGAGAATAAACGCAAGGTAACTGAACCACTATCAAGTTTTTGTCCCGGTTCGGAAATATCGGACATCTGGGGCTCCGTGCTACAAATTTACTTCAGTTTTTAGTTTTGCATATGTCAACCTGTTTTTCTCGAAATGGATCTTAACAATGGACGCATATTCAAAAAAGTGAGGAAATATCGAATTTTGCACGTAAAAGATGTGAAGACCAACTTTTGGCAAAGTCACTGACTTCATCGAAGAAAAAAGTCAGTGGAATTCCATACACCCACAAACATGGTTTGCCACTTGCTGCTTAAGATGTTATAAAACCGAGTTTCAGGTACCTAACCAATCCTGAACTGCTGAAAAATTGTGTACGTGAGAAAACTCAGGATACAAATCAGAGCTAGAATCACCTTACACAGATCACAGATAAAAACGTAAAAGAAAACAAGAACAAGAAATGTATTATCATCTTTGGTAAGCTGTATATACTTTATAACTATGGTATTGTAGTAAAAAATTTCGAAATCGAACTGTAAAAATATCTGACAAAAACATATTTTACGTTTCATAACCACAAAAAGTAATGTATTTACCAAGACATGACAGCAAAAATTGACTACAGATGCAATATGGTCGTCACTTGCATCTAGACGTGAGGATCAATGCAATTGTAAATATAAAACATGCAGACTTACGTGTAGATAACTTTACAAATGTTAATTTCGCAGGTCACTTGATAATGGCAATAAGCTGAAACAAGCCTTTGATGTAAAATATTAAAAAAAAACATACCACACTATTTCAGGTAGTTTTATAGCGTTCACTTTTATTATGTCTTATACTGACGCAGATTATGCTGCGGGCCCTATGGAGTGGAAAATGCTTTCAATAATTGTCACAGATCCCGACGAAATGTATGGGTCAATATCCTAGGAAGTTCTGATCATATTTAAAAAATGTGAAACGCGTAAAACTTTCCATTCGACGTCTCCTGCAACAGTGTACTGTTTGAAACTGAAAACAGCGGGCAGAAAGCACAAATAATAGAGTCCACATTTAAAAGGGTATTTACAACTGTTTGAATGCTTGACTGCCTCGCAATCTGACAAATAAGAAATACTGACGTTAAGAGGGACGTTCAGAAAGTAAGTTTCGTCATAGTTTTTGAAAGAAAAGGTGGTACACCCCGTGGCACATACAAACGCCACATGAATGCACCCACGTTGCTGGTTCAGCGATGGCAGGGGCGCCAATGATAGAGGACGGTCGCACCGCGAAGCGACGTAGAAGGGAGACTGGCAGGAGACCGGTGTGTCCGAAGGTTTTCGAGTACACATCACGATGGCAGTACTGAGAACGTGGTCGTCGATGGAAGTGCGTGCTCTTAGCCAGCAAGGGACTGATGTGTCCGTCATCCATGAACACCAACAGACTGTGTGTGCTGAAGAGGTTACGTCTCGTTAAATGGTTGGTCGTTGGTGTTGCGTGTTACAGAGAAGGAAGGCAGAGCGTTTCGTGCATTGAAAGCCGCTCTCTCGTGTTGTCACTGTCGAACTGATGCTGAGGTGGAGCACATTTTGCGACAATTCCTTGCACCTCAGACCACCGAGTTTTACCATTGTGGTTTGTTCAAACCAAAAGCGTGCTACGACAAATGTCTCAATATCTATGGCGGCTACGTTGAAAATAATGCAAGGTGTATAGTTCATGATATCATGGTGTATTTCCTTTTTTAAATAAAGTATCTATGTGGAAAACAATGACCAACTGAGTTTGGGTTAGGAATGTACATTGTATCATCCCCAGTTTTGAATAACAATGAATACTTAAAGGGTAACGACAGAGCGCCGACAAAAATATTGCTCCAATTCAGGACTTGTTCTCTTTACTGGACTATAGTAGACAAATGGGGTTTACTCCAATGAATAAAGCGTACACTGAGGTTTTTTTAGTATTTTTAATTGAAAAATAGGAATATCTTCACTGTGTAATTGGGATATTCTCGAGGCAGCTTCGAAAGGAGGCAGATCGACGGTTGTCGCTGGAACTCCGATTGTGGTTATCTGAAACATCAATTTTGTGTATCACCCTGATCCTTAATGATACATACTGGCCATTAAAATTGCTACACCACGAAGATGACGTGCTAGAGACGCGAAGTTTAACTGACAGGAAGAAGGTTGATATGCAAATAGCTTTTCAGAGCATTCACACAAGGTTGGCGCCGGTGGCGACACCTACAACGTGCTGACATGAGGAAAGATTCCAACCGATTTCTCATACACAAACAACAGTTGACCAGCGTCGCTTGGTGAAACGTTGTTGTGATGCCTCGTGTAAGGAGGAGAAATGCGTACCATCACGTATCCGACTTTGATAAAGGACGGATTGTAGCCTATCGCCATTGCGGTTTATCGTGTCGAGACACTGCTGCTCGTGTTGGTCGAGATCCAATGACTGTTAGAAGAATATGGAATCAGTGGGTTCAGGAGGGTAATACGGAACGCTGTGCTGTATCCCAACGGCCTCGTATGACTAGCAGTCGAGATGACAAGCATCTTATCCGCATGGCTGTAACGCATCGTGCAGCCACGTCTCGATCCCTGAGTCAACAGATGGGGACGTTTGCAAGACAACAACCATCTGCACGAACAGTTCCAAGACGTTTGCAGCACCATGGACTATCAGCTCGGAGACCATGGCTGCGGTTACCGTTGACGCTGCATCACAGACAGGTGCGCCTGCGATGGTGTACTCAACGACGAACCTTGGTGCACGAATGGCAAAACGTCATTTTTCGTATGTATCCAGGTTCTGTTTACAACATCATGATGGTCGCATCCGTATTTGGCGACATGGCGGTGAACGCACATTGGAAGCGTGTATTCGTCATCGCCATACTGGCGTATCACCCGACGTGATGGTATGGGGTGCCATTGGTTACACGTCTCGGTCACCTCTTGTTCGCATTGACGGCACTTTGAACAGTTGACGTTACATTTCAGATGTGTTACGACCCGTGGCTCTACCCTTTATTCGATCCCTGCGAAACCCTACATTTCAGCAGGATAATGCACGACCGCATGTTGGAGGTCCTGTACGGGCCTTTCTGGATACAGAAAATATCCGACTGCTGCCCTGGCCAGCACATTCTCCAGATCTCTCACCAATTGAAAACGTCTGGTCAATGGTGGCCGAGCAACTGGCTCCTTACAAAACACCAGTCACTACTCTTGATGAACTGTGGTATCGTGTTGAAGCTGCATGGGCAACTCTACCCGTACACGCCATCCAAGCTCTGTTTGACTCAATACCCAGGCGTATCAAGGCCGTTATTACGGCCAGATGTGGTTGATTTCTCAGGATCTAAGAACCGAAATTGCGTGAAAATACACTCCTGGAAATTGAAATAAGAACACCGTGAATTCATTGTCCCAGGAAGGGGAAACTTTATTGACACATTCCTGGGGTCAGATACATCACATGATCACACTGACAGAACCACAGGCACATAGACACAGGCAACAGAGCATGCACAATGTCGGCACTAGTACAGTGTATATCCACCTTTCGCAGCAATGCAGGCTGCTATTCTCCCATGGAGACGATCGTAGAGATGCTGGATGTAGTCCTGTGGAACGGCTTGCCATGCCATTTCCACCTGGCGCCTCAGTTGGACCAGCGTTCGTGCTGGACGTGCAGACCGCGTGAGACGACGCTTCATCCAGTCCCAAACATGCTCAATGGGGGACAGATCCGGAGATCTTGCTGGCCAGGGTAGTTGACTTACACCTTCTAGAGCACGTTGGGTGGCACGGGATACATGCGGACGTGCATTGTCCTGTTGGAACAGCAAGTTCCCTTGCCGGTCTAGGAATGGTAGAACGATGGGTTCGATGACTGTTTGGATGTACCGTGCACTATTCAGTGTACCCTCGACGATCACCAGTGGTGTACGGCCAGTGTAGGAGATCGCTCCCCACACCATGATGCCGGGTGTTGGCCCTGTGTGCCTCGGTCGTATGCAGTCCTGATTGTGGCGCTCACCTGCACGGCGCCAAACACGCATACGACCATCATTGGCACCAAGGCAGAAGCGACTCTCATCGCTGAAGACGACACGTCTCCATTCGTCCCTCCATTCACGCCTGTCGCGACACCACTGGAGGCGGGCTGCACGATGTTGGGGCGTGAGCGGAAGACGGCCTAACGGTGTGCGGGACCGTAGCCCAGCTTCATGGAGACGGTTGCGAATGGTCCTCGCCGATACCCCAGGAGCAACAGTGTCCCTAATTTGCTGGGAAGTGGCGGTGCGGTCCTCTACGGCACTGCGTAGGATCCTACGGTCTTGGCGTGCATCCGTGCGTCGCTGCGGTCCGGTCCCAGGTCGCCGGGCACGTGCACCTTCCGCCGACCACTGGCGACAACATCGATGTACTGTGGAGACCTCACGCCCCACGTGTTGAGCAATTCGGCGGTACGTCCACCCGGCCTCCCGCATGCCCACTATACGCCCTCGCTCAAAGTCCGTCAACTGCATATACGGTTCACGTCCACGCTGTCGCGGCATGCTACCAGTGTTAAAGACTGCGATGGAGCTCCGTATGCCACGGCAAACTGGCTGACACTGACGGCGGCGGTGCACAAATGCTGCGCAGCTAGCGCCATTCGACGGCCAACACCGCGGTTCCTGGTGTGTCCGCTGTGCCGTGCGTGTGATCATTGCTTGTACAGCCCTCTCGCAGTGTCCGGAGCAAGTATGGTGGGTCTGACACACCGGTGTCAATGTGTTCTTTTTTCCATTTCCAGGAGTGTATAATCACATGTCAGTTCTAGTATAATATATTTGTCCAATGAATACCCGTTTATCATCTGCATTTCTCCATGGTGTTGCAATTTTAATGGCCAGTAGTGAATAATTTTATTTCTTCGTAGGGATTTGCAAATTTTTTTTTGCGATATTATAGATATTTGAAATCTGGCAATTTCTAGACACCTCATTTTTGCCCGAAAAAAGAAAAAAACTAAAAATCAACATAAAAAATCTCGTACGATCAACTAAAGAGAATTCAGTTTGCTTCAAGGGAGACCAAAAATCATGAAAATCGGATGAAAAATCTAGCGTCGGCGACGATAACCGTGCCGAAAAACATTGTTTTGAGAAAAACGCATTTAAAATTTGATAGGTATTTATCACATGAAAAAAGGGACACAGCTTGAAAATTAAGGGATATCATCGATGCCTATCGCTTCGGATAGTTGATAGCCACTTTCTGCTATTTTGACCGATAAGCTATCATTTTCGTCCTCAGAGCCCTTTTCGTCGCTGAGCGCACCGGCGTTGGCATTTCATCTCCAAATTTGATTTGAAGAGGATTTGCCACGTGCATTAGTGCAGTATGGCGTACATTAAATAGAAATACAGGCATATTTGAAGCATTTTTGACGATTTCGCTTGGGCTGAACGTTACTTTTTGGAGCGTATCTCCGAGTGAGAATATTGAAACTTTCGTTCACATTATGAGTAAAACTGCCAGAACAAATCTCCAGTAAATCAGGTTTACTCAAATCGGTATAAATAGGGATGATGCCATCGATAACGACTTGTGGAAATGGCGTTTTGTGTGTATATCTTTCCAATTCAGCCTTTCCTTTAACTTCAAACGCTCATAGAGTTGTTACATTTTGTAGTTCGCACGTAATAATTGGGGGAATAGTTCTTCAATGTATATACATTTGAATTCCCCCTTAAAGCGATCAAGGCATCAGCCTGTGATGGTATTCGAGTTGCATTTTACATTCATTTCTTTTGTCAGCAGTCTACTGAGTGGTTAGCTATCGTCCCTAGATTTATTGACGTCATTCCCTGATGTCTTACAAATGCCCTTCTTCTTGTCACCGTTCTCCATGTTTTCCTTTCCTCTCCGATTTTGCGGAGAACCTCCTGATTTGTTATTTCGTCAGTTCACTTAATACTCAACATGTTTCTATAGCATCAAATCCAAATGATCTTCTTTTCCGGGTTTTTCACAGTTCTTGCCTCTCTTTCCTACGATGCTGCGCTCCGGCCATTCTCGGAAATTTCCTCTTCAAATTAAGGCCAATGATTAACACTAGTAAACTTGTTCTGACCATGAGTGCCCTCTTCGGCTGTGCTAGTCCGCTCTTTATGGCCTCCTTTTTTCGTCCATCATATGTTATTTTGCTTCCAAAGTAGCAAAAATCCTTCACTTCATCTGCTTGTTGGTCAACAATTGTAATCTTAAGTTTTCGTTACTCTCATTTCTGCTACTCCTCATTACTTCCGTTTTCCTTCGGTTCGTCCACAATCCATATGCTTTACTTCGAGACCATCTTTCTTTCCTTCTTATTATATCCTTCTACTACTGTAAATAAATTTGCGACTACGCGAAATTTGTTTTCTGTATTCGGCTTTTTTTAATCTTCATTGACTAGACTATTAGTCAACCGACTGCGTCGACTATTTCATCAACATTGTTAAATGAAACTTTCCCCTGAGTGTATTGAAAGAAAAAGACTTTTGTAAACTTGATGCATCAACTAATGACGCTTACAATTCGCCTCAACTTAACCTTTACAGGCACAGTAGTTTCGTAGTAAGAAGGACGGCCAGAAAAACGATTTACTTGTTCATTTTACTCTGTTAAAATTCAGAGAAACTGTAAGCTAAAACTTGCACAAATATCGTTTTTACAATTTGTAAGTGGACGAATAAGCCGGAGGCGTAATAATATCCTAGAAAATGAATACAAAAAAAGATCAGATACTTCATATAATTCGTGTAGTCGCGAATTCTTGTACAGTGTTAGGAGCGAGTTCCATGAGCAACACACCAAAACTCGATCGACGGGTTGTAAGTATGGAGGTGAGTGTGTGCTTATTGTATAACTCGAAAACGTGACCTCTAGCAATATATATTCCAGTCTAAAATTAAACTCTATTACATCTCGTACGAGAAAGGCCCAGTTCATTTTTCTCTAGGACTAGTGGTTTAGGCAGAGAGAGTGAGGACACAATGAAAATGTCGCGCACCGCGCATGCGCTGCAGCTTAGGTTGCTTTGGAGGCCAGTTTATGGTAGTTTCCTGACTTGAGGGACCACAGGTGTCCCGTATAAAATCGTTCGTCTCGATTTGTTCTACGCTGTTGCGAAATGTTGTAAACCATTATCGTTTTACAACCTGAATATACTACAGTATCTTCGTCTTTTTCTTATACTGTAAGATGTGAGCGTCATGGCAGTCACCTCATAACTTGGTGATTGTGTATCGTGTGTATTGTGTATTGAACCAGGGATCTAGAAACGACGTAGAGGCTTCGCCACGCTGTAGCACACAGGGGTCCACAACCCCACAACAGGCCACGGCAGTTCACCCACTCCACCGCCGATCCACACCGAACACAGGGTTATTGTGCGATTCGGCCTCCAGTGGACCCCCCTCGCCTTCTCATACCAGATGAGTGTAACCCCAAACGTTTGCGTGGTAGAGTAAGTATGGTGTAGCCCGCCCGGCTAGCCACGCGGTCTAACGTGCTGCTTCGCGAGCGGGAAGGCGTGTCGGACCCCGGCATGAATATTTTTTTTTTATATTTCATTTTATCTGTTTCTAATATCGTGTTATAATTTCATGTATTGACTCGTTCCATGACCATGGAGACTTCTCCTTAATTTGGTCCCACGGAACAATAAATAAATAAATAAATAAAAATAAATCCGCCCGGCGGATTAGTGTCGAGGTCCAGTATGCTGCCCAGCCTGTGGATGGTTTTCAAGGCAGTTTTGCATGTACCTCAGCGAATGCGAGTTGGTTCCCCTTATTCCGCCTCAGTTACACTCGTCTGATATGAGACGTTCCCCGAGTGAGGGGGGGGGGGGGGGGAGGTTGGTTGGTTGGTTGGTTGGTTGTTTCGGGGAAGGAGACCAGGCAGTGAGGTCATCGGTCTCATCGGATTAGGGAAGGACGGGAAGGAAGTCGACCGTGCCCTTTGAAAGGAACCATCCCGGCATTTGCCTGGAGCGATTTAGGGAAATCACGGAAAACCTAAATCAGGATGCCCGGACGCGGGATTGAACCGTCGTCCTCCCGAATGCGAGTCCAGTGTCTAACCACTGCGCCACCTCGCTCGGAGAGGGGGGGGGGGGAGGAAGGGGAGGGGGCACCACTGAGGGCTGAACCACACAATAATCCTGAGTTCGGTGTGGGGCAGCGGTGAGGTGGGTGACCTGCTGTGGCCTGTTGTGCGTTGTGAACCATTGAGGACTACGGCGAGACGAATCCTCTCCGTCGTTTCTAGGTCCCGAGTTTAATACATACATGCAATAATGGTGTACCCGTACATAGAGACAGTGTCTGTGCCGAAACCGCCAACATAGTGTAACTGAGGCGGAATAAGAGGAACCAACCCGCATTGGCCGAGGCAGATGGAAAACCGCCTCCATCCATAGGCTGGCCGACAACCGGACCTCGACACAGATCAACTGGGCGGGTTCGCGCTGGGGACCGGCACGCCTTCTCGCTCGGGAAGCAGCACGTTAGACCGCGCAGCTAGCCGGGTAACAGGCTTCTGTTACTGATAACAGATTCAAACGCGATTAACGTACGGAAGGGAGACAATATGTCAACAGATTTCATGGCATGAAGTCTGCGCGAAGTATTGTGGCAAGTGACAAACTGCCTATTGGCTTCTGTCTCGGGTTCTTCGGCCAACGTTCATCTAATGATTTTTCTGACGTTTCGCCAGCACGAGTGGCTGGCATTGTCAAAGCTTCACCCTCCATTGCCGGTGGTGAACTGGAGGCGAGCTCGCGGCCGCAGGCTGTATGTACCTGGCGCGCCAACGTCCGAGGGCTTCTCCGCGGTCATTTCCGGTGCGTTTCTCCTCTTGCTACCTGCGACGGTCGTTCGCTGCAGTACGGGAAGCCAGGATCCGTTTACCTTAAGGCTTTCCTCTTTCTTGTTGAAACTGTTCGCGTGTTTTTGGATTTCTACAGATTCTCTGAACAAGCGCGTGTGATAGTACTTCTCTACAGACAGAACTTCCGTGTCGGCGAATTTTATTACGTGGTCGGTCTCATTCAGTGCGTGCTCTGCCACGGCCGATTTCTCCACCTGCCCCAACCTCCAATGTCGCTTATGCTCTTTGATCCCGGTGTTAATGGACAATTTTGTATTGTGGCAAGTGTTGCTTTTTAGAAGACGTTGCATGTGCATTCCTCTGGTCACACCGTGTCTCGTATTCCATACAGCAGCGTGATAGACCACCGTACGGCAGTGAGTGATGCTCTCACACCGTGCCTAGTTGTAATAAGGTGATTTGTGAGTTCCAGTACGACACTATACACGAAGTCTAACTAACCTAGGCTCATGCGAAAAACAGAAACTGAGAACATGTCATGTTACATGAGTCTTGGTACACTAGTAATAAACTATGCCTTAAGGACACGGAAGACAACAGTGATGAAACGAGGGCCAGACGGTGGGAAGTGAAAACGTGAGTGTCGTTCCATAGTCTAGCATTTTGATATAGGAATGGCATCAGTAAGATAATTTTAGTAAACTTCTATCATCTTATATACAACTGCAGAGTTTTCGGGCGATAGTAGCATCTCAAAGCAAGCTCTTACTCAGCAAGTCACAGCTACGAGGGCGGGTCGTGACTGATATTTGGATACAATACTTGTCTGTGCAGGGCAAAAGTCTCAGTTTGTAGCCAATGTCCACTCAGAAACATTTCCCCTGTATATCTGTGTTGTCATGGCGTAAGTCGTGTGATAAACTTTGAACTTAATCACATTATTATCAAGTGCCGCCCATTGCGACCTATGACAGATGCTGAAATTCTCAGAGATTGCGTGCAGTATGGACTGGGTGAGGGTGATTATATGAGCTGATAGTCTTGTTTTCCTGCGTTTGACAGTTTGACATTTACGCCGACGGCCACTACTGGGTCTGACGATATCTTTATCAAGGTGACAACCCGACTTATTCCATTTGTCGTATTACAAGAGGTCTCTCTCTCTCTCTCTCCAGCATGGAATGTATGTCTAATTGATTGCGTGTGCGTGTACTGTTCTGTATACGAAGGCTGAGAGAGAGAGAGAGAGAGAGAGAGAGAGATAAATTAAAAAAAAAAAATCACGCAGATAAGCGTACGGGTTGGTGTCCTTGCCGGCCCGGTGAGCGTCATTCTAGCAATGGCCGAACAAGTGTTCTGTAACATACTTCCTTTGTTTTCGGACTGCCTGTTCTTAAGATTCTTCCAATGAATCTCAGTCTGGCATCTGCTTTGCTGACGATTAATTTTATATTGCCATTCCATTTTAAATCACTCCTAATGCCTACTCTCAGATAATTTATGGAATTAACTGCTACGAGTTGCTGACCTGCTATATTGTAGCTAAATGATAAAGAATCTTTATTTCTATGTATTCGCAGCACATTACACTTGTCTACATTGAGATTTAATTGCCATTCCCTGCACCATGCGTCAATTCGTTGCAGATCCTCCTGCATTTCAGTACAATTTTTCCATTGCTACAACCTCTCGATATACTACAGCACCATCCGCAAAAAGCCTCAGTGAATTTCCGATGTTATCCACAAGGTCATTTATATATATTGTGAATAGAAACGATCTTACGACACTCCCCTGCGGCACACCTGAAATCACTCTTACTTCGGAAGACTTCTCTCCATTGAGAATGACATGCTGCGTTCTGTTATCTAGAAACTCTTCAATCCAATCACACAACTGGTCTGATAGTTCATATGCTCTTACTTTGTTCATGAAACGACTGTGGGGAACTGTATCAAACGCCTTGCGGAAGTCAAGAAACACGGCATCTACCTGGGAACCCGTGTCTATGGCCCTCTGAGTCTCGTGAATGAATAGCGCGAGCTGCATTACACACGATCGTCTTTTTCGAAACCCATACTGATTCCTACAGAGTAGATTTCTAGTCTCCAGAAAATTCATTATACTCGAACATAATACGTGTTCCAAGTTTCTACAACTGATCGACGTTAGAGATATAGGTCTGTAGTTCTGCACATCTGTTCAACGTCCCTTCTTGAAAATGGGGTGACCTGTGCCCTTTTGGGACGCTACGCTCTTCTAGAGACCTACGGTACACCGCTGCAAGAAGGGGGGCAAGTTCCTGTACTCTGTGTAAAATCGAACTGGTATCCCATCAGGCCCAGCGGTCTCTTTTGTCATTTTAATTGAGTTTGTATCATTCTGTCATCTATTTCGACATCTACCATTTTGTCATCTGTGCGACAACCTAGAAAAGGAACTACAGTGCAGTCTTCCCCTGTGAAACAGCTTTGGAAAAAGACATTTAATATTTCGGCCATTACTCTGTCATTCACTGTTTCAGTACCATTTTGGTTACAGAGTGTCTGGACGTTTTGTTTTGATCCACCTACCGCTTTGACATGAGACCAAAATTTCTTACGATTTTCTGCCAAGTTAGAGGCTTTACTTTCGAATTCACTGAACGCCTCTTGCATATCCCTCCACACACTACATTTCGCTTCGTGTAATATTTGTTTGTGTGCAAGGCTTTGACTATGTTTATGTTTGCAGTGAAGTTCCCTTTGCTTCCGTAGCAGTTTTCTAACTCGGTTGTTGTACCACGGTGGCTCTTTTCCATCTCTTACGATCTTGCTTGGCATACTCATCTAACGCATATTGTACGATGGTTTTGAACTTTGTTCAGTGACCCTCAACACTATCTGTACTTCAGATTAAACTTTTGTATTGGCCAGTCCGTAGGTAGCAGTAAAAAAAAATTAAAAAAAATCACGGTGGCCGCGGGGTTCTAGGTGCTTGAGTCTGGAACCGCGCGACCGCAGGTTCGAATCCTGCCTCGGGCATGGATGTGTGTGATGTCCTTAAGTTAGTTAGGTTTAAGCAGTTCTAAGTTCTAGGGGACTTATGACCTCAGCAGTTAAGTCCCATAGTGCTCAGACCCATTTGAGCAAAAAAAAAAAAAAAAAAAAACTGTGAACGTTGGCCTTAGTGTAGTCGAACACCAGACAGACGGTGCACCTGTGACATTTGTGTCACGTAAAAAAATGTTTCTTTTCATCTCGTGCAGTAACCAAACAGACTTGTGTATGTAAATGTTTTACGCCAGCTATGTAGGACTTAGTTGCAGTTTGAGTATTTCTATCTATCAGTCGGAACATTCCGTGTGCGCCAATTTTCCATCGCCGATTACGTAACGTGACAAATGCGACCAGCCAGATACGGGCCGTGTCATACTGTTTTCGTGTGCCGACGGAACTAATTCGCGAATTACCGCGCTCGGCAGTGCCAGTCGCGATGTCGTGAATAAATGGTTGCAAATGAGACGGCATAGCGCAGCTGATTTGTCGCAGTGCGGTTTGCATAGTTCCCCTTTCCCGAGCGCGAGAGATGATTTGCAATACCGCGTTACCGTATCGAACACGGGGCCGCGTTGAATTAGCGCCATATTGTGGCTGCGTCCTGCGTCGTGCCAAATCGCGTATGTGGCCGCGGTCGCCGCTGATGGGGGCGTACAATGCGACGCCCTGGAGCAGCCGACAAAGGCGAGCGTTGCGGACACGGCGCCAGGACTTGTTCGACGCAACCCAGGCACAACCTGTCGTTGGTGTAGCGCAGCGCAAGCGACCCAATATGTGGACACATCGGACAAAGTACGGGGCATTTGAAATGTTCTCAGGGATTGCAGAATATGGGTGCTAGAAAACTACACTACTGGCCATTAAAAGTGGTACACCACGAAGATGAAGTGCTACAGACACGACAGGAAAAAAATACTGTGGTATGCAAATGATTAGCTTTTCAGAGCATTCACACAAGGTTGGCGCCGGTGGCAAAACCTACAACGTCCTGACATGAGGAAAGTTTCCAACCGATTTCTCATACACAAACAGCAGTTGACCGGCGTTGCCTGGTGAAACGTTGTTGTGATGCCTCCTGTAAGGAGGAGAAATGCGTACCATCATGTTTCGACTTTAGTAAAGGTCGGATTGTAGCCTATGGCGATTGCTGCTCGCGTTGGTCGAGATCCAATGACTGTTAGCAGAATATGGAATCGGTGGGTTCAGGAGGGTAATACGGAACGCCGTGCTGGAACCTCCCGGCCTCGTATCACTAGCAGTCGAGCTGACAGGCATCTTATCCGCATGGCTGTAACGTATCCTGCAGCCACGTCTCGATCCCTGAGTCAACAGATGGGGACGTTTGCAAGACATCAACCATCTGCACGAATAGTTAGACGACGTTTGCAGAAGCATGGACTATCAGCTCGGAAACCATGGCTGCGGTTATCCGTGATGCTGCATCACAGACAGGAGCGCCTGCGATGGGGTACCCAACGATGAACCAGGGTGCACGGATGGCAAAACGTCATATTTTCGGATGAATCGAGGTTCTGTTTACAGCATCACGATGGTCGCATCCGTGTTTGGCGACATCGCGGTGAACGCACGTTGGAAGCGTGTACTCATCGTCGCTATACTGGCGTATCACCCGGCGTGATGGTATGGGGTGCCATTGGGTACACGTCTCGGTCACCTCTTGTTCGCGTTGACGGCGCTTTGAACAGCGGACGTTACATTTCAAATGTGTTACGACCCGTGGCTCCACAATTTATTCGATCCCTGCAAAACCGTACATTTCAGCAGGATAATGCACGACCGCATGTTGGAGGTTCTGTACGGGCCTTTTCGGATACAGAAATTGTTCGACTGCTGCCCTGGCCAGCACATTCTCCAGATCTCTCACTAATTGAAAACGTCTGGTCATTGGTGGCCGAGCAACTAGCTCGTCACAATACGCCAGTCACTACTCTTGATGAACTGTGGTATCGTTTCGAAGCTACATGGGCAGCTGTACCTGTACACCGCCATCCAAGCTCTGTTTGACTCAGTGCCCAGGCGTATCAAGGCCGTTATTACGACCAGAGCTGGTTGTTCTGGGTACTGATTTCTCAGGATGTATGCACCCAAATTGCGTGAAAATGTAATCACATGTTAGTTCTAGTGTAATATATTTGTCCATTGAATACCCGTTTATCGTCTGCATTTCTTCTTTGTATAGCGATTTTAATGGCCAGTAGTGTACTATACATATAGAAATCAGACATTTACCAGTGGATACACCACCTATCCAAGTCCTTAATCCACTTCACAAGTGACCAGCACAAGCACCGCTTGTGCAATAGTCAAACTCTTGCCGTACATGTCCCAACTCGTCAAGGTCAATATCAGCGACTACGTTCATTGTATTCCCTGCATCTCTTCCAAATTTCCTGGCAGTGGAGACAGGAACACATCATCGCACCACAAAAAGAAATCACATGATGTCAGCTGATTGCGTGGACACTAACTGCCCGTTTAACCGACCTGGCTCTGCCGTTGCGCACGACTAGATTGTACGAGCGCAGAGAGGAGAGAGAGGGCACAAGTTCGCTCGCTAACCAAAGACCCGCGACCTTGGCTCCACATGCGCAAGCGGTGGGCATGAAGATTATCACATTATATTATACGTCAATGCAATGGCTGATTGGTTAACAGTAAATCTTGTGTTATAGATTAACATTCTTCACACAGCTTTGTTCGTATATACGATTGACATGTACATTGCACAGATCTGCTCCTCCTCTCTCTCTGTACACCTCTTCCTCTCTCTGTATACCTCAACTTCCCACTCCAATTTCCATCGTTTCCGCCCCACTCACTCGGCCTCTTCATATCCTGCTCTCCCTCTCTTTTTGTCCACCTCCTCCAACCTGTTCCTCTAACCATATCGTTCTCCCACCTCCCTCTCTCCCATGTTCCGACCCCTCCCTTTGTATACCTCCTCCTCCTCGCACTGTCCTCTCCTTTTCATCCTCCCCTCTCTCTGTGTACAGCCCCTCCTCGCTTCTCCCTTTCCATATCCTCCTAATTCCTTTCTCCGCCCACTTCATCCTCCCACCTCCTTCACTGTCTCCACCACCACCCTCACCCCACCCTCTCTGCCGGCGGGGGTGGCCGAGCGGTTGTAGGCGGTACAGTCGGGAACCGCGCGACCGATGCGGTCGCAGGTTCGAATCCTGCCTCGGGCATGGATGTGTTTGATGTCCTTAGGTTAGTTAGGTTTAAGTAGTGCTAAGTTCTAAGGGACTGATAACCTCAGAAGTTATGTCCCATAGTGCTCAGAGCCATTTGAACCATTTGGACCCACCCTCTCTGCTCAGCTGTGCCCATCTGCATGTCTAGCTCCTGCAAAACAAACCGCCAAAGCAGGCCTGTACTTCTTCCACAACATACTTGTTGAACAGAGTGGCCTACATGCCAGGGGCTTGAAAAGCATTTTTCTTATCCCCAACATGTACGCTGCCATGTGCATCAGTTCGACAAGGTAAGCCGATACTACTACAAGATGCCTGTCGTGTAGGATAGCCTATTCGTCGGAGTCTGGAAAACCGTTTGCTGCCCCTAACGTCTAGGCTGCCCTACAAAGGGCATGACCTTAGCTGCTTTTGCACCCTAAAACAAATCAAAGCAGGATGACAAGGCAGACTCATACTGTCCACATACAAAACAGCGGTTGTGGTGGTAGCCTACAACGCAGGGATGAAAACCGTCTTTTGGCTAGATCTCTGCTCCAATGGGATCTAGGAGCTTCTAGACTCACAGTGCTAATATTCGTTAAGTGTGCTCTTTGTGTGCATATTAAGTTGAAATCGTGGCAGAAGTTGCGGCAGATTATGCACATTCAAACATACTTACTGTTATGTATGTACACTGAAGCGCCAAGGACTTTATAAGACAACAATTGTCTGGTGCAGTTGTTAGATCGGTTACTGCTGCTATAATGGTAGGATATCAAGATTTAAGTGAGTTTAAACGTGGTTTTGTAGGCGGCGTGTGAGCGATGAGACTCAGTATCTCCGAGGTAATGAAGAAATGGAGACTTTCCGCACGACCATTTCACGAGTGCACCGTGAATACCAGGAATCTGGTAAAACATCAAACCGACATCGCTGCAGGTGGAAAAAGATCCTGTAAGAACGGGACCAACGACGACTGAAGAGAACCGTTCGACTTGCAACTCTTCCGCAAATTGCTGTAGGTTTCAATGCTGGGCCATCAACAAGTGTCAGCGTGCGAACATTCAACGAAACATCTTCGATATGGGCTTTCGACGCCAGAGGTCCACTCCTGCACCCTTGATGACTGCATGACACATAGCTTTATGCCTCACCTGGGCCCGTCAACACTGACATTGGATTGTTGATGGCTGATGACTGGAAACATGTTGCCTGGTCGGACGAGTCTCGTTTCAAATTGTAAGGAGCGGATGAACTGTACAGGCATGGAGACAACTTCATGAATCCATGGATCTTGCATGTCAGCAGGGGACTTTTCACGCCGGTGGAGGTTCTGTAATAGTGTGGGGAGTGTACAGTTCGAGTGATTTGGGACCCTTGATGCGTCCAGATACGACTCTGGCAGGTGACACGTACGTAAGCATCCTGTCTGAACACCTGCATCCATTCATGTCTATTGTGCATTCCGACGAACCTGGGCAATTCCAGCAGGACAACACCACACCCCACACGTCGAGAAATGCTACGTGGTGGCTCCGAGAACACTCTTCTGAGTTTAAGTGCATTTGCTGGCCACCAAACTCACTAGATACGAACATTATTGAGCATATCTGGGATGCTTTGCAATATGTTGTTCACAGGAGACCCCCCACTGCCGGCCGGGGTGGCCAAGCGGTTAAAGGCGCTACAGTCTGGAACCGCGCGACCGCTACGGTCGCGGTTTCGAATCCTGCCTCGGGCATGGATGTGTGTGATGTCCTTAGGTTAGTTAGGTTTAAGTAGTTCTAAGTTCCAGGGGGACTGAGGACCTTAGAAGTTAAGTCCCATAGTGCTCAGAGCCATTTTTTAGACCCCCATTCCTTCGTTCTCCTACGGATTCATGAACAGCCCTGCTGGATTCATGGTGTCAATTCCCTCCAGCAGTTCTTCAGACATTAGTCGAGTCCCACGTCTTATTGCGGCACTTCTGCGTGCTCGCGGGTGCCGTACACAGGTGTACCAGTTTCTTTACCTCTTCAGTGTGTATGTGGAACTGCTTCGTCTGTTGCTTTTCTTCCATTTGTTGGCAATATTTCCTTTAAAATAATAAGAAATCTCCGCAACTATAAGGCAAAAGTTTTTTCCTGCCCACCACATAATATTACCGAACTACTGGGATTGGTCTAGGACAGTTTGTGAGTGCGTAGGGCTGGAACTAATAAAATACTTTGCTGGTGGTATGAGTTACATGGACCAGGCCACACGCACATTGAAAGAACGCTGCACCAAAGATCAATGCTGCAATCGCCTTTTGCAAGTAAGCAAGTCTGCTACTGGCGTACATCGTATCTACACTGGACATTGGCTGAAGTGTTCGCCTGCTTTGCTGAGTGGTAACCATTCAGCGGGTCCGGTTTCGGTTCCCGGCCGGGTTGGAGATTTTCTCCGCTCGTGGACGGGGTATTGTGCTACGATCATCAACTAATCGTTTCCGACATGCAAGTCGCCCATTGTGGTGTCGCCTGAAATAAGGTCTGGAACCCGGTAGCCAAACGTCCCCGGATGGTGTCTCCCGGCCAACAAGGCCTCGCGATCATCTCATTTTTCATTCGATGAAGTTATGACAAATACAATAATATTGCCACAGCAGCATTTTTGGGACTCGATTATTGAAGAATATGTGGAAATACTCATGATGGAAAATTTGTTATGCTGTTCATAATGATTACATTTTTGTCTCATTCTTTGATAATTCACCTGTTAATATTTACAAATATAATTCTATTATCCGCTTTCAAATTTCAGATCTTTCTTACACATCGTCATTTCTCTTGCTGACACGTAGGTCATCTTTCCGTCTTTCTTGTTTTTAAAGTAGCTGTACGTAGCTTGCAGATGTTTATCCAAAACTGTAATGCACCGCTATACGCTGCTGTGGAAACCTTTATTATCTTTACGTTTCAGTTGCTAGTAACATCAGACACAAACGACTTTCAAGTACGGTATCTGAGTGTAGACACATATGGCGTTCCAGCCCACTCTATACAACACCCACAAAACGAACTAGACGTCAGAACTTCACTTTAAGGGAATAAACTGTTAAAGAACTAAGGGGAATGCGTAGGTAGTATAAAGACTCTTGTGTGTTTTGAGGAACAATGTAGCCTCTCAGGAGAGTGCATTGAACTACTTGCTGCTAAGCGCTCTCTCTCTACATTCTTCCCGTTTTCCAAAACGGTTCACTGACAGAATAGTACTTTATTTTTATTTTCTACTGCATTGTAAAAGACTTTGCTCTATAACGAGGGAGGTACGTTAATAACAAAAGTAGCTGTGTATTAAGCAGCATCTTCAAATTCTTGTTCAAGGCTGCTCATTATTACAAACTGAATATGAAGCTGATTTGTATACCCACGATACTTCCAGGCGCACAAATAAAACTGAAAGTTAAAAATATTTGCTTTTAGGCAATGCTGTGTTACCAGTTTTTTAACGAGTGATGCTCAGTTCAACGTAGTGAGCTTTATTTCCAGGAACACCAATCTTCCTACACGACATTTCAGCTAATGGCGCCTGTAGAAAATTATACCAAAACTCAACAGTTACAAGTATCAACCTTGCGGCATTTGTTTTCGCATTTTAGGCACCACAACAGTTAAATGTGTCTTGTCAGGTCGCTAGAGAGAGAAGAGAGAGGAATATTAATCTGTTACAATTTTTTTTATTACGTATCAGTTTACTGGACTGAAATGTTCGGTTGGTGTTGGCGTGTTATTTTGTCGTGGTATCATCGGTGCAGAAATGCCCTGCGTTCCTTTTTTTTAAAGGCAATAACTCATTTTCCTGGAAAACCTCGGCTGACATTTAGGCACCTAGCTAATTTGCCCACGTATCTGACGCACACAACCGCAATCAGATACGAGCGAAGCCACAGATGAGCACAGGTGAGCACTGTAAAGCGGGCGAGATGCTAATCTCCCTGTTGCGGACTTCTACATTCCATAGGTAAAAGCGTCATGTTTTTAGGCAAGTGTAATATACACTTCTGCTGAAGAGAGCACTTTGATACAGTGCTCCTGTATTACAAATGGCTTATCTCTGAAGAGACTGTACCTTCTACTTCGGAATATTTCCTGCTAAACCCTGCCTGAAATGTGTATATTACGATTTTTCGAACGGCATTAAAGCATCTAAGTGGTTTCGTCGTCGCAAGTCATGACAATTAAACAAAATCGTAATCACTTGCACGATAATGAAATAACCATCCATTAAAAATTATTTTTGTTGGTTTATTTTCATCCATTCTTTGTTGTTGTCGTTGTTGTCTTCAGTCGAATGGCTCCTTTGATGCAGGCCTGAATGCTACCCTATTCTGTTCAACACTCGACATAACTAGAGCAACCAACATCAACCTGAATCTGTAATAAACAATGTGTGACGTATTTCTTCTTCAATGGAGATCGAAGTAACAATATTGGAATGTATGGTGCTGAATGGATGACATATTAGAGTACCTCAGGGAAATCGCTTTTATTCAGCAAATAATGATGGACACTGTTAAACAATATGATCAAAAAACGTCTGTTTTTGCATACACCTACTGGGGGCAGCATGGCAACCACTAGGCTTCTTTAATTTGTTTACAGGCAAGGGTAATTTAAAAAATAAATTTTAGTGAGAGAAGGCTCTGACGATGCACGTCAACTGTTCCTGTTTCTGCTGGTGTTAATGGAAATGGCGATGGTGCTAATTAAATCACAGTTACATATGCTACTATTGTGGGTGTGTTTTCTGAGCAGCCGCAACATTTCACTGGTCTCAGAGTATTTCTGTATAGTCTGTTATATTCATGGTATTATTCGTGATCACTGTCATTTGCGTACCTCACCACCGCACATTGCCCCATCATCCTCGGCATAACTGACTGGAAGGGTTACTAGCAACGGCAGTGACTCGAGGTGGTCAGTAGCACCGTTTACATGTCGCTTGTTCTCTGGAATTCGGAGCAGAGCGCGCCATTTGCTTGTTGTTTTTTTCAGTAAATCCAGACGCTACCGGCTTACGCGTCCTTTTGCTAGGCTAGGGCAGCTGTTGTTCAGGTTTCTCATGGAACTGCCGTATGCAGTCGAGTAATTTCAAAAATATGTGAACAATGTATAGACGGTGACAAAATACGAAAATATGAGTCTGGAAGTTTTACATCGAATACTAGGACAACAGTACAGTGATTAATTGATCTACTGTGGAGGGTGCGCAGAGTTACGCACGAAAACATTGTACAAATCAGTAAGTTATCGTCGTTCTTAGCCAGTAGTATCCTTTGGCGGGCTAGACCAGGATCATTTTGAAGTCTACCTTGAACTGTTAATTTGATAAAGCAATACTTCAGTGTGAAAGTGCAGGTAAATTTAACTGCTAGTGCAGTATGACTGGGTCCACTCATTGTAAGGATGTGTGTTAATCATGAACCCAAGAGAAGTAGTAAATTGCATGATCTGTTATCTGAGCGAAGTAACCTCTCTCATTCCAAGTTAAATTTTAATATTCGCAAAGAAAAGAGACATCTTTTACTTTTGAGCAACGTGTTCAAGTTTTGTTCGTTTCCTTACTCATGTCCGATTGCCGCAAAGCAAAACGTTTCTGTGGTGTCACCGCCAGACACCACACTTGCTAGGTGGTAGCCTTTAAATCGGCCGCGGTCCGTTAGTATACGTCGGACCCGCGTGTCGCCACTATCAGTGATTGCAGACCGAGCGCCGCCACACGGCAGGTCTAGAGAGACTTCCTAGCACTCGGCCCAGTTGTACAACCGAGTTTGCTAGCGATGGTTCACTGACAAAATACGCTCTCATTTGCCGAGACGATAGTTAGCATAGCCTTCAGCTACGTCATTTGCTACGACCTAGCAAGGCACTATTACCAGTTACTAATGATACTGAATCATGTACCGTCAAGAGCGACGTTCACCATTAATGGATTAAAGTTAAGTATTCCACCAGCTACGTCCGTTTTTTCTAAATTCTACTTTCCTTGTCCTGTTCGAGACCTCACGCCAGCCTGCGTGAGCTAAAACGCGTGCCTTTCGTCTTCCTCTAGTAGCATGGTGTTGGATCTCCTGCCAACCACAACATTGGCAACGAGGATGGGATTCTTCGTCCACCGGTATTTGCAAGTACGCATCTGCTAGGTCCAACTCCGAAAAATGTTTACCCGGGCACAGTTTGTCAAAAAGATCTTCCGGGCGGGGTAAAGAAAAAGTTGCAGTCACTAGTTGTGGATTCACTGTTGCCTTGAAGTCCACACAAAGTCTCAATTTTCCCGAAGGTTTTGGCAAAATTACTAAGGGTTATGCCCAGAGAGAAGTCTGCACACGTTCAATTACACCTTGTGATTCCAAATCGTGTAATGTTTTTGCGACCTCATCACGCAATGCGTGGGGAACATTGCGCACTTTGAAAAATTTCGGTTGCGCGTTTACTTTCAGTTCTAAATGTGCTTTATAGTTCTTAGCGCAACCGAGGCCCGGTGCAAAAATGTCTGCAAATTCTTCACATAGACGAGAAACACTGTCTGAAGGCACAGTCTGGTTCACTGATAGGACGTGATTTACTATAGACAAGTTAAACAACTGCAATAAATCGAAACCAAACAAGTTCACTGCAGAAGAAGAACGAAGGACGTAAAATGACACAAGTTTTGTTTGTCCTTTGTATGTTGCAAGAAGGCTGCACTGTCCTAACACAGGAATCGCTTGACCTGAATAGCTAGTTAACTTAACATTTGCGGCACGCAACGGATGTGCGCCCAGCGCGTTTTGGTGGTTAACACGTATCTTGGTTTGTATCGATTCAAACGACTGCCATTCGGGTGTGCATCCACCCCTGCATTGTTTCAGCAATATCTACAAACTGTTTGTGAGTCGGTCCCTACTGCAGCAAACTATCTGGACGATATTGTGATCTCCGGAAAGACGGAAGTAGAACATTTAGCCAATCTCAGAACATTATTTCAGGTCTTGCGACAAAATAGTCTTCACTTGCGGAAGGACAAATGTGTGTTTTTTGCTCGTGACTTGCCCTACCTGGGACATGTACTCAATGCCCAAGGCATACATCCCAGTCCCGAGCACCTCCGTGCCATACAAGACTTGCCTTCGCCGCAGAATTTGAAGCAGCTACAGAGTGTGCTGAAAAAAATCTACTATTATCACCGATATGTTCCACATGCATCTTCCATTTCGGCTCCGCTTCATCGCTTACGACGTAAAGGTGTTCCGTTCGTCTGGACGACGGAATGCGAGCGCGCCTTTCGCCAGCTGAAATCGGCGTTGATTTCCAATACTTGCCTTACGCCATTCGATTCCCGGAAGCCCCTTTTGTTGATGGTGGATGCATCGGATTTCGGGATCGGTTCTGTGCTTGCGCACAAAGATGGATCGCACGATCGCCCTATTGCCTTTGCGTCCAAATTGCTCTCGTCTGCGCAAAGAAATTATTCACAGATCGAGAAAGAAGCATTGGCTCTCGTATTTGGTGTTAAAAGTTTCATGATTTCTTGTATGGTCGTCGCTTTACCATCTTCACAGACCACAAACCTTTGACCAAGCCTGTACCTCCCCGTACAGCGCAGAAATTCATTCGCTGGTCTATTTTCCTCTCGCAGTACCGCTATCTTGTATCGGTCCACTTCTAAGCACGGAAACGCCGATGCGTTGTCCCGTTTGCCTGTTGCTGAGGATAGAGCATTCGATTCCTCCAAACTTGCTTGCATGTTCATTGATTCGGAAACCGATGACGTGGTCGAATCGTTTCCGATTGATTTTCGTCGTGTAGCTACAGCCACAGCTGCCGACCCTGTCCTTGCTACAGTTCTGCGTTTTGATGCTACGCAATGGCCCTTGTCAAAGTCAGGGATCGGGGATCCGTTGGTTCGCCAATTTTTTGCTCACCAGGAGAGACTTTTTGTACGACGTGGTGTTTTGCTGTTGCGTTCTGATAATGATCAGTCCAGGGTCGTGGTCTTACATTCGTGACAGTCCTTCGTCTTACAGCTTCTCCACCAAGGACATTGGGGTATAGTGAGAACGAAACAACTTGCTCTTCAGCACTGTACTTGGTTCGGAATCGATGCCGCAATTACGAATATGTGCTCTTCTTGCATGGTGTGTGCCGAACAACAATCAGCACCACCGAGGAAATTCTTTGCATGGCCAAAACCCATTTCCCCTTGGCAACGCTACACATCGATTTTGCTGGTCCATTCTGGAATGCTCGATGGTTGGTTGTGGTAGATTCATTGAGTAATTTTCCTTTTGTTGTCCGGATGTCTTCCACGACGTCATCTGCCACCATCCAAGCGTTATCTGCTATCTTTTGCATTGAAGGTCTTCCACAGACTATTGTTTCCGACAATGGCCCACAATTAATGTCCGCAGAATTTCAGTCATTCTGCAAGGCCAATGGTATTCAATATCTGACGTCCGCGCCGTTTTCGCCACAGTCAAACGGTGCCGCTGAACGATTGGTCAGGACTTTCAAGTCACAGATGTTGAAGTTGAAAGAGGCGCATTCTCGGGAGGACGCGTTATTGCTCTTTTTGTCCTCGTATCGCTCTCCGCTCCGAGATGGTCGCTCGCCGGCTGAGTTGCTCCACAGTCGCCCTCATCGAACCTTGATGTCTTTCCTACATCCGCCGCATCAGGTTCCTGTGCAGCGGCAGACACCTGCTTTTGCCCCAGGCGACGTTGTCTACTACCGCCACTATCGAGGTTCACGGCGTTGGCTCGCAGGGCGCATTCTTCGCTGCCTCGGCCGCGCTATGTATCTGGCTTTGGGGTACTCTGGTGAGGTGCGTCGGCATCTCAATCAGCTGCGCCTCTGTCGTCGCACGGGATCTGCCGTTCCCCGTCTGCTTTCAGCGACGGTACCGTCCGGTCAGCGCCCTGGGGACCCATCTACTGGCTCGCCTCGGCCCCAGATGTTACCGACGCTGCCTTCAATTTTGCCCCATGGCGACGCGCCGCCGCCGCCGCCGCCGCCGCCGCCTGTTCTCCCGCCGGCGACGCCCGCAGTGGACGCGTCGCTGCAACCGCCGGGTGCCTCCCTGGGTCACGCGCCGCCGGGCGCTTCCCGTGACCAGTTGTCCTCCGACATGGAACTCTTGCCCGCTCCGGACTAGATGTCGTCTTCGCCGGTCGGGTGCCCCGGCCCGATGGAGGTCGACCCTTCGGCCCCTCCTGTCTCTCTGCGGGCGCATACACCGCATGTTGGCGTGCACCCTGGAGCAGGTTTTCAGGCGTTTCCTAGCTCCCCGCGGTCCGAATGGCAGGGTGCGGGTGGCACAGCCTCGCCTGTTGTTAGGCTCCCCACCTCGTCGCATACGTCAACAAGGGGTCCTCCCCACGGCGGGCGGAAGCCTTATGCCACAACCGTACGCCGATTTGCGGGGGTGGAATGTGGTGTCACCGCCAGACACCACACTTGCTAGGTGGTAGCCTTTAAATCGGCCGCGGTCCGTTAGTATACGTCGGACCCGCGTGTCGCCACTATCAGTGATTGCAGACCGAGCGCCGCCACACGGCAGGTCTAGAGAGACTTCCTCGCACTCGCCCCAGTTGTACAGCCGACTTTGCTAGCAATGGTTCACTGACAAAATACGCTCTCATTTTCCAAGACGATAGTTAGCATAGCCCTCAGCTACGTCATTTGCTACGACCTAGCAGGACGCCATTACCAGTTACTATTGATACTGAATCAGGTACCGTCATGAGCGACGTTCACCATTAATGGGTTAAAGTTAAGTATCCCACCAGCTACGTCCGTTTTTTCTAAATTCTAATTTGCTTGTCCTGTTCCAGACTTCACGCCAGCCTGCGTGAGCTAAAACGCGTGCCTTTCGGCTTCCTCTAGTAACACGGTGTTGGCTCTCCTGCCAACCACAACAGTTTCAATTATGGATCAGTCAAATGTGGCAGGAGAGTGGTTACACGACAACTATTCAAACCCCTCTGCTATTAGCATCTTCATTCTCACTCACCTCATCTAACTTGTTATTGTGTCTGAGACGTGTGATCCATGCTCTATTGCTAATACATACACAATCAAAAGTTTTGCATCACCTTGATATGGCGTACAGATGTTTGCTCTTGTGATTGATCTTGTACCCGCCGGAAGGTCACGCATGACGTCGCTTGTAAACACACACAACGTGACCATGTGCGCTACTTACGGGTAGAACTGTAGCATTTCTGTTGAAAATAAAGCATCCATCGTGCCAAGAAGGACCATCACGACCAGTTATCGAGTGTGAGTCATCACATCACACGCACAACGACTGTCAACCATGGAAGTTGCTCGACGTTTTATACGAAGTCAATCTGAGGCGGTGTGGGCATGAAATACTTTCCATTTGACAGCGTTGAGGACTTACACCGCACAGGCGTCCGTGTTCAACTAATACAGAGGATGACCAATATCTACGACTTTTGCATCAAAGGCACCATAGGATGAGTGCTATAGAACTGAATTCAACGTTCTAAGAGGCTACAGAAAGTCGTGTATCGCATCAAACTGATATGTCGTAAAGCGCAACACCATGGACTTCGTTACAGATGGACCAGGGTTGGCGTCAGGTCTGGTTAACGAAACCTGAATTTGTCTGTACCCTGATAATCGCCGGCCGCTGTGACAGAGCGTTTCTAGGCGCTTCAGTCCGGAACCACGCGACTGCTACGTTCGCATGTTCGAAACCTGCCTCGGGCATGGATGTGTGTGAAGTCCTTAGATTAGTTAGGTTTAAGTAGTTCTAGGTACTACGGGACTGATGGCCTCAGATGTTGAGTCCCATAGTGCTCAGAGGCATTTGAACCATTTGATAATCGCAGACAATAGGTTCGGACATAACTTGTTAATATGGAATGCCTGAAACACAGTGTCCCACGTGTGCAAAGACGTAGTGGGCGGTAGTGGAGTATTGTTCTGAGGTGACATTACATGGAGCCGCCTTCACCTCTCGAGCTTTTGAGGGAAATATCAGATAGAGGGGCGAGATCCCACAACCATTAATGGGGCCGGCCTTATCACCAACATTGTCGTGAGAGTTTCATCTTGGTGGTTGATCAGTAGTGTGCTCGTCTTACTATTCTCGTGAAGACGTTCCTTCACCACGCAAGGTTGGCCAGAATGGAGTAACCTGTCTGTTCGCAGAACATGAAACCAAGTCAAACATTAGTGTGATCCATTGGAACGAGCTGTACTCTTCGCGACATACGCTGAATCGCCAGTGAAGGGTGGGGCAATTTGGACGAGGGGTGGGTTGATGATGTTACCGATGGTATGGCATTGCAAAGTGAATCCAGCATCCGAGGAAGGGCACGTTCCGTCATGTACTGATGTTGCTCAGGCGTCCTGTAAAAAAACTCCCATGGCCAATATGTGACTTTTTGCTTCCCTTCCATACACGTTTCTTTTTATGTTCTGGTAATGTGGACACATTGCAAATAAATATTTACTCACATTAATGCGTGCTGTCTGTTTTTTCGGACATGTCCGAAAGAACACACACGACACAGAATCCGCAGCTGTGACACATTGTATGTAAATTGAGGAATGATAGTGGGAGAAAGGAAAGGAAATGAAGGGGATCACTGTTGTCAGATGCAGCGGGACATTACGCGGAATCAGCGCCGACGAGTGAAAATGTGTACCAGACCGGGAATCGAACGTGGGATCTCCTGCTTACTAAGCAGGTGTGTTAACTACTACGCCATCCGGGACACAGCGCGGACTATCTCGGCACGCCCCACTCTGTTTCACATTCCCTCTAGCGCCACCTATTGCCCGACCACTTCCTCCAAGCCTACTACTCCGAGACTCCCACGGGATGTCGGACGTACTTGTGCATCCGCACTGAAGAAGGTGGATCCGTTGCCCTGCTAGGCTCAATTAATTTCATGAAGGTGCGGCGTCTGTTCTTCCGGACGTGTCTCCAAGGGATCCGATACGGTACACATTTTCACTCGACGCCGCTGACTTCAGCTAATGTCCTGATGCAGCTGACAGCAATTATCCTTCCCCTTTCCTTTCACTTCTCCCCCTATCGACTTCCAATTTACGTAGAATATTTACTCATTTACCGAGAGACAATTTTTGTTTCTGCGCCAAGAAATTCGAAATTAATGGGTGATGGTGGTAAGTTTATATGGGACCAAACTGTTGAGGTCATCGGTCCTTAGGCTTAAACACTACTTAATCTAAATCAAACTAGGTTACGCTAAGGACGACACGCATACCCATGCCTGAGGGATGACTCGAACCTCCGACGGGGGGAGGCGCATAAACTGCGGCAAGGCGCCCTAGACCGCGCGCCTACCCCGCGTGACTAAAGAAGTGATGTAAAACTTTTGTGTACATCTGTACGTAGTCTGAAATTAGGTTCATTTCTGAATTTGTTGTTTGTTACGAGATTCAGCGACGTAAATGGATCGGTACTTCTAATTAGCACAGCATTTTTCGTTGAGGGGGATTATGCATCTGTACTGTTTCTCCTGGGTGGACTTGGGTTTAAAAAAATGTTAACTAAATATTACGATAAATTTTATAAATAATTGACAAGTACGCCGTAGAAGTAGAGATAGAACTACAATGGACATGTTGTTCCATTGTCTCTTGCGCTCATATTCATGAACTATCTTTCATTTGTTTTTTCACTTATCTTATCTGGTTGCATTCGGACCTAAGAGGGCGTTCTTGTGTAAAGCTCATCTTGCTGTACCAGCTGATAATGTAAGTTGTACGGTACTTAAAACCCGAAAAAATATAATGGTTATTTTGTTAAAAGAATTTGTGTATGTGGTCAGTCAATTGGTAATCAGATACCTGGATTGTCTTAAATAGATATGGGCCTTAACAAAGAATTTTCATTGTTACGCGCCATATTAGAAAAATCTTTAACATTTTTCTCTTAGCTCTACGAGATGTGGCGTCGGTTAGGACAATTAACATTTCAGATCCCACGAGACCGGAGGCAGCTACCAATAATTTAACGATTTTACTTACAGATTTTCTTTATACAACGAGATAACATCCCAGGCAGAAATGGTCTGGTCACAGTATTCCAGTTCGATTATAGGATTTCATTTGTAGATGCTACTCTTGTTACCTTATATTGTGGAATCGAGACGAAACCACGATGCTAAGTTACGTGTTGCAGTAGTGTGCATCGAACAGATTTGGCAAATATTCTCTGGTGCAATAAGCACACGACTTCTCACGAGTCTGGAATAATATCTGTAGTGTTGAGTCAATAAGAAAAGGACAATTAATTATCGACGCTTACGTAACTACCATGAGAACTGAGGTAGTTTACTGAGTGCTTATACACTTTAGGCTAATTTAAACAACATATTTCACTGTTAACAATGTTCCTACATTAGTTATTTCTGTTTTATGTTGAGCCATTGCATTAATCTGTGTTTCTTTTTTATAAAAGTCACAGCTCATATTCATTCTATTACATTACACTGATAGCAAAGAAAAGGAGTCACAAATAATTTTTATTTTAATACATTACATATCACAGATTATAGTTGGGGAGTGTATCTGGAAACCACATGGCGCTGATGATGCTAAAGTATCCCAGTTACACGGCGCTGATGATGTGTTACCCGTTTTATGTTAAGTATTGCGAGTGTGGGCAGTCATGCGATGTGAACCATTCCGCTGTTGCAAATGCTTGATTCATTCGTAGTCTCTGTTGGAATAAGACTGTGTGCGGGTCGCCCTGTAGTTCCGTTGTCCCAGTCTGCCGAAAACGTAGCTTATTTTCGTGTAAATAGATATAGTGGTTGTATTTGAAACGTTAGTGGAACTGGAACCAGTTACCAATAGCTAAACACTTACCGCTAACTGTTAGTACCGGGTGATCAAAAAGTCAGTATAAATTTGAAAACTTAATAAACCACGGAATAATGTAGATAGAGAGGTAAATATTGACACACATGCTTAGAATGACATAGGGTTTTATTAGAACAAAAAAAAAAAAAAAAGAAAGTGTTGCTAGACGCGTGAAAGACTTCTTGCGCGCGTCGTTTGGTGATTATCGTGTGCTCAGCCGCCACTTTCGTCGTGCTTGGCCTCCCAGGTCCCCAGACCTCAGTCCGTGCGATTATTGGCTTTGGGGTTACCTGACGTCGCAAGTGTATCGAGATCGACCGACATCTCTAGGGATGCTGAAAGACAACATCCGACGCCAGTGCCTCACCATAACTACGGACATGCTTTACAGTGCTGTTCACAACATTATTCCTCGACTACAGCTATTGTTTAACAATGATGGTGGACATGTTGAGGATTTCCTGTAAAGTACATCATCTTTGCTTTGTCTTACTTTATTATAAAACTAAAAACAGCCGACCAGTTGCAATAGATAAAGAAATCTTTACCTAGGTTTCAACAGATTTAAATCTGTCTTATTCAGAAGGCGGCAATTTTACATTAATATGGACTGATGTATCATCGTCGTTTTTACAAATATCTGCATAGATCCATTTGTCCAAATTAAAATATAGCCCTGAAAATAGGGTTTGTCATGTAAATAAAAATTAGTACATGGATGTTGCAGAGCTCACAAGCGACCTTGTGACCTTGTGAGCTCTGCAACATCCATGTACTAATTTTTATTTACATGACAAACCCTATTTTCTGGGCTATATTTTAATTTGGTCAAATGGATCTATGCAGATATTTGTAAAAACGACGATGATAGATCAGGCCATACTAATGTAAAATTGCCACCTTCTGAAGAAGACAGATTTAAATCTGTTGAAACCTAGGTAAAGATTTCTTTATCCATTGCAACTGGTCGGCTGTTTTTAGTTTTATTACGTGGAACCGTTGCTGTTGCGCAGCTATGTTTAAAATTACTTTATTATGCTAATTATTGCTATTCTGATCACACGAAGCGCCATCTGTCGAACATTTTTTGAACTTTTGTATTTTTTTATGTCATTCCAAGCACGTGTGTCAATTTGTACCTCTCTATCTACATTATTCTGTGATTTACTCAGTTTTCAAATTTATACTGACTTTTTGATCACCCGCTACATCGACAGTGCAGTTATTACATCAGTAATTTTCCATATGTCACAGGAACAAATGCTCACGTTTATTGCTGCTTCGTGATTCGGCCAATTACAGTCGTAACAAAATCGACAATACACAGACCCTTAGTCACCGGGTGTTCGTAAACAGAGCAAATCAGCGTATATCGTCCAGCATTCGTTTCCGCTCGCAATGCTTACTACGTACGTTCAAGGTCACGAGGGCGAGCCCGTGCTGGGAGAGAATACAGTCGGGCCGCACACGCTAGCAGGAAATTACGGAGGCCGGCAGTTCCGATGGCCGCTGCCCTCCGGACGCCGGCCGCCGGCCACCGAAGAAGCGAAGACACGGCTCGCCGGGTAATGGCCACCGCACTCGGCGACCGGCTTAATCCGGGGACCCGGATGGGGCCGGGTGATTGCGGGCGAGTTTAACGGGTCAGCGGGCCGCGCTCGTCGATATGAATTATGGTAATAACGGCGGCAAATTGCGCGGTGCGAGCCGGTGCCAGCCGCGGGGGCGCGCGCAAGCCGCCGCACGCCCGCTGGTCGATGGGACTCCGGGACTCGCCAGCGCAGCGCCAGAGCGCGCCAGGGCTCCGCGCCACGGCACGCTGCCGCGCCGGCAGTCGAACCACCGGCCCCCCCGTCCCGTTCCACGGTAAACAGCTACTCTTCTGACCCCGTCTTCTACCTTTCTTTCGCACGTTTCAGCTACAGCGTATCCCGAAACACTGTAGGGAACACCGGGGTACATTTACCCTTACTTATTTCCGGAATATTTTACGAGGGCAGTTCAATAAGTAATGCAACACATATTTTTTTTCTGAAACAGGGGTTGTTTTATTCAGCATTGAAATACACCAGGTTATTCCCCAATCTTTTAGCTACACAACACTATTTTTCAACGTAATCTCCATTCAATGCTACGGCCTTACGCCACCTTGAAATGAGGGCCTGTATGCCTGCACGGTACCATTCCACTGGTCGATGTCGGAGCCAACGTCGTACTGCATCAATAACTTCTTCATCATCCGCGTAGTGCCTCCCACGGATTGCGTCCTCCATTGGGCCAAACATATGGAAATCCGACGGTGCGAGATCGGGGCTGTAGGGCGCATGAGGAAGAACAGTCCACTGAAGTTTTGTGAGCTCCTCTCGGGTGCGAAGACTTGTGTGAGGTCTTGCGTTGTCATGAAGAAGAAGTTCGTTCAGATTTTTGTGCCTACGAACACGCTGAAGTCGTTTCTTCAATTTCTGAAGAGTAGCACAATACACTTCAGAGTTGATCGTTTGACCATGGGGAAGGACATCGAACAGAATAACCCCTTCAGCGTCCCAGAAGACTGTAACCGTGACTTTACCGGCTGAGGGTATGGCTTTAAACTTTTTCTTGGTAGGGGAGTGGGTGTGGCGCCACTCCATTGATTGCCGTTTTGTTTCAGGTTCGAAGTGATGAACCCATGTTTCACCGCCTGTAACAATCTTTGACAAGAAATTGTCACCCTCAGCCACATGACGAGCAAGCAATTCCGTACAGATGGTTCTCCTTTGCTCTTTATGGTGTTCGGTTAGACAACGAGGGACCCAGCGTGAACAAACCTTTGAATATCCCAACTGGTGAACAATTGTGACAGCACTACCAACAGAGATGTCAAGTTGAGCACTGAGTTGTTTGATGGTGATCCGTGGATCATCTCGAACGAGTGTGTTCGCACGCTCCGACATTGCAGGAGTCACAGCTGTGCACGGCCGGTCAGACAGTCTTGCTTGACCTTGCGGCGATGATGACACACGCTTTGCCCAACGACTCACCGTGCTTTTGTCCACTGCCAGATCACCGTAGACATTCTGCAAGCGCCTATGAATATCTGAGATGCCCTGGTTTTTCGCCAAAAGAAACTCGATCACTGCCCGTTGTTTGCAACGCACATCCGTTACAGACGCCATTTTAACAGCTCCGTACAGCGCTGCCACCTGTCGGAATCAATGAAACTATACGAGACGAAGCGGGAATGTTTGAAAATATTCCAAAAGAAATTTCCGGTTTTTTCAACCAAAATTGGCCGAGAAAAAAAAGTGTTGCATTACTTATTGAACTGCCCTCGTAAATACACTACTGGCCATTAAAATTGCTACACCACAAAGATGACGTGCTACAGACGTGAAATTTAACCGACGGGAAGAAGATGCTGTGATATGCAAATGATTAGCTTTTCAGAGCATTCACACAAGGTTGGCCCCGGTGGCAACACCTACAACGGGCTGTCATGAGGAAAGTCTCGACCCGATTTCTCATACACGAACAGCAGTTGACCGTCGTTGTCTGGTGAAACGTTCTTGTGATGCCTCGTGTAAGGAGGAGAAATACACTCCTGGAAATTGAAATAAGAACACCGTGAATTCATTGTCCCAGGAAGGGGAAACTTTATTGACACATTCCTGGGGTCAGATACATCACATGATCACACTGACAGAACCACAGGCACATAGACACAGGCAACACAGCATGCACAATGTCGGCACTAGTACAGTGTATATCCACCTTTCGCAGCAATGCAGGCTGCTATTCTCCCATGGAGACGATCGTAGAGATGCTGGATGTAGTCCTGTGGAACGGCTTGCCATGCCATTTCCACCTGGCGCCTTAGTTGGACCAGCGTTCGTGCTGGACGTGCAGACCGCGTGAGACGACGCTTCATCCAGTCCCAAACATGCTCAATGGGGGACAGATCCGGAGATCTTGCTGGCCAGGGTAGTTGACTTACACTTTCTAGAGCACGTTGGGTGGCACGGGATACATGCGGACGTGCATTGTCCTGTTGGAACAGCAAGTTCCCTTGCCGGTCTAGGAATGGTAGAACGATGGGTTCGATGACGGTTTGGATGTACCGTGCACTATTCAGTGTCCTATTGACGATCACCAGTGGTGTACGGCCAGTGTAGGAGATCGCTCCCCACACCATGATGCCGGGTGTTGGCCCTGTGTGCCTCGGTCGTATGCAGTCCTGATTGTGGCGCTCACCTGCACGGCGCCAAACACGCATACAACCATCATTGGCACCAAGGTAGAAGCGACTCTCATCGCTGAAGACGACACGTCTCCATTCGTCCCTCCATTCACGCCTGTCGCGACACCACTGGAGGCGGGCTGCACGATGTTGGGGCGTGAGCGGAAGACGGCCTAACGGTGTGCGGGACCGTAGCCCAGCTTCATGGAGACTGTTGCTCCTGGGGTATCGGCGAGGACCATTCGCAACCGTGTCCCTAATTTGCTGGGAAGTGGCGGTGCGGTCCCCTACGGCACTGCGTAGGATCCTACGGTCTTGGCGTGCATCCGTGCGTCGCTGCGGTCCGGTCCCAGGTCGACGGGCACGTGCACCTTCCGCCGACCACTGGCGACAACATCGATGTACTGTGGAGACCTCACGCCCCACGTGTTGAGCAATTCGGCGGTACGTCCACCCGGCCTCCCGCATGCCCACTATACGCCCTCGCTCAAAGTCCGTCAACTACACATACGGTTCACGTCCACGCTGTCGCGGCATGCTACCAGTGTTAAAGACTGCGATGGAGCTCCGTATGCCACGGCAAACTGGCTGACACTGACGGCGGCGGTGCACAAATGCTGCGCAGCTAGCGCCATTCGACGGCCAACACCGCGGTTCCTGGTGTGTCCGCTGTGCCGTGCGTGTGATCATTGCTTGTACAGCCCTCTCGCAGTGTCCGGAGCAAGTATGGTGGGTCTGACACACCGGTGTCAATGTGTTCTTTTTTCCATTTCCAGGAGTGTACGTACCATCACGTTTCCGACTTTGATAAAGGTCGGATTGTAGCCTATCGCGATTGCGGTTTATCGTATCACGACATTGCTACTTGCGTTGGTCGTGATAGAATGTCTGTTAGCAGAAAATGGAATCGGTGCGTTCAGGAGGGTAATACTGAACGCCGTACTGGACCCCAACGGCTTCGTATCACTAGCAGTCGAGATGACAGGCATCTTATCCGCATGGCTGCAACGGATCGTGCAGCCACGTCTCGAAGGGGACGTTTGCAAGACAACAACCATCTGCACGAACAGTTGGACGACGTTTGCAGCAACATGGACTATCAGCACGTAGACCGTGGCTGCGGTTACCTTTGACGCTGAATCACACACAGGAGCGCCTGCGATGGTGTACTCAACGACGAACCTCGGTCCATGAATGGCAAAACGTTATTTTTTCGGATGAATCCAGGTTCTGTTTTCAACATCATGATGGTTGCATCCGTGTTTGGTGACATCGCGGTGAACGCACATTGGAAGCGTGTATTCGTCATCGCCATACTGGCGTATCACCCGGCGTGATGGTATGGGGTGCCATTGCTTACACGTCTCAGTCACTTCTTGTTCGCCGGCCGGAGTGGCCGTGCGGTTCTAGGCGCTACAGTCTGGAGTCGAAGGACCGCTACGGTCACAGGTTCGAATCATGCCTCGGGCATGGATGTGTGTGATGTCCTTAGGTTAGTTAGGTTTAATTAGTTCTAAGTTCTAAGCGACTGATGACCTCAGAAGTTAAGTGGCATAGTGCTCGGAGCCATTTGAACCATTTTGAACCTCTTGTTCGCATTGACGGCACTTTGTACAGTGGACGTTACATTTCAGATGTATTACGACCCGTGGCTCAACCCTTCATTCGATCCTCTGCGAAACCGTACATTTCAGCAGGATAACGCACGACCGCATGTTGTAGGTCCTGTATGGCTCTTTCTGGATACGGAAAATATTCGACTGCTGCCCTGGCCAGCACATTCTGCAGATCTCTCACCAATTGAAAACGTCTGGTGAATGGTGGCCGAGCAACTTGCTCGTCACAATACGCCAGTCACTCTTGATGAACTGTGGTATCGTATTGAAGCTGCATGGGCAGCTGTACCTGTACACGCCATCCAAGCTCTGTTTGCCTCAATGCCCAGACGTATCAAGGCCGTTATTACGGCCAGACGTGGTCGTTCTGGGTACTGATTTCTCAGGATCTATGCACCCAAATTGCGTGAAAATGTAATCACATGTTAGTTCTAGTATAATATATTTGTCCAATGAATACCCGTTCATAATCTTCATTTCTTCTTGTTGTGGCAATTTTAATGGCCATTAGTCTATTTATTATTATAACATGGTTATTAAAGGATAATTCTGCATATAAACTTCTGCGATCTGAAGTTTTCCCGGCGTATTTCCAATTTGTACAGTTCTTGGTTATCCGACCGGGTAGCGTCGTAATTGCTCCACAATATTTCGGCAGACGTACACGGTGCCATATTCAGGTGGTTCCTGACGAATGCTGTGCTGTTCCTCTCGGCGCCCTATATATACTAGCCGTTACCCCCTTCACCGTTCCTCTCTTGGTGTCTTCGGTGCGGCCGGCGCGGCTACTGGAGGTGGTGGGGGAAGCGGCGCCTGGGACTGAACTGTGGTCTGCCGTCCCCCTCGGTCCTCGACCTCTGGGACCGCATCTTTCTCTCCAGGCTGCGTGCAGGGTTCCAAGCCAAGGCCGCTGTCTTTATTAATTAGATAGTCCTGTAGTCGGATTTCGATGGCCTCTTTGGTAACGCAGTCCCAGAAGTAGGAGGACTGACAGAGTATTTTTGTTTTTTCATATTCCATAGTACGGCCAGTCTTTATACAATGGTCAGCCACGGCTGATTTAGTGGCCTGGCGTAATTCGGTATGGCGCTTGCGTTCGCGGCACGTCTTTTCTACAGTGCGCACTCTCTCCTCAATGTACGATTTTCCGCACTGACAGGGAATTTGATAAACGCCTGGTTTCCGAAGACCTAGGTCATCTTTCACTGAACCCAGTAGAGTCAAGGTTTTTGCAGGGGGTCGGAACACACATTTTACATTGTGTTTCCCCAGGCTTCTACCGATTTTTCTTGAGGTGTTTCCTACAAAAGGAATGCACGCCAATGACTTGTGTTCTTCTGTTTCTTCTTCTTGTTCTCTCGGAGCAGTCTGTCTGAGTGCGTGTCTTATTTGCTTCTGGTAGTACCCATTTTTCCGAAATGTTGTCTCGAGGTGCTGCAGTTCTGCTGGAAGGCTCTCCTGATCGCAGATCGATCGCGCCCTGTGAACAAGTGTGAGCAAAACGCCTTCACGCTGGGAGTTGTGGTGGCAACTGAAGGCATTTAGGTACAAATCGGTGTGTGTAGGTTTTCTGTATACAGTGTGTCCCAGCTTGCCGTCAGGTTTCCGCTTCAAAAGGACGGCAAGAAACGGTAGGGCACCATCCTGCTCCACCTCCATCGTGAACTGTATGTTGGGGTGCAGCGAGTTGAGGTGTTCGAGAAATTCATTTAAGCTGTCCCGTCCATGTGGCCAAACAACGAACGTGTCATCCACGTAGCGGAAGAAACAAGTTGATTTTTGTTTTTGTCTTGTTCTAGTGCCTTCTCCTCGAAATTCTCCATCAAAAAGTTGGCTACAACCGGTGAAAGCGGGCATCCCATGGCGACGGCATCTGTCTGTTCATAATAATTTCCGTCGAGAGGAACAGCACAGCATTCGTCAGGAACCACCTGAAGATGGCAACGTGTACCTCTGCCGAAATATTGTGAAGAAATTACGACGCTACCTGGTCGGATACCTGAGAACTGTTCAAATATAGCCGGCCGCGGTGGTCTCGCGGTTCTAGGCGCGCAGTCCGGAACCGCACGACTGCTACGGTCGCAGGTTGGAATCCTGCCTCGGGCATGGATGTGTGTGATGTCCTTAGGTTAGTTAGGTTTAAGTAGTTCTAAGTTCTAGGGGACTGATGACCACAGCTGTTAAGTCCCATAGTGCTTAGAGCCATTTGAATCATTTTTTTGTTCAAATATAAACTAACTCAACAGTACACATAAGTGTGGAAATTAATTTTAAAGTGGTGTTTACGTAAGAGCATGCAAAAATTTAAGAGGACATACGAGGTTTAGCTGCATGGAACCGGAATTTCCCTGTAAATTCTGATAAGCGTCAATGTAGGGCCAGTGAGACCGCGTTTTGCAGCGCCATCTGCTTTCTGTAACGGCTGACGACGAATGTCAACACACAGTAACCCGAATTCCATACTTCGCTGTCTGTTTCAAACCCGTAAACATGTCGAGTTTTGTGCCTAAGAACTACGATTTGCAGACAGCATTGGTTTTCTGTCATCGTTTGAAGAAAACTGCTGCAGAATCGCATCGAACGCTTATCGAAGCTTTTGGCGAACATGTTCTTCGGGAAACGCAGTGTTTCTAGTGGTTCAAAAAATTCAGAAGTGGTGACTTTGACGCGACAAGCGACGAGCGCGGGAAACCACAGAAAAAGTTCGAAGACATCGAATTGCAGGCCTTATTGGATAAAGATGATACTGGAACTCAACAGAAACTCGTGGAACAATTGAATGTGACGCATAAAGCCGTTTTTCGTCGGCCGAAAGCTATCGGAAATGTGCAGAAAGTGGGAAAATGGGTTCCGAATGAAGTGAACGAAAGACAGGAAGCAAATTGAAAGACCACTTGTGAAATGCTGCTCGCCAGGTGGAAAAGAAAGTCGTTTTTCCATCAAATAGTGACAGGTGATGAAAAACCGATATATTTTGAGAATCCTAAGCGTCCTCAATCGTGGGTGAATCCAGGCAAACCATCGACATCCACTGCATGACCAAATCGCTTAGGAAAGAAGACAATGCTCTGTGTTTGGTGGGATCAGAAGGGTGTCATCTATTATGAGCTGCTAAATCCTGGTGAAACCGTAAACACTGATCGCTAAAAACAGAAAATGATCGATTTAAAACGAGCATTACGTGAAAAACGACTGGAATAAGGAAAAAGGCAACACAAAGTCATATTGCTCCAATATAATGCTCCATCACACACAGCAAAACAGTTCAGGGGAACCACCGAGGCGTCCATTTGGGACATACAAGGGCATGCGGCTTATTCTCCAGACTTGGCTCCGACCGATTATCATCTATTAGCAACACTGGGGCACGCTCTCACTGAACAACGCTTCAATTGGAATGTGCGAAAATGTCCCGGTGACTGGTTCGCTTCAAAAGGAGAATTGTATTTTTCTGGCGTAGCATTCACACCGTGCCGGAGAGGTGGAGGAAATGAATAAATATAAATGGAGACTATTTTGAATAAAATATTGTTATTAGCTTCAAACAACAGACGTGTAATTATTGCAACCAAATTCCGGATTCATACTTCTACAGCTGGTAGAGGATGCTGCACTGTACAATTTGAGGTAGGGAAGCTGAGGTCGGAGAAGCCAGCTCGTCAACATTTCAAAAATGGTTCAAATGGCTCTAAGCACTATGGGACTTAACATCCGAGGTCTTCAGTCCCCTAGGACTTAGAACTACTTAAACCTAACTATTTTTTTATTTAGTTACGCTGTATACCCCTTGTAACCCGCCAGGGCAGCCAGAGAGCGCTAACGCGCTGCTTCCTGGTCTCTGATAGGCGCGCTTGCCACGGATCGAATCCACCTGGCGGACTAACGACGAGAGCCAGTGTGCTGGCCAGGCTGCATGTGGTTTTTAGGCGGTTTTCCACATCCCGTTAGGTGAATACTGGGCTAGTCCACACATTCTGCCTCTGTTACACTACTCACAGACAGTTGAAACACGTGCGAACTATTCCCTGGCTTACACTAGACGCAGACAGTTGGTGTCCACTGATTCCGTCCTGTGGGGTACGGAGTGGCGGCAGGAAGGACATCTGGCCACACCTTAAAATTAACATGCCATGTCCGTTTAACCATAACAGCAGACCCTGCAAGTCGGGATTAATGCTTGGAAAGAGAGACACTGTATACCCCTTGATACTGTAATGTTCTCTGTTGCCACCAACAGTCTACAATACAAATGATGTTCCTCAAACAACTCACATGAGGGCTCCTTTGACTGCGTCCTGTGCTAGCGTATCAAGTTTGTTTGCAATTCTACGTCTCGTAAATGTAAACGAAGACCACACCACGAAAGGGCATGCCGTGTTTACACAGAATCACGTCAGTAGTGACTGGTAACCACGAGGTTGCAATGATCTTGCAAATGGTTCGTTTACAGACCTGTATTTACTGAGACTTTTTTTGTTCTTTCAACAGTGTGCATTTACGCCATTAATAATTTTATGCACGCGGTATCGAATGCCAAAAGGTATTAGGCAGGATATGAAATGTATCTTACTTAATACTTTACCTAGGCATTTAATAGAATTGTGTTTACATAGGAGGAGTATGAAAGAAAGATAATTTAAATATTTTGGCGATTACAGTATTCAGAGAACTAATTGTTGTACCAGTTTCAGTCCAATTCTGTTGGAGTTGCGTTTTATCAGAGCGTGATTTTCGTTAAAATGGAGATTGCGCGTGATGACTGTAAAAATGTTGTGGATGACGATCATCGATTTTTGAAGTGCGTGTATAAAAATAAGAAACCTATTAAAACTCTTCTACCTTAGGATAAGCCTATTTTCAGACACAGATGATTGGGTACGTTTCATGCTTTTTATTTTAATTTAACTATTATTAAATATATAAATTTCTAGTTTGAATATGCTGTTTCCGCGTAATTGTATACCTTACCTGTGTCCACTTAGCATTTTTTTAAATATCTAGTCATTTTATACATTTACTAGGAAAAGTATTAAGATAAGCTTTATAATTTACTTGTGCCCACTTAGCATTTTATAAACTACGTAGGTACTTTTTACATTTCCTTTGAAAAAATTTTATGTGTTGCCTAGAGATTATGTTTTAACATTTTGCCGGTAACATATACTTTCTTTAATTAAATCAGATTGAAATGCAGGGTGAGCATAAACTCGTTCCCTGATTACAAGAAAATCTTTCTAACGATCTCTGCTGGATACTGTTACGCGAATGGTTAGAAATGGTGGCGTAATTCCTAATGGTTTTTACGGATATATTTTCATATGTCTATTAATTTTTTTTCCAAATTGAAGCTTAACTCACGAAGTTTTTGTGGATACAGCTATACAGGGTGTTACAAAAAGGTACGGCCAAACTTTCGGGAAACATTCCTCACACACAAATAAAGAAAATATGTTATGTGGACATGTGTCCGGAAACGCTTAATTTCCATGTTAGAGTTCATTTTAGTTTCTTCCACCTACGCTCAATGGAGCACGTTATCATGATTTCATACGGGATACTCTACCTGTGTTGCTAGAACATGTTCCTTTACAAGTACAACATGTGGTTCATGCACGATGGAGCTCCTGCACGTTTCAGTCGAAGTGTTCGTACGCTTCTCAACAACAGATTCGGTGACCGATGGATTGGTAGAGGCGGACTAATTCCATGGCCTCCACGCTCTCCTGACCTCAACCCTCTTGACTTTCATTTATGGGGGCATTGAAAGCTCTTGTCTACGCAACCCCGGTACCAAATGTAGAGACTCTTCGTGCTCGCATTGTGGACGGCTGTGATACAATACGCCATTATCCAGGGCTGCATCAGCGCATCAGGGATTCCTTGCGACGGAGGGTGGATGCATGTATCCTCGCTAACGGAGTACATTTTGAACATTTCCTGTAACAAAGTGTTTGAAGTCACGCTGGTACGTTCTGTTGCTGTGTGTTTCCATTCCATGATAAATGTGATTGGAAGAGAAGTAATAAAATGAGCTCTAACATGGAAAGTAAGCGTTTCCGGACACATGTCCACATAACATATTTTCTTTATTTGTATGTGAGGAATGTTTCCTTAAAGTTTGGCCGTACCTTTTTGTAACACCCTGTGTATCGTGAGAAAGAGTTATGTTTCCAGAGACACAGGCATACCACACTTTGCGAAGATTTTACACAGAGGGCTGCATTCCAATACGTGCAAACTGCGACTTCTGCAACCAGTGCTCACACAGTTTTACTGACTCAGGGATTATTACACTCTGACACTTCTCCGTATTCCAAACGATGATGAATCCGATTTGGGAATTGTATTTTGTGGGTAGTTCATTGATGCGTGTGAAAATGATTCGTGTTTCCAACATCCAATTCTTTCCTTTAAACTTAACGGAACGATAACCGCCGTACGCCAACTGTTGTACTGGGGTAGCGAAGACCCATACGTAACTGGAGAAAGACTTGTTAACCTGCCAGGAATATGAGGCTGGTGTGGTCTGTCGTATAAAAGGTTAATCGGGTAGGAATTTTCGAAGAGACTGTCAAAGTTGCCTCTTCCGAGAAATGTTCCGCTGTATAACTTCGGGTCTTAATGAAATTTTTGGCAATGAACATCTTGACTTTCAACGGGATGGGGTGCCACCCCACCATTAACCTGATGTGAGGGAATTTCTCAGTTATGCATTCCCTTCGATACGGACAGGACGAAGAGGAACTGCTGTGGAGTATCTAGATCGATCATTTGATTTAACACCTTTAGACTCTTATCTTTTGCATATCATCAAGAAGACAGGATACGTCGCAAAACCACAAACAGTGGATGATCTAAGAGACGAAATTTATCAAACTTATGAAGCTATTCCATTAAAACTAATACAGTTCGTATGTCGCACTGTTCCAAGTCGTGTTCGAAGATCCATTGCACTGTGAGGTGGTCATTCTGAGCGTACACCATTTTACGTCAAATCCTAACCTATACGAAATGAAAAGATTTTCATTTCTATCTGCTTTAATTAAACTGATATTCAGTTTGAAAGAGTTGATAGATTAATTTGGGTCACACTGCATTAACGACATTGCGCCAGAAATCCACGTGGATTTTGTTTAGGTCGATACGTAATGAATGGACAGTCTGGTTGTACGATTCAAGAACCGTAATTAGTTGCTCTCTTTGCTTTTCGTTTTCATAACTGTGGCTATTCACATAACAGCAACACGATCTTGAGATAGGGCGCTGACGAGAACGCTGTTTAGCGCCGAGAAATTTTAAATCCATCAATCTAGTGTCACAAATGACTTATTCCCTACCAGAAGAAACATTTTTCTACGCAAGTATTAAGAAACTTACGAGTAGTCCTATAGTCTGTAGTGCTTAATATAGGTCGTTGGCTGGCAGCTATGTAATAATGGATTCAGTTAACGTCCCGCCATGTGAATCTAATTAATGTAATCACGTTTATTAATTACGAGATAATAACACTTCAGGGTGGCAGTTGTAATTGTTTAAAACACTAATGGGTTTAGGTGCACCTGCTGCAGGAATGCAAACAAAATATGTTGTAATCAGTTTATCTGCATAAAAGTCTACTTTCGGGAGGCGAGTAATCACGTTTGGAAAATATAATAACGAAAAGAATTAATATCGGTTCGTCACCAAATTTGAAGTAAAAAACGATACCACACTTATTAGATTTATATAATCTCTCAGGCCATGTTACCTATGCTTTCAGGTATTGTTACTGTGAGACCAAGTGAAGGAATTCTGCTACTCTGGAAGCAAAGTAATATGTGACGGACGAGGCAAGGAAGACACAAAATAACACGTAAGTACACACTAAAAGGGCACTCATGGTCTTAACATAGACAGAAATTTCCGAGAATGTTCGTTTAGATCTTATCATTACATATAACTCAATTGCGGACTGCTGAAAAACCGGAAAAGAAGAGATGCCAACCGTTTGGGATAACGTACTTTAGAGTGATGTAGGAAATTAGATGAACAGATGAGGTAAGGCATCAGAAGTTTCTCCACTGAATCGGCGAAGAGAAAAGTATAGATATCATTGACAGAATGATGCGATATGTATTAAGACGAAATAAGAGACAATTTTAAAATAGGACAGCCACGGATAAAACAGTTATATCAGGATAGTAGCCGTGGTCTAGGGGTCGCCGGCACGGTAGCTCAGTGTGTTCGGTCAGAGAGCTGGTTGGCCTCTGTAATAAAAAAACTGAGTGAATGGATCAACAACGAACTGAAACGGGTGTTTTTCGACGTCCGCCCAGAGTAGATACAACGAATGAAATGAGATTAAAAAAAAAAAAAAAAAAAAGAAGGGGTAGCGTCCTTGATTCATAATCAAAACGTCTTCGGTCCCGGTTTCGATCCCCGCCACTGCCTAAATTTTGATAAATAATCAGCATTGGCGGCCGAAGACTTCCGGCATAAGAAGTCAGCCTCATTCTGCCAACGGCCTTGTCAAAGAGGGCGGAGGAGCGGATAGAGGTTCAGGGAACTCTCTTGTCCTAGGGGTGGGAAATTGCCCTTAAAGGCGGAAGAATCAGCAATGATCAACGGCATGAGGATGCAGAAGGCAATGGAAACCACTGCATTAAAGACACGTAACGTGTATCCACAGGACATGTGGCCTGTAATTGAAGAAGTGTCACGATGATCTCTCCATTGGCAAAAGATTATGGAATAGTCCCCCATTCGGATCTCCGGAAGGGGACTGCCAAGGGGGACGTTACCATGAGAAAAAGATGGAATAATCTACGAGTCGGGGCGTGGAATGTCAGAAGCTTGAACGTGGTAGGGAAACTAGAAAATCTGAAAAGGGAAATGCAGAGGCTCAATCTAGTTATAGTAGGGGGTCAGTGAAGTGCAGTGGATGGAAGACAAGGATTTCTGGTCAGATGAGTATCGGATAATACCAACAGCAGCAGAAAATGGTATAACAGGTGTAGGATTCGTTATGAATAGGAAGGTGTGTTACTGTGAACAGTTCAGTGCCGGGTTGTTCTAATCAGAATCGACAGCAGACCAACACCGACAACGATGGTTCAGGTAACCATGCCGACGTCACAAGCTGAAGATGAACTGATAGAGAAAGTGTATGAGGATATTGAAAGAGTTATGCAGTATGTAAAGAGGAACGAAAATCTAATAGTCATGGGCGACTGGAATGCAGTTGTAGGGGAAGGAGTAGAAGAAAAGGTTACAGGAGAATATGGGCTTGGGACAAGGAATGAAAGAGGAGAAAGACTAACTGAGTTGTGTAACAAGTTTGAGCTAGTAATAGCGAATACCCTGTTCAAGAATCACAAGAGGAGGAGGTATACTTGGAAAAGGCCGGGAGATACGGGAAGATTTCAATTAGATTACATCATGGTCAGACGGAGATTCCGAAATCAGATACTGGACTGTAAGGCGTACCCAGGAGCAGATATAGACTCAGATCACAATATACACTCCTGGAAATTGAAATAAGAATACCGTGAATTCATTGTCCCAGGAAGGGGAAACTTTATTGACACATTCCTGGGGTCAGATACATCACATGATCACACTGACAGAACCACAGGCACATAGACACAGGCAACAGAGCATGCACAATGTCGGCACTAGTACAGTGTATATCCACCATTCGCAGCAATGTAGGCTGCTATTCTCCCATGGAGACGATCGTAGAGATGCTGGATGTAGTCCTGTGGAACGGCTTGCCATGCCATTTCCACCTGGCGCCTCAGTTGGACCAGCGTTCGTGCTGGACGTGCAGACCGCGTGAGACGACGCTTCATCCAGTCCCAAACATGCTCAATGGGAGACAGATCCGGAGATCTTGCTGGCCAGGGTAGTTGACTTACACCTTCTAGAGCACGTTGGGTGGCACGGGATACATGCGGACGTGCATTGTCCTGTTGGAACAGCAAGTTCCCTTGCCGGTCTAGGAATGGTAGAACGATGGGTTCGATGACGGTTTGGATGTACCGTGAACTATTCAGTGTCCCCTCGACGATCACCAGTGGTGTACGACCAGTGTAGGAGATCGCTCCCCACACCATGATGCCGGGTGTTGGCCCTGTGTGCCTCGGTCGTATGCAGTCCTGATTGTGGCGCTCACCTGCACGGCGCCAAACACGCATACGACCATCATTGGCACCAAGGCAGAAGCGACTCTCATCGCTGAAGACGACACGTCTCCATTCGTCCCTCCGTTCACGCCTGTCGCGACACCACTGGAGGCGGGCTGCACGATGTTGGGGCGTGAGCGGAAGACGGCCTAACGGTGTGCGGGACCGTAGCCCAGCTTCATGGAGACGGTTGCGAATGGTCCTCGCCGATACCCCAGGAGCAACAGTGTCCCTAATTTGCTGGGAAGTGGCGGTGCGGTCCCCTACGGCACTGCGTAGGATCCTACGGTCTTGGCGTGCATCCGTGCGTCGCTGCGGTCCGGTCCCAAGTCGACGGGCACGTGCACCTTCCGCCGACCACTGGCGACAACATCGATGTACTGTGGAGACCTCACGCCCCACGTGTTGAGCAATTCGGCGGTACGTCCACCCGGCCTCCCGCATGCCCACTATACGCCCTCGCTCAAAGTCCGTCATCTGCACATACGGTTCACGTCTACGCTGTCGCGGCATGCTACCAGTGTTAAAGACTGCGATGGAGCTCCGTATGCCACGGCAAACTGGCTGACACTGACGGCGGCGGTGCACAAATGCTGCGCAGCTAGCGCCATTCGACGGCCAACACCGCGGTTCCTGGTGTGTCCGCTGTGCCGTGCGTGTGATCATTGCTTGTACAGCCCTCTCGCAGTGTCCGGAGCAAGTATGGTGGGTCTGACACACCGGTGTCAATGTGTTCTTTTTTCCATTTCCAGGAGTGTAGTAGTGATGAACAGTAGGCTGAAGTTCAAGACATTAGTCAGGAAGAATCAATACGAAAAGAAGTGGGATGCAGAAGTACTAAGGAATGACGAGATACGTTTGAAGTTCTCTAACGCGATGGATACAGCAATAAGGAATAGCGTAGTAGGCAGAACAGTTGAAGAGGAATGGACATCTCTAAAAAGGGCCATCACAGAAGTTGGGAAGGAAAACATAGGTACAAAGAAGGTAGCTGCGAAGAAACCATGAGTAACAGAAGAAATACTTCAGTTGATTGATTAAAGGAGGAAGTACAACAAAATCAGGAATACAGAAATACAAGTCGCTGAGGAATGAAATAAATAGGAAGTGCAGGGAAGATGAACGAAATGGCTGCAGGAAAAATGTGAAGACATCGAAAAAGATATGATTGTCGGAAGGACAGACTCATAATACAGGAAAGTCAAAACAACCTTTGGTGACATTAAAAGCAACGGTGGTAACATTAAGAGTGCAACGGGAATACCACTGTTAAATGCAGAGGAGAGAGCAGATAGGTGGAAAGAATACATTGAAAGCCTCTATGAGGGTGAAGATTTGTCTGATCCGATAGAAGAAGAAACAGGAGTCGATTTTGAAGAGATAGGGGATCCAGTATTAGAATCAGAATTTAAAAGAGCTTTGGAGGACTTACGGTCAAATAAGGAAGAAGGGATAGATAACATTTCATCAGAATTTCTAAAATCATTGGGGGAAGTGGCAACAAAACGACTATTCACGTTGGTGTGTAGAATATATGAGTCTGGCGATATACCATCTGGCTTTCGGAAAAGCATCATCCACACAATTCCGAAGACGGCAAGAGCTGACAAGTGCGAGAATTATCGCACAATCAGCTCAACAGCTCATGCATCGAAGCTGCTTACAAGAATAATATACAGAAGAATGGAAAAGAAAATTGAGAATGCGCTAGGTGACGATCAGTTTGGCTTTAGGAAAAGTAAAGGGACGAGAGAGGCAATTCTGACGTTACGGCTAATAATGAAAGCAAGGCTAAAGAAAAATCAAGACACTTTCATAGGATTTGTCGACCTGGAAAAAGAGTTCGACAATATAAAATGGTGCAAGCTGTTCGAGATTCTAAAAAAAGTAGGGGTAAGCTATAGGGAGAGACGGGTCATATACAATATGTACAAGAACCAAGAGGGAATAATAAGAGTGGACGATCAAGAACGAAGTGCTCGTATTAAGAAGGGTGTAAGACAAGGCTGTAGCCTTTCGCCCCGCCGGTTTGGCCGAGCGGTTCTAGGCGCTTCAGTCTGGAGCCGCGCGACTGCTACGGTCGCAGGTTCGAATCCTGCCTCGGGAATGGATGTGTGTGATGTCCTTAGGTTAGTTAGGTTTAAGTAGTTCTAAGTTCTAGGGGACTGATGACCATAGATGTTAAGTCCCATAGTGCTCAGAGCCATTTGAAACATTTTTGAATCTTTCGCCCCTACTCTTCAATCTGTACATCGTGGAAGCAATGATGGAAATAAAAGAAAGGTGCAGGAGTGGAATTAAAATACAAGGTGAAAGGATATCAATGATATGATTCGCTGATGACATTGCTATCCTGAGCGAAAGTGAAGAAGAATTAAATGATCTGGTGAACGGAATGAACAGTCTAATGCGTACACAGTATGGTTTGAGAGTAAATCGGGGAAAGACGAACGTAATGAGAAGTAGTAGAAATGAGAACAGCGAGAAACTTAACATCAGGATTGATGGTCACGAAGTCAATGAAGTTAAGGAATTCTGCTACCGAGGCAGTAAAATAACCAATGACGGACGGAGCAAGGAGGACATCAAAAGCCGACTCGCTATGGCAAAAAAGGCATTTCTGGCCAAGAGAAGTCTACTAATATCAAATACCGGCCTTAATTTGAGGAAGAAATTTCTGAGGATGTTCGTCTGCAGTGCAGCATTGTATGGTAGTGAAACATGGACTGTGGAAAAACCGGAACAGAAGAGAATCGAAGCATTTGAGATGTGGTGCTATAGACGAATGTTGAAAATTAGGTGGAGTGATAAGGTAAGGAATGAGGAGGTTCTACGCAGAATCGGAGAGCAAAGGAATATGTGGAAAACACTGATAAGGAGAAGGGACAGGATGATAGGACATCTGCTAAGACATGAGGGAATGACTTCCACGGTACTAGAGGGAGCTGTAGAGGGCAAAAACTGTAGAGGAAGACAGAGATTGGAATACGTCAAGCAAATAATTGAGGACGTAGGTTGCAAGTGCTACTCTGAGAAGAAGGGTTTAGCACAGGAAAGGAATTCGTGGCGGGCAGCATCAAACCGGTCAGTAGACTGATGACCAAAAAAAGACAATTCACACAGTAAAAATTTTTTATTGCAGATTTTAAATTTATTAAAGATAAAACTGAATGAAAAGTCCTACACTCCACTGTAGTTGTATTTGTTCAAGTCAATTACAACAGGTTTCGGAGCTTTTAAGTTGCATTTTGCTATGTCATGTGGTGTGGGGAGTATTTACAGAATGCCGTAAAGTAACAGCTGGCGTGGCTAGGCAAGGTTCTCAGCCCTACTCAATTAATAAAAATAACCATCATGAACTGATGAAAAAATGGCTTCAAATGGCACTGAGCACTATGGGACTTAACATCTCAGGTCATCAGTCCCCTAGAACGTAGAACTACTTAAACCTAACTAAACCAAGGACATCACACACATCCATGCCCGAGGCAGGATTCGAACCTGCGACCGTAGTGGTCGCGCGGTTCCAGACTGAAGCGCCTAGAACCGCTCGGCCACTCCGGCCGGCTATGATTTCATCCTCATTATCCAAAGTGATACTGATTTCGACGCCGTAGTTTGTAACTAATTTTCGTCTTTTTCATATAGTTTAATAACTGTCACCCTGTATTAATTTTATAATTGTTTCATCCGCAATGGTTCCTTTTACTACTGTCCTCCAACCCACACTGATCTGGCGTCACTTGACGCCTGTGTCACGTGAGCATCTTGTAGGCGGCGGGAGATGTGTGCTTCACGTGTTCGTCAGAAGAGCGTAATACACTTTTGGTAACTTTCTTTTCTCTACGTTACTGTTATAATGAAACAACTACGTCAAAGAGACACTTAGTTCTCGGGCAGATTTAGATATTCATTTAAATATAAAGAATTATAATCCTCTGTGCACTGATAAAAATGCGAGGTGACATCTGAGCTCTTCGAAGATAAGGTCACCTCACAACAACGTGTCGCCAGGAAGGTGTGTTTTTTCTTAAATAGTACTGTTAGAAATGACTGATGTTTCCTCCCTCCACCATGAATGGAATGTTTCGGCGTGTCACGGTTCTGGGATGACGTCAGACTTCGTACCGTTCGTTGGCGTGACTGTCAGTGCCGAAAGGGCGAGTCACGCGATGTCAGCGCCCTTGATCGCTGCCGGATAGGTGGTGCCTGCTCCTGACATATGGGACTCTCCATCTGTGAGGCGGTGCGGGCACCCGCCTGTTGCCATACGTACTGCTGAAGGCTGTACCACGAGTATCGCCACGAGTAAAGCCCGACTGCAGTGCACTGCCACTTGTAGACAACGAGTGTGGACGTCGGCTGAATGGGAATAGGTCACAGTGCAGAACATGTTACCAATATTCAGATCTGTGCAACAACAACTGTAGAATGGCCATACGACCCCAAACCACATCTTCGCTTATGCGGTATAGATGCACAGACACATACTTCCGTCTGTTTCGCCGAGCCCTACAGGGTACACAAACTAAATTCCGCCCGAACAGGCCAGGAAGACCCAACGGTACCGACCCGCCGCCGTGTCGTTATCATCCCGAAGGCGTCAGCGGATGCGGATGTTGATCAACACAATGCTGTCGCGCCTTATGTCTGTTGACGAGACCGGAGCCGCTACTTCAAGTAGCTCCTCAGTTTTCCTCACAAGGGCACAGTGCACCCGCTTGCCAACAGCGCTCGGCAGACCGGATAGTCACCTATCCAAGTGATAGACCAGGCCGACAGCGCTTAACTTCGGTGATCTGACGGGACCCGATGTTACCACTGCGGCAAAGCGGTTGGCCACGTATACAGACTGGACGCTCGAAGCATGCTGAATTGTCTACTGACTAGTCTCTGGACAAATTGGTACATAACGATGGGAAACGGAATGCGGTTCCTGACATTTCTGCCGTCGTTATACTGGACGTTCTATCTGAGAGTCGCATCGATAATCTCTTAAAGTACCGTGTCTCTACTAGCCCAACTCGCCACTGGTAGTTTCTTCTTTATAATATTATTGTCGTCTAGGATCATGTTTATGGGCTTGTACACAACCATCTTCTCTCTAGGCCGCACTTTGTGATTTCCAAATTACACGTTTTGGCACTCAGCCATCCTCAAATCAAAATGTTAAAGAACCAGTTCATTGTATTCCGCCAAAAGCACACTATTGTACCAATAGCCGTACTACAATATAAAGGTAAATCGTTGGTAACACTGCTGCCAAAAATTTTGAAAAGCTCTTGACCGATTTACTTCAGATTTATACACGATACTCTAACAAATGTTCGAACGGATATAGGCCACATGTTTTGTTAATATTCGTGACATATTATACAAGTGTATATTAGTACGTGTGTACATATGTGTGGAAGTTTCAATCTCCTCCTAAACCAGAGAATCGATTTCAAACAAACTTGCTACACATATGCCCTACTGTCAGACAACAATAGCTGTATAGGTAACGACAACCTGTCTATCATAGTTCAGGAGATGCATCAAAACTGCCGCGTCGTTTATGTCTTTCCTATTTGAAGTGTTGGCAGAAGAGCCAACGCTGTGTTGCTAGAGGAGGCCGAAATGCACGCGTTGAATTACACGCTGACTGGCGTGAGGTCTGGAACAGTTAAGGGAATTAATAGTAGCAAATAAAGTACGTAGTTGATATAATACTTAACTTTAATCCACAACTGGTGTACATCGCTCTTGACGGTACATGTTATAATCTCAATATCAAATGCTATGGCGCCTTGCTAGGTCGTAGCAAATGACGTAGCTGAAGGCTATGCTAACTATCGTCTCGGCAAATGAGAGCGTATTTGTCAGTGTAGCTTCGCTAGCAAAGTCGGCTGTACAACTGGGACGAGTGCTAGAACGTGTCTCTAGACCTGCCGTGTGGCGACGCTCGGTCTGCAATCACTGACAGTGGCGACACGCGGGTCCGTCGTATACTAGCGGACCGCGGCCGATTTAAAAGCTACCACCTAGCAAGTGTGGTGCCTGGCGGTGACACCACACTATTTACTACTTCTTTGCTACTTACTCTATTCGCAACGTATTTCGCAGACAGTATCCAAATATGACGCTGAATGTACCTACAGAAACATGTCACTGCACGACACTTGGCTCAAGAGATACGATGCATTAAAACAATGAGATGCGTGAAAATGGTGCATCATGCATGAAGTTTTAGGACATTTATTCTTCACTGCTAAGACACTCCTACAGCCAACTCAACTTAAGTAAATCCCTCATTCCTTTAAGGGTTTCATCCGCGAAGCGTAAATGGTTGTACGCGGAAACAATTTGCCGTCTATACGTCTATGAAAATGCGTTGCCATAGAGGCGTTTACAAAATCGCATTGTACACACGCAGTTTTGTCCAACATATAGAAACTGTTCGGGATACTGTACTAATACATTTGTACATTGTGCATATTTCTTTGTGTGACAGTTTCTTACTTACAGATTTTTTCGATATTACACTAAAAACCCAGTTCATTTCGGTTTCTAATGCAAAATTGGCAAATGAATACCAGGGAACACTGGGTTTCACAGCTTACTAGCGAACCCAGCAATGCTTCGCAATCGATAAATATGCATGGGAATTGAATGTACATACAGAAGCTCCTCCTGCCCCCTTTCTCCCTGCCAGTACCTTCCCACCACCTCTCTTTGTTCATCTGCCCCTATCCCCCCCCCTCTCTTTGCGTCACCTCCTCCCCATCTCATTGTCTATCTTCTCCTCCCCCGCCGGCCGGAGTGGCCGAGCGGTTCTGGGCGCTCCAGTCTGGAACCACGCGACCGCTACGGTCGCAGGTTCGAATCCTGCCTCGGGCATGGATGCGTGTGGTGTCTTTAGGTTAGTTAGGTTTAAGTAGTTCTCAGTTCTAGGGGACTTACGACCACAGCAGTTGAGTCCCATAGTGCTCAGAGCCATTTGAACCATCTCCTCCCCCCCCCCCCCCTCCTCTGTCCTTTTACCCATCCCTCTGACCTTGAGCACTGTTTATTATTACAAACGAAAACTTGATTGAGAAAGTCTCTTGAACTGAATAGGTGAATGGGTTGATATGATTGGCATTTGGAGTATGAGAGACACCTCTCCAGCTGCTGCATCTGCTTCAACAACAGAGTATCGCATGGTTCTGTTCTGAGAATAGGTATGATTTCAAATTTCGAACAGTTCAGATTCTGTAGTGGTAGCCTAGCCATAAACCGATAAGACCTAAATACATCTTTTCTGTAAAACAGATGGCAAGAAAGAAAACAAACATTGTTCTCAAATGGTTTACATGCCCTCCTTTTGCAGCTGAAACTGACTGTTAGAAAGAAATCGAAACCCCATTTTATCACCACACAGAATTTTATTGCTCGCAGTTGGTTTTAACAGCAACCCTGTACATCATCGTGTAAAAATATATGTAGCGTGTGTCCAGCTGCATGTCCTTCGAAGTACTGTGTTATAACCTGAAGTACATCAGTCAAGATCCTTTCGAGATACTTGGTAATGACGCTTGTGTACAGGGTGTTAGAGGTGTGTGTGCCAGTTTCCGTTGTCTCTGCGTCTAACAGTCTTCCCGCAAACAGGTCACGTAATTTGCTACCTGATGCTTTCTGCATGGGCATAACTGGCCCACTATGCGGGCTGTGCCTATCAGTAAAACCAGCTGCATGTCCTTCGGTGTACTGTGTTATAACCTGAAGTACATCAGTCAAGATCCTTTCGAGATACTTGGTAATGACGCTTGTGTACAGGGTGTTAGGGGTGTGAGTGTACACAGATTATTGGTACCTCGTCGGCATGCACCCCTTCAGCGCGCCAGTTTCCGTTGTCTCTGCGTCTAACAGTCTTCCCGCAAACAGGTCACGTAATTTGCTACCTGATGCTTTCTGCATGGGCGTAACTGGCTCACTATGCGGGCTGTGCCTATCAGTAAAACCAGCTGCATGTCCTTCGGAGTACTGTGTTATAACCTGAAGTACATCAGTCAAGATCCTTTCGAGATACTTGGTAATGACGCTTGTGTACAGGGTGTTAGGGGTGTGAGTGTACACAGATTATTGGTACCTCGTCGGCATGCACCCCTTCAGCGCGCTAGTTTCCGTTGTCTCTGCGTCTAACAGTCTTCCCGCAAACAGGTCACGTAATTTGCTACCTGATGCTTTCTGCATGGGCAGAACTGGCTCACTATGCGGGCTGTGCCTATAAGTAAAACCAGCTGCATGTCCTTCGGAGTACTGTGTTATAACCTGAAGTACATCAGTCAAGATCCTTTCGAGATACTTGGTAATGACGCTTGTGTACAGGGTGTTAGGGGTGTGAGTGTACACAGATTATTGGTACCTCGTCGGCATGCACCCCTTCAGCGCGCTAGTTTCCGTTGTCTCTGCGTCTAACAGTCTTCCCGCAAACAGGTCACGTAATTTGCTACCTGATGCTTTCTGCATGGGCATAACTGGCTCACTATGCGGGCTGTGCCTATCAGTAAAACCAGCTGCATGTCCTTCGGAGTACTGTGTTATAACCTGAAGTACATCAGTCAAGATCCTTTCGAGATACTTGGTAATGACGCTTGTGTACAGGGTGTTAGGGGTGTGAGTGTACACAGATTATTGGTACCTCGTCGGCATGACCCCTTCAGCGCGCTAGTTTCCGTTGTCTCTGCGTCTAACAGTCTTCCCGCAAACAGGTCACGTAATTTGCTACCTGATGCTTTCTGCATGGGCATAACTAGCCCACTATGCGGGCTGTGCCTATCAGTAAAACCATTTGCTTCGAGGCGTCCCTCACCTACTGCCCAGAGGAAAATACGCATTAACGGCTTGCTCTTGCCATACGCGCTTGCAAGTACTAACCAACCTAAAACCTCCCAGTAAATGTGATTGTTAGTCTGCGAATCAATTAAATAGTGATGCAATGTTGTTCTGTACAGTTGTCATCAGTTATCAGTAGCAATAGCTGCACTTATACCCCTAAAATACCGTGTATATTAAAACTATATAGCCTCTATCTGTCAGAATGTTCATTAGAGTATCGTGTAAAAATTTGAATCAAATCAGTGAAGAGCTTTTCGAAATTTGACTACATTGCAATTTGATTAAAAATTGAGTGCAGCTGTATGTTTGTGCACCAGTTTGCTGTGCGAAGCTCGTATTGTTGTTACGGAAACGGGGTAGTTAGCATTAGAATAGTGGATTGATATTGTGGAGCGTTATAGAAAGAGGGGAATGTAAAGAAATGTTTCAAGCGAAGTATCCTGGTTTGAAACTCCTCACGGCCAGCACTATTCAAGATCTGTACCAGAAATGGAGGGCTCTAGGAGCCATTCAGAATGTGCAGAAGAGTAGGTGAGCGACAACCAGGACCCCTGAAACTATAGACAGAATTAGCATTAATATTACAAGTCCCCGCAAACCAGTGAGGAGGTTATCGTAGCAGGTTGGTGTATTTCGTACATCGTGTCATCATGTACTAAAAGGTATGAAATTAAAAGCCTATCGTGTGAGTGTGGCGCAAAATTTGAAACTTGAGGATCAGGAAATATGGGGTTCATTATTGTAAATGGCTGTTAACATCAACTGCTTACGGTTACTTGCACACTTTTCTTCAGTTCATGTCAAATCAGGCCTGGTTCATTTGTCAGGTTAACTCGCAGAGTTTCAGACACTGGAAGCAGGAAAATCCACATATTAGGAATGAAGAACTTCACCACTCAGAGAAAAGAAGTGAGTGATGTTCGCTGTCTGGCATGCGCATTATTGGCCCCATTTTTTTCAGTTTCTCCTTACCTATTAGACGGAGAGGGTCCGACAGCCGATCAGTTCCAGTCATTCCACCAGGAAGGAGATACACGGCACGTGTTGTCAGTAGTTGAACCATGAGAAGACGGTCAATACCGCGGGTCGATCGCGTTCGGATTGTTACTTTGTGCCAGGAAGGGCTCTCGACAAGGAAAGTGTCCAGGTACTTCAGAATGAACCAATGCGACGTTGTTCGGACATGGGGGAGATACAGAGAGACAGGAACTGTCGATGACATGCCTCGCTCAGGCCTCCAAAGGGCTACTACTGCAGTGGATGACCGCTACCTACGGATTATGGCTCGGAGGAACCCTGACAGCAACGCCACCAAGTCGATAATGCTTTTTGTGTAGCCAAAGGGCGTCGTGTTACGCCTGAAACTGTGCGCAATAGGCTGCATGATGTGCAACTTCTCTCCCAATGTCGTTGGTGAGGTCCATCTTTACAACCACGACACCATGCAGCGTGGTACAAACGGTCCCAACAACGTTTCCGAATGGACCGCTCAGGATTGGCATCACGTTCTCTTCACCAATGAGTGTCGCATATGCCTTCAACAAGACAATCGTTGGAGACGTGTTTTGAGGCAGCCCGGTCAAGCTGAACGCCTTAGACACACTGTCCAGCGAGTGCAGCAAGGTGGACGTTCCCTACTGTTTTGGGGTGGCATTATGTGGGGCCGTGTACGCCGCTGGTGGTTATGGAAGGCGCCGTAGCGACTGTACGATACATGAATGCCATCCTTCGACCGATAGTGCAACCATATCGGCAGCATATTAGCGAGGCATTCGTCTTCTTGAACGAAAATTCGCGCCCCCATCGTGCACATCTTGTGAATGACTTCCTTCAGGATAACGACATCGCTCGGCTAGACTGGCCAGCATGTTCTCCAGACATGAACCACATCGAATATGCCTGGGATAGATTGAAAAGGGCTGTTTATGGATGATGTGACCCACCAACCACTCTGAGGGATCTACGCCGAATCGCCATTGAGGAGTGGGACAATCTGGACCAACAGTGCCTTGATAAAGTTGTGGATTGTATGCCACGACGAATACAGGCATGCATCAATGCAAGAGGACGTGTTACTGGCTATTAGAGGTACCGGTGTGTACAGCATCTGGACCACCACGTCTGAAGGTCTCGTTGTATAGTGGTACAATATGCAATGTGTGGTTTTCATAAGCAATAAAAAGGGCGGAAATGATGTTTATGTTGACCTCTATTCCAATTTTCTGTACAGGTTCCGGAGCTCTCGGAACCGAGTTGAAGCAAAACTTCTCTTGACGTGTGTAACTAACAGGAGAGTTGTTAGGAAAAATCTCTAGACGTTCTTGACCGTCTTCTTTCAAAGTTTTACACGTTACTCTGATGTCTTTTAAGAGTGTTCTTCTCTATGGCGCTGAAACATGGACCTTGAGGAAGGAAGAGAGAGAAAGGCTGGAGGCTTTTGAGATGTGGACATGGCGGAGGATGGAAGGAATAAATTGGATGGACAGAGTAAAAAATGAAGATTTACTGAGAAGAGTGGGAGAAAAAGAGAGTTACTAACTGTAATAAGAAGAAGAAAAAGAAATTGGATTGGGCATATATTAAGAAAGAATGATGGATTGATAAAAACAGCTTTAGAACGTTATGTGGAAGGGAATAGGAAGCGAGGAAGGAAGAGATTTCAGATACTGGATGACGTGATGGACGGTACAATATACAGCAGCTTTAAGACGGAAGCAATGGATCGCCGAAAATGGAGAGGTAAAGGACTTGCTTATACAGCAGAAAACTGATGATGATGACTCTGATAAAAAGTCATATATATACGCTATGTTTTTTTACACATAAATTTACATACACGTTTTCTGTTAACAGAAAGAACATGATGTGCTATGCTGTTCAGAGAAAATGTGAATTTTGTTTTCTTTTTCGCAGTCACAACTGCTATAGTAGAGCATTTCAGCCATTGAACAAAGATATTATTTGCCGCTTTATGCAAGTTCAAACAAAAATTGTAAACACGAGTATGTGCTGCTTTGTTTTCTTCCTCTCATTCGGTTTTACAGGAGACAGAAAAGTTTTATTTATGGCTTATGTGCTTATGATTGGAATACTACTACAGAATCTGTGTAGTCCGATACTTTGTAACCTTACTCATTTGAAAATTAAAACTATACTAAATACTGCCATTGAAGCTTCTATCCTGGCACAGTGATCACCAAGAGAGATCCCTCACCAACCTTCTTATCCATTCACTTTAAGCGACTTAAATTCCCAATCAAGATTTCATTGGCAATAATAAACATGCATCAATGTCAGAGAGAGGGGAAAGAGGAGATGGATAGAGAGAGTGGGGAGGGGGAAGTGGATAGAAGTAGAGGGGAAGGAAGAGAGGAACAGAGTGACGGGAAGAAGGTGATGGACAGAGAGAGATGGAGGAGTAGGAGGTGGGAAAAGAGAGGGGGAGTTAGAGATGGACAGAGGGAAGGGTGGGGTATGTGCTGCTTTGTTTTCTTCCTCTCATTCGGTTTTACAGGAGACAGAAAAGTTTTATTTATGGCTTATGTGCTTATGATTGGAATACTACTACAGAATCTGTGTAGTCCGATACTTTGTAACCTTACTCATTTGAAAATTAAAACTATACTAAATACTGCCATTGAAGCTTCTATCCTGGCACAGTGATCACCAAGAGAGATCCCTCACCAACCTTCTTATCCATTCACTTTAAGCGACTTAAATTCCCAATCAAGATTTCATTGGCAATAATAAACATGCATCAATGTCAGAGAGAGGGGAAAGAGGAGATGGATAGAGAGAGTGGGGAGGGGGAAGTGGATAGAAGTAGAGGGGAAGGAAGAGAGGAACAGAGTGACGGGAAGAAGGTGATGGACAGAGAGAGATGGAGGAGTAGGAGGTGGGAAAAGAGAGGGGGAGTTAGAGATGGACAGAGGGAAGGGTGGGGTATGTGCTGCTTTGTTTTCTTCCTCTCATTCGGTTTTACAGGAGACAGAAAAGTTTTATTTATGGCTTATGTGCTTATGATTGGAATACTACTACAGAATCTGTGTAGTCCGATACTTTGTAACCTTACTCATTTGAAAATTAAAACTATACTAAATACTGCCATTGAAGCTTCTATCCTGGCACAGTGATCACCAAGAGAGATCCCTCACCAACCTTCTTATCCATTCACTTTAAGCGACTTAAATTCCCAATCAAGATTTCATTGGCAATAATAAACATGCATCAATGTCAGAGAGAGGGGAAAGAGGAGATGGATAGAGAGAGTGGGGAGGGGGAAGTGGATAGAAGTAGAGGGGAAGGAAGAGAGGAACAGACTGACGGGAAGAAGGTGATGGACAGAGAGAGATGGAGGAGTAGGAGGTGGGAAAAGAGAGGGGGAGTTAGAGATGGACAGAGGGAAGGGTGGGGAAGAAAATTAGGACGTGTCTGCAATGCCGGGGTCGCTAGTATTCATAGATTCATCACAGATGCGTGGGGTGCGTGCCTTTTTTTTTTTTGCCATCAGTCTACTGACTAAAAGACTAAAAACTTCATATAATTATTTGTCAATTCGGTAGAAAGAACTTTACTTTCAGCTTTGATAAACGCAGCGTAACTCTGTTTGTCTCCACAGCAGCTTTCCAACACGGCTGTCATCCGTGGCGGGTCTTTCCCATCCCAAACAACTTTGGTCGGTACAGACCTGTCTTGGGCATATGGTACAATACTCACGACTTTGTCCATTTAAAGTCAACATTTTGGTCCTGGAGATGAATTTTTCATGATCTGAAGAGTAGGACGGTTGACTGCTTCTCACCATTTCAGGCAATTTTGTCTCTGATTACTTCCTTCTGATTTCACTCTTCTTGCCATTGTTAAGTACGAATTACTCTGGCTAGAGACGATGGAACTCGTTGGGTATCTTTCGTAATGATAATTACCTGCTCCACCTTAAGTCTGGCATTAGCCACAGCTGTCGAGGACACAGGAGGTGGACCAGAGTTTAGCATTGTCTTTGGAAACGAACGAGTTTAGATGATGAGCAAGGAAGAATTCGGGGGAGGGGTGTGGGGGGGGGGGAGGTGAGAAAATTGCCTTTATCCTGGTTGTAGGAATCTTCCCAGCATTCGCCTATTATGTCTACTGTGCGTGAAGTACTGCTGTCCGAAAAACTTCGACTTAATGGAAGAGTAGGGAAAGCATTGCATACCAGTTACGTTGAGCACCGTAACCATCACCTTCTGCAGATGAAGCTGTACAGTGACCGATAGGAGTAGCGCTGTGGCTAGAGCAATGGACTCGCATTCGGGAGGACGACAGTTCAATCCCGGGCCGGCCATCCTGATTTAGGGTTTCCGTGATTTCCTAAATCGCTCCAGGCAAATGCCGGGATGGTTCCTTTGAAATGGCACAGCTGACTTCCTTCCCAGTCCTTCCATAATCCGGTGAGACCTGTCTGGTCTCCTCCCCCAAACAACCCAACTCAACCCCCAGTGTGGCAGCAATGGAATGACAAGTTTTCAGTATTCGTAAGTGATTTTGTTGAGTATACGTTTTCAGTAATCATATTAGAATTATTATGAAAACCAGTGTTTGTGCTGGGATATATTAATTCTGAATCGGTAGAAGTTTTATCAGTGAAGTAGACGTAGTTCATAGCATCGGCGTGACTACGGATGTTATAGTCTTATTAATAAGACTTCCCAAAACGTTGTAAGTATGAACATGGAAGAGTACTTTACCCTCGCGCTGTGAGTTCGTTCTTTCATACACCTGTTTTTGGCAGTGTACCAATTGAAAACAAGGAGGAAGAAAATGTGCATGTCTGCAGTTCCTTTATCCACTCGTGAGAACTTCTGCTCTGTTTTCTGAAGCGGAGAGCTGTGCGTGTGAAGGGCAAATACAAAGGGGTAAAGATAATCAGTTTTAAAATCGACTCGCGCCTGATGCCAAGAGGATAGAGCCGAGGCGCTCTGTTGTTAGAATCAACAGAGCGCGTTTTCATTCGAAACAGCGCCGGCGGTGCGGCCCTCTTAGCTCGCTGAGCACCGGCCGCCGTTACTGGGCGTTGTGTAAGTTAACAAGTGAACTGTGCCGGACGCGCCGTCTCGGGCGCGTTTGCCGAACTTGCCTGCCTAAAGCTCGGCGTGTTAGTTTTAAGTTGCTCGTCGCGTGCGAGCGGATATAACGGTACCTAAAGCAACTATACTTTGTGCCCTCCTTTCCACTAAATTCGCAATGAGATGCCGTAAGGTAAGAGGTATTTGTGGAGCAACTTCGGCCTTCATACTTCACTAGTGAAGCTTGAATCTACCTACTGTCATCTTCTTTCATACATAATATTTCTTCTGCAGTGAACTATTGTGTCTTATCAGACCACAGCAGACTTGCAGTTATTTTTGAAAAAGTGACAGCTTTCGGTTCCACTTCAAGCAACTTCACATCCGAATGTGTCGGTTACCAGAGTAACATGTCCAATTAAATACCAATTTACATGCTACGTCGCAGGACAATACAGTACGAGTACATACCTACAGGGTGTTCCACCAAAGTGCCACCTCATATACTTCTTAAGCGTAATGAAATTGGCCAGGGATGCACCTATGGCAGGGACTCGCCCAGTGGGCAGAAATGCACAATCCATAAATGTAAACAAACACCACTTTCAACACCAAGTTTTTTAAACGGCAAATGTGTTTTTTCTGCGCATATGAAAACTAGAGGTACAGTTAGTGACGACAGACTTATCTTTACTTCCCTTAACCTGATACATTCTGAAATACGTAGACTTAAGAAGAAGGCAACTACCCCAGAATTTCTATTGTAATACGCAGAGGAAGAGTTCCTACAGCAGGCGTCAGGGTGGCCCCATCCAGCAAGTACAGTAACTTCAGAAGAAAATTAAAAACTCAAGGAATATACTATAGAGATTTATACCGAGAATGAAACAGGTTCAGGAGTGGTAATAACGATTAATAAGACATACGCGTATCAAATGAAGTACACACTATAGCGTGGGTGCAGCATCAACTAAGTAGAACACTTAGCAATATTACGATCCTTAGAGAAACTAGAGAACTTACAAATAGAAAACGTTAAAACAGCAGTTGTAATGGGTATGCACCATACGATTTCGCTGGCTTCATTAAAATTTGGAATAATCATAAAAAAGAATTTGAGGAATAATATATATTTAATAGAAGAGATCACAAACAAAATTAGGGATTTGCGACAGAGGAAAGAGGATATTAACCTCGAATGGACGAAAGCACATGTAGGAACTCATGGGAATGAACTGACAGACAAGCTTACCAAACTAGCAGCTCGAGAAAAGGCAAAAGAAAGCTACTACAGAATCTCCTCGTCTGTGATCAGAAGGAAGTTAAGCTGCAGTGCGAAAGAAAAATGGGAAAGAGAGTGGGCTGAAACTACAAAAGGGGCGATCACAGAAGATTTTTTTCCGACTGTCCAACATTGTTTTTCTGAAGTCATCTAATCTTACAGAAATGTTGTCTGGGCATGGATAATCAATGTCTTACTACTGCGAGAGGATGAGTCATGTCAGGGACAGAATTCTGGTCCTAATTCCTCGCACCGGTGAGCAGACAGTGCTGAAGTGGCAGAAAAACTGCGTACCTCAATCTACCCGTTAGGCGCCTCTAGCCACGGCAGGGGCAGGGGCATAAGAGAAATTTAGGTCGGCCAGCAAAGGTGTTTCAACAAAGTCGAATGGTTCAAATGGCTCTAAGCACTATGGAACACATCTGAGGTCATTAGTCACCTACACTTAGAACTACTTAAACCTAACTAACCTAAGAACATCACACACATCCATGCCCGCGGCAGGATTCGAACCTGCGGCCTTAGCAGCTGCGTGGTTCCTGATTGAAGCGCTTAGAACCGCTCGGCTACCCCGGCCGACGATTAATTCTTAGAAGTTGGCTTTTTCCTAACTGAAAATGAGTCACATTTCATTCGGCCTCGACAGTCGTAAACTCCCTCTTTGAACAGGGATGATGGCCATAAAAATTTGCGCGTTTCAATGTTTACCATGGACCGACCGGGCGCTTTCGAGGGAGCCATCAGGTGGTGTTGTCCCCCTGCCTACTGAGTTTTTGGGAAGCTTCAGGCCTTTGAAAAATGTTAGGAACGGAATGCAACATTTATGGTAGCTCTGAAATGGTCTAAGCTGGGACATAAAAGTGCTTCTCTTAGTTTAGCTGAAGACCCTGGTGGGACACTCTGTAACGTTTGGGCCATCCAGATAATGATTTCTGCGATAAATGGTTGTTCACTTTATGGTAAATTGCAAACTCAAAACAGGGTACCTAGTGTGGCTACGGGAAAAACAATTCGGGAGCACAACATCTTCTCCTCTCTGCACAGGAATTTACGAGTCATGGAGTGGCTGCTTCTCCAGAGAAGAAAAGAATATTGTTAACTTTGATTAGGACTGGCCATTAGGTAGATTTTACAGCTGTTTGATGGAAAGTTTGGAGAGGAGAAACTTGGTCTTCTGATTCAGACCCCGGTCTGGAGAGGATTCTGGTTGGTTCAGATGGCTCTGAGCACTATGGGACTTAACGTCTGAGGTCATCAGTCCCCTAGAACTTAACTACTTAAACCTAACTCACCTAAGGACATCACACACATCCATGCCCGACGCAGGATTCGAACCTGCGACCGTAGCAGTACCGTGGTTCCGGACTGAAGCGCCTAGAACCACTCGACCACCGCGGCCGGCCGAGGATTCTGGTTATGACCATTGTTATGAGTCGGTTGCACTTGGTACACTTGTCCTGAGCGTGACTTCGCACCAGATTTGGTCTTGACCGGGGAGCCTCTGGTGAGGACTTATCTGTAGCAACTGTTTAGGCATCAGTCATCTAGGACATCTCGCTGTGCCAAGGGCAATCTTATTCCTGTCAAGTCAGTTGTCTTGACGTTTGATCTCCTTGTGCGCACTGCCGTATAAGTGAGTCAAATTGGTCCATGGTATGACCGTAAAACGGGAGTGTCACACGCTGGAATCTGCAGAAATTTCAGAATAATATCTATCTAACAGATCGCCAGCTGCGACTTCGCTTATTTCGTGCCCGCGATGACGAATTACAGGCTCCGCACATCGAGAAACGGGTATGGTATTTCTGCTCTAGCTTGCTCGGTCAAACAGAATTACAGTCTTGCCACTTGTTCGCAGCTGCCCCAAGGTAGTACAACTTCTGTGTACAGTATATCCATTTAAATCTGTTCAGCGTTAAATAATTTCAGATTCCGTTATCCTTGTTTTGCACTCCGCCTTCAGGCCAAAAGTGCTCCATCGGGACCATCCGACCGCCGTGTCATCCTCATTTGAGGATGTGGCTTGGGGGGGGAGGGCGCGTGGTCAGCACACCGCTCTCCCGCTCGTTATGATGGTTTTCTGTGACCAGGGCCGCTACTATTCGGTCGAGTAGCTCCTCAATTGGCATCACGAGGCTGAAAAATGGCAACAGCACATGGCGGCCCGGATGGTCACCCATCCACGTACCAGTCACGCCCGACAGCGCTTAACTTCGGTGACCTGACGGGAACCGGTGTATCCAATGCGGCAAGGCCTCTGCCCATCCACGTTTTGAGCCAGAGTAAATAGTTTGATCAGACAAACCTTAGTCTTTGCCAACCAACCGCCATCCAGTGGAGTGTTAACTATTTGCTGTGTCTATTTGTGTCGCCAACAGTTTATGATCTGTTTGTCATCACGCTTAACGTGTATAGTATGTCCTATTTTATGATCGATAAACTTGTGCTGTAATTTTTATAAAAGATCAATCCCATGTTGATATATTATTCACCAATCAACAGTTGGCTCCAATGATGATGGGGCCACCATTTCATTAAATTATTTCAACTTTCAAGTTCATTTAGATTCTGATAAAAATGATAACCTCTAATGCAAGCTACCAACAAAAACCACAGTCAAAGAGCAAAATCAGTTTAGCAGACGCCTGAGGCAGGTAGTCAAGTGGAAGGGTTACTAGTTCAAGTGATTGCTGTCAGGGCGTAAACTTATAGCCACCTGTAGCCTTTCATGTCATTCCGCATGACCAGTGCAGTCTTGCACTCCCATCGGTTCAGGTTAGTCCCAAGTGCTGCTTGTATGTGTGGAGAGGGTGATCAAATGGTAGATCCTCTGTTCTGGGTGTATTTGGAACTTAATACAGAGATAGACGCCATGAGGAAGAGTAATACAGAAAAGGGAGATAGCTGGTCCGTCGATGAACCAGTTTTAGTAAAGCTATACATGAACGAATTTCATAAATTTTGCAATTTAATAATGTTTCCCAGCATATGAATATTTATCTTACTAAAAATTTGAAAAATGATGCTCTATCTGAAGAAATTAGATCGATGATACAGAAGTTTACTGTTGTCAATATAATCATTAGTAAAATTTCATCTTTGTTCTACCTGTAAACCTTATATCCATCATATAGAAGTTTTATATTGAAAATACATTCATCCATACTCCTTATAATCAGACTTATTCTCACTTATCATGGCATCTAAACATATGGTATAACAAATACTGTAATGGAGCATTTTGAATAAATGAAATGAAAAGCAGGTTTGAGGAAAGTGCAGGCAACTCGTATTACAGCAAAAAACATCCATTACAAAGAGTTAACATAGTACTGAAAGTGATGTTTGTTTACTTGTAGGGATTATGCACTCCTGTTCTGTGTGTGAGTCCTGAGATAGGTACATCCGTGGCGAACTGCATTTTTCACACTTGTTTTCATTTCCGAAATATATGATATGCAAAGTCAGATGGGACACCCAGTATATGTAAAGTGTTCTCTCTTAAGAGTTGTTAGGCACGTTTTCTTTACTTTTTCGGTAGATACTTCCAATTCGATTTTAGCAATGTGTGGCTCTAGTCAGCACAAAAGCATAGGTTTCTTTTTCGTTAAAAGCATTTTAAACATGGAATTTTACGCGCCCATTCGATAGAGCTGTCCAAAATTAGCCTCGTGAGATATTCTATTTAGCCATATGTGGTACCAGCGGTAGCGAAGCACGAAGAATAACCACTACACTCCTCCAGCAGTGACTGAGTAGGGTTGTTGAATGGCGGTAGGAGACAGCGAGGAGCAGCGCTAGTCACTCACTCCTTGAGTAGGCTATCGGCTATTCTTCGTGCTATGTTGACACTGATATTGGATATCGCTAAACCGAACATGGCACTAGCCTAAATGTGGACCGTGTATTGAATGGGCACGTAAAATTCCACTGTACAAAAGCATTTTACTTCTGGCGCGAAACAAGCCGACATTTTCCGTTAACACTGGATGTAGCATGAAACATGTGACGGGCAGTATTTATTTGCGCTGACTCCGACTACACAGTGCTAAAACGAAATTGCAGTTTTATGCTTGGACACCTGATGAATCTCACGAGAGTCATTAGGCGTTTTTTCTCTGTTTGGTCAGCGTACAGATACACACACATATATAGATTCTTTCAAAACCACCCCGACGGAAGGGATGTAGACGGTGTCTTGAGGAGCAACGCGAGAACATAAACCCGTGTTCGGAAACGTCATCCAATGACACGCGAGAGTCGCCTCGAAGTTGTAGGAAACGGCTTCTGTATTTGTATGACATACAGCGTGATCCCGTGATGGTGTTCCGCACTTGCACGTATGATGGGGGAGGATAAATGTGTCAATTCGAGGAAAGGGACCCTGGTCCGGAAACGAATCGAAAGTTATATGTCAAAATCGTTCTGATATCCCCGACAGTGGTTCCTAAGGGACCAAACTGCTGACGTCATCGCCAGCCGTAGTAGCCGAGCGGTTCTAGGCGCTACAGTCTGGAACGGCGCTACCGCTACGGTCGCAGGTTCGAATCCTGCCTAGGGCATGGATGTGTGTGATGTCCTTAGGTTAGTTAGGTTTAAGTAGTTCTGAGTCCTAGGGGTCTGATGACCACAGCAGTTAGGTCCCATAGTGCTCAGAGCCATTTGAACCATTTTTTGCTGACGTCAGTGGTCCCTGGATTTACACACTACTTAAACTAACTTATGCTAAGAACAACACACACACACACACCCAGGCCTAGGGAGGACTCGAAACTCCGGCGGGGTGGGCCTGACAGTGAAATACTTGTATTGGTACTGTTGTTGCTAAGAGTGTAGGGTAGGCAACTTTAGGAGGTGGTAGTATGGACGAAAACAAGAAAAATATATCTTTTAAACATGGGATCTAAAATGCATAAGCTAAGAGCTATGAGCACTTATTCAATAGGGGAGATGCGTTCCGCAGTTACGAAGATTAACAAGCGCTCATTGCTCCTCAGGTATGCATTATAGAGCCCAAATTTACCACACATACTTGAATTTTTCTCCTTTGTTGCCCACAACAGTACCAATACATGTATTCCACTGTCAGATATATCGGAATGATTTTGACACATAACTTTCTACTCGTTCGTTTCCGGACTAGGATCCCTTACCTCAAAGTAATATATTTGTGCTCCTCCATCATCACGGAATCATCCTCTATATACATACATATACAGGCGCCTGCACCTATAACTCTGAAGCCCTATCGCGTCGCTGGATGACGTTTCTGGGCACAGGTTGCTATTCTCACTTTGTGTCCCAACGGACTTCTTACATGTCCTCGACGTTATGCGTATATAATGTGAACATTAATAAAACAGACAAACTGCAGGGACAGATTCCCGACTGGAAGTGGAGGAAAAAAGGTTCTACAAATATGTGTCCGGAAATTGATGGTACGTGTCCAACGACAACAAATCGTCCAGGAATAATACAGAGCTGCATCGCATCCACGTCACAACATATGTTGAGAGTGGCCTCCATGGGATTTCAGGTGGTAGGGATAGTAACGGTTGTTATGCAGTATATACATAATCGTACTTTGGCTTCCACCAAGTGGGCGGGCCACTTGCTTGGAACTTGTACTAGGATTCGTCTCAGTACCTCGTAGAACCTAATTCTCCAAATACAGTGTATGCACTGTCCGCTAACTCCCTACACGTTCGTTTGAAAGGCCCATGATTATACAAACGCTCAAAAAGGGCCACTCTTCGGCTTACAGTACCCTGTGTCAACAGCACAGCCTCTAGCACACAGGGAACACTCTTATCCCATTTAACGCTGGTAATGGTAGGGATACCCGACATTTCGCGCTAATGAACCGAGAGTGACCAATCAGTACCGTTTGGGTTTTGGATGGGTTGAGCTTTAATGTTATATCCTGCGCCCATTTCGATGGTGCACGCAGGTGGGTACTGAGATTCTCGATAACTGTCTTCAGGTTAATTGATACTGCACTTAGGAAAAACTATTCATCAGCGTACGTGTGGCATTTGCTGTAGGACAAAATTCATCACATATCATTGATATAAGAAGTGCATTCAAGTTCTAAGGCCTCCGATTTTTTTTTCTCCGGACTGGAAAGAGATAGAAACATGCGCATTGTTTTAAAATGAGGCCTCATTCATTGTCAATACGTCCCAGAGATGGCAGCACCGTACGGCAGATGGAATTTTACTGCCAGCGGCGAGAATGAGAACTGTTTTAAATACTTAAAATGGCGAGGTTTTCCTTACTTGAACAGCGTGCAATCATTCGTTTTCTGAATTTGCCTGGTGTGAAACCAATTGAAATTCGTCGACAGTTGAAGGAGACATGTGGTGATGGAGTTATGGATGTGTCGCACTTTAATGAAGGCAGAACATCGTGTGACAACAAACCGAAACAACCTCGGGCTCGCACAAGCCGGTCTGACGACATGATCGAGAAAGTGGAGAGAATTGTTTTGGGGGATCGCCGAATGACTGTCGAACAGATCGCCTCCAGAGTTGGCATTTCTGTGGGTTCTGTGCACACAATCCTGCATGACGACCGGAAAATGCGAAAAGTGTCATCCAGGTGGGTGCCACGAATGCTGACGGACGACCACATGGCTGCCCGTGTGGCATGTTGCCGAGCAATGTTGAAGCGCAACGACAGCATGAATGGGACTTTCTTTTCGTCGGTTGTGACAATGGATGAGACGTGGATGCCATTTTTCAATCCAGAAACAAAGCGCCAGTCAGCTCAATGGAAGCACAAAGATTCACCGCCACCAAAAAATTTCGGGTAACCGCCAGTGCTGAAAAAATGATGGTATCCATGTTCTGGGACAGCGAGGGCATAATCCTTACCCATTGCATTCCAGAGGGCACTACGGTAACAGGTGCAACCTATGAAAATGTTTTGAAGAACAAATTCCTTTCTGCACTGCAACAAAAACTTCCGGGAAGGGCTGCGCGTGTGCTGTTTCACCAAGACAACGCACCCGCACATCGAGCTAACGTTACGCAACAGTTTCTTCGTGATAACAACTTTGAAGTGATTCCTCATGCTCCCTACTCACCTGACCTGGCTCCTAGTGACTTTTGGCTTTTTCCAACAATGAAAGACACTCTCCGTGGCCGCACATTCACCAGCTGTGCTGCTATTGCCTCAGCGATTTTCCAGAGGTCAAAACAGACTTCGTCAGCGTTGTGAAAAATGTGTACGTCTGCAGAGCGATTACGTCGAGAAGTAACGCCAGTTTCATCGATTTCGGGTGAGTAGTTAATTAGAAAACAAATCGGAGGCCTTAGAACTTGAATGCACCTCGTATAGTGAAAAGATTGTAGGACCTAATATCGAACCTTGGTGGCCGCCTGACACTACCTGCTTCCACTGTGACTTTATGATGTCGCAGATATCGCAGTGCTGGTGTGATGTCAGGTACTAGAGAAACGTCTGCGCTTCACTTTGTAAGAAATTTAGTCTGCTAACTTTGGCCAGTGAAATGTCGAAGCGGACAGTGTCGAAGGCTTTGCTGAAACCTAAGAAGCACATGATAGTCACTTCTTGTGCTTTCATGCCTTTATTAAGGCATATGTCGTGCTGGGGTGTTTAAGGAAATCTGACTTGTATTCATCTAACACGTTGTTTGTGGTTAGGTAGTTTGTTAGGTGGTCGTGGGCTATATATTGTAATGCATTTGACGGTGTAGGAAGAACACAAATAGGCCGGTAATTAGAAGGTGCTATGCCAAAGCCATTTCTAGGTAGTGGCTTAACCAGTCGCTGTTTCTGGGTCTCACGGAAAACATTTGTGGTTAAGGAGTGGTTGAAGATAGCTGTTATAGCGGGCAGTAGCTGGTCAGTAACAAGCTTCATCATTTGGAATGTGACGCAGTCGTGTTCAGTGGATGCTGATCTAATACGAAAAATAGCTTTTTTTGACGCTATTGCAGGCAATATGCTTTAGATAGAATGTGTCGTGGCTACAGTTGTTTAACCCTATGAAGTAATCAATGAGTCTCTGTTTCGTTTGTGGTTCGGTTATGGTTGTAGGTAATGTGAGTTACTGACTGGGTTAGTCGCATGCTGATGCCTTGCCTGTACCAAGCCCAACCAGATTTTTTTTCCATAAAACAGCTGGTCTGTTATCGGTTAATGCATCGGAATGCCCCAGTGTACCATTCCTCATAACTTAACTAACTTTTCCGCTTCTTCTCGGAAACAATATGATCTTCAGTCAGCGTAGTTTGTATGTCCGCTGTGCCAGAGTACCTGAGATTCATGAGCTTAGTACCTCGATTAGCCAAGATGTTGGATTCCTTCCCACTTTTCTGGTCGTTAGGGGAGTATATTTGTCATATAGTTGAGAAAGTTTGTTATTAAACCCTTGCAGTTCATCCTTTATGTCTGAGAAGAGAATAGAAGCCCTTCCTCTTAGCAAGAAGTGGAATCCTGTATTGTCTCGCATCAAAATTGAACGTTCTTCAGTGCGGCCCTGAGTGCGATATATCGTTGCCAGCAGTGTTCCACCAAGGGCGGCGCCACCTCCCTGTCTTGGAGGGCAGCATCCGTAATGGGCGGCGTATGTGCCGTGTACTTAAACGTGGCCTATATAGGACGTCGATTTGCAGCCTGGCGTCAGTTCTCAGCTGGACTCGTAAGCAGACGCAGCATTTTCCTGACGATGGCGACCAGCTGGATCGCTGAAATATCGAGTCAAGTTGATTTTAGGATACGGCAGCAAACCCGAAGAGATTTTCAGGAGAATCAGATCACTTTTAAAATTTTTCACCAGAACAAAATTTCAAATTTTTAAAACTGTGCAAATGTTTCTATTCTTTCTGAGTGTCTACGTTTCGTTGCCATATAATACTACACTCAAGACAACACACTTGGCAAATCTTTGTCATAGTTCTATCACAATTCCTTGTACTGTCAACAAACCTACCGTCTCAAAGGCTCTTTGCCCATTTTCATTTCCACCATACAGTTTCCATTTATTGTCACTTCCAAAGCATGTAAAAGATTTTACTTGTTTCGGGGTCTCTCTTTCCGAAGACTTTTTAACGGAAATTTCTTGTTGGCTGATTATCATCAGTTTCGCATTTTCTACATCTGTCCACGTTCTATCTTGCTTATCCACTATCACCATCGTCTCTATCATAGGTTTCAGTTCTGCCTCTGATTCAACCAAAATTACTTGGTTATCTGCATCCTTATTTGTCTTAATCTTTTCCCCTGCTACACTGCCCAGTCACATTAACGTGACCATCTGTCAAAAGCCTGAATAACCACCTTCTTGCGGCGCGAACCGCTACGAGACGTGCAGGAAGAGAGCCACTGAGGTTCTGGAAGGTACCGACAGGGATGTGGAGTCATTTCGACTAGTTATGGATCCATGGCGCGAGCAGCCCGATCGAGGTCGTCCGGGTTTAAACCTGGTAAGGTTGTTGGTCATGGAATATGGTGAATTCATACTCGTCCTCATCGTAATACTAACGTACACTGCGAGCTGTGTGACACGTTGCTCTGCCCCGCTGGTAGATGCCATCGTTCCGAGGAAGAACAAATTGCATGTAGGAGTGGACATGGTGTCCAAGGATACATGCTCTCTTGTGTTGGTCCATTGTGCCTTCCAGTTGGAAGCAGCCCCAGGGGATAGGGCAAAGCCAATTTTTACTGTTACTGGGGAACACTATCAGTATACATGTAGGTCCATTGATCGTAACCGGGCCAAATATCTCACGAAATAAGCGCCGAACGAAAAAACCACACAGGACGAAACTTGTCTAGCTTGAAGGGGGAAACCAGATGGCGCTATGGTTGGCCCACTAGATGGCGCTGCCATTGGTCAAACGGATATCAACTGCGTTTTTTTTAAAATAAGAACCCCCATTTTAATTACATATTCGTGTAGTACATAAAGAAATGTGAATCTTTTAGTTGAACCATTTTTTTCGCTTTGTGATAGATGGCGGTGTAATAGTCACAAACGTATAAGTACCTGGTATCAAATAACATTCCATCAGTGCGGACGGTATTTGCTTCGTTATACATTACCCGTGTTAAAATGGACCGTTTACCAATTGCGGAAAAGGTCGATATCGTGTTGATGTATGGCTATCGTGATCAAAATGCCCAACGGGCGTGTGCTGCTCAGTATCCTGGACGACATCATCCAAGTGTCCGGACCGTTCGCCGGATAGTTACAACATTTGAGGAAACAGGAAGTGTTCAGCCACATGTGAAACGTCAACCATGACCTGGAACAAATGCTGATGCCCAAGTAGGTGTTTCAGCTGCTGTCCCGGCTAATCCGCACATCAGTAGCAGACAAACTGCGCGAGAATCGAGAGTCTCAAAAACGTCGGTGTTGAGAATGCTACATCAGCATCGATTGCACCCGTACCATATTTCTATGCACCAGGAATTACATGACGACGACTTTAAACGTCGTGTACAGTTCTGCCACTGGGCACAAGAAAAATTAAGGGACGATGACAGATTTGTTGCACGCGTTCTATCTAGCGACGAAGCGTCATTCACCAGCAGCGGTAAAGTAAACCGGCATATTATGCACTGTTGGGCAACGGAAAATCCACGATGGCTGCGACGAGTGGAACATCAGCGACCTTGGCGGGTTAATGAATGGTGCGGCATTATGGGAGTAAGGGTAATTGGCCCCCATTTTATCGATGGCTATCTAAATGGTGCAATGTACGGTGATTTCCTACGTAATTTTCTACCGATGTTACTACAAGATGTTTCACTGCATGACAGAATGGCTATATACTTCCAACATGATGGATGTCCGGCACATATCTCGCGTGTGGTTGAAGCGGTATTGAATAGCATATTTCATGACAGGTGCATTCGTCGTCGAAGCACCATACCATGGCCCCCACGTTCACCGTAACTGACGTCCCCGGATTTCTTTCTGTGGGGGAAGGTTGAACGATATTTACTATCGTGATCCACTGACAACACCTGACAACATGCGTCAGCGCATTGTCAATGCATGTGCGAACATTACGGAAGGTGAACTTCTCGTTGGTGAGAGGAATGTCGTTTCACGTATTGACAAATGAATTGAGGTTGACGGACGCCATTTTGAGCATTTATTGTATTAATGAGGTATTTACAGGTAATCATGCTGTAACAACATGCGTTCTCAGAAATGATAAGTTCACAAAGGCACATGTATCACATTTTAATTTAAAAATTCCCACCTGTTACCAACTGTTCGTCTAAAATTGTGAGCCATATGTCTGTGAGTATTACAGCGCCATCTGTCACAAAGTGAAAAAAGTGATCCAACTGATACATTCATATTTATTTGCGTACTACACGAATATGTAATAAAAATGGGGGTTCCTATTTTTAAAAAACGCAGTTGATATCCGTTTGACCTATCGCAGCGTCATCTAGCGGGCCAACCATAGCGCCATCTGGTTTCCCCCTTCAAGCTAGAATACTTTTGTTCTTTGTAGTTTTTTCGTTTGGTGCTTATTCTGTGAGATATTTGGCCCAGCCACTATCAATGGACCACCTTGTATATGTATGCCGTTCAGGTTGAAGAATGCACCGGCAACTTTTCAGTGATTATTAGATGGGATTTTAAGGGGATAACCAAAGACATACATAGTATTTTCGAAAGATATACCAGAACATGTATCACGTTTAAGAGAAGTCTTTAGAAGAATGCATCGGTACTGTTAACATTAAGTTTAGAAAAATGTAATTTTTCGCAGACGCATGTCAAATATTTAGGTCATGTAATTAGTGAACAAGGTGTTCAAACCGATCCTCGGTTAACAGAAGCAGTTTAAAATTTTCCGACACCACGTTCAACAAGGCAATTACAATCGTATATTGGGTTATGTTCATATTATCGTAAATTTGTAAAATATTTTGCTAAAATAGCCAAGCCGTTAACAAAGCTTTAAAAGAAAAGAGGTTAAATTTCAATGTATGGAGGAATGTCAGGAAGCTTTCGATGAATTAGAGATGAGATTAGTTTCTGGCCCGGTGTTGGTGTTTCCGAATTTTGAAGAAGACTTCATCTTATCGTGTGACGCTTCAAATGACGCAGTAGGGTGTGTTTTGGGGCAAATGGTGAATGGACAGGAGCGTCCGGTGGCATATGCATTTGGACAGTTAAATAGGGCAGAGCGGAATTATTCCAGAACGGAAAAGGAGATGATGGCTGTAATATACGGAGTAACGTATTTTCATTGTTACCTTTATAGTATGAAGTTTAAGGTCGTGGTGGATCATGCAGCATTGAGATGGTTACTGGGACTCAAGGAACCTTCTAGTCGATTAACACGGTGGACTCTAAATTTAAGTGAATTTGAATTTGAAGTAATTCGTAAGCCCGGGAAGAAACATGGGAATGCAGATGCATTAAGTCGCAAATTAGACACATTAGAGATAGTGGGTAAGAGTGTCACGGAATGGCAAAGGGCACAACCAGAGGATGAGGAGTTCCAGGGCTTTAGAACTCAACCACATTTAATTATGGAGGGAAATTTGTTGTGTAGAGTTACCAGGTGCGGACCACGGGTAGCGGTACCAAAGAGTTTGAGAGAGGAAGTCTCAAAGCAGGCCCATGATCATGTGCTCTCGAGGCATGGTGGCTGTCGAGCAACAGGAAGACGAGTAGCAGGACGATTTTGGTGGTGCACTCGGAGAAGGGATGTTGAACAACACGTAGCAAATTGTGTGCCGTGTGCTCAGCGAGCGGATGCGACGCATCCAAGAATTCCATTGCAATGGTTACCAGAGGCTTTGAAACCATTCGAGTTTATCGGGCTAGATATTTGCGGGCCATACAACAAAAATACCGGCATCGAATCGTTACGTTTAAATTATAATTCATCACTTTTCGCGGTTTCTAGCCATGGTCGCAATACCAGATCAACAGGTAAGTTTAGTCAATGACTAGTTATTGAAGTCTGGCGTTCCTGCTACCATAATTATGGATCAGGGAACGAACTAATGCCACTATGTCCGAATTAATGTCACAGCTGTGTCGTCCATTGAGAATTAAAAAATTATGGACCAGTCCTTTTCATCTGCAGGCGAATGGGAGAATGGAGCGAGTACACAGGACAATTTCGAGAATGCTAAGTTATTATGGGAATGCAAACCATGATAACTGGGACGTTTATCTTCCATACGTGGTATCGAGTTATAACGCTAAAATACTTTCTGGGGTCGGAATGTCACCGTTCGAGGTGGTCTATGGAAGAAAGATGCCTTCGAGATTTCACGTTCTATGTCCGAAATCGGGAGCTAAAGGTGACGCAGTGAGAAAATTTGCACGGACAATACAGGAAGTCTGGAAGAAGGTATAGAAGGCCAATATGAAGGCGTTAGGAAGAACCGAATAAGCGGTTGGGACCTTTACCATAGTAGAGGGCAGGTCAATGGGTATTAATGGGTATTAATCACACCTAAGGGAAAGACGAAAAAATTCTTGGCGAAGTATCACGGACAATACCAGGTCATGGAGATTACTTCACCTGTGAATGTTAAAGCGCAGCTGCCAACAAAAACATCCATTATCCACGTGAGTAGAGTAAAGCCTTTTAAAGGAATGGTGGACGGATTACCTCAATTACAAGGAAGTGATTTCATTGCAGAGGCCAGGCAAAACAAACGGAAGAAGGAGGTCTCAGGGGAAGGACAACAGTGGAAACTTAACATTTCGTATGAGTTACAGTCACAGAGGGAGTAATATTGTAGGGCATGTTTACATTTTGTGTTTTTGTATCAAGGGATAATTTGCGTTTTGTTTACTGTGTGTGTGTGTTTTTCTTTTTTTCTCTCTCTTTCTCGCATTTTGGTGGGTCCGATAATAGTTGCGTTTTTGTTGTTTGTTGTTTTAGTTTTTTTGTCATTGTATGGGGGAGACAATTTTTTTTTTTTGTTCAGAGAATTCGATAGGGGCAGAGTGAACTATCGGGAATTTTTGAGGATTTCGTACGATGTTGTAGTAACTTGTAGTGGAAAAGAGGTGGTATGGGCATGTTTCGTTACTTTTCTTCACAGGGTCAGAACGTATGTGGATGTGCTGGATGAAAGCCATGGGGATGCTGATCTGTGGTCACAGCGGCGGATCTGGACATCAACGGATAACGATCCTGACCTTGCAGTCGGGGGTACTGTACTCACGGCAGCCAGATAGTGACAAGTCATAAGTAAGTTGCTGTGGCCTCCTCCATCAGACATCACGGCGCCTAGAGTATCTGCAACCAAACTGACAGCCTGCAGCCGCGGGTTGTCCGCCTCGCAGGCAAACCGAAGCATTACACAACCGACAGGCAATACTGATGAACGGCCACAGTAACAACCACAACAACAACAACACAGCAAAGACACCAGCATCCACAAGAGGCCACTACCGGCCCACATAAGCATAAGGAAAAGGTCGCTGCAAATCTCAGAACTATTTTCACACGTCAAACAACGTGATGAAAATTAGGTCCGAGGTACTCATACCTCGAAGCGTTATAAAGGCCGGCGCTCGGCCGCACATCGGCGGTTCATCGACCGCCAGCAGACTTGAATAGCTGCCGCCCCGGCAGCCCGGCTTGGATCTTCTCGCTGATCTCTGGATTAGGCTTGGTATATTGGAGAAGTCTCTGGCGGAGATTAGTAGGAATTTATTTCAGTTGTTTTCTATCTTATTCTTCTATGTAGTCGTGATTCGAAGACGGATAACTGTTTTGTGTTGGAGTTATACTTGGAGAATTTGTTTTGGTTAATTGAACAGTCCAATAAATTGTTTTCGGACTTGATCGTCAGTTTCTTCTGCTTATGCAGACATATCATAAGTGGTCACTACAAACAACAATAGAGGTATGGAAGATCAGGAATGAAGTACTGAAATTACAGGAATCATTCTCGGAATTGTATACCTAAGGGGCAAGGAATCACATATTAAAAGAAGTACAAGGGGAGTATCAAGAATTACAGTTGACTTAAAGTAAACTTAGGGAGCAATCGTCTCGTTTCGTGGAGAGTGCGGCACAGGTGGTAACTAGGTGCAGGAGGGGATGGATAAATGCAGGGGGAAAGATATTGAAAATGGTGTTCGGTACAGCGGATGACAATGAAGTCCGAGCATTGAATGAATCGGTAATGCAGGTGAAGCAAGCGGTCAGTAGGTTGGAGGACCTGTAGAATGGAACGCAACACGCTTTTTAAGCCTAGAAATGAGGGGCTTGAATAACACCAAGCTCGTACGCACCTTAGTGCAGGAGTTGACTCGATACACGGGAGAGACGCGGGAAATTATAAATTGCGATTTAGAAATACTGCAGAAACGATCAAACATATTGGATGGTAAGTTGGCTATTGCCAGGTTGATCAGGGCATTAGCAGACCGATTAAGTGGCGCACGTACAGAAGTTACGATGGTACAGGAAGCAGCATGTCATGCGGTAAATGGGCATCTTAGTCCAGTGTTAATCTAGCCGGACGATCTTTTCACAGGATTACTTTTGTGGCGGCGTTCGTAGCGACAAACACTTCGCTGTAGAAACGGCTTACGAAGTCACCGCCACACTTTTAATAGCGGGCCGACCGGTCCGCTGGAACAGTGAACAGAAAGATGAAAACCCAAACACTCTGATTAAATAAAAGTCGGTACTTATCTTTATTAACGAAGATACAGAAACACAGTAGTGAACTTCGTGTCTACAGAAATCTGTCTAGTTCGAGTCGGAGCGGCTAGGTCAGCGTCGGCTGACGACAAACAACAACTCTGCTGCGATGAACACACAACTGACTAGCAAGTACACAAATCGGTGGCGAGTATACAACTGAGCGGCGAATACAGAACTGTCCTAGCGCTCGCGACTCCAGCGCTTAAGAAGCCAGAAGCCAGCGGTGGCGCGCGCAGACTTGCGGCCGATTTCCTGTATCGCTGGCGCTGCTTATGCGGACGGCGTCCGGACTTTGATGCTGCCAACCTTTTGGCAGCGGGCTCGGTTGGCATTACTGGCTAGGATATAACAATTACAATCAGCGAAGAGGCAATTTCCACCAGATCTGAACATGTAGTGGAGGTAACACGGGCCCCTATACCAACATTCTTTCATGTGTCGTTGTTATAGGTCAGGACGGTTGGGGCGCGAGTTTACATCGATGTCAATTTTCCAGTAGTCGGAGTTGACTCACGTAATAAGCGTTACACTATTCATCCATACCCAGTGAAATGGATGGAGATCGGTAAATGGGTGCAGATTAGGACGCGAGACGTACTTTTTATTTCGGCGAACAGAGAAGCACACGGAGTACTAGCTTTGTCAGTGTTGGAGCATTGTACACAAGGATGAGTGATGATTTGCCCTAATCGACCAGTTTTTTTTGGATATTAGTACATGCGAAGTTGGATTGTTCCTGGGGATTACGAATGTCTCAGATTGTGAGAAAGAGGTGTTATCGACACATTCCTACTTCGAGAAGGGAGAGAAGCATTGGTTATATTCGATATTTACGCCATTGTGGGTGATGGTCACTTGTTATACCAATAAGAGAGCGGAGAAAATAAGGATGTTGTAACTGTGGGAGAGTGGTATAATTATAAATGGTAAGGTTTGTGAGAATGTAGGGCAGGATTTCCGTCTTCCAGCATTACGTACAGGTGAAACAGCTTTAATTCTCTAAATGAGATTTTCACTCTGCAGCGGAGTGTGCACTGATATGAAACTTCCTGGTAGATTAAAACCGTGTGCTGGACCGAGACTCGAACTCGGGACCTTTGAACCGAGCGAGGTGGCGCAGTGGTTAGCACACTGGACTCGCATTCGGGAGGACGACGGTTCAATCCCGTCTCCGGCCATCCTGATTTAGGTTTTCCGTGATTTCCCTAAATCGCTTCAGGCAAATGCCGGGATGGTTCCTTTGAAAGGGCACGGCCGATTTCCTTCCCCATCCTTCCCTCACTCGAGCTTGCGCTCCGTCTCTAATGACCTCGTTGTCGACGGGACGTTAAACACTAATCTCCTCCTCCCCTCCTCCTCCTCGTGACCTTTGCCTTTCGCGGGTAAGTGCTTTAATTTTGTCACAGGGAAAGTTGTTTTATCCGGAAGGGGTTCTAGAGATATTACCTGTGCAGAATCTGACATATTTGAACACCACGTTAAACCCAGAGTTTTGGAAACGTTGCATTGCTTTATTAATGAACAGGAAGGATCTGTCACAGTTAATAAAGTATTGGAACACGTTCGAACGTTACAACAGCATCAGAGCAACAGGAAAATGACAGCGAGCATATCAGCCACAGGGTGTGCCGTCTTTCTATTTTTCTTGAGTATAGCTTTGTAGAATGGGGAAACGTGGAGGAGGTGGCAACACATGAGTTGCCTTCGGCATGGCTAATCAGTGTACTCAGTGTATAGGTATAGAGTTAGTGTTTTGATGTTCTCGTTAGTTTTAGTCTGTAGAATGTAGGTTTTGTGAACAAGGTATGTTTACGGAGCCACAGGCCACGTCTGTTTTATCTCGATTCGGTACGAATATTGTTGAAAGGGGGGAGGTGTGCTGTGCTAGTGTCAGTCCTACTCGAGGGAAAGGGAAATTTTATCAAAATTCAATGAAGGCGCGGTTAGGCGATGAAATCTGGGGCGGCTGGCAGAGTGTGGTAATATTCAACAGCCAGCAGGCCAGGCAAGGTAAACAAGGCACTCGTGAGAGCGGAGCTGTGACGGCGGTATTGCACACACGACTTGTTTTGAGTGGAGCAACAACGAGGCTGGAAACTGCAGAGTTGTTTTAAGGTATTGCGATGTATGAGGCGCGGCACTAGGCCAGAGCGAAGAATGGCAATTTGTAAATGGCTGATGTGTGGGAGTTTATCCCTGCCATAGTTTCTGTCTCTCTCTGATACTACTTCAGAAGCGAGGGAGAAACCAATAGACGGGCAATTTTAGGTCGAGACAGAGTGTGCCAGGTCAGTCGAGTGTCAGGACAAACCTGTGCTGCTTATAGGGGACAGTCTGGCAGCAATGTTATAAGTAACTTGTTTTCTGTTTTCTACGTACTTGTTTGGGCTGTATTCCGCCTCCGGGGACACAACACTGGGGCGGGAGGGAACGGCAGCCTGGAACTTGGAGATCGCATGGTCTGCTTGAAAGAGGGCAGTGACAGCGGTCTGCAGCGGGACCAGGAGGGGCTCAGTTCCACTCCAGTCTACGGGCCACGTTCGCTTCCCACCTGGAATACTGAGGTCCGGGCAAGGTGTTCGCTGTGGGGGGCGCAGCAGCGCTGCGACAGCGCCAGAGACGGCGGCGGGTGTTGCCATCCGGCAAGCACTACTAGCGGCAAGTTGCGGCAGATCGTCCAGGAGGGTGCGGGTTCGAGTCCGGTCCTGTCCTGGGAGCAGCGGCGGCCCGAAGGCCACGAGTGACCTGTACACCCACATTCGTCCCATGGTCGGACAGAGCAGGCCAAACGGGGTGGAGGGCGGCGAGGTCGAGGGACTGTAGGAGTCTCGAGAGCGCGGCCGACTTCCAGCAGGGTGGCCTTGATGATGGCGGCAGCCACGTCGGCATACCAGGAGTCTGCTGAGCCAGCTGGACTCGTGGGACAGTGCGCGAACAGCACACTGACACTACACTTGAACCATCGAGTAGTGTAAATTAGCTGAATAAACGAATGTTACCGAATACCGCTGTATCACTGTGCACTGCCCTGCCCCACGACGCTCTTGAACTTGCTTGGCCTCCTGACAAAACGCGGCGCGGTGGGTACCGGTTTCAGCTCTGCCAACTGGAGTCTTGGGTTCGACACAGCGACCCCTAAACAATATAAGCGTTATGCTATAATATTCGATACTATGTAAATGTAAGTACGCCCTTTTTGAGAAGTGAGTTTGTTCGATTGGCTTAATCCACAGGGCACCTTGCACTACTCGCAGTAAGATATTTTGTCCTTTGTTTTACGCTTTGTAATTTACATGTAGAGATTCTACTACTGAGTAGGAACAGTCCTCCAGTAAGAATCACCTTAGGGTTTTACTCATTCCGTCTTCAGGCCACGAGTGGCCTACCGGGACCATCCGACCTCCGTGTCATCCTCAGTGGAGGATGCGGATAGGAGGGGCGTGTGGTCAGCGCACCGCTCTCCCGGTCGTTATGATGGTATTTTTGACCAAAGCCGTTATTATTCGGTCGAGTAGCTCCTCAATTGACATCACGAGGCTGAGTGAACCCCGAAAAATGGCAACAGCGCATGGCATCCTGGATGGTCACCCATCCAAGTGCCGACCTCGCCGGACAGCGCTTAACTTCACACACGCGGACCGGTGTATTCACTGCGGCAAGGCCGTTGCCTTAGGGTTTTACTAAAAACTAAAAATGATGAAATGATTTTTATCTTATGGGGAGAACTGTTGTAAACATGTATCACACTATTTGTAATAGAACTTTTAAAAGCCGATGTCTTTCGACTGGAAATTTTACTTCCGTTTTTGCATTACAATATTTTTACAGACATTGAAGTTATAATTTATTTATTCTACAGACAGGAAAACCTGACTAGCATGTGGACAAGGGAAGAAAGTACGTTTTAATACATCTAATGTTGGAATTTTACGCCCGTCCACTTCGTAAACGAACAATGTGATTTACGGCCGACAACTGCCACTAGACTGCGTTTCGATCGCGTGTACCACGTTGGGGTCCACGAACCGTTTGAACGAGTCGCATCGTGACTGAGCGTTGAGCAGCCCGTTGAACTCGGCACGTTCAACGTTGACGTTCGACAGCACGGTCAGTGTACCGACGGCTTTAGTACTGCTGCGGAGCGGGTGTTCCAGGAAATTTGTGAGCAATCAAAAAAGGTCTACTCTGAAGGCGGTGACTGCTCAGTGTTGAGGACGTATATCTGCAGTCCATCTTGGTAACCGAGTGTTCAGCTTGTCTGGCTGAGGCGCGCGGGACTCGGGATCAGTTCCCGATACTACTAGGAATTTTTCTTCGTGGGAACACTGGGACGAAGTGCAAAAAATGGTTCAAATGGCTCTGAGCACTATGGGACTTAACATCTGAGGTCATCAGTCCCCTAGAACTTAGAACTACTTAAACCTAACTGACGTAAGGACATCACACACATCCATGCCCGAGGCAGGATTCGAACCTGCGACCGTAGCAGCAGCGCGGTTCCGGACTGAAGCGCCTAGAACAGCTTGGCTACAGCGGCCAGCTGTGAGTGGTTACTGCACTCTGACGTCGGAAACATATTGTGGTCACAGTAATGGGACTGGGACCGTACATTTGTATTTCTCAACATTTCGAAGGATATAGTTATAATACTAAACGGATTTATATTTATATCTTTCATTGCCAGTCTCTTTTTGCAGCACAGTCTAATTCACAACGTTTTCTTACTATTTTAGACCTCGTTTTCCTAATTGTTGTCCACTATGAAACGAAATGTACAGAGCACAGAGCACGCATACCACAGAAGGATAGCGTTCTTCAAACTGACATGTCAAACGAAATACAAAAGCATGAAGCTATGATCAAAGGATTTAATATACCCGTTGCGTTCTTCACAGTTTGAAAGAAATGAATATCAGAAAAATAGAGAGTAGAGCGAAATTCATATCAGATATTTTCCAGTAGCATCTGAGCGCTAGCGTGAATGAGATTTCTCTTGAAATACACTATACCTACTGGAGCTGGAACAAGCTGGGTTGTCCAAATGTGTTTTCGAAATGCAGATGAATGGTTCAAATGGCTCTGAGCACTATGGGACTTAACATCTGAGGTCATCAGTCCCCTAGCACTTAGAACTAGTTAAACCTAACTAACCTAAGGACATCACACACATCCATGCCCGAGGAAGGATTCGAACCTGTAGCGCCTAGAACCGCTCGTCCACTCTGCCGGCCGAAATGCAGATGATTTTCCGGCGTTTCTAGTGGCTTGGAGGTACAGTCCTATTCACACGGTCAGCTGTAACGACGTGTACACTCAGATCGGTTTCAGTTATTTAACCCGGCTACCTGCTGACTTTGTAACTAATTTGTGTGACAGGGTGGTCCATTGATAGTGACCGGGAGAAATATCTCACGAAATAAGCATCAAACGAAAAAAAAAAAACAACTGCAAAGAAAGAACCTCGTCTAGCTTGAAGGAGGAAACCAGATGGTGCTATGGTTGGCCCGCTAGAGGGCGCTGCCATAGGTCAAACGGATATCAACTGCGTTTTTAAAAGTAGGAACCCCAATTTTTTATTACATATTCGTGTAGTACGTAAAGACATATGAATGTTTTAGCCATCTGGTTTCCCCCTTCAAGCTAGACAAGTTTCGTTCTTTGTAGTTTTTTCGTTTGACGCTTATTTCGTGAGATATTTGGCCCGGTGACTATTAATGGACCACCCTGTACATATAGGGTGTCGAACATTCCCGTTACAAACTTCTACGACATTTACAGGGTAGTGATAACATAACATTTGTAATAGAAACCCATGTCCGGAAACGTATCATTTCCGTTCTACGACAGTTTCAATGCAGATGATTATCTCATCCACACCCATGTGAGGAACGTACTTAGGCGTGACCCAGTACAGTTGTTGCAATCCATTTGAAAAGAATATTGATTCGTTCCCTTATTACTTTCGCATTTTCTTTACGACTTACACCTTATGGTTTACATCAGTCGACAACAACAAGAACCCAGCATCTACGGTGCCAGCCGCAACGTACCGATGCATTACAACAGCGGCTCGATGTGGCGACCACCAACGTTGTTACACACGTGGTACCTCCGAAGCACCGAGCGAGGTGGCGCAGTGGTTAGACACTGGACTCGCATTCGGGAGGACGACGGTTCAATCCCGCGTCCGGCCATCCTGATTTAGGTTTTCCGTGATTTCCCTAAATCGCTCCAGGCAAATGCCGGGATGGTTCCTTTCAAAGGGCACGGCCGACTTCCTTCCCCGTCCTTCCCTAATCCGATGAGACCGATGACCTCGCTGTCTGGTCTCCTTCCCCGAAACAACCAACCACCCACCCTCCGAAGCATGTTCTGGTACACTCTCTCCATCCCACCTGGTGTCCCTTCAACGTCTTGTGCAACGACCAGAACTCGTGCCTGCAGATCTTCCTCTGTCTCTACAGGTGTCTCATAAATTAGGCTCTTCATACGACGCCACAAGAAGTAGTCCGTAGAGGTTAAATCCGGCAATCGTGGCGGCCACTCGGTTGGATCACCACGGCCTATCCATCTTTCACCATACCGTCTGTTGAGATGTCTCCGAACAGCCAGTGAAAAGTGACGTGGTGCTTCATCATGCTGAAACCACATTTCCTGATGGATTTTCAATGGCACAGCTTCCAAGAACGGGTCCATTACGTGTCGTAGGAAGACTAAGCATGCGGGACCCGTGAGCTTGGATGGAATGAGGTATGGTCTAATCACATAAAAACCTGCCCATACGTTAATTCCAAACCTGTTTTGAAATCCCTGAACATGAATGGCATGAGGGTTTTCGTCCGCCAAGACATGGCTATTTCGAGCATTCAGAGCAGAATCCCTTGTGAACCTACATTCGTCTATGAAGAGAACTCGACGTGGAAATAGAGGTACCCGTTTCTCGTAGCCGTTGGGTAACTTGGGCAAACAGTTTGTGCGATGGAGTGTGACGGTGTGGAGAACGTTTGTGATACAGCCGACGAGCAGCACTTCCGTTACCTCCAGCTTCGCCATACACAAGGAGCATGTCTGTGTATTCCGCAAACGTATACTGCGCCACGTTTCCCATATTGGTGATGCACAGGTATTGACTCGATCTCACAGGAAAGCGGGAAATAACTGACATCTGGGGATCGTTTGACGTAGTACACGTCATCGTGTCTACCCTGTGGCATACCAGGACAGGGTATGTCCTAAGCAGACGTTGACGAAGTACACATCTGAATTGAAACTGTCGTAGAACGGAAACGATACGATTCCAGACATGGGTTCCTATGCAAAATGTTCTGTACTCACTACCCTCTACGTGTCCTAGAAGTTTGTAACGGGAATTTCGACCGCCCTGTCCATCTGCTAATATCCGAAGTAATAACGTTCTTGTAAGACGTGAAATACTTTGGTAGTTATACTGATCTCTGAATCCACCTCTGACTTCTTACAAGCAAGACGATGTCCTGTGCATGGCGGTAATGTTCTTACTTTACCTCCTGCTTTATACACCATTGGTAGAGAGGGCGAATGTTGTAAAGCCTCTATCAAATTCCAAGCCTTTCGAAATCTGATCTCGAGCACTTTCGTACAACATTTATACGCAAGATTGTCTTGAGTCTTTGTCAACATGGTGATAAAAGGGCAATGGCTGTCAATCATCCGTACCAGAGAAGGCAGGCGTCTAGATTACGAAACCGGAGTAAGTATTCTAAATTAGGTCTTATGGAATATTCGGCTTATCTTACACGATTCAGTTAGGTCATCCGAAAATTATACCTGCAAACCAGATCGGTCTGAGGGACTTCCTCATACTCGGTTTTACGGGTTAGTTCAGGACTGTAAATGAATGGAAATTAATCGATGTTACTGTTTACACACGTGCGGCAGTGACGCCTCGGAAGCTCTTCTTCGCTATACGTATGAATGGCTCGATGTCCGTACGTGCAGATGTGTTACAGTGATAAGACAACATTTTACGCGAAGTACCGAAAATTCTTGTAGCAGGCTGGGGAGCTTAATGGCCAAACGCTGTCTAAATTTCTTTCAGATCATGGAGGATTCATTTAGACATTTAGACCGGAAAACTTAATGAATAACAGTGTTATCATTACGCAGTACGAGGGTTCTGCTTAGTCAGAGTGTAGTATCGTGAACGTACGAGTGAACATTCCTCTTACAGTTTTATTTCAGGCATACCACAACGCTCTGAGACCTTTGAAGTTTCTGTGCTAGGAATGTTATTACTATCGTTGGTTTCCAGATGTGATTCACAATCGCTTTTAATGTACTGTATACCCGATAAACTATACTCAACTGTTTATTATTGCGCTACGCGTTTCGGAAACGGTCTTCCATCATCAGACTTTTACATACCTACTTGTCACAGTTATATTCTGTAATTATTATATATATTACGTCAGTAAAAACTAATTGGATTCATGGTTCGAAGACTCTTGATTGTTGCTGCCATTGGTGATTCACCTATCGAAACGGCTGTTGTTCGGATGCGATCCCCAATTCGCACAACGTAGTACGTAGGCAAATGTAAATAAATAAATAAATAATTTATAGAGTTGGTGAGTTACTATTCATTAAAGAAAGAAACAAGACTTTTGTTAACTTTATTTGCAGTCTAAATAAAAACATCTTGTAGTATTGTTATCACTATTGGTTATGCGAAGTCATCGACACATGTGTAGCGAGTCTCTAAGCAAAGTTAACACTAAAATAGCTTTGTAAGCAGTGGAGATAATACGTCAGTTACTCATCAACAGATATGTATTTCCCACAGCTATGATGTAAGTGTACAATACACATGATCACGGTTCGAGTTAAGTTAGGAAGGAATGAATGTGACAGCAGAGAAAATATAACGAGTCTGTACGTTTCATCAACGACAGACAGACCAGAAAGATTTAAGTAGGATCTTTCCATAAAAGAATTATTTTCTTTCTGGAAGTGCTGTGTAACAGTTATCGAACCAAACAAAATTTTTTGAGTGATTGTGCGTTGTCGATTTTGTCGAATATCATGCTGTTGCACCGAGAGCTGCTATGAAATACCTTTATTATTGCTAATAGTTTCGAATGTTACTGACCACCATCAGACATACGAAGCTTTTAAATTGCAGTTTCTGTGTGGATCCATATTTGCTGCTTCATCTAGCTCGACATAACGTCAAGACACAGGAACAGGACAGGAATTTAATCGTTGTTCGAAAGATCCATTGTATCAGCAATATAATAGTGCACCGCGTCCCAACACGTGTGCTCTGTAAGTCACCGTTCAGATGTCTTGCAGTTATGTCGTTCCAGCAGTGTATAAATCTGCAGGTGTTGGTTGTAGGGTACTGGTGCATTAATGACATGCTGGGTCTCTTAAACAAAGTTTACGTTTTTGTATTCAGCTGTGTTGTCCGTTTCGTGCTTCTGACGTCATTAAAATGAGATGGGACGTCAGATTTGCATCGACACATATGCTTAATGGAACAAACTCTGGTGCTCGATGGTGATTTCAAATAATCGTAACTTTAGCAATAGTAAAAGCTTCTGATGGAAGCCGAAGGTGGCCACACATAATTTTCGACTGATGTCACCAAGCTGTTGGCTGCCATTTGCTGAAAATGGTGTCGTTTTGATTACGAAAGTTCCACATTTCGATTCCATTGTTGAGCTTAGAGACGAAGTGTAGCGTAACAGAATAACTGCGGTGTAAGGCTGTAGTTCTTTTTGCGCAAGGGACGCCTTCGGCAGAGTGTGCGGCAGCTTGCGGAGCCCCGGGACGCCGACTTACGTGCAGCGGCGGCGGCGCCAGCAGGCTCGCCGGCCGCGGGCAGACGCCTCGGTGGCGCCGGAAGCGCTGCGTGCTGGCGGTGCAGCGGCCGCACAGTGGCAGCCGGGCCTCGCCTCGCCACGCCAACAGCCCACCTCCTCGCGACCGCACCTGCCGCCCGCCGAGCGCCCACTGGCCGCCCGCCGCCGACCTTCGCCCGTTTCCGACGCCCGCCGGCGACGGCGTGACGTCACGGGCACAGGCGCCCGCCCCCGCCGCGCCGCGGGGTGGATCCGCACAGCCTCGTGGCTGCTTCCCTTTGCGACGCCGAGTCTTGGCCTGTTGCTGCTGTACACGTTGGCTAGCCCTCGCCATGTCATTACTGTCACCTTCCTGATCCGATGTTTACACTATTTAATCACACTTCTACGAGGTGCATTCAAGTTCTAAGGCCTCCGATTTTTTTTCTAATTAACTACTCACCCGAAATCGATGAAACTGGCGTTACTTCTCGACGTAATCGCCCTGCAGGCGTACACATTCTTCGCAACGCTGACGCCATTATTCCATGGCAGCTGCGAAGGCTTCTTTGGGAGTCTGTTTTGACCACTGGAAAATCGCTGAGGCATTAGCAGCACGGCTGGTGAATGTGCGGCCACGGAGAGTGTCTTTCATTGCTGGAAAAAGCCAAAAGTCACTAGGAGCCAGGTCAGGTGAGTAGGGAGCATGAGGAATCACTTCAAAGTTGTTATCACGAAGAAACTGTTGCGTAACGTTAGCTCGATGTACGGGTGCGTTCTCATGGTGAAACAGCACACGCGCAGCCCTTCCCGGACGTTTTGTTGCAGTGCAGGAAGTAATTTGTTCTTCAAAACATTTTCGTAGGATGCACGTGTTACGTAGTGCCCTTTGGAACGCAATGGGTAAGGATTACGCCCTCGCAGTCCCAGAACATGGACACCATCATTTTTTAAGCACTGGCGGTTACCCGAAATTTTTTGGTGGCGGTGAATCTGTGTGCTTCCATTGAGCTGACTGGCGCTTTGTTTCTGGATTGAAAAATGGCATCCACGTCTCATTCATTGTCACAACCGATGAAAAGAAAGTCCCATTCATGCTGTTGTTGCGCGTCAAGATTGCTTGGCAACATGCCACACGAGCAGCCGTATGGTCGTCCGTCATCATTCATGCCACCCACCTGGATGACACTTTTCGCATTTTCAGGTCGTCATGCAGGATTGTGTGCACAGAGCCCACAGAAATACCAACTCTGGAGGCGATCTGTTCAACAGTCTTTCGGCGATCCCCCAAAACAATTCTCCCCACTTTCCTGATCATGTCGTCAGACCGGCTTGTGCCAACCCGACGTTGTTTCGGTTTGTTGTCACACGATGTTCTGCCTTCATTAAACTGTCGCACCCATGAACGCACTTTCGACACATCCATAACTCCATCAGCACATGTCTCCTTCAACTGTCGATGAATTTCAATTGGTTTCACACCACGCAAATTCAGAAAACGAATGATTGCACGCTGTTCAAGTAAGGAAAACGTCGCCATTTTAAGTATGTAAAACAGTTCTCATTTTCGCCACTGGCGGTAAAATTCCATCTGCCGTCTGGTGCTGCCATCTCTGGGACGTATTGACAATGAACGCTGCCTCATTTTAAAACAATGCGCATGTTTCTGTCTCTTTCCAGTCCGGAGAAAACAAATCGGAGGCCTTAGAACTTGAAAGCACCTCATACGTACAGCGGGTTTTAGTGTGTGTGGACCCAACAGCGTTAAAGGAGCTACACTACTGGCCATTAAAATTGCTACACCAAGACGAAATGCAGATGACAAACGGATATTCATTGCACAAACTGAAATAAGAACACCGTGAATTCATTGTCCCAGGAAGGGGAAACTTTATTGACACATTCCTGGGGTCAGATACATCACATGATCACACTGACAGAACCACAGGCACATAGACACAGGCAACAGAGCATGCACAATGTCGGCACTAGTACAGTGTATATCCACCTTTCGCAGCAATGCAGGCTGCTATTCTCCCATGGAGACGATCGTAGAGATGCTGGATGTAGTCCTGTGGAACGGCTTGCCATGCCATTCCCACCTGGCGCCTCAGTTGGACCAGCGTTCGTGCTGGACGTGCAGACCGCATGAGACGACGCTTCATCCAGTCCCAAACATGCTCAATGGGGGACAGATCCGGAGATCTTGCTGGCCAGGGTAGTTGACTTACACCTTGTAGAGCACGTTGGGTGGCACGGGATACATGCGGACGTGCATTGTCCTGTTGGAACAGCAAGTTCCCTTGCCGGTCTAGGAATGGTAGAACGATGGGTTCGATGACGGTTTGGATGTACCGTGCACTATTCAGTGTCCCCTCGACGATCACCAGTGGTGTACGGCCAGTGTAGGAGATCGCTCCCCACACCATGATGCCGGGTGTTGGCCCTGTGTGCCTCGGTCGTATGCAGTCCTGATTGTGGCGCTCACCTGCACGGCGCCAAACACGCATACCACCATCATTGGCACCAAGGCAGAAGCGACTCTCATCGCTGAAGACGACACGTCTCCATTCGTCCCTCCATTCACGCCTGTCGCGATACCACTGGAGGCTGGCTGCACGATGTTGGGGCGTGAGCGGAAGACGGCCTAACGGTGTGCGGGACCGTAGCCCAGCTTCATGGAGACGGTTGCGAATGGTCCTCGCTGATACCCCAGGAGCAACAGTGTCCCTAATTTGCTGGGAAGTGGCGGTGCGGTCCCCTACGGCACTGCGTAGGATCCTACGGTCTTGGCGTGCATCCGTGCGTCGCTGCGGTCCGGTCCCAGGTCGACGGGCACGAGCACCTTCCGCCGACCACTGGCGACAACATCGATGTACTGTGGAGACCTCACGCCCCACGTGTTGAGCAATTCGGCGGTACGTCCACCCGGCCTCCCGCATGCCCACTATACGCCCTCGCTCAAAGTCCGTCAACTGCACATACGGTTCACGTCCACGCTGTCGCGGCATGCTACCAGTGTTAAAGACTGCGATGGAGCTCCGTATGCCACGGCAAACTGGCTGACACTGACGGCGGCGGTGCACAAATGCTGCGCAGCTAGCGCCATTCGACGGCCAACACCGCGGTTCCTGGTGTGTCCGCTGTGCCGTGCGTGTGATCATTGCTTGTACAGCCCTCTCGCAGTGTCCGGAGCAAGTATGGTGGGTCTGACACACCGGTGTCAATGTGTTCTTTATTCCATTTCCAGGAGTGTATATTATACTGGAACTGAAATGTGATTATATTTTCACGCAGTTTGGGTGCATAGATCCTGAGAAATCAGTACCTAGAACAACCACCTCTGGCCGTAATAACGGCCTTGATAAGCCTGGACATTGAGTCAAACAGAGCTTGGATGGCGTGTACAGGTACAGCTGCCTATGAAGCTTCAACACGATACCATAGTTCATCGAGAGTAGTGACTGGCGTATTGTGACGAGCCAGTTGCTCGGCCACCATTGACCAGACGTTTTCAATTGGTGAGAGATCTGGAGAACGTGCTGGCCAGGGCAGCATTGTAACATTTTTTGTATCCAGAAAGGCCTGTACAGGACCTGCAACATGCAGTTGTGCATTATCCTGCTGTAGGGTTTCACAGGGATCGAATGAAGGGTAGAGCCAGGGGTCGTAATACATCTGAAATGTAACGTCCACTGTTCAAAATTCCGTCATTGCGAACAAGAGGCGACCGAGACGTGAACGCAATGGAACCCCATTCCATCACGCCGGGTAATACGCCAGTATGGCGATGAGCTCCAGGTAGTGTTTGTATTCCTCATAGTTCCATGTCCTTACTAATACCGTTTGTCACACTACCGTTAACTTTGCTAGACGCCGGCGCTTGTCGTCCCTCTGACATCGATCGGCAGCCTCAAAAATGGTTCAAATGGCTCTGAGCACTACGGGACTTAACTTCTGAGGTCATCAGTCCCCTAGAACTTAGAACTACTTAAATCTAACTAATCTAAGGACATCACACACATCCATGCCAGAGGCAGGATTCGAACCTGCAACCGTAGCGGCTGCGCGGTTCCATACTGTAGCGCCTAGAACCGCGCGGCCACTCTTGAACACAGTCTCACCATGTCACAATGTCTCAGCTCGGTGGTTGTTGCCAGTAGAACTTTCTCTCGAATTTTATCCCATGAAATCTACGGTCGCAGGTTCGAATCCTGCCTCGGGCATGGATGTGTGTGATGTCCTTAGGTTAGTTAGGTTTAAGTAGTTCTAAGTTCTAGGGGACTGATGACCTCAGATGTTAAGTCCCGTAGTGCTCAGAGCCATTTGAAGCATTTATCCCATGAAAGTCGATTCTTTAGGACCTGAATTGGTGGTGGGGAGAGCAAATCATTTGGTAACTCGTTAATAACTTTCTTAGATTGTTGAATATAGGAATCCCATGAACTGTGGCACCTTTCGTGACATGTTCATAAGGACTGCACATTTTATGATACAGTGAAATGTAACTGATTTTGATCTTGTGACAATGTAGAACTCTTGTCGAAGCTATTGATCTGTATGCGCATATCACATCGCGACGTGTCCCACTTTATGCAGAAAATGATTAAAGAATGCACATACAACAAACCGACTTGTAGCTCCCCTCAGTGACGTGAATGACACAGTTTTGAACATCAACACGATGGCAACAAAACAATAGGAATACCCAATACCCCTGATTGCTTCTTGGGAAACGACTGAACAATTCTACTGCTGTAAGTTCATGTAATCTTGATGGAATAATCGTAAACACAGATTCACAATGCTTCTTTGCAAGACGGGTCCTTGTCTTGCTTCTCAGGAATGATTTCGAGAGAAGTTGTAATGAAGCTACTAAATGTGCGTTTCAGAAAATACATGACACTGAAATTGATTTTTTGTCTTTGAGATCATCATTGTTCCCATGACTGAACCCTAGAAAATCCAGGAAGAGCACCAGCAACAACATTATCCTTACTGGCAATGTATATATTTGTGAACATTTGTGAAACTGAACTATTGAATATACTGTGCTACCTAGCTAAAATGGCCATGAGTCAAATTCACACCCATTAAAATTCCAACACTCTGTGGTCCGTATAAACGTCGCCGACTGCGCTAGATAAGTAACACCTTATTTCACAAATCTCTATACAATGGGAAGAGCTTCAAGTGCCGTTAGAAAATATTGCGTTCACACTTTGTGGCCACCTGGCTCATAAAAGTGATAGTAAGACGTTTCACCGTTCCATCTATTTCAAATGCATCGAACAACTAAGTGTCAAGACACATCTTAGAACTGTCTGACCTTAGGCAAAAATTCTTTCTTGAGTCTGGATGAGAAAGGAGAGGTTCCTCAAAAAGAGAACTTTTTATGAATCCTCAAATTCAGTCTGTGCTTTGGCTTTTCAGTCCTAAGAAGAAACATGACAGAGGCAGAAAAGTCAGATTCACAACCCCAGATCAACCCGAACAATGCACGACTACACTTCCTCGTCTTCCAGTCTCTGACTGGATCGCATTTTCTTGGGTCATGTAAAATCACTGATGCAGTCAAGCGTCCAAGAAATTTCACCTCCTTCCTTCTGAATTCTGGTTTTTCCTTGTACAGTTGCACTGAACTCTGTAAAATACTTCACAAATTATGCAATACTTCATTATATTTTTCTCAACTATTCTCTTCAATTAACATGTCATCGACGTATGTGACCAATTTCTTTCTAAAATCTAGTGGAAGAATGTCATTGAAACCTCTGATAAAGGTAGCCATACTGACATTGAGGCCGAATGATATCTTGAAACTGAAAGCAACAATCACAGCGTAAAAATGGAGGGAACTTCCTAAATGACGTAGCTCAATGTGTTAGTAGTTTTCTCTCATACCAAACGGGGCAGGACCTTGATACTATGAAAATTTTGCAATAATTCATCTAGTGTCAGGGGTCTATCAGTTGCTGACAATATATTAATCTGCCTGGAATTCACTACCAATCTAGTGGCATCTCCCTTCTTTGGCATTCCTGACAATCCATTATTATAATATCCGACTGTAGGCATCTTAAACATCTTCTCAATTTCTGCATCAACCTTCTCCTTGTACACTACTGGCCATTAAAATTGCTACACCACGAAGACGAAATGCTACAGACGCGAAATTTAACCGACAGGAAGAAGATGCTGTGTTATGCAAATGATTAGCTTTTCAGAGCATTCACACAGGGTTGGCACCGGTGGCAACACCCACAACGTACTGACCTGAGGAAAGTTTCCACCGATTTCTCATACACAAACAGCAGTTGACCGGCGTTGCCTGGTGAAACTTTGTTGTGATGCCTCGTGTAAGGCGGAGAAATGCGTACAATCACGTTTCCGACTTTGATAAAGGTCGGATTGTAGCCCTATCGCGATTGCGGTTTATCGTATCGCGACATTGGTTCAAATGGCTCTGAGCACTATGGGACTTAACATCTATGGTCATCAGTCCCCTAGAACTTAGAACTACTTAAACCTAACTAACCTAAGGACATCACACACATCCATGCCCGAGGCAGGATTCGAACCTGCGACCGTAGCAGTCGCGCGGCTCCGGACTGAGCGCCTAGAACCGCTAGACCACCGCGGCCGGCTATCGCGACATTGCTGCTCGCGTTGGTCGAGATCCAATGACTGTTTGCAGAATATGGTATCGGTTGGTTCAGGAGGGTAATACGGAACGCCGTGCTGGATGCCAACGGCCTCGTATCACTAGCAGTCGAGATGACAAGCACCTTATCCGCATGGCTGTAACGGATCGTGCAGCCACATCTCGATACCTGAGACAACAGATGGGGACGTTTGCAAGACAACAACCATATGCACGAACAGTTCGACGACGTTTGCAGCAGCATGGACAATCAGCGCAGAGAGCATGGCTGCGGTTACCCTTGACGCTGAATCACAGTCAGGAGCGCCTACGATGGTGTACTCAACGACAAACCTGGGTGCACGAATGGCAAAACGCCATTTTTTCGGATGAATCCAGGTTCTGTTTACAGCATCGTGATGGTTGCATCCCTGTTTGGCGCCATGCGGTGAATGCCCATTGGAAGCGTGTATTCGTCATCGCCATACTGGCGTATCACCCGCCGTGATGGTATTGGGTGCCATTGGTTACGCGTCTCGGTCATCTCTTGTTCTCACTGACGGCAGTTTGAACAGTGGACGTTACATTTCAGATGTGTTACGACCCGTGGCTCTACCCTTCATTCGATCTCTGCCAAACAGAAAATGTTCGACTGCTGCGCTGGCCAGCACGTTCTCCAAATCTCTCACCAATTGAAAACGTCTGGTCAATGGTGGCCGAGCAACTGGCCCGTCACAATACGCTTCTCTTGATGAACTGTGATATCGTGTTGAAGTTGCATGGGCAGCTGTACCTGTTTACACCATCCAAGTTCTGTTTGACCCAATGCCCAGGCGTATCAAGGACGTTATTACGGCCAGAGGTGGTTGTTCTGGGTACTGATTTCTCAGGATCTATGCACCCAAATTGCGTGAAAATGTAATCACATGTCAGTCCTAGTATAATATATTTGTCGAAGGAATACCCGTTTATCATCTGCATTTCTTCTTGGTGTAGCAATTTTAATGGCCAGTTGTGTAAATTACTGGTATAGGATATAGCACGACAAACTGATATAAAAATCCCTTAATAGTACCAGGGAGCTCAGAAAATGCTGAAGAATGTCGGCACAGTACCTCATGTTTCCTTTCGTTACCCTTCTGACTCCTTAACCCAGCCCATCTGATTACGTGTCTCTCGTTCAGTACAAACACTTCTCTGCCAATCTAGTAATAGAACCGCATTATCCATATTCTGATTCAGAACAGACTTTGAATGCAAAACCAAGTTAGACATCAACAGGAGTTTAAGAGAGTGCTTCGAACTCCTCTCCCTAATTACACATGCATCGAAAAACAATTTCAACACAGACCTATTACACTTAAACAACAATTCACCGCAAGTCCATAACAGTTTTGTGCACGAACGAAAAGCCAGCTGATAATATATCAATCGCTAATCTCGGCAAAATCACGAAATTAACCGAAAACCTCGTAGCCCCACACCGAAATTCAATACACAGCTGTCTTTTCTCCTCAACAATTTTCCCATGGATTCACCTCAGTACACTGCAAAGGAAGAATAGGGCGAGAACCGATCAATAAAACGTACTGAAGGTGGCTTTCTGAAAATCTTAATTTCAGCAGTTGTCGTTTCCCCAGGCAACGTCTGCTTTCGCTATGACGGAAACTGCGCCATGTTAACCATAGTCACAAATACCACTCTGCTATTCATTCTGCTTTAGTAACTACAATATACAGGGTCAAGTAACATTAATATGACTAGCTGCTGAAAGCCTGAATAACCACCCTTTGCAGTGCTGAACGCAGCTAGACTAGCAGGAAGAGAGAGTATACTTCTGGTAGGTAACGACAGGTATGTGGAACTATGGCGACACTGAAGTCCATATACACTGAGGTGACAGAAGTCAGGCGATAGCAATATGCCCATGGACAGATGGCCATGAACGCAAGGTCTAAATGGGCAGGTGAATCATGTGAAACAGTTTCCGATGTGATTATGGCCGCATGACGGGAATTAACAGACTTCGACGCTGGAGCTCGAGGCATGGACAGTCCATTTCCGAAATGTTAGGGAATTTAATATTGCGCGATCCACATTGTGAAGAGTGTGCCAAGAATAGCGTATTTATGGCATTACCTCTCACCACGGAACATCAGTTGACGACCGAGAGCAGCGGTCTTAGCATAATCAGTGCTAATTCACAAGCAACGCTGCGTGACGTAACCGTACGAAGAACGTACCCGTTACGACAGTGCGCCGGGATTTGGTGTTAATGTGCTGTGGCAGCAGACGACGGACGCGAGTGCCTTTGCTAACAGCACGACATGGCCTGCAGCGCCTCTGCTAGGCTCGTGACCATACAACTTGCACCATAGAAGAATGGAGAAATGTGGCCTGGTCAGACGACTCCCTATTTCAGAGGACAACGTGCGAATGTGTCGCCAACTCCACGAAGCCATGGACGCAAGTTGTCAACAAGGCACTGCGCAGGCTGGTGGTGGCTCCATAACTGTGGAATGGACTGGGTCCTCTGGATGTTCTGCTACTTGGAGGTAATTTGCAACCTCGTAAACAGAACCACGCCTGACCATTTCACACCAACAACAATCATGGCGCCAGACCTTCCCCGCCCGTAAGAGATCTCCCAGCACATGGACAGCTACCCACACAGTTTGCAGCATCAATTACCTGCAACACACGGAGATATTACAATTTCTAACTGATCGATGATACCAACACAAAATAGAAAAAAATTATATCAACTTCAAAAATGAAAGAAAAAAAAGTCTCAAAACATTGTTCGAGAAAGTATTGCATGAAGGCGTAATAAACTCCATTGAAGATAACTACCACAAAGGCAGTTCCAGGAACTACTACAATATATTTGGGACACAATACAACAGTATGTGTCCCATACGCTGATACTGAATGATGGAGATGGAGGAATGGCACACAACAAAAAAGAAAATGATGGATTCTTGGCAAAAGCGTATAACAAAGTTCTGAACTTCGAAAAATCAAGTAATGCTGAAAAATCAAAGTAAACTACCTAAAAAACCAAATTTAACATAGTAGATCCTACAACTTTCCAAGAAGTACGAAAATCAACCAAAAGACAAAAAAAGAGGCATCTGGAGAAGACCAGGTATTTCTTGAAATGTGGAAATATTCAAGTGACACAGTCAAGACCTCGTTACGTATGGCTCTAACAAATATTTGTATAACAGAACAAGTCCTTGACCATTGAACCGTGGCCACCATCCACCGACTACACAGGAAGGAGGATGAGAGCAATCCGGACCACTACAGAGGAATCTCCGTCCCAGTCTTAACATACAAGATTTTTTCGGACATCTTACACAGAAGAATCGAGGAACAACTAGAACTAGAGTTAAAGGAATACCAGTGAGGTTTCATACCATGAAGAAGCTGTGCAGTGCGGGTAATTAGTTTGAAACTGGTTAAGGAATACTACAGGAAATGGCAATAACATTTGTAGACTTTAAGAAGGTGTAAGACTAATTAGTTTGAAACTGGTTAAGGAATACTACAGGAAATGGTACAGACTTCCGGCAATAACATTTGTAGACTTTAAGAAGATGTAAGACTATGTCCATAGACATTTTAAGGAAAATAGGAATCCATCAAAAACTAGTTAAAGTAATAGAATTTACTCTACCCAACGCCAAATCGGAAGTGAAGCTTAGAGGAGAAATTTCTGAACCATTCCTCACAAAAACACACGTAACGCAAGGTCATTGCCTATCACAGTTACTGTTCAACTGTGTATGCAATACTTAATGAGATAATGGCAAAAGGGTAACGCAAATAACATAAGAGCTGAAAGTGCAAAAAGGGATACAAATTTAAACTGCTTGGTATTTGCTGATGATCTTGCTCTCGTAGCCAACCAGTCAACAAGTCAAAGTACTAGAAGAAATAGCAATTGGCCTTAGAATATTATTTGAAGAAAACTGAGATTATACTAACTGATCCACTAGATACAAACAAAATTACAATAGAAGAACAAACAATCTAAATTGCTGATAAATTTAAAAATTTAGGTGATATCATAACATGAAATCAAAATGAGAAACCAACAGCGTGTTCAGGAGGAAATGCATCTCATTATTTGAACATCTGATAAGAACAACGGAAAATAGACCTGGTGAAAGATCAATGGAAAAATTCTAAAATAGAAGGGGCAATACCACAGGACACATATAAATTAAGGGACATAAAAGAAAACTCCAAATTAAAGTAGATGACCTAAAAAACCAAACAAAGAAAACCAGAATCCCGCAAAACACACAAACCAGACAACATATGAGATCAATAAAAGGACTATAGGTAGGGCGACCTCAGACAAAAAGAGAAAGAAATCATGCCAAAGAATGAAGAAATATTCGGTGACACAAGAGCAAAACAATAACAAATTGAAATAATTCTTGAATAATCACTGTGTTATCGCATTGTGTTTTTGAATAATTGTTGTTGTTGTTGTTGTTGTGGTCTTCAGTCCTGAGACTGGTTTGATGCAGCTCTCCATGCTACTCTATTCTGTGCAAGCTTCTTCATCTCTGAATAATTATTGAACTGAATTGTATTATTGAATAACAAAAACTTGAATAACAAAACCTTTGCATGACTGACTAGAGTGTATCAGTGAAAGCCATAAAATAAATAAATAAGTTATAATAATATGGGAGATTTTAAAAAGGCCTACGACTCAATAGGCAGAGTAGCGCTCTGCAACACACTGGAAGAATTCAGCATTGACAGAAAGACAAGAGCAATCATTCGGCAAACATTAACTGACACAGTCTCCAAGGTTAAATTTATGGGGGATATCTCTGAACGATTTGAAATCCAAACTGGAGTGCGACAGGAAGACGGACTTTCACCATTACTCTTTAATATCATCCTTGAAAAAATTATCAGGACATGGGAAAAAGAAGACAAAGGAATCCAAATCGGCATTAGAAAAGATAATAGATTCAATGTGAAGTGTTTAGCTTTCGCAGATGACCTTGGAATCCTCACAAATAATAGAAAAGAAACCACTAACGCCATAGAGAAATTACACGAAATTGCACAAAGAACTGACCTGCAAATCTCGTATGGGAAAACCCAGTACATAGAAAGAGTGCCACAAGACAAATTGCCTATTGTGACAATCCATAGGAAAATCGTACAGGTACCACATTTTAAGTACCCAGGAGAAATCATCCAGCCATCAGGGATCAACTTAAAGGCCAATGAGGAAAAAATAGAAAAAAAAATGGTACAAATGGCTCGGAGCACTATGGGACTTAACTACTGTGGTCATCAGTCCCCTAGAACTTAGAACTACTTAAACCTAACTAACCTAAGGACATCACACACATCCATGCCCGAGGCAGGATTCGAACCTGCGACCGTAGCAGTCGCGCGGTTCCGGACTGCGCGCCTAGAACCGCTAGACCACCGCGGCCGGCAAAAAAAAAAAAAAAAAAAAAAAAAAAAAAAAAAAAAATATATATATATATATATATATATACAATAAGGAAAAGAAGAATGCAGTTCTACGGATCATCCACAGGATGAGTGAAAACAGAATTTCAAAGCGAATTCCTAAAGTCGTCATCTCAGGCAGGGGAAAGACAAAATGGATAAAAGAAGTTGAAGAGGACCTCAGACAAGCACACATAACAGTAAACGATGCAGAAAATAGAAATGAATTCAGGGACATCATCAAAAAACATAGATTTGACACCACAACGCAGAAAAGACCAGGATGCAAATGGACTGCGGAGCGAAAGAAACACAAGAAGAAAATTTGGGCTCAGAAAAACATAAACAATCATCATAAAGGAATTCAAGTTCAAACGCTCTTTTGAAATGGGAATAATCGAAAATAATAATAATACTGTAATATGGGAGCAACTATGAGAAAACAAGGAAAGTACGAGAATGTGAAGAGAATTTTACAGATTTTTTATCACTACTTTAGACACAGCCTTTAAAAAGAGCTGAGGTGAATGACAGCATCCTGACCGGTCGACAAACTCTTTAACAACAACAAACCAACAGGCTCCTATTACCACCGAGATTCAGCAACAGACGGACTTACGAGGCATCTCTCTCCATGGAGTCTGCCTCCCACTACCACCTGGCCGCAATGAACTATGTCAAATGTCATCCCATTTCCACTTTACTGTGTTAAATTAACTATACAAGTTCACGAGAGAAAAATGGAAATGAGTGTTTGGCGTCGTTGGCTTGGAGGCCCCTTACCGGGCTACGATCGCAGGTTCGAATCCTGCCTCGGATGTCCTTAGGTTAGTTAGGTTTAAGTAGTTCTAAGTTCTAGGGGACTGATGACCTCAGATGTTAAGTCCCATAGTGCTCAGAGCCATTTTTCAGACAAACCGCAGAATGTATTGGTAATCATGTCTCATGTACGACAAAGTCCACTTTCTTTCTTTGATCTGACGGGTGGGGTACTCACTACAATTTGCCTTCTCACCGCTACCACTCACTAGTGACTGCAGTTACTCTAATTGAACTGTTGATAACAACAGGTACAGATGTTCTGTAAATGTTGTTACCTTTGCACGCTTCTGAAATATTCCTCTTGGTTTCATCATTATCCTTCTGCAAGGAAAAAGAAAAGAAAAGAGTAGGTTGTCCACTACAAAACAGCGGAAAGCAACACATTCCACAGTAAAGTATTTCGGGACATACCTGGTCAAATTATTCAACATAACAGGAAACTGTTTGCTACAGTAAATATTATGTAAACATGTTCAGGAGATACAATATATTTCTATGAAAAAGAGAGGAAATCAAATGTTTCATTTTTTCCCCCACTTCTTCCGATGAAGACGTATTTTTTTACACAACATATTTGTATGGAGATAAACAGCGATTAATTTACTTATAATCAATTAATGAAAATGACAGTCACATTCGCATTATTTATTTTGCCGCCAACCGGTTTCAACCCTCGATGGGGTCATCTTCAGGGCAATTTACACCATTTGGTCGCCCGCTGGAGACGTCACCCTGCCTGTGCACGGTTGGTAACTATTGTGTAAATTGCCCTGAAGATGGCCCCATCGAGGGTTGAAACCGGTTGGCGGCAAAATAAATAATGCGATTGTGACTGTCATTTTGAGTAATTGAAGACGTATTTACTGCACAATACATGACAGTACTCGATAAACAGCGTTATCGGTGGGTTACACGTTTGTTTTTACGATTTTCACTCCCCAAGTATGACGCAACTATTCACTAAGGCGCAGTAATGTTTCGGAACGGAATGTACATATTCAGTTCCCCTGCGTCAACGGTGGGGCAGCAACTGTGTCAACAAACAATAGCGCCCCCCCTGGCCAGCGGTAGAGCGACGTGAGACGTGTTGCACCATTTGCAAACGGGAGAGTTTTCTACGTAAACAGCCGCGTCTTAATAGCAGCACAGAACATACGGTAGTACTAGGACGGCGCACGGTTATTCCAGCGACGGTGAGAGGGGAGCTGGGTAATCCGTCATGGCGAGTGAATGCAGGCTCGCCACTGAACAGCTGGCGCCGGTGCGCTTGCGCTCTCAGTTGGCGGGCGGGCTCTCGTGGGAATTTACTGTGCACACGCGCCGTGTCGCTGCGTACTGTCCTTGTCCGGCGTGCACCATTTGCTGGCGCACCGGTCTGTCGCCAGTCGTGGAGTGCGGCGAAGCTCGACATCAGTGTGCCGGCGACCTCCGCACTCGCACTGTCTGCTCTAGGCAGTATTAAGTAGTTCATCTATAACTACACTGCTGGCCATTAAAATTGCTACACCACGAAGATGACGTGCTACAGACGCGAAATTTAACCGACAGGAAGAAGATGCTGCGATACGCAAATGATATGCAAATGATTAGCTATTCAGAGCATTCACACAAGGTTGGCGCCGGTGGCGACACCAACAACGTGATGACATGAGGAAAGTTTCCAACCGATTTCTCATACACAAAAAGCAGCTGACCGGCGTTGCCTTGTGAAACGTCGTTGTGATGCCTCGTGTAAAGAGGAGAAATGCGTACCATCACTTTCCGACTTTGATAAAGGTCGTATTGTAGCCTATCGCGATTGCGGTTAATTGTATCGCGACTTTGCTACTCGCAATAGTCGAGATCCAATGACTTAGGACAATATGGAATCAGTGGGTTCAGGGGGGTAATACGGAACGCCGTGATGGATCCCAACGGCCTCGTATCACTAGCAGTCGAGATGACAGGCATCTTATCCGCATGGCTGTAACGGATCGTGCAGCCACGTCTAGATCCCTGAGTCAACAGATGGGGACGTTTGCAAGACAACAACCATTTGCACGAACAGTTCGACGACGTTTGCAGCAGCATGGACTATCAGTTCGGAGACCATGGCTGCGGTTACCAATGACGCTGCATCACAGACAGGAGCGCCTGCGATGGTGTACTCAACGACGAAACTGGGTGCACGAATGGCAAAACGTCATTATTTCGGATGAATCCAGGTTCTGTTTACAGCATCATGATGGTCGCATCCGTTTTTGGCGACATCGCGGTGAACGCACATTGGAAGCCTGTATTCGTCATCGACATACTGGCGTATCACCCGCCACGATGGTATGGGGTACCATTGGTTACACGTCTCGGTCACCTATTGTTCGCATTGACGGCACTTTGAACAGTGGACGTTACATTTAAGATGTGTTACGACCCGTGGCTCTACCTTCATTCGATCCCTGCGTAACCCCACATTTCATCAGGATAATGCCCGACAGCATGTTGCAGGTCCTGTACAGGCCTTTTTGGATACAGAAAATGTTCGACTGCTGCCTGGCCAGCACATTCTCCAGATCTCTCACTAACTGAAAATGTCTGGTCATTGGTGGCCGAGCAACTGGCTCGTCACAATACGCCAACCACTACTCTTGATGAACTGTGGTATCGTGTTGAAGCTGCATGGACAGCTGTACCTGTACACACCATCCAAGCTCTGTTTGACTCAATGCCCAGACGTATCAAGGCCATTATTACGGCCAGAGGTGGTTGTTCTGGGTACTGATTTATCAGGATCTATGCACCCAATGCATCGAGTATAATATATTTCTCCAATGAATGCCCGTTTAGCCTCTGCATTTCTTCTTGGTGGAGCAATTTTAATGGCGAGTAGTGTATATCGACCACAGCAGCGCTGAAAAGCTGCTAAAAACAAAGCAAGGGAGTCGACAGTTGTTAAAGCTCGAACATAGGAAAGAAAATGACGCACAACAAGGTAAACAGAGAACCGATGGTAACAAGGTAAACAGAAAGTCGAAAAGAAAATTTATTACACCTGTAAAGATGTCGTTGATTCTCATCCGATGACCCCGTGTGACGCCTGGGAGATAATACATGCGCTGATAATGGTTTCAACGTCGTCCGCCAACAGATCACGTCGTAGCATTGTTATGTCAGTACCACGTGTGTCTATCGTTTACTGGAGAAAGCTGACATCCAGAAGGCTCAGTGTGGTGCAGACGTTTGAAGCAAGCAGGCAACCAAGCGACGGACACGCGCAGCGGCTACAAAATGTTCACTGAAAGTGTTTGGAAGGGGTCAAATTGCGGCCTTCCGAGTGTCGGGATAGTCATTATGGACAATTCTCACATAAACTGGACGACCTCGTTCAGTTCTGCAACACTCGAACACCTGCAGACGTGGATCTGGACGTCCGTGCAGCACACACGCCCACCAGGATCGTCGCTGAACGGGCAGCAGTGGCAGATCGGACGTCTACCACAGCACAGGTAAAAGAGTTTGTGAGCCCAGGCGTGTCAACACGAGCTGTTACGAAACATTTACTAGTAGGGGCTCTTTGATCACGCGTACCCAGCCTAACGAATAAAGAATGCCAGAAATTTCTTAATCCCGATTTATTTTTCAGTTCAATACCCGTGTACACTAATTAACTTGCGTCCACGCTCAGATAACTTCTGCAAACCACTCAAATAAAGGTTCTTCGATTTCGAGTCCAACGAAGTGTTCACAACATCAATGACGGTATCACCATCATCAAATCGTGTCCTTTGCTATCCTTTTATAATTTTGGGGAAAGAAAACAGTCTGATGGAGCCAAATCTGGAGAATATGGCGGATGATGTAACAATTCGAACCAGTTTCCATTGTTGTGACTGATGTTTTTTTTTTTTTTTTCAGGATCAAAGGCGTGAACCAACATTTCGCCCATTGTCACATACCTTGTAAGAAATCCCGCTTCATCCTCTTCAAATTGGAGGACGATTTCTTCACAGCACTGCACACTCTACCGTCTCTGATCTGTAGTCAAGTTTTTCGGGACCCACCGAGATGAAACTTTCCATATTCCCAAAATATCCACAACAATGTCGTGAGCACCCCCATGGGAGATACCAGATGCGGTTCCAATGGGCTGCACAGTTGTTCGACAATCCTTGCAAAATCGTATCGTGAACTGCAGTCACTGTTTCTTTAGTGGCAACGGCCTTCCAATCCTTGGCGCATCTTCCACACTCGTTCCTCCACGTTTGAAGTCGGACACCGAGTATTTCACTGTCGCATAAGACGAAGAACTATTTTTAAGTGTATTCCGCATGTCCTCCGCAATTTCCTTGGGCGTCGACCAAAGCACGGTTCCTGATTCTCTAGATATTAGCCATTTTGCTTACACTACGGTATAGAATGCATCCTATCGCCAAACCAAACGAAGCTGGAGCCGCGAAATTTGACTAGCATAACCACAGAGGCTAACCATAAAAGTAGATGGAGTTGTTTTGTCGAGACATGACGGCAACTATCTCGGGTTAGAAACTTTTCGATCAGCCCTTGTAGAACCGTGTCACACGCGCACACTCCATAGGACACGAGAGGTAATGGACATCAGCATATAGGCGCAAACACGACCTCTCCTCTACTTATCGGTCAAATACTGGTTATGGAATTCTTTTCCAACAACAGGATAACTCCTAGTAGACCTTTTAGTAATCTCGTCTACGGCGGAGAGTTACCAAACAAGTACTATAAGTAAACTGTAAGACACCACTAAGCCTATCATTGAAAGGACGTTGATGATTGTATTGAATGTTAACTGGGGACCTAGAAACGACGGAGAGGCTCCGTCCCCGCCACAGCGGTCTACAACCCAACGACGACTACCGCAGTCCACTTCACGCCTCCGCCGCCCCATACCGAACCCAGGGTTACTGTGCGGTTCGGCCCCCGGTGGACCCCCCAGGGAACGTCTCACCCCAGACGAGTGTAACCCCTATGTATGCGTGGTAGAGTAATGGTGGTGAACACGTACGTGGAGAACTTGCTTGCGCAGCAATCGCCGACATAATGTAACGGAGGCGGAATAAGGGGAACCAGCCCGCATTCGCCGAGGCAGATCGAAAACCACCTAAAAACCATCCACGGACTGGCCGGTTCACCGGACTTCAACACAAATTTGTCCGGCGGTTTCGTGCCGGGGACCAGTTGCTCCTTCCTGCCCGGAAAGCAGTGCGCTATACCGCACGGCCTACCGGGCGGGCACGTTGATGATAATAACCATTAGTTCTGTACGGCATGGAAAAGATTGTCTTGCAGTAAAGTGGACTAGAAATGAAAAATTACCAAAGTTGTTATGTCTGGACAATTCTTATTTTTTTTTACGTAAGGCAATTGTGTCATCGTTCGTGACCGGCTACATACTCGTCCACGAAAGTCCGGCGTAGCAGATATTACACGTTATGCCAAAGCGATTGGCTACGAATGCATCAAATATCCTTCATAAATACAATTAATTTGCAATGAGTCTCCAGCCATTGTTTTAAATTCCCAGCGGCAGTTAAGTATCAGCGCGTGCGTGATCATTATCATACACGTTCCATTGGCTGCAGTGGGAATTGCGTTACGCGCTCGGCGGCGCGCGCACACCGCCGCTTGCGACTGATGGCCGCTGTCGCCGGGCTCCACCCGCCTGCCGATGACTGCCCCGGCCTGCGGCTAAATTGATATTCAAATTACCGTTACGTAAACTGCGTGCGCTGCGCGCGGCAGCCGCCGCCCGATTACCGGCTGATACGTTAGCGCGGCCAGCTGTTTGGCTTTGTCAGTCTGTGGCACAAAGCTGACTACTACCTAAAAGTAAATACTGTTCTCATGGCTGACGAGAACTCGTGACAGGCCACCTGCCAATGTATGTAACATATGTAGTTACTCAATTGTAAATTTCCCGACGACACAATATTATTTCATATTCACACGGCAGTAGACACGCGAAACACCAAAATATGGAACAACGAACCTCCTCTTCGCTAAGATGTGGAAATGCATTCAAAGGTAGGTGATAAGGTCTGGTCAGGGTAGATCCAGAAAATAAAGTCGACAGTTGCCAACCGTAAGGCGTAACGGTGCAAAATGGTTCAAATAGTTCTGAGTACTATGGGACTTAACTTCTGAGGTCATCAGTCTCCTAGAACCAATTAAACCTAACTAACCTAAGGACCACACACACATCCATGCCCGAGGCAGGATTCGAACCTGCGACCGTAGCAGTCACGCGGTTCCGGACTGAGCGCCTAGAACCGCTAGACTACCGCGGCCGGTCATAGCGATAGACATCCCTGGGGTTGTGAAGCAGCTGAATAGTTTGAAAATAAATAAATCGCCAGGTCCTGATGGGATTCCAATCTTCTTGTGTGTACGCCAACAGCTCTTCTCCTACACATTCTGTATAGAACTAAAAGTTCGGTTTTACAGAGAGTACTCTACTGCACTGGCTCCTTACTTATTTATCGCGAATCTCTTGCCCAACGTAAAGTCCCGAGTGACTGGAAAAAAGCGCAAATGCTGCATGCATCAGTACGGCTTTAGAAAGCATCGCTCCTGCGAAACGCAACTCGCTCTCTTTTCACATGATATGTTGCGAAGGTATCAGACGGATGCCATATTCCTTGACTTCCGGAAAGCGTTTGACTCGGTGCCCCACTGCAGACTCATAACTAAGGTACGAGCATATGGGACTGGTTCCCAAATATTTGAGTGGCTCGAAGACTTCTTAAGTAATAGAACCCAGTACGTTGCCCTCGATGGTGAGTGTTCATCGGAGGTGAGGGTATCATCTGTAGTGCCCCAGGGAAGTGTGGTGGGTCCGCTGTTGTTTTCTGTCTACATAAATGATGTTTTGGATAGGGTGGATAGCAGTGTGCGGCTGTTTGCTGATGATGCTGTGGTTTACGGCAAGGTGTCGTCGTTGAGTGACTGTAGGAGGATACAAGATGACTTGGACAGGATTTGTGATTGGTGTAAAGAATGGCAGCTAACTCTAAATATAGATAAATGTAAATTAATGCAGATGAATAGGAAAAAGAATCCCATAATGTTTCCAGAATGAGATTTCACTCTGCAGCGGAGTGTGCGCTGATATGAAACTTCCTGGCAGATTAAAACTGTGTGCCCGACCGAGACTCGAACTCGGGAGGTAGGAGACGAGATACTGGCAGAAGTAAAGCTGTGAGTACCGGGCGTGAGTCGTGCTTCGGTAGCTCAGATGGTAGAGCGCTTGCCCGCGAAAGGCAAAGGTCCCGAGTTCGAGTCTCGGTCGGGCACACAGTTTTAATCTGCCAGGAAGTTTCAATCCCATAATGCTTAAATACTCCATTAGTAGTGTAGCGCTTGACACAGTCACGTCGATTAAATATTTGGGCGTAACATTGCAGAGCGATATGAAGTGGGACAAGCATGTAATGGCAGTTTTGGGGAAGGTGGATAGTCGTCTTCGGTTCATTGCTAGAATTTTGGGAAGATGTGGTTCATCTGTAAAGGACACCGCTTATAAAACACTAATACGACCTATTCTTGAGTACTGCTCGAACGTTTGGAATCCCTATCAGGTCGGAATGAGGGAGCACATAGAAGCAATTCAGAGGTGGGCTGCTAGGTTTCTTACTGGTAGGTTTGATCATCACGCGAGTGTTGCGGAAATGCTTCAGGAAGTCGGGTGGGAGTCTCTGGAGGAAAGGAGGCGCTCTTTTCGTGAATCGCTACTGAGAAAATTTAGAGGAACAGCATTTGAGGCTGACTGCAGTACAATTTTACTGCCACCAACTTACATTTCGCGGAAAGACCACAAAGATAAGATAAGAGAGATTAGGGCTCGTATAGAGGCATATAGGCAGTCATTTTTACCTCGTTCTGTTTGGGAGTGGAACAGGGAGAGATGATGCTAGTTGTGGTACGAGGTACCCTCCGCCACGCACCGTATGGTGGATTGCGGAGTATGTATGTAGGTGTAGATGTAGATGTAGATAATGTTCAGAGTTAGGATTTGTATGTCCAAGGTTTGACGCAGTAGGCGTTTTGTAAAATTTTTTGTAAGAGTGATTTGTGCTACAAAAATGTTGGAAATGGTAGTTTTTATGTATTATTTAAAATTTTAGCAATATTGCGTTTAAATCTAACAGCCAGAATCATAATCCATATCCTTTGCTTGTATTGAATATGAAAATGACTAGTAAAGTACAGTTACCCACCAATGAAGGAACGTAAAGAAAACGAGTCCTCTATGCAATATATATGTGCAGTTCATGGTTTGAAATCGATTTTGGTATAACTAAAGTTATCAGAGCAAAGTTATTTCAAATAACTAATTTTATGCCATTGCACAACTGGCATTATTCAAGGCAAGATACAATTTCATTAAGTAAACATCAGGGCCAAAAGTTAATTTTTCAGTACCATCTTAATGCCGTTGCACAAATGGCATTATTCTCTTAAATTTGGTTGCTGAGTCAAATACATGTTTCATTACTGGCAAAAATGGAGGAGTGCAAGAAACAAGTTCGCAGATGCAGTCAGATGCGGGTTTGTTAAATAATTAATTTGGAACAATTTTATCATTGACACTTTCACTAATTAAAAACGAAACAGTTTTGGGTTAGGTACTTTCACTTTCAAAGACAATTTTATCCATGATACTTTCAGCATTACGTTTCATTCGGAATATGGAATAAACTGGCTGTAGAAGGCGGTGTGAGCGTCGTTCAATAAGTAATGCCCCACTTTTTTTTTCTCAGAAAATATTTATTGTTAAGATTCAGAATTTGGTGACGATCAATATGTCTTGTCCATGTCCTGTTTTTCTACTTAGTCTCCATCACGTTCTATGGCCGTACGCCAACGTTGTGGAAGAGCATGTATTGCCTGCTGGTAAAAGCTCTTCTCCTGTAGATGTAGCCATGTTTTCACTGCATGACTGACTCTCTCGTCATCTTCAAAGTGTTGAGCCAATTGTCGAATTGTGATGCGCCGTTCGGCACGAATAACGGCATCCGCACGATTCAACATGTCTGGAGCAGTGGCTGTGACAGGACATCCCGAGCGTGGCTATTCATGGAGCTCTGTTTCTGCGTTTCCTGAGGCTGTAACTTTCTTTACCCATCACCCAACTGTACTCCTATCGACTGCAGCATCACCATACACTGCACACAAACGTTTATGGATGTTCACCACGGTTTCTTTTTCTGCACGCAAGAATTCAATGACATTACACTTGTAACGTGAGTCGTATGTAGACGTCATTTTGACGGTGTACTACTGCTCTGTTATCTGCCAGAACGCTTCGAAGCTTCACCCGTGCACAGAACAAACATCGAATGTGAAGCACCAACAAGGAAGTTTATCTATGTGTATTAATATCTTTTTTTTTTTTTTAATGTGTGTCATTGCTTATTGAACGACCCTAGTAAATCGCATAAGACAACACAGGACGGAGAGACGAGTACTCTTCTTTATAGCCACATACGCAATCAACATCTGCATCTACACTGATGAGCCAAAACATTATAACCACTGCCCGCTGCTAGGCTGCGTAACTCTTGGTGGCTTTGAGGGCACGTGACGCAGTGAAAAAAGTAAGTACACGAGCAGATACGGATGGGGGATTACCCTAGCGAAGATATGCGCTACAAATCAAGAAATCCACTGAGATAATCGACTTTGCCAAAGGGCATATTATTATCACGCAGAGGCTGTGAACGAGTATCTCGAAAACGTGCTATTGTCGTGAGCATCTACGGGAAGTGGTAAAATGTCAGTGAAGATACTGCTAAGCGCTAAGTGATTGGATGTCCACGATTCTTTACAGAACGGGGGGCTTGGAGGCTTGCCTGTTCTGTAGAGTAGTATAGATGTGTGGTACCTCTAGCGATATAGCACAGTGTCGGTGGACGCACATGTGTTTCGTATCAGACCATTCAACGCACATTGTTGAACAAGGACCTCCGCAGCAGACGATTCCTGCGTGGTCACGTTGTCCCAACGCCATCATTGATTACGATTGTAGTGGGCTCGGAATCGTCGAAGTTGGACCGTGTACCACTCCGCTCTTCGATGCACCTTCTCTATTTCTTTTACTAATCCAACCTGATAAGATCTCAGAGACATGAGAAACACTGCAGAACCCTTCTGATAAGCGACATGCAAATGAGTCCTGTCGTTTATGAATTACGTGAGATTTGTTCCAATGAATATTAGCCTGGCATCTGCTTTTCCTGAGTGTGAACATTCCACCCAAGGATGCACAGGGCCATTAATTCTCAGCATTTTACATTTTATAAGGTTACCAGTGTCTTGTCACCAACAAAGTAAATTGACTACAATGGATCTCTTAGGCCAACTCACTAAACTTTAGTGCTCTGTTGATCTTCTTGTTGTAGCCTTGTTGCGCTGCAACCTCCCTCTGCACAACAGCATCGTCTGCATACAGCGTAGCGAGGTTTCGGCCGTTATAAATCATTTGCATTTACGTAGTAAACAGTAATGGCACCCTAAAATTGCTCCCATGGAGCAGTCCCAAAGTTAGTTTTACATTTGTTCAAGGCACTGAATCTTGTCCGCTATAAAGTACTGAAACCACTCTCAAACCTGGTCCATTACTCACTGAGCTCGTATTTTTCTTCCTAAATGATAGTATGGATCTGTTTGTAAAGAAAACGTTATACTGAGGAAGATGTAAGTGACGTACGCTCATTGCAGATGCGTGAAAGTCCGACACGCGTTTTGGTATAAGTAAAGATATACGAAAAGGCCTTGTTTGCTAAATTTTATTCAAGTATAACTGGCTGAATATTAAGGGCTCATATAAAAAGCCTTTACCTACCAGAGAAGCGATGGCAGAAAGGGGCAAGTAACATACAGCAGGGCTATAGAAAACCAGGGAACTTGAGTATAAGTTAATGGAAAAGGAAGAAGACGTAGATGAAGATTAAACGGGAATGTCATGCTCTGTGATGAAATTGACAAACCACTCAAAAACCGACTAAAAAAAAGGCTTCTGGAATAAAAGACATTCCCCTCAGAAACACTGAGATGCTTGGGAAAGCCAGCTGTCAGAACACTGTGCCACTTGCTGAGCAAAACAAGTTAATGAGTCCAAACATGAAGATCGCTTGGTTGATAGTGGCAGTGCAGTAGCGATTTTGTGTGGCATGTATTCCGCAAGTCCTTCTTAGGTTTCTGGAGGTCTACGAACACCTCACGAAATTTCCGTTAATTACGAGCCGGTATTTTGTGGGCGCGAGCTGGCATCCGATAGTGTCCAAACTGTGTTCCGTCGAGTTGAGATCAGGTGAATCTGGTGGCCATAACATCAGCAAGAGTTCAGTATCATGTTCCTCAACCACTGTAGTTCTGATTCTCGTCTTCCTGTTGGAAGATGCCACCGGCAGCGGGGAATACATCAACAGGAAGTGTCCAAACTGTGTTCCGTCGAGTTGAGATTAGATGAATCTGGTGGCCATAACATCAGCAAGAGTTCAGTATCATGTTCCTCAACCACTGTAGTTCCGATTCTCGTCTTCCTGTTGGAAGATGCCACCGGCAGCGGGAAAGACATCAACAGGAAGGGGCGCACTTGGTTCGTAGTAATGTTCACGTGGACCACAACAGTCACGATGCCTTGCCTTCGATTCCTGCCACAGGTCTCATGGCAGCCCATACCATAACATTGGCCCAACCGGCCTCTACCTGTGGCGGCGTGCCTTTCGAGTAGTCGTCCGCCTCGATGACAGCTTGTCTGGGACCGATGACCATCGCAGTCTGGTCCCTTTAATCCCACAAACCAACCAACAGCTTGTCTGGACACGGCTTTTGACCTGGTGTGACAAGAAACGTGATTCATCCGTCCAGTTGATAAGTTTCCATTGCTCAACGTATCAGTGAGGCGAGGACGTCCAATCCCTCGCCGCCCACTCGTGCTTTTACAGTTCTTCTACCAATTTCTGTTGACACTCAAAACAACAGCACGTACTCATGTGACTGGCTGTGCTGCTTATGGGAAGCTCGTTCACAGGCACCGGGCCAAAAAATCTACCGTTTCTCAAAGTCACGTAAGTCAGCGGATTTCTCCTTTGCGGTCAATACCATCACTAGAAGCATTCTCCATTCTTCTCTGCCCGCTTATGTTCTTTCCTTACACACCACTAGGCGGCATTCAGTATCGTGGCGGGCAGTGGCCATATTGTTTTGGGTAGTCACTGTATATTAGCCTATCAAAACACACGCTGATCTCTGGAAGAATGTAATAATTCAAATTCAAAATGAGGCAGGTGATATCATTGTACGGGAGCCCGGGACACGTTTACGCAGAGCAGTTTTATCGGGAACCATTGTCGCTAGACCGCTTCCGATGAGGGATGAATATTACTGCCTTGTACTGATAGCTTTGACGAACTTCGCGGCACCTCTTAGGACAAAGAACGTACACTACGTGATCAAAAATATCCGAACACCCCCAAAAACATAGTTTTTCATATTCGGCGCATTGTGCTGCCACCTACTACCAATTACTTCATATCAGCGACCTCAGTAGTCATTAGACATCTTGAGGAGCAGAATGGGGCGCTCCGCAGAACTCACAGACTTCGAACGTGGTCAGGTGATTGGGTATCACTTGCGTCATACGCCTGTACGCAAGATTTCCACACTCCTAAACATCCCTAGATCCACTGTTTTCGATGTGATAGTGAAGTGGAAACGTGAAGGGACACGCACAGACCAAAAACATGCAGACCGACCTCGTCTTTTGACTGACAGAGACCGCCGACAATTGAAGAGGGTCGTAATGTCTAATAGGCACACGTCTATGCAAACCATCACACAGGAATTTCACATTACATTTGGATCTACAGCAAGTACAATAACAGTTAAGCGGGAGGTGAGAAAACCTGGATTTCATGGTCGATCGGCTGCTCATAAGTCACACATCACGCCAGTAAATGCCAAACGACGCCTCGCTTGGCTTAAGGAGCGTAACCATTGCACGATTAAACAGAGGGTAAATGTATGGAGTGACGAATCACGGTACATTGTGTGGCGATCCGCTGGTAGGGTATGGGTATGGCGAATGCCGGGTGAACGTCATGTGCCAGTGTGTGTAGTGCCAACAGTAAAATTCGGAGGCGATTGTGTTATGATATGGTTGTACACTCCTGGAAATTGAAATAAGAACACCGTGAATTCATTGTCTCAGGAAGGGGAAACTTTATTGACACATTCCTGGGGTCAGATACATCACATGATCACACTGACAGAACCACAGGCACATAGACACAGGCAACAGAGCATGCACAATGTCGGCACTAGTACAGTGTATATCCACCTTTCGCAGCAATGCAGGCTGCTATTCTCCCATGGAGACGATCGTAGAGATGCTGGATGTAGTCCTGTGGAACGGCTTGCCATGCCATTTCCACCTGGCGCCTCAGTTGGACCAGCGTTCGTGCTGGACGTGCAGACCGCGTGAGACGACGCTTCATCCAGTCCCAAACATGCTCAATGGGGGACAGATCCGGAGATCTTGCTGGCCAGGGTAGTTGACTTACACCTTCTAGAGCACGTTGGGTGGCACGGGATACATGCGGACGTGCATTGTCCTGTTGGAACAGCTAGTTCCCTTGCCGGTCTAGGAATGGTAGAACGATGGGTTCGATGACGGTTTGGATGTACCATGCACTATTCAGTGTCCCCTCGACGATCACCAGTGGTGTACGGCCAGTGTAGGAGATCGCTCCCCACACCATGATGCCGGGTGTTGGCCCTGTGTGCCTCGGTCGTATGCAGTCCTGATTGTGGCGCTCACCTGCACGGCGCCAAACAAGCATACGACCATCATTGGTACCAAGGCAGAAGCGACTCTCATCGCTGAAGACGACACGTCTCCATTCGTCCCTCCATTCACGCCTGTCGCGACACCACTGGAGGCGGGCTGCACGATGTTGGGGCGTGAGCGGAAGACGGCCTAACGGTGTGCGGGACCGTAGCCCAGCTTCATGGAGACGGTTGCGAATGGTCCTCGCCGATACCCCAGGAGCAACATTGTCCCTAATTTGCTGGGAAGTGGCGGTGCGGTCCCCTACGGCACTGCGTAGGATCCTACGGTCTTGGCGTGCATCCGTGCGTCGCTGCGGTCCGGTCCCAGGTCGACGGGCACGTGCACCTTCCGCCGACCACTGGCGACAACATCGATGTACTGTGGAGACCTCACGCCCCACGTGTTGAGCAATTCGGCGGTACGTCCACCCGGCTTCCCGCATGCCCACTATACGCCCTCGCTCAAAGTCCGTCAACTGCACATACGGTTCACGTCCACGCTGTCGCGGCATGCTACCAGTGTTAAAGACTGCGATGGAGCTCCGTATGCCACGGCAAACTGGCTGACACTGACGGCGGCGGTGCACAAATGCTGCGCAGCTAGCGCCATTCGACGGCCAACACCGCGGTTCCTGGTGTGTCCGCTGTGCCGTGCGTGTGATCATTGCTTGTACAGCCCTCTCGCAGTGTCCGGAGCAAGTATGGTGGGTTTGACACACCGGTGTCAATGTGTTCTTTTTTCCATTTCCAGGAGTGTATATTGTGTTCGAACATTACGAATTACCTGGAAGAGAAAGGTGCGTTGACACACAGTCAACACGGATTTATAAAACATTGTTCTTGTGAAACACAACTAGCTCGTTACTCACAAGAAGCGTTGAGTGCTATTGACAAGGGATTTCAAATTGAGTCCGCATTTCTAGATTTCCAGTACACGATTCGTGATTTCCTATCAGACACGTCACAGTTCGTAGTAATTGATTGAAAGTCATCGGGTAAAAAAGATGCGATTTCTGGCGTTCCCCAAGGTAGTGTTATAAGCCCTTGGCTGTTTGTTATTTATATAATGATTTAGGAGACAATCTGAGCAACCGTCTTAGGTTGTTTGCAGTTGATACTGTCGCGTATCGACTAGTAAAGTCATCAGGAGATCAAAACTAATTGCAAAACGATTTACAAAATGTATCTCTATCGTGCGAAAATTGGCAGTTGACCCTAAATAACGAAAAGTGTGAGGTGATTCACATGAGTGCTATAAAGAATCCGTTAAACGTCGGTTACACGACAAATCAGTCAAGGCCGTAAATTCAACTAAACACCTAGGAATCACAATCAACTTAAATTGTGAGGAACACATAGGAAATTTTGTGGGTAAGACTAACCAAGGACTGCTTTTTGTTGGCAGGACACTTAGATCTACTAAGGAGACTGACTTCACTACACTTGTCCGTCCTCTTTTAAAATACTGCTGCGCGGTGTGATATCCTTACCAGATAGGATTGACGGAGTACATCGAGAAAGTTCAAACAAGGGCAGCACCTTTTGTATTATCGTGAAATAGGGGAGAGAGTGCCACTGAAATGATACAGGATTTAGGGTGGACATAATTAAAACAAAGGCGTTTTTAGTTGGAGCAAATCTCCTTCCGAAATTTCAATCACATATTGTATCCTCCGAATGTGAAAATATCTCGTTGACGCCCGTCTACATGGGGAGAAACGATGATCACAATAATACACTTCTGGAAATGGAAAAAAGAACACATTGGTACCGGTGTGTCAGACCCACCATACTTGCTCCGGACACTGCGAGAGGGCTGTACAAGCAATGATCACACGCACGGCACAGCGGACACACCAGGAACCGCGGTGTTGGCCGTCGAATGGCGCTAGCTGCGCAGCATTTGTGCACCGCCGCCGTCAGTGTCAGCCAGTTTGCCGTGGCATACGGAGCTCCATCGCAGTCCTTTAACACTGGTAGCATGCCGCGACAGCGTGGACGTGAACCGTATGTGCAGTTGACGGACTTTGAGCGAGGGCGTATAGTGGGCATGCGGGAGGCCGGGTGGACGTACCGCCGAATTGCTCAACACGTGGGGCGTGAGGTCTCCACAGTACATCGATGTTGTCGCCAGTGGTCGGCGGAAGGTGCACGTGCCCGTCGACCTGGGACCGGACCGCAGCGACGCACGGATGCACGCCAAGACCGTAGGATCCTACGCAGTGCCGTAGGGGACCGCACCGCCACTTCCCAGCAAATTAGGGACACTGTTGCTCCTGGGGTATCGGCGAGGACCATTCGCAACCGTCTGAATGAAGCTGGGCTACGGTCCCGCACACCGTTAGGCCGTCTTCCGCTCACGCCCCAACATCGTGCAGCCCGCCTCCAGTGGTGTCGCGACAGGCGTGAATGGAGGGACGAATGGAGACGTGTCGTCTTCAGCGATGAGAGTCGCTTCTGCCTTGGTGCCAATGATGGTCGTATGCGTGTTTGGCCCCGTGCAGGTGAGCGCCACAATCAGAACTGCATACGACCGAGGCACACAGGGCCAACACCCGGCATCATGGTGTGGGGAGCGATCTCCTACACTGGCCGTACACCACTGGTGATCGTCGAGGGGACACTGAATACTGCACGGTACATCCAAACCGTCATCGAACCCATCGTTCTACCATTCCTAGACCGGCAAGGGAACTTGCTGTTCCAACAGGACAATGCACGTCCGCATGTATCCCGTGCCACCCAACGTGCTCTACAAGGTGTAAGTCAACTACCCTGGCCAGCAAGATCTCCGGATCTGTCCCCCATTGAGCATGTTTGGGACTGGATGAAGCGTCGTCTCACGCGGTCTGCACGTCCAGCACGAACGCTGGTCCAACTGAGGCGCCAGGTGGAAATGGCATGGCAAGCCGTTCCACAGGACTACATCCAGCATCTCTACGATCGTCTCCATGGGAGAATAGCAGCCTGCATTGCTGCGAAAGGTGGATATACACTGTACTAGTGCCGACATTGTGCATGCTCTGTTGCCTGTGTCTATGTGCCTGTGGTTCTGTCAATGTGATCATGTGATGTATCTGACCCCAGGAATGTGTCAATAAAGTTTCCCCTTCCTGGGACAATGAATTCACGGTGTTCTTATTTCAATTTCCAGGAGTGTATAAGAGAAATCGAAGCTTGCACGAAAAGATATAGGTGTTCGTTTATTTTTTTATTTTTGCATGTGTACGTGACTGGTGATTCAAAAGTTTCTAGACATAACTCAGAACTAGAAACTTATTGGACATATAAGTACAGCGGACTAAAATTCGTCAAAGTATGATCCTTCAGCATCAACACAGCGGTGCCAGCGCGCCTTGCACTGTTCGTGGCCCTTTTGGAAGGCCTCGGGCGTCATGCTGTCAAGGGCTCTCGTCGAAGCCTGCTGGATGGCGTCGATGGAGTCGAATCGCTTCCCCTTTAGGCCTGTCTTGATTCGGGGGAACAGGAAAAAGTCACTTGGCGCCAAGTCGGGGCTGTAGGGTGGCTGAGGCAGTTGAATTTGACCAAAACTTCGGCGGCGGCGCGCGACGTGTGAGCGGGCACGTTGCCGCGGTGGAGAATCCAATTACCCTTGATCGCTGGGCGGACACGGCGAACTCGATTCCTCAAGACGACAGTCATTGTTTAAACGTTCCCGCACTCTCTGCACATTTTGATTCGTTCGGCTTGATGATGGCCTCCCAGACCGGTGGTCGTCTTCAACATTCCCGCGGCCATCTTTGAAACGTTTGTGCCACATGAAAATCATTGCACGGGACATGGCTTCCTCCTCTTGAATCATACCGAGAGTCTCCGTGGCGGTTTTGTTCATTCGCTCGCAAAAATCGCATAACGCTGCTCGAAGTGCTGCTCCATTTTCGCCTCTCCCACTTTTCGACCGAGGCCAATGACACGCACTCACGCTGCAAGCGATGTGCACTCTCCAGGGTTCCGGAGGCAACTGCCGCAGTGTCAGTTCGTTCCCTGAGACTCTCCCATTACTTCCCCCACCAGGCAGAACCGGACCGCGCGCGCTCCCCTACTCAGAAATGAATGTCTTGTAACTTCTGAATCACACCTTGTATAGGTGTTCGTTTCTTTTTGCATGCGTATGTGATTGGAATAACAGAGAATTATGGTGAAAATGGTTTGATGGGCCCTGTGCCAGGCACTTGAATGTCGTTTGCAGAGTATCCACGTAGATGTAGATTTGCAAGCCTCACTTCATTGTGCGTGGACAGACTCAGTTATTAAGTGATTAGACGTGGGCTGCGGGGGGGGGGGGGGGGGGAATTAGTCATCTCTCCATTCTTCATAGTCGTTTGGTCGCTTGATGGTGTGGGCGGCAGGCGCAGGGTCCATGCGGCTTTCAATGTCGCGGATTGTGGCGGGGAGCGGGCGGTCATCACACGTGTGTCCCGCGACGTTGCGGCGGGCCCCGGGACAGTTGGCTGCTTTGCAGAAGCAGCCTTGTCGCAGAACTACGAGGCAGATGTCAGGGGCCCTATTCTGACGTCTGACGTCTCGATAGTGACGTCATTTTCGGTTCTTTATCGAAATATCCTATTCAGTAAGCTTCTTAGACTTGTTATCGAACGGTCCTCCCACCGATTTTACTGCTATTGTACCGAGAGGTTTTGGATTTCGGTCTGGCCCTGTCGATCGGTAAGCTGTGGTTTATGTACACCTATAATTTGTCATTTTAAACACATTTAACTGTTTTAGCTTTGGATTTAGTGATTGTGTTACTAAAGAATCACCAGAGGACGTATCCATTTGGAAAGTGAGTTCTTAATACACTACAAGATTGTTAAGGCTTTCGTGGTCACTTGTTGACAAACTGCCTATTGGCTTCTGTCTCGGGTTCTTCGGCCGACGTTCATCTAATGATTTTTCTGACGTTTCTGACAGCCACGGAAGTTCTGGCTGTAGAGAAGCACTATCACACGCGCTTGTCCAGAGAAGCTGTAGAAATAGAAAAACACGCGAACAGTTTCAACAAGAAAGAGGAAAGCCTTAAGGTAAACGGATCCTGGCATCCCGTACTGCATCGAACGACCGTCGCAGGTAGCAAGAGGAGAACCGCACCGGAAATGACCGCGGAGAAGCCCTCGGACGTTGGCGCGCCAGGTACATACAGTCTGCGGCCGCGAGCTCGGCTCCAGTTCACCACCGGCAATGGAGGGTGAAGCTTTGACAATGCCAGCCACTCGTGCTAGCGAAACTTCAGAAAAATCATTAGATGAACGTCGGCCGAAGAACCCGAGACAGAAGCCAATAGGCAGTTTGTCTTCATAGACTATTTCCCTTTGTTAAAAATATGGCTATGTTAGGTTGTTACTGTGAATGATTACATAAAAAAAAGTTTTCGGTCGATATTCTCTCGAAATACGTGTTATTTTTATGCAAATAAGAGTTTAAAGATCATTAAATATCAAGACATCGGCTCTGCTTAAGTATATTACATGAGTGTGAACTAATGTTACTAGTGCCTTTGTGTACTTTTTTCCCACAAATAGCTTAGTTAATAATTATCGAAACGTGTTTACAACTTTCAAGTAACAATGGAAAGCAATTATATGAAGCCTGATATTGGAAACCTTCCAAACTATAACGCATTTATGACTTACGCAGCACTGTTTGGCAACGAAGTCAGCCTACGTTCCTCTACACAAGACTAGAACAAATGAGCAGTGCGTGTCTGTTGTGTGGCGAGGCCAAGTGTTGCCGTCACGGTAGCTCAGCGTGTTCGGTCAGAGGCGTAACTGCCCTTTGTAATAAAAAAACTGAGTTGATGGAACAACTACGAAGTTAAACGGGTGTCTTATGACGTCCGCCCCGAGCAGATACAACGAACGAAAACGAACAAAATGAGATTCAATTTTAAAAAAAGTGGTTAGCACGCGGGAATGCGATACCAAAGGTCACGGGTTCGCGCATGGGTGGATGCAAAAAAAATTTTCTGACACATTGTTATTCGTGTAAGATAAGATTTTTCTGCAATATTCGTTATTACTTACATGGCAGTTATAAGAGTCGAGGGGCATGAAAGGGAAGCAGTGGTTGGGAAAGGAGTAAGACAGGGTTGTAGCCTCTCCCCGATGTTATTCAATCTGTATATTGAGCAAGCAGTAAAGGAAACAAAAGAAAAATTCGGAGTAGGTATTAAAATTCATGGAGAAGAAGTAAAAACTTTGAGGTTCGCTGATGACATTGTAATTCTGTCAGAGACAGCAAAGGACTTGGAAGAGCAGTTGAACGGAATGGACAGTGTCTTGAAAGGAGGATATAAGATGAACATCAACAAAAGCAAAACGAGGTTAATGGAATGTAGTCAAATTAAGTCGGGTGATGCTGAGGGAATTAGATTAGGAAATGAGACACTTAAAGTAGTAAAGGAGTTTTGCTATTTAGGGAGTAAAATAACCGATGATGGTCGAAGTAGAGAGGATATAAAATGTAGACTGACAATGGCAAGGAAAGCGTTTCTCAAGAAGAGGAATTTGTTAACATCGAGTATAGATTTAAGTGTCAGGAAGTCGTTTCTGAAAGTATTTGTATGGAGTGTAGCCATGTATGGAAGTGAAACATGGACGATAACTAGTTTGGACAAGAAGAGAATAGAAGCTTTCGAAATGTGGTGCTACAGAAGAATGCTGAAGATAAGGTGGGTAGATCACGTAACTAATGAGGAGGTATTGAATAGGATCGGGGAGAAGAGAAGTTTGTGGCACAACTTGACTAGAAGAAGGGATCGGTTGGTAGGACATGTTTTGAGGCATCAAGGGATCACAAATTTAGCATTGGAGGGCAGTGTGGAGGGTAAAAATCGTAGAGGGAGACCAAGAGATGAATACACTAAGCAGATTCAGAAGGATGTAGGTTGCAGTAGATACTGGGAGATGAAGAGGCTTGCACAGGATAGAGTAGCATGGAGAGCTGCATCAAACCAGTCTCAGGACTGAAGACCACAACAACAACAACAACAACTTACATGTAAGAGCGCCTTTCCTCAGTAGCGATTTCGTGATTTCTGTGTTTAAAATATGAAATATGAAATTGTTGGAGATGAAATTGCTGTGAGCGAAACAACCGACAGGGACCTTTATTTTTTTTCTTGTCAGAAATAATTCACCATATTTTCAGAATATGTAGCAATTTCCGAGTATGCGGTTAGACAGGAATCTAAGAGCACAACTTAAATTACTGGGAATGTAACTATCAGCAGTCATCTTCATAATCTTTTGTGTCACAAGTATTTATCTGCGATCGAATCCTCAACCACAGTAGACAGAAATGAAAGATCTCTGCCGCAATATTTTTAGACCATAGCACCATATACGAAACATTTTCATTCATGAGATGCATGTTATAAACTTCGACGAACCGCACAAGCTCTCGAAAACGCGTTTTTTTTAAATTTCTTATTTATTTTTATGACCCAAATCGTTCACGCATCATATACGGAAATTGGCTACTTAATCATTTGGATCTCTAGGAGCGTGTTTTTATAGATGTATTAGTACAATGTGGTAATACACACTATTCTTAACTCATTTTCCGAAACGTAAAATCCAAAACACGATGTCAATGTGAATGAGAATAAGATGACATAATGCGGCAATTACGACAATCTGCAGAATACAGTCAGATATGCTATCGTTATTATGCATGCATGGAAACATGCAGTCAGAGAAACTGTAAAATTGTTTATGCATTTCAGCTGAGAATCATGGAAATGAATATACTGCGCCTGATACTGTTAAGTAGGAGGCAAGGGCGATGAAGGCGGGCACGTCAGCTCGATGGAATGCGGCGTCATGCGTTATGGCAACGTGAACGCAATTTTCGGTACTTGGAAGAATAGCGCGCCTGTGTCGTCTGCTAGCCGCTTTGTGTTCGTGGCGCTGTGCGCGCTGCAGTGCGCATGCGTGGATCTGTAGCAGCTTGCTTTTGATTGGCTTGCGTGACACGAACTGACAACAGCGCTTCGGTTCTCTAGACCCGAACGGTATCGCTACCGAAATGCATACTGAATAATGCAGAGACTCTAATTCGAGTACTAGAACGTTCGGTGGTATTGGGTACCGAAACGATCGGCACAATGGCGGAAAGATACAGAATAGGCACCCAGATGGAGAAACTGGTACCTGCAGTCGAGAGCTTACGTCCCAAGCAATGGACCACAAGGATTCTTCCAGTCAACACGGAGCGGAGAAGAATAAGTCACAAGATGACTACGAACATTCAGACGGGACTGAGGATCGGAATGAAAGCTAGAAGACCAAGTAGGCAGTGCGTTGGGGCTCCCCCCCCCCCCCCGCCCCCCCTCTCCCCATGTCCTATTGCTTTCGCGCTGCCTCATCAACTGTTCGCATCAACTCTCCTGCCTCCCCTTAACTCACAGACTGTCCTAGATCTTTGTCCTCTCAGTCTCAGGGTACCGACTGCGCGCGAAAAGGTTTACTGTTTGCCCAACCCCAGGAGAGCAGGCTCAGCATTACGTCGGCAAACAGGTCGACTGCGCTCGATACGATTCAAACAGGTCGACTGCGCTCGATACGATGCAAACAGGTCGACTGCGTGCGGCTGTTTCATTTGCTGCTTGGTAATGTTTACACTGAACCGTCGGTAGCACTGTTATCACGAGTCACTTTGTCGGAGTGCCGTATTGTGTATGCAGTTCCTAATTCTCGCATGTGAGTGGTAAATTTCCTGTGGAGGATGTAACAAATGAAAGAGGCCATAAGTTGACTGTTGTCGGAAGAAATAAATTTCGGAAAGATAAGAGATACACAACCTGGAATAGCGTGGAGGGGCTTAATAAAATTGTACGTCACGTATTTACTTAAAAGCTATTTCCACCCACATTCTGTTTACTAAATGAATACAGTCATAACCACGAAGGCATTGATAACTTAAGCAGACAGACACAGTTAACTACCAGTAACGCAAAACAAAGACTATTACTGAATCATATGCGAGCTCTTTAACATTAATTCTTAAAGAAGCTGCCTCCAATGGACTCATTATTTCCAGCCAAGTGGTAGACATAAAGAAGTGTCTTTATTGGGCCAGAAGGTCTATTTTGCCGCATAGTGTTCGCAGGAAATGTCCATTTTAAGTGTAAAAGGAAAATATCATTCTCATCGACGATTCTGCCTTTAACACGGTGTCCTTTTGAACTGACCGATTCACCTTTGTAACAGTAAACGTGAAAAACACATTCAGTATACACAGGAATTGATTTTAAATTACAGAAATGGAACTACGACATGTTTTAATTTTTTAAAAGGCGTTTCTTATTGTCATCATAAGAAATGAAAGTAGTTTCCATGTGTTTTGAAATACCTTGGTGAGTGCCTCATTATGGGCACGAGTATTTTATGAAGCAAGCGTAATCTAGTTTAGCAGTCATGTAGACTCGAGTCAATGGCAACAGGAAGGAGAATGCGGTAGTGCCGACTTAAGGTGTGTTTTCCTCCGCACGCAAAAACTGACCGCCACACACACTTGACCTGTTTCGAAAAGTAATCGCACGGGCAGCTGACCAGTTCAAGAGCAGGTAAAATTTGTGCACAGGTGCACAACAGCGGCGTTCTTCTCACTGTAGGTGAGCCTCCGCGCAAGGTGTTAGTTCTGAAGTGAGCCAGCGGCTTCCACGAGCCTCTCCCTGCGAGGGGTGCGGAACGCCCCCATTTCCCCATCCCCAGTGCCCGTCGCTGTCGGCGCTCCAAGACTCCCTCCTCACTCTTAGCCACCAGCGATGACTGCTAAAAGTATTTTAGTTTCTAATCTAGTTCGTAGGATTCGTCGACCTGGAAAAAGCATTCGACAGTGTAAAATGGTGTAAGATTTTTCGAAATTCTATAGGGAGAGAGAGTAATATACGACATGTACAAAAGCCAAGAGCGAATGAAAGGAGTGGACGACCAAGAAATACGACATGTACAAGAGCCAAGAGCGAATATAAAGAGTGGACGACCAAGAACGAAGTGCTCAGATTAAAAAGGATGTAGGACAGGGTTGTGGTCTTTTGCCCCTACTGTTCAATCTACAGGGTGAGTCACTAGCTGTTGCCACCAGGAATAACTCCGAAAGTATGATAGTAGCTGACTATTTTGTGGGACAAATGTTGCATGGGACAACGGGGGCCATAATAGGACGTTAGATTTTTGTTGCTAGATGTGGTCGCTTCAGCGATATGAAGGTCAACTTTGTTTTTTAAATGGAATGCTATAGATTGGTACTTATTATCCGATAGCGGCTATCGAGACGAATCCAATGATGTGTAACAGTAAGGTCTTTCAACGTCAACGAAGCTCAGAGGTACGATATATGCCGGCCGTGGTGGCCGAGCGGTTCTAGGCGCTTCAGTCTGGAACCGCGCGACCGCTACTGTCGCATGTTCGAATCCTGCCTCGGGCATGGCTGTATGTGATGTCCTTAGGTTAGTTAGGTTTAAGTAGTTCTAAGTTCTAGGGGACTGATGACCTCAGATGTTAAGTACCGTAGTGGTTAGAGCCATTTGGACCATTTGAGCCATACGATATACGAGAGACAATTATCACAGCATGTGCTTCGATAAGTGCCGAAGTGATAAGGAATACCACTCGATTTATGATAAGAAGAATGCTGCACTGCATTGATACCAATGGTCATCGCTTCGAACACCTTCTGTAAATGGACGTTCATGCCACCTTTTTTACCTTCGTTGATCCTGAAAGACATTACTGTTCACATCATTGAATTCGTCTCCATAGCCGCTATTAAACTATAGGGTCCCATAAAAAAAAACCAAAGTTGCCCTTCATATCTCTGACGCGACCCCACCTAGCAACAGGAAACAAAACATCATATCATGGCCCCTGTTGTCTCATGCAACATTTGTCTCACAAACTTTTCAGCTACTATCGTACTTTCGGATTTATTCTGAGTGGTAATAGTGACTCATCCTGTATACATGGAAGAAGTGATCATGGAAATAGAAGAAATGTTCAGGAGTGTAATTAAAATTCAGTGATAAAGTTCGCTGATGACATTGCTGTCGTTAGCGAAAGTGAAGAAGAATTACGTGGTCTTCTGAATGGAAAGAACAGTTTAATGAGCACAGAATATGGATTGAAAGTAAATCGAAGAAAGACGAAAGTAATGAGAAGTTGCAGAAGTGAGAACAGCGAGAAACTTAGCATCAGGATTGATTCTACTGCCTAGGCAGCAAAATAACTAATCACGGACGGAGCAAGGGGTGCATAAAATGAAGACTAGCACTGGTAGAAAGGGAATTCAGGGCCAAGAGAAGTCTACCGGTGTCAAACATAGGCTTTAATTTGAGGAAGAAACTTCTGGGAATGTACGTTTGGAGCACAGCATTGTATGGTAGTGAAACATGGACTGTGGGGAAACCGGGACAGAGGAGAATCGAAGCATCTGAGATGTGGTGCTGCAGACGAATGTTGAAAATTAGGTGGACTGATACGGAAAAGAATGACAAGGTTCTGCGCAGAATCTAAAAGGAAAGGAATTTGTGGAAAACACTGACAACGGGGACAGGATGATAGGACGTCTGTTAAGACACCGGGGAATGACTTCAATGGAACTAGAGGGAGCTGTAGAGGGCAAAAACTGCAGAGAAAGACAGAGATTGGAATACATCCAGCAAATAATTAAGGACGTAGGTGGCAAGTGCTACTCTGAGATGAAGAGGTTGGCGTAGGAGAGGAATTCGTCGCGGCCTCATCAAACCAGTCAGGAAAAAAAAACTAGTGCACATGTACGTCAACAATGAATAGATGAGCTTCATGGCGCAAGTTAGACAATGACAATAAGGATCGAAACTGGTTACATTTAGACTAACATAAAGAAAACCCAATGCATTTCGAAATGAAAAAAGAAAACAAAAAAAAAAAACAGTGAACGATTCTTTGTCTTAGGGCAGTTGAAGACAACAATGGAATGGCCAGTTAAGTAAATAAACTGAACATTCCAAATGGACTAAGACTCCTTTTGCTAGTATTAATGAAGTTTTCACAAACTCTGCGTCTTAGTGTGAACTCCAGTTTAGACCAATGGCGGGGAGCCAATAAATGTTAACGCGGATGCCAATCAGAAATCGAGGGCTGCTGAGTGAGATGTGTGACGGATGCGTTCTCTGAACAACTAGGAGCGACAGGAAAACGTACAGCTGGATTACGGTACGCGCTAGGAAGGAAGTCGTAAGTAGACCTGTAACAGAACAGCTATGGCCAAACAGATTGATGACTTTTTTTTTTCAATATCGCTTTCGATAGACACCATGTAATCAAAGATATCCGGACACCCACAAAAACATAAGTTTTTCATTTTAGGTGTATTGTGCTGCCACGAAATGCCAGGTACTCCATATCAGCGACCTCAGTAGTCATTAGACATCGTGAGAGATCGGAATGGGGCGCTCCGCGGAACTCACAGACTTAGAACATGGTCAGGTGATTGGGTGTACGTCTATACGCGAGATTTCCACACTCACAAACATCCCTAGGTCCACTGTTTCCGATGTGATAATGAAGTGAAAACGTGAAGGGACACGTACAGTACAAAAGCGTACTGGACGATCTCGTCTTTTGACTGACAAAAGACCGCCGACAGTTGGAGAGGGTCGTAATGTGTAGTAGGCAGACATCTATCCAGACCATCACACAGGAATTCCAAACTGCATCAGGATCTACTGCAAGTACTATGATAGTTAAGCGGGAGGTGAGAAAACGTGACTCACGGTACACAATTTGTCTGGGTGTGGGTATGGCGAATGCCCGATGAACGTCATCTGCCAGCCTGTGTAGTACCAGTAAAATTCGGAGCCGTCAGTGTTATGGTGTGTTCGTGTTTTTCATGGCCAGCCTATGTGGCCGAGCGGTTCTAGGCGCTGCAGTCTGGAACCGCGCGACCGCTACGTTCGCAGGTTAGAATCCTGCCTCGGGCATGGATGTGTGTGATGTCCTTAGGTTAGTTAGGTTTAAGTAGTTCTAAGTTCTAGGGGATGAACCATTTTTTTGTTTTTCATGAAGGGCGTGTGCACCTCTTGTTATATTGCGTGGCGCTATCACAGCACAGGTGTACACTGATGTTTTAAGCACCTTCTTGCTTTCCACTATTCAAGAGCAATTCGGGGATGGCGATTGCATCTTTCAACACGATCGAGCACCTGTTCATAATGCACTGTCTGTGGCGGAGCGGTTACATGACAATAACATCCCTGTTATGGACTGGCCTGCACACAGTCCTGACCTGAATCTTATAGAACACCTTTGGGATGTTTTGGAACGCCGACGTCGTGTCAGGCCTCACCGACCGATATCGATACCTCTCCTGAGTGCAACACTCCGTTAACAATGGGCCGCCATTCCCCAAGAAACCTTCCAGGACCTGATTGAACGTATTCCTGCAAGACTGGAAGCTGTCATCAAGGCTAAGGGTGGGCCAACAGGATACTGAACTCCAGAATTGCCTTTGGAGAGCGCCACGAACATATAAGTCATTTTCAGCCAGGTGTCTGGATACTTTTGATCACATAGTGTATGATTAAGACAGTGTTTTTGGAATTTTTATGGTCGAACCCCTGCATCCATCAGTTACTTTGGAAACAGGAGTGGATTGCCTTAATCGTTCAACAACAATCCATTTAGAACTCAGAAGGTTCAGTTCATAACGAAAGGTGACAATATCTTATTTACCCAAATAAATCTGCTTCAGATACTCCGGTAATGATAGGCCGAATCTTTTGCGTAAACTGATAACTTTCGCGAAGGATAAAAGTTACAATCTGTACTACAGACAAGGTAACGCGCCACGGCTTCTTAGACGGCAGCTACAGCGGCGATGACGTGGAACAATAGCTTTCATAATTCAGTATAAATGATGTGACAATACTTGGAGCACTGAACGATGTTAACATATGCAAGAAACAGTTGCAAGACGAAATAGTCACAATAATACCACATTCATGACAATTGTCAAATAAGTAACTAGAAGGAATTGTATGCACATTGTTGCCCCTTAAAAGGACCTAAAATCGTGAGTGTTCAGTCACAGACCTTAGGGAGAATGAGGTGGATGTGCGTGATATATGTTACCTGGCTATCGGTGGACCAAGGAAGTTCGTTCTTTGCTGGATGACAGAAGCCATGAAAACACAGAGACGACGATGTAAGAAATGGTGAGCGAAAGATATCTGAAAACAAACTGAAACACGTGAAGACTGAGATTTTCACTCTGCAGCGGAGAGTGCGCAGATATGAAACTTCCTGGCAGATTAAAACTGTGTGCCGGACCGAGACTCGCACGTTTGCCTTTCGCGGACAAGTGCTCTACCAACTGAGAGACCCAAGCACGACTCATGCCCCGTCCTCACAGCTTTACTTCTGCCAGTATCTCGTCTCCTACCTTCCAAACTCTGAATCCAGAGTGAAAATCTCATTCTTGAAACATCCCCCAGGCTGTGGCTAAGCCATTTCTCCGTAATATCCATTCTTTCAGGAGTGCTAGTTCTGCAAGTTTCGCAGGAGAGTTTCTGTAAAGTTCGGAAGGTAGGAGACGAGATACTGGCAGAAGTAAAGCTGTGAGGACGGGGCGTGAGTCGTGCTTGGGTAGTTCAATTGGTAGAGCACTTGTCAGCAAAGGTCCCGAGTTAGAGTCTCGGTCCGGCACACAGTTTTAATCTGCCAGGAAGTTTCAACGTGGAGACTGTAATGCATGGAAAATTGTAGAGAAGGCCCTTGCTATCCAGAGGATGTGACTAATGACGGCAATTTCTTCGTTGAGAGGAACGCCATGATAGTGAATACAGACACGCAACCATGCATATACGAGGATTTCACCTTAATGGAATGGGAAAAGAATCAGGAACTACAGTGCGGGCAAAGTAAAACTGACCATAAAAACAGAAAGTTGCCTGTTCACTTGCCAATTTCATTTCTTCACGTTATATTTTGCTTTTACCGGATCACGACAGTTATCGTTGCAATACAGGTATCTACTATACTCAGCTTCGATTGATCAATATAAGCTATCCGAGCAACCTCTTTGCAAGCTCACTGAGACTATTTCACATCTTTCGGAAGCCAGTTTGTGTTTCTGCCAATGAGAAAAGGTTATTTCGGCACGTACAATTACCCTGCAATTAAGGATGCGGCAGTATTCTTCCGCATGGTAAAATGTAAACTTGTAGTTTTCTCGAACTTGACTGAATTGCAGTTAATTATAGCGACACACATTATCTATCCAATCTATCCTGATGTAGGTTCAAAGTTATAATCCTCTTCTAAATTATGAAAGACTTACTGCCTTGTTTAAAGTGGTGTAGTGGGAACCTAATATGTCGATCACTCGCTGTGTAATTGAATTCTAGTTTCGTTGTTTTTTCAGCTGATGTGGGCTTTTAAATCAATTCTTTTTCTTGGTCACAATATATACTTGTTCATCAACTAATGTCTGAATTATTTCGATCCAAAGAGAGTAATTCTTTGTTATTTACGTATGACAGTGCCACGTTGCATTGCCACGGATTCGACTTACAATGTACGAATATTGTAATTCCGTCACCGAGCGAGGTGGCGCAGTGGTTAGCACACTGGACTCGCATTCGGGAGGACGACGGTTCAATCCCGTCTCCGGCCATCCTGATTTAGGTTTTCCGTGATTTCCCTAAATCGCTTCAGGCAAATGCCGGGATGTTTCCTTTGAAAGGGCACGGCCGATTTCCTTCCCCATCCTTTCCTCACCCGAGCTTGCGCTCCGTCTCTAATGACCTCGTTGTCGACGGGACGTTAAACACTAATATCCTCCTCCTCCTCCTAATTCCGTCGAAACGACATACTGAGTTTCAGTCACTAAGTAAGTAATCAATACCTTCTCTTCGGATGCAATCAAGTCAAAAGTACATACAAGGGATGTAAATGAGAGATGAGTGCTGGATTTGCTGCGAAGTGATGTCACATATTGCTGTGATATTATGTGGCGATCATATATTGATTCTGGAAACTTACTTATTCCTTTTACTTTAAAGTCAGTGATTGCAAAATTGAGAATACATCCTCATTAGCACAGGTGGATGCTGTAAGCAGAGAAGTAAAACTTGTTCAATTCTCAATCACTTTCTCGACGAAACATTGCTGACTCCTTACTATTCAGATAGCGCCTATGAGAGCCTATCTGCTGTTGCCCTGGCCTATGGAAATGCCTATGTGTGCTTGGGTAGTTATATTAAACGAGTTAGATTTCACTGCCAAATGGTTTTTGCGGTGTAAGGTTTACCAGCGGAGCGCAGAAAAAGCGAATATGCTCTTGTTTATTAAAAGACTCTTAATGAAAAGTGTACACCCTCCTCCTACCATCCCATCTTCAAAAGTTTTCCAAAAAATTTTGGGGCAAGAACATATTCGCGTTCTTTCTAACATGCAACTCACCTCTTATTTCCATAAGCTAACCAAACTGTAACTGGCTCGCACCCACAAGTCCATCACTGTAAGTCTCTCATACCCATCCACCTACACCTACCATTCTCCCTCACTCATTTAGCCCAACTGTGTCATTTTCTTTTTCTGTCTCCCTAACTGACACTATCCCCTGTCTCACAGCCACATTATCCTGTCTCATTAGTGCAGTCGCCTCTCACTGTGACTCTCTTGATCTTGTTTACTGCTACTACTCATTTATTCCTTCCCACTGCTGCCGTATCTTCTTTCACTATCTCTCTCTTCCTCCGTTGTCATTGTCATAGGCTCTGTGCCTCACTGTCACTGGCTCTCACTTCCATATTCTTCTCTTTATTCCTCTCACAAAGGCACTGGCTGCCTCCTGCACTCTTTTCCCAGCACTTTTCTGACACTGTTAACCTTTTTTCCACTGCCACTGTGTTCCTCTCTTTCTCCCACACTATTGTCTCCTTCGCTCTTCCTATACCATAGCCCCTGTTACTGTGTTCCAGTATTTATCACTTTTACGTCTCTCTCCTACTGGCACTGTATCGTTCTCTCTCAGCATAAGATGGCGGGTTTGATCGCATGACGAAATTTTTGGGAAAATTTTTGAAGGTGCTGAGGTAGGCAGAGAGGGGCAACTAGTACACCACTTTCCAGTGAGAGTCTTTTAATAAACAGGAGTATATTCGCCATTTTTTTTTTGCTCCTATAGGAGCATTTTTCCGCTGGTTCCCGTCTTTTCCGTGCTGTAGCAGGACCTGTCACTCATATGGAAAGAACTTATGGATCAGTAAAATTTTGATAGTCTACTTATATGAAATTGAAATAACGATTACTGTATAATTGTACACCTCAGACCGGATTTTATATTAAAAAAAAATTGTATGTGCTTCAGTACTGCAGCAACAAGGGGTTTCCAGATTCCTTCTGATGACACAGATACAGTTTACGGCGTATTTATCCGTGCTATATCATTTTGAAAACTACGTTTTCACTTCATACTGCATTTGGGGGGGTATTTTTCGCGTACAATTAGGATAAATATGAACCTCTGTATCTTGAGGTGGATAAAGATGTCAAAATTTTTAAGGTTGTCCTAGATCGGGATCTTAGGAACATATTGTAAATATCTAGCCATTTGCTACCCGTAGTCGTCTTGGAATCCGCCGCTGGGTTTTGGTACATGAAAACCATTTTTTCCGGATTTCTCAGGAAACCTCCCATGAACTAAATGGTGCCCCCGTGAGCCCCTTAAGGCACACCATAGACCACATATGCAACTAGAACCAACCGATTTTTTCCATTTGCCTAAGCTGGAGGAAGCGTCTAATATTCGAAGTTTGACCCTGTACTGTAGGGTAGTTATAGTAACACGATCGTGCTGTTAGGTATACAAATGGTCCCTAGTCCAAGGGCTATCCAAAATACATGACCCTGCCTTTGTATCACCAATAGAACCCGAAGTATGAGCCCCTGAAAAATACTGTTTTTCTGTGGTGTGTTTTGGAACATATTGAGTAGGACGTGCTGTCACATGCGCACCAGTATGTACTGGCTTAAATATCAGTACTTCTGGGAGTAGTTCATGCCTTTTACTCACAACAGAAATCTTTCAGTTTACATCAAGGAAGACAAGCCACCTTGCGTCATCTGCACCCAGGCGGATGTTGTAAGCTGAGTTGTCTATGCTGACGTGTATGAAATATTCACTCTACCGGTTTTATATTGCCCACCCCGTTTATTATTATTACCTTTTGTTCCAGCAGTGGAAAATGAAAAGTGTACAAGACACGGCTCTGTAACACTGCATTTATATGAAGCATTGAAAGCAGGTACCGGGAAACTAACGATAGTGTGACTCGCAGCATGGCTGTACACAGAAAAGCGACCAACGAAATCTGCGTTCCAAACTTGACGAAGGTTACGAGTCAACTTGTCGAAATATCAAGTAAAAAGAAATTGACAATTACCAGCTTTGCCGAGAAAGCTTTAAGGACAACGTGTTAGTTATATACTGGTGTTTTCATCGACGTTGGCCTCTACAAAATAACCTGCCACAAGGCAAGTGAACTGGATGAAGTCGCCGTAATGAAAGGGCTTGAAAGGAGAATCGTCTGAATTCAGACAACGAGCTAATTTTTTTTACCTATTTTGCTTTTGTCAGAATAACAGCGATTATACAATTTCAGAGACTCCAGATTGAAAGGCATTGATAAAGTACAAATAATATTTAATTTTGTTTCTTCACGGTAACATCAGAAAGCAACGCTGTAAAAAGTTCGGCACAATGTCAGCGAATATGCCCTACAGCCCAATTAAGCGTCAGTGAAACAAATAATTCCCTTTGAACGCAAATTACACGGTGAAAATTTTGCAGATACTCATTACAGCGAGTGTATAAATTTCAGACTATTGGTTGCTCCCCGTAAGCAAAGCGACAGTAACATGAGCAATTAATTAACAATGTGGTTCTTCAAACGAACCTCGCTGTTCTGGTTCAAAAATGGCTCTGAGCACTATGGGACTTAACATCTATGGTCATCAGTCCCCTAGAACTTAGAACTACTTAAACCTAACTAACCTAAGGACAGCACACAACACCCAGCCATCACGAGGCAGAGAAAATCCCTGACCCCGCCGGGAATCGAACCCGGGAACCCGGGCGTGGGAAGCGAGAACGCTACCGCACGACCACGAGATGTGGGCCGCTGTTCTGGTGGAGCGAACACAATTACGGTAACGAAATTACGCCAGCGTAAACATGACTCGAAAACTGCACATCGCCCCTCTGATACACAAACAGCAATCTGAAGCTGCTGATCAGTGTAGTAGAAGTACAGAATATACACTTGTGTAAAGAACGGTTTGCAACACAGGTAAGAGCAAAGAAATACATATACCACAAATAGAGTGTAATAGATCAGGGGAATACGTACAAATCGCTACAGTATAGTCGGGATTTGTTGAACGCATTATAATACGAAACCAGGTCCGCCATGTGGTATAGTGTTGGATTCGGTGAGATATCTAATGTGTGTAGATGGCAAACAATACTGTTGGCAGAACATCCGCAACTGAGCATTATAGCAGAGGTTGAAAAGACCGCTTTAGTCATAAATCTCTTCTGCGCTCATAGGCAGCACACCGCGCGTGGTACACTCGGTGGTCGGGGACCACAGCACAGCTACGACACCTGAGGATGGGCTTATAACAGTCCGAAATCGATTCTGTGAAAATAAAGTAATTTACAACTGAAGCGGTATTTTCAAACCTCTGCTGTGTGTAGATGGGTTCTGTTATGATGACGACAAACGAGTAGACGCCAATGTTGACTGGTGGCCAATGCTAAATAGAAACATATACGAGGTGCATTCAAGTTCTAAGGCCTCCGATTTTTATCTAATTAACTACTCACCCGAAATCGATGAAACTGGCGTTACCACTCGACGTAATCGCCCTGCAGACGTACACATTTTTCACAACGCTGACGCCATGATTCCATGGCAGCGGCGAAGGCTTCTTTAGGAGTCTGTTTTGACCACTGGAAAATCGCTGAGGCAATAGCAGCACGGCTGGTGAATGTGCGGCCACGGAGAGTGTATTTCATTGTTGGAAAAAGCCAAAAGTCACTAGGAGCCAGGTCAGGTGAGTAGGGAGCATGAGGAATCACTTCAAAGTTGTTATCACGAAGAAACTGTTGCGTAACGTTAGCTCGATGTGCGGGTGCGTTGTCTTGGTGAAACAGCACACGCGCAGCCCTTCCCGGACGTTTTTGTTGCAGTGCAGGAATGAATTTGTTCTTAAAAACATTTTAGTAGGATGCACCTGTTATCGTAGTGCCCTTTGGAACGCAATGGGTAAGGATTACGCCCTCGCTGTCCCATGGACACCATCATTTTTTCAGCACTTTTGGTTACCCGAAATTTTTTTGGTGGCGGTGAATCTGTGTGCTTCCATTGAGCTGACTGGTGATTTGTTTCTGGATTGAAAAATGGCATCCACGTCTCATCCATTGTCACAACCGACGAAAAGAAAGTCCCATTCATGCTGTCGTTGCGCGTCAACATTGCTTGGCAACATGCCGCACGGGCAGCCATGTGGTCGTCCGTCAGCATTCGTGGCACCCACCTGGATGACACTTTTCGAATTTTCAGGTCGTCATGCAGGATTGTGTGCACAGAACCCACAGAAATGCCAACTCTGAAGGCGATCTGTTCAACAGTCATTCGGCGATCCCCCAAAACAATTCTCTCCACTTTCTCCATCATGTCGTCAGACCAGCTTGTGCGATTCTGACGTTGTTTCAGTTTGTTGGCACACGATGTTCTGCCTTCATTAAAGTGTCGCACCCACGAACGCACTTTCGACACATCCATAACTCCATCACCACATGTCTCCTTCAACTGTCGATGAATTTCAGTTGGTTTCACACCAGGCAAATTCAGAAAACGAATGATTGCACACTGTTCAAGTAAGGGAAACGTCGCCATTTCAAGTATTTAAAACATTTCTCATTCTCGCCGCTGGCGGTAAAATTCCATCTGCCGTACGGTGCTGCCATCTCTGGGACGTATTGACAATGAACGCGGCCTCATTTTAAAACAATGCGCTTGTTTCTATCTCTTTCCAGTCCGGCGAAAAAAAATCGGAGGCCTTAGAACTTGAATGCACCGCGTAAACACAGCAGGTTTGTCAGTAACGTCGATAAGGTGCTGGCTGCATGGTCTGGATCTGCAACGACTAAAATAATTAGAAGTCGTTGGTAAGAAACAATATATATTGTACTTAACTGGTTGCCTGCCGGAGTGGCCGAGTGGTTCTAGGCGCTACAGTCAGGAACCGCGCGACCACTACGGTCACAGGTTCGAATTCTGCCTCGGGCATGGATGTGCGTGATGTCCTTAGGTTAGTTAGGTTTAAGTTGTTCTGAGTTATAGGGCACTGATGACTTCAGAAGTTAAGTCCAGTAGTGCTCAGAGCCATTTGAGCCACTTAACTGGTTGTACGGGATTCTTCTTGGCTGCATACATATAAACCTGGGCTACTGAGGCCTCACATAGGCCATACGTCACTAAGCGCCTTGTTAGAGGTTGCTTCCTATCAGCTGCAGACCATGCTACTTTACTATTTGACGTCCTGAGCAAGAGTGGACGAGAGCTCGCTAGAAACTTGATACAAGCCGCGGGGCGGCGCTAGGGGCGCTGGTCGCGACTCGCGGGTCCAACGATACTAATACGGGCCGCGGTCGATAACTGCAACCCCTAACAGGTGTGGTATCGAACGTTGACACCACAGGTTCGTCTCCCTCTGCCAGTGTGTTTCGGCTCCCTCTGCTAGTTTTTTGTTGTTGTTGTCATCATGCAGATCGTTTCCTACTGTTTTCCTGCAGGAGACTTATTTAGATCATGAGCAGAGTGTCCAAAAAGAATGTAATGCAACGCAAATTATAGACATATAGAGGTTATTTGGAGAGAGTATGAAGACCAGAGTGGTAACTGACTCAGGGAGTGATTGTTTACAGATGATATATGGGAAGACCACCAGGTTGTCGTCTGAAGATAAACCAGTTCCTTGGTTGTTCAACATCTACATCTACATCTATACTCCGCAAACCACCAGGCGGTGTGTGGCGGAGGGTACCTTGAGTACCTCTTTCGGTTCTCCCTTCTATTCCAGTCTCATATTGTTCGTGGAACGAAAGATTGTCGGTATGCCTCTGTGTGGGCTCTAATCTCTCTGATTTTATCCTCATGGTCTCTTCGGGAGATATACGTAGGAGGGAGCAATATACTGCTTGACTCCTCGCTGAAGGTATGTTCCCGAAACTTCAACAAAAGCCCGAACCAAGCTACTGAGCGTCTGTCTTGCACAGTCTTCCAATGGAGTTTATCTATCATCGCCGTAACGCTTTCGCGATTACTAAATGATCCTGTAACGAAGCGCGCTGCTCTCCGTCGGATCTTATCTATCTCTTCTATCAGCCCTATCTGGTACGGATCCCACACCGGTGAGCAGTACACAAGCAGTGGGCGAACAAGTGTACTGTAACCTAATTCCATTGTTTTCGGACTGCATTTCCTTAGGATTCTTCCAATGAATCTCAGTCTGGCATCTGCTTTACCAGCGATTAATTTTATATGGTCATTCCATTTTAAATCACTCCTAATGCCTACTCCCAGATAATTTATGGAATTAACTGCTTCCAGTTGCTGTCCTGCTATACGGTAGCTAAATGATAAGGGATCTTTTTTTCTATGTATTCGCAGCACATCACACTTTTCTACATTGAAATTCAATTGCCATTCCCTGCACCATGCGTCAATTCTTTGCAAATCCTCCCTGACTTCAGAACAATTTTCCATTGTTACAACCTCTCCATATACTACAGCATCATCCGCAAAAAGCCTCAATGAACTTCCGATGTTATCCACAAGATCATTTACATATATTGAGAATAGCAACGGTCCTACGACACTCCAAAAATGGTTCAAATGGCTCTGAGCACTATGCGACTTAACTTCTGAGGTCATTAGTCGCCTAGAACTTAGAACTAATTAAACCTAACTAACCTAAGGACATCACACACATCCATGCCCGAGGCAGGATTCGAACCTGTGACCGTAGCAGTCCCGCGGGTCCGGACTGAGCGCCTAGAACCGCTAGACCACCGCGGCCGGCTACGACACTCCCCTGCGGCACACCTGAAATTACTCTTACTTCGGAAACTTCTCTCCATTGAGAATGGGAAGCTGCGTTCCGTTATGTAGGAACTCTTCAATACAATCACACAATTGGTCTGATGGTCCATACGCTCTTACTTTGTTCATTAAACGACTGTGGGGAACTGTATGAAACGCCTTGCGGAAGTCGAGAAACACGGCATCTACCTGGGAACCCGTGTGTATGGCCCTCTGAGTCTCGTGGACGAATAGCGAGAGCTGATTTTCAAACGATAGTCTTTTTCGAAACCCATGCTGATTCCTACAGAGTAGATTTCTAGTCTCCACAAAAGTCATTATACTCGAACATAATACGTGTTCAAAAATTCTACAGATGATCGACGTTAGAGATGTTGTTGTTGTTGTTGTTGTTGTGGCCTTCAGTCCTGAGACAGGTTTGATACAGCTCTCCATGCTACTCTACCCTGCCCTCCAGTACTAAATTGGTGATCCCTTGATGCCTCAGAACATGTCCTACCAACCGATCCCTTCTTCTAGTCAAGTTGTGGCACAAACTCCTCTTCTCCCCAATTCTATTCAATACCTCCTCATTAGTTATGTGATCTACCCATCTAATCTTCAGCATTCTACTGTAGCACTACATTTCGAAAGCTTCTATTCTCTTCTTGTTTAAACTATTTATCGTCCATGTCTCACTTCCATACATGGCTACACTCCATACAAATACTTTGAGAAACGACTTCCTGACACTTAAATCAATACTTGATGTTAACAAATTTTTCTTCTTCATAAACGCTTTCCTTGCCATTGCCAGTCTACATATTATATTCTCTCTACTTCGACCATCATCAGTTATTTTGATCCCCAAATAGCAAAACTCCTTTACTACTTTAAGTATCTCATTTCCTAATCTAATTCCCTCGGCATCACCCAACTTAATTCGACTACATTCCGTTATCCTCGTTTTGGTTTTGTTGATGTTCATCTTATACCCTCCTTTCAAGACACAGTCCATTCCGTTCAACTGCTCTTCGAAGTCTTTTGCTGTTTCTGAACCTCAAAGTTTATATTACTTCTCCGTGGATTTTAATACCTACTCCGAACTTTTCTTTTGTTTACTTTACTGCTTGCTCAATATACAGATTGAATAACATCGGGGAGAGGCTACAACCCTGTCTCAATCCCTTCCCAACCACTGCTTCCGTTTCATGTGCCTCGACTCTTATAACTGCCATCTGCTTTCTGTACAAATTGTTAATAGCCTTTCACTAAGTCTACAAATGCTAGAAACGTTGGTTTGCTTTTCCTTAATCTTTCTTCTAAGATAAGTCGTAGGGTCGGTATTGCCTCACGTGTTCCAACATTTCTACGGAATCGAAACTGATCTTTCCCGAGGTCGGCTTCTACAAGTTTATCCATTCGTCTGTAAACAATTCGTGTTAATATTTTGCGTCCGTGGCTTATTAAACTCATAGTTCGGTAATTTTCACATCTGTCAGCACCTGCTTTCTTTGGGATTGGAATTATTACATTCTTCTTGAAGTCTGAGGGAATTTCGCCTGTCTCATACATCTTGCTCACCAGATGGTAGAGTTTTGTCAGGACTGAGTCTCCCAAGGCCGTCAGTAGTTCTAATGGAATGTTGTCTACTCCCGGGGCCTTGTTTCTACTCAGGTCTTTCAGTGCTCTGTCAAACTCTTCACGCAGTATAGTATCTACCATTTCATCTTCATCTACATCCTCTTCCATTTCCATAATATTGTCCTCAAGTACATCGACCTTGTATAGACCCTCTATATACTCCCTCCACCTTTCTGCTTTCCCTTCTTTGCTTAGAACTGGGTTTCCATCAACGTTCTTGATATTCAAACAAGTGGCTTTCTTTTCTCCAAAAGTCTCTTTAATTTTCCTGAAGGTACTATCTATCTTACCCCTCATGAGATAAGCCTCTACATCCTTACGTTTGTCGTCTAGCCATCCCTGCTTAGCCATTTTGCACTTCCTGTCAATCTCATTTTTGAGACGTTTGTATTCCTTTTTGCCTGCTTCACTTATTGCATTTTTTTATTTTCTCCTTTAATCAATTAAATTCAGTATCTCTTCTGTCACCCAAGGATTTCTACTAGCCCTCGTCTTTTAACCTACTTGATCCTCTGCTGCTTTCACTATTTAATTCCTCAAAGCTACCCATTCTTCTTCTACTGTATTTCTTTCCCCCATTCCTGTTAATTGTTCCCTTATGCTGTCCCTGAAACTCTGTACAACCTCTGGTTTAGTCAGTTTATCCAGGTCCCATCTGCTTAAATTCCCACCTTTTTGCAGTTTCTTCAGTTTTAATCTACAGTTCATAACCAACAGATTGCCGGCCGCGGTGGTCTAGCGGTTCTGGCGCTGCAGTCCGGAACCGCGGGACTGCTACGGTCGCAGGTTCGAATCCTGCCTCGGGCATGGGTGTGTGTGATGTCCTTAGGTTAGTTAGGTTTAAGTAGTTCTAAGTTCTAGGGGACTTATGACCTAAGATGTTGAGTCCCATAGTGCTCAGAGCCATTTGAATAACCAACAGATTGTGGTCAGAGTCCACATCTACCCCTGGAAATGTCTTACAATTTAAAATCTGGTTGCTAAATCTCTGTCTTACCATTATATAATCTATCCGAAACTTTCTAGTATCTGCAGGGTTCTTCCATGTATACAACCTTCTTTCATGATTCTTGAACCAAGTGTTAGCTATGATTAAGTTATTATCTGTGCAAAATTCTACCAGGCGGATTCCTCATTCATTTCTTAGCCCCAATCCATATTCATCTACTACGTTTCCTTCTCTTCCTTTTCCCGCAGTCGAATTCGAGTCACCCATGACTATTAAATTTTCGTCTCCCATCACTATCTGATTAATTTCTTTTATCTCATCATACATTTCATCAATTTCTTCATCATCTGCAGAGCTAGTTGGCATATAAACCTGTACTACTGTAGTAGGCATGGGCATCGTGTCTATCTTGGCCACAATAATGCATTCACTATGCTGTTTGTAGTAGCTTACCCGCACTCCTATTTTTTTATTCATTATTAAACCTACTCCTGCATTACCCCTATTTGATTTTGTAATTATAACCCAGTGTTCACCTGACCAAAAGTCTTGTTCCTCCTGCCTCCGAACTTCACTAATTCCCACTATATCTAACTTTAACCTATCCATTTCCATTTTTAAATTTTCTAACCTACCTGCCCGATTAAGGGATCTGACATTCCATGCTCTGATCCGTAGAACGCCAGTTTTATTTCTCCTGATAACGACGTCCTCTTGCGTAGTCCCCGCCCAGAGCTCCGAATGGGGAACTAATTTACCTTCGGAATATTTTACCGAGGAGGACGCCATCATCATTTCGTCATGCAGTAAAGCTGCATGCCCTCGGGAAAAATTACAGCTGTAGTTTCCCCTTGCTTTCAGCCGTTCGTAGTACCAAAACAGCAAGGCCGTTTTGGTTAGTGTTACAGGGCCAGATCAGTCAATCATCTAGACTGTTGCCCCTGCAACTACTGAAAAGGCTGCTGCCCCTCTTCGGGAATCACACGTTTGTCTGGCCTCTCAACATATACCCCTCCGTTGTGGTTCCACCTACGGTACGGCTATCTGTATCGTTGAGGCACGCAAGCCTCCCCACCAACGGGGGGGGGGGGGGGACGTTAGAGATATAGGTCTGTATTTCTGCACATCCGTTCGACGTCCCTTCTTGAAAACGGGATTGACCTGTGCCTTTTTCCAATATTCTGGATCGCTATGCTCTTCTAGAGACCTATGGTACAACGCTGCAAGAAGGGGGGGGGGGGGGGGACAAGTTCCTTCGCGTGCTCTGTGTAAAATCGAACTGGTATCCCATCAGCTCCAGCAGCCTTTCCTCTTTTGAGCAATTTTAATTGTTTTTCTATCCCTCTGTCATCTATTTCGATAACTATCATTTTGTCATCCATGCGACAATCTAGAGATGGAACTACAGTGCAGTTTTCCTCTGTGAAACAGCTTTGGAAAAAGACATTTAGTATTTTGGCCTTTAGTCTGTCACCCTCAGTTTCAGTACCATTTTGGTCACAGAGTGTCTGGACACAGACTGGATGATATAGTTTAGTCTGCAGTATATAAAAAGACTAATATATTTTATCATCATATAGGTGCTGATTATCTTGTTGGACTACAATAATTTCGTAAAAATAAGCTGCGTCGTCTTTACATATCGGCAAGTAGTTCTCAGAACCGTCAATGAAGCAGCTCGCAGTCCACAGTGCATGCGTTAACACAAACCGTGGGCACGAGCCACACTCACTTTTGTTGCCACGAACACTATATGTAACCGCCATGTTTGTTGTTTATTTCAGAAAATTCTCATCACCCTCACCTGAAACCCCAAACTGGGACAGATCTTTCCCAGTTGACCATGCCAATGCAGGCCTGGCATACGAAGACAGAACTGAAGTTGCCCGCCGAATCGGTACTCAATTCCGGAACCTATCTCCCAGGAGTTCTAGTCTCTCAAGGCGTGCAGGACAGCTTCTTCGAAGTTTGGAAGGTAGGAGATGAGGTGCTGGCGGACGTAAATCTGTGAGGATAGGATGTGAATCGTGCTTGGATAGCTCAGGCGATGGACACGTTTTGCCTGCGGAAGGAAAAGGTCCCGGTTTCGAGTACCAGACTGGCACACAGTTTCAGTCTGCCAGGAAGTTTCGTGTAAGTACACACTCGGCTACAGAGTGAAAAATTTATACTGCAATGTTAATCTGTCATGAAGTCTAAAATCAGTTCACACTCCACTGCAGCTAGCTCTTTATTCCCATGAAGTAATGAGTGCTGTCGACAAGGGATCTTAGATCGATTCCATATTCCTAAATTTTCAGAAGGCTTTTGATATCGTTCCTCAAAAGCGACTATTAATCAAATTACGTGCATACGGAGTATCGTCCCAGTTCTGTGAGTGGATTTGTGATTTACTCTCAGAGAGGTCAAAGTTCGTAGTGACAGGCCGTAAATCATCGAGTAGAACAGAATTGATATTTGGCGTTCCGCAAGGTAGTGTCATAGGCCTTCCGCTGTTCCTGATTTACATAAATGAGCCAGATGATAATCTGAGCAGCACCTTACATTGTTTGCAGATGACGCTGTAATTTACATCTGATAAAATCATCAGACGATCAATTCCAATTACAAAATGATCTACAGAGAATTTCTGTATGGTATGAAAAGTGGCAATTGGCACTAAACAAAGAAAAGTGCGAGGTCATCCACATGGGTACCAAAAGGAATCCGATAAATTATGGGAACACGATAACTCGCACAAATATAAGGCTGTCAATTCGACTAAATGCCTAGGAATTACAATTACGAGCAACTTAAATTGGAAAAACCACATAGATAATATTGTGGGGAGGACGAAACAAAGACTGCGCTTTGTTGGCAGAACACTTAGAAGATGCGACAAACCAACCAATGAGACAGCCTACATTACACTTGTCCGTCCTCTGCTGGAATAGTGCTGCGCACTATGGGATCCTTACCACGTAGGATTGACGGAGGACATCGAAAAAGTGCAAAGAACGGCAGCTCGTTTCGTGTTATCGCGCAATAGGAGTGAGAGTGTCACTGATATGATACGCGAGCTGGGGTGGCAGCCACTGAAACAAAGCTGATTTTCTTTGCGGCGAGATCTATTTACGAAATTTCAATCTCCAAGTTCCTCTTCCGAATGCGAAAATATTTTGTTGACACCCATCTACGTAGGGAGAGATGGTCGTCATAATAAAATAAGCAAAATCAGAGCCCGAACGGAAAGATTTAGGTGTTCCCTTTCCCCACGCGCCATTTGAGAGTGGAATTGTAGAGTAGTGGTATGAAAATGGTTCGATGAAACCTCTGACAGGCACTTAAGTGTGAATTGCAGAGTAACCATGTAGATGTAGATGTAGATTGAGATTTTATTCCGGGAAGACGGAACATATTTAGTAATGCGCATTAGTATAAGGAGTGTTCAAATGAATAGGTACCAAATGCCGTAACACCTAAAGCTGTTGAAATTGGGAAATGATATTTTGCAGTATCGTAGTGAGACAGCTCGGCAATGGAAGCTACGTCGTCAATTCCCCTAAAAAATTCAAATCCTGATGATGCTCACCGTCTTTTTCGACTTCCGAAATCCGATACTCATCGAATTCCTCGAGCACGGAAAAACCGCAAATAGTCGCACGTACTGTGAGACACCCCGTAGCTTATCCAAGTCCAGTCTAGAGCAAACGGACTGGTCTGATCACGGAGGGAGCGATTCTGCTCCGCTATAGTGCGCGTCCACACGTCTGCAAGGTCACGCAAAATGTAATGCCAAGTCCAAGTGTGAGCAGTCTGAGCTCTGCCCTACAGCCCGGACATGTCACCCTGCGACTTCCGTGTCTTTGGTCCACCAACAAATAAACAAGTCTTAAAGGGGAACCAACGAACTGAAGGACATAGCGGTGGACTGGCACCTCCCAGAGCCACGGGAATTCTGGGAACAAGGAACCCTCCTGCTGGTAAAACAGTGAGGTAGTTGTGCTCAGGCCCATGGAGATTACTTTTGGATAAAGACTTCAGTTATACCCACAGTGTTGTTTCATGCCTTTTCTTTTGAGCGGTCCAAAATACTGATACATACCAGTAAGTGATTGAAAACCTTTTTAGTGTTCCTGTATAACAACAGATTTTCTTTAACGATATGATTGATTTCAGTGATTGGTGCATTTTACACAAAATTACTCCTGATATGTATAATTACATATAAGAATCGTAATCGTCTTATAATTGCGACAGTTTGAATGTGTCCACTGCAAATTCCCACCCTCAGTCGCAACTATGGCTCTGAGGGAAAAAAAGAACAACCAGAGAGAGACACAGAGACAGAGACAGTTATATCATATGCTGCTTCTTCAGTTGCGAGACGAGGCACACCATCATTTACAAAAATCACACGGATTGCTTGACAAATGAAACACCATAGGTTTACGAATGTAATTAGATGGATGAAATAATTGGAGCCCAACGTGAAAATCACCGTAAGACCTTGAAACTAATGAATTTTATTATTATAAACTTCTGTTCATGAATGTGGTGAAGATGTTGCACAGTCGGTGTTAGGGTGAAGATTACGTTTGTAGTGATGGTGTTTCACGTCATTTTATGTGAAATTTTTTAGTACGTTACATAAAGATTTAGGAAGAACTCGAGAACAGAATTTGACAGCCGGACAGCTGAACAGAGACTGTGGAAAGATAATTTGTTATCGCGTCAGCCTCAGACCCACCGACGCATCGTTTTGATAAACAAAACATCAAAAGTTATTTCTGTATCAGAAGAAACTGCCAAGGTACACTACACATCGCTAAATACGAGAAGCCAAGTAACATATCTAGCTCGCGGAGAACATACTAATGTCGCCCGTCCGCACGTCGGCTCAAAGAGCCTTATATAAGGACCGCTAGTATCGACTATGAGCCATAGCTTTGGAGATGATACACGCCAAGTGTATGAGTGCACGGAACTCATAATGCATCAAAGTGAGCAGCCACATTTCATTCTGATTATGTGCGTTGTATAGCGAAAGTTGTTGCTACATCTCGTTATGGGATTTAATACCAAAATCTTTTACAGTAACAGCTTTCTGTTACTATACAACATTAATTGTTACGGAGCGAGGTGGCGCTATGCTTAGCACACTGGACTCGCATTCGGGAGGACAAAGTTTCGAACCCGCGTCCGGCCATCCTGATTTAGCTTCCTCGTGATTTCCCTACATCGCTTCAGTCAAATTCTGGGATGGTTCCGTTGAAAGAGCACGGCCGACTTCCTTCTCCATCCTTCTCTTATCCGATGGGACCAATGACCTCGCTGTTTGGTCCCCTCCCCTAAATCAAACAACCAAACAACCAGCCGTTAATTGTTTGTTAATGTCAGTATTATCCTACTGCGGCACACGTTCCGTGATTTCTTTATGCTGCCGCTTTCTCTTATTTCTTTTATTGTGAGAACCGAAACTGTCGTAATGGTCATTAAATTACGTCGGCCACCCCTGCAATAACTTCTGATCCAAACATTTACATAAATAAATAATTATTGGGCGTGAATCACATATTATTTAAGTAACTCATACAGTAGTAGTTCGTGGTGACTTCAATGTACCCTCAATATGTTGACGGGAAGAAATGTTAAAGTCAATGGTAGGCACGAAACATCGTCAAAAATCTTACTAAATGCTTTGTTCCAAAATTATTGTGTATAGTTAGTCAAGGAGCCCGCTCTAAGTATGAATGGTCAACAAAATATATTTTACTAGTCAACAACAAATAATCCTGAGCAAATACGGAGCATCATGAGGGACACATGCGTCTGCGACCGCAAGGTCGTTGTAGCGAGACTGAAGATCCTAACATTCAAATCCATCAAAAATAAACGCAAAATACATATATTTAAAAGAGCTCATAAAAATTCGCTTGACGCCTTCCTAAGAAAGAGTCTCCACTTGTGTGTGTAGACCAGATGTGGCTTGAATTAAAAAAAACAGTATCGGCGGCAACTGAGAGATATAAACCAAATAAATTAATAAAATGTGTTATTGATCCCTCTTGGTACACAAAACAGGTCAGAAGATTGTTACAGAAGCAACGAAAAAACATTCCAGATTCGAAAGAACGGAAAAACTCCGAGAATGGCGATGTTTTACCGAAGCTCGAAACTGTGGACGGACATCAGTGCGAGGTGCTTTTAATAGCTCCCATAACGAAATTCTTTCTCGAAATGTGGAATAATATCAAAAGAGACTCTGGTCTTAAATAAAGTACACCCAGCGGCAGGACACAATCAATACCTTTGCCGCGCAATACCAATGGTAATATTACCGATGACAGTGCCACTAAATCGGAGTTAGTAAACACATTTTATCGTGATTCCTTAATCAAAGAAGACTCAGGGATGATAACTACAGTGCAATACTATCATCTGTGAGATTATTTGTTGAAATCTCATGGAGCGTTTAAAAGTTTTGAATTCAGAGGTTCATTGTGTGAATGTTTATTCACTGTGAAATAATAACTTTCGTAGTTCTAAAGAAAATTAAATCATTGTTATGTTTCTCGATACGCCTAATTTTTAAGTGTTCGCCGATGTATTCAGCTTTCATAGTACCCTGAATCACCAAAGAAACTCATATAGGCATGCGTATTCAAACACAGACGTGTAAACTGGCAGAATAAGGCACATGCTGTCGGCAACGCCTACACAAGACAACAAGTGTCTGGCGCAGTTGTTCGATCGGATACTGCTGCTATAATGGCAGGTTATCAAGATTTATAGCAGAGACTACAGGACTCTTGGCTAAAGTTCCTTATGGTACGCTTGTTCCATCTATGCCTTTTGTTTTGAATACTAGAAGAAAGAAGAAATTGAATGCAGACGAGTACCTGTTCATATGGGCTAAAGTTGGCAACGGAAACTGTAAAATTAAAATTACTGGTGACTGTATGTTGTATTATAGACAATAAAGATTGATCCACTTACCCGAGAACCATCCTTATCTATCCCGTGTAGTAGTCGGCGCACGAGAGATGCGACACTGCATCCCTGAGGTAGCGATGAGGTGGGGATTTTCCCGTACGACCATTTCACGGTTGTACCGTGAATATCAGGAATGCGGTGAAACATCAAATCTCCGACGTCACTGTGGCAGGATAACGATCCTGCAAGGACGGGACCAACGACCACTCAAGAGAATCGTTAAACGCGACAGAAGTGCAAACCTTCCGTTTCTGCAGATTTCAGTGCTGGGCCATCAACAAGTGTCAGCGTGCGAACGATTCAACAAAACATCATCGATGTGGGCTTTCGGAGCTGAAGGCCCACTCGTGTACCCTTGATGACTACACGACACAAAGGTTTACGCCTCGCCTGTTCCCGCAAACGCCGGCATTGGACTGTTGATTACCTTAAACATGTTGCTTGATCGGACGAGTCTCGTTTCAGATTGTATTGAGCGAGTGGACGTGCACTGGTATGGAGACAACCTCATGAATCCACGGATCCTGCATGTCAGCAGTGGACTATTCAAGCTGGTGTGGAATGTGTGCAGTTGGAGTGATATGGGACCCCTGATACGACTAGATACAACACTGACAGGTGACACGTACGTAAACATCCTGTCTGATCACCTGCATCCATACATGTCTATTGTGCATTCCGACTGACTTGGGCAATTCAAGCAGGACAATGCGACACCCCAACCGTCCAAAATTGCTACAGAGTGGCTCCAGAAACACTCTTCTGAGTTTAAACACTGCCTTGCACCGTGCTGTTCAGAAGAGTTGTTTTTTTTTGTGAAATCTTATGGGACTTAACACCTAAGGTCATCAGTTCCTAAGTTTACACAACACTTAACCTAAATTATCCTAAGGACAAACACATACACCTATGCCCGAAGGAGGACTCGAACCTCCGCCGGGACCAGCCGCACAGTCCATGATTAGAAGAGTTCTCCACCCAGTCGTACTCTTATCTTATGGACAGCCCTGCAGGATCCACGGTGTCAGTTCCCTCCAGCACTACTTCAGACGTTAGTCGAGACCATGCCACGCTGTGTTGCACCAATTCTGCGTGCTCGCGGGGGCGCTACACTACGTTAGGCAGGTGTATCTGCTTCTTTGGTTTTCAGTGCTTTTCATTGTGAATTATTATGTTGTTGTTGTTGTGGTCTTCAGTCCTGAGACTGGTTTGATGCAGCTCTCCACGCTACTCTATCCTGTGCAAGCTTCTTCATCTCCCAGTACCTACTGCAACCTACATCCTTCTGAATCTGCCTAGTGTATTCATCTCTTGGTCTCCCCCTACGATTTTTACCCTCCACGCTGCCCTCCAATACTAAATTGGTGATCCCTTGATGCCTCAGAACATGTCCTACCAAACGATCCCTTCTTCTGGTCAAGTTGTGCCACAAATTCCTCTTCTCCCCAATCCTATTCAGTACCTCCTCATTAGTTATGTGATCTACCCACCTAATCTTCAGCATTCTTCTGTAGCGCCACATTTCGAAAGCTTCTATTCTCTTCTTGTCCAAACTATTTATCGTCCATGTTTCACTTCCATACATGGCTACACTCCATACAAATACTTTCAGAAATGACTTCCTAACACTTAAATCTATACTCGATGTTAACAAATTTCTCTTCTTCAGAAACGCTTTCCTTGCCATTGCCAGTCTACATTTTATATCCTCTCTACTTCGACCATCATCAGTTATTTTGCTCCCCAAATAGCAAAACTCCTTCACTACTTTAAGTGTCTCATTTCCTAATCTAATACCTTCACCATCACCCGACTTAATTCGACTACATTCCATTATCCTCGTTTTGCTTTTGTTGATGTTCATCTTATATCCTCCTTTCAAGACACCATCCATTCCGTTCAACTGCTCTTCCAAGTCCTTTGCTGTCTCTGACAGAATTACAATGTCATCGGCGAACCTCAGAGTTTTTATTTCTTCTCCATGGATTTTAATACCTACCCCGAATTTTTCTTTTGTTTCCTTTACTGCTTGCTCAATATACAGATTGAATAACATCGGGGAGAGGCTACAACCCTGTCTTACTCCCTTCCCAACCACTGCTTCCCTTTCATGTCCCTCGACTCTTATAACTGCCATCTGGTTTCTGTACAAATTGTAAAAAGCCTTTCGCTCCCTGTATTTTATCCCTGCCACCTTTAGAATTTGAAAGAGAGTATTCCAGTCAACATTGTCAAAAGCTTTCTCTAAGTCTACAAATGCTAGAAACGTAGGTTTGCCTTTCCCTAATCTTTCTTCTAAGATAAGTCGTAAGGTCAGTATTGCCTCACGTGTTCCAGTATTTCTACGGAATCCAAACTGATCTTCCCCGAGGTCGGCTTCTACTAGTTTTTCCATTCGTCTGTAAAGAATTCGTGTTAGTATTTTGCAGCTGTGGCTTATTAAACTGATTGTTCGGTAATTCTCACATCTGTCAACACCTGCCTTCTTTGGGATTGGAATTATTATATTCTTCTTGAAGTCTGAGGGTATTTCGCTTGTCGTGAATTATTATAGATTGCCAAAATCCTATAAGAAGGCATCTTTCACTTTGTCTCAAAGCAATTTCGGAGCATAGTCCGCCTTCTTAAGCGACCGACGCGTCTTCCAAATTCCCCATAACGGGATTTTCCCCACATTCGGAACTTCGTTGACGCCCTTGCACCTAGCACAGCTGGAGCGGCAGCCTAGCCGGAGCTGCCGCGGTGTACCCTTAGCCCTAGGGCCAGTTAGCATTCAGCCATACAGTTTCATCTCACCTCGTACCAATACTGGTCAGCCGATTAACTTAACCACGCGTAGGGTTACATGCTGTAACATTTTATAAGAGGCCCTGCATGCCATACCTTGCCGAAGACGCGTTCTATGTCTAAAAGGAGGGCAGAAATCGCATTTGCAAAGTTTCAGGTTTCTGCCACTTTGCTAAACAGCAAGTGGTCAGCAGGGCAATGACTACACCTGCAACTGGCTTGCTCGTGTGGTATAATGTTGTCTTTTGCTGATTGCTCTAATTCTCTGCTGATGATGTGCAATGCATGCTCGTGCAGCACTGACATTTAATAAGATAATTTTATAATACAACTTCGAGCTGCTTCAGGTGCAAGTTACTAAGATCTGCCTACTCTTCGCTGTGAAGTCCAAAGTACTAACACGATTTTAGTACTCGACCATACTACGTACTTCGTTTATAAGGAACATAAAATACTTCGTCAACTACAAACTAAGCATTCCGTCAAACATTTCAGGAAATACAAAGATGATAACACATCTGAGATTGAAGTTATCATTCGTAACCTTGACGCAGACGGTTGTTTACCGCAAGTCGGAAGGTCGTTAAGGTTCCCGGTTGCGTGTGCATGAGGCGACTATTGCGTGTACTTGCTGAATTATTAATGAAGACGTTGGTTAGCAGTCTAACGACCCCGTCGTAAAATATGTAAATAAGACCCGTCATTTCCGTTCCTTTGCCGTCAGAGCTGACTTGTTTCGCAGTCGTTATCCGGCGACGTATGCCGCTTCTAGAGAGTCCGGTGGAAGCAGAAGTGATGTAATACGTGCTGGAAAAATAAAAAGCCGTAGTGTAACCGACTAAAATACTTTTTACTGACGGTTAAGGAAAGGTTTAGGAGCTGAGATAGCGGGCCACAGTACTATGTATCAAAGACATTAGAGATATTATCCATTTCGATGGAGGTATTATTATTCCATCTCGTATACAGTGTCTTCATACACTTCTGGAGGTAACTATATGCCTGGAAAATATATTTATTTATTTGTATTGCTAGTGTAGAGAGGAGAATTTTTTTTTATTTTTGCTTGGTGTCGCAGTTGCATTTTGCCTCAAGAACTCATTGACGTTTTTTGGATTAGAGGGTCTCGGGAAAACACATAAAAGGCTTCAGTCACAAAGGGTATAGGCCGAACACAAGAAGAACGTAGATACAGGAAACATCGGTTTAACAGTTGTAAATTGTTGTAGCTGTGTAGGGAAAGTACCAAAGCTCCAATCAGTAACATAAATCACTGATGCTCAAATCGTTATAGCCACTGAAAGCTGGCTAAAGCGGGAGATAAGCTCTGCCGAAATTATTAAAATAAACTTATCGGTGTACCGAAAGGACAGGCTAAACACGGTTGGCGGTGGCGTATTTGTTGCTGTTAGAAGTAGTTTATCTTGTCGTGAAATTGAAGTAGGTAATTCCTATGCGTTAGTATGGGCAAAGGTCATTGTTGGCAATGGGAATAAAATAATAGTTGGATCCTTTAACCGACCTCCCCGCCCCGCCCCCCACCCTGAACCATGGGCCTTGCCGTTGGTGGGGAGACTTGCTTGCCTTAGCGATACAGATAGCCGTGCCGTAGGTGCAACCACGACGGAGGGGTATCTGTTGAGAGGCCAGACAAACGTGTGGTTCCTGAAGAGGGGCAGCGGCCTTTTCAGTAGTTGCAGGGGCAACAGTCTGCATGATAGACTCATCTGGCCTTGTAACACTAACCAAAACGGCCTTGCTGTGCTGGTACTGCGAACGGCTGAAAGGAAGGGGAAACTACAGCTGTAATTTATCCCGAGGGCATGCAGCTCTACTGTATGGTTAAATGCTGATGGGTTCCTCTTAGGTAAAATATTCCGGAGGTAAAATAATCCCCCATTCGGACGAGGGCTAATAGAAATCCTTGGGTAACAGAACTGATATTGAATTTAATTGATGAAAGGAGAAAATATAAAAATGCTGTAAATCAAGCAGGCAAAAAGGAATACAGACGTCTCAAAAATGAAATCGACAGGAAGTGCAAAATGGCTAAGCAGGGATGGCTAGAGGACAAATGTAAGGATGTAGAGGGGCATATCATTAGGGTTAAGATAGAGACCGCCCATAGGAAAATTAAAGAGACCTTTGGAGAAAACAGAGCCACTTGTAGGAATATCAAGAGCTCAGATGGAAAGCCAGTTCTAAGCAAAGAAGGGAAAGCAGAAAGGTGGAAGGAGTATATAGAGGGTCAATACAAGGGCGATGTTCTTGAGGACAGTATTATGGAAATGGAAGGGGATGTAGATGAAGATGAAATGGGAGATATGATATGCGTCAAGAGTTTCACAGAGCACTGAAAGACCTAAGTCGAAACAAGGCCCCGGGAGTAGGCAACATTCCATTAGAACTACTGACAGCCTTGGGAGAGCCAGTCATGACAAAACTCTACCATCTGGTGAGCAAGATGTATGAGACAGGCGAAATTCCCTCAGACTTCAATAATATAATAATTCCAATCCCAAAGAAAGCAGGTGTTGACAGATGTAAAAATTACCTAACTATCAGTTTAATAAGCCACGACTGCAAAATACTAACGCGAATTCTTTACGGACGAATGGAAAAACTGGTAGAAGCCGACCTCGGGAAAGATCAGTTTGGATTCCGTAGAAATGTTGAAACACGTGAGGCAATACTGATCCTACGACTTATCTTAGAAAATAGATTAATGAAAGGCAAACCTACGTTTCTAGGATTTGTAGACTTAGAGAAAGCTTTTGGCAATGTTGACTGGAATACTCTCTTTCAAATTCTGAAGGTGGCAGGGTCTCGGTCCGGTACACAGTTTTAATCTGCCAGGAAGTTTCATATCAGCACAAACTCCGCTGCAGAGTGAAAATCTCATTCCCAAAGCGATATTGTTCGGACATGGACGAATTACAGAGAGACAGTAACTGTCGATAACATACCTCGCTCAGGCCGTCCAAGGGCTGCTACTGCAGTGGATGACCGCTATGGCTCGGAGGAACCTTGACAGCAACGACGCCATGTTAAATAATGCTTTTCGTGCAGCCACAGGACATCGTGTTACGACTCAAACTGCGCGTAATAGGCTTCATGATGCGCAGCTTCACTCCCGACGTCCACGGCGAGGTCCATCTTGGCAATCCCGACACCATTCAGCGCGGTACAGATGGGCCTAACAGCATGCCGAATGGATCGCTCGGGATAGGCATCACGTTCTCTTCATCGATGACTGTCGCTTCATCGATGAGTGTCGCATACTCCTTCAACCAGACAATCGTCGGAGACGTATTTGGGGGTAACCCGGTCAGGCTGAACACCTTAGACACACTGTCCAGCGAGTGTAGCACGGTGGAGGTTCCCTGCTGTTTTGGGGTGGCATTATATGGGGCCGACGTACGTGGCTGGTGGTCAAGGAAGGCGCCGCAACGGCTGTACAATACGTGAATGCTGTCTTCCGATCGATCGTGTGACTATATCGGCAGCATATTGGCGAGAATCGTTATCATCGACGACAATTCGCGCGCTCAACGTGCACATCTTGTGAATGACTTCCCTCAGGATAACGACATCGCTCAACTAATGTGGCCAGCATGTTCTCCAGACATGAACCCTGTCGAACATGCCTGGGGTAGATTGAAAAGGGCTGTTTATGGACGACGTCATCCACCAACCACCCTGAGGGATCTACACCGAATCGCCATTGAGGAATGGGACAATCTGGACCAACAGTGCCTTGATGAACTTGTGGATAGTACGCCACGAAGAATACAGGCATGTATCAGTGTAAGAGGACGTGCTACTGAGTATTAGAGGTACCCATGTGTACAGAAATTTGGACCAGCACCTCTGAAGGTCTCGCTGTATGGTGGTATAACATGCAATGTTTTCATGAGCAATAAAATGGCCGGAAATGGTGTTTATTTTCTCTTAAAGGTTCCGGCAAAACTTTTTTTTATGTGAGTAGACGTGACTTTAATTCAAAGAAATAGTATCTGCAGCAAGTGAGAGATTTAACCAAATAAATTGACAAGCGACAGAGCTGATTCCCCATGGTACACAAAACGGGTCAAAACACTGCTGCAGAAATAACGAAACAAACATGCCAAATTTAAACAGATGCAAAATCACCAAGATTGGCGATATTTTATAGAAGCTCGTAATTTAGTGCGGACTTCAGTGCGAGATGCTTACAATAGTTTCCACAAGGAAACTTTGTCTCGAAACCGGGAAGAATATCCAAAGAGATTCTGGTCGAATGTGAAGTATGCTAGCGGCAAGACACAATCAATGCCTTCTCTGCGCGATAGCAATGGAGATACTATCGAAGACAGTGCTGCCAGCGCAAAGTTACAGCCTTCCGAAATGCCTCCACAAAAGAAGACGAAGTAAATATTCCAGAACTGGAATCAAGAACAGCTGCCAACATGAGTAACGTAGAAGTAAATTTCCTCGTAATAATGAAGCAATTTAAATCCCTTAAGAGAAGCAAGTCTTCTTGTCCAGACTGTATAAAATTAGGCTTCTTTCACAGTATGCTGATGCAAAAGCTCGAAACTTAACAATCATATGCAAGCGTTCGCTCGACGAAAGATCCGTACCCAAAGACTGGAAAGTTGAACAGGTCACACCGATATTCAAGACAGGCAGTAGGAGTAATCCACTAAATTAGAGGCCCATATCGTTAACGTGGATATGCAGCAGGATTTTGGAACATATATTGTGTTCGAACATTATGAATTACATTGAAGAGAACGGTCTATTGATACACAGTCAACAAGGATTTAGAAAACATCGTTCTTGTGAAACACAATTAGCTCTTGGGACACAAGAAGTGTTGAGTGATATTGACAAGGGATTTCAAACTGAATCCTTATTTCCAGATTTCCAGAAGGATTTTGACACTGTACCACACAAGCTGCTTGTAGTAAAATTGCGTGCTTATGGAATATCGTCTCTGTTATGTGACTGGATTGGTGATTTTCTTTCAGAGAGGTCACAATTCGTAGTAACTGACGGAAAGTCATCGAGTAAAACAGATCTGATTTATGGCGTTCCCCAAGGTAGTATTATAGGCCCTTGGCTGGTCCTTAACTATATGGACGGTTGGGAGACAATCTGAACAGTCGTCTTAGGTTTTTTGCAGATGACGCTGTCGTTAATCGACTAATAAAGTCATGAGAAGATCAAAACAAATTGCAAAACGATTTAGAAAAGGTATGTGTATGGTGCAAAAATTGTCAGTTGGCCCTACTTAAATAACGAAAATTGTGAAGTCATCCTCGTACTAAAAGGAATCCGATAAACTTCAGTTACACGATAAATCAGTCAAATCTAAAGGCCGTAAATTCAACTAACTACCTAGGAATTACAATTATGAACAACTAAAATTGGAAGGAACATATAGAGAATGTTGTGGGGAAGGTTAACCAAAGACTGCGTTTTATTGGCCGCACACTTACAAAATGTAACAGATCTACTAAGGACACTGCCTACACTACGCTTGTCCGTCTTATTTTAGAATACTGCTGTTCGGTGTGGGATCCCTACCATATAGGATTGACTGAGTACATCGAAAAAGTTCAAAGAAGGGTAGCGCGTTTTGTATTATCGCGAAATAGGGGAGAGAGCGTCATTGAAATGATACAGGAATTGGGGTCGACATCATATTTGGATATGTTCGTATGAGCCGGAAATTAAGTACCAGTCTACTCTATCGATGTTCCATTATGCACAGAAATCAGCAAAAAATTTCTTAAGCATTTCCAAAAACATGGTCCCTTGTTTCTTTGGTTACATTAGACATATTGCGATCATTGCTGAGAGGGAGAAAGAACCATTAATGCTGGATATTGTACAACTATTTGCCTATCACAAGTCGCGTGTGAAATCAGGGAAAACAGAAAGCGTCGGGCTATTCATCAGTACGACGCTGTCGGCTACCACGGTAATAACTGATTATCTGACGGAGAGAAAAACGGAATAGTCTGCCTGGTACCAACATCAGATCCTTGAACATGTTTCCAGCATTGTTTTGAACGCATCCAAAATTGTATAATATTTAAATACGAGTATTATGGGAAACAATGAAATTATTTGTACTAAAAATGTTTTTCTGGCGTTGTTTTAGTAGTCTTACCAGCTTTGTTAGTTGGCTACAAACATTACAGTCACTAGAGTGACGGTAAATTACTATCAATATTTCAGCCAGCAGGCCATGGGCAATGGACCTCATTATTTTAAACTTTTATTTTTGTAGCACGCGAATGATTGTTCTGTGGTCAGAGTTCGTATTTAAACAATTAGTTATCCACCACCCTCTGCACGTCCTAGAGCTTTATTAGGAGAATTTGAAAAGATCCGTTATGGTTTGCACGTTATGTGAAATTGTGCTGGATTCTACTCAGTTCCTGTTGTTAAGAAGTCATATTAATGTTTACAGCCATAAAAATTCGTAGAGGTGTGGATAATTACAACGTGAATTTGCTAAGTGGAGAGAAACAGCAGGGTACGGTTCCTGAGAGGATAGCGAACAAAAGAGACCGTACGGACATATGGCTGCAAATTAGTTCCAGTGAAGGTACACGAACCTGAAAGTGGAGATAAAATATCTATAACACTGACACCGGTATCAGCACCAGGCAGATGGACTGCCGGCATGGGAAAAGCCAGTTGGCTGGATGGAACAGTTTCCACAAGCACTCCCGTAACACTTACACTGAGATGACAAAGTTGATAGGATACTTCCTACTATCGATCGAGCCTCTTTTTGCCTGGCGTAGTACAGCAACTGCACGTGGCATGGTTTCAAGTCATTGAAGTCCTCTGCACAAATGTTGAGCCGCGCTGCTTATATAGCTCTCGGTGGAAACTTCTCGTGAAATTTTAATCATCAACTTTCTCCTCCGAATGCGAAAATATTTTGTTGACACCGACCTGCATAGGGAGAAACGATCACCATGATTAAGTAAGGGAAATAAGAACTCTCACGGAAAAGTATAGGTGTTCGTTCTCTCCGCGCGCTATTCGAGATTGGAATAATAGAGAATTGTGCAGATGGTTCGATGAACTCTCTGCCAGTCACTTCCATGTGGCTTGCAGAGTATCCATGTAGATATAGATGTAGATTGTGCTGTATATGACCATGCTGTGTAATCACAAACAAGTCATTCTATCGAAGAATTTTTGACTAATACGACCCTACAGTTATAGTTTACCTAGGAGATTTCATAGTAACGCAAATAAAAATGACTGTACCTCAAAATAAGTAGAGAATGAGGGCTTGGACAGTATTTACACCTGGTGTACGAAGTGGCAGTTGTCTTTAAATGTCAATAAACCCCGTAGTATCCGATTAAGAGATTTGTGAAAATATTCTGGAGGCCGTCGTCTAGTTTAAACAGAGTAGGAAGCAGGGGTGATTATTGGAGAAGTTGTGGAGAACATTTTGCGCAGCAGGACAGTGTGGGAGTTAAAATCTGAAAGGGTGATACTTGTGGATTCTTTAGGTTCTACAAATTATGTTACCTTGAGATGATAGATATAGAAGTTTATTTCAGACGACTGGGTCATGGGTTTCAGGAATTTTCAGTCACGTATGGACAGGACAACGGAAGGAGGTCGAGTAGTGACTTGCGTTGTAATGAGATGGACTCAGCTCGGAACGTCATGATGATTTTTTTTATTGGTAGGGATAAGCTTTGGGTAAGATTTTTGAGTGCGTTGTTTGGCAAGTAGATTACGATTTTGTTGGGTAGAACGTCCTAGTTGGAGTGTGGTCTCGTTGACGAGGTGAAGTTGGTGGTGATGGTGCAGGCGCTGAGGAAGCTGATGCCGCCATGACAGATGTAGACGAGGTGACTCGCGAAGATAAGACTTGTGCTGCTCTGACTGGTGCGACAGTTGAATGTGCTGCTTAAGCGGTGGTGGCGGTAGCAGCAAAACTACGGCTCATGTTGATGTTACTGCGCTTGTTAACACCTAACTCGTAGTGTAGGGTCTCATTTTAGCACAGCAGCTATAAACACCACGTAATTATTCAGAAAAGTCATCCACAATGCCAACGCCGATGCTCCCCGATCGATTCATGCACATCTCCACGACTTTCCGAAGCCACTTCTCACGCAACTGGTGTTGATGTGAGCAGCTATCAGAACTTCAGACGCTGTGGCAGAGAATTAAAGCCAAGACCCGGACACAGTCACTGTTTTCTGTGCGAGGAGGTTAGTGACGTCTGTGAACTGGTAGAAAGCTCCCGTGGCGGTTCTGTTCGAACGCCCTGGTGCAATCTAATGGAATGTGTGAGATGTAAAAGGGTCAGCGCTACCTCACCTAAATTGGCTGCCACAGTTTTCGTATCCCAGGCGGCCTGAATGAAAAGATCTTGCTCCAGTTAGTGGACGAAATGAATACTGATAGGCCCTCGGGATCTCATGTTATTGTTCTACCCACAAGGGAAAACTCCCCATTCCACCCCCCCCCCCCCATCAGATTTAGTGGTAAGGGGGCCCAGTGGACAGTACGCAAAAACTGAAAAATCAATCATGAAAACAGGAAGAAGGTGTACTGAACTGAGAAAAAAAGCAAAATAGAACCAGTGAACAATCCATGGGCAAAAAGTGCAATATAGAGCAGCGCGAAAGAGCAACGCCGTCGTGGTTAAGTGATCACGGTGTTAAGAGGACGAGGCGTGCGAGCCGTGTTCCAACTTCCTCCTGCCAAATTATTATTATTTTTTGTTATTATCGATGCACCTAATTCGTACGCCTGATAAGTTAGTGGGATGTGCCTTCTTGCTCGATTGATGTATTCGTATGAATGTGAATGGGATCACTCCCAAGGAGATGATGAAAACATAATAGTTTGTCACATAAGCTGCAACATGTGAATGCGATAGTTTCGCATTAACTCTGATTCTCTGCGCTCTGTCAGAACATTTCTTTTTCATGTTTTTGAAGTTGCGTTCCGTTTTGCAAGTTTTCACTCATGAATTCCTTTGTTGTGGTTTAGTTTACACCTGTTTATTTGTTGTTTTTCATTTTTGTGAGACGTTTGTGTGGTACCTCGCCTGCTCTGTTCATCACATTTACTTGTGACGGTAACATGTTCTATAATCATTGTATAGTTGACAACTGCCAAGACTATAGAAAGAGAATAAATATTTCAATGACCGGACCAACAGCTCATAATCTTGTGAAAAAAATTAACAATTAATGGCACGAGAGAGTTTTGTACACGGGTCTCCCGATTTACATTCCAACACCGTGACCGCTTGGCCACGACGCCATGACTGTCCAGTTTCCTTGAACATTGCAATTGGACCGTTCACTATTTCTACTTCGCTTTTTTTGATTGTTCGGTACACCTTCTTCCTGTTTTCATGCTCAGTCTGTGTTCAGTTTTTGACCACTAAAGGCGGCCGGTGTGGCCGAGCGGTTCTAGGCACTTCAGTCTGGAACCGCGAGACCGCTGCGGTCGCAGGTTCGAACCCTGCCTCGGGCATGGATGTGTGTGATGTCCTTAGGTTGGTTAGGATTAAGAAGTTCTAAGTTCTAGGGGACTTATGACCTCAGATGTTAAGTCCCATAGTGCTCAGAGCCATTTGAGCCAATTTGCCCAATAAAACTGAGGGGATGCGATGGGAAATTTCCCCTGCCGGTTTCAGACCGTCGGAAGGAATTGACGGCGACCCGAATTGCAGGGAGGCACTGATTAAAATGAGTACTGGGGAAATGTGGCACAGATCACAAAAAATAAAAGACTTAGAAACTAATACAAAGATATATATTTTGAAGTTACCACACAACAACGTATACTAAACCGAGGGCAACCTCCACTACATACACACATTCACGGAGCGACATGTAGAGATAGCATTGACCTATAACTACACATGTTTAACTCGGGAACTGCTCGCAGAGAGAGCACTGAACCTGGAGACCTAGGTTTTGGCAACAGAAAGGAGGTGGCAGTTTTCGGTGAACTCTACCGTACAGCTGGCGCTGCAGCTCTCCCGTAGTATTGCGAAACAATCGCGGCTGCCATACGAGCGAAACACAGCAATCGAATCCAAGCATCAGTACTAGACTGTGCAGGAAGTCACGACAGTTAAACTTGATCGCAGAATGGCGGAACGAACGTATCGACAAGACGCGGTCACATACGAGAGGGCAGTTGTTGAACCATCCAAGAAGAGGTTCCAGAATGCCTCGGAGCGATGATGCTCAGGGGTTTTGTTAGCTCATCGGCATCTCAAATAAGAGAGCCTACGGCTGAAAAAAAGTGGTCCTGGTGGCAGCTTGTTAGGTGATCAAGTCGCTAGCTGTCGCTTGATGGCCCACAGAATTCGCCGCTTGTCTTTTGCACCAGAGGTTTCCTGTTTTGGCGCAGCCTCTGCCGTTGGCCTTTCTGTATTCGTGAGCGCCTCTAGCCCATAAAGACGCCCCGTTTAAACTTGATCCTTTGAACGGTCGCCGACATATTGAACAGTGTATTGATTCCTCTCAAAATGACGACAGGCGAAATTTGTTTACAGGTTTCTGTACGTGGGAAATTATTATTACACGGTTTCTATCGTTTCTGTAGTTATTTAGGTGCTTTAATTTGCGACTGAATCCATAGATACTTCAAAATGAAATTGATATGCAAATTATGAACAGAGCAATTGTTTGTTCCTCTTCAAAAGGTCCCGAATCTGTCACCTGATTTCACAGTCATTAATGACTTGTCTATTCATCCTTGGTTTCCGGCCTTGCGTGGCCGCCCACGCACTCGTCACTGCACGTGGCGTTCCTGGCAGGGTTCGTAACACGATGTGTTACAGGTCGTAAAAATAAACTGGGACGAAGTGAGAGGTCTGAATAAGCATTAACAGCTTCCTGCAGTGGCGAAATGTCGTATCACTTCTGACAAATGCAACACGTACGAGAACAGTGGCTACAGAAAGTACAGAAATGCGGAGTTCGTACTTTACAGTGGCGCTACAGAAACGCACAGCAAGTGTTTCATATTCTGGTTATATGTCGGATGTCACTTGTAAGTGATCTACTGAATAATTTGCCACCTCGCTATCTGACAAGGATACCACACGACAATCAGCTTTTTGTAATCTTTTTATGTTTATGGTATGCACAGTTCAGTACTTAAATAATAGTGTTCTTAAGCTGTTCGCTGCAACTCTCAAAAATTCTCGAGAAAATCGACCTTAAATTTTTCTAGGAACTTGAAATCACCGAAGTCAAGGAGATGTTCACAATGGGCCTCGTGGCTCACTGGTAGCATGGGAGAGTTGCAGTTATGCAAAACTCATCGCATACTCTTTATACATGTTGTGTGCTCGACAAACTACATCTACATCTTACGACTGATAACGATTTTTCGAAATGCGCAGCATTCAATAAAGAACAGTGCGATCATAAGCACAGTTGCTCAGATTGTTGAGCCTTAAACCAGATATACATCTTAAATCCGGTGACGACTTTTTTAATTCGTAACATTTACTAAAGAATTTCAATTTATGTCAAATCAGAATGGTCTACCTCTAGTATGGAAGAGTTCCTGGAGCAAATAAAGGCAACTGATCTCTGGGGCGAATCTCCATATGGTCTTCTTTTTTCGTATAATTTTTACCGCTCATTTCGAATACGTACATTATCTAAATATATAGTTCATGAAATATATGCTAATTAATACATTTCTATAAGACTGCTTGTGTTTCTAATTACATATTACATATAGAATTCCAGTTTCCGTTGAAAATCTAAATTCTTAGTTATCGTCATTTTGTACAATACTGTTAATATATTTGTGACTTTTAAATAAATTTAAACACTCTTTATTAACAATACAAAATATATTATATATAATAATATATTAACAGCTTCCTGCAGTGGCGAAATTACGTATCACTTCTGACAATATCGAGAATTCGGAATTTACATTTGCAATGCTTGTGATATATAGCTATACACAAGATGTGCACTCTTCATAAAAATGATTACGGATGTGTTTCTTAGCTTATATTTGGTGAATTTTGCATTTAAATGACGTAAGCTTCCGAACTGAAGGAAAGAAATAAAACGAAATAAAAAGAGCGTAGCTGAGATTCGAACCAGCGATCCATTGGTTAACCAGTTACCATTCTCCGATGCTATCGAGTTAGCAACGAGGTCCATCGAGCCATTCGATTTAACATTGGTCAATTAAACTTTATCGAAACTCTTAAAAGTCGATTCTCTCGAGAATTTTTGAGAGTTGCAACGAACTGCTTTGTACGATTGATATTACAGTTCTGAGCTTCACGTACGATAAATATACAAAGAAATTACACAAATCTGGTAGTCGGGTGGGATGAAGGCACTGATGTGAGCCAGTTGGGGTCCATTCGCTGAGGCCCGTGTGGCTGGCGAGCGATTTTGCCACTTTAACATCGCCAACCCCAGTGGGATGGACAACCGAGCGTACCTTCTGGTAACACAACGAGCCGTAATAAGCTACATTATGCGTTTCCTCAGGGGCGACACTGTACTCAGTTTTTCCTCTGTTGGGACACCACTCTTTCAACTACTATGATGCAAGCTGCTACTGTTTTATCTTCTGCGCCAGACTCCTCATGTCCGATTAGCAAATGCACCCACGCTGCTCACTTGTTTGACGAATGTGTTCTAATCTGTACCTTCTTGAATAGTTTTTGGCAGATTTATGTATGCTGACGAAATTGCGCTGGTCGCTCAGAAGCTTGAGGGAAGCTGAAGCAACACTAACATTAAATCTGAAGTCTATGGAGGAAAGCTTCAAACGTAACCCTCTCCGATAACTCTCTCCGACAGAATCCTCCTACGGAATAAACAAGCAAACAGCTGACATAACATTCCATTTAGAGATTACATTCTCCAGAACTGCTACATTCCAAAATACCGTGGTGTGGTCCTAGACAAATCTTTCACGTACAAATATCCGTCCGCGGAATGTGTCAATTGAAATCAAAAGCCGGCACAACTAAGTTAACAAGAAACGCTGCGGGGTGCCCGTGCATTAGTCTTCAGGTATTCAGCTCTAGGTCTCGCTGTCCACCTCCATCGTGCGTAACTCAACTTAATCACTATTTAGCTTACCCCGAAAACCACAGAGGAACTGTTGTATCCATTCTGAGATGACTGTAAACTATTCTACATCTACATCTACATCTACATCTATATCTACATTTATACTCCGCACGCCACCCAACAGTGTGTGGCGGAGGGCACTTTACGTGCCACTGTCATTACCTCCCTTTCCTGTTCCAGTCGCGTATGGTTCGCGGGAAGAACGACTGTCTGAAAGCCTCCGTGCGCGCTCTAATCTCTCTAATTTTACATTCGTGATCTCCTCGGGAGGTATAAGTAGGGGGAAGCAATATATTCGATACCTCATCCAGAAACGCACCCTCTCGAAACCTGGCGAGCAAGCTACACCGCGATGCAGAGCGCCTCTCTTGCAGAGTCTTCCACTTGAGTTTGTTAAACATCTCCGAAACACTATCACGGTTACCAAATAACCCTGTGACGAAACGCGCCGCTCTTCTTTGGATCTTCTCTATCTCCTTCATCAGCCCCATCTGGTACGAATCCCACACTGATGAGCGATACTCAAGTATAGGTCGAACGAGTGTTTTGTAAGCCACCTCCTTTGTTGATGGACTACATTTTCTAAGGATTCTCCCAATGAATCTCAACCTTGTACCCACCTTATCAACAATTAATTTTATATGATCATTCCACTTCAAATCGTTCCGCACGCATACTCCCAGATATTTTACAGAAGTAACAGCTACCAGTGTTTGTTCCGCTATCATATAATCATACAATAAAGGATCCTTCTTTCTATGTATTCGCAATAGATTACATTTGTCTATGTTAAGGGTCAGTTGCCACTCCCTGCACCAAGTGCCTATCCGCTGCAGATCTTCCTGCATTTCGCTACAATTTTCTAATGCTGCAACTTCTCTGTATACTACAGCATCATCCGCGAAAAGCCGCATGGAACTTCCGACTCTATCTACTAGGTCATTTATATATATTGTGAAAATGCCAACGGTTTTCCTATAGCGAATTAGCCATGTGTGTGGTTTCCACATTTGTGCTCACTCTGTGTATGTCTCATAGTAAGTTTGTGCAGGTAATTTTTGTCAGTATTTGTATGAGGAAAGACATTATGTCTGTTGCCGCTATATTTGGAAATAGCGATCCGTTTGGGTGTGCATTGCAATGAAATTAAAGGAAATCTAGGAAGAAAGAAATTGTGAAACTACCTTGTGAGCACCAGTCAAGGATCGAGAATAGTTTATTTCTGAAGAGTGATATAAAATCTTTCAAGATTGTAGTGATAGATTCGTAGGAGGAATTACGGGGATTGGGAACAAAACATAGGATCACTGCCGGTTACTACGGTATAATAATGAGGGCTTGTAACAAACGGGAAATCGGTATTAAGTGTACTGCTTGCTTCGGTATGCAAATGATTCGAATTTAACGTCAGCCCAAAAAGTAAGTGGCACTAACTCCGTCTAAACGTTTGTACGTAGAGAAAGTGTATGTAGCGGATTTTTAATTCAGAAATCGCATTTGAATTCTATTTGTTTGCTTGTTGGACGGTTGGCTATTTGGTTGGGAGTTGCTGTTCTCAGCATCGAGATCGTCAGTGCTTCAGTCAAGAGTTGCGACATTTTTAGATAGTGAGTTAGCCTGAAATTTGATCGAAATATGAGACTATGTAGGACAACGTACAATCGAGGGCTTGGAAGCAATCCTGATGCCAGATCTGAGAAATAATTTGAAGAGAGGTAAAAGTATATGGGCTGGGCCAGCACGTACGTCAGAGCAAATGAACGGTCTGGACGAGAGAACAGCCACCTGCATGTGACCTCCTGACTGCCAACTCGACTACGGGCGAAGCCAGTTGCAGAGCGACATATGCCTTCTAGCCAGCGGGCTACTAATAATAAAAATGAGAAACCTAATCACACACAATGGATATTAGTCGGTGTGCGAAGATTACGTTTTGCCCATCGGAATTAGACATGATCAGGATCACGGCCAGTCGTGTCTGCAGTTTAGCTTGTTGCGATGTTGCTGCTCGTAGTGGCTGGAATCCCATAACTGACATGCAAATATGGAGTCTAGAGTCCATGAGAGCTATACTCACCCTGGCGGTAGACATTCATGCTCTAATGTGCTACAGCACACTGCAAGTACCACAGCAATGCTATGTCATTTCTCTTCGAATGCGAGCCGGAAATTTCACTAAAATTACACCATTTCTCTTCGAATGCAAGCTGGCAATCTCACTAAAATTCCGCATTTTCTCTTCTAATGCACGCTGGTATGCGAATAAAATGGACGGAAACATGTTCTGTAGCGTTCTTTCCACGATAACTAGAAGTAAGTGTCGAGGGCTGAAGTGATGGTCAGCTGCACTAAAATCAGCTCAAACAAGGGACGCAGCTGTCTACTTTCGACTGCACATGCTGTGATATGACGTCACCGCTTCCGGCACAACGAAGCAGCTGACGCTGCTTTGCTCACAGCACCAGGTCTTTGAAACTGCATGTAGCGTATTGTGCGAGAGTAGAGCATGAGGGTGTCTCAGGGGATGATGCTGCAGCTGTGCTGTGGCCGTGCAGATTAGTCAATTCATGGACTCGGATTCCATTTATGCAGTTACAAACATATTTTTTGTATTTTATTATGCCCGTCGCAATGTTAAATTAGTAATTATAAAATTTAAATATATTTAAATAGATCAGGTTATATGCATAAAATTAATACATTCAATTTAGTTATGATTATTTTCCTTGTAGGTCAAAAGGCTAGGGGCCACCACATTGCAACACAGTGGTAAAAATTTTCACGAGCGGATAGTAGCCAACACAACGCCGTGCACAAAGTCTACGTCCTCACTCGACTAGCGCACGATGGGACAGTCACTTCCGTTGGCCGCGTGCGATCACGCAGCGACTTGACGTACCTTGAGTCAGGAAATCTGCTCCTTTGTGGCAAGGCTAGTATCCACATGGACAGTGCGATGGTGTCCGGAGCACCACGGCTGTCTGCGCAGTGACCTTTGCTGAGGTCTCCCTTGAATCGGGGCAGGCAGATTTGTGATGACAGTCGTGCGCCCATCGGCAACTCTGGACACAATAGTGGATCCATAATGTCGTTTCAGATAGATGTGTGCGCAAGTGGATGCTCTCATGAGAATGAACGTTGCTCTATTTTCGGATCCATAACTGACTTGAAGGTACGGAGTGCCGTTGGGTGTACAACACGAGTAACAGTGGCTCAACTTTTAGGTAATTTTCACAGCAGCCGCCATATTTCTAACATGTTAAGGCTGATGATTGCACCCATTTTTCGATCTCATTGAGGCCATGTCGCAGCAAAATAGTGCCACATCGTATGTTGCTCGTGCTGTCTCCCTGGCTTGCAGCTTCTTCAAATTGCTGGTAAACAATTTTTTAGAGCAGTGTGTCCCAACCTTTTTTTGACAAGGGACCACTTCCGTTTGCATTGATGTGATTTTTGAGCTTGCATCTTCTGTACATGTTCCGTAATCTTGGACTAGTATTACATTTCAAAGCTTCAAGCTAGCCATGACTTACTTTCAGTCGGTTGCTGGACTTGTTTCTAATTACCAGCAACGCAGGAAGCTCTTTTTCATATAAATAAGTTCTGGAGAAAACCATAAGATAGCACAAGGCTAGTCCTCGAACTGTAGTATGTGAAACTGCTCAAGAGACTCACATCCAAATGAGGCATTACCGTTGCTGTGATTTCAGAATTCAATGAGGAATTATTCTTGAATTTCTTCTACAACAACTCCACCATTAATGCTGAAAAGATAAACTTTAATTTTTTTAATATTCTAGGGAGTATTGATTGAATTTATTAGCGAATCGTTGCAAATAACTCTTGATGTGTTCTTGTATGTTTCCCTAATCGTGTCGTACTTTTCACTAACAACGAGTGCTTTTAATGCAGCGAATGCAGAATAGAATAACTACACTGCTGGCCATATATGACCCGTCTCTCCCTATAGCTTACCCCTAATTTTTTCAGAATCTCCAACAGCTTGCACCATTTTATATTGTCGAACGCTTTTTCCAGGTCGACTAATCCTATTAAAGTGTCTTGATTTTTCTTTAGCCTTGCTTCCATTATTAACCGTAACGTCAGAATTGCCTCTCTCGTCCCTTTACTTTTCCTAAAGCCAAACTGATCGTCACCTAGCGCATTCTCAATTTTATTTTCCATTCTTCTGTATATTATTCTTGTAAGCAGCTTCGATGCATGAGCTTTTAAGCTGATTGTGCGATAATTCTCGCACTTGTCAGCTCTTGCCGTCTTCGGAATTGTGTGGATGATGCTTTTCCGAAAGTCAGATGGTATATCGCCAGACTCATATATTCTACACACCAACGTGAATAGTCGTTTTGTTGCCACTTCCCCCAATGATTTTAGAAATTCTGATTGAATGTTATCTATCCCTTCTGCCTTATTTGACTGTAAGTCCTCCAAAGCTCTTTTAAATTCCGATTCTAATACTGGATCCCCTATCTCTTCTAAATCGACTCCTGTTTCTTCTTCTATCACATCAGACAAAGCTTCACCCTCATAGAGGCTTTCAGTGTATTCTTTCCACCTATCTGCTCTCTCCTCTGCATTTAACAGTGGAATCCCCGTTGCAATCTTAATGTTAACACCGTTGCTTTTAATGTCACCAAAGGTTGTTTTGACTTTCCTGTATGCTGAGTCTGTCCTTCCGACAATCGTATCTTTTTCTATGTCTTCACATTTTTCCTGCAGCCATTTCGTCTTAGCTTCCCTGCACTTCCTATTTATTTCATTCCTCAGCGACTTGTATTTCTGTATTCCTGATTTTCCCGGAACATGTTTGTACTTCCTCGTTTCATCAATCAACTAAAGTATTCCTTCTGTTACCCATGGTTTCTTCGCAGCTACCTTCTTTGTACCTATGTTTTCCTTCCCAACTTCTGTGATGGCCCTTTTTAGAGATGTCCATTCCTCTTCAAATGTACTGCCTACTGCGCTATTCCTTATTGCTGTATCTATAGCGTTAGAGAACTTCAAACGTATTTCGTCATTCCTTAGTACTTTCATATCCCACTTCTTTGCGTAATGTCTTGAACTTCAGCCTACTCCTCATCACTACTATATTGTGATCTGAGTCTATATCTGCTCCTGGGTACGCCTTACAATCCAGAATCTCTGTCTGACCATGATGTAATCTAATTGAAATCTTCCCGTATCTCCCGGCCTTTTCCAAGTATACCTCCTCCTCTTGTGATTCTTGAACAGGGTATTCGCTATTACTAGCTGAAACTTGTTACAGAACTCAATTAGTCTCTCATCTCTTTCATTCCTTGTCCCAAGCTCATATTCTCCTGTAACCTTTTCTTCTACTCCTTCCTCTACAACTGCATTCCAGTCGCCCATGACTATTAGATTTTCGTCCTCCTTACATACTGCATTATCCTTTCAATATCCTCATACACTTTCTCTATCTGCTCATCTTCAGCTTGTGACGTCGGCATGTATACCTGAACTATCGTTGTCGGTGTTGGTCTGTTGTCGATTCTGATTAGAACAACCCGGTCACTGAACTGTTCACAGTAACACACCCTCTGCCCTACCTTCCTATTCATAACGAATCCTACACCTGTTATACAATTTTCTGCTGCTGTTGATATTACCCGATACTCATCTGACCAGAAATCCCTTCCACTTCACTTCATTGACCCCTACTATATCTAGATTGAGCCTTTGCATTTCCCTTTTCAGATTTTCTAGTTTCCCTACCACGTTCAAGCTTCTGACATTCCACCCCCAGACTCGTAGAACGTTATCCTTTCGTTGATAATTCAATCTTTTTCTCATGGTAACCTCCCCCTTGGCAGTCCCCTCCCGGAGATCCGAATGGGGGACTATTCCTGAATCTTTTGCCAATGGAGAGATTCATCATGACACTTCTTCAAATACAGGCCACATGTCCTGTGGATACACGTTACGTGTCTTTAATGCAGTGGTTTCCATTGCCTTCTGCATCCTCATGTCGTTGATCATTGCTGATTCTTCCGCCTTTAGGGGCAATTTCTCACCCCTAGGACAAGAGAGTGCCCTGAACCCCTATCCGCTCCTCCGCCATCTTCACTGTACACTAGAGTCTCTCTCCCTCACTGTACACTAGAGATACTTTTGGGAAGAACTAAACACCCTAAGAACGTTTGCCGCATACGCAGTTGTTGTTGTGATCTTCAGCCCTAAGACTGGTTTCGTGCAGCTCTCAGCGCTACTCTATCCTGTGCAAGGCTCTTGATCTCCGAATAACTACTGCAAACTACATACTTCTAAAAGTGCTTGCTGTACTCATTCTACGAGTGTCCCCCCCCCCCCCCTTCAAAATGTGTCCTTCGAAGCGATCCCTTCTTTTAATCAAGTTGTGCCACAAATTTTTGACTCCCAAATTCTTTCCAGTACCTCCTCATTTGTTACCTGATCGACTCATCTAATCTTCAACATTCTTCTCTAGCACCATATTTCGAAAGCTTCTTTTCTCTTCTTGTTTAAACAGTTCAGTCGTCAATGTTTCACTTTCATAAATGGCTACAGTCCAGACTAATACCTTCAGAAAAGGCTTTGTAACACTTTAGTATACATTCAATGTTAACAAATTTCTCTTTTTCAGAAACGCTTTTCTTATCATTGTCAGTTTACATTTTATAACCTCTCAACTTCGGCCGTCATCAGTTATTTTGCTGCCCAAAGAACGAAACTCATCTACTACTTTAAGTGTCCAATTTCCTAATCTAATTCCCTCAGCATCACCTGATTTAATTCGACTACATTCCATTATCCATGTTTTGATACTGTTGATTCTGATCTTATATTCTCCTTTCAAGATACTGTACATTCTGTTCGTCTGCACTTCCAGGTCCTTTGCTGTCTGTGACGAAATTACAATGTCATCGGCAAAACTCGAAGTTTTTTTTCTTCTCCCTAAACTTTTAGTGTTACACCAAATTCTTATTTCTTTTACTTTACTGCGTGCCCAATATACCGATTGTATAATTTCGAGGATAGGCTACAACTGCTACAACCCAGTCTCACTCCCTTCTCAACAACTGGAAACTTTCTGCGTGTTTGCTATCGTGGGGCCCTTAACTGATATGCAAGTTAGGGGCAGAATCACGATGTTATGCAAATCATTCCCAAGTGCGTTTACACTGAATCTGCATAATGTGTGTTATGCAATCTTATAATGGCCCTGATGTAAATCCTATGTGGGATCTGGCCTCTCATATTTTAACCATTAAATTAATTGATCAAAGTTTTGCTTTAGCCCCTGAGACCCGACATCAAAAGAAAGCCTCCAGCCAGCATTCGGGACTCTGTCCGCATTCCCAGTGACCGGATGTCACCACACCTCTTACTGTTGTTGTGAGTGGTTGGCATTCTCACAGCCAAAAACCTCCGGCTAGTTTCCTCCGTGCAACGAACAGATTTAAAATATGCATGCACCCTACTCCCAATCATGTACATGCCGGTGCATAGCATCCGATTACCTAATCTGCATGACAGTGTAATGCAGTAGCGAACTGACATTTGCATGCATGCAAATTCAGTTTTGAAAAATGCAGGAAAATCTGACTTGAAGGCCGTTAATAAGTTTATGAAGAGGCAACAGTGCCTGCCGTCTTTCACCTTTGCTTCGCTTTCATGACCCTTGATCCTATAACTGCTGTCTGGTTTCTGTACAAGTTGTAAATAGCTTTTTCTCACTGTATTTCACCCCTGATACCTTCAGAACGCAGTTAAACTTTCGGTAAACCACCATACAACCGTAGAGTGACCACGAAAATCCAGAGAAATCCAGCAGTTTCTTCTTTAGGCTAGTGCGGCAGATTTTGGTAATCACAATAAGAAAAGCAGATGCTACTGCGATTACTCGCTATCGATGTTAGGGAGAACGGAAAAGATCGCAAATAATAACAAAGTCTCCGTCACATACGATTAAATACTCTACACTCTAAATTGTACGGAAATACTAAACAAAATGTCATTGGAAGCGATAAGGTACGTTTGTTTACTGTTCATTCAATGTACACTCCTGGAAATGGAAAAAAGAACACATTGACACCGGTGTGTCAGACCCACCATACTTGCTCCGGACAATGCGAGAGGGCTGTACAAGCAATGATCACACGCACGGCACAGCGGACACACCAGGAACCGCGTTGTTGGCCGTCGAATGGCGCTAGCTGCGCAGCATTTGTGCACCGCCGCCGTCAGTGTCAGCCAGTTTGCCGTGGCATACGGAGCTCCATCGCAGTCTTTAACACTGGTAGCATGCCGCGACAGCGTGGACGTGAACCGTATGTGCAGTTGACGGACTTTGAGCGAGGGCGTATAGTGGGCATGCGGGAGGCCGGGTGGACGTACCGCCGAATTGCTCAACACGTGGGGCGTGAGGTCTCCACAGTACATCGATGTTGTCGCCAGTGGTCGGCGAAAGGTGCACGTGCCCGTCGACCTGGGACCGGACCGCAGCGACGCACAGATGCACGCCAAGACCGTAGGATCCTACGCAGTGCCGTAGGGGACCGCACCGCCACTTCCCACCAAATTAGGGACACTGTTGCTCCTGGGGTATCGGCGAGGACCATTCGCAACCGTCTCCATGAAGCTGGGCTACGGTCCCGCACACCGTTAGGCCGTCTTCCGCTCACGCCCCATCGTGCAGCCCGCCTCCAGTGGTGTCGCGACAGGCGTGAATGGAGGGACGAATGGAGACGTGTCGTCTTCAGCGATGAAAGTCGCTTCTGCCTTGGTGCCAATGATGGTCGTATGCGTGTTTGGCGCCGTGCAGGTGAGCGCCACAATCAGGACTGCATACGACCGAGGCACACAGGGCCAACACCCGGCATCATGGTGTGGGGAACGATCTCCTACACTGGCCGTACACCACTGGTGATCGTCGAGGGGACACTGAATAGTGCACGGTACATCCAAACCGTCATCGAACCCATCGTTCTACCATTCCTAGACCGGCAAGGGAACTTGCGGTACCAACAGGACAATGCACGTCCGCATGTATCCCCTGCCACCCAACGTGCTCTAGAAGGTGTAAGTCAACTACCCTGGCCAGCAAGATCTCTGGATCTGTCCCCCATTGAGCATGTTTGGGACTGGATGAAGCGTCGTCTCACGCGGTCTGCACGTCCAGCACGAACGCTGGTCCAACTGAGGCGCCAGGTGGAAATGGCATGGCAAGCCGTTCCACAGGACTACATCCAGCATCTCTACGATCGTCTCCATGGGAGAATAGCAGCCTGCATTGCTGCGAAAGGTGGATATACACTGTACTAGTGCCGACATTGTGCATGCTCTGTTGCCTGTGTCTATGTGCCTGTGGTTCTGTCAGTGTGATCATGTGATGTATCTGACCCCAGGAATGTGTCAATAAAGTTTCCCCTTCCTGGGACAATGAATTCACGGTGTTCTTATTTCAATTTCCAGGAGTGTATAATATTCCTGTACGAAGTACAATGTCAGCTATAATAGCGTTCATGTTTCCAGAATGAGAATTTCACTGTGCAGTGGGTGTGCGCTGATATGAAACTTCCTGGCAGATTAAAACCGTGTGCCTGACCGAGACTCGAACTCGGGACCGTTGCCTTTCGCGGGCAAGTGCTCTACCATCTGAACTACTCAAGCACGACTCACGCCCGTCCTCACAGCTTTACTTCTGCCAGTACCGCGTCTCCTTCCTCCCAAATTTTACAGAAGCTCTCCTGCGAACCTAGCAGGAGACGGGGTACTGGCAGAAGTAAAGCCGTGAGGACGGGGTGTGAGTCGTGCTTGGGTAGCTGATGTGGTAGAGCACTTGCCCGCGAAAGGCAAAGGTCCCGAGTTCGAGTCTCGGTCCGGCACACGGTTTTAATCTACCAGGAAGTTTCAGCGTTCATGTTTATTTATTTAATTCGATGATGGTAGGTTATGTACAGGGTGTCACGGGTGAAATATTCAGTATTCAGGAATATGACAGGAAAGATAATTTGAAGCAAAAAAATCTAGTAAAGGGTCATCGGCTCTAAAATGCTATGATCACTTGTTTAGAGATAGGTTTCACATTAGCGAGGATGAGCAAGTGATCATAGCTCTTAACCCTTTCGTGGGCAAAATTATTGAGCAGTTTTTTTAATGAATGGAGAGCAGGTAGTAGTTAACAGATAGGTATATTGATCATACAGAATATCAAATTTGCTCCAACTGTGAAAGTGAGGTCACACAAGGTGGGAAGTATTCTTCACACTGCCCTTCCTTGGAGTTGACTGACAAAAACAACTTTTTCAATATATGTCATATTTATTTGATAAATTTACTTCTCTTTATACAATGATTGTTCACAATTACTTAACATGAAAGTTTCTGAAACATGGGTCTATGCAAAGTGGCATTTGACAATATGTACAAACGCAGCTTTGGTACTACAATGACGGCACGTTCAGTAGGTTTCTCCGAAAATTGGTTGATGGTCCCCTACAGCCACATGACGAAAATCTTCAGGTACTTCACCCTTTTTTGCCAGACAGACAGGTTTTTGTCCACGCATCTTTGGGACGAGGAGCCAGCGATCAATTGTCTGGCTCGACGGATCCTGTATGTAAGCTGATCATGCTGTCCACTTTCTCTTTTACTTATTTTCCACAGGATAAATCTATTCACTGCAGCAACGTCCACCAAAAAATAAAATATTCTGTGCTACCGTTTTACAGAACTTCTGCGAATAGCATACCTTTCTCGTAATTGATCAAACTTATCGACACCACCCATTATTTTGTTGTATTCTGCCACAACTTCAGGACAAGAAATCTCTGTACTAGTACCATCCTTGTTTTTCCTTTTCACTGTGGCTGTTTGTCATGGGTCATGAATTGAGGACAGGAAAGTGACTGGACGGTTATCCATCCATTTTACTGCAGAAATGGCTCGTTTTGTTTCAAACTGGAATTCTCCTCGTACCAATTTTACGTTTTCCTTCATAAATTTGGGTAAATCAAAAGTATTTACCTTGTATTATAGCTTTGAGGAAAAAATCACAAAATGTCACGCAAACAGCACTGAAAGGCTCCTCTACAGAGCAACACTCAGCTATACAATGCCAGCTATACAAGGTACAGCAAAAACAGAGGGAATTTCTGATTGGAAGTGGTACCCTATACTGTTCACTAGGTGGGAACTGTGAATCCACGGGAGTAGGAGCGAGTTCATTGTAGTGGGAAGCATGTTTCCCACGGCTCAAAGGGTTAAGGTATGTATTTCAGAGACAGTGTTTACTAGAATTATTTACTTCAAATGATCATTCCCGTCACATTCCTGAGAATTCCTCCTGCAACATCTTGTTGTAGATTCAAATAAGAACCACATTGAGAAACAGTTTTTTCAGTTTTATTAAACCTTTGTACAAATGATGCTGAAAACTGTTTACATTTTTCGGAAAAGCTCGTTTTTCTCGCAAACTATGTTTGGTACAGTGTTATAACTTCCAAGGTATCTTCAGTGATATACGTAGATGTTGCCTACAAAGGGTAGGCAATGAGTTAGTAGTAAAGAAATAATAAATTAAAACGTTATGCCGTACGCTGAAGTTTTAGCGCATGAACGGCAAGCATTTAGCAAGCGACAGACTGTTTTGCTGTCATTGATTTGTGGGGCTGTAAGCGAGTAAGTGTTTAGAAAAGGTTCGAAATTATGTGTGTAGTTTCTCGGAAGTCGTAAAGTGTTCTCATTGTCAGACATTGGATGAATATATTCTAATATGCGCGCCGTGAGTTGCACGCCTGAAGAATTATACGTAATTTCTGAATTTAAAACGAGACTTCTTGTGGTAAACTTTGGCGTAAGATTGTACCTGTTAATGAGTAGATCACACAACATATTAAATTTTTAAATTAGGTCAATAATTGTATGAAACACAAAATAAAGTTTTGTTGCCCCTGTAAGCCATGAGATCGGCGAACTGGAAATGGTAGCAATTTTACCAGTTTAGTAATCTACGAGGGCAGTTCGATAAGTAATGCAACACATTTTTTTCTGAAACAGGGGTTGTTTTATTCAGCATTGAAATACACCAGGTTATTCCCCAATATTTTAGCTACACAACACTATTTTTCAACGTAATCTCCATTCAATGCTACGGCCTTACGCCACCTTGAAATGAGGGCCTGTATGCCTGCACGGTACCATTCCACTGGTCGATGTCGGAGCCAACGTCGTACTGCATCAATAACTTCTTCATCATCCGCGTAGTGCCTCCCACGGATTGCGTCCTTCATTGGGCGAAACATACGGAAATCCGACGGTGCGAGATCGGGGCTGTAGGGTGCATGAGGAAGAACAGTCCACTGAAGTTTTGTGAGCTCCTCTCGGGTGCGAAGACTTGTGTGAGGTCTTGCGTTGTCATGAAGAAGGAGAAGTTCGTTCAGATTTTTGTGCCTACGAACACGCTGAAGTCGTTTCTTCAATTTCTGAAGAGTAGCACAATACACTTCAGAGTTGATCGTTTTACCATGGGGAAGGACATCGAACAGAATAACCCCTTCAGCGTCCCAGAAGACTGTAACCGTGACTTTACCGGCTGAGGGTATGGCTTTAAACTTTTTCTTGGTAGGGGAGTGGGTGTGGCGCCACTCCATTGATTGCCGTTTTGTTTCAGGTTCGAAGTGATGAACCCATGTTTCATCGCCTGTAACAATCTTTGACAAGAAATTGTCACCCTCAGCCACATGACGAGCAAGCAATTCCGCACAGATGGTTCTCCTTTGCTCTTTATGGTGTTCGGTTAGACAACGAGGGACCCAGCGGGAACAAACCTTTGAATATCCCAACTGGTGAACAATTGTGACAGCACTACCAACAGAGATGTCAAGTTGAGCACTGAGTTGTTTGATGGTGATCCGTCGATCATCTCGAACGAGTGTGTTCGCACGCTCCGCCATTGCAGGAGTCACAGCTGTGCACGGCCGGCCCGCACGCGGGAGATCAGACAGTCTTGCTTTACCTTGCGGCGATGATGACACACGCTTTGCCCAACGACTCACCGTGCTTTTGTCCACTGCCAGATCACCGTAGACATTCTGCAAGCGCCTATGAATATCTGAGATGCCCTGGTTTTCCGCCAAAAGAAACTCGATCACTGCCCGTTGTTTGCAACGCACATCCGTTACAGACGCCATTTTAACAGCTCCGTACAGCGCTGCCACCTGTCGGAAGTCAATGAAACTATACGAGACGAAGCGGGAATGTTTGAAACTATTCCACAAGAAATTTCCGGTTTTTTCAACCAAAATTGGCCGAGAAAAAAAAATGTGTTGCATTACTTATTGAACTGCCCTCGTAGATTATGTTGACGCACAATAAGGTAACTTTTGTGCTTCCTCGTGATGCAGTTTTAATGGCCAGTAGGATATTAGGCGGGCATGTACCTTGCTTTGCCCGAGCACTGTGCGTGTCCGTGCAGGCGGTGTCCGGAGCACAGTGGGGCAGAGCGGTGCACAGCGGTGACAGCAGTGATCCGCGGAGCGGTTTGACAGTGGCGGGGGATTCCCCGCTGATACCGCAGAAGCTGGCTTCATGCGCTGCGCGGGTAGCACCGTCAAAAGGCCAGCCGGCCAGACGCAGAGGGCAGGGACAGCTGTGGTGTGAGGCTCTCTCTCTCTCTCTCTCTCTCTCTCTCTGTCTCACCCGGCTCCTGCAGCAGCCGGCGCACGTGGCTTACATATTTGATGTCCGCTTTCAAGTGCTGGGGACGGCCATTGCCGAACTTCGCGGTTGATGACAGTGACGTTTGTGTTGTGTGTTGCTACGGTTCCTACCTAGTACCTAAGTCCCCAACGCCAGTGCAGTGGCAAAAGGACACCAATATTATGTGCCTGGCAGAACTTGCCTTTCTTTCCCAACATTTTTACATTTACCTGGTATTTCCAGCACGGTCGTAACTGCGCCACTAAGTCGATACGCCTGTCAGTACAGACTAGCCGTTTTGCGTCCACGAATCCACACTTCAACACCTAACATACTGCCCCGGGAAAAATGCATTAACGGCTTGCTCTTGTTACTCCTAATAGCTATAATTATTAGTCAGCAGATGTGGACGTGCACCCCACTTCCTCGATAATTTATTGATAGAGCTAAGGACTTTGTGAATATGCTAAGCCGGCCGGAGTGGCCGAGCGGTTAAAGGCGCTACAGTCTGGAACCGCACGACCGCTACGGTCGCAGGTTCGAATCCTGCCTCGAGCATGGATGTGTGTGATGTCGTTAGGTTAGTTAGGTTTAAGTAGTTCTAAGTTCTAGGGGACTTATGACCACAGCAGTTGAGTCCCATAGTGCTCAGAGCCATTTGAACCATTTTTTGAATATGCTAAGGCGTTAAAACTGCCGTGACCCGGGACATCCAACCAAATATTGTTCGGAACGACAGCCAGCATGTAACAGTGGTAGGGGGGGGGGGCAAAGGTGACAAAAAATTAGATTACAAAAGAAAAAAGAGTAAGGTGTGCTGCAAACTGCACAAGCGTGACTGCAAAAAAAAGGCGGTGTACCCGATTATCCAACATAGAAACAATTACACAAGCGTCAAGTAGAGAGAGTAGATTTCAGCAGAGACAACTGTTGGCACAAAGGCACAACGTCAGATTGGTGTAGACCACCCAGGACTCTAACAAGAATAAACAGAAACATCATAAGTACCCGTCGACCAGGAAACGAACGTCAACAGACAGGCTTTGCACCAGTAAATGAACAGCGGAAAACAGTCACTCCAACTACATCATTCACTTCCGCAATACAAAATTTCGAAGCAACAGGTTATTTGGATGATATGACAGCAAAAGGCGGAATATACGGTCTAATAACTTGCGAAATGGAACGAATTATATATTTCGAATAGGCCACACTCGAAACAAGACTAATGAATAGAGTAGAAGACATTGAGCAGGACGTGCTAAACATTCAATATGCGTGTGAAAAAACAAAGGTGAGTTGTGGTCGAAACTGGTGGCGATGTATTTGCGTCCAAGAACCGTACTCCAAAGGAGGTCAACATACATGCCATCCTTCAGGAACAATAACAATTCCCGGTCATCAGATGACAATGGCTACCATAATTGTACAAAATAAAAAGATTGTAGTAACCAAAATCAGACCATGAGAAGACCATGGTAATAGTATCACTCATATGACGACATACCAACTGGGTCATAGCCTCTCTCTATGCAGAATACTCCGTAATAGAGAACCACAGGTATAGTGCATTACCAGCCTTGCACAATATGCAAAACACAAAGGCCTTTTAGTATGCGCAGACGTTAATTCAAAATGGATGTAATGGTACTCCAACACAACCGACAACATAGGAACAATAGCAAATGGCATCCTATATGAACAGAATCTACCCACTCTTAACACGGATCGTTAACCAGTAATCTTTCAAGGAAACAGTGGACGGTAAATTGACATAGATATCCCTGTCGTGAATAATAAAACCCAAAAATAGGGAATTGGACCCAAGGATGCACACAAAGTGACGTAATATAATCATAATAAAACCCAGACTGGCAACGTAGCAAAGGATGTATCTAACGAGAGATTCTTGCTCCATGAAGCAGACAGAGACAGATTGCGGGAAATCATAGGAGAAACGTGGACTATAAACTCCGTACACTGACTGAGCTGATACAAACAGTACAAAAGACAGCAATATCACACAAAAACAATAAAACAAAAAACAATCAAAAATCTCATGGTCAATGAGAAATGAGGTAAAGTAGAAAATACTGGGAATGACCAAACAACAACGGAGAGAGAGGGCGGGAGGAGTGTGTGCGTATGTGTGTGTGTGTGTGTGTGTGTGTGTGTGTGTGTGTGTGTGTGTGTGTGTGTGTGGGTGTGTGTGTGTGTGTGATAGAGAGAGAGAGAGAGAGAGAGAGAGAGAGAGAGAGACTAGATAAAGGGAGATTTAGTTGCCCCTACCAGCTACGCCTTCAAAGGCCACGTGTGAGATATTCATATTCGTTCGCTCGCTATGCGCGTAGTATTAGCCCTACAGAAAGAATGAAGAACTTTTTGTAGGAAACGATGTAGTTAAATTTTGTACTTAGATTAGTTTCAGCTCGAGACCAGCGTTTTGAGTCACTAGAAAAAAAACGAGTATGAAGTGCACAACGTATGTTTCTCATGAACAGTTGCAAGTCTACAGCCTCTTGCGAAAACGGATTACAGAACAATACTTAATTACCTTAAATTTCCCACAGAAAGGTTCTATTCTTTCACTCATAGTTAGTGTGCAGTGAGCAAGAGATCTTGAATATCATGCATGTGGTATTTGGAGGCGTTGTGGGTCGCATAAAACCCATAGGTAGGAGAAGCCGAATCACCGTAAGAAGAGGAAGAAACAGATGCAGAGCAGCCATTTTTCAGTCAAAGTAACGATAATGGGGTAACTTCACACAAATGAAATTTGAAAAAAAATTATGGCGATGACGCCACAACATCTTAATGGAAAAACTCAAAACCGCACTGGTGTTGTCAACTCTGCGTCAAGATGATGGAACACGTGCACACAGGTGGAAAGGTTCTGCAGAATACTTCCTGCAAAAACTGCTCCATGCTGACAATCAAAACACAAATCGACAGGCCGGCCGCGGTGGTCTAGCGGTTCTAGGCGCTCAGTCCGGAACCGCGCGACTGCTACGGTCGCAGGTTCGAGTCCTGCCTCGGGCATGGATGTGTGTGATGTCCTTAGGTTAGTTAGGTTTAAGTAGTTCTAAGTTCTAGGGGACTGATGACCACAGATGTTAAGTCCCATAGTGCTCAGAGCCATTTGAACCACAAATCGACAGATCTACAGGTGAACAACAACCTACGAGCAGAACTACAAATTGGCTACAGGATTGAAAGCGTCACTTGTCTTTCTAAGCGAGAAGAGGTCACGCGAGCGATAACAACATACTGAAATAAAGCCCCTGCACTCTGCGGCTTCAACGCGGAACTCCTGTAACGGACCGCGGCGCTCATTATCCCCTTTCTAATCGAGAACCTAAACGAGACGTTGCGGCTTTGGAGAATACCCTCAGCGTGGAAAATAGCAAACATTGTTATCCTCAAGAAAGCCGCGGGTAAAGACCCAAGCGACCAAAAACCATGCCGGCCGATTTGCTTACTGAACACACACTACAGGCCATTAAAATTGCTACACCAGGAAGAAATGCAGATGATAAACGGGTATTCATTGGACAAATGTATTATACTAGAACTGACATCTGATTACATTTTCATGCAATTTGGGTGCATAGATACTGAGAAATCAGTACCCAGAACAACCACCTCTGGCCGTAATAACGGCCTTGATACGCCTGGGCATTGAGTCAAACAGAGCTTGGATGGCGTGTACAGGTACAGCTGCCCATGCAGCTTCAACGCGATACCACAGTTCATCAAGAGTAGTGACTGGCGTACTGTGACGAGCCAGTTGCTCGGCCACCACTGACCAGACGTTTTCAGTTGGTGAGAGATCTGGGGAATGTGCTGGCCAGGGCAGTAGTCAAACATTTTCTGTATCTACAAAGGCCCGTACAGGACCTGCAACATGCGTTCGTGGATCATCCTGCTGAAATGTAGGCTTTCGCAGGGATCGAATGAAGGGTTGTAACAGATCTGGAATGTAACGTCCACTGTTCAAAAGTGCCGTCAATGCGAACAAGAGGTGACCGAGACATGTAACCAATGCCACCCTATACCATCACGCCAGAAGATACGCCAGTATGGACATGACGAATACACGCTTCCGATGTGCGTTCTCCGCGATGTCGCCAAACACGGATGCGACCATCATGATGCTGAAAACAGAACTTGGATACATCCGAAAAAATGACGTTTTGCCATTCGTGCACCCAGGTTCCTCGTTGAGTACACCATCGCAGGCACTCCTGTCTGTGATGCAGCGCCAAGGGTAACCACAGCAATGGTCTCCGGGCTGATAGTCCATGCTGCTGCAAACGTCGTCGAACTGTTCGTGCAGATGGTTGTTGTCTTGCAAACGTTCCCATCTGTTGACTCAGGGACCGATACGTGGCTGCACAATCCGTTACAGCCACGCGGATAAGATGCCTGTCATCTCGACTGCTAGTGATACGAGGCCGTTGGGATCCAACACGGCGTTCCGTATTACCCTCCTGAACCCAGCTATTCCATATTCTGCTAACAGTCATTGGATCTCGACCAACGCGAGCAGCAATGTCGCGATACGATAATCCGCAATCGCGACAGGCTACAATCCGACCTTTATCAAAGTCGGAAACGTGATGGTATGCATTTCTCCTCCTTACACGAGGCATCACAACAACGATTCATGAGGCAACGCCGGTCAGCTGATGTTTATGAGAAATCGGTTGGAAACTTTCCTCATGTCAGCACGTTGTAGGTGTCGCCACCGGCGCCAACCTTGTGTGAATGCTCTGAAAAGCTAATCATTTGCATATCACAGCATCTTCTTCCCGTCGGTTAAATTTCGCGACTGTAGCACGTCATATTCGTGGTGTAGCAATTTTAATGGCCAGTAGTGTAGTTGCTAAGATTCTGGAACGCCATCTGTGTGTCGTATTACAATCACACAGAACTAATGGGATTCATTCCGCATCAAAATCGATTTCGGAAAAACAAATCAATTGATGACGCATTAAAAGAAACCCTCCTCAGAGAAGAAGACACAGTTCTTAAATATATGGTAGCCATGACGACAGACATCGCAGTCGCATTTAACAACCTCTGTCGTACCACCACCTGTAGGATTACTGTAGGAACAGGGTTGCTGAGTGGCGTGCCGGGAACCGGCAGGCGGTTAAAAGACAAACAAGGATGCCAACAGGGATCAATCTATGGGCTCACCTTTTGGGAGCTTGCGATACAGCCTCTACTACTGCTCGTTGAGAGCCTCGACTGCTCAGACAGAATCGTGGCAAAAGCCGACGGCCTGCTGATGGCAGTGTAGGATAACTCAGGAGTACAAAGCCAGTTGTATACCGCGACTCATGAACAACTGGCGACCACAAAATAAATTGACGACGTCCCCGAACAAAATACTTTACGTTCCACTTAAAGGATGACTCGTTAGAAACCGATCAGTGGAACTTGGAAACAGAAAAGTAGTGCGAAAACGGAGAACAATACGCCTGGGAACTACGGCTGACCAAGGACTCCCCTCAAGCCGACTTACAAACTACAGCAGATAAGGCCAAAGCACTGCAAAAATAAACACTGTTAACTACAGACTTAGTTTACATACATGAGGATACACAACCGTGCAATGTTTGAATCTGTTACCTGCTTTGCAACATGCCCATGGGTACGTAAACTCCGATTGGAGGCAAACATAATTCCTGTGAGGTGCAGGCAGAAGAGGTGTGTTCCTACGGTTATCAGACGCCTTTACAGCTGAATCTCTGAAAAACCCTTTCTGTAACAATACTGATCTATATTAACGACATAGGAGACAATCTGAGTAGCCGTCTTAGATTGTTTGCAGATGATGCTGTCATTTACCGTCTTGTAGTCATCAGATGATCAAAACGATTTGAAAAATGATTTAGATTAGATATCTGTATGGTGCGAAAAATGACATTGACCCTGAATAAAGAAAAGTGTGAAGTTATTCACGTGAGTACTAAAAGAAAGCAGCTAAATTTCGATTACGCGATAAGTCAAACAAATCTGAGGCCTGTAAATTCAACTAAATACATAGGAATTAAAATTACAAATAACCTAAATTGAAACGATCACATAGATAATATTGTGGGTAGAGCAAATCAAAGACTTCGATTCATTGGCAGAACACTTAGAAGGTGCAACAGGTTTACCGAAGAGACTGCTTACACTACGCTTGTCCGCCATATTCTGGAGTATTGCTATCCGGTATGGGATCCGCATCAGTTGGGCCTGACGGATGACATCGAAAAAGTACAAAGAGGGGCAGCTCATTTTTTATTATCGTGAAATAGGGGAGATAGTATCACAGACATGATACGTGAATTGGAGCGGCAATCATTAAAAAAAAAGGCGTTTATCGTTGCGACGGGATCTTCTCATGAAATTTCAATCACCAGTTTTCTCCTCCGATTGCGAAAACATTCTGTTGGCACCCACCTACATAGGGAGAAATGAACATCACGATAAAATAAGAGAAATCAGGGCTCGCACAGAAAAATTTAAGTGCTCGTTTTTCCCGCGCGCCGTTCGAGAGTGGAACGGTAGAGAGACCTTGAAGGTGGTTCATTGAACCCTCTGCCAGGCACTTTATTCTGAATAGCAGAATAATCACGTAGATGTAGATGTAGATGTAGATGTAGATGTCTTTCCAGTCAACCACTGTGTACCGTGCTCTAGCGTATTGGATGAGGGAACAAAATAAGAGCAACAACAGAAGGACATGTCACCGATAAATGCCATCTTAAATGATGGCGGGGGAACACACAGAAAAACGTGTGGGACGCATGCTGAAAGAGCAGAGCCCAAACATAAGATTAGGAATAAAACACACTATCCAAAGCCGTGGAGTGACACACATCCTGATCGGACATGGTCCATACCCAACACACATACATCGGATGAACATCCGTCCGAGACAAGAATGTGCATGTGGGCTGTTTGGCTCTACAGAACATGCAATACTACACTGAACCACGCATATACAGCGCAGACGACAAAGGATGACATACGACAACATACATAACTCCCTCAGGAATGACCAGTGGGCGGACCTAGACATACCAACGAACACAATTTCAAGAATATTACGGGAAGAATACGCAAGAGAGAGACTGTATAGACCTTGTAATCCTACCCTCCCACGCATTACCATTATATTTCTCTGTTATTTCCAGAAGTTTCGAAAGCTTCGAGAGGCATAAGATATACATAGGTAAAACTTTTTTCTTATCTTCATTTTATCTTGTTGTTGGCTGCAGTTCTCGCGTCTAGGGGTACATTATTGAGACTGAAATTTTGATTTTGTAGGTTACTGTTGATCTGAATAATATTTGAAGATTTGTCTGTTTTACTCTTGAATTTTATTTATTTTTTGTCGCATTTTTCAATGTCACGCCGTCTTCACAATTTCCACTTCTATAACACTCCATATTACATTGTTAGTGTCCATTATAAAAATACGTCTGTCTCCATCTGAGGCATACCCATTACTACTGACATTCTGCGGTACTCCCAATATTCCACAGAGTTTACAAAGCAAAAGGGTTTACAAACTTTCTTGACAAAAGAAGAATCATCATCAAGATATAATATTATTTTATAATTGAATCCAGAAATAAATTTAATAAATATCATCAGATTGTGAAAATTTATAATAGGAATTTTAAGTATGCCAGATATTTCGTAATTTCAAATATTTCTAAAAGAAGAGTAATTTTAACTAAATTAATTTCTTTTTATACATTTTAGCCGGAAATGTAATATATCGTTTAAAAAATAATACGAAGTTCTTTTAGTTAACCAGCTAATACAATGTTTACCTATACAAAAATCGATAGTATAGTGTTATCGGCTATTTCTATAAAACAAAAGTAATGTTAGAGGAGGGAGACTTGTTACAACCTGCACCAAAACTAAATATAACAATAACACTAAAGGACAGTAGTGATGACAGAGAAAATGAAACACCAAACAGTGATGCAGAAATATAACATGAAGCAGGCATACACTAAGGCTAGCTAACACAACACAAACGTAGCTACAAAGCCGCACAAGTGAGAGGTGACTGCAGAGCACATGGCTGCGGTGGTTGGAGGACCTGACCCACTTAAGTATACGACATAACAATATCCTTTTTACTTCCTTTATTTACGACAACACAATAAAATAATAGAATGGCACACTTGTATGCGCATAGATGTTCAGGCTACAAAAAAAAAAAAAAAAAAAAAAATTCTGAGCCGCTAAACTATATTTAGATAAAATGTAACAACAAAATAGAAAACTAAAACTGACAATATATTCAATTTATAGTTCGGGACCACTGGCGATTAGCCCTTAAAATACAATACACAATAATGAAAAGCGTAAATGCTTAAGAAAAAAAGAATATTCTAGTATGAATGTCTGATGTCTGAATATGAAACAAAATCAATCTAGTGACGTGAACAAATAGGCATGGCTAGTAAAATTATACCTCAACTTAATTTCAACTTCAGTTTAAGAAAAAATCTCAATTACATTAAAAAATCAATCACTACAAGGATACATCCAATCCCACATCAAGAGAACTTTAAGAGTGACACAATTTCGCAACATTTAAACCAGCTTATCTTACAGAAAAACAGAAAAAAGCTAAGTTTTTCAAACAGCAATTTTAGTTTGTCTCTTCTGCAGCCTGATGGGCCCATTAGAATCAGTACTCTCTACTTCCACTTACTTAAACTAGCATGTTTTACAGCTAAAAATTTTTCTTAGTGAAGCCGCTTTCCCATCAACATCGTAACGTGCACTACGCCCCTTAAGAGAGTTTAGGTCCGATGCCAGCAGCTGTGTCTCGGCCACGACACAGACAAACAAGTTGCACTCTACAACTTATGGAAAACAATAAATTTAGAGTCAAGTGTTGTGATCCTTGAACTAATCTACGATACTAAACACTGTATTAAACGAGCAGAGGAACCAATTATTTCGGTAAATACCACACAGCTCATATAGACAAACTTTCATACAAAGAGGTGAAACTTAATTATGACTAGTCGCTTTCTGCCTTTCCTCCTTCCATAACCACAGTACAAGTGGACACCACATTAATATTTAATTACACAAGTTATAGAAGCACTGGGCAATTAAGAGGATTAACTAACCTAAGAAACGTGGAATACCAGTAATGTACATTAAACAGATTTGAAATTTACTGTTGTTTTAGTGACATCTTCAGACTGAATGTTGTCTAATAAACACTACCAGGGCTACAGGAGCTTAGCGTTTTTCATTGTCTTCACGTTAAACGATTTTAAATGGTACGTGCCTGGCACGACCACAGAAAACTCTTTCTAAAGGCACAACAAACTCAGTTGAATATGCTTAGAAGTATAGAGGGGCACAACTCGGACACAGCTAAGCCAGAAAATAAAGTAGTGCAATCACGGCATGGCACGGTTTCCAACAGAAGAACAACTGCCCACAACTTGGTATTTCGGAGCACAGAACTTGAGCGCGCCGTCTGTAACAGCTGCACGAGGATTGAAGATAGCGCGTGATGCCACACGATAGGGCACTGTCGCACCTAGGCCTGAACACCCAGGGATAGGAACGGCTTCCACTGCGGACGAAGAAAATGCTCGTCAAGAATGTGTAACTGGATGACACCGTTCCGAGATCTTCCTTCCTGCCAATCCACATGCAATAATGACAATATTAAATCTCTATATACAGGGTGTTTCAAAAATGACCGGTATATTTGAAACGGCAATACAAACTAAACGAGCAGCGATAGAAATACACCGTTTGTTGCAATATGCTTGGGACAACAGTACATTTTCAGGCAGACAAACTTTCGAAATTACAGTAGTTACAATTTTCAACAACAGATGGCGCTGTGGTCTGGGAAACTCTATAGTACGATATTTTCCACATATCCACCATGCGTAGCAATAATATGGCGTAGTCTCTGAATGAAATTACCCGAAACCTTTGACAACGTGTCTGGCGGAATGGCTTCACATGCAGATGAGATGTACTGCTTCAGCTGTTCAATTGTTTCTGGATTCTGGCGGTACACCTGGTCTTTCAAGTGTCCCCACAGAAAGAAGTCACAGGGGTTCATGTCTGGCGAATAGGGAGGCCAATCGACGTCGCCTCCTGTATGTTTCGGATAGCCCAAAGCAATCACACGATTATCGAAATATTCATTCAGGAAATTAAAGACGTCGGCCGTGCGATGTGGCCGGGCACCATCTTGCATAAACCACGAGGTGTTCGCAGTGTCGTCTAAAGCAGTTTGTACCGCCACAAATTCACGAAGAATGTCCAGATAGCGTGATGCAGTAATCGTTTCGGATCTCAAAAATGGGCCAATGATTCCTTTGGAAGAAATGGCGGCCCAGACCAGTACTTTTTGAGGATGCAGGGACGATGGGACTGCAACGTGGGGCTTTTAGGTTCCCCATATGCGCCAGTTCTGTTTATTGACGAAGCCGTCCAGGTAAAAATAAGCTTCGTCAGTAAACCAAATGCTGCCCACATGCATATCGCCGTCATCAATCCTGTGCACTATATCGTTAGCGAATGTCTCTCGTGCTGCAATGGTAGCGGCGCTGAGGGGTTGCCACATTTGAATTTTGTATGGATAGAGGTGTAAACTCTGGCGCATGAGACGATACGTGGACGTTGGCGTCATTTGGACCGCAGCTGCAACACGGCGAACGGAAACCCGAGGCCGCTGTTGGATCACCTGCTGCACTAGCTGCGCGTTGCCCTCTGTGGTTGCCGTACGCGGTCGCACTACCTTTCCAGCACGTTCATCCGTCACGTTCCCAGTCCGTTGAAATTTTTCAAACAGATCCTTTATTGTATCGCTTTTCGGTACTTTGGTTACATTAAACCTCCGTTGAAAACTTCGTCTTGTTGCAACAACACTGTGTTCTAGGCGGTGGAATTCCAACACCAGAAAAATCCTCTGTTCTAAGGAATAAACCATGTTGTCTACAGCACACTTGCACGTTGTGAACAGCACACGCTTACAGCAGAAAGACGACGTACAGAATGGCGCACCCACAGACTGCGTTGTCTTCTATATCTTTCACATCACTTGCAGCGCCATCTGTTGTTGAAAATTGTAACTACTGTAATTTCGAAAGTTTGTCCGCCTGAAAATGTACTGTTGTCCCAAGCATATTGCAACAAACGGTGTATTTCTATCGCTGCTCGTTTAGTTTTTATTGCCGTTTCAAATATACCGGTCATTTTTGAAACACCCTGTATAAAAGGCAATCTCCTGACTGATTGACTGATCGACGAACTAATTATCGCCCAGCCGCTAAGGGTAGAATCGTGAAATTTAGGGGAAGGTGTGGATCGTATACTGTACGCGTCGTTTAACGAGGGACTTTTCGAAATTCCGGCACTAAAGGGGTGAAATATGGAATCATGTTTTTTTTTTTTTTTTTTAATGTCGCTGTTAAGGCGCTTTTGAATCTAGGCATACGAAAATTGATATTTGTTTTCTGTATTTTTGGAAATTTAACCATATGGGGAGAAATAGCGAGTGAAAGCTTTTCTTGAAAATATATCATTGTTAAAGAACTATTAAAGTATTTTAAAGCTACATTTATGAACATTGGTATTTGAATTGTAAAAGATACGCGTTTCACTGTTTTTGGAAATTCAGCCTCTATCGGGGTAGAACGGGGATGAAAGTTTTTATGGAATTATTTCATTGTGCAAGCATTTTTGAAGCTAAATCTATGAAATTTGTAATTGGCATTTCTGTTAGAAATGAAACATATACATGTCACTGTTTTTGGAAATTCAACCCCTAAGCGGGGTGAAATAGGGTCAGACTGATTCACTGACTCATCAGCCCAAACCGCTAAGGACAGAAACTTGAAGTTTGGAGAGGGTGTGGATGTTATACTGAAGACATCGTTTAAGAAGGGATTTCCAAAATTCTATTCCTAAGGAGATAAAATATGGGATGAAAGGCTTTTACAGTATGTTACTATTAAAGGAACTTGTATTAGTTTTTCAGTCAGAAAATAAAAATGCGTGTTTCAGCATTTTTGTAAATTCAAACACTAAGGGGGTAAAATAGTGGGTCAAAGTTTTCTTAAAATAATTAATCACTAATGAACTACAGAAAGTCTTTTAAGGCCACATCTATGACAACTGCTATTTGACTTGTTGGAAATAAAAAAAAAATACGTGTTTCAGTCTTTCTGGAAAACAGACCCCTAAGGGAGTGCAATAGGGGATGAAAATTTTTAAGAAAATATTTCGTTACATTAAAAAAATTTAAAGCTAAATTTATGAAAATTGGTACTTCACTTCTTAGATATAAAGAAATATTTGTTTGGAGATGACAGTTGCTACGGAAATATTTCCACAAGAACGCAAAAGGTATGATTAACAAAAACTTTGGACTCCAGCTATCACAATCGCTTTTGGGTCAGAAATACGTTCGGAAAAGACCACGCTTATACGGCCTTAATTCGCGTGAAAAGCTTAGAAGGTGTTGTAATTTGTGAAAGCCATAAAAATTCGATTAAATAAAAAAGAAAAGCAAAACACTCTGCGGACCGTACAATCTACGTGAGCGAAGCAGCGGACGCTAGGCTTGTACTATGATAATTTTCTTTCAAGTGTATTTCACAAAAGCATGTGTACAGCGACCGGAAATTTTTGCCTAAGGGTTACTAAAAAAGTACAGTTAATTTAGGAAACTAACCCTTAATATAGTGAAATTATATACAAAACTAGTAACGTCAAATCGAAAGACAAGGGAGTGATGCATTTCCCAGGCTTGCCCTTTCGACGACCGACGATGGTGGGCAATCATATAAGCTTCCCTGTCCTTCTTTTATTCTCATCTAAATTACTGTTATTTTTACATAAAATCCTCGGTTTCCTTTAACTAATTCTTTGCTTCCCTTTTGTACAATTTTCTTTTTAACTCATTATTATTACCTTGATTTTTCTTTCCTGAAAACAATATTTGCTTGTATAGTGAAATGTCTTACACTACTACATGAAGAAAACTATAAAATGTGCGACTGATTTTAAAATACTAATAACAGATCTTCAGATGCGCAATAATGAAATGAAATGATTGTGCGTATTCTGAGGCGTCAAGGAATCGTAAATTGGTTGATAGAGGGAAGTGCAGATGGAGGGAAAACTGTGAATACGTGAATACCGCATTAAACCACTATTAGGTCTGTACATCACACCAGCAAGACTCAAGTACGGTATTTTATGCAGGCTTTTTCTCTCCTTGGTCTCTGTAACACAATAACGAGATTTATGTCGTCATTTGTCCGACACTCCATATAATGAACCAAGCAATAGAATTTATCTACGCTTTTACGCTAGAATAAGAATGGCGTTCACAGGAAATGATTATAGAAGTACGAGAATTTAAGTAAATTTATTGATACTTCAGCCCAATGTCGCGTTCCTCTCTATCAAAACGATTTCTTTAGTTCTGCAATGGAGCTCTAGAGTACTAGAGTTACAACGTCCGCCGCCAAACAAATAGTTACCGTGGGTATTGCTGCCGCTTCCAGGCAGTGTCCGCTTCCGCGCAGTGATTAATCATCGCCTGCCTTTGACACGTGACAGCGTGTAACTGCTCCACGAAATGATAAATTGCTAGCAGACATTAAAAACAACATTAATAAGCGACGACGCTTTTGCTAATGTGATCGAGAATGACCAGGCTACAAAATGTTTTGTAAGTGCACTATTTACTCCACTTTCAAAAATCACACATAAGTCACTTAAACAATTTTGGGAGTAATTTGTAGCGATGAAAATGAAACCGTATCAATGATATAACCACCTCCAAGTACTAAACGTGCTGTTTATGTTGTTCAGCAACTGTGTTTCGACAATGACATCACTTGTATGAAGTTTAATGTGTTTAAAATGTGGAGTAGGGCATCTCAGTTATGTATAAAATAATTTATATTATAAAGTCTAGATCACTACACGTTCTCTATATATGGCAGTTTCAACCGCACTACGCAGTGATCTTAAGGCCTAAACGTAACAAAGAGAAATAAACAGAAAAGGTCAAGGAATTACAGTAGCGTCCATGCTTCTATCACCCCTTACGTTGTTTTATGATTTCAGCCTCTTATTGCTGATTTAATGAAAAAGGTTATATTTTTTTTCATCTACTATAATGCCTCTTTTCAAGAACTGGTCTTTTACTTACACTATTATTTTAGGACTTCTTATTTGGTATTTATCGGACGTACACTATTTAATCAAAAGTATTCGAACACCTCTATTAAATGCGGAACTGACCGCTGTGCGTCCCGGGAGGCGGACCCGACAGCATAAAAGGAGGAAGAGGGCCTACTGTGTCATCAGTAACAGCAGAATGGGTCAGCCATGACTTCGAACGTGGGTTGGTCACTTGAGTAACAAATCCAGCCGGGGCATTACATGCGTACTTAAGTGACCCAAGTCGATTGATGGTGAAGTAGGAAACGTGAAGGAAGAAGCACAGACAAACTTCCGCCAAGCAGATCTGAGGCACTGACGGAGAGGGACCATCTAGCATTGTTGATGGCGGCTGTAAAAATGGCATGAAGTCGGCGCAAGGAATCACTCGTAAGTTCCAAAATGTTACCAGCAGTTCGCTCCATCTCAGCGTAATTGCCGTGCACAGGTGATTGAAAAGAAGCTGGTGCATGAGACGAGCAGCACCTCGTGAGACACGTAATTCTATAGTCAGTACTAAGCTGTACTTGAGGTGGTGCAAAAGGCGATACCACTGCACAGTGGATGATTGGAAACGAGTGTTTTGGAGTGATGAATTACGTTATACCCAGAGGCAGTTCGATGGAAGGATCTGGGTTTTTGCCCGCATCTCGTGGTCGTGCGGTAGCGTTCTCGCTTCCCACGCCCGGGTTCCCGGGTTCGATTCCCGGCGGGGTCAGGGATTTTCTCTGCCTCGTGATGGCTGGGTGTTGTGTGCTGTCCTTAGGTTAGTTAGGTTTACTTAGTTCTAAGTTCTAGGCGACTGATGACCTCAGCAGTTGAGTCGCATAGTGCTCAGAGCCATTTGAACCATTTTTTGATCTGGGTTTGGCGAATGCCTGCCACCATGTGTAGTGTCAGTGACGACGTACAACGAAACTTTGTCTCGAAACCTGGCAGAAAATCCAAAGAGATTTTGGACGTATGCAAAGTATGCTAGCGGAAAGACGCAATCAGTGCCTTCTCTGCGCAATAGCGATGGAGATACTACGGAAGACAGTGCTGCCAAAGCTGAGTTACTAAACAGATCCTTCCGAAATGCCTTCACAGAAGAAGACGAAGGAAACATTCCAGAATTCGAACGAAGAACAGCTGCCAACATGATTAACGTAGAAGTAAATATCCTAGGAGTAGTGAAGCAACTTAAATCACTTAATAAAGGCAAGGCTTATGGTCCAGACTATGTACCAATTAGCTTCCTTTCAGAGTATGCTGATGCAATAGCTCAATAGTTAACAGTCATATACAACCATTCACTCGACGGAAGACCCGTGCGCAAAGACTGGAAAGTTGAAGAGGTCACAGCGATATTCAAGAAAGGTAGTACGAGTAGTCCACTAAATTATAGGCCCATATCATTAAAGTCGCTATGCGGCAGGATTTTGGAATATACATTGTGTTCGAACATTATGAATTATCTCGAAGAAAACGGTCTAGTGATACACAGTCAGCATTGATTTAGAAATGATCGTTCTTGTGAAACACAACTAGATCTTTATTCACATGAAGTGTTGAGTGATATTCACAAGGCATTTCACAATGATTCCGTATTTCTGGATTTCCGGAAGGCTTTTGACACTGCATTACGCAAGCGCTTGTAGTGAAATTGCTAATTATGGAATATCGTCTCAGTTATCTAACTGGATTCGTGATTTCCTGTCATAGTGATCTCAGTTTGTAGTAATTGACGGAAAGTCATCGAGTAAAACAGAAGTCATTTCTGTCATTTTCCAAGGTAGTGTTATAGGCCCTTTGCTGTTCCTAATCTACGTAAACGATTTGGAGGGCAATCTGAGCAGCCCTCTTAGGTTGTTTGCAGATGACGCTGTCGTTTACCGACTAATAGTCATCTGAAGATCAAAACATATTGAAAAACGATTTAGAAGAGATATCTGTATGGTGCGAAAGTTAAAAATTGACCCTAAATAACGAAAAGTGTGAGATCATCCACATGAGTGCTAAAATAAATCCGTTAAACTTCGGTTACACGATAAATCAGTCAAATATAAAGGCCGTAAATTCAACTAAATACCTAGGAATTACAATTACGAACAACGTCAATTGGAAGGAACGCCCAGAAAATGTTGTTGGGAAGACTAACCAAAGACTGCCTTTTGTTGTCAGGACACTTAGAAAAAGTAACGAATCTACACTAAGCTTGTCCGTCCTCTCAGAATACTGCTGCGCGGTGTGGGATCCTTACCAGGTCGGATTGACGGTGGTGACAGTGGTTTTCGTCGTCACGCTGCCATCTCCCTATTGTGTTAAAGAATACTCTAATTACGGACGGATATCAAACCATTTCACAGCATTGTGTGCTGAATAAATCAGAACAGCAGTTCGGAAACGGTGATTGTTTATGTCAGCATGACAATACAACCCCTCCTAAAGCGCTATCTGAGAGGCGTTTTTTGTGGACACAAACACTCACGAAACGTAGTGGCCTCCCCGGCGTCACGCTTTGAACTCAATGGAACACGATTGGGATGAGTCAGAACAAGACTTCGCCCTAGACCCCAGCGTTCACCATTTCCAACGTCTCTGGTTTCGGTTTTTGAGGAAGAATGGGTTGCCACTCTTCCACATACATCCAGACACCTAATTAAAGATGTTCCCAGCAGAATTCAGTCCATTTTAAAGGCGAAGGATTGACAGTCCCCTTGTTACTGTCCATTGCTGGATGTTAGGATACGTTTGATCTGGTAGTGTACCTGCAGTTGTGGTTGTAAGCTGCTCATACTCGCGCCCAACTATGCGAATGAATGATCACAAATGAATACGCGAGGACTGTACTGCATTCAGTACAGCTGCTTGCGACTGAGTGCGCTGACGAGATACTGCGGTAACGACAACGGTATGTTGTGTATCTTTTATTCTAGGTAATATTTTAGTTCGCTGACTTTTCCCGATTATTTCTGTTTGTCTGTTATCATTACGTCTGAATATGACCGCAAAATGTGGTTGAAACAGATCACCGTTTGTAACAGGAGCGTAATGATCTAGACGTTTACAGTCACAAAAAGACACCTGTTGTTGAGTTGTGACTACCTGAAAATGACCGAAAAGGGCCGAAACCGTGCATGGAGAAATTTTGGTGCATCTGGTTCTGTGACTGAATAGAGAACAACTTTATTAAAGAATTAATTCCCTCAAAAGGAAAACCGTGAACGAGTAACAGGAGTGAGAAGATGTTAATTGAATGGGTGTAATATGACGGAGAGTGTGAAACGGCAAAGAATGACAGGGAATAACTCGCTAACTTGGCAGCTAAATGCGTCAGTGTCCCCAGTGGCAATATAAAATTCAACAACCGCTTGTCTCCGATGATTTACAACATGTTTTGTGGAAGTACTGTTCAGACCAAACATTAAGTATTTGCCGCAGGGGTGGGTGTTTTAGGCACCCTCCGTACAGACGTGCGTGTTAAAGAGCAGCTTCTGGGACGGGGAGGTGGGGAGGTGCGCCGACCCCGGATCAAATCCACGGCGGATTAAAGACGAGGTTCGATGTGCTGGCCACCATGCATGTGGTTTTTAGGCGGTTTCCCACATCGCAATAGTTGAAGGTTGAGTTGATATCCAAGTCCCACCTTAGTTACACGATTCTCATTTAAAAATTTTCCACACTACTCGCAGACTGAAGGGGTACACATATCCCATCCAGGGGGTAATGGCGTGGCGACAGGACAAGCATTCGGCCATCCCTTAAAATTAACCACGCCCCAGCCCATAATAACCGTGCGTACTCTGCCTCGATGCGGGGACAATGGCACAAGAAAAATATGTAGGTCCTCTTTTAGGTAAATAGAGCAGATCGTTTGTAAGAAGTAACTTTTGACTCCTTCGGATATACAGCGGTTGGACAAACGAATGGAATCACTGTGAGAAACGCATGCTTAAACATTAAAAATAATCATAGCGAGTAAGCTTTACATTTGGCCGGCCGCGGTGGTCTAGCGGTTCTGGCGCTGCAGTCCGGAACCGCGGGACTGCTACGGTCGCAGGTTCGAATCCTGCCTCGGGCATGGGTGTGTGTGATGTCCTTAGGTTAGTTAGGTTTAAGTAGTTCTAAGTTCTAGGGGACTTATGACCTAAGATGTTGAGTCCCATAGTGCTCAGAGCCATTTGAACCATTTGAATCTTTACATTTGGCGTCTTCATTAGTTGAAACTTCCGGTCCATCTGTAAAACTTTTTATTCCTGACGTTTTGTTGCCAACTGCGGTCAGCGTTTTCCGAGATAAGTCAACGACTGGCTGCAAGGCCTTTTTTTTTTTTTTTTTTAAAAAAAAAAGAGTTGGAGCCCCTCCACTCCCACACCGGCATGATGGCCAACTCGAAAGGTCTACTGCCATCTCTGCATAAGAGTTAGTTTTCACTAAAGTGAGATGTCGCAGGATGTGGGTACTGCGATGTTTGCGTACTTCTGGTTAAGGTTAACCAATAATAAGCCCTCATATGGAGATAGATTGGATCGAAAGTCGAACGAAGGGTAGCGATTTGAAGGGCAGAGGGAAAATAGTGCCAAGGTAAGAGCCAAGGGAGATAAACCTCTGAGACAGTTAGGTCGGGTAGTAAGAGCAGTAGCGGATGTCATGCTGCCTGAGACAGGTCATGCAAGGGTAGGATTTGTGGCTAGCGGGTACCATGCAGGTCGATGCCTTTGACGTTGTGCGGTGCCATTACTCGGCGGCTGCCGCTGGGAGCCGGTGTTGATCTCTCCGTCAGCGTCAGCGTACCTGTAACAGTCAGGTTCATCATCGTTTTGTGTCCGATAGGTCATATATCAGATGCACAGTGTAGGGTGATGTTGGCGATTTGTCTGCACGTCAGTGTGCGAGCTCGTCGGTTTCCCTGCTGTAGCCTGTTGGTCCGCTTTAATAGCAGCTGGCTTATCCAGTCAACGTTGCTGATATGCAGGGGCTGACCGTCGTATGTCGCTTGTTGTGTATGATGGCTTGCTATAGGTGGTTATGCTGCTGCCAGGCCGTGGCAGTCCCTTTTAGGGGACCACGATACGTCACGTGGGGCCGGCTGTAAGCCTATCTCTGACTAACGTCATTATTCTCGATTGAAAGTAATCGATTGTAACATCGTTGAGACGAGTGTGCTACCCAGGACATCGCACTATTTTGGACGCATGTATAGAGAACTTATAGAGATTCAGAAACACCACAATAATTTTAATAGAAAAGAGGAAGACTTAAAGTTAGATAAGATATGGCGGTCGACTTTGCACCAACGCTGTGACTATCCATTACTTTCAATCGAGAGTAATGACGTTAGTCAGACTTACAGCCGGTCCCACGTGACGTATCGTGGTGCCCTCTATGCGCTCTATATAAGCGGGACTTCCACGGCCTTACGGCCAGTCGTTGACACACGTCCGAAGATGTTGTCCGCAGTTGGCAACGAAACGTCAGGAAGAAGAAGTTCTACAGATCGACCACGGCCTCTCAGCCCGGAAGTTGTAACGAATAAAAAACAATGCAGATGCTAGCAAAGTTGTAGGCTGCGCTGTTACATTTGACGATGAACTGCACCTGTACAATGTCCTCATTATGTTGCAAGTGTCAGTAGTGACTATCACATTGTTCTGCGTAGTTGTGAGTACATTATGTCGGAACTATGTGAATTCGAACTTGGGCAAATTGTTGGTGTTGTTATGGCGGATGCTTCCGTAACGAAGTTTGGTGTTTCACTAGGCACCGCAATGAATATTTATACCGCATTCAGGGGAAGCAAAAAGAAGGGTCATCCACTGAGTCACAACGTGGACGAAAGGGTGTGTCGAGTGATCGTGACAAACAATCACTGAAGAACAGTGTGACGAAAAATAAGAGGACGACAGGTGCATAATTCACTACAGAACTGAATCTCGGTAAATCGCTAACCTTGTCAACACCAAAATAACACGAAGGGAGTTCCACAAGATGGGAATTGAAGGGCGAGTTTGAATTCTAAGACCATTAGTCGATGATGCCGATGCGCACAACAGGAAAACATGATGCCGAATTCATAAAACCTGTACTATGGAGCAAAGGAGGAAAGTAATTTAATCGGCCCAGTCTTGTCTCTCACTGTTTCCCACTTCTGTCCGAGGTTACGTCCCAAGGGTGAAACATGGCGCTAGTGCGGTTCTGATTTTGGCAGCCATATCGTAGTATTCCGTGGGTTCCATGGTTACTTTGCAAAGTTGCGATACTGTCATAATACCATTTTGGCTAATCACGTCCATCCAGTAGCACAAAATTTATCAAGGCTTTCATGAACAATTGTTGACAAACTTCCTGTTCGGCTCTGTCTCCGGTTCCTCGGTCGACGTTTGATGGACGATTCTTCCGACGTTTCGCCACCACGACTAACTGGCATTGCCAAAGTTTCACCCTCCATGAAACGTCCCCTTTGAACAATTTATACAAGACTGTGCTTAACCTGACATACAATATTTTTAGCGCAACGCAATCTGACTATCAAAGATCTCTGCAAAAGAATGGCCCTGAGTAACATTATACTATACCTTTCAGAAATCACTTACCTCACAAAAATCTTCATTACTCGAACTACTGCAATACAGCGAGCGCCACTACTGCCAGCTAAACAAAAGATTCAAACTACTGAAGGCACTAACTACTGATAGGGATAGTTAGCAAATGAAAGATTTTAATAGAGAACAAACACTGTATTTACCTTAATATCATCAAAAGTCATAATAAATGTAATTTCAAAACTCCGCCATTTCCTTCCATACATCCACCACTGCTGGTGGCTCACCTCCAACTGCGCAACGCTACGGCTGTTAACATCCAGCTGCCCAATACTACAATGGCAGATAACAATGTAAACTAGCCACAGACTGCACACAGCACAGCCAGTGATTTTCATACCGAGCGCTACGTAACGTTGCCGATAAGAAAACATAAACAGCCTACTTACATAGCCCCCATGCTCCCCACAAAAAATTTTACAAATGGTGTTGGGCACTGGCCAATACAGATTTGAAAAAAATTTTCACAATTACAGTAACAAAGATATAAAATGCACACACTTATTAATACAATGTTGGTCAAAAGCTAGAATTTTCTCACAGTCCATAAAGACAGTCCTGATCATTCATCATAATAGTAATTACAGTTTTTTTTCACAAAGTCTCATTAGTAAAAAAAAAATTGCACACAGAAGTAGTGGATTTCCATGCAGTCTTGAAGAAGTAATGGTGTCCTTCCAACGGAAAGACAGTGCTGACTCTTGACATGCTGACAGGTAATGGGCCACAACAGAGCAAACCCACAGCAGAGACAGTCGAAGTTGATGAATATTGGTAGGTAGGTCATCATAGAGCAGACCCACTGTAGTCCTGGTAGAGATTATGTTATTGGTGGGCCACCGGAGGTGCAGACCCACTGCAGTCCTTGTAGAAATAATGGTATTGGTGGGCCATCAAACGTGCAGACCCACTGTAGTCCTTGTAGAAATAATGGTATTGGTGGGTCATCAAAGATGCAGACCCACTGTAGTCCTTGTAGAGATGGCCAGCAGCCATCTGTTGTGACTGTGCAGGTGCACAATCACCATTGAAGAGTCTTGCGGATAATAGAGCAAGTCCATAACCACCACTTGTGCACTCACAAAGTTTTTGAAATTGTCCTTAGAACCAGCAATGCTGTTATCCAGTCCCTTGCTGAATTATTAACACACGTGCAAACACTAACAGTCCCTACTTCTCACATATTGTCCATATACTGTGACCAACAGAACGTGTGCAGTGAAATGGAACTTACAAGTTACTTAATTTGATTAACTGGTGTCAATTACAATATTATAACATGAGAACACAATTACAAAGGTACAAAATACATCATTAAAAACATATCAATACAGATAACATTTGTAGTACAGCTTTACAACAGAACAGAAATAAACATATACATCAGTGTTACAGGAATTATGACATGAGTACAAAAATAAAAGATCAGAATCACTTTCGAAACATCAACTTCACATATGAGCATTAAAAAAAACAGAATAAATAATGTCTAAGCATATTTACAAGGTAAATAACATATTATTAATGCAAAGTATATTTGAGGATAACAGTATTCCTCATCTTAGTTCATATAGCTGAGTATTAGAAAAATTCTACAACATAAATCGTATCACATAAACACATAGAGACAGGAAGAACACAAATACACAAGGATGCACAAACATATAGTGGGATAACACAAAAGGAAAGGACAGGGTTTGTTTTCAGTGTAACATTTGGTACTGCAGTCCAACCCAAAACTTCATTCCATATGTCGTCCCTCTTATTTCAACATTTGCTCCAGCCAAAAAAGCATCCTATCCAAGCATGCTTTCTGTATTCTGTTCACATCCTCTTTCAAAAATAGTTTTTCTCCACTGTGCACTACTTTTTTGGCCAAACTATTTTCTTATAGCTTCTTAATGCAAATCTTCCAATTCATCATAGTTAGTTTCTTATATAGTCTACCCCCTCTTAAGCTAACTTAAATCTACTGAGCTCAGATATACATATAAAGGGATGAGGCAATGCAGCATCACATAAAACAATTAACGCAAACAGCAATGACAAAAAAATGGAAAATCGCAAAGCAAGCTACAGTAAATCTAAATTACCAAGCAATGCAACATTACAAATAATATGAGCCAATGTGCAGCAACAATAAAAATAAATCAATAGTCAAACTAGCTTAACAGAGTAATACAAAGTGAAATTTAGTAGCACTATGCCTGGCAAACAGCAGCAGAAATAACATATACCTAAACATGACATAGCTCAAGCAAAAAAAATATTACACTAAAAACAACAATGCAGATAAGGAAAATGTATATTCACATCTTAATGTCTATGTAATTAAAGTGGTGCACCACGACAACTTATTGAAAAAAAATATTACCATGTACTTGGAAAGAAAATTATGTGTCCAGTTACTGTTACTAGTCCCTTCTTATTGTTCTTTCCTTTCCAAGTGCTCCTTTTTTTAAAGAATGTGGATTACAAAATTGTTATTTAATAGATCTGTTGACAGAGAGTGTTCACATTAGCAAATGCATTTTATTTTGTAAAAGCAATGCTGCAACACAGCTGGAAACCAGATATCAAATGAAATAAGCAACTATGTACGAAGTAAAGCATAAGAACATCATTCAGTAGTCATGAGGCATTTCATAAGTTTGTAGAAATTCTCTCAACTCTCGTAGAAAGACGCTTGTCGTAATCAGGTGTGCAGATGTAAAAATATTTCTCTTCATTTCATTAGGCATTTCAGTAAATATCATAAATTACGAGCTCCACAGTACGCTTTCAACAAGGAAATGTCAATAGCGAGGGTAATGGCCTCCCTTTTTTTTTCTACCTGTGCTTCTGGAAAGGCACACCCTAATGGCTTGTTCTCCAGGTGTCTGACACAGCTGTGTGCCCACGACGCACATGCAGGTGGTCACTTAACTTTCTTACGGAAATATTTACGACAGCAGTTTCCGCTACAGTGACAGTCGCATATAAAAATATTTCACAGGTCAAGAATTTGCGTTACAAATCTGTAGAAACAAAATCCTATGAATATAACAGTGTCCAAAAAAATTTTCACTGGCATTGTGATACATTCACGCATTTACACCACATCTCATAACTCTTAAAGTACGTTTCTTGGTTTCCAACATCCTTTTCATAAATCAGAACCCCTAAACACTACTCATTATTCCTTACCTTATTCGTCGACACTTCTGCAATATTTCATCTTAATAAAATGTGGCATAATCAAATTCCTCATATAACATCAGCTTATTGATCATAAACATACCTCAGCAGCATAATACACATCGTTGTCGTAATAATATCATAACACCTCAGTCAACTCTCAAAATCGTCGTAGCTTCCTCCAATAATTTCAAAACCTAAAAAAATTCTCTGTTCATGTCAAAAGTGTCATCTGCCTCAAACGTACTTTAAAAATCATAATCTCATACCAAATACATCATTCAAAGCTCTCATAGTATCACAATGGAACCAAAAAAATATAAACAGTGTACAAAGTACAGACAAAATACCATTTCATAAGTGCGAAGTTATCCAGCTGTGTAATTGCATAAATATCTGTCACTGACATAGTAAAAAAAATGTTTGTCTCTCTCAGTTAAATGATCAGATAGCTGTGTAATTTATGTATTAGAGAAATATGGTACCGACGTGTAAAGTTGTATAAGCAAATATCATATTAGCTAGGGCTCCTTGTGCCTGCCAAACACATGGTACACAAAGTAGGCGTGTACCCCCCTGAAGATTAATGTAATTATACCCTCAGGTGTTACAGATTACAAGAATGGAATGAAATGTATTACAGAAAACCTTTGTATCTTTGTACTTCAAATGTCTTTAAAAATAAATGACTTAAGAAAAAAATTAATAACTCAAATGCGTGTCCTGTAGCGCTAAATGTGCGTCTTGCTGTAAGATAATCTCTGTGGAAGTGTCGTAGTTATCGTCCTCCAAAAGCTAAGTTCTGCAGAAGTCAATGTACTTACCTCATGCTAAACAAAAGTGAAATGCTTTGCATAGAGATATCTTTGTTATTACGCTTATTGTTGTGATGATGAAAGTACTGTGCTGTAACGTATTGTTGTGCTACGGAAAAGGCTGTCTCCTTGTAGCTATACCACAAAAGTTATTACTAAAACTTGTTTTGCTTTCCAGAAGAATTCAGAAAAACCGTGCAGATATAAAACAGATACTCCGCAGAAGCAACAATGCAAATTGTGTCACACATTAGTAACGTCGTGATATAATCGTGTAGCTGTCACAAACTAACCACTGTGTCATCTGGTATCTCTCAGAAAGTACTTTAATCCAGAATGTATTTTCAAGTGAACCAAAATGTTGCATTAAAATCTCATTAGCAGTACCAGATATGTTCTAAGTATGTGAGCTTTATAGTCGTTACGTAATTGTGCAACTAACAAGCAAGAATGTACACACACAATAACACTGAGTCGTCTGTTCGCAATAACAATGAATTCGTAATTTCTGTTTGAATAAGTTCTCTTGGTTCTTGACTGGATATTTAACTTTAAACATTGTTGCATGGTAACAGTTTCTAAAGCATACTAGTAACGTGAAGTGAAAAATTTTATAGCAAAGACTAAATTAAAAAACAGTTTATCTCTCAATAAACGGTTTTACATGTGAGATGTGGTGTAACCCTTTGCTCTTCTCAGTACGCAGAGTTTCAACTTTAACGCAATTATCATGTGGTATACGTCGGTAAAGAATACTGGAATTTTTCTCAAGGTTAGCGTCTATGTTATTTTTCTCGGAGCCAGCCGGCGCACGCAGCTGCCTGCGGTGCGAGTCATTGTCTGTTCCTTTGTTGGTGCGCGTTGTTACTGGGATTAGGAGACCTAATTTCTACAAATTCGCCTTGCCGAGAGGGCTCTGCTCTGTTTAAATCCCGCCAGTTCTGATGGAATTCAGGCCTGGTGGAGAATTTCTCCCTGAGTCGTAACTGCGCGCTGGACCGTTGCGTCTTAAGTTATTCTGTCTCCCTTGATAATAATTGTTTTGGTTCCCATATTGTCTGTTTCTCTGATTGTCTCTGTAATAGTCATTACCGCGGAGAGGTGATCTTTCACTGTAATTATTACTGCTCTGCCAACGGTTGTCATACGGGTGGTGTCTGTTTTGGTCACGATTTGTGTTGTGAGAATAGCCTTGTCGTGTCCAGTTATTATTTCTTTCATCGCGGAATTGCGACGGATGTGACCTGTAGTTGTTGTGTTCCTGTTTCCGCGTTACGCGATTGTCAGTGTCAATTTCTAGTTCTTGTAACAGTCCCTGAAAAGCTTCAATGTCGTCTTTGCAACGTCCTGCTAAAATAATATGTCGTAAATGTTCAGGCAGTTTGATTAAGCAAATGCGGATGAGTTCTGAGGGGCTGTATGGATTTGAAAGATACCGATTCTTATGCAACATGTCTTCAAAACATTTCACAAGACTGGAAAATTCAGATTGTTCGAAATGTTTCATCATTATGATGCCATGTTTTACTCAGTCTTGTGTGGCTTGAGACCAATATGCTGAGAGGAAGGCATGATAAAAATCTCCTTCACTGTGACAATCGTGAATGACCGATCGCAGTCTTACAGCTGGTTCATTCTCCAAGTAGCCACACATAAATTCTAACCTGTGCTCCAATGACAGGTTAGGAGGGAAACAATGAGAGAATTGATGGAGCCACGCTTGTGGATGAATGTCGTTGGCAGAATTCTTAAACGTTTTGAATTTACTTGTAGTAATGAACAGCTTATAGTCAAAACCATCGTGTCGGCGAGTAGCACATCGCTCATTGTTACTTCGTTTCGGCGGTTCCATCTCAAAATCCAATGCGCCTTGCCAATTTCTTTCATAATTTCCGAAGTGCCCTGAGTTATTATTTTGTGGCTGTTCCGTATTTCTATGTCCCTTTCCCGTATTGGAGCGCGAGTGGCCTCTGAAATACGTAATTCTTGTATTACCTGTGTCAGCTGATCTTGTACTTCCCGGATTTCTCTTTTGTACTGTGTATTGATTTGATTTTGATTTGGTTTGAATTTTCTTATTTTTTCATACTCTTCTGTGTCAGTGAAGGCTACGGGTCTTGTGTCATTCAGATCATCATCTACCTTTGTAGATAAGTTAGTGATCTGATCCAAAAGATCGGCTACTTTCTCCGATAGTGTACTTATTTCCTCCATGTGTCTTTCTGAACCAATTTTCAGGGTATCTACTGTGTCCTTTAAGATTTCCTGAGTTTTTGCAAGTTGCGTAACCGAATCGGCAGATGCAACTGAGTCAATTTTAGCTTGCAAGGTGTCATGATTTTCATGAACAATAGTTTGCAGTTCTCTTATGGCTGCTTCGTGATTCTGTAATGCATTTTCATGACGCGAAAAAATAGGTTGGAAATGCTCACAAATTTGTGTTTTTACGTCATTACAGACTTTTTGACATTTCGATTCAATGTTATGTAACTCAGCAGTTAAATCTTCACGTGTTTGTTCGAGAGTTTGTTCCAATGAGTCTAACTTTTGAAGCTTTTGTTCCATTGTGTCTAACTTTTGAAGCTTATGCTGTGTTTGTCTCTGATTTTGTTCCATTGTGTCTAACTTTTGAAGCTTTTGTCCCATTTGTTGCATTAATTGTAATAACAATGCATTAGTGTCTGGAATCTGTTCCTCTACGCTTTTCGGCAGTGCATTTGCACCAGCAACATTCACGTTTTGACAAGCAGAAAATGTGTCTAGACTTATTTGAGAAAAGGGTGAGGACGCAAACCTGAATCTACAGTATTTGCAAGATTGTGTCCTGTCATTTCGGATTCCTGAGGCAAGCTGTTGCCGACCGATCGATCGATAATGCTTCACTGTCCACTACCTGTTTGACTGTCTACACCATTATTTGCCGCACGCTCCATCTCCCTATGCACAATTACCAAATTACTACTTCGAATGTCTGTTAATTCACTACCCAGTGGTGCTGATAAGCTACGCTCGTCGTCGCTATTATTTCTCAGTTTACTTTGAAGCCTAGTGTTACGTTTTTCACACGCCATTATTGTCACAATATTTCACACGACAACACAGAAAAACACAATTTGAAGAGCAAAAATAAGAGAACACATTAACATAGAACTGAAAATAATATCTAGTTAATTGCAGCTGCGAAATACTTGGTGCAAATCTACATGCATGCCACAACTGTTTTACTGTGCAACAATGAAAAACCACAACTACCAAGGAAATTCTCTCTATAATTACGCGCTAGCAATAAACAAAAGCTACACTAATTACACAAACTACAAGAAAAAATCAGAAGATTCCAGTGAGGTATGCTCGGCTAAGGGTCGACATATGAAACGTCCCCTTTGAACATTTGTACACGACTGTGCTTAACCTGACATACAATATTTTTAGCGCAACGCAATCTGACTATCAAAGATCTCTGCAAAAGAATGGCCCTGAGTAACATTATACTATACCTTTCAGAAATCACTTACCTCACAAAAATCTTCATTACTCGAACTACTGCAATACAGCGAGCGCCACTACTGCCAGCTAAATAAAAGATTCAAACTACTGAAGGCACTAACTACTGATAGGGATAGTTAGCAAATGAAAGATTTTAATAGAGAACAAACACTGTATTTACCTTAATATCATCAAAAGTCATAATATATGTAATTTCAAAACTCCGCCATTTCCTTCCACACATCCACCACTGCTGGCGGCTCACCTCTAACTGTGCAACGCTACGCGCTGTTCACATCCAGCTGCCGCTGCCTAACACTACAATGGCAGACAACAATGCAAACTAGCCACAGACGGCACACAGCACAGCCAGTGATTTTCATACAGAGCGATACGTGGCTTTGCCAATAAGAAAACATAAACAGCCTACTTGCATCCATTGCTGGTGGTGAAACGGAGCTCGCGGCCGCAGATTTATGTACCAGGCGCTCCTATTTCCAAAGGCTTTTAGGTGGGAATTTCAGATGCGGTTCTTCCATTGCTAGTTGCAACGGACGTTCGTTGCAGCACAGGAATCCAGGATTAGTTCCCTCTGAGACTTGTTTCTTTCTTGCTGAAGCTATTAGTGTATTTTTATAGCCTCCCTGAACAATTGGGTATGCTAGCTCTTCTCTACACGTTGTTTCACTTGGTGCTTACTTTTACCGACCCACCACTTGATCACTTACGGTGTGTCATTTATTGCCTTTTGGCCGCTATGACTGGTGTTTGGGAATCGAGTGGATCTGAGTATCAGTTCCATCCGGCGCCCTCAACCGATCGTAGTGTTGCCCGTGTCCCGCCACGTGGAGGCGGTCTTTTCGTCCATTTCGTCCCGGGACCTGTTAGATTTGACGACATACCGTAAACTAAAGGCATATGCTACGCAACGGATCACACGGAAAATTAGTTGGTTAATCAAGGCGTCCTGTGGACACACAGAGGAACTTGCGTAACACAGAAGGCCTACCATTTTGACTGTAAGGATTGCCAAAGATCCGTAAGAATGATGTTCCAGAACCGATTGTTAGTGCTCCTGGTTCCAGGACGTATAAACTGGCATAAAACGTGCCCGCTGTGCTTCAGCCGCACTGGGAAAGACTGACACAGTCATAAAAGACGCAGGACATTTCACTGAGAAGCTGAAGAAACTAAAATGTAGCCCTAATCACATCCCAGTCAGCTCTGATGGTGTTCCCTTCTTTACCAAAGTGACACTCTCTGGAGTACATTGGTTTCATTTTCCAGCAAGACATCAGCAAGCTCTTTCATGCATATCTCACCGCGAGCTATTTTATGAGGAGTGGCAACCTCTAAGAGGAGCTCGAAGGCGTCGCCATGGGTAGTCGACTTAGTCCAGTGGTAACCAAATTCTCTATGGAACATTTCGAAGCATGGGCGCTGGACTTAGCACCTCGTAAACGTGACTGTTACGTTAAACAACCGTCTATAAAATACATTATTAATACGCCCGAAACGCGACCAAGACGAATATGTGTGCCACAGCACCTCAGACGAGATATGCAACGCCCAGTAAACGTTCGATGGAGCAATGGGTATTCCACCAGTAACATAAGAAGTGTAACAGAATCAAACATTCGGTAAATAGAAAAAAGAAATGTCTAGGGAACGGCCTTTCTGCTATACATTCTCAGCGTGACGGACAGAGGTGGACATATATTGCACATACATGCCAGAGTGATGAGATCAAAGATTGTCTCAGATCAGCAAAGGAGAAAAAAGGTACTTTTAATGTCGGAAATATACCGCATTCCATGTTCACACGACAGCACAAAAACCGGACCACCACTGAATTCCCAGGTGTAGGCCGCACCTGACATACGCAACCGACATAGCATAGCTATGTCATCGAAACCCTCTGCAGTAAGGTCATTCGACTGAACGCAACTGGTACGAAAAGAGACTACTAGAGAACACTGCTCTTCACAGCAATCAGTCCAGATGTAAACCAATACCGTCATACAATAAATATAAGAAAAAAATCGTTATTAGAGATGAAACAGTCCTAAACGCTTGTAAATTAGAATTCATTACAAGTGACTCTGCAGAAGTCTTATCACACTGATTAAATGACTCGAGATCGGTATTTGAAATTACTGTAATCAAACAAAGCTTGCACATATGAGCGAGATTCGACCAGGCATAAAGAGACGTAGTGTTCACCAGTAACCCCTTACGAGGCCGAATCTCCCACCCTGGAAATAGATTACGATGCATTTAGCACTGCAGTGGGATTTACATGAAGCTTACATTGCCCCTGACACCCAAACCTCCAGATGTCAGACACTCAGATCAGTACCAAACGTTGTACGTCGATAGAGTATCAACTAAACACCGATTTAGTTCGAGCAATGTGCTATCGTCCAGTGGAACATGTGTAAACGGTAATTAAAAGTGTCACCAGAGCTACGGAGCACAGGAAGAGCTTATCTGTGAGTGACTGCATTGTACATCTCGCGTGGGTGAGAAGGCAGCGCGTTCAAACCCCAAAGATGACCATTTTTTCGACTGTTTACGCGTGAAACAGTCATATGGGAGAACATTTTTCTGATATATAAAAGGACTGTTGAGAGTTTGTTGCAATGTTCTTTTGGCAGTCTGCTTTCGCTTCATTAGTTGAACGTTTTGTACTTATTATTGGTCTTATTATTTTGTTTATTATTAACTATTATTATTACAATTACCTCCGCATCTGTGATGCAATTGTTTTTTATTTTTCGGTTATGATTATATATTCTGTGAAACTACATATGTACTCTATAGGTTTACTACTTTGAAAGGAACGAAGCGAAAGCAGAATGCCAATAGAATATTGCTCTGAAATCCAAGCAGTATTTTTACATGTCATAAACACGGTGTCCAACATAACATATTCGCACATAATACAGTAAAAAAGTTTGTCGTCGGTGGGGATTGAATCCAGTATCCCTGGAACGACAATCATTTTTTTGCATTTTGTTCGTTATTGTTCGCTATACTTGGTCGTAGCGGACGTCACATGACACTCTTTGTTGATCCCTTAACACAGCATTTTATTAGACAGACTAGACAGCTCTCTGACCCAACACCCTGAGCTACCGTGCCGGCTACAATCGGACGCTCTGCCAACAAGTATTACGATATCACAGTTACGCTTTTGCTATGTTCCGTAGTTTGGATGTCACTTTTAATTGATGTTTGCACCCTTTATGTTGGACGACAGCACACGATACGAACTATATCGGAGATTTGGTTGACACATTAGCGACATGCGACGTTTGGTAACAATCTGAGCCTCTGACATCTGCAGGTCTGGCAGCGAGAAGTTATCACATGTAATATCGCATGTAATAAAGTGCAAAGCGCAGGTGTGAAACGCCATGAAGTAAGGCTGTGGTGATGGACGGGGAGTAGACCCCTGGATCTATATGAATTGTTAACAGAATCAGATGTCAGATATTAAACATGTTTACCACATTGACGTGATAATGGCACGTGAAACGACGATACAAATGATTTGTGCCTGGAAGGGATTATAACCCGGCACCTTTCGCTATTGTCTTATAGCTACGAATCGACATGAAATAGTTATTGTGTCTTCACCAGCAGCGAGTTGTGCATATCTTCGGCTAGAGGTAACGCAAGGAATAATAGGATCGCGCTCTCCGTAGAGACCTGGAGGAATTTAGCATCGTAAAGAAAAAACGAAATGATGGGACAGCACCATCTCGAAGAGCTCAAATCCAGACAAAAACTGGAATCGGAATCCGAGTCCCAGTCCAGTGCCAGCATTATCAAAGCATCAAGGCCACTTAAAAGAAAAATGAACGTGCTATGACATGATAAATGGTTCGTGAACTAACGCAACATTACTACTGTAAAAAAGGTTTACTAGAGACATAGTTTCTGCAAACGGCGACTTCCGCCTCGGACAGCCAAAAGTAATCCAACTCCGCTCGAGTCAGCAGCGAATGGACATGTTTAATGTCCATGTGGAAGCATGGCATACTCCTGCGTTCTTTTCTTCACATTACTGGAGGTAGAGAGGGTATGACTGTGCTGTTAAAACCGGCGGGACTCGAACCCAGGCAGCCATTACAAGCTAGCCTCAGTCCAATCAATATGGGGATACGCAGATACAGTACGAGAAGTGTTGTTAGCCATATTCCTTCTATCTGGTAAGAGCATCAGTCTGACAGACGATAAGAGACGGTTTCGTACATTTTCTAACGAGCCAGTGATAAAAAAATCTTGGAGAAACAAGTTTTTGAAAGGGCTCGGTGTGTCTGTCATGGTAAGAAGAATTTCAGTGCCATCAACCAACGGCCGGTTGATACAGACCGGGGTCTGCCCAAGTGATCGCGACACATCTGGCATAGAACCTATGATCTCCAGCGGACACTTTTGCGCTCGAATCACCAAGTATAACATTATGTAACGTTGCATATGATATAATATTATGTTTCAGCATGCTCCCTGGCTATTTTGTATGGCATATTGCTATGCTTTTATTTAACTATGACCTTATTTTGTTCAGACTGGTAGTACAGTTCGTGCCATGACAGGTTGAATATTTCTTATTTTTGACATTATATGGAGCGTCGTTTACGCATTAGAAAACGGAGTCTAAAACGGAGTAATGTCTACCATTTGAGACACTGTGTACTGTTTGTATTTAATAACAGGCCGAAGTCCGTGTAGGAATTCGAAACACCTGTGCCCTGTACTGAATAAGTGCTGTCGAGAAAGTCAAATCGTATCGTTTCAACTAGACGGTTTAACTTAGAATCAGCAAGTCGCTACATGTCTGGAATCGAAAAACTGCCTGCGTATCTTAAGACGGTTTTCGATAACGAGGTGGGCTATGTTGTTGACAATTTCTCCTATACTTGTGTTCATTTTGTTCAATAACCTAACGGGAAACACCATTAATAGGTACTACACTAGTGCAACTGGAGTCTCATCATAATACCATACAACGAATGGCTAACTCCATCAAACGTGAAGACTTTACACGTACTGAAGTAAGTTTACCGCACTACAACGTAAATATAACAGCGCGGCAGTAAGAGTAGTTGCTGAGTGAAACAGAGTCAACAGGGTATTCTGTGATACGCTGTCATTAACGGATTTGCGTATTTTCAGTAGTAGTTCCGCAGTATTTTATGTTTATTACCTCTAGATCTACTGGTAACTGAACGGAGCGAGATGTCTTATGATGACAAAATTCCTAAAGATGTTCTGAGTTCGATGTAGCTGATTGCAGCTCTGTCACAGAGGAGGTAAACTGTTACTGTTACACCACTTTGGAACTGAGAACTACTACTGCCTCTTACTCTTTACAATCCATCGACATTTTCACGGAGCAAGCTACCAATTGTAGCGTTCATCGCCTCCTCATTGCCCTAGTGATACGGATAATTCGCAATGTATACAACTGGGTGAAGGTAATTTCGCCTGTCTGTAAATTTATATTTGATAAATCGATGACACACCAAAGTGGAATTTATTCAGAATCTTTGACGGTATGCCACAAATATATCAAGTAAATTACTGTCATTCCAGATAAAACAAAACTATCTGAGCATCACCAGATATGTTCCACTACGTTGTCATAACACTATCATAGTCGTAGCAGGACAACTAAATTTCTACAGGCCATGTCTTTCTTGAGTGGGCTAACAGTTTAGGTGTGCGTCTTGTGCATCAACGGTACAGCGGCTTAATTACTTTTCTTACGGCGTCATGAGGAGAATTCAGGTATTTATGGCGAGGGAAAGAATGTAAAATTGCACAGACCACCGCAATAAATACGAAAGAAAATAAACGTAATCCACTGAGCTACATATCAATTTCATTGACACCGAAATCTAGCAGGATGTGTGAACAAATCCTTTATTCCATTGTTACGAAATACCCTGAAAGATATTACCTATGGGCATCAATCCAGCATGGATTTGGAAAGCATCACTCTTATCAGACATATCTGGCACTTTGTTCGTACGACGTACTACGTACAGGGGCTCCCAAATTCATTCCATATATATAGAATTCCAAAAAGGCTTTTGAAATCGTTCCTCATAATCAACTTCCAACCACATTGCTTTCCTATGTTCTGTCGTCTCAGTTGTGCGACTGGATTCGTGTTCCTGTCTGAAAGGTCACAGTTCGCAGTAAAGAGTGAAAAGCTTGCAAAGTATTCCTTAGACGCATATGACAGTTCATTTTACCTTAGGACAGAGAGAAAAGAAAGGAATGTTTTCAGAACGATCAGTGGATTATAGGTGAGGAGATATAAAAGAATACCATTTAATAGGTGACCGCCTACAACGCACTTGTCTGTCCCCTTCGTGAGTGCTCCTGCGAGGTCTGACGGAGCGGGACTGACGGAAGACATTGAAAAAGGGCGAAGAAGGGCAGCTGGTTTTGTATTATTGCGAAATATGGAGATTTTGTCACAGATATTGTAAACGAATTAGCTTGGAAATCATTTAAACTTACGGTATGCGTTTTATATTGCGGCGTTTTCTTTAAATTGCAATCCCCAACCTCCTCCGCTACATGTCGCGGTATTTTTTTTTTTACCCCGACATACGTAGGAGAAATGACCATTTTGTTAAGAGACATCTGTCCTTCGACAGTAAGGTTTAGTTGTTCATTATTTCTACGCGATTTTTGAGAGTAGAACGGTAGAGAAATATTGTGTCAGTGGTGCAGAGGACTGACTGTGAAGCACTTAACTGTGAATTGCAGAGTATTCACGCAGAAGTGGATGCAGAGAAAGCTTGCAAAGTATTCCTTAGTAAGACGTATATTACAGTTCGTTTTCCCTTAGGACAGAGAGAAAAGAATGGAATGTTTTCAGAACGAAGAATGGATTGTAGGTTAGGGGATATAAAAGAATACCATTTAATAGGTTTTTAGAGGAATGACAGAGGACAGTAAATAAAATATAAATTGAACGAGAACGTATAATTTCAATGGAAACAGCTAGATTTGCTTATATTGTTTTGGGAGAATTTAGTAGGAGAGCAATTGAGGTTATAATGTAAGAGACGCGAGGGAGAGTGAGAGAGAGAATAGAGGAGAAATTAACAATGAATAAACGTAAGACGAAATCGCTTGGATACTTTTTGGAAGACGTAGGATGCATTGAACGACGGAGGGGAAGAGAGATGTATTTGAAATAACACAAAATACTTTGTAATCATCTAGGCAACGTATAAATGAAATAAAAATAGAATATTTAACAAGCTGTATATTCAGAAAAAACTCAGTTCAATTAATAAGGTAACTGAATGGAAAACTCTCTCAAATTTTATTTTATCCGCTGCCAAGCGATCTTCCACTGGGTCTCGATAACGCAGAATGAAGAAAATATGACATAACAAAACGTTTTAAGGAATCTAATATTTCATCTTGAATCCCACATTATTTTGTACTTGTGTCATGCTCCTTGGCACAGAAGCTATAAGCCATCGAACGTAACAATCTGGCTTGAAGAACGCAGTCAGAAAGAGCTCGGCTGTAGTTGGTTGGTTTCGTAGCCAGTTTCCTGTTAACGTGCTGGCGAACTGAGCTGATTCGTTTCCCCAGGGTTCACATCAGTAGCCCGTGGCGGTCCGTTCGTGACGTTGACACCAATCGTGGAGAGCTCCTGCTGAACGAATGCAGACATGTGAAACGGGAGGACGGTCCTCTTGCAGTGTAAAGTCCCCTTCTCCATACAGCATTCGCACTGACGGAAGCTCCACATTTTCCAAAACGTGGGCGTACTGGTTCAAATGGCTCTGAGCACTATGGGACTTAACTTCTGAGGTCATCAGTCCCCTAGAACTTAGAAATACTTAAACCTAAATAACATAAGGACATCACACACATCCATGCCCGAGGCAGGATTCGAACCTGCGACCGTAGCAGTCCCGCGGTTCCGGACTGATGCGCCTAGAACCGACCTTCTCATCAGTAAAAATCATGTTTACCCACGACGAACTCAGACGGAGCTCCGAAAATGCCAGCTGGTATATAACATTGTCTTCGATGAGCTCCTGTTTCACCGTGGATCACTCAACTTTCGGCGAATCGTGTCACTGGAATGGGGAAAGTTGGTCTTCCGCCGCAGCAGCTTCATGTTCAAAAAGGGATATTCTCTGCTCTTAGACGCTAGCTCCCTGTTCTCCTACTGAGAGCTAACTCTCTTTCTGCCCGAGTCAGGAGCTCTGGTGGTAGTGCCTCTTTTGACGTAGTTCCTCCACCGTCTTATTGTAGTGGTATGTAGCACACCATACCTTCTGCCATCTTCTCTGATGGAACATCCACTTTCTTCAGGAAGACCGACGACTCTATCTCGAACTGATTTCTCCCAGTGAGCCATTGCAACAGACGGCCTGAGGTGTGTTCCTGCATGCTGCTCTTGTACTGGCGCCACAGCAGGAAGCAAACATATTTACGCCAGGAGCCTCAGAAGCAGAGCCATGTCTGGCTGGCCCGAAACTCGAGAGTCGCTGCTAGTACAGACCCAGGTCGCCAACTCAAGCTCACCCCTTGAAGGCTGAAATGTTCCATGCAAGTCTGTAGATAGAGCTATTTTGGTATAACGCAGCTAGAGCTGTTTTGCTGTAACATGAGTAGTCACATCTACTTTTGATGTTTCAATGAAATATTTAACGAAAAGTAAGTTAAAGATAATACTCATGGTAAACGTAGCTACCACAAAATATTTAAACTAGCTAACAATCGCACGATACAGGAAACTACTCTTTCTTGGAAACGCTGTGCATTAAATCTGGCCTGAAGAAAATGTGTATCCTATAAAGATAAGTAAGAGGATTTTGAAAGTAAACAGGTTTGGTGGGAACCTTACCAAATAATAGTGTATAAGTGGTATGTTAGTCACCTTTTGACGACTTATGAAGTGTACTCAGTATCTCTGAAACGATAAGTGTTGCACGGCGGAAATTAAGTTCTGCTGAGGCACTTGATTGACATCGCAATGAAACACGATTACTCTGTAATTCACAGTTAAGTGTTTCGTAAAGAGTTCACAGAATCGCATCAATTTATCTACTGTTCCACTCACGCACGAAACTCGAGAAAAATGAACACCAAAACCTTTATTTGCTACTTCTAATTTCTCTTATTTTATTAGAGCTGCTATGGATCGCATTCGTACTGTGATGGCAACAAAAACTGTTTGCTTTCGGAGGAGAAAAATGGTGGTTAAAATGTCGTGGAAATAATGAGCCTCAGTGAAAAAGGGTTTGTTTTAATATTGCGTCTCCAGCTCGTCCCCCTGACCTCTGCACCCTCCAGCCTAAAGGAAAAAAAAGAACATTCGTAGTAGTCTCTACCCCAAATACGCTTTAGTATGAAGTCAGGTGCCTTGATTGCACAGTGCTCAGCAGTATTCCAGAAGAGGTCGAACCACTATAGTGCTTACAGTCTCCTTAGCAGACTTTCTGTTACCTTCTAAGGGTTGCGTCAATAACAAAACATTTGTTTCACCTTCACCACAACATGTGATATTTTCTACTTCCCTTCTTTATATTTGAAACCCGTAGGACTTCCGTTAGAGCTATAAAAAGTCAAATTTATTTCACTTCTGATTTCTCGAAGCTTGACGAAACCTTCTCAGTAATCATGTAAAAAATCTCACACTTTTTTGTTTAGGATCAGTTGTCACGTTTTATATTGCGAACATCATTTGCACTTTCAACAAAATTTGGCAATTGGCTTTGATCTTCTGTTAGTTTACTAGACGTCAGCATTATCTGCCAAAAATCAAAGAGAGATGATTTGATTGTCTGCGAAATTGTTTACATATAATAGAAGTAGTAGAAGATCTACATCACTTTACTTGCAGGATGATATTCATCACTTTAGTTTCACCAGGTGACGTCCCACCAGTTACAACGAACTGTGACCTTTGAGACACGAAATCACGAATCCAGCATCACAACTGAGACCATAGTCTATAGGAAATCAATGTGGTTGAAAACTGATTATGAGGAGTAATATCAAAAGCCTTTTTGGAACTCTATAAATACGGAATCAATTTGAGAACATCTGTACGCGGTACGTCGTGCAAATAAAGTGCCAGCTGCGTCTCACGAAAGTGATGCCTTCCAAATCCATACTGGTTTGATGTCAGTAGGTAACCCATTTCGGGGTATTTTATAACGATGGGACAAAGTGTTTGTTCACACGTCCTGTTGCATGTCGATGTCAATGAAATGAATCTGTAACTCAGTGGATAACGTGTATTTTCTTTCGTATCTATTGCGGAGGTATGTGCAACTTACCGTTCTTCTCCCTCGCCATAAATACCAGAATACTCCTCATGACGTCGTAGGAAAAGTAATTAAGCCGTTGCATCGTTCATGCACAAGGTGCACTCCTCAATTGTTAGCCCACTAAAGAAAGTCATTACCTGTAGAAAGATAATCGTCCTGCTACGACTATAAAATGGTCAAGACAACATAGTGGAACATGTATGGTGATCCTGTGGTGATTTTATTACTTCCTAGAATGACACAGATTCACTTGGTATGTTCGTAGTATACACTTAAAAGCTTGAGATTGAATTCCAATTTTGTGTGTCATCGACTTACCAAATACACTCCTGGAAATTGAAATAAGAACACCGTGAATTCATTGTCCCAGGAAGGGGAAACTTTATTGACACATTCCTGGGGTCAGATACATCACATGATCACACTGACAGAACCACAGGCACATAGACACAGGCAACAGAGCATGCACAATGTCGGCACTAGTACAGTGTATATCCACCTTTCGCAGCAATGCAGGCTGCTTTTCTCCCATGATCGTAGAGATGCTGGATGTAGTCCTGTGGAACGGCTTGCCATGGCATTTCCACCTGGCGCCTCAGTTGGACCAGCGTTCGTGCTGGACGTGCAGAACGCGTGAGACGACGCTTCATCCAGTCCCAAACATGCTCAATGGGGGACAGATCCGGAGATCTTGCTGGCCAGGGTAGTTGACTTACACCTTCTAGAGCACGTTGGGTGGCACGGGATACATGCGGACGTGCATTGTCCTGTTGGAACAGCAAGTTCCCTTGCCGGTCTAGGAATGGTAGAACGATGGGTTCGATGACGGTTTGGATGTACCGTGCACTATTCAGTGTCCCCTCGACGATCACCAGTGGTGTACAGCCAGTGTAGGAGATCGCTCCCCACACCATGATGCCGGGTGTTGGCCCTGTGTGCCTCGGTCGTATGCAGTCCTGATTGTGGCGCTCACCTGCACGGCGCCAAACACGCATACGACCATCATTGGCACCAAGGCAGAAGCGACTCTCATCGCTGAAGACGACACGTCTCCATTCGTCCCTCCATTCACGCCTGTCGCGACACCACTGGAGGCGGGCTGCACGATGTTGGGGCGTGAGCGGAAGACGGCCTAACGGTGTGCGGGACCGTAGCCCAGCTTCATGGAGACGGTTGCGAATGATCCTCGCCGATACCCCAGGAGCAACAGTGTCCCTAATTTGCTGGGAAGTGGCGGTGCGGTCCCCTACGGCACTGCGTAGGATCCTACGGTCTTGGCGTGCATCCGTACGTCGCTGCGGTCCGGTCCCAGGTCGACGGGCACGTGCACCTTCCGCCGACCACTGGCGACAACATCGATGTACTGTGGAGACCTCACGCCCCACGTGTTGAGCAATTCGGCGGTACGTCCACCCGGCCTCCCGCATGCTCACTATATGTCCTCGCTCAAAGTCCGTCAACTGCACATACGGTTCACGTCCACGCTGTCGCGGCATGCTACCAGTGTTAAAGACTGCGATGGAGCTCCGTATGCCACGGCAAACTGGCTGACACTGACGGCGGCGGTGCACAAATGCTGCGCAGCTAGCGCCATTCGACGGCCAACACCGCGGTTCCTGGTGTGTCCGCTGTGCCGTGCGTGTGATCATTGCTTGTACAGCCCTCTCGCAGTGTCCGGAGCAAGTATGGTGGGTCTGACACACCGGTGTCAATGTGTTCTTTTTCCATTTCCAGGAGTGCATATCTACATCTACATCTACATAGTTACTCTGCAGTTCACACTTAAGTGCCTGGCAGAGGGTTCATCGAACGATTTTCTTACTACTTCCCTACCATTCCATTCTCAAATGGCGCGTGGGAAAAAGGAACACCTAAATCTTTCCGTTCGAGCTCTGATTTCTCTTATTTTATTATGATGATCATTTATTCCTACGTAGGTGGGTGTTGACAAAATATTTTCGCATTCGGAAGAGAAAGGTGGTGATTGAAATTTCGTAAATAGATCTCGCCGCAAAGAAAACCGCCTTTGTTTCAGTGACTGCCACCCCAATTCGCGTATCATATCAGTGATACTCTCACCCCTATTGTGCGATAGCACGAAACAAGCTGCCCTTCCTTGCTCTTTTTCGATGTCCTACGTCAATCCTACCTGGTAAGGATCCACAACGTGCTGCAATATTCCAGCAGAGGACGGACAAGTGTAATGTAGGCTGTCTCTTCAGTGGGTTTGGCACATCTTCTAAGTGCTCTGCCAACAAAGCGCAGTCTGTGTTTCGCCCTCCGTACAATATTGTCTATGTGGTCTTACTAATTTAAGTTGCACGTAATTGTAATTCGTAGGTATTTAGTCGAATTGACAGCCCTTAGATTTGTGCGATTTATCGTATACCCGAAATTTATCGGATTTGTTTTAGTACCCATGTGGATGACCTCGCACTTTTCTTTGTTTAGTGCCAATTGCCACTTTTCACACCATACAGAAATTCTCTCTAGGTAATTTTGTAATTGGAATTGATTTTACTAGACGGTAAATTACAGCGTCATCTGCAAACAATCTAAGGGGGCTGCTCAGATTATCACCTAGATCATTTATGTAAATCAGGAACAGCAGAGGGCCTATGACACTACCTTGCGGAACGCCAGATCTGTTCTACTCGATGATTTACCATCACTATTAACTGTGACCTCTCTGAGAGGAAATCACGAATCCAGTCACACAGCTGAGACGATACTCGATAAGCACGTAATTTGATTAATAGTTGATTGTGAGGAACGGTATGAAAATCTTTCTGGAAATCTAGGAATATGGAATCGATCTGAGATCCCTTATCAACAGCACGCATTTCTTCATGGGGATGAAGAACGATATTTTCTGAAACCGTTTTGGTTATGTATCAGTAAGTCATTTTCTTCAAGGTGAGTCATAATGTTCGAGTACATCCTACTGCAAACTGAGGTCAGTTATATGGGTCTGTAATTCAATGGGTTACTCCTTTATTGGTGTGACGTGTGTTACTTTCCAGTCTTTAGGAACAGACCTTTCGTCAAGTGAGCGGTTGTATATGATTGCTAAGAAAGGCGCTATTGTGTCTGCATACTCTGAAAGGAACCTGACTGTTATACCATCTGGACCGGAAGACTTGCCTTTCTTAAGTGATTTGAGCTGTTTCGCAACACCTAAGATATCTACTTTTATGTCACTCATGTTAACAGCTGTTCTGGTTTCGAATTCTGGAATGTTTACTTCGTCTTCTTTCGTGGAGGAATTACGGGAAACTGCACTTAGTAACTCCGCTTTAGTGGCACCATCATCGGCAACATTTCCACCGCTGTCGTGCAGTGACGGTATTGACTGTTTTTTGCCGCTGGTGTACTTTACATACGACCAGAATCTCTCTGGATTTTCTGCCATATTTTGAGACAATGTTTCATTGTGGAAACTATTAAAAGCATCTTGCATTGACGTCCGCACTAAATTTCGAGCTTCCGGGATTTTGCATTCTACTGAATTTGGCATGTTTTTTCCGTTACTTCCGCAACAGTGTTCTGACGTGTTTTGTGTACCATGGTGGATCAGTCCCGTCTGCTATTAACTTATGCGGTATGAATCTATCTATTGCTGTCGATACTGTATCTTTGAATTTGAGCCCATATCTGGTCTACACTTACATAATCAGCTCGGACGAAATGGAGACTCCCTTTTAGAAAGACATCAAGCGATTTTTTATCTGCTGTTTTAAATATATATATATATATATATATATATATATATATATATATATATATATATATATATATATATATATATATTGCGGTTTTTAGTGGATTTGGTTCATACGGTTTTGAGCCTCGTTACAATGACCTTGTGTTCACTAATCCTTGTACCCGACATGACGCTCTCTATTAGATCAGGATTATTTGTGGGTAAGAGGACAAGTGTGTTTTCGCAACCATTTACAATTCGTGTTGGCTCAGGAACTAACTGTTCAAACTAATTCTCAGAGAACGCATTTGGTACAATTTCGGAAGATGTTTTCTGTTTACCACCGGCTTTGAACATGTATTTTCGCTAACAAATCGAGGGTAGATCTCCACCAATTATAACTGTATGAGTGTGATACTTATTTGTAATGAGATTCAAGTTTTCTTTGAACCGTTCAGCTATTATATTACCTGAGTCGGGGGGACGGTAGAAGGAGCCAATTATTATTTTGCTACGATGTTGAGTATAACCACTACCCGTAGTAATTCACCAGAACTATCTATTTCAACTTCACTGCAAGATAAACTGCTGCCAACAGACAAAAACACACCACCACCCGAGCGGTTCTAGACGCTCCAGTTCGGAACCGCGCTGCTGCTACGGTCGCAGGTTCAAAATGGCTCTGAGCACTATGCGACTTAACTGCTGAGGTCATCAGTCGCCTAGAACTTAGAACTAATTAAACCTAACTAACCTAAGGACATCACACACGTCCATGCCCGAGGCAGGATTCGAACGCAGGTTCGAATCCTGCCTCGGGCATGGATGTGTGTGATTTCATTATGTTAGTAAGGTTTAAGTAGTTCTAAGTCAAGGGGACTGATGACCTCAGATGCAGCGAAATGAAGGAAGATCTCCAGCGGATAGGAACTTGGTACAGGGAGTGGCAACTGACCTTTAATATAGGCAAACGTAATGTATTGCGAATACGTAGAAAGAAGGATCCTTTATTGTATGATTATATGATAGCAGAACAAACACTGGTAGCAGTTACTTCCGTAAAATATCTGGGAGTATGAGAACGGAACGATTTGAAGTGGAATGATCATATAAAATTAATTGTTGGTAAGGCGGGTGCCAGGTTGAGATTCATTGGGAGAGTGCTTAGAAAATGTAGTCCATCAACAAAGGAGGTGGCTTACAAAACCCTCGTTCGACCTATACTTGAGTATTGCTCATCAGTGTGGGATCCGCACCAGGTCGGGTTGACAGAGGAGATAGAGAAGATCCAAAGAAGAGCGGCGCGTTTTGTCACAGGGTTATTTGGTAAGCGTGGTAGCGTTGCCGGTATGTTTAGCAGACTCAAGTGGCAGACTCTGCATCGCTCTGCATCGGGGTGTAACTTGCTGTCCAGGTTTCGAGAGGGTGCGTTTCTGGATGAGGTATCGAATATATTGCTTCCCCCTACCGAGATCACGAATGTAAAATCAGAGAGATTCGAGCGCGCTCGGAGGCTTCCCGGCAGTTGTTCTTCCCGCGAACCGTACGCGACTGGAACAGGAAAGGCAGGTAATGACAGTGGCACGTAAGGTGCCCTCCACCACACACCGTTGGGTAGCTTGCGGAATGTAAATGTAGATGTAGATGTTAAGTCTCATAGTGCTTAGAGCCATTAGAACCATTTTTAGCACCACCACCTACTTTATTTAATCTATCCCTTCTGAACACTGTTTGCGCCTCTGTAAATATTTTGGCAGAACTTATCTCCGGCTTTAGCCAGCTGTCTGTTCCTATAACGATTTCAGCTTCAGTACTTTCTATCGGCGGTTGAAGCTCTGGTACTTTTCCAGCACAGCTACGACAATTTATAACTACAATACCAGCTGTTGCTTGGTCGATTCTCGTCGTTTCTTTGCCCTGTTCCCTTTGAGACTGGAGACCATTTTGATCTTTCCCGAGACTGTCTAAACTAAAAAAAACCACCCAGTCCACGCCACACAGCCCCTGCTGCCAGTGTAACCGCCATTGTGTAATGGAAATCTGACCTATTTAGCGGAACCCAAAACCCCACCACCCTATGGCGCAAGTCGAGGAATCTGCAGCCTACACGGTCGCAGAACCGTCTGAGCCATTGATTCAGACTTGGCTCCGTCCGCAATCGGTTTACAGACATGCAGATTACTTTCACGCAGCAACTACAACTAACCTCGTGGTCTACATTGCGAATTATTTGTATCAGCCGTTACAAGGGCAATAAAAGTGTCGACGCTCTGTAAAGAATTAGAGGCAGTAGCTCTCAGTTCCAACCTGATATGAGAGTACATTCTACTTCCTCTGTGAAAGAGCTGCAAACAGCTATATCGATCTCAGAACGATATCTTTAGGAATTTTTCCATCATAAGACGTCTCGCAAGGTTCAATAACCAGTAGATCTAGAGGTAAGAAACATAAAATACTGCGGAACTACTACTGAAAATACACTAACTGGTAATGAAATCGTATCACAGAATACTCTACTGACATTGTTTCACTCAGCAATTACTCTCACAGCCACATAGTCATATTTAGGTTGTAGTCCGGTAAAGCTACTTGAGTATGACAAAGGACTTCACATTTAATTATGAAAACCATTCGTTGCTTGGTATTACAGTGAGACACCAACTGTATTAGTAGAGCGCATAATAACAAAGTTGCCTTTCAGGTTATTGAACAAAACAGATAAATAGCAGAGAAATTGTCAACAATATATTCCACCTCGTTATCGAATACCGTCTGAAGATGTGCAGGTAGTTTTTGATCCCAGTCATGTAAAGACTTGCTGGTTCTGAAGTAAGCCACGTTTAAAGTGCAGTCACCAAAACAAAACAAACAAAAACAAACAGAAGAAAACAGAACTAACTTTCTTGTTTTTTGATCGATAATAGGCGAGAAACGTAAACACATGTGGGTGCCAGATTATGTGCGGGAGTCGTGTTTGGTGCTGTCTTCCAGGTCACTTTTGTTGCTCTGCTACTTCATGGCTTCTCGTTTGTTGGCAAAAAATGTTAACTGCGAAGGACACATTCCTGTGAAGTAGTTCATAATACAAAACACATTCTTTGTGACACCAGATGATCAATAAGAAAACATTTTGTGGATGTATACAAGCCAGGATAAACCCTTTGAAAGGGTACACACGACTTCTTTCCCCATCCTTCAAAGTTCTAGATTCAGATTTGCGTCTAATATAGTTTACAACGAGACATTTTACCGTAATCCTCCTTCCTTTCTTTTAACCTCAATATGACTACTGAGGCAAATTACGCAAGAAGGTTAACTGGTCATCACACTTGACAGATATCGGATACATTGTCAGTGACCATAGAAACAACTGCAGAAGTGTCCTTCATCAGTGCCCGTCTGTTTCCCTAAATGTGGCGATCAACTTATCTCAAAAGGATCGTACTTGAAACGATACAACTTCACTTTCTCGATAGCACTTACTCCTTACAAGGCACAGGTGTTTCGAATGGCCTCCACTGATTAAACCCTTTCATTAAACACAGACCACAACGTCAAAAATGTTAGACTTCACTTCTTTTTAGACTTCTAACGCATAAACGACGCTCCACATAACGTCAAAATAAGAAATATTCAGGATGTCATGACAAGAACTTTAACAAATTAAGACCATTGTTAAGTACGCTTACAGCAATGCGCCATACAAAATCGCCACGGAACATGTTGAAATATAGTATTATATCGTATGTAATTTGAGCACAGTTAAGTCCGCTGGCGATCATAAGGTCCATGCCACATGGTTTGCAATCACTTGGGCCGACGCCGGTCTGTATCAACCGGCCGTTGGCAGATGGCGTTGAAATTGTTCTTACCATGATAGACACCCACAAGCATTTTTACAAACTTGTCTCTGAAAGAGTTTTCTATTACTGAATGGTTACAAAATAAAGGAAATTTTCTCTCATCTTCTGTCAGACTGATGATCTTACCAGACAGACGGAATACGTCTTAAAAAAGAAAGGAAATGGATGGATTTGCGTTCGCATTACATGACGTTGACTAATAGACCGCGAATAGGTTATTCACAAGAACAGCTCAAGTGGAAGTTACCACTTCTCGTACCCTGTGCTTGTGTACCCCATTATGACAAAAACATGATTCTACCACATGATAAACTCTGTGGCTGGTTGGACTGACGCCAGCGTGTAATGGCTAAAGTGTGGGTTCGATTCCCGCTGGTGGTACCACAAAGTACCCTCTTCACCTCAAGTAACGAGAGTAAAGAACGCAGTACTTTGGCGTGGTTTCAAATCAACTTTAAACATGTCCATTCTTTACTGACTTGAACACAGTTGGATTAGTTTTGGCTGTCAGAGGCGGAAGTGGCTGCTTGCAGAAACTCTGTCTCTAGTAAGCTTTGTTACACTAGCAATGTTATTTTATTTTACGAACCAGTTGCATGTAAGGTCATAGGACCTTCTTTTCCTATTTTAAGTGACCTTGAGATTTTGAAAATATTGACGCTGGACAGGGATTCTAGCTCCGATCCAGTTTTTTTCGGGACTTTAAACCTTTGAGATGATACTGTCCCATCATTTCATTGTTTCCTCACGATCCAGACTTTTCCAGGTCTCCACGAACCTCCACGCGAGACAAAAATCATTTGTATCGACGTTTCAGGCTCCAGTGTCACGCAATTGGTAATATTAATTAATATCTGACTTCTGATTCTGCTTAGTTAACAATACATGTAGGTCGTGGGGTCTATTCCCCTTATATCACCACAATTTTACTTCACGGTGTTTCACACTTTATACGTTACGCTTTATTACACACATTTCGTGGTTACCTCTCAAGTGCAATATAAGATTCATGAGGTTCCCGGTGCAGTGCTAAACGTATCGTCATTATTTCCAGGTTCGAACATTAGGCTTTGTAAACTGATACTGGTGAATACTTAGATATTTTACGTCTCTTAATGTGTAGTTGAGTCTTAACAGTGATATCAAATGCAGATCACGAACGAAAAGTCGTCATGCCATGTAATGTGTGTGATAAGGCTTCAACAGTGTCACTTGTAATAATGAAGTTTAATTTACAGGCGTTAAAAAACTGTCTCATCTCTAACAACGTTTTTTTCTAGTATTTGTCATATCGCAATATTAGTTTACATGTGAACTGACTGCTACAATTAGCAATGTTCTCTAGTGGTCTCTTGTGGAAGCTATTGTGTATAGTCAAACGAACGTAACCCACGCGGTTTCAGCGTTTAGAGGGCCTGCGACACAGATATGTTATGTTGGTAGCATTCATCAGTGGCCCAATTTTTTTGCTATCAAGTGTGCATACGCGAAAGTCTATCTTGGAATGACTGGACGATCAACCAACAACACGAACGCCGAAAATAAGTCGCACTCCAGGTTGGGGCAGGAGGAGAAATCGGCTGTGGTAGAGCACACAGTGTGTGAGACTGACCACACAGCGAAATTTTGCCAACACGGAAGGCCTTGCGATAGAGAAGAACTTTCACACCTGCTTGTTCAGGAAAGCTATACAAGTACACAAACATAGGAATAGTTTCAACAAAAAAGAAGGAAACCTTAAGGCGAACGTATCCTGGATTCCTGTGCTGCCGCTGACGATCGTTAAAGGTTGCGAAGGGAGAACCCCAACGAAAATGCCCACGGAAAGGCCCTGGATGTTGGCGCGACAGGTGCATATAACCTACGGACGAGAGCTCGACTCCAGTCGATCACTAGCTATGCAGGTTGAAAGTCTGACAATGCCACCCACTTGTGCTAGCGAAACGTCAGAAAAATCATCACGCTAACAGGCAAATTACAATGTCTGTTCCCAATGGTGAAGCTGTGTTCAAAGACGACAAGGTACTGTTTAGCCAGGTTGCGCCGTCTAGGACTGGTTTTGTGAGCGCGTGGACGAACTGTAGCATATCTCTGGCCACCCAGTCACCAGATCTCAATTGTATTGCGACTTTGTGGTCTACTATAGAGAGAAGAGTGTGTGATCGCTATCAGGTCTTGTCATTGTTACTCGAACTTGCTACTGCTGTTCCAATAATAATGGTATAACACTCTCTAGAAAGCCATATGTGACCTGTATTTATCCATTCCGAGATGACTGGAAGTTGTTTTGAATGCCGACGGTGTTCCTACACCACACTACGCTTGGTAATGTGTTCTATTTTTTTTAATGTTTCCTTTGGTTTTTTTCATCACCCCTCCCCCCCCCCCCCCGTACATAGTCACTGGCCCTCTATGAAGGGTTCATAAACGTTATGAAAAATTATTACAAACATAAGGGACAAAATCATTTCACGCTGCTTTATCTCACACAAACAGTGAATTCCTTCATCGCTTGTGTTCAGACGAGGAGGCTTCGAATGATGTAATAACGCTAGCCAGTAGTGGAGCAGTAATTAGAGGAAATTCTGTTGTTGTGGTACGGCTTATTAAGGGGCTTCTTGAACCGACACTAATAATGGCTGAAGGCGAAGGAAACAGACAACATTGTGTAGCTCTGTAATTACGATTTGTCTTTTGTAGAGCACAGATGCTGACATAGACAGACGATGAGGCACAGTGCGCTGGCTGTTTATTACACTTCCTTTGAAGTTAGAAACTCTCATAAATTTAAATATGCGATCTAAGTAATTGTTTAGTCTCTGCAACGCTAAAAATATTAACATTCCAACAGGTATTAATCAAGTGAATGCCATGTATCTTGATTAAACAGAAATCCATGATTAAACTTCACACCGACACGCTCTACAGAACGTAAATACACATCATTACTATTATTATTATCATTACTGTTATTATTAACATGCTCCATTACGTAAAGGAATATTACATGTGCTGGTTTACTTGATAATTTGGTCGCAAACAAAAAAAGATTAGAATGAAATTTTCACTCGATAGCGGAGTGTGCCTGATATGGAACTTCCTGGCAGACTAAAACTATGAGCCGTATTGAGACTCGAACTCGGGACTTTTGCCTTTCGTGGTCAAGAAGGAGACGAGGTACTATCTCAAGTATGTTTGTGAGGAGGTGTTCGTAGTCGTGCTTCGTTAGCTCAGACACTAGAGCAGTTGCCCACGAAAGACAAAGGTTCCGAGTTCGAGTCTCGTTGCAGTGCGTGGCTTAAATCTTCAAGGAGGTATTTCTTTTCCTTACGATGGCCATTGACAGAGTTGGTTTCGCAATTCATGACTGAGATTCGTATATTAAAAAATTGTATTGAATTACAGATTTTATAGAAATCTAAAAAAATCTTTTCAACAGCCACAAGTTTCCAGAGTGAAACTGGAACAAAAGTCACGTGTTCTGTTGCCAAACTGAGCAATGTGAAGCAATATTCACATCAGCAGCAGAGAACCCTTTGACAAAGACGTTTTGGTAATTTAATTCCATCGAACTGGATATGTAATGTTCTAGAAACACTGCACAATTAACTGCAGGAAAATCTGTTGCCTTTGCTGCCTTGCTGTGTTTTTCTCATGTTATTATCTGCTCCAGTGGGTGTGAAGTAGAGTTCTTTTATTTCAGTCAGCTATAGCTTAGTAGTATTCAACACAGTTTACAGCACTGTTCATGCAAGACAGAACGTATTTTGTGTGGCAAGGTTCTCAGCATCGGGCTGCCACAATGTTCGAATCATTAAAAACTGCTACGACACTCGTAATATTATACTCGTAATATGAAACACGAGTAACTTCCTACTCCCGATTCGTTCAAGAGACAAACTCCCATGTGTACAGTTAAAACAGTTTCAGAAGCCGGACTACTTAACAGACCAGTTAGTCTGTTAAATATTTGATTTTAAGCATGTAAAACCTTTACGTTTGAAAACGCGAAGCCCTATTTGTGTCGGTTTTATTAGCTTCAGTCTGTGTAATACGTGTTCCATTTAAAGAAAAGCTTAGTTTTCACAAATCTCAAGGAATGTATGACGTAATATTTCGTTAACTATTGAACGTACAATAACGTAATTTTGCAGGTATGTTCAGCAGTATACGCGGACGCTGTCTGCGGAATAGTTACGTTTGAAAACGCGAAGCCCTGTTTGTGTCGGTTTAATTAGCTTCAGTCTGTGTAATACGTGTTCCATTTAAAGAAAAGCTTATTTTTCACAAATCTCAAGGAATGTATGACGTAATATTTCGTGAACTATTGGTCGTACAATGACGTAATTTTGCAGGTATGTTCAGCAGTATATGCGGACGCTGTCTGCGGAATATGTTGCGAACAGAGTTATTAGCAAAAAAAAAAAAAAAAAACCTGAAACGTGATAACCTATACCGAAGTGAGACTGCATTAAGAGCGAAAATGTAATATGCGATAATCTTTTCTCCTTTCATAATTTTGTGGGTTTTGTCAGCCAGAAAAAGTTTCCAAACGCTATGAAATTATGTGTAAAGTACATTGAAAGTATCTAAGTGCTCTCATTCTGAAATACAGTCTGGATAATAAAGTCATGTAAACAGCTTCTAAATATGCGCGCCGTTAGCTGTGCTGCCTCAAGGCAAATATATACAGGGTGTTACAAAAAAGGTACGGCCAAACTTTCAGGAAACTTTCCTCACACACAAAGAAAGAAAATATGTTATGTGGACATGTGGCCGGAAACGCTTACTTTCCATGTTAGAGCTCATTTTATTACTTCTCTTCAAATCACATTAATCATGGAATGGAAACACACAGCAACAGAACGTAACAGCGTGACTTCAAACACTTTGTTACAGGAAATGTTCAAAATGTCCTCCGTTAGCGAGGATACATGCATCCACCCTCCGTCGCATGGAATCCCTGATACGCTGATGCAGCCCTGGAGAATGGCGTATTGTATCACAGCCGTCCACAATACGAGCACGAATAGTCTCTACATTTGGTACCGGGGTTGCGTAGACAAGAGCTTTCAAATGCCCCTATAAATGAAAGTCAAGAGGGTTGAAGTCAGGAGAGCGTGGAGGCCATGGAATTGGTCCGCCTCTACCAGTCCAGCGGTCACCGAATCTGTTAGCGTACGAACACTTCGACTGAAATGAGCAGGAGCTCCATCGTGCATGAACCACATGTTGTGTCGTACTTTTAAAGGCACATGTTCTAGCAGCACAGGTAGAGCATCCCGTATGAAATCATGATAACGTGCTCCATTGAGCGTAGGTGGAAGAATATGGGGCCCAATCAAGACATCACCAACAATGCCTGCCCAAACGTTCACAGAATATCTGTGTTGATGACGTGATTGCACAATTGCGTGCGGATTCTCGTCAGCCGACACATGTTGATTGTGAAAATTTACAATTTGATCACGTTGGAATGAAGCCTCATCCGTAAAGAGAACATTTGCACTGAAATGAGGTATGACACATTGTTTGATGAACCATTCGCTGAAGTGTACCCGTGGAGGCCAATCAGCTGCTGATAGTCCCTGCACACGCTGTACATGGTACGGAAACAACTGGTTCTCCCGTAGCACTCTCCATACAGTGACGTGGTCAACGTTACCTTATACAGCAGAAACTTCTCTGACGCTGACATTAGGGTTATCGTCAACAGCACGAAGAATTGCCTCGTCCATTGCAGGTGTCCTCGTCGTTCTAGGTCTTCCCCAGTCGCAAGTCATAGACTGGAATGTTCCGTGCTCCCTAAGACGCCGATAAACTGCTTCGAACGTCTTCCTGTCGGGACACATTCGTTCTGGAAATCTGTCTCGATACAAACGTACCGCGCCACGGCTATTGCCCCTTGCTAATCCATACATCAAATGGGCATCTGCCAACTCCGCATTTGTAAACATTGCACTGACTGCAAAACCACGTTCGTGATGAACACTAACCTGTTGATGCTACGTACTGATGTGCTTGATGCTAGTACTGTAGAGCAATGAGTCGCATGTCAACACAAGCACCGAAGTCAACATTACCTTCCTTCAACTGGGCCAACTGGCGGTGAATCGAGGAAGTACAGTACATACTGACGAAACTAAAATGAGCTCTAGCATGGAAATTAAGCGTTTCCGGACACATGTCCACATGACATCTTTTCTTTATTTGTGTGTGAGGAATGTTTCCTGAAAGTTTGGACGTACCTTTCCTGTAACACCCTATATATAAACAGGGTGAGTCACCTAACGTTACCGCTGGATATATTTCGCAAACCACATCAGATACTGACGAATCGATTCCATAGACCGAACGTGAGGGGCGGGGCTAGTGTAATTGGTTAATACAAACCACAAAAAAATGCACGGAAGTATGTTTTTTAACACAAACCTACGTTTTTTTAAATGGAACCCCGTTAGTTTTGTTAGCACATCTGAACATATAAACAAATACGTAATCAGTGCCGTTTGTTCATTGTAAAATGTAAATTACATCCGGAGATATTGTAACCTAAAGTTGACGCTTGAGTACCACTCCTCCGCTGTTCGATTGTGTGTATCGGAGAGCACCGAATTACGTAGGGATCCAAAAGGAACGGTGATGGACCTTAGGTACAGAAGAGACTAGAACAGCACATTACGTCCACATGCTAACACCTTTTTATTGGTCTTTTTCACTGACGCACATGTACATTACCATGAGGGGTGAGGTACACGTACACACGTGGTTTCAGTTTTCAATTACGGAGTGGAATAGAGTGCGTCCCGTCATGTCAGGCCAATAGATGTTCAATGTGGTGGCCATCATTTGCTGCACACAATTGCAATCTCTGGCGTAATGAATGTCGTACACGCTGCAGTACATCTGGTGTAATGTCGCCGCAGGCTGCCACAATACGATGTTTCATATCCTCTGGGGTTGTAGGCACACCACGGTACACATTCTCCTTTAACGTACCCCACAGAAAGAAGTCCAGAGGTGTAAGATCAGGAGAAAGGGCTGGCCAATTTATGCATCCTCCACGTCATGGTAATGTACATGTGCGTCAGTGAAAAAGACCAATAAAAAGGCGTTAGCATGTGGACGTAATGTGCTATTCCAGTCTCTTCTGTACCTAAGGTCCATCACCGTTCTCTTTGGGTCCCTACGTAATTCGGTGCTCTCCGATACACACGATCGAACAGCGGAGGAGTGGTACTCAAGCGTAAACTTTAGGTTACAATATCTCCGGATGTAATTAACATTTACAATGCAACAAACGGCACTGATTACGTATTTGTTTATATGTTCAGATGTGCTAACGAAACTAACGTGGTTCCATTTAAAAAAACGTAGGTTTGTGTTAAAAAACATACTTCCGTGCATTTTTGCATGGTTTGTATTAAACAATTACACTAGCCCCTTTCCTCACGTTCGGTCTGTGGTATTGGTTCGTCAGTTTTTGATGTGGTTTACGAAATATATCCAGCGGCAACGTTAGGTGACTCACCCTGTATATATATGTGTCCTATTTATCTTGACCACCCTAAATAACTGTTTGTCCAGATGCTAATTACAAAATGTTTCAAGCAAATACACTTTAGCCGTCAGGGTGACATCAATCAGTATGATTTCCGTCGTTGCAGCTTTGTTTTTTACAAAGATATGAACAATGGTATGACTTTTTTAAATGGCACCCAGCATTTTTTATTCGGTAATTCATTTCCTCTCCTAAAGACCTATTCAAAAATGCATCACAGTGTACCATTCACTGAAACTCAAAATAATTAATTACACAACACAACACTGACGTTGACGCTCCCAGTGCTTAGTGCCGGTACTCGGGGTTATGGAATACATCCACGTGCTGACGTCGCATAGGATAAATATAAACATAAGTAGAATGCACACCCGTCATTCCGTCAACCATCGTCAGTTGAAGAGTTGTGTGAGTAGAATGTACGCCAACAAAGAGAAGGTAGAAATGCTACTCGTCTATGGGGAATGTAAGTTAGCAGAACAGTACCTGCAGTACTGTTTCTTATGTTCGGGTACATTTAGTACAGTAGTTTAGTCCTTTTAAACTCTGTTCTGTAGAGCAGGCATACAGTGAAAGTTGTCATTCCTACAAACTGCATCGGCATAACGTTTCTTTTATCGTTGTTGTTGAAGGTAGGCGAAATGCTACGCAGGCAGCGGAACTGCACAGAGAGCGATGTCCTGACAAGAACGCACCTTCCCGACGGATGTTTTCTCGTCTTGTTGTGACACTTCAGGAAACGGGAAGTTTCAACAAACGAAAACGTAATCGTCGTAATACTCGCACAGACGAAGCTGCCCAAGTTGCTGTTCTCGCTTCCGTTGCTATGAATCCACATGTGTGCACACGACAGCTTGAACATGAGATTGGCATCCCTAAATCCAGTGTACATCGTATTCTTACACGTTACTGGTTCCATCCTTGCATCAAGAACTGCATGGGAGTGATTTCCAGAATCGTGTACAGTTTTGACAGTCGGCACAGCACCAAATCCTCGCCAACCCGAACTTCTTATACTTTTCGATTGATGTTCCTTCTCAAACAAAGAACAGGTAAATTCAAGGAACATGCACTATTGGTCAAGCGACAACCCACGATGACTTAGACAGGTGGAGCATCAGCGTCAATGGAGAGTTAACGTCTGGTGTGGGATGCTTGGAAATGCAATTATTGGCCCATATTTCATCAACTTTAGTCTACACGGCACAGTGTATGCCAACTTCCTCAGACGAATTCTTTCTCCCCTTCTGGATGACGTGCCGCTACGAACCAGAATGCTTATGTGGTATCAAAACGCTGGTTATCCAGCACATAATGCCTTCCGTGCACGACCTGTTCTGAAGCTAATGACCAGAAGGATCGGTCAAGGAGGATCAGTTACTTGGCCTCCTAGGTCTCCTGATTTAAATCCTCTGGATTTTTTTCTTTGGGGATGCATTAAAGACGTTGTGTATCGCGATATTCCAACAACTCCAGAGGATTGTAATTCGCTTCAGCTGTAACACTGGAAGCAGTAAATAGTTCTTTCACTCCACGAGTGCACCAGTGTATCGGTGTCCAGGTTCACCACTTTGAGCACCTTTGAATGTTCTACTCCTGGGCAATGGTACAGGAGAGTCAAAGTCAATTTTGTGTTATGTTTTTACTTTGTTTTCATTTGTTTTCTGACAACACCAGAAGGTGGAGGAGTTTGTGATCCTGCGCTCGAAGTCAGTGTTGTGCTATGTACTTAATAACGTTGTACTGCAGTGAATGGTACACTGTGATACATTTTTGAATAGGTCTTTAGGAGAGGAAATGAATTGCCACATAAAAAATTCAGGGCGCCATTTAAGAAAGTCATACCGCTGTTCATATCTAAAACAAAGCTACAACGAAGGAAATCATGCTGATTGATGGTCTCCTGACTGCTAAAGGACATTTGCTGCTTCAAACGTTTTGTAATTTGCATTAGGGTGGTTAATATATATATATATATATATATATATATATATATATATATATATATATACTCCTGGAAATGGAAAAAAAGAACACATTGACACCGGTGTGTCAGACCCACCATACTTGCTCTGGACACTGCGAGAGGGCTGTGCAAGCAATGATCACACGCACGGCACAGCGGACACACCAGGAACCGCGGTGTTGGCCGTCGAATGGCGCTAGCTGCGCAGCATTTGTGCACCGCCGCCGTCAGTGTCAGCCAGTTTGCCGTGGCATACGGAGCTCCATCGCAGTCTTTAACACTGGTAGCATGCCGCGACAGCGTGGACGTGAACCGTATGTGCATTTGACGGACTTTGAGCGAGGGCGTATACTGGGCATGCGGGAGGCCGGGTAGACGTACCGCCGAATTGCTCAACACGTGGGGCGTGAGGTCTCCACAGTACATCGATGTTGTCGCCAGTGGTCGGCGGAAGGTGCACGTGCCCGTCGACCTGGGACCGGACCGCAGCGACGCACGGATGCACGCCAAGACCGTAGGATCCTACGCAGTGCCGTAGGGGACCGCACCGCCACTTCCCAGCAAATTAGGGACACTGTTGCTCCTGGGGTATCGGCGAGGACCATTCGCAACCGTCTCCATGAAGCTGGGCTACGGTCCCGCACACCGTTAGGCCGTCTTCCGCTCACGCCCCAACATCGTGCAGCCCGCCTCCAGTGGTGTCGCGACAGGCGTGAATGGAGGGACGAATGGAGACGTGTCGTCTTCAGCGATGAGAGTCGCTTCTGCCTTGGTGCCAATGATGGTCGTATGCGTGTTTGGCGCCGTGCAGGTGAGCGCCACAATCAGGACTGCATACGACCGAGGAACACAGGGCCAACACCCGGCATCATGGTGTGGGGAGCGATCTCCTACACTGGCCGTACACCACTGGTGATCGTCGAGGGGACACTGAATAGTGCACGGTACATCCAAGGTACATCCAAACCGTCATCGAACCCATCGTTCTACCATTCCTAGACCGGCAAGGGAACTTGCTGTTCCAACTGGACAATGCACGTCCGCATGTATCCCGTGCCACCCAACGTGCTCTAGAAGGTGTAAGTCAACTACCCTGGCCAGCAAGACCTCCGGATCTGTCCCCCATTGAGCATGTTTGGGACTGGATGAAGCGTCGTCTCACGCGGTCTGCACGTCCAGCACGAACGCTGGTCCAACTGAGGCGCCAGGTGGAAATGGCATGGCAAGCCGTTCCACAGGACTACATCCAGCATCTCTACGATCGTCTCCATGGGAGAATAGCAGCCTGCATTGCTGCGAAAGGTGGATATACACTGTACTAGTGCCGACATTGTGCATGCTCTGTTGCCTGTGTCTATGTGCCTGTGGTTCTGTCAGTGTGATCATGTGATGTATCTGACCCCAGGAATGTGTCAATAAAGTTTCCCCTTCCTGGGACAATGAATTCACGGTGTTCTTATTTCAATTTCCAGGAATATATATATATATATATATATATATATATATATATATATATATATATATATATATATATACGACGCACCACGAAGGAATTATCCAAATTGGACGGAAATCGGTAGAAGTGATGTGCATGTCCAGACAAACAAAGGATTACAATTTCAGAAAAATTGGATGATTTATTCAAAAGAAAAACTTTCACAAAATAAAGCCGTACAATAACACTTTGTTCCATCTCAGGCTCTTGTTAAAACAATCATTCGGCTTAGGATTGATTAACAGGGTTGTTGGATGTCCTCCTGAAGGATATCGTGCCAAATTCTGCCTAATGTGTGCGATAGACGGTCAAAAATCTCAAGCTGGTTGTAGGACTTTGCCCGTAATTCTCTAAACGTTCTCAACTGGGGTGAGTTCTGCTGACGTTACTGACCAAGGTAGGGTTAGGCAAGCAAAATAACAAGCAGTAGAAGCTCTCATCCCCTGCGAGCGGACAGTATCTTGCTGAAATGTAAATCCAGGATGGCCTTCCACGAAGGAGAACAAACGGGGCGTAGAACATTGTAGACGTACCGCTGGGCTGTAAGGGTGCCATGGACTCAACCCTGATGACAATTCTACTTCAGTCAATGAGATTCTAGGCTGACGACAAATATAGAGATGCCCCAGACAGCTATGGAATACCAACCGGACCACTTTGCTTGTCACACTAGCTTAGCCAGCAAGTATCTCTCGCCGTATGGGGTTTGGATCATTATGGGCCTGGGCCTCCAAACATTTCTGGATTCTGACCAACGCGCCAGTTGGACAGAGTTTGGTAGGACATCGCTCAGGAGGACATCCAAAAGTATGTCAGACAATGTCAAGCCGAATAACTGCTTGCACAAGGGCCAGAGGTGGACCACAGCAAAATTTCATAACCTTTTTCTCCTGAACATATGATCCTATTTTTCTGAAATTGTAATCATTTGTTAGTCTTTACATCACATGTAACCGATTTTCGTCCCATACGGATAATTGGTTGGTTGGTTTGTGGGATTAAAGGGACCAGATACGGATAATTCTTTCGCGGTGCGTCTTTTTTTTGTCTTACTGTGTAGACAGTTCCTAATTTTATTATTTGACGTGTAGTGTTAAACGTAAGATTATACTTCTTAATAAGTAGTTACGATAACATTTTCAGTTTTTAAAATCGGTCAATAAATATATGAATTGAGGAAAACAAAGATTCTGTTGGCTCTAGGTAGGCAAACTGAAATTGGGATTGGATGAACAATTTACAGCCGATCATCTCTGTGTCATTGGCAGACCCCATAACAACTCGGAATTACCTATTTTCATGCCAGTGAGAGTCCTGTTCATCAGCAACTGGCACAGAGGATGTCTGCTCTAATCGACCGTATGTAACAGTACGGTGTCTTGCTGACAGAAACACTCATTTGACAGTGTAAACATGTTGCGAACTGATACTTGCTGTTTTCCGTCTCCAGAAATACCGCTAGGGATTTTTAGGTTCCAAGACTACGCCTATTGCCCACTGCGTCTGTGAAGTACGAAGGGGTCATTGCGCTGTGAGGGATATCCGTGCGTATGTAACAGTACGGTGTCTTGCTGACAGAAACACTCATTTGACAGTGTAAACATGTTGCGAACTGATACTTGCTGTTTTCCGTCTCCAGAAATACCGCTAGGAATTTTTAGGTTCCAAGACTACGCCTATTGCCCACTGCGTCTGTGAAGTACGAAGAGGTCATTGCGCCGCGAGGGATATCCGTGCGGTCTGGGGCTCCTTGCCAAGGTTCGCGCGGGTCCCCCCCCCCCCCCCCCCGTCGGAGGTTCCAGCCCTCCCTTGGGCATGAGTGTGTGTGTTGTGCTTAGCGTAAGTTAGTTTTAATTAGATTAAGTAGTGTGTAAGACTAGGGACCGGTGACCCCTGCAGTTTGGTCCAATAGGACCAAGGGGTCATTGCACAGTAGTGGCGTTCGTAAAGTGGGGTACAAGGCATAGCGCAGTGATACCGACAAACTTCCAACTGTTATGGAGCGTGTGCTGAAGGACAAATTTATGGCAGAGAGACATGTTCGGAGATGTCAGAGCGTCGAAATTATAGGGGTCTGCCCCTGCCGATAGACCAGCTCTTTGGCATTCTCGGACCGCATCTCCAACGTCTTGTTATTATCCTGTCAACATTCAGGACGTTAGGCGGCGGTAGTCTTATCCCTGCTTGTCGAAAGAAGCAGCTTTGGCACCTGGTGATGTGGTTACATGCCACGAAACCGATAGTTCCTTAATAAAATTGGTTCTACATACATCTGTTTGCTCTGTTCTTGCCATAATTAGCGCCAAGTAGTTTGCCGGTGTCGTTTTGTGAGACCCTCTATATCCACTAACAAAATCCCGTATACCTACTCCCCATTTGCAAGTGCAGAATATTTTCGTATTCGCTGTTATCGGGGTCTTCTGTCCGAAGACGGGTAATGTCCGTCTCTCCAAGCTAATCGGTCCTGTGCAATTCTCTTCATCTCTGCTTAACTACTGCAAGCTACATCCGTTTGAATCTGTTTACTGTATTCTCCCTTGTCCCTGTAAAATTTTAACTCCCCCCCCCCCCCCAAATAAAGACCACAATGCGCGCGCGCGCGCGCACACACACACACACACACACACGGACACGGACACACACACACACACGGACACACATTTCCCACCTATCCAAAACTCCACGGTTCCTTGCCGCCTCAAAAAGTGTCGTACCAACGGATCCTATCTTTCAATCGGGCTGTGAAATAAATTCCTTTTTTCCGAGGTTCGGTTCACTACCTCTTCATTAGCTATTTAGTCTACCCATCTAATCTGTAGCAATTAGCAATACGTTTCAAAGGCTTCTATTCTTTTCTCTGGAAACTGTGTGTTATCCGTGCTTCACTTCCACAAAAGATTACACTCCAGGCAAATATCTTCAGAAATTACTTCTTGACAGTTACACCTCTGACAAGAATATTCACAAAATACTTCCTAAAACTTAAATTTGTATTGGATGTTAACAAACTTCCCCCTTTCACGATAGCTTGCCAGTGATCATTTAAGTGTCACATTTCCTAATCTAATTTAGCCAGCATGGCCCGATTTAATTCGACTGTAGTCCATTACACTGTTTTGCTGTTCTTGATATTCACCGTATAGACTCTTTTTTAGATACTATCAGTCCTGTTCAACGAGTCTGATAGAATTACGATGTCATCAACAAGCCTTCTTTTCCTCGACTTCTCTTTCCCTGTTCCTTTCCCTTTCAAAATCCATCCTTAGTTTACTTCATGTCTTGCTCGATGTAAAGATAAATTAACATCGGGAATAGGCTACAAACCCTTTCTCAGTCCATTCTCAAATACTGTCTCCCTTTCACGCTCTTCGACTCTTATAACGGAAGTCTTGGCCCTGAACAAGTCGTAGTCGTTTCATTTTTATGTTGTATCTCTGCTGCGTTCGGAATATCAAAGGGTCGATTCCAGTCAACATTGTCGAAAGCGGTCTCTAGTTCATCAAATGCCATAGATGTGGGTTTGCCTTTCTTTTGATCTTCCTACTAAAATATGTTGCAGAATTCCTCTCTAAATTTCTCTAATACCAAAACTGATTTTCCTCTACTTATTTTTTCAGTAGTCTGCATATAATTAGTATCAATATGACTCAGTGAACTGATGGCTGTGTAGCTTCACACCTATCAGCACCATCCATCTTTCGATATGGAATTATAACATTCTTCCTGAAGTATAATAGTATTTCACCTCGCATATTTTTCACATGTCAGGGGCTTAATTTTCTTGTGGCTGTCCTAAGTATCGCAACAACTGTGAGCGAATCTCACTACTCCTCTGTTCGAGAGCTGACTTAAGTCTTCCAGTATTCTATCAAATTCTTCTCGCAGTATTGTATTTTCCGTCTCATATTCATGTATTACCTCCTTCCTTTCTCTTTATTTTAATACTCCTACACAGCACACTCACATCATGTACACACACACGCACACACACACACACACACACACACACACACACACACACACACACACACACACAGCAGTAACATACATTATATGTTAATATACAATTAATAACGTTGTCCCAGAAACAACTTAAAATATTCCCTATCCGCCAGTTCCAGCCCAAGTTTTGGGAGGTTCTCCTCAGTCATCAGGCGGCCGGCCGGAGTGGCCGTGCGGTTCTAGGCGCTACAGTCTGGAACCGAGCGACCGCTACGGTCGCAGGTTCGAATCCTGCCTCGGGCATGGATGTGTGTGATGTCCTTAGGTTAGTTAGGTTTAATTAGTTCTCAGTTCTAGGCGACTAATGACCTCAGAAGTTAAGTCGCATAGTGCTCAGAGCCATTTGAACCATTCAGTCATCAGGCGAATGCCTGCAGGAAGTCCCATCACAAACGTTGCCATCTGGGATTCCCTCTTCCCCAATGCTCGCGTGCTGAGACATTCGGCTGAACAGAACCGTGACTCTTTAATAGACCGAGTTTTAAATACGACTCTCTGATCCTTGGAGTAGAGAGTGAAAATTACAAAAAAGAAAATAAAAAAATTCTTTAATGTCGTCCTGATTTCCCTCGGACAGCCTTTTTATACATTCGTTCCACGTTTCGGTTTTCATTTGTACTTTCATGAACATCTATTTCGAGCTCATCCAGTAGGCGATGCTTAGAAGATGAGAAACTCTGTACAGTGAAGCAACAGGAATGAAACTTGGCTTTTCTTCGCTTGACTTCCCGTCAAACAGGAAATAGATTAATGTGAGCATAAGCCTGAGTAAAAATAAATGACTGACGGAACTTGTCACCCCTTAGTCCCAAGGGCGTCCATATAGACGAAGACAGCCTGCAGCATCTGAGAGCGACAGTTGACTGACGAGGGATAGAAAGTAAAAGTATTGGGCATTGTGATGTTAACACTTGCCCACATATTTGCTTAAGATGCTTTTCCAGACGATATGTGGAAGCAAGAATATTACTACCTGCTTGTAGTAAATGTTTCCCCTGATTATCTTAAGAAGCCCGTACTGCCATTGTGACATTTCTGTTTTTTGCTCTGACATCATTAACAACGTCATGCGACCAGACGCGATGAGAAAGGTCATCAGCTACTCAATGTCTTGATGTTCTCGATATCCATCGGTTTGTAGGAGAAGTCATTCAATAGATCGAGAAGTATCTTGCCATTATCCGCATGTGATGCGAGGACAGCAGTGTTAGCTTAAGCTATAACAAGCTCTCCCCCAGTTACCCTTGAAGTCAGAAATTGCAGCTGGTATTTTTCGGGATTCTGTCCGAGTGACTCCAGAGGGCTGTGCCGAGTATAGCAACGGAAGGGGTTGGAGGGTTGGGGTTGGAGGGGTTCTACCATGCGGGAAGAACGTGCCCAAAATCTGCGACTGGTGCAGAGGTGATCAGTTGAATATGAACGTAAACAAGTGTAGCACATTGCACAAAAGTAGGCGAAAAAATATACCACTGTTTGGTTATGCTATTGGCGATAAATCAGTGGAAAGTGTAACTGCAACAAGATACCTAAGTAGAATCCGACGGAAGTGTTTTTCCCTCTCGGCAATAAGCATTAAAAGTCTTGTTTATAATGTTAATTACGACGTGGGTCTGCGAATGCTGGGTATGTACGGCATGTGGGGCAAAAACAGAATATCTTGTTCGGGGCTGACTATTAGAACAGTCGAAGAGAGGTGCAGGGAACATCGGCCACAACTGGATGAAACTCGAATATAATAATGAAATGCAGTAGTACAGGACAAGTATTGCGTTGCGTTCCCAAAGTTTCCGAGAGAATGTACCTAAGGAATCAATCTAAATGAAGATGTAGAATCTCAAAAACGGAAGAGTGGTTTGGATTAAACAAGGTCAGCGATCCTGCGCTCAGTTTATCAACATTTCGCCGGTTGTCTTCTCCAACAGAGATGGAAACTGCTGAGAGGCAATGAGCTTCGCCAACTAATAAACGAGCGATGAAATACAAATGAGTGTCGAAGGGCGTAGCGAGCTGGCGCCGGGAATCAAATGTCAGTCTGGTTGACATCCAGGCTGCGAGTACGTCGTCGGTCGTCAGTCAGTCGTCGAAATATTGTGTATAAAATGGAAACTACAAGTCGACTGAACACCCAAAGGTAGCATTAATCAATCACACTGCTACGAATGTTGCTCAGAAAGTAATGCACAGCATTTTTTCTTCAACAGTTCTTTATTGATCACATTGACAGTTAAACACACTAGGGAATGGTGTTTTGTCTACACACCGTATTTTTCCACTTACCTCCATCCCGTTCTATGGCCTTCCTCCAGCGCGGAACAAAGGCGTGTATGCCCTGACGGTACCAAACCTTGTCCTGGTGGCGGAGTCAGTGCTTCACTGTGTGAATAACCTCCTCATCGTCCTCAAAATGTCTTCCACGCATGGCATCCGTTAATGGCCCAAACAAGAGGAACTACGAGGGTGCTAGGTCACGGCTGTCAGATGTGACAGCCGTGGATGGTCTCCCCGACCGCTGAAAATCGTGGAGCTCCGCCGAACCGCCTTCTGATGACCACACCCTCAGTGCCCACCCAACTAAATGTACTTCTGTCGGCAACAGATGCTCCATAGACTTTTCACAAGAGTTTGTGAATATTTCCCACAGTTTCTTTCTCTGCAGTGAGTGACGGCACCTTGCTTGTAACGTACATCACCTACAGACGCCATTTTGAAACTGTCCAGCAGCTACGCTAGCCGTCGGAAGGAACGGAAACTTGGAGGGCTCACTCAGGAGATTTCAAATAACATATCCGTAATGTTTCGCATTCGTAACATTGTTTTCGGCTGAGAAAAAAAATACGGTGCATTACTTTCTGAGCAACCCTCGTAGAACATGGGAAATCGTACTTAGGGGTGGTTCTTTGGTGCTACCTGAAATTGAATGACTACTTACATTGATCGTGCGAAAACTAGGTACTACCCTCACACTCACTGAAATGATCATAGGGGAATGTAGTACGTCTTCGGAAGGAGTGGCCTACAGAACACTTTTTGTTCGAAAGTATTGCTCATCTGTGTGATTCGTTTACCGGGTTATATTAAGAGAAGATATTGACAAGTTTCTACTCAGAGAGGCGTATTTCGTGCCAGAGTTCTATCGGAAGACTGTGTCCATTACGAGTGCTAGACTGCGAGGTTCAGAAAACTCCTGCGGCTTACACTGCAAGAAAAGCGTTATGGGTCGTACAGAGGTTTACAGGTGAACTTCCGAGAGTGAATGATCGGCGTTGTATGCGATGTTGCAGTTTATTACGTCTGAATAGTGTAAGGTAGTTAGCTAAATAGTAATGAAACTACACACAGCAAAATGATGAAATCAACACAGCTCTCCCTAGTCAATTAACAGATTTATAAACAGACAATACAAGCGAATGCAATGCTCATTACCTTCACTGAATTACTGAGGTCGTATACGATGTGGAGGGTGCAACCCACAGCTGTTGCTGTGACGGATGAGACTATCACTTGTGTAGTGATAAAACAGGTGAACGCAGCAGAAACATCCCACTCTTTGTGTAGTAAATACACATTTACAAACGTGTAGCAGTGTCTGCTCGATTGGTCGACTTCTTCGTGTCAATTACGATGGCAGGGAACTCAATTAAATTGGAAGACCTTAATTTTGGAGCGGAAGTAACCGTTTTTCCGGACATCACCGCACCGTTTCTACGTTTGATGTTGTTGCAGAAAAAGAAAGAATGAAAAGCTCAATTATTATCTCCACCTTGCCCTCAGCTAGATCAAGCTCCGCCTACGAAATCCTGATGTAGTCTGCAGTCTCGTTTCGACGAAAACTGCCTTTGTCCCTGATAAAATTACCCCGTCCTAATGATACCCATTGACTGCCTTCTGCCAGAACAGGATATTGGGACCAGAGCAGAACTGCACCTTCCAATAACGAAAAACACAAAGTCTTCCTCCCAAGCACCAAATGCCCCGTACTCTCAATAAAATAACCACCAGTAATATTTCTTGAGTCATCGATCTTCCGTCTGGTTTGATGAGGCACGCTACCAACGCCTGTGCCAACGTCCCAATCTCATACCAGCACTTCACCTTAGGTCTTCAATTATTTACTGGATGTATTTCCTGCCAGATTTGTACGCCCTATAGGTCTCTCTAGTGCCATGGAAGTTATTCCGTGATGTCCTATCATCCTGTCCCTTCTTCTTGTCAATGTTTTCCATGTATTTCTTCCATGGTTGATTTTCCATGAAAACCTTATCAGTCTACCTAATTTTCACCAGTCTTCTGTAGCACCACATCTCATATGCTTCGATTTTGTTGTCCTCCAGACGTACATTCTCAGAAACTTTGTCCTCAAATTAAGGCTTGTATTTTATTCTAGTAGACTTCTCTTAGCCAGGAATGCCTTTTGCTCCAGGGGTGGTCTGCCTTTTATGTCGTCCATGCTTTGTACGTCATGGGTTAATTTGCTGCGTAGGTAGCAGAACTCTTTAACATCATCCGGTTCCTGATCCCCAATTCTGATGTTAAGTTTCTTGCTGTTCTATTTCAGCTGCTTCTCATTATTATCGTCTTTGTTTGATTTACTCTCTATCCGTATTCTATACTCATTAGACTGTTCATTCCATGCATCAGGGCCTGTAATATTTCTTCACTTTCACTGATCATAGCAACGTCATCAGCAAATCTTATCATTCATATTCCTTTAACTTGAATTTCTATTGCTCTCTTCAACCTTTCTCTTACTTTCGTCATTGCTTTTTCGATATATAGAGCGAACAGTAGGCTCGAAAGATTACATCCAAGTCTTACATCCTCTTCAATCCGAGCACTTCATTCCTGGTCTTCTATTTTTATTAATACTTCTTCGCACTTGTATAAGCTGTATATAACTACCTCCCTCCATAGCTTATCCCTATTTTCCTCAGAATTTCGAACATCTTGCTCCATATGATACCGTCGAACGCTTTTTCCAGGTCGTCAATTACTACGAACGTGGTCTTCCTTCCACTATAAACCGCAAGATCAGATTTACTTCTCCGCAGCCTTTGTCTTTCCTAAAGCCAAACTGATCGTCATCTAACACTCCTCAATTTTCTTCTCCATTCTGCTGTATATTATTCTTGTAAGTTTTATGCATGAGCTGTTAAGCGATAATTCTCGCATTTGTCAGCTCTTGCGATCTTGTGTGGATGATGTTTTCCCGAAAGACAGGGTTATACCACCATACTCATACATTTTACTCTTACCCTACAGATTTTAGAAATCCTGATGGAATGTTGCCTATTTCTTCTGCTTATTCGATCGCAAGACTTCAAAAGCTCTTTTAAATTCTGATTTTAATACCGAATCTCCTGCATCTGCTATATCGAGTCCTGTTTCTTCTTCTATCGCGTCATCAGATAACTACTGAACAGTGATCTGTGTAGATATCTGCTCCTGGGTACGCCTTACAATCCTGCATCTGATTTCAGAATCTCTGCCGGACTATGACGTAATATAACTGAAATCTTTCTGTATCATCCGGCCTCTTACAACTATGCGCCCTCTTCCTGTATTCCCTGAACGGAGTATTCGCTAGTACGAGCGGAATTGTATTGCAGAAAGTCTTTCTCCTCTCTCATTCCCAATACCAGCTCGTTCAGTATCCTCATATGCTTTCTCTGTCTCTTTATCTTCTGCTTGTGACGTCGGCATGTATACCTGAACTACCGTTGTCGGTGATGACTTGCTATAAATTCTGGTGAGAACAACCCTATCAATTTACATTCGAGGCTACACTGGTCTTACGGTTTTATTTGAACGAGTACAGGCGATTCTAAGCTTACGCTCCGACAGCATCACTTTAACCTGTAAGCCTTCCACGTGTCTACGTGGCCATGCGTCTTCTAAATTGATTCTGCCCTCTGGCTGTGGTTTTTGTTGCTAGCCTGCGTTGGAGGTTATCGCTTTTATCAGAATCTTAATTAAAGCTTGAATGCTGAAATAATGTAGTGAAATGGTGGCCATGCTATATTGCAGTCAGTTATTGATGGATGATAAATATAGAACACGAGATTAAAGTTTTATAGAAACCTGCAAAAGTTTATTGATCATAAAATAGGACAAACAAGTTAAGCGAATTGACAAATAAGTCATGAACTGTTGTTAACAAAAATGGAAACCACAGATAATTAGCGCTCCTCTGGGTCGTGTTTGGTTGGCAAAGACTAAGGTTTATCTGTTGAAACGGTTTACTATGGCTCAAAGAATGGATAACGCAGTTTGAAATGACCTAACGCTGAGTAGACTTTGATGGATTTATTCTGCACGGAGTTGTACTACGTTGGTGCAGCTGGGAACAAGTGGTGAGACTGCGATACTGTTTGCTCCAAGAAGCCGGAAAAGGAGGAATACTAGAGCCCTTTCCTGATGTGCAGTGCTGTCTCAGGTTACGGTCGTGGTGCAAGCGTCTGCAGAGTGGCGATGTGCTGCTCCGGTAATCTGTTATCGCGTGCACGAAATACGCAAAGTCGTGAGCTGGCGATCTGTTACATGCATTGCAATTACTCTCTGATGGAGCCCTGAAATCTCGGGAGATTCCACCGTGTGACACTACCATTTGCTGGTCATGCCCTGGACCAATTTGTCCCACTCATACTGTCTCATACGGCAGTGCACACAAGGGCATCAAAGATCAAGGCGGCAGATCTGATACGAATAGGACTGTCCACAGCACAGACAGTTGTCCGAGATGACTGATGTGCAAACTGTAGGTACAGCTATGACTTCACCACAGGTTTCCCATTCAAGACTAAGTCCAGTGCGAAGTCCCACTCACGACGTCCCAAGATCAACCCACTCATAACGAGAGTCAAGACCACAATCTCCTGAGTCTGGATCAAAAGGGCGCCATCCCTTTACAAAATGCGCGTTTACGATACTGACGAAACGCCTTGGCTGGTTGCCCTACTTCTCTCCTGTTCTGTCTCTACTGTGGCCAGAGACGCTTAACAGGTAGATCCAGGTAGGCAGTTTATCGTCTCTGCGACCAAAAGCACATCGGTGCGAGAAATTCTTGGGACCAGCGTAAGTGCTTCAAGATATTCCTTTCCCTAATTACTGCACATGACTTCTAAACCTAAATGTCTGCTGCAACATTTCCTGTTAAATGACCAAACTGCCTGCTTCTTCTCAGCAAATACTATTCAGAGAAAAGCCATCATAAAGATCCCGAATGCATTAATAATTACATGCTCTAATTTGCCCCCCTCCTTCCTGATTCCATCTATTGTCCACATTAAACATTGTCCAGTCCAAATAATTAATAGGCAAAGCGTTTTACGAATATTTGAGAGAAGCGGAAATTACAATAAATTTTCAAGTTTACTTAGCTTGTCATGCTGAGATGGCTCCCGTTCTTCTTGTCTAGAGCTCTGATTCTTGAAGTTGAAAATCTCACGTTAAGTTCTCACGGTTGGTTTGAACTAAACGAATCTGAAGACTGTTCTTGCAGCATTTTTTACGGAAATATATTTTCTCGGATACTAGTGTATCGTACAGTATTTTGATTTTTCACATTAACAAAGCCGAAATTACATTGTTCGCACAGAAATAGAAAAATGCGTCTGAGCACATCGGAGGTATGCTTACGACTCATACAATGCGGAAATAACAATATTCCAAAGAGTTTACAATTTTCTTAACAAATGAATTTCTACAAGTTTTCGTTACATTATTAATTTCGATATTATTTCATAAATGAATCCAGAAATAAACATAGTAAACAATACACGATCGCATAATTAATAATAGAATTTTTAAGTGTGCCAGTAATACGTAATTTCAAATGTTTCTATATAAAATTAAGTTTAAGTTTACGTTCAGAACTAGTATTCATCGATTATAAACATCGAGACTAAAATATTTTAGAAAGTAATTCCTTTTCATAAATTTTAGCTGGAAATATAACATACTGTGCGTAAAATTATATAAAAGTTTTCAGAAAAGCTACTGAGGTAATAAAGACCTGTCCAAACTTAGAAAAATAATACTGGTATCGACAAATACTGTTGAGGAAAAGTAATGCTAGAGAAGGATGTCCCGTTACAATGCTCTCATCAATGCCAGCTAATGTTGATAACTTCATGTCGTTTCACAAAAATTATGTTTAGGGTGTAACAGCAACAGTAGCCTTGAATATGAAAATAAGTGGACTGACTTGTCCTCTCTCAGATTGTTTACAGTAACTCACTCTCTGCACTACCTTCCCATTCATAACGAATCTTACTCATGTGATACTATTTTCTGCTACTGCTGATAATATCCTAGTCTCTTCTGACCACAAATCTTTGTCTTCTTTTCATTTCGCTTCATTGACGGCCACTATATCTAGACTGAGCCTTAGCATTTCCCTTTTCATATGTTCTAACTTTCCTACCACTTTCAAGTTTCAAAACTGTTATCCTTTCATTGCTTATTTAATCTTTTGCACACAGTCACCTCCCCCTTGGCAGTCCCCTCCAGGAGATCCGAAGGGGAACTATTCCGGAATCTTTTGCCGATGTAGAGGTCATCATGACACTTTTCCGATTACAGCCCCATGTCGTGTGGATACACAGTCTTGTAAGGTGGCAACGGTATTGCATCTTACATGAGTCCATTTAACGTGACTGTAATCACTTTGCGAGCACTTTAGGTCAACAAAAACGACTGACAGCTGCGCAATCGCTTTGTAGAGAAGTAGTTGTTGTTTGTTGTAGTACTACTCTAAATTACGGTGTAGGAAATCTATGTGGAAACGCATCGGCACGCTGGCTAGGTAATACAGCGAGAATTACGGGATTTTGTAATTATAAGATTTTGAGGAGATGCAGTACGCGAGACAGAGCTCGGCTACCTCCCCGGCTAGCCGTCGAAGGCCACAGCCTAACGGCATGAATGCTGAACTGGGAACATTGTGTAATCCGTTTGGAGAGGCCACAGCTGCCGCCAGCCTCTGAGGGACACGCGGCTGCAGGTGTTCAAGTGTTTACCAAAACAACGCAGTGGATAGTTGGACGGGCTTTCCTGTGCGTGCTCTCACCTATGTCCCACTAATTTTACGCCTTTGAGTAACTCAAGTGAGGCAGGCCAGGAATTCCCAATAACAAAAGCTTTCAATGCAGGATTCTGTGTTCGCTATGTAGGGGAATCTTGACAGGAAAATCTCGAGTAGTCTCTTACGAGAAAAAATCCAGTATACATGTTATTGCCCACGGCGGTGGTTCTTCCCAGCTGGGGTATTTTGAGAGCTTTTAGTGATATGATTCGCTCGGTAAAAGTTGAGGTGAGAAAACAGAGGTGAAGAGCAATCTTGCTCCTCTCTCTGTAGAGGTCTTCTAGGTCATCGTACTGAGAGGACGTTAGCCAAGTCGTCTCCCGTCTTTCGTTCTGAGAGGACGTTAGCCGCGCCAGCTCTTTGCTAACAATACCGATCGAGGTGGCGCAGTGGTTAGCACACTGGACTCGCATTCGGGAGGACGACGGTTCAATCCCGTCTCCGGCCATCCTGATTTAGGTTTTCCGTGATTTCCCTAATTCCTTTCAGGCAAATGCCGGGATGGTTCCTTTGAAGGGGCACGGCCGATTTCCTTCCCCGTCCTTCCCTAACCCGAGCTTGCGCTCCGTCTTAATGACCTCGTTGTCGACGGGACGTTAAACACTAATCTCCTCCTCCTCCTCTTTGCTGCCGGGAAGGTTGTTGCAAATTAGAGAAGTTTACGGACAGCGCTCTGTTGTCCGAGTATGTAAGATTGTACGTTCCGAGACGTCACGCGCCGACCGCACAGCCGCGCCGTCGCCGTCGGAGACCGCCGCTGCAACAGGAACATTACGGTGACATCGCTCCCGCTTCGGCCTGTGTTAGGAGTAACGTTAAATAGTTGGATCACGCGCAATTGCTGTTTCCACAGAGGTTTCACGATACTTTGGGGTGTAGTGGTTCTTCGTATTTTCAGCTTTATGTCGATGCCAGTCGGTCAGCCAAGTTATGAGAGATAGCGTTTTGGACCGATTTTAACACAGTTAACTGCCAATGCCAGTTAGGAGGGTAATTTGTAAATTGTTCATTGTGTTTTATTCAACATTGATCTGAAGGTTGTAATAAAGTTATTGTGATTCAGTAGAGCCGTTGCTTTCAGTAGTTGATCCTGAATTCACCCTTTTGCTTTATTTTATTTTTATTTATATGTTTGATGTCATTGACACCCAAAGTGTTCGTGATCGTTCATGTTTGGAAGTAAAAATAGGTGTGATTTAACGTCAACACTACCACCGCAGATTAATTAAGGGTGACAGGGCAACATTTAAATCTAGCGTTATCCATTTTTGCATTCAGTTCCACGCCCAATTTCTCTGTAAGTTGTTTGTCAGGCGCGAACACACGCAAAATCGAACAAGCAACGGGTGGGGTGTTGCAGTCTTTAATGCACTTTTTTTTTCATCCTCTTGCCACTAATCATTGCTAATTCTTCCGCCTTTGAGGGGCAGTTTCCCGCCCCTACGACAAGAGTGTGCCATGAAACTGACCGCTCTTCCACCCTGTTTCCCATGGCTGTTTGCTGAGTGGGGTTCATTTCTTATGCCACAAGTCTTCGGCCACCATTGCTGATAATGTTTGTTCAAATTATACTCCTGGAAATTGAAATACGAACACCGTGAATTCATTGTCCCAGGAAGGAGAAACTTTATTGACACATTCCTGGGGTCAGATACATCACATGATCACACTGACAGAACCACAGGAACGTAGACACAGGCAACAGAGCATGCAGAATGTCGGCACTAGTACAGTGTGTATCCACCTTTCGCAGCAATGCAGGCTGCTATTCTCCCATGGAGACGATCGTAGAGATGCTGGATGTAGTCCTGTGGAACGGCTTGCCATGCCATTTCCACCTGCCGCCTCAGTTGGACCAGCGTTCGTGCTGGACGTGCAGACCGCGTGAGACGACGCTTCATCCGGTCCCAAACATGCTCAATGGGGGACAGATCCGGAGATCTTGCTGGCCAGGGTAGTTGACTTACACCTTCTAGAGCACGTTGGGTGGCACGGGATACATGCGGTCGTGCATTGTCCTGTTGGAACAGCAAGTTCCCTTGCCGGTCTAGGAATGGTAGAACGATGGGTTCGATGACGGTTTGGATATACCGTGCACTATTCAGTGTCCCCTCGACGATCACCAGTGGTGTACGGCCAGTGTAGGAGATCGCTCCCCACACCATGATGCCGGGTGTTGGCCCTGTGTGCCTCGGTCGTATGCAGTCCTGATTGTGGCGCTCACCTGCACGGCGCCAAACACGCATACGACCATCATTGGCACCAAGGCAGAAGCGACTCTCATCGCTGAAGACGACACGTCTCCATTCGTCCCTCCATTCACGCCTGTCGCGACACCACTGGAGGCGGGCTGCACGATGTTGGGGCGTGAGCGGAAGACGGCCTAACGGTGTGCGAGACCGTAGCCCAGCTTCATGGAGACGGTTGCGAATGGTCCTCGCCGATACCCCAGGAGCAACAGTGTCCCTAATTTGCTGGGAAGTGGCGGTGCGGTCCCCTACGGCACTGCGTAGGATCCTACGGTCTTGGCGTGCATCCGTGCGTCGCTGCGGTCCGGTCCCAGGTCGACGGGCACGTGCACCTTCCGCCAACCACTGGCGACAACATCGATGTACTGTGGAGACCTCACGCCCCACGTGTTGAGCAATTCGGCGGTACGTCCACCCGGCCTCCCGCATGCCCACTATACGCCCTCGCTCAAAGTCCGTCAACTGCACATACGGTTCACGTCCACGTTGTCGCGGCATGCTACCAGTGTTAAAGACTGCGATGGAGCTCCGTATGCCACGGCAAACTGGCTGACACTGACGGCGGCGGTGCACAAATGCTGCGCAGCTAGCGCCATTCGACGGCCAACACCGCGGTTCCTGGTGTGTCCGCTGTGCCGTGCGTGTGATCATTGCTTGTACAGCCCTCTCGCAGTGTCCGGAGCAAGTATGGTGGGTCTGACACACCGGTGTCAATGTGTTCTTTTTTCCATTTCCATGAGTGTATATGCTGCGGCGCGGTTCGAACGCGGAACAAAGTACGTTTTTATTACTAACCGAAAACCCCACCACTAGACTGCCAAATAGAGACAGAAAATGGAACGAGATTGTTTCAGGTGTTATAGACATTGATGTACTACCTGCTGTAAGAAAATTTGTGCCGGAAACGGGATCTGAACCAAGATTTTCTGCTTATCGCGAGTGGTTGAGTAAGGCATTCGGCTATCGGTGCACGCTCTCAGACTAATCCAAAGTTCCACATGTCACACTATACCAAAATGAAGAACTCGACCAAAATTATGCCTTTTCGGTCTGAAAACACTAAGGTCATTATTCTGTTGTCAGAAACTGTGGTTTTGAAGATTTTGGCAGGTGTGCGACTGGTGTGACGCTACTGTGACTACTGTCTTTTAGTGTAATGGGCCAACCTTGTTTCATTTCCAGTCACAATAGAGCTCAGAAGATCCTCACCTTCCAGATCAAATCACTCAACAATCTCGTGGGCGCTATTGACCCGATTTTGCTTGTGTTGCTCAGGCAGCTGTTTTGGGACCCGTCTGCCCATAGTTTCCGCTATCCCAGCATTTCTGTGTGTTTCTCGTATAAGAGAGTTCTGGAGGGTTGTGGAAACATCGCGGAAATTTCATCCACAGTCAATCGGATGTCTTCACAAACCGTATCCTCGACTTTCTACACCAACTCTTTGGTCGAAATGAAAGGTATTCAACCTGTCTATTCGTCACAAACATTTGTTCGGTAAAATTTATACACCACTTAAACAGACTCGTTCTATTTACAACATCTTCGGAGTAACCCGTTTTTATGAGCGAAAAAATTTCTGTAGGGGTTACTGCTTCCGAGAGCAGGAAGTGGATCACAGCACGTGGTTCGGCGGGATTTCTTATCGACATATTTCACGCAGTTGGACTCTAAAACGTGATTTTACGCACTACCGCGTTCCTGCAATGCTTGCTATGATCAAGGCACCCCCTCAACCTCTCAGTGTTGCCAATACGCAAAAAACAAAACAAAATAGCCACAGACTTTTACGTTCAAAGTAAACTTGCTTTCTGAACATGTCTCGCATGTGGCCCAGCCCTATGTAACGCATGTTGACTACAGCTGCAAGCAGTGGCCTAGGTACAGCCCGACGTGCCTTGCCAGTATTTCTGCAAGTTCACACGCTCCGAAAACGTGTCATGTCGTATGTAATACATAGTCGCAAGCACTGATTTCTTTTTTTTTCATCATGTGGAATGCCGACACTGCCACAGGTCAGGACATATAGCAAGTATGCTTGCAAAAGAATCGCCACCCGGTGTGGCCGAGCGGTTGTAGGCGCTTCAGTCTGGAACCCCGCGACCGTACGGTCGCAGGTTCGAATCCTGCTTCGGGCATGGATGTGTGTGATATCCTTAGGCTGCTAGTTAGGTTTAAGGAGTTCTAAGTTCTAGGGGACTGATGAGCTCAGATGTTAAATCCCACAGTGCTCAGAGCCATCTGAACCAGCTATTTGAGCAAAAGAATCGTATAGTATTAGATTGGTGCATAGGTCCGAAATGTTTTCGATTTGCATATTGATTTTTTTGTTGCTATGGGTTTATTTATCGATTCTCATTTTTCATCTGTAGTTCACTATTGCTATTTGAGATTACGTATTGTCATTTCGTCATTTTGAGATAGTGAGTGGAGATGTGGATGCTAGAAAATAGAATGCAAAGTGGAGAAATCTGAACATTTCCTACATATTCCTCACTTTGAGTCCAATGAAGAGCTGACGGCAGCGGAGGCAGCCAGAAATATTTGCATCGTGTACGGGGATAATTACACGGCAAGAAAATGTTTTTCTTTTGGTAAGGAGGAATGTTTGGCATTAGTGACTCTCTACGTTCAGGAAGAGCTTCGGGGTTTGATGAAGATCGTTTAAAAACATTAATTCACGACGATACATCTCAGTACACGCGAGAACCGGCAAATGTGATGAACCACGATCGTTCCATCATCGCGCGACATTTGCATGCAATGGCATCTGAACCGCAGCGACAGTTTCTATCCTCTGTAATTACTGGTGACTAGAAATTGCGTCTTTAAAGAAAACACCGGAATAGGAGAAACTCCCCGTACAAATATTTGCGCGCATCCACAAAAGATAATGTTTTGCATCTGACGGAACAGCGACGGTGCGGTGTGGTACGAATTGCTTCTCCGAGATACAACCATTACCGCTGACATTTATTGTCAGCAACTGAGATGTGTTGGAGCCGCAATCCAAGAACAACTACCAGGTTCGCTGTGTAAAGTGATGCTACTCTACCATAATGCCCGCCCGCAATCTGCAAGACTAACAAAAAACACTGTACAGGATTTGGGTTGGGAGGTCATTTCGCCCCCATCTTACTCACCTGATCTTGCGCCCTCGGATTTCTCCTTTTCCGCTCTATATTGAACAGCCTTCATGGAACTCCCTTTACGGATGGCTGTTTGTATCAAAACCACGTGATTTCTACAGTCGCGGAATCGATAAGCTACCCCATATTGGCAGATATTATTGATGACTAAAGTTTGTGTTACGTGTATATGTTGCGCTTTTCAGACTTATGGAAAAACCAATAACTTCTGTTCCAGGTAGAGCTAGATTTGAGAAAATGAAAATCAGTAATATATCCCATTCTGAAACCTCACCTGCTCCACCTGGAAATACTCACAGGCACCATAGATACAACCGTGTGAATCGCAAAGCTCCGTGTCCATTGCAGAACTTTGTTAGTTCCAATGAGCCCTACTCACACAGACGAACAGCGCGACGCACCGTTACCCACATACCAGACTAAGAAATTCTTCCGAAAGTCAGAACTGACAATCACGTTGAGAGGTGGGAAGGCGAATTGTTCAGTCAAACTGTACCGTTTCAGGTAGATTCAGGTGCTTCTGTCCCATTGGTTAATGAAAGCACAGGGTGGCAATTATTAAACTATACGAAATAACGTCGTCATGACTTCTGAACGGTTTGAGTTAGGACGTTCAAATAGCTCTGACTACTATGGGACTTAACGTCTGAGGTCATCAGTCCCCAAGAACTTAGAACTACCTAACCTAACCTAACCTAAGGACATCACACACATCCATTCCCCAGGCAGGATTCGAACCTGCGACCGTAGCAGTCGCGCGGTTCCGGACTGAAGCGCCTAGAACCACTCGGCTACCGGGTCCGGCTGGGACTTCCAACTGTACGGTTGGCCACGGGGCGTGATAGAAATTAGTATGTAAAATGGTTTGGCTTAGCTACGAAGCCCACTTCCATTTGGACGGCCCCGTCAACAAGCAAAATTGGCGCATTTGGGGGACTGAAAATCTGCATTTCGCGATCGAGAAGCCTCTTCACCCTCAACGGGTGACTGTGTGGTGTGCAACGTCCAGTCACGGAATAATCGTTGCGATATTCCTTGATGGCACGTCGACTACCGAAAGGTACGTGACGGTTTTGGAATATGATTTCATCCCGATTATCCAAAGTGACACTGATTCCAACAAAATGTTGTTCATAGAAGTCGGAGCTCTACCCCATCGAAGCAGGAGAGCGTTTGATGTCCCGCAGGAGCTTTTTGTCGACCGCAGTCTGGCGCTCCGGTACCTAGACGGCACTGGTATGGGCCTCGATGGGCCGCCATGTATTTAGGATTTGGATACACGCGACTCCTTTTCGATGGGCTATGTTATAGACAAGGTATACAGCAATAATCCCAAAACCATTCCTGAGCTGAGAACAGCCATTCAGGAGCTCATCGACAGCATCGATGTTTCAACACTTCAATGGATCATGCAGAATTTCGCTATTCGTCTGCGCCACATCATCGCCAAAGGTGGTAGGCCTATCGAACGTATCATAACCTAAATCCGAAGATCTGTAGTGACGTTTACATGTTTAATAAAGTCTATGTACCCCGTAGTTTGTGTAGTGTTGGCAGAAGAGCCAACACTTTGTTGCAAGAGGAGGCCGAAATGCACGCGTCAACTCACGCAGGTGGGCGGTAGGTCTGAAACAGGATACGTAATGAAGGCTATAACGAAAAGTACGTAGCTGCTGGACTACTTAACTTTAATCCATCATTTGTATACAGCATTCTTGATGATACAAGTGAAACTCTCTCCAGAAATGGTTAATGGCGCCTTGCTAGGTCGTAGCCATGGACTTAGCTGAAGGCTTTTCTAACTATCTCTCGGCAAATGAGAGAAAGGCTTCGTCAGTGTAGTCGCTAGCAAAGTCGTCGTACAACTGGGGCGATTCCTAGTACGTCTCTCTAGACCTGCCGTGTGGTGGCGCTCGGTCTGCAATTACTGACAGTGGAGACACGCGGGTCCGACATGTACTAATGGACCGCGGCCGATTTAAAGCTACCACCTAGCAAGTGTGGTGTCTGGCGGTGACACCATAGTTTGTAAGTAATTTGCGTTTTTTTTTTCATATAGCTCAATAACTGTCACCCTGTACATACCAGAAAATCGGACTCCCAAGCCGCAGACATCATTTCCGCACCTCACGTCCTGCAACGGTAAAGTATCTCTGTTGTCGGGAATTGTACTTTGCCAGTAAAATATAAAAATACGACTTAATTAATGCCGTACACTGTAGTTCAGTCTCGCTGTAGGTCCCAACTTTTTTGGGGGGAATGCATTTGATTTTATTAAAGTTTTAATATTCAAGACATTACTCATGCAAGTTTCCCAAGTCAAGATTCCCATGCCAGGATTCAACAGTTCTGTGGAAAAAATCGACATTCGTTCTGTGATACTTTGGGGCAGGCAAAGAATTTTCAAGCACACATTACCTTGAATGAGATAATCGAACGTGAAAATTAGACTTTGTGCAGAATTTAAAGCAACAGTTCGCAGTCAGACAGGTATCGATACTTTTCCGCTAGTAAGTACAGAGGATCTTAGGCGTCGGCCCACTTTTCCAAAACTGGGTTAGGCAAGGCTTACCTTTAACTTCCCCTGGCCGAGGAAACGAAAAAAAAAAGAAAAATGTGATGGTCAATACGTAAGTAAGATTTTATATGTAATAGCGTCCTCAGAAGCGGATCGGCTCCTGCGTTACTTAGATGATTTCTCGAACAAGTGATATCGGAGGTTCAATCCAGTTCAAATTATTTTGATGACATTATTGTGTCCAGACGAAAACAGGAATAGCAACTTAAATACTTGGAATCCCATTTTCAATTTTTTTACTGACCTAGAAGTCAAGTGCAGTCTGCAGAAATGTTTATAATTAAATACCGAGACTGAATGTTTGCGACGTACACCTGATGCCCTCAACGCTCGCACATCGACTAAGTATTTAGAGGCCAGTCACATATGACCTTCTCCTAAAAATGTACGGGAACTGCAAGCAGTTTCTGGAAAAACTTAATTATTACATCATTCGGGATGCTGCGAAAATTGCCGGTCATTTGCGGTCTGGATAATGCGTACCATCGTTTCAGAAGTTGAAAAAAGTACTGCTTAGTCATCCATGTCTTATTCGATACTATCCGCTGCAAGCGGTAATAATTGCAAATGATGCATCATCACATGGTACTGGGGCAATTTTATGTCACAAGACTGAAAACGCTGAACACAACATAAAATTCATGATGCTTCGTAGTCCTTAAATTGATCTATACGATTCGCATGTACTGCATGCTTCTCCCACTGATACTTGGCGGGTCCCTCTAGCTAATAAACAGGATCAGTCCCTACGATTGGCCAAGTTTCACAAGTGAATGGATTGACCTTGAAATCCGAAATCATTTTCGGATGCATTAATACCAAACTACTATATTCAACGAAACAGCCTTTCCTTTAAGAATGGTGTGACTTAGGTGTACAATGATGAGTCGAAACATTATGACCACCTGCTTACCTTGTTTGTTCTACCGGCCGCGGTGGTCGTGCGGCTGTAGGCGCTTCAGTCCGGAGCCGCGGGACTGCTACGGTCGCAGGTTCGAATCCTGCCTCGGGCATGGATGTGTGTGATATCCTTAGGTTAGTTAGATTTAAGTAGTTCTAAGTTCTAGGGGACTGATGACCTAAGATGTTAAGTCCCATAGTGCTCAGAGCCATTTGAACAATTTTGTTTGTTCACTTGGGACGATATACAATACTGATTCTTCGTGTCAGTGATCCGACAGCTTGTTGGTAGGTTTGTGGAGGTATGTAGCATCAGATGTGTACGCACAGTTCATGTAATTCACTTACGTAACCCACGTGGGTTCGATAGGATTTACATCAGGTGAATTTGGTCGCAGAGACGTCACTGTGAGTTCATTACATTGCTCCTCAAACCACTGTAGGACAGTTCTGGTTCAAGACACGAACAATTACACTGCTGTAAGATGACATTGCCTTCGAGGAAGACATGAAACATGAAAGGATGCAGCTGCTTCGCAGCTGTCAGCGTGTCTTCGATTACCACCACAGGTCCCATGCAAGCAAAGGAAAAAGTCTCGCACATCATAATGATAATTATGCTCCCAACAGCCTGTATCTGTGGCGTGTTGCACGTTTCGAACCGCCGCTCACCTCGATGACAGCGTTTGTGAAGACGACCATCGACCTAGCGTAGCAAAAATGTGATTCAGCCGAAGACCATACACGCTGACCGACGGTCGACTCCCGATGGTCCCGTGCTCACTGCAATCGTAACTGACGAGGTCGCTGTGGCCGGCCGCTCTGGCCGATCGGTTCTAGGCGCTTCAGTCAGGAACCACGCAGCTGCTACGGTCGCAGGTACGGATCCTGCCTCGGGTATGGGTGTGTGTGATGTCCTTAGGTTAGTCAGGTTTAAGTAGTTCTGTCTAGGGGACTGATGACCTCAGATGTTAAGTCCCATAGTGCTTAGAGCCATTTGAACCATTTGATGTCACTGGGTCAACACGTGTAGTCTGCTGCGGAGCTCCATGTTAAACAATGTACGATGAGTGCTGTGCTTCGGAACACTTGTCAGTCCACCATCGTTGTGTTCTTCCGACAGAGACGCCACAGATCACCATCTGTCCTACTTTACAGAGCAGACAAACCTCCGAACCCCACGTTCTGGGAGGGCTGTGGGGTTTCCCGGAGAGTGGATTTAATTAACTGACCGATTTAATTTATGAGTCAATGAAATTGGTATCGGAAGTGTGCGAGGGATGGAGGAGGAGGAGGTGGTGGTGGAGGAGGAGGACGGGGAGGGGGAGGGGCGGCGGAACAATAGGTTAAGGACCTGTCAATCAAAAGGGAGGATTATCTCCTTGTCGTGAACTCATGCAAAGGCAACATTAAATAAGCTACTTGTAGAAATATTGAAACAGCTAATCACTGGAAAATTGAGCGGTTCATTAAAACATTACCATGGTTTCAACATTTATAAAAACGTTTTCTATTTTCTCACAGTCCATAAAGACAGTCCTGATCATCCATCATAGTAAAATTGCAGTTTCTTTTTCTCAAAGTCTGAGCAGTAAAAGAAAATGCACACGGAAGTAGTGGATTTCCATGCAGTCTTGAAGAAGTAGTGTTGTCCTTCCAACGGAAAGACAGTGCAGACTCTTGACATGCAGACAGGTAATGGGCCACAACAGAGCAAACCCACAGCAGAGTCAGTCGAAGTTTTGAAGAATATTGGTAGGTAGGTCATCACAGAGTAGACCCACTGTCGTCCTGGTAGAGATTATGGTATTGGTGGGCCACGAGAGGTGCAGAACCACTGCAGTCCTTGTAGAAATAATGGTATCAGTGGATCATCAAAGGTGCAGACCCACTTCAGTCCTTGTAGAGATGGCTAGCAGCCATCCGTTGCGACTGTGCAGGTGCAATCACCATCGAAGAGTCTTGCAGAGAATATAGCAAGTCCATAAACCACCACTTGTGCACGCACAAAGTTTTTGGAATTGTCCTTAGAAGTCTTGCAGACAATATAGCAAGTCCATAAACCATCACTTGTGTACTCACAAAGTTTTTGGAATTATCCTTATACCAGCAATGCTGTTAATCAGTCCCTTGCTGAATTATTAACACACGTCCAAACACTAACAATCCCCTTTTTTTCACATATTGTGCGTATACAATGACCAACAGAAATATGTGCAGTGAAATGAATGCTTACAAGTTACTTAATTTGATGAACTGGTGTCAATTACAATTTTATAATATGAGAATACAATAACAAAGGTACAAAATACATCATTAAAGAACATAGCAATACAGATAACATTTGTAGTAATACGAACTTTACAAAAGAATCGAAATAACATATACATCAGTGTTACAGGAATTATGACATAAGTACACACATAAAAGATCAGAATAACTTTTGAAACATCAAGTTGACACATGGGCAACAATACAGAACAGATAAATAATGTCTAAACATCTTTACAAAGTAAATAAAACAGTATTAGAAAAATTGTACAGCATAACTCTCATCAGCTAAACATATAAAGACAGGAAAAACACAAATACACAAAGGTACACAAACACATAGCAGAATAATAAAAAAGGAAAGACAGGGTTCGTTTTCAGTGTAACATTTGGTAATGCAGTCCAACCCAACACTTCATTCCATAGATCTTTCGTCTTATTTCAACATTTGTTTCCTCCAGAGAAATCCTATCCAAGCATGCTTTCTGTATTTATATGTTCACATATTTCTTACCTCATTATTTATTTTCCATTATCTTACCTCATCATTTATTTCCAAGAAAATCCTACCTAAACCTGTTGTCCCTAAACCCTACTTTTTTATTCATATCCTCTTTCAAAATACTTTTTTGGCCAAACCATTTTCTTATAGCTTCTCAATGGATTTCTTCCAATTCATCACAACTCGTTCTCTTATATAGCCTACCCCATCTTAAGCTAACTTAAATCTACTGAGCTCAGATGCTAAACTAAGGGACAAGGCAATGCAGCAGCACAAAACAATTAACACAAACAGCAATGACAAAAAATGGAAATTGGCAACACAAGCAGCAGTAAATGTAATAACTTATACCTAAATATGGCATAGCTCAAGCAGAAAAAATATTACACTAAAAACAACAATGCAGATAAGGGAAATGTCTATTCACATCTTAATATCTATGTAATTAAAGTGGTGCATCACAAAAACTTATTCTACAAAAAAATTACCAAGTACTTGAAAAGAAAATTGTGTATGCAGTTCCTTTCCAGTTATTATTTTATAGATCTGTTGACAGAAAGTTTTCACATTAGCAAATGCATTTAATTTTATTTTATAAAACCAATGCTGTAACACAGCTGGAAACCAGATATCAAATGAAATAAGCAACTATCTAAAGCGAAGTATAAAAATATCATTCAGTAGTCATGTGGCATTTCATAAGTTAGTAGAAATTCTCTCAACTCTCGTAGGAAGACACTTGTCATAATCAGGTGTGCAGATGTAAGAATATTTCCCATCAGTTTATAAGCATTTCAGTAAGTAGCACAAAGTACATGCTCCACAGTATAACCATATGTTTCCAAGTAATGAGCGTGTCGTATTTGCGATGCTTCCTACAAATGAATGTCAATAGCGAGGATAATTGCTTCTTTTTTTTATTTTATTTTTTGCCTAATGGCTTTTTCTCCAGGCGACTGGCACACCTGGGCGCCACCTGGGTCACTTAGCTTCCTTACCGAAATATTTATGACAGCAGTTTGCACTACAGTAACAATCTCGTATAAAAAAATTTCACAGGTCGAGAATTTGCGTTACAAATGTGTAGAAACAAAATCCTATAAATATAACAGTGTCCAAAAAATTTTCGCCGGCATTGTGATACATTCACGCATTTACACACATTTCATAACTCTTAAAGTACGATTCTTGGTTTCCAACATCCTTCTTCACAAGTCAGAGTCCCTAACCACTACTCATTATTCCTTATCTTATTACACATATACATATTCGTCGACACTTCTTCAGTATTTCATGATAATAAATACATAGCATAATCAAATTCCTCATATAGCATTAGCTTATTGATCATAAACATACCTCAACAGCATAACACACATCGTCAACATAATAATAACATCATAACACCCCAGTCAAATCTCAAAAACGTCGTAGCTTTCTGCAATAATTTCTAAACCTAAAAAAAAAAAAAATTTCTCTGCTCATTTCAATAGTGTCATCTACCTCAAATGTACTTTAAAAATCATGGTCCGCAGCTCGTGGTCGTGCGGTAGCGTTCTCGCTTCCCACGGCCGGGTTCCCGGGTTCGATTCCCGGCGGGGTCAGGGATTTTCTCTGCCCAGTGATGGCTGGGTGTTGTGTGATGTCCTTAGGTTAGTTATGTTTAAGTAGTTCTAAGTTCTAGGGGACTGATGACCATAAATGTTAAGTCCCATAGTGCTCTGAGCCATTTTTTAAAAATCATGAACCGATAACAAATGTGTCATTCAAAGCTCTCATAGTATCACAATGGTTCCAAAAGAAAATATGAACAGTTCACAAAGTACAGACGAAATACAATTTCATAAGTGTGAAATTATCCAACTGTGTAATTGCGGAAACATGTGTCACTGACATAGTGAAAAAATTTTTGTTTCTCTGTTAAATAATCAGATAGCTGTGTAATTCAGTGTTAGAGAAATATGGCACCGATGTGTGAAGTTGTATAAGCATATACCATATTAGCTAGGGCTCCTTGTGCTTGCCAAACACATGATATTGAAAGTAAGTGTGTACCCCCCTGAGGATTAATGTAATTATACCCTCAGGTGTTACAGATTACAGAAATGGAATGAAATGTATCACGGAAAACTTTCTTTGTAATTCAAAAATCTTTAAAAATAAATGTTTTAAGTACAAAATTAATCACTCAAATGCGTGTCCTGTAGCGCTAAATTGTGCGTCATGTTGTAAAATAATCTCTGTCATTACTTAAGGGTAAAAAGTGGGCCAAGTGTCATAATTATCGTCGTCCGTAAGCGAAGTTCTGCTGAAGTCAATGTACTTACCTCATCATAAACGAAAGTGAAATGCTTTGCGTATAGATATCGTAGTTATTAAGTACCTTACCGTGATCAAGAAAGTACTATAATGTAAAGTATTGTTGTGTTACGGAAAAGGCTGTCTTATTGTAGCTATACCACAAAGTTACTACTAAAACATGTTTTACTTTCCAGAAGAATTCTTTGTTGCCGTTTATTACTTAGTGAACATCATGTTATGTGCATCCCTGTCAGCGGGTTCGTTGGATGGAATATGGCTGCTTTTATACACAAAAAACAAGACTTTCGCACGCTGTTTCAGATCCACAACATAACGCCATCTTGCTGTTCGCGTGTCATAATAAGATTAAAAAAAAAAAACACTGATGATGGTGGTATTTGTTTGGGAGAATAAAGAAATGAACGAATAACAAGGTGTTTCGCATCAAGGCAGACTCAATTTTCTGATATTATTGTAATTCCATATGCGTCTGTGGTGACCTAAACTTGCAGTAAGTGTAACTTGGTGAATTTAGTAACTGTCTGATGGCTTGAAACTTTCCTGTTTGCGCAATTTTGAGGCTTCATTCGAGGAGGGGAAGGCAGGCGAGGGAAATTTAGCGAGGAACGGAAAATTAAGAAGATCCCGAGGACAGCGTATCGCAATAAACATAAGAACTTGAGTGGCTGACGAGTCGCAACCGCAACTTGGCAAAGAGCAGCGGTCACAGTGAGGCCCACGTACCGGCCTCCGCCCAGAACCACGCGCGCTTCCTCTCCCGTCTCCCATCGTCAAGTCGGCCAGCTGGTGAGGCTCGCTGAAACAGTCTGTTGGCCGGTCGGACAACCAGAAGCTGGGTCAACATACAATGTGGCTAAATAGCACCGCCTGCAAGACTGATAACCTGTTAGATCAACTTATACAGTAACCACGTAAACCACAAGAATAATTCACCACTTGAACCTTCTGCAAACTTTTCTCCTTTTTGTTTTTAGGAAGACAAACACTTAAATAAAATTATGACTGTTAAGCCCAATAAATAATGAAAGATAACTGCAATAAAACTATTATTTGTCCCCAGAACTATGATATATATATACAGGGTGAGTCACCTAAGGTTACCGCTGGATACATTTCGTAAACCACATCAAATACTGACGAATCGATTCCACAGATTGAACGTGAGGAGAGGGGCTAGTGTAACTGGTTAATACAAACCATAAAAAAATGCACAGAAGTATGTTTTTTAACACAAACCTACGTTTTTTAAATGGAACCCCGTTAGTTTTGTTAGCACATCTGAACATATAAACAAATACGTAATCAGTGCCGTTTGTTGCATTGTAAAATGTTAGTTACATCCGGAGATATTGTAACCTAAAGTTGACGCTTGAGTACCACTCCTCCGCTGTTCGATCGTGTGTATCGGAGAGCACCGAATTACGTAGGGATCCAAAGGGAACGGTGATGGACCTTAGGTACAGAAGAGACTGGAACAGCACATTACGTCCACATCCTAACACCATTTTATTGGTCTTTTTCACTGACGCACATATACATTACCATGAGGGGTGAGGTACACGTGGTTTCCGTTTTCAATTACGGAGTGGAATAGAGTGTGTCCCGACTTGACAGGCCAATAGATGTTCAATGTGGTGGCCATCATTTGCTGCACACTCTGGCGTAATGAATGTCGTACACGCCGCAGTACATCTGGTGTAATGTCACCGCAGGCTGCCACAATACGTTGTTTCATATCCTCTGGGCTTGTAGGCACATCACGGTACACATTCTCCTTTAATGTACTCCATAGAAAGAAGTCCAGAGGTGTAAGATCAGGAGAACGGGCTGACCAATTTTCGCGTCCTATGAAACGCCCGTCGAACATCCTGTCAAGGGTCAGCTTTGTGTTAATTGCGGAATGTGCAGGTGCACCATCATGCTGATACCAAATACGTCGACGCGTTTCCAGTGGGACACACTCTATGGATATGAAACAACGTATTGTGGCAGCCTGCGGCGACATTACACCAGATGTACTGCGACGTGTACGACATTCATTACGCCAGAGATTGCAATTGTGTGCAGCAAATGATGGCCACCACATTGAACATCTATTGGCCTGACATGTCGGGACGCACTCTATTCCACTCCGTAATTGAAAATGGAAACCACGTATGTACATTTACCTCACCTCTCATGGTAATGTACATGTGCGTGAGTGAAAAAGACCAATAAAAAGGTGTTAGCATGTGGACGTAATGTGCTGTTCCAGTCTCTTCTGTACCTAAGGTCCATCACCGTTCCCTTTGGATCCCTACGTAATTCGGTGCTCTCCGATACACACGATGGAACAGCGGAGGAGTGGTACTCAAGCGTCAACTTTAGGTTACAATATCTCCGGATGTAATTAACATTTTACAATGCAACAAACGGCACTGATTACGTATTTGTTTATATGTTCAGATGTGCTAACAAAACTAACGGGGTTCCGTTTAAAAAAACGTAGGTTTGTGTTAAAAAACATACTTCCGTAGATTTTTTTATGGTTTGTATTAACCAATTACACTAGCCCCTCTCTTCAGGTTCGGTCTGTGGAATCGATTCGGTGTCCATTATATGACAGCCGTCTTTTTGTGCGGCTAGTGCTAACGGACACCCCATTGAATGGCCAAAGTAGTTCTAAAACGCAATTAAAAAAAGTGTTTCACATATGGGTGCAATAACTGCTCTGTCTGTCCCGTAGGTCTCCTATTACTTGGACCCCTTGACAGATCCCACTAAAAAACAATACTAAAAGGAACTCAGACGGTACTAAAACCAGTCGCTGTGCACCAACAGGGACAAACTGCAAGTAATCAGGGGTACACAGAACCTAGATGCGCTCAAAAGAGACTATACACATTATCCGCTGAGACGACCGTCCGACCGACCGACCAACCAACAATCGTTCTCACTGATATCACAGACAGAGAAAAGGTTGCAAGTGAATCCCAAACTGACATGTTGTTACCAACCGGTCACTTGGACGGACGGCAACACAATGGACGGCGGCAATACACTGTCAATGGAAATCCAGTAGCCATAAGCCTCTCGCGTAACGCAGCCTTTGGTTACTTCACGCACAGTCGACCAGCTGTCGTCCCGACCACTTCGGCTCGGAGCCCCAGCTTCCTCCCGGTGCTGTCCAAACGAGATTCGCACGCCGCGAAAATACGGCCCACCAGCCGTGGCGCGGCGGCAGCGCCACCGGACGACCAGAGGAGAAGCCGAGCTGAGGAAGTCGACCGCAAGAGAAATCGATACGACTCGACATGGCTCTGTTTCGTTTCGCAATCTGCCTTTTCTACGACGCTCTGCTGCCAGAATTGTTAAATGATTATCATCACTGGACTTTGCATCTATTTCACCTTCTACTCCCCTACTTCTGATGCTATCAGCACAACGAAGTTCTGTACAAAAGGACAAGGTTTCCAGTGCTATCGATAAAAAGCATCGCTACTGGAAAGCCGGCATTGTCACCTGGACGACCTGCTGAACACTTGACGCCATTCGCAGCAAAACAGCAACCATCCTCGGCACCAAAAGCAACTTTGTTTTGGTGATTCATGTGTTTCCACCGTAGATTTTTATTTCTCAGAAAGGTTGGCTGCTCTCCGGACTGTTGCCCCGTGGCAGACCTTGCCGCTGCCTGACGTTCGGACGCGTGGGTCAATGCAACACTCTGCCATAGAGATGGACCTTGCTCATCTATAACTGTTTGGTGTGTGTAGCGTGAACTTCATCATGAGCAGGCCTAAGGACGCCGAGTTTGATTCTTATACCCTGTTACGGCAGTTTTGAAAGTTGTATATAGGTCTAAGTTTGCCAATAGAGTGGCCTGACCATAGTGCATTATGTCACCGTAACCGGTGGCATTCGAGTAAAGAGAATTAGACACACGGCTGAAGGCGTTATCATTAATTCTTATACACTCATCAGCCGTTTTCCCACTATTCGTCCGTAATAGAAGACGGATATATGCTAGTGTATCATTGTCTTTAATAACGCCGACGCCGGTCAGATTAGAAACCTTCACTTCTTTACAGAACGCTGTGTAGAAGTACCATATTCTGATCAGCTAAAATACTAAGACCATCTGCTTAATAGCACGTTGATCCTAGCAAGGATTGTGAAATAAGATATTGGAATGTAAGGTCCACCCAGGAGCAGATACAGACTCAGATCACAACTTGGTAGAATGAACGCTAGGAAGAATTAACGCACGTAAGTACCAAGGAATGAAGACATGCGCTTAAAATTATTTCGGGCTAAGGATACTGCGAGAGGGAATAGCTCAGTAGGCAGTTCAGTTGAATCAACTTCTCCAAAATGTGAGACCTAAGTTTCCTGGCGTATACAACTTTCAAATAACTTCCGGGAATTCAGCCAGGTAACAGTTTCAGCGACCGCCAATATTTCGGCGGGAGAGCACCCCACCATTTTCAAGGCAAACTGCAACGGACAGGCAACGTACATGCAAAATTAAAACCTCGGTTCTCGGACTGAGGCAGGAATGATAACACACTCACTGAACACTAGTGCCACCAAATATGTCCAAAGCCACAGCTATCGATAGTGAGACTACGAACTGGCAGGTGAGGTAGCATTGACTCTGTCCCTCTGTTTTTTGACAAGGGAGAGAGCCGGATTCCAAACAGAGTTTAAACATAAACCTCCATCCCTGTTAACGAGGTTGCTCGCTAATTTAATATCAACTGCCTCCTTAATAACACTGTCCCAATAGCTGGACGTGCATGCCAATATCTCAGTGTTATTATATAACATGGGATGACCAGTATCCAAGCAATGTTCGGCAATAGCAGATGTACTTGGCTGCTGTAATCGTGTGTGCCCTTTATGCTCATTATATCGGTCCTCCACGGTCCTGATAGTTTGATCAATATATGCCATGCCGCAGCTACAGGGAATGCGATATATACCCGCCTTACGCAGACCAAGATCATCCTTAACAGAACTCAAAAGAGCTCTAATTTTAGATGGCGGTCGTAAAACATTTCACATCGTATTTCCGTAAAATACGACCGATCTTGTAGGAAATGATTCCTACGCAAGGCAAAAAGGCAGTAGACTTAGGTGTCGACTCAGAATTATCATCAGTCACCCGATGTACAGTTGGTCGATAGCGCAACGCACGTTCAATCTGTCTGTCTCTATAACCATTTTGACGAACCGTAACTTCAAGATGGGACAGCTCAGCTGGCAAAGTCTCAGCGTCAGGAACGACATGTGCCCTGTGTACCAAGGTACGAAGTACCCCTTCACACTGAGCAGGGTGGTGACAACTATTAGCCTGTAGGTACAAGTATGTGTGAGTACGTTTCCTGTAGACTGCATGTCCCAATGAAGCTAGGTCTGTTGCTGAATTAACTAATCTCTTTCGGCATATGTTGACATCCACTTACTTTTTATTCAATGACCAGTATCACGAGCAGACAGATGGAGTTGCGATGGGTAGTCCATTGTCTCCTGTGATCGCAAATTTGTTTGTGGAAGACTTCGAGGAACGTCCACTGGAGTCGGCGCCTTTGAAACCCGCCTGTTTCTTTAGATATTTTGACGATACCTTTGTTGCTTGGCCTCATGGTACGGAGAATTTGAATGCCTTTCTAGGACATGTAGCAAGAGCCGGCAAGTGCAAGTATTATCCTACAATTAAATTAATAGGTAGCAGGGGTAAAATACAGGGAGCGAAAGGCTATTTACAATTTGTACAGAAACCAGATGGCAGTTATAAGAGTCGAGGGACATGAAAGGGAAGCAGTGGTTGGGAAGGGAGTAAGACAGGGTTGTAGCCTCTCCCCGATGTTATTCAATCTGTATATTGAGCAAGCAGTAAAGGAAACAAAAGAAAAGTTCGGAGTAGGCATTAAAATCCATGGAGAAGAAATAAAAACTTTGAGGTTCGCCGATGACATTGTAATTCTGTCAGAGACAGCAAAGGACTTGGAAGAGCGGAATGGATGGTGTCTTGAAGGGAGGATATAAGACGAACATCAACAAAAGCAAAACGAGGATAATGGAATGTAGTCGAATTAAGTCGGGTGATGTTGAGGGTATTAGATTAGGAAATGAGACACTTAAAGTAGTAAAGGAGTTTTGCTATTTGGGGAGCAAAGTAACTGATGATAGTCGAAGTAGAGAAGATATGAAATGTAGACTGGCAATGGCAAGGAAAGCGTTTCTGAAGAATACAAATTTGTTAACATCGAGTATAGATTTAAGTGTCAGGAAGTCATTTCTGAAAGTATTTGCATGGAGTGTAGCCATGTATGGAAGTGAAACATGGACGGTAAATAGTTTGGACAAGAAGAGAATAGAAGCTTTCGAAACGTGGTGCTACAGAAGAATGCTGAAGATTAGATGGGTAGATCACATAACTAATGAGGAAGTATTGAATAGGATTGGGGAGAAGAGAAGTTTGTGGCACAACTTGACCAGATGAAGGGATCGGTTGGTAGGACATGTGTTGAGGCATCAAGGGATCACCAATTTAGTACTGGAGGGCAGCGTGGAGGGTAAAAATCCTAGAGGGAGACCAAGAGATGAATACACTAAGCAGATTCAGAAGGATGTGGGTTGCAGTATGTACTGGGAGATGAAGAAGCTTGCACAGGATAGAGTAGCATGGAGAGCTGCATCAGACCAGTCTCAGGACTGAAGACCACAACAACAACAACATAGATTAATAGCTCATGCATTCTAATTGTTGCCAAGAATAATGTACAGAAGAATGGAAAAGCAAATGGAGGATGTGTTAGATGACGATCACTTAGTCGTTAGGGAAGGTAAGAACACAAGCGATGCAGTTCTGACGTTGCCGTTGATAGTGGAAGCAAGACTAGAGAAAAGTAATATCACATTCATTGGATTTGTCCACCTCTAAAAATCCCTTGACGGTCTAAAATGGTGCAAGATGTTCGAAATTCTGAGAAAAAAGGGGTGAGCTTTAGAGACAGAAAGGTCAGATGCACTTTGTACAAGAACCAAGGGGGAGCAATAAAGGCGGGAGACCAAGAACGAAGTGCTCGGATCGAAAAGAGTGTAGCACAGGGACGTAGTCTTTCGTCCCCGCTGTTCAATCTATACATCGAAGAACAAATGAAAAAAAAAACGTTCGATATGAAAGGACGTGAACAATTTTTGCTGATGACGTTGCTGTCCTCAGTGAAAGTGCAGGAAAGTTATAGCATGAGCTGAACGGACTGAAGAGCCCAACGAGTACAGATGCTAGAGTAAATTCAGATGAGAACTGCAAGAAACGAAACCTCTGAGTTGGCTATCTCGAAGTAGACCAAGTTAGGAAATTCTTCTGCCTGGGTTACAAAATAACACATGATGGACGGAACAAGGAGCCCATAAAAAGCACACTAGCATTGGCAAAGAGAAATCTCGTGGTATGAAACAAAGGGCTTAATTGGAGGACAAAATTTCTGAGAATGTACGTTTGGAGCACAGCATTGTGTGACATTAGACTATGGGAAAACCGGTATAACGTTGTTGCTTAATTTGCTATGAAAGCGGTGCTGATAGACAATAAAAGCGGGTTAAAAGCTGTCAGCTGTCTGGGGAAGTTAACCTTGCATGACTGCGCAACTGTTTCACCAGGTATCCAGTCTAGCTTACCAAATTCCTAACCAGACTAACATTAATTATAATCTTTTAATAGTCATACGACAACCAATGATATATATATATATATATATATATATATATATATATATATATATATATATATATATATATAAAAGAGAATTTAAATAAAAAGAAATAAATCAGTTTATATTTGGAAATTTATTTTAACATTGATCATTGAAATTTCAGCATATTAAATTTGATTCATAACCAAACTGGTGCCTTATTTAGGATTGTGGAAAATGTGAGTTTGTTATCTTACGGAACACATCAAATATGGAGCCAAGATTGGGAGACTGCATACAACACTGCATTCATAAAATAACACACGAAGAACATTGAAACATATGCAAGAGGAAATTAACCACAACCAACCGATTCAATTTTCACCCAAAGATGTTACGTTCGTAGCACAATCCTGTCCGTCATGTAATTACCACACACTGGTATACTAAATTCATACTAACTCTCTGTGAAATCTTCCCGAAAAGAATAGCTGAGGGCTACTTTGATGGTTACACCACATGCTTCACGTGGTCAAGTTGGTTTACACAAGGAGTAACTCCACAATAATTTTGATAATTAAAATAAATTACATCAAAAAGCAATTTACAAAAGAAAAACCTCGAACTGGTTACTATCGTCTTGCTATTAACCTGATGGGTCAAACAATTGTATAAGCACGTGGTACTGATCTCACAAAGTACACCCCATGTGGGTTGAACATAAAGAAAAGTTGCTATATTGAAAAATATTCTCAAGACGAAACGTTATAATCTCACGCACATTCGCATTAAAGATTGATGATGTTAGTTACAGTTACTGATCAACACGTGGTTCCACTTTACTCACAAAGAAGTGACAAAGCAACTACCGGAATATATTCTGAACTTCACACGAGAATTACACTGCGCTCCAATTTAAGATAACATTAGATATTTTAGAGCTAAACCTGTAATAAAGGTGATTAAATTTTCAGTTAGGCTGAACTTAAGAACTCCATTGTCCTACGGACTTAGCAGACACGCGCTTAGCCGGAGATCTTACCACTTCAGACGCTCGCCACGGACAGACTGACCTGGTCCCTTCCTGAGGGGGGCTCACAAATACAAACGGAAGTAGCCAGAGGGGCAGCTTCCTATACCAACATGACAAGCGACGGACAGGACCATACTAAGGATAGAAACCTCTTTGCTTTTAGAAAGCGTAGCTACCTGTTCCGACGTTGGTCCTACTGTTCTCTAGCAGACAGGCTTGTCTGCTACCTTCAAGCATGCAACTAGAAATACATTTGCTCATTCATCCTCTCACACAGAAGGGAAGGGGGATGACAGTATCTTATCATATACAGTATATAAAAGAAAGCTGAGACTATGTGACATGAATTACATATAAACTGTGTTTTAAAGTGTAGTAGTGTGACAGATCGTTCTTGTTTATGAGTAAAAGTAACACGTTCCACTACTCAGTCTCCTCCCAGATAGTCAGAAACGCCACAGTAAATTTAGAAGAGGAATTTATGCCGTAAATGACCACAGATTTAAGAAATTAACATGAAAGGAATCCAGCAGAGACCTTTCACCGGAACAGAAGATAATCGATGCGTTTGAGATGTGATGCTACTGGAGATAGTTGCAAATTAGATGGACTGGTAAGATAAGGATAGGCTGTCTGTTAAGAAGCCAGGGAATAACATCCGTGGTACGAGAGGTAGCTGTAGAAGACAAAAACTGTAGATGAAGACAAAGATTGGAAAACCTGTAGCAGATAATTGAGGACGTGGGTTGCTAGTGCACAGGAGAGGAATTCGTGGCAAGCCGCATCAAACCAATTAGAAGACAGATGACTCAAAAGACGCAACGCTGCCTCCCAACGACCTGGGGCCGAGCCGCAGCGCATATTTCGATCAGTCACCTGGCTGGTTCGCGACGTGTGGACATAGGGCGATGATCCCGTGCCCACTGCAGTGGTAAATAGTGTGCCGCTGAGTTAACGTGGGAGCACGTTTGTGTCAACTGCTATGGAGTCTCGTGTTCAACAATATGAGATGAACAGCGAGCTTCGAAACAATTTGGCTTGCACTGTAGTCGTATGAGCTCTGTCGTGAGCTGTGCTAAAGCTCTCTGCCTGTCCTACTTTACAGAGAGGACAAGATTTCGTCCTCTACGTTCTGCGATGTCGTGTAGTTGGGATTTCGTCCTTCAACTACATTCCATAGACGCTCTCGACGGTGGCAAGCGGTAAAGCCGACAAGCTTCCTCGTTTCCCAGATGCTCGATCGCAGATACTGGCCATAACAGTCTGCTATTTGTCAAAGTCGCTTACGCCACTGCATTTCTCCACTTACGGCATGCATCGCCTTTACAACGACTGCTCCTCGTATGTACTTTACCCTTCCTTACCGCGTCACGTGACTACGGTGCCTCCAGATCGCATTCACCTTCGCAGCGGGAGCATGGGGCGGGGGTCGATAGATATTTCGTTTTGGCCCATCATTGTTTATTCACTACGAATTTTTCGTCTTCAAAGGAACAGCAGTACACTGTCCAGCTCATTAATGTAATCGCCTGTCAAAAGACTGAATAACCACATTTTGTAGCACTTGTATTCTCAATGAGGTTCTGGGTGCTACCAGCAGGATCCATGGTGACTCCAGTGCAGTGGCCAGCTGCACCAGGCTTTTTGACTGAGCATCCATGAAGCGAACACGCCGATCGAGATGGACTCACTGATTCTCGATGTGTTTAATTAAATCTGGGGAGAATGGGGTGGGTGCTCTTCAAACCACAGTCGTATACTGTGATCTGTGTCACTCTCATCGTCCAACTGGTAGATGCCGTCGTGCCGAGGAAAAACAAACTACACGGATGGGTGGACGTGGTCCCGAAGGATAGATGCATTCTCCTGTTGATACATCGTGCCTTCCGGAATGACGATACGACCAGGGAATTCCACGAAACATTTCCCAGAGCATAATGCTCTCTCCTCCAACCTGTACCCTGCTGACGATTGTTGAAGGTTGTTAGCTTTCACATGTTTGACGCCGTGCCTTCGTAAGGCCACTTATCCAATGGAGCATAAAACGTGATTCATCTGTGTTCCTGCGTAAAGTCAAGCGCCGGCACGCCAGTTTAGAACGATAGAGCGGAGAGGGCTGTGAAGAAGACGTCAGCCAATTGCACGCTGATCGACCCCTCTCCAGGACGACAACGACTGCAGCGGCCTCTAGCCGAAGAGGACATAAGTGCCGCTCGGACTGGCTGCGGCCCACATCCGCAGCAATATCTAGATTAGGCACTTCAAGACCAGCGGCTTAGGAATTCTTCTTCTTCTTCTAGCGTTACGGCCTCTGTAGGACCACGGGTAGCCCCTCCGTGGACTGTATTTTCCTCTTCTTCTCCCAGAACCTCTTCATTCTTTCTCTTCTCCTCCCCCGCTCTTCTTCCGAGATCTTCAGTTTCCGTTTCTCCTGGCGGCTCCACTGGTGACATTCTAATCTTTTCCTGTATTCTTCTCTGTCATTTATCTCCGGCATATTTGTCGGTGTATATTTGTTCCTCCAATTTTCCTTTCCTTCGACCTTGATCCCCAACTCCAACCAGTCCTTCCGAAGTTCAACAATCCACTTGGTTCCTGTCTTTCCCCGTGTCCTCCCGGTTGTTTCCCACAGTCTCTTCGTCATTCTGTCCATACTCATCCTAACTACATGCCTAGCAAACCTTGCCCTTTTGAGTCTGATTTCCCCGGATATTGTTCTCATGTTCCGGTACAATTCTTCCCTAGGTCTTTGCATCCACCTCTCTCCACCTCTTTTGGGACCTAGTATTTTTCTCAGTATTTTCCTCTCTTCTTTCTCTAGTTGCTCTGCCCCATTTCTTCCTAGTGTCATCGTCTCAGCAGCATATAATACTGCATTCCTCACTGTTGCCTTGTAGTGGCTTATCTTTGCCTCTGTGGATATATTCTTTTTATTGTATACCTCTCTCGTCATGCAGAAGGCTGACCTCATCTTCTTTATCCTCTCTGTTATTCCCTCCTTGCTCCTGTTCCTTCCTGTTATAAATTCTCCCAGGTATTTAAATTTGTCCACCATTTGCACAGTGCCTTCCGGTGTTTCTCAGTCTGCAGTGGTGTTTAATGTCTTTGTCTTGTTATAGGCGATCCTCAGTCTCACCTTTCTGGCTACCTTACTTAAGTTGTCTAGTTGTGTCTTTGCGTCTTCTTCCGTCTCACTTACTATTGCTATGTCATCTGTTAAGGCTACGCAGTCCACTTGAGCCCTGTTGTCGTTTTTGTCCCCCACATGGGTCTTTGGTATTCCCATTTCCTCATTTATTGCTCGCCACTGCCTGATCACTTCGTGCAGTGCTATACTGAACAACAATGGTGAAGTCCACGAAGGTTATTAGTGTCTTTTTGTTTTTTAAGGCCCTAAGTTCTATCAGTTGCTTCAGGATAAATATTTGTTCTACACAACCTCTTCCCTTCCTGAAGCCCGCTTGGTAGTCGCCAACTGTACTTTCTACCTGTTCTTCTACTCTCTTGAGCAATAGTTTTGACAGCACCTTGTATCCGACCTCTTGTAGCGAATTCTATACACTGAAGAGATTTCGTATTTGCATGCCGAACTTTGCTTGCGACACTTCTGTGTTGTTGTCAAAGTTATTTTCATTGTTCATTTAGTAATAAAACTCATTAATACTATTTGTTTGAATGTTGTCTAGCGATTCGAGAAGGCGGGCTTCCTAGACCCCACATATTTGACGTCAGGGCAGGGTTCGACAATTTGAAAAGGCCACCTGTCGCAACTTGGTAGGCACCCCGTTGCTGTACTGGCGGGCAAATTCCAGCCTTCATCGTCGATCAACAGCTGTCAGCGTACTTGCAAGAACGAGTCGCCTGTTTCGGTGGCCCAGGTGCAGCTACGTTTGCTGAAGGGTCGTTGAGGGCACGCTGGTGGTGGGCCCTTGGTTTTTCTGGGCGGCAGTTGGTCAACAGTAGCACATCTATTCGCCCATACACATCTCTGCAGCCAACGTTCACCCCTGTCACCTATGGCCAATAGCGCAACAGAGGGGACTGTGCTCCAGTTTCGGACAGTGCCGTTTTGCCGCGCATGGTGTACTTTACCCATGGCAGCTCACGAACAGATTACAGACTTAGACGTTTTTGAAATGTTTTCACCCTCGCCTGAAAGCCAATGGTCATGACCTGTTGGGTTTTCCGCACTGGGACAACGACTACACTGTTTACCACATCCCCGACATGCTTTATATACCGGTACCCTACAAGTGTCCTGTTGTGAATAATTACTGCACGGTAAATCGAATGTAGGCGGTGGCCAAATGAATGTGACTGGACTGTGTATTTTGATATTCGTTACACTGTTTCCGACTACGAGCATGTTATATGCAACTGAGGACGACAAGGATGCAAAAATGAAGCAAGCAGCTGTGCTTTTTTGATGCTCATGCGTGCTTGTCTTGTTCGTCCAGTAAGTATCACTGCGCCTCCAATGACCACTACCACACTCGGCGTGGGACGGTTGTGCCTGCCGCACGTCGGCTTGATTCGCTTTGTGGGGCAGGTGTTGGCAGCGCCGTGTGTGCTCGCGCCAGCCCGCATTCTCTCAGCGACCACCGCACCGCCCCCACCGCCTCCGCCCCCGCCTCCGCCTCCGCGCTGGCTGGGAGCGGACAGTTTCCGACAGGCCGGCGTGGCGGCCGCGGAAGTTGCAGAGCGTTCTGCCGCCGCGGCGAGGGAGGCGGGGGCGGAGCGAGGGTGGGGGCGGTGCGGCTGCCGGCCCTTTGTCCCGCCGCCGACCGGACTGCCCCGATAAGGGCCAGGGCGCGCGCCGCCAGACCAAAGGGAGACCTCCCCTCCGCCGCCAGCCCTGGCTGCCGGCTGCAAACAGACTTCCACGAGCCGCTGTTTTATTAACTCGCTCTCGATCGCGGCGCGTGAGCTGCAAGAAGTCGCTCTCTTTCAGCTGAGACGGCTATTCTGGAGGATGAACAATTTCTTTTAAGGAACCAACGCGGATATCGGCAGCAAAGTCTTACGAAACTCTGTTTGTCGACAAGGTATGAAACGTCGTACGCGTGAATATTACGCTTCAGTTTCGTATCTTGACTTACCAGGACAGAGACCAAGGGAATTTCACTGTGTTATTCATTGTTAGTGGCTTGTTGTAAGCGCAGGGCGGGCTGTATACATTACATCTGGAACATCGGAGTTATGTTCGTTAATAGATGCACCGGGAGAGTATGTTGAAAAAATCCACTTTGTGCCACCAGGTGAAAATATGGCAATATATGCAGTGAGAATGTGGTGTGGGTGATGCGAAAGAGGAGGAACTATGAAACACATGATAACAGTGGTTCTGGAACGTTTATTAGGTTACGGTCACAAGTTACAACGATTTCGATATGAGCTGCAATACTTGTAAAGAAAATCCTGACAAGCCTGCAAGATGACACCTTCTCGAAGAAAAATGAACCGGGAATGAAGGAGCTTGTGAAACACACCACACTATCACATAATCTGAGTGTACTGGATGTTCCTGCAAAACATGCGGCGGAGCACAACCCCATTTGTGACTGTTCTGGGCATTCACGGCACCGTGTAGAGTAAAAGTTGCCTCGTCCAACCAAAGAATTTTCCCAAGCCACATGTCATTCATTTCCCCGTTTCCATGCCTATTCGAAAAAGACAGGTGAAGTTACGGATTTTTAGCCTGACTTGATTTGATGCACATTTTGAATCCTGTAGGGATACCAGTGTACAACGCGCTGCAAAATCTTTCGAACTGGTGGTCAGGCGACAGACATTTCCCGTGACCCATCTTGAGCAGTGATGGTGGTATATGAGGCTTGTGCTGCAGGGTCGGTTGTAGCTACAGCAACTTCACCAACAACTGCCATCCGAATGGGCCGCCTCTCCCTCCCTGCTACACCACCTAACTCACCTGTTTCTTTAAAGTCTTCACCATATTCTTCAGCTCTGAACCGTTATTTATTTTCAAAGAATATTCTTAAGAATTTATTTTATATACTAGCGATTCATCAAGAACATTAACACATTTAATCACACTATGTAAGCATGGAAGTAGTTGCCAGGGATAACTGATGAAATCATAACCAAATTATTTTTAACACATGGGAATTTTATTCAATTTAATAGTGCCTAAAAGCATTTTTTAAAAACAAACAGATTTAAAATGATAATCAGAAAGCATCCTCTAAATATCAAAGTTAAAATTTATTCAGAGGCAGAAAGGAACAAGTTGGGACTCTATGAGCTTTCCGGCAGAGAACCTTGCCGCTCCCTTTTGCCACAGCCGTAGTTACGACCGCTCACAACAGCCTCTGAAAGACTACACTGGTTCAAATCTGCAACACACCAGATAACTTTAAACTAAGAGGTTTAACAAGTTACACAAGCACAAACTATGCACCCCCTGCAGGAGGGATGGAAATGGTACAAAACACTAACAATTAAAATATTAACCTTGCCACCGAAGGTGCAACTTCATTTTAACTTGTAAGAAAAATCTTACGGTCAAAGGGTGGCAACTTTATACACTAAAATGATCATATAAATGAAAGTCCTAGAAATGCAATCTTATACAGGGTTATTACAAATGATTGAAGCGATTTCACAGCTCTACAATAACTTTATTATTTGAGATATTTTCACAATGCTTTGCACACACATACAAAAACTCAAAAAGTTTTTTTAGGCATTCACAAATGGTCGATATGTGCCCCTTTAGTGATTCGGCAGACATCAAGGCGATAATCAAGTTCCTCCCACACTCGGCGCAGCATGTCCCCATCAATGAGTTCGAAAGCATCGTAGATGCAAGCTCGCAGTTCTGGCACGTTTCTTGGTAGAGGAGGTTTAAACACTGAATCTTTCACATAACCCCACAGAAAGAAATCGCATGGGGTTAAGTCGGGAGAGCGTGGAGGCCATGACATGAATTGCTGATCATGATCTCCACCACGACCGATCCATCGGTTTTCCAATCTCCTGTTTAAGAAACGCCAAACATCATGATGGAAGTGCGGTGGCGCACCATCCTGTTGAAAGATGAAGTCGGTGCTGTCGGTCTCCAGTTGTGGCATGAGCCAATTTTCCAGCATGTCCAGATGCACGTGTCCTGTAACGTTTTTTTCGCAGAAGAAAAAGGGGCCGTAAACTTTAAACCGTGAGATTGCACAAAACACGTTAACTTTTGGTGAATTGTGAATTTTCTGCACGAATAAATGAGGATTCTCTACCGCCCAGATTCGCACATTGTGTCTGTTCACTTCACTATTAAGAAAAAATGTTGCTTCATCACTGAAAACAAGTTTCGCACTGAAGGCATCCTCTTCCATGAGCTGTTGCAACCGCGCCGAAAATTCAAAGCGTTTGACTTTGTCATCGCGTGTCAGGGTTTGTAGCAATTGTAAACGGTAAGGCTTCTGCTTTAGCCTTTTCCGTAAGATTTTTCCAAACCGTCGGCTGTGGTATGTTTAGCTCCCTGCTTGCTTTATTCGTCGACTTCCGCGGGCTACGCGTGAAACTTGATCGCACGCGATCAACCGTTTCTTCGCTCACTGCAGGCCGACCCGTTGATTTCCCCTTACAGAGGCCTCCAGAAGCTTTAAACTGCGCATACCATCGCCGAATGGAGTTAGCAGTTGGTGGATCTTTGTTGAACTTCGTCCTGAAGTGTCGTTGCACTGTTATGACTCACTGATGTCAGTGTATTTCAAGCACGACATACGCTTTCTCGGCTCCTGTCGCCAATTTGTCTCACTGCGCTCTCGAGCGCTCTGGCAGCAGAAACCTGAAGTGCGGCTTCAGCCGAACAAAACTTTATGAGTTTTTCTACATATCTGTAGTGTGTCGTGACCATATGTCAATGAATGGAGCTACAGTGAATTTATGAAATCGTTTCAATCATTTGTAATAGCCCTGTATAAAATTTTACAAAGTTGGCCAACCAATATTTAAGATGCTCTACAGTACACAGATACCGCCTCTCAAGATCATAGGCAATAATATCAAAGTTTTCAAAGATCATAACATATTTCAGGTATTTGGCCGTTACACTCCAAGCAATAAATTCGTTAACACACCAAATCCGACATACATGACAGAGGAAGCTACTAACGTACGGTAGATAGATAGGGCGATTACCGAATAACCCGAACCGCAGGTTGCTCTAACCCGCCCCTACTCCACAAGGGAAAATCAGACCACCCAATTTATAAACAACCACCTTCCCGCTGGTGGCAAACGGAGAAGGATGGTGGGACGACCCCAAAGCAAAACGGCTGGTGACCTCACCAAGAAAACAAGCAGAATTTAACAAGAGTAAATCAAACAACACATCACCAATCAGTTAACTTCTAATAAACTGCGATTTCTCGAGAAGACCTGGCGCAGCACCCCCAAATCGCTCTCCCTAACCGTCCGCTGCCAGCCTCTTCAACGGACGCAGGAAGGCGCGCCCATCTCCCGTCTCTCGGTGTCGCAGCTCGCACCGGCCGGACTGATGTCGTGGGTTGACTCCTGTTGCTCTCACGCTCAAGGCGGACAAGTCACCTTGTGTCCCAGTGCGCGACCAACCAACCGATCGATCCTACCGCCAATGACCATTGCCTGAGCAAATTCGAGGAGATTGGCGGCCTAACGCGCAGACTCAGATGCAGGAACTAAGCCCGGATCGGGCGATCACTCGCTGAGTTCTCTTACTGGCGGAATGGAAAGACTCTCATTTTGACGGCTTTAAAGGTTGATCCGAACGACAGACATACTAGCACTCCGAACGGCACACAGACACTAACTGCCTAACAAATGCGGACGAGAGACAGACTAGCAAGCTGGGACGAGAGACTGACCCAGACCCAAACTTACAAGCTCATAGCGCCCCTTGAATGCACGTGAACAAGCAACCTTTCGCCTTTTCCCACCAGAGGGAGACACCAAAGCTGCGATTGCCACAGCGTCGCCACCGCCAGAAACGGAGGGCGACTGCTCCACACTACGCGCTGCAGCGCGCTCTTCAAAGCAGCAATTTTTACCACGGCTCAAGCGCATTTGTTGACGTGGGACCTCTTCGCTGCTGTTTCTGTCGGCAGTGATTTCAGAACGCTGCGCAGATACTGCTGCAGTTCTGACAAAGCAACTTTACCAGCAGTGAACGATCTTTCTTCTCAATAGCAATTGTATTTCGTATGGAAAACAAAAGAAAGCAATAAGCTTCGCTAAGGCCTCGCACACGCATAGTGAACATTCGCGCGCCGGAGATCATCGCCATCAGTATCTCGTGTGTGTGCTTCGTTTTGTGTTTCGTGCAGTTACGACTCCACTGTTCACATGTGCCATCGCCGTTCTCCGTGTTTTGTGCGCCGTGTCCACAAGTGTTAGTGTTTTTATCGTCCAACGTGAACGGCTTCATGTTTATTGTTTTTTTTGTATCTCCATTTTTTGCCCGCCGTTTTTTGTGTTGTCTGTATCACCTCTATGTCATGTTCGTGTTTCCGCTTAAGGCTGAAGAGCAGCGTACTGTGCTGCTGCCAGCCCGCCTGTATTGGTGATTAAAATTACAATAAAGGAAAAAAAAAAACTTCGCTAAGCAACTCACAGCATAATGGCACAATAGGAAACGTTTCACATTCTGACCTCGTCACCTTGTGGCAAAAAGTGGAACTTGGAACTATTATATTTTTCAGTATACTCCATGGCCGCACTGATTAGTGAACACACCTATGATGTTTCAGCGTCCTGCGATGTGTGCTGCCCGTAATGCGCCACTCGGAACAACGTCAGTTCAATTAAACACCATCTAGCACGTCCGACGTGTCAGAACACGACTGCACGAAAACTAGGAGACATATAGAAAAATGAAACATATCAGTGAACAAAACATCTCTCCAAGTTTTTATTCGTAGTATGCGCCATGGCGTAGCTGCAGAGTGCGCCACTATAGAGCAAGTATGTCAAAAAATATACAGGGTGAGCCACGAACTATTGCCAACTAGAATAACTCTGAAAGTACGATAGTAGCTGAAAAGTTTGTGGGACAAAGGGGGCCTTAATATGACGTTGGCTTTTTGTTTTTAGGAGGTGTCGCGTCAGAGATATGGTCAACTTTTTTTTTTCGTGGGATGCTATAGCTTGGTACTTATTTTCTGATAGCCGCTATCGAGACGAATCCAATAATGTGTAACAATAAGGTCTTTGAAGGTCAAAAAGGGGCATGAACGCCCATTTACAAAAATGATTCAAATGGCTCTGAGCACTATGGGACTCAACATCTTAGGTCATCAGTCCCCTAGAACTTAGAACTACTTAAACCTAACTAACCTAAGGACATCACACACATTCATGACCGAGGCAGGATTCGAACCTGCGACCGTAGCAGTCGCGGAGCTCCGGACTGAAGTGCCAAGAACCGCTCGGCCACCGCGGCCGGCGTCCATTAAGAGAAGGTGTTCGAAGTGATGACCATTGGTATCAATTCAGTGCTGCAATCGTCTTATCATGGATTGAGTGGTATTCCTTATCACTTTGGCACTTATTGAAGCACATGTGCTGACAATTCTCTCTCGTATATCGTGCAAATACTAAATATTCGCCAAATGTTTCGTATCCATCCAACGTGCCATTGACATGTAAAGACCATTCGACGATTTCGCAATACATCACTAATAGGAACTGTAAGACTAGTATTGTCGAATCAAGTGAATATAAATATGCCTTCGAAGAACAAGTCGATACGCTTCTCATTTATGGATAAAGCCAACGAAATTCAGTGAGAGCTAGAGACTTATACGCTGAAATATATCCTCAACGTCCTCACCCTACACGTCGTACATATAAATATGTGAAATATGTGTACGGTACATTGAGAACAACTGGATCTTTCACGCTTCGGAAACATATCCGCCAAAGGAAAGTTACTAAAGAGGAAACGGAAATGTGGTTCGAGATCCTTATGTTAGCTCGCGTCAAATCGCAAGGGATCCTGGCATGAGCCAGAGTAGTGTTGTTCGTGTTGTGCATCTCCATAAATATCATCCTTACCATAGCAGTCTCCACCAAGAATTAACTGCTGCGGATTGCATGCGTCGCATTGAATTCTGCCGATAGGCTCAGTTTCAAATTCAGAGGGATGACACATTTATTAATTTGATTTTATTTACTGACGAGGCTACATTCACGAACCACGGAAATGTTAATTTGCATAACATGCGTTATTGGGCAACGGAAAATCAATGTTGGCTGCTGTAAGTTGCACACCAAAAACCGTGGCCGGTGAATGTATGAAGTGGTACTCTGGTGGACAGAATTATAGGCCCCTATTTCATCGAAGAAAATCTTAATGGTAGGAAGTACTGCAAGAAACATTAGGTCTGTTATTGGAAGAAATACCTTTATGAACAATGAACAGAATGTGGTATCAGCACGATGGGTGTCCGGCACATTTTTCGCCGATGGCTAGAAATGAGGTGCAGAGACAATTCCCAAATTGTTGGATTGGATGCGGAGGAGATGTGACGTGGCCGGTTCGTTCGCCAGACTTGCGCTTTTGGGTATTTTATTGTGGGGATTCGTAAAAGACATTGTTTATAAAGACGTTCCAACTAAACCTGAAGATATGCAAGAGGGAATTGTCAGCGCATGTGCTTCGATAAGTGCCGATGTGATAAGGAATACCACTCAGTCCATGATAAGATTGCTGCACTGCATTGATACCAATGGTCAACATTTTGAACACCTTCTGTAAATGGACGTTCATGCCACATTTGTGACCTTCGTTGACCTTCAAAGACCTTACTGTTACACATCATTGGATTCGTCTCGACAGCGGCTATCAGAAAATAAGTACCAAGCTATAGCGTCCCGTTTAAAAAAACAAAATTCACCTTCATATTTCTGAAGCGACCCCACCTAGCAACAAAAACCCAAAGTCGTATTATGGCGCCTGTTGTCCTATGCAACTTTTGTCCCACAAACTATTCAGCTTCTATCATACTTTCGGAGTTATTCTTGGTGGCAGTAGTTAGTGACTCACCGCGTCGTATTACGACATAGAATTAGGTTGCGCCTGTAGATAGGCAACCCAATGAATAGGTCTCGAAAGTGAGCTACGTTTCGTGTAATGCGGCAGTGACTTAACTGAGTTGCACAATCATTTTTACCTTTGCTGCATCACAAACGCCACCTGAAACGTGAGTTAAAAATACCCGAGAGATGTTTCACTGACATATGTCAGTCTTCTGTATGTCTTGCAGTTTTTCGCACATTCATCTTCTGAAACCTTGTATGTACTTATGAATAACTCTGTACATTGTATTGCAGTTTATGTAGAAAATTTGGTCTTCCGGAATATCAGCGCGGGTATGTGCCCGGTATCGACAGTTACGAAAGATTTCAGTATGCTGTCTTCAGTGAAGCGATGCCATAAGAAGATTTTTCCCTGGTGTTCTTTTCTACGTACTCGTGATCAACTAATCAGAAACGTTTTGTGTCTCCTTCAATGACTGAAAAGCATGGTGACATGCATCCTTTGAGGCACTGGCCAGCCGTTCTACTCCTTGACATCCCTGTCACCGCTCCACATCAGTGGAAGTGATTGAAATTGGGTCCACGAAATGTGCCTCTCAACTGACACCATTCCGTCTGTAATCAATATGACAGGTGACAGGAAACATATTGGGCACATGAGCACTGTAGTGTATGAGTAGTGTTCTTTGAACCATCGTTCACAGTCAGTAGTATCGTTGTAAGTTTAGGAATTATAAATAAGGCCATGGCCCAGTGCTGAGTACAAAAATGCAATGAAATTCAGGAACTTAAACAGAGGTTGCCAAAATTTGAGGAACTGCTGAACTGAAGTGTAAATGATCCTACGGTGGGTACCAAAAAGGCAGTAAGTATTCAAATCAATGAGAAACTAAGGTAACTTTTACACAAGTCACCAAGACAAAAATAAAACCAGGGCCATTTGAGTGTGCATAGACACAACTCAATAACTGTACATGTAGGGGGTGAATAAACCACTATATTTCACCACTTGACAGTGACGTGTATGTGATGCACATATGATGTGACGATCTCCTACAAGATTTCTCGTGGTCTCACGTGACCATTTGTTAACTGCTGGCACTTCTCATCTTTATATTCCTGGCTTTTGAGGTGGCTGTCTGACCGTCCCAGCAGCTGAACTTGCTCGTCATTCCCCGCTTTCTGCCAACTCCTCCTCCAGGCAGAACGCCACAATAGTAGACTACTGTACTTGTGTGTTGTGTTCAAATGTGTGTGAAGTCCTAAGGGACCAAACTGCTGAGGTCATCGGTCCCTAGGCTTACACACTACTTAAACTACCTCAAACTAACTTATGCTGAGAACAACACACACACACATGCCCGAGAGATGACTCGAACCTTCGGCGAGAGGGGCCGAGCAATCCGTGGCATGGCGCGACGTGAGTGGTGTTGCTACCGTCTGTGGTAATTGTCCTACAGTGACGTTATACTCGTTAGCTGAGATCAGACGAGGCAAAAGAGCGCTTAAAGATTCAAGCATCGGACCATTAGTAAGACCATCCAGAAAGGCGTGGAAAATGATTATGTCAAAAAGCGACAACAGACTTCGGAATGAATGGTATCCGACTCAAAACCTGAAAAGTAAGTCGAAAATAGGCTAAAGTAGCTCCACAAGGCAGACAGAATGTTTATTTTCAAACAGCGTGTATGATGCCAGAATGAGATTTTCACTCTGCAGCGGAGTGTGCGCCGATATGAAATTTCCTGGCAGATTAAAACTGTGTGCCGGATCGAGACTCAAACACGGGACTTTTGCCTTCCACTTGCCTTCCACCGGCAAGTGCTTTACCGACTGAGCTACGCAAGCACGACTCAGGTCCCGTCCCCACAGCTTCAATTTTGGCACCATCTCTTCCTCTACCTTCCAAACGTCACAGAAACTCTTCCGCGGAAACACTTGCCCGCAAAAGGCAAATGTCCTGAGTCTGAGTCTCGGTCCGACACACAGTTTTAATCTGCCAGGAAGTTTCAGCACGTATGATGCATTTGTATCTCCTGAGAGCATCTCTTGTGTGACTCACCTCAGATGTAATATCAGTCATTTCTGTATCAAAGTCTCATTCACCGACTGTTCATGAGAGACAACGGTATCGTCAGGCTTGTCCCAGGGAAGTGCGATAGGACCGCCCTTATTCTGTACACTCGCAAATGATCTGACTATTACCGCCGCTGTGGCCGAGAAGTTCTACCCGTTTCAGTCCGGAACCACGCTGCTGCTACGGTCGCAATTTCGAAACCTGCCTCGGGCATGGATGTGTGTGATGTCCTTAGGTTAGTTGGATTTAAGTAGTTCTAAGTCTAGGGGACTGACGACCTCAGACGTTAAGTCCTATAGTGCTTAGAGTCGTTTGAACCATTTTTGATCTGACGAACCGGGTATGCAGCAATATCCAGCAGTTTGCTGATGCTGCTGTTGTTTACGGGTAGGCGTCATTGCTTAGTGACTAAGAGTATACAAGCTGACAGACAAATTTTGTGATTAGTGTGATAAGTTGCAGCTCGCTCTAAATGTAGAAAAATGTGAGTTAATGCATATTAGTGGGTAAAACCGGTTATGTTCGAATACGGCATTAGCAGTGTCGTGTTTGATACAGGCACGTCAATTAAATATCTAGACGTAAATTTGCAAAGCGATATGAAATGGGACAAGCACATAAGACGGTAGCTGGGAAGACGAATGGTAGACTTAAGTATTGCTCGAATGTTTGGCATCCTCATCAGGTCGTTTTAGAGAAAAACATCGAAAAAATTCAGAGGGAGACTTCTATATTATCAAGAAGTGAGTATTATGGAGGTGCTTTGTGAACTAAAGTGGTGATCTCTGGAACGAAGACGACTTTCTTTTTGCGGAAAACTGTTATGAAAATGGAACTGGGATTTGAAGTTGACTACAGAATGATTCTGCTGCCCCTGACGTACATTTCGCGTAAGGAACACGAAAACAAGTGAAATTAGGACTCATAAGGACACATATAGTCTGTCGTTTCTCACTCACTCTGTGTGTGAAGGTAACAGGAGTGGGAACGGCTAGTAGTGGTACAAGGTATCCTCCGCCAGGCATCATACGGTAGCTTGCTGGGTATGTATGTAGACACATATGTGGAATGCTCTCCGAAAGACTCCCAAATACTTCGACTAACCGATTATTTAATTCCTCCTTCTCACTGATCGATACATCAGATGAAAACGTTGCAACTCTGTCTTCAGGGCCGCCCCTGCTCGGTAGTTTTGTTGAATTTCTCTTACTGTGTCCCTCATGACTTTGAATTTCCCATCGTATGATATTTGCAATTGGAAGCCTCAGTGTACAATATCACTCAACGAACTTTCGTGTTGTGGAACGACCCCTGTCGGTCTGCATACAGGATGCCAAACTCCCCAATCTTTTGTCGAAAAGATCGTGGACGGCAATTAGCGTGTAGCACGGGAACTCGTTCCCAACATGTTCCTGTTGTGACTTCTCACAACAAAACAGTTGATGGTTTCTTAGTGGTTTACATGTCGGATATTCTTGCGAAAAACGCTGAGAATATTTCAAGTGCCCCTGCCTTTCTGAGCGGCCAAGAAAGCTACTGCCCAGCTAAAACCTGGTTTATAACGCGATAAACCGTCAAGCCTTCGCTCGAATATCTTGGGCTCTTGGAGCTTGTTGGCGTCCCTCCGCCTTCAGTCAATCTAAGAATCTGGTACCCATTGCAAAGCAAAGAAAACACAAACGCTTTCTTATGATGTTACTTAAAATCCGTCTTGATTGTAAATTTTTATATATATATATATATATATATATATATATTTTATTATTCATATAGTTGCTGGATTTGGACGGGTTACTCCTGTAACTGAAATATCAGATCTGAAGATGGTTCTGAATGAACCGAAACCGGTCATATGAATAATAAAAAAAAAAAATTGCAATCAAGACGGATTTTAAGTAACATTATAAAATCAGTGATTGCTGTTATCACATAAGACATTATGTCTGTTTTTGCAAAGGTTTCTTATGAATCATATCTGTTTACTGCGTCTCTCTCGATAGTCTCACAACGTGCAGGTACGGCTTAGGTGGAGCCCTGTTGTCCCGAGGATCGGTGTACGAAATTCTGTAGCACATTGACTTCCCAGGTTGTTCATCAGCGAGAGACGATTACAGACATATCAGGTGTCCTATATCAGGTGTCAGTTGCAGATGTCTCGACATGATAGTCACTCTGCACCGGCTCTAACGGTCCCTGTTACATCGCCATACATGTTTTTTCAGTGTACTCAAATCCTGCCATCGACGTGTAGCAGGGTGCATTGTGACACATGAATCAACGTGCGCAACAGTGGTGTTCCATTGCTTTGTTGTGTGGTGAGCAGAGAATCACATGTGGGTAAGTCCTGTACTCTAATGCGGGTGGTGGTTCTGGATCTTATGACCAGTCATTTGTTGTTTTTGTTGTTGTTGTTGTCCTGAAATTAATTTTCTAGTGATATGATCCGCAGCAATAAGTGATCGCTACCCCTGCAACCGACATGGCTGCCCACTGCAGTTTACCGTCATACTGATGGCCTTCCCTGAGACAAGGCACTTACAGCATACGTTTGAGTTGGTGCCGTTTGTGAAGCACAATGCCGTCATGGACTCTGAGAATCTTATGCATTAGGCACCCGTCCTGCGACAAAATGTTTTGCTATGTGCTCCAGTGTTACACAGTCAGTATAAGAACTCTCGGTCATATCACATGAGGACTATTTCATTCACTGTTGCGATATAAGCGCTCTCTTTCCAACACACCAAGTACCTTCAGCAGATCTGAAGATTGCAACAGCCGAAAACGTGCATTGTACAACTTACGTTATCAAGACGCACCATTACAAATAAATTGCTATAACGTGATCCCTCACTCGTTTACAGATTTTATGTCTTCAGTTAGTACTTTCAACCGCCCAGACCGTATGGATACTGTTGTGTCGGCAGATTAGCCAACACAACGTACACTAATTTTTAGAGGAGGCCGAAATGCACGCGTCTACTCACGCCGGCTGGCGTTAGGTCTGAAACAGGATACGTAATGACTGCTATAAAGAAAAGTACGTAGCTGCTGGAATACTTAACTTTAATCCATCATTTGTATACAGCATTCTTGATGATACAAGTGAGACTCTCTCTAGAAATGGTTAATGGCGCCTTGCTAGGTCGTAGCCATGGACTTAGCTGAAGGCTATTCTATCTATCTCTCGGCAAATGAGAGAAAGGCTTCGTCAGGTTAGTCGCTAGCAAAGTCGTCGTACAACTGGGGCGAGTGCTAGTACGTCTCTCTAGACCTGCCGTGTGGTGGCGCTCGGTCTGCAATTACTGACAGTGGCGACACGCGGGTCCGACTTGTACTAATGGACCGCGGCCGATTTAACCCTTTGTTTCCTGACATAAGAAAAAATTTACTTTTTAGCATTTTATTTGCAGAATTGATGCTATTGTGGCCTCAAATGACGGTAGGATTTTTTGTAAAATTTTATTTTATTTTTCACAACTTTTTTCTCTCCTGGTACTCAGAAGTACCGTCAGACTCCATGGACAGAATCACAATATGCGCAGAAAAATGCTCCAATTTTTATAACTTGTACTTTATTCCACATAAATATTAAATATTTTTACAATAGAAAATTAATTAACAGAAATATGATATTTCTGAATTTTTTTAAAAATTTCGCATAAATTTATTCTAGAGCAACTTCACAATACATAGTAACTTAGCTATACATTTTTGACAGTATATACATATCACATATTTAGTGTTAGTGATACCTCATGAAATTGTAGGAAACAGTTCTTTTTCTCATTGTAGTACAAATACACTTTACATGTACTACATTGTGAATGTGGTGTCGACTGAATTTTATTTTTCGCACACATTTTGCATCGTCCTCTTTTACAACTGAACACTACAAAATGGTTTTCTCAGTTGCCAAGACGTACATTCTGCGGAACAGAAAAGTTATCCTTCCTTCTCTTTGGGGGAGTTATTTCATCTTTACCAGAGTTTCTCTTTTTGAGATTTGGCACTTGCTGTTCATTCATTACCCTAGTGCCAAAGCACTCCTGAATTCCAGCAGTGGCAGTGCCCCATGTAGATCACTGGAAATGACGTAAGCATTGACAAAAGCAATTTCTATTGCTCCCCAGAAGAGACGGTGCCACTGTTTCTTTGATCGCCTGTCAAGACCATAAGTTGAACGTAATCTGTCTGCATGATCCACACCACCCATGTGTTTATTGTAATCACATACAATAACTGGTCATGGTATAGTCATACTAGTTCCAGCTTTCTGTTTTCTTGTCACTACGCTCTGTTCAGTGCCATGGAAGTTTGACGCAAAATACACTACTTTATTTTCCCTCCATTGAAATACTGTCAGGTCTAAAGATGACTCTCTGTGATTAGATTCCCCACGGTTTAGACATTTTTCTTTAGGTAAATTCCCTGGCAAACCTTTCCTGTTTGTTCTAATTGTTCCACAGGCAAATGTATTTACGGATTTCTGTGTGAGAAAAAGTGGACAGAACAACTAGTGAGAGGTAACGTATTGTTGCTATAATAAAATGTTCGCACAACCTGACGGTACTAATAAGTCCGCCTTATATTTTCCACTTTATCTCATTCACTTGTAACGTAATGCTTCAAGCTATTATAAAAAAACAAAGAAGGTAAGTACGTATAATGGAAAACTCAACGGAAGTTTCAATAAACTGCACACAAATTCAGGCAACACCATGGAAACAAGCACATACAATCTTCTGTTTTCACAGCAGCGCGCGAAAAACAATTTCAAGCTCTGACCGCCAGAGAGGTCTATGTATTGCACAATAACATCTATGAAACAGTAGAGCAGAGTTACTGTTACGTACCGACAGGCTTTCAGATCACGAAACTGCACCACGAGAAAATAATGAGAGTCGAAACTTACTGGTACTTTTAAGTACCGTCAGGCAACAAAGGGTTAAAGCTACCACCTAGCAAGTGTGGTGTCTGGTGGTGACACCACAGATACAGTATATCACTGCAGCAATGCAGCAAGCGTTTAACTGTGTCAGCACTCACTGTGTATAACGCTTACCACAGAGTAAAGGCACTGAACTATATAACTACATCGTAGACACTGACTCACTGAATAAGTCCAAACTGCCAGTTTTTAAGGGTTCCTGAAGCTACTTTAGATGTAACTCGCATAAATCCAATTCTAGAGGACAGGTGTGAAAAATAAACTATACATTGGCTATGTTCACATAACGATCATTACATTGGTTCTTGTAGCTGAATGAAGACTACTGCGAAGGTACTTATAGTAGCTAAATTTTTACACTACTGCTCATTAATTTGAATAACACTAATAATTTATTGACGTCTAATTACCTTTAGATACCGTATAATATTATAGCAAAGGAATAGTATAACATTGGTACACATGCCAGGTTTATGTGTTTGTTACCATCTACATACAGTATTATCCTGAAGAGTATTGTTTGTATAAACTGGTATGTTTACCTGTGTGACGAATGAATGCCCCTGTTCCCTGTAGTGTTATGATATCTGTAATGTGTTTCATGCAGTGTTATAACGCTTACTATTTGGTAACTGCACTTCTGTGTGCGCGTCGTTATTATGGCTCCAACACTGGAGAGATCTACAGACAAGCGTATTATAGTTATAGCATTCAGACAAACAGGTGTACCTACGGCCTAAATTGCGAAATACTGTGGCGTGTGTATTGGGGGGAGTGCAACACAGGCTTCACTGCAAAAGGCACCAGGTTGCAATAAGGACCTACCACGACCTGGACGAACTTATCATCATCATCATCATCATCACGCGATCAGGCCCAGAGGACCGCGCGCCACCACAGTTAGAGCTCCCCATCCGTCTCTGTCTTCTGCTATCTGTCTCCAGTTTTCCGTGACTCCCAGCTGCTACAGGTCTTCTCTCACTCCATCGATCCTCCTCTTTCTAGGTCTTCCCACTGGTCTGCTGCCTGACGGGATCCAGTCCATTGTGATTTTGGGCCATCTTGTTGCCTCCATTCTAACAACATGTCCAGCCCATTGCAGTCTTTTGCTTCTCAACACTCGCAAGATGTTAGGCTCCTTGTACAGCTCTTCTAATTCAGTGTTATGGCGTCTTCTCCATTCTCCAGTAGTCTGATCTCTGACTGGTCCAAATATTTTCCTGAGGACTTTCCTTTCAAATGTTAGCAGTCGCTTAAGGTCTTGTTTTCGAGTGCTCCAGGTTTGAGAACCATAAAGTACTACTGGCATTATTAATGTCTTATACAACCGTAGCTTTAGTTGTTGCGAGACACTTCTCCATTTTGATATAGGGTCTAGAGAATTGGACGAACTTATAAAACGAAAAAAAGTAATGACAATTCTTAAGTATTACTAGAAAGAGAAGTAGGTTCGAACAGCAGCAACACTACGTGTAGAATTGGTACAAATGAGGATAAAATCATTTCTGTTGCAACAGAAACAGGAGACTGAGTGGTGCCGGTTTGGAAGGACATGCGGCAGGGGGGAAAGCCCTTCTGAAGCCCGTAAACAGGAAGAAGAGACTCGAATGGGCTAGGAAACATAGTAGGTGGATACCTGAAGAATGGAAGAAAATGTTATTCACAGATGAATTGAAACTCGGGTTTTTGATACCAGAACGAGGACGTTTGTTCGTTGATCCTGATCCGAAGGAGAAAGGATGTTCCAGAAATGCATTCTAATTACAATTAAACATGGTGGGGCTTTTATTACTGTTTGGGGACATTTTACAGGATACATAGTTGGCAGCATTGTGAAAATACGAGGAGTATGGACTAGAAACTCTGCTATCACATGGTTTAGAATCATACGATATTGAGTGGATTGCACTTAACAGGCATAGGATTCACATTACAACAGAATATTGACAAAATCATCGGCCGGCGCTGTACAGGAAGTACACTGTATCAAAGGATAAACATAAGGTTCTGAAAGAATTGGTGTGGCCTTCCCAAACTGTATGGTATGAAGTGGACAGATGTTCACATAACAAGCAAGAAACATCTCTGCATTGTCGTTAAGGAAGTTCGGAGTCATATAGACTCACCACACCTACAAAAACGTATTGACCGCTTGTCTCTAGTTTCTGAGACAGTCATTAAATACAAGGAAGGATTCTTTGATGAAAGTGAAATAAAATTTATCTGTTTATATTTTATATGTTTAGGTGTGTATAATTATATTTTTGATTATATATATATATATATATATATATATATATATATATATATATCGTTCATTAAACGATGTGACCTCTTTGAGTCGTGGATTCAGGTAGGCTTTCAGCATTCCTCTCCAAGTGGGACGTCTTGGGCAGTTCTCTGCCAGGTGTTACCAGCGATCGTCTTGATGTCTTTGTCCCATCTGTCTGGTGGTGTTCGTCTAGGCCTCCGGTGCTCTCTCGGACTCCACTCCAGTACTAGCTTCGTCCATCTGTTGTCTTTTCTAAATTGCGACGTGGCCAGCCCACTGCCATTTCAAGGAATCTACTGTATCTAAGATGTCGTTAACCTTCGTCACAGACCGGATGTCATCTGCCCTTTTCCTATCCTTTCTTGTATAGCCCAGCATTGATCTCTCCATGGCTCTCTGTGCTGACCTAAGTTCTAAGCTTCCCTTTTGTAATATATATATATATATATATATATATATATATATATATATATATATATATATATATATATATATATATATATATGTATGAGACACACGTATGTCGCAGAGTGCCTACATCCTGCCGGCTTTCAGTGGCATATCAAATACAAAATATCGGATATTGGTTTACTGAAATTAAGAAGTAGTACTGTGTATTGGTGAAAGTGATATTTTTTGTAATGTAATAGCAGCCTCATTGATTCTAGAGAAAATGTAATTAGTCTGTTTCATCCTTTGATCATCTGCATTGCAATTGGTGAAGCTGTTTTTCTTTCTCTCTCTCTCTCTCTCTCTCTCTCTCTCTCTATCTCCCCATTTCTCTCTGTCTCTCTCTCTCGTCATCCAGAAAACCAGAAAACGTTTTGTAGAGCCAAATATTCGCTGACGCTTCCCGGTGACGTCAGGCCTCCTTTAGTATTCTACGGCCATGGGACGACGAGATTTCACCGAACTAGCAGGATCTACTAATTAGGTGTGCTGCACACTATCCACCCCAGTAAACAGATACGGTGATTTTCACCAAGAAAACATTAAGACTGAATGCCTCTAAGTGGAGAAAGATATTTTAGAAGCTAATGAGGAACTTAAATTTCGCTGGGCCAACCCCTAATATACGGAGGACATGACTGGAATACAGGCAACACACAAGACATACATATGTCGTAGAGTGCCTACACCCTGCCGGCTTTCAGTGGCGTATGAAAAAAAAATAAAAAATAAAAAATAAATAAATAAATAAGTAAATAAAAAAAAACCAGCGCCCAGCGTCGCCGGAAAGCGTCAACGAATATTTTGTCTCTGTCAAAAGTTGTTCCCCATGACGTTATCTGTCACCCCTAGAAATTTGTCACAAAGGTTTGAAACACCATCCTGTATATCTGTAAATCATTTCGTATAATGTAAGTATCGACTGTCGCCGCGCTAAAGTCTTTGCCACGCTGGATGTCATTCCGAGGGAACATTATCTTTGGCGCTCTCTGCAAGCGAGTCGGTCTTGCGGATCTGGCTGTCTGTCTTCCGGATGCGGCCAGTGTCCAGTTGAACGAGCTGGGGAGGTGTCTCGAGTTGGCAAGAATCAAGAGGGAAACCAGTGCTGTCCAACAGTTACCTGTTTCTGGCGGGTCTATTGATTTTGAATTTTGTTCAGATTACTGGTCGCGTCTGGATGTGGTTTACTCGGTATCTTTTTGTCATTATCTGTAAAACATTTCTTGATGACATACGTCGGAATAATAATTGGTATATTTAAAAAATGGTTGAAATGGCTCTGAGCACTAAGGGACTTAACGTCTGAGGTCATCAGTCCCCTAAAACTTAGAACTACTTAAACCTAACTAACCTAAGGACATCACACACAACCATGCCCGATGCAGGATTCGAACCTGCGACCGTAGCGGTCGCTCGATAGCAGACTGTAGCACCTAGAACCACTCGGCCACCTCCGCGGGCGGTATATTTAAAGTTACATCATTATAATAATGGTGTAAATCAGTCATTATTCTTTTCATCTTTTGATATTAACTTATTAGCTTTTTATTTATTTATTTAACTTTGAAACGGAACTTGTTTTCCCGTTCCATATATTTCTCAATAAATTCCGGTTCAGGAGAATTATAGCCAGAGTGTTTTTACTCTGCAGAAATGAATCAGTAACAAGCAGGCAAGAATGGACCAAACGGTGTTTATTTATTGATTTTTGTTTCGTGTGTGCCACGTTTCCTTGCACAGCCTTTCCCTTGTGCGACCTGGGCTGTATGAATGAGATATTATGTGAAGTAGCAGAAAGCTTTAGCCAGAGGTTGTAGCATTGCAAGAGTAGAGTGGTTCTGTGGTAGTATAGTACCAACCCCTAAATGCGAACAAGACTGGCAAAGAAAGTGCGCAAGTCAGGTCAGAGAAGTCGCTAAGGCACGAGTATTGGCTCTGTCAGGTCGGCGAACCACACCCTCCACCACCTTTTGAACGAGCAACGGTTCGGCGATGAGGCCGCAGGTCCACTGGTTCCTGGGTAGCTGGACACACATGGAGACGCAGCTCTCGACCTATGGTAATATTAACAAAGGCATTGGAATGTTTCAAACTGTTCGTTACTAAAGTCCAGATGTTGAAATCAGGTGTTTGATTACCACGAAACCCCCATAAGGGAGTTTATTTTGGTAATTTGGTCAAATTTCAATAAGAACTTTGCGTTTGTGCCTTGGTCAGGCCACGCACCATGGGCCTTAAGCTCACAGTCGTATTGTTCCTCTGTGCGTAACCGAAGTTAACTCATTTGATGTATTTTAATGTGGTGTTCATTTCACAGCAAGGGGATTTTTGTAATTTTTCATACGTTTTCTTTGGATACTTAGTTTCCCACAACGTGGTCGGTTGGAGCAACCACCACATTGATAAAGGGACAGTTTCGGTCTGAAAATGTACAGTAGAGGTGCGTGTAAGATAGGGAACGAATAATCTTGTGTGTCGGTGTTTTTGCATTTCTGTTGGCTACTGCAACTTAGCCATATGTGTTTCTTGTGCCTCCCGTAACTATTTGATTTGCTTGTCATGTTGTGCATTACATAAAATATACAGTTTAAACCCTTTCAATCTAGGAAAAGTTCTGATTTTAAGGCCCATTGATGGGATATAGACTTGAAAAATTTTCCCGCCACATCTCCACTCCTCCCAGCATGGTAATGTAGTCTTGTTTCGGAACGCAAGATTAAACCAAAATTGTTGGCAGTCATAGTCAAGTGCACCACTTGATATCTCTCTTCAGCGTACCTTTCTCATCAAAATTGAAATTCTTAGGCAAATACTCTTCCGCCCTGGCCGAGATCGCTTGTAGTGTCTTCGCTGAACTTGTTCTGCATGTCCTGTAGTAATTAAACGTAGTATCAATAGCAAGCATGGGTTTAAATATAGTTGTGTGCATGCACAAAATTCCATTGAATCCACGTCTGCACTCCCCTCTCCCTTTCCATAATTACGTGGCGATTGAAAATCATGTTAACTAGAGGGACCAATTGTGATGATGTGTAATCTGAGAGCCTCTTCTATTGCGTAAAAATGGGCAGTAACTATTGCAATAAAGATTCGGCTGTGAGTTGAAATGCAATAGGTATTAAATAAACATCAATTAATCTATATCCTCGACTGATTATTTCCTCCCTTTACCATAAACAACATCAAGAATAGGTGAAACCTAAAGTTAGCCTTTCCTCAGTCGCATGCTGGGTCGACAAATGAAAGTAAATAAAGGCTCTATGTTGCCTATTAAGGCCTGCATAGGTGCCTTCTGTAGTAGTTTTTTTAAAAAAAAAGATTACTTTCTCCGTTGCCTTTAGATTTTTACCGGTTGGTTGAACCCAACCGCTATAAATCATTAATACTCGGTCCGCCCCGATAGCTGAATGGTTCAGCCGGCACGGTAGCTCAGCGTGTTCGGTCAAAGGGCTAGCTGTCCTCTGTAATAAAAAAAAACTGAGTTAATGGATCAAACGACGAACTGAAAGGGGTGTCTTTCGACGTCCGCCCGGAGCAGATACAACGTACGAAAACGAACAAAAAGAGATTTAAAAAAATTGTCAGCGTGACGGACTGCCCTCCTAAGGGGCCCGGGTTCGACTCCCGGCTGGGTCGGGGATTTTCTCCGCTCACGGACTGTGTGTTGTGTTGTCTTCATCATCATTACATCCCCATCCGGCGCGCAGGTTGCCCAATGTGGCGTCGAATGTAATAATGCTTTTTGTATTCCAGTCTCTGATAACAAATGTATTCTTTAGACGATTACCGATTTCAGTCTGTAATGACCATCTTCAGACCTTTTTTACACCACGTCCTAAAGTGATATGGCCATAATTGCATCGTCAAAACATATCACGTTAGGACATGGTGTAAAAAAGATCTGAAGATGGTCATTACAGACTGAAACCGGTTATCGTCTAAAGAATTCATTTGTGATCAGAGACTGGAATAAAAAAGCATTTTACAGTATTGGATCACTGTTTGTAAACGCGATTATGTCGCAATTGGTGGAATGTAATAATACCTGCACCAAGGCGGCCGGATCTGCCCCGTAAGGGGAACCAGCAGTAACGACTCAGGGGCCTGTTAATTTCGTGGACCACACGAATTTGTTAAAGCAGTACTATATAGTGTAGCTTGCAGGAGCTGTAGGACTTGATAAGCGACGGTAATCTTCCTACCAGGTGGAGTTTTACCAGTACCGGTAGTAAGAGGATACGTTGCATGTGGCGCCCCTACCAGGTCGAGTTTCTACCAGTACCATCGGTAGTAGAGGTGGCTTTGCAACTTGAATTCATTAGAACCGTGAGACAGAATCGTTCTGGAGTCAGCTTCAGAACTTTCTCAGTAGTGTTCTTCGATATGAATGTCTCCTTCCCTCCAGTTATTCCTACTTGAGCTCCAGAAGCCTATCCGTAAAATTTCCATGTTCATAGGACCTACCGTTAACAAATCTAGCAGCTCACCTCTGAATTGCTTCGATGTCTTCTTTCAATCCAAGCTGGTGTGGATCTCAAATATTCGCGCAGTACCCAAAAATAGGTAGCACTAGCGTCCTATATGCGGTGTCTTTACAGGTGAACTACACTTTCCTAAAATTCTCCCAAAAAACCGAGGCCGACCATTCAGATTCCCTCCCACAGTCCTCAGAGGCGCGTCAAATTTCAAATCGCTTCGCAGTGTTATGCCCAGATATTTAAACGACCTGACTGTGTCAAGCAGTGCACTACTAATCCTGTATCCGAAATTTACGGGTTTCTTTTTGCTACTCATCTGCATTAACTTACATTTTTCTACATTAAGAGTCAGCTGGCATTCATCATACCAACAAGAAATTTTGTCTAGGTCTTCTTGTATCAACCTACAGTCACTTATTTTCGACACCTTCCTGTGCACCACAGCATCATCATCGATCAGTACCAGATAGCTGCCCGCCCTGTCTACCAAGTCATTTATGTATATAGAAAATAGCAACTGTCATATCACACTTCTCTGGAGCATTCCTGATGTTACCCATGTCTCAGATGACCACTCGCTGTCTATTACATAAGAAGAAATCGAACCAGTCATCTTTGAACCAATTCCGTATACTCATACCTTTGTTCACAGTCTGCAGTGGGGTACCATGTCGAATGCTTTTTGGAAATCTAGAAATATGGAATCTGACTGTTGCCCTTCATCCATATCAAGTGAGAAAGAGACACATGCCCTGAAGAACAAACAGTACGCGAGATCCGCAGATGTAATACTTATTATGAAAACTGAACTGGGAGGGGAGAGAAAGGAGAGAAAAGGTTATGCTGCAGGTGATATCATTAGTTCCCTCCCTTTCTTTTCCATTCTTTCCCTCTCTTTTACATAAGGTAGTATCAAAATGATTTAAGTGTCTGAAATAAATTATACTGACATTATTTGTACTACTTTAGCAACTGCCACTAATAGTGGTAATACTTAATAATAGTAATAATAATGATGACAACAACAAATATAATAATAATAATAATAATGACAATAATGGTAGTGGAAGGTGTAAGAAGAAATTGTAGTCCTGAAAATAGATGTTTTCTGAGATAGAGATTTCTGGGAAAGTATAAGGAGACTGCATGGGCTAAGAAGTGAGGAAGAGCAGGTTGGAAAGAGGTGTTAGATGCGTAACGAGTGTGTGCAGGGTCAATGGTAATCTTATTGCTGCTTTAGCTGGTGATATTATTTAGTTCTCTGAAATAATACAGGAGGTCGTCCCGGAGTCGGTTTCCTACTATTGAGGACTTCCAGAAGGTGGCTGTACGATGGAATGGGATAGAAGGGACTTTTCTCTGATAGGAACGGGTGTTTCTGCCGTTTCTCCGGACAACAGCGTTGAGGTCAGCTATGAGGGGCAGTGTACATTGCTAAGACAGTAGAGAAGGCAGAGCGTATGGAAATCTCTACACATGTGTACACACAGGCAGGATAGCTGTACTTATGATTGTGGAATAAGATCAAATACTCGAACATCACATATATAACGAGGGCAGGATTTCGTAACCAGTTCCAGACGCCGTGAGTTTTCCTGAGAAATGTGTTGCAGGATAACATCGACGTAATCAATAATTTGGATTGTAAGTGTTTGTACTGGTTTCTTTTTTAGGTCATCAGGGAAGACCTCTTTATTTTTGAGGAAACTGTCAGAACGTGCTCAGTCCAAGTTATATTTTCATGTATTATTGCTCCTAGACTCCTTTCAGAAGGAGAGAACTTGATATTTGTCCCATTTAGGTTTAACGATGATAGGATTCCCCCATATTTTCGGCTAATGAGCTTGTATCCTGTGCCCATTCTGATAGCGCACACAGTTCGGTATTGCGATTCTCGATAGCTGTCTTCAGGTTTATTTGCTTTGCACTTAGATGTACATATGGTGTATGCAATAGGACAAGACAGATGACAGATGACGAAAGGAATATAGGACCTAATATCGATCCATGGGGAACGCCTGATACTACCTGCCAGGATTATGAGGCTTTCGTGCCGGACGTGACACATTGCTGGCGAGACGCCAGGCATTAACGAAACCGTTGCATTGCACATAGCGACAAATGAAGGCTGCTAACTTTGGCAAGTAAAATGTCATTTTCGATGGTGTCAAAAGATTTGCTGAAGTCTAAGAGGCACATGGTAGTTACCACTTGAGCATCCATGGCAAGCTTCAGGTCATCTGTTACCTTTATTAAGGCACATGCCACGCTGCGATTTTCTGCTGACTGACATTCGTTTAGTAGGTTGTTTATAGTTAGGTGGTTTGTCAGCTGGTCGTTGGCTCTATATTCTAATGCCTTTGACGGGGCAGGAAAAACGCAAATAGCTGGGTAATCAGAAGGTGCTATGGCAGCGTCCTTTGTAGTTAATGGCTTAACTAGTCATTGTTCCCAGACCTCATGGAAAACACTTGAGGTTAAGGAGTGGTTGAAGATATATGTTATAGTGGGTATTAGTGGATCAGTAACAAGCTTCATTATTTCGACTGTAACATCATCGTTTCCAGTAGATGCTGGTATGATACACATGATGTCTTTTTGTCGGTGTTGCAAGTAACATGCTTTAGATAGAGTTTTTCATGGATAGATTTGTTTACTGCCATGAAGTGATAAATGAGTCTCTGTTTTGTTTGTGATTCATTTGTCGTTTTAGATAATTGTTATAACTTCGCTGCACGCTGTGTTGTTGTTTACTGGATATATAATTCGGGGATAGAAGCTTCTTTGAACAGAGTATTCAGATATGAATTTGTTGTTTATCTAATTTTAAATAGTAAAAAAAAAACACACATATCTTTCTTGCTGTAGTTGCAGCGTCAGTTGCTAACAGTACCTTTGACTGTTGAAATATGTACAGATACCTCTGATTTAGGAATCAGACCATCTTCAATACAACAGCTGTTCAGTAGATATCGAGCCCTAGCCACTATGAAAGTCTGTAAACGTTATTCAGCTGGCAAACTCACAAAATGGACTCATTGCATGAATGTACCAACTTAAGTACTCCCTCCGCTGGAGCTTCGGACAGGCGGTGCTTGCACCTCATTGGCTGCGGCGTAATCGTTGGTCGTAGCGTCCTCCTGCCGTTCTGGCGACTGTAGGAAACGTGGCGGCGTAACTGGTGACTCGTTTCAAAAGACTCTGAGCACTATGGGACTTCTGAGGTCATCAGTCCCCTAGGACTCAGAACTACTTGAACCTAACTAACCTAAGGACATCACACACATCCGTGCCCGAGGCAGGATTCGAACCTGCGACCGTAACGGTAGCGCAGTTCCAGACTGTAGCGCCTAGAACTGCTCGGCCACCCTGGCCGGCGGTGACTCGTTTATTTGAAAGTGCAGCCGACAGGGTAGCGACTGATATCACAGTAATGTGAAGTACCGGTTCAGTTCATCGGCTGGAACAATGGGATCAGCGGCAGCTTCTACTCTACCTATACCAGGACCACGGAGGTTTTCCCATAGGACAGCCAGTCTATTAATGTCGCCGATTAACATACGGGCATCCATGAGTTTTGGATTTCTCACAACTTGAATGACTCTGTTCCGCTTCTGCTTATAAATACACTCCTGGAAATGGAAAAAAGAACACATTGACACCGGTGTGTCAGACCCACCATACTTGCTCCGGACACTGCGAGAGGGCTGTACAAGCAATGATCACACGCACGGCACAGCGGACACACCAGGAACCGAGGTGTTGGCCGTCGAACGGCGCTAGCTGCGCAGCATTTGTGCACCGCCGCCGTCAGTGTCAGCCAGTTTGCCGTGGCATACGGAGCTCCATCGCAGTCTTTAACACTGGTAGCATGCCGCGACAGCGTGGACGTGAACCGTATGTGCAGTTGACGAACTTTGAGCGAGGGCGTATAGTGGGCATGCGGGAGGCCGGGTGGACGTACCGCCGAATTGCTCAACACGTGGGGCGTGAGGTCTCCACAGTACATCGATGTTGTCGCCAGTGGTCGGCGGAAGGTGCACGTGCCCGTCGACCTGGGACCGGACCGCAGCGACGCACGGATGCACGCCAAGACCGTAGGATCCTACGCAGTGCCGTAGGGGACCGCACCGCCACTTCCCAGCAAATTAGGGACACTGTTGCTCCTGGGGTATCGGCGAGGACCATTCGCAACCGTCTCCATGAAGCTGGGCTACGGTCCCGCACACCGTTAGGCCGTCTTCCGCTCACGCCCCAACATCGTGCAGCCCGCCTCCAGTGGTGTCGCGACAGGCGTGAATGGAGGGACGAATGGAGACGTGTCGTCTTCAGCGATGAGAGTCGCTTCTGCCTTGGTGCCAATGATGGTCGTATGCGTGTTTGGCGCCGTGCAGGTGAGCGCCACAATCAGGACTGCATACGACCGAGGCACACAGGGCCAACACCCGGCATCATGGTGTGGGGAGCGATCTCCTACACTGGCCGTAAACCACTGGTGATCGTCGAGGGGACACTGAATAGAGCACGGTACATCCAAACCGTCATCGAACCCATCGTTCTACCATTCCTAGACCGGCAAGGGAACTTGCTGTTCCAACAGGACAATGGACGTCCGCATGTATCCCGTGCCACCCAACGTGCTCTAGAAGGTGTAAGTCAACTACCCTGGCCAGCAAGATCTCCGGATCTGTCCCCCATTGAGCATGTTTGGGACTGGATGAAGCGTCGTCTCACGCGGTCTGCACGTCCGGCACGAACGCTGGTCCAACTGAGGCGCCAGGTGGAAATGGCATGGCAAGCCGTTCCACAGGAATACATCCAGCATCTCTACGATCGTCTCCATGGGAGAACAGCAGCCTGCATTGCTGCGAAAGGTGGATATACACTGTACTAGTGCCGACATTGTGCATGCTCTGTTGCCTGTGTCTATGTGCCTGTGGTTCTGTCAGTGTGATCATGTGATGTATCTGACCCCAGGAATGTGTCAATAAAGTTTCCCCTTCCTAGGACAATGAATTCACGGTGTTCTTATTTCAATTTCTAGGAGTGTAATATAATTATCAGGCGTGGGACGCTCTTGTATGACCATCGTGCACCGTCTTTGAGATCCAAGAGAGGGTTTAGTAATTTAGTTAGCCAGCTTTTCCGGTTTCCTTTTCACTTTTCCGATTATTAAGGGGGCGTGTTTATCATATAGTTGAGTAAGTTTGTTAATAAACCGTGAAGTTTTTCGTTTATGTCCGAGAAAGGAATGGAAGACGTCCTCCAAGCTATTTCTTGCACCTCAGCTGCAAGTTCAGATAAATTAATGCAATTGAAGTCTCTTTATGTAGACAACTGCTGTTTTTTTCTGGGACATTCTAGCGAGTAAGTCACGAAAATTACGTTACGGAAGGACATACCAGGCGCAGATATTTGAGAAGTACAAAGTATTCTGTTTCAGGTTCTTGTTGAAAAAACATCTGTGAGAGTGTAACTACTGTTCGTATGATAGAGCAAGCTGAATTAGCGACTCGTTTGCAGAATAAAGCATCCGCTAAAATTTCACACTCGATGGACTATTGTGTACAAAATTTGTATTCTATAATTATATGCTCGTATGTCGATTCGAGGCTTGAAAGAATAGTTTCGAAGCAGCAAAGCACCTACTTCAGGAGGTTCCTAGAGGGCACTTTCTGTTAAGCGATTTGATCTCCATAAACATATATTCCACTTGTTTGAGTATTGTCATATGTATGTAGCACAGCAGGTGATAAATCATAGCTTATGTACGGCCCTACTCCACTCTGTCGTCGGTTACCTCTGTCGTGTCTTAGAACAGCGTAGCCCATTTATCAGGCTTGTGGAAATACTTGATTTGAGCCAGGTCTCCAATAGAAGGACTAAATGGGTTTCTATGTCTCAAAATGTATGACGGGGCCAGTCGAGAAGATCTGGCAGAGGCTGGACATTTGTGTGTGCAATATGTAGCTCAGTTCGTTCCGGCGTGAAGCTTGCAAGGATAACGCTGGCCGTTAGGATGCCGCTGGTGGACGTTGGCGATGATGACGTTATCGAAGCACAGGATCAGTTGTATGGGTTGTATCTAGTGCAGTTCTTGTGCTATGTAACTAGTTCCATAATTTTCACTAAAGGCGACGGGAAAAAATTGGTTATTTTCTAAAGTAGGCCAGTTGTTATTAATATACGTATAACGTTTGGCCATTCCTGAAAGATGTTGTGAGGACGTGCCTCCACCATGGATTATGTATGTCAGAAAGCTGTAATAAATCATTGAATCGTAACATTGTCTAACAAATTTTTAAGTAGGGTTCCAATTGCATTTAATCAATTTCAAAACATGTGCAATAAGTGCTGCATGTGTAATCCACATTACTTCCTACAGTCACACATGGTGAAGGTTCTACGAAGTTCTGACCTTATGTGTAGCCGATGAATGAATACATTCCGTATTTCACGTTCGACGATGTATTTACGCATGATGATATTGCAGTACCGATGTTTAGCTGGCGCACAAACACACAAAATGAGAGATATTGATATGTGGCACAAAGCAAACATGCCAACAGGCCCTGACCGACTTTCAGTTAAGCAACACATTGAATAAATCTTGGAATTTACCCGTTTTATAGCTCATATTCATGGAGTACATCTCGCCCAATAGACAGTCACACGTGGTTGCAATCTAGCACCGGTGTTTCCACTTTGTTAGAAGAGGAAGAAAACGACTCTGATGTCTGTCTTTCGTAGAATCCCGGACCATATTCCGTGGTCAATTATTATGACGTTCTTGGAGGAAATTAAGTTTCTCTCGTTGAATTACCGCGGTCAAGACAAGCAAACAAGGTCTTGTAAAATGCGGTGTAATTTATTGTTACATGACATCCTGCAGACAACAGATGCCGGTGAACAAGATTAGTACGTCTTTATAAGCTTCTCAGAGGCGTTCCACACCATACCTCATGGTCTATTAATATCTGATATTCGATTATAGGAGCATCTTCATAGATACGTGATAGGCACGATGACTTTTTGGCTAATGGAATCTACTTCGATGTAATGCGTTGCGAGTCGTTAACAGAAATTAGAGTAAGAGAGACCTCGCGGATGCATGACAATGTCTTCAATATTTTGAATACGCTTAAACGATTTAGCTGATGGGGTCAGATACATTGCAAGATTTTTCATGGCGATAATGTAGTTTATAGGGAAATATAGTCGCTGGACGGTGGGACCTAAATGCGGAAAGGATAGGAGGAAGTTTTCTGCGATGAGTAATAGCTCTCTTTAGATGTGAATGAATGCTAGATAATGCCCACCAGCGAAAATGTGCTCCTATTCGAGCACAGAAAAGGCGACTGTACTCCTGTTTAAAAGACTCTGAAGACCACTGTAAAGTTGGTCTCAGCTGCATCACTCTACCTTCCCCAGAAACTTAAAAATTCATTCGTGCTCTTTGTAACACGCAACTAACCACTCACTCCCAAAAGTTCCCATAACTGTAACTCGTTCATACCCACTAGTCCATCGCTGCCAGCCGCTCGTACCCATCCACTCCCACTTATTCTCACTCACTCATTCAGCCCAACTCATGGTTATAAGCCGCTGTCACTGTCATACTTCACAACCACAGTCTTCTTCGTTCTGTCCTCTTACTGCTACTGTTTCCTATCACAGCCAGTGTCTCCCTCTTGCTCTCTCTTACTGCCACTATCTCATTCAATCCTTCCCACTACTGTTGTTTCTTCTCACTGTCACTATTTTTCTCTTCCTCATTGTCACTTTCATAGTCACTGCCTCTGACTGTCACTGGATCCCACACATTTCCACTTTCTCGGCCGGCCGGTGTGGCCGAGCGGTTCTAGGCGCTTCAGTCTGGAACCGCGCGAACGCTACGGTCGCAGGTTCGAATCCTGACTTGGGCATAGATGTGTGTGCTGTCCTTAGGTTAGTTAGGTTTCAGTAGTTCTAAATTCTAGGGGACTGATGACCTCAGATGTTAAGTCCCATAGTGCCATTTGAACCATTTGAACCACTTTCTCCTTCCCGTTATTCCTCTTCCACTGGCAATATACTCTTTTCCTAGCACTGTTCTGTCACTGTCAACTAAGGTTCCTCTCTTTCTCCCGCACCACCATTGTCGTCTTCTCTCTTTCTCTACCACAATCACTGTCTATTATCTTACATTAGTTATTGTTTTTCCCTCTCTTTCGAACGACCACAATCTTCTTCTCTCTCAGCATGAAACAGTGCGAATGCGTTTGCATGCCAAAATTTTTGGGAAAATTTTTAAAGATGCAAGGGAAGGTAGGATGAAACTCCAGGTACCCTACTTCTCAGTCAGAATGTTTTACATCGGAGCGCACTGACATTTTTTGTACTGCCATAAAGCATTTTTCCTCTGGTCCCCTTATTTCCTCTGCTACAGCAGGGCATGTTATTCATATGAAAAGAAAATTTTGGTCGCTTATTATTGTGAAACTGAAATAACGCAAAAGTATATAACTTTATGCCTCGGACGGCACTTTATGTGCACAAACATTTTTCATGTGCTTCAGCACTGACACCAACGTGGGGTTCTAAGAACCATTCTGATAATCACAGAGATATTTTATAGCATATTTTTCCATGCTACATCGCTTTTTAAATGACGTTTTCGCCTCACATCTGGTTTTACATGCGTATTTTACGTGTTCAAGTGGGTAAGTTTTAACTTCTGCATCTCGGAAACGGATAAAGATATCAGGTAAATTTTCAAGGTTCTTAGAGTCGATTGCTGTGTACAACCCAACCGTCGTAGAAGCTACAGCTCGTTTTGCTATCCCAAAGATATATTTTTGGGGTTTTTCACGATAAAGGATTAAGAATTTTTGAAAACTATAAGATGTCACTTCTATATAAGAGCCTAGAGAATATACCATTAAAATCCGAGCAATGCTGCGATTAGTTACTTAGATCGCCGCTTCTGACGACGAAAAATGATAAGAAACACTTTTGTAGTGTTCTCAGGAACCGCACAGGAACTAAATGGTGCCTCCATAAGACCCGAGAGGCGCAACGAAGATCACATCTAATGCAAAAGGGATCAACCCATTTTCTCAGTTTGCTTAATCTACAGGAAGTGTGTAATATTAAAAAAATGTACCATGTACTGTAGGAAAGATTTACACTCAGCTGACCCTTCTGCTTGTTATATAAATATTCCCTAGCCCAACGTCTATTAAAAAAACTTGAGCCTACCTTTCTATAACAAATAGAACCCGAGGTATGCGATCTTGAAAAATTCCTTATTTACGAGCAGCGTTTTGGAAAATATTAGTACCCATGACGTCACGTGTGTACCACTAACAAGGTGAAAAGACCGGATGGCATAGTTATCAAGGTGAATTATAGTTAAATAGAATAAGATGCTCAGTTGTGAGTAGAAGTTCTGTATTAGTTTGCACTTAAAATACGAAACCTGTCCGTGCAAAATCTTTTCCCGGCTCTTTCCACTGTTAACAAGCGATCCTGTTTAGTAAAATTCTTACGAAATATCCCTAAGTATTCCGTCGCCTGACAGAAGCTTGGACTTTACTTAAAAATGCCTGTGATTTAATACTACCTACGTAGAGTCCGCTTCAGTTGCGAGCCTACGCCATCCCCGTCACTTGTAACTAACCTTTTAATAACTGGTTTACGTTGGTATCGTAACTATAGTGACATTCTGCTTCATATTTCTTGTTTCTACCGCTATTGAAGGCTACAATGAACATCGCTAGAGAGCTAAACACATTGTAAAAGTAAATAAACTCTCCGATAGCGTTTTGTTCCTACTGACTTTCTTGCCTCCCCCCAAGCTTTCGCTCTCTTCTTCCTCGACCTTCCAGTTACTAACTTGCTTTCTGTCAGAAATTGTGGCAGAACGGACAAGTTCTGATACGTTGCATTTCACTGAGCAGCAGTCGCCAAACTAGCTAATGCCAGCGTCACTATGTTCACTCCGATGAATACCATTTGCTACTTGTCTATATATACTGAAAGTAACCCTAGCTTATTAAACACCTAAGTCTCATGTTTGTACACCATATAACTGTTCTTAACAGTTGAGGACTTATTTTGCGCACTGCAGACGAAACATATACACCAAAAATATTCGTTACATCTATGCTACCTTCCTCAGTGCTACGTATAACACTAGTGAAAAATATGATTAAATAAATTTTCATAAATTTATCCAAGAAGGCTCTAAGGTTTCGGCAGAATCCCGTCATCACATCTTTGGCATGAAACATGCAGTATAGGACATGTTTTCGAAATGAATACGTTGGAAGAACGCAGTGAAGCAGAGAGAAGTATGTGTTACAATCAGTATAAAAAATATCTTGCCGCCTCCTACCCTATTCCGTAACACTAACAATGGCCAAATCTTCACAGGCACCTCGACAAGATGCAAGGTATACAATTTTGCCAGTAGCTGATTTTAGTGGCAGTAGTGCCTCTGGTATAAGGGGACAAGTACCTGTGGGTCCTGTCCATTGTAATATCGTCGCCGTCCCCTTCCTTTTCACAATATTTAAAGTTTTAGCTTTGATCTTTTATTATTTTGATAGTCATGTACTGCTGGTTGGCTGAAATTTTGGCTCTCACGTACTATTGTTTTTAAACAAATTTTTCTGTAATGCCCTACTCTTTAAAAAGGTTTTGAAATATGCATATGGAATATTCTCTTATGTGCTGTATCCCAGGTTCAATTCTAGCAGTCTGAAACGCTGCAGCAAATTTTTTGGTAGAAATTTTGCAACTGAGTGAATTTACTGGCAGTTCCTGAAGTGCAAATGCAACAACCAATCTCGATGTTAGCAGCACTACTTGCTACCAAGCGATAAACGGCAAAGATTCCTTCCAGTCGAAACACGTGTCACTGCGTGCTCCCTCATACATTATTAAGTTTCATACTCATTTTGCCATCATCGGTGAATGGCACATGAACAACAAACTCACAATAGCAACAAACAAAACCGTTTACCTACTTCTAAGAGGTACACTGAAGAGATATCTTATTTGATAGTTAAACATCACATCAATAAAAACGAAAGCTATAACAAGATACCTCGGCACTTATATTGACTAACATTTACAATAGCTCGGCATTTATATTGACGAACATTTAGACTCTGATGAACATGCCAGACAGACAATTAACAAAGCGACGAAACTCATGCATAAACTTGCAAGATTGAACTCTATAATATACAGACTACCACTTCATACAATGACATATTATCGAGATGACTGGGTGTTTGCGTTGTCCTCATCATTTCATCATCATCCAGGAAAGTGGCGAAATTGGACTGAGCAAAGATTGGGTAATTGTACGGGCGCTGATAACCACGCAGTTGAGCGCCCCACAAACCAAACATCATCATCATCATCAATGACATATTACACAGCATTCTTTGAGTCAATAACTTGTTTTGCGGCTAGTGATCGGGCACATCGATTATGCTTAGGTATGCATAAACCAGTCTCAGGACTGAAGACCAGAACAACAACAACATGCATAAAACCATTGTGAGGTGCGGCCAGAGGTGTGTTCTACTCAGAATCTCGGGCGCTTTCGGCACGGCCTGGGAGTTTTCCCTATTGTAACAGTTCTGATACTAAATGTAACACTTCTGTCACTAAATGTAACTGGGTTTTCTCTTTTGATGCTGTCAATTGTCAGGATGAGCATTCTAAAGCATTCTGTCAGGGTGAAAATATTAAATTAATCAATTTTTCTCTCTTAACAACATGTGGGCATGATGGGTTCTTCCTTGGCTCGGGTATGAGGTAGAATGAAACAGCATTTTTACATAAGATAACTTTTATTGAAAGTTTCGTACAACTGTATCTTACTGGATGTTCTGGTTCGGAGAGCGGCAGCTGTGTCGTTTGCGAAGCCTTCTGCTGCGGCAGCGGCGGCGTCTGATTACGCGTGGCAGTATGTATCTCGTGTCGCCGTCTCGCCCAGCTGACTGGAGACGCGCAGCGCGAGGTGGCCCGTTTAATTATTGCGAGCGAAGTCGTGCATCGGATGGTGATACCTTGCATGTGGCGTCCCACTGTTTCTCTTCTCTAAGCGGCCGCGTGTGTTGTGCGTCGGCCAGCGGAGCGGCGCGGCGGGGGAAGGCCAGTGTCCCGGACTCGAACAACGGACTCCCGCTTGCCAGTCTTCGGCTGTCAGATCTTCATCCCAGCTCACAGGTGACTGCTGATGTGAGGCCGTCTCCTTCCCGTCCTCACGAGTCACCCGGGTACGTAACAATCAGACTTCAAATACCTTTTAACTTCTGTCTTCTGGCGCCGAGGCTGCTGCTTGCTATTCCATTACAGCGGCGGACTTAGTGCGTCTGTGTATGATGTAATCTCTTCTTGCATGACGGTCTTCAGCACCGAAACTGGCTGAAAACTACTGCTACTCTTCTCTTGTTCCTTCTTCTGTCGGGCTCACAGTGTCTCGCGTATTTATTCACTTCAGTTTACTGGAGGTGAACGACTTCACAATCATTGCTTCTTCTGTCACGTTGAAAAGCTCCTCGAAGAATCTTCTTAACGTCGGTCATTGGCTCTTGGAATGTAGGCGAGGGCCTTTGATCACATGTGACGACTGAGAAACACGTGAGCCGGTCATTGCCACTTCTGTCACGTTGAAAAGCTTCTCGAAGAGTCTTCTTAACGTCGGTCATTGGCTCTTGGAATGTAGGCGAGGGCCTTTGCTCACATGTGACAACTGAGAAACACGTGAGCCGGTCGGGCGATGCTCTGACGGCTGAATCGACAGTGTCCGCTTATGTGGAACTTGGTGACTTCATGGTCATTGTCTCTTCTGATCTGCTGTTCTGCCAGCTGTTTGCCAGTGTGTAATTCTGCTAAACTAAACTAAGTTTTTCATTTATATTCTAATTTATACTTCACTTAGATTTCACTAATTTATTTACTTAAGTACCACTCAACTCTATATATATTACAGATCACCACAGAGCAGCTGCCTGCTGGCTGAGGAGGAGAAGACGCAGCAAAATAAGAGAATTAACTCGACAAGACATAATCGACAAATGGAAATTAAAGAAGTAGGGAATTGATACATGGCAGGCAGAATGGGACCCAACTGATAAGAGATGAGACTCCGAGAGAGGATGAACTTGAAGTACATAAATCCAACACGCGGCATGGTACAGTTCTTCATGGACAAAAGCCCGTACCCTGTACTTCGCCACAGGTGTGGAATTAAGCAGACTCTTGTGGCTGTGCCGGTCGGAGTGGTTGAGCGGTTAAAGGCGCTACAGTCTGGAACCGCACGACCGCTACGGTCGCAGGTTCGAATCATGCCTCGGGCATGGATGTGTGTGATGTACTTAGGTTAGTTAGGTTTAAGTAGTTCTAAGTTCTAGGGGACTTATGACCACAGCAGTTGAGTCCCATAGTGCTCAGAGCCATTTGAACTTGTGGCTGTGGTGAAATGGCACACCTGAACGCACAGTCCTCGTCTCCGATACTCGATGCCCGAGATAGGCAGACAAGATAACTGGAACTCCGTAAACAACAGCACAGACGAAGAATCGCGAGCACAGGAGAGAGCATGCGCTAGAATAGGACAGGCTACACATCTAACACACTGACAGTACACAGTAAACGACACAGACACGGAATCAAATGCTATATCGCACACAGGAAGTGAGGACGAGGTAGACATACAAACGTAGCAAAAATATGCGAAGATTCTACAACACTAAATCGAATCAATCAGAAAATGTAACTCTCTATGTGACGGTTTGTTGTATCATTTCATAGCGTGCAGCACTATCTGAAGATGTGACATACCTTCTTCTTTCGCTGCATCAGGTGTGGCTGGCTCGAAGATTTACAGAGCACTCGCACTAATGCAAATGACGACGACATTTTAAATCAACTTCCAATCTCCACTGTTACCCTAAGTTTGAAAACACATCATAACCTAACAGATCAATACATTAAATTAAGTATTACCACTGTCGAGACAACATATGTGACAGATGTAACCATACACGTGGAAGGCATAAAGGGAAGCACTCTCATATCCTATGTAAGTCAAATTTTAATTTTATTTTGAAATACATTGACAACCTATTGTGTATCTTATTTATTATCATTATCTAAGTTAGCAACAAGTTTAAACAAAATTGTGTATATACATTTGTGCTCATTACATATTTTTTTATTTATTATTTTTTAAAATTTTATCCCTTTGTAAAAATTTCAACAAATATAGTACTAGTAATAAAACTGAATTTGTATGATATAACAAGTAAAATTACACAGTGTACGACCTGCTACATAACAACAGGCAGCGGGTGTTTACTTGAGAAATGAATAAAATCATTTTTCCACGAAGTATTGTTTTTAAAGTTTTGGTCGGATTTAGATGAAATGTAAAGCTTCTTTGGTTTGTGTCACTTCCTATGCTCAGATTCTATCAAATATGGAGCATGACAACTACGACCTTGTTAGAACGACGTATATATATATATATATATATATATATATAGTGAGTCACCTAATGTTTCCGCTGGATATATTTCGTAAACCACATGAAATACTGACGAATCGATTCCACAGACCGAACGTGAGGAGAGGGGCTAGTGTAATTGGTTAATACAAACCATAAAAAAATGCACGGAAGTAACACAAACCTACGTTTTTTTAAATGGAACCCCGTTAGTTTTGTTAGCACATCTGAACATATAAACAAATACGTAATCAGTGCCGTTTGTTGCATTGTAAAATGTTTATTACATCCGGAGATATTGTAACCTAAATTTGACGCTTGAGTACCACTCCTCCGCTGTTCCATCGTGTGTGTCGGAGAGCACCGAATTACGTAGTGATCCAAAGGGAACGGTGATGGACCTTAGGTACAGAAGAGACTGGAACAGCACATTACGTCCACATGCTAAAACCTTTATATTGGTCTTTTTCACTGACGCACATGTACATTACCATGAGGGGTGAGGTACACGTACACACGTGCTTTCCGTTTTCAATTACGGAGTGGAATAGAGTGTGTCCCGACATGTCAGGCCAATAGATGTTCAACGTGGTGGCCATCATTTGCTGCACACAATTGCAATCTCTGGCGTGATGAATGTCGCACACGCCGCAGTACATTCGGTGTAATGTCGCCGCAGGCTGCCACAATACGTTGTTTCATATCCTCTGGGGTTGTAGGCACATCACGGTACAGAATATCCTTTAACGTACCCCACAGAAAGAAGTCCAAAGGTTTAAGATCAGGAGAACGGGCTGGCCTATTTATGCGTCCTGCACGTCGAACATCCTGTCAAGGGTCAGCCTAGTGTTAATTGCGGAATGTGCAGGTGCACCATCCTGCTGATACTACATACTTCTGTACCTAAGGTTCATCACCGTTCCTTTTGGATCCCTACGTAATTCGGTGCTCTCCGATACACACAATCGAACAGCGGAGGAGTGGTACTCAAGCGTCAAATTTAGGTTACAATATCTCCGACTGTAATTAACATTTTACAGTGCAACAAACGGCACTGATTACATATTTGTTTATATGTTCAGATGTGCTAACAAAACTAACGGGGTTCCATTTAAAAAAAACATAGGTTTGTGTTAAAAAACATACTTCCGTGCATTTTTAATGGTTTGTGTTAACCAATTACACTAGCCCCTCTCCTCACGTTCGGTCTGTGGAATCGATTCGTCAGTGTTTGATGTGGTTTACGAAATATATCCAGCGGTAATGTTAGGTGACTTACCCTATACATATACATATATATATATATATATATATATATATATATATATATATATATATATATATATACAGGGCTATTACAAATGATTGAAGCGATTTCATAAATTCACTGTAGCTCCATTCATTGACATATGGTCACGACACACTACAGATACGTAGAAAAACTCATAAAGTTTTGTTCGGCTGAATCCGCACTTCATGTTTCTGCCGCCAGAGCGGTCGAGAGCGCAGTGAGACAAAATGACGACAGGAGCTGAGAAAGCGTATGTCGTGCTTGAAATGCACTCACATCAGTCAGTCATAACAGTGCATCGACACTTCAGGACGAAGTTCAACAAAGATACACCAACTGCTGACTCCATTCGGCGATGGTGTGCGCAGTTTAAAGCTTCTGGATGCCTCTGTAAGGGGAAATCAACGGGTCGGCCTGCAGTGAGCGAAGAAACGGTTGAACGTGTGCGGGCAAGTTTCACGCGTAGCCCGCGGAAGTCGACGAATAAAGCAAGCAGGTAGCTAAACGTACCACAGCCGACGGTTTGGAAAATCTTACGGAAAAGGTTAAAGCAGAAGCCTTACCGTTTACAATTGCTACAAGTCCTGACACCCGATGACAAAGTCAAACGCTTTGAATTTTCGGCGCGGTTGCAACAGCTCATGGAGGAGGATGCGTTCAGTGCGAAACTTGTTTTCAGTGATGAAGCAACATTTTTTCTTAATGGTGAAGTGAACAGACACAATGTGCGAATCTGGGCGGTAGAGAATCCTCATGCATTCGTGCAGCAAATTCGCAATTCACCAAAAGTTAACGTGTTTTGTGCAATCTCACGGTTGAAAGTTTACGGCCCCTTTTTCTTCTGCGAAAAAAACGTTACAGGACACGTGTATCTGGATATTCTGGAAAATTGGCTCATGCCATGACTGGAGACAGACAGCGCCGACTTCATCTTTCAACAGGATGGTGCTCCACCGCACTTCCATCATGATGTTCGGCATTTCTTAAACAGGAGATTGGAAAACCGATGGATCGGTCGTGGTGTGTGTGTGTGTGTGTGTGTGTGTGTGTGTGAGAGAGAGAGAGAGAGGGGGGAGAGAGAGAGAGAGAGAGAGAGAGAATTTTATGTATACCGGTACTTTTCCGTAAGCGTTGCCATAAAATAGTCATGCCCGATGTCATAGCCATCAACCTCACTACCACCACCTGGCAACATTAATTCACTTCATACCACCTCGAAATGGCTATGCCAGTATGGGCACTGATGGCATAACAGAATGAAACAGGAAGTCTCAGTGTACTTTCTACCGATTTTCGCAGATATGTTTCTCAACGTCACTCCATTGTTGCAATGTATTCCTTTTAACATGTGGTCTTATATTTTACGTTTCATGCTACAGATATGATGATGATCTTCTCCCGAAAAGCGTCATGAGACGATAAATAAAGGTATTTTCGCGATCATGAGAAGTGTGCTAACATGTACTATGTGTAGCCTACTAATAATAGGTATTGCTATGACAAGGTATAAGTGCATTTCATCTAAAAAAAGAAAGATAAAGAGGTTATTTGTCATTGCCTTGTACCTGGTACATTGCGTGTACTAACATTCGTATGATTTTACGGCAAATACAGGAAACAGATGTCGCTGTCACACTACGGTACTGGAATGTAAGAGCATACGGAGATAAACTGACACAGGCCCGGCAGTGAGGACGATATCGGGCCGTACATAAGTTGCCGAGTTCCGCAACTTGCGGGGCCTGCAACTAGATGGAAGTTCCTACGGACCAACTTTGCCGTTCTCGACAGGAGTATTTTAAGAAACGGCAGAAAGGAGGAAACTTTCCAGCGCTCGGATTCAGGTTTCGTAAGCTATATTCTCCAATACCGTCAACCACTGCTACGAAGCAGTGACGAATTTTATTTACAGACACCAACACATTCATATTTATATAAGTGACAGGTTGTGACCATCCATTATTGTCTTCGGAATGGAATTAATGGAAATAACTAAATTAAAAAAGTAGTCAGAGAATTTTGTCCAATGACTTAGAACTAAATACAGTATGACACACCGTGTCACAACCTCGTACACGATACAGTATGCCATAACATGCACCCTGTAAATCATCCATTGTTGCAAGCTATAGAAGTTGATGGCTCGTACTCTCATTTAGAGCGGCGTCTACAAATGTCATGCTTATATATTAAATTCAGAAGAAACACAGTAGGAAAATTAAGTATACAAGTTCTGCGAAATTTAAAATTTTGTAAATTTGTGGTAAGATCTTATGGGGTATAACTGCTTAGGTCATCAGTCCCTAAGCTTACACACTGTTTAATCTAACTTAAACTAACTTACGCTGTGGACAACACACACACAGATGCCCGCGGAAGGACTCGAACATCCGACGGGCGGGAGCCGCGCGGACTGTGACAAGACGGCTACCCCGCGCAGCCAAAATTTAAAATTTGTTCTATAAAATTATATACATATATTTTTAATTTAAAAACTTCAATACGTATCACCTCAAAAGAATACTGTACCAATAAATACTCATAAGGCGAATGTTCTACGAATCATTGCGAATTGTGTTACAAGTTCTAAAGGTACTGCAGAATCTGGAAAGAGAGATGACAGGCTGAAGTTAGACTCGGCAGCGATCAGTCAAATGAAATGCAAAGAATACGGAGAGATTTGGTGAAATCATTATAGGAGAATAAACAGGGTCAGTGATCGATAGGAATCCGGATGAGTAATTACTGCAAGCAGTGTGATGAACAACTCATTCTTCTGAGGAGTGAAAGTAACGCCGACCATCATGCACAGATTTCCATGCCAACTTAACTCTGATAATGCAGAGAGTATGTATAATCGAAATAGAGGAAGTGATATACTTTCACAACAGGGAACAAAGTGGAAGGAAAAATTGCCGGAGATATTAGACAGAGCTAAAGAAATGAGACATGAGAGGAGATTTCAGCTTTCTGGGAGACTTTTTATGTGGTGGTAGAGAGTATGACATAATAGATAAGGACCAGGAGATGTGGCACTGTATCTGCTGCGCTATATAGTACTTAAACCAAGACTTAAAAGTTTTGTGAAGCTTATTCAGGTAAGGGTGACATAGTAGCGAAAAACAAAAGGCGTAAAGTCAAGAGTACGAAGAAACTGAAATTCATCATGAAGTAGCATTTAGAACACAGTTAGATGAAACAGGAGTACTAAAAATAAAGAGAATAAAAAACTAAGAGAAACCAAAGAGTTATTTGGAAACAGAATTAATGTCCAGGAATAAATAAAAACCATAAGCTAATGACATTATAGTTCTGTCGGAGACGCAAAGCATTTGCAAGTTCACTTGAACAGAATGGATAGTGTCTTGAAAATAGGTTATAAGATGAAGACAAACATAACTAAAACAAGAAAAATGGGTTATAGTCGAACTGAATCACACAACATTTATGGAATTCACTTAGGAAACGAGACACTAAATGTAGTGGATGAGATTTGCTGTTTAGGCAGCAAAATAATTGAATGCGGTCCAGATAATTGGGAAATATAGTGTAGAGTGTAAACAGCAAGAAAAACGTATTGAAAAGAGAACAATTTTAAAATCTAATACGAATTTGAATGTAACAGTTTCTGGATAAAAAGACTAGAGAGTTTAGTTGTACAGAAGCGAAACTTGGACAATGAAACGAAGACGTTATTGAATGTGACGCTATACAAAAATGCAGAAGATAAGGTAGCTAGTTGGATAACTAATAACAAGTACTGAATTTATTTGACGAGAAAGAAAATTTATCGTAAAGGGTGCCCCATACAGAACATGTTTTCGGAGTCTATAATAACATAAAAATTTATTGATGAAATTAAGTGATTTACATAGTTTTGCATTCTATGTTACCTGTGATTAAAGTAAAGTGCTCTCCAGGACTCACTGGACGAACACTCGTTCTTTCGTTGAAATACTCCATACATTTTCGGAGCTCTTGCACCTCTAGTTCTGAAATTACATGCAGGATAATGGCCTTGAGCTCTGAAAGCGGTCGCGGCCTCTTGGCCTACACGCATAGAAAGAAATCACACGTTCTCAAATCACAAGATCTGTGTGATTGATTCACGTTATAGCTGCGAGAAATCGCCTGGCCATGGAAAATCTCTAGTAATAAGTCCATTGCTGTTACAGATGTGTAATATATTACGGCACTGTGTTGAAAAAAAAAACGTCTTTAGCATTTACACGACCCTGTTCAAACCACAAAAACTCTCTCCACAAGCGTTCATCGTCCACTGTTAATGCATTTCAGCAACTTCGAAGAAATACGCCCAGATTATTACCCCAGTCCAAATGCCAAACCATAGAGTCACTCATTGTGGATGTAATGGTTTCTACATTAAACAGTCCTGTCGGAAGAATATCCACAACCGAGCATTATACCAGATATTCAAAGTACCGCTACAGTTTAAGGTTCTTTTATTTCTAAATAAAAGAACTTTACGACTGTAACGGTTTTTTCAAATCTCTATTTCTACATTACTAACCCTAGGTTTTATTGAGTCCCAAATCCTGCAGTTTTGCTTGTTCACGAAGCAATTCAACGAAAAGTGTGCTTCAACAGCGAACATTATTTTCTGGATGAAACTGTTGGTCGCTATATATTTCGAAAGGACCCAATGGAAAAATGCTCAGAGTTTTCCATGATAATTTAACTTCAGTTCTTGTCACAGTTGGATTCTGTATGCCCAAAGCATGAATTGAGAAAACATCGTACCTGTGAAACACAGCTAGCTCTTTATTCTCACTAAGTAAAAAGTTCTGTCGACATGGAATGATTTATTGACTCCCAATTTTTAGATTTACGGAAGACTTTTGACATGGTTTCTGAAAAGCGACTTCCACACACACTGCGTAACAATGGAGTCTCAGTCGTGCAACTGCATTCGTGATTTCCTTTTAGAAAGACAAGGGTTCTTTGTAATGGACGGAAAGTCATCGAGTAAAACGAAGATAGTATCTGACGTTTTCCAAGGAATTGTTATAGGCCCTCTGCTGTTGGTGATCTACATAAATGATTTAGCAGACAATCTGAGCACCCCTGTTAGATTGTTTGCAGATGATGCTGACATCTATTGTCTCATAAAGTCATCAGGTAATCAAAACCAACTACAGAATGATTTATATATGATATCTATATGGAGTGGAAAGTGGCAACTGGCTCTAAATAATGAAAAGGGGTAAGTCATCCACGTAAGTACTAAGAGGAACTCGTTTAATTTCGGTTACACAATAAATACACACATCTAACGGCTGTAAATTCAACTGAATACTTAGGGATACCAGTTATGAGTAACTTAAATTGGTGCAATCACGTAGATAATGCTGCGGTAAAAGTTAACCAAAGACTGCGATTAATTGGCAGAACAGTTAAAAAATGCAGCAGATCTACTAAAGACACTGCCTACACTACGCTTGTACGCCTTCTTCTGGAGTACTGCTGCGTGGTTCGGGATCTACTTGGGACGGGATGAACAGAAGACATCGGAAAAGTTTGAAAAAGGCCTGCTGGTTTTGCATTATCGCGAAACAGGAGAGACAGTGCCACGGAAACGACATGCGGATTGCTGGCAATCATCAAATCAAAGTCGTCTCTCGCTGCTACAGAATCTTCTCATAAAATTTCTATCGCCAACATTTTTCTCCGAAAATGAAAATGTTATGTTGGCACCCCCCCCCCCCTTACACACGGAGAAATGCTCATCATAATAAAGTAAGAGAAATCAGAGTTGCCATGGAAAGATTTATGTATTCATTTTTCCCGTGTGGTATTTGAGAGAGGACCGGTAGAGAAATAGCTTAATTGCGAATTGCTCTTTTAGATGTAGATAAAGAAATGAACTGAAAATGAAAATGAAATGGGTCAGTTCAGCCTCAGGCTGGCGCTACTCAAAACAAATTTTCTTTAGGGTTCGTAAGCAAAACTTCATTTTCCAAAGGTTCTTTTAGCGTAATGACTATCGACACGTTCAGTTTGTTGTGGTAACCGATACATCAAGTAATTTCTTTCAGTCCCCCCCATGGGAAGCTCTAAATATTTCGACTGATAGTAAAATACTTCAAAATTGTATGGTCATGTATAGCTGTAGTTGGCAGATCTAAGGGCAGGTGCCTTGAGGTCACCGTCCAACACACATACACCCACAGGTACGAGGAGTGTTCTTCAGTCTATTCTCAGAGTTTGAGAGCAACGGGGGATAGTTGTCTATGAAGAAACGGATGCAGACGATGGGGCAGGGGTTCCTGTATCGTTCGTTCACTGGTGAGAGGAGGCGTCATACATGTAAGAAGCCACACAGAATCCCGTAAGAGGATACCCTACACGAGAATGCCTCATACAGATACTACACATGACTGTACAATCGCTACTGGAAAGCAGGAGGCATCGCCTGAATGTGTCGCTGTACTGTGATGTCTGAAGATTGGTCAGATACTGTTCATCTATGCAGCCTTCGTGTGCAGGGACTGTATTCGATCCTCGACCTTCCTAAGCGATTTTAACCTCCTCTCCAAACACTTACATCCATTGACAAAGTCACTACTCCTTTAATGGCTCAGAAAGTGCCCTACCAACCGGTAACTTCTTTAAGTCAAGAAATGAAGGTGTCTCGTAAAGAAAGCAACTTGAGAAATGCCCGCCACTTCTGTTAGTTAAGTTAGCAGTAATCTGCGTAGCTGTTTTATCTGTTTTCCTTGTGGATTGCAAGCACTAACAGGACACGACATTGTGCTGTCATAGTGGAAACTTATTACCAACGTGGTGTATGTTATCCAGAGACTGTCTGAAACCCCGTGGAATGTTAGGTCGGCGTAACACACCGATAAAGGCCGAGAGTCACACATCTAATTGCTAAATTTGTGGAAATCGGTTCCGTTGTGGACATTAAACCCTCGGGGCGCTTTCGTGTTAGTCATACTGCGAAAAACATCGTCATCGTGAGGGACAATGTTAATGTAAGCTCGATGAAATCTGTTCGCCGAAATTCACAACAGTTGGATATTCCCAGAAATAGCATGAAACGAATTCTGAAATGCTGGCTATTTGTCATGATATCGTTTTCTTGGAGGTAATTCATGAAGTGCGTACACAGTGTATGTTCCAAAATCCTACTGCAAACCGACGATAGTGGTAAGGATATGCATTTCAGTAGATTACTCCATTTCCTTTATTGCGTATTAGTGTGATAGTGCAACTTTCCTGTCCTTAGGTATGGGTCTTTTCATGGGCGAGCTGTTGTATATGAGCGCTAAGAATGGAGCTATAGTGTCAGCATACGCTGATAGGAACTTGATTTGTGTACAATGTGGGCTAGAAGCCTTGACAAGTAATTTAAGCTCCTTTATTACACCGAGGATTCCTACACACATCAAAAAAAGTTTTGCATCACCTCGGTTGCGAGTGTTCCGGAACCTGTACAGAGACTTGGAATAGAGATCAACATAAGCATCATTTCCGCCCTTTCTATTGCTCATGAAAACCACACATTGCATGTTGTACCACCATACAGTGAGGCCCTCAGAGGTGGTGGTCCAGATTGCTGTACACACCGGTACCTCTAATACTCAGTAGCTCGTCCTCTTGCATTGATGCATGCCTGTATTCGTCGTGGCATACATTCCACAAGTTCATCAAGGCACTGTTGGTCCAGATTCTCCCACTCCTCAACGGTGATTCGGCGTAGATCCTTCGGAGTGGTTAGTGGGTCACGAGTGGGAAACGAGAGAAAGTTTTTAAATTGCCATTTGACTGTATTGTTGTTTATTTAATTACGACCTAGGTTCAGCCTTTTATAACATTTTCAGGTGATTGAGTTCATGTCATTAATATATATTGCAGGACATAAAGCTCACTATGTCCTGCAATATATGTTAATGACATAAACGCAGACACTTGAAAATAGCATAAAAGGCCGAAACCTAGGTCGTAATTGAATAAACAACAATACAATCAATGACTCTTGCTCAGAATATCAGAAATTATTTACTGAGAGGAAGTTTGTTGGAATATGACAGAGAAAAATTCTTATTACGTCCTCCAGCGACTTGACCGAATCCTGAAAGGTCGACAAAAAAAGAGAAAGTCATTTACGTTTGAATATTAGCTGTAAACCATGTAATTTAGGTAGAGATGTACAGTGAGAGCTGTTTTCTTCAGTCCAGAAAGAGGTCACATGGGCTGGAAAACCACTGATCTCGCTCACAGTAAACGCGAATAGGAGGTAAAAAGCGACACAGCCACGTCATACCTCTAGACATTTAGAGGCCCTCAAATGCCAAGCAAGGCAGAATCCAGTGAGAGAACACCAGCGACCAGAAGAGCTCCAGCACGGACGAACGAGCCTACAGGAGGTATTACGTGAGTGAGCATTATCTTCAGTTAAGACTGTACACTAAAAAGAACTTACAAAGGCTCCCAGCACGTATCTCTGGAATAGGATTACTAGAATCCATCGTACACCTATCTACATGCACCTACGTCTGTAGGTCTCCTTCTTCGCGACGAGTATTTGAACCTAAGGATTCCACTAGAAGAACAGTAACTGGGACTTCTAGGGTTCGTGCTCTGTAGCACCAGACATTACTGTATTTACCACAACCTTAATGAAGTTACAGAGCGGAAGCCTTTCAGTTGTGGTAATTTATTGGAGAATCGAGTGGCCCTAATCTCTGTTCTACACTTACTGTTGTTAAGAGGGTTGACTGAAAAGCAATGCCTCCACCTTCATAACTCTTCAGGAGTTGGCAGCATTGGTATGCGGCAGGTTCAAATGGCTCTAGGCATTATGGGACAACATCTGAGGTCATCAGTCCCCTAGACTTAGAACGACCTAAACCTAAGGAGCCGGCCGTAGTGGCCGAGCGGTTCTAGGCGCTCAGTCCGGGACCGCGCGACTGCTACGGTCACAGGTTCGAATCCTGCCACGGGCATGGATGTGTGTGATGTTCTTAGGTTAGTTAGGCTGAAGTAGTTTTAAGTTCTAGGGGACTGATGACCACCGATGTTAAGTCCTATAGTGCTCAGAGCCATTTGAACCATTTATTTAACCTAAGGACATCACTCACATCCATGCCCGAGGCAAGACTCGAACCTGCGACTGTAGAAGCAGCACGGTTTCGGACTGAAGCGCGTAGAACAGCTCTTCCACAGCGACTATGCGGGAGGTACTGGCTTGTTCCGTAGCCTCCACGGCTCCAATTGGCGGGAAGCATTAGCACTGAACGGTTGTGTTGTTACAGTGTATGGTATGGAAACCTGCGCAGACGGTCGGTCAATGAGATTCAAGCAACGTGCAGTCATTGAATTCTTGACAGCAGACGGTGTCACCCCAGAGGAGATTCATCAGGGAATGAAAGCAGTTCATGGTGATTGTGTTGATATGAGTACTGTGCGTCGTTGGGTGAGTAAGTTTAAGAATTTTGAGGCGGGAAAATCTGACCTGAGTGACAAACAAAGAGCTGGACGTCCTGTGACAGCAACCACCGAGTTTCACAAGCAAAATTTTGACAAATTGATTCAGGACGATCGTCGTATCACTCAGAGAGAAACTGCAAGCACAATCGGCATTTGAAAACAATGTGTGGGTGATATTATTGCTTTGCTTGGCTATCGGAGAATCTGTGCACGATGGGCACCGCGGAACTTCAGACACTGAATCTCACCACCTCCATTGCATAGTGTCTCCACGCCAGTGATGCCACTGTTTAAGTTCCAACCTACGTACTTCCAAGAGGCGTCAGCGGGGGCGCCCGCTCACCACTTTGTCTACTTTTGCTGTTACTTTTTAATATTTTGTAGTATTAAATGTTTGTTTCCTTGTCTCAGTCAGACATGTATCTATAGTAAGCAACTTTTCCTCCCTCCTAAACGTTAGTTTCAATCATTAGTGTCTTACTCTATACGAATAACTTCTTTTCTGTTATTTGTCGCGAAGCCTGGAAGCACCGTCGGGTGTCCTTGCTGCTCGCGGAAACTCCCTTGCACCAATGTTCTCGCTATGAGCGAGATCATTTCCGAGAACCTGCGATGTCTTTGATCTGCACGTGGCATTACAGCCGCGGCTCGCGACCCCCGCCTTGTTCAGTGATTCCTGCGCACAGAATACACGTGTCTAGCTTCTTTAATGTATTTTTAATAGCTGCACCGAAGTAGTGTTCGTTAAAACGTATACGTTAAATATTGTCGTTGACAGTACGCCGTGTTGCATAGCTCCTCTTGCTTATACGACCAAAGTATGTTACATCTTACTGAATTATCTATCGATCATCTGTGACAAGTGGCTGTAGCGTGATATCCAAAAGTGTGTTATTACTTTGCTTGTTCAGCAGCTGTGTTTACGAAATACAAAAATGGTTCAAATGGCTCAGAGCACTATGGGACTCAACTGCTGTGGTCATAAGTCCCCTAGAACTTAGAACTACTTAAACCTAACTAACCTAAGGACAGCACACAACACCCAGCCATCACGAGGCAGAGAAAATCCCTGACCCCGCCGGGAATCGAACCCGGGAACCCGGGCGTGGGAAGCGAAAACGCTACCGCACGACCACGAGATGCGGGCTACGAAATACACTTGGTGACAAAAGTACAGGGTATTGAGGGTGTAAGTGCAGATACTTCCATTTATGACTCAGGACAGTGTATTCAATAACATTACATTAGTATTTACTTCATTTGCAGATCAATAATTTTAGTTGTTACGGTTAGTGTGTTTTTAGATCGGTTAGTTCCTCTAACAACATGTAGCAAGAGCAAGCCATTAATGCTTACGCTACTGGCCATTAAAATTGCTACGCCAATAAGAAATGCAGATGATAAACGGGTATTCATTGGACAAATATATTATACTACATCTGACATGTGATTACATTTTCACGCAATTTGGGTGCATAGATCCTGAGAAATCAGTACAGAACAACCACCTATGGCCGTAATAACGGCCTTAATACGCCTGGGCATTGAGTCAAACAGAGCTTGGCTGGCGTGTACAGGTACAGCTGCCCATGCAGCTTCAATACGATACCACAGTTCATCAAGAGTAGTGACTGGCGTATCGCGACGAACCAGCTGCTCGGCCACCATTGACCAGACGTTTTCAATTGCTGGGAGACCTGGAAAATGTGCTGGCCAGGGCAGCAGTCGACCATTTTCTGTATCCAGAAAGGCCCGTACCTGCAACAGGCGGTTGTGTATTATCCTGCAGAAACGTAGGGTTTCGCAGGGATCGAATGAAGGGTCGATCCACGGGTTGTAAAACATCTGGAATGTAACGTCCACTGTTCAAAGTGCCGTCAATGCGAATAAGAGGTGACCGAGACGTGTAACCAGTGGCACCCCATACCAGCAAGCCATTGATACGCCAGTATGGTGATGACGAATAAACGCTTCCAATGTGTGTTCACCGCGATTTCGCCAAACACGGATGTGACCATCATGATGCTGTAAACGGAACCCGGATTCATCCGAAAAAATGACGTTTTGCCATTCGTGCACCCAGGTTCGTCGTTGAGTACACCATCACAGGCGCTCCTGTCTTTGATGCAGCGTCAAGGGTAACCTCCACCATGGTCTCCGAGCTGATAGTCCATGCTGGTGCAAACGTCGTCGAACTGTTTGTGCAGATGGTTTTTGTCTTGCAAACGTCCCAATCTGTTAGCTAAAGGATCGAGACGTGGCTGCACGATCCGTTACAACCATGCGGATAAGATGCCTGCCATTTCGAATGCTAGTGATACGAGGCCGTTGGGGGTCCAACACGGCGTTCCGTATGACCCTCCTGAACCCACCGATTCCATATTCTGGTAACAGTCATTGGATCTCGACCAACGCGATCAGCAATGTCGCGATACGATAAACCGCAATCGCGATAGGCTACAACCCGACCTTTATCAAAGTTGGAAACGTGATGGTACGCATTTGTTCTCCTTACACGAGGCAACACAACAACGTTTCACCAGGCAACGCCGGTCACCTGCTGTTTGTGTATGAGAAATCGGTTGGAAACTTTCCTCATGTCAGCACGTTGTAGGTGTCGCCACCGGCGCCAACCTTGTGTGAAAAGCTAATCATTTGCATATCACAGCATCTTCTTCCTGTCTGTTAAATTTCGCGTCTGTAGCATGTCATCTTCGTGGTGTAGAAATTTTAATGGCCAGTAATGCATTTTCTCCTGGGGAGCAGGTCATGTGTTAAAGTGTGGATGCGTGGACGCAAAATTGTTAGCCAAAACTGACATTCGTAGTCCACTTAGTGGAGCAGTGCACAGATCATCAGGTAGCAAATTATGTTACATGTTTTCTGGAGGACAGCTAGACGGCGAGAAAGAAAACAAATAACAGAATGTACCTGGTTCATGTTTAGGTACGAATGATCACATAATCTGCAGTTATACTACTAACACCCTGTAAAAACTACCCAAGTAGTTGCTGTTACGAGGCGCCTTCCTTGCAGGCAACAAATATACGTATTCGTCACAGGGAAAGATTAGCAACCATTTGCAATGATTTACTGACAGAATATTTACAAATCTTAACTAGAGTGTGCAGAATGTCAGTGGCAATATGCAGTTCAATGCCGCTCTGCGCTGATCTGTCTTTAAACACTTGTATAGTGCTACGTCCAGCGACCGATGACTCAAGTCACTTGTGTGCTGCCCAGTTTGCCTGTTCTTCGCAGTGACTTTAGGCGAGTCCTGAGAGACTCCTCGAGACACTGTCCTCATATTGTCTCCAATACTGTCCGACGGTTGTATTCAGGCTTAGCATGCTATGTGAGGCCGTTTGTCTGTTTATGCTCACTTTTGGCGGATGTATGTCCGTTTGAGAACTATTTCTGTGACGTATGGGGCTGGATAACATAGTCCTTGTAATGTGCGCTCTGTCTGGAGTCTAACCGTAACCGTGGCAACTCGTTGTTCATTTATGCAGGAAGTCTCCCATACCCTCAGGAGAGCACAGAGATTAGGTAGATGTACACTGGTGTGCGAAACTGAAGGACGGAAATAACTGTCGCATGAAGTGTCGCTGAGAAGTAACATTGGAAAATGTAGTTAATATATAACGGAGGACGAAAGTGCGACCTATTTTTGAGTACTGCTCTAGTGTGTGAGATTTGCACTATGTCGGATTAATGGAAGGCGTCGAAGCAGTTGAGAGGGGGCTGCTGTATTTGTTACTGGCAGTTTCGAACAACACTTTACAATAACCGCTACTTATTCAAGAACTGCGCTATATATAACCTCAGGAGAATAATTTCTACTAAACGTGACAACAGCAAGATATTTATGAGCAGGGTAGATTAACAACGAGGCTGGTTACTTGAAAGCAGTCTCCTGTTGAGCAGCAGGTGCTGTGACGACACGATCCTATGAGGCTGAGATCTCGTAGGCAGTCTGCGTGTAACGACGCAGTCCCACAAGGTGACGATCACCTGGGGCCGGCCACTGATGGCCGAGCGGTTGTAGGCGCTTCAGTTTGGAACCGCGCTGCCGCTACGGTCGGAGGTTCGAATCCTGCCTCGAGCATGGATGTGTGTGATGTCCTTAGGTTTGTTAGGTTTAAGTAGTTCTAAGTTCTAGGGGACTGATGACCTGAGAAGTTAAATCCCATAGTGCTCAGAGCCATTTTTTTTTAGCACGTGGGCTGACACATAAATACCGCGAAGCGGTGCACTCGAAGCGGCTGGCGGAAGCGAAGCGTCGGAAGTGGTGCAGATCGAGGGCGGCACGGCACCTCGGCGGTCAGCGAAGCGCCGGCAGCAGCAGGCGGCGTCCGTGGCGGCTGCTTGTTGCCCGGAGATCGAGACGTAACTGGCTCCCCGTGTGTGGAGCCCCCATTTACATACGCGCCTGCTGGATACACCATGCTGTGAAATAATCGTGCGTATATCAATTGTACAGTTGCTGCGTCATTGTGATGGTAGAGCTGTGTCTTGACCAAGCAATTGTTATTGCTATTTTGGTGTTGTGATTTATTGCGCTCAGACTGAGATCCGTTTTGTTCTGTGTCTTGTGGCTAGTGTTCCAGTTCGGCACATTCCAGCCTTTTTTCGACCAGTACCCCTGAGTGTAATCGGACATTAACTAGTATCCCTCACCCACTTTCCAACATTATCACCAACTTTAGCACCAAATTAAAGTGTAGAACGAAAGATTTTCTTTAAAAAAATTATTTATAAAATTATGAAAGATGAATGATATTTACAGCTCCTTTTCAGAAAGTAAACTAAGTATCCACACTGAGGAGAACCGAGCGAGGTGGCGCAGTGGTTAGCACACTGGATTCGCATTCGGGAGGACGACTGTTCAAACCTGCGTCTGGGCAACCTGATTTACGTTATCCATGATTTATCTAAACCACTTGAGGTAAATTCAGGGAAGGTTCCTTTGAAAGGGCACGGCCGGCTTCCTTCCCCATCCTCCCCTAGCCCAATGGAACCAATGACATGACTGTTTGCCCCCTTCCCCGACTGAACCAACCAACCACAGTGGTGGGAGACACTAGTTACAAGACATACCTCCCCTGCATTACTCCTCTCCACCGCGCCAACTACTTGACCCGCACGCTGCACCCCCATTTAAAATCAAACGAATTAAGATGTGTGCACTATACTTACTGTTGTGTCTAGACAAGACAGTCTAGACACAAGGTGAGGTTACCGAAAGGGCACGCGTCAACTCACGCCGACTGGCGTGAATTCTGGAACAGGATACGTAATTAATGCTATAAAGAAAAGTACGTATCGTCTGTTTACTTAACTTTAATTCATCCTTGTGGTACATCGCTCTTGACTATACAAATGAGACTCTCTCCAGAAATGGTTAATGGCGCCTTGCTAGGTCGTAGTCATGGACTTAGCTGAAGGCTATTCTAACTGTCTCTCGGCAAATGAGAGAAAGGCTTCGTCAGTGTAGTCGCTAGCAAAGTCGTCGTACAACTGGGGTGAGTGCTAGTCCGTCTTTCTAGACCTGCCGTGTGGTGGCGCTTGGTCTGCAATTACTGACAGTCGCGCCACGCGGGTCCGACATGTACTAATGGACCGCGGCACATTTAAAGCTACCACCTAGCAAGTGTGGTGTCTGGCGGTGACACCACACTTACTGTTCGTAAATCACTTCATTACTGCACTCCTTATTTCTGAACTGGCAGAAATTGCACGACTTCAGGCTGTTAATGCTTTGTGTCTAACCACCGTAAAATAATAACAATAATAATAAAACTGTGTAGAGCACTATAGTAGCACTTGTGTAGTTACTGCTATGTTGTGCTGTAAATTAATTCATTTATCTGTTTCGAAGTGAGAAATGAAACAATTTCGCTGGCCTATGTGGCCGAGCGGTTGTAGGCGCTACAGTCTGGAAACGCGTGATAGCAACGGTCGCAGGTTCGAATCCTGCCTCGGGCATGGATGTGTGTGATGTCCTTAGGTTGGTTAGGTTTAAGTAGTTCTAAGTTCTAGGGGACTAATGACCTCAGATGTTAAGTCCCATAGTGCTCAGAGCCATTTGAACCATTTTTTTAAACAATTTCAAGACTACTGCCAGTATTATCTACAACTTGGAGAACACATTTTCTTGAGGTATTTAACATTTGTTATATACTTGTCTCACTTCTATCACCAGCGATGTAAAGGACAAAGCTCAACATGTGTGTGCAGTGGGTGAAATATGTGAGGAACCCGTAACCTCTACCGCATTAATGCCACTAATTGAAAACTCGTATTATCAGTACTAAAGTCTTATTATACAGTAATGGTGTTTTGAAAATAATTTACTTTCCTCACTGAAGCAGGCTAGAATCGTTTAGTTTTTATCCCTCAGTTTATTTTTTTACCCCTCAGTGAACTTCATTTTACACCTCAGGAGGTCATTACGCTAGGCTGGTAATCAATGCTCTAAGGTAACTGAGTGGATGCTGTATTTGTGTTTGGGATTCGTTTGGTAATTTGCAGTCAGCAAGGTATGTACTGAGTAGCAGGATATTTCGTTTTACAGGGACCAGAAATTTTAAAATGGAAGTTCTCCTTGGTCCCACAGCGTGAATTGTCCAAAGATTTTCAAAGATCTTTCCCTGAACTGTATAGGAATTTTGAATCCTAAAGGAACCGTCAAGCAAAAATCTGTGGGGCGCGTTTACCAACACCTGAAGATTCGACTGTGTTACCTCAGGGCATTAAGTGGTGATGGGGCTTAGGGATTTTGTTTACATTTCTTTTTATTATTCACTGTCGTTGTTGGTCTCTGAGAATTAGCTTTGCTGGCACTCGTTCACTGCTGACGACGACAAACTGCTATAAAGATTACAAAGATCAAATAAATATTTGAACAATGAAAAATTAAAAATCAGTTCACGATTTCTCATTTGATGTACATATAAATTTCACCTAATTAATCTTGAGTCCCAAAGAAAAGAAGAAGGAAGTTAAGTTTTAAAAGATACCTAAAGGAGAGTGTAAATATATTGGCAATTCTCTGATAGCTGCATTAGAGAGTCACAGCTCAAAGATACCATTTATATGTTTTACATCTTTCTAGGGGACAATGTTCATTTTCATTTTATTTGACGTACAGAAGTTCGTGAGTAGTGACAAAAATTAATTATATCATCCGTAAAAGCCAGCGATACAGTAAGATCCACACATCAGTTACTGTTGCATTTCGCATGTTGTAATCGAAACATTAGGTAAGTGGAGGATCCATGCTTAAATAATATCCAATGGAACTAGGCGTTAGTAAGACTTGAGTTGCAAGTTAATGAATAATACCACTAACTCATCAAATGCTAGGTACTTACGTGTTATAAAATATTAAGATGTGTTACTTTCTCAGCATCGTTTTGCAGAAAAACTGAAGCCTTTTGACAATTTTATTTACGTATTAGCAAACGGATACAATATAAATGTTAACATATACGTATGAAAAAATAGAACGAAACTCTAGATTAATTTTTAAAAATTCCAAAACTTACATACAACCCCTTAACGATAACTGGGTCTTTGCAAAAGTTGTCCAAATTCAGTCTTCAGATCGCTCCTCTTTATTCCCATATTATCGGTTTCAGAATTGTTCCAAAAAATTTAATTTACAATTGATTCAAATTACAAATTGTTTAAGATTTACGTTTAGAAAGCTTCAAAACCCTTAAGAAATTAGTTAGAATGCAACACTTAAGGGACATACCAAATGTTTTAGTTTCAGAATAACCTGCCGAATGTTCAGCTGAAAGTTCATTGTCGTAACTAGCCTGATGAGGCTTTGTACAAGTTTGTTAAGAAACGTGACAGTTACAACACTTGTAGCACTGAAAAGCGCCATATATCTGTAGAGTGGACTGATGTAATTCGCAAACAGAGGTCCTAAGCATAAAGTTAAACACTGACGTGGAATTTAATAACATGAAAATAATTTTTTTAGGATTATCTAAAAAATTTACAAAAAATTTAAAATTGCTTCTAAGGATCCTAACTGGTGCAATATTTGTAGTCCTCCTTGGACTGACAGAATATATAAAATATGTTTCTAAATGTAGCGTACGTAACTTTGATGAGGGGAACACTATTAATAAAACTTTAAAACGGCTTTACAACGTTCCAAAAACTCCTTTCCTCCTTCCATGGGGCGACTGTAGAGTCAGTAGCGCTCAAAAGAGTCCTCTATGGACTGAAGTAATCCATACATACAAATCTTTCCATGAATAAGATGTAAGATATAAATCAGGAGTTTAAAATCATTTAAAATTTCCGAAAATTCCAAAAAGCATTACGCATTGTGCAAGACAGGCCTGAAACTACCTCTTAAGACAGAGGAATTACAAAGAGAAATACGAGGGACATTCAATAAGTAATGCAACCTTTTTTCTCTCAAAGTGAGTTGGTTTTATTCAGGTTTGAATAGACTATATTATTTCCCCTTTTTGGCTACAAAACCCTATTTTTCAGCATAATTTCGATTCAATGCGACGGCTGAACGCACTCCTTACTGTTAGGGACTGTATGCTGGCATGGTGCACTCCATTCGTCTATGGTGGAGCCAATGTCTTGCTGCATCAATGACCTCCGCATCATCTACATACTGCTCTCCACGGAGTGCATCCTTCATTAGACGAAACTAATGGATGTCAGAAGGTGCGAGAACCAGGTTGTAGGGTAGGTGAGGAAGAACCGTCCCACTGAGTTTTGTGAGAACCTCTTATTTGTGCAGAATGTGGAAAGTCTTGCGTCGTCATGGAGAAGGAGGAGTTTGTTTGCATTTTTGTGGCGACGGACATAGGCAGCAGCAGCCGGCCGGGACAGATGCAGCAACATGGAAGTAACCGATTTTGCGACTATTACGAGATCCTAACTATTACCAAATTTTATAATAAAATCTGTGTGCTTTAATAGTTTAGTTTCTTGAGTTTCTGCGCGTTAATTTAATATTTGATAGCCACAGTTCTCGCGTTTTCGTTTGCGTCGAAAACTAAACCGGTTTTGTGACACATTACAAGTTCCTACTCAAGGGCGCATTATTTACTTTCACCTGACTGCTTCGGTAGTTATGTTTTTGAATCTCTACATATTAATCTAACTTATTAGAAACAGTTCCTGCGTTTTCGTCAGGGTCTATAGTAGAGTTGAGCAGCACGTGCCGATAGTCCATTTACCAGCATAGTTTAGTTTTCCACAGTCTTTAATATGGACAGGGACTGCTATTGTTGTGTGCAGATGCGAGCCGAGTTGGTGAAACTTCGCTCTCAGCTTCAGGCTGTGATGGTTTCGGTTACACAGCTTGAGGCTGCAATGGCTACGCACCATTGTTGTGGGCCGGCCGTGGGGATCCAACGTACGTCCAGCAAGTCCGAGTCCTCCGATCGGTCCTCACCGGTGGCCATCCCAATCACTGCTCGCACTGAAGTTGATCTCTCACCTGTGGTCGAGTGGGAGGTCGCTACAGGGCGTAGCAGGCGGCTAAAGACTTCCCAGGGGGCTGCTCGTAAGTACTCCCCAGTTAGTCTGACAAACAGGTTCCACGTGCCGTCTGTGGCTGACACTGTCACTGAGCCAGATGCCGTCACCTGTCCTGTTTCAGAGGAAAAGTCAGCCTGCGAGATCTGGATAATCACAGAGGGTGGGATTATTGATACTTGGGAGCTCCAACGTTAGGCGCATTATAGGCCCCTTAGGGACGTGGTTGCCAAGAAGGGGAAGAAAGACACTGTGCACTCCATGTGCATACTGGGTGGACTCCTCCCAGATGCCATGAAGAGCACAGAGTTTAGCCAACTGCAGGTGTGGCTCACGTCGGCACCAATGATGTGTGTCACTTTGGATCAGAGGAGATTCTCTCTGGTTTCGAGCAGCTAACACTTCTAAAGGTTGCCAGTCTTGTTGCAAGATGGAAGCAAAGCTGACCATTTGCAGCATAGTCGACAGGACCAGTTGGGGACCTCTGGTACAGAGCCGAGTGGAGGGTCTGAATGAGAGTCTCACACGGTTCTGCGACCGAGTGGGCTTCAGATTCCTTGACTTGCGCCAAATGGTGGTTAGGTTTCTGGTTCCACTGAACAGATTAGGAGTCCACTAAACGCAGGACGCGACTACACAGATAGAAGGGGCTGAGTGGCGTGGACTGGGCGGTCTTTTAGGTTAGAGGCTCTCGGGAAAACAGAAAAAGGGCTTCAGTCACAAAGGATGCAGGCCGAACACAGGAAGAACGTAGATACAGGAACCATCTGTATAACAGTTGTAAATTGTGATAGCCGTGTTGGGAAAGTACCAGAGCTCCAAGCGCTAATAGAAGGCAGTGATGCTCAAATTATTATAGGCACTGATAGCTGGTTAAAACCGGATATAAGTTCAGCCGAAAATTTGCGATGAGCCTAACGGTGTTCCGAAAGGATAGGCTAAACACGGTTGGTGCTGGCATCTTTGCTGCTATTAGAAGTAGTCGTAAAATTGAAGTAGATATTTCCTGTGAGTTAGTATGGGCCGGAATAAAATAATAATTGGAGCCTTTTACTGACCTCTCATATCGGATGATACAATTAGTGAAAGGTTCAAAGAAAACTTGAGTTTGATATCAAACACGTACTCTTCTCATAGATTATAGTTGGTGGTGACTATAATTTACCCTCGATATGTTGGCGAAAATACGTGTTGAATTACGGATTTACGTGTAAAACATCATCCCAAGTGGTGCTAAACGCATTCTCTGAAAATTATTCATGAGCCCAGGCGAATAATAAACGATTGTGAAAACATACTTGACCTCTTATCAAAAAATAATCCTGAGTTAATAACGAGCATCAAAACAGATACAGTGAACACAGGAATGTCGTTGCGACACTGAATATTGTAACCCCCAAATCCTCCAAAAATAAACGACACACATTCCTATTAGAAAAAGGAGATAAAAACTCACTTGACGGCTTCCTGAGAGACTGTCTCCACTCTTTTCAAATTAACAATAGTAATGTAGATCAGATGCTTCTTGAATTCAGAGAAATACTCGTAGTATCGGCAGCAATTGAGACATTTATACCAAATAAATTAAAAAACGACGGAGCTGATCCTCCTTGGTACACAAAACGGGTCAGAACACTGTTGCAGAAACAACGAAACAGACATACCAAATTTAAACAGAAGCAAAATCCCCAAGATTGTCGATCTTTTACAGAAGCTCGAAATTTAGAGCAGACTTCAATGCGAGATGCTTGCAATATTTTCCAAAACGAAACTTTGCCTCGAAACTTGGTAGAAATTCCAAAGAGATTCTTGTCGTATGTGAAGTAATGCTAGTGGAAAGACACAATCTATGCCTTCTCTGCGCCATAGCAATGGAGATACTATCGAAGTGAGTGCGGCCAATGCAGAGTTACTAAACACAGCCTTCCCGAAAGAAGACGAAGTAAATATTCCAGAATTCGAATCAAGAACAGCTGCCAACATGAGTAACACAGAATTAAATATTCTGTGAGTGGTGAAGCAACTTAAATTACTTAACAAAAGCAATTCTTCTGGTCCAGACTGTATACCAATTAGGTTCCTTTCAGGGTATGCTGATGCAGTAGCTCCATACTTAACAATCATATACAACCGTTTGCTCGACGAAAAATCCGTACTCAAAGACTGTAATGTTGCACAGGTCACACCAATATTCAAGAAAGGTAGTAGGAGTCCTGCAGGAAGTGTCATCACCTCTGTCTCTAAGCTGGTTGTAGGTTGTGTTCCAAAAATAAACAGCAAAGAGACAGACGTGATGACACTCTCTGCAGGACAATGCTCAAGCACGTACAGTTCAAGCAGTTACTAATTTGTTTGACTGATGGGGATGCTAAGTGCTATACCAAATACTGCACTCCCCTGACTTAAGCCCTCGTAAGTTCAACTCGATTTCTAAACTGACGGAAACACTTCACGGCATTCGCTTCAGAACTGCTACAAATGCGTCAGGCAATAGACCGCGTCGCTCGAACTGTCAACACAACTGGCACTGCTAAGAGTATTCTACAACTTCCACATCGCTGGCAACGGGTTATACAGAATGCTGGTGACTACTCTGAAGGTCAGTAAAACGCTGAAACACGTATCTATTTTGTACGAGCTGTAAATAAGTAGTTGCCACTATTAAAGTTCCAAAATTCGTATTCCGTTCTCTTAACCCACATCTGCTACTTCTAACCTGGGGGGGGGGGGGGTGCATTGTCTAGACTATTCTGACTTTCGTCTCTGGAGCATAAGTCTACTCACCTTACTGTCGGTGCTTCTGAATTCAGAAAATCCCCAAAATACCTAGCCATTTCCTCGCACACCACTTTCTCGCCAAGTTTTATTGTGCCACCTTGTCCTATTACGAAGTTTTCTTTTGCCTTAAAGCCTTTAATTCTGCTCCTCATTTCTCTGAAAAAGACTCTCTGTTTCTTGAAGGCTGTATTTGCTTCTTCACGTTTCTCATTCCATCTCTTGGCATTTCTGATCGTTTTGCTTGCAATTTTTCTCGCATTTTGGAAGTTCAACCAGTCTTCTTGCTTTTTACAGGTGTGCGGTTTCATCCATTCTTTCCTCCTGGTTTCGACAGCATTGTCCCATTCACCCATCCACCACTCATGCTTCCTTTTCTTGTTGTTAGTAGGCAGCCGCATTGCCTCTTCTTCCATCATATCACTCATTCTCGTCCACTCACCCTAAACTACCATTCTCTTTGCGTACTCTGCTCAGTGTTTTTTCGGAAAATCTAGGTCGATTATGTGAGTTTTTATAGTCTTACGTTTCCTTGCTCTGTTGTGTATCCGTCTGCATTTTATTTCGACAAGATAGTGACATGATTCCACTTTGCAATTTTTCTTCACTTTCGTGTTCATGATCTCTCTGTGATTCTTGTCACGCATTGCTACATGGTCTAGCTGTCTTTCCCCAATCCTGTTTCCAGGACTGACCGACACTGTTTTCTTGCTTGCCCTACCATTGTAATGGTGGTTACTACTTTCATCTTGTGTCTCCTACGCAGGTCCACTAATCTCTCACCATTTATGTTCGTTCTGTTGTGGAGTGGAAAATCTCCCACAGGACCTAAAAACTTCCTTTCCGTGCCTATTTGCGCGTTAAAATCTCCTAACAAAATAGTGCCACCTCTTTTGTCAACATCTTTCACTACGTTATCCAAAGTGGACCAAAAATATTCAGTTCTTGCTTTGCCTTTTTTGTTCTTATCATTTGTTGGTGCATGTGCATTTACAATTGTATAGGATTTGTTTCCTATTTTCATTGTCAGATATGACAGTTCATCGTTTATGCCCTTCCACGCTGTGATACGATCCACTAAAAATGATGTGTCAAATAAAAAGGTAGCTTTGACCCCTCCCCCCAAACCGGGTTTCCCTTTCAAAATTGCATATCCCTCAGATTCCATACTGCTTTCGTCCCTGAATCTTGTTTCCTGTAGTGAAACTGTGCCAACCCCAAGTTCTCTCATACTGTAGAGAACTTGCTTTAGCTTGATCACTTTCATCATTGACTGTATGTTCATGCATCCCATTTAAAAAAAATGGCTCTGAGCACTATGGGACTTAACATCTATGGTCATCAGTCGCCTAGAACTTAGAACTACTTAAACCTAACTAACCTAAGGACAGCACACAACACCCAGCCATCACGAGGCAGAGAAAATCTCTGACCCCGCCGGGAATCGAGCCCGGGAACCCGGGCGTGGGAAGCGAGAACGCTACCGCACGACCACGAGATGCGGGCATCCCATTTTAAAAATCTGTTTCGACCTCATTTTGTTTCCGTAATTTATTTGAATGTTGGGCACAGGGAGGCCCTTAGATTTGTTTCGCAAATGCTGCAGGCTCCACAGAATTCGATAGCCTCCTCAGGGGACATTACTGCATGCGGACTACTCTCCAAGAGACTACCGCGGCTATTGTCACCGCATGAATCCTCTCCTGGGAGTCCAAAAGCTTGTATCGGATGAACGACTGCCCGTTTACTGTAAAACTCGCATCATCACATTGACAATGCGACGCAGAAATAACAATGCGACTGACAACTACAAGTTCCAAGCCGACTTGTCTCCATGATCATAAAGCGGGTACAGTTATGGCATGGAAGCTTTCTTGAGAGTCCAGTAGCTTGTACCCGATGCACCACTACCCGTTTACTGGCACCCTCGCACCCTCTCAATGACGATGCAACACAAAAATTGAGTCGCCAATGAATACTACAGGGTCCATGACGGCATCAGACCAAGAGAGAAACGTGACTACAGTTACCGGATGGAACATCTGGGAGTCAACTAGATTCTTTCCGACGCACCACTGACATCTTCCTGTAACTTGCGCACCCCCTCATTGACGATGCAACAGAAAAATTGTATCGCGATTGAATACTTTACGCTACACGCCGATTTCTCTCCAGGAGAGCAACATGTATACGGTTACAGCACGGAACCTCTCCTGGGAGTCCAGGGCTTGCAACCGATGCAGCATTGCCAGTTTACTGTAACCCTCGCACCCTCTGATTGATGATGCAACACAAAAGCTACGCCACGATTGAACACTACAGGGTCCATAACGCCTTCAGACCAAGAGCGGGACTGAGCTACGGTTACAGCACGTGACTTGTATGCTATGCACAACTACCGGTTTATTGTAACTCTCGGACCCTCTGATTGATGATGAAACACAAAATTTTCGTCTCTATTGAATTCCACAAGGTCCATGAGCATTTCAGACCAAGAGAGGAACATGGCTATGGTTACAGCATGGAATCTCACCTGGCGGTCCAGTAGCTTGTATCCGATGCACCACTGCTGGTTTACTGTAACCCTCGCACCCTACCATTGACGATGCAACACAAAAATTGTGTTGTGATTGAATACTAACAGGGTACATGACGATTTAACACCAAGGGAGGAACACGGCTACAGTTACAGCATGGAACCCATACTGGCGGTCCAGCAACTTGAATCAGATGCACCACTGCCGGTTTAGTGTAACCCTCTCGTCTTTCATTTACGACAAAACTTGCGTGCGATTGAATACTACAGGCGCCATGACGAGTTCAGACCAAGAGGCATACACGGCTACGGTACAGCATGGAATCTCTCCTGGCAGTCCAGTAGCTTCTATCCGAAACCACTGCAATTTCACTGTAACCCTCGCTCCTTCCCATTGACGATGCAATATGAAAATTGTGTCGCGATTGAATACTACAGTGTCCATGACAACTTCAGACCAAGAGATGGACACGGCTACAATTAAAGCATAGAACCTCACTATCAGTCCAGTAGGTTGTATCCGATTCACCACTGCTGGTTTACTGTAACCCTCGCACCCCCTTATTGAATATGCTGCAGGAAAATGGGGTCGCGATTGAATACTAAAGGTACCTCTCTCCAAGGGAGTTATACACCTACAGTTGCCAGATGTAGCATCGCGACAAAATACTGTAAGTTCCGTAACGATTTCAGGGCAAGAGAGGAACACGGTTATGGTTACAGCGTGGAACGTCTAGTGGCAATCCAGTACTTAGTATAGGTTATACCACTGCCCGTTTACTGTAGTGCTCGCACCCTCCCACTGTCAACGCAACACTATAATTGACTCGCAATTCAGTACTACAGGATCCATGATAACCTCAGACCGAGTGAAGGACACGGCTACGGTTGCAGCACTGAACCTCTCCTGGTAGTCCAGTAGCTTGTATCCGATGCACTGCTGCCGCTTTACTGTAACACTACCACTCTCTTACTGACTATGCAACAGAGAAATGGTGTTGTGATTGAATGCTATGGGCTCCATGGTGACATCTCTCGAAGAGAGTTAAACATCCACAGTTAGCAAATAGAGCATCCCCTAGCAGTACAGCAGATTACAGCATGGAAACTCTCCTGGCAGTCCAGTAGATTATATCCCATGCACCACTGGCGGTTTGCTTTAACCCTCACACCCCGTTATTGAACACGCAACAGAAAAATGGCGTCACGATTGAATACTTAATACTCAATGCTGACATTGAAGAAACACCGACAGTTACCACATGGAACAACTCCTGGCAGTCCAGTAGCTTGTATGCGATGCACCATTCACAGTGTTCTGTAACTCTCGCACTGTTTCACTGTTGACACAACACAAAGATAGCTTCGAGATCTAATACTACAGGCGCCATGACAACTTCAGGCCAAGAGAGGAACATGGTTATGGTTACAGCATGGAACCTCTCCCTTCAGTCCAGTAGTCAGTGTCCGATGATCTACCACCCGTTTACTGTAGCGCTCGCACCCTTCCATTCTCGAAGCAACACAAAAATTGCGTCGCGGTAGAATACTACAGCGTCAATGACGACTTCAGAGCAAGAGAGGAACACGGCTACAGTTACTGCTTGGAACCAATACTGGCAGTCCAGTAGCTTGTATCCGATGCACCGATGTCGATTTATTGTAACCCTCGAACCCTCTCATTGACGATGCAACACAAAAAATGAGTCGCGATATAATACAACAGAGTCCATGACGACATTAGACCAAGACAGGAACACGTCTGCAGTTACAGCATGGAACCTCTACTGGCTGTCTAGAAGCTTCTATTCAACTCACCACTAACAGTTTACTGTAATCCTCGCACCCTCTTGTTGACAATGCAACAGAAAAATGTCGTCGCGATTGAATACTAAAGGCTCCATGCTCACATCTCTCCAAGTGAGTTAAGCATCTACAGTTACCGCATGGAACATCTCCTAGCAGTCCAGTAGATTTTATCCGACTCACCACTGCCAGTTTACTGTGACCCTCGCACCCTCTTGTTGACATTGCAACAGAAAAATCTCGTCTCCATTGAATACTAAGGGCTCCATGCTCACATGTCTCCAAGTGTGTTAAACATCTACAGTTACCGCATGGAATATCTCATGGCTATCCAGTAGCTTGTATCCGATGCACCACTGCCAGTTTACTGTAATCCTCGCACCCTCTTGTTGACTATACATCAGAAAAATGGCGTCGCGCTTGAGTACAAAAGGCTCCATGCTGACATCTCTAAAAAGTGGGTTAAACATCTACAGTTACCGCATGAAATACCTCCTGGCAGTTCAGTAGCATGTATCCTATGCAATACTGGCGGTTTACTGTAAGCTTCACACCCTCTCATTGACAATGCAACATAAAAATTGCGTCGAAATTCAGCACTACAGGGTAAACGATATCTTTAGTCCAAGAGAAGATCACAGATACGGTTACCACATGGAAACTCTGGTGGCAGTCCAGCACCTTGTATCCGGTGCTCCACTGCCGGGTTATTGTAAATCTCGCACCCTCTCATTGACGATGCATCTCAAAAATTGCGTCGCGACATAATACTACAGGATCCATGACCACTTCAGACCAAGAGGGGAACACTGCTGCGGTTACAGCATGGAACCTCTCCTGGCAGTACAGAAGCATGATCCGATGTACAATTGCTGGTTCACATTAACTGCCACACACTCTCATATTAAAATTGGGGCGCGAACGAATACTAGAGGGTAAATGACTTCTTCAGACCAAGAGAGGAACACGGCTAGGTTACAGCAAGAAACCTCTCATGGCAGTACAGTAGCTTGTATCCGATGCAGCACTCCCGGTTTACTGTAACCCATGCAACCTCTCATTGATGATGCAACACAAAAAATGCGTCCCAATATAGTACTACAGGGTCCATGACGACTTCAGACCAAGAGAGGAACATGGCTACGATTACAGCATGGAACCTCTTCTGAAGTCCAGTATCTTGCATCCGATGCACCACGGCCGTTGTACTATAACACTCGCATTCTCTCATTGATCATGCTGCTCAATAATTACGTCGTGATACGTTACTACAGGGTCCATGACGACTTCAGACCAAGAGAGAAACACGGGTCCGTTACAGCATAGACACTTTCATAGCAGTCCAATAGCTTGTATCCGACACACTACTGCAGGTTTACTGTATCCATGCACTCTCTTACTGACGATGCAACACATAATATGTGTCGCGATACAATACCACAGGGGCGATGACGACATTAGGACAAGACAGGAACACGGCTAGGTTACAGTATGGATCCTCTCCTGGCAGTCCAGTAGCTTGTATCCGATGCACCATTGCCAGTTTATTGTAACGCTTGCACCCTCTCATTGACGATGCAACACATAAAATTGGTCGCGATACATTACTACAATGTTTATGAGAGCATTAAGCCAAGAGAGGAACACGGCTAGGTTACAGTATGGATCCTCTCCTCGCAGTCCAGTAGCTTGTATCCGATGCACCACTGCCTGTTTACAGTAACCCTCGCATCCTCACATTCACGATGAAACAAAAAAAAAAGTGTCGCGATAAAATACTACAAGGTCCATGACGACTTTAGACAAAAGAGGAATACGGCTAGGATACAGCATGCAACCACTCCTGGCTCTCCAGTAGCTTATATCCGATGCAACACTGCCAGTTTACTGTAACCCTTGCATACTCTCGTTGACGATGCAACACAATAACTGCGGCGCTATACACTACCACAGGGTCCATGACGAATTTAGATCAAGAGAGGAACACGGCTAGGTTACAGTATGGAACTTCTCCTGGCAGTTCAGTAGCTTGTATCCGATGCACCACTGCCACTTTACTGTAACCTGTGCACACTGTCTTTTGATAATGCAACACAAAAAATTCGTCGTCGTACAATTCTAGATGGTAGACCAAGAGAGGAACACAGTTAGGTTACAGCATGCAACCTCTCCTGGCAGTATAGAAGCTTGTATCCGACGCACTACAGCAACTTGATTTTAGCCCTCGTATCTTCTCATTGACGATGCAACTGGAAAACTGTGTCGCGATACAATACTACAGGGTCCAAGACAACTTCAGGCGAGGAGAGGAACATGGGTATGGTTACAGCATGGCATTTCTCCTGGTAGTCAAGTAGCGTGTATCCGATGCACCACTGCCACTTACCTGCAACCCTCGCAACTTCTCACTGACGCAACAATTACGTCGCGATACATATTACAGGGCCCATGACGACTTTAAGCGAAAATTGGAACATGGCTAGGTTACAGCATGGCACCTATCCTAGCAGTCCAGAAAGTGGTATCCGACACACCACGGCTGGTTTACTTTAATCCTCGCACAGTCTCATCGACGAGGCAAAAAAAAAAAAAAAAAAAAAAAAAAAAAAAAAAAAAAAAAAAAAAAAAAAAAAATATGCGTCGCGATACAAGACCACAGGGCGATGACGTCATAAGGCCATGAGAGGAACACGGCTAGCTTACAGCATGGAACCTCTCCTGGCAGTCCAGTAGCTCTTATCCGATGCACCACTGCCGATTTACTGTAACCCTCGCAGCCTCTCATTGATGATGCAACACAAAGAATGCATCACGAAACACTACTACGGGGTCCATGAGGCATTAAGACCAAGAGAGGAAAACGGCTTTGGTTACAGCATGGAACCTCTCCTCGCAGTCCAGTAGCTTGTATCCGACACACCATTGCTACTTTACTGTAATCCTTGTGCCTTCTTGTTGACTATGCAACAGAAAAATGGTTTCGCGGGTGAATACTAAAGAGTCTATGGTGACATCTCTAAGAAGTGAGTTAAACATCGACAGTTACAGCATGGAATATCTTCTGGCAGTAGCTGGTATCCGATGCACCACTGGCGGATTACTGTAAGCCTCCTGGCAGTTCGGTATCTTGTATCCGATGCACCACTGCCACTTGAAAGGTGGCTACACTGAGCCACAGCGCCAGAAATCGCGCCAGAGAGTATTGTTCCGCCGCCTCCACTGGCAGTGATTATTGAGAGGTAGCGGCAAGCAGTTCTTGCCGAGAAGTTGTGGTGGACACTGCTTGTAGCTGAAGTCAGAGTGAGATGCGGTAGTGGAGAGTGTTGTTCCATGTTTATGCAGTTATTTGATGGGAGAGATAGCAGATGTTGTTCCAATGGAGATATTGTAATGATCTGAGTGCTTTTCGTCAATATAAATTAAGGTAACTAACTACTGTTCTTTATTTTCTTATTATTTGTGTGTCCTGAATAATGCTTCATTACAGGTTCAGTCAACAAAGCATCTGGCGTGTGTTCTTGTATTAGAGTGTAATTCTGGTTTTCTTGCGCAATTATAGTATTTCTAATTTTCTTTTACCACGTCAGTATAAATGGTATTTAAAATTTCTTGTCTTGTCGAAGAAGAACCGTGCCAGATGTGTACGTTGAGTCATACTTCCACACTCAGAACAGCTACACTTGTGCTATGTTGGCTTCGTAGATATTATAGTTGCTGGGGACTTGATTAATTAATTGTGCTAACAGAAATTTCCTTACATTCTTTGTTGTCATTCTAAGCAGTCAGATTGCGTACTAAAACTAGTCAGGGCCAGCCGTTTACGAGACTTGCGTAATCGGACATACAGCTACTAAAATTATTTGCATTTTAATTTTTTATTTAATTAGGACCCCATGCACAGCACAAGTGTAGCTGTTCTGTATGTGGTAGTATGACTCAACGCACATCTGGCACGGTTCTTCTTCAACAAGACAAGAATTTTTAAATATCTTTTATATTGACGTGATAAAAGAAAATTAGAAATACTATAATTGTGCAAGAAACCCAGAATTACACTCTAATACAAGAACACACGCCAGATGCTTTGTTGACTGAACCTGTAATGAAGCGTTATTCAGGACACACAAATAATAAGAAAATAAAGAACAGTAGTTAGTTACCTTAATTTATATTGACGAAAAGCACTCAGATCATTACAATATCTCCATTGGAACAACATCTGCTATCTCTCCCATCAAATAACTGCATAAACATGGAACAACACTCTCCACTACCGCATCTCACTCTGACTTCAGCTACAAGCAGTGTCCACCACAACTTCTCGGCAAGAACTGCTTGCCGCTACCTCTCAATAATCACTGCCAGTGGAGGCGGCGGAACAATACTCTCTGGCGCGATTTCTGGCGCTGTGGCTCAGTGTAGCCACCTTTCATATGCCCTTCCTCCACGGGCTAGAATTTGATGGTATTTTTGCCAGCATTGGTGGTGAAAATACCACCAAATTCGTCAAAAAAAATACAGACAAAAATAAAAGATAATATTAATACGTAAATATCATATAACTAGATAAAATTTTGGCTTTGCACTGATCTTTCAATAGCCTAATATACAAAATACAGTAAGGAATACAAATTTTTCATACATATGACTTTACATAATAGTTTACACAAATATCAATACTAGTTTACACAAATATCATGTGGTTAAACAATTCAATCGATAGCGTCAGCAATGACGAATATGAGCAGGTAAGAGTCTTATAACTTTTCACAAACAGTAATACACAAAAAATCAGTTTATACAAATATTCACAACAAGTAGTTGACAGTTCCAGCAGTAGCACCCAGCACTGTTGAATAGGTGCTACAGCAACAAGTGACATCATCTCAGTAGAAGCAGTTCATCAGTGGCACCCAGCAATGTCGAGTAGGTGTAGACACCATCAGGTGACATCATTTCAGTAGAAGCAGTCCATCAGTGGCACCCAGCAATGTTGAGTATGTGCAGACAGCAGTCCATCAGTGGCACCCAGCATTGTGGAACAGGTGCAGACTCCATCAGGTGACATCATTTCAGTAGAAGCAGTCCATCAGTGGCACCCAGCAATGTTGAAGACGTACAGACAGCAAGAAGTAACATCATTTCAGTAGAAGCAGTTCCATTTGTGGTACCCAGCAATGTTGAAGAGGTACAGACAGCAAGAAGTAACATCATTTCAGTAGAAGCAGTTCCATTTGTGGTACCCAGCAATGTTGAAGAGGTACACACAGCAACAAGTCACATTTCTCAGTAGAAGCAGTTCATCAATGGCACCCAGCATTGTTGAGTAGGTGCAGACACCGACAAATGACATCATTTCCATAGAAGTAGCTCCATCTGTGGCACCCAGCATTGTGGAGTAGGTGCAGACTCCAACAGGTGACATCATCTCAGTAGAATCAGTCCATCAGTGGCACCCAGCAATGTTGAGTAGGTGCAGACAGCAAGAAGTAACATCATTTCAGTAGAAGCAGTCCATCAGTGGCACCCAGTAATGTTGAACAGGTGCAGACAGCAACAAGTGACATCATTTCAGTAGAAGCAGTTCCATCAGTGGCACCCAGCAATGTTGAACAGGTGCAGACATCAGTCCATAATATTCACTATCACTAATCACACAGTTGATCAGAGTTTATCAGCAGAAATGAAACATGTCCTAGTGGCACCAATCACGTAGAAAAAGTGCAAGTAACAGTCCATCATATTCACTATCACTAATTAGACAGTTCATCAGCAGTAATTAAACATTTCCAGGTGGCACCCATTATGTTGAACAAGTGCAGGTAACAGTCCATAATATTCACTATCACTAATCAGACAGTTCATCAGCAGAAATTAAACCTTTCTAAGTGTCACACATCAATTTGAACAGGTGCAGGTGTGAACGACAGTTTGAATGCACACACAATTGCTTTTACAAAATTATTACCAATGCTCTTACACTAAAAATACAAATCATAACAAACACACAAATGATGTCAGATAATTGTCATATTAATTATTACAAGTACACAAACATCAGTAAACCTATAATATTTATGGGTGTCAGTGCAAGCCACTACAAACAAATAAAATAATATTTAGGAGATAGGTGGGTAGGATTAGGAAAGGAAAACACACAAAACACACTCACTCATCTTTCACCCACATTAAGTACTACTGTGTAATTGAATAGTGTTAACTGTGTGAATCCACTTCTGTCAAAATTTCATGTTCATCATGTGTATCAAGTAGTAGTGACAGCAATGTATAACAGTCAGTAATAGTTAAGTCAACGTCATAGTCATCATGTCAAGACCAATGTTTGCCAAGCCAGATCAAAATGTACGGTTGCTGAACAACTGTCAGTGTGCCAAGATATGCAACTTCCTCTCTCCAAAAAAAAAAAAGTACATACCGCTTAGTGATTTAACAAAATGTGTGTAGACAATCTTCCTTCCATTTTAGTGTTCTAGTCTGCTATCTTCATCCTCCTTGTTCCATATAGACCAACAACAACAAAAAAATATGCACCTCACTTATTTTACCTCTTATACACCATAACTCCAATCAACTTCATATAATCTCAATACCTCCATAATACCTCTTCAATACATCGATACATATAAACCTTATTGCCAGTATCATTTCACTTCCATAACAATTCTTTCCTCTAGTCAGTCTCCTCGATCGAGTACAGATAAAATCCTAATGCAAACCTCCTCATCCCATACAATCCGAAGACACACTGTCAACACACAACCTCTGTGTAATCCATCTGACCAAAATCTTCTACTCATTATGAATTATAAACAAAGAATGCATACATGACCTCTAACAGACTTAGTTCGAATAACTCTCAGTAATTAAGTACGATTACGGAGTGTGAATGATCCTAATATTTCACAGTGTGTACACCACTTCAAGAATTATGGCAAACAGAAGCAAACATGTGGAGTATTTCTTGTGTCAAGTGTCACTTCCTATTTCAATTGCTCACGAAAAATGCAGTGTAATAACTGTGTTGGTATGTCATGTCGTTAGCTTCCTTCCTATTGGCATACATTTATACAGCTTTCATAAAACCTCCAGCTCTTGTGACTTCTATGAAGTTTCTTGTACTAATGTCGTTCGTCGAATTATAGCAGTTCATTTTCTTATCTTAAAAATATAAGGCACTGAGCGTAAGCAAGGCAAGCAATAGCGAGTAAATATACCAGTAGTGAACAGAATGTCAACAAGTGGATGCAGCACAATTCTTACAACGAGGCTCTGCCAAGCGAACAATCTGTAACTAGTACCATAGTGTAACCTAAACTCTATGTTTGTACACTGTACATCAGCATTGCTATATACCAAATTAAAGTATAGTTATGACAACAAGCAGAAATGTGTAAATGTGCAATCCATACGCATAGCAGTAAACATATATCTTACGTACTAAACAGGTCATTAGCATCGTATCTTAATAAGTAAACATGAAGGCGCAAGCAGATAAATCACAAAGTATAACTTACATACCTAACCACATCAGCACAATTAATCAGGTGACAATTATAATTTAAATAAATAGGCACAGCAGGCACATAATTAAAAATATGACATCAGTGAAAAAGCAGTGCAGCCAAGCGATGCATAATATACACAAGTAACAATCCAGTTCATTAATAATCATTGTCAAAATCAGTTAACATACGCAAGCACGTCGCTTCACAAGTAATTTCATTGAACATGTAATTAGCACAAAGTATGAATCACGTAATCGCGAGCAGCAAATTACGGCTAAAGTACGTACTTAAGTGGAAATATGTTACCTGAAAAATAAACTCAATTAATAATTACCTTTTTAGTTTATTACTTTCTTCTTCGAAATGACATTTTTCCTGAAATTTTCTCGATAGCAAGTCGTCTTAACGTCGGACACGCACAGAATTTACCTGAAGTTCTTAAATATTTTATAGAACCGTATCCTGAAAAATACTGAATGTTAATAACGAAATTCATCAAGTCACTATAGCTTTATACTGAATTTAGTCGGAGAAATTAGACTGTGTATTTATTTACGGCTGTCAGTGCATTCGCACTGAGCGCTCGATCAGCTGTAGGCGCGTGACGTAGGAAGTGATTGTTTGCGGTCAACGACTGCCTTGTGCGGCGCGCAGACTTGACTGTTGCTTTGAGTATATGCCGCCGCCAAAACACAGCGCGGTATCCTTGTACTCTCCGTGTGTTTACATACAACTGTTAGTTTCTCAAAAGTATGTCATTCTACAAAAATTTTTCAGAAGTATATCATTCCACAAAAATTTTAACGTTAGATATATGATGTATTCCCTTAGAGCGTCGTGATTTAAGAGTTTCTACTTCGACAGTGTTATCATGAATAATTTTGCGAATTCTATATGGACCGTTATAAAGCAGAAAAAATTTCCGACACAAGCCTTTTCCTTTGTGAGACAAACGATGAGCCTTAATGAACACCTTCTGACCAACTGACAAGATTTTTTAAACGACCAGGACGCTTAGCTGATTTCTCTCTTCTAGCAGCCGCAGATGCAATATTTTGTAGAGCCAGGTTGACAACTTCAGAATGCCGCAGTTTCCGTGTAGGCGGAAAAGGAACGATTTCAGAAATGCGATTTGTCGGTGCTTTGTTTTTTAATATCAGTATAGGTGGTAAAGAAGTTGAGTCGTTAGGAAGTTCATTCAGAATGTTTTGAAAAATATGAAGATACTGATCCCAAGTTCTGTGATTCTGATGACAATAAAGACGACACAATTTATTGATTTCCTTCATCCATCTCTCTGAAGCGTTAGATTGAGGGTGAAAAAGTGAAATGAAGATTGGTTTAATTTTACGACGCCGTAGAGTACGAAGCCAAATTTTAGAACGAAACTGTGATCCATTATCTGATATAACCTTATCAACATGACCCACTTCTTTAAGAAAATGGTTAATGAAAGCATTTGATACTGAACGAGCTGTTGCTTTCCGTAACGGTGTAAAACACACATATTTTGATGTCAACTCCACTGCTACGAAAATGTACGCAAAACCATTAGTAGATCGAACCACTGGACCGAACAAATCAACTGCAGCCATGTCCTTTAATTTTGCTGGAATGATAGGAAACAACGGTGCTCTGTGAGAAACTGTCGGCGGCTTAGCCTTTTGACATAATTTGCATTTGGCAAGAACAAATCGAATACGTTTTTCCATATTATTGAAGTAGCAATTTTCTCGTAATTTATGAAAGCATTTTCTGGGACCAAAGTGTGCATAACTGAAATGCGTATACCAAATCAGCTTATTAACCCACTCATCAGGAATACAAACTAACCAAACAGAGTTGTCGACCGATTTTCGTTTGAAAAGAATGTCATTGCGAACTAAATAATGCTGTCTAATCGCTACGCTTTCCTTTCTCCTCCACTTCTCCTTAATGTCCTTCCAGATTGGATCCTTATTTTGCTCCTTAGCGATGTCCTGGAGCGAAGACGAAATAAAGTTCTCAAACGCAACACCTTGAATATACATCAAACAATAATTGTTTTCCTTGCAGTCCTCTTCAGCACTTTGTTTCAAACCCATAGGTGCACGTGATAAAGCATCGGCAACAATATTTGAAGAACCCTGTATGTAAACAATACTAAAATCAAACTCCTGTAGGTACAACGCCCATCGTGACAATCTGCCGTGAGTTAATTTTGTTGACATAAGAAATTCCAGAGCTCGATGATCGGTGTAAACCTTAGTATGTCTGCCAAACAAGAATGTCCGAAATTTTGTAAAAGCCCAAACAACAGCCAAAGCTTCAAATTCCGTAATCGAATAATTCTTTTCTGATTTAGAAAGAACACGACTTCCAAATGCAATAGTCTTTTGTACTACAACGCCGTTTTCTTCTATCTCTTGAAATAAATGTGCACCTAGGCCTTTGTATGATGAGTCCGTCGCCAAACAAAAATCTTTAGATAAATCCGGGTGTGAAAGAAGTGGAGCAGCAACTAAAGCATCACGAAGTTGTTCAAATTCTGACTGAGCTTCCTCATCCCAACACCAATTAGATTTCTTTCCGGATAGTTCACATAAACGAGGTGTGGCCAAATTGTCCAATCTAACAAAGCGTCTAAGAAAATTACAGACACCAAGGAAACTACGAACATCACGTTTTGTGGTAGGAACAGCATAATTACGAATAGCGTCTAATTTTTCTGGATCAGGAAGAATACCTTCTGTAGAAATAATGTGACCGAGAAATTTCACCTGAGAACGACCAAATTCAGATTTTTCTAAGTTCACTGTAATGCCAACTCTTGCAAAGATACGTAATAATGAATCCAAAATATTGTTGTGCTCACTCCAAGAATGTTTAGCAATAAGAATATCGTCAACATATGAAGTAATATTGTCACGAAGATAAACAGGTAAAATTTCATTTAAGCTACGAATGAATGCTGCTGAAGATACAGTAAGTCCAAACGGTAATTTCCGAAACTGGTAACAGTTACCAAAGGCTAAAAAGGCAGTATATTTTCTACAATCAGGGTGGAGTTCTATTTGCCAAAAACTTGCGCGCATATCAATCGTGGATAAAACTTTAATTCCATGAAAATGTTGAAGAAGTTCATCTAAATTTTGTGGACGGTCAGTTTCAGGAATGATGATATTATTTATCTGTCTGGAATCCAGAACCAAACGAAGTGACCCATCCTTTTTAAGAACAACGTGTAATGGGCTAGTATAAGGACTGACTGCAGGCTCAATAATGCCCTGATCTAACATGTACTGAAGTTCATTCTTAACCTTGTCTCTGTAAGCCAAAGGAATAGCGTACGTTTTCCCGCGAAATGGTGTGTGTTCTTTTACATTAAATAAATATTGTAAGCCTTGTATAGTTCCTGTGTGATGACTAAATACTGTAGCATGTGAAGTCAAAATGTGGTGCAGCTCTTCTCTTGCAACGTCATCTGGCACTTCAGCCTTCTTAACCTTTTCATTAATTAATTCTTCGCTATTAATTATATCATCCATCGCGTCGCTGTATCTATTGTCATTGTCATGAATAAACACATTGTCGTCATAATGCTCAACGAAAACATCAGAAGTAAGAAACCTTAAACATTTTGTATCTGACTCAGATCTTGTTAAACACTCGAAAAATTTCAAACATTTCGGCATTCCGGCAACAGTCAAATTCACACTTCCTTCTTTAAAGTTCAAAATTGCCTTATGTGCGTTAAGAAACTCCATACCTAATATAATTTGTGTACTGAGTAATGGAACAATAATAAAATTAGCAGAAAATTCGTGTCCTTGACAATTGAAATTTAGGTTGGTCTGTTGTTTAACTTCTACACCCTTTCCAGAAATCGCTCCTCGAATTGTAGTTTTAGAAATAGGTAACACAGGACAGGCAATAGTTCTTTCACATATACGAAAAACTGATTCACTAATGACATTCAATGGGCTCCCAGAATCTAAAACTGCAGTGAACTTATTCTTACCCACACATACTTCAATAACAGGATGTAAAAATGCGTCTACATTATTTTCCTTTTCGTCTAACAAAATGTCTCTCATGTCTTCCAGGCGTACGTAGTGTAAAGTCGTAGTGTCATTACTTTCTGAACCGTCTATATTGCTGCCAGAAGCCGAAGCTGCAAGTCATTGTCGATTGTTTGCGTCACGTCTTTGAGTATTCGCGTCATTCCGCGGATCCATTTCTACGATTTGCACTTGTCTCTCTGAAGTTCTGTCACGTGGAGGATGCCAATTAGGTCCCTCCTGTCTGTTAGATACAAATTCTTGGTTGTGTCTGTTATTAAAATTTCTGTTTTCCTGTCTGTCTGCATAACTACTTCTTGCGTAATTTCGACTGTCACTTCTGAAATTATTGTTGTATTTACTACCCTGGTTATTTCTGTAGTAAGAATTTCTATTACTGTATGAATAATTTCTGTCTTGATGATACCGATTACTGTTTCCGTATGATTGATCATTCCGGTAGGAATTACCGTTATTATAATTGTCTGTGTAATTTCTGTTAGAACGTCTGTTATTGTCATAAGGCTGGTATCTATTGTCCTGTCTGTTACGTCTGTCATTCTCAAAGTTCCCCATATAACGTCCGTTCCGATCACTATCCCTTTTCTCTGAAAATCTATTGTAATTACTGTTACTGAAAAAGTTACAAGAAGTGCCGTCATCGTTGTCATACTCAAGTTCTTGCAACAAAGTCTTAAAGGTCTCAATGTCGTCTTTACATCTTCCGGCTAAAGCAATTTGTCTTATGGATTGTGGCAGCTTAGTTAAACAAATGCGAATTAATTCAGTCGGGCTATAAGGGTTGGAAAGGAACTGATTCTTTCGAATCATGTCTTCAAAATATTCCGCTGGCGTGCGGAATTCAGACTGTTTGAAATTACGCTGCATGATAAGACTGTGTTTGACTCTGTCTTGCGTGTTTTCGGACCAATATGCCGATAGAAATGCATGATAAAAATCATTCAGATTATTACAATCTCTAATGAGTGCGCACATCCGCGTCGCCGGTTCGTTTTCTAAATATCCACACATAAATTCCAGTTTGTGACTTAGTGGCCAATTTGGTGGGAGTGCGTACATAAATTGATCTAACCATGCACATGGCTGTATGTCATTCTTAGAATTGCGGAAGATCTTAAATTTCCGAACAGTCAAAAAGTGTTTATAGTCAAAGTTTTCGCCTCGTGGCGACAAAGACCTACCGCGTCTGTCCCAGTCCCAATGCCGATTATTGTCAAGTTCGCGCGCCTGGCGCTCTCTTGTTGCATCCCGTAAATGAAACAAATTATTTTCTTCAAACCCCTCTGGTATCTGTGATTCTAAATTTCTTTTGCCGTCTTTTCCTACGATTTCGCCTTCAATTTGTTTGACTTGCTTTTTTAATGCCTCAAATTCCCTTTTCACGCGTTCATTAAATTTTCCCTGATTTTCAACATGTTTACTTATGCTCTGGTACTCTTCGGTTTCTGAAAATGGCAATGGAGCTGTGTCATCTGAATCTCTGTCCCAATTTAAACTAAGATTTGTCAATTTATCTGAAATCTCCTCCACTCTTTCCGATAAGTCACCAATTTGTTCTTTCTGTTTATTTACGTCTTCCGTAAGTGTCGCGACTCGCGTTTCAGTATTAACGCATTTAGTAGTTAACTGTTCATACTGTTGTGTTAGGTTATTTAATCTGTCATTTGGTACGGATTCCTCGATTCTCTCAAATATTTCTTCCTTATCTTTTGCACGTTGTAAATTTAACTCTGAAAATTTCTGTACTATCACGCGATCTCTTTCTTCCTGTTCTCTATCCTGTTCCCTTTGTCTAATCTCTACTGCACTTAATCTATTATTGTGAGAATTCAAAATCGTTTGTACTTCTTCTCTGATTTCTTTCTTTAATTCATCTTTCATATTTTTGAAACATGTCCCTATTCGTGAATCTAACCGTGTTTCCATTGTTCCCATCTGTGTTTTTAATTCAGATCTAAACTGTGTTTCCAATGTTCCCATATCATTTTTTAATTCAGATCCCAAAGTTCCCATCTCAGTTTTAATTGTTCCTATCTCTGTTTTTAATTCAGATCTAAACCGTGTTTCCATTGTTCCCATATCTGTTTTAATTGTTCCTATTTGTGATTCTAACCGAGATCCCAAATTTAATATTGCACTCATCAACTGCTCCGTGTTAAGTTGTTCGAAATTCTTTTCGCCCCTAACATTTCCCACAAAACTAATTTCTTTCTGCATAGCTGTAAGGCTATCTGTGTTCGATACTATTTCAGAATCCTCTATCGTTAATCTCGTATTCTGTGAATTTTCTGATTGAGAAAAATTTTGAAATGGTTCTGGACTATTTTCCCGACTTATTACATTGTTTTCCACTTCATTATCCATCATACTGTTGTCCTGTGTTGGCGAGTTCGCCATGTCAACAATTTCGTTATTCTCACTATTCATCATTTTTGCCTTTTTCATTGATCGCGTAATCATTTACAAAATATACAAAACTCGTCACTATATGAAAATTACACACAATGACTCTTTATCTCCAACAATACCATTTACATGAAATGTTTCCCTCAAACACGATTAACGAACAATTGAAATAATTGCACTAGATTGTCAAACGCGTATACAAGACGACAAAATTAAATTATGAAATACCATTAGAAGAATGACAATTACCAAATCTACACATGCAATCTAGACTACAATTACTAAACTGCAAATTACTACAACAATACTACTGTCTACTATTTTTACAATCAGAAGATTCCAAGGGACGATCCGAAGCAGCGGTCGCCACGTGCATGGGGGCTTAGTTAAATAAAAATAATGCAAATATTTTTAGTAGCTGTCTGTCCGATTACGCAAGTCTCGTAAACGGCTGGCCCTAACTAGTTTTAGTACGCAATCTGACTGCTTAGAATGACAACAAAGAATGTAAGGAAATTTCTGTTAGCACAATTAATTAATTAAGTCCCCAGCAACTATAAAATCTACGAAGCCAACATAGCACAAGTGTAGCTGTTCTGTGTGTGGAAGTATGACTCAACGTACACATCTGGCACGGTTCTTCTTCAACAAGACAAGAAATTTTAAATACCATTTATACTGACGTGATAAAAGAAAATTAGAAATACTATAATTGCGCAAGAAAACCAGAATTACACTCTAATACAAGAACACACGCCAGATGCTTTGTTGACTGAACCTGTAATGAAGCATTATTCAGGACACACAAATAATAAGAAAATAAAGAACAGTAGTTAGTTACCTTAATTTATATTGACGAAAAGCACTCAGATCATTACAATATCTCCATCGGAACAACATCTGCTATCTCTCCCATCAAATAACTGCATAAACATGGAACAACACTCTCCACTACCGCATCTCACTCTGACTTCAGCTACAAGCAGTGTCCACCACAACTTCTCGGCAAGAACTGCTTGCCGCTACCTCTCAATAATCACTGCCAGTGGAGGCGGCGGAACAATACTCTCTGGCGCGATTTCTGGCGCTGTGGCTCAGTGTAGCCACCTTTCACACTTTACTGTAACCCGTTCACAATGACACTGACGATGGAACACAAAATATGCGTCGTGATACATTACTACAGGTTCCACGTCGACTTTAGACTAAGAGAGGAACACAGCTACGGTTAGAGTATGGAACCTCTGGTGGCAGTACAGAACATGGTATCCAATTCACCACTGCTGGTTTAATATAACACTTGCACCCTGTTAGAGATGATGCAACGGAAAAAATTCCGCACGATACAATACTACAGGTTCCATGACCACTTCACACCAAGAGAGGTACATGGCTACAGTTATAGCATGTAATCACACCTGGCAGTCCAGGATCTTGTCTCCGATGCACCAGTCGCACATTACTATAACCCTTGCACACTGTCGAGGACGACGCAACACATAAAATGCGTCGTGATACAATACTAAAGCGTCCATGTCGAGTTTAGGCCAAGAGAGGAACACAGTTAGGTTACAGCATGCAATCTCTCCTGGCAGGCCTGTAGTTTGTATCGGATCAACACTGCTGGTTTACTGTAACTCTCACAACCTCTCATTAACGATGTAACACAAAATATGCGTACCAATACAATACTACAGGGTACCAATTCAATACTACAGGGTCCATGACGACTTCATACACTAAGAGGAACACAGCTAGGTTACAGCATGGAACCTCTCCTGGCAGTCCAGAAGCTAGTATCTGATGAACTACAGCTGGCAATTTGTAACCCTCGCACCCTCTCATTGACGATGCAACTCAAAAATTGCTTCGCGGTACAATACTACAGGGTGAATGACGACTTCAGGCCAAGGCAGGAACATGGCTACGGTTACATCATGTAATCTCTGCTGGCAGTCCAGTAGATCGTATCCGAAGCACCACTGCCGATTTTCTGTAACCCTCGCAACCTCTTATTGATGACGTAACACAAAAAATGCATCTCGATACAATACTACAGGGTTCATGAAGACTTTAGGCCAAGAGTCGAACATGGCTAGGTTACAGCATGGAAACCCTCCTGGCAGTCCATTAGTTTGTATCCGACGCACCGATGCCGGTTTAATGTAATCCACTAATGTAATCCACGCACCCTCTCAATGACAGTGCAACACAAAAAATGCGTCGCGATACAACACTACAGGGTCCATGACGTGGTAAGGCCAGTAGCTTGTATACGATGCTACACTGCCGGTTTACTGTAACCCTTGCACTCTCTCACAGACGATGCAACACAAAAACTGCAGCGCGATACAATACCACAGGGTCCATGACGAATTTAGATCAAGAGAGGAACACGGCTAGGTTACAGTATGGAACTTCTCCTGGCAGTTCAGTAGCTTGTATCCGATGCACCACTGCCACTTTACTGTAACCTGTGCACACTGTCTTTTGATAATGCAACACAAAAAATTCGTCGTCGTACAATTCTAGAAGGTAGACCAAGAGAGGAACACAGTTAGGTTACAGCATGCAACCCCTCCTGGCAGTATAGAAGCTTGTATCCGACGCACTACTGCAACTTGATTGTAACCCTCGCACCTTCTCATTGACGATACAGCTCGTAAATTTTGTCGCGGTACAATACTACAGGGTCGAAAACGACTTCAGGCCATGAGAGGATCATGGGTATGGTGCAGCATGGCATTTCTCCTCGCAGTCCAGTTGCTTGTATCCAACACACCATTGACACTTTACTGTAATCCTTGTGCCTTCTTGTTGACTATGCAACAGAAAAATGGTTTCGCGGGTGAATACTAAAGGCTCTATGCTGACATCTCTAAGAAGTGAGTTAAACATCGACTGTTACAGCATGGAATATCTTCTGGCAGTGGCTGGTATACGATGCACCACTGGCGGATTACTGTAAGCCTCCTGGCAGTTCGGTAGCTTGTATCCGATGCACCACTGCCACTTTACTGTAGCCCGTGCACAATGACATTGACGATGGAACACAAGAAATGCGTCGTGATACAATACTACAGATTCCACGTCGACTTTAGACCAAGTGAGGAACACAGCTACGTTTAGAGTATGGAACCTTTGGTGGCAGTACAGAACCTTGTATCTAATTCACCACTGCTGGGGCCGGCCGAGCGGTTCTAGGCGCTACAGTCTGGACCCGCGCGACCGCTACGGTCGCAGGTTGGAATCCTGCCTCGGGCATGGATGTGTGTATTGTCCTTAGGTTAGTTAGGTTTAAGTAGTTCTACGTTCTAGGGGACTGATGACCTCAGCAGATAAGTCCCATAGTGCTCAGAGTCATTTGAACCATTTTGCACCACTGCTGGTTTAATATAACGCTTGCACCCTGTCATAGATGATGCAACAGAAAAAAATCGGCGCGATACAATACTACAGGTTCCATGACCACTTCAGACCAAGAGAGGAACATGGCTACAGTTATAGCATGTAATCACACCTGGAAGTCCAGGAACTTGTATCCGATGCACCACTGGCACTTTACTGTAACCCTTGCACACTGTCATTGACGATGCCACACATAAAATGCGTCGTGATACAATACTAGACCGTCCATCTCGAGTTTAGGCCAAGAGAGGAACACAGTTGGGTTACAGCATGTAACCTCTCCTGGCAAGCCAGTAGTTTGTATCCGATGCAATACTGCCGGTTTACTGTAACCCTCACAACCTCTCATTAACGATGTAACACAAAAATGGCGTACCAATACAATACTACACGGTCCATGACGACTTTAGGTCAAGAGAGGAACATTGAGAGGTACAGCATATAACCTCTCCTGGCAGTCCAGAAGCATGTATCCGACACACCACTGCCGGTTTACTGTAATCCTCGCACCCTGTAATTGACCATGCAACGCAAAAAGTACGTCGCTATGCGATACTACAGGGTCCTTGACACAAAGCGGACACAAAGAGCACACAAAGAGGAACACTGCTAGGTTACAGAATGGAACCTCTCTTGGCAGTCCAGTAGCTAGTATCTGTAACTACTGCTGGCAATTTGTAACCCTCGCACCCTCTCATTGTTGATGCAACTCAAAAATTGCTTCGCAGTACAATACTACAGGGTGCATGACGGCTTCAGGCCAGGGCAGGAACATGGCTACGGTTACAGCATGTAATCTCTCCTGGCAGTATAGTAGTTTGTATCCGATCCACCAATGCCGATTTTCTGTAAACCTCGCAACCTCTTATTGATGACGTCACACAAAAAATGCATCTCGATACAGTACTACAGGGTTCATGAAGACTTTAGTCCAAGATACGAACATGGCTAGGTTACAGCAGGGACCCCTCCTGGCAGTCCATTAGTTTGTATCTGATGCACCACTGCCAGTTTACTGTATCCCTTGCACACTGTCACAGACGATGCAACACAAAAACTGCAGCGTGATACAATACCACAGGGTCCACTACGAATTTAGACCAAGAGAGGAACACGGCTAGGTTACAGCATGGAACTTCTCCTAGCATTCGAGGAGCTTGTGTGCGATGCACCACTGATGTTTACTGAAACTCTTGCACCCTCTCATTGACGATGTAATGTTGCGATAAAATACTACAGGGTCCATAACGACTTCAGACCAAGAGAGGAACATGGCTATGTTACAGCATGGAACCGCCCCTGGCAGTCCAGTAACTTGTATCCGATGCACCACTGCTGCCATACTGTAACACTTAGATCCTGTTAATGACGATGCGACACCAATATTTCGTCGCGATATGATACTAAAGGGTCCAAAACGACTATAGACCAAGAGAGGAACAGGGCTAGGTTACACTATGTAATCTCTCATGGCAGTCCAGTAGCATGTATCCGATGCACCGCTGCCGGTTAACTGTAAACCTTGATCCTCTCATTGACGATGCAACACATAAAATGCGTCGCGATACAATACTAAAGGGTCCATGGGGGTTTGGCCAAGAGAGGAACAGGGTAGGTTACAGCATGGAATCTCTCCATTATTGCAGTAGCTAGAATCCGATGCACCGCTGCCGGTTTACTGTAACCTTTCCACCTTCTCATTGACGATGCAACTAAAAAAATGCGTCACGATTCAATACTACAGGGTCCATGACGACTTGAGACGAAGAGAGGGGACACAGCTAGGTTACAGCATGGAACCACCACTGAAACTACAGTTGCATGTATCCGACGCACCACTGCCGGTTAACTGCAACCCTTTCACGCTCTCATTGACGAAGCAACACAAAAAATACGTCGTGATACATTACTAGGCCGTCCACGACGAAGTTAGACCATGGGAGGAACAGGGCTAGGTTTCAGCATGAAATCTTTTCTAGGAGTCCAGTGGCTTGTATCCGATTCACCATTGCCGGTCTGCTGTAACCCTGACATCCTCTCATTAACGATGCAACACAACAAATGCGTCGCGATACAATACTACAGGGTCCATGACGACTTTAGACCAAGAGAGGAACATTTCTAGGCTACAGCATGGAACCACCACTGACAGTCCAATAGCATGTATCCGATGGACCACTGTGGGTTTACTGTAACCCTTGCACATTCTTATTGACGATGCAACACAAAAATGCGTCGCGATACCACACTACAGGCTCCAAGTAGACGTTATACCAATAGAGGTAGAGGGCTAGGTTACAGCATGGAATCTCTCCTAGCAGCCCAGCACCTAGTATCCGATGCACCGCTGCCTAATTACTGAAATCCCTGCCCCCTCTCATTGACGACACATCACAAAAAATGCGTCGCGATACAATAGTAGTGAGTCCATGAAGATAATAGTCCATGAGAGGAACACGGCTAGGTTACAGAATGGAACTACCACTGACAGTCCAATTGCATGTATCCGACGCACCACTGCCTGTTTACTGCAATCCTTACACCCTCTCGTTGACAAAGGAACACAATAAATGCATCGCAGAACAATACTACAGGGTCCATGACGACGATAGACCAAGAGAGGACCAGGGATAGGTTAAAGCACGGAATCTCTCCTGGAAGTCCAGTAGCTAGTATTCGGTGTATCGCTGCCCGTTTACTCTAACACTTGCGCCCACTCATTGACTATGCAACACAAAAAATCCGTCGCGATACAATACTACAGGCTCCATGACGACTTTAGACAAAGAGAGGAACACGGCTAAACTACAGCATGGAACCAACACTGACAGTATAATAGCATGTATGCGACGCATCACTGCCGGTTTACTACAACCCTTACACCCTTCCATTGACGATGCAATACAAAAAATGCGTCGCTATACGATACTACAGGGTCCATGACGACTTTAGACCAAGAGGATAACACGCCAGGTTACAGCATGGAACCTCCACTGACAGTCCAATAGTATGCGTCCGATGCACGACTGTCGGTTTACTGCAACCTTTGCACCCTGTCATTGAGGAAGCAACATAAAAAATGCGGCGCGATACAATGCTACAGGGTCCATGACGACGTTTGGCCAACTGGGGAACAGGGCTAGATTACAGCATGGAATCTCTCCTGGCAGCCCAGTAGCTTATATCCGATGCACCGCTGCCAGTTAACTGTAGACCTTGACCCTCTCATTGACAATGCAACACAAAAAATTGCGTCGCGATACAATACTACAGGGTCCATGACGACTTTAGACGAAGAGAAGGGACACAGCATGATTACAGCATGGAACCACCACTGACAATCCAACTGCATGTGTCCGATGCACCACTGTCGGTTAAAGCAACCCTTTCACGCTCTCATTGACGAAGTAACACAAAAAATGCGTTGCGGTACATCACTACAGTGTCCATGGCGAAGTTTGACCAAGGGAGGAACAGGGCTAGGTTACAGCATGGAATCTCTCCTAGCAGTCCAGTACCTAGTATCCGATGCAACGCTGCCGTTTACTGTTACCTCTGCACCATCTCATTGACGAAGCAACACAAAAAGTGCGCCACAATACAATAGTACAGGGTCATGACGACGCTAGACCAAGAGAGTAACAGGGCTAGGTTACAGCATGGAATCTCACCTAGCAGTCCAGTAGCAAGTATCCGATGGGCCCCTGCCGGTTTACTGTAATCCTTGCAACCGGACATTGACGATGCAACACAAAATGTGCGTCGCGACGCAATACTACAGGGTCCATGACAACTTAAGACCAAGAGACGAACAGGGCATGATTACAGGATGTAACCACCATTGACAGTCCAATAGCTTGTATCCGTAGCATCACTGCCTGTTTACTGCAACCTTTGCACCCTCTCATTGACGAAGCGACACACAAAATGCGTCGCTATACAATACTACAGGGTCCATGACGACGTTAGACCATTAGAGAAACAGGGCTATGTAACAGCATGGAATCTCTCCTAGCAGTCCAGTAGCTTATATCCGATGCACCGCTGCTGGTTAACTGTATTCCTTTCACACCCTCATTGACGATGCAACACAAAAAATGCGCCGCGATACAATAATACTGGGTCCATGACTACTTTAGACGAAGAGAGGGACACGGCTAGATTACAGCATGGAACAACCACTGAAACTCCAGTTGCATGTATTCGACTGCAACCCTTGCACGCTCTCATTGACCTAGCAACACAATAAATGCGTCGCTATACAATACTAGAGTGTCCATGACGAAGTTAGGCCATGGGAGGAACAGGGCTAGGTTACAGCATGAAATCTTTCCTAGCAGTCCAGTGGCTTGTATCCCATGCACCACTTCCGGTCTACTGTAACCCTTACACCCCCTCATCTACGATGCAACACAAAAAATGCGTCGCGATACAATACTACAGGGTACATGGGGACTTTAGATGAAGAGAGGAACACGGCTAGGGTACAGCAAGAAATCTTTCCTAGCAGGCCAGTAGCTAGTATCCGATGCACCACTGTTTGTTTACTGTAACCCTTGCACTCTCTCATTGACGATACAATACAAAAAATTCGATGCGATACCATACTACAGGGTCCATGTAGACGAAAGCCAAGAGAGGAACAGGGCTAGGTTACAGCATGGAACCACCACTGACAGTCCAGTCGTATGTATCCGACGCACCACTGCCGGTTTAGTGCAACCCATGCACCATCTAACTGACAAGGCAACACAAAAATTGCGTAGCGATACTATAGCACAGGGTACATGACGACGTTAGACCAAGAGAGGAACAGGGCTAGTTTACAGCATGGTATGTCTCCTAGAAGTCCAGTAGCTAGTATCCGATGTACCGCTGACGGTTTACTGAAACCCCTGCACCCTCTTATTGGCGATGTACCTCAAAAAATGCAGCGAGGTACAACACTAGAGTGTCCATGACGACTTTCGACCAAGAGAAGAACACGGGTTGGTTACATCATTGAACCACTACTGACAGTCCAATAGCGTGTATCCGATGCACCACTGCCGGTTTACTGCAACCCTTGCACCCTCCCGTTGACAAAGGAACACAATAAATGCATCGCGGAACTATACTACAGGGTCCATGACGACGATAGACCAAGAGAGGACCAGGGATATGTTAAAGCATGGAATCTCTCCTGGCAGTCCAGTAGCTAGTATCCGACGCATCGCTGCCCGTTTACTGTAACCCTTGCGCCCACTCATTGACTATGCAGCACAAAAAATCCGTCGCGATACATTACTACAGGTTCCATGAGAACTTTAGACAAAGAAAGGAACACGGCTATGCTACAACATGGAGCCACTACTGACAGCCCAATAGTATGTAACCGACGCATCATTGCCGGTTTACTGCAACCCTTACACCCTACCATTGACGAAGCCACACAAAAAATGTGTAGCGATGCAGCACTACAGTGTCTATGACGCCGTTAAACCAAGGGAGAAACACGGCTAGGTTACATCATGGAACCTCCACTGACAGTCCAGTAGCATGTATCCGACGCACCACTGCCGGTTTACTGCAACCCTTGCACCCTGACATTGACGATGCAACACAAAAAATGCGTCTCGATACAATGCTACAGGGTCCATGACGACGTTAGTCCAAGAGGGGAGCAGGGCTAGGTTACAGCATGGAACCACCACTGACAGTCCGATAGCATGCATCCGAGGCACCACTGCCGGTTTACTGGAACCCTTGCCCTCTCTCAATGACGAAGCAACACTACAAATGCGTCGCGATACAATACTACAGGGTCCATGAAGACTTTAGGCCAAGAGAGGAACATGGCTACGGTTACATAATGTCAACTCTCCTAGCAGTGCTGTACCTCGTATCCGATGCCCCACTGCCGTTTCAGTGTAACCCTTGAACGTTCTCATTGACGATGCGACGTAAAAAATGCATCGCAATTCAATCCTACAGGGTCGATGACGACGTTACACCAAGAGAGCAACAGGGCTAGGTTACAGCATGGAATCTCTCCTAGCAGTCCAGTAGCTAGCATCCGATGCACCGCTGACTCTTTACTGTAACCGTTGCTCCCTCTCATTGACGATGCAACACAAAATATGCGTCGCGAGATACTACTCAGGGTCCATGGCGACGTTAATCCACGAGAGAACACGGCTAGGTTACAGCATGGAATCTCTCCTAGCAGTCCAGTAGCTTGTATCCGATGCACCAATGCCGGTTTGCTGTAACCATTCCACCCTCTCATTGGCGATGCAACACAAAAAATGTGTTGCGATACAATACTACAGGGTCCATGACGACTTTAGACCGAGAGAGGGACACGCCTAAGTTACAGCATGGACCCACCATTGACAGTCCAATAGCATATATCTGACGCACCACTGCCGGTTTATTGCAACCCTTTCACCTTCTCGTTGGCCATGGAACGCAAGAAATGCGTCGTGTTACAATACTACAGTGACCATGACTACTTCAGACCAAGAGTGAATCACGACTAGGTTACAGCATTTAACCACCTCTGACAGTCAAGTAGCTTGTATCTGATGCACCATTGCCAGTATACTGTAACACTTGCACACTCTCATTGACGATGGAACTCAACAAATGCGTCGCCATACAATTCTACAGGGTCCATGACGACTTTAGTCCAAGAGATTAACCCGGCTAGGCTACAGCATCGATTCTTTCCTGGCATTTAAGTAGCTTGTATCTGATGCATCACTGCTGGTTTACTGGAACCCTCACACCCTCTCATTGACGAACCAAAATAGTAAATGTGTCGTGATACAATACTGCAGCGTCTATGAAGACTTCAGACGTAGAGATGTACATAGCCACGGTTCAAGACTGGAATCTCTCCTGGCAGTCCAGTAGCCTGTATCCGATGCACCACTGCCGGGTGACTTTAAACCTCGTACCCTCCCATTGACGATACAACTCAAAAATAACCTCGCGATACAAAACAACAGGGTCCATGACGACCTTAGACCGAGAGAGGAACACGCCTAGGTTACAGCATGGAACCACCACTGACAGTCCAATAGCATATATCCGACCCACCACTGCCGGTTTATTGCAACCCTTGAACCTTCTCATTAACGATGGAACCCACAAAATGCGTCGTGATACAATACTGTAGTGTCCATGACTACTTTAGACTAAGAGTGAATCACGGCTAGGTTACAGCATTGAACCACCCCTGACAGTCAAGTAGCTTGTATCTGATGCACCACTGCCAGTTTACAGTAACCCTAGCACCCTCTCATAGATGATGTAAACAAAAAATTACGTCGCGATATAATACTACAGTGTCCATGGCTACCTTTTCAGACTGGAATCTCTCCTGACCACTGCTGGTTTGTTGCAACCCTCGTATCCTCTCATTGATGATGCAAGTCAAAAATTGCTTCGCGAAAAAAGAAAAAAACTACAGTGTCCACGCGTACGTCAGACCAAGAGAGGAACATGACTGCAGTTACAGCATGAAATCACTCCTGGAAGTCCAATAGCTTGTATCCGACACACCACCGCCTGTTTACTGTAACCCTTGCACCCCTTCATTGTCGATGCAGCACAAAAAATGCGTCGTGTTACAATACTACAGGGTTCACGACAATTTTAGACCATTAGATTAACACGGCTAGGCTACAGCATGGATTTCTCTCCTTGCAGTCCAGTAGGTTGTATACGATGCACCACTGCCACATTACTGTAACCATCGCACCCTCTCATTGACGATGCAACACAAAAGTTGCGTCGCCATACAATACTACAGGGTTCATGACGACTTTAGACCAAGAGATTAACACGGCTGGGCTACAGCATGGTACCTCTCCTGGCCGTCCAGCAGCTTGTATCCGATGCACAACTCCCGGTTTACTGTAACCTTTACACACTCTCATTTACATTGCAATACAAAAAATTCCATACCACCGGGTCCATGTAGATGTAAGCCAAGAGAGCAACAGGGCCAGGTTACAGCACGGAATCTCTCCTAGCATTGCAGTAGCTAGTATCCGAAACGCCGCTGCCGGTTTACTGCAACCCTTGCACCCTCTCATTGACGAAGCAACACAAAAAATGCGTCGCGATACAATACTACAGGCTCCATGACGACTTTAGACCAAGAGAGGAAGACGGCTAGGCTGCAGCATGGAACCACCACTGACAGTACAATAGCATGTATCCGATGGACCTCTGTCGGTTTACTGTAACACTTGCACATTCTTACTGACGATGCAACACCAAAAATGCGTCGCGATACCATACTACAGGCTCCGTGTAGACGTTAGACCATGAGAGGTAGAGGGCTAGGTTACTGCATGGAATATCTCCTAGCAGCCCAGTACCTAGTCTCTGATGCACCGCTGCTGGTTTACTGCAATCCCTGCACCCTCTCATTGACGAAGCAACAAAAAAAAGCGTCACGATACAATACTACAGGCTCCATGACGACTTTAGACCAAGAGAGAAAAACGGCTATGTTACAGCATGGAACCACCACTGACAGTCAAGTCGTATGTATCCGACGCACCACTGCCGGTTTACTGCAACCCTTGCACCCTCACAGTGACGAAGCAACACATAAAATTCGTAGCGATACAATACTACTTTAGACCAAGAAAGAAACACGGCTAGGTTACAGTATGGAACTGCCACTGACAGTCCAATTGCATGAATCCGACGTACCACTGCCGGTTTAGTGCAACCCTTGCACCATCTAACTGACAAGGCAACACAAAAGTTGCGTAGCGGTACAATAGCACAGGGTCCATTACGACTGTAGACCAAGAGAGGAACATGGCTAGGTTACAGGATGGAACAACCACTGAAACTCCAGTTGCATGTATCCGACGCACCACTGCCGGTTAACTACAACCCTTGCACGCTCTCATTGACCTAGCAACACGAAAAATGCGTCGCGATACAACACTAGAGTGTCCATGACGAAGTTAGACCATGGGACGAACAGGGCTAGGTTACAGCATGAAATCTTTCCTATCGGTCCTGTGGCTTGTATCCGATTCACCACTTCCGGACTACTGTAACCCTTACTCTCTCTCATTGTCGACGCAATTCAAAAAATGCGTTACGATACCATACTACAGGGTCCATGTAGACGTTAGACGAAGAGAGGAACAGAGCTAAGTTACAGCATGGGATCTCTCCTAGCATTGCAGTAGCTAGTATCCGATGTACCGCTGCCGGTTTACTGGAACCCTTGCACCCTCTCATTGACGAAGCAACACAAAAATGCGTAGTGATACAATACTACAGGCTCATGACGACTTTAGGCCAAGAGAGAAACATGGCTAGGCTACAGCATGGAACCACCAAGGACAGTCCAATAGCATGTATCCGATGTACCACTGTGGGTATACTGTAACCCTTGCACATTCTTATTGACGATGCAACACAAAAAATGCGTCGCGATACCATACTACAGGCTTCATGTAGACGTTAGACCAAGAGAGGGAGACTGCTAGGTTACAGCATGGAACCACCACTGACAGTCCAGTCGCATGTATCCGACGCGCCACTGCCGGTTTAGTGCAACCCTTGCACCATCTAACTGACAAGGAAACACAAAAATTGCGTAGCGATACTATAGCACAGGGTACATGACGACGTTAGACCAAGAGAGGAACAGGGCTAGGTTACAGCATGGTATTTCTCCTAGAAGTCAAGTAGCTAGTATACGATGCACAGCTGCCGGTTTACTGAAACCCCTGCACCCTCTTATTGGCGATGTACCTCAAAAATGCGGCGAGGTACAACACTACAGGGTCCATGACGACTTTCGACCAAGAGAAGAACACGGGTAGGTTACAGCATGGAACCACTGACAGGCCAATAGCGTGTATCCGGTGTACCACTGGCTGTTAACTGCAATTCTTACACCCTCCCATTGACAAAGGATCACAATAATTGCATCGCGGAACTATACTACAGGGTCCATAACGACGATAGACCAAGAGAGGACCAGGGATCTGTTAGAGCATGGAATCTCTCCTGGCAGTCCAGTAGCTAGTATCCGACGCATCGCTGCCCGTTTACTGTAACCCTTGCGCCCTCTCATTGACTATGCAACACAAAAAATCCGTCGCGATACAATACTACGGCTAAGCTACAGCATGGAACCACCACTGACAGTCCAATAGCATGTATCCGACGCATCACTGCCGGTTTACTGCAACCCTTGCACCCTGTCATTGATGAAGCAAACACAAAAAATGCGTCGGAATACAGCACTACAGTGTCCAATGACGCCGTTAGACCAAGAGAGAAACACGGCTAGGTTACATCATGGAACTACCACTGACAGTCCATTAGCATGTATCCGACGCACCACTGCCGGTTTACTGCAACCCTTGCCCCCTCACATTGACGAAGCAACACTACAAACGCGTCGCGTTACAATACTACAGGGTCCACGAAGACTTTAGGCTAAGAGAGGAACACGGCTACAGTTACATAATGTTAAATCTCCTAGCCTTGCTGTACCTCGTATCCGATGCACCACTGCCGTTTCAGTGCAACCCTTGAACGTTCTCATTGACGATGCGACGCAAAAAATGCATCGCAATACAATCCTACAGGGTCCATGATGACGTTACACCAAAAGAGCAACAGGGCTCGGTGACAGCATGGCATCCCTCCTAGCAGTCCAGTAGCTAGCATCCGATGCACCGCTGACTGTTTACTGTAACCCTTCCACCTTCTCATTGGCGAAGCAACACAAAATATGCGTCGCGAGATACTACTCAGGGTCCATGGCGACGTTAATCCACGAGAGAACACGGCTAGGTTACAGCATTTGTTGCGATTGAATACTACAAGGTCCATGACGACTTTAGACCAAGAGTGAATCACGACTAGGTTACAGCATTGAAACGCCCCTGACAGTCAAGTAGCTTGTATCTGATGCACCACTGGCAGTATACTGTAACCCTTGCACTCTCTCATTGACGATGGAACGCAACAAAGGCGGCGCCATACAATTCTACAGGGTCCATGACGACTTTAGACCGGGAGAGGAACACGCCTACGTTACAGCATGGAACCCACTGACAGTCCAATAGCATATATCCGACTCACCACTGCCAGTTTATTGCAACCCTTGCACCTTCTCATTAACGATGGAACACACAAAATGCGTCGTGATACAATACTATAGTGTCCATGACTACTTTAGACCAAGAGTGAATCACGGCTAGGTTACAGCATTGAACCACCCCTGACAGTCAAGTAGCTTGTATCTGATGCACCACTGCCAGTTTACAGTAACCCTAGCACTCTCTCATAGATGATGTAAACAAAAAATTACGTCGCGATATAATACTACAGTGTCGATGACGACTTCAGAACAAGAGAAGAACATGGCTATCGTTACAGTCTGGAATCTCTGCTGACAATCTAGTAACATGTATACGATTCACCACTGCTGGTTTATTGCAACCCTCGTATCATCTCATTGATGATGCAACTCGAAACATGCGTCGCGATACGATACTACAGGGTACACGACGACATTAGACGAAGATTTGAACACGCCTGCTGTTACAGAATTGAACCTCCCCAGTAGCTTGTGTCCAATGTACCAGTGCCAGTTTACTGTAACCCTCGCACAGTTTTGTTGACTATGCAACATAGAAAGCCCGTCGCGATATAATACTACTGTGTCCATGACGACTTCGGACCAAGAGATTAACACATCTGCGGTTACAGCATTGAACCTATCGTGGCAGTCCAGAAGCTTATTTCTGTCCCACCACTGCCAGTTTACTGTAATCCTCGCACCCTCTTATTGACTATGCAACAGAAAAATGGTGTCGCGGTTGAGTACTAAAGGCTCCATGCTGACATCTCTCCAAGTCGGTTAAACATCTATAGTTATTGAATGGAATATATCCTGTCAGTTCAATAGCTTGTGACCGATGCACCACAGACGGTTTACTGTTAGCCTCTCACCCTCTCATTGAACGATGCAACACAAAAATTGCGTCGCAATTGAATACGACATTGTAAATGACTTCTTCAGACCAATATAGGAACACTGCTACGGTTACAGCATGGAACTTCTCCTCGCAGTCCGGGCCGCTGCCGGTCTCTACGCAGTGTCGGAGTATGTGGGGTTGTTCCCATTGCTACGAGGTCAGTGGCTCTCCGACCCTGCACACGAAAGCTGAATTTGGATTTGGTTTACCAGCAAATCAAGACTGTTCATATTGTGCCATTTAGTTCTCGTTGTTTTCTGTTGGGACATTCCCGCAAGCAACAACGTGTTGTTCGAGTTGGCGAAGGTTTAGTCACCGTCCGGTGGAGTCTAACTGTATTTGGTTATTTGAATTGAAGTGCACCAGCGGAATATTCTGCCTTGTGGCCGTTAACACACCAGTTACCTGCCCTGGCCGTTGACGCAAATTCAGGCAGTGTCCTTTCCTCAACGTACTGTCGCGGTCCAGCACGGTGTGTTGTTTGACAGGGTAATGTATGCTTGGTTGTGGGCGTCCATGCCTTTTTACGTTTTGCATTGAACTCCCAGTTGTGTGCTGGTCGACTGAAGCGCAAGTTACCTTGTCGGTGGGTCCGTTGTCTGTCCGTTGTTTGGGTTGTCGAAGGATCGAGAATGGTTGGCCTGACTGCCTGTTTCACCTAAGTGGACGTTAGTATTACAAGTGCTGGCCGGCCCCCGAAACTTCTGAGCGCCTTAGCTGCACTTCCCTTCTTATTGTTTTAGTGGTGTTTTAAATCATGGGCCTTCAGCCACTTTAAAATTAAAATTCCTGGCTTGTCAAGTGTTAGAATGTTTGGGCCTTCGGCCTGATAAATATATTTTTTTAAAGATAAAGCCTTGGGCCTTCTGCCTACTAAACATTATTTTAGTTGTGTTTTGAGTCATGGGTCTTCAGCCGCTTTAATATTAAAGGTTTCTTGCTTGTCAGGTGTTAGACTGTTTGGGCCTTCAGCCTGATTAATATATTGTTTAAAAATAAATCCTTGGGCCTTTTGCCTACTAAAAATTATTTTAGCTGTCTTTTAAGTCATGGGCCTTCAGCCGTTTTAAGATTAAAGTTCCTTGCTTGTCAAGTGTTACATTGTTTTGGGCCTTCAGCCTAATGTAAGACAAGAATTTGTTGTTTAAATTTATTTTACCTTGAGTTTTAAGTCTAGGGGCCTTCAGCCGTTTTTAAAGTAAGGATCTTTGCCTTTAGAGCATTACACTGTTTGGGGCCTTCAGCCTAACTGAAGATAAGGCCTTCTGCCTTGTATTTTTTTTAAATATAATTTTACCCTGAGTCTTAAATCATGGGCCTTCAGCCGTCTTTAAATTAAGATTGTTGGTTTTCAAATGTAAGATTTTTGGACCTTCAGCCAGATTATAGAACTTACTTAAAGTGAGGCTTTCTACCTTGTAAATATTCCCCTTGGCGTCTGAATTGTGAGTTAATGGCTTTTAGCCTTTTTTTTTTAAATTAAAGTGGTTGTTCCCTTAAGGCACAAGATAGTGTGGCGTATTCAGCCGATAACTAAGTTCAAGAATTTGTACTGTAATTTTTGGTCAAATAAATAAAGTTTGATGAGTTCGAGTGTAACTGACAGCCGCTCATTTTAACTCCTCTCCACAAATTCCAAATACCTGTCCCATCCTGCGGGTTTAGCAGGGCGTTTCAATGGCTTCTACAAAAAGAACCACTGCTCGTTTACTGTAACCCTCGCACCCTCTCATTGTCGATGGAACCCAAAAATTGCGTCCCCATTGAATACTAAAGGCTACATGCCAACTTCTCTCAAAGTGAGTAACACGGCTGCGGTTACCGCATGGAACCCCTCCTGGATGTCCAGTTGCTTGTACTCGATGCACAGGTGCCCATTTTCTGCATCACAATCACGATGCAACACAAACACTGCGCCGTGAATGAATACAAACATCTCCATGGCGACTCTTCTCCAAGAGCCTAACGACGCTACGGTCAACCCATGGAATAATTTTGGTTGTCGAGTACCTTGTACCCGATGGCACACTGCCCATTTACTGAATCCCTCGCACCCTGACAATGACGTTGCAACACAGATATTGCGTCGTGATTGAATACTACAGGCTCCATGCCGACTTCTCTCCAAGAGAGTAATGCGTCTACAGTTAACCCATGGTACCTCTCATGGGAGTCCAGTAGCTTGTACACGATGCATCACTGCCCGTTTCCTGTATCCCTCGCACCATCCCATTGACACACAAATATTCCAACTGCATTGAATAATACAGGCTCTCTGACGACTTCTCTTCAAGAGATTAACACAGCTACGGGTACCGCTTGCAACCTCTCCTGCAGTCCAGTAGCTTGTACCCGATGCACCACTTCCCGTTTGCTGCAATCCTCGCATCATCTAAATGACGATGCAAAACAAAAATTGCATCGAGATTGAATATTAAAGTCTCCATGCCGACTTCTCACCAAGAGACTAACGTGCCTACTCTCACCGTTAGGAAACATTTTTGGTAGACCAGTAGCTTGTACCTGACGCCCTGACGCACCACTGGCAATTTACTGTGGCGCTCGCACCCGCTCATTGTCGATGGAACTCAAAAATTACGTCTTGAATGAATACTAAAAGCTTCATGGCGACTCTTCTCCAAGATTCTAATGTAGCTACGGTCAACCCATGAAAAATTTTTGGTACTCTAGTAGCTTGTACCCGATGCACCACTGCCCATTTACGGTATCGCCCTTGCACCCTTTCATTGAGGATGCAATACAAAACATGCGTCGCGATTGAACACTAAAGTCTCCATGCCGACTACTCTCCAAGAGAGTAACACGGCTACTGTTACCACAGGGAACCTCTCCTGGAAGTCCGGTAGTTTGTACCCGATGCACCGTTACCCGTTTACTGTAACCCTCGCAGCCTCAATTTCACTATGCGACACAGAAATTGAATCGCGGTTGAATACTACAATACTACAGGATTCATGCAACGTGTCTCGAAGAGTTTAACCCGCCTACAGTTGCCGCATCGAACCACTGATGCAAGTGCAATAGCTTTTACCCGATTCACCAGTGCCCGTTAACTGTAACCCTCGCACCCTGACGTAACTACGCGACACAGAAATTGTGCGGGGATCGATTACCACCGGCTCCATGCTGACTTCTTCCCAAGAGACAAACGGGGGTACTGTCACTGCATGGAAAGTATCTTGAGAGTCTAGTAGTTACTATCTGATGCATACCTGCTCGATTGCTTAACCCTCGCACAATCATACGCGGCTTCAGTCACCACATCGAAACTCTCCTGGGAGCTCAGTAGCTTATACCCAATGAAGAACTGTCCGTTTACTGTTATCCTCGCACCTTCACATTGAGGATGCGACAAGAAATTACGTCGCGATTGAATACTAGCCCCATGCTGACATCTCTGCAAGCGACTAACGGGGCTACGGTCACTGCATGGGATCTCTCCTGCTAGTCAAGTAGATTGTATCCGGTGCACCAATGCCCGTTCACTGTAAACCTCGCACCCTCTGACTGATGATAGGACACAGCAATTGTGTCATGTCTGAAAACCACAGGTTAGATGCCGACTTCTCTCCAAGAAACTAACACGGCTTAAGTCACCACGTGGAAACTCTCCTGGGGGCTCAGTAGCTTATACCCAATGCACCACTGCCCGTTTACTGTATCGCACCCTGACATTGACGATGCGACACTGAAATTGCATCGCGATTGAATACTGCTAGCTCCACGACGACATTTCTCCAAGACAACAACGTGGGTACGGCCACGGCATGAAACCATCCCTGGGAGACCACTAGATTGTACCCTATGCACCACTGCCAGTTTACTGTACGCCTCGCAATCTCTCATTGACGATGGGATACAGAATTTGCTTCGTGATTCAATACTAAAAGCTCCAAGCTGACTTTCCTCGAAGAGACTAATCAGGCTATGGTCACGGTATGGGATATCTCCTAGCAGTCCAGTACCTTGCACCCGATATAGCACTTTAACCCTCGCAGCCTCACATTGATTACGCGACACAGAAACTGTTTCGCCGTCTGGCCTAGGAGGTTTGCATGCTTTGGATCCGGAGAGCTATGATGGCGGTAGCTTAGCTACCAGAACGGTCTCTCAAGCCAGACATTTGAAATGGGAGGAGCCAGCCAATGTGTGTCCCACAACAGCCTATCGATATCATGTATCCTAATCTATCCTATCCTATCCTAAGCCTATCCTTTATCCTTATCATTCAAAATCAAAACCGTAGCGTGCGAAGGTCAACGGCTTGAGGGGCGCATAAGATTCATTTCAAATGAAGATTTGGTGAATCCCAACGGTTATCAAGGCGGGTGAGCCTTTTCACAACACACTGGCGTCTGAGCGGGCACAAAAGGCGTTTGATCGCAGTAGAGTGGCTTGACTACATCCTCTGCGTCTAATCACCTCAGTTTTAACCACTTTATTTCAAATGCGGTAGGCAAAGTCGAAATTTGTGGAGCAGTCGTGAAATATGTGATAATTGCATACTTTCATATACAGGGTTATTACAAATGATTGAAGCGATTTCACAGATCTACAATAACTTTATTATTTGAGATATTTTCACAATACTTTGCACACACATACAGAAACTCAAAAAGTTATTTTTAGGCATTCACAAATGTTCGATATGTGCCCCTTTAGTGATTCGGCAGACATCAAGCCGATAATCAAGTTCCTCCCACACTCGGCGCAGCATGTCCCCATCAATGAGTTCGAAAGCATCGTTGATGCGAGCTCGCAGTTCTGGCACGTTTCTTGGTAGAGGAGGTTTAAACACTGAATCTTTCACATAACCCCACAGAAAGAAATCGCATGGGGTTAAGTCGGGAGAGCGTGGAGGCCATGACATGAATTGCTGATCATGATCTCCACCACGACCGATCCATCGGTTTTCCAATCTCCTGTTTAACAAATGCCGAACATCATGATGGAAGTGTGGTGGAGCACCATCCTGTTGAAAGATGAAGTCGGCGCTGTCGGTCTCCAGTTCTGGCATGAGCCAATTTTCCGCGGGCTACGCGTGAAACTTGCCCGCACGCGTTCAACCGTTTCTTCGCTCACTGCAGGCCGACCCGTTGATTTCCCCTTACAGAGGCATCCAGAAGCTTTAAACTGCGCATACCATCGCCGAATGGAGTTAGCAGTTGGTGGATCTTTGTTGAACTTCTTCCTGAAGTGTCGTTGCACTGTTATGACTGATGACTGACTGATTTGAGTGCATTTCAAGCACGACATACGCTTTCTCGGCTCCTGTCGCCATTTTGTCTCACTGCGCTCTCGAGCGCTCTGACGGCAGAAACCTGAAGTGCGGCTTTAGCCGAACAAAACTTTATGAGTTTTTCTACGTATCTGTAGTGCGTCGTGACCATATGTCAATGAATGGAGCTACAGTGAATTTATGAAATCGCTTCAATCATTTGTAATAGCCCTGTATATATATATATATATATATATATATATATATATATATATATATATACATCAATTTTCGTAATTTGTATAGTCGTAAAAATGAAGCGTTTATGAAACATGATTTGCCAGATCGCTAGATACCCACTGAAGCAAATCGTATTAATGAGTTTATTTACAAAAAAGTAAATGACAATACTGAAATCGGAAGATTACACAGTGTGTTGCAAGCATAGATTGACAGACAAAATGGTCAATTTTCTGCAGTATAACACTTCCAAGTTTGAGCTTAATGGAATGTACGAGCAAAATAATGAGCTTCGGCGCTTCTATCCTGGTAGCTAGTCTTGAAGACCTCGACTGGGCCGCGACCAGCCGGGCTCGGCGCTTATGTCCTCTTCGCACAGAGGCTGCTGCTGTCGCGTATGTCGGTCATTGTGCAATTGGCTGACGTCTTGTCACGGCCATCTCTTCTCTCTCGTTCCCGACTGCCATGCCGGCGCTTGACTTTACGCCGTAACACGTCTCATGCGATGTAGGGACTCTATGAAAAACTTACATCCGGATGACTGTACGCGGAATTTGAGCTGCTGTAGTCCCAGCTTATATAAATTAAGTCCCAGGACGCCGAAGGTATAATAATGCTTTTGTTCGCATACACCGTAAAATAGTAACTGTTAATACTATGAAACGGTTCCTCTCAAAAATTTAATAATATCCGAGAGCTTGGCAAAGCCGACCATCACAAGCGAACATGCTCCAAGTGCATCCTACGATTCGCGGGGTTGGGGCGCAGCCGAAATATCTTGCTCACATCATAAAAATTCATAGCCCTTCATACAGCTCCAGTAAATTAGCAATATTCATTTGTTTACTGAATTTATTTGGTTTACTGCATAGCGTTATTATGCTGTTGAAGCTATGATGACCCCTATGATTCTTCTAGTACCAGTTATGGTAAGAAGGACTTCAACTTTGAATATTTAATAAAGTAAACTCGGACGTTCGTGCCAGAACACCAGTGGTTCCCCTACGTACTTCCTGCCGAATAAGCTGTGTTGTCAGGGCTCGCGCTCCCCTCCCCACTCTCGTGACGTACCAGCGTGCCATTTGGTCCGGTCGCTGTCTCTGCTTCCGTGAGAACTAGCTTCCTACTTGCTGCCTACCTAGTCTGCAGCACTGGTTAATGCAACGAATTGACTTTGGCTCCTTGCTGAGTATCAGTAAACGCAAAATTTGGAAAAGTAAATACTTTTCAAAACAGGGGAACCTCCCAAAGTCGGTGCAGCAACTCGGATTCGAGTGCCGAAGTGGCAGACCTTGGCCACCATGTTCAAGGTTCGAGAATGAATATTCCAAAAAGTTAGAAAATTTTATAAAATGTTCTAGAAGGTTCGAGAATGTTCCAGAATGTTCTAGCATTTTCTAGAATTCTACCAGAATCTTCCAGGATGTTCTACAATTTCTTGAATTTTCCATTATCCAGTTGTCATGAGGATACGTCCCACTTCAAGAGGTGCGATTGCAGCACTTATCTGACAGTATACTTTGGAAATCGATTGGAGCGGGTCAAGGAAAAGTCAAAGCGACGGAAAGTGAAATAAATGTAAATGAAAATGAAATACTTAAGGTAGTTAATTGTGTGTTAAGTGGGATTTTTGTGTGTTAAATAAAATTAACCCGTAACGGGATGCCGAAACGTAAAGATGTTGACAGTGATCAACTGAAAAGAAACAGCAAGAACAGTGAAGAAATGAATCAGATAAGAAGCGAGAACAACGGGAGAGAATGAAGAGATTGAGGAAAAACTTAGCAGATGAACAGCGAGATGAAATTACAGAAGACAATTGAAAGAGACAGCAAGCAGACAGAGAGAAGCTGCTGAAGAAACCAAGTAGGATTACAATTGAGTGAAGGTCTGGAAAGACAACAATCGTAAGTACATGAACGTCACATTAACGTATGAGAAATGCAAAGCAGAAGAAGTATCGATTACAGTTTGGCAGAAGAAGCATTCCATTATGACCTCACTAAACAATACAACGAACACATTGACAAAATGAAACCAGTGCGACATTTCTGCAGTGCCAAGCTATTCAGTAGAGAAACAAAACGAATGTGCTGCGTGAGTGGAAAAACTGTTCTTTGTCACACCTTAATAACTTCTTGGCTGTAATGCGGTAGCATCTAAAGCACGTTTACCCGAGAGTCTAACGGAATGTGAGTCTACCAGATAAAATACTAGTCACTCCCTTATACAGGGGTTACAAAAAGGTACGGCCAAACTTTCAGGAAACATTCCTTACACACAAAGAAAGAAAATATGTTATGTGGACATGTGTCCGGAAACGCTTACTTTCCATGTTAGAGCTCATTTTATTACTTCTCTTCAAATCACATTAATCATGGAATGGAAACACAGCGACAGAATGGACTAGCGTGACTTCAAACACTTTGATACAGGAAATGTTCAAAATGTCCTCCGTTAACGAGGATACATGCATCCACCCTCCGTCGTATGGAATCCCTGATGCGCTGATGCAGCCCTGGAGAATGGCGTATTGTATCACAGACGTCCACAATACGAGCACGAAGAGTCTCTACATTTGGTACCGGGGTTGCGTAGACAAGAGCTTTCAAATGCCCCCATAAATGAAAGTCAAGAGGGTTGAGGTCAGGAGAGCGTGGAGGCCATGGAATTGGTCTGCCTCTACCAATCCATCGGTCACCGAATCTGTTGTTAAGAAGCGCACGAACACTTCGACTGAAATGTGCAGGAGCTCCATCGTGCATGAACCACATGTTGTGTCGTACTTGTAAAGGCACATGTTCTAGTAGCACAGGTATGAAATCATGATAACGTGCTCCATTGAGCTTAGGTGGAAGAACATGGGGCCCAATCAAGACATCACCAACAATGCCTGCCCAAACGTTCACAGAAAATCTATGTTGATGACGTGATTGCACAATTGCGTGCGGATTCTCGTCAGCCCACAGATGTTGATTGTAAAAATTTACAGTTTGATCACGTTGGAATGAAGCCTCATCCGTAAAGAGAACATTTGCACTGAAATGAGGATTGACACATTGTTGCATGAACCATTCGCAGAAGTGTACCCGTGGAGGCCAATCAGCTGCTGATAGTGCCTGCACACGCTGTACGTGGTACGGAAACAACTGGTTCTCCCGTAGCACTCTCCATACAGTGACGTGATCAACGTTACCTTGTACAGCAGCAACTTCTCTGATGCTGACATTAGGGTTACCGTCAACTGCACGAAGAATTGCCTCATCCATTGCAGGTGTCCTCGTCGTTCTAGGTCTTTCCCAGTCGCGAGTCATAGGCTGAAATGTTCCGTGCTCCCTAAGACGCCGATCAATTGCTTCGAACGTCTTCCTGTTGGGACACCTTCGTTCTGGAAATCTGTCTCGATACAAACGTACCGCGCCACGGCTATTGCCCCGTGCTAATCCATACATTAAATGGGCATCTGCCAACTCCGCATTTGTAAACATTGCACTGACTGCAAAACCTCGTTCGTGATGAACACTAACCTGTTGATGCTACGTACTGATGTGCTTGATGCTGGTACTGTAGAGCAATGAGTCGCATGTCAACACAAGCACCGAAGTCAACATTACCTTCCTTCAACTGGGCCAACTGGCGGTGAATCGAGGAAGTACAGTACATACTGACGAAATTAAAATGAGCTCTAACATGGAAACTAAGCGTTTCCGGACACATGTCCACATAACATCTTTTCTTTATTTGTGTCTGAGGAATGTTTCCTGAAAATTTGGCCGTACCTTTTTGTAACACCCTGTATAGGCCCACAGGTCGCTTTGGATCGATGTAGATGGCGCAGAACTCGAACTAGGGTAGCCTTGTTCTTCGTCGTCATGATTAGTATGCCGAGGACATTCCCGTGTTCCGAGATGAAACAGCCGTGATCGCAGGGCCTACCTTGGTGATCACACTGGTCCGCCATTTAACAAGACCTTAACCCAATAGCAAAAAAAAAAGCGGCTGAAACGCAGCAGTCGACACTCCCGTAATACACTCCTGGAAATTGAAATAAGAACACCGTGAATTCATTGTCCCAGGAAGGGGAAACTTTATTGACACATTCCTGGGGTCAGATACATCACATGATCACACTGACAGAACCACAGGCACATAGACACAGGCAACAGAGCATGCACAGTGTCGGCACTAGTACAGTGTATATCCACCTTTCGCAGCAATGCAGGCTGCTATTCTCCCATGGAGACGATCGTAGAGATGCTGGATGTAGTCCTGTGGAACGGCTTGCCATGCCATTTCCACCTGGCGCCTCAGTTGGACCAGCGTTCCTGCTGGACGTGCAGACCGCGTGAGACGACGCTTCATCCAGTCCCAAACATGCTCAATGGGGGACAGATCCGGAGATCTTGCTGGCCAGGGTAGTTGACTTACACCTTCTAGAGCACGTTGGGTGGCACGGGATACATGCGGACGTGCATTGTCCTGCTGGAACAGCAAGTTCCCTTGCCGGTCTAGGAATGGTAGAACGATGGGTTCGATGACGGTTTGGATGTACCGTGCACTATTCAGTGTCCCCTCGACGATCACCAGTGGTGTACGGCCAGTGTAGGAGATCGCTCCCCACACCATGATGCCGGGTGTTGGCCCTGTGTGCCTCGGTCGTATGCAGTCCTGATTGTGGCGCTCACCTGCACGGCGCCAAACACGCATACGACCATCATTGGCACCAAGGCAGAAGCGACTCTCATCGCTGAAGACGACACGTCTCCATTCGTCCCTCCATTCACGCCTGTCGCGACACCACTGGAGGCGGGCTGCACGATGTTGGGGCGTGAGCGGAAGACGGCCTAACGGTGTGCGGGACCGTAGCCCAGCTTCATGAAGACGGTTGCGAATGGTCCTCGCCGATACCCCAGGAGCAACAGTGTCCCTAATTTGCTGGGAAGTGGCGGTGCGGTCCCCTACGGCACTGCGTAGGATCCTACGGTCTTGGCGTGCATCCGTGCGTCGCTGCGGTCCGGTCCCAGGTCGACGGGCACGTGCACCTTCCGCCGACCACTGGCGACAGCATCGATGTACTGTGGAGACCTCACGCCCCACGTATTGAGCAATTCGGCGGTACGTCCACCCGGCCTCCCGCATGCCCACTATACGCCCTCGCTCAAAGTCCGTCAACTGCACATACGGTTCACGTCCACGCTGTCGCGGCATGCTACCAGTGTTAAAGACTGCGATGGAGCTCCGTATGCCACGGCAAACTGGCTGACACTGACGGCGGCGGTGCACAAATGCTGCGCAGCTAGCGCCATTCGACGGCCAACACCGCGGTTCCTGGTGAGTCCGCTGTGCCGTGCGTGTGATCATTGCTTGTACAGCCCTCTCGCAGTGTCCGGAGCAAGTATGGTGGGTCTGACACACCGGTGTCAACGTGTTCTTTTTTCCATTACCAGGAGTGTATGTTAACAGTGTGGGATGTAATCGACAATAAGTAACTCACCTCGGTCGGCATCGCTCGCACAGTTTCGCCGCTAGGGAGGTGTGCACTGGCTGGGACGCCGGCTCGAGCTCACGGCCACTTAGAGCTGGGGCCGGCTGCCGGCTGTTGATCCGGCCAGCAGAGCGGGAGAGCGGGGCAGAGCCAGCTGATTGTTTCCGCTCCGGCAAACTCCGGCGCGCCTCAGGTTACCCGAGCCGCGCGGCTGGGGGCTCGTGGCCCGCGCCACCAGCCACGCCGCGGTGTTTGCACTGTGCGCCGCGCCGCACCGAGCCGTGGCATTGTCTTCTCCCGCCAGCGCCCCGGCAGCCCCGCTGCTTTGTTAACAGTGCTGCGCCGCGCCTTGAGCTCATCAGGTCACCGCTAATTATCTATTCGCGGTACACCTCGAGGCTGGAGAATATCTGCTTGACGAAACGCTTTTAATCTTATAAAACTCTCTGTAGTTGCTATAGAAATGGGTAAAATGTTACAACAAGTTGCGCGTCATTGAAACATGCCTTTAAGACGATCACTATAACGCGTCGTTTGAGTATTTGACACAGTTGTTCTAGCCTTTACTATTATCTCGTTAATATAATTTTTCGGTTGGAGGCCTAAACTCCTACACGCCTCACATTTGTTCGGAGGAGTGCCATTAGTGGTTCGTCCTTAAGTGGCGTGTTTTAGTATTACACACACTTTCATAGTGACAGATGCTGCGGGGGGATCTCGACTACTCAAATACGGACCGCTTATGATACAGCCGGCCGGAGTTGCCGAGCGGTTCTAGGCGCTACAGTCTGGAACCGCGCAACCGCTACGGTCGCAGGTTCGAATCCTGCCTCGGGCATGGATGTGTGTGATGTCCTTAGGTTAGTTAGGTTTAAGTCGTTCTAAGTTCTATGTGACTGATGACCTCAGAAGTTAAGTCCCATAGTGCTAAGAGCCATTTTTGAGCTTATGATACAACAATGACTACTACTACGATACCATTATACGCTATATCTTCACTCATGTGTCAGTAGCTTGCTGTATCTTTGACTAACAGATTCCAGTACGTTTAAAATTAGCGAGTGCGATCCAAGGAATATTCATTGTATACGCAATCCATCTACCAAACAGGTTCGGCAGCACTTGCCCATTTTGTCCTCTCCACGCTAAGGAGTGGAGCGCACTGTCTCAGATCCTACCCATTATAGAGCCTTGATTCTTTTCATCCAATACCTGGCGAACTGGGAGAGGAATGGAAGCGGGGTTCCCACTTGAGAATAAGTATGAAGGGTTTACTAGTTCTGATATCTACCTGACAGCCAAACAAAACCTTCCGAAAATCTTGGTCTGATCCAGGGAATTAATTCATTTCTGGGACAAATAGTTTTCTGTTGACTGCACTCGCAGCTGAAGTAATACATATTTCCGAAGTAAACCGCTTTCGGCTGTATACGAACTTTTATAGAACATGACCGGTTTTTCAATGTCAGATAACATCTTCAACAGCACATTTACAACATAGGAAAAGTACAGTCGACATTATGATGGATACCTATACTAACAGTGTACGCTCTATGACAACCAATTTAAAATACATCTACATCTACATCTACATCTACATCTACATCTACATCCATACTCCGCAAGCCACCTGACGGTGTGTGGCGGAGGGTACCTTGAGTACCTCTATCGGTTCTCCCTTCTATTCCAGTCTGTTATTGTTCGTGGAAAGAAGGATAGTCGGTATGCCTCTGTGTGGGCTCTAATCTCTCTGATTTTATCCTCATGGTCTCTTCGCGAGATATACGTAGGAGGGAGCAATATACTGCTTGACTCTTCGGTGAAGATATGTTCTCGAAACTTTGACAAAAGCCCGTACCGACTCACACGTCCGTAAAATATTTAGCCCGTGAAAAGGAAGAACGGGGACCCAATATTCTCAAAATAAAATTCTGTTATAGTTTAAACTGACTACTCGAAAAAGTGACATGTTAAGAGCGCGTTGACCTTCAGCTAAAAGTGCGAAATAGGAAAACAAGGAAAACTAAAAATCCACAGGTAGCAACAAAATAAGAAAACAAGAAAAGGTAAAAAGGTCCAACTACCAATACTGAAAGCCCATTGTTAAGCAAACTCGCTTCATATCAGGAAGCGGCGACAACAATTCTCCAACCGCCTTGGGCGTGCAAAGCCACACAACTCAACGTTCTCGTGTGTGTCAATGAAGGGTGACTACCGTATCCCGATCTAAAAATTTCCGTAGAGAATAGAAGGATTGATTATGACACTTTTAGAAAGCCCATAGCGACGGATGCTGTTATATGAGTACATCACATTTCCAATGATACAGTATGGGGCAGATAAAAGTGGCCCAGAAGAGTGGATACGATTTGAAATGAACTTGTGGCAACATTAAGTGATGAGGAAAAGATCTGCCGTCACTTACATCAGGATTAGGGAACTGCCCATATAGGCGACCGAAATTTGGAGCAGATTTACACAATCCTCACTCCTGACAGAATTGTTAGCATAGGTCAGTCTGGTCGCGGCCGTGGCTCGCCATCCAGGTCACCTGAACTGTCAGGTTTGTACTGTATTCCTTTCCTCCGCTATGTTTCTTTATACCCTGGAACTCTCTTCTCCGGGCCAAATTTATTTGCCCCACCCTGTATGAGAAATATTAATAATAGCATACTGCGTAAGAAAGAATTCGCTGGAAATAGACAGAGGTCTGATGGTAGTGAAATCTCACTACGGAGGTTGGACGAGTAGTAAGTCCTGTTGATTGGTTACCATAGGATACCAGACTTTGACAGGATTTCACACAAAGCAGAGATAAAGTAAAGGACAAAAATTTAAATCCAGCATTTTTTATCCCACAGAATCTTCGCGAAAGACTTGCAATCTTATGAAAATTGCGACATTACTGGTGTATATTGCCTCAGTTGCGACAGTTGTCCTGCCAGGTGTGTGGGGCTGAATGGGGGAGGGTTTGGTATCAGATTCCAAAAATATCAGAGTCAGTCTACATTAAGTGGCAAAAAACGTAATTCTGACCACTCTGTAAAGGAGCAGCTATAATTTAAAAATCCTTACACAAAGGTGTAAAGGGGCAGATCTTAAACATTCTGGAGGAGACAGAAATTAAGCGTAGTCTAAAGCTATACCCGCAACCAATCCTTAAAAATCAGGTGGAGTTAAACATTCCAGAATACTGTCGAACTTTGATTGCTTCTCATGGTAATAATGTAATAGTTGCCAGACTGCTTGTTTATTGACTGTGGGCTTGTGTTATATGCTCTTACTTCTGGTCTGTTTGGTTTCAACGACTTTTACGGTGATATATTTTATAGTTTATACGGTTGTGTTGTGTAACGGGGGCCTCAGTCATTCCTAGGATATTCGGATACGCGCCGAAATGTTTGTAACTTTCTCCTCTATGGGTATGATGGCGCTAGTGGGCTCCGTGACGCACCAGAGCACACTGACTGTCAGTGTGGTCCAGCACGGGAGAGGGGTTCGAAGGGTATATTATCGATAAATAGACTTGAACGGGTGCGGCAGGTAGACAGTCACGTGGAGGAATTCGAACGAATGATATATGAGAACTGTAATGCTGGATTTTTATTTGACTTCACTGGGTCTGCAAATCGGCAGTATTCCAAATATAATTTTTGGAAACATTGCTATTACTCCATTCATTGCAAACTCATTTTTGAAAATACTACAGCACATCATCTTTAAGTGACTGGCCAACTTACTTGCCATATATAAATTAAATATATTCGCAGTTGCGAATATGGACAAGCATCTACTGTAGAATAATAACGAGAACGAAAATTTGTGTCGGACCGGGACTCGAGCCCCGATCTCCCGCTTATCGCGAGCGGTCGCCTTAGAATTTAGCTATCCGTGCACGAATCATGGCCAGATCCAAAACTCCATATGTCGTCAGTCATATGTCTACAACCCGTACTCGCACATCCATTATGTACACTACTGGCCATTAAAATTGATACACCACGAAGATGACGTGCTACAGACGCGGAATTTAACCGACAGGAAGAAAATGCTGTGATACGCAAATGATTAGCTTTTCAGAGCATTCACACAAGGTTGGGGCCGGTAGCGACACCTACAACGTGTTGACACGAGGAAAGTTTCCAACCGATTTCTCATACACAAACAGCAGTTGCCTGGTGAAACGTTGTTCAAATGGCTCTGAGCACTATGAAACGTTGTTGTGATGCCTCGTGTAAGGAGGGGAAATGCGTACCATCACGTTTCCCACATTGATAATGGCCGGATTGTAGCCTATCGCGATTACGGTTTATCGTATGGCAACATTGCTGCTCGCGTTGGTCGAGATCCAATGACTGCTAGCAGAATATGGAATCGGTGGGTTCAATATGGAACGCCGTGCTGGATCCCAACGGCCTCGTATCACTATCAGTCGAGATGACAGGCATCATATCCGCATGGCTGTAACGGATCGTGCAGCCACGTCTCGACCACTGACTCAACAGGGACGCTTGCGAGACAACAACCATCTACACGAACAGTTCCACTACGTTTGCAACACCATGGAGTATCAGCTCGGACACCATTGCTGCGGTTACCCTTGACGCTGCATCACAGACAGAAGCGCCTGCGATGATGTACTCAACGACGAACCAGGGTGCACGAATGGCAAAACGTCGTTTTTGTGGATGAATCCAGGTTCTGTTTACAGCATCATGATGGTAACATCCGTGTTTGGCGACATCGCGGTGAACGTACATTGCAAACGTGTATTCGTCATCGCCGTACTGGCGTATCACCCGGCGTAATGGTATGGTGTGCCATAGGTTACACGCCTCGGCCACCTCTTGTTCGCACTGACGGCACTTTGAACAGTGGACGTTACATTTCAGATGTGTTACGACCCGTGCCTCTACCCTTCATTCGATCCCTGCGAAACCCTACGTTGCAGCAGGATAATGCCCGACCACATGTTGCAGGTCCTGTACGGGCCTTCTGGATATAGAAAATGTTCGACTGCTGCCCTGGCCAACACATCTACAGATCTATCACCAATTGAAAACGTCTGGTCAATGCTGGCCGAGCAACTGGCTCGTCACAATACGCCAGTCACTACTCTTGATGAACTGTGGTATCGTGTTGCAGCTGTATGGGCAGCTGTACCTGCACACGCCATCCAAGCTCTTTTGTCTCAATGCCCAGGAGTATCAAGGCCGTTATTACGGCCAAAGGTGGTTGTTCTTGGTACTGATTTCTCAGGATCTATGCACCCAAATTGCGTGAAAATGTAGTCACATATCAGTTCCAGTGTAATACACTCCTGGAAATTGAAATAAGAACACCGTGAATTCATTGTCCCAGGAAGGGGAAACTTTATTGACACATTCCTGGGGTCAGATACATCACATGATCACACTGACAGAACCACAGGCACATAGACACAGGCAACAGAACATGCACAATGTCGGCACTAGTACAGTGTATATCCACCTTTCGCAGCAATGCAGGCTGCTATTCTCCCATGGAGACGATCGTAGAGATGCTGGATGTAGTCCTGTGGAACGGCTTGCCATGCCATTTCCACCTGGCGCCTCAGTTGGACCAGCGTTCGTGCTGGACGTGCAGACCGCGTGAGACGACGCTTCATCCAGTCCCAAACATGCTCAATGGGGCACAGATCCGGAGATCTTGCTGGCCAGGGTAGTTGGCTTACACCATCTAGAGCACGTTGGGTGGCACGGGATACATGCGGACGTGCATTGTCCTGTTGGAACAGCAAGTTCCCTTGCCGGTCTAGGAATGGTAGAACGATGGGTTCGATGACGGTTTGGATGTACAGTGCACTATTCAGTGTCCCTTCGACGATCACCAGTGGTGTACGGCCAGTGTAGGAGATCGCTCCCCACACCATGATGCCGGGTGTTGGCCCTGTGTGCCTCGGTCGTATGCAGTCCTGATTGTGGCGCTCACCTGCACGGCGCCAAACACGCATACGACCATCATTGGCACCAAGGCAGAAGCGACTCTCATCGCTGAAGACGACACGTCTCCATTCGTCCCTCCATTCACGCCTGTCGCGACACCACTGGAGGCGGGCTGCACGATGTTGGGGCGTGAGCGGAAGACGGCCTAACGGTGTGCGGAACCGTAGCCCAGCTTCATGGAGACGGTTGCGAATGGTCCTCGCCGATACCCCAGGAGCAACAGTGTCCCTAATTTGCTGGGAAGTGGCGGTGCGGTCCCCTACGGCACTGCTTAGGATCCTACGGTCTTGGCGTGCATCCGTGCGTCGCTGCGGTTCGGTCCCAGGTCGACGGGCACGTGTACCTTTCGCCGACCACTGGCGACAACATCGATGTACTGTGGAGACCTCACGCCCCACGTGTTGAGCAATTCGGCGGTACGTCCACCCGGCCTCCCGCATGCCCACTATTCGCCCTCGCTCAAAGTCCGTCAACTGCACACACGGTTCACATCCACGCTGTCGCGGCATGCTACCAGTGTTAAAGACTGCGATGGAGCTCCGTATGCCACGGCAAACTGGCTGACACTGACGGCGGCGGTGCACAAATGCTGCGCAGCTAGCGCCATTCGACGGCCAACACCGCGGTTCCTGGTGTGTCCGCTGTGCCGTGCGTGTGATCATTTCTTGTACAGCCCTCTCGCAGTGTCCGGAGCAAGTATGGTGGGTCTGACACACCGGTGTCAATGTGTTCTTTTTTCCATTTTCAGGAGTGTATATTTGTCCAATGAATACCCGTTAATCATCTGTATTTCTTCTTGCTGTAGCAATTTTAATGGCCAGTAGTGTATATTACAGAGCAGGTGAGACATTTTACTTGAAAGTGGCTTGTCCGGTGTCGGCGGATAAATACGATGTTGTAGTACCAGTGTCATTCTGGATTACTATGCATGTATGTCCAAAGGAACCTTCCATCGTAATTCAGAATGACACTGGCACTGCAACATGGTAATCACCATATCGGTTTTTCCCTTCAGTTCTATTTCTGCGTCTACATCTGTACTCTGAAAGCCATATTATGGTGTGTGGCGGAGAGTACTTTGCGTACCGCTGTCAGTTCTCCCTTTTCTTGATCCAGTAGCGTGTGGGAAGAACGATTGCTGACAAGCCTGTGTATGGGCTCGAATTTCTCTAATTTTATCTTCATCGCCTTTTCACAAGATGTTACATAGGCGGAAGCAATACGTTGGCGACGCTTGCAGGAACACACACTCTCGGAACATTAACAGTTAACCGCACCGTGAAGCACAACACGTCTACCACTGCACTTAGTTGATCATCTCTGTGACGCTTACACGCTTGTTCAGTAAACATGTATCGAAACCATCTGCTCTCCTGTAGATATTCTCTCCTTGCTCTATCAATCCTGTCTGGAGCGGATCCCCGACTGTGGAACAATATTCAGGTGTTGGTCGAACTAGTGTTTTGTAACCTACTTCCTTTGGCAGTGGACTACATTTCCTGAAGATGCTTTCAATGAATCTCAGTCTGAGATTTGCCTTACCCGCGACTAATTTTATGTAGTCATTCCACTTCAAATCGCTCCGTACGCATACTCCTAGATATTTCATGGAAGTAACTGGATGCAATCCTGGCTCTATAGTACTGTTATCATACAATAAAGGATCCTTGTGTGTATGTATTCACAAGACGTTACAATGGTTTATGTTGAAGGTCAACTGCCACACCAAGTGCCGATTCTCTGCAACTCTTCCTGCATCTAGTTACTACTTTCTAGCGTTGTTACTTCACTGTACACAACAACATCTTCCGCGAAGAGCCACATGGAATTTCAGATATTACCTACTAGGCTATTTATATAGGGTGGCCAGAAATAGTTTAAAAAGCTTATAATGGTGTTGACGGCTAGGTTGTGCTGAGAAATATCTGTTAAGAACAGTTTTGTACGTTGCACCGTTTCCCAGATAATTAGAACGGAAGTTAGCCAGTCAGGCAGTTGCACGTGCAAATCCAAGCGGCCCGCTAGATACAGTTAGTGTCAGCTGTTCTCAAAGCTCAGGTGATAGTGGGCGACACAGCTCAATTTTTGGCACGGATTCAACCCTTTCCATCATTCCATGTCCAGTTTTTATATCGCTCTTTTGTTCGGTTTTAGGAAACCAAACGAATAACACGTTTTGCGACACCGTTTCTTACAGGCCGCCTGATTTTGCGCGCACGACTGCCTGATTTGCTAAATTCAGTCCTACTGAACTTGGAAACGGCGCAACGTATCGAATCTTTTTCTAAAAGTTATCTCTCAGCACGATATCCCTGTAACACCCTTACAAGCTTTTCAGACTGTTCATGACTACCCTATGTATACAGGGTGAATTTTTTTCCACAGTGTACAAACTCTAGGGATTAGTCGATGATAGGATACGGAACAAAAAAGGTCTCAGGAGCCTACGTTCAGAAATGCGTGGTCTCCACGCCAGAGACCATTCATTCAATCGTACATTGAGACCAACTTCAGGAAAAACAACAGCATACACTTTTTCGGGAAATTCAAAAAGAGTCTGATTGGATACAGGGGTAGAGAACTTTTTATAAGAGATAAGAAAGGGGAGCTGGCTGTCAGTGCGAAGGAGAACTGTCGGATTTTTGCAGAGCACTTTCACGATCTGCTGAACTGTGAACCATGCCATAAGCGATCTGAAGAATAATAAGGCAAATGGAGAAGATGGTATAGCATAGATAGTATAGATGATAAAGTGGGGAGGCAACAAAGCAGTAGACAACATGACCAGCATAATTCACTAGATCTGGTGAACAAAGAAGTTGCCAGAAGAATGGAAGAATGCAATTGTAGTACCAATGCATAATAAGGGGGAGAAGAGAGATGCAAATAACTACAGAGGAATATCGCTACTAGAGGTCGGATACAAGCTGCTGTCAAAAGTATTGCTCAAGGGAGTAGAAAAACAGGTAGAAAGTACAGTTGGCGACTACCAAGCGGCACTCAGGAAGGTAAGAGGTTGTATAGAACAGATATTTATCCTGAAGCAACTGATATAATATAGGGCCTTAAAAAAGAAAAAGACAGTAATAACCTTCGTGGACTTCACAAAGGCATATGACTCCATCGACAGACAGACTCTTGTTAGGATCCTGAAGAACAGAGGACTTGATGGAACTACACAAGAACTCATAAAAGAATTTCTGATAGACACAAAAGCAAGGGTGAGATTCAGAGGAGCACTGTCAGAAGAATTTGAGATCAAGACTGGTGTTAAACAGGGAGATGGATTGTCACCATTGTTGTTCAATATAGCACTGGACGAAGTGATCAGGCAGTGGAGAGCAATAAACGAGTAAGTGGGAATACCAAAGAACCACGTGGGGGACAAAAAGGACAACAGGGCTCAAGTGGACTACCTAGCCTTTGCAGATGACATAGCAATAGTAAGTGAGATGGAAGAAGACACAACTCGAAAACCTAAGTAAGGTAGCCAGAAAGGTTGGACTGAGGACGCCTATAACAAGACAAAGACATTAAATACCATTTCAGACTGCGAAACACCGGAAGGCACTGTGCAAATGGTAGACAAATTTAAATACCTGGAAGATGAGGTCCGCCTTCTCCATGACGAGAGAGATATACAATAAAAAGAATATATACACAGAGGCAAAGATAAGCCACTACAAGGCATCGGTGAGGAATGCAGTATTATATGCTGCTGAGACGATGGCACTAGGAAGAAATGGGGCAGAACAACTAGAGAAAGAAGAGAGAAAAATACTGAGAAAAATACTAGGTCCCAAAAGAGGTGGAGAAAGGTGGATGTGAAGACCTAGAGAAGAATTGTACCGGAACATGAGAACAATATCCTGGGAAATCAGACTCAAAAGCGGAAGGGTTACTGGTCACGTAGTTAGGATGCGTATGGACAGAATGACGAAGAGAGTGTGGGAAACAACAGGGAGGACAAGGGGAAAGACAGGAACCAAGTGGGTTGTTGGACTGGTTGAAATTGGGGATCAAGGTCGAAGGAAAGGAAAATTGGAGGAACAAATATACACTGACCAATATGCCGGAGATCAATGACAGAGAAGAATACAGGAAAAGTTAGAGTGTCACCAGTGGAGCCGACAGAATAAACGGAAACTGAAGATCTCGGAAGAAGAGCGGGAGTGAAGAAAAGAAAGAATGAAGAGGTTCTGAGAGAAGAAGTCCACGAAGGGGCTATCCGTGGTCCTACAGAGGCCGTAACGCAAGAAGAAGAAGAAGAAGATACATTGTTACAGCCACAGTTACAGTAAGTGTTGAAAATGATTTCCATGTGCTTCAACGCATGTGTGTACGCACCGTAGCATGTTCCGTAGCACACGTTCCCATCGGCCAGGCTACATACGAACACTGTCAAAGGCAGCTTGAAATCGCTGGTCGAGTGTCTCCACATGTGGAATGGGCTCTGTATACACGATACTTTTCAGATGGCCCCATAACCAGAAATCGCACGGGTTGGAAGCAGTGAACGAGCAGGCCGTGCTACTCGACCCCTCTTCCGATAAATCGACCAAGGAAGACACCTGAGATGCGTCCGGATGTTAACGGAGAAGTGGGCTGGAGCACCATCATTTAGCAACCACGTGACCCTTCTTCCAGCAGGGGAGGCAAAGTCGCTCGCAAGGCACGCCGCTAGTTCCAGCCTGTTAGGCGACGTGAAAGGAAGACTGGTCGCAAAATACGGTCGTCAATTATCCCGACCGGGGCTGTCCCACAGACGACTGTTATGGAAGGTGGCCTCACCTGTGAGTAGGATGTATGACACACATTCTGGAATCGAGGTTGCGCGGTGAAGAAACCAGTGACAAAGAGGCTCCAAATGTGGAAAGTCTGACACTAGTAAGCCCTGCACACGCTGTATGTCATAAGGGTAGTAACAATTATCATGGAGAATGTTCCACACAGTCGTCTGGCTTACCCAGTACTGACGGCCTGCAACACTTCGGTCGCCTTCCACAGTGTTAATCAGATTTTCCTCCAGATCTGGTATCCGAATACTTTCGGCATGTCCTTCATGATTTACTGCTTGCTAAAACGACTCTCTCTCAGACAAACGGCGAATAAGTGTTGCAAACGTTGATTGCTGTGGTTGTTTTCGGCGGGGATAGATGTCGTGATACAACCATGCTGCCCGCTGCCATTTACAAGTAAACTCCGTGTCGGCAAGCTTCCGATTCGAATACGGAAGCACAGAGTACAACGATGTATCACATTCATTACACGGTGAGTCAGCAAGAATGACATGACGTGATACAAAAATGTGTACACCAAGATATTACTCTAAAAATGGCATGGCTTTATAAAATGTAGAGTAGTGGCACGTAGAGGACTGTAACATCCAGTTTTACCAGTATGGATAAAGTTTGAAAAAATTGAAATCTGTTGCTTCCTTTATGTGTCAAATGTGCAGAAGAGAAAATAAATAAATGTAATCACTGTGATGAATTAAGAGGTTTTATTGGAACCTAGACAATTGATGAAGTAGAGAAAGCTGTAGAAAAGGGATGTAGGATTTTAATAGTCTACGAAGTGTGGAAATTTAGAAATAAAAGCAACATGTTTAAAAATTATATGAAAGACTTTATTAAACGAAAATTGAAAACCAGCCCTGTGATTTTGACACTAATAAGATATATATCAAACAGTTAAAGAAATATTGGATATTGAAATAGATCCTCATAAGATAAAACAAAATTGAGTGAAACGAGAAGTTGTTAAGATATGTCTGAATTTATTATGGGATAAATTTGGGCAATGGCAAAATACGAGTGAAACTGAATATTTTACAGATTTACAAAAATGTTTTGAGATATTACTGGATGACCGTTTATATAATATAGGTATAAATTCTACTAATAAGTTTATGGTTCAGATGAAGTAGAATGTCAAGTATTATTATTTAGAAAATAATACAATATTTTTGTATCAGCATTCACCACGTGAAATTCAAGGCTTAGGTTTAATGATGTGTTAGATAAGCTAGGAAAAAACGGTATATATTTTATACCAACATTGTAATATATATTGATGATGGTAAATGTTCTGGCGGCCTCTACAAGATGAGAATATAAACGCCGCTGCTACCAACCTCGGCCGCTCAGTATTAGGACAGTAGTAGCACCGTTGTAGATGTCACTCACAGAACAATCATTAGTTTTTGGAAATTGTCTATAGCGAAGAACATTACTGTTCGCATGTCGCCCATCGCTTGCGACGTTTGTTGTAAATACAAAGTTAAGTCTTGTCAGTCTGCTTTATTGAGATAAAACTATTAATGTTGTTTGATGAATTGTTGTATAGCATTCTGAGAACGCAGCATCTTTTAGGCACCTTATACGAGACGAGTGGGTAGGACCCCACAGTCAAAGAACCTTACAAAAGTTTTCATATTAGGTGAATGGACTGATGAGTTAGGAAACAATAAATGGATTACAGCTTAGGTAACAAATGGAGCAAAAAATTACTATTTTGAGAAAAATGATAAAAGCAGTGTGGTGAAGGTAAAGGGCTTTACTTTAGATTATAAAAACATTCAAAGGATGTATAGCGAATCTATGAATAATTGAAAGTGAAATGAAAGAAAACATACAATTGGAGTATAACCAGATAATTAGAGATAATGATACTAAATATTTAATAAAGATGTTAAGAAGAATTCTCATTTCAGTATGATGAAACAGTAGTTCTAGAAGATTATGTCACTTTGATATTACAATATGATTTCAGTATTTAATGTTTTTGGTAAATCATTTATTGGTAAATTACAATTCTTACATTGATTATTCAGTATTTTTATAGGTATGAAAGACAGAATGTGACTTTCCTATTTCTTCCGATGTTTCCATATCAGTCTCCTCAAATGTGTGTTCTTCTCCATAAGCATTATGTTTTATACTTCTCAACTGTTCTATAACTGAAATTGATTTAAAATGATATTTGCAGTTATCACATTCAACTTGTTTCTCTCTCAACAAAAATGTCAAATTTAAATTCGCCCTACATGTTAGTCATATTCACCCTTGTTTATAAGATAAAAATTTTTCATAATAAATTTACTTTCTTATCCTTTAAAAATTTTATTCTACATAAATGAAAGCTCTATTGAATAAGCTCAACAACGCTAACACTTCTAAAGTGTTTAAAAAAATGAGTGAGCTGCAAGTAAATGAAACATATTACATTACAGAACATGAATATTTGAAAACTAGATGTGGGGAGAAAATTTGTGTGGAGCTCTATAGTAAATTCAAAGGAATTTCGCCAAACAGATGTTATGAGTTAATATCTGCTTAGGATTTTCAAATTTTTGAATATGCAAATGTTAAACTGAGATATAAGGAAATGAAGACACTTCAAAATAATGGTACTGAACTTCACGATACCGAGTTTTTTGTTTAGATGATATTTTAAAGATATATTTTTAGTGCTTTCGCTCTTAACTCACCACCAGCTGCCACCTGTTACTTTAGAAATTATCTGTCCTATTGAAAAAGTCTTGTAATTTACTAGTTTCAGAGAAAAAGGCTGAGTACGACCATTGTTTATACGCGTGCTGCCTTCAAGGTACCCATTTACGACTGGGAACTACGGTAATATCTTACTATGTGAATCAGTTTTAGATAAAGATGTTCAGTATTTCAGCTTTTTCTGTGTCATTGTCTCATCGCTATTATGGTCACAAAGTGTCTGGTGAGATGGCTGTAATTCATTTACCGTTTTGATACAAGGCCAAATATTCTGTCAAGTCGGTAGATAGAATTTTACTTTCAATATACGCTGCTGCAGTTAAGTGATACTATAGTAATTTATTTTTTTTGCTATGATGAATGCTACCCTGTATGGACACTGAATGAGTCTTTCTGGGCTAATGAATTGATATCTCTATCATAAAAAACCAACATGTGCAGTCTGCTACCCTAGTACAGGTCTGATGTAACAGGCGTGGTGGGGGAGGGGGTTTTTCTACAGTTTTCCACCCGATAGCAGAGTTCGGGAAATCCGCACCCAAAATCGTCACAGTATCATATGAGTCTCTGGTTGAAGCCTTCCACCAGACTCCAAACCAGAAAACAGCGACTGGTTCTGTAAATGATGCTACAGAATGACAGTTCTGCTTCCACCCTGCAGGTGAGGCCAGCTGTCTTCATAAAATGTTAGCTGCCTGTAGGAGCTCAGAATGGCCTCTGAACACAGATGAGAGGCGTCATTCATGCCGACATGAGCCACGATTTGCATCCAGGTGCTTCCAATACTTTTGTTTGTAGTTGGCATGGCCTGTTCCACATCTTTGATGAGACCTCCCAGTAAGTAAGCAGACTCCCAGAAAGCAAGGAGACTCAACACTGTTCTTCACCTGCCTGCTATTTGTCTGAATAGCCCTAGCGCCTGTCTAAAACTGGAGCCCCAATGAAAACTAGCCTCTCCCTCTGGACTTGTCCAGGTCTCTCATATTTGGAAATGATCCACTCGGTTCCTTGAATACCTAGATTCACGGCCTTTTTGTGTGAATACAATCGTTGTAATTTTCTACACTATTGTCCCCATTGGTCAACTAAAGATATTAATCTCTCATTGTCCATTTACCCAAACCCTATCTAGGCCTATAAGAAGATTACACAATCAAAAAGAAAGACAATAACGGTACAACGAATGAATTGATGCAGACGGCGTTTTTGCTTCAGACTCCCATACTGTGCTGTGCTTCAAGGATATGGAGGACCCAATGATTACTAGGTCGCCCCCTATATTATATTATGGGGGGATGACATGGAAGCTGTCCACTGCAATGGGAGAGCCCAGCAGTTACAGGGTTGCTGTATGAAGTTCTGGCAGTTCGGGCAAAACTGGTGTGTGTCGAGTGGATGTAAAAGCTGCCATGTGGCTTTCCACACATGGTGCCATGCAGTCGCTGGCAGACAGGTGTGAAGTAAAGCATGGCAATGGGGAAGGTGTTTGCTCCCTCTAGCACCAAGCAGATCTTGTTAGCCTCATGCTACCCTGTTGCTCTCTCTTTGTCTTTCTCTCTCTCTGTGTGTGTGTGTGTGTGTGTGTGTGTGTGTGTGATTGTGTGTATGTATGTGTGTGTGGAAAACGGCCTCTGACATGAAGTGCTCTGTAACAGTGAGTGATAACTGTCGCAGCATGTCGTGGTGAGGTAATCATATCACTGTGGAACAATCCTGATCCATTACAGCTGAACTGTAGTAACAATCGCATGTAGATTGCACGGAGCTGGGTCCACGATGTCCATATCTCCATCCATAGTGTCCAGGATGACATCAGTAGGAATGAGAACATATTAGCTGTTGGGCCTCACAAGCCTGTAACAACATCCTGAGACTTTGGGGAAGGTTAAGGCTGGTGTAAGTCTATTCTGAAAGAACAGATTGTCTCAGGCGTATTTCTGATGAACATCACTCTGTACACATGTGGCAGAGTGCACTAACTAGTGTGTTCCAACCTACTGTGCATAACAGGCCCCATACCTTGGGTTGTATAGTTGATAGAAAGGTAGGGTGAAGTAGTTCGGATAGCTCTTAGGCTAGGGACCATTTGTAAGTAGTAGTGTAACCTATGTTGTGGTACAGTTTTGATATCATAATGATATTCAAATTGATTGAACTGCTACATCTGATTCATTTATGGCCTTCTGCTAAATGGTTTTTCATGAAACACTTTTCCCTCCACTTCCCCTTAACATGGTGTTCTGTTAACAGATTTATGACCTCATGGGGATAATCCGTCCTTCTGATAAACCTCTCGCCCCTCCCCCTCCTCCTTCCCTGCTCCTTCCCCCTCCTACTCACCAATAAAAGCACGTTTCCAGGCCTGGGTTATTCCAACAGTGCCCTCCAAGTCTATATATTTCTGGAGGAGTATTCATTCAAGAAAATAATTTACTGAAAAGTGATGGGAGCAAATTTTCATTTACAGATGTCAACAGGATACTGAATGACATAATATTAGTTTCTGAGTGGGAAAAAGGAAAATCATGATTATCTGAATCATTCTTTGTGAATTGAATGCTCAAAGGTTCGGACAATTAGTTTGGACAGTTGTTTATACTCGACACTGATCTTAAAGTTTTTGGGAGGAAACAACCACTATTCCAGATGTCTACGACTTGACACCAAACAAAAAGCTAGAAACGTATGATTTTTTTGTCTAGCTATTAAAACCAATGATCCTGGATGTAACACTGATTCTCTCATAACAGACTTTGCAACTCCTGTCGTCCTGTTAGTTAGAGGTTTGTTTCCTGAAACACAGATTATGTTTGGCTCTTTTCATTTCTTTGTTGCAGCCTTGGTCTTCCTATGACGAAAACGAAGAAACAAACAGTTACATAAGAATTTACTCGGCTCGAGCATATCTTCCCCTCAAAACGTTGGATGATGATTGGCTGTCTCTTCAGAATAGCACGCGCGAAAATCAAAAGCTTCAGGACTTGCATGACCATTTCTGGACAAGTGGCTCGACAACGAGCAGATGCCAGGAGATACGTCGAGTTGTAGTTGAAGATGCCATGCACTAGCACTAGCAACGTCTCTGAATAGGGAAACGAAAGATACATACATTAAAATAAAAAATTCATCCAAATGTTCATTCATGGGAAAAAAAACCTTCGAGAAGACACTGAGTACCATGGCGAACCCTTTAATGGATTAATTTTAATGATGAATTAATTTTAAGTTTAATTTTAAATTTACATATAAAAAATCAAGTAAATATTCACTCAACGGGAATAAATCTGCGAGAAGGAATACATCGAGCACACGATAATCATAATCGCTCATTGCTGTCGACTGAGCGTATCTGTTAGAAATTGTTGTTGTTGTTGTTGTGGTCTTCAGTCCAGAGACTGGTTTGATGCAGCTCTCCATGCTACTCTATCCTGTGTAAGCGTCTTCATCTCCCAGTACCTACTGCAACCTACACCCTTCTGAATCTGCTTAGTGTATTCATCTCTTGATCTCCCTCTTCGATTTTTACCCTCCACGCTGCCCTCCAATACTAAATTGATGGTCCCTTGATGCCTCAGAACATGTCCTACCAACCTATCCCTTCTTTTAGTCAAAGCGTGCCACAAATCTCTCTTTTACGTACTTCTATTCAATACCTCCTCATTAGTTATGTGATCTACCCATCTAATCTTTTCTTCTGTAGCACCGCATTTCGAAAGATTCTATTCTCTTCTTGTCCAAACTATTTACCGTCCACGTTTCACTTCCATTCATGGCCACACTCCATACAAATACTTTCAGAAACGACTTCCTGCCACTTAAATCTATACCCGATGTTAACAAACTTCTCTTCTTCAGAAACGCTTTCCTTGCCATTGCCAGTCTGTTAGAACTTACCTCACATTAATTCACTTTGTTTTCAATTCCTCCGCCGTCCCCAGATTACAGGTGTTACTGCGTCGTTAATCGAGCATCATTAGTACACATGCAACGCCATGCACTCACTAATATGTTCCAATACGCAACCCGTCAAAGCGGGATTTTTGGGAACCTTATACCTTCGGTTCTATTGGTGATAGAAAGGTAGGGTTAAGATTTCTTGACAATCTTAGTGCTCGGTACCATTTGTATACCCAAGAGGAGAATCGTGTTATTGTACCTATGCTACATTACAGGGTGAAAGTTTGAATATTACTCACTTCCTGCAGCAAATGAAGCAAATCGGTTCGTTCTTTTTTCAATACATGTGGTGCGCTTTAAGGGGTTTATGAAAGCAACAGTTAGATTATGAGCGGTTTTTGACAGAAAACGAAAGTCGGGGGTTTTTGGGTACCACAACCGAGACGCGGATTCCAAGACGATTGTGGACAGCAGATGTCTGTAATTTTTTATGAAATATATGCCTAAGATCCCGATGTCGAATAATCTTCAAAATTATCTTGATATCTTTATCAATTTTCAAGATATAGGGGTCCTAGCTACCCTTCTTTTACACTTAAAATACGTACACACTTAAAATCCGGTATGAGGCGAAAACGTAGTTTATAAAGTGACGAAGTAGGATAAATATGATGTGTCTCCGTTATCATCAGAAAGGTTATCGAAACTCTGTGTTGTTGTTGGTCTGAAGAAAATACAAATTCTTATTGCACATAAAGTCTTGTGTTGGTTGTAAAATTACATAGTTATGCATTATTTAAATTTCACATAAGTAAAGTATCAAAACTTTGTACACTTTCTTTTATAGGAGGAACTTGCACTGCTGCAGAATGCAAAAGAAGGAAGCTGCGGAAAAATGCTCCAGCCTGAGCACAGAAAATCGAATATGGTCCTGTTGAAAATTTCTCTTTCGGTCTCCTAAGCACCTTTAAAATTTTTCCCGAAAATCTCGCATGCAAACAAATGTGCGTTATGCTGAGAGAGAAGGAGGAAGTGGCAGTGGGAAGCAGAAGGAGAAGTACTAAATACTGGAAAATAATAGACATGGATGTGGAAGAGCAAGAGCGAAGGAGTCAATGGCAGTGTGAGGGAAAGTGGGTGATACAGTGGGAGTGGAGCATAGCTGACAGTGACAAAGCAGTATAGGAAAAGAGTCAAGGAGACAGTGCCAGCGGGAGAGCAGTAAAGAGAAGAGGAAAGTGGAAGTGGTTGAGGGCCAGTGATAAGCAGAGACAGAGTCTACAGCAATGACAACCAGGAAGGGAGAGGTAGTGACAGTGGGAAGAGAAAGCAGGAGGCGAAAGGAATGAATGAGATCGTTACAGTAGGAGAGAGCAAGAAGAAGACAGAGCGAGAGGAGACTATAGTAGTAGCACAGGACGAAGGAGACAGCGGCCGTGACAAAGCAGGCAATGACCGAGAGACGCAAAGGAATTATGATAATGGGTTGGGCTGTATCAGAGAGTGATAAGGGAGAAAATGGTAGTAGATGCGTGTGAACAACTTACAGCGGTGGATCAATGGATGTGAGCGAGTTGCGGTTAGGGGAGACTGTGGAAATTTGAGGTCATTTGGATGTTGAAAAAAGCGCGATTGTGTCCACACGCCAAAATTTTTTTGAAGTTTTTTAAAGATGCTTACGAAGGTAGAATGAGGCACTCCACTCTTCAAAAGTCAGTGTTCTAAACAGCGGCATATTCACCATTTTTTGAACCTGATAGGAGCATTTTTCTGTTCGTTTTATATTTCTTTGACTGGATGCCGTTATTACCTCCTGGATAAAGAGTGGCAGATTATTTGTATAGGTCACCTTTCTATAGGTTATGATTCCTGTGCCCTTGCGTTTCATCTTTTTGTGGATGTTATCTTGAGGTGGTGCAGGAATCTACTCGCATTTGGCCAACATGGAATTGGAAGAACTACACTCCTGGAAATTGAAATAAAAACACCGTGAATTCATTGTCCCAGGAAGGGGAAACTTTATTGACACATTCCTGGGGTCAGATACATCACATGATCACACTGACAGAACCACAGGCACATAGACACAGGCAACAGAGCGTGCACAATGTCGGCACTAGTACAGTGTATATCCACCTTTCGCAGCAATGCTGGCTGCTATTCTCCCATGGAGACGATCGTAGAGATGCTGGATGTAGTTCTGTGGATCGGCTTGCCATGCCATTTCCACCTGGCGCCTCAGTTGGACCAGCGTTCGTGCTGGACGTGCAGACCGCGTGAGACGACGCTTCATCCAGTCCCAAACATGCTCAATGGGGGACAGATCCGGAGATCTTGCTGGCCAGGGTAGTTGACTTACACCTTCTAGAGCACGTTGGGTGGCACGGGATACATGCGGACGTGCATTGTCCTGTTGGAACAGCAAGTTCCCTTGCCGGTCTAGGAATGGTAGAACGATGGGTTCGATGACGGTTTGGATGTACCGTGCACTATTCAGTGTCCCCTCGACGATCACCAGTGGTGTACGGCCAGTGTAGGAGATCGCTCCCCACACCATGATGCCGGGTGTTGGCCCTGTGTGCCTCGGTCGTATGCAGTCCTGATTGTGGCGCTCACCTGCACGGCGCCAAACACGCATACGACCATCATTGGCACCAAGGCAGAAGCGACTCTCATCGCTGAAGACGACACGTCTCCATTCGTCCCTCCATTCACGCCTGCCGCGACACCACTGGAGGCGGGCTGCACGATGTTGGGGCGTGAGCGGAAGACGGCCTAACGGTGTGCGGGACCGTAGCCCAGCTTCATGGAGACGGTTGCGAATGGTCCTCGCCGATACCCCAGGAGCAACAGTGTCCCTAATTTGCTGGGAAGTGGCGGTGCGGTCCCCTACGGCACTGCGTAGGATCCTACGGTCTTGGCGTGCATCCGTGCGTCGCTGCGGTCCGGTCCCAGGTCGACGGGCACGTGCACCTTCCGCCGACCACTGGCGACAACATCGATGTACTGTGAAGACCTCACGCCCCACGTGTTGAGCAATTCGGCGGCACGTCCACCCGGCCTCCCGCATGCCCACTATACGCCCTCGCTCAAAGTCCGTCAACTGCACATACGGTTCACGTCCACGCTGTCGCGGCATGCTACCAGTGTTAAAGACTGCGATGGAGCTCCGTATGCCACGGCAAACTGGCTGACACTGACGGCGGCGGTGCACAAATGCTGCGCAGCTAGCGCCATTCGACGGCCAACACCGCGGTTCCTGGTGTGTCCGCTGTGCCGTGCGTGTCATCATTGCTTGTACAGCCCTCTCGCAGTGTCCGGAGCAAGTATGGTGGGTCTGACACACCGGTGTCAATGTGTTCTTTTTTCCATTTCCAGGAGTGTACTTTAAATATGCTGTCTGGCTGGGCAGTGTACCAAACCAAGTAAGTGTTAATCTGGTGCCAAGATTTCATTCAGCTCAATGTCTTAAGGGGGGCGGGGGAGGGGGGGGAGTGGGGGTGGTAGGACGTCAAACTTGGAGCAGGAGAGACACCACAAGACATATTAATTTCCACTGTCTATACGTTTACAAATAGAGTAATAAAACTTGGTCAGTAAGACGTGGAAGGATTCAGCATTCACACTCATAGCAGTGGAAGTTCACAAACACAACAATATAAATTTTTTTTTTACATGTAAAATTTCATCATTTTTTCACTTACTATTGGCTGCATTTGTTGCTATAGGTTCACTTTTCTTACTAAGTAAGAGAAATTTTTCGACAAATTTAGCACAGCATACAAACCATACTTGCAGGTGTATAAAAATTTAGAATTTTCCAAATCTATTAAAATCTGTGGTAAACAATGAGATAATTAACTATAAAATTTGAGTTTTTTCGAAAGATGAAGTTTAAAATGTAACAGCTCATTCATTTTTTCATAAATTAAATAAATTCTCCTTGCTCTCATGCTCCAAGTCGGCCCGTTTGACATCCTAACCCTCTTAACAGCTATCGCTCCGTGCTTTGACCTGTACGACCAATGACTGAAACAATGAGAAATGGAGGCATAATAACTCCTTAGCGCCGCCGAAGAAAACCATTTAACAGCGGCAGTGACAACCGCCGGCAGCCCACGCAGTACTCGGCCATCATTCCACGTCAGCCATTCGCATTAGGCGCCGGACCGTGGTGTGAACGCCCCACTGGAGGTCGGCGGCCACCATAAAGCACCGAGTTAAATATTAAATAGCGCCGTGCGGCGTGTACCGTGTACCGTGCCGGCACGGAGTAACCCCAGTTTCTATCTGCAGGACGCCTCATGAATATTTACCAGGGCCCGATGAAGGAGGGCCGCACTGCCGCGGGCCCGTGTCCGCGTGGGCGAGGCGGGGGGGGGGGGGGAGGGGGGGGCGGCGGCCAGAAGAAGTGCCGGCCGTGACAAATGCTCGCGGGTCACACGACGGCCGGCCGGGGGAATCCCCCGGCCCGGCCGCGAGCGGCTGTTATCAGGGCTGTTCAGATCGCGGCCGGCGCTCAACAACATCGGCCCTCGCGTTACGCTCGTTGCTCTGCCGGCCAGCAGGTGAGACACTGACAAATCGCTCTCCTTCTGACCTCAGAACCTCCGCTGCACAGCACAGTGACGGCGTTAAAACGTGCTGCTTCACGGCTGGCAACAAATAATTACAAGCCTTCTTCATAAAATGAATTGACAGTGAGGAGAATTAGTTTATCGGTTTTGCAGTTAGATATCATTTGTAAATGGAATATTAGATGAACAGAATATGTGGTGCTCCACAAAACCATTTTGAAAGGTATTGAAATTGAGCTACTGGCCATTAAAATTGCTACACCACGAAGATGACGTGCTACAGACGCGAAATTTAACCGACAGGAACAAGGTGCTGTGATATGAAAATGATTAGCTTTTCAGTGCATTCACACCAGGTTGACGCCGGTGGCCATACCTACAACGTGCTGACATCAGGAAAGTTTCCAACCGATTTCTCATACACAAACAGCAGTTGACCGGCGTTGCCTGGTGAAACGTTGTTGCCATGTCTCGTGTAAGGAGAAGAAATGCGTACCATCATGTTTCCGACTTCGATAAAAGTCGGATTGCAGCCTATCGCGATTACGGCTTATCGTATCGCGACATTGCTGCTCGCGTTGGTCGAGATCCAATGACTGTTAGCAGCACATGGAATCGGTGGCTTCAGTAGGGTAATTCGGAACGCCGTGCTGGATCCCAACGGCCTCGTATCACTAGCAGTCGAGATGACAGGCATCTTATCCTCATGGCCGTAACGGATCGTGCAGCCACGTCTCGATCCCTGAGTCAACAGATGGGGACGTTTGTAAGACAACAACCATCTGCAGGAACAGTTCGACGACGTTCGCAGCAGCATGGACCCTTGATGCTACATCACATACAGGAACGCCTGCGATTGTGTACTCGACGACGAACCTGGGTGCACTATTGGCAATACGTCATTTTTTCAGATGTATCCAGGTTCTGTTTACAGCATCACGATAATCGCATCCGTGTTTGGCGGCATCGCGATAAACTACCAATGGAACCGTATATTCGTCATCGCCATACTGGCGTATCACGCAGCGTGATGGTAGAGGTGCCATTGGTTACACGTCTCGGTCACCTCTCGTTCGTATTGCGGCACTTTGAACAGTGGGCGTTACATTTCAGATGTGTTACTACCCGTGGCTCTACCCTTCATTCGATCCCTGCGAAACCCTACATCTCAGCAGGATAATGCACGACTGCATGATGCAGGTCCTGTTCGGGCCTTTCTGGATACAGAAAATGTTCGACTACTGCCCTGGCCAGCACATTCTCCAGACCTCTCACCAATCGGAAACGTCTGGTCAATGGTGTCCGAGCAACTGGCTCGTGACAATACGCCAGTCACTGCTCCTCATGAACTGTGGTATCGTGTTGAAGCTGCATGGGTAGCTGTACCTGTGAACGCCATCCAAGCTCTGTTTGACTCAATGTCCAGGCGTATCAAGGCCGCTATTACGGCCAGAAGTGGTTGTTCTCGGTACTGATTTCTCAGGATCTATGCACCCAAGTTGCGTGAAAATGTAATCATATGTCAGTTCTAGTATGATATATTTGTCCAATGAATACCGGTTTATCATCTGCATTTATTCTTTGTGTAGCAATTTCAATGGCCAGTAGTGTATTTGGATTAAAGTAATCAGAAGCATAACATGCGGAAAACAACAAAACTTTAGAGGCCCAAGATACACGTTGTAGTTCCTTAGTATTATATTCACAGGCCATTAAAAAAATCTGGAATTGAATATGGATAAGTCAGTACCAGAAACAGCGAAGAGACTTCTTAAGCGGACCGTGCTGTCGAAGGTTGAACGTTGAGCGTGCTGAGTTTCTGACGTCATAACGTGGAAGAGCACATTCCGGAGCCTTTCCGAATGTGCAGGGCAATATCTAGGATGTCAGATATTCTGAGCGTGCGTCTGAACGTTCACCAGTCAGATGGCACAACGCCACCTACGTCACATGCACGCTGTCTCCCTCGGGTGCAGAGTTTGTTAATTGTATAATTCGTTGTAATAAAATGACAAGAAGAGTCATATTCGTGGTAACAGAATTGTTGTTACTTGCTTATTATGAGAGTCGGCATTTGAAATTAACACCATGTTGAAGATCAATCAAAAACGTATTGCTCTTGGCATAATTTGTTATAATTAAATTTCAAATAGTAATGTAGGTACAATTTAAGTTTTCAGGACATGGTAGCAAGCTAGATATGGTTCCACAGTTACCATTGTCGCTGTATCGTAATGAGTAGCATCACAGTTTCGTAGCGACAAGTGAAGATTCGCTTTTTTGATGGGTTCTTGTGGTGTCACCGCCAGACACCACACTTGCTAGGTGGAAGCCTTTAAATCGGCCGCGGCCCATTAGTACACGTCGGACCCGCGTGTCGCCACTATCAGTGCTCGAGCGCCGCCACACGGCAGGTCTAGAGAGACTTCCTAGCACTCGCCCCAGTTGGACAACCGACTTTGCTAGCGATGGTTCACTCACAAAATACGCTCTCATTTGCCGAGACGATAGTTAGCATAGCCTTCAGCTACGTCATTTGCTACGACCTTGCAAGGCGCCATTACCAGTTACTATTGATACTGAGTCATGTACAGTCAAGAGCGTCGCTCATCATTAATGGATTAAAGTTAAGTATTCTACCAGCTACGTCCGTTTTTCTAAAGTCTAATTTCCTTGTCCTGTTCCAGACCTCACGCCAGCCTGCGTGAGCTAAAACGCGTGCCTTTCGGCTTCCTCTATTAACCTGGTGTTGGCTCTCCTGCCAACCCACAACAGTTCTGATGTTTTGTTATTAGTTTAATATAAGTGTATACTATCGTATTCGATGTTATGTAAATATAAGAGCGCTATTTCTGAGGGGTGAGTTTGGTCGATTAGCTTTTTTAAAGTTTTGTAAATCACATGTAGAGATTCTGCTACTGAGTAGGAACAAGTAAAAATGACCTTAGGGTTTTGCTAAAAAGTGAGAATGATGAAATAATGTTTTTCTTGCGTGTATTGTTAATTTATATCTCACTTTTGTAATGGGACTTTTATAAACCGATGTACTTACTGACTTGACGTGGTAATTCACTTTTTGGCTTATAATATTCTCACGGATATTGACCTTTTTATTTATGTATACTACAGACAGAACAACCTGACTAGCATCTGGTCCAGGGAGAAAGGTACATTTTAAATGAGCTAACAGAGGAATTTTACGCCCGTCCATTTCCTAAACAGTGTGGTCTGTGAGCCACATACGGTCGACAACTGCCGCTGGAGCGCGTTGCGATCGCGTATGCGGTGTTGGGGCCCACGTAGTGTGAACGAGTCGCATCGCTTCTGAGCGTTCAGCAGCACGTTGAACTTGGAACGTTCAACGTTGACGTTCGACAGCACGGTCCGTGTGCCCACGGCTTAAAGGTAATAAGACATGCGGTTCACACTGAGGCGATACGATTTACGATACGATATGCGATACGATGCAGAATCCACCCTCATCGGTGTAAACAAAGGAACATAATGGAAACGACTTAACTGCTTCATAAAAGGACGACAGTGATGCGACACCAATATCTGTCTCTATTCGTACGCCCAGTGCAACAGGGAGTGGTGCTCACTCCACGTAACTCATATTGTACGGTGCGTGAGGAATGAAATATCAGATCATCCGATTTTGTTAAAAAATATTGTTTTACTTAGATGAACCAAAGCTACATTCATCTCTATAATTTGTTCCTCAGCTTTTACTTCTCCAGTACATGCGTGGCAAATTACGCCACATATTGCGTTGTAAGATATGTAGCTAACACGTCTAAATTGTTTATAACGCTCGAAGGAAATCTGTACCGCTTTCTAGACTCGAGTAGATACGTGATACATTTCGTCGTTTGGCTGCGCCGAGCTAAGACACGCCACACACTACGTTGTGACTGAGGCCTGCTCTATGTGGAAGCGTCTTACGTTGCTGCCGATACAAACTAAAACTGTCACTCGCAGATGTGCTTTCTGGTTAGAAAGATATATTGATCTGTGCATTTTCTCCTGCGGTATGTCGTTCACACAAGAAGATGATATCTCCCGTACAGCTTGTAGAGAAAAGCCCTTGTTCAAATGGCTCTGAGCACTATGGGACTTAACATCTGAGGTCATCAGTCCCCTAGAACATAGAACTACTTAAACCTAACTAACGAGAAGAACATCACACACATCCATGCCCGAGGCAGGATTCGAAGCTGCGACCGTAGCGGTCGCGCGGTTCCAGACTGAAGCGCCTAGAACCGCTCGGTCACAACGGCCGGCAAAGCCCTTGTCTGTGAGTCTAAATCATATTCTACCGCAACACACTGAAGAGTTGGAGATTTTAAAATTCCATTCATTAATTATATATGTCCTTAAATGAAAGCAGTATCCCACTATGTGTTCTTATTAAAAATAAACATTAAATGGTGCCATTTTTAAAACAATTTAAACACTTTCCTCAAGTCCGCTTAGTGTAACGTGCAGCTTCTCAGCAAGAAAAATGGCAAGTCGTTAATTTGTTTCCTGATCTATCGGAGTTGCTGGTACTAGTTGCTCCAAAGAGTGGAAACTGTCTCGGCTCATTCTGCACGATTCGTGGAATTTTTTGTTCATGTTGAGAAAACTCAGAGAAATCACAGGTGAACTACCATATAAGCAGCATTCAACGGGTGCAACCAGTACTTCACTTTTCTTGTCCGTTGTTTGAGCTTTCAATACTGATAAGCCACAATAACGTCCTTTTCAGAACAGCCCATAACTGCAACTGTGCCGGAAACAAGATTCGTGCTGGGTTAGTTTTTGTCATAGCGCAGGTCGCATTGCTTATTGTACTGAATGTTACGTCACCCCAGGGGGAATGTGAGCGCCACACCGATAAGCATCACACTATACGGCGTGTATTACAGTGAATGGTGTCACTTGTCCTTTTGTCACCAACTTAGATAAGTTAATTAAATTTCATTAAATGTCACATAACGAGAGAAGTGAGCCGGGTCTCGTATGCAAGACACAGGGCTAGCCAAACAGGATACCAGTGGCAGATAACTCTTCCCAGAGCTGACGGACGCTATTTGCTTCTTCGAAGCTGAGAAACACTCCTCTAAGTAGCACAGCAATTGAGCGCCATGTCGAACGCTTTCCGGACGTAAAGAAACGTGGAACCTCTGTTGTGCTTCATCCGCCGTTCTCAGTAGACAACTCACCAAGTTGACAACTCACCAACAGCGGCAAGGATCGTGGCCAACGGAACGACAGTAACCTTCCCAACGTGCGTAATGGAAGAATACCAAATACGATTTAGAGGTAATCAAACATTAGGTTTCTACATCTACGTCTACGTAGGTACTCCGCAATCCACAGTACGCAGTGTGGCAGAGGGTACCCTGTACCACTGATAGTATCTTTCTTTCCTGTTCCACTTGCAAACAGCGAGGGAAAGACGACTATCTACACTCCTGGAAATTGAAATAAGAACACCGTGAATTCATTGTCCCAGGAAGGGGAAACTTTATTGACACATTCCTGGGGTCAGATACATCACATGATCACACTGACAGAACCACAGGCACATAGACACAGGCAACAGAGCATGCACAGTGTCGGCACTAGTACAGTGTACATCCACCTTTCGCAGCAATGCAGGCTGCTATTCTTCCATGGAGACGATCGTAGAGATGCTGGATGTAGTCCTGTGGAACGGCTTGCCATGCCATTTCCACCTGGCGCCTCAGTTGGACCAGCGTTCGTGCTGGACGTGCAGACCGCGTGAGACGACGCTTCATCCAGTCCCAAACATGCTCAATGGGGGACAAATCCGGAGATCTTGCTGGCCAGGGTAGTTGACTTACACCTTCTAGAGCACGTTGGGTGGCACGGGATACATGCGGACGTGCATTGCTCTGTTGGAACAGCAAGTTCCCTTGCCGGTCTAGGAATGGTAGAACGATGGGTTCGATGACGGTTTGGATGTACCGTGCACTATTCAGTGTCCCCTCGACGATCACCAGTGGTGTACGGCCAGTGTAGGAGATCGCTCCCCACACCATGATGTCGGGTGTTGGCCCTGTGTGCCTCGGTCGTATGCAGTCCTGATTGTGGCGCTCACCTGCACGGCGCCAAACACGCATACGACCATCATTGGCACCAAGGCAGAAGCGACTCTCATCGCTGAAGACGACACGTCTCCATTCGTCCCTCCATTCACGCCTGCCGCGACACCACTGGAGGCGGGCTGCACGATGTTGGGGCGTGAGCGGAAGACGGCCTAACGGTGTGCGGGACCGTAGCCCAGCTTCATGGAGACGGTTGCGAATGGTCCTCGCCGATACCCCAGGAGCAACAGTGTCCCTAATTTGCTGGGAAGTGGCGGTGCGGTCCCCTACGGCACTGCGTAGGATCCTACGGCCTTGGCGTGCATCCGTGCGTCGCTGCGGTCCGGTCCCAGGTCGACGGACACGTGCACCTTCCGCCGACCACTGGCGACAACATCGATGTACTGTGGAGACCTCACGCCCCACGTGTTGAGCAATTCGGCGGTACGTCCACCCGGCCTCCCGCATGCCCACTATACGCCCTCGCTCAAAGTGCGTCAACTGCACATACGGTTCACGTCCACGCTGTCGCGGCATGCTACCAGTGTTAAAGACTGCGATGGAGCTCCGTATTCCACGGCAAACTGGCTGACACTGACGGCGGCGGTGCACAAATGCTGCGCAGCTAGCGCCATTCGACGGCCAACACCGCGGTTCCTGGTGTGTCCGCTGTGCCGTGCGTGTGATCATTGCTTGTACAGCCCTCTCGCAGTGTCCGGAGCAAGTATGGTGGGTCTGACACACCGGTGTCAATGTGTTCTTTTTTCCATTTCCAGGAGTGTATATGCATCCGCATGAGCCCTATTTTCTCGTATCTTACATTCGTGGTCCTTAAGCGCAGTGTGTGATGGAGACAGTAGAATGATTCTGCGATCAGTTGCAAACGGATGTTCTTTAACTACTCTCAGTAGTGTTCCTCGAAAAAAATTGTCGCCTTCCCTCCAAGGATTCCAACTTGAGTTTCCGAAGCATGTCCGTAATACTCGTGTGTTGTTCGAGCCTACCAGTAGCAAATCTAGCAGCCCGCCTCTTAATTGCTTCGATGTCTTCTGTCAATCCGACATCGTACGCATGACAGACAGTCGAGCAGTACTCAAGAATAGGCACCAGCGTCTAATATGCGGTCTGCTTTACAGATGAACCATTCTACCCTAGAACTCTCCCAATAAACCAAAGTCGACCATTCGCCTTCCCTACCATAATCGTCACACGCTCGTTCCATTTCATATCGCTTTGCAACGTTGCACCCAGACATTTAAACGACGTGACTGTATCAAGCATGACACGACTAATCCTGTATCCGAACATTACTTGTTTGTTTTTCCTACTCTTCCTTATTAACCATTTTTCTACATTTAGAGCTAGCTGCAGTTCATCACACCAGCTCGAAACTTTGTCTAGGTTAGGTCATCTTGTATCTTTCTACAGTCACTCAACTTCGACATCTTACGGTACACTACGGCATTTAACGAAATTGCTATTAATTTTTCGTTAAAGAAGAGTAATAATTATTATTGCTTTTAGTTACTTAATTTACCTCTCTTTAACTGTCTTCCGTAAGTACGAACTTTGTTGTAGAACCTCTCTCTTATTTACGTGTGGTAATAAAAAATTCACTTTCAAAAGAATTACATACATTTAAAAATTACGTGAACTCATATTAACTGATTAAGAATATTTAGTTGAGAATTAAATCCTTTACATCATTCGGCCTTGGCACACATTTTCTAAATGCAGTGGGTTTTTTGTTAAATATTTACTGAATTCTATCCCGGCGTTAACTATGGAACACAAGATTATCTCTATTAGCAGAAAATGGTTAATTTTTGCCAAGCCGACATTTAATTATCACTGATCAAACCTACTTCGCTATACATTTAAGTTATTTGAAAGAACCAAAATTGTTAAATTTCAATGTTAACTAACATTAACTATCCGCCTACGAATGCACAAACGTATAATTAGTTTAAAAATTCATCAACCTCAGGATCACTGTAAAAGAAGAACATTTTCTTAATTCACTGTTAATTTTTATCTGTTCCCGATTTACGGGTTTGGTTGATTTTTCCTTTAGCGGAACAATTTTTTAAATGTGCCGCCGCTGCAAATCGATCGGTCGCGGCACAGCCCAGGAACACCGCTAAAAATGCTGAAAATTCTTTAAAGAAATTTTATAGATGACCTGCGCAAGCTAATTTACATTAATAATACACACTTTTGATAAATTCTGATATATTTAGATCCAACAATAATTCAACTCACATTAATTTGTAACGCCTCCTCTAATGGCGGCTAAATCTAGACAGAGACAAAAGAAGGCTACCCATTCATAAATCGCTTCGACACAGCTTCCTCTCGCATTCAGCTCTACACAGAGAAGACCAAAGAGTACGCTGTACATGGTTCTTTTATACGACTGCTGACTATTAACATTTCTTTGTAATTTGACAATATTATTCTCCTCTGGCTAAATTTCACGTCTCTGTTATCGCAGATACTGACACATTTCACAATCACATAACTAATATAGAAAAATTACTATCCTAAATACAGAGAGAATATTACTACAAAAAATATTACGATAATAACAAATGTCTTTTACACAAAATTCAATAATATTTTTTGTTCAATAATTACCGTATATACAACTTGCTCAGAGCGGCGTATATGGTACAAATAAACTATTGTTCATTATTAGCGTGAGTTTGCCAGGGAACGTTACAGGCATCATCAGCAAACACTTATGGGTACAGAGGATAAAAGCAGTTCTATCACACTTTCGTGGGTTGCTCCTGACGATACCCTTGTCTCTGATAAACTCTCGCCGTCGAGGACAACACACTCACATGTATGTCAACTTGTTCAATGTGCTCGTACCTTCGTTAACAGCCCGCAATGGGGCACCGTGTCAAACGCTTTCCGGAAATGTAGAAGCATGGAATCTCCCTGTTGCCCTTCATCCTTAGTTCGTAGTACATCATGAGAGAAAGGGAAAAGTTGAGTTTTGCACGAGCGATGCTTTCTGAAACCGTGTACATAAGGTTCACCGTCTCAAGAAAATATATTATATTCGGTCTGAGAATGTGTTCAAGGATTCTGCAGCGAACCGAAGTTAGGGATATTGGTCAGTGCTTTTTCGAGTCGGTTCTTTTGCCTAACTTATGTACAGAATTCACCTGCGCTTTTTCCAGTTGCTTTGGATTCGCGCTGGGCGAGAGATTCGCGATAGAGCCAAGCCACATAAGGGACCAATGCTGGGGAGTACTCTTCGAAAAACAGATTGGAGATTACATCCTGACCTGATGACTTATTTGTTTGAACTCTTTTAGTTTTATATTTATAAATTATAGAGCGCAGCAATCAGTCGTCCATCTTTTGCAGTTTTTATTTGGAAAATCCAGATTTCGGCTAGTGCCTATCTATTATCAGTGCACTATTTTCTAGTCTCGATGCATGTCAGTTCCCTGTTGTTTGGCGTCAGTCGCAGTTCTTTAAATATTTGTAGTTGTTTCTCTATGTCAGGGCTCCTTATTACTCTGTTGTCTAGAACTTCGGCTTTCGTTCAAATGGCTCTGAGCACTATGGGACTTAACATCTGTGGTCACCAGTCCCCTAGAACTTAGAACTACTTAAACCTAACTAACCTAAGGACAGCACACAACACCCAGCCATCACGAGGCAGAGAAAATCCCTAACCCCGCCGGGAATCGAACCCGGGAACCCGGGCGTGGGAAGCGAGAACGCTACCGCACGACCACGAGATGCGGGCTCGGCTTTCGTTTTCCTACCTCCAACTGTCACACCAAAATGGTCAGCAAGTGACTGGATGAAAGCTTAAGACCCACTTAGCAGTTTTACATAGGACAAGACTTTTCTCGCCTTCTCTGCCAGATCTTTTGCTGACGTATGACGGTGGTAGTTGTTGCATGCTTCCCGCATAGATCTTTTCACCGACGCACGAATCTCTACCAAACTTTGCTTGTCGTCATTTGCTCGTTCTCTTTCGAACCGAGAGTGCAACACCCTCTGATTCCTCAGCATTTTCCGAATATCATTATTAAACCTGGTGAGTCTTTCCCATCCGAAACCCATTGACGAGGCACATAACTCTCCAGCCCAAGATGTACGATCTGCTTAAATTTCCTCTACGTCCATCCTACTGGAACTAAGTGATCAAAATTCACTGTCTATGTGAGATGCTAAAAACTGCTTATCTGCTATTCGTAGCAACACTCTCCTAACCTTCTTAACTGATTTATTAACTTCCGTAACCATAGTTGGCCTAATGACATCATGATCGCTAATCCATGTTTCTCCACTGACTTTGTCGGTAAGGTCCGACGTTTTTGTAGCTACAAGGTTCTAGGTATTTACATTGCGTGTGGACTGTTGAACTAGCTACTCAAGAAAACATGTCGAAAAGTACTTGGAACGACGGCCTGTCTGTACCCCTGCAATGAATCCACAGACATTCCATCCTACTGTTCTATACTCGGTAGGTTAAAGTCGGCCCTAACTAGAACGGCACGATGTGGGTATTAATGCGCTACTGACCGTAGACTGTCTTTGAATGACTAACTGCAACAGTGGAGTCGGGTAGCCGGTAAAAACATCCAACAGTTAACTTGGTTTCACCCAGACCTGTTACACGCGACCCGTTTAGTTCACTCTCAAACTTCGACCGCTTCAGAGTCAATATTTTTTTTCCAACTGCAATAACACTCCCCCTCCTATGGCCACTAGTCTGTGTTTCCGATATGCATTGCTTTTGGCTAATGCTTGCGCCTTGACCCCGCGGTTCGCAGGGTCGGCGTGGTTAGGTACGGATTTGGCAAGGTGGCTAGCGTTGCCGCCTCTGGATCACAGAGTCCCTGGTTCGATTCCCGGGCGGGCTGGGGATTTTCTCTGCCTGGGGGCTGGGTGTTTGTGTTGTCCTCATCGTTTCCTCATCATCCTCATCATTCGTGACAGTGGCTCGATTGGACTGTGTAAAAAATTGCTCTATGTAAAAATTGGGATTTTGTGCGGGCGCTGATGACCGCGCATTTGAAAGCCCCGCAAACCAAACATCATCATCATCATTATCGCTCCTGAGAGGGATCTTTGTTACGAATACTTTTGGCGGTCGAAGTACCTTTACCCTACAAGCGGTCTGACTTCCCTTGCTGCGTACCAACTGGCTAGTGTTCATCAGAGTACTCAAACTACCGCCTATCCTAAAAATCTCCCCTGTGTGCTCCACAAGTACTTTATTTGTGTAGTGCGGCCCTGACCTATCAAGAGGAGTGAAAGCTGCCAATTCTTGGGAATAAGCTTGTATTGTTAATAAGAAATGACACCCATGTCTGAATACCCAGATTAATGAACGGGGCCGACAAGAGGTTCGCGAACTTACACCACGCATTGCCCGAACCGCCTATTTGTGAGCTAATAGTGAAAATGGCAGCATAAAATCCTTGAACAAGGTCTTGATCATGGGCTTTCCTCACCGGTTTACTGTCTGTCTGACTACCTATAAATCTGAATTGTTCAGTCTCACTAATCTTATGCCCATTCTGTTTAACTGAAAAGTCAGGTTTTGTTGAATTGTGTATTAGAAACTGTAAGAACTGGCTCTTACTGTGATTTAGCGTCCTACGACCCATGAACATATGTGTTGAACTGCACTGTTACAAACTGCGCCAACGTATTTAGTTCAAATGGTTCAAATGGCTCTGAGCACTATGGGACTTAACATCTATGGTCATCAGTCCCCTAGAACTTAGAACTTCTTAAACCTAACTAACCTAAGGACAGAACACAACACCCAGCCATCACGAGGCAGAGAAAATCCCTGACCCCGCCGGGAATCGAACCCGGGAACCCGGGCGTGGGAAGCGAGAACGCTACCGCACGACCACGAGATGCGGGCCGTATTTAGTCGCCCCCCTGAATATAAAAGGTTTATTTTAATTGTGGCCAAAAGCTGTAGTGTGTAGCAGCGTTATTATTGACATGGTACAAAACCCTCTTAGGAGACACTGTCTTACCTAAGCACTGTCCATGAGGGCGAGAGGGTTTGTGTGTTCCCGAGATGCAGAAGGCGCTGCCGCCAGTAGCGTAGCCACTGGCAGGGACACCCAAGCCGAGACGGTCGTGCCTCGGCGGAGTAGTCAGACAAAGTGTTTCTCATAACGCCCTTTATTCCTTTATCCCGATTCCCACTCCTTCGTATCAGAGATATGGACTTTGTCTGTATGGATATAAAATTCGTACAGGCGTGGGACAACACGTAGGCAATTCCCGAAACCGGAATTACCGTTAGACGTGAGTATGGTGCAAACAGCGATGAGCGGAAAACGCCTCCAACTGACCTGACTCGATACATCACGTTGTGAACGAGATCACTTAACGATTTCCACCCACCAAACCTTACACATAATTTGAACCTTCTCGAAACCTTTTTGGCATACATTTCCACAAAATAATGAAAGGAGCAAAGTTTATCGCTTATTGCATTTTCACTCTTCATATAGTAAAACTTTAGCATTTTCTGTTTCAGATTATTACTTATGGACCACCAACTCCGTTCCGGACACATTTTGTAGACAGTATCCACATATACCACTGAATGTTCCTGTGAAACGGTATCACTACGATACGCTGTAGGAAGAATTACACGCTTTGCTGAATGGAATGAACAGTCTAATGAGTGCAGAACACGGATTGAGAGTAGTTGAAAGTTACGTGAAGTATGTGACAACAGAATAGCGAAAACGTAGCATCAAAATTGGTTGTCGCGACGTAGGCAGAGGTAAGGGATTCTACTTCTTTGGAAGCAAAATAATCCACGACAAAGGAGGCAGAATGATATAAAAAGAAGAATAACACAGGCAAGGAAGGCATTCCTGGCCAAGAGAAGTCTGTTGGTATCAAGCATAGGACTTAATTTGGGAAAGAAATTTCTGAGAATGTACGTTTGTAGCAAAAAATTGTATCGTAATAAATCGCGGACAGTGGGAGAACCGGAACACAAGAGAATCGAAGCGTTTGTGATGTGGTGCTGCAAAAGAATGTTGAAAAGCAGATGGGCTGATAAGATAAGGAATGAGGAAGTTTGCAGAGTAGTTGAACAAACGGACATGCGGAAACACTAACAATAAGATGGAAGAAGGTGATAGGGCATGTGTTAAGGCATCAGGGAATAACCTTCGTGGCACTAGAGGGTTCTGTAGAGGGCAATCAGCGCAGAAGAGAAAATCTTGACGGACCATATTCAATCGACCAGAACAATGACGACTCTGTTCTTTCCTAGACATGAAGTTCAGGTGATGCGACGTCGTAAACACTGAGATGCGTGAAAAACTGACTTCTCTCACACAGGAGCGCACGTTATCGAGGCTGTACTCGTCCACTGTGTCATGATGGAAACACTTAGCTACTTGCAAAAAACTTTAAACATGATATTAAATCTTCTCTAAACTTTTCTCGCGTTCAGCCTCACAAAACAGCAAAAGAAAAGTAGTCGAACGTTTGATGCTGTTCTATAGGTGGAAGCTGGATTCTTTAGAGAAAGACGACTGTCACTGTTATTGGTATTTACTACTCCACTTAATACATCCCGTGCAGTCCCCAGTACTAGAAGTGCCTATTAAATTCCTTATCTCGCTCTAGCTTCCGCTCTAGTCAGAAGAAATACATGTAAATGGAGCATACGGTTGCACCATTCTGCTGCTACCCATAATGTTCCGGCGTATTGACGAGCGACGGCACGAAGATGAAGAACGCAAGAGCAGAGACGGCTGTGAGACGACGTCAGCCAATAGCCCGCTCATGCGGACGGCATCACGATAAAAGCGGTCCCCATCCCAAGACAATATAGGCGCCGCTTCTGCCAGCCCCTGCCGGACAGTTAGAAGACGGACATTAACGAGAGGTCCACATGAGCAGTGAAATTAACGGTAACAGTGAATTATGAACGAGTATGAATGCTTACATAGACATTGTACATAAGGACACTGACTGTTTGCGTGTCACCCATCGCTTGCGACAACTCGTTGTAAATCCAAAGTATTACCAATATTGTTTATTGTAATAAAAACTATTAATGTGATTTGCTTGAATTGTTGCATAGCTATCCGAGAAAGCAGCATCCTATAAGAGACGAGTGGGTAGGACCCCACACATAATGCGATGATAGTCTTCTGTAGAAATTAACTATGTAATTATGGAGACGATGGATGAGGTTCTCGTAAAACCTCCTGAAAATAATTTAAAGAACTCTTGGTCGAGTAAGTCGCTCAACAGTAAAACGGGAGGGTTCGTTTATTCAGAGCTTTCCCTTTAAGCGACTACAAGACGCTATTTCGAGCTCTTTTAGACCTGTCTTACTGCCTGGCGTCCTTATCAGTTAGGAATGACAGCAGTCTGTGAATCATAGCCAATTTGCTACAAGATCATTGCAGCCCATGTAACAGATACGGTTGGGGAAATTCGAAGAGAGATTCTGGAAGCAAGGCGACGGTGTTTTTCGTGGAACCATCTTAGATAAATTTAGGGAATTGACATTAAGGACGATTTTACCACAGCTGTTGTTGATCCATCGTACACCATGCAAAGAGAATAGAATAAGAAAGGTTGTGACGAGTATCGAATCGTATTGATAGTCATTTTTCACTCGCTTTGCAGGCGTATAATTCAGTAATAGCCCAATACCCTCTGGCATTCTATAGAGAGTGGATTTCTGATTTCTGTCTGTTCGTACACATAAAACTGGCCCTTAAAGTACACTGCTGGCCACCGTAAATGCAACACCCTGAAGGAAGCATCCGAATCAAGTGAAATTTACACCATGAGTTTGCAGCGATGAGATATGCAACTGATTAGAATTTCAGCGCAGACGCACATCACGCACGCCTGTGGCGCCACCTCATAGCGCCATTTAAGGCTTGGCGATTTCGACGAGTGTACGTTCGGCACGTGTGTTTACCTTGTGGTTGTTTCACAAGACGATCAGTTATGCCTCGTAGACAACAGCGAACATCTTTTGATCAATTATCCGAGTTCGACAGAGGAAGGATATTGGCTTACCGAGATTGTGGATTATCATACAGAGACATCGCTAGTCGTGTTGGACGAAACCAAACAACTGTAATGCGGATATGTGACCGTTGGATGCAGGAGGGTACGACGGACCGACGTGGTCGATCGCATTCACCTCGGTGCACCACTGCACGTGCTGATAGGCAAATTGTGCGCGTGGCAGTGACGGATCGCTCAGTGACATCCCGAACCATAGCACAGCACATTGCGTCTGTAACGCATCATCCAGTGTCTGCGCGTACCATTCGACGCCGTTTACAGCAGAGTGGTCTGTCCACAAGACGTCCATTGCTTCGTCTACCATTGACGCAGAACCACAGACGTCTCCGTCGCCAATGGTGTGATGACAGACGGATGTGGACGGCAGAATGGAATGACGTTGTCTTTACTGACGAGGCACGCTTCTGTCTGCAGCACCAAGATGGTCGGATTCGAGTGTGGAGACACCGTGGAGAGAGGATGCTGGACAGCTGCATTATGCACCGCCACACTGGTCGTGCACCGGGTATTATCGTATGGGGCGGTATTGGATATTACTCTCGCACGCCTCTAGTACGCATTGCCGGTACTTTTAAATAGCCGGCGCTACATATCCGAGGTGCTGGAGCCAGTTGTCCTTCCTTACCTTCAGGGCTCGGCCACAGCCATATTTCAACAGGATAATGCGCGACCACACGTGGCACGCATTGTCCAAAGGTTCTTCGTCAATAACCAGATTGAATTGCTTCCCTGGCCGGCTCCCTCTCCGGATCTTTCGCCGATAGAAAACATGTGGTCCATCGTTGCTCAACGAGTGACCCAGATTACATCCCCAGCTGCCACACCAGATGATCTTTGGCAACGTGTGGAAGCTGCTTGGGCTGCTGTACCCCAGGAACACATCCAATGTCTCTTTGACTCAATGCCGAGACGTGTGGCAGCGGTGATCTCCAACAATGGCGGCTACTCTGGCTACTGATTCTGGCAGGAACCACATGTCACAGACGTCTGTAAACGTAATCATTTGATACCTGGTCAACATGTTATCTACAAAATAAATTTTGTTGTGCTACCTCTTGTCTTTCTTGGTATTGCATTTACGGTGGCCAGCAGTGTAATTAATAAAGTTTGAGATAGCCAACTGAACTTATATCATCCGCCCAAGGTGCACCTGATGGAAGCCGGGTTGCATGTGTTATGGTGACTAAAATATATTTCGTACCTGTTATGCTTTGGTCAACCTGTAGACATAGAATACGACACTTATGCCAAAAATATCGATTTATAGTGAGTGATACAAAGTGTGAGTTAAATAACTCTGTGGTTTCCTCCTTGCCAGGTGTGCGACTGCCACCTCGTATCACAGATATCGGAGCCGATAGACGGTAACGACGCGGACTGATGTGCGGTGGGCTGCTACGCTAATGTGTTGCGCATCAGCGACTGACGAGCACGTCTCGACGCTGCCTCGGCCGCTGCAGCAGGAATGACGTACGGGCTGTCAGTGAGAGGCTTGTGTGTGTGTGTCTGGGCGAGTGTAGGCCGACGAGAGGCCCCTCCAGATTGGCTCCTCTGGGCGCGCGCGATACACGGCTCCATTAACAGTCCATCATCACTCACGCCGGCCGGCTCCCCACCCCGCACAGACTATTATCTGCCGGCCGGTCGAGTGGCGAGAGGCTCCGCTCTTATCTCGCCACCTGCGCGCGCTTACCATCAGCCGACGCTTCGCCCTAATCGATAGTTCTGCTGTAGGAGCACCCAGTTGCTCTTCCAATCTTTGCCTAGGGCAAGACGTTGACGACAGTTCGAAGACGGATGTTATTTATTTTTCGGATTATCCGTTTTTTCGGCTGTTTTATTCTCCCACCTTTTCACATTGTGTGCAAGCTTTCGAGGCAGGAATGATAATACCCTTCTACTTCATCGAGTCAGAATTTTCCCCAGAATTGTTCCCTCATCTGCAGTCTGCCCTGTTTCTTCATTTCATATTCTGTTCTTCCTCAATCCTCCCAGCTCTGTATATCTACCTCGTCCTCCTGAATCTCGATGTATCTTCATGTCCTCCTTGCCACTCTTTGTCCATTCTCTCCATCCCCGTGTCTCTGACAATTCCCCCCCCCCCTCCCTCTGAACATATCTGCCTCTCCCTCTCTTTCCATTTCCATCTCCCCCTTTTCGTGTCCCAGCTGTGCAGTACCCTTTTACACCTTCCATCTGCCTTATATATCTGCCCCTCATCCCCTGTCTCTATCTAGTCCTACCTCCCCCTCACTCTCAGTCCCCACTACTGACCATCCCAATCTGCTCCATCTATGCTCATCGGTACAGGTAACCCCTATAATACAGTTCAATAAGCAGCTTCATACTACTCTCACAACACACCTGTCATGTTGGGCAGGTTACACGTCTGTAGCTTGAAAATAATTTATTTGCCCACGACATACAAGCCACCATACAAAGCAGGTCAGTACAGCAGGCCGATAGTACTCCAACAAATATCACGCCAGTTAGCCTGTACGTTGGGGTCTGGAAAGCTGTTTCTTGCCTCTGACATGTAGGCTACTCCGCAGGTCACTACTGTTTCCACACAACATGCCTGTCAAGCAGTGTCACCTATGTGTCAGAGGCTGAAAAACACATTTGTCCACATCTGGGCTCCTACTGGTGCTAGGATCTTATAAACCCCACAGTGCTGTCTCTCATGAGACCTACTCTAACTGTGTCAAATTTGGTTGCAATCAATCTAGGGGATTTGGAGAAGATCCCAGATATACACACTTACACACATGCACACTTGTACACATACACAATAATTCACTCTACTTTATATCTATGACAGTTGATTATCTGCCTATAAGATAATGTAGATTTTATGGCTTGTGATGTATTGCAAATGAGAGGGTAATACTATTCCACATATATCGCTAAAACACAAATAACAAGGATCTAAAGTTTGTTGCCTTTTGATTAGTTTCAGGTCAGTTATCTTCTACAAACGAGGGGTTTTGTGATACACAACATTATACATATGTACCCTCTGATGACTGTGTGAAAACTACAAGACAAACAGAAGAATTATACAATGCACCAGATAGAAAACCTCTTGAAATTTTCACTCGCGATATGCGCCATGGTGTCGTTGCAGACCACACCACTAGGGGACATGTTATTCACAACATGTTGGTAAACCATTCATTCAGTGTCACATCGAACTGGCTCGCACCTGAAGATGGGCAAACCAGTGAATAGATTTCTAAAGTGGGCTGCTGTTACTGTACCATCCCAAGTAGCAGCTGTGACTTCAGTTAATTGCATGTATGTACGATGTTTGCTGTGTCATGAATGCATGAATAGAGCCCATCTTAAAATTAGTTACAAACTTGGAGAGATGATCTATCTACTGATATGTCTATTTCCTTTATGTCTTTTAGATTCTGTGTACTCATCTTCTGGAAGTTTGGGGTAATTACGGTTAATCCTCAAATAAGATGACATTCTTCGAGAAGGAAGCATAAGTTATTCTGTGTGTTGCCAAAACTTTCACCAATGACTGTGGGGCAAGCGGTGCTCGTTGCTTGTGCCACAAGACCATGTGAATTATCAAAATGAAAAAACCGCATGTTGATATATTTCCTCGCTCAGTACGTGCTTCGGATGTCCGTTTGTAACGTGAATATTTCTATGGTAAATTGCCATGTCTTGTTACAGTCTTATTCATTGAAAAACAACAGAAGTTCGCACATATATAATAAGACGTAAAACGAACATATACTCAAACCACAGATGTGGTTGAAGCTGATCTATGACAGAGCAGCAATCGGAAGAGACAATTATTAAAAGAAAGTACTGAATATATCATCGGGGCAGATGAGTAAATATTGAGCAAGAAGAGGCAAAGTAGCTCGATTAGCGCCAGGATGCCACCAGTAGTGTCAGGAAAAAGACATGTAGAGGTACACCAAGGGCGACGCCAAGCTGAGTGGATGCATGGGGTGGACAAAATAATGTGGATACACCAAGAACATTAGAAATTACCATGCCTAATACGATGCAGGCAATCCGTCGGCATCAGAACAGTAATGGATAAATACAGGTCCTGTATGGCTTTCAGGGGACTCTTACATCATTCTTCCTGTAAAATAATAGCAAGGTCAGGTAATGATGACGGAGGTGGACAGGGATCAGTCACCCTTCTCATCAAAGCAGAAAACAAAGGCTCAACAATATTGGCTTTTCGTGACTAGCAGATTGCAAATTGAGATTCTTCGGAAGAATCTTAAGGAAATGAAACTCATCTAAGAAGGAACGGACTTATAAGCCATTTGTTCGTCCGGCCGATTCTTGAGTATTATTAATCAATATGGTATCTCTACCAGGTAGGACTGATACAATAGAAATAGAACCAATGAAGTGTGACGCGTTTCGTGACGTTACCGTTAAACCAGTGGAAAGAGTCACCGAGATGCTCAGTAGATTCCACTGGCAGACGCTACAGGGGTGGCACTGTGCATAGCAGGGATGTGCACTTTCGAGAGAGCACTTTATGGGAAGAGTCGGAGAACATATTACTTCCCCCCCACATAAATCTTTTGTATCTTGCGTAATGACCGCAACGAAAAAATTCGAGAAATTAGAGACAGTACAGAGGCTTACCGGCAATCGTTCTTCCCACGCGTCTTTGGCGAGTTGAACATTTCGTAGACCGGAAGTATTGACCACTACTGTTCTAATGTCACTCACAACTTCCAAGGCGTCCTTTGCGTGGCATACACTTCTGTAGGTTATTGTTCCTTTGTTTGACTGAAATGTAGTTACATTTCTATACGCTTTATGAATATGTTCCTGAATATATTGTATATAAAATCAGCGCCCTCTGCTTTGCTTGCGTGGACTGTATAGTTGGCACATATATTTAGTTTTTGTTTCATTTCATGCTGAGTTCGAGAATCCTGCGTAGGAAGATGATGTGCTTTGTCGTGACAACATTCCCGTGACCAAGTCGCTAGATAGGGATGTCTTTCGCAAGCAGGCACTTGACTGTCATATTTGTGAGTTGCCGTTGGATAGGGAAGCGGAAACTCTATGTAAAGATCACATTCATGTAACGGAGATGTTCTGTGGTACAGCTCACAAAGCACGTATCTTGAAATACCGACTCCAATTACACACACCCGTCTTCTTCCATAATTTGAGAGGGAATATTGGTCACTTCCTTGTTGACTACCTGGGGGATTTTGTTTTGAAAGATGATAAGGCCACTGTAATACCTGACACCGTCATTTTGCAAAACAATGACTCCAAAAGCAACGATCCGCTTCTTGGATTCGCTACATTTCACGCAAACATCTCTTCATAAAAGTAAATATGTCAAAATCCGCCTCAGTTGCGAAATGTTACTAGCCTTAACCCAGGTTTCAGCAAGAGTAATCTAGACTTCTTCAGAAACATAAAATAAACTAAAACATGCCAGAGTAAGACACGGTCAAACATAAAAAGCTGAAGTATAGTGGTACCATGTGAAGCTACGTTGGAACGTAGCTTCCGCAGCTAACCGACCGCTTTCCACAAGTGGGGTCGGGGCTGTTTCTCAGCTAAGTAACGAAGCTTGACATGGTACCACGGTACTTCAGCTTTTTATGTTTTACTTTGCCTAATTGTGGCATGTATTAGTTTATTTTATGCTTCTGAAGAAAGCTAGATTACTCTAGCTTAAACCTGGGTAAAGACCAGTAATATTTCGAAAGTGAGGCAGATTTTTGACATATTAATTTATCACAGTTGCTGACAGGGCTGCTACATGTAAAAAATTTATTAGATCTCTTCAGAAAGTTGTTAGAAGATGTGTCAGAAGGATATGAACATCACCAGGGCTGCGTATCCCAATGATGCAGAATTTCAGTTTGTGATGAAGAAGACTGTCTTGCATTACGAATACCTGGATTCGATGGAGAGACTCAACGGAACTACACTGCAAGATATAACCACATTCTCAAGTGAAGCCACAGCCACTGCCATAACGGATGCAGGGAATGTAGGGAAGGAATTCGGCACCACTGATAGAGAGGAATACGCTAGACTGTACATCAACCATAACTTAAACTTACTCACACATATTTTTGAGAAATCTTGGAGTTTATGCCAGCGCACGTACTCTATGAATCCTGTTTTATATTATATTGCAACAGGCCTTTAGTGAGATGCAGTGCTAAGGCAACACATGTCAGCTTCGAACTGTTGGCTGATGTCGACGTGTTGATCTTCCTCTTCGCTGGGGACTTTGCCAATGTGTGGGCACATACGTCAAGGTGAATAAGTGGTAAATGAGCGAGGAGGAATACAGAGTGTATAATGAATTGAAATACATCATTTACTTGGATGTTAACAACTTCTGTTGGCACGCCATGTAACAATCTCTGCCGGCAGGAGGGCTCGTATGGTAGTCCGAAGCGGAAATAGCCAGACTGAAGGAAAAGATGCACGATGTGGCTGCGGATTGTGGTGAAGGATGTGGCTTGGAGGCAGAAATGACGTATTCTACCCATTTGCATGATATGGACAGCGATTTGCTGCTGCGTCTGGAGCGACAGTCCCACAAAGTGGTCCTGTCCGCAAGGCGGTGACAACGCTGGGGAACAAGCAGAGCTATATTCTGCAGAACAGAAACCTCCACCAATATATGTTGAAGGGGTACATTGACGTAAACAAAGAACAGAGGGCTATCGACGTGACTTCGAAAAACATTGTTACAAATTAATGAGTAAGTCAATTTTCTAGAAAACCGTGGAAAATAGAGAATACGACAAACTTAATTTAGTTTACCAGTGGGAAAGGTGTTATCTCGTTTGAGATTATATCGTCAGACCAAATTATAAGCAATCCACCATGGAAATTGAAATAAGAACACCGTGAATTCATTGTCCCAGGAAGGGGAAACTTTATTGACACATTCCTGGGGTCAGATACATCACATGATCACACTGACAGAACCACAGGCACATAGACACAGGCAACAGAGCATGCACAATGTCGGCACTAGTACAGTGTATATCCACCTTTCGCAGCAATGCAGGCTGCTATTCTCCCATGGAGACGATCGTAGAGATGCTGGATGTAGTCCTGTGGAACGGCTTGCCATGCTATTTCCACCTGGCGCCTCAGTTGGACCAGCGTTCGTGCTGGACGTGCAGACCGCGTGAGACGACGCTTCATCCAGTCCCAAACATGCTCAATGGGGGACAGATCCGGAGATCTTGCTGGCCAGGGTAGTTGACTTACACCTTCTAGAGCACGTTGGGTGGCACGGGATACATGCGGACGTGCATTGTCCTGTTGGAACAGCAAGTGCCCTTGCCGGTCTAGGAATGGTAGAACGATGGGTTCGATGACGGTTTGGATGTACCGTGCACTATTCAGTGTCCCCTCGACGATCACAAGTGGTGTACGGCCAGAGTAGGAGATCGCTCCCTACACCATGATGCCGGGTGTTGGCTCTGTGTGCCTCGGTCGTATGCAGTCCTGATTGTGGCGCTCACCTGCACGGCGCCAAACACGCATACGACCATCATTGGCACCAAGGCAGAAGCGACTCTCATCGCTGAAGACGACACGTCTCCATTCGTCCCTCCATTCACGCGTGTCGCGACACCACTGGAGGCGGGCTGCACGATGTTGGGGCGTGAGCGGAAGACGGCCTAACGGTGTGCGGGACCGTAACCCAGCTTCATGGAGACGGTTGCGAATGGTCCTCGCCGATACCCCAGGAGCAACAGTGTCCCTAATTTGCTGAGAAGTGGCGGTGCGGTCCCCTACGGCACTGCGTAGCATCCTACGGTCTTGGCGTGCATCCATGCGTCGCTGCGGTCCGGTCCCAGGTCGACGGGCACGTGCACATTCCGCCGACCACTGGCGACAACATCGATGTACTGTGGAGACCTCACGCCCCACGTGTTGAGCAATTCGGCGGTACGTCCAACCGGCCTCCCGCATGCCCACTATACGCCCTCGCTCAAAGTCCGTCAACTGCACATACGGTTCACGTCCACGCTGTCGCGGCATGCTACCAGTGTTAAAGACTGCGATGGAGCTCCGTATGCCACGGCAAACTGGCTGACACCGACGGCGGCGGTGCACAAATGCTGCGCAGCTAGCGCCATTCGACGGCCAACACCGCGGTTCCTGGTGTGTCCGCTGTGCCGTGCGTGTGATAATTGCTTGTACAGCCTTCTCGCAGTGTCCGGAGAAAGTATGGTGGGTCTGACACACCGGTGTCAATGTGTTCTTTATTCCATTTCCAGGAGTGTAGTTACATGTACTGGATGAATGGCTGCCCTCCATACGAAGTAATTAGGTGCAATCTTAAAGCATTCAACATGTCTGGATATGCGGCTGAGAATCCTTATAGAGTAACAAAACAAGAAGGTTATCGGCTTTACGAAATACGAGGCGAATGGTTCACAGATGTGGGGCTCAGATGGAAAATGTATGCGTACAGCATAGATGCAGGTGCCATCCTGAGTTCGGCTTAGGATGTGCATCTTGCGGTCTCAGAGGCTCTTTCAAGTGTAGACTGCAAGAGATGCCCACTCAAGGGCGTTGGCACTGCTCTGCACTTGGTACAACAAATAGGTTGTCGATCACTAGGCCATGATAGGTATATAAGTGTCATGCTGTCGTGTCGGCTGTCGTGTCATGACGACAAACGATTCATCTTTGGGGACAGGATTGGACCCTCTCTTGCTTATACTATTCGTCTGAGAGAGATTGAGTGTATGACTAGTTATGTATTTGTAAATAGTGAATGTGTGTGCTAGTGTATGCAGAACAAGTGGATCAACAACTTTTCATAGGTGTGCATATGAGTATGCATGCTTGACGGCAAACTATGTGTGCATGAAAATTGTATGTATTGTGTGTACGGTGTGTGCAACTACACAAATGTGTGTGTGTGTGTGTGTGTGTGTGTGTGTGTGTGTGTCTATTGGGTATACGTTTGTGTGTGTGTGAATATATGTGTGATATTTGTTCAACTTCTTGTAGAGGTCCCATTTTCCATACATGATATATACTTTTCATAGAAATGAAAACTGTATATAGAAAGAATGATTAAATTTGTAAATATTGTTTAAAAAAGGTGACAAGTGTATATAAAGACCGACAAAAGGTGGGAAACATATACTAAATTTTTTTCGACTAGTTTTGAGAGTATAAATGTACCTGATAGTACTAGGAAAGCAAACGGAAATTTTTTTATTTTCAAATAGATTCGTAACTAAAGACATAACAGAAAAAGAGTGAAAAATGTACATAAACAACAACATTTATTGTTTAAGATAAAGAAACTGTTACTAATAAACCATAAATTAAATTGTTAAATCTCTGTTGTTATTTCCTGACGCTATCTCTATAAAAGAGAGATAAAAATGTTATTGATTATAAAAATTTGCTTATAACCAACCCGATACTCTCCCTGTGGTGCACAGCACAATAATGACGTCACCCACGCATTTTCGCTAGTAATGAATGCGGGAGGAGGAAGGAGATCTTGAATCTTATTGGTCCCAAGAGAAAGGGGATGACTTTCATTTTCCTTCCAATTTTATTTTATGTAGCCGAAGATAGCAGGGTATCAGGCTTCATACTGATCTCGAATGTAGCTCACACTACTGCCCGAAGACCTTTGACTGGTAATGGGTTTAAGTAATGACCTAGAAAGCATCACACACAAATACGTGGGTAGGGCATGGTTCCCCTTCCAATTGCCTCAGCTGTAACCTGACAATGGTAGTCCTTATCAGTGACCCTGAGATAATATGGTTCTCTGTCCTTGTATGTCAGCTGGATAAGCATTGAAGTGTAACTCTTCAGTAGTGCGGATGAATAACCCTCATTTCCTGGAGGGAGATTTTTGAACTCATGGTTATGTACGTCTCGATTATTTTTCAAGAACTACAGCTGCGGAATATTTTAAATTCAGCCGCGTGAAAATAACATCTTCGTAGCTTTTCAAATATTTGCTAGGGGCTTAAGAAAAAACATGATTTTATTTCGATGTTCATCACTGATGACTTAGCAAATGTTGTTGATCAGTTTTATGTATGAAGAGCTAAGAAAAACACATTTTTCCAAACTATGATTTTCTAAGGGGATTAGCTTAACTCTTTCTAATCGTACATCATAAAAGAATCACATAAATATAAACTGATTTTGGCTTTTCAGCCTCTTCTGTTTCATTGTTTCGTGGTGCGTGGTGGCCGTTACTCCCCTCATTGTAGACTAACTTCGCTTAGAGCCACGGTGTCCCATCCTCGCTCGTATCAGTCCTTATTTGTTTGACATGCAGTCGCGGAAATTCTCATTCCCAAAGCAAATTAATATATTGTTCGTTAAAGCTGTCAGGCCACTGCTTGCATTTATTTTCCAAATAATATTGTATATTGCTTTATTGTATGCGGCCGCAAGCACAAATTTTATGACGTTGCCGCTTTATTCCTCTTATTGCGTATGTATATCAAATGCCACACCAGGAAAAGCTGCTAAAAAGTATAACCGCAATCGTTGACAAATATGCCATGAGTATTCGGCGTTTTCGTCGACATTTCTGTCTGCTAAAAACTGGTTGTCTCTTCTGTAGTTTGTACCTTATGAAGGTCAGTCACTGTTATCAAATCAATCACGTTTCCGAATATGGGAAACACTATTTCGCATTTTAGCGTTTGGTTAGAAAATTATCGGAAACCCCACAGATCATATTCTATAAAGAATCGAGCTCCCATGTATAAAACAGCTTGAAACGTCTGATTACTTTCCCGAAACGCTAGTTTTTCGTCTAAAGTATACCTGGTACATTAATATAGTTTTGTATGTGTGTTTCATGGTAACTGTTCCTACAATCTCCAATATGAGTAGTGATTAGAATTAGTAATAAGGAGATAGTAAATTAACCCCCCCCCTGATCCTGAACTTTTACTTCATTAACAACCAACTTTTGACAAGCGATAAACTGTTTTCCTTTCATTATTTTGTGGCTACAAGCAAGACAAAGCTTAAAAAATTAAATTTTGAATAAAACCTGTTGTAAGTCACTTACAGCTTCTCATATCATAGACTGGAATTGTATAATTTCTGTAATTTGCGCTCCGTTTTAAGAATAGCAAGTTTTTCAAGCACTTCAATATTTATAACATTATATCCCCTGAAATATATGTCGTGCAGTGCTATAATATTACAGATACATTCAGTAATATATATGGATGTTGTTGTTGTTGTGGACTTCAGTCCCGAGACTGGTTTGATACAGTTCTCCATGCTACCCTATCCTGTGCAAGTTTCTTCATCTCCCAGTACCTACTGCAACCTACATCCTTCTGAATCTGCTTAGTGTATTCATCTCTTGGTCTCCCTCTACGATTTTTACCCTCCACGCTGCCCTCCAATGCTAAATTTGTGACCCCTTGATGCCTCAGAACATGTCCTACTAACCAGTCTCTTCTTCTCGTCAAGTTGTGCCACAAACTCCTCTTCTCCCCAATTCTATTCAATACCTCCTCATTAGTTATGTGATCTACCCATCTAATCTTCAGCATTCTTCTGTAGCACCACATTTCGAAAGCTTCTATTCTCTTCCTGTCCAAACTATTTATCGTCCATGTTTCACTTCCATACATGGCTATGCTCCATACAAATACTTTCAGAAACGACTTCCTGACACTTAAATCTATACTTGATGTTAACAAATTTCTCTTCTTCAGAAACGCTTTCCTTGCCATTGCCAGTCTTCATTTTATATCTTCTCTACTTCGACCATCATCAGTTATTTTGCTTCCCAAATAACAAAACTCCTTTACTACTTTAAGTGTCTCACTTCCTAATCTAATTCCCTCAGCATCACCCGACTTAATTCGACTACATTCCATTATCCTCTTTTTGCTTTTGTTGATGTTCATCTTAAATCCTTCTTTCAAGACAATGTCCATTCCGTTCAACTGCTCTTCCAAGTCCTTTGCTGTCTCTGACAGAATTACAATGTCATCGGCGAACCTCAAAGTTTTTATTTCCTCTCCATGGATTTTAGTACCTACTCCGAATTTTTCTTTTGTTTCCTTTACTGCTTGCTCAATATACGAATTGAATAACATTGGGGAGAGGCTACAACCCTGTCTCACTCCCTTCCCTTCCCTTTCATGTCCCTCGACTCTTATAACTGCCATCTGGTTTCTGTACAAATTGTAAATAGCCTTTCGCTCCCTGTATTTTACCCCTGCCACCTTTGGAATTTGGAAGAGAGTATTCCAGTCAACATTGTCAAAAGCTTTCTCTAAGTCTACAAATGCTAGAAACGTAGGTTTACCATTCCTTAATCTTTCTTCTAAGACAAGTCGTAAGGTCAGTATTGCCCCAAGTGTTCCAATATTTCTACAGAATCCAAACTGATCTTCCCCGAGGTCGGCTTCTACCAGTTTTTCCATTCGTCTGTAAAGAATTTGCTTTAGTATTTTGCAGCTGTGACTTATTAAACTGATAGTCTGGTAATTTTCATATCTGTCAGCACCTGCTTTCTTTGGGATTGGAATTATTATATTCTTCTTGAACTCTGAGGGTACTTCGCCTCATACAGCTTGCTCACTAGATGGTAGAGTTTTGTCAGGACTGGCTCTCCCAAGGCCGTCAGTAGTTCTAATGGAATGTTGTCTACTCCTGGGGCCTTGTTTCGGCTCAGGTCTTTCAGTGCTCTGTCAAACTCTTCACGTAGTATCGTATCTCCCATTTCATCTTCATCTACATTCTCTTCCATTTCTATAATATTGTCCTCAAGTACGTCGCCCTTGTATAGACCCTCTATATACTCCTTCCATCTTTCTGCTTTCCCTTCTTTGGTTAGAACTGGGTGTCCATCTGAGCTTTTGATATTCATACAAGTGGTTCTCTTCTCTCCAAAGGTCTCTTTAATTTTCCTGTAGGCAGTATCTATCTTATCCCTAGTGAGATAAGCCTCTACATCCTTACATTTGTCCTCTAGCCATCCCTGCTTAGCCATTTTGCACTTCCTGTCGATTTCATTTTTGAGACGTTTGTATTCCTTTTTGCCTGCTTCATCTACTGCATTTTTATATTTTCTCCTTTCATCAATTAAATTCAATATTTCTTCTGTTACCCAAGGATTTCTACTATCCCTCGTCTTTTTACCTACTTGATCCTCTGCTGCCTTCACTACTGCATCCCTCAGAGCTACCCATTCTTCTTCTACTGTACTTCTTTCCCCCACTGTTGCCAATTGTTCCCTTATGCTCTCCCTGAAACTCAGTATAACCTCTGGTTTAGTCAGTTTATCCAGGTCCCATCTCCTTAAATTCCCAGCTTTTTGGAGTTTCTTCAGTTTAAATCTGCAGTTCATAACCAATATGTGGATATTGTGTGCAAAATATGGTACGAACAGATTTAGTGCTAATGAAGTAATAAATTGAAACGTCATACATGATGCTGAAGTTTTATTGCATGAACAGCGAAAATAAAGTAAGCTATAAACTTTTTTCTTTCAATAGTTTGTGGCAGTAATCAGCAAGAAAAACTTTCGAAAATGTTTTGAATATCGTGTAAAATTTGTTGGAACGCTACGGGTTGCTATTATATTAATACTATGCGGGTAATGTCATTCCTATGAAATGATGTTTGTGACTGTGACTGTGTGCAATGGAAAGGTATCTGACTAATTCTGTTGCCCTAAAGATATCTATTGAAAGAAAGCGGTAGAAAGACTAACGGGAATCGAATCAAGATTTTGTCAGTTTAATTATAGGCAGTTATTACTATTGAAATAATTATTAAGTTGTTATACCTTTTGTACTGATTCTTATTTGTATTGTATAGGAATGTTCACTATCTTATATTATTTAGCTCAAACGGGGTGTGTGACACTTGGATCTAGAATAGTTTGAATAATTATAACCAGCTACTTATTCTTGATTGCTGTTATTGTAATTTAAATTTGATTTAACAGTTAGAATGGGCACCCAGAAACTAATTTATCGTTAGTACGGGAAACTCTGTTAACTTCATAACACTTGAAATTGCAAACAATATTATTTCAATAAAAAGAATCTTTGAACTGAATTTTTCAATTGTTCATTTATGGAAACTAGTGGAGTATTTCAACACTTATACTCACTAAATAATTATGTACTTTACAGTACCACAAAGTCTGTTAACTTTTTTATTTACTTTTCAGATCAGTAGAAGAGGATACTCGGATTCATCGTAGCACTTGGGATAGGACTGTGTCTAGGTAAATGACTGAGGATAAAAACGATGCCTCAATACAAAGTTTACAGAACACATAAGTATTATTGAAAACGAAAACAAATAAATGGTCGGTACCGTTATACACTCCTGGAAATTGAAATAAGAACACCGTGAATTCATTGTCCCAGGAAGGGGTAACATTATTGACACATTCCTGGGGTCAGATACATCACATGATCACACTGACAGAACCACAGGCACATAGACACAGGCAACAGAGCATGCACAATGTCGCCACTAGTACAGTGTATATCCACCTTTCGCAGCAATGCAGGCTGCTATTCTCCCATGGAGACGATCGTAGAGATGCTGGATGTAGTCCTGTGGAACGGCTTGCCATGCCATTTCCACCTGGCGCCTCAGTTGGACCAGCGTTCGTGCTGGACGTGCAGACCGCGTGAGACGACGCTTCATCCAGTCCCAAACATGCTCAATGGGGGACAGATCCGGAGATCTTGCTGGCCAGGGTAGTTGACTTACACCTTCTAGAGCACGTTGGGTGGCACGGGATACATGCGGACGTGCATTGTCCTGTTGGAACAGCAAGTTCCCTTGCCGGTCTAGGAATGGTAGAACGATGGGTTCGATGACGGTTTGGATGTACCGTGCACTATTCAGTGTCCCCTCGACGATCACCAGTGGTGTACGGCCAGTGTAGGAGATCGCTCCCCACACCATGATGCCGGGTGTTGGCCCTTTGTGCCTCGGTCGTATGCAGTCCTGATTGTGGCGCTCACCTGCACGGCGCCAAACACGCATACGACCATCATTGGCACCAAGGCAGAAGCGACTCTCATCGCCTCACGCCTGTCGCGACACCACTGGAGGCGGGCTGCACGATGTTGGGGCGTGAGCGGAAGACGGCCTAACGGTGTGCGGGACCGTAGCCCAGCTTCATGGAGACGGTTGCGAATGGTCCTCGCCGATACCCCAGGAGCAACAGTGTCCCTAATTTGTTGGGAAGTGGCGGTGCGGTCCCCTACGGCACTGCGTAGAATCCTACGGTCTTGGCGTGCATTCGTGCGTCGCTGCGGTCCGGTCCCAGGTCGACGGGCACGTGCACCTTCCGCCGACCACTGGCGACAACATCGATGTACTGTGGAGACCTCACGCCCCACGTGTTGAGCAATTCGGCGGTACGTCCACCCGGCCTCCCGCATGCCCACTATACGCACTCGCTCAAAGTCCGTCAACTGCACATACGGTTCACGTCCACGCTGTCGCGGCATGCTACCAGTGTTAAAGACTGCGATGGAGCTCCGTATGCCACGGCAAACTGGCCGACACTGACGGCGGCGGTGCACAAATGCTGCGCAGCTAGCGCCATTCGACGGCCAACACCGCGGTTCCTGGTGTGTCCGCTGTGCCGTGCGTGTGATCATTGCTTGTACAGCCCTCTCGCAGTGTCCGGAGAAAGTATAGTGGGTCTGACACACCGGTGTCAATGTGTTCTTTTTTCCATTTCCAGGAGTGTACATTACTCTACTGATAATCGGAGCTTAAGGTGATCGATCTTCTGTGCTATTCAAAAAAGATGGCAAAAGTATCCATGGCTCTCCCTGTCCAATAAGCTCTGAAAACTCTTTTCTTGGAGTAGGATTTTCATAGTAGAGAGCTAATCAAAGTATGCCATGAATAGTAAGCCGTATTACTTCCGCATCTGACGCTATAGTATATAATCTTGCAGTTCTTCCCACCTCGTTCAGCTCACAAGATGCACACTCCTTGCTTGCTAGCCACTGACTGGCTCTTGCCACAAATTAGCCACGCAGTTAGACCATCAGATCCACTGTTTGTATTCCGACCCAGCCAGGTCCATTGTGGAGGAAATTCCCTTCAAGGTTTACATGATTACAAACCTATTTTCCCTATGTATGAACCAGTAATGTATAACATTTCTTACAACACATTGATTTTGAGGTTACATCCATAGATTAATTACAATTATTTAAATTATCATAAACAGTCAATAAGATGTTTACACGGGTGTTATATCAAAGAACATAGTCATACAGAAATTGCATTAAGCAGAAACAGACAAAGAATTTAGATAAGATCATTATAGATCGTACTGATAATAGTGTTACAAAGTCGCTAAGTGCTTTCCTTCTCAAATACTGGATGAATACAACCTAGATAATCTGGGCGCTTGGAGTTACAGTGCCTTAAGAAATGGACCCCGTTTTTAACTTTAATGAAAGTACTAGATACAGACACTTCAATGAAGACATCAGAACAAAAGTCATTTAGAATATTCCATTAGCATGTATTACTTTTCTGTTTGCCTAGGCTAACTGTAAACTTCCCATTAATGACACTGACTAAATAGTCTTGCCAATATAGAATCTCCTTCCTTTGCAACTCTTTCGTTTCTGAATGTTCCAACATTGCACATCGTGTAATGGATGCTTTGGTATTGATACATATGTTGAGCATATCCTGGCATAAAAACAATGCCATTTTCCTCTAAGTTTTAGCAGGTTTTGCTCTGTTCTAATTTGCATGGCATACACTTTTGTAGGTTATTATTCCTTTGTTTGACTGAAATGTAGTTACATTTCTATACGCTTTATGAATATGTTCCTGAATATATTGTATATAAAATCAGCGCCCTCTGCTTTGCTTGCGTGGACTAAACTACTCATGGTTATTAAGACCATAGGAACATGTGCTTTTCTGAAAGTACTTTTGACGAGAAACATATTCTGCTAGCTGGGGTTGGAGGTTTTTGTTGATCCCGTCTTTTGAGTTCTTGTGGTGAGATTTCCATAGAAACTTTCAGCCCCTAGAAGTGAAATACCAATTTTCATACATTTGACTTAAAAATTTTTTAATATAGCGAAATATTTTCTTAAAAATTGCCATCCCTTATTTCACAGTCTTACTGAACGAATTTCCAAAAACACTCAAGCACTTATTTTTTTATTTATGACTGAGAAACTAAACATTAATTTTCGAAGTTTTTCCTTCAAAATTACCAAAATACCCTGTCACGTATGTGGAGCAATCTCAGGTTGAAATCAAGACTCGTTTCGCAGTTGCCCAAACCTTTCAACCCTCATTCTACTGCGGAACTTTAAGACCTCTACTAATAGTTATTGAAATTGATAAGTTACTCTACAGGTTTTTTATGTGGAAATACAATATAAGCTAACGAATGATTCTTCAGTGAAAGACATTGTACGTGATTTCAGAAATTACAGAGGCGTTACGTTAGTAGGATAGAGAAAAGAGAGGAAATTGTCATCAACCAGAAGAAACGATATAAAATTAAATCTGGTAAGGACCAGATTGAGCTAAAATTCAGTTGACTATATTTATTCAATACATAAATGAGTTATATAAAGTGAATCGTAAAATGAGGGGTGTAAACAGATACAAAGTAATATCCATCAGGAAAGATGGCAAATATGTTCCGGCCATAATTAGTTATTTCAGATGAAATTATTCAACAAGTTCAGAATCTTAGAATTTGAATTTGATACAGGAGAAATACAGAATTATTTTGAAGAAGTGAAAGGTTCGCTAATATGTAGACAAGTAGAGAAAAGATACCCTCGAGTGTAACAAGCGTATACTACAGATATGGGCGAATTTTTAAGCAAATGATAATAGAAACGTGAAGGAATGTGCAGAATTAAAGTACTCTAAATCCTTAAAAAATTTTCTCAAACTGATGTCAAAAGAAAAATACAGTTGTTAGGAAAGATTCTCTCGTCCATATGGAAAGTAACTGATAATGTTTTGATAACTGAAAAAAAAATTTAACCTGTTAAGAGTATGAAGAAAACAGAACAGCATCTTTTAGGACTTTATTTGAGGAAAAAAATTTCTGAGGCTACACGTTTACAGCACAGGATTCTATGGTAATGGAACTTGGACTGTGCGAAAACCGGAGCAGAAGAGTGTTCTAGTGTTCGAGATTCGGTTCTTCAGAAAAATATTAAAAATTAGTTCAACTGATAAGGAGGAGGTTCTCCGCAGACTAGGCAAGGAAAAAAAATATATGGAAAACATTGACAAGAAGAAGGAACAGGATAATACGATTTTATAAACAAAATAATAAATAAGGAAATAGTCACTTTATGTCATGTGTTTACTGCCGTCGCTGTCAGATGTGCACCACACTTCTCGGCTGCAAATGACGAAGACCTTATCGGCATTTGTTTCTCCCCTATAACGATCTATCAAGGCTCATGGCTTATGGTAACTTAGCGCAGCGTTAGATTAATGTCTGGATTGGTCATTGGTCTCTACCTTAGTATCTAATTATGAGCTCGTCTCTCATCTAGTAGATTAGCTTTTTCGAAGTTAAAGCTGAGCTGCACCCCACTGTGAATGATCTCAACAATATCAGATATGTTCGTTAAGCAGTGTTCCTGGGCTTGACCATATCATTACAGTCAGAAATATGACTAGGTGTGCCAGATGTAAGGAATGGGGGATGAACATGTAGCTTTATTATCGCACTGAGTAGTTTAATTTTAGCGGGATTCAATAAATCTAAGGTTACATCGGTTACTAAATCTAATATCCATACACAGTTATTTGTCAGCATTTATAGAAATATGTGGTAGGAATTGGGCTGAACCAATGACTAAATTCTCCGTATTAGTCAAATTGCAGAAGGATTACATTTCACACTGTAACACATACTGCTATTGATTTACTGTGAAATTTAAAAATTTGTCAAATTAATCACTCGCCTTTTTGGTTTAGACATTTGAATTTCGTTCACAACAACTGATAAACGCTGTCCCTGTTCAGTAAATGCACATTTCTCCAATTTAAAGTAATTTTGACACTAATGCAACACTTTCCTTTTCCTCATGCACGCTCAGCACGTGATTGCTGCTTGAATACCAAAACAGTGCTTTAAATATCACTGCTTTTCTTTTACAGGAGCACAAGTTCACAAAACTAAATACAATAGAAGTAAATCAGAAATGTAGTTTTTACCTAATATTTACATATCATGAAATGCTGTAGCACACTAGAGTGTTTTGATCTCTACAGTTTCCTACCAATAACGATACCCTTGGGCCAAACGTGCCATCAAGGCTACTGCGTAATGAATCAGCCCCAAGAGATGAACTATAGTACATTATTTAGTAAGGCAATTTTCACGATCCACGGACCGGAAGTACACTTTCTCAATGAAAGCTCTCGAGCTACTGTTCTCATATCCCACGCAAGAAAAATTTCGCATCTATATCTTCAGCCAGTTTGTAAGCCGAATATTCAGTCTCACTTATCCGCAGAAGAAACAGGATTTGCTGAACGAAAATAAGCTCCTGAGCAGGTTTTCAAGTACTACAAATAATCGAGAAACTGCGATGTTTCTGTGTTCCTGTTTCATCTGCTTCCTCCACTATAGGAAAGCCTTTGACTGTGTCGTCTGGGAATAGTTGTGGCATATGTTTGCAGAGTTCGATATACCACCACTTGACAGCACTGATCAGAAATCTGTACAATAAACTCATCGCAGCTGTGAAGACTAGTGCTAGAAAAGTCTGATTTCATCAGTATCTCGCAAAGTGTCAGGCTATCCCCACAACTATAAAACATGTACGCGGAACATGTTATTAGGAATTCTTTTTATGCTTGGACTAAAGGCTGCTCAAATGGTCAACTGGCGGATAGCTATTAACAACCTTCGATTTGGCAATGGCACCATGCTTTTAGCCAACAGCTATGCTGAACCTGCCGAGCAGCCCTCACGATGACTTGGATCTCAGTCTCAGCAAGTCCAGATGATACCTGATTAGGAGCACAGGTTAAAGGTTAAACACATACGACCATTAAGGGCTGCATCTGTCTTGCGTCAAGCCGGCCGAGATGGCCGAGCGGTTCTAGGCGCTTCGGTCTGGAACCGCGCGACCGTTACGGTCGCAGGTTCGAATCCTGCCTCGGGCATGGATGTGTGTGATGTCCTTATGTTAGTTAGGTTTAAGTAGTTCTAAGTTCTAGGGGACTGATGCCCTCAGAAGGTAAGTCCCACAGCGCTCAGAGCCATTTGAACCATTTTGTCTTGGGTCAACTCCGCTACATGGGAAGCAACGAAGATGAGATGAGAAGGCGGATCACTCTAGGGCGAGTGGCTATGAAGAAGCTCAATTAAGATCTGATAGGCCAGCGCAATAACGAACAGTACAAAGATCTGGCTTGTTGATACACTTGTGTTTTCCGTCTTCTCTTAACGTAGCGAAAAATGGAACCTTTTTGGCAGAGAATCAGAGAATAGAAGCGTATTAATGCATTTCATCTTTGGTTCTGGCGCAGCATTCTGCTCATAAAATGGACCGGAAGAAGAACAAATGTGTCCATTATTGAGCAACCCAATGTCTCTACTTCTGTAGGAGGCTTTAAGAGAAGCTGGGATGGTGACTCTTGTTTCATGGGCTCACGACACTTAGTAAAGAGCACAGCAACTTGTGATGATAAATGAGCATTTACGTGACACTGTTTTAAAATTAACTGAATACATCATTGATGCTTGCCAGAAAATGACAAGAATATATTTTCCTTAGTGATATTATTATCTCTTACATTGATCTTAAGTAAACTTTTATATATAAGCTTCTTTTTACGGCAATAATCCCACTCTCTCTCTCTCTCTCTCTCTCTCTCTCTCTCTCTATATATATATATATATATATATATATATATATATATATATATATATATATATATATATATAACGTTGGTAGGCGTGTTTCTACATCTGAAAGACGATACCTATCCAAATTTTGCGTCAGTCACATAAGCGTAGCACTAGCGCCATTATGAGGTTGCAGATCAGGTGGTTTGCTTTAAGTACATACTGTAGCGACCGTGAGCGTTATTTACCTTTGACATTGTACATGGTGAGCTGATGTTAGTGCGGAAAGCCCCTTTAAGGCGAAAAAGTCTCCACTATCATCATCTCACGGTGGTTGAATGAGGTCGTGTAATACGACTACGAGAAGCTCAATATTCCTTCTGTAGTACTGCAGAAGGAATTGGCAGGAATGTAGTCACTGTACATGATTACTGGCACCGGTGGTCAGGAGTCTGTACCGTCGCAATAAGACCGGCCTCCGGAAGACCACGTGGCACTAGCGATAGGAAGGAGCACTGCGTTCGGCTTACGGCTGGCGCATCGTTCTGTATCTGCAGCAGTAATTTGAGTTAGAGTGGGCACCATAGTGAGACAACGAACTGTTAGAATTCGGTTACTTCACGGACAGCTCCGAGCCAGACACCCTCTAGTGTTCATTCCACTGACCCCAAACTACCGCCATTTGCAACTTCAGTGGTGTCAGTAGAGAGTTTTTTGGAGGGTCGGGTGGAGGTCTGTTGTGTTTTCCGATGAAAGCTGGTTCTGTCTCGGTGCCAGTGATGGCGTGTGCCTACAACCAATCTGAGTGTGCTACACCTAGAGTTATGGTCTCGGATGAGATTTCGTATGAAAGCAGGAGCACTCTCGTGATTATACCACGCATTCTTACTGCAAAGCTTCACGTCAGTCTGGTCATTCGACCAGCTGTGTTGCCATTCTTGAAGAGCATTCAAGGGGAATGTTTTCCAACAGGATAACGCTTGCCCACATACCGCCCCTGGAACCCAACATGCCCTACGGAGTGTTGACATGTCTTGGCCTGCTCTATCACCAGGTCTGTCTGTAGCCGAGCACATACGGGACCTCGTCGGGTGGTCACTCCAGCGTCATCCACAAACAGCGTTAACCATCCCCGCATTGACCTACCACGTGCAACGGTCCTCTAACTCCATCCTACAAATTGACATCCGGCACCTGTATAACACAATGCATGCATGTTTGCACGATTGCATTCAACGTGCCGGCCAAAGAAGGGAGTGTTATAGTCTGGGGAATATTTTCGTGGAATTCCCTGGGCGATCTCGTCATTCTGAAAGGCACAATAGATCATTACATGTGTACATTTACCCTTGGGATCCATGTCCGCTCCCACACCTGGTGGCATCTATCAGCACGACAATGCATTGTGTCACACAATTTGCAGCGTATGTGTGTGGTTCGAAGAGGTCCAGGATGAGTTTACCGTACTCCCCTGGCTACGAGACTCCCCAGATTTAAGCCCAGACGATAATCTTTGGGATCACCACGATCGGGCTGTTGGCGCCATGCTTCTTCCAGAACCTCATTGACTCTGTTCCTGCACGTCAGGCAGCAGTCAACGATACAAAAGGTGATTATTCAGGCTTCTGACAGGTGGTCACATTTATCTGACTGAACAGCGTGGGTGAGGATGCACTGCCGCTCAGTGGGTGTATCTTTGGGAGTGGGGCTCGTCTTAGGCGCATTATAACTATGCAGACTGACTCATTTAAGGCCACGCCCACATGGTTGGTGTGTGCTGACACTAACCAGACTAATGTTCCAAACTCTCCCACACAGTCCGAATGAAACTGGCTGGAGAACCTGGGGATTTACTCCCTATGTAGAGTTTTTCAGCTTTTTCAAGATGTTGATTCTGCTGCTGATAAATCGTACATTGCGGTTTGAAACATACGATCAAATCCAGAGTAATTTTCAGACATTTTGGGGGTGTCACAGCGCTGAATTTGCTATCCCTTCCACTTAACACTATTCTTTCTTTGAGCGTCTCTCTATCTTAATTGGAATGCACTTGTACGTATTGTATGTTAACTGGGGACCTAGAAACGACGGAGAGCTCCGTCCCCGCCGCGCAGCCGCAGTGGTCCACTACCCCACGACGAGTACCGCAGTTCACTTTACCCCTCCGCCACCCTACACCGAATCCAGGGTTATTGTGCAGTTTGGTCCCCCGTGCCCCCTCCCCCCTTCCTCCCCCCCCCCCCTCCCCAGGGAACGTCTCACACCAGACTAGTGTAATGGTGGTGTACGCATACGTGGAGAAGTTTGCGCAGCAATCGCCGACGTAGTGTAACTGAGGTGGAATAAGGGGAACCAGCCAGCATTCGTCGAGGCAGATGGAAACCCGCCTAAAAACCATCCACAGACTGGCGGGTTCATCGGACCTCGACACAAATCCGCCGGGCGGATTCTTGCCGGGGCCAGGCGCTCCTTCCCGCCCGGAAAGCCGTGCGTTAGACCGCACGGGCTTGGAATGCACTTACTTGAGCCTTTGGTGGATTGGGGTTCAGAAAGTTCAGATCTCAACCTTACAAATGCGTTGCTTATTTTGCTGCCAACTTCCTCAAAGCGCCTCCATCACCCCTACACAGCTGTGGTATCTGTATAGATAAATCACCTTATGTCTTGATAATAAGGATCAGGCTGATCACGCCTATAGGTGTTGTAAAGAGTCATTGAAAAGACACTGGCTTGAGGTAATGCGTTCTTCTGATTTCTCCAGCGGCTTGCAACGTTACACGGAACGTACATCTGATCACGTCTGTCAGCCTGAAAGTTGTCGTTATCTCGTACAGCTCTTTGGGTGAACCTTTTGTGATTCACAGTGTTATACGCAGTACCGAGATCTACGAAAGCTGCACCAGTGACTAGGCAGATATCCCGAGGTAAGGGAATGAGGGACAACGGTCACAGAACGCGAGAGCGCTCTCCAGCGTTTCATACGCCAGACCGGGACTGGGTTATGGGCAGGGGAGACGGGGCTGAGGCGAGCAAAGAGCAGGTGTGCACTCCGGCCACGCGCCGCAGATAATCTGGCCGGCGCCGCTGCATTAGACTAATTAGTAATCAAACTAATGCGCAATCGGTAGTTAACCCCGCCTGTCTCGTGACGCAGAGCCCAGCCGGGCGCCGCCCCCCGCCTTCCGGCATAAACTCGCCTCTGCCGCCGCCGCTGCCGACCGCTATCGCCACATCTGGAGGAGCGGCCCACCACCACCACCACCACCACCACCGCCGCCACTGCCACTGGTCGGTTCTCCGGGTCTCTCCACAGCACGTGGCCGCAGCTCAAGGCTTTCTGCGGAAACCACGGCTCTAATCTTCGCAGGTAGAAGGCGAGAAATTGTAACGTGGTTCTGGATAACGCCTTATGGCATGTTTTATTCGACGCTGGGTTTCTAATGGAGTAATGCTGTTTGTGACCTGCTCTTACGCTAGTGCTTATAGTACCCTTGGTGTCTTGATCACATTCAGTAATCTTAAGAGTAATTTATGCTGGAGCGAATGTAAGCGAACACAAGCTAATGAGCGCTCGCAGACAATTCACCAGTGTCGGTCACCTTTCTCTTGTTTCTAGAGGGGACGGAAGAGAACAACAGATAATGACAGGCCCATATATGCTGCACTTTTTCGCACTAATTGGGCGCACAGGATGCACCACCACAAGGTTGTCCCAGCACAGCGGTTAAAAACTTCCAGGACAGCTATAGTACATCTAGACGATGGAGAATCACATACCAGCGCATGGCTGCAAACACATTTCGTGGCTAGTGACAAAACACAAGAGAGGAAGGAATTAACAAGGTGAAGTTGTGTATTAGGCTTAGAGCAGCAGAAACCAAGAAGTAAGAACAACTACAGACAATGACTGTCATCAAAGTCGGCCTTGGAAAATAGGCCTCACTTTTCCAGTGGATGAAAGTCCCGTGTGGTGCAAACTAAATCTTTTCGTATCATGTTCGAATAGTATTACTAGCGCCCAGTTTGACACAGTCAAGACGATTAAGTATCTGGGTGTAACGTTGCAAAGCGATATGAGAGGGAAAGAGCATGTGAAGACTGTGATAGAGAAGGTAAATGGTCGACTTCGGTTTATTGGGAGAATTTCAGGAAAGAGTGCTTCACCTGTAAAGGTGACTGCATATAGGACGCTGGTGCGAACTATTCTTGAATACTATTCGAGTGTTTGGGATCATTGCCACGTCGGTTTGAAGGTAGATATCGAAGCAATTCAGACGCGGGCTGGTATATTTTTTACCGATAGGTTCGAACAACACTAAGTGCTACAGAGACGCTTCGTAGGCTCAAATGGGAATCCCTGGAGGGACGACGGTGCTCCTTTCGGCAACCACTATTTAGAGAAACGCTATATAGAGAACCGGCAGTTTAAACTGACTTCCGAACGATTTTGCTCCTGCCAACATACATCGCGCGTAAGAACCTTGAAGATAAGATACGAGAATTAAGGGCACAAACGGAGGCATATACAAGGTGGTCCATTGATCGTGACCGGGCCAAATATCTCACGAAATAAGCGTCAAACAAAAAAACTGCAAAGAACGAAACTTGTCTAGCTTGAAGGGGGAAACCAGAAGGCAGTATCGTTGGCCCGTTGTATGGCGCTGCCATAGGTGTGTGTGAAATCTTATGGGACTTAACTGTTAACGTCATCAGTCCCTAAGCTTACACACTACTTAACTTAAATTGTACTAAGGACAAACACACACATCCATGCCCGAGGGAGGACTCGAAACTCTGCCGGGACCAGCCGCTCAGTCCATGACTTCAGCGCCCAGACCGCTCGGATAATGCTGCCATAGGTCAAACGGATATCAACTGCGTTTTTTAAAATAGAAACCCCCATTTTTTATTACATATTCGTGTAGTGCGTAAAGAAATGTGAATGTTTCAGTTGGACCACTCTTTTCGCTTTGTGATAGGTGGCGCTGTAATAGTCACAAGCATATGGCTCACAATTTTAGACGAACAGTTGGTAACAAGTAGGTTTTTTAAATTAAAATACAGAACGTAGGTATGTTTGAACATTTTGTTTCGGTTGTTCCAATGTGATACATGTACCTTTATTATCATTTCTGAGAACGCATGCTGTTACAGCGTGATTACCTGCAAATACCACATTAATGTAATAAATGCTCAAAACGATGTTCGTCAACCTCAATGCATTTGACAATATTTTATTTATTTATTTATTTATTTATGCATTTATTTTACCTGGCAAGATTAGGGCCTTCAGGCCCTCTCTTACACCTAACCAGGCAGACTCAGATTCAACAAATTTCAGTTTATACAGAACATTAAGGGCATATAACATGTTATACAGTATTAATGTTAAAGAAAAAAAAATAGAGATTATAAAAGTAGTACAATGATAATTATAACAATCAAAAAATAATTATAACAATCAAGAATAATAATAATAATGACTATGTATATGAAAGTAAACATATTTTTCTTTTATGAATGTCAGTCCTATTGCTAGTTGGGAATTTTCTCGTTATATTCTCGCAGCTTGTGAGTTATTCTCATCAAGCAGAGAGATAAGTCGATAGAATGGGGTGAAAGTGATATAGAAGAGGTAGATAGGTTAGAGGAAGAGAAATAGAATGGTAAAATTCGAAGCTATGATGGAGAGGAGAAAGAAAAAGATGAGAGGGGCACAACAATGGTGGCTATACCGTCCCTAATATGGAAGTCTTAAGTTCCCTCTTGACTGTTAAGTGGTTCTGAATAAGACGCAGATCACAGGGGAGCGCGTTCCATAGTCGTATGGCTGAGATGGAAAATGACATGGAGAAAGATTTTGTGTTATGTAAAGGTACAGCCAAGATGCTAGACGTATCCGATCTGGTATTGCGGTTGTGGAATGATGATAGGTGTTTAATGTGAGAAGATAAGTATTGGGGGCACCAGTGGCTAAGAAATCGATGAAGTAAGCACATCGTGTGGAGATCGCGTGCCTTATGTGGGCGTATCCAACCTAGCTTGGAGTATGAAGGACTGATATGATCATACAACCGTATATTGCATACGTATCTAACGCAAGCATTCATCACTAGCTCGAGGCATCTCGAATTTTCACTATTTGTGCCGTGTTGAACTACATCACAGTAGTAAAGATTAGGCAAGACTAGTGTTTGGACTAATTTTTGTTTAACATGGGTTGGAAATATTTTTCTAAATTTTTTAATTGCATGTAGGGAGGAGAGCGATTTCCAGCAAGCTGTGACTGTTTGTTCTTCTCAGTTTAGGTGTTTATCCAAGATTATTCCAAGGTCTTTTACTGTTTTTGGTATGGTAGTTGGGTACCATCGAGGAGTATTTGAGGGACTGTTTCGCGAAAGTACCGACTGATTAACTTTGGATGAGATATAAGTATGACCTGGGATTTCTTGGGGTTTAGTTTCAGACCTAGGTTCTGTGCCCATCGAGAAACAGAGCAAAGATCTGCGTTCATACTCGCTACTGCGTCAGCAATGTTCTTGGGGCTTGCACTTATGTACAGTTGGATGTCGTCGGCATATAGATGGTAGTTGCAGGAGTGAATCACTGGAGAAATATCATTAATGTACCGTGAGAAGAGTAATGGACCAAGGACAGAGCCTTGGGGAACTCCAGAGCGCACGTTTTTCCATGATGACTTTTCCGACCCACAAATGACTTGTTGACTTCTGTTTTTGAGGTAGCTGTCGAACCAGTGTATTGTGCTGTTTGAGAAATTCAGCTGCTTCATTTTAATTAGTAATATATCAAAGTCAACTGTATCAAAAGCCTTGCTAAAGTCAAGCAGTGTTAGGATGGTAGCTTCACGTCTGTCCATAGCATGTTTAATGTCATCAGTTACTTTGATTAATGCAGTTGCTGTACTATGGTGCTTTCGAAAGCCTGACTGATATTTGTCGTGGATGTTATGAGTTTTGAGGTAATCCGTCAGCTGTTCATGGACGATGTATTCTAGGGCTTTAGATATTGCAGGTAGTATGCTGATCGGCCTGTAGTCACCTGGCGACTTAGGGTTGTCAGTCTTGGGTATAGGTTGAATTAAACTTTGCTTCCACTCAGTAGGATATGTACTACTGACAAGAGACAGGTTGAAGATGTCTGTGATAACTGGAGTAATAGTATTTACGACGTTCTTAATCATGCCAATGCTCACTCCATCATTTCCTACTGCCTCTGAAGAGATTCTCATAATTGCCTTGTGTACTGTGCCGGTAGTGACACGTTTTAGGAAAAACTTGTCTCTCAAGAGATTGATATTTTGGGGCTGGTAATTTGCCGCTGCGTGGCAGTTTACAGCTGTTGAGAAGAAATCGTTTAATTCTTCTGCAGACGCTTGATAAACAGCGTCAGATCTTCGCTTCCCTATACCGAAACTGCGCAGCTTTTTCCACAGTGCAGCAGGTTTTGATATGCCGCATACGACAGAGCGGGCATGTCTGATTTTGGCATTCCTCACGCTTTGCTTGGTTCTATTTCGGAGTTTCCTATAAGCTTCGTACACCTCGGGAGTTGGGTTACGCTTGAAGGCCCTATGTGCAACATCACGTTTATTTATTAAGTGGCGTAATGCAGTGGTGAGCCACGGAGCGGGAGCTCTCTTTACCTTGACAGTGCGTTGAGGAGCATGTTTATCATACAGTGCAATAATTTTGCCACATAATTCCCGAATTTTTCCGTCTAAAGTCGGTTCATTGCTTATATCATGCCAAGGGATGTCTGAGCAATCCTTTTGAAGAGCGTCATGGTTAACATTTTTTAAGTTTCTGTAGGTTACCAGGTGAGATTTTTCTTTGGTAGTATGTACTGAGTAAATTAAGAATATCACGTCTTGAGCAGAGAGTCCTGGAGCGGATATCTGATTGGCGTGAATTATTTTATCTGGTCGCTTTGTTGCTATTATATCTATGAGTGTATGGCTGTGTGGCGTGTGATGAGTTGGGTCCAGCGGTGTTAAACTCATATCATTGGAGTGGAACAGTCTCCTTAGCTTTTCTGCAGAGGGAGATTTTAACTGTAAGTCGATGTTTGTGCCGCCCATAATGATTATGTGTTCATACAGTGTCACGAGCGAGGACAGGGCAGACTGAAAGGAGGACATAGCACTGACGTTTGGAGGTTTATAGATTACTCCAATTAGCAGTTTCTGATTTGATGTATTTATTTCGAAAAACAAGAACTCTGCTTCTCCTTCGCCCTTTGCATCCGATGTGCATAGTATAGTAGGTCTCAGATCAGAGTGAACATAGGCACCCACACCACCCCCGCGTCGTGTTTCACGATCTGCCCTTAGGAGAGAGTAACCAGTGATTCGGATAGCGTCGGAAGAAATGTTTGGTTTCAACCAAGTTTCAGAGACGAGGATAACATGGAACAGCGATTGGCAGAACAGGTCACAGAACTCGTCGAAGTGAGCCGTTAGCGACTGGGCGTTCGCGTGGGCCACAAAGAGCCCGCCGCCGGAACCGGTCTGTCCCATTGTGGCCGCCTGTAGGACCGAGCGCGCTCCGTCTACCTGCTGGCCGGAAGAGGGACAAAAGCTGGATTTCGCGGGGGAAGACATATTTACAGGTATGTCCAAGGTCGTGACTGACTCAAGCGTCTGTGGGCTAAAGGTGAAAGACAAGCTGGAGGTATCGGAGAAGGGAGCGAAAAGAAAAATGGAAAGTGGCAGTAGTGGTTACGAAAAAGATAATAGTAGTAGTTGTGGTAGTGACGAGGATGAAAATAACAGATATAGAAAGGCGGTTTTAAGGAGATTCCTGTTAATGGAGAATGTTAATTCCCGTTTGACTGACAATATGAATATACATGAGCACTTATGATAGACAAATGAAGAAGCAATATTTATGTGAAACAATTGACTGATTTTAAATAGAGTACTTATGGTACTTATAGAAATAACGAAGCAATATTTACGTAAAAAAAATGAAAAGAAAGAATAAAAATTAACTTATATTAGATAGAGTACAATATGAGACTTTGTGTCTCGCGAGATTTCGCTCAGTCTTTCAGTTCGGACATGTTCGTCACCGTTTTCCTCCCTCCTTCCGTCTTGACTACGATCCTGCCATCCTGGGTCCATACATTTTGAAGGCCGAACTGTGTGATCACAGTGTTCAAAACTTTTAGTCTTTCGCGCGTCAGATCTTCCCTCAGGGTAACCCCACTCTTGGCGAGTTTTCTTTTCTGGGCAAACACTTCAGCTCTTTTCCGGTATGAAACAAATTTAATTATTATGGGCCTGGGTTTCATCGCACCTGGTATCCTGCGCCCAACACGGTGGCTTCTGTCAATATCGGCCACGCCGATCTGCACGCCAAGTTTCTCACGCACGAGGCTAATGGCCAGGTCGTCGGTGTTTTCACGATCGTTTTCAGCTACCCCGAACAAGCGCAAGCTGTTCCTTCGCTGATACTGCTCAATTTCATCGGTGGCCGCAGACAGTTTAGCTTCTAGGTCGGCGGCTTTTTTCTCTTGTGCGGCCAGCGACTTTTTAAGAGACTGGATTTCGGTGCTGTTGCGCCCGACAGACTCTTGCAGTTTGTCCATGACCGCGGCCGTCACAGAGTCCGTGATGGACTGCACGATTACGTCTAGCGTGTCTTTACTGTGCAGCGCCGCACTCACCTGGGACCGGACGAGCTCCCCGATGTCGGGAAGCGAGGCCTCACCTGCCGCCGGAGACCGGGCGCCCGCGCTGCCTGCGCCCCTGTAGCCTCGCCTACTTACTCCTGCTCTTCCCACTTTTTCACTCACTTATCACTTATCACTTGTGGTAATCAACGGAGAACAACACACCACGGCAAGTAACACTTGTTTAGTCGGATGCACACGTTGTGGACTCCCGCACTTCTCTGTAACACCTTCAATGAGCGGAAAAACTCGCGAGCCAAAGAAACGCGCGTCACTCAGTGGCCGCCATCTTGGTACGTGTAACGACATTCCTCTCAACAGCGAGTAGTTCGCCTTCCGTAATGTTCGGACATACATTGAAAATGCGGCTGACGCATGTTGTCGGGCGTTATCGGTGGATCACGATAGCAAATATCCTTCAACTTTCTCCACAGAAAGAAATCTGGGGACGTCAGATCCGGTGAACGCGCGGTTCCGGTGCTTCGACGACCAATCCACCTGTCATGAAATATGCTATTCAATACCGCTTCAACCGCACGTGAGCTATGTGCCGGACATCCATCATGTTGGAAGAACCTCGCCATTCTGTCATGCAGTAAAACATCTTGTAGTAACATCGGTAGAACATTACGTAGGAAATCAGCATACATTGCACCATTTACATTACCATCGATAAAATGGGGGCCAATTATGGTTCAAATGGCTCTGAGCACTATGAGACTAAACATCTGAGGTCATCAGTCCCCTAGAACACTTAGAACTACTTAAACCTAACTAACCTAAGGACATCACACACATCCATGCCCGAGGCAGGATTCGAACCTGCGACCGTAGCGGTCGCGCGGTTCCGGGCGGGCGGGACAATTATCCTTCCTCCCATAATGCCGCACCATACATTAAGCCACTTGGCGCAGCCATCGTGGATTTTTCGTTGCACAATAGTGCATATTATGCCGGTTCACGTTACCGCTGTTGGTTAATAACGTTTCGTCGCTAAATAGAACGCGTGCAAAAAATCTGAAATCGTCCCGTAATTTCTCTTGTACCCAGTGGCAGACTGTACGCGACGTTCAAAGTCGTCGCCATGCAATTCCTGGTGCATAAAAATATGGTACTGGTGCAATCGATGTTGATGTAGCATTCTCAACACCGACGTTTCTGAGATTCCCGATTCTCGCGCAATTTGTCTGCTACTGATGTGCGGATTAGCCGCGACAGCAGCTAAAACACCTACTTGGGCACCATCATTTGTTGCAGGTCGTGGTTGACGTATCACATGTGGCTGAACACTTCCTGTTTCCTTAAATAACGTAACTATCCGGCGAACGGTCCGGACACTCGGATGAAGTCGTCCAGGATACGGAGCAGCGTATATAGCATACACCCGTTGGGCATTTTGATCACAATAGCCATACATCAACACGATATCGACCGTTTCCGAAATTGGTAAACGGTCCATTTTAACACCGGTAATGTATCACGTCCGCACTAGCGTAATGTTACGTGATACCACGTACTTATACGTTTGTGACTCTTATAGCACCATCTATCACAAAGCTAAAAAGTGGTCCAACTAAAACACTCACATTTCTTTACTTACTACACGAATATGTAATAAAAATGGGGATTTCTATTTTTAAAAAACGCAGTTGATATCCGTTTGATCTATGGCAGTGCCATCTAGCGGGCCGACCTTAGCGCCATCTGGTTTCCCCCTTCTAGCTAGACGAGTCTGGTTCTTTTCAGTTTTTTCGTTTGATGCTTATTTCGTGAGATATTTGGCCCGGTCACTTTCAATGGACCACCCTGTAGACAGTCGTTTTTCACCCGCTCGAATTACGAGTGGAGCAGGAGGAGAATTGACTTGTTATGGTACACGGTACCCTCTGTCACGCACCTTACGGTGGCTTGTGGAGTATCTAAGTAGATGTAGAATGGATGGATGCAGTGCAAACAACGTCAACTCCCAAACATACAGAGTTCGGACAAAAGTTGGTGGAAATCAGACCTGTTGTGTATGACGTCATACACAAGAGAGGGGGGGGGGGGGGGGGGGCGCTTCAGGGTGGTGTGGTAAATGTCGTTGTAGGAAAGCTGCACTTGTATTTCTCCAAACATACGAAGACTCAATATAAAGAGTGCAGCAAAAAACTGAGTCCAGCTATTACAACAGCAACAAGAATGCTGACGTAGCAGCGACTAGGCAGCGCCCACATTGCTTCCTGTAGTGATGTGACGCCATGTGCGAGTGGGTTGTCGCTGCTGCCGGCCATCCTCTATCGCGGCAGCAGAGGGCGCTCATTGTACGGAGCTGCTACAGGTATGGCTCAGCGGGCTAACACCACTGGGTCCGCCAGATCCCACACGACAGACGTCGGCGTCAGGTTTAAACTTGCGGTTTCGTTGCTATGACGCCCATCGTGTGATATCGATACAAGATACCACGAAATCAGTTTATTTCCTTTGGTCGAATCGTGCGACATATCCACAAGCAGCACATGGATTGTGGGAAACATTTATTACAAGTTAATAGGAGTATGTGGCATTCTGAGCATGCGAAGTATCGTGACAGAGTCGATATCGGAATCTGTTATTTAAAAACGCTACTTTATTGGAAACCGTACTTACTTTATATAAAGATAAAAATTCAAGATGACATTGTGTCACAAATTTCTTTGGCTTGACTGAGTAAGGTTTATCTTTATTCTATATTGTGAAATAATTTGTAAAACGTGGATTGATATTTGTGCAACAAAGTTGTTATCGTTCTGTTGTCACTTCAAACACACTACATTACTTCTGTTGCAATGGTGTAAGGCACAGGCACAGCAAAATACCGCATCCAGGACATTCACACCTGCCTCTTCCGATCGGAGCCTGCCGACACGGCAGGACTGAGGACTTCTGGGTCACCAAGCCACCATGAGATGGGATGATAACTATCTTTCAGGATGTTTCTGCATTTCGATCCACTACTGTGAGGCAATAGCTGGACCTTTGCTACTTTCCCCTTTTCCAGCCATTTCCATGTGACAGAGGAACGCAGCCCCTACCACGCTGTCAGCGTCGGACAGCGCTATTTAGCCCCTCCAGGCCAACCTGTTTTATCGTTGGTCAGCTGGGCAGTTTAGTGAATAAGTTTGTGCAGGTTAATTACGTACCGACTGGTGTGTTGGCAGAAGAGCCAACACCGTGTTGCTAGAGGAGGCCAAAATGCACGCGTTTAAGCTCACGCAGACTGGCGTGAGGTCTGGAACAAGTAAAGGAGTTGAGTCTAATAAATAAAGTACGTAGTTGATGTAATACTTAACTTTAATTCATAATTGGAGAACATCGCTCTTGTTTATACATTTGCTAACAATCTCAATATAAACTGGTAATGGCTCCTTGCTAGGTCGTAGCAAATGACGTAGCTGAAGGCTATGCTAACTATCGTCTCGGCAAATGGGAGCGTATTTGTCAGCGTAGCTTCGCTAGCAAAGTCGGCTGTACAACTGAGGCGAGTGCTAGGAAGTGTCTCTAGACCTGCCGTGTGGCGGCGCTCGGTCTGCAATCACTGACAGTGGTGAAACGCGGGTCCGACGTATACTGGCGGACCGCGGCCGATTTAAAGGCTACCACCTAGCAAGTGTGGTGTCTGGCCGTGACACCACACCGACGACGCCACCATCACTAGCTGCCGCCACCAACATCGCCAGGCCTCAAACCTCTGTCTGTTGCCTCACCACTAGGGTATGTGGGGAGTTCAGCAGTCTGGCAGGACTATAACACTGGGCTCCATCCATCCCTGCATCTGCCGAGGTCTTAACAAAGACTCTTCTGTCCTGTGTCGCTGGAGGCCGAGACGCAGTCTGTTGTATATTCGGTGACAGACACTGAGGCTGCAGCCAGCCTGCTACGGAGGGAAACTTCTCCGATGCTGCGTGGTGAGCCACTGTAGCCACCAATTATCACTGGCAGGCCAGTGTTGGGAGCTCAACAAATTGGGAGATACTGTGCTGGTGCATTCCCTGCATTAGACAGGGATCAATACTAGCAGCAACGAAGATGATGACAGTAAATAAATGGTAGTAAAGAGTTTATTGTACCCATGAGTTGTCTTGTATACCCATCTCTGGCAGAGAATCACCAACCACTCCAAGCCATATTACCCACCTCTTTATATTTGGAGTCAGAAGAACTACTGAAGATGTAGATGGAGAACCAGCGGAAGACAGCAGCTGGTTCTGTGGTTCTCTAGCAGGAGCATCCAATGCTGCGATATGAGTAAATACCGATTGTAGAGTCTTTCTTGTGCATTTGTGGCTGTTTTTGCTGTCGTTTCTTCTTCCTAATTTTTGGATATACTGCGTAATTGTGGTGGTAGTAAATAAACAATATGTCTAAGCATTACCAGCTCTGGATGCGTCCTGCATCAGATGGGTCACGTAGCTCAGTTACAGGCAGAAATAGGTAAAATAAGAAGGGCACAAAGTAGTGAACAGTCGCATCTTAGCGCAACTATCCTTAATACTAACACCACTTCGTTGATAACGCCATTTTCCGGTAAATCATGCAAAGATGACATTCAGTTTTTTAATAATTTAGATGCAGATGCCAAGTTTGGAAACTGAAATAATGAGCCGTTACAAATTGTAGTCCATCTGAAATTAGCAGTTGATAGTATGGCGTATGTAATGTGTCATGAGAAATTAAGGGATGCAAAGTCCTTTCTTGGTCTGAGATAATTTTTAGCGCAAAGAGACAGAGGAAAATACTTCAAGGTGCTGCTGTGAGCAGCTTCAAGGGATACTGTACAAACAAGGAGAACATGGAGAGAGTTTTGTAGGGCACATTTGGAAAACTAATATTAGCAATTATGAGGTGACTATGGATGGTAACGTTAGTAAGGCTATATGACAGGCTGCCGAACAGAGAGCATTTGATGCAATTTTTAGTTTGCCACCAGAAATGTTATGCAGCGTTCGCGGCTCGCATGGAACTCGGAAAATCTTTGGATGAAGTGATAGATACTGTAGTAGTACTAGCTCAAATGGATGTGGCTGCCAAGCCATGAGAAAAGAAAGTGATATATAAAACAGATCTCAAATGTTTTAAATGTGTTCGTCAAAGTCATATTAATCGTAATTGTAGGGAACAACAGTGTAAACATGTAAATTGTAGGGCACTCCGAACGGAATTATTCTTGCAAAGATTCACAGAAACGAGGAAGATGGTCACAGGGTGAACGTAGTACCCCTCCATAAGACAGTACAGAGGGTGGTGTGTCCACTGTAAAATGCTCCTAGAGAAGGTTGGCACAGGTTACATATATGTTAAACCATTGGCAGACCTTTCTCTGACTAGTTTTGTGGAAGCAAAGTTGTGCAATTTTCTTTTAGGTACTGAATCTCCAGCATCAGTGGCAAGTAGGAACATACTTGGTGAAGTAGAACTGAATTCACCATGCTGCCTGACTTGTGGCGTTGGTGTTAGTAATATTAATCCACTGTGCTCAGAAATTCTGGGGTGGGAAAGTAACTTCCAGGTTAGTGTAGACATTCCCCCTATTGTGGGTAGCAGCTACAAAATACACTCCTGGAAATGGAAAAAAGAACACATTGACACCGGTGTGTCAGACCCACCATACTTACTCCGGACACTGCGAGAGGGCTGTACAAGCAATGATCACACGCACGGCACAGCGGACACACCAGGAACCGCGGTGTTGGCCGTCGAATGGCGCTAGCTGCGCAGCATTTGTGCACCGCCGCCGTCAGTGTCAGCCAGTTTGCCGTGGCATACGGAGCTCCATCGCAGTCTTTAACACTGGTAGCATGCCGCGACAGCGTGGACCTGAACCGTATGTGCAGTTGACGGACTTCGAGCGAGGGCGTATAGTGGGCATGCGGGAGGCCGGGTGGACGTACCGCCGAATTGCTCAACACGTGGGGCGTGAGGTCTCCACAGTACATCGATGTTGTCGCCAGTGGTCGGCGGAAGGTGCACGTGCCCGTCGTCCTGGGACCGGACCGCAGCGACGCACGGATGCACGCCAAGACCGTAGGATCCTACGCAGTGCCGTAGGGGACCGCACCGCCACTTCCCAGCAAATTAGGGACACTGTTTCTCCTGGGGTATCGGCGAGGACCATTCGCAACCGTCTCCATGAAGCTGGGCTACGGTCCCGCACACCGTTAGGCCGTCTTCCGCTCACGCCCCAACATCGTGCAGCCCGCCTCCAGTGGTGTCGCGACAGGCGTGAATGGAGGGACGAATGGAGACGTGTCGTCTTCAGCGATGAGAGTCGCTTCCGCCTTGGTGCCAATGATGGTCGTATGCGTGTTTGGCGCCGTGCAGGTGAGCGCCACAATCAGGACTGCATACGACCGAGGCACACAGGGCCAACACCCGGCATCATGGTGTGGGGAGCGATCTCCTACACTGGCCGTACACCACTGGTGATCGTCGAGGGGACACTGAATAGTGCACGGTACATCCAAACCGTCATCGAACCCATCGTTCTACCATTCCTAGACCGGCAAGGGAACTTGTTGTTCCAACAGGACAATGCACGTCCGCATGTATCCCGTGCCACCCAACGTGCTCTAGAAGGTGTAAGTCAACTACCCTGGCCAGCAAGATCTCCGGATCTGTCCCCCATTGAGCATGTTTGGGACTGGATGAAGCGTCGTCTCACGCGGTCTGCACGTCCAGCACGAACGCTGGTCCAACTGAGGCGCCAGGTGGAAATGGCATGGCAAGCCGTTCCACAGGACTACATCCAGCATCTCTACGATCGTCTCCATGGGAGAATAGCAGCCTGCATTGCTGCGAAAGGTGGATATACACTGTACTAGTGCCGACATTGTGCGTGCTCTGTTGCCTGTGTCTATGTGCCTGTGATTCTGTCAGTGTGATCATGTGATGTATCTGACCCCAGGAATGTGTCAATAAAGTTTCCCCTTCCTGGGACAATGAATTCACGGTGTTCTTATTTCAATTTCCAGGAGTGTATAAACATATTCCCTGGTTGTGTATCATGCCAAAGTTGCCTTAAAACATCGTATTGCTGAATTGGATGTAATACCAGTTTTACTGTCACACAGATCACCCCTACGCTAGAGACAGCCACCCAGAATGCGTGCAGGGTCCATTAAAGTGAGATCAGGCATACTGTAACAAAATGAACCCAGACTACCAGACGCAGTTAATACTGTCATGTGATGCTACCATTTTTTCCAGACTCTAAAGATCCAAAACGTTGTTTCACTTGATAGGCATTACAAATGAACAAATTCGAATTTGAAGAAATACAGTGAATAGGATAATCTATATGAGAATGCAACAGATGTGGTCGCAAATTATGCAATGTGGAATGTGCCAGGGTAGATACAGAATAATGGTAAGAAGCACAAGCTGCTGATCCAGTATATTTGCAGTTTTTTAGGCAACCTCACTGGATTCAGCACAGAAGTGGAATTTGGGGCCCTGTATCAGGAGACAAGATGTGGTTTCTGCTTAGTGGTGTCAAATAAATTACAAAAAAAGGTTTGAAGCAGGTTTATGAAACTGTCTTAGCTGGAAACTGTGGAACAGGGTTCTGCATAATAATATTGGTGGATGATACACAAAAAATATGTCTACTGTTATCTCAACCATTCACATAAAGAATGGAATTCACTTATCAGAAGATTGCATTACAGAGTCTACTAGACATGGATAAATCATTTCAAATTGTTGGTTTGGACATACTTCGACCATTTCCTCAAACACCTGCCCGAAAGTGTTGTGCTTTAGTGATAAGTGATCATTTTTCAAGTCCCTTCTGTGTGATAGCCATACGTAACCAGCAAGCACTAACAGTGGTATGAGCCATGGTTAATCAACGTACACTAAATTTTGAAACATCTAGAACAGTGATAACAATCCAGAGAACGAATTGAGAAACTCAGGGATAGTGTATTACACCTGCATTCAAATGGACAAACTAGAAGAAATCACTGCGCAAATGGAAAGTGTTGCTTTATTACATTAACAGTCGCCATGATAAATGAATTGCCATATTCCCTTACGCAGTAGTGACATATAACCCAAGCATGCAGGAGAGTACAGACTTATCCCCACAAGAGGTTGGTTTCTGTCGTGAGATGCATCTCCTTTTAAGGTATGTAAGCCCTCATTCAGGAAAAGGTATGTCATCAATTTGGAATTTCTTGAGAGGGTTGAAAAACACTTAGTGCCAAGTTGAAAAAAATGAACACCAAGACCTTGGAACCAGGAAGGTATCTACATCTACATCTACGTCCATACTCCGCAAGCCACCTGACGGTGTTTGGCGGAGGGTACCTTCAGTACCTCTATCGGTTCTCCCTTCTATTCCAGTCTCGTATTGTTCGTGGAAAGAAGGATTGTCGGTATGCCTCTGTGTGGGCTCTAATCTCTCTGATTTTATCCTCATGGTCTCTTCGCGAGATATACGTAGGAGGGAGCAATATACTGCTTGACTCTTCGGTGAAGGTATGTTCTCGAAACTTCAATAAAAGCCCGTACCGAGCTACTGAGCGTCTCTCCTGCAGAGTCTTCCACTGGAGTTTATCTATCATCTCCGTAACGCTTTCGCGATTACTAAATGATCCTGTAACGAAGCGCGCTGCTCTCCGTTGGATCTTCTCTATCTCTTCTATCAACCCTATCTGGTACGGATCCCACACTGCTGAGCAGTATTCAAGCAGTGGGCGAACAAGCGTACTGTAACCTACTTCCTTTGTTTTCGGATTGCATTTCCTTAGGATTCTTCCAATGAATCTCAGTCTGGCATCTGCTTTACCGACGATCAACATTATCTGATCATTCCATTTTAAGTCACTCCTAATGCGTACTCCCAGATAATTTATGGTATTAACTGCTTCCAGTTGCTGACCTGCTATTTTGTAGCTAAATGATAAAGGATCTATCTTTCTGTATATTCGCATCACATTACACTTGTCTACATTGAGATTCAATTGCCATTCCCTGCACCATGCGTCAATTCGCTGCAGATCCTCCTGCATTTCAGTACAATTTTCCATTGTTACAACCTCTCGGTACACCACAGCATCATCTGCAAAAAGCCTCAGTGAACTTCCGATGTCATCCACCAGGTCATTTATGTATATTGTGAATAGCAACGGTCCTATGACACTCCCCTGCGGCACACCTGAAATCACTCTTACTTTGGAAGACTTCTCTCCATTGAGAATAACATGCTGCGTCCTGTTATCTAGGAACTCCTCAATCCAATCACACAATTGGTCTGATAGTCCATATGCTCTTACTTTGTTCATTAAACGACTGTGGGGAACTGTATCGAACGCCTTGCGGAAGTCAAGAAACAAGGCATCTACCTGTGAACCCGTGTCTATGGCCCTCTGAGTCTCGTGGACGAATAGCGCGAGCTGGGTTTCACATGACCGTCTTTTTCGAAACCCATGCTGATTCCTACAGAGTAGATTTCTAGTCTCCAGAAAAGTCATTATACTCGAACACAATATGTGTTCCAAAATTCTGCAACTGATCGACGTTAGAGATATAGGTCTATAGTTCTGCACATCTGTTCGACGTCCCTTCTTGAAAACGGGGATGACCTGTGCTCTTTTCCAATCCTTTGGAACGCTACGCTCTTCTAGAGACCTACGGTACACCGCTGCAAGAAGGGGGGCAAGTTCCTTCGCGTACTCTGTGTAAAATTGAACTGGTATCCCATCAGGTCCAGAGGCCTTCCCTCTGTCGTCTATTTCGATATCTACCATTTTGTCATCTGTGCGACAATCTAGAGAAGGAACTACAGTGCAATCTTCCTCTGTAAAACAACTTTGGAAAAAGACATTTAGTATTTCGGCCTTTAGTCTGTCATCCTCTATTTCAGTACCATTTTGGTCACAGAGTGTCTGGACATTTTGTTTTGATCCACCTACCGCTTTGACATAAGACCAAAATTTCTTAGGATTTTCTGCCAAGTCAGTACATAGAACTTTACTTTCGAATTCATTGAACGCCTCTCGCATAGCCCTCCTCACACTAAATTTCGCTTCTCGTAATTTTTGTTTGTCTGTAAGGCTTTGGCTATGTTTATATTTGCTGTGAAGTTCCCTTTGCTTCCGCAGCAGTTTTCTAACACGGTTGTTGTACCACGGTGGCTCTTTTCCATCTCTTACGATCTTGCTTGGCACATACTCATCTAACGCATAATGTACGACGGTTTTGAACTTTGTCCACTGATCCTCAACACTATCTGTACTTGAGACAAAACTTTTGTGTTGAGCCAACAGGTACTCTGAAATCTGCTTTTTGTCTCTTTTTCTAAACAGAAACATCTTCCTACCCTTTTTAATATTCCTATTTACGGCTGAAATCATCGATGCCGTAACCGCTTTATGATCGCTGATTCCCTGTTCTGCGTTAACTTTTTCAAATAGTTCGGGTCTGTTTGTCACCAGAAGGTCTAATATGTTATCCCCACGAGTCGGTTCTCTGTTTAACTGCTCAAGGTAGTTTTCAGATAAAGCACTTTAAAAAATTTCACAGGATTCTTTGTCCCTGCCACCCGTTATGAACGTTTGAGTCTCCCAGTCTATATCTGGCAAATTAAAATCTCCACCCAGAACTATAACATGGTAGGGAAATCTACTCGAAATATTTTCCAAATAATCCTTCAGGTGCTCAGCCACAACAGCTGTTGAGCCAGGGGGCCTATAGAGACATAGGTACCTGTAATAAAAGTGCAACATCGCCAATCATGTCTTGCAGTAAGTAATGCTAACCAACCCCCATGCGCTGAAGGCATCCACACAAAAAATTGTTATATGTTATCAAGCACTCTATCAGGTAATATAAATGACGTCACAGGTTTGTGTTGGATTACAGATCCAGACGCACGACACAGCAGTGCACATAAGCCAAAGCTACGTGAGCCGTGCTCACTCCCAACTATGCGTTTTCGTGAACTTCACTGTCTATCTATGTTTGGTTTCCCGCCCTTGTTGTGGTTGCGTCGTGGTTCTTCTTCCTTCTACATGTGGCAGCAGTGATGTGTATCGAAATTTACACTGTGTACGATCTTTGGTTTGGTGCATATAATTTCCAGCTAGGGGTTCTGCAGGCAGTCGGTCGGTTTTTGCGGACAGGCTGGCAGCCTCTGTGCAGTGTCAGAGCGTGTGTGCAGCTGTCCGATCGCTACGAGTTGTGGTTCACCGACCCAGGATGTCAAATTTGAGTAGTGACTTCAACTACCAAAGCCACGTACATTCATGTTGTGGTGCTTCGTTTAGGTGGTTTCCTGTTGGGGCAACACATTGTGTTTCTACTGCTGAAATTTAGCCGCCATGCAGTGGAATTAACTATTTTGGTTGACTACAATTCGAGTGCACCGGCGGAATTTTCTGCCTTGTGGCCGTTAGTGGTCTGGTCACCTGCCCTGGGCACTGACGTAATCTCAGGCAGCGTCCCTTCCTCACCAGTTGTCGCTGTCCAACATGGTGTGTTGACAGCTAATACATTATCACGTTTGTAACCTTTTCTGTTTGGTGTGTTAACAACTAATACGAGGGCAGTTCAATAAGTAATGCAACACATTTTTTTTTCTGAAACAGGGGTTGTTTTATTCAGCATTGAAATACACCAGGTTATTCCCCAATCTTTTAGCTACACAACACTATTTTTCAACGTAATCTCCATTCAATGGTACGGCCTTACGCCACCTTGAAATGAGGGCCTGTATGCCTGCACGGTAGCATTCCACTGGTCGATGTCGGAGCCAACGTCGTACTGCATCAATAACTTCTTCATCATCCGCGTAGTGCCTCCCACGGATTGCGTCCTTCATTGTGCCAAACATATGGAAATCCGACGGTGCGAGATCGGGGCTGTAGGGTGCATGAGGAAGAACAGTCCACTGAAGTTTTGTGAGCTCCTCTCGGTTGCGAAGACTTGTGTGAGGTCTTGCGTTGTCATGAAGAAGGAGAAGTTCGTTCAGATTTTTGTGAACAATTGTGACAGCACTACCAACAGAGATGTCAAGTTGAGCACTGAGTTGTTTGATGGTGATCCGTCGATCATCTCGAACGAGTATATTCGCACGCTCCACTATTGCAGGAGTCACAGCTGTGCACGGCCGGCCCGCACGCGGGAGATCAGACAGTCTTGCTTGACCTTGCGGCGATGATGACACACACTTTGCCCAACGACTCACCGTGCTTTTGTCCACTGCCAGATCACCGTAGACATTCTGCAAGCTCTATGAATATCTGAGATGCCCTGGTTTTCCGCCAAAAGAATCTCGATCACTGCCCGTTGTTTGCAACGCACATCCGTTACAGACGCCATTTTAACAGCTTCGTACAGCGCTGCCACCTGCCGGAAGTCAATGAAACTATACGAGACAAAGCGGGAATGTTTGAAAATATTCCACAAGAAATTTCCGGTTTTTTCAACCAAAATTGGCCGAGAAAAAAAATGTGTTGCATTACTTATTGAACTGCCCTCGTACATTCTCCATTGAGGATTATCACGTTTGTAACCTTTTCTGTTTGAGTTCTCATGCACTGATTGATGGGAAGCAAGTCGTTGTGTCAGTTGATTCGTGGATGTCCTGTGGTTGGGTTCTGACAGATCAAGTGTAGTTGGGCTCACCACCTGTCTCGCATAAGTGAACGAGGGCAGACCAACCTCCCTCGAGGCTCCTGAGTGCCACCGGTGTTTAATTATCCGTTTTCAGCTACTTTAAATTGAAAGCTTATGGTTATTTTTCTTTTGTCTCAAAAATTTTGCAAAATTAATTCTGAAATTTATCTTTCAAGCTTGAACATTGCGGCCTTCAGGCTTTAAAAGATTATGGTAATATATTTTAATATTTTGAAACTTAATTGTGGCCATCAGCCACTGATATTGCACCTTGCATATGTTTGTTCTAGCTGCTTAAACTTAAGGCTTTCCACATGGCCATGATATGTTTTTTTATTTACTTCATTTGCCTCTTTTATTGCATTTTAATCTTGTCGGTTTTTAAGATTTCTTGGTTTTAAACATTCTGGCCTTCTGCCTTTGAAAGTCTATGGTAGTATATTCTGAAATTTTGAAATTTTATAGTAGTCCTCGGCCATTTGTATTGCACCTTGCATTTGTTTGTTCTATCTACTTTGCTGTAATTTTTTAAAATTATTTTATTGCTATCTGAAATGGATTTTGTCTTGTTGATTTGTTAAGATTTGTTGTTTGGAGGCCTTCAGCCGTGAAAGAGTCGCATTCGGTAAATATCCGGCTATGTAAAAATTATTAAATTACAATAAATTACAATTAGAAGGCGAAACTGACCTCAACCTATTTGTCCCTTTCCACAATACTATTACCTGTTCTGCCCAGCGCGTTCAGCGGGAGTATTACTTCGTTTGTCCACTTAAAGTGACAGTAGAGGCACTGCTCCCGTTTCTGACGAATCTGCACAAGGAGTAAGGGCAGTGTTTGGGAAAATGGAAAAGAAGGGTAAAATCAAGGAACAAGAAGACACCTCATCGGTTATTCTGACACATTGCTAGGGGGGAATACCAAGATAACAAGAGGATTTCGTCTTCCTTTAGGCCACAGTGTAGTTCCAACCCAGGGCGAGAAGTAGCAGTTCCAGCTCCAGGCATCGAGCTTAGGACGAAGGAGGAAAAGGAAAAAGTGAAGCCTCGTCGTAGGAAGTCTACTGCGCTTGCTGTTGTCAGGTGGCATAAGGCCTAGAGGTTCATCCTGCAAGAAGTAGCGTATTGTTCACACAACGGCTGGAGGTAGTAATGTGAGATCATAGTAAATCCCAAGAATGTATTGCAGTCTATGGGTGGTGGGAAACGAAATAAAGCAGTTAGGAGATACTTCTGGAAAGCTGCAATATGCAAGGAGAAAATCAGTGGTTGCGTTCAGCTTTTAAACGTCTATAGAGGCAGCTACATTGAACTACAGAGAGCCCGCGAATCTGACAGAAAAGTGATTGGAAAAGGGGTTAGCTATTTGCAGGTGGTTGAATACTGAAGACAGTAGTATTCAGTACGATTGGTGCAAAGCATTTAGACAAGATCAAATAACGCCTGAGAGCAAGTAAAAGATGCTAGAGCAGTCAACTAACGAACAATAGACCTGCGCATCACACAGGTCAGCAGCCTTGAAAAGGACGTAGTAAGTGATACTCAACACCTATGGCTCCTAGCTGTAAATAGTATAAAGGAACAAGTGACACCGTGAAAGATGCAGAAGAACGCAATGTGCCAATTTTTGTAAATTTATTGCTGTCAACATACAACAAGAATCCTTAGGGCCAGATTTCCTTAAGGGAAGGAACTGCAACGGTGCACGCCACAGCCACAGCCATGAACCGCATCGAGACGCCTGACACTACTTCTGACTCTGCCTACTGGAGTTGGTGGTCTGCTGATGCAGTAGGAGTTAGGCACTTGCGCGTCGCCGAGGTACTACCCGTTAATGGCATGGGACGTTTACTATGCTTCAGGAAGTGTCTGTGGGTCACACCGATACCTGGCCCACGGTCACTGACCATTGTTCGAGACATTTCCGCGTGGCACAGAAACACAGCCACATGGCCAGCACCGGACAGCGGCGGTTAAATCACCACCTCTTCCAGTACCAACTCGTCATCGTTGTACAGGTAGGCAACAGAGTGAAGTCCATGCCGGCCAGGTTGTGCCGATGATGCCGTCGTTAACACCGTCGTCATGGCTCGAACATTTGTACACCGCCTGACCACTTGGGCGCTTGTTCTATTTAGCACTCACACGCTTTCTCGGGACTACGACCGATGCTTCTGCCGAGGTCCTAAAGCCGTCGGCACACGGACCGTGCTGTCGAACGTTAACGTTGAGCGTGCCAAGTTCAACGTGCTCCTGAACGCTCAGGAACGATGCGACTTGTGCATACGGTACGTGGGCGCCAACGTGGTATACGCGAAAGCAATGCACTGCAGCGGCCGTTGAGGTATGTTTCTAGTTCGTAAATCACACTGTTTACTCAATGGGCACGTGAAAATACCCACGTGTTTTTAAACGCACACTTCCTCCATCGTCCACGTAAAGGAAAGTACCATGTCCAATCAATAAGGACATAGGCTTACAACAGTTCCATTACAAACTGTGCGGTACAAATTTGGAATACTTCTCCGCATAAGATAAATATTATTTCATCATTTCCACATTTTAATAAAACCCCAAGATCAGCCTTACTTGATCACTGTTCCTACCCAATAGCAGAATCTTTGCAACATGTGAATTACGAAGTGTAAAAGAAAAAGGAGCAAAATATCTTTATACAAGCAGCGCAAGCCGTCCTGTAGATTAAGCCAATCGAAGGAAGTCATCCCTGAAGAAAGGTGAACTTACATTTACATAACATCAAATTTTATAGTATATACTTATGTTAAACTAATAATAAAGTTTCAGAACCTAATAAAAACGCAAATGTTAGGAAAAAAAATTTGCTAGTTTTAAGACGCGAACCACCGCCCCAACCATCATCTGATTTCACGATAGAAATGCTACCTCTTTTTTTTTTAATCTCATTTTGTTCGGTTTCGTTCTTTGCATCTGCTCAGGGCGGACGTCGTAAGACATCCATTTAAGTTCGTTGTTGATCGATTAACTCAGTTTTTTTATTACAGAGGGCAGATAACACTGACCGAACACGCTGAGCTACCGTGCTGGCTAACTACTCATTACGCTAAACCAACATCACATGTTCTGTTACTAATCATATTTTGTTACCCCTTGCTGAAAATCTTAATCGTAGATATGTTACTAAATGAAATTTAATTATGACAAATTGTATCAAGAACAATGCGTTTTGGGTGGCTCTTCAGTGTATCGCCGCCTTCAAATAGCCTACTCTCATAATACACAAGTTACAATAATTCTTTTGCCACGAATATGATGTTTCTCATTATTTTATTGGTACGAATCACACGACTAACAACGGGTTTTCCAGTGATTCTCAATTTGCTGGTGCTCAGAAACGGCATATATACGTATAGGCTTGAAATGAATGCCAATATGGCCTCTCACAACTCTGTACTGACGGGAGACGGCGTGCGTGTGACGTAGGTGGCGTTGTGCCCTCTCATTGGTCAACGCTCAGATGCACGCTCAGAATATCTGACATGCCAGATATTGCTCTGCACGTTCGTAAAGACTGCCGAACGTGTTATTCCAATCTATGACGTCAGAAACTCGGCACGCTCAACGCTCAACGTTCGGATGCACGGTCCGTGTGCCGGCGGCTTAACGGGAGACTCTTTCGATTTGTCGCCTGGGCCGAGACGCAGTCTCAATGACAGCAGCCGACACTGCGGACGCTGCACTGTGGCTGGAAACACGAGACGTCCTCTGATGCAGTGTCAGCGGGGACATTAAGCGCTAACTACCATTGACAGGGGTACCGTTGGGAGGCCTACACGCCAGGAGGCAGTGTCGCCGTGTATTTGCCGCGTTCACCAGGGATCAACACTAGCAGCACTGAAAACTGAATGAATGTAAATAAACAGTAATAAAGAGCTTCGTGTATCCACAAGTTGCCTCTGCTTCTCCACCAACACCCATCTTCAACAGAGAATTACCACCCACACCAAACCATCCTAGAAACTTATAACTTATTAACAGTACCTAAATGTAAATTATTCTTTTACATTTGACTGACTGCATCAATCGAAGGAGGCAGGTAATTTTCTAGCAAATTCAGATGAAAAATTGTATACTGCTAATTTTACTAGTTCACCACTCTTGGCGTGAGGAGCTTTACTGTCTAGTGCTCATGTATAATTGGAACAATAACACATATTGAGCAAAATCACTGTTTAAAAAAAATGGTGTTAAACAAAATCAATAAAATAAAGTTGCCAATTCTGAAAACTTGTCTGGTTATTCCATTGACTGGGGAGAGATGTGAGGAACTCGAGACATATGTAGCTCGTTCACGTATATTCAAGGTTGTTTCAGTAGAAAAATCCAACAGCGTACAGCCCGTCTGTAAGCACATACATTTTGCAGACGTCATCCGCCGAAAGCTGACGAAGGAAGTGGGGTGCACTGTGACGAAGATGTCGGCCGCCGTTATTGGGCGACATCTGGCAGTGGCGTTTGTCAATCATTGCCCCTGTTACTGCGACCGTAGCCTTGAGCATACAGTACTTATACCTGACTTGTCAGAGAAGGAGAGAGGGATCAAATATAGCTTTCCAAAAATAGCTCCCACCAGTCGTCAAAGTTACCATTCAATTTTTATTTACCATGACTGGTTTAGAATCGAGATTCATCGTAGGATGGTATTCATGTAATGAATGTCTACAGCATTGTGAGGTTCGTGTAACTGGAACAAGACATAAAAAAGAAACAAGTAACCACTGAATGTGGCGAGAGCTATTTACAAAATGAGATCGACTTAAAGGCGTTATTTATGGTTATTAGTACCCATTGGTTTATTGCTCGTGAAAATACGGTTCTGGAAATCTTAATTTATGTTTTGCAGTGATGTTAAACCGAAATAACTACGTAACTTCTGTTACTGGAGCTATTCCCACGTGCTTTACACAATAGAAATAAACCAGCGAGCGTGTTCAAAGATTATTCGTTAGCGTAGAGACTTTCTTCACGAAGCACTTGAATTGTAGTTTGGTGATAGTGACATCAGAACTTCACTTGCGGATACATTTAATGAAATATGGAGCTATATGGGCGTTTGGGACGGTGGTACATGATAGGAGGGGGTCATGTGTGTGTGTGCGTTGTGTGTGTACTTGCATGTGTGTGTGTGTGTGTGTGTGTGTGTGTGTGTGTGTGTGTGTGTGTGGTGTGGTTGTGAAAAAAGAGATGGAGTTGAGTAGGTGTGCCACTGAGGAAGGGCGTGGGGCACACCCACTAAATACTCCCTTTTCACACACTCGCATCCACGCGCATGTACACACACACACACACACACACACACACACACACATACACACGCACACACACACAGTCACATACACACACAAACCTCACCCCATCACACCCCCCAAACCCCCGCCCCAAATGCCCATGAAACTCAACATTTCATTAATTGAACCCACACGATAAGCTTTGATGTTTAGTTCGTAAGCAATAATCAATGTTTATCAACGGAAAAGAAAGACGTAAGACATAATTTCAGTACGAAAACTGTAGACGAAATATCATCTTCAACTCTTACTTTGACACGTTATGTAACTAGCACATGCCAATTTTGCAATTTGAACGTATGTCACTTTTCTACACTAATGATCATGAAAATTGCTACACCACGAAGATGACGTGCTACAGAAGCGAAATTCAACGGACAGGAAGAAGATGCTGTCATACGCAAATGATTAGCTTCTCAGAACATTCACACAAGGTTGGCGCCGGTGGCGACACCTACAACGTCCTGACATGAGGAAGGTTTCCAACCGAATTCTCATACACAAACAGCAGATGACCGGCGTTGCCTGATGAAACGTTGTTGTGATGCTTCGTGTAAGGAGGAGAAATGCGTACCATCACGTTTCCAACTTTGATAAAGGCCGGATTGTAGCCTATCGCGATTGCGGTTTATCGTATCGCCACATTGCTGCTCGCGTTGGTCGAGATCCAGTGACTGTTAGCAGAATATGGAATCGGTGGGTTCAGGAGGGTAATACGGAACGCCGTGCTTGTTCCCAACGGCCTCGTATCACTAGCAGTCGAGATGACAGGCATCTTATCCGCATGCCTGTAACGGATCGTGCAGCCACGTCTCGATCCCTGAGTCAACAGATGGGGACGTTTGCAAGACAACAACCATGTGCACGAACAGTTCGGCGACGTTTGCAGCAGCATGGACTATCAGCTCGGAGACAATGGCTGCGGTTACCCTAGCCGCTGCATCACAGATAGGAGCGCCTGCGATGGTGTACTCAACCACGAACCTGGGTGCACGACTGGCAAAACGTAATTTTTTCGGATGAATCCTGGTTGTGTTTACAGCATCATGATGGTCGCATCCGTGTTTGGCGACATCGCGGTGAACGCACATTGCAAACGTGTATTCGTCATAGCCATACTGCCGTATCACCCGGCGTTATGGTATGGGGTGCCATTTGTTACACGTCTCGGTCACCTTTTATTCACATTGACGGAACTTTGAACACTGGACGTTACATTTCAGATGTGTTACGACCCGTGCCTCTACCCTTCATTCGATCTCTGCGAAACCCTACATTTCAGCAGGATAATGCACGACCGCATGTTGCAGGTCCTGTACGGGCCTTTCGGGATACAGAAAATGTTCGACTACTGCCCTGGCCAGCACATTCTCCAGATCTCTCACCAACTGAAAACGTCTGGTCAATGGTGGCCGAGCAACTGGCTCGTCACAATACGCCAGTCACTACTCTTGGTAAACTGTGGTATCGTGTTGAAGCTGCATGGGCAACTGTACCTGTACACGCCATCCAAGCTCTGTTTGATTCAATGCCCAGAGGTATCAAGGCCGTTATTGCGGCCAGAGGTGGTTGTTCTGGGTACTGATTTCTCAGGATCTATGCACCCAAATTGCGTGAAAATGTAATCACATGGCAGTTCTAGTATACTATATTTGTCCAATGAATACCCGTTTATCATCTGCATTTCTTCTTGGTGTAGCAATTTTAATGGCCAGCAGTGTAATAGTGAATATAATATAAATCGATATACTTTTGCCTGACAAGGTGGCCGAGCGGTTCTAGGCGCTACAGTCTGGAACCGCGAGACCGCTACGGTCGCAGGTTCGAATCCTACCTCGGGCATTGATGTGTGTGATGTCCTTAGGTTAGTTAGATTTAAGTATTCCTAAGTTCTAGGGGACTGATGACCTCAGAAGTCCCATAGTGCTCAGAGCCATTTTTTATATACTTACTTACTGCCACCAATATCCAAAGAGAGGGCTGAGTAAAGAAAGTCTCTGCCCCAACTTATATTCTTTGAACAAAACTTCAGTCACCCTCTTTGGTTTATTTACACTGTGTAAAGCAAATGGATGCTGCTACCTGTGGCAAAGCTTTTGTAGCCGTTAACATTACTTGGAAACAAACTCCATGTTTTCCAGAACAATGTGTTCGCCAGGACTAAACCAACGGGTCTTAATAACCGCAGGTAACGCCTTTCGGTCGATTTAATAATGTAAATAATGTTTGCTACATTCAGTGCTTAAGTGGTTTGTGTCTTACATCTTGCTGCAGCTACATGCCTCCACTATGCCCCAAACACCCATATGAAGTTTTGCGTCTTATGATGGACTACAAGGCAATTCGAAATCCATGCTGTAAATAGAAATTGAAGAATCACGAAAGGAGAATGACAGCAGTTATATAATCACAGTCACAGTATTCCACATCCACAATAGATAAAGATTTAATCAAATGTGTATCTATTTCAATTAAAAAAATTATTTTTTATAATTGTCTAGATTGAGTACTAAGTTATAAAACTTTAAAATGTTACGACTAGTTTCATCTGACTTCGCTCATGGCAAAGACTATGTCACTGTAAAGTTTATTGAAAACCCCTGCATCGTCTGTGAAGCTCCGAGCTTGTCCGCAGAAGCGACACGTTGAATACTTAAGTGAATAATCAGCAACGTAAAACTATTTCAAAACCATACTAAATGAGATTCTTACGTTTCATAATGAGTGAAATCTCATTGAATATGCTTTCGAAATAGCTGGTTTTATTTTGCTGGTTATTCAGTTTTGCACTGAAAGTATCACACATGTGGACATAGCATAAGGTACATAAACTATGCAGGGTTTATCGGTAAGCTGTGTGCCAACATTTATTTTCTCATGTGCGACCTGTAGATGGTTAAGTTGTCAACTGAACCCAGTTGACAGTCAACATTTTAATCTTTTGTACAGCACGCGAGCTACACAGTTACAATTTTTTGTTTTTAAGTTTTAAGTTAGTTACATAAACGAGCGGGTACTTTCATGTTACGAAAACACACAAGATGACAATAAAGTAATGAAAGGTGCAAGAACCAGAAATGTTACAAGTACCTTGTAAAGAATATTTCGAAAAGAAGTACACTCCTGGAAATGGAAAAAAGAACACATTGACACCGGTGTGTCAGACCCACCATACTTGCTCCGGACACTGTGAGAGGGCTGTACAAGCAATGATCACACGCACGGCACAGCGGACACACCAGGAACCGCGGTGTTGGCCGTCGAATGGCGCTAGCTGCGCAGCATTTGTGCACCGCCGCCGTCAGTGTCAACCAGTTTGCCAGTATGTGCAGTTGACGGACTTTGAGCGAGGGCGTATAGTGGGCATGCGGGAGGCCGGGTGGACGTACCGCCGCATTGCTCAACACGTGGGGCGTGAGGTCTCCACAGTACATCGATGTTGTCGCCAGTGGTCGGCGGAAGGTGCACGTGCCCGTCGACCTGGGACCGGACCGCAGCGACGCACGGATGCACGCCAAGACCGTAGGATCCTACGCAGTGCCGTAGGGGACCGCACCGCCACTTCCCAGCAAATTAGGGACACTGTTGCTCCTGGGGTATCGGCGAGGACCATTCGCAACCGTCTCCATGAAGCTGGGCTACGGTCCCGCACACCGTTAGGCCGTCTTCCGCTCACGCCCCAACATCGTGCAGCCCGCCTCCAGTGGTGTCGCGACAGGCGTGAATGGAGGGACGAATGGAGACGTGTCGTCTTCAGCGATGAGAGTCGCTTCTGCCTTGGTGCCAATGATGGTCGTATGCGTGTTTGGCGCCGTGCAGGTGAGCGCCACAATCAGGACTGCGTACGACCGAGGCACACAGGGCCAATACCCGGCATCATGGTGTGGGGAGCGATCTCCTACACTGGCCGTACACCACTTGTGATCGTCGAGGGGACACTGAATAGTGCACGGTACATCCAAACCGTCATCGAACCCATCGTTCTACCATTCCTAGACCGGCAAGGGAACTTGCTGTTCCAACAGGACAATGCACGTCCGCATGTATCCCGTGCCACCCAACGTGCTCTAGAAGGTGTAAGTCAACTACCCTGGCCAGCAAGGTCCCCGGATCTGTCCCCCATTGAGCATGTTTGGGACTGGATGAAGCGTCGTCTCACGCGGTCTGCACGTCCAGCACGAACGCTGGTCCAACTGAGGCGCCAGGCGGAAATGGCATGGCAAGCCGTTCCACCGGACTACATCCAGCATCTCTACGATCGTCTCCATGGGAGAATAGCAGCCTGCATTGCTGCGAAAGGTGGATATACACTGTACTAGTGCCGACATTGTGCATGCTCTGTTGCCTGTGTCTATGTGCCTGTGGTTCTGTCAGTGTGATCATGTGATGTATCTGACCCCAGGAATGTGTCAATAAAGTTTCCCGTTCCTGGGACAATGAATTCACGGTGTTCTTATTTCAATTTCCAGGAGTGTATTTGTAAAGGGAGACATGTTGTCCGCGCTTCACCAGAATTCCCAGCATGTTTTCGTGTTTTCTGCAGGTGCTGCTGGCTATACTTGTGCCACGCTGTAGGCAAAGCTTTTCAGTGTGCTCCTCATGTTCCAGAATCTGCCGTTTAGTGTTGCGATTACATGTTTATGGATCACCATAGCGGCAGTTAATTTGCAAGAATTAAGTACGAAAACAGCTGGTGAACTTTCGCTCAGAGACAATTTAGAATGAAAACGGTCGTGGCGTAATGCAAGTACGTGAAATACAGCTATGGTGGTTTTCACTGACATTTACTTTAGGCATGTGTATCGTTCACCGGTGGGACACGATGGCAAACATATAAAGCGCCCTATTTCATCGCATGTAAAGTCCGCCCACGGTAACTGACTGGTCAGCGCGACAGAATATCAATCCTGAGGGCCCGGGTTCGATTCCCGGCTGGGTCGGACATTTTCTCCGCTCTGGAACTAGGGGTTGTGTTGTCCTAATAATCATCATTTCATACCCATCGACGCACAAGTCGCAGAAGTGGTCTCAAATCTAAATACTTGCACCCGGCGAGCGGTTTACCCGACGAGAGGCCCTAGTCTTACGACATTATAATCGCATGTAAATATCTGTAACGCGAAAATATTTCCAACACAATCTCGTAGCTTGTCTAAATAACACAGCAAAAAATCGTTGATGGTGAATCAGGCTGAAGAAATTAATTAAAATTTGTACGAAGCCCGGTATTCTAATCCAGGTCTGCTGCTCACTTCAGTGTATTCCGTATCATAGGTAAAGTTGTGACTTAACATGTCTCTGGAACATATAATTTCCTCACAGAAATGAATTGACATTCACCTGTTGCTCTGAACGTGTCCTACGACGACAGAAACCATTTATTAATATATAATGAAATTCGTGATCTGAACTTTGTTATTCAGACAGACTACACAGAGGACCGAGACGTCATAAAAAAGTATTACGGTGTTTTTTACTAGAGGAAAGTGAGAGTCCAGTGGTGCACGCATAATTGTCCCTGGCCAGTTCGATTCGAACTAAGGGAACAGTGGTGGCTCTTACCCAAAAATCTGCCCTTCCCGAAGGCCAAGTTTGAATATTTCCTTTAACCACCATTTTAGACATACGACTTACTCAGGCAGAACATTTGTAGGCAGAAACAAAATTTTTAATGAAAGGTCAAAACGTGTATGTTCATTCATTTGTCTCCCCCTACATGGAGTTTCAAATTGGTTGTGGTGCATTCAAATGCCGATGTTACTTTTCTTCTCGAACTGCCGTTCGGAGGTGGGCACTGAATACACCATTACGGTCTTCAAATCGAGACCTACCATGCAGTTTCAATACCCTGTTACTCCATGAGGTGACAGATATTGAAACAGTTGTCAAAATGTTCTCAAGAAGAGATATGCAGAACCTCTCGGGAATTGTAGGGCAACTGGGTGAACAGCGCTTCTGTCATTCTTGTGGCGTGGGGTAGTCTGGAGAATATAATGGCACATAAAATTGCTTCGGAAGACACTTGCCTGTAATGGGCAGGAGTGCTAGTTTTAGTACTGTTCTCGTATAACGCTGTGAACTTTAGCGAAGTTTAATGGTAATGGATAATAACAGCAGAGCACCATCAGCATTCCACAGCGAATAGTGCCAGTGATACATTATGATTTATTGCATAAGTGAGACTTTTCTTCAGCATTCTGTCTGTATTTGAAAACTTGGGTAGGGTGTGCGTTTGAGATGTACGGAAAATGAAGGTACAAACAACAATACAACTACGTAGCATTGCAGTAACGGTAGGCGCTGATTATTTTCTACAAAATGATAGAAGCAGGTATTATTTACACGGGATACGTTATTTTAAATGCTACGTAATTTAAGTTGTGGTTTCCGTTCTAAAATTTAGTACTTTCTTCGGTCGCATGCCTCAGTATGTATGGTTCCTACGTGAAGTACGCACAGTTTACGTCCTACGATGTCTCTAACCTGAGACTGTGCTTCATACCCTTTCGCGTGGGGAGGTGTATTTGTGGTTGTTCGCATTTGAGGATAGCGTGTTTATCATAGAGGGAGGTGCAATACGTCTGTCACACACTGGATCAGTATAATTGTGGGTCAGGTAGAAGCGCTTCAACCTTTAGAATATGCTGTTCGTCCGATATCTAAAGACATAATTGTACCTTATTCCACCTCTACCAGGACATTACTCACCTAACGGCATGAAGAGCTGAGCCGACTCTTCACATTCCGAAAGCGTAAAGTCGAATGCTGCGAGACATACATTTGTATGACCATTAATATTGTTCTTCATTGACTTTTACAATACAGTCCTGAAGGAATAGTGAACTACAATATCTGAGCTCTCATTTACTCTTCACTTACTTTGGTGGTTCGTCTGGTTACTGATGGAGGTGTGTTTGTGCAAAACTAACATATAGATCATTTCTGCTACTCACAAATGGTGTCATGTCCTCGCTGTCTGTGAAGAAGAATACTGTCAGGCGTCTAAAAAAATTTCTCTGGATGAAAGCAGCTCTCTAGTCGTTAGGTACCAGAAATTCACTCGCTGCTGCACAAGGTGAAGTGTTTTTTAAGTGGTTTAGTTTCAATACTTGTTTTAATGGGTTTCATTTCGATTTATTATTCGTCTGTTTCTATGCAAAAATTTCGCTGACGATAACATTTAATACTCGGTAAAGTCTTTACAGTACGTTGTGGTGTTTAGATCTAAGTGCGTACTGAAATAAATTCTTCCTACACGAATTTTTAAATTTAATTTCCTTATATTTATTCCAGAAAATAAGTATCTCTACAGTTCTTGTAATTATATGTCACATAAAATAAATGTTGCACTGTACATTATTTTTCAGACTAACTGCTACATTTCGTTACTATCACTCAAATAACCACAATATCTTAATAATAACCATCAAATACTGAATAATGCTCTCAAACATACGCTTTAAATAAACACTGCACGCAATTCCCCATGCGTTTCCCTACCTATATTCAAATATTTCATTTAAAATTAACACTTGTTTTCCTTAAATTGTCTGGTTTGGTGCAACGTATGTCTTATACCAGTCAGCTAATTATACAACAAACGAATGACAAGTACAACATATTACATCATTGCTTGAATAACGGCAATGGAATCCCTCTGCTGCTTGGTGGCCAGTTTGATGTCATCACTCATGCTGCTGATGTCAGCTACTTCTTTCTTCACAGTTACACACATGGTGGTGTATGATGCTCATAAGAACAGGTTTTCGAATACTTTAATGCAGGTTTTGTTCCCCACTTCTGGTGACTTAATCCTGTCTCTCAACCATATTTCTCCTTACGTCTTCCTAGGCTTATTGTGTATTACTGGAAGTAAAGCAGGTTTACGAAATGTGGACGTACACGGGATGGACAGAAATATGGACACACTGTGAGAAATGCATGCTTGAACATAAATGCAGATGCTAGCCGAGTCTGCAGGTTTCGCTGTTGTTTTTGACCGCCTACGGCGCCTGTGAAATGCCGTCAACACGTTGCAAGTATCAAGCGTGGTCGGAACATGTAACACCATAGCTCTAATGCTGTACGGATTTATTTTGCCTTTTGCTTTGGTTTAATGTTATAACATTATCTGTAAATGTGTTTGAATCGATAACATAAAACTGTATACTCCTTTCTTTGTTAAACTTTGATGTCATGATTTGATTCTATGCAATGTAGTATATCTGTCATTTAAATTCTTTGTCCCATGGAGGGAACAAAACTTACTATATATAATTGTAATTTCTGTGTGAATAATTTTTTGTAGAAATGTCAGTATGTGCAAATGTTCTGTTTTATTTTATGTGTTTGGTTTCTATTATGTAAACTGCTGATCCTCACTTAGGGTTCTTAATTATCCTGTATGTAAAAGGTAGTGTGGTTCCCCTCCGGAACGCAACTTAGTAGTGCCCGCAAATTGTGGTTGGCCTGGGTAGAAAAGGTGGAACAAGAGTCAGTCGGGGACGGGCTACCAAACTGCGCACTGCCCATGTTAAAGTTGTATGTTGTGCTGGTTTCGAGAGAGGCTTTTCCTGCCGCTAACCAATGCCTCGGATGGATGGATAAATAGCTGGATTTCTGGAATTGGTATCTGTCATCGCCACCACGAAGGGACAGAGTCCAACAATTCTGCCTGCAAATGCACCTACCAACATACAGTTGCCACCACATTGCGCAATCACTGTAACGGAATACTATAATAATGTACAGTGAAGGATCAGCTTATTGAATGTTTTAGTATGCACAAATATAAGGTAACTTATAACTGAATTTATGTACCTACCTTGAATTCTTCCTTATCACAACACCTCTCAGGTTCCTCTCCATTTGAACTATGATTACCGAGTGTCCTAGTTTGTGTAAAAAATGAAAACTTCAGAGCCAAATAGTTAGTTGTTTGATCTTTGGTAAGAAGGGAATATTCAGATTTACTGCGGATTCAGTGAAATTGGGGGAGGTAGTAAATGTGGTTTTGTGAAGTTTCAGAGTCACCTATTCAATCATTTACTTGAAAGTAAAAGACTGGTAATAAAGACAGTTTGCTATTTCTTTTAAAGATTAAAAGTTCTTAAAACTGAGGCTTATAGAGTGTTGCTTAGTTAATGATCATAGTGCTGCCTGTAGTAAATTTTAAAAGGTGAGTCAGTTTCTTGCAAATTTGTCAACATTGTGTTTCACTGTAGTAAAACTAGAAAACAGCAATAGTAGAAAGTTTTATGTTCATGATTGCTAAGTGTTTGTCTCTCTTGTGTATTGGAAGTGCATATTAATAGTATAACTGGATCCACAGTTTGTCTATTGTGCTAATGCTGGGTAACAAGTAACGGGAAGTCCACTATTTATGAAAACAATAATTTATTTATTCAAAAGACAGTGAGAAGTAACCTGTTAGTGAATTACATTTAACTTTCATTCTAAATAGAATAGTATTTAGTTGATAGATATTTAACCTGTTACCAGCTCATAATTTTGCAGTGAACAACATTTATAATTCAATGCAATTAGGAAAGTGTTTGAAAAATAATACTTAACCTATGTCCAATTTATGATTCTGCAGTGAATATTAATAGTAATGTTATAAAAACCATTTAGTCTGAATAAGCCCTGAAAGTGATAGAGTGTTTCGTGATCTGTTACATTTACGCAAATAGTTTGTTCTGCTCTGTTAGCTTCCAATCTTAACCGTGAACATATGCAGGTGTCAGAGTTCGTTGCACTCGCGTGTGGCAATATATAGGTTGTGTTTGTCCGTTAAGGTTACTCATACTTAATTTCTTGAACAAGAATGTCGATCATCCTCTTGCCTAATGAGGCTGGCGACCGTTTTCCTTGTTCTTTGAACAGTGTAGATAGGTAGAATATTGTTTGTACTGTTCAAATATTTACGTAATTCTGACTTTCATTTCCGGTAAGCCACCCCTGTTAGGTACAAAACGGTCAACATATCAAAATTCCTCTCAGAGGGTAACACTGCTCTGTTGCTTTATACCATAATTGCTCTAACTACATAACTTTATTTCACGACCTGCCTCCTACTTTAAGGTTATGGATAGCAGTAGCATACCGTAGTTTTATAAACAGAGCTCCTGTACTTGTGAGTACATTATGTCGGAGTTGACGGAATAGGATCGAGGACAAAAGGCTGTTGCTCTTATGGTGGGTGCTTCCTTAACCGAGATAGCTGAAGTGTTTTTTGTTTCAAGAGGCACCGTACCGAACATTTGTACTGCAGACACGAAAAGGAAAAGAACATCATCCACCGATTCACAACGCAGACGAAAATATGTGTTGAGTCATCGTCACAGACAGTCATTGAAGAGTAGTGTGATGATAAATAGAAGAACAACAGTTGCAAAAACCACTGCAGAAGTGAATGTCTTGTTGGTGCGCCCTGTCAGCACGAAGAGAAGAGGAAGGAGCTCCATAATATGAAAACTGCAGGGCAAGCAGGACTTCGAAAACCACACCAGTGATGCAAATGCCTGTAACAGTAAAACGTGGTGCCGAAACTATGTAACCTGGTTTCTGCAGCAGTGGAAGAAAGTAATTTGATCGGACGAGCCTTTTTTCATATGTTCCCACCTTTTGGGCAGCCACATAGTGGTATTCCATCAGCCCCATACTTATCCTGCAAGATCGCATTACTGCCAAGAATTGCGTGACCATTTTGTCTGATCGGGTCCACCGCAAGGTACAATGATTATTCCCCAATAGTGATGCGTCAGGAGCACTGTTCACCCAGCTAACATCGTTCAGGACTGGTTTTGTGAGCACGAAGATGCAATGTCGCATCTCTTCCGACCACCACAGTCATCGTATCTCAATATAATTGAGATTTTGCACTCTGCTTTTGAGAGAAGGGTGCGTCATCGTCCTCGACTTCCATCATCGTTAACAGAACTTGCCACTTTTTTGCGGAAAGAGCAGTATAATCTTCTTTCGAAAACGGTTTTATTTAAACGTTTTAGTGCATGCCAACGCTGTTGGTCATGTCGGTGAACTCTCGAAAAGTATTGTGGTAGGTTGCCAATGCATTCGGAACATTCTGGGGTTCGATGAGCACACGTGCTGAAGGCCTCCTTCACCTGAACGGTGTCCACGCGTGACACTTGTTACAATGTGATTGTTCTCAAGTGCGTATTTGCAGTTTTCATCCTCGGGGGCAATTTCATAACGTGACTGTGTCCTTAGTCGTGAGAGGTCATACTGGGAAAACCAGTGGTTTCCGGATCTACGTTTATCAGGATTATTTGCTTGTTTCATTGATCTCTAGTCATCATTTTCGTTTCTACATAGTAAAATAGTCAGCGGTTCTGGGGCCGGATCTCAGCATGCACTGCTACGCCAGAACATTATGACCACTACCCATCGCGACGATGGATACCACCTGGTGGCGTTGCGCGCACGTGACGCGGTAACGAAAGTACGTTAGCAGAGCGGACACGGACTGGGTATCACCCTAGCGGCTATCTGGACTATATTACACCATTATACCAGAGGTTGAAAATACCGCTTCAGTTGTCTAGTTCTTTTATTATCGCACGACCGGTGTCGTAACTTGGTACTGTGGCCCCCGAGCGCCACGGTGGACGTGTACTAGGCGCGGTGTGTTGCTTATGAGCCCGAAACCGGTCGTGTGATAATAAAAGAACTTTCCAAATGAAATGGCTCTGAGCACTATGGGACTTAACATCTATGGTCATCAGTCCCCTAGAACTTAGAACTACTTAAACCTAACTAACCTAAGGACAGCACACAACACCCAGCCATCACGAGGCAGAGAAAATCCCTGACCCCGCCGGGAATCGAACCCGGGAACCCGTGCGTGGGAAGCGAGAACGCTACCGCACGACCACGAGAGGTGGGCAGAACTTTACAACTGAAGCGGTATTTTCAACCTCTGGTAAAGGGAACATTATTATTACCAGTATCTCGAAAACGGCAAAGCTGGTTGAATGGTCACGTGCTACTGTCGTGAACGTGTACGGAAAGAGGTAGAAGGACAGTGACACTATCACTAAGCGCTAAATAGTTGGACGTCCACAACTCTTCACAGAACTTGGGATTCAGGGGAACTTTTGCTCTGTAAAGTAGGATAGATGGATATTTGTGTCATCTCTGCCGAAAGAGCACAATGCTGGTGCACGTACAAGTGTTTCAAAGCACACCGTTCATCTTTCGTTGTTGAATGTGGAGCTCTGCAGCAGACCACCACTACCTGTTCACATGTTGAACAAACGGACTCTTCAGTTATGACTGCGGCGGCTCGGGACCGTCGGGATTCGACCGTCGATCAATGGAACCGTGTAGGCTCTTCGGACGAGTCACCTTTTCGCTACACTAGGTCCATGGTCGTCTCCAATACGGCAGTAATCGCGGTAAACGGTAGCTCGAATCGTGCAATACGCCACGGACGCCGGCTGGTGGGAGCAGTATTATGCTATGGGACATCTTCTCCTGCGCTTACATGGGACCTGCGGTAGTAATCGAAAGCCGCCTGCATCTGTCCATGCTTGATGTTTTTCCCGACGGCGATGTCATCTTTTAGCTGTATAATTTTCCGTGTCTTCGAGCCAGGCCCATCCTACAGTGGTTTGAGGAACATTATAGTGAACTCAGTTTTAAGTCTCGGCGACTAAATTCGCCTGATGTAAACCGCGTGGAAACCATCTGCGTCGACATCGGGTGCGTCACTACGTACACAAATCGGCGGTTTGTTACTTACGTGAATTTCATGCCCTGTGCGTAGACATCTGGTGCCACATACCTCCACAAACCTACCAACAAACTGTCGGATTCCTGGTACGCAGCATATTTCGTTCCCAAGATGGACAAACAAGCCATTAAGCAGGTGGCTCATCAATGTATATCAAGCCTGCTTCCACCTGGACTGAGGCACGTAATCATTACAAAGGGATTTACTTGCAGAAGTAACTGGGGAAGTAACGCATGGTGCCCTCCTTTATACTTGTTGTTTGGTAACCAAGGCGACTGGTAATACGCACAACTGCAGCTTCAGAGCTTGAGGGACAATTCACCAGAAAGGGGCAGACTGGTGCTTTTAGAGCAGTGGTGGTGGATGCGTGAGGGAGGGGGGAGGGGGGCGAGTGAGGGAGAGGAGAGGAGGTGGGGTCTCGAGATTTACTCGTCCCCAGACAGCCGGGGCATTTATTGTGGAGGAGCGGTTTGTTTCAGGGGCGGCCGCTCACCGCTCACCGGCGATTCATTATTCATGACTCTGGGCCACGAGGAGCCGGCGTTGGCTTTGGCTGAACGCAAGTCCGCCGGTCAGTTCAGTAACTGCCTCCGCTTCCGTCGAGGTCCAAGTCCTGGCACGAGCGGTACTCTAATACGAATTCGTATTCCCATAAAGCACCTTTAGACTTTTTCACCTAATCGTCATTTAGTCAAGGACATACCGCCGTCTAGAACCCGTGTATCATTGTGAATGCCTATTTTACAATGTATAAAATTAATTGTGGAAGACTACATATAGGGAAAAACGATCGCGTAACAATCTTAAGTGAATAACAAAGAACACACTGACAAAAGCTACCCATACACTGAGAAGGTAGCGTATCTAAATAATTAATAACTTGAATACAGAGTATGAATGTTCCACAATAATGTTCATTTAATAGTTCGTTATGAACCGGCTTCCAGCTTCTTAGGCCACCGTCAGATAACTTAATACTGAACAGATACTCCATACAACTTCAGTGAGAATTGGCAGCTGAACGAAGAACATTTTATGACTCAATCGATACAAAACACAAGCATAATGTGATACCTAAAGAGACTCTGAACAGATATGTTACAGCATATTGGAATATTAAAACTATGTGAATGTGTAACCTAAAAATGTTATCCAAGTGACAAATGGCAGAGGCTACTGTGTCATATGGACGAAGGGAGAAAGATGTCTATGGAATGTGGGTGTGGAAAAAATCTGACAAGCTTGTTATGTAATAGCGAGAGAAATAATAGTAACAGCCAGTTATTGTCTCTCTTACCATTAGATGGTAAGCCTATTATAATACCTCCACGCCCATATTCCATCGACTTCTTTCTTCCAATCCCTTTGTTCTGTCTGTTCGTCACATTCACTAATTTGCTCACATGAAATAGTAACCTGTGCCATTACTCACTTTGCTAACATTTTTGGCTTATACATCCATATAATTTTGATACTTGAATATACTGTAATATATCTGTTCAGAGTCTCTTTAGGTATCAATTATGTTTTTATATCAATGTAGTGCTAAAATGTCAGATATTTTTGTACAGTTATTTTCGTACAGCTACGAATTCTCGCTGAAGTTGTATGAACTGTCTGTTTAGCATTAAGTTATCTGACGGTGGCCTAAGAAGCCGAAAGGCGGTTCATAACTAACTACTAAATGGACATTGTTGTGGACCATCAATACTTTGTATTCATGTTATATATGTATCTATGTTCCTCCAAGAACCTATGGAATATTCCATAAATAGTATCCAAATAATTTCGTCAAACACCTTTAAAAGGTTAATATTATACGTAAAGTATATTAATGCTTATGTGATGAATCCAAGACGGCAACCGATTTTGGAACAGTAGAAACTGCGAGTAAATGCATGAGTCGCGTATTTTTCTTCATTCGAACAGATCTTTACATTGGATAGTACCAGACTAATTTAGAAGAGGTGGGTTGTTAATTTAAGGTAACTGAATTGTTGTTATGTATCGCACTTTCCCATTCCAGTTGATGAATCGTGGAGGTGAAGACACATTTTTCCTTAAAATCGCATTTCGTCTTTTGACCGAACGTCACTTTGTTAAAACGTTACGCAAAGCATTTTCCAATAAGGACGTCTGCTTTTTTCAGCATAGTGGCTATTCCTTTGGTTTAGTCGATAAATTTTCTACTGTCCCGTTTCGTTAGAGGACTTAGTAAATCACAAACCATTCGTTCATGGCTTTCATGTAATGACTTGTATGTTAATATCCTTTATTTTGGGATATACGATTGTTCTCATTAGTGACTACGTAGCGATCAGTTTGTCTCAGTAATTGCCTAATATCACCATTCTTCAGTGTGTGAAAGATCCGCCACGTATTTTTGCTTTCCTAATTGATACGGGAACCATGAAGTAGATAATCCTTTTTTAAGTGGTAAATGCAGATAAGATGTATTCTTCCCGAGCTTACATACAGTGAATTCTAGTTTGCTTCCTTTTGTCAGTGTAAATCGATCCATATACATATGTGTGATTCCTGTGAAGGTTATACCAAACAAAATTTTGATTTAAAAGTGTACATTTGGAAAATTTTATGACTTGAATCATTTTATCGCAAAATTTTTTTTCGATCTCAGTTGCCGAAAGGAATTAGGCAGCCGGGTAATCGTTTTTGTTATTCATTTTTCTAAATTCGTACTTCTGTTCTTCATCCTGATCTTGGCTGTGTATATGTAACGAATTACTTATTTCAAACAGTGGAAATTCTAGAGTGGAACAACAGTATTATAAAATGGATAGATCGCCACTCGCCGCACAGAGGAGGCGTAGAGTGAGAGACAGGTACAATGAAAATACTGCTGAAGATTTAAGCTTTCTTTCACAAAAAGTTCTACTTCGGAGATAGAGAAGGTTAAGCTCATTCGTACAAGCACAGCTCGCACACATGTACACTGTCTCCGGCCGCTTATTTTGCGCCAAAGGCCTTCTTTGCCAGAGAGAGGAATGACAGAGAAGGAGAGTGAAAGTCGGCATACAACTATGTCCATGGGAGATCCATCCCACCTTCCTGAATAATTCAGAAGTAGGCTGGCGTTGCGTTATTTTAAATGACCTAGCTGAAGACAGAGTTGACATGTAGGAACCTATTGTTGGATTTTGGAATGCAGATGTTCGGACAGTAGGTTTCGTTAGCGTTCGTCGGTGAGAGACAATGCTGGCGGAATGTATTCCCTCGATTGCGCTTCTGTGTACTCGTAGCCAACCATCAACGTGTACAGTTTTGCATCTTCATTATGCGATAATTCTACATTTTCCGATACGCTGAGGATATTTGTGCGTCCTTGATCGTTCCTGTGCACTGTAAGGTCAATGATTGGAGGACCACGAGAGGTGCGGTGCCTTCTGTACCCGATAGCTAGGAGCTGACTCTGGATGTCATTACTGTCCATCGATTGTTGGTCAAAACACTGGTTTGTCGATTTATTTCCTGCATCGTGGCACATCTCTCCGTTGCTACGATGCGCGATGACAAACGATTGTCTCTCTCTTCAACACCTGTGGTCCATAGCAGTACTGCAAGGACGACTGAAGACAGCAAACTCAGAAGTACTGAACGTTCTGTATTGCTTTTCTACTAAGGAAGATGCAGGTGTATCGCCCCAGTTTAATTCTCGTGCTGCTACAATGATGACTGATACAGATGTTTGCAGAGGTGAGAAACAATTTAAAAAAGTAAACTCCGTCCCAGCAGGTCTCGGGAGGTCCAGCCATGTCGACCGATCTCCGCAGCATCCACAGCCGGTATGCGTCACTGGTTGCCGATACGGAGGGGCATGTAGTCAGTACACCCTCTCCCAGCCGTTGTTAGTTTTATTGTCCGGGGACGATACTTCTAAATCCAGTAGCTCATCAATTGCCATCACAAGGACTGAGTGTAACCCGCCTGCCAAAAGCGCTCGGTAGACCCGGTATGTCACCCATCCATGTGCTAGCCAATCCCGACAACGCTTAACTTCGGTCATCTTACAATGCCATATGGACTGACGGAATCCCTGTCATACTACGAGGGTTGGAGCTTAAATAGCGGCAACTATTTATTCACAACCGATACAAAAGAGTTACATGTTAGTGTCCTTCAAAGTAGTCACCAGCGTTAAGTAGGACCCGTTGCCAGCGATGTGGAAGGCGTAGTATACCGTTAGCAGAGCCTGGTGGCATACAACATTGCCTTTCCACACTCTACACATCGTCTTCACTGGGGCAAGTAGTCAGTCCAGTATAAAATCTGTTACAATAATGTCTCACAAACATACTAAAATACCCACGTAGCACCCGTCCTCCTCCCAACACGGTTAACTCCCATGCTCTTATTCCAGTAACAAAACCTCCGTTATCTTAACAAAATTTTACCCATATAAAATACATACCTAACTGCGTCATCGCATTGACTTACATACAGAGTAATTATTCAGATCATGCAATCATTAACCCTTGAAAACATTTCATGAAAGTCAAAAAGAACACAGTATAGTTCTATACTCTGTATCAACACGTGCATTAACGACATACGGAATAATTTGCGCAGTAACGTTTGATAATGTGCAAGAAATTGTATGTACTGATCAATGCGCAAATGTTAATTGAAAATATATATCCGTTTTAGGAGCCTCTGCTAACTCATATCTCACAGAAATTCGACTGAAAAGAACGGATCTGTACAGTCGGCTGGATCTCAAGCAGTCTGCCCCACCCTTTATAATACCGGAGAAAACATATTTAATATGTTCTGCCAGACAGAAAAACAACATAAAAATACAGAAATTATTGTCTGTAAATAAAGAAGTATCTGCAAAAAACCAGTCACATCTCCGAAAGAAAGTCCATGTTTTCTTATCGCTTTTCCCCCACGTGCCAACTGTTTATTACATTACTGTTTCTTACATTCGTATTAGAGGTGCCAGGTAAGTTTTTCGTAGTAATTTGATGCTGTGAGCGTGTAATAGAGCTCGGCAACAATGTAGTAAATTTTAAACTAACCATTCGCAGGTTATTTTTCCTGATGTGACGACAGGACAAGGACTGTATCTTCTGTCTGGGTTGAGTGACATGGGCAGCGATGTGATTCCCTTGAGTCTTCAACCGCCCTGAGTGGCAGCAGACAGGTTAGGCGGATCCCTGTAGCTCATGTGGCACTTTACCTAAGTGGTAGTATTAAGTGGCCGAATCAGCGCAGAGTAATTACACCATTACCTACAGTATTAGGGTGAGATACTGTTGCGTCTTGCTAAGTGATCCCATTAATAACAACCAATTTAGTTATTGCGGTTTTCATTTGCAATTTTCTTCCATTGCGGTGTATTGCCTGAGATTAAACCATTTTGTCAAATTTATGTAGCTTATTACTGAGACAGTACTGAATTTAATGAAATATTAAAGTATTTGTGTACTTGAGAAATAATTAACCATTTGTTATCCTCCTTAAAAAAATTCATTGTCAAACTCTCCTCTGTACATGTAATGTAGCTGTCGTACTTGGCACTGATAGGTACTAGAGAGTTCAGTGAGTGTATCACGTTAAATGACTGGCATCCACATGCCTTTGATATTGGTCGATAACTATATAATTAATAGAATCAACAGTTATTACAATTAATAGAATCAACAGTTATTAAGCAAGCTTGGTGATTTTAGTGGCATCAAAACTGAGCACTGAAAAAGATCTTCCACTACGACTAATGCCCATGCACTGAAAGATACAGTAAAACTATCTCGGTATTTACCATTTATATTTTATTTTGCCTTATCACATTAATATATGTTTCCTAATTGATGTGTAAACTCCCAAAGAGTAAATACGAGATGTGGTTAATACTGTTGTTGTTATGGTCTTCAGTCCTGAGGCTGGTTTGATGCAGCACTCCATGCTACTCTATCCTGTGCAAGTTTCTTCATCTCCCAGTACCTACTGCAACCTACATCCTTCCGAATCTGCTTAGCGTATTCATCTCTTGGTCTCCCTCTGCGATTTGCACCCTCCACACTGCCCTCCAATACTAAATTGGTGATCCCTTGGTGCCAGAACATGTCCTACCAACCGATCCCTTCTTCTAGTCAAGTTGTGCCACAAACTCCTCTTCTCCCCAATTCTATTGAATACCTCCTCATTAGTTATGTGATCTACCCATCTAATCTTCAGCATTCTTCTGTAGCACCACATTTCGAAAGCTTCTATTCTCTTCTTGTCCAAACTATTTATCGTCCTTGATTCACTTCCATACATGGCTAAACTCCATACAAATACTTTCAGAAACGAATTCCTGACACCTAAATCTATACTTGATGTTAACAAATTTCTCTTCTTCAGAAACACTTTCCTTGCCATTGCCAGTCTACATTTTATATCCTCTCTACTTCGACCATCATCAGCTGTTTTGCTCCCCAAATAGCAAACCTCCTTTACTACTTTATGTGTCTCATTTCCTAATCTAATTCCCGCAGCATCACTCGACTTAATTCGATTACATTCCATTATCCTAGTTTTGCATTTGTTGATGTTCATCTTATATCCTCCTTTCAAGACACTGTCCATTCCGTTCAACTGCTCTTCCAAGTCCTTTGCTGTCTCTGACAGAATTACAATGTCATGTGGTTAGTATGGACCAATATTATCAATTCAGTAGATAAACAACCTACCTCGATCATTAATAATTATTGATTTTGTGGAAACCGTCGCAAATTACCCATATTCGAGAGCCTTTCTTTCCTTATCCTGCAATCTGTTGCGCGATAAGTTCATTTGCGTATTTGAGTTCATGGTGAGTGATTTGTCTCTCAGTCTGTCCAGCCAGAACAGATTACAGGAACCACCGGGAGGTTTGTTACCACGAGTCTATGTCCCACAACCTCGCAGGAAACGACTTATTCGCTACATCTTGCACCTTCGCACTACAATGTAGGGCTCCACCATCATGCTGGTAGATGATGGACGGCTGCACCTGTTCGAACAGCGGTGGGAGTAGCTGTTAGATTCAGTACAGATAAACATTCCCTGCTATGGCTTTCTCTGCGAACAAAATTTGGGCAATCACGCTGTCAGCCATCAGGCCGCATCAAACACTGAGCTCCGGGCTATCAGGGGTATGTATGTGCACGTGTGTTGTTTGGGTTTGCGTAGCCCCAAATCCTACTGCTGTGGCGACTGAAATCTGCAGAAATGAACGTATCCAGAAAAGCGGAACGTAGCTTCACCTTGTAATGGATCTCGTCAATGACCTTTCTTTTCAGACATACTAGAGTATTAGACATGTATGATATATTCACGAGCCGATTCCACTGAGTTAAAATTCTGATCCTGCATTTTGTATAGTTTTAACAATACTTATCAGATTTTGTTGTATACTTAACGAAATAATGTATTCAGACACTACTCTGGCACAAATTATAATGATTTTGTTATTTTCACGACGATTCATTACGTATTATATATTGTATTAATTTGGATACATAAAGTCCAAATGAAATTATCGAGATTGATATTGTTAACTGAAAATTTTGAATACAATTTCAATATTATCGACAAGTAGGTCATTTGTTATCTAAAAGAATTGCCCTGATAGGTATGTAATCTTTGTCTTTGTTACCTGTTTGTGTGAGGTGGGTGTTGTACGAGGTAAACCTGACGAGTCTATAAAATTCTACACTCAAAGAATCTTTTATCTTCTTGCATCCATTAGTAATCTATAGTACCTGCAAATCAATGTACCTACATCTTCAAGAAAACAACGTAAGTGAAATTAATTATGTTTAATTTTTCCAAGAGTAAATTTCCCTTGAATCAGAACGTCGTGTGGAACGAGGTATGGGATGACATTTTGCTAATTTTATGTACCAGTGTGCGATCCCTGAGTCGAGATCACATGGAAACAAAAGTTCTATAAATTTCCTTCAAAGATAGTACATTACCGTCAGTAACACAACAAAACTTGTGGACAACCAGACACCCAGATATCGCATTATGAATCTCACCTTCGAAGGTATGTAATCTTTGTCTTTGTTACCTGATTGTGCGAGGTGGGTGTTGTACGAGGTTGGCATGAAATGGACTAAGTGAATTTTGGTTTTGCATGGGAAAACTTGCAATGGAAAACGTGGAAGTCCCTCAGCAGACTATGATATGGTCTAAGAAATGGCCAAATGGAACTAACCTTTGGACTAGTCAACTTTATGTGAATGTGGAGCCAAAAAAAAAAAAAATATAGCCAGACACATGTACGGTACAGTTTTCCTCAGTGCCCAGTCTCCCAGTCTGCTGCACGCTGGAGTGCGTGTTATGGCAAGTGACAGTGCCGTCGATGTAGCTTATTTTTGTACTGATTGTATTTAGTGCTTGTAATCTCTTCGTATATAACTCCTGTTATTTGGCTCTATTTGCCGCAAGTTGTGACAATATTTACTTTGTATGCGTTAATGTTATATATTTTGCTTGCTTTTCTCTTTTTGTCTATTTTGTATACAACGTTTTTGACATCAATAAATTAATAAAATAGTTTTCAATTCCAGTTATCGGTTTCGGTCTGTAAGGCCATATTCAGACAAGAGGCTCCAGATGGTGCGAGGAGCCAGTTCACCGAGCCACTGAGAGTACCTACTGGCACCTGTCGCCACTGCTTGTAAGTAGCAACGTATGTTCAGCAGAGGCTCCATGATATTGCTGCTCACGCCATCTGGGGCGACTTTTCTCAAGATGTTCTTATAGAAGAAAACTGGCCACCTAAATCAATAATAAGTAACTTATTGCGATTTGGACTGCTATTACTAAAGTTGTGAGTACGATCGCTAGAATTCCATAATGACCTAAAAATTGTCTAGGAATGTGAAGGCCATGTTTCCGTTGATCTACGATTCAATCCCGATGGGTCCCCGTCCACTACATGCATAGTTGAGGACGCTAGGAAGACGTACAAGCCGTCTGCCGACATACAACCCCATGTTAAACAATGTGCACCGAACGGTGTGCTCCGATACACTTGTCCCTGCACCAGCATTGCGGCCTCTCCTCCGATCCATCACATATCACACCCTGTCCTGCTTTACAGACAGGACAAGCCTCCGTCCTCCACTTTCCTCGATGAGGCGTGGACGTCCAACAATTTCTTGTCCACTTGTGGTTCAAACGTCCTTTATCTACATTCCTTAATGCTAAAGACAGTATCACACTGACGGTGGACCAGCTTTTCTGTTTCTGAGATAACTGTCTCCATGCACAAGACGATGACAGTTTCTCCTTTGTCAAATCGTTCCCGGCAGTAGATTTTCCCATTTGCGGCCTGCATCGTATTGTGTGTATGAGTATGTGTGCGTATGTGTGAGAGAGAGCCAAAGAGGGGGGAGAGAGAGAGAGAGAGAGAGAGAGAGAGAGAGAGAGAGAGAGAGAGAGAGAGGGAGGGAGAGAGAGAGAGAGAGAGAGAGGGAGGGAGAATATTGGTATGAGATTAACATTAGAATGTAGTTATTACAACATGTTGTCTTCATGGATTCATTGATATAGGGCTGACTGTTACGTGCAAAGGAACATTGTCACCAGTTACCCTACAGCTGATAGTCCCGTTTAATGAACGCTTAAATTTTGTGTTTTGGATGCCCCAAAAAGCAGGGAATCGCTCCTAAAAATTCTGTCTTTGCCTCTTTGCACTCATTACAGCAAGGTGGAAGCAGAGGAGTGAGATTCGACGCAGCACGACGTAATCATGATTTGACACAGAATGCTGTTTTTCCAAAGCAAGAAGCAGTACTCTCATTTTGAAAAATATGATCTTAAGATGAGTGTATTTTGCTTGACAATACACGTGTTTCGCAGTTTCCAAGATCTGCACTGGTAACTAAAGAAGCAGACATGCCGGCGGCAGGAGAATCGGAATGCGGTCTACTTGGCACAGCTCCAAGTGTGCTACACATAACAATTCAGAATGGGACGGAATGAGAGTCTAATGTTGCAGCTTGCATATATTACAAATCTAGGTGCCACCTTCTGCCAGTGCTATACCCGGGTTCCTTCCATCGAGCCATAGTTCTGCGAATATGACAAAATGTGGCATAGTGGTCACTTCCCTCGGGTCGAATCGTTCTCTCTTACAGAAGCCCAGTGGTTTTGGCTAGGCGTGACTTAATATGACCGACCATTGTGTGATCAGATGGCCTCTAAGAAAGCTTAACAAGAAATAAACATTAAAATAAATAGTTCTGTACATATACACACACACCAACATATATACACATGCATATATACATCCACACACACACACACACACACACACAGACACACACACACACAAACACATTATGGGTATAAGAGCAGATACAGTGATCATTAGTACCTTATTACCCACTACAATGTCTTAGTTGTTTTTACCTGGATATAATAGTCTTCTGGCACATAATTTGCTACTTGATATTTTGTGTGACATCGTATCTCCACCAAAAAAATGGTTCAAATGGCACTGGGCACTACCGGACTTAACATCTGAGGCCATCAGTCCCCTAGAACTTAGAACTACTTAAACCTAACTAACCTAAGGACATCACACACATCCATGCCCGAGGCAGGATTCGAACCTACGACCGTAGCGGTCGCGCGGTTCCGGACTGAAGCGCCTAGAACCGCTTGGCCACCACGGCCGGCGTATTTGTACCACTAAGTGGAGTACATCTGTCAGTATAAACTAACCATTGTGCATTCATGTGTGCACATTTTAACAACTGACCTGCTGTCCAGGAGAAAAAAGCATTAATGGCTTATTCTTGCTACATAACTAAACACATACTACTCGTAATAGCTACTACTATTAGTCTGAAATGAAGTAATTATTGATGCATTGTTTTTCAGTGTACTGTCCTCAGTCACGAATAGGTACATCTGAAGTTTTCTAACACCCTGAGTATGCAAGTAAAGAGTGGCCAGAAACAGTCTGAAAAGCTTCTAATAGGGTTGCAGAGTAGGTACTGCTGATAAATAATTGTTAAGACATAAATTCGATAGGTTCAGCCATTTACCAGTTAATTAGTATTCAAGTTGTTCCATTGCGCGATGAAATTCAAACAGCCAGGCAAAGATAGTGTCGCCAAAAGTGTCCTTTGTTTCTTTTCTCACAACCGATCAAGAGTGCGATACAAAAACTGGACATGGTAGTAAGGATCGAACCAGAAGCGAAGACTGAGCAGTCTCGTTCGCTATCACCTAAGCTATAAGAACAATGGACAGTAATTATATCTGGCGGGCCTCCTGAATTTGCACACTTACCTGACTTATTGGCTAGCTTAAATACTAATTAACTTGGAACGGTACAAGGTTTCGATTTTTTTCTTAACAATTCCTTCTCAGCGCAATCTAACCTGCAGCAACCTAATAAGATTCTCAGATTGTTTCTGACTGTGGTGTCACCGCCAGACACCACACTTGCTAGGTGGTAGCCTTTAAATCGGCCGCGGTCCGTTAGTATACGTCGCACCCGCGTGTCGCCACTACGAGTGATTGAAGACCGAGCGCCGCCACACGGCAGGTCTAGAGAGACTTCCTAGCACTCGCCCCAGTTGTACAGCCAACTTTGCTAGCGATGGTTCACTGACAAAATACGCTCTCATTTGCCGAGACGATTGTTATACATAGCCTTCAGCTACGTCATTTGCTACGACCTAGCAAGGCGCCATTACCAGTTACTATTGATGCTGTAAAACATGTACCGTCAATAGCGATGTTCACCATTTATGGATTAAAGTTAAGTATTCCACAGCTACGTCCTTTTTTGCTAGTCTAAATTCCTTGACCTGTTCCAGACCTCACGCTGGGTTGGCTGTCTTGCCAATCCACAACACTGACCACCCTGTGTACATTAAAACACACTCGCACAAAAGCAACCATAAATTCATATACAACAGCGAACCAAAACATAATGACCACCTCTTTAATAGCGTGTTGTTCTACCTCTCAACAGAGATTCTGTATGGCATGCATTCTAAAAGCTCTTGACAAAATTCCAGAAGGAAGTGAAAACAGATGTCTACGCACAGGTCAAGAAATCGTCATCTCATCACCCTTCAACCATTTTCCAAAGATGCTCACGACTGTAGTACGCCAACAGGCGCCAGCTTAACCGTTTCTGAGATTCTCGTTTCCAGCCGCGGTGCCACATCAATATGCCCTTACGGGCACGCAGTTGGCGCCAGACAGTTGCTGGCCGATCATCAGTTTGAGTTCACAATAACGTTCACATAGTTCATTGCTGTCATGATACCTTCGATTACCATCACAGATCTCATAGAACACCATATTAAACGTACTCCATTGCACAATTCTGCCCCCACCGGCCTGCATCTGAGATCTGAGCGCAGTGCACGTTTCGAGCAGCCGACGGCTTGCAAGGACCCAACCATCGGCCTGGTGTAACAAAAAATGCGATTCATTCGACAGGCGTCGCGTTCCTATTGACGCACCATGAAAACCCAGTGATGCATTGCCCATTGCAATCGTAACTGACTATGTCGTTAGATCAACACAGGAATTCATAGGGGTTTGTGTGATGCGGAGCTCCGTGTTCAGCAATGGTCTTTCAGCGGCGTGTTCCGAAACACTTGCGCCTACACCAGCATTGTACCCTGTGGTCATAGCTGTCCCACGTCACTACTTATCCTGGATTGAGAAGAGCCGTGGTCGCCCAATACCATAAGCCTACTCGTCATCTCATCATCCTTCAACCATTTTCCAAAGATGCTCACGACTGTAGTACGCCAACAGGCGCCAGATTAACCGTTTCTGAGATTCTCGTTTCCAGCCGCGGAGTCACATCAATATGCCCTTTGTCAAAACCGCTTATGTCAGTGGATTTCCGCATTTTCAGCCATTATATTCTCTGTATTCACATGCCCGGTACAACACTAGGAGGTGTTCGGCCTCGCGGTGGGCAGTGGTCGTAATGTTTTGCTCGTCAGCGTGCATTCACATACGTATATGTACCTACCTCCACACACAAATATATGTACACATTCTGAACGTGTATGAAGAGAGCAGTGTTCACTGCTGACAGACCAGTTATTAGGACTTCCGCCTTACGCAAGACACCTTTTCGATTTCGTTTTACCCAGACATGTTTCAGCATTTCTTGGGTTATTTTATTTTCTTACTGTAAAATTTTTGTTACGTACTGACTTTTAGAGAAACTTTTGGCACAAATTATTTACAATTATGAATGAATGTTGTAAAACATTGTACATAATTTGTTTTCCAGTTCACAGTTGAGATATGTATTGACGACCTGATGCAGTGTATGTTGTTTATTACATTACGCCTAAAATCTAGTTATAGCTTAACTGGCAATTGAGTGGATGTGTGCATTAGTTTACGTACCTTATGTGGTGTCACCGCCAGATACCACACTTGTTAGGTGGTAGCCTTTAAATCGGCCGCGGTTCGCTAGTATACGTCGGACCCGCGTGTCGCCACTGTCAGTGATTGCAGACCGAGCGCCGCCACACGCCAGGTCTAGAGACAGTTCCTAGCACTCGCCCCAGTTGTACAGCCGACTTTGCTAGCGAAGCTACACTGACAAATACGCTCTCATTTGGCGAGACGATAGTTAGCATAGCCTTCAGCTACGTCATTTGCTACGACCTAGCAAGGCGCCATTTATCCTTTGCTATGTATCTAATGAAGCATGAACCATCAGATCGATGTACACCAATTATGGATTAAAGTTAAGTATTCCAGCAACTACGTTCTTTTCTTACTAGACTCAACTACTTTACATTGTTCCAGACCTCACGCCAGTCTGCGTGAGCTTAAACGCGTGCCTTTCGGCCTCCTCTAGCAACACGGTGTTGGTTCTTCTGCCAACACATCACCTTACATGGCAGAGTTTTCACCGCCATTACGTGTTGTTGTAGCTGTGTAGTATTCACTTGTTTCGTGATCAGTTTGTCTGGATGAGGTATGAAAGTTTGATGTGGGTGTTATTTGTATATTTCTTCAAAAAAAGAGAAAAAACAGGACCACCCAGTCTCTCTCTTTCTTTCTCTCTCTCTGCTCCAATCCTGAACACACACACACACACACACACACACACACACACATACACACACACATACACACTCATGCACTCAAACACAAACCAAATACCACAAACGCCAAACACACTTCATACTTGCGCGCCTCACCTAGACAAACACGCCACGACACAAATGAGTCCTAAACAGCTACAACAACCCGTAATGGCGGTGAAAACTCTGGCCATGTTTGAAAATTCGTAGAAAGTGCGTTATCAAATGACCATAAGTCGCAGAAATCAGCGTATTCATTTCGCCAAAACACATGAGGAAATACTACAAAATGAAAGCCGTAAGTGAAACACAAAAAAACATGATATATAGTCATTTCTATTCGTACATGCATAATAAACAGAAAAATAAAAATTACATTTTGCTGTTGGCAGATGTCAAGTCGTAGATAGTGTAGCAGACTAGCTACGAACATAAATATCCAATAGCTTCATAGGAGGTATGTAAATTAATGCACACATCTACTCACTTGCCATTCTATAATTAGAACTTTAGATATAATGTAATAAACAACAAACAGTGCGTCAGGTCGTCAATACATATCTCAACTGTGAACTGTAAACAAATGATGTATAATATTTTACAACATTTGTTCATTCACAATTGTAAATATTTTGTACCAAAGTTTCTCTAAATGTTAATACGTAACAACAATTTTAAAGTAAGAAAATAAAATAGCTCACTGAAGACAGCACAAAAACTGCTAAAACATGTGTGGGTAAAACGAAACTGAAAAGGTGTCTTGCATAAGGCGGAATTCCTCGTCCTATTTTCATAGCAAGCACGGACATAACAAGAACTGCGACACCACAAAATGATTAGATCAGTTATTTTATTGATAGATAATAATCTTCCTTCCCAATGATTGTGTATCTCTAGTGTGGTGTCACCGCCAGACACCACACTTGCTAGGTGGTAGCCTTTAAATCGGCCGCGGTCCGTTAGTATACGTCGGACCCGCGTGTCGCCACTATCAGTGATTGCAGACCGAGCGCCGCCACACGGCACGTGTAGAGAGACTTCCTAGCACTCGCCCCAGTTGTACAGCCGACTTTGCTAGCGATGGTTCACTGACAAATTACGCTCTCATTTGCCGAGACGATAGTTAGCATAGCCTTCAGCTACGTCATTTGCTACGACCTAGCAAGGCGACATTACCAGTTAGTATTGATGCTGTAAAACATGTACCGTCAAGAGCGATGTTCACCAATTATGGATTAAAGTTAAGTATTCCAGAAGCGGCACGTTTTTTGCTAGTATAATTACCTTGTCCTGTTCCAGACCTCACGCCAGCCTGTGTGAGTTTAAACGCGTGCCTTTCGGCTTCCTCCTAGTGGGTTGGCTGTCTTGCCAATCCACAACATCTAGGAAATGTCGCAAGGTCTCGATATATAGAAGTCAACTCGTTATCTCGACCTCCTTTCTGCTCTGGTATGGTCCACTTGTGCATGCAGCGTGTTCGACTGACGACTTTTCGGTTAAACGGGCAGCGGTGGGCACTCGTAAGTCGCGTCTCCAAGTATCCGGAGACGGCGTCTTCCTAGATGACGTCATAGGGAGCCACTGGTGAGTTTAAAGCGAGTGTACGTAGCTCATTTCTGACCTGCCTCTCACACGAGCCAGCAGTAGTGAGTGCGTGGCGAGGCGCCAGCGGACTGTAGCCGCACTAATTAAGACGAGGCCCCTTGGCGGGTGAGCGCCATTGTCGCTGCCGCTCCGCCGTAACTGCTCCCCGGGATTAAATATTTATCGCGCCGCCAGATTTCTTCCTCACGATGAGGTATTCTTCGCACCTCCGGAAGGTGGCTGTGCTCTAATTAAATCTCGTTCTTCCGTGGCTGCGCACTATAAACAAGCCCATTCTACTAACAGCTGCTTCCACTGTCGGTCCCGTACGTTGAACGCCTCTCATTGATGGTGCAGACAAAGTGTTCAGACAGAGGGTCTGCCGGGCAATTAGAACTCCTGCAGTTTGCATCCAGGTATACTTCGAACAATGGTGGCTCTGACTGACAAGCTTTTATTACACAGCTATAATCACGTACCTCTTTCCCCTTAATATCCGTTAAAGCTGTCAAAATAGATTTTTGTTAATGGACTGACGTACTACTGTAATGAAATTTACATTATGTGAATACTGTCCATGAATTGTAGCACGTAAGCTACTAGGATCGTGGCAATTCCACAATTTACATTGGATTACGTGAATCGTTTTCCATGGTCCCTACGCACATGAGTGTCTGTAACTTGGACAGATGATATACAGTTTATCTAAGCACCAGAGAGTTAATGAAACATACGAAAAATAGTTTTTGGAGCAATTATGAATTTTATTATAATCAAAAAGATAGGTTCTACGAAGATATCTACGAATATTGTTCATTGACATGGTTATAATTAACAAAGAGCTCCTTAAATCATTCTGAAACGCAGCTGTACTACTCACAAGACATTAAATATATCGTGACAAACCTTTTTAGATGTCTCCTTTAATCTCGGAAATGTTTTTAGCGATTTTCTTGTCCTATTATCTCATGCTTTTTACTGTTTTTATAAAAAAAGGTTGGTAACGGCAAAAGTAGCTCATGAGCATAAGTATTGTGAAATATCATCGGCGGTTACAATGTGTTTGTACAATGTCTATATATTCAGAGACAATGTTCTTCAGACATCCTTGAATGTCTAAATAAACAAACACTGTTAGTGACGATTACAGCTTTGGTAAACACTGTAACAGTTTTGTTTATTACGTTTTATTATTGCTGTTTGTTGTTGTTGTAAACAGGTTACCAATTTTTTTAACGTTTGTGTTTCTCTGTGTTGTAATACGTATGTGAAGAACGCAACGGTTTGCTTGTGTAAACGCTATTTGATGAAATAAGTTGTCAAATCCAGCTGAAACTGTACAGCTATATTGCAATTAATGTTTACCTAAAGTAATTATAAAATCTAAATCTGCAGTCTAAAAAAACTTTCATGTGAATTCTGCATCGTGAAGTGCAATGGACATTCGTACGATATCTGACATCCCAGTAGATGACTTGCTGTTACAACACACAGTACCAACGGACTAAAAACTCAACGTGCAATAATAACTGTCGAAATTGCTTCTGTGAAAATGCCCTGTGAATTTATGTACGCAAACAGTACATAAAATTCCGAACACAAGATGATATGAACGCAAATGCATAACACTGCAGTGTGAGATTAAGAATGTCTGCACAAGGAGAAGCGATTTGAATTGATCTTTACCTAAACAGATCCTGACGATAATTTCGAAAAGCATAGATTCACTGGAAATGATTTTACTGTGCCCCAATTGCGACATCAAAGAAATGAAAAAGCCCTGCCTACGTACAATTCAAGGAAAAGCTACTAGGCTAAATACATCATGCTTTATGTTTTGGACAATGTTTTCCGCAAGGTGCAATTCGGCAACACACAATTAGAAAATTACACTTTGGTGAGGAGACAGTGGTAGAAACTGAATTTACTGAATGTTGTAGATGAGACTAGCATTCAAAAACTGCATTGTGACTTACGAAACTTATTCCTTAACATCTGCAACAAACTCATTTCTTATTAAACAGTAGTACCCTGCCATATAACACGTAACTGGAATGGTAGAGGAAACCATAACTCCGAGTGAAAGCTATGTGAGCAGATACTTTTGCTTACTCAGATCTCGACAATTAGACTAAATGTCCACAACCAGTAGAGAAAAATTAAGGTAAAATTTACCTCTTTCTAAAAATCAAACACCGTCCGAACAGGCCTTGAAAGCTCAATGGTGCCGACCGCCCGCCATCTCATACACTGTCCTTGGACGTCATGCAGATCCGGAAGGAAAGTGGTCAGTAGGCCGCTGTCCCAGCCGTTGTCAGGTTTCGTGATGGTGCCGCTATTTCTCAATCAGGTACTCCTCAAATGGCCTCACAAGAGCTCAGTGCAACCCGCTTGCCAATAGCACTCGGTAGACCTGGACGGTGACTCATCCAAGTACTAGGCAAGCATGACAGCGCTTAACTTCGGTGATATGATGCGAACCGGCGTTATCACTGCTCCAAGGCCGTTTTGCCTCTTTCAAACGCATCACAAATTACGCAAGGGCAAGCAAAGCAGCGACAATAGTACCTGAAGATATTCACACTTCTCAAATCAATATTTACGACGTGATATTTGCAAGAAATAACTCTCCTACGTTTCCATCTCTGTGGCTGGCTAATTATTTCCAGACTGCTAGGCTATGTGACCGACACATGACTCTCTCACTTACGTTTCACTGAATGCCTCTCTGACAATGAGAATGCTACTAACAACGAAAGGTCACATTGCTTCTACTCAGTCCCTCTGTGGCGTAAAGTATCGATTATTGAAGACTTTTGTTTTAAAAAAGTCTCCTGTACAAAATATGAAGTATGACAGATTGACTGAAAAGAGATCTCATACCACTTTCATTGAATATCAAAAATAAATTAGAAAATTTACAAAATTATGAAACAAATACGCATTGTCTGACTGTGCGTTGATGTCAGCTGTTTTGCAACACATGAAAATTTGTGCCAGACCGGGACTCGAACTTGGATACCCCGCTTGTAGTGGACGATCGCCTAACCACCTCGCGCCTCCAAGACTGTTGGAAACTTCCATACGTCATTCACAACCCTCATGCCAGCGCAATTCGTATTCCCACACGGGGATATTATGTCGTCATGTTAGCCCGCCAAGGCATGGCAACAGCTTGTTTATACAGTGTCAGTATCTTCGAAAACAATGTGCTTCAGATTTGGTGCCCAAGTGACATAAGAAAGTCTGGATCGGTTCTCCCAGCATGCTTGGCTAGCTGAAGTGGTTAAGGTGACAGTTCGTAATAAGCAGCAAATCCTGATTCACGTCCCGGTGCTGCAGAAATTTTCATAGGTCGAAAACAGCTGTCGACAATGGATAGGCGCAGAATGTGATTCTATCTCGTAATGTTTATCACTGCTGTGATTGTCAGCGACAGTGTCACGACATTGTGTTTGAACATACCGACAGTGAGCCGGCCACTGTTCTAGGCGCTTCAGTTCGGAACCGCGCTGCTGCAACGGACGCAGGTCCGAATCCTGGATGTGTGTAATGTCCTTAGGTTGGTTAAGTTTAAATAGTTCTAAGTGTAGGGGACTGATGACAGATGTTAAGTCACATAGTGATTAGAGCCATTTGAAGCACACCGACAATGTATAGAGACAATTATTGTAACCAACATGTCCGAAAGAAGAGAGACAATTTAGATCCTGCAGCCTCTATGAATCGAGACACGAGGAAATTAAAGGCACTAATTGCCAGTGAGCATTGATTTAAATCCATGGAGAAAGTAGAAAATATGTACCAGACCGACATTAGATTCTGAGTATCCTACTTACTAGGCAGTTGCAGTGGCCATTTTACTACCGGGACACAGTGGTGATAGCAACTGAACGGACTACCGTAGAACGCCTCCTACCAGAGCCAACTTATCCGTCTTCTTCAACTTCCTGGAAAAGATGTGCACCAGTCTCTGTTTATAAACTGTCTGTGGCAATGCAAAAGTCATGGTAAAGGTCAGGGTGGGAAAACAAAGGAGCATCTAACAAGGCTTGTTTAAGCATGTAGAATTGTATTTGTGTTTACTCCTTCCAACTCCAGTTTGTATTTTTACCGATTAATGCACATAATTTGGGAGTGTCCAAAGTTTTGTTGTCAATAAAACAGCAAGAGAAATTAATTAGTTGGAGAAAACTCGCAACTCGACGTTTTATTTGTTAGTGCTGTAATGTCATAAATGGCTTGGAAAATGTGAGACTCTGGTTAGGTACCAGAAGCGGAAATGATGTGGATTAAAACTTTGATAGATGTTCTGCCAAACTCAGATTACTGTAGGTTGGTGGTAATGCCACGGTTCATAAAAGTCTGCAAAAGTGATTCCAGAATGCTGTTACGTTGTTGAAAGGTTTTCACTGCAGTAAAAATGTCGTCAACGTATGGTGTAATTCTGCTCTTTAGGTCGTCTGATATAGTCGCATTTAAAGCTCTAATGAAGGCTGCTGAAGAAATGTTTAAGCTGAATGGTAATTTTGCAAAATTGGTATCAGACACCGAAACTTAGGAAGGCGGTGTATCCGCAGCAAATGTGATGTAACTCAACCTGCCAAAAACAGCATTTCAAGTCTAGTATCGAAAAGACAGTTACGGCTTGAAATTTCTGCAGCAATTCATCTAACGTCTGAGGTTGATCTGTTTCTAGAATAATGATATTGTTAATGTGTCGGGAGTCAAGAACAAGTCGAATACATCCGTCATTTTTTGTACAACATGAAGTGGGCTGGTATATCGACTGGTGGCTGCTTTAATAATGCCTTGCCGTAACATAGACTGAATTTCTTGTTGGTCTACATCTACATCTACATGATTACTCTGCAATTCACATTTAAGTGCTCGGCAGAGGGTTCATCGAAACACAATCATACTATCTCTATACTATTCCACTCCCGAAGAGCGCGTGGGAGAAACGAATACCTAAACCTTTATGTTCGAGCTCTGATTTCTCTTATTTTATTTTGATGATCATTCCTACCTATGTAGGATGGGCTCAAAAAAAAAATATTTTCGCTTTCGGAAGAGAAAGTTGGTGACTGAAATTTCGTAAATGGATCTCTCCGCGACGAAAAACGTTTTTGCTTTAATGACTTCCATCCCAACTCGCGTGTCATATCTGCCACACTCTCTCCCCTATTACGTGATAATACAAAACGAGTTGCCTTTTTTTTGCACCCTTTCGATGTCCTCCGTCAACCCCACCTGGCAAGGATCCCACACCACGCAGCAATATTCTAACAGAGGACGAACGAGTGTAGTGTAAGCTGTCTCTTTAGTGGACTTGTTGCATCTTCTAAGTGTCCTGCCAATGAAACGCAACCTTTTTCTCGCCTTCCCCACAATATTATCTATGTGGTCTTTCCAACTGAAGTTGTTCGTAATTTTTGCACCCAGGTACTTAGTTGAATTGACAGCCTTGAGAATTGTACTATTTATCGAGTAATCGAATTCCAACAGATTTCTTTTGGAACTCATGTGGATCGCCTTTCGTTATTTAGCGTCAACTGCCACCTGCCAGAGCATACAGCAATCTTTTCTAAATCGCTTTGCAACTGATACTGTTCTTCGGATGACCTTACTAGACGGTAAATTACAGCATCATCGGCGAACAACCTAAGAGAACTGCTCAGATTGTCACCCAGGTCATTTATATAGATCAGGAACAGCAGAGGTCCCAGGACGCTTCCCTGGGGAACACCTGATATCACTTCAGTTTTTCTCGATGAGTTGCCGTCTATTACTACGAACTGCGACCTTCCTGACAGGAAATCACGAATCCAGTCGCACAACTGAGGCGATACCCCATAGGCCCGCAGCTTGATTAGAAGTCGCTTGTGAGGAACGGTGTCAAAAGCTTTCCGGAGATCTAGAATCTTGCTCTCCAGGACTGGCAACAAAAGAATGATCTGTAGAAGTGAGGTAGGGTGTGAACCAGTTTGTATTTCTGTTTCAAGTTAAGAAAAGAAATCGATTGATATTCTAGAATGAGATTTTCAGTCTGCAGCGGAGTGTGCACTGATATGAAACTTCCTGGCAGATTAAAACTGTGTGCGGACCGAGACTAGAACTCGGGACCTTTACATTTCGCGGGCAAGTGCTCTACCATTTCGATTGATATTCTGTTCTTACATAGACACATTATGTTCAAAATGCAAGTGATCGGAATGTCATCTTTCTGAAGGGAAATGCAGGAACTGTTGAAGTCTAGGATTGCTTTATGGGAGTTTAAGAAATGGTTACCTACGAATAGTTCGGTAGTAAGAAGGGGAACCATTAGGAAGTTGGCAAAAATGAGTGTCCCTGAACAAAAATTCCAAGTGAGTCTGTAGTTCGACATCCACACCTTTTCCAGAAACTGCACCTCTAATCTTTGTTTCATGTAACGGTAGTGTTGGACAATTGTCATCAGATTTACATTTATTGTAACTGGAATCGCTGATCGCTGACACAGGAAGCTGGATTCATTTTCTACACTTAACGTATTGTTAGCTATCTCAATGCTAACAACTTAATTAAAAATATGTGGCTGAGGCTCTTCTTTTTCCTGTAGCAGAGAGTCCCTAATGTGTTGAAAAGAAATAAAATTTTCAGTAATATCCTGAGAAAGTATGGAGTCTTGTGTAATCACAAGTTGGTCAGCTAGTCATTGTTGATTTCCATCATCTGCATGTTTTTGCTACTTGTTTGCTGGCAGTTCAATTATAACACTGAACTTCGCGGTTCGGATTCTTTGGAAGATTGTTGCGGTGGATGGAAACGAGGGTGAAATTTTGGTGAGTGCCATTATCATAAAGTCGTCCGTCATTATTTTTCCTACCATTAAACTGACCGTTGGTGTGGTGATTAAAATTTTGCTGTCTGTTTCTGTACTATATTATTTCGCCAGTTGCCATTTCTGTGCCGAAAATTTTTGGCAAAATTAATGTGCTGTGAAAAATTTTTTCAAAAATCACAAATGAAATGCTAAAAGAGAAATACACAAATGGTTACAAAATGAAATGTGCAGCGGCAGTGTCAGCAAATTAAAAGAAACTACAATATTGCAGAAAAGCAGCGCATGTAATCCGTTTGCCGAGAAAATCTCAGAAAATTACTCGACGTTCCTAGTGTACAACTCTGTCGCCAAGTGAACTGGCTAATTAGTTTGTGTTGTATGGTAATGTGTAGTTGTGTTTACTGGTATTTTATGTCTGTTAATGTGAAGCTGAACAAGTGATTAGAGAAACAGTTAAGTTCGTATCTAAGATCTTATTTAAACTGGTAATTTAAACTCGTAATTATTGAAAAGTGATCACCAATGCAAAATTTAATCAGAAATGCAACATTAAACTGAGTACAGCAACGCTTGTGGCGAGCGTACAGTCTGTTCTGTTAATTTTAAGAAAACCGTCCTGTTATTAATAATACAAGCAACCTGAGTGAGAGAAAAATATGGAACATAAATAACTACTGAAAATGCCCTGTGTGAAAAGTATATCACTGTTGAAATGTTAATTGTGTCACGCGTAAATTATAAGTGGCCTGCCAGTTTGCGAAATGAATAAATGCTTTGCTGCTGCTATCTCAGAACTACTGCAGCTGCTGCAATGCTAGCTGAAAATGTGCAGTGCGTGCTATAAACTAGAGAGGCATCCACAAAACCTCTGTCCCAATAAATCTCATTATTGCAGTGATCATTGTCAATTAACGTTATGTTACTGAGGAACTCACGAAAGCAAAATTATATATGTGTAACCTGAAATAAAGAGATGAATGCTCATTGATGGAAAAACAATAAAGTAACTGTACTAACAAAAGTTTACATCACTAAGATAAAATGTTTTAACTCTTGAAATATTAAAACTTCAATTTACATAAACAGTGGGAAAACCTGAACAAATTCTGTTTACTTTCTTATAAACACATATGCTATCCATCTTTGAAGAAAAATCAGTAAATAACACATTGTTACGTTATCATAAAAATCTCCAATTCGAAATCCCTGACAAAATTAATTACTACCCTTGGATGTCTCTGCAAATAGGCTATTAGAGAACCTTTTGAAGTCTTCTGTTACAAAATATCTCTCCATTAATGAAAAATGGTATCAGAGAATTACTGCCGGCACACAGCATGGGCTAAACGCATCTCACTCCATCACAGTCCGCCCCTGGTAGCTGAGTGGTCAGCGCGACGGAATGTCATATCTAACGGCCCGGGTTCGATTCCCGATTGGGTCGGAGATTTTCTCCGATCGTGGAATGGGTGTTACGTTGTCGTTATCATTATTTCATCCCCATCGACACGCAATTCGCCGAAGTGGCGTCAATTCGGAAGACTTGCGCCAGGCGAACGGTCTACCCGACGGGAGGCCCTAGCCACACCGCATTTCCATTACTCCATCACAAGACACAACTCGATTTCTTGCTCTTTGTCTCCAAAAGTGCCCTCTACTCACAGGCAACGTTCTACTAACAGTCTCCCGCAGCGCAACCTTTTTGGTAGAGATGTTGCCCCTATTACTCAGATGCTAATGAAGCTTTACTTTTCTGTGCGATATCCGAAATATTAGCTAAATTACAATTTTCTGAATAAAATAATATCCTTACACACTAATATTGCCAATACAGATTAACGTAAGGACTCTGTGAAACTGTGGGTAAGGCCACGAGAAAGAAGTAAGACTTTCTAGAGGAAGGGAGAGGATGACATCATATGAGCTAAGACATGAAGGAATAACATCGACGACAGTTGAGGGACAAAACAGAATGGTGTACATTGTGTAAAAAACTAGGAATACCAAATTTTCATGTTTTTAGAGGAGGTGGAACTGACACTACATTGTCAGAGAAAACTGTCACAGGTGCCCCCGTTTTCCATTGTGTGTCCATCAAAGTTATGACGCTACAGGTGTTCAGATGTGGAGTTAGGACTGTTGTGTGATGAATATTATTTAAATAGAGGTTGTCTCGCTTCTATGGGTTTTTTATGTGGTCGCAGATGAAGCGTTTGGTGTACAAGACATTGATACGATCTCCGGGAGAAGTGGTTGCCCATCGAGCTGGAGCAGTAACCATTATTCGTGACACAGGTGATTGTTTACCGCGTGTTAGAAAGTCATCAGCATACAGATGCCAGTGGTGCATTAATGTAAACGGTCGACATTATCACCAACATCTCTAACGCAGCATCTATCACAAGGCAGTTTAAACACCATCTCTAAACATCACTGGAGTCGGAACTTCGATGGATTCCTAGCGGGGAAACGGTGCAAATGCGACATTTTACTAACTTAGAAAAATTGTTTCTTTTATCACTACTATGAATTCTACAAGTACTTGAACATAGTTTTTTTGCACTTTGTACATACAAGGAATAATTGACGACTTCGGGTGTAGGTGCCGTCCTGAGATGAAGAGGGTGGAACTGGGAGATCACTTTCGAAGAGTCAGGTGACTGTTGTTTTATGAACAAGGCCATCTATATCGGTTAATATATACTGACAGAAAAATTTGCAGTACCAAAAAGTAATTTATGTAGAATAACGAAATTTTCGGAATTCATTTGTCTAGGTAATATATTTAGGTAATTAACATTGCAAGACTTTAGGTTAATGTAAGCGCGATATAAGACATTCCAAGTGTGAAAATCTGGTACATTAATAAACCGGGTAACAGCCAGAATCGAAGCATCTGAGATGTGGTGCTATAGACGAATGTTGAAAATTAGGTGGACTGATAAGGACTGAGGAGGTTCTACGCAGAATCGGAGAAGAAAGGAATATGTGGAAAACACTGATAAGGAGAAGGGACAGGATGATAGGAAACCTGCTAAGACATGAGGGAATGACTTCCATGGTACTAGAGGGAGCTATAGAGGGCAAAAACTGTAGAGGAAGACAGAGATTGGAATACGTCAAGCAAATAATTGAGGATGTAGGTAGCAAGTGCTACTCTGAGATGAAGAGGTTAGCACAGGAAAGGAATTCGTGGCGGGCCGCATCAAACCTGTCAGTAGACTGATGACAAAAAGCCAGACTGTTGAAAGAAAGTACGCAAACGTGCAAGCATTGTGTTGTACAGATTCCGGATATGGCTTTGTGGAATGGAGTTCCATACCTGTTGCATTTGGTCTCTCAGTACAGGAACGGTTAATGCTGTATGTGGATGACAATAGACTTGTCGTCCGATGATGTCGCATTTGTGCTCGACTTGAGACAGATCTGGCGATCGAGCAGGCCAAGGTAACTTGTCGATACACTGTAGAGCATGTTGGGCTGCAACAGCGGTATGTAGGCGAGCATTGTCCTGTTGGAGGACATCCTCTGGAATGCTATTCATGAATGACAGCGAAGCAGGTCGAATCACCAGACAGACGAACAGATTTGCAGTCAGGGTGCGTGGGATAACCACGAGGGTGGTCCTGTTGTCATACGAACTCGCACCCCAGATCATGAACCCAGATGCAGACCAACCCACGGCCATCACTTGCAACGAGGCAGAACCAGCTTTCACCAGAAAACACAAAAGACTACTACCATGTCCTCCAATGAAATCTCGCTCGACACCCCTGAAGTCCCAGATGTGGGTGGTTTGGTGTCAGTGGGGTGCACGCTATATGGCGTCCGGCTCGGAGCTGTTTTGGAGTAACCGATTCGTAACAGTTCATTGTGTCTTTGTGGAGCTAACTGACACTCGGATTGTTGCTGCAGATGATGTGGCAGAGCCATACACAAAACATGATAGTTTTCCCCTCTCGGACGTGCCTTGTGACCGCCAGTAGCCCGATCATCTTGCGGCAATACATTCTCGTGACCACCGCCGCCAGTAATCATGTACAGTGGCTATTAAGTCTTTCTGCAGTTTCGTAGAAGGGACATCCAGCATCTCGTAGCCCTTTTACACGACCTCGTTCAAACTGAGTGAGACGTTGATAATGGCCTTATTGTCAACTGAAAAGCAATCTTGATTGGCATCAACTCACCACATCCAAAATCAAAGGTAACTAACCGTCACAACCGCTACAGCGCGTGTGTAAAGCGAACCTGATTTGCATCGTCATAGAGGCGATACTAGTGCCACTTATGCGGATAGCGCAGAATTTGAATAGTCATCATCATTTAAATGTAGAAACGCCGGTACGAACTTTCGTTTACGTCACACAACTTCTTTGTCGTGTTGCGGATTCTTTTTTGTTGTATCTTCTTCTGACACTGTTTCGGTTAGTGGCATCATCAGGACAAAACTTGAACAGCGTTCAGTGTCACAACGGAAGAAACCTCTGCGTAAGTGGGATGTCAGTGTGGATTGATAACAACAGAAATGTGGAAGTTGTCCACAGGATTGTAAGGAAACAAACATACGGAAAACATCGCCTAAATGTAGGGGCAGTACACGTATTAAGGCACGAGGTGATAACAAACCACTTAGGTATAACTTCTATTGACACTGAGTCTGAACTTTTCCTTATTCCACTGAAGTTTTTATCTGATGGTGGCAGCAGCGGAAACGGTGTTAGTAGTAAATAAATACGAAGATTGTTTTTTAAGTAAGTAACGTTTTGAAATTTAAAAGAAAGACGTGCTAAGATATCTCTATAATTTTATTTTTACATGAAAACCTGTACCATAATCTACACACTGTCGCCATTACAGTCTGATTCTTCGTTGTTTACGTTGTGTACTGAGTGTTTAAAGTGTCTCGGATAATCGTGAGTCCTGCCGACTGTGAAGTACGGGCTATTATAAGATTTCTTAGTGCTAAAGGCCTAACAGAGATCGATATTCATCATGAGATCTGTGCAGTTTACGAGGAAAACATTATGAGTGATGGAATGGTAAGAAAGTGGGTGAGAGGATTTAAAGATGGACGCACAAATGTGCATGATGAACAACGGAGTGGGCGTCCTTCGGTCGTTAATGAAAGTTTGCCGCAGGGAGTGGACAATAAGGTGAGAGAAAACAGACGCTTTACAATTTCCTCCTTGTGAGATGACTTTCCTGATGTTCCTCGTGGTGTTTTGTGTGGACTTGTGACCGAGCACTTGAATTGCCGAAAATTGTACGCACGTTGGTTCCCGAAAATGTTGATGGATGTGCACAAAACGAAACGTTTAGACAGTGCATTGACTTTCCTTGAGCGGTACCGCAACGACGGTGATGATTTCTTAAGCCAAATTGTTACGGGCGATGAAATATGGGTAGCCTACGTCACACCAGAATCAAAGCAACAGTCCATGGAAGTTGAGCAAGGGCATCGTTTTGCTGCACGTCAATGTCTGTCCGCATGTGGCGAATCAGACCAAAGATCTCATCACATCTTTTCGATGGGAAACTCTAGATCATCCTCCGTACAGCCCCGATCTTGCGCCCAGTAACTACCATCTATTCCTGCACTTGAAGAAACACCTGGGCGGTCAGCGTCTTGAAGACGATGACGAAGTCGAAACAGTGGCGATGCAGTGCTTAACAAGTCAGGCGGCAGACTTCTATGAGGAGGGTATTCAAAACCTAGTACAATGTTATGACAAGTGCCTCAGTATTGACGGAAATTATGTAGAAAAGTAGATTAAGGTACTGGCTTTGATGTAAAAATAAAATTATTGAGATATCATAGCACGTCTTTTATTAATTTCAAAACGGTTATTAGTTAAAAAACATGCCTCGTATATTAAGCAATGTAGACGCATTTATTCATCATAAGTCTGCAGACTCATTCAGGAAATCTACTTCCTTTGTTGACAAGAAGACAAACGGTGCGGAGAAAAAGGCTTAGGAGACCCATTACAGCGCCCCATATCCCGTTCTGGATGGTACGTTCGAATTAAGTGGTACATAACCTGACCAGAGCAGCAAAGGAGCTCCGCTGTCGTACGAGTCTCTGCGCACCAAGCGCTATTGTATGCCTATGTGCAGTTTCAGTATCGCAGCATGTGAAAGAAAACGAAGCAGTCAGAGAGCGCGGTATGGTGTGCAGTGGGGCGCTTGTTTGCAGAGCTACGGCAGCGCGGCCCGCCTTCCAGCGTGGGGCGGCGGCGGTGGCGGCCCCTGATAAATATTCAGCAGGCAGCCCGCAGCGTGCGGCGGCGAACAGGACGTCTTGTTTCGCGAGACAGACGGCTGTCGCCGGCACCGCCGCGGCCCTCCGTGGTGCGCCGGAGGTAGGGTGGAGCAGCAGGGCGGATCGCTGCCTGCACCTCTGCTCTGCCTCGCCGCGTGCACCCGACAGGCTGGGACCACAGGTCACCACCACTCCGCGATATGCAGTCATTGCGAGATGAGAGAGAGCTCCAACCGAACATTACACCGGCTGTCTACAAAACTGTAGAGTTGAAAAGTACACTACTGGTCATTAAAATTGCTACACCACGAAGATGACGTGCTACAGACGCGAAATTTAACCGACCGGAAGAAGATGCTGTGATATGCAATTGATTAACTTTTCAGAGCATTCACACAAGGCTGGCGCCGGTCGCGACACCTACAACGCGCTGACATGAGGAAAGTTTCCAACCGATTTCTCATACACAAACAGCAGTTGACCGACATTGCCTGGTTAAACGTTGTTGTGATGCCTCGTGTAAGGAGGAGAAATGCGTACCGTTTCGGACTTTGATAAAGGTCGGATTGTAGCCTATCGCGATTGCGGTTTATCGTATCGCGATATTGCTGCTCGTGTTGGTCGAGATCCAATGACTATTAGCATAATATGGAATCGGTGGGTTCAGAAGGGTAATACGGAATGCCGTGCTGGATCCCAACGGCCTCGTATCATTAGCAGTCGAGATGACAGGCATCTTACCCGCATGGCTGTAACGGATCGTGCAGCCACGTCTCGATCCCTGTGTCAACAGATGGGGACGTTTGCAAGACAAAATCCGTCTGCACAAACAGTTCGACGGCATTTGCAGCAGCATGGACTATCAGCTCGGAGACCATATCTGCGGTTACCTTTGACGCAGTATCACAGACAGCGGCGCCTGCGATGGTCTACTCAAGGACGAACCTGGGTGTACGAATGGCAAAATGTCATTTTTTTCGGATGAATTCAGGTTCTGTTTACGGCATCATGATAGTCGCATCCGTGTTTGCGACATCCCGGTGAACGCACATTGGGAGCGTGTATTCGTCATCGCCGTAATGGCGTATCACCCGGCGTGATGGTATAGGGTACCATTGGTTACACGTCTCGGTCACCTCTCGTTCGCATTGACGGCACTCTCAACAGTGGACGTTACATTTCAGATGTGTTATGACCCGTGGCTCTACTTTTCATTCGATCCTTGCGAAACCCTACATTTCAGCAGGATAATGCACGACCGCGTATTGAGGGCCCTGTACGGGCCTTTCTGGATACAGAAAATGTTCGACTGCTGCCCTGGCCAGCACATTCTCCAGATCTCTCACCAATTGCTAACGTCTGCTCAATGGTGGCCGAGCAACTGGCTCGTCACAATACGCCAGGCACTACTCTTGATGAACTGTGGTATCGTGTTGAAGCCGCATGGGCAGCTGTACCTGTACACGCCATCGAAGCTCTGTTTGACTCAATGCCCAGGCGTATCACGGCCTTTATTACGCCCAGAGGTGGTTGTTCTGGGTACTGATTTCTCAGGATCTTTGCACCCAAATTGAGTGAAAATGTAATCACATGTCAGTTCTAGTATAATGTATTTGTCCAATGACTACCCGTGTATCATCTGCATTTCTCCTTGGTGTAGCAATTCTAATGGCCAGTAGTGTATAAAAATACTGTAGCAAGCGAGCAGCTGGGACAGTAAAGATGGCAGGCTACAGAAACAGAGCATATCATCCAGAAACATGAGGTAACTGACTGTCAAACCCGGCATTGTACGACTGTTCATTTTGCCAATTTTCTGTTAACAACGTACAGTTTCCACACACTGGGTGCAGCTACTTGGTTTGTCTACGACGCGAATTTTTAAACGTCTCTAAGCGAACCATCTTCATAGCTGTATCGACAGCTATCGTTTCACCTACAGCCGGCTGCGCTTCGCAGTTGAAAGCTGTCAAAAGCGCGGCCAGAGGTCAGAGATTTCCTTAAGCTGTCTCTACTGTAAGAGTGTCTTAGTAGTAAAGAATGAGTGTATGGAAACCTGATACAAGATGCGGCAGTTTTTCGTGTATCTCAGGGTTTATGACGTCATATCTCTTGATCTATGTCTCGTACAGCGATTTATTTGTGAAAGTGCTTTCAGCAGCACATGTGGATACTATCCACAAAATATATTGCGAATGGAGTAAGCAGAAGAGATGTAATAAATTTAAACGTCTTGTAAAATGCAGCAGTTTTTCATCCGTCTCAGTGTAAATGACATCATATCCCCTGAGTTATGTGTGGCACCATGATACGCTTTTGTAGGAACATTGAGGGGCAGATGTGCATAGTGCCCGCGAAATTTATTGCGAAAACAGTTAGAAACACAGAAGTAACACATTTAAACGTTATAAATGATATGCCAGTTTCTTACGCATCTCTTTATTTATGGCGTGATCGGTACACTCTATTTTCAGTATCCTTCTATAGCACCAAATATGAAACGCTTCATTTCTGTTGTTCCCTAGCTTTTCCACAGACCATGATTTACTACCGTACAATGCTACACCCCATACGTAAATTCTGAAAAATTTCTTCCTCAAATGATGGCCGAAATTTCTCTTGGTCAGGAGCGTCTGCTTCACCTGCGCCAGTCTGCTTTTCGTGTTTTCCTTGCTTCACCCATTATGTGTCATTTTCCTTCCTAGGTAGAACAATTCCTCAATTTGATCTACTTTGTGGAGCCCAGTCTCAGCGTTAAATTTGACGCTAATTCCATTCTTGCTACTCCTCATTTCTTCCGTCTTTCTTCCGGCTACTCCCAGTCCATATTCTGTACTCATCAAACTGTACATTCCATTCGACAGGCCACGTAATACGTCTTGGCTTTCACAGAGAACAGCTGAAGCATGAGTGAATCTTATAATAATTTTAATCGTATTCTTGAACTTTTCTGTCATTACCGTCATTGCTTCTTCAATGAACACCAGGGGCAAAAGCCTCTTTTTAATCTGGGAAGCTCTTCCTTGTTCTACTATTCACATCGTTCCCTCTTCGTTCTTGCACATATTGTACATTATTCATCTATCCTATAGGTTACTCCTCTTTTTCTCAGCTTTTGTACACCTTGCACAATTTTATAGTTTCGAACTGTTTTCCCGGTTCGACAGATCCTGTGAATGTGCTTTGATTTTTCTTAAAATTTATTCTCATTATCAATCGCAACTTCAGAATTGTCTCTCTGGTGTCTATCCGAAGCCAAACTGATCGTCATCTAACGGTTTCTCAATTTCTTTTCTATTCTTCTTCATATTATTCGTGTAAACAACCTGTGTGCTAGAGATGTCAAGCTGGTTGTGCAATTGTTCTCGCACGTAACTATCCTTGGTGTCTTTGGGATTGTGTGTACTATATCTCTCACTCAGGTAACTGACTATAGCACGCTGACGACAATGATTCTCGGCTTTCACACCCGCACAGCTACAACTGCCTGTAAATTGTTTCATCAGTGCATATAAAGGGTTTGGCCTGGCTATCAACCAAAGCGAAACTACTAACACGGTCAGCTCCTGGAACTACCATTCCCGATCTCAGTACCTCTATTTCCAGCACACCTTTGAAACAAGTAGATAACGTCTTTCATCTGGGAAGTGTATTATGAATTATCTGCTCGCCGGAAAAGGACATGGAAACAGAATGCATGCCGCACACGTTGCTTTTGGACATCTCCTACATCGGGTCTTCCTGAATAAAGATCTGACACAATGCATCAAAATGATGGTGTATCGAGCAGTTGTTTCTTCTCTTCTCCGTGCTTGCGAAACCTGGACACTGTATCGCTGTGATCTTAGGCAGTTGGAACGCTTCAGTCAACAGAAGCTTAGCTACATCGTTAACGTCAAACGGGATGACTTCGTATCAAACACTAGGGTTGTTGAGAAGGCAAAGATGTATAGTACAAAAGCCACCGTTATTGGTCGCCAACTCGTGAGGACTGGGCATGTCGGCGGAGGAGAAACGACAGACTTCCTTGACAAAACTTTATGTAGTGAAGTGAGCCCAGGTATCCTTGAAGTTCCTCTGAAGCGCAGTAAGGAGCAATTAAAGAGACCCAAAGAGTCTAAACATTGACCCAAGTAATTGGTGCGCCACAGAAGAAGATCGCTAACGCTGGTACACAACTGCTTCAGATGCTGTCTTATATTTTGAGCAGGATCATTGGAGGCAGGAAAATGAAAAGCATCAGAGATGGAAATTCGCCAGACCCAGCCACCCCGTCCACCCTCTATTACGTGGCCGCATGTTTCATGCTAGGATTGGTCCGTTAAGCCATCATAGGCATGTGCATTCCTGAAGGGCCATTGAAAAATGCAAATGCAGGACGAAAATGAAAACTCGGATACGAGTGTCAGCCGACGAGGACAGGTTTTCCGAGGGTCTCATGGTATGTTTCCAGACTCATAGATTTTACGCCTCAAGCCGAATACTGTTGGTTGCTACTAAAATCACGTCAAACGCTTTGAATGAGCGTTATCTGTCCATTGTGCCTCATTTTACGGCTAGTGTTCCCAAGCTCTGTTAAGGGCTGACTATAATGCTGGGTCTCCTGTATCTTCCATACTGATCCTCCATACTGCATTCAAGTGACGGAAGATAACACGTCGACTGGTGATCATCATAACCGTTCTCTGGCCATGATCGCGGAGTTGAAGTTTTCCCACATGTTGTGACTGAGTTAGATAGCTCATCCTTTGGAACCACATCGAAGGGGATGAGTGACTGGAGTATTGTGAACTTCCCTTTCTTGCATACATAATCAAATTATATGAAACAACCACAACCAGGTTCGGCTTACATTGGCGTTCTTGAGATGCTGTTGCTTCAGCAAAACCTTGAATGTACGTTGAACATTTTGTTCACCAAATGAGACTCTTGGTCAACACTATCTGAAGTTGGCCAGTGTAAGCCGAAACTTGTTACGTGTGTGTTATAGACTGTGACAGTCCCTGAAGTAAAAGAAAGTTCACTGCGGAACCGTTATTTCTATTTAGTAGTACGTATTAGCAGCTGTCCTACTGGGAAGCTTCGTTATGCATTAGTGCAATTTTTATGTCTATTCTGTAAATTAAACCAGTGGTGGTATATATTTACTGTGCTAATGACATTATTATTTACCAGCAGTTCCACGTGGCTACTTCATTTGCAGTTAATTATAACCTGATGTATTTGGTGTACCTGTTGTAGGATTTTAATAGAAGTACACAAAAGCTAGTTTCATTTGCACTACCTGATTTCAGTTACTCCTTCTAATACATTTCTCGAACAAAGAATTTCATACTCTAACGAACTATCATTAAGAACTAAATATTATTATGCTTATATTCAATAATTAACGCAGGGCAACTTTGCTGCTATGCAGCTATTACTTTGAGACAATTCTAACATTCACAAGTTTATTTTATTCGTCTTTTTCGCCACGTTTTCCTGTCCCACTAACTAAATAATTTGTTAGAAACTTGCGTTAATATGGCGTACTGCGCTCTTTTCTCACAATGAAGTAGAACACATATCCACCAAGAATATCCTTTCATACATTCTTTTTCGGTAATATCCAAAATCACAAAATGAGTCATTTTTCAGGGTGCTTTGAACATCTCCACTATATTTTTATCCACAAATGTACACGCAGTTGCGCATGCCGTTTGCCAGTAGGATCTTTCTCCATACGGTACAACAATAGCAAGAGTGCAAGCATGCGTTGAGCCACATTGTCCAGGGTATCGGCCACTTTTCTGTGTGTAGTCACTAGGTCTCCTCTTGACATAGCCAGTGCGGCGCAAGTAACTGGGTATAAATATTTACTAACGTTATTCACACAACAAGGCAATGCTATGAAAATGAAAACTGTTTCAGGTAGTGTGGTGTTTTTACCTGTACCAGCAGCCATCTAACGTGCCGTCTAGTTGTCTTCGTTCCAATTCCCATCGTTTGTCAGTCTGTATACTGTAACTGTACAATGCGACTCAATGATATGTTGTCTCCAACTGTACCAACTGGCTGGTCAACATTATGTTTTGTTTTGGGTTCAAAAAAATGGTTCAAATGGCTCTGAGCACTATGGGACTTAACAGCTATGGTCATCAGTCCCCTAGAACTTAGAACTACTTAAGCCCAACTAACCTAAGGACATCACACAACACCCATGCATCACGAGGCAGAGAAAATCCCTGACCCTGCCGGGAATCGAACCCGGGAACTCGGGCGTGGGAAGCGAGAACGCTACCGCACGACCACCAGCTGCGGCCGATTTTGTTTTGGGGAGATATGGTTGGCCCATGAGATTGGACCATGTCACTATGCTAGGACAAATCGACTTTAATGTCTATAAGCAACTAGACAACAGGTACCACAACACGGTATTGCAGTACTTGTGTTATTTCGAATTAAAATTAAATATTCCTTCGGGCATGAATGCCTGTCTGAAGTAACAAGCACTGTGGTGACTACAGCCTTTACGATATACATTACATGTAATATCAGTTGCAGATAGGGACCACCATGAGCTGCATAATGGAATGACGACAGTGAAAATTTTGGCCTCGAACCTAGATATCCTATTTGTCGCGAGCGGTCGCCTTATCTATTTTTTAATTTCTTTTCAGTTCATTTCATCAAAAAGAATATGAATGGTAAATATCTTTAGTAAATAACGTAATTTAAAAAAAATTCAAAACATTGAGAAATGGCTCCTACTATTAAAACAATGAATTATACCGCCCCCTCTTCCTCTCCACTCATACTTTAGCTGACGTTCCTTGGCTCTTGGGAAGACCTTTGAAACGAAATCTAAATATGAAACTTCCTGGAAGACTAAAACTATGTGCCGAACCGAGACTCGAACTTGAGACCTTTGCCTTTCGTAGGCAGATTCTCTCCATTTTTTTTTATATAATTTATGGAACCGCTGCACGGGCAAGAAGACAGGTCTGGCCATCCAAACCACACAACGTGTCTTGGGATCAGAGGATGGAGATTTAGCGGGGTTGTCTATGTTTATTTATTTTATTTTTTATTTTTGTATTTATTGATTAAAAAAATCCTACAACTGCCGTAGCCGAGCGTCCGAGTGATCTTCTCGTCTGTTGGTAGGGGTTCCCCCCTATTCCGTCCGTAGTGGATCAATATTCTTCAGTATTCTCCTTCAGGTACATCGTCTCATAACCGGAACTCACCAGTGAGGAGGAAGGTCGGCAAATAATAAAACTAAATAATTAGGCAAGTGGGTTCTGTACTTCGGGTGGCGGCTGAATTCTGCATGTGTCTTCATCAGCAAGAACCAAAAGTAGACACCCTTTGTGAGCATCACGAAATACGTAGTAAAGGGACATGCTTTTTAGTCAGTTAACGGCGTTTGTCCCGGTTGGTGGACGGGATACGCATCCGGGTGCAGTATATCATCAGGGGCGATATACTCTGGCTATAGCCGGAAGAGTAATGCCAACATTTGCTGCGTGAGCAGTCAGCACTCGCTTGTCGCACCACAAGTCACGCTGTGTGCATCCGAGTCAACGAAGGAGCATGTCGGACACAAGGGGTCGTCCGTCAGATGAATGGAATGTAGCCTCTGACGAGTAGCGAACCTTCACATCCACGTACCATAATGAACGTACCGTAGTAGGTAGAAAAGGCGTGTGTACCGCTCGCCACACCGTGTTCCAGCCAACATCTGGATGTCCATGTGCGACCGTATCGACAGCTTGCTGTTGTTGGTAAAGGTGATAATACTCTTTCGTGCTGAGGTCAATCAAGAATACTCGGGTCTGGGCTAGTACCGGTGAAATGTGTTCCACAGAAAACGGTGGATGCAGAAAGTGTGGTGTCACTTCCGCTATCAGGTTGCCCTTCAGACTGGCGTGGGCAGAGGTCCACGTGCGACGCATAGTGTTGAGATAGAGCGATCCTGCACGGTTATTGACATGAATTAAACCGATACCTCATACCCGCTGCAGCAGTGTTAGGGTGGCGTATCGCACTTTAAAAACAAGACCGGCGCTCACGAAATTTGTCCATGTGCTGCCAAAGTAACCGTCAAGGGAAGGATACGCGCAAAATTGTTCAGTTTGGAGACAAGACAGGTGTTAACATAATGTGTTCGTAGGAGCATGTCCATTCGATGCAATTTGTTGTCCTGTATCAGAGCACGTGTTTGTACCATTAGGCTATCCGAGAACGTCTCACTGCCACACTCAGACTTCCATATGTCGTCAGCCATGCGTCTACAATCTGTTCAAAAATGGTTCAAATGGCTCTGAGCACTATGGGACTTAACTTCTAAGGTCATCAGTCCCCTAGAACTTAGAACTACTTAAACCTATCTAACCTAAGGACATCACACACATCCATGCCCGAGGCAGGATTCGAACCTGCGACCGTAGCGGTCGTGCGGTTCCAGACTGTAGCGCCTTTAACCGCTTGGCCACATCTGCCGGCTACAATCTGTACTCGTACATCCATTACGTATGTTCCCGTCTTTGACTACCTATGGAACTTTGGATCTGGCTGTAAGTCATGCTCGGACAGCCTAATGGTGAAACGACCGCTCGAAATAAGCGAGGAATCTGGGTTCGTTTCCCGATAGGCACAAATGTTCGTAGTCGTCATTCCATTTATACAATAACGATTGTTCATAATGGCAACTGCGAATAAAATTCATACATTTCATAACGGTTATAGTCACTGCTGTGCCCGTTCCTTTGGACATACATGCAAGTCCGAAGAAGCGTTCTGTAATAATTCAGAATAATGCAGATACTGCAGATCAAAAATGGTTCAAATGGCTCCGAGCACTATCGGACTTAACAGCTGCGGTCATCAGTCCCCTAGAACATATAACTACTTAAACCTAACTAACCTAAGAACATCATACACATCCATCCCCGAGGCAGGATTCGAACCTGCGACCGTAGCAGTCGCGTGGCTCCAGACTGAAGTGCCTAGAACCACTCGGACACCGCGGCCGGCTACTGCATATCGTATTGATCGTTAGATACCGGGCAAATCACTTTCAAGTGAAATGTCTCCTCTCTACGGGAATGACTGATGACCTCAGATGTTACGTCCCATAGTGCTCAGAGCCATTTTTGTACGGGAATGTACATAGCGGATGTTTCGAATACAGGTTGTAGACACATGGCTGACGACATATGGAAGATTGAGTCTTCGCGTTAGGTCATGATTGGCATGAATTATGGTAAGGCGACCGTTCGTAATAAGCAGGATATCCGTCTTCAAGTCCCGGTAAGGCACAAATTTTCATTCTTGTCTTTCCATTATATAGCTGATGTTTGTCCTTATTCCTAACTGCGAATTTATTTTAGGTACCATAACAGCCAGAGAGGAAGAACAATTGTACTGTTTCCTGTTAGAATAACGACAAAATAACAACGATTTCCAAGAGACATTGTACCTACAAATAAATTTCCGAAATATTCCAGCACTTCTGGGATTCGAGCCTCTGTGATGTTTTTGAAATCGTTAGGATACAGAGGGTCATCGGAAACATGGAAACACCAGAAACACCACACATTACCGTGCCTAAAACGGTGTAGAAAACACGCATTCAAAACCGGTACCAATCGCTTCGGAATGGATAAATAAAGGTAGCGTATAGTTTTCGAGGGAATTTGGCATCCTGAATGAAATTTTCACTCTGAAGGGGAGGGTGCGCTGATATGAAACTTCCTGGCAGATCAAAACTGTGTGCCGGACCGAGATTCGGATTCGGGACCTTTGTCTTTTGCTAGCTAGTGCTCTACGATCTGAGCTACCCAAGCACGACTCACGCCGTGTACTCACAGTTTTACTTCCACCAGTACCTTGTCTGCTACCTTCCAAACTTCGCAGAAGCTCTCCTGCGATGCTGCAGAAATAGCACTCTCGGAAAAAAGGATATTGCGGAAACGTGGTGGAGTACTTTCCCGCGAACGGCAAAGGTCCCGAGTTCGAGTCCCGCTCCGGCACACAGCTCTGATCTGCCAGGAAGTTTCAATTTTAGATCCATCTTCCTGCAAAATAGTGCAAAGCTCAGGTGACAATCCTGCACGTTTCTCTCCAAAGCAGATCTCAAAGTTTCAATAATATTCAGATCGTTTGACTGCGGATGTCAGTGGAATTGCGACAATTCATACTCGTTCTCAGAAATCCAGTCCTGGACGATGAGACCTGTGTGAACAGGTGCTCTCTCGATCTGAACACAGCATCACCATTAAGGAACAAGTGTTGTTGCATCGGGTGGGCCTGATCAGCCAGAATGGTTACATAAATATTGGTGTTACCCTGAAGAATAACCACGGCGACCATGGAATACTACGATGTAGCATTGAAAACTGCCACTGAACCTCTGCCAAATTTCACTCTTTGGACGTAATCTCGGTCAGAAGTTGGAAACAGTGTGCATCAAAAGTCATCACACCAAATGACTTTTCTCCATAGTTCTGCAGGCCAGGTTTTATGGCTTTGGCTCCACGTTTTGCTGTTGTGGGCATTTGCAGCACTGATGACTGAGCACTCCTGTAAACCCCTGCTCATGGATCTCTCTTCGTGATCTCTTGGCGCGGTAGGTTTCGCGGTTGTGACTTTCGGTTCTGCAGGGACTTTTCTCCTCTTATTTCTCCTGACACACAATAACGACCGCTTCCCACGATCACTCAACACATACTTTCGTACGTATTGTGACTGAGCATATGATGTTCATCCGCTTTCCCAGTATGCGGTACACATCTTAGATATGGTGCCTCTTGGGACACCAGAGTCTTCGCGCCGGCAGTTGTGGTCAAGCGGTTCTAGGCGCTTCAGTCCGGAGCCACGCGGCTGCTACGGCCTTGGGCATGGATGTTTGTGATGTCCTTAAGTTAGTTAGGTTTAAGTAGTTCTAATTATAGGGGACTAATGACCTCATAAAGCTCAGAGCCATTTGAATCATATTGAAAGTCTTCACCTATCTTGATTACGGAAGCAACGACCATCCGAGCACCAACAAATTTCCGACGATAGAGTCTACTTATTTCCGAAGTAATGCACACACAACTGTACAGAACACATTTTTTACCTGAAATGACATAAGCAACGTACTGAGGGCATTTCATAGGTTCCGTTCGTGGTCAGTGGCAACATCTCAACAGCTCAACATGACAGGCTTCGCTAGCATCTCTATTTATGTTCAAGCACGCATTTCTCGCTGTTTTTCCACATTTTTCTCCAACTCCTCTACACTGCAACGAATGTCGGAAGTTCCCCGGCCTTACTGCCTTTCATGTACACGATTTACACATTTATATACTGTACTTAGTCTTCAAATTTTCGACTGCGACGTATCGTCACAGAGACATAATAGAAAAAGCTGCAATCACGATGTTCCATGAAAGGCTCTAGGGAGATTTATTTTGATTACAATGCAAATGCCGAAATGGAAATCCGTTCTTAAAGATTCCTAATTAGGATGACCTCAGCCATGCTACCACTTTGCCAGGAATTTGCCTGGAGGGAACCGTGATATGCAATCGGCTGAATAACAAACAGCCCACTCCGACGACAGAGTCTGCTTAGAAAAAAAATAAAAATGAAAGGTAGTTCTAGGCAATCGGTTTTACAGTAGGACAACGCGGGCAGTGAAGGTATTACGCTACGATGGTGCAAGTAGGTAAGGTCGGGTTGAAACAATACTATCTTCATTGTTCATCATATTTAAAGGTGATTTAGATAGTTCTTGGACCACCAGATTTACGATATTTCAGAATCCTCCTGTTTCCTGGTTTAATACGTGCAAACCTTTTCATCTCCGAATAACTACTGCAACTTCTGAATCTACTTCTGAATCTACTTAGTGCATTGGTCTCTTGGTTCCCCTCCACGATTTTTACCCTCCACCCACCCCTGAAATACTAAGTTGGCGATCCCATGATGACTCAGAACGTGTCCTACCAACCGATCCCGTCTTCTAGTCAAGTTGTGCCACAAATTCCTCTTCCATTCTATTCAGTACTTCCTCATTAGCTACATGATTTACCCATCTAATCTTCAGCACTACACGATTTACCCATCTAATCTTCAGCATTCTTCTGTAGTACCACGTTTTGAAAGCTTCTATTCTCTTCTTGTCTACGCTGTTTATCGTCTGTTTCACTTCCACACATGACTACATTCCATACAAATACTTTCAGACAAGACTTCCTGACTCTTGAATCTATACTCGATGTTATATTTCCCTTCTTCTGAAATGCTTTCCTTGCCATAGCCGGTCTACATTTTGTATCCTCTACTTGTGGCATCATCAGTTATTTTGCTCCCCAAATAGGAAAACTCATTTACTACCCTAAGTGACTCATTTCCCAAACTAATTCCCTCAGTATCAACTAATTTAATTCAGCTACATTCCATTATCCTCGTTTTGCTTTTGTTGATGTTCCTTTTATACCCTCCTTTCAAGACACTGTCCATTCCGTTCAACTGCTCTTCCAGGACCTTTGCTGTCTCTGACAGAATTACGATGTCGTCGGCAAACTTCTAAGTTGTTATGTCTTCTCCATGTGTTTTAATACCTATTCCAAACTTTTCTTTTTTTCCTTTACTGCTCGCTCAATATACAGATCGAATAACATTGGAAACAGACTACAACCCTGTCTCACTCCCTCCTCAATCAGTGCTTCCCCATCGTCCCTCTCTACTCTTATAGCTGCCATCTGGTTTCTGTACAAATTGTAAATAGCCTTTTGCTCCCTGTATTTTATCCGTGACATCTTCAAAATGTGAGAGAGAGTATTCCAGTCAAATAAAAAGATTTTTCTAGGTCTACAAATGCTAGAGACGTAGGTTTGCCTTTAGTCGTAGGATCAGTATTACCTTGCGTGTTCCAACACTTCTGCGGAATCCAAACCTTTCCCGAGGTCGGCTTCTACTAGTTTTTCCTTTCGTTTATAAGGAATTCGTGTTAGTATTTTGCAACCATGACTTATTAAACTGATAGTTCGGTAATTTTCACACCCCTCAGCACCTGCTTTCCTTGGGATTGGAATTATTATACTCTTTTTGAAGTCTGATAGCTGTTCTTTATTATTCCGGACTATAATTTGGCAGAGGTGATTTGCTGTTAGATGTGAGCCAAACTACATGTTACTTAATGTAACTCTTCGGCAGACTTGCAGAACAATGTACAAGCACAAAATATATGATCGTCATCACATGTCGGGAGTGAATGTCCACCAATCGAATTTAGAAGCCGGTGCAGGCTTACAGTCTCACGCCACAAATACTATCTCACCAAAATATTGTAAATAATATCATAATGATACTGATAAACGGAGTGAAAAATTAAAATGAAAGGTCTAGCTCTAAAGTTGTGAATGATGCTGTTACAAAACCTCTCGAATTTGCCTAGTAATATAAAATTTCTGGCACACAGCGAATTTCAAATGGACAGTAAGCTGAAATAATTCTTTCTGGAGAGCTCTCTCTACACCATAGCAAAAGAGTTACATAGAAATTAGTGTGTTGTGTCATGTAAAATAATAACATGCTTCAACAAAGAAACTATTTCTTTTTTATTTGTAGATCATCAGTTGCGCAAAGGGTATAGAGCAACACCATTGCTATAGATAGTGCAGATGACTCATGGGAGACGTAATCCATAAGCTAAATTGTTTGCAGCGACGGACTGGAGCCTTTGTTTCTTCCGCGGATGCAGCAGGACGATGAGGAGCCGGTCTGGTTGAGCCCAGAGGAAATGACTCCCCAGCAAATAAAGTAAGCCTCCGAATTATTGCCCATTACCCGCGCCCGCAGAGTAGTACGAGCGCCATGCAATCCGCCTACATTTCAGTCTAAAGATAGTCTGAATGGACTTCAAGATGTAAACTGGCTTTTTCCGTGACTGGGAGCTATCAGCGGCTTCACTAATCTGGGAGCCAGTTCATTTAATGCTCCGGCACTGTCTCCGGGGGGAGTAGTGTGGTGGCAGAACGGGGAGGGGGGGGGGGGCGCCCATGGGCCTGAGTGACTCGTGATCGTGGGTCATGGACTCTGTCCCCCGCGGGACGCGTTGCGATAGGTGAGGGCGTGGTCACATTGCACTGGGTGCATCGGATCGGCCGTTGTACTGGACGAAGCTAATTTATTTCTATTGCAGCAAAGAAGTGATAAAGGTTCTTTAAGGCTTCATATAAAAGGCAGAGTACATAGACCTACCCTTATACTCTACTTCCACTTCTGCATATCGCCTTCTCAGCTGTAAAGTGTACAGAAAAGTTGCAGTTGCGTATTTCAAGAAATGGTTAACGATTTCGAATACAGACAACAATGCGTAAATATGAAGGACTAGGGACGCAGCTGTTTCCCATTGTATACACTTAAATATTGAAGTTAAGTCAGAAAATTAGCTGATACAGAAAGTTGTTTCTCTATTTATTGTTAAAAACGATAACCCAGTTGTATGGAAAAATATTATTTTACAACCAGCCAACAGTGTGGCCATCATCAGGTATTTGTGTGAAAAGTAAAAAACAAAGTGAAAATATGTAAAAGTGCGCTAGTATGTACAACAATGTTAAGTGATGTAATGTGTATTTTTTACTTAGTTGTTTACTGTACTGTATAAAGCATGCGATGTTACACTGGGTGGTCATAGGATTTCCTAGTACTGTAGTGCTGTATTGCGATTTGTATACATCGCAGGATGCTGATATGTCGTTGGTATGTTTATTAATCGGTGCGCTCGCCAATTACGCTGAAAAAATGATAGTTCCACTTTGTGCCACCAGGTGAAAATATGGCGCTGTACGCAGTGAGAATGTGGTGTAGGCGCAGGGAAAGGGGGGGGGGAGGGAGGGGGAATTATCAAATGCATGATAAAGGTAGTTCCCGCACGTTTATTAGGATATCGTCACAAGCTCAGACATTCTTTGAGTACGGTCTCCCCACTCAGCAATACGCCCCATCCGTAACGCGGCATGGTCGACAGTTCCTCGAGGCATATCCGGTGTAATCAGAGCAGTATGTCATTGGGTGCTACCCTACGTAACAAGAAGAGTCTGGATATCTCCCTGATAGACACGATCTTTCAGATATCCCTAGAGAAGCCACAGGGATTAAGGTCGGTGACACGGCAGTTACTGAAGGTTTGTCAAAGCAGATGGTTCACGCGACAACCGAAATGTGGGTCGCCCTATCTTGCATCAAAACGGTGGTGTGGGCACAAGTGCATTCTAGGAAATCTCGAATCACGTGTTTTTCCAGGAGGTCCTTAGAACATGCAAATGTCATTGTACACCCAACAGACGTGAGAGGTGTCATCTCCTTGAAGAAAAACGAACCAAGAGTGAAGGAGCTTGTGAAAACACACAACACAGTCACATAATCTGAGTGCAGTGGATGTTAATGCACATGTGGCGGAGTGGAACCCAATATGTGACAATCACGGAGCCATGCAGAGAAAATGTGCATCGTCAGTCCAAAGAATATTCCCCGGCCACGTGGTATCCAACTGCATGTGTGCCAAAAAACGAAGGGCAAAGTCACGGCGTTGACGCCTATCTTTGTGTTTCATTTGATGCTCATTTTGCATGTTTTAGGGTTACCAGTGTTAAATGTATCGCAAAATCTTTTGAACTGTTGAGCAGGGGAGAGAGACTTCCCGTTACACCGCTCGATCACTCAATGCAGAACTAGAGGCATATGTTGCCCCTAATCAAGAGCTGCCATGGAAATGGACTGCACCGGCTAATCCACCTGTTGCTTCAGATTTCTTGATCACATTCTTTAGCCACTTTATTGACAGGGGGCTTCTTCGCAGCACTTTCTGTAGGTTATATTCTCACAACGCAGCGCTGCTACTTCTGCCGTTCTGATAAAACATCTTTACCAGCAATGCATGGTATTTCTTCTCAATAGTTACTTTACTTCATACGGAAAACGTCAACCTCCTTATTACTTTACACCAATAGCCACTTCACAAGACGAATCAGCACATTTCACCAAGCAACAAAGAGTATATATTAACTTCATAACAGGAAAAATTTCACAATCTGACTGCTTACAGTGCCAATATTATACATGATTGCAGAAAATGAAACTATAATTTTTTCAGCGTACTCTGCGAACAAACCGATTAATGAACACACCAAACCGACACATAAGCATTCTGCGATATATAAAGCCTGTATTGCAGTACTCGGAACACATTTAGTTTAATTATATCCATCTAGTATACATCGCGAGAGCTTTAGACGTTCATTGTGTAATATGTTGTTCGCACATTCACGCGTGTTAACAGGTTGTTTTCTCCTACGACGCTTCTCTCTCTCTCCCCCTCTGACTTACAGTTCACTGTGCACTTCCTTATAGTCAATGAAGGCGTACTGAATCGTACTGCAGTGAAAAGTGAGTTACGGAGCAAATTGATTAAACGAATGGTGATTTGATAGGATACATCTTGAGGCATGAAGTATTGGAACAAAGTTTAAGGAGTAAAACATGTAAAGGGAGACCAAGGCTTGTATGTGGTAAACAGGTTCAAGTGGACTAGTTGACAATATTCTCTCACAGCCATAGCCTGTGCTAGCATTTACCTGTAATGTGGTGAGTTTTGGTATCAGGCTGGCTAAAAAACGTGTACTACAGGACGTGAGTATAATAAGTTCACAAATAGTGCGTGCTCCGTGTGAAATGAGTGTTATACCAAACAGAGATGGCTTAAGCATGTTTCAGATTTTGTCATCCCACTATTCTATTACAGATATTTGTTAAAAGTCATTGGTGCCGTCTGTTCCTACCTAAAACACCTATCAGAAAACTATTTGTTACGAGTGAGGCTGAGAGAACACATGCAGCTACACTATGTTGTGTTCGTGTAGTGTGCTAGCACAATGACTGCTTTGGCAACTATATATTTTCTAAATGCGGAGGCCTACAGTAATTGCATAACTGCGCTAGTCCTTAGGAACTGTCATGTCTTTTGTTACGGTAAACAAACAATCACTGTCTGGGTCACTTCTTTTACTACCGACTACCGGTTTCATTGTGAGCTGCAGATAATCTTCAGATTTAAGTTGGAATAAGAAAATGAGGCAACAAGGTTACAAATATTGCCACCACCGTTTACAGAAATGTTCTAGTATTATGAACTCACATACACCTGAAGCCTGAAAAAGCAGTTTGTCTATGTAAACGTAAAATACCATGGATACGGCAAACAAAAAAAATCATAGTCACTTGACTCGTGCATATATGATAGGCCAGTACATTTAAACACTATCAGAGAGATTCCTCCAGCATATAAATGAAAATAACTAAAAGAAAATTACTTTCATTTACTTCACGTCTATGTTCACAAATTTTTTTCATCAGACTACCGGTTTCATCTACATCTATATAATTACTCTGCAATTCACTTTTAAGTGTTTGGCAGAGGGTTGATCGAACCACAATCATACTATCTCCCTACCATTCCACTCCCGAACAGCGAGCGGGAAAAATGAACACCTAAAACTTTCTGTTCGAGCTGTGATTTCTGTTATTTTATTTTGATGATCATTCCTACCTATTTAGGTGGGGCTCAACAAAATATTTTCGCATTCGGAAGAGAAAGTTGGTGACTAAAATTTCGTAAATAGATCTCGCCGCGACGAAAAACGTCTTTTCTTTAATGACTTCCATCCCAACTCGTGTATCATATCTGCCACACCCTCTCCCCTATTACGTGATAATACAAAACAAGCTGCCCTTTTTTGCACCCTTTCGATGTCCTCCGTCAATCCCACCTAGTAAGGATCCCACACCGCGCAGCAATTTTCTAACAGAGGACGAACGAGTGTAGTGTAAGCTGCCTCTTTAGTGGACTTGTTGCATCTTCTAAGTGTCCTGCCAATGAAACGCAACCTTTGGCTCGCCTTCCCCACAATATTATCTATGTAGTCTTTCCAACTGAAGTTGTTCGTAATTTTTACACCCAGGTACTTAGTTGAATTGACAGCCTTGAGATTTGTACTATTTATCGAGTAATCGAATTCCAACGGATTTCTTTTGGAACTCATGTGGATCACCTCACACTTTTCGTTATTTAGCGTCAACTGCCACCTGCCACACCATACAGCAATCTTTTCTAAATCGGTTTGCAACTGATACTGGTCTTCGGATGACCTTACTAGACGGTAAATTACAGCATCATCTGCGAACAACCTAAGAGAACTGCTCAGATGGTCACCCAGGTCATTTATATAGATCAGGAACAGCAGAGGTCCCAGGTCTATAATGACCATCTTGAGGTCTGTTTTACAAAAACGTGTCCTAATATACTGGAGCCGTAGTGCCCAGTATGTAAGGACATGTTTTTATAAAACAGAGCTGAAGATGGTCATTATAGACCGAAACCGGTAGTCTGGTGAGAAAAATTTGTGACAGTAGTCGTGAATCAAAGGAAATTTATTCTGTATTCGTGACCATGACGCAGCTTGTGTAACAGAAAATTAAAAATTAAAAGACACGTTAATATAGCATGTGTCATCATGTGTGAAGAGTTGTACAGTAAAAAATAACATACAAATGTAAAAGACAACTTCACTGTGCTTTTTGTTCAATAAATTTTCGTTCTTGCGTATGGATTTTAAAAGGCGGCGCAAAATTAACTAAAATAGGTAATTAGCAAAGCTTAAGTCGTCCAACTGTTAAAACATACCGTCAATAAATTGCCTTCATTTCAATAAACAAGATAAAACTTTACTGAGAACCCTTACTGTAAGTAATAAATGGAGACAGTTTGGGACATAGTTAAAATAATAACTATAACTTTCAGGAGACAGTTACTACAAACTAACAAAGGTGTTAGACGACAATAGTGTGGGAAACAACAGAGTGGGGGCTAGACAGCGCCACCTACCGTAGCAGGCCGAGTGCCAACCGACGCAGTGTTGTGTTTACGCAAATCGCAGGCCTTAGTCTGCACCAATCATCTTCTATCATGGTCGGCTAACATGATAAACAGCTCCTGCTCGCGGAACAACGAAGAACATCAGATATTTTTCATCTAATGGAGAGCTATATCTATCAATCTATAAATATAGGGAAGAGGGCCCGTTTGTTTGGTTTTAATTCATACAAACCCACAGTTTTATTCCGATCTTGATGAAATTTTGCACACCTTACCTTCAAGACAAGAGAAGGATCATTGTGTAGATAAGATTTCGTAATCTGCCTTGAAACATAAATGTACGTAAAGTCAAAAGGGGAAAAGTTGTTACCAAAAATCTCTAAAAGTCCTTGGCCGATTTACTTCAGATTTCTACGGGATCTCTCAATGAACATTGGGAAGACATGGAACCTATCCACAGATATTTAATACATAGTATATGGCTATATATAAAGAAGGCAAAGGACCAATCTCTTCGCGTGGCAGACATTAAATATCCCGGGCAATGCCGGGCACTGTGGCTAGTTGTATATATTAGTTCAAGCGTTACTGGAAATCTAGTTCTGTTCGTTAAGATTATTGTCAGGTTCTTTCCTATTAGCAGCATAAATTTCAACTTCTTCACACAGGTCGAGCTACCGCCCTTGTTTGCTCCATGCAAAATTATTATAGTGTTAGAAGTACAAAGTATATAATAAACAAATGGAAATCGATCGTTCTAATCAGTTTATAAGCTGGTTGAACAGAAACTGGTCAAGTCAGGTTCATTCGGTGTCGTCTTCATCAGGTCTTTCATGGCGCATGAGGTTAGAGATGAGGAACACTGTAGTGGGTGGCTGTCAGTCTGCACAGCATGACTTTTGCAAAGAACTGACTCCATAGGAATGCTCCACTTCCGCAAGTTGGTCTTGTGTGTCGTGGTAATAGAGCGTAGTCTGCTGAGAGCGCCGGCCGGTGTGGCCGAGCGGTTCTAGGCGCTTCAGTCTGGAACCGCGCGACCGCTACGGTCGCAGGTTCGAATCCTGCCTCGGGCATGGATGTGTGTGATGTCCTTACGTTAGTTAGGTTTAAGTAGTTCTACGTTCTAGGGCACTGATGACTTCAGATGTTACGTCCCATAGTGCTCAGAGCCATTAGAACCATTTTCTGCTGAGAGCCTTCCACGTCGTCCACTTCTTTGGATAACGAGGAGGAAGCTCTTCCTTCGGAACCATTCATTTCTCCAACTGTTGACATTTTTGCCGCCACTTTCATATCCTTGCTTGTTGCGATGTTCCTTTAAGAGATTTGTTCAAATGTTAAAATGTGCCGGCCGAAGTGGCCGTGCGGTTAAAGGCACTGCAGTCTGGAACCGCAAGACCACTACGGTCGCAGGTTCGAATCCTGCCTCGGGCATGGATGTTTGTGATGTCCTTAGGTTAGTTAGGTTTAACTAGTTCTAAGTTCTAGGGGACTAATGACCTCACCAGTTGAGTCCCATAGTGCTCAGAGCCATTTGAACCATTTGTTAAAATGTGTGTGGAATCTTATGGGACTTAGCTGCTAAGGTCATCAGTCCCTTATCTATACACTACTTGAGCTAAATTATCCTAAGGACAAACACACACACCCATGCCCGAGGGAGGACTCGAACCTCCACCAGGACCAGCTGCACAGTCCATGACTGCAGCGCCCCTGACCGCTCGGCTAGTCCCGCGCGGCATTTAGTAGTATCCAAGGAGCTCTTTCTTGATTTCAGCCGAGGATGTGGTGGCTGAAGGCCACATGGAGGGTGAGCTTCCGTACTCGTAGCTCTGTTCGTCTTGCATCAAGCAGCTATCTCGTGCCTAATTTCAGGATGAGCTATGTCAGCAAGACAGTGTAGATCTTAAAAAATTCGTGATAATGCAGTAGGTCTCATTAAGTGCCACATCTATGGTTTTGGCATGGCTGGACTTGTACCATGCCGAACATGCATACTCCGCACGGGAGTAACATAGCGCTAGAGCTCTAGTCCTCACGGTGCGCGGGTAAACTTCCCACATAGTACGTGTCAGTTTCCCCACAGTGTCGTTCCTAGCAGACACTTCCTCTTTCATGTTTAGGCAGTGTCGTTAGCACAGTGTACAGAGTCACTACCAGATAATTCGGACAGTTCCAAGAGCAGTTCCTTCCCAGATGATTTGAATGGTTATAGCTGCCTGTTAGTTCCTGAGGTCTGACTTTTGGGAGGATTCAGCTTCAGGTGATTTTCGTTATAGTAAGTGGTAAATTATCCCAGGGCTTTAGACAAGGTATGTTCCACATTTTCAAAACAGTCGGCCTGGGCAGTGATTCAATAGGTTCCTTCAGACAATGGCTGATCGTTACTTGCAGATGATAAACAACTGTGCGAGCACACTGTCTTCAGCTAACGCATTCTTCTGCGTTCTCTATCTGCTGCTTTGTCCCTCATACTCTCACATCAGAAGTAACAGAGATACCTAACACGCTATTGTTAATACTAGTGATTTCTTGATTATACACTCCTGGAAATTGAAATAAGAACACCGTGAATTCATTGTCCCAGGAGGGGGAAACTTTATTGACACATTCCTGGGGTCAGATACATCACATGATCACACTGACAGAACCACAGGCACATAGACACAGGCAACAGAGCATGCACAATGTCGGCACTAGTACAGTGTATATCCACCTTTCGCAGCAATGCAGGCTGCTATTCTCCCATGGAGACGATCGTAGAGATGCTGGATGTAGTCCTGTGGAACGGCTTGCCATGCCATTTCCACCTGACGCCTCAGTTGGACCAGCGTTCGTGCTGGACGTGCAGACCGCGTGAGACGACGCTTCATCCAGTCCCAAACATGCTCAATGGGGGACAGATCCGGAGATCTTGCTGGCCAGGGTAGTTGACTTACACCTTCTAGAGCACGTTGGGTGGCACGGGATGCATGCGGACGTGCATTGTCCTGTTGGAACAGCAAGTTCCCTTGCCGGTCTAGGAATGGTAGAACGATGGGTTCGATGACGGTTTGGATGTACCGTGCACTATTCAGTGTCCCCTCGACGATCACCAGTGGTGTACGGCCAGTGTAGGAGATCGCTCCCCACACCATGATGCCGGGTGTTGGCCCTGTGTGCCTCGGTCGTATGCAGTCCTGATTGTGGCGCTCACCTGCACGGCGCCAAACACGCATACGACCATCATTGGCACCAAGGCAGAAGCGACTCTCATCGCTGAAGACGACACGTCTCCATTCGTCCCTCCATTCACGCCTGTCGCGACACCACTGGAGGCGGGCTGCACGATGTTGGGGCGTGAGCGGAAGACGGCCTAACGGTGTGCGGGACCGTAGCCCAGCTTCATGGAGACGGTTGCGAATGGTCCTCGCCGATACCCCAGGAGCAACAGTGTCCCTGATTTGCTGGGAAGTGGCGGTGCGGTCCCCTACGGCACTGCGTAGGATCCTACGGTCTTGGCGTGCATCCGTGAGTCGCTGCGGTCCGGTCCCAGGTCGACGGGCACGTGCACCTTCCACCGACCACTGGCGACAACATCGATGTACTGTGGAGACCTCACGCCCCACGTGTTGAGCAATTCGGCGGTACGTCCACCCGGCCTCCCGCATGCCCACTATACGCCCTCGCTCAAAGTCCGTGAACTGCACATACGGTTCACGTCCACGCTGTCGCGGCATGCTACCAGTGTTAAAGACTGCGATGGAGCTCCGTATGCCACGGCAAACTGGCTGACACTGACGGCGGCGGTGCACAAATGCTGCGCAGCTAGCGCCATTCGACGGCCAACACCGCGGTTCCTGGTGTGTCCGCTGCGCCGTGCGTGTGATCATTGCTTGTACAGCCCTCTCGCAGTGTCCGGAGCAAGTATGGTGGGTCTGACACACCGGTGTCAATGTGTTCTTTTTTCCATTTCCAGGAGTGTATATTGGTGAATGTGCACCTAGTGCAGTTTTACCTGTGTCCTTAAGTTCATTAAAACGAGCTTTAATGCTTGGCCTGTCTACCCAACATAACCGTTTCCGCAATCATCACATTTTATCTTACAAATACTGGACGCAAAATGTCTATACATTCCTAGAGAGATGTTATGATCAACCCAGTGTCCAAAAATATTTTGGGCTCTAAAAACAAATGTTGCTTTACTTTCACTTACGGGTCTTCCAGTTTTATCGGAAGTTGTGGTACGGTACGTCTTGCTAACAATATTATTTTCCTCCATAATTTAAGCTCGTATTTGAATGGTTCAAATGGCTCTGAGCACTATGGGACTCAACTGCTGTGCTCATAAGTCCCCTAGAACTTAGAACTACTTAAACCTAACTAACGTAAGGACATCACACACATCCATGCCCGAGGCAGGATTCGAACCTGTGACCGTAGCGGTCGTGCGGTTCCAGACTGTAGCGCCTTTAACCGCTTTTTTTTTCTTTTGCATTTTATTCGTTGTTGATCGTTTTGTTTGGTTGTTGCGGACGTCACATGACATCCGTTCAAGTTCGTTTTGTTGATCCTTCCACTCAGTTTTTTTATTACAGAGGCCAACCAGCTCTCTGACCGAACACGCTGAGCTACCGTGCCGGCAACCGCTTGGCCACTCCGGCCGGCGAAGCTCGTATTTGCCTTTTAGTTTGCTGTGTATATGTGTATTTGTTTACGACCTGAATAAATTGAACTTTTGGCTGTAGCTTCGTGCCGAACACGCGTTGCTGACATCACTGGCCTTTTCAATTCCCCGCACGTGGTGCACTGTCACTACGGTGCCGTTACAGACGTGGAAGCGTCTACCCACATCCTGGAACTATTGCTGCCGCTATGGAGGCCACCGAACCCTTTTACACCTCGATAGAATCAAATCTTTAGTATTTTGAGTTAAAATAATTTTATCCTGTTATATCACTATGTCTCCCAACACAATAAACAAAAAATATTAGGGGCGTAATAAGAATAGCCACCGTTTGAGACAAGATTACAGGATGCAAACTGGGGTGTTACCACCCCAACTAACGTAGACCAGATGAGTGTGTTTAGTAAATTTGATGGTTACAGTTGTTATCAGTAACTGATAAGGAGTCTTTTAATCAACGATGCACTCTCCAATATTTATTCAGTGTAATTATGTTTCGTTAATGACTACAGTTAACTTCCAGTCCCTGTGCACTAAACTTCAATCTACATCCATCTTTCCACAGTTTACATACGTTTATGTGGCCCTGCGAGTTTGCTTTGTACAACAGCCACACAGAGAAACGACTCGTGGTCTTTCCAATATTATCCGTCACATAATTTCTACATATAATGAGTGGTAACAGCCTTTTAACTCTCCACTGGAGTACTACAGAAATTTGTTTGACGACAATTTCTGATCGTCTATATCAGCTCGCAGACCGTACCCGGGCCCGAATTCCAAGGCGTTCAGACTCGCTGCACACTACCCCCACCACCACCACACGTTGTCTGAGGGCGAGCAGAGGGAAGAGGGGAGCACTGTGAACACGCCGCACTGACACGGCAGTGCAGTCACACTGCATACACCTTGGTTTTATGTTTCACATTTCTTGGCAAAATAGATCACAAACGAATCAAGTTTTCAATCTTATTTAATTATTTTAGATGCGCTGAAGTCACAATAGAATTTTAATCTGATACAAACTTCCAGCAAATTGACAGATGCAGGCATATTCACAGATTTTCGCTCTCAAGTTTCCACGTAATCTGACTTATTTAGTTTCATAATCACCAAAAGAGGTCTTTCACACAAGTATGCCAATAGAAATACTGTAGCAATTTAGCTACCTCATTAGGAAGGCGTGGATATTCTACTTGAGGAATGCAGTGTAGATGCCCTGGACAGTCTTAACGTAAAAAATATTTGTCATTAAAACTGGAATTACCTTGCAGGTCAATCAGTTAGATCTGCACACACACTTAGGGCCGCCATCAGCTGAAACGGCAAACGGTTTGAAAACAGTGAGAAAACAGATGTATAATTGGCGGTGTCATCGGAACATTTAGAAAATTATCCTCATAATTATATGAAGGGTTCAGTGAATTCTTCAGACCTCGAGTTTTCTTTAACGGCAGTGAGCTAAGGGAACTGAACTGCGGCTGTCTGAATATATCAGTTCTATAACGTGATTTTCTTAAAAACACACACTCCCATCAGATCAGAAAGAAGTTACTTCTCATCTTACAGTGAGTGTGTGCAGTCAAATCCACCTTAAATGTTAGCTCTGAAATCCATTCCGGATGATCTGATATTCGTTCCTTCACTTCTTTTCCTTCGACAAATTTAACAATAGCTAGTTTTAAATCGAAAAATGCATCTAGACTTAACCAACGTACTTTCAGTAATATATAAAGATTTCATAATGTTCAATCATTTGCATCGAAAACTGTTGCGGATGACAGTAGAATAATACATGACACCATAAATTTTACTGGACATACCTCCAGCTTCTTCACATGCTGCGTGCCTGAAAATTAAATACTAAGTATGAAGATAGTAACTGTTCTCGAAAGAACAGATACCATTTGGTGACCGTGCAGCTTCTCTAGAATATATGATAATTAATTGAATCCCTCAGCTGCCGACAGGTGTTGACATACCTCGATGGGGACAGCTGAAAATGTGTGTCCTGACCGGGACAAGAAACCGGGATCTCCTGCTTACATGGCAGACGCTCCACAGGATTGATAATTGGGCACTCGATGTTGATACCGACAGTCTCCGAAATGATCAGCGTTTATATAATCATTGAAAGTGTTCCACAATTCAGCAACATACCAACATCAGCCTTCAGGACTATGGACATGAATATTTGTCAGAAAATGTTCACCATTTTGGAACTAGGACAGTTCGAAAATGTGGTGAACAAATCTGTGATTAGGTTTTCTTTCGATTTCATCCTATAGGCAAGAAAACTTGATGGGCAGCTGCAGACAATCTAAGCGAGCTAGAGGTGCGGTAGAAGTGTTCCCAGAGCGGAATATATCGGGGAGGATTACCAGTTCCGACCATTGAATGGTATAAGTTTCCTTTAATTTACGTCAATCGTCACAAACCTTTTGTTAACAGATTATCGGTTTCGGTCTATAATGACCATCATCAGATCTGTTGTGTGTGTGTGCGTGCGTGTGTGTGTGTGCCTGAGTGCATCTGTGTGTAGTTTCTTCTTCATATGTTAGGGTGTTCCTAGAATGCACTGCGGAATTAAAGGATCACGTTTTCAAAATGCCGTAATTGTTTCCCATTCATAATCTTAGAGATTTAGCTCAGAAGTGCCTCCCACCTTCCTCTGTGATGCCGCAAAAGCATGGAGCCCTGAGACGCCGTCCTATGGCTCGTCGACGCATCCAGACAGCAACGTGTTGACACAAGCGAAAAAAAGGTCTGAGCTCACAAGTTCATGTGACGTGTACGTTGGATTAACCCACGTTTTACCCCTTCTATTGATGCCTGTGCGATGGGGGATAGAACCGCAAAATCCAGTGTTGAAATCACTCTGTTTCCTTATGAGTAGCCGAGGAAAACATTTCAGGCACACCGTCGATCACAATCGAAACGAAAATGCCTCAGAGGGTGGCATAGAGAGCATTAAAGACACCACCCCTTTTGTTGCGACGTTGATTCCCATACATTTCGCCGTTGAGGAGGACAGTTGGCAATTCGTTGAGCAACAGGAATACATTCTTAACAACCTTTGTCACTACTAACACCTCTTGGGCAATCCAGCACTTCTCGACGGACATTACAGGGCTACAGCCACAATGACCATGATCCCCCCCGCCCCTTTTGAGTGCAGTGCAACTGCAGTTTATGCTCTGGTGTACAGGCTGGAACCAACACCGACTGTAACAAACCATTCGCCGAAATTTGAACGTGGTCTCAAGCAGCAATGGGTCCTTATGTTTTTCCAGAGCTCTTGTTTCTCACCATTCTGTAATGTGATCATGGAGTGGTGCGACATTGACACATGCATGAATATGAATGTGAAGGGTCGCTCTGCGATGCTGCAATTTGGCAACACCCTCGGTGGAACCCGCCAACATGTATCGAGTATTTCAATACTGTGCGTTTACAGAGAAAACCTGAAAAATACTCCTAGGCGCCTGCAGGGAGGCAAGTGGCCTTGGGAGTATGTCACATGGCTCCCTTTCTACTAGTGATTCTGGCTACTTTGCAGACTTTCTTCGTAAAGACGTACTTCTACAGTCCTCAGTAAATGTGGGTGGGTGCTATGGAGGGTTTTGCTGAACTGTGGATCTGAGGGAGGGGGGGGGGGGGGGTTTCTTTGAGGGACTCTTTGCCGTTTTATCCATACATGTATCAATATTGCACCCATCCGGAATCACGTCACGAAAGGGTGCGAAACAGGAGGACTGGAAACGCATAAGGACCCTTTGCTGCTTTGATCACGCTCAAGTTTCGTCGAATGGTTCTGAACTGTCCCTAGTGGTTCCAGTCTGCACACCAGAGCAAGAACTGTGTTCGCACTGCACTCGCAAGGGGTTGGAATTGCAGCCCTGTGACGTCCGCCGAAAAGGGTTGACCGCTGAGGAGGTGTCAATAGTGTCACACGCTGTCATGAATGTCTTCCTTTTGCTTATCGCAACGTTAACTGTGTTTTTGATTGCGAAATTTGTGGAAACCAGCGTCTCAAGGAAGGGGATGGTTTCATTGACACCCTCTACGCCACCCCGTTAGGTATTTTCGTTTAGATTCTGACCGACGATATGTCTGGAAAGTTATCCTCGGCGACCCGTGAGAGAACCGCGTGATTTAAATGCAGGGAGTCACGTTTCTAACCTCCATCGCAGAGCTGTGGAGAGAAGAGGTAAAATGTTTTGTACCTCGCCTGGAAGGCGGCGCGTGGGTCTGCTCCTGTAAACTGAAGGATAGGCCGAATGTAGGAAGTGAGTAGGAGCAGGAAAAGGTGACAATCTCTCTCTCGGTACCACTCCTAGAAATGGTTTTACTGTATCACAATATTAGCTGAATACCTAACTTCGCACTGAGGTGCGAATCCTTAGAACCGTCGTAAGTAGTACATGGTCTCAATAGCAAGCGAAGTGTCCCGGCTGTCTGCTCTTGATCAAATGGGGTGAATCTCGAGCGAAATCGCAGGGCTCCACCGCCGGCTAGAGGGTGCTCTGGTCGGTGTCTCCTAGAGCCAACATATGAACTTGCACCTAATCCGCGGCATCGTTGCTATCGATACCACAAAATATGTGTAAAGATGGGCTGTGACGACCTTCCCATCGTGTAATACGTCCACGGTGGCGTTGGGCAGAACTGTGGCGAGTGCCTGTGTGACATCATCAACCTACCTTACACTTCACTTGAGCTTCTGAACTTTTATTTACGTCGACGGTACCCAGGTATTTGAAGCGTTGTCAAGTCTGTGTGTGACGTCTCAGATCTCAGGTTAACAAAGTTTTGCAGTATTACAGAGGAGGTTTGTAGGCACTTTCAATCCAAGTTTCAAACTGATTCGTTGGAATGGGGGACAATTACGGGGTTTCAGAAGAGGGACACTTTAAATCTTTTACTCAATGCACAACGTAGCCTGCGTTCTCCTGGAATGCGACACATTCGCACCTCATTACTACAAGAGCGACAGAGCAATGCAGGTGAGGTACCTCGATCGATTTGACGACTGATATGTCTGAGTGACTGATTGAATGATCTAGATGTAAAACGTGAAATAAGAATTTATAACCAAAAAATGTAAATAAAATAAATAACTAGAATAATAATGAATTTTTAGATATTTCAGTTAGGTATTTTGGACATACTCCGACAGCATATAGTGTACGGCTGTTTTCGCAAAACACAGATTTATTACAGATATGTGGTATATGGCTTGAAAGCTTCGTTAGTTTATACTGTAACGAAAGTTTCCTTTTCTGAAATTAATTAATCGTGGCAGAGTATTAACAATCAGTCCATGGCGCTGTTGCCACAGACAGGTCTACGATGAGCACATGTCATGATGTGAGTCGTTTCTGGAAGGGAACCTGATGATCTGTAAACAACAGTGTTGCATGTCCTTAACTACATAGTGCTAAATTACCTTAGTAACGAAGTATGGAGTCGTTCATTAATAGCTGCAGCAGTGGAGTGCGCATAATCTACAAGACGTATAGATAATACGAACAACTGAGTTGATAGAGAATCTGTCAAAGTTCTTATCTCATATCACAGTTGGCCAACATGGGCACCGTTTATGACGTAACAAACGTCAATACGTGCTTGCAACTCGCTTACAAGGGAACATTCACAAATGTAAATAAACAATCCTAATGAAACTTGGCAGTTGGGTAGAGAGGGAAAAATAATAAAACATGTATATTTAAAAGGATGAATACCGTTATCATTTTAAGAAAGTTTTCGGACAAATAATAGTAAACATAGGTCCGTAGGCCGATGTTGATCTGTTGCAGAATTATGGAACACATTGTATGATTACGTACTGCTATCATTTCGGAGACGATGATCACAGCCATTGTTATCAATATCGGCTACGCAAACATCAGTCTTCTGGAACTCAGTTAGATCTGTTCGTCCACAACTTTCGGAAGACAGATGCGCTCATGGTGACTGGCCTGTCTCGACTTCCGTAAGGTTTCGGATGTCGCACCACACCGTCTCCTAGTGTGCACTTAGAATTACTGCGTTAGGTTTATTTTGGACTGACGACTTTCTGGCAAAAAATAATTTGGCACATAGTAATAGACGATGAGAAACTGTTGTTAAGCAGTTTCTCATCGTATTCCAGGGGAGAGTCACAGAGCTGTTACCATTGGTTTTTGTAGAAAAGTTCTGACGGATAACGTCGGAAACTACACGAGGCTGTTCCCGTGGGAAACTAGGCTGTTCCCGTCGGAAACTACACGAGGCTGTCCCCTGTGAGGCTGTTGTATAAAGAATACTCGCAACACACAAAAACCTTTGTGAACTGCGGAAGGATGGCTGAAGATTGAAGTTTAGTGCAGAGGGACTGGCAGCTGACGATAATCCATAAAGAAATACAATTTTATCTGAACAAATGGGCAGAAGGGGTCAATTTTCTTTGATAATGAGCTTTATTATCCACCACTGAAAACAACTGCAACCATTAAATTGTGCACAGTTTTCATTTTAAAGAATGAAATACACCTAAAAAACCAATTTCGCTTATTACATTTAAAGGGAATATCTTCCAAACGATTATATGTAAAGTGTTTGTAATATACAAATTGATATACAACTAATATTTTTCAGAAGTGTGTAATCAGTTCTCGTAAAAAAATTGAAATTTTTCAAAATGCCCCACCACCATCAAATAATTTATAAAATGAAAACTTTTGCTACAACAAAAATTAATGCATCCATGTATAATGAAGTTGGTATCTAAAATACCATTTCTCATTACAGCGGGGACACTGAGTGGAGAAATCTTAAAACGTAATATTCCTCTACATCATGTATATAAAATGAAAGGAATTTCTTGACATAGTACACACAACGTAGAACAAAATATAAAACCAAATTCAAAATGATTCAAAATTGTCGAGGGTGATCTTATAAATGTTGCACCAGGCACACTCCAGCACACTGGTAAGCCTTGTCGAAGAGAATTGATTACGAAATAGGGACTGCAGATTTATTATATTGATCCTTGAGCGGAGATTGACATCAGAATCATTCAACAGAACAAGACCTGAAAATCTTCGCACCAAGTTCTACAAACATCAACAGCCATATACATCTCACAATTAAAACAGTGCCGTAGAACAATTTGAAATCACCAGACTGAGAAGTTCCCTTCATTACTTACAATGCTCTAAGTGTTTCTTTCACATTGACCACCGCAAGAATCTAACAGTAATGCAGATTTTTCTCTTCAGTAGAAAGAAACACATCTTTCAAATACAATTTGACCTGGTTAGACGTTTGTTTACCAGATTTCGATGATGCCACAAGGACATTTGGGACTTCAAAAATAGATTCTCGAATTCTCGGCCCAGACTCCCCATTCGTTTCCTTTAAGACTGTGAAAAAGCGTATGCTTACTGTGGAAAAACCACTTTGAGAATGTTGTTCATCTGGTGATCAGAAATGGATCGACGGCACAGGTGCATCCATAGATCATATAGATCTCTTGATGGTGGGACAACTTTGTGAGAAGAGTTTCAGCTTTAGTTCTGTTGAATGTTTATGATGTCAATCTACACTCGAGAAACGCTATAATGAAGCTGCACTAAGTAGTAAATAATCATTTCTCTCCGCCCAATCTTACGAATTTACTGATATGTACCTGATACAAACGAGAATATTTAGAGAATCACCCGTGACAATTTGAAAGTCTCATGAAATTTGTTTTATATTGTGTTCTGCATCATGTATAATATTTGAAGAAATTTAGCTCGTGTTATGTGCATAATGCAAGAAACTTTTTTCTTTTAAACTTTTTTTTACAGATTATCATTGCTGTAATAGTTTTGTATCATGATAATGAGTTACCTATAATTTTCAATTAACAAAACAGACGTACGTAAAATGTTAATCTACAAAAAATGCTTGTAAAACTTAAAATAAGAATTTATAACCTAAAATAATTGCAGTAAAATAAATAAGTAGAGTAGTAGTGAGTGTTTTGGTATTTCATTTAGGTGTGTTGAAAATATTCCGATAACACATAGTACAGCTTATTTGTCAAAAACCACCTTTATTACAAATGGTTGTTTGTGGCTTAAGCTTCTTTGATTCAAACTGTAGCAAAAGTTCTCTCTTCTCAAATTAATAATTGATTGGTGGTGGTGTATTTTGAAATATTTCAATTATTATAAAAGTTAATTATACAGTTAATTACGTGTCGAGTTTTATAAGGGCAATGTTTTTATACATCATCGTCTCGAAGATATTCCCAGTAAACCTAATATGCCGAATTACGTTTCAGGAAGTATTTTAGTACTTAAAAGTGAAATTGGAGACAAATAAAACAATAAATATTGTCCCCAGAATGAGATTTTCACTCTGCAGCGGGGTGTGCGCTGATATGCAACTTCCTGGCAGATTAAAACTCTGTGCCCGACCGAGACTCGAACTCGGGACCTTTGCCTTTTGCGAGCAAGTGCTCTACCATCTTTTTTTTATCTCATTTTGTTCGTTTTTGTTCGTTGTATCTGCTCGGGGCGGACGTCGCAAGACACCCGTTTCAGTTCGTCGTTGATCCATTAACTCAGTTTTTTTTTTTAATACAGAGGGCATCTGAGCTACCGAAGCACGACTCACGGCCGGTACTCACAGGGACATCAGCCAGGCTGTGGCTAAGCCATGTCTCCGCGATATCCTTTCTTTCAGGAGTGCTAGTTCTGCAAGGTTCGCAGGAGAGCTTCTGTAAAGTTTGGAAGGTAGGAGACGAGATACTGGCAGAAGTAAAGCTGTGAGTACCGGCCGTGAGTCGTGCTTCGGTAGCTCAGATGGTAGAGCACTTGCCCGCGAAAGGCAATGGTCCCGAGTTCGAGTCTCGGACGGGAACACAGTTTTAATCTTCCAGGAAGTTTCAATGAATATTGTATTATTTTGCCCCCTCTACACAGTCGTCAAGTACTGCTGCCTGGGAAGGCGAAACGACAGGAATCTACTTTTCAATATTTGTTCTTTGGATTGCCTAATTGCAGAGGCTAACTATTTCTATGCAACGTTACGGAGCAGGTTCTTTGTCTACGCCTCGAGACACGGCTGTCCATAGTGGCGCACTCCCTAACAACTTCATGGCTTGTATACCGGTTCAAAATTTGAAGAGATAGCCGAGCGGTTCTAGGCGCTACAGTCCGGAACCGCGCGACCGCTACGGTCGCAGGTTCGAATCCTGCTTCGGGCATGGATGTGTGTGATGTCCTTAGGTTAGTTAGGTTTAAGTAATTCTAAGTTCTAGGACTGATGACCTCAGATGTTAAGTCCCATAGTGCTCAGAGCCTTTTCTTTCTTTCTTTTTTTTTTTTTTTTTTTTTAAGTAGGTACTCCAGCCACTGATGACAGCTGTTTTTCTACACGTCTTGCACTTACATGTAGTCGTCTTCTGTAACCCGAGATGTACTAATGAATAATACTGTAGAACTGTTTCCATGCTTCGTTGTCGGAATTCCTGTGAAGCCTCGTCCTGTCCAATTGAATTTGTTGGGCACAGGAACGATAGCTGAATTCCGTTTATAACACAGTGCTCCTATAGGTTAACTGCCCTGTAAAATGTGGTCATCTTTGTACAACTGTTCCAAAGACTGTAGAAAGTGTCCTGTCGAAAGTTCAAAAATGGCTCTGAGCAGTATGGGACTTTAGAACTTAGAACTACTTAAACCTAACTAACATCACACAAATCCATGCCCGAGGCAGGATTCGAACCTGCGACCGTAGCGACCGCGCGGTTCCAGACTGCAGCGCCTAGAACCGCTCGGCCAGTCCGACCGGCCTGTCGAAAGTGCAGTGTGGCGACGGGAGAGAAGAGCTGGGACGCCTGCTGGCAGCTGACAGAGGGGGGTCTTGTCGGCGCGCAGGCAAGACATGGGTGGCGGCTGACTCTGGGGGATTATTCCGTCCGGGCCGTCGCACGCGCTCCGCTGCGCTAATTTATATACCGCTACTGGGGGGAAGGAATGTCGTGTTATGCGCGCACAACACTAATTACCGCCGCGTACCCGCGTGTTCCGCTAATTACCCCGTGTCGGCGGCTTATCGATTTAGGCGTCGTCGGCGACTTGGAGCAGTGGAGCGCTCACGAGGCAGTGCCAAGGAGGCTGCGGCGCCGGCCCCCGCTCCTTTCACTTACGCCGCACCGCTGCCCCGCCGAGGGGCCTCGCAGTCTACAGACTCCGCCGGTGTTGCCAGACACTTGTGTGGACGCAGTGGCCTCTCCGCAGACAGCAGCCGGGTGGATACAACGAGTCAGTACATCTGTGAGAGCGGAATGAAGGGGAAACCTGACGGATCTCCAGCATGAAATGTCACCTGGACATTTAGAAGAGCCAGCTACTGGCCTTTAAAATTGCTACACCAAGAAGAAATACACATGATAAACGGGTATTCATTGGACAAATATATTATACTGGAACTGACATGTGATTACATTTTCACGCAATTTGGGTGCATAGATCCTGAGAAATCAGTACCCAGAACAACCACCTCTGGCCGTAATAACGGCCTTTATTCGCCTGGGCATTGCGTCAAAGACAGCTTGGATGGCGTGTACAGGTACAGCTGCCCATGCAGCTTCAACAAGATACCACAGTTCATCAAGAGTAGTGACTGGCGTATTGTGACGAGCCAGTTGCTCGGCTACCATTGATGAGACGTTTTCAATTGGTGAGATATCTGGAGAATGTGCTGGCCAGGGTAGCACCCGTTCATTTTCTGTATCCAGAAAGAACCGTACAGGACCTGCAACATATGCGGTCGTGCATTATCCTGCTGAAAGCTAGGGTTTCACTGGGATCGAATGAAGGGTAGAGCCACGGGTCGTAACACATCTGAAATGTAACGTCCACTGTTCAAAGTGCCGTCAATGCGAACAAGAGGTGACCGAGACGTGTAACCAATGGCACCCCATACCATCACGCCGGGTGATACGCCAGTATGGCGATGACGAATAAACGCTTCCAATGTGCGTTCACCGCTATTTCGTCAAACACGGATGCGACCATCATGATGCTGTAAACAGTATCTGGATTCATCCTAAAAATGACGTTTTGCCGTTCGTGCACTCAGGTTCGTTGTTGAGTACACCATCGCGGGCGCTCCTGTCTGTGATGCAGCGTCAAGGGTAACCGCAGCCATACTCTTTGAGCTGATAGTTCATGCTGCTGCAAACGTCGTCGAACTGTTCGTGGAGATGGTTGTTGTCTTGCAAACGTCCCCATCTGTTGACTCAGGGATCGAGACGTGGCTGCACGATCCCATTACAGCCATGCTAAAAATGGCTCTGAGCACTATGAGACTTAACATCTGTGGTCATTAGTCCCCTAGAACTTAGAACTACTTAAACCTAACTAACCTAAGGACGTAACACACATCCATGCCCGACGCAGGAGTCGAACCTGCGACCGTAGCGGTCACGCGCTTCCAGATTGAAGCGCCTGCAACCGCACGGCCACACCGGCCGGCTTACAGCCATGCGGATAAGATGCCTGTCATCTTGACTGCTAGTGATAAGAGGCCGTTGGGATCCAGCACGGCGTTCGGCATTATCCTCCTGAACACACCGATTCCATATTCTGCTAACAGCCATTGGATCTCGACGAACGCGAGCAGCAATGTCGCGATAAGATAAACCGCAATCGCGATAGGCTACAATGCGACCTTTATCAAAGTCGGAAACGTGATGATACGCATTCTCCTCCTTACACGTGGCATCACAACAACGTTTCACCAGGCAACGCCGGTCAACTGCTGTTTGTGTATGAGTAATCGGTTGGAAACTTTCTTCATGTCAGTACGTTGTAGGTGTCGCCACCGGCGCCAACCTTGTGTGAATGCTCTGAAAAGCTAATCATTTGCATATCACAGCATCTTCGCGTCTGTAGCACATCATCTTCGTGGTGTAGCAATTTTAATGACCAGTAGTGTAATTTGTACTTAAACAGTATGGAGTTCCCATGAAATGTTGCTGTAAACTTCGAGGGGATGTAGAAGGGGCCGTGAGGAACAAATCGAAGATAGGACTCTGTGTCCCGAAACGTCATACACTCCTGGAAATGGAAAAAAGAACACATTGACACCGGTGTGTCAGACCCACCATACTTGCTCCGGACACTGCGAGAGGGCTGTAGAAGCAATGATCACACGCACGGCACAGCGGACACACCAGGAACCGCGGTGTTGGACGTCGAATGGCGCTAGCTGCGCAGGATTTGTGCACCGCCGCCGTCAGTGTCAGCCAGTTTGCCGTGGCATACGGAGCTCCATCGCAGTCTTTAACACTGGTAGCATGCCGCGACAGCGTGGACGTGAGCCGTATGTGCAGTTGACGGACTTTGAGCGAGGGTGTATAGTGGGCATGCGGGAGTCCGGGTGGACGTACCGCCGAATTGCTCAACACGTGGGGCGTGAGGTCTCCACAGTACATCGATGTTGTCGCCAGTGGTCGGCGGAAGGTGCACGTGCCCGTCGACCTGGGACCGGACCGCAGCGACGCACGGATGCACGCCAAGACCGTAGGATCCTACGCAGTGCCGTAGGGGACCGCACCGCCACTTCCCAGCAAATTAGGGACACTGTTGCTCCTGGGGTATCGGCGAGGACCATTCGCAACCGTCTCCATGAAGCTGGGCTACGGTCCCGCACACCGTTAGGCCGTCTTCCGCTCACGCCCCAACATCGTGCAGCCCGCCTCCAGTGGTGTCGCGACAGGCGTGAATGGAGGGACGAATGGAGACGTGTCGTCTTCAGCGATGAGAGTCGCTTCTGCCTTGGTGCCAATGATGGTCGTATGCGTGTTTGGTGCCGTGCAGGTGAGCGCCACAATCAGGACTGCATACCACCGAGGCACCCGGCATCGTGTGGGGAGCGATCTCCTACACTGGCCGTACACCACTGGTGATCGTCGAGGGGACACTGAATAGTGCACGGTACATACAAACCGTCATCGAACCCATCGTTCTACCATTCCTAGACCGGCAAGGGAACTTGCTGTTCCAACAGGACAATGCACGTCCGCATGTATCCCGTGCCACCCAACGTGCTCTAGAAGGTGTAAATCAACTACCCTGGCCAGCAAGATCTCCGGATCTGTCCCCCATTGAGCATGTTTGGGACTGGATGAAGCGTCGTCTCACGCGGTCTGCACGTCCAGCACGAACGCTAGTCCAACTGAGGCGCCAGGTGGAAATGGAATGGCAAGCCGTTCCACAGGACTACATCCAGCATCTCTACGATCGTCTCCATGGGAGAATAGCAGCCTGCATTGCTGCGAAAGGTGGATATACACTGTATTAGTGCCGACATTGTGCATGCTCTGTTGCCTGTGTCTATGTGCCTGTGGTTCTGTCAGTGTGATCATGTGATGTATCTGACCCCAGGAATGTGTCAATAAAGTTTCCCCTTCCTGGGACAATGAATTCACGGTGTTCTTATTTCAATTTCCAGGAGTGTAGAACGGTGCTACACAGCTTCAGGATTGTAGGTGCCGCACCTGCCACAAGACCACCCATTCGGCACGAAGCTTGAGTTTGTACACTGACGAACCGTAGGCGGAATGTCTCCCAATGTTTTTCGTTTTTCGGTGATCGTAACTCACTGCCACGATCGCCACGATCACCAGTGGAGAAGATGAAGTTAGCTGCCGTGTTTTTTGGCGTTTTCTCCTACCAGTGCGATGCTCTGTTGCCTCGATGGATGATGGATATGGGTTTCTATCCGCAGTATATTGTTCTCCTGAAACCCTCTAAGGGCTCCACTGTTCATCGGTATACAGCAGAAAAAATAATCTGCAGCTCGAAACTCGTGGCTGAAACCGTCATCCACGAAGGCAACAGAGCAATACATTCTTAGGAGAAGGCCTGTCTGCTCAGTAGCTAGTTCCATCTTCTCCATTGACGAGTCCGCAGCTCGTGGTCTAGTGGCTAGCGCTGTTGACTCTGGTTCACAGGGTCCCGAGTTCGATTTCCGGCAGGGTTGGGGATTTTGTCTGCCTGGGGAGTTGGCTTTTGTGTCGTCCTCCTCCCCCTCGTCATCATCAATCGTGCCAGGGGCTAGGCGGAATTGTGTAAAAATTGGACTGTGTAAAAATTGGGCGCCGATGACAGTGTAGTTGTGCGCCGCACAAACCAAACATCATCATCAGCCAATATGGTGGCTGTCGGTACCGATCACTGAATAATAGACAACATGGCGAGACGTGCCGCCTACGCTCTGTCAGTGTTTACTGCCGAAGGGGTGTCTTACTGGCAGGCGCAGGCGAGTATGACTTCGACGCTCTGTAGCGTAGTTGGACAGGGCTTCCTGTCCTCGATTTGTTCCTCAAGACACCCTCTGCAACTCCTCAAAGTTTGTCACGAGATTTCTGGGACACCATGTAGAATTAGTAGTCTTCAACAGAATTCAATTTCTTTGAAAAAATGATGAGCATTGGACATTTATGGGAACATAAATTTGCCATTCTTGAATTTGTTTTTGCATTTTTGATACGCATTATTGTACCATTAACGAGCTTTCGTTCCACATAGTCTCGTCATTAAGTAGAAGCGCTAGAGAAACATTATGTCATCAATTGATTGTATGTAGACACTGTGGTGATGGTGTTGGCGAAATGACGGGAATTTAGTTGTAGGTAACGAAATGTTTATGAAACGGAAAATTTATCACGGCTAATGTACTTACAATCAACTCCATTTGTAGAAGATCCATTGCTATAAAAAGCACAAAAATATACAGAATATTTACCTGCACTTGGTTTCAAATTTGTTCACAGAAGGTGAACTCAGAATGTAATTAGTTAGAACATGAATGTTATAGATATCACTATTTGCTACATCCTGATGTTTCACTTGAGACGCATTGTATTACAGAATAAATATTCACAAATAGATGTCACTTATTTAAGTTAGTCTTATTGGCTACAGGTGTCTTCTTGGCTGGCAATATACATGTAGTAGGAATTAAAAGTTACACAAAAGACAACTAATGGAGGGAAATATTTGCTATGTGATTACAGAGAGCATGAGTTACATAATGCCATGGGTGTTAGACGGTTGAGAGAATATAGTTTATGCAGAAGGATGAATATGTCTTATTATTCTCATTTTTTTGTGATTTGGTGCCAGGATGTGAGCCGTGGTAAAATTTGCTGTTCTGAAGAGCGCGCCGAAGCGCGTAGTATGAACCAGTCGCCCTCCGTTTCTGGCGGTGGCGCTGCTGTGGCAATCGCAGCTTTGGTGACTCCCTCTGGTGGGAAAGGGGAAAGGTTGCCTGTTCACGTGCATTTAAGGGGCGCTATGAGCTCGACAGTAGAGGGGAATCTGTCAGTCGAAGCGAGTCGGGGCAGTTGGTCAGTCGGAGTGAGGCTGGGTCAGTCAGTCAGTCTCGGCGAGTTCAGTTGGTCAACCGGATCAGAGTGCGGCGGTCAGTGTCTGTTTGTCGCCCGGAGTGCTAGTATGTGTTAGGCCGCCAGACTGTTCGAGTTTGTTTAGGCAATGGGCATTGGCGGTTGGATCGATCGGTTGGTCGTTCGCGCACTGGCACACAAGATGACTAGTTCGTCTTGAGAGTCGGCGCATGTGAGGTCGCCACGGCAGTCCAGTGGGCCGCGCCGTATGGCGAGGGTAGTGGTTTCGCGGCCGACACGAGAGCAGCAGGACCCAACCTACCACATCGGTCTTTCCGGTGCGAGCTGCGACGCCGTGAGACGGGAGATCGGCGCGTCTTCCTGCGTCCGTTGAAGCAGCTGGTAGCGGACGGTTCGGGAGAGCGTTTTGGGGGTCCTGCGCCAGGTCCTCGCCGGACATCGCAGTTTTAGAAGTGATTTGAGATATGTTGTTTAATTTACTTGTTAAATTCTACTTGTTTTCTTGGTCAGTCTCTCGTCCCCAGCTGGATCGTCTGTCTCTCGTCCGCATTTGTTAGGCAGTCTTCTCGCTTCCCACGCCCGGGTTCCCGGGTTCGATTCCCGGCGGGGTCAGGGATTTTCTCTGCCTCGTGATGACTGGGTGTTGTGTGCTGTCCTTAGGTTAATTAGGTTTAAGTAGTTCTAAGTTCTAGGGGACTGATGACCATAGATGTTAAGTCCCATAGTGCTCAGAGGCAAAGGCTGCCAAAGTTAGTGTCTGTCTGTCTGTCTGTCTGTCTGTCGGTCTGCCATACGATAATAGCTGCCTCTGTCATGTTTGTCGGATTCGGTGTTAACGGATTCATTCCTTAAAGGCCGTATTCTTGAAATGTGTTTCTACCTTGCCTATCATCTTGCGAGGTGGTATATGTGTAATGTAGAGCATGTTGTACATTTTACGTAAGTCTGCATTTTATGGGTTTTATTTAAATAGTTATTTTAGTTTATAAAGTGGCCACCCTTCCATCGTAAGAGTTCTTTAAAAACAAGTTGCACTTTCGGTGGCAAATAATTTTAATTTGAGTGTTGTACCACCTCCATCCCTCTTACGGGGTGCATAGTTTACATGTTTGTGTAAGTTGTTAAAAATATTGTTTAAAGTAATTTGGTGTGTTGCAGATTTGCACCAGTGTACTCTTTCAAAGGTTGTTGTGAGCGGTCGTGACTACGGCCGTGTTGAAAGGGAGCAGGCAAGCTTCTCAGCCCGAAGGCCTCTAAATAAAATTGCAACTTGATATTTCGAGGGTGCTTTTCTGTTTATAATTTTAAATGTGTTTTGAGAAAGCTTTTAGGAATAAAATTTCCATTTATTAACAAAAATTTAATTTGTCTCCATCAGTTACCCAATGGCAACTACTTCCACACTCACCTAGTGTGATTAAATGTGTTGATGTTCTTGGCTAATAGCTAGTAAATGAAGTAAATTCTTAAAAAAAAATTTTTAAGGTATATTCACGGTTCAGGATGTTTCGCAAATTTTGGAAAAAAGTTCTGTGTTGATGCATCTTGTTAATGCATCTTGTTAATTTTTTGACATGATTATAGTTTGTGAATGTTATTTCTAATTGTTCAGTTGACCCATCAGTAAGAACTGGTCAGCCCTGTGCAGAACAGAAAGATTATCATTGATACCACTAACAGAGCATTCATGAGGAGCAACGTGTGATGCAAAGCTGTACTTAGTTTACGTTGGAGCTCCAACGTTAGGCGCGTTATAGGGGCTCTTAGAGACGAGGTGGCCATGGAGGGGACGAAAACCAATGTGCAGTCCGTGTGCACACTGGGGGCATCATTCCAGACATGGAACGGGTCCGCCCGAATGCCACAAAGAGCACAGGGTGCAGCACACTGCAGGTGGTTGCTCACGTCAGTACCAATGATGTGTGTCACTTTGAATGAGAAGAAATTTTCTCTGGTTTCGAGCGGCTAGCACAAGTGACAAAGGCTGCCATTCTTCCATGCGAGATGAAATCAGAGCAGACGATTTGCAGAGGACCCCTGGTACATATCGGAGTGGAGCGTCTGAATCAGAGGCTCAGACGGTTCTACAACCGTGGAGGCTGCAGATTCCTCGACTTGCGCCACAGGGTGGTTGGATTTCGGGTTCCACTGAATACGTCAGGTGTCCACTATACGCAGAAGGCGTCTACAATGGTAGCAGAGGCTGTGTGGCGTGGACTTGGCGGTTTTTTAGGTTAGAGGATCTTGCGGAAACACAAAGGGTGCAAGCCGAACACAGGAAGAACGTAGTTACAGAACCATCGGTATAACAGTTGTAAATTGTCGTAGATGTGTTGGGAGATTACCAGAGCCCCAAGCGCTAATAGAAAGCACTGATGCTCGTTATATGCACTGAAAATTGGCTAAAGCCGGTGATAAGTTCAGGCGAAATTTTTGCGAAGAACCTAGCGGTGTTCCGAAAGGATATGTTAAACACTGTTGGCAATGGCGTGTTTGTTGCTGTTAGAAATAGGTTATCTTGTAGAGAAATTGAAGTAGATAGTTCCTGTGCGTTGTTATGGGCAGAGGTCATTGTTGGCAACCGGAATAAAATAATAACCGGAACATTTTACCGACCTCGCAATTCAGATGATACAATTGCTGAAAGGTTAAAAGAGAACTTGAGTTTGATTTCAATCACATACCCGATTCATAAAATTATAGTTGGTGCCGACATTAATATCACTCGATATGTTGGCGAAAATACATGTCCAATTCTGGAGGTAAGCATAAAACATCATCTAAAATTGTGCTAAGCGCATTCTCTGAAACTTATTTCGAGCTGTTAGTTCATGCGCGCACGCGATCAATAAACGGTTTGGAAAACACACTTGACCTCTTGGCAATAAATAATCCCGAGTTAATAACGAGCATCAGAACGGATACAGGGATTAGTGAACAGTGGATTGTCGTAGCGAGAGTGAATATTGTAACCCCCAAATCCTCCAGAAATAAACGAAAAATATACCTATTCAAAAGAGCAGATAAAATTCACTTTACGCGTTTCTGGGAGACACCTCCACTCCTTTCAAATTTACGACGTAAATGTAGACCAGATGTGGCTTAAATTCAAAGAAATAGTATCCGCAGCAGTTGGCAGATTTGCACTAAATAAATTAAAAAACGGCGGAGCTGATCCTCCTCTGTACACAAAACTGATCGGAGCACTGTTGCAGAAACAACGAAAATAACGTACCAAATTTAAACACACGCAAATTATCCAAGATTGACGAAGCAAATATTCCAGAATTCGAATCAAGAAACGCTGTCAAATGGTTCAAAATGGCTCTGAGCGGTATGGGACTTAACTTCTGAGGTCATCAGTCCCCTAGATCTTAGAACTACTTAAACCAAACTAACCTAAGGACAGCACACACATCCTTGCCCGAGGCAGGATTCGAACCTCCGACCGTTGCGTTCGCGCGATTCCAGAGAAACGCTGTCAATATGAGTAACGTAGAAGTAGATATCCTTGGAATCGTGGTCCGGACTGTGTACCAATTAGTTTCCCTTCAGAGTATGCTGATGCAATAGCTCCATACGTAACAGTCATATACAACCGTTCGCTCGACGAAAGATCCGTACCCAAAGACTGCAAAGTTTCACAGGTCACACCAATATTCAAGAAAAATAGTAGGATTAATCCATTTAATTACAAGCCTATATCATAACGTCGATGTAACAGGATTTTAGAACTTATATTGTGTTTGACCATTATGAATTACTTCGAAGAAAACCGTCTATTGACACACAGCAAAGACAGATTTAGAAAACACCGTTCTTGTGAAACACAGCTAGCTCTTTTTTTCACATGAAGTGTTGAGTGCTATTGACAAGGGATTTCAGATCGATTCCGTATTTCTGGGTTTCCAGAAGGCTTTTGACACTGTAGGCCTACCACGCAAATGGCTGGTAGTGAAATTGCGTGCTTATGGAATATCGTCTCAGTTAAGTGACTGGATTTGTGATTTGCTGTCAGAGAGGTGACAGTTCGTAGCAAGTGACGGAAAGTCATTGAGTATAACAGAAGTGATTTCCGGCGTTCCCCAAGGTAGTATTATACGTTGTTCATTATCTACATAAACGATTTGGAAGACAATCGGAGCAGCCATGTTAAGTTGTTCGCAGGTGACACTGTACTTTATCGAGTAATAAACTCATCAGATATCAAAACAAACTACAAAAAAGAGCCAGTCCTGTCAAAACTTTACCATCTGGTGAGCAAGATGTATGAAACAGGCGAAATACCCTCAGACTTCAAGAAGAACATGATAATTCCAATCCCAAAGAAAGCAGGTGCTGACAGATGTGAAAATTACCGAACAATCAGTTTAATAAGCCACAGCTGCAAAATACTAACACGAATTCTTTACAGACGAATGGAAAAACTAGTAGAAGCCGACCTCGGGGAAGATCAGTTTGGATTCCGTAGAAATACTGGAACACGTGAGGTAATACTGACCGTACGACTTATCTTAGAAGAAAGATTAAGGAAAGGCAAACCTGCGTTTCTAGCATTTGTAGACTTAGAGAAAGCTTTTGACAATGTTGACTGGAATACTCTCTTTCAAATTCTAAAGGTGGCAGGGGTAAAATACAGGGAGCGAAAGGCTATTTACAATTTGTACAGAAACCAGATGGCAGTTATAAGAGTCGAGGGACATGAAAGGGAAGCAGTGGTTGGGAAGGGAGTAAGACAGGGTTGTAGCCTCTCCCCGATGTTATTCAATCTGTATATTGAGCAAGCAGTAAAGGAAACAAAAGAAAAATTCGGAGTAGGTATTAAAATTCATGGAGAAGAAGTAAAAACTTTGAGGTTCGCCGATGACATTGTAATTCTGTCAGAGACAGCAAAGGACTTGGAAGAGCAGTTGAATGGAATGGACAGTGTCTTGAAAGGAGGATATAAGATGAACATCAACAAAAGCAAAACGAGGATAATGGAATGTAGTCGAATTAAGTCGGGTGATGCTGAGGGAAATAGATTAGGAAATGAGACACTTAAAGTAGTAAAGGAGGTTTGCTATTTGGGGAGCAAAATAACTGATGATGGTCGAAGTAGAGAGGATATAAAATGTAGACTGGCAATGGCAAGGAAAGCGTTTCTGAAGAAGAGAAATTTGTTAACATCGAGTATAGATTTAAGTGTCAGGAAGTCATTTCTGAAAGTATTTGTATGGAGTGTAGCCATGTATGGAAGTGAAACATGGACGATAAATAGTTTGGACAAGAAGAGAATAGAAGCTTTCGAATAGTGGTGCTACAGAAGTATGCTGAAGATTAGATGGGTAGATCACATAACTAATGAGGAAGTATTGAATAGGATTGGGGAGAAGTTTGTGGCACAACTTGACTAGAAGAGGGGATCGGTTGGTAGGACATGTTCTGAGGCATCAAGGGATCACCAATTTAGTTTTGGAGGGTAGCGTGGAGGGTAAAAATCGTAGAGGGAGACCAAGAGATGAATACACTAAGCAGATTCAGAAGGATGTAAGTTGCATTAGGTGCTGGGAGATGAAGAAGCTTGCACAGGGTAGAGTAGCATGGAGAGCTGCATCAAACCAGTCTCAGGACTCAAGACCGCAACAACAACAACATGTACATGAAAATTGTCAATTGACCCTAAATAACGAGAAGTGTGAGGTCATCCACATGAGGTCTAAGGGGAACGCCGCGCGAAGTGGCCGCGCGGTATTAGGCGCCGTGTCACGGATTGCGCGGCCTCTCCCGCCGGAGGTTCGAGTCCTTCGTGTGTGTTGTTGTTAGCATAAGGTAGTTTAGGTAATGTGTAAGACTAGGGACGGATGAGCTCTGCAGTGTGGTCCCTTAGGAATTCACACACATTTCAACATCTTTAAAAGGAATCCGTTAAAGTTCGGTTACACGATAAATCAGTGAAATATAAACGCCGTAAATTGAAGTAAATACCTAGGAATTACAATTACGAAGAACTAAATTGGATGAAACACATAGAAAACGTTGTGGGGGAGACTAACCAAGGACTGCGTTTTATTGTCAGGATACTTAGAAAATTTAAGAGATGTGCTAAAGAGACTGGCTACACTACGCTTGTCCGTCCTCTCTTAGAATACTGCTGCGCGGTGTGAGATCCTTACCAGACAGGACTGACGGAGTACATTGAAAAAGTTCAAAGAAGGGCAACACGTTTTGTATTATCGATAAATAGGGGAGAGAGTGTCGCTGAAATGATACGGCATTTTCGATTGACATCAATAAAACAAACGCGTTTTTCGTTGCGGAGGAATCTTCTCACGAAATTCCAATCACTCCGAATGCGAAAATATTTTATTGACACCGGCCTACATAGGGAGGAACGATCGCCATGTTACAATAAGGGAAATCAGAGCTCGTATGGAAAGATATAGGTGTTTGTTCTCTTCGCGCACTGTACGAGAGCGGAATACTAGCGAATTGTGAAGGTGGTTCGATTAACCAACTGCCAGGCACTTAAATGTGATTTGCAGAGTATCCATGTAGATGTAGATGTAGTTTTGGAGACAAAAGGCATCCAGATGCTCTTTGTACTGGATTGTAATGTATCTCCCCCTTGTACTAGGCAGAAGTAAGAACAGGAGCACACTAGTTCGTGTGTGCGGTGCTTCTGATGCCAGTCTCCAGTAGATTTATTCTTGTGAACAACACTTTCTTGTTTATTGTGCGTATGGAAGGATATTTTTATGTTACGTCATCTGAAAATATTGGCAAGTTCATGAGACTTGCCACGAAAAGGAAGACTGATCATATTTGGCATTTCTGTCTTAGATTATAATGGTGACTGTAACTATTTACTTTTACTGTGGATTTTTCAACTAGTGTGTTTATGAGAGAAGTGTTATATCCATTATTTTGGAATATAATTATCAGTTCTGGTTTTTTTGTCAGGATGTAACCTAAAAAAAAAGGAAGTGGAATTTTCTACTTACTAGTCAGCGGCGAAAGAATAGTTCAACTGCTTTTAGCAAATATGGCACAAAAAGCAATATATACACTATGGGTAAAATAAAAGTAGCACAGAAAAGTTTCATTTTCCTCAAGATAGGCGCTACAACGTGCATAATCTGTTCTGGGTGCTTATGACGCTTGTTGGGCTGCCTAACATAAGATGCATCAAATATTTTCTTGTCTTATTTTTCCCTCCCGAGAAGTCGTACCTTGACTCCAAGCTCCTCCATACCACATCCAATGACGCCATTGGCAGACGATGACATGGCTGCCAGTCGGTACTGATGGGCCTGACAGTGGCTGTGGAAGAACTTTCTGTGTAATACAAACTAAGTGAAGTTGTTAGTTTTTCCTGGGACCAAAAAGCAAATGCAAAGTAATCTCGGTAGTAATGAATTTTATGTCTGCAGTATAAAACTGGTGTTTAAATTTTATAGCCACATAACTGACGCTTAATCGTTTGCTGTGTAATGGCTTTATTTTGTTACAGTCAGTCTATTCATGAATTTTGTATCCCATTGTGCTCATGTTGAAAGAATGTTTTGTTCTGCCTTCTATGCCCAGAGTGATGAATGCTAGAGTATGCTAATAAACTGCTCCGTTTTATCTGTGTCATAGTGTTGAACTGTGGTTGAGACCATCACTCACATCATGGCGATATTCGTGTGAAGATTGTTATGTTAAATAAGAAACACACACTTGTATTCCTTTTCGAGTATCACATTATTATTAGTCATCCAGGCCCTTGGCACCTGTTAACAATGTACAGAGTTCATACCGACAGCCTATTCATTGCCACTCAAAGTAAATATTTCGGTGAAGATCTAAATGAAAACAATACTTCCCTATTACTCACAAATGATACTCTCACCTTTATTGATTGGCGACTCCATAGAGCGTTGTGTGCACAACGACCATATACGTGAAAATATAAGGAAGGTCAGCGTTGGCCCTTATATTGATGTTTATGTTGTGTCTAGACAAGACAGTCTAGACACAAGGCGGAGATACCGAAAGGGCACGCGTCAACTCACGCCGACTGGCGTGAATTCTGGAACAGGATACGTAATTAATGCTATAAAGAAAAGTACGTATCGTCTGTTTACTTAACTTTAATTCATCCTTGTGGTACATCGCTCGTGACTATACAAATGAGACTCTCTCCAGATATGGTAAATGGCGCCTTGCTAGGTCGTAGTCATGGACTTAGCTGAAGGCTATTCTAACTGTCTCTCGGCAAATGAGAGAAAGGCTTCGTCAGTGTAGTCGCTAGCAAAGTCGTAGTACAACTGGGCGGAGTGCTAGTACGTCTTTCTAGACCTGCCATGTGGTGGCGCTAGGTCTGCAATTACTGACAGTGGCGACACGCGGGTCCTACATGTACTAATGGACCGCGGCCGATTTAAAGCTACCACCTAGCAAGTGTGGTGTCTGGCGGTGACACCACAGGTTTATTGACACTAAAATCGATTTTAAATCTCATAGTGATATCTTCAGTGCTGTGGTGTACAAATTAAACTCATAGGCACTGGTGTCAAGTAATTATCAGTAACCAAAGCTAAGAAACGATCACAATAACTGTTTCTTAGCTTTGGTTACTGATAATAACTTGACACCAGTGCCTATGAGTTTAATTTGTACACCACAGCACTGAAGATATCACTATGTGATTGAAAATTGATTTTGCTGTCAATAAACCATCAATATTAAGGCCAACCCTGACCTTCCTAATAACTCTCACCTTTGTTGTAGCCTCGATACGATTTTCAGAGTCGTTAATTTTTGTCATTTTTTGTGCACATTCTCAACCGTAACGGGGCACTCTATTGCTGTTGTCCCTCCAGCTTATTCGTGCCTTTCACCCCCGTGTGACCGTCGCCACCCCCTTGGTCTGCTACGCTGGCGTCCCTGCAGCACGGTGTCCCTACCTAATTGTTGCGCTGTGTTCACATAAACACCACGCAAGGGTTGACAGAAGAAGAACATGCATATGCATGTGATAATCAGATGAACACAATAAATTCCTGAACTATTCTTTCTTACAGCAGTTTTTGAAGCAAAGGATTAAATGAAACAGACATAAATTGCATCGGCAAACGAAGATGTTAGTTTATATTGCAAAAATTAATAATATCTGTGTTAATAAAGAAGTATACTGACTTCAGAGGTGGCAGGCTCCCTGGCATAAGATTTGGAATTATTTACTAGCTTGTGGTTGATAGTGGAGTTATCATATCCTCTTTACGCCATAATCAAACGACATACTTAGTTGTGTTCACCATATTATCTAGTGCAGATCTTGTTGCGCGCTGCTTCAACTTCAACCGAAGTGTGAAAGATAAATTAAACAATAAAACAGTACATAGATAACAGAATGGCAACAGCAAAAAGTAAAAGGAAAATTTTGTAAGAAGAGCCCCTTGACTATATGCGTTTCCCTCCCACGAAACTAGCAGTTCTAGTAGGATGTGTAAACGTTAGTGAATGGCTCCAGAATCCGAGCTTGTAGCAAAATCAATGCAAGTCCGTCTATTCCACACGCTAGATATATTATATTATAAGAGCCCTATAACACTATAAGGCACCAATCTTCTGGGACATTGCACTGAAGATGGCAGATAATTCCATCAACAGGGACAGAAGGTGTATGTGACGAAAGTTTCTGAAAGCTGTCGCCCTTTCTCTGCTCATGGGTAAGCGCATGTCGAGAGATTTGTTCGCTGAAGAGTATTATTTTACAACATTTATACTTATTTCTGTTCACTGTTTTATTATTCGACAGCATTTAACACTTTTTTTTAATGTTAAGGATAATAAGTTGCCGTCTCTTCATCTAAGAATAGATAATGAATGCAGCTAGCCGCTAACTTTGTGTAATGTCTTGTCTGTATAGACGTGTATCTGTTGCCTTTAAGATCCCTTCACCTTCACACAAATCTATACAGTAAAGTAAGGGCCTTCCATTTCTTGGCTGATCCGTGATAAGACAGGCGAAAAGTTAGACTAATGGAGGATTATTAGTATTATCTCTATTTTCATTCGCTCTCTCTCTCTCTTTCTCTCCTTTATCTATGTACAGTTTTTAATATAATATTTCATTACGTGAAATCAGCCAATTAGGATCTTTGGTGGAGTCCTTCGTCTTGATAATCAGCGGCTGTCTTGCTGTAAGAGATCTTTACATTTATTATTACTGTTAAACACTGTATTCAGTCGGGAGAATCAATCGTGTGGACAATTTGTTCCTTTTACGAAAGATTGCGGATTCCAGATGTGTACGAAGCCTTTTTGGACGATTTAACACAGACTCAGTGATTGCAGGCCCTCTTCGACACAGCTGAAACTTCCCCACTAATTACAGGGCCAACGTGATCATCAAATGATTAAAAAAAACTCATTCGTTCATTCACTCCCGAACAAAAAAGTCACAAACATTATTTATGAAGGAAACCGTGTATTAAATCCATCTCCAATTCATGTCCAGATCTCCGGTGATACCACGCCCTAATTATTTTCCTTTTACAGTCTCTTTCTCTTCAAACAAATCGCTAGCGGCACAAATGTTAATTGGCTCGCTTTAGCAAGAAGAAAAGCAGAATATGTATCTCTCAGAAACACGTCAATCCCTCAACAGATACTCCAGAAGCTGTCCTAGTTACCACTCTAACAACCATGGAGAATGTATATATGCATCTCTGTTATTTCGAAGAATAAACGCACTAGAAAATACTTTGGCGTCGTCGAGCTGTCGCCGCATATGTTACGAGAAAATCGGATCAGATACTTTTCCAAAGTGAATGAATGTGGATGGTTTGATTGACAATGATTAATTGGTGCGTGGTAGAGGGTACTTTCTGTGGGGACATTAAAAGCACCTGGAAGCAGTTGGTTTGACAGCGTGCCGTGTCTGCCGTTTACAACCTTAGTCTAAACACAGAATAAAGGAATCTGTCCTCCATACTTAACAAGGACAACTGAGGGGTATAGCAGAAATATCGCGTAGGTAGAAATTGACATCTCGACTGGAAATCGTAAAGTGTGTAAACCATCAGCGTCGACCGATAAACCTGGCAGGTTCACAAGGTTTGGAATGTTTCAAACGAAACTCCTCAGCGGATGACGGGTGTCAAGCGACCTGTTGCACCGTCACTGCTCTCGTTGAACCAAATGGTAGAATAACGGGAATGTAGGGTTTCTCCAAGACATTGTTATCATTTGTTCATTTATTTCACCTGACAAACGTAGGACCCTCAGGGCGTCTCTTACATCGAACCACACATTCTTAGTAAGTTGACATTACAGTGAATGTAGCACATACTAATAAAATGATAATTATCGGACACCCTAGCTGCAAAGAGGCGTTGATATACTTCACTGGGCACATGATGAAAATGTGTGCCCCGACCGGGAATTGAACCCGGGATCTCCTATTTACTATCCCCTGTGCCCTAGGTGGCTCAGATGGATAGAGCGTCTGCCATGTAAGCAGGAGATAGCGGTTTGGAATCCCGGTAGGGACACACATTTCAAACATGTCCCCAATGAAGTACAGGGCTATTACAAATGATTGAAGCGATTTCATAAATTCACTGTAGCTCCATTCATTGACATATGGTCACGACACACTACAGATACGTAGAAAAACTCATAAAGTTTTGTTCGGCTGAAGCCGCACTTCAGGTTTCTGCCGCCAGAGCGCTCGAGAGCGCAGTGAGACAAAATGGCGACAGGAGACGAGAAAGCAAGAAAAGCGAGAAAGTCATGACAGTGCAACGACATTTCAGGACGAAGTTCAACAAAGATCCACCAACTGCTAACTCCATTCGGCGATGGTATGCGCAGTTTAAAGCTTCTGGATGCCTCTGTAAGGGGAAATCAACGGGTCGGCCTGCAGTGAGCGAAGAAACGGTTGAACGCGTGCGGGCAAGTTTCACGCGTAGCCCGCGGAAGTCGACGAATAAAGCAAGCAGGGAGCTAAACGTACCACAGCCGACGGTTTGGAAAATCTTACGGAAAAGGCTAAAGCAGAAGCCTTACCGTTTACAATTGCTACAAGCCCTGACACCCGATGACAAAGTCAAACGCTTTGAATTTTCGGCGCGGTTGCAACAGCTCATGGAAGAGGATGCGTTCAGTGCGAAACTTGTTTTCAGTGATGAAGCAACATTTTTCCTTAATGGTGAAGTAAACAGACACAATGTGCGAATCTGGGCGGTAGAGAATCCTCACGCATTCGTGCAGCAAATTCGCAATTCACCAAAAGTTAACGTGTTTTGTGCAATCTCACGGTTTAAAGTTTACGGCCCATTTTTCTTCTGCGAAAAAAAAAAAAAAACGTTACAGGGCACGTGTATTTGGACATGCTGGAAAATTGGCTCATGCCACAACTGGAGACCGACAGCGCCGACTTCATCTTTCAACAGGATGGTGCTCCACCGCACTTCCATCATGATGTTCGGCATTTCTCAAACAGGAGATTGGAAAACCGATGGATCGGTCGTGGTGGAGATCATGATCAGCAATTCATGTCATGGCCTCCACGCTCTCCCGACTTAACCCCATGCGATTTCTTTCTGTGGGGTTATGCGAAAGATTCAGTGTTTAAGCCTCCTCTACCAAGAAACGTGCCAGAACTGCGAGCTCGCATCAACGATGCTTTCGAACTCATTGATGGGGACATGCTGCGCCGAGTGTGGGAGGAACTTGATTATCGGCTTGATGTCTGCCGAATCACTAAAGGGCCACATATCGAACATTTGTGAATGCCTAAAAAACTTTTTGAGTTTATGTATGTGTGTGCAAAGCATTGTGAAAATATCTCAAATAATAAAGTTATTGTAGAGCTGTGGAATCGCTTCAATCATTTGTAATAACCCTGTATATCAACGCTTCATTGCAGCTAGGGTGTCCATTTAATTATCATTTCGTTCTAGCAACGCTGCATGGTCATCAACGGTAACTGTTCTTTCGGGAACAAGTACTACTGTCATATATATACACATACTAATATAAAATACAATAGCAATAATAGATACAGTAATCGATGTGATATATTTCAAAAATTTGTCTACTGACGTTTTTTTAAAGAAATACCACTATTACTTTATCTTTTTAAATTAATCTATAGTCCGATTCAGGTACGTCATAGTCTGTACAGGTCAAGGCACTGACGAGGTTGCAGGGTTGCTGTTTCCAAGCGGTACTCGTGGTACGTACATGGAGGGGCTTTACGCTTGAAGAAAGCATTGCTCTTGCAGCGTTTCTCGCTCACTATCAGTATCAGGCATGACAACTCCAAAGCAATTGAATAAGAGTTCGCTAAATAACTCTCTATGAACACATTTAATGCTTGCACTGGCTACGACACTCACCGGAGGGAATTACTGAATGCTCATTGGCTGTCAGAGAATGAGTGGCGTAGCAGCTCAGAACAAACCTAAGCCCGACTGCCACCATTCGCGACTCCAGTTGTAAAAATAAGGCGTCAGAGGAGAAGAATTGAACGTGGAGAGAAAGTTTATTATCCTGTGGAAGAGCATGGAATAATACTGTAAATTTAGCAGATGAGGTGGAAGAACGAAATCAAATATACTTGGCGATGCTAAAGGCACAGATGCAGTTCCCTTATGGCACTGCTCTTTGTAATAATTTGAAATAGCTACTGTGGTTCGTGCTTCCACACAATTGTCTGTCGCCTCCACTGTTTGCGTGGTGAGTACGAGCGACAAGCACCTGTGGCCGGCGGACTGAGCACGTCACCAGGGCAGCGTCGCCCCCCTGCTCTGTCACGGGGAATCACTGCAGTGCACGTGACAGCCGGCAGCCGCCCCCACTGTGCAGGGGGCCGGCGCCGCGCGGTCCCCCACGACCGCCTCCCCCGCCGCCCACGCCGCTGTCTCGCCGCGCTCTTTACGGCCGGGCCGCCGACCTGCTCTCCGCTTATTGGCCCTTATTGACTGCTCTCCCGGCCCAGGGGGGCGCGCCGCGTCTCCTCCAATTCCCGGCGCCACAACACGCGCTGCCTCGCCACCGCCGGAGAGACCAGCGTAGCGGCAGCCACTACGGAAGCACAGTGCACAAGGTGAGTCGGGAGGGAAGGTACATTTTGAGGAGTCATAGTATTTGTGACTCTGAACAGAAAACATCATATGTGAAACGCCCGCTAAATCACACAGTTAAATTTACGAATAAGATAAATCGTATTCATATATGAGATCAGCATGCGGAGTGGCTGAAGGCAGCCGGATGAAATCTTCAAAATTCCAAATATACTATGATGATTACTGAAGACAGAAGGCCAGGTGCACAGAAAGAGATAAACAAACGCAATAAGATGGCTGCAGACCGCAAAGTTAAATTCTGAAAATTAAGGAAATATATGCCCGCCCGTTTGGCCGTGCGGTCTAACGCACGGCTTTCCGGACTGGGAAGGAGCGCTTGGTCCCCAGCACAAATTCGCCCGGCGTATTTGTGTCGAGGTCCGGTGAACCGACCAGTCTGTGGATGGTTTTTAGGCCGTTTTCCATCTGCCTCGGCGAATGCGGGCTGGTTCCCCTCATTCCGCCTCAGTTACACTATGTCGGCGATTGCTGCGCAAACAAGTTCTCCACGTACGCGTACACCACCATTACTGTACCACGCAAACATAGGGGTTACACTCGTCTGGTGTGAGACGTTCCCTGGGGGGTCCACCGGGGGCCGAACCGCACAATAGCCGGCCGCGGTGGTCTAGCGGTTCTAGGCGCGCTCAGTCCGGAACAGCGCGACTGCTACGGTCGCAGGTTCGAATCCTGCCTCGGGCATGGATGTGTGTGATGTCCTTAGGTTAGTTAGGTTTAAGTAGTTCTAAGTTCTAGGGGACTGATGACCACAGATGTTAAGTCTCATAGTGCTCAGAGCCATTTGAACCATTTTTGAACCGCACAATAACACTGGGTTCGGTGTGGGGCGGCGGAGGGGTGAGGTGGACTGCCGTAGACGTAGTGAGGTTCTGGACCACTGTGGCTGCAGCGGGGACGGAGCCTCTCCGTCGTTTCTAGGTCCCCGGTTAACATACAATACAATACATACTACGAAATATGTACAGGGCAACAATTGGTAAAACAATACTTTAAGTTTACAAACTTCATTTGGAACACCAACGCGGAAAGCCCACAATAACTTGTAAAATCTTTCAGAGGAAATTACAATAACCTTTCAAGAGCAGAAGGCAATAATGTTTGGACCTGAAGGAAACTCTGAGAACATTTTTCCAGGGCTGAACGCCCTCAGTTAACCTTGCCCAATTTAAAATATAAAATACAGTAAAGCCCCAAAAAACCTTTTAAAATAAATTATAACAACATTAACATTGCCAAAGAATAATTAAGGGAACAGCACTCAGGAGCCTCCAGGGAATCGGTCTGCCCTCCTTGACTTAGGCGAGACAGGCGGTGAGCCCAACTACACTCGATTCGTCCGAACCCAACCAAGGGACAGTCACGGACCGACCGACTGACCAGTCGCTTGCTTGCCACGACGGAATACACGAGAATTCAAGGCCCCAAAAGTTACAAATATCACTATCCACAAACAAATGCGTATGTTAACTGAGCTGCCAAAAATACACACCATGTAGGGCAGCAACAACCGGCGAGGAAAAGAAAAAAATGGTTCAAATGGCTCTGAGCACTATGGGACTTAACTGCTGAGGTCATCAGTCCCCTAGAGCTTAGAACTACTTAAACCTAACTAACCTAAGGACATCACACACATCCATTCCCGAGGCAGGTTTCGAACCTGCGACCGTAGCGGTCGCGCGGTTCCAGACTGTAGCGCCTAGAACCGCTCGGCCACTCACGCCGGCTGAGGAAAAGACACTGTCTAAAAACTACGTTAGCAGCCAGGGCAGGTAACCAGAACATTAACGGTCACAAAGCAGAAAATTCCGCTGGTGTACTTAACTGTGGATAAATTAATTTTATCAATTTCACCTGGTGGAAGGTATATCGAACACTTGACTCGTTGTTGGTCACAGGAAAACCTCCATAACAGCAACGCCGGAACCAACAACGTGATGCTCAAAACCACTTAACCTTCACGTCGTGGGTCGGCGAGCGACGATGCTCGTACCGATCGGAGAGTTCCAGACAGACTCCTACACTGCGCAGAGACCGCCAGCGGCCCAGTCGACTACGCCGCACGGAGAAGTCCTCGGACCAACCGACCGACCAACAATCCACGAAAAGTCAGGCCCGGCATAAGTGATGCGTGGCGGCAACGGTCGGGTGGGCGATGTCCACTCAGGCCAGCCGGCGACTGGATGGCCCGGGCTGCGCTCCAAACGGGTTGCAACTCCTTGGCAGGGCCCAACGCACGACCCGAACTGCCGCCGTGAACTCTCCTCCTCGCACCTACCGACTCACTTCACGACAGATGACAACCTGGAAGTCATAGCAGCCGAGTAAAGATCCTATCAGAGGGGATATATCGATAAGCACTACTAGCGCCGATGACGATTCAAATGTCTCTGAGCACTATGGGACGCAACTGTTGTGGTCATAAGCCCCTAGAACTTAGAATTACTTAAACCTAACTAACCTAAGGACATCACACACATCCATGCCCGAGGCAGGATTCGAACCTGCGACCGTAGCGGTCGTGCGGTTCCACACTGTAGCGCCTTTAACCGCTCGGCCACAAAATTTAGGCAGTGGTGGGGATCGAACCCGGGACCGAAGAGCCGATGACGGTCAGGGAAAACAGCAACTCAGTAACGCCAGTAATTTAAATCAACGTGGTGAGATGGAAATACGTTAAAACGGGGTGTAAAATACCAAATGGTACGGCGAGCCCTGCACGACTCAATATGAACAATGTCCTGTTCTTAACACTTTACACGGAAGTTAATGGAAACAATGGGGCACAGAGTAAATGCAGGTGACAGTAAGTGAAACACTGTAGTCAAATGTTTTATTAAATTCAGCACATTTCCTTGCAGACGATGTTCAGATGTCCCTCCTCAAATGCAACGCACTTTGCAGTTCTTGTAGACAGCCGCTGTGTTGGTGGTGTCAGCTCTTTTAACAGAACATACGCATGTAAAATAGGAGCGAGAAGTTAATTGTTTGTATCCACACTGCAATTCTAGACTTCGCTCTTAAGCCAACCTGACAAACAGACCAAAATCTGGTGATTAACGTGGCCGAGAAAGGACTTTACGGCGACAGATCTAACGCTCAGGATACGTTCAGAAGGCCACTGCGTCACTGGCCGTACTTAATGTGGAGGAGCCCAGTTGCGCTTCCGAAGGAATATCCTCCAAGTATTCTGGTAACACATTCTGAAGGAAATCAAGATACCATACTCCATTAACAAGACTATCTAAAACAACTAGACCGATGAGTTCGCCACCAATGAAACCACACCACGATTTCACTGAGAGACGTAATTGGAAATTTGTTTTCACTGTATCGTGCAAATTTTGCTCTGCCCACACGTGAGAATTGCCCTTGCGAGTAAATGTTGGCTCATAAGTGAACTAAATACGTGATATACAACGTTCGTTGGCAATTATCCATTGACAGAGTTCCTTTCCTTTGGTAGCATCTCCTACTTGCAGATGCTCTGCACCCCGCCGACGATAGGGCTGCAAACCCTATTCATCTGACATGCATATCACAAGTGTTTGTGGAATACCAAGCTGTGCGGCAATGTGGCATGTGGGCTGCGTTCCATCATTTCAAGAATGTTCTCGACTTCACTAAGATCTTGTTGGCCGGACGTTCAGATACAACATATACGCTGGGAACCGTACCACGGCTACAGAATCTGTCAAACACCTTGCTATATACCCCACTACACAGAAGACTGCGACTAGGAAATCGATGTTAGCATTCGCGAACAGCGGCTCTGAAATTTCCACTTCAAAAAGATTACGTTACTGCACTCCGCACGTGTGAAGACCTGTGGAAATTTCACTACACTCACCCATACTGTTTTGAGTGTACGCGAAACAACACGGCAGTACACTGGTGCAACCATTGTAGTACTGAGACGTGAGCTAAGCAATCTGCGCTCTTGGCAGGACTCGTTGCCCCATCATGTGCAAGTGAACAGCGCATTTAAATAGTCACTAAAGATAATACTATGTAACTTAATGCCACTTTAGTTATATTCGATTGTGAGTGCTTGTGAACAAAGATACCGTTAAGAAGAGGACATATGTTCACTTGAAGTTTTCCGTTCAGAAGTACCAATACTATCACCCCTCAAATCGCAAACAAACCTGCATATTATTTGACGCCATTAACTGTATATCATCTCTTATGCTCTTGTAGATACCTTGTGACACCTCATGATGGTCTGCAGGCGGAAACTGTTTGTATAACAATGAAATTTATATCAGCAGCGGTTGATCATTATCATTTTCCGAATATCTGCTGTCTGTAGGGCACTAACTTATTAAATTATTGAACGTCAGATTCACTGGAGAATAAGGTGTGTATGGAGGTCCCTATAAAATTCGCTGAAACTCTTGTTGCAGTGTTCAGTCCATAGTCTGGTGTGATGTAGCTCTCCGCGTTTGCCCCTCCTCTGCAAAACTCGTCGTCTCTGCGTAAGTACTATATCATCCATTTCAAATGTTGTGGTTGGCAGGAGAGCCAACACCGTGTTACTAGAGGAAGCCGAAAGGCACGCGGTTTAGCTCACGCAGGCTGGCGTGAAGTCTGGAACAGGACAAGGAAATTAGAATTTAGAAAAAACGGACGTAGCTGGTGGAATACTTAACTTTAATCCAGTAATGGTGAACGTCGCTCTTGACGGTACATTATTCACAATATCAATAGTAACTGGTAATGGCGCCTTGCTAGGTCGTAGCAAATGACGTAGCTGAAGGCTATGCTAACTATTGTCTCGGCAAATGAGAGCGTAATTTTGTCAGTGAACCTTCGCTAGCAAAGTCGGTTGTGCCACTGGGGCGAGTGCTAGGAAGTCTCTCTAGACCTGCCGTGTGGCGGCGCTCGGTCTGCAATCACTGATAGTGGCGACACGCGGGTCCGACGTATACTAACGGACTGCGGCCTGTTTAAAGGCTACCACCTAGCAAGTGTGGTGTCTGGCGGTGACACCACATCAATGATCTCACTTTAGTTAAGACTTGACCCTTCTGTACATTTCTTAAATCGTATATTTATCTCTTTCGTGATACATTGTGACACCTCTTATCTATCAGTTACCTCCCCTATTCAAATTGTGCTACTAATTTGTTTTCGATTCATTACCTCTTCATTAGTTGCAGATCTGCCTCTCTAATTTCTAACCTTATCCTACAGCACTACATTTCAGAAACTACTGTTCTTCTCAGAACCATTAATTATCCACATTTCTCCAACCAAATAACTTCACAGAAGACTCCCTAGTACATTAATTTATGTCATATAGGGTGTCCATAAAGGATCACTATCATTTCAAAAAACAATAAATTGGAAACAGATACAGAAAAATATGTTTTGCTGCAGAACCTTTTAGCACCTCTAAAAGTATTTTTTACTTCGAGCTTTGTTGCAGATTTGACTCGGAGTGTTTCAAGTGGTGGTAGACCAGATGAGAGCGCGATGTGTCATCTGGCACGCAAAATGCAGATTTGTGATAACGGCACTGCAGTAGGTCAGTATGTCATTGCACCATCAACAAACACAAGCTTCATGAGATGATAAAAAGCCTCGTGATAGACCGTTGGGTCGTCGTACTCCCATAGAGTGCTTCCCGTGCTCTTCCGAAATAGCATCCGTCTTTTTCTGGGCTCAGGTCAACGATAGCATTTAGACACCACCAGTCCATGGTGTCGCCACGCTTCGTGCATGGACCGATGTATCACTCACAACTGCTGATGCTGCGCTGGTGACGTATACGACGGAACTCGAATATCGCCTGGATGTTCTTCACACATCGATATTCTACCACAACAGAAGACACCTGAGAGAGGTGCTAAATGTTTTACAGCAAACCATGTGGCTCTGTCTCTAGTACTTGCCAAGTTATGATTTTTTTAAATGAGAGTAGGACTTGATAGACTCTCTGTAAATTAATAAACTGCTCTTCAACGAACACAGAAATTTGACTGCCGGGGAACAGCAAACTTCTAGAGCCAGCACAAGTCACATATAACTTTTTGCTTATTTTACATGTTTCAGTTTTGAGTATCCTCACATTAGAGGAAATGCGATATGTTATACCACCATACAATAAGAAAGTAGGCTGCGTACAGTTAACTTAAACTCTCTCGTCATCCACAGTCCAAGATTATGTGTTCATGCCCGTAAAAGCGGCAACTTTTTACCATCTTCATGACGTCAGCAGAGCCAACATGAACATTCCAATTGCCATCTGGCTGAAATACGAAAGTTCCATGCTAATTTGAAAGTTGGTACCTTCATGAGTATTAGGAAATACGAATATGTACCAAATACGTACGTTGTAAATAAGTGTGTGTGTTGTAAAACCTTCATCTACATTTACTGAACGCTAATACACTATTCGTCATTAAAATTGCACAAAAAGAAGAAATGCACATGATAAACGGGTATTGATTGCACAAATTATTACACTAGAACTGACATGTGATTACATTTTCACGCAATTTGGGTGCATAGATCCTGAGAAATCAGTACCCAGAACAACCACCTCTAGCCGTAATAACGGCCTCGATACGCCTGGGCATTGAGTCAAACACAACTTGGATGGCGTGTACAGGTACAGCTCTCCATGCAGCTTGAACACAATACCACAGTTCATCAAGAGTAGTGACTGGCGTATTGTGACGGGCCAGTTGCTCGGCCACCATTGACCGGACGTTTTCAGTTGGTGAGAGATCTGGAGAATGTGCTGGCCGGGGCAGCAGTCGATCATTTTCTGTATCCAGAAAGGCCCGTACAGGACCTGCAAAATGCGGTTGTGCATAATCCTCCTGTAATGTAGGGTGTCACAGGGATCGAATGAAGGGTGGAGCCAAGGGTCGTAACACATCTTAAATGTAACGTCCACTGTTCAAAGTGCCGTTAATGCCACAAGAGGCGAGCGAGCGGTTCTAGGCGCTTCAGTCCGGAACCGCGCGACTGCTACGGTCGCAGGTTCGAATCCTGCCTCGGGCGTGGATGTGTGTGATGTCCTAAGGTTAGTTAGGTTTAAGTAGTTCTAAGTTCTAGGGGACTGATGACCTCAGATGTTAAGTCCCATAGTGCTCAGAGCCAGAGCCACAAGAGGTGAGCGAGACGCGTAACCAATGGCACCCCATACCATCACGCCGAGTGATACGCCAGTATGGCAATGATGAATACGCGCTTCCAATGTGCGTTCACAGTGATGTCGCCAAACACGGATGCGACCATCATGATGCTGTAAACGGAATCTGGATTCATCCGAAAAAATGAAGTTTTGCCATTCGTGCACCCAGGTTGGTCGTTGAGTACACCATCGCAGGCACTCCTGTCTGTGATACAGCGTCAAGGGTAACCGGAGCCATGGTCTTAGAGCTGATAGTCCATTCAGCTGCAAACGTCGTCGAACTGCTCGTGGAGATGGTCAGGAATCGAGACGTGGCTGCACAATCCGTTACAGCCATGCGTATAAGATGCCTGTCATCTCGACTGCTAGTGATACGAGGCCGTTGGGATCCAGCATGACGTTCCGTATTACCCTTCTGAACCCACCGATTCCATATTCTGCTAACAGTCACTGGATCTCGACCAACGCGAGCAGCAATGTCGCGATAAGATAAACCGCAATCGCGATAGGCTACAATCAGTCCCTTATCAAAGTCGGAAACGTGATGGTACGCATTTCTCCTCCTTACACGAGGCATCACAACGTTTCATCACCAACGCCGGTCAATTGCTGTTTGTGTATGAGAAATCGGTTAGAAACTTTCCTCATGTCAGCACGTTGTAGGTGTCGCAACCGACGCCAACATTGTGTGAATGCTCTGAAAAGCTAATCATTTTCATATCACAGCATCTTCTTCCTGTCAGTTACATTTCGCGTTTGTCGCACGTCATCTTCGTGGTGTAGCAATTTTAATGGCCAGTAGTGTAGTTGCAGATGTAAGAGGAATTACGTCACAACATCTGAATGGTGCGTTTTATCTACGCTAACAAAGGTCAGCTTTAATGCCATTAACAACCTGTTACACACATGAAATGTGTGTTATTGCCTGTAAAAACGACAGATATAATTTTAAAGCGCGAGAAAGCTATTTTGTAGTAATATTCGTGTTTTTTGTATACATTGCTTTACATTAGGCTTCATGAGGTAGTTACAACGAAAATTAGAATCTACGTGACCAGAAAGATTACGTTAACTGTAGACAACCAATTTACTCGATTTGATGGACTACTGCAGTGATATGCACAGTCACATACTTCTAATGTGTGGCCCTCGGCTACTCAATGTAAGTCACTGTGTTATAAGTAGATTCTGTGAATTTGTCTTTTTATATGATGGTGTAACACATGGTATTTCTACAGTTCTGAAGATGCTGCGTTGTTTGAGTGAAACAGGTAAAAGTAAAGAAAACATTACATTCGACACGTGGGGCCCCACAATTTTAAATTTATCTTTACAAGAAACTTTTTTCTTGCTATTGGGAGTCTGCATTTTGTGTCCTTAATTCGGCCATCTCCAGTTATTTTCCTGTACAAATGGCAAAACTAATGAAATACTCGTACTTTGCCCCAATTACTAATCTAATTTCGTCAACATCAACTGATTTAATTCGACTGTATCCCATTACAGGTGTTTAATTTTTTGGAGATGCTCCTCATAGGCTCTGTACAAGAGACTATCCGTACTTTTCCACTGCTTTTCGAAGTGCTTTGTCGTCTCTAACCGAATTCCAACATCTTTTTCAAACCAAAATTTTTGTTTCTTCTCTCTTAATCTTAAGTACCTTTCGCAGTTTGGTTTCCTTTACTGCAAGTTCAACATTCAGACTGATTAACATAAAGAGTAGGCTACAGCCGTGCCCCTCTCCCTTTTCGACTACCGATTCCCTTCACATGGGCCGTCGCTTATAACTGCAGACTGGTTTCCGATTGCAGATAGCTGACTGTTTTTCACTGGTGTTTTCTCAGCTTAATAGAATGTATTACAGTCAACATTGTCAAAATTTTTCTTAAATATGCAAATACTGTGATCGTAGGTTTGCTTTTCTTCAAGCTGTCTTCTAAGTTCTAGAGTAAGTATTGCCTCACATGTACCGGCATCTCTCCGAAACTCAAACTATTTTTGCTTTTGTCGGTTTGTACCAGCTTTTCAATTCTTCTTTTCATAATCCGTGATATTTTTTTCCAGCGTTACTTATGAAATATGTTTCGTTAGTATTCACATCTGGTGGCTGCTGAATCATTGGGGATGGGCGTTATACTGTTCTCGAAGTCAATGGATGTTTCTCTATCACATGTTTCTTGCAAATTATGGGGAATGTTTTTCTTACAGCCTGCTCACCTTTGGGTATAAGTATTTCAGAGGGAAATGTCATCTACGCTGTTCGACTTAAGTCTTCCAGAAATCCCCGTAGCGTTACTCGTCGCAACAGCAAGAGCTTCTGACCACCACTGCCCAGCAGCTGTTGCAGGGAACTGCGTATAGCCTAGCTCTGTGTAGTGTGCCGCGGGCAGCCAGCGCGAGCAGCGGTAGGGGCAGGGCACCTGCTGCGGGCGCCACGTGCGGCCCACGTGTGGCGCACGTGCCGTCGTGCTGTGCGCGCCGGCATCCTGCCCCTGCATCCTGGGCGATTACGGCCAGCCAGCGGCTAATTGCAGCCGCGTGTGGCTGGCGAGAGCCGAGCCAGCAGATACCCGCTGTGGCCAGGGGTAGGGAGACACAACTCTCTGACGTCACAGGCTGTCTGCCCAAAACTGGCACTCTCTCTCTCGTCAGTGCAGAGCGTGTGCGATGTTTGGTGGGTCTCTGACTTCTAAGCAGTTTAAGTTTCTTATTAATCACAACATTAGAGTTTAATCATAGGCACACGAAAATGTTAAGATTTACTTGAAATATCTACATCTACATCTATACTCCGCGAGCCACCTTACGGTGTGTGGCGGAGGGTACTTATTGTACCACTATCTGATCCCCCCTTCCCTGTTCCATTCACGAATTGTGCGTGGGAAGAACGACTGCTTGTAAGTCTCCGTATTTGCTCTAATTTCTCGGATCTTTTCGTTGTGATCATTACGCGAGATATATGTGGGCGGTAGTAATATGTTGCCCATCTCTTCCCGGAATGTGCTCTCTCGTAATTTCGATAATAAACCTCTCCGTATTGCGTAACGCCTTTCTTGAAGTGTCCGCCACTGGAGCTTGTTCAGCATCTCCGTAACGCTCTCGCGCTGACTAAATGTCCCCATGACGAATCGCGCTGCATTTCGCTGGATCATGTCTATCTCTTCTATTAATCCAACCTGGTAAGGGTCCCATACTGATGAGCAATACTCAAGAATCGGACGAACAAGCGTTTTGTAAGCTACTTCTTTCGTCGATGAGTCACATTTTCTTAGAATTCTTCCTATGAATCTCAACCTGGCGCCTGCTTTTCCCACTATTTGTTTTATGTGATCATTCCACTTCAGATCGCTCCGGATAGTAACTCCTAAGTATTTTACGGTCGTTACCGCTTCCAATGATTTACCACCTATGGCATAATCGTACTGGAATGGATTTCTGCCCCTATGTATGCGCATTATATTACATTTATCTACGTTTAGGGAAAGCTGCCAGCTGTCGCACCATGCATTAATCCTCTGCAGGTCTTCCTGGAGTACGTACGAGTCTTCTGATGTTGCTACTTTCTTGTAGACAACCGTGTCATCTGCAAATAGCCTCACGGAGCTACCGATGTTGTCAACTAAGTCATTTATGTATATTGTAAACAATAAAGGTCCTATCACGCTTCCTTGCGGTACTCCCGAAATTACCTCTACATCTGCAGATTTTGAACCGTTAAGAATGACATGTTGTGTTCTTTCTTCTAGGAAATCCTGAATCCAATCACAAACCTGGTCCGATATTCCGTAAGCTCGTATTTTTTTCATTAAACGTAAGTGCGGAACCGTATCAAATGCCTTCCTGAAGTCCAGGAATACGGCATCAATCTGCTCGCCAGTGTCTACGGCACTGTGAATTTCTTGGGCAAATATTTGCTCCTTTGTTCCAGCATAAATAAGGTTCGCCACTTAAAGCGTGAATGAGAGTACCAAAACAATGGTGCAATGCAAGGCTTGTAGATAATTTTTACCTTAGTCCATATTTTGCGTATTCAGTACACAGTAAGTTTGAATAAAACCGCCTTCAGTCACAATTTTTGCGTGCTTTATCTATTGCGTAGCCTGTGGTTCCATATTCAGGTGCAAATCTTCTAATACAATATTTACATTTGTTCTGGACAAAATTGAAATGCACTTTCCAGTTAGGATAAAGTTCTAGGTTTTGAGTCTCGTGAATCGAGTGGGAAAATTCTGTGAGAAACCGTTGAAGAACAGTGAAAAGTTTACAAAACAAACAGGGAAAAATTTTTAACTTTTTGAGGTCAGCATGTATCGGTTTCTTAATTCTGTCGTCGCACACCACGTCACTAAAGGCGTACTTATGTTTATAACTTTTTAAAGACATTTCAGAGATGTAGTTAAGTCTGTTGTCATCATGGGAGAAACTTACTGCATAGCGTCAGAGATCTTAGTTTTAAGAAGTTGACATATGTAAGGAATACATTTAAGAAAGTATTTAAAATTACTAAAGTAACTATAGCTAGCGAAATCGCTCTGTTCATTGAACATACAGGGTCAACATTATTAAAGTCGATAAACTGCACGGACGGATTCCTGACTGGAAAAATGTCCTATTAGCAAGTGTCCGAAAATGCATCGTTACCACGGTACGTAACTCTGACGAATTAAAATTCCTCTGACCACGTACCGTGTATTTCATGTGTGTAGCAGGATGTATAAATGACGCAGCGTACTACAAGCAGCAGACTGATCCGATAATCATATCGGGAACATGTCGAGATGGTGTTTGTGCATGACCAAGCAGACAGAAAAGGGCGACAGGCAGTACGGCTATACCAAAACACCCTCAGAGACACCAACCATATAATACAATATTTTAAGCCCTGTTTGGTCGTTTATTGATCATGGGACCTTTCAGACAGATGAACCTGCAGGAAGAGGCCGGACTGTGCGGGCACAAGATCCGGAGGAGCTGATTCTACAGAGTATTGAGACCAACTCTAGTAAAAACTGTAGGCAAGTGAATCGGCAATATGGTATAATCCATGTTGTCATTGGAAATTGCTGGCAAGGAGTAGACTCATCAGTAAAATGAGATTAGGAAGACAGTCGGTCTCGTGAAGTGACGCCCGTATTCAACCCTCGTATATTGCCTTTCAGCCGCTTCCCGTTTAGGACACTGGGGCGGCAGTTCGTGTACAGAAATACGGCTGCACAGCAACTCGCATCTAGCGGCGCCACTGTCTTGATGTGTGCCGGACTATTGCTCGGACGATCAAATGTAACTTCTCGGCCGAAATCACTCCTGACTGTGTTTACATCCAAATGGACTGGATCCTCTAGTCTAACTGAACCGACCATTGACTGGAAATGGTTATGTTCGGGTACTTGGAGACCATCTGCAACCATTCATGGACTTCATGCTCCCAAGTAAACATAGAATTCTTATGAATGACAGTGGGCCTTATCACCGGGTCACAACTGAGTGCGATTAGTTTCAAGAATGTTCTGCACAACTAGAGCGAGTAATTTGGTCACACAAATCGCCAGACATGAAGACCATGGAGCATTTGTGGGTCATAATCAAGAGGTCAGTTCGTGAACAAAAATCCTGCACCACCAACACTTCTGTACCTAAAGAGGCTAAATAGGAAGAGGAAGCGTAGCTCAGTACTTCTGGAGCGGACTTCCAACGACTTGTTGAGCCTATAGCCCGTCGAGTTGCCGCAGTACGCCGGGAAAAAAGGAGTTCCGTCACGATATCAGGAGCTATCCCATGTCTCTTTGTCACCACCGTGTATCAGCATGCTACAAACATAAAACATATTTTTGTTGAGGAACCCCAGATTTCTGTTAGGAAGAGCGGGGATGCGTCGGAAGTCAGGAGAATAGAAGAATACAACCTTGTATTACTTCGTTGTTTCTTCCCACTTATAAAATTTATGTATGTTGTCGTGTTGGAAGTCAGATCTCAAAGCTGGAGAGATCTGTAGAGATTAAATAAGAGTCCCTAACATGTCTTTCCACCAACCTGACGTCTTCTAAAGTTGTGTCTTCAGTGCAGAAGACAGCTTATCGGTCGTGGGATCTTCTTCGGCAGAGGCTGCCATACTGTCATCTCGAACTTGAACCTGGGTTTGTGCTTTTTTTGTGGGACGGCACTTGCCCAGGTTAGTCTCTGTATCTACCGACGGCAAAATCTGTAGTACTGACAATGACGGTAGGCGAAACTTCTCATTAATTTATCCTGTTTGTTTATATTTTAAAATACCACTTTATACGCTGTCTTCTACAACACTCGACATAGCTTTCTTAATAGTACGGTAACTTTTCTGGCAACTTCCGATATAGAGTACGACGTGTCCATCTGAAACAGAGATACACGTCCGGCTCTGAGGAACACCCAAAACAAAGTGACTAGCACAGCCAAAGTACGTCGTCTCCCAGGCATTCCAAAGCGATTCGAAGGTGTCCGAAGCACTTCGGATGTAATATCATTCATTACTCTTATGTTTATCAAAATTAGTGAAATTTAATAAACAAAAACGATAGACTCGTAGGGTAACCATGAGAGATTGTCATACTGAAAACTGGGTTAAATACAATGGAAAGTATATAAATAATTAATAAGAGAAGATGAGTTTTGGCGACTCGAATGTGCCGACGAATCAGAAGCAAGTTCTGTATAATTGGCGGACTCTCCTACCATCTGTTGCTTGTACCTCACTCCACTTTTGTACCATATGCTACTTCACGTGTATCAAGCTGCATCAATGCGAGCTTCCAGTAAGATAAAATACTTGCGGCCACAGTCAGGAATATCACACACTTCCTCGAAACAATGACTTGTGAGTGATATCAGCCGGAGTCTGTGGGGCAGGTAAGTAGGGGCCTACAGAGTGGAGCAACGGACACCTGCATTTTTGTTGGAAGACAACCTCCACCCCCCTATCTACACACACACACACACACACACACACATTTTACAAATCAAGTTGACGCGGGTTGTGGCTGCGCGGTTTCAGCCGCCATGTCATGGATTGCGCGGCCCCTCCCGCCGGAGGTTCGAGTCCTCCCTCGGGAATGGGTGCGTGTGTTGTTGTTAGCATGAGTTAAATGAAGCAGTGTGTATGACCTCAGCAGTTTGATCCCCTAGGAATTCACACACATTTGAACATCTGAACAAATAAAGTTCTTGAGTTATTCCTTGTCGGTTTTTCTCATCTATTGCAGCCTGACGTTCCATATCAGTCGCCTAGGGTGAGCAGTGCAAGAAGTTTAGTGCCAGAAACAAAAGTACTGGACAAACTTGTAGCAAAAATTGTCCTTGCGCACAGAAATATTTCATGTCATATTGTAAGACAGTCAAATGCCTGTGCGCCAGACATGATAGCAAAATTGGTTTCAAATTCTCTCCTTATATGGAAATGTAACAAGGGTAAAGACGAAATGTGAAAGCTGTTTTGTGTAACAGGTAATTCTAAAAACATCCACATAACATAAAGAAACTGGCACTAAGTGTTAAATAGAAAGGAGTCGTCAAATACGGTATCCGCACTGGTATAGTGTCGGCTTAGTGTGGTCACCATAAGCAAAAATTCTTTTACAGAATGAGATTTTCACTCTGCAGCGGAGTGTGCGCTGATATGAAACTTCCTGGCAGATTAAAACTGTGTGCCCGACCGAGACTCGAACTCGGGACCTTTGCCTTTCGCGGGCAAGTGTTCTACCATCTTTTTTTTTTCCCCCTCGGATCTCATTTTGTTCGCTTTTGTTCATTGCATCTGCTCGGGGCGGACGTCGTAAGACATCCGTTTAAGTTCGTTGTTGATCGATTAACTCAGTTTTTTATTACAGAGGGCACGTAACCCTCCGACCGAACACGCTGAGCTACCGTGCCGGCGTAACTGAGCTACCGAAGCACGACTCACGCCCGGTACTCACAGCTTTACTTCTGCCAGTATCTCGTCTCCGACCTTTCAAACTTTACAGAAGCTCTCCTGCGAACCTTTCAGAACTAGCACTCCTGAAAGAAAGGATACTGCGGAGACATGGCTTAGCTCAGATGGTAGAGCACTTGCCCGAGAAAGGCAAAGGTCCCGAGTTCGAGTCTCGGTCGGGCACACAGTTTTAATCTGCCAGGAAGTTTCAACAATTCTTTTTTTTACATTACATCGTATCGCATAATTTTTTTTGGCTACGTACTAGGGCGTCTGTTGTTCCCCTCTCAGTGTCTCGAGATTGGGAGACTGACAGTTCGAGAAGATGCGCCGATCCATCTATGGTGTAAGAAACAGAACGAGATTAACAGTAGTTTCGAGGGTCGCCTATTGCCGACATACAGTACGTGGTTGGACACAAGGTGTCCGCAACCACAAGCGGCACTTTCGGAAACAGAAGTGTTCTGTCCGGAATACAAACTGACGTGAAACAAGTCGTACCTCATAATATTATGTCAGACGACTCTTTTGGTCGACGAAGTGCAACAAATCGATGTGACATAGACTCAACAAGTAGGTAGAAGCTCCGTGCAGAAGTATTCAATCATGTTGTCTCTATAGCCGGCCACAATTGCGAAAGTATTGCAGTTTCAGGATTTTCTGCACGAACTGATTTCTCGATTGTGTCCCATTAATGTTCGATGCGATTCATGTCGAGCGATCTGATTTAGCCAAATCGTTCGATCGAATTGTCTAGAATGTTTTAAACGTCTCTGTGAAGTCGTTTCGTAAGACGCTTGTCGAATTCCGTACAACCTATTCATTTTACTACCTGATTTCAGCTCATTTCATGAACTCTTCCAGAAAGACTGAGCACTCATATAAGGCCTATTGATTATTATATGTGTGTTTTAATGTAGGTTTCGGTTTTGTTTTGTGGGAATCGCTGAATTGGTCATCGTCTGCTGGGAGCAGACGATGTTGCTTCTCGTTCAAAGGAGAGCACAGGATGACCAACTTAGGTTTTCAATACCTGAACAGAGAGGTTTACCCATCTTAGTCGAAGGCTGTGTCGAAGGCTGTTTTTGTGTGTGAGGCTGGTGACGGATGGCTACCCCTCTGGTAGCTTCCGCTGCACGGGGAGCTAGGTAGTCTCGAAAGAGAAAGCGGCACTCTTAGGTGAACGCTTGGTGAGTACGGATCGTAGCTCTTAAGGGGGGGGGGGGGGGGTTCAGGTGATGGGAATCAGGTTGAGTTAGGACTTCGTTATGTTCAACTGGTGAAATACTTAAGAACTTTAGCTTATGTGAAGCTTGTAAAGTGAGTTATTTTTTAAATGATTTTTAATCTTATATTTTGTGGAAATTGCTTTTGTCTTTGTGTTTCGATTTTGTGCCACGTGTTTGGTAATCAATGACCCTTCTGGTTCACCACGGCACCGCAATAGGCTTTATTTTAACAGTTTGCTTGTTTAATGAGCTACAATTTCTGCTATAATATCTGTTCTTTCGTGCGCTTTCTACAGAGCAGCACAACAGTTTGAATCAGAATGCACCACGTGCTCTAGTTCGGCCGTTTGCAAGCCGCAGACGCAGTTAATATGTTAAATAATTATCACACCGCCTTGTGTATTGGTTAAACCTCTGTCCAGAATAGAGCATGCGTAGAATCTTAATGCAAATCTCACTTAGATATTTTATGGTATTAATGCAAAGGAGATGATAGTAGTATAATTGTCTCCCACCCCCGTCTTCTGTGTTTCTTCTTGCTGTAGTTAAATTGTGCTCTGTTTCATTCTCACGTAATTCTTACTTAAATATTTCGAGTCAGGTACCAGTTATGTATAGTTAGGACGTGCAACTAAATATTTAGTTACAATAAATAATTTACGGGGAAGGTAAATCCTTTGGTGTCGATCGTACCCCCTTACTCTGATTTCCATTCCTGAATTAATCAAGTTGCTTCATGCACGACATGGAGTGCTATTTGTCTTGCATGGCCAAAGAAATTTGCGTACTTGTAATTAATTTATTAAAGTAATTAAACTAATAATTTTCCAGCTCCGTTTTTTCTAAATGTTTAGGAAGGGCTTGGTCTGGTGGTGACCCTGAATTTCTGAATTTTTATCATTATTTGTGTGAGAGAAGCAGCTAGAAATGCGAGATAACGTATATGGATCGATGAGAAACGCCGTGAACATAGTAATACGTTACATGTTCTTCAAACAAATTGCAGTCAATGGTCGGTTCAGTTGGACCAGAGGATCCAGTACATTTGGATGTAAACACAGCCTGCACGATTATTGGGCCACCACCAGCTTGCACAGTGCTTTGTTGACAACTTCGGTCCAAGGCTTCTTGGAGTCTGCGCCTCACTCGAGCCCTACCATCAGCTCTTACCAACTGAAATCAGGACTCAGCTGACCAAGCTATGGTTTTCCAGTTGTCTAGACTCCAACCGATACGGTCACGAACCCATGAGAGGCGCTGCAGGCGATCTCGTGGACTTAGCAAAAGCACTCACATCGGTCACCCGCTGTCATAGCTCACTAACGGTACATTTCGCTGCACTGTCCTTACGTACACGTCCGTCGTACGTCCCACGCTTATTTCTGCCATTATTTCATGCAGTCTTGCTTGTGTGTTGATAGATCTAAGAAAGTACCGCGTCTCTCAGTTGCTAAATGAAGGTCATCGGCCACTGCGTTGTCTGTGGGGAGAATTAATGCCTGAAATTTTGTTGTCTCGGCACACAAGTGATACTTTGGATCACAGAATAATGAATTGCTAACGATTTCCGAAACGGAAAGACCAATGTGTTTCGTTCCAACTACCATTCTGCATTCAGAGTCTGTTAATACACGCAGTGCGGCCGTAAGTACGTAGGTGACCTTTTGACATGAATCACTTGAGTACAGACGTCAGTTTCGCCAATGCACTGTCCTTTTATACTTCGTATACTGAAAACTACCGCCATCTGTTTACGTGCGTATTACTATCCGATGAATTTTGTCATTCAGTGTATAGTACTCTGCAAAACCTAAGGACGAGCTCGATAGAGTAACGTAATAGAAACTGGGTGGAAATGACTGGAAGTGAGCAGAAAGCTCCCAGCTGTGCACAGAAAGCTGGACGTGGGGCTGGCGTGACTATAGAGCCAACTGGGGTCAGCCCCAGGTTACGAGGCAATTGAAGGAACGGTGGAAGAAAGTGGGTGTCAAACGGCAAGCAGTTATGGTCCACTGTGATGGTGGTGTTCTGCACAACATGGCACGGAGCCAACATTTAGATGACTTCACGTGGGGAGGAATCATCTGCAAACTGGAAGAAGGACGAAGAGTGACGAATTTTAGCTCAGAATTTCGGTACTGATTACAGCATTGTTTCACGTGCTACGGGAGCCTTCCGCACCACAGACACAGCTGTCCGCAAGAGAGCAGGTGGCCGCTACATTGTGCAACAGGAAGAAGCGACCCATGTCAAATAGCGGTCCCATGTCAAATGGCAACCATATGTGGACTTCAAGGCACGCAACTCATTTCACAGTGGCCGGGTAACTCCGCGGAGATGGACTCCTTGCCCGGCAACCAGTGCGTTGTCTTTCGTTGACACCCGCACATCGTCGGCACCAATTGCGGTGGCACCACGAGCGTGGTGACTGGACCCACAGGAAAAGGGGCCGCGCGCTTTCTTAGAAGAGAGCAGATTAAGTCTCAGAAGTGATTATGGACGTATCCTCATTAGGCGAGAGGATGTAACATGCAACGCGCTCGGGAACACTGTCGGACATGTTCGTTTTTGTGATGTGGAAAGGAATAATGTTTCGTGGGCGTGTCGACCTCCAAATCTTTGAATACGGTACACACAGCGGTCAACGTTATTGTGACGCTGCATTCCACGAGCGTCTCTTCAGGATGACAATGCGCGACTGCATCGAGCAGCGCACGTCGTGGAGCTCTTGGAACGAAGGGATATTCGTCAAATGGACTGCCCTGTCCGTTCCTCCGATTAAACTCCGTCGATCACGCGTGGGATCCTTGGGGGAGACGTACTGCTGCAAGTCCAGATGCACTGACGACCATCGAGCAGCTGTAAGCAACCCTGGCGGAGGAACGGAACGCTCTACTACATGAGCTCCTTACCGTCAAGTGAACAGCGTGGGAGCGCGTTTCAGAGCGTGCGTTCCGTTTCGTGGTGATCACATTCGCTAGTAACAATGTCTCACCTCTTGTAAGGTCCAGGGGCCATCGCAAATCGCTGTGGCTTAAGTGTACTTATTGCCTAAAGTGTCATTTATCTTCGTCTTACTGCGTACTTCTTTGAGATACCTTCTGTACTATACTGCAGCAGTTCTTTCTAGGCATGATCCAAATTTGATGGAGCTACGTTACATGTCAGTGGCACACCATGCGAAAGCTATTTTCGCCCCTAAGTTTTCCACACCAGTGGAGCTGCAGATCCAGGTGTTCTTTAAACGTTGCAAAAGTCGTGACGCATCCCTTCCTGACAGGTAATCAACGTGTCACTGTCATCGCTTTCGGTTTTACCGTTACTAACTGAGTCTCATCTAGACTTCATTGTATTTCCAAGACTAAACAAGCGGCGACTTCGTTTGATGAACTATACGCACGTATGACTGTCGAAAGCACGGTGGTTGCTAATGCTCTACGAAATTGTTAATTGGATGTGTGTGGACATCTTAATGTTTTCAAAGAGCTCTAAAATATATGTCTACATTTATGCGATTTCAAGTGAAAGGAGAAAATACTTGCAAAATACAATGTGTGTATTTCCATTTCTATCAGTGCTTACAGTGCGAGATACTTGAGTGAGGTATGAAATTAAATGTGCTCTCTGTGTAATACATATAAAAGAAAACAATTAAAAGCTAGAAAACGGGGAGAACAACAAATCACAGAATCTAAGAACAGTACATTTAATCTAGGTGTATCTGATCGCATTCATTGTGCACTTCCTGTATAAGGCGTACGACGGAGAGAAGTACATCAGCATACTGACTGCAACGATGTCACAGTTAAATTTATGAAAACAATTTGACGATCCAGTAACGATTCATCCTTTTTCTAGAAGTAAAGGTACGATCTTCGGCACGTTAGAAGCTTTCCTGCTGGGAGGAAAATTTCGTTCACTCTGATGTACGTGCTTTAAAAGTGCAAATTACCCTTCATTTATTTTCCGTGACTTATATAAGTTGTCAGCACGCTGTCCCTTAGACGATGTCATTTATGCCTACGTCACCACTTATCATCGCTTACCACTTTTCCATCATATAAATAATCATCGCAATTTATACTAAGTAGAGATTTTTTAGTGGCGTTACCGTTTTTCATCCACTGACCACATTCCTAGAATCGTAATCGCTTCTATTTCGGAGCGCTTTGTGTGGACGTCAACGTATGTTCGTTGTTTTAGCGAGCTTCGTCATGTGTGATGCGAAGGTCGGAAATAGTTGTCAAGTAATGAATGTTTCAAATACTAGTTTCTCCTTGACTAAATGTTATTGCAAAGTAGTGAATTTTTGAAGTATGAGTTTCTCGTTGACTAAATTTCCATTTGGGTTTTGAAGTTGTCTCTCTATAATTGCCTATATGATCAGACACAGACACGGAACATAATTTAGTAATGATGAACAGTACGCTGAAGTGTAAGAGAATCGTACAGAAGAATCAGTGTGGAAGGTTGTGCGATACTGATGGGGAATAATGAGATCCGTTTGCAGTTTACTAAGGACCTGGATACTGAGATATGGAGATCACAGTACTCATTTCAGTTGAAGAGGAGTGAACAACTCAGGAAAGGGCATTGACAGATGTTGGACAGTTAGACATCGGTACAAAGAAGGTATCTCTGAAGAAAACTTTGATGAGAGAAAAAATACTTCAGTTGATCGACGAAAGAACTAAGTACAAAACTTGTCACGGAAAGACAGCAGCACAGCAGTATAAACCACTTAGGAATGAAATACAAGGCAGCCAAGAGAAAACGGCTACAGGAAAAGTGATCTACGGAACGACTGACTCATTATGTACAAAAGTAAAGAAAAAAACCTGTGATGAAATTATAAAAAAAATGATGACATTAAGCGTGCAATGGGAATTCCATTGTTAAACGCAGAGGAAAGAATGCGTGGGTGGAAAGAGTACATTGGAGGCCTATATGAAGGGAAGGACATCTCTAATGACTTCGTAGGCGAAGAAACAGGAATCGGTAGAGAAGAGTCAGAATTTGAAAGAGCTCTGGGAGACACTCTTAAATAAAGCAAAACGGTTCAGTATCATTCCACCAGAATTTCTAAAATCAAAGGGAAAAATGGCAACAAAACGACCATTCAAGTTGTTGTGTGGGATCTATGAGACAGGCGACGTACCATCAGTCTTTCGGTAAATTTCATCCACGCAATTCCGAAGATAGCAAGGGGAGACAGGTGCGAAAATTATGAGACAGTCAGCTTAACATCTCATGCATCCAAGATGCTGACAAAAATAATATACAGAATATTCAAAAAGAAAATTGAGTAACTGTTGGAGGACGATCAGTTTAGATTTGGGGAAGCTAAATCCACCGGTGAGGCGTTTCTGACTTTGCTCATGATAACAGAAGAAAGACTGAAGAAAAATGAAGATATGGTCGTAGCAGTTGTTGATCGAGAGAAAGCGTTCAGCAGTGTGAAATGGTGCAAGATGTTGGAAATTCTAGAAAAAAATATGTGCACTGCACAGGGAAAAACGGTTACTATACAACATACACAACAACCAGGAGCGAACAATAAGCTGAACTGAAGGTGGAGAATGGAAGAAAGAAAGGACACTACGGGAAATCAGCGGTGACGAGTGAAAAAGTCTGCCGGACCGGGTTTCGAACCCGGGATCTCCTGCTTACTAAGCAGGTGTAATAACCACTGCGTGCACCATCTTGGCGCGCCTCACTGCCGACCCACACTTCCATCAAGCGCTACCTATCCGCAGCCCATGTCCATTGCGTCCGTATTCGCTCTTCCGATATTCCCACAGAACGTATCTGTGCATTCCCACTGAAGAAAGTGGATCCATGGCCCAGCTAGGCCTATCAAATTATGGTGGTGTGGTGTCTGTTCTTTCTGACCACCTTCGTGGTCAAAACGTTATAACAAGTCAGCCGAGCTGGGGCGTCTGCTAACACCAGAGGAAGTCTGTCAGGAGGATTGAGATGTCGCCTCATAGCAGCCACATTAGGGCAGTCCATGAGTAAGTGGGCCACCGTCAGGCGGGCTACGCATCGGCAATTGGGGGATCCTCATGTCTGAGAACGCGGCCATGGGTCAGTCAAGTGTGGCCAATGCGGAGTCGACAGAGGACGGTCGATTCCCTGCGAGAGGCATGCAGGGAAGACTGTCACAGGGTCACGGGTTCGTGGTCTCCTTAATTGTCTTCAGTTAGTTTGGCGAGATCAGAGCGAAGCTTTCTGAGTACCAGACTTGCAACAATCGATGGCGTATAAATGACCGTCAGTCTGGTTCTGGGATCCCCATTTCCGGAATCTGCATCCTGGTGGCCAGCTTGGCCAATCGGTCAACTAGATCATTTTCCGAAATCCCAACATCACCAGGGATCCAAACGAAAATGACTGGCTGCCCAGCTTGATGGAAGTCTGAGACAAGAACTTGGGTAGCCCTAACTGGGGAATGACCTCCATGATACGCCCTGCTAAACCCGCAGGACAGGAAAGGTAGTTGGAATTGTGGAAAGGGGCCAAAATGAGCGGCTGTCAGTTACACTCGAACACACATAACTTTATTTATCTGACCAAACATTACAGTACAAATTCTTGAACTTAGTTATCGGCTGAATACGCCACACTATCTTATGCCTTAAGGACACAACCACTTTAATTAAAATAAAAAACGGCTGAAGGCCATTAACTCAAAATTCAGACGCCAAAGAGAATATTTAGTAGGCAGACGGCCTCACGTTAAGTAAATTCTAAAATTTGGTTGAAGGCCTAAAAATCTAACGCTTTAAGAGTAACAACCTTGGTTTAAAGATTCAAGATGAAATTAAATAAAAAAACCACAAGGCAGAAGGCCTTATCTTTAATTAACCTAAAGGCCCCAAACAGGCTGATGCTGCCGACCGCGGTGACCACGCGGTTTAGGCGCTGCAGTCCGGAACCGCGCGACTGCTACGGTCGCAGGTTCGAATCCTGCCTCGGGCATGGATGTGTGTGATGTCCTTAGCTTAGTTAGGTTTAAGTAGTTCTAAGTTCTAGGGGACTGATGACCTCAGATGTTAAGTCCCATAGTGCTCAGAGCCATTTGAACCATTTTGAACCAGGCTGATGCTCGAAAGACAAAGATCCTTAATTTTAAAACGGCTGAAGGCCCCATGACTTAAAACTGAAGGTAAAATAAATTTAAATATCAAAGAAAATTTTAAAACACATTGTAAATCACGCATTGGACACGTATGTGCCGACAAAGGGGGTTATGGACGGCAAAGACCCACCGTGGTTTAACAGCGCAATTCGGAGAATGGAAGCAAAGGCAGTTGCACTCGCGGTACAAGAAAGATCGGGAGAATGAGGACAGGCAAAAGTTAGTAGAGATTCGTGCTGCTGTAAAAAGAGCGATGCGCGAAGCATTCAACCACTACCACCGTCATACCTTCGCAAAAGATCTTGCTGAAAACCCAAGGAAATTCTGGTCTTACGCAAAATCGGTAAGCGGGTCGAAGGCTTCCATCCAGTCACTCACTGATCAGTCTGGCCTGGCAACGGAAGACAGCAAAACGAAAGCTGAAATTTTAAATTTAGCATTTGAGGAATCTTTCACGCAGAAGGATCGTACAAACATACCGCCGTTTGAGTCTCGTAGAGATTCCCGTATGGAGGACATAGTGATAGACATCCCTGGGGTTGTGAAGCAGCTGAATGGGTTGAAAATAAATAAATCGCCAGGTCCTGATGGGATTCCAATTCGGTTTTACAGAGAGTACTCTACTGCGTTGGCTCCTTACTTAGCTTGCATTTATCGCGAATCTCTTGCCCAACGTAAAGACCCGAGCGACTGGGAAAAAGCGCAGGTGACGCCTGTATATAAGAAGGGTAGAAGGACGGATCCTCAAAATTACAGACCAATATCCTTAACATCGGTTTGTTGCAGGATTGTCGAACATATTCTCAGTTCGAATATAATGAATTTCCTTGAGGTAGAGAAGTTGCTGTCCATGCATCAGCACGGCTTTAGAAATCATCGCTCCTGCGAAACGCAACCCGCCCTTTTTTCATATGATTTCTTGCGAACCATGGATGAAGGATATTAGACGGATGCCATATTTCTTGACTTCGGAAAACGTTTGACTCGGTGGCCCACTGCAGACTCCTAACTAAGGTACGAGCGTATGGGATTGGTTCCCAAGTATGTGAGTGGTTCGAAGACTTCTTAAGTAATAGAAACCCGTACGTTGTCCTCGATGGTGAGTGTTCATCGGAGGTGAGGATATCATCTGTAGTGCCCCAGGGGAGTGTGGTAGGTCCGCTGTTGTTTTCTATCTACATAAATGATCTTTTGGATAGGGTGGATAGCAATGTGTGACTGTTTGCTGATGATGCTGTGGTGTACGGGAAGGTTTCGTCGTTGAGTGACTGTAGGAGCATTCAAGATGACTTGGACAGGATTCGTGATTGGTGTTAAGAATAGCAGCTAACTTTAAATATAGATAAATGTAAATTAATGCAGATGAATAGGAAAAAGAATCCTGTAATGTTTGAATACTCCATTATTAGTGTAGCGCTTGACACAGTCACGTTGATTAAATATTTGGGCGTAACATTGCAAAGCGATATGAAGTTGGACAAGCATGTAATGGCAGTTGTGGGGAAGGCGGATAGTCTTCGGTTCATTGGTAGAATTTTGGGAAGCTGTGGTTCATCTGTAAAGGAGACCGCCTATAAAACACTATTACGACCTATTCTTGAATACTGCTCGAGCGTTTGGGATGCCTATCAGGTCGGATTGAGGGAGGACATAGAAGCAATTCAGAGGCGGGCTGCTAGATTTGTTACTGGTAGGTTTGATCATCATGCGAGTGTTACGGAAATGCTACAGGAATTCGGGTGGGAGTCTAGAGGACAGGAGGCGTTAGTTTCGTGAACTGCTAGTGAGGAAATTAGAGAAGAAGCATTTGAGGCTGACTGCAGTACAGTTTCACTGCCGCCAACTTTCATTTCGTGGAAAGACCACAAAGATAAGATAAGAGAGATTAGGGTTCGTACAGAGGCATATAGGCAGTCACTTTTCCCTCGTTCTGTTTGGGAAAGGAACAGGGAGAGAATATGCTAGTTGTGGTTCGATGTACACTCCGCCACGCACAGCATGGTGGGTTGCGAAGTATGTATGTAGATGCAGACGGCTTATCTTAAATTAGGCTGAAGGCCTCAAACAATCTAACTACAAGCAAGGAACTTTAATTTTAAAACGGCTGAAGGCCCATGACTTAAAACACAACTTAATTAATTTTTAGTAGGCAGATGGCCGAAGGCTTTATCTTTAAACAATATATTAATCAGGCTGAAGGCCCAAACAATCTAACACTTGACAAGCAAGGAACTTTAATTCTAAAGTGGGTGAAGGCCCATGCCTTAAAACACCACTGAAAACAATTCAACTTTAATTTAAAAACATCGGCTATGAGCCATACAAATACACACAAAAGAAAATAATAAAAGGCAGTGCAGCTAACGGCGCTCAGAAGTTTCGGGGGTAGGCCAGCACTTGAAATACTAACGATCACTTAGGTCAGACAGGCAGTCAGTCAACCATTCTCGATCCGACGACAACCCAACCAACAGACAGTCACCGGACCCACCGACAAGGTAACTTGCACTCCACTCGACCAGCACACAACTGGGAGTTCAATGCAAAACGTAAAAGGCATGGACGCCCACAACCAAGCATACATTAAGCTTTCAAACAACACACCATGCTGGACAGCGACAACACGGTGAGGAGAGCACACTGCATGAATTTACGTCAACGGCCAGGGCGGGTAACCGGAACGTTAATGACCACAAGGCAGAAAATTCCGCTGGTGCACTTCTACTGCAAATACCCAAATACCGGACAGTGGCCAAACCTTCGCCAACTCGAACACACACGTTGTAGCTTGCAGGAATATCCCACCAGCCAACAACGAGAACCAAATGGAAGAATGTGAACAGTCTTGACTTGCTGGTAAATTACACTCCTGGAAATGGAGAAAAGAACACATTGACACCGGTGTGTCAGACCCACCATACTTGCTCCGGACACTGCGAGAGGGCTGTACAAGCAATGATCACACGCACGGCACAGCGGACACACCAGGAACCGCGGTGTTGGCCGTCGAATGGCGCTAGCTGCGCAGCATTTGTGCACCGCCGCCGTCAGTGTCAGCCAGTTTGCCGTGGTATACGGAGCTCCATCGCAGTCTTTAACACTGGTAGCATGCCGCGACAGCGTGGACGTGAACCGTATGTGCAGTTGACGGACTTTGAGCGAGGGCGTATAGTGGGCATGCAGGAGGCCGGGTGGACGTACCGCCGAATTCCTCAACACGTGCGGCGTGAGGTGTCCACAGCACATCGATGTTGTCGCCAGTGGTCGGCGGAAGGTGCACGTGCCCGTCGACGGGACCGGACCGCAGCGACGCACGGATGCACGCCAAGACCGTAGGATCCTACGCAGTGCCGTAGGGGACCGCACCGCCACTTCCCAGCAAATTAGGGACTGTTGCTCCTGGGGTATCGGCGAGGACCATTCGCAACCGTCTCCATGAAGCTGGGCTACCGTCCCGCACACCGTTAGGCCGTCTTCCGCTCACGCCCCAACATCGTGCAGCCCGCCTCCAGTGGTGCCGCGACAGGCGTGAATGGAGGGACGAATGGAGACGAGTCGTCTTCAGCGATGAGAGTCGCTTCTGCCTTGGTGCCAATGATGGTCGTATGCGTGTTTGGCGCCGTTCAGGTGAGCGCCACAATCAGGACTGCATACGACCGAGGCACACAGGGCCAACACCCGGCATCATGGTGTGGGGAGCGATCTCCTACACTGGCCGTACACCACTGGTGATCGTCGAGGGAACACTGAATAGTGCACGGTACATCCAAACCGTCATAGAACCCATCGTTCTACCATTTCTAGACCGGCAAGGGAACTTGCTGTTCCAACAGGACAATGCACGTCCGCATGTATCCCGTGCCACCCAACGTGCTCTAGAAGGTGTAAGTCAACTACCCTGGCCAGCAAGATCTCCGGATCTGTCCCCCATTGAGCATGTTTGGGACTGGATGAAGCGTCGTCTCACGCGGTCTGCACGTCCAGCACGAACGCTGGTCCAACTGAGGCGCCAGGTGGAAATGGCATGGCAAGCCGTTCCACAGGACTACATCCAGCATCTCTACGATCGTCTCCATGGGAGAATAGCAGCCTGCATTGCTGCGAAAGGTGGATATACACTGTACTAGTGCCGACATTGTGCATGCTCTGTTGCCTGTGTCTATGTACCTGTGGTTCTGTCAGTGTGATCATGTGATGTATCTGACCCCAGGAATGTGTCAATAAAGTTTCCTCTTCCTGGGACAATGAATTCACGGTGTTATTATTGCAATTTCCAGGAGTGTATATCCAGACTCAACTTCCGTGACGACGGTCGGTGAGCCACAGACCTCGTAGCAAAGGGAACAGCCCCACACACTCGGACACTGCGTAGAGACCGCCAGCGGGCCCAGCCAAACCATTCCCTGCGGAGATTTCCTCGCTGCTCCACGCCAACCGACTCGCTCTACACATCAGCACGGAGACAGCACTAAAATAACTGAGCAGTTGACATCACAAGCTGCACACAGTTTCACGAACACTTGTACGAAGGACTAGACAATACTAACGGCAGCGACTATGCAATAACAAGGACGAATCACGAGTCGCCACACGCAGGCAACCCATAAGCGATCGCCGGCTAACATACGCGTCGTCCGACAAGATGACCAACCGACGACCAACCAAGGTGTTCCGCACTAAAGTGATATGTATCGGCAACCTTCGGGCGAGTCACGGCTGTCCGGACCTCACTGCAGCTGCGCCCCAAATGAACTTTTGCTGCGTCCTAAGTCAAACACTGCCAGGTCCAAACTGCTCTACTAGCGCCTCCCACCTCACTGGCAGATCCGAACTAACTCAGGACACAAGACAACCGAGAAGTAATAGCAGTCAGCAAAGATAATAAAAAAAAATCAAATAAGTGTGAAATCTTATGGGACTTAACTGGGAAGGTCATCAGTCCCTAAGCTTACACACTACTTAACCTAAATTATCCTAAGGACAAACACACACATCCATGCCCGAGGGAGGACTCGAACCTCCGCTGGGACCAACCGCACAGTCTGTGACAGCAGCGCCTCCGCTCGGCTAATCCCGCGCGGCAGCAAAGATAATATGCCAGGGCTTATATCGACAAGCGCCGCTGCTGCCGCTCACGGGCAGGTAAGGTGGCAACTCATTGACACCAGTAATCGAAATTACGAGGTGGTAGTGCAGTAAATACAGGATGTCAAATGAAATATGGCACGAACACGAGCCATGCACGGCCGACTGCATGCTACTAAAGGGAACTATAGTGGGTAAATGCTGTAGGGGAAGACAGAAATTGGAATATATCCAGCAAATAATCGAGGACCTACGGCACAAGTACTACTCTGAAATGCAGAGGTTGGCGCAGGAGAGGAATTCGTCAGACAACGGGATTGCTCGCTTTTCTAGGGAACGGCTTTCCCCATTACGATAGCGCCCTGCTCTTACGGAACCTTAGTATCCTTCACTCTGAGAAGTTTTAACTTGCTGGATCCACAAAGTGACAGGTACAAACGCTTTACTAATCACATCTTCTTTCACAGTTAAGCAAAACATCGGTTTACGATGTATGACAAACATGAATCTGTTCTGAGAACACACTTGCGTGTACCTGTCACACACGTTGAGTTAGTGCTGTTTGGCTCGAACGTATAACCTATTTGGGCCCACATAAGCCACATTCGTTTCTCCTAATATGTTGTTTCCTTCGAAAATCAATGTGAGCGCCATCGTTTTTTTCCTTCGGGACAATCGTTGTAATACGTTGGACATACTATGCACCTCTATATCAAGCAATGTGAATGTTAGGTAAAAATCTTTGTGCTCTGTAAATTTATGTGGCTTAGAAAGCATCGAACCCGCGAATATTTAAAATGTCAACTGGAAAGAAAATCGGTATTTTTCCAGTTTTCAAAGGAGTACTTATCTGACACTGTAATGCACAGTGTGAATAAAAAATTTCATCAATGAGAAAGAAACATACTGTTACAGACTTACGTATTCGGGTAACGCGCCGCCATGCCTTCAGCATCCTTTCTCTCGAACGCAGCAACTGGTGACGGACAGGTTCCACCGAGCTGAAAGATCTGGTCTGTCGGAGGAGAGCACATGAATCAAGAGTGGAGAGGGACGTGAGAAGTTGGTGGCGCCATAAGTGATCTACGTAATAACATATGCTGGAGGTAGCGACTTAAAATGACAAAATGACTGGAGTAGCGTTTTTCTTCTAGTGTGATACTCCGGCAGTCTCCAATTTTACTGTTCTTAGATGATCAAATATGGATCTCAGTTAATATGAAACATAGTGGTATTATTCACTGTGTGAAAGTATAGTTTCGATTTGATTGCTGCTGATTTCCCAGAGCTCTATTTGTAACGTTTCCAAATATAGTTTGGTTGTATTAACTGAAAAGAGCCTTATTCACGTTTGATAATTTCAGACAGTTAATGAAGAAATTTACAAACGGAATGCAAATATCACTGAAACACCAATAGTAAAAGATCGATTATGACTGTATCAACATTGGCTGTATTACACTTCCAGTCTACAACCTACAGACAGTTTAAACATTGCTATGTACTGTGGTTATTCTTATCGTAAATACACGTTTATGCAGCCTACAACTTATAGTGAATTTAGGTGCTGCTACCAAGTGCCCAATAGTAAAAGATCGATTATGACTGTATCAACATTGGCTGTATTACACTTCCAGTCTACAACATACAGTCAGTTTAAACAGTGCTATGTACTGTGGTTATTCTTATCGTAAATACACGTTTATGCAGCCTACAACTTATAGTGAATTTAGGTGCTGCTACCAAGTGTGACCACCCATATTGTGAAAACTAAAAAACCTGTTACGTGCAATGGTATAGTTCCTATACTGAAGGCGAAACGTAAATGCACTTACAGATGACCAATGTTCGTTATTTAGTTAAGAAAGATTGTTTACAGAAAGAGAAAGAGAGCTGAATTCCGTTTATGGTGGCGCAAATCTGCGTTTGGGTTGGGTATCAGGGAGTTCAAATGATTTTTGTTGTCGCCAACGTCGAGTTTTTGCGTTACAATATCACTAAAAGTGATTTGTGATTAAGGTTGCTATTGACATTACGTGAAATAACTGTGCTTTCAGAATAGAAAATGATTTTTGTCTTTGAAAAATTCACTTACGTCCATACAATTAAAATGTGATCATCTCAGATCCCCTAACATGGGACGCGGCCATGCAGCCAAACGTTGGAGACTGAACTCAAAACGACTAAGGTTAAAGGACTCTAAACAATGTGTTCTTTGAGAAATAACAGGAATATTTAGCACTTACTTGCTGCGCTAAGGTTATGATTACCTGTCATGGAATCGAAGAGAACTTGTATATGCTTCCAGGGAATATCATTAATCGTGGCCTGCATGCGAATCCCGAGAGAGTAAGAACAGGGACACGCAATTTTCTGCCTATAGAGCGTGATGTCTATTGAAAGTGCAGGCCATGGAATAAATGACATCTACCATTATTCGACAAAGCGCTAACGTTGCTCCCCTGAAACAGAGCGTGTACTGCAGCATTAAGACAACCAGAGTATCTTGGGATTGACTTGATGCTTCCCGCCACGAATTCTAGAATCTTCGTCGTCCTGTACAGTTTCTACCCTCCAAAGCTACCGCATGTACCGTAGAAGTCAGTTCTTATGTCCTAATGAATGTTATACTGAAATGTGATAAGCCCTCTGTGGGTCATCTCTTTTCATTCATTTGTCACTAATGTGACTGAAGGGGAGTTGAAATAGTTTAACGGGATTAATAAGATTACTGTGATTATATTAGCTGATTTTATTTCCTCTTTTTACACTCTGTAATGTAACATGGTACTGGCTGCATCAGGTTGCTTTTGTGGGCGAGTGAGCAAGTGGGAAGTGCTGTGACTAATGAGACAAGTGACCTGTAGCGAGACTCGGCGAAACGATTCCTGGGAAGCCGCTGGCACACAGCTTTTCACACAGCTACAGGGAAGAAGAGCAGCCGGTAAAGCTACCTCGTTTTGCCGAGGAGAAAGTTGCTTCGTCGAGCAGTGTACAGGTGCAGTTTACAGCATGGATCTGCACTGAACAGCCAAGATAAAAGCATTCGTTCCAGTTGACATTTGGTGGTAGGCGCAAGTATCATGGTAAGAGTAATATTTCAGTAGATAAACATCTCCCGGTAATCAAAAAACACTTCAATAAAGATCTCATCCACTAAGGGTTCAGAAGTTGATGCAGAGACAGCTACTAGCTTTGCTGATAGTTTTTTAATATTTCTCATGACCTGTAATGGGAGATTAGCAGGTGGTTGCGAGAAAACGGATTGGTGTGATAGAAGTGACTTCAGGATGTAATTGTGTGAAGTTTTTTTAGAGAAGAGGGGAAGAAATTCAATTTGTTGGCCTGTTAACATTTGACCTTTTCTTTGTGGGATATATTGTTACAATTACGCGATTGATGGGCTGTAGTAACTTTTGAGAGGGTTGGTGGTCTCGTTTTGTTTGCAGGAAGAAGGGAGTAAGCAGCACTCTAAAGATCTGAAAAGAAAGACTTCTTTGTGGGGTTTGGAGGTGACCAGGTTAGTGATCTGCAGGCAGCACTCGCAGCTGGAGGAGGCGTCTGGAGTCCAGTGTTGGAATCCTCAGCTGACCAATAGCAGGACTGAACTTCACGGCGGTAAGACGCAGTGTCTACTCTCTGCTTGTATTTCACCGAAGGTTATGGTGATTGCCAGCATATTACGACAAGCAAGAGTTTGTAATTCAGATTCATGATACCTCATGTTAGTTACTGCATTCTCAGGGCTTTGGGATTCATTAGTTCTAGATTCTAACAGTCAATGTAACTATCATGTATTCAGATTATGGTATCAGATGAGAGGTCAGCGACCACCTCCACACCACTGAATAACTTTGTCAACTGACAATCTTAGTTTCACAAGTCTCACGGAAACTATGTCATTGTATCATCGATAATTTCATAATTGTTTTTAATATTCATTATTGCAAAATTTATTTGTAATAAACTATAAATCTTGAGTTTATTTTCATGTTTAGTCCTCTTCAGTGATAAATATTACGTAAATTCACCACCACTGTTAGGGCCAAAATAATTGACACTGTTAGTAAATTCGTTGTGTAGATTAAATTCAGCACTGAGTCTAATGGTGGTGGATGTTTCCATGACTAATTCTGATTCATTTAAACAGCGTTACACACGTGGGAGTTTGGAAAAATGGGCCACAACCGACTTAAAACAGGATATTCTAAAATGTATACAGGTGTGTACTTATTTTGTTTTTAATGTATCATTAAAAGGGAACATTACATCAACGGTATTCTACTCTTTGTTATCTGCCACAAATAACTAAGGGTTGTTTGTACTTATTTTCAGATTTAGTGGACAATCTCAAAATTATGTAACTGCTATGTTTAAGTACACGTATGAAAAAAGAAGTTTTGCACCGCCCTAGTTCTCACAACTCCTGAATACAGAAGTTGCCTCTGGATATTTTATCACAGACACAGCCCAATTGACTGTTCAGAGATGTCACTAAACCCGCCCAAAGGTGTAAACAACCAGGCATGAGCAGCGCCTATTAGACACAGAGGGTCTGACAGCCGATCTGTTCCAGTCATTCCACAAGGAAGGAGGCACACGGCTCGTGTTGTCTGTAGTTCAACCATGCCTAGACAGTCAATACCGCGGTTCGCTCGTGCCCTCATTGTTACTTTACGCCAGGAAGAGTTCTCAACAAGGGAAGTGTCCAGCCGTCTCGGAGTGAACAAAAGCGATGTTGTTCGGACATGGAGGAGATACAGAGAGACAGGAGCCGTCGATGACATGCTTCGCTCAGGTCGCCCATGGGCTACTACTGCAATAAATGACCGCTATCTACGGATTATGGCTCGAAGGAACCCTGATGGCAACGACACCATGTTGAATAATGCTTTTCGTCCAGCCACAGGACTTCGTTCAAAAATGGCTCTGAGCACTATGGGACATCTATGGTCATCAGTCCCCTAGAACTTAGAACTACTTAAACCTAGCTAACCTAAGGACATCACACAACACTCAGTCATCACGAGGCAGAGAAAATCCCTGACCCCACCAGGAATCGAACCCGGGAACCCGGGCGTGGGAAGCGAGAACGCCACCGCACGACCACGAGCTGCGTACCAGGACGTCGTGTTGCGACTCAATCTCTGCATACAGAGACTCTGAACTGTGGTCCACGCCGAAGTTGCAGGTGCATAGGATTTATAAGTATGTGAGCATGTTGACATAGTTCAACTTCACTGTACATTGCAACATTATGATAGTTTGATGGGTACTTTTTTATAAGAGCACAAATGTGAGGGTTATTGGACAGTAAGGAAGTTTTCTTGGCTTACGTGGAATATAAAGCAAAATAATATGAGTGACACGTTAGCTTATTCAGACAAACAACTGTCTGCACCAGTACTACCGACTGCAACACATTATAGTGTCGCTGCTGTAGACATGTATAGACCTCCAGCTATGCTGTTACCCAATTGTTGTCGACGTGTAGGAGCACGCCGCTTGGGTTTTCCTACAGTGTTGGTCGTAGTAAAAAAAAAGTTTCAAGTATTTATCGTACACCATATCCGGACTCTTGCGTGATATCATTTGCGAGAAATGTCGTTTCGATATATCGAATCGTTTATGAGATATGACTGTTGATATGACCACACGATTCACGACGTGCGTGACGTGAATGGGCGATTCGTACTCGACCGTCCATCGGAGATATAAGTCTGCTTTCAATTTGAGATGAGATTTCTATATCATGTCTAGTTTTTTATCGCTGCAATGTATGAAAAAAATGGTTCAAATGGCTCTGAGCACTATGGGACTTAAGTGCTGAGGTCATCAGTCCCCTAGAACTTAGAACTACTTAAACCTAACTAACCTAAGGACATCACGCACATCCATGCCCGAGGCAGGATTCGAACCTGTAACCGTAGCGGTCTCGCGGTTCCAGACTGTAGCGCCTAGAACCGCTCGGCCACTTCGGCCGGCTGCAGTGTATGAGCTGAAATCAATCATACGTTAATTTATGCAGTGTGCTTTTCCTTCTGCATACTGTTTTGAACTTGGTGTAATATTTTACTTAATTTGCTGCAGCGCAGTAACTGTCATGGATAACGGCAAGAAATTCCTTTCTTTATCGAGTGAAGACTCGTAAGATGTGAAAAAATCCTAACATTTTCACCTAATGCGAGGAGTATTCAGTAATTTTTGTTATAAAATTTTTTCTCGACAAATTTCAGTTGACAAATTGTTTGAAACAGTTGTGGGATATCATGCAATATTCTTACGTCAAGCCCAATAGTTTTATGAACTTCCGATAGGTGGTGACACTAAACATAGTCTTCAAAATAGCGGCTGTAAAGGAGGTGAGTTCCAAGCAATAAATTCTTACTCCATTTCTTTTGGAGGAAAAACGGAAAATAAAAAGTTATTCACAGGCGCTCACAGAATATCTACGGAGACCTGCCAGTGAAAAATGCATGGTGAATCTTCGGGCTAGATATGTATCCTTATTGGAACAAGGCCGTGCAAACTTACCCAGTGTTCCGTGTGCCAGCCGGCAGCATACGACTGTAGCTCCTGCAATGTTGGAACGAGCGGAAACTCTCATTTGGGACGATCGAGGAATCGCAGTGAAATACCTCGCTGCACGACTGGACATCTCTGTTGATAATGCTGTCACACTTGTCCACCAGTTCCGGTAATCAAAGGTTTGTGGTCTCTGGGCTCCTCACCGGCTAACAGAAGACCGTAAAGAGTAACGAAGGAACATCTGTGCGGAATTGATTGCGCGTTATGCGGCTGACCATGACTTTTTTTGTCGAACGTCGTCAATGCGACGAAACATGGGTTCATCATTTCGAACCGGAAACAAAACGGCCAGATATGGAGTGGCGCCTCATTACCTCTCTTTGGAATAAAGATTTCAAAGCTGGTAAGGTCGTGGCGACAGTCTTCTGGAACTCTGACGAGCTATTCTGTGTGATGTCCTCCCTCATGGTGCAACGATCAACTCTGAAGTGTGTTGCGCCACCCTCAGAAAATTGCAGGAACAACTTTAGTGTGTCCGTAATCATAAATATTAAAACGAAAACGATCTTGTCCTTCTCCATGACAATGGGTCGGAACATTGAGCAGAATAAAGTCGTGCGTAATGGTCGAAGAAGGCTGCAGCAATATCGCGTTGTGTGGTGTGATGATGGCCGTCCTCATTGGTGATGGCATGTGTCAGCGCCCGTCTTCGCAGTGTACGTTCTCGGATGACGTGGTACATGGTGGGTCGTTCCGTTGCGAGTCGGTCTTGTGTCCGCGCTCGGACGATCGTCCCTTCGAGGTGTCGGCGCATATGGGCTACGATCTGTGCTTTCGCAAGCTGAACTGTCAGCAGTCGTTCCGGTGTGGGTGGCAAGGAGGCGCATTCGCGAAGGACGGTGAAATAAAAATCAAGGGTCTGCCGCCTCCAAGCAGCAGTCTCACGACCATACGTAATAAAGGTTCGCTGTAGGGCCGGCTTGGCGCAGGTTAACCACCAACTAATCGACGTAGGATACGTTGGGAGGCGGCGGACGCACAAACTCCACGTGTCTTCGATGGCGCGTTGACAATCCGGAGAAGCGAGATGAGCAAGGTTAAATTTCCAGGGATGTCGGCTGCGCCACACCCGTTGGCGTCGAAGGGTGACGGCACTTATATAGGCCTCGTGATCAGAAAAGGCTACTGGCCACACCTCCGCGACACTCACCGTTGCCGCGAGATAACGGGAGACGTAAATCCTATCGATGCGACTAGACGAGTGACTCGTGAAATGGTTGTATCCCGGTCTATTTCCTCGGACATGTTCCCATGTATCTACTAGCTGGAGATCGCCGATGAGTGTCCCAAGTTCGGGGCACGGTGAATGGCGTGGCTGCTGATCTTTAGGTGCTTGGGTGGAATTGAAATCGCCCCCTAATATCAAGTCATCGTGCCTGCCCTGAAAAAGCGGTGCTATTCCTTCTGCGAAGAAGAGCGATCGGTCACGACGGCGATTCGTTCCGGAAGGGGCGTACACATTGATAAACCGGACGCCTTGCACCGTTACGGCCATTCCTCTAGCGTCGGGGAGATATCGGACTTCGTCCGCCTCGAGGCCCTGTCTGAGGAGAATGGCGACTCCACTGTTAGTTGGCGAGGCGTGGGACACATGAGCCGTATAACCATACATACCCGGGAAATCGGCGACGAAGACTTCTTGGAGAAAGACAATGTCAACGTCTGCTGCATTGAGCATGTCTTGGAGCAGCGACAACTTCGTACGTGTCCGAATGGTGTTAATGTTGATGGTCGTTAAGCGATAGGTTTGTAGATCGTCTCCTGCGGTGGGAGCTGCCGTCAGTGCCGCCGTAAAAGGTGGGGCCTGTGATCTGCTGGCCGCGTCCGCGCCGTCATCTGTTGCTACTCGGGAGGGGCCGAGGTGTGAGAGGAGAGACCCCTCTCCTCATCCACCACAGCGGCCGTAGAATCGTCTTCAATGTCATCCGCCCAAGGTCCGTAAGTTAACGGTGGCTGCGGTAGAACACTTGCGGGCTGAGTGACTTAGGGTGAATCCGCAGTTGTTTCCGGTTGTGTACCAACGGCGGGCGCTGTGCTGGCCATCCGTTTGTCCGAGGGAGCGGAATCGGGTTTGTCAAAATCAGACGAAGTGACAGGTGAGGGCGATCTCGTGTCACCCATTCTCCTCGTCGTTTCGTCGGCCGTCCGGTCGTCAACTGGAGAAGACGTCCGCTGGAGGCAATCGTCTGAGGGTGTGCGACGTCGCTTTTTATGCTTTCTCGTTGTTTGCGGACGTGGGTTTCTGTGTCCGAAAGAGTTTGTGGTTCCCGTATAGCATCCCCCTCAGGGAGAAAGGCAGAGGTCGGTACAACCCTAGCGTCGAGTTCCATTCTCTCGTCCGAATCTTCATGTGGAGTCGATGGGCGGCGTTCTTCAACCCCTGCAGACACCGTAATGGTGTTGGTCAATCCAGGACCGGCGACAGGTGCGCATTCTAACGCTTCCTGTCTTCCGGGGGGGTTGTCGTCTGTCATGACGGTCGATCGTGTCACCTCTGCGTAATTGAGGGGGAGGGCCGTGAGCGTAGGAGGTGGTGTCGTGTCATGCAATGGAAGTTGTGTAACCCGACGTTGAATACACCCCGAGCGCACATGACCCTCCTGGCCGCAACCAGAACAAGTACGAGGTTGGCCGTCGTACATTATTATTGCTCGACAGCCACCTATGACTAAGTAGGACGGCACATGTTTCTTTAATTCAATTTTCACTTGTCGGACGCCGTTGAGGACTTGGTACGTCTCGAAGGTGTTCCAGTTTTCGGCCACGTGGCTAATTACCGTCCCATAAGGGCGGAAAGCTGAGGTAACGATGTCCGGTGGTACTTCGAAAGGGAGTTTGAAGACTCTTAGTGTGCGTAATCCTAGTCCAGCATGGTCAACAGTAACCTCTTCGATGTGACCATCGGAGTGTTTGAACTTGAGAGTGTTCACGCATCTGTTCACAACTGCGTGACATAACTCGTCATCGATCATCTTGACGTAAACGATCCTACTTGTGATGGATAGGTGGATACCGATGATGTGCTGTGTTGGTATTTGAACTTCGTCACGGATGAATCGTTCGACTTCAAAGGCTCGTGGTCGTGCTGATCTTGATGGTAGCTTTTCTGTACGAATGAGCCATGGCGACTCAGTGTTAACGGACGCGAGTATTAGCTGCGGCGAGGAAGTAAACAAACTACGCGCGCTCGCGACTCTGCGGACGGGACAGCGACTCTGCGGACGGGACGTAAACAAGACGTCCTCGCCGCTCACCGGCCGAAAGCAGACTGAAATTTGAACCTAGGACCTCTCGTTCCGCAGCTGCTCACGCTAACCACGGGACCACGGCGCTCCTACCCCTAGACCACGGCTCAATCTAGATATAGCTAAATGGGTAGAAGACCAGGATTTCGGGTCAGACGAATACGGCTTAAAAATCAGCAGAGGAAAATGCTGTCATGGGAGTAGCGATCGTTATGCACAGGAAGTCAGGGGAGAGGGTGTGTTACTGTTAACAGTTCATAATCAGAGATGTTCTCATCAGAATGATAGCAGACCAACGCCGAGGGCAAATTTCAGCTATACGTGCCGTCGTTTTTAAGCAGAAGTTGAAGAGGTAGACAATTCATGTGAGCATACTGAACTGGTAATTCAGTACGAAAACGAGATAAAAATCCAATAGTCACAGGAGATTGGAATGCGGCTGTAAGCAAAGAAGTAGAAGAAAAGGTTAAGTGAAAACAAAAAGAAACGTCAAAAGAGCCTTCGATGAAATTAAAAGCAAGGGTAATAACATTAAGAGTATAGTTGGAATTCCAATGCAAAATGCAGAAGAGAGAACGAATAGGTGAAAAGAGTGCATTGAGGCCTGGGAGGACTTGTTTGGTGACGAGAGTGGATAGGAAAGAGGGTATTCAGTATTAGAATCAGAATTTACAAGAGCTTCAGAAGATTCAAGATCAAGTAAATCAGAAGGACAAATAACATTCCATAGGTATTTCTAAAATCACAGGGAGAAGTATCAACAAAATGACTATTCACGTTGGTGTGTAGAATATATGAGAGTAGCAGGATACCATCAGACTTTTGGAAAAAAAAACATCCACACAATCCCGCACAATCAAATTAACAGCTCATTCATGCATGCGGTGACAAGAATAATACACAGAATAATGGAAATGAAAACTAAGGATCTGTTACACGACCACCATTTTGGCTTTAGGACGGATAAAGGCGCCAGAGAGGCAGTTCCGACGTTGCTTTTGATAGTGGAAGCAAGACTGAAGAGAAATCCAGAGACGTTCGACTTGGAAAAATAGTTCGATAGTGTGAAATGGTGCAAATTGTTCGAAATTCTAAGATCAAGAGGAGTGCGCTATAGGAAAAGACGAATAATATTCAATACGTATTAGAACCAAAGGGGAAACAGCACGATTAGAAGGCCAAGAACGAAGCACTCAGAATAAAAACGGTGCAAAACAGAGGTATAATCTTCTGCCCCTTACTGTTCAATCTATACCCTGAAGAAGCTATGACAGAAATAAAAGAAAGCTTCTAGAGAGGAGTGAAAATTTAAGGTGAAAAGATAGAAATGATACCAATAGCTTATTACATTCGTAAGTAGGCTGTTTATGTTTTCTTATTGGCGACGTTACGTAGCGCTCTGTATGAAAATCACTGGCTGTGCTGTGTGCAGTCTGTGACTAGTTTGCATTGTTGTCTGCCATAGAAGTGTTGGGTAGCTGCATGTTAACAGCGCGTAGCGTTGTGCAGTTGGAGGTGAGCCGCCAGCAGTGGTGGATGTGAGGAGAGAGATGGCGGAGTTTTGAAATTTGTAATACTGGATATCATGAACTGCTATATACATTATGACTTTTGAACACTATTGAGGTAAATACATTGTTTGTTCTCTATTAAAATCTTTCATTTGCTAACTATGCGTATCAGTAGTTAGTGTCTTCCGTAGTTGGAATCTTTTATTTAGCTGGCAGTAGTGTCGCTCGCTGTATTGCAGTAGTTCGAGTAACGAAGATTTTTGGTGAGGTAAGTGATTTGTGAAACGTATAGGTTAATGTTAGTCAGGGCCATTCTTTTGTAGGGATTTTTGAAAGTCAGATTGCGTTGCGCTAAAAACATTGTGTGTCACTTTAGTGGATGCTTGAGTACGTTGAGTTTTGCTCAGCTGTTTGAAAAGCAAATAATGTAAGAGGTTTATCAGCACAGCAATTTCATTAATTTTTCTAAGGGGATGTTTCACATTGCTATCCACAGTGAAAGTGGAGAAGAATTACAGGTCCTGCAGAATAGAATGAACAGATTACTGAGCAAAAAATAGGAAATGAGAATAAACTGGGAAACTATAACGATAAACAGGTATAGCACAAATGAGAACAGCAAGAAACTGAAGATTAAAATTGGTGGTCACAAAGTAGACAAAGTTCAGGAATTATGCTTCCTAGACAGCTAAACAACCCATAACGGACGAAGAAGAAGCAGAATAGCACTGGCAAAAAGGGAATTCCTTGCCAAGTGAAGTCTGCTGCTATCAAACAAAGGCCTTAATTTGTTGGCCGAAATTTCTTAGAATGAGCGTTCTGAGCACAGTATCATATGGTCCTGAAACGTGGACTGTGGGGAAAAAGGAACAGAAGTGATTCGAAGCATTTATAATATGCTGCTAGAGAAGAATGGTGGACTGAGAAGGTGAGGAATGATGACTTTCTCCATAGTATCGGCGAGGAAGAGCATGGACGGGAAACACTGGCAACATGGACGAGTAGGATGCCAGGATATCTATTAAAGCATCAGGGGTAACTGTCATGGTACTAGAGGGAACTGTAGAGGGTAAAAGCAGTAGGGGGAGACAGAAAGTGGAATTCATCCAACAAATAACAAAGGGTGTACGATGGAAATGCTACTCTGAGATTAGGAGGTTGGCACAAGAGGTGAATTTGTGGCGCGCCGCATCAAACCAGTTCAGGAGACTGTCATGAGGAAACTACATGGCATACAGCAAACTGGCCCACGTCAGTGCATAGAGCGTATCTCCCAGTTCTCACCCTATTAGAGGCGCTCAATATGGACAACATACGAGACACGGAAGACATCAGTACTGCGTGCAGTTCACTTACGCTGAGTGCCTGCGTAGGTGCAACAGTTGCTCTCTTTGGAAAGCTTTTTATTGAACTGTTATCAGTAGTATGAACTACACAACATGTCAAAAGTTTTCGATCACCTATCACAACATGCGGTTGTGGTTAAAACAGGGTTTTCGTTTTAAATATTCTACCAAATCCATAATCTGATTATAAAACATGTACAAATATGTAAAGACTAAGCGCCCCTGTTGTGTATATGACTGGTTGTTCGCTTACAGGGGCGCTCACAAGCGCACTCCGCTGCTCGACTCGCTGCGGCTCGCACCGTTTACACCGTCGCTCGTCACTAGCCCATCGCCATTTCCGGACGCGGAAAGGGAGGCAAACTTGCTGCTGTGGCAAAGCTTCTGCTCACGCTGGCAGGAGACGGCTGCGGCAGCAACAAGAAGAAGAAGCGCAGCCGACCGCAGCACAAGAGGCAGTGCTACCGCTGCCAGAAGATGGGACACGTCGCCAGGACGTGCAGGGACGCAGTCGCGCATCTGAAATGTGCAAAGGCACATGATACACGCGACTGCGACAAGCCACCACACGTCGCGCCAACGTGCGTTAACTGTGGCGGCGCGCACGCCGCAAATGCACGCAGATGCGCATACCTGAAGCAGCGGACACCAACAACCGCCAATAAAGCGGTACATGAAGAAGAGGCAGCCGTCCCGCCACCCCCGACCAAGGGGGAAAACGGGGCGGCCGCAATCCCGTCCAGCGCCGCTACCGACGACGCCGTGGCCGCCCTCAAAGCCGCGATGGCGGCAGAGAGAGCGGTCATGCAGAAGGAGATCGTCGGTCTCCACCGGCAGCTGCAAGAGTTGCGGGAAGAAATCCGGACGACGCAAAAGAAGACACCAGCCCCCGTTGCCACCCCCACGGTGGTACGACAAGTTGGGGTGGACGTGTCGACGCAAACGGATGTGTCCACGCGGACGGATGAGTCCTCGCAAACGGACGTCGCCCCGGAACCTGTAGCAATACAGGAGACCGAGGAGACGCCCATGGACGTGGTACTGTCCGTCTCGCCGCCGCCGCCGGAGCTGCCGCAGCTGCAGGACATACAAGAGGCAGGAGGGATGTACTCCACAACCATCCCCTTCCCTGACGCCACCAACCTCCCAACGGTCTTGAAGAAGATCGCGACCATGGTGCGAGATGGGCGCTATGACGTCCGAAGAAAACCGTACCTTTTCGCGGGAGCTGAAGGGGAACGGAAGCCACCGCTTCCACACCGACCGATTGAGATACGTGGCGGGCATCCGGCAATTCTGCTCGAGTTCGTCACAAAGGAAGATCTCAACACCATCAACGCGAATCCGGTCTTCACGCCGAGCGACTGGAGATACACCGTCGACGACGCAGTCGTGCGGCTGAAGAACGAGGTTCGCGACGGCACGAGGAAGCTGTCTGCAGACCTACAGACAGCGCTGCAGAACGTCTCTCGCGAGACGAAGAAGACGTAAAACACCGAAGTCCACTAGTATGCCTGCATGCTAGTAGCCAGGACAGGACACACACCGGACAACGAGAGGACACACCACACAGGGAGGCCACATCACCATCGCATCGCCAGGAACAGGAGGGACGACTGTAATAAGTCTAAACTGCTACACCTCGGGCCAAGGAGGCCCGTCTGTAAAGCGTCAGCGTCAGCGTCACAGGGGCGCTGATGAGTATCCCCAACAACACTAACGTGCCTTTACCTAAGACGATTCCCTTCCAACAGGCCTCCTTCCTTTAGAAGAGTTTACATAACATTGTGTGCATCTAGCAGCGTGTTGGTACATCTGCCTTCTAATGAGACGGAGGCGGAGACTGGAACTTAAATGCGTGCTGTAATTGTTGCTGTGCGTCAGGAAGGTTATTCTAGTACGACAATAGCAACAAATGTTGGCGTAAGCTAATCTGCAGTACTGTCTGCGTTGCAGCGGTTGAAGGAAACTGGTGTTATAGCAAGTGTTTCGCACTCTGGAAGAAAGCGAGTTACACCACACAGCGTAGGTCAGTACGCATGTGTACACGGTAAACGTCAGAGGAGTCGTACTTCACTGAAATTCGCGAGGAAATAAGTAACCTGTGGGCAGCTCCAATCTCCGTCTCAACAGTGGGACGCCGTTCTCGCGAACAAGGTTTGAAGGGTTGCACAGTGGCCCAAAACACCATTATTGCGCAATCAAAATCAGGTGAAGATAGTGCAGTCGAAGTAGGAGCAACGAAACTAAAGTGTGCAGCATTGGTCCAAGATGTTATCACTGGACAAACCGAAATTTGAAGTATCTGGAAGCCATCGTCGAATGTATGTTCGTCGACTCCGTGGAGAACGTATGACGCATCTGTGTGTAACTCAAACGGTGAAGCGCGGCGAACGGTCGGTTATTATGGAGAGATGTTTCGCCAGTAATAAAGTAGGTTATCTGGTGAGAATGAATGGAACATTAAAAGAAAGAAGGATATCATAGGATACTGATCAATAATGTACGAGTGACTCCATCTGGCAAGAGAGTAGTCCTGGTAAATGGAGAGTATGATCTGGTCAAATCAGTCATCTTACTGAAACCTCAGTGAACTCATAATGGTTGAACACGACGTAAGAAGACTGAGGTCATCTAATGTTGAAGATATATGGAACAATTTAAGAAGGTATTGGACTGCAGTATCTGCAAAAACAGTATGAAACGTTATCCCAAGAATGGCAAGCCTCTGTGCAAGCTTGTGCGGGCAAAGAGTGAATGGTTTGAAGAGGCTAAAATCTATATTGTACTTAATGACCGAGAGGTAAAGTATTTGTTTCTTTGGCCTATTTACTTTATACTGTGTGGTCGTACATCGAAATAAAGTACGTATCTTTTTTCATCGACGATCGAAATCTTTTGACCGTTAGTGTAATTAAATGCCACTATACGGACACACGATTATCCTACATGATCTGACTCTCCTGTAGCCTACTGAAAATTACGTCACGGTGTGCATTACGAACTGAAACGTTGAGACATTCTTTGTCCGTTGATACTCGTATGTACACACATCAAAAAAAGTTTTGCATCACCCCGGCTCCCAGAGCTCCGGAAGACAGACGTTGACTGTGGAAATTGCATCACAGACACAGTCCCATTGACTGTTCGGACATATCACTAAACCCACCAAAAGATGTAAACAACCATGCATGAGCAGCCGGCCGCAGTGGCCGAGCGGTTCTAGGCTCTACAGTCTGGAACCGCGCGACCGCTACGGTCGCAGGTTCGAGTCCTGCTTCGGGCATGGATGTGTGTGATGTCCTTAAGTTAGTTAGGTTTAAGTAGTTCTAAGTTCTTGGGGACTGATGACCACAGCAGTTAAGTGCCATAGTGCTCAGAGCCATTTGAACCATTTTTTTGCATGAGCAGAGCCTATAGACGGAGGGGATCCGACAGCCGATCAATTCCAGTCATTCCAACAGAAAGGAGGTACACGGCTCGTGTGTCTGTAGTTCAACCATGCCTAGACAGTCAATACCGCGGTTCGATGGCGTCCTCATTGTTACTTTGTGCTCTTCACAAGGGAAGTGTCCAGGCGTCTCTGAGTGAACCAAAGCGATGTTGTTCGCACATGGAGGAGATACAGAGAGACAGGAACTGTCGATGACAAACCTCGCTCAGGCCGCCCAAGGGCTACTACTGCTGTGGGTGACTGCTACCTACGGATTATGGCTCGGAGGAATCCTGACAGCAACGCCACCACGCTGAATAATGCTTTTTGTGCAGCCACAGAACGACTCAAACCGTGCACAAAAGGATTTCTGCAACCACGACACAATGCAGCGCGGTACAGATGGGCTCAACAACATGGCGAATGGACCGCTCAGGATTGGCATCACGTTCTCTTCACTGATGAGTCTCGCATATGCCCTCAAACAGACAATCGTCGGAGACTTGTTCTGAGGCAATCCGGTCAGGCTGAACGCCCTGTCCAGGGAGTGGAGCAAGGTAGTGTCCCGTCCTGTTTTCGGGTGGCATTATGTGGGGCCGACGTACGCTGTTGGTGGTCATGGAAGGCGCCGTAACTGCTGTACGGTACGTGAATACCATCCTCCGAACGATAGTGCAGTCATGTCGGCAGCATATTGGCGAGGTATTCGTCTTCATGGAAGACAGTTCGTGCCCCGGTAGTGCACACCTTCTGAATGACTTTCTTCAGGATAACGATACCACTCGACTAGAATGGCCAGCGTGTTCTCCAGACATGAACCCTATCGAGCATGCCTGGGATAGGCTGTTTATGGACGACGTGACACAGCAACAACTCTGAGGGCTCTACGCCGAATCACCGTTGAGGAGTGGGACAATCTGATAAACTTGTGGATAGCATCCCACGACGAAGACAGGCAAGCATCCATGCAAGAGGAGGTGCTACTGCGTACTAGACGTAGCGGTATGTACAGCAATCTGGGCCACCACTTCTGAAGGTCTCGCTGTATGTTGGTACAACACGTAATGTGTGGTCTTCATGAACAATAAAAAGGGCGGAAATGATGTGTATGTTGATCTCTATTCCAATTATCTGTGCTGGTTCCGGAACTCTCGGAACCGAGGTGATGGAAAACATTTTTTATGTGTCTACTATTGTTCTCTCTGTCTTGCAGCTTCTACACACGCGTCTTCTAATAAAAAATGTTTCAAATGGCTCTGAGCACTATGGGACTTAACTTCTGAGGTCATCAGTCCCCTAGAACTTAGAACTACTTAAACCTAACCAACCTAAGGACATCACACACATCCATGCCCGAGGCAGGATTCGAACCTGCGACCGTAGCGGTCTCGCGGTTCCAGACTGTAGCGCCTATAACCGCTCGGCCACTCTGGCCGGCGTCCTCTAATATTCTGGAGGTAGTTAATAATGACCTTGTACATACACATACCATTACCAAATTATCATACAACTTGAGTTAAAGCAGCTGTGTTACAAGATTTGAGATTGGATTAACATGGAGCAAGTTTAGCCAACGAACGAACATACTGTCCAGTCAGATTAGTGAGACGGCCTGTGAAAAGCCTAAATAACCGCCATTTGCAGCGCGGACCACTGCAAGACGTACAGGAAGAGAGTCTGTGAGGTTCTGCAAGGTACTAACAAGGCTGTGGACCATGCCGACTACAGGGCCGTGGCCACATGTGCAAAGTTACTTGGGTGGGGATTCATGGCGTTTACAGCACGATCCAGGTGGTCCTACAGATTCTCGATTGTGTTTAAGCCCGGGGGAGTTTGGTGGCCAACGGATAACTGTAAACTCATCCTCGTGCTCATCAAACTACGCACATACAGCTGTGGAATACATTGCATTGTCCTGCTGGTAGATTCCATCGTGCCGAGAAAAAGCAGGCTCCGTGTAGGGGTGGGCATGGTAGCCAAGGACAGATGCTCTCTAGTGTAGATCCAGTGTCTTCCACAATAACGATAACCAAGGTATGCCACTAAATCTTTTCCCACACTATTGTGCTCCCTCTTCCGGCCTAAACCAACGTAACGATTATTGCAATGTGTTAGCTTTCAGAAGTTTCACTTCATACACGCCAATGGCCATGTAGCCGATGGAGCATAAAATGTGATTAGCTTGAATAGGCCAGGTGTCGGCACTCTGTGGGCATCAAGTTTCGGTACTAGCGTGCAAATTTCAGCTTTCATCGCTGATGATCAGCAGTGAGCACGGCTGCACGAACGAGGCACCTGCTGCGGAGTCCCGTTTGCAGCAACGTACAATACAATGTAGGCTTTCACGGCCGGCGATGTCTTCAGTTGAAACTTACGGGCTAAGAGGCCGTGGTCGATGTATAAAACTTCCACCTGACGTTTCGCCTCCATCTGCGGGAGACATCTTCTGAGGTCATCCGGCTACTGCCACTGAAGCTCCAGGTGCTCTCTCATTTACAGAGCGCATAGAGGACACCACCATTCGTCGCGTGATTCCGACGGTATGCCTATCTTTGAAAGGCGGCATCATTCTCTATTAAGACTAATCGATTGTCATTCTGCTGGCGCAACGTGACATCCATATTTTGTCCAACTTTAAAACTTCCTGTTTTCTGTTAAAATTGTTATGCTGTTTGTGAATTGCACCCATGATAATGGGATGTTCGTGCTAGAACGCTTCTCTCGTTAAATTTAATTTCTTGATTTCCATCTCGAAAAACATGCTCAGCCGCGGCCGATTTTTCGAGGTGTCCTAAGCGACAGTGTCTTTTATGTCCGGCTAAGCGGGTGTTTACACTTCTTTTCGTTGTTCCAATATATACTTGTCCACAACTGCATGGAATTTTGTATACCCCAGGTGTTGCTAGGGGATGTCGGGCGTCTTTTGCAGCTCTTAGATAGTCCTTGATCTTCTTGGTGGGTCTGAAGATTGTTTCGAGCCCATACTTGGACAGCACTTGCCCGAAACGGTCCGTGACCTTATTAATGAACGGTAGGAAAACTTTTCCAATATGTGACCGTTGTTGCTCTGGACTTCTGGCTTCTTTTCTTCTTTGATGGAGGGCTCGAACAATTTCGTTGCTGGTATATCCGTTTTTCATGAAGGCTGACCGTAGGTGATTCAGTTCATTTTGTAAGTAAGCCGGCTCGCAGATTTTGTTGGCTCTGTCCACCAAGGTTTTCATGACACCTCTTTTTTGCCTAGGATGATGGTTAGATTCCTTGTGGAGGTATCGATCTGTGTGAGTGTTCTTTCTATATACCTTGTGGCCCAGCGTCCCATCCACCCATTTAATTACCGACACATCCAAGAAATTGAGTCTACCGTTGCTCTCTTTCTCCATCGTAAACTGTATCTTCGGGTTAATGCCGTTCAGGTGCACCAAGAAGACATCCAACTCTTCTTCACCATGAGTCCACACTACAAATGTGTCATCTACATAGCGGTACCATTTAGCAGGCTTTTTACTGGCAGTCTGCAGCGCTCGCTGTTGGTAGATCTCCATAAATAAATTGGCAACAGCTGGGCTGAGAGGGCTTCCCATCGCCACCCCGTCGATCTGTTCGTAAAACTCGTTGTTATACTGGAAATAAGTTGACGTCAGGCGGTGTTTAAATAAAGCCACTATGTCAGTCGTAAAAATATGTGCTATATATGAAATAGTTTCGTTTACAGGCACCATGGTAAACAATGACACTACATCTAAGCTCACAAGAATATCACTTGGGCTGACGTTCCCTCAGTTTTTGTAGCATATCTGTTCGCCCGTGCACATATCCGCAGCCATCATGTCCCCCACCCCCTCCCCTGTCATCAGTAGCGTTTGGTGCACCACATTTGGCTCGGCGCCGGTTTTGAACAGTGCCATTTTGCCGTGCACGGTGTATTTTAACTGTGGTGGCAAGCGAATGGCTTACAGTCCTAGCCGTTTCGGAAATACTTTCACCTTAGGGCCGAAAGCGAATGATTATGCCCGTTTTGATGTCAAATAAATCTCTCCATTTTCGTATTACGACAACGACTGCACTCTTCCCGTGTTTGCCCGACACACTTCGCTCCACTGCTAGTAGTGCCACCTGACGCCTGTCAGTGGTTATTGCACGTTGAGGCCGAACCTTCGACAATAAATATAATAGACTGGCCCTGACGTAATTCTCGTAGCTCCAACATCTCAGAGCTAAAGTCACGTGAATGTTGGCAAAACATGGTTGTTTCGTGTTGCGCTTACGGCTGTACTCAGCGTTTTGTCGGGGGAAGTGGCATTACATTTCACGTGTAAGTGTTCCTATGATGGTGCAGATGCGTTTATGGAAATCTGCTCAAGTGACTTTTATGTTTTTTACACTTGAAATAGAGTATCACGTAAATTAAAGTGTTGAAAGTGATGCCTGTAAAGTCAGACTCATATTCCGTTTTCGAAAGTATCTGTGATAATTCGGTTACAGAAGTAAGTATAACTGTATCTCGTTCCTACTCAAAGGTTCCCTAAGGATGAAAACCGAAGGCAGCTTTGGATACAGGCCCTGAAATGGAAAAACTTTAAGCCATCTGCACATACGCGCCTTTTTGTATATACAAGTGAGATTAAAATAAGGTAAGAGCACCTATAGTCGACACATGAAGAGAATTTTTTTCTACCTTCTGATACTATTAAATAAATGTAGGCTCCAAAATTATTTTCTGAAACTTCAAAGTCTCACCTTTCATCTAAAATATCATTTTTTTTAAAAACTGATAGTGTAAACTTTTGTAAAAATAGTAGGAACTGAACCTTTAGAGTGCATCTAAAATTGATATTCTAAAATGGACCTGCTCCTAAAGTCGACAATTTTGGCACCTATAGTTGACGTAATTCCCATATCCCATTTTCTTTTATAAGTGACTAGAGCTCAAAACGCGGCGAATCCAATGTTAGAAGTTTTGACACGAGCCCACTCTTACCGTTTAAAAGAATTTTAACGACATTTTACTTTAATTGATAGTTTATAGTAATTTCGTCCGCTGGCCACCAGAGGGGCGTTCGAAGTATTTGTTAGATTTTATAAAAGGGACTGTGAACAAATCCAGGTCAAATGTAGTTCTGACATAATTTTTCGCAAACAAAAAAGTAATTTTTGTTGGAAGCGTTTGGCAGTCAACTGAGAAATGTGGGTAAAATACGGTACAAACATAGGATGGCAGACCGCTGATTTGAAATCCCGCCACGTTTTGCCAACAGTCACGTGGTTTATGTTGGAGCCACACCAGCCCTATAGCTTCTGCACAGTAAGGCCAGTCTATGGTCGAAGGGCCGAACACAGACGGTGGTCGTAATATCGTAACTGGACGGTGTGAATCTAAGAACACGGAAAACAGAGAGTGTGCTGAGTGAGACTTACGCCGGCTCGTCGGTAATTAAGCGGCGACATATCGATAGCGAGTGTCGGCGCGCCGGCGGTGATGGAGCACCGTCCTCGGCGGCGTCACTTTGTCTTTGATGGAGTAGGCCCGGCCGGCGCGCGGCGTTGTCTTGCACGCCGCCCGCCCGTCACCGGGCTACGCGAGAAGCGATCACGCGGTGCGCAGGCAGCGGCGGCGGCCGGTGGGGGCGGTGGGGGGTGGAGGCGTGGGTGGGGCGCCGCCATTACCGCGGCCTAATGACGTGGCCCGGGCCGTGAGGTGGGTGGCGGCCGCTCATCATTTACCCTGCAAAATAATATTGCGCGCCCTGAATGCAGCCGATAATGTTAACGTGTCATTACCCGCCAGCGGGGCGTGCTCGGTGTAATGCGAGGCGCAGCGGCGCCCTGTCCACGCAGCACGTGTCCGGCTTCAGCCCCCGCCTCCCTCCCCCCTCCTCCTCCTTCACGCTCTGCTAAGTGGGACGGTCATTCCCGCGTGGTAAACTGTGTACTATCTAGACACAAGTCACCGACTGCCACAACTGTTGGCTGGAAAATCGACAGCTACGTGACTGATAACATAAGCGATCATCTTTTCTCTACCAGAGTTTAACGATAGGGAAACCGTCCTAGAAAGTTACGATTTACTGAAATTTGTTTCCATTCGTGGTAGTACTACATTCTTACCTAACCAATGGTACCACTTTATCATGGAGACGTTGTACACGGTTCACATCAAGGATTCGTTACACCTTTACAGCAATCAACCTGATTTTTTCGCCGGCCGGAGTGGCCGAGCGGTTCTAGGCGCTACAGTTTGGAACCGCGTGACCGCTACGTTCGCAGGTTCGAATCCTGCTTCGGGCATGGATGTGTGTGATGTCCGTAGGTTAGTTCTAGGGGACTGATGACCTCAGAAGTTGTCCCATAGTGCTCAGAGCCATTTATGAACCTGACTTTTTGATAAAAGCACAGTATAAACACATAGCATAGACAAACCGCTGTACAGTGCTTGATGGACTATGCATCGCATCACCACTATCGATTATCCTTCCATCGTAATGCGACGTTCTGATCGATTGTCTATGTACTTCCATACATTCCCTAACCCAGCCTTATGTTTTCGGGATAAATATGTCGTCTTTCATACATTCGAATAGAGACGCCAACTTATACGATCCTAGCACCAGCCACATGACGCTTTTGCTTCACGGATCATCCAGGCGACACGAAGAGACGTGGGCTCGCATAATTGTTGCATAACGACTACGTAGTGTTGAGGTGTCGACGTTACCGTGCAACGTTTCATATCATTTAACCACAAACGGGTCTCTGCATGTTAATGTGGGGACAGCAGATGACAGTGGCGTCATATCAATACGAGAAGGAGATCGCTGCACTTCCAGCTACATAGTTTCGCTTACTTTTCAGTCACAATATTGCGCACCCTGAATACACGCAAATTCAAAATGGTTCAAATGGCTCTGAGCACTATGCGACTTAACTTCTAAGGTCATCAGTCGCCTAGAACTTAGAACTAATTAAACCTAACTAACCTAAGGACATCACACACATCCATGCCCGAGGCAGGATTCGAACCTGCGACCGTTGCGGTCGCTCGGCTCCAGACTGTAGCGCCCAGAACCGCACGGCCACTCCGTCCGCCACACGCGAATTCTTATATATATATATATATATATATATATATATATATATATATATATATATGTGTGTGTGTGTGTGTGTGTGTGTGTGTGTTTGTGTGTGTTCCTTAACTATTTCCTTTACGGCTTTATAAATTACCTCTGTTCCTTTTTGCGCTTCTTATAGACGAGAGCATTTGGGTATTTTAAATTTACTTCCTATTTGCTCCATGACGCTACTGTTGAAGCTCTCCACATCTTCTTGTGTGTACGCCAACAGCTCTTCTCCTACACATTCTTGCGGAACTAAAAGTTCGGTTTTACAGAGAGTAGTCGACTGCATTGGCTCCTTACTTAGCTTTCATTTATCGCGAATCTCTTGCCCAACGTAAAGACCCGAGCGACTGGAAAAAAGTGCAGGTGACGCCTGTATATAAGAAGGGTAGAAGGACGGATCCTCAAAATTACAGACCAATATCCTTAACATCCGTTTCTTGCAGGATTCTCGAACATATTCTCAGTTCCAATGTAATGAATTTCCTTGAGACAGAGAAGTTGCTGTCCGTGCATCAGCACGGCTTTAGAAAGCATCGCTCCTGCGAAACGCAACTCGCCCTTTTTTCATATGATATCTTGCGAACCATGGATGAACGGTATCACACGGATGCCATATTCCTTGACTTCCGGAAAGCGTTTGACTCGGAGCCCCACTGCAGACTCCTTACTAAGGTACGAACATATGGGATTGGTTCCCAAATATGTGAGTGGCTCGAAGACTTCTTGAGTAATAGAGCCCAGTACGTTGTAGTCGATGTCGAGTGTTCATCGGAGGTGAGGGTATCATTTGGAGTGCCCCAGGGAAGTGTGGTAGGTCCGCTGTTGTTTTCTATCTACATAAATGATCTTTTGGACAGGGTGGATAGCAATGTGCGGCTGTTTGCTGATGATGCTGTGGTGTACGGGAAGGTGTCGCGTTGAGTGACTGTAGGAGGATACAAGATGACCGGGACAGGACTGGAGATAGGTGTAAAGAATGGCAGCTAACTCTAAATATAGATAAATGTAAATTAATGCAGATGAATAGGAAAAAGAATCCCGTTATGTTTGAATACTCCATTATTAGTGTAACGCTTGAGACAGTCACGTCGATTACATATTTGGGCGTAGCATTGCAGAGCGATATGTAGTGGACAAGCATGTAATGTCTGTTGTGGGGAAGGCGGATAGTCGTCTTCGGTTCATTGGTAGAATTTTGGGAAGATGTGGTTCATCTGTAAAGGAGACCGCTTATAAAACACTAATACGACCTATTCTTGAGTACTGTTTGAGCGTTTGGGATCCGTATCAGGTCGGATTGAGGGAGGACATAGAAGCAATTCAGAGGCGGGCTGCTAGATTTCTTACTGATAGGTTTGATCATCACTCGAGTGTTTCGGAAAAGCTTCAGGAACTCGGGTGGGAGACTCTGGAGGAAAGGAGGCGTTCTTTTCGTGAATTGCTAGTGGGGAAATTTAGAGAACCAGCATTTGAGGCTGACTGCAGTACAATTTAACTGCCACCAACTTATATTTCGCGGAAAGACCACAAAGATAAGATAAGAGAGACTAGGGCTCGTACGAAGGCATATAGGCAGTCATTTTTCCCTCATTCTGTTTGGGAGTGGAACAGCGAGAGAAGATGCTAGTTGTGGTACGAGGTACACTCCGCCACGCACCGTATGGTGGATTGCGGAGTGTGTATGTAGATGTAAATGTAGAAAGTTTACAACTTTTGCAAATAAGTGTCCATGAAACGTAGATATTCCATCTGTTTTAAATTCCGTAAATGGCTGTTCTGTTGCTAGGTAAACAACGTTCAGTTCGGTACATTCAGATATGACACAACCATTTTTTTAAGCCGGTCCATATGGGAATGGAGATTTATAAAACAATTTTTCGTGTACCGTTTAATGTCGATAACATCCTTCGTTCCTTGTTTTGTGCTTCCTGGAGAGGATGGCAACGGAAAAGAAATACTTGTTATTCTTGATTCCACTGGCTTTGACTAACACTCCAACACGTAACCGATTTCCTGCGCTGTTTACTGTAAATGCAGATATTTTTTATTCCCCAGATTTCCCCATGCACTGTGTTTAAAGCCATAGGTTAACCTTACTTAGACATCTGCAATACCTACTTGTTTTAGCAAATGCAGTTTATATTCTTCATTTGTGGCGGTTGTCTTCTTCGCCACAGATTTCAGTTTTCGTTTCTTGACTCCGATGTCCTCCATTTCCAAATTTATTTTTCGTGCTCATAGCACATTAACCGTGCTTAGGGGAGTGATTTTCTTAATAGAGAATCGTTTAGGTCTGGTCAAAACATTGGTTCTTTTGCTTAACACCAGTGGAATTACAGGGTTTGTGAAAATCAGACCTAATTCGGCAGTATCTATATTTGATGGTATTTGGAGATCTATCTCCTAGATTGTGAAAAATTTGTTTCGCTTGCTTTAATAAAACACTTCTGTGTAATACTTAGATCATCTTTACTGGAGTCAGTTTTCAGAATTTCTACATAATTTACAAATAGATAACTAAAACTGCATGCAGACAAAACATAATTTACTAACGTTTCCCGCTCTTTGGAATCTGGCAAACTTTTCTGTGCACTAGTCAATTTATGGGTATTCTTATTACCACAGTCGGCAAACTGCAGAACGTTGGGAAACAACACACAGCACCTGTTGTGTAAGTTATTAGTTACCTGCGATTTTTACATAAAAGAGTGGATCACAGTGTAAATGTTTGTTAGAGTCCAATAAACTTAAACAGTCTTTCACGGGGTCGGACACACAGTCCATTCTGTAGTTCTATACTGTAGCCACTAGTCTGGTAATGCCATGCTTCTTACCCAAGGAAGATGCAAAAGTTTCTCCTAGTCCCGTGTCTGGGCACCTTATATAATCTGTAAGGTGGTGAACGATAACATTGTTTACTCCTAGACTTTTGATCTGGTATATAAATTTATTACGTATCGTTAAAATTATTGGTCATCTACGTTAAGCAGTCTATTCTAACTGTCTTATCGTTATGCAAAATCACATTGCTGCTTCCCTGGCGGTCTCCTTCGATGCAGAAATTGTAGTTTTACATAAGTCACACATGTGTATTTTCTTAAAAATTTCGGCGAAGCCTTTCGTTATGTCCAAATTCAAAAAGTAATACTCGTCTACACGAACGCAAGTGGTCCAATATTCCAGGCAGTTCTTCCATTAGAACATCCAGTTTAGTCGACAGTGTAATTCCACTTTATATGATGTATCCACAGGATGTTATTCCTCTTGCTGTCACACTGTCGTTGTTGTACAGGAGAAAAGGTACCTTCGCTTTGACACCATGTCTCGCACTGATGAAGAATTTGCTACGCAGATAATATTTAAATGACCCACAGATCCCCGTCCTTCTCTAACTGCTCCTGACAGTCTATTTGATCACAGATTTCGACAACTATAGCGTTGTTGCAAATGAACAATATTATCTCGACATGGTTGGTGTGACACTGAATCGTATTATAAAGTGTAGTAATTGTGATTTAGTTCTATAAAATTTCGCGCGAAGTTACGTATGTCTGTAACTTGCTCCGAAGTTCTCCAGAAATTTTATGGAAGAGTCTATACCCAGATAACTGTTAAATTGCACAACTGTGATTTTGTCGGATGAATAAAAAAAATGTAAAAACCGGCATTAACCTGCACAGCATCAAGTCGTCGGCACACGGACCGTGCTGTCGAACGTTAACGTTGAGCGTGCCAAGTTCAACGTGTTGCTGAGCGCTCAGGAACGATGCGACTTGTGCATACGGTACGTGGGCCCCAACGTGGTACACGTGATCGTAACGCACTCCAGCGGCAGTCTGAGGGAAGTTTCTAGTTCGTAAATCACACTGTTTACTCAAAGGGCGCGCGCAAAATGCCCACTTTAGCTCTATTAAAACGCACATTTCCTCCATCGACCATGAAAAGGAAAGTACCATGTCCAATCAGTAATGACACAGGCTTATAAAAGTTCAATTACAAAAAGTGTGGAACAAGTTTGTAATACTTCTCCGCATAAGATAAACATTATTTCATCATTCCCACATTTTAGTAAAACCCCAAGGTCAGTCTTAGTTGATCACTGTTCCTACCCACTAGCTGAATCTCTGCAACATGTGAATTACAAAGCGTAAAAGAAAAAGGAGCAAAATATCTTTTTACAAGTAGCGCAAACTGTCCTGTAGATTAAGCCAATCGAACAGTCACCCCTTAAAAAAACGTGAACTTATATTTACATAACATCAAATGTTATAGCATATACTTATATTAAACTAATAATAAAGTATCAGAACCTAATAAAAACGGGAATGTTAGGAAAAAAATTCGTAAGTTTTTAGACGCGAACCACCGCCTCAACGAACACGCAGTACTGGACAGAGACGCTACACATTACGCTAAACTATCAACAATCTCTTTCTGCTAAATAATAATGTGTTACCCCTTGCTAAAAACGTTAATCGTAGATAATTATGTTACTAATTGAAATTTAGTTACAACAAATTGTACCAAGAACAATGCGTTTTGGGTGGATCTTCAGTGGGTGGCTGCCTTAAAATAGCCTACTCTCATAACACGCAAGCTACAATAATTGTTTTGCCACGGATATGATATTTCTCATTATTTTATTGGAACGAATCACACAACTAACAACGGGTCTCCCAGTGATTCTCAATTTGCTGGTTCTCAGAAACGGCATATATACATATAGGCTTGAAATGAATGCCAATATGGCGCCTCATAACTCTGTACTGAAGGGAGACGGCGTGCGTGTGACGTAGGTGGCGTTGTGCCCTCTCATTGGTCAACGCTCACACGCACGCTCAGAATATCTGACATGCCAGATATTGCTCTGCACGTTCGGAAAGACTCCCGAACGTGCTATTCCACGCTATGACGTCAGAAACTCGGCACGCTCAACGCTCAACGTTCGGATGCACGGTCCGTGTGCCGACGGCTTTGCGATAAATACACGTTCAGATCCTCTTAAGAGGAGTGAGCTGTGGCTGGCTCGCGTCATGCCTTATTTTTTTATCATTAGTTGCACTCCAGTGGTGCCTTATTTCTTCTTCAGTTACAGTCATAACGTTGCTGTCTGCTCTCTGTGAGTGACAGCAGCAGCGTGTATCGATACTAGTACTGCTGTACTATCTTTGGTGTGGCTGATGTGTTTTCCGGCTGTGCTGTGTGTGGCAGTCGGTCGGTTGGGGCAGAACAGCGAGGAAGTCTCCGTGGCGTGTAGTTAGGCCGGAGCCGCTGGTGGCGCGCACGCACTGTTGGAGTTGCCGGGCGTTTCTTGCGAGGGTTACGAAGTTCGTCACCCACCGATCCTGGACTCCAAAAGTTGAGTGCTCACTTAACCTACTATAAAGCCTCAACTGCCATCACATATCTTCGTTTGATCCTGTTTGTCGCTTTGTGGGAGAGTCCCGCAAAACAAGAACGTGTGTGCACTGATGTCGTCTAGAATAGCAGCTGTCTTCCTGTGTGGTGTTTAATTTAATCTATTCCTTGATTAATGGAGTGTACCAGCGGTATCTTCTGCCTTGTGGCCGTTGACGTTCCGGCAACCTTCCCTGGTCGTTGATATAGTTTTTGGCAGTGTTTTTCCTCGTCGTGTTGATGCTGTCCAGCAGGGCGTGTAGTTTGACAACTGAGGTGTCGTGCCGGCCGCGCGGTTCTAGGCGCTACAGTCTGAAACCGAGCGACCGCTGCGGTCGCAGGTTCGAATCCTACCTCGGGCATGCATGTGTGTGATGTCCTTAGGTTAGTTGGTTTAATTAGTTCTAAGTTCTAGGCGACTGATGACCTGAGAAGTTAAGTCGCATAGTGCTCAGAGCCATTTTGAGGTGTCGTTGGTAGTTTTGGGCGTTTATTCTAACTTAGCTGGATTGGACACCATTATCCAGAACGTTGAGCTATTGACATTTGTTGTCGTTTCGCTGGTCGGGTGGAGCAGAACTGATCTTGTTGGTTGGTTCGTTGGCTGATTTTCGGTTGGGTTGCCTTCCAATTAAGAGGATGTCGGTCTGACTACCTGTATCACTTAATAGTGCGTTAATGTAACCTTCCCAGGCCGATCATTGGAACCTTATGAGCGCCGCTCCTTGTGTTTTACATAGTGATTTTCTTTTAGTCTTAAGGTCTTAAGTATTCTGTGTGGCCTTCAGCGAAGTTTTAGCTTATTAAAATTGCAAGGATTTTCTTCTTAGCCTTAAGCTGGAAAAAAAAAATGTTTCTAGTTCGGTATGTGGCCTTCAGCCGAGTTTCAGCCTTTCAAACTTAAAACTGAAAATTCCTTGTCCCTAGGCCTTAAGCCGTAAATTCGTTTCAAGTTGGTACGTGGCCTTCAGCCGAGATTTTAGCCTTTTCAAATCAAAAGTTAAAAATTTTGTCTAGGCCTTAAGCTGTCAGAAGTATTTTCTGGTTTTTATGTGGCCTTCAGCCGAGTTTTCGAGTTTAAATTAAAAATTCGAAATTTTTTTGTCTAGCCGTCAAATTATTTGGGTTTCGTATGTGACCTTCAGCCGAGAGTTATGTGAAGCATTTTAGGATAAAGCCTTTAGCCTATTTTAGTTGAAATCTAGAAGCTCTTCCCTTTAGGGCTTAAGCTGTAAAATTGTTTTCTGCGTGGTGCGTGGCCTTCAGCAGAGTTTTAAATTCTCTTAAATTAGAAATTAAAATCCTTGTCTTGCCCTTAAGTCATAAGATTGTTATTCCTTAGAGTGACGCCTGCAGCCGAGTTTTACACGAAATACAGGGTGAGTCACCTAACGTTACCGCTGGATATATTTCGTAAACCACATCAAATACTGACGAACCGATTTCACAGACCGAACGTGAGGAGAGGGGCCAGTGTAATTGTTTAATACAAACCATACAAAAATGCACAGAATTATGTTTTTTAACACAAACCTACGTTTTTTTAAATGGAACCACGTTAGTTTTGTTAGCACATCTGAACATATAAACAAATACGTAATCAGTGCCGTTTGTCGCATTGTAAAATGTTAATTACATCCGGAGATATTGTAACCTAAAGTTGACGCTTGAAACCTCCGACGTTCAGTTGCGTGTTGTAACAAACACGGGCCACGGTCGGCGAGCAGCATCTGCAGGGACATGTTTACGATGGCGACCGTGTTTACGAGTGTGGCTGTAGTGCACTGTTGTGGTTTGGTCTAGCTGTCGCAGTGTCCGCATGTAGCGCTTGCTGCTATTGTTATTCTGCATTCGTCTCCGCACGCAGACCAACTGTAGTACACCGTATTAACAGACGTCTGTGATAGTGTAGTGTTGTAGGAACTCTGACCATGGTGTATTCGAACTCTGAAAAGGCGGAGATGATACTCATCTATGGCGAGTGTCGACGAAATGCAGCTGAAGCCTGCAGGGTGTATGCAGAACGGTACCCGGACAGAGAGCATCCAACGTGCCGTACATTGCAAAACATCTACCTCCAACTGTATGCAACAGGTGTGGTCGTAGCACGCAAACGGGTCCGTAACAGGCCCGTCACAGGAGAAGCGGGTGCAGTTGGTGTGTTAGCTGCTGTTGCCATGAACCCACACACCAGTACACGGGACATTGCGAGAGGCGGTGGATTGTGTCAGAGTAGTGTCATGCGCATACTGCATCGTCATCGCTTTCACCCGTTTCATGTGTCGCTACATCAGCAATTACATGGCTCAGACAGGTAGAGCGACAGCGACCGTGGACTGTAAATGTATGGTGCGGAATCATTGGCGACCACCTCATTGGTCCTCACTTCATTGCAGGGGTCCAAACAGCTGCAACATACATCACGTTTCTACAGGATGATCTGCCAACGTTGCTCGAAAATGTCCCACTGGAAACACGTCGACGTATGTGGTATCAGCATGATGGTGCACCTGCACATTCCGCAATTAACACTAGGCTGACCCTTGACAGGATGTTCGACGGGCGTTTCATAGGACGTGGAGGACGCATAAATTTGCCAGCCCGTTCTCCTGATCTTACACCTCTGGACTTCTTTCTGTGGGGTACGTTAAAGGAGAATGTGTACCGTGATGTGCCTACAACCCCAGAGGATATGAAACAACGTATTGTGGAAGCCTGCGGCGACATTACACCAGATGTACTGCGGCGTGTACGACATTCATTACGCCAGAGACTGCAATTGTGTGCAGCAAATGATGGCCACCACATTGAACATCTATTGGCCTGACATGTCGGGACACACTCTATTGCACTCCGTAATTGGAAACGGAAACCACGTGTGTACGTGTACCTCATCCCTCATGGTAATGTACATGTGCGTCAGTGAAAAAGACCAATAAAAAGGTGTTAGCGTGTGGACGTAATGTGCTCTTCCAGTCTCTTCTGTACCTAAGGTCCATCACCGTTCCCTTTGGATCCTTACGTAATTCGGTGCTCTCCGACACACATGATCGAACAGCGGAGGAGTGGTACTCAAGCGTCAACTTTAGGTTACAATATCTCCGGATGTAATTAACATTTTACAATGCAACAAACGGCACTGATTACGTATTTGTTTATATGTTCAGATGTGCTAACAAAACTAACGGGGTTCCATTTAAAAAAACGTAGGTTTGTGTTAAAAATCATACTTCCGTGCATTTTTGTATGGTTTGTATTAACCAATTACACTAGCCCCTCTCCTCACGTTCGGTCTGTGGAATCGATTCGTCAGTATTTTATGTGGTTTACAAAATATATCCAGCGGTAATGTTAGGTGACTCATCCTGTATTTTAAGATTAGGCCTTCATCCTTTTCAGATTGAAAACTCTTCTTCCTAGGTATTAAGCCGTTAAATTGTTTTTTTGATATGCGGCCTTCAGTCAAGTTTCCAGCCTATTTGGATTAAACTTCGATAATCTTTGTCTTGGCCTTAAGCCGTAACACTGTTTTCGACTGCGGTGAGGCCTTCAGTCGAGTTCTATGGGAAAATATTGAAGCTAAGGCTTTCAGCCTATTTGTATTGAAGATAAAAAAATTTTTCTAAAGAAGTGAAACCTCCAGAAGAACTTCTGTACCTCAATTCCTTGCTTAGGACTTGTGCCTTGGATTTTCGATGTGGCCTTCTGCCGATCTAAATTAAATCATAGGAGGTCTGTCTTTAAATCGCTCAGAGTTTGGATTCTTGCTTGTGTAATTGTGTGTTTTAAGAAATAAAGTTTATATGTTGAGTGCAGTAACTTATTTTGGTCCCTTACCACAAATATAGCCTCATCGGCTCTGTCCTGCTAGCCCAGAAATTTCAGGGAGAATTCATTATAAAACTTCATTTTTTTTCAAAGGAAAGTTAATGGCTAGGTCACTTCTTTTGAGTGTTTACTATTAGATCCCCAAACGATTTGGCTGTATTCGAGTAACAAGTACGTCTAGGAAATATGAGAAACGTGGACTGCACAGTGGGCGGTGGCACATTGACAGTTGTCAGTGTTGTAGAAATAGTAGCTGTCTACCACAGATTTGCATATGATTCACTGCTGGCATGATGCACTGATGGCAAGACTCAAAACGGGCATAAAAATTAGCACAGTGTCATCTGGTCCAACGAGAACAAATGTGTAATTCTGTGTATTGTAGAAGCTCTTTCTCACGCTCAGCACTGGATGTTTGATGAAAGCAGGAGACCCGGCACTCCTTTTTTACCCCACGAGAATAAGAGCTGCTTATGTAGAGAGCGAAAAGTATACAGCAGTCCACAAGATGCTACCTGCAGAAGGCAAAATTCAAGAAAAAGGCTATTGGGGTCTTGAAATTACCAGAAGAAGAAGCTATATAGGATCAGGAAGGGGAAAATTTATGGTGTTGGTGAATTTTAGGAGGTATTTTCTCATATTAGCATTCATACGTTTATTTTTCTAAGTTCAGCGCCAACTTCTTTATCCTAAGTATTAACCCATCTCAACGAAGTATTTGCAGGAAGTAATATTGCGTTCTTCTAAGCATTAATATTATCGAAAACGTAGTTTTCCTACTTTATTATCACATTTATGTACCGATAATTAAAGAAAATTTATCTTTGAAACTTTAAAAATACTACTGAAGGTACACTAATAACGTTTATTATAAAATCACTGCATAGAACTGATGAACAGCGTCCTGTGAATGTACCTTAAAAATACGGAGTATGGAAACTGGTTTTAAAGAAGACCATTAAATTATAAGTAAAAGCCTAAACTAAAAAACCAACCAAGTTCTAGACTGCAAAGCTTGGTATTGCTACAACCTTATATGAAAGACATGATTTTAAAATTAGGTTGAAATTGTCAAAGTAGAAGAAAAGTTTCATTTTGGGAGTAGTCTCCCATTAACACTCACCGAAAACTGATCCTCACAGGAGGCACATCTAGGGTGTTGACACATTACGCGTGAACTAAAATACTCAAGGAGATGTATTGTGACTATGTCCAATGCGTCTTGGGGTGTCCACCCTGTGCGTCTTGTATGACCGCGTGAAAACGAAATTACTTCCTGACGTAACAACAAATGGTGTAGGGAAGTGCCTTTACGTTTTCATTACAGGTTATCGGAGAGTTTCATTACTCGACAGTTTCATTAAAACATAACGAACATCAATGCACCAAAATATTACGACCACTGAGCACCGTGAGAATGATGTGGATGTAGTGGCGCTGCGAGCAACTAAAAGTTTATAAGCAGGAAAGAGACTAATGGGAACACATTCTAGCCTAAAACAGAAAAACCCGCTGACATAAGCGGCTTTGACAAAGGGCGAATTTGGTGGCCTGACAATTACAATCCGGAAACTGTGAAGCTGGACAGTAGTTCACACGCAACGGTCGTCAGCATCTACGGAAACAGCCGAAGGACTGTGAAATCACGTCCAGAGCAGGGTTTTGGGACTTTCGCGCCTTATTACACAAGGTGGCTGTCAGAGGACTGCCAGTTTTGTAGAGCAGAATCTGACGACAGAGGTCAGTGGTGGTATGCGCAGAAGCGTCTCGGAGCGTGCTGTTCGGCACACACTGTTGATAAAGGGGTCCTTAGCAGACTGTCGTTATGTGCAGCCCCGTTATTCCAGTGACATCATCTATTATGGTTTCAGTGAGCAATGGGTCTCCGTTATTGGAGCAACTTTAAGGGAGCAATGTTAAACCGATGGAATGTATTTCCAAATAACTTCCGGGAATTCAGCCAGGTAACACTTTCAGCGACCGCCGATATTTCGGCGGGAGAACACCCCGCCATTTTCAAGGCAAACTGCAACGGACAGGCGCCGTACGTGCAAATTTAATACCTCGGTTCTCGGACCGAAGCAGGAAAGATAACACACACACACACACACACAGAACACAAGTGCCACCAAAGATGACCAAAGTCAGAGCTATCGATAGTGAGACTATGAATTCGCAGGTGAGGCAGCATTGACTCTGTTCCTCTGTTTTTTGACAAGGGAGAGAGCCGGATTCCAAACAGAGTTTAAACAGAAACCTCCATCCCTGTTAACGAGGTTGCTCGCTAATTTAATCTCAACTGCCTCCCGAATCACACTGTCCCAATATCTGGACGTGCATGCCAATATCTCGGTGTTATTATATAACATGGGGTGACCAGTATCCAAGCAATGTTCGGCAATAGCAGATCTATTTAGCTGCTGTAATCGTGTGTGCCGTTTATGCTCAGTACATCTGTCCTCCACGGTCCTGATAGTTTGACCAATATATGCCATGCCGCAGCTACAAGGGACACGATATACACCCGCCTTACGCAGTCCAAGATCATCCTTAACGGAACTCAAAAGTGCTCTAATTTTAGACGGAGGTCGGAAAACACATTTCACATCGTATTTCCGTAAAATACGACCGATCTTATTGGACGTGTTTCCTACGTAAGGCAAGAAGGCAGTAGACTTAGGTGTTGACTCAGAATTATCATCAATCACCTGATGTACAGTTGGTCGATAGCGCAACGCACGTTCAATCTGTCTATCACTGTAACCATTTTGACGAAATGTAACTTCAAGATGGGACAGCTCAGCTGGCAAAGTCTCAGCGTCAGAAACGACATGTGCCCTGTGTACCAAGGTACGAAGTACCCCTTCACGCTGAGCCGAATGGTGACAACTATTAGCTTGTAAGTACAAGTCGGTGTGAGTACGTTTCCTGTAGACTGCATGTCCCAATGATCCATCATCCTTCCTCCTAACCAACACGTCGAGAAAGGGAAGGCAACCATCCTCTTCCACCTCCATCGTAAAACGAATGTTCGGGTGGATCGAGTTCAGATGTTCTAGAAAGACATTCAAATTCTCCCTACCGTGAGGCCAAACAACGAAGGTATCGTCAACGTATCTATAGGAACAGGCGGGTTTTAAAGGCGCCGACTCCTCGAAGTCTTCCATAAACAAATTTGCGATCACAGGAGACAACGGACTACCCATCGCAACTCCATCTGTCTGCTCGTAATACTGGTCATTAAATAAAAAGTAAGTGGAACTCGATCCACCCGAACATTCGTTTTACGATGGAGGTGGAAGAGGATGGTTGCCTTCCCTTTCTCGACGTGTTGGTTAGGAGGAAGGATGATGGATCATTGGGACATGCAGTCTACAGGAAACGTACTCACACCGACTTGTACTTACAAGCTAATAGTTGTCACCATTCGGCTCAGCGTGAAGGGGTACTTCGTACCTTGGTACACAGGGCACATGTCGTTTCTGACGCTGAGACTTTGCCAGCTGAGCTGTCCCATCTTGAAGTTACATTTCGTCAAAATGGTTACAGTGATAGACAGATTGAACGTGCGTTGCGCTATCGACCAACTGTACATCAGGTGATTGATGATAATTCTGAGTCAACACCTAAGTCTACTGCCTTCTTGCCTTACGTAGGAAACACGTCCAATAAGATCGGTCGTATTTTACGGAAATACGATGTGAAATGTGTTTTCCGACCTCCGTCTAAAATTAGAGCACTTTTGAGTTCCGTTAAGGATGATCTTGGACTGCGTAAGGCGGGTGTATATCATGTCCCTTGTAGCTGCGGCATGGCATATATTGGTCAAACTATCAGGACCGTGGAGGACAGATGTACTGAGCATAAACGGCACACACGATTACAGCAGCCAAATAGATCTGCTATTGCCGAACATTGCTTGGATACTGGTCACCCCATGTTATATAATAACACCGAGATATTGGCATGCACGTCCAGATATTGGGACAGTGTGATTCGGGAGGCAGTTGAGATTAAATTAGCGAGCAACCTCGTTAACAGGGATGGAGGTTTCTGTTTAAACTCTGTTTGGAATCCGGCTCTCTCCCTTGTCAAAAAACAGAGGAACAGAGTCAATGCTGCCTCACCTGCGAATTCATAGTCTCACTATCGATAGCTCTGACTTTGGTCATCTTTGGTGGCACTAGTGTTCTGTGTGTGTGTGTGTGTGTTATCTTTCCTGCTTCGGTCCGAGAACCGAGGTATTAAATTTGCATGTACGTCGCCTGTCCGTTGCAGTTTGCCTTGAAAATGGCGGGGTGTTCTCCCGCCGAAATATCGGCGGTCGCTGAAAGTGTTACCTGGCTGAATTCCCGGAAGTTATTTGAAAGTTGTATACGCCAGGAGAAACTCAGGTCTCACGATGGAATGAAACTCCCAGTAGGAAAAATGTACATTGTAGCAGTGAAGAGAGTTAGGAATAATAGAATTCTGATGCTCGAAAATATGAAGATAAACAACATTGCCGCGGGGGATTAGGCGAGCGGTCTCGGGCGCTGCAGTCATGGACTGTGCGGTTGATCCCGGCGGAGGTTCGAGTCCTCCCTCAGGCATGGGTGGGTGTATTTGTCCTTAGGATAATTTAGGTTAAGCAGTGTGTAAGCTTAGTGACTGATGACCTTAGCACTTAAGTCCCGTAAAATTTCACACACATTTGAACATTTTTTAAACAACATTCTCGGGCCATTTTGAGTTGAACGTGCAACGTAATTCCGAAAGTGTAGCGAACAGTGTCGAAGTGATACGTTGCAGTGGTATGTCATCTACATCTGCAGCAGTACCCCGCAAGCCACCCGTCGGTGTGTGACGGAGGGTACTTCTGGTACCAGTAATGTAATTGATGGTACACCCCGCCACCCCCATCCCCCACAATCACTGGTGAGTGGGAAGAATGATTGTCGATAAGACATCCATCAGTCTTCTGCAGGCCATTTTGCAAATTAATACTGTCTTCTAGCGTTGCCGTTTTCTTATAGAGAACCGCTTCTCCTGTGAAAAGTCTTAAAGAGCTTCCGTCACTTTGCACTAGATCATTTATAAACATTGTAAACGGTAACGTTCCTATCACACTTCCCTGGGGTGCTTTGGAAATTACCTTAACATTTGTTGATTTTGTTCCGTTAAGAGCGACGTGTTGAGTTGTATCTGCAAGGAAGTGCTGAAACCAGTAGCAAGTCTGGTCCGAAACTGGATGAAATCGTATTTTTCCACTAACTGGCAGTGAGGGACGAAGTCAATTGGCTTCCTGCAGTCAAGGAACATGACATCCGACTGTGCACCGTTGTCTACAGCACAATAGACCTCATGGAAGCTGAGTTTCGCAATGTGGAATATATGTTGTGTTTTTATAAAGGAAACTTCCATTCTCCAAAACCGTTATGACTTTTGAGCATATAACATGTTCCATAATTTTATCACAGAATGATATTATCGATGTAGGACTATAATTATGTGCACCCATCCTACAACCTTACTTGGAAACAATAAAGGCCTCTGATTTTTTCAAGTCGCTTTGTACCCTTGTTGCTCCAGTGAAATAGGATAACTCCTGACATCTTGGGTTGTCGGGTGTTCTGCCGGATATCAGCGTCGTACTTGCACGATATTTCGGTCACGTAGCTCGAGACCTTCATCAGGTGCGACCTGAGACTGCTCCCATTAATGGGCGCGGACCACAGAGGAAGCGCCTGCAGCCGTTGGCATAGGCCATAGGCATAAATACTGGACCAGGTCCACTCGAGGAGCAGTCTCAGGTCGCACCTGATGAAGGTCTCGAGCTACGTGACCGAAATATCGTGCAAGTACGACGCTGATATCCGGCAGAACACCCGACAACCCAAGATGTCATTAGATCGCCGGGAAAGCCTGAAGAGTTACAGGATAACTCCTGATAGAAGGGGAGAAAGTTCTTTTGCGTAACCTTTGTAGAACCTTACAGATATCATCTGGTCATAAAGCCTTTCCACTACTAAGCGATTGTAGTTGCTTGTCTATTCTTCGATCAGTTACCTCAGTATCTGCATTTAGACATTTATATGATGATTAAAAGAAGGGACTGTATTACGATTATCCACAGAGAAACAATTTTTGAAGATGGAACTCAGTATTTTGGCCCTCTCTTTGTTATCTTCCGTTTCCGTGCCTATATGTACACTGAGAGAAGGTGTAGATGAAACTGAAACGTTTACTGACAGTATGTTATAACGAAACATCTTACAGTCAGAGCAGTTCATAAAATTTTATTTTGGTAGTCACTGAGCTGTTCTCTCATTGCTCTCCTAAAAAACACATTTCCGCTACGTTCAGATTTTGTCTGTCAGCCAGGTTTTCACTTCACTTGAAATTGTGATGAATTTCTTTTTGTTTCAATAAAAGTTTTCTAACATGGCTATGTAACAATGTGTGGTCATTCCAGAATTACGAAAATTGAAGATTACAACAATGAAAAGAAAGTAAGTGGAAACCTACATAGATGTATGTGAATTTTGGTTAATGTGAGATTGGTAAAAACAGCGTCGTGATGCAAACTTAGGATCACGAGATATTTGAATTTCGGTACAGTGTAATAACCAGAATTGATGGTACCTGGCAATGGCCAGGAGAAGCCATTTTCTCACATTAAGCTGTAGTCATTAACAAAAACCATGAGTCATCATGATGGGAGCACCGAGTACGCCGTAGGGAAGTTTGAAGGACTGCTGTAGGAATACCGGCAGAAACAGAAATAAAAGTGCAGCGTAGTTTGCGGGGGCGAACATCCCCTCAGCTACGACCGGGTGGAATAGTCTAAGGCAGCGCAAAACAGAAAGGAAAAATAGTCTATCATAAAATTACATATTATCAGAGTTAGGAGGCAGAGGAAATTATTTCGTCATTTTACAATACCCATATAGTACAAAGACTCAAACATAGACTCAAAAAACAATGAAAAAAAAATGAACACTAACAAAACAAGAAATACCCTGCAGTTACATTCACAAACCAAATAAATACTAATTAGAATGCCAAGAATGTGAATCAATAAATCTGGGGATTACAGGTAGGAATTTCAAAATTAGGTTTAAAGAAGATATAAAATGCTTGAAATATGGAAATAGCTATCTTACCTTTGGTAAAAAAACATGGACATGAACCATCCCACATGGAGTGGGACACGAAAATTACTGAGTATCAACAAAAAACTTCCTAACTTTACAGGAAAACTATCATATACAAAACGCCCTTGCAAAGAGAAAGTAGGTAATTAATAACGAAACCAATACAAACAATAAGTCATTGATCATATTAGTTACTAATACAATAACAAAATGATACTTGAAATATAACCAGAATAAATACGCGTAGGTAATGAATCTTCCTCTACCCCCCCCTTTCTTTCTATCCCCCCCTCCCTTCCCCTCTGTTTCTCATACACACACACCCGCCAATTACGTCCACTCCAAGAAAAAAAAAAAGATAACGCTTTCACAAGGAACGACACATTTACACGTAAAAGATAAACACACAGCAACAGTTGGCAACTTTACACACTCACGAACTTTGTGATACATAGGTTGTTTCAAATCTGACAAACAAGAGAAAAATATGAGAAAATGTAACATAGCAAAATATTGAAATACGAAATAATACATTTATTACACGTATAAAAAGAAAACGTATTACAGGCCACTGAAGATGCTTCATACATAAAAAAGCCGAAACGCATGTGGCAAAAAACAAACTATCTTTCATTTACGTACAAGGATGGGACATATCTCCATGACCCTATCAAACATAGCATTCTGAGAGTGTCTCCACTGAAGGAATCGAGTTAGGCCATTGCATTAAGAGATGGATTAACATTCATAAAGTGGCTTCTTTGATTGCATTATAGCCCAGAAAGGTTAGCAGTGGGGATGAGGAGTCATTGTTCAAAGAGAACGCTCCGCATGTTGGAAGAGGTCTTTTGTGGAGCCGATGTACAGCTGCTCTGTGCCATAACAAGCTTAAGGTGTAATCAAGTACAGTCACGTGGACAGGGACTTTAACTGGTGTTGTTAAGGGATATTTTGATCGCGGCAGTCTACACAGACTTGGACGATGACAAATAATGAGCAAAGCTTATTTGTGCAACACGCCATCATCCCTGTGCATGTCAGTAAGTGGGGCAATGTGGACTGTCTAGTTGTTTGCTGCCTCACTTTTGTGATTATATCGTCGCTGATGACATCTTGGTCGCAACGATGCGTTCCGATCACTTAGGGTATTAGACTATCGGATTACTTTTGCCAGCAGATCCGAAACCATCACGGCGTTGAGGTCTTGCTCAAGCCCCACATAACACCAGCATAAATGATATGCTGCAGTCCACAGCGTAGCACTGCTTTGACAGCTTAGAACTGGAAATTCATATGCGAGAATCTGTTTCGGTGTTGTCGGTAGTCCCGTGTTTATCGTAAGTGCTTACAGCCGCATAATATCCGTGCATTCTGATAAACGTACTTGTAATTTTGCATAATTGCTCCTTAATTAATTGTAGAACAACGGGCCACATCATTATATTACACTGTTACCAGATTTATTTCTTTTTATTTGTTGGTGTATCAGCGTCATCCAGAGTGTTGTTGAATTAGAGTAATTTGTCCTCGGTATTCATATGGAGCACAGTTTGAATACACTGGATTTGGACTTCCTGCAGAAGTAAATAACTACAACAAAAAGAGGCCATCATTTATACAGACTCGCAGCGATTCTCTCTGGTAATATTAAAATATTGCTTTCCGACGGTGCGTCGCATATATACCGATACCACATAAGAATTTGAATGTCCCAGGAGAATCGCTTTCGCTATTGAGTCCAAAAGCAACAGACATGTGGAAGAGTGATTACACGGGAGGCCGTAGTTTGTGATATTCTAGCGTCCTGTGCAAAGGAACCATTTCAGTTTTTGCCTTACGCGCTCTGATGAAATAGAGGAAAACCTAAATGTGGATGTCAAGATAAGGAGCTGAAAACATATCCCTCACAAAGGGAGTTTAGTGTTTTAACCACTGAGCAGCCACGCATGATCTGCAGAAGAAATTAGTTCTGAAGCGAGAGGGAGAGAGAATCTGCATTGTCAGCAGATGACAGAAAGACAGAAAAAGCAGAGGAGACAAATGAAAAATAAGTAAAAGAAGATATCTGAAGGAGTAGTGCCACGGATACTGATTTGCTGTCGAACTAGGACAAAGAGAAGGAAGCTAGAGTATACCCAGGTAGCGGAAACGATAAATCGTCACCGCAGTGTGGTTTTCGATCAGAAGCAGATTATGAGAGAATTCACTTCATAAACGTGTGATTAAAATGGATAATAAATTACGTACGATATTTCTAATTTGTGCTTGTGAACCCAGTATTTCGTTCATACTGTTACAGTAAAAAATCACTTTTCACGTCAAAATATCGGAGGCATTTTCTTGAAGCTGGCATTTAATTAAACCTAGATTTCGTCAGTTTGTGATAGCTACAAGGACGTAACTGAAATATAGTTCGTTTAAAAGATCGAGAGTTATGTGTCATTCACGTTATTTAGACGCATTATTGATACAAATACTATGTGTAGGTTATTCAGTATTTTTGTTAGTTCCAGCATAACCTAAGATCTTAGTCATGTGTGGCAGCCCTTCACTCAGAGATAGCTGGACCGCATCTTTGTGGTGGAAAATTTGTCACCAGTGTTTAACAGGAAGGTGATAGTGATGGTAACGTAGATGCCCCTCAGATGAGTCTGAAATCTGCTACACATTAATCTTCGGAGCGAGTGCCATGTTGTTGACGATCTATCCATCAAATGCGGACGTTAATCTAGATTCGATTCTCCACCTCTTCCATTCTGTGCCGTCGTGAACAACAATAGGAACAGAACACCTCACTCCGCGCCCACTTGTGATTATCTGTAGTGCCATGGGATACCTAATACAAGACGCACTAACTTATGGAATGAATGGTAACTAAAGTGTGAAAGGGTAAACTGCCCCGAGAAGAGTTCTGTTACTCCCTATCGAAATCAGCACTTAATTTTTGGTCGACAGTTGATGTAGAAGGTCTTCCTCATCGAGGTGTGTCTTCGATCATTTTTGCACCTGAAGATTGATTTGCAACTCTGTTTTCGACGAGAAGCATAGAAGTTCGCCTCAAAAGCAAAAATATTTGCTCAGAACCTCACAGTTTCTCCCGTATATCAGACACTGAAAAGACTGTCACGAACATTATACAATTTTTTACTCAAATGGTGCGACGTATGCAGGGCTATCGGTTTGAACACACTTCGTTTGTCAATTTTTTGTGAATTTTCTCTTCGATACTATATATTTCGTGCTCAAACGTACAACGGATATTTATACTCCGCACTCCCAATTCTGACACTATAGTACAAACTGCATATATAAACAATAAGTGGCTGGTTATGGATTGATTAAGTGTCGATGTAACTCGGGAGTGTTCATGCTGAAGGAATTAAGCTGGAGGGTAATGTAAGAGTAAGACAGATATGTTAATTAACGTCACGTGGTTTGAACCTTTATTGGCTGCATTAGCTGGCTATTTTAAATGACCAGTTACCACTCACGAATGAAACATTATTCAGTTAAATTTAGAATATAAATTTAAATTGTGAATTAGAATGAAAAAAGTAGTTCGAAATTTCGGTTTGTATGGACATCTTCCTAAGCAGCTGTTGTATTCATTTATTATTGTTTTTCCGTCTTAAGCATACTGTAATTTTAGAGTGTTTTGCACCAGATGATTTTCACTTTCATTTACAAAGTTACTGCAGTCGGAATTCTGATAATATGTTATAAATAATATGTATGTGCGGTTTCCTATTTGTCGATTAATAATAATTGCCAGCATAAATTTGGCATAAAATTTATGTAAGTAGCTTATCGTCTTTTTTAGATCTTCTGAAGGTCATTGCTTCTTCACTGTTAGCTGAAGTGCTGAACAAGTTCATTTAGCTTTATATTTCGCTATTTTGCTGCTGTATCGAATCCCCCCACCCCTTTTTTTTGGAATTGTGTTTTTTTACACTTTGATTTTATGAAACTTCGAAAACGCTCCGTCACAGGCACATCAGTTTAATTTTACATGATCAACAATCTGCACTGTGTTTTAGCTTGTTCATTTCTTTTTGGGTAAGTAGTTCCAACCTTGTGAATGTATATGTTTTCATATTCTTGTGTGTGTGCAAGGGAAAGAGGGGGGGGGGCGATGTTGGATGAGAGAAAGAGATGACGTTGATGGGAGTAGGTAGAGAGAAAGAGTGTGTATGGGTGTAAATTACACCCATACACTACGTATTAGATGTTCAGCAGAGATAAGAGTGGTACTGGTGGGGGATGTAGGGTTAGAGTTGCAGGGAGGAGGAGACTTATTCTATGGAAATCAATTGGGAGGAACTGACGCTGGGTAATGGGGTTGTGAGGGGGGGGGGGACGTTGGTGGGTGACTGTTAGTGAGTTGGTGATCTATATAGAGGTTGTAGCTGCGGTGTGTTGGCGGATGATACAAAGCGAGGAGTTCTGCTTGTCAGTGCTCCCCGTACCACAGGATTAAAATGATCAACCTGTTATTTTTCTGCTCCCCGGACCTTGGAGACATTGGACTACTTCTCCTACAGCATGGAATTAGATTGTTGAGAAAAATAACTTGATTAATGAGAAGGAGGGAGCAGTTGGAGACTATAGACCAATGGCAAACAACTGTAATTAAACCAGTTACATTCTTGATAAAATACATTAAAGTGGACAATTTCGTTGCAAAACGTGGGAATTTGCCAGCTTAGAAAGTTAGACTGTGCTTGAATCGGAGGATTTCTGTGGGTCAGTCAAGACGTACTTGGATGTTCCTGCTTATTAAAACACTCTTACTGAAAAACACGGTATTGGTTGCTTCATCGTACCTTCCTCAACACTTAAATTTTTATCGAAAATTATGGCATGCGAACATAGCAGCGCCTTTTTAACATGCAACTCACTTCTCACTCCAGTGAGCTCCCCTAAATGTTACGCGTTCACATCCACTAGTCTATCGCTGTAAGTCGCTCATACCTATTCACTAACACTTGCCTGTTCTCACACACTCATTCAGTCCAACTCATTGTCATTATCTCTTTGAGTCTCTCTAACTGTCATTGTTTCTTGTCTCACAACTCTTTGGTCTCTTACACTAATAGCGTCTCCCTCTTGCTCTCTCTTACCTCTAATATCTCATTTATTCCTTCCCACTGCTGCAGTTTCTTCTCAGTGTCACTATCTCTCTTTTTCTTGTTGTCATTGTCGTAGAATGCATCTCTCATTATCACTTCTCTCCCTCACTTCCAGTTTCTCCATCACTTTATTCCTCTCCCAGTGGCACTGTCTCTTATTCTCTTTTTCTAGCACTGTTCTGTCACTGCCATTGCCCTACACTGTCACTGTCTCCTTTGCTCTTTCTGCACCACAACCACTGTCTCCTATCTTCTAATATTTATTACTTTACCGTCTCTTTCCCACTGCCAGTGTCTCATCTCACAAATAAAAAGAGTGAATATGTTCGCATGCCAAAATTTTGGGAAAAATTTTTAAAGGTGCTGAGGAAGAAAGAATTAGGGAGAATGAGGGAGGCAGAATATTCTGATAACAGTAGCATATAAATTTTTTTTGTGTTCCGATAGGAGTATGTTCCCTCCAGTTCCCTTCTTTTTCTTGATACAGCAGGACATGTCAGTTACATGAAAATAACTTTTTGGGTAGGTAAATTTTTAATAGATTGCTTATTGAAATTCAGATAATACAAAACTAATTTTAATCTGATACCGGATTTAACGTGCACAAAAATTTTGCATGAACTCCAGTTGGTAATGAAGATACTTTACAGCACATTTCCCCCTTCACTTTATGAACTACTTTTTCGCCTCACAGCGGGTTTTACGTGTACAAGTAAGGTAACTTTGAACGTCTGTACCTCGGAAAAGGATAAATATAGACACACTCACACACACACACACACACACACACACACACACACACACAAACACACACACACACACAGACACACAGACGTACACACAAGCACACACACACATAGAATTAATTGATTTCAGGCATAGAAATAACAATTTTCAAATCGTAATTTTAGCTTAAACAATTTATCTACTTTAAGGTGTAAGTGGTTGCAGCTGACAAACTGTGGATCAAAACAGTCATTGTAGAAACACAATACATCAGGAAAACCACACCATGTGGTGAAAAGGTATGAATTCATAATTTTATGTGCTTTTCAAATGTCTGAAATTAAGATTTAAAAACTAATAGTTACATGTATACAAACAATAAAGAACATTCTTTATCTTTAACAGCCATAAAATAAAAGTCCACTGAAGATGATGCAACTGCAGTGAAACATATTTGGCTTAAAAAAACAAAATTTTGTTTTGATAAAGGTGGACCCCGTCCAAAAACAGATATAATGAAAAGTACTACTGACATACATAAGCATTTGTGTGCTTTAAGTATGAAGAGGCATACCTGTTTTATAAAAACAATGTCCTAATGTACTGCAGCTATAGTGGCATCGTTAAATGATAAATGCAAAATCAGCACCAGCATCGTCAAATATTTAAATCAGATTGCGGTAGCTAATTGCTTTTCTGTAAATGACGTCACGCGCGCCTACAGTAGGCCAAAGAAACGTATAACAGACTCCCACACACTCACACTCAAAATAGAACTAGTAAAGATAGAACGAAAACCATTCCTATGAAATTTAACGGCAAAATGTCCCTGCAAATAGAAAAATCTTTTAAAAAGTCTGATTTCAGATGTGGCTTTCAGGTTAACAACACAATAAAACTGCGAATAAAACATAAACTAAAAGGGAAGTATGACAAATTTGATGGCTCAGGAATATACAGGATTGACTGCAGTAACTGTGACAAATATTATATTGGTCTAACGGGCCGCTCTTTCAGCTTAAGGTTTAAAGAACACTCACAGCCAGAGAACAAAACTGCTTTGGGACAGCATTTATCTAACATTATATAGGGAGCATTAAGAATTGTATGTGTGTTCTCCACAGAGTGAAGGAAGGCCGTGCTTTTTATTTGTTACAGGAGCTTGAAATTTGTAAAGCAAGAAAGAATGAACCAACAAAATTGCTTAACTGGCAGAGCGACTTCATGCCAAGTATCTACTTTGCTTTGATTGACAACGTTGTACTTTAATCACTGAACGCCTCTGTTGTATATAGTTTGTTGATAGTTTCACCTACTATACAGTGCCTTACATATTTACTTCGTTTTCGTACGTTGTACGCATAACTCTAGCATTTTCTTACTCCTTATCTGTTCATTTAACATACTGCATTAACTACATAACGTTGTTCATGCACTGGTACGGAATTTTATCGTTCTTTTCTTGCAACGGAGTGCCGCAGGGTACGAGGCGCCCTCTGGCGGTCACGTTCCTCTAACCTCTGCTCGCCTATGCGTAATTCTGGCTTTAGCGCAAACAGAGGGCGCTGGTCATGCGCAGTAGTGTGTTTTCTTTCATTGTGCCTGCTTTAGCTATTTATTTTATAGTTTTTATATTATTCTGTGTGCTATGAAATCTGTTTATCACTTATGTCATTATCTAGAATATTGGCACTTGAGCATATGCCAATTACTGTCTCTTAACTCTTCCTCTTTTTAACAATCTAATTTTTGTCGTGTTCTATATTTGTAGTGCCCCTTGTACCTTATAAGCCCATTACAGATTTTACCGATTGTATCCTCCCTTTATTTTACGCTGTTCAGTTAATCATTGAAGACTAGTGTATGGCTACAGTAGCAGACATCTGGTGAACTTACAACACCAACGTGGCTACTGTACGGCAATTTGTTTTGAACAGTAGTGCTGGTGCTAACATGGCTCTTGGATGTGCTGTTATTTACATATATTTGACGGTGCTGGTCCTGACTTCGCATATAACATTTGACGATGCCACTGTGGCTGCAGTAGATTAGGACATTGTTTTTATAAAACAGGAATGCCTCTTCAGACCTAAAGCGCACAAATGCATATGTATGTCAGTAGTGCTTTTCGTTGTGGTCTATTTATTGTTTTAAGCTGGAGACAATCTGCTAATGTATTTAGGTTCCCTATATTTTGCTGCAGATCTGAAGATGTCATTATTGACCGAAACCGGTAATCTGTTCACAGAAAATTTTGTTACCATAGACATAAAGTAAAAGAAATTTTATATTTGATTTTCCTGTAGGCAGTATCTATCTTACCCCTAATGTTACATGCTTCTAGATCCTTGCGTGTGTCCTCTAGCCATCCCTGCTTAGCCATTTTGCACTTCCTGTCGATCTCGAGAATGACGGACCAGACGTTGCGTTATACTAAGTGGAGCAAATTTTTACTCATTGCCTCATGAAGACAGATGCTGGAATCATCAGCTTCAGAGCCGATTGCTGTATTCGAGTAACAGCAAAAAAAATGAAGCGAGGAACCACCACTCACCGAAGTGAAATTCCATTAACAATATTTCGTACTCTTTTCTGCTTACACTGTTTTCCGCAAGATGCGAACATCCCATGACAATATTTCATTTAAAATATCGATTACGCCGAAAGATTTTCAGGTTTATGAAACTACATGCTTTTCATTTGATTTTCATTGCTGAATTACAAATGGGAAACGTAACTCAAGCAGTCTACCCCACAATAGTGTACAATATAAGCAATATTACTCATGCAGTACCCATCCTGTCTACAGCTGATGTCTTCCTATTTCTCCTTAATCATATTTTTTCTGGAGGATTTGACAGATTCTACCCAGGTCCAGTAAATCAGATGACAGTTGGCATACTTTGGAAGCCTCCACTGAAAGGAATCTCGTGGGGTATGTACGGGTGAACATATAGCCCACCTCACGAAAGAGCTCTCATCCACCCCCAAGCGGTCACTCCAGAAGTTGGAGAAATTCGTGAATCGTAGGCCTCACGTGATTCTGCCAGTGATTTATCCGACTCATGCTCATTTTACGGACAAAATCAAAGTTTCCAAATACGGAGCAGTTCTAGTCTCACTTATTACATAAATAAAGAAAAATCAGTCCCACCATCAACTTAGTTTTTTTATTACAGGTAACTCGGGTCTGAGAATTATTGTTCCCACATTCGCTAGTGGCACTTAAAAGTGGATAACTGTAGCGCTCATAGGACTTGCGCCAGGACTATGTTAACACTGTCGTATGGGCAGCATTAGTTTCATCGCCTCGTACCTTTCAGGAACAGTCAATACTTTCCAGCCGGCCGCGGTGATCTAGCTGTTCTGGGCGCTGCAGTCCGGAACCGCGGGACTGCTACGGTCGCAGGTTCGAATCCTGCCTCGGGCATGGGTGTGTGTGTGATGTCCTTAGGTTAGTTAGGTTTAAGTAGTTCTAAGTTCTAGGGGACTTATGACCTAAGATGTTGAGTCCCATAGTGCTCAGAGCTATTTGAACCATTTTGAATACTTTCCAGCTGATCTTATTCTCTACCGTTTTCGCTACCACTCAAGGGAGCTAAGCAGAACTTAATGGGAACGCAGGTTCAATTACAGAGCCCTTATTTGCGAAGTGTGAAACATAGAATGCCTTCTGTTCGCAAGACACCACATTCATAAAATCGTTATCAAGCAGAATGTTGAGGAAGCAGATTAAAAGCTAGAATCAAGATTCATTATTTATTTCTAGATTTGAATCAGTAGTGCGTACAACATCTAAGATGTATTCTTCTTGACATCGTCGGTGGCGAGATATGCAATCCGTTGATTTAAAACATGTATGGATAAAAATCGGAGCCAAGATTTCAAATTTTCTTTATTGATTACCGTTTCGGTTCATTACTGAGTCGTCTTCAGATCGATCTAAAATGCTGCTCAGTGTGTGACACATCGTCGTATTATTTAACTAGGGCGACTTAGCTCGAAAAAGTACGACGACGAGTAATGAGTGTCACACACTGAACACTATTTTTGATTTATCTAAATCAATAATCAATAAAGAAAATTTCCTATCTTGACGTAAAATTTTTATCCATTCATGTTTTATATCTAACAAGTATCTTATACTGTTAATAACACTATACTCGTTTAGAATGCTGGGCAGGAGAAAGAAGGACCGAATCGTCGTTAGAGCATCGTAAGATAATGCGTTACATTGTGTAGAAGCTGATAACTTATCACTTCCCTCTGAGGAAGGTATTTGCTATGGGACATGTTAAAACTTCGTTCTTAAAGTTATATTATTTTCATATATTCATACATTATATATTTAAAGTTATATTATTTCCATATATTCATACATTATATATTTTTTTAATCTGCCGTATTTATGGTAGTTGCTATTCATTTGGATCCTCATATTTCTGTAAAGCACCTAACTGATTCGAATAATCTACGTCATTCGGAGCATAGATTAGGCGAATTTCTTAAAGACTTAACCTTCTGAACAGTGGTACATTTTATTTACAGCGCCACTGCTTACTCCGAGGTAAGTAAATTCGTTAAAAAAATTCAAAGCCTCATGCCAATATTTCATTGGGTTTTACTACTGAATGCAATGAGGAGAACTTTCAATTTATCCTCATAACATTCGAAAGAAAACGAAGAAACTTCCCGATACATTTCCGAAGTAAGTAAATTCGTTAGAGAAATTCAAAGCCTCATGGCAATGTTTCATTGGGTTTTACTACTGAATGCAATTAGGAGAACTTTAAATTTATTCTCATAACAAGCTAAAGAAAACGAAGAAACTTCCTGATACACTGACGTGTTTTTCGACCACCTTCTAAGATTAAGGTCCTGTTGCGCCTGTAAAAGATGATCTTCGTTTGCGTAACCGTTGTGTATCGTATACCTTGCAGTTGTGACATGTCATATATTGATCAGACAATCAGGACTGTGGAAGACCGGTGTATTGAACATAAGCATCACATACGCGCTTACAACAGCCGAGCAAATCCGCTATTGCAGAACGTTGCCTTGACACCGGTCATCCTATCGAATACGACAACACGGAGACTCTGGCTTGCACGTCCAGCTATTGGGATAGTGTCATTAAAGAAGCTGTTGAAATCAAACTATCAAGAAACCTTATAAACAGAGATGGTGGATTTTGTCTAAATGCTGCGTGGAATCCTGCTCTGTCATTAAAAAACAGAGGGACAGAATTAGGGCTACCATACCTATTGATTAATAGTCACTGTCGATATTTCTAATATTGTTTATCTTTGGTTGGGTGTTGACTTTGCGGTTACTTGTTCTGTGTGCGGTATCTTCCTTGTTTCTCCTCTGTGAACCGAGGTATTAAATTTCCTTGCACATTGCTTCCTCCTTGTAGTTGTGCCTTGAAAGTGGCAGGATGTGCTCCTGCTGAAATATCAGCAGTGGTCGGCGACGTCACCCGGCAGCAAACCCGTAAATTACTTGAAAATATATTCGTTGTACGCCCCACACTGATATCTACGGTTATTTCATGCAGAGTCAGTCTGTTAGCGTTGACATCTGTACGCAAACGCCGCTGCTCTCGGTCGTTAAGCGAAGGCTGTCGTCCAGTCCGTTTGTCCGTTCTGAGAAGTAATGGCTGAAAATTAGTGTTCCCGATACACTCTTGACATTATGGATCTCAGAATCCTGAATTCCCTAACGCTTTCCGTACTGGAATGTCACACGCGTCTAGCTCCAACTACCATGAGCCATGCTGTGGCTGGTGTTGGTGCTGTTTGTAGGTTTCCGCCCTCTCTCTGACGCCAGACGCTATCGTTTAGTTGGCATGGTTGCGGTTGTTTGTCTTCTTCTCGTGTTGGGTGGCGCCACTTGGTTTTGCGAGCGCTGCCTTTCCGCTAGTGGCAGCAGCGGCGTTTATCGATATGTAGTAACTGTTGCCCTATCTTTGAGGCGACGTCGTTGTTTTCCTGGGTCATGTGAGTGTGCGAGTTCGGTTGGGGACTGAGGGAGGGGGGGGGGGGGGGGCAGGTCGGCGCAGTGCGAGAAAACGCCGGGATCACTGGCGGCGTGCATGAACTGCCGGATGGAAGGGCTGTGGTCACGAGGGTGCACGAACTCGTCGTAAACCGGATCCAGCAAGCTTTAAGATGAGTGCATTTCAGTCCAAGTAGAGAAACCTCCACCACTGTGATATCTCGCGATTCTCCAGTGATTTGGGTTCGTGTTGCTGCTCGTAGTGTCGCCGAGGCGAAGAGCAGCGAGTGGACTGCTTGGGGAAGGCGGATCTGATTAGCTTTCCTCGACTTCTCATTACTGTTTACTGCGTTCAACTTGTTACAATTCGTTAAGTTCAACCAGCGGTAATTTTTCTTGCCTGGTGGCCACTAACGCCCCAGTTACCTGCCCTTGGGAGTAAGTGTACGTAACGGCAGTGTACGTTTCCTCGCCTTGCCGCTGCTGTCCGGTAAGGCGTGTAGTTTTGGCAGCTTTCTTGATTGCAGGCCGCTGGGTGATTCTTCTACTCTGATGGTAGTGATTCCTTTCTTGTTCTGGGTGCTCTAAACACGTTATTCTGGGGATGTAGGGCAGACCGCCGTTTCCGGTTTTGGCCTATTGTTCCATCGTTGCATTTGGTTTACAGGATGTCAGGTAACTTCAGCAAGATTATCATTAGTTAGGCTGACAGTAGTCTGAGTTACCATCTTGTGAAGTGAACGCAACTCTTAGCTGCCTATCTCATCGCTCGCAGAAGTGTTTGTTGCCGGACCTTGTCAGAGGTCGATTCCTGGAGCACCGTGTGTGGCACCTTGGTTCTTGTAAGATGTGGCCAGTAATTCAGTGTAACGCTCCTTCAGTCCACGACTTCTGCGCGTATAATCTGACTCAGTACCCTTTAAGGAACTTATGAACTGCCCTAGTGTTTCATTATTCTATTATTTATTACAGTGCCTTGTAATACCTACATTAAAGGTTATATATGCCTATTTAATAGTTCTGGTCGCATTCTGGAATAAATCTAGCAGTGCAGTGTTCAGAGGATGTTAAGGGTTGTGTTACAAAATTTACCATCATCTTATTTCACCCGTTGGGTGATCAGTTGCTTGTTTTTTAATTGACCTTTGCTACTGTATTCTCTGCTTTACGGCAGGTCTCTAAATTTTAATATTATTGCAGTTCCTGACGTGAAAAGCCTTCAGCCGTGATTGTGGTCACTTGCCTTAAAATTCCAATATGGTTTTTGTATTTACGCAGTAAGCCTTTAAAACCTGATTTACTGCCATTCCTGGCGTCTGATGCCTTCTGCTGTGTTTGTGGCGAGTTGCCTTTAATATTTCAATACCTATAATTTGTAAGTTGCAGTGAGGTTTAAACAATTCTTAATTTATTGCCATTCCTCCCGTGTAAGGCCTTCTGCCCAGATCACAGTGGCTTGTTTTTAAAACATTATCTGCTATATCTGTATTTAATGGTGATTTGTTAAATAGTAACTCACTGAAAACACTATTATTTACACAGTTGTTTATTCCTTCATTAATAACGTGTGGTATTTTCATTTATTGTTGCGTCTGGAATTACTGGTTTAAAATAAATTGTGTGTAACTGTAAAAGGCAACCAATAGTCACTGATTACGGCCCCGTCCACAATCGTAACCGAATCCTGCCTTCCCTTGACCACCAGGTTTCATACCATTTGGCGTTCTAGATCTGTTAATTCAGGTCGTTCTGCCATAATCTCGTCGGAAACATTTTCACGTGAATTGTCTGCGTGCAAATGACAGCTCAGACAATGTACTGGCCTTTTATACTTTGTCTACGCGATACTCCCACCATCTATATATGTGTATACAGTTATTCCATGACTATTGTCTCTATGGTTAGTAACTATGTAAAAATATCTCATCGTTACGACTGTTGAGCTCATTTTAACTGCGTAATCCATGGAAATCGTTCTAATGTTCAACGACGTCTAACACCTGACGTTGTGTCCTGGAATTTATTTGACGCAGCACCTTTAAATGAGACAGATAAATAGGCTCACATCTTTTCACCCTTAGACAAGACATGCAGAAGTGAACAACTGGTTTCCCTTGTTTTTGTGACATGTTACTAAATTCGTAAAAGTAAAACTAACGATTACACCAGAATTCCCTTTACATTTTACTAGCGAAAGTTATATAATAAACATTAAACGTTTTCTGTAACGCTCTGAAAGCATTATACAGTTGTAAGATACGTACGTATAAGAAATTCACTGATTTTCTGAGTAGATATATCTAACTACTTCAGAGATAAGTTGAAATAGACCCATAAATAGTCGGGACATAAATTAGTTCTCACATAAAGATAGCAGCTCGGTATACATATTCAACCGTCGCGCAATTTATAAACAAAGGACTTATTCGCCGTATATCACGCAAACAACTGCACCAATTTATTTGATTTATTGCGACACTAATGTGCCATTACACCTCGCCATTTCATGCAAATAATTCCATTACACGTAATTTGGTACTTGGTAATAGCCAACGATAGCCCATTTCAGGCTACCTTGCGTAAATCAGCACGTTATAACGGCAGCACGACTGTCTTTTTAGACAATTCTGACTCTCTAAAGCACGTCCGGAGTGCAGATCTCCTCGTCAGCTTAAAATTCTGCAAAGCCCTGTGTAGCAGTAAACTGGCAATTGGTCGAACGGTTTAGAAGGAGAAAAAGCTCCATTTCCATACTATCGTTTGCATAATTTCAGATGAAAGATGCGTAAAAACATGACCTTCTTACAAGCCATGTAACAAAGGTATACCAGTCCGGCTTTTAAAAGCTACAGCAAAGCCTGTATGATGAACAGAAAACATGCAGAGTAGAAATAAGGAGGTGCGTTAAGTAATTCATTGGGTACAAGACTAATAATTCGGTTTATATATAGTCAGTTTTACTCAGAATCGTCGTAAGAAAGATATTGCTTTTCCTTAATTGCTAATATTTTTATGCAGTAGAAGGCATTCCTTCTAGAGATTTGTGAGCCGAATGAAAAATTGTTATTTAATGATTGTGTTCTGCAGTAAGCTAGCTGAATGACTAATTCGTATCTGGAGGCTAGCTACCTCTACATCCACACTTTGCAATTCATACGTGAGAGTCTGGCAGAGAGTTCTTCGAAACAACTTCAGACTATTTCTGTGCTGTTTCCCTCTTTTATAGCGCATAGGAAAAATAAACCCTTTTTCTAGGAGCTCCGTTTTCTCCCATTTTTTATGTTGATGGTGACAGTAAAATATGTTCACATTCAGAGGAGAAAGTTCGTGATTTAAATTTCGTGAAAAGATATCGCAACAACGAGAGACTTCTTTGTTTTAATGATTACCGTTCCAACTGGCTTATTATTTCAGAAACAGTCTCTTCTCTATTTCACAATAATACAAAACGAGCTTCCCACCTTGGAACTTTTTCCATGTCCTCTGTCAGTCCTACCTGCTCAGATTCCTGTACAACGCAACAGTAGTACAGGAGAGGGCTAACAAGTACGGTGTGGATAATCTCTGATGCATCTTCTAAGAGTTCTGCCAATGAAATATTGTCTTTGGGTGGTCTTCCCCACTGCATTATCTATGTGACCGTTCCAATTTAAGTTGTTCGTTATTGTAATTCCTAGGTATTTAGTTGATTTTGTAGCCTTTAAATTTGCGCAACTAATTGTGCAATCGAAATTTAACGGATTTATTTTTAAACTCATGTGCACGATATCTCATTCTTCCCTACTGAGATACTATTACCACTTTTCGCAACATACAGATATCGTGTCTAGGTCATTTGGCAATTGGTTTAAATCTTCTCATGACTTTAATAGACGCTGAATGACAGTACGATCTGAAAACATCTAAGATGATACAATGAAGGCTTTCATGACCGGATGTTTCAGCTGCCGAGAATTCTTCTGGGTTGTATGGCCGTCGTCCATGGAACTCTTCTGTCCCTGACGTTTCGTTGGCCATCTTTGGAGGTGCTCCTGGTTGTGCTGAGTCTTGCCGACTTGCCGACTGCCACAACCACCTCCAATGTTACGTCCAGTCTCGGAAACACATGCGGCTGATGTCCTATATGACTATACGTCGTTGAGCGACGGAGGCCCGCAGCTTATGGGCCCCCTTCAGCAGCCACCCACTTTACGCGCAGCTACACACTGACTGGCCACTCACACAGGCACCAACAGTAGTAGCACTTCCCCATTCACACAGTTGCATGAAGGAAGAGAGAACTGCTACATACCTCCTAAGCTAAACAATAGCCTTTAAACAGAAGAAAATCGTTTCATCTTTTTTTCTTTTAACCAAGACAGCACACTGCAGTTTAGTAGGAGGAGATTCTGGAGTTCGGTATATCGGACAACATCATGATGTTCATGGCATGGCTCACACTTATAAGAGGTCTTTCCAACATTTGAGACAGCTCGTTAACTCCTTGTGAAATATCACGCTGCTAAAGGAATAAACATGTAATAATCAAAAGCATTCAGACTACTGCCTCTTTCTGCAAGGTTCCTGTAAATGTATGAAAGCACTTTGCATACATTTTTCCATTTTAGCGACACTAAAATGGAATAACCCGAAACTCACTAGTCGTCCTCTTCTGTAAAACCATAGTCCTCCATTTGAATTGTCATAACGCATTCGGGGTTATCTAGGAAAACTGTGTACTCGAATACATCACGGAGTCGATAACGTCCTTAAAGATCGAGGCAACGGCTGTAATCAGAGACGCATCGTGCTCTATGCACTCGCTGCCCTAGCACAGGTTGACAACTTGTGCCGTCGCTCTGCAAATGCGTCAGTGCTGCTCTGACAGACAGATCTATCCTATGGTTGTATTTGAGAACCCACGGTGTACCTATGCAAAAGTATTAATATCCGCGGATGAATGGCTTCAACTATGCTATATCCGTACGCAGCTTTCCATTTTCTTGCACGAAAATATTCAGTCTGCATCAATGGTGCTGGGAGACCATGCAGTCACAGAAGTGCAATTCCCTGGATCAGTTAAAATATTTGACAACGGCGAGTGCATACACCCACATTAGTAGAATATTAAGAATCTAATGTGCACCAATAATACTGTAAAATGTGCTGCAGATTTACGACTTCGTGGGCAATCCCATGTACACCAGTTTTTTGAGAGTTTGTCATGTAATCTGTTGGAGTTAGCTTGGCACGCTCTGCACCCAACGAAAGAAACAATCGCTCAACTCTGTCTTTCATGCTGTGGTTCCATAGAAGTAGAAATGTATGGGCCTAGTGTGACAAGTACACTGAGGTGCAAAAGTCAGGGAATACCTCCTAATATAGTGTCAGACCTACTTCTGTCTGTCAATATGGACTCAGGCTGCCTCTATAGCTGTCCATAATTGCGAAAGCATTGCCGGTGTAGGACGTTGTACACGAACTGATGCCTCGATTATGTCTCATAAATGTTCTGTGGGATTCATTTCAGGTGATCTGTGTGGCCAACTCATTCGCTCAAATTGTCCTCAAACCAATCGTGAACAGTCGTGGCCCGTAACCTTCATGAATATAAGTAATTAATTCGTACACAACAGTTTTTGGAATGCAGATTTTCCATCTCTGGTGTTCCCTCTGTGCTTTCCAATACAACAAGTCGTTGAAATATAACCACACACCCCGGGTGTTAACTGTTTCTTCCCCATTATTACCGAGCGAGGTGGCGCAGTAGTTAGACACTGGACTCGCATTCGGGAGGACGACGGTTCAATCCCGCGTCCGGCCATCCTGATTTCGGTTTTCCGTGATTTCCCTAAATCGCTCCAGGCAAATGCCGGGATGGTTCCTTTCAAAGGGCACAGCTGACTTCCTTCCCCGTCCTTCCCTAATCCGATGAGACCGATGACCTCGCTGTCTGGTCTCCTTCCCCGAAACAACCAACCAACCCCATTATTAAGGTTTTGTATAAGTTCCCTATATTGATCGTCACTTCTTTGATTGCATCTAATAGCAGTTACTATTCGTTTAACCTTACGTTCGTTCTCCTGAGTTAAAAGGAAATAAACATGGTAATTTGTTCCTGGTTCTTCCGCAATGTTAATATTCTCCATTCCTACTGGAAGTCTCGACAAAGCATCCGAAACTACATTTTGAGATCCTTTTATATACCTAATTTCGTACTGATATTCTTGCAAGCATAATACCCAACGTAATAATCCACGGTGAAGTAACCGACAATTGTTGAAAAAGGTGAAAGTTAATAACAAATCTAAGCGCTATAAATTGTATGCTGTAATTCCTCGAGGTCTACAGGATCTACTATCATTAGATTTTTTGGCCCTCTGCCTCGTAATTCAGGAGGATTTACGTATGTGTTTGTTGTAATGGAATGTTGGTCCAAACATGTGAAACAATATACTTTGAAATGAGCGAATACAGCAAGCGTTGTACGCTGTCTTACACGAAATTACTTTGTTAACTGGGGCATTCCTAAACGACTTATGTCTGACAATGGTAGTGCCTTTATTAGTGAAAAGTTTCAAGATATGATAAAACAATATGGAATCAAACATATCTTAATTTCGAAATATCACCCTCAAAGTAATTTAGTAGAAAGAGTCACGGAAGAATTAGGACGATTATGTAGAGCTTATTGTGCATATAAACATACTCGGTGGGCCAAACTAATGCCTGATTTCGAAAAGATGTTGAATGAATTGCCTCATCTAACGACGGGATTATCACCTATAGAAATTTTAGGCAAACGAATTATAGGTGAGCCTTTACTAGCTGCTCTACCTTGGCCACCAGTAAATGAGATCCAACAATGCATTCCAAGCGACAAAATTCGTGAACAGATTGTTAAAAATGCTGAACGGAGAACTAAAAGTTGTAATCAACAGGCTATAGAGCCCTCATTTCAGGTAGGAGACCTTATATTAATACGATCGCATCCTAAAAGATCGAAGATCAATAAGGAATGTAGAAAATTCTTCTTTATCTTTGGAGGTCCATATGTTGTTCATACGATTGTACATCCCAAAGCGTTACTTCTTATGGAACCTTCATCAAGTGAGAAAGTGTGAGAAAATGTGAGAAAATGTATAATATTAACAGTTAAATATTGTATATAGAAGAAGTTTTATTTTTCGGTTAAAACCTGACAAACTGAGCTTGTGGGTGGGGTGTGTAGTGGGACGCGAAATTGAAGCGTCACCCATCCACCAGTGTCAGCCCAGTTTGCAGGTGAATATGTTTAATTTAGTGTTTTGTTTATGTATTTTGTAATATTTGTAATGTCTGTGAATTATGTAATATTTTGTATTTATTTTTATGTTTCATGTACGGAGAGGGCGGCGCAACGAACGGAGACAGCCTCTTCACTGCCGGGACCAGAGAGAAAATTGCTGGCCACTGTACGTCGCGGGTCGACAGCCAAAGAGCAACAGAAGATATTGAAACCGAGTTGTTGCGTCGTGCTTCTAAAAACTGAAAAGATAAGAATTTGTAATGTTTCTACAACAATGACGTCATAGAAAGTTTAATCATGTTGTAAATGTTCAGTCCTATCTTGTCAAGGCTCAGGTTGACATCTATATGTAGTATATATGAAGATAATAAACTAGTGTATACTACAAAAGTTTAAATACGTGTTCCGAGAATTTATTTGTGAAGAATTATATTAAGTAAAAAGGATTACTAATTTATTTGAAAAGATTATTAATTTTTGACAACATCCATCGGGAGTTTGAGTCTTAAAAGTTTATTCCACGTGGCTTTAATATTTATTAAAGCAGATAACTTGCATTAATATAATTTCTGAGAAGAAACAAACGACATCTAATTTGAAAAAAGTTTGCGCAAACCAATTGGACTGAGTGACGTAATTCTGCGCATATGACTCAAAGGATGATGTTTTAATTACAGTTTCGTTCAAGAACCATTCCGCGACAACTTTAAAAAGAGTTTAAATAATTTTGAAGTGTTTTGTAACGGACGTTGGTGACGAAGTCTGCACATGGTCATATGTCAAAAGAAAATCCTTTATACAAAACTTACGTCGTTACACTACACCCAGTGAAAATTCGATCATTATTCGGGAACATGAAGTCAATGATTCGCTGCCTCCAAGTGGCCAAAAGTAACCATTTACAATCAATGATCGGTTCTATTGGACCAGAGGACCCAGCCCATTCCATATAAACGCAGCCCACACCATTCCTGGGCCACCACCAGCTTGCACAACGCTGTTGTGGGATCTGCGCGACACTCGGACCTTATCACCAGCTCATAGAAACTGACGTCGGAACCCATCCGATCTGTCCGCGGTTTCCCAGTCGTCTAGGGTCCAACCGATATGGTCAAGTGCCAGGAGAGGCGCTGCTGGTGATGTCGTGTTGTTATCAATGGCGCTCGCGTCGGTCGTCTGCTGCCACAGCTCATTAATGCCAAATTTCGCCGCACTGTCCTAGCGGATACGTTCGTATCTGTGTGATGTCACGCAGTGTTGCGTGTCTGTTAGGAGTGACAAGTCTAGGTAAGCAGAAGCCGCTGCTCTCCGTCGTTAACTGGAGGCTGTCGGCCACTGCGCTCTCCGTGGTGAGTGGTGATGCCTGAAATATGGTGTTCTCGCCACACTCTTGACACTGTGGATCGAGGAATATTAAATTCCCTAACGATTTCCGAAATGAAATGTCGTAAACATCTAGCGCCAACTACCAATCCGCGTTCAAAGTGGCTCTGAGCACTATGGGACTTAACTTCTGAGGTCATCAGTCCCCTAGAACTTAGAAATACTTAAACCTAACTAACCTAAGGATATCACACACATCCATGCCCGAGGCAGGATTCGAACCTGCGACCGTAGCAGTCGCTCGGTTCCAGACTGTAGCGCCTAGAACCGCTCGGCCACTCTGGCCGGCCGCGTTCAAAGTCTGTTAATTCCCGTCACGCGACCACAGTCACCGTTCCACAAGGAATCACCTGATTACAAATAACTATTCCACCTTTTTAACTGTATTCGCTGTATGCGTGTATGTTGCTATCGCATGACTTGTTTCACCTCAGTGTACAGGCTCAAGACCATAATCTTTTTTTAAGTCTATTCATACAACCAGCTGTATGTAAGTAGTTGAAGCTCTACATGTGTGTTCTCCAATACTCTGCATGATGATGTGAGTGCATAGTCATGGTCATGACTGAGTGGACGAAACATCCCATCACAAGAGTCTTATCCTAATTGTCTGTTCCTGCAATGATACTGGAAACCCCAAGGATAAAACAAAGAATGGTTCATTATTTCCCAATATAATATGTGCATTAACTGTCAGACAGAGTGCATGAATCCAATCCTGTTCTATCACTGTAAACACATTATAACGGGATCCGCTTCGAGGATGGTCATATGTTTTCAGAAACCGTGTTGCAGCCCAAATTTAAGCTATTGCTAGAGATTTTGCACACCATCGATGAAGATTAATGAAAGTAGCGATGTTCCACCACCTGAAACAACAGAGCCAATTCATACTTGACAACGACGCAGTGGAAAAAGGAGGATGAGATACGTTAATATTTATGTGTTGGTCGCCTTATGAATGTCGGTGTCTTCTTTTTGACTCACACGTACTCCAGGATTTCGGAGCAGTTGGTCGGGGATAATGCGAATTTTATTATGGCTTTCAAACTGGAGAATTGAATTTGAAGCGTATTTACCAGATGCTTGTACGAATCAACGTGTTATTCAACGAATTTATCACATAATGCGGGGAATGCTGGAATAGCTCACAGTATGGCAATATTTTTTTTCATTGAAAACGAGGAAACTGACTGACAGTTGCTGTAGACGAAACTTCCAGTAGTTTCTGAATAAAAGATAGTTTACCCATACACAACTGTGTCGGTATACTGTAGATTATGGACAAATTGACGTGTATGCAACGCACCCATGCCGTAATTGTCAAGCACTTACAGAAAAATCAAGACAAGAAACTCAAGATAAACGGAACTGGATAGCAGTTTCAAGGCATCATCTACGAAAGATGAATCTCAGGTGTCGCAGATGAATAATAGAATCCAGGAAAGCGAGAATTAAGACTCGAATATAATGTCCTGCCATTTTGTTAACAAAACACAGCTCAGTCTTCTAATATAAAGTTCAGTACAACAGAGCAGAAGAATCTAAACATTGGGTTGAATAACTTGTGAAGTTACACGAATTCAAATGTCTTTTGACAATAGCCGTCTTTCTCTTGCATCATATTTAAATTTACGACGTATCTGAGCAATTCAGGTCACCTTAAGTTCCTTAATTAAGTCTCAAATTTTATTAAAGTATCTTTCATTTTATTAAAATTAAAATTAAAATTATGCAGTTTCTTCAGGACCAAGAACTTGTTTAATTAGAATTTAAGTAGTCAACTTGAAACTACAGCAACCAAATTTATTTATAAAACAAAACTGAATACTCGAGTCTATAGCTATAGTTCTGGGATCTTAATAGTGATTCACGAGTTAATTTCAACAACATTTCTGACGTATGCGATCTCATAAATGAGTCAGCATTTATTCATAACTAAATGGCTGTTCAGTCTGTGACGCTAATAAACTCCTCTACAATCTACAACATACGTTGTTGCTTATATCACGTTTATTTACAACTATGTTAAGAGTTGTGACAGATGAACTCACTGTTCCAAGAATATTACGAAAAAGGCATTGGACTGTAGAAAACTTGAAGACAAGATGTATTGCCGTTCACAGGTGAGGCATATTTATGCAAGGATACATAGTACAAAATAACGATCGCTAGCCGCCTTCCAATTCAAATATGGCTTTTAGTACCACTAGTCTCCGGGGACGTGTTCGGCTTGCCTTCGATGCAACTCTGTTCATTTAAGCAGTGAGGCTGCATATTTAAAGGAGCTAGAATCTGTCAAGAAAGAAAGGGATCTGGAAAAAAATGACTGTGGCCTCTAGTAAGGAGGAAACACAGGTATTCTCCTAATATGAAAATAGGGAAACTGCAGAAAACTGTTTTTAAGGTTGCTGACGGATGGATTCGAACCACTCTGGGGGGTTGGGACCAAACAGCGAGGCCATCGGTCTCATTGGATTAGGGAAGGATGGGGAAGAAAGTTGGCCGTGCCCTTTCAAAGGTACCATCCCGGCCTTTTCCTGGAGCGATTTAGAGAAATCACGGAAAACCTAAATTAGGATGACCGGACGCGGGATTGAACCGTCGTCCTACCGAATGCGAGTCCAGTGTGCTAACCACTACTCCACCTCGCTCGGTCGAGCCTCCCAAATCTATGGACTGCCTGAAGGCTCAGATCTACCCCAGTCATTGGAGAATTAGGAAGAACTGTTTTTTTTTACATTGTTATCAAATAAAATAAAAAGCATCACAACAGTACATGAAATTCTGATGCTGAACGTTTTTCTTCTAATGGTCCATATTTCGTTACTGATAATGGATGAATCATACGTATTTTAAGATTTAATTGTGCAGGGAATTCGTAGCGTCATGTATCACACGAGCGTAAATAGATTTTGGACGAACAGGCTACACAGTACAATCGAATGTATTTTTATGCAGTGATTTTACTTTAATGTTATTTATAATGACCACAGTAAAGATGTTTACTGCTCCGATGTCTTGTGGAATACTGCAACTCATATGTTCGACAAGTCTACAAATAACGACTCCTGTACTAACATTAGGCTGCTATAGATAGGGTACTAGACAATTATAATAGTGCTTACATATTGTTAATTTGTCATTACGCTAGCAGGCGTATCAAAATTGGTTTTACTATCCTCCCTTGTTACAAACTTATCCATAATTGTAAGTTATCAGAACTGCAAAGAGCACAAAAACAATAAACGGTGGCGATTTCATTAAATTCTGTTGGAAGTAAGATCTGATCTGAGTACTGTAACAATAACTGAATTCTGTTAAGGCCACCAGTGTGCAATAGTTATTTCTTGATTGGCGACTCCATGTTGTCTTGTGCACTACGACCAGATAACAGGTATACTTGAAAAGTACTTTGCGATAGTAAAAAATATACGACCAATGCTGTCTCTTTTTTCAAGTATAGTTATTTCTGCTAAAGTAGGGACAGGCGATAGGCGATAGTGTTGTCGATACATCGATAGTTTAAATCTACAAATGGCCTTGCTGACTATCGACAGTGTGTACTTTTTTGGTCGTATGACTGGAAATCAAAACGTAAGATGGGATAAAAAGGTTCCGTTCGAAGGTCGTATGGTCAAGAATCGATACGCCGCTCTGGAAAAATCACCGTGGCGTTCAGGCAATCATCCCCATCGGCTCACAAGGTTGGAGATACCGGTTTGGTTGAACAATGTGTGCCGCTGCGTGAAGAAGCCTGAACTGCCTGCTGCCACATCCTTGTCGGACAGTCCACAACGGTGGTTTTCGACAGACGCGGTGTTTCATACACTTTCTTGATTGTCTGATGGATGTCTACAAGTGTTCATCCTTCAGTAGCCAAGAAAGGAATAGCTACACATTGATCTTGTTTGGACGTATTTGGTACTAATGACACTGTAGTTCACGTTGCCGCATTTACTGCACGCACAACAGAAAGACACGAATACCACTCTAATGCCTTTCCCACATGTCGGTGCTTATATACCCGCATCGGAGTCGCGCTACGTTGCATGTAAGCGGCAGCAACGCTCTCAACGGATGTTTTTGATCGCCCTTTATTAACGGCGCCCATACGACAGTTTTTAAAATCTATACCTGGGCTCACGGAGCATTTTTAATATATTGGAAGACGATTGTAGACTTTTAAGTAGACAGAAGAATGTTGCACTTCCACCCTGTTAAAAATCAGCATAATACCGATTTTTAAATCACTTTTTTGAGAGAAAAACAACTGACTATGCTATAAGTTTTGCATTCTCTGAGAGCGAACTAGGAGGGGGGGGGGGGGCAGTGCGTGGCCTCTCCTTTCTCAAGGGTATGAGCCCCCTAGTTCCTGATGTCCTGATGTCCTTCAGTATCACTGCACGGCACCTAGATCCGCAGGACCCTCCTCTGGCTACGTTCATGGTTACTATTTGTTACAGGACACTGAATCACTGAGTAACGCTAATGAAAGCAGGCAATCCTACAGAAAGGTCAACAAACTTAGAAACGATACTCAGCCGAAAACAACTCAATATACATGAAAGAAATGGTGAACTGATAGCATTACAGGAAGGAGTGTTACTTCACTGAACAGACTGCTTCAAGAAAACATTATACTCAGAGGATACTGAAACATGGGAACTAACTGAAAACCAAATGTAAGAAGAGGAAAATGGGATCCTCTCGATGCAAGGGATACGGCTAGCAATAAAGAAACTGGCCAACGATAGCTCACCTGGCAATGACAACCTGCCAGATGAACTTACTATGTGTAGCGGGGAACGTCTAGTTAGAAGCATGCTAGCCCTGATGTCAGATATATTGGCGCAAGAAAGTCGTCCCACATGACTGGAATATGGGAATAATGTCTGCTGTACACAAGAAAGGAGGCATCCTGGAATTTATAAACTATAGGGGAATTACATTAATGAATACTGCTTATCAAATATTCTTCTCCCTGCTTTGTACCAGTGTCAGACCTTCTGCAGAAAAAGTAAGCGGGGGATTCCAGGCAGCCTTTAGATCCAGCAAGTCTACTATTGACCAAATATCCATCCAGAGACATTAATAACAGATAGGGAATACAATAAAGAAAGACGTCATATATTTCTTGTGTTTAAAGCAGCATATGACACCATAAGATGAAATAAGCTTTTTGAAGTCATGAATGAAATTCTGGTACCGCGCGCCGCGGAGTTTGACTCCGCGATAGACGTCATGAACGTCGATGACCCCTAGAGGTCTCTGCACTATCGCGCCGTAAGCTGTGGCGGCGCGCGCCTCCTGCCACAGTGGAACACGTGGTCCCAGCGGCCAATAGCGGCGCCAACCGATAGCATAATTCAGCGCCTGCCTCGTGCTCAGCCAGCAGTCTAACAATGCGTTGCGTCTCAGGACATATCGCCTCAGAGTATTGACTTCGTGTTTCTATTCCAGTGGACGTAGTTGTCTTGTTTTGGTTCGTACTCTGTTCTCTGTTATTTTTGTGTCGTAAGGTCCTCCGTTGGTTGTGTCCGTCCTCTCTCGTTGTGTTGTTGTTGTGTTATTGTTCGCGGGCCGCTCCGCGGGTCCCGCCGCGTTTCCGTCACTACTACCCTGCGACCGTTCATACCACAACGGTTAATAGGATACAAAAGATCGACTATTAGAAATGAGACTGAAGTGAACATCAATAAAACCAAACACATGCGAATAATATGGCAACAACTAAACACAATGCTAGAATTTGCTCAGGTGCAAGAATCTGTTAGTGCATTTTTCTGTAGGGGAACATTGGTAGCGCGAAACAATGATATTAGTATGGAAATAAAGCGGTGCATCCACATAGCTAATCAATAATGTTATGGACTGGCCCCTGTAACTTAAGTGCAGAAATCTCTCCAGAAGCACAAAGTATCAACTGTATACAACTTTAATATGTCCACTAGTATTAACGTATACCTCATAAACCTGAACAATGACGCAACAACGGGAAGCGGTAATAGAATGTTTCGTACGAAATATGTTGCACAAAATTTATGGGGCGACTATAATGAAGATGGAGGATAACGTAGACGATATAATTTTGAACTTTGCAGATTTTGTAAGGATCTTGAAATCATAAAGTTCATTAAAATAAACCCAGAAATTGGTCAGCCATGTATTTCGCGTGGAATATAAGGGGGAAAAAGCGCTGCTACAAAAACCAGTGGGACGATGAAGCAGGGGAAGACAAAGACTTCTATACTTGAATGACATAGGTATCAAAGGCTGGAGACGCAAGATGCTGAACAGAGACGAATGGAATGGTGTCCTAGAGCAGGCCAGGGTCCATCAAGGGCTGTAGAGCCACGAAGAAGAAAAAGGAAGAAATTACTTTCCTCATGACACTATTTACTAAGTATTCTATTTTAAACATTGTTTGTTGTATACTTGTGTTGTTCCTGTTTAGTCTCAGAGTTTATTGTTTCTATCAATTTTGGTTACTATTTACTTTAGTCGAGGGTGCCTATGACACGGCTGTCTAGCGCCATAAAAACGTAGTAATCATCTACCATAGTTTGTAATTTTTGTTCAGACACCGCTTTCTTTTAAAATTTTGTTTTGAGTCCTGAGAAATATTCCTAAGGTTTATATATATACGCAGATAATATTCTTCCATTAAGTATATTTTTCGTGCTACTGAGCTGAATTGAATTTAATGTAAGGTTTTTATTGATACTTGGTATGCATGTTGGGTGCATCAATAGTCAATGGCAATAGGCACCGTAAAAAAGAAAGGACATCACATTTTGAAGTATCCAGAATGATAAAGGCTGCATTCACTCCACGCTGGAAGGGAAGGGGAGCCTCAGACCGAAATGCGAACTCAAAAGAAAATCTTTTGTGTTGCCACCCTTTGAAAGTTTTTGAGAACAATAGAAACCCCGGGCTAAGTAATATTCTCTTCTCCTGCTAACTTCGCCGATACTTGTCGCAGGCGCGGAGCTGCGCTGCAAAGGAACCAATCACCAAAGGAAAGATCTCTGCAGGAAATTAAAATAACGTTCGCGTTGCTGAATGAGTCCGAGGCATCCTGTTGCGACTAAAGTGTTTATTACTGACGGCATCGGTAAAAAGCATTACCCCAAACTTCGTTGACACGTCAAGTCACAACGTTAAGAAAGTAATGAACGCTTCATAAAATCACACAAAAGTCAAGATGGCAGAATAGTCCACCATAAACCATCGATGACGAGGCAAATGATACAATATTCATTTCGCTTCGACTGACACCATCTTCAACAAAAGAATGCGTCATATGTCGTGTCTTATGTTTGTACAGGAGGAATTTAAAACAAATCCCATGTCATTCATTGTTTTCCTCATCAGTTCGTAGATTCAGCATGAAATTTTTGGGTTTCCTGTTCATTGACTTCCTGTCATTTTATGTTAGTAGTAAAGAAACAATTGAGTTCGGAAGAGAAGGATGGAAAACAGCACATCACTGTCAGTCAATGACGCTGCTGCTAAAGTAACTTGTGTTGTTAAAGGTAGTTCAGTCTGTGATAAGAAGTGACCAGCTCTTATGAGTAATGAATGGAAAAGCCCTGAACTCTGAGCTAAGCATTAAGTGTGAACTTTAAAGCGACAGCGTGAAACTTTAAACACGGTCTTACTCGTTAACACTAACAGGATAGCCACACACACGCATGCACACACTCACACACACACACACACACACACACACACACACACTTATTCAGTTAAAGCGTAGGTGAAACTGATGTTCACGTAGCTAAAATTTGAACATTGAACAGTAATTAACGATTCTGTAGTGGCAAAATTATTTCAGTGATGGCCTCTGATGCATAAGAATCTTCACAGGCGATGATTAGAATAAGTTTGAAGTATATGGAGGTGTAGCAGCTTGGTGCTGCATCACGTTTAAGTAACAAAGGTATGACTTGGTTTAAGGCGAAATAACTCACAAAGAAACACAACATGCCTAAAGTCACAACGAGCTATGGGAATACTAAGTTCTCAGTAGACAACGTTTAATAAACGCAATGTTTCTTTCATAAGTCAGGAAAGTGTGGCAACTTTGAATATACAGGACAACGGATTAAGAAGACAACGTTCTTCACCATAATCAGCTTCCACTTAGACAAAACTGAGGAACCTACGAGTTATAATTCCACTGTACGGATGAGTACTGTACGAATATAAAGTAATCGTGTGTAAACTGTGCAGAAATTTAGCAAACAGTTCCCTAAGCCTCACCACGGCAGGTAATTGTAAACATCTAAACTAGTTTCATCATTGTAAAATAAGCAAACTAGCTCAGATCGGGACCAGACAAAACTATTCTTCCTCTCAAGGCAGGCCTCTGAGCAGTAAAAAGACAAAACACGGCAAGATGGAGTCAGGTTCAAACAATGAACAACTCATCGCTTCCAAACTGCAAGAGCTTCCCATTGGCTAACAGTCAAACCGACCTCCCATAGCCGGCCAAATGATTCAATGGACGAGCAAACAGATTGCTCAAAGAGCTTGTTTCAGTCAATCGAAGCTGGATATAATGGCGATACGTAAAGTATAAGAAAGATAACTTTCAAGATACACTAAAAACAAAATATTTTGGGTACAAAATGATGTTTCTGAATATCCAGGTAACTTTAATCACACTTCCTAAGTAAATCGAACCAATTCTGAGTGTGCTCTGGAGCAACCACCAAAGGTCATTGCAGATCGGTGTATGACATTCTAACACATTTAGGATAAATAAAGTTATAGAAAAATAAATTAACGTTATTTTTAAATGAAATGAATCAGGGTAACCCCATGGCAGAGCCTGCTGGGTTGACATTACACAGTAGTAAGCCATGAAATTTTCAAAACTTTAAACTTATGGTTCTAATATACTAACATCTGTGAAAAATCTTCAGGTCTGTCGATTACAAAAACCAAGCCATGTACATATCTTGCATATCTTGTTCTAAACCGAACGAATTTAAAAGAGATTACCTGGGCACTAAAAAGGAATAGTAAGATATGAACTAAATTCAACTGCTGGGGAGTAAGATCTTTCGAAATAATCTAATCAATAAAGAAATATATTATATTAGATATCTTTCAGCTAGATATTCTGAACACAATATGAGTTTAAAGCATGAAATAGGAGTGTAAGTCACTTATATACATGTCTAAAACTAACAGATAAAGACATAGATACAGTATCCTTCATATTGATTGTAAGTAAGCGTATTAAAATTAAACTAAGTATTAATAACACTAGACACTGCATTGTCTATATGTTAATATACATACTTGGGTACGTAAAGCTTATTAGCAGAAAAATTTCGCTGTGTGAAAAGAAATTAATGGGGACAACTACTCTATAACAATGTTTTAAAGGAGGTTGACGATATCATGTATGTAGTCATTTTTCAGATAAGATAATGCAATTCTATGACAAATTAACTGATGAAATTTTGACACATATTGTTCGTAAAGAGGAAAAGACAGGAAACTGTCAGTAAGATAAATGTGATTTTATCAAAACCGTTGGCTGTCACAGGCATTTTAAAACATACTATACATCTTCCTTGTGGGAAGTTCATTAATTGTTTACACGATAGCCACTGAGCTATGAACCAGTGTTCTACAAAAAGAATTCTTTCTGCCCGGAACTGAGTGAGACAGATTCCATGAACCCAACTTCCTATTAAGTGTGTAAGCTATAGAAACAAAAATTATTTTCATGGAAATTCATTGTTAAAATAATATAAAGATAGACAAAGTAACTGGTTATCTCTGCATCTACAATATGTAACATGAAGTATAAAAAGTCCAAGTACTAAAACCAAACTAAAGGTCCAATGTAAACACTACATTTATTATTTAAATTCACATGAATATAACAAGGTACAACAATTCGACATCACAAAAATTAAACCCGGAGAACAACCAGTTTCCACCATAAACAAATACTAATACAATTAATTGATATACATCAAGACCGGGCAGATTGCGTAGCTAGGAAGTGAACAAATAGTTGAATGACTACTTGCTTTGATTGACAATTACGGAATTTACTGTCTCAGCGCAGCTGCTCAGTCTTCACCAAATTTTGATGGTTAGCACTGTACCTCGCCAGTGAAATTGACTCTAGGGTTGGTACATTCCTGGTGTGACAAAAGTGTTCTCTGCAGGGCTGCTGCCAGGTAAACGGTCCACTTTCTCAGGCAGCAACCAGAAAAATAGCATGCAATTGACGTTGCTAAAATCATACAGCTATCCACAACACAATTTAAAGAAATGAAAAGGAATGTTACAACATGGTACATGGATCTGTGGGAATCAGTATAATTACAAGCATAACTTACTACCAGCTAGTTCCCAAATTAGCATGTGGACATTAAGAAATGAATTAAAAATGAGAGGTCGGGTTTGAAATAGTGATCCTCAGCATGCCAACCAATGATGCTAATTACTGTACCACACTGCTTGTGGAATTGTTTGTGTAATTCCCTCCCTTCCTGAGAAATAGTTGGGCGCTGTTTCAGAAATTCTCACTGGAGCCTACTGCAGCACGCCGGATCTAGATCGTATCTGCGTTACTCTGTGCGACGGCGCTAGTGGATCCACACTTTCTGGTCATATTCTCACGTCCTCTTGCAGAGGACATGGATGACGCCTCTGCGCCTTTGTCTTTGTAATGAACGGTCATAATTTTCGACTTCATATGTGACACTCAGTAAGCAACGAAGAATACGATACAACCCAAACTAGGGGTTTTGTAATATTTTTGATAGTCTTGCATTCTGTGTAGCTCTTATGATCCTAACCAAGTCACCCAGGCTGTATCTCACTGATCGGCGCTCGGCATTGGAGCGCTCTCGATCCTTCTTCTGGTTGGCCGGGGTCCATATTTGAACCAGTAATACGGCGTCTTCAGTCCTGATGATGAAATGTTTCATGTGGTCATCTTAAGAAACGTCAAGTTGAAATGAGATCAGTGTATCCACCTTCGTTTCGGTCTCGTGATAATGGAGCAGCAAGAATGGTATGAAGTAACGAAATGACCGAGTTGTGTTCTTTGCAAATAACACAGTGAGCAGTATTATAACCTGATCTCTCTATTTGACGTAAAGGAAAAACGACAGCATATCTCCCCGAGTATTTTCAAACAGTTCTGTGAGGCCATTCGTTTGTGGATGGTAAGCAGGTGTCATCCTCTGAGTGATTTCGCAATGTGAAATTTCCTTTGATACCAGTCTCGAATGGAAAGCTTTCCAACAATCAGAGGCCATCAGGTAGGTGGTCCTAGCTCAAAATGATACCCTCTATAGGGAACTTTGAACATCCAGAGCTTCAGAAGTTGGCACAGCTTTAGCGACAGCAGGAGATTTTCACTGTGCAGAAGAGTGTGCACTGATATCAAAGTTTCTGGCAGATTAAAACTGTGTACTGGACCGAGACTCGAACTCAGGACCTTTGCCTTTCGCGGGCAAGTGCTCTACCAACTGAGCTACCCAAACACGACTCACGACCTCTCCTCACAGCCCTAAATCTGCCAGTACCTCGTCTCCCATCTTGCAAACTTCTGTGAAGTTTTAAACTTCAGGATAGCTGGCCAGACATGGGCTGTGTTGATGAGCAACAGTTTCTGTCTCATTGGATCATAATTCATCTGATCAAATGTTCCACTAATTAATTGCAATTCTCCTTTGGTTGGGTCCTCATTTCTCAGGGTTTCTACAGTTTTGAGCATGTTATCTAGCCTCTGTTCAATATCCTTTAACGCACGTATCACTGAGATTTTATCTATTATGCTGTGTTTCGCCGAAGGTTTCCTGGAAAGGTACTCAGCATCCTTGTGTTTGCGTCCAAGTTTGTTTACTACTGTTATGTTGTACTTCTAAAGCCTCAGTGTCCATCTTATCAGTCAACTCAGCATATCCTCCAGGCTAATCAGGGAGCATAGAGAATATTTCTCTATCACAGCTGTGATTGCTTTGCCAAATAAATACGGCCAGAACACGTTGATGGCCCAAAGAGTTGCGAGAAAGTCTTTCTTGATTGTAGAGTAATTCATCTGAGTCTTGGAGAACACTCTGAAAGAATAAGCTATTAGCTTCTTATAACCGTTCCCGAAATGTGTTAGAACTGTCCCGATTCAAAAACCAATAGCGTGAGTGCGAAGTTCCGTCTCGTCATTCTAGTATTAAAATGCTAAAACTGAAGAATATGTTGCCACATGAATAAGTATAAGGAAGATCTTTCTTTCCCCTTGTTCAAGTAAATTTGACGTTTCCACCGAGTAGTCCCCCAAGCGACGTCTCTTAGTACAGAAGGCCTTTATCAATCGCCGGTAGTAAGAGCACATTCAGAGAAAACTTCTCCCATCACAAATTTGCCGAAGAGTCGGAAAATATGTGACAGCTTTTATTTTCTCTGGATCGGAGCGCACTGTGTCACTATTCAGTGGGTGCCCCAAGATTTTTATTTCTTGAACCATGAAGAGGAACTTTATGGGTTTCAGGTGGAGACCTGCAGTCGGAACGCACTCCTCAATTGTATACAGTCCAAACGGAGTCACTTACTATAGAGGCCGTAATGAGTTATGATGGCAGTCTATCCCCATTTGGCATCTTGAACCTTTATTTCCCAGTAGCCTTTCTGCATGTCCACAGTTGACAAATATTTTGTTACTTTCAAGCAGTCATGTCATCATTGCCACATCCAAATGACAGTTCGACAGTAGCCCCCACCCTTGTGTTGTCTGTAGTGGTACTGGAGCGCCCTTCTTCGACACTGACACTAAGCTGCCCGTTCACGACTGGTTCAGCTGTCCCTACGCAGATACGAGCCCTTTAGGAACGAGTTGTGGCTACTTGTGACAGTTAGCGATCCAAAGTTCTGCTTAACAACCTAAAATGCTTATGATCGCCGGTGGCACGTAGATTTATTTTTTGAATGCGAGCAGCTTTTTGCAGTTGACGAAAACTTCGCAGTCTAAAGGAGCATCTCGACTGACGACTGGAACTAATGTTATTGACGACGGTGAGGTAACGACCTCTTCAGTGGCAAACAACCGCTCCGAAGAATTTTTGCTGTAGGTGTTTGTTGCGATAGCCTTGTCAATCTGGAGTTCCGATCTACAGTCTGTCACTGCTTGTAATGGTTGTAGGAAGTAACATCCGAAAATCAGATTGTGACTACATTCTGCTAAAACGATAAAATCTTTCATTGTTACTCTTGTAATTCATGTTCCTGTCAGCTGGATGTATTTCGCATTTGAGACCTTCAGAGCAATCGGTTTTGTAGCAGGGTCATAACCTTTAGGCTGACAACAGTAAGCATTCGACATTACACAGAAAGAAGTCCTTAAATAGACTAGCGCCCAGACAGATTGGCTGTCGATGACTGTATCAATGAGATATTCAGACAGCTTGCTAACTGTTGTGGATTGGGGATGTTCATCAGACTCTCCCTCATTTCCATAGATGGTCACCTCGTTTGGTGTTCCTAAATTCGGTGGCTATGCTGTAAAGATCCTAACCAAGTCACCCAGGCAGTATCTCACTGATCGGCGCTTGGCATTGGAGCGCTCTCGATCCTTCTTCTGGTTGACCAGGGTTCATATGCGAACCAGTAGTACAGCTTCATCAGTCCTGGTGATGAAATGCGTCATGTAGTCATCTTGAGAATTGTCCAGTTGAAATTAGATCAGTGTATCCACCGTTGTTTCGGTCTTGTGACAATGGAGCAGAAAGAATTGTATGAAGTAATGTAATGACTGTTGTGTTCAAATGGTTCAAATGGCTCTGAGCACTATGGGACTTAACATTTTAGGTCATCAGTCCCCTAGAACTTAGAACTACTTAAACCTAACTAACCTAAGGACAGCTCACAACACCCAGTCATCACGAGGCAGAGAATATCCCTGACCCCGCCGGGAATCGAACCCGGGAACCCGGGCGTGGGAAGCGAGAACGCTATCGCACGACCACGAGCTGCGGACGATTGTTGTGTTCTTTGCAAATGACAGAGTGAGCAGTATTGTAACCGAATCTCTCTGCTTGACGAAAGGGTGAACATCGACAGCATATCTCCCCGAGTATTTTTAGACAGTTCTGTGGAGCCATTCGTTTGTGGATGGTAAGCAGGTGTCAACCTGTGAATGATGTCGCAATGTGAAATTTCCTTTGATACTAGTCTCGAATGGAAAGCTTTCCAGCAGTCAGAGGTCATCAGGTAGGTGGTCCTAGTTCAAAATGATATCCTCTATAAAGAACTTTGAACTTCCAGAGCTTCAGCTTCAGCGATAGCATAGTGGCCGAGGTAGTCAGTGCAAACTGTTATTCATTGAAACCCGCCTGTCGTGGAAAAACTTCAGGATAGCTGGCCAGACATGAGCTGTGTTGATGAGCAACCATTTCTGTCTCATTGGATCATAATTCCTCTATACAACGTTCCATTAATTAATTGCAATTCTCCTTGGGTTGGATCGTCATCTCTCTGCACGGCGACGTGGAACGGCTGCGGCCTGTCGGAAGCGACCTCGTCCAGGATACGGTGGTGTTCTCTGCAGTCGACTGCCAAGAATTCTACTATTGTGATGGTTACGTTGTGCCACGACATAGTCGTCGAACGCTCGGCCACTATCTTTGTAGTAGCGTACAACATATCCACGGCATCAACAGTATAAACAGACTGCCGTGTTGTTCCCTCTCCTCCAAATGTCTGTTTTTAGCAGAGGAACTGGTCGTAGGGTACGGGTGGCTGTCGAGGACAGGTTGGGAAAAGTGCCCACTTGGTTTTATTTTCTCGGGTATCACTACAGGCACGTGGCGACTATTTAGAGAGAGAGATCTCTAGTGTTATCAGCGAGTTTCGTGAAATATCTTGTATTTTCCCTTCGTCTCATGTGACGCAATTGGCAAATTCATTTGCACGTATTAAAAAATATCTGGTGAAACAATCAATAGCTGCAGTGCTGCTCAACTTTATACAGGGTGAGTCACCTAACATTACCGCTGGATATATTTCGTAAACCACATCAAATACTGACGAATCGATTTCACAGACCGAACGTGAGGAGAGGGGCTAGTGTAATTGGTTAATACAAACCATAAAAAAATGCACGGAAGTACGTTTTTTAACACAAACCTACGTTTTTTTAAATGGAACCCCGTTATTTTTGTAGGTACATCTGAACATATAAACAAATACGTAATCAGTGCCGTTTGTTGCATTGTAAAATGTTAATTACATCCGGAGATATTGTAACCTAAAGTTGACGCTTGAGTACCACTCCTCCGCTCTTCGATCGTGTGTATCGGAGAGCACGGAATTACGTAGGGATCCAAAGGGAACGGTGATAGACCTTACGTACAGAAGAGACTGGAACAGCACATTACGTCCACATGCTAACACCTTTTTATTGGTCTTTTTCACTTACGCACATGTACATTACCATGAGGGGTGAGGTACACGTTCGACGGGCGTTTCATAGGACGTGGAGGACGCATAAATTGGCCAGCCCGTTCTCCTGATCTTACACCTCTAGACTTATTTCTGTGGGATACGTTAAAGGAGAATGTGTACCGTGATGTGCCTACAACCCAGAGGATATGAAACAACGTATTGTGGCAGCCTGCGGCGACATTACACCAGATGTACTGCGGCGTGTACGACATTCATTACGCCAGAGATTGCAATTGTGTACAGCAAATGATGGCCACCACATTGATCATCTATTGGCCTGACATGTCGCAACACACTCTATTCCACTCCGTAATTGAAAACGGAAACCACGTGTGTACGTGTACCTCACCCCTCATGGTAATGTACATGTGCGTCAGTGAAAAAGACCAATAAAAAGGTGTTAGCTTGTGGACGTAATGTGCTGTTCCAGTCTCTTCTGTACGTAAGGTCTATCACCGTTCCCTTTGGATCCCTACGTAATTCCGTGCTCTCCGATACACACGATCGAAGAGCGGAGGAGTGGTACTCAAGCGTCAACTTTAGGTTACAATATCTCCGGATGTAATTAACATTTTACAATGCAACAAACGGCACTGATTACGTATTTGTTTATATGTTCAGATGTGCTAACAAAACTAACGGGGTTCCATTTAAAAAAACGTAGGTTCGTGTTAAAAAGCGTACTTCCGTGCATTTTTTTATGGTTTGTATTAACCAATTACACTAGCCCCTCTCCTCACGTTCGGTCTGTGGAATCGATTCGCCAGTATTTGATGTGGTTTACGAAATATACCCAGTGGTAACGTTAGGTGACTCACCCTGTATTTTATTTAATACTGGTTCTGGCGGCTGATTATGATGAAGGGTATGTGGTGGAGACAGGTCTCATACACCCTGTTAGTATGCATGAAATGACAAGTGACTTGCCGTTATGTCCAGAGCAAGAAGTTTCGCGAGGAAGCACATTCCCTAAAATGATGACCATGACCACTGTTGGACACAAGCAGATTGAGCCATGCTGTGGCTCGCGTGGGTGCTGTTTCTAGGTTTCCGCCCTCTGTTGGAGGCCAGATGGTATCGTTTAGTTGGCATGGTTGCAGTTGTTTGTCTTCTTCTCGTGTTGGCTGGCGCCATTCGGTTTCGCAAGCGTTGCTTGTCCGCTAGTGGCAGCAGCGGCGGTTGTCGATATGTAGTAACTGTTGTCCTATCTTTGGGGCGATGTCGTTGTTTTTCGGGGTAGTGTGAGTGGGCCAGTTCGGTTGGGGACTCAGGAGGAGCCAGGTCCGCGCAGTGCGTGAAAACGCGAGGACCGCTGGAGGCACTCATGGACTCCGGATGGAAGAGCTGTAGTCACTAGGGTGCACAACCTCGTCGTAAACCGGATCCAGCAAGCCTTAAGATGAGTGCATTTCAATCCAAGTAGAGAAACCTCCACACAATATTCTGGGGACGTAGTGCAGACCGCCACTTCCGGCTTTGGCGTATTGTTCCATCGTTGCATTTGGTATATCTGACGTCAGGTAGCTTCTGCAAGATTATCATTAGTCATTCGTTAGACTGCCAGTAGTCTGAGTTATCATCTTGTGAAGTGAATGCAACTCTTGGCTGCCTATCTCATCGCTCGCGAAGGTGTTTGTTGCAGAGGTCGATTACTGGAGCACCGTCTGGATCAGTTGCTTGTTTTTGTTACTAACTTTTGCTACTGTATTGGCTGTTTTACAGCAGGTTTCAAATTTTTTTATATTATTGCCGTTTCTCGCGTGTAAGGCCTTGATCTGTGATTGTGGTCATTTGCTTTCAAATTCTAGTTTCGTATTTCTATTTTAGCAGTAAGCCTTAAAACCTTATTTGCTGCCATTCTTGGTGTATGATGCCTTGTGCTGTGTTTTTGGCGACTTAGTTTAATATTTCAATACCTGTAAGTTGTAAATTGCAGCGAGTTCTTAAGCAATTCTTAATTTATTGCCATTCCTGGCCTGTAATGCCTTCTGCCAAGATCACAGTGACTTGCTTTTAAAACATTATCTATTGTATCTGTATATAATGCTGATTTGCTAAATTGTAACTGACTGAAAACACTATTATTTGCACAGTTGTTTATTCCTTCTTTAATAACATGAGGTAATTTTAATTTATTGTTGAGTCTGGAATTACTGATTTAAAATAAATAGTGTGTAACTGTAAAAGGCAACCAGTAGTAACTGATTACGGTCCTGTCCACAATCGTAACCCATTCCTGCCTTCGCTTGACTCCCAGGTTTCACAGAGGTACATAATTCATTATCTTAATCTCCATAAGTGCCCCAGCATAGGGCCTTGGAATCCACATGGTTTAAGAATTCATAGTAAGTGGGGTGTCGTCTTCAATTTTTTAAGTGCTCAAATTGCTGGCCGCCAGCACTTACACATTCCTGTAATCGGGACGATACCCTCAAGCACACTTTGGCACGGAATTCTTTATTGTTATGAATGTCTTGGCATGCCTATCCTCTGGACCGGCACATGTTATCAGTACTACAAGGTTTCCTTGTAAAGATTTTATATTTGATATCACCACTAAAAATGTCCGTTGGAGTAAGGCTTGATGTTAGTGGTGGACAGGCAATTGGCCGCTGTCGGCGTATCCATCAGCTGGGCCATTTGTTGACAAGAAACCAACGCACCGATAACGCATAGTTGGGAGGAGCTCTGTTTTTCTAGGAACTGAACTCTTCATTACCTGCTGTAGAAATAATCGTCAAATCCAGCATCTGGCAGTATGTTACGATAGGCGTCGTGGGCAACAGTTCCATGGAAAGATACAGGCTCGATAATCCCCTAATATGTAAGACACGCCCAAAGCGTAACCCGAAGTTGATTCGTTTGTAATTCTATTTTTCATGTGGGTTTTCTGTGACGTAGTACACACAATTATCACTATTAACAGTGGCTTACAGCTCAACAACAGATCAACAAATTATTTGAAGTACGCGGTTAAATTGGACTTTTTCATTCAAAAGCAACTTGCAGGGTTCTAAACGGTTATCTGGATCATCCTCTCAGTAATATGTATCTTGGCCGGAACACATTCAAACCTAAATGTTGTATTAGACGACCAAAGGATCTGCGGGATATGTCCATCTCAACGAAGGGTCTTCTTTTGGATTTCTTTGGGCTGTGGATAGAAGTCTATCATTTCAATTTCACGGTAGTAACGCGCACTGGTCGACCATTCCCTGACGCATTGTAGATATACCCATTTCGATCAATTTTGTCGCCTATTTGATGGAAGTGTGTTAAATTCGTCTGTCCATTTCCCTAGAGCCTGTTCAGAAATCTGTGTCTTCCAGTATTGTTTAATTATTTGCTTTCGTTGGTTGTTGCTGAAATTCCAAACATCACTATCGGAATATCTAAAAAAAATTGAAAAACGGTCTCAGAACAGATTAAAGTTAGTATATGTACTTATGAAACCTCCAGCATTTATCTTCTTTCAAGACAACGAAGTTTTTGTACAATGGTATTTCGTAAAATACATATATATTAAGACGTCAGTGTATAACAACTTGGCGGAAAGCTATGTTTGCAGGTGGATGTTAAGGTGCCTTCAAATTATTTAAGAAAAGCATAACAAAATCACGGGGTTCCCAAGCTATGAAACAGGCATTGGTGCTGTGAGAAAAGGAAACATGTCGATTGCTATAGCAGCGATACTATTCACTGTCTCAAGAAACGCACATAAAAATATGGGTTAGCAGCTCAAGACAAGAAGATTCTTAGGAACTTGATATATGCCATCCCACCAGTTGTATCTGGTGATTCGACAAAATCCTTTGAGAAATTTCGTCGGCTCCTGACATGCGTCTCTGGAAAACAACGGTGGGTGTTTGCTGTGTTGCTGATTTGCTGCTGTTTTGGAATCCATTGCTCTCCTTAATGTACGGGCCTTAGGGAAGATTTTTTTGTCCATGTAGTAGACGCCTTTTACGTTGCCTAACTGGAGCCATGCTGTTGTAGACGTTTTGAAGTACAAATCACATCCGCTAACAACTAATGTCATATCAAACTCACTGCCAAGTTCCCTACCAGTGACCTAACAACTGCACTATACTTGAGTTCTAGATCTTGCTATAGTAAACAGAAAACAGAAAGTCTTACGAAGTCTGAGAAAACATTTCCTTGATCCAATGTGTGCACAGATCAAATGAGTGTGCCAAATCAGTTTTTGACTAATTTCGCAGGAATTTTAACAATCCAATGTGAATGAATTACACTTATTTGTACAAACAAGTTATCGTCTTTAGACAAGTAAACTGCCTAAATGCAACGTTGTTTTAATATTTCCATATCTCCTTCACCTCTCTGCTAGATGGATCTTTAACATGGTTATTTGCTATATTGTCAAGTTAAGATGTAATGAAAGTATCAAATGTTACATTTTGCAAATATTTGAAAATGAACTAATTTTCATCAAAAAAAAAATGGTTCAAATGGCTCTGAGCACTATGGGACTCAACTGCTGAGGTCATTAGTCCCCTAGAACTTAGAACTAGTTAAACCTAACTAACCTAAGGACATCACAAACAGCCATGCCCGAGGCAGGATTCGAACCTGCGACCGTAGCGGTCTTGCGGTTCCAGACTGCAGCGCCTTTAACCGCACGGCCACTTCGGCCGGCAATTTTCATCATAACTATGCTTGGTCACATGATTCAGACCTAGAGGAGGTATTGAAAGGTCATCAATAATGACAGTATCTCCCAGAATGATCGTAATCATGAAGTTGTAAATAAAAATTCCACTTGTGTAAGCGGACATGAGTCAACTTTGCACTCTACAAAAATTCTGAAACTGAGTTGTCCCTATAGATCTTGGTCACCTGATCAACCAAATAACATCTAAATTTATCAGATTCCCACACAACAGCCAGAGCTTCAAGTACATAATCGAATAGTTTACTGGGCACCCATCTTGTAGAAGCAGTTGTATGACTGCTCATATCTCCATCTAGATCATATTCTTGGAAGAGCTCAGCGCCCATACCCATCTTAGAAGTGTCTGAAACTGGACAAAAATTCCTACATAAATCAAAATGTGACAGAGAAGGAACCTCCAAAAGAAGCTGTTTCACCTACTCAAGTTCTACCTGTGCTTGGGCATCCCAGTCGCAAGAAGTATTGTTACCCTTAAATGCACAAAGTCGTGACATGAACAAAATACTAGTATATTAATTCATAAATCTATAATAAGTGTTAACTAACCCAAAAAATTTCGAATCTGTTTCGTCACTCTGGGAACAAGGAAGTCTCGAATTGACTCACTTATCTCTTAAGTCAGTTAAGAAAGGAATTCACCATCAAATTTTTACAAATGCTCATCTCTTTCAGTTTCTGGTACGATAATTGTATTTATCAGTCTAGAAACCAACACCAACTTGATAACATCCACCTTCTTAGGAACCACCAACAGTGTGTTATTATATGAACTGACAGGTGGCTCAGTCACACATTTCTGCAACGTTTTCTCAATCTCAGCCCCCACTCTCTTCATAGGTTAATATTATTGGATATGGTGTGATAAAAATCTCTTGTGGTCTTTAACCTTGAACTGACATAAAAAATCTGTGATTTCACCTAAATTTTCAGAAAATGCCGAAAAAGAAAATCACTGTACACCAAACAAATTTCTTTCACTACCTCAACTGCCACCTCAGTACAGTCATCCCGGTTCCATACTTCTTGTAAACTATAACCATGTCCTTGACAAACTAGTAATAAAAATACTCAGTCACTTTTCTGGCTCACAACAGGCTTCACCTCGAAAGACGACTCAGGTCTGGTGAGAAATTTACCACAGTGGTTCGAACTCTTTTCTCCAATAACAAATTCATCAAAATCAACTTATGTTCATCGTACTTCAAAATCAATTCATTGCAACCCAAAACCATAGCTGCTTGGTGTATCGACAAATAATTAGTCCCTAAAATTGACTGAAACGCCTACCTTGATTAAATTAAAACAATTCGCAGAAAATCTGTTACCTTTACAAAGAAATTAAATTCCTATTTGTCTCTTCATCACTGCACTTTTCCCATTGATAGCCCCTTTCATCTTGGTTGGCTGGAAAGGAAGAACGGGCCATGCACCTACACATTCACTCTTCTGAAATACTGACTCCGTCAATACACACACCTGGCTACCTGTATCCAGATCACAAGAAAAAATAATTCCATTAAAATCTATTTGAAGCACTGGACTGACCAATGAGTTTATATTCCCTTGTCTTTCAGTGAGTAAACGTTCCCTCACAGTTTCAAAATTCCCCATGTTCGCTAGTTCATAGCTATTGTTCTTCAGGTTTACAGCACCTGAATTGACAGCCGACAGCAAATGTTAGTGAGGTGACAGTAGGCTTCCCACCAGCACAGTGTTCCATGGATCAGCTGACCGCACCTCCGCAATACTCTGATCCGAATCGCTATCCTCCCAGCAACCACCTTTGCCATTTCTATACGACTCCAACTATGACCAAAACGTCTACCATTCAATTTCTGCATCTTCCAAATATTTTCATTGTGGTTGGGTACTTTGCCCAAATGGCTCTATATATGAGAGTGTGTTGAAAAGTAGTGCCTCTGATTGTTTTGTCTGAAAAGTACTGAAGCTTTTTAAATTAAATAAACGTTATTAACATTCTACATCTGTACTGTCCGTGCCTGCATATTTATTTCATTTATTTCTCAACATAGTCACCCTGGCGACGAGCACATTTCTCTCAACGAGAGACCAGTTTGTTGATACCGTCATTACAGAATGCTGGACTTTGGTGACGCAGCCACAGCCTCACCTCTGCCTGCAAAGCTTCATCACTATCAAAGTTAAGTCCTCGAAGGTGTTCTTTAAGTTCTAGAAACGGATGAATATCGGATGCGACCAAGGTGAACCTGTAGAGAAAATGGTCACTGACAGTGAACGCAAGACTGCGCATTGTTACAGATGACACGGCGCTCATGTGTTGTCTGGTATTGCCATGTATATGGAGAGGGTACTCCATGTGTTTGACGGTCTCTTCGAATTCTAAACTAGATTACAGCACGTTATTTTATGTGAACCGACATAGTTACGTTTCACACCTCCATGTCACGCATTACAATTCGAAACCCTCTAGTGACGGAGTGCTGCAAATACAGTGACAATAAGAATAAAGATGTAGAATGTTAATAACATGTTTTATTTAAAAGGCCTTAAGAGTTTCCACAAAAAGTAAACGCTGGCTTTACTTTTCATCACCACCTCATACCATTCCCATTTCTGTCCTAACTCGAATCAAATCGTTCAAAACCACAACTCCAACTTTTCTGTGGCCTCACTTAAGGATGAAAGAACTGATTATCATTCATACCACGACTGTTTTCATCACTAACAACATATTCCAGTGGTTTAGTAAACTTCGAAATCCCAGTAAGTCATAGTTGCATATCCCATCGAGTATAATTTGATGTGGTTCAAATGGCTATGAGCACTATGGGACTTAACTTCTGAGGTCATCAATCCCATAGAACTTAGAACTACTTAAACCTAACTAACCTAAGGACATCACACACATCCATGGCCGAGGCACGATTCGAACCTGCGACCGTAGCGGTCGCGTGGTTCTAGACTGTAGCGCCTAGAACCGCTCGGCCACTCCGGTCGGCTATAATTTGATGTATCCCTAACAAATGTTTCAGGACACAAATACATATAAGCTCAGCAGGACTCTACAGAAGAATTAAGTTTTCAACAACATGTATGCAGAATCGAATAGGATTGGTAAAACTAGAACTATAGTAATATTACACCATTATAGCGCCCCAGTGCAGGGTGGGGCACCTATGAGCCAGGATGGTGGAGGCGAGGTGGTCCTGGAGGTTCCATAAAAACGCCGCTGCAAATCTAACAACTTCGCTATTTGAAGCGTCGGACACGTGTAGTGCACTGAGTTACTGGACACCTGGAAATCTTCGCAGCCCCATGCTGTACGAGTCTATGCAGTATCGCTGAGTTCGATGTTTCAGTGACCTAACCTGCCTCGCATAACGGCGTCTGTCTTGTTGAATTATTGCAGTCACAACATAATTCACTCATCTTCTGTGTGTGCTGCTGCAATACATTGTTCAGGGCTACACTAATGTTCCCATATGTAATCAGTACGTGATATCATCAAAATACCATGTTTGAATATGTATTTAGCTGCCTCACACCAATATGCAGACAAAAGCAAGTGTCAAAACTCCTCATAAGATTCACAATTCTTAGCTGATGTGTTCATACAAATGACAGTTTCGCCTTCCAACTACCCACACACTGATTCAATTTTATGACCTGCAGGCCGCATGTGGAAAATGAAATTCCTCTAACCAAATAAGAGGATGAATATGAAAAATAAATCTGTTGCGATCTACTAAGAATATAATATAGTGGATTAAAAATGATATTGCCAAACATGGAGACAACTTTCATGTTAAAGGCATTTCAATACGGAAATACACTGAAGAGCCAAAGAATCTGGTACACTTGCGTAATATCGTGTAGGGCCACGCAAGCACGCTGAAGTGCCGCAACACGACGTCGCATGAACTCGACTAATGTCTGAAGCAGTGCTGGAGGGAAATGACACCATGTATCCTGCAGGGCTGCCCATATATCCGTAAGACTACGATGGGAGGAACACAGCACGTTGAAAGGCACTCCAGATATGCTCAATAATGGTCATGTGTGGGGAGTCTGGTGGCCAGTGGAAGTGTTTAAACTCAGAAGAGTATTCCTGGAGCCACTCTGAAGCAATTGTGAACGTATGGGGTGTCGCATGATTCTGCTGGAATTGCCCAAGTTCGTTGGAATGCACAATGAACATGAATGGATGCAGGTGATCAGACAGGATGCTTAAGTACGTTTTACCCATCAAGGTCGTATCTAGACATATCAGGCGTTCCATAATACCCCAACGGCACACGCCCAACACAATTACAGGGCCGCCACCAGCTTGAATAGTCCTCTGCTGACATGCAGGGTCCATGGACTCATGAGGTTGTCTCCATATCCATACACATCCGTCTGCTCGATACAATCCGCGTGCCGAGACCAGTTCCTTCAGTGTGTTAGGAATATAGTGTGCCAATATGTTTTATAATACGTGATGAGGTGCACTGTACGACCTTAACAGACTGTAACTCAATAATAACGGTTCTGTGTGTTACGACCTGTTGAACAGAATGACTTCTTTTTACCCAGTTGGAACAACATCATATAGTTATAGTTTCATCTGTATCAGCATATATTTCACAAGGCACTAGGTGGTTCACATTAGCTTTCTTAAAGCTATTTTTTACTCTCGAATGACGGCATTGGTAATGGCTGGACGGCACATCAAATGCCCTGATCTTATCCGGTTCATCGTAATTTCATTTGCTCTTGGTTTAAGACAGTAGACATGGATTATAGTCTACGCAGGAAAGAACGCTTCGTAAATCAAGTATCGTCGTTCCTTCATATTTTCTCAAGCTAGATTCACTACTATGTTCGTCGTATTCTCTGTCACTGGCAGTTTATTATTAACAGCTCTCTTTTGAATTCCTTCGACCTGCTTCTTTAAATCGACCCAGTGGTCACAGATACTGCAGAAGCATGGAGCAGGAGCAAGAATTTTTGCACGTTCTCAGTATTCTCCGAATATGTGCCCTTCCCAGAACTGTCTTTCTCTTTCCCATTACCATCGCCTTACAACGTTATGTTCGTGTAGTTAACACTGGTACCTTTCTAGTTGCTATGTTTCTGTTTTGTATATGCATGACAGTATCACTTCCGGGTTCATTATATTATATAGGGTGTATCATTCCTAATGGCGTGAACACATACTGTTGAAAGTACACGATACTAGACGCAAATAAACGTAGTACACATGGGCTCAAAAATGCATGCCCGAAGAGCTTTGGAGCGTCGACAATGTGAAACGTATCTCTTCTATTGCAAGCTCTCTGCTTTTCATATTTTGAGAGAGGGAAGAATGCTCCAAAACAAGAAAAAATTTCAGTAACTGAGAGATCTAAAGTGCATACCTAAAGAGCTGATAGCAGTTGTTCATCACATTAGTCTACCTGCTAAACGAGAATATAGTTCCCTATACCAACGTTCCGACAGAAGATAGCTAACGTTATGCTGTTAACAGAGATGTTCGGCAGTACTTCGTGAAGGTAAGAACGATTCCGTTATACACTCCTCAGCCACTAGTGCGTTTACCTTTTCACTGAGTGGTATTTGCCATTCTGATGGTTATACAGACGTTCAGTTTCTGTGGGGACATCATAGATGCGTTCTGGGTGTTAGTTCAACCTCAATCGTCGTAAAGTAAATAACTGACAAAATTTGTTACGATTCATGCTCATGCAAACCATTTCTCAGAGCCCGCTGGTCAGTTTTTATTACACAAAACGCGAGGTACCGCCACTGAGTACTCGGCTGCAAGCAATAAAACACTACTGTATCACAAGGTGTCGAACCTCATCAGAAATTGCAATGGAGAATAGCGTTAACGGGTTTCCCAGGGAAATTCTTGGTACTCGTTCCAGGAAAAACAAATCCAATGAAGTTTGATAAGACTATAAGCTAAAATATATCTTTATAATTACTCTGGTGCTACTCGTATAATGATAAGTCATTGGTAAGAAATATGACTGTCGAATCTGTTTAACAAAAGTATCTTTGTATGTCAGTGTTGTTAATTTTGGGTGGAAAATGTGTCTATTTAACTTCTTCTCAAAACCATGGTAGTGTATTCCACAGAGCTTGTCGCTTTGGTGCAAATTTTCGCAATGATGACTTAAAGGAGCATGCAATGGGAGCTGGCCGGAACACTTCTACACTTCTGGAGAAGAAACACTGCCTTTTAAAACTGTAACAAACGTACAATTTATATGTGTTGTACTACATGGTGATCAAATTAACACTGTCTCAGAATTGATAGCCTATCCAAGTTCAATCATCTGTCCCGGTTGCGGTAGATGTAATTTTGGTTGTATGTCTGAAGGTGCGCAAATAAAAAAAAAATCATCTAAATATGAACGTTAGCTTTAAGACTTGTAACATAGGTAGAGACGTACACTAGGATCACTTTTGTCTGGCCAATAAGACGTCACACGTATTAGGAACCAGCTGATTGCGAACTGAAGGTAAAAAGAGACGCAGTCACAAGCCATCACTAAGCAAAGTAACCAAAATGCCGTATATGGAGGCCCTCAAACGTCGGTCAGCGGGCAGAGGAATCCAGCCAGCAGAAGAATACCAGCAGCTTGGATGAACAAGCCTACAGCAGATACTACTAGCATAATCTTCAGTTAAGCTTGATCACATAGAAAGATTTGCAAACGTTTATCTATCTCTGGACTCGGATTATTGGTTTCCATCGTACATTGGCCTAATGTGCCTATGCTGGTACGTCACTTCCACTGTGACAAGTACTTGAACTTAAGGATTCAATTAGAACAATAGATAGTGGCACTTCCATATTTCGTGGATCGTAATATCATAGGCTGGGGTGTCCATTCTTTCTGGTAATGGAGAATCTTGTAAGACTCATGTGTGCTTTTATAAAATCTACGCTATTCTGCATGTTCATTGAAAACACATTAAGACGAAATAAAATGTTGGCCAGTGAGCGAATCGAGAGTCTCATTTCCTTATCGTTACCATATCTACCTTTTTAGCCTAACATCTGAGCGATTCTACACTGCCTCTAACCACAGAGACCTGAAAAACTACAGAACGACCCCATTGCTGTTTGACTCCTGTGCCCATGTACCAAGAAACTGACGACCTAAAATCGCGGTTACCTCCCATATGAGCGTGAGCTACTGAGTACGTATATTGCGGCCCTAGCTGGGTGACCACAGGCGCATAAAATATTTTCCGGGCCAGATTTATGTCGGTACCCTTTACATTCTCTGGTATGCAAGTGATTACCGTTTCAGCGAAGGCGTAAAAGTAAGCATGACCAACATCATGTGCATTCGGTACAAGAGGCAAGATCACGCACCGTGTTTTAGTGTTCATTTTCTGTTAGAATACAGCATTATGCCTCGCATAAAAAGGTGAAACGCTTATGTGCACTAGTCCGAATTCGATAGCGAAGGAATCACGGCCCTTTGAGACTGTGGTTTTTCGTTCGACGATAGGTTGTTCCCGCGATCTCAGTTCTGCGGTGCAAGTATAGCGTTGACAAGTCGAGGAGAAACATACTAAACGCCATGCAGGATGTACAGGGTGTAACGGATAAAAGTGCAAATATTTTTGTGTGTAGCACATTCTCTGTACGGCAACGACCTTGCCGCAGTGGACACACCGGTTCCCGTGAGATCAGCGAAGTTAAGCATTGTCGGGTGAGGTCGGCACTTGGATGGGTGACCACCCAGGCCGCCAGGCGGTGTTTGCATTTTTCGTGGTGCACTCAGCCTCGTGTTGCCAATTGAGGAGCTGCTCCACTGAATGGTAGCGGCTTTGGCCAAGAATACCATCATAACGGCCGGGAGAGCGGTGTGCTGCCACACGCCCCTCCTATCTGCATCCTCCACTGAGGATGACACGGCGGTCGGATGGTCCTGGTAGGCCACTCGTGGCCTGAAGATGGAGTGAGTGTGAGTGAGTGTACATTTTATGTAGACACATCAGTGTGTAAGTTATTTTCTCTGCGTCAAATAGTCTTCCCACAAATACGTCACGTAATTCAGGTAGTTCTGATGCTTTCTGCACAGGTGAACCTGTACTAGTAAGTGGACCACGCCTGTCAGTATAGACTACGGTTTTGCGTCATTATGTCCACACTTCACCATCTGACCTGCTGAGGGGAAAATAAGCACTAATGGCTTGCTACTGCCACATGTACTTGGAGGCACTACCCAACCTAGAAACATACGGCTTGTAATAGCTATATTTGTAGGTCTGACCATGTTGTTCAGTTCACTGTCCACAGTAACCAATAGAAATATGTACACTTATACCCATTACACCCCGTATTTCAATGGCTAAGGCATATTTGTTACTCAGCCTTGCAGGTTGGTATAATCACAACACATACCTGCAGTCAGGAAATGGGCTTCTCTGTAACAAGACAAGTATCTACAAGTGCAGTGTGACAATGTCTGGAAGTCAGCGAACAATCGGCATGGAGATCGCTGTTGGGACATTCCTTGATGTGGCAGTAGGAACAGGTGCCCCCAACACTACTGCACTAAATGACAATACTAAGCACAGGAGTCTTACCACATGGTCAGTGCAGATTAGTACCAGTTCTGGGTATAGTAGCTGTGCTGTGTGTGGAAGATCCGACAAGAATGAAAGCTGGCATAGTGCATTCGTTATAGTAATAAGGACCCAGCTATGGAGTGGTCGCATGGTGTGCCACTGTGAATAGAATATAATCGCTGTGTCACCACATATCGATACCACCTCCATCAGTTCAGTACCACGAGGACCCTCTGTCGCCGCGATACAGGACAGCCCACAGAGGCACTCGGCCCACTTGTGTTCGGAGCCGCTTCACCACGTGACGTTATGCAGATGTTCACTAGTTGCGGCTCCAATACTATAGTTCGTGCTTTAGTACAGAGAGACTCTTCCCTGTTGAGTTTGAGATTGCTGGTCTCTGATATACGTGCATTATTTGTAAAAAGTCTTCATTCGCTTGGACAAATACAAGTTGAATAAGGTCTTCCATTTACTGTGATTAACATGACTGCCAATCATTTCTGCTACTGTCCAGCCTTCCCACGACGACAGTTGCGGCACTGCACTGTAGTTCTCCTTCCCTTAACGTTGTGTGGGAAGTTTTGCACCACTATCAACTCTTCTTCACGTAGACGGTAATCTGGAGAGCAGCCGTTGCATTTCAGATGTGTTAAGGTTGTTGTTTTTTGGGGAAGGAGACCAGACAGCTGGGCCCGCATCTCGTGGTCGTGCGGTAGCGTTCTCGCTTCCCACGCTCGGGTTCCCAGGTTCGATTCCCGGCGGGGTCAGGGATTTTCTCTGCCTCGTGATGGCTGGGTGTTGTGTGCTGTCCTTAGGTTAGTTAGGTTTAAGTAGTTCTAAGTTCTAGGGGACTGATGACCATAGATGTTAAGTCCCATAGTGCTCAGAGCCATTTGAACCAGACCAGACAGCGTGGTCATCGGTCTCATCGAATTAGGGATGGATGGGGAAGGAAGTCGGCCGTGGCCTTTCAGAGGAACCATCCCGGCATTTGCCTGGAGTGATTTAGGGAAATCACGGAAAACCTAAATCAGGATGGCCGGACGCGGGGTGAAGCGTCGTCCTCCCGAATGCGAGTCCAGTGTCTAACCAGATGTGTTAAGGCTGGTAACAACCCTCCATCGTTGATGTCACTGTACCACAATGTGTCAATAAGACAGTGCAAGACTGCTTATTGTCCATGCTGTTATGACGTATCTGGGCGACATAGATGTTGAACCGTTGCCGTTGTAACATTATGTGATTGCCCTACCATTTTAAATCATTCACTAACCGAGCAGTCGCTCGGCAACAGCTGCAGTTAGCAAATAACGTTGCGAGAATGTAAAAATCGAACGCCCTGTGGCGTGACGTGTTTATTGTGGAAGCGCCGTCAGAGCTATTTGCCTTTGAAAGCCGCTGCGCGAAAGGCGGACAAAAGAAGAACACTATTACACGTTCTTTTGGTGTACGAGATATTCTCGATGAACAAGTATTCACTCTTCTATCTCTTGCAATTTTTCTCGGACACGCATATCTTGCCGCCGTATTATTATTGTTTAAAAATATTATTTTAGTGTAATGTGAAAGTGCCATACTGCATAGAAGTAGATTTATGTGGGAAGCTATATTGTGCGACGTGTATCTGGACCTTCAGAGCACTGTACGTTCGTTATCTATTGATTGCCATAAATTTAAAGTTAAATAGAACTTGTCTATAGACTATTTATTTAGTATGGAACCTATGTCTCACTACTTCATGATCATATGTATCTGATTTTCTTTTATGTTTCTGCAAAGTTTGATACACTACTGGCCATTAAAATTGCTACACCGGGAAGATGACGTGCTACAGACGCTAAATTTAACCGACAGAAAGAAGATGCTGTGATATGCAAATGATTAGCTTCTCAGAGCATTCACACAAGGCTGGGCCCGGTGGCGACACCTACAACGTGCTGACATGATGAAAGTTTCAAACCGATTTCTCATACACAAACACCAGTTGACCGGTGTTGCCTGGTGAAACATATTTGTGATGCCTCGCGTAAGGAGGATAAATGCGTACCATCGCGTTTCCGACTTTGATAAAGGTCTGATTGTAGCCTACCGCAATTGCGATTTATCGTATCGCGACATTCCTGCTCGCGATGGTGGAGATCTAATGACTGTTAGCAGAATATGGAATCGGTGGGTTCAGGTGGGTAATACGGAACGCCGTGCTGCATCACAACGGTCTCGTATCACTACCAGTCGAGATGACAGGCATCTTATCCGCATGGCTGTAACCGATCGTGCAGCCACGTCTCGATCCCTGGGGACGTTTGCAAGACAACAACCATCTGCACTAACAGTTCGACGAGGTTTTCAGCAGTATGGACTATCAGCTCGGAGACCGTGGCTGCGGTTACTCTTGACGCTGCATCACAGACAGCAGCGCCTGCGATGGTGTACTCAACGACGAACCTGGGTGCAAGAAAGGGAAAACGTCATTTTTTCGGATGAATCCAGGTTCTGTTTACAGCATCATGATGGTCGCATCCGTGTTTGGCGGCATCGCGATGAACGCACATTGGAAGCGTGTATTTGTCATCTGGCGTATAACCCGGCGTGATGGTATGTGGTGCCATTGGTTACACGTCTCGGTCACCTCTTGTTCACATTGACGGCACTTTGAACAGTGGAAGTTACATTTCAGATATGTTACGACCCGTGGCTCTACCCTTCATTCGATCCCTGCGAAACCCTATATTTCAGCTGGATAATGCACGACCGCATGTTGCAGGTCCTGTACGGGCCTTTCTGGATACGGAAAATATTCTACTGTTGCCCTGGCCAGCACATTCTCCAGATCTCCCACCAACTGAAAACGTATGGTCAATGGTGGCCGAGTAACTGGATCGTCACAATACGCCAGTCATTACTCTTGATGAACTGTGGTATCGTGTTGAAGCTTCATGGGGAGCTGTGCCTGTACACGTCATCGAAGCTCTGTTTGACCCAATGCCCAGGCGTATCAATGCCGTTATTACGGCCAGAGTTGGTTGTTCTGGCTTTTGAAAAAAATGTTCAAATGCCTCTGAGCATTATGGGACTTAACATCTGAGGTCATCAGTCCCCTAGAACTTAGAACTACTTGAACCTAACTAACCTAAGGACGTCACACACATCCTTGCCCGAGGCAGGATTCGAATCTGCGACCGTAGCTCTGGATTTTGACTTCTCCGGATCTATGAACCCAAATTGCGTGAAAATGTAATCACATGTCAGTTCTAGTATAACATATTTGTCCAGTGAATACCCGTTTATCGTCTGCATTTCTTCTTGGTGCAGCAATTTTAATGGCCAGTAGTGTATGTCGATCCAAATATTGTAGCGCTTCTCCAACCTCACTATGGAGACGTGGAAAGTATGTGAAGAAAGCAATGTAGACATTCTAAACGATTTTAACATAAAAGGATACGTCATTAAAAAGGGAATTTACTTCCAGGTTACATCTGCCCATGTACAGGGGCACTTTTAACTGTCACGGTAAACGGTCTCGAAAACAGATGTAAGTTTAACAGTTTCCTCGCCACAATTCTTCACACTTCGCGTTTACTTTAATGGCTGTGAGCACAGGGAACTGGACAGTGTTTGTCAAAATGTGTCCGTTCTATAACGCAATTTTCCTTTTATATGCATCCCTATCAGATCAGGTCGCACTGTGCAGCCAATTCCACATAAAATCCCAAGTCTGCAGTCGATTCTAGATATTCTAATTTTCGTTTCTGAACTCCTTTCTTCTTCATAAATTCAGCAATAACCAACCTTAAATCGAAAAATCATTCTATTCTTAACCCTTGACTTGACCAACGTACTTTGCAGCGATATTTAGTATCTCAATAATTCTCTTTCAGTTTCTTCGAAAACAATTGTAACTGACAGTGGCATAATGAGTGCTACATCAGAAACCTTTCTACTCGTACCACCAATATCTTAACGTTCTACGTTCCTTCAGATTTAGCATAAAGTGCTTCTTGATATACTGAAAAATGTATCCCCCTTGTAGATCGTTTTGTTTCTTTGCTCTTTTATTTTCAACTAAGTCTTTAAATTCTTGCTGCATGGTATTTTAGTATCATTTCCTAGCAAACTTGCAGTAACCGTCGCTTATGCGACTGCTTAATTTATTTTCAGTATTCTCATCCCTCTCTTCTGTCACTGCCACTCATTTTTATAGGTTTGTGACGACAGATCGACAGACTGCTTCTTTTGTGCAAATATCCACTGGACCCCTGGACGCCCTTCATACCACTAACAAATAGAGAAGGGTGAAAACCGCCGAACTGAAGAGAATTGTGCTGACCGAAAAATGCCTCACCGCAGTATGAAATGTCGCTCTTTCGCGAGTACTTTCGGGAAGGAACGAGCAAAGCCGGGACAGGTAGAGTTTTGGCCCACCCGTGACCCGTACGGTCGGTTCGCATGGAGTTTGGGACGCCGTGGCTGGCCCTTTTTTATTCCCTCAAATCACCTAGAAATGTAATATTGCTATATTTTGTAAGCAAAATATGTAAACTTTTATTACTTTCTAATCTGCTAGATGTGGCCATTTCTATTACCAGCTGTGGACTTACTCAGGTAAGGAAAATCAACAAAACTGGCCAGACTACAATGTAGTGGTAGAGCTGGGTGATAACTTATATCTTGTCAATCTTTAGTTTTTGTTGTTATTTATAAGCTCACTTATTTTTCCATAGTACTAATACACTGAAGAGCCAAAGAAGCTGGTACACCTGCGAGCTCGCAGAAGTGCCGCAACACGATGTGTCATGAACTCGACTAATTTCTGAACTACTGCTGCAGGAAACTGACACCATGAATACTGCGGAGCTGTCCATAAATCCGTAAGAGTACGAAGGGTTGGTGATCGCTTCTGAACAGCACGTTGCAGGGCATCCCAGATATGTTTAACAATATTCATGCATGGGTTTAATCTCAGATAAGTATTGCTGGAGCCACTCTGTAGCAATTCAGGACGTGTGGGATGTCGCATTGTCCTGCTGGAACTGCCCAAGTCCATCGGAGTGCACAGTGGACGTGAATGGATGCACGTGGTCAGACAGTATGCTTACCTGTCCGCGTTGTATCTAGAAGTATCAGAAGCACCATAACACTCCAACTGCACACGGCCCAAACCGAGTCTCCGCCAGCTTGAAAAGTCCCCATCTGACATGCAGTGTCCATGGATTCTTGAGGTTTTTCTCTATACTCCTACAAGTCCATCCGATCTATACAATAGAAAACGAGACTCGTCAGACCAGGCAACATATTTCCAGTTATGTCGATGTTGACGGGCCCAAGCGAGGCATAAAGCTTTGTGTCGTGCAGTCATAAAGGGTACGCGGGTGCGCCTTCAGCTCCGAAAGCCCATATCGATGATGTTTCGTTGAATGGTTCACACACTGACACTTGTTGATGGTCCAGCATTGAAATCTGCAGCAATTTACGGAAGGATTGCATTTCTGTCACAATGTTTTCTTCAGTTTTCGTTGGTCCCTTTCTTGCGGGATCTTTTTCCTGCCGCAACGATGTCGGAGATTTGATGTTTTACCAGATTCCTGATATTCACGGTACACCCGTGAAATGTTCATACGGGAAAATTCCCACTTCATCACTACCTCAGAGATGCTGTGTTCCATAGGTCGTGTGCCAACTATAAGCACCACGTTCAAACTCACTTAGAGCTTCATAACCTGCAATTGTTGAAGCAGTAACCGATTTAAGAACTGTGCCAGACACTTGTCATATATAGGCCGACCGCAGCTCCGTATTATGTCTGTTTACATATCTCTGTATTTGAATAAGCATGGCTATACCATTTTCTTTGGCTCTTCAGTGTATATTGATAGCGATTCATGTAGCACGCTATCACTAAACGATAAATTTTCTTCAAGACACCGAAAAACTATTTTGCAGGTATTTAGTACAACTGCGTTCTACAGTTGACTACGTAACGAAGTTACGCTTGGTATTTGGGCATCCTCCCATTGCAGGTGTTTCATGAATTATGGATGTTGTGTAGAGCTATGTCTCTAAAGAACGTGGCTTCCTCAGCTTCATTGAACTTCGTTATTCAGAGCTATTACAAGGGATTGTTTTATCCGTCATTATGCTGTGATTCCAGTAAATGTTGAAATTTACGTTTTCTAAAAGAATAAGAGGATCGTAGCCCTGTTACGGGTGATGAACTATAACTGATGCCGCTGAGAGCAGATGGCATTGGTGGTGTATTGTAATGTTATGTGTGCCTCACTGCCATTTTTCTTAACTAATTTGTGCCTGTTTTATCTTGAGAAGCTCAGTAATGTATGTAAATACCGTAAATGTAAATGTGATTCAGAAAGTACTTGAAGTGAAGTGAAGTGCAGCTGCACAGCACCAAACTCTTTGGCGCGCAACCCCCGGAACGATAGTACGTAGTTGTGAATCTTTGAGTATGGACTCTAAAAGAAAAGGCAATTGATTTATTAAAAAAAAGACTGTTAATCTGTATCTTGTGGAAAGAGGACGTGTTGCTAGGCTGTCGCGCAGAACGTATTGTTGTATTTAGTGATAAAGCCGAGTAAAGTATGTGTGAGAGTTGACTAAGATTTATGTATACAAATTTTCTGGAAGTGAAGAATAGAAATATCTTGTTTTTGGAAAAGGAGGTGAACTTCATTGTCGTCGCCGTTTATCAGTCGACAGAATTGTAAGTGTACAAAGGTCACTAAAATACAGGAAAAGAAATGCATTCTCTATATAGTTTTCATTCTGTACGTAACAACCTCTCATAATATCTTAATTACAGTCACTGGATTATGTTCTTGTACAGTAGTATGGTGCTGAACTCCACTGACCAATTTTGATGTAGGAGGACGTGTAGTTTGAAGGAAGTTTGTGTGCCAAGCGACCTCCTTTTCTCACGAAAAGCAGATTGCTGTTTCAACTTCTTTACTTACAACAGTGGTCCCTTAGGTATGAAAAGCTACGAAAACTTGGGCTCAAAGCTATCCGCAATACGGCCAAGTAACTAACAGAGTCGTATTTTAAACCTTAAAAAACAGTAACTTCCTCCAAATTATAATACGTCACTAACTGGTGCAGAAGCTGATCATTCAAGGAGGCAGCAACCAAAATTCAGGTACCAGTTACGACTCAAAGTAAAAATCTCAATCAAAAAATCAATCTCTCTCTCTCTCAAAACACATATATAAATATTCATATTATTAAGATAAAATTCAATTTATATTGACGCCCCAACATGGACTGAATGTATTGATTTTTCACAATATTCTTTAGTTGTCTGACGAATTTGAGATACATGGTTCAACGTTTAAGATGGTGGAACTTTTCCAAGTTTTGATTTTGCCATATCTTCTGGAAAATAATGACTGGCATCTCGTTTCAGTTCATTTACTTTGTAACAGGAATTAATATGTGGATTATCTCCTATATCATTTCCTTGTCTAGGTGCCATGATGCATACATTTATTGTGTGTGGAGGCAGTATGCTGTGGATATCTTGGCCGATCTCTGCAGGAGAACCAGTTTTAATGAATTTTTTTTAAAATTTCAGTCTCACACATGTGTGATACAGCTGTGTTTAGCATGCAGATTTGCTCTAATGAATCATTTTGGGGTGCATTTGGAAGAATAAAACAGTTTGGTGACCCCGAGTTTAAAAATCTGGCATTGTATGGTCTACATAAACTTGGCCTTTGTCGAATGTTGGCTTTGGCTTATTGTAGTTCCGCTTAGTAACAGTTTCAGGAGATGCATATAATTGAAAGTAATTGTTGGAGTTTTTATTTTGTTCTTTAGATGCTTCCCTGTATGTGTCAGCTACTGTTGAGTCATGTATAACCGCAAATCTTTTTCCTGCTTCAACAAGCTGTTCTTTAGCATTGCAATTAAACTTCAGTTGCTCATTTGTGCAAAAATCTAAGTTATTTTCTTTCGGCCGTAACCCATAAAGTAGTCCTGAATTCAAGGAATCCTCATGCGAGTTTCTTGTGGCGTCTGTTACATCACTCTTAATGTACGACTCTTTTCCGGGTATGCAGTTATCACACGGAAGACTCAATATTTCTGTTTTGGTATCTGTAACATTATCACATAAGAATGACAAGCAATTTTTATCTAAATATTCAGGGAGAATTGGGTCACTCTGTGTCTGCCTCAAAGTATTAATCCGTATGTCAGTGGGACACTGATTACATCTATCACTCTGTTAATCAGAACAATATAAAAGAAGTATATCTGAAGACTGGAGAAAAGGGATCACAGTGGCAAATCTAACTGGAGTCAAAGGGAACTATGTCATAATTATACGGGAAATATTTTGCTGTACGATGTTTCCAAGGTATTTGGGAAGACTTTAGAAATGAGACAAAAGAAGACAGTAGGAGGAGGAATGAGAGAGGAACAATATGGGCTTTGACACGCAAGAAGACTGCTTCAACGACTTATGCCGCTCGCGCTAAGCATCCTTCTAAAACTCAGGTGGGGAGAATGGCTGCTGTAGAAGCAAGTTCAGGCCCACCATCTACGATGAGTAATGGATGAAGTCCTTCCTCTCTACAGTTCTAAGGCGAAAACGACTCTCCTTGTGATGATCCAGGGCGAAAGTGTCCGTCTGCTGACATTCTAAAAATTTCTCCTGTTCTGCCAGCACCAGACTGTAACTATCCAGTCACTATAGATCTAAAAAGTTTATAATAATAGCAAAAATTTCCCGTCTCCTCAATAATCTGCTGTGATTCTCTAAGAGTGGGGTGAAAGCACAAATTTTCTTTCACTATGAGGGTGTTTTGACGTTCCGGTCAATGACTGCAGCTGCACGTACACACTTGAAAGTTTTAATGCTGCTACAGACATAATTTTGGTGAACCAATCATGAAGTTCCTTATAAAATTTAAACATCATTTTCTGCTGACCACCACTGGATCTGACAGATTCTTCCCACTCTGCGTACCTCGTCTTTTTTCCATCCCTTTGCAGGTCTCTATCGTTTTAGAAAGCAGTCTTTACGCTCACGATGTAAGTTTACAGCCTACCGAATGTTACCTCCTGACCTCTGTAAAGATCTTATCTGAACGCGCAATACCGTCTCTGACAGCACCTTTCCTTCAGTATGTTCCTGGCTGGATCTCTGCCTTTCAGAGAGGAACTGTTTTACGACTCGCTCGCAGTTGCCGTCCCACTCCTATACCCAGCCAGCGAACCAATTTTACTGAAAGATATTACACATATCATTCACCACATACAGATGAAATGAAAAAGTTCTTATTAGATTTCCAATCATTGGTGTTTGTTTGAGTTATATGTGTGCTTTCATGTGTTACTAGTAATTTGAACTGATTTGGAAATCTGATTTGAATAGTGGTTTATTAACTGTGTTATGAAACACTTTTGCTAAAAGTATCGCGTGATACTGGAGATACTTTGCTTGCAAATTCCCAGCTTCTGTGTAAAACAAATTGAAAAGCGTCGAGTGAATATTAGGATGACACATTTCATAAGTCAAGATACACGTATATTAAGCCTCCCTTTGCTCTAAAAGAGGAGACAAGGGATGTAAGTAGAGAAAGAACTGACATTTGTGTGTTGAAGGCGTGTTTTTCCCACTTCTTGTGGCAACAGTAGTTACTGCACTCGGCTAACAAGCTTTCATAATGCGGTGTTTTTGCGAAAGATGTAAACTCTTATAACTTTGGCTCTGTGAATGTACATTCAGTTCGTTTCCCAGCCTTAGTTGATGAGTTAGTAGTGGATCACGTGCTTTGGGTAATCTGTTGGCTTTCGGCAGGAACGTTCCTGGGGGAGGGGGGAGGGGGGAAGCACCTGTTTCCTGAGACTGATCGAGGCCGAGCCGGTCAGATGAGACTGTCTGGCGCTTAGCGTGACGGTTGGATCATACGTTGTTGGTACTTAGATACTAGTCTCAAATAGTCAAGGTTTTTACCGTTTCTTCTTTGCTAAATTCTTTTCAGTATTGCTTTGACATCATTTCTTATAATTAGCGAGTGTGATTTATTCTTTTTAATCCCAGCTTTCTCTGTGAGTTTACAGGCGTGTCGCCATTCAACCTCTGCTAGTACCACATAACTTCTCCCAGAGCTTCGTTAAATACATTTTCATATTGCTCTGATATCATTTCCAATAATGCCTGAGTGTAAAGTACTAAGTGTAACTCACGTTTCTGTCTGAACATCCACACACGGCGCCAGGCAATCTTTTGATTGTCGTGTAGACTTGAGTGTCTCCCCACGGTGCTCCTTTCTCGCTACAGGCGTTTCAATAGCGCTTTGACATCATTCCTGATATTTAGTGACTGTAGTTTGTTTGATTTAACCAATGCTTCTTTGCGAAACTTGGCAGTAGGCAACATCTTCACGTCTCTAATTCATGAATAGTTTTGGTACTGTGTGTTTTTCTTGATGATGAAATTCGAGAAGTGTTTTCCTATTGGTTTCGCGGAATTTCACGTCTCATTACTTTGGTGTACTTTGTGCTTTCTTTGTCCACATGAATAGACGATTATGAGTGATTACAGTGAGGCACACATCTCATTAGGAGCCAGCTCTCGGCTAGTACTAGAGGGACATGCTGTCTGCTACCAGCCGTTATTTGAGTGCATTATGCTTGATTCCTTTCTGTAAAATCAGTTATTTCTCCACGTACATGCCCGACGTTTGAGTATGAAACTGCCTTTTATTATCCAGTTCTTGCCCCACCAGCTGGAAGTCGTTTAGTTAATTACATGAATGTTATGTTCCTTGCTTTTACTGAGTCATTAACTTACAATTTTTAGTGTGGGATGAACGCTTATGGAAGCTAAAGTAATGTGTGCATCATTAATGGAATAAAAATTGATTTGATTTCACCCACAGTTTATATTGAATTTCTAATGGTAACGTACTGTTACACCTCCTTTGTTAATAATAAGATTAATTCTTTAAAGCAGTATACCTCAAACCTTCGGACCAGTTATGAATGATTGTTTATCCTTAGTGAGATATAGAACGCCCTTGAAAGACTATTTAAGACGGAGAAGCCTTATTCACTTTGTCTATTCTAATCTAGTCTTTTCTCCGAGATTCAGTCACTTCGATAATCGGAGATTAATTCGCCTTATCAAACATTAATGTTACCAGATATTGAGAGAGTCAGACATTAAGATTATCAAATTTCTAAGTTATTAGGTGACCAGATTTGTTTCGTGCTGCAGTTGCTGGATTATCGGTATGATGGTTTCATTGGCTGTGCGGAAGGCAGAAATGTAGTGTAAGTGTTCATGTTTTTTGCTAAATAGTAATTAAGTGTTATTTAAAATCTTTGTACGTATTTCAGAAACCTTTCCTCTACGTTACCTTAGTAAATGTGGCCAGTAGTTGTGCGGTCGAACGCTAATTTCGTTCGGTGATTCTTTGTTTTTTAACTATTCAGAAAGCCACTTTATATTATATAGCAATCATCCCAACTTCTGTGCTTGCGAGACTAATCTGTGTTTTACAAAGTCCATTAGCAAAGATAATTCTCGGTCAAATTTTATCTTTGAGTTACAAATTAATTTCGTACGCTAAAACCACTTGAGCCGTAGCTCGGGTTAACATTGGCTTCGGCAACCCTGGATGTAATATTAAAAAGGATAAAGAAAGTTATTTTTACGCTAAATTAACATCAGAATGTTTATGAAATTAATTTCAGCTCGAAATACTAAGCATTCATTTTTTAAGTATTGTAATTGTTTAAAATATATCTTTGCTCTTTACGGTAAAAATACAGCATTTTTACGTAATTTCACGGTAACATAGAAGGTATCAGTTTCATTTTCACAGTAATTGTTGGATTTTATTAAGTTAAAATACTGGCTCTGATGAACATTTCTAAGCTTCAGATTACTCAGTTAGAGAGATACTCCTCTTACTCAGTCCAAATGTTTAATCGGACGTCCGATGCAGTGTAAGTATCGACCATTCAAAGACTGAAAAATTAGGGTTGGCATATATGAGTGCATGTAAAATCTATATTAATGCAAATTGTAAATGATTGTTTGTTTCTTTTTATGTTAAGTTCTGGAACGAAAGAATGTAAAGTGTAACCCAAAATAAGATGGAACACAAAAAACGATAGGACTTGACGTAGAATTCGAGCTAAGCTAAGCAGATCGGCTTTGATTCTTTGCGCACGATATCGTATTTCAGAAACTATGGTGATTCACGATGCTTTTTTCATGGAAGGTTTGCTGAGAAAGTATGTAAAGTACGGGATTTTTCCACTGACAAACGATGTGTTGCAGGATGGCGGTATGGAGGTGTAGTTTGTTTTCGGAAATGCTTTGAGACGAATAAACAGTTTGACTACATAAAGCATTTGTGTAATTTTTATCTCTTAGTTTCAAGGGTGTTATTGTGTGTTTGATTTAAGAAAGAGTACGTGTGAAAATATTAAGAGATTTTTCTTTGGTTGCGTTATGGGAAAACTCGGCAATCATATGAATGTGGGTAAGGACGCGATGATGAGAATTTAAGTAACTGCGAACAAGAAAGTTCCGATCAGGTTGAAGTTGTGTCAGATATGCCTCCACCTGGTTCCGTAATGCAGGCACAGTCTAAGCTAGAGACTACCTTGCCTACTGATCCTTTCGAAATACTGTTCCGAAGAATTCAGGAACATTCTGGACGGCAATATGAAATCCTCGTTACAAGCTTTTGTAAAGAAGCAAGAAGAAAAGACAGAAAAGAAACCTTGCAGGCCCATTTGCAACAACAGGACGAGAAAATTAACCGTGTGTTGGCCACCTTTTCAGACGCTCAAGCTTCGCTAACAGGTGATACGTTGAAGTCGTTCGCGGAACAGCATGATGAGAAAACATAGCAGACGCTAACTCAATTTTCAGCGCAATTCAAAATTAAACTAGATAAAGTACAAACAGGATTGAGTCAAATGAAACGCGATTATGAAAAGGTACCACAAAAAGTCAAAAAGATCGGTGAAGATTTGCCCAGTGTGCAGACGGCACAATCGGATCTTGAGTTACCTGTAAATAATATCTCAGAGAAATGACAATTTTTTTCGCTGCAAGCTAGCGACCAGATTAAGTCAGAGTTTGAGAATCACCAACTAAAAGTCACTATTCAGTTTAACCAGCGGCTGACACAAAAAGACGAGCAACTTTGTTTCTGTCCAAATTCAATCAGGAATTACTTGCAGAAATACAGCACGCTGGTGCATGAGTTCCATCAAGTGCAAAAGAAGGAGTTGAAACTCTACTTACAGAGTTTCAAAAGATTACCGAACAAGAAAAGGAACTTCAAAAAGATATGCATGGCATGAGACATGGTAACATGGATTTTTCATCAGTGGATTGTGATAGAGAATTGAGTTTTGGGAATAATCCCATTATCTCACTGGCTCAGGAATATGTGCTTCATTCCAGCACATCAATTGGTTATTCGCCAGCTGCGAATTATAAAGCTAGTCAACAGGCGAACCTCCTTGCTGAGGAGAGCCTAATAAAGCATAGACGATACCCAGGTTTTACTCAAGATATAGGAAATCGCCACATCCAGTGATTTTCATTAAATCGTTAAATCCCTAGATCGTGGAGTGAAGATAAAAAAAATGTCGTTTGTAGTGTCTTTTGCAGAAGGCGATGACGCATGATGAGCTACGGAGACAGCAGAGCAGTGTGATACATTTGAACCAACCGAACGACCATTTTTAGACAAATAGGGGACCACTGCGATGCAGGAACGTTTACGCAAGGATGTATTCAACCTGAGTCATGCTCGCAGAAGAAAGTTTCCTTGCGTAAATGCTTTGTCAGATATCTGAATAAGACAAAGAACTGGGCCGAACCCATGTTACCGAAAATAGTAACCAAGATACTGAAGTCCAGGTTAGCGCGATCTATACAGGAAAACTATTAACATTACTGGATAATGACATGGAAAAATACCTGTCCATCATTGATTCCACAGACCTTATGCAAGAAGGAATCAGAAAACAAATGGTCCGAATTCTCCCAATGGTAACTCCCATAATGTGAACGGTAAGCGGAACTGTGATGCGTTCAATGAATTCGGAGAGGCACAGGATAGACAATACCCAAACAGTAATCAGTATCCTTGTTGGAATAATAGAGGAAACGCAAACCGATACTTTCAACCTGCAAATACACTCCTGGAAATGGAAAAAAGAACACATTGACACCGGTGTGTCAGACCCACCATACTTGCTCCGGACACTGCGAGAGGGCTGTACAAGCAATGATCACACGCACGGCACAGCGGACACACCAGGAACCGCGGTGTTGGCCGTCGAATGGCGCTAGCTGCGCAGCATTTGTGCACCGCCGCCGTCAGTGTCAGCCAGTTTGCCGTGGCATACGGAGCTCCATCGCAGTCTTTAACACTGGTAGCATGCCGCGACAGCGTGGACGTGAACCGTATGTGCAGTTGACGGACTTTGAGCGAGGGCGTATAGTGGGCATGCGGGAGGCCGGGTGGACGTACCGCCGAATTGCTCAACACGTGGGGCGTGAGGTCTCCACAGTACATCGATGTTGTCGCCAGTTGTCGGCGGTATGTGCACGTGCCCTCGACCTGGGACCGGACCGCAGCGACGCACGGATGCACGCCAAGACCGTAGGATCCTACGCAGTGCCGTAGGGGACCGCACCGCCACTTCCCAGCAAATTAGGGACACTGTTGCTCCTGGGGTATCGGCGAGGACCATTCGCAACCGTCTCCATGAAGCTGGGCTACGGTCCCGCACACCGTTAGGCCGTCTTCCGCTCACGCCCCAACATCGTGCAGCCCGCCTCCAGTGGTGTCGCGACAGGCGTGAAAGGAGGGATGAATGGAGACGTGTCGTCTTCAGCGATGAGAGTCGCTTCTGCCTTGGTGCCAATGATGGTCGTATGCGTGTTTGGCGCCGTGCAGGTGAGCGCCACAATCAGGACTGCATACGACCGAGGCACACAGGGCCAACAGCCGGCATCATGGTGTGGGGAGCGATCTCCTACACTGGCCGTACACCACTGGTGATCGTCGAGGGGACACTGAATAGTGCACGGTACATCCAAACCGTCATCGAACCCATCGTTCTACCATTCCTAGACCGGCAAGGGAACTTGCTGTTCCAACAGGACAATGCACGTCCGCATGTATCCCGTGCCACCCAACGTGCTCTAGAAGGTGTATGTCAACTACTGGCCAGCAAGATCTCTGGATCTGTCCCCCATTGAGCATGTTTGGGACTGGATGAAGCGTCGTCTCACGCGGTCTGCACGTCCAGATCGAACGCTGGTCCAACTGAGGCGCCAGGTGGAAATGGCATGGCAAGCCGTTCCACAGGACTACATCCAGCATCTCTACGATCGTCTCCATGGGAGAATAGCAGCCTGCATTGCTGCGAAAGGTGGATATACACTGTACTAGTGCCGACATTGTGCATGCTCTGTTGCCTGTGTCTATGTGCCTGTGGTTCTGTCAGTGTGATCATGTGATGTATCTGACCCCAGGAATGTGTCAATAAAGTTTCCCCTTCCTGGGACAATGAATTCACGGTGTTCTTATTTCAATTTCCAGGAGTGTAGTAATAAACCGAACCATTTCTAACAAAGCAACAAAATGCATAGGAATGAAAATCACTCACAGAATTATAGCAGGAATTACAATCAAAGTCAAAATTATAACAGGAATTTTCAGGCGAGTACTTGGAATCTGAACCACCAATCAGCAGATGGCCAACAAATAATGGACCACCTCCTAGTGGAATGTATAATGGAAACAGCATACAAAATAAATCTGTACTCCATGACACATCCAATCAATGTCAACAACAACAATCTCATGAAATGAGGGTAGTGGGCATACAAACTGAGGCGCTCCCATCTACCTCAAATCCAGTAAACTAAGAGGACCACATTATGCCCTCGAGTGTGGGTTGCAGAACTAAATAGTGGCCACAGTCATAAACATAGCCCGCGTAACCATGTTACTTGTATGCAACAGAATGCTAATACCCTCTAAAGGTACTGTAGGGATATAGAAATAATTGAAAAATAGGGTGAAGTCCTTATGAACAGACCTGAAACTCTTCATATGTTAAGATTTAACGATGACAGAGAAATGAAAGACGAACTGTGTGTTGAACTAGAGAAGTGTACAAGTGTAATGAGAGATAGAGAGTTCAAGCCACTATAAAGGCGAGCCTTTTCAATGTTCTAATAACATCCATTTTGGATACTGGAGCTATTAAGAATGTTATTAATGAAACATTTGTTATGAACTTGTAAGCCATGAACCACATTCGTATCGTGTCAATACACATATGTGAAGAAGTAGGTAAGAAAGCACGAACCATACAGTAGCAGACACAGGTCGTTGTTGATCTTGGAAATTGACCCTTGGACACTACAGTTGCACTTCCTTGGTGAACATGCATGTGGTTTCTCAAAAAACGTACTGCCATGCCACCTATGCTGTTCTGTGGCCTCGGAGCGCTGTGGTTAGCAAAGAAAAAGATTGGCAGATAACTGAACCATCGTTGTATCTGTACTGTGGTCCTTTGTTCGTCGTTGTGAAGGCGGATGGTAGCGTGCAACTAGTATTAGACGCACGAGAAATAAATCAAATAATCGTACCAGAAGATACTCATTTGTAGAATTCTGACGAGCAAATTCGAAGATTCCATGGTGTCAAATACTTAACAAGCCTGTACTTGAGATAGTCAATACTGGCAAATTAAGCTCAGTCCTCAATCAAGAGAGTTTACTGTGTTTATTTCTGTACGTGGGAACTGCCACTTCTGTGTTTTACTATTTGGGTTAAATGTTATTGTAGGAGTATTTATAAAAACATTGGATACTGTATAGGAGCCTGATATAAGAGAAAGATAGTTATGTGTGTAGATGATCTGCTAATTGCTACTCCGACTTGGGAGGAACATTTAGAGCTTACAGAGAGAGTTTTAAGAAGATTCGCTGAAGCAGGAGTCACTGCCAATATGGAGGAGCCAAGGTTGGAAGAATATCTATTAAATTCCTTGGGCATATTGTATCTGAATAGAGCATTGTGCCTGAACCAGGCACGATAGAAGTCACCATAGGCTGTCCTTACCCTACAACAGCCTAGTATCTTTATTCTGTAGGTTCGTGCCGAACTACATATTAAACAGTGAACCACTGTTAAATCTATGGCAGAAAAAATGTTCCACAGATTTAGACACCAGAATGTGAGCAACCGTTTGATAAAATAAAACAAGCTTTGTTTCATGCTAAAATATTGCATCACTCTGACATGTCTAAGGTTTTCTGTTTGGCGACAGATTCTTGTCCATATGGATTAGGGTGTTGTTTCATCCAGATGGAATCTGACAGTCATGTTTCTAGTATTAGACTGATTAGCTTAGCGAGCCATGTCTTGCCGCTGTGCGAGTGAACGTATTACACAACAGAGCTAGAGGTACTGAAATAAATTCATTATTTTGTGTATGGTAATCATATTAACATTTTGTGTGAACATAAGATTTTGAGTTTTCTGAAAACATACAAATTACTTCAGGAACGTCTCGCTGGGTGGATACTGACTCTTCATGATTATGGTTATGAGATCGTGCACATTCAAGCAAAGGACAATCTCATTAACTACGACTTGTCAAGATTACCAGTCGGGTTATCCAAGTATGATGAGTTGGAAGGAAAGACTGCAGATTTAAAAATTTTAATTTTAAAATTGAAGTATTGTTCTATTTGTGTTAGCCCAGTACTTAGCCATATCTGTAACTTTTCCTTTAGGAGTGGTTGGTTTCCTGACCGGTGAAAGTACTCGGTAGTGAAGCCACTTTATAAAAAGGGAGACATTGATAATGTTGACAATTTTAGACCTATTTCTATGCCATCGGTGTTTGCTAAAGTTATCGAGAAGGTTATATATACAAGGTTACTGGAGCATTTAAATTCACATAATTTGCTGTCAAATGTCAAGTTTGGTTTTGGAAATGGTTTAACAACTGAAAATGCTATATTCTCTTTTCTCTGTGAGGTTTTGGACGGATTAAATAAAAGATTGCGAAAGCTAGTTGTTTTCTTTGATTTAACGAAGGCTTTTGACTGTGTCGACCACAAAATATTACTGCAGAAGTTGGACCATTATGGAGTAAGGGGAGTAGCTTACAATTGGTTCGCCTCTTACTTTAAGAACAGAAAGCAGAAGGTAATTCTCCACAATATTGAGAGTGGTAGTGATGTTCATTCCCAATGGGGCACTGTGAATTCTTATTTATATAAACGATATGCCTTCTAGTGTTACAGGTGATTCAAAAATATTTCTGTTTGCTGATGACACCAGCTTGATAGTGAAGGATCTTGTGTGTAATATTGAAACAGTATCAAATAATGTAGTTAATGAAATAATTTCGTGGCTTGTGGAAAATAATTTGATGCTAAATTACAGTAAGACTCAGTTTTTACAGTTTCTAACTCACAATTCAACAAGAACCGATATTTTGATCAGACAGAATGGGCATATTATAAGCAAGACGGAACAGTTCAAGTTCCTAGGCGTTCGGATAGATAGTAAGCTGTTGTGGAAAGCCCATGTCCAGGATCTTGTTCAGAAACTAAATGCTGCTTTATTTACCTTTAGAACAGTATCTGCAATAAGTGACACTTCAACACGAAAAGTAGTCTACTTCGCATATTTTCATACGCTTATGTCGTTTGGTATTATTTTTTGGGGTATTTCTTCTGATTCAAAAAGGGTATTTTTGGCTCAAAAACGGGCTGTTCGAGCTGTATGTGGTGTAAGTTCGAGAACCTCTTGTCGACCCCTATTCAATGGTCTGGTAATTCTGACATTGCCCTCGCAGTATATACTTTCTTTAATGTCGTTCGTTGTTAGAAATATTAGCCTATTCCCAAGAGTTAGCAGCTTTCACTCAGTTAATACTAGGCAGAAATCAAATCTGCATGTGGAATGCACTTCCTTGACTCTTGTACAGAAAGGAGTGCAGTATTCTGCTGCATCCATTTTCAATAAGCTACCACAAGAACTCCAAAATCTTAGCAGTAGCCCAAACTCTTTTAAGTCTAAACTGAAGAGTTTCCTCATGGCTCACTCCTTCTATTCTGTCGAGGAGCTCCTGGAAGAGCTAAAAATTAAGCAGATTCCAGTGTTACATTGTAGATTTTCTTTATTTAAACTTGCGACTTGTCACCTGAATATGTTTTTTTATATTTCATTATATCTGTTTATAATATCGTGTTATAATTTCATGTATTGACTCGTTCCATGACCATGGAAACTTCTCCTTAATTTGGTCCCACGGAACAATAAATAAATAAATAAACGAAAGACCATTAGTGTAGAAGGGCAAAAATATTAAGGTTTTGCAAGAGAACGATCCAAGATAACAAAAAATTAGGCTTTAAATAGTTCAAAATCCAGTACGTAAACTGTGAGATGATTATAAATTGCATAAAAATATGTTATTTTTTCGAAGTACACCCACGTCTGGACAGTGGCAAGTTGAAACGTCCCCTTAGGAAAATTAATGAATTACTGTGCTGATAAACCTCTACGTTATTTGATTTTCAGACAGCTGAGCAAAACTGAACGTACTCAGACATTACTCTCATTACTTATTCTGATCAACACTAAACAGACACGCAATATTTTTAGCGCAACGCAATCTGACTTTCAACAATCCCTACAAAAGAATGACCCTGACTAACAATAACCTATAGCTTTCATGAATCACTTACCTCACAAAAATCTTCTTTACTCGAACAACTGCAATACGGCGAGTGCCACTACTGCCAGCCAAATAAAAGATTCTAACTACTGAAGGCACTAACTACTGATAGGCATAGTTATCAAATGAAGGATTTTGATAGAGAACAAACAATGTATTCACTTTAATAGTGTTCAAAAGTCGTAATATATATATCAGTTCATGATATCCAGTATTACAAATTTACTCTTTCTGGCGGACACACGCCCAGATCGTCCGCTCTTAAAATTCTGTCATCTCTCTCCCCACATCCACCACTGCTGGCGGCGCACCTCCAACTGCGCAACGCTATGCACTGTTCACATCCAACTGCTCAACACTACAATAGCGAATATTTCAACAATGCCAACCAGCCACAGACTGCACACCGCACAGTCAGTGATTTTCATTGCCACATTACACTTCCTGTTTAGTGAATTTGGGCTAGGTGTTGGCAGATGTGCTACATTTACAAGCAATTTTAGAACACAGAACGAGAGGTTATGTCATGATCGCATGGATAAGACATAAAACCGATAGAATTGCAAAAATGATGATGAAAGAGATATAAATTGACTGAATATGCATCAAAATTGGGGGGGGGGGGAATTGAGGAAGTACTTGTGTATCTTCTGGTTAGCGCAGAACAATTTGTACATTGGAACAAGGATGCAGCAGCAAGAGGAATCCGAGAAAACGTCGACATCGAAACGAAAGTAACCAGAGAGGCAGTCAATTTTTCTCCATCGAGGCAGCATTATACTGTATGTCTATTGAGGATCCAGGGATACACGCGAGTTGGCTACTGTATTTGATGCTTTTCGGGAAGACGGAACCATCCGCCTCTAAACTTACTTGCATCTACGTTAAAGGATAAAGGAAGTGGAGGGAGTGATCGATTGAGATGGAGCTGTAACGAGGTACGATTTAATGGTTGACTAATGATGGACTCTAGAGAAGGAGAAGTTGCTGGAGGTCAATTTTCCCACTGTTCTGTCAGGATGCATCAGTCGTGTGACATAGCCTGCGTTCTACTCGAATACAGCCACATGTTCTGTATGTGGTTTAAAGCACTGTCTACTTGCGATAGTTAACGGTAAACCTGTCGGTCATCAGAGGACTTCCATCTCATGTGTGATGAAACGTGGCACACTCACCTTAATGAATTCCGATTTATGTGATGTACTCCATTCCCCCTGTCGCATCTTGGGTGTAAAATCGATACTTCAGCATCATAACTAAGTTAACGATATGTGCCTGTGAGGCAGTGCAATCCCCGTGTACACATTTGTCTGACTGGTGTGCTGTTTACAGAGTTAGTGACGGAATGACTTATAATTTTCGCATGTCGGATGCTACTGCTATGCGTTTATCTGTTACCTTGTAAGAGGTATTCGCCGTTACTAATGATCATTTTATATAGGGCTGATGCAGGTATAGTATAATTTCCGAACCGTGATCGGATATGAACAGTGGGTGCTATACATCTCCAGAAAGATGTATTGTACTCGTATCACAAAGAGCCAATGTTTTAAGGAAGTAGTTTTTTTCGTTTTACAGTTCGATAACATAGTTTATCGTAGAGTAACCGGGAAGATGGATGTATGTCCTGCGCTTGAAATAATTTCTTGCATTGGAATAGTAACAGCGCTACATTGCATACGACCGATAGGTTGTAAACACAAGCGGTCTAACATTATAGCCCGTTTTAAGCGCAGGACATTGCAGCTTAGGAGTGCATTTGTTTATGTTCTCTCTTACCAATACCTTCTAGGTACCGATCCTAGACTCTAGAACAATACTTCAGAGTTGATAGCTTGGTTAATTTATGTAAACATGCGTCGAACTCCATCTGTCTGGAGATCCATCGCGCTTAAAAATCATTCGATTCTTGTCCTTCTTAACCGTCTGCTATTACATCATGGAACTTTGAAATCTGTTACTATACATCGGTAAGGACTGCTAAGCTCCTCGACATTGGCGCATCTCGAGAAATCTCGTGCACTTGGATGATGGGTGCGGATTCGGAAAGCTCTATTCATTCACGAGACGTGGAGTGTAGCAGTATACTTCTGATCGGTTGCAGATTAATTCTGTAACGGTGCTGCACGGCGAGTTGGTCAATCACAGTGTGATGAGGGTCTTTCACTCTCTAACTTTACCCTAAGACAGCGGGAATGCTCTGTGACTCTCATACACAGAGAGATAGATCGTGAATTAAGCACTGTGCTCGAAGTGTTAAAAATATGTAGAGCACAGTCTGGTATACTTTGATGATTTATGTGTTCGAGAATTAACACGGAATGGACGTCTGCGCAGTCATCTATCTGTATTCGCAATGATGCTCGCAAAGTATGGAAAGGGCGGTTTAGCTAAGACACTGAAGCTGTGGAAACACGCTGTCATATCATTGGCTGATGTTGAAATTACTGTAAAATTGCTAAAATTATTCGCGCTATCAACTGTGACGCTTATTATGACAGTAAAACGGCAGAGTCTTTTCCATCCCATCCATGCATTGGCTCGCTGTTGGTTATCACATTATGATTGACTGACTGCGCTTGTTTGAGTTGGGGAATGGGTTTTGTGGATGGCTGGGGTTGCTAGCCCCAAAACAGTGATGGCATACATGAGTGCAATATGAAGAATCAGTTTCAAGGGAACGCAGAGCCATCATCCGTTCCGTCACTGTGACGGATGAGTTTAAATGTAAAGGTCGTCAATCACTTTTGGAAATCAGTTTGGAAACTCTCCACAATGCAGCCAAACTCTTCTAGTTTCCTACGTTGTAACTGTATCTTATTTAAAATCGTCCAGTGTGTGGCATGTTATGGTAGCCATCGTAACAACATGATTTACACTGTGTGATGTCTAGTTTTCTACAAGATGCCGTGGATCGTCTTAATGTCAGTTTAGAACTTGACACGGGTCTCGAAGTCGTGGCAGAAAAAGAAAATGTTTGGCATTGTACAAAAGCATGTTAGAAAAATGGTTCAAATGGCTCTGAGCACTATGGGACTTAACTTCTGAGGTCATCAGTCCCCTAGAACTTAGAACTACTTAAACCTAACTAACCTAAGGACATCACACACATCCATGCCTGAGACAGGATTCGAACCTGCGACCCTAGTGGTCGCGCGGTTCCAGACTGAAGCGCCTAGAACCGCTCGGCCACTACGGCTGGCAGCATGTTAGAAAATAGTGTTACAAACAACTAAACAGGACCAGAGGGTGCGTCCTTTGCGACTTACCATAGTCTGTGGGATACGATCATTCGCCTAGAGTATGGATGATCAAACTTTAAAGTGGCCTCTCCAGTGCCTGTATATTAAATAGGATAGTGCCACACAGGCAGCAGTAGGAACAGCAGTTTGAGGTATAAATTCGATGAGGGGCAGGGTATACCATTAGGAATGCTTGGAGGGCTGCACGTTGTACAATCCTGGAAAGCATTGCGAAATCTCTTTCTCCGCACTGAACCGCACCGCAGCTATGCGTCATTGCGCCAGCATCGGTGCCTAAGTGGTTAAAGTTAGTGGAGCTTTTATAGTTCGTAATTTTTCTCTGTCAGGGGAGGGGGGGGGGGGTAGAGAATAACGATGATAGCATGTTGGGCTGACTGATTTCAATGGACGTCGATCGGCTTCGGACTGTAGTATATGTATCCAGTTTGGAGACATACCACATTGCACGCATTCCCACAGAATGGTCGAAACACGGTCCTGTAGCACTAACTCAGGTCGTTCTACACGAGTTATTATTCAATATCTGGGGATAATAATTTTAATTCTAGATTTTCTTTTGATGATAAGGCAGAAGGTGGTGGATATGTCCTTCTCCAACATCTGCTCAGTTCCGGCCTAACTGGAACGATCACATGCGGAAAGCTGTAGAAATGGGAGAATTGCAAGATGCGTAGGGGGTGACTAAAACTACGTTGGAATTTTACTGTAGCAGCTAGGTTCGGGAAAGGTGACTCGTTTCGAGATACGAGAGTGCCAGAAATATGAATGAATATTGGTTATAATGATTAAAGGAATTCTCTTTAGGATCCAATGCAGGTATGTGCTTGAATGGAAATCAATCATGCACGTCATTTCTAGCGGATAGCGTAACACTTGAGATCTGAGAAGCTAGTGCACATTTCTTACGACCTCAATAAGTATACGATTTACTACTGTTTGTGATCCTTCTCAATCAGTCATCGCCTATAACTCAGTGGATATATAGCAGAACCACTGACATGGTATCGAGACACAATACGTTACACATACTGGATAAATATCTAGTGGTGTGAGGGCATTGCAAATACGTATTTCATACCATGGTCCTTAGCCGAATAATTTTCAAAATTCAGCGATTTTATCATGGGGTTGCATCGTGGGCTACATGTAAGAGCGCTGCTGGTCTGATAATATACACCCCAGCGATCACCGCCTCGGTATTTGTCCGGATATAAAAACTACCTCATTGAGAGGTAATGTCGTACCTCGATTTATATATCCAGTATAGCTGTTATCATGGATACTTGTGTGCACCTGTAGGACCATGACTGCTTGTGACAGGATCGAGTTTTCTTTTTTTTAATGTCTGGCCGATTGCGTCTCTCTTTCTAGGACACACAAGAAAAACTTATGAGACAAGTCCACCCATGGTTGATTTTTTCTCGGTATTATATCGTATCGCCAGCGATCATTTATTGACAAGGTATTATACGTAGTAGTAGGGGCTGTGTGATATATTCGCATTGAGCATCTGACTTATAAAGTATGTGTTTGTGTTCTGACATGTCCAAAGAAAAAGACTATGTCCAGTCATAAGGAATGTATGGATTTGACGTGGAGTAGATAGCATGGGAAGAATGTGTCAAGTCATAAGAATGGCACTAATATTTCTATTTCCAGAGCGACAGACGTCAACAGAGTGTATTTCTGACAGTTTGCTAATTGACGAGTGTCGTTCAACTGAGACCGCGATCGTAACATTTAGTTGAAATTACAGGGATAAAATATATATCTGACCGATTTCTTAGGATAAACATTCTACCTGTGTGTGCTTGGACTGCAGCGCTGGTGACCTGTGTGGGGGTCATTCACGTTTTCCAGTAATGGCAGCATTGTAGGAATGTATATGAGTTAACTTTGCCATCATCTAGACGACCAAATAGCGAACTAATACTTAGTATGTGTTGGATAGCTTTCGTGATCAAGTGAAAATTTGAGAAGATTGTGTATGGAGGTGCGTTTGCGCTGGACCATTATTCCCTCTCATGTGCCTGTAAATTGTTCGGTTGACTGCTTCTGCACATTTCGCGCCTTTATTTAGTTGAGGGAGGATCGACTGTGGTGTGTGGATCTAGCGTGTGGAAGACATTTTTGCCGGTTCTCTAGACACGAGGAACACTTTAGGTGACCTTGTAAATTATAGGGATGATATGAATCTACTACATCACTGACGTCGGTATTCAAGAGTGGAAATATCAGTTTCCTCTATTTGTTTCGAGTTGCTGAGTAAATGTCTTCACAGACGTGACAAGTTTCTAGTTAGTCTGTGGTTTACAGCATACCTCACCTAGCTAAAGTTTCGGGTTTGTATAGAAATAATTTACTATATCTTGGTAATTATGTTGCTCTAGCGATCGGTAGGATGCTGCCTAGTGCTTGATATCGAGAAGTACCGCGAAAATGGTATAATATTTTGGCAAACCATTCGAAAATACATGTGTTCCTGTAATCCCTGAGTCCTGAGAGGAGTGTAGAAAAGCGATCAAGCACGGAAGCAGGTTCTGAGGAGAAACAGTAACGTGTTTGTTCAGAGAGGAAACGAGCCCGAATTTGTAGAAGAGCTCTGAGAGCGACTTCACTCCGCTGAGGGTGCTCTGGTCACGTGTTGTAGCTACGTGAGCGCACTTCGCGGTGTTGCATTAGTCACGCTGGGCAGTTAAGCAGGACTAGAAATGTCTCTCATGTCACACTAGGAACAATGGGACCAGTGCTACTCTGTCATCAATGGTAAAGACATGTGCTGCCCACATGTGTCTCGCATATGAGACCGGCGTGACCATGCCTTGGAGTTCTGTGATGTAAGTATAGCACTGACTGTATACTCGAAAATAGAAACAATTTTCACCTGCGTCCGGTGGCGGTTCGTGGCTGTGACAGCTCACGCACCGCTGTAGCGTCTGTGCCCTCGTCCGTTCATGTCACCAATGGTGGGTAGGTGAACACGTATTTTAAGAGGAATTTCTCAGGTGGCAAGTATGAAAGGGATGCCACCGCCTCATTCGTGTGGGACCCTAATGGGCGTCTGTGTGTGGTTTGACAGCTGACAGCTGTGTCACTTGGCCTGGGTGCTGTTAACCTCCTGTGCAGTCCAATGGACAGGGTGTGTGTGTGTGAGGGCGTGGGGGCGGGGGGGGGGGGTGCTTGACTCATTGATTGCATATCTTTTGCATTATTTTGGAAGAAGGTCTGTAGGCTCTGCTATGCATTATTTGGACAGTTTACGATTTCGTGCCTCCACATCAGTGTACTGCATTATTTATCTACATCTACATATTTACTACGCAAGCCACCTGATGGTGTGTGGCGGAGGGTACTTTGAGTACCTATATCGGTTCTCCCTTCTATTCCAGTGTCGTATTGTTCGTGGAAATAAAGATTGTCGGTATGCCTCTCTGTGGGCTCTAATCTCTCTGATTTCTTCCCATGGTCTCTTCGCGAGATGTATGTAGTAGGGAGCAATATACTGCCTGATTCCTCGGTGAAGGTATGTTCTCGAAACTTCAACAAAAGCTCATACTGAGCTACTCAGCGTCCCTCCTGCAAAATTCTTCCACTGGAGTTTATCTATCATCTCTGTAACGCTTTTGCGATTACTAAATGATCCTGTAACGATGCGCACTACTCTCCGTTGGATCTTTTCTATCTCTTCTATCAACCCTATCTGGTATGGATCCCATTCTGGTGAGCAATATTCAAGCAGTGGGCAAACAAGTGTACTGTAACCTACTTACTTTGTTTTCGGATTGCATTTCCTTAGGATTCTTCCAATGAATCTCAGTCTGCCACCTGCATTACCGACGATCAACTTTATATTATCTTTCCACATTAATTCACTACTAATGCCTACTCCCAGATAATTTATGGAATTAACTGCTTCCAGTTGATGACCTGCTATATTGTAGCTAAATGATAAAGCATCTTTCTTTCTATGTATCCGCAGCACATTACACTTGTCTACATTGAGATTCAATTGCCATTCCCTGCACCATGTGCCAATGCATTGCAGATCCTCCTGCATTTCAGTACAATTTTCCATTGTTACAACCTCTCGATATACCACAGCATCATCTGCAAAAAGCCTCAGTGAAATTCCAATGTTATCCACAAGGTCATTTATGTATATTGTGAACAGTAATGGTCCTACGACACTCACCTGAGGCACACCTGAAATCACTCTTACTTTGGAAGACTTCTCTCCATTGAGAATGACAGTCTGCAGGTCTGAAAACTACATGTTGTTTGCATGCCAGGAGAAAGCGTTATTTAGAAGTAATTTACAGGTCTGTAGATTGTGTTTTGTGACCCCAAGCACATCAGGGCGAGTGTTTTGCGTCAATGTGATAAATACACTCCATCCCTAATACAACTTTTCCAAAATTAATACACTCCTTCCTCACTCCCCCCAGCAGCCCAGTGCAGGCTGAGTTATTTTCGCGCCATATTCCCCCTACAGACCACCATCTCAGATTATGTCATAGGAGGCATGAGAGCACCCTCTGGTGGCAGTACTGTGTGCTAGGTCAGTTGGACTCTAGATCTCATGGTGGAGAGACTGCCTGCACAATAAAGACTTGTGTCCAACACAGCCAGAGTCCTTTTCCTGCCATTTCCCCCTATCATCTCGGATTACATCACAAGAGGGATGCCAACATCCTCTGGTGACAGTATTATCTGCTAGGTCAGTTGGACTCTAGATTTCATGGTGGGGACACTGGCTGCAAAATAAAAACTCATGTCCAGCACAGGCAGAATCGTTTTCCCCCATCCCCCCCCCCCCCCACCATCTTGGATTACATCATGGAACAGATAATGGTGCCCTATGGTGGTGGTACTGTGTACTACGTCCAGACATCGTGGTGAACACACTGTTTGCCGCCATCTTGGATAACGGTACTTGCATCATCAGCTAACATAATGGCTGCCATCTTGGATTATGTCACTGAACAGCTGACAACGCCCTCTGGTGGTGGTACTGTGTATTCGGTCAGTTGGGCTCTGAACCTCATGGTGAACACCCTGGATGGCGGTAATGGCAGTTGACAATTAGCAACCATGTTTGCAGAGTCTTTTAGTGGTTTGCATACCTGTCGGCTGTGTGGAGTGATCCCCAGCATGTCAGAGCATGTGTTTTGTATTAGTGTAATAAATATACTCCACCCCTAAATAAATTGTTCCAAAATAAATAAATTACACTCCATCCTCTGTCCAGTAGCCTGGTGGAGGCTGAGTCCTTTTCCCACCCATCCCTATGATGAAGTGGCAGTCGAGTTACAGATTAGTGGAGGTGAGCTTTGTTTCCCGCAATTTTCTTAGGTTGGTAGAGGTAACTGTGGTGTGATGCATTATCCTGTTGGAATTTCAACTTCCCGTGAATTCCTAGGAAGAAGTGGTGGTCGGATGACTTAAGTTATTAGACTTAGACCAAGTGTCCTATTTTTCCGCGATTTTCTTACGTTAGTAGAGATAACTGTGGTGTGATGCATTATCCTGTTGGAATTTGAACTTCCCACCAAAATCCGCCATCTTGGATGACGTCATGGCCGCCATCTTGGATGACGTCTTGCACTATTTCCAAGTCTACATGCTGCCATCTTGGTTGACGTCATCGTCGTCATCTTGGATACATCTGGCAACAATGGAGAGTGGGGACGCATCAGCCTAGCCCCACTACTTACCGCAACTGGGTGTCCACTGAGTGGCGACAGGTGGCCTTTTCAGCATAAACATGAGCTTGCTGTACTCCATTGGCCATCAAACTTATGGATATAAACCTAATCGAGAATCTGGGAGGGATGGGTTGCATCTCGATCGGGCAGTACGATTCGAGGATCTTCAACCGAGAAACCTAGCGCAGCTGGCCACAGCACTGTAGTCGGTATGGCTCCACATCCTTGTCAGTACCCTCCAGCACCTCCCTGACTCTCTTCCTCCACTTCCCACTGTGGCCCGCGCTGCGAAATGCGGCTCCTCAGCCTTCTCACAGGTGGCCACATTATGCGACTGGTGTGTATTCGATATCTGTATACTGACGTGAATTCTTGTTAATTTATTGTCGTAGTTTCTAAAGGTACTGTGTTGGCCTTATTGTGTACATATACAGAGTGTGTCTCTTTGAAGAGTCGACAGGCACGTTTTCTCTGATGTTTCAGCAGATACTTGCAGTTTCGTTTTTGTATTGTGTAGCTAGAGTAAGCCTGCACAAATGGTGGTCATCGCGTCCTTCAAGCGACGCCAGTTTCCGATGAAAAGCATCGGTTTGTTTCCCGTTAAAAGCAAAATGACTTAAATGTGGAATTTTTAGGTCCCCATTCGACAGAACTGTCCCAGTTTCGTTTAGCGTGATATTTGTTTTATGGCTCTGTATTAACAGGGGCAGCACTCCAGCTGCGGCAGCTCTTTCTGGCCCGCACTGAGCGATGCCGCCAAGCATCCAGCGGTGTCGAATCGCTGCTGGGTTGTTGTCTGTTCTTCACGTTTTACTCTCCCTGTTAATACAGATCGTTGAAATAAATATCGCACTAGACTAAACTGTTATCGCTCTATGAAATAGGCAGGTAAAAATTCCGCTGTAAAAATTATTTTGTTTGTAACATGAAACAAACCACGCCTTTTCGCCGTCACTGGGCGAACACGTGATGAGCACTATTTGTTTGGGCTGATTCCAAGTACACAATGCAAAAAGAATATTTGGCTGTCTCAGGAGGACTTGCCAGTATTCAGGAATATGACAGGAAGAAGTCTGAAGACACAAAGAAGACACAAAGATGTGCGGTAAACATGTACTCTAAGATGCTTATTTTCGGAGCTGGGTGTGTCTGTTCAGTGGAAGAGAAGTGTTTCGATGAACAGGTGCTCGTATTTCTTAGCGTAAACATTTAGAGCCCATGTGTGCTAGACTTTTTGTTTTGAATGGTCATTCGGGTGTCAATTCCCTGAATACTGACCACTGCTGCTGGGACACATGACTAACGTGTAAGACTATGAAGACTTACAGTACTTTTTATTCTGCATGGCCTTAAATGATGCAGCCAAACGAGGCCACTTTTTTTTAATCACTGCTCTAAGAACTGTGAGCTCTGCAGATGGTATACTTTTGACTTTGCCTTCTGGAATACTTGTATAGTACTGAATGGGGGGCTCCATATGGTTCCCAAGTTGTGCAGCGACAGTAAACCATAAAATTACCTAATAAGTAGCAACCAGTCGCAAGATCATGTTTTCTCTATTTACTTTTGCAAATCGATTTCAACTGATTAACAGCCATCGTCGGCGCTTTCAACGTGTATGTTCCCTGAGTATATGACAGTATGTGACATGTCTGACGTCTCTTTAAGACAGTGTTATTAGTCAGGGAACATACACGTTGAAAGCACCGATGATGGCTGTTAATCAGTTGGAATCGATTTGCAAAAGTAAATAAAGAAAACATGATCTTGCGACTGGTTGCTGCTTATTTGGTAATTTGCATAGTATCTGTGTCAGTCTTATGTTATCAACGCTTTGTGAGAGGAGTGATGGTATTGCACAATAAAACAAAAACAAAATTGGTTTAATGTTCCACTGTTTTATTAATCACAATGCACAGTGTAGTGGAAGACGAAATGATAATGTTCCAAGTTCTTTCCTGTGCAAGATTTTTTTGTTTGTCTGCTACATCTGATACAAGGCTATTACAAATGATTGAAGCGATTTCATAAATTCACTGTAGCTCCATTCATTGACATATGGTCACGACACACTACAGATACGTAGAAAAACTCATAAAGTTTTGTTCGGCTGAAGCCGCACTTCAGGTTTCTGCCGCCAGAGCGCTCGAGAGCGCAGTGAGACAAAATGGCGACAGCAGACGAGAAAGCGTATGTCGTACTTGAAATGCACTCACATCAGTCAGTCATAACAGTGCAAAGACACTTCAGGACGAAGTTCAACAAAGATCCACCAACTGCTAACTCCATTCGGCGATGGTATGCGCAGTTTAAAGCTTCTGGATACCTCTGTAAGGGGAAATCAACGGGTCGGCCTTCAGTGAGCGAAGAAACGGTTGAACGCGTGCGGGCAAGTTTCACGCGTAGCCCGCGAAAGTCGAGAAATAAAGCAAGCAGGGAGCTAAACGTACCACAGCCGACGGTTTGGAAAATCTTACGGAAAAGGCTAAAGCAGAAGCCTTACCGTTTACAACTGCTACAAGACCTGACACCCGACGACAAAGTCAAATGCTTTGGATTTTCGGCGCGGTTGCAACAGCTCATGGAATAGGATACGTTCAGTGCGAAACTTGTTTTCAGTGGTGAAGCAACATTTTTTCTTAATGGTGAAGTGAACAGACACAATGCGCGAATCTGGGCGGTAGAGAATCCTCACGCATTCGTGCAGCAAATTCGCAATTCACTAAAAGTTAACGTGTTTTGTGCAATCTCACGGTTTAAAGTTTACGACCCCTTTTTCTTCTGCGAAAAAAACGTTACAGGAGACGTGTATCTGGACATGCTGGAAAATTGGCTCATGCCACAACTGGAGACCGACAGCGCCGACTTCATCTTTCAACAGGATGGTGCTCCACCGCACTTCCATCATGATGTTCGGCATTTCTTAAACAGGAGATTGGAAAACCGATGGATCGGTCGTGGTGGAGATCATGATCAGCAATTCATGTCATGGCCTCCACGCTCTCCCGACTTAACCCCATGCGATTTCTTTCTGTGGGGTTATGTGAAAGATTCAGTGTTTAAACCTCCTCTAGCAAGAAACGTGCCAGAACTGCGAGCTCGCATCAACGATGCTTTCGAACTCATTGATGGGGACATGCTGCGGCGAGTGTGGGAGGAACTTGATTATCGGCTTGATGTCTGCCGAATCACTAAAGGGGCACATATCGAACATTTGCGAAGGCCTAAAAAAACTTTTTGAGTTTTTGGCTGGCTCTGAGCACTATGGGACTCAACTGCTGAGGTCATTAGTCCCCTAGAACTTAGAACTAGTTAAACCTAACTAACCTAAGGACATCACAAACATCCATGCCCGAGGCAGGATTCGAACCTGCGACCGTAGCGGTCTTGCGGTTCCAGACTGCAGCGCCTTTAACCGCACGGCCACTTCGGCCGGCTTTTTGAGTTTTTGTATGTGTGTGCAAAGCATTGTGAAAATATCTCAAATAATAAAGTTATTGTAGAGCTGTGAAATCGCTTCAATCATTTGTAATAACCCTGTACATATTCACAGTCCGATGGTTATAGATCTGTTTGTATAAAAATTCCAACTATCCAAGCTTAGTGGCGAGCAGTTTCTTTTGGTGACGGATATGAACCTGCCACCCCAGTTACTGTTGCTTCCGGCAGGTCGGAGTGGCCGAGCGGATCAAGGCGCTACAGTCTGGAACCGCGCTACCGCTGCGGTCGCTGGTTCGAATCCTGCCTCGGGCACGAGTGTGTGTGATGTCCTTAGGTTAGTTAGGTTTAAGTAGTTCTAAGTTCTAGGGGATTGATGACCTCCGAAGTTAAGTCCCATAGTGCTCACAGCCATTTGAACCATTTTGCTGTTGCTTCCGCTTAAACGCCCGCCGCTGTAACCGATGAGAAACATGTCGCGACGGCCGGCCAGGTTTTCATCACCGGCGCGCAGGGCAGGCGGCGGCGGGTAAGCGAGTGAGCCCGGCTGGTAGGCGGCGAGCCGAGCCTTAACCGCTAACGTAATTACCCGCGGGTAAATAAGAGGGCGGCGCGGGATCGCGCTCTGTCTGCGGCGCCGCCCCGCACGCCTCCGCCCTCAACCCCTCAACCCGTCTCTCGGCACCGCGGCGGCCCTTTGTGCTGGCAGAGTGCCTTTCGATTTCTTCCAGCAACCAGCAGCCAGAGCCCAGAGCCCACATCCGCCCCACACCACACCTCTCCAGACCGCCCCGTGCTGCTCCTCGCTCCCCCGTCGCCAATAGCGCTCCCCTCGGGCGGAACCTTTTTCTCTGCATAATTCCTTCCTTCTGCTGCCTGCGCGGGCGGTCTTCAACGGCTTCTGTCCCAAAGGCGCGCAAACGGAAACGGCTAATCACTGAAGGATCTTCATCAAAGATATTTGACGGAAAAAAGGAGTAAAAGTTAAAATTGAAATGTAATGGGACTCTAGTCAGAGTTTTCTCAAGCAGATTTTCTTCAGATTAAAAATAATACAATAACCGCCCCATATACTTCAAACGAAGTTGTGTGAGTATGTGCTGCAGAGAGCCGTCGGTTAGAAACACAAACCAGTCTGTCATGCTTTGCTCTGAAATTTTTTTATAGTGTCGGTAGATACTTATCTTAAGTGTGTGGCCGCGCGGGATTAGCCGAGAGGTGTAAGGCGCTGCAGTCATGGACTGTGCGGTTGGTCCCGGTGGAGGTTCGAGTCCTCCCTCGGGCATGGGTGTGTGTGTTTGTCCTTATGATAATTTAGGTTAAGTAGTGTGTAAGCTTAGGGACTGACGAGCTCAGCAGTTAAGTCCATAAGATTTCACACACATTTGAACATTTAAGCGTGTGTCTCACAGGGGGGGGGGGGGGGGTGTCATTCAATGATTGAAAACTGCTCATCCACATTTTGGTAGTTCTGTTTCTTGTCTACAATGGCTGGGTGATCTTAATAATTACCCTAACAGTTGAAGAATTTGGCTTTAATTTTATAAGTTTCTGCTTTTATTCTGTCCTCCATCTTTTGTTTCATTATGTTAAACTTTTCATTTCTACTCAACTACACTGACGGAAGAAAATCGGAACACCAAAAAATAATTAAAGTAGAGTAATGAAATTTCGGGAATATATTTGGCTTTATTTATATTTTTAAGCAGTTAAAATTGCAAGGTCACAGGTTAATGTAAGCTCAAGGTAAGCCATTGCAAATATGAGATGATGGTGCATTAATAACCGGTGTAACCGCCAGAATGTTGAATGTAAGCTTGCAAACGTGCATGTATTGTGTTATTCATGTGCCGGATGTCAGTTTGTGGGATGGAGTTCCACGCCTGTTGCATTTGGTCGGTCAGTACAGGGACGGTTGATGCTGGTTGTCGATCACTCTGGTGTTGGCGTCCTAAGTTGTCCCGAATGGGCTCGAGTGGAAACAGATCCGATGATCGAAAGGCAACATGTCGATACTCAGTAGAGCATGTTGAGTTACAACAGCGGCTTGTGGGAGAACACAAACAAATGTTTGCGGGCGTGCTCCGACGTCTGAAAGACGATGCCTTCCGATTTCCCGCCAGTTGCACGAGCATCGCGTTACTAACACCACTATGAGGATGGACTCCTATTGGAAACCCCACCTACAGGGTGTTTCAAAAATGACCGGTATATTTGAAACGGCAATAAAAACTAAACGAGCAGCGATAGAAATACACCGTTTGTTGCAATATGCTTGGGACAACAGTACATTTTCAGGCGGACAAACTTTCGAAATGACAGTAGTTACAATTTTCAACAACAGATGGCGCTGCAAGTGATGTGAAAGATATAGAAGACAACGCAGTCTGTGGGTGCGCCATTCTGTACGTCGTCTTTCTGCTGTAAGCGTGTGCTGTTCACAACGTGCAAGTGTGCTGTAGACAACATGGTTTATTCCTTAGAACAGAGGATTTTTCTGGTGTTGGAATTCCACCGCCTAGAACACAGTGTTGTTGCAACAAGACGAAGTTTTCAACGGAGGTTTAATGTAACCAAAGGACCGAAAAGCGATACAATAAAGGATCTGTTTGAAAAATTTCAACGGACTGGGAACGTGACGGATGAACGTGCTGGAAAGGTAGGGCGACCACGTACGGCAACCACAGAGGGCAACGCGCAGCTAGTGCAGCAGGTGATCCAACAGCGGCCTCGGGTTTCCGTTCGCCGTGTTGCAGCTGCGGTCCAAATGACGCCAACGTCCACGTATCGTCTCATGCGCCAGAGTTTACACCTCTATCCGTACAAAATTCAAACGCGGCAACCCCTCAGCGCCGCTACCGTTGCTGCACGAGAGACATTCGCTAACGATATAGTGCACAGGATTGATGACGGCGATATGCATGTGGGCAGCATTTGGTTTACTGACGAAGCTTATTTTTACCTGGACGGCTTCGTCAATAAACAGAACTGGCGCATATGGGGAACCGAAAAGCCCCATGTTGCAGTCCCATCGTCCCTGCATCCTCAAAAAGTACTGGTCTGGGCCGCCATTTCTTCCAAAGGAATCATTGGCCCATTTTTCAGATCCGAAACGATTACTGCATCACGCTATCTGGACATTATTCGTGAATTTGTAGTGGTACAAACTGCCTTAGACGACACTGCGAACACCTCGTGGTTTATGCAAGATGGTGCCCGGCCACATCGCACGGCCGACGTCTTTAATTTCCTGAATGAATATTTCGATGATCGTGTGATTGCTTTGGGCTATACGAAACATACAGGAGGCGGCGTGGATTGGCCTCCCTATTCGCCAGATATGAACCCCTGTGACTTCTTTCTGTGGGAACACTTGAAAGACCAGGTGTACCGCCAGAATTCCAGAAACAATTGAACAGCTGAAGCAGTACATCTCATCTGCATGTGAAGCCATTCCGCCAGACACGTTGTCAAAGGTTTCGGGTAATTTCATTCAGAGACTACGCCATATTATTGCTACGCATGGTGGATATGTGGAAAATATCGTACTACAGAGTTTCCCAGACCGCAGCGCCATCTGTTGTTGAAAATTGTAACTACTGTAATTTCGAAAGTTTGTCTGCCTGAAAATGTACTGTTGTCCCAAGCATATTGCAACAAACGGTGTATTTCTATCGCTGCTCGTTTAGTTTTTATTGCCGTTTCAAATATACCGGTCATTTTTGAAACACCCTGTAGTATGCCGTTCATGAATGGCAACTCACCTGTTCGAATCAGCAGACTGACGTACAAACTTGCACTCAGGATGCGTGGGATAACCACGAGAGTGCTCCTGGTTTCATACGACATCGCACGCCAGACCATAGCTCCAAGTGTAGCTCCAGTGTGTCTAGCACTCAGACTAGTTGGTGGCTGGCTCTCAGCTGGTCTCCTAACCACACCCGGCCATCACTGGCTCCGAGGCGGACCCAGTTTTCATCAGAAAACACAGCAGAACTTTACCCTGCCCACCAACGAGCTTTCGCTTCAATCCACTGAATTTGCAAATGACGGTGCTTTGGTGTCAATGAAACGCAGGCTACAGAGCGTCTGGCTCGGATCTGTACTTGAAGTAACCTATTAGTAACTCAGATTGCTGCACAGATGTATTACCGTTCGAACACGATGGCCTTTCTTCTCAGTGATGCCACCTGGCTGTCCAAAAGACCGGTCTTTTAGCGACCGTACATTCTCGTGTCCGCCACTACCTGCAGTCTTGTACAGTAGGTACATTCCAGTCAAGTCTTTTTACAGTATCGTGGAAAAAACGTCCAGTTTCTCATTGCCGTCTTACACGACCTCGCTCAAGCACACCGGTTACTGATAATGGCGTCTTTATCGTGTTAAAGGCATTCATGACTAACATCAAATAACCACGTCCAATCTCAACTAACGCTCACGATCGTTACAGCGTGTGTAAGTAGGCTGTTTATGTTTTCTTATCGGCAACGTTACGTAGCACTCGGTATGAAAATCACTGGCTGTGGTGTGTGCAGTCTGTAGCTAGTTTGCATTGTTGTCTGCCATTGTAGTGTTGGGCAGCGGCAGCTGGATGTGAACAGCGCGTAGCGTTGCGCAGTTGGATGTGAACTGCCAGCAGTGGTGGATGTGGGGAGAGAAATGGCGGAGACTTGAAATTTGTAAGACTGGATGGCATAGATATTATGATTATTAAGGTAAATACATTGTTTGTTCTCTATTAAAATCTTTCATTTGCTAACTATGCCTATCAGTAGTTAGTGCCTTCAGTAGTTTGAATCTTTTATTTAGCTGGCAGTAGTGGCGCTCGCCGTATTGCAGTAGTTCGAGTAACGGAGATTTTTGTGAGGTAAGTGATTTGTGAAAGGTATAGGTTAATGTTAGTCAGGGCCATTCTTTTGTAGGGATTTTTGAAAGTCAGATTGCGTTACGCTAAAAAATATTGTGTGTCAGTTTAAGCACAGTCGTGTAGAATTGTTCTAAGGGGACGTTTCACGTGTACTTAAAGCAATCCTGATTTGCATCCCCATAGTAGCGTTAGTAGCGGGATGCTTGTGCGACTGGCGGGACATCGGAATAGACATCATCCTTCAGACGTCGAAGCACATCCGCAAACATTTGCTTATCTCACACTACTTCTTGGGATTGTGATTCTTTCCGTCAGTGTTTTTAGTTTGTTCAAAAATGGTTCAAATGGCTCTGAGCACTATGGGACTTAACATATTAGATTATGAGTCTTAGTTTGTTCAGTTTTGATTGGCACTCCTCCGGTAGGGGTAACCTCCTGCAAAGAAGTAGTCTGAAATGTGCGTCGAAGTATGCCTAAAGATAGACCATAGTACTATATACGACCACCAGTAGGTGTTGCAGCTCGCTATAGGTGGCGCATTGCAGCAGCATTTGCGAGTACGCTGATGGACATCGTTATCGCTACACGAAAGCAGACAAACATGGGCGACAGCGGACATTTTATTTGATTTGATAATTTTTTTTATTCGCTATTTTGTTTTAGTCTCTTACGGCAACAGTAGACTGTGTGGTTTCTCTGGAGGGAAGGAGTGAATGCTTCAGATACGAACAAGTGGTTAGTACCCACATGTGGGGAAGCAGCATACAGTCGCAGATTCGTGTATCGTTGGTTGGCCGAAAAATGCAAAAGCTCTGGACTGGGCGTCCGGCAACTCCACGCAAACCAAACAATGGCCAGCCAGCCAATTACGTAGTAACGGGGCAGTACATATTTTATGATTTATACATTGAATCTGATCTGATCTGATCTGGACCATCCGGACAGGCCAGGAACTTAGAACTACTTAAACCTAACTAACCTAAGGACATCACACGCATACATGGCCGAGGCAGGATTCGAACCTGCGACCGTAGCAACAGCGCGGTTCAGGACTGAAGCGCCTAGAACAGCTGCCGGCGAATGGGCAGTAATGCCTCAACATAAGACTGATGACATTATGCACAGCACGCCCTGTCGTTTGTCGGTTCTGCGTTGCTGGTGGTCACAACCCATACTGAACGCATTAACCAATTGTCGGAATGTGTGTGTAAATTAGTTCAGGTGGAAAAAAGGAGAACATTTTTGTCTACAGTTGTGGATGTTGCAGTTGTTTACATTCCGTTTTTTTATATTGTTTCTACGTTAATGTCACCTGATCTTACTGTTTAGTGGCAAAATAAACGCAACCTTGCCAAATTACGGTTTGTTGCTTTAATTTTCAACTCCATTGCATTTGGTGGAAGACTTTGTGTTTTCAAACGGATTTCTTCTTAAATTTCTCTTGGAAGACAAAAATTGTAAAATTATAGTGATGTCTTTCTGTATTATTTAATCCTACTAAAATATGAGATACTTCTAACCCACTAACATTTTTATGTTAACTTCAGTACACAGTGAGGAGTGACATAAGAACTTTCTCTGCCACGTGAGACATTCCAGCACGTATTTAACCATCTACAGACGAAAATTAAATTTTGAAAATACAAAGATTACTGTTGCTTCACTATTATTCAGTAATCACGAAGACATTTTGTGCTTATTACATCATCGTGAGCAAAAAATGAACAGTGTCTACAAATATGCTAGAGTGATAATAGGCCAAAACGAGAGGTACGAGGTGCATTCAAGTTCTAAGGCCTCCGATTTTTTTTCTCCGGACTGGAAAGAGATAGTAACATGCGCATTGTTTTAAAATGAGGCCGCGTTCATTGTCAATACGTCCCAGAGATGGCAGCACCGTATGGCAGATGGAATTTTACCGCCAGCGGCGAGAATGAGAACTGTTTTAAATACTTAAAATGGCAACGTTTACTTACTTGAACAGCGTGTAATCATTCGTTTTCTGAATTTGCGTGGTGTGAAACCAATTGAAATTCATCGACAGTTGAAGAACACATGTGGTGATGCAGTTATGGATGTGTCGAAAGTGCGTTCGTGGGTGCGACAGTTTCATGAAGGCAGAACATCGTGTGACAACAAACCGAAACAACCTCGGGCTCGCACAAGCCGGTCTGACGACATGATCGAGAAAGTGGAGAGAATTGTTTTGGGGGATCGCCGAATGACTGTTGAACAGATCGCCTCCAGAGTTGGCATTTCTGTGGGTTATGTGCACACAATCCTGCATGACGACCTGAAAATGCGAAAAGTGTCATCCAGGTGGGTGCCACGAATGCTGACGGACGACCACATGGCTGCCCGTGTGGCATGTTGCCAAGCAATGTTGACGCGCAACGACAGCATGAATGGGACTTCCTTTTCGTCAGTTGTGACAATGGATGAAACGTGGATGCCATTTTCAATCCAGAAACAAAGCGCCAGTCAGCTCAATGGAAGCACACAGATTCACCGCCACCAAAAAAATTTCGGGTAACCGCCAGTGCTGAAAAAATGATGGTGTCCATGTTCTGGGACAGCGAGGGCGTAATCCTTACCCATAGCGTTCCAAAGGACATTACGGTAACAGGTGCCTCCTACAAAAAGGTTTTGAAGAACAAATTCCTTCCTGCACTGCAACACAAACGTCTGGTAAGGGCTGCGCGTGTGCTGTATCACCAAGACAACGCACCCGCACATCGAGCTAACGTTACGCAACAGTTTCTTCGTGATAACAACTTTGAAGTGATTCCTCATGCTCCCTACTCACCTGACCTGGTTTCTAGTGACTTTTGGCTTTTTCCAACAATGAAAGGCACTCTCCGTGGCCGCACATTCACCAGCCGTGCTGCTATTGCCTCAGCGATTTTCCAGTGGTCAAAACAGACTCCTAAAAAAGCCTTCGCCGCTGCCATGGAATCATGGCGTCAGCGTTGTGAAAAATGTGTACGTCTGCAGGGCGATTACGTCGAGAAGTAACGCCAGTTTCATCGATTTAGGGTGAGTAGTTAATTAGAAAAAAATTCGGATTCCGTAGAACTTGAATGCACCTCGTACTTTTCAGTCATGATAAACGATCGAAGGGCACAAGGCCAGCCCACAAGACGACTAAAGAAACTGTACATCTTGAATTCTCGCTTTTATTGTGCTAGCCATCTGCAGGTGAGATAAGAAGACGCTACTGCAACTGGCTAAGGAGAAGCTGACCATGATGTGGCAGAACGGAGCGATAACGAACAGAATGAAGTCCCGACTTGTTGAAACACCATGTTTTCTTCCTTTATTGTTGAGAACCGTAAGGCCAAGTTGTCTATTGCTTCAGTTGAGCTAAGCAGCTGACGCAGCATTCTGCGCAAAAAATTGACCGCAAGGAGAAGTAATGTGACCATTATTGAAGAATTCAATATATCCAGGTGCTTTCCTCTCGTGTCAGCCAAAAATATTTTAATTTCTTGGCCATTTTGTAGGACGGGGAAAAATCTAGAGAAAATAGTCATGAAAGAGAAGACCGAGGGCTTGGGACATAGAGGGAGAGCGGCGAGCAAATGGACAGATCAGTTCAAGCAAATCTCGAGTCTACCTCGCGAGCAGGCTCTGAGAGGAGCTGGTAACAATCAGAGGCGGAGGCGCTTGGTTCATGGGGTCACGACAATCAACAAGGATTGCGGTTTAAAACGTACAGTGCGTTGAAGCTGCTTGTTCAGATGATATTTATTCAGATGATCAGCACATCCTGAGTCATGCTCTTTACGATACATGGTAAGTGATGTTAACATTACTGTTTGTTACCATATGTAGTGTTCGTTTTTAGTTATCTGTTTCATGGTCTCAAGGAGGCAGACGCAAGGGTGACGGTATTCCTGGCGCACGTGCTGCAAGCTGATAAATTGGTTCTAATTTTTACGCAGCCGAAAGGCTAGGACCGGGAAAGAAGCTGTCGGCTTTGTGATGTCTCCTGCTTCTGTTATTCAAATACGTATTGATGTTCTTTTTATTTAACGGGAAAATGTTGTGTACAGTTTCTTAAAGTCAGTCCATACTTGTACCTTGAATTGAATACAGTCATTATTTATATGAGTGTTCCTATGTAATGACATACGATTGATATACAGTAAAATAATTTGGGAGAACGATTCTTGGAACAGTATAGAACTGTGTTAGGAGCTCTTCCCAATATTTTAGAAACAACAATATGGGAACTGTGAGTACGCCTTGATGCAAATCACCTCGTTCTTTGTTTTCTTACTTATTCCTCAAACTAGTTTCGGCGACGAAGGTCACCATCATATTTAAAATCCAAAACATTACGCTATTTCAAAATGGAGTAATGTTCTGGATCATAACGAAGTGCGAAAGTTTAGTTTTTCTGTGTATGGAATCAGCGACATGCCGTCCAACGAACTTGCAGATGACATGATGTACGCTGACAAAAAACAGCAACAGAAAAGGCACAGAAAATATGCCGTAAACAGCGACAATAATTCTTAAAAAGATGCCATGACGTACAATAAATAAAATGTAATGAACCCACTGATGATGGTGATATTTGTCGCAGAAACTAGTTTGGGGAATAAATAAGTAAACAAATAACAAGGTGTTTTGCATCAAGGCGGACTCACAATTCCCATATTGATGTTTTTCTATGCAAACACGGACCAAATGGAAGAGTTGCAACATAAAGTTATTGTCCCAGTATTTTAGTTTAATAAAAGTGCTGAATTGTTCCACGGAAACATACTGCAAGAAATAGGAAGGTTGAATGATACTTCGAGTGAAGTAAACTACAACAAGATACGTCAAACGTTTGAAAATAATAGTTCCGTGGATTGAAAGCCTATGTGCAATATTATGCTATTTGTGAGATCAAGACATTTGAACAGAATATTTACATACAACGTAGCGAAGAACAGGAGTGGCAAATACCACCCCCGTTCAGGTGAAATGTGTTTGAAATTATGAAAAGACTCGTCAAATCGTCTGAAACTGTGAAACTGGGTTCCAATTAAAGATTACTAAAGTTAACTGAAAAACCTATAACTGTATACTAAAGAATCTATCATGCGAAATCTTGTTCTGATCAGTGCAGTGAACAGGGCTACAACGCTTCACGTCTCTGTACGTGCCTTCCAGTTCCAATAAACGGAACTACCAACGTAGGAATTTGCATAAAATTATAAACTGTCCTTTGAAGGAATGATTATCCAAAATGCTTCTGTTAAAATGCCCTGCAAATTTATGACTGTTAGAATGGAACGCAGCAGCAGACCAACTAAAGAAAACCTCGCCGAAGTGCAATGCAAGACAAAATAGCAATGCTAAGGACGTTTCTTTGAGCAACTGTGTCCCGCTAAATACAATGCATCTCCGCAGAAAGCACACAATACTAGTTGAAAACTCCCCTTGGAAAAATTTATAAATTACTGTGCTGGTAAACAGCTTACGTTATCTGATTTTCAAACAGCTGAGCAGAATTCACCGTACTCAGACATTTCTCTCTTTACTTATTCTGATCAACACTAAACTGACACAAAATATTTTTAGCGCAACGCAATCTGACTTTCAATAATCCCTACAAAAGGATGGCCCTGGTTAACAATAACCTACACCTTTCATGAATCACTTACCTCACAAAAAACTTCGTTACTTGAAATACTGTATTACAACGAGCCCCACTACTGCCAGCAAAATAAAGGATTCTAACTTAAACATTCTGCGTGGTGTCTGTTGTTCTATATCGTGTCTCCCTGCCACTTTCGCGCAACGACAATCTAAACGCGTTTTTTAGAGAATTGACTAGTTTGAACCTGGGACCTTTTGCTGGTAAGGAGACGTCAGACCACACATGACATGTAGAGTTCAGAAGAGTTCAGTGAGACTAGCGATGATATAACCAAATACTTAGTGATTTCAGCGTCAGCTCCACTGCACTCCCTTTAAAAGAATCTCAATACTAACTAAATTTAGTGGAAGGGGTTCAAGGTTTTAGTTAGCTGGTAAAATAACGTCGAAAAAGCAGTTAAGTTTACCATTGGAAATTTTATTCTACTAACAAAACATTGTTTATAAATTGCACTATTGATAAAAGGAAATGTTCTAATACAGGATGGTAAAAACCAACTGCGTTCACCAAAAATGTGAACGAATATTCCCTGAATGGGTTTCCAAGTTCTAAAATGGATCGAAGGACGACCTATGCCATATCACGTCTATAATCTAGGTTTAAATTCACAAAAGAGAAAACTATCAAAATGGTCTACAGTGACCCTCAATTATCTTTAATTACTTATCTAACTTGTTGTAAATTACAGTGGCTGATGTGGCTTCTCAATAACTATATAACAGAAAAATCATCGCATTTCAGATTTTTACTTCAAGTGGCAAATGTGAACACGATGAGCTTTAATTGACGATCGACACTAGTATTACGCAGAAAGGGGGTGTAACATATGAGACTTCTGCCATTCTGAGTGAAGCTTTATGCGCTGTTATGCGGCATCGCGTGCATTCATTACCTTGTTGGTGTTCGTCAGGGGGCGGCGGACAGCACAGCTCCACTCACCTCACCGTCTCGGAAGCAACTCTTGTCCTAACTTCTCCTTACTACAATTTACCGAAGTTGGTTTAAAAAAACAATCTTGCTGTGTTTTCATCTGACCAGTCAGGGTCTCGATGTCAACCTTAAGCTCCGCCTACAAAAATTCTGTTTATCCAATGAGAAACGTTATACTTTTCGTGGTGAGGCAATGTTTTTTAAGTTTGCAACGTAACAGAGACGCGAAAAACTCTCGCTCAAACTTGCAGCTGGTGTGGTCCTTTTAGTGTTATCGTAAGATCTATACTGTTCTTCTGGAGGGCTCTATCCTTTAACATGGGCTGGGGGGTGGTCCTGACGTAACAGAAACGCGAAAAAGTCTCACGCTAAAACTTGCGTCTGGGGTGGCCCTTTTGCTGTTATTGTAGGATCTGTACTGTTCTTCTGGAAGGCTCTAGCTTTTAACATGGGCTGGGGGGTGGTCCTAGCGGTTAGCTGGAGACGTGGCTGTCCGTCCCTTATCGTAGGGCCTTCCAGCTTAACACAGTTCTGCTCTTGGCTTCTGTTCTCGTTTCTCCCCTCGGAACTGCGTCTGTCTCACGGTGGGAAGGTATGACATGCATTTAGGCATCCTTGTGTTAGTCTGTGGTATTCCATTTGCTCACTCGTTACTCGTAATACTGTGGTTAATTTAATGTCACGATTTATTCGGAGCTATGTGACATACTACTGGATTTGCGTATCATGTCAGGGTTTTCATGGAAGGTGTTGGATTTGCCTGACACCTTACATATCACCACCCTTCGAACATAATTTTAGTACTTAAGTTAGGCAATGATTGAATCGTTGTCTAAGCCAGTCAAAAATTATTCCGTTATCTAAATTTTGTTGCCTACTGTTCAGCCACGTTATTCTGTTCAATGCTAGTTTGTATTACTAATTTATATTTTTATATTCTTCCACATTATTATCAGAAATATGTTTATATTGACAAGGGAAGAATATTTTTATTCTATTATAATTATTATTTTTCAATTATTTTCTTTCTTTATTTAATTATGAAGTTTGTTTTTTAAGAAGTTTGTTATTGAGAGTGAGGAGCCTTTCAGATAGATTTTCTTAGAAATATTGTTTTTATAAATGTAGTAATTAAGTAAAATCTATTCCTAACACATTTTCTAAATATCATGTACAAGTAAAATGTTTTTGTTTCTAGACACTCATTTCAACATTGTTACACTAACAAATAAGAATAATTTCCTAGAATTGCTTTGACAACGAAATAAACATACACAAGTATTGATATATTATCCTAACAAATGGTACAAATGTAAAAAAAAGGGAAAGCATCCCACAACATAATTTTTTATTCTTTGTTTTTATAAGGAGAAAATAAGTAAAATATAGTTATTCTTTTATTTTTATGAGGAGAAAATAAGTGGCATATAGTTTTAGTGTTTATTATGCCTTACTTTTGTTCTTTACATACTGTCCATTTCAGAACTAATGACTTATTTTTATCGATAGTCTATTTTTTTACTTAAGTCCATAGCCAATGACTGTTACTTTGTAGTTTATTAGCTGTCTGGTGTGCTTAACTTATTTAGTTTCTCACACATTTCTTTTGCACAATTCCTACATCACATAATTTGATATCACACATTCCGACAATCCTATGAATGTTTAAGCATGAGGTTGGAGATTTTTTTTTTTTTTTTTTTTTTTTTTTTTTTTTTTTTTTTTTTTTTTGCACGAAGGTGATGGACTTGAGCGAGATGGATGTGGGCAAGTATTTGATGTACAGTTTCGTTCGTCGTTCCTTGTTGGCTTTGCAAGTGTGTGTTGCTGTTGTGGAGGTCCCATAATGGAATGGAGCTGTGAGTGCAGAAACTCGTCGTTTACTGGCTTTGTATGCGTGAAAGTCATCGATATGTGTCGCTGAAAGCGGTCGTTTTTTGTTGTAATTCTTCGCAGACGACTAGTTTACAATAGGATAGGGATTTGGGAGGGTATGTCGTCTATTCTTCACCCATCTTGCGGATCTCAATCTTGCGAATCTTCAACTTCTGTTCTTCCTGCTTTTTCTCTGCTTCTTACTTGATTCTTGGTTATTCTCTGGGCAGGATATGGAAATATTTACTGATGACTAGACGCTTTGAAGTTCTCCTCCTAGTAACAGTTTGATAAATGGTTTGGGCATGTCATTTCTACTTTGTGGAAGTTTTCTTCAGTTTCGTCATCAGCGTGCTGTTTAATAGCAGTAGTGTGACTTTTACAGATACTTTTTTGCCAGTGGTGGCTTGCCCAAGCGGTCTTTTCGTCGGGCCGTTTTTTGCTCGCTCCGCTGAGTCGGGGCGTCCCAGTGTTTACGAGCGGTGAAAGTCCGGTGTTTGCTTGTGAGTCCCTGCACTGGTCCCTTCCGTGTGTGACATTCCCGAATGTTAGGCTACCTTTCCCCATATCTATTATCGCTCGTCTCTCATTTTAAAAAAATCTGCACCTATAATCAAATCTACAGTTAGTTTAGGTATAATCACGAAGTTGGCTTCGGTCTTTTGACCTTGACACGAAAGAGTTAACCTTGTTTGTCTCGTAACTTCCACAGCATTGTTTCTAATAGGATCCCTTACTTTAATCTTACGTGTTTTCAGAACTGGCAATTCCTCATTGGCATTACACTGCATGAATAAATTTTCTGAGATCACGGTCAGTTCACTTCCGCTATCAATTACAATATTGACTGGGATATGCATTACCATGGCCTTCACATTTGGTTGAATTTGAAAGGGTTGGTTCTATTCTTCTTCTTCTTGTATCAACGAATCCTCCACTGAATCATACATGAGTCTTTTTAGGAATTTCCCTTGTGAATTCGAACTTTCTGTTGGATAAGCTTCGACTGCTACTTCTCTCTCTTTTATTTCCTCTTCTCTATTGCTTCCTTCATTTATGCTTTCTTTAACATCCTCTACTTTTTCCTCATCCACGTCTATCTTCTCCTTCTTCGTCGCTACTTCCACATAATCGCATCTAAATGCTCTAATTATCGCTTCATAACTTCCTTCATTATATACATTGGGTTGTGTGCGCACTCGTAACTTATTTTCAACTTCTGTCGACTGCACATTATCCTCATTGAATTCGCTTTCCCTGGCTTCCATCTCAAATAGCTCTGAAATACTCATTACTTCGTCCTTTCCTCCTACATTTGTTGTGCATGCCTCGAGTAATTCATCTTCCTCGTCAGTATTCTTTCAATTAATTTCATCCCAACACGATATTGTTATTTTCTTGTCTTCGTTTTCATCTGGTCCCTGCGGTTTTGTTTCTTCCTTCTTCTCTTCTCGTGATAAGGTATTTACTTCTCTGTTCAAGGTGCTGCAATTATCCTGGGTCGGTGCGTCTTTCTCTTTGGCATGAGCGCTTAGCTGTCAATTCGAACGTTTATTGGGGTTTGGTGGTCTAACCTCCAGCTCTTCTTTCTGTATTCTCTTTTCTTGTTCAGCTTGTTGATAGTGGTTTCTTTGTTGATAATTTGTCGGTCTATTGGTTCTACAGTACCCGTTCTGGTTGTCGTTATTCCCTCTGTAATAGTTGTTGCCGTTCCTGGGTGAATTATAGTTATTGCCATATTCTCTTCTAAATCCATAACCGGTTTTTTGTTGAAATCTATTGTCGTATCTCGGTGCGAAGTTATCACATGGTTCGTAATTATTGTTTCTTCGTACTGTGTCTTGTGGATTCCACTGCTTTTTGCTTACGTTTTCACGTGCGCTTCGTCTTTTTCTTGCGTCATCTTCCGAAAATATGAACTCTAGTTCCCTTAGAATACCTTTAAATGCTTCGATGTCATTGCCTCCGTGACCTACTAATGATTGCTGGTATTTCAATGGTAACTTCATCGCGCATAATTTAATCAACTCTCCGTCACTGTATGATACATCTAAGCATTGATTTTTGTTTGCCATTACTTCGAAAAATTTCACGGGACTCTTCTCTCCTGAATTTTCAAAATATGGGTTCTGTAATAATTCGTACCTCACTCTGTTCTGTGCTTCGCTGGACCAGTATCGTGAGAGAAACTTCTCTCTGAAATCTTCGTACGATCGGCATGTCGCTGCAACATTTTGCATGGTTTCTGCGACTGTCCCTGACATGTGTGCACATATAAAGTCTAATTTGTGTGCTAGCGTCCAGTGTTCTGGTAATCCTACTTGGAATTGATCAATAAAAGTTCGTGGATGTAATGAGTTTCCTTCTCGAAAGTGTTGAAATTTTCTGACTGTGAGGAAACGATCGTTGTCGTACTTCGTCATAGTTCCATATGAAATTCGCGATTCTTCGCCACTTTTGTTTCTGATCCTTTCTCCCGTTGTTCTTTCCGGTTGTGGTAGATCCATTGGATATTGTCCACTGTAACTTTCGCCTACCCTTGCGTAGTATCGTTGGAGAGGTACGCAATAATTTTCTTCCATTGGTTGTGAGCGTGTAGCTGAATGCATTGCACTGTACTCCTCGCGACCTGGCTTTCCATTGTCAGGTATTGGTTCGGTATATTGTCTGGCTAACCTTGCTGCTTCATTGCACGCCTGTGATTGGAATCGTAAATGCGTAATATCTTCGTTAATTGCTTGTTTTTCCGGTGCTGTTACAGATACGGATGTGGTTGCAGACTCTGTGCTTGTTCGATCCTGTTCACTACGCTATTCAATGGTTTGCAACAACTCTGTTCGCAATTTCTGAAATTGTCGTTTCGTTTGCGCTTCTATTTTGACTATGCCGTTATCATACCTTCTCAGCGCTGCTTTTGTGATACGTTTGTGTAACTTCACGCGCTGTACCTGCTGCTTGTCTAGTAATTTCGTTTATCTGTTTCTCTAGTTTCTTGACTTCTCCCTGGGTGTTGTTACGTAATGTTTTGATCTCGTCCTGAATGTCATTACGCAATGTTTGTACGTCCGCTTGTACCTTGCCAATGTCTGTTGTCAATTGATTGTGACCTGTTATTAAGTTTCCTATCACTTCTCGAGATTCTTTTGCCTCGTCTTCAATGTGACTTAGGTGTAACTGATTTTTGTTTTGTTTTGTTGTTTAATCACACGCATTTGTCTCGTGGTTTCTGCATTTTGAATTTGAATTTGGTTCGCTATGTCTTTATTTTGCCTTGTCATGGTTTCCGTAATTTGTTGTAATAATTCTGCCAGATGGGTGGGTCCAATTGCGTTTTCTTCCGACGTCCTACGCTCTATGTTTTCGCCCAATTGTTGGTTTGCAACCGATTGCAGTGAACTGTGCTGTGACACGTTTCTGCTCGCATTCCTTGTACTCTGTGGTGAAGGAGCTCTGATTACTAGTACTATGGGTTCTACGTATTCAAGACGCAAGTTAGAATCCTCATCGACTGTCTCTCTAATTTCCTGCTCCTCTGTTGTATGCTGACTTACGTTTTCTATGCCTTGACGTACATTATTCTCGTTATGGTGCGTTATATGTCCTATTTCTCGCGATACTGCATCGTCTGTTGTACTGTCCTCTTTTCTCTGTCCATCTTCATGCTGGGTCTCTACATCAATTCGGTCAAGGTCTCGATCTGCCATTGCTAATCTTTCCGAATCCCTTATTTTCTGTTTTAAAAGCAATTCACGCGCCATACTTCGAGTCAACATGCGCTCATACGATCTCACGCGTTTCATAAACTTTTTGTTCACACGACTTGACACTTATTATACCCAAGACTGACAATCCATTCACTTACTTGTTGGGTCAGAACCAACTTGTCAACGATGTATCCGCCACCTGTGCGTTTGCAATGAGAAGAAAACTTAATTCTAACAATTTTTAAAATTCATAACTTAATTATGCTATTGTCTCCGCTAGAATGTCTCACTATCTATCGCTGCAGCTACTGTATCCAACTATTTATGCCTTAATATTTTTTTTTTTTGTATTACGAAAATTTTTTAACAGGATATTTTTCTGACCTAGTTAGGTATTTTACCATCCTGGCACGGTCGCCATTTTCTAACATTCTGCATGGTGTCTGTTGTTCTATATTGTGTCTCCCTACCACTTTCGCGCAACGACATTCTAAACGTGTTTTTTAGGGAATTGACTAGTTTGAACCTGGGACCTTTTGCTGGTAAGGAGACGTCAGACCACACATGACATGTAGAGTTCAGAAGAGTTCAGTGAGACTAGCGATGATATAACCAAATACTTAATGATTTCAGCGTCAGCTCCACTGCACTCCCTGTAAAAAAATCTTAATACCAACTAAATTTAGTGGAAGGGGTTCAAGGTTTTAGTTAGCTGGTAAAATAACGTCGAAAAAGCAGTTAAGTTTACCATTGGAAATTTTATTCTACTAACAAAACATTGTTTATAAATTGCACTATTGATAAAAGGAAATGTTCTAATACAGGATGGTAAAAACCAACTGCGTTCACCAAAAATGTGAACGAATATTCCCTGAATGGGTTTCCAAGTTCTAAAATGGATCGAAGGATGACCTATGCCATATCACGTCTATAATCTAGGTTTAAATTCACAAAAGAGAAAACTATCAAATTGGTCTACAGTGACCCTCAATTATCTTTAATTACTTATCTAACTTGTTGTAAATTACAGTGGCTGATGTGGCTTCTCAATAACTATATAACAGAAAAATCATTGCATTTCAGATTTTTACTTCAAGTGGCAAATGTGAACACGATGAGCTTTAATTGACAATCGACACTAGTATAACGCAGAAAGGGGGTGTAACATATGAGACTTCTGCCATTCTGAGTGAAGCTTTATGCGCTGTTATGCGGCATCGCGTGCATTCATTACCTTGTTGGTGTTCGTCAGTGGGCGGCGGACAGCACAGCTCCACTCACCTCACCGTCTCGGAAGCAACTCTTGTCCTAACTTCTCCTTACTACAATTTACCGAAGTTGGTTTAAAAAAACAATCTTGCTGTGTTTTCATCTGACCAGTCAGGGTCTCGATGTCAACCTTAAGCTCCGCCTACAAAAATTCTGTCTATCCAATGAGAAACGTTATACTTTTCGTGGTGAGGCAATGTTTTTTAAGTTTGCAACGTAACAGAGACGCGAAAAACTCTCGCTCAAACTTGCAGCTGGTGTGGTCCTTTTAGTGTTATCGTAAGATCTATACTGTTCTTCTGGAGGGCTCTATCCTTTAACGTGGGCTGGGGGGTGGTCCTGATGTAACAGAGACGCGAAAAAGTCTCACACTAAAACTTGCGTCTGGGGTGGCCCTTTTTTATGTTATCGTAAGATCTGTACTGTTCTTCTGGAAGGCTCTAGCTTTTAACATGGGCTGGGGGGTGGTGCTAGCGGTTAGCTGGTGACGTGGGTGTCCATCCCTTGTCGTAGAGCCTTCTAGCTTAACACGGTTCCGCTCTCGGCTTCTGTTCTCGTTTCTCCCCTCGGAACTGCGTCTGTCTCACGGTGGGAAGGCATGACATGCATTTAGGCATTCTTGTGTTAGTCTGTGGTATTCAATTTGCTCACTCATTACTCATATTACTGTGGTTAATTTAATGTCACGATTTATTCAGAGCGATTTATTCAGAGTCAGTCGAAGTTTTGAAGTATATTAATAGGTAGGTAGGTCATCACAGAGCAGTCCCACTGTAGTCCTGGTAGAGATTATGGTATCGGTGGACCACCGGAGGTACAGACCCACTGCAGTCCTTGTACAGACGGCCAGCAGCCATCTGTTGCTACTGTGCAGGTGCACAATCACCATTGAAGAGGCTTGTGGACAATATAACCAGCCCATAAACCAACATTTGTGCATTCACAAAGATTTTGGAATTGTCCTTAGAACCTGCAATACTGTTAACCAGTCTCTTAACACACGTGCTAACACTAACAGTCCCAACTTCTCACATATTGTGCATATACTATGACTAACAGAAATGTTGCACTAAAATGAATGTTCACAAGTTACTTAATTTTTTGAAGTGGTGTCTATTACAATGTTATAGCTTGGTACAGAAAACACCATTAAAAATATAATAATACCGATAACATTTGTAGTAATACTGGCTTCACAAAAGAATAGAAATAAACACGTACATCAGTGTTAAGGAATTATGACATAAGTAAATAAATAACGAGAACAGTTTTCGAAACATTGAATTCACACATGAGCATTAAAATAAAACAGAATAAATAATGTCTAAACATCTTTCAAAAGTAAATAACATATTATAAATGCAAATTATATTTGAGGATAACAGTATTCATTATCTTAGTGAATGCAGCTGAGTATTAGAAAAATTCTACAACATAAGTCTTATCAGATAAACACATAAAGACGGGAAGAACACAAATACACAAGGATACACAAACACATAGCAGGATAACACAAAAGGAAAGGACATGGTTTGTTTTCAGTATAACATTTGGTAGTGCAGTCCAACCCAAAACTTCATTCCATAGATCTTTCCTCTTAATTCAACATTTGTTCCCGCAAAAAAATCCTATCTAAGCATGCTTTCTGTATTTTCCATTATCTTTCCCCATCATTTGTTTCCAAGAAAATCCTATCTAAACATGTTATCCCTGAAACCTACTTTTTTGTTCATATCTTCTTTCATTGCACAATACTTGTTTGGCGAAACTTTTTTTCTTATAGCTTCTCAATGCATTTCTTTCAATTCATCACAACTATTCTCTTATATAGTCTACCCCCTCTTAAGCTAACTTAAATCTACTGGGCTGAGATGTAGAAACTAAGGGACGAGGCAATGCAGCAGCACAAAACAATTAACACAAATAGCAATGACAACAAAAAAATGCAAATTTGGAAAGCAAGCAACAGCATATCTAAATTAGCAAAGCAAATGCAATATTTACCACTAATATAAGGCAATGTGCAGCAAACAAGAAAAATAAATCAGTAGTAAAACAGGCTTAGCATGTAAGTAGGCTGTTTAGGTTTTCTTGTTGGTAACGCCACGTAGCGCTCTGTATGAAAATCACTGGCTGTGCTGTGTGCAGTCTGTGGCTAGTTTGCATTGTTATCTGCCATTGTAGTGTTGGGCAGCTGGATGTGAACAGCGCGTAGCATTGCGCAGTTGGAGGTGAGCCGCCGGCAGTGGTGGATGTGGGGGGAGAGATGGCGGAATTTTGATAGCGGATGATCTGGACGTGTGTCCATCAGAGACAGTACATTTGTAAGTTCAAATGGCTCTGAGCACTATGGCACTCAACTGCTGTGGTCATCAGTCCCCTAGAACTTAGAACTACTTAAACCTAACTAACCTAAGGACATCACACACACCCATGCCCGAGGCAGGATTCGAACCTGCGACCGTAGCAGTCGCGCGGTTCCGGACTGCGCGCCTAGAACCGCGAGACCACCGCGGCCGGCTACATTTTTAAGACTGGATGTCATGAACTGCTATATATATTATGACTTTTGAAGACTATTATGGTGAATACATTGTTTGTTCTCTATCAAAATCTTTCATTTGCTAACTATGGCTATCAGTAGTTAGTGCCTTCAGTAGTTTGAATCTTTTATTTAGCTGGCAGTAGTGGCGCTCGCTGTATTGCAGTAGTTCGAGTAACGAAGATTTTTGTGAGGTAAGTGATTTGTGAAACGATTAGGTTAATTTAGTCAGGGCCATTCTTTTGTAGGGATTATTGAAAGTCAGAGTGCGTTGCACTAAAAAATATTGTGTGTCAGTTTAAGCACAGTCATGTATAATTTTTCTAAGGGGACGTTTCAAACAGAGTAATACAAAGTGAAACTGAGTATCACTATGCCTGGCAAACAGCAGCATTGAATGTAATAACTGTTGTGGGTTGGCAGGAGAGCCAATACCGTGATATTAGAGGAAGCAGAAAGGCACGCGTTTTAGCTCACGCAGGCTGGCGTGAGGTCTGGAACAGGTCAAGGAAATTAGACTTTAGCAAAAAACGGACGTAGCTGGTGGAATACTTAACTTTAATCCACAAATGGTGAACATCGCTCTTGACGGTACATTATTCATAATCTCAATAGTAACTGGTAATGGCGCCTTGATAGGTCGTAGCAAAGGACGTAGCTGAAGGCTATACTAACTATCGTCTCGGCAAATGAGAGCGTATTTTGTCAGTGAACCATCGCTAGCAAAGTCGGTGTACAACTGGGGCGAATGCTAGTAAGTCTCTCTAGACCTGCCGTGTGGCGGCGCTCGGTCTGCAATCACTGATAGTGGCGACACGCGGGTCCGACGTATACTAACGGACCGCAGCCGATTTAAAGGCTACCACCTAGCAAGTGTGGTGTCTGGCGGTGACACCACAACAACTTATATGTAAACATGACAAACCCACATACAGAGAAAATAGTACACTAAAGTCAACAATGGAGATAAGAGAAATGTCTATTCACATCTTAATGTCTACGTCATTAAAGTGGTGCACTTCAACAAAATATTCTACAGAAAAAAAATTACCAAGTAATTGAAAATTATTTATGCAGTTACTGTTATTAGTCCCTTCTTATTGTTCTTTCCTTTCCAAGTGCTCCTTTTTTGAAGAATTTGGATCATAGAATTATTATTTAACAGATATTAATAATGTTCAAAAGTCATCATACATATTTCAGTTCATGATATCCAATACTACGAATTTACTCATTCTGATGGACACACGTCCAGATCGTCCGCTCTGAAAATTCTCGCATCTCTCTCCCCACATCCACCACTGCTGGCGGCTCACCTCCAACTGCACAACGCTACGCGCAGTTCACATCTAACTGCCCAACACTACAATAGCAAATATTCCAACAATGCAAACCAGCCACAGACTGCACACAGCACAGTCAGTGATTTTCATACAGAGTGCTACGTGGCGTTACCTACATAAAAACCTAAACAGCCTACTTACAAAGTGCTTCGGAGCACACTGATCAACGTACATTGTTGAACATGGAGCTCCTCAGCTGACCACCCTACGTGTTCAAATGTTGACCCAGGGCCATAGTCAATTACTATTGCAGTGGGGACGGGACCATCGGGATTCGACCATTGATGTTTCGGTGAATTACGTTTTTGCTACACTAGGGCGATGGTCGTCTCCATAAACAGCTCCATCGAGGTGAATGGTGGCTCAGAACGTGCAGCGTGCCACGGACGCAGGCTGGTGGAAGAGATATTATGCTAAGGGAGACACTCTCCTGCGCTTGTATGGTACCTGTGGTAGAAACCTAAGACACGCTGACAGCTGCGAACAACCTGCATCCCTTCATGCTTGATGTCTTCCCCAACGACGATATCATCTTCCAACAGCATAATTATCCACGTCTCGGAGACAGAACCGTACAACGGTGATTTGAGGACCGTTATAGTGAACTCACAATGATGTCTCGGTGACAAAATTCGCCTGACGTAAATCCCATGGATCCCATCTGGGTCGCTATCGGGTGCCATCACCGCAAACACGTATCAGCAGCCAGTTATTTAAGCGAATTACGCGACCTGTCGTAGACATCTAATCGACATACCTCTGCAAAATCTAACAACAAACTGTCGGATCCCTAATATGCAGAATCAGTGACCTGTTTAGTTTGAAGACTGACAAACAAGCTTTCATGCATGTGGTCATAATGTTTTGGCTCATCAATGTATTTCTGAAACTTTGCGGCAACTTTTAGGCGAACACTTTAAAGAGGAGAATTTTCGTTTAAATGTAACAGTTTTCTATTACTATTTAATCGAAAAGAAGAAGTAGCAGTCAATATATCTTACACCGATGAACCGTGATTGAAAATATATAACATGTAGAAGTACTGTGGTAAGGGTTTTGATGAGAAATTACTTTCTCTACAATTTTTCGTCTCAAGGCTTAGGAGTGATATTTATTACATTTTCTGTAACAGAACTGATCACGACAAATTGGTCGTTACGTAAATTAGGTCTTTTCTCGTCTCGAGAGATAATTACTGAGAATCACATTGCCTCCCTCGTTAGCTGCTGAATCTCATTTCCAGAGTCAACCAGCTCGTTATTGAAATCAGAAGCTTCTCACTTTCCATCGTTACCAATAAACTGCATATCGTCTTCTTCTACATGAAATTAATTTGACAACTGACAGAATAATTTTTCACTGATGCTTCAAGGAGTCAACAAAGAAACCAAATTGTATCAGTGTTTGAGTACTTTGTCAGCCAATAAGTAGACTAATTCTTTAATTACAAACAGCAACAAGAATATGACCAGCGTGGAAACATATTTGGGAAACAAGGACTTCGCACAAACATTACAGGGGAAAAACATTTGAGGACTATCAACACGTGCAATACAATGTGAGAGTGAACTTGAAAAGGTATGAAAAACAGTGTACATGATTAGAATCCACAGAGAATCACACCAAAGATGAGCAATACGACTGGAAACGTATATACGGAAAATACATCACTATTATTGCCTAAAGAGTACTCAAAAACCATTATCACTCGAATAAAGAAACATATTCCTACTTTGCAATGACTTTTTGTCAAGAAATGAAAGCACACAAAAGCAATCAAAATGATTTAGTTCTGTCCTTACAATTGATGTGCCTTCAGGCAGAAGATCATAACCAATATTAAAAACATTTATATTATAATTTTGTGGCATAAAACAATAATCTAGCTATAAATTTCTTATAATATTTTAGGAAAATGGAACGATAGCCACTAACTATGACACATAGATGTCTAATCATGTTTAGGTAACAGGTAAAAGTCGAATTTCTATTAACTTATGAGAAAATCAACACCCGCGGTAAAAAAGGAGAGACTATTAAAATAGCTGAAGAGCCCAGATGTAATTTGGAAAGTTAACAACATGATTCTGTGAAATTGCTGTAAAAGACGAGATTCGCCTACTAATTAAATAGTATTCGGGACATCAATGAATCCAAGACAGCAACATTGCCTAACGAGATGTAAAATGCATTCATGGCGCAGCACGTGAGACCTTAGACATGAAGTAAAGTTTTAACAAAATGTATCCGGAATGGTAGGCAAAAGATATTGCGGTAATGTTGAAAGAGAAGAAAAAGCTATACCAGAAATGGTTAAGTACACAGGACAACGATTGCAGGAAGTACTACGGAAGCTGCAACAGAAAGATTAAAAAGGAAATTTTGAGAGCAAAACTGATGATGTAGTACCAAATGTGCTAGGAGACCAGTAGGTGTATTCGTTGTACGAAGGTAAGAATTACCTGGAAAACAGTGAAACACCTTAGAGAAGGTGGAGTAGAAAAAGTTAATGCCTCAATAAGTAGCATACAGGAGCGAGAAGGATCATTAAATAAGTTATTGGGCGAGAACAGAAATGAGTACAAACAGGCAGTATATCAGCTGAATAATGCAATTAATGTGAATGTGGATCCTGTTAAGCGGAATGATGTAGAAAAAACCGTGGAATTAATGAAGTATAATAAATCTGTTGGCCTGGGAGAGCTCATATTGTGTTACTGAAATAAGGACCAAGCGTTTTATGGGAAATTCATGCACAATTCTTTAATAAGCTAATGAGGAATGGTGATGAGCTACCAGACGAATTTAATTTTTGCGTAATAAGCTCCATTTTCAAGAAAGGAAACGGACAAGATTGCTATAATTACAGAGGAATCAGTGTAATCAGTTCGATACGAATGTTGTATGGACAGATTTCGAGAAATAGAATCGAAGCAGAAATTGTAGACATCGAAAAACAGAGTGGATTTATAGCAGACAGATCATCTGTTGAAAGTATATTCATCCTACACGTTAATAGAAAAAAGATCTGAAATAAATTTGAAAACACATCTAGTATTCATAGACCTCGAAAAAGTATACGACAATGTCCCACTAACCAAGCGTACGAAGCTCTGGAACTATAAGACATAGAGTCATTATATATAAAAAGTATGCATATATTGTGTAAAGATGTCCACAGAAGAATAAGAGTAGGATCTGTCATACCTAACTAGCTTAAAATACAGGACTGAAACAAGATTGTTGTTTATTTCCAACTTCATTCAAAATGTATCAGCGAATTGTGTTTCAGAACTGGAAAAATAAACGAAGTATAATGGGCATTCAGTTACTACTATATGACGACAAAATCAATGGAAGAATATAGCAAACGAAGACTGAAGTTGAACATAAAGAAGAAAAAATATTTAAGCCAGAGAATGTAATCAGTAAATCTTGAAATGTCATAGAATCGAACCGTTGGTATTCGTGAAAATTATAAATACCTAGGGAGTATAATCAATATATGTGGAACATACGAAGACAGCTTGAGAAACACACCGAGCTCAATAAGGAGAGTAATATTAAATTGAACGCCCATTTGTGGTCCACAAAAATCAGGTTAAAATCTAAACTTAGTATATATAAAGCCATTATTGGGTTAGTTACTGTCTGTGGTTCATAGTGCTGGACGATTATGGAGAAGCAGTAAAAGAAGAATTAAGCTGTAGAAATCGACGAGTATCAACGGTCTCCCATTTGCAACACGGAACGATTAAGGATGTATGGGAAATATCTTAGTGAAAAGATATAATAATGGATGAAGTAGAACTCAGGCAACTGTTATGGTTGGACCGTTAATGAGACTTTGAGAAAAACTGATAACAAAATTATAGTTGAATACAGACCGACAAACAGAAGGCACAGAGGAAGACGGAAATTAAACGGACTCAAGGTGTACTAAGGAGTATGATCAATAAAACTTAGACCAGTAAGTTATTATGCGGACTAAGATGTGGGATGTGACGGGAGTCATAGGCTCTTTGCTAGGAGTGAAGTACACATCAGTTTGAAAATTATTTTGAATATCACACTGTTGGTCCACAACATGCGGACTGAGATGTGGGATGTGACGGGAGTCATAGGCCATTTTTTTAGGAGGAAAGTACTCATCAGTTTGAAAATTGTTTTGAATATCACACTGTTGGTCCACAACATGGTGACCAATTTCATCAAAACTGCTACCATAAAACTGATAAATCCAGCTAATGAAAATTTCTGTTAACGAAGGAAAGTACGAATAGTGATAAATTTAACATCAGTAATTAATTGCGATACCTAATCACTAAAATTCCATTCTAATTTATTCTTATGTATGATTAAGTGAGTAGTTGGGAGTCCTATTGAAAGCATGTTGAGCAGGCCTCACAGAGCGGAAATGGGAGGGCAGAGGGGCTACGGATCCTTTTCAGTGTGCACTTGTTGCCACTGTGGAGGGCGGTGAGACGCCAGGAAGGAATCCGATAGGCCCTATGTGTTGTGTGTGACCAGACGATTGCCAGACAAGCGCAGTATGTGCTCTCTCGGATGACTATAGTGCTCGGGTCCTAAGCGATGGGATGCTGTTGTGTAGCAGAAGTGCCAGGGGCGCATCGTGACTCTTTCCCAATAGCCAACAGCGATGGGACATGTAGAATTGTGAAGAACTGATTCCTGCGTGATGCGTGTATTGTGGGAAACCGTGGTAAAGAGATAGGATGGTGCCAAGCAGATAGAGGTTGCTGATTTTGGCTATGAGTAAGAGCAGTTATAACTAGTTAACACAAATAAGTTCTGAAGACGGAGAACGGAGCTCACCTATGCTTACGCGGATGCGGCCTTGTTAGCTCGAGTTACACGTTGCCTGGCTCTGAGTTTCAGCACTAAACCTCCCCACTACTGGTTAATAATATTAAATGGAGCATCGAAGGAAAATTCATGCTTGATTAAAAAGTATTTGGTCAACACTCAGAAGAAACATTAACAATGGAGGTCACAATCATGCACAAGGCTTACACTCATAAAGAAAGAGCGAAATTCACTTCTTACTGGAGGCGGGTGGGGGCTCTGTACAACTTTTTCCATCCGCAAGTTGACAGGTTGACAGGGGCCACTTCATCCGGGAGATGCACTTACGCGCTTCAGCTTTGGGCTCTGAGGGAGAACAGCCTTCGGTGCAAAACAGTTGACTTAGGGTTTGCAGCCATCACAGCAGGCACTCGCGGGCAACAGTTAACTCTAAGTGTGGTTAGCAACAGTAGTGTTTGCTGAGTCGACGGAGACGTTCATAGACTTCAGAGATTACCCTTCAGATTTTCACATTTTTATTTCTAGTACACACAATAAGTGCTCGATCAAAGCAGTATGTGCATACATGATTCATTCAATTGTTCCTTCCTTCATTCTTGATTAATAATCAGCAATTATTGTACGGCTTCAATTAGCTACTTCCCAAAATTGGCGCAGTTCTTACTTGCTCATTGCAGATTCATTATGTGACTTTGGCTGGGGTGATCATACTGTGAGTTGAAACCTATGTTGATATTTCACGAACTTTGCTGTCCCCTATTACTCATACACTGCATACATGATTCATTCAGTTGTTCTTTCCTTCCTTCTTGATTAATAATCAGCAGTAGTGCGGCTTTCGTTAACTCAGTCTCGTAGTTGGGTGTCATGGGGTAGGCATCCTTCATCGAATTTAAGGCCATCTCGCCGCGGATCACTATCTGCACACGATGAAACACACTATGATGGCGAGTGTGGAGTTATCCAGCGCCAGCAGGACAATTAACTGGTTAACACGAGTCGAATTCTTCAGCAGTTGTTTCGCATCAGGCGGACGTCGACCTGATTGACTGGCCTGTTAGAGTGCCAGACTTGAATTCCATTGAAAATATTTTGATACAAATGAAGCATTATATAATCCGACACTTGCCGATAACGGTCGCACATACAGCTGACCAACAGTACGACCTAGTGTAGGATACATGGGAGAGTCTACCGGACAACTAGACACATTTCCAGAGGCCCACCACCCCTATGCCTCGTCGCATGAGGCAGGTAACTAATGCGAACGGTGGGTCGCCCTCATACTAGTCTCATTCCTGATGTGAAACTGTCTCACTTTACTCCAACTTATACTACAACATTTGACATTAATGTCCGTTTGTTTATTGAAAACCTAAGGGAAATAATTTTATTTGTAATTTCTTTATTGAATTAACAATCAATAAGTGAGAATTAACAACTTATACATGCAAATTTGAGAAAAAGGGCAAACAAGGCAAACTGAATGGAAAGAGAAACGGTCTCCTAATATGAGGCAGAGAAAATAATTAATAGCCAATATAACAACAAGTGAACTCTAAAATATTAATCATCTCTTCTCTACTACCTCTGCAACTTCGGGATTCCACAGGTGGCATTCCTTGCACCGTGCCAATTTCTCTTTTGAGAAACGACCACTGCAGAATATGGATTCAGTGTCTTCTTCTTCAGACTGCAATACTGAAACATTCTTCTCAAATAAATTTCTATTAGACTCTGAATGACTGGGAGGCTATATTTCTCGTGTTCGCTCTTGTCCTTTTTCAACGGCAATCTTTCACTTTTGTCTCCTTTGATTCCACTACATCTTTTTTCTCTTTGAATTGCAGCAAACATTTCCTCTATCCAGACGATATTTGCTACGTAACACATAGAGAACGCCGCACTCATTTTACAACAACTGGTCGTTCTAGATGTGACTTGCTGATTTTGGGTGCGCGCCAGATAGCATTTAACTCATCCTGTATGTCAAACGTACTCGGCCCCCGGGACGAACACCACGGCCGGTTAGATTCCGAATAAAAATCTTCAGCACTGCCAGCGAAAGGCTTCCGGCTTAGGAGGTCATTCTGTCAAAGGCCTCGTCAGACAGGGTCGAGGAGCGGATAGGGCGCTCTGTTGCCCTTGGGGTGGGAAACTGCCTCTCAGAGGAGGAATAATTAGCAATGATAAACGACATGAGGATGCCAATGCATTAAAGGAACATAATCTGTGTCTACAAGAAATGTGGCCTGTAATTGAAGAAGTGTCATGATGATTTCCCACACTGCAGAGGAAAGTCCACTGGACCTGACGGGATACCAATTCGATTCTACACAGAGTACGCGAAAGAACTTGCCCCCCTTCTAACAGCCGTGTACCGCAAGTCTCTAGAGGAACGGAAGGTTCCAAATGATTGGAAAAGAGCACAGGTAGTCCCAGTCTTCAAGAAGGGTCGTCGAGCTGATGCGCAAAACTATAGACCTATATCTCTGACGTCGATCTGTTGTAGAATTTTAGAACATATTTTTTGCTCGAGTATCATGTCGTTTTTGGAAACTCAGAATCTACTATGTAGGAATCAACATGGATTCCGGAAACAGCGATCGTGTGAGACCCAACTCGCTCTGTTTGTTCATGAGACCCAGAAAATATTAGATACAGGCTCCCAGGTAGATGCTATTTTTCTTGACTTCCGGAAGGCGTTCGATACAGTTCCGCACTGTCGCCTGATAAACAAAGTAAGAGCCTACGGAATATCAGACCAGCTGTGTGGCTGGATTGAAGAGTTTTTAGCAAACAGAACACAGCATGTTGTTATCAACGGAGAGACGTCTACAGATGTTAAAGTAACCTCTGGCGTGCCACAGGGGAGTGTTATGGGACCATTGCTTTTCACAATATATATAAATGACCTAGTAGATAGTGTCGGAAGTTCCATGCGGCTTTTCGCGGATGATGCTGTAGTATACAGAGAAGTTGCAGCATTAGAAAATTGTAGCGAAATGCAGGAAGATCTGCAGCGGATAGGCACTTGGTGCAGGGAGTGGCAACTGACCCTTAACATAGACAAATGTAATGTATTGAGAATACATAGAAAGAAGGATCCTTTATTGTATGATTATATGATAGCGGAACAAACACTGGTAGCAGTTACTTCTGTAAAATATCTGGGAGTATGCGTGCGGAACGATTTGAAGTGGAATGATCATATAAAATTAATTGTTGGTAAGGCGGGTACCAGGTTGAGATTCATTGGGAGAGTCCTTAGAAAATGTAGTCCATCAACAAAGGAGGTGGCTTACAAAACACTCGTTTGACCTATACTTGAGTATTGCTCATCAGTGTGGGATCCGCACCAGATCGGGTTGACGGAGGAGATAGAGAGGATCCAAAGAAGAGCGGCGCGTTTCGTCACAGGGTTATTTGGTAACCGTGATAGTGTTACGGAGATGTTTAACAAACTCAAGTGGCAGACTCTGCAAGAGAGGCGCTCTGCATGGCGGTGTAGCTTGCTCGCCAGGTTTCGAGAGGGTGCGTTTCTGGGTGAGGTATCGAATATATTGCTTCCCCCTACTTATACCTCCCGAGGAGATCACGAATGTAAAATTAGAGAGATTAGAGCACGCACGGAGGCTTTCAGACAGTCGTTCTTCCCGCGAACCATACGCGACTGGAACAGGAAAGGGAGGTAATGTCAGTGGCACGTAAAGTGCCCTCCGCCACACACCGTTGGGTGACTTGTGGAGTATAAATGTAGATGTAGATGTAGATTCCGGAATAGTCCCCCATTCGGATCTCCGGGAGAGGGTTGCCAAGGGGGAGGTTACCATGAGAAAAAGATTGAATAACCAACGGAAGGATAACGTTCTACGAGTCAGGGCGTGGAATGTCAGAAGCTTGAACGTGGTAGGGAAGCTAGAAAATCTGAAAAATAAAATGCTGGGGCTCGATCTAGGTGCTGTATTGTGTGTGTCAGTGAAGTGAAATGAAAAGAACACAAGGATTTCTGGTCAGGTGAGTATAGGGTAATATCAACAGCAGCACAAAATTGTATAACTGGAGTATGATTCGTTATGAATAGGGAGGTAGGGCAGAGAGTGCGTTATCGTGAACAGTTTAGTGATAGGGCTGTTCTCATCAGAATCGACAGCAAACCAACACCAGCAACAATAGTTCAGGCATACATGTCATCATCGCAAGCTGAAGATGAAGAGACAGGGAACGAATAAGATACTGAACGAGTAATTCAGTACGTAAAATGAGACGAAAATCTGAATGTCATGGGGGACTGGAATGCGGTTATAAGGTAAGGAGTGGAAGAAAGGGTTACGGGAGAATATGGGCTTGGCACTATGAGTGAGAGAAGAGAAAGACTAACTGAGTTTTGCAATAAATTTCAGCTACCAATAGCGAATACTCCGTTCAAGAATCACAAGAGTCGGAGGTACGCTTGGAAAAGATCGGGAGGTATAAGAAGGTTTCAGTTCGATTACATCATGGCCACACTGAGATTCAGAAATCAGATGCTGGATTGTAAAGGCGAACAGAAGGGCAGATATAGACTCAGATCACAATTTACCAATGATGAAGATTAGGCTGAAGTTTAAGAGATTAGTCACGAAGAATCAATTAGCAAAAAAGTGGGATACTGAAGTACATAGGAACGAAAAGATACGCTTGAAGTAGTATAAGGCTATAGATAATGCAATAAGGAATGTCTCAGTAAATATTTCAGTTGAAGAGGATCGGACATTTCTAAAAAGGGCAATCAGAAGTTGTGGTGTCACCGCCAGACACCACACTTGCTAGGTTGTTGTTGTTGTGGTCTTCAGTCCTGAGACTGGTTTGATGCAGCTCTCCATGCTACTCTATCCTGTGCAAGCTTCTTCATCTCCCAGTACCTACTGCAACCTACATCCTTCAGAATCTGCTTAGTGTATTCATCTCTTGGTCTCCCCCTACGATTTTTACCCTCCACGCTGCCCTCCAATACTAAATTGGTGATCCCTTGACGCCTCAGAACATGTCCTACCAACCGATCCCTTCTTCTGGTCAAGTTGTGCCACAAACTTCTCTTCTCCCCAATCCTATTCAATACTTCCTCATTAGTTATGTGATCTACCCATCTAATCTTCAGCATTCTTCTGTAGCACCACATTTCGAAAGCTTCTATTCTCTTCTTGTCCAAACTATTTACCGTCCATGTTTCACTTCCATACATGGCTACACTCCATACAAATACTTTCAGAAATGACTTCCTGACACTTAAATCTATACTCGATGTTAACAAATTTCTCTTCTTCAGAAACGCTTTTCTTGCCATTGCCAGTCTACATTTTATATCCTCTCTACTTCGACCATCATCAGTTATTTTGCTCCGCAAATAGCAAAACTCCTTTACAACTTTAAGTGTCTCATTTCCTAATCTAATTCCCCTTTGTTGATGTTCATCTTATATCCTCCCTTCAAGATACCATCCATTCCGTTCAACTGCTCTTCCAAGTCCTTTGCTGTCTCTGACAGAATTAGAATGTCATCGGCAAACCTCAAAGTTTTTATTTCTTCTCCATGGATTTTAATACCTACTCCGAAATTTTCTTTTGTTTCCTTTACTGCTTGCTCAATATACAGATTGAATTACATCGGGGAGAGGCTACAACCCTGTCTTACTCCCTTCCCCACCGCTGCTTCCCTTTCATGTCCCTCGACTCTTATAACTGCCATCTGGTTTCTGTACAAATTGTAAATAGCCTTTCGCTCCCTGTATTTTACCCCTGCCACCTTTAGAATTTGAAAGAGAGTATTCCAGTCAACACTGTCAAAAGCTTTCTGTAAGTCTACAAATGCTAGAAACGTAGGTTTGCCTTTCCTTAATCTTTCTTCTAAGATAAGTCGTAAGGTCAGTATTGCCTCACGTGTTCCAGTATTTCTACGGAATCCAAACTGTAAAGAATTCGTGTTAGTATTTTGCATCTGTGGCTTATTAAACTGATTGTTCGGTAATTTTCACATCTGTCAACACCTGTTTTCTTTGGGATTGGAATTATTATATTCTTCTTGAAGTCTGAGGGTATTTCACCTGTCTCATACATCTTGCTCACCAGATGGTGCTTGCTCATACATCTTGCTCCCAAGGCCGTCAGTAGTTCCAATGGAATGTTGTCTACTCCGGGGGCCTTGTTTCGACTCAGGTCTTTCAGTGCTCTGTCAAACTCTTCACGCAGTATCGTATCTCCCATTTCATCTTCATCTACATCCTCTTCCATTTCCATAATATTGTCCTCAAGTACAGCGCCCTTGTATAGACCCTCTATATACTCCTTCCACCTTTCTGCTTTCCCTTCTTTGCTTAGAACTGGGTTTCCATCTGAGCTCTTGATATTCATAGAAGTGGTTCTCTTTTCTCCAAAGGTCTCTTTAATTTTCCTGTAGGCAGTATCTATCTTACTCCTAGTGAGATAAGCCTCTACATCCTTACATTTGTCCTCTAGCCATCCCTGCTTAGCAATTTTGCACTTCCTGTCGATCTCATTTTTGAGACGTTTGTATTCCTTTTTGCCTGCTTCATTTACTGCATTTTTATATTTTCTCCTTTCATCAATTAAATTCAATATTTCTTCTGTTACCCAACGATTTCTACTAGCCCTCGTCCTTTTACCTACTTGATCCTCTGCTGCCTTCACTACTTCATCCCTCAAAGCTACCCATTCCTCTTCTACTGTATTTCTTTCTCCCATTCCTGTCAATTGTTCCCTTATGCTCTCCCTGAAACTCTGTACAACCTCTGGTTCTTTCAGTTTATCCAGGTCCCATCTCCTTAAATTCCCACCTTTTTGCAGTTTCTTCAGTTTTAATCTACAGGTCATAACCAATAGATTGTGGTCAGAGTCCACATCTGCCCCTGGAAATGTTTTACAATTAAAACCTGGTTCCTAAGTCTCTGTCTTACCATTATATAATCTATCTGATACCTTTTAGTATCTCCAGGGTTCTTCCATGTATACAACCTTCTATCATGATTCTTAAACCAAGTGTTAGCTATGATTAAGTTGTGCTCTGTGCAAAATTCTACCAGGCGGCTTCCTCTTTAATTTCTTAGCCCCAATCCATATTCACCTACTACGTTTCCTTCTCTCCCTTTTCCTACACTCGAATTCCAGTCACCCATGACTATTAAATTTTCGTCTCCCTTCACAATCTGAATAATTTCTTTTATTTCATCATACATTTCTTCAATTTCTTCGTCATCTGCAGAGCTAGTTGGAATATAAACTTGTACTGCTGTAATAAGCGTGGGCTTCGTATCTATCTTGGCCACAATAATGCGTTCACTATGCTGTTTGTAGTAGCTTACCCGCATTCCTATTTTCCTATTCATTATTAAACCTACTCCTGCATTACCCCTATTTGACTTTGTGTTTATAACCCTGTAGTCACCTGACCAGAAGTCTTGTTCCTCCTGCCACCGAACTTCACTAATTCCCACTATATCTAACATTAATCTATCCATTTCCCTTTTTAAATTTTCTAACCTACCTGCCCGATTAAGGGATCTGACATTCCACGCTCCGATCCGTAGAACGCCAGTTTTCTTTCTCCTGATAACGACATCCTCTTGAGTAGTCCCCGCCCGGAGATCCGGATGGGGGACTATTTTACCTCCGGAATATTTTACCCAAGAGGACGCCATCATCATTTAATCATACAGTAAAGCTGCATGCCCTCGGGAAAAATTACGGCCGTAGTTTCCCCTTGCTTTCAGCCGTTCGCAGTACCAGCACAGCAAGGCCGTTTTGGTTATTGTTACAAGGCCAGATCAGTCAATCATCCAGACTGTTGCCCTTGCAACTACTGAAAAGGCTGCTGCCCCTCTTCAGGAACCACACGTTTGTCTGGCCTCTCAACAGATACCCCTCCGTTGTGGTTGTACCTACGGTACGGCTATCTGTATCGCTGAAATCGTCCGCGGTCCGTTAGTATACGTCGGACCCGCGTGTCGCCACTATCAGTGATTGCAGACCGAGCGCCGCCACACGGCAGGTCTAGAGAGACTTCCTAGCACTCGCCCCAGTTGTACAGCCGACTTTTCTAGCGATGGTTCACTGACAAATTACGCTTTCATTTGCTGAGACGATAGTTAGCATAGCCTTCAGCTACGTCATTTGCTACGACCTAGCAAGGCGCCATTACCAGTTACTATTGATGCTGTAAAACATGTACCGTCAAGAGCGATGTTCACCAATTATGGATTAAAGTTAAGTATTCCAGCAGCTACGTACGTTTTTTGCTAGTATAATTTCCTTGACCTGTTCCAGACCTCACGCCAGCCTGCGTGAGCTAAAACGCGTGCCTTTCGGCTTCCTCTCATAGTGGGTTGACTGTCTTGCCAATCCACCACAGAAGTTGGAAAGGAAAATACTGTTGCAAAGAAGGTAACTGCGAAGAAACCATGGGTAACAGATGAGATATTTCAGCTGATCGATGAAAGAAGGAACTACAAAAATGTTCAGGGGAACTGAGGAATACAGAAATACAAGTCATTGAGGAATGAAATAAATAGGAAGCGCAGGGAAGCTAAGATAGAATGGCAGCATAAAACATGTGAATAAATAGAAAAATAAATGACAGTCGGAAGGACGACTCAACATATAGAAAAGTCAAAACAACCTTCCGGGAAATTAAAAGCTAAGGTGGTAACATTAAGAGTGCAATGGAAATCCTACTGTTAAATGCAGAGGGGAGAGCAGATACTTGGAAAGGCCTGTGTGAGGGGGAATATTTCTTTTGATGTGATGGAAGAAGAATCAGGAGAACATAGATGAGATAGGGGATCCAGTATTAGGGTCAGAATTTAAAAGAGCGTTCGAACACTTAGGATCAAAACAGGCAGAAAGGAAAGGTAACATTCTATCAGAATTTCTAAAATCATTGGAGGAGGTGGTAACAAAACGGCTATTCACGTTAGGGCGTAGAATGGATGAGTCTGGCAATTAATCTTCTGACTTTTTGAAAAATATCATCCAAACAGTTCCAAAGACTGCAAGAGCTGAAAAGTGCGAGAATTACCACACAATAAGCTGAGCAGCTCATGCATCCAAGTTACTGATAAGAATAATATGCAAAAGAATGGAAAAGAAAGTTAAGGATGTGTTAGATGACGATCAGTTTGACTTTAGGAAAGGTAATGACATCAGAGAAGCAATTCTGATGTTGTGGCTGACGATGGAAGCAAGACTGAAGATAAATAAAGGCAGATTCATAGGATTTGTCGACCTGGAATAGGCGTTCGACAATGTGAAATAGTTGAAGATGTTCAAAATTCTGAGGTAAATAGGGGTAAGCTATAGGGAGAGATGCGTATTATAGAACATGTACAGGAGCGAAGAGGTAATGATAAGAGCGAGAGACCAAGAACGGAGTGCACGGTTTAAAAAGGCGATAAAACAGGGATGTAGTTTTTTGCCCCTAATGTTCAATCTATACGTCGAAGAATCAATGTTATAAATAAAGAAAAGTTCAAGAGTGGGATTAAAATTCAAGGTGAAAGGCTATCATTTGTAACATTCGCTGATGACATTGTTGTCCTTAGTGAAAGTGAGGACGAATTGCAGGATCTGCTGAGTGAAATGAACAGTATAATGAGTGCAGAAGTGGACTGAAAGTAAATCGAAGAAACACGAATGTAATGAGAAGTAGAAGAAGAACAGCGAAAGAGTTAACATCAGGATTGATGGTCTAAAAGCAGATGAAGTTAAGGAAGTCTGCTTCCTAGGCAGCGAAATAACCAATGACGGATGAAGTGAACAGGACATCAAAAGCAGAGTAGCATTAAAAAAAAGGGGCATTCTTGGTGAAGAAAGGTCTACTAATATTAAACATACGTCTGAATTTGAGGAAGAAATTTATGAGAAGAGGAATTTGTAGCGGGCCGCATCAAACCAATCAGAAGACTGGTTACTCAAGCAACATATTGAATTCCCGGTGTTTAGCAACGTCATTGTCTGTAATGGTATACTGTTACATGGGAAGCTTCCCGTCTTCCAGAGACCGTTACTTTTCCCAAGTAGGCCACTCCAAAAAACTTCGTAATGAAAAATAGCGTTACTAGTCGACCTGGGTTATTTGGACACCAAGTTTCTATTTCTTGGGAATAATGTGTTTTAAACAGCCCTATGAATCAGACACAACAGGCTGTATTTTATGTGTGGAATGGCGTAGCAAAAAGACGATGTGGACAGCTTTCTTCCTTACACACAAACGTGATATGATGCACATCAGGTATTAGCACAACAGGATCAACACCAGATGGCTTTACGACATTCTTCAATAACTTATCAAAAATATGTCTCATTTCCATTACGTGCGTAGCAAGGTGGAGATTTTCTTATATGAAATAGCGTGTCCTAATACGCGAGACCAGTGACGTTGTGTATTAGGAATGGCCATGTTGCACTAGAAACCAAGGCTCACAGTCACGTTGCTCGTTTTAAAGGACAATTCAGTACTGCGAACGAAAGAATATTTTGTGAATAATATAATCATATGTATATTGTTGAAAGAGCTACTCAATTTTAGACAATAAAGCCCTACAAGCACAAGCACTCAAAGAAACTGAGATTCAACCCATTTTACTGTCATGAATGCAGGACGACGCACTGGTTGTCTTCAATCAGAAAGATTCTCAACAATCAGTAATAAAATGGTATTTATTAAATATGAAGAAATACTGTAATGATACTTCTTCTCGTGAAATGTCCAGAACAATTAGACGTCCTCTAAAATATTAAAGTCTCCTGTCACTGTACCTCTGAGTGTTGCCTACGTGGAGTGCAGAAGCTGGGTCCCACAGACGACGGACGAACACTGCAGTTTGTACACTCGGAGGTAACTGGAGACTGTACACGGCTCGGAGCACAGAAGAGAACTGACCGGTGCAACCCAGTGCTCCAGTATTTAACGAGGCACCGCCCAGTCGCTATCCCCACACGTCATGCCCATGGGTTGGCAGCTGTAGCCTCTGGTGGACGTCGGTGTAGTTTGTAATGCCAACCGCCTACTGCTGTTACGCTACGAGGGTTTCGAGCGCGACTATCGGTTATGTGCTGTACTCTCTGGAGTCGTGAGTACCGCCACCACATTTACAGCTAAAGATTCTCGACAATATCCAGCTCAAATCCTCCCATCGTTCCTCTGTATTCAAAATCGTTTTCAGTAATTATAGTGTCTTTTGGGGAAATTAAAAACAATATCGAATAAGAACATAGAGTCTTTTCCTCTAATTGATTTCTAATAGCGGTGAGGCAAAGAGGGGGGTCTTTTGGGAGAAGAGACCAAACAGCGAGGTCATCGGTCTCATCGGATTAGGGAAGGACGGGGAAGGAAGTCGACCGTGCCCTTTCAGAGGAACCATCCTGACATTTGCCTGGGGCGATATAGGGAAATCACGGAAAACGTAAATCAGGATGGCCGGACGCGGGATTGAATCTTCGTCCTCCCGGATTCGAGTCCAGTGTGCTAACCACTGCGCCACCTCGCTTGGTAAAGGCAAAGAGTATTGCATTCATTCATCTGACGACTGTGGTTCCATAGCCGAGGACCACCGAAATTACTGAGTTCTATTTTTCGTGAAAATTACGGAGAAACGAAACATATTCTACGTTTGTTCTGTCAATTGGAAGGTAGTGAAATTTTCGTGACTGCTTGTCACTCTCGGATCATTATACTCGTCCAATCTGATTTCAGTTAATACTGTCTACCGGAAATTAAACGTGTTATTCACACCCATTAATCTTAACAGTTGAACCTATTTCCCACAGCTCTATAATTTTACTTAGAGACCAAAATTTATGAGGTCATTGTTGAACATTTATTCTGTCATTAAAATTGACCTTAACGATTTTTTCTGCTGCATCTGCTTTCTTGTTGTGCCTGTTGCTTCTGTGAGTAGTTTCACGCATACAGACAAAACTTTCTCTTCCACAACTGGAACTCGACCTGACTGTTTTGGAAATTGTGAGTGATAATTAATTTTAATGCACTCGAATGAAATGACAAAATGATTGCTGTTGACTTTAGCGCTTACACTTGAATCTGTATTTGAGGGAAAAAAACAGTAAATTATTACCAGATGCAAGCACACAAAAGAACTGAGTACTTATTTTGATCATTACTAAAATGGTTCAAATGGCTCTGAGCACTATGCCACTCAACTTCTGAGGTCATCAGGCGCCTAGAACTTAGAACTAATTCAACCTAACTAACCTAAGAACATCACAAACATCCATGCCCGAAGCAGGATTCGAACCTGCGACCGTAGCGGTCGCTCGGCTCCAGACCGCAGCGCCTAGAACCGCACGGCTACTCCGGCCGGCTTGATCATTACTCTTTCCTGCATTTGAAATACGACCTACGCAAGAGATAAAATTTTGCTGAAAGTCTGATTGAACTAAAATCACTTACTCCTCGAAACAAAAATATTCTCTCACTCCTATTCAATAAATGCCCTTAAAATAACGCGGACGAATTTTGTCTGAAACGATGTGAGTTTTCTTGTAGAGTTTTTGTTAGTTCGTAATACTTCAGTTTTATTAAATACTCCAAATTATGTGAATCATAGTTGTACCCAAGAAGATAAGAGAAGCTACCACAGAACAGCCGTTCGCGCCTATCACGAACGGGCACATAAAGTAGGTTGAACAGATGGCGTAACGGAACTCTGATTCAAGGAGCGACCATCTGGCAATTTGACCATCAACTTCGTGAACAGCTAATACCTCCTTCGGACCGAAACTAGCTCTTCCTAATAACTAAGTACATAATTCGTGACCGCTGCCAACGTCCTATATTTTCATATATGATATATAATTTTTCTTCCATCCGAGGCTTGGTTTAGGTTGGAAAACAGTATATATTTGCTCAGTTGCTGGCTTGCCAGGCCCAACACAGGTGAGGGTATTTTTTCAGGGTTTACTCCCTTAGGCTTTGAAGATCCCTTTTCTTCACAAGGCAGTGGTGTCCTGCTCCGATTATCCCTAGGGATAAAGGGCTGCCTCGTCCGTCATCTTCGCCATTCCGAAGGTCTCCTTTTCTGCCCAAGATGCCGTTAAGGTTTTCGCCCGTAACCCTAGCCATGCATAAGCGAACCGTGAAGCTCCTTTCACACCAACCTACTGATGTAGATGCGCCAGGCAAGAATAACTGAAGTGGAAGATAGGGAAAGTGCCCTATCTCCCTTGAGCCGGATGGTTGTTGTGTAAGATGCCACCACCAAGGCATGGTATGGGCACATAATGAGAATGAATAGCCAGAGACCAGAAAAAAGGTATTTCAACCTGAATATCGTAGGAAGAGGACCACAGGGAAGGTCAAGAAAAAGCTGAATAGATTGTAAGATCAAATGTGGAGGAGAAAGGACACAAATGAGAAGTTGTCCTGAAACAGAAGATGTATGAAGACAGAAGGAGAGGCGAGCGCCTGTACATCACACCCACGAAAGTGGAGTTTTAAAACGATGATAATGACGATATAAATGTCCAAAAGCAACATGAGCGTCAGCGTGGTGAAAGTGTTGCCGCAATTTGTCACGTGGCTATACACGCCGAGAACGCCCGATATGGGACTTACGAAGCGACCGCGACTACACCGATTCCATTTGGCTTTATTGTATATGCGAGACATGACCAGAAATGAAAGTGACAGAAGTGAAAGCTGCAGATGGCCAAACACTGTCCACACAATACACACCTTGCTGTTGTGCGCCAATAGCAACATATCCTAGCTACGTACATTAAATTACTAGCGCAGGTAGTTTGAGTCAGTTGGCGCTGATTCCAGGCAGCGATTTTCGCAGCGAAAATGGTGCAGAATGATAATACGAGGTTCGTGGGATCGAGCCGCTTTGTAGAAACTTCTCTTTTATTTCCAAAGTTTACGTTACTTCCATCGCAAATAAACCGAATAATGCGCAGTATACTATATTTATTAATATTTTCATAGAAGGAAAGGCAAAGGAAAATTTGAGATTACAAATAAATTTCCAAACGGTGTTTTAAGGCATAGATGAATAGTGATTTTATCACATACTTTTATTATTTTCACTTGTTCATGTACACGTACTGGATTAATATTCATTGTAAAACAGAGGAAGCAGTAATTATCTCCGCATCTTGCACTCGGTATTTTTACAATTGGATTGCTATTTTAAAGTTCCATACACAAACAATTTAGTATACGGACATAAAAGCATCTCTCTCACAGCGTAGTTTGGCAGCAAACAGCGCGTAACGCGTCATGTCACCAAATATTGGTGAGGATAGCTGGTGATGTACAGTGGAATTATTTGGATGCAGTCTCCTCGGGATGTGATTTCTTCTTATCTCTCGATGAGATAATAGCGGTTTTGAGGCCATTTTAATCACCTTCCTTAGCAGAATATAAAACTGAACATTCCAGGCTTGCTCTAGAGAAGTCGACGGGGTGGAGGAAACACTTTAATACTGCACGATGGCAATCTTTCTTGAAAAGTCTCGTCGTATGATTGTAGATTTGTTTGTCCTCTTCGCGGATCAGTTAAGAGAAGAAATTTGTTCTCCTACACACAGGATTTCATCACGTCAGATACACTATATTGAGCATCTCCTAGGATTTATTTGCAGTGTACGCAAAGTACAAAAGGCAAATAAAAACACAGGGTTTCCGTATAATGACTCGATCCCACCAACTTGGGATTGCCGTTCTGTACCTTTGCCAATATGCCAACCACTTCCCGGAAAGCAGACGAACATAAACAGTTACTGACTCTCCCTACCATCGACAAAAATGCTGTTTTTTCTGAACGCTTGTGCACATGAAGCTCCCACTTCTGTTACTTTCATTTCTGGCCTAACGCAACGAGCACAAGAAATCTGGACGGAATCGGTGACGACGTGTAGGTACGGCCTGCTTTTTAGCTGCATTCCGTGAGAACAATTTTGTTTCGTCTGCGTATATAAAGAACAAAATTTCGTGCTAACCGATCGGTCATTGCGTTGGCAAATGAAAATCGACATGCCCAGCAGTTGTGTATGTATTGGCTGCGCCACGGATCCTGGTTAATGCCTTCGAACTCGAATATTCGTTTTCCTTTGTACGCTGGTACAGTCCGCTTAACACTCAGTTGAAGATATTTCAGACAAACCGGCAGCGGCGTGGACTGACTACTCAAGTCTCCTAGCGTACGGTGACCGTGAGTTAGGACATGACGTCATAGGACCAGCTGGTGAGCTGATAGCGAGTGCAGCGACCTCACTTATGATCTGTAGCTCTTACGTGAAGATCGAGACATCTACATCTAGATGACTACTCTGCGAATCACAGGTAAGTACCTGGCAGAGGGTTCATCGAACCACCTTCAAGCTATTTCTCGAACAGCACGCTGGAAAAACGAGCTCTTAAATCTTTCCATTATCTTTTCTTCCCACTTAGCTGGGCGGCAAAAAAAAAGTTGGCGACTGAAATTACGTGAAAAGATTTCACCACAATGACGAATGCCTTTGTTTTAATGTTTACCACCCCATCTCGCGTATCATATCCATCGCAGTCTCCTACCTATTTCGCGATGATGAAAACTTACTGCTCTTCTTTGAACTTTTGCGTTGCCCTCCGTCAGTCCTGTCTGATGTCGGATCCCACACCGCACAACAGTACTCGAGAAGAGGTCGGACAAGTGTAGTGTGGGCAGTCTCATTTTCTAAGAGTTCTGCCAGTAAATGGCAGTCTTTAGTTTTCTTTCCCCACAACGTTATCTATGGAATCGTTCCAGTTTAAGTTACTCGTAATCATAATCCCATAGTATTTAGCCGAATTAACTTCCTTTATATTTGATTGATTTATCATGAAACCGAAATTTAGATGATTCCTTTTAGCACTCGTGTGGGAAACCTCATACTTCTCATTACTTGCCACTTTTCGCGGCCTACGGATATCTCGTCTAAATCATTTTACAATTGATTTTGATCATCTCATGACTTTACGAGACTGAAAATGACAGCAGCATCTCCAAACTATCTAAGATGGAGGCTCAAATGGTCGCCTAAATTGTTTATATACGTCAGGAACAACTGATGGCCTATAACCCTTCTATAGAAAAAGTCACATATCACTTCCAGTTTACTCGATGATTTTCTTTTCATTACAACGTACTGTGACCTTTCTGAGAGTCTAGTAGCATAACTGTGACGATAGCCCAGAGGAACGCAATTTGATTAGAAGCCGCTTGTGAGGAATTGTGAAAAAAGCTTTTTGGACAAACGAAAGCGCTCTTTACTGAACAGGCATAAAGAACTAACTGTGTTTCACATAAACGATATTTCTAAACCTGTGGTGGTTATCTGTCAATAAATCGTTTTCTTCGGGGTAATTTATAATGTTCGAACACAGTATATGTTCCAAAATCCTGCTTCAAATGGGCGTAGTGCTATGGATCTGTATTTCAGCGAAGTACTATTTCCTTTCTTGAGTATTGGTGTGGTCTGTGCAACTTTCCAGTCTTTAGGTACGAATCTTCCGTTGAGGGAGTGGCTGCACTGTACGTGGTGGCAGCGCATGGAGCTGTTGTATGGGGATTCAATGAAACCTATATGGTATACTATCTAGATCGGAGAACACGCAGTTATGAACTGGTTTAAGCTGCTTCGCTACTCGGAGAATATTTACTTTTAAGTTACTCGTATTGGCAGCAGTTATTAATTGGAATTCTGGAATATTTACTTCGTTTTCTTGAGTGAGGAAACTTCAGGAAACCACGTTTAGTAACTACGTTTTAGTGGCACTATTGTCGTAACATCAGCATTGCTATCTCGACGTGAGGGTATTGATTATGTCTTTTCGCTGCTATACTTTATGCACGACCGGAACCTCTTTGGGTTGTGCCAGGTTTCGAGACAGGTTTTCGTTGTGGAAACTACTAAAAGCTTCTCACATTGAAGTCTACGGCAAATTTCGAGTTTCAGTAAACCGTCACCAGTATTGGTTGAGATTAGAAATTAGCACGGTAAACTTCATTATGAGAGTTAATATCTGTTCAGAAATGTGCAGTACGTTTACCAGTGAACTGAAAGTAACGCTGAACCACGGTCGCAAGGGCTTTCGCTGATTTAGCGGAAGGCTATAGTCATCCACAGAGCAGTGGGTATTTGCTCTGGCTCTAAGTGCAGAGGGATCGCCACAGCCTGTCAATTCACCTGGGCGTCAGCTGCAAGGTTCCCACGAACTCCGTTCGGACGCGCCTGCCTCACCGAGTCCGGCAAACAGCGGTGTGGGGCGCCGCGACGCCTCGCCGGCGCGACGCCCGGCGCCCACCGTCTCATTAAGGTGCGCGCGCGCGTCCCAGCCGCGCACAGTGCTAAGTCCGGCTGCAGCCGCGACGCCGTCGGCTAATAATCAGACCTGCGACCCGCTTAAGCCGGCAGCCCCAGCAGCCCCAGCAGCCGATCTGCAGGGCCGGCGGCGGAGCGCGCGTTCGTCTCGACGCGGTAGTTGCCGTAACTGCCGCCAGCCGGCGCTCTCGCTGCCGCCGCCGCCGCCGCAGTAATTTCTTTGCGAAAGAAACTGAACGATATTTGTTGTTTTCAATAAAATTCTTCAGGGTATCAGACCGCATCGTCATAATTTAAATTGCGCCAACGTTTCGGCCAGCGTTGCAGCTAGCCTTCATCAGGGCCTTACGTTAAACTGCTAAATGAAACACACTTGGTTCCTTAAATAGCTGCACGAGAAAACCGTGTCGTTACTTGATTGGCTGTAAAAGGAGGAAGAGGATGGGTGAAAAGTATGCTTTATTGGTGTTTCCTTTATTAACTGTCCTTATTTCCTAAAGGAAATGCGTGTTACGGACCAAGATCTGATGGTTAGTTTCGACGTCAAGTCCCTATTCACGAATGTCCCAGTGTCAGATACTGTGAACATCCTAGAAGAACGCGTGGCACCTGATGTATGTGAGCTTGTGCGCCACTGTCTGACGACCACCTATTTCAAGTGGAGAGGTCAATTTTATGAACAAACTGACGGTGTAGCTATGGGCTCACCCCTATCGCCTATCGCAGCAGAAATCTTCATGGAGGCATTTGAGGAAACAGCCCTCCAGTCCGAACCATTACGTCCAAATTGTTGGCTTCGCTATGTCGATGATACTTTCGTCATTTGGCCCCACGGAGAAGAGGAGTTACAGAACTTCCACAAGCACCTTAACCAACAGCATAGGAAAATTCAGTTTACAATGGAAACAGAGAAGAATGGGGTGCTGCCTTTTCTCGACGTGGAAGTTTATCGAAAACCTGATGGTAAACTTGGCCACAAAGTGTACAGGAAACCAACCAGTACGGACAGGTACCTTCACGCCTCCTCCCACCATCACCCCACGCAGAAGAAGTTTGCCCTGCACACGCTAACGAAGAGAGCGTACAGGATAAGCGACGAAGAACATCTGAAGACAGAACTTGAACGCCTCAGGTCCATCTTCGGAACTAATGGCTATGGGAAGCAGATGATAGACAGCACCATGTCGACAAGGGAGAAAACTAATAGGGAAGAGGAGAAGGAGGCACAGAGCATTGCTGTGTTACCATATGTACAAGGGGTCACCGAACGTATTGGCAAAATTCTACGAAAAGCCGACATCAAACCAATTTTCCGAAGCAGAAATAAAATATCAGACATGCTCGGTTCTACCAAGGATGCAGTTGACAAACTACACACAGCTGGCGTGTATGAAATTGGTTGTGCGTGTGGATTAGCCTACATAGGAGAGACGGGACGTTCGATTAGCACAAGGCTCCCGGAACATGAAAGATATCTCCGCCTGAAACAACACGCTAAGTCAGCAGTGGCGGAACACCGAGACGAGTGCGGGAAACCAATATTTTTTCAAGAAGCCCGCGTCCTGGCGAAACAGCCTCTCACTTTCAAAAGAAAGTTTAGAGAGGCGATAGAAATACCCAAAAGACCCGCCAACATGAATAGAGAGGACGGGTACAAGCTCCCGAGGTCTTGGCTGCCTGCAATAGCAGGGCTACGGAGCGGCGGCAGAGCCGTGGCGGCCCATGCAGACACGCGGAGAGCCGCAGTAGTGGTCGCGAGCACACAAAGCAATGGCACGCCGCAGCCGGCTTCTGGATAGCAAAAAAACAGTGTGACGTCACAGCCATCACCTGTTCGCTATTCGTCCGTCTCCTCCAATGCGGTGGATTAATGTAAAGACCAATAGAAAACAGCTATTTCAGCCAATGACAGTTAATAAAGGAAACACCAATAAAGCATACCTTTCACCCCTCCTCTTCCTCCTTTTACAGCCAATCAAGTAACGACACGGTTTTCTCGTGCAGCTGTTTAAGGAACCAAGTGTGTTTCATTTAGCAGTTTAACGTAAGGCCCTGATGAAGGCTAGCTGCAATGCTGGCCGAAACGTTGGCGCATTTTAAATTATGACGATGCGGTCTGATACCCTGAAGAATTTTATTGAAGATGACAACGGCCGCGGAAGCCTACGCTTACGATGTTTGTTGTTGATTATGAGCAGCGTCTGCGTGACTCAGACTACTAATGGAACTGCAATAGGATTCACGTCCGACTGTAGGGCGCAGCCACGTAGCAGATTCTTGAGCAAGCTCAGTGTGATTTTCCTGGCTGTGACCGCCAGTATTTTACTTTGGTAGAAGCTCGCCTTGATGCAGCTTGATACGCGTGATATACGGTACAAAAGTGGAGTGAGACACAAGCGACAAATGGTCCAGTATGTACCAGTCCCGTGGGAGAGTCAGCCAATTGTACTGAACTTGCTTCTGATTCTCATTTTACTAACGTTTGGAGCTCATCTCTTCCTTCTTCCGTGTTTGCGATGGTTTTGGAAATCAGCCATATGCAAACACACTTAGTTTATTTTTTATATTTACTCAGACATGTTTCGACATCAATGTGTTATCTTCTGTGGGTCAAATTTTATTACTGTAAAGTAAAATATCACATTTGTAATAATTTAACTGCTGTAGGCCTGAGAAATACAATATTTTGCAATTTCTTAGGACACTCACCTTAAAATTACATCGATAACTGAACTGCATTATTATACATCGATTTTAGTGTTTGTTTTCGTCAACTTTTCGACAGCACGTCATCTGCAAACTAGCCATGAAGAAAATTATTACGTATTTGTGGAGAACTGTTTCGAGGGTACAGGTTATGTACGTTTCTGTACTTACATCTTCCGTACCGTCTCGTGTCCGTGGTTGGTGTCTCAATCAGTTGCTGTTTAGTGCATTGCTTTCACTCAGTTCATCACAAATTGCCGCTTCACATGCACTTACACAAAATGTGGCGAAATGTGATGTGCACAGACACTTCTGACAACACACTGAATGTTCAAAAATGTGTGTGATATCTTATGGGACTTAACTGCTAAGGTCATCAGTCCCGAGGCTTACACATTACTTAATCAAAACTATCCGAAGGACAAACACACACATCCATACCCGAGGGAGGACTCAAACTTCCGCCGGGACCAGCCGCACAGTCCATGACTGCAGCGCCTTAGACCTCCTTTTTGTTGTTGATCTCATTTTGTTCTATATTTTTCGTTGAATTTGTTCGTGGCGGACGTCCGGTGACACCCGTTCATGTTGTTCATTGATCCGTCCACTTAGTTTTTTTTAGTACAGACGGTAGCTAAACCCTCTGACCGAACACGCTGAGCTACCGTGCCAGCAAGACCTCTCGGCTAATCCCGAGCGGCGGATACACTGAATGACAGGTGTCATGTTATTGTCGTCGCTCACTTGTTCAGGCGTTGGTCTTTGTTATGGCGCTGATTTTGAATGTGTGTGTGTGTGTGTGTGTTAGAGAGAGAGAGAGAGAAAGATGGAAAGATAAGTATGTTCAGAACCCGCAGAACGGAAGTATTTTTGTATGTTTTTTGTGGGGAGTCATTTTTGTACAGTTCATTGAGTGTTCCAAACAGTGTTTTGTTACACAGTGTTGTATTTTCATTCAGGACTCTCTTTCCCTGTATTATATCCCTATTTATAAGGTAGTTCTCCTCTATTGTGAGTTTTTGATAGAGACTGTTGGTTTCTCTGAGGATCTTTAGATCAATTTCCATGTTTTTGGGCTGGTGGTTTTCTTGTATTAGATTGTCTGCAAAAGTGGAGTGTGTACTATCACTTCTGCTCTGAGGAGTTCGGTGTGCCTCGTTTTGAAATTTCTGCATGTTTGACTTATGTACACCGACTGGCATGAATTGCAGGTTAACTAATGTATTCCAGATTTGGAGAATTTGTCTGAAAAGGAGTTCTTAGGTCTTACACTCTACTGTACTGTGTTATTTGTGCGGAATGATATTTGTAGCCCTTGTTTCTTCCATATGTTTCCCACCCTGTGTACGTTTTTGTTACTGTATGTTAGTGTGTGCCATTCTGTACTCTTTGTAGGGTGTTCCTGGTAACCTGTATTTGTCTGGAGATTGTGTTCTTTGTTCTCTGTTGTGGCTGGCGATTTGTTGATGGTTTGTTCTCTTTTAATTTGTTTTTTTTTTTAATTTTGTTGTTTAGTTTGACTATCATTTGTGTGTTGTATCCTTCTCCCTGGCTATTTTGTGTATTGTATTTAGTTCCTGTGTGTAGTTGAGTTTGTCCAGTGGAGTTCTGTTGAGCCTGTGTAGCATGTGTCTGAAACTTGTGAGTTTGTGTGCTTTTGGGTGGTTGGAGTTGATGTGAATGGTTGTACTTGTGGCTGTAGGTTTCCTGAAAATTCCAAAATTATGTTTGTTGTTGATTGTGTGTATCGTAATGTCTAAGAAATTAAGCTTCATTTCCTCTTCTGTCTCAACGGTGAATTTTATTTTTGGGTGAACTGTATTGATGTCACCCAGCGGTAATGTTAGGTGACTCACCCTGTATATATTGCAACAATCGGTAAAACAAGACATTAAGTTTAAAAATTTCCTTTTTGCAACACCAACGGCGGGAGGCCCACAATAACTTGTAAAATCTTTCACAGGAAATTATAATAACCTTTCAAGACCAGAAGGCGATAATGTTTGGACTTGAAGGAAACTCTGAGAACATGTTTACAGGGCTGAAGGCCCACAACTAACCTTGCCAAATTAAAAAATATAAAATACAATTAAATTACAACAACACTAACACTGCCAAAAGGATAATTAAGAGAACGGCACTCAGGAATCTCCAGTGGATCGGCTCGCCCTTGTTCACTTAGGCGAGGCAAATGGTGAGTCCAACTACACTTAATTCGTGCGAACCCAACCAAGGGGCAGTCACGGAGCGAACGGCCAACCGCTTGCTTGCCACGAAGGAGTACACGAGAATCCAAGCCCCCCCCCCCCCCCCAAAAAAAATTACAATATCCCCAAAAAAACGTGTATGTGAACTGAGCTGCAAAAACTACACACCATGTTGGGCAGCAACAACTGGTGAGGAAAAGACACTGCCTAAAAACTACGTTAGCAGCCAGGGCAGGTAACCAGAACACTAACTGCCACAAGGCAGAAAATTCCGCTGGGTGCACTTGACTACGGATAAATTAATTTGATCAGTTCCACCTGACAGCAGCTATCTCGAACACTTCTCTCGTTGTTGCTCACAGATAAACTCCACAACAGCAACGCCGGAACCAACAACGTAATGTCCGGAGTCGGCGAGCGCCGATGCTCGTACCGATTGGACAGCTCCAGACAGGCTCCGACACTGCGCAGAGACCGCCAGCGGCCCAGTCGACTACGCCGCACGGAGATGTCCGCGGACCAACCGACCGACTAACAATCCACCAGAGGTCAGGCCCGGCTTAAGTGATGCGTGGCGGCAACGGACGGGCGGGCGACGTCCACGCAGGGCCCACTGCTGCTGCAAGCCGGCGACTGGCTGGCTCGGGCTGCGCTCCAGACGCGTTGCAACTGACTGCCAGGGACCAACTCACGACTCGAACTGCCACCGTGAACTCTCCTCCTCGCACGTTCCGACTGACCACGCGACAGATGACAACCAGGAAGTAATAACAACCAAGCAAAGAGCCAATCAGAAGGTATATATCGATACGCGCTACTAGCGCCAATGAGTGTCAGGCAAAACAGCAACCCAGTAAGGCCAGCAATTTCAATCAACGGGGTGAGATGGAAATACGTTAAAACAGGGTGAAAAGCACCAAATGGTGGGACGGCGAGCCATGCACGGCTCAACACTGATGACTCCCAAGTTTCATGTTGTACGTACTGAATCTGAGTCTGAGATGCAGAAGGTTACATGTGTCTGATTTCGATACATTAGTATTCTACCACGCTGGCTGCTAGCATTTAGCTTGTTCTACTGCGCAGTTTCGGCTGTGTAACTATCTTCAGACGATTATCTATACGACTCTATAAAGACAAGTTGTTGTTAACGTTGTTACCAAAAATCTCCAAAAGTATTTGATCTACACCGTTCAGATTGGTATACGATATTCCAATGAACATTCAGACGCACATTTATTTCAAATTTTTACTCGATATTAATTGACGTTTTGGATGGACATGGGTTACATATTATTTTAAACAACAATGACGGTTTCCTGTTAAAAAAGACGGCGAGAAGAAAATACTGTGCTGTGAAAACGTTCCATTTCATTCTTTCTCACAGTTAGTTTTAACTACGAAAGGAGGGAATTTAAACTATTAAGGAAAATTGTTTAGACCAGACGTATTCTTCCTCATTACATACACTGTAAACGGAAGTTGTATACACAGCTTTATGCTGTTTCATTTCCTTTCTCGCAGTCTGCTTTCATCGCAAAGAGGAATATCGGCCGCAACTTATAATTAGAATGCTACTTTAGGCTTAAGGTCAGAGAGAAAGGGGGAAAGTAAATGGACAGAGAGTGGGGGACGAGATGGAGAGAAAGGGGTGGAGGAGGAGAAGGACAGAGAGGCGGGAGGAAGTGTTGGGCAGAGTGTGTCGGAGGAGATGGACAGACAGAGCGGTAGAAAGAGATTAGGACATATGTTCAATTCCCATATATCTTTGGTAGTTGCAAAGCATTGCCATGTTCGCTAGTACGGTATCATTTTACAAAGGACTTACTTGGATAACAATCGGAACATTTATCAACTGAAATAATTATAAGACATGTAGGGAGCCGGTAGAAGACATGGCGCCATGCGTTTTTGCAAGATGGATGCATGTGCACAATAGCTGCGACATTCTACCAACCAGTAAAATGATCATAACAAACTCGCGTCTTATTTACAGTCAGGTTCACATGAAAGTGAACGTCATAATTTTAAATGTAACGTCCGCAGCGAGGTCTCTGGTACTGGTCTCGAATCTTTAACTAATGCGCTTTTGCACAGTGTAAGAGTTGAATGTTTTGTTCTGTCGGTTGCAATTTAAAATGAGCGCAATATGTATGCCGCGTCACTTATTTACATTTATATTCATATATTTATCAAAAATGTCTTCTGAGATCTGTTAAGAAGTTATTTGGTTCGAACGATGCAAACTAGGAGCTCCAACAGGATAACGATATGAAATATCGCAACCGTCTCTGTTGAGCGCAGAGACAAGACAATGGGGTGTCCACGATGGATTGGTATGCAACGTTTGCGGATGCAGATCCGATCGCAAATGTTTGGTCGTATATTAAGATGAATCTTAAAGGAAAGCCATTGTATACTTTGAAGCACCTATCTTATCAAATCAGGACCATATGGACGTCGTTACCGAGAGAATGTAAAGAAAATCTGGTGAAAAGCATGTCACAAAGTTGCCAATCTATAATCGATAGTGGAGGAAATTGGATTAACTATTAGGTAATTGTACAAATAGTAACAACATGTATTTTCATTTCAACATATATTTGTACTAGTGTCTTTTATTTCATACAGATAACAGCGTACACTTTCTTGTGGAACTGACTGTATACGGCTCTTCACTTTCCAGAATTAACGTCCGTCGGTACCATGCACAGCAACCAGAAAGGCAACGGAGCAGCACCACTACAACCAAACCATCTCCTGACCAATCTATACTTAACATAGGTCCTTAAATTGAGCGCTAAATTTGTCGGCACTTCCCCATTTTAAAACCAATACTCAACCACAAAGTTTCTAGTGATGTGGTTGTTTCTATTATGACTGAACAAACGTTCAAGGATACAGTAGAAGGGCAAATATATAAATTTACGGTAAGGAACCACAGGCTGGAAATGACTGAGTCGGAAGTAACGACGACAAACCTGTTGTGCCAGAGGAATACGAGAATCGACAATGTAATAAATTTATTTAATGTGTGCGTTCGTGTTTTTGTAATCGCCATCTCTTCTCGCTTGTCTTGCATATGCAAACCTCTTCAGCCCTGCATAACTACTAAAACTTTTATCCAGCCGAACCCGTTAACTGTAATGAGTCCTTAATCTCTGTCTTTATGTTTTCTTGTTCCCCCTCCCTCCCTCCCAACCGTACTTCGCTTCACAATAAAGCTAAATGCTCCTTGACCTGTCGCAATGTGACATATCAATGCATCCCAACTGTTAGTCGGTTTATGCTGTAAAGCTCGATGTACCCGTCTAATCTTCTTCTGCAGCATAAAACTTCGACAGTGTTTCTTCTCTCTCCTTCTATACCGTTTATCAGCTACATTTCAATTCCGTGTGAGCCTATACACAAAACAATTACCGGTAATGGAAAAAGAGCGTCCAAGTTGTGTTTGTGGTTAACATATTTTATCTGTCCCTGAATTCTTTCCTTTCTGTTACCATTGTGAATTTTACATCGTTTTTTTCTGTTTTTTTTTTTTTTTTTTTTTTTACTGTAGTCAGTTATTCTGCTGCTTCAGTAGCTAAACTAGCCTTCAGCTTTCAGTGGCTCATTTTCTAATTTGATCTCCTCAGCGTCAGGTGACTGAATACGACAACACTCCATTCACATCTTTCTACGTTTGTTGATTTTCAGATTATAACCTTTTTTTCAAAGCATTCCCTACTTCGTTCAACTGATTTACCATGTGCTTAGGTATCTCTGAAAGAAGAACAGATAGCGTATGCCACGTGACCATCGGGATAATACTTGGCAACAGCCGTAGCTACATACACAAAACAGAGCACGTTCTCTTCGACACAGGTGAGGTAGAGATTACGCAAGTGTGGCAAACAACCCTAACTTCAACACGAGTGCACTCGTCACCTACTCGTGTCTTCAGCAGCCACAGGGCGGCTCTTAAAATCTTTGCACAGCCGGGTGTACGGTGCTCGTATTTGTCCTCACCTTTGCTTTCTTCTCATTCCCGTACGTAGCCAGCCCATTGCATTACTTTTATCACGTCTATCTCTCTATTTCTCCTCTACGTACGGCAACATCCATAACTCTCTTTCCCCTGTTTCCTCTCTCTATCGCGCTGCATGCGCTTGTATTCGCATCTTTTCATCGATACGTCACGATTCTCGTAATTAATACAGTTTTAAATTGATTTTTCTTTCTTTGTTCGTTTATTTCAATTTGTAATTCGTTCGATTGTGTGTCGACACAAAACAAGTCGGTCCCTAGATCCAGCCATTGTCCCGCCATTGTACGAAATTTATATTTCGTTCTTTTGTTCCAAATATTCGGGCATTGTTTTCTCGGATGGGGCCTTCGCTGCCCTACCGCCCCTCTCACACCTCCCTTCCCCCTGCATCCCTCAAACCACGCCGAAACCCTACTCGCTTTTGATCTGATAAAGCATGAGGCTTAATACCCGACCGCCATAACTATTTAATTACAGAAATGTCGTCTCATTTAATTGAGCGGACGAACAATGACGGCAGATAACTGAAATAATAGTCTTCGGTGGCACACTACGATTCAGTAACAAAATTGAAATCCCTCTATATAATAGAAGTGGCAGTTCCTCTGCAACGAAACAAAGAGTGGAAATATTTGAATGAAAAATACACGGTAATAATAACCTCTTTTCACAATATGTTTATAATTGGGTCAAGCTTCAGAGACACCTCAGTGAGAATAAAAGGTTACAATAAATTAGGCGTCAGACAGATCCAGGGCTGAAGAATGAGTAAAAGAAATACCTCTAAGGAAGGATCCTATTGATCCACTGATAAATATTTTCAGGAAAATCATTATTGTGGAGAAAACGAAGACTAATGTAGAAAGACGATGAATTATTTGTTCCCTGATCGTAGCAGGCTTTCTTTGGCTGCGTCACGACTTTTCTTATTATCACCATTAATCAGTTCAAAGAAAAAAAATATTTGCCACAACAAATAAATAAATAAATAAATAAAATCCCGTTTCACTATCCCTTGACCTGATAAAAATGGACTACCCTGAATAGCAGATTGTGTTTCAGCTATTGTTTCCTATAGACCTTCTTTATAAGATAAAGAATGAAGTTACAAAGTAGGAATGAATGCTACTGAACACTGTCATCGGCTGAAAGCTGTAAAAACACTGTAGTATTGTTGCATCCAGAAAGGTGACAATGTGTAGCAGGAGGTAACTGTGATAATGATTTTTTGTAATAAAAGTAATTAAACTGCTTTAATCAGCTTCTACAGAATTAATTCATTTTCGCTTGTAAAACTAAGTTACAGGAGTTTTTCAACACTAGCGTCTGCTGGGGTGCATGTTATAAAACCGAGAGCGGTAATTAGATTTAAATAAAAAATATTTGATCTAATCTGTTTCCTTCGTAAAATTGTTGTACTATCCTAGGCAGTGACGTACACAGTTTCAGAATAGACAGCAATTGTATCAACCTTTCACGTTGAATCAGTGTGTCAATATGGTTTACGTATTTCTTAGTATAACAAGGTAACAAACAGTAATAGAAGAAATGATAATGCAGGTCTGTGTACAACAAAAAAAGCGTTGCACTGTAACAGTTGTGTTACTAAATGTGACACTTCTGTCACTCAATGTAACTGGGTTTTCTCTTATTGATGCTGTCAATTGCCAGGATGAGCATTCTAAAGCATTCTGTCAGGGTGAAAATATTAAATAAATTAACTTTTCTCTCTTAGCAACATGTGGGAAGGGTGGGTTCTTCCTTGGCTCGGGTATGAGGTCGAATGAAACATCATTTTTACATAAGATAACTTTTATTGAAGATTTGTACAACTGTATCTTACGGGATGTTCTGGTTCGGAGAGCGGCAGCTGTGTCGTTTACGTAGCCTTCTGCTGCGGCAGCGGCGGCGGCGGCGGCGGCGGCGGCGGCGTCTGATTACGCGTAGCGGTGTGTATCTCGTGTCGCCGTCTCGCCCAGCTGACCGGAGACGCGCAGCGCGAGGTGGCCCGTTTAATTATTGCGAGCGAAGTCGTGCATCGGATGGTGATACCTTGAATGTGGCGTCCCAGTGTTTCTCTTCTCTAAGCGGCCGCGTGTGTTGTGCGTCGACCAGCGGAGCGGCGCGGCAGGGGAAGGCCAGTGTCCCGGACTCGAACCACGGACTCCCGCTTGCCAGTCTTCGGCTGTCAGGTCTTCATCCCAGCTCACAGGTGACTGCTGAGGCGAGGCCGTCTCCTTCCCGTCCTCACGAGTCACCCGGGTACGTAAAAATCAGACTTCAAATACCTTTTAACTTCTGTCTTCTGGCGCCGCGGCTGCTGCTTGCTATTCCATTACAGCGGCGGACTTGGTGCGTCTGTGCATGATGCAGTCTCTTCTTGCATGACGGTCTTCAGCACCGAAACTGACTGAAAACTACTGCTACTCTTCTTTTCTTCGTCTCTCGTCTTCGTCTCCGTCTTCGTCTCCGTCTTCGCCTTCGTCTTCCTCTCGTCTTCATCTGTCGGGCCCACTGCGTCTCGCGTATTTATTCACTTCAGTTTACTGGAGGTGAACGACTTCACGGCCATTGCCTCTTCTGTCACGTTGAAAAGATTCTCGAAGATTCTTCTTAACGTCGGTCATTGGCTCTTGGAACGTAGGCGAGGGCCTTTGCTCACATGCGACATCTGAGAAACACGTGAGCCGGTCATTGCCTCTTCTGTCACGTTGAAAAGCTTCTCGAAGAATCTTTTTAACGTCGGTCATTGGCTCTTGGGATGTAGGCGAGGGCCTTTGCTCACATGCGACAACTGAGAAACACGTGAGCCGGTCGGGCGATGCCCTGACGGCTGAATCGACAGCGCCCGCTTATGTGGAACTTGCTGACTTCACGGTCATTGTCTCTGCTGTTCTGCCCGCTGAATGCCAGTATGTAACTCTCTAAACTAAACCAAGTTTTTCATTTATAATCTAATTTCTAGTTCACTTTGATTTCACTAATTTATTTACTTAAGTACCACTCAACATTCCTCCACCCTTCGGAGAAATTCGCCCTCGAATTTACCACTCAACAGCACAAATGCAGTCAACAACAAGGACCTAACATATACCATGGCCTCAATAGAAATCACATGGATGATAAGCAAACAATGGTACAGTGTAAATTATTCCCTCCCTCCCTGTATTCTAGTTCCTCGCTTGCATTTCCTTTTAATCTTCTATTTAACCAATTTAAATCTGACTTATTTAGACCTCTTGAATGTGGCAGTGAGGAAAAGGGATACTGTAACACCTCGATAATAGGTGTAAGTAATTGAGACAATAACACTCGGACACAGTGTTTTACCATACTTTTACCATACTTTTATTTTATTTATACAACATGGCGGGTTAGCGTAACCACAGAATAGTTTTTTCTTATAGAGAGAAAGAGATAAACAGCCACGTCATTTACGACAGTTTTGTTTTATTTTGGGCGGACCATGTGACAAAACAGATATTAGCACCGATACATGCGGTCAAAGAAACCATCCTTTATCACAACATGGTCTCAAGCTCACAAGCAAAAAATTACTCATCCCTAGAGATATCATCACACAACCATCGTCTAATATCGGGTAATTTGGCCACTGGAGTTTTTCCTGGATTCGGTAAATAAGTGAGTCCACAACGTTGTGCAGCCACCTCGCGTCTAAGTTAGCCCATTCGCTGAGGATTTTATTGCGCTAAGGATTTTATTGTGGTTGCTGATATCGGTATTTTACCTACAACTCTGACATGTTTGCATAGATTTTGTATGGTGTACAAGTCAAATGATTTTGCACTCCAGGCGGTATGTAATGGCGTGGTTGAGAAAACCAGTAATAAATTCCTACAGCCCAATGAAGTTTATTGTTGTCGTCTTTGTTGTTTACTACAAGGTACACAAAAGCAATCAGAGGTGGGCAGTAGATTAGAGCAGCAGCTCTCGTCGTAGGAAAGCTGGACAGGGGGAGAAATGATCAGGGAACATGTGACTACAGTAAAGAGAAGTTTTACTTAACTTTACTTAGCTTTCTCGAAGCACTGCCAACAAAGTTTACAAAAGGACAAACAGCAATCAAATTCAGCTATTACGAGAAGAAAACTCGAGCATGTCGTGCAGGATGAGGCTCCCACTACTAAGGCACGAGCGAACTGTCGAAGTCTGACGGAGGATTGTAGAAGGCTGCTACTGAGACCGGGATTCCAGCTGCCGCCTTTCATCTTTCACCGCGGCGGCACAGCGTGCTCGTCATCGGAGCCGCTGAAGTCGGGGCGCAGCGTGCGCGCATCATTGGATCCGCTGCGTCTCCACACGAACGCCATCGCCGTCTACCGGAAACGTGCGTTTCGTTTACTTTGCGAACTGTGAGACGCCAGTGAGGGTTGTATTGATTTGTGTTACCACAGTCTTCACATGCCTGTGTAAGCAATGGCCACTTGCGAGGTGACTGGCTTCTAGTGTTCGTTGCACGCAGTTCAACTCGTAACGCTCTCTTGGGACCAGGTTGGGATAGAGCTTCACTCACTACCTACAGCAATTCCTATCGGGTTTGGAACCGATTCTGATTCAATAACCGTGAGACGCCGCTCCAGTCCCTCTCAGACTGGACCTTTTGTGGTGTCACCGCCAGACACCACACTTGCTAGGTGGTAGCTTTACATCGGCCGCGGACCATTAGTACAAGTCGGACCCGCGTGTCGCCACTGTCAGTAATTGCAGACCGAGCGCCACCACACGGCAGGTCTAGAGAGACGTACTAGCACTCGCCCCAGTTGTACGGACGACTTTGCTAGCGACTACACTGACGAAGCCTTTCTCTCATTTGCCGGGAGATAGTTAGAATAGCCTTCAGCTAAGTCCACGGCTGCGACCTAGCAAGGCGCCATTAACCATTTCTAGAGAGAGCCTCACTTGTATCATCAAGAATGCTGTATACAAATGATGGATTAAAGTTAAGTATTCCAGCAGCTACGTACTTTTATTTATAGCATTCATTACTTATCCTGTTTCAGACCTAAGCAAGCCTGGTGAGTTGACGCGTGCATTTCGGCCTCCTCTCTAAATTAGTGCGTTGTGTTGGCTAATCTGCCGACACAACACCTTTATTGGACCACAATTCTTACATTGTATTTTGTAGCCACGTGTGTTATGCCAACATCTGTAGAGCTGTTGAGCCTAGCTAGAAACAAACGCCAACGTATCCAGCGACTTCACCCAACTTATGGCAAGGGTACGGCAGAAAATAATTTCCCTTTGTTGCTACTGTGTCATTTTCCGGCCAGGTTACCCGAGAGTTCTAATGCGCTGCTTCCTGGACTCGAGTATGCACACTGGCCCCGGATCGAATCCGCCCGGCGGATTACCGTCGTCGTTCGGTGCGCCGGCTAGCCTGGGTGTGGTTTTTAGGCCGTTTTCCACATCCCGCTAGGTGAATAGCCGGCTGGTCCCCACGTTCCGCCTCAGTTACACGACTCGCAGACATCTGAACACGGTCACACTATTCCATTACTTACACTCGACACAGACAGATAGGGTACTCTGAATCCGTCCCGGGGGGAAGGGGGTACGCGGAGGCGGCTGGCGGGAGGAAGGGCATCTGGCCACCCCTTTCCACTAACCTTGCCAAATCCATTCCTAACAATGCCGACCCTGCGTCAGCGCAGGACATGGCACCAGTGAAAGAAAGAAAGTAAGCTACTATGTCATGTTATTACATTTACCCTTGTTTACGTGCAATTTCCACTTGAAACGTAAATTTCACCCTAGTCGCTACTGCTTTATGCTCACGTAAAGATAGTGTGCGTATGGTTGAGTACGTGACTCCACCGCTGGGCTATCTGTAAAGGCCTCACGATTCATCTGTGCGAGAGCACTGTGGTGATCAACTTTTTGCTCTGGTGAGCGTGTAACTATTTTCGACTCGTAATGCGAAAATAAATGTTACGGTCATGGGCAATGAGAATATGAAATAAAACGAGGCCCCAATATGACTGTTATGTCGTAGACACCCTCTTCTTTATGAAACATCTACGCCATCTAGTTCTGTCTTCTCTAGCGGCGTGCTGCGGTAGTGTTGCGCAGGGATTTATGAGTGTTACTGGCAGACAGGTAGCTGAAAACAAAAATTAAGCACGTATTTGCGTTTTTTCGATCTGATAATTAAAAATGTCATGATGTCGCCTCGTAGATTACAGTTTGGTGTTGGAATATAATACAGGCTTCACACGGACCACACCACATCTGCGACAAAAACACAATTGAGTCATCCAAAATTCTTGTCAGACCTTAACTGGAGTGAACAGCTGGGCAATAAGATGTCATTTTCTCCTCGATTACCAGAAGAGAGTTTTTCCGGTATTTAGATATTTGGTCAGTGCTTATGAAATAGCGTTGGTCATGATGTAGAGTAAGACGAAAAGTGATATAGATTTGTGCCGGACGTACGTAATGTTCTATACGAGAAAACAATTATCTTTTTCATTTGACTCATCCTCGATAGATATACTGTAGAGTTACTGAGCCGTTACTGTGACATCTACACTATCGATCTTCCAGTGGTTGGATCGAGAAGCACCGTCTTTGAGCAACGGTTATTTAAGGCATGCACACCGAGATGGAGGGCAATGGGATGGTGACTCGTTTAAGAAGACATAGCCTCTGTCAGACGCTGGCATGAACCTTCTTCTGAATGAAAGGCTCTGTGGACTTCAAATGCTGGTAAAGGCCATTCAGCATGGTTCTCTTTTCGCTGCGCTGAAGCAGTATTTAAACGACGTTGTTCTGAAGTAATTTTGGTGTCACAACGTTGATTTTCTTAGTGGCGTTCCTGACCTCACTTCAGGGACTCACACCTAGTGAGTACGTGGCTGGCGACCACGGGGTCCCGAGCTGAGTCCTGGCATTGCTTCCGCTTACTTATGCCAGGCTCCTCAGTTTTATCTTTCCTATTTGGCCACCCGCGGCCACCTCTTGTTCTTTTCCGACCCTGACGCTATTAGGTCTCGAGGGCTAGGGGTCTTCCATTTCCAACCTATACTTCTACTGAGCCGAATATCTCCCGGGATAAGGAGATTACCTTCTATCAATTGCCAACGGCCTTCTAGGAGGGCGGATGAGCGGCTAGAAGGAAGGGTACTCTCTTGCCCTTGGGGTGGGAAACTGCTCCTAAAGGCGAAGGAGCCAAAATGTGGCCAACGGCCGGGTATCCCAAGTATCAACAGCTTATGATGGAAAGCTCTTTGGTTAAATTCTCCGGAGGTAAAATAGTCCCCCATTCGGATCTCCGGGCGGGGACAACTAAAGAGATACCAAAATCCAAAAGCATTAATGTAAGAAGGATAGCAACATGGAACGTCAACTCACTTCTTAAATGTGGTAAACCGGAAAACTTGAAAATGGAAATGAAACGAATGGATATTGATGTACTGGGAGTCTCAGAAATGAGATGGCCAAACGCTGGCGACCTTTGGTCAGGTGATTACAGAATCATACACACTGGAACAGCACAAGACAATCCCAGGATTGCAGGAGTGGGAATTATCCTCAGTAAAGAAATGGGGTTAAGAGTAAAAGGATTTGTTCAACATAGTGAGAGGATAATTTATGTCCGATTGGAAACTAAACGAAGAGACACAATCATAATCCAAGCATACATGCCAACTACGAGGCACGAGGATGATGAAATCACCATGATGTGTGACCACCTTGAAGAAGAAATTGGCAGAATTAAAGGAGCTGAAAACCTTGTCATCATGGGAGATATGAATGCCGTTGTCGGGGAAGGTAAAGAAGAGGATGTGGCAGGGAATTTTGGATTAGGATTAAGAAATGAAAGAGGGGATAAACTTGTAGAATTCTGCCATAGAAATAAACTTTGCATTACAAATACCTTCTTCAATCATCATCCAAGAAGAATATATACTTGGAAAATGCCTGGTGACATTAACAGATATCAAATTGACTTCATATTAGCGAAGCAAATATTTAAAAACCAAGTTAAGGACAGCAGATCATATCCAAGCTGTGATGTGGAAAGTGACCACATACTCGTTATGATGACGACTGAACTGAAATTCAAGAACATTAAAAAAAGAAGTATTGGTAAATGGGATTTGACAAACCTGAAAAACGAAAATACACTGAAGCACTATCAACTAGAAACAGACAAGCAAACACAGGGCTGCAATGACATCCAAAGCAGCTGGGAAAAAATAAAAACTGGTATTTTAGAAGCAGCAGAAGAAGTAATAGGAAAAGAAAGGACAGAGAAAAGGAAGGAATGAATCACTAATGACCTATTAAATATGATGGAAGAAAGAAGGAAATTAAAAAATTCTGTGAAGAAGGAAGACCAAGAGAAATACAAGAGTCTGAAAAACAGAATCAACAGAGAGGCAAAACAAGTAAGAGAAAAATACCTTGATGATCTCTGTATTTCAGTTGAGGACAACATGAGCAAGGGAAATATCAACAAGGCCTATAAATGTGTGAGACATTGCTTTGGAGACAGAAGAAACAAGTGTAGGGCTGTGATGGATGAAAATGGCAATATGTTGGTTGACGATGATGAAGTTGCAAGAAGATGGAAACAATATATAGGAAAACTGTACAGCGGACCAGACCTGTCTGAAAACATCATGGAAGAAGAAACAGAAGTAGATGCACATCACATAGGTGAACCTATATTAAAGGAAGAGTTAGAACTAGCTCTGAAAAAATTGAAAAACAACAAATCGCCTGGTATAGACAACATCTCAGCCGAACTTCTGAAATCTGGAGGAGCGAAACTGAATCAGGAGTTGTATAATCTTGTTTTCAACATGTACGAGCAGGGTAAAATTCCTACAGACTCTGAGAAAAACTTTATGATCCCCATTCCAAAGAAGGCAAATGCTACAAGATGTGAAAATTATAGGATGTTCAGCCTAGTTACGCACGCCTCTAAAATATTAACCTCAATTATCCTAAAACGCATAGAACAAAAAGTCGAAGCTACACTCTCCGAAGACCAGTTTGGATTCCGGAAAGATAGAGGAACCAGAGAAGCAATACTTGCTCTAAAACTAATAATAGAGAAACGACTAGATAAGAACCTGAAAACATACATAGCTTTCGTAGATGTAGAGAAAGCCTTTGATAATGTTAAATGGGATAAGATGTTTGAGGTACTCAAAAAAGTAGGAATAGACCATAAAGATAGAAAAATGATATGGAACCTGTACAAAAACGAGACAGCAGTTATCCGTGGACGGACAAAACAAGTAGAGGTGCAGATACGGAAAGGTGTCCGACAAGGTTGCGCACTATCCCCTGTTATCTTTAACGTATACATTGAAGAGGCGCTGAAAAAAGTAAGGGAAAATTCACAGACAGGTGTAGTAATTCATGCCCAACGAATAGATATGATAAGATATGCCGACGATATAGCTGTCCTCGCTGAAAGTGAAGAAGATCTTGTAGTCTTACTGAATAGAATGGATAAAGTTATGGGTGAAGAAAATAATATGAGAATTAATAAAGCAAAAACAAAAGTAATGACATGCGACAAAGAAGATCAAGTGAAAGTCCAAGTTCATGTAGGCAATGAACTGCTTGAACAAGTTGATACGTAAATTTATCAATAATATTACCAGCGATGGAAGGAGCAAGGCAGAAGTGAGAAGTAGAATAGCTCAAGCAAAGGCTGCTTTTAACAAGAAGAAAAACATATTAACATCTAAGGGCATCAGCCTTGAAATCAGGAAAAGGTTTTTGAAATCATATGTGTGGAGTGTGGCATGCTATGAGTGTGAAACATGGACTCTCGGGACAGAGGAATACCAGAAGCTAAATTCTTTTGAAATGTGGTGCTATAGACGAATGCTCAAAATAAAATGTATCGTCAAGGTCACAAACGAAGTGGTTCTGGAAAGAGCAGGTGAGAAGAGAAGCTTCTGGAGTTTCATTCTTAAAAGAAGAGTGCAATTTGCAGGCCATCTATTAAGACATAAAGGACTCCTGAACTCATAGAGGGCTATGTCGAGGGAAAAAGACCAAGAGGAAGACCATGACTGAGGTACTTGGATCAAATCGTGAAAGATGTGGGATGTAACTCCTATACAGAAATGAAGAGAAAAGCTGAAAGACGCACAGATTGGAGACAAGCTGCCATTGTAACTGTTGCAAACCAATCCTTGGATTGACCACTACAGAAGAAGTGAAGAAGAAGTTCCTGATCTGCGCTACTTGTCAAGGCATGTGGCAGGAGGTTGTGATCCAAAGCAGAATATCACGTTGTATCGCTGTGGCTCCATACCTCAGTCGGGGAAACCGGGACCCTTAGGATCACTCTTTATTCCGACTGTGTCTGTCTCTGCATCCGATCATTGAAAATCAATTTTTACAGGTACCGGTAGATGTATGAGGCTGAAAATTATGCCACTTTCTAAGACCACTGCGACGTAAACAACTGAAGCTTCTAAGCTACTGAAATCGAAAGATACTGCTATTTATGTCACTTACTTTGATACTCGAAAACTCATGCATTAAATCAACAATGTACTTCCTGTTGATCTACGAGTATAATCATGAAATATTGCAAGAAATAAAGTTTTCCAGTACATACAAAAGCAAAAATCACGAAAGTGTTAATTTGTAATTATAGCACACGAAAATATGTGTCTTTTGTTATTCATCATGCGACTCCAAAATTAAAATTAAAACATTCTCGAAGCCTTGGAAGTACCTACACTGATATCTTATTAGCATCAATGTCGTTAACAGGCAATAATCGTCGAAATTCTTGATTCTCAGCACGGATGAACTGCCTGTATACATAATTAACTTTCCACAGAACTCTCAGTGTACCATTTCTAGTTGCTTCTGGCCAATGTTCTCAAATTGCATTTGTGTTTAGTGTATGTTCACTTATTCCCTACTTTGCAAAGAATAACGGGTTTTCCCCTGTTCTGAGTATTACTATTTTGTTATTCGTTTACTAGATATATTTTAGTGTAATACTTAACCTGTTACACTATTATAGGAAGTGGTCACATACAGCTGTTAAATATGATTTTCAAAATAGGAAACCGCCATTCTTATTCCAGTTTAAAATTCATCTCTTTATTCATGTTATTTTGAGACAAAAAATTCTTTCATATCACATAAATTGAAGTTAAACAGTACGTATACTTCCTGACAAACACTGAGCATGAAGTAGAAAAGTATGTCATTTACAACGGTTACTGAATCAATTTTACATGGATGGCTCATACCTCGAGTTTTGATTATGATTAATTACATTGTTATTAGTGAACTTCATTTCTGTAGTTAACTTTCGGTATTCAATATTGTGAAATGGCTGTCTGAGTCAGGTGCAAAATTTTGAATTGATTTCCTTATATTTTTGTTTTAATTTTCAAAAGTGCAGCTTCTCGAGAATTAATCGAGCACATTCCACATATCATGCCATGCTCCCTACCACATCAGTAGCAGCAGAGAGTGTGGTTGTAATGGGTGCTGGACAGTAATTGAAATGTATAGAATTTATTGTTACAATGTGCAATTGTAAGAGCATCACGGTATCAGGAATTTGTTACAGTTTCCGGTATTGGACTAGAGATGTTCTCGGGAGAAAGCGACTTCAGGAGGGAACAAGTACAATATGAACTGGCGGTTCATGGGCTGTCAACAGAGGGGAGCTCAGATGACTATACACAGGCTGTGTCGAGCACACTGGCATCCAGTCTCGTCGGGCAGGCGGAGCTTTGCGAAGACATATAGCCTAGGTTTGAACTAGAAGTAAGTATAGATATAGCCTAGGTTTGAACTAGAAGCCACAGAATACGGGGTAGTAAGTATAGGGAAGGTACCCATGGTCTAGGGGTAGCGTCTTTGATAAGTGGGATACGGAAGTACTAAGGAATGACGAGATACGTTTGAAGTTCTCTAACGCTATAGATACAGCAATAAGGAATAGCGCAGTAGGCAGTACAGTTGAAGAGGAATGGACATCTCTAAAAAGGGCCATCACAGAAGTTGGGAAGGAAAACATAGGTACAAAGAAGGTAGCTGCGAAGAAACCATGCGTAACAGAAGAAATACTTCAGTTGATTGATGAAAGGAGGAAGTACAAACATGTTCCGGGAAAATCAGGAATACAGAAATACAAGTCGCTGAGGAATGAAATAAATAGGAAGTGCAGGAAAGCTAAGACGAAATGGCTGCAGGAAAAATGTGAAAACATAGAAAAAGATATGATTGTCGGAAGGACAGACTCAGCATACAGGAAAGTCAAAACAACCTTTGGTGACATTAAAAGCAACGGTGGTAACATTAAGAATTCAACCGGAATTCCACTGTTAAATGCAGAGGTGAGAGCAGATAGGTGGAAAGAATACATTGAAAGCCTCTATGAGGGCGAAGATTTGTCTGATGTGATAGAAGAAGAAACAGGAGTCGATTTAGAAGAGATAGGGGATCCAGTATTAGAATCGGAATTTAAAAGAGCTTTGGAGGACTTACGGTCAAATAACGAAGAAGGGATAGATAATATTCCATCAGAATTTCTAAAATCATTGGGGGAAGTGGCAACAAAACGACTTTTCACGTTGGTGTGTAGAATATATGAGTCTGGCGATATACCATCTGACTTTCGGAAAAGCATCATCCACACAATTCCGAAGACAGCAAGAGCTGACAAGTGCGAGAATTATCGCACAATCAGCTTAACAGCTCATGCATCGAAGTTGCTTACAAGAATAATATACAGAAGAATGGGAAAGAAAATTGAGAATGCGCTAGGTGACGATCAGTTTGGCTTTAGGAAAAGTAAAGGGACGAGAGAGGCAATTCTGACGTTATGGCTAATAATGGAAGCAAGGGTAAAGAAAAATGACACTTTCATAGGATTTGTCGACCTGGAAAAAGCGTCTGACAATATAAAATGGCGCAAGCTGTTCGAGATTCTGAAAAAAGTAGGGGTAAGCTACAGGGAGAGACGGGTCATATACAATATGTACAACAACCAAGAGGGAATAATAAGAGTGGACGATCAAGAGCGAAGTGCTCGTATTAAGAAGGGTGTAAGACAAGGCTGTAGCCTTTCGCCCCTACTCTTTAATCTGTACATCGAGGAAGCAATGATGGAAATAAAAGAAAGGTTCAGGAGTGGAATTAAAATACAAGGTGAAATGATATCAATGACACGATTCGCTGATGACATTGCTATTCTGAGTGAAAGTGAAGAACAATTAAATGATCTGCTCAACGGAATGAACAGTCTAATGAGTACACATTATAGTTTGAGAGTAAATCGGAGAAAGACGAAGGTAATGAGAAGTAGTAGAAATGAGAACAGCGAGAAACTTAACATCAGGATTGATGGTCACGCAGTCAATGAAGTTAAGGAATTCTGCTACCTAGGCAGTAAAATAACCAATGACGGACGGAGCAGGGAGGACATCAAAAGCTGACTCGCTATGGCAAAAAAGGCATTTCTGGCCAAGAGAAGTCTACTAATATGGTACAGAATTCACACAGAACATTATTACTCATGTGACAAACAAAATGGAAATAAAAGAATTTATACAACCACGGCAGACAACATGACCTCACGTTCTAGCATTTGTCAAGACATAAAAAATTAGATTAAACTTAGTTTTTGTGTGAGAAACCTAAGACAATCGCAGAACCTGGTCTTTAAGGTTGAATCTGGCGATTCAATTCAGAGTTATGTAATAATTATCGGTCTATTGAGGCATTTTGTAGATTAAGTTTATAGGCTAAAAAATGAGAGACAGACATGAAAGGAAAATGGTTAAAAATGCTTGTAAAGTTATATATTCGTTTTCAGTTGAAAATTCTCGTTTCTACTCCATACATTTTACTGATTTGGATTATGAAAGCTATTTGAAAAGTGAACTGTTGGATATTACCTTCGAAACACAGGTTGATGGCTGGTGCTGTTCCAGTTCTAAATCTACCATCCCCCGCTGCCGATTTAAGGCGTGGTGATTAGCATAACAATGAGAGAAATATTTGGGCACAAATGCACTAGTATCCACCAGGACTTTCCTGAACCGTTCTTCAGAAGAGAAAACAGCCTTACAACATCAATTTTGGGTATTCGGTTCGAGCCCTGTGACACTACGAGCGCATACTTCATCAGTGCATTTGTACTTTCACTAGTGAGGAACTGTCTTTTAATGTATTTAGTAGTATAATTAACAATTACTTTTAGTATATGTCCATAAACTGTACAATATGATGTGACACTCTGTCCAATTGTGTAAAATATTAGAGTAAATTTAATTTTTGTACATTCAGGGTGACAGCTTAGACCTATTTCATAAAACCATTTGTGATAATTTTGTGATAGCCAGGCTTATGAATGAACTAATATAGCCATATTTGTTATTAGATAAAGCGGTGGTATGTGTGTATCTCCAGGAGCTCCTCCCAAACCCTTGGATCGATTTCACCCAAATTCGGCGCAGAAACAAAAGCTTCATCAGTATCAGCTCTGTGTGGTTAATAACCTCCTAGCTCCAAAAGGAACAAAGCCTCTGGCATATAGACTTCCCTGCGCGACGCACATGTTGTGTGAAAACATTATCAGTGTACTAAGTCAATCTACTTTGCAGGGCACACTAAATGTCAGGGACAAGGAAAGGTTTTCCATGCTGCAAAATGTAGGTTGCCCTGCATGACAGGTATGTTGTGTGTTCTTTATTGAACTCTTTGGCTGGGGCTACACATACCGATGTGCATGCCTGGGGACAGGTTGAAATGGGCAAAGGAGCTTATGGACAAAGTGAGGGTGAGGAGAAAGTGGACAGAGAGAAGTTAGAAGAAGATTAAGAGACAGAGTGTGGAGGAGGAGATGGACAGACAAGGATGAGAGGATAAGGTGGACAAACAGAACGAAGAAGAGGCAGACACAGATAGGGAAAGTAGAAGGTGTGTTCAGTATGTATACCAAGTGCATACATCAGTGAATCTGTGGGGAAAGCGTTAGTATATCAGTAACCAGAATTAAGCCTTTTGTCAGCACAAGGGAGGACGATTAGTATTGTGGATATAGTAGCTGGGGATCCTGAGGAAATCTCATTCGAAAACCTTTCGGAATCTCAGGTGAAAGACTTCCAGCAGGTCATCCGAAAGTTTTGCATGTATTGACAACTAAATTAGGTGTAACCAAGGATACTGAATATCAAATACAACTCAATGATCAAGAAGCAGTCAGGGAAATCCATTATAGCTACCGCCATCCGAAGTGAAACAGTTGCTCCAAATAATTAATAAATTACTGGAGCAAGGGCTAGTCAGACTGTCCAGTACTCCATATTCCACGTGCATGTTTTTAGTCACTAAGTCTTAGAGCGGTGGTTTTGAGCCGGTAGGCAATTACAGGTTGTAATATAAAAGTTATTCTGTACTCAGTAGCCTTGACAGATTGGCACACATGTTTTTCATGGTTTGTGGGCGCTCAGTATTTTACCGTTTTGGATCTCAACCAAGCGTATCATCAGATTCCCCTGGCTGAGCGGTCCAATGTAGCGACTGTATTCTGTGCTGATTAACATCTTTATAAGTTCAGTCGTGTACCATTTTGGTTGTCGATAGGATATACAGTGTTTTCATGGTTGTTACACAAGATTTTTGGATCAATAAAATTTCAATTTCTCTCTGTTTAGGCGATGTCGTTATTTCCAGTTAAATCTTCGAGGATCGTGTGGAACATATTAAAGACGTTTTGCAGCATTTAAAACTAGTAGGATTGACTGAGTGATTATCTCAATACTAAAAGTCCTTTCTTGTAAAATATTTTCTTCAAGCAGTATCGCACTACAACTACTGTAAAATAGTAAGGGGTCGTAAAATGTGCTGGAATAGTAAATACTGTCTCAAATTCACACCATGTTTTGCACAGATGGTCACACGGCTAAACCATTTACGAAAGAAAGGCTGCCAATTTGAATGGTCTGAATCAAAGCAGGTAGTGTGACGGTTTAAATAAAACGTTAGCCAATGGCGTGGTTTGTCTGTTCTTGAGTTTTCTAAACCTTTCATTTGTGAGACCGATACGTCTGCCATGTTACTACAATTAAATGGCCAGGAAATTTGGCCGATAGCACATACATCCTGTGCCATACCACCTCTTGAAAGCAAATATTCGGTGTTCGAGTTAAACGTGTTGCCGTTGAAAAATTTAAGTTTTACAAAGAGCACAAAATATTTATGCACAATGGGGTTAGGCCGAAGACTGATAATCGTGCTCTTACTAGGGTTCTAGGTCGACTTCACGGAATATGCCAAGTAGCTTGGTGGTCCATAAGGTTATCTGCATTTCAATTCGACGTCAAAGGCATAAGGGATAAGAGAATATGTTTGTTGGTAGCTTTAGCCATGTGTTCTCACAACAGGGGCATGCACAACACGGGAAAATTGTGGCTGTTGTTCGTGATTCTGGTGATGTCGTTGACCAAGAGAGTAGTGAACTGGATGTTAACACAATATTCACAATGTTACATGTGCGTGTTGAAGATTTATGTATCTATCAACATCGGGATCCATATATTTATCGAATTAGTGGAAATTGGAGGATGGGGAGTAGCTGAAGCCATTTTGCACTAACAAGGGCACTGTTTATTATTCTGATCTACATCTACATCTACATTTATACTCCGCAAGCCACCCAACGGTGTGTGGCGGAGGGCACTTTACGTGCCACTGTCATTATCTCCCTTTCCTGTTCCAGTCGCGTATGGTTCGCGGGAAGAACGACTGTCTGAAAGCCTCTGTGCGCGCTCTAATCTCTCTAATTTTACATTCGTGATCTCCTCGGGAGGTATAAGTAGGGGGAAGCAATATATTCGATACCTCATCCAGAAACGCACCCTCTCGAAACCTGGCGAGCAAGCTACACCGCGATGCAGAGCGCCTCTCTTGCAGAGTCTGCCACTTGAGTTTGTTAAACATCTCCGTAACGCTATCACGGTTACCAAATAACCCTGTGACGAAACGCGCCGCTCTTCTTTGGATCTTCTCTATCTCCTCCGTCAACCCGATCTGGTACGGATCCCACACTGATGAGCAATACTCAAGTATAGGTCGAACGAGTGTTTTGTAAGCCACCTCCTTTGTTGATGGACTACATTTTCTAAGGACTCTCCCAATGAATCTCAACCTGGTACCCGCCTTACCAACAATTAATTTTATATGATCATTCCACTTCAAATCGTTCCGCACGCATACTCCCAGATATTTTACAGAAGTAACTGCTACCAGTGTTTGTTCCGCTATCATATAATCATACAATAAAGGATCCTTCTTTCTATGTATTCGCAATACATTACATTTGTCTATGTTAAGGGTCAGTTGCCACTCCCTGCACCAAGTGCCTATCCGCTGCAGATCTTCCTGCATTTCGCTACAATTTTCTAATGCTGCAACTTCTCTGTATACTACAGCATCATCCGCGAAAAGCCGCATGGAACTTCCGACACTATCTACTAGGTCATTTATATATATTGTGAAAAGCAATGGTCCCATAACACTCCCCTGTGGCACGCCAGAGGTTACTTTAACGTCTGTAGATGTCTCTCCATTGAGAACAACATGCTGTGTTCTGTTTGCTAAAAACTCTTCAATCCAGCCACACAGCTGGTCTGATATTCCGTAGGCTCTTACTTTGTTTATCAGGCGACAGTGCGGAACCGTATCGAACGCCTTCCGGAAGTCAAGGAAAATGGCATCTACCTGGGAGCCTGTATCTAATATTTTCTGGGTTTCATGAACAAATAATGCGAGTTGGGTTTCACACGATCGCTGTTTCCGGAATCCATGTTGATTCCTACATAGTAGATTCTGAGTGTCCAAAAACGACATGATACTCGAGCAAAAGACATGTTCTAAAATTCTACAACAGATCGACGTCAGAGAGATAGGTCTATAGTTTTGCGCATCTGCTCGACGACCCTTCTTGAAGACTGGGACTACCTGTGCTCTTTTCCAATCATTTGGAACCTTCTGTTCCTCTAGAGACTTGCGGTACACGGCTGTTAGAAGGGGGGCAAGTTCTTTCGCGTACTCTGTGTAGAATCGAATTGGTATCCCGTCAGGTCCAGTGGACTTTCCTCTGTTGAGTGATTCCAGTTGCTTTTCTATTCCTTGGACACTTATTTCAATGTCAGCCATTTTTCCGTTGGTGCGAGGATTTAGAGAAGGAACTGCAGTGCAGTCTTCCTCTGTGAAACAGCTTTGGAAAAAGGTGTTTAGTATTTCAGCTTTACGCTTGTCATCCTCTGTTTCAATGCCATCATCATCCCGGAGTGTCTGGACATGCTGTTTCGAGCCACTTACTGATTTAACGTAAGACCAGAACTTCCTAGGATTTTCTGTCAAGTCGGTACCTAGTATTTTACTTTCGAATTCACTGAACGCTTCACGCATAGCCCTCCTTACGCTAACTTTGACATCGTTTAGCTTCTGTTTGTCTGAGAGGTTTTGGCTGCGTTTAAACTTGGAGTGAAGCTCTCTTTGCTTTCGCAGTAGTTTCCTAACTTTGTTGTTGTACCACGGTGGGTTTTTCCCGTCCCTCACAGTTTTGCTCGGCACGTACCTGTCTAAAACGCATTTTACGATTGCCTTGAACTTTTTCCATAAACACTCAACATTGTCAGTGTCGGAACAGAAATTTTCGTTTTGATCTGTTAGGTAGTCTGAAATCTGCCTTCTATTACTCTTGCTAAACAGATAAACCTTCCTCCCTTTTTTTTATATTCCTATTAACTTCCATATTCAGGGATGCTGCAACGGCCTTATGATCACTGATTCCCTGTTCTGCACTTAGAGAGTCGAAAAGTTCGGGTCTGTTTGTTATCAGTAGGTCCAAGATGTTATCTCCACGAGTCGGTTCTCTGTTTAATTGCTCGAGGTAATTTTCGGATAGTGCACTCAGTATAATGTCACTCGATGCTCTGTCCCTACCACCCGTCCTAAACATCTGAGTGTCCCAGTCTATATCTGGTAAATTGAAATCTCCACCTAAGACCATAACATGCTGAGAAAATTTATGTGAAATGTATTCCAAATTTTCTCTCAGTTGTTCTGCCACTAATGCTGCTGAGTCGGGGGGTCGGTAAAAGGAGCCAATTATTAACCTTGCTCGGTTGTTGAGTGTAACCTCCACCCATAATAATTCACAGGAACTATCCACTTCTACTTCACTACAGGATAAACTACTACTAACAGCGACGAACACTCCGCCACCGGTTGCATGCAATCTATCCTTTCTAAACACCGTCTGTGCCTTTGTAAAAATTTCGGCAGAATTTATCTCTGGCTTCAGCCAGCTTTCTGTACCTATAACGATTTCAGCTTCGGTGCTTTCTATCAGCGCTTGAAGTTCCGGTACTTTACCAACGCAGCTTCGACAGTTTACAATTACAATACCGATTGCTGCTTGGTCCCCGCATGTCCTGACTTTGCCCCGCACCCGTTGAGGCTGTTGCCCTTTCTGCACTTGCCCGAGGCCATCTAACCTAAAAAACCGCCCAGCCCACGCCACACAACCCCTGCTACCCGTGTAGCCGCTTGTTGCGTGTAGTGGACTCCTGACCTATCCAGCGGAACCCGAAACCCCACCACCCTATGGCGCAAGTCGAGGAATCTGCAGCCCACACGGTCGCAGAACCGTCTCAACCTCTGATTCAGACCCTCCACTCGGCTCTGTACCAAAGGTCCGCAGTCAGTCCTGTCGACGATGCTGCAGATGGTGAGCTCTGCTTTCATCCCGCTAGCGAGACTGGCAGTCTTCACCAAATCAGATAGCCGCCGGAAGCCAGAGAGGATTTCCTCCGATCCATAGCGGCACACATCATTGGTGCCGACATGAGCGACCACCTGCAGATGGGTGCACCCTGTACCCTTCATGGCATCCGGAAGGACCCTTTCCACATCTGGAATGACTCCCCCCGGTATGCACACGGAGTGCACTTTGGTTTTCTTCCCCTCCCTTGCTGCCATATCCCTAAGGGGCCCCATTACGCGCCTGACGTTGGAGCTCCCAACTACCAGTAAGCCCACCCTCTGCGACTGCCCGGATCTTGCAGACTGAGGGGCAACCTCTGGAACAGGACAAGCAGCCATGTCAGGCTGAAGATCAGTATCAGCCTGAGACAGAGCCTGAAACCGGTTCGTCAGACAAACTGGAGAGGCCTTCCGTTCAGCCCTCCGGAATGTCTTTCGCCCCCTGCCACACCTTGAGACGACCTCCCACTCTACCACAGGTGAGGGATCAGCCTCAATGCGGGCAGTATCCCGGGCAACCACAGTCGTAGTCCGATCGGGGGATGCGTGGGACGAGCTGGCCGTCCCCGACAAACCCCCATCCGGACCCCCACAGTGATGCCCATTGGCAACAGCCTCAAGCTGTGTGACCGAAGCCAACACTGCCTGAAGCTGGGAGCGAAGGGATGCCAACTCAGCCTGCATCCGAACACAGCAGTTGCAGTCCCTATCCATGCTAAAAACTTGTGCAAAGAACGTCTGAACTAATCTACAGAGAGCGCAAACAAAACGACACAAAATTTAAACGGTTATTAAAATACAAGACTGCCTAGTAAATGCAGTAATGCTGCCACTTGTGCACTGCTGACACACTGCTCGGCGGCAGAAGGAGACTACGCGATTTAACACTATTCGAGTACTAAAACGTGATGCTACAACTCTCAAATACTATAATACGCCCGAAATTTATGAATTAAACAATGCAAGTACCAAAAACACGCAAAGAAATTAAGAATTAAACTATGTAACAAATGAGTGAGCTAGGAGTATACGACTTGCTGCTGCAGCTGCTTATCCAACGGCGGCAGGGAGCACACTGACTGTGACCAACCGACACTGGCCGTTCAAAACAAAAACAGATGACAGACGACTACGCGAATTTACACTATTCAGGTACTAAAATGCGATGCTACAACTCTCAAATACTATAATACGCCCGAAATTTATGAATTAAACAATGCAAGTACCAAAAACACACAAAGAAATTAAGAATTAAACTATGTAACAAATGAGTGAGCTAGGAGTATACGACTTGCTGCTGCAGCTGCTTATCCAACGGAGGCAGGGAGCACACTGAGGAAAGGAAAGGATGTAATCATCCTCCGCAAACAGTTGGTGCCCATTGTTTTTAAATATCAAGAATCCATAACAGGGGTCATTATGGAAATTTTCAAAAAGGGGTTGAGTATAATAGAATGCTTTAGGTAGAAATGTATGGACTGTAAAATAAAAAGGTTTATCATAAAATTTGAAATTTTCAAAATAAAGGAACGTAATGCGAACACGCAACAAGAATTTTTAGCGTCCAGCAGAGAAACTAAACCTAAGGTACTAATATTTATTGATTATTTTGGTCCCTTGCAAAGGCACAGGTAAGGAAAGAAATACAGTCTACTTCTTATAGAAGCTTTTTCCGCTTTGTCTGGTTAACATCTACAAGAGGAATGACGCCAGCTCTAACCATTAAATATCTGAAGAACATCTTTTCTAGTTGGGTTCTCCTAAGGTTATCACCAGCAGTAACGCTGCCACTCCATGAAGTCTTTTTTAGTTTCTTTTGGATTAATTTTTGCTGCTATTGAGCAGTCGGACTCAAATATGGGAGTTATACATAGAGAACACGCTTCATTACGAAATGCACCTGATGATGTGCCTAATACGAATACACATCTATTATACATCTCATATAATAAAGACATCCAGCAGAAAAATGGAAAATTTCACCAGTACAACAGTACAAGTCAAATTAATTTTTTAATGCTCCCTAAGCACATAACACACTTACGTAAGCTCATCCAGTCGTGTATTAACGTGTTTCGCATTCGCACTGAATTAGCCATTGCTACGTTACATTTTCACACTAAGCCAGCCGCGGTGGTCTAGCGGTTCTGGCGCTGCAGTGCGGAACCGCGGGACTGCTACGGTCGCAGGTTCGAATCCTGCCTCGGGCATTGGTGTGTGTGATGTCCTTAGGTTAGTTAAGTTTAAGTAGTTCTAAGTTCTAGGGGACTTATGACCTAAGATGTTGAGTCCCATAGTGCTCAGAGCCATTTGAAACATTTTCACACTAATTGAACAGATAATCACTGTTCATGGAAGCCTATTTCTTTTACTTTCTACTACTACCACCACCACGTTTCTCCACGAAGTTTACTGATTTACAAACACAATACTGTTTCATTCTCACATCTGACGATTAATGTCGTGAGCCTTTCAGCGAAGTAAATATATTATTCAAACACGTTTCTGCTGCAAACAGATGTAACACTTTCAATATTAATTAAACATTCTAGCAATTTCATCATACGGCTGCACGTGACCGCTCCGCACCGAGGCTTAAAAACGATCCTCCACTTGACAACTAACGCTTGTGCATTGCAATAAGATAATGCGCGCTTGGAGAGGCGTTTCTGAAAACATATAGAAAAAGAAAACAGAAATCCCACAGAATCTTTGATCCAACAAAAAAATCCCTACAAAAACAAATAAACGATGTAAAACCCAACAATAGATCCCGCCCGAGTTATACAACAGAAATATCACGTTCTCTTCACCTCTCTCGTTCCTGCCGCGAAAATTACAATTTCTATATTTTTGTTTGTATATGTGATAAGCATCCACTGGAAGTACATTAAAATAAAATTTATGACATAACTAGATTGAATGGAAATGAAAATATCAAAATTCCTTTGTATTGCTGTCAATGAAATCAGCTGCAAGAAGGTTAAATTTCTATAGGATGAAGCACAAGTTAATCATTAGTTTTTTCTATGGGCAGGATCATGTTTTACTACTGTTACCGTATCTTCATACTAATCTACAGAAGTTATGTGAACAGTTTGCTTAGAAAAAACAGTATAATTAGGAGATCATCACCTCTTAAGGAAATCTAAGCATGGTGGAACTTACTTCTTTTGTTTACCATTGCCGAAAATACCTTTTCATGTAATAATGTACTACGTTTTAACTCCTTCAGACAAATTTTCCTAATCTCAGTAATTACAGTACCTCAACTGTTTTTTGTATTCAAACATCTGTCAGTCTATGGCAAGGGAAAATATATGCATATCTGCTGCTCAGTATATAGAAGAAATAAAGAAATATGTAAACGTCCATTAGTCGAGAAAATAATTACTTAAATACTAATTACCTAATGTGGTACAGAATTCACACAGAACATTATTACTCATGTGACAAACAAAATGGAAATAAAAGAATTTATACAACCACGGCAGACAACATGACCTCACGTTCTAGCATTTGCCAAGACATAAAAAATTAGATTAAACTTAGTTTTTGTGTGAGAAACCTAAGACAATCACAGAACCTGGTCTTTAAGGTTGAATCTGGCGATTCAATTCAGAGTTATGTAATAATTATCGGTCTATTGAGGCATTTTGTAGATTAAGTTTATAGGCTAAAAAATGAGAGACAGACATGAAAGGAAAATGGATAAAAATGCTTGTAAAGTTATATATTCGTTTTCAGTTGAAAATTCTCGTTTCTACTCCATACATTTTACTGATTTGGATTATGAAAGCTATTTGAAAAGTGAACTGTTGAATATTACCTTCGAAACACGGGTTGATGGCTGGTGCTGTTCCAGTTCTAAATCTACCATCCCCCGCTGCCGATTTAAGGCGTGGTGATTAGCATAACAATGAGAGAAATATTTGGGCACAAATGCACTAGTATACACCAGGACTTTCCTGAACCGTTCTTCAGAAGAGAAAACAGCCTTACAACTTTAATTTTGGGTATTCGGTTCGAGCCCTGTGACACTACGAGCGCATACTTCATCTGTGCATTTGTACTTTCACTAGTGAGGAACTGTCTTTTAATGTATTTAGTAGTATAATTAACAATTACTTTTAGTATATGTCCATAAACTGTACAATATGATGTGACACTCTGTCCAATTGTGTAAAATATTAGAGTAAATTTAATTTTTGTACATTCAGAGCTAAAACTCGTCGATTGTAACACGGAATGTAAAGTAATTGTTTTTCATAAATTTTAGCTTGAGATATAACATATTGTGTATAAAATTATATGAAACTTTTCAGAAAAGGAGCTGAGATAATGTTAACTTGTCCAAAATTTGAAAAATAATACTGGTATCGACAGCCATTGTTGAGGAAAAGTAATGCTGGAGGAGGATGTCCCGTCATAAGGTGAAACAGGAATTAAGGTCATTTGTCTGTGGCACGCAAACGACTAAGTGCAGGAGTGAGAAGGCCGTGGGGTCGAAGTGAGATTTTTGAGCGCTCTGTGGTTGAAGACAATATAGAATGACTCAGATGTCTTTTACAATGAACGCGAAGAATAGAGATGCTGGTTTATCACATCAGTAACTATAAAATATATAAAAGTCTTACTAGATCATCTGATCAATTATCAGAACAAATGGCCATGTCGTTCTATAACTTTATTAGGATAGAGCATACACAGTGACGTATGCTGCTTCAGACCACGAATCATGGAAGTGTCAGATTATATTTCTCTAATTGAAGCCTTTGTTTTAGTTAGGGGCATGTCACTATGTGAAAGTGGCAAACGGATGCAGGTAATTAGACAGATACACGTAGGAAATCAACAACCATAGTTCAGAGATACATATACGCAAGCTTTACAAGACCTTTATACCGTACAAGCTTAATTGGTTATAGTTCTCAACCCATATACTTTCTGCTATTGGTTATCAGTTATCTGATGCTGTTGGCTGGAACTCTTCACTATGTGAAACTCTCATTGTCTGCAACTCTTTCCTGCCTGATGCTTGACAACTGTATGGCATTTGCGTCTGTTTTCTTATAGATGGTAAGTGACTGCGTCGCCTTGTACCTCAAATTCGCAATAAGCGAGTGTGAAATCAACAGTTCCGCAGTGGATATGACCGACTAGTGAACTGGTGAAAGCGTCTTCCATTGTATATCTCAATCTGAGCTACAAGGCTTACTGTTAATGTTCATACGTAGAAGATATTTCCTTTCCTTCTGGAGACATGTCATGATTCGGCCTTTACTGACGCAATAATTTGTTAACTGCTCATTCCTGGAAATATTCTTGGTATTCGGAAAGACGAGAGCTACATGCATATTATGCTGTTGTCTTCAGCCCAAAGACTGGTTTGATGTAGCCCTCCATGGCACTCAATCCTTTGCAAGCGTCTTCATTTCCGAGTAACTGCTGCAACCTACATCATTCTGAATTAGCTTAGTGTATTCATATGTAGACTGGCAATGGCAAGGAAAGCGTTTCTGAAGAAGAGAAATTTATTAACATCGAGTATAGATTTAAGTGTCAGGAAGTCGTTTCTGAAAGTATTTGTATGGAGTGTAGCCATGTATGGAAGTGAAACATGGACGGTAAATAGTTTGGACAAGAAGAGAATAGAAGCTTTCGAAATGTGGTGCTACAGAAGAATGCTGAAGATTAGATGGGTAGATCACATAACTAATGAGGAAGTATTGAATAGGATTGGGGAGAAGAGAAGCTTGTGGCACAACTTGACCAGAAGAAGGGATCGGCTGGTAGGACATGTTCTGAGACATCAAGGGATCACCAATTTAGTATTGGAGGGCAGCGTGGAGGGTAAAAATCGTAGGGGGAGACCAAGAGATGAATACACTAAGCAGATTCAGAAGGATGTAGGTTGCAGTAGGTACTGGGAGATGAAGAGGCTTGCACAGGATAGAGTAGCATGGAGAGCTGCATCAAACCAGTCTCAGGACTGAAGACAACAACAACAACAATTCATCTCTTGATCTCCCTCTGCCATTTTTACCGTCCACGCTTCCATCCAGTGCTAAATTGGTGATCCCTTGATGGCTCAGAACTTGTCCTACCAACAATTCCCTTCTTCTAGTCTTCTCCCCAGTTCTATTCAGTACCTCCTCATTAGTTACGTAATCTACTCATCTTACCTTCAGCATTCTTCTGTAGCATCCACATTTCAAAAGCTTCTATTCTTTTCTTGTCTAAACTGTTTATCGCCGATATTTCACTTCCATACATGGCTACACTCCATACAAATAATTTCAGAGAAGACTTTCTGACATTTAAATCTATACTCGATGTTAGCAAATTTCTCTTCTTCAGAAATGCTTTCCTTGCCATCGCCCATCTCCATGTTATATCGTCTCTAGTTCGACCCCTGCCACCTTCAGAATTGGAAAGAGACTATTCCAGTCAACGTTATCAAAATCTTTCTTTATGAACGACATAAACGTAGGTTTACCTTTCCTTTTCTATTTTCTAAGATAAGTCGTAAGCTTAGTATTGCCCCGCGTGTTCCTACATTTCTACCTAATCCAAACTGATCTTCCCCGAGGTTGCCTTCTACAAGTTTTTCCATCCATCTGTAAAGAATTCGTGTTAGTATTTTACGACCGTGTTTATTAAACTGATAGATCGGTAATTTTCACACCTGTCAGCTCCTGGTTTCTTTGGAATTGAATTATTATGTTCTTCTTGACGTCTGATAGTATTTCACCTGTCTCATACATATTGACCTCCATATGGAAGAGTTTGGCCATGGATGGCTCTCCCAGGGCTATCAGTAGTTCTAATGGAATTTTGTATACTCCTGGGTCCTTGTTTCTATTAGTGCTCTGTCAAATACTTCATGCAGTATCATGTCTCTCATCTTATCTTCATCTAGTCCTCTTCCAATTCCATAATATTCTACTCAAGTATATCTCCCTTGTATAAACCCTCTACATACTCCTTTCACATTTCGAATTTTGCTTCTTTGCTAAGGACTGGTTTACTATCTGCGCCATTAATATTCATACAGGCGGTTCTCTTTTCTAAAAAGGTCGCTTTAATTTTTCTGTAGGCGGCTTCTGTCTTACCCCTAGTAATACAGGCTTCTACATCCTCTCATTTGTTGTCTAGCCATTCCCGCTTAGCCGTTTTGCACTTCCTGTCGATATTATTCTTGAGACGTTTGTATTCCTTTTCACCTGCTTCATTTACTCCATTGTTATATTTGCACCTTTCATTGATTAAATTCAATATCTCTTGTGTTACCTAAGGATTTCTACTAGCCCTCGTCTTTTTACCTACTTGATCCTCTGCTGCCTTCACTATTTCATCTCTCAGTGTTACCCATTCTTCTTCTATTGTATTCCTTTCCCCTTTTCTTGTCAATCGTTCCCTAATGCTCCCTCTGAAAGTCTCTACAACCTCTAATTCTTACTGTGTGTCTAGGTTCCATCTCCTTAAATTATTATCTTTATGCAGTTTTTTGGGTTTTAATCTACAGTTCATGACCAATAAATTATGCTCAGAGTCCACATCTGCCCCTGGAAATACCTTACAACTTAAAACCTGGTTCGTAAATCTCTGTCTTACCATTATAAAATCAGTCTGAAATCTTCTGGTGTCTCCAAGTCTTTTCCACGTATATAACCTTATTTCATGATTCTTAAACCAAGTGTTAGCGATGAATAATTTATGCTCTGTGCAAAAATCTACAGTGCGGCTTCCTCTTTCATTCCTTATTCCCAGCCCATATCGGAAATTTGTGGTAAGGTATTATGGGACCAAACTTTTGAGGTCATCGGTCCCTAAGCTTACACACTATTTAATCTAATTTAAACTAACTTACGCTAAGGACGACACACACCCATGCCAGAGGGAGGATTCGAACCTCCTACGGGGAAAGCCGCGCGTACCGTGAAAAGACGCCTCAGTCCATATTCAACTACTATTTTTCCTTCTATTCCATTTCCTACTATCGAATTCCAGTCACCCATAACTATTAAATATTCTTCTGTCTGAGTTACGTGAATAATTTATTTTATTTCATCTTACATTTCTTCAATTTCTTCATCATCTGCGGTGGTGGTTGCCATATATACTCGTACTTCTGTGGTAGTCGTGGGCTTCGTTTCTATATTGGTTACAATAATGAGTTCACTATGTTGTCCGTAGTAGGTTATCCGTGTTCCCATTTGTTATTCATTATTAAACCTACTCCTGCACTACCCCTATTTGGCTCTGAGCACTATGGGACTTAACATCTGAGGTCATCAGTCCCCTAGAACTTAGAACTACTTAAACCGAACTAACCTAAGGACATCAAATACATCCATGCGCGAGGCAGGATTCGAACCTGCGACCTTAGCAGTCACGCGGTTCGGGACTGAAGCGCCTAGAACCGTTCGGCCAGCGAGGCCGGCTACCCCTATTTGATTTTGTATTAATCACCCTGTATCCCCTCTCCAGACGTCCTGTTCCTTCTGCCACCGAACTTCACTAATTCGCACTGTATCTGACTTTAACCTATCCATTTCTCTTTTTAAAGTTTCTAAACTATCTGCCGAATTAAGGGATCTGACATTCCACGCTCCGATCCGTATGCCAGTTTGTTTCTCCTGATGGCAACGTCTTCCTGAGTAGTCCCCACCTGAAGATCCGAGTGGGAGACTATATTACCTCGGGAATATTTACCCAAGAGGACGCCATTATCATTTCAACATATAATAAAGCAGAATGCTCTCGGGAGAAAATATGGCTGTAGTTTCCCCTTGCTTTCATCTGTTCGCAGTACCAGCACAGCAATGCCGTTTTGGTTGCTGTTAAGGCCAGTTCAGTCTATCGTCCAGACAGTTAGTTGCCCCTGCAACTATTGAAAAGGTTTCTGCCCCTCTATATATATGGCCGCTTGCAAGTGGGATATATGAGTCTTGGGCAGAGGATGGTCGGTGTGTTTGAGCTGCTGTTTTAGGTGCTAGAAGAAATGATGATCGCAGCATTGATACCTTATGGCACTGTGATGATCCGTGTGGGAGAAGAAGAGGCACACTTTACCATATACTCAGTTCTGAAGAGCGTGCGCCGGGTGCACATAGACCTTATGAAAAATGTCCTGTCTTATTCGACAAGACCTGCCATGCCTCCATACTCCATGATGGTCGACTGAAAACGTGTTTGGGTTGCAAGCAAGAGGGACATCTCAGATCAAGCTGTGTGCAGCATTGCATTAACAGCTGCCGCTGAGGCAGGAAAGATTTTGCCCAATCCGACGGTGCTCCCACTGTCATATGTGGACACTCTCAATCTGTACCATCTGATAATTGACTGTCGACTGAAGCCTCGTCTCCAGTCGTTCCTGAGCAGCCCTGATGCGGCAGGTCACAGCAGACAGCCAGTACCTAACCATCTTCAAACGTGAATGGGGCATAGCCCCAGAGGGGCCACCAAAGATTTGGGGGTGAGGACCGATACTTTTGTTCCTGATGGCAATGGCTACCAGTTTTGCTTGGACAGAGACGCTCATTTCCGAAAGCAAAGGGCTCCAAAGCGACAGAAGAAATGCTATCTGACTCTGTACGGTAACAGCTAGACAGTGTCTACAGAGGATGAAGAACCTGTCAGTGGTGACCACCGCCAGCGGGTAGATATGATTATAGGTTCCCCTGGTGGGATTAGATTGACAGCAGGTATGCAGGGGACCTCGTAGCGGCATTTTCGAGAATTTCTGAGGGACCAAACTGCTGAGTTCATCGGTCCCTAAAGTTACACACTACCGAAACTAAATTAAACCAACTTATGCTAAGAACATCACACACACCCATAACAGAGGGAGGGCTCGAACCCCGGCGGGAGGGGAAGCAGAAGCCGTGAAATGGTGCCTGAAACCGCGTGGTCACTCCATGCTTCTGGATGATGAACGACAGGCACGTTCAGTTGAGACCCTGTCACAGATGCTCTGTAACCTTTAGCCACCCCGTTAATTCCACAGGTTGATCACCAGACAAGCTCGACTGCGTTGGTTGACGATGTTCACGACATGACGTCTGCTGCCATAGCTAAAACGGTAGCAGTGGCGTCATATCATGAAAGTTAAATGCCGATATACAGGGAGAGCACGAAGTCTTGCCCTGATTATAGAAATTTGTAACAGAATAACCGTTTGACACAATAAGTTACATTTGATGCCGTTACATTGGTTAGTTTTACTAGTTTTTTTAAGACCAGATACGTTAGTAAACCTCAACGTGTGCTCCCTTGGTAGCTCGGAGAATGTCGAGGCGGTATTCAAGATCCCGCCAGGTGTTTCGTAACATGTGTTCTGTCACAGTACCCACAGCAGCTTGTATCCTAGCCTTCAGTTCGCCGATGTCAGCAACTGGTATGACGAAGACTCTGTCCTTGGTATAGTCCTAGAAAAAAAAAGTTAAGAGGCTTAATGCCTGGGGAGCGAATCGGTGGATTGCAAGGAACGGTCCAACACCCTGGCCACCCGCTCTCCAGACATTACGCCCCTTAACTTTTTTTTCTGGGACTATATCAGGGACAGAGTCTTCGTCACACCAGTTGCTGACGTCGACGAACTGAAGGCTAGGATACAAGCTGCTGTGGGTAATGTGACGAAACACATGTTACGAAACACCTTGTGGGAACTGGAGTACCGCCTTGACATTCTCCGCACTACCGAGGTAGCACACGTTGAGGTTTACTAACGTAAGTGGTCTTAAAAATTGTAACACTAACCTATGTAACTGCATCAAATGTAAATTATTATGTCAAACGGTTATTCTTTTATGAATTTCTATAATCAGCGTAAGACTTTCTTGGAGGGCGCCCGCTATCGACACTGGTGTCTTCTTTGTATATCCCACCTCCAGCTCCCCCTCCCAAACGGCGCCATTGATACCACTCCACTGTGCCTGGCCTACTGGATTGGCACCATCAACCTCAATAACACCAGTTCGAAGGTCAAACTGCACATGTTTCGCAACATGTTGCGGACAGTGGATCTCGACGTGGCCCTCCTATAGGAAATGCATGTCGACCAATTCCCGTCTGTTCATAGATGTTACCAGACACAATGCATGGACAATGACTGCTGTACGAACGTTCTCGTGAAGCAAGGAATTCTGATCTATGGTATGACCTATCTCGAGACAAGGCGAGGGCTTGCTGTCACATTTCGGGGAGTCAGGAACGTGAATGTGTATGCTGCCTCTAGCACGGACAAGAGGACAGAGAGTTCGGGCTTTTGTGTAGAGATCGGCCTTTATTCGAGGACGACGCGATCATACCGTCCTAGGGAGCGATTTAAATTGTGTCCTGCACCACAGGATCAAATGACACCCTTTGCACGTGCCAGAAACTGCAACAGCTGATGCAAAGACCATCGCCTCGTCGATATGTGGCAGAGTACTCACGGTGGCATACAGGGGTACACATACTTTACCTGACATGAGGGAGTCACCTTGTGTGATGTTTGACTCTGAGAAGTGGCCGACGGCTTTTATTAATCATGATGAAACCTCTCTTTTCGACCCCTGCCTACCCCTACACCTCCATCTTGAATCTGAGCGCTGTACTTCCGGAAGGAAGAAAAGATATGAAATAAAAACGCTTACAAAAACATTGGTTAACGCGACCGCTCGCAATAAGTGAGAAATCTGTGTTCGAGTCCTGGTATGGTACAGATTTTCGTGTATCGAAAACAACTGGTGTCAATCCAGATTCGCAAAATGCAGCTCCATTTGGTAAGTGTGCGGCATGGATACGCCGCGAACATCTTCACAGGCATAAAAAGTAAGCAGTAAATAAAATAGTGTAATATGTCTGACTCTTGTTACCATAGATACCACATTAGTAATGAAGCATCCTACGTGACGTAGCTTGCAGATTACGACAATGAAACGCAACCAAAATTGTTATTACGCGACGCCATGGTGTAAAGGCTGCCTTTAATTAGGTGATGCGCTACCGGTACATTGGCTGCTACGATGCATCATGCATAACGATACTTATAATCTGTTTCCTTATTGTTTATTACACAAAACGACAGGTAGGAAATTCCTTGGGCGGCCGAAATACGTCTCTGTGATAAAAGTACAACTGGTTCTTTCATTTGACCTCGAAAGACATTGTAAAAACGCCTGCGGTCATTCAGTCGACTACTTATTGTGAATTCAGACAAATGCACACAATTAGGCTGGTAAGCTTATGGAAGATACTTCTCAGTTTTGAAGTCCAAGATGTCTGCTGACCTGAAGGAAACAGTGTTTGACCAAATTATATTGGCTGTGAGACATTGGCATTAACGGATTTCGTTGTTAGAAAACTAATAGTAGCCGAAAGAGGATCAATGTTGGGTAACACAAAGAAAGACAGAAAAAAAGCATTTGATATTAGACAGATAACAAAGGTCAGTCACATAACGGAAAGACTGAATGCCCTGAAATGGTGGTGGGCTGGTCATGTCGCTCAAAGTAAAGATGGGAGGTGGTCAAAACAAGTACTAGATTGGAACTCAATTTACCAAAAAGGTCAAGGGGAAGACCACTGGATAGATGGAACAGACTTACAGGAGACAGTCGGAATGAACTAGCAACGGGAGGCTCATGATCGGCAGAATGGAAGAACCTGCAAGATGATGATGATGATGATGATATACAGGGAGATAAGACAGATTTAGTAATACTCGGCTAGCTTACACGTGTGCGCCTTATTCGCCGATAACATGCGCTTACAACAGGATAGTGTGTACCGTACATGAACATATTGCGAGGACAACCGTGTGCTATCGCTCGTGTCACTGATTCGCTGGGAACGTGAACTGAAGCATGCGTAAGAACGAGATATATATTTTGTCAAAGCATTTAAATGGTAATCCACGAGACCCGTTCCCTCATATATCTTTAATTATTAACGGTTTCGACCGATAAACAATTAGATTGTAAATGTTATTTTTTAAAGGTGTTTGGGTTATTATTCTCAGAGCTGTCTGCCGCATGTTCGTCTCAGAGTGGTCCTTACACCCTGCCTCGTCGACTATTTGTTGGACTTACTTCATTTTCTGAGTTTTCACCTTATACAGCTTCCTCTAGTACCACAGAAGTAATTAAATGACGTTTTCAGACGCGTTCCATCACCCTGTTCCTCCTTCATGTCATGGTTTCCCATACGTTAGTTTCTTCGTTGATACTACGAAGAATCTCACCTCACCCCCAACTTCCTTCTACAGCAGCACATTTCAGACGGTTTGATTATTTTCAAAATCCAGGATTCACGAGGAAAAACACTGTGCTAAAACGTACTGGCTCAGAAATGTTTTCCTTAGATTGAGGCCTATGCTTCGTGATAATAGACATCTTGCCCAGGAATGCACTTTTTGTCACTGCAAGTCGTCCTCGCTTCGTCCATCATTTGTTATTTTGATGCCACCGTAGTAGAATTCCTTAATTTCATCTACTGGTCACCAGTTCTGATGTTAAGTTTATCGTTAATCTCATGTCTGATACTCCTCATTACCTGCGTCTTTCGTCGCTTTACTCTCAGTCAATATTCTGTACTTGTTAGATTTGCATTCAACATGCCCTCTGCCTCTTCTTTACTTTCACTGAAGATATGAAACTCATCAGCGAATCGTATCATTCAAATACTGTGGTCCTCAATTTCAATCCGTCTCTTGATCGTTTCTTTTATTTCCGTATTTGCTTCTTCGATGTATGGATTGGCCAGTGATTGCGAAAGATCACATATTTCCATTACAGCTTTCGTATTTTGCAATTAGGTCACTTCTTTCTTGGTCTTCCATTTTTACTGTTCACTCTTGTATCCTGTACGTATTCTATACTATTGAATCCAGCAATGCTTCGGAACTGCTAAAAATGTGTGGGAATAAATATACGACTTAATCTCCTTCTCACCTCTCTCTTTGCCTATCTCCTTCTCCTCCACCTCACTCTGTTCATCTATTCTTGCCCCTCCTCTCTCTGCCCATCTCCTCCTTCCCCCTCTATCTGTTCATTTCCTCCCTCCTCTCTTCTTCCCCTTCCCGTCTTTATGATCTTGAGTCTTGTTTGTTGTAATCGCAAATCAAATTCCGTATAGTATTGCATTAATGAGCCCTTAAGCCAAAAATAAAACTTTTCTGTTGTCTTTTAAAACCGACTGTGAGGACGAAAACAAAAACGGGACATTGTTCTGTATAAAATTGTTGTTTAAAATGTGTATAATAAGAAGGAATAAGTAAGGGAGAAACAATTTGCCTAATGGTTCAAATGTCCCGCTATCGCGCTAAAACCGACTGCATTTTCGCAACATATTTTTACAGTCGAGAATAGCACATAAGTTTGTTTCTGGGGGTCGGTTTTATCAGACAACTTGTACATTGTCATAAAGAAAAAAGTTATATAGCCAATACCTGCCAGAAAGACTATGACAGTGTCGTGTAAAGATATGAAGTAGATCGGCCAAATACACTACTGGCCATTAAAATTGCTACACCACAAAGATGACGTGCTACAGACGCGAAATATAACCGACAGGAAGAAGATGCTGTGATATGCAAATGATTAGCTTTTCAGAGCATTCACACAAGGTTTACGCCGATGGTGAAAGCTACAACGTGCTGACATGAGGAAAGTTTCCAAGCGATTTCTCATACATAAACACCAGTTGACCGGCGTTGCCTGGTGAAACGTTGTTGTGATGCCTCGTGTAAGGAGGAGAAATGCGTACCATCACGTTTCCGACATTGATAAAGGTCAGATTGTAACCTTTCACGATTGCGGTTTATCGTATCGCGACATTGTTGCTCGCGTTGGTCGAGATCTAATGACTGTTAGCAGAATATGGAATCCGTGGGTTCAGGAAGGTAATACGGAACGCTGTGCTGGATTCCAACGGCCTCGTATCACTAGCAGTCGAGATGACAGGCACCTTATCCGCATGGATGTAACGGATCGTGCAGCCACGTCTCGATCCCCGAGTCAACAGATGGGGACGTTTGCAAGACAACAAACATCTGCACGAACAGTTCGACGACGTTTGCAGCAGCATGGACTATCAGCTCGGAGACCATGGCTGCGGTTACCCTTGACGCTCCATCACAGACAGGAGCGCCTGCGATGGTGTACTCAACGACGAACATGGGTGCACGAATGGCAAAACGTCATTTTTGCGGATGAATCCAGGTTCTGTTTACAGCATCATGATGGTCGCATCCGTGTTTGGTCACATCGCGGTGAACGGACATTGGAAGCGTGTATTCGTCATCGCCATACTGGCGTATCACCTGGCTAATAGTATGGGGTGCTATTGGTTACACGTCTCGGTCACCTCTTGTTCGCACTGACGTCACTTTGAACAGTTGACGCTACATTTAAGATGTGTTACGATCTACCATTCATTCGATCCCTGTGAAAACCTACATTTCAGCAGGATAATGCACGACCGCATGTTGCAGGTCCTGTACGAGCCTTTCTGGATACAGAAAATGTTCGACTGCTGACCTGGCCAGAAGATTTTCTGTGGTGTCACCGCCAGACACCACACTTGCTAGGTGGTAGCTTTAAATCGTTCGCGGTCCATTAGTACATGTCGGACCCGCGTGTCGCCACTGTCGGTAATTGCAGACCTAGCGCCACCACATGGCAGATCTAGAAAGGCGGACTAGCACTCGCCCCAGTTGTAGGACGACTTTGCTAGCGACTACACTGACGAAGCCTTTCTCTCATTTGCCGAGAGACAGTTAGAATAGCCTTCAGCTAAGTCCATGACTACGACCTAGCAAGGCGCCATTAACCCTATCTGGAGAGAGTCTAATTTGTATCGTCAATAGCGATGTACCACAATGATGGAATAAAAGTTGAGTATTAACTTAGATACGTACTTTTCTTATTAGCATTCATTACTTATCCTGTTCCAGGCTTCACGCCAGTCGGTGTGAGTTGACGCGTACCCTTTCGGTAACCTCACCCTGTGTCTAGACTGTCTTGTCTAGACACAACATTTTCCACATCTCTCACCAATTGAAAACGTCTGGTGAATGGCGGCCGAGCAACTGGCTCGTCACAACACGCCAGTCATTACTCTTGATGAACTGTGGTATCGTGTTGAAGCTGCATGGGCAGCTGTACCTGTACACGCCATCCAAGCTCTGTGTGACTGAATGCCCAGGCGTATCAAGGCCGTTAATACGGCCAGAGGTGGTTGTTCTGGGTACTGATTTCTCAGGATATGCACCCAAATTTCATGAAAATGTAACTACATGTCAATTCTAGTATAATATATTTGTCTAATGAATACCCGTTCATCATCTGCATTTCTTCTTGGTGTAGCAATTTTAATGGCCAGTAATATGTCTTTCGACGTTTTTTTGTAACGACGATTTCTCTGTGTATTGTAGTAGAGATTATCTGTCCTTTCCCTACAACTTACTCCTATTTTTTTTCTCTGAATTTCTAACATTTTGCACTAACTTTGCATCGCGACAAGAACACCAGCTGCAGTCTCGTCAGTCGGACGTCTACCGTGGGTGACAGTTGTTCTGAACACGCCGCGTTGCGATCGGCTGCCGTTCTTCAAGAGGAGGCAATGTATGGACCGTGCGCTGCTGGAGGCACAGATCCCGTTGTCCAGTCGTCACAGCTGGTAGCTCGCGCTGTGTCCGGCCGGCTGTGGTGCTGTGGACTGGCCAGGCCGCAAACCCGGGACCCCGTTAATTGGGTCGCTGGGGACGCGTGGGCCGGCCGCACGACACGGGACCGCTAATGAGGCGAGCGTTCCGCACAAAACGCGGCCACACTATCGGAGCGAGGCGGCACTGGGTGCCACTGTACGAGCTCACGAAGGCGCAGGTCCGCACCCGTTAACACATTGACTGCCATGGTATAGTTGGGTTACCGACCCCTTGGGGCCATTTACTTTTTTTCAATATCCTGCTTTAATTTGCTCCAAGTAAACTTGTTAACTGAAAATATGGCATTTTAGTACCTTTTTTAAAAAATTTTTGTGTGAGTTACATGTGATTCACATGGCCCCAGAGTAAAGGTACCAGGTGTGTCATTTGCTATGCCGCTAATAATTTTAGGTTTGTACTCCTCTTTTTCATTCCACAGCATTATTTGTGTACAGTTCCATTATTGCTTTCCTGCACTGTTACTACAGTCTTTATTCAGTGTTGTTTGCTCCGTAACAAAATGATGTCGTGGCAGAAGGAAATGTCTCGTAGAAGTTACGAAGGTGAACAAAGGCATGTATAGCAGATTTTAGATGAAAATTCTGTGTTTTTATTTGGTGATAGGTCAGACGAATTTTTACCGGAAGCGAAACCGGAACTTCTGATGATGGAAGCACATCAGTGAAGGTAGGAAGAAGAGTTTTATGTCCACATTCAGTCAACGAACCAGACTTCACAGCTGTAAAAACCAGGCAACAAAGCACCTCTAACCGTGTTAGTGCCATAACTACTGCGGTTGATTCAGGTTCAATTGAAGTAAGTGTAATATCAGAAAGTTCTGAAGATGAAGATAACACACTTAGAGCAAATTCTAATTAGACTGTCTGTGGGCCAGTTACGGGTAAAAATATGAAAAACTTTATGTGTATTAATTCCAGTTCTGGTGTAAATGCTTCTGTTGCGCTAACTCTCAAAGGCAAGGCAACGTACGATTTCTTCAAATATTTTGTAACTGATGAAATTTTAGAATATGTGACTCAGCAAACTAATTTGTATGCAAAACAAGTCTTAGAAAGTCATTCAGTAACTGATAAATCACGACTGAAAAAATGAATTGATGCCAGCAAAACCAAAATTCAACAATTTTTAGGATTTTTGTTACTGATGTCACTAAATGTAAAACCAACGATTCCAAATTATTGGTTAAGAAATATGCTCTATCACCACAATGTAAAAAATATTATGTCATGGAATCGTTGTGAACTGCTTGTACGTATGCGGCATTTTTCTGATATCAACCAGTGCACTCTGGGAAACCTCTTGCCACTTCTATTGTTATGAGCCTTATGAGTGGATTACTAAATGAGGGCAGAATCTTATATACAGACAATTTTTACACAAGTGTTCATCTAGCATACCAGCTTCATGAGCAATCAACAAATTTAGTTGGTACTCTAAGATCAAACAGAAAACTGAATCTTCAAGAAGTTGTGCAGGCAAAACAGAAGAAGGGGGAAAACAAAGCAAAGGAAAGTACCACAGGCGTAGTAGTACTGAAATGGAAAGATAAGAGGGATGTTCTGATGCTGAGTACTGGTCATGGAGAAGAAAAAGCAGAAGTTCAAACCAGGAAGGGCACAAAGAAAAAACCAGCAATGGTAATTGACTAAAATCAGTCAAAGTGTTTTACAGATCTTTCTGATCAAATGAAGTCATACTCACATTGTCTAAGGCGGGGTGGGAAATGGTACAGTAAGCTTGCAATTGAAATGTTGACAGGGTCAGCAGTGGTAAATGCTAATCTGATTTACCGATACAGCAATAACAAGAAGATCTCAATCAGAGAATTCAAAGAGGAAGTGACTTTGAGACTACTCCATACACAAGATGCCTATGAGCCCCTGACATCTTTCACCAAAGCCAACGCGTTACCTGCAGATTGTACACTTGTTAACTTGTAAGCAGCCAGATGTAGGTGTACAGTGCGCTACGAAAAAATGAAGACTGAATTTGGACGAGAGCACGCTGTCAAGAAATGCAAACAAACTGCATGGAAATGTAAGAATTATGACTCATATCTCTGCGTAAAGCGTTTTTTCAAAAAAAATGTTCAAAAGGCTCTGAGAACTATGCGACTTAACGTCTGAGGTCATCAGTTCCCTAGAACTTAGAACTACTTAAACCTAACAAACCTAAGGACATCACACACATCCATGGCCGAGGCAGGATTCGAACCTGCGACCGTAGCGAACACGCGGTCCACTCTGAATCGCCTAGAACCGCCACAAAGGCCGGCAGAGTGTTTTTCATAAAGTATAGTCCATACAGGTGTTAGAGAAACAAAGTGGAATGACCCAAATTTTCAGTTTCATTGTTGTTGTAATTATAGTTGAAGGATATAAATAAAACTGTAAGTGATTTGCAATCTACTGTGTAAATAATATGTCAAACTAAGTAATAAATAAATAATAAAAAGAAGGAAAGTCCAGCAGGACTGAGCTATGTGAGTTATGTGTAGCTCACGAATTGAAATTTCAATAACTACACTTAAGCTCTTGAAAATCGTAGATCACGAACATGATTTGTTACTGGGGCCATAACCTACTAAAACACAGAATCACAGCACGCTCCTGTGAGTTACAACTGCACCACGGAGCTTTAAATGGAAAAATGTGCATGAGTTGTATTTACTTCACATGGCCCAAAGAGAACGCTTCCGTGAGTTACGTATATTTAACTCACGTGGCAGTCATTGTGTTAATACGCAATGACTGAAATAACTGCTACATACAGAGGGGGGACTGCAGTTCGTCATTTGTAGTTCTACTTTGACGTGGCATTCGACACTCATTTACAGAATAAAGGAATAGAAAAATTACTCCACTTTCGTACGTTTTCCTGTGTAACTTTCTAATCTTATGGGCGTTTTTAGAGTTGAGTTTCTTCACTCAGGCTGGAGGAAAGATAATTTCTGCTTACGGTTGGTTTCTTTCAGGCTTTTCCTGTCCAGTAAACAATCTCCAGGAGATGGTTTTGTTGCACCCCGCCTAGGTTACAAGGGGTAATCAATTGAAAATGACACAGATGGAAATAAGTAAACAAACTACTTGCTATTTCAAAATTACTGCGTAACTGTTAATACATTAATTCCACTCTGACACAAGACAGTCTGTGGCTTCGTGGAGGAATGTTTGCGATAACCTACGGAACCACAATTGTACTCAAACGTGCCCCTCATCGTCCGAAGAAAACCGACGGACACGAATGTCTATCTCCAGGGTTTCAAAAAGATGGAAACTCCATGGGGAGAGATCGTGACTGTATGGAAAACGTATAAAGACTTCCCAGCGAAACGTCTGCAGCATACTCAAAACACTCTCGTAAATTTGTCGGCGGGTTCTTAGAAAAGACATTTGTGAGAGCCGATTCACTTCGGATGAGGAGGTGCACACCTGCGTAAAAACATTATTCCTTAGGTGACGGCAAACATTTTTCTATGGAGGCTTTGAACGTCTTGCTTCAGAATCGAGTAAATGATATAACAATTATGCGTGAATGTTTTTGAAATACAATAATAACAGAATCACTTACTTTCTCCTCCTTATCCAAAGAGAGTATCCTTTTTCGTCACCTCAAAAAGAAAGAAAGAAAGAAAGAAAAAAAGAAATAATAAAAAATAAAGAAACATAAAGTCATCGTGGCGTTTGCTGTGTTATTCAGTGGTTTGGTATTTAACTAATTTGTAAATGAAAATGATAATCTTATTTTATTACATTGAGTAATTACTACATAATTTTTCTCCCGGCTAAAGATTTGGTCAAGTTGCTAAACAACTCCAAGTTAACGTCGTGTTGAAGTGTTGTCTGTAAGTTGTGTAAGTGTCACTAAATCACAGTTCATACAACAGATTCTATACAACTATTGATTAAGATGTAAGCAGTTATCTTCAGCGAAATGATCATTAAAACCACCGAATATCAGCCGCGCACAACACTGACGTATGTTACCTGAAACAATATTCTTCGCAACTCGTGCGTAATTAATTTCGGCTCCATACATCAGCTACAAAAGTTTGTTATAACGATCGTGCTATGAGCACTGTTTTTAAAGAGCCAATCTGATTCGAATTATTTTCATTAAAATGAGTTCGGGACCACCGGTGCACATTTATTTTTACAGATTTGTATTACGTTCAGCATTTATGTCTGCAGAGTTGCGTAATTTGAATTTGCCGCTGAGACAATTGTTAAGATGGCGGCAGACAATTGATAGAGACTTTCTATCGTTAGACCAAATAAGTATTTTAACTGCTTATTAAACTTTACAGAAACTCTACTTTCCTATTGCGCACTATTTAGACTTCATCAAGCAAACATTTGATTTGTTTCTAAGGAAAACACAGACAAAAACGCTATACAAATCGCTATTATCAATGGCTGCGCTCCTTGCAGCGGAAAGAAACAATTAACACAGATAATGCTTACTGAGGGAGGAATTACAGTTACAAATAATTATTCACTCATGTTTATAATAATAATGAACTCTATTTCAAGTAATAATTAACAAATAATTACAATTTCTTAACAGACCTCAGTTTGATATGCGTCTTGCGTGCTGAATCTACAAAAGCCAACCAACAAAGGGTAAAAGCAAAGGAAGACAAACTCAGATCATAAAAGGAATTTACAATTATCATTGTCTTTGTATGATACACATCGATATGTCCAATTACATTTTTTCATATGTCGAATAGAAAATGTTTATAACTGTTACAGGCATAATTTCCTCTCGTCGCACTGTAGCCAAAAATGTATCACGTGGATGTTGGATCATCCAAAACATACCCGGCCCGTATGGCCGTGCGGTTCTAGGCGCTTCAGTCTGGAACCGCGTGACCGCTACGGTCGCAGGTTCGAATCCTGCCTCGGGCATGGATGTGTGTGACGTCCTTAGGTTAGTTAGGCTTAAGTAGTTCTAAGTTCTAGGGGACTGATAACCACAGATGTTAAGTCCCATAGTGCTCAGAGCCATTTGAACCATCCAAAACATAGAGTGGAGTAGAAGAAAAATATACGTCGGCCGTTCTGCGGAATGAAACTCTTTGTACAATTTGTGTATAGTTACTTAACACTGCATCACTTTAAGTGTTTACGATTTGGTACAAGAATTGTCTACCAACGTTTTTTCATTTACTCGCTATTAGTGCTAATTTTGCGCAACTGTTATATTTTTGTATGCTTTCATCTGAGTGCAAGGCAAAATGTTAGAGAAAGAATCTGTGACAAGCGTTATTCATTCTTGAGTAATGAATCCCGTAGTCTTTGTGTTAAGAACTGTGTTGTGATCCTTTCTCTACATTTATACATCATTGTTCTTATAGAATAATTTTATTTTTTTAGAACTGAAGATCACAACCAGAGATGTTATTTGCTAAACTAACAGTACGGCGTTTCCATCCTAATCTTTACACGTGGAAGGATTAACGAAATTAGGCAAAAAGTAAATAAAAATTCTCTACCAGCTAGCTTCACAAGGTGCGGGAAAAGTATCCATGCGCTACTAGAAAAGTAAACATTGAAACAACGAAATATCCGCTTGCAGCAACAAGTGCATTCAGTGGCAAGCTGTACCTCGCACGTGTCGCTTGTCATATAGAGTGAATGCTTTGCAACAAAAAAATAGATTGAAAAGGGAAGAAATCACATTTAGAGAGAAGGCAAATACTTCACTCGCAGTATGTGTAGACAAAATCATTTACAGAAACAGCTGAATTATTGGAGGAAACTAGGTAGCTGGCAGTCCATAATATCGCGATTTAGAGAAAGAAATTCATTGGAAGAAAAAGAAGAGGTCGAGCACAGGAACTACCGTAAAGAGTGACGAAATATGTTCATAAACATAGTAAAAAATTCTTAATTGACAGCTTTTGCGATCTAAGCCCATCTTAATGATCAGTTCAGGAAGGAATTCAAACTAGGAGCTGTTAGTTATATTTGTGCAGACTATGAAGCTATGGTACCTAGTAGCAGACATTCATCAACAACAAGAACATGAAATTGCGACTTGAATTTGCTTAAGAGGTTTAAACAAGAATAAAAATTTATGCTCACCTATGAAAGTAAACATATCCTTAAATAATGGTGGAATTTTTGTGTGGAAACGACAAACGCTGAGCTAGACCCCAAACACAACACAGAGTAAAATAAGATAGTGGAGCAAATATAAATGCAAATTTCAGTATTTAATAACTTACACGAAAATCTGCAAGAAAGTATTGATGGCTTGCCTTTGGACTCATAGTACTACTTTCATCAAGACAGCATCCAAGCATACAGCACAAATTGTTCGTTTGTCGTTCTTACATCATACTCTACGTGTTATCAAGTTTTCAGCACAGAGCGCAGACCTTAATCCAAGAGAAGATATTTGGGGTACGCTTGGAAGAACGGTCAGAAAACATGACATACGAAAAAATAGTGCTCTGAAACAATGTCTACAACAAGTATGGCTAAATATTACCACAAAGAATACCAAAGAACTGATTCCTTCCATGCTAAACAGGTTAACGAAGGAGATACACTACTGGCCTTTAAATTGCTACACCAAGAACAAATGCAGATCATAAACGGATATTCATTGGACAAATATATTATACTAGAACTGACATATGATTAATTTTCACGCAGTTTGGGTGCATAGATCCTGTGAAATCGGTAACCAGAACAACCACCTCTGACCGTAATAACGGCCTTCATACGCCTGGGCATTGAGTCAAACAGAGCTTGGTTGGCGCGTACAGGTACAACTGCCCGTGCAGCTTCAACACGATACCACAGTTCATCAAGAGTAGTGACTGGCGTATTGTGACGAGCCAGTTGCTCGGCCACCATTGACAAGACGTTTTTAATTGGTGAGAGATCTGGAGAATGTGCTGGCAAGGGCAGCAGTCGAAAATTTTCTGTATCCAGAAAGCCCCGTACAGGACCTGTAAAATGCTGTCGTGCATTATCCTGCTGAAATGTAGGGTTTCGCAGGGATCGAATGAAAGGTAGAGCCACGGGTCGTAACACATCTTAAATGTAACGTCCACTGATGAAAGTGCCGTCAATGGGAACAAGAGGTGACCGAGACGAGTGACCAATGGCACCCCATACCATCACTCCAGGCGATACGCCAGTATGACGGTGACGAATACACGCTTCCAATGTGCGTTCAACGCGATGTCACCAAACACGGATGCGACCATCGTGTTGCTGTAAACAGAACCTGGATTAATCCGAAAAAATGACATTTTGCCATTCGTGCACCCAGGTTCGTCGTTGAGTAGACCATTGCAGGCGCTCCTGCCTGTGATGCAGCGTCAAGGGTAACCGCAGCCATGGTCTCCGAGCTGATAGTCCATCCTGCTGCAAACGTCGTCGAACTGTTCGTACAGATGGTTGTTGTCTTGCAAACGTCCCCACTTGTTGACTCAAGCATCGAGACGTGGCTGCACGATCCGTTACAGCTATACAGATAAGATGCCTGTCATCTCGACTGCTAGTGATACGAGGCCGTTGGGATCCAGCACGACGTCCGTATTACCCTCCTGAACCCACCGATTCCACATTTTGCTAACAGTCATTGGATCTCGACCAACGCGAGTAGCAATGTTGCGATACGATAAGCCGCAATCGTCATAGCCTACAATCCGACATTTATCAATGTCGGAAACGTGATGGTACGCATTTCTCCTCCTTACATTAGGGATCACAACAACGTTTCACCAGGCAACGCCGGTCCACTGCTATGTTCGTTTGAGAACTCGGTTGGAAACTTACCTCATGTCAGCACGTTGTAGGTGTCGCCACCGGCGCCAACCTTGTGTGAATGCTGTGAAAAGCTAAACATTTTCATATCACAGCCTCTTCTTCCTGTCGGTTAAATTTCGCGCCTGTAGTACGTCGTCTTCGTGGTGTAGCAATTTTAATGGCCAGTAGTGTAATTAGAAGAGGAATACCTAAAAAGTATTAACAGTGTCAGTACATTCGTGTACATTGTAAAAACCAATACTGTTAAACTAAACTAAACTCCTCCCGTACAGGCCATGATGGCCAACGGTACCGACCGGCCGCCGTGTCATCCTTACATCATAGGCGTCCCTTGATGCGGATATGGAGGGGTATATGGTGCGCACACCGCTCTCCCGGCCGCGTACTGTTAGTTTAGCAAATGATATCAGTGGTTGTGAACTTTATTTCCGATGAATTAAGGTATTCTACGTGAACAACGGTGTATGAGTACTTTTTTCCGTGACGGTGTCAATCATGTGCTCTCTTTTACGTGTTAGCGTGCCCTGGTTGAGTGTGTCGTTTTGTGGGAAGATGATTAAGTTAAAGAATAAACCCACAGTTACTTCCTTGAGTGGTAAATTGTTACTGTTAACTTTGCTTTTAAGGAAACATCTGTTATTGGACAAAACTATTCCGATTGCACAACCTTGATTAAGCAGGTAAGAAATCTTGTTGAATAGTCAAATCACATCCCTACTTGTTTCATTAGTTTACATGTAATAACCGAGTGTTTCTTGTATCCTCGGCATTCTATCCCAAACGTTAATCTTGTGCTACTTTGCACACGCGCAAGAATAGTTACTGATGAATGCAGACGGGTAGAGAAAACAATTACAGACACTTTCTAATTATAAATGCTGGTAAAATGTGTAAACCCTATCAAACCTTAATTATACGTAGTATCTGTAAAATACTAAAGTTTACTTTATTAAGCCCCAAATGGTTTTACTTCTTACCCAAATTCGTGTAATATCTTTGCTGTCATTCGCATATTATTTTCTTTCCTACTACATTTGATCAGAAGACTCGTAACGTTTCCATCTACATCTGCACCTGTACTTTGCAAACAGGTCATAACTGAATGATAGAGGGTACTGCCATTGTATTTTATGTTAGGGTGTCTTGCCGTTCCATTCGTGGATGGAGAACGGAATAAAATTTCTTCTTAAATGCCTCTTGGTGGGCTGTAATTACAACAGTCACGTATTCATCGAATCTCCAAACAGTTGTATTTGTTGTTTTCACACCGTATGGCTTCATTCTCACACACAAACTGCGGGAATTGGTATACCGCATATCAGTGAAGCAGTCGACGTGTAGTCTTACTTGCTGGTGTGTAGAAGTTAGCTCTTGAATACATGTTATATAAAGCAATCGAAAATTAATATTGCGATTAGAAAAGGCTATAATATTTACGCATCGATAAAAATTGCAGTAAATGTAAAATGAAAGTTAAACTTTCTTGCGTCCGGTATAGGTATTTTTTATCCTGTTCGTCACAGGGACGTCCTCTAAACAATAATCAGCATTACGCCATACATTTTAAAGCAAATGTGGAATCACGGAAGGAGCACATAAGAAATCAACAATATGAAGTGCTTTGCGCAAACGAGACTCATGGACAAGGTCGTTTACACAAAAATCGATCGCCGTCAGGTAGTAAAATTAGGTGGCCAAGAGGGGAACAGAAAGTTGTCACATCTACTGCGACGGATCCAACGGCTTGGAAGACATCGACTTAAAAATGAACGAAACTCCGTATCCGACTGTGACTATGCTCCATCTTCCGCTGAATCTGTATCAATCTGTGCAGTCAGCCATTACTTAAGCGGGTCCAGGAAAATGGTTGTCGAAACACAGATCTCAACTTTTGGACTGACATTGCACATAACACATTAACTTTCAGTAAGTAATGCTGATATACAGTTACATACGAAGACTTTACTGTAACTCATATTTGAATTTTGTGTCGTTAAACTCACAATTTATGTGGGAGGCTGCCACTTCACTAAAAATTATATGTGTTGCAAATGTTTCTTCCACCACGGCTTACAGCATTGCCGATGCACACGCCTGCACCCGATTCACTGCGTTTGTGCAAAGATCAAAATTTTTAACTTTCTTTAAGGTTCTGTGTTATTCTAAGATGTAAAAATCATCAAGAATTGGTAAGCACTGCCCGTAAGAATAGAAATGCATTGTTCTTAAAACAGAAAACGGCTGACGTGTTTACTATAATCTGTAATTTAACTTTATTCGTTCAGTGACTAGCTTCAAAGCATTGTCGTCCACAGGATGGCAATCGGATCATAACTAAAATCAGTGTATACATCCTTTTCTGATGTTCATTAATCTCGTCTTATGGTGTGAATATATTTGGAGTCTTCACTGCACTTATGGCGAGAGGAAGGTATGTCCCTTCATTGAGAACTAGCGACGCATCTCCCGTCTTTCAGATGGAAATATTTTCCTTGGGTTACAGCGAGGTATGTTCCGCGGAAAGATCGTCACGAAAGCGACACCTCAATGCAGTACGAATCCTCACCTCAAAGCGTCGCAAAAGTGTCACTCCTAATGGCGACGTTTAAGTACACAAATTCAGCCCGCAATTAGTGCACAAAGCGAGCAAATTACGAGTGAGCGAAAAGTTGACGACTAGTGATGTTAATTACATCCTTTTGCATCGAACCTCGCGCTTAACGCACGCAAAAGAGCGCTGACATTTATCTGTTGGGAGACCGCGGCTAACGAGAATCTTCTGCGGGATGTGGTAATGAGCGCGCGTGCCGCGGGGCTGCCTACCCGCGCGCCCGCAGGGGCAGGACCTCGACACGAGCGGCCGCTGAAAGAAGCCGCCGCCCAGCCAAAGGGATCCTGAGACTCTAAACAGCAATTAGCACACGCGTGAGGACCACCCTGCTTCCCATACTGGGTGTACCAAACAGCCGGGAAGTCGACGAACGCACATCAACCGCGCTGTTTTCCTATTAACGAAAGGCTTCCGAAAGGTCGGCTGGTAGCTGTCGTTGCTACAAATATCATGTTGCGAAGAAAATGGCAATCGATAATACTCAAATGTGAGTAATCAATGATGTACGAGTGCATGATGAAAGTTTGTCTCCGAGCTGCAGAGTAAGCTTGAATACTTTGTTTTTGTTTCTTGTTTATTTATTAATTTAATGCGATCTAATTAGGACCATCATGCCCTCTAGGGTTTCACACACGCTGTACCTCTTTTACAGCATAGTTAACTAAGAAATAACAATTTTACTATGACAAATAGTATTAAAGTGACATGAGTGAAAACAGTGACAACGTGAAGAAGTTGTGGGGCGACGGGAGGAATTTAGTTTGTTTTAAAACGTAGAAACACTGCATTTCCCGGCCGATGCACCATATGTGGGGCGGCTGGTTGAAATTTAATAGTTAATTATATTTAGAATGTAATGTAGAATAGATGCATTTCCCGGCCGATGCACCATATGTGGGGCGGCGGTTAGAATTATTGTTATTTAAATGTTCCTATTATTTATGCTGTTGTTTTTCCGTTCTCAACACTGGCTCTCTAACTACAATTTTGACAATCAGAAAGTGATTAGCAAAACATGAAGCCTGTAATTAGAATTCCTAGTGCCCACTTCACCTGAGAATACACTTATAGCTACAGCTTATAGCTCTTAGGAATTAGGAGATTGTCTGGGATTCATAATCAATAACGATGGTGAAAAAAAATGTTCTCTGTATTCTGAAAGTCACAGATGAAAAAAAAAAAGAATCCACACAACCTGACTAACAGAGCAGTTCAGAGTCTAATGCGCTGATGCAACTATAACTGTCCAAATTAAATGTTTAAATGAATGTTCGCCATAATTTGATGATAATGTTCATCGAACGCCACGCTAAATAATGGTAGAATGTCTGTCCCGCGGCGGCACATGAAAATACGACATATGCAAACTGAAGATAGATAATTAAAGTCATCCCAGAATTAACACTTCACTCGAAAATGATTTCATGGTTACGCGTATCCCGAGTAACTTAATACGGCACCCGAGGCTGTTTATAGCAATGATACCGACGCGACGCGACTCCCGGCACAGATGGTGTGCTAATCTGCGTCTGGGGAGAACTGGAGCCTTTCTTCCTCGCGCAGTGTTCCTATATATAAAGCCGCGGTGTGGACGGCTAAGGGAACGCCTGATCAAATCGGCTCTGCTGGCTAGCCGCTGGGCTAGTAATGCAGCACTTTAAGTTATCGAATAAATCATAGCTTCTTTTGCTGATGGCAGATGAAGCTCTCAATTTAAATGCGCAATCAGCACACAGGTAAGTAATCATAATAAAAATCTGACGTGGCTAAGTCAATTATTTTGGGCGAGAGAATTAATTTAATTACACTACACGCAGTAGATGAGCTCTAAACTTGCCCTTTGGAAATATGCTACCGCTATAGTTTTATAGTCATTCAGTTGAAATTTCTCACATCTTTATGATTATAGCGGACCTCCATTCTACTTAAATTTAAACATCCAAGCCTTATTTATTAGCCTACTTAATCTATCTTGCTTCCTGCTTCGTCGAGCAGATGCGCAAAACTATAGACCTATCTCTCTGACGTCGATCTGTTGTAGAATTTTAGAACATGTCTTTTGCTCGAGTATCATGTCGTTTTTGGAAACTCAGAATCTACTATGTAGGAATCAACATGGATTCCGGAAACAGCGATCGTGTGAAACCCAACTCGCATTATTTGTTCATGAAACCCAGAAAATATTAGATACAGGCTCCCAGGTAGATGCCATTTTCCTTGACTTCCGGAAGGCGTTCGATACAGTTCCGCACTGTCGTCTGATAAACAAAGTAAGAGCCTACGGAATATCAGACCAGCTGTGTGGCTGGATTGAAGAGTTTTTAGCAAACAGAACACAGCATGTTGTTCTCAATGGAGAGACATCTACAGACGTTAAAGTAACCTCTGGCGTGCCACAGGGGAGTGTTATGGGACCATTGCTTTTCACAATATATATAAATGACCTAGTAGATAGTGTCGGAAGTTCCATGCGGCTTTTCGCGGATGATGCTGTAGTATACAGAGAAGTTGCAGCATTAGAAAATTGTAGCGAAATGCAGGAAGATCTGCAGCGGATAGGCACTTGGTGCAGGGAGTGGCAACTGACCCTTAACATAGACAAATGTAATGTATTGCGAATACATAGAAAGAAGGATCCTTTATTGTATGATTATATGATAGCGGAACAAACACTGGTAGCAGTTACTTCTGTAAAATATCTGGGAGTATGCGTGCGGAACGATTTGAAGTGGAATGATCATATAAAATTAATTGTTGGTAAGGCGGGTACCAGGTTGAGATTCATTGGGAGAGTCCTTAGAAAATGTAGTCCATCAACAAAGGAGGTGGCTTACAAAACACTCGTTCGACCTATACTTGAGTATTGCTCATCAGTGTGGGATCCGTACCAGATCGGGTTGACGGAGGAGATAGAGAAGATCCAAAGAAGAGCGGCGCGTTTCGTCACAGGGTTATTTGGTAACCGTGATAGCGTTACGGAGATGTTTAACAAACTCAAGTGGCAGACTCTGCAAGAGAGGCGCTCTGCATCGCGGTGTAGCTTGCTCGCCAGGTTTCGAGAGGGTGCGTTTCTGGATGAGGTATCGAATATATTGCTTCCCCCTACTTATACCTCCCGAGGAGATCACGAATGTAAAATTAGAGAGATTAGAGCGCGCACAGAGGCTTTCAGACAGTCGTTCTTCCCGCGAACCATACGCGACTGGAACAGGAAAGGGAGATAATGACAGTGGCACGTAAAGTGCCCTCCGCCACACACCGTTGGGTGGCTTGCGGAGTATAAATGTAGATGTAGATGTAGATGTAATTTTTAAGACAAAAACCAGAAATATTTAATTTCAACTAAAATCTTAATTTGTGAGATCCAGAAGACTGTTTCTATTAAATAATTATGAAAAAGGAATCTAAATATAAATTTTTAAGTCTCTATCTCTTTTATGTTGCGCCAATGATTATTACAGAAAAACATCCAAATTTTGAAAATGGTTAAAGTTATTGAACTGACATTCAACACATATTAATTTAGTGTTATTCCTGACATGCTAGAACCGTTTCAGGTTATTTACTTGATTTTTAAAGTATTGCGCAACATTCATGACGTCAGAGCTAGTTACAGCGGACTCGGCTGGCACACAATAGAAAGACTGATGTGAATTTATTACGGCGTGAGTAGGCAGCTTCCCTACAAAGTAATACTGACTATGGATGAATAAAGTTAATACTGGTAGTACTTCTACTACTACTGCTACCACTAATAATGATAATATGAAAAATAACAATAATAATTGCAACAAGAATGAAAATAATAACAATAATGATTGTAGCAGATACAGGGTGCGGCGCTTAAATCCAGACAAATTTCAATTTGAATTTCCCGTCATATCATAGATCCGTCCGAGGTCGCAATTGGCGTTCTTGAAAGCCCCAGCCATCTAGTAAGCAGTCAGAACCTCAAAATGGCCGAGATGTTACGGACACGTGCAGAGTACAACCGAAGAACGGCGCTTATTGAAAGTCTTCGCGCTTGGCGTACGGCAGCTGAAATAGTTCGAGTCGTCGGATGCCGTTATTGTCACCAAGCTTCGGAGCAGTCTGGACTTCACGTCCTAGGTGCAGTGTCCAGGGAGGGTGATATAATGGGGCCACACTTCTTTGAAAAGGGAAAATCTGTCACAAGAGAAGTTTATCTGCAAGCTGTGAGTCCGCAGCTCGTGGTCGTTCAGTAGCGTTCTCGCTCCCCGCGCCCGGGTTCCCTGGTTCGATTCCCGGCGGGGTCAGGGATTTTCTCTGCCTCGTGATTACTGGGTGTTGTGTGATGTCCTTAGATTAGTTAGGTTTAAGTAGTTCTAAGTCCTAGGGGACTGATGGCCATAGCTGTTAAGTCCCATAGTGCTCAGAGCCAATTGAACCAATTGCAAGCTTTGACGAATGCCGTGAAAACGTGGGTGGTAACTGTGGCCTCCTTCAACAAGACGGTGCACTGGCTTATACGAGCCATTTAGCCCAAACCTGGCTCTCGGACAACAATAATGGCTCTGAGCAGTATGGGACTTAACTCCTGAGGTCATCAGTCCCCTAGAACTTAGAACTACTTAACCCTAACTAACCCAAGGACTTCACACACACATCCATGCCCGAGGCAGGATTCGAACCTGTGAACGTAGCGGTCGCGCGATTCCAGACTGTAGCACCTAGAACCGCACGGCCACAACGACCGGCAAAGAAATTAGTCTTACGCAAAAAGTAAATAAAAATTCGCTACCAGCTAGCTTCACAAGGTGCGGAAAAAGTATCCATGCGCTACTAGAAAAGTAAACGTGGGGACAACTGAAGATCCACTTGCAGCAGCAAGTGCATTCAGTGGCCAGCTGCACCTCGTCATTTGTCATATAGAGTGAATGCTGTGCAACAAAAAATGGATCGCAAATGGAAGAAATCACATTTAGAGATGAGGCATATACTTCACTCCCAATATGTGTAGACAAAATCATTTACAGAAACAGATGAATTATTGGAGGAAACCGGGCAGCTGGAAGTCCATAATATCGCTATTTAGAGAAAGAAATTAATTAATAGCAAAAGAAGAGGTCGACCACAGGAACTAACGTAAAGAGAAAGAAATATATTCATAAGCATAGTAAAAAATCATATACTGACAGCTTTTGCGTTGTATGCGCATGTTAATGATCAGTTCGGGAAGGAAATCAAACTAAGAGCTGTTCGTTATATTTTAGTTAGTGCAGACTATGAAGCTAGGGTACCTAGTAGCAAACATGCAAGAAGAAGAAATTGCGACTTGAATTTGCTTAAGAGGTTAGACAAGAATACAAATTTCTGCTCACCTATGAATGGAAACATATCCGTAAATAATGGTGGAATTTTTGTGTGGAAACGACAAATACTGAGCTAGACCCCAAACACAATTCAACACACAGTAAAATAAGATAGTGGAGCAAATATAAATGCAAATTTCAGTATTTAATAACTTACACGAAAATCTGCAAGGAAGTATTGATGGCTTGCCTTTAGAGTACTGCTTTCATCAAGACAGCATCCAAGCATACAGCACAAATTGTTCTTTTGTCGTTCTTACATCATACTCTACGTGTTCTCAAGTTTTCAGTACAGAGCGCAGACCTTAATCCAAGAGAAGATCTTTGGGGTGCACTTGGAAGAATATTCATTAAACATGAAATACAAAAATAATGCTCTGAAACAATGTCTACAACAAGTATGGCAAAATATTAACTGAAAGAATACGAAAAAACTGATTCCTTCCACGCTAAACAGGTTAACGAAGGAGATAATTACAAGAGGAATGCCTAAAATGTATCACTACAATGGTGTACATTGTAAAACACCATACTTTTAAACTAAACTAAACTCCTCCCGTACACGCCATGATGTCCCAACGGCTCTCAAATAACGTTGACGTGATCTGGTCAAAGCATCCCGAACAGCCGGGATTTGAACGCCTTCCTCTACTATGTTTGGACGTAGTCGAAAGAATTACCAATAAGACGTGACACCCTAACGACGCATCTGTATGCTCCGCTATCGAAGCAACTTTGGCGAATATGGACAGCGCTGTTTTAAAGAGTGCGTGCGATTGCTTCGGAACAAAATTGGAGGCGTCATTGCGGGTGAATGGGGATACATGGAGTAATGTTACTGTTGAGAGGTAACACAACTTATAGTAAATTGATTTTCATTTTCATTTGTATTTTGGTTTAATAAATTTGCTTAAAAAAAGTTTCATGTGGTCGGATTTAAGAACCGCACCCTGTAAAAAAAGAATTTATAGGTGTATAAAATAGATAGTCTCTGATATAGCAAGTTCCGGAGAAAGGCAGTTTAAGGAGAGGGCATCGGAAAAGAATAGTGGGAAATGAGGAAGAGCTGGTTGGAAAGAAGGGTGTATAAGGTTAAGTGATGCGTACAGGGACAATGGTAATTAATATTTCTGCCTTAGATTGCTAACCGACTTCTGAAGCTGCTAATGTTATTCACTTCTGTGATAAAATGTGGGAGGTTACTCCAGAGTCGGGGTTCCTGCTACCGTGATGGATATCGAGAAACTCTCTAAACGACAGAATGGGACAGAAATGATCTTGCTCTTATGGGTATGGATGTTTCTATGTTGTTCAGACAAGAGCGTTAAGGTCGAAGAGATATATTATGAGAGACAATTTACGTTGAAAAGACAGTAAAGAAGAAAGAGTGTATGGGAATCTCTATACTTTTCTACATGCAGCCAGAGTAGCTGTCCATATGACGGTGAAATATGATAATAGAGTCGGACTTCGCAATCATAAAGAATGCAAGCATTCATATACAGTTCCAGGAGCCGTGAAATTTGAAAACATCACTCTAATAAATAATTCAAAGTACTGCACTCCTAGTTTCTTTCTCAGATCGAAAGAGAAAAATTGCTATTTCTGTGTAGGAAATGGAGATTTGCTGACACCTTACACATTGCAGTTACGCATTCAGTCCACTTAAGGTTTCCATCTATCATTACCCTTACACGCTTTTCTGTGGGAAAAAATTGATATTTTTCCCATTTAGGATTAAAGAGGGTATAGTTTCCGGTATATCGGACTAATGAACCTTGAATGACCAACCAATACCGCTTGGGTTAGGATGGGTATACCCCGCGCCAATGACGAAGTATTGAGAATCTTGATAGTTGTTTTGTCCGTACACTTTGCCCAATGACTTGGTTCTCGGAATATCGTTAACGACAAGTCATTTTTGTAGCAATTTTAATGCGTGTGTTCGTTTGATATACATGACTAGAACACCTAAGTCTTATTACATTGGTTAACTGCGGAAATCAGGGGCACTGGTAAAACATGGAATGAAATGTTGCTCCGCAGAATCACCGCAGAAAACAAGGACGAAAAGGGGACATGGGATGGTTCGACATGTGTTAATACGACAGGGAATAACTTCCGAAATACTACCAAGAGCTGCAAGGATAAATTTTTTTCGGGCAGGACAGAGACTAGAATATACCCAACAAAGGACGTAGGGCTCTGCTACTACTCTGAGGTAAAGACATTGGTAGAAGAGAGGAATTTGCGGGGGGTTGCATCCAAATAGTCATATTCGAGGATGTTGATTCAATAGCGGAGCATACAGATACGACGTTAGGGTGTCTTGTCTCATTGGTAACTCTTTCGACTACGTCGAAACATAGTAGTGGAGTGCGTTCAAATCCTCGCTGTTCGGGAGCCAGAATTCCTTTTTACTCAAAAGAAATTTCTGATAGTTTATCGGATAGACTGTCACCAATTTAGCTCAGAGCAGCGCTGCACGAAGTGATCAGACTATGAGTACTGACTTATCAAATGGGGATACCATAGACGCTCGGTGTTGTAGGGATTGGGGACAGGGGTCTATAACTTAGCAGCCGACATAGCGATAGGATGTGAGACGGAAGAAGAGCCAAAGAAATAACTTCCCAGCATCCTAAAGAAGACAGCCAAACACGGTGGTATTTGAGATCATATAGGAAAAAAAAAGACACGGAATTTTAGTGGGGACTCAGAAACGTTGAAGACATCCTGCCAAATCTGGACCAACTGTAGCTGGGAAAATAGAAGGGCATGCTAAAAAATAATGCCTCCGCATTTTTATGTCAAAACTCTTAAAGTATTCTAAATAAAACAAACGTTACTGACATTCTATTTGCTCTTTACGTCTACATATTTATAGCCCTCTGGTGCCACAGGGCTCCAAATCGTAGCGTGTAACATGGTGGTGTGTAACGTAAGTATGTCTTTGCGTGAGAAACTGCGGACTGCAATCGAGTTTCGAATTGGGAGAGTTCGTCCACATATGACTACGTCAGACCGCAAACAAGGGCTGCGATATCTGCATAAATCCGACGCCTTCGGTTCACTGTCGTCAGTCATCCACTATACAGTCCCGACTTGGCCCCATCCGATTTTAGTTTGTTCCAAAGACCCCCTTCAAGCGGTCAGGATGAGGTGAAGTTGTCGCTGCATCAACAAAGTCCAACATTGTACAGCGACGGCATCTACGAACTGGTCTTTTCTTGGGGAAAAGATTTTCGTCACCGGGGTGAGTATGTTGAGAAATAAATATGCAGACATGTAGAATAGAGAGTTAAAAACGTTTGTTTTCTTTAGAAAGCTTTAAGAGTTTTCACATAAATTCGGAGGCATTACATTTCAGCACTCTCTCGCACATAACAAGAAGACATAGAAGCGGTGAGGAAATAAAATACAGGACAGAGGAGATAGGATCAGTATCCTTGATGTCTAAGATATAAAGAGTATTTCTAAACATGCAAAGCCCAGATGCTACGAGGCAGCGATGAGGAATTTATTTCGCTATATGGCTGCGAAGATGAAATGATACAGGACGACAAAGAAATGATACAGAACAACTACTGAAAGAAGAGAGAAAATTTGGAGCAAAATACTGTGTCGTAGGTTGTGGAATACTACTGTGAAGGCGTAAGGAATAATTTTATCAGAGCAAGAGGAGAATATGAGTTGAAATCAGACTGAATAGGGAAAGATTTGCTTGACGCTAATTCACGATAAATATGGCTCAAACTGTTGAAAGAGTGTGGGAAAACACGTAGGACAAGAGGAAATACACTAACAAAATGGGTGGCTAAACTGAAGAAGTATTTATCAGAAGTGAATTTCAAGTTATAAGGGAAGGAAAAATGGAGACCCACGTGCAGGAAAAGGATTCTGTAGTTCAGTTTGACTTTTACATTTTCTGAGTCGCTGGAAGCCAAACGCGTCCTACGTAGCTCTGCAGTCTTCCCCGTCACAGGGCTCCTGTCAGTAACAATTATTACCGATCTAACATCAGTGTACAGAGTGATCACGAAGTCCTGTTACCCCCTATCTCGTGTCCACATATTAGTAGACGGACGCATTGTATAAATGAGGGAACATGTCATTGGACAACTTTGATGTACTGTGACTGCTATTTATGACTTATTCAAATAATTCAAATGGCTCTGAGCGGTATGGGACTTAACTTCTGGGGTCATCAGTCCCCTAGAACTTAGAACTACTTAAACCTATCTAACCTAAGGACATCACACACATCCATGCCCGAGGCAGGATTCGAACCTGCGAACGTAGCGGTCGCGCGGTTCCAGACTGTAGCGCCTAGAACCGCTCGGCCACCCTGGCGGGCTTTATGGCTTATTCCAGAGTGTCCGTATGTATACCGTCGTCTTCATAACACAGTACGGTTCTCCACCGTGTTCTATGTGGAAGTCTCCTCAACATTGTTGGTGTAATGATAGGAAATGCAAGTCTAACAGCATCCGTGTGGCAGCAACCTCCTGTTAATGAATCCCTATAGCAGTGTGACAAATCAGGACTATGGGCTGGCTACTCGAAAAGTGCACACAAGGAAATACCTTAATGAGATAGTCGGTAGTAACTCCAAAGGTTCAGGCATATGGACAGAACCACACCCAATCCATTTATCAGGAAATATCTCACTGAGGTATTCTCTAACGGCAAGAACATAATGGGCAGATGGTCCATCCTGCTCGAACCATACACAACCAAGCAGTTTGCTGTCTTGCAAATGTGGATGAGACAATCACGTTAGGTGCTGAGATACGCAATGTGATTCACAGTACAGTCAAAGAAATACGGACCTTCCAAATGGGTTGCAGACATTACAGTCCAGATCCTGACACGTGGTAGGTTGTGTTCAACTTTTCCACAAAAATGTTGGTTTCTTTTACCACAGAAATGAATGTTTCTCGCTTTTTCACTGCTGTGTATTGCACTCTTGTCCAAGAAATAGACATCTACCCACGAAGGGTGAGTTGTGTAGACGTCGAGCACTAGACCACGATTCTGATGACGTTTTTTGCGTGTCATTATCATTCTGTTCTTTTACAAACGAAAGTTCAAATGCTTTAAACTTCAGATTATTTTTAATACATACTTGTAATGTCGAGTATGGAACTGCCAGTTGCTGTGAACTCTTACGCAGGGACACTTTTGGCAAACGCTTGACAGACTCTGCAGTTTTCAATCCTTTTTCCAGTCATGTCGGTGGTCGCTCTGAGCGGGGTTATCTATTATGCAACCAGTTGGGAAGAGCATTTTCTCCCATCGCAAAACTTTTGATTTTGCCTGTGAATGTTTCAGAAGCCTTATGGTGAAATCATGTTGAATATCTCTCACTGTTTTTCCTGTATGGGGTCGTTCGTGAGCCCACGTGAGCACTGCGATGTATTGATGCATAGTGTAAAAGGAATCATCAGTAATTATTTAGATGTTCATCGGCACCTGCAACAATTAGAAGCAACACTTCGTTAACGTCTGTGTAATACGTAAGTGGTAATGTAATGTTGCGATCACTCTGTGTATCCGCTCGAACTGATTCCTACCTACTAATGTACCTTTTGACTTTCTATGCATCAACTTGCAAGAATGAGAAAGATGAAAGCGAGAACATATAAAAAGACTGACAGAGAGAGAGAGAATCTACGTGATAGACAAAACCATTTAGAATGTGTATTTCGTAATGTATTCAGTTTTTTGTGTAAAGTCTTCTCTCTCGACTAGTTTGACGCTAGTCGAGAGACATGAGTTTGAACAAACAATTAAATACATAACGAAATACACATTCTGTACAGACGAAGCTCAATATGCACGTACAATCAGAAATTAACACATGCGACAACGAATGCAGTACTGATTACCGCAGAAACAGAGCTTCAGACTTACACGCAACGTATCTCTAAGAGCTATACATCATTCAAGGGCGCAGCAGGGTTTCGAGGCTGTGAATTTGCCATTGATTTTACGTTTGTAGCGAAAGTAACCGTATTTTTGCCACGCATTACTAAAACGAAAATTAAATGCGCAGTCACGAAACACGTCTATAGCCTTGAATAGCTTATACCTTCTCATTATGTTTTACCGCACAAGTATTAATGTTTCCTTAAGTTCTTCCAATCAATATGTGGCATACAGCAAACCAGTGCTTAACAGTATTGGTTAAAAACAGTCTTGGCTGCAATTTTATTTTTTTTTAATTTTTCAACTACGCGTTTCGTCTTATTTAGGCATCTTCAGGTTGATCTTAATTTGGTATTTCTTAGAACGATCCTTTAGACATTGCAGCCAAAGGGTATCGTCGAATACATCAAGCCAACATCGCATTCGTTAAACTCAGCAAAAAATTTTCTAGATGGACGCGAGTGACTCCAAGACCTGCATAAGGAGCAAATAATAGAATAAGATGGGGCTCAGGTGTGCTAGTACTGACCCCTAATAGAGAACCACCTCTATGATTTACTCCTGTTAACGGGAACGCGTTATGCAGGTCTTGGAGTCACTGGCGTCCATCTAGAAAATTTTTTACTGAATTTAGCGAAGGCGATGTTGGCCTGATGTATTCGACGATGCCCTTTGGCTACACTGTCTAAAACATCGTTCTAAGAAATACCAAATTAAGATCAACCTGAAGATGCCTAAATAAGGCGAAATGCGTAGTTGAAAAATAAAAAAAAACTAAAATTGCAACCAAGACTGTTTTTAACCAATACTGTTTCTTGAAACTACGTGGCCCTGTTCAGGAAAAGCATCGGCATCTGTGTCTGTGGGTTAAAAATATTGCAGTGGCTCTAGTAGTATGTGTAAATTAAGGATCTATACATACCCCAGTACATAGCTGTGTTTCGAGACTGTAAATCAGGTTTCGTTTTAGTAGTGCAATGATGGGTGGCATATATTGGGTTCCTATTTCTACAGACAACACGAACAGTTTTTCCGCTTTTGCACGTACACTTCTCTGTGATGTTTAGGCGTATGACACGCTAATGTTGCCCTAACATGTTTTTCTCTTCTTAGTTATAGTACTAATAAAATTTATAATGTACATTACGTGTTCGACTATTTCCTCTGCCAGTTCTATTTTCTCATGAGTACTGCTCCAGCCGTTCCAGGCTGACGCCACAGACGTTCCACTTGCCTGTCCCTGTTTAATTACGACGAGCAGAGGCGGAAAGCTTGAGAATGGATGTAGTGCACGCAGCCTCCTCGACGTCAGTGCCAGCGGCAGCGACTGGAGCGACGCCTCTTGTGGAACTCGGCACAGCGCGGAGGCTGCCCGAGTTCTCGCCTTCTGGCTGAGCCGGCTCGCGGGATCGATGGCCGCGTCACGGGCAGCAGGCAGCACGCAGCACGGGATCTGGCGAGAGCTCAGTTTATAGGGGGGGGGGCTGAGGGGGGGGCTGGGGGGGCAGGGCGGGGGGCAGAGGGGGGGCGGCGACGGCTCTCTCTTCTGCGGCTGGGCGGCGCGCCGGCGCAACGATAGGCGCCTGCTCACAGCAAAGCAACATGTTACCTCACGGCTCTATACTAGCCCCAGTAGTATTCCCCACCACTCTGTTACTCGACTCCAATAGTATCAAATTTAGCTATAACGTTGACTTGACATGAGATGTCGAAGGTCTAAGTGAAATCAGGCTACTGTTGAATGTTACCGGCCACCCGATTCAACTGGTTTTGACTCATTTAAAGAGACGTTTCGAGCTTTATGGGCAGTGCTCTCCAACCAGCTCAAGATTTTGACGATCTAAAGCGCCAAATGGATAGAATTAGGTACAAAATCCCCCAGGACATCCAACAACTCTACAAATCAGTGCCAAGACGAATAATTACATTGACATAAGCTTAGTGACAACAGTGCATCCCAATTTGTTATACAATATAGCACTGAAGATGGTCACTCAGTGACAGAAAATCGATTTTGCAATAGAAAAATATACGACCAATGCTGTCTCTTTTTTCAAGTATACCTGTTACCTGGTCGTAGTGCACAAGACAACATGGAATCGCCAATGAATAATTACATGCTTAATGGCGAGAGGTGAACCGATGCGTTATTGACTTGTTCAATTTGTGAAGCTCTTGAATAAATCATCCAATTTTTCAGAAATTGTAATAATTTGTATTCCAGTACGTATACGTCACATTTACCGATTTCCGTCCCATTCGGATAAGTCCTTAGTGGAGGGTTGTTTTTTTCTTAGAATTCACATTGAATGAAAATGAATACATTCGATCAAAAATCTGTATTGAAGGTCGCCTGGCAGCTACGTGAGTTAATGGTAGTTATTTGTTCCAATACGGTTTACCGAACTCGTAAGCTGCTTGAAAGTAATATTATCTGGTTGCCTGTACAGGTCTACGTGGAACCAAGTTCAATGTTGCATGTTTTTGCGGGCCCCCAAATTCCGTTGTTACAGCGGAGTACAGCCATTAAAAGAAAGTTTACCGTCAGTAGCTGGGAAATACACACGTTATGGAATATTTGTTCGAGGCGATTTTAATGTATCGAGTATAGACTGGGACGACTATTTATACGTTGCAGGGGTTAAAGACAGACAGCCTTTCGAAGTATTTTTTAACACGTACTTTGAAAACTGTCATGAGCAGCTAGTTCCACAGGCTACTCGCAGTGGAAATATTTTTGACCATGCCACTACAAACAGGACTGACCTTCTCGACCGCTTCAGTATAGAAACATGTTTTAGTGGCCGTGATGTAATCTATCGAGAATGAGAGAGTGTTTTTGCCAGAGAGAGCAGACAGGCAATTGTTAGCACTGGTATCGTTTAGTTCCAGTATGGTGGACGTGGAGGAATTATGGGCATAGCTTAAACCAATTGTAAATTTTGTTCTGGACGAATATGTGCAGAGCAGGTGGGTTAAAGGTGGGAAGGACCCACCGTGGTTTTACAAAGAAATACGGAAAATGCTGGGGAAGTACAGGCTATTGCACTCTCGGTTCAGAATACAACGCGCAAATGACGACAAGCAAAAGTTAGTAGAGATTAGTGTGTGTGTGAAATCTTATGGGACTTAACGGCTGTGGTCATCAGTCCCTAAGCTTACACACTACTTAACCTAAATTGTCCTAAGGACAAACACACACACCCATGCCCGAGGGAGGTCTCGAACCTCCGCCAGGACCAGCCTCACAGTCCCTGACTGCACCGCCTTTAACACGCCGTCGTTCGACTTCGCACAGACTAGCGTATGGGTGAAATAGTAATATCCAACGCTGACGTAGAGAAACTGCTGAAAGTGATGGAAAGAAATAAGTCTCAGGGTCCGAATGGAATACAAGTTCGGTTTTACAAAGAATACTCTGTGGAATTGGCCCGCTACTTAGATAGCATTTATCGCGAATCTCTCGCCCAGCGCAAAGTCACAAGTGAGTCGAAAAAAGCGCAGGTGACCCCCTATGTATTAGTAGAGTAAAAGAACGGATCCACGAAATTTGAGAACAACATCTTCAACACTGGTTTCCTGCGCAATTCTTGCACATATTCTCAGTTCGAATATAACAAAGTTCCGTCGGAAGGAAAAGATAAGGCCACGAATCAGCACTGTTTAGAAGACAGGTTTTGCGAAATTCTGCTTGCCCTTATCACGCATGGTAACCTGCGAACAGTAGATGAAGAGCAACATGAAGGTTCCATGTTCCTAAATTTCCGAAAAGCACACTGGTGTCCAAAATTAAAACAAGAAACTGCTGTTTCTGTGGTGTCACCGCCAGACACCACACTTGCTAGGTGGTAGCATTTAAATCGGCCGCGGTCCGCTAGTATACGACGGACCCGCGTGTCGCCACTGTCAGTAATTGCAGAACGAGCGCCACCACACGGCAGGTCTAGAGAGACGTACTAGCACTCCCCCCAGTTGTACAGCCGACGTTGCTAGCCATGGTTCACTGAGAATTACGCTCTCATTTGCCGAGACGATAGTTAGCATAGCCTTCAGCTACATTTGCTACGACCTAGCAAGGCGCCATTACCAGTATAGATATTGAGATTCTATTAATGTATCATCAAGAGCGATGTTCTACAAATGTGGATTAAAGTTAAGTATTCCAGAAACTACGTACTTTTCTTTATAGCATTCATTACGTATCCTGTTTCAGACCTCACGCCAGCCTGCGTGAGTTTAAGCGCGTGCCTTTCGGCTTCCTCTCATTGTGTATAAGCTGTCTTGTCTAGACACAACAGTTTCCCCATCCTGTGTCCAATTCATGATATAATCATACAAACTGTCAACAGACGTCGTTACAGTCGTGTTCTGCACGGAGGATGGCCTTCCGGTCAACAGACAACCAAGCCAGCAATGGCGTTAGGGCACTATTGAAGCGGGGTAATATTTGCAGGGTAGTACCATATCCACAATCGCTGTGTACACAGTCACAGTCGGTGCAGTAGCGCACAGAGAAGACGCCTGCAGACCCTGTTGTGGAGAGCATAGGAAGAATGAAAGCAGGAGACTCACAAGTTATTGTGACCCGATGGCTTAACGTGAGTTATTCTGTTGTTTCTCGGACGAGACGACAGCTTATAGAGACCGAAACTGTATCCCAGAGACCATGAGAGGGTCGACCACGCTTTGCATCAGAAAGAGTGAACCGTTATCTGGCTGCAAGAGTACGACTGTACAGTCTCAGTACTGCACTGAAACTGGAATCTGATCTCGCAACATCCCCCGGACGTGTTGTATCGAGGCAGACGCTGTACAGAAGGCTTCAGCAGTGTGGCGTTTATTGTTGGAGACCTGCTGTCTGTTTACCTCTGGCGTGTCTTCACAGAAGACTAGAATGGCAACCTTAGCGTCAATGTTCTTTTCACATATTAGTCCCGATGTGGTCTGGAAAGTGATTCTCGAAGGTTTCGCATCTGGAATGAACGTGGATCACGATTTTGGGACTCAAACATTGCAGAAAGAGAATGATATCGAGGAGGTTCCCTAATGGAAAGGGCAGGGATTCTGTTGACCACTCGACCACCTCCTCATGCAACTGTATGGGTGAATCAGCAAGATTTAACTGCTTTCAGGTAAAGTGAGGATATATTGGGATTTCATGCGTGATTTTTGCGTGATGCTATGCGCCCTGACTTCGTACTGATACACGATATTAGTCGACTTCGTAGAGGTTTTCCATGTTTTTTTGGAAACGGAAGATACTGCACGCATGAAGTGGCCTGCTCGTTCTCCCGATTAGAATACCATAGAGCATGTCTCGGATGTACAGGGCTATTACAAATGATTGAAGCGATTTCATAAATTCACTGTAGCTCCATTCATTGACATATGGTCACGACGCACTAAAGATACGTAGAAAAACTCATAAAGTTTTGTTCGGCTGAAACCGCACTTCAGGTTTCTGCCGTCAGAGCGCTCGAGAGCGCAGTGAGACAAAATGGCGACAGGAGCCGAGAAAGCGTATGTCGTGCTTGAAATGCACTCACATCAGTCAGTCATAACAGTGCAACGACACTTCAGGACGAAGTTCAACAAAGATCCACCAACTGCTAACTCCATTCGGCGATGGTATGCGCAGTTTAAAGCTTCTGGATGCCTCTGTAAGGGGAAATCAAAGGGTCGGCCTGCAGTGAGCGAAGAAACGGTTGAACGCGTGCGGGCAAGTTTCACGCGTAGCCCGCGGAAAATTGGCTCATGCCACAACTGGAGACCGACAGCGCCGACTTCCTCTTCCAACAGGATGGGGCTCCACCCCACTTCCATCATGATGTTCTGTATTTCTTAAACAGGAGATTGGAAAACCGATGGATCGGTCGTGGTGGAGATCATGATCAGCAATTCATGTCATGGCCTCCACGCTCTCCCGACTTAACCCCATGCGATTTCTTTCTGTGGGGTTATGTGAAAGATTCAGTGTTTAAACCTCCTCTACCAAGAAACGTGCCAGAACTGCGAGCTCGCATCAACGATGCTTTCGAACTCATTGATGGGGACATGCTGCGCCGAGTGTGGGAGGAACTTGATTATCGGCTTGATGTCTGCCGAATCACTAAAGGGGCACATATCGAACATTTGTGAATACCTAAAAAAACTTTTTGAGTTTTTGTATGTGTGTGCAAAGCATTTTGAAAATATCTCAAATAATAAAGTTATTGTAGGGCTGTGAAATCGCTTCAATCATTTGTAATAACCCTGTACTAAGGAGACGGTTTGCATCACGTCAGAATCCACCAGTCACTCTCCAAGACTTGTGAGCAAGAAGAAAATGGGCGCTATTACCTCAACATGAGAGTAATGACTTCATTCACAGTATGCCACGTCGTTGTCATTACCACAAGTGTTCACGCCCCATACTGAGCATATTAATCAGTTGTCAGGATGTGTGTGCAAATCTGTTAAGTTGGAAAAAAACGAGGAACAGTTGTGGTGCCGTTATGCATATTACAGTTGATTACGTTCTGTCCTCTTTATACTGTTTCTACTTTACCATCAACTGTTTATACGTCTTTGTGGAAAAATAAACGCAACCTCGTAAAACTTCGGTTTGTTGCTTTAATTTTGGACACCAGAGTATTTGAAGTGGTGGCCTACCGCAACTAGTTATTGAAGGTACGAGCCTCAGGAATAGGTTCTGAGATACGTGAGTAGTTCGAAGGCTTCTTAAGTAACACAATCCAGTATGTTGTCCTCGACAGAGAGTGGTGAAAGATAAGGGTCAGATGTGCCGCAAATAACTGTGATAGGTCCGCTATTATCTTTAAAAATACAGTGATGGAAAAAAATCGCAACACAACAGGAGAGTGCGACGTAAACGAAACTTGGCAACTATGTTCCTACATCTGAAAAATGTGTGTGTGTGTGTGTTACGTTTGAGTGCGTGTGTGTGTGTATGCTGTTTATTCTTATGGCGGCCCGTTTGGGAGAAAGCTTTGTTTGACAGTTATTTTGTTGTGCCTATCTGCGACACAACATCTCCTCTACATGGTGTGTAGCAACTATCCCTTTCGTAATATTATCTACAAGATGATGTCTATTCAAATCTCGCCAGTCGCGTAAGGGTGGGGCTAGTAGTGCCACTAGGAGAAAGCAAATCAGGTTTGCTTTAAATACACACTGTAGTGGACGTGAGCGTTAGGTTCCTTTGAGATTGGATGCGGGGAGTTGATGTAAGTCAAGAATCTCTTTAAGGCGACAAACCTGAGATCTAAATAGGTCGTGCAATATGTCCACGAAAACGTGGATTTTCCCTCTGCAATACTGCAGCCTGATTTGGCAGGAACGAATCCACTGTACATGACTGCTGGTAATGGTGGTCTTGAGAATGTATTGTCGCAAGAAGATTGGGTTGAGGACGGCCAGTCGGGGCTACTGAGAGAGACGACCATTGCGTTCGGCGTATGACTCTGGCACGCTGTAATGCATCTGCAGCAGCAGTTGGAGCAGCACTTGACGCCACGGTGACGCAATGAACAAATAAGTTACTTCAAGGACAGTACCGGGCCAGAGGCCCTGTAGCGTGTATTCCACTGACCCCAAACTACCGCCTGCTGCGACTTCAGTAGTGTCAAGCTAGAGCTGATTGGAGTGCGGAATGGAAGTCTGTTGTGTTTTCTGATGAAAGATGGTTCTGCCTCGGTGCCAGTGGTGGCCGCATGTTGGTTAGAAGGGGTCCAGTGGAGAGTCTGCAACCAACCTGTCTGCAGCATGGACACGCAGGAATAATACCTGGAGTTATGGTCTGGGTGCAATTTCGTATGGCAGCGGGAGTATTCTTCTGGTTATTACATGCATTCTGACTGCAAATTTGTACTTCAGTCTGCTGATTCGACCTGTTGTGTGGCCTTTAATGAACAGCATTGCATGGGGTGTTTTCCAACAGGATAACTCTCGCTCACATACCACTGTTGTAACCTACCATGCTCTACACAGTGTCGACATGTTGCCTTGGCCTCCTCGATCACCAGTCTGTCTTAAATCTAACACATACGTGACATAATCGGACGACAACTCCGGCGTCATCCACAAACAGCATTAACCGTCCTTGTATTGACTGAACATGGGCAACGGGCATGGATCCCCGTCCCACAAACTGACATGCGGTCTCTGTACAACACAATCCATGCACGTCTGCATGCTTGCATTCAACGTTCTGGTGGTTATACCGGTTACTAATGTACCAGTGTTCCACATTTGCAATGGGTTACCTCACGCTTACATTAACCTGTGATTTCGCTATGTTAATCATTTAAAAGTCACCTAAACAAATTACTCCCGAAATTTCGCATAATATCCCAAAAGTGTATCCACGAAATTTCTTTTGCGTATTGTGATTTTTTTCCGCCAGTGTACATAAACGGTCTGGTGGGCTCGATGAGCGGCAATCTGTGGCTATTTGCTGATGATGCTTCGGTATACGGGAAGGTCTCGTCGTTGAGTGACTGTAGGGGGTGCAGGATGACATAGACAAAATTTCTAGTTTGTATAATGAACGGCGGCCAGCTCCAAAAGTAGACAAATGTAAGTTAATGCAGATGAGTAGCAAAAAAAAATCGATAATTTACGAATACCGCTTTAGAAGTATGCTGCTTGATGTAGTTAAGTCGACAAAGTATCTACGCGTAAAGTTGCAGAACGATAAGAAATGACATGATCATGTAAGGACTGCAGCAACGGAGGCGAATGGTCGATTACGATTTATTGGTTTATCCGTAAAGGAGACAATCTATAACAAAATTGGGCGACCCATTATGGAGTACGGCTTCAGTATTTGGTATCACCACAACTTTTCATTAATGAAAGACACCAAGAAATTCAGAAGCGCGCTGCTAGATTTTTTGCCGCTACGTTCTAACAACATGCAAATATTACTGAAAATCTTCAGAAGTTCAAATGGGAATCCGCCGAGTGAAGTTGGCGTTATTTCCAAGGACGGAGAAAATTTAGAAAACCAGAATTTTAAGCTGACTGCAGAACGATTCTACTGTCGGTAATGTACATTTCGCGTAAGTAACAACAAGATAAGAGAAATTAGGGCTTGCATGGAGGCATACCGGCCATCCTTTTGGCCAAGCTCTATTTGCGAGGGGAAATGACTGGTAGATGTTCAAGGTACCCTCCGACAACAATACGTTTGCTCGATTTACTCTTCATTAACCCAATCGCTGGTTCTCAAGCCTTGCTAAGATTATAGCCACAGTCACGGTTTATGAGGTCGTCATTGGTGCGAATTTCGATGGCCTCTCTAACAACGCTGTCCCAGTATCTCGAAGTCTGTACCAGAATCCTCGTGCGTTCATACTACATAGCGTGATTTTCCGACAAACAATGTTCAGAGACCGCCGACTTGCTCGAATACATCAGTCGAGTGTACCTCTGGTGCTCACGGCATCGATCCTCGACGGTACGCATCGTCTGACCAATATACGACTTGCCACATTGACACGGAATCTGGTACACGCCGGCCTTCCTCAAACCGAGGTCATCTTTGGCGCTCACCACCAGTGCACGAATTTTATTCGGAAGACAAAACACAGTTCCGACCCGGTGTTTCTTCAAAATGCTGGCGATTTTCCCCGAGAGTGCGCCTGTATATGGAATAAACGCAGTGCCTACCTCCTCCCTCGTGATTTCATCCATCTCCACAGGTTGTGCTGTAGTGGTTGGGCGGAGAGCACGTTGAATCTGCCACTCTGAGTACCCATTTTTTTCTAAATACTGTTCTCAGATGTTCCAATTCCTGGGGTAGACTCCCTGCGTCAAAGATAGTGCGCGCCCTATGTACTAGAGTTTTAAGTACCCCATTCCTCTGTGAAGGGTGGTGGCAGCTATCTGCGTGCAAATACAGATCAGTGTGCGGACAGCGGAGGGAGCGCGCCGCGGGCGGAGGGTATTTAAATCGACCGCCGCCGCGACTGAACCCAGTTCCCTCTGAGCAGTCATAGCGTGCCGGTACGTTCACCAGAGCTCAGTCCGTCAGTTCACCTGATGATGGTGACATGGATGATCGCCGAAATATTGAACCCGTTGGACACTGTTGACCGGCAGCACATCTGTGGATATTTTGATTATCAAATACGCCAGGAGAAACTCAAGAATCTCATCTCAAATATTATTCAGCACACGTACGGTGTGGCAGGCTGATGTGTAAGTTTCAGCTAATAGCTCGCGAGACGCCAGACTGGAAGCAGTGTGCTGGAAGCGGGTGGTGGGAGGTGGTGTTCGCTAGAGATGGGCAAAACTGTTCTTTTCAGAGATCGGATCAGAACTGTTCACTCCCTGAAATGAACTAGCTCTTTTTCATGACTCCCAACTCATTCATAATAGAAAATAAATGGAAGGCACATTGCCCTTTAAACTTGGTTTATTCCAGTACTATACCTGTATTTTGATCTTATTTGTTCCTATTTTGAAGTAACGCAGATAATGAGTAAGAATTTTGTAATGTTTATTGAAATTTCCACGATACGACAAAGTTTTTGATTATTGATTTATTTTGCATTATCATGGTTTTTTGGGTGATCGGAAAATGTTGTAACTTGAGATTTACATTAACAATATATTTGGCTATAATGTATTAAAATTTCATTAACCTCGTACAAATACATCACAAGCCATATATTTTTAAAGTGAACGTTTCCTTCTGAAGACGCCTAAAATCACAATATCCGTACCAGAATAAGGAAAAAAAAATATAAATTTGACTGTAAGACTAAAGTGCTGCATATAGCCTTACGCAGAATAAAACAAGGAAAATATTGGTGTATCACATTTTGCGATACGTTTATCGGTTTGCTCGTAATTAAAGTGTAAATTCGAGTGTCCATAATAAAAATCCTATAGTAAGAGGAGTCGTCAGGAACCTAATCTGATCAGTCTAAACAAATAAAAATAAAATAAAAACAAATGATGTATACATAACATAATATACATAGCGGTATTACTACAAAGAACAATATCCAGTAGAGACGAACTCCGATGTATAGGTGCTGAGTCGAGTAGGTCGAGCCGCGAGCTGTATTACTGCGTGAGCTAAGACTGCAGAGACCAGAGTGACACCTGAGTTGCTTTGCTCAACGCTCTGGCTAGAGTTGAGAACGGTAGGGTGAGCGTTGAGCGGGCGAGTTCCGATGGTGGGGGGAGCGGTGAACGGCCACCAGTCACCCACTCCGAGACAAATCGTCCGTTCTCTTGCGAGCAGGTTGTTGCAAGTAGTTCTTATGTTCTCCGCTAGGAGTCTCTCTGTCCTGTTGCTCGCATCAACTGCCCAGAGGGCAGGACGTGCGACTGAAACGATCGCCGACAGAGTACGATGCTAAGCTAAGCTGCGCCAGACACTGTACGTGGCAGAGGACGCACAGAGACGGCACGCCATATGTGAAACACAAAATCCAATGGGGCACTGCACAATGCAGGCAGCCAAGGTAGAAGCAGGGCTCTCTCTCTCTCTCTCTGCCGTGGGAAACGTTTGGAGCTACCGTTCTTTTTTTCTGAATCACTGATTCATCACTCCTTTGAAAGATTCAACTCTATGAATCAGTTCAGGAGCGGATCCCCCATCTCTAGTGTTCGCTAACTGTAGCAGGTGGCGGCGGCGGCGGGGGCGGCATCGGCCGCGGCGGCTGCCGATGGCCGGGCGGCTTTCCGCGTGCCGAGGGCCCTCCAGCGCAGCGTGCCGCCGCCGTCCGGCACATGTTAATAACAATTAGGACGGCGTCATCAATCTCCCGCCGCTAAATGTGATTACTCGCTCGAGATTAACTTGGCCCGCCCGCATTGATTTACAACATGCGGCGCCGATCACGGCTAATGATTAACCGATGTATAATAACCGCCAGCGTCGAGGGCCAGGCGCGAGCGGCCGCATCTCGCACCGCCCACTCAGTAACGGCGCCGCTCGACGAAACAAAGACGGCCAGTGTTTCGGGTGCGCGGCGCCTGCCTTTCATAATGTAAGTAACAGCAGGTCAGGCGCGTGCGTTTTTAACGTTAATTGCATTCGACACATATCAACGTTTATGATGATACTCGCAGCAGGCACAGTCTCTTTCTGCCTTTCTGTACTGTACTGCCCCTAACACTCGTTCCTGCTGTGTGCCGCAGTGGGTTAAGTTTCTGACTGACGTGTAACGTCTCGCCATTGCAGCGTTTAATGTTTACCATTTCTGAAAAACCACGAGGTTCTTTAACTGCTGAAGCGTCTTAACAAATCTCTATTTCCAATGCGAATTTTGTCAGACATAGGGGATATAAAAATGAAAAAGCTGGCGTACTATGTTTACTTTCATTCCATAATGTCATATGGGATTATTTTTTGGGGTAATTCATCAAACCAAGCTAAAGTTTTCCGGGCACAAAAGCGTGCAGTGAATGTGGTGTGAACTCAAGAACATCCTGCAGAAGCCTGTTTAGGGAACTAGGGATATTAACTACTGCTTCCCAATATATTTATTCCTTAATGAAATTTGTCATTAAAGATAGCTCAATTCATGGAATCAATACTAGAAATAAGAATAATCTTCACAACGATTTAAAGTCACTTAGTCTTGTACAAAAAGGTGTGCATTATTCAGGAACACACTTGCCAGGAGCCATAAAAAGCTTAACAACCAATGAAATTCAGTTTAAGAGGAGCCTAAAGGATTTATTGGTGGCCAACTCCTTCTACTCCATTGATGAATTTCTCAGTAAAACCATCTGATTTGTGTGTGTGTAACTTCTGCACAATTTGAGTGCAGTAATGTGTTAATTGTAAATATGTGTGTGTGTGTGTGTGTAAGTACAATCTAACTTCTGCACCATTTCAGTGCAGTAATGTGTTCATTGTAAATAAGTATTATAGTAGTTGTATTACACGTTTATTATCTTATAAATAAAGAAAAAAAATATTTTAAATTCAGTGCATTAGTATTTGTAAACTGACTCTTTCATATAGTGTTCATTAAAAACTGACGATCATTCCACTTGGGACCTGTGGAATGGTACATTACCTTATTTGTTTTAGTTGTAAATATTTGTCATGTATTGTTGTTTTTCTGACATGTTCTACATCCTGGAGGTCTTCCTCATAACGGATCAATTTGAATGCAAGTAAATCTAATCTAATCTATCTTTAAAATTCTTGTAGGTTCTGAAATCCATGCCTGTTATAAAAATTCTTGTAGGTTCTGAAATCCATGCCTGTTATAAAAATGTGTGTATGTACACTATGTGATCAAAAGTATGCGGACACCGCCAAAACATACGTTGTTCATATTAGGGGCATTGTGCTGCCACCTATTGCCAGGTACTCCATATCAGCGACATCAGTAGTCACTAGACATCATGAGAGAGCAGAATGGGGCGCTACGTGGAACTCACGGAGTTTGAACGTGGTCAGGTGACTGGGTGACACTTGAGTCACACGTCTGTAGTGAAGTGCAAACGTGAAGGGGCACCAAAGCGTTCAGGCCGACCTCGTCTGTTCACTGACAGAGACCGTCGACAGTTGAAGGCGGGTCGTAATGTTTAGTAGGCAGACACCTGTCCAGACCAACACACAGGAATTCCAAACTGCATCAGAATCCTCTGCAAGTACTATGACAGTTAGACGGGAAGTAAGAAAACTTGGATTTCATGGTCGAGCGGCTACTCATAACCACACATCACGCCGGTAAATGCCAAACGACGCCTCGCTTTGTGTGAGGAGCGTAAACATTGAACGATTGAACAGTGGATAAACGTTGCGTGGAGTGAGAATCACGGTACACAATGTGGCGATCCGATGGCAGGGTATGGGTGTGGCGAATGCCCGGTGAACATCATCTACCAACGTGTGGTGCCAACAGTAAAATTCAGAGGCGGTTGTGTTATGGTGTGGTCGTGTTTTTCATGGAGGGGGCTTGTACCCTTTGCTGTTTCGTGTGGCACTATCACAGCACAGCCCTACATTGATGTTTTGAGCATCTTCTTGCTTCCCACTGTTGAAGAGCAATTAGGGGTTGGCGATTGCATCACTCAACACCTGTTCATAATGCACGGCCTGTGGCGGAGTGGTTACACGACAATATCGTCGCTGTAATGGACTGGCCCGCACAGTCCTAACCTGAATTCTATGCAACATCTTCGCGATAGTTTGAAACGCCGACATCATGCCAGGACTCACCGGCAGACATCGATACCTCTCCCCAGTGCAGCATTCCGTGAAGAACGAGCCGCCATTCCCCAAGAAACCTTCCAGCACATGTTTGAACGTATGCCTGCGAGACTGGAAGCTGTCATCCAGACTAAGGGTGGGCCGACATCATATTGAATTCCAGCATTACCGATGGAGGGAGCCACGAACTTGTAAGTCATTTTCAGCCAGGTGTCCGGATACTTTTGATCACATACTGTATTTATGTATGTTTCACGTCTTCTCATAAACCACTTGACCGGTTTCAACCAGACTTGCTACACATGTCGCTTACTGTCTGATGAGAGTATCTGTGGAGGAACGTGGAAATGGAAATGCCGTGTGGCCAGGGCCTCCCATCGGGTAGACCATTCGCTTGGTGCAAGTCTTTTGAGTAGACGCCACTTCCACGACTTGCGTGTCGATGGGGATGAAATTATGATGATAACGACAACACAACACCAAGACCCTGAGCGGAGAAAACCTCCGACCAAGCCGCGAATCGAGCCCGGGCCGTTAGGTGTGACATTCCGTCGCGCTGCCCTCACTGCTACCTGTGGCGGACTCTGTGGAGGAGAAGAACCATTTAACTATCAAAGAAGATGTGGTGATGGCGGCGAAAAAGCAGTGTAGGTCACGATGGGCGATTATGGATATTTTACTCACCTAGTATTTGAAAATGAGAGCATTTCGCGACTTTTAACAAACATTACACATAATTTCAAACATTTATCAAACTTTTCCTCAGTGAAAAGCCCTACAAAATGATGCCAAACAAAAAATTGTTGAGCCCTTCATGCTATAACATTGCCGGATGAAACATGATGCTTTAGTTTATTACTTGTCCTCTACTAACTGTACTCGCGCCACATTTTCCAGGCAGTATTCACCTCTACCCATAAATGTACCAGAAAAATTATATCATCGTACAGCTCACAGGTCAGGAGACATGACGTGATCAACACTGAGATCCTTCATTAGCTGCCGCATCTTGCATCGCGTTTAAATTTGTTGCTGCTTTACTAGTAATTCTATACACATCATATTTCGCATGCAGTATGCAAATATGCCGCTGAATGAACCTACAACAATATATTAAGTACGTAGCGTAGTTCAGGAGATAAGTCGTCATAACACTGAAATGTGTGAAAAACTGCAGCATCGTGCATGACATTTTAATTTACTTTTTCTTTTCTAATATCGCCATTTCTCAGACAGTAGACGTATATACCACTCGCTGTACCTGTAACATTGTCATTGTGTGATAGTTCACGACATACGACATCATAAATTATGAGCAGAGTGACACTTCAGGGAAAAATTCGCAAGACGTAAGGGTGAGATACGTGTACAGACACGTGTAAAATGTGCTAAATATGAATGAATTTTATTTTAAATGCGTCCCGTGTGGAAAGATACGAATAAAAAGCACGTCATAAACCCTTGGAACGATTTCCATCAGAGTGTACATATTAGTTGCGATATAGAAGGAAATAATATGGAGGTGAGAACCGCCAGCCTACTATTAACGTTGGGGTGTTACGTCAAACAGAAGTGAGGAGCAGGACGTGGACAGGTAGAGAGAGGGAAGGAGGGTGTAGACAGGGGAGGAAGAACGAATGGACAAAGGAAAGCATAAGGAGGAATTGGACGGAGAGAGGGGAGAGGAGGAGCTGGAAAGAGAACGTAAAGTGGAGGTGATAGACGGACAAGGTAGGTAAGAGAAGACGAGTGGTAGGTGGGAGGAGGAAATGGGTAGGGAGAGGGGAAGGAGAAGGTGAATTGATAGAGGGATTAGGAGCAGATGGACAGAGGGGAAAAGAGCAGATGTACAGAGGTGGAAGGAACAGATGGACAGAGAGGGAAGGAGCAGGTAGAGATTGGGGGGGGGGGGGGGGGATGAGCAGATGGATAGTGAGGGGGAGGGGGGTAGAGTAGATGGTCAGAGGAGTGGGGAAATGATGTTCAAGGAGAGGGGGAAGGTGCAGATGGACACTGAGAGTGGTGGGAGGAGATAAACTGAGAGAGGGTCAGTAGGAGACGGACAGAGAATGGGGGTGGAGGAGATGGAAGCAGAGGGGGGGAAGCTGGATATGGACTTAGACAGCTGAAAGAACCGGTGGACTAACAGTATATTTGAATAAATACATACCTGTGCAACGCCAGGTACCAGCTATTATTCGATATTTATGTAAATATAGTTATTGTGGTATTCTCGCTGTTTGTGTAAACAGCTGTACTCTCGGTCAAAGAGCTCATCTCTGTTCTGCCTGTAAGATTGTGTTCCAAGCGTTTTTCTATGCTGACGACCCTGTCTTCGCATTCGAACTTGACAATGGTTTCTCCGTGACAATTTGCTGTTTCAATTCCTTGCTCTGCGTCGTCAGTACGTTTATTTTTCTGCAGTGATCACATAGTGCGTAGTGGGGCGATCACTCTGTTGTAGAAATGCCCATGAGTGCAGTTGTTTTATTTTATTTTTCTGAAAATGTGTTGTATCAGCTGGTCTGCCTCATGTATCGTTATATCTAAATGGTTTATAGATGTTATGCTTCAGATCCTATGATGGCACCTTTAATGTGTTGTAGCCGGTTATCCAGTAAACAATATTTAAGCTATCTTGGCTTTTGAATTATTTCTACGTTTATTTTTATTCATCTAGGGTGTTATGAAAACTGATAATCAGAATCCACCTGGTTAAATGGTATGTCTGAATAAGTTTTATCGAAGAACGTAGTTCTGCATTTCAGTAATCAAACCAGGCCATGCCATATGACTCAGCATTTTACAGATGTATCCTCTCAATCTCCTGTGTAGTTAAGAGAACAGAACTATGTAGGGTATAACTTTGAATCGAAATTGAAAGTTCATCAAATACTTCTTGTATTGAAACGAAGTATTCAGCCGTATCATTACCGATTCTTTCCGGCAGGAAAGATACGTAGTAACTCGAATTTATGTTTTACTGTAAGTATGACTTATGATTTCATGATAACGTTATTTGTACTGTTTGCAAGTAACTACAAAATGTGTTGTTATATTCAGTTCCATGAGCAGCTCACCAAGAAATTTGGTGGCGACGGCAGTCTTCTCATGCGAGAGAGAGAGCAGTTAACGCCATCGGACGCATTCTCCAGCAAGTGTGCTCTCAGAGGGATGAGGGAGATGCCGAGAGCGTCTGGTTATTGTCGTGCGTATTTTTGTTAAAATGAATGAAGAAAAAAGATATAATTTGTAGAGTAGAGCTTTCAGTCAGTTATTGGATCCAGCATTCTCAAGAGTTGTAATTTAATTTATGTAATAGCCACAGACTATTGAATACTTTAAAATGTATTATGTGGAAAGACGTTGTGCGTAGTGTTGCAAAACAAACTTTCGAGCAGTGTTGAAATTAATTTGAAGATCTATGTGTTTTGATTTACCTCGATAATGTTGAGAAGGGAGTATCTGAAGAAATGATACTGGAAAGAGTGACGCCATCTTAAGAAGATACATACTTAAAGACGAGATTCATATTGACTCTAACGAAAAAGTGAAAGTTACCTTTGCTTGATTAAAACTTACACAGGTGAGCACTAACACTTTGTTAATGTTTTTTGTGGTAGGAGATCAAGCAAGGCGAATACTGATACTAAATATTCCAAAAGGTTCAATGAAGTGAGTGCTTGATTTCAAGGTCAAATTGCATTTAATTTGGAAAGTGGATGCTATAGATCAGAAATTATATCATTCAGCTGTGCAGAGGTAGAAACAAATTACGTGGATTGTATATCGAAAGTACAATTTTTTAAACTTCATGTAATTCTAGGCCCGTAATCTTCTATACGTCAAGAATATTTCGAATTAACTGTTCAGTGTTGCTAAGGAAGCTGACGGCTACCTAAGTAGGTGGTTTTAGAGAACAAATATATCATGACTAGCCGAGTAGACGGATCGTAAAAACACTGCTGTTAAGCATGATCTCTAGAGTGAGATAGCAATACAATATCAATGAATTCGTTGCAGCTAAGTATAAAAATGGTTTCGAAATTAGTAAAATTTACTTGGTACCTGAAATAACCAATACCCTTGTTGATACCGTGAGAGGTTAGAAGAATCCGTACACACTGCTGTCGTCATCATTTATGTACCTCGCGTTGCAACAAAGAGTAGGTACAGATGTTAAATACGTACTGAGGGCTGCAAAACCAAGTTGCCCCACATTAAGAAGGACCTACCGCTGTACTCTCCAGATACTACATACACAAGGAAGCGAATTGTGACAAAAGACAATTTGATTGCTACAACTGTAAATTGAAATTCATTGAACTATTTGACTAGTCTTTTATGTTACATATAAAAGCTAGACATATTATTCCTACTTCTTCCTACATGTTTTCAAGTACTAAGAGTTATTAAATGTAAGTCAGTTTTTATCTTGTGTGACCATCAAAGAGTAGCATCTTATTGTTTAGTGTCATTTCTTTTGGGGATTAGTGATGTGCTTTCTTTTGTTTGGCTGTGGTAGCTTGGGTTGATTTAAAAATGAAAATAACTATAAATATTTAAAAAGGAGGAACTTCATCAGGTTGGTTTGCCTACACTAAATGAAAAGCGCACAGAAAGTGCGGGCCTGTGTGGTATTTGAACATTAACCTTTGCGTTTCGCTTAGAACCTGCCACTAGCGATTGTATCGGATATATGCACCTTGTTTTTTCCATGTTAAAAGTTTGCATGCTTAGTGAGAGTTGATACGAACAGATAACTGTCCAATTTTCACACACTCTGTGTTGTTCATTAATTTATTACAATCGAATATTCAACATACTTTGTTGCTCAAACACCTATCATTCTTGTACACCTGCAACACAAAATCTGATACATATAACATATTGTACACTCACCTCTAAATATACCTCCATGTCGAAACATCTGAGGAACGAACTGTCCAGTTACCTGTTTCTGATTCAAGAGCAGACTCAATGCAGCAGCTTATTTGTTGGTGGTCTCCAGGTAACTCCCTCCTCTCCAACAACGAATCAGAACGAATGGGTACCCCCTTATCATACTGACTACATTTCTAGACTTCCTCAACACAATTCCTATATCGTTTTCTTTTCTTCTCCGTGCTTATTTGTCTAATTGTACTCTGCTAATTTATCCCGATTCTCTCTTTGTTTTCCATGAATATTTTCATCTCCTCATTTGCCTCTTTTCGTACGCATTCATTCCTGTCTTTTCGTGTATTGTTACTACTTATCGACTGAAATTTTATCTAAGAAATTCACTTAATTTCCTTGTTACATTTTAATGAAACTGTACTGCTTACCACAGATACATTCATTATTATCATGTGTAATCACACACATTTCATGATATATCCATATGCAAATGAACGAACAACGTATTGTTTATTTTTACAGTCCTAGTTGCTTTACATGCGCTCATGTTATAAGGTCTCCAATTCCCTATTGAGGAAAAAATCACTAAAAAGTTTAGACCTGGTCATTTCTTGACGTAATCTCCCCGGGGTAATACGCACCTATCGCAACTTATACACCACGATTCCACGGTTGCTTCGAACGCTTTTCGGAGGCTGTTTTGACCACTGGAAAATCACTGATGTATTAGCGTCGTGTCACGATCGGAGAATGTGCCACAACGGAGTACGTATTTCTTCAGTGGAGATGTTCTGACGAAGGAACTCTTGGGTCTCTTTCTCTCGCTGCGCTTGGTGTACATTCTTGGTGGAAGACAACAAGCGCAGTCCTTTCCGTACGTCTTATCGTAACGCTGGATGTAGGGTGCGGTTCTTCAAAACACTTTAGTAGTTTGTACCCACTGCTGAGCCCTTTTGATCGCAATAATTAAACATTATGCCATCGCTGTCACAGAATACTTCCACTACAATTTTTCTCAACTCTGTCTCTTACCAGAAATGTGCTTATAGGTTGGGATTAGGTGCGTTTTCATCGAGCTTTGTTTCACGACTCAGTAACGCCATACGTGTCTCTTCTATTAGCACAAAATTAAAAAGGTTGTGTCATTTATACCGACGTCAGCTGTAAACGTTTCCTAGGAAACTAGCACGCTCGCAGACATGAAATAGTCCGATAGCAATCGTGGCATTCTTCTAGCGATGAATTTCGCTAGCTGTCACACCATAAATGTGTAGGAAAACGAATAATTATGTATGATCCTGTATTGAAAAAAACGCCATATCTAGTATGTAAATCTGTCATCTCTCTCACCGCAGCTTACGGCTGTGTACATTTAATTCTACATCATTGTGTTTGACAGAGGGTTCATAAATCCACTTTCTGATTATTTCTAAATCGTTAGCTGTTGAATGACACTTGCAAAAAACGAACACATAAATCTTTATGTGGGAGCTGTTATTTCTCTTATTTTACTGCAATGGTCATTTTTTTCTATGTAGGTAGATTTATCATTCAGAGGCCAGGCTGGCGACTGAAATTTCCTGAAAATATCTGTCGACAACGAACAGCACTTTTCTTTATTGCTCAGTACCGCAATTTGCTTGCTATACGCGGAGAATGTGTTCCCTATTTCGCAGTAACACATAACGAGTGTCCTTATTTTCCCTATATGCACCGTCAATCATACCTGGCAAGGATCAATACCGCAGAGCGTACTCCTGAAAAAGCGGACAAGCGTAGTGTAGACAGTCTCATTGGCAGATACGCTGCATTTTCTATGTGTTCTGCCAGTAAGGTGGAAGCGGCCTTTGGTTTTCCTGTAACGTAGAATGTTGCTATCCATGTCACACATGTGCACAGATAGCCAGGTAATTTAACGCCAAGCCCACGTTCCTATCTACTCCCAGTGGTGAGGAAGAAAACCGAAGTAGAACACACCTCCTATATGAATGATGATTAGCTTCGATCACGTCGGACAAGAAATCTCCTGACTCAAAGTAATCAGACAGGAATTGTTTGGTAAAGACATTATAGAACGTCTTCAAAAGAACCACGAAAATAATTTCTGTTGCTACACAACCCATTGTTTATGTCAGTTTTTATAGCTGTCACAAATATGTTTATTTTTGTATCTCCAGGTGATCATATTATATAGTCTACAGCAGACACAAATCATTAGCGTCATCCAACAGATATTAGAAACAAGATTTTTTTACCTTTACAGGGGCGTTTGCCAACACCAAACCTCCGTAATGTTCTTCGGTGCAAATTGTATTGACGACCTCACAGAGAGCCCGTCAAGTCGGTGTTAAGTATGGGTGTCTCTGTCATCTTTTTGTCTTTGTTTCCAGCCGAAAAAGGATTTCCAGTTGCAAAAAGAAATCACTTAACATCGAGATGTAGCTGGAGAAACGATTTTCCCGGGGGTGGAGGGGGGGGGGAGGAGGAGCTTGGTAGGTAGCTATATTTCTAAAGTAGAGAAGTTTCTGAGTTGTCCTTGAGTTCTCTTCTACTGCAAGCTCTTTGTTTTCCATATTTTGGGAAGTGGTAGTATGGACCAAAACAAGAAAAAAGGTCCAGTAAACATTTGCTGTAAAATCAATTCCTTAAAAGTTATGAGCACTAGTTCATTAGAAGAGATGTGTTCCAAAGTACCGAATATGAACAGCTGCTAATAAGTTGTAAGGTATGCATTTTAGAGCACATATTTAGTGGACATTTTTTTCTTGTTGTGATCAGTTCTACCGCTTCCCAAAATCTGGAAAGCAAAGAGCTTCCAGTAGAAGAGATTTTTTTAACAATATTGAAAATCAAGAATATCTCATAGCTCTTGTGGTATGCGTTTTAGAGCCCACGTTTACTTGAGATTTGTGTTTCTATTATGGTATACTTTCAACCATGTAAGTTCGCGCCATCCTTTTTGATCCACCCTGTATACAGAAATTGACCATACAGATCGCACATTATTTGTTCGGTGTATAAAGCAAGTCGGCAGACTGCCATCATCAGATGGAAACATTAAATGACCACGTATCACGTCAAACAGAAAAGTACCCTACCGAGATAAGTGCTTATACTAGGCACGATCATGTACCTTTCGAGTTTGCTGCCGAATCCTAAAATCGATTCAATATTTCGGCGATCCACCTGTTCGCCATCTTCAGGAGAACGCTGCTGCTGCGGCTGAGTCCCACTGAGAACTGATACCGAGGCTACATATCGATGTCCCATATAGTCTTCCATGCCGTACACGGCGCATGAGCAGCCCACTATAGTTGCTGCCCTCAAAGAATGGGTAGATGACGCTGCCCTTAGTAGAACACAGGTGACAACGATATATAGCACTCAGAGGTTATTTTCAAACACACTGACTGGCCGCACCGACGAATGTTCTGTTTTGATACGGGATAGTACACGGTTCCACTTCCTGCTAAGAGGAAACCCGTTGTCTCCATTAATCGAATTATCCGCAACCTACTTTCAATTGCCTCTTTATAAACACTGTTCCAAAATCCGGGAGTGTTGGCAACTATCATAGTTTCGTCAGATATCATCCCGTGTCCCTCGTTTAAGCAATGTTCTGCAACCGCCGATTTTTCCGGCTGTTGTAGCCTCGTATGACGGCGATGTTCCACGCACCTGTCACGAACTGTGCGAACCGAACGGCCGATGTAAGCCTTCCCACGTTGACACGTAATTTTTTTATATTCCAGGCTTCATAAGCCACAAATCATCTTTCACAGAGCCGAGTAGTGTCCTAATCTTGGAAGGTGAACGCAACACACACTTAATGTTAAACTCCTTAAAATTCTTACAATCTTAAACGATATGCCCCAGCATAAGGAATAAAGGCCACCTATCTATGATTCTAGTCATGCACTTCCGGGTATGGTCCGAAGTCCATAGCTCGACGAAACTGCTTCTCAGAGTATCCATTTTCCTTACAAACAGCCATCAAATGTGCAAGTTGTTGGGTTGAACTGGCCACGTCGGAAATGGCATATGCTCTGCATACCATAGTCCTAAGGACGCCAGTGCGTTGTTATGGTGGATGAAAACTCTCGGCATGCAGATTCCGCTCGTCTGCGTCGGCTTTCGGTGAGCACTATGTCCAAGAATACCATCTGGTGTTTTGTAAACCGTGACGTCCAAGAATGGAAACATCCTGCAAGCTGGGATGCAGACTGATCGCTATCTGCATGCTAAGAGCTGAAGAGCAGCAACTGTGGTGGGCGGAGCATGCACCGCGTACGGTATGCAGGCCTATATAGGACGTCGATTTGCAGCCTTGGCATCAGATCTCAGTGGGACTCAGCAGCGGAAGCTGCGTTCTCTTGAACATGGCTAACAGTTGGATCGCCGAAATATTGAATCCATTTTAGGATGCAGGAGCAAACTCGAAGAGATTTTCAAGACAATCGTGTACTATCTGTCGCAAAACGGTGCACTGATTCTTCAGGCTTACGATCTGATGGTAGCAATCTGCCGAAACGCGTTACCTGTTTGAGGAAATAAAGCGCGATATACACAGTCATTTTTTGTATACAACTGATTATGTTCAAGTGAATGTCATTGTGTACACAAATTTGTTGTACTTTGCTAATATTTGACTATCCTTTTTGCATTCTATAAAATAATCATCTGTTACTGACCTTTCCAAGAAACAAATGTGATGTTGATGCCTTTTATATGACATGACGCTCGTATGTACCAGATATTTCTAAAGGAACAGTTAACATTTTAATAGACGGTAGTAAGCCTAATTCGAATCAAGCAGTCCATTTAGTTTGTGTGGTGTATTTATGGGATACAGAGGTACAATTTCTTACGGAAATGAGTTTGCATTTCACGCTTTTCTACTACACTTCCTATGGCTTTATTTATCAACTGCAATTTTCATTTTGAATTTCTGGTAGTGATGTTGTGCTTGGGTTTACATTGAATTTTGAATTGTTCATTTATGATTTGCTGACGACTGCTGTTAGCCTGCCGACACTGAATTTGAGTACTGGCTTTGTGATGGAAACGCTGCTGGTGGTTGCACAGAATACGGTAGACGATTTACTAACGCGAAGCGTTTACTCGCTTTTTCAGTAAACTACACGAGACTCTGCGGTTACCAACAGTCATATAAGGGTTGGACAAGAATATGCAACTATCAGGAGAAATTTATGCTCGGACGCAAATGCAGAAGCTGGCCAAGGCTGCAGGTTCAGCTCCTGGATTTGAGAAGCGGTGCAAAGCCATCAACACGATGTATTCCTCGTTAGAAAAGTGTTGTGTTGTGAGTGAATTACGTGGGAGCTAAGTTACTTCGAACGTGGATAAATTGTTAGTGCTCGTATTGCGGGTGTTCCCGTAACCAAAGTAGCCGAAATATTTGGTGTTTCGGGAGGCAACATATGAAACATGGCACATACAGAGAAATTTTTGAAACATCATCCGCAAAGTTACAACACAAACGAAAGTGTGTTTTAACTGATGGTGACAGACGATCACTAAGAGGATTGTAACGAGAAGTAACAGCATGACAGCTGGGAGAGTAACAGCTGAACTGAATGTCGCACTCGCGAACTCTGTCAGAATCAAAACAACTGTAAGCGAGCTCCATGAACTGGGAATTGCATTGTGGGCTGTGTTTTCCAAACCACACATATCAACGATGCAAATGCCCATGACAGGAAAACGAGGTGCCGAGCTTTAAAATCTGGACTGTGGAGCAATGGGGGAAGTTATTTGGTCGCATGAATATTGTTTCATACGGTTGCCAACTTCTGGCCAAGTTTACGTCCCGAGAGTGAAACATAGAAGCGGTACGCGGTGATTTTTGCAGCCATATATGGAACCCATGCGTATGCATTAAAGCGAAGAATTATGTGACCATATAGGTTGATAGGCCTATCCCTGGTGCAACGTTTGCCCTCCAATGGTGAAGTTGTGCTCCAAAACGACAAAGCTCCTATTCGCACAGTTCACTTCGTCCACTACTCGTTGTGTGAACAAGAGGTGAATTGTGCGATCTCGCCCGACAACCAATAACCAGATCTCAATATTATTGAGCTGTTTTGGTCTACTTTGAAGAGAAGGACACATTTTTGTAGTCAACCTTTGTCATCATTACCTGAATTTTCCATTATTTTGGAGAGGAACGGTATATGACAGCCCTGACAACCGTACATTTCTTATATTTTTCCATTCCGAGACGACTGGAGGCAGTTATGTGTTCTAACGGTTTTCCTGAGGATATACTTGAAGTAAAAGCCATTTACTTAGTTGGTAGAATGTTAATCTTCAGCAAGTGCATGAATAATTTCTGTATCGGAGTTTCAAGTACAAGAGTATGGTGTACATCACATATGCACGTCTTCCATACTTACCAATCACAGCAGTTTCGATACTTTGGAGAAGGAGACGTAGGTAGGTGACAACCTGGTCATTGGCTAGAAGCAAACGTCTATGGCTCGACGAAAACCCGCATGCCTTTGTAGTGAATGTGTGGTATGGTACGACAGATGTTTTGTCCTGTTGTTTCACTGCATTGTCTTAAAAATGGTTCAAATAGCTATGAGCACTATGCGACTTAACTTCTGCGGTCATCAGTTGCCTAGGACTTAGAACTAATTAAATCTAACCAACCTAAGGACATGACACACATCCATGCCCGTGGCAGGATTCGAACCTGCGACCGTAGCGGTCGCTCGGCTCCAGACTGTAGCGCCTAGAACCGCAAGGCCACTCGGGCCGGCGCGCATTGTCTTACATAGTCAATTACAAAGACCGTCTTTAAAACGAACACCCAGTAATATTATAAAAGGTTCCCTTTGCTGCTAGGGTGGGTATCCATTTCCAACATGACGGGGCCACTGCGGATTCTAGTCATCAAGGGTCACATTATCTAAAACTAACATTATCCGGAAGAGGTAGTGCCAGAAATGCTCACATGTCATAGCTACCAAAGTCCCGGAGCTTTACCCGTCTAGAGTTTTGCCTGTGTTAATGATTTAAAGACGAAGTCTGAAAGAAAAGAAAAATTACTGCAAGAGTACATTAACCCTTCGGATTAGGCTAGCGCTGCCGTTCATCGTAGAAGGACACCAAGAAGATCTCACAAGACCTACAAGTGGTGTAGAATTTGGAAATGCATTGAGGCGGAATTAATGAAAATTAGTGTTTTGTCTAGACAAGACAGCCTAGACACAATGAGAGGAAGCCGAAAGGCATGCGCTTACACTCACGCAGGCTGGCGTGAGGTCTGAAACAGGATACGTAATGAATGCTATAAAGAAAAGTACGTAGCTTCTGGAATACTTAACTTTAATCCACATTTGTAGAACATCGCTCTTGATGATACATTAATAGAATCTCAATATCAATTGAATACGGCGCCTTGCTAGGTCGTAGCAAATGTAGCTGAAGGCTATGCTAAGTATCGTCTCGGCAAATGAGAGCGTAATTGTCAGTGAACCGTTCCTTGCAAAGTCGGCTGTACAACTGGGACGAGTGCTAGTACGTCTCTGTAGACCTGCCGTGTGGCGGCGCTCGGTCTGCAATCACGGACAGTGGCGACACGCGGGTCCGTCGTATACTAAGGACCGCGGCCGATTTAAAAGCTACCACCTAGCAAGTGTGGTGTCTGGCGGTGACACCACAATTAGCTTTGAGCCTAATCATCTGTCTTTACGGATCATCTTCTATTTGGGTTACTTCCTAACAGCTGCAGCTCTGTAATTATTCATGCATGATATATGGAATATTTTCTTAGATTTGGGCTTTGCTACCACCTCCTAAAATACTGTATTTAGTACTAATGTTCTACGGCAGCCTCACACTGGTAGCAATAAGTGTCTATGACTAAAGGACTTGTCTGATGTAGTGGAAATTTTATTTACCGGCCACTGCGTAGGGTTAGGATAAAAATTCAGGTCCCAGAATATGGTCACTTTCAAACACACTCCAGGAAATTTCTCAGGACACGCAAATCTTACCTACTCCACATCCAGCTAGCGTTTGGAGAGACATCTCGTGGCAGCGATGAGAGCTGCACTCCGGCACGCTGCCTTGGGCACCCAGCTGTAGCGCCAGTTCAGCGCCAGGTACGACCACCAGCCAGCTACAAGTTTGGCACGGTCCATTCGACTGCACGAGCTAAGGCCACGGTGGACCTCCTACCTGAAACCCATGTCTAGTGTGAGCTAGAGGTTCTGTGTAAGCTTATGCCGCATCTCCAGTCACACCCCTTAAACATTAATCCTAGCAATACCATTGCATTTTCCATACCTTGTAGTACCAGCGAAGGGTGGGGAAAAAGGGGTACTTTATGCAGTAAAAAAAGAGAAAACTCAAAATTCCATAATTGTTGTTCAGTTAGCCACATACTTTTCAAAGAGTGTGTGAATATGGTCTAGAAGTGGCCACCTGGCTAGCCGTGCTGCCTAACGCACTGCTTCCCGAGCGGAAAGGCATGACGGTCCCCGGCACGAATTCGCCCGGCGGATTAGTGTCGTGGTCCGGTGTGGCGGACAGACTGTGGATGGTTTTTCGGCGGTTTCCAACTGCCTTGGCGAATGCGTGCTGATTCCCCTTATTCCGCCTCAGTTACACTATGTTGGCGGTTTCTGTGCTGTGCAAACACTGTCTCCTCGAACTCGTACACCATACTTACTCCACCACGCAATCATTTAGGGTACACTCGTCTAGTATGAGACGTTCCCGGGGGGGGGGGGGGGGGGGTCCACTGGGGCCGAACCGCACAAAAACCCTGGGTTCGGTGTGGGGCGGCGGTGGGGTGGGTGGACTGCTGTGGCCTGCTGTGGGATTGTGAACCACTGAGGACTACGGCGGGACGAAGCATCTCCGTTGTTTTTAGGTCACTGGTTCAATACACAATATACACAATGGTCTAGAACGAGGTAATATGCTTTAGGCCAATCGTAGCAAAACCATCGCACTCCCAATAACGCGAACTACGCTTGTGGGGCAGCGGTGATTTTGCAAATACAAATTGCCTTAGTTAATGTTGACGTTTACTCACGACATCCGTTTCAAAGAGCTACTGATTTGTAAGTAGGGTCCTAAACATGAAAATATTGAGGATGACATAAAGTGTGCAAACTCACATCTAATACTTAAATTTTTGGGAAAAGTTTAACTGAAAAATTTAAAACAGTAATGGAATGCAGTAGAAGAGTTCATTAAATACTACAAATAATTTTTTTAAACATTTAAAATATTGCATACCTGACTAGATTACTAGCATGTATGGTGTCCACTGCGAATGTGGTAGCATCTACATATGTTAAACTATTCGCATTGTTGCTGAGCGTTTTGTAGAGAACTCACGACATATTAAACAAAGAGAACTTTAGAAATCGAATGTGGCTGAACACTGCATTGAAAACAAATGTAAAATAACATTTTAAAAGACGTCAGTTTTGGCTCAGCCATCACCACGTTGGCATTCTGTTACAAAATAAGCAGCCCAAATTCGAATATACAGCAACACGTTTAATAGAGACCAAACGAATACACATGGAAGGACGTGGGAGCAGGCTTCGGATATTGAGCGAAAGCGAAGACTGAGGCTTGATGCTCGTAGAGACGCTGGAGCAGCTATTCCAAATGTGTCGTTGGCACCTCGTTCCAGGTGATGTAACTCGATCTTGCTCTGGTACGGAACTGCTACGACGTGCCTAACTTGCCCTCTGTGCTTGGCTTCGCTCCGACCATCTCTGGAAGCTTCTAGAGGCTGCCATTGCACCTATATAAGCATAACACTGTGACAACTCCGACAGTGAGGGATTTTAAGTCCTGATGGCGATGGAAGAGATTGCTGTCATGTGCTCGAGTGTTTTGTTCGATATGATGCGGCTTGTGAAGATTGCATTAATATATTTTCAAAAAATAGGCATAAAATAGTCCCCGCCACACTTGGTATTGCAAGGGTTAACACTACACAAAGAATTTTTATTTATCACCGATACGTTATTCACAGGTTCTTTTAGGAAGTGGGCAGTAACTCCCATCGGCCTCCTGGTAGGAGTAGTTGGCAACACCCTGACACTGCTGTCAGTCGGGCCTTATGCCTATCTCGTTGGATTCCAAAGAGTTCTGCTATGCACTGCTAGTTGGCAATGGCATCGTTTTCACATTGGTGGGTGGTGTCACATTGAACATAGTTCAGTCAGTTTGCATGAAGTATTTATAAATTACATACACAAATGTTCCTCGTAAACGAGTACATCTATTAGCAAAAATCTTATAAACACCCGTTCCTGAGATCAACCTGAACACGCAGCCAGGAGCCACGATGAAGACCTTAATTTATATATTTGTGGTATTACTTGTTTTCATATTCAATACTAATGTTGTTATTACAGCCAGACATTATTTTCTATAAGACGACAGGAAGTATTCGACCATGTACTTGTTAATGTATGTGTGATGTTTTATGGCAGTTCTCCTTTGAATAGTATTTTATGGAGTAGAGTACAAGCAGGCGGTTTGATTGTTTAACAGTAAATCTTACAGTGGACTCTTGGGGCTTGGACACCACGTGCAGCTGCTAGCGAAAGGAACATCTCAAAGCAGTTACCAGAGAAACAAAGCTGGTCCCAAGAATTTCTCGCAGGCAATGCTTTCGGCCGGAGAGGCGAAAAACAGCCTACCTGGGTCTACCTGTTAGGCATTTCTAGCCACAGCAAGGACAGGGGAGCAGGAAAGTAAGCAGGTCACCCGCCCAAGGCGTTTCGGCAGTGCCGTAAGCGCCTATTGTGTTCAGAGCTGGCATCCGTAAAATTCCGCAACTTTCCATGTTCATCTTGGACCCGGAGCTATACGTGGAGCCCGTAGCTACTGTCGTTACTTTGCCTGCATACGTTTTTGGGAAGCCTCGGGCCTTCTGAAGTATTTTAAGGAAATTGACGATATTTACGGCGGCTCTGACATGGTCTATGTTAGAACATAAAAGCACGTAGTTAAGTTTAGTTGGAGTCCCTGTAACATTCGGCTATCAAGATAATGATCTCTGTGATAAATGTGTTGTTCACGTTAGTCCTGCACGAAAACTGTCAGGCCACACTACCAAAAGTGGATACGGAAACACAGTTCGGGAGTGTAACGTCTTTTCCTCCCTGTGCGAAGATTTACGACTCGGTTATTGGATACTTCTCCAGCAGGGAAAAGAATGTTATTAACTTTGGTTAGGACTGGTCGCGAGGTTGAGCAGACGAGCTAGAGGGAGACTGGTGCTCGTGCATTCTTCTGATTTGCACGAAACCGTGTGGGGGCGGTTCCGTTGCGCTTTAGGAGTTCACGGAGTTTGGATGGAAAGGTGACGACCGGAGAAATGGTCTTCTAATTCAGACTCCGGTATGGAGAGGAAACTCTGGACTTGACTCTCGTTGTGAGTCGGTTGCACTCGGGACATTCATCCCGAGCGTCACTTCGTACTGGCGCTGCTCTTAACTGGGCTGGGGAGCCTGTGGTGAAGTCTTAGCTGTTATCGCGTAACTTTTTTTTGAATGAAAGAGAGTATTCTGATCATTGAATGAAATGTTTTCTTAAAAATCCTCTTTTATGATTGTTAAAAGCCACGGCTAAATTTTCTCAGGGCGCTATCGCCAGAAATATCATACGTATTCCAACGTGAAGACGTTCGTCTTACTCACGATGGATTAGAAAAAGTCTTTCTTTAATATTACGCGATAAGACAATTAAACACAATGCTTAATTATTTTTTCTGTGAGGCTTGATGCTCAAGGATAGCTGCCTATTTGCAATGGCAGCGTACACATTTATATAAATTACTCTTACTAAAACTGTACCTCTGGCCAAAAATGAATTGGAAAATATTACAAGACGGCGTTTTGTAATTATTGAGATTACTTTTTTAATATTTTTAGCATTAAATGACTGCTAAAGTAGCATATATCGCAGCTATGACAATGGTTAGGGAAACATTTAATTATTACGTAACTGAATCATTGGTAGGTAAGGTACTTACTACTGACAGAAACACAATTTTGAATAGTTTTTTTATATATTTTCAAAATATTACTAGTATTACTACAGATAATTCTATTAGTTAGAGACCGGGAAAAATAAGCGTCCGTCAGCTAGAACATCAGAATCAAGAAGACAATGAAACAAGAAACGTTCATTCGTTTTGTACCTAATGACAAAGATACTACACATTACTATTCTGACAGCGCATATGACGCTTCCATTGTTGTGTATCGATAATTCAATTTATACTCTTTTTTTTCTCCGGAGGCTATTCTATAAAAGCCCCCCCGAAATGCCACTTGCATAGTTACATAGAGTCTTATAATTGGCATTCCACGATAGCATATTTCCGTTTATAATGTCTACGTCCAAACAGGTGACGGTAGACGTATGGTATTAATATATTTTAGGTTTGCCTGCGACCAAACAGGTGACGACAGATTGATCATTGTATTATTAAGTTTGAAGTATGCCTACGTCCAAACAGGTGACTACGGACACATGTGATTTCAATATTTGTGATAATGCAGGTACTCCCTTGCAGTTCCTGCACATGGATGATTTTATTCTGAAGTTGAGTGGAATCTTTTTACTATCTTTCCTCGGAATAATTTCCTTTATGCTCCCCCATTTGGGTAAAAGCCACTGGGAAACCGAGGGAAAACCGTGACAGAGCTATAAGACTGTACTCTCATTCAACATTTAAAGACATAAATACAGGTATAAATTGTTTCAATACAGTTCATCGTCAGTGTTTATTACAAAATTTAGAATGTTCATTGTTAATCTTCTTCCGCGGTAAGCTGGTGAAGTGATGAGGGAGTGGGCGCCGGGTTGCGCCCCCGACAGAGCGTACTGCAAGTTGTGACGTCACCGAGGCGAGCGATCAGCTGACAAGTGACAGCTACGACCCGCACGCAGCCGCGTACCGGACGTGCTCCGTCTTCTGCCGTCCTAGCAGCTTTTCTCCTACAGCAAAATTTCATGAAATGCAAGAACAACAGCAGCATCAGTTCATTATAGGTAAACAGATGTTCATTCCTGCGGATGGGGAAAACACATAATTATTCGTCCTGTTTTATTGTTTCATCCAGCACCAGTTTATGTAGATTTGCATATGAATTAATCTTTCGCCTGTTAATACATACGAAGTCCACTGTATTGCTGTATGACGCTGTTCAAATGCACAGTTTGGGCCCCACAGTAGGCTGTTTACACAGTCTCTCTACTTCTGTCACACACCACACTGTATATAACGTCCTGATACACTTGCACAGATCAGCTGTTCTGTTCGCTTGCGCTGGCGGATTCCCATTTTTGACTTACTCCACGTTGATCATCCGTGAGATATTGATTTGCTGACGTCCGTTTAGATCAGCTGTGCTTCGAATACGTTAAGTGACCTCCTTGTCCGAAACACACTTCTTAGTTCGCCACGGTCTGTAAGCTGTTCATTACATTTAACCTTTATACACCAATATCTCTGGGCGTTGCACCGCTTATATTGTTTCATGAACACTGTTCATTACACTACAGTTCCCGTGTATGACGTTCCTTTTGGTCACACTGAATTCAGTTTATTGACACAACGTTCATTTGGGTTTATGCACACACAGTCACTGTTCTTTACAGTCTCTTGTGGTACATTAAATTGTGGCTGAAAACTTTAACATTTTATTTACATGAAGAAATACACACACAACGTGTTCGAGTGCACATTATAACTCAATAAAATGTACATTATGTATTGGTAGCATGAGTACCTTCCTGTTACTTACACTTGGCCAATTAGACCATTTTTTGGACTTTTCGACACTGGTCTGGTTTATACAATAACTTAGTTTGTTACATATATGTACAGGACTCCTGAATATGTATCTGCTTCCGCGATATTTTTTCGAATCACTGTACTTGACAGTCCGATTCGCTCAAAACGTTCATGGCTTGTACCATTAGGTGTACTACGCACATGACCAGTCAATAAATTCTTTAGTCCCTTTCAGAGTTCGAGATTTATCATTTCATTTGTCATTACGTATTTCAAATAAACTCTATTATGACATTAAGTACATGAAACTTTTACTACATACTAGGAAAAAAACTTTCATCTAGACTACCAACAAAAAGAAAATTCATTAACGAAAAGAAACACTTGCCAAGCCTAAACTTACATCTACTACTTACACACGTATTATTTATAAAAAAATTTCAAGTCCTTATATGATTGTAACTACTAGTAACGGTTCAATTATTCCCCATCCTAGCATCTCACATATTTCTAGTTTCCCTGCCTCCTTTTTCGACCATGGAAAGGAGTAATTAGTATTACAAAAGTCTTGTGTGGTATCACATCAATATATGTATAACCTCTGATGACCCCTGGTCTCTAAGACAATACTTCTATATGTTCCTTTAATAGCTGAGATAATTGTAATTGCTGCTCTGGCGCCAGATATATGGATTCCTCTGCTTTCTCTTTTATTGATTGACAGGAATCTGTGATACTAACATTCTCTCCACTGTGAGAGATATAATCTCTCCCACCAAAACACTGCTGCATATGCACTATTTATGGCAAATTACATTTGACTTTCTGACAATATTTGTCATGTATAGCTTTTGTGCGCAGCAGTTCCAGTTTCACTCTTACTTCTCCATTTTCTAAACTGCAGATACCTTGAGAGAGGTCCATATAGGCAATCCTTCCTCTCAAAATCTCCTAACTCAGAATACAGGCGACTCTCAATCCCTTTACAACTAGGAACGTGCAATTGAATGCTCCATTTCCCACAAATACGTTCATCTGTACCTGGCTATTCACTAACTGTGTTTGTGCACCAATGGCACCCGACATTTTGCAATTCTGAACTGGCAACACTTGCGCTTTATGCAATTGGCTCAATTTCCTTTAGAAATCATAACTCATCACATTAATTGTAGCTCCTGTATCTATTATGATATTGACCGGTATACTAAGAACTGTAGCCTAAACCACAGCCTGTATCAACTCACTATCTACTTGGTTACATCTCTTATTCTCAGATAAAAGTTCCTCCTTCATTCAAATGGTTCAAATGGCTCTGAGCACTATGCGACTTAACTTCTGAGGTCATCAGTCGCCTAGAACTTAGAACTAATTAAGCCTAACTAACCTAAGGACATCACACACATCCATGCCCGAGGCAGGATTCGAACCTGCGACCGTAGCGGTCGCTCGGTTCCAGACTGGAGCGCCTAGAACCGCACGGCCACTACGGCCGGCCCCTCCTTCATTCCAACACCGCTGTTATATCTTAACGTACTGACTACATCCTGTTTTTCTTTAGTCTCTTGTGAGCTCTCCCTCCGTCCCATGGCCAACAACGTCTTTAGTTTGTCGAATCGGTTGATGTAGGACGATCAACTATTCTCACACTTTGATTCTGGTTCTGGCAAGCCTTGAAGTACCGGCTTGACGGTGTTCGTTCCTACTATTACTATTGTTCGAGTATCTTGCGGGGTTATTCTGATTGTTCTGTCTCGGATACCAGGGTACTGCAAACCTGTTGCTCGCATCTCGTGGTCGTGCGGTAGCGTTCTCGCTTCCCACGCTCGGGTTCCCGGGTTCGATTCCCGGCGGGGTCAGGGATTTTCTCTACCTCGTGATGGCTGGGTGTTGTGTGCTGTCCTTAGGTTAGTTAGGTTTAAGTAGTTCTAAGTTCTAGGGGACTGATGAGCATAGATGTTAAGTCCCGTAGTGCTCAGAGCCATTTGAACCATTTGCAAACCTGTTGTTCCCCTGTGGCCCAGCGTCTCGCATCTGCTGTTGATTGCCACCTCCGGGGCCAAATCTTTCCACATATCATCGTTTTCATCTGTATTGGGGTGAACTGTTTCCTCAAGCATGTCTATTATTATTACCTTTGTCATCATTCGGATGACTGTTAAATGACTGATTTCCGTTCATAGGTTAACCATTGTCGTTTCGTTGATTAGAACAATTCCCACAATTATTCCAACCATTTTGTCTATTTTTGTTCTTTTCTCTATACTTGTAACCATTTCCATTGCTACTTTGCAACTTCAAGTCTTCCTGAATTAAGTCTATTGAATCCCAGACAGTCATTGTCTGGTACATGGATTAGTTTCTCTCTAATACTGGGTGAAGTCTGGCTTTTAATAGCACGATTTGAGATCGGTTCGTCCCAATATCGCGTTTTGTTGATATATTTTTCGAAATAATTTCTGAGGCTTCCTTGTTTAGGACTATATCCCTAGCGGACTTAACAAATGTGTGTGAAATCTTATAGGACTTAACTGCTAAGGTCATCAGGCCCTAAGCTTACACACTACTTAAGCTATCCTAGGGCCAAACACATACACCCATGCCCGAGGGAAGACTCGAACCTCCGCCGGGACCAGCCGCACAGTCCATGACTGCAGCGCCTTAAACCGCACGGCTAATCCCACGCGGCTATATCCCTAGGGACTGTGTTCTTCTTTTCTGAGTACAAGGTGACCAGTACTTATTTAAAAATGCTTTCTCAAAATGTTCACAGGTGTAGCCAGTTTCTGCTGCATCTGTCGCCCATAGAGCAGCATCTCCTATTTTGAGCAAAACAACTGCATCTTTTGCTTCTCAGTCCACGCTCTGGGCAATATGTTTCAAAAACTCTTTATGAATACTACCGGGTGAATATTTTTCTTGTCGGTGGAGAAGGTTTGAAACTGGTGGTGTTTAATTAAACTCTCCTCCATCATTATTGAAGACACAGTAGGCACAGCCCCCGCACCACTCAACTTTTAACTGTTAGGACTACACGTTCCGGCCTGTACCCCAAAAATTGTATTATAGGTGGCAGAGAACGGCGGATTTTCGTGTGAAACATGAGAAGCAGGTATATAATTGTCTTCCATTCTCGTGTTATTTATTCTTTCCTGTTCTGTCTCTCTAAGATGACGAGCCGAGGGAACTGCACTAATTGCGCGTGTCACTTCTGTCTGCAGTTTATCGTCCATCTTTCTACTTTTTCTACGACCTTCTTAGTATGTTCCGCTTGGAAATTCTGTATTATTTCCTCATTTCCTATCTCTATATTTTGTACCCTCTCGGTTATGTTCTGAATATCTCCCTTCATGCTACTCTGCTCTATCTGCAGGTTTTGTACGACTGTTGTTAGACTAGCTACCAAATTTGGCAATTCTTGCTACACTTGTTTCAAACTGGCTATGTCTGCTTTCATGACTTGGAAACTTTTAAGCCGTTCATATATTCTCTTTTCCCTCTATTATTCCCTTTACTCTCTCTGTCTTTCTCTCTCCTTCTGCTGTTTCTGGAACTGCTCTAGCTTCATTAGAATTGAAGTTACGGCGTGGTAGCGTTGCGCGGTGCACGTAACTATTTGCTTAGTTGCGGACGCAGCTGCTTCACCCGCAACAGTTGGGAACACACTGTTATTAACGCCACGCTCTAATGGCTCTGAGCACTATGGGACTTAACTTCTGAGGTCATGTCCCCTAGAACTTAGAACTACTTAAACCTAACTAAGCTAAGGACATCACACATATCCATGCCCGAGGCAGGATTCGAACCTGCGACCGTAGCGGTCGCGCGTTTCCAAACTGTAGCGCCTAGAACCGCTCGGCCACTTCGGCCGGCAACCCCACGCTCTATCTCTGCGCGCTGATGTACACTCTCAACTACATGACCCGTAATATTTTCTTGCATCTTTCTATTGGATGTAGATCCCATGGGGATTTCCTCCAATTCGTTATTACTACCCTCTCGTGCATTTGTTTCCATATCGACTTCTCTCCTAGGCTTACTACGTAATCTCATGGACTCTGAAAGAGGCATTATTCTTTCACAATTATTTTCATACGGCAATCACCACAATAATAATAATAATAAATACCTTCATTTTTATTGTCGGTTCTGTTCTTATTCAAATCAGGAATGCGCTCAAGGTCTTCAGTTTCTCTTAACATCGAAAATAATAATCCTCGTACACATGAAACAGATTAAATATACACTCCTGGAAATGGAAAAAAGAACACATTGACACCGGTGTGTCAGACCCACCATACTTGCTCTGGACACTGCGAGAGGGCTGTACAAGCAATGATCACACGCACGGCACAGCGGACACACCAGGAACCGCGGTGTTGGCCGTCGAATGGCGCAAGCTGCGCAGCATTTGTGCACCGCTGCCGTCAGTGTCAGCCAGTTTGCCGTGGCATACGGAGCTCCATCGCAGTCTTTAACACTGGTAGCATGCCGCGACAGCGTGGACGTGAACCGTATGTGCAGTTGACGGACTTTGAGCGAGGGCGTATAGTGGGCATGCGGGAGGCCGGGTGGACGTACCGCCGAAATGCTCAACACGTGGGGCGTGAGGTCTCCAACAGTACATCGATGTTGTCGCCAGTGGTCGGTGGAAGGTGCACGTGCCCGTCGACCTGGGACCGGACCGCAGCGACGCACGGATGCACGCCAAGACCGTAGGATCCTACGCAGTGCCGTAGGGGACCGCACCGCCACTTCCCAGCAAATTAGGGACACTGTTGCTTCTGGGGTATCGGCGAGGACCATTCGCAACCGTCTCCATGAAGCTGGGCTACGGTCCCGCACACCGTTAGGCCGTCTTCCGCTCACGCCCCAACATCGTGCAGCCCGCCTCCAGTGGTGTCGCGACAGGCGTGAATGGAGGAACGAATGGAGACGTGTCGTCTTCAGCGATGAGAGTCGCTTCTGCCTTGGTGCCAATGATGGTCGTATGCGTGTTTGGCGCCGTGCAGGTGAGCGCCACAATCAGGACTGCATACGACCGAGGCACACAGGGCCAACACCCGGCATCATGGTGTGGGGAGCGATCTCCTACACTGGCCGTACACCACTGGTGATCGTCGAGAGAACACTGAATAGTGCACGGTACATCCAAACCGTCATCGAACCCATCGTTCTACCATTCCTAGACCGGCAAGGGAACTTGCTGTTCCAACAGAACAATGCACGTCCGCATGTATCCCGTGCCACCCTACGTGCTCTAGAAGGTGTAAGTCAACTACCCTGGCCAGCAAGATCTCCGGATCTGTCCCCCATTGAGCATGTTTGGGACTGGATGAAGCGTCGTCTCACGCGGTCTGCACGTCCAGCACGAACGCTGGTCCAACTGAGGCACCAGGTGGAAATGGCATGGCAAGCCGTTCCACAGGACTACATCCAGCATCTCTACGATCGTCTCCATGGGAGAATAGCAGCCTGCATTGCTGCGAAAGGTGGATATACACTGTACTAGTGCCGACATTGTGCATGCTCTGTTGCCTGTGTCTATGTGCCTGTGGTTCTGTCAGTGTGATCATGTGATGTATCTGACCCCAGGAATGTGTCAATAAAGTTTCCCCTTCCTGGGACAATGAATTCATGGTGTTCTTATTTCAATTTCCAGGAGTGTACAAGCATTAATTTTCTTATGTTAATAATATATTCATTTCACATACATAAAAAAACAAAATTTTGAATGATTATTTTATATATATTCGAAATATTACTAGTATTACTACAGATAATTGTATTAGATACCGACCGTGAACTATAAGCGTCCGTCAGCTAGAACATCAGAACCAAGAAGACAATCCAACAAGAAACGTTAACCCCTTCTTGTACCGAATGACAAAGATACTACACATTACTGTTCTAAGAGCGCATATAGAGGATTTAATTTACACTCTTTTTTTTTTTCCTCCGGAGGTCATGCTTTTCTGTACGGACAGTTTGTACCTTAATCGTCTTGGACAATTAATTGTGACGATGACAGTCTTATTGGTGTCAGGTCTGCCGCCTTGACATTTGGTCTTCTTGTGTCCACTGCTGTAGAAGTGAGTCAAACTGGTCACTGGACTGACCAGCAAACAGAAGTAGAGGGCTGCGTTAGAGAGTAATTGCCATCACCAGCATGTAAGTTTGCACATTTCGTGAATGCACGTAACGAATTGCAGGCGTGGCAAATCGCTTCTCTGCAGACGCTTGCGCGGCGGCCGTAACCTGAGACAGCGCCATGCTCTGCCTTGTTGGGACAGACAGAGTCAGAGTCTCGCCACTTGTTGTCAGCTGCACCAACGTAGTGTAGCTTCTGTGTAGAATAAATCCATCAAAGTCCATTCAGCGTTAGATAATTTCAGTTTGCTTCACCCGTGTTTTGAACCAGGGTACATAGATGACACAGATAAACCTCAGTCTTTGCCAACTAAACGCCATCCAGTGGAGTGCTAATTATTTGCTGCTTCTATCTGTGTTGCCAACAGTTCATGATTTATTTGTCATCTCGCATAACTTGTGTTGTTTGTCCTATTTTATGATTAAATCAACTCTTGCCATTTTTGTAAAAGCTTAAACCCTTGTTGGTACATTAATCACCCGTCATAAACTGAGTGGAATAATGACGTATGACAATATTAATTTTTTTCTTCGGTCTATTTTTATTTAAGACCCTGGTAAGAGGGATAATCTCCAATGGAGGCTAGCAGTAGTGACTACTGTCAGAGGGCAGATTTAATCTAGCAGACGATTGGACAGATAGACGAGTCGATGACTTACAAGTTACTTTCACGGTATAAACTTAAAGTCACCTGTGGTCTTGCAAATCGAGCTACAAGACCAGTGTAGTCTTCCAAGTCCCCCAACTTGCCTTCCGTGCATGCGTCACTCTTCCCCTCTCTGGAAGGTTCCAGAGGCTGGCATTGCTTCTATATAAGTGCAACACTGTGCCAAACCAGGCAGTGAGCGATTTTAACTCCTGATGATGATGGCGGAGACTGATATCATGAGCTCGAGTGTTTTATCTGATGTGATGCAGCTTGTAAACGGAAAAGGTTGCACTGTTACATTCTCGAAATATGGGCATAAAATAACCCCCATCCCACTTGGTATGGCGCCGGCCGGTGTGGCCGAGCGTTTCTAGGCGCTACAGTCTGGAACCGCTCGACCGCTACGGTCGCAGGTTCGAATCCTGCCTCAGGCATGGATGTGTGTGATGTCCTTAGGTTAGTTAGGTTTAACTAGTTCTATGTTCTAGGGGACTGATGACCTTAGATGTTAAGTCCCATAGTGCTCAGGGCAATTTGAACAATTTGAGCCGCTTGACATTGCGACTGTTAACTCCATACCAAAACATTTGTGTTTATCACCTCTGATACGTCCTGTATCACAGTTTATTTTAGGAAGTTCGCAGTAGCTTACACTAGCCTCCTGCCATGCACCGCTAGTTGGCAATGACAAGAGTGGTAGTGGGAGTGACGTTCATCGTAGTACAGTCAGTTTCCATAAAATATTTATAGATTGCATACACAAATGTTACCCGTGAGTACGTCTGTTAGCGATAATGTTATCAAGATCCCTAGAGTAGTTCCTGAAATTAACCCGTTCTGACAGAAACCACGAACGGTACGATAATTTATATATCTGTAGTTTACGCGACCGTTTTCGTGAGAACAGTGACGTAACATGTGTATTCATAATCAAGTACCAGTTCCATTGGAATATTTAATCGCTACCAAGGAACATGATACTTTGCAGTACTAGTGATCGTCGGCAATTGCCTAATGCAACCTTACTCTACATTCACCTCTGATTCGATTTTGCTTGCCTTATATCAGTGAGAGGATAGTGAAATTGTTCTGGACAATGCAGAAACACACGAGCTACAATGGGAGTGGAACTAGGCCAGACGTTTCGCAGAAGCCCATGGGCTGGACAGCCTCTGTATTGCCAAGTTGGGTTGCCCAAATCATCATGAATGAACACAGATAAGGATCTTCTGTTGTGCAAGCCGCCTCTCGCTATACATTTTAGAACTCAGGAGAGGGGACTAAGAAGGAACATTTTTATCAAAGGGCACTATTCATACAAAATTAGAAAGTCAAGTTTCTATGTCCACCACCGGATGCCACAGACAAATGGAATGGGAAACCGCACAGTTTGGCTCTTTCAAGTCGTAGATGCCACGGGGTGTGTTGTCTTTACAAAAACCAAATGTTTACGTGGAGTAAGAGTCACACAGACGGACTAACGTGAACAAACAAGAGGGTAGACAGGGAAGCTCTGCTGTGCCGATGAGGATTTCCTTATTGGTCACAAAAGAGACTGGCACGAACTTTCTCGGTGTGAAATGTTAGAACGAACGTCACTGGTTAAGCAACAAGGGGAGAACCCTGAGAAAGGGACTAGCGCGTCCTAAAGCGCTGTTTTATCGGTCAGTGTTCTGAAGATCAGAAGCCCGACCAATCTCAGCACAATAAGAGATGCGAAATGTGTGAATCCGAGGCAGGATTCGAACCTGTGACCGTAGCGGTCTCGCGGTTCCAGATTGTAGCGCCCAGAACCTCACGGCCACTCCGGCCGGCCATTACATTCTTGTCTCACTTCATATCGCTGTGCAATGTTACGCCCAAATATTTAATCGACGTGACTGTGTCAAGCTCTACACTACTAATGAAGTATTCAGACATTACAGGATTCTTTTTCCTATTCATCTGCATTAATTTACATTTATCTATATTTAGAGTTAGCTGCCATTCTTTACACCAATCACAAATTCTGCCCAAGTCATCTTGTATCCTCCTACAGTCACTCAACGACGACACCTTCCCGTACACCACAGCATCGTCTGCAAACAGCCGCACATTGCAATCCACCCCATCTAAAAGATCATTTATGTAGATATAAAACAACAGCAATAGAAGAAGACGGACACAAGTAGGCGGAAGAAGACTATTCGGGCCGATGGTGTACAATGCACCTTGAAGTAACGTTGCCACCCAGCTGTGGCTCGTGCAGCCCGTGTGGTCCTCCCTGCAGGGAATAAAACGCGGCTAATGAGGCGCAGAGCCGTGAGGACAGACCGCAACGCGGCGATCCAAGCCGGCCATCTGTTCGCGGTGGTGGTGCTGGTGGTGGTGGTGGTGCCGGCTGGGGCTGTGGTGGCGGGCCGGGAGGAGCGGCCCCGGCCGGCAGCCCACACGTCGCGACGCCGCCGCTCCTGCTGCCACCGCCCTTCGGATATTTAATCGGCTTTGCGACTTATCTGGCCGGGTTAAATTCTGCCGGTCCTCCGCGGCCTGCCCGGCCAACCTAAGCTCCAACTGCAAAGCCGCCGGATTTGCCCGCCACCCGCCTGCCGCCTGCGTGCCTACTAACACGGCGGCGTCGGCGGACCGCCCCCACGTCACCGGCCGTCGAGCAGCCGTAAGCGATCTGCCCGGCTTAGCGACTTCTTCTCCCCCCCCTGTACCGCGGCCCCGCTCACCGACCAGATTTTCGTCGCTGTTGACTCCAAATCTGGTATTTCTTGCATCTCCCATGGATGTCAATTTTTCGCCGTTTCTCATATCGACCCTTTATGGTGGCAAGGTTGGCCTTGTCAGAATCGGAGAAGAAACAAATTGAAACTGTGTGCCAGACCGAGACCTGAAATCGGGACCTTTGCCTTTCTCGGGCAAGTGCTCTACCATGTGAGCTACACGAGCACGATACACGACCCGTCCTTACAGCTTTAATTCCGCTGATTTCACTCTGGAGACATCCCCCTGGCAGTGGCTAAACCATTTCTCCGCAGTATCTTGACTTCCAGGAGCGCTAGTTCTGCAAGGTTTGCAGGAGGGTGTCTGTGGAGTTTGGAAGGTAGGAGTCGAGGTACTGGCTGAACTAAAGCTGTGAGGACGGGTCGCGAGTCGCGCTTGGGTAGTTCAGCTGGTAGAGCACTTGCCCTCAAAAGGAAAAAGGTCCCTAGTTCGATTCTCGGACCGGCACAGAACTTTAATCTGCCAGTAAGTTTCATATCAGCGCGCGCTCCGCTGCAGAGTGAAAATTTCATTCTCTAAGAAGAAGAGTTGTTAAGTCAAACAATGGAAACTCCTGATAGACACACGGCATGTGATCAAAAGTATCCGGAGACCTCCAAAACATACCTTTTTCATATTAAATGCATTGTGCTGCCACCTGCTGGCAGGTATTCCATATCAGCAACCTCAGTAGTCATTAGACATTGTGAGAGAGCAGAATGGGGCGCTCCTCGAACCTCACTTCGAACGTGGTCAGGTGATTCAGGGTCACTTGTGTCATACGTCTCTACGCGAGATTTCCGCACTCCTAAACATCCCTAGGTCCATTGTTTCCCATGTGATAGTGAAGTGGAAACGTGAAGGGACACGTACAGCACAAAAACGTGCAGACCGACCTGGTCTGTTGACTGATAGAGTCCGACGACAGTTGAAGACGATCGTAATGTGTAATAAGCAGACATCTATCCAGGCCAACACACAGGAATTCCAAACTGCATTATGATCCACTGAAAGTACTATGAAAATTACACGGGAGCTGAGAGAACTTGGATTTCATGGTCGAGCAGCAGCTCATAAGCCACACATCACGCCGGTAAATTCCGAACGACGCCTCGCTTGGCGCAAGGAGCGTAAACTTTGGACGATTGAACAGTGGAAAAACGTTGTGTGGAGTGACGAATCACGGTACACAATGTGGCGATTCGATGGCAGGGTGTGGATATGGCGAATGCCCGGTGAATGTTATCTGCCAGCGCGTGTAGTGCCAACAGTAAAATTCGGAGGTGGTGGTGTTATGGTGTGGTCGTGTTTTTCATGGAGAGGGCTTGCACCCCATGTTGTTTTGCGTGGAACTATCACAGCACAGGCCTACGTTGATGTTTTAAGCACCTTCTTCCTTCCCACTGTTGAAGAGCAATTGGAGGATGGCGATTGCATCTTTCAACACTATCTACCACTTGTTCATAATGCACGGCCTGTGGCGGTGTGGTTACACGACAATAACATCCCTGTAATGGACTGGCCTGCACAGAGTCCTGACCTGAGCCCTATGGAACACCTTTGGGATGTTTAGGAACACCGACTTCGTGCCAGGTCTCACCGACTGACATCAATACTTCTCCTCAGTGCAACACTCCGTGAAGAACGGGCTGGCATTCGCCAAGAAACCTTCCAGCACCTGATTGAATGTATGTTTGCGAGAGTGAAAGCTGTCATCAAGGATAAGGCTGGGCCAACACCATATTAAATTCCAGCATTAGCGATGATTGGCGCCACGAACTTGTAAGTTATTTTCAGCCAAGTGTCCGAATACTTTTGATTACATAGTGTATCAACCATAGCCGTCCGAAGTGGCCGTGCGGTTCTAGGCTCTGCAGTCTGGAACCGCGAGACCGCTACGGTAGCAGTTTCGAATCCTACCTCGGGCATGGATGTGTGTGATGTCCTTAGGTTAGTTAGGTTTAACTAGTTCTAAGTTCTAGGGCACTAATGACCTCCGAAGTTGAGTCCCATTCCGCTGAGAGCCATTTTTGTATCAACCATATAGGAAAAGCCAGATTGCACTTACCGTAAAGTTGACACGCCAAGTTGCAGACAGACAGACACACGCACACACAAACACACACACACACACACACACACACACACACACAAGCAAGCACACCTCACCTCACGCACACTCGATCGTCTACTCCAGCATCGCGGGCCGAAATGCAACATCACGTGGGATGCAAGCAGCAATCTGGATGGGGTGGAAATGGGAAGGGATAGTAGTGTACGGGCGGGTGGGAAGGCGAACGCTGTTTGGTCGAGTGTGAGGTGTGCTTGCTTGTGTGTGTATGTGTGTGTGTGTGTGTGTGTGTGTGTGTGTGTGCGTGTGTGTGTGTGTGTGTGTGTGTGTGTGTGTGCATGCACGCGCGCGAGCTTGTGTGTGTGTGTGTGTGTGTGTGTGTTTTTTTACTGACGATGGCTGTGTCCGAAAACTATAGATGACTTTTAATTGTGCCTGGCTGAAACATGACGTGTTTTCTGTACGGTAAGTAGTAATCTGTCTTTTCTTACATTGTGAAAAAGAGCTGTTAGTGTAACAAATTTCTATCTATCTTCTGCCACTCTTGTTGCAATCTATGGAGAAAAAACCGAGTCACAAGAAAGCCCTAGTTCCAACTGATGTCACTATCTTTCATTCGTTGGGAAGACAAGGTTTTATTTTGACAGATTGGACTTTGTGTTTCTGTAAATGAATTTCAGTTATGAATGACAGTCACAAGCACTCAGTTGGAACCTTGTTATACGCGAATGCGCTCTAGTGAGTTATCAAGAGAAGTGTCCAAAAGAAAATATATGTCAATTGCAAATCTGACAGGCATATTTTTGTCACAGAACTCAATTTCGGATTCAACGAGAGAAACTCTAATCTGCGCGGCCTGTATGAAGAATATAAAGTGTCAAAAACGTACTGAGACGTGGTACTTACGGAAACGCAGATTTCGGTGTAGATGGGGCCTTACTCAGTTAACGTTAGTTGCTGAGTTTCTTTAAACCACGTGCACTTTATTTGAAACCAATGGCAAGTGAGTTTGACAAAAAGGAACAATTATCAAATTTGAATGTTAAGACACAATGTGTAATAAAAAATTCTTAAACAGTTTACACTCACGGCTGAAGGCCTTATTGACCAGAAATCCAACGTACTTGTCGGCTCAGGGCCCCAATAGTAATAACTCAAAATGGTTCAAATGGCTCTAAGCACTATAGGACTTAACATTTCAGGTCATCATTCCCCTAGACTTAGAACTACTTAAACCTAACTAACCTAAGGACATCGCACACATCCATGCCAGCGGTAGGTTTCGAACAGCGCAGTTCCGGACTGAATAGATTAGAAAACTCAAAACAATTTGACGGCTGAAGGCCCAGATAGCAAATTCTTAGTAAAATATTATAAAAAAAGGACAATCATATTAAGAGATCAGATCCAATTAAAAATTCTTAAGACAAATTGCATTGATAGCTGAAGGCCTTATTGACAGTGATCACAATCTGACCAAATCAAGACAGAAGTAAGCCTCAGACAGTGCTGCAAGAATAGACCTGGCAAAGTCAATCAACTTCGTAGACGATGAGACAGACAGCCAAAAGTTGCATTCACTGTATGGGATGGGAACTCAAACTAGTGATAGTGTAAACACAGACCAACATTCTTGCAAGATCTACCTAACGTCTGACAACCAACACAACAATGGAATAGCCCAGGCAAGACGGAACCGGCAGACAGCTCTGCGTCTTCAGAATCCAGAAGCAGAAGGAACCACTACGACCAAGGTAGTCCAAAAGAACAAAATATCCGAGCCACAATCAAGGAGGCTGTCGAACTACACGCCTTTCCGGAGAGCAGCGGCAAAGCGAGGAAAGTTACACTGCCGTGAAAATACACTAACCAGCATTAGCGGCCACTAGGCAGAAAATTACCGCTGCTTGAACTTCATCAATGAGCACAAGGGATTGAATGATTAATAATAAGAAGCAGAGGATGGCTAATTAATTTCGCCCACTCTAAAAACTCCACTTGTTGCTCTTCATCTCAGCGACCCCGTGAGCAGCAGTGCCCGAATAAATGGCGTGATCTCAAAATAGTAGAGATTTCACTACAAGCGTTAATGTTCACTCAACTCAAACGTCCAGGGTCTGGTGGACAACGAAGTTGTGGCCCCCGCAACTACAGCTCCTCGATCTCGCAGTGCGTGCCAACGGTCCCGGTATGTGCGCTCGCTGTTGCTCCGTCCCAACCGAACTACCGACACACCCGACCTGGAAAACACTTGATGTCCTTCCAAAGTTAATACCACGGTACTAGATATCGATAAAAGCTGCTGCTGCCACTCAAGGACAGACAACGCTAGCAAACGTAGTGGCGCCAGTAAACACAAAACGAGACGCCACTATTCCTATTACACGATGCCAACATACCAACGGCACTAACGCGAGCTGCACATTGCTCAACCTCCCCCCCCCCCTTTCAAACACCAACCTGAGGGTAACCCAACAAGTGGCCTAACCAAACTTAATTTGATTAAGATGGATCTGTTATTTCTTACCGTTGCGGTTATCCTTAATCAGAAGATTAACTGGGCTTAAAACACGCATAATAGTACAGGCATACAGGAAACGGGGGGTGAACTTACCAAGGTTTCCCACACGCACCTCCCCCCCCCCCCCCCCCCCGGGAAAATTACAGATATACACCTGGTCTCATGGTTTACCCCTAAAGACTCGGCGATTACAGTTGTATCGGTCAGCTTGTTTGTTGTGGGCCCTGAGAATATTGTGGCTGGCACGATTCGAGATTTCCTTGACGATCTGAGTGGTAGTATACGAAGGTATTAAATCTTAAATTCCCCATAAGTTCGAAAGAAGGGATTAACAGTATAAGCAGAGATCAAGGAAACTGGAGTCCCCTTCAAAGCTTCATGGCTGGCGGTATTGAAGGCAAAACTAAGCCAAGGGAGGCTAGAATCCCACTCACTGGGCGCCTCCTGATGGAAGATAGTCAGTGCGGATTTGAGATTACGATTGACCCTCTCAGCGAAAGAGCCCTGCGGGTAATACGGAGTGGTAGTCACGAGTCTCATACCGCTTTGAAAACAGAAGGCCGTGAGGGGAGCCGAAGGAAAGGCCGGCGCATTATCACAAACGATTTGCTTAGGGGGCGCAAAAACACTAAATACGTTACTTAAATGCGCAATGGTAGTAACAGCAGTCACGTTACTAGTCGGAAGAAGCCAGATAAACCTCGAAAACGCGTCAATAATAACCAATACGTACCGATGGGATCTTTTGGTGCGAGGTAATGGCCCGACATAATCGATATAGAGTTTGTCCATGCGGCAGGATTCGCGCTCAGAACTCAAGAAACACTGTTGGAAAGCGCCCTTAGGCTTGGGCACACGACACAACCGATATCGAGAAAACATCTCTCTAACGTCTCGCTCCATAGATGGCCAAATCAAATGCTCCTTAATTTTGTGCAAGGTCTTACAGGTTCCTAAATGCCCGCCAATAAACGAGTTGTGAAAGTAATGGAAAACGGGGTGTACCAGGGCGGCTGGTAGACAGATCTTCAACTCCTTGGCACGTCCCACCCTTTTACACAAAAAGCCTTTCCTGATGACGTATCCATCCAAAGCTTCCCCCTCCCACAGCCGTACCTTAACCGGTCCCCAAGTGGGGTCCTGATCCTGATGGTCGGCAAAGTCACTAAACAAATGAGGAATACCACCTAACACGACACAACTAAGATTGCCTTCCTCTGTTTATTGGGCGCGCTCACTAGATAGATGTTCACTGATATACGGCTGAGGACGTCCGCGAACACATTCTCAGTCCACTTAACATGTTTAACCTCGAACTGTAACGCTGAAATGCGTACTGCCCACCAGGTGATACGACCAGTTTTACGCACCCAGCTTAATACTTGATCGTCGGTTTCTAGCCGAAATAAAAGCTATACGACTCCAGCGCGAACAAGACGGCCAATGCCTCACATTCGTAAACGGAATATTTAAGCTCGGCACTGGTTAGCCGACGAGACGCTAATGGCTGCCTTTGACCCTCCTGTAGGAGGATGGCCGAAATACCCGCATTAGATGAGTCAGTTTGTACAATAATTTTTTAATTAAAATCAGGCAGGACCGGAGGGTTGACAATAGCTGCTTTACAGTGGTCAAACGCGGACTCTTGGGCAGGTCCCCACTCAAAACGCACCCTTGTCGACGCAATTCATTTAAAGGGGCCACCAAATGTGCAAAATTAGGGACAAAATGCCGAAAATAATTCGCCATGCCCATAAACCTGGCAATCCCACGTTTATCCGCAGGTGGCTGGAGAGCTCTCAATGCCTTCGTCCGCTCCTGGGCAATGAGAACACCCTCGCCTGATGCTAGGTGACCTAAGAAAGGTACCTGCTGCCTAGCTAATGTCACCTTACTGGTTTTAACAATCAAACCGGCTCCCTGCAATCTGGCAAAAACTTGCTGGATATGTTCCAGATACTCCTGAAACGAACGGCAATAGATAAGTCGTCCAAATACACTCCTGGAAATTGAAATAAGAACACCGTGAATTCATTGTCCCAAGAAGGGGAAACTTTATTGACACATTCCTGGGGTCAGATACATCACATGATCACACTGACAGAACCACAGGCACATAGACACAGGCAACAGAGCATGCACAATGTCGGCACTAGTACAGTGTATATCTACCTTTCGCAGCAATGCAGGCTGCTATTCTCCCATGGAGACGATCGTAGAGATGCTGGATGTAGTCCTGTGGAACGGCTTGCCATGCCATTTCCACCTGGCGCCTGAGTTGGACCAGCGTTCGTGCTGGACGTGCAGACCGCGTGAGACGACGCTTCATCCAGTCCCAAAGATGCTCAATGGGGGACAGATCCGGAGATCTTGCTGGCCAGGGTAGTTGACTTACACCTTCTAGAGCACGTTGGGTGGCACGGGATACATGCGGACGTGCATTGTCCTGTTGGAACAGCAAGTTCCCTTGCCGGTCTAGGAATGGTAGAACGATGGGTTCGATGACGGTTTGGATGTACCGTGCACTATTCAGTGTCCCCTCGACGATCACCAGTGGTGTACGGCCAGTGTAGGAGATCGCTCCCCACACCATGATGCCGGGTGTTGGCCCTGTGTGCCTCGGTCGTATGCAGTCCTGATTGTGGCGCTCACCTGCACGGCGCCAAACACGCATACGACCATCATTGGCACCAAGGCAGAAGCGACTCTCATCGCTGAAGACGACACGTCTCCATTCGTCCCTCCATTCACGCCTGTCGCGACACCACTGGAGGCGGGCTGCACGATGTTGGGGCGTGAGCGGAAGACGGCCCAACGGTGTGCGGACCGTAGCCCTGCTTCATGGAGACGGTTGCGAATGGTCCTCGCCGATACCCTAGGAGCAAGTGGCAAGTGGCGGTGCGGTCCCCTACGGCACTGCGTAGGATCCTACGGTCTTGGCGTGCATCCGTGCGTCGCTGCGGTCCGGTGCCAGGTCGACGGGCACGTGCACCTTCCGCCGACCACTGGTGACAACGTCGATGTACTGTGGAGACCTCACGCCCCACGTGTTGAGCAATTCGGCGGTACGTCCACCCGGCCTCCCGCATGCCCACTATACGCCCTCGCTCAAAGTCCGTCAACTGCACATACGGTTCACGTCCACGCTGTCGCGGCATGCTACCAGTGTTAAAGACTGCGATGGAGCTCCGTATGCCACGGCAAATTGGCTGACACTGACGGCGGCGGTGCACAAATGCTGCGCAGCTAGCGCCATTCGACGGCCAACACCGCGATTCCTGGTGTGTCCGCTGTGCCGTGCGTGTGATCATTGCTTGTACAGCCCTCTCGCAGTGTCCGGAGCAAGTATGGTGGGTCAGACACACCGGTGTCAATGTGTTCTTTTCTCCATTTCCAGGAGTGTAGTTATACACACACAGTAATTTCAAGTCCCCAAGGATATTATCCAGTACAAGAGTAAGAACAGCCACACAGGTAGCCAAACCATAGGGAACTCTGTTAAACAGATTTCTATCAGTAGAAAATGCTGTAACATGTTTACATTCATCGGCTAAGGGGCTGTGATAATAGGCTCGATTCAGATCGAGCACAGTGACCAATTAGCGCCGGTAAACCAAGTAAAAGAGTTATGAAGATCTGGTAAAGGAACTAATTCGTCGAAAACCTTGTGGTTCATGCGCCGGTAGTCAACAACAGGCCGAAAATCCCGCCCCTGATCCTTAGGAACAAGGAATATGGGGGAAGCCTAAGCAGAATGCCTAATAACTCCTTGCTTAAGCATGTTAGAGATCTTTCATCTTAGTATTTTTATCTTAGACGGTGAGAGATGATATGGGGACTGCCTAATTGGAATATCGTCAGAGAGACGAATATGGTAGTCAAGAACATTAGTAACCCCCAGTCTATCACAAAGAAGTTGGGGGAACCTCTGCAACAAATCCACTAGTTCAGAGGCCTGCTGTGAAGACAGACTGGTGAGATCAAACTCATTAACCTTAGCATCAACAGCCAGCATGCCGACATTTCGACGCACCTTAGCTTAGCACATTCACAGAACCCAAACTTCTGAGCATAAGCGAACTTAAGGAAGAAGGTATACCCGGAATAATCCAAGACAAGACCAGTTTTATTGATAAAATCACATCCCAAAATCAAATCAACCGGCAGTTTCTTAATCAGGGCCAAAGACAATGGCCAGGAGAAAACCCCAACCGAAATACTCCCTCGGATCTAACCATGCAGAGGCAACACCTGCCCATTGGCAACTCGAGATCTCTGCACCGAAGAAGGGACCGGTCTACGTCTCGCAAGATGACCAAATTCAAGAACCCATAGGAAGCTCAACAATGAAAAGGAGCTACCAGAATCCAAAAGGGCACAAATATGTTCGCCATCCACTCGAGAACGAGTACAGGGCAGTGGGGGTGATGATGGAGCAGCGACACAGGCACACCAGGGTGTAAAGGCTCGACACCGGGGTCGATGCCCAGCCGGGTGTGATTTATTAACTCTAGTTGTCCGCGGGTGAACGCAAGCACGAACTAAATGCCCTGTTCGTCCGCACCTGAAACAAAGCCGGGATTTCCCTTTAGCAGATTTATTGACTCAGTGTGTCCGCGGCTGAATGCTAGTACGAGCTAAATGGCCAGTTCGACCGCACGTAAAACAACGCCGCGATTCCTCTTTAGCAGACTCAGTTGGTGTTGGTAATCCGGAGTCCGTTCGGTGACGCCCACTGGCTGAACCTTAACTTCGCGATGTCCGATTAAAATAATTCTTAAGACAAATTGCATTCATGGCTGAAGGCCTTTTGTGATAGTGATTGTGGTGTCACCGCCAGACACCACACTTGCTAGGTGGTAGCCTTTAAATCGGCCGCGGTCCGTTAGTATACGTCGGACCCGCGTGTCGCCACTGTCAGTGATTGCAGACCGAGCGCCGCCACACGGCAGGTCTAGAAAGACGTCCTAGCACTCGCCCAGTTGTACAGCCGACTTTGCTAGCGAAGCTACACTGACAAGTACGCTCTCATTTGCCGAGACGACAGTTAGCACAGCCTTCAGCTACATCATTTGCTACGACCTAGCAAGGCGCCATTACCAGTATATTGAGATTGCACTTCTGTATCATCAAGACCGATGTTCTCCAATTATGGAATAAAGTTAAGTATTACATCAACTACGTACTTTATTTATTAGACTCAACTCCTTTAACTGTTCCACACCTCACGCAAGTCTGCGTGAGCTAAACGCGTGCAATTCGGCCTCCTCTAGCAACACGGTGTTGGCTCTTCTGCCAACACATCAGTGATCACAATCTGACTAAATCAAGGGAGAAGTGGGCCCTAGACAGTGCTCCAAGTATCGACCTGGGTAAGTCACTTAACTTCGTAAACGGTGAGACAGGCAACCAAAAGTTGCATTCACTTAATCGGATGGCAACTCAAACTAGTGACAGTGCAAATGCAGACAAACACTCGTGCAAAATCTACCTAACGTCTGACAACCAACACAACGATGGAATAACCCAGGCAAGGCGGAAACGGCAGACAGCTCTACGTCTTCAGAATCCGGTGTTTATTACATCCAGAAACAGAAGGAACCACTACGACCAAGGTAGTCCAAAAGAACCAAATATCAGAGCCACAATCAAGGAGGCTGTCGAACTACACACCTTACCGGAAAGCAGCTGCAAGGCAAGGAAAGGTACACTGCCGTGAAAATACGCTAACCTGCGTTAGCGGCCACTAGGCAGAAAATTACCGCTGCTTGAACTTCACCAATAAACACAAGGGATTAAATGATTAATAATAAGAAGCATAGGGTGTCTAATTATTTCGGCCAACTCCAAAAACTCTACTCGTTGTCCTTCATCTCAGCGACTCCGTGAGCAGCAGTGCCCGAATAAATGGTGTGATCTCGAAGTATTGGAGGTTTCATTACTGCGTTAATGTTCACTCAACTCAAACGTCCTGGGTCCGGTGGACAACCAGGTTGTGGCCCTCAAATCAGCCCCTTCATCCAGCAGTGCCTGCTAGTGGTCCCGACATGACTATGCGCTGTCGGACCTTACTGTTGCTCTGTCCGAACTGAACTACCGACACATCCGACCCGGAAAACACTTCACGTCCTTCCAAAGATAGGACCACGTACTAGATATCGATAAACGCTGCTGCTGCCACTCACGGACAGACAACGCTAGCAAACGTAGTGGCGCCAGTAAACACAGGAAGAAAACGAGACGTCACTATCCCTATTACACGATGCCAACCTACCGACGGCACCAACGTGAGCTGCACAGGGCTCATGTACAACAGTCTCAGTGAAAATTTGGAAAAAAGTTACTGCAAACTCATTACAGCAAAAGAAACAAACAGGACACTCAGAGATGAGCACAGTAAAAGACGTCAATTCCTGAGTTTTTCTCTGACATTCAGAATGTGATCTCAGGTCCATTAGCAGAAGTTAGAACATCTATTTAAAAAAGACAACTAAGTTTATATAATTTAACTTATCATGTTCAAGCAGTAAAACTGTATATTGTGCTTTCTGGAGAGAAGATCTGGCAGATCGGGAAATTACCTTTCTACTGCTATGAAATCCATTCTAGACAAGGTAAATGGTGAACATGATTTTACCGAGCTGAGGCATGGAGCGATGCTTGCGTTATGGAGAACTGGAATTCCTTTATTTCCTGTAATGTTCTGAATTTCCTCAACCAAAGTCCTCATGTAATTAAAATCACAGTCTATTATTCTGTGGTTCAACAAAACGTTGTGGGAAAGGTCAACTTCAAATTTCGCTGATAAGAGACATGATCAAAGGAGACAACTTTAACGTCTGAAGATCATGCATGTTCAAAATTGACTGGAAAACTAAAGTAAAAATATTGAATAATGTCAAATCGTTGCTATAGAAAGATTAAATGAAAGATGTCAGTAACATGCTGAAGCACACGCCTTCCTGTGGCTCAAAAATATAATAAACGAAACTGAAACATGACTGCCTTCACTGAACTGAAATTTAAATAGAACTATTTTTTCATTATTGAATTATTTGCCTTTTAACTAACGATAAATTGAATATTTGTATAGTTATTAATTTGCATTAATCAGTTCTTGACCTCTTAACAAACATTAGGATTTAAACAAAGAAAATATATATGATATAATTAGTTGATTTCTGAAAAAAAAGAAAAGCGGATTTTGCTCTTACAAATTAACTGAAAAAACAAGTATAAACGTAAGTGCCAATGCGTGAGACATATGAATAACATGATCAGATGCCAATTTCTTGTAGTTTTCAGAGGTTGTTGGCAGCAGCAAATACGCAAAGAATACGGCATGGGGAAGGTTAATGCAGTTATATCACACGTTTATTGCAATGTATTTGTAAACATTCTATACATCTCATTGTGACTGGTACTGATTGGTATCACAACAAAAATATCATTACTGTAGGTGCAAAGGCAATTGAATACTGAGTTAGCGAAACTTTGACTTTAATTTACACAAAAGGAAAGAAGTATACTTGACATCTTGTCATTACTGCGCTGGTAGAATCTTGTGCCAGCACACCATGTGGCAAAGAGGTTGCGAGAAGATCGATAGAGGATAACGACAGGCTTGCAAGAATTGCAAGAAACGCGCCACCAACGCCACCGGTGTTTAGATCGCTTCCACAGCCTAGTTAGTTCCAGTCTGTCATCCACTGAGTCACCGAGACATCAGTCGCAGACAGCACTAGCGACCAGAGTACTGTACATAGCGAACTTGTACTTCACCAGCAGTGAGGCTAACGTGTATTACAGAAAGAGGATACCGGCCACCAACCAACATCCTCTGCTTCCCATGGTACAGCCCTGCAGTGTCAATGAGACGACACAAAAATTACAAAGGGTCGATATATCATACACATCGATGAAGTTAATTCTGTTTAACTCGAGTCGTTGCGTCGTGTTGTTGCAATTCTTCTACTCGTCATCATCAGGTGAAACCCTTGCCTGAAGACGAAGAGAGGGAAAATTGTCGAAACGTTGCGACAATACGACACAACGATTCGACTGACAATCCGAGAAATTTAATCAATGAAATACACCAAGAAATCTCTCATTCCCGTACATTATTCACCTTGTTATCAGTAGCTGACACTCCGACACAATCAGTACAACATTCTTTTCGGAATGTGTTTCAGCACCGTCCACATTAATCTAGGAAGGTATTTTTATGTTACGCAACATACAAGACAGGAAGATTAGGATTTTCTGGCTCCTTGAGAACGAAGCTATTGGAGACGTTTAGTATCATCGGCGAGAATAATGAAATAAATCCTATGTCCTTGTCAAAGGAGCCATAGAACTATCCTGTGAATCGTCCTACTTACAGGCAATCCGGGCAACCTACATTAGAACCTCTGGAAGCTGGTTTGATCGCCACTGCTCCGGGATTTTGTTGCGATATGCTATTCACTGTAGCAATCCAATCGCTACTTTACTCTCAGAAAGCCTACATCTTCGCGATCAAAAAAAAACATTTTTTTAGTCATCCATATTCTGACTGGTCTGAGGCAGATCGCCACCATTTCTGCTGTTGAACTTTTCATCGCAGAGTAGCAATTGCAACTATGTCATCAGTTACTCACTGCATATTTTCAAATCTCTGTAGTTTTTACCTTCTGCAGCTCTCTATAGTACCACTATTATTCCCTGATGTCTTAACAGATGTGTTAACAGGTGTACTACCATCCTGTCCCTTTTCCTTATCAATGTTTCCAAGCATTCCTTTCCTCGCTGATTCTGAAGAAAGCCTGTTTATTTCTTACGTTATCAGTTCATCCAGTTTTTAAAATTCGTCTCTAGCAACACATCTAAATTGCTTCGATTCTATTGTGTTCCGGTTTTCTCACGGTCCATCTCTCACTACCGTAAAATATTTTGCTCCAAACCTACATTCTCAGAAATTTCTTACTAAAAATAAGGCATATGTTTGATACTAGTAGACTTCTCTTGGCCAGGAATGCCCTTTCGGCCAGTGTTAGTCTGCTTTTTACGTCCTTCTTGCTTCGTTCATCATGGGTTGTTCTGTTGCCTAGGTAGCAGAATTCCTTAACTTCCTGTACTTCGTAATCCTTAATTCTGATTTTAAGTTTCTCGCTGTTCTCATTTCTGGCACTTCTCCTTACTTTCGTCTTTCTTCGATTTACTCTCAGTCATATACTGTACGCATTAGGCCGTTCATTCCATTCAACAAATCCTATAAATCTTCTTCAGTGTCATTGAGGATAGCAATGTCATCAGCGAATCTTATCATTGACATATTTTCACTTTGAACTCTAATCCTACTCTTGAACTTCTCATTGATTTTCGTCATCGCTTCTCCGATATGCAGGTTGACTGGTAAGGCGAAGGACTACGTCTCTGTCTTACACCCTTTTACATCCGAGCACATAGTTCTCGGTCTCCTTGTCTTACTGATTCGTCCTGGTTCTTGAACATATTGTGCGTTACCCGTCTTGCCCTATAACTTGTACTTGGCATTTTCCTTTTCAAATTTTCTAGCTTCCTTACCACGTTCAAACGTCTGACATTCCACGCTCCGATTCGTAGAACGTTACGATTTCGGTTTGTTATTGAATTTTTTCTCATGGTCACCTCCCCACTAAATGGGGGACTAATCCGGAGTTTTTTGCCAATGGAGGGATCATTGTGACACCTTTTCAGTTACAGGCCACATGTCCCGTGAAAGGACGTTATATGTCTTTAGTACAGCGGTTTCCATTGCCTTCTGTATTCTCATGCCGTTGACCATCGCTGATTCTCCCCACCCCAAGGGCAAGAGAGTGCTCTGAAGCTCTGCGACAAGGATGTTGACAGAACGGGGTTGACTTATGCCAAAAGTCTTTGACTGTCATTGATTATTTTTTATTTTAAATTTAAGAAATGGCTATATATAACACCATGACCCAAGACGTTTTGATTACTAAAACAATTTTACGTGAGACGCACATGCATACTATATAGAACGTAAAACACTGCGAAATGCGTGGGAGAGGGTACTTAGTGTGGTATCACAAGTTAGGATTTCTTCCCTTTCCAGTCGCTAATGGTTGCCGCGAAAATGTTTGCTTACATGTCTCTGTTCGTCGTGTAATTAGTGTAATTTCGCCTTCACGGCCGCTACGGGAGTGATACGTGGGGGGACGAAGAACATTTCCAGATTCTCCTCCGCATTTACTCAATAGGATTTTTGCGAGGGAAACGTCTCCTTTCCTCGATCATCTGCCTTCAGCTTTCGCATTATCTCTATTTACCTGTTACAATATGGGTGTCTATGAAATACTTCGATGTCTGCTGTCATGCCTCCTTGCCTCCTAACGCTGGAACAACGCTCTACATGTAATTACACTATAATCTTGTGGGGGGAAAGTGGCTCATATCGCACCGGCTCTCATATCACAAAACGAAGTTTTCAAATTTACCGCTCGTACATACGCACCAGCTAGCGAGAGTGGCTTGAACGAGGGACCATATGATTTCAGTGGCTGCGGTACTCTGAGTTGTATTTTCTTTCCTAGAAAAGTGACGGATTCCATATATTATATGTTTACTTTTCGAATGGTCTTGATACTGAGATAGGGAACATAATTACACTGATATCAGTCATATATAATTAGGATACATTCAAGTGCTGTTTGACATCCCTATGTCATCTGATCATTAACTTACGGCATGAGACTCACAAAGTGGCGTGGTTGTTAAAACTGCAGCACTGCTGAGTTGCCTAAATACTACCAGTTCGATGTATGACTCTCTACTGGGGTGATTTAAGAATCTTAGTAAGGAAAGACATTTAGGCTACATTTTCAAAACGCATATAATTCCTAATACTTCAAAGCAAAGAAATATAATTTCAGCGGTGATCGTAAAGGTCGACTTTTCATAACGGGTATAATGTGTTTTTCCTTTCTTCTTTACAGATTTCCATTAAGATGGCTGAGGGGCAATATCGGAAGTGGTCTGCAGTATATCTGATGCATGCATTGAAGGATTCTTAAGAAGGGAAAATTAAGCTGAACAAGTATTGCAGAAAATATGAAGTACCAAAGGTAATGTTCCTGAAGCATATTTGATGGTAGATTATTTTGGGGAGTCAACCTTGGCAGAAAGGGCGCAGTGAATCGGAGACGAATAGCATTACCACATTCAACTGAAGAAAAATTTGTTAATATTTTTTATACAGAGTCCCAAGAGAACTTGTACGTTGCTATTGTAACTGGCATCACGAAGGTGCCTTTCCAAATACTTGGGCTGATCCCCATCTTGACAATCAATTCAGCGAAGAGAAAAAGAAGTGTTTTAAGAAATGGTTGTACACCTCTACACGTCATCCAACATCAGCTTCATGACAGCCCAAAAATGTGACTGTCGCTAGAGATAGAGGTTTTAATAAAGAAAATGTGAACAAGTTATGTGATATTCTGGACAAAGATTTATAGACGAGTATAAACCAAATGCGATGAGGATTTTCAGAGTTCACGCGTCGGGTTTCTCATCCGTAGGTACGAAATCGTGCAAGATATTGGCATAGAAGGTGCAACATCAAGTGTGCAGTGATTATAGTGCCGAAAGGGGAACTAAAACCTCAACTGTCCATAGAGGTGTAGAGGCATTTCTTACCAGACTTCTTTTTGTCTTCACTGACTTGATTGTCAAGATGGGGATTAGCGTCAAGTATTTGGGAAGGCAGCTTCCTGACGTCAGTTACAATAAGAACGAACAAATTGTCTTCTAACTCTAAAAAGCTATTAACAAGTTTCTCTTGCAATATCTAGTAGTGTTTTACACTTAAATATACGGGGCACACAACACACCGTGTGGATTCCCTCGATGTGGCAATGCGTACAAGTGAACAGTGTCCTCGAACAGTTCAATGAATTGTTTCAGAGCCACTCGAATTTTGACACATATATAGAAATGTATTTTATGATGTTGTCCTTCTTTTCCAGACAATACACATTCACAGAAAAGCAACCCAAATGAACGTGAAGAGACACCACTATGCCTACCTTTTCCCCCTCTTCCCTTTGCCAGTGCTGACATTGGGCGACAAGAAGCTGAAGTATGACTGCCGAACCAGGAAATAGAAAAGTACTACAACCACCACAAATTATCCCTTCCAGACATCTTGCTGCGACCGTCTGTGAAACGAGTCCTTCGTCAAACAACGAAAAAGTCAAATTAAAGAGGTGCTCAGAAAGCTGAACTATTGATTTAGGACCCTTATAAGAGAACATGACAAGATATCACTTCGACTTAAAAAAAGTGTTAAAAGCAACTGATGAGTCTCCAAACTGATCAGCAACAAGCAGAAAGAAACAAAGAAGCAATTAAAATACCACTCATTAATCGGCACCATCTCCTGAAAATGTTCTGGTTGAAACTGTTGTAGACTTTTAGTTTTGCTTCATTTGCGAGGAAAGTGTGGTACGGCATATGGTGTCATGTACAATCTACAGAATGTGGGCTCATGAAACGTGTGCTGGTGTTTTAAAAAATTAAACAGCCTGCCAATGTGAGTTTTGTGCGTAAGTTAAACACTGTGGCCGAACACTTATAAAAACATTTTCTTGATTTCAATAACAATAATGCCGCATTTGGAAATTATAAAGCTTTTGTTGTGTTCCACGTTCTGTGAAATACATGACTAATTTACTGTGGAGTATCCCTTGTGTTGAAAACCAAGTTTTAGACTAGAAAACCACATGCTGGTAGGGATGAGTGCGATTTCGGCACTGTGTGGTGCAATTTAGAAAACCAGTAGCTTAAACGGTACCATTTTCAGAGTTTTAAAAAATGAGCAAAAATAAATATAACGGTAAATGTTTCTTTTAAAATGCTTTTTACGCAAACGACACGTGGCCACTATTTATGTATATAACTGTAACATAACATTTAAAAGCTTCTACTAGAGTTTTATGAAAAGTGTTAGGGTTTAGGGTAATTTACCCTATGAGAAATCCTCTATACAGTCACCGTACCATCCAGAAGCAAATGTAAGTCTTCCATTCAAATTTGCTAACACTTATTGTATGTTCTTTCCGGATTTCATAACGCATCGTAGCGTTGCCCCGCGATACTGAAAAGGTGTGACGCACTGAATAGGTTTACTGCTAATCTTGTGGTCAGATACTAATTTTTTCTTTGTGTTTTGTGCATTGTATGTCATTCACCCATAAGCAAATTTTGTGGTTACCTTTCATCACTGCCTTACGATGCTCCAAAGACGACACTCTCGTCAGGCAGTAACTGGGTGCCAAATAACTCCTGGAAATGGAAAAACGAACACATTGACACCGGTGTATCAGACCCACCATACTTGCTCCGGACACTGCGAGAGGGCTGTACAAGCAATGATCACACGCACGGCACAGCGGACACACCAGGAACCGCGGTGTTGGCCGTCGAATGGCGCTAGCTGCGCAGCATTTGTGCACCGCCGCCGTCAGTGTCAGCCAGTTTGCCGTGGCATACGGAGCTCCATCGCAGTCTTTAACACTGGTAGCATACCGCGACAGCGTGGACGTGAACCGTATGTGCAGTTGACGGACTTTGAGCGAGGGCGTATAGTGGGCATGCGGGAGGCCGGGTGGACGTACCGCCGAATTGCTCAACACGTGGGCGTGAGGTCTCCACAGTACATCGATGTTGTCGCCAGTGGTCGGCGGAAGGTACACGTGCCCGTCGACCTGGGACCGGACCGCAGCGACGCACGGATGCACGCCAAGACCGTAGGATCCTACGCAGTGCCGTAGGGGACCGCACCGCCACTTCCCAGCAAATTAGGGACACTGTTGCTCCTGGGGTATCGGCGAGGACCATTCGCAACCGTCTCCATGAAGCTGGGCTACGGTCCCGCACACCGTTAGGCCGTCTTCCGCTCACGCCCCAACATCGTGGAGCCCGCCTCCAGTGGTGTCGCGACAGTCGTGAATGGAGGGACGAATGGAGACGTGTCGTCTTCAGCGATGAGAGTCGCTTCTGCCTTGGTGCCAATGATGGTCGTATGCGTGTTTGGCGCCGTGCAGGTGAGCGCCACAATCAGGACTGCATTCGACCGAGGCACACAGGGCCAACACCCGGCATCATGGTGTGGGGAGCGATCTCCTACATCCAAACCGTCATTGAACCCATCGTTCTACCATTCCTAGACCGGCAAGGGAACTTGCTGTTCCAACAGGACAATGCACGTCCGCATGTATCCCGTGCCACCCAACGTGCTCTAGAAGGTGTACGTCAACTACCCTGGCCAGCAAGATCTCCGGATCTGTCCCCCATTGAGCATGTTTGGGACTGGATGAAGCGTCGTCTCACGCGGTCTGCACGTCCAGCACGAACGCTGGTCCAACTGAGGCACCAGGTGGAAATGGCATGGCAAGCCGTTCCACAGGACTACATCCAGCATCTCTACGATCGTCTCCATGGGAGAATAGCAGCCTGCGTTGCTGCGAAAGGTGGATATACACTGTACTAGTGCCGACATTGTGCATGCTCTGTTGCCTGTGTCTATGTGCCTGTGGTTCTGTCAGTGTGATCATGTGATGTATCTGATCCCAGGAATGTGTCAATAAAGTTTCCCCTTCCTGGGACAATAAATTCACGGTGTTCTTATTTCAATTTCCAGGAGTGTACTATGTGGTCATACAGATCTGAATTTTTGAGATTGCCGTGAATCACAAGGTGGGTGAAACCAATGTTTCGATCGCTTCCAAAAGACACCAATGTTTGGTTTCATGAACCATATTTGCTGTTAGCCAGCCATGAAACTATTATCAGTGGCTATAAGGCAGTTGTAGCAACAATGGATACCAAAGTGCAACTAAAACAAGTAGTTCATTTCTATGTTCAGCAAAACAGGTTGCGAGATGGTACTGTCATATCACAGTGGGAATATTGAAACAATAATCTTTGGACAGGAGAAAGTAGAGGGCGGTGGCTCAAGTTTAAACAGATAGTTGACCGTGCTTTGGACTGATACGTACATAGCGGAACATTTCGTATCGCAAGAAACACTTCCATGGAATGTCATTAAGAAGAAAGTTGTAAATAAACAGGGATTACAGCACAGTATGCGTAAAACAAAGCAAACTGAGACATGCTAAATGACACACGTTTGGCCGTTAAGAGGGCAATACATGGAGCTTTCAGGTAAAGAAGCAGCAGAATAATAATTGAGACAGAATTAATTATTGAGGAACAGTAACGGATATATTATTGTTCTTATATCAACTACAAACAACACACACTCAACAATTATCACTATAGTTGTTCTGTCCGCCTATAGCACAGTTAGTTTTAAAGTAATATTATGGTATAAAGATTTTGAAACAACAAAGCAGTATAGACATTTATTAAGTCACTGAAATGCAAGAATTTAACTGATTAGAAGCTAAGACTGTGTAAATTAATTTGTCCTACAGTTCCTTGCCTACTTACTTATTTAAATAACATTATTATTCCTTCAGCTTTCATCTGATACAGTTTTAAATATTCTGTAGCAGAAAAATATGAAATGTGTTTGTGCTACTTACCGGTCAGTATCAATGGTACAAGATTTCATAGCAAATTTCGAATGATTATGTCGAATGGACTTATCAAAAGATTAGTAACTTCGTTATATGAGCTAATCATCAGTTTGACAAGCTACATGGTTATTGTATAAATTTTGTTAGTTATGAGATTATGTAGATCATAGTAAGTTGTCAAGTAAATCAAGGCGGAACTGAATTATGCCTAATGAAATATGTTGGTTTCAATCTGATGCAGGAAACAAGAAGTAGAAACTTTGCTTTTCTAAGCCTTGTAATAGGAAATCAGCTAGAATTGTCGTGAGGTAAGGTATATAGTTATATTCTTTAAAACTCAGTATAGTGCTACTACTTTTCCAAACACACGTTAATGATAATATTTAATCACTGATAATTCTAGAGTGATTATTAATTGTGGATGATACAAGAACAACAATGTATCAAATGGCAGATTTCTGTAATTCAGTTACAGTTGCACAATAATTGACTCTTAGTTGCTATCAGTTACTATTCTGCTACAGCAGTAGCCGAAAGCTTCTCCCAAAATATTCTTATTTCTTGCCCCTATGATCCACAATAACCCAATTGGTAGATTTACTTTCTCTTCGAAAGTCACAGTTGATCGTGTGTACAGTGCAGTTCCTAGTGAGTTAACCGTGTATGTACACAAAAACATACAAGGGGTATTCAGAAACTAGGGAGCGTTTTGGCATTGAAAAAACACTAAGTACAAGAAATACATTTTATTATATACATATGAAAGAGCGACTGACATACTTCTTTTCCAAATAGTCGCCAAACACATTGAGGCACTTATCATAGCCGTGGACAAGCTTTGAAAGACCCTCGTCGTAAAATTATGCCGCCTGACACTTCATCCAGTGAGTCACGCCCGCCTGGAGTTCCGCGTCGTCATCAAAGTCTGTAAGGCGGTTGAGGGAAAATTTCCCATTGGAATAAATTAAGGAGTTCTTCAGTACCGTGGGCCTTTATCATGCAAAAACAAAATTTTCGAGGTCAGCTTTCCTCGGCGTTTGTCTTGCACTGCTCTTCTAAGACTGTTGACAGTTTGACAGTACTGGGCAAAACTTATGGTTTACCCACGTTCGAGAAAATCAATAAGAAGTACACCTTGCGTATCCCAAAACACTGTCGCCATCAAGGTTTTCAAACATCTGCATGGTTTTTGGGGGGACCTTGGGTGCCCCCACTCCATGGACTGTAATTTTGTTTCGTAATTGACGTGTTTCACCCAAGTCTCGTCACCTGTTACGATTCGATCTAGTAATGAATCACCATTTTCGTGGTAGGCCTCCAGAAATGTCATTGTTGCCCACATTCACTGTTCTTTATGGTGCTCTGTAAGCATTTTGGGCACCCATCGTGCACAAAATTTGTGGTAGGCTAGCTTTTGAGTGACAATTTCAAACAACAAAGTCCATAAAACTTGTGGGAAAGAAAGTGAAAGCTCCGTTATTGTGAAGCGACGGTTTTCACAAATCATTTCATCGAGGATGATCGTCAGACTCAATGCTCGGGAGTCCACTGTTCTCTTCATCATGAACACTGGTTCCGCCATTTTTAAACAGAATGTACGATTTCCGGACGAAACATTCACTCATTACGTTGTTTCCGTACACTTCGCACAGTTCGCGATAAATTTCTTCCTTTTTTTAGGTTTTTTGACAACAAAAACCGTATCATAGACGGCACCTCACAACTGGCGGGATTTTCAATTGCAGCGCACATTTCAAATTCGAATATCGAAAAAACCAGACATGCAGAGACGTTCCCGCTGTTACGGATGGAAGCCGACTGAGTTGCCGAGAACGCACATACCAAAATATACGCGATCAGCGCGCGCCTAGCAGCGTCAGAAAGAAACGTTCCCTACTTATATCCCTCGTATATACACCCTCTCATCAAATGTATCTCTAATGCGGAGTCGACCACTGGATACCGCGAGAGGCGTACCCGCCAGTATAAACGGAGGCGGGGTAGAAAAGCAGAATGAGTCGGTCAGGGGAGTTAAATGACATTGGATGCCCCCTGAGTATCTGATCCATATGGAACATAACAACCCTACTAAAGCAGTCTGAGTCTACTGTTGGTGATATGTCTATAAAGTAAAGACGTGCAAGAACAAATATTTATCTAAAGCAAGACCTGGCAGATCTCATGTACTAACGGACGGGCACAGTCGAGTACTGTGGAAGTTGACTCTAAAATCTGCAAAAGGTATCATCGGCGCAGGGTGTTAAAAAGATTGGAGAAAAATAGATGAGCAGCTTCTCATAAGTCAGCTATTTCTGTGAAATGAGTGAATTGTAGTATTGTATTACTGCATACTTGTGGCAATGCGATGGACTGGTTTGGATATGGTGAATGACTCGAGTGCTTTACCTTTCAACAGTGAAGTACAGAAGAGGTACAGTATGCGGAGACGGGGTGGACGGGATTCGTAGTCAGCATGTGATCTCCTTATTGCGCCAAAGAGAATGCTAAACGTGGAGGGATATGAACACGTTTTACATCATTGTGTATTGCGTGCGTTAGAGGAACTGTCATGAGATGATAATGGTTTTTGTGGGTATGAAAATACACCTGTCATAAAGCAGCATCTATGAAACTATGCTTTGCGAAGAACAACATTCCTGAAACGGACTGATCTGCTCAGAGTGCTAGCATGAACGCAGTGGAACATATGTGAGAGGAGTTACAACGTCATCTTCGCTCCATACCCCAGCGTCCATCGTCAGTACCTCCTCTCGTTTCGGCTGTTGGGGAAGAATGGGCTGCCATGCCTCCACGGACATTTAGATACCTCATTGAAAGTGTTCCCAGCAGAGCTATAGCCGCCATAAATAACAAAGGTGGACTAAAACCATATCAGTGTCCACTACTATGTGTCCAGAAGTTTCTGATCTATCTCGAATCATCGGAAAAATTCTCCTATCGGAGCTGAAAAAAGGCGAAAATGCTCCAGTTTAAAACATTATGAATGAAAGTGGGAAATCAGCTGCCTCATTCTACCATCGTGAGCACCTTACAAAACTTTCGCAGTAATTTTGGTGTGCGAACGTATTCACGCTCTTTTCAACATCAAATATACCTCTCACTCTTACAAGTTCCCCTAACTGTACCACTCTCACATACCCTAGTCCATCACTGTAATTCGCTCATATGCAGCCACTCCTACTGGGCGTTCTCACACATTCATTCACCCCAACTCACTGTCTTTATTTCTTTGTGTCCGTCTCTGACTCCTGTCTTACAACCACAGTCTCCTCCGTTCTGTCGTACTACTATTGTCTCTTCTCACTATCACTGTCTCATTCATCTCTACCTTATTACTACTGTTCAGTCTCTTTTTTCCACCCCTGCTGTCTCTTATAACTGTAACTGTCTCTTCCTCGAGGTCTCTGTCATACAGTCTGTCCATCATTATCACTGTCGCTCACCCACTTCCACTTTCTTTTTCTCTTTTCTACTCACTGTCTCCTTCGCTCTATTCCTGGCAATGTTGTGTCAACATCAACTATGTTTTGCTGCCACTGTGCCCCTCGCTTTCTGTCAGACTCCGACTGTTACTTTCTGTGTTTCTATTCCTCAAAACTGTCTTACTATCTTACAGTACTTATTACTTTTACGTTTCTTTCCAAGTACCACTGTCTCCTCCCTGGGCATATGTCCGTTTACCATAATTTTCGGGATATTTTTTAAAGTTGCGGAGGAAGGTAAGATAAGGCAACTGTTAACTCATTTTCCGATCACAGTCTTTAAGCAGGAGCATATTCTCCTTTCGCGTGTTCCGCCAGGGACATTTTTCCGCTGGTTCATTTATGTTCCCTGCTACAGCAAGGCGTGTCACTCATATAAAAAGAACATTGTAGGTCAGTAAAATTTTTATAGTTTACTTACGTAAAATTGAAATAATACTAAGCTAATTCTACACCTCAGCTCGGAGTTTATCTACACAATAATTTTATATGTGGTTACTACTATAACATGGGATTTCCAGAACCCTTCTGATGATAACGGAGACACGTTGGACCATATGTCACCGTGCTACGCCTACACCTACATCTACATCCATACTCCGCAAGCCACTCGACGGTGTATGGCGGAGGGTACGCTGAATACCTCTACCGGTTCTCCCTTCCACTGCAGTCTCGTACTTGGAAAGAAAGTTGTCGGTATGCCTCTGTGTGGGCTCTAATCACTCTGATTTTATCCTCATGGTCTCTTCACGAGATATAGGCCTACGTAGGAGGGAGCAATATACTACTTGACTTCTCGGGGAAGGTCGGTGAAGGTATGCTTTCGAAACTTCAACAAAAGCCCGTACCGAGCTACTGAGCGTCTCTCTTGCGGAGTTTTCCACTGGAGTTTATCTATCATCTCCGTAACACTCTCGCAAAATGATCCTGTAAAGAAGCGCGCTGCTCTCTGTTGGATCTCCTCTCTATCTCTTCTATCAGCCCATTCTGTTACGGATCCCACACCGGTGCGCAGTATTCAAGCACTGGGCGAACAAGTGTGCTGTAACTTACTTCCTTTGTTTTCGGACTGCATTTCCTTAGGATTCTTCCCATGAATCTCAGTCTGGCATCTGCTTTACCGACGATTAATTTTATATGGTCATTCCGTTTTAAATCACTCCTAATGCCTAATCCCAGATAATTTATGGAATTAACTGCTTCCAGTTGCTGACCTGCTATATTGTAACTAAATGATAAAGGATCTTTCTTTCTATGCATTTACAGCACATTACACTTGTCTACATTGAGATTCAATTGCCATTCCCCGCACCATGCATCAATTCGTTGCAGATCCTCCTGCATTTCAGTACAATTTTCAATTGTTACAACCTCTCGATATACTACAGCATCATTCGCAAAAAGCCTCGGTGTACTTCATGTTACCCACAAGGTGATTTACATATATTGTGAATAGCAAAGGTCCCACGACACTCCCCTGCGGCATGCCCGAAATCACTCTCACTTCGTAAGACTTCTCTCCATTGAGAATGACATGCTGCGTTCTGTTATCTAGGAACTCTCCAATACAATCACACAATTAGTCTGATAGTCCATATGCTCTTACTTTGTTCATTAAACGACTGTGGGGAACTGTACCAAACGCCTTGCGGAAGTCAAGAAACACAGCATCTACCTGGGAACTCGTGTCTATGGCCCTCTGAGTCTCGTGAACGAATAGAGTTAGCTGGGTTTCACACAATCGTCTTTTCGAAACCCATGCTGATTCCTACAGAGTAGATTTCTAGTCTCCAGAAAAGTCATTCAACTCGAACATAATACGTGTTCCAAAATTCAACAACTGATCGACGTTAGAGATATACGTCTCTAGTTCTGTGCATGTATTGACGTCCTTTCTTGAAAACGGGTATGACCGGTGCCCTTTTCCAATTTTTTGGAACGCTACGCTCTTCTAGAGACCTTCGGTACACCGCTGCATGAAGGGGGGCAAGTTACTTCGCGTACTCTGTGTATAATCGAACTGGTATCCCATCAGGTCCAGTGGCCTTTCCTCTATTGAGCGATATTAATTGTTTTTCTATTCCTCTGTCATCTATTTCGATATCTACAATTTTGTCATCTGTGCGACAATCTAGAGAAGGAACTACAGTGGAGTCTTCGTCTTTGAAACATCTTTGGAAAAAGACATTTAGTATTTCGGCCTTTAGTCTGTCATCCTCTGTTTCAGTACAATTTTGGTCACAGAATGTGTGGACATTTTGTTTTGATCCACCTACCGCTTTGACATAAGACCAAAATTTCTTAGGATTATCTGCCAAGTCAGTACATAGAACTTTACTTTCTAATTCGTTGTACGCTTCTTGCATAGCCCTCCTCACGCTACATTTCGTTTCGTGTAATTTTTGTTTGTCTGCAAGGCTGTGGCTATGTTAATGTTTGCTGTGAAGTTCCCTTTGCTTCAATAGCAGTTTTCTAACTCGGTTGTTGTATCACGGTGGCTCTTTTCCATCTCTTACGAACTTGCTTGGCACATACTCATCTAATGGATACTGGACGGTAGTTTTGAACTTCGTCCACTGATCCTCAACACTATCTGTACTTGAGATAAAACTTCTGTGTTAAGCCGAGAATACTATGAAATCATTAAATGAAAAAAGTTTACTGTTACTAGTCACCGTTTTATTTATTTCCACGACGCGTTTCGGAGGTTTAAACATCCATCATCGGGTGGATTTACATTAGTTAGTATAACATTTATCTGTGTTGTGTTACGGTTTTTGGAGGAACTTGTGGCACTGCCTAGTGGAGAAACAAGACGCTATTTCAGAATATGGTTTAGGATTACTTTTGACAAAAAATTAAACTGATATCTAATGGTAAATATTCAATAAGTAAACTGGAGTACCTCCAGTGGTCACGGGTTCCTTTTGCTGTCGTAACACATCACATGCATACTGCCACATTTTTAAACAAATACGGCGTCTGGAATTAGCTGGCTGCAAGGTTCGTATAGCAGAAGAGAAGACATAATCGCAAAGTGCAAAGAATATACATCGTAACAACATTATTACAGAATAATTGTTTAAAGCATTTGGATGTGTTTGTTATGAGGTGTCGAATATATGTGTGTGTACTTCAGGTTGTATATAAATCCAATTTTGACAAGTTGAAACAGCTGAACATTCGTACTCGTTTATACAGTACAGTGAAATATTAAAATGGCTTAAACTATATACTTGTTAATAACAATTAGGTGAAATGTTACAGACTTAATTAAAATGATCATATTGGCTACAGCAGTAAAATCATGCATAAATGACACTCTTTGATTGGTATTAATAAACAGATGTGAGGGGCTGGAGGCAGAAGGAGAGGAAGAGAGAGAAAGTGTGTGTATGTGAGAGAGGAAGAGCGAGAGAGAGAGAGAGAGAGAGAGAGAGAGAGAGAGAGAGGAAAAAGTGATTCTATGAGAGCAAACATTTCACGGCAAGGAGTCTTAAGATTATATGTTATTTATATTAGCTGCTTAAAGGTTTGGGGTAATACATTGGTCAATGCCATAAAATATGAAGATAGATATACAATTTGTGCCGGTAGTTGATGTACATACAGTTTTTAGCTGACAAGGAGTACAAGCTGTTGGTGTGATGAATTATCTGTGAATGAGGTCAATCTCTCGTATTTTTGGCGGCTGTAAGGTCTAGGAAATTTAGTGCCTTTGATTAAAATCTTGGTATCATCTACATATCTGTAGTAGTAGATGATATTTTTGAGGAGGCGGTGATTGGAATTCAGGATTTTGTCTTCCAGGATACTTACAAATATTTCTGCTAGCAATCCGGAAAGATTTGAGCCCATTGCCAGACATCTGTTTGTTTCTAGATTTTATTGTTAAATTTAAAATTGTTGTGTTAAAGTGTTCATTCAAGAAGGTCCATTAGTTCATTAATGTGAGTTGAAGGGATTTTTTTGAGGTTATGTAGGCTGGCATTGATTATCTGTAGTGTGGGATCTATTAGCACAGAAGAAGAAAGCTTTTGTATGTCAAACGGAGCAAGTGTGGCTTTATAAAGTACTTGTATGTTTTCGACATATTGTGTGAATTCTGTTGTGTTTTTAAGCGTTCTCTCATTACTGAATGTGTATGCTTGTTTAAGAATACTGAAGAGTATTTTATTGAGCTTGAATGTTGCGCTGTTCCTACAGTTCACTATGGGCCTGATGAGGGTCCCATTTTTGCGAATCTTTGGTTGTGATCTAAGGCAAGGTGCTTCTGGGCTCATTGTTACAATGTTTCTTGCTTCTTGGATGGTGAGTAGAAAGTTAATGTTGTCTGAAATGAGTTTAATCTCCTTTTGTATTCTGGCTGTTGGTTCTTTATGTATTTCAGCTGTGTTGCTGGTTTGGAAGAAGTCTAAGTTTTTTTTCTATGTATGGTGTTCTGTCCATTATAACAGTTGTGTTGCCCTTGTGAGCTTATACAATTATTGCATTATTCATGTTTAATTTAGTCTTAATGGTACGTGTAAGGGCTTCTTCTCTTTTCTTGTATGCTGCGAATGGTTTTGCAATTCCCTTGTCGATGATTTCGTTAATTTTGTGGCAGGCAGATATTCTGTCAGTTTGCTTGTTAAAGGCGATGATCGAGATCTGTGTGACACAAGTGATCAGCTTTTCTTGGTTCTTTTGGTCCAGCGGAGCTTGAACATTGTGTTTTAAGTCTTTACAGACTGGTGCCTCTTCTTCTGCAGTGAATATTATGTTCGTGTTGTTGATGAAATGTGTGTAGAATGTATGTTTCTTTTGGCTGTTTTGGTTCGGTTTGGGAGGTAATTGTTGCTTTTTAAGGTTGGATAATTTTTTCTTGTGTGTAGCTTTCGTTTTCTGTACGCTGAAATCAGTGTAATCTTTGACTTTTTTGGTTCTGGAATCATATTCTAATCTATGAAGCAACTTTACCAACTGTAATTCTGCATTATAAAGATGAGTGTTGATCATTTGTTTTTTAATATAAAGTTCTTTCAGTTCATTTTTCACCCATAGTATTGGTGCGATTTCCAGTATTTTCTTCGCAATTGTCGTGTTTGTTTTGATGTCAATCTTGACAGAATTTGTAATGACGTTATTCTTGAGACAATTCCTATTGAAGTGTATGTGTTGTGTCGTCATTGCGACCTTTTCTGCACTGATTTTGTACTCGAAAACAGCCTTGATTGCTTGACTGGACAGATTAACTTTAAATGCGAACAGTTTTAGGTTAGGCTTTACCGTGACTGCTACTGAAACAACAAGTTTACTGTTACCAGTCACCGTTTTATTTATTTCCACGACGGGTTTCGAAGGTTTAAACCTCCATCATCGGGTGGATTTACATTAGTTAGTATAACATTTGTGTGTGAGTTGTGTTACGGTTTTTGGAGGAAATTGTGGCACTGTCTAGTGGAGAAACAAGACACTATTTCAGAATATGGTTTAGGATTACTTTTGACAATAACAGCGCAACATCCGAGCTCAATAACATACTCTTCAGAATTATTAAACATGCATACACATTCAATAATGAGAGAACACTTAAAAACACAACAGAATTCACACAGTACGTCAAAAACGTACAAGTTACGGAGGCACACTAAAAATGTTCGCATTTAAAGCTAATCTGCCCTGTGAGGCAATCAAAGCTATTTTCGAGTACAAAATCAGTGCAGAAAAGGTCGCAATGACGACACAACACATACACTTCAATAGGAATTGTCTCAAGAATAACGTCATTACAAATTCTGTCAAGATTGACATCAAAACAAACACGACAACTGCGAAGAAAACACTGGAAAACGCACCTATATTATGGGTGAAAAATGAAATGAAAGAAATTTATATTAAAAAACAAATGTTCAACACATATCATTATAATGCAGAATTACAGTTGGGAAAGTTGCTACATAGATTAGAATATGATTCCAGAACAAAAAAAAAAAAAAAAAAAAAAAAGTAGACCGAGTTCATCGCACAGAAAAAGAAAGGTACACAGAGTGAAAAACTAGCCAATCTTATAAAGCAACAATTACGTCCCAAACCGAACCAAAACAGCCAAAAGAAACACACATTCTACACACCATTCCTCAACAGCACGAACACAATATTCACTACAGAAGAAGAGACACTACTCTGCAAAGGCTTAAAACACAATGTTCAAGCTCCGCTGGACCAAAAAAAACAAGAAAAGCCCATCACTTGTGTCACACAGATCTCGACCATCGCCTTTAACAAGCAAACTGACAGAAATGAAACTTCCTGGCAGAAAAAAACTGTGTGCCCTACCGAGACTCGAACTCGGGACCTTTGCTTTTGGCGGGCAAGTGCTCTACCATCTGAGCTACCGAAGCACGACTCACAGCCGGTACTCACAGCTTTACTTCTGCCAGTATCTCGTCTCCTACTTTCCAAACTTTACAAAAGCTCTCCTGCGAACCTTGCAGAACTAGCACTCCCAAAAGAAAGGATATAGCGGAGACATGGCTTAGCCACAGCCTGGGGGATGTTTCCAGAATGAGATTTTCACTCTGCAGCGGAGTGTGTGCTGATATGAAATATAAAGCTGTGAGGACCGAGTGTGAGTCGTGCTTCGGTAGCTCAGATGGTAGAGCACTTGCCCGCGAAAGGCAAAGGTCCCGAGTTCGAGTCTCGGTCGGGCACACAGTTTTAATCTGCCAGGAAGTTTCATATCAGCGCACACTCCGCTGCAGAGTGAAAATCTCATTCTGGTAACATCCCCCAGGCTGTGGCTAAGCCATGTCTCCGCAGTATCCTTTCTTTCGGGAGTGCTCGTTCTGCAAGGTTCGCAGGAGAGCTTCTGTAAAGTTTGGAAGGTAGGAGACGAGATACTGGCAGAAGTAAAGCTGTGAGGACCGGGTGTGAGTCGTGCTTCGGTAGCTCAGATGGTAGAGCACTTGCCCGCGAAAGGCAAAGGTCCCGAGTTCGAGTCTCGGTCGGGCACACAGTTTTAATCTGCCAGGAAGTTTCATATCAGCGCACACTCCGCTGCAGAGTGAAAATCTCATTCTGGAAACTGACAGAATATCGGCCTGCCACAAAATTAACGAAATCATCGAAAAGGACATTGCAAAACCATTCCCAACATACAAGAAAAGAGAAGAGGCCCTTACACGTACCATTAAGAATAAATTAAACATGAACAATGCAATAATTGTAAAAGCTCACAAGGGCAACACAACTGTTGTAATGGACAGAAAAACGTACATAGAAAAAACTTTAGACATCTTCCAAACCAGCAACATAACTGAATACATAAAGATCTAACAGTCAGAATACAAAAGGAGATTAAACTCACTTCAAAAAATATTAACTTTCAACTCGCCATCTAAGAAGCAAGAAACATAGTAACAATGAGCCCAGAAGCACCTTGCCTTAGATCACAACCAAAGATCCACAAAAATGGGACCCCCATCAGGCCCATAGTGAACTTTCTCTCTCTCTTCCTCTCCTTCTGCCGCCAGCCCCTCACATCTGTTTATTAATCCCATTCTAAGAGTGTCATCCATATATGATTTTACTGCTGTAGCCAATATGATCATTGTAATCCAAGTCTGTAACATTTCACCTAATTGTTATTAACAAGTATGAAGTTTAAGCCATTTTAACATTTTACCCGACTGTATAAACGAGTACGAATGTTTAGCTGTTCCAACTTGTCAAATTGGATTTGTATACAACCTGAAGTACACACACATATATTCGACACCTCATAACAAACACATCCAAATGCTTTAAACAATTATTCTGTAACAATGTTGTTACGATGTATAATCTTTGTACTTTGCGATTATGGCTTCCCTTCTGCTATACGAACATTGCACCCATATGATGTGTTACGACAGCAAAAGGAATCTGTGACTACTAGAGGTACTCTAGTTTACTCATTTAAAGTTTACCATTAGATATCATTCTAATTTTTTGTCAAAAGTAATCCTAAACCACATTCTGCAATAGCGTCTTGTTTCTCCACTAGGCAGTGCCACAACTTCCTCCAAAAAGCGTAACACAACACATACACAAATGTTGTACTAACTAATGTAAATCCACCCGATGATGGAGGTTTACACCTTGTAAACGCGTCATGGAAATAAATAAAACGGTGACTGGTAACAGTAAGCTTGTTGTTTCATTTAATGTCACTAACAGTCACGGTAAAGCCTAACCTAAAAATGTTCGCATTTAAAACTATGAAATCTGCTTTTTGTCACTTTTGCTAAACAGAAAAATCATCCTACCTTTTTTAATACACTCCTGGAAATGGGAAAAAAGAACACATTGACACCGGTGTGTCAGACCCACCATACTTGCTCCGGACACTGCGAGAGGGCTGTACAAGCAATGATCACACGCACGGCACAGCGGACACACCAGGAACCGCGGTGTTGGCCGTCGAATGGCGCTAGCTGCGCAGCATTTGTGCACCGCCGCCGTCAGTGTCAGCCAGTTTGCCGTGGCATACGGAGCTCCATCGCAGTCTTTAACACTGGTAGCATGCCGCGACAGCGTGGACGTGAACCGTATGTGCAGTTGACGGACTTTGAGCGAGGGCGTATAGTGGGCATGCGGGAGGCCGGGTGGACGTACCGCCGAATTGCTCAACACGTGGGGCGTGAGGTCTCCACAGTACATCGATGTTGTCGCCAGTGGTCGGCGGAAGGTGCACGTGCCCGTCGACCTGGGACCGGACCGCAGCGACGCACGGATGTACGCCAAGACCGTAGGATCCTACGCAGTGCCGTAGGGGACCGCACCGCCACTTCCCAGCAAATTAGGGACACTGTTGCTCCTGGGGTATCGGCGAAGACCATTCGCAACCGTCTCCATGAAGCTGGGCTACGGTCCCGCACACCGTTAGGCCGTCTTCCGCTCACGCCCCAACATCGTGCAGCCCGCCTCCAGTGGTGTCGCGACAGGCGTGAATGGAGGGACGAATGGAGACGTGTCGTTTTCAGCGATGAGAGTCGCTTCTGCCTTGGTGCCAATGATGGTCGTATGCGTGTTTGGCGCCGTGCAAGTGAGCGCCACAATCAGGGCTGCATACGACCGAGGCACACAGGGCCAACACCCGGCATCATGGTGTGGGGAGCGATCTCCTACACTGGCCGTACACCACTGGTGATCGTCGAGGGGACACTGAATAGTGCACGGTACATCCAAACCGTCATCGAACCCATCGTTCTACCATTCCTAGACCGGCAAGGTCTAGGACAATGCACGTCCGCATGTATCCCGTGCCACCCAACGTGCTCTAGAAGGTGTAAGTCAACTACCCTGCCCAGCAAGATCTCCGGATCTGTCCCCCATTGAGCATGTTTGGGACTGGATGAAGCGTCGTCTCACGCGGTCTGCACGTCCAGCACGAACGCTGGTCCAACTGAGACGCCAGGTGGAAATGGCATGGCAAGCCGTTCCACAGGACTACATCCAGCATCTCTACGATCGTCTCCATGGGAGAATAGCAGCCTGCATTGCTGCGAAAGGTGGATATACACTGTACTAGTGCCGACATTGTGCATGCTCTGTTGCCTGTGTCTATGTGCCTGTGGTTCTGTCAGTGTGATCATGTATCTGACCCCAGGAATGTGTCAATAAAGTTTCCCCTTCCTGGGACAATGAATTCACGGTGTTCTTATTTCAATTTCCAGGAGTATATATATATATATATATATATATATATATATATATATATATATATATATATATATATATATATATGGTGTCACCGCCAGACACCACACTTGCTAGGTGGTAGCTTTAAATCGGCCGCGGTCCATTAGTACATGTCGGACCCGCGTGTCGCCACTGTCAGTAATCGCAGACCTAGCGCCACCACATGGCAGGTCTAGAAAGACGGACTAGCACTCGCCCCAGTTGTACGACGACTTTGCTAGCGACTACACTGACGAAGCCTTTCTCTCATTTGCCGAGAGACAGTTAGAATAGCCTTCAGCTAAGTCCATGACTACGACCTAGCAAGGTGCCATTTGCCTTACAGTGCTTGTAATTAAAGTCTCATTTGTATCGTCAAGAGCGATGTACCACAATGATGGAATAAAGTTAAGTATCCGAGGAGCTGCATACTTTTCTCTATAGCTTTCACAAAGTATCCTGTTCCAGAACTCACGCCAGCCGTTGTGTGTGTACACGTGCTTTCGGTTACCCGTCACTGTGGACTGGCTGTCTTGTCAGTCCACTACAATATATATATATATATAAGCACATTTTTGGTGAGAAATATAGATACTACAGTAAAAAACGAAGGAGGACCCCCTGGAACGACTGTAGGTAGAATGAGCACATAAAACTCCAATAGCACACCCTACACGAGGGGCGTTGTGCATAAGGAGAAGTTGGCTGATGAAATTCCAAGAGCGTATGTTGCGCATTTCTCGTGAAATAAATACGATTAGAAAATTATACCGATGCTTGAAGACAGTTGTTCATTTGCCCCACCATTCGCAAAGGGAACTGGGGAGGGTCAAATAGCAGTTGTTTGGGAACAAATTTCCACCACAAAATGTCAGGTGACTGTGGAGTACATACAGGGTCCGGAAAATAAAACTGGCCCGGAAAGAAAAATGTGATACGATGATTTATTTGCGTATAATTTCTGTTACGGCTTATTTCTGCTTCATTAACTAGTTTTCAAACCACTGAAAGCTCATTGGTAGATGGAGGCGTTACAGCAACATTATTTGAACGATGTGCAACAAGATCCTGTGCTCATGGCGCAGAGGGTAAATCAGAAATTAATTTATTATTAATCAAATGTTTTGGAGTTTTTAAAACGAGACTTCATAAACTTTTCGTTCCCGGTAACTAAATTCCCGTTATAAAAGCTTTTACTATATCATATCTTGCAGCTCTCAAATATTGAAGAACACACGTAAATAGTTTTTAGCACTAAAACTGCTAATTATTTATTAGCACTAGTTATGAGATTTTTCCATTTCCAAAAAACCGCCTACACAGAGAACAAAGTTTTTTATGAGTGGATGCTTTGAATGTGGATAGTGAATTTATCGGTACTAATACGGTCCAGATGACAACTACCTTTCTAATTCTGATTTGGAATTTACTTTGTATGGAACATTCTATTTATGTCATCGCACTTTAGATGAATCTTAGAACTGCGGTAAAGTACGTCACAATTGTGGTTACACCTTCCCGTAATATATCAAGATGTAAAGGCCACACAAAATGCATTAATAATATAGTTAAGTTCTTTGACTTAACTGTCATGAACACTGTCAGTATATAATTACAGTATCTTCTGCAAACCTCCAACTACAGACATTGTCATTCATAATAGCTCTTTTCACACGTGGAGCTATAAAGAGCCATCCTTTTTTATCAGCTGTTCATCGAATCATCAAATACGCTCTCAGAAACACAAATATTAAGTTAGAGCATTGTCAATCAGTAATGGATATAACCCAGACCTAGGCAACAAATTATTTAAAAAATTTAATTAAAAAAAAACAGTTATCACACTGACAAATATTGGAAGACAAAGAAGGAAGATAGGTTTGTAGTACTTTCATACTGGGGACATGCATTGGATAGAATGAACTACACACACTGTTTCTGTACCATCAACAAACTGATTAGAAGCTAACATGATTCATAAAGTAGAAAAAACACAAAAATTTAATATTTCTTGTGAAACGTCCAAACAGAATTCCACAACAAAATATTAATAGAAAATTTCAATAGCACATTTATCAGTATTTGAAATGCACTACATCCTGCGTTATTAAATGAACACGTGACCCCAAAAATCAAAATCCATAGAAATGAAAATTTTTTCTGTTACTTAATGTAATGGAACCTTGTGTCCAAAATTGAACATAGTCAGTGATGTTAATGCAGTCGCAGAATAAACTGAGTATTTCAGGGATGAAATACGATTATATAATAAAACTCTTCGCGTCAGCGTCTGACGCAGTTGTGATAACCCCTACGATAATAATTCAGTGTGACATACAGTGAACTCTAAAGACAACACATTCTGCGTCATACATCAAATATCGTTATTACAGAGATTAGAACATGGTGGATACTGAAGGTACATTAAAAACGAATACGTCTCGTGCTCATACATTAACTTATTGCAGGGAAGTGTCACTATGATTGTGACAGGTTTAGCGGAAATCTCAGCTACTTCTAAAGTGTGATGACATACTCGTAAATAGAACTGCTCCCACCAAGTACATTCCAAAACAAAATACGTAAGCAGTTAGCATCTGTTTGGTCATCAACTTTTATTATGCACATTCGACACATCTGATCTGAAAAATCTATGTTCTCTGTAATAAATCATTTGAGAAAATGGGCGAAGCCCGTAACTAGTCGGCCAAAAAATAATCAGTAACTTTAGTTCAAACAATTAAAAGTAATTTCTTTAAAACTCTGTTATTTCCGCTGCGACAACGATCCTTGCGTCCTCCTGCACGTGGTCCACATAATTTCCCTGCAACACCCCCGTCTGCTGATGTTCCTGCCGTAGCATAGACCAAATTTATAGTACCGAAAATAAATAAGTCGTATGAAAAACTTCAAAAAGAATGAAAAATGACTGGTGGCGTATTGAACTCAAATAAATCGTCCGTTGAAATCAAATTTAGAGTTCCCCATGAATAATGGAGAATAATTCTTCCGCCGTATGGTGGACAACCAAACTTACTTCATCTGCCTTGTGTGCAGTGAAAGGTAGGTTGCCTGTCTTAAGATGCGTGAAGAGATTTCCAGGCCAATTTTATTTGTCCAACCCTATACGTAAAGGGATCGCTAAAAAAGAAAAAGAAAAAAAATCAGTCCCAGATTTGGTAATGAAAGCTCCTGATGGGATTGTCATGCTGTTCCCTACGGCAAAAGGTGTGGTTCCTCTTAACAGCATTGAGGTCCCAAACGCGCCGCTATAGGATCGTGGACGCACGGTCAGGTGTCTACAGAGCGAGCATGTGTATGCGCGCGTTATTCATCCACTGCACTCAGTCATGGTGAAAACAGAACAATGTAGAACGTTGTAGAAGAACAAAGGCGGAAGGAAATTCATTGAAGAATGGCACAACAATGTGGAGAGCACTGGATGACCTTCACAAGGATCAAGGCGTGGAACAAAAGTCTGAAGGAAGGCAGATGTCACTGGACGACGATGCGCGACCTGGAACGCCACACTGCAGTACCAAAAACATTTTCCAACAGGTGGATGCCATAATTATTTAAGAACGGCCGGTTACAATAGCTGTCATTGTCACATCTGAGTCGCAACGGACGTGCTGTGTTCTTCAACACCTGTGGCGTTCTTCGACGAATTTCAGTTCCGTACTTCGCTACAAGGAAGCGCACCAAAAACCTTTCCACTTCTTTTGAAGTCAGCATTTCTCTGTTTCCAGCACGAGTGCAGTGGACGTTCGACGTGTGCACGTCCTCGCTCTGTGTTCACGTGGGTCCGCGTCCATTTCTCTTCAGCTGTGAATTTGGGGTCTCAGCGCCCTTATACCTACCACAATACCTTTCTTAGGCAAAGGCAACCGTTGACACCCCTCCCATGCCAGCTGATTGGCTTTCAGCTCCTAGGGATACTGGGCAACTTCCCTCTCTTAAAGGCACGTTTTAAAATTCTCAGTAATTGTGGTCGGTTGGTACCGAGAGTTGCCAAACTGGGAGACCTTAGAAGGCTCCCAGTGGAGGGCGTGAAGCAGGAGGGCCGAAACTTCATACACATCTTTTGCTGTTTCGGATTACGTTCAGTTCTCGTCGAATGGTTTTGAGCGGTCTCTAGTGACTCCAACCTGCACTCGAGAGCAAAAATTGCCGTTCGCCTGCGCTGCAAATGGCTGCTATTTCGTTGAATGGGCATCCAGCCCAAAGTGTCCTCAGAGTAGAGTTGAAATGTCCGAGGATGTCAGCAGGGTCCAAGGTTGTTGACAACGTCGTCCTATTGCCCACTGCATTGCCAACTGTCGTTTTAGCTCGCGAAATGAGCGTATATACATATCACAACAGGAGGGGTCGCTTCATTGGCGCCATTTCCGCCACTTCCTTGGACGTTTAAGCCTTTATTCAGAACGACGGTGTGTCTGAAACGTTTTGTTCGGGCAGCCATTAGAAAACTGAGTGATTTCAACGATAAACGTCGTGGATCTGACACCATCACAATGGAGTCAAATGAAGCTCTGAACTGTGGGCAAAAGTGGCTGTGAAGCCTATCGTATCGTGTGACCCATCCACGGCGGCGTTGGGCAGAATTGTGGTGGAATTGTGTGCCAATCATTTACCAGGCATTAACCCATTACATGAGCTTCTTAGCTAACCCACATGCCTGGCTTCCTGTCCTAGCAAACACAGAGCACTCTGAAATTAGCCACCAGATCATCAAGGCTTCGGCTCCAAGCGAGCTTGGAAAGAACTATGCGCTATGAGTGGACATAAGAACCGAAACTCGGTACACGACCCCAATATGAAGACTGATGGATTCGGTCTCCCGAGGGAATTGTGGACAACTTTGAACCGTGTCAGGACGGTTGTTGGTAGGTGTAAACAAGTGATGAACAAATGGTGCCTATCAGACAGTCCTGAATGCAACTGCGGGAAAATCCAATCAATGGACTATTTACTTGTGTGTGAGGTGCATAGTTATGAGGATGATCTGAAAGACATATATAGACTCTCAGAACCAGCCACAGACTGACTCAGAAATATATTTAATAATGAATCGTACTACCAGGTATAGAAGTATGAAACAGGAAATTCGCTATAGATGGTTCTAACCGTCAGTGTAGGCCCCCTGAGACCACGTTCGCAGCACAATCTGCTTCCTCTAACGGCTGACGACGAATTTCAACATACAGTAAGTTCCATGCATCGCTATCTATTTCAAAACTGTAAACATGTCGAGTTTGTGCGTACGAGCTACAGTCTGCGGACAGCATTGGTATACTGTTATCATTTGAAGAAAAATGCTGCCGAATCGCATCGAATGCTTGTCGAAGCCTTCGGTGAACATTCTTTTGGGAGAACAAAGTGTTTAGAGTGGTACAAAAAATTCTGAAGCGGTGATTTTGACCTGAGAAACGACGAGCGCTGGAAAACACCGAAAAATTTCTAAGGCAACGATTGCAGTCCTTGCTGGAGGAAGAACTCAACAAGAGTTCACGGAACAAATGGCTCTGAGCACTGTGGGACTTTTCTGAGGTCATCAGTCCCCTAGGACTTATTAACTACTTAAACCTAACTAACCTGAAAGACCAAATCCCTTTGGAAAGAAGTTGTAACAACACTAACGTTATCCTACTGTATATGTAATAAATTTTTTTCTTCTGAATTTCGATAAATTAGTATAATCGATATTCTGGTTTCCTTTCTTTTTTGTTTCATGACATTATGTTGAAGAAGCTATAAACCATTTTCGTTGTAAATTTTAATATTTACGTCAAATTTCAAGCAATGTTGTAATCAAAGTGAAGTGTAACTAATGTTGGAAATATTGTAAGATGTGAACGTTGTAATTGTATACCTGGTCCATACGTAGGCAATGTATTAGGATATGTGGAATGTAAAACCTTTGCTGAATACCCTGTCTGTAGGGGAGCAGGAAAAGGTGGAGGTAGGCGAGCGCGGGAAAATACACACGGGCGCGGTACGGCATAACGGGCTCAGCAGCAGTAGTCGGAGTTGGGCGTCGATCTGAGAAACACGTGCTGGATCGAGGAGGCTCTCCTGGAAAAAGTGGTTTCGTTGAGCCTCGGATGCGCTGTTTCCGACGTCTATACAGCATGACAATATTCCATAGGCACTAAATGGAAAAGCATTGCGACGCCATGAAGAAGTAAAGTGCCGATATTTCATGAGCCATTGCTGTAATTGCACGTGTGCTTTGTGCCTCGCCATCTCGCCGCCTGCCGACCGCCTCATCGATACGAACAGGTTGAAACTTTCAGTACTGTATTCGTGTGGACCAGTGTCACTTTTGCTACATACTGTTCAATAATAACTTAAATTTTACCAGAACTGTCCTATCAATTAATTATCCTCACAACTAACCTAGACAGGGTCCTTTCCACATGTTGTGCAATCCGAGTGTCCCAAGATGAAGATTTAAAGTTTATGTTAATAATAATAACCTGCAGATCTATCTATGTTAGGATGATGTTTAAAGAACTTTGTTGTTAATGAAATCTTGGACGAATAATATAGGTCTGACCAAGTTGGGAGATAATATTGAAATTGGTTTAGTAATGAAGTTTATTTAAATTGAGACAAAAGTAACGGTAGTTAAATGAGCAGGAAATAAGACAAAAAGAATGGTAAATCATATTTGGAAAATCTTGAATGCTTAATGCTCTCAATAATCAAACTTTCACTACAGTGTTCATAACAGTTTCAGGGTCTCCCCCCCCCTTTTTCTTTTCTATTCATTTGAATTCTGAAGTGTACTGAACTGCTTTGACCAGCAAAGTTAAAGTCAATATAAAACCTAAATTTATCAGTGTTTTACCCTTCTTAAAATTGACTTTGTATGTGTGTTTCAAAAGTGCTATTTCTAGGGTAACCTATGCCCGATTTCAATCGGATCAATAGACAAAACGCAGTTGGTAGTAATCATTATAGTGTAATGTTGTGTATTTATAGCTTGTCCAAAGTAGTACAGAAAGTGAAAATATTAGTTCAGTAGATTTTTCTGGTTCTTAAGTTTACCATGTAATGCAGTATTACTACGTGTTGTTATGCTTGTACGTACATCCACTTGTACAAGGAAAAAACTCACTTAATGCCTAATTAGGCTGGCGACCGTATTATTAACAATTGGTAGTATTTGCTGCGTATTTTTCTTGTCCATCCTAACGTGTAGTTGCACTTTAGACTTGCTTGACGTATCATTGTTGTTACTGAGTGAGTGTAAGTCTGATTTTTCCTCCATTCAGGTACACGCGGTCAACATATTTACCAAAATCCTTTCTTATAAGGTGAAGCCCGTCAACTTACCATAGTACAGGCTTTAAAGTGTTAACGTACGCGAGAGCGGAGACGTTACAAAGTCAAAGCTCTTGGTTTGGTGGGATCAGAAGGGTGTCATCTATTACGTGCTGCTAAAACCCATAGAATCCGTTGATAGCAAATGATAGATTCAAACCGAGCATTACGTGAAAAACGACAGGAATACGGAAAAAGGCAACACAAAGTCATATTGTTCCATGATCACTCACAGCAATACGGGTCAGGGAAACGATGGAGACGCTCAGTTGGGAAGTACTAGGGCATGCGACTTAACCTCCAGAATTGGCTCCGTCCTACTATCATCTATTTGCATGACTGGGACACGCTCCATCTGAACAACGCTGCAATTCGTATGAAAATGTACGAAAAGGGCTGGCTGAGTTGTTCGCTTCCAAAGAAGAATAGTTTTTTGGCGTGGCTTTCATAGCCTACCGGAGATGTGGGAGACATATTTAAATATCAATAGAGATTATTTTGAATAAAATATTGTTTATCACTTTCAAACAATAGACGTGTAATTATGGCAAACAAATTCCTGTTTCTTTCTTATACACCTGGTATAAGAACATGCCAAAAAAAAAAGTTGTGATTAATTGCAGTCCAGCAGAATATTTTAGTTGATACATTATGTGATAAATACTTATCTAAATGTCGAACTAGTAAATAAGTTATCAGTTCTGGTCTTTTTTATTTATTTATTCGACACCTAGGTGTCAGAAGCGTCTTGGAGCCCGAGGGCGCCGGGTGCCGGGCGTCACACAGTCACGCAGTTGTAGGGGAAGTTCGCCGGACCTTTGAGCGAAACTTCAAACTCATGTTTCGCAAAGGGAGAAGATAATTACGCAGTATGGGAAAAGTGATCCTCTAATTATGTTTTTTAAGTTTATGATCTAGACTACCTACGTAGTATCAGTTGTACGTCTCATTTTTGTCTTGCTTGATGCATTTCATGTTCTCCAGTTCTCTTAGTAGTTTGGAAGCACGACTGCGGCAGTAACATTTGAGGAGCGGCTGCCGCCACCATACGCACAGCGTGTGTGGGTGTGCGCCGTTGCGGAGTCCGCCCACAGAGGTCCCATCCCGGAGGCGCGAGCAGAGGGAGAGGCGGGCGGAGTCTTCTTGTCTTCCCGTTTGACGGAGTGAGTGCGACGGAGCCGTTCAATCCTCTTAAGCCGGGCGCGCCCTCCTCTAGCGCCGCCTCCGGCTCTAAACCAGGCGCGGCGACCTACTCAGCCGGATGAGGGCGCAGGCCGTCCCGATACCCGGTCCGCTCGCTACCAATAACACTCCGGGGTGCCCGCTGCTTCTGCTGCTGCTGCCTTCACACGTAGCACAGCGCCGGTCACCACCTGTGCGTCCGCAAAGTAGCCTCCTGGCCGCGTCCGTGTCCCGTCTGCACGGCCCGTCATAATTGAAGCAGGTGGAAGCAAAGTAATGTATGTGGCGTAACAGAATGTCAGGAGATGCGTGCACCATGTTGTACTTGAAGAACAAACCGATTTGGTCACTAAGGGATTGTAGATGTATGTGATGATATGAACTGCTACACTACTGGCCATTATAATCGCTACACCAAGAAGAAACGCAGATGATAAACGGGTATTCATTGTAGAAATATATTATACTAGAACTGACATGTGATTACATTTTCACGTAATTTGGGTGCATAGGTCCTGAGAAATAAGTACTCAGAACAACCACCTCTGGCCATAATAACGGCCTTGTTACGCCTTGGCATTGAGTCAAACAGAACTTGGGATGGCGTGTACAGGTACAGCTGCCCACGCAGCTTCAACACGATACCACAGTTCATCAAGAGTAGTGACTGGCGTATTGTGACGAGCCAGTTGCTCGGCCACCACTGACCAGACGTTTTCAGTTGGTGAGAGATCATTAGAATGTGCTAGCAGCAGTCGAACGTTTTCTGTATCCAGAAAGGCCGGTACAGGACCTGAAACATGCGGTCGTGCATTATCCTGCTGAAATGTAGGGTTTCGCAGGGATAGAATGAAGGGTAGAGCCACGGGTCGTAACACATCTGAAATGTAACGTCCACTGTTCAAAGTGCCGTCAATGCGAACAAGAGATGACCGAGACGTGTAACCAATGGCACCCCATACCATCACGCGGGGTGAGACGCCATGGCGATGACGTTGAACTATGAACCCACAGATTCCATATTCTGCTAACAGTCATTGGATCTCGACCAACGCGAGCAGCAATGTCGCGATACGATAAACCGCAATCGCGATAGGCTACAATCCGACCTTTATCAAAGTCGGAAACGTTATGGTACGCATTTCTCCTCCTTAGACGAGACATCACAACAACGTTTCACCAGGCAACGCCGGTCAACTGCTGTTTGTGTATGAGAAATCGGTTGGAAACTTTCCTCATGTCAGCACGCTGTAGGTGTTGCCACCGGCGCCAGCCTTGTGTGAATGCTCTGGAAAGCTAATCATTTGCATATAACAGCTTCTTCTTCCTGTCGGTTAAATTTCGCGTCTGTAGCACGTCATCTTCGTGGTGTAGCAATTTTAATGGCCAGGAGTGTACTTTTTGGATGGAAACAGATGAATGTACACACGCATTTTGCCGCGGGTCAGGTTGACCTCTCGCTATACTTTAAATGGTCTGTCCACCTGCCTGGATGGGCTTCAGGTTGTCTCCTCCTTCACTCTGCAATGGCAGATACTGGTTTAGCTGACAAAGGCAGCGTTGACGAAAATTCGGCTAAATACCTACCACGCAAAGGCTACATGAATCCATTCCATGAGTAGCATCTGAAAGTTAATTAAACCATCGAGTGTTCGGGATTCTTCCATGATCTGTTTGACAAAATGTCTAAAATTTCCTTTAAGTTGGTTTATTGTCTTTAAAACGCGGGAATGGCTATCAAGTCTATATTAAATACCCATCATCAATTATTCAATGTTACTGACTGTCTCTGTAACAAGTTCACGTCCAAAAGCAGCCAGAAAATACTTAGTTGCACCCGACATTTCAAACGTCCTAAGCTGTCTCTGAGCGACGATTACTTGCGAGTTTACAGAGTCAGTCTTTCAGTAGCCTTAATATTTCAGTAGCCATAATGTCTCCTTATCTGCGTAAAATCTCTACACGCAAATCTTAAATAAACCTCTCACAACTTTCAAACTTTAACAAAATGCTCAATACTGTAGTCACTCTTCGTCGACGACACCAGAACCGATCAAACGCGCGAATTTCTTCATTTTGCTACAAATTTAATCAACGCCGTTTGACTCCCGAGCGACTCTATCGAATCACAGATCTGAGGCACAACGCCCTACTCAGACGCACGGGAAAAGCTGAATTCCTATTGCGTTGTATGTAAAGCAGCCAATGAGGTCATCTCGAGCACATCTATTTGCGGTATTTCTAATGTGAGCCAATCAGCTTATCACAAGTTATTTGGACTAGAAATCTCGTAATTCCAAAAGTAGATAAAATTTAATGATACCAAAGTACGATTCCTTTCCACAAAATAAATTACTAATAAATTTACTACTCAACGCTCCTTCTGGTTGCGTTTTATAAAATGAAGCTCACTCGTACGTCACAGATTACCTTATTGCACAACTTTCTCACGCATGCACTTACATAGTTTTAATGAAATACCACTTTCTCACTTCACGTATGTCTTCCATTCACTTTGCACAATAGCTCCAGAACATTGACACATTCAGAACACGACGGAACAATAATTTACGAAATTACTTTTAATTACGTCAGAAATCTGTGGTAATGAAATTACGGAGTGACCGAGTGGTTCTAGGCGCTTCAGTCTGGAACCGAGCGACCGCTACGGTCGCAGGTTCCAATCCTGCCTCGGGCATGGATGTGTGTGATGTCCTTAGTTTAGTTAGGTTTAAGTAGTTCTAAGTTCTAGGGGACTGATGACCTCAGAAGTTAAGTCCCATAGTGCTCAGAGCCATTTGAACCATTTAATGAAATTAAAAGAAAATTCGAGAAATTAGGTTACGAGAACCCATACTCTCAGTTGTAGTTTCAATTGATACTATGGATGGATGCATTACGCTTCCTAACTCGGTTTCCATATACCAGTACGGTTCTTATGACCTTAAGGTAGTAGTGAACTTATTGATTTGATATTTTAAAAGTATGGTTGTGTTATCCATAGGACGAAAAAGCTCGACTAATACTTAATACTACTTCTTCAGATTGATAGGGAGTGTATGCAACGTACTGAACCCAGCGTTAAGCGAGTACACGGCTCTCTCGGCCCAGTAGCCGACGTCAGCTGTGCCAGCGTGAGAACCAAAATCTGCTCTCCTGCCCGTCTGCAGAGCGAGCTACGCTTTCGGTGAAAGAAGAAAGCTCTTAATAATTTGCGACGTTACACTTTTTTGTTGATTCAAATCAGGCCTGGTGGTCTTGCAAAGCTGGCACGGTGGCTCAACGTGTTCGGTCAGAAGATAAGTGAAGGATTCAGCGATGAACTTATGGGGTCTCACGTGACGTACGCCCAAGCGAAACAAGTAAGGAAAAAGAAAAGAAATTCGGTAAAACGCTTCACTGGAAAAGAAGAGGTCGTGGAATAGAATCGCGATCGGACCTTGGATTTTTCAGTCCGCGTTTTAACCTAGCCTTCACCTCCCGATGATCTGGAGACTCGTCGGAAACGACGCATGGTCCGGGTTCTACGTTAAACTGCAGGTTCCCTTTCACCCATTGGGCAACTGAATTTGCTTAGAGACAAACAAGACCCCGAAATGGCATCTAATAGAAAGACGCACCTGGCCACTGAGCCACACGAAATTAATATTATTATTTCTTTCTTTTCTCAGACGTTATGTCTGGTCAAAAATGGAAAGTGACGCGGACCTTGATCAACCGTGACTTCCTTTTAACTGTACGGTATATGTTATATTGCATTTAGGAACTTTCGGGTAATTGAACATGTATCAATAATTACGGATTTCTGTAGTTGTACATATAAGTTTGGATGTAGCTGTACTGCATTGATGTACTGGTGGATATTGTGTGGATATTATTATTATTATTGTTATTATTACCATTATTACTATTATTATTATTGTTACTATGTGGTTCAGAAATGTTTTGTAAATTGTTGTGGTCAGGCGATACGATGTATTAGAAATCGGAATTTTAGGAGCTGTTTTTGCATTCAGAGCTTTAAAATAGATGGTGAACATATTAAGAAGAACAGAGAAGCAGTGAAAATGCTGAAAGCGATGGTTTTCTCAGGTGTGTGTAACACGTTTCCCAGTCTGTAACGACCTTCATTGCTTTTAGTGGCAGTGATGGCAGTCAGGACAAGGATAAAAACATCACTAAGCTCTGGATGTATATCTTAATCACACCTCACTGAAGACCACTGAACAAAAGTTCGTGATAGCAAGCCACTATTTTACGGAGTGTTTTTAAAGATAACCCATAATCACGACATCAATTTCGATTCCATTGAATTAAGCTGGCCAAACCCAGGATGACCAAGCTGTGGTGTCACCATCCACCGTATCAACAGAAAAACAGGGTGATTATGATTAAAGTTAAACTTTCAAAACGCTGTAGGAATAACACCATTGAACATAGTGACGTCAAATTGCAACGGAATATTATCGGAGAAGGGGAAAAACGTATGGCAGAAGAAACAACTAGTGTGAAAATTGATAATAGATGGCGCTGCATCTGTCAGAATACGTAAATGAAAACACCTGTTATGCGCACAACCCATGGAAGTTGGTATAAAGATGCCGGGTACACGGGATTTTCTTCTTTCGCGCTGGCGACGTTCGCCATGACTGTCTCAGTGCAGGATCGCGCTCTGCTTGTAAAGCAGTATTACAAGAATGATGACTGTGCACACGTCGCTCTGCAGAAGTTCCGGACACTGAAGGGTCTGAAAAAGGTGTTGATTCGATGACTGGCGTGGGACTGCAGAAAATTATTCGGAAATTCGAAAAGACGGGTTCTTTTGCTGTGCAACCTGGTAGAGGGAGGAAACGAATTGATTCCACGTCAGCGGAAACAGTGGCCTCAGCAGTGCAGGAGGAGACGAGTGGTGGTGTGCAAACGTGTAGCGCACAGAGAATTACTCGAATATTGGACAAACCCGTGAGCACAGTGCGTAGAATCCTACGAAACATCCTTCTTTGCTATCCATTCAAAATTACCCATGTGCATGAGTTGCTTCCTGTTGACGTGCCAGCAAGAGAGACCTTTACTTTAGAATTTCCTGCTCGCGTGGAAGTGAACAGTGATTGGAAGTGTAAGATTTTGTGGACATACGAGTCCCACTTCCATCCGACAGGACGTGTCAATACACAGAACTGTCGAATATGGGCAACAGAAAATCCACACGCAAATCAACCAGTACCTCTTCACCCTGAAAAGGTCACTGTGTAGTGAGAGTTTACATCGTTTACCATATGGCCATATTTTTTCGAAGAGACAGGTGCTTACGGTCCTGTTACCTGTACCGTCACTGGTAACCGCTGTGAGTGTCTCTAGCGCAACCACGTCATTCCAGCTCTCCGACAGCGTGGATGTGTGGATGGCATCATTTTTATGCAAGATGGCGCACCCTCGCACATTGCAAATCGTATTATGCAGCTGCTAAAGCGCCATTTAGGAAATGCTAGAATTATCAGCCTGGCCGCCCCGATCACTCGATCTTAATCCGTGTGACTTAGCCATCGGCAATGTACATGATACTTTCACTTCGTAGTCCATCATATCATGTAAGTGGCACTAATGTCCATGACATTCACAAAGCTGTAGATATCGGCGTTCGGATAAATGCTGTCTTCCTTGATTCCCGAAAGCCATTTGATACAGTTCCGCACTGCCGCCTAATGAACAAAATCCAAGCTCACGGAATGTTAAACCGACGGTGCGATTCGACTGAGGAGTTTATAACAAAGTGAGCACAAGTGGTCTCAGTGGAGAGCAATCTTCAGAAGTAAAAGTAAATTCGGATGTACCCCAAGGAAGTCTTATAGTTCCATTACTTTTCAGAATAAATATAAATGATATAACTTCAGAAGATAGAATCGGATTTCCATGACGCTTTTCGCTGACGACGCCGTTGTGTATAGAGAAGTCGTGATGCTGCAAAATTGCAGAAAAATGAACCCCTGCAGAAGCTCGATGCTTTGTGCAAAGAGTGGCAAGTAATTCTCATCACAAAAATATGTAGCGTATTGCGTGATTCCGAGAGTGCAGAACAAGCACTGGTATTTCTTGGCGAATACGTACGGAGCGAACTAAAGTAGAATGACTACATAAAACAATTCGCAGGAAAGGCAGATGCCAGACTGAAATTCGTTGGAAGAACCCCGGGGAAATGTAATCGATCAGCAAAGAAGGTACCATACAAAACCCTCCTTCGACCAATACTTGAATACTGTTTCTCCGTATGGCATCCTACCAGACAAGGCTGACAGAGGGAATGAAGAAATTCCAAAGAAGAGCAGCACGTTTCGTTATTGATTCCTTCAGCAAACACGAATGCGTTATAGAGATGATCATCCAACTCCGGTGTCAGATGCTGCTAGAGAGGGATTCTGCATCGCGATGTGCTTCACTACTTAAGTTCCGAGAGCATACATTCGTAGAAGAATAAACAGACATAATGCTTGCTCCTACGTATATCTCGGGAGAAAACCACGAAGATAAAATTAGAGAGATTTGAACCCACACGAAGGCTTAGCAGCTTGCTTTTCGCGAGCCATATGCGATTAGAGTAGTAAATATGAATAATGAATACGTTGTTCTTGAGGTCCACTTCGGTACGCAGTGTAACTACGGTGTGCTTCTTATTGATTTTCTCGAACGTGGAGGAACCATAAATTCTGTCCGGTACTGTCAAACTTTGTGTAGCCTTAGAAGAGCAGTTCAAAACAAATGCCCAGGAAAGATGACGTCCAAAACTTTGTTTTTGCACGACAATGCCCTACCTCACACGGCAAACCATTCATTAAGATGGTAAATTTACCCTCATCCGCCCTACAGTCCATATCTTGAAATAAGCGACCTCCACTTGTTTCCCAAGATGAAGAACTGGCATGCAATGCAGCACTTTGATGACGACGCGGAACTCCAGGCGTGCGTGACCCAGTGGCTGAAGTCTCAGGCGGTAGATGTCTACTACGAAAGTCTTTCAAACCTTGTCCACCGCTATGATAAGTGCCTCTATGTGTTTGGTGACTATGCGGAAATGTAGTATGTCAGTCGCTCTTTCAGATGTATATGATAAAATGTATTTCTTGTAGTTAGTTTTTTTAATCCCAAAATGTTCCCTACTTCCTGAATAGCCATCGTTATTCAAAAGAACAGTAATGAATCGCCAGAAACTTGCCACAAAGCCAAAACTGGAACAGTGTATCGAAACAGAAATAAATTATCATGCAAACGCATTATCATTGAGACGACTACCGGAGACGTCCCCGAGTCCAAAGAAGATTATGTAACATCCGTATCATACATCACTGTCTTTGTGACATCTCATCTCCTGAACTATTTATCGTACAATGATATAATTTTTCAGGTACTTGTAGCGGTAAATTTGGTTACTTCTGCAAAATATCCTGCTAATAGAACTCGCAAAGAAGCAATAAATTAAAATGTCATACCTGATTCTGAGTTTTACTGTATGAATAGCGAAACTGTAATAAGACGTGAAGTCATTCCCGTTCATCATTTTATGGCGGGGATCTTGGATAAAAATTTTAAAAATTTCTGAAATTATATCTAAGTTTGTTGGAAGACGCTAAGTTATTTCATACTCTACTAGAGGGTGAATATAATCTGGGTAATTTGACCACTTTGTGCTACGCTGCTTCAACGCATATGCACGGTTTCCAGTTTTGGTACCTGACTTACTGCGTTGAACCTTCAAGTTGAAATTATACTTCCTAACAAGCAGGTTATGACAGCATTGTAAACTTCCAAATTGGGTCAAAAATTCTATGAAAACACCGAAAACAGTATTCTTGTACACTTGTGAGGTGTAACGTAGGCAACCTGCAACTCAAGAAGGAAGACAGGATGAAACGTCTTAGCTGTTGAGTAACTTAAATACGGTAAAGAACCAACGTAGCTTTTCGAGGAAACATTTGTTCGCCCGCAGAATCACGGTTTCCGAGGTAATAACGACTGTGTGGTTACAAGCCTGCAGTACAAAGTATTGTTCTACTTAATGCATATTAATGTGCAATGTAAACTTTTCGATTAAGAGCAAATCAAATTTGGCTCGAGCTTCACCCACAGTCCACCTGAACATGTGTTCAGGGAGCTGTACGTTAAAAATTATTGTACGTTTTTCTCTGTTAACTGGATGCATTATTGAAGTGAATTTCTTTGAAGTGAATTACGAATTACTTTAAACTCCGGTTGATCATGTCGTAAAACTTGAACGTTTGATGCTCCAGTACTTCAATCAAGCCAACGGAAGTACTGAGATGAACACAGACATCAAAATCGAAAGTAAAGGGGATAGGCGATCTAGGAGGCCAAGGTACAAGCTCTGTGCATGTATCCATCTTCCACCATATTGGCACGTTAGTTGTGGCATTACGTCAGCAGGGAAAGGCGGCAGTGCCCACTCATCAGCCTATCACATTCCTCAACGTTGCACAAGTTGAACCTCCTCAAGCGATACTGCCAGATAGCGCCGCAAAAAAAAAAAAAAAAAAAGGCCATGGCATAATCTTTGAAAAAGTTGTTGCCGAATGCTACTGTCACCTATTGCCTGTAACCATCCACCCTCTGAAAATGGAAAATGGTATCTCACTGGTAGTATATTGGTGATAAGCTCCTACGTCGTCGGGGATGCTGATAGATACTTGTAAAACTGCAGGCATTTCGAAAATACTGGATTAGCGTGTTTTTGTCGATATAAATTTGCAGCTTCTGATGCACTGTTGTCACCCCCATCATACATGAAATAGATGTCTGCGCACACTTCGCTGCTCTAACGTTCTGCTGTGCCTACATCTGAAGCTGCTCAGATAGGTGAATTCACCACTACGACAGTGCCTGATAGTACCTCGTCCCCCACCTGCTGCCCCCACTCCACCAATTCCCGAGCATCATCTACAGTTGCGCCTAAATAAAACCAATTTTCACTAGATGCTTGTACTTTTAAATTTACGAAACATAAATTATATTTAATTTTTGTTGGTGTTTTTTAATCCATGAACTAATTGGTACTGCTCAGTTCTAAAAACCTTTTTTTAGTTTTTTTTATAGAAAAAGGAAACATCTCTCAATCCATCGCAAGTGTTCCTTCTCAGAAAAATGTTATCTAAATTGAGGATAGATACTGGTTACAAATCATGCCAATAATAATGCTAATAATAATAATAGTAATAATCATCATTATAATAACACAGTTTAGGCCATACAGAAGTGTATTAGTTATTACATTATTACTGGTGTTTTATGCTGTCAATTACTTCATCTACTGCAGAATGATTAATGAAGTAAACTTTCTGTTGCACAGTGAGAACTACCTTCAACCCGTAAAAGGAATTGTTCTAACATTTTCGTTTATTTGGAGAGATGCGTATGAGCCTTGACATGGCATGGTGGATACTAAAACTAAATAAAATAAAATAATGTCTTACGATGCACGGCTGATGGTGAATTTCATTGACATTGATAGTTACTTAACGAACCAATGTCCCCTGACCGTGATGGACCAACAGAGACTGCATCCATTCGTGCCCATTGTGCATTCCGACGGATTTGGGCAATTCCAGCAGAACAATGCGACACCCTACATGTCGAAAATTGCTACGGAGTGCCTCCAGGATACTCTTCTGAGTGTAAACACTTTCGCTAACCATCAAACTCCCCAGAAATGAACGTTATTGAGCATATTTTGGATGCTTTGCACGTGCTCTTCGGAAGAGATCTCAACCACTTCGTACTTTTGCGGATTTATGGACAACCCCGCAGGATTCATGGTGTCAGTTCCCTCCAGCACTACTTCAGACATTAGTCGAGTCCATACCACGTCCTGTTGAGGAACTTCTGTCTGCTCGCGAGAGCCCTACAAGGCCACACACGATATTAGGCAGGTGTACCAGTTTGTTTGGCAATTCAGTATATGAAAGAGAGAGAGAGAGAGAGAGCGGTTCTCTTCGCCGCCTTGGGTATACGGACACGCTTCCATTCCACCCAAAATTCTGATCTTGTTACACCCTGCTGGCCGAGCGGTTCTAGGCGCATCAGTCTGGAATCGCGTGACCACTACGGTCGCGGGTTCCAATCCTGCCTCGGGCATGGATGTGTGTGATGTCCTCAAGTTAGTTAGGTTTAAGTAGTTCTAAGTTCTAGGAGACTGAAGTCCCGTAGTGCTCAGAGCCATTTGAACCATTTGTTACACACTAGTACCGTACTCTGTCCATTAGCCCCTTCGCCTGCAGTTTTGGGATCAGTCCCACAAGAGTTCAGACGTAGTGTGCAGCCACACTGAAATCACCGTGATCCGTCTTTGCTCATATGTTTGTGTCTGTGTGTGTGTAGTGAACCTTCTTTTGGACATGTCGGAGAGAACAGACACCACGAGTATGTATAGTAAAGACTTATACATTGTTGTTATGATGTTTTACGTACAGTTTTTCCTCACTTCTGGCAAGTGTTAGTAAAATAAGCATTGCAAACAAGAGGCAATACAGAAAACACTATTTCGTAATCTCTTACATATTAAATTGTCACTTAACTTTCTGATAACATTTGTTTCCTTTTGTAGGATTTTTACGTGTTTTATCAACTTTTTGGGCTATCTGTTACTCCTCGTATAAGTTTATATGAGCTTACAGATGCTATTTAGAAATGCTGTAAATTCGAACATTGTACACGCGTAAGTTGAAACTTCATATGCCCTCTGTTCCTTTTACAATAAATATGCGGTCGACACTTACTCTTCATCAGTGGGAAGATGCGAATTTTTTAAGTCAGGAACTATCGTATGCTAGGTTTGGAGTCATATTTCTGGAGCGAGGCTACTACTAAGCTTATTGATGAGCTCGCAGTTCCGGAGGTCGACCACTTCATAGGTGGAGAAGCCGTATTCAGTGTTTCAGCAAGTAATTGCGCGCCCGCGGCTGGCTGCAGTACTCGCCTCAGCTGTCATGAACACGGGGGAACGGCTGTCTCTGCAGTGGGGCAGTGCGGTCCGCCTATCAGCACGCCGCCTCTGCCGGTGCGCCGCCTCCCGCTGCGCCATTGTCTTCTGCTGAGCGAGGGCCGCGCGCCCGTCAAAGACTCTGGCCACCTGTTCGGGACGCGCCGCGAGCAACTGTTTGCGTCTCTGATGGCCTCTGAGCAGTCGACGTCTGACCGCCATCTCGCAGTGGCCGCAGAACTGCAGGGCCGTGTTCGGTCTGTCGTGCCACATTGTTAGCCTGCAGCAGTTGTCCGTCCACGTCAGTGCAGACACTGCACACCCGCTTCTCTCTGGGAACGTACAACATCGTGCACGTGACGCAGTGGCAGCTAATACGACATGAAATGAAGGTGGCCCAGAAAGTATTTCCCGCGCCCTATGATAAGCAGCCCAGCTTACACCATCTGCACCTGCGGCAGATGATGTAATCTGGGTTGTCAATCTTCCAGTGTGTGAAATGTCTTCCACGCCAGATCCATGATGCCAAACTTCTACAAAATTCTATTCTCGTAAGTGATGTGATGCAGCTTCTCGAATAAAGTGCAGTGTGGTGTATTGAAACAAGGAGACCCTCTCATTATTTTCTCGGTGATGTTACCTGGATACTGAAATTAGAACAGCTGCATAACCATTTCTAATTTTTGGCATAAATATATCGAATAAATAACAGACGAATGTGGTAAATTCCATGTAGAAGCACACCTAAACTCTGAATCGACCTGTCTTTACAAAATGCACTCACCGCAATGGGATTCACAAAGCGCTGTAACGGTGCATTTTAAGGTCACGCATTTTTCAAAAAATTTGGCGTAGGTTATGCTGCATCATTGCTATGGAATTCAGTTCTTGAGATCCTATCAATCCCAAAAATGAAACTAAAATGACCTGTAAACAATAGTTTTTTTCCTATGGTGAAAGTAAAAATTTGGAAGTGTTGTAGATGTAGTAAAGTAGGCCCTACTCACTTTCTTCATAATACTGTGTCTTATGTTGAAATGGTTGTGAAAAATTCGGTTTGACTTTCTGATGTGAAAAGATATCTTTTATTATGATGACTATCCCGTCAAGTTTTTTCATATGCAAGACGTGAGCTTCAATATTTTTAAGGAAACTTGTATTTCTTAATTTGATTTAAATTTTTTGAAACCTCAATACATAAAAATTTGACAACGTTTTATTTGTAGTAAAGTAATCATTTGTTGTAGTATCATACGTCGAATGGTTTATAATTTATTAGGTCTGCGGTACTCGCATGAGTACAACAAATTCTTTTTTCAAGCGTACTGAAAGAGTTCTGTCAGGTGCATGGCGTGAGGGGCGAAGTTTGTGACGGGAAATTCGAAATTTATTTATTTCAATTTGTGACGCGAAAATAACTATCATGAAACTCTGGTCGATTGCAAAATGATTAGTTAGTGCGGGAGCAACACCACAAACGACGGTTCATAATTTTAATGTAATGACACGGTTGGGCCCAATAAGAATTTTATTGTAGCTGACTCCGTTTTCGGCAGGCTATGCAGTGATCTAAAGCAACATACTTGCACTCTGAGAAAGAAAACAAAAAAGTATTAGCATAACGGCTTAGTTCGTCAGCAGTGAATACCACTTCAAAAGGAAAAGTGATTTTGAGAACTGTGTTATTTTTGCAAGGGCCTAAGGCTACACTGTTGAAAATTACAATGCGTTAACGTACGTTTTCCAGTCACGTAAGGTGCAAAATCCGTCATTCAACTTCACGTGGTTGTCACTTTTCCTTACAGGTCATTCATCACAATTTTCTATGTTATGATTGCTCACTATCATTGCCAAAATCGATTAAAAATTGGACTGATTTTTTGGGTAGGAATTAGTAGCCACAAGATGTTTATAGAGAACGACAATTAGCATCTAGAGTGAAGAAATGCCGCGGATATAAAGGAGGAATAGGACATTCCGACGTTTTTATAACACTAAGCACACGAAATCTGCTGATATGCAGTTTGCTTTAAAATATAAGTACAAGCACCGCAATTCAAAAGAAATTCTTAAATAACTGATGTTGTGTGGAAATGAAAGTTTACTTTACGTACCTTTACTGATTGATAACATTGTAAACTTTAATATGAATTGTGTTGTTTACAGGGCTCAAATGTTACATATTGTCTAATTCATTATACAATATTTACTTAGTCTTGTTTCTTTTTTATTTTTATTTTGCAGTTTGCATGTACTGTAATAAACCGTGTATCAGCATTTTTCTGCTGCTTTAGGCTTTCAGAATTTTTGATATATATCTGCAGCTACATTTTTTAACTAAGACATTGCACAAAATTTCTTCATTTACCTACTGGTTTCAGAATGTCAAAACTGCAATACAGTTCACATGATATACAGCACATTTGCATTCAAACGCATACAACACTGTCAATAAAAAGGTAAAACGCTGACGGCCATTAAGATTTTTTTAATGAAAATGAAGGAAATATTTAAGAGAACTAATACACATTCTGGTGACCATCAACAAAATACAAGCGCTTCTTTAAAAGGTGATGGACTGCTGTGAACCATCGCACGAGAAAATATACGTCAATCTTTGTGAAACATGAACTTACAGACACCAATTTCGATGTGTCCCACATGTTGTGAGACAAAGCTGTATGCCATGCTGAACATTTCTCTCCCTCCATCCAGCCTGCTATTGGGGTCTAATGAAAGTAGGGTCATATGAAAAGTGTATAATTGGAAAACTACGTACTTAAGAGCGAGATGGATATTAAGAGTATAATGAGAAAATACCCAAGGTGAAACTTGCGCTGAAGTTAGCTTATTGCTTTCACGCCATAAAGCAGTTCCTTGCAACTTGTTTAACCTTAAGTTAGCGGAAACTGTGACAACGTCGAGTCACCTGTAACTACGTCGATGCCGTATTATATTCGCTTCTTCAACTTTCAGGGGGCACCTTCTAGTGTGCTGCATGAGTCGTTGAAGCCCTAGATCCCTCGTAGTTACTGATAATTTGCTGAACAGCCCTGCGAACCACGGTGGAGGCATAGCGCGCTTGGCTGCCTCTGTGCTAACCCGCTGCATGCACCTGACGGAGGGCGCTGTGTTTGCCGGGATGTATAGCTGCAGGGGCTGTCGGACGCGGGCCGCGAAATGCTGCGAGCGGCAGGGGAACTTAAAAAGGCTCCATTACACAACTGAATGGTGGAACAAGTCTGTTCGATGTTTGCAAGTTAATTCGTTTCCCGAAACAAAGCAGAATTTCATTACTCCGTGGAAGTTGTTCAACAACTGTTGTTGACAGCGGAAAATGGAAAAGACAAAATGGTCGCATCCACTGCTGGTTCATTATCATAATACGCTGTCTGATGAAAAACTTGCTACGATATATATAAAAAACATCAGAAACACATAAGTAATATCAACAAGGACAAAAATAAGCTGCCACTCCGTTGAGTGTCTGGAGTAAAAATAACGAATGTAATTAAGATGAATCCTGCAGCGCATCACAGAATTGAAGCTATGATAAATGGTTATTACATAATGATTGTTTCTACCAGGCTGAGAGTCGATAACAGAATCTTAGAGAGGAATTCTGGAGGCATTTCGGAACTGCAAGTGTGGGGTGTATAGAGATACTCTGAATGACTTCAGGCGTGTTTCCATTAGTTAGTTCACTATGGCTGCACATTCTCTTCTTTTTTGTGAGTCAAATAGCGATCGATTACTTAACATACACAGTAGGATTCCATACAAAAATTAAACGAGCAAGGGTAAATTTTAAATCTGACGTCTACTTCGACCCATCACTTCATCTAAATGTGTATCATAACGAAATTATCGAAATCAAGTATGTGTTAAATGCGGATTATAACAGGGCTTATTGAGCCGGCAGCAGTGGCCGAGCGGTTATAGGTGCTTCAGTCTGGAACCGCGCGACCGCTACGGTCGGTGGTTCGAATCCTGGATTCTGCATGCGCTCGAGAGGGCTTTGGTGGCATTTTGCTTGCGTGTCTGTCTTTGGCCTCTCTCCTGACAGGAGTACTTCATCCAGCGCCTACTATCGATCTTGTGGCTACATATTTGCCGACCAGTGTGCTGGCGACAGCTTACGCCAATGCAACAGCACATCTGATGGTTCATAACAAACCTACCACCATCAGGTTCAACCGAGATTTTGGGCTGCATTACTGATGTCTATGAGCAGTACCTAGATTCTGTAAGATAATATACAAGGAAAACACATATTGTCGTAGTCATTTTCTGTGTCTGTGCACATAGGACGTTAGTTGCAATGACACCTTTAGTTCATGGGTAAAAGCGGACGGTTGTATCGATGGATTCGACACACACTATAAACGAAAAACTCATCCTAGCGCAATCTGTTCCTTTTTTTATTTGAAAGGACTTTTTGTGTGAAACGTAGACAACTACAGCAAACAAGGTCTTGAAATCAGAAAGATCAGTTGATGGTGTTTCTCTGGTCCAGTATACAACCTACGACAGAATGGCGTACAAGACCTGCTCAGCAAACATTATTTTCCAAAAAAAAGGAGTTTTTGGCTTTCATCTACTTTCAATGTCAGTGTTGTTGGAAAAGAAAAGAACAAGATAGAGCGAGTGGTGGGAAGAAAAACACAATCATTCTTCAGTCACACACAGCACCTATGGTAATGATACAACCAGCTTAGTTGAGACGATCCAGTTTACTGAGACTTTTCTCGCGTAGTTAGGAACTTCGAATAAGTGCAATATAAGACGCCAATTCAGTATAGCCTTTTGCAACAGATTTACAAGACGGTCCTTTACGTTTACGTTATCATCAAACAAATAGGATACCTAAAATTTATGGCCATCATAAAAACCTACGATACAGTTTAGTGTTGAATTGACAGGCATACCTATGTGCTACAGAATCACTCTTACGCAAACGCTTCAAGGTAAAAAGTAATTAACCGTGTGGCTCGGTGGCGGTACATAGATTCGCACATTCGTGCTATCTTCCGCTGCATGTTAGGTCTGGGCGGCGGCGCCGCTTGAAGGCCGTTTCCGCGCAGCTGGGAGGTGTGGCTCTGAGGCGCGGGCAGTTAGAAACACACACCGGTTAGCAGCGGACGTCTCCTGCCTTGCCTAGTGCGACGTCTGGGCTGGTTTCGGCACAGGTTGGCGTCACGTACAACGAGAGCCGTGGTGGTGTCCTTGCGGGGCGGTATCGCTGCGGCTAAGCTGTTGAGATGCAGCGGGGCCTCCTGGCGAGCGGCTAGTGAATCCCGCCGGATAATACGTCGACAGGAAATACCCAACAGGGCACAGAAAGCATCCAATCTTTTCAGTCAAGTCAGAAATTTTCTCTGGGACCGTAAAATGCTACGAAAAGCAAAAGTGACCTATTTCACACCAGTCCTAACATATATGGCTTAGAAACATATACCCTACTGATCAAAGACTTCAGCAGAATCCAGGCAACAGAAATGAGATTCATTAGAACAATGAACCAAACAACTAGAAAGTACAAATTCAGGAACGAGGTGATTAGGAAAATAACTAGTACTGAGGTTCCTGTTACCAAGTCATAACGAATAGCATGCTTCAGTGGTATGGGCACGTAATGAGAAAGAACAGTGAAAGGCCTGCCGAAAGGTATTTCGATCTGAATCTTGTAGAAAGAAGATCAAGAAAACGCTGGATAAAGACTGCAAGAACAGGTGCGGAGGAGAAAGGATACAAATGGGAAGTTGAAGGCGCATGAAGACATAAGGAGCGCTTGTAACCCGTACCCGGGAAACTGGAATTAGAAACGATGATGATGATGATGCTGATGACGATAAACTGGTACTGGGTACTGCTCATGCAGATGTAAGTCTGTATCATTTATGATGAATTCTTACCAGAGCTCTGATTCTTTTACCTTAGAATGTTGTTTTTTAAATGACAAGAATGAATTTGAGTGTTTTAATCTGATGTTAGCCACAAATTTTCGAATTCAAGATTTGGGTCAGATTCATGCTTTGGCTTTCAGGTGGCTCTGAGCTCCTTGAGTGTTTGCTGTACCGGTCCGCCAGGTTTATGTGTTCGCGCTGTTAAGGCGTTGCGCTGCGTTTGTGTACTCGTGTCATTGTTGCCTGCTAGTTGTTCGCGAGGCTGGTTACCGCGTGGCTGCGGTTGCTAACGCCTGTGTCACCCCCGCCATCGATTGCCTTAGGTCCCCATCAAGGCCTGATAAATGAATGTCTTGTTATATATGTCTGTAATTGAATTTGAGCCATTCAGTTGGCGTTTGATTATGGCTAATCTTAAGTCTGTGGCTTCTAGGATTTCTACTGCCAGTAGTCTGTTACGTGCGGCGCAGTCACGATATCTCGCCTGGAGACGAGAGCGATGTTTACTGCTGGGGCAGCGCCTAAATTTGTATATCTTGTGATCTCTTGCTGTATCTCTTTTTCAAACCCGATAGTAGTAATTGAAGCGCGGAAGGGCAAATTATTATGTCTTAATCCCATTGTGCGTCGGTAATTCACCCTCCCATTGAATGTTTGAATAATTAGTATATTCACTGACCGGGCCTGGAAAATCGTAAGAAGTGAGGTCTTATATTTAAGGTAAGTCAGTGTTTATATTCATTTAGACGTAGTAGTAGTTTGGCTTTGAGGACTGCTGCTTGTAATATTAACGTTTGTTAATCGTTGTATTATTTTTGTATTTCCACTTTAGGTAAATTTTGGAGACGTATTTAAATTGCCCTGCATCAGCAAAACTACTCGTATTTTAATGCTGATGCTGTATAACTTGGTCATATGCGTGTGGAAATTAGCGACTGTTGGACCTCGCTGTACAAGCGGATTTGATTATTTTATTGTTCTGTTATATATATGTTTTTAAATTCTTAGAGGACTTTTATGAACTCTCAATATCTGTACAGCGAGAACATTAATTATTTCAGCCCCTCTGGTTAAGTGCAGTCTCAGCATCACTATGGTTCGCCTGTAAATTTTAGCCAGCAAGTAATAGAGGACAGCACGGGTAATTACTGCTCTGGGATAGCAGATAATGAGATTACCGGTCGCGGAATAGAAAATCAGCTACAATTTCCTAGTAGCGGAAAGCCATCAGGACCAAATGAGAAACCTGTACGATTCTACGAAGACAATGCGAAAGACGATATTTTCCTTCTAGCAATAGTTTATTGTAGATCGCTGGAGCAACGAAGGGTATTTAGGTGCTGCATAAAAGCGTAGGACATTCCCCTCTTCAACAAGCGTCCCAGAACAGATGCGTGTAATTATAGGCTATATCGTTGACGTCAATCTGCTGTGCAGTTATGGAACATGTTTTATATTCAAGAATTATGAGGTTTTTGGAGAACAGAAATCTCCTCTATAGAAGTCAAGATGCATTACGCAAACAGACATCATGTGAAACTCAGCACGCTCTGTCCCTCCATGAGATCCACAGGGCTGGAGATAACGGCGCTCAGATTTATACAGTGTTCCTTGACTTCAAGAAGGCATTTGACACCACTCCGCACTGTGATTTGGTGAATAAAATACGAGCTTATCGAATATCTGACAAGACTTGCTAGTGGGTTCAAGACTTTCCTGTAGATACAACTCAACGTCTCTACTAGAGATGGGGGATCCTCTCCTGAACTGATTCATAGAGTTGAATCTTTCAAAGGAGTGAACAATCAGTGATTCAGAAAAAAAGAACGGTAGCTCCAAACGTTTCCCACGGCAGAGAGAGAGAGAGAGAGAGAGAGAGAGAGAGAGAGAGACGGAGCATATCAGCGGCGCCTCTGCTGGTCAGAGCACAGTGCACGCCACACAACACAGCCGGCGCCGGCCTCTGCCCTGCTTCTACCTTGGCTGCCTGCATTGTGCGGTGCCCCATTGGATTTTGTGTTTCACATATGCCGTGCTGTCTCTGTGCGTCCTCTGCTGTGTGCTGTGTCTGGCGCAGCTTAACTTAGCATCGCACTCTGTCGGCGATCGTTTCAGTCGCACATCCTGCCCTCTGGGCAGTTGATGTGAGCAACAGGACGGAGAGCCTCCTAGCGGAGAACATAAGAACTACTTGCAACAACCTGCTCGCAAGAGAACGGACGATTTGTCTCGGAGTGGGTGACTGGTGGCTGTTCACCACTCCCCCCACCCTCGGAACTCTCCCGCTCACCACTCACCCGACCGTTCTCCACTCTAGCCAGAGCGTTGAGCAAAGCAACTCAGGTGTCACTCTGGTCTCTGCGGTCTTAGCTCACGCAGTAATACAGCTCACGGCTCGACCTGCTTGACTCAGCATCGGAGTTCGTCTCTACTGGATATTGTTCTTTGTAGTAATACCGCTATGTATATTACATTATTATGTTATGTATACATCATTTGTTTTTATTTTATTTTTATTTGTTTAAACTGATCAGATTAGGTTCCTGACGACTCCTCTTACTATAGGATTTTTATTATGGACACTCGAATTTACGCTTTAATTACGAACGAACCGATAAACGTATCGCAAAATGTGATACACCAATATTTTCCTTGTTTTATTCTGCGTAAGGCTATATGCAGCACTTTAGTCTTACAGTCAAATTTATATATTTTTTTCTTATTCTGGTACGGATTTTGCGATTTTAGGCGTCTTCGGAAGGAAACGTTCACTTTAAAAATATATGGCTTGCGATGTATTTGTACGAGGTTAATCAAATTTTAATACATTATAGCCAAATATATTGTTAATGTAGTTACAACATTTTCCGATCACCCAAAAAACCACGATAGTGCAAAATATCAATAATCAAAAACTTTGTCATATCGTGGAAATTTCAATAAACAATTCAAAATTCTTACTCATTATTTGTGTTACTTCAAAATAGGATCAAATAAGATCAAAATACAGGTATAGTACTGGAATAAACCAAGTTTAAAGGGCAATGTGCCTTCCATTTATTTTCTATTGTGAATGAGTGGTGAGTCATGAAAACGAGCTAGTTCATTTCAGGGAGTGAACAGTTCTGATCCCATCTCTGAAAAGAACAGTTTTGCCCATCTCTAGTCTCCACATGTCGCTAGTAACGAAACAAAGTCGACAGATGTCGTATCAATTTCAGGAGTACGCCATAGAAGTTTGATAGGAGCGTTATTGTTTACAGAGTACAAAAAAAGAAAAAAGAAAAGAAATAGGAATTACATTGCCGTGGGCGGAGCTTGTGTAGTACGCATTTCCGCCGCTAGGCGCGCATAGCGCAACTCATTGCCAATTCAGTGCCGCCTGTGTAGTCGATCTGGAGTGTTCTGTTTATCTGCAGTGATTGTTTCCTCCAGCGCTGTTTTGTTCTTGTTTCGTTCTTTATGATGGCAAGTTTAAGTGAATAACGTTCTTTCTCCTCGGTAAAAATGCTGCTGAAGCTATTGAAAACAGCTTACCGAGATGACGCTATGGAAAACATCGAATTTACAAGTGGTTTGCCCGATTTAAAAATGGCAACATGTCGACTGATGACAAACCTCGTTCTGGACGTCAATCAACTGCCCGAATAAAAGAAAACATTGAAGAAATTGGAGAGCTTGTGCTCACAGACTGCCGACAGACAATTGATCAACTGACAGAGAGGGGGTTACCTTGCAGTACGGTTCATCAAATTTTAACTGAAGATTTGGAAATGGAATGGGTTGCTGCCAAGTTTGTTCCTCGGATTCTGACTGACAATCGAAAGGAACGTCGTGTTGAAACATGTCGTACTTTGAAACAACAGTTTGGAACTTCCTGTCATGAGTCATTACTGGTAATGATTCATGGTGGTGTGGTTACGACCGAGAAACAAAGCAACATTCAAGCCAATGGAAGACGTCATTGTCACCCCATCCACCGGTGGGACTAATGTATTAGTTGTAAAGGAGGGTATTTTGAAGTGGATAAGGTTGTTTTGTAAACAATTTGAAAATGTATAGCTTTTAAAGAATAATTCCGGTTTTATGTGTGCCTTCTGGTATATAAACGATGCAAAAGATGCGGTTGCCTATAAAAAGATAGCAATGCCAGAAGACAGTATCGATTTGCAAAATGACTTGCAGAGGGTTAATGAATGGTGCAGGCTCTGGCAGTAGACCCTGAACGGGAATAAATGTAACATAGCGTGCAGAAATACACAGCTGAATAACTACACTGTAGATGACAAATTACTGGAAAAAGTAGCCACTGAAAAATATCTAGAAGTACCTATAAAGAGCGACTGTAAGTGGAATGACCATGTAAAACAAATAATAGGAAAAGGAGATGCCAGAATGAGTAGCAGGAAGAATCCTAAGGAAGTATAACTCATTCACGAAGGAAGTGGCTTAAACGTCGTTTGTTCGACCGATTCTTGAGAATTACTCATCAATCTGCGATCCTTGCAAAACAGGATTGAAAGCAAATGTATAGATAGTCTAAGAAAGTGTGGTGCATTTCCTCAGGGGTTTGTTTTTTTTGGGGGGGGGGGGCGAGGGCGTTACAGATGCTCAACAAACTCAAGTGGCAGAAAGTACAAAACGGCGTTGGACCACGGAGAGTTTACTGTCGTAGTTGCGTAAGAGCTCTTTCCTGGAAAAGTCGGACAACATATTACTCCGTCATACACATATCTTGCGAAATGACACCAGTGAGAAAATTAGGAGAAATTAGAGCTAATACAGAAGTTTACCGGCAATAATTCTTTCATCGCACCTTTCAAGAGTGGGATAGGAAAGGGGGATAAGTCACTAGGACCACAAGTACCCTCCACCTCACACCGTTCGGTGGCTTGCGCAGTATGATGCAGATACAAGAGAGGAAAAACGAGCAGCATTAGATCAGTTAAAGGATCGATGAAGCAGAGAAGAAGATATGTGTAAACTGGTATCTGTAGGTCTTACGTGTTTGAAGTTCACATTATTTTACCTCTTTCAGCCTCGCCGAGGTCACTTTGTGGCGAGTTGGTTTTTCACATGCTACCTAGTGAAGTTCGAACTACGTTGGTTTCAAGATCGTGTTTGTATGGCTGTATTTCATATTGGACGACGGTGTCGGTCGTTTGATATGTCTTCCTAGCGTGAATTTTTTAAGTGCTCGATGCTGAATCTGTTTTCAATGCTGATAACGAGTCGTTCACAGACAATAAGAACTCTAATGTCGTGGAAGGGAAGAAGAAATAATAACACACTGGTCCGCTCATATTCATACACATATCCTATAGAAATCTGCAAAGCTGATAATCGCACATGCTATTAGGGCTTGGAAGAAGTATCAAGTCGCTAGGGACCCCACATGTCAGGCAGTATATCCAGAAGGAAAACTACCTCACAGTGTTTAAATGACACAAAAAATTCAAAACCAAATTTGTTAATACTATGATCATTGGCAAAGTATGTACAAATGTTAAATAACGTGTATAGGAAGTAATATTTAAAAGACCTGATTCTCCTGTTTGAGCCGTATTTGAAAAAGTTTGCATCAAACTTGGGCTTAATAGGTGATTTTGCATATTTATTTCTTTAATTTTTACTATCATGTAGATTGACGGAATGTGTAACCTGTGTATCGAACCGGTGGCGCTGTATTGAGTCTGCCGTGCTAAATTCTTACTTTGGCGAGAGGGCACTAAGGCCTCCTGGAAGGGAGATAGGGCATGTTACCTGCTTTATTTCATTTTTCATTTTTTCGTTATTCCATGTGCGGCTGCAGTTTGGAGATTGTATGGCTAGCTGAGCAGAGGAAGGAAAGGTCCAGTAGGGGCAGGAAGGTCTATTTGGTTGCTGCAAATATTTAAATTTTAACGAAAACTTCTCCCCACCATGTGAATGAATGGTTTGCTTCGTGAATGACAAAGAGGTGCATTGCCTAGGGTGGTGATGAAACGCTGAACTTGAAACAACAGAATCATGTCCGTGTTTAAATATTAACGAAACATTTCCCACGATTCATGACAGATAGACCTAATCTTGCAAATGAGAGAGAAGTGTAAGATAAATAAGGGACAGAAAAATGCGTAACCTCAAACAGCCCATGACGTGAAATTATCAAATTCACAGGTCCTCTCTTCCCCACCTTCCTGTAACAGAGTGCAGTTTTGATAGAAACAAAAATTGGTGAGCGGGACAGAGGGACGCAGATTGTACGATTTTAAAAGCTAACGAGCTCTTACAGTCTCACATTGGATACGAGAGTAGTAAAACTAATATGCCTTTCTTCTAGTAAAGTGAAAGCAAGCATTTTTAAATTCCGACTACAGTGTCTGATCTAGATTCGCCTTTTCTACTCCACTTCTAAAAACGTACATGACTGTGCAAATTACTGTTGATGTGCGTGATGTCAACTGTTCTAAAAGGCGTCCGACTATTTGTAAATGAAACTGAAATAAAGTGTTGTCAATAATAGTCAATCTGATTCTCTCATCAAACACTGAATGGCTAAATTTTGCTCGAGGAAATATGTGCCCCGTTAAAAAAACGCATCTGGTTAATATATGTGAAATGCAAACTGACATTATTTCTCTCTCAAAGACCTCTCTTAGACCGTGCAATTGTTTCTTACTTTGCAACGGTGAACTCGGCTCTGCTCTGTCTGCACTGCAAGAGCGGTGAGCTCAAAGAAATCACTGTGCGGCAGTTTGCCTTTTTATTTTATGTTGTTTTGGAAAATTAAACTTTTGTTCTTTTTCTGAAAGTATGATTCACTGTCAGCGCAGTAGCGCAAGGCGTGACAGTGCGGCTCCTATCAAATTACTTTTCGTCTACCACTGGGGAAGAGGTTCGTGAAATATTTACACATGACAACAGACTGGGTTCTATTATTTAAGAAATCTTCGGGCCACTCACATATCTATGAACTTATTCCATATGCTCGTACTTTCGTTAACAGTCTGCAGTGGGGCACCTTGTCAAATGCTTTCCGGAAATCTAGAAATATGGAATCCATATGTTAAACAAATTAAAATCTTTACACTACAATAAATACTTGCCAAGGCCTTTGAGCAAAATAAAGTCGATGCAGTTACGTTTAACCAAATGAGCCGTATCTCTATACAAATATATCAGATCATCCGCTATCGTCGGTTACGTATCATGAAACTCTCAAATAGAAATCAACGTGCGGCATGTCCACCATCCAAGCCCTCCCTCTGCCATGGCGCAACACTCCTCACCTCATCTCCCTCTTTAGCAGACAACTATATCCTTCCCCTTCACTCACCCCAGCTCTGCTTGGTAGCGCAACGTCTGGTAGCATAGACCGTGAGTCGCTCATGTTTTCAGACGCGCAAAGACGCTTGTAGTGGCAAACATTCCGAACAAACTGATACTTCTCCTGATATTTATATATATATATTTTTACAATCATTTCTAGTTGTGTGTATCCATTTCGTAACCATTTTTCTTAATACGTACACCTCATAGCACCACTCGCGAGAGAGTGGGGCGGCGGACGACAAAGTAACACACAGTTTCAGACGACGATGGACATCTCACTATAATGTTCACTGTCAGTATATGTTGCCTATCGCTTCTTTCGAACTATCAGAAATCAGTATCAGGAGACGTAGCAGTTAGTTTCAAATGACGTCAAAGTTAGCTTCAATTAAATAAGGCAACGCCGAGATTTCGTAAGCCGGGATCAACGCAGAAAATTAATGAATAAGTATGATTGAATAATACTTTTTAATCATAGTCAACAGTTTACCAGAATAGATGACTTCTGTTAGTTAATGAACTTACATCTCAACACTGACATAATAATGTCAATTAGCTACTAAAATAGATCACTACACTGGACGAGCAAAAGATAAGTTCAACTTCCTTAACAATTAAAAATTTCCATATTAAAGTTTTTTTCTTTTAATAATGTGATAATTGGTTATTTTAGTAACAGGAGAAGAATGCTACTGTCGGTAATGATAGCGCACGAAAACCATTGAGACAGGATGAGGATCCCAGAAGTCTGTGTCGCACGAACACCACCTCAACGAATTCGCTGTGGGTATTACCAACGACTAAATCCTGCTAATTTATGATACCTGATCCTGAGATACAATAAAATACCCCCATGAAGTACGTGGATTACACATATATACCGACTGTTGCGCATAAGTCCATGGTTAAAGAATTCGGGCAATCAATATACAGAGTAATCTAATAACGACTGCATGAGACTGTTAGATCTCGTAACATTTTAGTTTTATTCATAAGCCACAAAAACTGTTATAACATGACTTTATTTACCAGATATGTGTCGATTAGTTAATCATAAAGGGTCGCCAGCAGCATTACACAGGACAGGTTGACTGATACGATGGCCGCAAAACAATTCACGGATACACAAATAATAATTTCAGCAGTGGTAGAAGAAGAATCAAATTATCGTGACATCAACAGAATACACAACCAGAACAGAAATTAAAAATCTTTAGAATGGTCGCGAGACATACATCTGGTAACAGCATCAATTAATTGATTCGCGAGTGCCTGCCAATTGAACATCCCCAAGAAAAGTACAGATTCCGTGTAGAAAAAGCATGTTTGACATCACGTAACGCAAGTAGGGCCTTAGACACATTCACTGAACTGTAAATCGAGGTTAAGCCTGTTTCTCTCCACTGTGGCGCATAAGCTGAAGGTGAAAGCACGCATCGTGATCTGTAGTTTATTGTGGCTGCAGTAATCGTAGCTGAAGCTGTTACACTGACTGCTGAGGTGTGAGAGCTGCTAATAGAATGAGCCACTGGTTGTAGAGAGTTGAGTGCGTGGAGGTGAACTCATTACCTTGTCCATACCGAGGACATTGAATAAGCTCTAAGTCCCAAAAAATTTAAACTACGGAATAACTTTCCATAAGGCCGAACTCCAAAGATCTCATCACTCGCAGTGTTTCCAGATCCACCCAGCAACCCTCTGTTTCCTTGGGTCCTGTAGGTCTTCCTGCTTGCCTCGGAACAGCCCTGAGACCAGTCATCAAATGGGTCTAAGTAAACCACTAGTACCAGACATGTAGATTCGTTCCCTGTCTGCCACCATCACTTCTGGCTTAGCACCTGCGAGAACAAACTAGCACGAAGTGTCACTGTGATGATGTTTGGTTTGTGGGCCACTCAACTGCGCGGTCATCAGTGCCCGTATGAAGTCCCAGTTTTTTTACGGACCATTTTTTTTCACAGTTCAATCTATCCACGCCGGCCGGTGTGGCCGTGCGGTTCTAAGCGCGTCAGTTTGGAACCGCGTGACCGCTGCGGTTGCAGGTTCGAATCCTGCCTCGGGCATGGATGTGTGTGATGTCCTTAGGTTAGTTAGGTTTAAGTAGTCCTAAGTTCTAGGGGACTGATGACCTCAGTAGTTAAGTCCCATAGTGCTCAGAGCCATTTTTGAACCAATCTATCCACTGTCATGAATGATGATGATGATGATGATGATGAAGATGAAGATGATGATGATGATGAAATGATGAGTACAACACGAACATACAGCCTCCAATCAGAGAAAGTCGCCAAACTTGCTGGGAAACGAACTTGGGACTCCGTGATCCAGAGGTAGCAACGCTAGCCACTAGACCACGAGCTGCGGACGAAGTCTCACTGTGAATGGTTAAAACTGCCCTCCGATTACTTTAACGAAGGACAGGTCTCAACTGGACAGCCCGTCAGATGCCGGTTGTTGTTGTACGCAAAATTCACCGGAGAATATTTGGGTATGCCTCTCATTGAGGAGAAGCGGTCAGCAGGTGATACGCCGCCGTCGTTCACGCCACTGCTCTTTTCTCTGGAAGCCAGGTACTGGAAAAAACGGTACCTCACCGACGTGACGCTCTGCAGAGCGATAGAAGATCCTCCATTCCACAGTTTGAGGAAATCCCGATTGCCGAGACGTCAGCACAGAAATCTGAATGTCAACAGAAGTGAGCTTGGTGCCAGAATCTAGTATATTCAACCATTTACATTACTAGCAACTACGTCCTAACAAATCATGAGTTAAACATCTGTAAAATCGCGAGTGATGTAAGGTAAACACAGGATGATTCGGAAAGCAAATTGAAGATATGAAAATCTGATATGTTAATCACATACGCAGAGCAGGATAACACGTGAGGTTAGGCCTGGAGCAGGCCCTCACCATACAAGGCTTCAAGTTTACACAAGGATTGTATTACTAAACTATACTAATTCTATAACACTGACAAGTCTGCTACATTTATAAACGTCTGAAATCGTACAGTCTTACGCTGATCTGATGTTGATGTAGTCATGATGTAACGGTTTTGTGGCAACAATTATTTGAGCAAAGGCTGTGCTTCTTCCCATGATGGGCAAATTTTAATATACCACATACCAAGAATCCTCTTCCTCTTCAATACGCATGCCGCTGCATCCACAGTGCATTGCTATACAATTTTTCACCACGGCGTCCGCATAACAAAAGTCATGGAATAGCAATATGCACAAACACAAATGGCTGTAGTAGAGCCTAGACCAGGTATAAACGGCAGTGCATTGGCGGAGGTGTCGTTTGTACACAGCATATCCATATGAAAAGTTTCCGACGTGATTATGACCGCACGACTGGAATTAACAGACTTTTAACGCAGAATGGTTCTTGGAGCCGGAAATCGTTAGAGATTTTAGTTTTCCGATATCCAGTGTCAAGAGTGTGCATTACTTCTCACCATAGACAACACAGTGGCCAACGGCATTCACTTAACGAACGAGAGCAGTGGCGTTTCCATATAGTTCTCAGCGCTAACCGACAATCAGCATTGATTGAAGTAGCAACTGTCCTGACGGATAAGTTTGTCATACGTCCCACATTGGTGGGACGTATGACAAATTTATCCGTTAGGACAGTGGGGAGAAATTTGGCGTTAACGGGCTATGGCAGCAGAAGACCGACGCGAGTGCCTTTGGCAACAGTTCGACATTGCCTACAGCGCCTCTCCTGGTAGGGGCCCTTGACGACTGCACAATCGTAGCTTGGTTAGATGATTATCGATTTCAGTTGGTAAGAGCTGATGGCGGGATTCGAATGCGGTCTAGTTCCCACGAAGTCATGGACTCCAGTTGTCAATAAGGCACTATGCGAGCTGGTGATAGCTTCATAATGGTGTGGGCAGTGTTTACATGGAATGGACTGAGTCCTTTGGTTCAACTCAACCGATCATTGATTCGAAATGGTTATGTTCCACTACTTGAAGACCATTTGCAGACTTTCATGAACTTCAGTTATGGGTACAATCCGCCATGTCACCTGGCCACAATTCTTCGGACTGGTATAAAGAGTGTTCTGGACAACGCAAGCGAATGATTTTGTCACCTAGTTCCCCCGACCTGAGCCCCAGTGAATATTTACGGGATCCTGCACAAAATCCTTCATTACCAACATTTTCACTATTATGGACGGCTATAGAAGCAGCATAACATTTCTGCAGGGGCGTCCAACGAGCTGTTGAGCCCATGCCACGTCGAGCTGGTGGCTATTTTTCCGGCCAGCCTGGATGTGATTTTTAGGTGGTTTCTTACATCCAAATAGGGGAATGCTGCGCTGGCTAAAAACTCCTATGTCAGTTACGGGCTTCACAAAAATTTAGAAAGCCATCATATTGAAATTCTGAGCTCAGTTCCTGTACGTACGTGCAGAAAATAGTAATGGATTAAGAATGAGTCTGTCTTTTGCAAAGTACAAAATTAATACACTTCACCATAGTTGTGACATCCTCGCTGGGCTCCTTATCTTTTTTCTGAAATATACATGTACAGATTATGTTTGACTTAGGAAATATGTTATATAGGATGTAGCTGTTATTTAAGTTACAAGCGTTCTTTATATTCCTTTTTACGTTGTGTTTTACATTGTATTTACAAGTGAAATCATCCACAGGTCTAAATTAGTGCTCCACGCCATTTCCGAACATGAGGGGTGTTAGTATATCCTCTAAATTGAATTTCTGTTTGTAATCGAACCTTTGAAATATATATTCCGGTGAAACTCGTGACATATGTCCGTTTTCGGCCTTACCATTGCTGCGTTTGACCTGTACGGAGTTGTGGCTGGTTTGTATTTGTGTGTCGTAAGTGTACTTGTTGTTTTTTTGGTTCCGTGACTCTATAGGCATAAATGGAACATTTACAGGTTCTCTTTGTTGTCCGTTTGTCTCTGTGTTAGAAACCCTTTTTCTCAGGAACTGGTAGACGTTTCAAGTTGAAATCTTTGTCACACAGTGACGTCTACAGTCCCTCGGCGGCGTAAAATATCGAAGCTTCTAATCAATGCACTCTAAAGATACAGCCCTTAAGTAACAGATTTTAATACTCACACACTCACTCATAAAAACGTATAGGGCATTTCCATCGGCCTAGGCTCGTGAGATTTGGCAAAAAGAAAGGTTTAAAACAACAGCTGAAGGAAAAAAAAACTAGAAAACTGTAAATTTGTGACTATAGCACACGAAAAAAGTATTTCTTTTGTCATTTGTTAACCAACGTCAAACTTGAAATGAAAATAATAAATATTTCTGCTCTTAGGCTGACTGGTCGCAATGGTAAAAGTCAAACATCAGCAAGGAACGATTGTATTGCTCATATGACGCGTTTCGGTACTTAGCCATTATCATACACTCAGGAATTGTTACTGACACGTCGTTCCAAGCAGTATGTCAAACAAACATTCGCAGGATAGGCTATCATTTTTATGTAGTTGGAGGGACTTGCGGACTGACATACACACACAGACACACCCACCCACACACACACACACACACACAGAGAGAGAGAAGAAAGAGAGAGAGAGAGAGAGAGAGAAAGAGAGAGAGAGTGGGGGGAGGGACAGGGAGATGGAGAGAGAGAGAGAGAGAGAGAGACATGAAACCAACGGAACAAATTCAGCGAAGGAAACGACAGTCGAAAGCGATCAGAAACTTGTGAAGTGAAACGTCTGGCCAAGCCACAGCAACCAAACGACAGTATTTAAAAGTAGCGGGAGGAAACATGGGTAAAAATTTGCAAAATACGAATCACAATCCTTGTAAAACAAAACACACTGAATAGTTCACAACATGGAAACTTAGCAAAAGTTTTTTGGATATTCACAGGTCAGTCCAACTACAAAAAACAACAACTACATGTTCGACGCACAAATACAAACCAACAGCAGATCATTACAAGCCAAATACAACAATGGTAAGGCTGAAAACGAGTTTCACTGGAACACATATTTCTAAAGTTGTGTTACAAACAAAAATTCAATGCAGACGTTATCCTAACACCCCATAGGTTCTACGTTCGCAGATGGCGTAGTTTACTGAGTTTCCTTTGGTAGCCACAGAACACACACACACAGACACACACACAGTGTAAGACAAAAGGCAAATCCAAACATAATCTGTATGTACCGCTTTCAGAATATAAAAGAACCAAGCCCATTGAGGATATCACATCATCGGTGAAACATGTCTGCGTATTAAACCAAAAGAATGATTGTGTACTTGCAAAAAGGGGAACCGAATCTTAATTCATTATTATTTAGATGATCTTTGCCGATGACATTGCAATTCTGTCAGAGACAGCAAAGGACTTGGAAGAGCAGTTGAACGGAATGGACAGAGTCTTGAAAAGAGGGTATAAGATGAACATCAACAAAAGCAAAACGAGGATAATGGATTGTAGTCGAATTAAGTCGTGTGATGCTGAGGGAATTAGATTAGGAAATGAGACACTTAAAGTAGTAAAGGAGTTCTGCTATTTGGGGAGCAAAATAACTGATGATGGTCGAAGTAGAGAGGATATAAAACGTAGACTGGCAATGGCAAGGAAAGCGTTTCTGAAGAAGAGAAATTTTTTATCATCGAGTATAGATTTAAGTGTCAGGAAGTCATTTCTGAAAGTATTTGTATGGAGTGTAGCCATGTATGGAAGTGAAACATGGACGATAAATAGTTTGGACAAGAAGGGAATAGAAGCTTTCGAAATGTGGTGCTACAGAAGAATGCTGACGATTAGATGGGTAGATCACATAACTAATGAGGAGGTATTGAATAGAATTGGGGAGAAGAGAAGCTTGTGGCACAACTTGACTAGATGAAGGGATCGTTTGGTAGGACATGTTCTGAGACATCGAGGGATCACCAACTTAGTACTGGAGGGCAGCGTGGAAGGTAAAAACCGTAGAGGGAGACCAAGAGATGAATACACTAAGCAGATTCAGAAGGATGTAGGTTGCAGTAGGTACTGGGAGATGAAGAAGCTTGCACAGGATAGAGTAGCATGGAGAGCTGCATCAAACCAGTCTCAGGACTGAAGACCACAACAACAACAACAACAATCTCTGCACCTTTTGGCATGGATAACTATAAGACCGAGCTGGGGGTGGGGTGGGGGGAAGAGAGTGTAACATGGTGACAAAGGGCAGGAAAACCCTTCGGCCACTTCTTGAATATCACGTTGTGAACTCAGCTCATTACTACTCCGAGCCCGCTTAGATTCGGGACAAAGACCAAAAACTACAGAAGTCATACGTTCGCAGTACTTTCGCTTAATTACGAGGAGCTTTCAGTGAGTAATTCAACACATTTTTGTCTGAAAGTAGATCGATTTTATTGAGTATTACAATCCACCACACTGGTGCTCAGTCTTTGGCTACAGAACCCCGTTTTTCAACATAATCCTCATTGAATGCGACAACTTTGCTGAGAGAGCCTGTACGCCAACATGTCTCCACTCTCACGACTGACGTCGGAATCAACGTTTTCTGTATCAATAACCTCCCCATTATGCATGTACTGCTTCCCGCATCCTTCAATGGACCAAACAGACGAAATGTCCGAGATCCGAGCTGTAGTGTGGGTGAGGGAGAACAGTTGTTGTGAGCTCCTCTCGGGCGGGCGTTGCCATAGAGAAGAAAAAGTTCGTTTCCATTTTTGTCGGCGACGAAAACGTTGATGCCGTTTCTTCAGTTTTACTGAGCGTAACACAGCTTACTTGAGGGGTGATCGTCATACCGTGAGAGAAGACATCAAGCAGGAATCCCCCCCCCCCCCCCCCCCTTAAGACCGCTCCCATGACTTTACCGGCGGAGGATGCAGCTTTGAAGTTCTTCTTCGAAGGAGACGATATGTGGGCCACTTGATGGACTGCCGTTTTGTTTCCAGTCAGAAGGGATGAGAACTTGATTCATCGCCTGTGACCATGTTCAGCAAAAACTGTCACAACGTGCCTCATAACGTGCAAGCAATTCTGCACAGATTGTCCTTCGTTGCTCTGTATGGTGCAGAGACGAGGGACCCAGCGGCTGCGCTTCTTTGAGTACCCCACTGGTGGACGAGTGTGTCAGCATTACCAACAGAGACGTCCACTTGTGCAGCGAGGTGTACGACTGTGACCCGTCGATCACCTCAGATGACAATGTGCGCAAGTTCCATCATTGTGGGAGCCACAGCTGTATGCGGCCGGCTAGCGTGTGAGAGATCGGACACTGCGCGTCCTTGATGCGATGATGAGAAACGCCTCTCTCAATGACTTGCTATGCTTTTGTTCACTGCCAGGTCTCCCTAGAATTCTGCAAGCACCTATGAACATCTGCGATGTTCTGGTTTTCCGCCAAAAAAAAAAAAAAAAAAAAAAACTCAGTGAAAGCTCTGTGAAAAGCACCTTTGTTACAGTCTGAAGGCTACATATAGCACCGCCACCTATCGTAACTGCGTAGAATTGTAGGGCGAAAGCTGGATGTTCACGATGTCCTGCAACAGATTACACAATTTTTTCAACGTAAACTGGCCGAGAAAAAAATGTTACATTACTTATGGAATACACCTCGTAGCACTGACAAGAAAGCATTGATGAGGAACACATTTGTCATCAAAGAATGGTGCTCAAAAATGAAAAAAGGGTTCTAGTTACGTGAGAATTACTGAGATGAAGTTTGTTGCCGTTGTGGTCTTCAGTCCAGAGACTGGTTTGATGGAGCTCTCCATGCTACTCTATCCTGTGCAAGATTCCACGTCTCCAGTACTTACTGCAACCTACATCCTTCTGAATCTGTTTAGTGTATTCATCTCTTGGTCTCTCTCCACGATTGTTACCCTCCACGCTGCCTTCCAATACTAAATTGGTGATCCCTTGATGCCTCAGAACATGTCCTACCAACTGACTCCTTCCTCTAGTTGTGCCACAAATTTCTCTTCTTCCCAACTCTATACAACACCTCCTCATTAGTTATGTGATCTACCCATCTAATCTTCAGCATTCTTATGTAGCACCACATTTCGAAAGCTTCTATTCTCTTCCTGCCCAAGCTATTTATCATCCACGTCTCACTTTCATACATGGCCGCACTCCATACAAATATTTTCAGAAAAGACTTCCTGACACTTAAGTCTATACTCGATGTTAACATATATGTCTTCTTCAAATGTTCAAATATGTGAAATCGTATGGGACTTAACTGCAAAGGTCATCAGTCCCTAAGCCTACACACTACTTGACCTGAATTATCCTAAGGACAAACACACACACCCAACCGCGAGGGAGGACTTGAACGTCCGCCGGGACCAGCCACACAGTCCAGGACTGCAGCACCCAAGACCGCTCGGCTAATCCCGCGCGGCTATCTCTTCTTCAGGAACCTTTTCCTTGCCATTGCCAGTCTACATTTTATATCCTCTCTACTTCGACCATCATCAGTTATTTTGCTCCCGAAATAGCAAAACTCCTTTACTACTTTAAGCGTCTCATTTCCTAATCCAATTCCCTCAGCATCACCCGACTCAATTCGACTACATTCCATTATCCTCGTTTAGCTTTTGTTGATGTTCATCCAATATCCTCCTTTCAAGACACTGTCCATTCCTCTTCCAGGTCCTTTGCTGTCTCTGGCAGAATTACTGTCATCGGCGAACATCAAAGTTTTTATTTCTTCTCTATGGATTTTAATTCCTACTCCGAATTTTTCTTTTGTTTCCTTTACTTCTTGCTCAATACACAGATTGAATAACATCGGGGATAGGCTGGAACCCTGTCTCACTCCCTTACCAACCACTGCTTCCCTTTCATGCTCCTCGACTCTTATAACTGCCATGTGATTTCTGTACAAATTGTAAATAGCCTTTCACTCACTGTATTTGACCCCTGCCATCTTCATAATTTGAAAGAGAGTATTCCAGTTAAGAGTGTCAAAAGCTTTCTCTAAGACTACAAATGCTAGAAAATTAGGTTTGCCTTTCCTTAATCGATTTTCTAAGATGAGTCGTAGTATCAGTATTTCCTCACGTGTTCCAACATTTCTACGGAATCCAAACTGATCTTCCCCGAGGTCGGCTTCTACCAGTTTTTCCATTCGTCTGTAAAGAATTCGTGTTAGTATTTTGCAGCCGTGGCTTATTAAACTTATAGTTAGGTAATTTTCACATCTGTCAACACCTACTTTCTTTGGGATTGGAATTATTATATTCTTCTTGAAGTCTAAGGGTATTTCGCCTGTCTCGTATATCTTGCTCACCAGACGGTAGAGTTTTGTCAGGGCTAGCTCTTCCAAGGGTATCAGTAGTTCTAATGGAAGAAGTTATAACGTGATACTCGTAGCGCAAGAGAACGCCACAGTAATATATGCTACATTCTTACCCTATCCAATCGCCTCAGCAGTCTGCCCGCCGTTTCTTTTCAGGGTTAGACGATTTGCAGAGCTGCTGCTTCGCCTGCAGGCGCGGAGGAACCTGCCGAGCTGGCGGCGGCTGCGGCGCAGACGTCCCGGCCGCAATTCCCGCGCCTGCGGGGGCCGCAGGGGGAGAGCGGCGGAGAAGCAGCAGCCGGGGAATCCGGCAGGACACGGCAGATTTCCCCCGGGCGCGCCGCCGCGCTCCCCGGAGGAGCAGGTGGCCGCGGGGACCGGGGACCGGGGCCGCTCCTTAAGCCTCTTTTCCGCTGCCGAGTGTCAACCCGCCCGCACTCTGCATGGACACCCACAACCTCACACCCGGTCCCCGTCCGGAGCAGAAAATGCGGCAGGAAGCGACGCCGTAAATCCCTGGATCAACGCCGCGTGTCTCGCGTCCCTTCTACCTCTCTGCTGCACACATCTTAAACGAGCAGCCACGGGCTATGAACTGGCAGGAAAACTGCAACTGTCTTCTATGTGAAACGAGTCACGTTTCCTCATCACTGCCTCACAAACAAAGATATGGTTGGAGGTCAGTGTAACCTGACACATCTGCACACTGTTTGTGGATATGTAAATGATCAGAGATGTAATTCTTTGTGGCAAGTAGAACGGCGCCGGACTATAATAGTGTTGTTCGTGTTTAGTGCTGTTACCAACTGTCTAAGAGTATGTAACAGGCGAACGTAGTCAGATGTCAATTTTACGCAACTGTATGAGACTGCCTTATCAGCTGCTAACAGAGTCTGAAACTGAAACATCCTGGCAGATTAAAACTGTGTGTCCGAACGAGACTCGAACTCGGGACCTTTGCCTTCCTCGGGCAAGTGCTCTACCATCTGAGCTACCGAAGCACGACTCACGCCCGGTCTCACAGCTTTACTTCTGCCAGTATCTCGTCTCCTAACTTCCAAACTTTACAGAAGCTCTCCTGCGAACCTTGCAGACCTAGCACTCGTGCAAGAAAGGATATTGCGGAGACATGGCTTAGCCACAGACTGGGGGATGTTTCCACAATCAGATTTTCACTCTGCAGCGGAGTGTGCGCTGATATGAAACTTCCTGGCAGATTAAAACTGTGTGCCCGACTGAGACTGGAGCGCTAGTTCTGCACGGTTCACAGGAGAGCTTCTGTAAAGTTTGGAAGTTAGGAGACGAGATAGTGGCAGAAGTAAAGCTGTGAGACCGGGCGTGAGTCGTTCTTCGGTAGCTCAGATGGTAGAGGCCTTGCCCACGAAAGGCAAAGGTCCCGAGTTCGAGTCTCGGTCGGGCACACAATTTTAATCTGCCAGGAAGTTTCATATCAGCGCACACTCCGCTGCAGAGTGAAAATCTCATTGTAGAGTCTGAAACTTTCTTCTTTGTGGTCCTCCTTTTGGCTTGCTGGGGCAGTCGAGCAACATTCAGATTTGTGGGTTGTTCAAATGTAACAGCGGCCAGATGTTGGGTTGCACGGGGACGTCAGGGCAGCCACAATCGTCGTCAGTATTTCGGTCTGCCATGTCTGACCATCACAAGCGCGAATCACTGCACTGTGCACCAAGGACGTCCAAGCCGCTTCACATCTGCGCCTACCACTCAAGAACAAGTATTGACTCCACATAACATTCTCTCTCATCACAACTTGTCGGAGACGGGCAGCAGCTGCTCTATAGAACTACCATCCCCTATGTAGGCTTCCGTTAACGCTATAACAGAAATAACTGCATATGGACTCGTGCAGTGACCGGAAAACATCGATTTTTCACGAAAGGTGTTGCAATATATTCAGCACTGAATCGCTAGTCCACACTGCACCAGATGACCGTAATCGGCGAGTATGGTGTCCACTTGGGGAGATATATCCATCCTTCAATATTTTGGACTTTGGGTCACAGACGATAGTGACTGAAGGAATTCTAACTGCACTATGTCTCTCTCATGTGGCAGTACCGTGCAGGCATTTTCCAAAAGGACAATGCTCGTCTACATATGCCAGATGTATCTACGAACTGTCTGCGTTATGCTGAGGTCCTACCGTGGCAAGGAACCTCCACAGATCCGTTCCTGACAGATCATGTGTGACACCGTCTCGTATGTAGGTTCTGTGCCGATATCTAGGATATTAAGGGGCTCCGGAACGCCCTATACTTGCAATGTTAAAATAACGCTTATAAATTACATCTTTCCTCACAAAGTACTTGAGGTAGGAAGTTGAACTTTTTACAGATTATTTATTGGAATATGGGCTACAACTTAACACAGGGATTTTACAAGACTTTAGTTCAGTTATTAAAGATGATTATTTTTCAATTGTAATGAAAATTCACAACATTTTTTTGCAATTTTTTATTTATATATTCAAAAATATTCAGTTTTTTGGAAAAAGGCTGTGCTAAATTATGCAGAAGGTACTGTGTAACATTTTCTGAAAGTTTGAAACAAATATGTTTGGAAGATCCTTAGAAAATATGTAATTAGTATGAGAAAATAAAAGTTTTGGGAATCGAGCGACAAAGATTGGATTAACTTTTTAGTGCATTCCAGGTCCATAGGATGGATTATCTTCATCCTCTGCAAACTCCTCCTCCAGCTTCCTCTTGTTCCTCCTCTTGTTTACTCTTGATTGTATTTCTAGACTCTAAACAGCCCTGTCTGCAGCCCGAAGGCGTTCCTTGTCTAAAGCAAGCATCGCTCGTACCATGTTTGAACCTATCTTCATTCCCATATTTCTAAATACCTTGCACCTTACAATGTTGCCATCATTGAAAGTCGCAACAGCATCATACGCACCAAAGTGAAGTGTTTCTATTCCAACACATACAGTCTTGGGGATTCTCGACCTTATAACACTATTTACACTTTCATTGGGGTTTTGAGTTTTTCCGTGAATACACTTTTTCAACAGTTCAGGTGCTGCTAAGTCTCTGAAAATAGGTTAGCCACAACACATACTTTATCTCAAATCACTAAAATGTACCTGACGAACACGGACGTTAATAATAACACCATTTGACAGCAGTTTAACAGCGCCACTGTGGGTCACGCCCATGTAGAACACATTTCAAAAAAATTTAAAAATAGTTGTAGTCTTCGGAATTGAATAAATTATATATCTATTAAAAGGTAATAGTCTGCAGATTCAGAAAACGCAAAAAAGTAAAAATTGAACTTTTCATGATTTTGAGCCTTTCCGGAGCCCCTTAAGGACGAGTTACAACAGGGGTGCGCCACTTGTCTCGGGACAGGATACGACAGCTTCATGACACCGTTCCCAAACGAGGTAGTGCGTGCATCCACGAGAGAGGGGGCGCATCGTCATGCTGATGAGTTGGCCAATACTGCCGAGCTCTTCGTAGATCTGAATCCACTTTGTAATTACTGAAGTAACGTCACATATCCTCCGAAGTTTTGAAATTTATTTCAGTTTCCCCTTCCAATTCTGCATCCTTCACGCTATTTGTCATGAAGTGTACGAGGAGTAGAGGTACGGAACCGGAATTTGGTTGCAATAATACACGTCTATTGTTTGAAACTGATAAACAATACTGTATTCAAAATAATCTCCATTGCTGTTTATTAATTTCTCCCACCTCACCGGCAGGTTATGGATGCTACGCCAAAAAACAGTTCTTCTTTTGAAGCGAAAGTGTCAGAGAGCCATTTTCGTATATTTTCATACGAAGTGTTGTTCAGCGAGAGCGTGTCCCAGCGATGCAATTGGATGATAGTCGGACGGAGCCAAGTCTGGAGAACAAGTCGCATGCTCTAGTATTTCCCAACTGAACGCCTCGATCGTTTCCCTTATCCGTTTTGCTGTGTGTGATGGGGCGTTATCATGGAGCAATATGACTTTCTGTTGCCTTTTTCCGTATTCTCGTCGTTAAATGGATCATTTTCTGCTGGTAGCAATCAGGTTTTAGCAGCTCATAATAGATGACACCCTTGTGATCCCACCAAACACAGAGAATTGTCTTCTTTCCAAAGCGATATTGTCTTGCAGTGGGTGCCGATGGTTTGTCTGGATTCACGCATGATTTACGACTCTTAGGATCCATTTCTCATCACCTGTCACTACCCGATGGATAACTGTTTCTTTTGTATCTGGCGAGCAGCATTTCACAAGTAGTCTTTCGATTTGCTTGTTGTCTTTCGTCGTCTACAGGTATCTACACGTATCACGGGTCCCATATCACTCCAACTGCACACGCCCCACGTCATTACAGAGCCTCCACCAGCTTGAGCAGTCCCCTGCTGACATGCAGGGTCATTGGATTCATGAGGTTGTCTCCATACTCGTACACGTCCGTCTGCTCGATGCAATTTGAAACGAGACTGCTTTGACCAGGCAACATGTTTCCAGTTATGAACAGTCCATCATCGGCGTTGATGGGCCCAGGAGAGGCGTAATGCTTTGTGACTTGCAGTCATCAAGGATACATGAGTGGGTCGTCGGCTCCGAAAGCCCATATCAATTATGTTTAGTTGAATGGTTCGCACGTTGATACTTTTTGATGTTCCAGCACTGAAATGTGCTGCAATTTACGGAAGAGCTACATTTCTATCACATTTGACGGTTCTCTTCAGTCGTCGTTGAAACTGTTCTTGCACGATCTTTTTCCGGCCTCAGAGATTTGATGTTTCACCAGATTCCTGATATTCCAAGTACACTCATGAACTGGTGGTCCTGGGGAATCCCTACTTCATCGCTATCTCGGAGATGCTATGTCCCATATCTCGTGAACAGATTATAATACCGCGTTCAAACTCACTTAAATCTTGATAACCTGCCACTGTAGCAGCAGTAACCGATCTAACAACTGCGGTAGACACTTTCTGTCTTATATAGACTTTGCCGACCGCAGCGCCGTATTTTGCCTGTTTGCATATTGCTGTATATGAATACGCAACCTATTTCTTTGGCGCTTCAGTGTATTACAGCACCTTCAGCAAGCTGTCGCAGCCTGCTGTTCACCCTTTCCGTCAAATTTCTTACGGTTATGGAGAACACGAGTGGTTCTGTAACACTTCTCTGGGACCATCCTGACAATACCCTTGTCTCTGATTGGCACTCATCGTCGTGGACACCAAACTGGGCGATTATGTTTCAGAAGTCTTCGAGCCACTGTCATACCTCAGACCTATTACGTATGATCGCACCTTCGTTAACAGTCTACAGTGGTGCACCGTGTCAAATCTAGGGATGTGGAATCTGACTGTAGCCCTTCATCCATGGTTCGCCGGATAGCTATCATTGGGAAAATGCCAAGCTCAGATTCGCACGACCGATGCTTTAAAAATCCGTGCTGATTTGTCGATAGAAAGGTCACCGTCTCAAGGAAATTTGTTATGTTCTAATTCAGAATATGATCAAATTTTGTTTAGTCACGAATATTTCCCTGTAACATTCCATAATAGTGAAATAGGAGCCACGGTGATTGCATATCGAGTGGACAGTCTCCTTCTGGTTTTCGGTCTTGCGTGTCTGAGGAAGATTGCTTTTTCCAGATACAAGTGATGTTCCGATTACTTACCATTCCATCATATCCGTTTGTATCCTGATATCTCTCTCCGGTATTTTGTAGAGGTGCTTTTGCTATTTTCAGAAAATCTGAAACTCTAAGGCGAAAATACTATCGTTAAGAAACACAACTGTGAACGCTGATCACGAAAAAATCAAGTGATTTGTGTAATGACATAAGGTATTACACACTATGTCGACACTTTCTCGAATGATACCGAGCACACGATGGAACTGTGCTATGTTGCACAGGACGGCGAATATGCGCTAGAACGTAAAATCGGTTTTGCCAATAGGACGCTTACAGGACCATAAATTTTCTAAAAATCATTTGCTTAGCTGAATTATCAAGTAGGATCAGCAACACTCTCTGATTTTCGTTGGCGATAATATGGTCAGTACAAATTTTCGACTTTGAATGATTTTAAAGAAATGTAAAAACACTTGGACACAATTCCCATTAGGTAAAATGTATGGTGATACTCTTTAAATGCAGTATATGAACATAATAAAAAGAATACACATGTCTGCATTCGCTTAAATGATTAATAGTAAATCCAAAAGACCATCATATCGGTTCGGCATTTAGGTTCAAATGGTTCAAATGGCTCTGAGCACTATGGGACTTAACATCTATGGTCATCAGTCCCCTAGAACTTACAACTACTTAAACCTAACTAACCTAAGGACATCACACAACACCAAGTCATCACTCGGCATTTAGGGATCTCATTAAGAAGTCCAATTGAACTTCACTTCTTAATGAGAAGTGAAATTCAATTTGACAAATCGTAAAATCTGTTCTAGGAAGACAACGGAAAGACTTAGATTTGTTGCAAGGTGTCTTTGTATCACTAAAGATAAACTCATCCAGAAAAAACATGTCTCGAATCCTACAGAACTGATTCAGTTCTTATTATGCAATCATAACAACATTCTATCTAGGCTCGTCTGTGTTTTGAAAGCAATATATGAACACTTTCCTACTGGCTTGCCAGGCCTAACGCAAGGAAGGATTTTCTGTTGGGGTTGTCTCCCTTAGCCTTTGGAGTTTCTCCTCCACCACATGGCAGTGGTTCCCTTCTCATTTAATCCCCAGAAAGGAGGGTTGCCTCATCTGCCAGCTACGCCGTTCCGAAGTCTTCCTTCTCCGCCGTCGCTGCCATTAAGGTCTTCACCCGTAACCCTGGGCATGGGTTCCGTGTTATACCCCACGGGATTGGGTCCCTGCCTGAACTCAGCCATCCTAGCACTCCGGCCTACTGAAGTGTAGGATGCCCACCCCCGCGACGTGGACGCGCCAGACAGGAATTACCCCAGTGGAGGAATAGGGAAGGGCACCCTACCTCCCTGGAGCCAGGTTAATGATTGTGTATGGTGCCACAATCAAAGGGCATAACAACATTGGAATCTTAAATTAATATGTGCTCAGGTAGACCTGAAGGCGAAAGGACTGCTTTGCTGGAGATATCGTCCGATAATCCATGTGACAAAATTAAGACACACAAGGAAGTCTATTTGATCCTTTGATACACCGCTAGTGTATGTCGTAGTTCCTTAAATGTCCCCAAATGTCATAACCCATTTGATACACGATTACTCTGTTGGTGATGGATCATGTCGTTTAGTTGTTCATCACGTTTACAGGTGTTGGTGTGGTGTCGTCCACAGAACGAGGTCTCATACAAAAGTTGGAACCAGACGACTGTACCATAAGTAAAGACAGTCGCTGCCAAACACATCAACGAATCGTAGACGTAGGTGTAGACACGGCCCCAAGCGTTTCCTTACGCCATCACAGACGGAGAGTTATTTATGCCCTAGTGCAACTTCGTCCCTTTGTAATAGCCCCGGTCACTATGAAACAGCCTCTAGTCCACGCATTCAGAAACCACTTCTGATCATCGCTAATGGTGACAGTGTCATCTTAGCACAGATCCAGCTGCTTGCCAATAGATTACTCTAAACTTTATATCAGTGTAAGACTGTTGTACTCTGATGCAAAACTTTCACTCTGCAGTGGACAAAATACTAATGTTATAAGTGTCAGCGATAGCATTAAATACATGTCATCTGTGTAGACACTTAATTGTTTACAAATTTAAGTACTTACAATCGTTTAGTTTTAATAAATTACTAATAATTTATGTGTGTGTGTCGCAGTTTCTGCTCGATCTCACCCTGAAGTACTATAGTTGCTACAGGACACCACAGTCGGCATGTGTGGATACCCGCTCATCTCTTCTGTTACAACTTTCGAAATGAGAGCAGTATATGTTAGCAAGTGGTTGACGCTATTAGTTAATCGGCACAACCCAACTGTGACGCCATGTCACTGAGTGTGAGACAGCAGTCGCTTAAGTTACGTTGGGCAAGACGCGACAGTAGGCTGTGACTGCGACGCTGCCCCCTCCTCTTTTCCCACTCTGGCAGACGGCGACACGGCCGCAACACGACTGGAGTCGTCGCTGTTTCTCAAGGTCCGGTCGGCGGCGGCGGATTCAAATACATAAGAAAAATAAGAAATCCGATTTTCTTGCTGTAAAAAATACTGTATGTTAATGCAACGAAGTTACATCGGCTCCCAGAGTTAGTTTTTCGATACAGATTCTCCTTTTACTTTAAAAAATCGAAAAGTATCTCTTCCGGCTTGGCGTGTTTTTTTTCGCTGTATATTACTTTTCTATCAATTGTGAGGAAAGTAAAAGGCACAAAAAAAATATGTTCGCCTATCTTACAGTTTCACATCACAGCTTGATAATGAGGTGTCTATTTTTCCGATATTCGTCACAGTTATTCCAATACTTAATTTACAAGTAACCTACTGCATAAAATTTGAATTGTGTACAGTGAAAAATGTGGTCGCTGGCTACTTTATGTATGGTTCACGTTAGGTCATACATCATTGCCGATGAAAAGAAGCCAACATATCGAAATTATTTTTAAAGTTGAGATCAGAATGACATCGATCTCCGTTTCCGAAATAAATGGTTCAAATGGCTCTGAGCACTAGGGGACTCAACTGCTGTGGTCATAAGTCCCCTAGAACTTAGAACTACTTAAACCTAACTAACCTAAGGACAGCACACAACACCCAGCCATCACGAGGCAGAGAAAATCCCTGACCCCGCCGGGAATCGAACCCGGGAACCCGGGCGTGGGAAGCGAGAACGCTACCGCACGACCACGAGATGCGGGCTCCGTTTCCGAGATTTGGCCTCATATATCTCCGGGAGCGTCGCGACCAGCCGCCAGTTCTGTCGACGCGCAACGAGAATCGTGTGGTCATCACACGATAGAGAATGCATTTGTTTTGTTTCGCTGACACGTTTGGACCTAATGAAACCATTTTATGTCATATATTCCTCCGGTATGAGTTACTAATATCTCTCCATATGCTCTTGACAATTTCATTTAAAATGCCACGAAATGTAGGTTTCTTAAAGCCAAGTGATCAAGCAGAACCCATTTTCTTGGTTTTGCTGAGGCATCTGAACCTGTTCCAAGCTTTCTTTCTCGTTTATTTCTCTGATACGAGTCCCAAATATTCCTCCATCTGTTTTTGCACATTTCACCTAATATTACAATGAAAGATAAGTTTATTAACAATAAACACACGCTAGCGTCATTGCATTGTTTCACGTTCTTGACAACAAGATAGGGTTACACCTTAAACATCTCTAGAATTTTCATTCTGAACGTCTACTGTATTCACTGGCAGAAATGTGGAAGAAATAATGTCCGTGCTTGTTCACAAAATTTCCTCAAATTATACTTGCCAGTCTCTCCCATGCAGAAACTTTTGGAACAAGCTAAGGCAACTTTCATAGCCGACTGACTCTTTATTCCCATCCAAATGAACTTCCATATTCTTATATTCTGACAGCATACATCGTTATGGATGACATGAACATTTAATCTTGCCAAGCTGCACTCAAAAGATGACTCCAGGATTTACAAAAGACGAATTTCAATTGTGAACTGTGTCAGACCAGAGGGGCCTTGTAAAACAGTAGTGCACTTTTGGCACAAGCTTTTTGAACACCATCTTCTACCAATGAATTGAAGTGAATGTGACAAATTACTTATTGCAGCATACTGTTTGCGCAATCTGTTGAGAAACGCCTTCCTCAGAAACGAACACCTATTGATTACAGAAAGCTGTACAACAATCTGGTGGTGGTTTTTCACAAGTAGAAGGTATCATCAAGACACCAATCTACCGTTTACTTTCAAAGTGAAGGTATTGTAAAATGTAACTTTCTCGTTGTACTTTAGTTTGTTCATTGTGTAATGTACTTACCGTTGTCAATTTTTATCGTCACAAAAAAGAGTAATGCGAAAATTGACCTTCAAGTTCATTTTCATAATTCTAATTCTACATCTGGATGGATTATACTGATTTTCATAACAGGCCTGAAAAATTTGCATTAATGGGAAAATATTATATATTTCACTTACCTGCCAGTTTCAACTGTGCACCAATTTCTTCCCAAACTCTGTCTCTGAACATAGTGTCTCTATATTTAGGGTTCTTCAAATCGTAAAGGCAAGGATGTTGCGAGACCAGCTCACAGAGCATCACATCCTGTGAGTGGCTCCTTTCAGTTTTCCTTGACTGGCTCGACATCTTTCTGGCAGCCGTATGTCTTTGTGTCGTCCGACTTCCGTCTCAACACTGCTCACTGGTGCAGTGCTGTGGCAGCTGCCGCAACAGTCGCGCGTCGCATCCCAAACTCGAACTGTGCATGCGCCAGCAGGCAACTTCTGACGTCACGTAGCGAACCGTCGCAGTCGCTAGTGTGCGTCGCGAGGTTGTCCAAGATGCGACAGTTGGCTGCGACTACGACGCTGCCCCCTCCTCTCCTTCCACCACGGCAGACGGCGACAAGGCTGCAACATGACAGGAGTCGTCGCTGTTTCCCAAGCTCTGGTCGGCGGCGGCGGATTCAAATACATAAGAAAATTAAGAATTCCGATTTTCTTGCTGTAAAAAATACTATATGTTAATGGAGCAAAGTTACATCGGCTCCCAGAGTTAGTTTTTCGATATAGATTCTCCTTTTACTATAAAAAATTGAAAAGTATCTCTTCCGGTTTTGCGTGTTTTTTTCGCTGTATATTACTTCTCTATCGATTGTGAGGAAAGTAAAAGGCACAAAAAATTGATTTTTGCGTATCTTACAGTTTCACATCACAGCTTGACATTGAAGTGTCTATTTTTCCGTTATTCGTCACAGTTATTCCGATACATAATTTACAGGTAAACTATTGCATAAAATTTGAATTGTGTACAGTGAAAAATGTGGTCGCTGGCTACTTTACGTATGATTCACGTTAGGTCATACATCGTTGCCGATGAAAAGAAGCTAACATATCGAAATTATTTTTAAAGTTGAGATCAGAATGACATCGACCTACGTTTCCGAGATTTGGGCTCATATATCTCTGGGATCGTCGTGACTAGCCACCAGTTCCGTCGACGCGCAACGTGAATCATGTGGTCATCACACGATAGAGAATGCATTTGTTTTGTTTCGCTGACACATTTGGACCTAATGAAACCATTTTATGTCATATATTTCTCCGGTATCAGTTACTAATATTTCTCCATATGCTCTTGACAATTTCATTTAAAATGCAACGAAATGCAGGTTTCTTAAAAGTAAAGACATGCTCCCTTCAATATATTTTCTTCTCCTTCTTGGGAAGAGGATAAATTACTCACCTCTAGTATTTTCTTCTGAATCTGGACGAAGATACCCAAGTAGAAGTACACGTCCTAACAAAACCAACAAATGTCAAAAATTTACGTTTTTCAACAGAGGGAAAAAAACGTTCAAATTAGTTTAATATAGCCTTGCCATCAATTATATTTTTTATATGATGTGGTAGGTAAATCATAGCGTCGCTGGGTTTGAGTATTACTTCCCGTGAGTTTCGCATTGTCGCTTCACAGTACATTATGCGATAAGTACGGATGGGAATGTCATCTGTCGCTCAGCTGTATTTGACCTTCACTTATCAGTAGCGGCTCGTGTTTCCCAATTTTTATTCTGAACGCCTACAGTATACAGTGGCAGAAATGTGGAAGGAATAATGTCCGTGCTTGTTCACTAAATTTCCCCAAATTATACTTGTCAGTTTCTCCAATGCAGAAACTTTTGGAACAAGCTAAGGCAACTGTCATGGCCGACTGACTCTTTATTCCCATCCAAATGACTTTCCATATTCTTATATTCTGACAGCATACATCGTCATGGATGACATGAACATTTAGTCTTGGCAAGCTGCACTCAAAAGATTTACAGAAGAAAGGATTTACAAAAGACGAATTTCAATTGTGAACTGTGTCAGTTGTGCACTTTTGGCACAAGTTTTTTGAGCACCATCTTCTACCAATGAATTGAAGTGAATGTGACGAATTACTTATTGCAGTATACTGTTTGCGCAATCTGTTGAGAAACGTCTTCTTCAAAAACGAACACCTATTGATTACAGAAAGCTGTACTACAATCTGGTGGTGGTTTTTCACAACTGGAAGGTATCATCTAGACACCAATCTACCATTTACTTTCAAAGTGAAGGAATTTTAAAATGTAACTTTCTCGTGTTCTTTAGATTGTTCGCTTTGTAATGTACTTGTCGTTTTCAATTTTTATCGTCACAAAAAAAGAGTAATGCGAAAATTCACCTGCAAGTTCGTTTTCTTCATTCTAATTCTACATCTGCTTGGATTATACTGATTTTCATAACAGGACTGAAAAATTTGCATAATGGGAAAATAATATATATTTCACTTACCTGCCAGTTTCAACTGTGCACCAATTTCTTCCCAAATTCTGTCTCTGAATAAAGTGTCCCTGTATTTAGGGTTCTTCAAATCGTAAAGGCAAGGATGTTGCGAGACCAGCTCACAGAGTATGACATCCTGTGAGTGGCTCATTTCAGTTTTCCTTTACTGGCTCGACATCTTTCTGGCAGCCGTATGTCTTTGTGTCGTCCGACTTCCGTCGCAACACTGCTCACTGGTGCAGTGTTGCGGCAGCTGCCGCAACAGTTGCGCGTCGCATCCCAACTCGAACTGCGCATGCGCCAGCAGGTAACTTCTGACGTCACGTAGCGAACCGTCGCAGTCGCTAGTGTGCGTCGCGTCTTGGACAACGTACCTTTTTAACAGTGTGACCCATTGTAATTCGTCCACTGTTGAAACGGCGATGCATCTGCAAAGCAGCCTGCGCCCAACTCTTCCTAGAAAAAAATCTTCTCCAGATAAATCCACACCAACCATTGCTCCAGCCTGTACTGTACTGAAAACTAAACACTTCGTGAAAAAGGTAAAGGCAATACCGCAAATATCTACAGCCTGACACGGCTTTTATCGACCCACGCTGTCAGCATGTCACAGAAAACAATCCGAGAAAACACTTTTTACCTTGTCCACTGCCAGATGCGGAGAGCATGACAGATAAACAATTTCGTCGGGTCGAAAGTGAACTGACAGGTAGTATTCTAGACTTCTGTAACTCATCAGTCGTCATCACCGCGCACCAAATCTTCAGCACAAAAAGAGTGTATGGGTAGTCTCAATTACCAAATCCTAATAACCATCTACCTCCTACCGTTACCAGAATCCGTCAGTTAACTTGTGGCAGTGTGATGCTGAGAGATGTTTAGTTCTGAGAACTCAAATCTCTATTTTTCTACTGCTTTACATTAGAAAAATTGTTTAAATAAAGCAGAATTTTACTGTTTGTAAAGGATTAAAATTTATAAGTATACGGACTTCTGTGATAATTAATTGCTATGCTTCACGTGTCATCCACTATTTACGCATTATAATGATAAACAAGATGGAACTTACGCCGACATTCTTGAACTGAGATATTCTTCGTCCAGATTCTGTGTCCTTTCTTTTTATTGGACGAAAATTTTGAACCCGCTTAGATAGTTACTTCGATATCCTATAAATTCCTTTGAACTTTAATTCGTGCTTATAAAGTTCTCGCGTTAAAAGGGAAGCTAAACGTATCTGATTTACAAGCATGAGAGGTTTAATTAAAAATTTCCACGTGTTTTAAAGTTTCGTCAAGTACTAATACACAACGAGAACATTAAAAATTGAGTCGACGATCATTATTAAGCTCACTGACAGAAAGACAGATGTTTTGAGCCTCCAGTCGCAAAATAGTTGCATCGGTGGAGGAAGAACGTGAAACGCGTGTGTAGCGTCAAGAGTATTTCAACGATATTTTAGTAGCATGTCATTGATGTTAAATGTGAAAATACTCTCCGAAACTGAATTAATGAGCTAGACACTGTGAATTTTCATTAGTATAGTGGAACAAATAAGCCCTCGGTCACAAATGTTAAGTCAAAATTGACCAGGTTTCGACGCTTCTACGAGCGTCGTCTTTAGAATTTTAAACTAACTGTTCTAAAACATATTAGGTATATATAATACATTAATAAGATTAAAGTTTGTACTGACTGGAAAGAGATGCAGTACTTGCAGGTCTAGTCTTGTTGCAACCCTTGTTCACTCAAGTACGAGCAGCCCTTAGCGGCTCGCCATCTTATTAACAACTATTCATGACGTCGACTTTCCGGCTTAGATTTTATACAATGTGACTTGTAAGTACTGCATCTCTTTCCAGTCAGTACAAACTTTAATCTTATTAATGTATTATATACCTAATGTGTTTTAGAACAGTTAGTTTAATTCTGAAGACGACGCTCATAGTAGCGTCGAAACCTGGTCAATTTTGACGTAACATTTGTGACCGAGGGCTTTATTCTGACACGGTCACTGAACCTTAGCAGCGATGTTCTATTTTCATTAGTCTGTTGGTACCAGGTCCACCTCCTTAGCTGAGTGGTCAGTTCAGTTGCAACATCTCGTTTACTTTCCTGTCTCCAGTCAGTCAGTCTGAATCCTGCCGCTGACGTTGAACATATTAACCCTAAATTGCGACGTATCCGTGAACATTTCATTATTCTCAGTTTCCTAGGTGCTGATATCTTTTCAAAGACACACCTTCTACCGGTGCCCCGCTATGTCGTTGGGTTCCAGCATCTTGCCTCTCCCCTGTTGAAACAGCTTCTTCGCCAACGTCTTGTAAAATTGTCTGGTCTCATCTTACCAGAATGAAATTTTCACACTGCAGCGGAGTGTGCGCTGATATGAAACTTCCTGGCAGATAAAAACTCGGAACCTTTGCCTTTCGCGGGCAAGTGCTCTACCATCTGAGCTACCCAAGCATGACTCACTCTTTGTCGTCAAAGCTTCACTTCGGCCCGTACCTCGTCTCGTACCTTCTAAACGTCACAGAAGCTCCCCTGCGAAACTTGCACAACTTCTCATCTTAGTCTTGCCGGTGCAGATCGTTTCGTCGTAATAGAGGTTCATTCAGAATGTGATAAATACTGGCGGCCGTATTTTTCGTATAGGCCCTCGCCCGACTGATCAGTGTGACGAACGTCATCACACTGATCCCCTACTTTACAGGCTGGTCTCTCGCGGGCGGGTTCGTTGGCTCTGGATTCATCGACAGTCGTCTTTTCTTCACAGAGAGACTAAATCGTCCGGACGTATCCTTCTTTCCTGACAAAACAAATACGATCGTCTGGCTCTTGAGTCACTACATTCACTGTGGTATCCTGCCCACCTCTTACAGGGTGCCTAGGAAGCTGTTTTCTCGGATACTAGACAACATACAAGCAAATCATATTAATGGACTTTATTACAGTAACTGAAGTGACAATACTTATCTTTCATCTCTACATGATGGGTCGCAAACAATTGGCGATATGCAAATAATCAGTGTCTTTCGATAGATACAATTTCCATGCAAGCTACTCACACAAGTTCGAAAGTCGCTGCTATCGTTAATATCACTCCGACTCTTCTAGCCCGGGTCTACTAGTGCCGGTCTACTAGCGCGGCCGCGGCTGGCGACGCATCGCTTTTATTCTCTTCGTGTAGATGCCGCTCCTGTCGTGGTGGCGTCCTAGTCAGCGTGCTACTGGCTGACGTTGTCTCACAGCCCTCTCTGCTGTATCGTTCTTGATCTTCGTGTCCGTGGTGGTTACGCCGGAATATTCACTATCTTGTTGAATGAGGGAACGGTCCAGATGCCCACATATTTCATCGGTATGTAGAGACCGCGCAGTGGAAGTGGCTGCGGTTGCCACGCTATCGGCCGGCCGGAGTGGCCGAGCGGTTAAAGGCGCTATAGTCTGGAACCGCACGACCGCTACGGCCGCAGGTTCGAATCCTGCCTCGGGCATGGATGTGTGTGCAGTCCTTAGGTTAGTTAGGTTTAAGTAGTTCTAAGTTCTAAGGGACTTACGACCACAGCAATTGAGTCCCATAGTGCTCAGAGCCATTTGAACCATTTGAGCCACGCTATCGAGCACTTGCAGATTTAATTTTTCTTGTTCTTAGTCGAAAAAGTGTTGGTTAAGTTCCTCTGCGGTCTTCCATTGCTCCCTGTTTTTGGTGACCAATCACGTGAAGCCTTCTTTTATTGAGGTTGGTTGGTTGAATCGGGAGAGGGGATCAAACAGCGAGGTCATCGGTCTCATCGGATTTGTGACGGATGGGGAAGGAAGTCGGCCGTGCCCTTTGAAATGAACCATTCCAGCAGTTGCCTGAAGCGATATAGGGAGACCCTAAATCAGGATGGCCGGACGAGGGGTTGAACCACCGTTCTCCCGAATGTGAGTCCATTGTGCCAACCAATGCGCCATCTCGCTCGGTTTTCTTCTATTAGTTTTCGTTTCTTATACACAAATAAAAAGTTAAGACAAATAGGCAATAAGTTGTGAGTTAATTTCCTTGTTACTCAGAAACTTTTTCTCATATTTTGTTGCTAATAACAGGTTTTTCCATCAATTTGCTGCTCATATTACGTGATGACTTTTACAGTGGTCATCTGAACGTACCAATTCTATCTGATAATAAAACAAAGCGGCAGAGTGTGTGGTAAGAAACTGAAAGGTTGTGGAATTGAATCCTGCCTAGGTCAGATTTTTTCACTCTGCTTTTCAACCTACCACAAAAAAGTGGTCAATCAGTCTGATTGCCATGCAACGGGCCCTGGCTCGATAACTAGGGGGGAGGGGGGAGGGCGCAAGGATTTTCTCCTATCTGTGCTACGTATTGTGCTACGCTCATCAACATTTCATAATCGTCGACACGCTAGTCACCCCATGAGGCGTAACCTGAAAAGACTTGCCACACGATCATTTCAGTGCATTTCTTGTTACTGTAAAACATGGGAGCACCTGTACCACAGTGTCGATCTTCTACTGTCTTTGGAGTCAGACACGTATCACGTAGTTGTGAATTATTTCTGATTGTAACATATATAATTTGTATGGATAACAGGAATGTACGCTCGGGGTTGTTAGGAATTCTTTATAAACCATTAACTGTGTGCTATGCCGAATTCAAGGATATATAAAAAGGTGTAAACCGATTTTAGAACTATTAATTGGTGGGAAGCATGACGTCTGTTGCTACTAGTTATTGTGTATTTCTGTCTAAAGTAATGCTTCACAATTAACTTTGGGGCATATTGTTCCGTGTCGTGTGATAAATACAGTTAACTGTAGAAGACTGTACGGTTACTTGTGTATAAAACTGATACGATCATTCGAACTTAAGCTGATAATGGATAGACTCAAAGAAGCATGAGTTACCGTACACATTAACTTCGGTCGGCGTCGACCTTCTGAAAACATGTGGCATACAGTGAAGAAGAGTGACTATACTGCTGCAATATGTTTAGGCGTTAACTCTACGCTGACAAGTAACAACTGGTGATGACCAGTACATGCATTGAGTGCTGTCCAACTCGGTGTCATTGGCTCAAGCTGTATAACTCCTCATCCAGGAGCACTGAACTGTCACTCAAATAAACACTGAATACCGCACGACACGTGGACAGTCGTCAAGGTTAACAGTGATTAAAGAGCACTGTCAGGAGTTTGAAATCTGTGCTATCGCGATGCCAGCATCAGTGACTTAAGCAGCAGACATAGACACTCTTAGTGATTACTTTAACCCAAGTCGCAACGCCAGCGCCGTGACATTGCGTGGGCAGTTAAGTGACATACCGTCGTAAATCCTTGAAGTTACGACACGGCGCGCAGTGCGTAATTGAAAAGTGTTGGTGATGCGCGCATTGGCGTGGAAAGTGTGACTTTCATGTACATAAATAAACTTTCAGTATCTCCTGGGCATGTTACTGTTGTATAGAGACCAGATGCAGTTAACACTAAAAATTATCGTATTTGATCTTAACTTCAATGTGTTTCGACTGCATCTATCAGTACCTATAATAATGTGTCTAAAAGTTTTGTAGTCAATTTTGATTCTTTCCCGAGCAACTCTATGAACAAGCATATTGACCAGTCTTCTCTCTTATGAAAGAGCCGTACACTTTAGCGTACTAATAAATTTCGATTGACTTCTAATGTTTCACGTATCATGTGTTGGTGTACTGCCATTCGTCGGACGGCCGTTCTATAAACCCAACTTCTAGTTGACCAGTGCATGGTCCATTCTCCAGTGCCTGTTTATTCTATCCCACTGGATGAAAGTAAGACATATCTAACGATTTCATAAGTTAGTTAAGCATTGGAACGTTTCTTCTACTATTTTCTGCACTGGATTCTTGTGGAACTAGACCGAATGCTAGGAAGTGGATATCGCAACTCTTACCTTAAAGCTACCCAATTCTTGACAACACGAGTAGGGTTAATGATACTGTAGCACCCACGTAACTCAGATAGGGAAGAATAAAGAATAATAATTTACAAAAGGTCCTTTTTTCACCACCCTGAATAAAAGGTCAACACTACTCTGTCACTTGACTTTACAGGAACCATGATTCTTCGAGACACTGTGGGGTAATGCAATGGAGCCCGCCAAACTCTTCGCCCATAAAAAGAAACTGCAGCTCAATACTACTATGCATGCTGCGCTTCGATGGAGGCGGAAGCATACGATTCAACAATTCCAGATGTGGCCACTGAACTGCGATCTTATTTGAGTTTGTTTATATACCCGGATATGTGTAAGAATTTTGCAAAATCTCTGTATTCCAATCTAAACTGTTACCTCCATGACCGACTGGACACCACAACCGCATCATAATGTCTTGTAGTTAGCGACTGCTCTTGCAGCGATGAAAATGGAAACGAAAAGAATAAGAGGAATGGCTCATTACTTCCCAATATTACACATTTCTATCATTGTTAATACATCCTTAGGGGTCTGCTTCGAGCATGCACATATTTTTTTCAAAACCTCTGTTTCAGCCAAAACATCAGCTGTTGCAGGAGAATTTTCACGGCATTGAGAGAGTATATACCAGACGCTCAGTGAAGGCAGTAATATTTCACCACCTGAAAAAACCGAGCAGCGTATTCATATTTGACGACATCTCAGTGGAAAATCACGAGGGGATCGCCTGATATTTCTGCTTTGGTCGCCATTTCCAAGTCAGTATATTTTGAGCTAGATATACTCAATGTTCATTAAGCAGTTGGTCCCGGATAATGCAAACATAATTATCGCTCTCAAAAAGGTCAATCTGAATTTAAAGCTTATTTACCAGGACATTTATCAACTGACATGCCACTGAATGACTTCGTTACCATACGGGAGGCTTGCTGTAACAAACTGAGGTAAGGATTTATGGTTATATATAAAACTAGACAAAACTAGGAAACTGAAAGAGGGCCGACAGAGACGAAACTTCAATGAGATTCTGCATAAAACGCAGTATATGAAAACGTAACTTGTCAATATACTGTAGACTATGGACGAATTTGCATGTGAGTCACAGACTTGTTCAGAGTGCACGAAGCACAGTCGTTTATTTGACGAAAAATTAAGGGAATCAACACTAAATTTATGGAACTGGGAAATCTTATCAAGGTAATGGATATAAATTTTGAAGAGTTGAATGCTATAATACCGCAATGTGAACTATATGTCAATGAGAAAATCAAAGGAGCCCACTCAAAACGAAAAGGTATGAATGGATATAACAAGGGGTTAGCTAGGACACTTCATTCCCATCATCACTTGTAGTTTCAGAGTATATATTAGCTGTAAACTATCTTAAAAGTGGCTTAGTATACAGTAGCTTCTCATCGTCAGAGTGTTAAGTTATTGAAGTGCGGAAGGCTATTCGATAGAAGTTACGGCGGTTAAAGATAGGGCAGTGCATAAGCTTCACAGACACGCGTATATAGAAAATTTCTACACAGACAGTTGATAACGTGATGGTTGGATGATTTATGGCAGACTGATCTCTTAGCTATGTGTAACTATAACGTGGTGGGTCTAACCATTATATTTTTAGTAGCCACTGACACTTGCGTCCCTGTGTCCAACGAAATATTAAACTTTTTAGTTCCTACGGATCCTACTACTAAACATTCCACTTCTGCATACGTATTCATAGCATTGAAATTAAACGGGAACTCCCTTAGGTGGGCCTTGGGCCCCCTCTGTCTTTTAACCATTGTCCACCTCTCCTATCTCCACTTCTCCGTCCTCCAAGCTGCTGATTTCCACCCCTTCCTCCATTCCTTGGTGACTGGGTACATTGTCTTTGCATCACACTCATAACATTTTATACCCACGGCAAATACTGTTTGCCTCTCGTGTACCCCTGCTGCCACGTCTATTTCCTCACAATGGACTACCAGTTGAATGGCCGAATACAAATCTTTTGGATTCCCTTCACGCACTTTCAGTGACATAAGCGGCGGTAACCCTCTCAAAAATACATCAAGTGCTCTTTGCTCGGACTCCTGCAACAGAACACTATTCGCTTCATCGCTCTGACCCAACTCGTAAGTATACTCACTAATCTCTCTTATCCTGTCCGCAAATTTCTCCATCGTCTTCCCCTGTCTCTTTGACAGTGTACTTAACCTCTCTCTAAAGTGCCGATTCTGTTTCTTGTACCTTTGTAAAAGCCCTTCCTTTAACTGCTTAAACTGTCCTGCCTTTCTTAAGGCCTTAGAACACCTTACATATGTTTTTGCTTCACCCGTTAATCTAATCTTGGCTACATGTAACAACTGTTCATCAGATCAGCCATTCATCGCAGCTGAAATTTCCAAGTCCTCCACAAACAAACTCACATCCTTAGATGCCTTGCCACAAAACGACATAATCAGACTCGCAGCTGGATCAATCTCCTGCAACCTAGGCAACAACGACTGATCAGATGTGGTTTCCTGCTCACTTCTAGATGTTAATTCATTTCTCAACTGGTTATTGTCCGCTGTCAATTGTGCTATCTTTTCCATTAAAATCCGCACCGCTTCTGGTTCTGAAACACCTTGCGTCCTTGACTCAGCCATTGTGTTGCTTTCGTTTGCAGTTAGTCGTTTTGTTTTGGGACTAAGTACAAGAATAACCCGACTTCCTACAGCTCCATATCATCACGCTCTGCGTCATCATAACCCAATACAAAAGTAATTAAATGCCGCGAAAAACAAAATATTATTGCCCCAAACACACTACCACTTACTTTGACAACAAAAAACACTATGCCCACACAAAACATCTACAATGTAGCTTTTGACACTTCGTACTCAAAACACAAACAAAAAAGAAAGAAAACGTCCAACACTCAAAAGAACGATTTTGACAGCACTCACCACATCTTGCGACTGTACTGCAGGCAGTGGGCTCTAACGTCGTACTGGACAGGCGACGTCCACTATTCTGACACCAAACGTTGTGGTGCCAGACGCCAAATGCGGCATATTGAAACTCGGCGAGAACTTTCCACATGATTTATTTGCTTCCACTACAGTGCTCCGTTCACCTCTGAATCACGGGGCCCCTCAATGCTGAGGAAGCACCCCAGCGGCCTGTGCAATGCAACGCTGTGTCGAGCCGGCCTTATACGCCAGCTGCAGAGTTCCGATTATGTCAGGATGGCTGTGCCAGCAGCCAATTCAGCACTGCCCAGTGTGAGCTGCGGGCGACCAGCTGCGTCCTTCTCCTCACTAGCATGGCTGAGACCATGTAGATGAACGAGCGCCCACTATCTGGTGTCCGAATTTGTGGCCCTCGCCTCGGAAGTCTCTGGCATATGTCAGGAGCAGAGATGACTGCCCGCAGTAGCGAGCCGAAGAGTGGCCCACCGCTGGCTGGCTGCCGACCCTGCATTGGCCTCAGAGGGTCGAAACAATGACCTACAGTGGACTGAGACTCTGCTGCCCCATCTGTTGCAGTGTGTAGCCTGGCTGTGTGACATGCCCATATGTGTAGGAGAGCTGCCACATTTGAGAGAATATCATTAGAAAATAGCACCTATTTATACTCAGCTGTGCGCCCCTGTTTTGCTAATGTGCCACTCTGGATCACGTACGCGTGGACCCCTTCTGCCTGTGACTTGCACCTTGAAAACTGCTGTGTGTGCCCTCTCCAGCAGTTCTACGCCGCCGGCCAGTGTGGCCGTGTGGTTCTAAGCACGTCAGTTTGGAACCGCGTGACCGCTATGGTCGCAGGTTCGAATCCAGCCTCGGGCATGGATGTGTGTGATGTCCTTAGGTTATTTACGTTTAAGTAGCTCTAAGTTCTAGGGTACTGATGACTTCAGTAGTTAAGTCCCATAGTGCTCAGAGCCATTTGAACCTGCCAACCAGTTCTACACCCCTGTGGCCCCATTTGCTTTCGCAACTGCTGGTATGCATAACTTAGTGCAATGCAGCCCGCACCTGCCTGCAACTCATGCTCCGACTATCACACAAAACTAACTTTCCTTATCCTAAACGGTGCGCCGCGACATTGCTGATGTTGTGTAGATCGACAATGCACAATTTTTAACCTACGGAAACTTGGCGCCACACACTCTGATTGGCAGTCAGATTCCCCCATCGATGGATGCTCTGGGCAAAGCACGTCCGTGAATACTTTGCCTACCAGAGACCGCGATGTATCCAAGGCACGATCAGTGGTAGCGCGCCAGCCTTCCAATCTGGAGGCGTGGGGGCGAATCCTCTGGTGTCCCTACACATCAACTGTAATTTCATGATAAGACGTACCAGGAGCAAACCCATCAACAGTTTTTAGTTCGCGTAAAGAAAGTGTTTTTTGTAGCTACGACATCGTTTACTTAAAGCAGGTGCTCGAACTGGCTACCCTCTGACGCGACACAAGCTGGGTAACGTCGAACGGTGTTTTTCCGAACTCTTTCAAAAATTCTTGGCATTTCCCTGAAGCAATTGGCGGCATGTTGAATGCGATCCATTCATTCCTCTTCGTTTCTAGGGCGTTCGCTTTGGGGTGGGTGAACTAATACCTTGAAGAATCCCTATCGGAAAAAGTCCAATGGCGTGTGGTCTGGTGATCGCGGGAGCCATCTCCTATGGGCACCTCTGCCAATTACACAGCAGTCGAAGAGTTCACTTAAATATCCGTGGACAGCATGACTGTTATGTGCGGGCGCCCATCATGCTGCAACCACATGCATAGCCGTATGTCCAGGGGAACATCTTACAGCACTCTGGGTAGAGTTCACTGCAAAAAGTGAATGTAATTTGCCCTGGTAAGTAGAGGAGGTAGTGGAGCGGCCCAATCAGATGGTCACCCACAATGCCTGCTCATATGTTGTGAAAAATCTTTCCTTGTGTCTGAACGTAAGTGACATGAGGATTTCCCCTGGGCCAGTAATGAACGTTTCGTTTATTTCAAAGGCCATCCCGATGGAAGGTACACTCGTCAGTAAACAACACAATGGCGGGGAAGTCTGGATCTCGTCCAACACACGTTGCAGAAACCACAGGCAAAACCCTAGTTCGTGTTCATGGTGCGCCACACGATTTAGGAAATGTCGTGTCCAACCGCTCGAGTATTTGTCGTAGGTGCTTCCTCGAAGCGCTCGAGGACAGTTTTTCAAATGCATTATCCCGTCGTGTTCGAGGTCTTCCATCATCATCGTGATGTCCCGCTAACGAGCCTGTTTCGCGAAGTCGCCAGTGAATCGCTGTAAACGTTTGCCGTTGTGGGTGGCGTCTTGCTGGGTACCGTTCCTCATACAATCGTCGAGCTTCATGCGCATTACCGTCGGCTAGTCCATGAACAAAAACCACATCTCATTGTTCTTTAAACGAATACTGTGCCGCCAGGAAGCAACTAAAAGAAGTTCAGACGCATAATATGGCCATGGCGTCCATGGCTATCGCTAAAGACTAGTGTTTAAAAATCATACAAAATGGAGCTTTGGCTGTACATAAACAAAACGTGCCCATAGTGATACTAAAGGACAGACCTCGTACAAACATAGATCTGATTAAAAGCGTCAGAAAACTCAAAATCCAGAGATTTTGCAGCGCGTTTATGTAGGATACATCGCCTGAGGCAATGTGGAAACCCAAAGACTGTGGAACTGTTAATTTAGACGTTATGGATGGGATATTGAACTCACTGGGTTGCTTACACTTCTGTCTAATGTCTCTCCTGACAAATTCTTAAAAACAAGCATTATACATGTCACCACATCATTTGAGTTCGAGATATTGTGTCGTTCATCCTAACTCTAACAGAATGTTCGTCTAAATTGAAAGCGAACTACTTTCCTCCAACAGATCTGAGCTAGAGGAAGTGGAGTATAGTGCTGATGTAGAAACATATAACAGCGTCACTAATGTCAGAGAGGTAAATAATAAACTACATGCGGAAGTGAGGAAGCTTGGTAATACCTTCTGCCTGCTGTGACATGATTTAAATATGCATATGAAACGATATGTAAAGGAATTTGATCTACGTGAAAACGTTAAAGAATTTTAGACAGAGACAAAAACAACAGAAGAGCCAATGGACTTTAGTCACAAATGTTAAACACGATCACTACTAAGTTTCTCGGGAGGTCAAGTGCTGGAGCATAATAGCGACAAAATTGACGAGTCCAATCAGCCTGTGGACATACTGCCAGTCATTACGATTCATGTAGAGTGTAACAATACGACGAACTCCTATCTTAACAACTGATTTGTCTATACTGTATATGCATTATTTCCTACACTGAGTTGGTAATAAAATTGTGGAGATTCCCAGGAACACTACATATCTCCCTGTGAGTGATCAGTCATCTTGAGGTGAATATTATAGATCAGAACGCGAATTTAGTCGAAGAAGTTATAGCGCAACTTCATCTCAAGCAAAATTATGAGTATTAAATAAAAATACGATTTACCTAACCATCACAGTGCCACTTTGCAGAGGAAGAAGAATTGCACAACATGCGAGAACTACGAATATCTTATATTCATTATATTGGAACCCCACGATGAAGTCACGGAAGGTAACGACTCCAGTTGAATAAAACGACGGTGTCATTAGTTGGGGCCAGCCGTTGTGGCCGAGCGGTTCTAGGCGCTTCAGTCTGGAACCGCGCTGCTGTCACGGTTGCAGGTTCGAATCCTGCCTCGGGCATGGATGTGTGTGATGTCCTTAGGTTAGTTAGGTTTAAGTAGTTCTAAGTCTACGGGACTGATGACCTCAGATGTTAAGTCCCAAAGTGTTCAGAGCCATTTTAGCCACTAGTTGGGTATATCATTCTCTCAAACCGTCTGCCTCAGCAACATTTAACAGTACGATGAGAAAAAAATTATTATCCAGCCTCAAGATGGATTGATACTTTCAAGGAAGAGCTACCTGTATTTGGAGGGTGTATTTACAGCTAAGAAAGCCACAGTATCCTTTTACCTTTCTGTTTCTACAATTAAGATACAGGCTTAACGGTGTTCAAAAGAACGCACCAAAAAGATGAGGATCACAACTAAATTCAAAATATATGTCTCTGCATCAACATCATATTTGAATGCTCCACAAAACGCAGGATGGTTCATAGACAGATTCATAGGTAACTCCTTTATCGCATATATCCACTCAAAATGTTAATTTTCTTCTCTGAACACAGCAATCGAATTTTGATGAATGTTAAGCAGCAGTTGATTTTACTTCGAAGCAGTACAGATAACGGCTCATACAGTGTAGGACAGGAAGAAGAATAGCATACGACTGTGTTGGATAAATTGATATAGAAAGTACCACACCTGTTGCTATCAGATGAAGAGAATCTAAAATTTTAACGTTACTCAATTCAGAAGTGCAGGTGCCTACAGCTTTCCGTTCATAGGAGTTATTTGAATGTACGATACTTCCACAATCATCTCACCAAACATGGACTCTTAAGAGTTCTATTCAGCTAGAAATGCCTCGATTTATTATTCTAGTACTGCACTCAGGCTGGGAGGGGTTCCTTGAAATGGGTTCAAGCATATTCGATAATTGTTATCTAAAATGGAAGAGTTTACCTAAACTTTCAATTTTTTCCATAGAATAGTTTACAGCTCGATTGGAGCGGAAATGCCTCTTGGCTTACTGGATGTCATGTACGCAAAAGTTTATCTAAAATCCCAGTTTTCTCCATACAATAGCTTACATCTCGTTTGGAGCAGAAACGTTTATGGTTTATTGCATGTCACCCACACAAGATATTGCATGTCATATAACAAGATTGATTATGGCTTCAGATGCAGGTTTAGCTCACAGGAGATTAAGGAATTATCACTCATAGTGCTGAAAGATTGCACAAAGCAACATGAGGCGATGAGACAGGAATATATTGAATTCAAATAATCTGAAAACTTTCCTGCTGGTTGAGATCCCCTGCTATATCCACAGGACAGGACAGTTAGTTTAATTTGTGGAAAGGGGCCAAAATGAGTGGCTGTCAGCTGCACTCGAACATACTACTTTGCTCATTCGACAAACATTACAAGAGTAAAGGAAACATTAAAAACAGAGCAAGCCAAACATTAATTTGAGAACTTAATTCCTGGATAAATGGACCTTTCAATCTCACGCCTCAAGGGCAAAGCAACTTTAATTTAAAACCGGCTGAAGGCCAAAGACTTAAGACTCAAAACAGGAATTTGAATACTAAAAGGCAGAAGGCCTTCATTAAGTCAGGTCCAAAGAATCTCACGCCTTAAGGGAAAAACAACTTTAATTTAAAATCGGATAGAAGCCATACATAAACAAACAACAAGGACAAATAAGAAAAGGCTGCACATCAAACGGCCCTCAGAAGTTTCCAAGGGTCGGCCTGGAATTCGAACACTAACACTCGCTTAGGTGAGACAGGCAGTCAGCCCAACAGTTCTCAATCCGACGGCAACCCAACCGACAGACAGTCAACGGACCAAGCGACATGATAACTTCCGCTCCACCTGACCAGAACACAACAAGGAGCTCAATGGAACAACTCAGAAGGTACCGGCGCCCACAACGAATTACACATTCAGATGTCAAACTACATGCCGTGCTGGACAACCACAACATGACAAGGTAAATACACTGCCAGAATTTACGTGAATGGCCAGGGCAGGTAACCGGAATATTAACGGCCACAAGGCAGAAGATTCCGCTGGTGCATTTATATTCAGAAATAATCAAGTTAAACTCCACAGGAAGGTGGCTAGAATTTCGAGCACTTGAAAACACACGTTGTTGCTCGCGGGAATGTCCCAACAGTCCACAACGATATTCAAACGACACAATGTGAACAGTTGGGGCCAGCTGGAAGATTCAGTAAACACTCAATTTTCGTGTCCGGGATCAGTGAGCCACGGACCTCGAAGCAATTGGAACAGCCCCTCTCACTCCGCCAGCGGCCCCGACCAGACACGCGCCACAGACACTCCCATGCTGCTTCACGCCAAACGACTAACTGCCGCACACATCACAGTCAGAAACTATTAGCACGAGGCCAAAGATAGTACAAGGATGCGAATATCGATACATGCTGCTGCTGCGACCTGCGGGGAGAGAGGATAACAGCATTGTCGCGATAACCACGGGAGACTAATCACAGAATAGCAACCAAGGTTTAATGCAAAGCATAACACGAGCCAACCACGGCTCAGAGTTGGGTCTGTGCTAGCTTCACACTTCTCTTGGTACATGTTACCTGCACACAAGAGCGTGTGCAACATGTAATTAAACACATAAAAAGAATTATTGCATCACCCCAGTTCCCAGAACTCCTGAAGATAGACGTTGACTGTGGATATTGTGTCACATACATAGTCCCTTTGACTGTTCAGAGGTTCCTAGACCCGACCAAAGATGTAAACAGCCATGCATGAGCAGCGCCTCTTAGACGGAGGGGTCCGACAGCCGATTACTTCCAATCATTCCACCAGGACGGAGTTACAGAGCTCGTGTGTTTTCAATTATGCCTGCACAGTCAATATCGAGGTTGGATCACGAACGCATTGTTACTTTGTGCCAGGAAGGGTCTCAACAAGGGAAGTGTCCAGGCGTTTCAGAGTGAACCAAAGTGATGTTGTTCGGCCATGGAGGAGATACAGAGAGACAGGAACTGTCGATGCCATGCCTCGCTCAGGCCGCCCAAGGGCTACTACTGCAGTGGATGATCGCTGCCTACGGGTTGTGGCTCGGAGGAACCCTGAGAGCAACACCACCATGTTGAATAATGCTTTTCGTGCAGCAACAGGACGTCGTGTTACGACTCACACTTTGCGAAATAGGCTGCGTGATGCGAAACTTCACTCCTGACCTCCATGGTGAGGTCAGTCTTTGCAAACACGACACTACGCAGCGCGGTACACATGGGCCCAACAACGTGCCGAATGGACTGCTGAGAACTGGTATCACGTTCCCTTCACTGATGAGTGTCGCATATGTCTTAAACCACACTATCGTCGGAGACGTGTTTGGAGGCAACCCGGTCAGGCTGAACGCATTAGACACACTGTCCAGCGAGTGCAGTAAGGTGGAGGTTCCCTGCTGCTTTGGGGTGACATTATGTGGGGCCGACGTACGCTGCTGATGGTTATGGAAGGCGCCATAACTGCTGTACGATGCATGAATGCCATCCTCCGAATAATAGTGCAACCATATCGGCAACATATTGGCGAGGCAATCGTCTTCATGGACGACAATTCGCGTCCCCATCGTGCACATCTTGTGAATGACTTCCTTCAGGATAACGATATCGCTCGACTACAGTGGAAAGCATGTTCTCTAGACATGAATCCTATCGAACATGTCTGGGATAGATTTAAAAGGGCTGCTAATGGACGACGTGATCCACCAACCACTCTGAGGGATCTACGCCGAATCGCCGTTGAGGAGTGGGACAATCTGGACCAACAGTGCTTTGAGGACCTTCTACTGGGTGTCCGAGGGACATGTGTGTGCAGCAGTCTGGACCATCACCTCTGAAGGTCTCGCTGTATGGTGGTACAACATGCAGTGTGTGGTTTTCATGAGCAATAATAAGAAGTGTGGTAATAATGTTTATGTTGATCTCTATTCCAATTTTCTGTACACGTTCCGGAATTCTCGGTACCGAGGTGATGCAATACTTTTTTTGATGCGTGTAACTTGGCACTGAATGCCTCCTTCTCATATCACCCTGATCAGGCATGAAGCGCTTTGAACAAGGTGACGACAAAGGTGCTGAGAAGTATGCTTGTTCCTCAGAAGGCTTTCTGTATATACACTGAAGAGCCAAAATACTAGTACACCTCCCTAATACCGCGTAGGGCCCCGCGAGCATGCACACGTACCGCAACACGACGTGATATGGACTCGACTAATATCTGAACTAGTGCTGGAGGAAACTGACACCGTGAATCCAGCAGGGCTGCCCATAAATCCGAAAGAGTACGAGGGAGTGGAGATCTCCTCTGAACAGCACGTTGCAAGGCATCCCATATATGCTCAATAATGTTCTCGTCTGGGGAGTTTGGTTGTCATCGGAAGTGTTTGAAGTCAGAAGAGTGTTCCTGGAGCCACATTTTAGTACGTCTGGACGTATGGAGTGTCGCATTGTCCTGCTGGAATTTGCCAAATCCGTCAGAATGCACAATGGACACGAATCAATGCAGGTGGTCAGACAGGATTCTTACGTACGTGTCACTTGGCAGAGTCGTGTCTAGACGTATCAGGGGTACTATATCACTCGAACTGCACACGCCGCACACCATTACAGAGCCTCCATCAGCTTGAAAAGCCCCTGGATGACATGCAGGGTCCATACTCGTATACGTCCATCCGCTGGATACAATTTGAATCCAGACTCTTCAGACCAGGCAATACGTTTCCAGTCTTCAACAGTCCAGTGTCGTTAGTGACGGGCCCAGGCGAGGCGTAAAACCTTGTGTCGTGCAGTCACCAAGGGAACACGAGTGGACCTTCGGCTCTGAAAGTCCATATAGATTATGTTTCGTTGAATGGTTCGCACGCTTACACTTGTTGATGGCCCAGCATTGAAATCTGCAGAAATTTGCGGAAAGGTTGCACTTCCGTCACGAACGATTCTCTTCAATAGCCGTTGGTCCCGTTCTTGCAGGATTTTTTTCGGTGCCAGTGATGTCGGAGATTTGATCTTTTACCAGATTCCGGGTATTCACGATGTTGTTGTTGTGGTCTTCAGTCCAAAGACTGGTTTGATGCAGCTCTCCATGCTACTCTATCCTGTGCAAGCTTCATCTCCCAGTACCTACTGCAACCTACATCCTTCTGAATCTGCTTAGTGTATTCATCTCTTGGTCTCCTTCTACGATTTTTACCCTCCACGCTGCCCTCCAGTACTAAATTCGTGATACCTTGATGTCTCAGAACATGTCCTACCAACTCATTAGTTATGTGATCTACCCATCTAATCTTCAGCCTAGCGACAGCGGGGCAATACCGTCGACTTTATCGCTGTCACATGTGCTAGGGCTGTGTGGCTTACTGCCCCAAGCCTAGTGGTAGCAGATCAGTACCATCGTTGTCTATGTCACATCAGCCAGGGCTGTCAGGCTACCACTCCAAGCCTAACAGTAGCTGGCCAGTGCGGACGATGTCATAATCATCATTTGATCTAGGGTCTAGAGGTAGCAGCCTCACAGCCTGTCTTGTTCACCAACAGCAGCTAAACATTGAAACCACATTGAGCTGTTCTGTGGCTGCTGGTGCTTTGAAGGATTGACAACATCAATGATGGATTTCAAGATCAGGATACCTTCCTTCGCGCATATCAAGCAGTGTTGGAAAGGGTGCTCCCTGAAATCGTCAGTGTCCAGCAGTGCTCTATCATTAGGTGCAAAGTGGTTCTCTATTGTGAACATTTGCTCACCCCAAAAGAAGGTCGCAGTGATGCCGCAGAGACAAGTATAGTCAGAATATGGGTGAAGAATGGCGTGATATAGCAGGACATGTCAATTGCGGAGTAGTGTGAAACTTTTGTTCCTTCGCATACTCTTCCAGGATGTGTAATCACATTTTTGTGATCTAGTTAATGGGAAGTTCATTTTCATCCCACTCTCGGATGATATTGCAACTAAAAAGGCATGTATTAAGATCCAGAGTGGAGAAGAATACTGCTTTGTATGGTCGCTTCTGTCTTGCGATAGAAATTACTCAAAGACGCATGGTGATCAGGTATGTACCAGACATCTACCAACTAAAGGTGTTATAACTATGAAGGCATCTCATTCCCCATCGCAGTCTCAGACCTGCCAAAAGTCGAGTGCAAAACTCTAATTACTCATTTAATTTTTTTTTCATAATGTGGGGCCACAGTCATAATATATTTCTTTAAAGTCAGTACCGCCATTAGAGTGTTTTTTATTGGCAGCGTTACATTTACACGATCATGATTTCGTCTTTAAAGTTCCATTAACAAGTGTTTTAATGTTATACAGTGCCTCAGATGGCATCCTGTCGTATTTAAAATACACTATTAGACACATTGTCTAAGGGTCAATATTTCTCGTAAAAGCCGACAGCCTTGTTTATCACTGAGTATACCATCTTAACTAACTACTCAGTTTGTGGTTACAGTCTGTGTGTAGATGAGAGGAAAACAAGGCCAGGAGATGTGAAGCATAAGGTAGTTGGAACCTACTGCTTTTCCAAAGTAGTCAGTAAGCATCCTAAACATGTATTTTTGTCGCTATTCTCCAAAGCTGAGAAGCAACAATAAATTTGCATAAAAAACCTTTTCCACCTACTCTTCAGCCAAATGAGTAAAAATAAGGGACAAGGCACTTCTGTTGCAAATGCCTCCCTTTACTGCGTGTGAGTATTTCTAAAGACATTGATTTAACAAGCCAGAAACTGGGGCACACGGAAATTATCCCTGAGAAAATAATTTATTAACGTTTATGAACGCCCCCCTCTCTCCAGGAATGGTGTTCGTTTGTTACATATGCTGACTTTTAGTGTTCCTGTGGTGCACTGTGAAGGTAATCGTAATGCGTCTCATACCACTTTCACAAAACGACATGTGCACTTGACAGCAAAAAAAAGTGGGCCACTGCTGGATGCAACCAACATAAAATAGCTGTGTTGCAGGTCCTCTAAAAACTGAAACCCTGTAGAGTACAGTCTTTCGACTATACACAATGGTTAACACGAGAGACCACTAGCGAACACTGCTCATTATGGCAGTCACACAAATTGTCAACAATATATTCCACCTCGTTATCGAAAACCGCTTGATGACGCACACGTAGCTTTTCATTCCCACACATATAGCGACTTGCTGGTTCTGAGTTAAGCCACATTTAAAGCACAATCACCAAAATGAAAGAAACAAAAACAATAAAAAAACTATCATTCTTGGTGGCTGATCGATAAGGGGCGAGAAAGGTAAACACATGCAGGTGACAGATTGGAAGTTGTGCGGCAGGCGTTTTTGCAAACCAAGATGCTTGTTGTTGTCTTGAGGGTCGAATTTGTTATTCTGCGACCGCAAGGCGCCTCATTTGTTGACATCAAATGTCAGTTGCGAAGGACACATGCCTGTGAAGCAGTGTGTAACGCAAAACACCTTCTTTGTGCATCCATATGTATATCAATAACAGCGTATTTAGCGCACTTATAAAGCCTTTGTTTGAGATAATGTTTGTTATGGTTTACCCACTATCCTTATGAAGTTACTACATGGTAATTCAAATCGCCATTAGGCTGCACTGACTTAGGTTGACCGTGATGACCTCAAATTTATTGAAGCAAATGCCAGGATCAATCCTTTGAAAGGTCACAGACGACTTCTTTCCCCAGTCTTCCCATTTCGAGATTCTGTTGAAGTCTAATCTCATTTTTGAAGAGACATTGTACCATAATCTTCCTTTATTTCTTTTAACCTCAATATGATTATGACCATAGTAGTAAATCGTAGAAACATCCTTCGTCCACTCCTGTTTATCTTCCTGAATCAGGTGATTAATTTATCTCAAAACGATCATACTTGAAACGATGCGACGGGACCTCGTTGAAACCACTCATTCCATAAAGGTGACAGGTGTTTCGAGTTGCCTGCAATGCTTTCATCCTTTTATTAGACACAAACATTTTCATCTACATCTACATCTACATCTACATCTGCATGTATTTGATTACTCTGCTATTCACAATAAAGTGCCTGGCAGAGGGCTCAATGAACCACCTTCAAGTTGTCACTCTATCGTGTCACTCTCGAACGGCGAGCGAGAAAAAACGAGAACTTAAATTTTTCTGTGCGAGCCCTGATTTCTCTTATTTTTTCGTGATGATCATTTCTCGCTATGTAGGTGTACGCCAAAAGAATGTTTTCGCAATCGGAGGAGCAAACTGGTGATTGAAATTTCATGAGAAGATCCTGTCGCAACGAAAAACGCCTTTGTTTTAAAGATTGAAACTCCAATTCACGTATCATGATTGTGGTACTATTTCGCGATAGAACAAAGGACCCGCCCTTCTTTTAACTTTTTCGATGTCATCCGTCATTCTGACCTGATGCGGATCCCACAACGAACAGCAGTACTCCAGAATAGAGCGGACAAGCGTGATGTAAGGAGTCTGTTTAGTAGACCTGTTGCACCTTCTAAAGGTTTTGCCAACGACTCGTAGTCTTTGGTTTGCTCTACCCACAACATTATGTATGTGATCGTTCCAGTTTAGGTTATTTGTAATTGTAATCCTTAAATATTTAGTTGATTTACAACCTTCATATTTGTGTGACTTACTCCCTAATCAAAATTTATTGGATTTCTTTTAGTACTCATGAGAATAACTTCCCACTTTTCTTTATTCAGAGTCAATAGCCACTTTTCGCACAATACGGATACCTTACTTAAATCAGTTTGCAATTCGTTTTGGTCATCTGATGACTTTACAAGATGGTAAATGAGAGCATGATGTGCAAACATTCTAACAGGGCTACTCAGATTGTCTCCTATGTTGTTAATATAGATCGGTAAAAATAGAGGTCCTATAACACTTCCTTGGGGAACGCAGGATAATACTTCTGTTTTACTCTATGGCTTTCCGTCTACTACTACGAACTGACCTTCTGACAGAAAATCACGAATCTAGACGCACAACTGAGGCGATATTCCATAGGCACTCAGTTTGTAAGAAAACGCTTTTGAGGAACGGTGTCGAAAGCCTTTTTGGAAATCTGGAAATATGGAATCAATTTGACATCCCCTGTCGATAGCACTCATAACTTCATGAGTATAAAGAGCTAGTTGCGTTTCACAATAACGATGTTTTCTGAATCCGTGCTATCTGTCAATAAATCGTTTTCTTCGAGGTAATTCGTGAGGTTGGAACACAGTGTTTGTTCAAAAACCTTATTGCAAAGTGACGTTAGTGATATGGGCCTGTAATTTAGAGGAGTACTCCTATTTCCCATTTTGGGTATTGGTATGACTTGAGCAATTTTCCAGTCTTTAGTTACGGAACTTTGTGTAAGCGAGCGGTTGTATATAATTGCTAAATATGGAGCTATTGTATCAGCATAATCTGAAAGGAACCTGACTGTTATACAATCTGGACCGGAGGCCTTGTCTTTATTAAGTGATTTAAACTGCTTTCCTACACCGAAAATATCTACTTCTAGGTTTCTCACCTTGTCACTTGTTCCTGATTAGAATTCAGGAATATTTACTTCGTCGTCTTTGTTGAAGGAGTTCCGGAAAACTGTGTTTAATTACTCTGCTTTAGTGGCATTCTCATCATTGACTTCACCGTTGTTACCGCGCAGTGAAGGTACTGATTACGCCTTGCCACTGCTGTGATTTATGTATGATCAGTATCTCTTTGGGTTTTCTGCCAGAACACAATATCACAAATGTTAGATTTTATTCTGTTTTTGACTAGAATGCAGCGACGCTCCACATAACGCCAAAATTCACTCAAGTTGTCATGGCACTAGCTGTACTACAAACTTGAACAAAGTAGGACGACAGTTAAATACGCTTATAGAAACATGCTGTACAAAATCGCCACGAAGCATCTTGGAATAGAGTGTTGTATCATATCACGGTGACAAAATGTTATACTTCCAATTTAGAGCGCAGAAACGTCCGCTGGAGGTCATAGGCTCTATGCCCAATGCATCGCGATCACTTGGGAGGAGACAGGTCTTCATCAAGCGGCCTCGTGCTGATGGTGCCGAAATTGGTCTTACCATGACAGACACCGACAAGCCCTTTCACAGCCATGTTACTGCATGATTTTCTGTTACTGGTTGGTTAGAAAATGAATGAAACTGTCTCTGACCTTCTGTCAGACTGATGCTCTTAGCACACAGTCCGAACATAGCTTAAAAAATAATGGAAAAGGACAGGTTTGATATCGCAGCTTTGCGTTCGCACTGAATGAGTTTTACGACTAGACCATGAATACCTTATCCACAACAACAGCTCAAATGTAAGTCAACACTCCTAGTACAGTGTGCTGCGTACTGCATTATGACAAAAAAACATGAGGCTCACACATGTGAGAATTCGGTGGCTGGTTAGACTGACGCTAGCTTGCAGTTGAGAAGGTGTGGATTCGATTCCCTCTGGAGTATCAGGTTTTAACAGGTACAAACATACCCTCTTCACCTCCAGTAACGACACGTAAAGAACGGAGGACTGTGGCGTGGTTCCAAATCAGTATTAAATATGTCCATTCGCTACTGATTTCAACAGAGTTGGATTAGTTTAGGCTGTCAGAGGTGGAAGTCGCTGGTTGCAGAAGCTCTGTTTCTAGAAAGCTTATTACGTCCATTTCTTATTATAAGTGACCTTGAGATTTTGAAAATATTTACACTGGACTGGGAATCGAGCTCTATTTTTCTCTGATTTGAACCCTTCGTGATGATATTGTCCCATCAAGTCGTTGTTTCCTCACGGTGCGAGACCCCTCCAGGTCCTTCAAATGGTGCAGTCCTAACTATTAGTGAAAGAGAATTTGATAGCTGACACCTCTTCACGTGCAGTTTTGGAGTCCAAGGCATCATAGACCTATTCGTTGTGTTACCTCTTGCGGAACATGCTACGGCAAGTTAAAAAGAGAGGGACAGGGACAGAGAGAGAGAGAGAGAGAGAGAGAGAGAGGATGATATACACATGCGTATGATAAACCCTTTCCCCGAAAATTTCTCTCCTTCATACCTCATCTGTGTTACCACACATGACACGCCACTAATCTGATTTGTACTAAGACTGCAATACATGCGAGGTGCCTATTTGCTTCCAACGCCCTGAGAGGAACTCAGAAGTTGTAATTAATATTCATCAATAAGCAGTCTTCTAAAGTTGTTGTCAACTGCGCAGAAGACAGCACCTAGGTTGTGAATCCGTTATCTTGAGGCTGTAAAAAACTCTTAGTGAGGTGTGATCTTAAGCTTTCCCAGCGAATTAACTGTTTGTACTGTTCTCGGGTTGAAAATAGAGCCTAGATAGTACGCTATAGGACTTAAAGGGGAGGAGATTCAGTGGAGACGCTCAGTCTGCAGGTATTACCTGAAGATGACGGCAAGGAACGCTGTCGAAACATCGTGTTTTGAAAACGACTGCACCCAGCTGGAGACCCGAGAACAGTACAAACTCTTAGTGAGGAATTTGTAATTAGTTTGTTTATATCGGATGCCAGAACACGGGAAACTGCACTACTGCATTCCACTTTAGTCACAAATAATTTCCATTCTTCAACAAAATAATGAACTGCGTGTTTCCATAATAATTATCACAGTGTTCTCCACCACATGTCCATATAACCATACATTGCTAATAAATTCTTAACCTGACGCCGACGGTTGCAGACAACATATCTGTCCTCCGAGACTGCCAAACCAGCTATGACCTTACAGCCTAAACACTTCACTGATCCAAAGCTCTCCGAAGTGCTTTGTCTGTCTTTTCCTTTAAAAGTTGTTTATTATTCTGCTGTTTATTAATACTTGCCGCCCAGTGTGGCCGAGTGATTCTAGGTGCTTCAGTCTGAAACCGAGCGACAGTTACGGTCGCAGGTTCGAATCCTGCCTCGGGCATGGATGTGTGTGATGTCCTTAGGTTAGTTAGGTTTAAGTAGTTCTAGGGGACTGATGACCTCAGATGTTAAGTCCTATAGTGCTCAGAGCCATTTGAAGGTTTAAGTAGTTGTACGTTCTGGGACTGATGACCTCAGATGTTAAGCCTTATAGTGCTCAGAGCCATTTGCACAATTTTTTTCTGAATTCTTTCTTTAGCCCCGAGAACACAGTGTATTACTTCTTACGTCGAAATAAATAATTTTGTACATCGGTTTTTCTAATATTAACAATAGAAGATTATTGTTTTGGCTTCCGAACGCAGCAGCCAGCATCGGAGAAGGACCAAAATTTAGGCGGTCTTTTTCAAGATACCGTACCAAACAAGACATCTGTGATCAGACCGCACCACATTACGTCATCTTCGCACTGCTGCCTTCTCATCTGCTCCAAGAAGATCTTTTTGTACCTGAATATGATGTCTGTAAAGCCAGACATATTACACTACATACTCCTCCTTCAGATATTTCTAGCCGTACGGAATGGCTCCGCAGATAGAGGCGCCATGTCACGGACTGCACGGCCCTCACACCGGAGGTTCGAATCCTCCCTCGGATATGGACTGTATGTTGTTCTTAGCATAAGTTAGTTTAAGTAGGGTGTAAGTCTAAGGCTCAAAATGGCTCTGAGCACTATGGGACTCAACTGCTGTGGTCATCAGTCCCCTAGAACTTAGAACTACTTAAACCTAACTAGCCTAAGGACATCACACACATCCATGCCCGAGGCAGGATTCGAACCTGCGACCGTAGCAGCAGCGCGGCTCCGGACTGGAACGCCTAGAACCGCACGGCCACCGCGGCCGGCGTAAGTCTAAGGACCGAGGACCTCAGCAGTTTGGTCCCTTAGGAATTCACACACATTCGAACATTTGATATTTCCAAAAATTGGCATGTTCTCTCAAACAACGATCAGTTTTGCAAATAGGTAAACTTTTACTCAGATTTTTCAGTTATCATCTCTCAAGAGTTGTACGATTCCACTATACTTATAATTTTCATTGTTTTTCAGAAGTTGAATCTACTTTATAATTTTTCGTTCTCAGATTATAAATTAATTTATACAATCATAGATTTAATTTTTTGTAATTAGAAAAAAGTAATTTGTACCTTCAGTAAATTCTTGTATAGCCTTATATCCGAAAGCATTAATCTTCAGTTGCACTTGAAATACGAATTATATTAATCTTTAAATAGTAAAAATTTTCAAACCAGCATTGTACTGAATTTTTATTTTGTTGGTAGTCTTTTGCTTACTTGTAATCTATCATTTCTGCCAGAATATTATATAGCATTCACTATCTCGCGCCGGCCGCGATGGTCTAGCGGTTCTAGGCGCGCAGTCCGGAACCGCGCGACTGCTACTGTCGCAGGTTCGAATCCTGCCTCGGGCATGGATGTGTGTGATGTCCTTAGGTTAGTTAGGTTTAAGTAGTTCTCAGTTCCAGGGGACTGATGACCACAGATGTTAAGTCCCATAGTGCTCAGAGCCATTTGAACCACTATCTCGCAGTCAAGTTTGTATCACAAAATTTTATGCTGCAGTTATATTGCGGTCCATTCAATACAACAAAACATTTCTCGTGAAGAATATACATTGTTATTCACCTTTGGCGCAGTTCAATTCTTTAAATTGACCAACAATAAGTCAGAATCAGTTTCACTGCTATACAACTACTAATGGCGCATTGCCGTCCTTTCACGTCGATAAAAGTTTCCCTCACTAATACGTTGGCACCACCATTCTGCACTTATTTTTATTTGAATGCGTTGTAAAGACGACCACTTCACATGGTTACAAATAAAACAAACACAACACCTATACATTTCACATACACGTGGGACAGAAGAACATTACACTCACAAATTTTACCAGAATATACGCAAGCAGCCCGCAACAGCAGCCCATATTGATCATTCTGTTGTCCATGATGTGGTCTTCCGTTGTGAAACTCCAGACTTTCCGGATTGGTGTTGCGTTCAACAACTCTCAGTCTATTTCCCACTTCCAGCTTCAGCATACAGCTCAGGCATATTTCCATGAAACAATACAAAATGCTTTAAATTTGTCTCCTAATAATTATAAACAAATTCTAAATAACCATAGTTCCATACACTACAACAATATAAATGTGTAAAGCGTAATGCTTTGTATTGATTCTGGATGTTTATAAACAATCATACAATGAAGCTTTCACGATAGGGTATTTCGCTGCTGAGAATTTCTCCGGGTTGTAAGGCCGTGATCCATGGAACTCCTGGAATCCCTGACGTTTCGTCCAAGGCTACGTTGGACATCTTCGGATGTGCTCCTGGTTGTGCTGTCGGGAAGACTCAGCACAGCTTTGTACACAATGCCACTGTTTCAGCCTTCCTGAAATCCAGAAATAAGGAATCGATCTGAAATCCCCTGTCAGTAGCACTCAACACTTCATATGAATAAAGAGCTAGTTGTGTTTCATCGGAACGATGTTTTCTAAACCCATGTTGACTGTGTGTCAATAGACCGTTTTTTCGAGGTAATTCATAATGTTCGAACACAATATATGTTCCAAAATCTTGCTACATATCGACATTAACAATATGGGCCAGTAATTTAGTGGATTACTCCTACTACCTTCCTTGAATGTTGGTGTGACCTGTGCAACTTTGCAGTCTTTGGGTACGAATCTTTCGTCGAGCGAACGGTTGTATATGATTGTTAAGTCTGGAGTTAATGCATCAGCATACCCCGAAATGAACCTAAATGGTATATGGTCTGGACCAGAAGACTTGTTTTTATTGGGTGTTTTAAGTTGCTTCATTACTCCGAGGATATTTCCTTCTACGTTACTCATGTTGGCAGCTGTTCTCGATTCGAATTCCGGAGTATTTGCTTCGTCTTCTTTTGTGAAGGCCTTTCGGAAGGCTGTGTTTACTAACTCTGCTTTGGCAGCACTGTCTTCGATAGTATCTCCATTGCTATCGAGCAGAGAAGGCATTGATTGTTTCTTGCCGGTAATATACTTCACATACTGAAACGTCCCCTTTGAACAATTTCTGAATTACTGTGCTGATAAACCTCTTACACTATTTGCTTTTCAAACAGCTGAGCAAAACTGAACGTACTCAAACATTCACTAAAGTGACATACAATATTTTTAGCGCAACGCAATCTGACTTTCAGAAATCCCTACAAAAGAATGGCCCTGACTAACATTAACCTATACGTTTCACAAATCACTTGCCTCACAAAAATCTTGGTTACTCGAACTACTGCAATACAGCGAGCGCCACTACTGCCAGCTAAATAAAAGATTCAAACTACGGAAGGCACTAACTACTGATAGGGATAGTTAGCAAATGAAAGATTTTAATAGAGAACAAACAATGTATTTACCTTAATAGACATAATATTTATAGTAGTTCATGACATCCAGTCTTACAAGTTTCAAAACTCCGCCATCTCTCTCCCCACATCCACCACTGCTGGCGGCTCACCTCCAACTGCGCAACGCTACGCGCTGTTAACATCCTGCTGCCCAACGCTACAATGGCGAATATTACAACAATGCCAACCAGCCACAGACTGCACACAGCACAGCCAGTGATTTTCATACAGAGAGCTCTACGTGGCGGCGGCGTTACCAATATAAGAACCTAAACAGCCTACATATAAGAACCTAAACAGCCTACTTACAATACGACTAGAATCTCTTTGCAATTTCTGCCAGGTTTCGAGACAAAGTTTTGCTGTGGAAACTGTTATGGGCGTCTCCCATTGATGTCCGCGCTAAATTTCGAGCTTCTGTAAAAGATCGGCAATCTTAGGGATTTTGCGTCGGTATAAATTTGGCATGATTGTTTCGTTGTAGTGGCCGAGCGGTTCTAGGCGTTACAGCCTGCAACCGCGCGACCGCTGCGAACGCAGGTACGAATCCTGCCTCGGGCATGGATGTGTGTGATGTCCCTCGGTTAGTTAGTTTTAAGTAGTTCTAAGTCCTAGGGGACTGATGACTTCAGTCCCATAGTGCTCATAGCCATTTGAACCATTTTTTCTTTCGTTGTCTCTGCAACAGTGTTCTAACCCGTTCTCTGTACCAAGGAGGATCAGCTCCGTCGTTTACTTCTCTCAATTGCTGCCGATTCTATTTCTTTGAATTTAAGCCACGTCAAGTCTACACTTATATTATTAATTTGGAATGAGTTTAGATTGTCTCTCAGGAAGGCGTCAAGTGAAATTTTATCTCATTTTTTGAATAGGTATATTTTTCGCTTATTTTTCGAGGATTTGCGGATTACAATATTCAATCTCGCTACGACAACCCTGTGTTCACTAATCCCTGAATCGGTTTCGATGCTCGTAATTAACTCAGGATTATTTATTGCTAAGAGGCCAAGTGTGTATTCACAAACGTCTAGTGTTCGCGTGGGCTTATGAAGTAACTGCTCGAAATAATTTTGGGAGAATACGTTTAGCACAATTTCGGATGATATTTTATGCGTACCTCCGGAACTGAACATGTATTTTGGCCAACATATCGAGGGTAAATTAAAGTCACCACCAACTATTATTGTATGAGTCGGGTACTTGTTTGAAACCAAACTCAAACTTTCTTTGAACCTTTCAGCAACTGTATCATCTGAATTGGGGCGTCGGTAAAAGGATTCAATTATTATTTCATTCCGGTTGCCAACAATGACCTCTGCCCATACTAACTCACAAGAAGTAATTACTTCAATTTCGCAACAAGTGAAATTACTTCTGAGAGCAACAAACATGGCACCGCCAACATTGTTTAGCCTATCCTTTGGGAACACCGTTAGGTTCGTGCTGTTAACAGCCAACGGCCCAACACTACAATAGCGAATATTACAACAATGCTACGCAGCCACAGACTGCACACAGCACAGCCAGTGATTTTCATACAGAGCGCTACGTGACGGTGGCGTTACCAATATAAGAACCTAAACAGCCTACTTACACTCTTTATAATGATATTTACCGAAGTACTCACAGGCATTGCCATAATGATGCGGAGTACAGGCATACAGTAAATGTTTGGCAGGAGATCAACATCTCATTGAGAAGATCATGCTAAATTGTACATGGAGACAGATCTATGCTTGCTCACACGAGTTTTTGAGAAATTATAGAGTGAGTACTTACACACTGGATAACCTGTGATTCAGTGAGGGGGAGTATAGATCATCTAACGATTTGAGTCACATACTTTATTTGGATGTGAAAAATATCTACAGAGAGGCCATGCAATAATCTCTGTCGTTTGTAGGATGAAGTTATGAGATCAAAGTACAGGGTCTTCAGTGTGGCTGCTGATAATGGCATGGCATACGGCCTTGCAGCAGACCTGGAATTATCACCAATTTGCATGATGTGGGCACTCACCTGCCTCTGTGTCTGGAACGCCAAGTCTCGCAAAATGGCTGTGTCCCCAAGCTGATGAAAACGCTAGGGATTAAGCAGAGATACATTCTACACTATAGAAACTTTCAAAAATGTTTTAACTTGAGGATGAGACTTCTTTATCACCTATGGCACTTCTTTCAAGCAGTATGTTTGGTTAAAATAGTATATTGATTTAAGCCCTGGACAGACGCCTATCGTGGTGTGTGATCTTGAAAAAGATTTTTATAAACTAATGAATACTTCAGTATTCGGCAAAAACATGCTGAATATTGTAAAACTGTCTCGATATTCAATCAGTTTAGAACTGGGATGGGCGTTGTGATGCAAGTTACTTTAAATAGTGACAGTCAGTTTCACCTTCTTGGTAACAGAGTGAAATTACTTCATATGAAGTAATTAGGTGCAATCCCGGGGAATTAGACACATTTACGGTCGATAATCCTTACGGCGTAACAGCTCAGAACAAAAAGGTTATCGGCTTAACTGAGGACGAGGCGAATGGCTCTCCGATTGTGTCGTTTGAAGGGCTCAGATCGAAGATGTGTGCTTGCCGTGTAGACGCAGGTGCCACCCAGAAATGGGCTAAAGGTACGCGTTTTAAGGCCTCCCAGGTGCTCACGATCGAAGACTATAAGGAGTGCCTCTTTTCTGATGATGAACGTCCTCATATGATGCAGCAAGTAGTCTTTCGGTCGTGGGAACAAACCAACATTTTACACACAGTGCATACTGCACTGAAGCTGAAAGTCAGCCTATTATGTCATGACGACAAATGCTTCATGTGTTCTATTTTTACTATTATTGTTTGATCATTTCACTATTAAGGCAGGCAGAAATAAATAAGAACAACTTTATAGAAGACTTTTTTTTTAAATTTTAACCCTTTCTGCGTCTGCGATTCCAAATGGCATCATTAAGTATTCCTGGCTTTTTTAAGCTTCCCAATGCTTCAATAATACCGTTTGGCATCGCTTCACGTAGTTCCAAGTTTGGGCAACAGATCACAGTAGCGTTTGCTTTCGTGACTCGCCGTTTGCTTGAAGTGCAGAACAGAGAAGTGTGGTGAGTTGTGCTACTCCATTTGTGAGTGAAAAATAACTGTTGTGTTTAGTTTTATTCTGTGTATAGTGAAATTCTTGGTTATGGAACCAACTTTACGTAGTTCCTCAAGGGCAAGGGGAAGAAATACGGCAAGTTTACAATACAGTTATGTATGCAATTTTTGACTAATTATTATGTAATTTCTAATTATGCCATTTGGAATCATTATTTAATTTTTTAACCAATAGCTTCAAATAACTTTTGCAATGCATATGGCATATGTGCAACATATACAGTAAATATTCACCACAAAAAAATTTTCCCCAATTTTTTTTTCTAAATGTGACGCACTAAGGGTTAAAAACAATCATTCAGCTTTACACAAAGGTCATATATTTGTTTTTTATACGCTTTCAATTCCAGCTGAATCGTATTCAAGACTATAGCTGCAACTACATACATGGGAATTCCTTCAGTAAATTCAGCATCCACTGATTTTATAGTTACAAGCTCAGCATTTACACAGTTTGATACAGAAGGAATACAGGCATTGATGCACTGCTCCATTTGATCAATATTTACACTGCTTATGTGCAAATAGCATATTCGTAGTATGCTCCTCTCACATACTGACGCCGTCGACACAATATGTGGCAACTGATAGAGCACAAAACTGCTCTTCTCGTTTAACTGCACTTGGATGTTTTAGGCATCTGTTGGGGTCTCATGACCATTACCTCGCTATACGTATCTACTATAGACATTTACGACCAAATATGTGAATGGCAGTTACAAGAGTCGAGGGACATGAAAGGGAAGCAGTGGTTGGGAAGGGAGTGAGACAGGGATGTAGCCTATCCCCAATGTTATTAAATCTGTATATTGAGCAAGCAGTAAAGGAAACAAAAGAAAAATTCGGAGTAGGTATTAAAATCCATAGAGAAGAAATAAAAACTTTGAGGTTCGCCGATGACATTGTAATTCTGTCAGAGCCAGAAAGGACCAGGAAGGGCAGGTGAACGGAATGGACAGTCTCTTGAAAGGAGGATATAAGATGAGCATCAACAGAAGCAAAACGAGGGTAATGGAATTTAGTCGAATTAAATCGTGTGATGCTGCGGGAATTAGATTAGGAAATGAGAGGCTTAAAATAGTAAAGGAGTTTTGCTATTTGGGGAGAAAAATAACTGATGATGGTCGAAGTAGAGAGGATATAAAGTGTAAACTGTCAATGGCAAGGAAAGCGTTTCTGAAGACGAGAAATTTGTTAACATCGAGTATAGATTTAACTGTACAAATCTTTAACATATTGCAGCGTGTCAGCAACTGTGAAATGTACAGCAAATAAACAATGTTTTCAGCCTTCAGTTGCAAGGTAATTTTATTCGTTTACCTAGGTTTCGATTCCAGTAATGGAATCTTCTTCAGAACCTATAAATTAAACCACATATGGACATATATTACTCACTAAAATGCATTATCAGTCTAATGATTGAATAATAAAGAAATTGTGATACTTACAACAATGAAATTATTTTGTGAGCCAAACACTGGCCATGTCACAGATTAAAAATTAAAACATTAAAGACGCATAATCATAAGATTATGTCAGTCAAAATTAAAACCATTAGGGCGAACGTAGACGGAGCTGCGCCGGCCATAAATCAGGACCACACGTAAGCGGCTCGAAAACTAGGCGTCGTGAGCCGTTACGCGGCGAGGCTCGGCCGCGGCCAAGCGCATGCGCAAGCGCGAGAGACAAACTGTCTCAAAATTACTTAGAGCAAATATACATATAAACAAAATGTAACTGAAAGCTGTCTTACAATTGGACATACCTATCTATTGGTATAGCAACATTAAACAATTTACCTGAGAACAAACTACAAAGCCAAGGTATAAATTTTTTTTTTTTTAATATTATAGTAAGAGGGGGTAGCCCCGCTACAGTAACTAACAATTAGTGTCAAAACCATGCGTGCTGAGCATAAAATGTCTTTAACATAAAAAGGCCTTAGCAACTATGTGTCATTACCAAGCATATAAGGAAATACAAAGACACACATGTACAATCACATTATAATAAAGGGACAAAGCAGATACGGAAACAGCATCGGCCATTCGAGGCAGACTGTGGGTCAACTTCACTGAAGTTGACGCTATCCATTATTGGCAACAAAATAGATTTCAAAATTTTTCGGAAAGCAACCTATTCCGACATCATCATCCCAGCTGATTCCACCCATCCTCAGGCCCAAAAAATGGCCTTTTTTCACTCGAGTATCCATCGAGCTCTTTCCATTCCGCTTTCGCCAATCAACTTACAAAACGAATTAAAAGTCCTCGAAAACATCGCTCAGAATAATGGATATAATCCCAGTATAGTGAGACAGTTGTTCAATAAAAAAACACGAAAGAAGACTACCACCCTTTCCAGTTCAGATACTCACAATCAATACCAGGCAACGAAATACATATCAGTTCCCTTTATAGGTAACATATCCTATAAGGTAGGTCGTTTATTAAAAAACCTAGGGTGTAAAGTTTCATACTCTACCACTAACAACCTCAAAAAGATCCTAGTTCATTCTCTGGATAAAGGTAATGATAAATCATCGCTGTCTGGTGTATATAAAATCACGTGTGCTGAATGTCCTTCTTATTACATTGGCCAGACAGGAAGGGCCCTGTCTGTTAGGTTTAAAGAGCACCTGCCGACAAAAAGCGGTGATGGAACTCGAGGATCTACATTTGCTGAACATCTGGTCCAAAAGGCGCATGCTCCTAAGCCTCTAAAAGACGCAGAGCTTTTGCATAATGAAGTAAAGGGATGCAGGCTAGACACCCTCGAAGAATTGCAAATTTTTAAACATCTTAGTATTGATAGGGACAACTTACTTAATGATCAGCTGCAATTAAAGAATAGAAGTTATTTCGAAGGATTTCAACCTTTACTTCAGTGAAGTTGACCCACAGTCTGCCTCGAATGGCCGATGCTGTTTCCCTATCTGCTTTGTCCCTTTATTATAATGTGATTGTACATGTGTGTCTTTGTATTTCCTTATATGCTTGGTAATGACACATAGTTGCTAAGGCCTTTTTATGTTAAAGACATTTTATGCTCAGCACGCATGGTTTTGACACTAATTGTTAGTTACTGTAGCGGGGCTACCCCCTCTTACTATAATATTAAAAAAAAAAAAATTATACCTTGGCTTTGTAGTTTGTTCTCAGGTAAATTGTTTAATGTTGCTATACCAATAGATAGGTATGTCCAATTGTAAGACAGCTTTCAGTTACATTTTGTTTATATGTATATTTGCTCTAAGTAATTTTGAGACAGTTTGTCTCTCGCGCTTGCGCATGCGCTTGGCCGCGGCCGAGCCTCGCCGCGTAACGGCTCACGACGCCTAGTTTTCGAGCCGCTTACGTGTGGTCCTGATTTATGGCCGGCGCAGCTCCGTCTACGTTCGCCCTAATGGTTTTAATTTTGACTGACATAATCTTATGATTATGCGTCTTTAATGTTTTAATTTTTAATCTGTGACATGGCCAGTGTTTGGCTCACAAAATAATTTCATTGTTGTAAGTATCACAATTTCTTCATTATTCAATCATTAGACTGATAATGCATTTTAGTGAGTAATATATGTCCATATGTGGTTTAATTTATAGGTTCTGAAGAAGATTCCATTACTGGAATCGAAACCTAGGTAAACGAATAAAATTACCTTGCAACTGAAGGCTGAAAACATTGTTTATTTGCTGTAGATTTAACTGTCATTGAAGTCGTTTCTGAAAGTATTTGTGTGGAGTGTAGCCATGTATGGAAGTGAAATGTGGACGATAAATAGTTTAGACAGGAAGAAAGAGAAGCTTTCGAAATGTGGTGCTACATACGAATGCTGAAGATTAGATGGGTAGATCACATACCTCATGAGGAGGTATTGAATGGAACTGGAGAGAAGAGAAATTTGTGTCACAACTTGACTAGCAGAAGGGATCGGTTGGTAGGGCATATTCTGAGGCATCAAGGGATCACCAAATTAGTACTGTAGGGCTGCGTGGAGGGTAAAAATCGTAGAGGGAGACCAAGAGATGAATACACTAAACAGATTCAGAAGGATGTAGGTTGTAGTAGGTGTTGGGAGATGAAGAAGCTTGCACAGGATAGAGTAGCATGGAGAACTGCATCAAACCAGTCTCAGGACTGAAGACCACAACAACAACAACATGTGAATGCCAGTGGGGATGTGAAATGCATCGTTCTCGTCTGTCTTCTTCCTATATCCTAATATACATGCCGTTTGGAAATTACCGTTGTAGGAGTTGTAGAGCGCAGGAGCGGAGTGTGTACATAACATTTTGAATACGAACGCAGCAGTATCCATGTCCGGAAACGAAGCCTCATTTACGTGTCTGTGAGTGTTAGAGCAAACTGGTTGAGTACACGTTTGCAGACTACAACAGTTCACCGACATAATCCTTCCGAATGGCGAAGCTCACGGAAATGGAAGAGCGGCTCGTCACCTTTATCAAGATCTTTCTCACAACGTCCAACTTATCGCATACCCTTCTCACCACAATTACGCAATGGCTTCGAGAAAGGGTAGCTTCAACGTCAGCAGCCACAGCTGTGCTCCAAGAAGACACCGCGCAGCCGAACTGAAAGGGGTCACAGTGCATCACGTTGAAGAGAACCCGTTAGCGAGTTCATGAGCAAGTTCTTTGCCTGATACTGAGTGGAACTGTAAAACAATGTACTGAATCACGTCTGATCAGTTACTTTAAAAGTAGTCGCATTACCAACATGTTTTCAAATGGTTGTAGCTTGGAAACTGTACGTTTCCGGATATGGGTTCTCTAGTTCAAAACATCATGTACTTATTCCTCTCTAGAAGTCCTAGAAGTTTGTAACGGGAATTTCCGAACACCCTGTACGTTCCAACATTTACTAACGAAGTTTCAAGAAAGGGCTTTAAATAATGAATTTGGGAAAATAGTACAACCCATAGGGATCGTGAGGAAAACTTTTGATTAATTACACCACGCAAATACGCATTTAAGCAGTGATTAAACCCGCGCTCCGTATGTGAAAGGAATGGCAAAAAGCTCTATTAACTGGTACAGTGGGGTGTATTCACTGCCATGCACTTCAAGTGGTTTGCAGAATATAAATTTACATTACACATTGATCAAGTTGGATTCTATAGGAGCCGTTGTGTGTAACGGCTGTGATGTAATTCAAAGGGGAAGCTGTACTTTATTTCAGATTTAGATTTCAGGTACGCTGTAGCTGTCATCAGTGCGTACGAAGTGAGTTATGTAGACCAACAGGCTTATAAATGCACATATTATTACGTGACCTCAGTAAGCACTTAATTTAATTCGAAGCTATGTTCATTCTAAGGCCGTGAAATATCTTGTGCATTTACAAGCCTGTTGGGTCTGTATCACTCACTTCATATTTACTGATGAGATCTACACTGTAGGCGAAATTTAGCTCTGCAGTGAAATACTGATCGTCAACTTCCTTCCTGTTTGCATTACACATTGTCAGACGTTTGTAAAAGTAGACGTAACTTGTGTGTCTAGGTTTTTATTTAATAGAAACAGCTAAATACACTGAAGAGACATAGAAAATCGTACACCTGGCTTATATCGTGTAGGGCCCCAGTGAGCACGCAGAAGTGCCGCAACAGGACCAGGCATTGACTCAACTAATAACTGAAGTAGTTCTGAAGGGAACTGACACCGTGAATCCTGCACAGCTGTCCATAAATCCGTAAGAGTAAGAGCGGGTGGAGGAGATCTCTTCTGAACAGCACGTTGCAAGGCATCTCAGATATGCTCAATGATCTTCATGTGTGGGGAGTTTGGTGGTCAGTGGATGTGTTTAAACTCGTAAGAGTGTTCCTGGAGCCACTCTGTAGCAATTCTGGGCGTGTGGGGTGTCGCATTGACCTGCTGGAATTGCCAAGTTTGTCGGAATTTATGCAGATGATCAGACAGGAAGCTTACGTACGTGTCACCTGTCAGTGTCGTATCTAGACGTCCATGGGTTCATAAGGTTGTGTCCATACCCGTACCTGTCCATCCTCTCCATAAAATGTGAAACGAGACTCGTCCTAACAGGCAACATGTTTCCAGTCATCAGCAGTCTAATATGGGTCTTCACGGGCCCAGGCGAGACTTACAGCTTTGCGTCGTGCAGTACGGCTCCGAAAGCCCACATGGATAATGTTTCGTTGAATGGTTCGCACGCTGACATTTTTTCACGGCCCAGCATTGAAATCTGCAGCAAATTGCGGAAGGGTTGCACTTCTGTCACGTTCAACGATTCTCATCAGTCGTCGTTGTTCTCTTTCTTGCAGGATCTTTTTCCGGCCGCAGCGAAGTCGGAGATTTGATGTTTTACCACATTCCTGATATTCACGGTACACTAGTGAAATGGTCGTATGGGAAGATCTCCACTCCATCGCTACTCCTTAGATGCTGTGTCCCATCGTTCGTGCGCCGACTAACACCACGTTCAAACTTACTTAAATCGTGACAAGCTGCAATTGCAGGGGAAGTAACCGATCTATCAACTGCGCCAGACGCTTCTTGTCTTTTATAGGCGTTGCCGAGCGCTCCGACGTATTTTGCCTGTTTACATATCTCTGTATTTGAATACACATACTTACACCAGTTTCCTTAGCGCTTGAGTATGTATTGTACCGCAGCCTGATGGGACCAAAATGGCGACCACCAGCAAGCTGGACGTACAATCGCTGAACAGTGCTTTACTCCGCCTTAGATTAACTGATGGCAGAGATGGCGGGCCGGAGTGGCCGTGCGGTTCTAGGCGCTACAGTCTGTAACCGCGAGACCGCTATGGTCGCAGGTTCGAATCCTGCCTAGGGCATGGATTTGTGTGATGTCCTTAGGTTAGTTAGGTTTAAGTAGTTCTGAGTTCTAGGGGACTGATGACCTCAAAAGTTGAGTCCCATATGCTCAGAGCCATTTGAACCGTTTAGAGATGGCGGAGAGGGCATCTGGCCAGGGCGGTCAAAGAAACATGATTTTGCCAGATCATGAAAACAGCTGACCCTATCCGGATGGATACACACTATAACCGTCAGAGAGAGCAATGGAGCTGTCACGCTGTGGAAGTGGGCGCCCCCGACCTATCAGCAGCCTGTTTTGTAACTACCCAGCCCCAGCAGTGGAGCTCGTGGCGACATTCGCAGAAGAAACCCTACCCCGTTTTAGTCCCCCCAACCACCAACCACCCGCCCACCTCCAGCAGCAGTTGTGCTGCCCGCAGGCACCCCTGGACGCACAACTTGTGCTGCGCTGGCTCTCGAGCTGTTGTTAATTACCCAGACTGCCACCGCAGCGTCCCAGACACGCACCCGCCCACAGAGCGCTGCTTGTCGCCGGCGTAATGACTTGTAGGCGCCCAAGTGCGGTAATGGTAAGATATCGTGCACTACATTTCCGCTCGTCTCGAGACGTGGAGTCGTGTAATGCAAGATGAGTACACTCGAACTGAAGGAAAAGTGAGAATCGAGCTAAGACGAGGTCCTAACGTAACAGTAATTTGATTTCGACCTATTTTGTATCTGTATTCGTATTTCTATGTCAGTTTGTAGCGTTGCTTATGTAGAGTGTTGTGCCTATCATGAAAATTCTTTGACTATGTATACATATTTCAGTTAAGTGAAATATTATACGAAGTTGTTTAAATTATGCTTCCGAATTGAAATAACTACTGGTATAATTGTTCTCGGATGTACTGTAAATGACTTGATCCATAGTTAGGGAACGTAGGGTTGAATGTAGAAGAAGTAGGGAGGCCCGCAGCTACGGAAGTAGCCTGGCGGAGTGGAAAAGGGAAGGTTGGCGCGCAACTGGCAACTCGTCTTTGTGACGGGTAAGGAGTCTGGACAAGGCAGTGCTGTGGTTAACATCTCGCTAGAAGTGGCGGATCATTGTGGCTCAGATTCGTGGAGTTTTGAGGCAGCATTTATGAGCATCGGATGCTGTATTTGGTGATAATATGATCATGGCCCTATAGAAATATAAATCCGACGCCAAGAAGATCAGTAATAAATAGGGCGTGCCCAACAGTACTGCCATGACTGCATCGCCACAAGGGTAACAGCCACTTCAAATTACGCCACCGGTACCATCAGCCTTCCACAAAATCGTTCATATTTGGCACTCTGTAAACGGACGAGGTATTTGTAAAATTTGGTTGATTTTAACAACAATCGTGGTGTTTCTAAAACTCTATCTTACACCTGAGATTATCCCAAATCACAAACCTGGACAAGAATCCCACCCTAGTGAAAATTCCGAGTTTCCTTATTTATTATGGAAAATCTTATTCGGCAGCTATCGAAGTAATTGTGATTGCTTTCTAATAGGTGGAGTTATGGTGTTTTAAGTTCAGTTTTATAATTTGAGAAATACTCCACTTCCAGTAAAATTGTAAAGCAATCTACAGTTATTTTCTTAAACAATGTGCCTTACTTGTAAAGCTGCATGAAAATAGCAAACTTAATCATCAATGAAAAAAGATTATTAATTGTTGCCTTTATGCACCTTGATTAGAATTACGAAGATTTATCAGTGTTCATTTAATGAGAAAATGTTTGAACTTGAATTTTATATTTGTTGGCGTTTGCACAACCGATGGTATTTTGAGTAGTTTAAAATACTGCTTATCAAAGCACATTTGTTATTTAAACAGTTATAGTTTGTTATGCTTTACATAATTAATCATGAAGCAAAGCAAGGGCTTCTTCTGAGGCAGTGTAGTTAGATTTGCATTCTGTTTAATTGCTTCAAACGAAGTTTAAGAAAGAAATATGCACTGTGTTAGGTATAGTAATGCAAGTTCGCTGATGCACAGGCAGTTCCTGTGCACACCCTGTACTAAGCAGTGATATTATACAGCACGATCATTAGAAAACAACTTGATTTAGATCAGAATCATTTCATGCTATTCCGTATTCAGTATACCTACCAGTTTCATGTTTGTTGGTGACTGGTTCCGTAAACAGTTACATATAGTCCACTTAAGGTGTATGTTGTTAACAGCGATATGCAACAGTTTGCTATCTTAGTGGCCATTTGTTTACCTGACTTTCAAGTTAGTAGTACATTTATTTGCCAGGTTAGGTTACTGTGTTGTATTGTGAAGGGGTACAAAGAAAGAGCTTAGTGCATGTATCAAGGCAGGTTAGGTTAGCCTCAGCACTGCCTTTTGCTTTATTATGTTGCTTGAGACAGGAATGTCTAATTAGGCTGGTGACCGTTATTAATGTGTAATGTTACAACTTACTTTTGTTCTGGGTGAACTTCTGTTCCCTGACCCACTTGTTTACTGTTAACTATACTCTGCTGGAATTATTCGCAAACGAATCCCAGTTTAATTGTTCTGCTTCCACTAGGTCATCTTGTGGTCAACTTTCCCAAAAATTCCACGCAGAGGTATAACGTTGGCATCGATTGCCGTTAAAGGTAGGAATTGTTACCGTTACACTGACGTACCCTCAGGTTACTCGAATCATCTGAAACTAAATTTTGCGTCTTAATATAGCGCAGTAATGGAAATTGTATAATCATTGGCCTGTGGACTTGTGAGTGCACATGTAGGACCATTATATTGTACATCGTCGACTATGGATCAGAACACAGGATGGGCAAAATAAACCTGACCCAGAAAATACACGGCCTGACAAAAAGGCGAGGCAGCTTGAAGACATGGTCGGATGTTGTTGTGCCGTACGAAATTACAGTCGCCTGCATAACGACGCGTTCTTTGCTTTGTTCTGGAAGGAGCTTAAGTGAAACTATAATACATAAAACATATTTGTTCTTTTTATTACAACATAGTTATAAGGATTTACTTAATTCTGTATAATCCATTTGCACAGAAATCTTCTCAGTATTGAAGTATCACTTGATGTAGACATAATGTTCACAACAATCGTCGGCATGAGACATTCAATACACTCGTGGCCTATCTAAGATGATGGTGTCATCTTGAAAGTCGGCTGAGAACTGAGGCGAGCGTTCAACGTGAAACGGTGTTTGCGGCGGCGTAGTTATGAAGTTCTAGAAGGCCTGACTATGCTGGCGTTGCTCGTTCGTTGGTGCGGCGTACAGCAACTTTTCTGCAAACCTTACTTTCCTCTCTGCACTTTGGACTAGCCACAGATATCAATGCAACTTCTAACATGTACTCATCACTGGGCTGTGTGTAAATTATTATAGAGTTGCAATTTCTCGTGATTGATAGAACGACCACGAGAATTCTTTAGTATCGTTCGTGTGTAGTGTTGTTATCAGATGTGGTAGGGTATAGATGAGGTCTAAAAAGCGCAGATGTTGAGCGACCACCAAGAAATACACGGAGATGCTACGTGCTTTTATGAGACAGCATTACCAGTACCCAAGAGTTTGAAGAGGTATTACTGCGGAATTCCATTTCAACGGCTGGATGAATCGTGCAATATTCAGCTACGAGGATCATGTGCATTTGAGCATGGTCCGATACTAGACTGCATGGGAATGTGAGGACGGGAACACAAGTGGTCGAGGTTCAGATTTCACATCGGACGATGGTCACAATAGAAGATCGCCATTTTGTTCACTGAGCACATCACAAACCCTTCAAATATGCGTTCGACATCCGAGAACAAGTAACTGACTCCCTGCAACACACTGTTTCTCCATGCAACATTTGTAAGAGACTAGCAGCAGCCGTGGTTGCATGCGGACCAGCTCTGCACACCAGCAGCGCTACGCTGACAGAGTTCTATAGCGTCCATCAGTGTTGTACCCCATGGAGAATGATCTTACGGCCGAGCAACGCTTAAATTAACATTCCAAGCAGAACATGCACGACCACGCGCTTATGAATTCGGTCCCATGAGAAGGGATCGGTATCTACTTCTCTATCACCGGCTGTACTGTCTATACTAAAATGACGTAGTATATGTTGAAGTAGTTCGCCGACGCGCACGCGGAGTAAACTTTAAGCATTCTGATGGACATATCGGGGAGGTCAGAGTAGACCACGCTGCTTTCGGCCTTCAAGCCATTCAGCTGTTTGAGCTCTCTTTCGAAGCCCATAAGACACGGTCGTCGAAACCTTCTAATCCTACTGTAGGGAAGCAGCCTACCCACGCTGTAGTAAATTCACATCAGTTTCCATTGTGTGCCAGCCAGTCTGCTGTAACTAGCTCTGACGTCATAAATGTTGCGCAATACCTTAAAATTCAAGCAAATGATCTGAAACTTTTCCAGCATGTAAGGAATAATACTAAATTAATGTGTATTAAATATCAGTTCGATAACTTCAGCCATTTTTGTAATTTGGACGTTTTTCTAAGAAAATAATTGGCGCAACAGAAAGGAGCTAGAGACTTCAAAATTTATATTTAGACTCATCTTTCATAATGATTTAATAAAAACAGTACTTTGGATTTCACAGGTTAAGACTTTAGTGGAAATTCATGATTTTCTGGTTTTCATCTCAAAACTGAAGGAAGCAAGATAGATTAAGTAGGCTAATGAATAAGACTAGGATGTTTAGATTTAAATAGGTTGGAGGTCCGCTATGACTATGAAGATGTGAAAAGTTTCTTTTGAATACCTATAAAATTATAGCGATAGCGGATCTCAAAAGGACCAGTTCAGAGCTCATCGGCTGCGTGCAGCGTAACTTAATTATTTCTCTCGCCCAAGATATTTAACTTAGCCACGTCATAATTTTATTATAAATACTTACCTGCGTGATAAATGCACGATTAAATTAACAGCTTCATAAGCCATCAGCAAAAGAAGATATAAATTATTATGTAACTTGAAGTGGTGCGTTACTAGCCCAGCGGCCAGTCGTGAGAGCCAAGTTAGAGCCGGCGTTCTCTTAGCCGTCCGCACCGAGGCTATATATATAAGAGCACTGCGCGAGTAAGGAAGGCCCCAGTTCTCTCCAGACGCTGAATAGCACGTCAGCTGTGTCGGGAGTCGCTTCGCTACGGTAGCGCTGCTACAAACTGCCTCGGGTGCCGTATTGAGTTACTATAGATACGCGTAACTGTGAAAACATTTCAAATGAAGGATTATTTTGGAATGATTTTCATTATCTAGCTTCAGTTTGCGTGTTGTCGTATTTTCACGTGCCGTCGCGGGACAGACATTCTACCAATCATTTTAGCGTGGCGTTTGATGAGATATTCTCATCAAATTTTGGCGAGCATTCTTTTGATATTTAATTCGGACATTTATAGTTGCATCAGCGAATTAGACTCTGAACTGCTCTGTTTGTTAGGCTGTTGGGATAATTGTGATGTTATCAGTGAATTTCAGAATATACTCAACTATTTTGGAAAATTGTTTTTGATTAGAAATCCCGAACAATCTCCTACTTCTTCAGAGCTATAAGCTGCAGCTATAATAATATTCTCAGGTTAAGTGGGCACTAGGAACTCTCATTACAGGCTCCACGTTTCGTTAAATCACTTTCTGGGTGCCAAAAAGTAAAGAGAGAGCCAATGTTGAGAACGGCGAAAGACAGCATTTAACAACATTCCAAAAGCCGGGAAATGCAGTGGTTTTTCCCACATTTAAACAACAAACTTTATTTTCACAAACTCAATCGCCGCCCCACATATGGTGCATCGGCCGGGAAATTAACTAAGTGAAAGTGATTTTTAACTATTCGGATTCGCGAGTGGAATGCGACACGCAGCTGAGTAATAGAACAGTGAAAGTGTTACGTGGGCATGTGGACGACGCAATTGAATTAACAAAGCATCTGGATTGACGGAGCAGGCACTGAGTCTAGCGGTGCTGCCGGCATCGTGAGAAGCCAGTCTCGCCGTACCGCAGTCATCCTCCACAGCAGCCGGGAGCGCGCCTGCAGTTGCGGGCCACGCAAACACACCACAGCCGTCGGAGTGCCGTCTGCAGTTTCAACGTGCCACGTCGCATCAGGAATCCTGGTACGCCGCGCCGGCAACAACAACGTCGTGCAGAAGGAACTAAGTTAAGTGAAAAACTGTTTAAAATTTTACTAAGCTGCACTAAAAGACTGTTGGCGATGGAACCGCCAAAAGAAACTAATGTTAAACTTATATCAGAACCTATGTCTGAGGAGGGAACTGTAAATCCAGACGACGGTTCAAGTGTAAATATGCATGAAAGTAGTAATGTGAAAGTGAAATATGAAGTATTGTCTCCTGACAGTAGTGTGGGAAGGGAGAATGATTCAATAATAGAGACCCCTGGAGTAAAACAGAAAGTAGAAAATGTGAATTTATTGGATGATGGTTTCTCTGGTGAATTAAAATTGAAACAGTCTTCAGCGATGGTAGAGTTTAAGAAAGAGCAGTTAAATAGGACTAATCAATCAGAAGTTTCCTTTAGTTTTGATGATTCTGGTATTGGAGCTAGTTTTTCGTCACCTGAGTGTGATAAAAAGCCAGCTCGTGAGCAACCCAAAGATGCTGGGGCTGTTGATTTAAATGTTATATTACAAGCAATAGCTGCCAGTAATGCACAAATGACAGCTGAGTTAAAGTCTGAAATAAGTGAACAAGTCAAAAACAGTAATGCAAAAATAGCTGCCAGTAATGCTGAATTAAAATCTGATATAATTGAGGTAAATAACAGGATTGTGGCCAGCCAAACCAATTTTAATAAACGGTTTGAGGCAGTGGACAATAAATTAGAATCCAATAAAGCTGAATTAGAAAATTCTTTCAAGGCTAGTTGCAATAAGTTGAAAGAGGATCTAGACAGTTTGAACTATAAAATTGATTACAACCATGAGGATATTAAGAAAAAGGTTGCTCAACAATTTTCTGAAATGTATAAAACAGTTAAATCCGAAGTTGCTGAGGTTCGCAAAGACTTCCAAATGGAAAATGCGAAACTGGAGCACAAGTTAACAGAAAAGATCGAGGCGGAATCTGAACTTTGCTCAGATAGATTTAAAGATGTTAATATTAAAGTAAACATATGTCAAGCAGACGTAGATGCAATCAAAAGTGATACTACTCATATTGTACAAAGAGTAGATAATGTTGAATTGAGAGTAGAAAATATCAGTACTAACATTGCTAACATTGAGAGTAAAGTAGCTTCAGTAACTTCTGGTAATGGTAGTGTACAACAAGTTGTAGCTGCAAACGCCGCATTTATCGGGTGTCGGCAGTTCTTGCGGTTTGATCCAGATAAAAATATCCACCCGCTAGATTTCTGGAACGATTTTGAAGATGTAATTCCACCAAATTGGTCTGAACGAGAGAAAATCTCATTTATTAAAAGCCATTTAGCAGGTGACGCCTTGCGTTGGTCCGCTGATGTTATGTTGAAGTGTAAAACTTTAGCGGAGTTTAAAACAGCTTTCATTAATGAATATTGGTCTAGTAATAAGCAAAATGAAGTGTTAAGAGAATTTTGGAGTGGAAAACGCTTCAGTGCAGGCAAGGAATCAATTAAAGAATTTGCTAGGTCATGGATTTCACGTTTGTCACATTTGGCGGAAAAGCTAAAGCCAGAAATGATTATATTAGGTCTTGAAGCCAAACTGCCATGGTATTGGCAAACCAGAATTATATCGGCCCCTAGAGACAATCTTGATCGTTTCATTGAATATTTGGAACGTGTAGAACGTGTTGCTGCCAATGAGGAGCAGGCACGTAATAACAGAAATGCCACTAACAATAATAGTAATTTTAGGAATGAGCAAAACGGCAATGTAAACATCAGAACAGTAGGTATTCGCCATCCTAAGAGAGGTAGGAATTGGGGAAATAATTATCAGAACCAACAATGTCGTCCGAGGGATAATAATTTTGTTCCAAACAGAAATATGCACGTAAACAACAGTACGGAAAGCAATGCTATGCCAGCTAACTATAATGAAACTAAAGAAAACAGCAGTAGGCCGAGGCAGGAAAACTAGTTCCCGTCTATGAGGACACTGGCGCTCACCAGACGGTTACTTTTCCTAAGCCAGTAGTTAAGGGAATTGGTAAGGCAGATCAGAATACTCAAACTGAACATGTGGATGAAGTGTCGGTAGCATCTAAGGATACAACAGAAATATTAGATCACTCACAGTATTTGATAGATACCGTGTTAGAAACGCTTTCTAAGTGGGAAGAGAAAGAGAAGGCGCAGCAGTGTAACAATAGGGAAGAGCTACAAAATATTGAATTGACAGGTGAAGAAGCAGAAGAAATTCATGCTTATATTTACGATGAGGATGATGTGCTCTTATCTAAAGTGCCTGTGCAGGATGTTGATAATGTACTAATAGACTTAGGACAGGAGATAAGTGAGAATGTAGAGGGTAGGCTGTTGAGGGTCGATGAACCCAGTAGCTGTGACCAGTTGTCACTTGAGAAGGAAACCGACGATAATGGTGAAAGTGGTTTAGCTGTAACTAGTGATATGCCCGGTCTGGAGACGCAGAATCGCTCAGACTACAGTAATTTGGGTTATGTTCAGCAAACGAAATGTAATTAAGTCGTGCGGTGTTTCGATTTAAAATTAATAGACCGACTGGAAAAGGCAGCTGAAAATGTAATTCAGGAAACCCCTACACACTGTGACCTAAATGTAATGAAGACAGATGTCAATCACTTTAGTTGGAGGCAAATCCAAAAGGAACTACTAGATGAATTTGAGGAACCACCTGTACAACCTAGAATAAGCCACCCTATAATAATAGTGAATATATTGGGTATCAATGTGCGTTGTCTCGTAGACAGTGGAAGTGAGGTGAGTGCAATATCTCAGTCCTTCTTTGATGCATTACCTGGCAAAGATAAGCTTACAGTAATGAGAGTATCAGGACTAAGAATAATTGGTGCTACTGGCAAGGTGTCAAAAACGGTAAAGCAAGAAACTTTGCTGCCCTTTAACATTAATGATAATTTAATTGATCATCCATGTTTAATTGTAAACAATTTCAGTATTGAGGTTTTAATTGGCATAGATTTCTTGTCAAAATATCAGAGTGTTGTGGACTTTGAGAACAGCCAATTAAAAATGGTCTTACCAATAACCGGAGTAATTATAGTACCTTTTTGTGATAAACATGTAGTAACTGATCATGAAACTTGGGAGTTGCCTATAAGAATTTTGAAAAATAGGAGGTATTGGGACGAAGGTGTTAATCTTAGTAACAATAAGCTGAACACAGAAGAAGAAGAAGCAATTATTTTGGACAAAATAGAAGCTAAATTGCAGGAAATCGATAAGATTTCAGACTATCAAAAGGAAGAACTGAGACAGGTTCTAAAAAGGCATCATAAGGTATTTTCAGATCGACCTGGCATAGTCAAAGGTTATGAATGTCAATTAAAGGTGAAACCCGGCCAGGTGTTTTTCAGGAAACCATACCAAATACATGTAGCTAGGAAGGAGGCGGTTCGAAAGGAGATACAGAGAATGCTGGAGTGGGGTGTGATTGAGAAAGCGGTCAGTGAGTACAATAATCCTCTTGTTGTTGTACCAAAAAGAGACGGGAGTGTCAGATTGGTCTTGGACGCTCGTTGGTTAAATGAAATAGTGGTTAGGGAAAGTGATAGACCGCAGAATATGGACGAATTATTGCAAAAATTCCGGGGAGTAAAATTCTTAACTTCTATGGACATCACGTGTGGATATTGGAACTTGCCACTGGCGGAGAGTTCAAGAAAGTACACAGCTTTCTTGTACGAAGGAGTTTGTTACCAATACCGTGTGGTACCTTTCGGACTTAATATCTCTGTTTGTGCTTTCGTACGTGTGATGTGCCATGTTTTAGGACCAGCTTTAAGTAATAAAATAACAGTCTACGTAGATGATCTGTTAATAGCAACTCCTACCTGGGAAGAACACATAGCTTTATTAGAGGAAGTGTTAGAGGCTATTGAGAGAGGTGGCATGAAACTAAAGATTGAAAAGACAGAGTGCGTTAAAGAGGAAATAGGTTTCTTGGGATATAGGATAAGTGGAAAAGGTATTCTGCCTGACCCAGGCAAGCTAGCAGTCATTGAAAAATTTGAGGCTCCCAGAAACAAGAAGCAGTTGAGATCAATGTTCGGTCTTTTCGGCTTCTATAGGCGTTTTGTTAGTGACCAGACTTTTAATGCTCCCTGTCTTCATCTCCTGCTGAAAAAGAATACCCCTTGGGTTTGGACAGCAGAATGTCAACAGGCGTTTGAGGTGCTTAAACAATCTTTAATTAATAGTCCAATTTTACATCATCCTGATTTTGAAAAGCCATTCTGTATGTCTGTTGATGCTAGTGGCTATGGTATAGCTGTGGAAATATTCCAGGTAGAAATAGATAACGAACAAGAGGTGCACAAGACTATAGCTTTCGCAAGTCGATCTTTACAGGCAACAGAGAGAAATTATGGCATCTCCGAACTGGAAGCATTAGCCATTGTATTTGGAGTACAAAAGTTTGAGCAGTATTTATTAGGTCACAAGATAATTGTTTACAGTGACCATAAGGCGTTGACCTTTTTAAAAACCTGTAAGTTGAGGAATTCTCGGTTGGTAAGATGGTCATTGTATCTCCAGCAGTTTGACCTTGAGGTTAGATATATTCAAGGGAAAGACAATCTGGTAGCTGATGGGTTATCTAGAAGTGCGGAGCTCTGTGATGACGCGGGGATTACAGCAACAGACCTAAATGAAGTCCGAATGTTTGCATTGCACGAAGTAAAGGAAGAAGGTGCATTAAAGAGAGTGATTAAGAACTTGAGACGTGAGCAGAATGCAGATGACCAACTGAAATTAGTGAAGAGCTATTTAGGAAATGCGAACTATCCTAAGGTTTCACAATACTATTGTTTGCATAAAGGTATTCTGTTTAGGAGGAAAAAGATAGGTGTTTCTGAGTGGAAGCTGTGCTTTCCCTCACAACATGTAGACTTGCTAATCGACTATGTACACCTGAGGTATGGGCACTACGGTGCAAAGAAGTGCATTGCAAAATTAAAGGAAAAGGTTGTGTTTGATAACATGTACCGCCGTGTGGCCAAGCGTCTAGCATCTTGCGTAGTGTGCCAGAAGGTCCGTGCTGCTAATAGCAGAATACAAGGGGATATGCATTCAGTAGAGCCCACTGAAACCCTAGAATTACTGGCTTGTGATTTGTTTGGCCCTCTTCCTGTTTCGAGAGGTGGTTGTACCCATGTTTTTGTTGTTGTGGATGGATTCAGTAAATATGTTAAGCTATACCCAATTAAAAGAGCGAATGCAAAAACATTGGTTGAAAAGTTGGAAAAAGACTTCTTCGTGAACGTTGGCGTTCCGAAGAATTTGCTGTCAGACAATGGGCCTCAATTTACTTCTGATAGATTTAAGGAATGTCTAGATAAGGCCGGCGTGAAACATCTGAAAATATCTGCGTATTTCCCCCAAGGAAATATGAGTGAACGTATTATGAGGGAATTGAATAGGCTTTGTAGAACTTATTGTGCTCGAAAACACTCAAGTTGGGCAGAGCACATTAAGTATTTTGAGAATGTAATTAACAACCTAAGACATGATGCAACTGGTTTTGCACCTTGCGAATTGATGTTTGGCCAAGAACCTCACAATGTGATAGCAGATATGGTAGAATTCCCTATTCTAACGCAAATATCCACAGACGAAAAGAAACTAAAGGCTAGGGCTAATATGAGAAAAAGAGCGTTGGAAAGGAAGAAGCGGCATGACGCAAAAGCTGTACCTACTAGCTTTGAAATAGGTCAATTAATCCTGGTTAAAACCAAAGAAAAATCCAAGAAGGTAAATGCAGAAACAAAGAAATTCATGTTCGTATACCAAGGACCTTTCAGGATCATAGGAAAACCACATGCCAATGCATATAGGCTAGAATACCCTAAAAGTAAGAAGTTATTAGGTCTAAGGAACGTGATTGACCTAAAGAGATTCATAGGCAGCCAATGAAGGCTGTAGGGAGGAGGTTGTTCTGTAACCTCTACACAGTGTGGCAGCTGTGCAGTCCCAGCTGTGTGAGATCTTCTTTCCCTTTCAGGTCTCACTCATTCTTCATCTTTCCTATCCACCAAAATTTAGATCTCTTCTTTCAGACATGAAATTTTTCTGTCATGACTATCAGGCCATGAGTTATGTTACCATTCTATCTACCGATCAGTGAAGAAAGATACCTAATGTGATAAACTGAATAGTGACAAACAATAGAGAAGTATGACGTAATTAAGATACAAATGTATTTGAGTAACAATTATGTGTAGTACCCTGGTAATATGGTAAGTACAAAGTGTTGTTTTATTGGAAATGGTCCACCAACAGTAATTTAAAAAGATATATGAATTCATATACAAGCAAGATCTGAAGTGGTAGTGAAACCTAGTGGATACATTAGAGCTAACTAATAAATAATAAGAAAGAGATTGCTAAGTGTTATGAAAAATATGCAGATAAGTTGTAACATTGAACTCACCTGGTGTAGCAAGGAAGGCAGTGTAATAGAATTGAGCAGTGTTTGTGGTTGAGACGTGAAGGACACGTCCCTGAAGTATTTATAAGGTTGGAGCTGGCCATTATTTTAGTGTAGTGTGTGACAGGATACACCTACACGTATTGAGGTTATGAGTTGGAGGCGTGAATGCGACCATAGGTACCTTTATGTTAGATGAGACAGAGCAGCTCATGGTGTCCTATAGGTTTAAGGAATTTAGCATTACGCTCGTCCATAATTATTTGATGCACTTTAGTGGTAGGTCCGAGAGAGACTACCTGAGGTTTCAGCGTCCGATCGAGTGGAAATGGTTTGACACGTGAGCAAACTAATCAGCTGCAATACACTATGAATATGAAATAAATGTGCTATCCTATGCTTTAAATATTAATAGAGTGAGTGTAAAATAAATACATACACTAGCAAAATAAATAAGTAACATAATGGCAGACGTGAAACATTAATTTTAGCTCAGCATAAATACACTTCAAAGTAAGTAAGTACCTAATTGCAGATGTGGAACTGACAACAGCAGAGGCCCAATAAGTGGATTTTGTAGGCAACGAAACGTAGTGTGTTTTGAACACTCAGGACTGTACTATTACCAAAAGTTACTCACATATACAAAGAAGCTGAGAAAACAACCACTAATCATACTCATACTATCTCTAAGAATAAGATAATCAAAGATGATTCAGTTAAGTGCTTAATATACAAATGTCAGGAATGTACCGAGCATTGGTTCAGTGTTCCGGCCCAGAAATAATAAATTGACGTTAAATAGGATTCATGATTGTATGCCATGAGCATAGATTTTCTCTAGTACGTGACTAACGGCGTTTTGAGCCATTTATTTACCGATTTTATGACATTTAAGTAACCGCAAGAGTAATGTTGAAAAAAAAAAGTTCTGTTAACTTTGTTCCAGAAATATATTGGAAGTTAAAATGTATATATCCCCATTTCATTGTGACCCACCCTTAGATATTAAGTGAACAGAGTCTGAGGCACTCTTTTGTTTGTTCTACAGGACAAACCAGATAATGGCAGCCTGGTAGCTGCGTGAAAGCGTGGAGTGACTTGGACACAACTCACAGTGACCCTCCCCTTTCCCCCATGTAAGTTAGAGAGAACGTGAAGGACGCACACCATAGCAACTTCCCCTCCTCTACCCTTGTGAATGGAAGTGTAGGACGCCAGCCAAAGCGGCTACAACCACGTGTGTAAAAATTATTTGTGAACTTTCTTTCAGGTTTAGAAAAGACTGCTAAGAGATAATCATCTGTTTATGTATCATGTTATTTTCTTTGAATTTGTGTATGTAAAAGTGTATTTAATGTATTTAATGGGTCTAAGATTTTCATAATTTTTCAATTATTATGTGTTTGTTGGTCTAAGGCAATATGTATGCCGAAATATTTCAGTGACTTCGCTTAAAATTTTGAGTACTGACATTGTTTAAAAGGCAGTGAGCATGCCCACAATTTAAATAATTAATGTAGATAATCAGTTTTCTTTAATGTTTCTACATGTTTATATTTCAATTTTGATTTTTATAGGGAGTTAAATTGTACTCTTGCTTCCCTTTTTGTAATTAAATTTTTTTCTCATTCATTTACATTCATAAACAAAAAATTTAAGTAGAGGGTGATGTAGGGAAGCAGCCTACCCACGCTGTAGTAAATTCACATCAGTTTCCATTGTGTGCCAGCCAGTCTGCTGTAACTAGCTCTGACGTCATAAATGTTGCGCAATACCTTAAAATTCAAGCAAATGATCTGAAACTTTTCCAGCATGTAAGGAATAATACTAAATTAATGTGTATTAAATATCAGTTCGATAACTTCAGCCATTTTTGTAATTTGGACGTTTTTCTAAGAAAATAATTGGCGCAACAGAAAGGAGCTAGAGACTTCAAAATTTATATTTAGACTCATCTTTCATAATGATTTAATAAAAACAGTACTTTGGATTTCACAGGTTAAGACTTTAGTGGAAATTCATGATTTTCTGGTTTTCATCTCAAAACTGAAGGAAGCAAGATAGATTAAGTAGGCTAATGAATAAGACTAGGATGTTTAGATTTAAATAGGTTGGAGGTCCGCTATGACTATGAAGATGTGAAAAGTTTCTTTTGAATACCTATAAAATTATAGCGATAGCGGATCTCAAAAGGACCAGTTCAGAGCTCATCGGCTGCGTGCAGCGTAACTTAATTATTTCTCTCGCCCAAGATATTTAACTTAGCCACGTCATAATTTTATTATAAATACTTACCTGCGTGATAAATGCACGATTAAATTAACAGCTTCATAAGCCATCAGCAAAAGAAGATATAAATTATTATGTAACTTGAAGTGGTGCGTTACTAGCCCAGCGGCCAGTCGTGAGAGCCAAGTTAGAGCCGGCGTTCTCTTAGCCGTCCGCACCGAGGCTATATATATAAGAGCACTGCGCGAGTAAGGAAGGCCCCAGTTCTCTCCAGACGCTGAATAGCACGTCAGCTGTGTCGGGAGTCGCTTCGCTACGGTAGCGCTGCTACAAACTGCCTCGGGTGCCGTATTGAGTTACTATAGATACGCGTAACTGTGAAAACATTTCAAATGAAGGATTATTTTGGAATGATTTTCATTATCTAGCTTCAGTTTGCGTGTTGTCGTATTTTCACGTGCCGTCGCGGGACAGACATTCTACCAATCATTTTAGCGTGGCGTTTGATGAGATATTCTCATCAAATTTTGGCGAGCATTCTTTTGATATTTAATTCGGACATTTATAGTTGCATCAGCGAATTAGACTCTGAACTGCTCTGTTTGTTAGGCTGTTGGGATAATTGTGATGTTATCAGTGAATTTCAGAATATACTCAACTATTTTGGAAAATTGTTTTTGATTAGAAATCCCGAACAATCTCCTACTTCTTCAGAGCTATAAGCTGCAGCTATAATAATATTCTCAGGTTAAGTGGGCACTAGGAACTCTCATTACAGGCTCCACGTTTCGTTAAATCACTTTCTGGGTGCCAAAAAGTAAAGAGAGAGCCAGTGTTGAGAACGGCGAAAGACAGCATTTAACAACATTCCAAAAGCCGGGAAATGCAGTGGTTTTTCCCACATTTAAACAACAAACTTTATTTTCACAAACTCAATCGCCGCCCCACACTACGGCAATGTTGTGGGTCTCATCGCGGAAAAATCGCAGACATAACAACAATCGCCGGCATCTCGGCCTGTAACATTACAACAGATAGGCCTGTGAGACGACGTCAGCCAATACTGCGGCCCTGCAGGAAAAGAATATAAGCGCCGCGCCGCCTGTCCACTGCCGGAGTGAAAGAAGAGCCATCATACAAATGCTACAGCAGTGACGTATGAAAGGTTTTTTTTATAACCAGTTAGGCAGATATGTTTGTCTATCTGATGCGCCAGAATGTTGTCTGCCGCTGATGTGTTTTATGTTTCAGATAATTTGCAGTGGCCGATGCGAGCAAACTCCGATCGGGTTATCACGGTGGAAGAGGAAAATTTAAGCACCTGGATCGGTGTCTGTGGTTACGTTGTTAGTGGCCTGCATTTCCATCTTTCCGGTGGAGCGTTGTGGTTTTCTGGAAGCTTAATTGTAGCTCAAAGTTGAGTATAGCTCCATTTCACCTTCTCGTCCGTGAATCCCCTCTACCTGGTAGCACCTTTCGGTCTGCTCGTGTCCATCATTAATTTTCAACGTAAAAATGTCTCCATGTTAAGACTATTTAATATCCTTTATTATATTCTCGCCATGAAACGTATGTGAACCTCATACCTGTGAGTAATACTAAAGAGGAGCTTAGTCCAGTGCATTAATCTAATAATATTTTTAATTCGTTACAATTGCTTAAAATCAGTCTATGGAAGCAGTTTTAGAATTTGATATGGAAGGCAGTTCTAATGTAAGTCATGAAGCATTCAGTTATGTCAGTTAAATTTTATTAGTGGGGTCTTATGAACAATGTTTAATTAGTAAAAATTGCTTGAGTAAATTTTAAAATATATGGGTCTGTCACATTTAAATACATTAATGTTCCAATCTGAGTACTGCCGTAGGTTCTGTAGGCCAGGTGCCTTTTATTATAATCGTGATACTCTTGGTTTCATTAACAGCATGTCTTTGTAATAAAGATGTGTTTGGCAACTACAAACTGGTTAAGTGTTTAATTGCGATGTGTCGAAACATCGGAAGTTCACTGAGGCTTTTTGAGGAGGATGCTGTGGTATATGGAGAGGTTGTAAAAATGGAAAATTGTACTGAAATGCAGGAGGATCTGCAGCGAATTGACGCAGGGTGCAGGGAATGGTAATTGAAACTAAATGTAGACAAGTCTAATGTGCTGCAAATACATAGAAAGAAAGATCCCTTATCATTTAGCTACAGTATAGCAGGTCAGCAACTGGAAGCAGTTAATTCCATAAATTATCTGGGAGTAGGCATTGGGAGTGATTTAAAATGGAATGATCATATAAAGTTAATCGTCGGTAAAGCAGACGTCAGACTGAGATTCATTGGAAGAATCCTAAGGAAATGCAATCCGAAAACAAAGGAAGTAGTTTACGTACAGTTGTTCGCCCACTGCTTGAATACTGCTCACCAGTGTGGGATCCGTACCAGATAGGGTAGATAGAAGAGATAGAGAAGATCCAATGGAGAGCAGCGCGCTTCGTTACAGGATCATTTAGTAATCGCGAAAGCGTTACGGAGATGATAGATAAACTCCAGTGGAAGACGCAGCAGGAGAGACGCTCAGTAGCTCGGTACGGGCTTTGGTTGAAGTTTCGAGAACATACCTTCACCGAAGAGTCAATCCCTCCTACGTATATCTCGCGAAGAGACCATGAGGATAAAATCAGAGAGATTAGAGCTCACACAGAGGCATACCGACAATCTTTCCTTGGACGAACAATACGCGACTGGAATAGAAAGGAGAACCGATAGAGGTACACAAGGTACCCTCCCCCACACACCGTCAAGTGGCTTGCGGAGTATGGATGTAGATGTAGAAAGGAATGACCCATGAGCTTCATTAAGTTTAAATTGTGCGTCATCACTCCACACTACCTTCGTCACAAATTGTTCGTTATCAGTTACCATTTGCTGATACCATTCACAGAATCGCATCAGGATCTTCATCGCCAATCGCTTGCAGTAATAATGGGAAGTAAACTTTCTTTCAGCTTTCAGGTCCCGAGTTCGAGTCTCGGTCCCGCACACAGTTTTAATGTGCCAGGATGTTTCATTTCAGAATTCTTCATACACTTGTACTGCTAACATTGCGTGGCAGACTTCTGTGGAGAATTAACAAACGTTTCCAACACGAGAGCCGACGAAGCAGGACTTGTAGCAGTACCCTGTCTTCCTGATCTTCCTTTGTGAATATCACAACAAAAGGTTCCATGCAATGCAAACTTGACAATGATGCGTTTAATTTTTACTCGGGTTGGCGGTTCTGTTTCGAACTCCTGCCGTCATTGACGTTGCACTTCAACGGCATTATCAATCTTCAAAAACCTCTTCACAATACATTTTCGTTGCTTTGATGTCAAGAGTGCTCCAGCCGTCTTGTCTTCTCAATACCGAGATGAAATTATTAATATCTGCTGAGCCAAAGGCTATACTACAACACAATCGTAACTCAAATCGAACAACATTATCGATATCTTGATAGAGCCTGACAAAGAGTATACATTTTTCTGGCGAACTCTGTAGTCCGCAGCTGTCAGGTTGTCTTCGACTACTCGCACCGCTCCCATGCAAGCGCAGGAGAATGTCTCCCATTGCATGATACTCCTCAAACCAGCCTGCGTCCGCGGCGCGCTGCACGTTTTGAGCTGCCGTTCACCTCTATGACGGCTTCTGTGGAGACGACCATCGACATTGCGTAGCAAAAATTTGATTTACCCGACACGTTTACATTGATCGACAGTCGAATACCGATGGTGTCATACCGCTGCAGTCGTGACTGACGATGTCGTAGAGTCAAAATATGAACACGTAGGGGTAGTCTGCTGCGGAGCTCCATATTCAACGGTGTGCTCCGAAACTCTTGTGCGTGCGCCAGCATTGTGTTCTTTTGGCAGAGGTGCCACAGATCACCATCTAGCCTACATTACGGCGCAGACAAGCCTGCGAGCCTCATGTTCTATGAAGAGTCTGGAACGTCCAACCACTTAGCGCCTATTGGTAATTTCACTGTTCTTTATACTTCTTTCTGTAGATGCTCGTGACAGCAGCACGTCAACAACGATCATTTACCTTAATGGTGTCTCCATTTGCAGCCCATGTCTTCACTAGCTAGATGCCCCGTCCGTGTCCTCTCCACCTTCATACTTTTGTTACCGCGTCACGTGCCCGAAACGCCACCAGGCGGCATCCAGCTTCGCAGTGGGTAGTGGTCATCTTGTTTTGGGTTATCAGTGTATATAATTTATTTACCGCATCAGGTCCCAACAAGACTCCCAAACTGTACTGTGTCTGGATAGGCAGCAGTCGTTAATGGTTTGGCTTCTCATGGTGTGTGAACTGCGCATGAGTCCTAGAACCAACTAAGAATCATTGAGTAGACTACTGCGCCATCTACGACAACGGTGAATGATGGATACACAAGGATTGCAAAGAAGATGAAATAATATTCATATCCCGCGTTTGAAAATCGTTTCTAACTTCTCATCCACTTCAGTTCAAGGTAAGAGAGACTATACTGCAACCAACGTGACAGCAGGTATTTGTGAAGTTTTGCGAAGTATCTTTTCAGTGAGTTGTGCTTTGGTAGTTCAGTTGGTAGAGCACTTGCCGGCGAAAGAAAAAGGTCCCGAGTTCGAGTCTTGGTCCGGCACACAGTTTTAATCTGCCAGGAAGTTCCATATACACTCCTGGAAATGGAAAAAAGAACACATTGACACCGGTGTGTCAGACCCACTATACTTGCTCCGGACACTGCGAGAGGGCTGTACAAGCAATGATCACACGCACGGCACAGCGGACACACCAGGAACCGCGGTGTTGGCCGTAGAACGACGCTAGCTGCGCAGCATTTGTGCACCGCCGCCGTCAGTGTCAGCCAGTTTGCCGTGGCATACGGAGCTCCATCGCAGTCTTTAACACTGGGAGCATGCCGCGACAGCGTGGACGTGAACCGTATGTGCAGTTGACGGACTTTGAGCGAGGGCGTATAGTGGGCATGCGGGAGGCCGGGTGGACGTACCGCCGAATTGCTCAACACGTGGGGCGTGAGGTCTCCACAGTACATCGATGTTGTCGCCAGTGGTCGGCGGAAGGTGCACGTTCCCGTCGACCTGGGACCGGACCGCAGCGACGCACGGATGCACGCCAAGACCGTAGGATCCTACGCAGTGCCGTAGGGGATCGCACCGCCACTTCCCAGCAAATTAGGGACACTGTTGCTCCTGGGGTATCGGCGAGGACCATTCGCAACCGTCTCCATGAAGCTGGGCTACGGTCCCGTACACCGTTAGGCCGTCTTCCGCTCACGCCCCAACATCGTGCAGCCCGCCTCCAGTGGTGTCGCGACAGGCGTGAATGGAGGGACGAATGGAGACGTGTCGTCTTCAGCGACGAGAGTCGCTTCTGCCTTGGTGCCAATGATGGTCGTATGCGTGTTTGGCGCCGTGCAGGTGAGCGCCACAATCAGGACTGCATACGACCGAGGCACACAAGGCCAACACCCGGCATCATGGTGTGGGGAGCGATCTCCTACACTGGCCGTACACCACTGGTGATCGTCGAGGGGACACTGAATAGTGCACGGTACATCCTAACCGTCATCGAACCCATCGTTCTACCATTCCTAGACCGGCAAGGGAACTTGCTGTTCCAACAGGACAATGCACGTCCGCATGTATCCCGTGCCACCCAACGTGCTCTAGAAGGTGTAAGTCAACTACCCTGGCCAGCAAGATCTCCGGATCTGTCCCCCATTGAGCATGTTTGGGACTGGATGAGGCGTCGTCTCACGCGGTCTGCACGTCCAGCCCGAACGCTGGTCCAACTGAGGCGCCAGGTGGAAATGGCATGGCAAGCCGTTCCACAGGACTACATCCAGCATCTCTACGATCGTCTCCATGGGAGAATATCAGCCTGCATTGCTGCGAAAGGTGGATATACACTGTACTAGTGCCGACATTGTGCATGCTCTGTTGCCTGTGTCTATGTGCCTGTGGTTCTGTCAGTGTGATCATGTGATGTATCTGACCCCAGGAATGTGTCAATAAAGTTTCCCCTTCCTGGGACAATGAATTCACGGTGTTATTATTTCAATTTCCAGGAGTGTATTTAGTTGTTGTATGAATGCAAGATAGGTTGGGATACTCCAACCGGACGATATGTAGAAGAGCATGGTAGTGTTTAAAACAACCTTCATTGGTTGTGGTTGCTTGGCATTGATGGGTCTTTAGTTGGGTGTGGCCATAACACTGGCAGCAATCGGGAAAAATACGAAATGATAGGGAGAGAAAGAGAGTGAGAGAGAGAAAGGAAAGAGAGAGAGAGGGTGGGAGGGGGTTTTATGGATAACAAAACCAAGGCTCTTTATTTGTGCAACTCTGTAACTGTCATGTGTGTAGACAAAAGGCATAAACGTGTCGTTTCCTTATAGGATACAAACGCACTCTGATTCCCTATCATGTTAGGGTTCCAGATGATCGGGTGATTTCCAAATTTTTCGCGGTCTGTAACTTGCTTCTGCGTTCACTGTCAGATACCAAAACCTGCACTCCCCACTCTTCATTTATTTTTGTTTTGTTTTGTTTGCGCCACGCTGAACGGGCAGGGCGCAGTGACCGGCGGATCCAGCGATGGCGGATTTGCAGCCGCTTCCAATCGGATCCCGCCGTTAGACAATAATTTCCATTTTTAATGGCGCCGTGGACGGGACGGCCGAATCCTGCAGGAAATTGGACGCTTGTCGGCCGTCACTCGCCCTCCGTTGACCCGGCGCCGTGTCCACCGCGCGCTTTTAAATATTCATCCGGTGAACAGTAACGTTTAAAATCTCTTCCGCCGTCCCGGCCTACGCGTTGTTGGATAATTCACCGCGCATGCCTCTAGCCTTTTGTTTCGTAGTACACTTTGCCTCTGCCCGATTCATAATGCACGGCCGAGCAGCACGTTGCCGGAACCCACTGCCCGTTTGGCGAGTGCTGCGGATGGCTGTATCGTGTTGTCGCTGTCGGGATAAAATAATTCGACGGATTATGTGAAAGATCAGTTGTGCAAGATTAAGCTTTCCTCAGCACAGGAACGTCATGGGCTTATCCTACAAAAAGTGATGTTTCGAAAGTTACTTTCTTAGTTGCGACTGTGTATATAGGAATTTGATACTGTAAATATTTTCTGACCGGAAGGTATTATAATACATCAGTGTAAGACGTCATACTTTTTGCTTTACACGCAATAACGTCAAGAACTCATAAGATATTCAAAACAAGATTAATTGTACATTTCTGACAATGTTTCTTCATACTGAAAAGAGATGTATGTGATAAACCCAAAAGTCTTACGTCCCACAGTAATTTTTATGTTGGGCTACTATGAATCTCGGGATCTCCTGCTTTTCCATTCCTCTGTCCACCTCTTTCTACATCCTCTCTCCATTGCATTTCAACCTCGTGCAGGATCTTTTTCCACCCGCAGCTATGTCGGGGATTCGATGTTTTTCCGGATTCCTGATATTCGCTGTGCCCTCATGATATGGTCGTACGTGAAACTCCCCACTTTATCGCTGAGATACTGTGTCCCATCACTCGTGCCCCACGATCAAACTCACATAAGTCATGATAACCTGGCAGTGTATCAGCAGTAATCGATGTAACTGCGCCATATTCTGCTTGTTTACATATCTCTATATTTAAATATGCATGCCTGTAACAGTTCCTTTAGCGCTTCAGTGTATATTTCCAGATTGAAAGTGTATTAAGTATGGTTTAAATAGATCAGGAGATGAAGAAGGAATTTTTTATCCACGATTTGCCTAAAGACAAGAATGTAAAATTTATTTAATATACACTCCTGGAAATGGAAAAAAGAACACATTGACACCGGTGTGTCAGACCCACCATACTTGCTCCGGACACTGCGAGAGGGCTGTACAAGCAATGATCACACGCACGGCACAGCGGACACACCAGGAGCCGCGGTGTTGGCCGTCGAATGGCGCTAGCTGCGCAGCATTTGTGCACCGCCGCCGTCAGTGTCAGCCAGTTTGCCGTGGCATACGGAGCTCCATCGCAGTCTTTAACACTGGTAGCATGCCGCGACAGCGTGGACGTGAACCGTATGTGCAGTTGACAGACTTTGAGCGAGGGCGTATAGTGGGCATGCGGGAGGCCGGGTGGACGTACCGCCGAATTGCTCAACACGTGGGGCGTGAGGTCTCCACAGTACATCGATGTTGTCGCCAGTGGTCGGCGGAAGGTGCACGTGCCCGTCGACCTGGGACCGGACCGCAGCGATGCACGGATGCACGCCAAGACCGTAGGATCCTACGCACTGCCGTAGGGGACCGCACCGCCACTTCCCAGCAAATTAGGGACACTGTTACTCCTGGGGTATCGGCGAGGACCATTCGCAACCGTCTCCATGAAGCTGGGCTACGGTCCCGCACACCGTTAGGCCGTCTTCTGCTCACGCCCCAACATCGTGCAGCCCGCCTCCAGTGGTGTCGCGACAGGCGTGAATGGAGGGACGAATGGAGACGTTCTTTTTTTCTGAATCACTGATTGTTCACTCCTTTGAAAGATTGAACTCTATGAATTAGTTCAAGAGCGGATCCCCCATCTCTAATCATGGTGTGGGGAGCGATCTCCTACACTGGCCGTACACCACTGGTGATCGTCGAGGGGACACTGAATAGTGCACGGTACATCAAAACCGTCATCGAACCCATCGTTCTACCATTCCTAGACCGGCAAAGGAACTTGCTGTTCCAACAGGACAATGCACGTCCGCATGTATCCCGTGCCACCCAACGTGCTCTAGAGGGTGTAAGTCAACTACCCTGGCCAGCAAGATCTCCGGGTCTGTCCCCCATTGAGCATGTTTGGGACTGGATGAAGCGTCGTCTCACGCGGTCTGCACGTCCAGCACGAACGCTGGTCCAACTGAGGCGCCAGGTGGAAATGGCATGGCAAGCCGTTCCACAGGACTACATCCAGCATCTCTATGACCGTCTCCATGGGAGAATAGCAGCCTGCATTGCTGCGAAAGGTGGATATACACTGTACTAGTGCCGACATTGTGCATGCTCTGTTGCCTGTGTCTATGTGCCTGTGGTTCTGTCAGTGTGATCATGTGATGTATCTGACCCCAGGAATGTGTCAATAAAGTTTCCCCTTCCTGGGACAATGAATTCAGGGTGTTCTTATTTCAATTTCCAGGAGTGTATATTTAACATATTTCATACATATTTGCATCTCTATAGTAATCCGCCCTGCAGTTTCTTTGCCGGCCTCCTCTTCTCACTGTCCATCTCTCCCTCTCCCTTATCTCCTCCTTCTCCTTTTCCATCTGTCCATGTCTTCCTCCCGCCGTTCTCCCAAATAGGAGTTGGCTGGTTTTTAGCACGAACGAGACCAACGAGACCACGGTGGCCGAGTGGTTCTAGGCGCTTCAGTACGGAATCGCGCGATTGCTACTGTCGCAGGTTCGAATCCAGCGTCGGCATGGATGTGTGTGATGTCCTTAGGTTAGTTGGCTTAAGTGGTTCTAAGTTCTAGGGGACTGATGTTAAGTCCCACAGTGCTCAGAGCCATATGAACCATTTTTTTTTGCAGCTACTCTTTCACGCAGCTCAGTGTTCATGATGGCAGATCTGCAGAACTATGTGTTGGATAATGTTAAAAGTTTGTAAATACACTCAGCGGTATATTGAGATACTGTCTACGAAATGTGTTGCGAATAGAGTCAGTAGCAAAGATGAAATAAATTTAATCGTCACGCTTGACGCTGCAGTTTTCATGCATCACCTGTATGTGTCGCACAATGATATAACTCTGTGGCACATTCGATGGTATTTGTGAATGTTCTATGCAAATTGTGACACCAATACCCTTACTGGTAAGGAAGCAATAAATTAAACCGTCATATTCGATGCGGCAGAGTTACTGCATGAACATGAGACAGAGAAGATCCAAAGAAGAGCGGCGCGTTTTGTCACAGGGTTATTTGGTAAGCGTGATAGCGTTACGAAGATGTTTAACAAACTCAAGTGGCAGACTCTGCAAGAGAGGCGCTCTGCATCGCGGTGTAGCTTGCTCGGCAGGTTTCGAGAGGGTGCGTTTCTGGATGAGGTATCGAATATATTGCTTCCCCCTACTTATACCTCCCGAGGAGATCACGAATGTAAAATTAGAGAGATTAGAGCGCGCACAGAGGCTTTCAGACAGTCGTTCTTCCCGCGAACCATACGCGACTGGAACAGGAAAGGGAGGTAATGACAGTGGCACGTAAAGTGCCCTCCGCCACACACCGTTGGGTGGCTTGCGGAGTATAAATGTAGATGTAGATGTAGAACATCGAAACTGTAATAAGTTATAAAATGTTTCGTGTAGTCATTTTAGTCAATTTGTGGGCGTCGTTTCATAAGGGTTTGAAATTACGTACAAAATGGAGCTGCAAGTCACAAAGTGATGTCATTCTCAAATATTAGATGAATAAAGTCTATTTATCCGCGCTTCGTGAGTTACGCTTGGTTTAAACCGCTATCTGCACACCTTTGACTGATAGGTGGCTCATGCCCGCCACAGATAGCCTCTCCAGAAGGTAAGCGATATGTGTACCAAGATTGGTTGATATCGGTGCAGGGGTAAAGGAGGAGATGTATAATATTGATATATAAATTTATTTGCAAATGTAGATCCATTTTTAAGACATGTGTAGATATTTGTTGTTAGTTAAAAGACGTTAAGGGCTCTACGGTTGGTATTTACCGCTAGTGAGAGCAGTCGTTATTCATATCTGCGTCATCTGAGCATGTTTCATGAAACTACATCTTACAGTTATTGCACTGATTCCAGTTCACTTCTGGTCCGATTATTTCGTAGCGGTTTCTTTCACACAGTGCACTGTCGTTATCTTCAGCAGTCGATTTTCTTTTTCTTCCTCGTTTGCTAACTGAAAGAATGTTTTTCGTGTCCGTCCTTTTTTGTTGCACTGCTCAGGTTGGCGCCGGTGGCGACACCTACAACGTGCTGACATGAGGAAAGTTTCTAACCTATTTCTCATACACAAACATCAGTTGACCGGTGTTTCCTGGTGAAACGTCGTTGTGATGCCTCGTGTAAGGAGGAGAAATGCGTACCATCACGTTTCCGACTTTGATAAAGGTCGGATTGTAGCCTATCGTGATTGCGGTTTATCGTATCACGAAATTCCTGCTCGCGTTGGTCGAGATCCAATGACTGTTAGCAGAATATGGAATCGGTGGGATCAGGAGGGTGATACGGAACGCCGTGCTGGATCCCAACGGCCTCGTATCACTAACACTCGAGATGACAGGCACCTTATCTGCATGGCTGTAACGGATCGTGCAGCAACGTCTCGATCCCTGAGTCAACAGATGGGGACGTTTGCAAGACAACAACCATCTGCACGAACAGTTCGACGATGTTTGCAGCAGCATGGACTATCAGCTCGGAGGCTATGGCTGCGGTTACCCTTGACGCTGCATCACAGACAGGAGCGCCTGCGATATTGTATTCAGCGACGAACCTGGGTGCAGGAATGGCAAAACGTCATTTTTTCGGATGAATCCAGCTTCTGTTTACAGCATCATGATGGTCGCATCGGTGTTTAGCGACATCGCGGTGAACGCACATTGGAAGCATGTATTCGTCATCGCCATACTGGCGTATCACCCGGCGTGATGGTATGGAGTGCCATTGGTTACACGTCTCGGTCACCTCTTGTTCGCATTGACGGCACTTTGAACAGTGGACGTTACATTTCAGATGTGTTACGACCCGTGGCTCTACCCTTCATTCGATCCCTGTGAAACCCAACATTTCAGCAGGATAATGGGCGACCACATGTTGCAGGTCCTTTCTTGATACAGAAAATGTTCGACTGCTGCCCTGGCCAGCACATTCTCCAGATCTCTCATGAACTGAAAACGTCTGGTCAATGGTGGCCGAACAACTGACTCGTCACAATACACCAGTCACTACTCTTGATGAACTGTGGTATCGTGTTGAAGCTGCATGGGCAGCTGTACATGTACACGCCATGCAAGCTCTGTTTGACTCAATGCCCAGGCCTATCAAGGCCGTTATTATGCCCATAGGTGGTTGTTCTGGGTACTGATTTCCCAGGATCTATGCACCCAAATTAAGTGAAAATGTAATCAAACGTCAGTTGAAGTATAATATATTTGTCCAATGAATACCCGTTTGTCATCTGCATTTCTTCTTGGTGTAGCAATTTTAATGGCCAGTAGTGTATGTAGGGTTCCCTGGTCTATCTGTACCGTCGTAACTTTCTTCTTCCTTCTCGCTGGTGATTCTAAAATATGCATCGGCGTAATTTTTTCGTAGTAGAGGTCGCCACTGTAGCTGCAGCCCTTGCATTAGGTGTAAATCCTGCTCTTAGGGATTCATCAGGAGTGTTGTGTTCTGAGGTGCCAGGCATACCAAAAATGTTGGTTTCATTAGGATTCTGAAACAGCATCAGAAATAGAAAATACTTCCTCTGGAATTTTCCGTGCATTTTGTGGCTAAGAGCCGCAGGCTTCAAATTCACTAGTAGCATTTGGAACGGTTGCACTATGTTGCATAACCCCCTTCAATAAAGGTGCAAACTGGGCTCTTGGCTCTTAACTGACTGGTTGAATACCATCCAGAACTGAGGTGCCTTGAAGAAGATGTGATTCAGTCATTTAAAGAAGCACCGAGCCAGCTGTGCGGTAAACGAGTCTAGTTCCTAACTCTACGCTCTCTTACACAACTCGGCACTGTTTGTGATCCTTTGTAATTCATAGGCATCGTCTACACATAACTAAATATAAAAATTGTTATTACGAGAGTCCATATTACAACAAAGCAAATGTGGTGTCTTTCCCAGGTATCAGATGAGATGCAATCTGAAATACGCTTTACTGGACACACATACACTTCAAGATACGGAACACATGAGAAACACATGGATACACCTCGTAGAATGTGAAGAAATCACTTTTATTTCCTTAAATATATCTGAGATTATTTTACACAGTAAATCTTCATACCATGCTTTTATGGCTCCCAAAGCCAAATGTCCGTTATTTCACCTAGCGCTTGCCGCCTGAGCCTTAGACTCAAGAAAGTAGTGGATCGTCGAAACCTGCGCTTTCTTTACACAGTGATGTAACACGAGCAAAAAGACATAATATTCTGATTACCACCTTCTGTTGAATTACTCCGTGAGTGTACTTCGAAATGTAAGGACACAATATTACGGTAGGCCAAGTAACTTCAATTGAATCTTGCACTACAGATACGTGACAATATTTTCCATTACAATCACTAGGTCTCCGGAAACGACTGTGGAAACGCTCTAGGAACCTTTCGCTGCCCTGGCACAGAGCCACTGGAGCGCCGCTGCACGGACTTTCTCATCGTTAGAATGTCTCCTTCCCTCAGATGATTCCTCAGCCTGTCGAAAAATGGAATTCGCACGGTGTAAGATTTGGACTTCCCTGTCAAGAAGTATGGGACCTCATCATCATCATCATCAGCATCAGCCACGTCTAAGCGGACTTGATTAGATTGTGCGCACCGTTTCACTTCGGCTGGACATTTGGTCCATACACCTCCAGAATTTCACGATGAATTTAGACATTTTACGGACAAGAATTGCACAGCTCCACGTAAGTTTCGTAGTACAATTGCAGTGGTCACACCATTTCAATCGGACACCGTGATGCATCTCTTAAGTGTACTGCAGTAAAGATATGTCTGCGAAAAAGCCGGAAGATTCATAACCCCTCCGATAATGCGACACTGTTTTCGCGCACGGTCTTAGCGTGGAACGCCTTGCGTAATTTACTTTCAGAAGTTTCTAAGTAAACATCTGTAACTGGTTACGCGATAAACCTTTTCCCGTACTTTAGTGCCAACATCCCAAGCAACCCGCTTAGAAATAATAATGCAGAAGTCAATATTGTGATTTTGAGCCAGAAGAGGGCCGAAACCTTGAGTTACTGCGTATCTCGAGTCTTAACCTTAACCTCATATTTCTTCTGTGATGCGAACTCAGGTTCCGCACTTTTCACTTAGTATTTTTTACGAACTCCATTTTCTTATTAAATTTGTTGCATTTTCAGCTATTTAAAAAAGAAATGCGGTTCTTATTGCACCTCGTTTAATTGCATAGGTGAAGTATGTTGCATTTCTGCCATTTCGCGGACTGTGATTCATCATGTCCTGTACAATTGCAAAGCCAATAGAAAACGTAGGTTACCTACCCGCAAGTGACAGATCGTCTTGCCACATCGAGTGTAATCGTGGGAAAGCGGCGAGAGCTACGAGAAATAGTAGGAACTCCCATAACAGATCTGGCACCAAATTACGTAACGTCCAGTGTTAGTATATACTGTTTAACTGATTCAGAAACAAACCTGACAATACTGAAGGTTTTACGCATACCAGTGTGTATACGAATTTCAGCTACTAAAAACTGACCTGCTCAAGTGAGCAAAAAACTAGTGTAATGTTACGAAAGTTGGTGGCCTGTGGCGACCAGTCACAAAAATGCGGCCTACCCTAGTAAGCTGGAATTAGTGAGACACTACGTCATTCAGTCTAGACATTACCTTCCCCCATGTAAACTTGTTTTCCCCATGACAGCTTCATTTTACTTAATAAAATGATTTAAAGGTTAATTGTGTTCAGTGAACGGAAAGTTAGAACTGACAAAAACAGGGAAACAGTGGTTGTGTATTATTTTGTGAATATCGTCGTGCTCGCAGCACTGTAATCGGATTTCGGGATCTTAATTGCGCGGAATGAGTTTAAACTGGTTCTCGTACATGACTGACTGTGAGAAAGACTTTTTTTCTCATCTTGGTTTCTATTAATAAAGTAATGGAGTACAAGGCGTTGTCCAGATACTTATTGATTTTAGTTCTAGTAGTCTATCTCCTTCTTCCCCTCTCACTGTCCTTTTGCTGCTCCCTTTACTTGTCCATCTCCTCCTCCCTTCTCCCAATCGATGTCCTCCTTTCTGTTTCCATCTGTCTTCCCCACTCTCCCTGCCCAGTATTCCGCTTTCTTTGTCTAGCTCCTCCTCCCCCCCCCCCTTACTGTGTCGTATAATAATATTCGGCTGCATATGTGGGTACGCTCTGCTAAATGCGTTGCGAACAGAGTAGAAGTAAATTTTATATTTATGATGGCATGGTGGAGGCCACAGTTTTGCTGCGTGAACAGCGAAAATGTAGTAATAAATAAACATTTTTAGTTTCACCATTTACCCATATTGTCAGGTAATAATCGCTGTTGGACTAAGAACCACCTACCTATTACGTTTCAGGAGATATGACGTCAAACACACTGAGGTGCGTGAAAAACTGCCGCATCATGCATGACGAGTGAATTTAATATTTCTTTGTTCATAAGCCTACTTGCAGAAAGTATCCACACATGCTGCTGAATGTATCTACACAAATGTATCATAATGCGACACATAGTTCAAGAGAGATGACGTCATAAACACTGACACGTCTGAGAAAATTCCGCATCGTGCATGAATTAAATTTATTCATTACTACTGAGACGCTCCTGCAGACGAGTCAACGGGAGGAAATTCCCGACACGTGACAACGCTTTTGACAGCTTTCAACTGTGAAGCGCAAAAGGCTACAGGTGAAAACAACAGCCGAGTATAGAGCTGTGAAAGATGCTTCGATACGAAAACGTTTACAAAATCTTGTTGAAGACAGGCGGAACAGTTTCACCCAGCGTACATAAACTGTACGTTTTTAATAGAAAACTGGCAAAATGAGTACTCGTGCAATGACAGGTTTCTCAGTTGTAAATGTGCAAATGACTCTGAGCACTATGGGACTGAACATCTGAGGTCATCAGTCGCCTAGAACTTAGAACTACTTAAACCTAACTAACCTAAGGACATCACACACATCCATGCCCGAGGCAGGACTCGAGGCTGCGACCGTAGCAGTCGCGCGGTTTCGGACTGAAGCGCCTAGAACCGTTCGGCCAAAGCGGCCGCCTGTCACTTGTATATGTACTGTATAATGTTTGTTGCAAGTCATTAAATGCACTCGTTATAATTACTGGATGAATAAAGTCTGGGTATTCACGCATCGTGGGCAACACTACTTTTCCACCCCCAGTCCTACCCTTTTGGTAAAGAAGTGGCTTCTATCCCTACATTGACTGTTTCCACACTGTAAGTGATAAGAGTACCAAGTTTGTTTGAATCGGTCCGGTGGTTTAGGATGAGACGTGATACATACATACAAACATACGTTTTATAATATGAATGGATAAAAAAATGGCTCTGAGCACTATGGGACTCAACTGCTGAGGTCATTAGTCCCCTAGAACTTAGAACTAGTTAAACCTAACTAACCTAAGGACATCACAAACATCCATGCCCGAGGCAGGATTCGAACCTGCGACCGTAGTGGTCTTGCGGTTCCAGACTGTAGCGCCTTTAACCGCACGGCCACTTCGGCCGGCTATGAATGGATATCTTTTCTTTTTTCGTGATACCGTTTTGATGAAATACAGCCTTTACTGTGGCCCTAGCTAAGCCGAAGTTACCAGAGAAAACTCTTAAAAATCTGTCAAGTAGTGTGGAGATAAACGTGTTTAAATAACCGGACAGTCAGAAAAGAAAGTTTTAGTAAAACATTAAATCGCAACCTATTTTTTAGTTATCTGATTATCATGAACCAAAACCTATACGGAGCCCCAAACTATGTTCAAGTTACCTGCTGAAACCCCCACAAAAATTCGTCTAGAATTTTTTCTAGAAGATTCTAGAAACAGACAGACGCAACGCTTTTACAGATTTATTATTAGTGTATGTCGCATCCAACGCCGTAGTAGTATTACTTACCCAACAGCGACAGCATTCTTAACTGTTTTAAATCCAATATTAGAGGAAACGGCTTACGAAGAAGAAATTCAAGTGAATCATCGAGACGGCTTTAGAAGGTATGACGTAAGTAACCTCTACTTGGTCATGCAGGGAAGAATCGAATACAGACCTCTAGAATTAACCTTGGCGTTTGATACAAGGTACCCCTTAACATACAAACTTCGAAAAGAAAAGAAGGACTAGCGTGGTTCATATGGTTAAAGCAGCAATGCGTCATGCCGGAAACTGCTTCTCCTTTTTAATGTAACAACTGAGAGAACTTGATATTACACCAAAGACTGAATTGCAGAACTGTTTCGGGAATGACATTACGATAAGCTCTGGCACTGGTCAATCGTCTGTAATCGTGACTGTTTTGAGTGGGATAAAATTCATGCTTCCAAATAAGTAAATGCGTTGGAATGTTTGTCTAGCGAACCGAGTACGCAAGTATCCTGGACACCATATATATATTACCCTACTGCCTACATTTTTGGACGGGCCTACCGTAAGTTCCTTTTAATAATTGTGGACCTTTTTCGATGGTATCGAAATTACTAAGAGAGGATCAAAAGAGTATTGAGATAGTCCATTAGTTCACTCAAACATTGTGATCATATATCTTCTAACAGAATGTTGGTGGGCTTAATTTTTCGAGACTGCGCTGTAGAAATCTAAACGCTGTTCTACGAACAGAGAAATCCTAGATGGATAAGGCATCTCTACTACTCACCACACCCTACTGCATTCCATGAAGTGTTCCATTTTACACATTTTAAGTAGAGTAAACTGGCGTTCTATTGGACGTAATACGAGGGCAATGTATTTGCTACGGAATCTTCATTCCTGCACGTGCCGGCCGGTGTGGCCAAGTGGTTCTAGGCGCTTCAGTCTGGAACCGCGCGACCGCTACGACCGCAGGTTCGAATCCTGGCTCGGGCATGGATGTGTGTGATGTTCTTAGGTTAGTTAGGTTTAAGTAGTTCTAAGTTCTAGGGGACTGATGACCTCAGATGTTAAGTCCCATAGTGCTCAGAGCCATTTGAACCATTCATCACAACAATAAATCTGCACTGCGCCGTATAATCATTCGTGGTGAAGTTGCGTACCTTTGGCTGTTTCAGTTAAGATACTCGATACCCAAGTTTCCCATGAGAAGAAAACAAGAACTCGATACCCAAGTTTCCCATGAGAAGAAAACAAGAAAAACATATAATAAGCCGTGTGCGGAAGTATGATTCCTTCGTATTCTGAACTCTTTCACCGTATCCAGCGCTCTTCGTGGAGACGAGAAGCATTAGACGCCAACAGCGGAGACAGCCTATGTACATTTTTCTGCAATCTCCTCAGTGCTAAGATTTGCTGTCTTTTATTTTCTCGTAGTACTTTCATAACCCATCAGTACCACATAGCACTAAGGAACAGATGATACGGTCATACAGCGATACAGATGTAGTGTGTTCGGAAGCTCCAGCTAAAAGCACTGGTGAATACGAAAAGCCTGGTTTCGCTGGGTTGCAGTACAGTAGCTTTTCGAGCCCAATCTCGCTTCTTAATCGCCGCTGGGAAACTTTGCAGACGCGCGGAAGTTTGTAAATGTGTTTTGGGGACGGCACGGGCATCCGCAGTGTAGCGGGCTGCAGCGTTGGCAGGCGCTACCTGCAGGCGGCGGTCCCAAGACAAATGAATGGGGCAGACAGCGAGCAAACGCCGTCCCCAGGGGGAGGCTTGGCCTGGCGCGCAAGAAAACCCATTAAGCCGCTCTGCAGAGCAGACTCAGAATGAGCATTATGTAATGCGATAGACTTCCCCATACGCTGTGCATCTGACGCCAACGTTTCCACAGCTGATGTGCGTCCACGGACTGTTTCGGAGCTACGAAATATGTCTGCAAACCATAAATTTGATTAGCGAATGTATCATACGCAGTTGCACCATACAGACAAAGGAAGGAAAGAAAAACATAATAATAACTAGGAAAGAGATTTGTAACATATGTCGCAATCCAACTGATTACCGGAAAGCAATATAACGTGAATCTGCGTGAAAGAAAATATCTTGGACAGTGATTGAAATGTACTTGTCGATTCCGGCCATGCGGCGTAAGAAGACACAAAGCAACCATACAGAAACTACTGTGGTTTTGTGACGTCTGAACACACAACGTCTTCATTACAGCTGCCTCCAAAATTTAGAAGCGCATTAAAATAGGCTGCTATCAACCATGACCTTGCTCGGCAATCCATCACAAATGATGGGTGAAGTTTCCAGCATTGGTGCTACTCGACGAGCAGAGATTCACACCTTCGCGTAAGACTGATCTGTCCTCATTTGCATCGGCGACATTCGATGATAAGAGATAAAGGGTTGTTTGTCTTGTTGTTATGATTAATAACCATAATTCTGTATTGTTCGGTCGCTCCTTGGAACGGCAATTTCATTATTAGGGGTGAAAACAAATTAACAGCGTCTTTTATCTACTATTTAGTAGAACGAAAACTCATTACATATGTTTCTCAGTGTTAAAAATTATAAAGACGCAAACGAAATACCGACATTGTCTGTGTATGGGAGTCGATTTAAATCAATGGAAAAAGTTGAAAATTTGCGCCGAACCGTGATTCGGAATCGGATCTTCTGCTTGCTAGGCAGGTCTTCTGACCACTGCGCCATTCGGGCACAGCGGTATTGGCAGCTGCACGCCTCCTGTCAGAGACAAATTCTCAACTTGTCCACACTCTACTAATATACTGCTTCTGCCCATTATCCTTATTATCCGCGGCATTTCGCCGATTCCCGGAAGAATTCGAGCCTGGCCAGAATCCGCTCTGAAGAGATCATTGGTCGACCTCGCCATAATTTTATATATATATATATATATATTTTGTGACAGACATTTTTTTATCGCTGGCATGTGATGAGTCGCGCTGCGAAGCCCGAGTTCGCGAATTTAGCTTCACCCTGTAAAATACACTCCTGGAAATTGAAATAAGAACACCGTGAATTCATTGTCCCAGGAAGGGGAAACTTTATTGACACATTCCTGGGGTCAGATACATCACATGATCACACTGACAGAACCACAGGCACATAGACACAGGCAACAGAGCATGCACAATGTCGGGACTAGTACAGTGTATATCCACCTTTAGCAGCAATGCAGGCTGCTATTCTCCCATGGAGACGATCGTAGAGATGCTGGATGTAGTCCTGTGGAACGGCTTGCCATGCCATTTCCACCTGGCGCCTCAGTTGGACCAGCGTTCGTGCTGGACGTGCAGACCGCGTGAGACGACGCTTCATCCAGTCCCAAACATGCTCAATGCGGCACAGATCCGGAGATCTTGCTGGCCAGGGTAGTTGACTTACACCTTCTAGAGCACGTTGGGTGGCACGGGATACATGCGGACGTGCATTGTCCTGTTAGAACAGCAAGTTCCCTTGCCGGTCTAGGAATGGTAGAACGGTGGGTTCGATGACGGTTTGGATGTACCGTGCACTGTTCAGTGTCCCCTCGACGATCACCAGTGGTGTACGGCCAGTGTAGGAGATCGCTCCCCACACCATGATGCCGGGTGTTGGCCCTGTGTGCCTCGGTCGTATGCAGTCCTGATTGTGGCGCTCACCTGCACGGCGCCAAACACGCATACGACCATCATTGGCACCAAGGCAGAAGCGACTCTCATCGCTGAAGACGACACGTCTCCATTCGTCCCTCCATTCACGCCTGTCGCGACACCACTGGAGGCGGGCTGCACGATGTTGGGGCGTGAGCGGAAGACGGCCTAACGGTGTGCGGGACCGTAACCCAGCTTCATGGAGACGGTTGCGAATGGTCCTCGCCGATACCCCAGGAGTAACAGTGTCCCTAATTTGCTGGGAAGTGGCGGTGCGGTCCCCTACGGCACTGCGTATGATCCTACGGTCTTGGCGTGCATCCGTGCGTCGCTGCGGTCCGGTCCCAGGTCGACGGGCACGTGCACCTTCCGCCGACCACTGGCGACAACATCGATGTACTGTGGAGACCTCACGCCCCACGTGTTGAGCAATTCGGCGGTACGTCCACGCGGCCTCCCGCATGCCCACTATACGCCCTCGCTCAAAGTCCGTCAACTGCACATACGGTTCACGTCCACGCTGTCGCGGCATGCTACCAGTGTTAAAGACTGCGATGGAGCTCCGTATGCCACGGCAAACTGGCTGACACTGACGGCGGCGGTGCACAAATGCTGCGCAGCTAGCGCCATTCGACGGCCAACACCGTGGTTCCTGGTGTGTCCGCTGTGCCGTGCGTGTGATCATTGCTTGTACAGCCCTCTCGCAGTGTCCGGAGCAAGTATGGTGGGTCTGACACACCGGTGTCAATGTGTTCTTTTTTCCTTTTCCAGGAGTGTATATAAAATGGTTCAAATGGCTCTGAGCACTATGGGACTCAACTTCTGAGGTCATCAGTCCCCTAGAACTTAGAACTACTTAAACGTAACTAACCTAAGGACATCACACACATCCATGCCCGAGGCAGGATTCGAACCTGCGACCGTAGCGGTCACGCGGTTCCTGACTGTAGCTCCTAGAACCGCTCGGCCACAACGGCCGGCTAATGTATATATATTGTTCTTTCGGGCATCCTGTAGCATACATTGTCTCACTTGCAAAGTTTTCCTCTCTGATTGAATTTATCGTACATAATAGTTGTTGCAGAAGCATATACTGCCCTTGTAAAAAGGCAGTTTATCATGTCTAACTTCTTTCTGCAATTAGTAAATAACTAATTAAAAAGTCGTATTTTTACTCGACTGTAATAAAATCGCTTTCTGTTCCTTATTAAAGATTCTCTCAAGTAGTTATAAGGCTTTCAAGAAGGGACTAAAACTATTCTGTCTCGAAATATATCCCTATCATATATTTCAACGATCAACAGATTACAGATATCGGTGCATTTTATCCGAATTCCTAATCTGAGCCCACTTCCTCACTACGTTAGGTTTCTTGTTTCTTTGTAATATGTTTTAGTGGATTTGATAAAAATTGTTCAAATGGGTCTGAGCACTATGGGACTTAACATCTGAGGTCATCAGTCTGCTAGAACTTAGAACTACTGAAACCTAAATAACCTAAGGACATCACACACATCCATGCGCGAGGCAAGATTCGAACCTGCGATCGTAGCAGTCGCGCGGTTTCAGACGAAAGCACCTAGAACCGCTCGGCCACACCGGCCAGCTGAGTGCATTTGAAATACCGATAATTCAACCGGTGTTACTGATTTTTAAATGATACACATCTATAATTGTCTCTCCTGCCAAAACTTTCCATTACACTATAACGACATGTAGATTCTAAAACATCAGCAGAAGAACGTGTGCATCAAGAGAGTCTCCCTTTGCCAACGACTTACGTCTTGTAGTCAGTAAATGGTGCCAGCCAACTGCTGGATGGGACCTTTCATTAACAATCAATGCCATACTCTGCTTAATATTTAATTTCTGTGTCCCCTTTAATGGGAAGGGAGCGAATGTGTTATCGATAGCTACGATGCCTCAACGTAGGTGCGCTCGCGTAGGTTGGCACTACGAGAGCGGACGAACAACGCTGACCACAGCGCCCTGTGGCCGACGCTGTGCAGATCTACGAGCGCCGCTGCAGATTCAGCCCATTTTGACCACCAGCAGACGACCAGCCAACATTGTTTCATTTTCATAGTGGGCGAGCCACTATAGATTTTGCCTTTGTAACTTCTAGTCGATGAAAGCTTTGACTGATGTACGGCTTCGCACCTACAGGGTGTTTCAAAAATGACCGGTATATTTGAAACGGCAATACAAACTAAACGAGCAGCGATAGAAATACACCGTTTGTTGCAATATGCTTGGGACCACAGTACATTTTCAAGCAGACAAACTTTCGAAATTACAGTAGTTATAATTTTCAACAACAGATGGCGCTGCGGTCTGGGAAACTCTATAGTACGATATTTTCCACATATCCACCATGCGTAGCAATAATATGGCGTAGTCTCTGAATGAAATTACCCGAAACCTTTGACAACGTGTCTGGCGGAATGGCTTCACATGCAGATGAGATGTACTGCTTCAGCTGTTCAATTGTTTCTGGATTCTGGCGGTACACCTGGTCTTTCAAGTGTCCCCACAGAAAGAAGTCACAGGGGTTCATGTCTGGCGAATAGGGAGGCCAATCCACGCCGCCTCCTGTATGTTTCGGATAGCCCAAAGCAATCACACGATCATCGAAATATTCATTCAGGAAATTAAAGACGTCGGCCGTGCGATGTGGCCGGGCACCATCTTGCGTAAACCACGAGGTGTTCGCAGTGTCGTCTAAGGCAGTTTGTACCGCCACAAATTCACGAAGAATGTCCAGATAGCGTGATGCAGTAATCGTTTCGGATCCAAAAAATGGGCCAATGATTCCTTTGGAAGAAATGGCGGCCCAGACCAGTACTTTTTGAGGATGCGGGGACGATGGGACTGCAACATGGGGCTTTTCGGTTCCCCATATGCGCCAGTTCTGTTTATTGACGAAGCCGTCCAGGTAAAAATAAGCTTCGTCAGTAAACCAAATGCTGCCCACATGCATATCGCCGTCATCAATCCTGTGCACTATATCGTTAGCGAACGTCTCTCGTGCAGCAATGGTAGCGGCGCTGAGGGGTTGCCGCGTTTGAATTTTGTATGGATAGAGGTGTAAACTCTGGCGCATGAGACGATACGTGGACGTTGGCGTCATTTGGACCGCAGCTGCAACACGGCGAACGGAAACCCGAGGCCGCTGTTGGATCACCTGCTGCAATAGCTGCGCGTTGCCCTCTGTGGTTGCCGTACGCGGTCGCCCTACCTTTCCAGCACGTTCATCCGTCACGTTTCCAGTCTGTTGAAATTTTTCAAACAGATCCTTTATTGTATCGCTTTTCGGTCCTTTGGTTACATTAAACCTCCGTTGAAAACTTCGTCTTGTTGCAACAACACTGTGTTCTAGGCGGTGGAATTCCAACACCAGAAAAATCCTCCGTTCTAAGGAATAAACCATGTTGTCCACAGCACACTTGCACGCTGTGAACAGCACACGCTTACAGCAGAAAGACGACGTACACAATGGCGCACCCACAGACTGCGTTGTCTTCTATATCTTTCACATCACTTGCAGCGCCATCTGTTGTTGAAAATTGTAACTACTGTAATTTCGAAAGTTTGTCCGCCTGAAAATGTACTGTTGTCCCAAGCATATTGCAACAAACGGTGCATTTCTATCGCTGCTCGTTTAGTTTTTATTGCCGTTTCAAATATACCCGTCATTTTTGAAACACCCTGTACCTGCTCAGCTCAGCCAAAGCTAAGTAACAATTTACGTATTCATATTCTTCATATAGTAAAGTGGTTTCAATTTACACACAGTACCGAAGTACTTCACCTTTTCCTGCTCCTACTCGCCTCCTTCACTCTTGGCCTATTTTGCAGAAGCAGTTCACAGGAGCAGATCCATGCGCCGCCTTCCAGGCGGGATACAAGAGCGAACATGACGATAATAGTTAGAGAGAGCAATACGTGCAACTCATAATAAATTTTACATGCAAGTTATAATATTTTACCTGCGACTTACAATAGAGACAAGTATTGGGCAGTTCTGATCACTCAAAGTATGAGTCTTACACATGAATTTTACAAACGATTGTTAATGTTCTAGTTTCAAGCCACGGCTGTGGTTGGTCGTCGTGAAGGGAGAAAGCGTACTCCAAGTAAGACTGCTGTCCGTCCTATCAGGTAGCAAGGCATTCGTGCAGGCTGTACAGACTCAAGCCCATGGTGTCTCCACAGCTATGCGAAATTCAGGTACATCTGGTTTTGCTTGTCTAATAATGGGTTCGTTATGGACACTGCCATTGGGTGGCGCTAAGTAGAGTGGAGCTGAGCAAATGTTCCCCTGAGTTCGTGTTTGGACAAAGAGAAGGAGAAGACTTTCTTCGTAGATTCCGAAGCAAGCCTAATAACAGACTGTTTTCAAAAGGGACATAAAATTCTAAAACAATGAGGTGCCAGACAGTTGCACCTGATCTTGTTCTCATTCTAGTCTTGCGTGACAGTTTCCCAGTCGAGTTTCCTAGACGGAGAGGTCAAATATTCCGCGTTTCTCAGTCCCACTGCGTCACCCATGAAAATTGACGTAGTAATCGTTACTACTGTTTAACTCCAGTTCTTTCGGAAGTTTTCCTGAACGCGGTGCCACATTAGAGCACCAAGAACAAAGCCTGGTGAATAATTACTATTCGATCTGCTGTTTATTTTCTGCATAGTTTTTCTGCATTGATGGTAGTATACGACTCCTAATGTTTCTCTGTTACATGATGTGATGCCTGGGAGGTGACGGAAATCAGATAGAATTGTAGCTTTTACGTTACACTTTCTAAAACAAATGAAATACAGATGTAACACTTACAACCGGTGCAAATGTAACATGAAATCCGTGTGGCAGGCTGGTGGTTATCCAATATGTAATCTGCTTGTTTAGTGTGTTTTCCCTTGACTATGCTATTTTTCTTACATTTGTCTGTTCCAAAAGCCGTATTTATATCATTGCTGAATACTTCTGTTATTTTTAGTAATTGGTTGAGTTGTTGATTTGTTGCTGCCATTAGTTTTAGATCATCCATGTATAGCAGATGTGTGATTTTGTGTTGGTATGTTTCAGTAATATTATATCCATAATTTGTATTATTTAGCATGTTGGATACTGGGTTCAGAGCAAGGCAGAAATAGATAGGACTTAATGAGTCTCCTTGGTATATTCCACGCTTAATCTGTATTGGCTGTGATGTGATATTATTTGAATTTGTTTGGATATTAAGTGTGGGTTTCCAATTTTTCAATACTATCTTTTGGAACTATATCAATTTAGGATCTACTTTGCATATTTCAAAAATTTGTAGTAACCATGAGTGGGGTACACTGTCAAAAGCTTTTTGGTAATCAATGTATGCGTAGTGTAGCGACCTTTGTTTGGTTTTCGCTTGATATGTCACCTCTGCATATATTAACGGTTGCTGTTTACATCCTCGTGCTCCTTTGCAGCAGCCTTTTTGTTCAAAAATGGTTCAAATGGCTCTGAGCACTATGGGACTTAACTTCTGAGGTCATCAGTCCCCTAGAACTTAGAACTACTTAAACCTAACTAACCGAAGGACATCACATACACCCATGCCCGAGGCAGGTTTCGAACCTGCGACCGTAGCGGTCACGCGGTTCCAAACTGAAGGGCCTAGAGCCGCACGGCCATTCCGGCCGGCCAGCCTTCTTGTTCTTCATTTATAATTTTGTTCTATGTTGTAGATGTCATTAATTTCTGTGTAATGACTGAAGTTAATATTTTGTATATTGTTGGTAGGTATGTTATGGGGCGATATTTTGCTGTGTCTGCTTGATCTTTACGTTTCAGATAAGATATTCCTTGTGTAAGTGTATCAGGGAATGTGTATGGGTCTGCAATGCAACTGTTAAACAATTTAGTTAGATGTGAATGTGTTGAGGTGAACTTCTTTAGCCAGAAATTTGCTATTTTATCTTTTCCAGGGGCTTTCCAATTGTGTGTAGAATTGCTCGGGTGACTTCATGTTGCAAAATTATCACTTCAGGCATTTGTGGTATCATCTTGTATGAGTCTCTTTCTATTTATATCCACCGTGCATGTCTGTCGTGTTGTACCGGGTTTGACCATATGTTGCTCCAGAAGTGTTCCATGTCTGTTATGTTTGGTGGATTGTCTATTTTAATGTGTGTTTATCTACTGCCGGGTAAAATTTCTGTTGGTTTGTGTTGAATTTTTGGTTTTGTTTCCTTCTATTTTAACTTCTTTTTTGGATCTTATAAGTCGTTTGGCCGTTGCTTGTAATTTTAGCTTCTCTTCATCTAATTGCTTTATCGCTTCTTGTTGTGAGATTTTACCTAATCTTTTTCGCTTTTTATCTGATATTTCATTTCTTATAAATTGTGTTAGCTGTCCAGTGTCTTTTCTCAATTCTTCTATTCTGATCTGTAGCCTGTGTTGCCATGCTGGTTTTGTGACTATCTTCTGTGTGTTGATTGGTTCTGATCTTTGCCTAGTGTGTATATTTAGTGTAGTGAGTGGTCCTATATAAACCAGTAGTTGTAACTCTTCCACAGTTGTATTTCATTTATTTTGTTGTGTATGATTGTGTTGATAGCTGTTATTGTTGTTTCGACTTGTGGGTTATTTGGTGGTCTATACAAGAATGGTCTAATGTCTGTATTTGTGTCTTTGTATTCCATATATGTCAGCTCAATTTTTCTTATACAGGGTGAGTCACCTAACGTTACCGCTGGATATATTTCGTAAACCACATCAAATACTGATGAACCGATTCCACAGACCGAACGTGAGGAGAGGGGGTAGTGTAATTGTTTAATACAAACCATAAAAAATGCACGGAAGTATGTTTTTTAACACAAACCTGCGTTTTTTTAAATTGAACCACGTTACTTTTGTTAGCACATGTGAACATATAAACAAATACGTAATCAGTGCCGTTTGTTGCATTGTGAAATGTTAATTACATCCCGAGATATTGTAACCTAAAGTTGACGCTTGAAACCTCCGACGTTCAGTTGCGTGTTGTAACAAACACGGGCCACGGTCGGCGAGCAGCATCTTCAGGAACATGTTTGCACTGACGATCATGTTTACGAGTGTGGCTGCAGTGCACTGTTGTGGTTTGGTCTAGCTGTCGCAGTGTCCGCATGTAGCGCTTGCTGCTATTGTTATTCTGCATTCGTCTCTGCATGCAGACCAACTGTAGTACGCCGTGTTACCAGACGTCTGTGATAGTGTAATGTTGTAGGAACTGTGACCATGGTGTATTCGAACTCTGAAAAGGCGGAGATGATACTCATCTACGGCGAGTGTCGACGAAATGCAGCTGAAGCCTGCAGGGTGTATGCAGAACGGTACCCGGACAGAGAGCATCCAACGTGCCGCACATTGCAAAACATCTACCGCCAACTGTATGCAACAGGTATGGTCGTAGCACGCAAACGGGTCCGTAACTGGCCCGTCACAGGAGAAGCGGGTGCAGTTGGTGTGATAGTTGCTGTTACCATGAACCCACACATGAGTACACGGGACATTGCGAGAGCCGGTGGACTGAGTCAAAGTAGTGTCATGCGCATACTGCATCGTCACCGCTTTCACCCGTTTTATGCGTCGCTACATCAGCAATTACATGGTGATGACTTTAACCACCGAGTGCAATTCTGTCAATGGGCATTAACAGAGAATGCGTTGCAGTTCTACCAGTTTACCATGAAGCGGGTTTCACAAACCACGGCGCAGTAAATCTACAGAACATGCATTACTGGTCCGTGGACAATCATCGCTGGTTCAGACAGGTAGAGCGACAGCGACCGTGGACTGTAAATGTATGGTGCGGAATCATTGGCTACCACCTTATCGGTCCTCACTTCATTTCAGGGGCCCAAACAGCTGCAACATACATCGGGTTTCTACAGAATGATCTGCCAACATTGCTCGAAAATGTCCACTGGAAACGCGTCGACGTATGTGGTATCAGCATGATGGTGCACCTGCAAATTTCGCAATTAACACTAGGCTGACCCTTGACAGGATGTTCGACGGGCGTTTCATATGACGTGGAGGACGCATAAATTGGCCAGCCCGTTCTCCTGATCTTACACTTCTGGACTTCTATCTGTGGGGTACGTTAAAGGAGAATGTGTACCGTGATGTGCCTACAACCCCAGAGGATATGAAACAACGTATTCTGGCAGCCTGCGGCGACATTACACCAGATGTACTGCGGCGTGTACGACATTCATTACGCCAGAGATTGCAATTGTGTGCAGCAAATGATGGCCACCACATTAAACATCTATTGGCCTGACATGTCTGGACACACACTATTCCACTCCTTAATTGTAAACGGAAACCACGTGTGTACGTGTACCTCACCCCTCATGGTAATGTACATGTGCGTCAGTGAAAAAGACCAATGATAAGGTGTTAGCATGTGGACGTAATGTGCTGTTCCAGTCTCTTCTGTACCTAAGGTCCATCACCGTTCCCTTTGGATCCCTACGTAATTCGGTGCTCTTCGATACACACGATCGTACAGCGGAGGAGTGGAACTCAAGCGTCAACTTTAGGTTACAATATCTCCGGATGTAATTAACATTTTACAATGCAACAAACGGCACTGATTACGTATTTGTTTATATGTTCGGATGTGCTAACAAAACTAACGGGGTTCCATTAAAAAAACGAAGTTTCGTGTTAAAGAACATACTTCCGTGCATTTTTTTGTGATTTGTATTAACCAGTTACACTAGCCCCTCTCCTCACGTTCGGTCTGTGGAATCGATTCGTCAGTATTTGTTGTGGTTTACGAAATATATCTAGCGGTAATGTTAGGTGACTCACCCTGTATATCTAACATGCGTGTCACTTCGTGTTTTATTTGTGCTTGTTCTGGTGGCTGTCTTAAGATGTCGTTTACCTCTGATTGTTTAATTGATGCGTGCTGTTCTTTGTTTGATGTGACTTCTGAAGTTTTCCCGGCGTATTTCTTCTTCTAATAATTTCCGGGTATGCAGCCGGATCCCGTCGACATGTTCTTTGTTTGTTTGCTCTCGGATGTTTAAGTCCGTTACTGTATTTTCTTCTTCTTCTAATTGCACATTATTTTGTTCCAGTATTCTTGTACTTATTGTTTGATGTTTTCTAATTCTGACTGGGGTATCCTGTTATTTTTTATTATTACACGGATCAGATTAGCTAGTCGTTTTTCTGTTAAATCTTTTAATTCTGGGTATCTGGTAATAAATGTTGTTCACACTTGTGATCTGTATCCAGTTGTGTTGGTTCCTAAGTTTGTTGCTTGGCAATAACAGAACATGAAGTGTTGGTTAACTTCATCTGACCATCTCATCCTCTGTCTTTGTTTTCTTTCTAATGTGGTTGCAAGAAGCATATCCTGCAAAACACCTCTATTTGGATTTAAATCATTTTCCGTGTGGCTAGCAGTGTCGTTATCATTGTGGACGGGCATAGGATTGAAGCGTCGTCCCCGACCACGACAGCGCTTGTCAGAGGCTTCATTAGTTCTGTCCTGAACCAACTAATCACAATAAAAAGGGGGTTAGCCCTATTAGTGGTTTGTTCTTTTCGTCGCCTTTTATGACTGGCAGAACATACCGAAGGCCTATTCTTTTCCCGGGCCTCCAAGGGGTTTATTATTATTATTATTAGTAGTAGTAGTGGTTTTATCAATGTTATTATTACTCTCAAATCAACCATGCAAACACAAAATTTGAGCCACTTTTACTGTGCATAAACACCACTTAGTGAATGGGAAGGGTGGGGAGGGGAGGAAGGATAAACCACTTTATCTCACTTGATGCCAGTGTTGGTGTGCCATCCACTTGTCGCCAGCCGATGTACTGTCAGTACTACGTATCGATCTCCCACATAATCACTCTTTGTGCAATGCGATTACTGATAGTCCGCAGCCTTCATCTATCTTAAATGCAAAATGAAGATCTCACATAGTAATTGTAGATGTTGGAAAGTCTGTCTTCATCTGATTCAAAGTCAGCAATCTATGTCAGTAGGTTGATAGCCGTCCAGAAGGCGAAGTAAGAACGTTTTATGTCAAGCACCGTTAAAATTCCATAACATGACGCATGCAGATCACTTGAAAGGATTTTCTGTATGAGTCTCGAGTCAGCTCTGAATGAACTCTCAACCAGTGTCCCATAGAGTGAACTGTAATTGATGCTAGTGTTTCGTTCGTCAGAAACCTCCACTAACTGATCCATCATACTGCATGACCTGAGTGACTGATACTAATTCGTCACAACGCTCCAACTCTTTACACAGTCTTCTCTAGGGTGCCTCTGCAAGGCCGTTTTGCTCATTTCCCCCCCCCCCCCCCCACTATGTCCTTCAGTGCACTAGATTTCCTACAGTATCATCTTTGTCATCAGTCTGATCAATCTGCAATCTTACCCAATGAATAATAGACCACTGGGTAACCTCAGCAATTTTGAATTTGGAAGTTAAAAATGCGAACTCTCGCATCGTTCACACGCTGACACCCCCCCCCCCCCCCCAATCCTGCTGCTTCCCACCGAAGTTTACCGGCTCTCAACTGGCTTACATGCGAATCGTGCAAACCGTCAGTAATTCCTATAGATATTTATCTTCACTCCTGATTGTCCGAAATGGCTGCATCCCACAAAAAAATACCTGTAAGTCTCAGTCGCTCGTTAAACGGAAAGCCTTTTGAGACCGATGAAAAGACTTTTGTAAAACCTTACGTTTCCATATTTTGACGTTTGACGTACAACGTTTTCAGAAAAATCGCACTATATCCAGGTGCTGCTTAAGTGAATCCTTTTTATCTTGGGCATCAGGCAGCCACGTATTAGACAATAGATCTGTAGATGACAGAAGCATAAGCCAAGCGATCTTCTAACAGAGTTCGATCAGTCGACGAAGGATTGCTTTTGTCCAATGGCATATATCGGACAAACGCTGGTACCATAGAATACAAGGAACACGAATGGCTGCACTTAGAAGAATGTTGCTTCCACTGTGCAGTGGAGTGAGCCCATTTTTCATAATTCCTGGTAGGTTACAAGTGTGCCGTTCACAAGTACTCGAATTCAGATCACTGAGTACACAGATATTGCTGTTACTAATTGTGCTGACGTCCTGACCTGATAATTTTATTGCAGTCAGTACCTACTGCCTAATCACATTGAGGTTGCAGCTCTTCTGTCTGTGTTTGCATACAACTAAGTTTGTTTTTGAAACAGGTTCACCATGGGCAAAACACCATTAATTCTAAGATAATTCACGTGTATTATTCAGTCTGAGATGCACATTTTTACTTGGATTAAATGTTGCGACCACTCAGGATCATCTTCAGCTTTAAAACAAAGTGAAAGTAAATATGTTCCATGTAATATTTTACAGTAAATCGAAAAGGAAGCAGCTGTACCTAAATGTAGAATTTACTTAAGTAGTTGAGTCAGCAACCCGTCTTGTATACTCAGAACCACATATCATAACACTGAGTTCTGCAAGTGCTGTCAGTATTTTAGGTATGTGTATAGCAGAAGCAGGGAAGAGGATTTTCGTACACTCGTCGCCTACTGGAGCGCAACAAAACTGCAGTGGCTCAACATTCTGCATCCACAGACCATTCTGTGGTGTCACCGCCAGACACCACACTTGCTAGGTGGTAGTTTTAAATCGGCCGCGGTCCATTAGGACATGTCGGAACCACGTGTCGCCACTGTCAGTGATCGCAGACCGAGCGCCACCACACGGCAGGTCTAGAGAGACTGACTAGCACTCGCCCAGTTGTACGTACGACTTTGCTAGCGACCACACTGACGAAGCCTTTCTCTCATTTGCCGAGAGATAGTTAGAATAGCCTTCAGCTAAGTCCATGGCTACGACCTAGCAAGGCGCCATTAACAATTTCTAGAGAGAGTCTCACTTGTATCATCAAGAATGCTGTATACAAATGATGGATTAAAGTTAAGTATTCCAGCAGCTACGTACTTTTCTTTATAGCATTCATTACGTATCCTGTATCAGACTTAACGCAAGCCGGCGTGAGTTAACGCGTGCCCTTTCGGCTTCCTCGCCTTGTGTCGAGACTGTCTTGTCTAGACACAACACATTCAACGGATTATGGGTAAATTAAGACATTAGTCACACAGTCTTTTCCCACCAAGATTCAGTTGTCAGCGAAGCTGTGGAAATACAATTAGCAGACAACCTACTAAACCGATATGAGGGTTACAGGCTCAAAAAATCATGGAAAAACCTGGTTTCACGTCTGCGTTCTCAAAGGAGGTGTTGTTCTAGGCCTTCACTGCCTGGAATTCCAACATATGTCACCATTAATAATAAACCACATACTTTATCAGCACTGTGGATTCGCCGAATCTGCCCGTGCTTTGCTTGTTTCCGTAAGGCTTTATTTGCGACTGACGCTCTTATTATTAAAACTACACTACTGGCCATTAAAATTGCTACACCACGAAGATGACATACTACAGACGCGAAATTTAACTGCCAGGAAGAAGATGCTGTGATATGCAAATGATTAGCTTTACAGAGCATTAACACAAGGTTGGTGCCGGTGGCGACACCTACAACGTGTTGACATGAGGAAAGTTTCCAATCCATTTCTCATACACAAACAGCAGCTGACCGGCGTTGCCTGGTGAAACGTTGTTGTGATGCCTCGTGTAAAGAGGAGAAATGCGTACTATTACGATTCCGACTTTGATAAAGGTCGGATTGTAGCTTATTGCGATTGCAGTTTATCGTATCGCGACATTGCTGCTCGCGTTGGTCTCGATCCACTGACTATTAGCAGAATATGGAATCGGTGGGTTCAGGAGGGTAATACAGAACGCCGTGCTGGATCCCAACGGCCTTGTACCACTAGCAGTCGAGATGACAGGCATCTTATCCGCATAGCTGTAACGGATCGTGCAGCCAAGTCTCGATCCCTGAGTCAACAGATGAGGATGTTTGCAAGACAACAACCATCTGCACGATCCGTTCGCCGACTTTTGCAGCAGCATGGACAATCATCTCGGAGACCATGGCTTCCGTTACCCTTGACGCTCCATCATAGACAGGAGCGCCTATGATGGTGTATTCAACGACGAACCTAGGTGCACAAATGGCAAAACGTCATTTTTTTTCGGATGAATCCAGGTTCTGTTTACAGCATCATGATGGTCGCATCCGTAATTGGTGACATCGCGGTGAACGCACATTTGAAGCGCGTATTCGTCATCGCCATACTGGCGTATCACCCGGCGTGATGGTATGGGTGTCACTGGTTACACGTCTCGGTCACCTCTTGTTGGCATTGACGGCACTTTGAACACTGGACGTTACATTTCAGATGTGTTACGACCCGTGGCTCTACCCTTCATTCGATCCCTCTGAAACTCTAGATTTCAGCACGATAATGCACGAGCGCATGTTGCAGGTACTGTACGGGCCTTTCTGGATACAGAAAATGTTCGACTGCTGCCCTGGCCAGCACATTCTCCAGATCTCTCACCAATTGAAAACGTCTGGTCAATGGTGGCCGAGCAACTGTCTCGTTACAATACGCCAGTCACTACTCTTGATGAACTGTGGTATCGTGTGAAAGCTGCATGGGCAGCTGTACCTGTACACGTCATCCTAGCTCTGTTTGACTCAATGCCCAGGCGTATGAAGGTCGTTATTACGGGTACAAGTGGTTGCTCTGGGTACTGATTTCTCAGGATCTATGCACCCAAATTGCCTGAAAATGTAATCACATGTCAGTTCTAGTATAATATTTTTGTCGAATGAATAGCCGTTTATCATCTGCATTTCTTCTTGGTGTAGCATTTTTAATGGACAGTAGTGTATTATCTTTGATGAACGCGTGTTTATTCCACATAATGAAATGCGTTAAAAATCTCGTAAACCACTCACCCTGATTACGCTTGGAAGATTGTTAACCGAAATGTCGAATACAAGGCAACAGCAGCCCGCATGCACTCCCGAAATATGATGGAATAATCGATACGCCGGGAGAACTTCATGAAACACACACCCTTCCTATGAGTTTTCGTATTTCCGGCATTTCACTAATACAGGACCTACAAATACATATCCTTGTTATCACTGATTTTGTAACAGCTCCTGAATCCATGGCAACATAAAAAGTAATTGTTACTGGAGTAGGAAATGTTCCATAACTCACATACGCCAAACGAAATTTACTGTTTGTGTATACTGAGATTTTAGTTATTTTACTAAATCAGTGGAGTATGTTAGAAGATACTGTAGGATGAGACTTTCGGTTTTCGTGAGCAGCAACAGTGAACGGGCGGCGCTCCGCCCTTGTGCGCGACAGAATTTTCGGCGGAAGCGGCTGTCCGCGCAGCGAACCAGCAACATGAAAAATGGAAATGCCGGCAGGACAGGAGGGGGGCGCCAGGAAGGCCCGTCAGCTGGCGTAACACCGGCGACAGATCGCCGTTACGTTACGTCCCGTCCCGTCGCGCCAGCGCTGCGCTGACGCAGGGAGCTGCAAGAGTGATCGCGGGCAGAGGACGGGGCGCCGGCGTCCAGCGGATGGCTTTGGTGCGGGAGACGCGCCTCGCACAGTTGGAGGGAAAACCTGGCACGGCAGTGGGTGCGAATCACGTATTTTATTTTCGAGCGACAGTGATGAGAAAAACGTTGCAAATCGGTGCTACCGCTATCGACCACCCAGCTGTAATCAGGGTGTCTAAATGACAGTAGTGCAAGTGATACCGCAAGTTTTTCAACAAAAATAATAATTAAATATATTTTTGTAAATGTATAAGGAGACAACCCATAACTTACACTACTGGCCATTAAAATTGCTACACCAAGAAGAAATGCAGATCATAAACGGATATTCATTCGACAAATATATTATACTACAACTGACATGTGATTACACATTCAGGCAATTTGAGTGCATAGATCCTGAGAAATCAGTACCCAGAACAACCACGTCTGGCCGTAGTAACGGCCTTGATTCGCCTGGGTATTGAGTCAAACAGAGCTTGGATGGCGTGTACAGGTACAGCTGCCTGCAACTTAAAGACGATACCACGGTTCATCAAGAGTAGTGACTGACGTATTGTGACGAACCAGTTGCTCGGCCACCATTGCCAGTCTTTTCAATTGGTGATAGATCTGGAGAATATGCCGGCCAGGGCAGCAGTCGAACATTTTCTGTACCCAGAAAGGCCCGTACAGAACCTGCAACATGCGTTCGTGCATTAGCCTGCTGAATTGTAGGGTTTTGCAGGGATCGAATGTAGGGTAGAGCCACGGGTCGTAACACATCTGCAATGTAACGTGCACCATGGTTCGTCGTTGAGTACAACATCGCAGGCGCTTCTGTGATGCTGCGTCAAGGGTAACAGCAGCCATGGTCCCCGAACTGATAGTCCATGCTGCTGCAAACATCGTCGAAATGTTCGTGCAGATGGTTGTTGTCTTGCAAACGTCCCCATCTGTTGGCTTACGGATCGAGACGTGGCTGCACGATCCGTTACAGCCATGCGGATAAGATGCCTGCGATCTCAACTGCTAGTGGTACAACGCTGTTGGGATGCAGCACGGCATTCCGTATTGCCCTCCTGAACCCACCAATTCCATATTCTGCTAACAGTCATTGGTCGTCGAGCAACGCGAGCAGCAATGTCGCAATACGATAACCCGCAATCGGGATAGACTACAATCCGACCTTTATCAAAGTCGGAAACGTGATGGTACGCATTTCTCCTCCTTACACGAGGCATCACAACAATGTTTCACCAGGCAACGCCGATCATCTGGTTTGTGTATGAGAAATGAGAACTTTCCTCTTGTCAGCGCGTTGTAGGTGTCGCCACCGGAGCCAACCTTGTGTGAATGCTCTGAAAAGCTAATCATTTGCATATCACAGCATCTTCTTCCTGCCGGTTAAATTTCTTGTCTGCGGCACGTCATCTTCGTGGTGTAGCAATTTTAATGGCCAGTAGTGTAGATCTCTGCCTGAGAGATGTACATTTAGATGTAACTTTGTTCTAGTTTCAGTTAGATACTCACTTGTCAGGGTTTATATATCTTAAACTGAAGAGCCAAAAACTGGTACATCTACCTAATATCATGTAGGTTTCCCGCGAGCACACAGAAGTGCCGCAACACGACATGTCACGGCTCGACTAACGTCTGAAGTAGTGCTGGATGCAATTAACACAATTATGCAGAGCTGTCCATAAATCCTTAAGAGTACAAGGCAGTGGAGATCTCTTCTGAACAGCATGTTGCAAGGCATCCCAGATATGCTCAGTAATGTCCATGTCTGGGCAGTTTGGTGGCCACCGGAATTGTGTAAGCTCGGAAGAGTGTTCCTGGAGCTACTCTGTGGAAATTGTGGACGTGCAGGCTGTCGCATTGTCCTGTTGCAATTGCCCAAGTCCATCGGAATACCCAATGGACATGAGTAGATGCCCCCCCCCCCCCCCCCCATGAACCATGGACCTTGCCGTTGGTGGGGAGGCTTGCGTGCCTCAGCGATACAGATAGCCGTACCGTAGGTACAACCACAACGGAGGTGTATCTGTTGAGAGGCCAGACAAACGTGTGGTTCCTGAAGAGGGGCAGCAGCCTTTTCAGTAGTTGCAGGGGCAACAGTCTGGTTGATTGACTGATCTGGCCTTGTAACAATAACCAAAACGGCCTTGCTGTGCTGGTACTGCGAACGGCTGAAAGCAAGGGGAAACTACGGCCGTAATTTTTCCCGAGGGCATGCAGCTTTACTGTCTGATTAAATGATGATGGCGTCTTCTTGGGTAAAATATTCTGGAGGTAAAATAGTCCCCCATTCGGATCTCCGGGCGGGGACTACTCAAGAGGATGTCGTTATCAGGAGAAAGAAAACTGGCGTTCTACGGATCGGAGCGTGGAATGTCAGATCCCTCAATCGGGCAGGTAGGTTAGAAAATTTAAAAAGGGAAATGGATAGGTTAAAGTTAGATATAGTGGGAATTAGTGAAGTTCGGTGGCAGGAGGAACAAGACTTCTGGTCAGATGACTACAGGGTTATAAACACAAAGTCAAATAGGGGTAATGCAGGAGTAGGTTTAATAATGAATAGGAATATAGGAATGCGGGTAAGCTACTACAAACAGCATAGTGAACGCATTATTGTGGCCAAGATAGATACGAAGCACACATCTACTACAGTAGTACAAGTTTATATGCCAACTAGCTCTGCAGATGACGAAGAAATTGAAGAAATGTATGATGCAATAAAAGAAATTATTCAGACAGTGAAGGGAGACGAAAATTTAATAGTCATGGGTGACTGGAATTCGAGTGTAGGAAAAGGGAGAGAAGGAAACGTAGTAGGTGAATATGGATTGGGGCTAAGAAATGAAAGAGGAAGCCGCCTGGTAGAATTTTGCACAGAGCACAACTTAATCATAGCTAACACTTGGTTTAAGAATCATGATAGAAGGTTGTATACATGGAAGAACCCTGGAGATACTAAAAGGTATCAGATAGATTATATAATGGTAAGACAGAGATTTAGGAACCAGGTTTTAAATTGTAAGACATTTCCAGGGGCAGATGTGGACTCTGACGACAATCTATTGGTTATGACCTGTAGATTAAAACTGAAGAAACTGCAAAAAGGTGGGAATTTAAGGAGATGGGACCTGGATAAACTGAAAGTACCAGAGGTTGTACAGAGTTTCAGGGAGAGCATAAGGGAACAATTGACAGGAATGAGGGAAAGAAATACAGTAGAAGAAGAATGGGTAGCTTTGAGGGATGAAGTGGTGAAGGCAGCAGAGGATCAAGTAGGTAAAAAGACGAAGGCTAGTAGAAATCGTTGGGTAACAGAAGAAATATTGAATTCAATTGATGAAAGGAGAAAATATAAAAATGCAGTAAATGAAGCAGGCAAAAAGGAATACAAACGTCTCAAAAAGGAGATCGACAGGAAGTGCAGAATGGCTAAGCAGGGATGGCTAGAGGACAAATGTAAGGATGTAGAGGCTTATCTCACTAGGGGTAAGATAGATACTGCCTACAGGAAAATTAAAGAGACCTTTGGAGATAAGAGAACCACTTGTATGAACATCAAGAGCTCAGATGGAAACCCAGTTCTAAGTAAAGAAGGGAAAGCAGAAAGGTGGAAGGAGTATATAGAGGGTCTATACAAGGGCGATGTACTTGAGGAAAATATTATTGAAATGGAAAAGGATGTAGATGAAGGTGAAATGGGAGATACGATACTGCGTGAAGAGTTTGACAGAGCACTGAAAGACCTGAGTCGAAACAAGGCCCCCGGAGTAGACAACATTCCAGTAGAACTACTGACGGCCTTGGGAGAGCCAGTCCTGACAAAACTCTACCATCTGGTGAGCAAGATGTATGAAACAGGCGAAATACCCTCAGACTTCAAGAAGAATATAATAATTCCAATCCCAAAGAAAGCAGGTGTTGACAGATGTGAAAATTACCGAACAATCAGTTTAATAAGCTAGAGCTGCAAAATACTAACACGAATTCTTTACAGACGAATGGAAAAACTAGTAGAAGCCTACCTCGGGAGAGATCAGTTTGGATTCCGTAGAAATACTGGAACACGTGAGGCAATACTGACCTTACGACTTATCTTAGAAGAAAGATTAAGGAAAGGTAAACCTACGTTTCTAGCATTTGTAGACTTAGAGAAAGCTTTTGACAATGTTGACTGCAATACTCTCTTTCAAATTCTAAAGGTGGCAGGGGTAAAATACAGGGAACGAAAGGCTATTTACAATTTGTACAGAAACCAGATGGCAGTTATAAGAGTCGAGGGGCATGAGAGGGAAGCAGCGATTGGGAAGGGAGTGAGACAGGGTTGTAGCCTCTCCCCAATGTTATTCAATCTGTATATTGAGCAAGCAGTAAAGGAAACAAAAGAAAAATTTTGAGTAGGTATTAAAAACCATGGAGAAGAAATAAAAACTTTGAGGTTCGCCGATGACATTGTAATTCTGTCAGAGACAGCAAAGGACTTGGAAGAGCAGTTGAACGGAATGGATGGTGTCTTGAAGGGAGGATATAAGATGAACATCAACAAAAGAAAAACGATGATAATGGAATGTAGTCGAATTAAGTCGGGTGATGCTGAGGGTATTAGATTAGGAAGTGAGACACTTAAGGTAGTAAAGGAGTTTCGCTATTTGGGGAGCAAAATAACTGATGATGGTCGAAGTAGAGAGGATATAAAATGTAGACTGGCAATGGCAAGGAAAGCGTTTCTGAAGAAGAGAAATTTGTTAATATCGAGTATAGATTTAAGTGTCAGGAAGTCATTTCTGAAAGTATTTGTATGGAGTGTAGCCATGTATGGAAGTGAAACATGGACGGTAAGTAGTTTGGACAAGAAGAGAATAGAAGCTTTTGAAATGTGGTGCTACAGAAGAATACTGAAGATTAGATGGGTAGATCACATAACTAATGAGGAAGTATTGAATAGGATTGGGGAGAAGAGAAGTTTGTGGCACAACTTGACCAGAAGAAGGGATCGGTTGGTAGGACATGTTCTGAGGCATCAAGGGATCACCAATTTAGTATTGGAAGGCAGCGTGGAGGGTAAAAATCGTAGGGGGAGACCAAGAGATGAATACACTAAGCAGATTCAGAGGGATGTAGGTTGCAGTAGGTACTGGGAGATGAAGAAGCTTGCACAGGATAGAGTAGCATGGAGAGCTGCATCAAACTAGTCTCAGGACTGAAGACAACAACAACAACAACAACATGAGTAGATGCAGATGATCAGACAGGATGCTTACATACATTTTAAGGTGGGAGTATAAATGGTCAGATTTGCACCTTACATGAGACCTTTACAAATCGCAATGAGAAGGTTAAGATGACACCTAACGTAAATCGACACTATGAGAACATTTGCCTATCAATATGTAATGCAGAAAGGGATGACTGTCAATCGACAGTAGTTAACACACCATTCCTATACAGTGCATGTCTTTGAGGGGAAGGTAGAACAGCGAACACGAGTTGAATCGCTTTTACTTTTGAAAAGCCTGCTCCACAGTGGCGTAGCAAAACCGTGCTGCAGGAGTTACGCCAGCAACCACTTAAAGGGGTGGGATAAAGGAGGACAGCGACCCCAGGCCAGGTGATTCAAGCTGGAGGGCCGCCTGTTGCGAGAGCATCGGTACAAGAGCAGAGAAGAAGCTTTAGAAAACTGCGTTTCGATATTCCAACGGGATACAAACAAAAGCAAATGACGCATTTTCGTCCAGCGAATGTGACACACGGAAAGGTCAATATATTTTAGGCGTCTAGAACGGGCACAAACCGTCCGATTGGCGGAAACTCACTAGGAAGGAGAAAGCTACTGAAATTTCGACGCAGTTTGATAGAAGGGACGATGCGATTGGTAGAGGGTGTTTCTACAAAATAAGAGGAACGCTGCTATTGGTCGAAAAAAGCCGTGACGTGAAAAAAGACCCCAAGTGGAGGGAGTCAGTTCTGCCATGAGTAAGACAAGAGAGAAATTTTGTGGGGGACTCTTCTCTGAACTGGCGTTAAGTGCAGAAAGGAGCACTTAACGCTCTGTATGACACAGAAAAGAAAATGGTGTGGACACTGTGTTCATAGTGGCTGCACTCCAGCTAAAATTAGCTGTCGAAAGTTTAGCTTCAACTGTGAAGAAACGAACCAGCCTAATTAGTTAATTGTTCTTGCTAGAACTGAGAGGGCACTATAATACGCATGCTGCTCCAACCATTCACGTGTATATTGCCACATAAAAAGACTAGGGCTCAGTACATGTTTTCTCGCACAACGAGAAACTTAGGGAAAGTCTCTGCTGGAGAGTTCGGGAAAAGGCCAGATTAGTTTTGTAGGAATTTCAGTGGGGGAGAGTGGCCTTGCAGACAGCAGCACGTTGTAGTTTAAGGTAAATACCGCATGCAGAGGCGTAAACGTTTTTGGTTCACCAGCTTCCGTCCACTGTAAACTCGAGCGGCCTTGGGTAATCTTGCTCTCAAATTTGTCACTTGACTAACCATCCACCGCAGACTTGATTGTCATCCTAAATAGTACCGAACTTTGAACCGGAATCGGACGATTTTCGTCGTACTCACCAACATCATAACTTGTGTATAGGAGCAATTTTGTTAAGAAACGTCCAATTAAACTTTCATATTTTTATGCTTAGTATTAATGTAAAGAAACTTCCAATTAAACTTTTATAATATTGTGCTTAAGATTAATGTTCTTTCAGACAGTTAATTTTTAACATGGTTGTGGATAAACTTATTTCACTTTTTAATGTTGGCAATATGTGTTATCCATTGCGCTGTTTTTATGTTGACGAGTTGAAAACTGTGTGAAAATCTGTAATTTGGTGAGAAATATTGCGACATTAAACTTGTCATTTCACCTCACACAGTTGTTCTCAATTCAGGAAAGAGCAAGCAAAAACAAAACCCTCACAACCTTACAACGTGTCACCTCAGAGTCGTATCTATATGTTTCACGGGTTCCATATTACTCCAACTGCACATGCCCCACATCATTATAGAGCCTCCAACAGCTTGGTCAGCCCCCTGCTGACATGCACGGCCCGTGGATTCATGAGGTTGCCACCATACACGTACAAATCTATCCACTCGACACAATTTGAAACGAAACTCGTCCGACAAAGCAACATGTCTGCAGTCATCAACAATCCAATGTCAGTGTTGATGGGCCCAGGCGAGGCGTAAAGCTTCGTGTCGTGTAGTCATGAAGGGTAGACGAGTGGGCCTTCGGTTCCGAAAACCCATATCGAGGATATTTTATTGAATGGTTCGCACAATGACGCTTGTTGATAGCCCAGCAATGAAATCTGCTGCAATTTGCCGAAGGGTTGCACTTCTGTCAAGTTGTACGAATCTCTTCAGTCATCTTCGGTCCCGTTCTTACAGGATGTTCTATCCGGTCCCACCGATGTTGTAGATTTTTGCCGGTTTTCTGATATTCAAGGTACGCTAGTGAATTCACGGTACACTAGTGAAATGGTGGAATGGGAAAATCCCCACTTCATGGCTACGTCGGAGATTCTATGTCCCATCACTCGTGCCCCGACTATAGCACCACGTTCAGACTCACTCAAATCTTGGTAACCTCCCATTGTAACATGTGAGCCAGACACTTGTTGTCGTTTATAGGCGTTGCCAATTGCAACGCCTTATTCTGCCTGTTTACGTATCTCCATATTTAAATACTCATGGCTATACCAGTTTCTGTGGCGCTTCGGTGTATAACGATTCGTGTCGACTCCTCTTTTTTTAAAATTATAGACAACGTGATAAGGACCACAGCACAGTCGAAATCGGTATCTGGATTTTGAAATACTTTTGCTTTCATTGTCGCGGCAAAGAGATGAAGCTGTACACTGCCTGATAATTAATGTGAATCACCCAGAAGTGATGGTCAGATGTTAGTGCAGCTTAATACATGAAGAGTATCGCTGGAACACCGCTCTGAGTGGTAGGATCCTTACCACATAGGACAGGCTGCCACGCCGTGCCAGACTTTACCTGTGCAGGGTGTGCGGTCCAAGGCTCCGTCTGTCGCTCGTCTTTCCTCGGCCGTGTTCGGAAACACCCGGAACAGCTCGAAGCCTCTTTTAGTATTGCGGCGTGGCATTTTTGGGTCGATACAACTCTATTGAGATCGGCAGAATCATGGTGTCATCGCCCTTTACCCTTCGCTGTTTGATGTGGAGGACATTCACAGGTTGAGAAGTTGTTCGCACAATGAAAGGCAGCCAGCCATCTACAATCGCAAGCAATTTAAATGAATGGGAATGATAGAACAGAGGGATGAGAATTTTCAGTATATATTATGCAGTCGATCTAGCGACGGGTACTGCAGATTCGCTATGAAACGTTACAGTACAATGCATAAAGAAAGAGATTTAGTTGGCAATGAAAGAGCCAACATTTACAACGATCTACAGACGGTTTTCATTGCTCTCTACACCAAGAAACACTTTGTGCTAAATTCGCAGGCATGGAGCATGTGAAGAAATTGATGGTGCGAACAAAAAATTTCTCAAATCGCATGCATCATTCCGCTGTCAGTTGCTACAGTTTTCGAGGGACCTGAAAGAAGACTATGGAGATTTTTTGTATTAATGCAAAGTACGTTGGTCAAACCAAGAGGACAGCTTGGAATAATTTTTCAGTTTGAAACTCGCTATTGTTGTATTTATGAAGAAACAAGGAGTGCATGGACGAAAAGTAGAGAATCCAGAATGTATTACACACTGTCCACAGTAGGACACTGCAAGGAGGGAAACTAACTTCGTCAGGTTTGTTATGGATGCATTTAAAGAGAAAATCGCCTTGTAGAAATGACACATTCTGATAAACACACTCCAGTTCCCTCAGGCCAGTTCCCTCAGTGCAGTTCCCTAAATTCACTGGCATTAAAGGGAAACGGGATGTCTAAAGAATTCATTGTGGCCTTGAAAGAATTACAAATTTAGTTTTCTACTTCTTTCGAGGACACTGTCAAACCTACATCTGTTTTCTAAACCGTTTGCCGTTTCCGTTGAAAGCGTACTTTTGTATGTGCAGTTGTAACTGACTGATCTGCAAGGTAGGTCCCGCTTTACAGATTGATCCATTTATCGGTAACACTGTCCAGGACTTCCATATTGCTTTCTTCAGGTAGAGTTCCCACATCTCCGTAACGAAATTGCGAAAATATTTCGATCAACATATGTGTGTGGAAGACGTTTTCTTGATTATGAAACTAAATAAGTCACTATTACGTAGGAACGTGAGTGCGAAAATTGGCGAAATTATCTACATTCCTTGATATCCCGACACTTTCGCATATATTCAGTGAACAAAAAATAATTAAATAGTACTGTAAATATGTTTAGTTTTTATGTGTATTGTTGAAGAATAGGAAATGTAAAAGTAAGTCTTACGCAGTGCGACTGCACTGGCATTTAAATGAGGGACACTTGCTGCTTTCCCCTCCACACGCTCACACAGCGCTGCATGGTGGTGGGCGAAACGTGCCGTATAGGCTGAGTGCTATGGGCACTCCTGCCATGGCACGGCCGGTGGGCGCAGTTCTTGGCTGCCTCTGCTACATATGATCCATGGAGGACATCGAGAAAGTTCAAAGGAGGGCAGCTCGTTTTGTATTACCGCGAAATAGGGTATATCAGATTATATGTCTCGTCCCAAAAGAAATATCACACGAAAACACGTCAGACGCACCATTGTAAAGAAAGTCTATATCATACAGACAATGACACTGACTCTATCGTGACACATCAGTAACTTCTAAAGAAGCGATCTTTGTTCTTTTTGATGCTGTGAAATCCCCTTTTGGAGGAAAATTTCCGTAACCCGGAAAACCAATAATTTTGGGTAGGCTACTCATTTACGAGCTGTTCTACGAATTTAATGTGCACAACTTCTAATGCATAACGCGATTTTTTGGCCCTAAATATAGGTCCTAATGTGGGAGATTTACGCAATGTGACAGGAAGGTATCTGAGAGATAAATCTTTTGTCTAAACGCTCTAAATCATACATTAGATCATCACGACTCTTAAAAAGGAGACAGTAGAACATTTGACTAATACCATCTGTATAAAAATCAGATTAGTGTTTGTGTGGATAGTATTGGTACTTAGCTGCATGAGAAATTACATGCTGTTAACTCAAACTGACTGTTTGAAGCTCAATATCGAAACGCGCAATTTCCTGATGGAAAACAGTGGCTGAATGCTTGGTGACTGGCTGAAGAGTTCATACATGGGGTATGATGAACCTTTATTCCAAAAGTGAGGAATAAGAATGACCTGGCTCGTCGATGCTGCTATGAATGCTCATCGTAATTTAATTTCTGTTCACCACAATGAACGCCGCTGTCATGCATGCTCTCTGAAACAGACGCCGGTTCATCGCTACAGTTAGAGTGCTATACATTTGTCTCTTACTTACGCCCTGCTCTCCTTTGCCCGCCAAACAGTGCCAATCGTCAAGGGCGAAAATACAAAACACTGCGTCCCAACAGTGAGGTATCTGTCCAGCAAGGAGGATCCCGTTGAAGCGTTGCATCGAGATCAGGGGCTGATCACGTAGCAGAAGTCTCCCCTACTACCAGGAAACGTCTGCTTCTCCTCTGTGCTCCACACGTCACGCGGCGACACAATGACCGCGCACTCAAGGCTATCACATTATTTTTCGCAGCCTTTGTTTTCAAAAGCAGCCGATTGCTCTCTACAAAGGCTTCCCACACCTACTGCTTGCGTCGCCTCCCCATCCTTGTATGGATTTTAGGTTGGATGAGGTTGTAAATGGCTCTGAGCACTATGGGACTTAACATCTGTGGTCATCAGTCCCCTAGAACTTAGAACTACTTAAACCTAATTAACATAGAGACATCACAAACATCCATGCCCGAGGCAGGATTCGAACCTGCGACAGTAGCAGTCGCGCGGTTCCGGACTGAAGCGCCTAGAACCGCTCGGCCACCACGGCCGGCTCCGTTCATCTATCTAGACTAAAATGCACTGTGGCTTCTCACTAACATACACAAAAAAATCGGAAATCAGTACATCACTATGTTAAAGAAGAGAAAGTGAAGCTACGTTAGAGGACGGTACTACCGGCCAAACAGGTCCAAGATCTTCAGTAAAAACATTCTCAATGCTGTCCCAATGATACTCTTCGTCTAAATTTTGCAACCACTCTCAGATTAAGTGAAAAGCGCATGGAAAATTGACTGCTGCATTTCATACTCTGTGATCAACGACAAAAACAATGTTAAAGCTCATCAATTTCTCCAAATTAAAGTGTGAAGTGCAACGTTAAGTTTCCCAATTACATTAATAAGTTAGGTTCTAAAATAGGAACCAAAAGTTAAAGCATGGAGTCTTAGGGAGACATTAAAGTACATACAAAAGTTGTAACGGAATCACAACTATTGGACATCCTTTGGGTGTTACTATGCTGATGAAATCCCGACGTGACAACACGAAAAACAGACTAAGTTTGTGCAAATATGCCAGCACGAAGTCCTACACTATCAAAGCGGTAAAGGAGACGTGAAATAGAAAATATAGCCGGCAGCGGTGACCGAGCAGTTCTAGGCGCTTCAGTCCGGAACCGAGCGACTGCTACGGTCGCAGGTTCGAATCCAGCCTCTGGCATGGCTGTGTTTGATATCCTTAGTTTAGTTAGGTTTAAGTAGTTCTAAGTTCTAGGGGACTGATGACCTCACCTGTTAAGTCCCATAGTGCTGAGAGCCATTTGAACCATGTAGAAAATGTATAGTCCTCCCGGCACGCCACTGTTACATTGAAGAATTCTGGTCCTTCACTGATGGGCAGAATGGAGGGGTATCCATGTTGTATCGAGTGATTTCGTGGCGATGTCTTGACGGGGTTGCGCGCTACTGTGGACTGATTTCTGCTGCAGGAGTACGAACCCGATTAATTGTTTCATGGTGTGTTACCATGCTTGTGATTGGCTCCAGTGGATTTCTGCGGAAATAGCAAACAGTTCCGCCTGCGCTTCGAACGTAGCTGCTTGCATCTCTCGGTGTGCTGACACGGCAGCTAGTGCCGCCCCCTGTTCGTCCGATGGTACGACTCGTCTGTTTGAGTTCGCAAGGCCTCTGGTCTGTCGGCGCGCTCGCCGTGGTACTGCCGCGGTGTACACTCAGGTAACAAAAGTCATCGAACACCTCCTGATCTCCAGTCGGACCTCCTTTTGCCTGGCGTGGTGTAGCAACTCGACGTGGCACGGACTGAACAAGTCATTGTAAGCCCCTGTAGATATACTGAACCATGCTGCCTCTATAGCCCTCCATAATTGTGAAAGTATAGCCAATGCAGCATTTTTTGCACGAAGTGATCTCTCGATTTTGTCCCATGAATATTCAGTGGGGTTCATGTCGGGCGATCTGGGTGACCGCCTCCTGCGCAAGGGAAACTACGCCGAGCGCGTCGGCGGCGGGGCGCCCGTCTATCTCGCCACCGTCATGGAGTACCTCGCGGCTGAGGTGCTCGAGCTGGCCGGAAACGCGGCCCGTGACAACAAGGAGACGCGCATCATCCCGCGCCACCTGCAGCTTGCCATCCGCAACGACGAGGAGCTCAACAAGCTCTTGTCGGGCGTCACCATCGCACAGGGTGGTGTCCTGCCCAACATCCAGGCCGTCCTGCTGCCAAAGAAGACCGAGAAGAAGGCCTAAAGAGCGCAATCGGCACGCGGCCCCGCCCAGCAGCGCTGCGTGCTCCCCTGCACGCAACGCGCTTTGCGCTTTGAAGTTAATAACCTATAATTTGTTTTATAAAAATATAATAGTAAGTTTTAAACCAGCTAAGATTACGTTTTAGTTCATTATTTTTTATTCTGATTTTTTAAGTATTTTAGGTTTTTTATTAAGATTATTAATTTAATTTTAGAATTTTTCTAACAATGATAGAATTAGTATATTTATTTGTTTAAAATTTTTACCTTGTAAACTTATTATAAGGAACTAGGCAAAATTGATTTCCGCCTTTTTATCAAAAACATGTCCTTTTGTAAATACTTTGAGGTCTGGCCTGCTCACTGAGCGGATTTTTAAAGAGCCGCGGTATTTTGACCGTGCAAAGATAGCATAATCATTAGTCTCTTAATTAGTGGCTGGAATGAATGGCTTGACGAGAAATCAACTGTCTCTTAATAAATTTTTCAATTTAACTTTTGAGTCAAAAGGCTTAAATTCTTCTTTAGGACGAGAAGACCCTATAGAGCTTAACATTTTACTTTTATATAGTTTGTTTGTCTTTCTTTATTTAATGATGATGTTTTGTTGGGGTGACATGAAGACTGAATAAACTCTTCATTATTATATCATTGATTTATGTTTGTTGTTTTGATCCATAATTTATGATCATAAGATTAAGTTACCTTAGGGATAACAGCGTATTTGTTTTTGAGAGCTCATATCGACAAAGCAGATTTCGACCTCGATGTTGGATTAAGAAAAATTTAGGGTGCAGGAGCCCAGTAATTAGGTCTGTTCGACCTTACATGATCTGAGTTCAGACCGGCGTGAGCCAGGTCGGTTTCTATCCTAAGACTATTAATCCATATTAGTACGAAAGGACCATATGGTTGAAATATTTTTTATTATACTGATTAATATTAATTAATTTACTATTTTGACAGATTAATGTGTTGAATTTAGAATTCATTTACGTAGATTTTTTCTACAAATAGTATTGATACTTTATGATTTATTTACGTTTATTTTAAATTTTCTTTTATTAGTTATTTGTGTTTTAATTAGTGTTGCTTTCTAACTTTATTAGAGCGTAAACATGTATCTCGAGTTGTCCAGAATGTTCTTCACACCAAACACGAACAACGGTGGGCTGGAGACGTAGCACATTGTCATCCATAAAAATTGCATCGTTGTTCCTTAACAAGAAGTTCACGAATGACTGCAAATGGTCTCCAAATAACCGAGCACAAATATTTACAATCAAAGATCCGTTCATCTGGACAAGATTCCATTCCATTCCATGTAAACGCAACCCACACCATTATGGAGCCACGACAAGCTTGCACAGTGCATTGTTTACAACCTGGATACATACCTTCGTGGGGGTCTGCGTTACACCCTAAACCTACCATCACTCTTACCAACTGAAATCTGGAGTTATCTGACAATGCCACGGTTCTTCAGTGGTGTGATGTCCAACCGATATGGTCATGAGCGCAGGAAATGCTCTGCCGAGGATGTGCTGTTAGCAGAGACAGCGGCGTTAGTCGTCTGCTACCATACACATGAACACCAAATTTCCCCGCTGTCCGAACGGACGTTCGTCGTACATCCCACATTGATTTCTGCGGTTATTTCGCCCACTGTTGCTTGTCTGTTAGCACTGACAACTCTAAACAAACGCTGCTGCTCTCGGTCGTTATGTGAAATAACTTTATGCACAATTTATCATTTACGACCTTTCAGCGCGCCGGAGTAGCTTGGGTCAGGAACTTCTGTTAACCAGTTCAATGAAAAGATAGCCCAAGTTGCAAATTTTTAATTTTTGTTCATTCGATGACTAGTTTCGGGCCGAGACCCATTTTTCAGATCATCATAAGACATGTCCATTGTAATTATCCGGGCTGTTATACCGTGGTCGGTTGATGAATTCTGTGTCGATTCCCAACGTTTCGTCTCCGACTGCCGGAGACATCTTCAAGGGGGTCCTTAGCTCGATGGAAGATCCAACACACCCACTGGCTCGCTACTGACTGCCCCTAAATTCCGTGTCCGGCGCTCCCACGCCGCGGCTTGACGTCACGTGTTTTGAAAACGTCAGTGCAATTGGCCGCTGTCCGTCGCCGTCGATCGCCGTTGCCATCACCCAGTAGTGGACGGGTGGTACACATCTTCTTTAGCACCGGCATCCATATACCGTATTGGACCTTCCACTGAGCTACGGACCCCCTTGAAGATGTCTCCCGCAGCCGGAGAAGAAACGTTGAGAATCGACACAGAATTCATCAACTGACTACGGCATAACAGCCCGGATAATTATAATGGACATGATATTTCCGCCCGTGAAAGTCTACATTTTAGCATCATAAGATGGTCGATAATGGCATTTCCGAAGATGTCAAAAATGTGCAATGAACATTTTTTACGTCTTCGGAAATATCATTATCGACTATATTACGATGATTTGAAAATGGGTCTCTTCCCGAAATTAGCTATCGAATGAATTAAAAGCAAAAATTTGCAACTTGGACTGGTTTTTCCTTCTACTAACAATTTATCATATTGAAATAATTTAACTGACACTGTACAGTGTTACACAGCGACCTTGTTTTTCCGAGGATTTGGGAAACATGACACTAAGTTTTCCTAACCAGTGTTGGAACAAGTCAAGTCTTGTACTCTTAACCGGCTGTTGAAGTGCTTAACTCTAATGTGACGTTTAAGTTGGGAGAACATGTAAAAGTGAATTGGGATAAGATCTAGTGAGCATTGAGAATGCGGGAACACTTTCCACTTGAATCTTCGGAGCTCCGCCGGTGTCGTTGTATCTGCTGTCATGGATGAAGAGATCTTCACCAGACGAAAGTCCATTACGTTTTCTTTTGATTTCAGTTCGTGGATACCTCAAGACGATCGTAGGACACAACCTGGTACAACAATGGTTTGTAAAAATTTGTAATGTTTCCAAAAAATTTTGGAAAACTTGGCGACTATGTAGAAGAGTTAGAGAAGCATTCTCTAATGCCAGTAAAACGATTTCAACGTGATAAATTGTGTGTAATGTTTTTTTTACAGAATAGGGAATCTTATTTATTGGTATCCCTCGTATTTTGGTGACGCCCACTTACATAACGAGAAATGATGACCGTAATAAAGTAATTGAAATACAAGCTCGGATGGCATTATTTAAGTGCTCGCTTCCCCGCACTCTGTTCGAAAGTGCTTCTCCAGGAAAACAGTTTGAAAGTGGTGCCGTGAATCGTCTTATAGGCACTTAAGTATGAATTCCAGAGTAGTCACGCAAGCAACATCGGGGGCTGTGTAAATGATTTGATTTGCAAGTCTTTGAGTAAGCTAGAGCCGTGAGCAGAGCGCGTTAGCGTTGTTCGCGTTTAATGCTGTGACTACGCCTCGGAAATCATGTAGCGAGCATGGACAGCATCAGGCATTGAGCGGTATGTGTGAAGGACACGGAGATGTCGAGCACTCGTGTGACACGGCGTTGTCAGCACCTGACGGAGTTTCGAAGGAGCTCATTGTGCGACTCCATTTGGCCGGTTGATCGAATAGAGAAATATCCAGATTTGTGAGGCAATCGAATGTGAAAGAATTGCGGCGTTGGTCTGCATGGGAACGTGAGGGCGGCCCTCGTCTACGTTTCCTTCGACCACGTCTGTCCACGGCTAGGGAGGCTCGCCGTACTGTGCACAAAGCACATCGTACACGTTTCACAACTACGCCAGCCATCCGTACAATTATCCCTCCCCCCTATATTTCTCTAAATCATTCACTCGTTGTCTTATAAGTGATTGTTGAGGGAGCTCTTTTGACAAGAAAGCGATATCGCACCTTTATGAACAACCTTTGCTTGTGAAGTGAAACATAACTTGTTAAGCACATGCTTGAAGCTAGTAGTCATGAAGAACCTTTGATACCCAGGAGCATATAGAGACATAACCTGGACAAAATACCGGTCACTTTAACAAATTTGGTCGCACGTAACTCACTCACTTCGTATGTTTTCAATTGCAAGGACATTAGGATTTTTTTTTTTTTTGTGTGTATTATACAAGTTATCCATGCAGGATGTAAAATGGCACTAGTGACTTCAGTCTTCAGAATCAATCAATTCTAAGACTGTACAAAGATATCTGTAGCCACATGTAGATGATGATAATAAGCTGTAACCGATCATGACAGTAAAATAAAGATTGTTAAAAGTGATTGAACCTGTTATGGTGTGAGATCAAGCGCCGGCACGCCAGTCGGGAACGAGAGAGCAGAAAGAGCTTTGAAGAAGACGTCAGCCAGTTGCACACTGACCGAACAGAAGTAACAGACACAATTCGATTTAATTTTCTGGTGGTGTGACTGTGCAAAATATCTGTGGAATCTTTATCGTAAATTAGTATAAAGTCAACAACATTTGGAATTGATGTTCCTGCAACATTCTGTGGGATTATGCACCATTACAGTAGCTAGATTAAGGAATTACCATACCGTGCGTAGGTTGCCGCTAACAATACAGCACCAAGAGTTGTGTTTGCAGAGGTGCCGCTAGCTGGAAGCATTAGCTGTTGAAGAGTGGCGTCGCATCCAGTTAAGGGATGAATTGCACTTCGGCACTGAGCCCACGACAGTCGTCGGCAAGTACAGTGAGGAGGTGAGGAGACGCCCCAAGCTTTCAGTCTTTTGGAATAGCACAGAGGCGTTACACATTGCTTCACTGTGCAGACAGCTGCTGGGTACAACTTCAGGTGATGACTGCTGTTGACTGAGGGAACTGTGACTCACAGCCAACGCCCTCGTATGTTACCTCTCATGCGACAGTATCTTCGCACCATATCGCAACAGTACAGTGCTGCTCCGCGCATGACATGAACTGCCTGCACAGTGTCAAGATACACCGGTGGCCAGCTCGACGCCAGCGTGCCTCAGCGAAGGATACAGTGGCTTTATGACAGCCCTCGTAATTGAATCAGCGCATACATCGGGGCCAGAGTGGGTGCAAATTCATTGTATTAATCACGGCGATAACATTGTAAACATATAAGAATATACAGCCTACAGTTGCAGGTTAACTTTATCGTTTACCTAGGTTTCAACGTTAGTAATAACGTCTGCTTCAGAACCTGCAACAAGTTAATATTGTAATGCACAAGTAAATTGTATCAGATATGGTCATCCTACAGGATGCAACGTATAGTACTTACATAAATTATTATTGAAATGTTTGCCTAAAACAGGCCATGTCCTAAGTCAACTTCGTAAAACTTGATGCATAACCATAAGGTTTTGTCACTTCTATAAAACAAGCTGTAGCAAATTCACTTTAAGCTCCTCGTATGGGCCTCGTCGTGTGACTAGAGACTGCAGACCGCGAGGGCTTCGCGGTCTGCCTCACAGAGGGCGGCGCGCATGCGCAAGACGTATAGTCAAACTCTTTATTACGCACGCGTCAGATAACCTTTTTGCTATGAATTAATTTTATATTTTACTATTGTAAGTTAATTACAGTATCCAGCATGACTACGTTTTACATTCTACTACAGAGCTTTCTAAACTGACCAACAAATCTTTGTACGAACATCTGTAGAAAAGGATCTATTATTACAGAAACTGTGAGGTCACATGCATTATGAATTATTGTAAACCTAGTATAGGTTGGAAGCCTTCGAAGTATGCACTATTTTTTAGATACAGTTGATCGTTCAGTAAATTGCTTCTATCTGTAATTAGGTGTGCATAAATTTATAGTTCCTCAAGCGTGTCAAGCGAGTCCATATCCCTTAACTTCATGACGTAGTACCTCTATGTCACGTAAAGGTTTACGTGTATGAGCCATTTGCACCAGATGTTCCGCAAAGGCTGACCCCCGTGTTCCTACGCCCTTTATTGGAAGATGTTCTTTAAACCTTACTGCTATAGCTCTGCCTGTTTGACCTATGCAATAACATGGGTAATAATCACACATAATCTTATATACGCCTGATTTCGCTGACTTGTCACCATCTTTCTCAACGGAATGAACCAAATTTTGCTTTAAACTATTACTCGTTGAGTAGGAAATTTTAAAACCTGAATTTTTCTACAGGCGCCCTATTTCGTGGGAGACATTACCTATATAGGGAACCGACAACCATTTCTTGGTCTGATCTTGGGTTTGAGTATTTGTGTTTACTAAAGTCGTTGTCCTTTTTCGCGTTTTGTTATGATGTAACTGCCTCACTATCTTTGGATCATAGCCATTATTCTGTGCAATACTCTCGAGAATTTGTAATTCTTTTTCGAGGCTGATATCTGACAACGGATTAGAAATCGCCCGATGGATACTAGAATAGAAAAACGCCATTTTAGGCGCTTGTGGGTGGGTTGAATCGGCCGGGATGATGATGTCTGAGTAAGCCGCCTTCCGGAATATATTGAACTCTATTTTAGCATCTTTAATAGTCAACGTTAGATCAAGATGATTTAGTGATCTGTCAGCTGATTCCAATTCTTGTGTGAATTTTATTTTTTCATGTAGACTGTTAAACGTTGCGAAAATTTGCTCTATTCCTTCTGGAGAATTATTAACCAGTAGAAGAATGTCATCCACGTATCTCGCATAAAATATGATGATGTTCACTAATTCCGGGTAATTTTGAAAAAAAAAAATACAAAGAATTTATAAAAATTTTGGACATGATACACGCAAGTGGACTCCCCATAGCCAAGCCACATGGCTGTGAAGATAAATTTTTATTGAATGAAAAATAGTTGTATTTAAGAGTCGTTCTGAGAAGTAACATTAGCTCATCAATTTCTATGGTGGATAATTTTGTGTGGTACCTTAAGTTTTTTTCTATAATGTTCAACTTTTGATCCACTGGTACGTTTGTGTACAAGCTAATAATGTCAAATGACGCCAATTCGGTGTTTTCGGAACATGTTACGGTTTTAAGTCTGTTGGCTAGTTCCACTGAATTTTTAATCGAAAAATTATTTTGAAACACGAAATATTCTTTAATTTTATAATGTAAATGTCTCGCTAATTTATTATAAGCACTATTGGTGCTATCGACAATAGGGCGGATCGGATGGGAAATTTTGTGGAGCTTAAATTGACTCCTTAGCGTCGGGGGCTTGGGGTTCATGTTTATCAATGCCTTTTTTCTATGCCGGCCGCTGTGGCCGTGCGGTTCTGGCGCTGCAGCCCGGAACCGCGAGGCTGCTACGGTCGCAGGTTCGAATCCTGCCTCGGGCATGGGTGTGTGTGATGTCCTTAGGTTAGTTAGGTTTAAGTAGTTCTAAGTTCTAGGGGACTTATTACCTCAGATGTTGAGTCCCATAGTGCTCAGAGCCATTTGAACCTTTTTTCTATATTCTCCGATCAACTTCTTAGTATTGCTTAGACTCACTCTAATATACCTCTGTATGGCGGGCGTTGGGTCTACCTCTAGTGGTACGATGCCATTCTCTTCAAAGAACATTTCCGTTTTCTGAATATATTCTTTTTTTGTAGAAACGATAATCGTGTTCCCCTTATCGGCCTTAGTTATTAGGGCTTCATTATTTCTTAGTTTTTCGTTAATGTTTTTAATATTGCACATATCTTTCGTGAACGTATTACTACCTAGACACTCTTTTTGTATTATTTTACAAGCATCGTTAGCAAGCCTCGTTTGGATACCACTATCTACTTTACCGCTATCAAGGCCACGAAACGAACTGATGAAAGCGAAAATGGTTCGACAGTAAGTGGGACACATCACGTTTGTAAATGACTGACGAGACTTGTACCCGCCAGAAAGGACGCCAGAGCTCAAGAGTTACGACTGAAGGATGACGACCTCGCAGTAGCAACGGGTGAGTTACTTCAAGGCCACCTGATGAAAACATTGTAATCTAGCCACCTTTTTTATACTTTAAAAATATGAAAGAAATATTTATTATCTTTAATGTATCCCATAACGGTTTTAAATTTTTCAGTTAATTTTAACTCAAAAATTTAAGATGACAACTGTCACTTTCCACAACGAATGTCATTCAATACTGTTAGATTCAGATTATTACCGACACAGGAAAATCGCTTTAAGTGGTATGTAGTGAATAAAAGTCAACAAAAACGAACGAAATTTGCCTTTTTAACTTTTTTGCCACAACTCGATCTTTGTAATACATGTTACTGAAAATGTTATGATACTGCTGAGAAAATGGTAAAAGATATTTTCAGGAACCTACTTTCACATCAGTAGTTCTATAAAGAATATATTATTCATACAACTCAACAACAATTACCGATATTTTTAATATATTTTTGGAGTGGGTATAAGGTACCATGCCCATCCTTGGTAACGCACGTTATGGAAAATGTGTCGTAGTTTCTAGGTTTAAATACAGTGAAACATGTAATTTCAGGGCAGCGCCCGTTGGTACAACTGGTGCTTACTGGGAACAACAGCGCTGGCTACCCAGGATCCGTGGACAGGGCTGTTCTCTAGTCTGAAAATAACGAGTCAGTTTCCCTTTGATCTGGCTAAAAGTGTGGTCGAAGGGATCGACCACTCTGTTTTCAAATGAGAGTGAATTTTACAAGATGGCCGGTATTTCTTAAAACCGTTTGGAGAGGAAACTTCTTAGTGGGTAGACGGAAAGCAGCACATTGAAGCAAGCACTGTGAGTGTTATCAGGAAATGGCCAATTGAAGTGCCTGCATTGTGCTCTGGAGGCTGACTGGTCGGAACGCCTCTAATTTTGTTGAATGGTTTTGTAGCTCAAGAAACCAGATGTCGGCCTGCAAACCTCACGAGAGTAGGACGAGAGCCTTGGGCCCTGTGGCGACGAGCAGAGTTTTAAAAAATATTGTGTGTATGAAGTCTGGAGTGAATGATCGCAGTTATTCCACCCTTTTTGTGGGAAACAGAGCGTTTATAAGATAGATAAGGGCGTCACATTATAACGTGGAGACATCAGCTAACTGAAGGTAGTGTTTTACAATAACGACGTGGAATTCCAAACAGTGCCAAATGTTTGTGCATCATATTTTATAGAAACCCATTGCGAACTGGAAAGTGTTACAGAATGTGAGTAGAACCAATTTTCAGTTTGATGCAGTCAGATGCAGACTTTTAGTCAGAACTACAATTTTAAATAACCATAGCACATTACACCTCTAGTGCAGATGATCTCACCTGGGCCAGAATTAATATTCTTTGAGCAGACTGGATCAGGAGAGTGGAATTAAACAGACAGTTCAAGAATGTAAACATTCACCTTACGATAACCAGACCGCTGCATTGGCGACCTTGCCAGGATTATACTAACAGTTTACTGATTTCACACAATGTTTAGGTTGGTTGTGGGTGAGTATGTGATTGGCACGGAATAAAAGTGATTAATTTCAAATTTAGATTTGAATAATCACTGCAATCTACTATCACTTCAATAGCACAAAACTATTGGTCACAAAAGTATAAAGGGTGTAAATAATTTTTGCATGTGATCTGAAATCTAGATGAATGAAATGTGCCGTATTTCCCTCACTACCCTGAGGTATTTCAAAGTAATTCGAGTTCTATAAAACACTGGCCTTAAATATCATTTGCGTTCATCAACCAAGGACAAGTAGTAATGACTGATAGTACATAATTAGATTTTTGATTTGTTGTTCACCAGTAGCATCCTGACGTTCCTTAGTTACTGGTATATCCGCAACATTAGCACGTATCATTTCCACCATACTTAATTTCATCTGGCCACTCAGCATTTTGACTGACGACTCCAGCACCTATGTGCTACACTCTGAGGGCTGATCGACTAATCGCAGCAATTGCTACAGTTCGCTCCATTTCTCACTATTTTGGAGATGGTGCCACGTAAGATGGAAGAATACTGTAATTTATTATATTATGTATCTGAATTTACCTTTTGTTTCAAATAACGGTGAGGGCAAGGATGTAGATTTAAATAAAAACTTCAAGCGAGTTAGGTGGTGGAAGTGTCAGTTAAATGACGCAGTTACGGATTCTTATGCTCAACATTAACACTGCTGTGATAGAGTTGATCAAAAGAATAGGGCAGTTACCAGAGGATGCCAGTAGACAATAACAACTTCTTTAGTAAAGGTGTTAAGTCAAGTCTACAGTTACTAATGTGGGAAATGATGAGGAAGGATGATTTTAGTAGGCATAAATGGAAGTATAGTATAATGGAAATCCAAGGAATTTATGTACTGATAGAAGGGAGTTTGTGAATATGTATTTTTATTATAATACTGCATATAATCTATAATATCAGAATTACTGCAAAAATTTACAGGTTCTCAGTAGTTTTAAAATAGTTGTACCCACCTATAGAATGACGTACTGAATCTCATCATGAGTTAACTGACAGAAACGCTTGTGCTACTTGCCCGGAAATGGAGCTGCAAACGTGTGTTGCATGAGTCCCAGTTTTTATTTTACGGACGAAAAGAAGCGAATGGTGGCGCTGTCATAGTGTGAGCTGTTGCTGCCATTGTTGTTCCACAATCTGCTTTTATAGTTCTTCTTGTCACGCCAGGTAACGAATTTGAAGATGCAACTGTTGAATGTGCCGTTCTTTGCGCTTTTTTTGTGCCTACTTTTATATTTAAAAACGCAGCCACTTTGTCACAGTGTCATGAATTCTGGATCTGTGATCACTGAATTTGGCCTCTCCGCTTCACACATACATAAAGTTCGAGTCTTCATCGCCAGTGTTGGCCTGCTATGGTGTGACACACTGTTTACTACACAGGAAACTAGGATACACTGGAAACAATTGATAGTTGACGATTCAGTCCCGTGTAGGTGCGTCGTAAAGTGCAGAACACACTAAAGAAAGATCCAGGTAGTTCAAGGTCAGTCAGTCCGCTCAAAAAATATTTCATACTGAAATGAGAGGGCTGGTAGAGCAGGTCATAGCAAGCATATTTCACATAGCAACCCATGTCGGCACCCTTTACCGTACGGCGCTCGCCGTCTAGAACAGCGCGCCGCCAAGAGGGTAGGCACACAATATGCCATCCTAGCTGTCATGATAGCAGGCCTAAAGGGCAACATTTTCATTGTATTTGTGGCATCGAGGTAAATGAAAAATAGGGTGAAGTTTTATAACATTTTGTTGAAAACAGTGCTCGAAATTACGTCCTTCTGCCTGAATGCACGCCGTGCGACGATGCTAAAGTGACTGTCACACTCTTTCGAACACTCCTGGCAAAGTGGAAATTGCCACTGGCCCATTTCGCTGTATACAGTTCTCACCAGAGGTTTCATTCAAATGTATTCGCACTGCATGTGAGAAATGCGCAGGTGTACCATCGTGTTGGAACCAAATTCGCTGTTGCACGTTGAATGGAACACCTTCCAACAACTGTGACAGAGTTTCGAGTAAAATGATAAAGTATGTGTTTGCATTCAGTTGCCGTGGGAACATGTATGAACAGACCATATTATTGCCTAGCAAGCCGGCCCACATTTCAACAGCGAAGCCATCTTGTTGACCATGAACAAAGGCGGGATGTGGATTTTCCCGTGTCCACACTTGTTGATTGTGGCTTTTGAACATACCGTCTCGTGTAAAGGATGCCTTACCCATGAAAAATTCACTATTCGGAAAGACCTGTTGAATGCCACATCTTTGCAAAAAGCCTGGCAGAATACAATTCGAGATGAAAAATCGTCTGGGCTAAGAGCGTGAAGCTTCTGGAGGCGATACGGGCGCAAATCATCTTCATGCCACACGTGCCATGCTGTACGAGGGTTGCCCAGAAAGTAATGCACCACATTTTTTTGTCCAGCAATTCTTTGTTGAACATAAGAACACAAAAGAATGGTGTTTTATCTACACACCCTATTTTTTCACGTAATCTCCATCCCGTTCTATGGCCTTCCTCCAGCGCGAAACAAGGGCGTGTATGCCCTGTCGGTACCAATCCTTGTCCTGAGGCGGAAACAGTGCTTCATTGTGTGAATCAGTTCCTCATCGTCCTCAAAATGTCTTCCACGAATGGCATCCTTTAATGGCCCAAACAAATGGAATTCAGAGGGGCCTAGGTCAGGGCTGTAGGGCGGATGGGGTAACACTGTCCAACCCTGTTTTGCGATATGTTCAGCAGTCCTCAGACTTGTGTAGGACCTAGCGTTATCGTGTTGCAGCAAAACATCTCCTGGGTTGTTGTGGCCTGAAGCGCGTCTTGAATTTTGCTGATATGTTGACATATGCTTCTGAATTAATGGTACCGCTTCCTGGCATCACATCACTGAGACTCACACCTCCAAATTCCTACAACACGGTGATCGTGACCTTGCCGGCGGAAGCAGTTGCTTTGAATTTTCTCTTCTGTGGGAGTGTGAATGGCGCCGTTCCAGCGACTGTCCTATTGTTTCTGGCTCAAAATGTTGGACTAACGTTTCACCACCTGTCACAGTCCGGGGAAAGAAGGCCTCCCCCTCGGCTTCAAAACGTTGCAACAAATCGAGGCAAATCTTTCTTCTTTGCGATTTGTGATCCACCGTTAAACACCGCGGGACTCAACTTGTACACACTTTTGAATATCTGAGAGTCCGAATAATTGCATCCAAACTTCCTTTGCTGTGCAAACTACTGAGTCGTAATGCGTCCTCGCGAATGACATCAGAACGCTGAAACACTTAAGTTGTGACATCCACGGATGGTCTCCCCGATCACTGCAAATCGTGGAGCTCCGCCGAAGCGCCTTTTGATGACCTCACCCCCCGCACCTTGTGACTAACTGTGCAGACAGCAGGTGCTCCATCAGACTTTGCACAAGCGTTTGTGAGTATTCCCCATAATTTCTTTCTCTGCAATGAGAAATTCAATGACGTCACGTTTCTTGTAACGTTATCACGTATTCACGCCATTGTGAAACTGTACTGCAGCTACACTAACTGTCGGAAGTGACGGCAACTTCGCGCGGTCAAAAACCTTCAAATAACACATAAGTAACGTTTCGCAATCTTACCATTGTTTTTGGCTGAGAAAAAAAAACCTGCTGATTACTTTCTGATAAACCTTCGTAGAATGGCTTACACTCATATCCTGTGCAACATGCCGCGGGCTTGTTGAGTTTTCCAGCGGTGCTAACGCCTGCTCTTGAAGCCTTGACTGTTCGGCCTTTGCACCAGTAACGAAAATTAATACATCGGGATTCGAAAAAGGATCTGAATGTACATGTGCCATTACGAGAACGTGCCAGTGGAGAGCGTATCTCAAATGAACCTATATCTAGCAGGGCAGTAAATGTGCGAGGATATGGCACCCGACGATTCGGAAATCGCCGGACGTACAAACGCTGGACAGTGTGAGCATTTCTATCCGCCGCCCCGTAAGCACAGAGCATGTCTGCCCTTTCCTCCCAAGAATATCGCTTCGTTTCCTGTCCGCTTCACATGAGAGTGTCCCCATTCGACGAGAAACTGACACAGGACGATTCAGACTACGCAGTGTAAACAGGCGCTGCCCTCTATGAAACACGCACCAAAACGGCATTTACACAGCCAAACTCGACGTGTACACGTCCCAGTAAGAGGCGAAAAACCCGTCCCGCCTGGAATACCTGCTACTATGACTACAGCGTTTGCATTTAAAGATCATAAAACATGAGACAGACGTCTCTTTTAACTTGATGTCACAATTACATTGAAATCGTTGCCCTGTAGACCTTCTACCATGACGCCTCACATGCCATGTTGTGTGCCTACCCTCTTAAAGGCGCGCGATGTCGTTCTACGGCGCTTAGCACCGTACGCTAAGGGATGCTGGCATGTGTTGCTATGTGAAATATGCTTGTTATGCCCCACTCGACCAGTCATGTCGTTTTCCACATACATTTCAGTTACACCCTATATATGGGGTTTGGTAACAAAACTACACTACTGGCCATTACAATTGCTACACCACGAAGAAGACGTGCTACAGACGCGAGTGTTAACCGACAGGAAGAAGATGCTGTGATATGCAAATGATTAGCTTTTCAGAGCATTCACACAAGTTTGGCGCCGGTGGCGACACCTACAACGTGCTGAGGAAAGTTTCCAACCGATTTCTCATACACAAACAGCAGTTGACCGGCGTTGCCTGGTTAAACGTTGTTGTGATGCCTCGTGTAAGGAGGAGAAATGCGTACCATCACGTTTACGACTTTGATAAAGGTCCGATTGTAGCCTATCGCGATTGTGGTTTATCGTATCGTTAGTTGAGATCCAATGACTGTTACCAGAATATGGAATCGGTGGGTCCAGGAGGGTAATACGGAACGCCATGCTGGATCCCAATGGCCTCGTATCACTAGCAGTCGAGATGGCAGGCATCTTATCCACATTGCTGCAACGAATCGTACAGCCACGCCTCGATCCCTGAGTCAACGGATGGGGAACCATGAACAGTTCGACGACGTTTGCATTAGCTTGATTCAAATGGCTCTGAACACTATGGGACAACATCTATGGTCCTCAGTCCCCTAGAACTTAGAACTACTTAAACCTAACTAACCTAAGGACATCACGCAACACCCAGTCATCACGAAGTAGAGTAAATCCCTGACCCCGCCGGGAATCGAACCCGGGAACCTGGGCGAGGGAAGCGAGAACGCTACCGCACGACCACGAGCTGCGGACGCAGCAGCATAGACTATCTGCTCGTAGACCATGGCTGCGGTTACCCTTGAGGCTGCATCACAAACAGTAACGCCTGCGATGGTGTACTCAACGACGAAGCTGGGTGCACAAATGGCAAAACGTCATTTCTTCGGATGAATTCAGTTTCTGTTTACAGCATCATGATGGTCGCATTCGTGTTTGGCGACATCGCGTTGAACACACATTGGAAGGGTGTATTCTTCATCGCCATTCTGACGTATCACCCAGCGCGATGGTATGGAGTGCCATTGGTTACACGTCTCGGTCACCTCTTGTTCGCATTGACGGCACTTTGAACAGTGGACGTTACATTTCAGATGTGTTACGACCTGTGGCTCTACCCTTCATTCGACCACTGCGAAACCCTACATTTCAGCGGGATAATGCACGACCGCATGTTGCTGGTCCTGTACGGGGCTTTCTGGCTACAGACAATGTCCGACTACTGCCCTGGCCAGCACATTCTCCATATCTCTCACCAATTGAAAACGTCTGGTCAATGGCGGCCGAGCAACTGGCTCGTCACAATACGCCAGTCACTACTCTTGATGAACTGTGGTATCGTGTTGAAGCTGCATGGGCAGCTGTGCCTGTACACGCCATCCAAGCTTCGTTTGACTCAATGCCCAGGCGATCAAGGCTTTTATTACGGCCAGAGGTTGTTGTTCTGGGTACTGATTTCTCAGGACCTATGCACCCAAATTGCGTGAAAATGTAATCACATGTCAGTTCTAGTGCAATATATTTGTCCAATAATACACGTTTATCATCTGCATTTCTTCTTGGTGTAGCAATTTCAATGGGCAGTAGTGTATGTAATTTTTTATTGGATACAGTAAATCAAACGTGCATTTACTTATTAAGTTTTGAACCTTACATTAACACTGACGGTATTCAGTCTCTTTCCACACATTCTGCGACATGTATGGTGTGACTGCGTTAGTGGCATCTGTGATGCGTTGTTGCAATCTTACATCAGGATACGGTCGCAGGTTCGAATCCTGCCTCGGGCATGGATGTGTGTGATGTCCTTAGGTTGGTTAGGTTTAAGTAGTTCTAAGTTCTAGGGGACTTATGACCACAGCAGTTGAGTCCCATAGTGCTCAGAGCCATTTGAACCATTCTTACATCAGGAAGTGCTGGTTTGTACACAATGTTTCACATATCCCATAAAAATCTAAAAGTTTAATTTCAGGTGATCTCCACCTGTTGGTTATATTAAGAAAAGCGCTGTCTTCTGGAGCCCTATGAGGTGAATCACCATTTTTCTGAAATATGATAGCGTCTAGCACGTCCTGCAGCTGGGGAACAGAATTATTCACCAAAATGTCTAGGTAAACATATCCACAAAAATAGTTCAGTCGCTCGATCACACATTAACGCACACCACACTCTCGACAGTCCCGAATGTGTTCTGGAACAATATGAGGATGAGGGTTTTCTGATCCCCACATTGGCGAATTATGGCGGTTAAATGAATCACAAAAGCGAAATGTAGCCTCATAGGAAAAACACATACGCTTCAAGAAGTCATTGTCCTCATCCAAAAAGTTCTGCATGTTCATAGCAAAATTTCACCTTTTGGGCGATAATCTGGTTGTAATGCCTGAATAATTTGGACACTATACACATAAATTGAAGACGTTCATGAACCATTTCATGATCTGTACTGTGTCCCAATTGAAGCTTCCGTGGACGTTGTATAATCGACTCTGTGGCGACCTCGTGATTGCAGTTTGAACTACGTGCACGGTCTCATTCGAAACAGATGATCTGCCGTTGCTTATCAGTTTCTGAACCGACCGTTTTTCTATAAAAGTTTTCATCCATGCTCTGATTAACTTGACGCCGGGTGCTTTCTTTCCATAGTGGAACACAAACTTCCGCTGCACAGTAATCGATGATTTGGTTTCTGATAGCCACACAAGACACTGAACTTTCTCCTGGAGGGGGGGGTGGAGGAGGGGGAGAGACGATTTCTACTGTATAGCTCAGACAGCACTCCTTGTGACAGAAGTGTTGACTGAGACATAGCTGTACAGAAACTTCATGGCTTCCCTAGTAGAACCGTAACAAAAAACTAACGTTACTGTCCTAAATACAATTAATATAAAACTTGAAATTAAGATAAACAGTTATGAAGACCATGTTTATATAATACTGAAATATATCGATATATGTGTCCAGTGTACCACTAAACTCTCATCTAAATAAGAAATACTCAAAAGCTATGCCTTTAGCTGCTGAAGATATGATGTTTTAGATGAAGTCAATATGTTATTCACCCAGCTTTTGATTTATGTGAATCGACTTAACTATTTAGACAGTACTACTCATTCTTAGTGAGGACATATGTGATGGTTTGCCTATCACGATCTTCAGTACGTAATTTTAATCCTCTAGTACAGAATAAAGGCAGGAGGTTTTATCACAGAACGGACAAGTGAGTTTCCGTAGGGAAAATGACATATGATCATGCTGTGAAAAGACTGCTTCTGAAAGCTGTATATTGTAAGGAATGACGCCTTGTACTGGGGCGCTTTGGAAGCTGCTACTCGGCTGTGGAAGCAACGACAGATGGACGACAATACTGGTAGCCAGAGAACGTTGGGACACAGCCCCAAACAGAAAAATGTAAGTATGTATTCTCAGACATTGCTATGAATCCTTCATCGACTGACGTACTATTATATTCTTTTGCTCCAGAGCAGTCTATTATTGAATAATATTGAATTTGAGGTACTTTAAAATGTTTCAAGATAGCTACTGAAACAGGGCGCATTTCAAGTATTTGGGGGTTTCAGATTATCATGCAGAAATAAGTTACAACATTTAAATTCTTGTGAGTGGTAGTTTTTTGCTGTTTAATTGATAGTAGTTTTCTAGTGACCACTAGTTTGAAGTTTGGATTTGATGAGTTTTGTTTAATTTAGTGTAGAGACATAATTACGAACAGTGTTAAATGTTTATTCTTTGGGTTCGTTATAACGTTTTAGGGAACTGGAAAGTCTTGCAGTTCGTGAGCAGGAATGAACTTCAATTTGACCCACACAGAGGCAGATTCTTAGTCAGAGTTATTATTTTAATTAACCGTTGCACATTTTCTGGGGATTTATATTTGGAGTCTATTGCGGATGATCTCAGCAGCACCAAAATTAACATATCGCCCAGGACTGGGAACGTGAAAATAGGCAGACAGTGTGAGAACACAAAAATTCACCTCTTGATAGGCAGACCGCTTCGATACGTTGCCAAAACAGAGTACTTTTCTGCTGTCTACTAAACCACTGAACCGTAAAATTACTACTGGTTCACCAAAGGTTATTAATCCCAATCAATACACAAAATGTAAAGTGCAAGTAGATGCCAAGGAATAACTGGTGAAATTACACACAATTTTCAGTAACACTCTTTATTCAAATTTGGTGCAAGACCTAAAGATACTTAAAAAAAAAAACACCAATCATTTAACAAATAAGTTACAATTTGCGATAGGAAAGGACTTTTAAATTATTAAATTATTACAAAAAATTTCACGACAATAAAAGGCAAGTACAGGCAAGCAATTTAGCGTATACAACGCGACGCTGTATAATATTTGAAGCTCAGCTAAATTACAGGTGAATTTTATTCCATTCATTAAATGGCGCAGAATCTAACTTGTCTGCAACATTTTAAAGACAATCCTGTTTACAAAAGTTCTCAAAATAGAAAAACCAACACGGGGGGACACTAACAGTTAATAACATTAACAATTCTAAAATATATAAAAAAACAAATTTTACAAATTTCTACCAGTTAACTTACGGCAAACATACACGCTCGTCAAGTAGGACTTGCCAACTTTTACAACATTCTCCTTTCAAGGAAACAATTTCTACCCGTAATGAAATGCAAGCTCTTGCATGGCAAGAAAACACACTACTAACCAATACCTGTATAAAACATATGAGCACGTTGAGTAAAAGCCTTAAAAGGTATTGAATTGAAAAAACACACAACAGTTTTTTCCTGACTAGAAACAATATAAAAAAATCCACTACGGCATACATTTACAACCTTGCTTGATTATTGCCAAATATACATAAACACAAATTTACGTAAGTTACAGCTTCCAGATGAGTAGGAATTCGTTATGCAATTGACTAGTTCTTACCACGAGGCAAAAGGAATTTTTCTTCTTTCTTAGAGTACCTTTTACACGTGAGTCTACTAATACTAGTTATGTCAGGCGAGAGAATGTATCAGGCTTTAGTGCCTTGCATTTTAAACACTACAGTCGTTGGTGCCTTAGACTTTTACAGACATGGCAGATGCTAACAGTCGAACAGGAAGGAAGCAATCCGAACCACAGATTTACTCTGACTCCCCCCTTTTCGTCCTCAAAGAGGGACAAACGGACCACCCTTTCTGATATTACCACCTTCCCGCGGGTGGGCAGACGAGAATGAATGGCGGGAAATCCCCCCAAAAATACGGCTGGTATAATTAACAAGAATAAGTAAATTGAATTCAGTTAAACTTCATAAAATCTGTTAACAATCAATACTCAACTTCTGGTGCGTTACGACTCCCAGGACTGAACCAACGCAGCACCTCCAAATGCTCTGCCGAGCCGCCCGCTGCCAGCCGTTTCAACGGGCGCAGAAAGGCGCGCCGATTTTCAGAACCTCTTCGCCGGTCGACAGCATACGGCCGAACTGCAGATTAGGCGCCTTGCGGACCCACGCTCAGGAAGATTCCTTTCGCAACGAGCAGTTAACGCCCCATACCACGGAGCCGCTGCTCGCGTCCCTTCGCTGATGCCGCGGTCTGCGTGCTGTCCCTCTAGCACCGGCAGAGAAGTCGCTTCTTGATGCCCCGACTGCCAACTCTCCACGAGAGTCCATACAGCCACCTCTTAAACCCACGCGAACCCCTTTCCCGCTAGAGGGAGACACCGAAGCCTTCAATTGCGACAAAGGCGCCACCACCGGAAATCGGAGGGCGACTGCTTCACGCTACGCGCTGCGGCGCGCTTTTCAAAGCTAACTTTATTACGGCTCAACCACAAATATTACGTTTTCTACAAAAATTATGTCCCTTGGACACATCTGAGTGTTTCAGTTGGTCGTGAATCCACTGTTCGCTTAATAAGCATTACGAGCAGAAAAAATATGTTATTGCAGCAAAGGTAGCATTCCACGGGCCTGAAACCCCATCTATTCGATACTCCTGACTGGTATCAGTAAAACATATCGTACGTTAGCTTTCGTTTCACCTCAAGAATTACGCTGGTATTCCTTACAGTTCGGACTTTGTCGTGAGAAGTACTGACGCCGAATAAAGAACACAGCAGTAGTTCATACCATGGAGGATATTGTTTACAAGTCACCAAACTACCGCCTACGCCATACCCACCATTTCCGTCCAGACTGTTTATGTATCAACACTAAGTTTTCATAGTCCTTTGTTCGAATTCTACACACCTGACTGAACTGTATATTATGGTTAAAGTATGCTCGTGACATGGCAATATTTACTACAACTGTGTGGCTAGACCTCGCCCACGACTACAACCTGGCTTCCTGCTACTGTTCTTCAGCTACTGTCAACTTCCCGAATGTGAATGGGGCGTCTTCGGCACATGCTCTTCCCACCCACACAGTAAGCACCGGCTACACGCCGGACTGCCAGGCTACCTGAGGCGGTGGCCCCCATCCCTCCCCCTCCCTCCCCCTGCCACTACCCACGGTGGCGGTCCGGCTAATTCCATCAAGCGGCGGGCGGCGACTTGGAGGGCCCTCAGCGGTCGCCACTCAGCATCGAACAGCCGCAAACTCCGTGTTAGCAGACGCAGCCGCATGTCCACCGGCACTGGATAGATAAGCACAACACTGACTTAAATACTGCACCCAGTAACTCTGCACAACATGAAGAATGAAGCTTTCAGTCACTTCAAATTAGTAGCCATTAGCGTTACGTAAATTAGCAGGACACGGCGATTAATTTTTAGCAATGGAAAGAAATGTGGCCTCTGCAATGAATGTGCTACACCAGCTGGTCAAAGCAAATCTGATGTCAGAAGTCAACTATTGTCGGAGGAGAACACGTTTTTCAACATCTTTTATGTTGTTGTACCCATCCTTATTTGCAATAAACATTAGTTGGATGAATAGAATACTACAATTATCAGAGGAAATAATCATTACGAATTAATCCGATAATGGAAGAAGAAAACCATACAAAAATTTGCGGAAATGAACTTGACACTTAACTCCCTGAAGTTGTCTACAGGTAGTAAGTGGACAATAGCCGCCAGTTTCCTGATGTTATCTTCGAGCGATGACTGTAGAAAAATTCATATATCGTTACGGCGTGGTACCCTTGTCGGGGATGAGATCAATAGGTAAGTGGAAAAACAAGCTCATATTCCGGGAATATGTCCATTTTTACACTCATAGCAGTCCTTGCTTTCGCTCTCCATCCATGTGCGTGAATTCTATGTCAGATACTTTAGCGACAGCTGTAACGCCAGGATACACCAGGCAGACGTATGTTGGACATTGTAGCCGACAAAGAAAAATGAACTCTAACCAATTAACTGATGCAGAAGTACCTGAAATCATGGTTCATAACGGGTGATCCAAAAAAAATGTGTACTGCAACAAGACAACTTGCCGAAGCAGAGCCTGACGTCATGGATACTGTAAGTGATCAGACAAACTTGCCCATTCAAGAAATACTTTACCTCAGAAATCAGTGGTACCTGGTTTCTAACGTTCAAAGTTTTAAAAATAATTAAATACTATTTTACAGTTAACCATAAGGCCCGACATGCAAAATGCCACATGAGGGATTATCATGTGTTTTGGATTTCGTAAACTATCATATCCCAGAAGAAATACTCAGACTGTACATTATCATTATGTGTGTGCGGATCAAAACTGGAGGCGCAATTTGTGTAGAATTCTTATCTAGAACGAACGATTCAGATTAATTCACCAACATTAGTCAAGAGGATGTCACATCTTCAAGTCTTGGTCCGAATTTGTTGCAGTTGCATAACGAGTCGAATGCGATGGTAATCGTCCTCCAGATCAATAAAATAAAATAAAATAGAAAAAATTAAAAAAGTAACAAAGAGATGAAGTTACGGAGGTCCAAAATAGAGATTTTATAGGTTTCAAACAGTGGTAACTTTTAACACTATCACAGGATTCGTGAAGACGAAGAACTATAAATTATCATCAAGAAAAACACATCTTTTGGCTGCTTAGTGCTGCCTGAAAATATTGACCTTTATGACAGGAAAGCTCCTAAGTGATATCATTCAGTGCATAGCAGAAAGGTACCAACTTTTTTAACAGGAGCGACCGATACGGCCTGTTATCTAAGTTAACTGAAGAAAACGGATGACTAATTACGGCAACTATATAAATATGTATAAAAGCGCATGAACTTATTTAAATGTATACAGTGTAATAACTAACATCGATACAGCCATGTAATGTTTTCATATTTTTTGTTTCAGTGAGAGATTTTTTCCTGTAACTCGGTACAGAATGGAACATATTCCAATGTATGGAATTCATTCAAACGAAAACTGGTTGCCCGCCCGGCTAGCTGAGCGGTGTAATGCGCTGCTTCCCGAGCGAAAAGACATGCCGGTCCCCGGGACGAATCCGCCCGGCGGATTAATGTCGAGGTGCGGTGTGTCGACCAGCCTGTGGATGGTTTTCACGTTTTCCATTTGCCTCGGCGAATGCCGGCTTGTTCCCCTTATATCCGCCTCAGTTACACAATGTCGGCTATTGCTGCGCAAACACTGTCTCCGCGTACGTGTCTACTCGCAAACATTTGGGTATGGGACGTTCATGGCGGGGGGGGGGGGGGGGGGGGCGTCCACTGGAGGCCGAAGCACACAATAACCATGGGTTCGATGTGGGGTGGCTGTAGGATGGGTGGACCACTGTGGCCCGCTGTGGGGTTGTTAACTACTGACAAGGGAACCTCCCCATCGCACCCCCCTCAGATTTAGTTACAAGTTGGCACAGTGGATAGGCCTTGAAAAACTGCACACAGATCAATCGAGAAAACAGGAAGAAGTTGTGTGGAACTATGAAAAAATAAGCAAAATATACAAACTCAGTAGTCCATGCGCAAGATAGGCAACGTCAAGGATACTATAGTCTCAGGAGCGCCGTGGTCCTCTTGTTAGCGTGAGCAGCTGCGAAACGAAAGGTCTTTGGTTCAAGTCTCCCTCGAGAGCAAAGTTTTAATTTTTTATTTTCACACAGTTATCAGATTTCAGGCACTCAATCAACTTCGCTCTCCAAAAGTCCAGGACATGTTAAGATTTGCTTGGACACATGCAGGATTTGACGGTCTGCACACGGAAAAATTTGAAAACGTTAAAAACATATGTTTTGACAGTGCACAGGGAAAACTGTGCGACTATGAAACTGTTGCATTCATTTGTTGCAGTTAATGTGACAAACTCTTATGTTTTCATCACTTTTTTGGCAGTGATTATCACATCCACAAGAAAACCTAAATCGGGCAAGGTAGAAGAATCTTTTTACCCATTCGCCAAGTGTACAAGTTAGATGGGTCGACAACATAGTCCTGTCAGGTGACGCACATGCCTTCGCCAGTGTTGTGTAGAATATATCAGACGTGTTGTCCGGTGGGGGAATCTGTTGACCTATGACCTTGCGAGCAAATGTTTTCGGTGCCCATTGGAGAGGCACGTCCTTTCGTCTACTAATCGCACGGTTTTGCGGTGCGGTCGCAAAACACAGACACACAACTTATTACAGTGAACAGAGACGTCAATGAAGGAACGGACGGATCATAACTTTGCGAAAATAAAGAAAGTAAAATTTTCACTCGAGGGATGACTAGAACCAAGAACCTCTCATTCTGGAGCTGCTCACGCTAACCACGGGACCACGGCGCTCCTGAGCTCGCAATATCCTTAATGCTGCCTGTCTTGCGCATGGACTACTCAGTTCGTATATTTTGCTTATTTTTTTCATAGTTGTACACAACGTCTTCCTGTTTTATCGATTGATCTGTGTTCAGTTTTTCAAGGCCTATCACACTGTGCCAACTTATAACTAAATGTGAGGGGGGTGCGATGGGGAGGTTCCCTTTTGAGCGTTGCGGCGGGACGAAGCCTGTCCGTCGTTTCTAGGTCCCCGGTTTAATATGCAATAAACACACAAACCTAGTCAGTGCGTCTATGTTTGCCTTACACGTAAGGTGGCACCACGTAACTGCGGGTATAGTGACGCCATCTATTGGTAGAGAGACCGATGCGTGCGCACCGTTTGACGTTGCATAGTGCCAGCGTGGTTTCACGCCGAAGAGAAGGTGGTCACACAAGTCATCGTCCGCTGCAGAACATGCAGGCGAGTAGGCAGGAGCCACCATCAATGTCCAGAGTTATCCAAGCCTCTTCACAGGATCTTAGACGAGCCATCAAGTCGAAACGCCGAGGCAGCTTGTCCAGTGGCGTTATCCTCCTGCTTGGTAATGTCCGCCCACACACGGCCAATGCGGTGATGACGATGTTGCAGCAGTATCGCTGGTAAACGCTGGAACAGACCGTACAGTCTCGAACTTTCACCGTTTGACGTTCATGTGTTTTCACCTCTAAAGCAAGCTATTCGAGGAAGTCGATTCGCAACGGACGACGAAGTGTGTGACTGGGCCCAGGCCTGGATCCGACAGCAGCCTGCTAGCTTCTTTAAGGATGAAATCGATCGGCTAGTGTCGCAATGGGATAAATATACCAACGGTTTTGACGACTATTTTTGAGTATGTGTACTGTGTATAACTACAGTTTTGGGTTAATAAAATCGTTACCGTTACCTTACACTAGTGACTGGGTTTCATTTGAATGCCTCTTATACTTTACTGGAATACTTTATGCTACAATTAACTCTCTGAGTGGATGTATGAGAACTAGTGGTGCAAGTGTCTAAACATAAATGCATCCTTTAGGAAGAAAATAGTTGTCACTGTCTAACGCAGACATTTAGAATGTAACTTTTCTTCCACTCACTATCAGCGATTCAAATATTTCAATGCGAGAGTGCTGCCATACATCAGAAAACAACAGAAAAGAGCAAACAACCGATAAACTAGCAAATGTAGATAAACCACCACTCACTTTTCAGAGATGTGAAACAGATTCAGTAGACAGACAGACAGACAGACAGACACACACACACACACACACACACACACACACACACACACACGCACACTCACACTCACACACTCACACTCACATGCGTACACTTATACACGTACATAAATATAAACTTAGCCAGTAGAAGACACATCTGCAGTTGGAAACACAACAGAAAACTAAACATATTAACATGATGGGAAAGTGCGAGTACAGTTTGTGCGCTTTGGTGACAAGTATTTTATGATGCTGGAGGCATAGTAACTGCTTCGCCAGCAGAGAAGCATGCACGCAAGTGGTGCAGCACCAAAACACTGTGTACGTTATACCACTTATATTCAGGAATAAAGTTTATTAGTCGTAATCATAAACACAATGGTAGATAAATAAGTTGGTTTTCCACCAGGTAGGTGAGAAACGTTAGTTGTTTATTGTGGTGCCATTATTTTTGTTGTTGCGCAGAGTTCTTTATTATAGAGGAAACATAAGTGTGTGTATACACGTTCGCAATGAGACTACAGTGAACGTTGCGCTTTTATTTTAGATCAGTACGAACGGTTTTTGCCACCAGTGCCATTTTCAAGCGTAGGAATACTCAGAGAGACGAAAATAAAAGTGCAGTTGGTGCTATAATTTGATTCAAAATAACTACCACATTTGCGGACCTTGCAGCACCAGCTTCAGTACGCTGGATAAGAAATGTAGGGGAAGGCGGGGCAAGACGGGGAAGTGGGGTAAGACGGGGAAGGGCCATAAGCTACAGTTAGAGTGCTGCCCTCTGTGGATAGCTACGTCAACATCATCAATACACAGGTCCCAATGTGTTGACATTGCTGAACCTTAGTTTCGCGGCGGTTTCTGTGAGATTTGCAAGGTACGTACAATTTTTATACTGATTTGCAATGTTTTACACCTTTTGAGGTCCTAAAATATGTGTTACGTGAACATTTGTCTAGACTGTGTATATGGCACTGAATAGTACGTCTTATTAACAGTAAACTGCTGTGTCAGTAGTCAATGTTCACTAAATAGTGTTCATGTAGACGTAACATAACCAGTCAGCATGGTAGGGGGCAAGACAGGGTAGGGCAAGATGGGGAGCTTCCCCGTCTTGCCCCTACTATTTGTCCAACCATTACGTTCTTATCGTCTCATGTCTTTACCTCGCTGCGGGATTTGAACACGTACATTATACGTTGAATACAATTGTAAGTAGAATGGTATTCATTATTCCAACGTTTTCTAATTAATTACAAAGTTTGCCTTAGGCTATATGATGAAAAAAAATACACAAAACGTGCAAAGTCAGTATTCTTGCTATGATTTAACGACTGACTATTGGAAATATGGTATTTACTATATAATATAGATTACCAGGAATGATCTGACTCGATAGTACGTTCCACGTGTTTTATTTCAGATGGTTCGCAAGTATCGACGACAAACGTCTAGGCAAGATTGGTCATTGGAGTCAATTGAAGGCGCTGTAAATGCTGTTATAGGTCATATAGATTCTTTCAGGGCTGCTCGACAGTTCAACGTGCCACAGACAACGATTGAACGACATGTGGCAAAGAAACGTGCTAATCCTGGCTATACAGTTTTGAAAAGGTTAGGACCAATCACTAGTGTGTTTATCCCAGAACAAGAGTCTGAACTTAAAGTCTACTTAACACAGATGGAAGGACAGTATTTTGGCTTAACACTTAAAGAACTTTGTGAACTTGTTTTTCAGCTAGCTGAACGAAACAACATCAAACATCCATTTAATACTGCAGCCAAATCTGCTGGAAGAGATTGGTCAAATGGGTTTGTTGCACGAAATCTTACCTTAACAATACGAAAACCAGAGGCCACATCAATCGCTCGAGCAATGGGGTTTAATCGAGTTGCTGTAGATCCGTTTTTAGATCTGTTAGAAAGTCAATTAGACACATTCAAGTTTACGGGAGACAGAATTTTCAGTTGCGATGAGACTGATTAACAGTCATTCCAAAAGGTCACACAAAGGTGGTTGCTTTGAAAGGGCGCGGACAGTTGGGAGCAGTTACTTCACCAGAAAGAGGCCAGACTATGACTGCAGAAGTCTGCGTTTCAGCGTCGGGGTGCCTATGTTAATTTATCCTCGAAAACGAATTCAACAAGCGTTTGAGACTGGCCTGCCCCATGGTACCTGGGCAGAAGTCCAAGAAACTGATTGGATGACGAAAGAACTATTTATGACTTGGTTTAAGAAGTTTATTTCATTTACGGGAGCGTCAAAGGCAAGATCAATACTTCTCATATTGCACGGCCACAAAACGCACACCAAGAATTTAGAGCTGCTAGATGTGGCCCGCGAAAATGGGGTTGTCTTGATGTGTTTTCCACCACACTGCTCACACCGTCTTCAGCCACTGGATGTGGCATTTATTAAATCTCTCAGTAAATTTTACGAAGATGAAGTAAGATCGTGACTTCGCAACTATACTGGAAAAGGATGCATCGGATCGCAAGTTTATTCGGCAAAGCCTTCATTCATTTAGCGACAATGTCCACAGCAGTGAACGGGTTTCGAAATACAGGCATTTGACCTGTAAACAGAAATGTGTTTCAAGAAAGTGATTACCTTCCCTGTTCAACTACCGACATTCATCAAGCTCACACATCTGAAGTTACAGACACGGAAGACCAAATACCATAGATGTTGTCAAGACGTAAAACACCTGAACAATTAACAACTGACGATCAAGCCTCTGTTTCGTCTAACTTTCAGGTTACCAGCTCCGACAAGGTGTTAGCTATTCCATAGGTGGATAAAAAAAAAACAAAAGGAAACCATCTAACAGTCGTGGAAAACCCGTTGTTTTTACCGAATATCCTTATAGGAGTGAAATATCTGAAGAAATTAAACGAAAAGGAGTCCCCAAACGTGCTGCATGTAAACGAAAACTCTTCTCAAAGACGTTTAATAAACCTGGGATACCACCAAAAGGACATAATGACAACGAAAAAGTGACGAACGTTACTGACGTCTTAACCACCCTTTCATGCTCAAGGGATAATAAACTGAGGTCGAATGTCAACGAGGAAGAGGGAAGAATGTTTATACTGCTATGACTTCTCTGAAGGAGGCTGGATACGGTGTGTCAGCTGCGGACGCTGGGCCCACGACACTTGTGCAGGGATATAAAGTGATGATGTCGAGGCTGTCCACACTTGTGTACTATGTGAAAGTAAGCGGCCTAAATAAAACGTAATACCTGATTCTACAATTCGCAGAACCATGTTCTGAAACCTTATTGTCACAAGACTTCGTTATTCCAATCCTTATTTAAGCTTTAGAGATGAATTCATGCTAGTTCCCCATCTTACCCCACATATGGGGCAAGACGGGGAATTGGTAGCTTTTAATTCAAATCGAGATATTTCTAACTAAATGTAACAAGTTTGCAGGTTTCTTTGCATGCAATTGTAATTAAATGGTTAAGTAAACAAATGATAATCAAACCTACTTGAATTTGTTTATTTTTGTTCCTTTTGTAAGAGTTTAAAGTTAGCTTCCCCATCTTGCCCCGCTTTCCCCTATATACTCTTATTGCATATGTTATACAAGGACACCATATGCAGACAGGAATAACGGCAGTACTAAACTTCTTAAACTATTCTGTTAAACAATAACGGTAAAGTGTGGAAATTTATGTGCCGTGTAAATTAATACTATGTAAATGATAGTGTAATAAAAATAAACAACAAATGATAATTTAATACTGGTTGGCGAGAAGAAGGCATAGGACTGAGGAATCTTCATTTCTTTAGAGATAAATGATACAAAATGACAGAGAAAGCAAAACACCAAGAAAAGTAGCTGTCATTACAATCTGTTGAAAGAGAAGAAATTCCTCCCTGAATTGAAAGTCTATGTTCGATACTTGGAGAGCTATTCCGCCGAGGAATTTTATCTTTTCTTGCTTCTTATGCTGTCCTTGTTTGGTTATCATACTTTCATTTTGTCTCCTAAGTAAATCCAAATCTCAGTTCTGCTGTCGGTTGAAACTTGCGGCTCTCCTTGATTTACTCCCACTAAATATGGTATAGACTGTTAATACCAGCCATCAGGTCCAGTAAATCTTCCTCACATCCACAGAAGATAGCACTGTCGCCCGTGAATGTTCTTATTGATACCCTTCCACGTTAAGTTTAAATTCCATTTACTAGAAACAGTCTAAGGAGTTGAGAAGAAAATCACACACTGCACAGTGATGTGAAAATATTTGAAATATGAAAAGCGGTGAGGGAATGAGTCGGAAGACTGTCATAACCAAAGAGGAAGGTGGTTTGTGGAACAATTGTCAAAACGCATTGTGTACATTTATTTTGCTATGAAAATAGTAATCAACGTAAGGAATTATTGTGGGAGGAGTGACTGGTAATGTCCTGTGTTTATACGGGCTTTAGGTGAAACATTTTTTAGCAATGTAAGGCGGTCCTTCCATTTTGGCTATTCTTTATCATAGCAGGTACCACTTTCAGCATTTGTGGAAATCCTGGGACTGCAGTCATGCTACAAGTAAAGAAGACATACGGGGAATCGTCAATAGATTCACAAAAATAGATATGTACTTTTGATTAACATATACAACTCGTGATCATGTGAAACACAACACAGTTGACAAAGGAGCTGATATATGGGTAAGAAACATCAATCATCCTGCATATTTCAAACAGTTGCAAGTCGAACACCCATTGAAATGTCTGCGGCAAAGCGGTCAGCTTACAAAGAAGATTTTATTGAAACTAGAATAATGGGGTTCAGTTAAGAGCTCTCGATTCTCAGGAGAGACAAAGCGAGCGAAGATTTGACGGAGAAGAGGGAAGTGTCCAGTACTACGTAGTCAGATGGTTGCGGCATGGTGGACGTCAAACCATCTGGATACGTTCGGCCGAGCACTTGCATCGGTCGTTTGATTTCGTTTGCACCGTGATCGTCTGTAAGACCGTACGTGTTCCCTGCTGATCGTATGATACGCGACAGGACCGAAGCAAATTTTACTGATCGCAAAATGGCGTCAAACCTGGAAATCTCTGACTACAAGGGGCAGTCAAATGAAGACGAGAGAGATGGAAAGAAGGTACGTGAACTGTTTATTATTCCAAAAGTAAAGGCTATAACTCTGGGAAGGGCTACGTGTTACCATGTTTGTTTCGAGGAAGCGGAAGACCTCTCACTGGGTAGCCCTTACACATCCTGCACACACTCCCGCTCTCTCCTCATATTTTGAAGCCGGCCGTTGTAGCCGAGCGGTTCTAGGCGCTTCAGTCCGGAACCGTGCTGCTGCTACGGTCGCAGGTACGAATCCTGCCTCGGGCATGGATGTGTGTGATGTCCTTAGGTTACTTAGGTTTAAGTAGTTCTAAGTCTAGGGGACTGATGACCTCAGATGTTAAGTCCTATAGCGCTCAGAGCCATTTTGAACCCATATTTTCGTATTCCATTTTTCCGTAGTTTTGGAGCCCGGGAGGAAGAGATTCGTAGCAGTCGATTTGCTCACCTTGTTACAATACGATTCCTGGGCCACTGCAAACTTTGACTGCCTTGTCTCACAGTGGGATAAGGGTGTTTTGAAATAATAAACAGTTTATATAATTTTTTGTCATCTGCCTCGTTTTCATTTGACTACTCCTTAGACCGCCGAGTTAAAGTATTGGTTGTTCTAAAAAACGTATAAAAATAGAGCTGTGGTACTGACGTCCAGCACTTAAAATGCCAGACGGTGTTGAGAAAGCGGAAGGAGCACTATATTTCGTTGCCAGTCATGTCAGAAGGTACCACGCTAGGGGTCATCTCTGGCAAATTCAGTGGACCTGCCAGGGACGGCAAGCATTATACTATACGGCTAAAGGGGCCCAAAGGTTAACAGTAAGTATCTGTCGGCGATAAAAGGACGAGAAGACTAGCAACGATATTTAATGAAATTCCATTTCTACAGAGTGATCGGTATTTGTCTGAAATTCTCTACCGTGGTACTACAGTACACGAGGATGACGTTAGTAGCAGTCCTGGCTCTGTCAGCAGAGATCTAATAGAAGTCACGAAAACTGTGTTCGAAGTGTCATATATATCTAATTAAAACTGACAGAACATCGTCCTAAGTTTAGGATCCTGTTTATCACCGGTGCTTTTAATAGTATTACGAAATGGGTAAATGAACTAGCATTTTACCGTTTTAATCTGAAACATCCAGACGACATACTGACGGTGTTGCTTGTAAATGGCCAGTTAATTATTGTAAGCTGTACGAATAATCTACAGAGAGAAGTGTGTCAGCAAAATAGAATCTGTGCTTGATAAACCCTGCTAATACCTCCTAATAGAATATAGCATTTTATGGCAATAAAATTAGGTCCAAAAACATAGTTCCGCCCGGTTAGCCGTGCAGTCTAACGCACGGCGGATTGGCAAAGAGCGCCTGGTCCCCGGCACGAATCCGCCCGGCAGACTTGTATCGAGGTCCGGTGGGCCGGCCAGTCTGTGAATGGTTTTTAAGCGGTTTTGCATCTGCCTTGGCCAATGCGGGTTCTTTCCCCTTATTGCGCCACAGCTACACTATGTCGGCGATTGCTGCGCAAACAATTTCTCCACTTACGCGTACACCACCATTACTCTACCATGCAAGCATAGGGGCTACACCCGTCTGGTGTGAGACGTTCCCTAGGGGGTGGGGGGGGAGGGGGGGTGGTCCACCGGAGGCCGAACCTCTCAATAACCCTGAAACAGTGGTTTGGTGTGGGGCGGCGGAGGGGTGACGTGGACTGTGGTAATCGTAGTGAGGTTGTGGACCACTGCGGCTGTGGCAGGGGCGGAACCTCTCCATCGTTTCTAGGTCCCCGATTAACATACAGTACAATACAATACAAGATAGAGAAAGAAGCTTCTGAAGTATTTAAAAAAAAATTCAGGTGTAATGTATGGAAGCACGATAAAAATGAAGTACGCAGTAAGATTGCAGATGAAATGATACATCCCAGGTAAGGAGTAAAATACTCAAGACATGATCGATAGCGGAATGCAGAAATTAAAATTATGATAATATATCTCTGAATGTAAAGACAGAAAAGTTCAGAAGGAAGTGGCAAGAGTGGGTCAGTAGGATGAAGGATGACCGACTTCCAAAAATGCTGCCGGCAGGAGTAGCCGAGCGGTTCTAGGCGCTACAGTCTGGAACCGCCTGACCGCTATGGTCGCAGGTTCGAAGCCTGCCTCGGGCATGGATGTGTGTGATGTCCTTAGGTTAGTTAGGTTTACGTAGTTCTAAGTTCTAGGGGGCTGATGACCTCAGAAGTTAAGTCCCATTGAGCTCAGAGCCATTTGAACCAAAAATGCTACAAAAACACAAACTAACACGACAAGTAGACACACTTAGGGAGACTCAAAATCAACTGGGAGGATGTGGATCAAACGCAAAAAGTTGGCGTAACGGACAGAGTGTGTTACACGCAGAAGATCATAATGATATGGTGATAGTGATTAAATATCTACCTAATAAAAGTTATCCAGTACATCTGCACACAAAAATTCTCTTTCCATTGCTGTGTGAAGTGTCACAGTCGGCGGCGTGAGTCAATAAACTGTCACAAAACGAATAAGTGCTAGCCACTCTAGAAGGGCAGAAGGCGGCAGAAAGGTCTCCAGTGCCCAGCCAACTGGGAGTTCCCGACCTCTGGCCGCCAGCAGCAGGGGCGGCACACACCTGCCGGCGGCCCGGCGCGCCGCCCACGCAGAGCCGCGTAAATCAGCCCCAGGCGGCCGGGGGTCCGGCACGCCAGTCGCAGCACACACCAGCCGGCTGGACGCGCCTAAGTGGCCGGAGCAGGCGGGAGCTGCTCTGCACCCTCAGGCCGGTGCAGTAGTCGAGAGGCGGGCGGTATAACAGAAGCATACGATTCCATTCCATCACGGTGAAAAAACTTCGCACGGAGCAACAACAAGTGGTCCGAACACAGGTTCACCAGAATCAATATTATCTCACCCCCTGATAACAGCACAGTGGCCGCTTTACAGAGCTGGAGACGCTGGTAGCAGCCAGCCCAGCGACTCTCGGCCTCTGATACGTTTCACGGCAGTGAAGTAGTGTTAGGTTCCAGGCACCTGCACGAAATCAACGGACTTAGATGAGTCGACGTGGGAACGTGCAGTACGGCAGACAGGAAGTACAGAGTTTGTACATGGCCGTTAGAAAGCCTTGAATTAAGTTGCTCGGTCCGACTTGCCTACAAGGAGTAGCACACCGCCAACAACGGTGGAACATACCTTCATTTAACAAATACTGTAGATACTCTTTTCTAGATTATAATCTGCTCAAAATTACTTTAGGATTGACAGACACGACGGAAGCGGGAAGCGCGGCCTGCGTTCCGGTAACCCCACAATACCTGGAGCTACAGCAAATGCCGTAAGCTGCCAACAACTTCCGTTGGAAAGACCACATAGATAATATCGTGGGGAAGGCGAGCCTAAGGTTGCGTTTCATTGGCAGGACACTTAGAACATGCAACAAGTCCACTAAAGAGGCGGCTTACACTACACAAGTTCGTCCTCTGTTAGAATATTGCAGCGCGGTGTGGGATCCTTACCAGGTGGGATTGACCGAGGACATCGAAAGGGTGCAAAAAAGGGGAGCTCGTTTTCTATTATCGCGTAATAGGGGAGAGAGTGTGCCAGATATGATACGCGAGTTGGGGTGGAAGTCATTAAAGCAAAGACGTTCTTCGTCGCGGCGAGATCTATTTACGAAATTTCAGTCACAAACTTTCTCTTCCGAATGCGAAAATATTTTGTTGAGCCCAACCTACATAGGTAGGAATGATCATCAAAATAAAATAAGAGAAATCAGAGCTCGAAGAGAAAGGTTTAGGTGTTCGTATTTCCCACGCGCTGTTCGGGAGCGGAATGGTAGGGAGATAGTATGATTGTGGTTCGATGAACCCTCTGCCAAGCACTTAAATGTGAATTGCAGAGTAATCATGTAGATGTAGATGTAGATGTAGACCTTCACCCCACCACTGGAACACGTCCCGCTCGCAGCGTGTTTGAGTTTCAGGAGGCTAGTTGACCACTGTAATCATTAAACCCTCTTATTATGTTTGTTATCATTTTTACTCTTCCCGGAGTTATTATTTCTTGCTACTGTCCTTCGTTGTGTGGCACCGAACAATGTCAAAGAAGTTCTTCAAAAGTTGTGAGTCCAAATCTTTAGGATCGATCTCTCGGTCAAAGGATTGACGAGCGAGATCAGTTGAGAGAAACGATACCTAACTGATCAGCCAGAACATTATGACCACCTGCCTAGAAGTCATCTTTGGCACGTACAGCAACGGCGACGCGTCCTCTCATGGAAGCATTGAGGCCTTGGAAGGTCGCTGGAGGCAGTTGGCACCACATATGCACACACATGTCAAGTAATTTCTGTAAATTCCGGGGAGGCGTGCCCATCCTACGACTTTCGACGTCTGTACTGAGGTGTGTTTGCTCAACTCTCTGACGTCTGGACTTGGTTTCGCCACGTGTTGAAGATACAGCAGCACTTCCCCAACACTCGAAAGTCGTGGTGTTTCCGAAATGCTCTTGCCGAACCTCTGGGCCATCACAATCTGCTCTCACTCACGTAGATCGTGCGCCTTCCCCATTCTATACACGGACAGCGCGCCCACTAATACTACATGGACCGAGCGTATGTCTGACTAGCAACCATTCTATACACGGACAGCGCGCTCACAAATACTACATGGACCGAGCGTGTGTCTGACTAGCAACCATTACTCGCCAGGTGACTATGCTATCACCAGGACGGGTTTATATCGATAGTAGGTCGGCGGTCATAATTTTCTGGCTGATCAGTATCGACTATGCACATACCAATGAGCACACCGTGAATTAAGTTGCCCGGCCAGAAGTGCCTACAAGGAATAGTAGTGTACCGTTCACAGATGTGAAACATGGCATTCTGGAAATACATATTTTCGGTTGACAAATACTGTAGGTATTTCTTAAATTATAGTTTGTTCAAAATTACTTTAAGATTGACAGATACGACGGAAGTGGGAGGCACGGACCGCATTCCGTCAGCCACACGATACCAGTAGCCACCATAAACGTCCTAAGCTCCCAAACACTAACCCACCCACCCAACACTTCCTGCTTACACTGTGTTTAGTTACAGGAGCCGTGCTGCCCAGTGTAATCGCTAAAATCTCTTTTTGTTGCCTATCGTTTCTGCTCTTCGACAAGATATTATTTGCAGCTATTTTATCTGTTTTGTAGAACTCCACAGTGTCCGAAAGGAGTTTGTCAAAAGTTATGAGCTGAAAATTTCAGAGTCGCTCTCTTGGTCAGAGGATTGCCGTGTCTGATCAGTTGAGGGAAATTGTTTGGGTGTTACGTGTCCATTTTGAGACTGAAAATTGTGGCCCGTTGCTTACCTTTACCAATGGCATCGATAGAAATGTTTCAGCTCTGAACATAAACAAGGAGATCATGTGAAGACTGACAAGGAAATGTTCGGGAATTAAATGGAAGTAGGGAAAACATCCATGTTTGAAACTATTGCTAAAAAAACTTTCTATGGATAAGCGAATAACTAATACCGATTCACTTGCTGAGGATGCGGTTCGTTGTCATATTTATGATTACTATTGCAGAAAGGAAAATGCGAAATTTAGAAGTTATTGCTTACCCTTAGGGAAACCGAGTGCCTTTCAACCCAGTTCCATGATTTCATTTAATATCAAAAGTGACAGTTATAGCGACTGAACTTTCTCATAACTAGAGACAAGAAGGAGCGATCCTTAACTGCTTTGTAGAAATTTTAATAGCTAAGGTCGCGTTATATACTATTTATTACTGATTACCAGTTTTAAGGTTAAGACTATCATTAGCTGTTATTTAAAAAACTTTTTGTCATACGTCCTGTTCCATTCAAACATTATCATGCTATGTTGACACTCCAATGGACATTATGTAGGACATTCCACACAGGTTTGTTGGAAATGAAAACAAAAACCGTTTTGTCACAAATCAGAACAATACAGTCAAAAAGCACTCTTGAAACTAGATATTTACACACATATGCTTGTTAGATGATGAATTCTGTGAAACAGTGCATATTTCTGCAATTGTCAAGAAATTGCGTAACAGTGCACTATTCTACACTTCTAAAAATAATTTTTATTTTTATTTTTGACAAACTCGCGTAGAATGCCCTACATAATTTCCACTAGAATATCAGCGTGGTACTTGTGATAAAGTTATAAAGGAACAGGAAGTATTACAAAAAGTTTTTTAAAGAGCAGAAGATGATAGTCTTAACCGTTGAAACCGGAAATCAGGAATAAATAGTACCGATGCGATCTTATCTCTTAAATTTTCTCCAATATTACAGTGATACTTAAAGCATCTGCCATGACGAAGAGAGTGATGTCAGTGGAGTTATTCCATTACCAGAAATGAGCTACAGGTTAATTCAGTTTCGTGTTTCAGTTAAAATATAAGTAGCTACGCAACAATACTTCAATAAGAAGGCCGTACCAGCAAGCAATTCTAAATGATGTTCATCTTAGTAGTTGAGGTTATATCAGACAAAATAAATACTACCGGTTTACTATATAACTACTACGCAGAAGAAATGTTTTGCTTGTACCTCTTTTGTTAATTCTCTCAGTACTGGTTGGCCTCTTTAAGATACGTTTTCTCTCCATGATAAACACACATAAATCTTTTATTGTAGTGTGAGAAATAAGACGGTTCACCAGAAAAATTAATAATAATTTAATTGTCAACTTAGCAGTCCCTTTCTCCTAACGAAACCATGCGGGTAAGCGGACCATAGTGCATCATATTTAACTGAAATTACATCGTGTTAGAAAACTCTGACAGAGTTTCGGGTAGAGTAAATTAAAATGTGATGTGTTCTTAAGCTTTCATTCGTTTAATGTGCTCATCTCAGTTGAGTGACAGAACAGTTTCGAGCATGTGGAAAATTCAGTAATGTCGCCACATAATGCAGTCTCGTAAACAGTCAGCATATGTCTCAATTATAGGCTCTTGCAAATAAACCTGAAATGAAAACATAGTGCAGCTGCTCCTGAACGCAGTGATGAGAGTTACATGTTTATAAAGTGAGTAGTTCGCGAGTCTTAGTGAGGCAATGGGACGTAAGATTGCGTGTGGCATGTCTGCTTCACGCCTCCACGTGCTCCAGCCGAACTGTCAATCCTAAAGTCGTTTCGAGCACACTTTTGGTGATAATTCTTCAACCGTGTCCAAATGGTATCCTTTATGAACATAATGACAGATATCAGAATAGAACACAAGACGTCGCTCTTAGCGGAACAAAATACACAGAATAAAAGTAACTTCGACAGTACCACTTGTCAGTGTCAGCCGGCCGTTACTGTTTACATTTTATATACTGATGCACCAAACTGAAGGACGAATGTAAATTTCGCATGATGTGTTATTTCCAAGGTACATAGCACGAAGGGACTTCGAGGATTCATAGAAAGAACTATTACCGTGTACTACACAAGGTAACTGAAAGAAATAGGCAATAAGACGAGCAGATATGACACTCAGAGACAGTAATTGCAATAAAGTCACCACGATTTGTTGGTTGTGGGTTGTGGGAGAAGATCTGCTTGGTGGTAGGAACGACAGGGAGGAAAGACTGATTGAGTTCTACAATAAATATCAGTCAGTAATAGCGAGTACTATGTTTAAGAATTACAAAAGGAGGAGTAAATTTCGAAAGGGCTTGCAGATATGAGGATATTTCAGTTAGATTACATCATGATCAGACACAGATCCCGAAATCAGATATTGGATTGTAGGACTTACTGTTGGATTGTAGGAGAACATATGGACTCATATTTCAGTGTAGTAACGCTGAAGAGTTGGATGAAGTTTACTAGTCAGGAAGAATCAGTGGGATACGGAAGTACAGAGGAATGAAGTGACACGCCTGATCTTCCCTGAGGATATAGATACTGCATTAAGGCAAAGCTCAGCAGGCAGTTCATACGAAGAGGAACGGGCTTATCTAAAAAGTGCAGTCACTGAAGTAGTAAAGCAAACCGTAGGTACAAGGAAGGTAACTGCTAAGAAACGAAGGATAATAGAAGAAGTTTTCAGTTAATCGACGAAAGAAGGAAGTGCAAAAAAGTTCAGGGAAATACAGGAATACAAGTCACTTACGACCGAAATAAATAGGAAATGCAGGGAATCTAAGGCGAAATGGCTGCCTGAAAAATGTGAAGAAATCGAAAAAGAACTGATTGTCGGAAGAAGGGAATCAGCGTATACAAACGTCAAAACATCCCTCGGTGAAATTGAAAACATGGGCGGTTTCATCAAGAGCGCAATGTTAATTCTTCTGTGAAATCCGGAGGAGAGAGGGAGAGAGCAGATAGGTGGAAAGAGTACGCTGAAGGCGTCTACGAGGGGGAAGACTAGTCCGACGCCGTGATAGAAGGAGAAACAAGAGTAGATAGGGAAGAGATAGGGCATACAGTATTAGAAACAGAATATAAAAGAGCTACCTACGACTGAATATCAAACAAGGCAGAAAGGATGGATAGCATTACATCAGAATTTCTAAAATCACTGGGGAATGTGTCAACAAAACGTCCATTCACGCTGGTGTTTAGATTGTTTGGTAACATACTATTAGACTTTCGGAAAAACATCATCCACACAATTCCGAAGACAGGAAAGGCTGACAAGTGTGAGAATTGAGGCACAAATTAGCTTAACGGCTAGTGCATCCAAGTTGCTGACAGAATGGGAAAGAAAATTGAAGATTTCTTGGATTTCGAACGGTTTGGCTTTAGGAAAGGTAAAGGCGAGAGGCAGTATTGACGTTGCGGTTGGTAATGGAAGCAAGACTAAAGAAAAACCAAGACATACTCATTGGATTTGTCGATGTAGGAAACGCGTCCGGTAACGTAAAGTTGCGCAATTTGTTCGAAATTCTGAGAAAAGTAGGAGTAAGCTATCGGGAAAGACGGGTACCGTCCATTTTATACATGAACCAAGAGGGAATATAATAAGACTAGAAGATGAAGAACGAAGTGCTCGGATTCAAAGAAAGTAAGGAAATTCTTCATATTGTTCAGAGTATACATCGAAGAAGCAACGACGGAAATAAAAATAAGGTTCAAGAGTGCGATTAAAATCTAAGGTGAAAGGATGTCAATGATAGGTTTCGCTGATCACAATCGTATCCTCAGTGAAAGTGGAAGAGAATTACAGGATGTCTTAAATAGAATTAAGAGTGCAGTGAATAGAGGATATGGACTGAAAGTAAATACGAAGAACATGGAAAATAATGAGAAATAGCAGAAGCGAGAACAGATGGAAACTTAATATCTGACTTGGGGATCAAAAAGTAGACGAAGGTAATGAATTGTGCCACCTAGGCAGCAAAATAACGCATTAAGGACAGAACAAGGGTAACATGTAAAGCAAAGTAGCGCTGGCAAATTGCATTCCTGGCAAAGAGAAGTTAGATGGTATCAAACATAGGTCTTACTGTGAAGAAGAAATTTCTGAGAATGTACGTCTGGAGCACAACATTGAACGCTAGACAGACGGGGACTGTGAAAAAACTGAAAATGAGAATAGAAGCATCTGAAGATTGGTGCTGCAGAAGAACGCTGAAAATGAGGTGGACCTATAAGGAAACGAATCAGTAGGTTCTCTGCAGAATCGGCGAAGAAGAGGACATATGAAAAACACTGACAAGAAGAAGAAACAGGATGATAGGACACCTGTTAAGACGCCGGGGAATACCTTCCATGACACAAGAGGGAGCTGTAGAGGGTAAAAGACTGAAATTGGAATACATCCAGCAAATAACTGAGAATGTAGGTTGAATTTTATACTCTGAGATGGAGGTGTTAGCACAGGGGAGGAATTTGTGGGGGCGCATCAAAACAGTAATAATTGTGATAAAACGAAAAGAAAGGAAAAAACAACACATAGGGAAGATAAAAGAAAAGCAGCACGTTTCGTCGCAGGTTCACTGACTAAGCGCGAAAGCGTCACGGAAATCGTCAGCAGATTCTAGTGGCAGACGCTGCCAAATTGTGGTTCACTGTTTTAGTTCTTAGAACGTATTTTCCTAGAAGAGTCAAACAACGTATTTCTTCTTCTTACATATATCTCGCGATAATGCCATGAAGGGAGAATTCTAGATATAGCAGCTGACACGGAGGCTGAGCATCATTTGTTCTTCCCGTGATCAATTCGACGCCGCAGCAGGAAGAAGACAAAGTGACAGTATTACACAGCACAGTACATTCCGCCACACGTCTTAATGTGTCTTGCTGAAACAAGATGTACAAATAAGCAGCGTGAAAAGCAAATACCACACTGAAATTCGTTGGAAGAATATTAAGGAAATGTAACTCAATGTAATTCATCTACAAATTAAATATCCGACAAAACACGCGTTGGACCGATTCTTGGAAATTACTCAATTGCGTGGGACCCTTACCAGTTCAGATTAATAGAAGAGATACACAGGACAGGACAAAAATATTGAAACACTAAAAACACAACTCCTTACCATGCCTGATACGGTGTAGGAAAATCATTGGCGTTTAGAACAGCTTCCACTTATCTCGGAACGTATGGTTTCTACAGTATGGTGTACCATTCTTCCCACAAAATAGTGGCAATTCAGGTAACAATGACGGAGATGGACAACGATCACGCTGCCCGCTCTCCGAGGGAAACCACAAAGACTCAGTAATATTGAGCTCTGGTGATGATGGTGGTCAGGGGAGGTGCCACAAAACATCGCCGTGCTCATAAAATATGTCCTTGACGATGCGAGATGTTTGAGGATGGAAGAACGTAGCATCACCATTGGGAAAAAAAATGTTGTACCATACGATGTACCTAATTAGTCAAAATGGACATGCAGAAAAATGACATTGTAGAGAAACCATGGGGCACATATAGTACCGCTATATGGCAGCACAAATCGTCACCAAACATCCCCCTACGTTCCATTATTCACACCATGCAGTCTGCATCATTGGTTTGCGGCAGCATACACTAGACCAGAGGTGAAGTCGGGGCTGAAACACATCAGGCTGCTGGTGACAGAGGGTCACTTCACTCTAATTATCATAAATTGTTCATCGGTGAATGTGACAGTTTTCCTCACTTAATTCAAACTTGGATGTCAAAATAGCTGGTACAAGTCACTGCATAAAGCATTTTATTCCTCTATAAAATGAATGTGTTATTTCGGAGTAGCTTGCGTGAAGTACTGGACTGGAGAATTTGGCTCTGTCTTGGCGAGCCATCTGGCTAGTGACCACTTGCTAGCCAATGACTGGTGAGGTACTCCCAGGTAACAGCTTAACATAAGGTCTGACGGCCCTCGCCGTGGTTCAGATCAATGCCGTGAAACGGCCAATCATAGCGGCAGAAAGTCGCTGGGTCGCTGGTACTGTTGATGCAACACGTTGGTTTTTCGGAGAAACTGCAAAGGTAGTTGGCGGGCAGGCATCACCGAATAACTCTTAGTAATGTGCACTAGCGAGGAAGTTGCGACTGGCGGGACCCGTGCGTTTCTGTACGTGGTGCTCTGTTGAGCTAACACAGTATAACTCGGCGTTTGCTGCCCACAGGCCGAACGTTGATGGTAGAAAGATGGTGTGACGGTGGTGGAAGAGAGGGAAAGAGAGAGAGAGAGAGAGAGAGAGAGAGAGAGAGAGAGAGCGCGAAGCTCTTGCTTGGCCCGTGAGAGTGCAAAAGTTGTGGAATGTCGGCCGCATTTTGTAAGAAGCTCGTGTTTGGCACTCTGTTGCCAGGCCAGAAGTTTCTTGACCCGAACACTGCAAAAACTGAGGAGGGAACAACGATGGTTTGCCAGTGCTAAAAAAGTGGAGCTGAAGCGGCGCATAAGACACGGTTTTTCGAGAAAAGATGGTGCAGCTGCAACGCGCAGTGGCTAGCGCAGAAATGTGTCTTTGGAGTAGCAGATTGTCGCTAAGGATTTGTCATGTTTAAAAAATAAGAGATTAGCTGGCTTTTGGAGGAGAGAGAGAACGTGTTGTTGTATCCGATTGGGAGAGTCACTCCCAAACTTTTTGCTTACTAGACGAATGGGTTTTGGCTGGTTTTCCGCGGAGTACTGGGAACAAAGAGGATGCTTTTTGACATTTGGATTTGGCGTAGCATTCGAGCGGTTGACTGACATAATCTTTCGCCGGAGCCTTGGCTGAAGACGCTAGACTTTGAAGTATCAAGGTGCTTGAGAGAGACCCGTTCAGGGGCTGCAATCTTCAGATGGAGCTCACTGCTATTTGCCAGCAGGCTCCTGTCAGTGGCTAGGAGGTGACTGCAGTGCACGGAACAGGGGAGAGGAAACGTGGGAAGAACTGCAGAGAAGGGCTGTTAGGAATATACAGGGTGAGTCACCTAACGTTACCGCTAGATATACTTCGTAAACCACATCAAATACTGACGAATCGATTCCACAGACCGAACGTGAGAAGAGAGGCTAGTGTAATTGGTTAATATAAACCATAAAAAAATGCACGGAAGTATGTTTTTTAACACAAACCTACGTTTTTTAAATGGAACCCCGTTAGTTTTGTTAAACATATAAACAAATACGTAATCAGTGCCGTTTGTTGCATTGTAAAATGTTAATTACACCCGGAGATATTGTAACCTAAAGTTGACGCTTGAGTACCACTCCTCCGCTGCTCGATCGTGTGTATCGGAGAGCACGAATTACGTAGGGATCCAAAGGGAACGGTGGTGGACCTTAGGTACGGAAGAGACTGGAACATCACATTACGTCCACATGCTAACACCTTTTTATTTGTCTTTTTCACTGACGCACATGTACATTACCATGAGGGGTGAGGTACACGTACACACGTGGTTTCCGTTTTCAATTACGGAGTGGAATAGAGTGTGTCCCGACATGTCAGGCCAATAGATGATCAATGTGGTGGCCATCATTTGCTGCACGCAATTACAATCTCTGTCGTAATGAATGTCGTACACGCCGCAGTACATCTGGTGCAATGTCGCCGCAGGCTGCCACAATACGTTGTTTCATATTCACTGCGGTTGTAGGCACATCACGGTACACATCATCCTTTAACGTACCTCACAGAAAGAAATCGAGCGGTGTAAGATCAGGAGAACGGGCTGACCAAATTATGCGTCCTCCACGTCCTATGAAACGCCCGTCGAACGTGTACCTCACCCCTCATGGTAATGTACATGTGCGCCAGTGAAAAAGACCAATAAAAAGGTGTTAGCATGTGGACATAATGTGCTGTTCCAGTCTCTTCTGTACCTAAGGTCCATCACCGTTCCCTTTGGATCCCTATGTAATTCGTTGCTCTCCGATACACACGATCGAACAGCGGAGGAGTGGTACTCAAGCGTCAACTTTAGGTTACAATATCTCCGGATGTAATTAACATTTTACAATGCAACAAATGGTACTGATTACGTATTTGTTTATATGTTCAGATGTGCTAACAAAACTAACGGGGTCCCATTTAAAAAATCGTAGGTTTGTGTTAAAAAACACACTTCCGTGCATTTTTTTATGGTTTGTATTAATCAATTACACTAGCCCCTCCCCTCAGGTTCGGTCTGTGGAATCGATTCGTCAGTATTTGATGTGGTTTACAAAATATATCCAGCGGTAATGTTAGGTGACTCACCCTGTATAGGCGCATTTCTAAAATTAGTTGGATTTTGTTTCAGAATTACGCTGTTCGGTGCCTCACTAAAGATTCTTGCACTTCGGGATCTTTCACGTGATATAGTTTCACCGTCGGCTGATCGAACCAAAAATCATGTCCTCAGAGTATTCGTGTATTTTTTTCTGTTTTAGATGAATTACGAATTATTAATCTGAGGCCCTTTCTTATCGATAGCTTAAGGCTTTGTATTCTCTTTATCGCGTCTAACTGAGTCTATTCAGAGATTTTATATTTTTCATTATGTTTTATCTCCATTTGTTCGGAATTGATATTGTGCTTTTATCAACTCACGTTTATCCTTGCTTGCATTTATCATTATACTAAAGTTTTTCAGCATGGACCGCACTTTAATTTTAACAGCTAAATGAACCCATAGGCCCCTTGTTCTATTGGCTTTTGTAAGGACCACGCCCTGAAATCATTTGTTAGGGCCATTCGATTCCTAATGATCCCGTTATGCAGCAGCTTTCCGTTTCACATCTGAGTGGGGAGCGATCAGCATATCGATAGGCGCCAGTCGATACAGGTCACCTTACAAGATTTTGGAATTCCAGATCGTTCTGAAACCCCCACCTTATACTGAACCCTTCGTGATGGTCAGGTACTAAATGTGTTCGTGAGTGTCAATTTCAGCTCTGCGGCTGCATCTGCAGCTGTTGTCCTCTAAATTTTCGTTACAGCCGTTGTCAATGACCATCTTTCGCGATCTCTCAACACACAGCCCCATCCAAGTTGTGATCAGTGTACGATAGTCTTCCGCTTTCCCTGTATGGGGTATAAATCTTTGGTACGGCGCCTTTGGAGACACCAATCACTTCGACTACCATGGTGACAATGGCACTCACATGAAAGCACCAAGAATTTTGTTTCCGACACACATTTCTGACAACCACACGCAATATTGTCCTACCACCCCTGACACCTGCAACCGTACTAACGACGTAGCACAGCTGCCTTTCCGAGCGGTTCTAGGCGCTTCAGTCTGGAACCGTGCGACCGCTACGGTCGCAGGTTCGAATCCTGCCTCGGGCGGGGACATATGTGATGTCCTTATGTTATTTAGGTTTAAGTAGTTCTAAGGGACTGATGACCTCAGATGTTAAGTCCCATAGTGCTCAGAGCCATTTGAACCATTTTTGAACAGGTACCTTTCGTGATCAACCTGCAAGCGTGGCTAGCATCTGCTTTTATGTTCAAGTATGGATTTCTTGCGATGAGTCGACGTTTTTGTCCAACCCCTGTAGTGAAGCAAAGAAGAGCGACGTTTCTCGTCACAGGATAGTTTACTCGGTGCGAGAGCGTACACAAACTCCACTGGCAGGCAAGCGCGGAGACGGCGTACGTTTGCGGAGAGGTTTGCTGTTGAATCGTTGAGGGGATCGCCACAAGAAGAGTCGTTCAACATATTACTTTTTCCGACACAGGTCCTGAAAATGACGATGATGAGTGAATAATAGGTATCAGAGGTCGCACGTAGCTTTACGGAGGATTTTTCCTCCAACGCGCCCATACAGAATGGAACAGAGAAAGGACAAAAGACTATGGTATCACAGGTAACCTCCGCCACACGCTCTGTAAAGTTAAAGTTAGCTTGTAGAGTATGAAGTCGTGGATGTAGACGTTGATCTAGGTGTATTGCTTTATAACTATTTTTTTTTTCAAATGAAAACCAAAGGCAGAGTTATTACAACCTAATATGTTACATAAAATGAACATTAAAACTCTGCCCATTTGACTTATGTAAAATATCGGTCACCGAATTTTAACTTGTATGCATCCTCCGAATGTTTAATTTCACACGAGCCGTTTCTGCTATCTACTAGGGGTGGGCGAGTGGTAAAATTTTGTAGACTGGTAAGTGTGTGATACCTTATAGTACAACAGGGCCAGGCAGCTCCATTCTGTGGTGTTTTCGGAGGAGTAAGGTCCCATGGTATAACTGATACATCACGGCGGAACCACGAGACAAACATAGTCGCCGCAAGATGCAGGCATGAGTGACGGACGTCGATGAAGACACGCTCTGAAGAAGTTCCGTACGTCGAAACGCCGTGGAAATTTATTTACGTCAGACCGCAGTGCCGCTCGGCCACTTTTATAAGACCCACATCGTAGTTCAGACCCATCAGAGTGCTAGTGTCGTTAGTCACATCAGTGTACTGAGGTACAGAGTTTAATATAAGAACTGACAATGGACTGTCGTGTTATGCTGCGAACATATCTGTGAAGAAGGGTTATTCAGTACAAGAACTACAGTCCACTATCATTAATCGGGCCACCGTCTGTTATCGACGTCGAGGTGCTATAACCACCCACAGACGACAAGTGGGAGCACCAGATATGAAGGATACAAGAAGTTTGTCAGGGGTGGAGGGGGGGGGGGGGTGACGCGGAAGAACAGTGCAGTTGTTTGGTGTAATCCAGAAACGAAGCGATTTATCTGATGTGCAAAAGGGCATGAACTAGGCGTTCGGGTCGAGGGTCGAAGCGTTTCCAAAACGGCTATGTCTAAACATTTTGCATGCCGCCATGGTGAAAATATACCATCGGTGCGAAAATGGATCTATCCAAAACCGGCGACTGTGGTGTAGCACGGCCGGCCGCGGTGGTCTCGCGGTTCTAGGCGCGCAGTCCGGAACCGCGCGACTGCTACGGTCGTAGGTTCGAATCCTGCCTCGGGCATGGATGTGTGTGATGTCCTTAGGTTAGTTAGGTTTAAGTAGTTCTAAGTTCTAGGGGACTGATGACCACAGCTGTTAAGTCCCATAGTGCTCAGAGCCATTTGTGGTGTAGCACGGCCCGCAATTGTGAATAACGGCTGTGAAGATGTGCACGGGCGATTAACCCTAAAAATGTCGAGCAACTGTTCGTCCAGATGAGCCCAGGGACTGCCAAAAGTTTCTCGTCAATGATGGTTCAGCGAACGTACCTGCATGTGCACCTCCACAGCCAGGTGCACCCATACCGACTGTTGTTCATATCAAAGGACGAGAGATTGGAATTTGCAAGCCAGTACCCCGAATTTTTGTCCACTGATAGTTGAGAGGTGTGCTATTCAGATGAATCACGTTTGTGCTATTCAGATGAATCACGTTTTATGATCTATCGGACAGATGGCCGCTGGCGTGTAATGCGTAAAACGTCTGAAAGTTAACACCCTGCAAGATGTGTTGGAAGGGCGTAGGCCAGAGGAGGACGCGTCATGGACTGGAAAGTATTTTTCGCGGCATTACCTGGTTGATCTCGTCATTCGGGTAAGGCACAATGGATCAACGCAAATATGCATGTGTCCTTGGGGTCCATGTCATCCCCTACACGCAGTTTGTTTTTCTCGGCGCAATGGCATCTATTAGCAGAAGAGTGCAACGTGTCACAAAGCTGACAGTGTATGCACGTGGACGGAAGACCACCGGGATGAGTCTACCATACTCCCATGGCCAGAAAATTCTTCTGATTTAAACCCAATCGAGAATCTACCTCTGTCGGTCTCTTCGCAGGTTGTTCAACCAAGAAATCTATTGTAGGTGGCCACGACACTGGATCAGCATGGGTGCACGTCCTTGTCGGTTCCTTCCAGAATCTCACTGACTCTTTTTCTGTACGTCTCGTGCTGTAGAAGGTCATTATTCAGGCTTCTGACAGGCGTGGTTACTGCACTGAACTCGCGTTTGGGAGGAAAACACTTTAAACTCGCGTTCGGCTATCTTGATTTAAGTTTCCTGTGATCTCCCATCCTTCGAAAGGGCACGGCCTTCTCCATCCCAGCTTGTGCTCCGTCTGTAATGACCTCATTGCCGATGGGATGTTAAACATTAATCTGCTGCCTCTCCTTCTGATAGGTTGCAAGAGCGTGTGGACAGTGTGTGACAGTTGTGACAACACCAGTACTATTACGGGATGTAAAGATCAATTTATCCCTCAGTGTGTTCTGGGATTACGTTACATATTATCGTTCCACATATGGATGTGCCTGCCCTCTAAACATAAGTAAGCATTTGTTGCTGCAGTGTTTTGTTGAAACTGACGGAATACCAATTCGATTCTACACAGAGTACGCGCAAGAATTTGCCCCCCTTCTAACAGCCGTGTACCGCAAGCTGCTAGAGGAACGGAATGTTCCAAATGATTCGAAAAGAGCACAGGTAGTCCCAGTTTTCAAGAAGGGTCGTCGAGCAGATGCGCAAAACTATAGGCCTATATCTCTAACATCGATCTATTGTAGAATTTTAGAACATGTTTTTTGCTCGCGTATTATATCATTTTTGGAAACTCAGAATCTACTCTGTAGGAATCAACATGGATTCCGGAAACAGCGATCTTGTGAGACCCAACTCGTTTTATTTGTTCATGAGACACAGAAAATACTAGATACAGACTCCCAGGTAGATGCAATTTTCCATGACTTCCGGAATGCGTTCGATACAGTTCCGCACTGTCGGCTGATAAACAAAGTAAGAGCCTACGGAGTATCAGACCAGCTGTGTGGCTTGATTGAAGAGTTGTTAGCAAACAGATCACAGCATGTTGTTCTCAATGGAGAGACGTCTACAGACGTTAAAGTAACCTCTGACGTGCCACAGGGGAGTGTTATGGGACCATTGCTTTTCACAATACATATAAATGACCTAGTAGATAGTGTCGGAAGTTCCATGCGGCTTTTCGCGGATGATGCTGTAGTATACAGAGAAGTTGCAGCATTAGAAAATTGCAGCGAAATGCAGGAATATCTGCAGCGGATAGGCACTTGGTGCAGGGAGTGGCAACTGGCCTTTAACATAGACAGATGTAATGTGATGCGAATACGTAGAAAAAAGGATCCCTTATTGTATGGTTATATGATAGAGGAACAAACACTGGTAGCAGTTACTTCTGTACAATATCTGGGAGTATGCGTACGGAACGATTTGGAGTGGAATGATCATATAAAATTAATTGTTGGTAAGGCGGGTGCCAGGTTGAGATTCATTTGGAGATTGCTTAGGAAATGTGGTCCATCAACAAAGGAGGTGGCTGACAAAACACTCGTTCGACCTATGGTTGAGTATTGCTCATCAGTGTTGGATCCATACCAGGTCGGGTTGACAGAGGAAACAGAGAAAATCCAAAGAAGAGTGGCGCGTTTCGTCACAGGGCTATATGGTAAGCGTGATAGCGTTACGGAGATGTTTAGCAAATTCAAGTGGCAGACCCTGCAAGAGAGGCGCTCTGCATCGCTGTGTCCAGGTTTCGAGAGGGTGCGTTTCTGGATGAGGTATCGAATATGTTGCTTCTCCCTACTTATACCTCCCGAGGAGATCACGAATGTAAAATTAGAGAGATTCGAGCGCGCACGGCGGCTTTCCGGCAGTCGTTCTTCCCGCGAACCATACGCGAGTGGAACAGGAAAGGGAGGTAATGGCAGTGGCACGTAAAATGCCCTCCGCCACACACCGTTGGGTGTCTTGCAGAGTATAAATGTAGATGTAGATCTAGTGATATTCAAACGCTGCAGACGGTTCTTGAACTCCTACAGCAGGTAAAACCGTAGAACAGACGACTAGGCTTTTATACAAGCCTGCTCCCGCGCAGCGCCTTCGCCTCCTCGCAGACTGCATCCCGCTCGGCAGGCAAGCGCCCGCGCCTGTGCTTTGCGCGGCTCTGCCTGGCTTCCAGGCGACTAGCGCGGCGGCTGAATTGACCCGCGAGACGCCGGCGGTTAATCAGCTTATCTGCGGGCAAGTTGGCGGACGGTGGCTCTTCACGCCCGCTGAGCACCGCAACTTGGCCGCCGCCGCCGCCGCTAAATATGCGGCCGGCCGCGCTTCTCACGCCGATCCTCCGCCGCTCTTCCCGGCTTGCCGAGGCGGCGGAGCGACTGCGAACGGCTTTCAACCGCCGGCTGAAGTCTGTCGCAGAGAGGTAATCCGCCGCCGCTGCTGGACGACTGCTGCGCGCCTTATTCCAAAGGGGGGACTTCTCTGCGGCTATCCACGGCCGCGCTGACAACTCAAAAGGAGAGATTTTTATCTGTTGTCGAGTCTTGTCACTTCAGCGTTTATCACAGACCAAGAATCTCTTGGAAGATCAAATGGAGACTGAACCGTCAATTAGGGCGGTTCACAAACAACAACTCAAGTACACATGTTACTCCAAAACGTTATCGTGGAATTAGGGGCTAGGAAGTGCTGGTGAAAGCCTCAAATTGACCAGTAGAATATTCATCGAAACATTGCGATAACACGACGCCAGGACTCGGCTAATAAGCCGACGTGATTTCAACAGTTAAACGGAATAATTCATAGATCAGAATTCCGTTTCTGAAGCCGCCTTTATTTTCGTTGCTACATACTTTTAGGAGTAATTGTGCACCTTGTTACTGTTACATATGTGTTTATTACAAAACAAACAACAGTCGATTCTATTGCAAATTGTTATATATTGCACAGTAACAATATGTTGCTTTCAAAATGGCTCAAATAGCTCTGAGCACTATGCGACTTAACTTCTGAGGTCATCAATCGCCTAGAACTCAGAACTAATTAAACCTAACTAACCTAAGGACTTCACGCACATCCATGCCCGAGGCAGGATTCGAAACTGCGACCGTAGCGGTCGCTCGACTCCAGACTGTAGCGCCTAGAACCGCACCCGGGCCGGCTGTTGCTTTCCGCTTTTATGTGGGCTTCACCTGTGTTGTAGATGTACTCATATCTATTGTTGTCGCGTGAAACTCCTATTAGGGACAACATAACATGTTGCCTTCCTGACAGAAATGTGTGCAATGTATCACGCTCGTGTCGCAACAACAATCCATTGTACAGACTTCATAACCCATAACAGACGTGGCAAGCTACCTGCCCGTGAAATCCTGCTGCCGTGCTAATACAGCATGGTTCAGAACATCATTCCGCCTTAGTAGTGAGCTGACTTGCCTACTGCCGTGTCCAAACATTGTGCTGCCTTGAGACTCTAAGTCGCAGAAGGTGGGGCTCTCATACATAGACGTTCGGAGACGCTCTGTAAATAAAGATACCTTTTTATTTTAAGTTTCTCAGTAGTAAATTTTTAAGTCTGGCATTTCTTTAAAAGCAATTTCAAAAGAATTTCAAATAGCTTGACAATTTTCATTATGAAAAGGAGATTACCAGGTACGAGATTAACAACTTGCCAATAATGAGATTTTAACTTATATATATACAGGGTGAGTCACCTAACATTACCGCTGGATATATTTCGTAGACCACATCAAATACTGACGAATCGATTCCACAGACCGAACGTGAGGAGATGGGCTAGTGTAATTGGTTAATACAAACTATACAAAAATGCACGGAAGTATGTTTTTTTAACACAAACCTACGTTTTTTTAAATGGAACCACGTTAGTTTTGTTAGCACATCTGAACATATAAACAAATACGTAATCAGTGCCGTTTGTTGCATTGTAAAATGTTAATTACATCCGGAGATATTGTAACCTAAAGTTGACGCTTGAGTACCACTCCCCCGCTGTTCAATCGTGTGTATCGGAGAGCACCGAATTACGTAGGTATCCAAAGGGAACGGTGATGGACCTTAGGTACAGAAGAGACTGGAACAGCACATTACGTCCACATGCTAACACTTTTTTATTGGTCTTTTTCACTGACGCACATGTACATTACCATGAGGCGTGTGGTACACGTACACACGTGGTTTCCGTTTACAATTACGGAGTGGAATAGAGTGTGTCCCGACATGTCAGGACAATAGATGTTCAATGTGGTGGTCATCATTTGCTGCACACAATTGCAATCTCTGGCGTAATGAATGTCGTATACGCCGCAGTACATCTGGTGTAATGTCGCCGCAGGCTGCCACAATACGTTGTTTCACGTCCTCTGGGGTTGTAGGCACATCACGGTACACATTCTCCTTTAACGTACCCCACAGAAAGAAGTCCACAGGTATAAGATCAGGAGAACGGGCTGGCCAATTTATGCGTCCTCCACGTCCTATGAAACGCCCGTCGAACATCCGGTCAAGGGTCAGCCTAGTGTTAATTGCGGAATGTGCAGGTGCACCATCATGCTGATACCACATACGTCGATGCGTTTCCAGTGGGACATTTTCGAGCAACGTTGGCAGATCATTCTGTAGAAACGCGATGTATGTTGCAGCTGTTTGGGCCCCTGCTATGAAGTGAGGACCAATGAGGTGGTCGCCAATGATTCCGCACCATACATTTATAGTCCACGGTCGCTGTCGCTCTACCTGTCTGAACCAGCGAGGATTGTCCACGGACCAGTAAAGCATGTTCCGTAGATTCACTGCCCCGTGGTTTGTGAAACTGCCCGTGGCCCGTGTTTGTTACAACACGCAACTGAACGTCGGAGGTTTCAAGCGTCAACTTTAGGTTACAATATCTCCGGATGTAATTAACATTTTACAATGCAATAAACGGCACTGATTACATATTTGTTTATATGTTCAGATGTGCTAACAAAACTAACGTGGTTCCATTTAAAAATCGTAGGTTTGTGTTAAAAACATACTTCCGTGCATTTTTGTATGGTTTGTATTAAATCGGTTCGTCAGTATTTGATGTGGTTTACGAAATGTATCCAGCGGTAACGTTAGGTGACTCACCCTGTATATAAGACAACAATAAAAAACTCTTTTAAAAATAGCTCCATGTAAAGGATATTACAAGGTTTGACGTTAACAATAAGAAAATTTTAAACTTATTATATCAATAATGGAACAATTCCAAAAAACAAAAACAAAAAAAACTAAGTAGCTAGCTTGTATTAAGCAAAAATAGTTGTCTCTCGCCAGTTAAATAACTTATATTTGTTACAAGATAAATGTGAATGAGCCAGAACACAAACCTTCATATTAAAGGCAGTCCCCCCCCCCCTCCCAAAAAAAAAATTCCTCATTTCGGTGAGGGAGCGACACGTGTATAGGGGGCCCCAAATCACAATAGGCGAAATAGTTACTGGTGGTCTACAGGGTCATAGCAGATCAGCCCCAAAACCTCCATTACAATCCGCCACCTCCCCGAGTTACTCAAAACCAGAAGATGTAGCAAGGGCGGTGCGTGCACAGACTCCGAACCACAGAGGCCCGCGACACCGGCCCTAAATCACCCAATCGCGGTGTGAATGAAAACGGCCCGACCCAGGAGCAATTACCACATTCCCGCGGACAGGCAAACGAAAACTGTGGTGGGACGACCCCAACAAAATCACTGGTGAAGAAACTCATACACTTCATATATATACACTTCATATACATATATAAAACTCTGTCACATAAAAACAGTACTCGACTTCTCACACTCCACCACAGCGCTGGGAACACGTCGCACTTTCGAAAGCTCGTCAAAGCCAACTGCTGCCAGTGGTTTCAAAAATGGTTCAAATGGCTCTGAGCACTATGGGACTTAACATCTGAGGTCATCAGTCCCCTAGAACTTAGAACTACTTAAACCTAACTAACCTAAGAACATCACACACATCCATGCCCGAGGCAGGATTCGAACCTACGACCGTAGCGGTCGCACGGTTCCAGACTGAAGCGCCTAGAACCGCTCGGGCCAGTGGTTTCAACGGCCGATAAGAAGACATACGGTCCCACGCGCTGATCTCCTGCACCACAGCTTCTAAGCATCATTAGCCAGCGTACATGCAGGTAAGGCAGACTTAGCCTCTGACAGCCAAAAGGTCGTCCAAAGCACGTGGCGAGCAGTTGGCGACCTCCAACAGGCGGGCCCCGCTCGCGCCACCATCTCTCTCGGTTCCCGCTCAGTACGTACTCCTCGATCGTCACTCGACCGTACGCTTGCTCTGTAGCGATCCAAACAGCGCGCCAAACCGAAAGCGCCACCGCAAACACTAAACGCGAAGCGAAAGCAGTCCGCCTGGTGCGCTTTACGAAGATCCGGACACAACTACGGCTCAGGGACAATAGGTGTAAGGATACAGGGTGAGAACTATTGAACTGTATGAAATAAAATCATCATAATATCTAAACAGTTTGCGTTAGGACGTTCAAACTTCACGGTTGGCTGCCGGGCGTAATGAGAATTAATATGCGCGTGCTTTGTTTGGTTTAGCAGCAAAGCCAACTTTCATTTGGATGGGTCCGTCAGTGATCACAATTGGCGCACTCGGTGGACTGAGAGTCCGCGATGGAGAAGTCTCTTAACACTCAGTATGGTGTGCAATGTCCAGTCGCCGAATAACTGGTGCGATATTCCTTGATGGCACGGTGACTACCGAACAGTACCTGAAGCTTTTGGAACATGATTTCTTGCCCATCATCCACAATGACGCTGATTTCCGCAGTATGTGGTTCACGAAAGGCAGAGGTCAAACCTGTCGAAGCAGGAGAGCGTTTGATGTCATGTAGGAACACGTTGGGGTCCGCATTCTGGCTCTGGGGTACCCAGAGGCCACTGACATGGCCCTCGATTGGCCGCCATATTTTCTCGATCTGGACGCATGCGACTTCTTTTTATGGGGCTGAATTAAAGAAAAGGTGTACAGCAATAAACCCAGAAGAGTTTCTGAGCTGAAAACAGCCATTCGGGAGATCGTCGACAGCATCCATCTTCCGACACTTCAACGGATCACGGAGGATTTCGCTATTCGTCTGCGCCACATCATCGCCAATGATGGCAGGCATATCGAACGTGTCATAACCTAAATCCGAATATCTGTAGTGACGTTTGTATGTTGAATAAAATGTCTGCCATCCATAATTTGTGACTAATTTAATTTTTCTTTCGTATAGTTCAATAACTGCCAACCTGTAGACGAATAAATTTTACGGGACACAATATTGAAGTGCAGAATTTCTCGGATTATTAGTGGAACTGTGACGTCGTTTTGCCTCAGTGTTTCGGCGAGTTTACTGCTCCTCATCTCCAGGTAATGTTTCGAGTTCATGTGAAGTTTGAGCTTTTATAGCGGCCGAGTCGCAGATTCGTCTGGAAATAAGAAAACATGAACATTATTGTGAACAACAACAGCAGTCTCTAACTGAGCTTCATATGGAACGTGGCGTTACCTGAGATACGTCGGTAGTGCTCTATTGGAAAAGCGGCAAAGACGGGGGCAGAATACACACGCAATTCCAAGAGCCCCCACCAACACCGTCTGCGTCATTTCTTCCGGATGCACGAGATCAAGCGTTCGGTACATCTTTCGGACCTTCGGCGGTCAAGTGTGCGGTCCAGCCGATATAAAGGCACGAACTGCCCATGACCACGACACTGTGCCTGAAGATGACGAGTAGAATATTCATCGAAAAGTTGCGATAACACGACGCGAGGACTCGGCTAATAAGCCAACATGATTTCATCAGTTAAACAGAATAATTCAAAGATCAGTATTCCGCTTCTGAAATCACCTTTATTTTAGTCGCTACATACTTTTAGGAGTAATTGTGCACCTTGTTACTGTTACATATGCGTTTATAGTATAAAAATATATTACAGAAGAAAGAACAGTGGTTTGTATTGTAATGTGTTGTATACTGGCACAGTAACAATATGTTGTTTTCCGCTTTTATGTGGGCTACACCTGTGTTATAGATGTACTGATACTTACTGTTGTCAAGTGAAACTCTTATTAGGGACATCATAACGTGTCGCCTTCCTGACAGAAATGTGTGCAATGTATCAGTCTCGTGTTGCAATAACACCCAACTGTACAGACTTCATAACGCGTAACAGTTGTGGCCAATTACCTGCCCGTATAATCGTGCTGCCGGAGCTGGACATTTGCTAATACAGCATGGTGCAAAACCTCAATCCGCCTTAGTTGTGAACTGACTTGCCTGCTGCCATGTCCAAATATTACGCTGCCTTGAGACTCTAAGTCACTGAAGGTGCGGCTCTGATACAACGACGTTCGGAAGGCCGCTGTAAATACTCGCAACTCTACCCCTAGCAGTGATTTCCAGTGCCGGAACACACTCTAGACCATGGTGCGATGTGGGCGAATCAGCATTGTATGTGTCCAGCAGCATCCGCCGCTAGCTACTGTTCTACGAACTACTGCGAGATCTGATGATTCCGGGGTTCGAACCAGAACCACCAAGAAGGCGTCACGTCCAGCACGAATCCATCTGGTCTCCGAGAGATCCTGGGTGAGATCGTCCGGTAGAGTGTCTGGTTGCCAAGCACATGGGCCTATTACCTCCCAATTGCGTGACGTTATTCTCGTACATGCAGGACCACTGAGGAGCTAAAATGTTTAGCGCCCGCCCGTCGCTGTGGCCAAGATTACCGGCTCGTGTTTTGCTCGATTAGCAGCGGGTGCCGAGGAGTCAATACAGACCATAGAGTCGCCACCATCAGCTGGTGTACAAGCGTCTTACTGAGAACATGTTTCCTAACAGAGCTCTTCCGATTCCACGCCCGCCGCGTTGCTGATACTACTCAAACTGTAGCCCTGCACGCGCCATCCTGCAACATAGATGACCAACATGTTAATTATAGGTGCGAGGGCACCGAACCCTATAATGTATATATATATATTCCTCTCATTTATCCTGATAGTGCCCTAGAGGGTGAAATAAGTTAATTGATTAATTATGAACTAAGGTGTGCTTCATGAAACAATGGGATCAACTGTGATTTGGTCCTGCTTAAGAGCTAGACAGAGAACATGAAATTACATCTACAAAAACCCCATTTCTTTGTTTCTGGGGCTGAGGATATTTTACAAAAACATGAAAAGAATTCCTTGCCTTTCTTGTCATAAACAGCTTAAAATTATTTGATGTCCTGTAAGTAATGATATATCACTCATGTGGTAGCAATGAGTTTTAGTCTTGGCTGTCTCAGGGAGCAAAATATTGTAGGTTTCATATTCCATCTTTTTTTTTATTGCATCCAGTATGTTCCTAATTCGGCTGACAACATTTCTCCCATTTGAAGGTGAGCCGCTTGCAAGATTTTTAAATCATTTTACCCTGTGGAGTAAATGTGCATGTGGCAGAGTTATCTCTGTTGATAACTACAGCGTCAGTCATAGACAAAACTTAATGCCTGTAAGACTAAAATCCGAGGAAGCACAGGTTTAGCGAATCCATAGTGCTTAGGAAGTATGTGGTTTAATTGTTATGGGTGTCATTCGTTGGAATACCAGGCACTGAAGACTTAGAGCTCTATTCCCATTGAGACAGCAGGCATGAAATGAGAGGTTTCCATTGTTTGTCATGCTGGAAACCATCATCTACCTTGAGCAAGTTGTCTGCTAATTGTATCTCCACAGCATCCTTGACTACTGAATCCCTTTAGGATGAGGCTGTGGCCAGAATATTACCTTTCCCGTAAAGTACGAAATGCCCAGTGTAAATGCAACGTTCAGTTACTGCCGATTTATTGGGCTGTAGAACGCGGATGTATCACTGTGTTCTATGTAACATTCTTCTACACTGCTAACAGTTTGTCTTACGTACCTTTTACAACACTCACACGCCTTTCATAAGGGCAGATCGTGCTCCACAGACCCCAGGAGAGCTGCCGCCCTGGCCAGTGGGTAGAAGACAATATCCACTTTATGCTTCTTCATTATTCTTGAGATTTTGAAGAAATATTTCCGTGTAGTGTGGGAAAGACGCAGAGTTTATACCTCTTTCTTGGTGTGGTGTTTTAGTCCGCAGCTCGTGGTCGTGCGGTAGCGTTCTCGCCTCCCACGCCCGGGTTCCCGGGTTCGATTCCCGGCGGGATCAGGGATTTTCTCTGCCTCGTGATGACTGGGTGTTGTGTGCTGTCATTAGGTTAGTTAGGTTTAAGTACTTCTAAGTTCTAGGGGACTGATGACCATAGATGTTAAGTCCCATAGTGCTCTGAGCCATTTGAATCATTTTTGGTCTGGTGTTTTCGCTCTCTTAATTTGATGACTTGCGTTTTCATTGTTATGAAATATTTCCTCCAGGCGTTCCAGTTCACTGTGTAGACTGTCAGCGTTGGATACTGCGTGATTCCTACTCACTAATGTTTTGAGTGGACTTGTAGTCTGCGAAGGACGATGGCAGCTAGTCCACAGTGAGTCTGTAGCGTCCTATTCAGACACCTGTAGAGTGAAGTACATTGGAAGAAATATTCCATAAGAATACATGTACACAACATCAAATGAAGAGAGATCTACAAGCGGAGACACTAGACCATCGAAAAAAGTATAATATGAAAGAGATTTAAAATCTACTGCCTTTCTACTGTATGTGCATCTCCACCTGCGCTATGAGTGATGAATTTCCTGACGCGAGAAGAAATGCTTGCCATCAAACTCCTGTCCACTAACGGAAAGATAAACTTGTGCAGCGACCGTTTTTTTCCCACTGGCCGTATCTTGGGCTAATGCATGCGTGGCGCCAGGCTGCAAATATCCACAACTGTCCCGCTTGTTACCGGCCCTCGTCCTACCTCTGCTGGACAATAATGGCGCCGCGATTCGAGGTGGCTTAGTCACCATCGGTGAGAACTCAACATAGCGTTTGAGAGAAGTAAACTCGTCAGATTTTGAGAGCTGAGCTCTTCCTGTAGCTTCAAATTACTCCACTCTCCGATACATCGAGGCGTTAGTTTCCTCTACTGTGTGCATTCTGTGAAAAACTGAGACCTTTGTTTCCTCAACTTTCTGCATATTTGTGCGTCGTGTGCTGCACACCGCGCCATGTACACGCGGCGCTCGAAGACCACAGCACAGCTACGATACCTGAAGATAGGCTTATAACAGTCCGAAACCGTGTAAGAGGTAAGCGATGTATGCGCTGCCTGCAACAGGCAAGACTTAGGAGAGTCTCTGACCAGAGAACAGTTTGTAGTTAGTTGTTGCTAGTCGGCATTAGTTGGCAGTAGTCTGCGTGAGTCGGTAGTAGTCTGCGCGTGTCGGCGCATGTCGGCAGTCTGCTCTGGTCGGGACTCTGGAGGATGAGTATTATTATTGTAGAAGGTAAAGAAGCAGCGTTGCGCATATCTAGTAATGTATGTTAACCATCATCCAATTTCTTTCAAAAAAATGCCCCAATAATAATTTTTATAATATAAAGTAATTTTTTTAAAAAAAAGGCATTCATTTCAATTTAAAGATTTTATTCAATGGATTGTCTTTCCTTTCATGAATCACAAAGCATAGGCCAGTATTGCACGGAACTGAGCCGAAAATGTTTTAGGTAAGAGCAGATATATTCGCAGTTTTTGTTGAGGCAACAATTTTTGCTTTTTTATTCAGAGTACAGGGCCGTGGCGCAGCGTTGCTGTCGTCATAACATTTACCAGGTTACTGAATTTTTTTTATTATTTCCGGGTTTAGGAATTGAATTTTGTGGTTACATTAAATGTGAATGCATTTCTGCACGGAGACTATAAATGGGAACCAATTTTGTTCAGAGGTTACAATATAAAAATAAAATTCAGTAACCTGGTAAATTTTATGACGACAGCAACGCTGCGCCACGGCCCTGTACTCTGAATAAAAAAGCAAACATTCTTACCTCAATAAAAATTGCGAATATATCTGCTCTTACCTAAAACATTTTCGGCTCAGCTCCTTGCAGTACTGGCCTATGCTTTGTGATTCATGAAAGGAAAGATAATCCATTGAATAAAATCTTTAAATTGAAATGAATGCCTTTTTTTAAATTACTTTATATTATGAAAATTATTATTGGGGCATTTTTTTGAAAGAAATTGGATGACAGTTAACATACATTACTAGACATGCGCAACGCTACTTCTTTACCTTCTACAATAATACCCATCCTCCAGAGTCCCGACCAGAGCAGACTGCCGACATGCGCCGACACGCGCAGACCACTGCCGACTCACGCAAACTACTGCCGACTACTGCCGACTAATGCCGACTAGCAACAACTAACTACGTACTGCTCTCTGGTCAGAGACTCTCCTAAGTCTTGCCTGTTGCAGGCAGCGCATACATCGCATACCTCTTACAACCGGTCGTGTGAAAAATAAGAAATTTTCAACTGAAACGGTAGTTTCAAACTCTCTATAATGGTCGGCTGCGTATGTTCTTCCAACAGGATTGTTTGTGATTTTATTTAAATATCGATGCAGGATTATCCAACTTTAATGTAGTTTCAGCTTTTATTGTCACCATCTTGAATTCATAATGCTGAATTCCCTGGCAAGGGAACGTAATTTTGACTTCTGATTCATTGTTGGTTCATGTATGTGATGTGTAATGTTACCCATAGCAATAAAATGTGTGTGTGTGAGGCTCACCAAGTCTGTGAGGAGCCGGCCTGCGTCACATAGCACGAAGCGTTATTTAAAAATCAGGGTTTCTTACAGATCGTCCCATATGGCCCACAGTGGACACACGGTGGATGAGGGTGGGACGTAACCAATTAGGACTACTTGTTCCGTCCCATTAAGAGACAGTGCAAGTAGTTGATCTGTTCAAAAAGTTTCAGGACTTGGTCCACAAAATTTTTCTGACCTTAGCTTTTACTTATTGTGCATGGTCTCCTTCAATATACTCTCATCCACAATTGCTACACTGCTCCTAACGCCGTTTTCACTTGCGGAAACAGTCTTGGTACGCTTCTTGCTGGATCGCGCGAAGCGCCGTCTGCGAATTTTCTCTTATCTCGTCTATTGTTGCAAGTATTCGTCCTCTCAAAGGGGTTTTCAACTTTGGAAATAAAAAAGTTCTGCAGGGGCCACGTCTGGAGAGTATGGAGTATGAGGCAACACAGTGATTTAATTTTTTGTACAATAGTCTCGCAGAAATAGCGATAAATGTGCGGGTGCGTTATCCTGATGCAAGAGCCATGAATTGTCTCACCACATTTCTAGCCATTTCATTCTCACATTTTCTCACAGGCATCGTAACACCATAGATTAACGTTTTGTGCCAGTGGCATGAATTCATGATAAACTAATCCTTCCAAGTCAAAGAAAACTACCAGCACGGCAATGACATTTGATCTGACCTGGTGAGCTTTTCTTGATCTTGGGCCACTTTTCCCGACTCATTGTGAAGACAGAACCTTAGTCTCAACATCGCAACCGTAGATCCATGTCTCGTCACTGGATATGGTTCTCTTAAGGAACATCTCGTTCTTATTTGTGCGATCTAAAATCTCTTCACAGACTGCGAGGCAAAGGTCTTCCTGGTCATGATCCACGAGCCGTGGGAAGAACTTGGCGGCAACATGATGTGTTCCAAGGCGCTGCGTCAGGGTTTCATGACATGATCCAGATGAAATGTTACGTTCTTCTGCAGCTCGGGCACCCATCTTTGATTGGCACGCACAATTTCGTTGACTTTCCTGACACGAGCGTCGTCGTTAGAAGTCAAAGTGCGTACTGAATGAGGGTCATCTTTTAACTTCCGTCCAGCCACTTCTAAACCGTGTGAACCATTGGTAACACCGAGTGTGGCTTAAGCATTCATCACCGTAGGCTTCCTACATCGTTAGGTGTGTCCCTGTGAAAGGTGCCCTTGAGTTTCACGCAAAATTTAATGCAGGCGCATCGCTTCTCTAACTCTGCCATCTCGAAATTCGCAAACTGTGCGACACAATGTTCTGATCAGTATAGCACTGAACGATAATCAACAGACATACAACAATGAAACTACCGATAGTTACACAGGCGTGTGCAGGGATGCCTATTGCATTTCGCTCCAACACACCACTGGCGCGATATCACGTATGTTCTACATCTACATATGTACTCCGCTAGCCACGAAGCGGTGTGTGGCGGATGGCACAATTCGCTCCAAAGTCATATCCCCCCCCCCCCGCCCCTTCTGCTCCACTCGCGGATCGCTCCAGGGAAAAACGACTGTCTGAACGCCTCAGTACGAGCTCTTATTTCCCTTATCTTTGAATGATGATTATTACGCGATTTGAAATTTAAATAGAGGTGGAGCCCCTCCACGCCCACACCGGCATGATGGCCAACACAAAAGGTCTACTGCCATCTCTGCATAAGGGTTAGTATTCACTAAAGTGAGGTGTCGCAGGATGTGGGTACTGCGATGTTTGCGTACGTCTGGTTAGGATTAACCATTAATACGCGCTCATCTGGAGATAGATTAGTCGAAATCTGACGAAGGGTAGCGGTTTGAAGGACAGAGGAAAAAAAGTGCCAAAGCAAGAGCCAAGGGAAAAAAAACCTCTGCGAAAGTTAGGTCGGGCGGCAAGAGCAGTAGCGGTTGTCTTGCTGCCTGCGATAGGTTGTGCAAGGATAGGCCTTGTTAGTAGTGGGTATCATGCATGTCGATACCTTGACGTTGTGCGTTTGTGCTGCTCGGCGGCTGGCGCTGGGTGCTGGTACAGAGTCCTCGTTCAGCGTCCTGCAACCTGCAACAGTTAGGTTTGTTATCGGACTTGTGTCCGATAGGTCATATACCGGAGGCACAGTGTGAGGGAGTGTTGGGAGATTGTTCGTGCGTCTGTGGGCGAGCTCGTCGGTGTCCCTGCTGTGGCCTGTTGGTCGGCTCTAATAGCAGCTGGTAGTTGCCAGTCAGTGTTGCTGATATGCAGGGGCTTACCGACGTTTGTCGCTGTTTGCGTATGTTAGTTTACCATAGGCGGTTATGCCCTAGCTAGCAGTGTCTTTGGTCGCTTGTGTTTCCACCTGTGGTTGTGATCGTAGTTTCCCAGAGTGAGGATGAAAGGATTGTTCGAGTGTCTCGAGTTCCTGTATAGTCGTGTGGCGTGTTTCTTGAATACTTCCTTGAGGGTATCAAGGCGGTATTCATGGTGAAGATCCACGGTGCGTGTGTAGCGTGGAGCATTGCTAATGATTCGTAGCACTTTGTTCTGTATGATCTGCAGGCGGCGCAGTCGTGTGGGAGCTGCATATCCCCAGACGGGAGCTGCGTACGTCATCAGAGGTCTAATCAGTGTCATGTATAAGGACCTCGACACCCTCCTATTCAGTGTGCTTTCCCTGTTGAGCATTGGGTAGAGCTGTTTGAGCCTCGCGTGCGCTCGGTTGGCAACGTATTCGATGTGGTCCCCCCATGTAAGTTTCCGGTCCAGCCAGACACCAAGGTATCTGACTTTCTCTCGGAAACGTATTGGGCGTGTATGTAGAGTTATCGGTTTACAGTGTTGGTGTTTGCGCAGCAGTTTCGGTCTGCGTGTGAACAGAACTGCTTCGCACTTGTCGACGTTTACTTTAATACGCCATCGCTCCAGCCAAGGCTCAGCTGTTCTGAGTGCTGTCTGTATTCGTGAGTTGATGTTCGACGGTTTCCAGTCTTGCGCGAGGATGGCTGTGTCATCCGCGTAGACGGCTAACGTCGTGTTTCGTGTCGCTGGGAAGTCATTAATGTACAGGTTAAACAAGATTGGCCCTAGGATGCTTCCTTGGGGTACTCCAGCTTGGATACCGTGTTGTGTTGATTGTTTATCCTGCACGTTAGTGTTGAAACATCTGTTCGTGAGATATGAGTGTATGAGACGTACGAGTCCGTCCGGGAAACCAGCTTCGCTTAGTTTGCGTATGAGTCCGTTGTGCCAGAGACGATCGAAAGCCTTTTCGATGTCTAGGAACACGGCCCCTGTGGCTTTGTTCATGTTGTAGCCGTGTGTTATATGTTCGACTACGCGGAGGAGTTGTTGTGTTGTCGAGTGGTGATTCCTAAAGCCGAATTGCTCCGGTCTTAGGGTGTCGTTGGCGATGCAATGCCTAGTGATACGTTTTAGTATTACCTTCTCAACAATCTTGCTGAGCGAGCACAGCAGACTGATGGGTCGGTAATTTTGTGGGAGGGAGTGGTCTTTCCCTGGCTTCCTGAACATCAGGACCTTGGCCGCCTTCCAAAAGTCAGGGAAGTGTTGGTGTGTCAGGATGGCATTCGTTAGGTGTGTGAGGTATTCTACGGCTTTATCCGTGAACTCCTGAAGGACACGGTTTTGAATGCCATCAGGCCCAGGGGCTTTTCTAGCGTTGGTGTGCTTGATAGCCCATTGGACTTCATTTGTGCTAGTACGTCTTATTTCGTCGCGCGAGGGCTGGGCTACAAGTCGTGTAACCTCCTGGTCCGTTTCAAGTGTGAATGCTGGGTCTGAAGGAACCAGATTCGGCATGAAAGACGCTGCAAGTGTTGTGGCCATAAGCTCTGCCTTCTCCGTCGCGGAGTAGGCTGGGCCGTCTGGTCCTTGTAACGTGGGAATGTAATGTTTCTCCCTGGTGAAGTGTCTGGCCAGCTGCCACACGCCAGGACGTGTGGTATCCAGCCGAGCGAGTTTCTGTCCCCATTGTTCGTTTCTGAATGTTTGAATTTTATTCCGTATTATGCCCTGGTGTCTGTTGACGTGCAGTTTATAGAACGGGCGCCTGGTACGCTGCCAGTATCTCCTGAGGCGGTTCCTCATTGAGATAAGGCCCAGGATTTCCTGGGGCAGGGCCGTCGAGTGTTGTCTTGGTGTTGTAAATGGAATGGCGTCAGTCATTGCGTCTGGGACGGCAGTTGTGAGAGCCTCCACAGCCTCATCGATTTGCTGCGTGTTGTTAATTTCGTGGGTGTCAGGAATGCGACTATCAAGCGTTTTCTTGAACAGTGTCCAGTTCGCACGCTTGTAGTTAAGCATCCTGCGTGGTTCGATGTCCTGTAGTGTCTCTTCCATGTGCAGTAATACAGGCATGTGGTCTGAGTCCAGATCGTTTTCAACCGTCAGGTTGAGTGTGCATGTGATGTCCTTTATGAGGGCTATGTGTAACACGTCTGGCCTATGTCGGGCCTGTGTAGGCACGAACGTGGGAACGTCCGGTCCAAGTATAATGTAGTTTCGGCCTAGTGCGTGTTCGTACAGTTTCTTGCCGTTGGAGGTTCGTATTCGTGAGTTCCAATCAGGGTGTTTTGCGTTGAGGTCTCCAGCGGCTACTACCCACGGTGCTATGTTGAGTACTGTGCTGATATCGCGTGTTACTATGTTTTTAGGAGGATTGTAGAGCGATACCAGTGTGGTGTTGGCTCCGTTGAAATTGACCCTGACGGCCGTAGCCTTTAATCTTTCAAGTGCTGGGAGCTCGATGTTCGTGTGGTCTATGTCTCTGTGTATGATGTTTGCCGTGCCGCCTCCCCTCCTGCCATCCGCTCGGTCGGTACGATAGGCGCAATAACCTGGGAAGTTTAGTTGTTTGCGAGGCGTAAGCAGTGCTTCGTTCACAAGAGCGATTCGGATACCCTTTCGCTCCATGAACGCGGCCATCTCGGCTTTTTTGCTTGCGATCCCGTTGGCATTCCAAAACAGGATCTGTGTGATTGTGTTTAAGTCTGCGTTTCGGGGCTGGTGTGGTGTATTATCCATGTAGTAGTGTAAAAAGCGGTGTGATAGTGGCTTGGAAGCTTGTCCAGTTGAGCGTACCCGACATGAACTGCATGAAGAGTTGTGAGACACACCCCATAATCTTCGTGACTATTTCGGTGGTCGTGCGTCCGGGGAATAATGTTTCCATTATTCTCTGGAATGTTGTTGTAATGTTGGTCATGTCGGCCTGCGAGTTATTGGTCGTGTTAGCGGCCGCTTGTTCCAGTGTTGGCGTTTGGTGAGGGCTGGCCTGAGAGTCGGTTGTTCGTGTGGCAGTTGTGGGCGCCTCTGTATTCTCTGTGGTGGGTGGGTGTGTTATGTGGGTTGTTGAGTTGATGTCCGGGATGTGTTCGTGGGTGTTGGTGTTCTGTTGCCTGTGTACTTGTTGTGGTGTGGTCGTGTTCCTCGTGCTGCGGCAGTTTCTCCTTCTCCTCCTCCTCTGGCGCTGTGGTCGTCCCTGTGTGGGTGCGTTTTCTGTAGCCTGTGGTGGGCTGCAGTTCGCGATCTCAGGGGGTAGGGTGGTGTTGTTGCTTGTTTCGTGTGGTGTGCCCGGTGCGGGTGTGGTGTCATTTGTTGTGCTTGTCTGAAGTTGGTGGTAATTATATATGCTCTACATCCTCGGTGAAGATTGGATTTCAGAATTTAGAGAGGAGCCCCTTCTTTTTAGCGCGTCGTCTATCTGCAAGTGTGTCCCAGTTCAAACTTTCTATGAGATTTGTAACGCTCTCGTGATGGCTAAATGTACCAGTCACGAATCTTGCCGCTCTTGTTTGGACCCTCTCATCTTGTTTGGACCCTCGCATCTCTTGAATGAGACCCAACTGGTAAGGGTCTCATACAGACGAACAATACTCTAAGACTAGACGAACTAACGTATTGTAAGCTATTTCCTTTGTTGAAGGACTGCGTCGCTTCAGGATTCTACCAATAAACCGTAATCTAGAGTTCGCCTTACCCGTTATTTGTAAGACTGATCATTTATTTTGTATTCACACATTAATGGCCGGCCAGAGTGGCCGAGCGGTTAAGGCGCTACAGTCTGGAACCGCACGACCACTACGGTCGCAGGTTCGAATCCTGCCTCGGGCATGGATGTGTGTGATGTCCTTAGGTTAGTTAGGTTTACGTAGTTCTAAGTTCTAGGGGACTTATGACCACAGCAGTTGAGTCCCATAGTGCTCAGAGCCATTTGAACCATTTGAACACATTAATGGGGATTTCCGCCTTGTTACACGCAGTAGATTACACTTGCTAATATTGAGAGATAACTGCCAGTCATTACACCACGCATTTATTTTATGCAAATCCTCACAACTTTCGTGTGATACTAATTTTCCTGTAGACTATAGCATTATGTGCAAACAGTCTAAGACCACTGTCAATACCATCAACCAGATCGTTTATGTAAATCGTAAAAAGCAGAGGACCTATTACGCTGCACTGGGGCACACCTGAAGTTTTGTTTCTGTTGAAGTTACCCCGTTGAGGACGACATACTGCTCTCTGTCTGCTCCCTGTCTGTTCCGGAATTTTTTGAGCTGCAGCTTGTTTGCCTACTCGACTGAGTCTTATAAGCTACTTCATACAATAAAAGAGAACTGATAACTTGCTCTTTGCAGCAGTCGATTTAATTCTGACTGAAGATCGGGAGGTTAGGAAGCTCGCTATACTCCCTGTATGTTGACATCGCACTTTTAAATCCGCTTTCAGTAAAATAATTTAGTTCGTTTGCTAAGGTGGAAAGATGTATTGTTTTCCTGATGTGGTATGAACGTGGGACGAAAGGAGAGCGGCTGGAAAGCGATTCTCATGGGGGCGAGCACTCGAGCAGTTAACACGGGCGACCGCACTTCCAGAAAGCTGCTGCTGCTACTGGGTGAGAGGCACCAGTGTGTCAGCGGCGGCGGCCCTCTTTGAAACCACCGCCAGCCAACAGTGGACGCCAATTTCCTGCTCAGTGAGTGCGACGTCACGAGCCAATGAGCGCGGCCGCTGGCCATTCTTCTAATTAGGTGCGTGGCAAATGGAGCCGACGACCGGCCTCGTATCTGCGGCACACTGGAAACAGAACATGCGGCGTTGTGCTGCACTGTGATTCCAGGTAACGAAGCAGGATGAGCAACCTCAAAGGCTTAATGAAACTGTTAACGAGCGCTCCGCGTCGCGCGGGAACTTACTTTGTCTCCTTGCGCGCCCCGGCAATTCGGCTTCGACAACAATCACTGGCGGACCAGCTTCCACGACCGATTTCCCCCAGTAGTTACGGATACGGTGGGCGTTTCCAAAAGCGATTGAGGAATTACGGCAGTACAGCAAAGGTGATTTACTGCCCTAACAGCGTACATAACAGACAGTTCAAAGTTCTGTGGCATATTTGGGAAACTCACCGGTTATTGCAGATCAATGCAAATTGTCGTCTCTACTGAAGCGCAGGCAGTGTATTCAAGTATTTACAATGCTGTAATCGTTACAGGCTTTCTTCCATCTGCATGAAACCAAAAATATCGGATTACCTGCTGACAGGAAACAGTCTACACCTCTGTTTCTGCTAACCTGTTTCTGAATCATTAAGAATGAGTATTCGGTAGATACTTCTCGGTTTTTATAAATTTCATATTTTGCACGACTTGATACATTCACACCGGCTGTTAAAGAGTTATGTATGTAATTTGTTTGACTCTCTGTGTTTGATTTTTAAAACGGCAGCGCTTTTCAGGAAAACGACACTCTACTATGTTATGATTGATTTTGTCAACCGACGATTTGGGGGTTAATTATTGTCAATCACAATTATTAACGGTAAAATAATTGGACTACTGTGTGGCATTAACAATTAGCCATAATTCGTGGAGGTATGTTCCGTATATGCAACTAACTGAAGGCAGTTTGTTTACTTCCATATGCGTATCGCTTCTTTTATTTCAGTGGCCTGAAATACATGTTTCTTTTTATACATACAATAAACGTATTATGTGGTAGGTACAATAACCCAGTAATTAACAGCGCTGGAAATCATAAGTAACACCGAACGACAAGTTCACATAATGTTTATTTGTGCTACAAAAGTTGATGATAACCTAAAAAACAAGAAGAAAACACGACAAAATGTAACATAGCAGCACATTCTATCTACCACAAAATATGCGTATTGTATGTATAAAAAGAAACACATATGATAAGCCACTGAAGATGCTTCTCATATAAAAGAAGCGAAACACGTATGGTAATAAACAAACTGCCTTTAATTAGTTGCATCGATGGAACATACCTCCAACAATTTAATGCAACTAAAAAAACAGGCAAAACACAAAAAATCACTAATTAGCCATCAACTGAATAAGAGTAATAATAGCTCTGTGTTGCTCAAGTACTTGGTGCAACTCTCTGTACTGGAATCCAATTCAACAAATTTTGTGTCCCTAACCTGACACAGTAATAATGCTGGGTGAAGCCTGTAACAACAACAACTGTACATATTATAAATTTTTTTCTTTCTGAATTTCGAGAGATTAATGTAAGCAATGTTTTGAATTACTTTTTCTTTTCGTGTCATGTTAAAGAAACTGTGAGCAACTTTCGAAATGAATATTATTATTTATGTTAGATTTCAAGTAATGCGGTAATCAAAGGGAAGTGTATTTAATGTTGAAACTCTTGTAATATGTGAAAATTGTATTTTATACGCCTGGTCCATACGTAGGAAAGGTATTAATATATGTTGAGTAGAAAACCTGTGGCGAATACCCTACCTGTAGGGGAGCGGGAAAAGGTGGAGGCAGGCGAGAGTGGGAAAACGCACACTGGCGCGGTTCGGCACAACGGGCTCAGTATAACAGTCGGAGTAGGGCATCAGTCAGAGGAACACGTACCGTATCGAGGAGGCTATCCAGGAAAAGTGGGTTCCATTGAGCCTCGGATGTGCCAATCCCGACGACTACATGGCATGGCTATATTCTTAGGCACAAAATTGGAAAGATTACGACGCTAAGAAGAAGGAAAGTGCCGATGCAGTGAGAGCCTTAGCCGTGCTTGTATGTGTGCTGTGCTTCTCGCTATCTCGCTGCCCGCCATCTGCTGCACCGACTTGCACAGGTCAAACATTTAATTCATCTTTAGATTTGTATATGTGTGGACCAGTGTCGAAAATGTTTCTAACTGTTCAATAATAATGTGACTTTTACCAGAATTGCCCTAACAATTAATCATCCTTATCACTGACCTAGACAGGGTCCTTACCACATATTGTGCAACCCGAGTATCCCAAACTGAAAGTTTAAAGTTAGTGTTAATGAGAATTATCAGCAGACAAATCTATGCTATAAAGAAGTTTAAAGTTCTGTGTGTTAATGCAAATGTTAGTAAAGAACAACAGTTTGACTAAATTGGAAGATAATTTTCTGAATTGAGCTAGTAATGACACTTAATTAATTTGAGACAGAAAGAATGATAGTTAAATAATCCAGAAGCGAGACAAAAGAGTAGTAATCCATAGGTTAATAATTCTGAGTGTTAATTTACCTTCAGTACTTAATAGTTTCAGTATAACAACCATAACAGTTTCAGGGCCCCCCCTTCTCTTGTCCATTCTTTCAAACCTTGAAGTGTACTGATCAGATTTGACCAGCAAAGTTAAGTTCCATATTAAACTTAAGTGTATTAGTGTTTATCCATCCTTAATAGTGACATTGTATGTGTACTTTCAAGATTGCTAATTCTAGGGTAATCTATGCCCGATTTCAGTCTGATCGATATACAAAATGCAGTTCGTAGTAATCATTGCAGTGTGGTGTTGTGTATTTATAGCTCGTCCAAATTAGTACAAAAGGAGAAAACTTTAGTTCAGTGGATTTTTCCGGTTCCAAACTTTGCCATAAAACGCAACATTACTACGTGTTATTATGCTTGTACATGCACCCACTTGTACAAGGAAAAACTCACTCAATGCGTAATAGGGCTGGCGACCGAATTATTAATCATTGGTAGTATCTACTGTGTGTACTTCTTGCCCATGCGAACGAGTAATTATACTTTACATTTGCTAGACGTAATCACTGTAGTTACTGACTGGATATAAGTCCGAATTGCTTCCAATTAGGTACACGCGGTCAACTTATGTACTAAAATCCTTGTTTATAAGGTGAAGCCCGTGAACTTATTACAGTACAGGCTTTAAAGAGCTAACGTACGCCCGAGCGGGCAGTAGCGTTACAAGTGGCTTCCCGGTGACAGGACTCGAAAAGCAATAATATTTAGCAAAGTAAATTGTAGTGTGCGTCAAGTATAGTAGTGTGGTACAATTGGCATTTAGTATGGACAGAAACGTAGACGGGGTAGATGCGCCAAGCGAAATGGAGAATGCGGCTGGCAGTAGCCGGAGTTTACGCGGCCAGATAACAGATGGCGTTAGCGGAAGACAATGGGCGTACATACAATACCATGAACACGTCAACAAACAGATTGAAATGTCGAGATCGTCTCGAACACAGCAAGGGAAACAACAGGAAGTAGAGGGTGACTTTGTAGATGATAGTGGGTACGTGAACGAATCCACTGAGATATTTGATTCACCACAGATAAAGAAAGAACCGAAAGAAACTTATGAAGTAGGACCAGAACACACGGATTCCATAGAACAAAACAGTGTAAAAATTTTAAGCATGAACGACTTATTTGAACAATTAACCAAACAAATTGCAGGACAGACTGAGCAACTTAAAACACAGAGCCATCAGCTCAAAACACACGTTGCAGAGCAGCTTAAAACTCAGAAAGAGCAGCTTAAAACACACGTTAATCAGCAGCTCAAAACTCAAAGTGATCAGATTAAAAAAACAGGTTGAAGGACAGGGAATTAAAATTAGTAAACAAATAGAACAGGTAGAACAAAAAATGGGTAATTTAAGTGCTGTGGTAAACAATATGAAATTTGAAATTGATACCATTAACAAAAATATAGATACTATGCAGGAGGAAATTGGAAACATTAATAGTAGATTCGATGTTGAAATTCTCAACATCCAAGAGAAAGTAGAACCTCTTGTTGAAACTAAGGTAGACGAAAAAGTTTTCGGTCTTATAACTGAGATCGTAAACGAATGTCAACACGGAATATCACAGTTGAAAAAGGTAGTTTTAGACACTGAAAGGGATTTAGGTAAAAAAGTAACCGGATGTGTTCAAAATTGTGAACAAAATACTACGAAAATTCAAGGCAGAATTTTCGATCTGGAGAGCAAAATTAAAGATAGGCCTGGTGTTGTCTGTAATGGCACACCAATTACGAAGCTATTAGAAGGTGAGGAACGCTTCGATCCAGCCAAGAAACATAATGGGTGGCATCCGTTAGATTTTATCAAAAATTGCGAGTGAGCATTTCCTGAGCACTTGTCTGATCAGGAAAAGATAATGTAGTAATTAGCGCCTTAGCAGGTGACGCTAAGCGCTGGGGAATAAATTTAAATACCGAACGAATGACGTTCGAAGAATTTAGGCAAAGATTTACAGAAGAATATTGGTTTGAACAAAAGCAGGACCATTTATGGCGCGAGTTTATCATGGCCAAACAGCATGATAACAGGGGCAGGAATTCTTTGAAAGATTTCTGCGAGTATTGGTACAGGAAATTGACGCATCTAAGGGGTAGAAGATCAGAATCAGAAATTATCTGGGAGCTATATAAAAAGCTTCCAGAAGATTCAAAGAGGTATGTAGGAAGCAATCATCGCAGCTTCCAAGCATTTCTCGAAAGAGTCGAAGACGAAGATCATTGGCGCGAAAGTCGTGTCAATTATCAAAATTTTGGGAACCGTAATAACCGAAACAATGACGAAAGAAATGACGGCGGTGGATTTTGCGTCAATGTAATACAGAGAGGAAGAGGCAGAGGAAGAGGCAGAGGAAATAATCCAGGTCGCGGTAGAGGGTACACCGCACAAAATAATAACGACGCGGGAAATTAATTTCCGTGAACGTTTCGGGCCAAACGGAAGCGGACAATACATACAGGCCCCGATTTAAGAAAAGATACCGGACCAACAGTAATAGAATGAGACTGGCTAGGGACAGACATGGAACGACGCAACATGTTGTGGCGAAACAAGCGTCAGGTGCGAGCCAAAATGAGTCATCTCTGCCGCACAGGGCGCTACATGTTAACAGGCGAGTGGAGCATCAGAAGGCAACGACTCAACCTAGCAGAACATCTGTTCGGAAAGAAGCCGCTAGCAATACGGCAGCAGTAGGTACGAACATAGCCGTCAGAGCTAATGAAAATTTTACGAGTGATAATTCCGTGGCAAAGGAAACAATAAATGAGACTGTGAGTACACAGAAAGGTGCGGTTAGCAGTGTTTGCAATGAGGTAAAAGGCGATAATGAATTAGCAGAAGTAAATGATTGGCGTGTGCAGATCGACGATCCGTACAAGGGCCTAAAGCAATGTGAGTGGGAGAATTTTAAAAGGGAGTATGAGGCAATGAAATTAGTTAATAGAAAAGGAAATGATAGGGACGTCAATAAGGTGACGTGGCCCGAATTGGAAGAGGAGAGAATAAATAGCGCCGCACAAAGTACGCGTGCCGCCAATAGGATGCAGATTAATGATAGGAAGGAGTTGGAGGATGAAATCCTCAGCATTGACGAAGAAATAACTTCTGCTAACAATCCGCCAATAGTACAAGCTGCTACCGAGAGGCACCGTGGAGAAGGGGTAGATGATTACCTGAAAGTAACTAAAGTCCACGAGGATTACACTGAATATGAAGTCACAGTAGATGTAAATAAAACTGATGATGAGGCCGTTTTGCCAAAAGAGGAGATTGAATTAAAATCCAAGCCTGATAACAATACTGAGGAAGAACTTAGTGCCTGTCTCAGAAAAGCTTTTATGTTAGAACCTGAAAGCGATCCAGAATGGTCGGATTCCGACGATAGTTCAGATGATGAAAGGTACGCAAATACAGACGAAAATGAATATACTGACTTTCCCTATTGTGCAAAAGTAGGGTACGTGAGTGAATCTGGTGGTGAGGAAGAGAGTAGTGATGACTCTAGTGAAGATGAATTTTCAGGTGTAAAAGAAAGTGAATATACTTTTACTGAAAGAGGGTATGAGAAAATTAGTGGAAATAATGGGAATGCAGCTCATTGCGAAATTGTACCTAATGATGAAGAAGTTTCAAAACAAAATCCAGACGTTGAGACCGAACAAAGAAAGAAAGAACCACCAGACGACTCAGGGTTTATTTCGCAAAGAGTTCAGGTAATAAATGACTTTGAACTCCCGGAACCAAAGAAACCGCCAGATATATGTGAAGTGAATGTTAAAAGCATATCTTGGGACGATGTTATTGTCGACCCGGATTTGCTCAAGGAAGACCACGGTAATGAAAAACATTCGACGGTTAAACAAACTATAATACCAGTTGAAATTTATAATGTGAAATTGCAAGTACTTCTTGATACTGGGTCTCAGATAAGTGCAATTTCCCAGTCATTTTTCGAACACATTTGTGATAAGCCTGGGCTAGTAATTATGTCAGTAACAGGTGTAAAAATTGTTGGTGCAACTGGCAAGGCTAGCAAGCCGGTAAAGAACCACATTTTGGTTGAATTTAGTAAAAAAGGACAAAACTTCAAACACGATTTTTTGGTTGTGCCAGACTTGAGTACTGAAATGATTTTGGGGATAGATTGGTTGGATAAAGAAAAGGTTATTATTGATTGTAGCCAGGGAGTGATCAAAATTAATAGTACATTTAGGAATTTGGAATTAAATTTTGAGGAAATTGGGAAAGTGTTTGATTCAGAAATTGATTCTTTGTTGTTGGAGATCGACCAAGGGATTGATGGATTGACAAACAAGTATGAGGTGTACCATGTCCAGAGATTATTAAATGAGAGTGAAGAGCAGGGGCATGAATTTAAGGGAATGGTGGAAAATTTAGAGGGAATATCTCCCGAACAGAAAGCAAAATGGCTTGAAATTTTAGATAGTAACAGCCCCGTATTTTTGGACAAACCTGGCCTAGTTAAGAATTTTGAATACCAGATTGAGACCATAGAGCATAAACCTTTCTTCGTAAGACCGTTTTTGATACCCATATCAAAGAGGCAGTACTATCTGACAATGGACCCCAATTCATATCCAAAATTTGGAGAGAAGGAATGGAGAAAAATGGTGTGGAGGTTAAATATATTGCAGCCTACCATCCTGCAAGCAACCCGGTTGAAAGGTACATGCGAGAAGTTGGGAGGTTGTGTAGAACATACTGCAGTCACAATCATAGAGCCTGGGGCAGATTTATATCGGATTTTGAGAATGTCATGAACACATTACATCATGAAACTACAGGATTCCCACCGGAAGAAATTTTGTTAGGCAGAAGTAGTAAAAGTTTAATTGAAGAAAAACTAGAGTTTCCACCTTGTACAAGTTTGGGATTGGATCAAAAGAAAGAATTGGTGATAAAAAGGGCAAAGCAAAAAGCTGAATCTAGATCTAAAAGACACAATAAAAATCTAAAAGTTTCAAAATTTAAAATTGGAGAATATGTTCTTTTAAAAACCCACGAAAAATCTAGTGAACTAAACCATGAAATTTCAAAATTTAAATATATTTATAATGGACCATATATAATACAGAATATTCCACACGATAATGCTTACTACCTGATCTACCCAAAATCCAAAAGACCTTTAGGTGTAAGAAATATTGTGGACCTGAAACTGTATGTTCCTAGGAACGAGTAATTGTGCTGTATCTTATGCTGAACCCAAGTTATTCTAAATGTAACTAATCTTTGTAAATGTCTGTATACCCTTGAAAGTGTGCTAATGTAGTTATGTGAGTTTCAGATTACCAATTGTACTGTATCTGTAAAAATGTATGGAGAAAAGGACTGAAAAGAAAGGATAAATGCTATCAGCCAGATAAAAGATGGGACTGTCAAAAATGAAAATGGGCAGTGTATGAACCATAATATGAAGGACTGCCAAATACCAATGAGGGCGATAAATAGTCGATGGAAAATTGTAAATGTAATCCAGGGGATGTGACAATATGAAGTGAAAAGGACTGCCCAAATCCGCATAATAGGCAGCAAATATGTGTAGTTAATTTTCTGAATATATGTGTGTGTTTTGTTTAGTAAGTAAGGAAATGGATTTCTATTCAAAGCAAGCAGCAACAAATTATCTTATAGTCTATACGAAATCATTTGTTTTTGTACTTAAATGTTTGTATTCCATAATCTGAAATTATTTCTTTGAGAAATTTAGAAAAAATGATTAAATTACTATTATAATAATGTTATGATGGGAAATTGGACTGTGCAAAAGGCACTTGAGTAAATGACAAGTAATTATTCTTGATATGTTAAAAAAGTGTAAACCTATATACAGTGAGTAAAAGGAAATATGTAGTGTAAATCTTTTTGGACATTTAAGTAAAGATTCAGAACCACTGTATAATGGTAAGATTTAGTGTTCCCATAAAATTTAGACTTAAGAAAATTTTTTGGAATCAAGAGCATGTGTAACAACAACAACTGTACATATTATAAATTTTTTTCTTTCTGAATTTCGAGAGATAAATGTAAGCAATGTTTTGAATTTCTTTTTCTTTTTGTGTCATGTTAAAGAAACTGTGAGCAACTTTCGAAATGAATATTATTATTTATGTTAGATTTCAAGTAATGCGGTAATCAATAGGGAAGTGTATTTAATGTTGAAACTCTTGTAAGATGTGAAAATTGTATTTTATACGCCTGGTCCATATGTAGGAAAGGTATTAACATATGTTGAGTAGAAAACCTGTGGTGAATACCCTACCTGTAGGGGAGCGGGAAAAGGTGGAGGCAGGTGAGAGTGGGAAAACGCACACTGGCGCGGTTCGGCACAACGGGCTCAGTATAACAGTCGGAGTTGGGCATTGGTCAGAGGAACACGTACCGTATCGAGGAGGCTATCCAGGAAAAGTGGGTTCCATTGAGCCTCGGATGTGCCAATCCCGACGACTACATGGCATGGCTATATTCTTAGGCACAAAATTGGAAAGATTACGACGCTAAGAAGAAGGAAAGTGCCGATGCAGTGAGAGCCTTAGCCGTGCTTGTATGTGTGCTGTGCTTCTCGCTATCTCGCTGCATGCCATCCGCTGCACCGACTTGCACAGGTCAAACATTTAATTCATCTTTAGATTTGTATATGTGTGGACCAGTGTCGAAAATGTTTCTAACTGTTCAATAATAATGTGACTTTTACCAGAATTGCCCTAACAATTAATCATCCTTATCACTGACCTAGACAGGGTCCTTACCACATATTGTGCAACCCGAGTATCCCAAACTGAAAGTTTAAAGTTAGTGTTAATGAGAATTATCAGCAGACAAATCTATGCTATAAAGAAGTTTAAAGTTCTGTGTGTTAATGCAAATGTTAGTAAAGAACAACAGTTTGACTAAATTGGAAGATAATTTTCTGAATTGAGCTAGTAATGACACTTAATTAATTTGAGACAGAAAGAATGATAGTTAAATAATCCAGAAGCGAGACAAAAGAGTAGTAATCCATAGGTTAATAATTCTGAGTGTTAATTTACCTTCAGTACTTAATAGTTTCAGTATAACAACCATAACAGTTTCAGGGCCCCCCCTTCTCTTGTCCATTCTTTCAAACCTTGAAGTGTACTGATCAGATTTGACCAGCAAAGTTAAGTTCCATATTAAACTTAAGTGTATTAGTGTTTATCCATCCTTAATAGTGACATTGTATGTGTACTTTCAAGATTGCTAATTCTAGGGTAATCTATGCCCGATTTCAGTCTGATCGATATACAAAATGCAGTTCGTAGTAATCATTGCAGTGTGGTGTTGTGTATTTATAGCTCGTCCAAATTAGTACAAAAGGAGAAAACTTTAGTTCAGTGGATTTTTCCGGTTCCAAACTTTGCCATAAAACGCAACATTACTACGTGTTATTATGCTTGTACATGCACCCACTTGTACAAGGAAAAACTCACTCAATGCGTAATAGGGCTGGCGACCGAATTATTAATCATTGATAGTATCTACTGTGTGTACTTCTTGCCCATGCGAACGAGTAATTATACTTTACATTTGCTAGACGCATCACTATAGTTACTGACTGGATATAAGTCCGAATTGCTTCCAATTAGGTACACGCGGTCAACTTATGTACTAAAATCCTTGTTTATAAGGTGAAGCCCGTGAACTTATTACAGTACAGGCTTTAAAGAGCTAACGTACGCCCGAGCGGGCAGTAGCGTTACAAGCCATCTAGACCGCTACGACTACTGAACAGGAGTGGATAGCATTCTGCCTGATAACTGTGGGTTCGATGGCCTGGCTGGCAATACGGTAATCTGTCAGAGATTATGGTCGTTGTAGCAAAGTAGTCGGAGTTCAGGAAAACTTTATCTGTTATTTACAATGACGGAAAAAAATCGTAACAACAAACAAAAGTAGTGCCACAAAAACGAAAGTTGGTAGGCGTGTTTCTACATCTCAGTCGCGTAACAATGGCGCTAGAAACCCCACAATGAGGATACAGTCACATTTGCTTTAGATCACACGCTGTAACGGCTGTCAGCGTTAGATTCTTTTGGGATCAGACGCGGTGAGTTGATGTTAGTCGAAAATGTCTTAAATCCGACAAAGATGCCATTATAAACACCTCATCTACATCTAATTCATACTCCGCAAGCCACCTGATGGAGGGTACTTTCGGTGCCATTACCTTAGCCCTCCAACCCTTTTCCATTCGCGAATAGTGCATGGGAAGAATGAATGTCGATAAGCCTGTGTACTGGTTCTAATTTCTCGAGTCTTCTCCTCGTGCTCCACCACGAGGTTCGAGGTGCTATGTCACGGATTGCGCGGCCCCTGCCGCCTAAGGTTCGAGTCCTCCGACGGCCATGGATGTTTGTGTCGCTCTTAGCATAAGTTAGTTTATGATAGTTTAAGTAGTGTGTAAGTCTAGGGACCGATGACCTGAGCAGCTTGTTCCCTTAGGAATTCACGTCTTGTGGTCTTCAGTCCTGAGACTGGTTTGATGCAGCTCTCCAAGCTACTCTATCCTGTGCAAGCTTCTTCATCTCCCAGTACCTACTGCAGCCTACATCCTTCTGAATATGCTTAGTGTATTCATCTCTTCGTCTCCCTCTACGATTTTTACCCTCCACGCTGCCCTTCATTAATAAATTGGTGATCCCTCGATGTCTCAGAGCATGTCCTACCAACCGATCCCTTCTTCTAGTCAAGTTGTGCCACAAGCTCCTCTTCTCCCCAATTCTATTCAATACCTCCTAATTAGGTATGAGATCTATCTATCTAATCTTCATCATTCTTCTGTAGCACCACATTTGGAAAGCTTCTATTCTCTTCTTGTCTAAACTATTTATCGTCGACGTTTCACTTCCATACATGGCTACACTCCATACAAATACTTTGAGAAACGATTTCGTGACATTTAAATCTATACTCGATGTTAACAAATTTTTCTTCTTCAGAAACGCTTTCCTTGCCATTGCCAGTCTACATTTCATATGCTCTCTACTTCGACCATCATCAGTTATTTTGCTCCCCAAATAGCAAAACTCCTTTACTACTTTAAGTGTCTCAATTCCTAACCTAATTCTCTCAGCGTCATCCGATTTAATTTGACTACATTCCATTATCCTCGTTTTGCTTTTGTTGATGTTCATCTTATACCATCCTTTCAAGACACTGTCTATTCCGTTCAACTGCTCTTCCAAGTCCTTTGCTGTCTCTTACAGAATTACAATGTCATCGGCGAACCTCAAAGTTTTTATTTCTTCTCCATGGATTTTAATACCTACTCCGAACTTTTACTTTGTTTCATTTATTGCTTGCTCAATATACAGATTGAATAACATCGGGGATAGGCTACAACCCTGTCTCAATCCCTTCCCAACCACTGCTTACCTTTCATACCCCTCGACTCTTACAACTGCCATCTGGTTTCTGTACAAATTGTAAATAGCCTTTCGCTCCCTGTATTTTACCCCTGCCACCTTCAGAATTTGAAAGAGAGTATTCCAATCAAAATTGTCAAAAGCTTTCTCTAAGTCTACAAATGCTAGAAACGTAGGTTTGCCTTTCCTTAATCTTTCTTCTAAGAGAAGTCGTAGGGTCAGTATTGCCTCCCGTGTTCCAACATTTCTACGGAATCCAAACTGATCTTCCCCGAAGTCGGCTTCTATCAGTTTTTCCATTTGTCTGTAAAGAATTCGCGTTAGTATTTTGCAGCTGTGACTTATTAAACCGATAGTTCGGCAGTTTTCACATCTGCCAACAACTGCTTTCTTTGGGATTTGAATTATTATATTCTTCTTGAAGTCTGGGGGTATTTCGCCTGTCTCATACATGTTGCTCACCAGATGGTAGAGTTTTGTCAGGACTAGCTCTCCCAAGGCTGTCAGTAGTTCTAATGGAATGTTGTCTACTCCGGGGGCCTTGTTTCGACTCAGGTCTTTCAGTGCTCTGTCAAACTCGTCACGCAATATCATACCTCCCATTTCATCTTCATCTACATCCTCTTCCATTTCCAAAATATTGCCCGAAAGTACATTGCCCTTGTATAGACCCTCTATATACTCGTAATCCTTCCACCTTTCTGCTTTCCCTTCTTTGCTTAGAAATGGGTTTCCTTCAAAGCTCTTGATATTCATGCAAGTGGTTCTCCTTTCTCCAAAGGTCTCTTTAATTTTCCTGTTGGCAGTATCTATCTTACCCCTAGTGAGGTAAGCCTCTACATCCTTACACTTGTCCTCTAGCCATCCCTGCACACGCATTTGATAATTTCAAAAGCGCTGTCCCGAAATTTCAATAGTAAATTTCACTGAGTTTGGACGAGAACGTGTAATAAGGCTATTAGAAACTGGATATTCCTTCTGCGATATTTCAGAAAGAATTTGGAGGAACAATGTACGTGATTGCTGACAACGGTGGTCACTAGAATGTACGGTCGGAAGAAGACAGGGCTCCAGATGTCCACGAAAGACCAGCGCGTTCGGCGTTTGGCTCTGGCGCACCGCACTGTATCTGCAGTAGCAATTTGAGCAGCAGTTGTCACCCCAGTGACACGACGAACTGTTACAGTTCGGTTACTTCACGGACGGCTCCGAGCCACACCACGACCACTTCAAAGAGAAGGTCACAGTGCGCTCGGCGTGACGTCACCCAGGGCGGCCCAGGCTTGGCGAGTCGTTGAGCTGACGGGCTCGAGGCGCACTGCCTGCAGTCTTTCTAAAACGGTTTTACAGAATCTGTTCAGCCAAATAGTTGCTTTCTATGTTATTTGTAACTTTATATGGCAGCTTCTTGGTGAAATGCCCATCATTTAGTTAATGGTATTAGTTACTGTGATATTACCTATACAGGGTTATAACAAATGATTGAAGCGATTTCACAGCTCTACAATAACTTTATTATTTGAGATATTTTCACAATGATTTGCACACACATACAAAAACTCAAAAAGTTTTTTTAGGCATTTACAAATGTTCTATATGTGCCCCTTTAGTGATTCGGCAGACATCAAGCCGATAATCAAGTTCCTCCCACACTCGGAGCAGCATGTCCCCATCAATGAGTTCGAAAGCATCGTTGATGCGAGCTCGCAGTTCTGGCACGTTTCTTGGTAGAGGAGGTTTAAACACTGAATCTTTCACATAACCCCACAGAAAGAGATCGCATGGGGTTAAGTCCGGAGAGCGTGGAGGCCATGACATGAATTGCTGATCGTGATCTCCACCACGACCGATCCATCGGTTTTCCAATCTCCTGTTTAAGAAATGCCGAACATCATGATGGAAGTGCGGTGGAGCACCATCCTGTTGAAAGATGAAGTCGGCGCTGTCGGTCTCCAATTGTGGCATGAGCCAATTTTCCGCGGTCTATGCGTGAAACTTGCCCGCACGCGTTCAACCGTTTCTTCGCTCACTGCAGGCCGACCCGTTAATTTCCCCTTACAGAGGCATCCAGAAGCTCTAAACTGCGCATACCATCACCGAATGGAGTTAGCAGTTGGTGGATCTTTGTTGAACTTCGTCCTGAAGTGTCGTTGCACTGTTATGACTGACTGATGGAGTGCATTTCAAGCACGACATAAGCTTTCTCGGCTCCTGTCGCCATTTTGTCTCACTGCGCTCTCGAGCGCTCTGGCGGCAGAAACCTGAAGTGCGGCTTCAGCCGAACAAAACTTTATGAGTTTTTCTACGTATCTGTAGTGTGTCGTGACCATATGTCAATGAATGGAGCTACGGTGAATTTATGAAATCGCTTCAATCATTTGTAATAGCCCTGTATATGTAAGACATTCGAAAACATTGCATTGAAAAATAGGGGTGTCAATGATTTTAAGTTTAATGCATATTACACCATATGTTGCTGAGAATTTAGCGAACATATTGAATATTTATTTAGACTTGGGAGGAGGTCCTTATTATCACCAAACTTGAGAAAATGGATTTTAAATAACATGAGCACGAGAATGATTTATTTATATCATGTCACATATATCATCGACTGTTCGAGTTACCGAAACGAGAGTTTCGCCAATGATAGCACGCAAAGGGGGGAGTGTTTGTTATATGTTAACGTATGGTACTTTATCTGTGGCGCTATAGCAGAGGCTACAGTCTTCATTTCATTTTTTGAATACAGTACAGAAAATTTTGAAAAGTTGTCGACAGCTTGTGAAAAGAGGACTTGCTAGTATTAAAAACATGAAATCTCTTCTGTTACACTAATGTACACCGACACAATGAAACTTACCAAAGGATTTTCTTACTACAATTCAGTCATCTTCCATATACGAAAAATTACTGCAAACAGCGTACACTGTTGCCGTTCCTATCAAGTGAGGGAATGAATATTCTTACTGCAAATACCTCTTAATTAATCACTGAAAGTGACATTGACGAATAGTCGACAAGATTTTGCAAGTCGTCAGTTTTTTCGAAGCTTCAGGTTTACGAAAGAGTTTAACTGGGTCAGTTCTAGCCTGCAGCCAAAATGCAGAACTGTTATCTCAGGAATAACATATTTGATGCCTGTTTGTCTGTGGTTAACGTGGTTATGAAAACAGGGTTGTTATTACTTTACGAATCACATGAAACAATTCATTAAGTTTAAAATAGAGATACAAATATATGTACTATATCTTTAAGACAGTAAAATATTATTAAGGTGAAGGCATTCACCAATTTTTCACTCTGAGTGCATACAGGAACGAAAAGATTATACACTATTTGCTCTGAATTATCTCCATATTTCTCAGATGAAGAACAGGAAGAAAATCCCTTGGTAACTTTCAGTCGCAGCTGTTCACTACAGGTACACTGAACATTAAAAAATCAGTATTGCACAAAGGCGCAACTTGTGAAGGCTAACTTCCAAAGCGCTTTGAGAGTAGTGACAGCAACGTAAGTGGGGAAACGTCGTACAGGGGCACCTCTGATCGTAAATGCCGAAAATGGTGGTGATCCAGGCAGAGATAGCATTTTCGTGTGCTACAAGTTGCCGTTTGCTAATCGGCAGTGAGTTTGCATTAAGCTCTACATTGCCATTCTAACAAGAAACACTAGTTTGGAAATCGTAGCGAAGTGGTACAAGAAATTCAAGAAGGACGGTTGTTTCTGCGTTTCAAATCGTTCAAGGCGGACCGGAAGTATCAGAACAGACAGTGGATCATGTGACGCACGTGATGTTGACAAGTCTTACAGTCTACCAGCCCAGCTGGCGCACAGCTGAATAACGCTCCGTCAGTATAATGATAAACCTTTCGTAAGCAGTTAAGAGCGAGATGTAAGGTAGGGACATAAATGGCAGTTGAATCCGCGCATCTGCTCTATTAGCAGCCGAAAGGAAGTGGCTTTCGAATGTAAAGCTGAAACTTTTTGATGACATGGTGACAGGTCAACCGAATCCTTCACCGGGGAACACGTATGGCGTGTGATGAGAAGATGATAGTTTGTCACATAAATTGCAGCAAATAAACGCAACAGTTTCACAATTACACAGTTTTTCTGTGCTCTGTCAGAACGTACTTTTTTAACGTTTCTTACCTTTTTTCCGTTTTGGATGTCCTCTCCTCACTCTTGAATTCCTTTGTTGTAACGTGGTTCACACCTGTTATTTGTTGTTTTCATTTCTGTGAGAGTTTGTGTGGTATCTCGGCTGCTATCACTATTCATCGCATTTACTTGTCATGGTAACATATTCTTACCACATGACTCATACTCCATAACCAATGTACAGTATGACAACTGTCAGGACTACAGAAAGAGAACAAAGATTTCACTGACCGGACGGATGTTGTGGAAAAATGGCACAAAGCAGTTACGAACACAGCTCTCCCACTTTGTAGTACGTCGCCATGACCACTTACGCACGGCAGCATTGCTGTTTCAGTTTGCTCTTAGTTGCACCTCATGTTCCTGAACCGTTCATTCTTTCTATTTTGCTGTTTTTTCACAGGTCAGTACACTTTCTTCCTGTTTCCATGCTCAATTTGGGTTCAGTTCAAAAGTGGTTCAAATGGCTCTGAGCACTATGCTACTTAACTTCTGAGGTCATCAGTCGCCTAGAACTTAGAACTAATTAAACCTAACTAACCTAAGGACATCACACACATCCATGCCCGAGGCAGGATTCGAACCTGCGACCGTAGTTGGGTTCAGTTTTTGACGGGCTGACCGCTGGGCCACGTTACCACTAGATCTGAGGGGGTGCGATGGGGAGTTTCCCTTGTCAGATACGTCGCGTCAGTAGGGTAGTTGCTGCCCCATCGGGCAGTGTTTATTGCGTAAAAATTAATGAACTAGAGGCAGCGTTGTTCCGTACCACGCACCAGAAGACTTGTGGCATAATTCGAGTGTGTGACTTGCCCACTAGTCCAGTCAACGCAGGAAAACTTGGGAAATAAATCCTGTAGTCTAAAATTTTTGCAACGCGGTAGGAGGGAGCATCACGAAAAACATACTAAAAATCACGATCGTTGGGGTGTTAGCAAAGGAATCGGGTAGCGTTCCTACGTCAATTTTTCTTGATTGTATTGAAAATTTCGGTAACATCTGTTTCTAGCGAAAATTATTCTCGGTATAAAATTTCACTACCTTAAATTTCCTAAAAGAAAGGTACTTTAAATTTTTTTCACAAGGTCAGATACACTACTGACCATTAAAATTGCTCCACCAGGAAGATAACGTGCTACAGACGCGAAATTTAGCCGACAGGAAGAAGATGCTGTGATACGCAAATGATTAGCTCTTCAGAGCCTTCACACAAGGTTGGCGCCGGTGGCGACACCTACAACGTGCTGACATGAGGAAAGTTTCCAACCGATTTCTCATACACAAACAGCAGTTGACCGGCGTTGCCTGGTGAAGCGTTGTTGTGATGCCTCGTATAAGGAGGAGAAATGCGTACCATCACGTTTCCGTCTTTGATATAGGTCGGACTGTAGCCTATCGCGATTGCGGTTTATCTTATCGCGACATTGCTACTCGCGTTGGTCCAGATCCAATGACTGTTGGCAAAATACGGAATCGGTGGGTTCAGGAGGGTAATACGGAACGCCGTGCTGGATCCCAACGGCCTCGTATCACTAACATTCGAGATGACAGGCATGTTATCTGCATGGCTGTAACGGATCGTGCAGCCACGTCTCGATCCCTGAGTCAACAGATGGGGACGTTTGCAAGACAACAACCATCTGCACGAACAGTTCGACGACATTTGCAGAGGCATGGACTATCAGCTGCGGTTACCGTTAATGATAATTGTTAAATAAAGTACATTAGGAACAAATATTAAACCCATGTAAGTGCAGTAAAACCGCATTAAGGGATAAATTGTATTCTGGGGTGTGATGGTCTTGTTGGCGGCCGCGAGATGGCGGGGGTGGGGGTGGGGGGTTAAAAGGTGTGAGAGGTGTTAGGGGGTGGCAGGCCGCCAGATTGTGGTCATGCACTTTTCTCCCTTGTACGTCTGTTAACTGAAGAGCGACCAGGCGAGTCCACTCTCTCCACTCTATTGCGCCACAAAAACCCGCTACAGGGTGTTCCACAGAGTTGTACCGACACCTCTGCAGGTCGTTTTATGAATCACTAGCGAAGCAGTGCGCAGATGCCCCTAGTGTGTTTAACGTACACGCAGTGAGCTAACACAACATTTGTTACACATGTCAGTTACTACTAGTACCACTGCAAAAAGGATATGGAAAAATTCTACGCTGGTCTGCATCGCTAGAGGAGAAACTGATTCCTGATCATCCAGTATACCGCGAGAGGTTGCACTCTGGACTCGCAGTCAGGAGGACGACGATTCGCACCCGCTTCCGCTCTTCCTGATTTTGGATTTCCGTCATTTCTCTAAGCGTTTCAGGCAACTGGCGACGGTTCCTTTGAAAGAGCACGGCAGACTTTCTTCCCTAGCCTTTCCTAAGCTAATGGGACAGATGACGTAGCTGTTTCGTATCCTCCCCCAAATCAGTCAACCAACCATCATCCAGTATGGTAGGTGCAATGTACTTCCAGGGAAGACGACTTCCTCCACCACGAGCTCCGTTCGATTTTCAGTTTACAGACTATTATATCTCCATGCTCGTCATCATATATGTGGTGTCTAGGAAAGCTGCGTACTCGATTCGCTAGACAGACAGTTCTAACAAATCGTATTAATGAGTCGCATTACAAAATGAAAAGATACGATACTTAACTTCGCAATTACACAGATGTGTAGCAAGCAAAGAACGGCCTACGAAAAAATGAATCTTCTTCATAAAAAAAAATCCAAATCTGTACTACATACAGTGTACAAGTGAAATAACTAGAGTTGCCGCTTCTATCCAAGTCGCTAGTCTCGAAGTTGCTATTTAACTGGGGCGTCGCCAGTCGGTCTTGGTGCTTATGTCCTCTTCATATAGGAGCTGCTGCTGCCGCGTTGTCGTCCTGGAGTGTGGGAGGTCTACGCGCGACTGGTCGACGTCTTCTCGTAGCCGTCTGTTTCCGATTGGCGTGCTGGCGCTTGACTTTACGCCGTAATATAGAGAACTTATCAAAGTAGACGAAATAACTTCACAGAGGTAGTATTCACACAGGGCAGTGACTTTCGTTTTGTTTAGTCATTACTTAATTGCTGTTGCTGCTTAAGTTACTGTGTAAAAAAAGCTCTTGTGTACTATCAGAGTGAAGAACCTGTCCCAAATGTAACATACTGGCAGTATGTATTTGACATACCTGTCTGTTGAGTTAATTGTCTCCACTACCAACGGCTGGAATACTTTTCGCAACGTGAGGAGTATCACATGCATCACCCCAGTTACAGCTCTCCCTCTTCTAACAGGTTAAGTGGTGCAGAGACTTAAATTGGCTCCCTCTGTAACAGACGTCGGTCATCCAAGTGTTAGGAAGCTTCAGATACTTTAGGTAAAGCATTACAGCAGATTACTGTTCCAAATCAGAACATAATCTTCTGTGAATGTGTGGTACGTGGCTCCAATCAACGCAGCCTACTCTAAAACTTTCGGCGCTTCCTGAATGGATAACACTTAGTCTATCAGCAACACAGTTAACAGTAGAGATGAGCAGTAGCTTTTTGGTTATTCATTGATTCATCAAGAAATGACTACAACATAGTTATACAGCTTCACAGTATGTTGTTAACGTCAGAATGCACCAAGATGCCACATATATCAGTCCAATCCATTTCCCACCAACTCTACTAAGGTCCCAGCCAACATCACACTTAAAGTTAAGCATTTCTCTGCCATTGTTAGTAGGAGCATATTTGACTCACAGTGCCCCTTAATAATTGCAAATAAGCTGTCACTTAATAAACTGAAAATAATTGAACTCTGTACGCACGTGTTCATTGAAGGTACTTTGTTTACATAAGAGATGGTTCAAATGGCTCTGAGCACTATGGGACTTAACATCTGTGGTCATCAGTCCCCTAGAACTACGAACTACTTAAACCTAACTAACCTAAGGACATCAAACACATCCATGCCCGATTCGAACCTGCGACCGTAGCGGTCACGCGGTTCCAAACTGAAGCGCCTAGAACCGCACGGCCACACCGGCCGGCTTACATAAGAGAGATGGACAGGAAATGCTGGGCAGGTACAGGATGTCTGTAAACAGAAACGCAAGCAGCGCTCGTTGTGAAGGAAGACGCCTTTCCCTGAAGAACACCACAACTACCGTACAGGATGACCGGGAACAAATTCACTTCAATCAGTGCACAACATTGCGCAGAGATTTACGTCGAATCTTTTACCCTTTCTTCCTTCAGTACTATTAGTAACTGATATGTGAAACAAATGTAGTGTTAATACATTTTGTGGCAGTTAAACTGCCCACGGAATGTCTGAGCACTGGATCGCCAGTGATTCATAAGACAAGCTGAGGAAGGGTCGATATAGCTTTGTGAAATAACCTGTTGTGGCTCTGTATGACATTTTGGGTAAGAGAGTAGGGACTCCACAGCTCACTTTTGCGTTAGCCCACGTACAGTGGAGGGAAGTGCATGCACACAGTCTGGCAACCTGGCTTCCCTCACGCCTCTAGACTCAACCCGCCTCACCCCCCTCCAACCACCAGGCCCGCAGAACACAGTTCATACCTTGATACGGTTCTACTACACTTACATGTGATCCACACATTTAATATTTGTTAATAGCCCACCTCATTTAACAGTAAACACTAATTCTATAACAACAGAAAACTATTTTTAATAATCTGCAATTTTCCTGTCCCCTTCATCTCGAGAAGAAATGAGCAGAACCATTCTTGTACGAAATGTAGTTTAATTTGGTTCTTGGAAACATTTTTGCCAGAAGACACAACTTTCGAAACATTCAAGAAAAACAGGAAAGTGGCACTTAAAGGGCACTCCGCACTCCCTCCGCGCTGACTCCCCAAGGATAACGATTTTTCATTTTAAGCCTGTACTACGGCTTTGCCGTCTGCCAGAGCGTTTCGAAACTTCACCAGCCCACAGAACGAATACCAAATGTGAAGCACCAACGAGGAAGTTTATCTATGTACATTAATAGCTTTTTTTGAAAAAGTGTGGGGCATTACTTACCGAGCAACCCTCGTAATTCGCAGCTATGAGAAATGGCGACAGCTTTCACCGCTAGTCTTACAAGATACGAAACTCCCTTCCCTTCGCTCCTTAGTACTTTCTTCACTCCAGCACCGGTCTCGCACTTGCTGTCCGATGTCAGAACGGGAACGAACATTAATCACAGCTTGCGGTACCTCCTTACCCGACACTGTCCACAGTATGCTTGCATCTCCACGGGTGGCTCTAAACCTGAGGCGGGTGTGGGATACGTCTCCTTCGGCCCCTTTCGAGACGCCTACCAACCGTTTGCACTGACGCTTCGTTCGTCTGTCTACACGGTTGCGTTACTGGCCATAACGTAGGCTATTTACTGTGGCACATGGGCTTTTCTGCTTATACTGAATCTCACCGACTCGCAAAGTGTGTTGGAGAAACTACCAAATCCAGCGTTACTTCTCGACGCCTGGGTATTGGGCATAGACATCCGCTTACTTTGGATAGAACGGCATCGCGGCGTTCCCCATAATGTAACTGTTGACTCGCTAAAAAGAACAATACGGAAGGGCAGTTCCGCCCAACACAGATTCGTTTTAGGCATTACACTCGACGATCAAGAAAGCCGCTTATCACGCTTGGAATTGTGAATGGCACGTATCCCAATACTATAAGTGCGGCCATACAACCGAACGTCTCTTGGCGGAATGGTTCTCCTATGTGACGCTTAGTAGACGGCATGCGACCTCTCCCATCCATCAGAAGCAGGGACACCGATGGTACACCGCCCGTCTACGTTGGTTGAGAATCATCGCTTCTGGCTACTGTGAATAAGACTCAGTGGCGCTGACGGATATGAACCACAACATACTGACGTCTACCAGGTACTGAGTCCTACAAGTGGTCATATACAAGAAATTGATTGCAAGGGGCTACACTCTCGCCACAAGTGTAACTGCTTTACGTCACAAGATTGAATGTGTAAGTATTATTTGCTCTCGAACTATTTAAAAGATGCTGGTATCCAGCACTGACCTATAAGTTGCCATGGACCTTGTCCACCCATGGAACCAGCCACCTTTGAAACCTGTGTTTTTTACTTTGGCTCCAGAACATATCTTTGTAATCGACGCCGTTGTCCATATTTCGATTGTAAGTGGCGAGGGATGTCATTTTCCTATGGAAACGGCTCGGTTCGAGACCTGGGTGGCAAATTTTGTGTTTTTAATTTACATTACCAACTTACCTTAGTACTTCACGGTCTTATGAAAACTGCACTAATTAAAAGTGTGCTAATGTTACCTTGACACTGTTGTAACTGCTGTGAGCGGCATGACATTCGTCTTACAGATTTTTGTTTTACATTAAGAACTTACGTTTGTTCGTCGAACTCTTTTCATAGTGCTACTACGAAAATTTCAATAATCTTGACATGGGACTTTTGTAACTACTGTTCGCTGTGTGATGTTTGCTACTCAAAGCCAAAAAGAAACAGATAAGAGACTGAATCCACCAGCTTTGTCAATCTCCGACGTGGTTTGGTTGCACTGGGAGTACTACACAGAACGCTGTGACATCATGTCTTGTAAGTGTCTCTACTTGTGTGTGTGTTATCGTAAATTCAACCCTGGGGACGTGAACTGACGACCTAAATGTGCTACTGGACTCAAACCAACACCATGAGCCGTGTTGCGGCTCGCGTTAGTGCCGTTGGTAGGTTGCCATTGTGTAACAGAGATAGTGGTGTCTTGTTTTCTTCTTGTGTTAACTAGCGCCACTACGTTTGCTAGCATTGTCTGTCCACGAGTGGCAGCAGCAGCGGTTATCGATATCTAGTACCGTGGTACTATCTTTGGAGGGACATCAAGTGTTTTCAGCGTCGGAGTGCGATGGGGAGTTCGGACGGGACGGAGCAGCAGGGAGGTCCGGGAGCATGGGAACATGCTGGGACCACTGGCGGCATAGAGGCACTACCGGATCGAGGTGCTGTAGTTGCGAGGGGCACTGTAGTGGACTGGCCAGACAGCCAATCCACTATGACCGGTAGCCGAAAGGCACGCGTCCAAGCTCACGCAGACTGGCGTGAGGTCTGGAACAGGTCAGAGAAATAAGACTAGCAAAACAGAAGGTAACTGGTAGAATACTTAACTTTAATTCATAATTGATGAACATCGGTCTGACGGTACAGGCATCACAAGATGAATAGCAAATGAATATGGCGCCTTGCTAGGTCGTAGCAAATGACGTAGCTGAAGGCTATGCTATCGTCTCGGCAAATGAGAGCGTAATTTGTCAGTGAACCATTGCTAGCAACGTCGGCTGTACAACTCGGGCGAGTGCTAGGAAGTGTCTCTAGACCAGCCGTGTGGCGGCGCTCGGTCTGCAATCACTGACAGTGGCGACACGCGGGTCCGTCGTATACTAGAGGACCGCGGCCGATTTAAAGGCTACCACCTAGCAAGTGTGGTGTCTGGCGGTGACACCACAGGCACAACGTCGTTGTCCACCAGATGCAGGACGTTTGAGTTGAGTGAACATTATCCCAGTAGTGAAACCTCCACTATTTTGAGATCACGCCATTTGTTCACACGTTGCTACCCGCAGGGTCGCTGAGATAAAGAGCAACAAGTGAAGTGTTTGGAGTTGGCGAAATTTGTTAGCCCTCCTCCACTTTTTATAATTCATCATTGAATTCCTTGTGTTATTATTGGTGAAGTTCAACCAGCGGTATTTTTCTGCCTAGTGGGCACTAATACCCCAGTTACCTGCCCTGTAGTTTAGGGCACTTTCGCCAGCCTCCTTGATAGTGGTTTGACATTTTGTTTCTTTTGGACTACTTTGGTTATAGTGGCTTTTTCTGCTTCTGTATGTTGTAAACACTGGATTCTGATGACGCAGTGCTGTCCGCCGGTTCCATCTCGCCTGGGTTATTCCATTGTTGTATTGGTTATCAGAAGTTAGAGTGTTGGTCTGCGTTTAAACTGTCACTAGTTTGAGTTGCAATCTGGTTGAGTGAATACAACACTTGGTTGCCTATCTCATCAATTACGAAGTGAGCGGCTTTCCCAGGTCGATACCTGGAGGACTGTCTGAGGTCCACTTCTCTCTTGATTTGGTCAGATTGTGTGATTGTTGTTTTTTAATTTAGTTTTGAATTATTACTGTTTGGGCCTTCAGTTTGAATTTCTTGTCAATAAGGCCTTAAGCCATGGAGTAACTTGTCTTAAGAGATTTTAATTAGACAAATATAACACTGAAATATTGACGATTATTCTTTAAATATCTCTAGAACAAGTTTAATTGCTTCCCAAAAATTTACTATCCGGGCATTCAGTCATCCCACTGTTTTTGAGTTATTACTATTGGGGCCTTCGTCTGACAAATGATTTGAATTTCTTGTCAGTAAGGCATTCAGCAGTGAACGCAATTGGTCTTAAGAATTTTTAATCAGATATAGACTCTTAATAGTGAAATTTTGATGACTATGTTTTTTAAGAAATATTTTAGTATCTCTTGGATAAGTTTAACTAGTTCTTAAGAATTTGCTATCCAGGCCTTCAGCCATCAATTTGTTTTCTGAGTTATCACTACTGGGGCCTTCAGCAGACAAATAATTTGAATTTGTTGTCAGTAAGGCCTTCAGCCGTGAGTGCAACATGCTTAAGAATTTTTTTTTAATTAGCCTTAACAGTCAAATTTGACAACTGTTCCTTGTTGTCAGCTTCGTTTGCAATTGTTTCCAAATAAAGTGTACGTGATTTAAAAAAGAACTGTGCAACCAAAAGTAACTTATTACGGCCCCGTCCACACCGAATCCTGCCTTTCCCTAAGTTCCAAATCTCACACCACTTACATAAATTGAAAATAGTCCTGTGTGTGTAACAACCGATCTCATTCGTAAGCAAATAAATAAGCAATCCAATAATTTCTCACCCAGTGAACTTGGTGAGTGCGAAGTATTTGACAAAACGTAACTGCATAAAAAAAGTTATAATGTCGACCTGTATAAGGACGTGACCTGAAAAACACGAAACATTCTGAACTGACATATGGCCCTAGTAAAATAAAGAAACTCAGACAACCAACATTGCGCAAAGGAAACGAAACAATCACGTATTATGAATCTCACCTGCAAAATGAACTACTGGGTTCACAATCTAGACACTGAATGCCAATGAAACAAGTGGCTCAACTTTTATGTTCTGAAATTTTAATTAGGACGGAACTTATCAAAATTGAAAACAATTGAAGACTCTAATATGAAAGTTCATTTAATCTAGTAACTTCTGTGGTACAGTAAATTAACTCAGAAGATCAATCAATAGAGTAGTTATCAAAAACTCGACTGTGGCGAGGGTGGAGTGGACAAACAATACATGTGTACAAAAATAAAAATAAACTTTTTACCTCATCAAATAATACCTTTTTCTTCATTTCAAAAGATTTTATGTGCCCATATGCTATCCAGCTATTGTTCTGAGTCGTCATTCCTCCTCGTAATAAATATGCAACTCACATAGTTGAAGAAGTGCATCTATGCATTACACTGGACACTCAACGAATCTCCGCCGGCTGCACACCGCATCTATCTACTACTGACTGTCAAAGGTCCTACGACGCCGCAGTGCTGCCATCGCAGATATAAATACTGTTGCCAAACAACTGTTTGTCTGACCACAATTCTTCAAAAATCTAATTTTCTTTTACTAATTTTAAAGCACAGCACTCCGTCTTCAGGCCACGAGTGGCCTACCGGGACCATCCGACCGCCGTGTCATCCTCAGGGGTGGGTGCGGATAGGAGGGGCGTGGGGTCAGCACACCGCTCTCCCGGTCGTTATGATGGTATACTCGACCGAAGCCGCTACTATTCGGTCGAGTAGCTCCTGAATTGGCATCACGAGGCTGAGTGCAACCCCGAAAAATGGCAACAGCGCACGGCGACTGGATGTTCACCGGTCCAAGTGCCGGCCACGCCCAACAGCGCTTTACTTCTGTGATCTTCCCCTTTTACAAATTTTAACACATCCAATAAGATCATCAAAAAATAGTCATTTTACAATCTTCTTCTTTTATGTGCCTCCGCTCATATAGCCGCACCTTATATCCTCATATTTAACAACTTTGCCGATGTGAACTGGGCACTTTTCGTAGAAAACCGCAAACTTGTAAGTGTACTGCAGTAGACTATGAGCGATCTTAACTCTAATCTACCATGCAGCACCACGTTTTACCGGAGCACCAGTTTTTGTTTTCCTTCTGGTGCTAGAGGTGACAGTGAGTTCCTCACTTGCCGACCGCTCGTTTACGTTTCGCTCGCTCCCTGTTATTGTTTAAACATGCCGACCTCGGTCTCGCTGTCGGAAGCCCTGCGGCCGACGTATAGCGGCGACGAACATAACGTGATCAGCAATCAGCGGCCTAATGCGCAGTTATCATTAATCAGACCGATCCACGGCTGCTGCGTATGTGCGTGTGTGTAGCGGTCGCTGAAGGTCGTGGGAACGCGCGCGCATCCACTTACACGTGTCAGGTTGTGTGTGCGTGCGTTGCGTGCGTGCATTTGTGTCTGTGTGCGTGCGACCCTATAGGCAGTCGCGCCGCGGACCGTGCGCGCCAGTTTAACACGGTTATCCGAGCCCTGGTGCGGGAAATGGACTCATTACGTTGACCCGCGGCTCTGCCGGCCTCTACACGTACTGCGCCGCGTCTCACTGCAGCCGCCGGTGATCGGTGACGTCACATGCCTGATGTTACCAACAAGCGGATTACTTGTCACTGCTTTTTGCATGCGGCGTTATTGGACATTTAGGTCAAGTTTTCCTGCAAAATGAATCGATTTTTCTATACAAAGCCTCAAATGTTGTCGAAATACACTGAGGCGACAAATGTCATGAGATAGCAATATGCGCATACACCGATTGATTTAAGTAAGGCATTTGATTGTTTTGATCACAAAATATTGCTCCAGGAGCTGGACTATTACGGAATACTGGGAGTGGCTGACAATTGGTTCACCTCTTACTTTAGCAACAGGCAGCAAATGATCATTATTCACAATGTTGATAACGGCTGCGGACGACCGCTACGGTCGCAGGTTCGAATCCTGCCTCGGGCATGGATGTATGTGATGTCCTTAGGTTAGTTAGGTTTAAGTAGTTCTAAGTTCTAGGGGACTTATGACCACATCAGTTGAGTCCCATAGTGCTCAGAGCCATTTGAACCATTTGATAACGGCTGCGATGTGGGGTCTTAGTGGGGTACTTTCATGTGGGGGGGGGGGGTGCCCCAGGGATCAGTGTTGTGGCCACGCCCATTCCTTATTTATATAAATGATATGCCCTCTAGTATTACGGGTAACTCTAAAATATTTCTTTTTGCTGATGACACTAGCTTGGTAGTAAAGGATGTTATGTGCAACAATGGCTCGGTTCCAAACAGTGCAGTACATGACATCAGTTCATGGCTTGTAGAAAATAAACTGACGGTAAATCACAGTAAGACTCAGTTTTTACAGTTTCTAACACACAATTCAACAAAATCTAACGTTTTAATTTCACAGAACGGGCATATGATAAGTGAAACTGAACAGTTCAAATTTCTAGATGTTCAGATAGGTAGTAAGCTGTCGTGGAAAGCCCACGTTCAGGATCTTGTTCAAAGACTTTTAGTATTCGAACGGTATAACAAATGAGTGCTCGTTCGACAGGAAAATTAGTCTACTTTACTTATTTTCATTCGCTATTGTCATATGGTATTATATTCTGAGGTAACTCTTCCCATTCTAAAAAGATATTTTTGGCTCATAAACGGGCGGTTCGGGCAATAAGTGGTGTGAGTTCACGAACCTCTTGTTGACCTCTGTTAACGAGTCTGGGTATTTTGACATCGGCCTCTCAATATGTATATTCCTTACTGTCGTTTCTTGTTACCAGTATTAGTTTATTCCCAAGAATAAGCAGCTTTCACTCGGTTAATACTCGGCAGAAATCGAACCTGCACTTGGATCGGCCTTCCTTAACTCTTGTGCTAAAAAGTGTGCAGTATACTTCTGCATCCATTTTCCATAAGCCGCCACTAGTATTCAAGAATCTTAGCAGTTATCCACGCGCTTTCAAATCCAAAATGAAGAGTTTCCTCACGGGTCACTCCTTCTATTATGCCGAGGAGTTCCTTGAAAAATTAAGCTGATTTTTATTGTGTTGCTGATATCGTTTACTTAAACTTATGGACTGACTTTTTAAGGTGCATGAACATTTATTTTTGTTTGTTATTACGTTTATGTTGTAATTTCATGTACTGACTCCTTTATTTCGCCCTATGGAACTTGATGAGTAAATAAATAAATAAATAAAATAAACAGATGGCGGTAGTATCGTGTGCACAAGGTATAAAGGGTAGCGCATTGACCGAGCAGTCATTTGTGGTCAGGTGATCCCTGTGAGAAAGTTTCCGTCGTGACTATGGCTGCACGACGGCAATTAACAGACGATGAACGCGTTATAATAGTTGGATGTGGATGCAGGGGTCTTTCCATTTTGGAAATTATTAGGTATTTCAATATTCTGAGATCCACAGTCTGAAAAATGTGCCGAGAATACCATATTGAAGGCGTTACGTCTCATGACAGACAACACGGTGGCCGACGGCCTTCACTTAACGATCAAGAGCAACGGTGTTTGCGTAGAATTTTCAAAGATAACTGAGAAGCAAAATCGCGTGAAATTACCACGCAGAAATCAGTGTGTGACATACGATGAACCTATCCGTTAGGACAGTGCGGCGAAATCTGTTTTAAGAGAAAATGCGGTATCCGAAGCTAGTGCCTTTGCTAAAAGCACGACATGGTCTGCAGTGGCTCTCCTGGGCTCGTGACTACATGGGTTGGACCCTTTAGGACGGAAAATGTGGCCTGGCCAGATAAGTCCCAATTTCACTTGGTAAGAGGTGATGGTAGAACTCGAGTGTCGCGCATACCAAAAAAAGAATGGCTCTGAGCACTATGGGACTTAACTTATGAGGTCATCAGTCCCCTAGAACTTAAACTATTTAAACCTAACTAACCTAAGGACATCACACACATCCGTGCCCGAGGCAGGATTCGAACCTGCGACCGTAGCGGTCGCGCGGTTCCTGACTGTAGCGCCTAGAACCGCTCGGCCATTCCGGCCGGCCGCGCATACCACACGAAGCCGTGAACCCAAGTTGCCAACAAGCAATATGAGCTTTCTTGGGTGGCAGTTTTTGACCATAAGGGCGACGTTAGTCCTTCAACACCCTCATTCTCTTGATTTGGCTCCTGCTGACCTTATTCTGTTCAACAAACTCAAAACTGTCCTCGAGGGGGAGCATTTCAAGCATATTGAATAGATCCTTTGCAATGTGACGGCGATCTCAACAGCGTTGCAATTGACCATTTTGTGCCCGTAAGGTAGAGCTCCAGCTATCGGAACTGCACGTGTGAGACAACAGATGAGAATAATGTCGAGAACTAATACGATAGTAATTTTCTTAAACATGAGTTTGAATTTCACCACAAAATATTTCGTGACAGAGTCCTTGAACATATAATTCCGGGTTATCTAGACGCGGTAAATTCAACTGTCTGCATCATCGTCCTCAGTGACCAAATCTGGGTGTCGTGAAATTGGCTAGGATCCCACTTCCTTGCCCAGAGGACGGCATTTGAATGGTTGGATTACGTCCTGACGTCACCACGCAGATGGTACACGCTGAGTTAGCACCCACTACGTTGACAGAATACTTTTGCGGTCACACTACAGCATCGCCTGCAGCGCCAGCTGACAGAGTATGTGAATTCCACCGGTATGATCTTTCTTTGTCAGAGGCCCGCTTCGGCGCACTACTCATCGCGTAGCCGATGTCTCTATTCAAATCTTTATATTAATTACCACTCCTTCCGTAATTACTGAGTCGCGTTAGATCGAAGTGTGAACCCGAGCCGGCTGGTGTGGCCGAGCGGCTCTAGGCGCTTCAGTCTGGAACCGCACGACCGCTACGGTCGCAGATTCGAATCCTGCCTCGGGCATGGATGTGTGTGATATCCTTAAGTTAGTTAGGTTTAAGTAGTTCTAACTTCTAGGGGACTGATGACCTCAGATGTTAAGTCCCATAGTGCTCAGAGCCATTTGAACCATTTTTGTGAACCCGAATCTTCATCTGTTGTAACATAATCTCTGATTCATCAGACTGTTCTCGGCTACCACTAATTATTCAAAATTTTTCTTCTTAAGGTAACGTTGATGTTCAACACAGCTATCAACAGTAGTTCGTATAGATTACTCTAAATATCTTCTGTCTCACTCGCAAGTAGAATTGTAAGAATTGTATATCTGTGGTAGTTTCAGATCGCATTTATCTTTAACAGATCGCAACATAATTTTTTGGAGTGGTCGGAAATCCGGTCTGATTTCTTGTCTGATTCGGATTCCACTTGTCTTACTCGTTCTTGCATACGCAGAATAGAGACCACTCTATGTTTTAGTACTCCTGCCTTAGCCGCATCTCGTCTTTGTTCTCTTGGCAGAAGTGACCTAACTTCTTGACTGTATACCGGTTTCTTTTGAGCACTGTCAAAAAATAATCACGATGCCAAGGAGGTAGTCTTGGCTCTGTGTATTATAGTGTTCAGCATTGCACTCTCCTTAGCTGGATGATAAAAGCTACTCCCGTTGAAATGTAGGTACATATGTGTCAGTTTACGAGGCGTATAATAGACGAGCAGTCCGTGATTTCTGCTCGACTAATACATCCAAGCAATATATTTTGCGAGATTTTAGCCAGCGGCTATCCTCTCGTATTCAGAGGAAACAGGAGCCTTTGAACGACTAGAGACAAGACGTTCATATTCACAGGACACGCACATTAGTAAGTCATGCGGAAATGATTATCATTTCTGTCACCTCAGTTCAGCATGTGTCCTGTTGCCTAGTAGCGACAGGATCCGCCATGGGCCCTGATAACATGTTCTATGCTTCATGTCATCGACGAGTATAAGGCGTAAATGACATTCTGAGGTATAACCATCCATGCTGCATTCACCTATGCCGGCCGTGGTGGTCTAGCGGTTCTAGGCGCTCAGTCCGGAACCGCGCGACTGCTACGGTCGCAGGTTCGAATCCTGCCTCGGAAATGGATGAGAGTGTGATGTCCTTAGCTTAGTTAGGTTTAAGTGGTTCTAAGTGCTAGGGGATTGATGACCACAGATGTTAAGTCCCATAGTGCTCAGAGCCATTTGAACCATTTGAACCATTCACCTAGTTCCAAAGTTCAGTTATGGTGATTGGCATTGTGTCACTGTGCTGCACCCGTTATTTCGCCACATTCCACACATTTTTGATTGACGACATGTCTGGTGATCTGGCGAGCCAGGCTGACATCCTGTAACATCAAGAAGGCACGTGTTCGTGCATCAACATGTCGTCGTGCATTTTCTTGCTGGAAAATGACGTTCGGGTGTGGTGCAGAAAGGGTGTGGCTACGGGTCGCAGGATATCATCCACGTAGGCCACACAGGTCACAGCGCCCTGGATATGCGTAACCTGTGGTTTGTGGTTGTACCCAGTACCACCCAACACCCTAAGGCCTCGAGCTGCACTGTAAGTCTTATGCGAATGCATCCACTGTGATACTCCTACCCCTGCCTACGGAGAAAGAAAATGCGGCCATCATTTTCAAACAAACAAAATCTGGACTAGTCAGAAAACACTATCTGATGCCATTCCCGTCCGCAGTGACATGGCTTCATACAGCATTGCCGTCTAGCATGTTTCTGCACACTCGTAAAGAGATAGTCGATGAAGTGAGCGTTGCGCACGTAACCCATTCCGTAATAAACGGCGATGGAGTGCCACCATTCATAGTGTACTGTGTTCCAACGCTGCCCCAGGGCCGAGGAGAACGCAGATCTATCCTGAAATGGCATTCGTATGAGTTTATCTCCTCGGGGGGTGTCTGGGGGGTGCAACCTGACCCATCTCGTCGCGTTCTACGGCCTTCCCTGAATCATTCGGCACACACCCGTTGCAATGCCAGAACATTCCGTCCCACGCGGACAGCAATTTCCCGGACCGATGCATCACATTCTCTCATACCAATAATGCACCCTCTCTCAAACTTACTGATTTGTCGGCACTGTTCGAGCATTCGTCTGAGAGACACTCTGCTCGTCCGCTCATTTCACCCTGACCTATTACCGTCGGTGTATATTGACGACGAGGGCTACAGATACACTTTACCGGTAGCCGGAGATGCGCCGCGATATCGATGACTGAGTGAGGTGGCGCAGTGTTTAGCACACTGGACTCACATTCGGGAGGAAGACTGTTACAACCCGCGTCTGGCCATCCTGATTTTGGTTTTTCACGATTTCCCTAAATCGGTTCAGGCAAACGGCGGGATGGTTGCTAAAGAGCAAGGCCCACAACCTTATCCTTCCCTAATACGACGGGACCGATGACCTCTCTATTTGGTCCCCTCCACGAATCAACCAACCAACCAACGACATCAATGTTGACGCTGAACCCGCATAGTTCAAATACTAATCGTTTCCGGAGAACATATTATTGTACATGTCCTGTGAATATGAACGTCATCCCAACTTTAGTCTTTCAAGGTGTTCTGGTTTTCTGCACTTGAGTGTATATGTCACAAATATTTCACACTATCAACTGCCTGATTCTCTCCTGTATTACCCCATGCGAATCCGGAGAGCACGTTAAATGTATCTGACTTATTCAGCCGTATGGCACTATCTTCAGCTCGAAACATGCTGACGAAATTGTTGGCTTGCTGCAGTGCTCACCCTTATGACGTGGATGACGCGCTGAGCAACAAATATAAGAGACACATTGCGCTTTATAGTCTTACAGTATTTCAAGTCACTTACAGGAAAGAAACACCAACAAGTTGTTTTTGGACGTTTCTACACGACAACCCTTCTCAAAGTCATCCCAACTCCTATTGGTAGCAGAGGGTACCTTATCCCCACAGTATTTTTGCACGAACAATAAGTGATGTATGTACCGAATGTGGCTGACTTTGCTGCAGGAATTGCAGAGTTATTCTCGATGTCAGCCTCTTTCACCCCCATCCATCCACTTAGAGTTGTCTCATTGTGACAGTGAACTTTGTTTCAGACAGCAAATGATATTTGTGCCAAATTCGGTAGAAGTGCTTCATGTATTATAAAGGTAGGCTGCTATGTCAATGACTTTGAAAAACCGATTCCCGACGTCCTCCTACCACTCCTAGGGGTGAAACGTGACAAATCAATCTAGCGACCACGGAAACTACGGATTCGATACTAAAATTCGTTTTATCAAATATTGTTTTTCATGTCACGGATTCACACCCCTCACAGTATTTTTCTACAAATAAATAAAACAAATCAATAGTCACGTACATATAACGTTTGGTTGAAATGGCTCTACGTTACCCCCCCCCCCCCCCCCAATTCCCTCCCGCCTTGACCCTTTACATGGTAGGAGGTTCTTAGTGTGATGTCTGCACCATGTTTGGCTGAAATCGATCCAAAGGTTTAGGTGGAGATGTTAAAGAAACATACATTAAGTGCATATGTACATATATTTTTATAATATGTAGGGTGATTCAAAGTCACGTCGCATGCACAAATACGGTGAACTGCAGCTCTACCTCCCAACTTTCAGTGGTGGTGATATTGACCAAAACTTGTAAAAATGTCGAGTAAACATGGGCACTAAAATGCCTACCTAACGAGCTTATTCATCTTCACCGCTGACATCTCACACACTGAACGAGTGTTCATAGGATATTATGAATTTTAGAGCCTATTTTTCTTAGACATTTTTGTTTTGATCCATACTATCACCAACGAAAATCTGTCGCTGGAGTTCTGTCCCACCATAGTTTTCATATTTTGAATCGCCCTATTTAAAAGCGCGAGGCGTTTCCGTAAGTTATTGAAGCTATCGTGTACAACCAAATGAGCGTAGCGTGAGGCAGTCATACGCCCTGATTATTTGGGAATGCCCTGAGTTTTCCCCCTTTGTGTCCCAAAAATGCCCATCGTGGACCTAAATAACCCGATTCTCAAGAAAGAGAATCGAAGATTTATATTATAATTACATTAATTTATGACATATAAGCAACCGCCAGCGACTTACCCTCATACTATGCCTCGTCCGCCCCAGTAGCTGAGTGGTCAGCGTGACGGATTGCCGTCCTCCGGGCCCGGGTTCTATTCCCGGCTGGGTCGGAGATTTTCTCCGCTCAGGGACTGGGTGTTGTGTTGTGTTCATCATCATTTCATCCCCATCCGGCGTGCAGGTCGCCCAATGTGGCGCCGAATGTAATAAGGCCTGCGCCAAGGCGGCCGGACCTGCCCCTCGAGGGGCCTCCCGGCCAATGACGCCAAACGCTCATCATCATCACTATGCCTCGTTTATTTGAATCCAGTTGACAACGCTGTATAGCAACCCTAATTCCACAATTCACTTGTTGGTTTGGTTGAGTAACTTGGGTTCCATAAATTAATTTACCTTTGCAGTGCCTGTGTGTGTTATTATAGTGTATGAGGTTTCTTGTTTCGTTATGCCATAAGCGCAACGTAAGTGAGGGATATACAGAAATATTTCCAGTAATAAAAAGAGGCAGCATTCCGCAAACTTTGTTCGTGTTATTCTTCAGTTGGGCATCATTTTGAAGCCCAAAAGCAAAAACAAGTAGTCAGCGAGAGGCATCCAGTCCAAAACTAAAAACCTTGTTTTTTTAAAACCGGATACAGGAATGGAAATGAACACTGCTAACGTTGAATTGACAATAAACAACATAATGAACTGTAAAACATCACCATTTATTTAAGTCACTTGATTGCTAAAAAGAGAAGTGTCGAAAGAACAAAAGCCACAACAATAATTTAATGTATTCCTGGTCCTAATTTTGTACCTATTTGCAACTCTGAAAAGAAAAAAGACTCCGTTGTGCGCCTTCTACGGTCTACCAACTGATGTCAGCAACCACAACCACAAAATATAGAAATAATATCCTATAGTTGCTCAGTATTTCGATTCAGATAGAGGGCTAAAAGGTAAACAATTTAGCTGGATTTTGTAGAAAATAAACATAGAGACTATATGCAACTTACACATTTCAGCGGTCAGAGATCATAAAATTAATTTAAAAAATTGTGTAGCATTTTTTGGTGACAATTGCAACACCAGTTTCGGGGGACTGAACCATAGAAATGAAAACTACACAATTAGTTACTTAAAAACGAAACTTGCGAAGACTAGGAAACAGTGAACTGTCCAGAACACAATCTATATAACACTTTTTCAACTGCTGCAGACATTTTATGTGTTGATATTAAGTTAGGAGTGGTCAAACTTTTTGGGTATTTTTCCACCTGCACAATCAGAACATCGGAACGTGGTGTCTTTTATGAATCATTGGATACCTACTGTAAAGAACGTTTATCACACTATCAAACTAGATGGCTGTCTTTATTGCCCGCTGTTGAGAGTATCTTAACTGTGAGGAGAAGAACCACCAAAGATGTTGGTAGAATTTTCCTCTGCTCCTTTAAGCCAGGCTTACTTTTGGTTTATTTATCCTTTGTAGAGATCGTTTAGTAAGCAAACGAAGAAAACTGAGAGTAGTAACTTACCTGCGACTAAAGTGAAGGTAAATACTGAGAATACAACAATTTCACTACCAGAGAAAAAAACATATTATTTGGATATGAAAACCAATGAAATTTGAAAATATGCAGAAGATCATTGCTCTTAAAAATCGGAAACTTCCACACAGATACAAATGAGGTTTATAAATCTCAATAGCTGGCAGGTTTTGACGTTTCGGAAAGGATATCTAAAATAGACGTTTCGATGTATCAACAATTGACGGCATATTACAGTGTACTCGCAACATTCGAATGAGCTGTGTACTGTGTTATAGTTATGCAAGTAAACAAACTGAGAAGTGTGACTGGTCCATAAATAACCTGTGTAAAAATTATGTGTGTAAGTTACCGTGACTTTTCTCGTGCTGAGAAAACAGACGGTACGATCTGTTTTACCTGGTAAGCACATTCTAAAGCCAAGATCGCATAGATATTTCCGTATTTACAACAACCGATTTCAACAGACTTTAAACTTCAGGTCTTCAAAAAATTTGGTTATGGAACATGTTCATCCTGAGTGGAACGTGACGCCAAGTTGTCATATTAGTGAGTAACGAACAACATTTAACCGCTAATGTGACCACTTGAGGTAAGGTCCCTACTCAAAACAAACACGTTTTATGAAAAAAATTTTTGAAGACCTGAAGATGACAGAAAAGTCTGTCGAAACCGGTTGTTGTATATAAATATCTAAGCGTTCTTGGCTTTAGGAAGTTTTTACTAAGTACATTACTGGCCATTAAAATTGCTACATCAAGAAGAAATGCAGATGATAAACGGGTATTCATTGGACACATACAGGGTGTTACAAACAGTTACGGCCAAATTTTCAGGAAACAGTCCTCACACACAAACAAAGATAAGATGTTATGTGGACATGTGTACGGAAACGCTTAATTTCCATGTTAGAGCTCATTTTAGTTTCGTCCACCTACGCTCAATGGAGCACGTTATGATGATTTCATTCGGGATACTCTACCTGTACTGCTAGAACATGTGCCTTTACAAGTACGACACAACATGTGGTTCATGCGCGATGGAGCTCCTGCACATTCCAGTCGAAGTGTTCGTACGCTTCTCAAAAACAGATTCGGTGACCGATGGATTGGTAGAGGCGGACCAATTCCATGGCCTCCACGCTCTCCTGACCTCAACCCTCCTACTTTCATTTATGGGGGCATTTGAAAGCTCTTGTCTATGCAACCCCGGTACCAAATGTGGAGACTCTTCGTGCTCGTATTGTGGACGGCTGTGATACAATACGCCGTTCTCCAGGGCTGCATCAGCGCATCAGGGATTCCATGCGACGGAGGGTGGATGCATGTATCCTCGCTAACGGAGGACACTTTGAACATTTCGTGTAACAAAGTGTTTGAAGTCACGCTGGTACATTCTGTTGCTGTGTGTTTCCATTCCATGATTAATGTGACTTGAAGAGAAGTAATAAAATGAACTATAATATGGAAAGTAAGCGTTTCCGGACACATGTCCACATAACATATTTTCTTTCTTTGTGTGTGAGGAATGTTTCCTGAAACTTTGGCCGTACCTTTTTGTAACACCCTGTATATTATACTAGAACTGACATGTGATTATATTTTCACGCAATTTGGATGCATAGATCCTGAGAAATCAGTACCCAGAACAACCACCTCTGGCCGTAATAACGGCCTTCATACGCCTTGACATTGAGTCAAACATAGCTTGGATGGCGTGTACAGGTACAGCTACCCATGCAGCTTCAACACGATACTACAGTTCATCAAGAGTAGTGACTGGCGTATGGTGACGAGCCAGTTGCTCGGCCGCCATTGACCAGACGTTTTCAGTTGGTAAGAGATATGGAGAATGTGCTGGACACGGCAGCAGTCGAACATTTCCTGTATCCAGAAAGGCCCGTACGGGACCTGCAACATGCGGTCGTGTATTATCCTGCTGAAAGGTAGGGTTTCGCAGGGATCGAATGAAGGGTAGAGGCACGGGTCGTAACACATCTGAAATTTAACGTCCACTGTTCAAAGTGCCGTCAGTGCGAACAAGAGGTGACCGAGACGTGTAACCAATGGCACCCCATACCATCACGCCGGGTGATGCGCCAGTATGGCGATGACGAATACACGCTTGCAATCTGCGTTCGCTGGCCGGGATGGCTGAGCGGTTCCAGACGCTTCAGTCAGGAACCGCGTGACTGCTAAGGTTGCAGGTTGAAATCCTGCCTCGGAAATGGATGTATATGATGTCCTTAGGTTAGTTAGGTGTAAGTAGTTTTCAGTTCTAGGGGACTAATGACCTCAGAAGCTAAGTCCCATAGTGCTCAGAGCCATTTTGAATGTGCGTTCACCGCAATGTCGCCAAACACGGATGCGACCATCATGATGCTGTAAACAGAACCTGGATTCATCCGAAAAAATAACGTTTTGCCATACGTGCACCCAGGTTCGTCGTTGAGTACACCATCGCAAGCGCTCCTGTCTGTGATGCCGCGTCAAGGATACTGCAGCCATTGTCTCCGAGCTGATAGCCCATGCTGCTGCTAACGTCGTCGAACTGTTCGTGCAGATGGTTGTTGATTCAGGGATCGAGACGTGGCTGCACGATCCGTTACAGCCATGCGGATAAGATGCCTGTCGACTGTTAGTGATACCGCCGTTGGGATCCAGCACGGCGTTCCGTATTACCCTCCTGAACGCTGCGATGCCATATTCTGCTAAAAGTCAACAGTCGCGATAGGCTACAATCCGAGCTTTAACAAAATTGGAAACGTAATGGTACGCATTTCTTATCCTTACACGAGGCATCTCAACAACTTTTCTCCAGGCAACGCCGGTCAACTGCTGTTTGTCTGTGAGAAATCGGTTGGAAACTTTCCTCATGTCAGCACATTACAGGTGGCGCCACCGGCGCCAACCTTGTGTGAATGCTTTGGAAAGCTTATCCTTTGCATATCACAGCATCTTCTTCCTGTCGGTTAAATTTCGCGTCTGTAGCACGTCATCTTCGTGGTGTAGCAATTTTAATGGCCAGTAGTGTATTTTATGTTGTTCTTTTAATAACAGTATGACGCATAGGTTAATTATTCCAGGAGTTTGAAGTCCCTGCGAAACCTCATGTTCTGACTGTATTTCTGTGGGTTTTGCCCCGATATCGGTAACAAAATTAATGGTTACCTTAAACCCTAGATTGTAGAGTATAGCTGACAGTATATAGCCACTTGTATTCATAGTCCAAGATATCAGTTGTCGTCATACAGCAAACTTGCTGTCACAGAATGTATCGCACGTCATCGGTACAGAACAGCAATAGCCTTCAGGAACGACAGCAGAGCGGCGAGGGGCAGTCCCATAAGCGGCCGGCTCCCTGGCTGTCGGCTCCGCCGCCTGTGTTTGTCGTCGGGTGACAACACGCCAGGCCAGCAGGCCTCGTAAAAAGCGCATTAAGAGCCGCCGCCGCGCGCCGCCGGTAATTGGATTGCCCGTCCAGCGGCAGAGGCGGAAGTTCAGCTGCCGGCCGCGACTTTGCGCTGTCGTCGCCCGGCGGACAGTGCCGGGCTGTCCGGCCACTGCGTCACACCTCGCCGTCCACTCCATAGGGATGGGCAAAACTGTTCTTTTCAGAGATTGGATCAGAACTGTTCACTCCCTGAAATGAATTAGCTCTTTTTCATGACTCACCACTCATTTACAATAGAAAATAAATGGAAGGCACATTGCCCTTTAAACTTGGTTTATTCCAGTACTATACCTGTATTTTGATCTTATTTGATCCTATTTTGAAGTAACACAGATAATGAGTAAGAATTTTGTATTGTTTATTGAAATTTCCACGATATGACAAAGTTTTTGATTATTGATTTATTTTGCACTATCGTGGTTTTTTGGGTGATCGGAAAATGTTGTAACTTGAGATTTACATTAACAATATATTTGGCTATAATGTATTAAAATTTCATTAATCTCATACAAATACATCGCAAGCCATATATTTTTAAAGTGAACGTTTCCTTCCGAAGACGCCTAAAATCGCAAAATCCGTACCAGAGTAAGGAAAAGAAATATAAATTTGACTGTAAATCGTAAGTGTTCCATATAGCCTTACGCAGAATAAAACAAGGAAAATATTGGTGTATCACATTTTGCGATACGTTTATCGGTTCGCTCGTAATTAAAGCGTAAATTCGAGTGTCCATAATAAAAATCCTATAGTAAGAGGAGTCGTCAGGAACCTAATCTAATCAGTTTAAACAAATAAAAATAAAATAAAAGCAATTGATGTATACATAACATAATAACGTAATATACATAGTGGTATTACTATGAAGAACAATATCCAGTAGGGACGAACTCCAATGCAGAGGCGCTGAGTCGAGCAGGTCGAGCCGCGAGCTGTATTACTGCATGAGGTGAGACCGCAGAGACCAGAGTGACACCTGAGTCGCTTTGCTCAACGCTCTGGCTAGAGTCGAGACGGTGGGGTGAGCGTTGAGCGGGCGAGTTCCGAGGGTGGGGGGAGCGGTGAACTCACCTGCTCCGAGACAAATAGTCCGTTCCCTTGCAAGCAGGTTGTTGCAAGTAGTTCCTATGTTATCCGCTAGGTGGCTTTCTGTCCTGTTGCTCGCATCAACTGCCCAGAGGGCAGGACGTGCGACTGAAACGATCGCTGACAGAGTGCGATGCCAAGTTAAGCTGTGCCAGACACTCACTGCACGCGGCAGAGGACGCACAGAGACGGCACGGCATATGTGAAACACAAAATCCAATGGGGCACTGCACAATGCAGGCAGCCAAGGTAGAAGCAGGGCAGAGACCGGCGCTGGCTGTATTGTGTGGCGTGCACTGTGCTGTGACCAGCAGAGGCGCTGCTGATATGCTCCGTCTCTTTCTCTCTCTCTCTCTCTCTCTCTCTCTCTCTCTCTCTGCCGTGGGAAACGTTTGGAGCTACCGTTCTTTTTTTCTGAATCACTGATTGTTCACTCCTTTGAAAGATTCAACTCTATGAATTAGTTCAAGAGCGGATCCCCCATGTCTACCACTCCAGCGGGCGCTGGAAGTGGCCGCAGCTTCAGTCCCGATGAACTGCTGGACGGGCCTGTCAGCTAGTTGGGTTCTTATACCATAGGTCGCGTGTACAAAACACACAGCAGTAACAGAAGCTGTGGACAGAAGACTACGACGTCTTAAAGATATGCGAGTCTGCATTTCAATCTCAGCTTATACACTATATTATCTTGATTTTTGGACAACATGGTTGTGGAGATAAAGCATCGATTACTATGATTAATCAATTATTCAAGAACAGTCTTAATCGCATTTATTCTTATTATACCGCCAACCGGTTTCAACCCGACGTAGGGGTCATCTTCTGGGCGTTTACACCATTGGTCGACTGCTGGTGGTATCACTCCTGTCTACATAACGGCATGAAACTATGCGAGACTAAATCTTCATATGGGCTTAAATAGCGTGCTGAGATCGCGTGAATAGACGGCAACACCGCCAACGGCGATCAACGGCATTTAATACACTTTATTATGTGTAATTACTAGTCTCCTTCGTTTAACATAAATTTAAGTGTCAGTAAATAACAGAAAACGGAACCATTCCATTTAAAAAGAGTAACAGTTATAGAGTTAATTATAAAATAATAACAAATGTTCCGTAGTCAACTCGTAAAATTCGCAAAAGTATATCACATTATGTGCCATAATATAAAGTAAAACAAATTGTGACACACACGCTTTATAATCCATGGCAACGGTGACCTCACCACAAGGAGTAGAGGGCTTTGTAGTCCTTCTATATTAGCCGTTTTAGAAAAATTAACTCAAATGTATTTTTCGTTAATGTACGAATAGATATATTATAATAGAAGACGACACCTGTTTTTGTGCGTCACAAATTGTTTTACTTTGTGTTATGGCACATAATGTAATATACTTTTATGAATTTTACGAGTTGACTACGAAACATTTGTTATTATTTTATAATTAACACTATAATTGTAACTCTTTTTAAATGGAATTGTTCCGTTTTCTGTTATTTACTGTCATTTAAATTTATGTTAAACCAAGGTGACTAGTAATTACATATGGTAAACTGTATTAAATGCCGTTGATCGCCGCTGGGGTTGTTGCCGTCTATTCACGTGATCTCAGCACGCTCTTTAAGCCCATACGAAGGGTTAGTCTCGCATAGTTTCCTGCCATTATGTAGACAGGAGTGACAACACCAGCAATCGACCAATGGGTAACATATTTTAAATGTAAGTAATTTTGGCTGTTGTATAATGGAGCCTTTCTGTCGGATATCTATAATTTCACAGTGTAAACGCCCAGAAGATGACCCCTACGTCAGGTTGAAACCGGTAGGCGGTATCATAATAATAAATGCGATTAAGACTGTTTTTGAATAATTGCTAATTACCTTGTCACACATGTTTTGTTGTAGATAAAGTTACGCTTCTGCCATTCACCAGCAAATACGACGTTAAAAACTACGGTTATAATTTCCATTTGTTGACTGAACCCAAATTTATCAAAAAACAGTCTTGTGTTGCTGAATGCACAACTTCACAGCGTAATTAATGTTACACAGTGCTACTTTATTTATACACAGTGATCGAATTATTGTGCAGTATGCAAGATGGAAGGCCTCCCGGCCCCATTATACACTTATTAAGGGCTATAAACCCAGCCTATCTCGCATTTCTAAAATCTGAATTTGCGAACGTGCAAATGAATGTCATTCCACAAGCCTGTTACACTATTAGGCAAAGAAGGTAACGGATGTCGTGTACCAGCAAGTACACGATCAAGTATGGGCCGCATGCGTATCACAGTTGTGTTCATTTCAAGCTGGAAACGAGCGGGAACTTTTGAATTCTGAGGAGGCCAACCACTCAGAGTAGCAGCGATGGTCATAAAGCTGGCGGAACATCCGGTCACTGGGAATTGCGCACAGAGTCCAGAACCGTGGCTGGTGACTTTCTCGTTTGATGTCCGGTCTCAGGTGCCAGAGGCTCGAGGCAGTTCTCGCCAAAGCCTCGTGTTTCGAGCAGGACTGGACAAGCTCTTTGCTATTGTTTGAGACGTTTCGGAGAAATGTTCGCGGAGCTCCACAGGATAGGTAAGGCCACAACTGGCGAAAGCTTTCTTTAGTGGCAACACTTGGCCGAGTTGTGGTGCAGTGGGGCAGTCACCCTCTGGGAGGAACAGAACAGGTCCGCTCTTCGCTCTCTGGCTTCGATCGGTATCCAAGGCAGAGCCCTTTCCCATGCCGCGCAGCCGAGCACGAGTAACAGGTGTCTTCAGCATGACACGTTGCGTCATACTGTCGGTAATATATGTGGCTCCGACCTGTAGCGTTTCAGCTGATTTTTTAGCTGCCTAAAAGTTCGATTTGAGGATGGCAGCGATGGCATTCATGGAATCAGTCTGCCTTCTTAGGTGATATCGTGATACCCACTCGTTTATGGATACTGTACAATTCACCTATTCTCTTCGCTCTCTCTTCTCATAGTAGAGAAGCGCACTAGATTCCATGCAATGACTTTTGTTCTAGGCTCTTGCCAAAATCTCTGTCATGTGAGGACTATTTACGTGTTTGATGTGAGGACTATTTATATGTCTGATTTACGTTAACTGACATGATTGCTCCTTGTCCAAGTTCACGAACAATTTTGTGTTCCATTTAGAGGAAATAAATGTAATTTTTTGGGTTGGCATTTATCTGTCAAACATTCACACTCACCAGAATCCTTTTCCATCATAATTTTCGAATGGGAACTTTTTTAATTTACGAACAAATTATATTAGAGGCTAGACACCCCACGTGGGACTTTATATTAGGTCATTATGAAATTGTGTTACACACTTGGCTGTGATTTGGGGCCGGCCACTGTGGCCGAGCGTTTCTAAGCGCTTCAGTCCGGAACCACGCGACTGCTGCGGTTGCAGGTTCGAATCCTGCCTGGTGCATGGATGTGTGTGATGTCCTTAGGTTGGTTAGGTTTAAGTAGTTCTAAGTCTCATAGTGCTCAGAGCCATTTGAACCATTTGGATGTGATTTGCATAACATCGTGATTTCCCCCTTAACTTGCATATCGGTTAAGTGTTCCAAAATAGGAAATACATGACTAGTTTCCGTGTGGAGTGTTCGTTGTACGGATTTGTTCACAAACATTTCAAATTATACTTAGTCGAGATGTCACTCATATGCTTGACTTCCTACTTTATGTGATATGTACTTCAGTAGCTCTAATAAACTCCAATCTTATTAAATTGGCGAACACGTGATTACGTTGTTGTGATATTTAATTAAGTTAATCAAACAATAGGTGACAAATAATAGATATTTACCATCCACAATAGATCACCTTCTTATTGACATAAAAATAATGGAGGTGGAAACTGCTATAAGTTTACCCAAAAATCGTAAAATATTTTTGTGAAGTAAATTGGAAGATCCACCCACAAAATTTCCATTCGATTCGCAAGATATGGAACTAAATCCAGCTACCACAAATAAATAAATAAGTAAATAAGTTGCATCAAAGTTAACAAGCAAGAATCCAGCTATTTACAAGACGATATGCCTCCCGTTTTTGCTTAGGTAGCTCTAGAAGGTCGGTAGGCATATGATACAATGAACTCAGGTCAGCTTTGTGTCTAAATTTTCACCAAAAATCTGCAATGTCATCTTACATTCATGACAGTGAACATGACCTGCCAGACACAACTACAAATATCACAATCTGCCACAGACAATCCTCAGTCACAGAACTTAACATATTAGAACAGGGCCGGCCACAGTGAGCCAAATCGCACGTCAGCCGGAAGTGTGGGCCCCGTGTGGACGTAGTACCGGCTTGTCTCGGCTGTGTTCGTCGTCAGTGAAGGACGTTTAGAGGGTTACGCAAAATGACGTGGGGTAGCGATCTATAGTCACAAACCGTTAAAAATGAATGGGAATGACAGAAGATAGGGACGGGAATACTTAATTTCTATTATGTAGTCGCATAATCGACAGCCACTGCAAATTTGCTATGTACAAACATTAGAATACCACGCAGAAGGAAATTAATCTTTTGGTTGCCGATGGAGTAGAAAAAAACTACGGTCACTGGATGACATTCATTGTTCTTAAATCAAGAAGTACTCTGTACTAAATATGCAGGAGTGCAGTATCTGAAGAAATTGGTCGTATGATCAGTAAATGTTCTTAGTCACGCATAATCCCACTGTCAGTAACAAATAATCGAAAGAACAGTACACAGCGACCTCACACATTACTTCACAGTATCTTGGATAATATACGCAGACTGAGACGACGAATGAGAATTTTTACCATAGCTAGGATTAGAACCCAGGCCATGTGCTCACTAGGCAGATGTGCTAACCACTATCTAAATCTAGCAGAGTGGCTTTGCACAAATGCACGGACTAGCCTAGCACGCCCCTCTCCTCAATCCAAATTTCTATTCACATGTCAGTCGTTATTCCCCTTAAACTGCTTACGTTACGTTGGTTAAGCAATGGGGTATGTCTTTTTTTCGATTTAAAACTGCTATCCTTGATTTTTTTTTGGCGCACCAGCAGTTATGAAAGACACCATGATATAGAAGGCAACGGAAACCACACATTTTTGGTGCGGAAACCAAACATAATACACTCCTGGAAATTGAAATAAGAACACCGTGAATTCATTGTCCCAGGAAGGGGAAACTTTATTGACACATTCCTGGGGTCAGATACATCACATGATCACACTGACAGAACCACAGGCACATAGACACAGGCAACAGAGCATGCACAATGTCGGCACTAGTACAGTGTATATCCACCTTTCGCAGCAATGCAGGCTGCTATTCTCCCATGGAGACGATCGTAGAGATGCTGGATGTAGTCCTGTGGAACGGCTTGCCATGCCATTTCCACCTGGCGCCTCAGTTGGACCAGCGTTCGTGCTGGACGTGCAGACCGCGTGAGACGACGCTTCATCCAGTCCCAAACATGCTCAATGGGGGACAGATCCGGAGATCTTGCTGGCCAGGGTAGTTGACTTACACCTTCTAGAGCACGTTGGGTGGCACGGGATACATGCGGACGTGCATTGTCCTGTTGGAACAGCAAGTTCCCTTGCCGGTCTAGGAATGGTAGAACGATGGGTTCGATGACGGTTTGGATGTACCGTGCACTATTCAGTGTCCCCTCGACGATCACCAGTGGTGTACGGCCAGTGTAGGAGATCGCTCCCCACACCATGATGCCGGGTGTTGGCCCTGTGTGCCTCGGTCGTATGCAGTCCTGATTGTGGCGCTCACCTGCACGGCGCCAAACACGCATACGACCATCATTGGCACCAAGGCAGAAGCGACTCTCATCGCTGAAGACGACACGTCTCCATTCGTCCCTCCATTCACGCCTGTCGCGACACCACTGGAGGCGGGCTGCACGATGTTGGGGCGTGAGCGGAAGACGGCCTAACGGTGTGCGGGACCGTAGCCCAGCTTCATGGAGACGGTTGCGGATGGTCCTCGCCGATACCCCAGGAGCAACAGTGTCCCTAATTTGCTGGGAAGTGGCGGTGCGGTCCCCTACGGCACTGCGTAGGATCCTACGGTCTTGGCGTGCATCCGTGCGTCGCTGCGGTCCGCTCCCAGGTCGACGGGCACGTGCACCTTCCGCCGACCACTGGCGACAACATCGATGTACTGTGGAGACCTCACGCCCCACGTGTTGAGCAATTCGGCGGTACGTCCACCCGGCCTCCCGCATGCCCACTATACGCCCTCGCTCAAAGTCCGTCAACTGCACATACGGTTCACGTCCACGCTGTCGCGGCATGCTACCAGTGTTAAAGACTGCGATGGAGCTCCGTATGCCACGGCAAACTGGCTGACACTGACGGCGGCGGTGCACAAATGCTGCGCAGCTAGCGCCATTCGACGGCCAACACCGCGGTTCCTGGTGTGTCCGCTGTGCCGTGCGTGTGATCATTGCTTGTACAGCCCTCTCGAAGTGTCCGGAGCAAGTATGGTGGGTCTGACACACCGGTGTGAATGTGTTCTTTTTTCCGTTTCCAGGAGTGTATGTATAAACAGGACATGTGGCCTGTAATTGAAAATGTGCCATGATTTCATTGGCAAAAGATATCAGACTAGGGAGGGGACTACCAATGGAGAGGTGACCTTGAGGAAAAGACTGAACAACCAACGGAAGGGTAATTTTCTGCGAGTAGTGGCGTGGAATATCAGGAGTTTGGGCGAGCTAAGGAAGTTAGCGTTTGACTCACGGGGTGTGGTGTCTCAGACCTCCTTAAACGGCCAACCCTGTAATGTTTTACTGTCGGTTGTATTATCGCCTTTTTTGTTTGTTGCTGATACGCATTACTGACACTTGTTGAGACCTCCTGGACGACATTTCATGAACTAAGAACCAGTCTTCTTAGAGTAGTACTAAATGTGTCCGCAGGAATGTGTCAGCTTTAATGATTCTAAGTTGGATGGCACAGTGCTATAAATCAATAAATAAACGAGAAAGACGACGATTTTGCAATAACCAATGATGGCAGTATTCCTGCGAGCAAGAGTATCATCCGGAGAAATACTTCAGCGCAATGATGTTGGGCACCATCTTGTTTCTCCAATAAAATACTTAAAGTGCTAGTTAACATCACATGCGTTCTGAGTGGTGGTAAAGGGAAATGTAGATCCCAACAGTGACTGTAAATTTGGCAGATTTTCTTTTTCTCATATCGAGTGGAATTTTCATGTATTAGGTTAACGCTAGAATTTAGTTTTATTTGAAAATTTAGTTGGTACAGAGATGCTATACTTTTCAGAATGTGAAATATAATTCACTAACAATTTTTTTATGTTTAAGGTGCATTCAAGTTCTAAAGCCTCTGATTTTTTTTCTCCGGACTGGAAAGAGATAGAAACATGCGCATTGTTTTAAAATGAGGCTGCGTTCATTGTCAATACGTCCCAGAGATGGCAGCACCAAACGGCAGATGGAATTTTACCGCCAGTGGCGAGAATGAGAACTGTTTTAAATACTTAAAATGGCGACGTTTTCCTTACTTGAACAGTGTGCAATCATTCGTTTTCTGAATTTGCGTGGTGTGAAACCAATTTAAATTCATCGACAGTTGAAGGAGACATGTGGTGATGGAGTTATGGATGTGTCGAATGCGCGTTTGTGGGTGCGACAGTTTAATGAAGGCCGAACATCGTGTGACAACAAACCGAAACGACCTCGGGCTCGCACAAGCCGGTCTGACGACACGATCGAGAAAGTCGAGAGAATTGTTTTGGGGGATTGCCGAATGACTGTTGAACAGATCGCCTCCAGAGTTGGCATTTCTATGGGTTCTGTGCACGCAATACTGTATGACGACCTGAAAATGCGAAAAGTGTCATCCAGGTAGGTGCCACGAATGCTGACGGACGACCACACGGCTGCCCGTGTGGCATGTTGCCGAGCAATGTTGACGCGCAACGACAGCATGAATGGGACTTTCTTTTCGTCGGTTGTGACAATGGATGAGACGTGGATGCCATTTTTCAATCCAGAAACAAAGCGGCAGTCAGCTCAATGGAAGCACACAGATTCACCGCCACCAAAAAAATTTCGGGTAACCGCCAGTGCTGAAAAAATGATGGTGTCCATGTTCTGGGACAGCGAGGGCGTAATCCTTACCCATTGCGTTCCAAAGGGCACTACGGTAACAGATGCATCCTACGAAAATGTTTTTAAGAACAAATTCCTTCCTGCACTGCAACAAAAATGTCCGGGAAGGGCTGCGCGTGTGCTGTTTCACCAAGACAACGCACCCGCACATCGAGCTAACGTTACGCAACAGTTTCTTCGTGATAACAACTTTGAAGTGATTCCTCATGCTCCCTACTCACCTGGCCTGGCTCCTAGTGACCTTTGGCTTTTTCCAACAATGAAAGACACTCTCCGTGGCCGCACATTCACCAGCCGTGCTGCTATTGCCTCAGCGATTTTCCACTGGTCAAAACAGACTCCTAAAGAAGCCTTCGCCGCTGCCATGGAATCATGGCGTCAGCGTTGTGAAAAATGTGTACGTCTGCAGGGCGATTACGTCGAGAAGTAACGCCAGTTTCATCGATTTCGGGTGGGTAGTTAATTAGAAAAAAAATCGGAGGCCTTAGAACTTGAATGCACCTCGTATACTATTTAAAAATCGAACGAAAGTATTTTTATTTAGTGTGAAGAAAGGAACAAAGCATCAACGAGATTTAAACAACACTGAAATAACTGTAAAAATAAATGTTACATGACTTAAACAAATGTTTTCAAATGACTTGTCTCCCAAATCTCAGTTTAAACATAGGGATCCCAGAGGCCACACCTTGCAGTATACGTTATAGAAAAGTCGCATCGTTAGTTCAACACTACAAACTTTGAAAGAGAAATGCTGAGGCTCAGTCTAGATATGGTGTGGGTCAGTGAAGCGAAATAGAAACAGGACGAGAATCCTGATCAGGTGAGTATGGGGTAATATCAACAACTGCGCATAATGGCTTGACGAGAATAGGATTCGTTATAAATAGGAAAATATGGAAAAGAATGTGTTACTAGTAACAGTTCGTTGATAGCGTTGTTCTCATCAGAATCGACAGAAAACCAACACAACAACAATTGTTCAGGTATGAACGCGACATCGCATGCAGAGGATGAAGAGGTAGCGAAAGTAAAAGAGGATACTGAACGGGTAATTCAGTACGTAAAGGGAGAGAAAAACCCAATAATCAAGGCAGGTTGGAATGCAGATGTCGGGGAAGAAGTGGGCTTAAAATTTAGAGTGAAAGGATATCAATGGTAAGATCCGTTGATGAAATTGCTACCCCCAGTGAAAGTGAAGGAGAATTACAGAACCTACTGAATGAAATGAACATGAACAGTTTCATGAGTGCCGAATACGGATTGGTAGTAAATCGAAGGAATTTGGGATCATAAAAAAGACGATCTTAAGGAATTCTGCTACCTAGAAAGCAAAATAACCCATGATGGACGGAGCAGGAAGGACATAAAAAGCAGACTAGCACTAACAGACCGGTTAATTCCTGGTCAAGAGAAGTCTACTAGTACCAAACATAGGTCTTAATCCGAGGAAGAAATTTCCAGTAATGTACGTCTGGATCACAGTTATATATGGCAGTTAAACGTGGACTGTGGGAAAAGCAGAATAGAAGAGACTCGAGGCATTTGAGATGGTGTGCTACAGAAAAATGTTGAAAATTAGGTGGACTGATAAGAAATAAGGAGGTTCTTCACAGAATCGGCGAGGGAAGGAATATATAGAAAACCCTGACAAGCAGAGAGGACAGGATGACAGGACATCTGTTAAGACAACAGCGCCTCCTTGGTACCAAAGGGGTCATTAGAGGGCAACAACGGTGGAGAAAAACATAGATTGGAATACATCCCGCAAATGGTTGAGGACATAGGGTGCAAGTGCTATTTTTAGATTAAAATACTGGCAAAAACGAAACTTAGAACGCTTGGAATGGAAGTCAGACCTCGCATTTTAAGTGGACTTGACTAATAGCTGCCCACAGTTAAGCACTGCAGGGTGACAAACAATTTACTTCTGATTTGATAGTTATAATTTTAAAAGAAAATCCCACTGAAGAAGGGACAAATTTTGACAAACACAGTGCCGCCACTTATGCTTCCTGGCGTTAAACAAAACGAGAAGCTAGAAGAAATCATTGTGACTTCGAAAGAATAACAAAGAAAGCTTTATAAAAGTTTCGAGAACACTGCCAATCTTACATCTCTTATCGGTGCGTTTTGGAGATCGTTTGTCGTTTCACTTGAAAGTAACCCCGTGTTCAGATGTAACTCATTCATTTGGAATGTATTTCCCATTTTAAAGGCAAAATATTTTTGTTTAAACTGCTCCGGATATCCACATCGTTGTCCTCAGGTAGAGCTTCCACGTCTCCATAATGAGGCTGCAAAAGTGCTGCATTTCCACCCACTTATGTGTGTGAAAGGTGGTTTTTCAATTGTGGAACTAAGTAAGTCGCGATTTCGTGGCAACCTGAGGGCGAAAATCTGTGAACTTGTCTGCCTGTCGTTAGGAGCAGTTAAAAACTACCCCTTCAGCGCCCCAGGAATAACTAAGTCATGCTGTGACTCCCAGTTATTTGTAATTTAGTTTTGTACTTCGTGTTTGTTCCAATTTAGCGGTACACAACCGCCTTAAAGTATCAATTTTTGCAATAAGAATGTAATCTTATACACTTTACCTAGACTTTGTGCTCAAAATCTTCCTTTCTCTATCATCTGTGTGAATGTTAAAATTTTATTATATATGGTAGCAGCTCAGAGATTTGTACACTTTCGGTAGTCACTCGACAGTAGTTCAAGTGGTTCAAATGGCTCTGAGCACTATGGGACTCAACATCGGAGGTCAGAAGTCCCCTAGAACTTAGAACTACTTAAACCTAACTAACCTAAGGACATCACACACATCCATGCCCGAGGCAGGATTCGAACCTGAGACCGTAGCGGTCGTCCGGTTCCAGACTGAAGCGCCTAGAACCGCTCGGTCACCCCGGCCGGCTGTGACGGTGTGTAGCCATTCTATCTGATGTACTAGTTCGACCTGCTAGTTCGTTTTCAAGTTCTGTAGTCGAATTCTTGTATTTCTCAGAGTGTGACCACGATAGTAATTTTCTGCATGTTGCAAGTTTTTCCGGTCCTTGCTTTGTGTATGCAGAATATGTGGTGTAGGAAGTTCGTTACTCCAAAACAGGTTTAAAATTCTGTTGTATGGCTTCTCTTTTAACTGGAATATATAAGTGAACTTTTCCCGTATCCATGTGTTTTATTTCTTCTAATTTTCATTTCTTTTCCATTTTAAGATGGTATATCTTTTTTTTGCGTCAGTGATTTCACCGTGTGTAATTTCAGTACCGTATTGAACGTGTTTTATTCTTAATTCCGCACGATATTTTATTACTATTTGTGTATATACGGTTTACATTTGTGTTCTTGAAGTTTTCACGAGCCTTAGTAATTTTGCTTTGCTCATTAATATTCAACAGCATTGGAAGGTGTTTCGCACCAACGTAGCTTAGGTTCATGTGCAACATGACGCATAAAAATTTCTTTGTAGGAAGGTGTTCCACAGTATTCGTATTCAGAATAATTCAGTCATAATGATAGGGATGAACCTCTGAGCATCTGATTCAGTGTGATCTCTGTTCTTGTGTGTATGAATCGTGTATGTTTGTGTGAACTTTTTCCATGCGCACGTAAGATTACCATTTCATCTATCACCGAACTGTACTTCAGCACTCGCCTTTGGTAAAATTATTTTTAATACATCCCACCTGGCACTTCTTAAGCTCAAAAGGGGTGAAGTACGGTATATTTGTAGACTTCTGTCTTATTACGTTATTTTTTTGTTGAAGCATAAGCTTCTGCTTGCTCTGAATTATTTGATTCAACGTTTGTGCTTAAATTGTTCGCATATGTTCATCCCATATATTCACCTGGATCATTTTATTAATATTAACACCTTAGTTATGCTTACCAATTCAGTGATAAATTCAGCCCTTTTATTAAATTTTTTCTAATTTTAATTAAGTTGCGTGGTGACTCAACAAAGTTTTATGGAACAAGGAACTTACAGTAGACTGCAGAGTTCCAAAGTGACTAACTTCCCCCCGTTTCTGTTTGCAAATCACTGTCTGGATAACCATTCATCTATTAATAACCGTTTAATATGAAATATGAAACCAAACTGGGTATGCTGTGCGACTGCAACGCCATCTAAGTACAGCTCATTTGCAGTTTCCCCTTCTTCCCGTTTGTGCCTCTCTGACAGCGTGGTGTGGCCTTGGCGGGGAAAGGGGGGGGGGGATCTGCAGCCAGGCTTACTGCAATGGCACGTGAGCCAGGGCGAGGCTCGCAACCCTCCTTCCTGGCTGCCCCTCTACAAGTGTAATCAGGAATACACATTCAACATACTTTTGAATGCACTGGTGCGCTGAATCAACAAGCAGACTGCTGATAGAAACAGCCTACAGTGTATGTTCAGTAATGACTGTGCCCCAATACACCAGTCCAGCTCTATAGCTGAGTGGCCAATACGGCAAATGCCATGAGAGGATCCCAGGTTCGATTCCATACCAGGTCAGAGATTTTCTCTGCTCAGTGACTAGGTGTTGCGTTGCCTATTTCGTTGGGGGACTGATGACCTTAGCTGTTTAGTCCCCATTAAACATCCCAACAACCACCACCACCACCTATTTCGTCATTTCGTCCTCTTCGACAGGGAAGGTGCCAAAGTGGCGCCGCCTAAAAAGACTGGCACCAGTGAACAGTAATTTATATCACAGATTTACGTTACTTTACATAACATTAGTCCTATTCCATGAATCCTGTGGGGTGACGCCTGTGGAACGTAGAAAGAAGGCAAAGGTATAAATGTAACATATTTTAAGCGAGATGTATTGAAATGATATAAAACTGCTGTATTACAGCACTATTTATAATACCAAATTAACCGAAAACTTTAGGAGTTTCTGTGAGAATACTCTTCCGTGGAGCAAAAAGAGTCACACAGCAGAATTTTCTATAATTCAGTATTAAATTCCACTGGATTATTCAACATGACGTTTAATGATGTCTGCTAAGTTGTTGAATACATTAGTGCTCATGTATTTGAGTCCTTTCTGTACTAATGTTAACCCCCTGAAATCCCGGTTGACGTTGATTTGTCTTATTGCTCTTTATTAATATTTGTGGAAAGAGAAATATCCGTAAAGACTAAGGCCAATAAAGAATGTACGTATTGTGAACCAGTTGCCAAAATACCCAGGCTTTTAAGGAGATGCCTGCAGGTCGTTCTAAGATTAACACTATACGTGGTTGTAATAACACGGCTCTGTATTCTGAAGATACTCTCAATGCTAATTTCGACAGAAAATGAGCCCATAACATATCAGTGAATGCCAATATTCTGAAAAAAACTAATTGCTTCATGTTTCAAATCGCGTGTAGCAGTAATCATACGTACTGCAAAAATAGCAGTGTTGATGCACTCGATTGGTTCTAGGCAGTGGGTTTCCCAGTTGAGATACTCATCTGCCCGTTGTTTTGGAAGCCTGTAATGAATACTGAACGGTATATACAACCTCATCAAAATTCAGTTACACTGAACCATCTGTTGATGCTGTTGTGTCGGCTACTGTGCGATCGGCACCGACACGAAGAAGGAGGGAGAGAAGTGGGATGGCCGTCGGAGGAAACCAAAATCTGTACGTATCACTTGCAAATTAATAGGACACTTCATTTATAAAAATGAAAGAAACGTAACTTAAACTCATCAATTTAACTTCCATTAGGAATGTGAGTCCACTCAACGAAGGTGATATAATTTTCAAATGAAAGAGCACAGCAATCAGTCATTCTTTTCCATCAGGTTTTATTAAGCAAACGAACTGTGTCATTACCCCCAAGAACAAGTAACTGACGTACTGGAACATGCACTGATACTTTAAAACAGTGCATTGATAATGACTAGACACTAGCCGAAATCCATATTTGCCTAATAAAACCTGAAAGAGAAGGACGACTGATTGCTATGCTCTATCATTTGAAATCACTTAACCTCTCGCTACGAGAAAGCTTGAATGTATGCTACGCTTCCTACTCACAATTTCATTTACACTCCATTACTATTCGCAGAATGCACGTAAAGTATCGTCTTCCTGTTACTTGGGACTGATGCTCTCGAAGTCCGCGACCGAACTGGGCCCGACAAGCGCTGGGCGGCTAGTTAGCGTTGACAGGGTTAGCTGAAGTCTTGTCTTCCTGCAGTTCTATCAACTGGTACGCGGTTAAGCGACTTCTTGATGCCGTGTCGCGGCCCTGCGCTGGTGGGTGTGCAGTTGATGTCTTAGGACTGCACAGATGCTTCCTGATATTTAATTAACTGTATTTTTTGTAAGGTGAATGGTACCATTTTGTATTCCTAGGCGAAGCAATTTTAGCGTCCCAGCACCAATAACATGGAACGAGAGTTACAGTAAGCAAATGTGACTCGGAGATAGATCACTGAACACCCGGAATAGGATCCAAGGTGAGACCAATGCTAAATTTCAGCAGCGATCTCATAGAAAGGCACCCACAGAAATACTCCACCAAAGTCGACAAGACAGTCGCAGTAGCCCAGCACCCGTGCCATGGGGAGCTACTTACTGAGGGGCGGCATTAGCGTCATGCATGGTGAGGCGCCCTCAGAAGGTCTACCGTAGTACAACAGCGAGGCAATTTCCATGTCCCTGCAGCAATGTATTTCAGAGAGTGTCACGGAAAGCTAGATGCTTTGCCTCGGTTTATTGGGCACCCAGAAGGGGTTCCATGGTGAGACGCTTCCTAATCGCCAGCAGCATTAGCGTAGAAGGGCACTTACAGAAATAAACCAACCGTGTCACGGAGACTCTCCTAGTAGACCAGCAGCCAAGCCCAAGTAACAAGGTGATGGGGTGTGAGTTGCAGCAAGGCATTTGTCCCGAAGAAATGTTGCTTTACAGCCAAAAGATGTTTGATGGTGTGATTGTAGCCTAGTGCCCCCAGCACTATAATAAACACATAAAAAAGTTTTGCATCACCCCAGTTCCCAAAACTCCTGAAGAAGGACGTTGCCTGTGGATATTACAGACACATTCCCTTTGTGTGCTCAGAGATGTCACTAAACCCGTCCAAAGATGTAAACAACCGTGCATTAGCAGCCCCTCATTCCACCAGGAAGGAAGTACACCGCTCCTGTTGTCTGTAGTTCAGCCATGCCTAGACGGTCAATACCGCTGTTCGATCGCGTCCGCATTGTTACTTTGTGCCAGGAAGGGCTCTCAACAAGGGAAGTGTCCAGGCGTGAGTGAATCAAAGCGATGTTGCTCGGACATGGAAGAGATACAGAGAGACCGGAACTGACGATGACATGCCTCACTCAGGGCGCCTAAGGGCTGCTACTGCAATGGATCACCACTGCTTACGGATTATGGCTCGGAGGACCCTTACAGCAACGCCACCATGTTGATTAATGCAGCCACAGGACGTCGTGTTACGACTCAAACTGTGCGCGATAGGCTGCATGATGCCCAGCTTCACTCTCGACGTCCATAGCGAGGTCCATCTTTGCAGCCACCACACCATTCATCGAGGTACACATGGGCCCAACAACATGCCGAATCGACCGCTCAAGATTGGGATCAAGTTCTCTTAGCCGATGAGTGTAGCATATGCCTTCAACCAGACAAACTTTGGAGAAGTGTTTGGAGGCAACCTGGTCAGGCTGAACGCTTTAGACACACTGTCCAGCGACTGCAGCAAGGTGGTCGGTTCCTTGCTGTTTTGGGTGGCATTATGTGGGGCCGACTTACGCCGCTGGAGGTCATGAAAGTCACCGTAACGGCTGTACGATTCGTGAATGCCATCCTCCAACCGACAGTGCAGCCATTTCGGCAGCATATTAACGAGGTGTTCGTCTTCATGGACCACAATTCGCGTCACCATCGTGCACTTCTTGTGAATGATTCCCTTTAGGATAACGAAATCTCGACTAGAGTGGCCAGCTTGTTCTCCAGACATGAACCTGGTCGAATATGCCTGGAGTAAAGGGCTGTTTAGGGACGACGTGAGCCTCCAACCACTCTGAGGGATATACGCCGAATCGCCGTTGAGGAGTGGGACAATCTGGACCAAAATTGCCGTGATGAACTTGTGGATAGTGTTAGAGGTACCGGTGCGTACAGCAGTCTGGACCACCACCTCTGAGCGTTTCGCTGTATGGTGGTACTAGATGCAACGTATGGTTTTCATGAGCAATAATAATGGCGGAGAAGATGTTCATGTTGATCTCTCTTCCAGTTTTCTGTACAGGATCCGGAATTCTTGGAACCGAGGTGATGCAAGACTTTTTTGATGTGTGTAGAAATTCACGTGCAGAATAACTCCAGCAGTGTGGCAGAGACTCTTGTAGAAGCACAGCATACCTGATAGGCAAGTTCTGAGAAGCAGCATTAGTGTTATGATGAGGCGCCGGCACAAATGCCTGTGTTAGTGCGATGGCGAATTAATTTCTGCGTTCCAGCGTCAATTTGATGGGTGCTAGGGTTACAGTAAGCTGGTAGCTCTGCCTATGCCTCTGGAGAGGGGATTACTATGTCCCAGCAGCCATGTGATAGAGATAATGTTGCTGTATCCGAGATGATTTGTCGCGGAGTCATATTATTTGACACCAAGAAGAGTTCCCATGGCGAGCCGCTTGCTGATTGCCAGCAGCCTTAGCATAGAGGAGAAATTTCAGAAATACTCCAACAGCGTCATGGAGTCTCTTGTAGTAGGCCAGCAGATGTACCATGGGGAGGCAACAACATAACCTCACCGAAGTGTCATATTGCGCCGCCTGCAGAATGACTTTTCTACTGCAATGGCGAAACAGTTATTGTGTCCCCGTAGAAAGGTTGTGAAGAGAGAGTTACAGCAAGAGTCAGCTTCGTCTTGCAGGAGGATTGTTGGACAGTCAAAAGATGTTCCATTGTGTGACTGTAGCATAATACCACCAACAATGTAATATATACAGGGTGAGTCACCTAACGTTACCGCTGGATGTATTTCGTAAACCACATCAAATACTGACGAATCGATTCCACAGACCGAACGTGAGGAGAGGGGCTAGTGTAATTGGTTAATAAAAACCATTAAAAATGCACCGAAGTATGTTTTTTAACAGAAACCTACGTTTTTTTAAATGGAACCCCGTTAGTTTTGTTAGGACATCTGAACATGTAATCAGTGCCGTTTGTTGCATTGTAAAATGTAAATTACATCCTACCTAAAGTTGACACTTGAGTACCACTCCTCCGCTGTTCGATCGTGTGTATCGGAGAGCATCGAATTACGTAGGGATCCAAAGGGAACGGTGATGGACCTTAGGTACAGAAGAGACTGGAACAGCACATTACGTCCACACGCTAACACCTTTTTATTGTGTCTACGAAGGCTTTCCCGGCGTAATAATTTATTATATTCTTCTCGGGTATGCAGCCGGTTCATAACGTCTTCATGACACAATACAGGGCTATTACAAATGATTGGAGCGATTTCATAAATTCACTGTAGCTCCATTCATTGACATATGGTCACGACACACGACAAATACGTACAAAAACTCATAAAGTTTTGTTCGGCTGAAGCCGCACTTGAGGTTTCTGCCCAAAATGGCGACAGGAGCCGAGAAAGCGTATGTCGTGCTTGAAATGCACTCACATCAGTCAGTCATAACAGTGCAACGACACTTCAGGACGAAGTTCAACAAAGATCCACAAACTGCTAACTCCATTCGGCGATGGTATGCGCAGTTTAAAGCTTCTGGATGCCTCTGTAAGGGGAAATCAACGAGTCGGCCTGCAGTGAGCGAAGAAACGGTTGAACACGTGCGGGCAAGTTTCACGCGTAGCCCGCGGAAGTCGACGAATAAAGCAAGCAGGGAGCTAAACGTACCACAGCCGACGGTTTGGAAAATCTTACGGAAAAGGCTAAAGCAGAAGTCTTACCGTTTAGAATTACTACAAGCCCTGACACCCGATGACAAAGTCAAACGCTTTGAATTTTCGGCGCGGTTGCAACAGCTCATGGAAGAAGATGCGTTCAGTGCGAAATTTGTTTTCAGTGATGAAGCAACATTTTTTCTTAATGGTGAAGTGAACAGACACAATGTGCGAATCTGGGCGGTAGAGAATCCTCACTCATTCGTGCAGAAAATTCGCAATTCACCAAAAGTTAATGTGTTTTGTGCAATCTCACGGTTTAAAGTTTACGGCCCCTTTTTCTTCTGCGAAAAAAAACGTTACAGGACACGTGTATCTGGACATGCTGGAAAATTGGCTCATGCCACAACTGGAGACCGACAGCGCCGACTTCATTTTTCAACAGGATGGTACTCCACCGCACTTCCGTCATGATGTTCGGCATTTCGTAAACAGGAGATTGGAAAACCGATGGATCGGTCGTGGTGGAGATCATGATCAGCAATCCATGTCATGGCCTCCACGCTCTCCTGACTTAACCCCATGCGATTTCTTTCTGTGGGGTTATGTGAAAGATTCAGTGTTTAAACCTCCTCTACCAAGAAACGTGCCAGAACTGCGAGCTCGCATCAACGATGCTTTCGAACTCATTGATGGGGACATGCTGCTCCGAGTGTGGGAGGAACTTGATTATCGGTTTGATGTCTGCCGAATCACTAAAGGGGAACATATCGAACATTTGTGAATCCCTAAAAAAAACTTTTTGAGTTTTTGTATGTTTGTGCAAAGCATTGTGAAAATATCTCAAATAATAAAGTTATTGTAGAGCTGTGAAATCGCTTCAATCATTTGTAATAACCCTGTATTTCCGCGGTCCAACTGGCCGCCATCTTCAGGTGCGCCAGTTGGACCGCGCAAATATTGTGTCATGAAGACGTTATGGTCCGGCTGCATACCCGAGAAGAATATTATCACCTTTTTATTGGTCTTTCACACTGACGCGCATGTACATTACCATGAGGGGTGAGGTACACGTACACACGTGGTTTCCGTTTTCAATTACGGAGTGGAATAGAGTGTGTCCCGACATGTCATGCCAATAGATGTTCAATGTGGTGGCCATCATTTGCTGCACACAACTGCAGTCTCGGGCGTAATGAATGTCGTACACGCCGCAGTACATCTGGTGTAACGTCGCCGCAGGCTGCCACAATACGTTGTTTCATATCCTCTGGGGTTGTAGGTACATTACGGTACACATTCTCCTTTAACGTACCCGACAGAAAGAAGTCCAGAGGTGTAAGATCAAGAGAACGGGCTGGCCAATTTATGCGTCCTCTACGTCCTATGAAACGCCCGTCGAACATCCTGTCAAGAGTCAGCCTAGTGTTAATTGCGGAATGTGCAGGTGCTCCATCATGCTGATACCACATACGTCGACGCGTTTCCAGTGGGACACACTCTATTCCACTTCGTAATTGAAAACGGAAACCACGTGTGTACGTGTACCTCACCCCTCATGGTAATGTACATGTGCGTCAGTGAAAAAGACCAATAAAAAGGTGTTAGCATGTGGACGTAATGTGCTGTTCCAGTCTCTTCTGTACCTAAGGTTCATCACCGTTCCCTTTGGATCCCTACGTAATTCGGTGCTCTCCGATACACATGATCGAACAGCGGAGGAGTGGTACTCAAGCGTCAGCTTTAGGTTACAATATCTCCGGATGTAATTAACATTTTACAATGCAACAAACGGCACTGATTACGTATTTGTTTATATGTTCAGATGTGCTAACAAAACTAACGGGGTTCCATTTAAAAAAAACGTAGGTTTGTGCTAAAAAACATACTTCGGTGTATTTTTTTATGGTTTGTATTAACCATTTACACTAGCCCCTCTCCTCATGTTCGGTCTGTGGAATCGACTCGTCAGTATTTGATATGGTTTACGAAATATATCCAGCGGTAACGTTAGGTGACTCACCCTGTATATACAGCAATGTGGCAGAGACTCTTGCAGTAGCCCAGCACCACTGTGATGGGGAAGCAAGTCCTGATGGGCAGAATCAGTGTCACGATGAGGCGTCTGCAGAAAGGCTGCTGCTATGGAGAACTAATTTCTGTGTTCGAACATCAATCAGGGGATGCCCGGATTACGGTAAGCCGGCTGATCTGCCTCGGTTAAAAGCTGCTGCACACCCAGAAGACGTCCCATGGTGAGATCATAGCCGATTGCCAGCGGTATTTTCATAGATGATCGCTAGCAAAATATACTCCGTCAGAGCCTTTTGCAGTAACACCCCCTGTTGTTGAGAAGATATTCCTGAGGGGCTGCATTAGTGCCATTGTGTGGCGGCTGCAGAATGCCTATAATAGTGCAAAGGTGAATGGATTTTAGTGTTCCATCAACAATAAGATGGCACATGAGTGACAGTGATTTAGCAATTATGCCTCGGAGACACATTATTAGACACTTAGAAGAGGTTCCACGATGAGATCAGAGCTAAATTCTAGCAGCATTTTCATAGAAAGGCCCACGAAGACATGTAGACGAGACACTCGCAGATGGCCAGCAGTTGTGTTGTGGAGAAACATAACTGAGTGGCAGCACGAGTGTCATATTAAAGCGTCTACATAATAGCAATTCAGTTGCAACGGCGTAGCGAATACTGTGTCCCAGCAGCAATGCGATCTGGAGAGAATTTAAAGAACCGTCAACTTTGTGTCGCACACAGAGTAGTGCACGCCCAGGAGAGGTACCGTGATGTGTGTGTGTGCCAGAAGCAGTATAATGGAAATACACTCCTGGAAATTGAAATAAGAACACCGTGAATTCATTGTCCCAGGAAGGGGAAACTTTATTGACACATTCCTGGGGTCAGATACATCACATGATCACACTGACAGAACCACAGGCACATAGACACAGGCAACAGAGCATGCACAATGTCGGCACTAGTACAGTGTATATCCACCTTTCGCAGCAATGCAGGCTGCTATTCTCCCACGGAGACGATCGTAGAGATGCTGGATGTAGTCCTGTGGAACGGCTTGCCATGCCATTTCCACCTGGCGCCTCAGTTGGACCAGCGTTCGTGCTGGACGTGCAGACCGCGTGAGACGACGCTTCATCCAGTCCCAAACATGCTCAATGGGGGACAGATCCGGAGATCTTGCTGGCCAGGGTAGTTGACTTACACCTTCTAGAGCACGTTGGGTGGCACGGGATACATGCGGACGTGCATTGTCCTGTTGGAACAGCAAGTTCCCTTGCCGGTCTAGGAATGGTACAACGATGGGTTCGATGACGGTTTGGATGTACCGTGCACTATTCAGTGTCCCCTCGACGATCACCAGTGGTGTACGGCCAGTGTAGGAGATCGCACCCCACATCATGATGCCGGGTGTTGGCCCTGTGTGCCTCGGTCGTATGCAGTCCTGATTGTGGCGCTCACCTGCACGGCGCCAAACACGCATACGTCCATCATTGGCACCAAGGCAGAAGCGACTCTCATCGCTGGAGACGACACGTCTCCATTCGTCCCTCCATTCACGCCTGTCGCGACACCACTGGAGGCGGGCTGCACGATGTTGGGGCGTGAGCGGAAGACGGCCTAACGGTGTGCGGGACCGTAGCGCAGCTTCATGGAGACGGTTGCGAATGGTCCTCGCCGATACCCCAGGAGCAACAGTGTCCCTAATTTGCTGGGAAGTGGCGGTGCGGTCGCCTACGGCACTGCGTAGGATCCTACGGTCTTGGCGTGCATCCGTGCGTCGCTGCGGTCCGGTCCCAGGTCGACGGGCACGTGCACCTTCCGCCGACCACTGGCGACAACATCGTTGTACTGTGGAGACCTCACGCCCCACGTGTTGAGCAATTCGGCGGTACGTCCACCCGGCCTCCCGCATGCCCACTATACGCCCTCGCTCAAAGTCCGTCAACTGCACATACGGTTCACGTCCACGCTGTCGCGGCATGCTACCAGTGTTAAAGACTGCGATGGAGCTCCGTATGCCACGGCAAACTGGCTGACACTGACGGCGGCGGTGCACAAATGCTGCGCAGCTAGCGCCATTCGACGGCCAACACCGCGGTTCCTGGTGTGTCCGCTGTGCCGTGCGTGTGATCATTGCTTGTACAGCCCTCTCGCAGTGTCCGGAGCAAGTATGGTGGGTCTGACACACCGGTGTCAATGTGTTCTTTTTTCCATTTCCAGGAGTGTACAAATGCAGAATGACCTCAGCATTGTGATATGGACTCTTGTAATAGCCCAGCTCACGTATGATGGAGAGGCAATTCCTGGCGTACAGCATTAGTGGCACGGTGTGGTGCTCTAGTTAGCTTGTAGTGCAATGGCAAAATAATTTCTGTGTCCCAGCGCCAATGTCATGGGTCGGATGGTTACAATAAGCCGGCAGCTCTGCCCCGGTTACAAGCTACTGGACACCCAGCAGAGGTTCCATGGTGAGATCGTAGCCGAGTGGCGGCGGTCGCTTCGTAGATATACACGAGACTGGTGACTCCACAAGTGTGACAGAGACTCTTACAATAGCCCAGCGCTCCCGTGATTGCGCAGAATTCCTGAGAGACACCATTAGCGCCGCGGTGAGACTTCTGCAGAATGCCTCTGGTAGTGCAAAGGCGAGGACATTTTACTGCCCCAGCAGCAATAGGATGGCATGAGAGTTACAGTAAGTTAGCACCTGCACCTCGGAGACAGATTATTGGAAACCCAGGAGAGGTTTTCATGGTGAGACCAGTGCCAAATACCAGCAGCATTCTCGTACAAAAGGCACTCGCAGAAATACTTCAACAACGTCGACGAGACACTTGCAGTAGGCCAGCAGCCGTTTTATGTAGAGGTATGACCGAGCGCCAGCATGAGTGTCGTACTAAGCCGTCTCCAGAATACCTACTGTATTGCAATGACGGAGCGATTACTGTGACTCAGGAGCAATGCCATGGGGAGAGAATTACACAAAGCCGAGAGCACTGTGTCGCGGGAAAAGCGCTGGACACCCAGAAGAGGATCCATGGAGTGACCCTAGCCTAATGACAGCAGCGGTGTAACAGGAATACGCATGAAACTTCCTGTGTACCGGACCGAGATTAGAACTTGGGACCTTTGCCTTTCGCGAACAAGTGCTCTACCAACTGCTCTTCTCAAGGACGACTCAGGACTCTTCCTCACAACTTTACATCCGGAAGTACCGCGTCTCCTCTGGGAGGACGGGTCGTGAGTCGTGCTTGGCTAGTTCAGTTGGTAGACCACTTGCCCGCGAAAGGCAAAGATCCAGAGTTCTACTCTCGGTCCGGCACACAGTTTTTATGTGACAGGAAGTTTCGCATCAGCGCAAACTCCATTGCAGAGTGAAAATGTCATTCAGGAATTCACACGCATTATGACACCGGCAATGTACTCGGAGTATCCCAGCATCTGTCACATGAAGAGGAAATTTCTGAGGGGCAGCATTATTGTCATAGTGATGCATCTGCCGAAAGCCTGTAGTAGTGAGACAGCGAAGCAATTTCTGTGTCCCAGCGTCAATGTGAGGTTGCGATGGTTACAGTAAGCCGACATCTGTGCTTCAGTTACAATCTACTGAACACCCAGATGTGGTTTGGTGGTGAGAGCATTGAAGAATGATAGGAGCTGTCGCAGACTTTAGCAGTGTGGAGGATTGACATTTGTAATTGGCCAGAAACGTTGAAATGGAAAAGTATTTCTAGAATGGCGACAGGGCTGTGATTGACAGACATCTGGAGAATGTCTACAGTAGTTCACAGTCGAAGAAATTTTACTGTCTCAGCAACAATACGATTGCACGAGAGTTACAGTAAGTCATCAACTATGCCTTGGAGACCGATTATTGGAAACCAGAAAGAGTTTTCTTGGTGAAACCGTTCCTATGTGCCAGCACTTGCAGAAATTCTCCAACAGTGTCGTGGAGACTCTTGTAGTAGGCCAGCAGCCGTGCCATCGAGATCCCATTTCATAACTTTAGTAGGGGGTGTCATATTGAGGCGTCTGCAGAATGTTCAGCTGCAAAGGCGAAGCAGCTACTGTGCCGCTATAACAAAGTCGTGGGGAACGAGTTACAGCAAGATATCACATTTGTCGCGTAGAAAGATTGCTGGACAGCCAGAAGATGTTCCATGATGTGAATGTAGCCTAATGATACCAGCAATATAATAGAAATAAATATGCAGTGTGGTAGAGACTCTTGCAGTAGCCCAGCAACCCTGTGATGGGAAACAAATTCCTGATGGGCATCATTAGTGTCACGGAGAGGCGTTTGCAGAATTCCAATAGTAGTGCAAAAGCGAATCCATATTTTTGTCCCATCAACAATTATATGGCACGATAGGAACGGTAAGTTAGCAACTGCATCTCGGAGACTCATTACTGGACACACAGTGTTGTGGAGAAGCGTAACTGAGCGCAGCCAAGAGTGTCATATTGTCTGCAGAATGCCTAGTGTAATGCAATGGCGAAGCGATTACTGTGTCACAGGAGCCATACGGTGGGGAGAGAATTACAGAAAGTCGTTAGCTTCGTGGTTCAAATGGCTCTGAGCACTATGGGACATGAAATCTATGGTCATCAGTCCCCTAGAACTTAGAACTACTTAAACCTAACTAACCTAAGGACAGCACACAACACCCAGCCATCACGAGGCAGAGAAAATCCCTGACCCCGCCGGGAATCGAACCCGGGAACCCGGGGTTAGCTTTGTGTCGCAGAAAGAATAGCGGACATCCAGAAGAGGTTCAGTGGTGTGATCGTACCATGCCAGCAGCAATATAACAGAAATACACATGCAGGATCACTCCTGCAATGTGACAGAGAGTCTTGCAATGGCCCACCTCACGTGTGATGGGAAGGCAATTCCTGAGGGCCAACATTTTTGTTTTGGTGAGGCATCTGCAGAAAACCTGTAGTCGTGCGATGGTGAAACAATTTCTGAGTGCCCAGGTCAATTTAAGAGCGTGTGCTTTACAGTAAGCCGGCAGCTGTGCCTCAGTTATAAGAAACTGGACATCCACATGTGCTTTGATGATGAGAACATAGGAGAATCTTAGGAGCTGTCGCAGAAACGTTGAGACGGAAAAGCATTTCTAGAATGGCCCTAGGAGTGTCACTGATAGACATCTACAGAATTCCCATAGCAGTCCAAAGGCTAAGAAATTTTACAGTCCCACCAACAACAAGATGGCACGAGAGTTACAGTAATGTAGCAACTGTGCCTCGGACACTGATCGTTGGACACCAAGAAGAGGTTCAATTCTGTGACCCTTCGTAATCGCCAGCAGCCTTAGGCACGTGGAGAATCTCTCCAACAGCGTAATCCTAGCCAGGTGCCAGCAGCAGGGTAATAAATAAACACGTGCAGAATGACTCCAGCAGTGACACAGAGGCTTTTGCAGTATCCCAGCTCATGTGCGATATAGAGGAAGTTCCTGAAGGGCTGCACTAGTGTTATGGTGAGGCGTACGTAGAAAGCCTGTAGTAGTGTGATGGCGGAGCATTTTCTGTGTCCCATTGTCAATGTGAGGGTGCGAGGGTTACAGTGAGGCTGCACCGTGTCTCGCTTGCAAACTACTGGACACCAGAAGATGTTCAATCATAGCCGAATGCCACCTGTATTACCATAGTTATGACTACAACTTCGGGGCCTTGCTCACTCGTCGCTAATATGGTGTCTAAGGAAGCAATTGACATCGGTATCAGAAGTAACACGCCAACAGTAATAGCTCTCGCTGTAGGCAAAGTACCTAATAAGGATCACAACTAGTTGTTCTTGTAGCATGCTCCGCAAGTACGTTCCACTAACGTCAGTACACTGAGGCGATCTGTGCTTGGAGGCTGGCAGGAGCGGCGCTTATATTCACTTCTTCCAGATGTCACTCGTGCCGCGTCGCGGTCCAGTTTCGCGCAACATATGCTAACGTTTCATATTGGTTCAAATGGCCCTGAGCACTATGGGACTTAACATCCGAGGTCATCAGTCCCCTTAAATTTAACGAACCTAAGGACATCACACAAATCCATGCCCGATGGAGGATTCGAACCTGCGACCTTAGCGGTAACGCGGTTCTAGACTGAAGCGCCTAGAACCGCTCGGCCACAGCGTCCGGCGCCAACCTTTTCCTCACCGTCTTCTCTGGTCTTCCGTTCGTTTTCGTTCCGGCGCTTGTGGCTACACCAGAAAATTCCCAAAGGCGACGTACCGCCGTCGTGTATGGAGTGTGACCACGGTGGGGGATGCAGAAGTGTTGGAGCCACGACTGGCCGGAAGCTGTCGCTGCATGGGACGTCAAGCTTCCAGAAGTACCCCGCCATCCCGTCTGCGCTCTGGCGGAAACGTTCCCCGGAAGATGACCAGAAGGGTACTCGTCCACCTCCTGCTGCCATGAACCAGACGAAGGCGGCGACTGATGCGGTGTGGGCCGGTCCATCTCCATCGGTAGGACGAGAGGAGGCGGAGGAGGCGAAGGCTCTGTCTCCATGTGGTCGTCCGACCATGTCGTGATAACACCCTCTGCCGGCTGCTGTGGCCAAGCTGTCCCCTCCCTGAATCCGTGAATCTGGGGAACAGAGACTTAAAGATCATCGTGTACATGACAGAGGCGAAACTGATTTTGGTCGCGGCGCTGCAAACCATCCGGACCTGAAATAATATACATGCAAGCGCCAGTCGACGGACGATGTAGCATTGCGCCCGCCGTTTGCAGCCGCTAAAAACCCTGTAAAAAAAATATCATGCTGCGCGATGCGACACTTGAGGCCATCCTGCGGCGCCAGATTTTGAGGAAGGTGGAGCAGGTGGAGTAGTGTCCGATGGCGGCGGCCGTGAAGCATTTCCGCCGGCGATGGTCCGTTTCATGCGCCGATGAACAGTTCCAATGCTTGATCCCTGGTGTGTGCGGAGCGAAGTTTGACCATCTGCTACTTGAATGTCCATACAAAACGTTTGAATGTGGATGTAACGGTGCACTAGTTAGATGCTGTATGCCACTGCGTTCACAGAATGTTTAAAATTCATGTGACGTGAACTCAGGGCCCTTGTCTGACACTATCACTTCCGGTAAACCTTCTAGGCAGAATATCGATGACAACACCTGAATTGTGCTACGTGACGTTGTTGAGTTCATTGGCACAGCAAAAGGACATTTGCTATATGAGTCAACCACACTTAGCCAGCTAGTATTCCGAAAGGGTACCCCAAAGTCTATCTGCGCACGTTGCCATGGGGATTCCGACTTACGCCAAGCAGAGAACTTTTGCGGCGGAGCGGATTGCTTTTCCGCACTTGCGTGACACTGTGACGTCATCTGTTCTATCTGGGCGTCCCTACCCTGCCAAGTACAGTGTCGACGCTCTAATTGTTTCGTACGAACAATCCCCCAGTGTCCTTGGTGAAATAACTGCAACACTTCTTTTTGCAAAGCCTTAGGGATCAACACACGGGACTGGCCACTGTCATTCTGAACAAGAATAACACCTTTCTGTACAGCGAGGCTGTGCCGACGTGAAAAGTATCGGCGCACTACTGCGCTATTTACTGTGTGAGGCCAAGATGTGCGAATATACTGGAGCAAATTGTTATGTTCTCAATCAGCTTCCGTGGACTGTGCAATTTTCTTATAGTTCAGCGGAAATGTCTGAAGCATCGATGTGACAACGAGATGCAGCAGAAGCTTCAAAGTCTGTGTCAGGGCCAATCGGAAGACCTGAAAGCGCGTCCGCATTACCATGTTGAGCTGTCGTTCGATACACATCGCGAACTGGTATTGAGACAACAAAGCCAGTCTTTGCAATTTTTGGGCAGTTCGTACAGGAACCGATTTCATCGGATGAAACAAAGAATGCAAAGGCTTGTGATCCATTATTAAGTAGAATTTTCTGTCATACAAATAGTGGTGGAATTTGGCGACACCATACACAATAGCCAATGCCTCTTTTTCAATTTGTGAATAGCTACACTGAGATCTGGACAACACTTTTGATGCGAAAGCAATGAATTTGTCTTTATGACCAATTCTGTGCGTAAGCACTGCATCGATTCCGTAAGAGGAAGCGTCAACTTGCAGTACAATTGGCTTGTCAGGATCAAAGTGAACTAAGCTTCGATCACTAAGCAATGCATCTTTAAGTTTTTGAAAAGCAACTTGGCACCAATCTGTCCAGACAGAGAGGACATTCTTGCGACTCAAGCGTTGCATTGGAGCCGCGATTTGTGCAGCATTCACTATGAACGGAATATAATAGTTCATTTCGCCTACAACTGAATGCAATTCTGTGACATTGCGAGTAACTGGAAAGTCTCAAATGGCTAAGGAATGCGACTGTAGAGGACGTACACTTTAACTGTTTATGACACGACCAAGATGCTGCAACTCAGGTTTAAAAATATCACACTTGTCTACCCTTTAGTCCTGGATCAGATAACATACACACAAACACAAAAACGAACGTAAATTTGCAATAAATTCTTTAGGTGTACGACCTGCTCCTACAATATCGTCCAAATAGTGTGAACAGTTTGGCACTTGTGCAAACAGCTGTTCCAAATACTGCTGGAAAATGGCGTGTGCGGTAACGCTCCCAAAAGGCAAACGCAAATATTTAAACAAACTCAAATGAGTATTTACTACAGACACTTTTTGACATTCTTCATCGAGAAATATTTGAAGATTCGCATCGCGCAAATCAGTTTTTGAAAAGTAGAGTCCAGCGCCTAATGTGTACATAAGATTCTCTGGACGTGGCGATGGATAAGTATCAGTGACTGTTTATGAGTTGACTGTGGACTTAAAGTCAACACGGAGGCGAATACGATCTGAAGGTCTGGGGAGCAAAACCAGTGGACTTGCCCATTGACTAGCTGATATGGGCGCAATAACTCCGTTATCTTGCAAGTATTTAAGTTCAGCCTCGACTTTGTCTCGTAATGCAATGGAAACAGTCCTGGCCCGGCAAAATTTCATCTGAGCATTGTCCTTCAGCGTAATACGTGCAGCGAAATTGTTAGCTTGGCTAAACCGTCAGAAAATAGGTCCGGGAATTATGTTAGCAAGCTAGCTGCACGGTCTTTGGCATTGAGTCCGGTCACTGACAACACATTGTCCTGAATGTTAAAGCCAAACCAATCAAAATAATCAAGTCCAAGTATGTTTTCACACTTGCACTAGTGCTGACACTGTTCGCGTATGCGAGCGGTACATGTCACACAAAGTAGATTTTCTGAGAAGGGAAATGTCTTGTTCATCAGATGTGTGCCAGTTATAGACAGCCGTGGGTAGCCTAATAGTTCATATGTGCGACTGAGCAATCTGACAGAGGCACCCGTACCGAACTGAAATTTCACACGTTAAGTAAAGCAACAAAAATATGTTTGACTGTCATATCACTGACGAAACTCCACGCTTGCTAGTTGCAGATTTGAAATATACTGCATTAATGACTTGGGCCTTGTGATGAGAGTTGTGTGAGTGGACCACATTCTTCTGTTTGTTCCGCTGCAAACATACAGATTGCACATGTCCTTTACTACCACAAGCGTAAATACTGAGCTTGTCACAAGGGGCAGACTTGGCATTCGTGCCTTGAGTAACACCTAGGGCAAGACTTGGCTCTGTTCGCCTGTGTAGCCGCCTGTTTAGCGAACTCCTTACGCGCCGTGGTATGTTGTTTACTCGGAGTGCACCAGTGCGGAATGGGGCGATCACAACTATGTGCCTCAACTCAACCCGACAAATACACTCCTGGAAATGGAAAAAAGAACACATTGACACCGGTGTGTCAGACCCACCATACTTGCTCCGGACACTGCGACAGGGCTGTACAAGCAATGATCACACGCACGGCACAGCGGACACACCAGGAACCGCGGTGTTGGCCGTCGAATGGCGCTAGCTGCGCAGCATTTGTGCACCGCCGCCGTCAGTGTCAGCCAGTTTGCCGTGGCATACGGAGCTCCATCGCAGTCTTTAACACTGGTAGCATGCCGCGACAGCGTGGACGTGAACCGTATGTGCAGCTGACGGACTTTGAGCGAGGGCGTATAGTGGGCATGCGGGAGGCCGGGTGGACGTACCGCCGAATTGCTCAACACGTGGGGCGTGAGGTCTCCACAGTACATCGATGTTGTCGCCAGTGGTCGGCGGAAGGTGCACGTGTCCGTCGACCTGGGACCGGACCGCAGCGACGCACGGATGCACGCCAAGACCGTAGGATCCTACGCAGTGCCGTAGGGGACCGCACCGCCACTTCCCAGCAAATTAGGGACACTGTTGCTCCCGGGGCATCGGCGAGGACCATTCGCAACCGTCTCCATGAAGCTGGGCTACGGTCCCGTACACCGTTAGGCCGTCTTCCGCTCACGCCCCAACATCGTGCAGCCCGCCTCCAGTGGTGTCGCGACAGGCGTGAATGGAGGGACGAATGGAGACGTGTCGTCTTCAGCGATGAGAGTCGCTTCTGCCTTGGTGCCAATGATGGTCGTATGCGTGTTTGGCGCCGTGCAGGTGAGCGCCACAATCAGGACTGCATACGACCGAGGCACACAGGGCCAACACCCGGCATCATGGTGTGGGGAGCGATCTCCTACACTGGCCGTACACCACTGGTGATCGTCGAGGGGACACTGAATAGTGCACGGTACATCCAAACCGTCATCGAACCCATCGTTCTACCATTCCTAGACCGGCAAGGGAACTTGCTGTTCCAACAGGACAATGCACGTCCGCATGTATCCCGTGCCACCCAACGTGCTCTAGAAGGTGTAAGTCAACTACCCTGGCCAGCAAGATCTCCGGATCTGTCCCCCATTGAGCATGTTTGGGACTGGATGAAGCGTCGTCTCACGCGGTCTGCACGTCCAGCACGAACGCTGGTCCAACTGAGGCGCCAGGTGGAAATGGCATGGCAAGCCGTTCCACAGGACTACATCCAGCATCTCTACTATCGTCTCCATGGGAGAATAGCAGCCTGCATTGCTGCGAAAGGTGGATATTCACTGTACTAGTGCCGACATTGTGCATGCTCTGTTGCCTGTGTCTATGTGCCTGTGGTTCTGTCAGTGTGATCATGTGATGTATCTGACCCCAGGAATGTGTCAATAAAGTTTCCCCTTCCTGGGACAATGAATTCACGGTGTTCTTATTTCAATTTCCAGGAGTGTAGCTGTCTGCTCAAATGTATGAGCCGACAAGGCATCAGAATCGTGCTGATCTAGTATTTGCACTAGCTACTGAAATGATGGACCGAACCGTTTCAAGAATTGTTCTCTGATTTTGACATCAGGTACATTGTACAAAATCGCATCACGCAACATAACATCTGAATATAAAGCACCGCAAGCGCATTTTAAGTTACATTTCCTGGTCATACCTGGCAAATCTGTTGCCCACTAGCGATATGTTTTTTCTGACCGGCTTTTGCAATTAAAGGACTGATACATATCTGCTACCACATTGTCAGTCGTAATAGTTTTTTAGTGAATCTATCACTGCATCGTAAGGAAGTTCACTCGGATTGACGTTAAAAAGAGTTTTTCAATTAATCTGAACACTGGACTTCCAACTGTGGATAATAGGTAGGGAAGTTTCTCAATACCTGCAACGTTGTGGGCCATTAAATGTGCCTCAAACTGTGATACCCACTCGAGACATTCCTCTTATTCGTCACGAAACTTCCGAAAATGTAGTATAGCAGCTGGAGTAGGCGGTGCTTGTTCTGTCTGATGCGCAGCGTTAGCCAGTAACTGCTGCACTGTGTTGAGTAGCGTGGATATTTTTTGAGACTGGAACTGAAACACCTGCATTAGCTGCGTTGCACGTAACGCTTGCGGCTGCGGCGGCGCCTGAGCATGGGGAGGGACAGGATTGGTGGGCATGTTGGAAGACACAAATGCATCAATCAGGCAAAAATAATGACAAAAGCAAAGAAATTATCAGCACGGCCCACCTGAAAACACTGATTCGCAAAAACAACAAGAAGCTGTTAAAGCAAAGCGAGCGCCCCTGCAAAGTAAAGACAAGAGAGAATTAAGGCGCCGTCACAATATACACAAAAAAGTCATTGGCCGTCAGGCACGAGAATTGTTTCTGACACCTCGTTGCGAGTTGTGGGGTATTGCCCACTCGTCGCCAATAGGGTGCCTAAGGGATGCAGCGTTCTCGGAATGCTATACAACAGTTCAAACAAATAACATTAGTAGTAATAACTTTATCTTGGAAATCCTTCGCCGGCCTGAGTGGCCGAGCGGTTCTAGGCGCTACAGTCTGGAACCGCGCGACCGCTACGGTCGCAGGTTCGAATCCTGCCTCGGGCATGGATGTGTGTGATGTCCTTAGGTCAGTTAGGATTAAGTAGTTCTAAGTTCTAGGGGACTGATGACCTTATAAGTTAAGTCCCATAGTGCTCAGAGCCATTTGAACCCTTTTTTTTTTCGCACAGTATCAGAAATTGAGTCCGCCTTGATGCAAAACACCTTGTTACAAGTGCTCTAACCATCTGAGCTACCGAAGCACGACTCACGCCCGGTACTCACAGCTTTACTTCTGCCAGTAACTCGACTCCTACCTTCCAAACTTTACAGAAGCTCTCCTTCGAACCTTGCAGAACTAGCACTCCTGAAAGAAAGGATATAGTGGAGACATGGCTTAGCCACAGCCTGGGGGATGTTTCCAGAATGAGATTTTCACTCTGCTGCGGAGTGTGAGCAGATATGAAACTTCCTGGCAGATTAAAACTGTGTGCCCGACCGAGACTCGAACTCGGGACCTTTGCCTTTCGCGGGCAAGTGCTCTAACCATATGAGCTACCGAAGCACGACTCACGCCCGGTACTCACAGCTTTACTTCTGCCAGTATCTCGACTCCTACCTTCCAAACTTTACAGAAGCTCTCCTGCGAACCTCGCAGAACTAGCACTCCTGAAAGAAAGGATATAGTGGAGACATGGCTTAGCCACAACCTGGGGGATGTTTCCAGAATGAGATTTTCACTCTGCAGCGGAGTGTGCGCTGATATGAAACTTCCTGGCAGATTAAAACTGTGTGCCCGACCGAGACTCAAACTCGGGACCTTTGCCTTTCGCGGGCAAGTGCTCTACCATCTGAGCTACCGAAGCACGACTCACGCCCGGTACTCACAGCTTTACTTCTGCCAGTATCTCGACTCCTACCTTCCAAACTTTACAGAAGTTCTCCTGCGAACCTTGCAGAACTAGCACTCCTGAAAGAAAGGATATAGCGGAGACATGGCTTAGCCACAGCCTGGGGGATGTTTCCAGAATGAAATTTTCACTCTGCAGCGGTAGTGTGCGCTGATATGAAACTTCCTGGCAGATTAAAATTGTGTGCCCGACCGAGACTCGAACTCGGGACCTTTGCCTTTCGCGGGCAAGTGCTCTACCATCTGAGCTACCGAAGCACGACTCACGCCCGGTACTCACAGCTTTACTTCTGCCAGTATATCGACTCCTACCTTCCAAACTTTACAGAAGCTCTCCTGCGAACCTTGCAGAACTAGCACTCCTGAAAGAAAGGATATAGTGGAGACATGGCTTAGCCACAGCCTGGGGGATGTTTCCAGAATGAGATTTTCACTCTGCATCGGAGTGTGCGCAGATATGAAACTTCCTGGCAGATTAAAACTGTGTGCCCGACCGAGACTCGAACTCGGGGCCTTTGCCTTTCGCGGGCAAGTGCTCTACCATCTGAGCTACCGAAGCACGACTCACGCCCGGTACTCACAGCTTTACTTCTGCCAGTATCTCGACTCCTACCTTCCAAACTTTACAGAAGTTCTCCTGCGAACCTTGCACAACTAGCACTCCTGAAAGAAAGGATATAGTGGAGACATGGCTTAGCCACAGCCTGGGGTATGTTTCCAGAATGAGATTTTCACTCTGCAGCGGAGTGTGCGGTTAGAGCACTTGCCCGCGAAAGGCAAAGGTCCCGAGTTCGAGTCTCGGTCGGGCACACAGTTTTAATCTGCCAGGAAGTTTCATATCAGCGCACGCTCCGCTGCAGAGTGAAAATCTCATTCTGGAAACATCCCCCAGGCTGTGGCTAAGCCATGTCTCCACTATATCCTTTCTTTCAGGAGTGCTAGTTCTGCAAGGTTCGCAGGAGAGCTTCTGTAAAGTTTGGAAGGTAGGAGTCGAGATACTGGCAGAAGTAAAGCTGTGAGTACCGGGCGTGAGTCGTGCTTCGGTAGCTCAGATGGTTAGAACACTTTACCGCGAAAGGCAAAGCTCCCGAGTTCGAGTCTCGGTCGGGCAAACAGTTTTAATCTGCCAGGAAGTTTCATATCAGCGCACACTCCGCTGCAGAGTGAAAATCTCATTCTGGACCTTGTTATTTGTTTACTTAATTATTTTAACAAACTAGTTTCGGCGAAAAATATCACCATCATCAGTGGGTTTTTTAAATCTAAGACATGCACAAAATAGCAAAGTTATACAAATACAGTAATACATTTTTACATGTTTACTGTTCGTTTTTTGTATGTTATGGTATGTTTACAAGAATTATTCTCGCTGTTTGCGGCATATTTTCGTGCATTTTTCTGTTGCCGTTTTTCTCACCGTACATGATGTCATCTGCTACTGTGTGAGGGGATTTAGTAAACAAATACTAGAAGATGAACTTAACATGTCAGCAACATACACTTGGATTTGCGGTAGTGTTGTGGAATCCAGTTTTGGTGTGTACTGGGCTGTTAATTAGTTATTCGTGTACTCGATTTCGTTGGACGGCATGCAGCTGATTTTATGATCAAGAACATTACACCATCTTGTTGTTCGCGTGTTTGACGAGAGGTGTATCGCATGCTACGAGAAGGCTATGAAAACTGTAGCGGGAATTACGACGACTTCTGTTCCTTATTTGTGTCCCTATGTGTGATGGGGAACTGGTGCTTTTGCGTATGTGTGCTTTATGTTCTGAATCCTTGGTCAGTTGTCTCAGAGCGGCAAAGAGTGTGTTGTTGCAAAGTGTTACGTTCTCGTTTATTACATTTTTTCCTTTCCACTATAGCCTTTTGTACGTAGTAATTTTCTTCTATTGTTGTCGGTATAGACGGTTGCTGTTTCTCAGAATGTGTAGATCGTCTTCGATATTAGTGGGGTTATGGTTTTTGTTCATTAGATGTTCTGCGAAAGTTGAATATGTGCTGTTACTGTTTAGGGTTCTCATGTATTCTGTGTACCTCGTTCGGAAGATTCTGCTTGTTTGTCCTATGTATTTGGTCTGACAGGAGCTGCATGTGAGTTGATATATTCCAGCGTTGTTGAATTAGTCTGAGGTTTCTCTGACTGGCCTTAGCCTCCTTTGAATTTTGTTGTTTGTTCTGAATGTTATTGGGATCCCTTGCTTTGTTTCTAATTCTATGTAATATTTTGTTGTTGTATGTTAGTGCGTACCCTCTGTCTCTTTTTTTCTGATGTGGTGTGGTCTGCTGTGTTGTCTGTGTGTACTGCCTCTGGATTTTCAGATCCTTTAGTTGTGCACTTGAGTGGCTGGCCGCTATTTTTATGTTTCATAATTACTTTGTTGTTGAGTTTGTTTATGATGTCTGTTTTGTAGTCGTTTTCAACAGAAATTGGTTTGATTATATTTAGTTCCTGCGTGTAGGTTTCTGGTTTAAGAGGTGTTCTGCTTATCCTGTGGAACATGTGTGTGAAACTGGCATGTTTATGCACTGTCGCGTGGTAGTATGAGCTGTGGATAACAGTGCTTGTGGATGTGAGTTTCCTGTAGATGGAGAATTCATGTTCGTGGTTGTTTCTTGTGATTATGAAACCAAAGAAATTTAGTTTCTTCTTTTCCTCTTTGTCCATTGTCAAGTGGATTTGTGGGTGTACTGCGTTCATGTTACTGTGTAGCTCTTCTATCCTGTAATGTGTTTCACCTACAAGACAGATTATGTCATTCACATATCGGTACCAGTGGATTATATTGTACCCTCCTTGCTTTACATGTTATTGAATATTGTGTTCTCTATGTGGTCCAAGAATATGTTGGCTAAAGTTCCACTGATGGGGGACCCCATGGGTAGAACCTCTTGTTGCAAATAGAAGTTGTTGTTCAAAGTGAAGTAGTGTTGTTCTGTGATTAGCCTAAGAATGGATTTCATTTATTTGTATGTCTGGGAATTTCATGCATTACAGCTGTTGTTCCATAAAGTTTATAGTTTCTTCTGTTACAGAAGAATTACAGAAAGCCGTCAGCTCTGTGCTGCAGGAGTACTGGACACCCAGAAGAGGCGCTGTGTAGTGAGCCTAGCCTAATGCCAGCAGTGGTATAATTGAAATACACATGCTGAATGACACCAGCAGTGTGACAGAGACTCCTGCAGAAGTCCAGCACCCGTGTGATGGAGTGACAATTCCTGAGGGGCAGCATTATTCTCATTGCAAGGTGCCTGCAGAAATTCTGTAGTAGTGCGATGGGGAAGCAGTTTCTTCCTGCGCCAACCTCATTTAGCGAAGGTTACCTTACGAAGACAGCTGTGCCTCTATTTCAAGCTACTGGATACCCAGAAGAATATGCCTGGTTAGATGTAGCTGATTTCCAGCGGCAGTATCATACGTACGCACTTGCAGAATGGCACCAAGAGTATCAAAGGGACCTTTGTTCGGCACCCGACTGATGGAGAAAGAAATCTTGACTGGCAGCATAAGTGACATTGTGAGGCCTCTGCATAAAGGTGAAGCAATTTTAGTGCCCCAGCAGCTATAAGATGCCACAAGGATTACAGTAAGTTGGCAACTGCACCTCAGTAACAGATTATCGGAGGCCCAGAAGAGGTTCCATAGTAAGATCCTTGCTAATACCAGCACCATTAGCACAGAAGGCCACTTACACAAATACTCCAACAGTGTCGTGGAGACTCTTGAAATAGGCCAGAAGCCGAGTCATGGGAGGCAATTACATAACCGTTGTGAGAGTGTCATAATGGGACGTCTGCAGAATGAGAATTCTATTGGAATGGCGAAGCAATTACTGTGTCCAAGTACCAAGGTGATGCGGAGAGAGTTATAGCAAGGTACCAGCTATGTATCGCAGAAACGTTGTTGGACACCCAGAGACGTTCCATAGTGAGACCCTAGCAGGATGCCAGCAACAGTCTCGGACAAACACACCTGCAGAATGACTCCAGCGGTGTCATATATAAACCTGTAGAAAGCCAGTAGTAGTGTGATGGCGGAGAATTTCCTGTGTATAATATTCACTCTGAAGGCGCCAGGGTTACAGGAAGCCGGCAGAACTACATCAAGCCTTGTACTGCAGAATGGGTACTGGACACCCCAAAAATGTTCCACGGTGTGACCCTAGCCTAATGCCTGCAGCATTATAATAGAAATACACACGAGGAATGTGATAGGCACTCTTGCAGTAGCTCGCACTCGTGTGATGGAGACTCAGTTCCTTTGTGGCAGCATCAGCATGCCGATGCTGACGAAGTGTCCCATTGTAAATCTGAGGATGCGAAGGTTACAGTATGCCAGCAGCGGTACGTTGGGTACAAGAAAATGGTCACCAACAAGAGCTTCCATGTTGAGACCGTAGCAGAATACCAGCAGTGTCTTCATCAAAATGACTCCAATCATGTCTACATCTACATCTACATCAATACTCCGCAAGCCAGCTGACGGTGTGTGGCGGAGGGTACCTTGAGTACCTCTATCGGTTCTGCCTTCTATTCCAGTCTCGTATTGTTCGTGGAAAGAAGGATTGTCGGTATGCCTCTGTGTGGGCTCTAATCTCTCTGATTTTATCCTCATGGTCTCTTTGCGAGATATACGTAGGAGGGAGCAATATACTGCTTGACTCTTCGGTGAAGGTATGTTCTCGAAACTTTGACAAAAGCCCGTACCGAGCTACTGAGCGTCTCTCCTGCAGAGTCTTCCACTGGAGTTTATCTGTCATCTCCGTAACGCTTTCGCGATTACTAAATGATCCTGTAACGAAGCGCGCTGCTCTCCGTTGGATCTTCCCTATATCTTCTATCAATCCTATCTGGTACGGATCCCACACTGCTGAGCAGTATTCAAGCAGTGGGTGAACAAGCGTACTGTAACCTACTTCCTTTGTTTTCGGATTGCATTTCCTTAGGATTCTTCCAATGAATCTCAGTCTGGCATCTGCTTTACCGACAATCAACATTATATGATCATTCCATTTTAAATCACTCCTAATGCGTACTCCCAGATAATTTATGGTATTAACTGCTTCCAGTTGCTGACCTGCTATTTTGTAGCTAAATGATAAAGGATCTATCTTTCTGTATGTTCAGAGCACATTACACTTGTCTACATTGAGATTCAATTGCCATTCCTTGCACCATGCGTCAATTCGCTGCAGATCCTCCTGCATTTCAGTACAATTTTCCATTGTTACAACCTCTCGGTACACCACAGCATCATCTGCAAAAAGCCTCAGTGAACTTCCGATGTCATCCACCAGGTCATTTATGTATATTGTGAATAGCAACGGTCCTATGACACTCCCCTGCGGCACACCTGAAATCACTCTTACTTCGGAAGACTTCTCTCCATTGAGAATGACATGCTGTGTCCTGTTATCTAGGAACTCCTCAATCCAATCACACAATTGGTCTGATAGTCCATATGCTCTTACTTTGTTCATTAAACGACTATGGGGAACTGTATCGAACGCCTTGCGGAAGTCAAGAAACACGGCATCTACCTGTGAACCCGTGTCTATGGCCCTCTGAGTCTCGTGGACGAATAGCGCGAGCTTGGTTTCACATGACAGTCTTTTTCGAAACCCATGCTGATTCCTACAGAGTAGATTTATAGTCTCCAGAAAAGTCATTATACTGGAACACAATACGTGTTCCAAAATTCATCGAGATGTACGCAATAGTGCTGCAGCCATCTGATGGAGAGGCAATTCAGGAGTCGCAGCGTTAGTGTCATGGTGGGACGTCTATAGAATGCCTATAGCCGTGCAATGGCGAGGCAATTTCTATGTCCCAGCAACAATGTGATGGAGAGTGTCTTACAGTAAGTAATAAGCTTTACATTGGAGACTGATCATTGGAAACCAAGAAGAGGTATCATGGAGCGAGCCTTCCTATGTGCCAGGAGCATTCGCATGGAAGGGCACTTGCAGAAATACTCCAAAAGTGCCGTGGAGACTCTTGTAGAAGTCCAGCAGCCGTGTAATGGAGAGGTGTGAACACAGCGTTAACGGGAGTGTCATAACGAGACGTCTGTAGAATGACTGTTCTACTGCAACGCCGATGCAATTACTTTATCCCAGTATCAAGCCACATAAGTCATCAGTTTTGTCTCGCAGAAAGATTCCCGCACAGCCAGAAGACGTTCTATAGTGAGGCCCTAGCAATATTCCAGCTGCAGTATCGGAGAGAAGCACTTGCAGAATAACTTCAGCAATGCCATAGAGACCGTTGCCGTAGGCCAGCACACGTGAGATGGATAGGCGCGATCGCAGAAATGCTCCAACAATGTCAATGAGACACTTGCACTAGGCCAGGAACCGTAATATGGAGAAGCATCACTGAGCGCCAGCACGAGTTTCATACTGTGTCCCAGGAAGCGTGCGATGTGCAGAGAATTACAGAAAGCCGTCAGCTTTGTGTTGCAGAAAGGGAACTGGGCACGCAGAAGAGGATGCATGGTGTGATCCTATATTAATGCCAGCCGTAGTACAATAGAAATGCACATGCAGAATGACTCCAGCAGTGTGATATCTTGCAGATGCCCAGCACCGGTGAAATGGAGAGGCGATATGTGAAGGGCAGTCATGGTGTCATGGCGACACCCATACTGTGCAGGCGTAAGCTATCGCCAGATCACTGGTCATCAAAGAGGTTGAAGGAAGATCGATTATAAGCGCTGAAACTAGCGCGCCTATCAAGAGAGACGTCAAAGACATACTTGCAAGCAACGTGCCAGAAAACGCCCTCTCGACAGCCAGTAATAAGTTCGCCGCCACTGAACGGAGGGTCCAGTCAGAGTCACAGTCTTTAGCTGGAGCCAGTCACGGACAATCGTCAGCAGCCGCAGTCAGGTCAGTTACTTGCTCAGTCGCTGTTCGAGTTGGCGTCTACTGGCTTACATCACCAGCTACGAGAGTATAATGTTTATAGCGGGACTATTACTTCGCCAGAAATGAGGCTAACGTGGACTATTACGGAAGAGCTTGTACCACAACAGCTTACTTAAAGATAAGAACCTTCTTGTTCTTATGAACAAAGAACCCTGTTAATACATGTGTGCAGTTGTGCTATAGAAAGCCGCGCGGGACTAGCCGAGCGGTTTAAGGCGCTGCAATCATGAACTGGGCGGCTGATCCCAGTGGAGGTTCGAATCCTCCCTCGGGCATGGATGTCCTTAGGATAATTTAAGTAGTGTGTAAGTTTAGGGACTGGTGACCTTAGCAGTCAAGTCCCATAAGATTTCACACGCATTTTTTTGTGCTATAGAAAGACGATACCGGCACCAAACAATATATCTTCAACATTTGGCGACCCTGTCAGCAACTGTATAAATATTAATTTTAATTATAATAATACTGGAATTGTTCCAGTACAGCACTCGTTGCTGCCGCATCGCGGTCGCGAAGTGGTGCCGTGGCAGTTTCAGATAAGTTTTTACAGTCTGACGATAATTTATGGATTTGTAGTTTTAGCTTGACGATGTCCACTATGGACAAACGGTAGTTACTGTTATTCTGAAGAAGGTTGGCTTATCCCGACCGAAACCTAGGTAAATTCTAGGTAAACGGTTCAATTGAGGATGTTGATTATTAAAATTAAAATTAAAACCAAACAATATCCTTTTCTTGCTACCCATAGTACAAGACTCTATAATGGCAACGAGACGACACAACATCTACAAAATGAGTGTGTAGCTTGATGTGGAAGCAACTTCTGTGTCCATGTCTCAGTGTGAGGGGGCCAGAGTTACATTAAGTCGGCAGGTGTGCATTGGTTACAGACTATCAGTCACTCAGATGTGCTTTGGTGGTGAGAGCGTTGCAGGCTTCAACAGTGTGCTGGACTGACATTTACCGTTGCCCAGAAACGTCGAGATGGAGGAGCCTTACGTATGGCTTTAGGGGCATCATCTGCAGAAGGTTTATAGTAGGTGCAAAGGTGAAGGATGTTTGTGTCCCAACAACGATAAGATTGCACGAGAGTCACCATAAGTAAGCAACTGCGCCTCGGAGCCAGATTATTCGACACACTCGCCTGTGATAAATTCCAGCAGCACTGTCTTAGAAAGACCTCGCATGAATACTCGTACTGTGTCGACCAGACACTTCCAGTAGTCCAGCAGCCGTGTTATGGAAAGACGTAACTCAGCGCAAGCACTGGTGTCATATTCAGGCGTCTGCAGAATTCCTTGCGTATTGCAATGGCGAAGCGATTGCTATGTCCCAGGAGCAACGCAATGGGGAGACATTTAAAGAAAGCCGCCCGCTTTGTGTCGGAGAAAGAGTACGGGAACCTCATGATGTGACATCTACAGAAAGCCTCTAGTAGTGCGATGGCGAAGCAATTTCTGTGTCCCAGCGTCAACGTGAGGGTGCGAGAATTACAGTAAGCCGGCAGCTGAGCCTCATTTACAGGGTGTTTAAAAAATGACCGGTATATTTGAAACGGTAATAAAAACTAAGCGAGCAGCGATAGAAATACACCGTTTGTTGCAATATGCTTGGGACAACAGTACATTTTCAGGCAGACAAACATTCGAAATTACAGTAGTTACAATTGTCAACAACAGATGACGCTGTGATCTGGGAAACTCTATAGTACGATATTTTCCACATATCCACCATGCGTAGCAATAATATGGCGTAGTCTCTGAATGAAATTACCCGAAACCTTTGACAACGTGTCTGGCGGAATGGCTTCACATGCAGATGAGATGTACTGCTTCAGCTTTTCAATTGTTTCTGGATTCTGGCGGTACACCTGGTCTTTCAAGTGTCCCCACAGAAAGAAGTCACAGGGGTTCATGTCTGGCGAATAGGGAGGCCAATCCACGCCGCCTCCTGTATGTTTCGGATAGCCCAAAGCAATCACACGATCATCGAAATATTCATTCAGGAAATTAAAGACGTCGGCCGTGCGATGTGGCCGGGCACCATCTTGCATAAACCACGAGGTGTTCGCAGTGTCGTCTAAGGCAGTTTGTACCGCCACAAATTCACGATGAATGTCCAGATAGCGTGATGCAGTAATCGTTTCGGATCTGAAAAATGGGCCAATGATTCCTTTGGAAGAAATGGCGGCCCAGACCAGTACTTTTTGAGGATGCAGGGACGATGGGACTGCAACATGGGGCTTTTCGGTTCCCCATATACGCCAGTTCTGTTTATTGACGAAGCCGTCCAGGTAAAAATAAGCTTCGTCAGTAAACCAAATGCTGCCCACATGCATATCGCCGTCATAAATCCTGTGCACTATATCGCTAGCGAATGTCTCTCGTGCAGCAAAGGTGGCGGCGCTGAGGGGTTGCCGCGTTTGAATTTTGTATGGATAGAGGTGTAAACTCTAGCGCATGAGACGATACGTGGACGTTGGCGTCATTTGGACCGCAGCTGCAACACGGCGAACGGAAACCCGAGGCCGCTGTTGGATCACCTGCTGCACTAGCTGTGCGTTGACCTCTGTGGTTGCCGTACGCCGTCGCCCTACCTTTCCAGCACGTTCATCCGTCACGTTCCCAGTCCGTTGAAATTTTTCAAACAGATCCTTTATTGTATCGCTTTTCGGTCCTTTGGTTACATTAAACCTCCGTTGAAAACTTCGTCTTGTTGCAACAACACTGTGTTCTAGGCGGTGGAATTCCAACACCAGAAAAATCCTCTGTTCTAAGGAATAAACCATGTTGTCCACAGCACACTTGCACGTTGTGAACAGCACACGCTTACAGCAGAAAGACGACGTACAGAATGGCGCACCCACAGACTGCGTTGTCTTCTATATCTTTCACATCACTTGCAGCGCCATCTGTTGTTGAAAATTGTAACTACTGTAATTTCGAAAGTTTGTCCGCGTGAAAATGTACTGTTGTCCCAAGTATATTGCAACAAACGGTGTATTTCTATCGCTGCTCGTTTAGTTTTTATTGCCGTTTCAAATATACCGGTCATTTTTGAAACACCCTGTACAAGCTACAGGACACCCAGAAGAGGTTGCATGGATAGACCCTTTCTTATTGCCAGCAGCATCAGTATAATAGGGCACTTCCACATGTAATCCAACAGTGTCAAGGAGACGCTTGTAGTAACCAGTAGCTGTGTCATGGAGGGCGAATAACGTAACGGTAGTGGGAGTGTCATACTGAGCCACTGGAGAATGACTTTTCTATGGCAATGGCAAAGAAGTTCCTGTATTCCATTAGATAGGTGATGAGAAGAGAGTTACTGCAAGCCATCAGTTTTGTCTCGCAGGGAAACTGCTGCACACCGAGAAGTACATTTCATGGTGAGACCCTAGAAGGATGCCAGCATTTGACTCGGAGAGACACACTTGCACAATGACTCCAGCAATATCACAGAGACAGTTACTGTAGGTCAATACATGTGCAATGCAGAGAGACATTCGCAGAAATACTTGAACAATATTGACGAGACACTTTTACTAGGCTGGGAGCCATGTTCTTTAGATACATCACTGAGCGTCACAATGAGTGTCATGCTAATGCGTCTGCATTATGCCTATTGTACTGCAATGGCGAAACGATTACCATGTCCCAGGAAGAAAGCGATGTGGAGAGAATTACAGAAAGCCGTCACCTTTGTGCTGCAGGAAGAGTGCTGGACACGCAGAAGAAGATGCATGGTGTGATCCTAGATTAATGCCAGCTGCTGTACAACAGAAATATACATGCAGAATGACTCCAGCACTGTGATTGAGACTCTTGCAGTAGCCTAGCACCTTGAAAGCGAGAGGCGATACCTGAAGAGCAGCCATAGTGTCATAGTGGGACATCTACTGCGCTGGCATAAGCTGCCGCCAGCACACAGTTCGAAAAAGAGGTTGAATCTAGCGCGCCTATCAGGAGAGACGTCAAAGACATACTCGCAAGCAATGTGCCGCCAACACCCTCTCGACTGCTAGTATTTATGTAGCCCTCATTGACTGGAGGGCCCAGTCATTTAAAGTCTCTAGCTCGAGTCAGTCACACGCAGTCAGTAGCAGTCACAGTCAGTTCAGTTACTTGCTCAGTCACTATTCTATTTGGCGTCTGTAAGTTTACATTACAAGCTATGAGAATGTAGTGTTTATAGGGGGACTTTTATTTCACCGGCAGCGAGGCTAACGTGGACTGTTACAGAATAACTTGTACCACAACAACTTCCTTAAAGATAAGTACCTTCTTGGCCTCATGAATAAAGAACTCTGTTAATACATGTGTGCAGTTGTGTTACAGAAGAGCATACCAGCCACCAAACGACGTCCTCTTATAGTTCCCCATGGTCTTTCTATGAAAATGGTGCTGGAATTTGGCAAGGATCTCACCATGCACCCTCTCTGGGTCTCCAGTCCTCTTCTGCAAGACAGAGCATTCTTTAACTCTCAACCCATCGCAATGCTCCTGAGCTCAGTAATTGCTTTGCCATTGCAGTAGAATGGTCATTGTGCAGACGCCTCAATATGACACCCACTATTGCCTCTAAATGACATGGCCGCTGGCCTACAGGCACTACGTCTATCACACTGCTGGAGAATTTCTGCAAGTGGCTTATTGTGATAATTCTGCCGGCATTTAGAAAGTGTCTGAACATGAAGCCTCTTCTGAGTATCCAATAATCTGTCTCCAAGGCACAAGATGTATCTCATACTACAACACCGACTGTATCACATTAGTGCTGGGACATAGAAATCTAAATCGCTTAGCGGTGGCAATACAGTAGGCATTTCGTAGTCGACTCAGTATGACATTTCCCGTCGCATTCACTTATTACCTTTCCAGAAAGCGTCTGCTGGTCCCTTGGTGAGAGCCTCGCTAATTCCAACAGCATTGTCATAGAAAGACACTTGCAGAAATATCCCAGCAGTGTCACAGACACTTCCTGTACGTCAGCAGTCCTATCATAACGAAGAGGAATAACGATTGTCGTATTAAGGCATCTGCAGCATGTCCTACTGCAATGGCGAAGCACTTAGTGTGTCCCAGTAGCAAGGTGGCAGGGAGAGAGAAACAGTAAGCCACGAGCTTTTTCTCGCGGAAAGACCGCTGGACACTCAGAAGACGTTCCATGGTGAGAACCTCTTCCGGATGCTTATAGCTGAGAAAAGGCGATGCAATTTTAGTGTCCCAGAAACACTACGATGGCACGAGTATTGCAGTAAATTACGAACTTTGTCTCAGTGACAGATTATTGGACACCCAGAAGAGGTTATGGTTAGACCCGGTCTCCCAGAAGCTGTGTTATGGATAGGCATTGTGCAGAATGAACGTAACAGTGCGATGCCAAAGCTTCTATCTCAGGTTGAGAGAGTTACAGTAAGCTAACAGCTGTGCCTCCGTTATTTGCTACTAGGCACCAAGAAGAGGTTTCATGATGGGACTGTAGCCGAATGGCAGTGTCAGTATCATAGATATAGATTTGCAGAATGACTCCAACAGTGTCATCGAGACATATGCATTAGGGCAGCACCTGTCTGATGGTGGGGTAATATGTCACGAGCAGCACTAGTGTCATGGGGATGCGTCTGAATAATGCCTATAGTAGTTGAGCCGTAGTAAAATTTGCTGTTTGAAGAGCGCGCCACAGCGTGTAGTATGAAGCAGTCGCCCTCCGTTTCTGGCGGTGGCGCCGCTGTGGCAATCGCTGCTTTGGTGTCTCCCTCTTGTGGGAAAGGGGAAAGGTTGCCTGTTCACGTGCATTTAAGGGGCGCTACGAGCTGGAGGGTGCTTTCCTTTAGGCACCCTCCCTCCCTTCTCTTCCCTTCTCTTTCCTTTTCCCCCGTCCCCTCCCTCCACTCCTCTTACCACGGGCTTCCCTCCCCCTTCCTCCCTCCCCCTATCTCCCCTGTCCGTGGCATCTCTGCTCTCCCCTCTCGCTCTCCCACTCCCCTTCCTCCTCCTCCTCTCTTGGCAGGTCCCCGGACTCGCACACGCACAGTGAACATTCGCGCGCCGGAGGTCATTGCCATCAGTGTCTCGTGTGTGTGCCTTCGTTTGTGTTTAGTGTATGTTTGCCGTCACGCCGCCACTGTTCACGTGTACCGTCGCCGTCATCCATGTTTTGTGCGCCGTGTCAACTAGTGTCAGTAATGTTTTCTCTTCCAGCGTGAAGGGCTCCGTATTTTTTTGTTTTTTAGTGTCTACATTGTTTTGCCCGCCGTTTTGATTGTATTCTCTGTGCCCCATGTATTACTTATTGTAAACCTCAAGGCTGAAGAGCGGCGTACTCAGCTGCTGCCAGCCCGCCTTGTGTCAGGTGATGAAAATCACAATAAAGTAAAAAAAACAAAACAAAAAAAAACTGGAGGGTGGGCAATCAGTCGGAGGCAGTTGGTCAGCCAGGGCAGTCTGTCAGTCTCGCCGAGTCTAGTCAGTTGGTCAGGAGGAGTGAGTCTGGGCTAGTCACTCGTAACCGGTTTGCTGGTCGGTCTCTCGTTCGCATTTGTGCGGCAGTCAGTGTCTGTTTGTCGTCCGGAGTGCTAGTATGTGTTAGGCTGCCAATCTGCTCGAGTTTGTTTAGGCAGTGGGCATTGGCGGTTGGATAGATCGGTTGGTCGGTCGCGCACTGGGACACAAGATGACTTGTCCGTCTTGAGCGACGGCGCATGTGAGGTCGCCACGTAAGTCCAGTGGGTCGTGGCGTATAGCGAGGGGTAGTGGCTTCGCGGCCGACACGAGAGCAGCATAAGCCAACCTACGACATCGGTCTGCCCGATGCGAGCTGCGACGCCGTGAGACGGGAGATCGGCGTTCCTTCCTGCGTCCGTTGAAGCGGCTGGCAGCGGGAGGTTCGGGAGAGCGTTTTGGGGGAAGGGGTGCCAGGTCTTCGCCAGACATCGCAGTTTTAGAAGTTAAGTGATTTGTGATAAGTTGTTTCATTTACTTGTTAAATTCTACTTGTTTTCTTGGTCAGTCTCTCATCTCCAGCTTGCTCGTCTGTCTCCCGCCCGCATTTGTTAGGCAGTTAGTGACTGTCTGTCTGTTTGTCGGTCTGCCATGTCATGTTTGCCGGATTCGGTGTTAACGGATTTATTGCTTAAAGGCCGAATTCCTGAAATATCTTTTTATCTTGCCTATCATCTTGCGCCCCCCATGAACCATAGACCTTGCCGTTGGTGGGGAGGTTTGCGTGCCTCAGTGATACAGATGGCCGTACCGTAGGTGCAACCACAACGGAGGGGTATCTGTTGAGGGGCCAGACAAACGTGTGCTTCCTGAAGAGGGGCAGCAGCCTTTTCAGTAGTTGCAGGGGCAACAGTCTGGATGATCGACTGATCTGGCCTTGTAACAATAACCAAAACGGCCTTGCTGTGCTGGTACTGCGAACGGCTGAAAGCAAGGGGAAACTACAGCCGTAATTTTTCCCGAGGGCATGCAGCTTTACTGTATGGTTAATTGATGATGGCGTCCTCTTGGGTAAAATATTCCGGAGGTAAAATAGTCCCCCATTCGGATCTCCGGTCGGGGACTACTCAAGAGGACGTTGTTATCAGGAGAAAGAAAACTGGCGTTCTACGGATCGGAGCGTGGAATGTCAGATCCGTTAATCGAGCAGGTAAGTTAGAAAATTTAAAACGGGAAATGGATAGGTTAAAGTTAGATATAGAGGGAATTAGTGAAGTTCGGTGGGAGGAGGAACAAGACTTTTGGTCAGGTGAATACAGGGTTATAAATACAAAATCAAATAGAGGTAATGCAGGAGTAGGTTTAATAATGAATAAAAAAAATAGGTGCGCGGGTAAGCTACTACAAACAGCATAGTGAACGCATTATTGTGGCCAAGATAGACACGAAGCCTACGCCTACTACAGTAGTACAAGTTTATATGCCAACTAGCTCTGCAGATGATGAAGAAATTGATGAAATGTATGATGAGATAAAAGAAATTATTCAGATAGTGAAGAGAGCCGAAAATTTAATAGTCATGGGTGACTGGAATTCAAGTGTAGGAAAAGGGAGAGAAGGAAACATAGTAGGTGAATATGGATTGAGGGTAAGAAATGAAAGAGGAATCCGTCTGGTAGAATTTTGCACAGAGCATAACTTAATCATAGCTAACACTTGGTTCAATAATCATAAAAGAAGGTTGTATACATGAAAGAAGCCCAGAGATACTAAAAGGTATCAGATAGATTATATAATGGTAAGGCAGCGATTTAGGAACCAGGTTTTAAATTGTAAGACATTTCCAGGGGCAGATGTGGACTCTGACCACAATCTATTGGCTATGAACTGCAGATTAAAATTGAAGAAACTGCAAAAAGGTGGGAATTTAAGGAGATGGGACCTGGATAAACTGAAAGAACCAGAGGTTGTACAGAGTTTCAGGGAGAGCATAAGGGCACAATTGACAGCAGTGGGGGAAAGAAGTAAAGTAGAAGATGAATGGGTAGCTCTGAGGGATGAAGTAGTGAAGGCAGCAGAGGATCAAGTAGGTAAAAAGACGAGGGCTAGTAGAAATTCTTGGGTAACAGAAGAAATATTGAATTTAATTGATGAAAGGAGAAAATATAAAAATGAAATAAATGAAGCAGGCAAAAAGGAAGTTGAATGCCTCTTTGGGCTTACCCTCTAAGTGTGAGGAAAAGTTCCTCATGCATCAACGTTTTTGCCGAACATATCAAGTGAAATTGACAAAGAAAAGTGATACCAGTGTTGTGCAGGTGGGGCGTAGATTGTGTCGTTGTATGTCAACGCTGTTGCTAATGAGGCGAGAAGAACAAAACTCGACGAGAATCTAGAGATTTCCAGAATGGAAAAAGAAAGTGTAAGTAATTGAATTAGAAGATACTAATTTGAGCGTAATTTTTGAAGGACTTTTCATGAAGGTATAGTGCACGGCGCATCGTTGACACGACGGTGTCGCCTACTTAACTGTGTAAATGACAATTCTGCGACTCCAAGATAGTTCCTACGTATTTCTTCCAAAAACTCGACATTCCTCACAAAAAAACTTCGTTGTGCGACCAAATTCGACGTCTTTATCCTCCCAACATTTTGCGACTAACTTTACTTTGCGACCAAATTCGCCGTCTTCATCCTCTCAACATTTTGCGACTAAACTCTCCGTCTCTATAACTCCATGGTGCTGGCCTCATTGGGCCCAGCTGGTTGCTTAAAACTCCGTCTATCACTGGTTATCTCGCAGTGTCCTGGGACACGTCATACAGTTAAATGCTAATACTTCAGTAGTCGGCATTCCTTCGGAAAATACAACGGCAAAGCAGTGTCAAAGAAGGCTAAAGGTTTTGAACAGAGATTTCCGCTTACTGGCGTTTAGCTGCGGGCTAGACGCGGTTCACGTCTGATGGTGCCTGATCAGCTGTCGTCAGAGAGCACGGAACACTGTTCTTGTGAACTCTTCTTCGACATGAAAGATTAAAGTCTAACTATGTTAGTTCACTTGAACCGAATAGTTATGTTGATAGTTGACAGATGAAAATGGGTAGGATGGACTATGTCGCGAAACGGAAAAGTGAAGAAACGACACAGACAGCTAAGGGACCGCGCGGGTGCCAGCCGCGTCACGTAAGGTACGTGCCCTTGCGGGTGTGGTTCTCTTGTTCATCCAACAGACTAGGTATATGGCCAAAGCTTGCTCGTTCTGTGGGTGTGATTCACTCTGTTTATGTTATCTATCACGGGAGTATGCATGTGGTATATCCCTCCAGATAAACATTCAAATACAAATCAAAATAAAGCATAGTTACAGCCTAAATTACGCTTCCAAAACAATTTATCACCTAAGACATCATTATTATGATCCCTTATCGTCTGGCTCATCCTTTACATCACATAACTAATGAGAAGGTACTGAATAGAATTGGGGAGGAGTTTGTGGAACAACTTGACAACAAGAAGGGACCGGTTGGTAGGACATGTTGTGAGGCATCAAGGGATCACAAATTTAGCTTTGGAGGGCAGCGTGAAGGGTAAAAATCGTAGAGGGAGACCAAGAGATGAATACACTAAGCAGATTCAGAAGGATGTAGGTTGCAGTAGGCACTGGGAGATGAAGAAACTTGCACAGGATAGGGTAGTATGGAGAGCTGCATCAAACCAGTCTCAGGACTGAAGACCACAACAACAAACAACATCATCTTGCGAGGTGGTATATGTATAATGTAGAGCATGTTGTAGATTTTATGTAAGTCTGCATTTCATGGGTCTGATTTAAATAGTTATTTCAGCTTATAAAGTGGCCACCCTTCCACCGTAAGAGTTCTTTAAAAACAAGTTGCACTTTCGGTGGCAAATAATTTTAATGTGAGTGTTTTTTGCCATTTCCATCCCTCTTATGGGGTGCATAGTTTATGTGTTTGTGTGAGTTGTTAAAATTTTTAGTTTAAAGTATCTGGTGTGTTGCAGATTTGCACCAGTGTAGTTTTTCAGAGGTTGTTGAGAGCAGTCATGACTACTGCCGTGTTGAAAGGGAGCAGGCAAGCTTCTCAGCCCGAAGGCTCCTACTGTTAATATTGTTCTTTCCCTCTAAATGAAACTGTAACTTGGTATTTCGAGTGTGCTTTTCTGAGGCCGCCCGAGTGGCCGAGCGGTTCTAGGCGCTACAGTCTGTAACCGCACGACCGTTACGGTCGCAGGTTCGAATCCTGCCTCGGGCATGGATGTGTGTGATGTCCTTAGGTTAGTTAGGTTTAAGTAGTTCTAAGTTCTAGTGGACTGATGACCTCAGATGTTAAGTACCATAGTGCTCAGAGCTATTTGAACCATTTTTTTTTGATTTTCTGCTCGTAATTTTAAATCTGTTTTGAAAGGCTTTACGATATGAAATTCACATTTGTTAATTTGTTAATTGATATTTTGAGTCTGCTTTTCTACTTACAGTTATAAATTTGTTTTGAAAAAGCTTTTAGGAATAGATCCACATTTGTTAAAAGTAATATTCCCTCAGTTACTTACTGGCAACTAGTTCCACGCTCACCTAGTGTGATTAAATGTGTCAATGTTCTTGATGAATCGCCAGTAAATAAAGTAAATTCTTTAACAAAAGATTTTGAAATTAAAAATCATGGTTCAGTAGTTCTATGGCGAGGCAATCTCTGTGTCCCAGCAGCAATAGGATGGCGAGAGACTGAGTAAGCTAGATGCACTGACGCGCAATTCCTGAGGGGCAGCATTATTGTCATGGTGAGGCGCCTGCAGGATTATTATATTAGTGCAGTGGAGAGGCAATATCAATGTTTCTGCCGCAATGTGATGGAGAGAGTGTTATACTAATCTAGATTATTTTCCACGGAAACACGTTTTTGGGAACCCAGAAGTGTTACTGTGGTGAGATCCTTCCTAACGCCAGCAACATTAGCATAGAAAGGCACTTCCAGAAATAACCCAGCAGTGTTGTGGAGACTCTTAAAATAATTCAGCATCCTTGTCATGGAGAGGCAATAACGTGGTGGCAGGGTCATATTGGGGCGTCCTCAGAATGACTGTTCTTTTGTAATGACGGAGCAATAACTGAGTCCCAGTGCCAAGGTAATGGGGGGAGAGTTACGGCAATTCAACGGCTATGTCTCGCAGAAAGACTGCTCGACACGAAGAATGCGTTCCATGGTGAGACCCTCGCAGGATAGCAGCAGCAGTGGCGGAAAAACACGTCTGCAGGATGACTCTAGCAGTGTCATAGAGACTCCTACTGTAGACAATTCCTATATCGTACAGCAGTGCAATGGTGCAGCAATTTCTGTCTTCCAGCAGAAATGTGACGGCGAGTGCGTTACAGTAGGTTAGATGCTTTGCTTTGGAGGCAGAGTATTGGAAACCCAGAAGAAGTTCCAGCAGCACTCTCATAGAAAAGCCCTCGCAAAAATACTCCAACAATGTCGATAAGAGACTTGCAGTAGGCCAAGAGCCGTGTTATGGAGAGGCAATAACGTAAAGGTAAACTGAGTGTCATATTAAGGTGTTTGCAGAACGACTTTTCTATTGAAATCGTGAAGGAATATCTTTGTCCCAGTAGCAATGTCATGGGAGAGACTTACAGCGTGCAATCAGCTTTGTTTCGCAGAAAGACTACTGGACAGTCGGAAGTGTGTGGTGAGACCCTAGCATGATGCCAGCAGCCGTCTCGGGGAAATTCACTGGCAGAATAACTCCAGCCATGTCATAGAGACTGTTGCTGTAGGCCAGCACACATTAAATGGAGAGATGATTCCTGAACTGCAGCCATAGTGTTACCGTGAGCCGTCTGCAAAATACCTGTTGCGGTCTGATAGCGAAGAAACGTCTGTGTCCTAGCGACAATTTGAGAGATAATGGTTACAGTAAACCGACACCTGTGCTTCAGTTGCAAAGTACTGAACCCAAATATGTAGTTTGATGGTGAGGACGTTCCAGCATGATCGGAGCCGTAGCTGGACTTCATCAGTGTAATGGACTGATATTTTCATTGCCCAGAAACGGTGAGATGGAGAAGCGTTTCTATAACGGCCCCAGGAATCTCACCCAGAGACATTCGCCGAATGGTTACTGTAGTGCAAAGGCGAAGCAATTGTAAGATGGCACAAGAGGTTCATTAAGTTCAACTGTGCATCGCAGATCGATTATTGGACACTCAGAAGAGGTTCCATGGTGAGACTAGTGCTAAATTCCAGGAGTATCCTCACAGAACCGCAGTTGCAGAAATACACGAACAATGTCGACGATGTAATTACAGTAGGCCACCTGCCCTGCTTTGTAGAGGTGTAAATGAGCGCCAGCATGAGTGGTATGTTAAGTCGTCTGCAGAATGCCTATTGTATTGCAATGGCGATTCGATTACTGCGTCCCAGGAGAAATGAGATGGGGAGAGAGTCCCAGAAAGCCGTCAGCTTTGTGTTGTAGAAAGAGTACTGGACACCCAGAAGAGGTTCCGTGGTGTGAACCTAGCCTAATGCTAGTAGCAGTATATTAGAAATACACACGTAGAATGACTCCAGCAGTGTGAAAAGGCTCTTGCAGCAGCCTACCATCCTTGTGATCGAGGTTCTATTCCCCAGATACAGCATCAGTGTCATGTGGAGGCGTCTGCAAAACCCCTGTAGAAGTGCGATGGTGAAGCAGTTTCTGTCGTTGCGTCAATCTGGGGGTGCGAGGGTTACAGCAGGCCTCGGTTACAAGCAGGAAGAGTTACATGTGGTGTGAACACAAGAACATCCTGCAGAAGCCTCTTTAGCGTACTAGGGATACTAACTACTGCTTTGCAATATATTTATTCCTTAATGAAATTTGTCATAATAATATATCACTTTTTCAAACCAACAGCTCAATTCATAGAATCAATACTAGAAATAAGAATAATCTTCACAAGGATTCAAAGTCACTTACTCTTGTACAAAAAGGTGTGCATTATTCAGGAATACACATTTTCAGTAACTTGCCAGTAGCCATAAAAAGCTTAACAACCAATGACATTCAGTGTAAGAGAAGCCTAAAGGATTTATTGGCGGCCAACTCCTACTCCATTGATGAATTGCTCGGTAGAACCAACTGATTTTGTGTGTGTGTGTGTGTGTGTGTGTGTGTGTGTGTGTGTGTTTGTGTGTAAGTACAATCTAACTGCCGCACCATTTCAGTGGAGTAATGTGTTCATTTAAATATGTTTTGTAGTAGTTCTATTATATGTTTATTATCTTACATAAAAAACATTTTTGTTTAATTTTAAATTTAGTGCATTAACGCGATCTCGGTAAATGAGTGTGTGTAAAATGATTCTTCCATATAGTGTTCATTAAAAAAATTACGATCATTCCACTTGGGACCTGTGGCAGGTATACTGGCTTATTTGTTTCAGTTGTAAATATTTGTCACATACAGGGCTATTACAAATGATTGAAGCGATTTCATAAATTCACTGTAGCTCCATTCATTGACATATGGTCACGACACACTACAGATACGTAGAAAAACTCATGAAGTTTTGTTCGGCTGAAGCCGCACTACAGGTTTCTGCCGCCAGAGCGCTCGAGAGCGCAGTGAGACAAAATGGCGACAGGAGCCGAGAAAGCGTATGTCGTGCTTGAAATGCACTCACATCAGTCAGTCATAACAGTGCAACGACACTTCACGACGAAATTCAACAAAGATCCACCAACTGCTAACTCCAGCAATTCACAATTCACCAAAAGTTAACGTGTTTTGTGCAATCTCACGGTTTAAAGTTTACGGCCCCTTTTTCTTCTGCGAAAAAAACCTTACAGGACACGTGTATCTGGACATGCTGGAAAATTGGCTCATGCCACAACTGGAGACCGACAGCGCCGAATTCATCTTTCAACAGGATGGTGCTCCACCGCACTTCCATCATGATGTTCGGCATTTCTTAAACAGGAGATTGGAAAACCGATGGATCGGTCGTGGTGGAGATCATGATCAGCAATTCATGTCATGGCCTCCACACTCTCCCGACCTAACCCCATGCGATTTCTTTCAGTGGGGTTATGTGAAAGATTCAGTGTTTAAACCTCCTCTACCAAGAAACGTGCCAGAACTGCGAGCTCGCATCAACAATGCTTTCGAACTCATTGATGGGGACATGCTGCGCCAAGTGTGGGAGGAACTTGATTATCGGCTTGATGTCTGGCGAATCACTAAAGGGGCACATATCGAACATTTGTGAATGCCTAAAAAAACTTTTTGAGTTTTTGTATGTGTGTGTAAAGCATTGTGAAAATATCTCAAATAATAAAGTTATTGTAGAGCTGTGAAATCGCTTCAATCATTTGTAATAACCCTGTATTATTATTTTTTGTATGTTCTACATCCTGGAGGACCTCCTCATTACGGATGAAGGTGAATCTAATCCAGTCTAATCTACGTCACATCCAGAAGTTCCATGGTGAGACCGGAGCCGAATGCCAACTGCAGTATCGTAGATATACACTGGGGGAATGACTCCAACAGTGTCATCGATACATATCTATAGGGCAGAACCCGTCTGATGGAGAAGCAATTCCTGAGAGGCAAGTCAGAGATCACTGCAAGTTAGAGATCATTTATGTATTCAGGCTGTTTGACAATTATAGTTATATAATAAAGGAGTCAACTAACTCCATGAAACAAGAAAATAATCGAAATAAGCATAGGTCTCGAAATCAATGGTTTGCCCAGTTCTACGTATGCAGAAATACAGTCATGCCAATCTTACAATACTGTTTAGTGTAGGGTTACGTTTACTTCGGCACACCGGAAGTTAGGCTTGAACTACTACGGGATAACAGTCGTCGTTTAATGTTGTGACATTCCGGATACCCAAATGATCGAAAACGGCATTTCGATAAGTAATGTGTCTTCTGTGACTCGCCAATATCATAGTGTTCTTGATCCCCTCACTTGAAGACGTTCGACTTTTTGTGGTGGAGATATTTAAAAGTTTGGTGTTCTTCATACCTAGTGACAGTGTCGATTAACTCGGGAAAGCGTACCGTACATGGTTGTCAATGTATTCGGAAGGCTCCTGGCGTTCTGAAAGTGTACAGGTGTCGATGATGTCCTCAAATGCACGTCTAACTTTTGGATCTTCGGTGATAGCTGTTCATTTACTCAGCAGTAACAATTCTTTTTAAGGAATCCATTGTTTACTTGATTTATGTGTTCCCTTATTATTACCGTATTCGGCCAGTTTTAGACTCCTTAGAACCAAAGACCATGGTACAGTATGTCCCTTATGTCCTCCTAGAACTTCATGCGTTGCCTAATAGTCTATCTCTGTATGTCATCACTATTTTAGGTAGTGGTTTTTGTTGTTGGATAGAAAATTTTACAGTAAGAAATTTTCTCTGTCCTGCATGATGCCTTTTCTGTGAAGTATTCCCATATCCCTTGTTTTCTCTTCCCACCATCCCATAGCCATTTTTAATTTGGATCTGAAATTGAAAATTTTCTTGGTTAGCTTTTTGTTTTCCATTCTGTGAATGTGTCGAAAAACTAATCTCTTCTTTCTCATTGTGTCTGTAATTATTTATTATATTTATATACAAATATTCATAACTCCTCTTCATTTCGTTACTTTTATTCTTTCGTGTTCCTCAAGTTTTTTGAATGTTTTCCTTTCTTTCTTTCCAGTTTTCCTTGTTCTCCTTTTTTAATCAGTGTTAGGCATTCAGTTCCGCAAAGTGCTTCTGGTTTAATTACTGTTGTGCAGTACTTAATTATCACTCCAAATGAGTTTGTATGCTAATTATGTTTTCTGCAATCTTTATATACTTGGGTTGTTATTAAGTTCCTTTGATTGCGTCTGTTTTCCCAGATGTGTAAACTTAGCCATTCTTTTGATATTTCGGAGCTGCGTTTGTATATATTTTTCTCTGTTCTGCTTTTATAATATATATTGTGTTTACTCGTATGATATTTGCAATGTGGGTTTTTTCTTGAATTTGGTGACTTGTTTGTGTAATTACCATTGCTTCTGTTGTGTTTTTAGAAATTGTTACCATATCGTCAACATAAGCGAGGCATTCCACCTGGAATCTTCTTCTTTCTTGTGTCAGATGGAGTCCTTCGATGTTTTCTCTTACAGTTCTTCATGCTACTCTCTCCCGACTCTTCCTAATACCCAATTATAGAGATTTGGTCAGCGTGCATCTCCGTACCTAACTCGTGCGTTAATTCTGAAGGGTTCACATACTTCTTCTAGGAATTTAACTTTTTATGTCGTGTTTGTGTGTGTTCGAATTCGTTTTGTCCATATCTGATTCTTCCAGTGTTAGAAATGCCGTCTGCCTGTCTACGGAATCGTAGGCGGCCTACAAGTCAATGATGGTAATGACTGTGTTAAGCTTCCGCATTTTTCTGATCTGAGCAGTGTTTTGGAGATAAAAAATTCCTCTGGGCATGATGTGTTTCCTCTGAACCCGCCTTGTCATTCGCCAGTTGTGTTATGCTCGGTCTGTCTTACTGTGTAGTGCTTTGGATGTAATATTTTAGTTGGTTTGAAGTAATGGCATGCATCGGTAGTTGCTGGTGTCTGTTCCGTCTCCCCACTTATGCTGTTAATGCGTTATGGCTTGTTTCTAGTCGTCCGGTATGCCAACAATCTTCAGGAACTTCATCAATGCTTTCAGCTGACCGCTTCTCTCCCACTTTGCACATCTCAGCCAATATCCCGTCTTCGCCAGGCACTCTGTTCTGTTTCACCTGTTATTAAACTGTTCGTCACTTGAATGAGTGAAGAGGAGAATCACTCGACTTTTACTCTGTTATTTCTTGACAATTTTGTAAGTGAGCGTGGTGTTCTGTCCTGTGAAATTTGTGTCTATCAGTACGCATGCGACATTAACTAATACATAATATATTCACAAACGGCGCGCATAAAAAGAGGATTTTTCAGGAGCTCCTTCATGGTGTTTTATTGGCTGACGATAAAAAAATAGGGTGAAATGTCTTGGATAGTCTTCGTGCAAGAGGGATCGTCTTACTGCAACTATCCTACAGCACAGGGTCAAAGCCTGAATATTACACACAGCCTGCAGCTTAGACAAATGGAGAAAATCAGTTGCTTCTTATTGATTTATATGTGGTCTATGGCGTACCTTCCGGAGGCGCCATATAGACTATTGGCCATTAAAATTGCTACACCAAGAAGACATGCAGATAATTAACGCGTGTACATTTCACAAATATGTTATATTAGAACTGATATGTGAATAAATTTTCACGCAATTTGGGTGCATAGATCGTGAGAAACCAGTGCCGAGAACAACCACCTCTGGCCGTAATAACGGCCTTGATACTCCTTGGCATTGAGTCAAACAGAACTTGGATGGCGTGTACAGGTACAGCTGCCAATGCAGCTTCAACAAGATACAACAGTTCATCAGGAGTAGTGACTGGCGTATTGTGAAGAGCCGTTGGTCGGCCACCATTGACCAGACGTCTTCAGTTGGTGAGAGATCTGGAGAATGTGCTGGCCAGTGCAGCAGTCGGACATTTTCTGTATCCAGAAAGGACCGTACAGGACCTGCAACATGCGGTCGTGCGTTACCCTGCTGAAATTTTGGGTTTCGCAGGGATCGTATGAATGGTAGAGCCACGGGTCGTAACACATCTGAAATTTAACGTCCACTGTTCAAAGTGCCGTCAGTGCGAACAAGAGGTGACTGAGACGTCTAACCAAAGGCACCCTATACCATCACGCAGGGTGATAAGCCACTATGGCGATGACGAATAAGAGCTTCCAAAGTGCGTTCACCGCGATGTCACCAATTACGGATGCGACCATCATGATGCTGTAAACAGAACCTGGATTCATCCGAAAAAAAATGACTTTTTGCCATTCGTGCACCTAGGTTCGCCGTTGAGTACACCATAATAGGCGCTCCTGTCTGTGATGGAGCGTCAAGGGTAACTGAAGCCGTGGTCTCCGAGATGATTGTCCATGCTGCTGCAAACGCCGGCGAACGGTTCGTGCAGATGGTTGTTGTCTAGCAAACGTCCCCATCTGTTGACTCAGGGGTCGAGAGGTGGCTGCACGATCCGTTACAGCAATGCTGATAAGATGCCTGTCATATCGACTGTTAGAGATACGAGGCCGTTGGGATCCAGCACGACGTTCCGTATTACCCTCCTGAACCCACCGATTCCACATTCTGCTAACAGTCATTGGATATCGACCAACGCGAGCAGCAATGTCGCGATAAGATAAACCGCAATCGCGATAGGCTGCAATCCGACCTTTACCGAATTCGGAAACGTGATGGTACGCATTTCTCCTCCTTATACCACGAGGCATCAGAACAACGTTTCACCAGGCCACGCCGGTCAACTGCTGTTTGTGTATGAGAAATCGGTTGGAAACTTTCCTCATGGCAGCACGTTGTTGGTGTCGTCACCGGCGCCCACCTTGTGTGAATGCTCCGAAACGCTAATCATTTGCATATCACCGCATCTTCTTTCTGTCGGTTAAATTTCGCGTCTTCGTGGCGTAGCAATTTTAAAAGCCAGTAGCGTAGTTCACTGGTGGTCCCTAAGCAAAGGAAAAACATGCTGTTTTGGTAACAAAAGAGAGCCGCGGTTTCCAAGAAGGCTGTGCACAGAAAAGTCTGAAATTTTTACATTTTCTTACGATTCCCCTGTCAAACCACTTTTGAAAATTTTCTAGATTTCTTCATTGCTTTTCGACATGCAGAGGTTCACAATTACCCTACTTGTGCACGTAAAGTTCGATGTGAGGCGAAATATAAATAATAAATAACCGTAGAAAACTGCTCAGATTTTAAAGGTATTTTATCTAGTTATTTATCTAGAAGTTCCGTCCTCCCAATTTCAAAAGTATTTATCCGTTATCGAGAAACACCCAAAACTTATGGTTTTTCGGTAGCAGACCGGAGACGCTGTTCCAAGAGGGCTTTATACAGGAAATGGTTGTAATTTTTGCGACATACTCCTAAGATTCCGATCTCGAACAACCTTAAAACCTTTATCCTTCACTGAGATACAGATGTCCAGAGTAAACTTATTGCACACGTAAAACACGGGCGTAATATCCGAGGTGAGGTAGAAACGTAGTTTATAAAGTTTCGTAGCACGAGGAAATGTCCTGTAAAGTACCTCCGGGTCATCAGAAGTGTTCGTGTAACTCCACGTTGTTGCAGTAACGAGGAATGTGCAAAATTTTTGTGCGCATGAAAATATGTTCTGAGGGGTAAAATTACGTAGTTTTTCGGTATTTCTGTTCCACTGTCAAAATGCTACTCATCCATAATGTTGTTTTCGTATCAGTGACATGTCCTGGTGCAGCAAGGAGATGAAGGAGACCGGCGGGAAAAGGCGAATATACTCCTGTTTAAAAGACTCCGACTTAAAAGTTGGGTACTACCTGCCTCATTCTACCTTCTTCAGCAACTTTAAATATATTCCTACAAATTTAGGTATGCGAATACATTTGCGCTTTTTAATGCTGGAAGGATACAGGATTTTTATTATTTGCGTCGAAACACTGAAGGATCTCGCAAAGCATTCTGCCTCATTGGGCCGTTCATTCTGATCTTCCTCTATTCCTAATTTTTTCTCCCTGGAGTCTCTTTCTACCTTCAGTCCACTTTTTCCCCGCGGTTTCTTTCGGACTTCATTCTCTGACCTCACATTCCACTTGTGTATCTTGTCCCTGTAAACATTTCTGTCTTGAGTTTCTATTGGATCGATTTTTGCTGCTTCTCACTTGTGCGTTCCGTTGCACTGTTGATTTGAGCCCTTGTATGTATTTTAGAAATCTCTTGGTGAGTCGTTTTGGTGAGAGCCTGATGATATGCCTATAGAACTCCAACCTCCTTTTTCTGACATCTGCTGCTATGTTTGACATCTTCTCTATTGTTTTCCTTGAGTGTAATCTGTATCCCACTTCTGTCAACTTTGAACCGAGAATTTTCCTCACGATTTTCCTTTTTTCCTTGAGTATGCTTTCCATGTCACTTTTCATATGGAGTGTTAGCGTCTCACGTACGTACAGTATTTCAGGGTTCAACTGTGTTGTGGTGCCTGACTTTTGTGTGAATGAAGATGCTTTTTTTATTATATGCGTGCTGTGTATTGCCGAACGCTCTTTTCGTTTTTTTGTATTCGAGTCCTCTGTGTGATCTTTTCACCTCCTGTAGGTACAAGGATTTCACCTAGAAACTGGAAGTGTGCAACTCTTTTTCCGTGCATTGTTTTAGTACGTCTACTTGTTTAGTTGCTGATGCTTCGTTGTCTGATAATATGGCCAGGTCGTCTGCTGGAGCTAGGTTTGATATTTCTATCTTGTCCTGGCATCTTCCTAGTCGTGTTGGTTTCCAGTGTCCTTGAGTTTTCAATTTTTTTTTTCATTCATTCATTACTTTTTCCAGGACTAGGTTGAATAATAGCGGGAATAATCCGTCACCTTGGAGCACTCCAGTTTTGATCATGAAGGGATCAGAGCTTTCGATGTTTTTTCAGATAATGTCTGACTAATGTAAGTGTTTTTGGGTAGAGTTCCTTTTTCTTCTAAGTTGTTGAACGAGGATTGTTGGTCAACATAACCCTACGTTTTCTTGAAATCTATGAAGGAGCAAATGATTGACGCATTCCTGATGGCCTTATGTTTTAGAATTGTTTTCAGATTGAGGATCTGTTCTGTGCGTGAACAACGAGGGCGAAACCCTGCCTGGTATTCACCAATTTTGTGCTCTAACTGTTCTTGTGTTCTCTGGAGTAAGCATGCTGAGAAAATTTTGTAGGTGACTTGTAGTAGGGAGATTCCTCTGTAGTTGCTCACATTCGTCCTATAGGTAGCTTTTCTGATTGCCAGATGGCAGAGATTATTTGCGTAAGCTCCTGTAGTGACTTTGGTCCAAGGTTCTTAGGCAATTCTGCAATGATGTCGTCTTCACCAGATGTTCTGTTGTTTTTTAGTTTGAGTATGTGTTTGTTGATCTCTTCATATGTTGGTGGGAGTGATTCTGGTTGGGTGGAGGTACAGTGCTGTACTGGAAATCTTGTTACAGATTCAGGGCACTTAAGGAGATGGGAGACATAATGTGCCAGTTCTTGCCAATTCTGTTGGTTAGTTAGCGCTAGTTTTCCATCTGGTTTCCTGAAACATAAATTTTGAGGTGTGTGCCTGCAGATCTTCCTTGAGGAGGTCCTGTAGAACTCTCGATTGTTGTGGTTGCGGAATTTTTCTTCTATAGCATCAATCTGCTCCTTCATGTACCTCCTCTTCGTTTGCCTAATAAGTTTTGCAGCGTGTTTTCTTGAATCTTGGAAACATCATAGAGTTTCTGGGGATTTTTTACTGTTACAGTCCTGAAAAGCTTGTTTGCGTCTTTCTAGTGCCTTTTCACACTCGCTAGAGTCCCACCTAGTGTTCTTCTTCATGGTATTAGTTGTTTTGCTTTTTGTATGGTCTTTCAATGGAACTCTTCCCGCGTGTTTTCTGGTTGTTTTCCCATTGCTGTTTTACTCTGGACTGCATGATCTCTTTTGTGTCAAACTTTTCTATGTGCGTTATTTTGTGATGGATTTTCATCGTGTAAATTTTATCTTGATTCGAGTTAGAAAGTGGTCTGAGTCAATATTGACACCTCTGCGTACTTGAGCGTCATGGATCTTCTTCTGGACTGGGTAGGAAATCGCTACATGGTCTATTTGGAATTCTCCCATCTTTTGTATAGGTGACTTCCATGTTTTCTGTTTTCGTGGTGATTTCCTGCGGGATGTTGACATTATCCTTAGGTTATTCTGCTGGCATAGTTGGATGAGTCTCATGCCATTTCTGTTTGTATATTTGTGCACTGGAAACTTTCCCACAGTTCTTCGAGGACGTTTTTCTCTGTCGATTTGTACGTTGAAATCATGTAACAAATTTTTTATATCGTCTTTGGGGATCTTGGCCATCACTGTCTCTAGAGTTGCCCAGAATTTCTCTGTTGATATGGGGTCTTTTTCGTTATCCCCGTTTGTAGAGGTATGTACATTGATCATGGTGTATTTCTTGTATGCATATTGCAAGCGCATTGTCCTTAACCTGTTGTTTATTGGACTGACATCTCTATTTGAACCGATTATCTTCTTATATACCATGAAGGCCATGCCATGAAGCAGAGCACCGCGATTTGCTTGTTTGTCTTGCTTTTGAAGACGCGGTAGGTTCCATAATCCATCGTGTCTTTGTCTGTCAATCGGGTTTTCTAGTTTTCTACAGGACAAGTATCTCTATCTTCTGTTTCTTCAGCTCTAACGTTAGGTTGTAGAGTTTTCAGGAATGGATCAGTGTAATTATGTTGAAGTACGCAAGAAATGTAAACGTTTTGTGTGAAAGTTATATATATATTGGAAGGTGTGAGGCAGAATGACAGTGGAACACAGTTTACAGTGACAAATCGGTGCTAGGAAAAGAGTGAAGGAGACAATAGCAGTGGGAGAGGAATAGAGAACGAGGAAGTGGAAGTGAAAGAGAGCCAGTGATAATAAGAGAGAGAGTGAAATAGCGACATTGAATGGATACAGCAGCAGTGAGAAGAATAATGGGACAGTGGCAGTAATAGAGAGAAAGGGGGTGGTAGAGACAGTGAGAGGAGATAGTATTAGTAGGACATAACGAAGGACATTGAGACTGTGAAACACGAGACAGTGACAGTTATAGACACATAAAGATATAAGGGCAAAGATTTGTGTTTAATGAATTAGTGAGTATATTCAAGTGGGAGTGGATGAGTATGACCGACTTACTGTGACGGACTAATGGGTTGAGCGGGTTACAGTCACGGGAGCTTGAGTTGCATGTTACGCATCCCGGATTGTTTGGGAACATTTTTAAGGTTGCTGGGGTAGTTGGTATGCCACTTTTCACTTATGATCTTTTAATATGTAACAGGATATTAATTTTTTTGTGCTACCCTGCGTCAGAGAGAACAGAGGACCTAAAATCTAGCCCTGTGGGACACCATTTCTGATGGTGTTGGTGTAGACGTTGACAGAGGTGCATTGCGCACAATAGCGAACCGCAGTGAGTCGGAGGTCTGTGGCGTTGGGCCGGGTGAGACCGGGGCTGTATCCGCCTGGCAGACGGGCAGACAGAGAGCCCCCCCCCCCCCCCCCAAGGCCTGGCAGTGTATGGCGGGCGGCCGCTTCCGGCTGAGGCGCGTCCCGGAAGCAGCCCGCGGGCCCAGCCGCACCGCTCTGTTTGCCGAGCGAATCGGCTGCCGCGCGCCGGGCGCACGTGCCTCGCATGCGATCGCCCGACAACACTCACAGCGCGCCGAACAAACACGTCACCGTGTCGGCCGAATTACTTGCACCTCTGTTCGTAAGGGGAGGGGGGTGGGGAGGGCGAGTCCAAGAAGATGGATCAGAGGGTAACACACGGAGGCTGTACCATTAAGCAGCCCAGTGGGAATATGAATTCTTTCTATAGCTCCCGGGAACACTGTATTATTTCTTACGTCGAAATTTACATTGGCTTTAGAGCCATAAAAATTCTCAATTTATCCACATAAACTCTGGGGTAGATTTTTTGTGCTTGACGGATCCACATGTTCCTTGAGCAACAGTCCCTACTCAAGGTAACCCCTTTTCGTAAGTAAATCGAGGTTCCTTTTCGAAATTCCAGTGTATGTTATAAATGCAAATTTATGTAAGATAATGTATGTGTGTTTGTGTGTGAATGTGTGTGCGTGTGTGTGTGTGTGTGTATGTTTTACTCCTTCACAGTAAAATAGCTGCACAGATGTGGATGAAATTTAGAGTAGTGTATGCTTGCTGTCTGAATTAATACATTAAGTACACTGACGAAAAAAAATCGCAACATCAAGCATTAAATAATGTAGGGTATTGAAATATCTGTCTAGGTGATAGATTTAAATGATTAACATTGCAAGATCACAAGTTACTGTAAACACGAAATCAGCCATTGCAAAGGTGAAATGTGTTGTTTTGGCAGAAGAGCCAATACCGTGTTACTAGTGGAGGCCGAAATGCACGCGTTTTAGCTCGCGCAGGCTGGTGTGAGGAGAGAAGAACTGTACTGACGTGAGGTCTGGAACAAGGAATTAGAATTCAGAAAGCGGACGTAATTAGTTTGATACTTAACTTTAATCCATTAATGATGAACGTCGTTCTTGACGGTACATGTTTCTCAGCATTATCTGTTCAGAATACATTCATAGTAACTGAATATGGCGCCTTGCTAGGTCGTAGCAAATGACGTAGCTCAAGGCTATGCTAAACTGTCGTCTCTGCCAATGAGAGCGTATGTAGACAGTGAACCATCGCTAGCAAAGTCGGCTGTACAACTGGGACGAGTGCTAGTGAGTCTCTCTAGACTAGACCTGCCGTGTGGCGGCGTTCGGTCTGCAATCACTGATAGTAGTGACACGCGGGTCCGACGTATATTAACGGACCGCGGCCGATTGAAAAGGCTACCACCTAGCAAGCGTGGTGTCTGGCGATAACACCACAAAATGCTCATACATTAATAATCAGTGTAACTGCCAGGATGTTGAACGCAAGCATGACGTGCATGTATTACGTTGTACAGGTTCCGGAAATCTGTTGGTAGGATGGAGTTCCATACCTGTTGCGCTTGGTCGGTCGATACAGGTACAGTTAATGCTGTTTGTGGTTGATGCTGGAGTTGTCATCCGATGACGTCTCATATGTACTACACTGGAGACAATTCTGGGGATCGAGCAGGACAAGGCAACATGTCGACACTCTGTAAAGCATGTTGGCTTACAACAGCGGTATGTGGGCGAGAGTTACCCTGTTGGAAAACATCTCCTGGAATGTTCTTCGTCTAAGGCACTGCAGTCATCGACTGTGCGTCTGGTTCCGGCGGAGGTTCGAGTCCTCCCTCGGGCGTGGGTGTGTGTGTTTGTCCTTAGGATAATTAAGGTTAAATAGTGCGTAAGCTAAGGGACTGATGACCTTAGCAGTTAAGACCCATAAGATTACACATAAATTTGAACATTTTTTGAATGTTCTTCATAAATGGCAGCATAACAGATCGAATCGCCAGGCGGAAGTATTACTTTGAGGACACGTTGCGAGGGACAGTCACGAGATCGTCCCTACTGTCATATGAGATCGCAACCCAGACGGTAACTCCAGGTGTATGCCCATAGTGTCTACCACTTAGACCGGTTGGTTGCAGACACTCAACTGGCCACCTTCTAAACATCACTATCACAAAGGCAGAAATAGCTTTCATCAGAACATATAACAGGCCTCCATCCAGACGTCCAGTGAGCTCTCGCTTTACACCACTGAAGTCGGAAATAGCGGTGGTTTGGGGTCAGTGGAATGCACGTTATGGGGCGACTGGCTCAGATCTGTCCTTGAATAAACCATTCTGGAACAGTTCGTTGTATCACTGTGGTGCCAACTGCTGCTCAGATTGATGCTGCAGACGCAGTACAATGCTCCAGAACCATACGCTGACACGGTTGTCTTCTGTGTTGGTATTGTCGCGAGGCCGCCTGGAGCCCGGTCTTCTTGATAGCGTGCGTTCTCGTGACCACCGCTGCCATCAATCATCTACAGTGGCTGCATTCCCGCCAATTCTCTCTGCACTATCGCAGAAGGAACATCCAGCTAATTGTAGCCCTGTTACACGACCTTGTTCAAACTCGATGACGTGTTGATAATGGCGTCATTGTCGCCTTAAAGGCGTTCTTGACTAACATCAACTCATCACGTCTAATCTCAAAGGTAACGAACGCTCACGACTCTTTCAGCGGGTATTTAAAACATAGTCATAGTGGTGCTACTCGCACTATTCTTTTGTGACTGGGTCGAAATTTGACTGTCAACTTTCAGATGTAGAACCAAGCCTACCAACTTTTCTTTATGTTGCACAACTTGTTCTATGTGCTGCATTTTTTAAATTTTTTGTCAGTGTATATAGCTATAAAGGAGTGATTATCATGATGGAAAAAAGACAAAAAACGTGTAGACCACGGCACACGAATACAGATAATTTATCCACCCATTGTTTCAAATGAGAGCACTTAGTGACTTGCGAAAAATTTACGCATAATATCAAACCCATGCCAGACATTTTCTCGCTGACAATTCCCACCAAAATCACACAAGAAGAAAAGCCTATTGTTTACTACATTTTCACTGTTCATGCAGTAAAACCACCACAAGAAGCGCGACGTTTTAATTTATTATATCGTTGATAGTAACTGTATTGACTACACATTCTGCAGAGAATGTTCACATGTACCATTGAATGTCCCAGCAAAATTACACCTTTGCAGTACAAACAGTTCTTGAGATTCACGTCATAAACACTGAGAAGCTTGAAAAACGGGAGCATATTGTATGAAGTGAAAATTTATTAATTTTATTTCTAACCCTATTCCCAACTTACTTCGGAGGCGATATGCACATATGTTGTGAAATTTACATTTTCAATGACATGTTGCAACCATTTTTTTCATACGATGACAACGTTATCTACAATCTCCTTGCAATTTAATGCTCGTTTGATCCCAAACAACTGTAAACAGACTGTCTTAAAACAATCCAATGCATACTCCTCACCACCTTGTACGATTGCGTCAAAAGTATGGTCTCCTAAAAGCTCTAGAATCTGTGGGCCTGCAAAGATGCCCTCCTATACTTTGACATCACTTAAGTAAGGGGAATTTTGCCTTAAGTACTTAAACGCGTCAGCATCTTTGTTCATTCCCTTAACAAAGTTTTTCATGAAACCCAACTTAATGTGCAAGGGCGGAAGCACAATATTTTTTAGGGTCTACTAGAGGTTCACTCTTAATGTTCTTTATACCTGGGTGAAGAGATTTTATGGTGGACCATTCATGTTTACTGTAATAAGATGCACGAGCTAGGCTATTCCATTCAGAGAGAAAGCAACAATATTTTGTACACCCTAACTGCATACGTAATAGCAGTGTAACCACTTTCAAGTCACCACAAATCTGCCATTGAGAGTCATTATACTTGATGGCTTCTAGTAAAATTTTCAAGTTTTGGTATGAATTTTTCATATGCACACTATGTCCAACTGGAATAGAAGGCAGCTCATTACCAATATGTAAGAGCACTGCTCAGTTTTGACGAATCAATAAAGAGTCTCCACTCATCAGGGTTGTAATTAATTCTGAGAGCCTTCATTAGACCACTTATGTCCACACATGCCACAAGACTATCTTGCATGTTAAAAAAAAAACAAGTGAATTGTTGCTCTCTTCTGCGGCAGAATGAAACATTTACATTGCTTTCCAGAAAACTGCGCTGCTGCAGTCTTGATGCTAAAAGCTCAGCCTTAGTTTTAGCCGGCCGCAGTGACCGAGCGGCTCTAGGCGCTACAAACGGGAACCGCGCGACCACTACGGTCGCAGGGGCGAATCCTGCCTCGGGTATGGATGTGTGTGATGTCCTTCGGTTAGTTAGGTTTAAGTAGTTCTAGGGGACTGATGACCTCTAAGTCCCATAGTGCTCAGAGCCATTTGAACCTTAGTTTTAGAGAGCTGCAAATCTCTGATGAGATCACTTAACTCATTTTGAGACAATTCTTATGAATGATCAGTTGATGATATATTTGGAAGGAACTCTGGAACTTGTGATATACATTGTTCAGGACATTCAGAATCCCCATCAGAAGTAATCTCGTACACTGTCGGTGATTCAGGTATTGGCAATCCTGCCCCTTGTAGAACTGGACGTATGGCAGATCGAATGTTAGGATAGATCACTGTTCGCTTCTTCTTCTTAGATATTCCTTTCTTGATAGAAGCAACAATACAAAAGTAGCAGGTCATGGACACTGCAAAGGGCATTGGACGTCCTTTCCCACGCATCCAATTGCGGCACAAGTGTTGTAGATCACATGTGGAGCCCAGTAATTATCCTGATCACCTATTTTCTACCCAAAATAACGACTGTAAGCTTTTTTAATCAATGGAGATATTTGTTGCTTTCGTAAAGCAAAAGTCACTTCTCCACACACATAGCAAAATGTGTCAGAACCATTAATACAAATTCATGGCATTTCTGTTCACTTCAATAGCAGTCAACTTGAACCTCTGGTAGTTAATCTGGCAACAAATGTGCAAAAATTATTACATCCATTAAGAAAGTCACTGAAGTTGAAGAGGAGGGAGACAAAAAGCTCACTAAAATTGGTATCAAAATGTTTATATCCAAAATATTCCACACAAATTAGACCAGGTACAATAATATAATCCATTGTTACTACTTATTATGACTCTGACAAAACCATTATAATTGAACTGTATGTTCCTCGCAGTTCGATTCCTCTCCCTCTTAATGTCGCTTAATTTCAATTCCCGCCACGCACCATCTTTTGTTTCTTAGCGATTCCAAGGGGGCGCTGTGTGCTCTGCGCGGAGTGGTTCCTCCTTGCACGCGCAGCAGGGGTGACGGGAAGGCCGGCAGCAGGGAGTCGTCGCGAGTAGTGCGACCGTTGTCGGCGCTCTATGCCTAGTGTGGACGCCGCCTCGATAATGTTTCTGACATCTGGAGGTAATAGTGGTGTCTGATTCAAGACGTTATGGAAATTCTATCTTCTATTTCCTCTATGTTGCCAGTATGGAAGTAAGACTGTGGCCTGGTACCGGTAGCTATTCGTCGGTGTGCATCAATCGAAGTAAGATCTATCATACACTTCTGTTTAGCGGTGGTTGACATTCACGTTCCGCTAAAACGGTGGTTCAGTAACCCGGCCATATTGCCTAAGTTATTCGTCGTGACTAATGTTGACAGTTCCTATCAGAAACTTTAGTATACTCTTCCGTTTCTTTCGCTGTGTGCTGTTGGGTTTTTTTCAGAGTTAATATTCAGCCCAATGTGTTAGAAATGAGTTCTTGTTGTCTTGTGATTGAGTCCTGGGTTTGTTTGAATCGATAATCAGCACGTCCCATACCACTCGCGGCGCACGTCAAGCCACCAAGCCAAATGTGACTTAAATTTCCATTTGTGTAACTTGTTTATCCAGTTTTCTATGAGACTTTAGTTAATTAGTTAAATTACTATTTTATACTTTATGTAAAACTTGTTCCGCCCGTCAGATGGCGTTTTGACATGCGATGTTTTTTGGGTATCATCTTAATGGTCTGTTAACTGCCTCAGCACTGGCAACAGTCCTATGGAGTGTATCTAATTCATTACTTAGGTTTTTTAATAGTAATTTTAGTAGCTTCGTTCCAGTCCTATCATTTCTTGAGTTATTACTAGGTCTTCTATTTTCTACCCTTATTTTCGAAATGTGAATGTCCCTAATCTGCAAAGATTTATTGCCGGGTGTCTTCCTATACGAAGTTACAGTTGCCCGGCTCCTGGTGACTGTTACAATTTCTATTCACAGGTTTGTTCTTCAGACAATCGCTTCAATTAATGAGTTTAGCACCTTGTGGAGGTCAATCTAACCCTTTCATTACCTGCCTCTGCCTTAGGGAGGCGTTTAATTCCTCAAGCTAACTTTAGGCCAGCACTAGTCCATTAGGATTCCTTTGATCCTATGATTTATATACTTTTAGAGAGTAACTTATTGTGGTTGAGTTTATTAAATTGCTTTTACATGGCCAATGTGATCCCAAATTGATGTTTTTAAGAATAATCTATAGCCCCTTTTATATGCTGAATTGTTCAGGGTGATACAAGTGTTGTGTTACAAGCCTGTTTATACCCTACTGGCCATTAAAATTGCTACACCAGGAAGAAATGCAGATGATAAACGGGTATTCATTGGACAAATATATTATACTAGAACTGACATGTGATTACGTTTTCACGCAATTTGGGCGCATAGATACTGAGAAATCAGTACCCAGAACAACCACCTCTGCCTGTAACAACGGCCTTAATACACCTGGGCATTGAGTCAAACAGAGCTTGGATGGCGTGTACAAGGACAGCTACCCATGCAGCTTCAACACGATACCACAACTCATCAAGAGTAGTGACTGGCGTACTGAGACGAGCCAGTTGCTCGGCCACCACTGACCAGACGATTTCAATTCGTGAGAAATCTGGAGAATGTGCTGGCCAGGGCAACAGTCGAACATTTCCTGTATCCAGAAAGGCCCGTACAGGACCTGCAACATGCGGTCGTGAATTATCCTGCTGAAATGTATGGTTTTTCAGGAATCGGATGAAGGGTAGAGCCACGGGTCTTAACACATCTGAAATGTAACGTCCACTGTTCAAAGTGGCGTCAATGCGAACAAGAGGTGACCGAGACGTGTAACCAATGGCACCCCATACCATCACGCCGGGTGTTACGTCAGTATGGAAATGACGAATACACGCTTCCAGTGTGCGTTCACCGCTATGTCGCAAAACACGGATGCGACCATCATGATGCTGTAAACAGAACCTGGATTCATCCGAAAAATGACTTTTGCCATTCGTGCACCCAGATTCGTCGTTGAGTACACCATCGCAGGCGCTCCTGTCTGTGATGCAGCGTCAAGGGTAACCGCAGCCGTGGTCTCCGAGCTGATATTCCATGCTGCTGCAAACGTCGTCGTCGAACTGTTCGTGCAGATGGTTGTTGTCTTGGAAACGTCCCCACCTGTTGACTGAGGGATCGAGACGTGGCTGCACGATCTGTTACAGCCATATGGATAAGACAGCTACTAATACGAGGCCGTTGGGATCCAGCACGGCGTTCCGTATTACCCTCCTGAACCCACCGATTCCATATTATGTTAACAGTCATTGCATCTCGACCAAGGCGATCAGCAATGTCGCAATCGCGATAGGCTACAATCCGACCTTTATCAAAGTCGGAAACGTGATGGTACGCATTTCTCCTCCTTACACGAGGCATCAGAACAACGTTTCACCAGCCAGCGCCGGTCAACTGCTGTTTGCGTATGAGAAATCGATTGGAAACTTTCCTCATGTCAGCACGTTGCAAGTGTCGCCACGGCCGCCACCTTTGTGTGAATGCTCTGAAAAGCGAATCATTTGCATATCCCAGCATCTTCTTCCTGTCGGTTAAATTTTGGCGTCTGTAGAACGTCATCTTCGTGGTGTAGCAATTTCAATGGCCAGTAGTGTACTTCTTCTGTCACTCGAATTTTCTTCACATTTAGCTTCCTTTACCTAAGTTTATCCTTCGAACATCTGTGATTTCCCTTCTTAGAGATGTTCATTGCTCTTAAACTGAACGGCCTACTGTGCTATTCCCTTATCTCAGAACCTATAGCCTCAGAGATCTTTAAATGCATCTTGTGATTCGTCAGTACTTCAGCAGTCCCCAATTCTTTGCACATCGACTTTTCCGAAGGAGTTTCTCAGACTCCGGCCTACTCTGTTATGATATATGGTGTCATACGAGTCTACATCCAATATCTCATTTTTGAATCTGTGTCGGAGCATGATGTAATGCACTTGGAACATTTCCGTATCACAAAGCCTTTTCCATGCAACCCACTTGGTCTTGTAACTGCGTTTTCGGGATAACCGGATGAAATTTATTGCAGAAATCTATTAGCCTTTTTCGTCTCACACTCCTACTACCGATACCATATTCTGTCACAAGTCTGTCCTCTCTTTCCCTACAGAAGCGTCCCTTCCCCCTATGATTATTAAATTGTCGTATCTTTTTACATACTGCAATAACCGCTCAAGATCCTCATCTACGTTCCCTGTCTCTTCATGTTCTTTTTGTGACGTCGGAATACACACCTGAAATACTGAAATATTTTTTCGGTGTTGGTTTACTGCCGATTCTGATGAGATCAACTCTGTCACTGAACTGTTCACCACCTGCCCTCCGTTCGTGTTGATAACGACTCCTACGCCGTTGTGCCACTTTCTGCTGCTGCTGGTATCACCGTATATTTGTATGACCAGAAATTCGTATCCGCTTTCCATTTCACTTTACTGACCACCACTATATCTAGACTGAGCTTTTCTATTTCCCTACAAGGTCCAAAATGCCCTACCACCTTCAGAATTCTGACATCCCATTCTCGGACTGGAAGTAAGTTAGCCTTTCATTGGGTTTTCAGTCTTTTATCATGTTTATCTAACTGTTGGAAATCGGTCTAGCAGATCTCAATGTGTTACTGATCCGGACTTGGCGGCAGAGCGGCATCCAGCAGCGGTAGAAGCTTTTGCATTTGTCTGATACACAGTAATTTAGTTAAGTATCTGGTTTCCTCACGCGCTTCTGCAAAGGAGTGTATTGTACCTGCGTATTATACTGTATAGACTGGTGGTTAGCAAATTACTGTAAGTTTTTGCTTTTGGGCGCATATACTTGTGTAAGGCGGTTTCTTAGTGCAACTTCCCCGCCGCCAGACCACCACGTCACGCCTCTAAGTTTAAATCTCATCCTGGTGCATAACGTATAGTTTAGATTAGTGCATTTAGTTTGCATACTTATCTGGTGCAGTAGCTTTCGGGTAAGCAGAGTTTCTAGTAACAGGTAGATACATCCACTTCAGCAGATAAATTAATTTCTATTTAGCCGTTATACGGCACAGTGTCAGATCTGCAGAGCAGTTTTTAGTGTTTCATTACTCTCCTAATTTTATTTTGCCCACATTTCGAACCCAGTAGCGCCATGTGTTATATCTATTTTTACATGCTGCGATGTCGCTAGGGACTGTGCTTGTTGTGGGCGGACACAAGGATAATTGGTTATTGTCCCTAAACAGATAGAAGCAGTGTTGGGTAATGCTTCTTGCTAATGCTCAAAGTTGCGGAGGGACGCTGGGGACGAGACTTGCGACACCTTTGGCATCATTGAAATCCTCTGGTGACCCGGTTGTTGTTGTGTCTTCTGATTCACAACATCTGGCCGGTCCGTCCTCACTCGAGTGTGGGTGGAAGACAGTGCTGGGTTCGCGTGTCACTGCACGGAAGGCGAAAGAGGCAGTCGGTCGCACGGCTGGCTCCCTACGCCTTGGCAACAGCTACGAGATGCTACCCAGTGTTGATGATGACTCTGAGCCACAATGGAATGCCTCTCCTTTTGGGACAGCTGGCGGCTTTCCAGTCCAGTCCGCACAAGTGCAGAGGATGGTTATTCTTGTCACTGCCTATTATTTCCCTCAGGGAATTCGCCTCAGGGGACTCGCCTGAGATGTGGAAGAGGCCCTGCCCGCAGCTATCTAGCGCATTGAGTGCAGCTTGTATTCTGAAGGCATCCTCGGCTCCTCTCGGCGGATGGTGGATTTGTTGAAGGCAGCTAGTAACGCACGCAGGGTACAAGCTACGGTTGATCGCGTTCCTCTGGTTTGGAGCAGATTGGAAGATCTAAACCAGAGACTCGACTCTGCCACGGTATCTATTTACTACTGAAATTTTGAGACACCACGTTGAGGGAAGAGTCTGGCTACGTGTTACTTCGTTCTACATATATCTCGCGTCATGGCCATAAGAAAAAAATTCGAGCCAATACAGAGGCTAACCGTTTATAATACTTCCCACTCCTATTCGCGAGTGGAACAGTGTTAAAGGGCTCAGTTTGCGGTACAGGAACCACGCTCGGCCTCACATTACTAGTCAGCTTGCCGAGTACGATGTAGATGTTGTTGTGTTTGCGCTCCCGGTGACTATTGTCTGAGATTTTTGTGTTACCGAAGCGGCAGTTAAGGAAGGCGTCAGACGAGGAATTGCAGTCACATGATAACGCAAAATGTTCCCATCGGAGAGCATGTACCACTGGTGCCTCATGCTCGTCCCTGCCAGTTACAGTACCAGAAATACACTGACGCATACAGTTTTGAGTGGCCCTTCTACGTTGGAGCTCGCTGAACTAGTGAGACATCACATAATTTGTGATTAATATAAAAATACACTCCTGGAAATTGAAATAAGAACACCGTGAATTGATTGTCCCAGGAAGGGGAAACTTTATTGACACATTCCTGGGGTCAGATACAGCACATGATCACACTGACAGAACCACAGGCACATAGACACAGGCAACAGAGCATGCACAATGTCGGCACTAGTACAGTGTGTATCCACCTTTCGCAGCAATGCAGGCTGCTATTCTCCCATGGAGACGATCGTAGAGATGCTGGATGTAGTCCTGTGGAACGGCTTGCCATGCCATTTCCACCTGGCGCCTCAGTTGGACCAGCGTTCGTGCTGGACGTGCAGACCGCGTGAGACGACGCTTCATCCAGTCCCAAACATGCTCAATGGGGGACAAATCCGGAGATCTTGCTGGCCACCTTCTAGAGCACGTTGGGTGGCACGGGATACATGCGGACGTGCATTGTCCTGTTGAAACAGCAAGTTCCCTTGCCGGTCTAGGAATGGTAGAACGATGGGTTCGATGACGGTTTGGATGTACCGTGCACTATTCAGTGTCCCCTCGACGATCACCAGTGGTGTACGGCCAGTGTAGGAGATCGCTCCCCACACCATGATGCCGGGTGTTGGCCCTGTGTGCCTCGGTCGTATGCAGTCCTGATTGTGGCGCTCACCTGCACGGCGCCAAACACGCATACGACCATCATTGGCACCAAGGCAGAAGCGACTCCCATCGCTGAAGACGACACGTCTCCATTCGTCCCTCCATTCACGCCTGTCGCGACACCACTGGAGGCGGGCTGCACGATGTTGGGGCGTGAGCAGAAGACGGCCTCACGGTGTGCGGGACCGTAGCCCAGCTTCATGGAGACGGTTGCGAATGGTCCTCGCCGATACCCCAGGAGCAACAGTGTCCCTAATTTGCTGGGAAGTGGCGGTGCGGTCCCCTACGGCACTGTGTAGGATCCTAGGTCTTGGCGTGCATCCGTGCGTCGCTGCGGTCCGGTCCCAGGTCGACGGGCACGTGCACCTTCCGCCGACCACTGGCGACAACATCGATGTACTGTGGAGACCTCACGCCCCACGTGTTAGGCAATTAGGCGGTACGTCCACCCGGCCTCCCGCATGCCCACTATACGCCCTCGCTCAAAGTCCGTCAACTGCACATACGGTTCACGTCCACGCTGTCGCGGCTTGCTACCAGTGTTAAAGACTGCGATGGAGCTCCGTATGCCACGGCAAACTGGCTGACACTGACGGCGGCGGTGCACAAATGCTGCGCAGCTTGCGCCATTCGACGGCCAACACCGCGGTTCCTGGTGTGTCCGCTGTGCCGTGCGTGTGATCATTGCTTGTACAGCCCTCTCGCAGTGTCCGGAGCAAGTATGGTGGGTCTGACACACCGGTGTCAATGTGTTCTTTTTTCCATTTCCAGGAGTGTATTTTGTGGTTTATCGTTGTTAGAAAGGATGGACTTGGTAACGTACCTACAACTAATATGGCCTATGTTCCTCTGTGAAAATGGAATCGATAAGTAACCTGAGCTATCAGTAATCCGAATCTAACCTGCATAACGCTGTGTGAATGTTGTAAGAGTTGCAGTTTCACTATCATTTAAGTCCTCAACACATCGTTACATGAAAGAGTTAACTAACATTTGGATAAGCTATCTGCCTGCGTATTTGAATATGAATTTAGAAGTGATACAGAATCTGGCTTGGGCAATGGAATATACTGGATTAGAGTACATGACATGTTGTGGTGTATCAGTGTCTCTGTTGTGGCCCTAGGTTTTGCACTCATCTCTTTAGATGACTGCCTTTTTCCAAGTGGTTTACAGCAATTCGCAACAGCATGCAGCAGCAGCGGCTAAAACTTATTGTTACTACGAATGAATTTAATAAAAAAGGAGTTTGCTTGTGTCCTGTTAACTATTAAATAACTTGTAAGAAGGGATTTCGTAAATTAAGTCTATTTAAACCTTTAGAAATCATCATGAGCAAAAATAGTTTGTTCAGTATTAATAATGGCGAAATATGTGACATAATTATCAATAGTGATCGAGTGCCACATAAGCAAATTATTTCAATTACAAAGTTACATTAACATTTAGTAACCACATTAATGGAATGTGGAGAATAATTATTATTATTTGGAGGATGAGGAGGCATTTTTAACTGAGAAGCAAAACTTCGGATTATTGCGTACTCTGGCTAACAATCACGAGCCTAACCCTGCAATTGCACTTTACGCTATGCTTGCATATTTTACCTTGAATTCGATTTTCAAGTGTAGTCAAACGATCTAAATCTCTCCTGGTCATATAAATGAAATCTGGTCTTGAATGTGGTAAGATCTGCCATCGTCGACGTAGCGGCTGCGTGACACGTCTTCTGTCTCCGAGCTCTCGACCAACACTACTGAATCGTCTCACAACAATGTTTAGAATCGCGCTCCCATGTTTCGCCGTCAGATTGTTACTATCGATATCTGAGTGCTTATTTATTTCCAATCTTATGCAATGCAAGAAATAGCCTTAAGTTGGCAATATTGTTTTCGATATTCAATCTTATATTTAATAAATGTAATGGAAAGTTCTGACACACTCCTTACAACTTTCAAAATAAAAGGCCAATATATTAAAAAAGTGTCTTAGTGTGTTTGCATATGACCATTGCCTCACGGCGAGAAACAGGAAAAATGCCTGTCTTCTTTGCTTTTCGGCATTTATTTCCTCAGTCGCAGCTACATATATTATATAGGTTACATACCATATTTTCAGACTGTAGATTTGCTTTATTTTAAAGCGTCTTGAGTGGTTAATGTAACGCTATATTTTTCTAAGAAATTTGTTTGCTAGGATCATGAGCAGTTCTCATGCTTTAATTTACTACCGTAAGCACAGTTAATTACAGTGAGTTGACAGAAGTCATTCGGTTACCTCCTAATATCGCCTCGTATCTCCTTTTGCCCAGCGTAGTGCAGTAGCTCAGTGTGGCATGGACACTACAAGTCGCTGAAAGTCCCCTGGAGAAATATTGTGCCTTCCTGTCTCTACAAACATCGGCAATTGCAGAAGCGTTGCTGATACAGGTATTTGTCTGAGACCTGAATTCTCGATTATGCCCTATAAACGTTCGATGGGATTCATGCCGGGTGATATGGGTGCAAAAATCATTCGCTCAAATTGTCCACAATGTTCTTCAGACTAATTGCGAACAACTGTCGCCTTGTGACTTGATGCATTCTCATCTATAAAAATTCCGTCGTTGTTTTGGAATATGAAGCCCATGAATGACTGCAAATGGTCTTAAAACAGCCGAACATAAACAGTTCCTGTCAGTGATCGGTTCAGTTCGACCAGCAGATCGAGTCCATTCCATGCAAACACTACCCGCATCGTTATGGAGCCACTATCAGCTTGCACAGTGTCCTGTTGAGAGCTTGAGTCCATGGCTTCGTGGGCCCTGCGCCACAACCGAACCCTGCTATTACCAACGGAAACCGAAACTCATCTGAACAGGCCACGGTTTTCCAGTCGTTTAACGTCTAACCGATATGGTCATGAGTCCACGAGAGGCACAGGAGGCGATGTCGTTCCGTGGCAAAGACACTCGCCTCGGTCGTCTGATGCCATAGTCCATTAACGCCACATTTTTCCGCGCTGTCCTAGTGGATACATCCGTCGTACGTCCCACACTGATTTGTGCTGTTTTTTCGGGCAGTATTGTTTATCCATTAGCACTGACAACCCTACACAAACGCCGCTACTCTTGGCCGTTGAGGTAAGGTCGTCGGCCACTGCGTTGTCTATGCTAAGAGGTAATGCTAAATTTTGGCATTCTCGGCACACTTGTAATACTGTGAATCTTGGAATACTGATATCCTTAATGATTTCCGAAATGGAATGTCCTATGCGTCTAGAGCCAACTACAATTCCTCGTTCAAAGTCTGTTAATTCTCGTCGTGTGCCATAGTTAGGTAGGACACCTTTTCACATGAACGGCCTGAATACAGACAGCTCCGCCATGCACTGCCCTTCTGTACGCGATACTGCCGACATCTGTAAATGTGCTTATCGCTATTCCATGACTTTTGTCACTGCGGTGTATTATCGTTACTCGCTGTTTAAAGTTACTTACATCATTCTTCCTGTTCTTCTACACGCATGTGGTAGATTTTAGCACGCAGCAGTTTAACTAATACTAAATACGTTTCGTTTTTGGGTTGTGAAGAACTACTGCTATCTAGCCACTTCGTGTGCTTTGTTATGTTGTTGCAAGATGTACTCACTGACACACACACACACACACACACACACACACACACACACACACACACACACACCTATCGAAAAATATAAACACACACACACACACACACTCACACTCACACTCACACTCACACACACACACACGTTGGAAAACATACGCACTTACACAGACATAGCTATAGCAGACACTCCCGCTGCTACAGGAATAAATAAATAAGTAAAAGGAGAAATGCACCGCGCAAAAGCAAAGCAAAGCAGACGGAAGTACGAGATAGCGGTGGTTCTTCACAACAACAAAACTTTCATATATTTAGAGTTTATAAAATTTTGTGAGCTGAAATCTACGGCAGTGGTGTACAAGAACAGGAATACTAACGTCAGCGATAAAAAACAGAGAGTAACGATAATAAGTAGTAATGTTTATAGTAATAATTTAATGTATTAGAAGTGTACATGGCCCAAGAAAAAAAATTTAAGACAAAAACATATTGTTACTGCGATCACCGAAGAATTTTCAAAATAAACCGAAACGCGTTTGGTTTTAATGAGACTTTCACTACAGTCGTAAAAGACTTTATTTGACCTATATAACTTGTAGGAAAAACAGCAGCGCCTGGGATAGGAATGTATGAATATAGACATCGTCCCACAGTGAGAAACATACACTACTGGCCATTAAAATTGCTCCACCAAGAAAAAATGCAGATGATAAACGGTTATTAGTTGGACAAATATATTATAGTAGAACTGACATGTGATTACATTTTCACGCAATTTGGGTGGATAGATCCTGAGAAATCAGTACCCAGAACAATCACCTCTGGCCGTAATAACGGCCTTGATACGCCTGGGCATTGAGTCAAACAGAGCTTGCATGGCGTGTACAGGTACAGCTGCCCATGCAGCTTCAACACGATATCACAGTTCATCAAAAGTAGTTACTGGCGTATTGTGACGGGCCAGTTGCCACCATTGACCAGACGTTTTCAATTGATGAGAGATCTGGAGAATGTGCTGGCCAGGGCAGCAGTCGAACATTTTCTACATCCAGAAAGGCCAGTACAGGACCTACAACATGCGGTCGTGATTATCCTGCTGAAATGTAGGATTTCGGAGGAATCGAATGAAGGGTAGAACCACGTGTTGTAACACATGTGAAATGTAACGTCCACTGTTCAAATTGCCGTCAATGCGAACAAGAGGTGACCGAGACGTGTAACGAATGGCACTCCATACCATCGCGCTGGGTGATACGTCAGAATGGCGATGGAGAATACACACTTCCAATGTGCTTTTACAGCGATGTCGCCAAACACGGATGCGACCATCATGATGCTGTAAACACAACCTGGATTCATCCGAAAAAATGACTTTTGCCATTCGTGCACCCAGGTTCGTCGTTCAGTACACCGCTCCTGCTTGTGATGCAGCGTCAAGGGTAACCGCAGACATGGTCTCAGAGTTGATAGTCCATGCTACTACAAACGTCGGCAAACGGTTCCTGCAGATGGTTGTTGTCTTGCAAACGTCCCCATCTGTTGATTCATGGATGGAGACGTGGCTGCTTGATCCGTTACAGCCATGCGGATAAGATGCGTGTCATCTCGACTGCTAATGATACGAGGGCGTTGGGATCCAGCAAGGCGTTCCGTATTACTGAATCCACCGATTCAGTATTCTGCCAACAGTCATTGGATCTCGACCAACGCGAGCAGCAATGTCGTGGTAAGATAAACCGCAATCGCGATAGGCTACTATCCGACCTTTATAAAAGTCGGAAACGTGATGGTACGCATTTCTCCTCCTTACACGAGGCATCACAACAACGTTTCACCAGGCAACGCCAGTCAACCACTGTTTGTGATGAGAAATCGGTTGGAAACTTTCCTCATGTCAGCACGTTGTAGGTGTCGCCACCGGCGCCAACCTCGTGAGAATGCTCTGAAAAGCTAATCATTTGCATATCACAGCTTCTTCTTCGTGTCGGTTAAATTTCGCGTCTGTAGCACGTCATCTTCGTGATGTAGCAATTTTAATGGCCAGTAGTGAAGTTCTCCATGCCAGCATAAACTTGTTAACGATCCAGGTACCGGACCGCCACGGATTCCCTTCAATACTGAATGCAAAATGAATATGTCACAAAGTGAGGATCGAAACCGGAGCGAAAGCGGGGATCTGATTCAAAGACCGAAGAATGAGTCGATGGGTGATTGGCATTCCTCCAGGAGGCAGACTCAATGGTTCTTCTGATTCCTCAATCTGGGTGATAGTTTGTCATGGCCTTCCATAGTCTAGGATCCAGAGTGCTGAATTTTCCGTTTTATCATCTTTGACATAAACGGGTTTAATTTTCTACAACTACAATGACCGATCAACGGTGCATGCCCATGCTTGCTACATGATCATAATTCCCGCTATTTCTGTGTCTAGCACGTACACGTTTCTCGGTTTCACATATTTTCTTGTTGTAGTAGTTCCCAACGCTGGGTATATTTTCTCCAGAGAATTTTATATCGGTTGGCATTGCTTAAAGTTCTTGTCTGCACTCTTGAATCGTCAAGACAAAAAACCCACCTGATTGTTATCAGGATTCATGTGCTCTGCTCAAGTATCTGTGTTTCCTTGTTGCTTGGTGGTACCATTCTTTGCCTCCGTCAGATTTTACATTGGGCATCCCTGCCTGAGCGATTCAAATGTTCCACTCACGTCTTCCCTTTTCTGGCTTTTGGGAAGACGTACCAGATTTGTCTTAATTGTCTTTCTCGCCCTCTGTACGTGGTACCGACATATTACTACATTAATTTAGTAATTTGTTTATCATTACAAATTCTGTAAGCATCTAATTCAAGATCCGGCCGGAGTGCCCGACCAGTTCTACGCGCTTCACTCTGGAAATGCGCGACCGCTACGGTCGCTGATTCGAAACCTGCCTCGGGCATGGATGTGTGTGATGTCCTTAGGTTGGTCAGGAGCACACGTACGAGAACCTCAACGTATACGCCCAGAGGTGCGATTCAAAATCAAGTGTAGACAAAATGTAAGCCATTGTATGAATGAATTAATTTATTTATATTTTACAGTTACAACTAGTGTAACACTTGTTAGTAGATTCGTGCTTATATTTGGAATTGTGACGCAATAAAAGTGAAAGGTGGTCTTGGTTATTGTGGCCGTTTGATTAATACTACACGGAAATCACCAAGCAGGAATGAGTAACATAATATGGAATGACAAGAAAGTTGCACAATACGCTGGTTTGAAATGCCACTGCCCGCATCTCGTGGTCGTGCGGTAGCGTTCTCGCTTCCCACGCCCGGGTTCCCGGGATCGATTCCCGGCGGGGTCAGGGATTTTCTCTGCCTCGTGATGGCTGGGTGTTGTGTGCTGTCATTAGGTTAGTTAGGTTTAAATAGTTCTAAGTTCTAGGGGACTTATGAGCACAGCAGCTGAGTCCCATAGTGCTCAGAGCCATTTGACCCATTTTTTTTAAATGCCACTGAAAACAAGTTAAACATGAAGGTGTACAACAGTGCATCAAGTGGCTTCGTTTGGAAATTGTTTATGTTTGGCTCCTTCGAGTCAGTCTTTTGAAAACAACACTAAACAGTGAGTTATAAAAGATTAGAACCTTAAAACCTATTCCCAAAATTAGGAAACGTTTGACATACTTTGTTTCGCATCCAGATTTACGTACCGTGTAACACAATGCAACAACGAGCCACCATCTCGTATCTCGTTATCTACATCTACATCTACATCCATAATCCGCAAGCCACCTGACGGTGTGTGGCGGAGGGTACCTTGAGTACCTCTATCGGTTCTCCCTTCTATTCCAGTCTCGTATTGTTCGTGGAAAGAAGGATTGTCGGTATGCCTCTGTGTGGGCTCTAATCTCTCTGATTTTATCCTCATGGTCTCTTCGCGAGATATACGTGGGAGTGAGCAATATACTGCTTGTCTCTCCGGTGAAGGTATGTTCTCGAAACTTTGACAAAAGCCCGTACCGAGCTACTGAGCGTCTCTCCTGTAGAGTCTTCCACTGGAGTTTATCTATCATCTCCGTAACGCTTTCGCGATTACTAAATGATCCTGTAATGAAGCGCGCTGCTCTCCGTTGGATCTTCTCTATATCTTCTATCAATCCTATCTGGTACGGATCCCACACTGCTGAGCAGTATTCAAGCAGTGGGCGAACAAGCGTACTGTAACCTACTTCCTTTGTTTTCGGATTGCATTTCCCTAGGATTCTTCCAATGAATCTCAGTCTCGCATCTGCTTTACCGACGATCAACATTATATGATCATTCCATTTTAAATCACTCCTAATGCGTTTTCCCAGATAATTTATGGTATTAACTGCTTCCAGTTGCTGACCTGCTATTTTGTAGCTAAATGATAAAGGATCTATGTTTCTGTGTATTCGCAGCACATTACACTTGTCTACATTGAGATTCAATTGCCATTCCCTGCACCATGCGTCAATTCGCTGCAGATCCTCCTGCATTTCAGTACAATTTTCCATTGTTACAACCTCTCGATACACCACAGCATCATCTGCAAAAAGCCTCAGTGAACTTCCGATGTCATCCACCAGGTCATTTATGTATATTGTGAATAGCAACGGTCCTATGACACTCCCCTGCGGCACACCTGAAATCACTCTTACTTCGGAAGACTTCTCTCCATTGAGAATGACGTGCTGCGTCCTGTTATCTAGGAACTCCTCAATCCAATCACACAATTGGTCTGATAGTCCATATGCTCTTACTTTGTTCATTAAACGTCTGTGGGGAACTGTATCGAACGCCTTGCGGAAGTCAAGAAACACGGCATCTACGTGGGAACCCGTGTCTATGGCCCTCTGAGTCTCGTGGACGAATAGCGCGAGCTGGGTTTCACATGACCGTCTTTTTCGAAACCCATGCTGATTCCTACAGAGTAGATTTCTAGTCTCCAGAAAAGTCATTATACTCGAACACAATACGTGTTCCAAAATTCTACAACTGATCGACGTTAGAGATATAGGTCTATAGTTCTGCACATCTGTTCAATGTCCCTTCTTGAAAACGGGGATGACCTGTGCCCTTTTCCAATACTTTGGAACGCTACGCTCTTCTAGAGACCTACGGTACACCGATGCAAGAAGGGGGGCAAGTTCATTCGCGTACTCTGTGTAAAATTGAACTGGTATCCCATCAGGTCCAGAGGCCTTTCCTCTTTTGCGCGATTTTAATTGTTTCTCTATCCCTCTGTCGTCTATTTCGATATCTACCATTTTGTCATCTGTGCGACAATCTAGAGAAGGAACTACAGTGCAATCTTCCTCTGTGAAACAACTTTGGAAAAAGACATTTAGTATTTCGGCCTTTAGTCTGTCATCCTCTGTTTCAGTACCATTTTGGTCACAGAGTGTCTGGACATTTTGTTTTGATCCACCTACCACTTTGACATAAGACCAAAATTTCTTAGGATTTTCTGCCAAGTCAGTACATAGAACTTCACTTTCGAATTCATTGAACGCCTCTCGCATAGCCCTCCTCACACTACATTTCGCTTCGCGTAATTTTTGTTTGTCTGCAAGGCTTTGGCTATGTTTATGTTTGCTGTGAAGTTCCCTTTGCTTCCGCAGCAGTTTTCTAACTCGGTTGTTGTACCACGGTGGCTCTTTTCCATCTCTTACGATCTTGTTTGGCACATACTCATCTAACGCATAATGTACGACGGTTTTGAACTTTGTCCACTGTTCCTCAACACTATCTGTACTTGAGACCAAACTTTTGTGTTGAGCCAACAGGTACTCTGAAATCTGCTTTTTGTCACTTTTTCTAAACAGAAAAATCTTCCTACCCTTTTTAATATTCCTATTTACGGCTGAAATCATCGATGCCGTAACCGCTTTATGATCGCTGATTCCCTGTTCTGCGTTAACTTTTTCAAATAGTTCGGGTCTGTTTGTCACCAGAAGGTCTAATATGTTATCGCCACGAGTCGGTTCTCTGTTTAACTGCTCAAGGTAGTTTTCAGATAAAGCACTTAAAACATTTCACTGGATTCTTTGTCCCTGCCACCCGTTATGAACGTTTGAGTCTCCGAGTCTATATCCGGCAAATTAAAATCTCCACCCAGAACTATAACATGGTGGGGGAATCTACTCGAAATATTTTCCAAATTATCCTTCAGGTGCTCAGCCACAACAGCTGCTGAGCCAGGGGGCCTATAGAGACATCCAATTACCATGTCTGAGCCTGCTTTAACCGTGAACTTCATTCAAATCATTTCACATTTCGGATCTCCGTCAATTTCCTTCGATACTATTGCACTTCTTATCGCTATAAACACGCCTCCCGCTTCACTGTCCAGCCTAACTCTGCGGTATACATTCCAATCTGAGTTTAGAATTTCATTACTGTTTACGTCTGGTTTCAGCCAACTTTCTGTCCCTAGTACTATATGGGCGTTGTGACCGTTTATTAATGAGAGCAGTTCTGGGACCTTTCTATAGACGCTCCTGCAGTTTACTATTAGCACATTAATATTGTTATTCCCTGTTGCATTTTGCCTCCTCCTACCTTGCCCCGTCTCAGGAGGCGTCTTGTAGGGCCTAGGGAACCTAAAGAACCCCCATGTGCACTCCACACGTACTCCGCTACCCTTGTAGCCGCTTCCGGCGTGTAGTGCACGCCTGACCTATTCAGGGGGACCATACATTTCTCCACCCGATAGCGGAGGTCGAGAAATTTGCACCCCAGATCTTTACAGAATCGTCTGAGATTCTGGTTTAAGCCTTCCACTCGGCTCCAAACCAGAGGACTGCGATCGGTTCTGGGGACGATACTACAAATAGTTAGCTCTGATTCTACCCCGCGAGTGAGGCTTTCCGCCTTCACCAATTCCGCCAACCGCCTGTACGAACTGAGGATGATCTCTGAACCCAGACGGCAGGAGTCATTGGTGCCGACATGAGCAACAATTTGCAGTCGGGTGCACCCAGTGCTCTCTATCGCCGCCGGTAGGGCCTCCTCCACATCTCGGATGAGACCCCCCGGCGAGCAGACAGAGTGAACACTGGCCTTCTTCCCCGACCTTCCCGCTATTTCCCTAAGGGGCTCCATCACCCGCCTAACGTTGGAGCTCCCAATAACTAATAAACCCCTCCCCCCGTGTGCCTGCTCGGACCTTGCTGAAGGAGCAGCCACATGTCCACTCACAGGCAGAGCGGGCGATGCCACACGGCCAGCCTCCACATTGAACCTCCGCCTCGTGCGCCGCGAACGCCTCTGAACCCGCCACTCCCCTTGGGGAGAGGGTGGCCCAACCGCGCCCGGTACCCGCGAAGGTGTCTCGACAGCAGGGACAGTGGGTGAAGCATGTAACACCTGGGGTGTACCATGCGACGCACCAGACTCCCCACTGCCGCTACACTCCGAGGCAGCAGCCTGAAGACGGCTCACCGCGGCCATCAACACGTTCAGCTGTTCGCGAAAAGTGGCCAGCTCCTCCTGCGTCCGTACACAGAAGTCACACATCCTATCCATCCTAAGGAATCAATTTACCGAAGAGAGTTAATCAACCTTTAACTAGACTGCTAATTCACTAAAGGCGGCTGTTTATTCACTAAACTGTGGTGGCTAGCCACTTCTTGTAGAAAACAATGAAAATAGCACTACCTATCTCTGGACTGTATTGAAAACAAACACTAGCACTACTGGCACTATGGTTGACTAAAGGGATTCTGTATTCAAAACAAACATGAAATCTATGGAACACTATTAATAGCACCCGACAATTAAAGCTTCCTAAAAGCAAATACACACGGAAGAAGAAGTGACAAGTAAGAAAAATACAGTTAATACTTAAATTATGGTAGCTCGCTGCACAGCAGACGTGAAGCAGACGGCAGTTACGACGACACTGACTCAGATGGAATGCGCCCTGCAAAGCGAGTGCCCTATTCGGAGGCGTGTGGAGGGCGCTTCACTTGACCATAGATGCTGAAAAGAGCATACTCGTCGCATCACTTTCAGCCACTCTTACTACCTCTCGACGTGACCCTACGATCCCGTGTCTGCAAAGCGAGGTCATCGAAGCTAGTATAACGGCAGGTTGAAGCAGAATACGAGTCATGCAGTCTCACTTGCGTTCTTCATTCTTTCCACCGAATGGCTATATGAAATAAGCATTGGTGTGATTAAAATTATTGCCGATGCTGCGTCCAGCTATCACCAGTGTTATGAAAAGGATAGATTTCTAGTCACCATAAAGATAAGACACTGAGCTGCAGACAGGCAAAACGATAACACGGTATCACATTGAGCTGTTTGCCAAAGCATTCTTCGGGAAAAGAAACACAAACACATTTACACAAGCAGGTATAGCTAATGCACGCATGTCAGCTATCTCCAACCACTGCGACTAGAGTGCAAATGTCGCGTTGAACGAAAGCAATAATTCAGAGTGGGGCAGGGAAGGGGAAGGGTGTAGGTTGAGGGAGAGAACAGCTCTGTGCAGGGACCAGATGGCAACGCGACAAGACTACCAGGTGCAGCGCAGTGTGGGCGTGGGGGATTGTGGGGGGAGGGGAATGGGGAGCACAGTGGGAGAGGGTCAGAGAAGGGCAAAAGACCAATTGCGTTAGTAACGAGCAGTGCACAATGGGGACGTGAACTGTGAGGGAACGATTGGAAACTGTTGGGTGGAAGGTGTCGGGACAACAAGTTACCGTCGGTTGAGACTGGGATAATTTTGGGGCCAGAGAATGTATTGTAAAGATAGCTCCCATCTGCACAGTTCAGAAAACCTGGCGGTGTAGGGAGGCTTCAGATGACCAAATTTGTGGAGCAGTCTTCGAAATCAAGTTACGTTCACAGGGTGGAGCACTTTTGCTCTTAGCCACAGCTTGGCAGTGCCCATTCATTCTGATGGACAACTGGATGGTAATCGCAGCAGTATAAAGAGCTGTGCAATGATGGCACCAGAACTGATAACACAGGCACTTCCCCCCCCCCCACTTTCCCCCTCCACACCTATACCTTTATACCGCTTCCACTTCCCTTACCCATTTCAGATTGCTGCTTTCGTTCAACGCAACAGATGTATTATCGCTGCAGAGGCCAGGGGCAGCGGTCATTTGGCATGCGGTGCGCCTGCTTGTGTCTGCGTGAGCGCGTGTGTGTGATTTATTTTCCGAGGACGGTTTGGCGAAAAGCTCAATGTATAACAGTGAATTCGTTTTGTCTGTCTGCATTTTGATATGACATCTTTACAATGAGTAGAAATGTATCCTTTTGAAAATATTGTTCATATTTCAACAATTGAGTCCGTAGACGTATCACAGCATTGCACTGAACAGATATTTTTTAAACGTTGTGCCGCGGCAGTTGAATTTAGTGAAACTAAACTTCTAATGTTCATTACTGGTCCCCTAACTCTGACTTCAGAGATGGTTTATGATTCACTTTGTAGGAAGTACCAGAAGTTAGTTATATGTGGTGACTTCAATATAAATTTTGTATTTGATGGAGCAAGAAAAAGGATGTTGGTGGATCCACTAAATTTATATGATCTGTTGCAGACTGTGTTTTTTCCAGCTAGGGAGTAGGGAAACAGTAGCACAGCCGTAGACAACATTTTTATTCATTACTAGATGGGCATTGTTAGTAAAAGGGTGAATGGTCTTTCAGACTATGATGAACAAATTGTACCACTAAAAGGCTTTTGTACTCAAACAAATGTCACATTTAATTACAAGCTATGTAGGAAAGTTAATCCAACAGAAATATAGAGTTTTTTTAAACCTTGTCAAGGAGCAAGAGTGGCAGGAATTTTATAGTGCCAATAACATAGATGATAGATGTAAAGCTTTACTTAAAACATTTCTCATGCTCTTCGAGAGGTGCTTTCCATTACAACGTTCTAACCGGGGTACTAGCAGTAATAGGCAGCGTGGGTGGCTGATTAGTGGGATAAGCACATCATGTAGAACAAATGGAGAATCGCATCAAAATGTCACAATCAAGCTACAGTAGACCATTACAAACAGTGTTGTAAGGTGCTTAAAACGTTATTAGGAAGGAATTCTTCCTGTCAATTTGTGGCATGAATCAGGAAATCAGTGTTTAGTAGTGTTAGTTGAAAACAGTCTTGGTTGGAATTTTAGTTTTTTTTATTTATCAACCACGCGTTTCACCTTATTTAGTCATCTTCAGGCTGATGTTAATTTTGTATTTCTTAGGACGATCCCTTAGACAGTGTAGCCAAAGGGCATCGTTGAGCACATCAGGCCAACATAGCCTTTGTTAACCTCAGTAAATACTTTCTAGATGGACATGAGTGACTCCAAGACCTGCATAACGCGTACACGTTCACAGGAGCAAATTATAGAATAAGATGGGACTTCAGTAGTTAGCATAAAGCACCACAGCGTCGTGTGCTAATGCGTCCATCTAGAAAGTATTTACTGAGGTTAACGAAGCCGAAGTTGGACTGATGTACTCGACAATGCCCTTTAGCTACACTGTCTAAAGGATCGTCTTAAGAAATACCAAATTAAGATCAGCCTGAAGATGTCTAAATAACGTGAAACGCGTAGTTGATAAATAAAAAAACTGAAACTGCAACCAAGAATTTTTTCAACTAATACTATTATTATGAAGGCAAAGAGTATGTGGTGTGTAAATAGAATGGCTAATTCACGGGATAAAATTAAAACCATATGGTCAGTCGTCCTCCCCCCATGAACCATGGACCTTGCCGTTGGTGGGGAGGCTTGCGTGCCTCAGCGATACAGATAGCCGTACCCTAGGTGCAACCACAAGGGAGGAGTATCTGTAGAGAGGCCAGACAAACGTGTGGTTCCTGAAGAGGGGCAGCAGCCTTTTCAGTAGTTGCAGGGGCAACAGTCTGGATGATTGACTGATCTGGCCTTGTAACAATAACCAAAACGGCCTTGCTGTGCTGGTACTGCGAACGGCTGAAAGCAAGGGAAACTACGGCCGTAATTTTTACCGAGGGCATGCAGCTTTACTGTATGATTAAATGATGATGACGTACTCTTGGGTAAAATATTCCGGAGGTAAAATAGTCCCCCATTCGGATCTCCGGGCGGGGACTACTCAAGAGGATGTCGTTATCAGCAGAAAGAAAACTGGCGTTCTACGGATCGGAGCGTGGAATGTCAGATCCCTTAATAGGGCAGGTAGGTTAGAAAATTTAAAAAGGGAAATGGATAGGTTAAAGTTAGATATAGTGGGATTTAGTGAAGTTCGGAGGCAGGAGGAACAAGACTTCTGGTCAGGTGACTACAGGGTTATAAACACAAAATCAAATAGGGGTAATGCAGGAGTAGGTTTAATAATGAATAGGAAAATAGGAATGCGGGTAAGCTATTACGAACAGCATAGTGAATGCATTATTGTGGCCAAGATAGATACGAAGCCCACAGCTACTACAGTAGTACAAGTTTATATGCCAACTGTCTCTGCAGATGACGAAGAAACTGAAGAAATGTATGATCAAATAAAAGAAATTATTCAGTTAGTGAAGGGTGACGAAAATTTAATAGTCATGGGTGACTGGAATTCGAGTGTAGGAAAAGGGAGAGAAGGAAACGTAGTAGGTGCATATGGACTGGGGCAAAGAAATGAAAGAGGAAGCCGCCTGGTAGAATTTTGCACAGAGCACAACTTAATCATAGCTAACACTTGGTTTAAAAATCATGATAGAAGGTTGTATACATGGAAGAACCCTGGAGATTCTAAAAGGTATCAGATTATGTAATGGTAAGACAGAGATTTAGGAACCAGGTTTTAAATTGTAAGACATTTCCAGGGGCAGATGTGGACTCTGACCACAATCTATTGATTATGACCTGTAGATTAAAACGGAAGAAACTGCAAAAAGGTGGGAATTTATGGATTGGGTCCTGTATAAACTAAAAGAAACACAGGTTGTACAGAGTTTCAGGGAGAGCATAAGGGAGCAATTGGCAGGAATGGGGGAAAGAAATACAGTAGAAGAAGAATGGGTAGCTTCGAGGGATGAATCAGTGAAGGCAGAGGATCAAGTAGGTAAAAAGACGAAGGCTAGTAGAAATTCTTGGGTAACAGAAGAAATATTGAATTTAATTGATGATAGGAGAAAATATAAAAATGAAGTACATGAAGAAAGAAAAACGAATACGAACGTCTCAAAAATACGATCGACAGGAAGTGCAAAATGGCTAAGCAGGGATGGCTAGAGGACAAATGTAAGGATGTAGTGGCTTATCTCACTAGGGGTAAGATAGATACTGCCTACAGGAAAATTAAAGAGACCTTTGGAGATAAGAGATGGAAACCCAGTTCTAAGCAAAGAAGGGAAAGCAGAAAGGTGGAAGGAGTATATAGAGGGTCTATACAAGGGCGATGTACTTGAGGACAATATTATGGAAATGGAAGAGGATGTAGATGAAGATGAAATGGGAGATACGATACTGCGTGAAGAGTTTGACAGAGCACTGAAAGACCTATGTCGAAACAAGGCCCCCGGAGTAGATAACATTCCATTGGAACTACTGACGGCCTTGGGAGAGCCAGTCCTGACAAAACTCTATCCTCTGGTGAGCAAGATGTACGAGTCAGGCGAAATACCCTCAGACTTCAAGCAGAATATAATAATTCCAATCCCAAAGAAAGCAGGTGTTGACAGATGTGAAAATTACCGAACTGTCAGATTAGTAAGTCACAGCTGCAAAATACTAACGCGAATTCTTTACAGACGAATGGAAAAACTAGTAGAAGCCGACCTTGGGGAAGATCAGTTTGGATTCCGTAGAAATGTTGGAACACGTGAGGTAATACTGACCCTACGACTTATCTTAGAAGCTAGATTAAGGAAGGGCAAACCTACGTTTCTAGCATTCTGAAGGTGGCAGGGGTAAAATACAGGGAGCGAAAGGTTATTTACAATTTGTACAGAAACCAGATGGCAGTTATAAGAGTCGAGGGACATGAAAGGGAAGCAGTGGTTGGGAAGGGAGTGAAACAGGGTTGTAGTCTCTCCCCGATGTTATTCAATCTGTATATTGAACAAGCAGTGAAGGAAACAAAAGAAAAATTCGAAGTAGGTATTAAAATCCATGGAGAAGAAATAAAAACTTTGAGGTTCGCCGATGACATCGTAATTCTGTCAGAGACAGCAAAGGACTTGGAAGAACAGTTGAACGGAATAGATAGTGTCTTGAAAGGAGGATAAAAGATGAACATAAACAGAAGCAAAACGAGGATAATGGAATGTAGTCGAATTAAGTCGGGTGATGCTGAGGGAATCAGATTAGGAAATGAGACACTTAAAGTAGTAAAGAAGGTTTGCTATTTGGGGAGCAAAATAAGTGATGATGGTCGAAGTAGAGAGGATATAAAATGTAGACTGGTAATGGCAAAGAAATCGTTTCTGAAGAAGAGAAATTGGTTAACATCGAGTATAGATGTGTCAGGAAGTCATTTCTGAAAGTATTTGTATGGAGTGTAGCCATGTATGGAAGTGAAACAGGGACGATAAATAGTTTGGACAAGAAGAGAATAGTTGTTGTTGTTGTGGTCTTCAGTCCTTTGACTGGTTTGATGCAGCTCTCCATGCTACTCTATCCTGTGCAAGCTTCTTCATCTCCCAGTACCTACTGCAACCTACATCCTTCTGAATCTGCTTAGTGTATTCATCTCTTGGTCTCCCCCTACGATTTTTACCCTCCACGCTGCCCTCCAATACTAAATTTGTGATCCCTTGATGCCTCAGAACATGTCCTACTAACCGATCCCTTCTTCTGGTCAAGTTGTGCCACAAACTTCTCTTCTCCCCAATCCTATTCAATACTTCCTCATTAGTTATGTGATCTACCCATCTAATCTTCAGCATTCTTCTGTAGCACCACATTTCGAAAGCTTCTATTCTCTTCTTGTCCATATTATTTACCGTCCATGTTTCACTTCCATACATGGCTACACTCCATACAAATACTTTCAGAAATGACTTCCTGACACTTAAATCTATACTCGATGTTAACAAATTTCTCTTCTTCAGAAACGCTTTCCTTGCCATTGCCAGTCTACATTTTATATCCTCTCTACTTCGACAATCATCAGTTATTTTGCTCCCCAAATAGCAAAACTCCTTTATTACTGTAAGTGTCTCATTTCCTAATCTAATACCCTCAACATCACCCGACTTATTTCGACTACATTCCATTATCCTCGTTTTGTTTTTGTTGATGTTCATCTTATATCCTCCCTTCCAGACACCATCCATTCCGTTCAACTGCTCTTCCAAGTCCTTTGCTGTCCCTGACAGAATTACAATGTCATCGGAGAACCTCAAAGTTTTTATTTCTTCTCCATGGATTTTAATACCTACTCCGAATTTTTCTTTTGTTTCCTTTACTGTTGCTCAATATACAGATTGAATAACATCGGGGATAGGCTACAACCCTGTCTTACTCCCTTCCCAACCACTGCTTCCCTTTCATGCCCCTCCACTCTTATAACTGCCATCTGGTTTCTGTACAAATAGTAAATAGCCTTTCGCTCCCTGTATTTTACCCCTACCACCTTTAGAATTTGAAAGAGAGTATTCCAGTCAACATTGTCAAAAGCTTTCTCTAAGTCTACAAATGCTAGAAACGTAGGTTTGCCTTTCCTTAATCTTTCTTCTAAGGTAAGTCGTAAGGTCAGTATTGCCTCACGTGTTCCAACATTTCTACGGAATCCAAACTGATCTTCCCCAAGGTCGGCTTCTACTAGTTTTTCCATTCGTCTGTAAAGAATTCGTGTTAGTATTTTGCAGCTGTGGCTTATTAAACTGATTGTTCGGTAATTTTCACATCTGTCAACACCTGCTTTCTTTAGGATTGGAATTATTATATTCTTCTTGAAGTCTGAGGGTATTTCGCCCGTTTCATACATCTTGCTCACCAGATGGTAGACTTTTGTCAGGACTGGCTCTCCCAAGGCCGTCAGTAGTTCCAATGGAATGTTGTCTACTCCAGGGGCCTTGTTTCGACTCAGGTCTTTCAGTGCTCTGTCAAACTCTTCGCGCAGTATCGTATCTCCCATTTCATCTTCATCTACATCCTCTTCCATTTCCATAATATTGTCTTCAAGTGCATCGCCCTTGTATAGACCCTCTATATACTCCTTCCACCTTTCTGCTTTCCCTTCTTTGCTTAGAACTGGGTTTCCATCTCTTATCTCCAAAGGTCTCTTTAATTTTCCTGTAGGCAGTATCTATCTTACCCCTAGTGAGATAAGCCACTACATCCTTACATTTGTCCTCTAGCCATCCTTGCTTAGCCATTTTGCACTTCCTGTCGATCTCATTTTTGAGACGTTTGTGTTCCTTTTTGCCTGCTTCATTTACTGCATTTTTATATTTTCTCCTTTCATCAATTAAATTCAATATTTCTTCTGTTACCCAAGGATTTCTACTAGCCCTCGTCTTTTTACCAACTTGATCCTCTGCTGCCTTCACTACTTCATCCCTCAAAGCTACCCATTCTTGTTCTACTGTATTTCTTTCCCCCATTCCTGTCAATTGTTCCCTTATGCTCTCCCTGAAACTCTGTACAACCTCTGGTTCTTTCAGTTTATCCAGGTCCCATCTCCTTAAGTTCCCACCTTTTTGCAGTTTCTTCAGTTTTAATCTACAGGTCATAACCAATAGATTGTGGTCAGAGTCCACATCTGCCCCTGGAAATGTCTTACAATTTAAAACCTGGTTCCTAAATCTCTGTCTTACCATTATATAATCTATTTGATACCTTTTAGTGTCTCCAGGGTTCTTCCATGTATACAACCTTCTATCATGATTCTTAAACCAAGTGTTAGCTATTATTAAGTTGTGCTCTGTGCAGAATTCTACCAGGCGGTTTCCTCTTTCATTTCTTAGCCCCAATCCATATTCACCTACTACGTTTCCTTCTCTCCATTATCCTACACTCGAATTCCAGTCACCAATGACTATTAAATTTTCGTCTCCCTTCACTGTCTGAATAATTTCTTTTACTTCATCATACATTTCTTCAATTTCTTCGTCATCTGCAGAGCTAGTTGGCATATAAACTTGTACTACTGTAGTAGGTGTGGGCTTCGTATCTATCTTGGCCACAATAATGCGTTCACTATGCTGTTTGTAGTAGCTTACCCGCATTCCTATTTTCCTATTCATTATTAAACCTACTCCTGCATTACCCCTATTGGACTTTGTGTTTATAACCCTGTAGTCACCTGACCAGAAGTCTTGTTCCTCCTGCCTCCGAACTTCACTAAATCCCACTATATCCAACTTTAACCTATCCATTTCCCTTTTTAAATTTTCTAACCTACCTGCCCGATTAAGGGATCTGACATTCCACGCTCCGATCCGTAGAACGCCAGTTTTCTTTCTGCTGATAACGACATCCTCTTGAGTAGTCCCCGCCCGGAGATCCGAATGGGGGACTATTTTACCTCCGGAATATTTTACCCAAGAGGACGCCATCATCATTTAATCATACAGTAAAGCTGCATGCCCTCGGTAAAAATTACGGCCGTAGTTTCCCCTTGCTTTCAGCCGAGAATAGAAGCTTTCGAAATGTGGTGATACAGAAGAATGCTGAAGATTAGATGGGTAGATCACATAACTAATGAGGAAGTATTGAATGGGATTGGGGAGAAGAGAAGTTTGTGGCACAACTTGACCAGAAGAATGGATCGGTTGGTAGGACATGTTCTGAGGCATCAAGGGACCACCAATTTAGTATTGGAGGGCAGCGTGGAGGGTAAAAATTGTAGAGGGAGACCAAGAGATGTCTACACTAAGCAGATTCAGAAGGATGTAGGTTGCAGTAGGTACTTGGAGATGAAGAAGCATGCACAGGATAGAGTAGCATGGAGAGCTGCATCAAACCAGTCTCAGGACTGAAGACCACAACAACAACAACAACATGGTCAGTCGTGAAGGAAGTGTCTGGTCAGCAGCACAAGGTCGACTATATAAAGTCAGTTCGTAGTAAAAATATTTCTGTTCCTGATAAATCAGATATATGTACAGTATTTAACAATCATTTTCTGAGCATTGCTGGTGAATTAAACAAAAAATTGTTTTATACAGGGAATCATAACTTTCTTGGCAAATGCCTTTCCGAGATTGATGTCTGAAATACTCCACTGTAATATAGACAAGGGGGAAATTGAGTCAATAATTAAATCACTGAAGACTAAGGACTCTCATGGATATGATGGAGTGCCTAGCAGAATATTAAAGCACTCTGATACACATCTTAGTCCTGTGTTTAGCCATATTTGTAGTTTTTCTTTTAGGAATGGTCAGTTTCCTGAACAAATAAAGTACTCAGTAGTAAAGCCGCTTTATAAGAAGGGAGAAAGGGTTAATGTAGAGAATTTTAGACATATATCTATGCCATCAGTGTTTGTTAAAGTTATTGAAAAGGCTGTGTATGTAAGGGATAACTGATAAGTTTATGTCACATGATTTGCTATCAAAGGTACAGTTCGGCTTTAGAAGTCGTTTATCAACTGTGAGGTACTTGATGGGTAAAACAAAAGTTTTCTAACGATAGGCATTTTTTTTTAATTTAACTAAAGCTCCAGAAGTTGCAACATTACAGAATACGCGGAGTAGCTCACAATCGGTTTACCTCTTACATTAGTAACAGACAGCAACAGGTCATTATTCACAGTGTTGAGAATGACTGTGATGCGGGATCTGATGGTTCAAATGGCTCTGAGCACTATGGGACTTACATCTGAGGTCATCAGTCCCGTAGAACATAGAACTACTTAAACCTAACTAACCTACGGACATCACACACATCCAATATCCGAGGTAGGATTCGAACCTGCGACCGTAGCGATCACCCGGTTCCAGACTGAAGCGCCTTGAACCGCTAGGTCACACGGGACGGCTGTGGGATCTGAGTGGGATACGGTCAAGTGTGGGGGTGTCCCAGTGTTGGGCCACTCCTGTCCCTTATTTGTATAAATGATATGCTCTCTAGTGTTACGTGTAACTCTAAAATATTTCTGTTTGCTGACGACACTAGCTTGGTAGTAAAGGATGTTGGGTGCAACATTGGCTCGGTTTCAAATAGTGCAATTCATTACCTAAGTTCACGGCGTGTCCAAAATAAACTAACGCTAAATTACAGTAAGACTCAGTTTTTACGGTTTCTCTCACACAATTCCACAAAACCTGACGTTCTAATTTCACAGAATGGGCATATGATTGCTGAAACTGAACAGTTCAAATTTCTAGGTGTTCAGACAGATAGTAAACTGTCGTGGAAAGCCACGTTCAGGATCTTGTTCCAAGACTTAATATGCCATCTTTACTATTCGGTGTCTGAAGTGAGTGATCGTTCGACACGAAAATTACTCTGTTTTGCTTATTTTCATTCGCTTACGTCGTATGGTATTATATTTTGGGTTACTCTTCCCATTCTAAAAGGATATTTTCGGATCAGGAACGGGCGGTTCGGGCAGTAAGTGGTGTAAGTTCACAAACCTCTTGTCGACGCCTGTTCACTAATTTGGGTATTTTGACATTGGCCCCTATATATATATATACACACAGGGTGTTTCAAAAATGACCGGTATATTTGAAACGGCAATAAAAACTAAACGAGCAGCGATACAAATACACCGTTTGTTGCAATATGCTTGGGACAACAGTACATTTTCAGGCAGACAAACTTTCGAAATTACAGTAGTTACAATTTTCAACAACAGATGGCGCTGCGGTCTGGGAAACTCTATAGTACGATATTTTCCACATATCCACCATGCGTAGCAATAATATGGCGTAGTCTCTGAATGAAATTACCCGAAACCTTTGACAACGTGTCTGGCGGAATGGCTTCACATGCAGATGAGATGTACTGCTTCAGCTGTTCAATTGTTTCTGGATTCTGGCGGTACACCTGGTCTTTCAAGTGTCCCCACAGAAAGAAGTCACAGGGGTTCATGTCAGGCGAATAGGGAGGCCAATCCACGCAGCCTCCTGTATGTTTCGGATAGCCCAAAGCAATCACACGATCATCGAAATATTCATTCAGGAAATTAAAGACGTCGGCCGTGCGATGTGGCCGGGCACCATCTTGCATAAACCACGAGGTGTTCGCAGTGTCGTCTAAGGCAGTTTGTACCGCCACAAATTCACGAAGAATGTCGAGATAGCGTGATGCAGTAATCGTTTCGCATCTGAAAAATGGGCCAATGATTCCTTTGGAAGAAATGGCGGCCCAGACCAGTACTTTTTGAGGATGCAGGGACGATGGGACTGCAACATGGGGCTTTTCGGTTCCCCATATGCGCCAGTTCTGTTTATTGACGAAGCCGTCCAGGTAAAAATAAGCTTCGTCAGTAAACCAAATGCTGCCTACATGCATATCTCCGTCATCAATCCTGTGCACTATATCGTTAGCGAATGTCTCTCGTGCAGCAATGGTAGCGGCGCTGAGGGGTTGCCGCGTTTGAATTTTGTATGGATAGAGGGGTAAACTCTGGCGCATGAGACGATACGTGGACGTTGGCGTCATTTGGACCACAGCTGCAACACGGCGAACGGAAACCCGAGGCCGCTGTTGGATCACCTGCTGCACTAGCTGCGCGTTGCTCTCTGTGGTTGCCGTATGCGGTCGCCCTACCTTTCCAGCACGTTCATCCGTCACGTTCCCAGTCCGTTGAAATTTTTCAAACAGATCCTTTATTGTATCGCTTTTCGGTCCTTTGGTTACATTAAACCTCCGTTGAAAACTTCGTCTTGTTGCAACAACACTGTGTTCTAGGCGGTGGAATTCCAACACCAGAAAAATCCTCTGTTCTAAGGAATAAACCATGTTGTCTACAGCACACTTGCACGTTGTGAACAGCACACGCTTACAGCAGAAAGACGACGTACAGAATGGCGCACCCACAGACTGCGTTGTCTTCTATATCTTTCACATCACTTGCAGCGCCATCTGTTGTTGAAAATTGTAACTACTGTAATTTAGAAAGTTTTTCCGCCTGAAAATGTACTGTTGTCCCAAGCATATTGCAACAAACGGCGTATTTCTATCGCTGCTCGTTTAGTTTTTATTGCCGTTTCAAATATACCGGTCATTTTTGAAACTCCCTGTATATATATATATATATATATATATATATATATATATATATATATATATATATATATATTCCTTACTGTGATTTCTTGTTAAGAATATTAGCTTATTCCCAAGAATAAGCAGCTTTCACTCAGTTAATACTTGGCAGAAATCAAACCTGCACTTGGATCGGACTTTCTTAACTCTTTTGCAGAAAGGTGTGCATTATACTGCTGCATGGATTTTCAATAAGGTACCACTCGAATTCAAAAACCTTAGCAGGAATCAACTCCATTTTAATTAAAAACTGAAGAGTTACCTCATGGCTCACTCCTTCTATTCTGTCGAGGAGTTCCTTGAAAAATTCTTGTTGTATTGTTGACTGCATTTACTTAAACTTATGGCTTGACTTTTTCAGGCTCATAAACATTTTATTTTTATCTGTTATTACTTTTATGTTGTAATTCTATGTACTGACACTTTCCATGACTTTGGAGATTTGCTCTTCAATTAGTCCTAGGGAACTTGAAGTGTAAGTAAATAACATGGACATTCCATTGCCGGCCGGAGTGGCAGTGCGGTTCTAGGCGCTGCAGTCTGGAAGCGAGCGACCGCTACGGTCGCAGGTTCGAATCCTGCTTCGGGCATGGATGTCTGTGATGTCCTTAGGTTAGTTAGGTTTAATTAGTTCTACGTTCTAGGCGACTGATGACCTCAGATGTTAAGTCGCATGGTGCTCAGAGCCATTTGAACCATTTAACATTCCATTGTTTATTACATCGAACTATTGTTAGACAACTTAAGAACCGGCAGAGAAGTGAACAGCGACTAAATAAAGCAGGACGACGAGACATAACAACAGACCAGAAAAAAACTTTGAAAAGTGCTTTGCTACGAAAATCTCTTAGTTGTAGACCTTTTTTTATAAATTAATGGAAATTTCACAGTTCTCAAAGATGTAGAAATTTATTCCTTTAGGAACAAATGATAAATATGAATATGCTTATTCATAGCTATCCTTTATGCTTGCACTTCTGAAAAATGAAAATCAAACCCTCTTCTATCACTACATTCTGTAAAGGGGACATGAAAATATCTGCCCGTTTGACTTGTGTCAGATTTCGGACAGGACCATATTTTATCATATACACACACTAACAAGAATATGGATTAGGAACTACCCTTTCTTTATTCTTGTACACTATTTTATGTCCAAGTTGTTTATCGGTTCGAAGTAATGAGATGTCTATTTAGACCCTTTTCTTTTGAAAGTCAAATTATCTCGTTGATGCCTGTACCTATCCTCACTCCTCTCAACATAAGTTGGCGTATTAACACCTCGTCATACGCAGATTTTTGGGTTTACTTTTAAGTAAGTACAAGAACAGTCACGAACTCATATATTCAAACATGTAGCAGTGACTAACAGTTATGAAAAAAAAGGACGTCATGACCTTGCATAAAAAGTTAGTTAAGAAGTGGATGAGCAGCAAAGATGATAAACACGAAACCCGTCGGATACGGTACTTCACCATTATTTCCATATTTAGAAAATATTATTCTCGGCCATTTTTGCGTTGAAAGCGTACCAGACGTGAAGACGTCATAAGGAAAGCTACACGCGTCATCTCACGGTAACAGCTTTGCGCAACAGCAGTAATGTGTAGTCAGAATTGAGTACATGTTTTTTCTGCATTTCCTGCAGACAAATTTCTGCTGGGGTACGTATAACAGGCGCGTCACATTATGCTACTGAAATGGCGCTGCAACTGGAAACGTACTTCAAAGCTGTACAATTCTCGTGGGCAAAACGTCTAAACTGCATACAGATCCACCGCGAAATTCTGAATGTATATTATGGACCAAATGAAACATGGCTTCCAGCCATAGTGAAACGGTTCCAACAATCCAACTCGACAAAGGCGAGGCTTAAGCTGATCGAGAGCGAAGGCCATCGAAATCGAACACATACGACAATATGCAGGCAATCCAGGTAGGACGTCTACAGTAAAGAGATTTTCCAACGACGAGCGTTAACCAGGGAGTGGTTTCGTATCGACGAGGACGTAAGCGACTGGCGGAATGTACTGACCGTTGCTTACTGTGACTTGATGACTTGGCTGAGAAATGTATCGGTGTCACTTTGAAATGGAATTACTTGGCCTGTCAAAATAAGGTGTAACTTAATTTTTTAAAGTCCCCTCACAGTAATCCTTTGTGGACTGCATGGAAGGTCTCGAAACATCCTTGACTGACATCCGTAAAAAGTTTTACGCCTGTAGACGTGAAATTTCCGTTACAGCTATCACATGAATCAGAGACGGCAAACGACGGCCTTAACTGCAATGTACTGACAAGGTATACAATCCTATCAGCGTGTCAACGCTGTCGATAAAATTCACATCGCCTTCTTCTCTTTCGGACAAGGAAGATTGCCCCGTATAATTCATGCAAATGAAATTATCCGTCGTTCCATGATATCGATAGCTGCAGCCGCCGGCACTTTGCTCCCTCAGCGTCGGCGCGCAGTCGGATTCTCCGTCCGTCTCGCTTCATCGCTTTTAAGCCCGAGTGCAGCCTGTTGACCACCCTTTTCACCGAGTCTCCTCGACTTCTGCGGGCCAGCCTCCCACCAGTAATTGATGACAGCTTTGACCTCCGGAAGAACTCACTCGAACAGCTCTGAAGAGCGACTCCGTGCGGCGGCGGGCTCTGGAGAACACAAAGGGGTGGCGGAGGAAGTGAAGAAGAAGGGGGAGAGCTTTAAATAAAGAAAGGAACCCCTCGGCCGCTGGGCGGCGCCGCCCTCTGCCCTCTGCTCGCCGAGCGCCACCTCCACCGCTGCTCCTCCCCCTTCTCCAGCCCCTAACCAACGTGTTGCTGTCTCACTCACCTACTCCCTGACCCGCTTGTAATTTCATCAGCCGATACCTCCCCTGTTAGAGCGCCACGGTGCGGCCTTTTAATACGACTGCAGTGGCCAGAACTTTCCGGCTGATTCTGCCGAAAATCCCTCCCCCTGCCCGCCTGCTTAGCTAGGTGGTAACGTGCGTGCCAGCCATGCAGCGGACCCGGGTTCGATTCCCGGCCGGGTTGGAGATTTTCTCCGCTCGCAGACTGGGTGTTGTGTTGTCCTCATCATCATTTCATCCTCATCACCGGCACGATTCATTGCGTGGCATGGCGAAGAAATCTGTCATAAAAAGTTCACTACAAAGGTTTGCGGCAATGAGTCTCAAGAATGCTTCACTGTGAGTACTTAGTTTCACAAGAGGAGTGCTTTAAAACGAACTAAACATGTACATGATGCATATGTCTTCCTGTTTTTTTTTTCATTTAATTTTTTCCAGCTCAGAAAGCGTTCGAGCCAAGCTGATTAACTACACACACATACATTCACCTATGATTCGCATACGATACTCGTATTTAATTTGGCTGTAAACATATACATCCCGATACATCACAATGTTTTCCCATCACTGACGTGAGATACAACGCGATACGCCATTTAACAAAGAAGCCTCCAGGAAAGTTTCCTGTAGTTCGCTGCTTACATCGCATACGTCATACGAAAGTGATGATATTTAGTTACTTAATGTTGTTCTCTGAAATATTCAGAGCTCTACGCAGTGCCCACAAACGTTATGCGCTATGTCACAAAAGTCGTCTGATTGACAGTTAACGCTACCCGTGCGAAGCTGGGCAATGTCGTTGGTAATATACACTCAGGTAACAAAGGTCATGGAGTACCTCCTAATTTAGTATCGGACCTCCTTCTGCGCAGCAACTCGACGTGGCGTGGATGCAAAAAGTCGCTGAAAGTCCCCTGGAGAAATATCTAGCCATGCTGCCTCTATAGCCGTTCATAAATGCAAAGGTGTCGCCAGTACAGGGGTTCTGCACAAATTTTCCTCTCGATTATGCCCCATAAATGTACGTTGGGATTCATTTCGAGCGATCATGGTGTCAAATCGTTTGCTCGAATTGCCCAGAATGTTCTCCAAACTAGAGATGGGGGATCCGCTATTGAACTAATTCATAGAGTTGAATCTTTCAAAGGAGTGAACAATCAGTGATTCAGAAAAAAAGAACGGTAGCTCCAAACGTTTCCCACGGCAGAGAGAGAGAGAGAGAGAGAGAGAGAGAGAGAGAGAGAGAGAGAGACGGAGCATATCAGCAGCGCCTCTGCTAGTCAGAGCACAGTGCACGCCACACAACACAGCCAGCGCCGGCCTCTGCCCTGCTTCTACCTTGGCTGCCTGCATTGTGCAGTGCCACATTGGATTTTGTGTTTCACATATGCCTGCCGTCTCTGTGCGTCGTCTGCCGCGTGCAGGGCCTTGAGCAGCTTAACTTCGCATCGCACTCTGTCGGCGATCGTTTCAGTCGCACGTCCTGCCCTCTGGGCAGTTGATGTGAGCAACAGGACAGAGAACCACCTAGCGGATAACATAGGAACTACTTGCAACAACCTGCTCGCAAGGGAACAGACGATTTGTCTCGGAGCGGGTGAGTTCACCGCTCGCCCCACCCTCGGAACTCGCCCGCTCAACGCTCACCCCACTGTCTAGACTCTAGCCAGAGCGTTGAGCAAAGTGACTCAGGTGTCACTCTGGTCTCTGCGGTCTCAGCTTACGCAGTAATACAGCTCCCGGCTCGACCTGCTCGACTCAGCGCCTCTGCATCGGAGTTCATCCCTACTGGATATTGTTCTTCGTAGTAATACCGCTATGTATATTACATTATTATGTTATGTATACATCAATTGTTTTTATTTTATTTTTATTTGTTTAAACTGATTAGATTAGGTTCCTGATGACTCCTCTTACTATAGGAGTTTTATTATAGACACTCGAATTTACGCTTTAATTGCGAGCAAACCGATAAATGCATCGCAAAATGTGATACACCAATATTTTCCTTGTTTTATTCTGCGTAAGGCTATATGCAGAACTTTCGTTTTACAGTCAAATTTATATATTTTTTTCTTATTCTGGTACGGATTTTGCGATTTTAGGCATCTTCGGAAGGAAACGTTCACTTTAAAAATATATGGCTTGCGATGTATTTGTATGAGGTTAATGAAATTTTAATACATTATAGCCAAATATATTGTTAATGTAAATCTCAAGTTACAACATTTTCCGATCACCCAAAAAAGCACGATAGTGCAAAATAAATCAATAATCAAAAACTTTGTCATATCATGGAAATTTCAATAAACAATACAAATTTCTTACTCATTATTTGTGTTACTTCAAAATAGGATCAAATAAGATCAAAATACAGGTATAGTACTGGAATAAACCAAGTTTAAAGGGCAATGTGCCTTCCATTTATTTTCTACTGTAAATGAGTGGTGAGTCATGAAAAAGAGCTAATTCATTTCAGGGAGTGAACAGTTCTGATCCAATCTCTGAAAAGAACAGTTTTGCCCATCTCTACTCCAAACCAATTGCAAACAATTGTGCTCGGTGACATGGCCCATCATCATCCACAAATATTCCATCACGTTCAGGAGCATGGAGCCAATGAATGGCTAAAAATGGCCTGCAAGTAGCCGAACTGAACCAGAACCCGGTACATTCCATGTAATCACAGCCCACCAGTGGCTTACAGAGTGCCGTATTGACAACTTGGGTCCACGGCCTCGTGGGGTTTGCCCCACACTCGAACCCTACCGCCGGCTCTTATCAAGTGAAATCGGGACTCATCTGATCAGATCACGGATTTCCACTTTAGCAGGATCCAACCGATATGGTCACGAGAGCAGCGTAGGCGCTGCAAGTGATGATGTGCTGTTAGCAAAGGTACTGGCGTCGGTCGTCTGCTGCCAGAGCCCATTAACGACACGTCTCGTCGCACTTTCCCAACGGATAATTCACCGTACATCCAATACCGACTTCTGTGGTTATTTCACGCAATGTTGCTTGTCCCTTAGCTCTGAAAACTCTCCGCAAACACCGCTGCTCCCGGCCGTTAGCTGATGGCTGTCGGTCATTGCCTTGTATGTGGTGAGATGTAATGCCAGAAATTTGGTATTCTCGGCACAGTCTTGAGACTGTAGATCTTGGAATACCGAATTCCCTAAATGGAAATGATCCAAGCGTCTAGCTCCAGTTCTCATTCCGCGTTATAAATCTGTTAATTCCCGTCGTGTGGGCGTAATTACGTAGGAAATGTATCCACATGAATCACCTGTGTACGTATGACAGCTCCACCACCTCTATACGTGCATTCCCGACCCACGACTTTTGTCACCTCAGGGTATAAAATATTCGTATGATAATGGTTCTGTGCCACGAAAACGCTGCAGTAATATAAATAAGTATTAATGGCAGAGGTAGAAAATATCCTATACATGCTGAAGAATGAAATCATTAACAAAACTTGTAGGGTCGTTACTTTTAAAAAATATATTTGGTGCTTAACAGTGAATGTTAACAAAAATCCTTTTAGGTATATTATCTCATTTCGTCCACAGCTCACACGGGCGATTAATTTGCTCGTGCTGACACACGCACGTCGGGGTGCGACGTTTTTGCGTCGCCCGGCCGCACAGTGTCTCTCTCGAGTGCGGCTCTTAAATTTATTGCCCCGGACCGCGAGCCGAGTTCGAAGTCGAGTAATCTGGTTGGAGTGTTAAAGCGTATGTCATTTCACACTCTGCCGGCGGGCGCTGTAATAAGTGTATACAAGGACAATACACGGAGTAATTACGCATTTCATTGGGCGTCTGGTTTTAATGTCGAGGGAGCGGCCCATAAATCGTGGGGGCCGACCGCGGCCCCGTTATGGCGATGATGTTAATGTTAATCGCGCCATTACCATAGCGACCGACGGCGCGGGACACCCCTGGTCCCCGCGGGCCGCGCGCCCCTTGTACAGTGGGGCGGGGGTGCCGTGGGGTGGCGCCACGGGCGCACGCCGGCCGGTAGGGGGATGTTTACCACCTGGCTGTCAGCCTGAACGCTGCTAAAGTCTATCTCTGCGTTTCGATCGTAGAAAAACTAACTACTGTAAAATACCAAGTTATATGGGGTTGGGCATGTAAAAGTGGCGTGGAGAACAAAGTTCCAGAATGCAAACAAGCACAGCAGAAGAAAGGAAGTACAGTACTAACCTATAGCAGATGTAGAAAGTGACCACCATTCATGTCTTGACACTTTTGGGCCCTGGAAGTGCTGGAAGTGGATTTAAGCTGGACTGCTGGAATTGTTGCAATTTCATCCCAAATGTTCCGCTGGAATTCTCGAAGATTATGAAAGTTGTTGCGATACGCCTTAGACCTGAGGGCTCCCTAAACAAAGTAATCGCACACTGACAGATCACGTGACTCGGGTGACCAGCTAGAGCCGCTATCAGATTGTCAAGAGTGGAGAACTCGGGAGGACGACGGTTCAGACCTACGTCCAGCCATTCTGATTTAGCTTTTCCGCGATTACCCTAAATCTCATCAGGCAAATTCCGGGGAGGTGCCTTTGAAACGGAACGACCGACTTTCTTTCCCATCCCTCTCTAATCCGATGGGACCTATGGCATCGTTGTTTGGTCCTCTCCATCGATCTAACCTGTTTTGGCGTAAAGTCAAGCACCGGCACGCCAGTCGGGAACGAGAGAGCAGAGGGCTTTGAAGAAGATGTCAGCTAATTGCACGCTGACTGACTCCTCTCCAGGACGACAATGCGACAGCAACGGCCTATATGCGTACAGAACATAAGCGCCCCACCCGACTGGCCACTGCCCAGTTCTACAGATGCTTCATGGCTAAAGACCTGAATATATGAGTCAACTGTATTACTTCACTTGTGTTAGGAACTGTATATGCTGAACAGATTTCTTATTTGCATGTCGCCATTTTTTGCGACACTTTTGTGTTATTGTCAGGGTTAAGTATTCTCATTGTTCATTTCGAAATAAAACGCGTTAATATGATTTGTTTGAACGTTGTCTAGCGATCCGAGAAGGCAGGCTTCCTAGACCCCATATTACTGACGTCAAGGCAGGATTCAACACAACCAGCCAGTCAAAAAACCAACCAAGCGTCGAGAGAGTGTAAATGTGCTCCTAGGTTCGGCTGGTTGTACAGGCAGTTGATCCACTCTGTTGGAAGTTCCGTAGGTTTTTTGCCCCTTCTGTTAATGCATACATGCACGTCCAACAGTATCCACTCATCCCGGCCACTTTTGTGTGTCCCAGCCCGCATTTATTCTCGGATGTCTGTTCAAGTATGTGTCAATGTTCTTCCGAGAATAATACAACAAATCCTGAGTTTGGAGTGGATGAGGCCTTCCTTCATCTGATCATTTTGTAATGACACTGCGTGGGAACTTCACTGGTTCCAAGAACTACACGTGGCAACACATATTTCACTATCGTAATAGTGCTTTTACAATCTATATAAATACTTCTGAAAGAAGTTCGTTCCATGGAGTTGACTGATTGACACTTATTTACGCTTTACGAAAGTAACACGTGACAGCTGAAACAAAGAGTATGTAAGGAGCAGGTAAACACGCTCTAAGGCAGAATTCCTCTTTAACAGGGTCTATTAATGACTATAGGCTTGAACTGGAAGCTGAAATTTATAAGTATTTGCGTCTGAAGAACAGCACGGCGTTATGCAAGAGAACCATGGACTTTGAGAAAACCGGAAACTTAGAGAATCGCGGCGTCTAAGACGTGACGATGTAGAAGGACGTTAAGAAGTAAGTGTACTTGTAAAATAAGGTATAGGTATGGTTTCCACAGTATGGACGGGATGATGAGACACGTGTTAATGCATCGGAGAAAACCTTCCATGGTAGTACTGGGAGCGGTAGAATGAAAAACTGTGGAGCAAGGCAGAGACCGGAATACGGTGTGATACATCCGCCACTGGATGCTTTTGCCGATGTTCAGCGCCAGCTGCCGAGAACGACGGAAAGATCCGACTTCATAAACGAGCGCCAGAGACGCAGTCTGCATACATGCAGAGAGTAGATGACTTTAATGTGTCAACGTACACGTAATCTACAGTCGAGCGGACATACGACTGGCAGAAGTTTGCAGCTTTTTCACGACTCTACCATCTCTAAAAATACGCCACATAACCTATACTGCCCTTGGTGCGCTGCTGCGACAAGTCACCTCTGCTCTTCACCTGCGACAGCTATAAATAAACAATTCCACACCTGAAGATGATAGTGTGAACCATGGAAACGCGTAGAGGCAAAATAAATAAGTATCTGATACAGAAAACTCTTTTATTTGTATTACCTCATGAATGTTTAGGAAAACGACTTTGCACGTAATCAATGTCTACGGATGACTCCAATAACAGAAACCATCTCACCAGACAGCGACCCAGTTACTGCCGCGCTCAACACCAACCTGTCTTCAACTGGCCATAGCACGGCTTGAAGAAGTGTGTTTGGAAAGCACCATTTAAGCGTGCTTTGTATAAGTCGGCTTCGGGCTCATTGGCAGAGTTGCTCGAAGTATCCGGTCATGCTTTCTGCAGACATCACAGAGAAGAACCTCAATGATAGCCAGTGCCTGTAGTCGATACAAAACCAGCTTTGTCTTCATGACACGGTATTTATTTCGCGAAGCAGTTAAAATACAAAGAGAATATTTTTGACCATTGAAAGTGCCGATTCAACAGCCAACTTTCAACAATCTACTGTTCAGTGCACTTATAGCACAATTCACACTTTTATCTGATCTTTAAACCAACTGGTATCCTTTTTCTCTCACAGGCAAGACCAGCAATCCAGATTTCAAACATTGGTCTCCATTAAGAACGGTATAGTCCGCCATTCGCTTAAAGATGCATCTCACTGAATATATTTCCCCAAATCGATTCCGATGAGAAAAACACTTCTCACTGTTATTACAGATCTTTATTGAACGAAAAAAAAGCAATCATATCAAGTCTTGACCTCAAATTCCCACAGGACCTGACTAAAGTCCTTGAAAAGAGTGCGTGCCTTTTCACCTCCGCACCAACACGCCAGCACGACTAACCTCCCCCCCCCCCCCACCTCTTCCAAGCCCTTAGTAGTCCCTTCCGCTTTAGCATAATCCTACAAATATTAATCACGTATCTAAGTGGGTCTTGGCGTTACTCTAGGTATGGAGCAAAACATTTTCAGTCATACATTACATGCTACCACAAAAGAAATTTAAACGAATAGAGACAATACACGGAATAAAATGTGTATTCTCTGTTGCAAGAGCAAATATTACATTCGAAAACTGAAGTAACCTAATTATAAAATAAAAATGCAGACGACGCTTTAATAAAGCACAAACATGAAACATGCCACATTAGTCTTGGCCAGTTTTTCCGTTTTCATTATGGCCAACGCCAGCATTTATATGCCCAAACAAATCTCTGTGTACATCACTGTTATGATGGTTATAAAATTGGAAGTAACGGTACATTACAAGAGAAACACTATTATTCGTAAAGATTGTGATATCAACTTAGTCAGACTCTACGAGATAACGTAAAACTATTGCTTATGGTCTATGCATTTCTTTCTTTTTTTTCACATCTGAAGGAGACGGTGGGCTGTAGAAGAGCGTAGCCCTTTTCAGCAAATAGTTTCAGTTTGCGCTTTTGTTACACCATTTCTTAAGGATAACTTGATGCTTATTCGATTTTGTAGGATTTTTAATTTTGTATAGATGGGTATTTGAGAAGAAGTTGTTGTTCATTTGTGTTCTTTTATTAGAAATACCAGTATATGGCTTACGGCTGAGGCAAAGCCCTCTTGGTCGAGAGAACCACAGATGGGATTGGTTGCCTGTTGTTCGGCTTATATACTATCTCAGTGGTCTTGATAATGTTATACTGTGATTCTGGAATTTTGTTGATGCGGAAAACTTCCATCTAATTATGTAGAAGCTTAAAAACTTTAATCTAGTCAATGTAGGGAATATTGTTTTATTCTACAGCAGCTGACAGAAGTTCTTTTGCTCAATAAATTGTTCTTTCTATGTCAGGCTAATATGTAATCACAAATCCTTGTGGGTGTTCTTGGTCTGTTGACAATTTCATTGATTTCTTCGTTTCCCAGATGGCTGTGTTGGAGTGAATTCGATTCTGCTTCAAGAACAATGGAGGGAGGAAATGCACTTTTGAATTCAGGAAAGTTAAACGTAGTATGATCTTGTTGCAAGAGTGATTCTGTAAGTCCGTTGTTACGTAGACTGTTGAGCAGGAATCTGATGCTTTGTTCTTTTATTCCGTCTGGCACATATTTGGTTTCAAGTGTTTCGTACAGGGACTTTTTTGGGAAATGAAAGCGAAGGGCTCCAGCTATTCGAAGCATCCTTTGTCAGCAGACAGATCTTTTGCCGTTTGGTTAGATCACGTAATCCATGCTTGAGATCATATTCGAGAACGGGTCGGACGAACATTTTGTATGTAGGCCTAAGAAGGGCCAATGATTGTTCCACTCCACGTGTTCGCTATTTCATGAGACGTACTAAGTTAAGTCGGTTTTCAAATCTTTTCAGATGTGTTTTTCTGCCAATTTAAGAGTTCATCTAGGTAGATTAAGAGATATTTAACGTTTGGTTGTGCAGTAATTTCTTGTCCCCAAAGTCGTCAGTTGAGTTTGTGGGGGTCCTGTTGCTCTCGATTTCTTCTATTTCTATGTGTGAACAGAATAAGTTGACTTTTGGTTGGTTTCGGCAAGATTCTCCATTTACTAAGCCACGCTCCAAGTTTGCTTATGTAGCTGTTAGCCTGTTCATTGACTGAATTTCAGATTGGTGCACGACACCAGTGAGGTGTATCATCAGGGTACAGAATTATGTTTTCATTCGGCCAGCTGGATTTGTGATGTCAGCTGTGTATATCGCATATAACAATGGGGCGGTGATGGCACCCTGAGGGACTCCCACTTTGGGTGTGAAGTAAGAAGACTTTTGATCACCAACTCGTACATGTACCTCTCTACTTCCAGGGAGGTTAGATATAAATTGTTCTCTTTCAGATGGGAAGTTGAATTTTAGCGCTCTGTGAAGAAGTCCTGCATTCAATACCTTATCAAGGCGCATTCTATGACCATAAAGAGAGCAGCAGTCACATCTGTCAAGTTTCAGGCATCTCCTGGTTTTCTAATTAGTCTTAATAATGGATCAGTGGTACTGTGATTGCTTCTGAAATCAGCTTGTTCATGTGATATAATGCTCTCCGGCAAACCGTTGTAGTGTGTTGATAATTATTGCTTCAAAAGTTTTGTCAGTTATTGGAAATAGTGTGACTGGTCTGTATGAGTTTGGGTTGCCTTCGGGGTTTCGATGTTTCGGCATCATTCTAGCATACTCATGTTTCCATTGGGATGGTACAGTTTTTTGGGTTAATGCTGCAGTAAATAGAGGTTTTATAGTTTGAGAAAGTCCCTGTGGTAGAAGTAGTTTGATATGAAATCGTCCAATGGCGTCACTTCCAGGAGCTGTATTTTTAACGCCTAATGTGACAGCCTCTGTCTCATATTCTGGTATTTCTTTCAGTAGTAAAAGATCGGCTGGTGTAACATTTTTGTACAGTACTGAATGAAATTCCCCAGTAATAATTTCCTCGTGCATTTCGGAAAATCTAGTCTCATGTGGATGATCGTGTATTTTCTCGAGTAAATCGCGCAATATTTCAGCTTTCTTCACTTCGTCCGCCGTGATGTGGTCATCGATTTGTAAAGCTGGTTGTTCGGTGACGGTTTTGTCTGTGATTATCTTGAATTTATTCCAAAAGTCTATGGAGTTGCACATACGTTCCCATCAATTTGCTCTGAATTGGCGAATCTCTGAAATTGCTTGAATGTTAAGACTGTTCCAGTCCGTTTTACCAGTCTGGTTGTTGTAAAATTGCTTCTTAACACACGGACGTTCGAGGGCCATACGGGAAGACACGTGCACCAAAACCTTAACACAAATCTGTAGATAAGTTTTTAATATTTCTTTCAAAGTTATGACTAACTTAACAAATTAGAAAAGGTCATAAAATTTCATTCAATTAAAATGGATAATTACTAATAATGAATTATTAAGCATGAGTGAAAGACCTCTGAGACCCATTGGTGGGTAAAAGTTAAACACTGTGATCTCGATTTCCTAATAAATGTGTTTGATTAATATCGTCAGTGTTGAATGTGGAACTTTTCGTGAAGCTAATGTTATTTCTGGATGATCTTTCTTTGCATTTAACATCGTGGCCATTTTCTACCACGACACCCAGTTTTCGTGATCTTGTGGCTTTTGCTTAGTGCTCACATGATTTTACCGGACGAATCCAAATAATCATGGAGATTTATTGCCATTAAACTTCATTTAACCAAATGACTGAAATTCCATGCACGTCCCATAACGGTGGCTACTGATAGCTACTTTCATTTTCTGCTTGATTTTAATAGCAATTGGGGTAGAATAATTCGTTTCCCGCTTCTATAACTGTGGGGGGCATGTATGAACTGTGCAATTCTTTGGCGTGATTCAGTTCGACTACTAGTCTGATGCGAATCTGATCCAACCACCGACCACTGTGGCCGAGCGGTTCTAGGCACTTCAGTCCGGAACCGCGTTGCTGCTACTATCGCAGTTTCGAATCCTGCCTCGGGCATGGGTGTGTGTGCTGTCCTTAGGTTAGTTAGGTTTAAGTAGTTCTAATTCTAGAGAACTGATGACCTCAGATGTTAAGTCCCGTGGTGCTTAAAGCCATCTGAAACATATATTGTGACTTGGATGTGACGAGAATATGTACTGGTAGTGAGCAAGACAGTCAAGCACAGCGTGCGGATGACAGCTGATATAAGAGAACTTGATCGCGGTCAGAAAGCGGGTGTAAATCCACAGATTTCACTCCAAATTCATCCAGGCACTTTGGAGAGCGCCAATGTGTCCATGCTCTGCAGTGGGTACCCTCACTCTGAAGACAGAGCCGTCGTTAATGTGCACTCCGTCGGCGAAACTTGTTGATAGCTGTGGACTGAGACCGCGGAGAGACTAGTCACACCGTAACAAGACTCTCACTGTGAGGTCCAGTCCTAGACGAAAAGCCGTGACGAACAGCCACACTAGAAGGCCGAATAAAAGCGTGGGAAAAGAAATGCCCACAAAGTTACACAAACCAATAACAGAGCTATGATACCTTTTGCCATTGAGATTCGAATAACAACAGAAATAAACCAAAAACGAAAGTTACAATAACGAGATTTTCCAGAAATGCAGCTGCTATGATAAGGTAGGTATACGTTAATGATACAGGAACTAGTTATTAATATGATAAATCGTCAGGTCAGGGTGTATAGAAATAAATGGAGAGGTATTTTTACAAGCATGAATTAACAACCAATAGACAGTAGACCAATAAGTAGACAAGAAATAGTTTTTCGTATCAAATACACTCCTGGAAATTGAAATAAGAACACCGTGAATTCATTGTCCCAGGAAGGGGAAACTTTATTGACACATTCCTGGGGTCAGATACATCACATGATCACACTGACAGAACCACAGGCACATAGACACAGGCAACAGAGCATGCACAATGTCGGCACTAGTACAGTGTATATTCACCTTTCGCAGCAATGCAGGCTGCTATTCTCCCATGGAGACGATCGTAGAGATGCTGGATGTAGTCCTGTGGAACGGCTTGCCATGCCATTTCCACCTGGCGCCTCAGTTGGACCAGCGTTCGTGCTGGACGTGCAGACCGCGTGAGACGACGCTTCATCCAGTCCCAAACATGCTCAATGGGGGACAGATCCGGAGATCTTGCTGGCCAGGGTAGTTGACTTACACCTTCTAGAGCACGTTGGGTGGCACGAGATACATGCGGACGTGCATTGTCCTGTTGGAACAGCAAGTTCCCTTGCCGGTCTAGGAATGGTAGAACGATGGGTTCGATGACGGTTTGGATGTACCGTGCGCTATTCAGTGTCCCCTCGACGATCACCAGTGGTGTACGGTCAGTGTAGGAGATCGCTCCCCACACCATGATGCCGGGTGTTGGCCCTGTGTGCCTCGGTCGTATGCAGTCCTGATTGTGGCGCTCACCTGCACGGCGCCAAACACGCATACGACCATCATTGGCACCAAGGCAGAAGCGACTCTCATCGCTGAAGACGACACGTCTCCATTCGTCCCTCCATTCACGCCTGTCGCGACACCACTGGAGGCGGGCTGCACGATGTTGGGGCGTGAGCGGAAGACGGCCTAACGTTGTGCGGGACCGTAGCCCAGCTTCATGGAGAGGGTTGCGAATGGTCCTCGCCGATACCCCAGGAGCAACAGTGTCCCTAATTTGCTGGGAAGTGGCGGTGCGGTCCACTACGGCACTGCGTAGGATCCTACGGTCTTGGCGTGCATCCGTGCGTCGCTGCGGTCCGGTCCCAGGTTGACGGGCACGTGCACCTTCCGCCGACCACTGGCGACAACATCGATGTACTGTGGAGACCTCACGCCCCACGTGTTGAGCAATTCGGCGGTACGTCCACCCGGCCTCCCGCATGCCCACTATACGCCCTCGCTCAAAGTCCATCAACTGCACATACGGTTCACGTCCACGCTGTCGCGGCATGCTACCAGTGTTAAAGACTGCGATGGAGCTCCGTATGCCACGGCAAACTGGCTGACACTGACGGCGGCGGTGCACAAATGCTGCGCAGCTAGCGCCATTCGACGGCCAACACCGCGGTTCCTGGTGTGTCCGCTGTGCCGTGCGTGTGATCATTGCTTGTACAGCCCTCTCGCAGTGTCCGGAGCAAGTATGGTGGGTCTGACACACCGGTGTCAATGTGTTCTTTTTTCCATTTCCAGGAGTGTAGATACATACTACACACGACAAAGACACTGAATGAGAAGACGTAAGATGAAAATGTCTCAGACTTGAAAAAAGTTGAAGAAGACATCAGAATTGTCGTACACGTATTTGGCTGTTAAAATTTTTTTGCCAACTCCACGATTTCAACATTAAACTTTCTCCATTCAGCGCCGTAACAATTTTGCATTCCAGCACGTCAAAAAATTTAAAATATCAATGTATGCAGTCGTCGCTTCGACAGCCATTTATAGTAGAAGTCCATCAGTTTCGTAGAAGGCAGCCGCCTGTGCTTTGTCCCAACTCTCTACAACGATCTGCGGCTTGTCGTCTGCGACAAAATGTTGAGTTCGCAGCCAGCGCTTCATGGGAGCAGAGATGAAACCCAGAGGGAGCCAAGTCCGGTGGGCGATCAAATACTTCCCATCGAGAACGCTGCAGGAGCGTCTCCATTGCCTCTGCAGAGTGCGCCCGAGAACTATCACGAAGAAAAAAAAATCATGACAGTTATGTTGGATGGGATGCAAGAAATCAGGCGAAATCTCTAATTGGTGGTAGATACTATTTATCTAGACTTCTTTGCGTTCTGACTGTGCGTTCCGAACTGAACAGAGTGGTGTAACGTCATTGACGGACATACTAGGGACTCTATACACCGCAATTATGCAAAGCTGCATCGGATTTTGACTGTGGTGTCAGTTTCGCGATGGCTCGGACCTTACTTTCCGAATAGCTCTAGTATGACATGTCGGCTTCACACAATCCCGTTGCTTGTTCATGTAATGTTCCACAGCAACCAACACACCAAAGAGAGCAAAGATGTCTATTGAAAAATAAGGATATATCCAACATCTCATGCCTGTGGCCCCCGCTTCGACCTCACAATAGCAGGATCCGGTGCTGCACTGGGTTGCAGCCTGCCAAATTTATTTACAATGTTTTTCCATATTTTAGTTTCAATAATTTAGTTTGCTATGCTATACCTGAAACAGTACCACATCACAACGAAAGAAATACCACTGAATGTTACTCAGTGTCCACATCATGAAACGTGCCTGCTTTCTGTTTACAGCGCAAGCCTATGCACCTCTTGTACCCTCACTGGCGTTGTTCCGCAGTGAACAATATTTACCCGAATATTCCCGTATGTGCTTTTTCACTAACGACAGAGTTATAGGTAGATGGGAATGGAACAGTTCTTTCCCAAAAAGTTGATTTCATTCACATTTTGTGTTTTCTGTTAGTTTCAGTTTTTCTTGGGAGTGCGATTTTGCTTTTTTGCTTTGAGGTTGTTCAGACATAGCTTTTATCACTTATATTTACACTAAGGTAACAAAAGTAACTGCCCCTAGAGCCGTCCATAACTGCGAAACTGTTGTCGGTGCAGGACGCTGGACACGCATTGCCCTCCAGAATGAGATTTTCACTTTGCAGTGGAGTGTGTGCTGATATGAAACTTCCTGGCAGATTAAAACTGTGTGCCCGACCGAGACTCGTGCTCGGGACCTTTGCCTTTCGCGCCTGCGGCTAAGCCATGTTTCCGCTATATCCTTTCGTTCAGGAGTGCTAGTTCTGCAAGGTTCGCGGGAGAGATTCTGTAAAGTTTGGAAGGTAGGAGAAGAGATACTGGCAGAAGTAAAGCTGTGAGTACCGGGCGTGAGTCGTGCTTCGGTAGCTCAGATGGTAGAGCACTTGCCCGCGAAAGGCGAGGTCCCGAGTTCGAGTCTCGGTCGGGCACACAGTTTTAATTTGCCAAGAAGTTTCATATCAGCGCGCACTCCGCTGCAGAGTGAAAATCTCATCCTGGGAACATCCCCCAGGCTGTGGCTAAGCCATGTCTCCGCTATATCCTTCCTTTCAGGAGTGCTAGTTCTGCAAGGTTCGCAGGAGACATTCTGTAAAGTTTGGAAGGTAGGAGACGAGATACTGGCAGAAGTAAAGCTGTGAGTACCGGGCGTGAGTCGTGCTTCGGTAGCTCAGATGGTAGAGCACTTGCCCGCGAAAGGCGAGGTCCCGAGTTCGAGTCTCGGTCGGGCACACAGTTTTAATCTACCAGGAAGTTTCACGCATTGCCCTGTCGATTACGTACTGCAAATGTGCGATGGGATTGATTTCGGTTAATCGTGGTGGCTAAATAATTCCCTCGAATTATCCAGAATGTTCTTCAAATCAGTCGCGAACAACTGTGGCCCGGTGACGTGATATCATTGTTAGGCAACGTCAAGTCCACAAAAAACTGCAAATGGTCTTCGAGTAGACGAACGTAACCATTTTCAGTTAACTATCGGTTCAGTCGGTGCAGCGGATCCAGACCATTCCATGTAAACACGGCCCACGCCGCTACATAGCCACCACCAGCTTGAACTGTTCCTTCTTGATGACCAGGGTCAATGGCTTCTTGTGGTCTGCACCACACTAGAACCCTAACATCAGCTCTTTCCACCCGTAATCGGGGACCATCTGACTAGGCCACGATTTGTCAGTCGTGTAGGCAGTCACCAGCCCAGGAGAGGCGCTGCCGGCGATGTTGTGCTGTTAGCAGTCGGTCGCCTGTAACCATAGCTAATTAACGTAAGATTTCACCAGACTGTCCTAACGGATACGTTCGTCGTACGTACATCATTGATTTCTGCGGTTAATTCACCCAGTGTTGCTTGTCTGGCATCGCTGACAACTCAATGCAGAAGTCACTCGTCTCGGTCGTTAACTGAAAGGCGTAGCCACTGCGTTTTCCCTAGTGAGAGGTAGAGCGTGGAATTTGGCATTCTCGGCACCTTCTTGACACTGTGTATCTCCGAATATTGAATTCCCTAACGATTTTCGAAATCGTCACATGCGTCTAGCTCCAGTCCTATGTTAAAAGTCTGTTAATGCCCGTCTTTCGGCCATAATCACGTCGGAAACCTTTACATATGAAACGCCTGAAGACAAATGACAGCTCCTACAGTGCAATGCCCTTTTAGACCGTGTGAACGAGTTACTTTCGCCAAGTGTTCATGTGCATGTTGCTATCCCCTGACTTTCGTCATTTCATTGTAAATGTGTGATCTCACTGCTAGCTGAAAGATAATGGTCATCATCAGCGTTTTATATGACTGTGAAATCCAACCAAGAAAAGATAATCGCTTCCATATTTTGTGATGGACTGAGCATCAGTGATACCATCCATGGAAAGAATATACTCAAGGTTGCCACTTTGCCACTTCATCATAACCAGGGCAGGCATAAGGAGACCGTCTATGGATTCAACTGCAAAATGGCAGTCAGCTACCACCCGCCAATCAGCGAGAAGTAATCAGTCGAAAACCAGTGGGAACCTGTCGTAATTGGAGCCACAAGGAGATTTTATCACCTCACACCTCCGCGACGCAGTTCACTCGTACAATTCTTCAAAAATGGTTCAAATGGCTCTGAGCACTGTGGGACTTACCTTCTGAGGTCACCAGTCCCCTAGAACTTAGAACTACTTAAACCTAACTAACCTAAGGATATCACACACATCCGAGGCAGGATTCGAACCTGCGACCGTAGCAGTCGCGCGGTTCCGGACTGAGCGCCTAGAACCGCTCGGCCACCGCGGCCGGCGACGGCATTAAACCTGGGGTATAATAGATGTACTGATTATGGTTTGAACGTCGTCGGCCAACAGAGGGCGTAGTGGCATAGCTACCAGAGTACCATCTGCGTCTAGCCTTTAATAGGGAACGCCCATGCAGACGTACTCTTGTTTACTGCAGCTACTTTGAAAGGGGTCAAATTGTGTCCATCCGAGTGGCGGGATGGTCCTGTCGGAGACTCCCACACAATTCGGACATGCTGCGGCAACTGTGCAACGATGCTGTTATCAGTTGTCAAGTGAACATTCTAACTCCCGTAGAGGAGGTTCTGTACGTCCACGCAGCGCAGACGCCAGTCTGGATGGCCATATTGTGAGGGCAGCAGTGGCAGATCACACAACTACCACAGCACAGATAAGAACGCTTGTGAACACAGACGTGTCGGCACGAACTGTTGCGATAGGGCTATAAACAGTGGGACTACGGACGCCCAACCATCTAGCCCGTCTTCCACTGATGCCGCAGCATCGACGTGCGGGGTTCAGCTAATGCCGCCAGAGGATGACCAGGAAGATGGAATGGCTCGCCATGGGCTTCAGCGATGAAAGCAGATTCTACCTGCACGCAAGTGATGCCTGTTTGTACGCACGACTTGGTGAACGCTGTTTCGCAGAGTGCATTCGTCCAAGATACACTGGATCCACCCCAGACGTTATGGCCTGCGTTGCGATAAGTTACAACTCCGGTTCACCTTTGGCGTTTCTTGAGTGAGCACAAAACAGCGCTCGGTGCGTATAGAACATTGTTAGACCCGCTCTTTTGCCGTTCTTGGAACAGGAAGATGATGTATTGTTCCAACAGGAAGGTAGGAGACGAGGTACTGGCGGAAGTGAAGCTGTGATGAGGGGTCGTGAGTCGTGCTTGGGTAGCTCAGATCGTAGAGCACTTGCCCGCGATAAACAATGGTCCCGCGTTCGAATCTGGTCCGATGCTCAATTTTAATGTGCCAGGAAGTTTCATATCAGCGCACACTCCGCTGCAGAGTGAAAATTTCATTCTGGAAACATCCATCAGGCTGTGGCTAAGCCACGTCTCCGCAATATCCTTTCTTCCAGGAGTGCTAGTTCTGCAAGGTTCGCGGGAGAGCTCCTGTGAAGTTTGGAAAGTAGGAGACGAGGTACTGGCGGAAGTAAAGCTGCGATGACAGGTCGTGAGTCGTGCTTGGGTGGCTCAGCTGGTCGATCACTTGCCCGCGAAATACGAAGATCGCGAGTTAGAGTCTCGGTCCGGCACGCAGTTTTAATCTGCCAGGAAGTTTCAGGATAATGCTCGCCCACACTCCGCCTGTGAACCTCAACGTGCTCCGCAAGATTTGCAGCAACTTCCCTGGGCAGCAAGATCTCCAAACTTGTCTCGAAACGAGTACGTATATAAGTTTTCGAGAAGTTCCAAATATAGTGCGTGCTTCAGTGCGAGATGCTTTTAATAATTTCCACATCGCTACTCTGTCTCGGAATCTGAAAGAAAAACGAAAGACATTCTGGTCATACATAAAGCACACCAGTGGCAAGACGCAATCAGTTCCTTCAGTGCGCGATAACAACCATGAAGTCACTGGTGACAGTGTCATTAAAGCAGAGTTATTAAACACGGCTTTCGAAACTCCTTCACCAATGAAGACCAAGTAAATATTCCTGAATTCCAATAAAGAACAACTGCCGAGATGAGAAGCATAGAAATGGATCTCCTCGGTGTAGCAAAACAGCTTAACTCACTTAATAAAGGCAAGTACTCCGGTCCAGATTGTATACCAGTCAGGTTCCTTTTAGAGTATGCTGATACAATAGCTCCATATTTAGCAATTCTATACAACCGCTCACTCACAGAAAGTTCCGTAACGAAGGACTGTAAAATTGCTTAAGTCGCACCATTACCCAAAATGGGAAATAGGAGTAATCCGCTAAATTATAGGCTCATGTCACTAACGTCACTTTGCAACATAAACTGTGTTCGAAGCCTATGAATTACGTCCAAGAAAACGATTTATTGTGCGACCGCTACGGTCGCGGGTTCGAATCCTGCCTTGGGCATGGTGTGTGATGTCCTTAGCTTAGTTAGGTTTAAGTATTTCTGCATTCTAGGGGACTGATGACCTCAGAAGTTAAGTCCCATAGTGCTCAGAGCCATTTGAACCAAAACGATTCATTAACACACAGTCAGAATGGATTCATAAAATGTCGTTCTCGTGAAACAGAACTAATCCTTTATACTCAAGAAATAATGAGTGCTATCCACAGGGGATGTCAAATTGATTCCATATTTTTAGATTTCCAAAAGGCTTTCGACACCGTTCTTCACAAGCGTCTTCTAACCAAACTGGGTGCCTATGGAATATCGCCTCAGTTGTGCGACTGGATTCGTGATTTCGAATCAGAAAGCTCACAGTTCGTAGTAATAGACGGAAAGTCATCGTGTAAAATAGAAGTAATATCCGGCGCTCCCCAAGGAAGTGTTATATACCCTCTATTATCCATGATCTATATTAACGACGTAGGAAACAATCTGAGTAGCCCTCTTAGATTGTTTGCAGACGATGCTGTTATTTACCGAAGATATCTCTATGGTGCGAAACGTGGCAGTTGACAGTGAATAAAGAAAAGTGTGAAGTTGTTCACATGAATACTAAAGGCAATCCGCTACATTTCAATTACGTGATAAGTTACACAAATCTGGAGGCTGTAAATTCAACTAAATACTTATAGATTACAATTACAATTACAAATCAACTAAATTGGAACGATCACATAGATAATGTTGTGAGTAGAACAAACCAGAAACTGCGATTCATTGGCAGAACACTTAGAGGGTGCAACAGGTCTACTAAAGAGACCACTTATACCACGTTTGTCCCCACTGCTCTGGAGTATTGCTGTGCGGTTTGGGATCCGCATCAGATAGGACTGACGGATAACATCGAAAAGGTTCGAAGAAGGGAGGCTCGTTTTGTATTATCACGAAATAGGGGAGATAGCGCCACAGACACGATACGTGAATTGGAGTGGCAATCATTAAAACAAAGGCGTTTTTCGTTGCTACGTTATCTTCTCACGAAGTTTCAATCACCAGTTTTCTTCTCCGATTGCCAAAACATTCTGTCGGCAACCACCTACACAGAGAGAAGTGATCATCACCTTAAAATAAGAGAAATCAGGGCTCTCACAGAAAAATTTAAGTGTTCGTTTTCCCCGCCCACCGTTCGAGAGTGGAATGGTAGGTAGACAGCATGAAGGTGGTTTATTGAACCCTCTGCCAGGCACTTTATTGTGAATAGCATAGTAATCACGTGGATGTGGATGTACTGGGTGATCAAAAAGTCAGTATAAATTTGAAAACTTAATAAAGCAAGGAATAATGTAGATAGAGAGGTAAAAAATGACACACATTCTAGGAATGACATGGGGTTTTCTTAGAACAAAAAAAGAAAAACCATATTGCCAGAAGCGTGAAAGATCTCTTGCGCGCGTCGTTTGGTGATGATCGTGTGCTCAGCCGCCACTTTCGTCATGCTTGGTTTCCCAGGTCCCCATACCTCAGTCCGTGCGATTATTGGTTTTGGGGTTACCCGAAGTCGCAAGTGTATCGTGATCGACCGACATCTCTAGGGATGCTGAAAGACAACATCCGACGCCAATGCCTCGCCATAACTCCGGACATGCTTCACAGTGCTGTTCACAATATTATTCCTCGACTACAGCTATTGTTGAGGAATGATGGTGGACATGTTGAGCATTTCCTGTAAAGAAGATCATCTTTGTTTTGCCTTACTTTATTGTGCTAATTATTGCTATTCTGATCAGATGAAGCGCCATCTGTCGGACACATTTTTAACGTTTCTATTTTTTCGGTTCTAATAAAACCCCATGTCATTCCAAGCATGTGTGTCAATTTGTACCTCTCTATCTACATTATTCCGTGATTTATTCAGTTTTCAAATTTATACTGACTTTTAGATCACCCGGTACTTTGGAGGGGAAGTGGTTCGGGCGACTCGTCGACCAACAAATCTTGCAGAACTACATGAACGGGTCCATCGGGCGTGGCATAATGAATCCCAGGACAGTATTCGATATCTGTACGATCGACTGCAAGCCAGGGTCAGCGCCTGCATTGCCACCTGTGGAGGTTATGAAACGTCCCCTTAGAAAAATTAATTTGTTGTTGTGCTGATAAACCTCTTACATTATATGCTTTTTAAACAGCTGAGCAAAACTGAACGTACTCAAACATTCACTAAAGTGACACACAATATTTTTGGCGCAACGCAATCTGACTTTCAAAAATCCCTACAAAAGAATGGCCCTGACTAGCATTAACCTATACGTTTCACAAATCACTTACCTCACCAAAAATCTTCGTTACTCGAACTACTGCAATACAGCGAGCGCCACTACTGCCAGCTAAATAAAAGATTCAAACTACGGAAGGCACTAACTACTGATAGGCATAGTTAGCAAACAGCCTACTTACATAGCCCCCATGCTCCCCACAAAAAATTTTACAAATTGTTTTGGGCACTGGCCAACACAGATTTGAAAAAATTTTTCATAATTACAGTAAGAAAAATATCAAATGCACACACTTATTAACACAATGTTGGTCAAAAGCTAAAATTTTCTCACAGTCCGTAAAGACAGTCCTAATCATTCATCACAGTGAAACTGCCGTTTCTTTTCTCAAAGTCTGAGTAGTAAAAGACAATGCGCACGGAAGTAGTGGATTTCCATGCAGTCTTGAAGAAGTAGTGTTGTCCCTCCAACGGAAAGACAGTGCTGACTCTTGACATGCTGACAGGTAATGGGCCATAACAGAGCAAACCCACAGCAGAGTCATTCGGCGTTTTGAAGAATATTGGTAGGTTGGTCATCACAGAGCAGACCCACTGCAGTCCTGGTAGAGATTATGGTATTGGTGGGCCATCAGAGGTGCAGACCCGCTGCGGTCCTTGTAGAATTAATGGTATTGGTGGGCCATCAAAGATGCAGACCCACTGTAGTCCTTGTAGAAATGGCCAGCAGCCATCTGTTGTGACTGTGTATGTGCACAATCACCATTGAAGAGTCTTGTGGGTAATATAGCAAGTCCATAACCACTACTTGTGCACTCACAAACTTTTTGGAATTGTCCTTAGAACCAGCAATGCTGTTATCCAGTCCCTTGCTGAATTATTAACACACGTGCAAACACTAACAGTCCCTACTTCTCACATATTGTCCATATACTATGACCAACAGAACCGTGTGCAGTGAAATGGAACTTACAAGTTAATAATATGATGAACTGGTGTCAATTACAATTTTATAACATACGAATACAATTACAAAGGTACAAAATACATCATTAAAGAACATAACAATACAGATAACATTTGTAGTACAAGCTTTACAAAAGAATCGAAATAACATACACATCAGTGTTACAGGAATTATGACATGAGTACATACATGAAAGATCAGGATAACTTTCGAAACATCAACTTCACACATGAGCATTAAAACAAAACAGAATAAATAATGTCCATGAATGTAATCATTTTCTGTACTCTATATGAACTATTGCATTTAATTTTCTTTTTCCGGCAGTGTAGATTCTTCCTCGTCTGTATTGCTCTCTGCCAAGGAGCTACTGTGAATTCTTAGAGACGCCATTACTGGCTACTGGCCTGGAGGGGTGTAGGAGACTTCGCCCGTACTCCCCGTGCGAGAAGACACGCGCGTGGCTGGGTCGCTGCGTCTGACAGAGGTTTTTTAGGGGGTAAGGGCGGAGGCAGACAGCAAGGAGAGGGGCCCTGTATCCCATCCCTGCTAGGGCGCGGGTGTGGGAAGGACCGGCAGAGTTAATAGCCGATAAGGCGACGACAGCCAGCAGGGCCCGTGATTGCATTACTCCGGGCCGCGCGGTGTGTAGCGCTGGCGGGGCTGGGCGAGACGACGGGCCGGCGACACGGCCCGCCTCATCGCCGCACCGCAGCCGAGGGCGGAGCAGCGCCGGCTGCAACTTTTATAAGAATATTAGTGTCTCCGGGTCGCTCGTGCGGGATTAAGTTACAGCCGTCCGCTCCCCTAATTACACTGTCTGCTGCGGGACGTTAAGAAAAAGGCGCACGAGGATGGGTAGGAATGGTGGGGGGGCTGCAGGGGAGGGGCCGGGGTGGCGGGAGACGAAGGGTGGGGGGAGAGAAAAGAAGCGGAGCCGTGCGCGCTGTAATCCGAGAGCGCATAATGGCGCCGGCGGCAGCCGACGTCACACGGCGGCGCCCTGCAGACTGCGCCGTGTCCCTGTGGAGACGTTCCGCTCGAATTCAATACAGGTCTTACAACTGTAGCAAATAACGGGGAGACCGTTTCAAGTTTATATGAAACCAGACCCTTCATCGCGGCCTGTTCTACATTGAATTCGAGTCATTCATTGTTGCCTGCTTCGCCATTCACGTACACACTTGTTGAGTACACTGCTTCATTATTTGTACTCCATTTTGCACGACCAAGACAGAAAGCAAAACAATGGGGATCATCTTGGAGAGAGCAATTGACTGCGAATCCCGCCTCTAGTATGATCGTACATTCGATGAAAAACGATTGTTTAAGAAAAAAGTACCACCATGGCTCTGTCTTCAGAACGACTTTACTGTCTCCGCACGACTAAAGTGCGCGTCATTTATGACGGCGGCCGAGTTTAGGTTCGTTCTGCGCATCTGACGTCACAAAAAACAGTCAGCCAATGAACAGAGAACGATGTTGCCATAGCTCGACTGCAGTGCAGAGAGCACGGACGAGTGTGTTCAGTTTTAGAAACGTTCAGTCATAAATAAAGTAATTTATACCAATTGCTTCATATTCTATTAATTAATTAAACCAAAAAAGCAATAAGCCTCCTAATTCAGGCGATAGCAAGGAAAGGTGTTTGTATCATTTTCACAAACCGCTTTTTCGCAATAAAGAACAGTGGTAATTGTTTATTTCCTATTGTACCTCGATGAAACGTGAGTAATTCATAATCATACCAACAGTGTTTGTCAGTATTTGAGTGATATTTTAAAGTCCTGCAGGAGATATATTGAATGACAAGTTGCGACACGGTAGCTCAGTGTCTTCAGTCAGAGGGCTAGATGCCCTCTGTAATAATAATAAAAAAAAAAAACACTGAATTAATGGATCAACAACGAACTTCAATAGGCGTCAGGGGACGTCTGCCACAAACAATTGCAACGAAATAAAACGAACAACATGAGATTAAAAAAAAAGTGTATGGCTGCTAAGCGAAAGGTTCTGAGTTCGAACCTTGGTCAATGCCTAATATTTTCTTTATTTAAAAAAAATCTAAGTGTCTTACTTCATGAATTCGTTTGAATGTAATGTTTTAAAATTTCTAGTGGCAACTAAAGTCGACCACACGGAAAGTATACGCTATGGACTTTTACCTCTGCAAACTCTTCAAAATTTCGTCCAATGGTTTACTACATCTAATGCAGCACAATAACAGCGTTGAACATCGAAACAAAATTGTCATCTATAGGGGGAAGGTATCAGTCAAGAAGATGTGTAAAAATCAAATTTTTGGGCCTATTAGTTTTTGTGAAATCGAATGATAAAGTGTGTCAAAGCAGTCCAAACATCATGTGTCTGCACAAGCGAGCAGTGCAATGATGACAAAATCGCGCACATTGCGGAATGCGGGGAGCACGGCCCTGTAGCAGCGAAAGGGTTAATGCTGCCATGGTGGCTTTACTTCACAAACTGCGCGCTCTCCCCTAAACGTGTTTGCGAACTATGCTATGGCGCTGCTTCTCTTGGCGCGTACAACTGGCAACGCAGCAATCTCCCGCGTCTGGGCGGGCATGCGCGAGCCGCCAAGATAAAAGAATTGAACCATAGTTGCCGCCAAATTGGAGACAACATGGTGACAAGTAGAGACTCCAGCACAAAGCTAGCCCACGTGTACTAGTAACGAGGACTGCACAATAAATGTGCCTAGGGAAACTGACACTCTTTTGGCAGTAGTGGGGCCTGAAGATGGCGGTAATGTGCCGCCGAAACTAGTCGTGTCAGACAATACAGCCTTCCTCAAGATACATTTGTGGTGGTAATTTCTCTCATACGAGGGTAGCCCCAAAAGAGAGGTCTCATGTTTTTTTTATAAGTACAGAATTCTGTTTGTGTGACAGTTGGTCACACTGTTATGAAGAGTTCTTCACTCGCTGTGTGTAAACATGCGCACGCCGCGTTGAGGCGCTCAGTCTTGGCTTGGCAGCCGTTGAGAATGGAGCTCCCGTTAGATGTTACCGCCACGTGCGAATTGCACGCAGTTATTCGATTTTTGAACGCAAAGGGCACTGCGCCGATTGAAATCCATCGCACATTGACGGAAGTGTATGGTGAGTCGTGAATGGATGTCAAAAATGTTCGTAAATAGTGTAGAGAGTTTGCAGCTGGTCGGAGCGAAATTCACGACGAACAAATAAGCGGGAGAAGGTCAATTTCTGAGGAGACAGTGTTGAAGGTTGAGCTAAGCACGCATGAAGATCGGCGGATCACCCTGGATGATCTTTGCACGTTGGTTCCTGAGGATTCCCGAAGCACCGCTAACAGAATTTCAACGGAAACATTGAACTACCGGAAGTTGTGCGGAAGGTGTGTGCCACGCATGCTGACTGAGGACCACATGCGGCAACGAGTTTATGCTTCCCGCGCATTTCTTGACCGCCTTGCAGCCAAACAGGACAACTTTCTGGACTCAGTTGTCACGGGTGACGAAACCTCGACATACCAGTCTACACCTGAGACCAAGCAACAATCACGACAGTGGCGGCATCCTTCTTCACAGCATGGCGGCGAGCTGGTATGACATTGGCATACAAAACTTGCCACAGCGTCTACAAAAATGTATCGAAAGAAATGATGATTATGTCGAAAAATAGCTAAAGGTATCACCCGTGGTCTAGGGGTAGTGTCTTTGATTCATGTTCCGGGAAAATCAGGAATACAGAAATACAAGTCGCTCAGGAATGAAATAAATAGGAAGTGCAGGGAAGCTAAGACGAAATGGCTGCAGGAAAAATGTGAAGACATCGAAAAAGATATGATTGTCGCAAGGACAGACTCAGCATACAGGAAAGTCAAAACAACCTTTGGTGACATTAAAAGCATCGGTGGTAACATTAACAGTTTGGCTTTAGGAAAAGTAAAGGGACGAGAGAGGCAATTCTGACGTTACGGCTAATAATGGAAGCAAGGCTAAACAAAAATCAAGTCACTTTCATAGGATTTGTCGACCTGGAAAAAGCGTTCGACAATATAAAATGGTGCAAGCTGTTCGAGATTCTGAAAAAAGTAGGGGTAAGCTATAGGGAGAGACGGGTCATATACAATATGTACAACAACCAAGAGGGAATAATAAGAGTGGACGATCAAGAACGAAGTGCTCGTATTAAGAAGGGTGTAAGACAAGGCTGTAGCCTTTCGCCCCTACTCTTCAATCTGTACATCGAGGAAGCAATGATGGAAATAAAAGAAAGGTTCAGGAGTGGAATTAAAATACAAGGTGAAAGGATATCAAAAATACGATTCGCTGATGGCATTGCTATCCTGAGTGAAAGTGAAGAAGAATTAAATGATCTGCTGAACGGAATGAACAGTCTAATGAGTACACAGTATGGTTTGAGAGTAAATTGGAGAAAGACGAAGGTAATGAGAAGTAGTAGAAATGAGAACAGCGAGAAACTTAACATCAGGATTGATGGTCACGAAGTCAATGAAGTTAAGGAATTCTGCTACCTAGGCAGTAAAATAACCAATGACGGACGGAGCAAGGAGGACATCAAAAGCAGACTCGCTATGGCAAAAAAGGCATTTCCGGCCAAGAGAAGTCTACTAATATCAAATACCGGCGTTAATTTGAGGAAGAAATTTCTGAGGATGTACGTCTGGAGTACAGCATTGTATGGTAGTGAAACATGGACTGTGGGAAAACCGGAGTAGAAGAGAATCGAAGCATTTGAGATGTGGTGCTATAGACGAATGTTGAAAATTAGGTGGACTGATAAGGTAAGGAATCAGGAGGTTCTACACAGAATCGGAGAGGAAAGGAATATGTGGGAAACACTGATAAGGAGAAGGGACAGGATGATAGGTGATCCACTAAGACATGAGGGAATGACTTCCATGGTACTAGAGGGAGCTGTAGAGGGCAAAAACTGTAGAGGAAGACAGAGATTGGAATACGTCAAGCAAATAATTGAGGACGTAGGTTGCAAGTGCTACTCTGAGATGAAGAGGTTAGCACAGGAAAGGAATTTGTGGCGGGCCGCATCAAACCAGTCAGTAGACTGATGCCCAAAAAAAAAAACGTACTCATAAAAAATAGGAGACCTTACCTATGGGATTACCCTTGTATACATCAACAGCTGAAGTCCCTCGCCCATGCAATTGGATGGATATCCACAAGTAATCGAATATATTGCACCTACAAGAAGATAACGCGGTAATTGGATTTTTATAATTTATTCTTACATTTATGCTAAATAAAGTTCAAAACTCAAATACGAATACACGAGAGCTGTTCGATGCAACTCTAAAAAATTTTCAATAAAGTCGTCTTTGAAGCTTCCTATGCCCGTTTAAGGGAGTTTCTGATCTAGAACGATGGAAAGCAGTTCTTTTTCATAATTTTCAGCCCTGAACTACAAAAATTACACCTGAAAAAAGAATTGTTCAGTTGTGAAAGTGTTGTAGAAGTTACAGCGTGTTGAACGGAATCGTGCGATGATCGAAATCTGGGCTGCTGTGGGCTCGCGATGAATTAGTTAAAAAAAGATCCGACTAGTGTACGGATATCTATAACGGAACAGTAATCAACCAGTTGCATATTAAAGAAAGTTAATTTCTTTACCGCTTTCGGTCACTTAGTGCCCTTCTTCAGATGACCTGACAATTTGTAAGTGTCAACAATAAGATGCATACAACAAAATCCCGTAGTCATAGACACCACGACTCACTTGACCGTTGCATTTTGCTATACGCATTTTACTGCTCACCCTCCAGGTTGGGGGTTGGGCATGGGGCTAATAACCCCATACTGTAAAAAAAAAAAAAAAGAAAAAAAAGAAAAAAAAGGAATATTACGGAAATTCAACAGAAGCCTCGGAAACTGGATGGAAAGCATGTATCACGACCCCGGCAAAGAAAACGGATAAAGGATCTAACAGTAGCATCGTGGAATGTGAGGACAATGCTTCAGCCTGGAAAAATGAAAGAAATAGCCAATGAAATTTTAAAATTCAAGTATGGTATTGTAGGGCTACAGGAAATAAGATGGCAGGGGAATGGGCAGATAGATAAACCTGAGTACTCATTGGTATATAGTGGACCAGAAGAAAGAACAGGCCAACTTGGAACAGGGTTTATAATAACTAGGGAAATTAGGAGAAGCCTTCTAGAATTTGAACCTATAAATGAAAGGATGTGCAGACTCAGACTAAAAGGTAAATTTAGGAATATATCAATAGTTAATGCACATGCACCAACAGAGGACAAAGAGGATAAAATTAAAGAACAATTCTACGAAGACTTCGAAAAAGTATGCTGTGCAGTACCTAAATATGACCTGATGCTAGTAATAGGAGATTTTAATGCAAAAATAGGGAGGAATGAACATCCGTATGGAGTTTCTGGAAAATATTCACTACATGAAGAAAACAATGAGAATGGAGACTTACTATGCCAATTCGCAGCAAGGAATAATATGATTATTAAAAGTACCTGCTTTCCACATAAAAGGATCCATCTGGGTACTTGGAAGTCTGCAGCCAATGGAGTAGTCAATCAGATTGACCATATTTTAGTGATTGCACGCCACTCCACGTCAGTTACGGATGTACGGAGCTGCAGAGGACCAAACTGTGATTCAGACCACTTTTTGATAAAATCAGTCTTGAGAGAGAAACTGTCACTAACAAAGGGCAACAGAATGGGAAAGATGATGAAATGGAATACAGACAAACTGAACATCCCTGATGAAGTAAAAAAAATACCAAGTAACACTAAGCAGAAAGCTGAGCAATGAAGAGACCACAGTAGGAGTAGATGAAAGGTGGAACAGGTTTGAAAAAGCCATTAAGGATGCTGCAGAGGAAATAATAGGCATAAGAAGGAACAGAAGAACCCAGGAGTGGTTTGATGAAGATTGCAGGTCAGCAATAGAGGAAAAGAACAGGGCAAGAACAAAAGTGCTACAGAGAGAAACCAGAAATAATGTGGAACAATATAGAGAATTAAGGAGAAGAGCTAACAGACTGTGCAAGAGAAAGAAAAGAGAGTGGAATAAGAAGAAATTTCAAGAACTAGAAGAACTAAAGGAACAGAGTGAAATAAGAAAGTTCTATCATGCCATAGGCAAAATGAAGAATAGATTCCAACCAAAAATAACGGCCTGTTCCAGTAAAGATGGGAAAATGATAAGGGAGGAAGAACAGATAGTGGGAAGATGGGCAGAGTATTTCAAAGATACACTAAGCACCAGCCTAGAAGATGAAGAGACAGCTGCACAGGAGGGAAGAGTGGAGCTGGAAGTAGACAATGAAACCAATGAGGCAAGAAAGCCAACACTAAAAGAGGTCTCCCAGGCTGTGCACAAGTCAAAAAACAATCGAGCCCCTGGGGAAGACAGCATAATTGCTGAATTAATAAAAACTGGTGGTGAGGCTGTAATAAAGGAACTGCACACATTAATATCAGATATATGGGAAACAGAAACTATGCCAGATAATTGGAAAATTGGAATAATAGTCCCCATTTATAAGAAAGGGGACAGAACAGCATGTGAAAACTATAGAGGTGTAACACTCCTAAGTACAGCTTATAAGATCTTCACAAGTATATTAAACGAAAGGATACAGAAGTGTGCAGAAGGCATACTAGGGGAATATCAGTGTGGCTTTCGACCAGGCAGAGGAGCAACTGATCAAATATTTGTGATAAGGCAAATGATGGAAAAGTTCTATGAATACGATATAGATCTGCATTTCTTATTCATCGATTTCAAACAAGCCTTTGACAGCATAAATCAGCAAGAACTATATAGAGTACTGAAAGAAGTTGGTGTATGTGCTAAATTAATAAGACTAATCAGAATGACAATGACAGAGACAAGAGCAAAAGTAAAGGTCCTTAGCAGAACAAGTGATAGCTTTGACTTTAATAAAGGTGTGAAGCAAGGGGATAGTCTCTCCACTGTCCTATTCAACATAGCCCTGCATAGTGCAGTAAATAAAATCAACAATAGAGGCACCATATTTATGAAAACTAGCCAGATATGTGCATACGCTGATGACATTGCTATAGTAGGAAGAAATACCAATACACTCCTAGAAACATACCGGGCAATGGAAACAGAAGCCTTAAAAATTGGCCTCATAGTAAATGAAAACAAAACAAAATATATGGTAATGTCACAATCTGAGGCCAGAAGAACCCCTAAAAACCTAAACATCAATGGGAAATGCTTCAATGGAGTGTCCTCTTTTAACTACTTGGGAGCCCTAATAACAAATGATAACAGTATTGGAAAGGCTATAAGGGAAAGAATCCAAGCAGGAAACAGAGCTTACTTTGCAAATATGCAGCTCTTCAAAAATAGCCTTGTTACAAGAAAAACTAAACTGCTAATATATAATTCCCTAGTCCGCCCAGTTATCACATACGGCTCAGAGGTATGGACGTTGACAGAACACGATAAAAATGCTCTAAGAAGCATTGAGCGGAAAATACTACTCAAAATCTATGGGCCAATAAAGGAGGAAGAAGGCTGTAGAATACGCTACAATGCCGAATTACAAGAGTTAATACAAGGCAGGGACATAGTAAAATTTGTGAAATCACAGCGAATACGATGGCTAGGACACTTGGAGAGAATGGCAGAGGATAGAATTCCAAAGTAAATGATGAAAGGTATGATCCATTCAGTTAGGCGAAAAGGGAGACCTAGAATAAGATTGATCTATGAGGTAATAATGGATATCAGCAATATGGGAGTCCGGGGGTGGAAAAGAGCAGCATATAACCGAGAAGTGTGGAGGAAGATTGTTGAAGAAGCCAAGGCTCACCAAGGGCTGTAGAGCTACTGAAGAAGAAGAAGAAGAAGAGATTTTACTTCTCACACTGGCAAATAACGCGATATAGATGTAACTTTCTGGTGAATTGCGCTCAGTGATCGAAAGCGGTAAGGAAATTAAATTGTTTTAATACGCAACTGGTTGCCTACTATTTCGTCATATACAACTACAGTTGCTGAAGATGGATAAACTACTAATTACGAATTTCTGTCCAATGAAAGTTTGCTTAAAAGATGAACCGATGCCAATACGCAAACGACAACGAGAGCTTCACTGCGTGCATTTGGAAACTGGTACCGAAACATCTTCATTATGGGGCAAAACTATTGAAATAGCACCATATATGGCTGCATATATATTCAACAAATGTTATTTATCTGTTCTGAAGACTATGAATGTGTTACGAATCGTGATAGAGACAAACAGCAAAACCTTGCCTGAGTAGTCTGAGACGAAACACACGGCCGCTGCGTTGCCAGGATTGGAAAAAAAACAGCGCTCAATTTGAAATCAGAGCAGGTTCGAGGAAGAGGAAGGATGCCTCTATAGTCCTCGGCTGGCAGATTAGCCGTAATTTTTGAAACAATATTATTTTTGTTACTACAAACAACAGCGTGCGAGCGTTCCACGGATTCAACAGGTTAACCGATTGATCTGGTTTTTTTTAATATGAAAGATATTTTAAATTTAGGGGGCCCTTTTTTATTCTAATTAAATTTTTTTTATAGTTAAAACTTAGTAAAACATGCCAAGAAAATGCCATGTTTTTCAAATAGCTATCATTTCGTTTCGTCTTGCTACTTTTCAAATCCCCTTGCGATGGTACCCTAAATTCATTATAATTTAAGAATTTTCTTTTATGGATTTTCAAAAATTGTCACAAGTGCTGTACAACGCTTTACGCAAACCAAGACCGGCCATTTTTAAATTTTATGCAATAAAAACAACAACAACCACCTGCATAAAATAGTTTTATACTTCCCTCATTTCTCGAGTCTCTCGAACAGAATAGCTGCGTAATGCGCTAAAGTAAGGTTTATTTGCACGAAGGCAGTTTGGTTGTGTAGTAAGGTGTTCGCCTGCCATATAGGCGCCTGGCTTCAACTCCTTGGAACATTCGAATTTTTAAACAAAAGTGCATGTTACTAGAGTATTAAAGCGACGAGGAAAATGTATTAAGACACAAAAACGAATCACTGTAGCACTTGATTCTGGTAATCGTTGAATTCGGTTCGAGAACCTACGTCACTTAAATACAAAATTTGTTAACTGTACCTCAATTAGCACGTATCCGTCATGTAAGGAAAAAAAACGCACTTCTTCTTATTTCTAATTGCACGTCGCACACAAAAAATCGAGTTTTCACTGGAATTATAAAGTCTTAATTACGTATTTTTCATAAAAGTCTGCTTGAAATTAACAAAATTACAAATTATATTTACTCTTATCTTCATGTAAGCTCGAGGACCATACACCTTCGTCTGAAGATATACCACAGCCGAGAATCGAAGTCACGACGCCTACACAGCAAACGAGCATTCCGTCACATAGCCACTCCAGCTGTAGAGAAGATAGTCCACAAGCTACTAACTAAAGACCCTGAAAGCACTTCAAAATTGCTTTTGTCAAGAACTTTTGAGATTTGTATCGAGTTGTTAAAGATGATTTATATTCGAAATCTGGACTTCACGTAGCATAGAAAAAAGATTGCCGTCCAGTCTCCTTGTGGGTCAAACGCCTTTCACAAATCAGGAAACATCACGTCTACTTGGTTTCCCTAGTCTGTGGTTTTCAGTGTGTATTGTGAGAAGAGCGCGACTTGAGTTTCGCATGATCGATGCTTTCGGAAGAAGTCGAACTGTTCGAGATACCTCATTCTCCTGCTTGTATTCCTCGAAACGTACCTGGCCAAGAAGAGTGAGGATTCTCCTTCCTGTTCTTCAGCTTGCCAAAAGACAGTGTGATCCTTCCTTCGCTGACTGTTTATTTACTCTTAGTGATACAGGGTACACCATGTCCTCGTTTCAACGTTTTGCTATTATCAAGCGTAATTGTGAAGTTGTTATATAAGATATAGTATTGCATCTTATGTCTAATTAGTTATGTCCACATGTGTAAAGTTACTTTTGACAGGTTCCTTGACAGCTTAGACTTCAGAGTTGCTACATGGTTACTATGAAAATGCCCTAAAAATTCTACACTAAATACCTAGACTGAATATTTTGGAGGAAATTAAAATTTACACTTCTACCGAAAAATAACCAGAAGACATCCTCAACGAACAAACAGATTTTAAACGTAAAATAACCTCGAAATTTTTATTGACGTTATAAAAGAATCAGGGTAAATTATAACGATAAACCCGAAGCAAAAGGTCCCGAGTTCGAGTCTCGGTCGGGCACACAGTTTTAATCTGCCAGGAAGTTTCAGAACACTTATCATTTACGGAAAAATTACAAATAACGTTTCTGAAAAATTAAACGTAATCACTTACTTTGGAAAAAAACACCATTGAAATTGCAAACATACAGCATCGTTGTAGTTGAAGCTGTCAAAAAAAGCGTTACAGGATCATCCAGATACAAAGTAAACATATAAATAACATGATCATATTATAATAAAAAGACAAGAAGCATTTAAGTTCCAAGATGCCATATGGACCACATCATATCAGCTAAGACATAAGCATATACATTTAATAATGGCGAAACGCTGAAAAGAGTTCGTCCTGTAACCTGTATCAGTAAGAGTAAATAAATAATTAGTTGAGGAAGGACTCGTATTAAAATAAAAGAGTGATTCTTGTGTAGTTTTTTTCCTAAAACCCTAAGTAGATGCAGTTTACAGTACCTTGTTAACAGCTACCTAAGGTGGCCGTAGCAGAGAGACAATGCCACGTTCTGAGGGACGACAGTGTTTGAGAAAAGTGGACTGCACACGAGATGTTAACTGGTCTTAGATAAATTAAAGTTAAATGTCCAATAGAATTGAAGGCTGTACTTGACTGGGTAACTGAAGCTAAACTTAACGGGAAATGAAGATAAGTTTCGCTGGTCCCCAGCGCCATATTTTCTGTCCTTGGGGAAAAAATGATATCAATCCTGACATCGATAGACCTACTCAGAACTTAGTGAGATTTGTGAAGATGGTATCACATGTGGCACTGGAGATTGTATACCTTTCGTAAGTGTCCTAGTTAAAAAAATTCTTCTCAAAAAAGTCATAAGACAGCTTTTAAACACGAAAGAGACCTTTATCTGTATAAATAAAAACTCTCTCTCACAGATATAATTTTTGGGAATTTTTGTAACAATGTTTCCCAATTATGAAATATATTAAAAAATTTAACATTATATACATTAAAAAATAGGGACGTAATAACACACACGTATTCCAATACAACTTTATGTCAAAATTTCAGTGTTCGGTCAAAAACTTTTGGATATTTGCGATTCGGTGCGTTTACAGTTCTTATGTAAGTATAAACATAGATGTTCCTTTCTGCAAACTATCAACTCTCTGAAAGTTCTTCACGGATTTTGACATTTTGAAAAAAACATTGTATTCGAATACTCACGTGTTGTTCACTACTGGAACGTTGGTTTGTATAAAATAATTATTTTTCGGAGGTTGTCGACTTGTTACTTTGAAATTTTGACACAACGTTGAATTATAATATGGGCACGTATTTAGGTACCTAATTCCTTAGTATGTATTTCTGAGTAAAGTAATACTGTATATACATATATAGTTTTTCAAATTTTTGGGAATTTGAAAATGTGCCTTTCCGATTTACTTGGTTATTTAAATTGAAGTGCACCAGCGGAATCTTCTGCCTTGTTGCTGTTAGCGTTCTGGTTACCTGCCCTGGCCGTTGGCGTAAATTCAGGCAGTGTATTTTCCTTATCATGTTGTCACTGTCCAGCACGGTGTGTATTTTGACAGCTCAATATATAATTGGTTGTGGTCGCCTATACCTTCTACGTTGTTCCATTGAACTCCCTGCTGTGTACCGGTCAGGTGAAGCGGAGGTTAGCTTGTCGTTGAGTCCGTTGACTGTCTGTCGGTTGGGCTGTGGTCGGATCGACAATGGTTGGGCCGACTGCCTACCTCACCTAAGCGAGCGTTAGTGTTTGAATTCCAGGCTGACCCTCGGAACTTCTGAGCGCCCTTGGGTGTACTGCCTTTTCTAGTTTGTACTTGTTGTTTGTAATTGTATTGGTTCTAGCCGATTTTTAGATTGAGGTTATTTTGCCCTTAAGGTGTCAGATGGTTTGGGCCTTCAGCCTAATTTAAGAACTGTATTACGTAAAGCCTTTGGTATTTTTAAAATTAATGTTATTGCATCTTAAGTGTTGGACATTCAGCCGATTTTGAATTTAAGTTGTTTGCTCTTAAAGCGACAAATTATTTCGGCCTTCAGCGTAATTAAGGAACCGTTTTAAGATAAGGCTTTGCCTTTTAAATTTCTGATTTTGGTCGAGGTTTAAGTTATTGGCTTTCAGCCGTTTTTAAATTAAAGTGGTCTTGCCCTTAAGACACGTGATCCTACGGCGCATTCAGCTGCTAATTTCGATCCAAAACTAAAGCTGTGTGTGTGTGTTTTTTTTTTAATTCTTGTCTCTTGTAATTTTTGATCAAATAAAAGGTTGTACGTTCGAGTGTAACTGACAGCCGCTTATTTTGGCCCCTTTCCACAACTTAAATTACCTGTCCTGTCCTGCGGGTTTAGCCGGGCGTTTCAAATAAGGGCTGCAGCTTCAGCCAAACGAGCAATTAGCTGTTCTGGAGTGTATATCTGTATCCCATACACCAAACGCTTTACCTCCTCCATAAAAATAAATCCTTAGGAGATACACAACACCTTTAAAACAATGTTTATCACACGGCAGTTTGAACTCTATTTCTGGACATCACCTCATAGACTCTTAGCGACGTAACAGCGCCCCTGTACAATTTTTCTTGTATAAACGTTTTCTTTTAATCTTCTCTACACACTCTTAAATCTGTTATACGTACAGTAGTTTCTTTACACTCTATAAAATGTTTTGCAGTGCTGTAGTGGATCGCGTATGCTATATGAAAGTCATTTTGTATTCATATCGGAGGCCGGAATGTCCGTGCGGTTCTAGACGCTACAGTCTGGAACCGAGCGACCGCTACGGTCGCAGGTTCGAATCCTGCCTCGGGGTTGGATGTGTGTGATGTCCTTAGGTTAGTTAGGTTTAAGTAGTTCTCAGTTCTAGGCGACTGATGACCTCAGAAGTTAAGTCGCATAGTGCTCAGAGCCATTTGAACCATTTATATTCATATCGAGGAAGTACTATTTTTACTTTAGTCTTTGAAAGATGTGAAGGTATTGCTGTTTAAAGTGTCTCTAGAATTTTTAGAGACCGTAATCTTGCAGATTCCAGGAAGTACTGAAATCTTTATGACTAATCGACAAAAGGCTATACCCTATAACCCAAAGGCAGCATCAACACCCATTGGTTGTAATTTGTCTCAATCGTAAAAGAGCGTGACCGCGCGTCCTGAAGGAGCGGATTATCTACGCTAGGCCAAACGAGAGCAAAATGGAAGTTTCATAGGTTCTATCAAACAGTCCATAAAGAAGGCAGATGATAGACAAAGCACAAAATAACGGATCCAAATTCTGTGAAGGAAGGAGTTAGCACCACCAAGCAGTTAATCTTCAAGCAACGAGGAATCATTACATTTGAATAACACAGCAATGACAATGTGTGCATTGCTTGTTAGGGTGCCCTGTATGACAAAAGAGGACCCAAGTGTCACTCGACCCAGTGCACTGGATGTAAGAAGTGCTTGCATGAGAACTGTGGAAATGGCACTGAGTACTGCAATATTTGTAAAACGTGAATCAGATAATAATGAACAGCAAATGAACGCCTTAATCTACCAACAACCAACTGCTTACTTCCAGACTAGTATTCTTCGTATTTTTCATAATCAAAATAAATTATTTTTCTGTGTTATGTATTGATTTAGGCATTAAGTTGTTTCCACACATTTGTACCTTTCTCCAGTATAGGTGGCGTCTTACACAGCCATGGGTGGAAGATGGCAGTTGTACAGTGCTTTCAATACCATAATGTATCTATCACGTACTCAGATTTTTACTGTTTATATTTTCAGTGTAGCTCTTTGCAGGATTATACTTTAACTCAGACTGAATTGCAAGCTTCTTGGATGGGTGATTTAACCATTATGGAAGAAAACTGCATTACTACGGCATCTAGATCCATACCGACTTACCTCCTGGGTTACAGATACCGAAGTATGGAACTATAAATACCACCCATTTAGCTGAGGATCGGTTTATTGCATTTCCTGATGAAAATAAATTGCAGTAGGATGTACATAAGTTACATATGTTGGACAAATAATTTAATATGGAATGTTCAGTTAGTAAAACTGAGATAATGGCATTTAAAGAAGGTGAGCCAATCAGATGAAAATTTGATATCAATAATTATTGATTGATATCAATAATTAATTCAGGAATAAGCTACCAGCATAATACGAACATATATAAGAAGCTTCATAAGTTTAAGTGTACACAGGGTGGTCAGAAACCATCTGAAAAAACATTAAGGCTGTGGCATGGTTGGATGTGCTGAAAAATAATTTTTAAGAAAGAAAGCGATACGTAGCGCCGTTACTTAGCACTGAAATTAGGCAATCATTTCGTTGTGTGCACAAATTCAAACGAATCGCCAGAGACAGTGTTACCAAATGTGTCAGTTTGATTACTTAATAACGAACAAAAGAGCGATATAAAAATTGGGCTTGGGACGTAGTAAGGATCGAACCCTTGCCAAAGGTAGAGGAGTGTCGTGTGCCGTCATCTACGCTACGAGAAAGACTCACACTAATTGTATATGGCGAGCCGCTTGTATTTGCACATGCAGCGGCCTGATTGCCTAACGGCTCAACGTATACAATTTTTCTCGTAACAAATATTTCTCAGCTTGCAACACCCTTACAATCTTTTCAATCTGTTTCTGCCGACCCTGAATATGTCACTATTAATAAAATCTTAAGGAACGGAGGTAGAAAGGAAACGTATGTATAGTTTTATAAGGCTATAGCAGTGACATCTGAACGGGAGTGAAACTTAAGAGGGATACGGAGAAAGTACAGGAAGATGAAGTGGGATTTTTAAGAACAGGAAATGCTGTACACGCCCACAGCGTATTAGGAATGGAAAAATTAGAGACGAACTGAAAGGTGAAATAACAGAATACAAAAATATAGGAGCATTTGGAAAGATAATATGAGCAGAATTCCAGAGGAGAATTTGACAACGTAGGGGACCGAGTCCAAGAAGGAGAAACTGTTAGGCCGAAGATAAGGTAGGCTCAACAATAACTTTTGAAGATGGAACACGCAGTTAACCGAATCTCTTGAAGTGAAGACGACGATGATGGCTTGCAAAACTATTCGTTCGTCGACGGGTAGTGGTAATCATTGCTAAAAGGGGAGCTTTGCTTTTTTTAAAAAAGAAAAAAAGTGAATTGATAATATTAGAACGGTATTTCTTTGGTGTGCAGAGAGTACCGAGCGTAAAGCACCGTGCAGGTATGTGTAAGGATGGGGCTACGTTTTTCAACGTTTTGTTAGCTGAGTATCCGTGTCTCTATTTCTTCTGTATGCCTGTATGTGATAGATGATATCAGACCTGAATATACAGGGTTGCATGTATCACGTTTTTCGCTGTTGGTGTAACCGAGAGGACCGTTGTTGAATACTGCGGTGGGATTAAGAGCATCTTTCTTGAAACAGCTGAGCTGAAAAGAGGCAGGTAGGCGGGCGTGGTAGCGAGGTGCCTGGCAGTGCCGGCGGGCAGGCGTCCGCGGGGAGAAGTTAAGCCGGTTAGCAATCAAACTAATGCGCGCCGCTGCCAGAAAGTTTTGAGGCCGCGATCGAGCGTGCGGTGATCCACTCGCTCTGAGCGCCGCGGCTGGGTATGGGTGGTGCAGAGTGGAGGAAAAAGTTGCCCGCTCGTCTGTCACGGTCGCCACGATGCGCGGTGGCGGTGAGGGGGGGGGGGGGGGGAAGGGGGGCACCGAGTCGCGAAATGACTAACCGTGTCTCTCCAGAGCGCTCTCTCTAGGCGCACTTCAAAGCTCCAATTTTTCAGCTTAAGTCACTTTTATACCAGCATTTATTGGCAACACGCGTTTGAGCAGCATGCGGCAATCATCTGGTGGCTCAGCATTACTGCCCACCAGTGAGTTTATGCTCAGAATAAACCACAAAATCGACAATGACACTTCGGAACATAATCTCACTGGTACGTCACCCCCCCCCCCCCCGCCCCGTCCGCCTCACCTCTGCTCCCCCCTCCCGCCAAAAACAAGGCCTTTGTCACTTGACTTGCATTCGCAAATTATAATTAATGTTAAAATAACACTTGAGCAAATGTTAACATGGCGTCGAAATGCTTTGTTAAATTGAGTACAGGACAGAAAATGTGGCTGGGATATTGTTAATTTTAAAAGTTCCTATATAAAGTCTCAGACCTCCACGCATTTAATACACTACGAACAAATTTTAATACGTAATGAAATGAAACGGTAATCAGACATTGAAATGAATAGAAAGGTGAGAAGTAATAGTTTCTGCCGAGACGTGAATCGCACACGGATTTCGCGGTTTACACACTCGGTTAGCTTAAATGCCTTGGCAATCTGAGCACACTTGCCGTCTGACTCATATTCCCTGCTTGTCGCACGATACTTTTGTAGGGCCCCTCGTCTATCATACAGCTTGCAGCCTCATGCAGATTCCCGTAGGTGTTCAGAACAGACGGTATATACACATGGAAATGATCTTAATGGTTACCAGTATATATGTATATAAATGGTTCAAATGGCTCTGAGCACTATGGGATTTAACATCTCAGGTCATCAGTCCCCTAGAACTTAGAACTACTTCAACCTAACTAACCTAAGGACATCACACACATCCATGCCTGGGGCAGGATTCGAACCGGTCGCTCGGTTCCAGACTGAAGCGCCTAGAACCGCTCGGCCACCAGCGGCCGGCATATATATATATGGTCTCTTTACTTCTGGACGTATATCTATAAATTTAAAATTATTTAATCATCTTTTCTTGCAAGTTACTCGCACCCTTATTTCCACAAATATCACCGTGAGACATTGCAGATACAAATACACATTCGAAGGCTGGTGAAAGGGAACTATTGCTTACCAACCATTACAAATGTTCGTGAATGGCTCCTAATCGCATAAGAAGAATTTAATTTTCTCTACGATAATGAAAAAAGACTCCGTGACTATTAACAAATAGACAGTGGACTGTTTCTGTCTTGAAAAGCAGAGCTGAGAGACCAGTTTTCCACACACATATATCTACCGGGTGTTTCTCCTAAGAGATGTTACGCCCTTTTTCACCGGTGTTTCGGCATGTATTTACAATATCTTTTTTGTAGCATGTAGCTGGAGTCGGCGCAAAACAAAAACTGCTCATCATGTCTTCCAAACGTCGGTCGGCGTCAAGGAAAAGATTCGGATGTTTCTTATTACATGCGAAATGATTTTTGATGTAGAATTCCACTTGCCCATTTGATACCAGAGCCAGATTTCTCCAGCGCGATATTCGTCTTATCGATATAAATTATCAGCGGCAGTAAAACTTAAAGAGTAACTAGTATTTCAGCAACGTATCGCTGGCCACCCTAGCTTGCACTCACTGACCCAGTCAAGCAGCACAGTTACTCAGTCACTGCTCGAGTACTGTTTATTCTTCCTGTTGTACTGTCCTTGTGTGTACATATCATGAAACGAATATCACACTAGAAACATTTCGGACCGCACTATCGAATGGGCATGCGATATCAACTTTAAATATTATTTTTTGGATCACTGTAAACAAACCGCCGTTTATTGTTGAATCCAGTCGTGGTACGAAACTTGTGATGAACTGCACTTGTTTGACCAAATTCCAACTAGACACAGTGCAAAAACTGAATTGCAAATACGTGCTGAATCACATTTAGCAGAGACAGCCTGCCTATACACCAACATTGATTCATCCTTGTGCAACATGGCTAACGTTGGGTCTGCCTAGACGACTTGTTTATAATACTTAGTAAAACAGAAAATATTTTCATCGAGAATCCGTTGACCATTAGGGTAAACCACATCGAAATCTGTACAGTAGTTTTACTGCCGCTGATAATTTATATCGATAAGACGAATATGGCCTTCACTTAAAGAGAGAAGGACTCTTTCTTTTCCACCTGCCCATTACCTCTGTAATCCTTCCACCTGCCTCATACACCTTCCCTTCCTCTCCTCTCATTGTCTGTTTCCTCCTTCCCCTCACACTGTCCAACCCTTCCTCTATCCATCTCAGTCCATCCCCAGTTATGTTTATCAGTACAAATACCCCTGCGGTACAGTTCATAAAGCACCCCAACACTACTCCCACAGCATGCATGTCATGCAGAACAGGATACTATCACACACTTGAAGATCATTTATTTGCCCCTGAGATACAGGCCACATTCCAAAGCAGATCGATAAAGCAAGCCAATAGTACTCCAACACAACTCACATGTCCTGCAGGGAAACCTACATGTTGACATAAAATGGTTTCTTTTCCCTGACATGTAGGCCGCCTTCCACAGCAACTTAATTTTTCAGGCTGACACTGCTCGAACATAACATTCCCATAATTCAGGGCAACCTATATGGCAGGCACCAGAAAAAAAATTAGAAGTTGTTATCCATATCTCTGCCTTTAATGAGGCTAGTCGCTTATAAACTATGCAGATCTGATACTTGTGAGTCTTGCTATTTCTGTGCCACATTCATTTGGTTGAAATCTATCCAGGGGTTTGGGCAGAGCTCCCAGACACACACAGAGATCTACATTCTGCTTCTCAGGGCATTACATGGACATCCACATAGGTGCTTAGTACAATCAATCACCACGTTCAAGTGGTTGTCTAATACATAAAGTCTACACAAACACAAGAAATATGATATATATGTAATAATACTGCAGTCTGCAATGGTGTCCTGAAAGATATCAAGACTTATGGAGCTGCTAGCTGCCTCATGGGGTCCACCCTGTGTAACTGATCGCCAACACCACTGTATCTTCCCAACAGCAGCATCTAATATCCGTGTCTATTAGAGGCAGTATGTATGACGTCAAGTCACTATTGGCCAGAAACTTAAAAGAAAGACTGTTCTGCAAACTATCATCTAAAGTGATTATTAGATTTATTTTATAATAATTACTTTAATTCCAGAACAATCACATTCTCTTGTAGTTGTTATCAATTATATGTATTACCAACAGAAAGGAATACGACCTCAAGAACGAACTATTTATTTATGATGACCTCAAATTTATTCTCATATTATTTCACTTGCAAAAGGTCGCTCTTGAATGTGGAACACACAGCACGATTTCCCCTTGGAATCTTTTCATTGACTTGCCTGAACTGCATCCTCCCCAATTTTAAGGAACTGCTTCCTTGTTTATATACGGTGGTCAGGAACAGCATGACAATATTTTAAAGGTGCTGCAGGGTAAGGTACTTAAGAGAAGAATTCGATACGTTGTGCCGTTTCCGAGTTACTTAGTACTAAAGTCAGCCAGTCAGGCAGTTTCAAGCGCAAATTCAAGTGGCCTGCCAGAGGCAGTATCACAAGAAGTATATTTTGTTTGGTTTCCTAAAACCGAACAAGAGAGCGATAAAAATTTGGACATTAGACGAATGTAGGGATCGAATCCGAGCAAAAGACTGAGCAGTATCATGCAGTGTCGTCTACGTTACTGGAACAACGATTGACTAACTCCAGTGCCGATTAACTCGGAAACGGGGCAACGTATTGAATTTTGTTCTTAACGAATATTATTTTTCAGCGCCATCTATACTGCAGTACACTTACAAGCTTCCCACATTGTTTCTGAACACCGCATACAGTCAGTATGCAGTACCAACCCCTGAAGCCAGCAGTGTTACTTACTCCTGAGGACGATGGTAGGGAGAGATGTTGAAAGTTCGAGGAATTTATTGAAAATGATGTGACTTGAAAGCAAGGAAGATTTTATTCACACAATGTGATTAATATATAACTTATAATACTGAAGATTGCCACTGCCTGCTCTCAGTGCTAAAAATGATCTTGTGAATTTTTTTATAAGACTCGTGGACATGTCTATAAAACCATCTTAGCGTCGTTGTATGAAATTATCGCGTCTCGGTGAAATCAAAAGAATGAAAGGATATTTGATAGTATGTTGGTACACAAAATCTTCAAGTATGACTCTCTGAACTGTCAAAGGTGTTGAGATATTAGCAAGATGCATCTTTATTTTAGTGTCCTCGAAATCACATCACCAAACATAATGTAGTGGAAAGTGGGATAGGGGTGTAACAGGTCCTTAAAGTTACAATTTTCGCACTCTAATTTGTAATTTTTCCTTGGAAACTATGTTTCTCTACTATGGTGTTCCAATTAAGTATTCATTGTGTATTGTAACTCACATAAAAATCAACCTGTTAGCGAGGAAACTATGTAATAACACTCTATAGACTTTCTCTGCTTCTATCCAAACTCAGTTCCCTGGCATGGAAAATAATTTCAAAATATTGTTGGAGATTCGTTTGTAAAACTGAGAAAGGATTGCTGATAGTAGGAAAATAAAAATGACGCAGTGCTTAATTTCTTCCACGTATGGTGTCGTCAACTAACTGAAATGTGTGCCTCAGGTCAGCAAAGAATGAATATATGTGAAAACTTTCACAAATTCTCCATATTAAAATCCTGTCCTCAAATAAAACATAATCAAACGCTTCACCAACTATCACTTCTAGTTATAATATTCTCTAAGATTTGTTTTAGTCTTTTATCAGACGAAGAGACTAAATAAATTATTCGTTAGACTCGTTCGTTAATTAACTGATCTACGATAATATTTAGCTGCACAGAAATAAATATTACCAACTTAAGGTTTACATGACATTTCGCTCGGGCTGAAGCAGATCTGACCATACCTCTGCAAAATCTCAACAACAACAATTAAACACCTTTCTTCCATTAGAGAGTAATAGAATATTCAGCCTGGTTAACAGAAAATATAACTTTTTCCTGTCAAATAAAGAACGAAAGTCCGAAAGACAACAGGAGCATTTGTTTCAGGGAAGCGATGGGCGTCATTGCATTTGCAGCTGGTTATCACTCTCGCGGTCTTTGGAGGTGTCACACATTCTCCTGGTGAGCGCCACTTTCATTAAAAATTAAAAATAAAACGAACACAAAATTTTCTTTGATTTGAAAACATACGAAAACCTACTGTAAATCATAACAAATCTTGTTTAAAATGTCTGGTGTGAAAAACGAGTTTCAAAAATCAATGTCAGACACAAAAATACGCCATCGAAACGTAAAATAAGATAATATGACTAGAAGAGAGGGTTAAATTATACTGTCCAGTATTCTCATCCCGCCATCTAACAAGAGAACGTTCCCATGTGGAAACAAACGATCTTGACGAAAATAGACAGAAATGTAGAAGGGTCAAAATACTGCAATATGTATTTTTTTCCATTTGGCCCAGTTTCAATTCTAAGCGATAAAATATCCCCTGAAATGTAATTTGGCTCATTATGACTTGAGGCAATATCTCTGAAACCATAATACATAAAAATGATCTTTCATATTAAAGTTTAAATGTATTTAACGTTCTTCAAAACTCTACAATCAGCTTTTGTAATAATTTCAAATTTGGAAAAGTACTGTACCACCATTAAGTAATTTTGAAAAATGAAAACTTACCTTACAACATAAATTAAGCACGCCCACCCATGTGTAATAAAGTCGATTTTTGAAATATCATTTTAGGAACTTTAGCTGAACACAGTGTGCTGTCAGGGTATTTTCAATAAAATTAACTGAGATACCTAAACGTACATTATCACTCTAATTATTTGTTTAACTTAAATTTGAATTATGTTTCGAACTGTTATTTTACATTTTAGGTTCATGAGTCTGTTGCTTTGTTTTTATAATTTACCATTTCGCATTTGTAGATTTGGTTAACTTAAAATGATATGTAATCATTCTCATGATAAATATCACACAATAACGGTTATTTCAAAATAATAAGTAATTCATTATTATGCTACAGTATCATCACAATAACGATTATCTGTAAAGAAATGCTTGAAACATAACGTTTTTTACACCATGGATATAAAATAAACAAAATATCTTCACATAATACACATTACAGACAACATAATACACAACAAAATTCAGCAGGATACTCAAACTGGCTTTGGATATCCTTCAAATATCCTAAATTTTACCATGCATATTTCACTACATTGGAAAAACTTGACGAAGAGAACTGAATATGTATTAGAGTCTGCAGCTTGATTTATTGTTTCTGAAGTGCAAATTGAATCATAACCACTCAGAAGAAATACGAAGTTGTGCCCAAAGGTAATGCTCTGAATCTTTATGTGGGAAATTTTAAAGCTTTTAAAATACAACAAACATTTTTAAAATTCTTCAGCTTTATTGTTCATGTGTTGAAGGCAGAGCAGGTGTCGCACAGCCGGGGAAGAGACCAGGAACATTTTTGGACAAGAAGAAGTACCAGAAAAAACGGGAAGCTGTAAATGGCACCACGAGGAGTGTAACAAGAGGACAGCGGTACCTGCACGCGAGACACATTTTGTACAACTGCAAGAGGCAGAGAATGAAGGAAAAACCAATGCAGAAAGAGACAATAATTTGAAATCACTGGGCGACAAAGAGGTAGAAGGAGAACAGCATAACTTAGAACGAGCAGAAATATAAAGTAATCCTTGTAAATATTAATACAATCATTTCTCTATTTACATTAGTGGAATTACTTTATTGATGTCTCCGCTTCAGGGACATACAACTGAAGAAATATGAACGTTTAAGTTATGAGGCTTTCATAATATAGTAAAGTGTTTTGCAAGATGTTGTTAATGCCTCATTTACAAACTTTTGTGGCGAGTAAAGTTCCGTTAATCTCTTAAACTAGTAACGTAACATGTCAGCGGTTAAGCAACACTTGGTGGCTGTGCACATATGCATACCCTGAATCGGTAGGAGATGTCCTACCGCGTAATATGTGATATCTGCAAATATTTGAGTATCTGTAATGTCGTACCATTTTTAACTGCCTTGAAAACGAAAATTTTTGTTACTTTCTAATAGCTCCTATTTCAAAATGTATTTGACTTGTAACAGGTTTTTGAATAATATTCCTACTTAATCAGAGTTTACTTACTGGTTTTGGAGAGCCGTAGATTAATGACAGATAGACTACTCAATAGAGTACTGACAATACTTTCTTCGACAAAATAAATCTCGGGTGAACAGCCTGGTATTAGTGTGTGCATAAGACACAGAATTTCGGCAATCGACCACGTTGCCATCATCAGCGCACCTGATGATGGCAACGTGGTCGATTGCCGAAATATTGTGTCCTATGCACACTCATAGCAGACTGTTCACCCGAGATTTATTTCGTCATAAAATACGCCTGGAGAAATTGAAGAATCACATCAGTAATCTCTTCACTACAACGCTTTTAAATTCTAATACAATATTTTGTTCTAAGTACATGACCACGCCATAGATTTTAACATTACACCCCGATGGGAAATAACTTACATTTCCAGAATAAATTTTGTGATTTCTGAAGAAAACTGCAGCCTACAAAATGTGAATAATATCATAATGTGAATAATATCATTTCACAGTAGCATGAGAAATTGTGTTACACCCGAATCTGGAAAGCGTTGCAAGACACAACTATCTTCCCTACTGCATCACCGAGCTTACGTTTTACAGAACGGCGGCGCACGCCTATACGGATAAACCAAGTGTTTTAACAAACAGTCAAAACCACGCAAATGATGTTTTCTCATAAACTAACAAAATTTCGAGAGATTATTTAGGGCGACACCAAGAAAAAGTCTTGGAAAGAATGCTGGTGCCCTCCTTCACCAAAACTTGCGCATTGGATGATCTGTAAGATATTGTAGCAATACATTCACCACCGAAAGTGACATTCTGAGCCATTTTATTCTCTGCAGCAGGAAAGTTTTCAAAGGCGACAGTTTCAAATATCCAATCGAGATAACGGTGACACCTCTCTACAATGGGTGCTTAATTTTCTGCAATGCTGCGGTACAATGTAAAGTAGTCTATTTCCGCAGAGTACTCAGACTGACTACGGACGAAAAGTAAAGTATTACAAAGGACCTATTTCTAATGTTAGAATCAATCAGGTGGACACCAGTGCCGTTATACCTGGATTTAATTACGTCCGTCCACACTGTTCAGAGTAGAGATACGTACGAAGTGATTTTTTTTTAGGATAACTAGTATCGGCAGTTTGTAAGGAAATCACACTGCCTTCTCCAGAGCATCACAGGATCTGGAAATTTCCGTCCCGATAATGGAAACAAGTGACGCCAAATTTACATAACCCATCAGCTCCCACAGACATTCATAGCCACTGGTACGGCGCTCTAATGAAATAAATCACGATGAAAGGAAAAAAGCTAAAAACTACTTTCGGCAGATTCCCAATTTTTGATCAAAATGAGTTGATGGGTTCAGTGGCGTTTTTTCACTTGCTGGCACAGGTTTCAAGTTTGGAACTGGACACGTAAGATAATCCTGGTACTAATCAACAGGACGTGTTGTAGTTTCATACAAACTGAACAGATCTTAATACCGCACTGGAAGTATTTCCTCAAACCATAAAAACAATGTATATGTCTGGATAGCGGAGCACTTTGTAGCCTTATCTTAAAGGCTGTGACTTTATGTGAATGGCTTGACTACATACATCAGCTTCACTGGCTAAATTCCGACAGGTGCGGGGAAAACTAAGGGCCGACTCTTACGACCTCGATGTCGACGGGACGTTAAACCCCATTCTCACTTCCTTCCAATAACTACAGGAACATTTTAGAAAATTCCTTAGTATGGTAGTACAGCATTAGTTTTAGCAGCGTTTGGACATAACGCACGACGGAGCTAATTCCGGCTCATGAAAAAGTAAATAAAAAGATGCGTACTAATTGTGTACACGAAGTTTTCCGGAATGAGAAATTATGTTATTTTTCTAGGCTGACTGATGGACAAGTATGGTTTCAGATTGTTTCTACACACGTAGGCAGACTACTGGTCTGAAGAAGACTTTTATCTATTAAAATCGTTATCAGCAAATGATTTTTGCTTAGTGTGCAAATGAGTTTTAATTTCACGACGATATTTTAACGTCCAATAGGGTATAGTTCCTCAAGGACAGCAGTACCATGCTGTGGCGTTAGATTGGCTACATCAGAAGAAATTTTGGTGTTTCAGCAGATTTTACGTAGTACAAGAGAGAATTTTTGGTTGTGAAAATTTTAGGTATCAAGTAGAAATAGCACAAAAGTTCAGCAGTACAGTGCATATATTGTTAAATCATACGAGCAGTGGCTGACAGTAGACATTACTGGTCACCGTCTGTTTCTGACAATATGCTGCCACATATACGTATACTAATGTTCGCAGAACAGTGATAATGACAATAACAGTGTGCTACAAACGACGGATATATGGCCCAAAATAGGTGTGGCATGACAAAAGCTTAAAAAGAATGGAATTATAGCCAGTGGTGGCATTTAGTTATTTAGTTATCTAAGTTATTAAGCTAAGTGCAAATTGCAAAAGACCGAAAGCATTAAAAATTTAGCACTAATATTTCTTATCCCTTTGCGCTGTCAGTCTGGGAGTCGGCCATAAAAAAGGATACTGAAAACTTGTGAAAGCTCAATAACTAATTGTGCAGAAAAAAGTCACATCACAAAGAAAGAGCTGTGCGACGTAAACGAAAATTGGTAGGTTTGTTCCTACATCTGAAAGATCACATCTAGTCAGATTTCGCTCCAGCCGCATAAGACTGGCTCTAGTAGCGCCACTATGAGGACGCAAATCAGGTTTGCTTTACATACGTGCTCTATCGGTCGTGAGAGTTTGTTACCTTTGAGATTGGACGTGGTGAGTTGATGTTTGTCAAGAATGTCCTTAAAGTGACAAAGACTAATTTATCAACACATCACTGATTTTGAACGAGTTCTTGTAGGTGGGCTACGAGAAGCTGTATGTTCCTTCTGCGATACTGCAGAAGGACTTGGCAGGAATGTAGCCACAGTACATGATTGGTGGCAGCGGTGGTCACGAGAATCAACGGTTACAAAAAGACTGGTTTAATTTGAGCATCAATTGTCAGCACAATGACACAGTGAACTGTTACAAATCGGTCACTTCAAGGACAGCAGGGAGTCAGGCGCTCTGTAGCGTGCATTTCATTGATTACAAACCAACGCCATTTGTGACTTCTGTGCTGTCAAGCGAGTGCTCACTGGAATGCACGGCGTTTTAATTTCCGATGAAAGTTGATTCAGTGGCCAGTGATGTCCGTGAGGCCCTCAGGAGGAGGACAGCTGAGGACCTGAAACCAACACGGCCGCACACTAGACATTTGGACCTACACCTGGAGTTATGGTTTCATGTTACAGCAGGGCCACTCTCTTGGTTGTCCCACGCACGTTGAATGCAAAATTATACGTACTCTGGTGATTCGACCTTTTGTGCTGCCATTCATGAAGAGCATAGCATGGAATATTTTCCAACAGGATAACGCTGGCCCACATATCGCTGTTGAAAACCAACATGCTCTGCAAACTGTTGAAGTGTTGGCTTGGCCTGCTCGATCACCAGATCTCTCTGCAATCGAGCACATACGGGACCTCATCGGACGAAAATTCCAGCGTCATCCACAAACAGCGTTAACCGTCTCTTTACTGCAAGTGCAATAGGCATGGAATGCCATCCTACAAACTTACATCCGGCACCTCTGCAACACCATACATGCACGTCTTCATGCTTGTATTCAACATTCTGGCGGTTACACTGGTTAGTAATGTACAAGCATTACGCATTTGCCATGTCTTCTCTCGCGGTAACATGAACCTGTTCAAATGGTTGAAATGGCTCTGAACACTATGGGACTTAACATCTGCGGTCATCAGTCCCCTAGAACTTAGAACTACTGAAACCCAACATCACACACATCCATGCCTCAGGCAGGATTCATACCTGCGACCGTAGCGGTCTGAACCTGAGATCTTGCAGTTTTAATCACTTAAATGTGTTACCCAAAACAATGTCTTGCCAAATTTTCTTTATTCCACATGAATTTTTCTTTGGTGTTGCGATTTTGTTTCCGCCAGTGTATAAGCGAAGTATGTTCAGAAAAAACAGAACGCCTTGAACTAGTTGAGACAGGACGTTCATATTCACAGGACATTTTCATTTATATTTTCCACAGAAATGATGAGCATTTGAATACCGTGAGGCAGCGGGATCAGAATCAACACTGATATCACTGTGCAACACAACCTACCGGTAAAATGTGCCTCCAGCTCTCGTCATCGCTATAAACCGAAGGTACAGTGTGACTTGAGCAGACATACAGGATGCCTCACAGACGTATGCACGAACCGCACCGTCAAATCAGTGAATCTGGAAGAGGGAGCATTGTTGGCATGAGAGAATGTGATGCATCCATTCGCGAAACTGCTGCTCGTATGGAACGAAGTGTTTCGGAAGTGCAGTGGGTGTGTACAGAATGGTTCATGGGAGGCTGTAGAACTCGACGAGATGGGTCAGGTCCCACTGCAACACTACCCCTGAGAAGATGGACGCCTTGTCCGAATGGTTGAGATCTGCATCATCCTCGGATCTGGCGCCACAGTGGAACAGTGCAACACATCATACACTATGAGGGTTGACACTCCGTCACCGTTTATTATGGCATGGCTTACGTGCATGCTAGACAGCAATGATGTATAGAACAAGTATGGAAGAAGAATGGCTTCTGATTGTGTTTTCGGACGAATCCAGGTTCTGTTTCTTTGAAGATAATGGTCGCATTTTGGTTCTTTTGGTTCGCCACAGGAACAGATAGCAGCGTAACAGCGACGGCGTTCGCACAAGACATACGGCGCCAACACGAGGTCTTATGGAGTGGCATGATATTGGGTACATCAGCAAATCAGGGCACTGTGACCAGTCTCACCTACGTGAATGACATTCTGTGACCCATTGCCGTACCCTTTCTGCACAGCAACGCAGATTTCACTTCTCAGCAGGACAACGCATGACCACATGTTGCTCCACGAACACATACCTTTTTGGTGTCACAGTATGTTGGCCTATTGACCTGGCCCGCAAAATCACCAAACTTGTCGCTAATCGAAGATTGTGGGGATGGTTAAAAGAAGAGTACAATAATGTCACCCAATACCGACCACCATAGATGAACATAGAAAACAGGTGAATGCAGCATGGATGATTATACCACGGGACGCCATTCGCGCCTTATACGTAGCGATGCCATCACGCATGGAAGAAATTATTAGAGCCCATGGCGGACCCTGTGCTTACCAGGCAATAGGACACATTCTTAACCGAGGTGACTGAAGTAGTAATGGTTTCTGCAGAACATACTAATGTACGTTTTCTGCGAATATGAGCGTCCTGTCTCTAGTTGTTCAAGGTGTTCTGTTTTTTTTATGAACGTAAGTGTAATTGAGTTGTGGTGAGTTTGAAACGTCCCCTTAGAACAATTATACAAGACTGTCCTTAAACTGACACACAATGTTTTTAGCGCAACGCAATCTGACTTTCAAAAATCCCTACAAAAGAATGGCCCTGACTAACATTAACCTATACCTTTCACAAATCACTTACCTCACAAAAATCTTCGTTACTCGAACTACTGCAATACAGCGAGCTCCACTACTGCCAGCTAAATAAAACATTCAAACTACGGAAGGCACTATCTACTAGTAGGCATAGTTAGCAAATGAAAGATTTTAATAGAGAACAAACAATGTATTTACCTTAATAGCCATAATATATATAGCAGTCCATGACATCCAGTCTTACAAGTTTCAAAACTCCGCCATCTCTCTCCCCACATCTACCACTGCAGGCGGCTCACCTCCAACTGTGCAACGCAACGCTCTGTTAACATCCACCTGCCCAACACTACAATGGCAGACAACAATGCAAACCAGCCACAGACTGCACACAGCACAGCCAGTGATTTTTTATACAGAGCGCTACGTAACGTTGCCAATAAGAAAACACAAACAGCCTACTTACATAGCCACCATGCTCCCCACAAAAAAATTTTACAAATTGTTTTGGGCAGTGGCCAATAATGATTTGATAAAATTTTTCATAATTACAATAACAAAGATATCAAATGCACACACTTATTGATACAATGTTGGTCAAAAGCTAAAATTTTCTCACAGTCCACTAAGACAGTCCTGATCATTCATCACAGTGAAACTGCCGTTTCTTTTCTCAAAGTCTGAGCAGTAAAAGACAATGCACATGGAAGTAGTGGATTTAATGCAGTCTTGAAGAAGTGTTGTCCTTCTAACGGAAAGACAGTGCTGACTCTCGACATGCTGACAGGTAAAGGGCCACAACAGAGCAAACCCACAGCAGAGTCATTTGACGTTTTGAAGAAGATTCTTAGGTAGGTCATCACAGAGCAGACCCACTGTAGTCCCGGTAGGGATTACGATATTGGTGGGCCACCAGAGATGCAGACCCACTGCAGTCCTTGAAGAAATAATGATATTGGTGGGCCATCAGAGATGCAGACCCACTGTAGTCCTTGTAGAGATGGCCAGCAGCCATCTGTTGTGACTGTGCGGGTGCACAATCACCACTGAAGAGTCTTGCGGAGAATATAGCAAGTCCATAACCACCACTTGTGCACTCACAAAGTTTTTGGAATTGTCCTTAGAACCAGCAATGCTGTTATCCAGTCCCTTGCTCAATTATTAACACACGTGCAAACACTAACAGTCCCTACTTCTCACATATTGTCCATATACTATGACCAACAGAAATGTGTGTAGTGAAATGTAACTTACAAGTTAATAATATGATGAAATGGTGTCAAATACAATTTTATAACGTAAGAATACAATTACAAAGGTACAAAATACATCATTAAAGAACATAACAATACAGATAACTCTGTAGTAGTACAGGCTTTACAAAAGAATAGAAATAAACAGATACATCAGTGTTACAGGAATTATGACATAAGTAAATAAATAAAATAAGGAGAATAGTTTTCGAAACATTAATTTCACACATGAGAATTGAAACAGAACAGAATAAATAATGTCTAAACATCTTTATGAAGTAAATAACATAGTATTAGAAAAATTCTACAACATAACTCTCATCAGCTAAACACATAAAGACAGGAAAAACACAAATAAACAAGGGTACACAAACACATAGCAGAATAACACAAGGAAAGGACAGGGTTTGTTTTACTGCAGTATTTTGCAAATGAAACTTTCTTTACTTCTCAGAGATCTCCCTTCGTTCTTCATTATTTCCAAAAAGTCCTATCTATACCTGCTTTCTGTACTTTTCTCATAAAGCCTCTCAGTGCATTTCTTCAAATTCATTGGAACACATTCTCTTATAGGCTACCCCCTCTTAAGCAAACTTAAATCTACTGAGCTCAGACGCTAAACTAAGGGACGAGGTAATGCAGCAGTACAAAACAATTAACACAAACATCAATGACAAATAATTCAAATTGGCAAAGCAATTGCAATATTACAACTAATATAAGGCACTGTGCAGCAAACAAGAAAAATAAATCCGTAGTAAAACTGGCTTAACAGAGTAATACAAAGTCAAATTCAGTAACACTATGCCTGGCAAACAGCAGCAGCAAATGCAATAACTTATATCTAAACATGACATAGCTCAAGCAGAAAAAATATTACACTAAAAATGGCCATTTTTAATACCTATGTCACATCTTAACACTAGAGTGATGCATCACAAAAACTTACTCTACCAAAAAAAATTACCAAGTAGTTGAAAAGAAAATTATGTATGCAGTTACTGTTATTAATCCCTTATTATTGTTCTTTCCATTTCAAGTGCAGGTCTGTTGGCAGAAAGTGTTCACATTAGCAAATGCACTTAATTTTGTTTTATAAAGCCAATGCTGCAACACAGCTGGAGACCAGATATTAAACAAAATGAGCAATCTCTCAACTAGAAAGACAATAGATGTAAAATGTTTCTCATCATTTCATTAGGCATTTTTGTAAATATAAATTAAGAGCTCCACAGTGTAATCATATGTTTTCAAGTTTGAGCGTGCCGTATTTGCGATGCTTTCTACAAAGAACTGTCAATAGCGAGAATAATGGCCCCCTTTTTGTTCACCTGTGCCTCTGAAAGGCACACACTAATGGCTTTTTTTCCAGGCATCTGTCGCACAGCTGGGTGCCCACGACGCATTACGTGAAGGTGGTCACTTAACTTTCTTACCGAAATATTTACGACAGCAGTTTCCGCTACAGTGACAGTCTCATATAAAAATATTTCACAGGTCAAGAATTTGCGTTACAAATCTGTAGAAACAAAATGCTATTGATATAACAGAGCCCAAAAAACTTTCGTCAGCATTGTAATACATTCACGCATTTACATACATTTCATAACTCTTAAAGTACGATTCTTGGTTTCCAACAACCTTTTTCACAAACCAGAGTCCCTAACCACTACTCGTTATTCCTTACCTTATTCGTCGACACTTCTTCAATATTTCATCATAACAGATACGTAGCATACTCAAATAACTCATATAGCATCAGCTTATTGATCATAAACATACCACAACAGCATAATACATATAGTCATCGTAATAATATCATAACACCTCAGTCAACTCTCAAAATCGTTGTAGCTTCCTCCAATAATTTCAAAACCTAAAAAAATTCTCTGCTCATGTCAAAAGTGTCATCTACATCAAACGTACCTTAAAAATCATGATCCCATACCAAATACATCATTCAAAGCTCTCATAGTATCACAATGGTTCTGAAAAAATATGAAGAGTTCACAAAGTACAGACAAAATACAATTTCGTAAGTGTGAAGTTATCCAACTGTGTAATTACGTAAACATGTGTCACTGATGTAGTAAAAAAATGTTTATCTCTCATTTAAATGATCAGATAGCTGTGTAATTTTTGTGTTAGAGGAATATGGCACCAATGTGTAAAGTTGTATAAGCAAATACCATATTAGCTAGGGCTCCTTGTGCTTGCCAAACACATGGTACACAAAGTAAGCGTGTAACCCCATGAGGATTAATGTAATTATACCCTCAGGTGTTACAGATTATTGCAATGGAATAAAATGTATCATGGAAAACTTTCTTTGTAATTCAAAAACATTTAAAAATAAATGGTTTAAGTACAAAATTAATCACAGAAATACGTGTACTGTAGCACTAAACTGTGCGTCTTGTTGTAAGATAATCTCTGTGGAAGTGTCGTAGGTATCGTCCTCCGAAAGCTAAGTTCTTCAGAAGCCAATGTACTTACCTCATGATACACAAAAGTGAAAAGCTTTGCGTATAGATATCTTAGTTATTACGCTTATTGCCGTGATGAGGAAAGTACTGTGCTGTAACGTATTGTTGTCCTACGGAAAAGGCTGTCTCCTTGTAGCTATACCACAAAAGTTACTACTAAAACATGTTTCACTTTCGAGAATAATACAGAAAAACTGTGCAGATATAAAACAGATACACTGCAAAAGCAACATTGCAAATTGTCACTCATTAGTAGCATCGTGATAAAATCGTGTAGGTGTCACATAAACTAACCACTGTGTAGTCTGGTATCTCACAGAAAGTACTTTAAATCCAGAATGTATTTTCAAGTAAACCAAAATGTTGCATTAAAATCTCATTAGCAGTACTGGTAAATGTTCTAAGTATGTGAGCCTTATAGTCGTAACGTAATCGTGCAACTAACAAGCAAGAATGCACACACACAATAACACTGTGTCCTCTGTTCACAATAACAATGCATTCGAATTTCTGTTTAAATAAGTTCTCTTGGTTCTTGACTGGATATTTAACTTCAAACATTGTTGCATGGTAACAGTTTCTAAGTCTGACAAAGCATATTAGTAATGTAAAGTGAAAAGTTATATGGCAAAGGCAAAGTAAAAAAGCAGATTATCTTTCAATAAACGGTTTTACGTGTGAAATGTGGTGTAAACCTTTACTCTTCCTAGTACGCAGAGTTTCAACTTCAAAGCAATTATCATGTTGTATACATCGGTAAGGAATGCTAAGATTTGCTCAAGGTTAGGGTCTATGTTATTTTTCTCTGAGCCAGCTGGCGCACGTGGCTGCCTGCGGTGCGAGTCATTGTCTGTTTCTTTGTTGGCGCACGTCGTTATTGGGATTTGGAGGTCTAACTTCTACAAATTCGCCTTGCCGAGAGGGTCCAGCCCTGTTAGAATCCCGCCAGTTCTGATGAAATTCACGTCTGTCGTCATGATTATATCATCTGTCGTCATATCGGTAGTTCCTGTAGTTTCTTTCTTGTCAGTTAAGTGGTGGAGAATTTCTCCCTGAATCGTAACTGCGTGCTGGACCGTTGCATCTAAAGCTATTCTGTCTCCCGTAATAATAATTGTTTTGGTTCCCATATTGTCTGTTTCTCTGATTGTCTCTGTGATAGTCACTACTGCAGAGTGGTGATCTTTCCCTGTAATTATTACTACTCTGCCAATGGTTGTCATACGGTTGGTGTCTGTTTTGGTCACGATTTGTGTTGTGAGAATAGCCGTGTCGTGTCCAGTTATTATTTCTTTCATCGCGGAATTGGGACGGATGTGACTTGTAATTGTTGTGTTCCTGTTTTCGCGTTTCGTGATTGTCAGTGTCAATTTCTAATTCTTGTAAGAGTCCCTGAAAAGCTTCAATGTCGTCTTTGCAACATTCTGCCAAAATAGTATGTCGTAAATGTTCAGGTAATTTGATTAAGCAAATGCGGATAAGTTCTGAGGGGCTGTATGGGTTTGACAGGTACTGATTCTTGTGCAACATGTCTTCAAAATATTTCACAAGACTGGAAAATTCAGATTGTTCGGAATGTTTCATCATTATGATGCTATGTTTTACTCAGTCTTGTGTAGCTTGAGACCAATATGCTGAGAGGAAGGCATGGTAAAATTCTCCTTCACTGTGGCAATCGTGAATGACCGATCGCATTCTGACAGCTGGTTCATTCTCTAAGTAGCCACACATAAATTCTAATCTGTGCTCTAATGACCAGTTGGGAGGAAAATAATGAGAGAATTGATGTAGCCATGCTTGTGGATGAATGTCGTTGCCAGAATTCTTAAATGTTTTGAATTTACGTGTAGTAATGAACAGCTTATAGTCAAAATCATCATGTCGGCGAGTCGCATGTCGGTCATTCTTACGTCGTTTCGGCGGTTCCATCTCAAAATTCGGTGTACCTTGCCAATTTCTTTCATAATTTCTGAAGTGCCCTGAGCTATTATTTTGTGGCTGTTCCGTATTTCTATGTCCCTCTTCCCGTATTGGAGCGCGAGTGGCCTCTGAAATACGTAATTCTTGTATTACCTGTGTCAGCTGATCTTGTACTTCCCGGATTTCTCTTTGGTGTTGCGTATTAATTTGATTCTGATTTTGTTTGAATTTCCTAATTTGTTCGCAATCTTCTGTGTCATTAAAGACTACTGGTTTTGTGTCATTCAGATTATCATCTACCTTCGTAGATTAATTATTTAGCTGATCCGAAAGTTCAACTACTTTCTCTGAATGAACTAATTTCCTCCATGTGTCTTTCTACTGTGTCTTTTAAGTTTTCCTGAGTTTTTGCAAGTTGCGTAACCGAATCGGTAGATGCAACTGAGTCCATTTTAGCTTGCAAGGTCTCATGATTTTCATGAACAATAGTTTCCAGTTCTTTTATGGCTGCTTCGTGATTCTGTAATGCATTTTCATGACGCGAAAAAATAGGTTGGAAATGCTCACAAATTTGTGTTTTTGCGTCATTACAGACTTTTTGACATTTCGATTCTATTTTATGTAACTCAATAGTAAAATCTTCACGTGTTGGTTCAAGTGTGGTGTGAAGATTTTGTTCCATTGCGTCTAATTGTTGCTGTGTTTGTCTCTGGTGTTGTTCCATAGTGTCTAACTTTTGAAGCTTTTGCTGTGCTTGTCTCTGATTTTGTTTCATTGTGTCTAACTTTTGAAGCTTTTGTCCCATTTGTTGCATAAATTGTAATAACAATGCACTGGTGTCTGAAACATGTTCCTCAGTGCTTTTCGGCAGTGAATTTGCACCGGAAACATTCACATTTTGATAAGCGGAAAATGAATCTTATTTGAGAAAACGGTGAAAACCCAAAACCTGAGTCTACAGTATTTGCAATATTGTGTTCTGTCATTCCCGATTCCTGAGGCGAGCTGTTGCCGACCGATCGATCGATAATGCTTCTCTGTTCACTACCTGTTTCACTGTCTACACCATTATTTGACGCCCGCTCCATTTCCCTATTCACAGTTACCAAAATACTACATTGAATATTAGTTAATTCATTACATGGTGGCGCTAACACACTGCTTTCGTCTTCACTGTCATTTCTCAGTTTACTTTGGAGCCTAGTATTACGTTTTTCACACGCCATTATTGTCACAATATTTCACACGATAACACAGAAAAACACAATTTGAAGAGCAAAAATAAGAGAACACATTAACTTAGCACTGAAAATAATATCTCGTTAATTGCAAGCGCAGCTGTGAAATACTTGGTGCAAATCTACATGCATGCCACAACAACAATGAAAGGCTGCAACTAGAAAGGAGATTCTCTCTACAATTACGCGCTAACAATAAACAATAGCTACAATAATTACACAAACTACAAGAAAAAAAATCAGAAGATTCCAGTGAGGTATGAAACGTCCCCTTAGAACAATTATACAAGACTGTCCTTAAACTGACACACAATATTTTTAGCGCAACGCAGTCTGACTTTCGAAAATCCCTACAAAAGAATGGCCCTGACTAACATTAACCTATACCTTTCACAAATCACTTACCTCACAAAAACCTTCATAACTCGAACTACTGCAATACAGCGAGCGCCACTACTGCCAGCTAAATAAAAGATTCAAACTACGGAAGGCACTAACTACTGATAGGGATAGTTAGCAAATGAAAGATTTTAATAGAGAACAAACAATGTAGTTACCTTAATAGTCATAATATATATAGCAGTTCATGACATCCAGTCTTACAAGTTTCAAAACTCCGCCATCTCTCTCCCCACATCCACCACTGCTGGCGGCTCACCTCCAACTGCACAACGTTACGCTCTGTTAACATCCACCTGCCCAACACTATAATGGCAGACAACAATGAAAACCAGCCACAGACTGCACACAGCACAGCCAGTGATTTTTCATACAGAACGCTACGTAACGTTGCCAATAAGAAAACAGCCTACTTACAAGTTATTAGCCAAATGGTTCACGATCATTTAATAGGGCAAGAGGGCTGTCTGAGACACAGTTGCCAGATGACTTTGCAATAGCGGCTGCTCGCTGTGTGTGAGTACTCCCTGTTTGACGGCTGTAGCGAGAAGAAAGAAAAAAACCTCGGGCCAGAACGCTGGGTGGCGGCGAGACCAGCAGCGAGGTGCAGCTGGGTATTTTCATAAGCGGCCCGACATGTTTTATCGGGCGGTGGCAAAGTGCACGACACGGGCCCGGCAGCCGAGCTTAATGCGCTGTTAACGCTATCGGGGGGCGACACTCTCGCCCACGGCTGCCGCAGCCAATAGCGATAGGCGCCTCTCTCTCTTTCTCTCTCCCTCTCTCCCACACACTTTATACTCTCACCTACGGCTTTCGTTCTCTCTCATCGCTCTTGTCCTCTCCTCCCCTGACTCCAACAATTCATCCTCTTTTATACTTTACGATTACATATGTTTTTTTTTTTTTTTTTTTTTTGTGGTTTTAGGGCGCACAACTTCAATGGTCATTAGCGCCCTGACTACTCTAAGAATGCACCGCGAGGCACAAGTTGACAACAACAACTAAAAGGGAAAACACGATAAAAGACAGACTGACAGGCATAGGATTAAAAAACAACATCATCAAATGTCCTTAGCGAGGTTTGTCAAATTGATAAAACAAAGAACACGAGCAGCTGCTCGTGGGTCATCCGCTAAAATGGCATCGAAAGTATTAGGCAGGTTAAGATCGAGGCGCAGTGTGTTAAGATCTGGACAGGACATTAAAATGTGTCTAACCGTCAGCAAGTGCCCACATGGGCAGAACGGCGCCGGCGCAGCCGTCAGCAGATGGCGATGGCTGAACCGGCAGTGTCCAATTCTTAACCGGGCTAAAACGACCTCCTCCCGCCGAGAAGGGCGTGAGGAGGACGTCCAAGCCACGGGAAGAGGTTTTAAGGCCCGAAGCTTGTTGTCGGTAAGTGCAGCCCAATCGGCATGCCACAGCCGTAAGATGCGCCGACAAATGACCCTGCTAAAATCGGACGAAGCGACACCACAAGAAGCTGTCCGAGGCTGGAGGACCGCAGCCTTGGCCGCGGCATCTGCAGCTTCGTTCCCAGGGATACCGACATGGCCAGGAACCCACATAAAGCTAACCGGAGAACCGACATCCACCAGCTGCTGAAGAGAGCGTTGGATCCGGTGTACGAAAGGGTGACCCGGGTACGGATCACTGAGGCTCTGGATGGCGCTCAGGGAATCTGAGCAGATGACATAAGCAGAATGTCGGTGGCGGCAGATTTAAAGAACAGCCTGGTAGAGGGCAAAGAGCTCAGCTGTGAAGACCGAACAATGGCCATGGAGCCGGTATTTGAAACTTTGTGCCCCGACAATAAAGGAACACCCGACCCCGTCATTGGTCTTAGAGCCATCTGTATAAATGAAAGTCATGTTGATGAACTTCGAACGAAGTTCCAAAAAACGGGAGTGGTAGACCGAACTGGGGGTGACCTCTTTTGGGAGCGAGCTGAGGTCAAGGTGAACGCGGACCTGAGCCTGGAGCCAAGGTGGCGTGCGGCTCTCGCCCACTCGAAAGGTTGCAGGGAGTGAAAAATTAAGGTGTTGAAGGAGGCGACGAAAGCGAACGCCAGGGGGTAGCAGGGCAGAGACATACAACCCGTATTGACGGTCAAGAGAGTCGTCAAAAAAGGAACGATAAGACGGATGGTCGGGCATTGACAGTAGCCGACAGGCATACCGACAAAGCAGTTTATCCCGCCGGTAGGTGAGTGGCAATTCGCCAGCGTCAGCATGAAGACTCTCTACGGGACAGGTATAAAATGCTCCGATCGCAAGTCGTAAACCCCGATGTTGTATGGAGTTGAGGCGGCGTAAGATGGATGGCCGTGCAGAGGAGTATACGAAGCTCCCATAATCCAGCTTGGAGCGGACGATCGACCGATATAGACGAAGTAGGACGGTTCGATCCGCTCCCCACGACATACCACTGAGAACACGGAGGACATTTAAAGAACGGGTACAACGGGCGGCCAAATATGACACATGTGGAGACCAGCTAAGTTTCCTGCCAAAGGTAAGGCCTAAAAATTTGGTTGTCTCCACGATTGGGAGAGCAACGGGACCGAGTCGTAAGGACGGTGGGAGAAACCCTTTGTAGCGCCAGAAGTTAATACAGACCGTCTTCTCGGCAGAAAAACGGAAGCCATTGGCGACACTCCAGGAGTAAAGACGGTCAAGAGAACGCTGAAGACAGCGCTCCAGGACACGTGTACACTGCGCGCTGCAATAGATGGTAAAATCGTCCACAAAAAGGGAGCCTGATACATCAGCTGGGAGGCAATCCATTATTGGATTGATCGGGATGGCGAAGAGAGCGACGCTCAAAACTGAGCCCTGTGGCACCCCATTCTCCTGGCGAAAGGTGTCGGACAGGACAGAACCCACACGTACCCTGAACTGTCGATCCATTAAAAAGGAACGAATAAAAAGAGGGAGGCGACCGCGAAGGCCCCATGTATGCATGGTGCGGAGAATGCCCGCCCTCCAACAGGTGTCGTAAGCCTTCTCCAAATCAAAGAACACAGCCGCGGTCGGGCGCTTCCGCAAGAAGTTATTCATAATGAAGGTCGACAATGTAACCAGATGGTCAACAGCAGAGCGGCGCCTACGAAATCCACATTGTACATTGGTAAGTAGGCGTCGAGACTCGAGCAGCCAAACCAATCGAGAGTTAACCATTCGCTCCATCACTTTACAGACACAGCTGGTAAGCGAGATAGGTCGATAACTGGAAGGCAAGTGCTTGTCCTTCCCCGGCTTAGGAATCGGGACAACAATAGACTCGCGCCAGCATGCGGGAACATGTCCCTCAATCCAGATGCGATTGTATGTACGAAGAAGAAAACCTTTACCCGCAGGAGAAAGGTTCTTCAGCATCTGAATATGAATAGAATCAGGCCCTGGAGCGGAGGACCGTGATCGGCCAAGTGCGGTTTCGAGTTCCCGCATGGTGAATGGGGCATTATAACTTTCACAATTCGAGGAGCGGAAGTCAGGTGGCCTAGCCTCCTCTGCCTGTTTGCGGGGGAGGAAGGCAGGGTGGTAATGAGCGGAGCTCGAAACCTCTGCGAAAAAGCGGCCGAAGGCATTGGAGACAGCCTCAGGGGCCACAAGGACTTCATTCGCGATCTTCAAGCCAGAAACTGGGGAGTGGACCTTAGTGCCAGATAGCCGGCGCAGGCTACCCCAGACAACAGAAGAAGGAGTAAAACTGTTGAAGGTGCTTGTGAAAGCAGCCCAGCTGGCTTTCTTGCTTTCTTTAATAATACGACGACACTGAGCACGTAATCGTTTATAATTAATACAATTCGCCACTGTAGGGTGGCGTTTAAAGGTGCGTAAAGCACGGCGACGAGCACGTAAAGCGTCTCTACATGCTGCGGTCCACCAGGGGACCGGTACGCGACGTGGAGAAGAAGTAGGGTGAGGGATGGAATATTCAGCAGCAGCGAGAATGACTTCCGTGAGGTGTGCGACCTGACGATCGCAGCTTGTGAAGGTTTGATCCTGAAAGGTCGCCCTGGAAGAGAAGAGCCCCCAGTCTGCCTTGGAGATGGTCCAACTAGAGGAGCACGGAGAGGGAGTATGCTGCAGGAGATGGATAACACACGGGAAGTGGTCCCTCGAATATGTATCAGCAAGTGCATACCACTCAAACCGGCGTGCAAGTTGGGGAGTACATATAGAGAGGTCTAAATGGGAATAGGTGTGAGATGTGTCCGAAAGAAAAGTAGGGACGCCAGTATTGAGGCAGACAAGATTGAGCTGGTTGAAAAGGTCTGCTAACAAGGAGCCCCTCGGGCAGGATGCTGGAGAGCCCCAAAGGGGATGGTGGGCATTGAAGTCTCCAGTTAACAAAAATGGTGCAGGTAGCTGAGCAATAAGTTGCATCATGTCTGCCCTGGTAACGGCAGATGACGATGGAGTGTAAACGGTACAAAAGGAAAACGTAAAAGTGGGGAGAGTAATGCGGATGGCAACTGCCTGCAGGCCGGTGTGCAACGTGATGGGATCGTAGTAAATATCATCCCGGACCAGTAACATAACCCCTCCATGTGCTGGGATACCTACCACAGGGGGTAGGTCAAAACGCACAGAGGTGTAGTGTGCCAAGGCAATTTGATCGCATGGGCGTAGCTTCGTTTCCTGGAGGGCGACGACAAGCGGACGATGCAAGCGGAGCAGCAACTTCAAGTCCTCTCGGTTGGAGCGAATGCTGCGAATATTCCAGTGAATAAGTGCCATCGTAAGAAAAGGAAGATGAGAGAAGGGGTCACCTCGAAGGCCGCTTAGGGCCTGGCTTCGAGCGAGCACTGCCGCCGCTATCAGTAGGCGGACAGTCATCGTCCATGGGGTCTATAGGGTCATCGGCCATCTCGGGAGGATGGCCGGGAGGGGGAGCTTCCTCCGCCGGTGAACGGCCAGATGTACGGCTACCAGCGGTGCGGCCAGGCGAAACGGATGACGGCCTGGGGCGGCAACCGCTGGGTGGCGCAGGAGAAGAAATGCGCCGTGGCGGAGAAGGAGAAGTGTGCTTCCTATGCGCCTTTTTGGAAGGACGTTTGGTGGAAGTACCGGTCGAAGGCTGGGAGGTCGAGGGACGGAGGAAGTCTGCACGGGATGGTTCCTTCTTGAAGGCCCGTGCATCTGACTTCGGGGTCTTCGACTTAGCAGAAGCTGAGGAAGGGGCTGGTGTCTGTGGGGTGATGGGAGGAAGAGGAGACGTCGACCGCGCGATCTTAGCACTGGCCGAACGGACGACCGTGGTGCTAAAGGTCAGATCGCATGTCTGGGTTGCTACCTCCCGGGTAGTCCGAGGAGAGGCGAGGACAGTACTGTATTTCCCCGCTGGGAGCAGCGTGGGCTTCCTACTAGCCAATAGCTTGCGAGCAGCCGAGGTGGACACTTTCTCTTTGACCCGAATTTCTTGGATACAGCGTTCTTCCTTATAGACAGGACAGTCGCGGGAGGATGCGGCATGGTCACCCTGACAGTTCAACAACGAACAGACGGAGGTGGACAGTCACCCTCATGGGTATCCCTGCCACAAGTGACACATTTAGCCGCATTGGAACAAGACTGTCGAGTGTGATTGAAACGCTGACACTGGTAGCAGCGCGTAGGTGTCGGGACATAGGGGCGAACAGAAATAACCTCGTAGCCCGCCTTGATGCGCGATGGCAGCTTAACACTATCGAAGGTCAAGAAAAGTGTCCAGGTCGGTACAAGGTCATTGTTGACCTTTTTCATGACCCGATGGACAGCCGTCACGCCCTGCTCAGCGAGGAAAGATTGAAGCTCCTCGTCAGTCAATCCGTCGAGGGAGCTAGTATAGACTACACCACGAGACGAATTCAAAGTTCGGTGGGCCTCCACCCGGACAGGGAACGTGTACAGGAGGGTGGCCCGAAGCAGTTTTTGTGCCTGAAAGGCACTCTCAGTTTCTAGTAATAAGGTGCCGTTACGCAACCTGGTACAAGATTTGACAGATCCGGCTATGGCATCTACGCCCTTCTGAATAGCGAAAGGGTTGACAGAGGAAAAATCCTTTCCGTCCTCAGATCGAGAAACTACGAGGAACTGTGGGGCAGGCGGTAGTACTTTTGTCACTGTTGGCTGGTCACGTTTCCGTTTTTGGGCAGAAATCGAAATAGATGGAGTAGAATCCATTGCGGAGGAATCCCCCATGATTGCCAGCGTCTCCGATGGCACGCTCCTTCCTTGTGGGGACCCTCTCAGAGGGCACTCCCGCCTTAGGTGAATGTTTACACCTCAGGTCACACCTCCCGAGAAACAGACGGAGGGACCAATCGGCATGGTCAGAAGGTATCAGCTCAGGCAATCACCCCTCCCCGGGCCTGGCCTTTACCAGGGGGTACGCGCGTGCCTTACATGTCTAACCAGGGCGGGGACTTTCGCGTTACCCCGTCACCGGCTACGCGTGCGAACGCGTGGGTCGGCCTTCAGGCACGCACAGGGAGGAAGGAAGAAGAGGAAAAAGAAGAGAGAGAGGGAGAAAGAGGACAGACTGTCTCAAACGCCGAGGCGGAGACCAGAGAAGGCAAGGAGAAGAAGGCAATGAGAAAGCAAGGAGAAGGAGGCAATGAGAAGGCAAGGAGAAGAAGGCAATGAGAAGGCAATGAGAAAAAGGCAATGAGAAGGCAATGAGAAAAAGGCAATGAGAAGGCAAGGAGAAAAAGGCAATGAGAAGGCAAGGAGAAAAAGGCAATGAGAAGGCAAGGAGAAAAAGGCAATGAGAAGGCAAGGAGAAGTCAAGGGAAAGAGTAAGGAAGACAGTGAGGTGGAGAAGAGCAAAGAAAGGAACCAACAAAAGGAAGGTAGAAACGAGAAGTGAAAAACCAGAAAGACCACGATTATAGGTCGTGGAACCGTCCGTCTCCGGACGCAGGCGCTAACTACCCCCGTAAGGGGGATGGACTCCTTTTAGTCGCCTCTTACGACAGGCAGGAATACCTCGGGCCTATTCTAATCCCCGGACCCGCAGGGGGGGATTACATATGTCTCGTCCAACCTAACATATTTCTGTGCATGTGTGTGTCTGTGCATTGCTAGATGGGGGGGAGGAGATGTTGGTGATTTTACTCTGCTACTTGCTACACATACTACATCTATTGAGACTAACAAGGAAGCCTTTGAGTGGGAGGTCGAAAAACGCCCCTGATGTTTATGGCATTCGACGCAATACGTATTTTCTACCATGCAACCACTTTATTGGCTGCTAATGGCAGCAGAGGCACAACAGCAGATATCCAACGATTAGAACAGCATGAGGCTACAGAGTTTAGTTGAACAGCTTACTCGACGGGTAACTCACTACAGTGCTGGTGTTGATACAAAGCAGCGGAGTGGCAACTATAAACGAAGCACACACTGCATTCTCAAGTTGCCTTTCATTAGAAGTGTGGAATGCACTCAATGACTGTGGTATCACCTTCGAAAGGATGGAGCACAAAAATGAGTCGTCCTTTTCTTTCACGCTTTATTAAAGCAAATGTAGATTTCGGCTAGTAAGTAGCCATTATTAGTGCAGTATTTCAGAGTTTTAATATATGTCCTAGTATGTCACGCTGCTGTTGTTTGGGCTCCTATCACAGTTCATTTAAGAGTCTTGAATCTACATTGTATCTACAACAAAAGCTGCCGATGTTGATACTCTGTGAGAAGGAATTCCAAGGAATTTCGCAGAATAAGAAAGAAGTGGCAGATGAAATATTAGGGTCTCTGTAAGATGAGTTAGTGGAATGTGAGGTTTCGTGTACCTTCCACTGTACGGACAATGTACCTGAGCAGTAAAATGACGACTATACGTGCTTACCAAGTAAAATTGATATTGACGCAGGTGTGGAACCGTGTAGTTCATCAACCTTCACCGACAGGGAACTACAAATCCCCTCTTGCGGTGAGACACAACGACAATCATTGTCAGAAGAGCGGGTACTAAACATAATTACTTAAATAGAAGATCATTTGCAGCACAAAAAAATTATGAACAGATTTTGAATAAGTCCATAGCAATATGACCGTGTAGTGCATAAGAAGAACTACGCATACTGAAGGGAGGACAAGACTCACTTATTACAATATCTGGTGTTTGCGCGTTTCATGAATGCTGGATATAATTTACAGGTTGTGCATTGTGGTGAGCTATTACATTATGCACACCACTGTGAGTGCGACATAGATTACAGTGATTTTAAGGAAAGTAGTGAATGTTTGCTTAACTTCAAACAGTGCTGCAGAACTGAAAGACGTAGGATAACGAAATTTCAAACAAAGCGTCAACTTGGGGATGCACAGCGGAGTGCGGGCTCCGCTCGAAAATTTGTAGATGAGATAAACAGACACATGCAGTCGTTCGGTAATGAATTTGTTATCACCTCTGACCAACCAGAATTTGAAGAAAATATGAGTATAAAATGAATCCTGGAAATCAGAGTTAATAAGGGAGTTTTATCAAGATCAGCTAACAAAATGGCTCTGAGCACTATGGGACTCAACATCTTAGGTCATAAGTCCCCTAGAACTTAGAACTACTTAAACCTAACTAACCTAAGGACATCACACACATCCATGCCCAAGGCAGGATTCGAACCTGCGACTGTAGCGATCAGCTAACATCAGTGCCTTAACGAATCGTACACAATTATGTCGACCGTTAATCTGGATGGTAAATTGGCTGGAAAGTTATTTATTGCGCTGCAAGAACTTGAGGTACTCTGCCATCTACGATTCTTTCTCGTGTGCGTTATCTTGCAAGAGCAGTGTCGAATATTTACGCCACAGTAAGCAAGAGTGGGTAAATGGGCGTAAGAGAACTATGGTATGAGCACTGCTTTTAGCCAATAGTCAATATATTTTTACTTGCTTTCGCTTGATTCCTGAACAGGATGTAATAATCATATTTCATAAGATCAAATATCCCTCGTGAAATGTGTGTGACATCGCAGTTCATACCACCTGAGACCACTGGATAAATTCAGGCTATGGATGTTTGTTTGTTTGTTTTTTCGTTCCTATAAAAAAATGGTTCAAATGGCTCTGAGCACTATGGGACTTAACAGCTGTGGTCATTAGTCCCCTAGAACTTAGAACTACTTAAACCTAACTAACCTAAGGACATCACACACATCCATGCCCGAGGCAGGATTCGAACCTGCGACCGTAGCAGTCGCATGGTTCCGGACTGCGCGCCTGGAACCGCGAGACCACCGCGGCCGGCGTTCCTATAAAACATGTTATCACACTGTCTGCAGCTACACTTTAAATGACAGCTAGTTTCAAGATAAGCTCCACGACGCATTGCTTAGCATTCACTTGCCTGCCTCCACATCTATCAGTTCTCATAACAACGTTGCACCAATATGATTCTCTATGCATCCTTTAAGAATGGATACGTAGGTGAACCACCTGCGCGGTCTGTAACTCTCAAGGCGTTGGCCTTCGATCTTAGTGGTGCGAATCTTTGTGATCACTGTGGCACGACATTTTGAATTTGGTGTTCATGGTACAAGTTAATGGATTGTTCTGAGTATTTCTTGAGTGTCGACGATGTCCATTTTGTGAGTTGTAACACATACATCCCATAGAATGTTGATCTCTGCACCGCGTGACACTCATTTTCCGTCGCCCTCCTGATGCACATGGTTAGTCATTAGCAGCCAATATTTTCCCTATCATAAGTGCTAGCACAACACTTTCAAATGACCTTATTAAAAATTGAACTCGCGACCTCGCACTAAAGGTGTTCCTTATAAGCAGAAGGGAAGGAAGTGCGATAGGTTTCTCGTAAACATAACTACCAGTTGGGGACGGGAGACAGTTAGTTAGCTAGTTACGTAGTTTGGTGTTCAATTACTCATTTGCACAATACACTAAAATTATGTGGAAGCAGTCATTTTGCATTCACGTCACAGATTAATTTGTATATGATTACCTGGTGGACATTAATGTTTTGTTACGTTTTTCTTTTCTTTTAATACTCAGATGTGACTTAGTAATTCCCACCCATCAAGTTTTTCACATTATAGTAACAGAAATTCTTCTATGGAACGGAAGGAAGTTTCTCTGTTTGTTCTCAAATTTTGCGTTGCCGTCAGTCACACATTTTATGTCACTGGTAAGTTATGAAAAATTTTTGTTGCTGTGTTGTATACCCATTTTTGTGCTACAGACAACCTTATTGTGGCGCAATGTTATTGTAAGTACATACATCATTGCTCCTCTTGACGTACAGTGGATTACTTACAACAAACTTCTTGAGGAATAAGTATACTGTGAAGCAGTGGTCATAATGCCCAACCACTTAGATTTTACAAAATGATCGTGGGTGAACACCACATATGTCTCTTGCGGCCTGTTTTTGAGCAATGAAGACTTCCTTTCCTGAAGTGATATACCTCACGACATTAGTGTGTATGACATTATTGTATGAAAATATTGAAAATATCTTAACTTACTGATTTGCCTTCTCTAGATTTGCACCGATTCGAAGTGCAAATGTGGCGGAAATAAGTTGGTCTAGCAGTTACAAAATGTGTTTTTTTTCGGTTTAAATTGTCTCCAACAGGGATACCTAATAATTTTGAAGTTTCCACTGTATTTATTATTTCCCCATAATGTGCTACACTTATCAGTGATGTAGGACCTCTTGATGTGCAGAACTCAATGTGTTGTCCCTTCTTAACATTAAGGGTGAGATTGTTCGCAGAGAACGAGGGAATGACACTTTTAAGTACATTGTGTTCCATTTCTTCTATTTCTGCATGTATGCTTGAATTGACTACAATAATATGTTATCTGCAAAAACAAGTAATTCTTCTTTCTGTATAGTCGACGGAAGATAGATTACATATGTGAGGAACAATAGCGAACCTACAGATTAGCGTTGGGGAACCTCATTCGTGATTTCTCCCCCGTCAGAATAATGTCTTCAAACTACGTTCATCGAATTTAGTTTACATATATGAGGAACAATAATGGACCTAAGGATGAGCCTTGGGGGACTGCATACGTGATTTCTCCCCAGTTAGAATAATGTCTTCAAACTATATTCAACGAATTAATAAGTACAGCCTTCTGCACTCTTTTCGTTAGATGTGACTACGCAATGGTTGGCTATACCACCAATCCTATGAAGCTCAGTTTATATAGGATTTTACCGTCATCCACACAGTTTAATGCTTTCGAGCGCAGAAAATACCAACCGATGATATTTTATCATTTAATTCTTGTAAAATTGGTAAATTATAACACCGAGGCCAACAACATAAGGAACAGCAAATCCTCGAGAATGTTGCTCAGCTAATCGATTGTTGCACTTACGTTATTTATGTCCTATAGGGTTCTGTCTGTCTTTCCTGTATATTGTCCTCAGAGCTGTCTCTGTTTTCGTTTTTTTGAATTTTTTAAGTACTTCCATTGCATTAAATGTTATGGCTAGCTAAGTAATAAGATTTTACGTCCCACGATAAAGTATAACAAAGATCGCCTTTACTGTTGTAGCATTCTTTTCTCTGTCACTTTTCGGAGGCGGAAATGAAGCCAGAGAAGATAAATCTAGATCATCAATGAAAGCAGTCAGACGTTTCTTGTTAACTGGGGTGCCATCGTCAGACATCTGTCATTACAGTAGAGATTCGGTAGAGTTCCTATGTTAGAGCCAGACACAACAGATCAGCTGTATATGCACTGTAAGCAGAATCTTCGTGAAACTTGTGGTTTCAAGTTTAGACATTTTCGAACAACTTTGTAGATATCTCCAAAGGTTTATAATAACTCATATTTTATTAAAGTCTTTGAAATTCTCTTAGATACAATGACTTATGTCGTGCTCTAAATATGGACGCTAAAGAAAGAACTTTTCCGACCACATTCAGATGCGTTCTGGATTATGTTTTGATAAGTCTGGAAATCTGGCAGAAAACCAAAGAGATTCTGGTCGTATGTGAAATACACCAGCTGCAAGACGCAATCAATGCTTTCACTGAACGATATCATTTGTAACATTCGTTATGACAGTGCTATGAATGATGAGTTACTAAACACGGTTTTCTGGAATTCTATTGCCAAAGAAGACGAAGTAAATATTTCAGAATTCAAAACGAGGACAACTGCCAATACGTGTAACTTAGAAGTAGATATCCTCGGTGTAGCAAAGCAGCTTGAATCAATGAATAAAGGCAAGGCTTCTGTTCCAGAATGTATATCAGTTAGGTTCTTTTCACAGTATGCTGATTGAATAGCTCCATACTCAGCAATCATACCCGGTTTTTCGCACGTATAATGGCCTGTACCTAAAAACTAGAAAGTTGCACAGGTAACACCAATACCCAAGAAAAGAAATATGAGTGATCCGCTGAATTACAGATCCACATAACCAATGTCGATCAGTAGTAGGAAACTGGAGCGTATATTGTGTTCAGATGCCAAGAATTACTTCGAATTAAATGATTTATTGACAAATAGCTAACACGGATTCAGAAAATATCGTTCATGCGAAACACTACTAGCTCTTTATTCTTACAAACGAGTGAGTGCTAGCGACAGAGGATTTCAGATTGATGACATGTTTTTAAATTTCCAGAAGGCTTTTGACACCGATCCTCGCAAGCGCATTTTAATGAAACTGCGTGCCTACAGAGTATCGCCATATTTGTGCGACTGAGTCCGTGATTTTCTGTCATAAACATTACAGTTCGCAGTAACTGACAAACAGTCATCGAATAAAACGGAATTAATATCTGCCGTTCCCCCAGGAAGCGCTATAGGCCCTGTGCTGTTCCCGTTCTACATAAACGATTTTGGAGACTATCTGAACAGCCTTCTTACATTGTTTGCAGATGATGATACCTTTTACTGCTTCGTGAAGTAATAAAATGATCAAAACGAACTTCAGAAGATTTAGACAACTTTCCTGTATGGTGGGAAAGGTGGCAACTGACCCTAAATAGTGAGAAGTGTGATGGCATCGTCATGAGTGCTAAAAGGAATCCCTTAAATTTTAGATACACGATTAATGACGCAAATGTAAAGGCTGCGAATTCAACTAAATACTTAGGGTTTACAGTAACGAATGACTTAAAGTGGAATGAACACATAGTCCATGTTGCGGGGAAAGCGAACCAAAAACTGCGATTTACTGGCAGGGCACTTAGAAAATGCACCAGGTCTCTTCAGGAGTATTGCTGCTTGGTGTAGAATCGTTGTAAGATAAGACTGACGGATGACATGGAAAAAGTTAAAATAAGCGCAGCTCGTTTTCTATTACCGCGAAAGAGGAAGTGTGTGCCGCGGATATGATACCCGAATTGTGGTGGTGATCACTGAAACAACAGCAGGATCTACTCATGAAATTTCAATCGGAATGCGAAAATATCTTGCTAGCGTCCATCTACAGAGGGAGAAATGATCATCATAATAGAATAAGAGAATTCTGAGCTCGCACAGAAAGATTTAAATCTTCATTTGATCCACGCGCTATTCGAGAATGGAATGATAGAGAAACAGCTTGAAGGTGGTATCGAAAAATAATCTTCAAACACCAGCACAGAGCGTCATCGTCGACACACTATTGCAGAGTCATAAGCCATGGAACCTGAACCGAGATATTTGCTTAGTGAGATATATATTGCGCGTGTAGCTCGTGTTGGGCGGATCAGTGTATTTCGAATGACTGAGTGTATTTCTGTATGCATACGTGGTACCGGGCGCAAATCTTTGTGTCACTGGTGAAACGAGCACGATATTAGTTTTGAGTGATAGGACTGTGCCTCATGTGAATAAGACTTGAACTCTGTTTTGTCTCCCAATGAACAAAAACTGTTTCGTCTATCACAGAGGCGGACATCTTATAAACGAACTCCGTAAATACGTCGGGGCAGCACATTTCGAGTTATATGTACTCTGAAAATGCAAACCTGCAACATCGAGGTCCCGACGACAGCTGCCGCAATACAGCAACAGTATAACTACGAGTATTTGGAGTGAACCTTGAACCGAGTTAGTCGCCTAGTGATATAGACAGTACGCGAGTAGTTGGGGTTGAGCGCGTCAGTTTATTTCCAGCGATCGAGCGTATTTGTGGATGCTTATTTGTTGGTCATTCAACGACATTTGTACAATTTACTTACGGAAACTATATCTAATGCACAAATAGTGATGTTTACTTCTATTTCCAAACTCTACTTTAGAGTCCTTGTCATAAGGTGCAGAGCCGGCCGCGATGGTCTAGCGGTTCTGGCGCTGCAGTCCGGAACCGCGGGACTGCTACGGTCGCAGGTTTGAATCCTGCCTCGGGCATGGGTGTGTGTGATGTCCTTAGGTTAGTTAGGTTTAAGTAGTTCTAAGTTCTAGGGGACTTATAACCTAAGATGTTGAGTCCGATAGTGCTCAGAGGCATTTGAACCATTTGAACCATAAGGTGCAGAGGGTGTATATGAGTACAGTTTTATTAATTTTGAGTTAGAGAGTAAATGTAATTTCATAATTTCACCCCAGAGTCCCTAAATTGAAATTACTCAGTCTCGACTAACGCACCTAAGTTCATTCAATATAGTGTAACTAGTAAGGTCACCACTCCTTGTGCGCCCTTGACCCTCTTTTTCAGTGACTGACAAATGGGTAAAGCATACGGAAGACATGGTTGATCTCAGTGTAGCCTCGTACACCCGCACACCATCCTGGCGCTTTCAAACGATTACAGTTGTGATTCACTGTGACAGGCAGAATGGCCACCACAGTTCTACGGTGTTGTTCGTCTTAAGGTTGTAACCAGGTCTGGTAGGCTGTACAGGGTGATTCTTTGATGACGTTACAAACTTTCTGGGGTGATGAAGAAGGGTAAACGTATAAATTTGAGGTAAGGGACCCTGAACTGGAAACGACCGAGTAGAAAGTCTTTATGGAAAATCGTTCTGATACTTCTGAAGGTGGACCTCTTCTACTGCAAGGTCTTTGCTCTCCATATTTTGGCAGGAATTGTTACGGACAGAAAGAGTACAGTAAACATCGGCTGTAAACTGCGTACCTTAATTGTTATGAGGTCTTGTTCACCTTTGCTGCTGTGAACAAGAGTTGGTAGCTCTTAAATTCACAGTTTAGAGGCCGTATTTACTCTACAATTGATTTTTTATCCATACTAACTCCTCCCAAAATATCGAAATGAAGGAGGTTTCAGTAGAACAGGACCACTGTCTGAGGTATCGCTTATACTTTCGACACAATCTCCATCACCCCAGAAATTTTATAACATACTCGCGGAATGACAGGGTATAAGATGTTTCAACAGCGTCAATTTGTTAGGTGTTCTCGGATCTATACGAGACTTTTCTAGTTTTAGGAATAATGAGAAAGTGGGAGAATATCTGTCATGGGAACTTATTTAAAATGGTTTTCGAGGACGTCGGAGCTGGTGATGACCCTGGTGGTGGAGGTGGTGGCGATGGTGCTTGTGGTACGGCCATGGTTGTAGCAATGGTGGTTGCTAACGGAAATGGTGCTGCAACAGAACGGGAAGTATCACATGTTGCATGCAAGTAGTAGGACAGGCAGAATTGTTTGGGTCAGTGTTAGGATGGTAGCACTGGAAGAACAGATGGCGGAAGCGAATACGGAAAAGATCTACAAAAATATCCCACAGCATGGATGGTATACAAACGTGTAAATATGATTGTGGTGGGAAGATAACTTCAGTGGTTGGTATAAAACTGGCTGTTTGATACAATGACGGAACTGTAGTCAACGGTAATAGCAGGGTGAAGTGTAGTGTGGAAGATCGTGCTGGAGACACGGGCGACGGTGATAACGTTTGTGATTATGCAGAGAAAGTTTGACGTAACGACTCAGATTATATGAATTACAATTTTTCAGTAAAGTTGGTAACTCAGGCAAGGGCAAGGGTGAAAATCCTGGGGATGGCACTGTCTGTAGATGTCGATAACTAACATCGAAGCCGATGGTATGGCACACTATGGGTAACTGCAATGACCTCGTAAAAACGGTAACTGCCAGTGAAAGTAATGAGTTGTGGTAAGATAACGTTTACCGACGCAAGTGATGGCTGGCAGTATAGGTTATTACTGCACATATGGGTCAACTTTGAGAGTAAAGGCAATGGCTAGCGGTAAAGGTGATGCTCGGGGAAAGGTGGTGACTGGAGATAATAGCTTTGACCAGCGGTAAAGGCGATGATCGGTGGTAAAATTGATGACTGATGGGAAAGGAGAATGAGCCGTATTGCGGCTCGCGTTGGTGCCGTTGGTAGGTTGGCATCGTGTAATAGGGACAGTGGCGTCTCGTTTTCTTCTTGTGTTTACTGGCGCCACTACGTTTGCTAGCGTTGTCTGTCCTCGAGTGGCAGCAGCGGTTATCAATATCTAGTACCGTGGTACTATCTTTGGAAGGACGTCAAGTGTTTTCCGCGTCGGGTGAGTCGGGAGTTCGGTTGGGACGGAGCAGCAGTGAGCTGCGGCAGCGCGAGAACACGACGGGACTGCTGGCAGCACGCAGGCACTGCCGGATCGAGGGGCTGTAGTTGCGAGGACCACAACCTCGTTGTCCACCGGACTATGGGCGCCTTCAGCCAACAAATAATTTGAATTTTGGGTCAATAAGGCCCTCAGCTGTGAATGCAATTTGTCTAAAGAATTTTCAGTTAGATATTGTCTCTTAATACTGAAATTTTGAGGATTGTGTTTTTCTTAAAAAATATTTTAGTATCTCTTGGAGAAGTTTAACTGTTTTTAAGAATTTGCTATCCAGGCTTCAACTGTTAAATTCTTTTTAGAGTTATTACTATTGGGGCCTTCCACCTACAAATAATTTGAATTTCTGGTCAATAAGGCCTTCAGCCATGAGTGCAACTTGCTTAAGAATTTTTTTATTAGACATTGTGGCTTAACAGTCAAATTTTATAATTGTTCCTTATTGTCAACCTCATTTGCAATTGGTTCCAAATAAAGTGTACGTGATTTTTTTAAAAAAAAGAAAACTGATTAAGGCCCCGTCCAGACCGAATCCTGTCTTTCCGTAAGTCCCATGTCCCAGCGAAGTTGACACTGTAGACGATGACAGAGCTTAAGATTAATAATTGACCTTAAAGTTGATGAAGAATGGCAGTAAAGACAATTATTTTGGGTAAAGGCGATGACAGGCAAAAAATGCATTTACTGGTGGTAAATGTAGCGACTGGTAATAAGGTGATGGCTGACAGTAAAGACGATAATTGGCGGTAAAGGCCATGACTAGTAGTAGTAAGGAAGATATTTGGAAACTAAAGCCGATGGCAAGTGATAAAAATTGTGAATGGTACTAAAGGCAATGACTGAGAGTGTGAATATTGACTGGAAGGCTGACACTGAAATTAATGACCAGCGGTAAAGACGATAGGCAGTAATGGTGGAGATAAGAGGGATGACTGATTTCAAGTTTGATTACTGGCAGTAAATAAGGTGACTGGCTCAAATGGCTCTTAGCACTATGGGACTTAACTTCTGAGGCCATCAGTCCCCTAGAACTTAGAACTACTTAAACCTAACTAACCTAAGGACATCACACACATCCATGCCCGAGGCAGGATTCGAACCTGCGACCGTAGCGGTCGCGTGGTTCCACACTGTAGCGCCTAGAAACGCTCGGCCACACCGGCCGGCAGGTGACTGGCAGTAAACATTATGAGTCCTGATAATGACAGCTACTGTCACTGTAAAGGCAATGGCTCAGGATGAAGCTGCTTCTAAAGACAACGATTGGTTGTAATGGCAATCAGTGGCAGGGAAGGTGATGATTGGCAGTAAGGCCAGTGACTTATAGTAACAGCAATGACTGGCATCAAATGCAAAGATACTGCCAATGAAGAGAATGACTGGCAGTAAAGAGGATGAAGGATGTAAATGGGATGAGTGGAGCGAAAGTCTATAATGGGCGGTGAAGTTGAAGATATAAGAATTCCGTTGATGCCGTAATATTATTTATTGATGCCCCTGAGTGTATTCCAGGCAAGTTACCTAATGGCTTGGTGAGGATTACTACCTTAACACAGCACCCACAAAGACAATCGACCTTGCTGGGTGGGGGGGAGGAGGGGGGAGGAGGTGGCTTGCGTGCCTCGACGTTGCAGATAACCATCTGGTAAGTGAAACAACTGCAGGGGTTTATCTACGGACAGGCTACGCTAGTCTTAAGGACATTAGGATCTTTAAAGGAAAATCAAAAATTATTTTTGGTAGGGGAATGGAATTCGATAAGGAATGGAAATCAAGGAAAAAAAGGTAGGAGGACATGGAAGTGGCATAGGAATGAAAGAGGAAGCCTGCTTATAGAGTTTTGCATTGGGCATAATTTAAACATCGGTAACGGTTGGTTTACAAAAAAAATCATGAAGCAGGTTCTGTGCATGGAGAATGTTTCTTAATGATAAGGAAGAAATTTGTAAAGCAGATTTTGAGCTGTAATCCACTTCCAGAGTTGGATGTCGACTCCATCAATATTTTATTGCTTATGAACTTCAGATTGAAACTCAAGAAACTGTTAAAACGTAGGAAATTAGAGAATGGGCCCTAGATAGATGGAAAGAATCGTTATTTGTTGGGAATTCCAGTGGGAGCATTTGGAAACGTTTGACGGGAACAAGCGTAAGGAATATTACAGAAGATGTATGTTAGATCACAGACGGTTCATTAATGCAGCAGAGAATCAAATAGGGCAAATAGGGAAAAGTCGAAGCCCAGTAATAATCCTTGGATAACAACGAAGATACTGAAAGAAAGAACAAAAAGACAAACATAAAACGCAGGAAATGAAACAAGTGAAAGCGACTGCATACTTTTAAAACACGAGATTCGCGGTACGTACTGAACGTCTTAGCAAAAATGGCCACACGAGGCTGTAAAAGGCACCTATTTCTAGAGGACAAATAGGCACCGACTACAGGAAAATTAAACTTACCCTTGGAGAAAAGAGAACATGTTGTGAAAATATTATATATTCAGACCGCAATGTGGTGCTAAGAAAGACGGGTAAGCTGAAATGTGAAAGCAATATGTAGGAAGGTTAGAAACAAACTTGAAGGAATTAATATAGGAGGACTAAATAAATGAAGAACTAAAGGGAAATATGATACTGCGAGACGAATTTGACAGAATACTGAAAGACTTAAGCCGAAACGGGGTGCTGTACGACATCAGCTCAGAATTACTGAAAACCTTGGGGGAGCTAGACATGGCAAAGATATTTCACTCCGTATACAAGACATATGACACACGAAAAATATCATCAGACTTCTGGAAGAACGTAGAAATTTTGTTCCAAAAAAGGCAGGGGCTGCCAGGTGTGAACATTAGGGAACAATTAATTTAATACTACAGTCTAATAAGAACACAGAATAGGGGAAATCCGCAAGAGGCAGACCTCGGGGAAGATCAGTTTTGGTGGCTTGGAAGTGTAGGAGCACGTGAGGCAACACTACCACTTATCTCAGAAGATATGTTAATGAAAAGCAAATCTAAAACTGAAGCGACTCTAGATTTAGAGAAAACTGTCGACAATATTGTCTGCAATAAGAAACGTTATTCACAGCTTTTGCAGAAACCAGACGGTAGTTTTCCGCCAAAAGGGATGAAAGGGAAGCTGTGGTTAAGATGGGGTTGTAGCCTATCTCCAGAGTTACCCAGTCTATACATTGAGGGAGCAACGAAAGAAACACAGATATTAGAAAAGGGAATTAAAATTCAGGGAGAAGAAATTAAAACAATGAAGTTTACTGACGACACAATGGTTATGTCATAAGTGGCTGAGAACTTGGAGGAGCAGTCGAGTGTGAGGGATGGTGTCCTGTAAAGAGATTATAAAATGAACACCAACGAAGTAAAACAACGGTAATGACATTTAGGCGAATCAAATCAGACGAAGCTGCATATAACTTTTTCTGTTTGGTCATCAACAAGAAACTGAAAGTAATAGATGAGCATTGCTAATCGGGCAGCGAAATAACAGATGATAGTAACAGAGGATATATAAAATGCTGACAGCCAATAGCGAGAAAAGGATTTCTGAAAGAGACGAATTTTTTAACATCTAATTTCAGTGAAGTGTTAGCAAGTCTTTTGTCAATGTATGTCTCCGTTGTGTAGCCTTGTATGGAAATGAAAAGTGGATCGAGTGACGAACGACGAGGTACTGAATCGAAGTGGTGAAAATGAAACTTATGGTACAACATGAGTAAAGGAAGAGAGGAAACACAATTTCATCAGGTTCGTAAAGGAGTGACGTGTGTGTGTGTGTGTGTGTGTGTGTGTGTGTGACGGTGGGCGGAGGGGATATGAGGGGAAGGGGAGGGGGGGGGGGACCGCAGAGGGAGACAACGGGAAGAACGTTGAAATGGTTATAGACCGTAGCGGTTATTCAGAAATGATAGACATGCATGGAGGGCTACATGTACCTAGTCATTGGTCTGAAGGTGTAACAACATCAACAGCAGCAGCAACAACAACATAGAGATATCAGGTGCTTTTGGCGATATTTTGTTGTGTACTGTATTTATTTGGAACTGCGCTTTCTTGTTTCTCTCCTCTACTCCTAAATAATTCTCTCGGCTTTCTCTGTGTGAGTGATTTAGTAGCAGTCGACTGGCGAACGTCAGACTAGTGAATCTAGAGAAGATACAATTAAAGTTTCCAGAAAAGATGAAATTACGTAACACGAACATTTTGTTAAAAAATTATTGAAACGCACGCCTTGTCATTGAAGAGTTTAAATAAATGATTGTTGTCTCATAAAATAAATAAAATGGAACCTCCCCTCTTTGCACTTCTAGTTTTTCAGCAGTAGATGTTTGTTGCTGGAGAGTGTTTTGGAAAGGATGTTAGATCGAAAAGTTAGGGTAAGGTGAACCCCGGACCAAACTACTGAAAAAAGGTAGAAGACGAATGGGAATAAAAGGAATCGTGATATGGGTATCTGATGCACTCGCCCTTGCCCTTTAAATGTGTGTGTGTGTGTGTGTGTGTGTGTGTGTGTGTGATGGAGTGGTAGGAGTAGGGAAGAGGGGGAAGGGAGGGAGGAGCTAAGTGTATAAGCAAAGCTCTAGTCTTAGCAGAACGTTATGCTACACTCCACACTGTATTGGTCAAGGAGTGTTCAATGGCTACGAATGTGTAGTAGTATGCGACTTTCGCAGCAAAGTAGGGTGTTCGTACAGTAGCAGGCGCCGAGAAATCCACAAAATCACTTTTTAAGCAAATCATTCGACTAGAAATACGTTATAAAAGGAGTCTAAAAGTCTTCACGAACACTTTTCATCCGTTCATCCAAAACCACGAAGCTTCAGATAAAAGGTCTATTTTCCGCTCTCAGCTGATCACATACAATACAGCCTTCAGTATAAAGTACTTCCAGAATGCCATCTTCAAAAATTCAACAAGCAAAGCCACAAGTCGGCCAGCATTGCTTCTGTCACAGATAACATATTCAGCGTTCAGTTTCTGTCTACATGTTCAGGGAGCTGCAGCCAGTTTAATTGTAAACATTTGCTTTTAAATTTTAGCTTTTCCTGCTTCCGTGTTGCAGGGACGATTGAGAATCGCAATTGCGTTAATATCAGTCTATAATGCACAGAGGAATAAAAATATTTATTGTAAGCGAATACCTTTTGTCCTTCATGATATTTACTGACGCATTGGTTCCTGGCGTTAGCTAATCAGTAACCGTAGTTATGCAAAATTAGAAAATAATGCTGATACTAATAACCCAAAGTGAAATATAATACCAGTAGTTACATATTTCAATAATTCTAAGTGATCTGTGCAATGATAAAAGTTTAGACTACTGCTGAACTACATTACTTTCTTCGGGAGATACACATGTGGATAGCAACGAATGCAGACCTGTAATGTATTCTCCCAATGTTCGTAGAACTGTGGCATTCTTCTGGGCTATGAGCCCTGCGTTCTCCTAGATTCGGCTTGTTTCTCTCATCGCTGGTGCAAGCAAACTTACTCAATCGCTGGAACATTTCCTGCTACCATTCGTCGCTATTTGAAAGAAAGAGAAACGTTACATTTTACTCACTATTCCGTTCAAAAACGAGGGGAAACCTGCACTTTAGATCAACATGTCATTCGCTGCTGCGAAAACATGACCGGTGCTACAATTTGTCGACAGACGATCGCCTAAAACAACGAAAAAAGGCGAAAGGGTCGACTGCTTTCATGTGGGATCGCATTTTTACCGTCAACAGTGCGACACAAAACTCCACCGCATTCCTGCTGCCGTTTGACAACGCTTTACGGCCTGGCGCCGCTCTATTGGAACATCATTCCAGCGTGTCACAAGATTAATGGAATGAAATAACAGTGTCGGCGTGTTTTTTATGCCTGTTTTGGAACATTTTATAACAGAACTGAAAATTTCAACAGTGACGACGTGTCGCCGCGTGTGCTGACATTTGTTTTGACTTTTCCATTCACACAAGTTTGCGTGCGACAGCGCGAACAGCGGAAAAGGGGGGAAAATAATAAAAAAAATAAAATAAAAAGAAACAAAACTGCGCAACAGTTAGAGACCGCGCGTCATCCAGCTATGGCCTGTGGCTAGCTGGGTTCACGTGCTACGTCATCATTTACATAACGACGTCACAAGTACTAATAATAAATAGCTGCATCAGCATGCTCGGCTGTCTGTTCCACTACAAGTGCGGTTAGGTGGCTACCAGGTGCAAGTAACAGCAGTAATGTGATATCAGGGTTCTCAAGTATCTCGTCGTTCGTTCCACAGCTTGTTCTGGAACTTGTTCTAGGGGTTTTGTATCACTGCTGTAACATAAGCAGCTAACTAATGCTACATACAAGCAGTTTTTTCCTTCCTCTGCACTTAACGGTAGAACTGTTTTGAACCACTGTACAGTATAAAAATGTTAAGGGAAAATCAAGAATACAGAAATGAATAGGAAGTGCACGGAATATAAGACGAAATGGCTGCATGAATAATGTGAAGAAAGTGAAATGAAATGACTGTCGGAAGGACTGACTCAGTACATAGCAAAGTTGAAAAACGTTCCGTGAAATTAAAAAATGGCTCTGATCACTACGGGACTTAACATCTATGGTCATCAGTCCCCGTGAAATTAAAAGGAAGGGTGGTAATATTAGGAGTGCAGCGGGAATTTAACTGTTAATTACAGAGGAGAGAGCGGATAGATGGAAAGAGTACAATGGATGCCTCTATCAGGGGGAAAATTTGTCTGATACAACAGAAGAAGGACCAGGAGTCCACTCAGAAGAGAAAGGGATCCAGTATAAATTTAAAAGAGCTTTGGAGGACTTAAGATCAAATAAGGCTGAACGGATAAATAACATTCCATCAGAATTTTTAAAATCATTGAAGGGAATGCCAACAAAACGAATATTCACGTTAAGTGTAGAATCTATGAGTCTGCCAACATACCATCTGCCTTTCGGAAAAATATCATCCACACAATTCCGAAGACTCCAAGAGCTGACAAGTGCGAGTTATATCACACAATCAGCTTAACAACTCATGCATCCAAGTTGCAGACAACAATATTATGCAGAAGAATGGAAAAGAAAATTGAGAATGTGTTAGATGACGATCAGTTTGGCTTTAACAAAGCAAAAGACGCAATTCTGACGTTACGGCTGATAATGGAAGCAAAAGTAAACAATGATCAAGGCACGTACATGAGATCTGTCGACCTGGAAAAAGCGTTCGGGAATGTAAAATGGTGCGAGATGTTCGAAATTCTGAGAAAAATAAGAGGTAAGTTATAGTGAAGACGAGTAATATACAATATGTACAAGAGCCAAGAGGGAGTAATAAGAGTGGATGACCAACAGCAAAGTGCTTGGATTAAAAAGGGTGTAAGACAGGGATGTAGCCTTTCGTCCCTATTTTTCAATCTGTACATCGAAGCAGCAATGATGGAAACAAAAGAAGGGTTCAAGAGTGGGATAAAGTTCAAAGGATATCAATCAAACGATTCGCTGATGATATTGCTATCCTGAGTGAAATTGAAGAAGAGTGACATGATCTGCTGAATGCCCGCATCTCGTGGTCGTGCGGTAGCGTCCTCGCTTCCCACGCCCGGGTTCCCGGGTTCCATTCCCGGCGGGGTCAGGGATTTTCTCTGCCTCGTGATGGCTGGGTGTTGTGTGTTGTCCTTAGGTTAGTTAGGTTTAAGTAGTTCTAAGTTCTAGGGGACTGATGACCATCGATGTTAAGTCCCATAGTGCACAGAGCCATTTGAACCATTTTTTTGATCTGCTGAATGGAATGAACCGCCTAATGAGTACAGAATATGGATTGAGAGTAAACTGAAGAGACACGAAGGTAATGAGAAGTAGCAGAAATGAGAACAGCGAGAAACTTAACATCAGGACTGATGGTCACGAAGTAGATGAAGTTAAGGTACCTAGTACCTAGGCAGCAAAGTAACCAATGATGGACGGAGCAAGAATGACATCCAAGCCAGACTAGCACTGGAAATAAGCGAACTCCTCACCAAGAGAACTCTGCTAGTATCATACATAGGCCTTAATTTGAGGAAGAAATTTTTGAGAATGTACATTTGGAGCACAGCATTGTATGGTAGCGAAACGTGGAATTTGGGAAACCAGAAGAGAATCGAAGTATTTGAGACGTGGTGCTACAGACGAATGTTGAAAATTAGTTGAAATGATAAGCCAAGGAATGAGGAGGTTATGAGAGAATCGTAGAGGGAAGGAATATGTGGAAAACACTGACAAGGAGATGGGTCAGGATAACAGCACATCTGTTAAGGCATCAGGGAATGACTTCCATGGTACTAGAGGGAGATGAAGAGAACAAAGCTGTAGTGGGAGACTGGAATACAGCCGGCAAGCAATTGAGGACGTACTAATGGCTTCAAGTACTACTCCGAGAAGAGGTTGGCATAGGAGAGGAATTAGAGAGGAATTAGTGTCGTGCCACATCAAACCAGTCTGTAGATTGATCACTCAAAAAACAAAAACAAAAAAACACTCAAAAACCTTTCAGTCAAATACCAGTCGACCTGAAAATGTGACACCCGATTCCCATTTTGTTGTAATTACGTATTCGTGAGAGCTAGTTGAGTTGTTGAAGGACTTAAAGGACTTTTCAACAGCGAAATATGATGATGATGATGATGTTTGGTTTGTGGGGCGCTCAACTGCGTGGTTATCAGCGCTCGTACAATTACCCAATCTTTGCTCAGTCCAATTTCGCCACTTTCCTGGATGATGATGAAATGATGAGGACAACACAAACACCCAGTCATCTCGAGGCAGGTGAAAATCCCTGACCCCGCCGGGAATCGAACCCGGGACCCCGTGCGCGGAACAGCGAAATATCCTAGCCAGTTCGATGCCGAGTTGATAGGATATTTAGGTGGAGGGGGGGGGGGGTGGTTCATGGCAGGGTGCTATTTCTGTAAAATTTCGGTACAATATATCTCAGGCTAAATATGTCAGATGCTAGTACATGATTATTCGTATTGATCATGTTCATAAACAGAATAACATCATGGTTTGGTCGGCTAGTGAATCACCTAACCGTCATAAACGTTTGTGTATTCGAATCGACGTGTAATGACGGAAGGAAATGACGACTGCGGAAAGAAAGTCTTTCTTTTACTGTGAAATCTCAAATACTTTTAAAAGGCGTACGCTTATGATAGAACCTGTTAATTTTATGGAAATTGAATTGCTATTGCCCAATTTCAATATAACTGACGTTACAATGCAGCGTAAAATAAACCACACACCTTGTGGCGTCACAAGAGGGGTCTTGAAACGAATCGCTTTATTTTGCAGAGGTCAGTGACGTAATTATTTTTCCTAATGCAAGTTGTACATCTTTCAATACAATGAAATAATCAGTAAGCTGGCGTTAGAGTCTGAAAAGTCAGCTTAATGATGTCAGAAAAGGAGCAAGAGTTAAAAACACCTTCAAGTAGTCACCATTAACTACAACACACTTCGGACATCGATAGTAAAATTGTTGTAAACTTATTGTGGAATCGCTGTAAGCACGGTGGAGACATGTTGTCGGATTTCCGCAGCAACAGTGAACGATAGTCGGTACAACGTTTCTGCTTATTTTCAAGTTCCTGGTCTCATTCCCAGAGACACCAGCTGACTATCTGCGAGCATCCATTGCAGTCTTTCGATGTTGACTGGGATTGTGTGTGTTGACCCGAACGTAGCTCACCCTCCTTTAAACGACCCAGAGAGAGAGAGAGAGAGAGACAGACAGACAGAACACAAACACACACACACACGTATTACTCATTGCTTCAGCACCGCGCACTTGTACTAACATTCCACGAGAATCTGTCGCCGTTTTATCCTATCTGAAGCAAAACTTGACACGTTTCTCGATTTTGCGGTGCATTTTGCAATGACACTATTGCGACGAATGCGTGCGCATGATCGGCGGATGCCTTTGAGAATGAGAGTAGATGGGTTGAAGATAAGCAAAGACAGTGTGAGCACTATTGTTCACAACTATTCGCAGACGTTTCGGATATTCAGCAACAAGTGAACACGGTGATTCCATCAGAAGCTTTTCTTGACAGCTTGCAGCTGCTTTAGGTCTGATGCCAAAGGTGTGTAGTAAGAAATGGTGACTATTTTGAAACACAGTAAAAGTGATCCTTTTATAACTTTTGTTTCTTTTATGACACCATTCATTGATCTTTTCAGACGCATCTTGTCTTAATCACAAATCAAGAGACATACCTGCACATAAATAACGAGCTTCAGTTGTTCAAGGGTCTGTTAGCAAGCTCTTTTGAATTTATTTAATATCTTTAGTATACGAGATGAACAAGAAGTCTACAGACAGAACTTCGGAAGTTTTTCAGGGATGTTTTTCTGAGTATTTGTATACAAGGGTCAATTGCTTCGTTACAGAATAATAATGTAAATACGCTTATCTTGTTTGTTATCCCAATTATCATTGTTTCTCTGAAAATCTATTCACAACAGTGAAAAATCCTGTAATACGACACCGCCGGAACGTATAAAAAAATAATGTTTTTGTTTGTCTTTTCTGATCCTCAGCCCGAAGACTGGTTTGAAGTCGCTCTCCAAGCTACCCTACACTGTGTAAGGCTCTTCATCTCTGGATAATTACTATAGACTACATCCTTCTGAATCTGGTTACTGTATTTATCTGTGGTTTCTCTGTGCTATTTTAACAGCCCAAACGTTCCTTCAGCAGTAGACTGGTGAACCCTTGATGTCTCAGAATGTGTCCTGTCAACCGATCCTTTCTTTTAGTCAGGTTGTACCACCAATTTCTTTTTTCCCCAATTTTATTCAACACTCCCTCATCTACCCATCTAGTTTACAGCATTATTTGGTAGCACATTTCAGAAACCTGTATTCTGTTCTTGTCCAAACTATTTTAACCATGTTTCAGTGAAGGCACACATACCTACTTGACTTTCGAGCAGAAAATTTTTAAGGTTATCTTGGTTTACGTTGAGCGAACTTGCGTTGCATTGGATGATTTTATAGGCCATTTTAGGGTGTAAGGAGTGGGTTCAACATATTTTGGATTGACATCCGTATCGAATCTGTTCGTAGTACTGTATTGGGCCCTTTAGTAGCCTGCTGGTCCGATACATCATTCACCGCTTCCATTAACATACTTAATATGGTGTTGATAAGGCAGTTCCCAACATTACTCTGTTGGCTGAGTCTGTGAAACTGTGATGGGTAGGACCTGTGCCACTGTCGTCGTGACATGGGTTGTCTGCGGACGATAGTTACACTGAGCCATTGTTGAGTCGGGAGGGACGGGAATTCTGTACCCTATCTCATAAGCTTTGAGGTGGAACTAACTGCATTCGCGTAAGGCCCATTTTTAAATATAGCTGTTACTTCTCATAAGGTATTATTATTGACAGACATCATCATCATCATCATCATCATCATCATCATACCCCATTTTGGAGTAGGTTTCCTTCTCCTTTCCAGTTTCAAGTATATCTCAGATGATGTTTCCATCTCTTCCTTTTCCCTTGAGGTGCATATTTGTACGTTATTTTAGGTAATGGTTCTTTTTGTATCGTTTGAATATATTCATATCACTTCTTCCTGTATTTCTCGATTATCTGAAGTATCGTTTAGACATCCTGTTCATTCTATCATTCAGTATTTTACATTTCTACGAGTTTGTACGCAGCAATATCAGCTCTACTGCCTCAATCCCCCTCCTTTGACTGAAGGTTAGGGCCCAAGTCTCTGACGCATAAATTAGAACTGATACCACCATCACATTATAAAATTTTAGTACTGTCTCTTTTTTAACATTCTGAGGAGACAGCGATTTACAGTACCTATCAACTGCTGGAATTTTCGCAGTTTGTGCTCCTGATCATAGTGTGTGACATACGAGACCTCACAACCTAGGTATTTAAAAGTATTCATTTGTTGTAGCGGCTTGTTATCAATTATTATTTTTGTCCTTATCTGCTTGTTATCGTGGAATACCATTATCTTAGATTTACCTTTAGAAGTTGTCATACTATAATAATTTGTCACCTTGTGCGAGGACCAAATTGCTTTCTGTAATATATCTTCTGAGTCCGATTAGATTATCTGATCGTCTGCAAACAGGTGCACATTTACGACTTTATTATTAATTTTATAATGGGGCATTACTTTTTCTGCCACGTCTTTATGACGTCGTCTACGGATATATTAGATAATGTAGGTTTTAAAGGACATCCTTGTCTCACTACTTAACAGATGTTTCTCGCAAACAAAATTACTCTTTCTACTTAGAGTTTGTTGTGTATATTCACTGACGAAGCAAAAAATTCAGACCACCTGCTTAACACCTGTACTGATTGTTGGCAAGCAAATCGTTGTGTCGGTCGGTCCGTGGCTGTTCCCTGGTTGGGTTCCGACGGATCAAGTGCTGTTGGGCTCACCACCTGTCTCACCTAAGTGAACAAGGGCAGACCGACATGCCTGGAAGCTTCTGAGTGCCACCGGTGTTCAATTATCTGTTTCCAGCTACTTAAAATTAAAGGCTTATGGTTACTTTTTATTTTTTTCTTAAAAATTTTGTAAAATTAATTCTTAAATTTATCTTTCAAGCTTAAACATTACGGCCTTCTGCCTTTAAAGATTGTGGTAATATATTTTAAAATTTTGAAACTGAATTGTGGCCTTCAACCATTGGTATTACACCTTGCTTATGTTTGTTCTATCTGCTTTGCCTTGAGGCTTTCCACTTAGCCGTGATATGTCTTTTTATATTATTTTATTTGCCTCTAAACTGCTTGTGATTGGGTGGAGGGAGGGGGGAGGGCAGGTCGGGGAATCCTCCCGAAACATTTGTTGGATGGGAGCTATTTCTGTAAAATTTCGGTACACTATATCTCAGGCAAAATATGACAGATTCTAATACATGATTGCATAATCATAAACAGAAAAAAATTGTGGTTTAAAAAAAAATGGTTCAAATGTCTCTGAGCACTATGAGACTTACCATCTGAGGTCATCAGTCCCTAGCACTTAGAACTACTTAAACCTAACTAAGCTAAGGACATCACACACATCCATGCCCGAGGCAGGATTCGAACCTGCGACCATAACGGTCACGCGGTTCCAGACTGAAGCGCCTAGAACCGCTCGGCCACTCGGCCGGTTGAGATGATGTTAAACGAGTATAAGCAAAACCAGCACGAATGGGGACAGGTCTTTTCGACCATTGAGAGAGTCACGAAAATGCTGAAAGAAATAAACTGGCAGACGCTTGAAGAGAGACGTAAACTATCCCGTAAAAATTTACTTAAGAAAGTTTCTAGAACCAATTGTAGGTGAAAAGCCTAGGAATGTGTTGCAACCACCGCTCCCATAGGGATCGTGAAGAGAAGATGAGACAAAAGCGGGGGAGCTCAGAGACATTTACGCAGTCGCTCTTCCAGCGCTCCATACGCGAACGGGACGGCAGAGGGTGCTAATACCTTGTACAATGGGATGCACCCTCTGCTGCCAGTCACTTCACCGTGATTTGCACAATAGAGGTGGGTACATCGATGTAGATGTAGATACAGACTGGAGGCACAGTGCGCTCTACTGCACTGAGTTTGCAGCCTTGCTACCCTCCTAAGAAGCTATACAGTTCGCTAGTCTATTCCTACAACTATAAATGGTTATCTGATTGGACATTGTAAACTCTTTGCCAATTTATTTTATAAGCAAGCTAAACCTCCGACTGCATAATATTCTCTCGTTTTTATCCTTTATTTGCTTATAAGCTTATAACCTCAAATGTTTCAGCAGTACTTGTGTCGCCTTGTTTGTCGAGTTACCGTTTGTCGTGTAAATACCATCTTATTTATACCCAGTAACCCACCCAGCTACGATTCATTATAGAATCGAACTACCATGTATGACACAGCATTAAATGAGTGATTGCTTTACAACATTTATAATGCATTAGATGTTTGACGTTAAGTGTGCAAATCGTCCACGGTTGGAGTAAAGATAGCTTATCACGCATTTCAGTGCTAATGATGTCATATCTCCTAAAGGAGGAGGAGGAGATTAATGTTTAACTTCGCGTCGACAACTAGGTCACTAGAGACGGAGCAGAAGCTCGAATTAGGGAAAGCTGGGAAGGAAATCGGCCGTGCCCTTTGAAAGAAACCATTCCGGCATTTGCATGAGGTGATTTAAAGAAATTACGGTAAACCTAAATCAGGATGGCCTGACACGTGTTTGAACCGTCGTCCTCCCGAATGCGAGACTAATGCGCTAGCCACTGCGCAACCTTCCTCGATTGTAATGTTGCACGTACATTAAGTGGTATATGTGGATACTGTCTGCAAAAAGTGTTAAAAACAGAATTAGTAGTAAAGAAGTAAATAATTAAAATAATTGAATTTTTGCTGTATGAACAGCGAAAATATAATATGTGACATACTTTCTTCCTTTCGTTGTTTAGTGGTTGGTGTCAGCGTGGAAAAGATTCGAAGAGGTTTGAAATTATTTGTAAAGTTTGCAAGAAGTGGCTAGTGCTCTCATTACCGAAAGCTGCTAGAATATATTCTGGGTAATGTAAATAATTTGTGTTAACGCTATCACAAGACTTAAACACTGTACTTATACTTCTGTGGTTATTTTTCATGACGTAAGAGTATATCCTTTAGTTATTACATTATGAAACAATCTTAAATTTATAAATTCCAACAGTAATTACACGACGTACTGAAAATTGTATTATTGTGGCCCATGGTAGCCGTTACATAGGTATCAGCGATCATTCAGCTGTTTAATGTTACACACTAAGCTAAAGAATTAATGGGTTTTTTTGAGTCATCTAACTGGTTTGATGCGGCCAACCTCTTCATCTCCGAGCAGCACTTGCAACCTATGTCCTCAGTTATCTTCTGGATGTATTCCAGTCTCTGTCTTCCTCTACAGTTTTTGCCCTCTACAGGTCCCTCTAGTATCACGGAAGTCATTCCTTAACAGATGTCCTACCTTACTGTCGCTTTTCCTTGCCAGTGATTTTAACATATACCATTCCTCTCCAGTTCTGCGCGAAACACTCTCGTTCCTTGACTTATCAGTTCACCAAGTTTTCAACATTCATCTGTACCACCACATCCCAAATGCTTCGATTCTCTTCTGTTTCGATTTTCTCACAGTCCATGTTTCACTGCGATATAAGGCTGTGACGAAACGTATTCTCAAAAATTTCTTACTCAAATTAAGGCCAATGTTTGATACTAGTAGACATCTTTCTGCTAGGAATGCCCTTTCCACTAGCGCAAGCCTGCTCTGGATGTTATTCTTGCTCAGTCCGTCATTGGGCATTATGTTGCCTAGGTATCAGAATTCCTTAATTTCATCTACATCGCCACCTTTAATCCTGATGTTTAGTTTCTCGCTTTTCTTATTTCTGCGACTTCTCATTACTTTCATCTTTCTTCGATTTGCTCTCAATGCATATTCTATAGTAACTAGAGTGTTCATTCCGTTCAGAAGATCATATAAATCTTCTTCACTTTCACTCTGGTTATCAATGTCATCAGCGAATCGTATCATTGAGATCCTTTCATCTTGAATTTCAGTCTCACTCCTGAATCTTTGTTTTATTTCCAACATTGATTCTTCGATGAACAGACTGAACAGTACGGGCGAGAGAGTACATCCGTATCATATATGAAACGTCCCCTTAGAACAAATTATACACGACTGTGCTTAAACTGACACACAATATTTTTAGCGCAACGCAATCTGACTTTCAAAAATCCCTACAAAAGAATGGCCCTGACTAACATTACTCTATACCTTTCACAAATCACTTACCTCACCAAAAATCTCCGTTACTCGAACTACTGCAATACAGCGAGCGCCACTACTGCCAGCTAAATAAAAGATTCAAACTACGGAAGGCACTAACTACTGATAGGCATAGTTTGCAAATGAAAGATTTTAATAGAGAACAAACAATGTATTTACCTTAATAGTGTTGAAAAAGCATAATATACATAGCAGTTCATAATATCCATTCTGTATTCAAAAATCCGCCATCTCATTTCCCACATCCACCACTGCTGGCGGCTCACCTCCAACTGCGCAACGCTACGCGCTGTTCACATCCAGCTGCCGCTGCCCAACACTACAATGGCAGACAACAATGCAAACTAGCTACAGACTGCACACAGCACAGCCAGTGATTTTCATATAGAGCGCTACGTAACGTTGCCAATAAGGAAACATAAACAGCCTACTTACATAAAGAAAACATAAACAGCCTACTTACACATATAACCTTTTTAATTCCAGCACTTCGTTCTTTATAGCTGTTATTATTCCCTCTTGGCTCTAGCACATGTTGTGTATTACCCGTCTCTCCCTATAGCTTACCCCATTTTTTCTCCGTATGTCGGACGTCTTGTACTATTTTACACGATTATCGCTTTTTCCAGGTCGAAAAATCCTATGCACCAGCCTTGCTTTTTTTTTTTCTTTTCCTTCCTTCCATTACCAACAACAATGTCAGAATTGCCTCTCTGGTGCCTTTATTTTTCATAAAGCCAAACTGATAGTTATCTAATACACCCTCAGCTTCTCTGAAACTCCGTCATTTTCGTCTCTTATGATGCAGAACTTTGAAATTAGGCTTATAGATGCCTACAATCTGCGCCTGTGGTGGTGCGAAAGTGTGGCGCCGGATGAGGACACCTTCGGTCACAGTGACTCTTTAAATAGCAATGTGTCAACACATGCGAAAAAAGGCAGTTCATGTGAGTTGTAGTGTGTTAACGGTGTCACATTGGCACAAAAAATTACCACAGTTCTGCCCAACGCCACCGATAGGAAGGTCGTCACACTCTCGTTTCATCCCTTCGTTTGACGCCTCTCTGATGGAGACCAGGACCGCGACACCCAGCGTTGAAATATTGCGTTTTTCTTATGAGTTGCCTAGAACCACATTTCAGACATTTTGCCGCCAAGAATCGACACAAAAAGGAATCAGGAGGTGGCGTAAAAGGCATGAATGAAACGACACCTACATATCGTTATGAATGGTGTCTAGAAGTTCCACGGTGTATAACAGAGATAAAATTGAGGTTGCGCTGCTGTCCAATAGGGTAAAATCATGTTCAGTGATGTGGCTGTCCCTAGATCTTAGACGAGCTGCCAGTCGTCCTGGGATTGTTAGTAGTGCCAGGCTTACCAAGAGCATTGCACTACAAAGTGTGTGAATGAACGCCCCAAGCAATGCGCTGGTTTCATTGACGCCCTTTATGCCTGAAATGGTTTCCTCTGCAACTCTTAAGAATATCGCGTGACTTCAACGCGTAGCGTCGCAGTTGTGATCTCCACTGCCAAGGCGTCAAGAGAAGGCGTGGAAAGTACGCTAGACAGAGATGGGGGCAACCGATGACAAGTTCACGGTGGCGTTGAGCAGAACTGTGGTGAAATTTGGTGCCAGTATGAAGCCATTAATCTACACTACACCTCACATGAACTTCGGAGCTGTGGCCTTTTCTTCGCAGTTTTGAAGTGCCGCCGAGCCCAACGGTAACGTCTCAGGGTGCCAAATTTTTGCACAATTATAGAGGAAGTTAGTAGGCACCTTTGGAACAACGAGAGACAGTTACACTGCTTCGAAAAAGTGAGCATTTAAATGTGTTGCATAGTGTAGATATCTATCTCCTCTGCTGCAAATATTTCACGATTCTGCTGTACATTTCACAGAAGGCTGATTTAAATAATAATAATTTTCGCTTACTAACAACTTATTAATTCTTCGAATTTCATAAGCTGCTACTTACGTTTTTGTCCAAATGTAATGCTGTTTATGTACTCATTTCATTTGTGTTTACAGCCATAACGATCTGTAACGTAACTATGTGAAGTTTCTCGCCATATTAATTAATTGCACTCTTGTCGGGTCTGCAACCGGACCGTACAGACATCTTGATATAGTATTTCCACGGTCCATCTGGCCGGCATCTGAATCATGCTAGACTTAGCCAACAGCGTTCACATTTGAACATAACGGCCAGATGAAATAGTATTGTGTCAAGATATCTGTACTATCTGGCTGAAGACCTGAGAGCAAGACAACGTCCTGTAATATACGAGGTGCATTCAAGTTCTAAGGCCTCCGATTTTTTGTCTCCGGACTGGAAAGAGATAGAAACATGCGCATTGTTTTAAAATGATGCCACGTTCATTTGCAATACGTCCCAGAGATGGCAGCACCGTACGGCAGACGGAATTTTAGCGCCAGCGGCGAGAATGAGAACTTTTTAAATACTTAAAATGGCGCGTTTTCCTTACTTGAACAGCGTGCAATCATTCGTTTTCTGTATTTGCGTGGTGTGAAACCAATTGAAATTCATCGACAGTCGAAGGAGACATATGGTGATAGAGTTATGGATGTGTCGAAAGTGCGTTCGTGGATGCGACAGTTTAATGAAGGCAGAACATCGTGTGACAACAAACCGAAACAACCTCGGGCTCGCACAAGCCGGTCTGACGACATGATCGAGAAAGTGGAGAGAATTGTTTTGCGGGATCGCCGAATGACTGTTTTACAGATCGCCTCCAGAGTTGGCATTTCTGTGGGTTCTGTGCAACACAATCCTGCATGACGACCTGAAAATGCGAAAAGTGTCATCCAGGTGGGTGCCACGAATGCTGACGGACGACCACATGGCTGCCCGTGTGGCATGTTGCCAAGCAATGTTGACGCGCAACGACAGCATGAATGGGACTTTCTTTTCGTCGGTTGTGACAATGGATGAGACGTGGATCCCATTTTTCAATCCAGAAACAAAGCGCCAGTCAGCTCAATGGAAGCACACAGATTCACCGCCACCAAAAAGTTTCGGGTAACCGCCAGTGCTGAAAAAATGATGGTGTCAATGTTTTGGGACACCGAGGGCGTAATCCTTACCCATTGCGTTCCAAAGAGCACTACGGTAACAGGTGCATCCTACGAAAATGTTTTGAAGAACAAATTCCTTCCTGCACTGCAACAAAAACGTCCGGGAAGGGCTGCGCGTGTGCTGTTTCACGAAGACAACGCACCCGCACATCGAGCTAACGTTACGCAACAGTTTCTTCGTAATAACAACTTTGAAGTGATTCCTCATGCTCCCTACTCACCTGACCTGACTCCTAGTGACTTTTGGCTTTTTCCAACAATGAAAGACACTCTCCGTGGCCGCACATTCACCAGCCGTGCTGCTATTGCCTCAGCGATTTTCGAGTTGTCAAAACAGACTCCCAAAGAAGCCTCCGTCGCTGCCATGGAATCATGGCGTCAGCATTGTGAAAAATGTGTACGTCTGCAGGGCGATTACGTCGAGAAGTAACGCCAGTTTCATCGATTTCGGGTGAGTAGTTGATTAGAAAAGAAATCAGAGGCCTTAGAACTTGAATGCACCTCGTATTGCCGACGTCAGACAAAGTCTCCTGTCGCTCCAACTCCCTCACTTTTCACCCTTTGCCATTCAGTACCACGTATTTGCAGTTCCTAATACGTGATTTCAGTTAAACTCATCAACAACCTTCTTATGAGGGTTTGTAAGCCGCACCGTTGTCTACAGGCATTGCTTTGGAAGAGCAAACCACCACATTGCCTTTAGCTGTGAATGTGGAAAATTTTGAAATGGTAGGTGTTTTGTGCGTCCTTGAACACCATGTGACTACATGAATGGTGAAGTTAAATATCAGGGATGGTAGATTTGTTTCATTTTCATGTAGAGTTAACACACGAAAGGGAGAATCTTTTGTTGATCAGAACCTCGAAACACGTGCTTTAGAGTTACTGCAGAACACTTCTCTGATAAATGTGACAGTCTTCAGATGCTCTCTTAGGAAACTTCCAGCTATTTATGCAAAATCTAGAAGCATAATAGAGCTACCTGTCAGACAAGAGGAAGCAATTAATAATTTGTGCAGATTTCGATGAAAATTTTTCAAAAGAGTCAAATCTTCGTGTGCAACAATGTAGCAGGGCACTGACTGAGAATATTTTTGTAGACATTGTTCAGGCTGAAAAAAGTCTTGTGCACCCGACTGCTAATGGACGTTAATGGACAATAATTAATGGTGTCCCAGCGGTTCCAGGCGCTACAGTCTTGAACCGCGCGACTGCTACGGTCGCAGGTTCGAATCCTGCTTTGGGCATGGAAGTGTGTGATATCATTAGGTTAGTCAGGTTTAAGTAGTTCTAAGTTCTAGCGGACCGATGACCGCAGAAGTTAAGTCCCATAGTGCTCAGAGCCATTTGAACCATTTGTATTATTAATGGAAATAGAAAATATGGCACCTTAAAATCTTGAGATGTGTTCACACAAGGCAATGAGTAAGTTAAAAGGGATGGTATGGGATGAGGTATAAACAGAAATTTATTCCATAGTACATATCTACCAACATGGTTGCTTTCCTAAATATTAGTTAGAAGCTCGATTAACAAACAAGTAAGCTGTAGATGACTAAAGCAATTACAATCTCAGGTACACGGAAGAAGGAAATTTATGTAAAGGCAGGAGTAACTCATGATCCCACATAGCTTGAATACTACAACAAGTACTGTAGTATTTTAAGTAAAGTCATTAAAACATGAGAAGTAAGTGCACCCGGACAGAAATAAATAGTGCAAATAATAAGGTTAAAAGTGTTGTGTCTAGACAAGACAGTCTAGACACAGGGTGAGGTTACCGAAAGGGCACGCGTCAACTCACGCTGACTGGCGTGAAGTCTGGAACAGGATAAGTAATGAATGCTAATAAGAAAAGTACGTAGCTTGTCTAATACTTATCTTTAATCCATTATTGTGGTACATCGCTATTGACGATACAAATAAGACTCTTTCCAGATATGGTTAATGGCGCCTTGCTAGGTCGTAGCCATGGACTTAGCTGAAAGCTATTCTAACTGTCTCTCGGCGAATGAGAGAAAGGCTTCGTCAGTGTAGTCGCTTGCAAAGTCGTCGTACAACTGGGGCGAGTGCTAGTCCGTCTTTCTAGACCTGCCATGTGGTGGCGCTAGGTCTGCAAGTACTGACAGTGGCGACACGCGGGTTCGAGATGTACTAATGGACCGCGGCCGATTTAAAGCTACCACCTAGCAAGTGTGGTGTCTGGCGGTGACACCACAAAAAGAATATGGAATATTGTGAAATGGGAGACAGGACAGCCAGTCTGTCTAGAAGATACCATAACAATTAGAATAAATGACATGTTGTGACTGGTAATTCACAAGATGAAAGTACTTTTGCTATCATTTGCTAAAGGTAGCAGCAAAAATATGATTAGATGGTTTAGCTGAAGAAGCAAGTGAACATATTTAAAATTCCACAAAACGTTAAATAACTGGAAGTAGCACAACAACCTTCACTGAAATTAACAGAATTAAAAAACAATTCTAAAAAAAAGTGGTGTTGGTGGAATTTCAGACAGAATTCTGAAAAGTTGTTCCAAATTTTTTCTTAGTAATATACACAGTGTATCACTGGCGCAAGGCATTTTTCCAGACAGGTTAAAAAATGCAGCTATTAAAATTACCTGATAAGAAAGGTGACAAGACATACCTAAATAATTATCGTCCAGATACCTTAATGACATGTTTTTGGAAAATATTCTAAAAAGTAACGTGCTGAAGAGCTGTTAAGTAGAAGCAATTTACTTACCATATCGTAGTTTGGATCCCAGAAGGATTGCTTGCCTGAGAATGCTATTTCTACATTCACTCATCAAATATTACAAGCCTTAAATAATAAAATACTGCCATCTGGCATTTCTGTGCTTTTTGCAGGAGGATTGACTGTTTAGATCATGTTACTCTCTTAGAAGAACTCAAGTTTTATGGAATTGATGGTTTTATGCATAGTTCGTCTGAATCATACTTATCAAACAGAAATGCAAAATGTTGTGCTGTATAATTAAAACAGTCTCGGAATGGTATAAAAGTTTAATAACTTGGGAGAAATCACAAAGGGAGTCCCAAAGGGTTCAGTTTTGGGTCCACTCTTATTCCATGGGAATGACGCTCCACTTACGTTCACAAAAAGAGTTTGCAGTTTTTCAGACAGTAGTACTGTCATAATACATCCATTTAGAAAAGAAATTACTAGAAGAGATGGTGAATGATATTTTCCGAAGAATTATGGACTCTCCATAAATTTAGAAAATACACAATGTATTCAGTTCTGTACAGCAAAACTCATACATCTACATCTACATCTATACTCCGCGAGCCACCTTACTGTGTGTGGCGGAGGGTACTTATTGTACCACTATCTGATCCCCCCTTCCCTGTTCCATTCACGAATTGTGCGTGGGAAGAACGACTGCTTGTAAGTCTCCGTATTTGCTCTAATTTCTCGGATCTTTTCGTTGTGATCATTACGCGAGATATATGTGGGCGGTAGTAATATGTTGCCCATCTCTTCCCGGAATGTGCTCTCTCGTAATTTCGATAATAAACCTCTTCGTATTGCGTAACGCCTTTCTTGAAGTGTCCGCCACTGGAGCTTGTTCAGCATCTCCGTAACGCTCTCGCGCTGACTAAATGTCCCCATGACGAATCGCGCTGCTTTTCGCTGGATCATGTCTATCTCTTCTATTAATCCAACCTGGTAAGGGTCCCATACTGATGAGCAATACTCAAGAATCGGACGAACAAGCGTTTTGTAAGCTACTTCTTTCGTCGATGAGTCACATTTTCTTAGAATTCTTCCTATGAATCTCAACCTGGCGCCTGATTTTCCCACTATTTGTTTTATGTGATCATTCCACTTCAGATCGCTCCGGATAGTAACTCCTAAGTATTTTACGGTCGTTATCGCTTCCAATGATTTACCACCTATGGCATAATCGTACTGGAATGGATTTCTGCCCCTATGTATGCGCATTATATTACATTTATCTACGTTTAGGGAAAGCTGCCAGCTGTCGCACCATGCATTAATCCTCTGCAGGTCTTCCTGGAGTACGTACGAGTCTTCTGATGTTGCTACTTTCTTGTAGACAACCGTGTCATCTGCAAATAGCCTCACGGAGCTACCGATGTTGTCAACTAAGTCATTTATGTATATTGTAAACAATAAAGGTCCTATCACGCTTTCCTGCGGTACTCCCGAAACTACCTCCACATCTGCAGATTTTGAACCGTTAAGAATGACATGTTGTGTTCTTTCTTCTAGGAAATCCTGAATCCAATCACAAACCTGGTCCGATATTCCGTAAGCTCGTATTTTTTTCACTAATCGTAAGTGCGGAACCGTATCAAATGCCTTCCTGAAGTCCAGGAATACGGCATCAATCTGCTCGCCAGTGTCTACGGCACTGTGGATTTCTTGGGCAAATAGGGCGAGCTGAGTTTCATATGATCTCTGTTTGCGGAATCCATGTTGGTTATGATGAAGGAGATTTGTATTATCTAAGAACGTCATAATACGAGAACACAAAACATGTTCCATTATTCTACAACAGATTGACGTAAGCGAAATAGGCCTATAATTATTCGCATCTGATTTATGACCCTTCTTGAAAATGGGAACGACCTGCGCTTTCTTCCAGTCGCTAGGTACTTTACGTTCTTCCAGCGATCTACGATAAATTGCTGATAGAAAGGGGGCAAGTTCTTTAGCATAATCACTGTAGAATCTTAAGGGTATCTCGTCTGGTCCGGATGCTTTTCCGCTACTAAGTGATAGCAGTTGTTTTTCAATTCCGATATCGTTTATTTCAATATTTTCCATTTTGGCGTCCGTGCGACGGCTGAAGTCAGGGACCGTGTTACGATTTTCCGCAGTGAAACAGTTTCGGAACACTGAATTCAGTATTTCTGCCTTTCTTCGGTCGTCCTCTGTTTCGGTGCCATCGTGGTCAACGAGTGACTGAATAGGGGATTTAGATCCGCTTACCGATTTTACATATGACCAAAACTTTTTAGGGTTCTTGTTTAGATTGTTTGCCAATGTTTTATGTTCGAATTCGTTGAATGCTTCTCTCATTGCTCTCTTTACGCTCTTTTTCGCTTCGTTCAGCTTTTCCTTATCAGCTATGATTCGACTACTCTTAAACCTATGATGAAGCTTTCTTTGTTTCCGTAGTACCTTTCGTACATGATTTTTATACCACGGTGGATCTTTCCCCTCGCTTTGGACCTTAGTCGGTACGAACTTATCTAAGGCGTACTGGACGATGTTTCTGAATTTTTTCCATTTTTGTTCCACATCCTCTTCCTCAGAAATGAACGTTTGATGGTGGTCACTCAGATATTCTGCGATTTGTGCCCTATCACTCTTGTTAAGCAAATATATTTTCCTTCCTTTCTTGGCATTTCTTATTACACTTGTAGTCATTGATGCAACCACTGACTTATGATCACTGATACCCTCTTCTACATTCACGGAGTCGAAAAGTTCCGGTCTATTTGTTGCTATGAGGTCTAAAACGTTAGCTTCACGAGTTGGTTCTCTAACTATCTGCTCGAAGTAATTCTCGGACAAGGCAGTCAGGATAATGTCACAAGAGTCTCTGTCCCTGGCTCCAGTTCTGATTGTGTGACTATCCCATTCTATACCTGGTAGATTGAAGTCTCCCCCTATTACAATAGTATGATCACGAAACTTCTTCACGACGTTCTGCAGGTTCTCTCTGAGGCGCTCAACTACTACGGTTGCTGATGCAGGTGGTCTATAGAAGTATCCGACTATCATATCTGACCCACCTTTGATACTTTGCTTAACCCAGATTATTTCACATTCGCATTCGCTAATAACTTCACTGGATATTATTGAATTCTTTACTGCTATAAATACTCCTCCACCATTGGCGTTTATCCTATCCTTGCGGTATATATTCCATTCTGTGTCTAGGATTTCGTTACTGTTCACTTCCGGTTTTAACCAACTTTCCGTTCCTAATACTATATGCGCACTATTTCCTTCAATAAGAGATACTAATTCAGGAACCTTGCCCTGGATACTCCTGCAGTTTACCAATATTACGTTAACTTTTCCTGTTTTTGGTCTCTGAGGACGGACGTTCTTTATCAACGATGATAATGTCCTCTCTGGTAAGCCGTCAGGTATTTTATCGTTTCGCCCAAGGGAGGGTCCCTCTAACCTAAAAAACCCCCGTGTGCACGCCACACGTACTCTGCTACCCTAGTAGCTGCTTCCGGTGTGTAGTGCACGCCTGACCTGTCTAGGGGCGCCCTACAGTTCTCCACCCAATAACGGAGGTCGATGAATTTGCAACCATTATAGTCGCAGAGTCGTCTGAGCCTCTGGTTTAGACCCTCCACACGGCTCCAAACCAGAGGACCGCGATCGACTCTGGGCACTATGCTGCAGATATTAAGCTCAGCTTGCACTCCGCGTGCGATGCTGGTTGTCTTCACCAAATCAGCCAGCCGCCGGAAGGAACCAAGGATGGCCTCAGAACCCAAGCGGCAGGCGTCATTCGTTCCGACATGTGCTACTATCTGCAGCCGGTCACACCCAGTGCGTTCAATAGCTGCCGGAAGGGCCTCCTCCACATTACGGACGAGACCCCCCGGCAAGCACACCGAGTGCACACTGGCATTCTTCCCCGACCTACCCGCTATTTTCCTGAGGGGCTCCATAACCCGCCTAACGTTGGAGCTCCCTATAACTAATAGGCCCGCCCTCTGTGACTGTCGGGACCTTGCCGGAGAATCGGCCACTGGCCCAACAGGCGAGGCATCCTGTGGTGGCTCGGAAACGATGTCATCACCACTAGGAAGCACCCCGTACCTGTTGGAAAGGGGTAAGGCAGCTGCCACGCGGCCAGATGCCACCTTCGCCTTTCGGTCAGGCACGCGCGAGCCCACCACTGTCCGCCATTCACCCTGGAGTGATGGCTGACCGGTAAGGTGCTCACTGCCGGAAGACGCAGCGACATCAGGGGCTCCATGTGATTCCAAGGCCACAGAAGTAGGCATAGGTCTCACCACAGTTGCCCCAACACCATTACGAGCCGACGCCTGCGCCTCGAGCTCGATGAGCCTAACAGACAAAGCCTCCACCTGCCCCCGAAGAGTGGCCAATTCTCCTTGCGTCCGCTCACAACAACCACAGTCCCTACACATGACTATGTTTACCCTACCCTATACGGTGACAAATTCCCAAGATAATCTTCTGATGAGCTACTCTGATAATCAAGAAACACTCACTGAAATACGAGACGCGAAAACTACGCTAGGTTTTCCCAGAAAAACTATTTAAAAGCTAAGCGCAGCAAATAAGTACAAAAACGCTTTATACAAACACTACTCGCTGCTGCTGGTGCTCTCGCTCTGGCTGTCACAAGACAACTGCTGATTCAAGTGACTAGTGGCTAACGGCCGCGAAACAAACAAAGACGGTTTTAGAGCGCTTTCTGTTCTAAACGATCAAGAAAACACTAAGAAATCTAACACGAAAACTACATAAAGTCTTATCAAGAACTGTTAGTTACTATGCAGAGCAGATAAACACAAATAGAATCCCTTCCTTAGTGGAAGGTCGTAAACAAAATGCAAAATAAACGCTTTATACAAACAGTACTCGCTGCTGCTGGTGCTCTCGCTCTGGCTGTCACAAGACAACTGCTGATTCAAGTGACTAGTGGCTAACGGCCGCGAAACAAACAAAAGACATTAGGACGAGTCAGTAAATATTTGGGTAGAATGCTCCAATTCCTTGGTTGTGGATACTGAAGAGAAAGTTGAACTGGAAGCAGCATATTGCTGAGCTTCTCAAACAGTTTAAAGTTCAACTGATGTTGAAAACAAAGGAATCAATCTACTGACATACCTACCTACACAGCAGCAGGTCATCATTGAAAGTGTTATCTTTGTTGGCAGCAGGACGAGTTCCGAATAACATCTCACAACTTCAGAACCACACACGTAGATTCTGAAGATTTTTGAACGAAATAATCAGTCGCACACTGCTTTGAAACCACAAAGTTACAAGCGTATGGTCAGGACAAATTCTAGGTCGTTCACGCTTGGACGAGCAATTTCAGAAACGGGATTAGTATAAAGTCTTACCCTCATCATAGAAATTGATTTCTCAGCATTTACGCTGCATGTATGTGTTTGCTATGTAGCAACTGGTAGATTAGCTCATGAAGTTTTTCATGAATACAATGCCATATTCCTATGTTTTTGGAAATGGAAGCTTAACTCATTAAGTTTCTGTAGATAGCCTTATATACATCCTCTGACTGCATCATCTGTGCTCTCTGTTTCCAGCTGCAGGCGGCTTACTTTCGGAGTGCCGCTCCCACAATGACGCCCGTGCAGTAAAAAGAGCTATGTGACTTCAACGGCCCCCTGCAATAGTTCAGCGAAAGTTCCTAAGAGCCTACAGTCGAAAATCGCGAGATGTGTAAAGCACTAAACAATGGTGTGAGAAGTTTATAAACTGTCAGGGCTAGTGACAAGGCAAGAAGCGGTAGACCCGGGGGGTGGGGGGGGGGGGGGGGGGAGGGGCGAGTGGCAGCGTTTCAAGGCAGTCCGCGGAAACTGACGCGCCGCCTTTCCAGAGTAACAGGCATATGTCAGAGCAGTGTGGTGAAGATTTTACACAGACGGCTGCATTACAATGCACGCAAGGCACCACTGAAAACCGAAGCTGCCGAGAGAACGGTGCCGATTTCTCAGACTAAAGACGAAGTGCTTACTCTACCGCTGTTCCACGTGGGGAAGAGACTTACGAACCTGCCAGCAAGACCCGAACCACCGATGTCAACAGACTTTACGGGACAGTTCGGACTCCAACAGAGTTTTCCTGGAAGCTCTGGATAAGGAGTATTTCAGTCTCTTATTCAAATTCCAACAAGTCAAACGCCCAAATGGAGAATCGGTGAGCATCCGAGTCTGTGACGTCGTCTTTCCGCAAGAGGAAGTTCTGCCACGGAACGCGAGGCAGAAGGCAATGACCTGAAAGAAGGTACATATCAGGTCCCAGATATAAGCATCCTTGCAACTGCCGATGCAAGACCCCTCACCAGATCTGGCCAGCTTGTTCTACCACCAGAGGCTGAGGAGGATGTAGGTAATCCCTAAGTGATGTTTCTGGACTGTATTGCATCTCTGCTTTGCTAATCACAGATATTACGTCACTTTCATGATACACAGAAGAGCCAAATAAACTGTTACGCCTACCTAATATCGTGTAGGAGCCCCGGGAGCACACGGAAGTGCGCAACACGACGTGGCATGGACTAGACTAATGTCTGAAATAGTGCTGGAGGGAAAGGACCATGAAACCTGCAAGGCTGTCTATAAATCCGTAAGAGTACAAGGGAGTGGAGATCTCTTCTGAGCAGCATGTCGCAAGGTATCCCAGAAACGCTCAATAATGTTCATGTCTGTGGAGTCTGGTAGTCAATGGAAATGCTTAAAAATAGAGGAGTGTTCTTTGAGCCACTCTGTACCAATTCTGGACGTGTGGGGTGTCGCATTGTCCTGCTGGAATTACCAAAATCCGTCGGGATCCACAGTGGACACGATTGGATGCAGGTGATCAGACAGGATGCTTACGTACGTGTCACCTGTCAGAGTTGTGTCTAGGCTTATCAGGGGCGCCATATCACTCCAACTGCCCACGCCCCACACTATTATAGTTCCTCCACCAGCTTGAACAGTACCCTGCTGCCACGCAGGGTAGATAGGTTCGTGAAATTGCCTCCTTACCTGCACAAGACCATCCGCTCGATACAATTTCAAACGAGACTCATCCGACTAGGCAACATGCTTCCAGTCATCAACAGTCCAACGTCGGTGTTGATGGGTCCAGGTGAGGCGTAATGCTCAGTGTCGTGCAGTCATCAAGGGTACACGAGGGGCTCTTCGGCTCCGAAATCCCATATCGATGAAGTTTCGTTGAATGGTTCGCACACTGACACTTACTTGTTGATGGCTCAGACGTGAAATCTGCAGCCATTTTCGGAAGGGTTGCACTCTTGTTACGTTGAACGATTGTCTTCAGTTGCCGGCCGGTGTGGCCGTGCGGTCAAAGGCGCTTCAGTCTGGAACCGCGTGACCGCTACGGTCGCAGGTTCGAATCCTGCCTCGGGCATGGATGTGTGTGATGTCCTTAGGTTAGTTAGGTTTAATTAGTTCTAAGTTCTAGGCGACTGATGACCTCAGAAGTTAAGTCGCATAGTGCTCAGAGCCATTTTGTCTTCAGTTGTCGTTCGTCCCGTTCTTGAAGGATGTTTTTCCGGACGCTGAGATGTTGTAATTTGATGTTTTACCGGATTCCTGATATTCGCGGTTCACTCGTGAAATGGTCGTACGGTAAATTCCCCACCTCATCGCTACCTTGGAGATGCTGTACCCCATCACTCATGCACCGACTATAACACCACGTTTAAACTAATTTAAATCTTGATAACGTGCCATTGTAGGAGCAGTAATCGATCTAACAAATGCCCCAGACACTTGTTGTTTTATATAGACATTGCCGACCGCAGCCTGTTTACATATTCCTGTTTTTCAATACGCGTGCATATACCAGCTTCAGTGTATATACTCTTACGTTCTGTGCAAATGAAGTTTTGTATCACTTGACCTTAAAATATCTCCTTATTGTCCCTCAAGCGCTTTCTTCCGCGGAAGGTCACGCTGCCCACCACACACTACTCGCTCCCCAGTTTACCGACAGACCGTACTCGCGCTCTGAATGAGAGTGTTTCTGTGACGTAAATACACATCAACGGCAGTCAACGCATCCTCCGCTACCTCGAAGCAAGCCATTCACTCCCGTCACCTCTCATTTCCTTGCCACTCACGTCGCAGAATTTTCTTTCGAATATTCCCCAGCTAATTAACGACTCTGTGAAGTGAGCTCTCCTTTACGAAGCTTTACACTCAAAGTGTAGGAAGATTAAAGAGACGTGTAAGTCTCTCAGCCTTCAGTTTAGACTAAATATTGGAACATCAACGTGTACCGTGAAGGCAGAAGTCAGGAAATGAATTCGACAGGTCTTGATAGACAGACTGTTTGGAACGATATTTACAGCACGTGCATCTTCTTGCAAATTATAAGCAGAAATTAGAGCGAGGATATTCAGAGCAAATGTTTGCAATTGAATTCGGTGTGAATTACTGCACGCATAATGTTGGTACTTGCGCATAGTCAGAAACTACCTAGCAAAGGGTGACTTCCTTGGAATTACGGTCATAAAAGTCCTTTACAGAAGTCTGTAGAAGAAGCTGACTTCGCACGCAAATTTGTTTGATGTTTTCATCAACTCTCTCAATTACTTTTTCTTACATGTAAAATAGTATACAGAAACAAATTCGGTAAACATCTGCAGAATATATTTGATCAATAATCCGTTGAGCATATTTCGATTGGCTAATGGCACGGTGAAGCAAACTCTCACCTAAAAGTTTATTTATTTATTCTCGCTATCAAGTCAATGTATTACTCTTGTCGATGACTTGGAGAACATATTTTAAAACAAACCTTAAGACCACATTGTGTTCCATAGCACTTCCACTAACATATAAACTGGATTTTATTTTAGGGTGTGCACAAAGATGTGTTATAGCGGCGTGACTATTTATAATGCATGTGATGGTTAACATTGGAAGCATCGTGTATCTTTTCGCGAGCGTTCCTGTTGTCTGTAGGAAGTCAGCAACGCCGCAAGACAGTGGCGAAATGGCGGGGGAGCTACGAAAATCAAGGATTCGTGGAGGAACCGGCAGTTGACCCAGGACACGAGCTAAAGTAGCAAAGTGCGACCTCGTGAGCGTAAGTATTCATTAGTATCGATTACGCTTTCGGCAATACATCACTGGTAACTGTAGGAACCGTAAAATACCTATAGGTAACACACCGGAGCCACCGAAAGTGGAATGACAGTTAGAAAAAGCCTGTACGAGGCTGTGAACTACTAGCAGAACTACAGAGAAAAGTATTTCATCCTGAAGGTGGCTTACAAAACACGTATTCGACCAGTTCTCGAATACTGATCATCAGCCTGGGACCCTTACCAGGTTGGATCAACAGTGTAAACAAAGGGTATCTAACAACGAGGAGTAGGTTTCGTTACGGGATAATTTAATAGACGCGATAGCGTGACGGAGTCTCCAGAAAACTGTAGCGGGTGCATGAGAAGAGTTGTGCAGCGCGGGAAATTCACTGCTGAATTTCCCATAGCATAGACCGTGTAGTGGTTTGTGGACTTTGTGGTGTTACACCTCGCTTGCCCACCGCGTCCGCTAACAAATGAAGCCCAGTCACTGACGGTAATGACACACTGCATAGTCTTAGAAGCATGTGGCTCGGTCCTACTTACAGTTGTATATCAATATTCACTTTGCACATTGATTAATCGCACCTGATAATGGGGATTTAGATTAACAAGTGTCGCGCTACCACAACGATAGCAACGGGAAGATTCCAAATTCGACTCCTAAATTGCTGCAGATTCAGCAATCATGATTTACAAAGCAACAGGAAGCATGGAAATGGGAGGCATATGTGCACTAGTGTTCAAGTATTTGTTACACTAAAAGTTACGAAAATATGATCAATAAATCCCCTATTAGGTTGAGATGAACGACAGAGAGAGAGAGAGAGAGAGAGAGAGAGAGAGAGAGAGAGAGAGCGCAATGAGGTAAATGGTGCAGCGGAATTACCGAGCGAGGTGGCGCAGTGGTTAGCACACTGGACTCGCATTCGGGAGGAAGACGGTTCAAACCCTCATGCGGCCATTCTGATTTAGATTTCCAGTGATTTCCATAAATCGCTTCAGGCAATTGCCGGGATGGTTCCTTTGAAAGGGCAAGGTCGACTTTCCTTCGCATCCTTCCCTAATCGTATGTCCTCGCTGTTTGGTCCCCTCCCACAAAACAACCAACCAATCAAGAAGCGCAATCGCCCTTTTCACCGTATTGTGCCGCCGGCGGCTTGCGGTTGTCCACGAGTTTCTCTGGGATCGACCCGTACCCTACTTCTTGACTGCTCCAAGATACCGACAAAAATGAGAGTGGGTGACCCTGTGACGCGTTTTCAAAACTCGATCCCACCAAGAAAACAGGAGACTGTGGGTAGCTGCTGTTTTCTATTGCCAACCTAAACGACACTTCCAACTGAAAGCTATATCTGCCTTACCAAATAGCTCTAGGGGAATTTTCCAGAACAGTTGGGTTACGATTAACTGGTTGATTCAGTCAACTTCTTTCCCTGCGCTTCTTCTTCAAATCAAGGATCTTGTGCGACTGTCACAGCCATCTTTCTGGCAACCAATAATTAAACTTTGAAAGGCGACGTCTTAAAATTAACTTGGCCCAAAATCTCTGCAGAGGGAATAATTTTCGTCTCACCCTCTTTTCGAGGACACACAGAAAATTAAAAGGGAGACGTTTTTATTTTGATTAATAACTGAACTAGGTGACATACCCGGCTTTCCCTGGTATTCATTTTGCAAATTCTCTATTTGAATCGGAAACACCTTCAAAATTATGAAACAGTCGTACAAAGAAATACCCATAATGTACAAATGTATAAGTATAGTACCCAAATTAAGAAATGTTGCATATAAATACAAATTTTTGCAATGTTTATTTAACTCAAAACTTGGTTAAAAACGATATTTCTAGTTACATGAAGAAGAGTTAACGATGTATAAACCCTCTTAAGTGAGCCCACACCTGGGAAAGTGACATAAAGTCGTCTATGAGGAAACCATGAACATATGAAATCCACTTCACAGTATTTAACAGACTAACCACGTGATTCGTTAATAGTAATGGCATATGAAAGACTCAATGTAAACTGCCGTCTCTTGAATTGAAAGAGGGGATCTGTCGGAGTAAGGGGTATTTCTTGAACTGTGTGTCGTACAATGGTATTTTTGTATTGGTACATTCAGTGGTGTATGGGGATACACCGCTGAAATAATAAATTTAAACTTCATGCACAATGCGGCAAATTTTCAAGCAGCTCAGTGTTCATGACGTCATCTCTCATAACCTATGTGTGATACTAAGGTATAATATTGTAGGTACATTTAGGGGCACATCTGGATACTACCCACGAAATTTATTGCGACTAGAGTTAGTAGCTGCGACTGCTTGGTACGGATCTTACTGTTTATAACGTCATATCTCCTGACATATGATAGGTAGGTGATACTTACCCCCCACAGCAATTCCTTTCTGACAAGAAAGAGAAACGTGTACCAAGTTGAGTGGAAATGTATCCAGTGGTTTAGGAGGAGACGTGCAACTGGTACATATGTTCAAATGTGTGTGAAATCTTATGGGACTTAACTGCTAAGGTCATCAGTCCCTAAGCTTACACATTACTTAACCTAAATTATCCTAAGGACAAACACACACACCCATGCCCGAGGGAGGACTCGAACCTCCGCCGGAACCAGCCGCTCAGTCCATGACTGCAGCGGCAACAGGCAAACACATGTAAATACATACGTCCATGAATGAGTTTTCACTCTGCAGCGGAGTGTGCGCTGATATGAAACTTCCTGGCAGATTAAAACTGTGTGCCCGACCGAGACTCGAACTCGGGACCTTTGCCTTTCGCGGGCAAGTGCTCTACCAACTGAGCTACCGAAGCACGACTCACGCCCGGTACTCACAGCTTTACTTCTGCCAGTACCTCGTCTCCTACCTTCCAAACTTTACAGAAGCTCTCCTGCGAACCTTGCAGAACTAGCACTCCTGAAAGAAAGGATATTGCGGAGACATGGCTTAGCCACAGCCTGGGGGATGTTTCCAGAATGAGATTTTCACTCTGCAGCGGAGTGTGCGCTGATATGAAACTTCCTGGCAGATTAAAACTGTGTGCCCGACCGAGACTCGAACTCGGGACCTTTGCCTTTCGCGGGCAAGTGCTCTACCAACTGAGCTACCGAAGCACTTGCCCGCGAAAGGCAAAGGTCCCGAGTTCGAGTCTCGGTCGGACACACAGTTTTAATCTGCCAGGAAGTTTCATATCAGCGCACACTCCGCTGCAGAGTGAAAATCTTATTCTGGAAACATCCCCCAGGCTGTGGCTAAGCCATGTCTCCGCAATATCCTTTCTTTCAGGAGTGGTAGTTCTGCAAGGCTCGCAGGAGAGCTTCTGTAAAGTTTGGAAGGTAGGAGACGAGGTACTGGCAGAAGTAAAGCTGTGAGTACCGGGCGTGAGTCGTGCTTCGGTAGCTCAGTTGGTAGAGCACTTGCCCGCGAAAGGCAAAGGTCCCGAGTTCGAGTCTCGGTCGGGCACACAGTTTTAATCTGCCAGGAAGTTTCATATCAGCGCACACTCCGCTGCAGAGTGAAAATCTCATTCTGGAAACATCCCCCAGGCTGTGGCTAAGCCATGTCTCCGCAATATCCTTTCTTTCAGGAGTGCTAGTTCTGCAAGGTTCGCAGGAGAGCTTCTGTAAAGTTTGGAAGGTAGGAGACGAGGTACTGGCAGAAGTAAAGCTGTGAGTACCGGCCGTGAGTCGTGCTTCGGTAGCTCAGTTGGTAGAGCACTTGCCCGCGAAAGGCAAAGGTCCCGAGTTCGAGTCTCGGTCGGGCACACAGTTTTAATCTGCCAGGAAGTTTCATATCAGCGCACACTCCGCTGCAGAGTGAAAATCTCATTCTGGAAACATCCCCCAGTCTGTGGATAAGCCATGTCTCCGCAATATCCTTTCTTTCAGGAGTGCTAGTTCCGCAAGGTTCGCAGGAGAGCTTCTGTAAAGTTTGGAAGGTAGGAGACGAGGCACTGGCAGAAGTAAAGCTGTGAGTACCGGGCGTGAGTCGTGCTTCGGTAGCTCAGTTGGTACAGTCTGCCTTCGGCAGGGCAACAGAGCGGACGCGTACGTGTTGACTTCGTGCGACGCGCGAGCTCGCCTTGTTTACTTTCTGACGGCCGTTGCTTAAGTGCCTGCTTACTTTGTACGATCCATGGCGAACCGTTACCGTAAATCAACACTCCGATTTACTTTCTGCAACGATTATGCCCGACCCAAAGCGCTCGAGGTGGAGCGTTTTCTGCGAGAGGAAGTGAAGATCCCGGCGACCGATATTATCGGCATACATTTGTCCATCGTGAGCAGCACGGTCTATGTCAAAATCATTAACGACGCGGCGTGCGAACGCATACTACGTGAGACCAAACAGGGGCTCCGCTTCTGTCACGCGGATGGCAATGTGGGGGAGGTAACCGTCGACCACGCAGGCTTAGGTATGCGAACGATACGCATTTTCGAATTGCCATTCGAACTGCCAGCTGAGGAAGTCGTCGCGGCACTACGCCCATACGGCACAGTCCACGGCCACACTGCGGAGAAGTGGACACAGTTTCGGACGTATCCTGTCCTAAACGGGGTCCGACAGGTCACCATAGATCTCCGAAGCCACGTCCCGTCCTACTTGCAGATCGGCGGATGCCGTGCCATAATTATATACGATGGCCAGCCTCGGACCTGTTCCGGGTGCGGCAAAGAAGGCCACCTTAGATCCGAATGCCTACAACGGCGTATTACGCAACTTCCAGCTGCCGAACAACCACCCATGTCGCAACCTACAGTGCTACCGGTGACCTATGCCGCTGCTCTGGCTTCTCCTACCACTTTGCAACGTCACCCGGTCACCACAAACGACGCCACCAACGAGCCCGACCAGACACCGACGGAGAGCGCCTCGGACGACCCGACGCCTCGGCCGGCCATTGACGCCGCTCCGAAGATGCCGGCGCAACCAGACGCTGACCCTGATCTCGGAAACACGATGGAGATCGACTCGCTCATCGTTCCTACAGCAGCCTTTCTGCCAGAACGACGCGACTCCCTTCCGTCGTCGGACACGGAGGGTCGCACAAGGAAACAACGTTCCCCGAAACGTCGGAAGCGAAGACGTCGCACCGTTTCCGGCCAAGAGGAGATGTTACAAGTCGAGGAGGACGTAACCGTCGACCAGCACGAGGCCTCAGAACCCGCGACTGCTGACGAAGACGTAATGAGCGCGGAGACATCTATCGGTGAGCCTGCGCCCCGTGCTGACGCTGAACTAAATCATGAACGTCCCACGGGCGACACTACACCACGCACAATTACAACATCTTCTGCAGACAAAATGGACGATACACCAGTTTCCGCTTCCACGGCGTGGCACGAGGAGGAGGTCACGGAGCAGGAGCCGTTACGGGACCCTGCGCCGTCACGGCCGCACCACTAATCATACTCTCCCCAGACTCCCCTGCGGGCCAGCGGGATAACGTTCCGCTGCGACGCCCACACCCTTGCGTGGATGGCGGAGTGGACCAGCCTCCAGCAATCCGACACCAGGCCTACCGGATAGCAACCATCAACACCAACAACATCCGTTCCAGGGTGAAAATCCGCCTTATGCAGGAGATGTTCTGGGCTTCGGATATTGATTTCGCCCTTCTGCAGGAAGTTCACTTGGCTAGTCTCCCGGATATCAATGGCTATACCGCCCACGCCTCCGCGAGTGATCCTATGGGCCGCGGGGTGGCCATCTACGTCCGCCACGGGATTTCTGTGACCGATGTCGCCTTCCTTCCATCAGCTCGGGGCATGGCACTCACTGCCATGGGGACACGCATCATTAATGTCTACGCTCCCTCAGGCACCGACCGACGGCATGAAAGAGCCCAGTTTTATTCCGAGGAAATCGCTCCCCTGTTTTTAGGGCGTTATGACCATTGCCTACTAGGAGGTGACTTTAACTGCGTTCTGCATCCTAAAGATCAGGTTCCCCACTATACTACATGCCAGGAGCTACGTATAGTGGTGCGAGACCTCCTGCTTCACGATACCTGGGAAGTACAACACGGCGACCTTTCTGGCCATACCTTTCTTACAAGTCATTCCGCAAGCCGACTAGATAGGATATATGTCTCACAAACTCTTAGATCTGCGATACGGGGCGCCGAACGCTGGCCGCTGGCCTTTTCCGACCATTGCGCTTACGTCTGTACGGTCCTCCTTCCGCCGCAATCAGTATGGCGCAGCCGTGCGCCATGGAAACTCAATACCTCACACTTGCATGACCTGGCGTGTCGCCAACAAGTCACTGAAACGTGGACAGCCTGCGAACGACGCCTTCCCCACTACCACTCGACGTTGACATGGTGGTTGGACTGCGCCAAACCAGCGATCCGGAGGACACTGATGAGATACGGGAAGGACATGGCCGACTGGCATCGCACCACTGTTGACTTCTATTACGCGATTCTCCGGGATCTGGATGCTCAACCGCCAACCCCGGACAACCAGTTGGAACGGCAAAGAACTAAGGCGAAGATAATTGCGCTGGCACGCCGGAAACTGCAAGGGGTCGTGATCCGGACGCGGCGCCACGATCGCGCGGATTTAGAAATTCCATCCATGCATGATATAGTGTCCGACAAACGAAGGCGTCGTCGGCAGATCATCAGCACTCTGACCACGCCTCATGGAACGCAGGTGACCACTCAGAATGACATCGTACGCACATTCGTCGAGCACTACCGTCGTACTTATAGTGATGACGACGCTGAAACTGCAGCAGACGACTCCATTTTGAATTACGTCACGCGCACCCTCCCCCACACGGAGGCGGATGCTTTGACAGTGGCGGTCACGCTAGACGAAGTCAACAACGCAATCGCCAAGGGGGCAGTCAACAGATCGCCCGGCATTGACGGCTTACCGATTGAGTTTTACCGTACCTTTCGGGACCTCATGGCCCCACGGTGGACGACTATGTATCAAGAACTGATAACATCTGACCAAGCAATCCCACCCGCCTTTGCTGAGGGCATCATTATACCAGTCCACAAACCAGCCCGTGGTTCGATGGTCACGAGTTACAGACCGCTCACCCTCCTCAATGCCGATTACAAGATTTTCGCGCGCTTACTGGCAATGCGGCTCCGAACTACACTCCCTCATATCCTCTCACCAGAGCAAACGACGCCTGGCGGACAGATTAACATACAGACTGCCACAGGGGAATGCCGCGACTTAATTGCGATAGCGGCGGCCTGCAGGCTCCGGGCAGCGGTCGTCGCTATAGACTTCGACAGCGCCTTCGATAAAGTGCGTCATCGTTTCCTGTTTTCGGTGGCAGCCCGCATGGGCATCCCCCCTCCGTTTCTCGACGTCATCCGGCGTCTTTACGACAGTGCCAGTTCACGTGTCCAAGTCAATGGACGTATAGCAGGGCCGGTACCTATCTGCCGTTCGATACGGCAGGGGTGCCCCCTCTCTACCCTCCTGTATGCTATTGCCCTTGAGCCCCTTATTGGGGGCTTGACGACCAAGCTCTCTGGCCTCACCCTACGCCAACACACTTTTCGCTGTCGGGCATATGCTGATGACCTCCTCCTCCTCATTCGCTCCGGCTCTGAGATTCGGGATGTCCTCGAATTGATTACCCGTTTTGGGGCTGTCGCTGGCAGTGCCATGAATGTCGCCAAATCTTCTGCAATGCACATTGGACGAGGCCTCCAGGAGGGTGAAGTTGCACCACTGCCGCTTGTGCGGACTTTCCGGTACCTGGGCATTACCTTTACCCCCACGGTCACACGCACGGCGGCAACGAATTTCCGTCGCCTGTTACACGTCATCCGCAACGACGTCCGTCAGAACCTCTTGCGCCGCCAGGACACACTTCAACGGGTTGCGTTTATTAATCTTTATGTGGCATCAAAATTGGTTCACATCGCGCAAGTTCTCCCTCTGCCGACTGCAATTGGGCGCAACCTTCAGGCGGCTTTTGGCTATTATCTCACGGCTGGTTCAATGTTCAAAGTCCGGTATGAGACACTTACCCTGCCCTCACGGTATGGTGGCGTCGGGGTCGTCAATGTCCGTATGCGAGCTGCAGCCTTGTACATGAGTACCATGAGAAAACAGTGGATGGGCCAGGGTACATCTCTAACACGCAGCTTGCTTGAAGTCCTCCTACCTGCTTCCACCTCACCACCGGTGTCTGTCGGCCATATCGTGCCTCATTTGTCCCATATTTCGACCTTTTTCGTCGACTACAGTTACATACATACCAGTCTCCCAGATACACGCCCACCTAGGGCTAAGGATTTTTACAGCCTGTTGCTGCGCTGTGTTCCCCGGAATGTGATGGAAACCAAACACCCCTCCATCCAGTGGTCCATAGTGTGGACTACCGTCCACCAGCCCTTCCTCCCTACGAACGTCCGGGCACTGTGGTATCACATAGTAAACAGGAAATTTGCCACGAAGCAGCGCCTGCACAACATTGGCTTGTCAGAATCCCGTCTTTGTCTCCTTTGCCAGCAACTGGACACTGATGAACACCGTCTGACATGCGCCTCATCGCGAGATGTATGGCGCTTCGTGCAGCAAATCATTGCCTGCTATCTCCGGGTGCCACCAGACACAGTCGAGCCTCGAATGTTTCTATACCCGGAGGACCGACATTTTCCCGCCGCCAAATGTCATGCTATTACGTGGGTCAAAGGGTGGGCGGTCGCTTATCTCTTTCATGAGGGACCTAAATCCCGCCTCGACTTCTGGACCTATTTACGAACAGCCCATGCAGCTCTCGAAAACACGCCACGTTACCGATCATTATTTGCTAACTATCTTCGAGCGGTCTTTGTTAGACCTCCACTGAGTTGGGGGGTGCCTGGCACAGAGGGCACCCACCCCTCCTCCCCCGGCGGTGTCTGAGTATCAACCGCCGACGATCTATTTCTACTTCTGACCTCCGCGGATGGGAGAGCGCGTCGCAGATTGCGCGGATTTTATTTCTTTTTGCTTTTCCTTTTTCCTTTCTTTTTCTTTACCCAGAATTTATATTTCATTTTCTCTTTCGCATATGTGTTCCCATAATTTCATGCTATTAGTGAATGTTACAAAAACACATGCAAAAAAAAAAAAAAAAAAAAAAAAAAAAAAAAAAAGTTGGTAGAGCACTTGCCCGCGAAAGGCAAAGGTCCCGAGTTCGAGTCTCGGTCGGGCACACAGTTTTAATCTGCCAGGAAGTTTCACATACGTCCATTTTTATAATATGTATGAATTTCCTGATAAAATTCCTGTAGTATCGTAACGTGCATGTAGGTTTTCTTTACAAGTTCTTCGACGTTGATTTGTTTACAGTGTTATGTTGACCAACAAGGGACTACGGACGTGCGGATAAAGATCCTGGCCGTAGGTTTCCGTGAATTTCTATTTCGCTTACCGGAATATAAATGAAATCATGAACGAACTATTCTGCCGCTGAGGCAAGTCGGCTTCACCATTTCCTTAAAACAACCCCGCCTGCAACGCATGGTAATCACTTCTTCTCCTATAACGTTGCAGAACGCGGATAAATAATGTACGTTTGGGCTTCTGTAATGTGGTTTCTATAATGTAGTAGGACGGCTGATGTTACTCACCGAACGTAATTGAATCGGCAGTTTGATAAAGGGAACGAATCCAAAACCTCCTTTTGTGCGGAAAGACAAAAAACTTTCTCCTGTTCTTATTTTTAATATCGTATGAGAGTCTTTAGATTAACCGGGTATCCCAGTATCTTGAAAAGATGTAGTAGCATCTCCTGAAAGGGGGACCTCCATATTAAAAACGAAGGATTTGTTCCTATCTTCAGACTTTCTATGAATTAGGCATTAAAACTTCTTCCTGTATGAGGAGTAGATTATTTTCACAAAATATATGTAACATATACTAGTCACAGGGACTGAAAGCATTATCAGTGAAATTTACTTTGGAACTGAAAACTGACCTTCACTTTCTCCGTCCTCTGCAGTAGCTGATCTCATCAACACCTCCTCATAAAATAGTCAACACTCACGTCTTGCGTACGTCCTGGATCTTCCTGTCTTTCATTGTAATTTTTCTACCGTACGGCATTTCCTCTGGAATGTGGAACCCTCCTGCGTTGTCCTTTTGCAGCAGAGAACTTAGTAACATCGAATCCTCTCTTTCTTGCGGACTGAAGCAAACCAATGTCTTGTTGTGGTGTAAATTCTGTCTAGTCGTCTAATTTTCTTTTTCTCAGCCCCAAAATGCGATCACATTGAAAAAAAGTAGTGTCCTCCACCATGGGAAGTACTGAAAGATCTTTGTCAATCGGGCAGCAGCAATCAATGCAAGGAGAAAGAACACTGAAGCGTTATTGCGATTTTGACCTCCGCTGTCGTCACCGAAAAGCTGAAGTTCTTCAATCTCAGGGTCATGTCAATTATATTCAACCAAAGCATGTTACAAACTTTGTCTGCTCCACGTTTACCTTCTCCTTTCGGATAAACAGGTATAAACATAATTTCCTGAGATATCACCTTTCATCAGCAAACAGGTTTGGTAAAATGAGATTTTGCATATCGTCAAATATATGTGTTTCAAACCTCAAGGTTGATACAGCAATGAGCTTTCATTTCTTTCTGTCTGTCGTGAAACTTCTGAGTCCGATGAACATTAACAGTATTTTCGGCCATGGCTGTTTGCTTTGGATTCTCGTTCAGATGTCGACTTTTTATTTTTGCAGTTAATTCTTCACAAGTACTTAAGACATTGAATTGAAGGCGTCGAAATCTGTAATCACAATTTTCTTGGAAGTGCTTTCTGTAGTTATGGTTGTGGTCATCAGTCCAGAGACTGGTGTGATGCAGCTCTCTATGCTGCTCTATTCTGTGCAAGCCTCTTCATCTCCGAATAACTACTGCAACCTACATCTTTCTGAATCTACTAAATTAGTGATCCCTTGATGCCTCAGAATGTTTCTTACCAACCGGCCCCTTCTTCTAGTCACGTTGTGCCACAAATCCACAAATTCCTCTTCTCCCAAATTCTATTAAATACCTAATCATTAGTTACGTAATCTACCCATCTAATTTTCAGCATTCTTCTGTAGCACCACATTTCAAAAGCTTCTATTCTCTTCTTGTCTAGTTCCTTCTTAAGCCGTTGAAAGGCAGAGGACTTGTCGCGAGCGTCTTCCATAAATAGCGCATTCGAACGCCGTGTCTACGTCCGTTAGCTGCTCGCCTAGACGATCAGTCACCCAATGGTGTGGTACGTCTTTTCAGACAGAAGAGGTGAGGTATGTCTTGTACAAAAGTCAGAGCTTTCACCGGTGCTGGCTAACCACATCACTAGGAGCAAATTTTTCATCTGGACGCCTCATGCATATGAAGCACAAAAAACTGTTCTGTCTTTCGTTGTGGGATGTACACGAAGCGAAAGTGATTCGGGCTCTCGTGTATACGACATGGGCCCAATCGGTCGACAATCTTCAATACATTGGTGAAACTGCATCAAGCTGTGAGGATTCTGGTTTAACTAACATGGCTGGAAATGGGGAAAGCGTTGGATTTACGTAAAATCGTGTCCCTTTCGTGTTTCATTTTGCAATTGTACTTGCCATGGAAGACGTTGTACCTTTGTTATCGCTTTAGATCTCACTGGAACACTTTCTGATCAGTATATGTTTTTGGGTTAACCCTCTCTAAATTCAAATGACTAACAGATTCTCCCATTCGCAAAATTATCTTTCTGAAGTTTATAAATCTATCTACACCTATTTTCATACGACCATGCTTGGAGGGGATGTTAACTTCTATAATCAAAGGTTTATCTTTATCTGAAACGGGAATTTTTTTATACATGATTCTGTCATACATTACAATGCGTTTGTCATACATTTGGATTCCACGAAGTCATTATCTTACGCCTCTCTTATATTGACCACGTGTACCTGTGTTTTTAATTCACACATTCGTCAAGTAATTGGAAAAACAACTTATGAAATATATTCTAATTATAATAATTTTCAGTGGTCTTTTGATTGGAAATTAAAAGAATTTAGAAGATATGGTCATTTTATGCGGTATTTGGCTATAATACCTGATATATGTTGTATAAAATGGTCACGACCAAATCAGTATAAGTTTGCAATTACAGAAATTATTTTGGTCAATTATATACCGAGTATGTAATGTTGGAAAACTACATGTTTTTTGTAATTTGCATAAGAGTAATGTTTATAAACCACAATTATTATCAGCATTATGTCCTGAATGTTACATTAATGAAATTTTTAATAAGAAAGATAATGAAGCACTGAAAGAATTAATTAATGTACATGCATATGTTGGTAGCAGACCCTATATCCTTGCAGCTTATTCTCCAAGTCAAGATCATTATGCTTTGCAGGCAATGGAAATTAAGTGTAAAAATGTTACCAATATGTTTGAAACAATATTGGAAATGAGTTCAATTCTGTTTCGCATCGTATGTTTAAAAGCAACATTTGGAGAAAGAATACATACAAAATTTGTTGATAAATATATTTATAATGATATGTCACAAATACAGACTAAAGTGTAATTTTGAAATGTTTTAGGTTACTGAAAAAAGGAAAGGAAGATATATATTATTTTCGTCCAAATCTAAAAGAAATTAATCAATTATTTGAATCTAAAGCCAGGTCCAACAATAAAATTTGTGCTACTGTTTCCTCTTCAGACTATTCTGATACTATAGACATTACCGACCAAGAACCTCCTAAAACCCAAGGTAAAGATCTAAAAGTTGATGGAGCATAAAAAGAAGAAGAGAGTACCAATACAAATTCAACACCTAAGAAAAGGGCCAGGAAAAGGAAACTTGAAAGTACTGACAGTACTGATTCAGTACCATATTTAGAAATTATAACTCTACTAATTAAAATTGTTATATCAATCAGAACAAAAATGTATAAATTCCTTGTATAATTATATAACCACTTTATCAGAAAAATATACGAGCATCACTATTCATAATAGTGTACTGTATACAAGACAAGTGGAACCGTTCCAGAAACCAGAACATTTCGTTGATTTCTGCAATATGTTCAAATTCCAAAGCAATTGGTCACATAACGTCTTCAGGCTAAACCAATATAAAAACACTTATTTGCAAAGAGTCGCAAATGCTGGTCTTCAAGTTAAACGGCAGCAGAGGCGGCGTCATCGTAAATTATTGCTTCCACCGTTCGAGCCCACCATTTTCAGGTTATTAGGTAGAGTGGGCAACCGACGGCAAACACATTTCTCCAGCACAAACTGAACACATCTGTCGCATTTTTAATACACTGACAGGCAGTATAGTGTAAGTTTTGACGTCAATATTCCAGTTCTAAACTCAACTGCGTTACTTCCGAAACCCTCCCACCCGCCACGACCGTTTTCGTAGTATTGCCATCTCCTAAAATACCAAACATCTAAATCTGACTGCGTTATTAACGGGACATAAGCGTTGTCTCGGTGTATACTTTATGGAAGAAACCTATTCAAATCCTGCATGAACACTCAGGTAGAGTTTCGTAAGGAGTGGAAGCTTCCAAAGTGGACATTCTTGTCCACGATTGTTTCCAGTTACGAATCTACTGACCACATGAATGATACAAGCACGTATGGCTTTGAGATAATCCGGTCAAGTGTAAGCGCCGAATTGTGTCTCTGGCAAACTGATATCACATATACGATATTTCAGTGCCTGTGTTTCCCCGACTTACGGTGAAAACTTCCTTTCAACATGCATGCATGCATAGTAATTCGGAATAACAGAGGCCCTAAAATATCGAGCGACTTTCAAGTGAAATGTCTTCCCCGTACGAGAATATACTTAATTATTGTACGACTACAGGTTGTAGACACGTGGTTGACGACATACGTCTGGCCGTGAGTCGTGTTCAGATAGCCAAATGGTAAGGCCGCGGCTCGCAATTAGCAGAAACTCCGGGTTCGAAACGCACAAACTTTCATTGTCGTCACCTAATTATACAGCTGATGGTTGTCCACACTCGCAACTGCGAATGTACTTCAAGGATATCACATACAGTAGATCAAAGCCAGTCAAGGCCTCTCGGAGTACGTATCATCAAAAAGATTGCAGGTTCTTTATTTCAGTTATTGTTCTCTAGTTGTTCTCCAGCAGTGACTGGTTTTGGTAGTTATCGCCATCTGCATCCTTCAAATATGCTGAATAGAGACAGATGAAGTAGATTGCAATCGAGGGAACCCCGCCAATATTTACTATAATTTGTCATCTATTAACGTAATAACCTATTCGGTCCCCCTGGATAGCTGTCACCTCACGTTCACCATAGCTATGTAAACTCTTCTCGCCTAAGCGATAGCAACTCGTCCACAAAATGAAGTGTTGATCAAGTGCATAAAGTAGGTTCGAGCCTATTTTTAAAAAGTCTGGATTACTAACAGTCATCCACTGTGATAAACTCCGTTTTTATCCTTATTTTTTGTACAGAGTGGCAGTTACGCGACGCTCACTCTCAGCGTAAGCACATCGGTGTTTTCATCAGGCCGAGCTCTCACGTCATCGACAGTCAACCGCGAGGGCTGTCTCGGTAACTCTAAACTGATTTCTGCTTCATAAATTGCGTTTCATGCAATACGCGTGGTGATAACCTGCTGTGTAGGCACAGAAATAACGTCAACGGTTGTGTTACCAGAACACGTATCTCCTCGGCATCGCATTAAAATCTGACGCGGCAAACGACTTTTAAGCTCGTATAGGCCGTTCCCTAGGGACTCATTACGTTATCCACCGACGCATGTGCTGTCAACGAGCTCAAGAGTTCGAATTTCCTCTAAATATTCTGTACAAACGTTGCGAAGGCCTTTAAATATGCTTTTGCAGGTAAAAGGTTATTTCGAAAGCTGTCTCCCTTATTAAAACGCTAATAATATTCATCAAAGCGAACTTTAATTAATATAAAATTCTGACAAAGATGGAATTGCGCGGCGCTGTAGTGGACACGGTACAGTTTAAATATTTGCACCGTTCTAAATGACACACTGCACAAAGCTACTTGGGTAAGAGCCTGTCATCGATCTTTCGGTGTGGTCGCGTATGTCATCGTAATTTATTATTCCATGTCCAGAAGTGTCCTTTCGATGTTTTGCGCTCAATTCTTATCTAGAGACCTAGTTTGTCATTAAACTCATACTTTCAACGTGTTAGAAATGCTTTCAAGTAATCGTCCAATTTGCGATTTTGCAGCCAGCTCTACTAACTAGAATCTCGTGCATCTAATTCCCGAATAGCAATTAGTGGTTTTCCTCCTAAATAACTTAATCGGAGCTTAGAATCAGGAGAATCTCTGCAGTATCACCAGTGAAAATGTAGTTAGCTGAAATTTTAGCACGGTGTGTCTTTTTGCGAACCACGACCATTATAGGTTGGAAATGCGTACAGTAACTAAGTGAATAGACGAAATTTATAAGTTTTAAAGCATAGAAATAACTAAATAAAAATAGGAATCAGTGGGATCAATGGCTGGGTTTCTCATTCTGGTGTTAATTTCGTTCATGTGGAGAAATTTTAGTTCAGAGCTATTCCTCCATATTGTTATATAACCTCTTCATAAATATTTATGAATTTGTTCAGTAATAGAAGCGGCCTATTCTCTTCATTATTGATATAAATGTCACTAATATGCTTACAAGCACTATTTAATTGCCACTGCCGTGAATAAAAAAGCCATCTTTATATTTTCCTTAGCATGTTTGTAAGCGAATTTGGTATTTTCAATAATTGTTTCACGTTATAACGCGTTTTTCTTAGGTCACTTTATTGCGTTTGTCTGTTCGGTACAAATTTTGAAGCAGATTTTAAAGTAACTTCCCAGTGAGCTAGAGACTTGAAATTTTCAACACAGCTCAGAACTGACTGACACAGAAACATTAACTCACTTTTTTCTCACGTGTGTGGAAAGGTACCTTTTGTACCACTACTGTTTCCTCATTGTCCTGTTTCAATTGCGAAATTTTCGGGGTAATAACGATTGCTCGAAAGCCCGGCGCGAGGTATCGTCTGGTCTCTCTAATTTTTGCTTTAGAGATATGCTTTTTGAGAGATATGCATAGGAGGAAGCAACATCTTGGTTGGTTCAGGTACAGAGAAACTGAAATAAACTTTGTTGTAATCTCATCAAAGTGTTTGAAATCGACTGAAAAGTTTCACACAAATGAGGCTTAAAAAGCAGGAAATAATTATGAAACTACTACACTTTCTAATATAACTTTTTAAAACAAACTAAAAAATACAAAATAATTTTTTCTTGGTACACAGAGACTCCTAACCCCATAAAAAAAGTTCTGAAAATTTGTGCTTATGAATTCCTAATAGCTATAACAAAGCCAGTCAAATTAAGTAATGAAAAACATCGAGCGCATGTAAAACATAGTAGCAAGAAGTATTGGCAGTAGCTGTCTTCGAGAAATATGACACAACAGTTCATATAATTTTCAGTGCAATAAAACAGACTTAGGTGAAATAGTCATTCTGCAGTTACCTATTGCAACTGAAGCATTCTGGCAGCAGACAATGTACAGGGAGCTGACAAAGGTAACTGTGAGTGGTGTAAAAGTATAATCTGTGGGACATGTAGCAATCCACTCATGACGGAAACATCTTTAGACGTTACGATTGCACGATTGTCTGTTTGAAAGGACACATGATCAAAAATGTCGTGAAACATTGTGTGATGTGGTTGTGTCTGCGAGGGTACTTGTTTTCGTACAGCCGTGCTGTCTCTCGAACGTTTCCATCTTCTTGGCCGTACACATATTTAAACACCATTTCAGCGTGTTTGCGACATGAATTTCGGACGATTCTGCTGCTTACGGTACACTGCAACACACAAAGAACACACGGCACGTTATCAGAGGAACCTTCATTCGTCGGTGCCATCTGCCGTGCCAACGATGTATTTCCAGACACATGTTCATAGGCCTGTTTTCCACCATTTCCAATCATAAATCCGCCCCTTCAGTTTGTCGAGTTGATTGATGTCCATCCTGTATTTATTTGTTATGATCTAGGTGGTAGCAGTTATTATGAGTTTTCATTCTGTTTAATTAAATTAGTATCTGTGTTGTGTAAGAAGGTGAACAGCTGGAATGAAAGTGACGTCTGAAATTTATCCCAATGAGAATGAAAGTAGAGAGTGAGTTGAATGATTCAGTTTGCATAAGTGTATGTGCAAGTATATTAATTTTAAGTGCAAAATTTTTTCGACAGATTGTATTTGTGTATAAATTACATTTGGATTAAGAGACCGATGAGAGGGAGTGAAACTCGTAGAGCGATGTATTGTGATTTGCTTTGTTAAAGAGGAAATGTACATTGATCGGTTTTATTCGTGTATGCATGATGCAGCATTTGTATTCAGAATTGTGGAGATCTGTGTATCTGGGATTAGGTGAACTTATTTTGTGGATGTGTGTTCACCTCGGATACTGGAATCAAACTGTATATTCATTGATTTTTTACTACTTTCATGGATTAGTTGTGTGACAGAAGTGGATCTTATCATAATTTTAACTGTTTCTATAGTAGCATAAGGAAGGTCACGGGGAAGCGGAGGATGTTGAATTTCTCGTGTATGGCTTGGTAAGACCAACTTGAGGGCTAAATACAGAAGACACACGGTGAAACAACGGACTTTTTTTTTTACAGCCTGACGTGCAGTTGACATGCCGGCTGGGCCAGCTTAGTCTTGCCCTGGCTGTACTTGTTCCTGTAATACCTGGGTTCATCCAGAAGAATTTGGCACATTTCAGCAAAGCTCACCGGTCTTGACGCCTTCTCCAAAAGACGATCGAGTCATCTTTTCTTCGAGTTCCATGGTCGAGAAAGGAGACTGGTTCCGCTTCTTTATGTTCATTGTCAGCGTTATTTCTATGTACTCGAGAGACTTATCTCCGTCTCCTCCATGTGGTTGTGTTTGAAGCTGCTTGGCGCTGGCATTCCGCTTGGTTTTTTCAGTTTCTTTAGTTGTACTTCGCTCCCTCATTTTCCACTTAATGTGATTCTGAAAGGGTTTGTGGCATGGGCTCAACTCTCTCCCGTTGGGAAATTGGCTTATTATATTTTGACTAAAGTTCAGTCTTGATCACTCATGTATGTTTTAATGATATAGGTAACCGGTTTCGGTTCTTTCTACAGAACCATCATCAGACCCATGGCTCCCTTAGGATGGTAGGCGGAGCTCTCCTCGCTGCTACGCAGTCAACTGATCAGCAGCGTAGCAGCGAGGAGAGCTCCGCCTACCATCCTAAGGGAGCCATGGGTCTGATGATGGTTCTGTAGAAAGAACCGAAACCGGTTACCTATATCATTAAAACATACATGAGTGATCAAGACTGAACTTTAGTCAAAATATAACAATTAATTGATCACTGCTTTCCAAAAATGTTTACCAAAATTGGCTTATGCCTAGAGTAAATATTTTTGAAAAATTTTTGGGCGCCCAGTTTCAAGTACAAGTGCAGACTGTCGTTTCCGTTACATAATTTTAAGGTCTAGAGGTCCGTGCCGAATTCTAAGTCACATTTTGTCACTATGTTGGAATTAAGAAAAGAGATCCGATTTATTTAGTGGCTTGACTTATTTCTTGCAGCCAGAAAGATTTTTCCCCCTTTGATACCACAACAACCTCTAAGAGAAATAAGTGGAATATTTTATACGATGACGCTGGATTGGCCTGGATTCGTTTGATAGCATCTTCGCCATTTATTATGCTCGTGGCGATATTTGTTCTACATTTAAGATAACAATAAATTTATTGTTTGTCCGGTACTAATTCCGCCTTTAAGTGTGTACCTCGCTCGAACCTGTTAACTTTCACTAGCATCGCGAGGAGAGTAAACGTTTAGTGGTGCTTTAATCTTAATGTTAGTTATTGAGCGAAAGCTGTGGCTTTATTTAACCTTTTCACTGCTCAAGATGGTCAAGAGAGCTTTCTTGCATACACTGAGCAGCCAAAACATTATAAGCACCTATTTGAAAGTTTGTTTGTTTCTCTTTGGAACGAAATACATAACTGATTCTGCCTATCAGATTGTTGGTAGATTTGTAGAGGTATGTGGCAATCGATGTATATGCACAGGCTATGTAATTCGTGCAAATAAGTGGCCGCTGATCTCGTAACCGGTGATGGTGCTCGATAGCGACCCAGAGGGTTCGATAGGGGTTACATCAGGCATATTTGGTAGCTGACACATCAACGTGATTTCAGTACAATGCTCTTCAAACCACTATACCTCGGTTCTGGCTCCGAGACACGGACAGTTATACTACTGAAAGATGACATCGCCATAGGGGAAGACATCAAGCATCAAGGGATGAAGGTGGTTCGCAACTGTCAGCATGTCTTCGATTGCTACCAGTGGTCCCATGCAAGCGCAGGAAAATATTTCAGAAAGCCCTGCAGCCTACGCACGTGGAACGTTGCACGTTTCGAACCGCCGTTCACCTCGATGACAGCGTTTGTGGAGACGACAATGGACCCAGTGTAGTAACTACATGATTCACTTATAGCGCCGACACGTTTCCATTAATCGACGGTCAAATGACGCTGGTCCTGTGAGCACTGCAATGGTAACTGACGGGGTCGTTGGGTCAACATGTGGAAACGTTGGGGTGGTCCGATGCGAAGCTTCACGTTCAACAGTCTTCTGCGTGCACCAGCATTGTGGTCTTTCGGCAGAGATGCCACAGATCACTGTCTACCCTACTTTACAATGCTCACGACAGTAGCACGTGAACATTCGACCAGCTTCACCGTTTTGGAGATACTCGTTCAGACGGCCTACGTAGTAAGAATCTGCCCTTCGTGAAAGTGGCTTATCTCAATGTATTTTCCCCGTTGAAGCCCATATCTTTGCTAGGCTGATCCCCTGTCCGTGTCTACTCCTCTTGCATATTTTTGTTACAGCTTAACGAACCCGCAACGCCACCAGGCGGCATCCGACGTTGCGGTGGGCAGTGGTCATAATGTTTTGGCTGATCAGTCTATCTTGTAGTGCACTCCATACACTCTCTCGTCTTGTAGTCGACGAGGAACTGGGTCCCGCGGTCCGTGTCTAAAGTCTGGTGTGTCGTCTGTGTGTTTATGCCCTGACATGACGTGGGGCCGCTCTATTATCGTATTATAATTTTCAAGTTATGGTGTGCCTCATAATGACTTAAATGTAAATTATTAACATTTAATGTTCTGAAGAATTCTATTTTTTTTAAAAAAAAGAAGGCTTTAAGGATTATCTCTTTGAAATACACTTCCTTTTCTTATGGATGAAAACTCAAGTTTAATTTTCAGATATAATTTTTTATTTTATTTTATTTTATTGTTTTTTTTTTTCAAGTTGAGCTTTATACTTGTTACTGTTGAGGAAAAGAAATTATTGTTGGTAAATAATTTGTTTTAAAGAATACCTGGTATGAAATGGTGTTTAGTAGTTCTTCCCAGCCCTTCCTCTAGGGTTTGTTGGTTGATGTCCTGATATACAAGCGTTTGTTGCCTGCATCAGCTTGATAGCCTGAGCATGGTTACGTTTGAGTCTTGCCCTCCTTTCACTGCAAGTACCCTGTTTGTATTTCATTTATTTATTTATTTATTTATTTATTCGTTTACTGCGTAATATTTGGAACTGCACGGAAACTGTTCAGGTACTCTGTGCATCATGGAAGCTCGTGCTGTGATCTGATTGGGGACATCTCGAAAAGGCGCAGCTCAAGGGGGCCAAAGCGAGAGGAAGGTGACGTCAGTGGGTTACGTGCGCGTCTCCGTACAGGTGTCAGACTTCCCGTGCACGTCCTGCAGGAGCGAGTAGGCCAAGATAGTACCGCTCTACCGTGTTGCTCTTATTCCCTGGTAAACTTATACAAGGACATCGAATTATTGTCCTACACTACTCCCTCTCGCAAGCAAATTTATCGCCCGCAAGCTCAGATTGCGGATTTGTCCGACGGAGTGGAGAGCGTGAGTTTCGTAATTTACCAGCATTCCCCCTAAGGCTAATTCAGATGAACTACTGGTCGAGCTGATGTCCGTGCAAAGAAAGCTAAGCACCTTAGATTAATATCACTTCGGATTTGGTATTTCAGATAAGTATGGTTCGTTAGCTGACTGAAATGATGACTGGTATCCTGGAACGTAAGGGTGCCTTTCATGTTTCATTTTGCTTGATCCTTCAGCAAAAACTGTCTGCAACGGCCAGTTAAGAAATATTCGTTTCGTGAAGATCAGGTTGGGAAACCCCTTCCTGTTTACTTCCGAGAAGTGGTTACTGTCGCCCTTGCATTCTCCGTACGACGTTGGCAAGCAGAAGTAGCAGCTAACACTGTGCAGATCATTAGTCCAGAAGATCGCTTCCGGGTTTCGTTTTTGGAGGGACGTACCTTGTATTAAGATTTAGAGCAGCTGGTTTCTGACGTCACTGCGGGTTGTTCAAGCCTATGCTAGACGTGAGCATATTAGGGAAGCCAAATGTCCTCCGGTTGATATGTCTATTGTCATTAATAACGGCACTCGCAGTAAGGCACAGTTTTTCCATTGTTTCGTCCACTTGTGTTGCCGAAAATCTAAATGGGCACAAAACAGCTGACTCCAGAGGACAAACACATGCAGAGGTGCTTTCTCTATTCCTGGCGTATGCCCTCCCTTACGCTCGCACAAGTATTAATCATGAACCTGTGTGGTCTTCTTGATTCTGATAGCTCAGTGTCTTTATTGAGCTACGACTGGTACCTGAGGCAACAGGCTACACAGAGACGCCCCATGCTTACCGGATGTCGCACGGTTAGCTGGCAGCAGCTCACCACCGTTGGTTGTTGCTCATTTATTGCAGGGTAGGCGATTTTTTCTGTCCCCTTCAAGTCTGAGTGTTGATTTACTCTAAGACCGGACTCGCCTGGTCAAGGGCACTTTCATTTCAGGCTCCGTCCTTCTATAAGATTTCCCTTTTACCCACGTGCTCACAATTCAGGCGTTCATTCGGTGGCGGCCAGGGAAGTTTGGTTTGTACCATCTCTCGGTTGAGGAGGATCATCAAGTGTGGGCGGCTTTGCGGCAATCTCCTCGCGTACCTACTATAAATTTTTTTATGACGAATAGGGTCGAATATCGAATCCTACTGACTAATCAGGTTTCCGTTAGCTAATCTTCCTACTGCCTGGCACCACCGAAAATGAAGGCGTTGCGCCAAGAAACAGAGAACATATTGGCTGAAGGTGTTACCTGACCATCAATTTTACCTTCCCCTGATTTTTTTTTTTTTGTGAAAAAGCATAATAGAGGAGGAATTAGACTCAATGTTGATTATCATCTTTTGAAAAGCTAGGTGGAACTTGAATTAATCCACTGCCGTGGCAAGTTATTTCACCGACCTCAGTCTCAATCAAGGCTATTATCTGTTAAATCTAACCTAGTCGTCAAATATGGGGTGTCTAGAAACCTGCTTCCTCGGATCGCTAGACAACATTGAAGCAAATCGTATTAATGAGTCTTATTAAGAAAGGAAAGTATTACAACACTTAACTTTGACTATCACTCAGAAGTGTCGCATGCAAAGGACAACCTGCAAAGTAAGCAATGTTCTTTAGAATAAACAATTCCCAAGTCCGTCTTACATAGATTGTACAAGCAAAGAAACTAGTGTCGATTCTGCTATAGAACCCGCTAATCTTGAAACTACTCTTCAACTGGGCCGCGACTAGTCGGGTGCGGTGCTAATGTCCTCTTCGCATAGGGGCCGCTGCTTTCGCGTTGTTGTCCTGGACAGGGGTCGGTCAACGTGCGATTGGCTGATGTCGTCTCACATCCCTCTCTGCATTATCGTTCTCGACACCCCCCCCCCCAACACACACACACACACACACACACACACACACACACACACACACACACACACACACAAACGGGGAGCACGAAAACGGCGGGGGAGGCAGGATCGCAGACGCTGTGAAAGGACTGGAAGCGGTGGCTGCAGGGAACGTCAGACTCCCAGTCGTTCCCCGCCATCCAGCCCGATGGAAACGCCCCCCAGAAAACGTCCAGAAGGTTACGCGTCCACCTTCTGAGGCCAATAACAAGATGTAGATGGCGTCGGCTGTTGCGGCGTTGCCGGTCCAGTTCCATCGGTAGGACGAGAGGAGGGAGAGAAAGTGAAAGCTTTCGTCTCCATGGGGTCGTCCCGCGGTATCGTGATGACACCCTCTGGCGGCTGCTGTGGCCGCGCTGTCCTCGGGATCCGTGAGTTAGGGGAAGAGATACAGAAGGATCATCGTGCACATGACAGTGGCGAATCTGCGATCCGTCTGGGCATGAAATAAGATACATGCATGCACCAAGTCGACGGAGGGTCTCGCCTCGCGGCCACCGTCTGCTGCCCCAAAAAAGCCTGAAACACGCTATATCATGCGCCGCAAAGCGAAACTTGCCGACTTCCTTCGGAGCTGGATGCTAAGGAGGGTGGAGCAGGTGAAGCAGTGCACGATGGCAGCGGCCGTGAAGCAGTTCCGCCGGCGATGATCCATCTCGTGGCTAACTGCAAAACTTTTTTTTGCAAAGCTTTGGGGATCAACACACGTGACTGTCCACTGTCATTTTGGACAAGAATCACACCTTGCTGTACAGCGAGACTATGCCGATGTGCAAATTATCGGCGCTCAACAGAGTTCTTTATGCTGTTCAGTGAGCGAGGCCAAATTGTTCGAATCTGAATTAGCTCCCGTGGCCTGTAAAATTTTCCTATAGTTCAGGGGAAAGGATTGAAGCAATTCACACTCGTGAGCATCGATGTGAGAACAAGGTGGAGCAGAAGGGTCAGAGTCTGTATCAGGGCCAATCAGAAGACGTGAAGTGCGTCCGCTTTACCATGTTCAACTGCCATTGAGACAACAACAAAGCCCACCTTTGCATTTTTTGGGCTGTTCGTACAGGTATAAAAACAAAATGTCCAGACACTCTGTGACCAAAATGGTACTGAAACAGAGGATGACAGACTAAAGGCCGAAATACTAAATGTCTTTTTCCAAAGTTGTTTTACAGAGGAAGATTGCACTGTAGTTCCTTCTCTAGATTGTCCCACAGATGACAAAATGGTACATATCGAAATAGACGACAGAGGGATAGAGAAACAATTAAAATCACTCAAAAGAGGAAAGGCCTCTGGACCTGATGGGATACCATTTCAATTTTACACAGAGTACGCGAAGGAACTTGCCCCCCTTCTTGCAGCGGTGTACCGTAGGTCTCTAGAAGAGCGTAGCGTTCCAAAGGATTGGAATGGGGCACAGGTCATGCCCGTTTTCAAGAAGGGACGTCGAACAGATGTGCAGAACTATAGACCTATATCTCTAACGTCGATCAGTTGTAGAATTTTGGAACACGTATTGTGTTCGAGTATAATGACTTTTCTGGAGACTAGAAATCTACTCTGTAGGAATCATCATGGGTTTCGAAAAAGACGGTCATGTGAAACCCAGCTCGCGCTATTCGTCTACGAGACTCAGAGGGCCATAGACACGGGTTCACAGGTAGATGCCGTGTTTCTTGACTTCCGCAAGGCGTTCGATACAGTTCCCCACAGTCGTTTAATGAACAAAGTAAGAGAATATGGACTATCAGACCAATTGTGTGATTGGATTGAGGAGTTCCTAGATAACAGGACGCAGCATGTCATTCTCAATGGAGAGAAGTCTTCCGAAGTAAGAGTGATTTCAGGTGTGCCGCAGGGGAGTGTCATAGGACCGTTGCTATTCACAATATACATAAATGACCTGGTGGATGACATCGGAAGTTCACTGAGGCTTTTTGCAGGTGATGCTGTGGTGTATCGAGAGGTTGTAACAATGGAAAATTGTACTGAAATGCAGGAGGATCTGCAGCGAATTGACGCATGGTGCAGGGAATGGCAATTGAATCTCAATGTAGACAAGTGTAATGTGCTGCGAATACACAGAAAGATAGATCCTTTATCATTTAGCTACAAAATAGCAGGTCAGCAACTGGAAGCAGTTAATCCCATAAATTATCTGGGAGTACGCATTAGGAGTGATTTAAAATGGAATGATCATATAATGTTGATCGTCGGTAAGGCAGATGGCAGACTGAGATTCATTGGAAGAATCCTAAGGAAATGAAATCCGAAAACAAAGGAAGTAGGTTACAGTACGCTTGTTCGCCCACTGCTTGAATAATGCTCAGCAGTGTGGGATCCGTACCAGATACGGTTGATAGAAGATATAGAGAAGATCCAACGGAGAGCAGCGCGCTTCGTTACAGGATCATTTAGTAATCGCGAAAGCGTTACGGAGATGATAGATAAACTCCAGTGGAAGACTCTGCAAGAGAGACGCTCAGTAGCTCGGTACGGGCTTTTGTCAAAGTTTCGAGAACATACCTTCACCGAAGAGTCAAACAGTATATTGCCCCCTCCTACGTATATCTCGCGAAGAGACCATGAGGATAAAATCAGAGAGATTAAAGCCCACACAGAGGCATACCGACAATCCTTCTTTCCACGAACAATACGAGACTGGAATAGAAGGGAGAACCGATAGAGGTACTCAAGGTACCCTCCGCCACACACCGTCAAGTGGCTTGCGGAGTATGGATGTAGATGTAGATGTAGATGTATCGGATTCATCGGATGAAACAAGGACTGAAATGGCTTGTGATCCGTTACTATGTAGAATTTTCGGCCACACAAATAGTGACGGAATTTGGTGCCTCTTTCTCTGTTTGTGAATAGTTACACTGAGCCTTGGTCAACACTTTTGATGCTATAGCAGTAGGCCTGTCTTTATCACCAGTTCCATGCGAAAGCACTGCATCGATTCCGTAAAAGGAAGCACGTTACGTATGGCTAACAACTGTGACTGAAGAAATTATACACCTTAAATGTTTTTGACATGAAAAAAGATACTGCAACTCAGGTTTAAAGAAATCACACTTGTACAGTCTACACTTTAGCCCTACATGAGATAACACACGAAACAAAGCATGCAAATTTGCTATGTGTTCTTCAGTTGTACGACGTGCTACGAGTATATCGTTCAAAAGTTTGAACAGTTTGGTACTTGAGCAGTCAGCTGTCCCAAATACCGTTTAAAAATGGTGGGTACAGAAGCACTGCCAAAAGGCAAACGCAAATATTTAAACAAGCCTAAATGAGTGTTCACAACACACACATTTTGAGATCTTCATGTAGCGATATTTGAAGATATGTGTCGCATAAATCAGCACCTAAACTGTCCATGAGATCCTCTGGGCGTGGCAATGGATAAGTATCAATCACAATTTGTGGCTTGACTGTAGACTTGAAGTCAACACAGAGGCGAATGCGACCTGAAGGTTTGGGGAGCAAACCCAGTGGACTACCCCAGTGACTAGCTCGTATGGGCGCAACAGCTCCGCTATCTTGCAATTCTATATGTTCAGCAGCCACTTTGGCCCGTAATACAATGGGAACAGTTCTAGCCCGGCAAAATTTCGGCTGAGCAATGTCCTTCATAATAATACACTCCTAGAAATGGAAAAAAGAACACATTGTCACCGGTGTGTCAGACCCACCATACTTGCTCCGGACACTGCGAGAGGGCTGTACAGCGGACACACCAGGAACCGCGGTGTTGGCCGTCGAATGGCGCTAGCTGCGCAGCATTTGTGCACCGCCGCCGTCAGTGTCAGCCAGTTTGCCGTGGCATACGGAGCTCCATCGCAGTCTTTAACACTGGTAGCATGCCGCGACAGCGTGGACGTGAACCGTATGTGCAGTTGACGGACTTTGAGCGAGGGCGTATAGTGGGCATGCGGGAGGCCGGGTGGACGTACCGCCGAATTGCTCAACACGTGGGGCGTGAGGTCTCCACAGTACATCGATGTTGTCGCCAGTGGTCGGCGGAAGGTGCACGTGCCCGTCGACCTGGGACCGGACCGCAGCGACGCACGGATGCACGCCAAGACCGTAGGATCCTACGCAGTGCCGTAGGGGACCGCACCGCCACTTCCCAGCAAATTAGGGACACTGTTGCTCCTGGGGTGCTCTAGAAGGTGTAAGTCAACTACCCTGGCCAGCAAGGTCTCCGGATCTGTCCCCCATTGAGCATGTTTGGGACTGGATGAAGCGTCGTCTCACGCGGTCTGCACGTCCAGCACGAACGCTGGTCCAACTGAGGCGCCAGGTGGAAATGGCATGGCAAGCCGTACCACAGGACTACATCCAGCATCTCTACGATCGTCTCCATGGGAGAATAGCAGCCTGCATTGCTGCGAAAATGGTGGGTACTAGTACACTGTACTAGTGCCGACATTGTGCATGCTCTGTTGCCTGTGTCTATGTGCCTGTGGTTCTGTCAGTGTGATCATGTGATGTATCTGACCCCAGGAATGTGTCAATAAAGTTTCCCCTTCCTGGGACAATGTATTCACGGTGTTCTTATTTCAATTTCCAGGAGTGTATGCGCAACAGAATTGTTAGCCTTGCCCAAACCTTCAGAAAAGGGTTCAGGGAATTCTTTCACCACGCTAGTTACACTGTCTTTAGCATTAAATACAGTCATTGAAAAATGGTGCAAATGGCTCTGAGCACTATGGGACTTAACATCTGTGGTCATCAGTCCCCTAGAACTTAGAACTACTTAAACCTAACTAACCTAAGGACATCACACACATCCATGCCCGAGGAAGGATTCGAACCTGCGACCGTAGCAGTCGCGCGGTTTCGGACTGAGCGCCTAGAACCGCTAGACCACCGCGGCCGGCTCAATACAGTCATTGACAACACATTTTCCTGAATTTTAAAACCAAACAAATCAAGGCCAATATGTTCTCACAATGGCGTGTTTGTAGCACAGTGAAAGTCACAGATCGTGTGTGCGAGCTATACATGGCAGGCAAAGTACATTTTCCGAGAACGGGAATGTCTTGTCCATTATAAGCCGTCAGGTATGTGTTGGTTTTTGACTGGCGTGCGGAGCCTAACAGTTAGTATGCTGTACGATCAGCAGTGTAACAGAGGCATCCATGTCCAACTGAAATTTCACACTTTTTCCCACTAATATGTAATTGAACAAACAGTCTGTTGGAGTGGCGTATCATTGAAGAAAGTGTTTTCTTGCTAGATTTGCTAATGCCTGCAACAGGCTTTGAATACACTGCATTAATTGCGTGGGGCTCGTGACGAGAATTTCATGAGTGGGCAGAATTCTTATGTTCGTTCCGTTGCAAACATACGGACTGTACGTGACCTTCCTTGCCACAGGCGTAACACTGTACTTGTCAGGACGGGCAGTCTTGGCGTTTGTGCCGTGAATAGCACCCAGGGCATGACTTAATTCTGTTCGCCTGTGTAGAGAACTGGTTACATGGAGTGGTGCGAGCGGGCTGTTGATGCCTAACGGTCTGGCCATGAGCAAGGGGGCCAAGGCTCGGGCAGATTCCTGCAGACCAGTACATGTTGCGTGTCATGTTGGTCGCCACACACACGTAATTCCTCCTCAGTGGTTAGCCCCACATTCTGAGGTTCGCCCTGCATCCTGACACTCCTGGCCTCAGTCGATTTACAACCTTCCATGTCGCATATGGCAGACGAAAGCCCGAGGCAGTTTCCTCTTTGATATTCTTCTTGTGTCTTTCAGTTAATCTATCTCGCCACAGTTCTGTTCGACGAGTTTCAGGTGCAGACGGAATTGCTAACGTTGTGTGCACTGACGCTCCTTCTTAACCTCAGCCTAGGTCTTTGCTTCATATCCGAACAGGGGATGCCTGGGATCGGGAAACTGCTTCTTCTTCTCAATTTTTGAGGCTGTTCTTCTTCGGATGTAAGGTGGTGATATACCCATATTTTGTTGGATTTTGGTGACAAGATTTGATCATAAGCCGTCAGTCTCAATGAGTCCAGTCTCATTCAATGCAATGTCCACCTGTGAAATTGCGCCAGACTGGTGCTGCGTACTCTACCGCTGAGAAGCGTAGTGCCAGGGCAAATGTACGGAACATGTTAGGCTATGATCCCCAGATGGTGTCAGTAAGTTTACTCATGATGTTATTCCAAGCATGTACTTTCAGCCTTGTTTCTTGTCAATGATATTTTAATGCGATCCAGCTATATTCCCAGGTATTTTGATGAACGTTCATAGAAACGAAACACGGGGATTTCGAAGCGTGAACAACATCGGTGACGTCATCACGTTGAGACTGGGTGGTCTGCGTCTTCGGAACCTGACATTTCGACGCCGCGATCGATGTCTCCAGCAGGTATTCCTTGAGACTGAGAATACCTGGTGAAGACATCGACTTACTGCGTTAAAATTATCGAGTTTGGAAAAGGCCGGCCACAGGCTAAACGCCCGATCCCAATGTTATGACGACGAATAGCCAGAAAAGTCTAGGATATTACAATACAAATGATGTGACTGAAAAACTTCCAAAATTTTCATGATGTAGAAGAAACTGAGCAATACAAGTCAGGTTAAAAAAATAAGTACGGACAATGTATTGCGTCAAGATTCGTGCTATATCCATTGGTAGTGTCATATCAGTGCGTATGTTGGCGTTCCGAAAAAAAAAGTATAGGTAAACGGAGGAAGCCACCAGGTGGGAGAGTCGCCCGCGGGAGAGTAACTCAGACAAACGGTAGGTGCATGAAAAGCGACGGATTGAGGACAAGGAACAGATCAGGACAAGGACAAACAACCTAGACGACATCGAGGGGCCGTCACCACAATGTTGACAACAAGGCCAACAGCAGAGGAGAAAGAAATCCCAGACGCTATCAAAGAAAGTAAATTAGGGAAAAACAAGGTAGTTATCAAACAGTCCTAGTACAGCGAAGATAAATCCCAAAGTATCAAGTGCGAGCAGTGAACCGACGATGCGTTGGGCGGCTGGCTATATACGTCAAATGAAATGCCGTTGGCTACTGTGGCCACGAGCAAAATGCAGCGCGGCCGTGGTGCTGTCTAATTACTATAATAGTCCAACACCTCTGGTGGGCATTCAGCCTCTGTGACCCCCGATACAATTGGTACCAAACGCGATGGAGCTTTAAGACAACAGGTGCTTGTCTCATACGATGCCAAAACTAATTTGGACGTTGGAATGCCCATATATGGGAAAGAGAGCCAGCAATTAGGGATCAGCTCGGACCGTGGCAGCACGGCTGAAGCAGTTGTCGGCATCACACTGATACAGCAATCGGTATTGTCCTGCCGTGTCTCTCTAGTGCACTAGACCTGAAGACGGAGAAACAGACTGCCTTCACAGTTGTGTCCGCAGTGTAAAAAGAAAAATGTCTGAGAAAGAGTGAGGTAAACTGAATGGAGGGAACAAAGACCAAAATGAAGTAGCTTAGCAAAGTATGTACTTGGTAGAGTGAAACGACAGTATCAAAATGTTCGTATTTTTGAATTAGATTACCGTATTAGTTGTATACCGTATTAGTTATATATTAGTAACTACATCCTTAAAGACAAAATCATCCTTATGCACAAAATGAAGCCTTAATTAGGATATGTAGTTGAAACAGTCAGAATCCACAGCAAAAAAGTTGCAAATTCAAGTGTCAGTGAGAGGAAGAGTGGATAAAATGACACCCATTTTATAGCCATGATCAAAAATTTTATTGACAGTATTGTTCTCCAAAACACCTGAAACTTTTAGTAATAACGGAGGTGGAGTGAGACGAGGCAGTGTTCTGTCATATCATAGTGAGGGCTGAAGTAGATAATTCAAAGAATTAAACAATTGAGCATAATAATTAAGAAATGTAATTTGCTGAAAAATACGTTAATTTATGCAGTACGTTATTACAATAAGAATGGTCATAACAAAGTAACGATTGGGGTATATGAAGTGTTGGCAGAAGAGCCAACACTGTGTTGCTAGAGGAGGCCGAAATGCACGCGTTTAATTACACGCTGACTGGCGTGAGGTCTGGAACAGTTAAGGGAATTAATAGTAGCAAATAAAGTACGTAGTTGATATAGTACTTAACTTTAATCCACAATTGGTGTACATCGCTCTTGACGGTACATATTATAATCTCAATATCAAAAGCTATGGCGCCTTGCTAGGTCGTAGCAAATGACGTAGCTGAAGGCTATGCTAACTATCGTCTCGGTAAATGAGAGCGTAGTTGTCAGTGATCCATCTCTGGCTAAGTCGGCTGTACAACTGGGGCGAGTGCTAGTACGTCTCTCTAGACCTGCCGTGTGGCGGCGCTCGGTCGGCAATCACTGATAGTGGCGACACGCGGGTACGACGTATACTAGCGGACCGCGGCCGATTTAAAAGCTACCACCTAGCAAGTGTGGTGTCTGGCGGTGACACCACAGTATATATACCTGAGATATTTGAGTTTCCATTCACCAAGCCTTTCAGAATTTACTCAGGGAGGGCTGATGAGCAAGGAGGCAAGATAGTGAATTCAGAGGTAGACGCAACCAGCGGCCGCTATTGTTGCAAATCCACACGGCAGGCTAGGTACGGAGGGTCTGGAAAGTGGAGTTGTAGGGGCAGGAATAATGATAAAGGTCCCAAAGTAAAATCTAAAACGTAGTTTACAGGGATGGACACCTATTCTCTTTGAATGCCATGGGTGAGCCCCTAAGAGGATCCAACCCAAGAGAAAAACAGTCCAACTTAAACTTAATTGTTGTGGACTGTAGAGAATTTGCAGCTTTTATTAAAGTTCTGAGCTTGTCTCTATGTCAGCTATGTAGAATGGTATTAGTACAAACACAGTTACTATTTGCGTCTTGAAAGAAAAAGACCTCTCGATGTCAAATATCTTCCAACCGCTTTGGACGCATTGCTACAGCAATCCCCATCCAACTGAAGGTTCTCAGTTCTACTCGCCACTAACTACACATACCCCATTCCCATGTACCCATGCAGGATCCGTCCAAAAGTTATAACTACTGCCAAACGCACTGGAATGCCTTCTGAAAACCCATATAACGCAAAATAAAGACACACACACAAACGTTTCGACAACTTGATAGTATTCCTCAAGCCACATCTTTCTTGCAGCAGACCTTTTCAGATGTTATATTTGCCCACACTCCCACCAAGATAATGTATCCTCATTGCCCCACCCTCCTGCCACAAGCCCTATTCCTGCTCCGAGAATTTCATAATTTATACCTCTCCTTCCTATGATCTCATGTCTGCGATACACTCGAACAACATCGTCAAATGAAGAGACACACCAACAAATAACCATATGCAAAAGAAAACATCGCGTCCGGCACAAATCTCAACACTACACTCGCCATCAACACACTCAACTATTGAAAATCAATCCATCGAATAGCTCATAGTAATTCTACAAATCACTACTCGCTCCTCCTCAATAAATATACCCTATCTGACCACCTAAGTGAAGCTGATCACTTGGGATCACACCTATCCAACACTGTTCCTAAGAATCTTCCGTTTGGTTACTCCCTAATCCATACAATCAAAACAGACATACAAATATCATTGTCTCATCCTTGGCTCCCAGCTTTGACTACTTGAACGTCATTCCACAAACAAACACTAATCACAGCATGGACATACAAGTACTTCACAGAAATAGTAACAGTTCCCCTTATCACACTCATATTATCTATCGACACCTAAACGAAAGACCCCTGTCCTTTGTAGTCATTCTTGCAGATTATTTTAACATGATCTGCTCCACAGGTTACTGTCCCTCACGCCGCACAAACCCACTACTGATACGTTCTCTTACAGCTACTTCTGTCTGACTTCGCTATTCAGTAAGGTCTTGGAATTCATTCTTTTCACCAAACTCTCTGTTAACCATAGTGTCTTCTGTAGCAACTTCAGCTCCGATGACCAGCTCAACAACCACAGCTACGATATTTTTGTATCTCTCTACATGAAGAAAACTTATGAAGACCGCGAATGACATCCATGTCAACTTTTTACACTTCAGATTTATGCACGTTGTACTAAGTACATCCACTTCTCACGTGCTTCCTCTCTCATCAGCCAACCTTTTTCTTGACTACACCAGTTTCCATACCTTCCAATCCAATGCAGGTGTGTCCCAAGGCCTTCTCTACTCTGCTCCCACTCCTCTACAAAGACAATGTGCCAGAACCCCTTCCACCAGTCGATCTCCATTAATATGGTGATGACATCCAGGCAATAATCGTAGAAGAACCACCCACAGTTTCTGTATCCATGACTACTACCTCGCCATTTGCAGCAAACCTATCCAATCAACAAACAGACTAAAATATCTTGGATTAACCCCACCTGCTAACAAACCAACAGAAATCCAACAATAGACTACAATTTGGGCATTTCACTCCTGCAGCATCCTCTACACCTACAAAACCTTGATCTGACCCAATCTCTCCTATGGAAACATTGTATAGAATTTAAGTTATACCCCTCCCTCGAAATCCTTGGACTCTAGCTCGTTTTCTGCATACGTTTACTTTCTCTCTCTTGGATTCTTTACCATCTCAAAACAAATTCCCACCTCTCATCACCCGTTCAGAATACCTTCAAATACCCTACACCATCTCCAAGTGCAGACATCTCTAATTTTAGTTTTTCGTATTCTGCCGCGCATATGCTTGCCGTATGCTCTCCCAACAAGATTTCATCCTACTTCTTCTCCGAAACTCTGAAATTCGTCCTGAGACTTACCCATCCTATCGATCATAAATCCACACCACCCACTCCACCTCCACATATTCCCCATTTTTTATTTCCCTCGCCATTACTACCTTCCACGTTTTTCCCTTCCCACTGCATCCTTCTCTACACCTGCTTCCCCCTCGTAATTTTGCCTTACTCACACCTCAAACCACTCTTCTATGTCTGTCGTCCAGACATCCACTCTTTCTTCCCTGATAATACCCATCACTCCTCCATACGTGTTCTCACATCCGCCAACGGTGCTAAACTCTATCTTTGCCCTCCAACAACAGATCATTGTTTTCCACAGCAAGTCCTTTAACTTTTATTGAATTTACGGTGCTTCATTTTTATGACCATATTTGAAAGGTTTCAAAATTATTCATATTGCTTTAATTTTATCTTTTTCAGTTACTGTTTACTTTCAAGTAAAGAAGAGACTCACATTTTAGTTTATCGTTTACGTCACAGGTGGGCAACCGGCGGCCCGCGGGCCGGATCCCGCCCGCGACTGATTTCAATCCGGACCGCGGACGATATCCGCGGGAGAAGACAAGGGGTTCAAATGGCTCTGAGCACTATGCGACTTAACTTCTGAGGTCATCAGTCGCCTAGAACTTAGAACTAATTAAACCTAACTAACCTAAGGACATCACACACATCCATGCCCGAGGCAGGATTCGAACCTGCGACCGTAGCAGTCACGCGGTTCCGGACTGAGCCCCTAGAACCGCTAGACCACCGCGGCCGGCAGACAAGGGGTTCACATTGGACTCCGCCCAGTACACACTCGGCACAGTTTTGAAGCTCCTGCTGCAGACCAGTGAAAGTCTCGCTTAAAGAATTAGCAAACCAGAACGCAGCCTGGTGACACATCTCAGACCGTGGCGGATGGCCGGTGTTTACATGGCAAGGGACGACAGGCAGGCAAGATCTGGCCGCAGCGACTGGCTGTTCCTGTGTCAGCTGTCGCTGTGGAAGCGGCCGGTGCCTCAGTAGCACGTGCATATGTAGTGCGCTACAGACATGCGTCCCACTTCCGCTGGAGCACAGCAGTGAAAAGCGCGATTTCTTCATGGCCTACGTCTGCGCTACCAGGTGGCGCAGTGGTTAGCACACTGGACTCGCATTCGGGAGGACGACGGTTCAAACCCGTCTCCAGCCATCCTGATTTAGGTTTTCCGTGATTTCCCTAAATCGTTTCAGGCAAATGCTGGGATGGTTCCTTTGAAAGGGCACGGCCGATTTCCTTCCCAATCCTTCCCTAACCCGAGCTTGCGCTCCGTCTCTAATGACCTCGTTGTCGACGGGACGTTAAACACTAACCACCACCACCACGTCTGCGCTACCATTCACAGAGCGCAAGCGCTTGTAGTGGGGAACAATGCCACAAAAATTACCGACTGCCCACATAACGTGCCGACTTCAACAACGGCAGCAGGTGCCGCTGAACACACTAGTTCTTTGTTGTCGGTTCGCGCTTGAAGTTGTGAGCTAGCTGTTTCTTAATTTCGTGCAAGTGTCTGTGCGTCAGGTTTATTCACAAAAGACTGGCGTTAATAACAGGAAATTAGGTGCTGAATGTCGTCAGTTCCAGAAGAAATGGACCGATGATTACTTCTTCTCGAAGTACAAGAATAAACCTGTTTGCTTCAAAATGGTTCAAATTGCTCTAAGCACTATGGGACTTAACATCTGAGGTCATCAGTCCCCTAGAACTACCTAAACCTAACTAACCTAAGGACATCACACACATCCATGCCAGTGGTAGGATTCGAATCTGCGGCCGTAGTAGCCGCGCGGTTCCGGACTGAAGCGCATAGAACCGCTCGGTCACAGGGCCTGCTCCCGTTTGCTTGTTGTGTAGTAAATCATTATCTGATATGAAAGAATATAATATGAAATGGCACTTTTAAACGAAACACAGTGCTCAACAACAGCTTACTGCGGAAAGACAATATTAAGTTATTAGTTTCCAATTTGGACAAAGAGCAGCAAATGTTTGCCAAAACGAGCACACAGTGTGACTATCTGGTTAAAGCTAGTTTTATCGTGAGCAGAAACACTGACAAGCCATTAAAGCCTGGTCCTGGAGGCGAATTCGTGAACGAGTGCCTTTTGGACATTGCAGGTGTATTATGTCCTGATGAAAAAAGTATATGAACAGATAAGTTTGTCGCGATGAACAGTGGTTGACGAACTGAGATGATGGCTGGTGACATTAAAAAATTTTGTGTGATCGTGCTGCCACATTCGAAGCATTTTCCATTGATTTGGACTAGAGTACTGATTTCTCAGGCACAGCACAATTAACGACTTTTGTTCGTGGTGCAGTTATGGACTTCAAAATAATGGAAGACATATTAGTATTACAGCCATTAAAAGGGACCACTACAGCTGAAGACGTTTTTCACGAAGTTGAAAAAATCATCGAAACCTTCAGTCTGCGGTGGAGTCAATGGCTTTAGGTTGTTCTGATGAAGCACCTGCAAAGGTTGGTTCACGAAAAGGTTTTTTAGCATATTAAAAGAAAAATCTCCTGAAATAAATATTGACAAAGAAAGTTTAACAGTTCTTCAATGCATTACTCACCATCACAATTTATGTGCTAAATCAATGAAAAGGATACATGGCATGGACGGGGTTACCACGAACATCAATTTCATTATGTCCCACGCACTAAATCACCGCCATTTCAAATAGTATTCGGACGATCTGTGCTCCGAACATGAAGATTTAGCTTACCATTGCGCGGGGGGATGGCTGAGTAAGGGGAAAACGCTAACACGTTTTTATGATCTTCGACAAGCAATACCAGATTTCATGGCTATTAAATGGAAACCATAGACTGAAATATACGATTCCCAATGAATTTGTGATTAAACAATTCTGGTTGACATCACATCTCATTTAAATGACTTAAATTACAAACGCCAGAAGCAAGGGCAGTTATTCCCCTATTACACAGCCACCTGAAAGCCTTTCAGACAAACATGCACTTGTGGGTAATGCAGATGAGAGCTGGGAACTGTTACCACCTTCCTACAGTGTCAACTCATAATAACGTTGATAATGTTACGTATGTTGATGAACTGAAATCATTATTAGTGCAGTGTACCACAACATTTTCTGAGTTCACGAATGCAGACAACATGTTTGCTATATCTGCTAACCCAGTAACGCGTGATGTAGAAAACGCCGCAGAAAACCTTCAAAAGGACCTCACTGAACTTCAGGAAAATTTATCTTTGAGGACCAATTGGATGAAAATCAGTGTCGGTTAGGCCTCTCAGAGGTTGTCAGGACCAGATCTTTAGCTTACGGCAAATAATAGAGAAGTGTTATGAGTGGAACAGGGAATTGTATCTATGCTTTATAGATCTAGAAAAGGCATATGACCGGGTTCCTAGGAGGAAGTTATTGTCTGTTCTACAAGATTATGGAATAGGAGGCAAACTTTTGCAAGCAATTAAAGGTCTTTACATGGATAGTCAGGCAGCAGTTAAAGTTGACGGTAAATTGAGTTCATGGTTCAGTGTAGTTTCAGGGGTAAGACAAGGCTGCAACCTGTCTCCACTGTTATTCATATTATTTATGGATCATATGTTGAAAACAATAGACTGGTTGGGTGAGATTAAGATATGTGAACACAAAATAAGCAGTCTTGCATATGCGGATGACTTAGTTGTGATGGCAGATTCAGTTGAAAGTTTACAAAGTAATATTTCAGAGCTAGATCAGAAATGTAAGGACTATGGTATGAAGATTAGCATCTCCAAAACGAAAGTAATGTCAGTGGGAAAGAAATATAAACGGATTGAGTGCCAAATAGGAGGAACAAAGTTAGAACAGGTGGACGGTTTCAAGTACTTAGGATGCATATTCTCACAGGATGGCAACATAGTGAAAGAACTGGAAGCGAGGTGTAGCAAAGCTAATGCAGTGAGCGCTCAGCTACGATCGACTCTCTTCTGCAAGAAGGAAGTCAGTACCAAGACTAAGTTATCTGTGCACCGTTCAATCTTTCGACCAACTTTGTTGTATGGGAGCGAAAGCTGGGTGGACTCAGGTTACCTTATCAACAAGGTTGAGGTTACAGATATGAAAGTAGCTAGGATGATTGCAGGTACTAGCAGATGGGAACAATGGCAGGAGGGTGTCCACAATGAGGAAATCAAAGAAAAACTGGGAATGAACTATATAGATGTAGCAGTCAGGGCGAACAGGCTTAGATGGTGGGGTCATGTTACACGCATGGGAGAAGCAAGGTTACCCAAGAGACTCATGGATTCAGCAGTAGAGGGTAGGAGGAGTCGGGGCAGACCGAGGAGAAGGTACCTGGATTCGGTTAAGAATGATTTTGAAGTAATAGGTTTAACATCAGAAGAGACACCAATGTTAGCACTGAATAGGGGATCATGGAGGAACTGTATAAGGGGGGGGGCTATGCTCCAGACTGAACGCTGAAAGGCATAATCAGTCTTAAATGATGATGATGATGATGATGATGATGATGAAATCTAAATTTGAAGAAGTAAACCAGGTCGAATTTTATAAAACTTATTTGACTGAATAGAAATGTCCGCAACTCAGATAATGTGCAAGAAGGTAAATTTGTCTTTTTGGAAGCACATATGAGTGTGAACAACTTTTTTCTCTTATGGAAACAAATAATGCAACAGACGTACAAGGTTAACAGACGACAAAGTGAAAAATACTGTAAGAATCAGCATCAGTGACATAAATCCAGATATCAACAATCTTGCGTTAAAAATTCAAATTCAGAGCTCACATTAAACTGCTGTACATTTTTTTTTTAAATCGATAGGCCACTGAAAATAGAATTATTAAGTGTAGCTTTTCAGCTTTCCTAAAGGTCTGATGGCAAAATTTGTGTGTTCGTCATACTGGATTTAGACAAAGTCGTCATGTTTCACGTGGGTTTCTGTGGAATCACATGATCTTGAAAAGTTGTATTTTGGAGTAAGACTAAGAAGCCGAGTTAAAGTAAGGAACGAAAATAAATACAAAAATCTGAAAATGAGGTTTCGTGTATTGTCACAGTAGTGGACGACGAAAATCCACTTTGTTCGCTGGGCAAGCTGCGGTCAAGCCAGGTGAGTTTCCTTTTGGCTTTATAGCTGAGTTTTTGTGTTTCACTATGCAGGAGTGGAATTTATGGCGGGCCGCATCAAACCAGTCACAAGACTGATGACAAAAAAATGCAAGATAATATTCAAGTTCTCTTGAAAATCTTGGGGGTGAGCCCAAATATCTTATCTGCAAACCTGCATGTCACAGATGTTTTCGAACTTACAGCATTACAGGCGTTACTATCGCATCACATGAGTACTGTCTTCTTATTGCTGAACAGTCAGTAAAACCTCTGCTGTCTTTAGTGTGAGCAGTTTCGGTCATTTCGTGCACTGTAAACAACATACGATTTGTGAGTACCATTAGCAATGATAAAAATTGCACACGGAAGTCAGGAGGCCCTGACAGGTTCAATACTCTTGTCAGTACGTCAATACAATGACCATCTGAGGACGAGTGTTTATTTTTAATACTAGAAGTATCGAGGAACAGTACCGGTGCCATCCAAAATATTCTCAGTGCTACCAACATGTATTGAGCCTGTGAGGACAATTATTATGTTTTACAAATCGCCATTCAGTTCACATGCTTACAGTTCTTTCTCGTATAAACATTAGCAACTAGTTCTTGTCTGCTGTGGACATATTAGAACACTGAAGGTGTTGAAATTGTGGGTAGTTTACAATCTATTAGCTGCAACCAGTTGTTTTTATGGGAATTTATTTTTCGATGATATTTAAGGTGCTTGATATATTGTCTTCACATAATTTCATTTATTTACATGTCATGAGCATAGTTCCTTATCTAAAGGTGCTGCAAAATTTTCCACTGGAAGTTTTAAGCCAGCTATTCCAAAAAGTCATAGACGAAGACACACTGTTTACGACGCTCAAATAAATGAAAACGTGAAGAGTGGGTGAATGTAAACTTACATTCAACAATGCTATTTTCGAGTCATAATGGCATGGTTTATCGGGAAGGGGGTGTCATTCATATTGGTCCGTTAACCCGTAAACATTAAAGTTGCACACGCATTAGTTTTGACTTCATGTGTTGGCAGCATTGCTGTCACGTTGTGTGTCAATGAGGACCACAAGCTGAAATACGTATGTGAATCCGGCCCGCGAATCATCAAAGGTTGCCCATGCCTGGTTTAATTCGATTGAATGTGTATTATCTACCACTGGCTAAAGAGTGGAATGACTAAGTTCTGGCAGCCCACCCCCACCCATATGGGCGAGGGCAATGAAGTAATAACAAAGAAGGGGGAGAGGGTAGTGGCAATGTCCCTGCTCACTAGATGTTATTCCAGTGTCATGGATAAATTTCAAACGTCTCGACAGTGTCTCATGGGCTGAGGGCAGTTGTCACTGTTGATCGTGTTACATCCATCACATGAGGATGTCAGTTCCAGTGGTCCCATTTGGCGTCATTCGAGAGGAGTAGGGTTGTAAGGCAGCAAGATTCTCCAACCATACGTTTTTAGATTCCAGAAATTCTTTTCGATTTATGCCTATATCAAATTACTGTTCACGATGCACAGTCAGATTATTGATCATCCCACAGGATGATTTTGGCTGGCACTAGAGAGAAACAATTTTTGTGGTACTGCACTGGGACTTAACTAGAGCTGAGAACTGACAGAAAGGGCGATGTGAGTTACGCATTCCCCAGAAGCCGCCATGGCTTAAGGAGGCCGGGAAGAGAGCTGTCATGTTCTGCAGGGGCGGACATTTATTGCCCTGAGCGAAAGCAGGAGGTGGGGATTTACAGCCTTCAGGCTGTAGAATCGAGTAGCATAGACAATGTGCGATAGAGCTTCCACTCTGGTGGTTGGAAAAAAAGATTTAGGAAAACGTACCCGGCGAAAGAGTTTCGAGGGTGGAACGAGACGGAGAGACATCCTTTCAGTGCGAAAGAATGCTTGAGGTCACAAACTATGTTCGCGAACTAACCTCTGAGGAATATTCTCCTGTGAAACGCTGGGGTACGCTTCCCACTGAAAACAAGAGACCTATTTTTGATTGGCGGTTTGCTAAGTATGTGGGAACGGATATAAAAACTTCTAGAAAATCTTCTGAAAGAAATATGAGGTTCAGGCGTGTGGTTGGCAGATTCATAACCGATGTAGTGGGTTTTTGTAGCTACTGATGAGATTCGTCACATGAGGGCAAACTTAAACGCCATATGTTCAGGAGAGAGTGGGCGTATGGCCTGTAGAGGCACTTCCCTGTGGAGATCGACCGAACGCACTTCCACGCAGGGATAAATGGTTTCTCCAGGGACCGACCTAGAGGCTTCGCTGGCGAAAGGTACAGGGAAGCATCTCGCGTTTGGATTTTAAGAAGTGTTGATTTCGGCACAAGGAGCACATGAATTCGTCTCACTGTGGATGGAGTCGTTTGTTTACTTGAATGTCGAGTCGTTACCTCTCTTTGGAGTCTGACACATACTGAAGTGCTTACTTATGGAAGAATACTTGAGTAGCATTTCTGTTGCTGGCTAGTGAGCAGACGGAAATCCTGACTCGTGTTTTCTCTTGTACTGAGGTAATTTCACCCCTAGGAGTTTGCGGACGACAAACTGTGTGTACTGTGTAGGCTGAGAATTGTAGGTACGCCACATACATCATCTGCACAACGGCCAACGCCACAATAAACAGGTCTTCCTGTGCAGTACAAATGCTGTCCGTACTCCAATAGGTGATACGCACACTGGGTTTCAGTGCATATGGAAACACTCGCAGTAAGAGTGTTGAGTTCCATTTGCTTGTTCACTGACTGTTTCTGAAAGTGACAGTCAGGGCGTACGTCCTCTGTTCCTCACTGGTAGTAAATATCAGCCAGATGTGTATACATCTAATAAAGGGGGACACAGTCTAAAGGATGTCAAACATATGTTCTGTTAATCTCGAAATTACTTTTTGGGTAGAATCCACATCCATCTTTATACAATTTGTTTGACCTTTTGAGAATAAATCATTTGCGGTATTTAAGTTGTGTTTCATTCAAGCAGCATGTCGATAGTAATGAGTGGTTTGATGTGCTAAACTGAAGTGAAGCAAAACGACAACATAGAAATCCCTAGGTCTAGGTTGTCAATGGCAGGGTCGTTATAATGATTTGTGGACGTGATGATTTCATTGCAGAGACAACGTTAGGCAACCACACGTACACTCACAATACGTTAAAAACACCATAGGGGCTTACAGGTTATGTCCTGGTACTGGATTTTAGCCCCCTCCTTCTCTCGTCATTATTAAGCACAAACATATGCATTCCATAGAACGTACATATTACAAACGAACGTACAAACACTCACACTAAGAAATTATTTGCTACCGAAAGGACAAATTGTTTTTAAAAGGGCTCTTACGGTGAAAGGGTGGTAACTTTATAAAAATGACTATTTAAATAAAACCCATGAAATTCAGACTTACATAAAATGTAGAACATGCTCTACATTACCCATAAGATGATAGGAAAGATAAAAACATATTTCAGGAATTCGGCCTTTACATCTGAATTCTTTTTTTTTTTTTCATCAGTCTACTGACTGGTTTGATGCGACAACGCCACGAATTCCTTTCCTTTGCTAACCTCTTCATCTCAGAGTAGCACTTGCAACATACGTCCTCAATTATTTTCTTGACATATTCCAATCTCTGTCTTCCTCTACAGTTTTTGCCCTCTACAGCTCCCTCTAGTACCATGGAAGTCATTCTCTCATGTCTTAGCAGATGTCCTATCATCCTGTCCCTTCTCCTTATCAGTGTTTTCCACATATTTCTTTCCTCTCCGATTCTGCGTAGAACCTACTCATTCCTTACCTTACCAGTCCACCTAATTTTCAACATTCGTCTATAGCACCACATCTCAAATGCTTCGATTCTCTTCTGTTCCGGTTTTCCCACAGTCCATGTTTCACTACCATACTACCATACTGTACTCCAGACGTACATCCTCAGAAATTTCTTCCTCAAATTAAGTCCGGTATTTATTAGTAGACTTCTCTTGGCCAGAAATGCCTTTTTTGCCATAGCGAGTCTGCTTTTGATGTCCTCCTTGCTCCGTCCGTCATTTGTTATTTTACTGCTACATCTACATCTACATGACTACTCTGCAATTCACATTTAAGAGCTTGTCAGAGGGTTCGTCGAACCACAATCATACTATTTTACCATTCCACTCCCGAACAGCACGCGGGAAAAACGATCACCTAAACCTTTCTGTTCGAGCTCTAATTTCTCTTATTTTATTTTGATGATCATTCCTACCCATGTAGGTTGGGCTCAACAAAATATTTTCGCATTCGGAAGAGAAAGTTGGTGACTGAAATTTCGTAAATAGATCTCGCCGCGACGAAAAACGTCTTTGCTGTAATGACTTAAATCCCATTTCGCCTAGGAAGCAGAATTCCTTAATTTCATTTCTACTACTTCTCATTACCTTCATCTTTCTCCGATTTACTCTCAAACCATACTGTGTACTCATTAGACAGTTCATTCCGTTCAACAGATAGTTTAATTCTTCTTCACTTTCACTCAGGATAGCAATGTCATCAGCGAATCGTATCATTGATATCCTTTCACCTTGTATTTTAATTCCACTCCTTGACCTTTCTTTTATTTCCATCATTGCTTCCTCGATGTACAGATTGAAGAGTAGGGGCGAAAGGCTACAGCCTTGTCTTACACCCTTCTTAATACGAGCACTTCGTTCTTGATCGTCCACTCTTATTATTCCCTCTTGGTTGTTGTACATATTGTATATGACCGGACTCTCCCTATAGCTTACCCCTACTTTTTTTAGAATCTCGAACAGCTTGCACCATTTTATATTGTCGAACGCTTTTTCCAGGTCGACAAATCCTATGAAAGTGTCTTGATTTTTCTTTAGCCTTGCCTCCATTATTAGCCGTAACGTCAGAATTGCCTCTCTCCTCCCTTTACTTTTCCTAAAGCCAAAGTGATCGTAACCTAGCGCATTCTCAATTTTCTTTTCCATTCTTCTGTATATTATTCTTGTAAGCAGCTTCGATGCATGAGCTGTTAAGCTGATTGTGCGATAATTCTCGCACTTGTCAGCTCTTGCCGTCTTCGGAATTGTGTGGATGATGCTTTTCCGAAAGTCAGATGGTATATCGCCAGACTCATATATTCTACACACCAACGTGAATAGTCGTTTTGTTGCCACTTCCTCCAATGATTTTAGAAATTCTGATGGAATGTTATCTATCCCTTCTGCCTTATTTGACCATAAGTCCTCCAAAGCTCTTTTAAATTCCGATTCTAATACTGGATCCCCTATCTCTTCTAAATCGACTCCTGTTTCTTCTTCTATCACATCAGACAAATCTTCACCCTCATAGAGGCTTTCAATGTATTCTTTCCACCTATCTGCTCTCTCCTCTGCAATTATTAGTGGAATTCACGTTGCACTCTTGATGTTACCACCGTTGCTTTTAATGTCACCAATGGTTGTTTTGACTTTACTGTATGCTGAGTCTGTCCTTCCGACAATTATATCTTTTTCGATGTCTTCACATTTTTCCTGCAGCCATTTCGTCTCAGCTCCCCTGCACTTCCTATTTATTTCATTCCTCAGCGACCTGTATTTCTGTATTCCTGATTTTCCCGGAACAGGTTTGTATTTCCTCCTGTCATCAATCAACTGAAGTATTTCTTCTGTTACCCATGGTTTCTTCGCAGCTACCTTCTTTGTACCTATGTCTTCCTTCCCAACTTCTGTGATGGCCCTTTTTAGAGATGTCCATTCCTCTTCAACTGTACTGCCTACTGCGCTATTCCTTATTGCTGTATCTATAGCGTTAGAGAACTTCAAACGTATCTCGTCATTCCTTAGTACTTCCGTATCCCACTTCTTTGCGTATTTATTCTTCCTGACTAATGTCTTGAATTTCAGCCTACTCTTCATCACTACTATATTGTGATCTGAGTCTATATCTAATCCTGGGTACACCTTACAATCCAGTATCTGATTTCGGAATCTCTGCCTGACCATGATGTAATCTAATTGAAATCTTCCCGTATCTCCTGGCCTTTTCCAAGTATACCTCCTTCTCTTGTGATTCTTGAACAGGGTATTCGCTATTACTAGCTGAAACTTGTTACAGAACTCAATTAGTCTTTCTCCTCTTTTATTCCTTGTCCCAAGCCCATATTATCCTGTAACCTTTTCTTCTACTCCTTCCCCTACGACTGCATTCCAGTCGCCCATGACTATTAGATTTTCGTCCCCCTTTACATACGGCATTGCCCTTTCAATATCCTCATACACTTTCTCTATCTGTTCATCTTCAGCTTGCGACGTCGGCATGTATACCTGAACTATCGTTGTCGGTGTTGGTCTGCTGTCGATTCTGATTAGAACAACCCGGTCACTGAAGTGTTCACAGTAACACACCCTCTGCCCTACCTTCCTATTCATTACGAATCCCACACCTATTATACCATTTTCTGCTGCTGTTGATATTACCCGATACTCATCTGACCAGAAATACTTGTCTTCCTTCCACTTCACTTCACTGACCCCTACTATATCTAGATTGAGCCTTTGCATTTCCCTTTTCAGATTTTCTAGTTTCCCTACCACGTTCAAGCTTCTGACATTCCACGCCCCGACTCGTAGAACGTTATCCTTTCGTTGATTATTCAATCTTTTTCTCATGGTAACCTCCCCTTTGGTAGTCCCCTCACGGAGATCCGAATGGGGGACTATTCCGGAATCTTTTGCCAATGGAGAGATCATCATGACACTTCTTCAAATACAGGCCACATTTCCTGTGGATACACGTTACGTGTATTTAATGGAGTGGTTTCCATTGCCTTCTGCATCCTCCTGTCGTTGCAGATTCTTCCGCCTTTAGGGGCAATTTCCCACCCCTAGGACAAGAGAGTGCCCTGAACCTCTATCCGCTCCTCCACCCTCTTTGACAAGGCCGTTGGCAGAATGAGGCTGACTTCTCATGCCGGAAGTCTTCGGCCGCCAATGCTGATTATTTATCAAAATTTAGGGAGTGGTGGGGATCGATCCCGGGACCGAAGGCGTTTTGATTATGAATCAAAGACGCTACCCCTAGACCACGGGTTTTATAAATTCGTTAACACCAAATCCGACAAACATGACGGAGGCAGCTATTAACGTATAGCAGATTGACAGGGGGATTACTGAACAACCCGAACCGCAGATTGCTCTAACCCTCCCCAACTCCACAAGGGAAAAACGGACCACCAAATTCACAAATAACGACCTTCTCGCGGGTGGGCAAACGTGGAAAAATGGTGCAACGACGCCAAAACAAAGCGGCTGGTGACCTCACTAAGAAAACAAGTAGAATTTAACAAGTAAGTGAAACAACATATCTCGAATCACTTAACTTCTAATAAACTGTGATATCTGGCGAAGACCTGGCGCAGCACGCCAAACGCTCCCCCGAACCGTCCGCTGCCAGCCGCTTCAACGGACGCAGGAAGTCGCGCCGATCTCCCGTCTCACGGCGTCGCAGCTCGCCCCGGCCAACCCGATGTCGTGGTTTCACTCCTGTTGCTCTCGTGTAAACCGCGATGCCACTACCCCTTTCTATACGGCGCGGCCCACTGGACTCAAACGGGGCTTCACATGCGCCGACGCTCAAAGCGGACAATTCATCTCGTGTCTCGGTGCGCGACCGACCAACGGACCGATCCAACGGCCAATGACCGTTGCCCGAGCAACTCGAGCAGACTGGCAGCCTAACGCGCAGACTCAGATGCAGGGACTCAGCCCCGACCGGGCGACCACTAGCTGAGTTCTGTTACTGGCGGAGTGGCAAGACTCTCATTTTCTGGCTTAAATTTTGATCCAAAGGACAGACATACTCGCACTCTGACGACAGACAGACACTAACTGCCGCACAAATGCGAACGAGAGACAGACCAGCAAGTGGTGATGCGAGACTGACCTAGCCTCACTCCGACTGACCAACTGGCGAGCTGATAGCGCCCCTTAAATGGACGTGAACAGGCAATCTTTCCACTTTCCCACCAGAGGGAGACACCAAAGCTGCGATTGCCACAGCGGCGCCACCGCCAGAAACAGAGGGCGACTGCTTCACACAACGCGCTGCGGCGCGCTCTTCAAACAGCATTTTTTTTTTTCCTCGGGTCAACTAGAGCCTTGGAAACTGCAGACACTCTGGACAGCTCTCCCACGGGAGAAGTGTCGCTTCAGAGAGTTGACTGGTAACTCAATCCACCGTCTAGACTCTGTTGTAGGTCGTCACTGTAGAAAGGAACAAGCTTGATACTTGCTCCTGAGAACTGGAATGTCACTGGGTTTACACAGGTTAGAGTGCTACTACAGCAGTCCGCACTCATAGAAGGGCGGGGCCAGGTGACGTAAAACAGTGTTGTTGCTGACCATAATAGCCTGCCGGAGTGGCCTAGCGGTTCTAGGCGCTACAGTCTGGAACCGCGCGACCGCTACGGTCGCAGGTTCGAATCCTGCCTCGGGCATGGATGAGTGTGATGTCCTTAGGTTAGTTAGGTTTAAGTAGTTCTAAGTTCTAGGGGACTGATGACCTCAGCAGTTAAGTCCCATAGTGCTCAGAGCCATTTGAATCATTTTCTGGCCAGAATGGGAGTGGCAGTGACGTTTAGTTTCAGCTGAACGCTGTTGGTATCAAATTTGGAGTTTGTTAACGTAAAGTCCAGCAGCATCCCTGTCTACCCAGTACGAGATGGAGAGGACTCTAATAGCGGTTGGTCAGAGGTGTCCTGCATGTGAAGAGCGACTCGTCAGATTGGCCGAATCTTGTTAACCTCCAGTGGATTGGTGGGTCGACTATAGAAAGAGACAAATAATGCATCTCCATAATTCTTTAAAAAACCCAAAGAGAGTTCTCAGTCAGACCGTCAGGGCGTGGACTCCGTGTCGCTCGTGGCCAGCCTCGGTAAGCTCCGACATGTCTGTATTTCTGAGTTGGAGTGCTGTTCTCACGACTGAACATGTGCCGCTAGTGTTCGCTACTTCTGTTAGCACCCATCCCCAAGGCTTCGGGCACTGACTGTACTGTTGTGCAACCAGTTGCCTCATCTGCTTCTTCTAATGCTTTGGATTAGGCTTGAGAGTAATAGTGAGTCTGATCGCAAATAAATTGCGTTAATCAGACCCCTGAATTGCTTGGGTGTCCTGCTGCAAGCATCCTGTCGAGCCCAGAATCCGCGCCTCTCATAGGTGCCGCGTGACAGTGTTTGGCGCTGATCCAAGTCATCAACCCGCCATCACTGTGAATTTGTCTTTCCGCACTTACTCCTCATCGGTCGGAAATTGCAGACTGACCTCAAACCCCCGGTCTTCCCACTGTCCTGTGTTAGGACACGACAGCCTGTCCACTACGTGAAGCCGCGTCCGCTAGAGAACGCAGCGCTTTGCTGGCGAGCAGAAACCGACGCGGCAACGCAGTCGAGCTGCAGGCTGATTAAAATTGGAAGAGCACCGAGTGCGGCCGCGTGTCCGCGTCACGCGCCTAACTGACGGCGCTCAGCAGTCGGAAGCGTATGCAGCACGTGGCTGAGTTTAAAACGGGCTTCACTGTGCGTCTCGCTTTGACCGGTTGCTCAAATCGCGCAACAACCAGACTTAAGGTGCTACTGGATGTGACAGTGTCGTGATGCTGGACTGCACGGGAACTTAAAGGCAGGCGTACGTTTCGTCAGGTTTTCGGTTGACCCATCTGATCACCTTGAGGGGGGATCCCCCTACTGTGCACCTTGTTGTTGTTGTGGTCTTCAGTCCTGAGACTGGTTTGATGCAGCTCTCCATGCTGCCCTATCCTGTCAAAGTTTCTTCGTCTCCCAGTACCTACTGCAACCTACATCCTTCTGAATCTGCTTAGTGTATTCATCTCTTAGTCTCCCTCTACGATTTTTACCCTCCACGCTGCCCTCCAATGCTAAATTTGAGATCCCTTGATGCCTCAGAACACGTCCTACCAACCGGTCTCTTCTTCTCGTCAAGTTTTGCCACATACTCCTCTTCTCCCCAATTCTATTCAATACCTACCACATCGAAATCAGCGTCTGCCATCTGAAAAGATGCCCTACAGCATTCCGTGTCATCCTGCACCATCGGTCAGAGAATGTCCAAGCCGGAGTAAGGAGTTACCGTAGCGCGATTATGCTGCCGCTGAACCGCGACACAAACAGATGTGTTTGGTGTCGTGCCCCGGCTGGGCAGCGTGGACAGCTGATAAATGGTGTTCAGCGATGAATCTCGATACAACACTACCAAGGATGGGCACCAGGGAAAGTTTGCTGTTTTTCAGTGTTACTGAGAGCCACAGGCGTGTTTGTCCTGGCCTCACGGCGTGCGGAAGCATCGTTATAGCTAATGGCTAGTCGTGATGGAATGAAATCTCACGGCACAACGGTACATCAAGCAAGCTTGCAATCAGAAAAGGCGAACAAAATTTCTGCAACGCCGACCGGAAAAGGCTGATTAGCAAAAACGACAAGAAACTATTACAGCAATTAAGCGCCCCTGTAAATTAAACACAATAGAAAATTAAGGCGCCAGAAAAAAAAATCGTGGCCGTCTGGTACCGGGTTCGGCGGACACTCGTCGCCAAAATGTGGGGTCCTGTCCACTTATAGTGTGTCTAAATGTTGCTGCGCTCTCGCAGTGCTATACACCAATTCAAGCAAATCACATTAATCCAGAATGAGATTTTTACTCTGCAGTGGAGTGTGCGCACGTTCACGCCTGGTACTCACAGCTTTACTTCTGGCAGTACCTCGTCTCCTACCTTCCAGTTTCATATCAGCGCACTCTCCGCTGCAGAGCGAAATCTCATTCTGGAAACATCCCCCAGCCTGTGGCTAAGCCATGTCTCCGCTATATCCTTTCTTTCAGGAGTGCTAGTTCTGCAAGGTTCGCAGGAGAGCTTCTGTAAAGTTTGGAAGGTAGGAGACAAGATAGTGGCAGAAGTAAAGCTGTGAGTACCGGGCGTGAGTCGTGCTTCGGTAGCTCAGATGGTAGAGCACTTGCCCGCGAAAGGCAAACGTCCTGAGTTCGTGTCTCGGTCGGGCACACAGTTTTAATCTGTCAGGAAGTTTCATATCACCGCACACTCCGCTGCAGAGTGAAAATCTCATTCTGGAAACATCCCCCAGGCTGTGGCTAAGCCATGTCTCCGCTATATCCTTTCTTTCAGGAGTGCTAGTTCTGCAAGGTTCGCAGGAGAGCTTCTGTAAAGTTTGGAAGATAGGAGACGAGATACTGGCAGAAGTAAAGCTATGAGTATCGGGCGTCAGTCGCGCTTCGGTAGCTCAGATAGTAGAGCACTTGCCCGCGGAAGGCAAAGGTCCCGAGTTCGAGTCTCGGTCAGGCACACAGTTTTAATCTGCCAGGAAGTTTCAAATCACATTAATAGTTTTAATTACAACTAAGAAGACTGACAATACTTAACTTTGATTTACAACGATGTCGTAAGCGATGGGCGACATGCAAGCAATGTTCTGCAGTATACAAGGTCCAGGTAAGCAACTGATTTGGATCACACGTCACTGGTATCGTAGTTCTGTCCCAGTATTGTCTGTATACTGTCCGGCAGAGGCTGGCAGGAGCAGCGCTTATATTATCATCGGCTAGAGGGCGCTCCTGTCGTGGTGTGGTCCTCGTCAGCGGTCTATTGGTTGACGTTGTCTCACAGCCTTCTCAGCCTTATTTGTTCTTGAGATCTTCGTCTTCGTGCCGGCGCTTGTCGATACGCCGGAACAGATTCAGTAATGCACGTTCTGCACGTTTCTCTGAAAGAAGGGCAGATAGCACAATGGGCAACAGAGGTTACTGTAAGCAGACACACATGGAATTACATATGAAAGCGGATAGCTGCCCCCACCTGACTAGAGGAATGGTGTACTCATGATGCTGATATATGGGGCTCGTAACCTGTCGGACAAAGAAATCCTTCCGTCAGATACAGAGATTCTGAAAATGGCAATCTGAAAAGTCGCTTATCCAGAATGACATATCCGAGAAGGCCTGTGCACCACGTCGATAGTAAGGCTATAGAACTAGAAAAAGAAACGTTCCATACTTTGCGGATTACTGGTGAAGCCTCGAAGTATACTCAGTGTGGTGTCACCACCAGACACCACACTTGCTAGGTGGTGGCCTTTAAATCGGCCGCGGTCCGTTAGTATACGTCGGACCCGCGTGTCGCCACTATCAGTGATTGCAGACCGAGCGCTGCCACACGGCAGGTCTAGAGAGACTTCCTAGCACTCGCCCCAGTTGTACAGCCGACTTTGCTAGCGATGGTTCACTGACAAACTACGATCTCATTTGCTGAGACGATAGTTAGCATAGCCTTCAGCTACATAATTTGCTACGACCTAGCAAGGCGCCATTATCAGTTACTATTGATGCTGTAAAACATGTACCGTCAAGAGCGATGTTCACCAATTATGGATTAAAGTTATGTATTCCAGAAGCTACGTACGTTTTTTACTAGTCTCATTCCGTGTCCTGTTCCAGACCTCACGCCAGCCTGCGTGAGCTTAAACGCATGCCTTTCGGCTTCCTCCTAGTGGATTGGCTGTCTTGCCAGTCCACAACACTCAGATTTCCCTATCTGATTTAAAGTTGCTGGACACCAATTAGCGTACATTTATATCGGATGTGTCAAACCTTCAGCTTCAAGACAGCTTGAACTCTTCTGAGGCCACATTTAAAGACTTGCCTTAATCTTTGTGGAGGAATAGCAACCTACTTTCGCTCGAGAGATAAGGTTGGGTGCTGGAGACTGGAGCTTATTATTCGTCCTTGACAGAGGCGACCCACAGGGTTGAGGTTGGGATTGTGGACGGGCCAGTCTGTTACAGGAATGTTGTCGTTCACTGATCATTGCCTCACAGATGCTGCTTCATGATAGGGTCCATTAAGAAACAAAGGAATTACTGACATTAGCTGCCAATGAGCACTGATTTAAATAGAACAAATTGAAAATTTGTGCGAGACTAGGTTCGAGCCTGTTTAACCCACTAATTTGAATCATAGCCCACTGGCACCTACTGTCTTTATTTCCGTTGTATCTTGATTTATACTGGCTGCTGGATCAAAATGGTGTCCCGTCTTCTGGGCATGTCTGAAAGATCAGACACCACATGTACAGGGTGCAGTTTCATGCTGATTCAAACAACTGCTGTCTCTGAGCTGTTCCTCTACTGCATGCATTACACAATACTATAAAATGAGTTCATATCCTTCCGTGGTTAGTGTTTATACAAGCGCAGTAAGGTCAAACAGGAGTAGAGTGACTCGATTTGTTCTGTGCTTCAAAGTTCCTTTATTGTGGCGCTGTGTCGGGATAGATTTCAAACAGTGGCATTGTGACTAAGGCATCCAGTTACCTCTCGCGTGAGTATTCCCCTCTCGCGTATTTTGTCAATTTATCTCTGTTCTTTTACCAAGAGGGGATTACATGAAAAGAGGGCGGTGATTTTTATCCTACGATCCCGTGAAAGGTTTAGTTGTTAGATATTGGATTTCGGAATTGTGATTGCATTAAAATTTAGCTCAAATCGGAGGATCAGTTATAAAGAAGCATCTTACTTACGCAACAGTATAAGTATGTGGGACTGGCTGGAAGACCTGTAATCGTTTTAAGAAAACGTTAGCATGTGTGCCACGTGACCGTGTTATTTGTAACAGAAATAATGACAGAATAATTTGAAGGAACTAAACGGTCGGGAAGACGAGATTCTTAGATACATTGACTGTGCAATTGACACTAACAGCTTTGACAATTTCTACTGGCCAAATGCATCCCTTGGTTATCGGCAAAGACAATCTGAAGCTGTAATAAAAAAAACATGGATAATAATTTAATATGCAGATCATTATTATTGTTGATTACATTATTTTAACAACTGATGAAATTAAATATATTTTACGCTGTTTATGTAAATATTACACATTACAAAATGATTATCGCACCTGTAACGGAAAAGCTGTATAGTCGTAACTAACGGTAAAACAGAAGTGTGTTTCCTACCTGGTAGAGAGGGAGACGTAAAAAAAATCATTCCTTTATTTAAACAAAATATGTGACAGAGCGTAATTAAAGGATATTAAACGCTGCCCATCGCTACTCTATCGATATGGGGGTGTTACCTATGATCCCTCGAATGGCTGTGGCAATATGTATACAGTATTGTTTTGTAAGCGCCAGTCGACCATCTGCATCAGTCTTTTCTTTCGTTCATCAGTCTTTCAGTTTGACACCACCAGATGGTGGCATTTCACAGTTCATGTTTCTTGATAGTATTCATTTCGCATTAATAAGATTCAGATAACATAAAAATAAAACATAAACATTACAAGTTCCAGTCACAAATATACATAAATGTTTTTTGAGCGGACTTTCTTTGGAAAAGGTCTTTCCCCTCTTAAACCTACGTTATCACATTGACTAACGTCTGCAAAATTGAACAGTTTCTCATTCTCCTGTATTGTCCTATTTGATCGGCGTCCGAAACACCAGCTCGCCGCGACGTATGTGCTTTACTCCGGCACCTGGTCGCCAATGCAGCTGCGAGTCGCGGGCACGAAGCCTGGAGCGCCTCAGCATTACCCCAGTTGCCTCTGCAAATGGTAGCGGGAAGAACTTCAGGCAGCCGTGTACGTAAACACATTAAACAGCAGTATCAGGGGTTTGGGGTGCAATTGACATAGGCACACACTAGCACTTGAATATAAAATATACACTTGTGCAAATAATCACAGGTTTCCTGTAACATAGCACATAACACAAAATTATTGTAAATTGTCCCGGGTTCCGCATGGTCTTTAAGGTGGAATGTGGTCAACATTGCTTTTACTAAGACTAGATCTCATTTATCTATCGTCGTCGATTCCTATTAGTAGTGTACATAAAACGCAGTAAGTATGGTCACTTAAAATATTTTTAAATTATCGTTCCACTACACAGCACCTAATGCTGGGGAGTACGAAGATTACCCGCACTTGTACTATCCAGGGAATTATTTTCATTTATTGTTTGTATGATAATTACTTTCAGTGTTTATTCGAAATACCGCCACACACACTTGCGCAGCAGTGACAATTGAATAGCGTTGCTGTGGGCATCGTTGTTGCGCCTGGCAGTTACACGCAGGCAGCGTGATTCGCGTCTTCCGCGAATGCTGCTACTTTTGTGGGTGTGATCGTTTACTCGTTTTTGTGCGTATGTGTGAATGTTTTAACCTTACAGATTATTCACATCCTGACAACACATCGGAGCGACAACCCACAGCGTCGCAGGTTCGTGCTTCAGTAAGAGAAATTAACCTCTTTTCACTGCGGCTGCAGTGCAACTGTAGTTCGATGAACATTGCCCAACACGACACTTAGTATGTGTTCGCGTTTGATTCACTACCGCGCTGTTTGTTTCGTATTAATGTTCACAATTCACACTTTGCTAAAAGTCTATACTTGACACGCGTTTGCCTTATAGGAAGTCAACCGTGCAGGTTTAAAACTATACGCAGTGGTTTTTTTTTTTCTACTCTTTACGATATATAGTGCATCCCTGCGGAACCCAACGGTTTGAGTTTACAGTTTTTAATAATATTGCTACTTTCATAATTACATGTTTATATGCATAGATTTTTAAAAAATACTGATTATACATTTCGATTACATGTCAGTTTTCCACATAGTAAGTGGGACTTCTCGAGCATAGCTCGTCATTTAATCAAAATATCCACGGGTATGCTGCCGGTCTATAGTGTCCAACGGGCACAATATTTCGGCGATCAAACATGTCGCCATCATCAGGTGAACTGACGGACTGAGCTCCTGTGAACGTGCCGGCACGGAGATCCGTACGCTATGGCTGCTCAGAGGGAACTGGGTTCGGTCGCGGCGGCGGCCGATTTAAATACCCTCCGCCCGCGGCGCGCTCCCTCCGCCGTCCGCGCCCAGCGCCACGGTCGCGCGGTGGAACAGATTGCGACGGCGTCTGAGATGACGTCGGTGTGATGGCTCTGTCCGCCGTGGTCGTCACAACTATACGTCTGCTCGATTTACTCTTGATTAAACCGATCGCTGGTTCCCAAGCCTTGCTAAGATTATAGCCACAGTCCCGGTTTATGAGGTCGTCATTGGTGCGAATTTCGATGGCCTCTCTAACAACGCTGTCCCAGTATCTCGACGTCTGTACCAGAATCCTCGTGCGGTCGTACTCCATGGCGTGATTTTCCGACAAACAATGTTCAGCGACCGCCGACTTGCTCGGATACATCAGTCGAGTGTGCCTCTGGTGTTCACGGCATCGATCCTCGACGGTACGCATCGTCTGACCAATATACGACTTGCCACATTGACACGGAATCTGGTACACGCCGGCCTTCCTCAAACCGAGGTCATCTTTGGCGCTCCCCACCAGTGCACGAGTTTTATTTGGAGGACAAAACACAGTTCCGACCCGGTGTTTCTTCAGAATGCGGGCGATTTTCCCCGAGAGTGCGCCTGTGTATGGAATAAATGCAGTGCCTACCTCCTCCCTCGTGACTTCATCCATCTCAACAGGTTGTGCTGCAGTGGTTGGGCGGAGAGCACGTTGAATCTGCCACTCTGAGTACCCATTTTTTCGAAATACAGTTCTCAGATGTTCCAATTCCTGGGGTAGACTCTCTGCGTCAGAGATAGTGCGCGCCCTACGTACTAGAGTTTTAAGTACCCCATTCCTCTGTGAAGGGTGGTGGCAGCTGTCTGCATGCAAATACAGATCAGTGTGCGTAGCCTTCCGATACACCCCATGACCTAGGGTGCCGTCAGCCCTTCTCTTGACCAAGACGTCAAGGAAAGGTAATTTACCCTCCGTTTCAGTCTCCATAGTGAATTTGATGTTGGGGTGTATGGAGTTTAGATGTGTAAGGAAGTCAAGGAGTTTATCCATACCATGTGGCCAGATGACGAACGTGTCGTCCACGTAACGGAAAAAGCAAGTAGGTTTCCATACGGATGACGACAGGGCTTCCTCCTCGAAGTTCTCCATGTACAAATTCGCTACCACCGGTGAGAGTGGGCTACCCATGGCGACTCCCTCCGTTTGTTCATAGTATTCTCCATTAAAAAGAAAATACGTGGAAGTCAAGACATGCCTAAAAAGTTCAGTGGTCTTCTCATCAAACTTCTGACTAATCAATTCTAGTGACTCTCGCAGGGGTACCCTCGTAAACAAGGAAACGACATCAAAACTCACCATGATATCTGACTCATCCAACCTGAAGCTATCAAGGCGTTTAACAAAATCCACGGAATTACGGATGTGATGAGGGCATTTACCCACATAAGGACTTAATATTCCCGTCAGGTATTTGGCCAACAAATATGTAGGTGCCCTGATGTTGCTGACAATGGGGCGTAATGGTACCCCCTCTTTGTGAACCTTCGGGAGTCCATATAGTCTAGGCGGTACCGGACCTTGGGGTAACAATTTCTTAGCGTCACCCTCCGGTAAATCTGCGTCTTTGAGAAGCGCCCTCGTCTTGTTCTCCACCTTCTTTGTAGGGTCAACGCTGATCTTCCGGTAGGAATCGTCATTTAGCAGGCTCTGCATCTTATCAGTGTAGTCCTTATGGGAGACAACAACTGTAGCATTGCCTTTGTCAGCTGGTAAGACAACAATTTCAGAGCGCTCCCTCAGATCACGAATGGCCGCCCTCTCTTTACTGCTGATATTTGACTTCATCGGCCTGGATTTCGTCAACGCACGACAAGTTTCACGACGTATTTCCTCGGCTGATTCTGGCGGAAGTCGAGCTGCAACCTGTTCAACAGCACTAACAATTTCTGCGACCGGAGTGAACTTGGGGGTGGGAGCGAAGTTGAGACCTCTCTGCAAAACCGAGACCGCATCATCACTCAACACCATGCCACTCAAATTGATGACAGTCTTGCACGGAACCTGCAGGGATGGTTTGTCAAGGAGACGTGAGAACTTAGCTGTTTGACGTCCTGTAGCCTTCTTATGGGCGGAATCAGCTGACACCCAGGTGACACCATCAATCCAATCCCAGGAACAAGATGTGAACTTACTAGCCAGTTGCAAATGTAGTTTGAGTAATTCCTGTGAGATAAACTCAAGGCTCCGGCGGGTGAATTGCACTCTCTCACGTACCAATGCGAGGCTGGCTCGTTTCTTGATTCTTTTAGCTGCTGCAGAATCGATGTGATGCATAACCTTAGCAAAATTTGGAACAACATTCTCGGAACGACATCTCTTTAGAAAGGCAAGAGTACTTAGCAAACGACATCTACGGTGGCGCAACTTTTCAAATTTCTTCATGCTGCGATACATCTCCTCCCCGTAAAGGTGTATGATGTGATTCTTGAGTTTCTCCCGGCGTATTTGATAATCAAAATATCCACGGGTATGCTGCCGGTCTATAGTGTCCAACGGGCACAATATTTCGGCGATCAAACATGTCGCCATCATCAGGTGAACTGACGGACTGAGCTCCTGTGAACGTGCCGGCACGGAGATCCGTACGCTATGGCTGCTCAGAGGGAACTGGGTTCGGTCGCGGCGGCGGCCGATTTAAATACCCTCCGCCCGCGGCGCGCTCCCTCCGCCGTCCGCGCCCAGCGCCACGGTCGCGCGGTGGAACAGATTGCGACGGCGTCTGAGATGACGTCGGTGTGATGGCTCTGTCCGCCGTGGTCGTCACAACTATACGTCTGCTCGATTTACTCTTGATTAAACCGATCGCTGGTTCCCAAGCCTTGCTAAGATTATAGCCACAGTCCCGGTTTATGAGGTCGTCATTGGTGCGAATTTCGATGGCCTCTCTAACAACGCTGTCCCAGTATCTCGACGTCTGTACCAGAATCCTCGTGCGGTCGTACTCCATGGCGTGATTTTCCGACAAACAATGTTCAGCGACCGCCGACTTGCTCGGATACATCAGTCGAGTGTGCCTCTGGTGTTCACGGCATCGATCCTCGACGGTACGCATCGTCTGACCAATATACGACTTGCCACATTGACACGGAATCTGGTACACGCCGGCCTTCCTCAAACCGAGGTCATCTTTGGCGCTCCCCACCAGTGCACGAGTTTTATTTGGAGGACAAAACACAGTTCCGACCCGGTGTTTCTTCAGAATGCGGGCGATTTTCCCCGAGAGTGCGCCTGTGTATGGAATAAATGCAGTGCCTACCTCCTCCCTCGTGACTTCATCCATCTCAACAGGTTGTGCTGCAGTGGTTGGGCGGAGAGCACGTTGAATCTGCCACTCTGAGTACCCATTTTTTCGAAATACAGTTCTCAGATGTTCCAATTCCTGGGGTAGACTCTCTGCGTCAGAGATAGTGCGCGCCCTACGTACTAGAGTTTTAAGTACCCCATTCCTCTGTGAAGGGTGGTGGCAGCTGTCTGCATGCAAATACAGATCAGTGTGCGTAGCCTTCCGATACACCCCATGACCTAGGGTGCCGTCAGCCCTTCTCTTGACCAAGACGTCAAGGAAAGGTAATTTACCCTCCGTTTCAGTCTCCATAGTGAATTTGATGTTGGGGTGTATGGAGTTTAGATGTGTAAGGAAGTCAAGGAGTTTATCCATACCATGTGGCCAGATGACGAACGTGTCGTCCACGTAACGGAAAAAGCAAGTAGGTTTCCATACGGATGACGACAGGGCTTCCTCCTCGAAGTTCTCCATGTACAAATTCGCTACCACCGGTGAGAGTGGGCTACCCATGGCGACTCCCTCCGTTTGTTCATAGTATTCTCCATTAAAAAGAAAATACGTGGAAGTCAAGACATGCCTAAAAAGTTCAGTGGTCTTCGCATCAAACTTCTGACTAATCAATTCTAGTGACTCTCGCAGGGGTACCCTCGTAAACAAGGAAACGACATCAAAACTCACCATGATATCTGACTCATCCAACCTGAAGCTATCAAGGCGTTTAACAAAATCCACGGAATTACGGATGTGATGAGGGCATTTACCCACATAAGGACTTAATATTCCCGTCAGGTATTTGGCCAACAAATATGTAGGTGCCCTGATGTTGCTGACAATGGGGCGTAATGGTACCCCCTCTTTGTGAACCTTCGGGAGTCCATATAGTCTAGGCGGTACCGGACCTTGGGGTAACAATTTCTTAGCGTCACCCTCCGGTAAATCTGCGTCTTTGAGAAGCGCCCTCGTCTTGTTCTCCACCTTCTTTGTAGGGTCAACGCTGATCTTCCGGTAGGAATCGTCATTTAGCAGGCTCTGCATCTTATCAGTGTAGTCCTTATGGGAGACAACAACTGTAGCATTGCCTTTGTCAGCTGGTAAGACAACAATTTCAGAGCGCTCCCTCAGATCACGAATGGCCGCCCTCTCTTTACTGCTGATATTTGACTTCATCGGCCTGGATTTTGTCAACGCACGACAAGTTTCACGACGTATTTCCTCGGCTGATTCTGGCGGAAGTCGAGCTGCAACCTGTTCAACAGCACTAACAATTTCTGCGACCGGAGTGAACTTGGGGGTGGGAGCGAAGTTGAGACCTCTCTGCAAAACCGAGACCGCATCATCACTCAACACCATGCCACTCTAATTGATGACAGTCTTGCACGGAACCTGCAGGGATGGTTTGTCAAGGAGACGTGAGAACTTAGCTGTTTGACGTCCTGTAGCCTTCTTATGGGCGGAATCAGCTGACACCCAGGTGACACCATCAATCCAATCCCAGGAACAAGATGTGAACTTACTAGCCAGTTGCAAAGGTTATGCATCACATCGATTCTGCAGCAGCTAAAAGAATCAAGAAACGAGCCAGCCTCGCATTGGTACGTGAGAGAGTGCAATTCACCCGCCGGAGCCTTGAGTTTATCTCACAGGAATTACTCAAACTACATTTGCAACTGGCTAGTAAGTTCACATCTTGTTCCTGGGATTGGATTGATGGTGTCACCTGGGTGTCAGCTGATTCCGCCCATAAGAAGGCTACAGGACGTCAAACAGCTAAGTTCTCACGTCTCCTTGACAAACCATCCCTGCAGGTTCCGTGCAAGACTGTCATCAATTAGAGTGGCATGGTGTTGAGTGATGATGCGGTCTCGGTTTTGCAGAGAGGTCTCAACTTCGCTCCCACCCCCAAGTTCACTCCGGTCGCAGAAATTGTTAGTGCTGTTGAACAGGTTGCAGCTCGACTTCCGCCAGAATCAGCCGAGGAAATACGTCGTGAAACTTGTCGTGCGTTGACGAAATCCAGGCCGATGAAGTCAAATATCAGCAGTAAAGAGAGGGCGGCCATTCGTGATCTGAGGGAGCGCTCTGAAATTGTTGTCTTACCAGCTGACAAAGGCAATGCTACAGTTGTTGTCTCCCATAAGGACTACACTGATAAGATGCAGAGCCTGCTAAATGACGATTCCTACCGGAAGATCAGCGTTGACCCTACAAAGAAGGTGGAGAACAAGACGAGGGCGCTTCTCAAAGACGCAGATTTACCGGAGGGTGACGCTAAGAAATTGTTACCCCAAGGTCCGGTACCGCCTAGACTATATGGACTCCCGAAGGTTCACAAAGAGGGGGTACCATTACGCCCCATTGTCAGCAACATCAGGGCACCTACATATTTGTTGGCCAAATACCTGACGGGAATATTAAGTCCTTATGTGGGTAAATGCCCTCATCACATCCGTAATTCCGTGGATTTTGTTAAACGCCTTGATAGCTTCAGGTTGGATGAGTCAGATATCATGGTGAGTTTTGATGTCGTTTCCTTGTTTACGAGGGTACCCCTGCGAGAGTCACTAGAATTGATTAGTCAGAAGTTTGATGAGAAGACCACTGAACTTTTTAGGCATGTCTTGACTTCCACGTATTTTCTTTTTAATGGAGAATACTATGAACAAACGGAGGGAGTCGCCATGGGTAGCCCACTCTCACCGGTGGTAGCGAATTTGTACATGGAGAACTTCGAGGAGGAAGCCCTGTCGTCATCCGTATGGAAACCTACTTGCTTTTTCCGTTACGTGGACGACACGTTCGTCATCTGGCCACATGGTATGGATAAACTCCTTGACTTCCTTACACATCTAAACTCCATACACCCCAACATCAAATTCACTATGGAGACTGAAACGGAGGGTAAATTACCTTTCCTTGACGTCTTGGTCAAGAGAAGGGCTGACGGCACCCTAGGTCATGGGGTGTATCGGAAGGCTACGCACACTGATCTGTATTTGCATGCAGACAGCTGCCACCACCCTTCACAGAGGAATGGGGTACTTAAAACTCTAGTACGTAGGGCGCGCACTATCTCTGACGCAGAGAGTCTACCCCAGGAATTGGAACATCTGAGAACTGTATTTCGAAAAAATGGGTACTCAGAGTGGCAGATTCAACGTGCTCTCCGCCCAACCACTGCAGCACAACCTGTTGAGATGGATGAAGTCACGAGGGAGGAGGTAGGCACTGCATTTATTCCATACACAGGCGCACTCTCGGGGAAAATCGCCCGCATTCTGAAGAAACACCGGGTCGGAACTGTGTTTTGTCCTCCAAATAAAACTCGTGCACTGGTGGGGAGCGCCAAAGATGACCTCGGTTTGAGGAAGGCCGGCGTGTACCAGATTCCGTGTCAATGTGGCAAGTCGTATATTGGTCAGACGATGCGTACCGTCGAGGATCGATGCCGTGAACACCAGAGGCACACTCGACTGATGTATCCGAGCAAGTCGGCGGTCGCTGAACATTGTTTGTCGGAAAATCACGCCATGGAGTACGACCGCACGAGGATTCTGGTACAGACGTCGAGATACTGGGACAGCGTTGTTAGAGAGGCCATCGAAATTCGCACCAATGACGACCTCATAAACCGGGACTGTGGCTATAATCTTAGCAAGGCTTGGGAACCAGCGATCGGTTTAATCAAGAGTAAATCGAGCAGACGTATAGTTGTGACGACCACGGCGGACAGAGCCATCACACCGACGTCATCTCAGACGCCGTCGCAATCTGTTCCACCGCGCGACCGTGGCGCTGGGCGCGGACGGCGGAGGGAGCGCGCCGCGGGCGGAGGGTATTTAAATCGGCCGCCGCCGCGACCGAACCCAGTTCCCTCTGAGCAGCCATAGCGTACGGATCTCCGTGCCGGCACGTTCACAGGAGCTCAGTCCGTCAGTTCACCTGATGATGGCGACATGTTTGATCGCCGAAATATTGTGCCCGTTGGACACTATAGACCGGCAGCATACCCGTGGATATTTTGATTATCAAATACGCCGGGAGAAACTCAAGAATCACATCATACACCTTTACGGGGAGGAGATGTATCGCAGCATGAAGAAATTTGAAAAGTTGCGCCACCGTAGATGTCGTTTGCTAAGTACTCTTGCCTTTCTAAAGAGATGTCGTTCCGAGAATGTTGTTCCAAATTTTGCTAAGGTTATGCATCACATCGATTCTGCAGCAGCTAAAAGAATCAAGAAACGAGCCAGCCTCGCATTGGTACGTGAGAGAGTGCAATTCACCCGCCGGAGCCTTGAGTTTATCTCACAGGAATTACTCAAACTACATTTGCAACTGGCTAGTAAGTTCACATCTTGTTCCTGGGATTGGATTGATGGTGTCACCTGGGTGTCAGCTGATTCCGCCCATAAGAAGGCTACAGGACGTCAAACAGCTAAGTTCTCACGTCTCCTTGACAAACCATCCCTGCAGGTTCCGTGCAAGACTGTCATCAATTTGAGTGGCATGGTGTTGAGTGATGATGCGGTCTCGGTTTTGCAGAGAGGTCTCAACTTCGCTCCCACCCCCAAGTTCACTCCGGTCGCAGAAATTGTTAGTGCTGTTGAACAGGTTGCAGCTCGACTTCCGCCAGAATCAGCCGAGGAAATACGTCGTGAAACTTGTCGTGCGTTGACGAAATCCAGGCCGATGAAGTCAAATATCAGCAGTAAAGAGAGGGCGGCCATTCGTGATCTGAGGGAGCGCTGTGAAATTGTTGTCTTACCAGCTGACAAAGGCAATGCTACAGTTGTTGTCTCCCATAAGGACTACACTGATAAGATGCAGAGCCTGCTAAATGACGATTCCTACCGGAAGATCAGCGTTGACCCTACAAAGAAGGTGGAGAACAAGACGAGGGCGCTTCTCAAAGACGCAGATTTACCGGAGGGTGACGCTAAGAAATTGTTACCCCAAGGTCCGGTACCGCCTAGACTATATGGACTCCCGAAGGTTCACAAAGAGGGGGTACCATTACGCCCCATTGTCAGCAACATCAGGGCACCTACATATTTGTTGGCCAAATACCTGACGGGAATATTAAGTCCTTATGTGGGTAAATGCCCTCATCACATCCGTAATTCCGTGGATTTTGTTAAACGCCTTGATAGCTTCAGGTTGGATGAGTCAGATATCATGGTGAGTTTTGATGTCGTTTCCTTGTTTACGAGGGTACCCCTGCGAGAGTCACTAGAATTGATTAGTCAGAAGTTTGATGAGAAGACCACTGAACTTTTTAGGCATGTCTTGACTTCCACGTATTTTCTTTTTAATGGAGAATACTATGAACAAACGGAGGGAGTCGCCATGGGTAGCCCACTCTCACCGGTGGTAGCGAATTTGTACATGGAGAACTTCGAGGAGGAAGCCCTGTCGTCATCCGTATGGAAACCTACTTGCTTTTTCCGTTACGTGGACGACACGTTCGTCATCTGGCCACATGGTATGGATAAACTCCTTGACTTCCTTACACATCTAAACTCCATACACCCCAACATCAAATTCACTATGGAGACTGAAACGGAGGGTAAATTACCTTTCCTTGACGTCTTGGTCAAGAGAAGGGCTGACGGCACCCTAGGTCATGGGGTGTATCGGAAGGCTACGCACACTGATCTGTATTTGCATGCAGACAGCTGCCACCACCCTTCACAGAGGAATGGGGTACTTAAAACTCTAGTACGTAGGGCGCGCACTATCTCTGACGCAGAGAGTCTACCCCAGGAATTGGAACATCTGAGAACTGTATTTCGAAAAAATGGGTACTCAGAGTGGCAGATTCAACGTGCTCTCCGCCCAACCACTGCAGCACAACCTGTTGAGATGGATGAAGTCACGAGGGAGGAGGTAGGCACTGCATTTATTCCATACACAGGCGCACTCTCGGGGAAAATCGCCCGCATTCTGAAGAAACACCGGGTCGGAACTGTGTTTTGTCCTCCAAATAAAACTCGTGCACTGGTGGGGAGCGCCAAAGATGACCTCGGTTTGAGGAAGGCCGGCGTGTACCAGATTCCGTGTCAATGTGGCAAGTCGTATATTGGTCAGACGATGCGTACCGTCGAGGATCGATGCCGTGAACACCAGAGGCACACTCGACTGATGTATCCGAGCAAGTCGGCGGTCGCTGAACATTGTTTGTCGGAAAATCACGCCATGGAGTACGACCGCACGAGGATTCTGGTACAGACGTCGAGATACTGGGACAGCGTTGTTAGAGAGGCCATCGAAATTCGCACCAATGACGACCTCATAAACCGGGACTGTGGCTATAATCTTAGCAAGGCTTGGGAACCAGCGATCGGTTTAATCAAGAGTAAATCGAGCAGACGTATAGTTGTGACGACCACGGCGGACAGAGCCATCACACCGACGTCATCTCAGACGCCGTCGCAATCTGTTCCACCGCGCGACCGTGGCACTGGGCGCGGACGGCGGAGGGAGCGCGCCGCGGGCGGAGGGTATTTAAATCGGCCGCCGCCGCGACCGAACCCAGTTCCCTCTGAGCAGCCATAGCGTACGGATCTCCGTGCCGGAACGTTCACAGGAGCTCAGTCCGTCAGTTCACCTGATGATGGCGACATGTTTGATCGCCGAAATATTGTGCCCGTTGGACACTATAGACCGGCAGCATACCCGTGGATATTTTGATTATCAAATACGCCGGGAGAAACTCAAGAATCACATCATACACCTTTACGGGGAGGAGATGTATCGCAGCATGAAGAAATTTGAAAAGTTGCGCCACCGTAGATGTCGTTTGCTAAGTACTCTTGCCTTTCTAAAGAGATGTCGTTCCGAGAATGTTGTTCCAAATTTTGCTAAGGTTATGCATCACATCGATTCTGCAGCAGCTAAAAGAATCAAGAAACGAGCCAGCCTCGCATTGGTACGTGAGAGAGTGCAATTCACCCGCCGGAGCCTTGAGTTTATCTCACAGGAATTACTCAAACTACATTTGCAACTGGCTAGTAAGTTCACATCTTGTTCCTGGGATTGGATTGATGGTGTCACCTGGGTGTCAGCTGATTCCGCCCATAAGAAGGCTACAGGACGTCAAACAGCTAAGTTCTCACGTCTCCTTGACAAACCATCCCTGCAGGTTCCGTGCAAGACTGTCATCAATTTGAGTGGCATGGTGTTGAGTGATGATGCGGTCTCGGTTTTGCAGAGAGGTCTCAACTTCGCTCCCACCCCCAAGTTCACTCCGGTCGCAGAAATTGTTAGTGCTGTTGAACAGGTTGCAGCTCGACTTCCGCCAGAATCAGCCGAGGAAATACGTCGTGAAACTTGTCGTGCGTTGACGAAATCCAGGCCGATGAAGTCAAATATCAGCAGTAAAGAGAGGGCGGCCATTCGTGATCTGAGGGAGCGCTGTGAAATTTTTGTCTTACCAGCTGACAAAGGCAATGCTACAGTTGTTGTCTCCCATAAGGACTACACTGATAAGATGCAGAGCCTGCTAAATGACGATTCCTACCGGAAGATCAGCGTTGACCCTACAAAGAAGGTGGAGAACAAGACGAGGGCGCTTCTCAAAGACGCAGATTTACCGGAGGGTGACGCTAAGAAATTGTTACCCCAAGGTCCGGTACCGCCTAGACTATATGGACTCCCGAAGGTTCACAAAGAGGGGGTACCATTACGCCCCATTGTCAGCAACATCAGGGCACCTACATATTTGTTGGCCAAATACCTGACGGGAATATTAAGTCCTTATGTGGGTAAATGCCCTCATCACATCCGTAATTCCGTGGATTTTGTTAAACGCCTTGATAGCTTCAGGTTGGATGAGTCAGATATCATGGTGAGTTTTGATGTCGTTTCCTTGTTTACGAGGGTACCCCTGCGAGAGTCACTAGAATTGATTAGTCAGAAGTTTGATGCGAAGACCACTGAACTTTTTAGGCATGTCTTGACTTCCACGTATTTTCTTTTTAATGGAGAATACTATGAACAAACGGAGGGAGTCGCCATGGGTAGCCCACTCTCACCGGTGGTAGCGAATTTGTACATGGAGAACTTCGAGGAGGAAGCCCTGTCGTCATCCGTATGGAAACCTACTTGCTTTTTCCGTTACGTGGACGACACGTTCGTCATCTGGCCACATGGTATGGATAAACTCCTTGACTTCCTTACACATCTAAACTCCATACACCCCAACATCAAATTCACTATGGAGACTGAAACGGAGGGTAAATTACCTTTCCTTGACGTCTTGGTCAAGAGAAGGGCTGACGGCACCCTAGGTCATGGGGTGTATCGGAAGGCTACGCACACTGATCTGTATTTGCATGCAGACAGCTGCCACCACCCTTCACAGAGGAATGGGGTACTTAAAACTCTAGTACGTAGGGCGCGCACTATCTCTGACGCAGAGAGTCTACCCCAGGAATTGGAACATCTGAGAACTGTATTTCGAAAAAATGGGTACTCAGAGTGGCAGATTCAACGTGCTCTCCGCCCAACCACTGCAGCACAACCTGTTGAGATGGATGAAGTCACGAGGGAGGAGGTAGGCACTGCATTTATTCCATACACAGGCGCACTCTCGGGGAAAATCGCCCGCATTCTGAAGAAACACCGGGTCGGAACTGTGTTTTGTCCTCCAAATAAAACTCGTGCACTGGTGGGGAGCGCCAAAGATGACCTCGGTTTGAGGAAGGCCGGCGTGTACCAGATTCCGTGTCAATGTGGCAAGTCGTATATTGGTCAGACGATGCGTACCGTCGAGGATCGATGCCGTGAACACCAGAGGCACACTCGACTGATGTATCCGAGCAAGTCGGCGGTCGCTGAACATTGTTTGTCGGAAAATCACGCCATGGAGTACGACCGCACGAGGATTCTGGTACAGACGTCGAGATACTGGGACAGCGTTGTTAGAGAGGCCATCGAAATTCGCACCAATGACGACCTCATAAACCGGGACTGTGGCTATAATCTTAGCAAGGCTTGGGAACCAGCGATCGGTTTAATCAAGAGTAAATCGAGCAGACGCATAGTTGTGACGACCACGGCGGACAGAGCCATCACACCGACGTCATCTCAGACGCCGTCGCAATCTGTTCCACCGCGCGACCGTGGCACTGGGCGCGGACGGCGGAGGGAGCGCGCCGCGGGCGGAGGGTATTTAAATCGGCCGCCGCCGCGACCGAACCCAGTTCCCTCTGAGCAGCCATAGCGTACGGATCTCCGTGCCGGCACGTTCACAGGAGCTCAGTCCGTCAGTTCACCTGATGATGGCGACATGTTTGATCGCCGAAATATTGTGCCCGTTGGACACTATAGACCGGCAGCATACCCGTGGATATTTTGATTATCAAATACGCCGGGAGAAACTCAAGAATCATAGCTCGTCATTTGTTTCTGTAAGGTTGCAGGTCATTCACGCATGTCACTATTTAACTATAAGACAACAAACTTTTTGCTTGTTTATTTAATAGATACGTGAACGTGCCAAATACACAATCCCCGTTTTATCATTTGTAAAAACATGCTCACAAAGAGCGTGTCTGTGCTTCAGGGATGTTTCGTATTCCGAATTTGCGTTCATCACTAAGTCATTAATAGCTATTCAATCTTAACTGACGGACGAAACATCGGCTCACATTGGGATAAATTAAAACTGTGTTCATATATTATATTTACACAAAGTTTTCCACGCATGTGCGCGCAAAATATTCCTTCAGATCAAAAATAAAACAATTTCTGTGCTAGCCATTCTATCGAGCCTATGCTTATTAAAACTGCTCGAAGTGATCCACTTCGTGTCAGTACTGTCACTTACATCTACTAATATACATATATAAAATTATAGTTTCACATTATTCAGAAATCCTCGTCAAATAATTTGAAATTGCAGAACATTTTGGTCTTGGGCCAGGCATATTACCGTTTCTTTAAGCTACAAAATTCTACTTCACAGAACAACATTTTAGCATTACGTATCAGTTCGCTTTAAAGAAACACAATTCATGACACATTTTATGTGTAAAATATTCTTATGAATAACATCATTCAGCATAACTGAGTCGAGAAGTCAGCAGTCCCTGGAAATTGCATTATCATGGATAAAATGACATTTTACAGCAAAATATTCATCATTTGGTTTTTGATAGCGTGACATTGCTCGTGCACTAGTATACTTGGAATTTAATTTCTCGTATTACGATTTGAAAATCTATGTTTGCAGATATATTTTCAGATCGCGAACGATTGAGGTGACGCCAAAAGATAACTTCCAGGGTATCGTATATTTACGATCCTGTATGGACCTGTGCACAGTAGCTGCCATTTAAATTTTTCTCAGGTAGAACTGAAGAAAAGGGGTGAGCGTTTAGAAGTACTAGATCTCCCACAGAGTATTCCTGAGTTTTACTAAATACATTGTAACATGCCCTTCTTCGTAGCGTTCTCTGTCTTATAAGTAGTATGTCTCTTGCTTTGTCTTGAAGCGACGATTCTTCTTTTGGCAGTTGACATAGTTGCAGCATCGATTCTTCTCTCTTTTGTTAAACATTAGTTCAGCAGTGGAATTGGCGTATTATATATGGATAAATTGTTTACTATTTCCTCAAAAACTTCTATGTAGTCTATTCAAGAAGAAGGACGTGAGCTAGCGTAAGTACATATAAATCTCGCGTAGAATATTCCCTGCGGAATTACTTTGTGGGTGGAATTTCGAAGTAAGAATGTTTTAATACCTTGTTCCTTTATTTATTTACATAATTTACGCCCACGTTGGAGCACTAAAATCTAAAATAATACAACAGAATCTACTATGATTAAGTTTAGATCCTAGCAGTCACTGATTTCTTCGTTTCTCAAAATTTCTTCATTCGATGTGATATGGCTGCGAGTCCTTCTGCAGATATGACAGACTTCTTCCATTCTGATGGTTTGAATATGAGCCGTGTGTATTTGTTCTTCAGGAGCAGTTTCTCTTCTCTGTGTTAAATCTGGCGAGTGGTGATGTTCAATTCAGCCAGATCACTTTGTAATCTTTAAACCAAAATTTTGTTTGTTTTACTGTTCCAGAAGTAGTAAAAAAGTTGATTCAGGTTACTAGTATTTCTTAGATGAGATATGTGGCCAAAAAATGTAGTCCTTCTTTTCCGGTCCGCAGCTCGTTGTCGTGCGGTAGCGTTCTCGCTTCCCACGCCCGGGTTCCCGGGTTCGATTTCCGGTGGGGTCAGGTATTTCTGTGCCTCGTGATGACTGGGTGTTGTGTGCTGTCCTTAGGTTAGTTAGGTTTAAGTAGTTCTAAGTTCTAGGGGACTGATGACCATAGATGTTAAGTCCCATAGTGCTCAGAGCCATTTGAACCATTTGAACCTTCTTTTCCGCATTGTATCAATAATGGATTCACTTACCTTACCCACTACTGAATTGGGCAAAAGTCTCCACTGGCCATTAACTTTATGTTTTTTTACGGACAATTGTTCGGAGTGTTCTTCTATCAGCATTTCTGCAATTTGTCAGTTGTTGCTTGAGTATTTAGTCTGAACAGTGTTTCACTTGCATATGTTGCTTCTGGTTCAACGACGGAGGAGTAATGTTGAAATTTAGCATTTATTGAGAGAGATTGTTTTTTGTAGGTTGGCCATGTGGTGCTATGCGCTCGATGTAGTTTGAATGTTCTACTATGTATTGATGCTCCTTCATTGGCATTCCAGGTAATAATCTCACCAAAATATTTAAACTTTCCTATTACTCAAATTTTTTGATCATTATAGAGTAAGATGTGGGATGTGTCAACTGGGAACTGGGCATCATTTCTGTGTTCTCAAACGAAATTTGCTATCCAACCTTTGCCGCTAATCGTTCTAGTTGTTCTATCTGAAAGTTTGCTGTATCAGTATTGTACGCTAACGGCGCCAAATCATCTGCAAATGCAAGGCAGTTAAGTTGAATATTTCTTCCAATCTTAGCAGATGGTGGGCATACCTTGTTCCATTCACGCATGATTTTCTCAAGCACACAATTGAACAATAATGGAGACAATCCATCGCCTTGTCTAAGGCCAGTATGAATCTCAAAAGGTTCAGAGAAATCATTTCTGAACCTTACCCTAGCCTTGGTCTTTCGAACGCTGACTGCAACGAGGCTGACAAGTTTCTAATGTAGAATGAATTTTTTAAGAATTGACAGTAGAGATTCAAGATGTATAGTGTTGTATGCTTTTTTAAAATCGACAAAGGTGATCACTAGCGTCTTGTTCCTTACCTTTTGATGTCTCATTATCCATTTGAGACTAATAATTTGATCAGGACGGCTTCCTTCTGGATGAAAGCCTCGTTGATATTCTCCTAGTTCACCATCAAGCTGCTCATGAATTCTGAAATATAGAACCTTTGAAAAAAAATTATAAGTAATATCCAGCAGGGATGTACCCCTACAATTATTAGGATCCGATCTATCTCCTTTTTTGTGTAGTGGACGAATTAGTGCCTATTGCAACGTTCCATTCCTCTGGTAACTTCTCAGTATTCCCAATGTCAGTAAGATTTTTGTGTAAGTTCGGAATAGTTTGTACATTTGCGTATTTTCAAAGTTCTGCCACTAGTTTGTTCTCACATGCTGCTTCATAATTCCGAAGAGTTAATCGCTGCTTGCACCTCATTTGGATGTGAGAGTATAACTCCTTCTAACTGCATTTTGTGTCTTGGATAGGGTCAAATTCCAAATGATGTTCAGGTTCCAAGCTATTTAGTAACTATTTGAAATATTTAGCCAATATCATTGGATTGTCATAGTTGTTATGTGCTACCTTTCGCTTTGTATCCTTCATTATAAGAGTAGGTGGAGTGTATTTCGACTGGTACTATGTCTGATAGTAATGTCTTGTGGCTATTGAAAGCATCCTCGATAGATTTTAGCGAGTCCTTATGATAGTAATGTCTTGTGGCTATTGAAAGCATCCTCGATAGATTTTAGCGAGTCCTTATGAAGTGCCCTTTTGACCCTTCTAACATCTCTGGCGGTTGACCGTCTAGCATTTACTAATTCCTCCCTGGAGCTTTCAGTTCTCCTTTATTGGTCATTTAACCAGGCCTTATGTCTATGTTGAATCGCTACATCGCATTACTCATTCCACCAAGTATGTTACTTGCTTTTCCGTACAGGAGCTACTTCTTCAGTCAAGGCATTTTATCGATTGACAGTGGCTTCTAGATTGTCTCTTAAAGGTATTCTTGATCTCTCGCAATACTTCTGACTATTGATAATATAACTAAGGTCATATGTTCTCTTTGTATCATACTTTTGTTTGCTTTTTCTTTTAGGTGTCAGTTTGATTTTAATTTTTGAAATGTACTGATCTGAATAAACATCGACGCCATGCAGCACTTTAAAATTATATCTTTCCTTGTGTAGTTTCTGATCCATGGCCATATGATCTATCTGGAACTCTCTTGCTTGACGTTAGTGCATTTCCATATCATTAACTTGTGCGGTCTCCTCTTTACCCTTGTTGTCTTTAAAACCAATTCATTTGTAGTACAAAATTCAATTAACCGTTCCCCGTCCTTGTTTGCAGGTTTATGTGCTGGCCATTGCCCCACCACGACTCGAAATTTCTTCTCTCGTCCTGTCTTCGCATTACAGTTTCCAAGCAGAATTTTAATGTTAGTATCCGGTATGGTCCTTACTAGTTGATCAAGTTCATCACAGAATTTTTCATTCCATCCTTGTGAGTTCTACTTTTAACATTAGTTGGAGCATGAATATTTATCAGTATGTATCTCTTGTTTTCCACCTTAATTGTTAACAATGCCATTCTTGAGGAATTGGATGAAAAATCGTCAGTGGAGTCCAATATTCTATTATGTACCAAGAAACCCACACGGAATTTAGGAACATTTTCTATTACCCATTCTCCTGGTGGTCCCTCCAGATTCGATCGGGTCCTTGGCAGTATTGTGTAACTCTTGAACGCCTGTGATAACTGCTCTGTTGATCTACGTCATCTGTTAAATGTTTCAATTTACGAATTTTCCTTAAAAAATTAATATTTACTGTTGCAAAATACGAAAATCTTCCTGGTTTCTTAAATTTTAGAACTTTTTGATGTGGAATATGTTGCATGTTTGTTTGTTCATTCAGTGCACCACTAGACGCTCCGACTCGCCTTTGTCCTCTATGTGACACCCCACCGTCTCTGAATGGTGTCTTCGCCTAGATAATCTCGTCGTGTCGTGACTGTCCAAACTGGTAGATTCTTTCAATAGAAGACCCCTTGGCAGTTCTCACACATAGTGATTTGCACGTCACTGAAAAAGTTAGAGCCTGATGGCCACAGGACACGCGTATGTCCTTACCCCAGAGGCAGTAGTTGATTTTTTTGAAGGCACATACGACAGCAAGCGCTACTAATTAAGTGGTCAAACATGAACGTTCACACTCTGAAAGTGTTCTACTGGCAAAACTGATTATGTTGATCTCTTGTTTTGGGTCTATTATGTTTACTTGGAACAGACAAGTTCCAAGACCCTGTAACGAAGTATCAACTGCTACACAAAAATCTAAATTAATATTTGGATGGCATAAAATACTTGAATTTACTAAGGCATGCTTTATAGCCTCAAAATCTCTTTTACAGGCGTCTGTGGAACACCAGATCACATTCCTTTTCAAGAGTTTCAAAAATGACTCTTTAGTTGTTGTTTAGGAACGAAACAACGAAAGAATGAAGTTAAATCCGAAAATGCTTTTAACTGCCATTCCGTTGTGCGATGGGGAAATTTGATAACTGTTGAGAACTATAATGGTAGGTATTTTACCTACAATTAGTTTTACTTTAGCCTGTATTGCCATTTGCACTTTACGCTGACACGTGCGTGAGTCCTGTGTGAATTCGTCCCTGATGTCAATACCATCGTAGAATTTAGGTAGAACTGTTTCTACTTGTTCTGTGCCCCCGGATCGTCTTATGACCGACATTCGAGGTTAAGACAGAATTACATCAGCCTAAGACAAGGTACTGCTTGGAAATGTCAAGGATGAAGTTCAACACCCTAAGACTATATACGAAATACTCACAAATGTGGAAAGAAGTGTATAGGTTAAACCGTGTCAACAGTCGAATATCAGTCCCATTCTCACTAGCAGAGATGCGATTTTGTCAGGTACACGCTATGGACTACGGCTGCACGAGACTTTGTCGCAAACATCAAAATTTTGGAACTGGGTCATAAAGGATGCCCTCCAAATAACATCAAAGCACCGACTACTAAACCGTGACAGCGGCTCCATTCTCAATCCTCACCACTGCCTGGGTACACGCAGTAAATATGATTTGCCAGAGACACTGGAGGAGAGCATATGCAGAGGGTGGTCATAAATATGGCAGCACCCAAAAACACAAGACATTAACACGGCAGCTACGGTGCAGAAAACCGTTAGCATTCAAAAATGCTTTCAGTCGTCTCGAAATGAATAAATACCGCCCCGTATAGTTTCACAGGGAATGTTACACCATTTTTCCGGCAAAATAATGACAGGTTCAGGTTACGATGATGGAGAGAGATCATGAACACTTCTTTCTAGACCACAAAGGCTCAGTAACGTTGAGATTGTGTGTCTGTGGTAGCCAGTGGAGATACGACAGTTTATCACTGTACTCACAAAACCAGTCCTAGACGATGGGAGCTACATGAACAGCAGCACTGTCGTCTTTTGATACGGCATTACCATTGGGTAACAAGCGTTGTACCATGGGATGGACCTGATGGTCACATAATCCTTGGCTGTAACGCAACCGTACAGAGTACCTATGCGACCCCTAGAATGTCACACTGTGGCAGCCCAAACCACCCCCGAACTCTCAACCGTGTATCACTCTTGGGACGTAAACTAGGCAATAAATTAGAAACAATGTGCAACAAGACTCATCTGACCAAATGCCTGTCTCCCACTGCATCAGAATTCAGGTTCAAACGGTTCAAATGGCTCTGAGCACTATGGGACTTACATCTGAGGTCATCAGTCCCCTAGAACTTATAACTACTTAAACCTAACTAACCTAAGGACATCACACACATCCATGCCCGAGGCAGAGGGTTGGGTTGTTTGGGGAAGGAGACCAGACAGCGAGGTCATCGGTCTCATCGGATTAAGGAAGGACGGGGAAGGAAGTCGGCCGTGCCCGCTCAAAGGAACCATCCCGGCATTTGCCTGAAGCGATTTAGGGAAATCACGGAAACCGTAAATCAGGATGGCCGGACGCGGGATTGAACCGTCGTCATCCCGAGGCAGGATTCGATCCTGCGACCGTAGCGGCTGGAGCGCCTAGAACCGCTCGGCCATTCCCGCCGGCATTTCAGGTGTTGTACCTTTATTTTTCGTCACAATCCTCTTCAATTACCGTTTTTCGCGATCACTGAACGCTCAATTTGGCCGTGTTGTGACTTAGTGTAAAGTGTTTTACCGCTTCCCGTGTACGCGGTATAAATCTTCGATACGGTGCCTATTGGAACACCGATGACTTCGCCTACCTCTGTTACGGAAGCTCAGTGTATTCGAACGTGGGAAAGCTTTTGATGTTCATACGAACACCAAAAACTATCCCACGTTAGAATACACTGAGCTCCGACATAACGTATTCACTCCACAGAACTCCTTTGTGACCACGACGGCCTCTTGTAACGTGATGACGACGTTGCACAGGCGTCGGGAAATACCGAAGATGCACACCACAGAGAGACAGTCTAGTAGAAAGGGAAGATTCGAGTTTCTTGTTCTGTCTACGACGACATGATCTGCGCATTCTCAGAATGGAGCCGGCCGGGTGGCCGAGTGGTTGTAGGCGCTACAGTCTGCAACTGCGCGATCGCTTCGGTCGCAGGTTCGAATCCTGCCTCCGGCATGGATGTGTGTGGTGTCCTTAGGTTAGTTAGGTTTAATTAGTTCTAAGTTCGAGAGGACTGATGACTCAGAAGTTAAGTCCCATACTGCTCAGAGCCATTTTACTCTGAATGGAGAATGAAATCCGCCATGGCCAGATTTTCTCGTTAAAAGAGTTGTGGAATCACGGAAAACCTTAATCCCAGTATCACAATGTGAGTCCAGAGTCTTCCTATGGCACCATCTCGGTCTGTAAGAAACGAGTTAAAAGTACAGTTTCAGATTTTAATAAGCTGTTCAACAAGAAATAAGGGATAGAGCACCGAACTAGCCGAGGCTGGCCAGTGTACCATCTATTACATTGTGTCCCTATAGATGTAGCTGTTTTTAAATCAGCAGTTTTCTTGTTGGAACAGATTGATGTGATTGCTACTTTACTTAGTGATGATGAGGTGTGCTGGTACACTGCAGCGTCACTTGCATTTCTTGTTTCTTTGCTTAATTTCGCAGTATATCTGAAATGATAAGTGACAGTGTGGAATATTTTATTTGCTTTATTTGCGTATGAACAGATAGGTTACCTAGCTGTTGTCTAATCTGACTAGCTGCTGTCTTCAGTGACGGTGGGAGAGACAGCGATGTAAAGAGCAAAAGAATTTCTCTACTGTAGGGTTCAGGCAGCATTGCCACATATAACTTGTACACATTGTTTTCGTTGGTCCATTATGGACCGTCTCTAAAAAGGGCCATCACAGAAGTTGGGAAGGAAAACATAGGTACAAAGAAGGTAACTGCGAAGAAACCATGGGTAGCAGAAGAAATACTTCAGTTGATTGATGAAAGGAGGAAGTACAAACATGTTTCGGGAAAATCGAGAATACACAAATACAAGTCGCTGAGGAATGAAATAAATAGGAAGTGCAGGGAAACTAAGACGAAATGGCTGCAGGAAACATGTGAAGACATCGAAAAAGATATGATTGTCGGAAGGACAGACTCAGCATACAGGAAAGTCAAAACAACCTTTGGTGACATTAAGAGCAACGGTGGCAACATTAAGAGTGCAACGGGATTCCACTGTTAAAAGCAGAGGAGAGAGCAGATAGGAGGAAAGATACATTGAAAGCCTCTATGAAGGTAAGATTTGTCCGATGTGATAGAAGAAGAAACACGAGTCGATTTAGAAGAGTAGGAGATCCAGTATTAGAATCGGAATTTTAAAAGGGCTTTGGAGGACTTACGGTCAAATAAGGCAGAAGGGATAGATAACATTCCATCAGAATTTCTAAAATCATTGGGGGAAGTGGCAACAAAACGACTATTCACGTTGGTGTGTAGAATATATGAGTCTGGCGATATACCATCTGACTTTCGGAAAAGCATCATCCACACAATTCCGAAGACGGCAAGAGCTGACAAGTGCGAGAATTATCGCACAATCAGCTTAACAGCTCATGCATCGAAGCTGCTTACAAGAATAATATACAGAAGAATGGAAAAGAAAATTGAGAATGCGCTAGGTGACGATCAGTTTGGCTTTAGGAAAAGTAAAGGGACGGGAGAGGCAATTCTGACGTTACGGCTAGTAGTGGAAGCAAGGCTAAAGAAAACTCAAGACACTTTCATAGGATTTGCCGACCTGGAAAAAGCGTTCGACAATATAAAATGGTGCAAGCTCTTCGAGATTCTGAAAAAAAGTAGGTGTAAGCTATAGGGAGAGACGGATCATATACAATATGTACAACAACCAAGAGGGAATAATAAGAGTGGACGATCAAGAACGAAGTGCTCGTATTAAGAAGGGTGTAAGACAAGGCTGTAGCCTTTCGCCCCTACTCTTCAATCTGTACATCGAGGATGCTATGATGGAAATAAAAGAAAGGTTCAGGAGTGGAATTAAAATACAAGGTGAAAGGATATCAATGATACGATTCGCTGATGACATTGCTATCCTGAATGAAAGTGAAGAAGAATTAAATGATCTGCTGAACGGAATGAACAGTCTAATGAGTAAACAGTATGGTTTGAGAGTAAATCGGAGAAAGACGAAGGTAATGAGAAGTAGTAGAAATGAGAACAGCGAGAAACTTAACATCAGGATTGATGGTCACGAAGTCAATGAAGTTAAGGAATTCTGCTACCTAGAGAGTAAAATAACCAATGACGGACGGAGCAAGGAGGACATCAAAAGCAGACTCGCTATGGCAAAAAAGGCATTTCTGGCCAAGAGAAGTCTACTAATATCAAATACCGGCCTTAATTTGAGGAAGAAATTTCTGAGGATGTACGTCTGGAGTACAGCATTGTATGGTAGTGAAACATGGACTGTGGGAAAACCGACATCAGAAGAGAATCGAAGCATTTGAGATGTGGTGCTATAGACGAATGTTGAAAATTAGGTGGACTGATAAGGTAAGGAATGAGGAGGTTCTACGCAGAATCGGAGAGGAGAGGAATATGTGGAAAACACTGATAAGGAGAAGGGACAGGATGATAGGTCATCTGCTAAGACATGAAGGAAAGACTTCCATGGTACTAGAGGGAGCGGTAGAGGGCAAAAACTGTAGAGGAAGACAGAGATTGGAATACGTCAAGCAAATAATTGAGGACGTAGGTTGCAAGTGCTACTCTGAGATGAAGAGGTTAGCACAGGAGAGGAATTCGTGGCGGGCCGCATCAAACCAGTCAGTAGACTGATGACCAAAAAACGGCTAGCATGTATTTCTTGATGCAATAACTTACCAACAGCCGTATGTATTGTAGAAACTTATTTTATGGACTTCTAATTTGCTGCCAGTTTCGGCATTACATTGATGTGAGGCCTGAAGACGGCATCAATGTAATGCCGAAACTGGTAGCACATAAGAAGTTCATAAAATAAATTTCTACACTACATACGGCTGTTGGTAAATTATCTTATCAATAACTGTAGATATTGTGTGTGGAAGTGAATATTTGTGCTTATCTGGCGCTGCTGGACACACCAGAAGTACCTACAGTTCAGGGGTGCGTGGTATTTCGTATGTCATGAACTGGACTGATTCTGGTACCACTTCTGCGTGGACGCTGCCACAGTGACTGTTAATGGTTTTATGGTGAAACAATGAAATTGAAGTTTTACTTTGAAATATCTCTCAAAAAGAGAATGCAGGGGTGTGTGTGTAAAAGGTGTAGGGTTTGCTGGAGTTGGGGGGGGGGGAAGGGGTAGGAGAGGTCACTTATCAAGTGTGTATCTAGAAATCTGTACGACACGAAAGACTAAAATGCTGAATATATACGATTGTACATGGATGTGAATGGACGGTGAAGAGCAGTTACAATATTATGTCGTAGTAACGCTTAACTAAATGTTTTCGTGAAAAAAGCCACAGAGCAGAAATAGGCTCCCTATCTTTAAACACAACTCATTATGTGATAGTATATGAGGCAATGCTTACGATATCCGTGATGAATTGTAATTAACTTAGTGTTCAGAAGCAACTGTAAAATTGTTCATAAATTAAATTGTAGTGGTCATTTAATTATTTTTCTTTTCTGCAGCAACGACTGAATATAAATTTATTGTTGAGAAAGTGTGAGGCAGCCATGCCGTCGAGGAAGGTTCTTCTGAGGTTGGAATATATTGTTCTTTCTTTATTTATATTAATTATTGTTTTTCTTCTTGAATTTCATTATGATTATTTTTTCCTGTTATTTTCTTAGTTTTTTCTGTTTGTGAGGGTGCTTTAGGTCTTTCTATTTTGGTTTAGATAATTTATTATTTCGTCTGTCTCAGTTGCATTAATATACAATTTTTGCTGCAGTGATTACCGGTTTCGTTCTAACGCTCTTATTCTCAAACCACACACCTACAAATGCAAAGTACATGTAGTATAATAAGGATTACTAGTGTTCATGTTCATGTTACAGGTACTTATATGTTTATGACATACTTTGTTATTAAGCTTAAGTAGTCACACAGTATGGTGCCAAAAGGCACGAATAACTTCTCTACAGAAAGTCAAGCTGTGGGCAACAAGTACTGTGATATTAGCCTATGTGTCTACTATTGCACCTTTCCGACACAAACAAAATGACCAACATTAATTTCAGTAGTAAACAGGGCGCCTTGGTAGGTGTCGCATGAGCATATTGCTGCCCATTATGTTCCTACGGTGTTGCCGCACCCATTGTCATTTCTTGACAACATTTTTAAAAAGTGAAAAAAGAATTATCAATTTTGCACCTTAGGAAATGTTAACAATTTTGGAACATAACAAAGCCAGGAGGTGACACCATAGCCCTCCTGTATACAAACCTCTATTTTCAGAGCTCCATCTAGCATCCATTCTCCCGGCAACTTGTCCCACTCAACTTAATCCTGATATCACAAGACAAGTGGAGTTCCTTGTGAGCAAAAACATTCGAGTCCATAGAGTAAATCAGTCGTGGTTCAGTTTTCAACATATGGTACGCTGTTAGGAACAATGCAACGGTCACCCTCCACCTTGTTCACCGACTGCTTACAATCACTCCAGAAGGTCTTCGAACCGACGTAGCAGCGCAAATGTACCTGCTCTGTCAGACCAATCCAGACGACGTGGGCTATTACAAGGTGTGTCAGTACGGTCCAGCGAAGAAGAACCAAAGTATGGAACGGAAACATGTGGATTCAGGATCGCCAAAAAATGCGAACGCACAACCATCAGCGGATAAAATGGTCTAGAGGGTTTTCTTGTGTCGGGGCTGCCGTGGTGCGAGAGAGCTTGCTAGTAAGAAGAAAACTGCCACCAAAGTGTGTCATTGAATGGGCGGAAATAAATCAGAAGGGACGTTTTTTCGCCAGCCCATCCTATACAAGACATAGTCCCACACATCGCTCGTTCGGGCTATCAAAATTTGCCCCAGTCTCCGTATTCTCCTGGTATGGTACCAGTGGTTTTATTCTTTTTTTTCTGAGAGGAGAAACATTTCCGTAGCTAACACTGCCAGAATGGCAACGTGGTGATTCTCGAGTTGGAACGTCTCCTCGACTTACAAAATGCAAACTTCTGTGACCAAGGTATCCACGGATTGATAAAGTGTGTTGCTATGAAGACTAAGTATGTAGAGATGAACTAATACGAAAAAGGTCGCAGCATGATATTTCAAGGTGAAAACGGTTAATTAGGGAAGATAGAGACACGTTTACGCAAGGGGCACGTTTACACAGAACACTTTTCTCAGGAACCATTCATGCTAGAGCGTGGACGGTTAGTACTCCCGTCTACGGACGGCTCCCAGAAACTCCACGGCACCCGCTGAGTGAACATCCTAGCTCGAAGAACGTATTTGTGTTTTTGTGCAAGTTGAATAAAATATTTAACTCAAACATCGAAGCTCCTAGGCAGCAAAACAATTTGGTGTTGAGTATACGTAAATATAAGTTCGTTTAGAAAATATTATTCTGCTTTACAAGGTTCACTCCTGTAATTTGAAAGCCTGAAATTTGCTACTGTAGTTTCGAAACTATTTCAAACATGGCGATGGAGAGCGTTTATGCAGTTCTGTTCGGCACGTTTACGCACTATTTTTCATTGCCATTCTAATTGATACCTCAGCCACGGAAACTTGAAGATGACAGCAGTTGGAAAAGCAATCTAAAAAAGGAAGACACAGTACAAAAAAGATAGAAATTGCTAAAAACAGCTGTTTGAACCTAATGAACTAAAATTGAGATAATTAATTCTCTGAGAGTAAGGACTGAACTACCCTCCGCGTAATTTCTGCTTCTCCTTACTTCGTCTGTCTTCTTGTATGTCTTCTTTCCTCTCAATCTCCTCTTACAAACTAACCCTTCCAAAAACTCTTTTAGCAAGGTCTCCCTTCTCGACGAATGTCCCATCCAATTCTTCTTCCTTTCTCTCAAAACCCGCAACAGTCAGATGAAAATTGCCTTTGTATGTACTATTTGAAACGATACAGCCAATCAAAAAGCAATCAAGAGTCAGTCAATTGCATTAGTTGTATAAGGTGGGCACACGACGTTTATCCCACAGGGGAGACATTATTGTTCGTATGAACAGTGACCGTGAACAGGCCTTTAACGTTAAAACTTCGATGTAGGCCGCCATATTATGCTAACAGGTTGAATTGCGCCAAAACGGTTTTTACTGCCAGTAATTCTTTTGTAGTAAATAGTCTTCATGGGTTTGCCGCCGGATCACTCTGTGCAAACTCCACAATATTTTCTCGGAGCAACTATCCGTCATCTTCAGGTGGTTCAACCTTGCTGGTTTTTGTATTTTACCATATTAATTGGTGTAAGCAAGCCTGTAATTTCATTTACTGCAAATAAAACATATTTCGAAAATATTACTAGTGTGTTTTTTACTCGTTATTGCGTTATGCGTGAACTTGTCACCACTCGTGCGTAAACTTGCGCCATAGGCACGGCACATTAACGTCCTCAACTTGGAGAGTAAATAAAATTATTTTGCACATTTAAATATAATGTTGAGTTATAAATATATACACCAAGTTACATTTTAGTAAGCATGTTATAACACTAAACGAGTTTAAACACAATAAATCAAACCAAAATATTTTTAAAAATTTCGAAAGAAAACAACGTAAATATGCCCTCTTTCCCCTACTACCCCTGCTTCTACCAATCCATTCCCATTGTATGGAACCGAATGGTGAAAATTGAAAATAGAAGGTGAGTTCTTGAACACTGATGTTGTAAAGTCAATTACGTTGAGATTAATAACTGAAATTAATTTTGTCAACATATTACGGTGACTAATGCTGAACGACACTACGTTAAATCAAACAACTCTCAAACATTGTGTTTAAAAATACGAAAAGGCAGAAAAGAAACCATAAAGCAGAGTGGCTAAAACAAAATATTTTTGAGACAATTACTGTGCCTGTCGTAAAAGGGATGTGCCAAGAAGGGGAGGGAGAAACGAAGAAACGAAATGAAACATGACGCTATGTGACGATGTGTGATTTACTGCAGTGATTACAAAACGGAGTGATTATGAAGAAGTAAATTAGGACTGTCGGAGTACATTGAAAAGGTTCAAAGAAAGGCAGCACGTTTTGTATTATCGCGAAATATCACAGAAATGATACAGTATTTGGGATGGAAATCATTACAAGAAAGGCGTTTTTCGTTGCGACGGAATCTTCTCACGAAATTCCAATCACCAACTTTCTCCTCCAAATGCGAAAATATTTTGTTGACACTGACTTACATTGGCAGGAACGATCACCAAGATGAAAGAACGGAAATCAGAGCTCGTACGGAAAGATATAGGTGTTCATTTCTTCCACGCGCTATACGAGATTGGAATAATAGAGAATTGTGAAGGTGGTTCGATGAACCCTCCGCCACGCACTTAAATGTGATTTGCAGAGTATCCATGTAGTTGCAGATGTAGATGTAGAAGTTAACTGTATGGGCCCACTTATCAATATGACGATGCATCTACACTCCTGCAAATTGAAATAAGAACACCGTGAATTCATTGTCCCAGGAAGGGGAAACTTTATTGACACATTCCTGGGGTCAGATACATCACATGATCACACTGACAGAACCACAGGCACATAGACACAGGCAACAGAGCATGCACAATGTCGACACTAGTACAGTGTATATCCACCTTTCGCAGCAATGCAGGCTGTTATTCTCCCATGGAGACGATCGTAGAGATGCTGGATGTACTCCTGTGGAACGGCTTGCCATGCCATTTCCACCTGGCGCCTCAGTTGGACCAGCGTTCGTGCTGGACGTGCAGACCGCGTGAGATGACGCTTCATCCAGTCCCAAACATGCTCAATGGGGGACAGATCCGGAGATCTTGCTGACCAGGGTAGTTGACTTACACCTTCTAGAGCACGTTGGGTGGCACGGGATACATGCGGACGTGCATTGTCCTGTTGGAACAGCAAGTTCCCTTGCGGGTCTAGGAATGGTAGAACGATGGGTTCGATGACGGTTTGGATGTACCGTGCACTATTCAGTGTCCCCTCGACGATCACCAGTGGTGTACGGCCAGTGTAGGAGATCGCTCCCCACACCATGATGCCGGGTGTTGGCCCTGTGTGCCTCGGTCGTATGCAGTCCTGATTGTGGCGCTCACCTGCACGGCGCCAAACACGCATACGACCATCATTGGCACCAAGGCAGAAGCGACTCTCATCGCTGAAGACGACACGTCTCCATTCGTCCCTCCATTCACGCCTGTCGCGACACCACTGGAGGCGGGCTGCACGATGTTGGGGCGTGAGCGGAAGACGGCCTAACGGTGTGCGGGACCGCAGCCCAGCTTCATGGAGACGGTTGCGAATGGTCCTCGCCGATACCCCAGGAGCAACAGTGTCCCTAATTTGCTGGGAAGTGGTGGTGCGGTCCCCTACGGCACTGCGTAGGATCCTACGGTCTTGGCGTGCATCCGTGCGTCGCTGCGGTCCGGTCCCAGGTCGACGGGCACGTGCACCTTCCGCCGACCACTGGCGACAACATCGATGTACTGTGGAGACCTCACGCCCCACGTGTTGAGCAATTCGGCGGTACGTCCACCCGGCCTCCCGCATGCCCACTATACGCCCTCGCTCAAAGTCCGTCAACTGCACATACGGTTCACGTCCACGCTGTCGCGGCATGCTACCAGTGTTAAAGACTGCGATGGAGCTCCGTATGCCACGGCAAACTGGCTGACACTGACGGCGACGGTGCACAAATGCTGCGCAGCTAGCGCCATTCGACGGCCAACACCGCGGTTCCTGGTGTGTCCGCTATGCCGTGCGTGTGATCATTGCTTGTACAGCCCTCTCGCAGTGTCCGGAGCAAGTATGGTGGGTCTGACACACCGGTGTCAATGTGTTCTTTTTTCCATTTCCAGGAGTGTATTACTGCCAGGATGCATGCACTAATTCGGTTGGGAAGGCTGTACTAAGGCCATTATATCCTCTCCAGAAAGAAGTTATTTCACAACTATTGTAACGGGTCCTTGATATACTGGATACTGACACTGGAACGGAGCTTGTTCCACGCGTGTTCTGTAGGGGGCGGGTCTGAGGAGTATTTTAACATCACGCAAATAGTTCATGTAAACACTTGCCACGTGTGGACGAATATTATCCCTTTGAAATACACTCTTGAGCTAAACCATTATGACAACTTACGTAATAGCTCGTTTGTCAGTCTTAGGAACGAAATTAATCACCGATTCTGCTTATCAGGGATCGGACAGCTTGTTGGTATGTTTTTGGAGGCATGTGGCATTAGATGTGTGCTCCCATGTTATTTAGGTCTCGTAAATTTCGGGACGCTGATCTGCGTTCGCCGTGATGGCGTCCGCTAGTGACCCAGATGGGTTCCATAGAATTCAAATATGTTGTATTTGGTCGCCGAGACATCAACGTGAGTTCACTATAATGCTCTTCAGACCATTGTAGCACGGTTCTGGCTCCGAGACACGGAGAATTATATTGCTAAAAGATGACATCGCCGTCGGGGAAGACATCAAGCATGAAGGGTATCGAGTATGAAATAACGGTCAAAAATGATGATCGGATGCTTTTATAGACCACCTGGGTCAGCATCTGTAGTTGTAGAGCGCTTAAAACATAACTTACAGAGTATCATTAGTAATTTTCCTGATCATGCCGTTGTTATAGGGGTGACTCCAACTTGCAAGGTGGGAGTGTTACGCCAGAGACAGCGATTCGTGTGACAATATTCTGGATGTCTTGTCCGAAAATTACCTTGAGCAGAGAGAGAACAAAAGCGTGAGTGTAACAGACCGCCTGGCAACGAACAGACCTGCACTTATCGAATCGGTTAACGTAGAGGAAGGTATCAGTGACCATAAGGCTGTGGCAGCATCAATGGTGACAGGTCCTACAAGGAATTTTGAGAAAGGTAAGAAGATATATTTGCTCAGCAAGGGTGACAGGATGCAAATTCCAGAATATCTCAGCAGCCAGCATCAAATATTCGGTGATGAGGACGAAGATGTGGAGTACAAATGGAAAAACGTTAAAGGAATCGTTCAATATGCGTTAGACAAGTACGACCCGAGTACGGTTTAATAGCCGTAGAAAACTGCTACTACGTCAACAAAGAGCACTTCATCTCAGATTCAAGAGAGGTAAAAACATACCTGACAAACAAAAGCTGAACGAAGCGAAACTGAGCGTAAGGAGAGAAATGAGACAAGCTTTCAGTGATTTTGAACGTAGGACATTGTCAACCAACCTGAGTAGAAAACCTAGGAGATTTTGGCCGTATCTAAAATCAGTAAGTGGGACAAGTCATCTGTTCATTCTCTCAGCGACCACACCGGCACCGAAATGGAAGATAACAGCCGCAATTCTGAATTTGGCGTTCCAGAGTTGTTTCACCGGGGAAGATCGTAACACTGTCCCTCCTTTCAACCGTCGTAAGAACGTCTAAATGGCAGATATTGAAATAACCAATCGCGGAATTGAAAAGCAGCTACTATCGCTTAGTAGCAGAAAGGTGTCAGGAACAGATGAGATACCTATGAAATTCTACAGAGTTTATGCGAACGAACTTGCTGCAATTCTAGCAGTAATTGGTCGTATATCGCTTGACCAACGAAGGGTACCTAACGACTGGAAATAACCACAGATCATTTCCGTTACACTGGCCGTAAGACAGATTCACACAATTACAGACCTATATGGTTGACGTCAATCTGCTGTAGAATTATGGAACATGTTTTATGCTCAAGAATTACGACGTTTTGCGAAAATGAACATCTCCTCTATAAAAATCAACATCGATTTCACAAACGGAGATCCTGCGAAACACAAATCGTTCTGTTCCTCCGTGAGGTCCACAGTTTAGTGGACAACGGCGCATAGATTAATGTCGTGTTCCTTGATTTCAGTAACGCATGTGACACCGTCTAGCATTGCCGATTAATGAAAAAAATGCGAGCTTTCGGAGTATCGGAGCAGACTTGCTACTGGATTCAAGACTTTTTTGCAGATAGAACTCAACACGTCGCTCTTAACGATAGAAAACCGACACACATGTAAAGATAATATCCGGAGTACCACAAGGAAGTGTGATAGGCCCGTTGCTGTTTATATATTAATGATCTAGTAGAAATAGTCGGATCCTCTTTAGGGCTATTCGCAGATGATCAGTTGTCTATAGCAAAGCAGCAACGCCATAGGATACTAAGAATTTGCAGAACGAACCGCAGATGACTGATGAATTTTTTAGGCTCTGGCAGTTGACCCTGAACGTAAATACATGTAACATATTGCTCATACATATGAAAAGACTAGAACCAGTCACGAGCACAATCAGGAAGAAACGCATCTCATTCCTTGGACATCTGATGAGAACTCCAGAAAACAGAATTAGTAAAAAAATAATACAAAAATTGTGAAATAGTAAGAGCGACATTAAATGGATCACAGAAATTAAGGAAGATATAAAAGAACTTCAAATTACAGTAGATGACCTAAAAAACAAGACAGAAAAAAACAGAATACTGCAAGACCCGCAAACCAGACTACAAATGAAAATCAATAAAAGGAGTACAGGAAGAGTTGTCTCAGATGAAGAAAGAAAGAAAATATCTGAAAGAATGAAGAAATATTGAGCAGACAGAAGAGCAAAACACCTTTCATATAAGAATAGACTCTAATAATTTTATTACCTAAAATCATATTAAGTTATTGTTGAACCACATTGTATCCCTGTGTAACAACTTGTTTAGAACTTTGTATTTTTGACTAGAGTGGTCCAATGAAGGCCATAAAATAAATAATAAAAAATAATAACATAGGAAAAGAAATCCACTACTGTACAGCTAAACTATTGATGACAAACAGCTGGAGACAGCCCCTGCCGTAAAATATCTAGGCATAACTATCCAGAGCGACCATAAGTGGGATGACCACATAAAACAGGTAGTGGGAAACGCAGATACCAGACTCAGATTCATCGGAAGAATCTTAAGCAACTGTAACTCAAGAACGTAAGAAGTGTCTTATAAGTCGCTTGTTCGCTCGATACCGGAGTTTTGTTCGTGTATGTGCGATCCCTATGAGGTATGACTGATAGAAGAGACAGAGAAGACCCAACGAAGAGCGGCGCGCTTCGTCACGGGGTCGTTTGGCTGGCGAGAGAGCTTTACAGAGATGCTAAGGAAACTCCACTGGCAGACGTTGTGCGTCACGGAGAGGTTTCCTACTGAAATTTCGGGACAGCACTTTTCAGAAGTCGGACAACTTACTACTTCCCCCCACATACATCTCGCGTATTGAACACGAGGAGATAATTCGAGAAATATAGCCATTACAGAGGCTTACCGACAATCATTCTTCCCACGCATTATTCTCGAGTGGAACAGGGTTGGAGGGATCAGATAGTGGTACCGAAATTACTCTCCGCCACACAGAATTAGGTGGCTTGCTGAGTGAATTGTAGATGTAGATGAAGGGGTGCAGGTGGTTTGCAGCTGCCAGCGTGTCTTCGAATGCTACCACAGATCCCATGCAAGCGCAGGAGAGTGAATCCCATAGCATAGTACTGCTACCACCAGCCTGCTCCTGTGGCCGCGCTGCGCGTTTCTAACCGCCGTTCACCTCGATGACGGCGTTTGTGGAGACGACCATCGACCTAGTGTAGCAACAAGGTGGTTCAACCGAAGCGCCGACAGGTTTCCATTGATCAACGGTCGAATCCCGATGGCCCCGTGCACACTGGAATCGTAATTGACGATGTCGTTGGGTCAAGAAATGCGGAGCTCCGTGGTCAACAATGTATGATTAACCCGTGTGCTCCGAAACACTTTTAAGTGCACCAGCATTGTGCTCTTTCGGTAGAGATCCCACAGATCAACATCTGTCCTACTGTACAGAGCAGACAAAGCCTACGAACGCCACGTTCGGTTGTCACGTCCCCTTAGAAGAATTGTATACGAGACTGTGCTTAAACTGACACACAATATTTTTAGCGCAACGCAATCTGACTTCCAGAAATCCCTACAAAAGAATGGCCCTGACTAACATTAAGCTATACTTTTCACAAATCACTTACCTCACAATAATCTTCGTTAGTCGAACTACTGCAATACAGCGAGCGCCACTACTGCCAGCTAAATAAAAGATTCAAACTACTGAAGGCACTAACTACTGACAGGGATAGTTAGCAAATGAAAGATTTTAATAGAGAACAAACACTGTATTTACCTTAATATCATCAAAAGTCATAATATATGTAATTTCAAAACTCCGCCATCTCTCTCCTCACATCCACCACTGCTCGCGGCTCACCTCTAACTCCGCAACGCTACGCGCTGTTCACATCCAGCTGCCGCTGCCCAACACTACAATGGCAGACAACAATGCAAACTAGCCACAGACTGCACACAGCACAGCCAGTGATTTTCATTGACCAACATTGTATAAATAAGTGTGTGCATTTGATATCTTTGTTATTGTAATTATGAAAAATTTTTTCAAATCATTATTGGCCACTGCCCAAAACAATTTGTAAATTTTTTTTTGGGGAGCATGGGGGCTATGTAAGTAGGCTGTTTATGTTTTCTTTATGTAAGTAGGCTGTTTATGTTTTCTTATTGGCAACGTTACGTAGCGCTGTATATGAAAATCACTGGCTGTGCTGTGTGCAGTCTGTGGCTAGTTTGCATTGTTGTCTGCCATTGTAGTGTTGCGCAGTTGGAGGTGAACTGCCAGCAGTGGTGGATGTGAGGAGAGAGATGGCGGAGTTTTGAAATTACATATATTATGACTCGTTATGATATTAAGGTAAATACATTGTTTGTTCTCCATTAAAATCTTTCATTTGCTAACTATCCCTATCAGAAGTTAGTGCCTTCCGTAGTTTGAATATTTTATTTAGCTGGCAGTAGTGGCGCTCGCTGTATTGCAGTAGTTCGAGTAACGAAGATTATTGTGAGGTAAGTGATTTGTGAAAAGTATAACTTAATGTTAGTCAGGGCCATTCTTTCGTAGGGATTTCTGAAAGTCAGATTGCGTTGCGCTAAAAATATTGTGTGTCAGTTTAAGCACAGTCTCGTATACAATTCTTCTAAGGGGACGTTACACGGTGAAGAGTCGTGGACGTCCAACCATTTAGCGGCTAGTGATAGTTTCACTGTCCTGCCTCTTTCTCTAGATTCACACGACAGTAGCACGTGGACATTCGACCAGCTTCACCGTTTTCGAGATACTCGTTCACAGACTCTGCATAATAATAATCTGCTCTTCGTCAAGGTTACTTACTTCAGTGGATTTCCCCATCTGCAGCCTATATGATGTCTAGGGTGACCCGCCCCGTCCGTGTCTGCTCCGGTTACATACTTCGGTTACCGCGAAACGCACCTGGAACTCCACCAGGCGGTATCCGGCGTTGCGGTGGGCCTTTATCGTAATGTTTTGGCTGATTAGCGTATGGCACCACGGTACCGTTGCACGAGACGTAACACATGAGGATTCAGGATGTCTGTGATCAGTCGTAATGCCATCAAGAGTTCCCGTAATTGCGGCCAGCCCTGACATGAAGTCCTCCCAGATGGCCCCACACATCATGTCAGGTTTAACACCTTCATAAAACATTGGAATGTCAAATCACCTCAGGTCGCCGCCATATTCGTCGACGATGGTCATCCAGGCAATATGACACCATTCATGCGTCCTGGTCGTAGCATCGTTCCATACGAAGCCGTTTCGGTTGTGGCATTAGTGGCAACCTACGGTAATTCCGTAGTTCTGCTGCTGCCGGTGTCCAGCTAGAGGTGCGGGAAGACACGGAATGTAGCAGGGAATGGTGATCACAATGTACTTTGTGCACAGATCGTCGGTCCTCTTTCGTGTTGGCCAGACACGCTCGAGCGAAACCTTGTCGGCAGTTATTACGTTGGCATGCAGTCCATCAACATGGAATCGACATCCGATTGCTCCAGAAATCTGGATACTGCACGACACGAGACGGCGGTCAAACACAGACCTGCAATTAGTCCACTTTCAAAGTCTGTTGAGGTGCTGATAACACTCTCTCGCAGGAGTACACGCCATCTCCGTGTCCTTCACAGTAATCTGAAGCTGTTCACTCCCCTTGTATACCCTAATAAGCCTGATGACAGCACCAAACGCGAATAACGCTAATGCACTCAAGTCACCGTTCTGCCTGTCACAGAGAATTACTGCCCGGTGTCTGCCAAGTTACTCTGGGTTCTCCACTCATTTTGTCAGGCAGTGTCCAGTGTAAATAACCGTTAATTTTGTGCTTATTACATCAAAACATCAATAACTCTTCATCTGGAATAAATGATGACTAACTGAAAACCTCAGCTGCCGACAGGTGTTTTTGACAGCTGAAAATGTGTGCCCCGACCGGGACTCAAACCCGGGATCTCCTGCTTACCTGGCAGACGCTCTATCCATCTGAGCCACCAAGTACACAAATGAATAGCGCCACTGCAGGGACTTATCCCTTGCACGTTTCCCGTGAGATACTCATTCCCAACTGTCCACAATTCTACATATGTTCTTACGAGAACAAGTTACTGTCTTCGTATATATAACTCTTCTTCTGTTTTAGAAATAAATTTATTCTTAAATTTTGCGGAGAACAGCGACCTGATATTTTGTCCACCAAAGAAACTATCCATCCCTTCTCCTAAACGAACACATAGATTTTCAGGATAAAGCATGTTCAGAACTTTTTCAGAGTATTATTTGAATCCACGGATGCTGCCTTATTCAATAAATTGCGAGTTAAGCCATATCTCCTGTCTTATCTTGTTTTTATGAAAATTAATTATTTGACCTCGTTTTATACATGTCTCACATGTATGTTAACACCACTTTGTTATGAACAAGCTTCTTGTTTCACATAATGTTCTCTTTATTGTGTACTTTGGGTCCATCCGGGTCCATCTCATTTAACATGTACTGGCGCAAATCTGTCTAATTTTTTGTGTTTCCATTCCTGTAAATTAATAGAATAACCTTTATGTATGTCAGTGCTATTAAAACCTATATAGTCTCCGTCATCATATTACAAACGACACGATGTCATCTATGTATTCAATTTTTTAGAAGCCCATGCCATGATAACGTCCACACAGAGCAGCCACTCAGCCACTATGGCACTGTAGCAACAGCAGCTGCTCTCGTGGTGATGTGTCACCATATTTGGTCTCAATAATAACGCTGGAAAATACTAACTAACTTTTCTACAGCGTTTATTCATGAGTTAACGGCAGAAACTTCTTTGATGATATCGAACTCAATCGATACGTTGGTAGTAATCGGCGTCACAAGGCGTACTTCCTTGGTTTTCTCGACTGCCACTTTGGCCGTTACCTTACCGTGACAACGACGTCCTTTCTTAGCACACACTTCTATGATACCACGGTGGCTGTCTCTAGGCAACGGCGCTGTTTAAAATCCCTACTAGAGGGCAGTGCCTAGTAAATATACATGGTGTGTATATATTTTAATGGTTGTATCTTTCAATACACTTTTACCTCCCATTATCTCTTTATGTAATATCTATTTGCATGTAATTAGCATTCTCTTGTTTATTTTTTTATTGACAAAATACTGTAAGAACGATATGTTTGCCTGTTCACCAGTGTTAACAGATTACACTGCTTCCTCTGCTCTTTTGTAAGTTTATCGTATTTTAACATAAATGACTACTTACCTTACTTTTGATAATGTTTTAACATCTTATGTACTCATACATGGGCTAAGCGAACTTTAGTGCAGATTGCATGCAGCTTTTGTGAAGCGCCTACCATTGGCTGGTGACGACGTAAGCCATAGTCGGGGCGTGAACTCCACACTATTTAACCCGTAGCTCCACAGCCATCAGTATCCCTGATGATGCCCTCATCCCCTCCATCTACCCCTCCTACCAACTTTGATCCTCCTCTACCGTACCCTGTGTTTTTTCCCGAGGGCATCCTCTCTCCCTTCTCTCCCTCCTCCATTACTCCCTCCCTCCCTCCTCCCCCCGGGCTTCCCCTACCCCCCTACCTTCTTTCCTCCCCCTCCCATCTCCTCTGCCACTGGCATCTACACCCTCCCCTCTCTCTCCTCTCCCCCTTTTTCCCCTTTTGGAAGGTCCCCGGACCCGTACACGTATAGTGAACTTTTGCGCGTCGGAGATCTTCGCCTAGTATTTGTGTGTGCCGTTCAAGTGTTCCAGTGTTTCATCGTTTGTGCTCCAACATTCGAGTGTGTCATCTGTCATCACTGTGCGTGTCCACGGGTCTGAACGTTTTTATTTTGGACTCTGCGCCCGTGAGCGGCTCAGTGTGCTTTAATTTTGTATGTCTATGTTTGTATATTCACCATGTCTGTTCTTTGATTGTCTTCTTCTGTAACATTTGTTTTATCTGTGGCCGAAGAGCGGCGTAGTATGCCGCTGCTGGCCTACCTGTATCAGATGAACAATAAATAAAAGAAAAAGCCATCAGTCAGTGTACGATCGTGGTTACCACGAGAAACCCGTGGGGCCGTCTGCGCCAGCCATAGGGGTAAACCCTATAACCTTTCTCTGTTTCTTATCGCCATACAAAATAGAACTGTTTATTTTTACTACAACTTTTCTGTATCTTATTTTCACACGATATGTAGTAGTACAGTTTATAACTTTGCTGTTCCTACCCTTGCAGGACCAGGAAATTTAGAAGATGGCTTGTATATAAGCCGAAACCAGTCAATAAAGAAATATTAATGTGATCTCGACTGCTCATGTTAACGTAAATATAGTCTATTTTTTGTACACAGAATGAATTACTTGTCGCACCTTTTAATAAATAAACCTATGTTCCTGGGTATTTCCGTCTCCGATTTTAATTGAAGTGCATACGAGCTTTACGATGTATGATTAGTCTGCGATTATAATCGCCTTTTTTAATTTTCATTAGTGTGCACTTTTCTGCAGAAAGAACAAGTATTCATACCGGCTTACAGTATGCAGAAGATATTTTAACGTATTTGCGAGCGAGAAGCCTCGTCGACGTACTCCAACATGTTACGCTTGCTTACAAAGTTTCCGTTATAGTAACAAAGCCGGAGAAAATTTAAAACACGACGTCAGGGCTCATGCATTACCTGTGTCTGCCGCTTTTGCGTTGAACGTAAGTGAAACAAAGGCCGGGAAATAAACTTCTTCTGAAGCTTCATTATATCCATTCTCTTTAAAAGGAAAAGCCGATGTAGAAAGCCCTTTGTGGGAATATTTTAAGGGGGGGTAGGGGGCGGGAAGCACGTTAAAAGAGCGGCCTGAAAGTAGACCCTGATAAGGATACGTCTTCATCTTGCGATAATGAAGCTGACATCTTTGCCTTCTTTTTGTTTTTGTGTTTGCTGAAATGCAATGATACCGTAAGTGAGAGTGGGAACACAGATGGCATAAAGTGTAATGCAAGAAGTTGTGACGCAGATGGAAACAGAGTGCTGTTCTGCAGCCGCCGCCATCGCTTACAATTTCTTTGGCCTTCCGAGAGGTGCAGCCATTTCGCAGCCGTCGTCTTGTTCCGGGGCGCTACTAAAAAGCGGACCAGGAGGCGGGGCGACAGCGACGGGCAAAGAAGCTACGACGGGGCATAAAGGACATCGATGTCCCGCTAACGGCTGGCGCTAAGTGCGTCTGTTGATCCGGTAACAGCGTCATAAATTTTATATCTGCGAACAGATACAGCATAGTGTGACACGACTATCACTACAAAAGAAATGTAGGGAAGCATCGTATATAAGGATTACGGCAGAAACCGCGTCAAGCTTCTCAGCCAGAATAGAAGGAAGTTCGTATCATGAAATTCGTCTTTGTTGTCTTCGAGGTTTTTTATCTACACAGTTTTTATTTTTTGCTATGGTGCATTTCGCTACAGAAAAAAGAAGACCTCTTATCGTTACTATACACACATTACCAGCTTATATGTATAAGGGAGCCGGCCGGTGTGGCCGAGCGGTTCTAGGCGCTTCAGTCTGAAACCGCGCGACTGCTACGGTCGTAGGTTCGAATCCCACCTCGGGCATGGATGTGTGTGATGTCCTTAGGTTAGTTAGGTTTAAGTAGTTCTAAGTTCTAGGGGACTGATGACCTCAGATGTTAAGTCCCATGGTGCTCAGAGTCATTTTTTTGTATAAGGGAAACATTACCAAAACCGAATGGACATAGAGGAAAAAAATTCCTATTGACATGTGTCCGGAAATTGGCGGTGTGCGTGCAACGACAACAAATCGTCCCGGAACACTATACAGAGGTGCTCGCATCCACGTTACAACACATGTTCAAAGTGGCCTCCACAGGATGCGATGCACGCGTTTACACACTGCATTATGGACTGCCTCACTCTTTCGCACTTTGCAGCTTCTCTCTGATAGCGTAACAGGTGTCGTGAACGCGCTATTGAAGGGTCTGCACATCAGGAACTGGTTCAGCAGACACAACGCTTTTCAGATGCTCCCAGAGACAAAAATCCAGGGAGTTCAAGTCCGGTGATGTAGCAGGCCACGCTACCGGGCCTCAACCTCCTATCCAACGTCCAGGAAGGAAGCTACTGAGGTATCAGCGAACTGTAATACGAAAGAGAGGTGGCGCGGCTCCGTCATGCAGAAACCACATAGCCTGTCGTACTGTCTGAGGCAAATGATCAAGGAGCCCAGGCAGAGTATTCCGCAGTAAGATGAGATATGTTCCTCAGGCGAGGCGATGTGGAATAATAAACGGTTCAAGTATGTGGTCGCCACGGATCCCTTATGAGACGCCCTGACCATTCCCCAGCTATTGTCTGTAGCCCAGATCTGGTGTACAAACAATCCACCGCCTCCCACCACGTTAGTCTGCTGAAAAGATGCATGAGCAGATAAATGTCCAAAAAAGACTTGAAATGTTGTGTGATGTGGTTAGGGGTCTGTGAGGGTACATGTTTTGGTGTGGCTGAGCTGCCTTTCGAGCATTTCCATCTGCTTGGCCGTACACAAACGCCATCTCAGTGGACCATTCTGCAAATTACAGTATGCTGCATCAGTCAAACAATCTGCAGAAGGACTTTCATTTTGCAGCACCTTCTACTGTGACAACGATGCATTTACAGACATGGCAAATAAAAGTCCTAAGGTATCGATTGCACAACGACCAGCGCAGCGCTCTGAAATGGCATCAAGAAGGCGCTGACTCGCTTTCCAATGGAAAGAACGGGCAGCGCCATACCTCCAGGAAGACAAGAGTTTAACGTCCCCTTGAGAGTGTGTGGGTTTTATTCTGTCAGGTTGCGCAGTGCTCAATCGCGAGTGACTCAGTTCAAATGGCTCTGAGCACTATGGGACTCAACATCTTAGGTTATAAGTCCCCTAGAACTTAGAACTACTTAAACCTAACTAACCTAAGGACATCACACACACCCATGCCCGAGGCAGGATTCGAACCTGCGACCGTAGCAGTCGAGCGACTCAGTATAGAGTGTCACTCCAATTCGCTAATGACAGAGGTGCTCTCCCAGTGAAGTACTGAGGAGAGACTTTGTTCCTCACTCTTTGTGTAAACGTACGATCGCATTCGCTCTCATTATGTGTTCCAGCTCCAAGAGGGACAGCGGAACAGCCCCTTTTTCTGGAAAAGTTGCAAGGGTATATCATTCGCTGCCTTGCTTCACTCCTCTGACTCTTTGCGTCAGAAATATTCCACCAATCAGCGTTGCTCTTTTAAATGGGAGAGTGATGTTTCGTTTGAGTTGACCACTGCGGAAATCTGTAGAATCCCTGTTAGGCATATACTGCCCTCTTGTGAGAACATAACTATGCAGTCGGTCCATGAAAAAATGCGTCTTCTAAACGCTCCCACACAATGTAGCGAAATTTGCTTTTAAGTCGAACACAGGGGTCGTTATCCCTTCGCTCCGGCAAAAGCTGTCTTCTCTCTGGACAGTCGCTTTGGCCAATGTAGGTATGTTGTTGACCCAGCCCTCTCAACGGATGGTCTTCCCAGCCGGCTGGTTTCCTCTCTTAGAACGAAAATTCCTGTGGCCGTCATGCTGTGTACACCAGCCTCGACTTTTTCAACCTCAGTGCGCATTTGCGATTTACTTATTAGATTTGCATATCACTTACATGAATTCATACAAAATTGACTCTACCTCATCGAGTTTGGGTTCGAATGAAGCGTTTTGATGTGCAGAATACGATTCTGAGGATGGAATATCTAAGAAATGAAGGTCAGGAGACCACACCACCTTACACCCTCTCAACGCTGACTTAACCCGCCGCCCATCACTGGTGAGCCCCAGTTTGATCGCAGACTTCGAGAGCTTCAGTTCTAAGTAATAAGAAGACCTTACTTAGCCTGCATTCTGCGACTAGTAATAGTCTGCAGTTCGTGGTCGTGCGGTAGCATTCTCGCTTCCCATGCCCAGGTTCCCAGGTTCGATTCCCGGCGGGGTCAGGGATTTTCTCTGCCTCGTGATGACTGGGTGTTGTGTGATGTCTTTTAGGTAGGTTAGGTTTAAGTAGTTCTAAGTTCTAGGGGACTGATGACCGTAGATGTTAAGTCCCATAGTGCTCAGAGCCATTTGAACCATTTTTTTGACTAGTAATAGATTGTCAATGTAATTGCCTGTACAAGGCACAGTGTGCATAGGAAGTTCCCTTAACATTAATAAAGTTTTCTATTAATCAGAAAGTGTTTTGCACACATAATTTTGGATTTCTGCCACCGGCAATCGCAACTTTCCTCCTCCCTTGTTTGTGTCGATGCTGACTCCCGCAGTAGCCAACACACGAGTGGATGAAATTGTGGCAGAATTAACGGAGGAAGAAAAGATTTACTGTTACTTCCAGCAGGATGGAACATCTGCCCATACTGCCAGCCAAACCTTGGAGCATATTTACACGATCTTCACGCCTGACAATGTCGTCAGCACAGGTCATTCTGGTCGCGGCCCTAGCTGGCTTCTCAGGTCACATCATCTCTCAGTGTGTGATTACCTTCTGCGGGGAGCCGTCAGGTCTAAGGAGTATCGCGACAACCCTCATAGTCTTCAAGAAATGCAGCAGAACATTTCAGATGAGAATACAACAATTCCAGCAGTCCAGATTCAACCTGCCTTCAGCAAGTTGCTAACCATGGCCCAAAAATGCTAAGAGATTCTGGTACCGTACGCCACGGAGTTTGAATCCCCGCCAGACGTCATGACGTCGAACGCTCCTAGAGGTCTCCGCACCATCGCGCCGTGACCCGTGGCGGCGCGCGCCTCCCGGCCCACGTTTAGTGTGAGGGCGCCACAGTGGAACACGTGGTCCCAGCGGCCAATAGCGGTGCCCCAGATAGTGTATTTAAGCCCCTGCCTCTCGCTCAGCCAGTTCTACTTCACCATTTATGGCCGTCCTATCCACCTCACTCCTACCCTCAAATACCTTGGCCTCACACTCGACCGCCACCTCACCTGGACTCCCCATCTCCTTACCATCCAAAACAAAGCTCACAACCGTCTCCCCCTCCTGAAACTTCTGTCAGGCCAGACGTGGGGTCTGCATCCTTCCACCATCCTTCACACCTACAAATCCTTGATCCGCCCCAACCTCTGTTATGCAAGCGTAGCTTGGATTTGCCCCTCCCCGGTTCTATAAAGCCTTCCAAATCCTCGAACGCCAAGCGCTCCGCCTCGCCTTCCGCATCCGCCTACCGTCCCCCACGCGCATCCTCTACGACCTCATCCCCTTCCCCCACCTTCTCCTTTTCCTTGAACACATTCGCACACTATATATTGTCCGCCGCCTTGATCATCCCCCTCACCCCCCTGGTGTCTCCCTTCCTCTCCACCCCCAACCAGTTGCCGCGCCTTTACCGTTGTGTACCATCCTCTCTCCATCTCCAAACCCTTCATCTCCTTTCCCAACGCAACTTCTACCGTCTACCCCTCCCGGATGATGAGCTTCGCCCTGACATTTACCCTTCCTACCAACTCTAGCCCCATCTTCCTGCCTCCTCCTCAGGGCTCTTTCTCCTCCGCCTCCCTCCTCCTGAGCGGCTTCCCCTCCTACTCCCCCTCCATCTCTCGTGGCTCCTTTCAGTTTCTCTGCACTCCCTCCTGCCCTGTCTTCCCTCTTCATCTCTTTCCCCATGTGTCTCCCGCCTCTTCGTGTACCCACTGATGCCCCTCCTCTCTCCATCCCGCCGCTTCCCCCGCTGCCCCTTTTCCATCCTCTCTGCCCTTTCCCTCGGCAGGTCCCGCCTGGCAGTTTTCTTCTTCGTCGTGTGTGCTCCAAGTGGGTTTTAAGTGTGTTGTTCCGGAGTGTTTTTACTACTGTGGCCGACTTTTAACGTGTGCATGTCCATTCAGTTCCTTCTCTGAGTTTTGAAGAATCGCCAACTGTGTTTTTTAACTTTCTGGTGACTTTTTTTTAACTGTCCTCCATGAACGTCTCCATGTTATTCTATATTTTTTACCTCCATTTTCTCTCGTTATTCTGTTTTAAGTTCCCTTTTATCTCCTTATGTATGTAACGTTTTTATTCTTATTTTGTCATGCCACTCTGCTGAAGAGCGGCGGATTGTGCCCAAATGGGGCAAGGGAATGAAATCACAATAAAGGAAACAAAAAAGAAAGCTCAGCCAGCGAGTCTAATCGTTGCGTGCGTCTTGACACATCGCCTCGACAACAGACAGCATGTTTACCATTTTTCGTTTTCATTACTAGTGGACGTCTTGGATTCGTTTGGTTGTCTCTGTCACTTCGTTGCTTCTTGCCTGTTGTCGTCGTAAGGTCTGTCTCTATCGTCCGTCATTGTTTCATGTCCATTCTTTCTGTTTGTTTGTTTGTTCGCTGGCCGCTCTCCGTTCGGTCCCGCCGCGCTTTCTTAGCCACCCCGCGACCAAAACAGTCGCGGTCACAACACTAACAGATAACTAACAACGAATAACAGAAACAGCGCATCAGTAACAGCGAATAATGGTGACAACAGACAACGGTGACAAAGTACAAATGTATCAACGAATAAGAGTAACAACAAATAAAACAATAACTTCTACAACGAACACACAGAAAGTCACAGGACGCCAGAATCACTCAGGACAGCAATATGCAGCAGCTCAAGCCCACTGCAAGCAGGAACTGTTGTAGTGTTGGGTAAAGACTTGGCAACTCAGGGGATATGGTGCATCTGCAGATAGCGTGGTACTGGCGGAAAGAGGACTGGGCCTGTCGAGTGCCCGCCCCCCCCCTCCCCCCTCCTTCTCTTCCGACCTCACTGCGAGTCCTAAAGTAATTTTGGACAGACTGTAGTCTTCCTGCACACAGAGGTCGTGTACTAATGCTATCAAACATATCGATTTTGTTAAAGATCCGAGCAAAGTCTGGCTTGACTTCCAGATGAATAACGTTGTAGTTGTTACTGCAGTATTGCAGGCAGCTCATCACGGAGTAGCCGGCCGGTGTGGCCGTGCGGTTCTAGGCGCTTCAGTCTGGAACCACGTGACCGCTACGGTCGCAGGTTCGAATCCTGCCTCGGGCATGGATGTGTGTGATGTCCTTAGGTTAGTTTGGTTTAAGTAGTTCTAAGTTCTAGGGGACTAATGACCACAGATGTCAAGTCCCATAGTGCTCAGAGCCATTTGAACCATCATCACGGAGAAATCACCACTTAGATTAAATACACGAAACATTTCCTTCTTTAAAACTACATAGTGCTCTAATTCTTCTTTGGTGTCTAATATTACTCATCTGCCCCCTTTGTCAGAAACCTGATACGTACGGAGCCTACGTCTCTGTAACTTGATAAATGAGAGACTTGCCAACCTCAACATGTCAGTAAATCTCGACATGTCCGAGGCCTCCAAACTAAGCATGTAAACCCTTCTTAGCACAATCCTGTTGATGTCTCACACATATGGTTCATCTTCCACCCCTGCCCCTTCCTTCCTACCAGCATGCATGTGACATCAAGGGCACCGTACTAACATCTGTGCATAAGCTTAGACAGCAAGGTTCCAGACAAGTCAGGACTTGTTGATACGTCCAAAATTGTAAGTGTCTTACTGAGCCGTGGCGTTTCTGGCGCGCCAGCGTATTTGCAAGTATCTCGCCTTCGCGCTCTTATCTTTGCTTGTGGCGCGTACTGAGTTTTGGCTGCACCCTTGCCGGAGGAGTCAACTGGATGCTCGCCGAAAGGACGTGGACAGTTGGCGTTTGATGCTACCTGAGGCCGGAGTGCGCTTGTAGTAGAGCAGGAACCGACCACGTGTGTGGCGCATCTTGGCGAAGAACCTTTCTTGTCGTCTGTGAGGAGGCTTTTTGCTGCCTTGGGTTGCGTGCTGCTAGTATCGGATAAGGCTGTCTACGGTCGTCCACTGCCTTGTTGCCGCCTGCTGTACCCGACGCAAGCCATTTCGCCCGTCCAACGAAAAGTTAAGTGAGATTGTACTTAGGGCATTTGTGTGAAGGTGCTGAGGGCTGCCGCCTCAGTTCTGGTAATTGTAAGCACATGGGTGTAACCATGGAAGTAAATGTGTGCCTATGAAGAGTTCATGGTGTTTAAGACAGGTGTTCAATATTAATATAATGCACGAGCGTGCCTCTTCCAGCTCGTGGGAAATTGTTGTTTGATGTAATACGTAGTCAGCTGCAAGGTCGTAATCTGTTTATCAAATATACTGCATTCGCGTGTTTGGTAGCCTTAGTGAAGCGAGCCCCAGTAAAGCTTATAATGAAATTTTCAGAATTGTGCTCATCACGGTTTTCACTGAACAGTGGGGCATAGGAGTTCGCGTAATTTAATTGTGACCAAGATTCTGGTGCCCGCAGGCCTACCTAGTAATTCCAATTTTTTTAAATATCTTAATAACAGGCTAATTCTCCCTAAGATTATTGATGAGATTTGCACTGTTGGTTGTACCTTGCCTGCGTAGTTCATTAATAGTGGGGGAAAGGCAGTATGCCGTTTTATTAGTAAATAATTTAACCTGTAATTTAATGTTTTTGGTGGTTGTTTAGATTGTCCCTGCGGACCTGTTCTGTGCACTTGTTAAATGTTACAGTTGGCTGGCAGGTGTTTTGGAGTAAGCCCTACGTTTCCACCTATGGGTACCGGGGCTGTGAAATCCTGGGTAGCAGGGGGTGACTCCGATCCGAAGCTCGAGAAGTGGGTCTTGTACGAACTGCCGCATTCCGCCTTGGCTTCTCCAAGTTCAGTTTTCGTTCTGCCTTCGTGTGACTTGGCGTCAGTCCAGGCTAATTAATACTGGCGCTAATTATATTTACTTCGTTAATTATTGTACGCTACTGGCCATTAAAATTGCTACATCACGAAGATGACGTGCTACAGACGCAGGAAGAAGAAGCTGCGATATGCAAAAGATTAGCTTTTCAGAGCATTCACACAAGGCTGGTGCCGGTGGCGACACCTACAACGCGCTGATATGAGGAAAGTTTCCAACCGATTTCTCATACACAAACAGCAGTTGACCAGCGTTGCCTGGTGAAGCGTTATTGTGACGCATCGTGTAAGGAGGAGAAATGCGTACCATCACGTTTCCGACGTTGATAAAGGTCGGATTGCAGCCTATCGCGACTGCGGTTTATCGTATCGCGACATTGCTGCTCGCGTTGGTCGAGACCCAATGACTGTTAGCAGAATATGCAATCGGTGGGTTCAGGAGGATAATACGGAACGCCGTGCTGGATCCCAGCGGCCTCGTATCACTAGCAGTCGAGATGACAGGCATCTTATCGGTATGGCTGTAACGGATCGTGCAGCCACGTCTCGATTTCTGAGTCAACAGATGGGGACATTTGCAAGACAAGAACCATCTGCAGTTCGACGACGTTTGCAGCAGTATGGACTACCAGCTTGGGGAGCATGTCTGCGTTACAGGAGCGTCTGCGATGGTGTATTCAACGACGAATCTGAGTGCTTGAATGGCAAAACGTCATTTTGCCAGGTTCTGTTTACACCATCATGACGGTCGCATCCGTGTTTGGCGACATCGCGGTGCACGCACGTCGGAAGAGTGTATTCGTCATCGCCATACTGGCGTATCACCCGGCGTGGTGGTATGGGGTGCCATTGGTTACACATCTCGGTCAGCTCTTCTTCGCATTGACGGTACTTTGAACAGAGGACGTTACATTTTAGATGAGTTGCTCTACCCTTCATTCGATCACTGCGAAACCCTCTATTTCAGCACGATAATGCACGACCGCATGTTGCAGGTCCCGTACGGACCTTTCTGAATACAGAACATGTTCGACTGCTTCCCTGGCCAGCACATTCTCCAGATCTCTCACCAATTGAAAACGTCTGGTCAATGGTGGCCGCGCAACTGGCTCGTCACAATACGCCAGTCACTACTCTAGATGAACTGTAGTATCTTGTTGCAGCTGCATGGACAGCTGTACCTGTACACGCTATCCAAGCTCTGTTTGACTCAAGGCTCACGCGTATCAAGGTCGTTATTACGGCAGAGGTGGTTGTTCTGGGTACTGATTTCTCAGGATCTATGCACCCAAATTGCGTGAAAATGTAATCATATGTCTGTTGTAGTATAATATATTTGTCCAATGAATACCCGTTTACCATCTGCATTTCTTCTTGGTGTAGAAATTTTAATGGCCAATAGTGTATTTATTATTTTTATTAAACGTTAAAGAAATGGTTCAAATGGTTCTGAGCACTATGGGACTTAACATCCGAGGTCATCACTCCCCTAGAAAGTAGAACTACTTAAACCCAAATAATATAAGGACATCACACACATCCATTCCCGAGGCAGGATTGGAACCTGGGACTGTTTCGGTGGCGCGGTTCGAGACTGAAGAACCTAGAACCGCTCTGCCCCACCGCCTTGCTATTAAATGTTGACTGAAGAGCAACATACGATTGTGAAAGGTTGTTGCTGTGGTTCTCTTAGTAAGACTTTGCACTGACTAATTGTGTTACTGGGCCTTGGAGCCGAAGTTTGAATCCTTAGTACGCCTTAGTGATATTCATTGACTCTTGAGTGTGAAACAAGTTTCTTTGTGTTAACTTCATTCTGCAATTAATTGGGTGCATCTCTGGCAGGTTATTATTTAGTTAAATGTTTTTCAGAACATCCGTTCTCTGTATCCGAAGACTAGTCAGAAATATTGTGTGTCTTAATTTAAGCCGTCAGGCGCTAAATTGTCAGTGGTTTTAAAATCTTCTTATGTATGAAATAGAGTTTGTTTCATAGAAAGACATTGGTCGTAGGTTCGCTAAATTCTTGTGACCTACTATTCTTATTACATAAAGTAATCAAGATTAGGATATTGTTGTCCCGCGTGACCGCTACAATCGCAGGTTCGAATCCTGCCTCTGGCATGAATGTATGTGATGTCCTTATATTAGTTAGGTTTAAGAAGTTCTAAATTCTAGGGGACTAATGGCCTCAGAAGTTAAGTCCCGTAGTGGTCAGAGCCATTTGAACAAATATTGTTGTCCCAAAGGAATTTGTTGATATGATTGTTAAATAAAACGTGTGATAGCAAAAGTGGTCCAGTCATTCCTAATGTTTCCCTATTTCCTAGTAGAAGACCGTTTCACTTAACTCTCAAATTACAGAAGTGTGAGATGCACATGTGCACATCTGACGTAAGCACCCATCACTATGACTATCCAGTTGGAAAACGACCAAGCAAACATGTTTGCAAACGGAACGTTTTCGGACATGTGATCCTGTTCAAAATATGACGTATTCACTCCCCTCTACAAGCCCTACAAATTTGGAAAGGGAATTTCCGACCTTCGTTGAAGAAAGAAAGTTCCTTTGACCGCGTGCCATGTATTCCTTATGCGTTGCAGGCTGTGTGATTGACGCAGTATACTGTAAGCAGCAGAAGGTCCGGTATTCATGTCTGGAACAAGCCGAGATGATGTTTTTGTACGACCAAGCAGATGGGAACGGCCGAGAGGCATCTGAACCAAAACAAATACTCTCACAGACTCCATCCATATTACACAACATTTAAAGAATTTTTGGGCGTTTATGTGATCATGCGTTCTTTCAGACAGACGAACGTGGAGGGGAACTACCGGCTGTGCGTACACTATACCGAGCAATAAAGGATACTGAGACAAACCCTAGTACAAGCACTTGGCAAGTGGCCCGCCAACATGGCTTACAAAACACTCGTTCGACCTATACTTGAGTATTGCTCATCAGTGTGGGATCCGTACCAGATCGGGTTGACGGAGGAGATAGAGAAGATCCAAAGAAGAGCGGCAGGTTTAGTCACAGGGTTATTTGGTAACCGTGATAGCGTTACGGAGATGTTTAACAAACTCAAGTGGCAGACTCTGCAAGAGAGGCGCTCTGCATCGCGGTGTAGCTTGCTCGCCAGGTTTCGAGAGGGTGCGTTTCTGGATGAGGTATCGAATATATTGCTTCCCCCTACTTATACCTCCCGAGGAGATCACGAATGTAAAATTAGAGAGATTAGAGCGCGTACGGAGGCTTTCAGACAGTCGTTTTTCCCGCCGAACCATACGCGACTGGAACAGGAAAGGGAGGTAATGACAGTGGCACGTAAAGTGCCCTCCACCACACACCGTTGGGTGGCTTGCGGAGTATAAATGTAGATGTAGATGTAGATGAAGATGACAAAGTACGATTATGTGTGTCCTGCCGGCGGAGTGGCCGTGCGGTTCTAGGCGCTACAGTCTGGAGCAGAGCGACCGCTACGGTCGCAGGTTCGAATCCTGTCTCGGTCATGGATGTGCGTGATGTCTTTAGGTTAGTTAGGTTTAACTAGTTCTAAGTTCTAGGCGACTGATGACCTCAGAATTTAAGTCGCATAGTGCTCAGAGCCATTTGAACCATTTTTATGTGTGTCCTGCGTGACAGTCGCTACTATCCCTATCAACTGCAACGAGGCAAGGATTATTAGCAGCGTATTTCCCGCTAGGGGAAGGATTTTGTCGATGGTTTCTGCACCGGATCATGACAAATATGGGATTTATGTCATCAGTCCTCTTTACCAACGATGCAGCCATCATTTCAACTGGCATGTTCAGTCTGCATAATCTTCATCTGCGAGCTACAGACAATCCTTAGGAAACGGTTGGGGCATCTCATCACCATCGCTTCAGCATCTACGCGTGGGCGGGGATACTTGGCAACCACGTTCTTGGATCGGTTATTATTCGACAACGCCTTTACAGAGGAACGTACCTGGACTTACTGCGGAATACTCTACCTGGGCTGCTTGAGAATATGGCTTTGGCAAAATGACATGTTTTGTGCTTTCTGCACGACAAAGCACGACTGCACTTCCGCATTACAGTTCGCTGACACCTCAACGACATTAATCCACAATGATCCACGCCAGTGTACTCTAGAACTGGCAAACGTGATGAACTGTGATCATTCCACCATCGAGAGGCAGTGGAGAATGTTCAGACAGCGTCTGTATAAATTCCCCACGCATTATGCCAAAATCATAAAATTCAGCGCGCTGCAATATGTGCATCTCTGCTCACTCGTCATAAATTCGTTCGTGAACAATAACGACCGTTCCTATTCCGTATAGTTACTAGCTACGAGAGACTGTGTTTTAATGCTAACATAAGAAACAATAGGCACGGTGGAGCCCAAAGCAGTAACTCCCCGTTCAAAATCATGCGCGCATCTACAAAAGATAATGTTACGCATCTGATGGAACAGCGACGGTCTGATGTACTAGGAATTGTTTCCCGAGGTGTAACCATCACTGCTGACATTTACTGGCAACAACTGAGACGTCTTGCAGACTCAGTCCAAGAACAACGACCAGGGAGTCTGCTGAGAAATGATGCTACTCAGCGATTACACCAGCCCGCAGACTGCTAGACTGATAAAAAACACTATACCGGAGTTGAATTAGGAAGCCATTCAAAACCCATCTCATTCACCTGATCTTGCGCCCTATTCCGCTTTCTATCGCACCACAAGAAACTTCCCTTCCGAATGAAAATGATGGCTTGATGAGTTCTTCGTCTCAGAACTATGAGATGTCTACAGTCGCGAAAACTTAAAGTTACCCCAGTATTGGCAGACTGTTGTCGATTGTGAAGGAGAATGTATTATCGATGAGTTAAGTCTATTATGTGTACCTGTTGTGTGTGTGTGTGTGTGTGTGCGTGTGTGTGTGTGTGTGTGTGTGTGTGTGTGTGTGTGTGTGTATGTACACTACTGGCCATTAAAATTGCTTCACCACGAAGATGATGTGCTATAGATCATAAATTTAAACGACAGGAAGAAGATGCTGTGATATCCAAATGATTACCTTTCCAGAGCATTCACACGAGGTTGGTGCCGGTGGCGACACCTACAACGTGTTGACATGAGGAAAGTTTCCAACCGATTTCTCATACACAAACAGCAGTTGACCGGCGTTGCCTGTTGAAACGTTGTTGTGATGCCTCTTGTAAGGAGGAGAAAGGCGTACTGTCACGTTTGCGACTTCCATAAAGGTCGGATTGTAGCCTATCGCGACTGCGGTTTATCGTATCGTGACATTTCTGCTCGCGTTGGTCGAGATCCAATGACTGTTAGCAGAATATGGAATCCGTGGGATCAGGAGGGTAATACGGAACGCCGTGCTGGATCCCAACGGCCTCGTATCGCTAGCTGTCGAGATGACAGGCATCTTATCCGCATGGCTGTAACGGATCGTGCAGCCATGTCTCGATCTCTGAGTCAACAGATGGGGACGTTTGCATACAACAACCATCTGCACGAACAGTTCGACGACGTTTGCAGCAGCATGGACAATCAGCTCGGAGACCATGGGTGCGGTCACCCTTGACGCTGCATCAGAGACAGGAGCGCCTGCGGTCATGTACTAAACGACGAACCTGGGTGCACGAATGGCAAAACGTCATTTTTTCAGAATAATTCAAGGTTCCGTTTACAGCATCATGATGGTCGCATCCTTGTTTGGCGACATCGCGGTGAACGCACATTGGAAGCGTGTATTCGCCATCGCCATACTGGCCTATCACCCGGCGTGATGCTATGGGTTGCCATTGATTACACGTTTCGGTCATCTCTTGTTCGAATTGACGGCACTTTGAACAGTGGACGTTACATTTAAGATGTGTTACGACCCGTGCTTCTACCCTTCATTCGATCCCTGCGAAAACCTGCATATCAGCAGGATAATGCACGACCGCATGTTGAAGGCCCTTTACGGGCCTTTCTGGATACCGAAAATGTTCGACTGCTGCCCTGGCCAGCACATTCTCTAGATCTACGTATTGAAACGTCTGGTAAATAGTGGAAAAGCAACTGGATGTTCACAATACGCCAGTCACTACTCTTGATGAACTGTGGTACCTTGTTGAAGCTGCATGGGCAGCTGTCCCTGTACACGCCATTCAAGCTCTGTTTGACTCAATGCCCAGGCGTATCAACGCCGTTATTATGGCCAGAGGGTCTTGTTCTGGGTATTGATTTCTCAGGATCTATGCACCCAAATTGCGTGAAAATGTAATCACATGTCAGTTCTAGTATAATATATCTGCCCAATTAATACGCGTTTATCACCTGCATTTCTTCTTGGTGTAGCAATTTTAATGGCCAGTAGTGTATGTATGTATGTATGTATGTATGTATGTAACTTATGGAAAAACGCTACGTACTTATTCGGCTGCAGTAGATATTGTGCCAAGTCCATTACTGGTGAAAACGAGTTAAGTCCATTAAGTCTACAAACACTTACCAGGCACTTCATTTCTTATCTGAGAACATTTGTAAGTAGGCTGTTCAGATTTTTATATTGGTAAAGCCACGTAGCGCTCTGTATGAAAATCACTGGCTGTGCTGTGTGCAGCATGTGGCTAGTTTGCATTGTTGTCTGCCATTGTGGTGTTGGGCAGCGGCAGCTGGATGTGAACAGCGCGTAGCGTTGCACAGTTGGAGGTGAGCCGCCAGCAGTGGTGGATGTGGGGAGAGAGATGGCGGAAGTTTTGAAATTGAACTGCTATATATATAAATTTTTTTGGACACTGTTATATTCATAGGATTTTGTTTCTACACATTTGCAACGCAAATTCTTGACCTGTGAAATATTTTTATATGAGACTGTCAGTGTAGCGGAAACTGCTGTTGTAAATATTTCCCTAAGAAAGTTAAGTGACCACCTGCACGTGCGTCATCGGCACACAGCTGTGTCAGACACCTGGAGAACAAGCCATTAGGGTGTGCCTTTCCAGAAGCACAGGTAGAAAAAAAAAAGGGGAGGCCATTATCCTCGCTATTGACATTTCCTTGTTAAAAGCATACTGTGGAGCTCGTAATTTATGATATTTACTGAAATGCCTAATGAAATGACGAGAAATATTTTTACATCTGCACACCTGATTACGACAAGCGTCTTTCTATGAGAGTTGAGAGAATTTCTACTAACTTATGAAATGTCACATGACTATTGAATGATATTTTAATGCTTTGGTTGGCGTAATTGCTTATTTCATTTGATATCTGGTTTCCAGCTGTGTTGCAGCATTGCTTTTATAAAATAAAATGCATTTGCTAATGTGAACACTTTCTGTCAACAGATCTATTAAATAATAATTTTGTAATCCACATTCCTTAAAAAAGGAGCTCTTGGAAAGGAAAGAACAATAAGAAGGGACTAGTAACAGTAACTGGACACACAATATTCTTTTCAAGTACATGGTAATATTTCTTTTTACAATAATTTGTTGTGGTGCACCACTTTAATTACATAGACATTAAGATGTGAATAGACATTTCCCTTGTCTGCATTGTTGTTTTTACTGTAATATTTTTTCTGCTTGAGCTATGTCATGTTTAGGTATAAGTTGCTGCTGTTTGCCAGGCATATTGTTATTGAACTTGACTTTGTATTATTCTGTTAAGCCAGTTTTACTAATTATTTATTTTTATTGTTTGCTGCACATTGCCTTATATTAGTTGTAATATTGCAATTGCTTTGCTAATTTCTTAATGCTGCTTGCTTCGCAAATCTGACGTTTTTGTTCATTGCTGTTTATATTAATTGTTTTATGTGATGCTGCATTGCCTCGTCCCTTGGTATATATATCTGAGCTCAGTAGATTTAAGTTAGCTTAAGAGGGGTAGACTATATAAGAAACTGACTATGGAGAATAGGTAAAGAATGCATTGCGAAGTTATATGAAAAAGATTTGGGCCAAAATGAGTATTGTACAATCAGAAATACTTATTTTGAAAGAGATATGAATAGAATACAGAAAGCAGGTATAGGTAGGATTTTCTTGGAAATAAATGATGAGGTAAGATAATGGAAAATAAATAATGAGGTAAGAAATATGTGAACATATAAATACAGAAAGCATGCTTAGATAGGATTTTTTGGTGGAAGCAAAGGTTGAAATAAGATGAACGATCTATGGAATGAAGTTTTGGGTTGGACTGCAGTACCAAATGTTACACTGAAAACAAACCCTGTCCTTTCCTTTTGTGTTATCCCACTATGTGATTGTGTACCCTTGTGTATTTGTTTTCTTCCTGTCTCTGTGTAGTTTCATAGAATTTTTTTTCTTTTAATATTAAGCTACATTCACTATGATGAGGAATACTGTTATCCTCAAATATAATTGGCATTAATAATATGTTATTGCTTAGACATTATTTATTCTGTTTTGTTTTAATGCTCATATATGAAGTTGATGTTTCAATAATTATTCTGATCTTTTACGTATGTACTCATGTCATAATTCCTGTAACACTGATGTATATGTTTATTTCTATTCTGTTGTAAAGCCTGTACTACAAATGTTATCTGTATTGTTATGTTTTTAATTATGTATTTTGTACCTTTGTAATTGTATTCTCATGTTATAATATTGTAATTGACGCCAGTTAATCAAATTAAGTAACTTGTAAGCATTCATTTCACTGCGCACATTTCTGTTGGTCATAGTATATGGAAAATATGTGAGAAGCAGGGACTGTTAGTGTTTGCACGTGTGTTAATATTTCAGCAAGGGACTGGATAACAGCATTGCTGGTTCTAAGGACAATTCCAAAAACTTTGTGAGTGCACAAGTGGTGGTTATGGACTTGCTATATTCTCCGCAAGACTCTTCGATGGTGAATGTGCACCTGCACCGTCGCAGCAGATGGCTGCTGGCCATCTCTACAAGGACTGCAGTGGGTCTACACCTTTGATGACCCACCAATACCATTATTTCTGCAAGGACTACAGTGGGTCTACACCTTTGATGACCCACCAACACCATTATTTCTACAAGGACTACAGTGGGTCTACACCTTTGCTGACTCACCAGCACCACAATTTCTACAAGGAGTACAGTGGGTCTGCACCTCTGGTGGCCCACCAATACTCTCTACCAGGACTGCAGTGGGTCTGCTCTGTGATGACCTACCTACCAATATTCGTCAGAACTTAGTATGACTCTGCTGTGGATTTGCTCCATTGTGGCCCATTACCTGTCAGCATGTCAAGAGTCAGCACTGTCTTTCCGTTGGAAGGACACCACTACTTCTTCAAGACTGCATGGAAATCCACTACTTCTTTGTGCAATTTTTTTACTAATGAGACTTTGTGAAAAAAAACTGTAATTACTATTATGATGAATGATCAGGACTGTCTTTATGGACTGTGAGAAAATTTTAGCTTTTGACCAACATTGTATCAATAAGTGTGTGCATTGGATATCTTTGTTAGTGTAATTATAAAAAATTTTATCAAATCATTATTGGCCACTGGCCAAAAAAATTTGTAAAATTTTTTGTGGGGAGCATGGGGGCTATGTAAGTAGGCTGTTTAGATTTTTATATTGGTAATGCCACGTAGCGCTTTGTATGAAAATCACTGGCTGTGCTGTGTGCAGTATGTGGATAGTTTGCATTGTTGTCTGCCATTGTAGTGCTGGGCAGCGGCAGCTGGACGTGAACAGCGCGTAGCGTTGCACAGTTGGAGGTGAGCCGCCAGCAGTGGTGGATGTGGGGAGAGAGATGGTGGAAGTTTTGAAATTAAACTGCTATATATATTATGATTATTAAGGTAAATACAGTGTTTGTTCTCTATTAAAATCTTTCATTTGCTAACTATCCCTATCAGTAGTTAGTGACTTCTGTAGTTTGAATCTTTTATTTAGCTGGCAGTGTTGGCGCTCGCTGTATTGCAGTAGTTCGAGTAATGAAGATTTTTGTGAGGTAAGTTATTTGTGAAAGGTATAGTTTAATGTTACTCAGGGCCATTCTTTTGCAGGGATCTTTGATAGTCAGATTGCGTTGCGCTAAAAATATTGTGTGTCACTTTAGTGAATGTTTGAGTACGTTCAGTTTGGCTCAGCTGTTTGAAAAGCAAATAGTGTAAGAGGTTTATCAGCACAGTCGTGTATAATTGTTCTAAGGGGACGTTTCACATTGTGTCAAATGTTAATGGCGCCTCTCACTGGGCGGTGCATAAGTGTACAGTGGGGTATATATATTAATGTTGACCTGGTGTAGTGCACAGATTATCAAGTTCAACCATCCTGAAATGACATATACTTCCCTAAGCTCCATGCAGTTTGAAGTGTGCATAATTTCTCAAGTCCGCTGGCCTGTGCCACGCGCCGTGCCATCGACAGTCAAGTCTTGAATGTGGTGAAGCAGAAATGCTGTTGTTGTTGTGGTCTTCAGTCCTGATATTGGTTTCATGCAGCTCTCCGTGCTACCCTATCCTGTGCAAGCTTCTTAATCTCCCGGTACCTACTGCAGCCTACATCCTTCTGAATCTGCTTAGTGTATTCAGCTCTTGGTCTCCCTCTGCGATTTTTACCCTCCACGCAGCCCTCCAGTACTAAATTGGTGATCCCTTGATACCTCAGAACATGTCCTACCAACCGATCCCTTCTTCTGGTCAAGTTGTGCAACAAACTCCTCCCCAATACTATTCAATATCTCCTTATTAGTTATGTGATCTACCCATCTAATCTTCAGTATTCTTCTGTAGCGCCACATTTCGAAAGCTTCTATTCTGTCTAAACTATTTATCGTCCATGTTTTACTTCCATACATGGCTACACTCCATACAAATACTTTCAGTAACGACTTCCTGACACTTAAATCTATACTCGATGTTAACAAATTTCTCTTCTTCAGAAACGCTTTCCTTGCCATTGCCGGTCTACATTTTATATCCTCTCTACTTTGACCATCATCAGTTATTTTGCTCCCCAATTAGCAAAACTCCTTTACTACTGTAAGTGTCTGATTTCCTAATCTAATTCCCTCAGCATCACCCGACTTAATTCGACTACATTCCATTATCCTTGTTTTGCTTTTGTTGATGTTCATCTTATATCCTCCTTTCAAGACACTACCTACTCCGTCCAACTGCTCTTCCAAGTCCTTTGCTGTCTCTGACAGAATTACAATGTCATCGACGAACCTAAAAGTTTTTATTTCTTCTCCATTTATTTTAACACTTACTCCAAATTTTTCTTTTGTTTCCTTTACTGCTTGCTCAATATACAGATTGAATAGCATCGGGGATAGGCTACAACCCTGTGTGACTCCCTTCCCAACCACTGCTTCCCTTTCATGTCCCTCGACTCTTATAACTGCCATCTGGTTTCTGTACAAATTGTAAATAGCCTTTCGCTTCCTGTATTTTACCCCTGCCACCTTCAGAATTTGAAAGAGAGTTTTCCAGTCAACATTGTCAAAAGCTTTCTCTAAGTCTACAAATGCTAGAAACGTATGTTTGCCTTTCCGGTGCTACCAAGTGGAATATGCATAGTAATATGAGATGCTGAACACAAGTGATCAGCGATGAGTATCAAGTGGGAGTGCTCGTTCACAATCCCACTGAAAATGTAGTACCAAATAAGTCTTCTTTATTTTTTTCATTAGTTTTTCACTTATAGTATTTTGTGTACATAGCTACATACCTACATATATACGTTGGTATACCCATTGCATCAGAGCTCAACCAAAAATGAGGACCATCAGTGAATGGCCACGTTGCGTCACGTTGCAAGTGCAAAGACAATTCATTATCTCTTTTCAAAAAAAGCATTATACGTAACGACCTCTGTGATACTGTTTTCTGTGAAATATATACCGTTTTCTATGAAGTAACGAATTGCGTGTCTTTTTTTTCAGGTACTAGTTTATCCAACTAAATACCATTCGCAGAATATATACTGATAGATCCCTTGATTCTAATGGTGGCAGCCCTATAATTCCGAAGAAAGGGAGACGTCTATGTCAACCCATCATCAGCTAATCTGATAACGAATGATTGAGGATTTGCCATCGAACCATCTTAAGAGAAAAGGGAGTGTCAAGAAGAAGAGTGGGCTGAATTGACAAACACTGTAGAAAAGGTATTCTCATAAAATGCTTCGGGACTTGGGCGTGAGATATGAGATGAAGGGAAAAGCAAAACGCAGAATTGAACTTTTGCTCTCATGTAGGAATAAGTGTACAGAAAAATTAACAGATGAAATAAACCAAAACTAAAGACGAAGTTTTAAATTTCACGTTCAAGAAGTCATTCACGCTGCACGATCGTACAAATGTATCATCGTTTGACTATCGAACAGATTCCCGTATGGACGGCATACTAATAAGCACGCCTTGCATAGAGGAACAACCGAAACAATTAAAAATAAATTAGTCATCAGAACCGGATAAAATCCCAATTCTGTTTTTCAAAGAGTACTCTACGGTCCTGGCTCTTTGTTTAGCTTACATTTATCGTGAATCTCCAGCCCGCCGCGACTGGAAAAAAGCGCAGGTGACTACTGTGTACAACAAGGGCAAAAGGATGGACCTGCAAAATTACAGATCAATATCCCTAACATATAATATATGTTAATATAAAAAAATGCTGTAGATGAAGCAGGCAAAAAGGAATACAAACGTCTCAAAAATGAAATCGACAGGAAGTGCAAAATGGCTAAGCAGGGATGGCTAGAGGACAAATGTAAGGATGTAAAGGCTTGTCTCACTAGGGGTAAGATAGATACTGCCTACAGGAAAATTAAAGAGACCTTTGGAGAGAAGAGAACCACTTGTATGAATATCAAGAGCTCAGATGGCAACCCAGTTTTAAGCAAAGAAGGAAAAGCAGAAAGGTGGAAGGAGTATATAGAGGGTCTATACAAGGGCGATGTACTTGAGGACAATATTATGGAAATGGAAGAGGATGTAGATGAAGATGAAATGGGAGATAAGATACTGCGTGAAGAGTTTGACAGAGCAATGAAAGACCTGAGTCAAAACAAGGCCCCGGGAGTAGACAACATTCCATTAGAACTACTGATGGCCTCAGGAGAGCCAGTCATGACAAAACTCTACCGTCTGGTGAGCACGATGTATGAGACAGGCGAAATACCCTCAGACTTTAAGAAGAATATAAAAATTCCAATCCCAAAGAAAGCAGGTGTTGACAGATGTGAAAGTTACCGAACTATCAGTTTAATAAGTCACAGCTGCAAAATACTAACGCGAATTCTTTACATACGAATGGAACAACTGGTAGAAGCCGACCTCGGGGAAGATCAGTTTGGATTCCGTAGAAATGTTGGAACACGGGAGGCGATACTGACCTTACGACTTATCTTGGAAGAAAGATTAAGAAAAGGCAAACCTACGTTTCTAGCATTTGTGGACTTAGAGAAAGCTTTTGTCAATGTTGACTGGAATACTCTCTTTCAAATTCTGAAGGTGGCAGGGGTAAAATACAGGGAGCGAAAGGCTATTTACAATTTGTACAGAAACCAGATGGCAGTTATAAGAGTCGAGGGGCATGAAAGGGAAGCAGTGGTTGGGAAAGGAGTGAGGCATGGTTGTAGCCTCTCCCCCAAGGTTATTCAATCTGTATATTGAGCAAGCAGTAAAGGAAACAAAAGAAAAATTCGGAGTAGGTATTAAAATTCATGGAGAAGAAGTAAAAACTTTGAGGTTCGCCGATGACATTGTAATTCTGTCAGAGACAGCAAAGGACTTGGAAGAGCAGTTGAACGGAATGGACAGTGTCTTGAAAGGAGGATATAAGATGAACATCAACAAAAGCAAAACGAGGATAATGGAATGTAGTCAAATTAAGTCGGGTGATGCTGAGGGAATTAGATTAGGAAATGAGACACTTAAAGTAGTAAAGGAGTTTTGCTATTTAGGGAGTAAAATAACCGATGATGGTCGAAGTAGAGAGGATATAAAATGTAGACTGGCAATGGCAAGGAAAGCGTTTCTCAAGAAGAGAAATTTGTTAACATCGAATATAGATTTAGGTGTCAGGAAGTCGTTTCTGAAAGTATTTGTATGGAGTGTAGCCATGTGTGGACGTGAGACATGGACGATAACTAGTTTGGACAAGAAGAGAATAGAAGCTTTCGAAATGTGGTGCTACAGAAGAATGCTGAAGATAAGGTGGGTAGATCACGTAACTAATGAGGAAGTATTGAATAGGATTGGGGAGAAGAGAAGTTTGTGGCACAACTTGACTAGAAGAAGGGATCGGTTGGTAGGACATGTTCTGAGGCATCGAGGGATCACAAATTTAGCATTGGAGGGCAGCGTGGAGGGTAAAAATCGTAGAGGGAGACCAAGAGATCAATACACTAAGCAGATTCAGAAGGATGTAGGTTGCAGTAGGTACTGGGAGATGAAGAAGCTTGCACAGGATAGAGTAGCATGGAGAGCTGCATCAAACCAGTCTCAGGACTGAAGACCACAACAACAACATCCCTAACATCGGTTTGCTGCAGAATCCTTGAACGTAATCTTAGTTCGAATAAAATAAATTTTCTTGATATCGAGAAGCCTATGTTAACAGATAAACATGGTTTCAGAAAGCATCGCTCGTGCGTAACTCAGCTTGCCCTTTTGTCACATGATGTAGTGCGAACTATGGATGAAGGGCAACAGGCAGATTCCGTATTTCTAGATTTCGGAAAGCGTTTTGCAAGTGCCCATTGCAGGTTGTTAAAGAAGGTACGAGCATATGGAATAGGTTCACAGATGTGTGTGTGGCTCGATGACTTCTTAAGTTGTAGAATACAGTATGCCCTCCTCGACGGTGAGTGTTCGTCAGAGACAAGGGTATCGTAGGGTGTGAAGCAGCGAAGTGAAATGATTTGGCGAACAAGGTGGACAGCAATCTGCGGTTGTTTGCTGATGATGCTGTGGTGTATGGTAAGGGGACGAAGCTGAGTGATTGTAGGAGGGTTCAAGATGACGTAGACAAAATTTCTAATTGATGTGATGAATAGCAGTCAGCTCTAAATGTAGAAACATGTAAGTTAATGTGGATGAGTAGGGAAAACAAACCCATAAAGTTCGGATACAGCATTAGTAGGGTTCTGATTGACCGAGTCACGCACAGCCCACTTGAAGGTTTTTTTCCTGTGTAGGAATGACAACAAAACTCAGGTGTAGTATATACTTACAGATGAGATGATCTGTGATGTTTGCACAAATCAAGTTTATAGAAAATTTTTAACAAATGAACAATACCATTAAAGCTACGACTCGTTGTCTTGGTTCAAAGGATAGTCTCGTTTTTTTTTTAATGTTAGCTAAATATTCAACTATTCCTTTCGTTCGTATTTCCTTTACTCATTTCTTCCTCTTCAGGAGAACGTTGGGTTTATGGATTCTGCCTTCTTATGCTTCCAAAATTACGTCGTAATTCCGGTAAACTTTACCTTGCAGTCCTCTACCAATTTTTTGGCAGTTTACTCTTTACGTTTCTCTGTGAAACAGTACTTCGTTACTTATGTTTCAAGGGCTAGATGCTTTACCTTAAGTTCTTTCGTGATACTAATCCACTGTAAATCTCTTTTAGCTTCTTCTAACAAGCAGATTTTGGCAATCTTTGAATCAATAATGTTGCACAGTCTTGTGGTGTGTCTCCTCTTATCCATTCTGTGAAGATGGCCATAGAATTTTAAGTGTCTCTCTAGAATTGTGTAAGTGAACTTACGTATTAGACATCGAGGTGAAATGTTTGCCGCCTCGACAAAATTTTCTCTCCTCGTGTGGATCCATTTATTCTTCTAAGGAATTTTTGCTCCTGTTTTTCAATTACTGCACTAATTGTGCTTGGAGCAACTGTGGTTTCCCAGTAAAAGAACTGTCTTTTTGACATTTACACGTCGTTACGTTCTGTTACACTTGTTCCACGTGATTCTGAACGCGTTTGTACATGTTGACAAAAATTGAACTATATTAAATAAAATCATCATAGTTTCTGAATGGTTGGCGTTAGGACTGCACGCTTAGTCGTGATGAGAATCAGTATACGCATGCTCAGGAGCCTAAGCGACGATGTCCATTTTCATTTGGATGGGTTCGTCAATAAGCAAAATTTAAGCATTTGGGGTCTGAGAATCCGCATTTTGTTATCGAGAAGTCTCTTCACCCTCTTCGGGTGACCGTGTGGTGTTCAGCGTCCAGTCACGGAATAATCGGTGCGATATTCCTTTATGGCATGGTATCGAATGGCACGTGAAGGTATTGAAGACGATTTCATCCCCATTATCCAAAGTGACACTGATTTCGACAATATGTAGGTCATGCAAGAGGGAGCGTGACCCCATCGAAGCAGGAGAGTGTTTGATGTACTGGAGGCACATTCTTGGGATCACATTCTGTCTCTGGGATACGCAGACGCCACTGGTATGAGCCTCGATTGGCAACCATATTCTCCGACTCTGAACACATGCGACCCCTTTCCGTGGGGCTATATTAAAGTCAAGGTGTACAGCAATAAACCCAAAGCCATTGCTGAGCTCAAAAAAAAGCGATTCAGATCTCATCGACAGCACCGATGTTCCGTCACTTCAGCGGGTCATGCAGAATTATGGTATTCGCCTGCGCCATATCATCGCCAATGATGGCAGGCATATCGAACGTGTCATTACCTAATTCCGAATATCTGTAGTGACGTTTACATGTTGAATAGGATACGTGCACGCCGTAGTTTGTAATTACACTGAAGCGCCAACGAAACTGGTATACGCATGCGTATTCAAATACAGGGATATGGAAACAGGCAGAATACGGCGCTGCAGTCTGCCACGCCTATATAAAACAACGAGTGTCTGGCGTAGTTGTTAGATCGGTTATTGCTGCTACATCTGCAGGTTATCGAGGTTTAAGTGAGTTTGAACGTTCTGTTATAGTCGGCATATGAGCGATGGGACATAGTATCTCTGAGGTAGCGATGAAGTGGGGATTTTCCCGTACGACCATTTCACGAATTTACCGCGAATGTGAAGAATCCCTTAAAACATCAAATTTTCTACATCGCTGCGGCGGGGAAAAGATCCTGCAAGAACGGGACAACGACGATCGAAGAGAATCGTTCAACATGACAGAAGTGCAACCCTTCCGCAAATTTCTGCAGAAGAACCACTCATCGAAACATCATCGGTATGTGCTTTCGGAGCCGAAGGCCCACTCGTGTACCTTTGATGACTGCACTGCATAAAGCTGTATGCACCACCTGGGCAAATCAGTACCGACATTGGACTGTTGATGACTGGAAACATGGTGCCTGGTCGGATGAGTCTCGTTTCAAACTGTACCGAGTGGATGGACGTGTATGAGTATGTCAGCAGGGGACTGTTCAAGGTGGTAAAGGCTCCTTAATGGTGTGGGGCGTGTGCATTTGGAGTGATATGGGACTCCTGATAGGTACAGATACGACTCTCACAGGTAATACGTACGTAAGCATCCTGTCTGATCACCTGCATCCATTCATGTCCATTGTGCACTCCAACGGACTTTCAGCAGGACCATGCGACACGCCACAAGTCCAGAATTGCTACAGAGTGGCTCCAGGAATACTCTTCCGAGTTTAAACACTTCCGCTGGCCACCAAACTCCCCAGAAACGAACATTATTGAGCATATCTCTGATGCCTTGCAATGTTCTTCTCCGAAGAGATCTCCACCCCCTCGTACTCTTATGGATTTATCTACAGCCCTGCAGGATTAATGGTGTGATTTCCCTCCAGCACTACTTTAGACGTTAGTCGAGTCCATGCCATGTCGTACTTCAGTACTTCTGCGTGCTCACGGGGACCCTACACGCTATTAGGCAGGTTACTAGTTTCTTAGTTTTGCTATTTGAGGAGCAAAATAACTGATGATGGTCGAAGTAAAGAGGATATAAAATGTAGACTGGCAATGGCAAGGAAAGCGTTTCTGAAGAAGAAAAATTTGTTAACATCGAGTATAGATTTAAGTGTAAGGATGTCGTTTCCGAAAGTATTTGTATGGAGTGTAGCCATGTGTGGAAGTGAAACATGGACGATAAATAGTTCAGACAATAAGAGAATAGAAGCTTTCGAAATGTGGTGCTACAGAAGAATGCTGAAGATTAGATGGGTAATTCACATAACTATTGAGGAGGCATTGAACAGAATTGGAGAGAAGAGAAATTTGTGGCACAACTTGACTAGTAGAAGGGATCGGTTGTTAGGGCATATTCTGAGGCATCAAGGGACTTCCAATTTAGTATTGGAGGGCAGCGTGGATGGTAAAAATCGTAGAGGGAGACCAAGAGATGAATATACTAAAGAGGTTCAGAAGGATGTAGCTTGCAGTAGGTACTGGGAGATGAAGAAACTTGCACAGGATAGAGTAGCATGGAGAGCTGCATCAAACCAGTCTCTGGACTGAAGACCACAACAACAACCAGTTTCTTTGCCTCTTCAGAGTAATTTACGTTTTTTTCATATAGTTCAATAATTTTCACCCTATATGTTTGATGGCTCTTTCTTAAGTTTGCACAACTGTCCGAACCTGACACAAATACAATACGTTCAAAGGAGGATACATATTCTTTCTTTGGTGGTACTTCCGATTCTTACGATGCAGATTTTCGAGTTCAAAGATTTTTTTTTCATTCTGAAGTTATTCGTGTGCTTAATTCTAATGAATGTGTTGGCTGACATCTGATCTCATTTGGATGTAGCAGTGGGGGGAAGATTGCACAGTAGCGCTCGAAACGGTAAATTACCACGTGCTAATAACATTTCACGAATGTTTCCACGCACATTCTTGCCCGACACGTAATTCTGAGTATCTCGGCACTGAGGTGCAGCTGAAAGAGGAAAAAGAAAAAAACCCTCACTCCTTTTGTTTTCTTGCAACTCATTTCCGCTCTGGCGAGTTGTTACGTCAGAGTGGAAACTTGGCAGCGAGCGGACGTGCGCCGGGCTGGCTGGAGGAGCAGACCTCAGCACCGCACATTTGTAACTGAGGCAGATGAAACTCCGGGCGCGAAGAAGCGGAGGTGTCGGAGAGGCGCTGGAGATTCAGCCGGGCGTGCCACGCACGTCTCACGGGAACCAGCGACGCGGCGCCGGGCCGCGCTGAATTCATTACAGGTGGGGCGTGCGGCGCGGGTTGCCGCAGTCCGAGGCGCCACACTGTGGGTCTGTGTGTGAGGCGGAGCAAGAGGTGTGCAGGGGGTAGCGGGCGCGGCTACGCCTGAACAGCGCGGGACTTAGGAGCCGAGCTTTATCTCGGTTGGTACGCAATGAAACACGGAAAGCTAATTTGTACCGCTCGTGTTTAAGACAAACTTCACAAGAAGGCAGTATCTCGGAATGCCGTGCGCCAGGTGCCACGGCCGCAGAAGGTGCGCCTCACGAGTTTGACTTTGGCCTTTGCGGTGGGTAACTCGTTACCAGAACCGTATAAGAGTCGTCCTTGTTACGAGCGAAGTTGCCAGAAATGTGCGGAAACGCATTCCTGGTGCTTGGACGCTCTCACAGTCGGACGGCACTGCGTGTGGTGGAGGTTTTGGCTACAAATTCCCAGTTTCACTGGCGTTTCTCGTCGCTGGAAGAAGTTTCAGTGCTGTGCTATATTGCTCGTGATCACTACATCAAAAAGGCGCAACTGCGTATTAGTGACATTGGGAGATCTCGTCTCTCCCTGACCAGGTTGTTTGGCTTATTTAAGACAACTGTTATGCCTCAAATCCTCCTCAAAGTTTTTGTACGGAGTAAGGCTTTAGGGCAGCGCTCTACATCGACGTTACTGATGCCCCTGCTAAAAAGAAGCGTGTGGCAAAGATACCACACGGCAATAGGATTTTTCTATTTTTTGTATTTATGGTAAGTGAAGGTCAGAACTCACATTACATTCCGCGAAAACAGTTCAACGCAGCTCTCAAAAATTCTCGAGAAAATCGATTCTGAAGTTTTCATACTATGTTTAATCGTTGATGGATGTATCCATCGTGACTGTAACTGTTGCACGCATTTAAACCAGACAAGCAACACCTGTGGGTGTTTTTAACCGTTTAAATGGTGAAAACGTTTTAGGAAACCTAGCATTTTCTGACAAAGCTAAATTCCGCGTGTGTGGTAAGATACACAAACACAATGTTCGCATCTGAGGCACAACTAATCTGCATACTGTTACGGAGGAGGTTGAAAGGTGGCTACACTGAGCCACAGCGCCAAAAATCGCGCCAGAGAGAGTATTGTTCCGCCGCCTCCACTGGCAGTGCGTGTTGAGAGGTAGTGGCAAGCAGTTCTTGCCGAGAGTTCTTGCCGAGAAGTTGTGCGGGACACTGCTTGTAGCAGAAGTCAGTGTGGGATGCGGTAGTGGACAGTGTTGTTCCATGTTTATGCAGTTATTGATGGGAGAGATAGCAGATGTTATTCTAATGGAGATATTGTAATGATCTGAGTGCTTTTCGTCAATATAAATTAAGGTAACTAACTACTGTTCTTTATTTTCTTATTATTGTGTGTCCTGAATAATGTGCCATTACAGGTTCAGTCAACAAAGCATCTGGCTTGTGTTCTTGTATTAGAGTGTAATTCTGCTTTCCTTACGCAATTGTAGTATTTCTAAATTTCTTTTATCACGTCAGTAAATGGTATTTAAAATTTCTTGTCTTGTTGAAGAAGAACCGTGCCAGATGTGCGTTGAGTCACACTCCCACACACAGAACAGTTATACTTGTGCTTTGGTTTCGTAGGTTTTATAGTTGCTGGGGACTTAATTAATTAATGGTGTTAACGAAAATTTCATTTCATTCTTTGTTGTCATTCTATGCAGTCAGATAGCGTAACAATTAGTCGTCAGGGCCAGCCGTTTACGAGACTTGCGTAACCGGACATACAGCTACAAAAATTATTTGCATTACATTTTATTAAGCCCCCATGCAAGGTATGTGACAGCCCGAAAGTGGGATTGTGGTGTTGTGTGATGACTGATTGCATTGTAGGACCATTTTCTCTCTAAAAAAACAGTTAATACTAACAGTACCTTGATACGCTGATATGCTGGAGCTCTTTGGGTCACTACAACTGGCCGACCGCCAAGACACAGCCGTTTCCCAGCAAGATGATGCGTCACCAGACTGGGCTCAGACTGTGCTAGTTGTTCTAGACCAGGTGTTTCCAGATTGCTGGATTGACAGGGATTGTCCAGTTCCTCGCCCTCCTAGGTCCGCTGACGTTAGACCGATGGACTTGTTTCTATTGGGGTATGTCAAGGACAAAATCAACCAAACGCCTGTCAATTACATCAGTGATTTGAAAGACCCAATCGTTGCTGTCATTGCCGTAGCTGATGCGGTTGTGTTGCAATGAGTGTGGAGAGAGCATGAATGTTATGCGCTCACGTGTCGAAATTGGTTGAACGGGATAAAGGCTCCGATAGTGTGTCTCACATGCTAAACTCGGGGTGACTATCTTAATTGGTTTGTACAACACCTTTTGTGAAAATGACAAATCTGAGTGTAGCGCGATCTCCTTGTGAGAAGAGTTGGGAAGAGGCGGGCGAAGCGGCCATGCCGGGCAAGTCGCTGTTGAGGTCCTGGCAGTTACAAGGTGCTGGCATGCCGCAGGGAATGCCTTGGCCTGTTCTCCGTGGAGGTGCCAGTCACCCCGTGAATTCTAATCTGTTTGCCATGTCGCTCCTTAAGGTTATAATAATTTTTGTGGGTTTCAGTTATCCTGATATTAGGTGAATGGTCAGTTGTTTTAACTGTGGAGAGGGAAAGTAACTTACGTCTTTCTAATGAAATAGTGTTGAAAGTGTCATACCTTGACTCTGTAATCCTAACTTAAAAACTAAACTCCGCATCATCCTCATCCCACAGGTGTCACTGGATACGTATATGGAGGGAAATCTGGTCAGCACACCGCTCTCCCGAACCGTATGTCAGTATACGAGGCCTGAGCCACTACTTCTCAATCAAGTAGACCCTCCGTTTGCCTCACAAGAACTGAGTGCAGCCTGCTTGCCAACAGCGCTCGGCACACCGGATGGTCTTCCATCGAAGTATTAGCCCAGCACGACAGCGCTTAACATCTATGATCTGACGGGAACTGGTGTTTTCGCTGTAGCAAGGCCATTGGCATAATCGTTCTTTAGTTACTGAAATTTCGATCATGCAATTAGAGCATACAGCATTTGAGTAATGAAGTCAACGCAGGCAAAGTGACCATATCTTCGGCGGCTCCTGACCACTTTGAAATGACGGTTACAGGGACAGTGTCTGCACACAAGGCTGTGGAGCAGAAGCGTTTTAATTCGGCAACATCATCTGTGATTTGCATGATTATAATTTATTTGTACAAGTTTAGCCAGTGAGTGCATGGACACAATTAATCAAATTTCTTTCTGTATGAAATACTCTAATGATGTGCTTATTACACAGTAAACAATTCCTAGTTAAGAAAAATGCGTCACAGTCCGTAATAAAGCAGATGGTAGTAAGAATTTCAGAAAGTTTTAGACTTAAGAAAATATGCGTCGAGCGCTTACCACAATATCTGTCAATAATTAGTGTACTGTTACCAGTCACTGTTTATTTATATCCACGACGCGTTTCAAAAGTTTAAACCTCCATCATCAGTTGGATTTACATTTGTTGGTACGGCATAGGTATCATGCTTTTTGGACGAACATATAGCACTGTATAGCGGAGAAACAAAACACTTTTTCAGAAAGTGCTTTTGGGCTTTCTTGATGAAAAAACTAAATGTGTATCTAGCAGTAAAAATTAATTAAGTAAAACAGAGCATCTCCAGTGGTCACAACTTCCTTTCACTGTCGTAACACGTCACATGTCAAATTTTGTAAACAAAGATGGCGTCCGGAAACTATTAGGTGCAAGCATCATATAGCCAGAGAGAAACAAAGTACAAAGTACAAAGAAAATAGATCATAACAACATTATTAGGGAATAAGTTTTAAAAGATTTTGGCGTTCTTTATTTTGAGGTGTTGAATACATACGTTGGATAAATGTTTTAGGTGGTAATTTGAATCCGATTTTATCAAGTTATACAGGGTGTTACAAAAAGGTGCGGCCAAACTTTCACGAATCATTCCTCACACACAAATAAAGAAAAGATGTTATATGGACATGTGTCCGAAAACGCTTAATTTCCATGTTAGAGCTCATTTTAGTTTCGTCAGTATGTACTCCAACGTGATCAAACTGTAAATTTTCACAATCAGCATGTGTGGGCTGACGAGAATCCGCACGCAATTGTGCAATGACGTCATTAACACAGATTTTCTGTGAACGTTTGGGCAGGAATCGTTGTTGATGTCTTGATTGGGCCCCATGTTCTTCCACCTACGCTCAATGGAGCACGTTATAAGGATTTCATATGGGTTACTCTACCTGTGCTGCTAGAGCATATGCCTTTACAAGTACGACACAACATGTGGTTCATGCGCGATGGAGCTCCTGCACATTTCAGTCGAAGTGTTCGTACGCTTCTCAACAACAGATTCGGTGACCGATGGATTGGTAGAGGCTGACCAATTCCATGGCCTCCACGCTCTCCTGACCTCAACCCTCTTGACTTTCATTTATGGGGACATTTGAAAGCTCTTGTCTACGCAACCCCGGTACCAAATGTAGGGACTCTTCGTGCTCGTATCGTGGACGGCTGTGATACAATACGCCATTCTCCAGGGCTGCATCAGCGCATCAGGGATTTCATGCGACGGAGGGTGGATGCATGTATCCTCGCTAACGGAGGACATTTTGAACATTTCCTGTAACAAAGTGTTTGAAGTCACGCTGGTACGTTCTGTTGCTGTGTGTTTCCATTCCATGATTAAAGCGGTTTGAAGAGAAGTATTAAAATGAGCTCTAACATGGAAAGTAAGCCTTTCCGGACACATGTCCACATAACATATTTTCTTTCTTTGTGTGTGAGGAATGTTTCCTGAAAGTTTGACCGTACCTTTTTGTAACACCCTGTATAGCTTAAAATTCATATTCGTTTATATAATCGGATGACATGTTGCAAACTTTAAGTATAATAATTATGTCGGCTACTGTGGTAAAATTAACAGTGACTAATTACAGTAAACTTGTTGTATCATTTGATGTCATTAACAGTCACGGAAAAGCCTAACCTAAAATGTTATCATTTAAAACAATTTATGTTTTGAAAATAATTTGAATAATCTTTGCAGTTTAAGAAAAATGCGCGCCTGGTGCTTATCAAGGCCTGTTAATAACCTTCCAACGAACAGCTGTAATTAAGAAGCATGCGCCACAGCGCTCACTATCTTTAACTGATAGAACTTCAGGTTAGAAGATATCTAAGATCGAAACGTGCCACGGCTCTCAACAAATGGTTAATTAAATACCAGCAAGTCTGTGCGAAGTAAGCTCCGAACTCACATGTTAACAGTCATCAGAATAAAGTCAGATGTGTTTAAAAACTAAAATGGATACATTAAAGTTAATGCTGTTTTACAGCTCCGGCCTCGAACCGACAGCAGACCGACAAGAAACGGCTTGGCCTTATCTAAACACCAGAACGTCGGTCGGTAAGAGAGCGGCACCAGACCCGTGGCCGACTAGGGCAGTGGAAACCTGCCCTAGGCTGTCTGGCGCCCGTTAACTAGGGAGATGAGAGAGGGCAACAGATGGACTGAACTATATCAAACATTTTAACTCAAGAAACTTTTAAAAAAGAGAATGAACAATTACAAATGAGGAATAAACCAATTTCACTTAAGGGAAGTGAGAGTGACGTTCCTACATTGGTCCGCATAAACAGTGTGTATACACATTAGCAATGGCTTTGAATTTAAGCTGCAAGAAACTGGGAACTCAACTACAAGTCGGACGGTTAATATTGTTCCCGTAAAATCAATAATATCAACCAGAAACAAGGTAGAATATTAGGCTTATAACAGCCCCAGCGGTCTAACAGTTATAACATAACATTTTGACTACCATGTATTACACTGATCGGGAATATTGGTTCTCTTAAGTGATGGCTTATTACACTTAAACAAATGCTACAATTCTTGTCCACAAGTTCCACTACGACTTCAAAGCAGCGCAGGAGGTTACCGGTTACATGTAAATATCCACTTATCCGACGAAACGTCTCGCCAGACTCAGAAACTGGAACTGGGAACATGGGTTGTCGAGATGTCCTGGATGGAAATCAACACCTGAGGGTCGTCACTCCTCCCAATCTTATATTGGAGTCTACACACCACACACGCCACCACGACGGAAGCAACAGCATCGAACAGGCCACGAGCCATCTCCTCGACTCCACACGCACCAGCACCTGCAACCATTCTGTTTTTAACGGCCCCACTTTCACAACGCGCCGTCCTCCTCTATATCCCAGCATCACTTGTTGCCTACATACCACCCGCGCCCTCTCTCATACTTCCCTCATATCAATAGCCAGCCTATTCTGCATGCAAGGATCGTGAACCGGCCCGCCAGAAATATATGGAATAGAGCGCCACAGATCACACTTGTGCAGGGGGAAAATGTAAAAACAACAGCCGAAAGAAGTGGAAAAGACAGCAAGTCCTCATAACTGCGACCTTAAAGCGACAAATAGAGAAAGAAGAGAAGAAAAAAGTAAAACGAACGGTATACGGAACGTAGCTGAAGAGAAGAAGCAGTAAAACAAAAAACCAAAAAAACAAAAACAAAAAAGTGCGAAGAGCAGGAAACCAACCGTAGACTAAATGAAGAATGTAGTTCTAACCACTGTATATTGCAAGTAATAAGTTGTGGCTGTAAGACGTGGACAATAACTGAATTCATTTGATTTCAACGATCAGGTCAGAGAGTGCATATACAGCGAAGAAATATTTACAAAATGAAGGCCAGAGCAGTAGTAGATTAAGTGCCGAGTGTACTCCCTCAGGGCCCAAAAATTCTTTACATCTGTTGAGGAAACCAGATAGGCTTTCACTTACGAAAAGTGTAAATAATTTAAATCGGTACATTTTTCACAGTAAAATACATTTAGTTGTTCATTAGAAGTTTTGTATCCCTTAATTTGAGTTTATAACTAAGTGGCCCTTGTAAATAATAGATTTAAGCTATCAGTCGTCCTTTTGAAATTTTATTGGTAGACCTAGATTTCAGCTAGAAACTAGCCACTCTCAATGCACTATCATTTTTGATCAATGCATGCAATGCCGGTTGGTCAGACTTCATCCACAGTTCATTGAATACTCAATTCGGTAGATGCTTGCTACTAGTTGTATGGGCAAGGACATGACGTCCTATTACTGCTACCTAGGCTATTATGTAATCGTTACATCCGAGTTTTTGGGTTCTAAATGTTAGTCTTTGTCTTAAATGTCTTGATTGCTTAAAGGATCAGGTACTGACTTCTGATACACCTGGTGACGGGGCTAAGTCCCCCAAACCGTGGTAGTGCGTAACGACTTCTGTGGTGTTAACACCTCGCTCAGTGAAAGTATTTGACGACTGGGGGCACTTGTTTACCACTAACAGGTTGCAGAGCAGTTGTGGATGTCCCACTAATAAAAAATGGTACTGAAATCTACATGCCACTAGCATCACACAGTGGAGTGTCTTCCTACCGTAACAATAAGCCATATGCATCATACTGTTCCCTATCTGAAGGCGAGTGAAAAGTACTTCAAAATGCCTCCGAATACAGAGATGTGACAGGTTTACCAACAGAAATCGGCCTTTTGCAGCGAACTATACGACAGTGCAGCGATAATGCAGCTGTTTTCGAGGGACGGCCTGCTGCATCCGCTGAATACTGAAAATGTGTGCTTATGTTGTTATAAACCAATCTTGCACGTAGTCTGCTCCCTTCATCTCATGTATGAAGTCTGGAATGAGCCAGGCCAGTTTTGCTTGATTCGAACAGCCTTGAAATAACACTTATTAATTTATTTATTTAATCGTATGGCTAGGGCCCCCCATCGGACAGACCGTCCGCCGGGTGTCGCTCTTTCAATTTGACACCACTTCGGCGATCTGCAGTCGATGAGGATGAGGACAGCACAACACCCAGTCCCAGGACGGAGAAAATTCCCCGACCCTGCCCGGAATCGAACTCGGGCACAGAGGATTGCCAATTCATCACGCTGACCATTCAGCTACCGGGGCCGGACACATTAATGGTATCCAGTGAATCATTGGCGCAAAAAGAAGGAGAATATATCGCCACTGATTTACTGCATCTCTCGTCTTGTAATTACTAGTTTGACTTTACTGATGTGAATTACTAGTGTCGTTACTTGATTTGAACTTAATACTGATCGCTCACGTGGCAGTGACGGTTTATTTACTATTAGGAAGTTCTACATGTTATCTGGGTGTTGCAATTTTTAACAATCGCGATAGCCACCATTTCTCTCTTTGCTGATATTATTATAAAGTTAAATACTTGTAAGTATATTTCAGGCTTGTGTACTAAGGCCGTTAGCGATTACCAGGGATTTAGTTTAGGGGCCTCTTGTGTGGTATCCGACCAGGTTATATGACGAGAGTTTAGTACATCCATTCCTGTAGGTAGTCGGTAGAGTTTAGATCAGGTCACACAGAATAATAAACAGCCACTCGACAGCAGATTCGACACACACTATTCGAACTTTGGCATGGCTATAGTAGTTGAAACGCGTTCACAGAGAAATCACTGATTTCCGGGGCTATGTTTATTATGATTATTTGATTCTTTCAATGCTTTCTAAGCCTTCGCCCCACTATAGTTTGTACCTCCTATAGTCAGACACCTAGTATACACTTTGTATTAACGACACATATTCTTACGCCTACAATTTAGATAGTTCACCATGATTATTTGTGTTCCGCTCAAAGGCCGGTTTTCTCATAGTACCTCTCAATGCCGTCCTGTCTATTTTCCTCTCCTCTTCAGGTCCGCGTAATTTGCGCTTCCTGTACTGTCGTCTAACATATCTCCCCCGTCCTCTCGCTCTCTTTCCACAAACTAGTCGTTACAAAGCGTCTTTTAGGAAGCACACCAGTCTCAGTGAATGTCCCATCCAGTTGTTCTCCTTCCTCGTATAACCTGCAGCAGTCAACTTCTCTCACCATCACTGGAGAACAATATTTCTTAACTCACGCTTTCCATCCAGTTTATCCTCCCCATCTCCTCCACATACGCATCTCAAATTAATCTAGCCTTTTTTCGTCCTTTTCTCTCATCAACCAAGTTTGTAGCCCATATAATGCCACACTCCAAACAAAACACTTGCCAAGATTTTTCCTCTGACCATTGTCTAAGTTGACACATAATAATCCCCTCTTTCGTTTGAATGCCCCATTCCATACAGCAATGAGGCTTTTCATCTCCTGATGACATCTTAAGTCATCAATGGTCGGACTTCCAAGATGTTTAAGTGCTCTTACTTGACTAATAATAACTTGTTCTATCTTAATATTTGTAAGTATCCTTCCCGCGCCTATCATCTTATTCTTTGTTGTACTATACTGATTCTCTTCTGACATTCCACGCAAGCTTCATTCACACGTTTTAGCATTTTATTGACAGTTCATCCACGTTCTGTCTCTAATATCATGTGAACAGCAAATGTAACACATTCTATTCTCTTCGCTCCAGTACACACTCCTCTTTTTCCATCTAAGTCTTTCATAATAATGTCTTCCACGTATAAGTTACGTCCTTTCAACATCGTGGTTTTAGAAAACGACCACAAGTCGCAAGTATTATTTTTTTATTTACCGGTTTCGCTCATCAAATGAACAAGGGCATCGTCGGATTACACACCGTGAAAGATACAAATTGAGATAATAAGGAAAAATTAACTGGGGTTGCGTAAAGTACGTATTCTATTTCCAGACTAGTGACCTACTTTTAAAGTTGTCTGACAACTCTAAAGTTCAAATTGGCTGTAGTATAGTACTTAAACTTACGTTTAAAGTACATTTACAGTACAGTAGTAAATGATAACACTGACAGCGCAAAAAAATTAAATTTACTGTACAACAGTACTTGTCCAAGGTATAGTGTATCCAAAAATAACTTAGATTTAATATTCGTCAGTGTCCTTCCGGTGCCGATCACCTTATACTTCGTTCGTTAAGTCACCATACTGGAGATACACGAGTCGTCAGTGTACGTTTTCCGTATTATCACAATTTTTACCATTGGCAATGTATATTCTGATGATACTATTGTATATTTTAGGAGTGCAGCCTCTTAAATAAAGAATAATAAGTGTGATTCTTAGGCTGTTTTCAAACATTTATTTTTGACAGTCGCTTTCCCTGCAGGCATTGCCCACTGCTTCCTACATTTTATTTCCAGTCCTCGCACTTACTTTGTGTTGTAAATGTAGTTACTGTACCAGTCGTCTCTCCTTCCAATCTGCTCATTTCTTCCTCAAAATGTGCATTAGCTGATTCCACTAAATTCCGTAGAAAGCTTTTTCCAAATCAATAAATACGGCATAAATGTCTCAGTCGTTCTCAATATATCTTTACCTTATTATTCTTAATAGGTCATTAGCCTCTCTACTCACATTTTCTTCTTCTAAATCTAAACTATTCCTCCACAACCCATCTATCATACTTCTCACACAGCCTTTTATTCAACACTCGCAGCAGTGCCTTTGCTACATGATAAACTGGATTGTAATGTATTTGAGGTATTTCTGTTTTTCTATATTGGTATAGTTGCCGTTGCAAACAAGTCATCAGACCATTCCACTTCGTCGTATACCTAACTCGTCAACGATTCCATATGATTTCGGATTTTTCATCTCTTTAAGCGCCTTTTCTACTTCCACTTCACAAATACTGTGCCGCTTTCCATCTTCCAGCACATGTTCCTCCTCTCCAACCTATATTTCACTTGGTATTTAATCCATCTTGTACAGGTATTCTATATATCCTGACCATGTGCTCAACTACATTACGATCAATACTGAAATATGAATTTACTTGTTAGAAACTTCTTTTGGGATATACCTTGTACTGCCGCTCCCGGTATTGGGGCGTCTTACAGCAGTCGCTTGTTGAGCCAGAGCACTAAATTAGATGTTTTCTGCTAAAGGTGCTAGTTCTCTTTGGCTGACGTCTGTTAACAGATTCTCAGAAGCGCCGTGGATTCATTTCGTTATGGATTCATTTCGGCAGTTTTAATTCCCAGCTCTGAAGATGAGGAAGTGAGTTGGGCAAAAGGGCCGCTACGCCGCGACGTGACGCGAAGCCGGCGCTTAATTAAAGCAGCACTGGTAATATTTACGAGGCGCTTAGAGAAACACTTGCCGCTCAAAGACGCCGTCGCTGGTTACGGCTTTCACATCGCTCCGGATTGCCTCCAGCCGCAAAAACAGGTACGACTCTGGGTCGCGACGGGCCTCCTAGACGTTCAGGTGACAAGTAGCTTTTGAATTACTGCTTGCAGCTGCGACACGTGCCCCATACACTTAGCAGTCAGTGTCCCGGTGTCACCACCCTCATTCAAGGCTCCTTGCCTCGCGCTTTCAGCTTCTCTAAACAAGTCTCTCTCACCCCGGGAAGCAGACACATCCGCTATCCCAAAGCGAAATGTTCTTTCATCTACGCAGTTTCCTCTGGTGCTGCTTAGCAAAAGCGACACCTCGAAGAACTGTTATGACATGTCTTTAACGTTACGTTTTAGTAAAGTTTACCGTCTCCCTCATACGAGAGACGTATATCAACAACATGCTACCGTTCACTCCACTTTTCATATGTGAAGACGTCGGCTTTAACATGGTATTTGTCGGTTCTCACTTTGCACATCTAAAAGTATGATGAAGACGTACCTAGGAAAAAGACTTTGTAAAAATAGCTGGTCTCCTCATGAGCGCTGCAGCCACGTAATATTTTCAACATTCAGTTGGGCGCCATTTTGGCGGGAAGGGTCTGGTAAGTTGAAGTCTAAGTAGCTTGTAAGGACACAGATCGAACATTGTATATTTATTGGTGTACACCCCAAGTATTTGTAAGTCATAACTGTACTCCCAACACCATCCACTGTACGTGAATACAAATGGTGAAGCGTTGTGCAGCCTTCAACTGTACGAATAAATTTTGTAAAGGAACCAACATTAGATCTGATTTTTATACATAAACTTGTTATTCTAGTTACTCAATCAGATGATAAAGATATGTTTTCCTCTTTACCGGTCGTCTCCTGCGCATATTAATTTAGAAAGAGCCATACTTTATAGCAGGATAGTAAGTTAAGAACTAGATGACCTTGATGTTGAGTTAGACTGATGAGGTCTTCCCACTTTGACGACTCACAATGTACTCAAGGTCACCTCCCTCCCCTACCACCATGGAACCAGCAGAAGTTCGTCAAGGTTATGCAGGGGAACCACACGCACACTTTAGGCAAATGCGCGAGTTATATTCAGAGTAATGACATAATAGATACTGGTCACATGGTCCTACCCACACACCTTATGCAAATAGACTCGTTACTAGTGGCATAGGAACAATGAGGAATTGGTACATCGCTGGAGGGAGTTGGCACCGCATTTGCACACACAAGTCACATCATTCCCGTAAATTTCGGGGAACGGGGTGATGAGCACATGCCACGTTCAGGCACACCCCAGATGCGTCCGATCGGCTTTAAATCTGGCGAGTTGGGGGGCCAGCACATCAACCGAAACTCGCCACTGTGTTCCTCGAACCACTCCAACACATTCCTGGCCTTGTGACATGGCACATTATCTTATTGAAAATTGCCACTAACATCAGGCAACATAACCGTCATGAAGTGATTTGCGTGGCCTACAACCGCTGTATGATTCTTCTAGGCCGTCACGGTGCCTTCCACGAGCTCCACTGGATCCATGGATGCTGACGTGTGTGTTCCCCAGAGCATAATGCAGCAGCCGCCTGCTTGTCTCCATCCCACAGTACAGATGTCAAGGAGCAGTTCCCCTGGAAGAGGACGGATTCGCGCCCTCACATCGGCATGATGATGAAGGTATCGGGATTCAGCAGACCATGCAACGCTTTGCCGTTGTGCCAACGGTCACGAGCCGATTTCAGTCGTAGTTACCGATGTCGTCGTGTTCTTAACATTGGCATTCACATTGGCACATCCACTAGTCGCCGTCTGCAGAAGCCTATCGTTATGAGTATTCGGTATTCTATGTGTGCAGTCACACTTGTGCTCTGCGCAGCATTAAAGCCTGATGTTAGTTCTGCCGCAGCTCGCTGCCTGTCCTGTATTACCAGTCCACGACGTCCGACGTGTGTATTGTTCTGTGACCGCCCAACCCCAAGTGTGGACGTGGTTCCTCCTTGGTTTGTTCAAGTGTTGAAAACATTCACCACAGCACTCCTCGAACACTCGACAAGTAGTGTGCTTTCCGAAATGCTCATGCTGAGCCTTTGCGCCATAACAATCTGCTTTCCGTCAGACTCAGATCGCGCGCCTTCCCCATTCTACACACGGACATCAGACTCACTAATACTAAATGCATCGTGCGTGTGTCTGACTAGCAGTCATTCCTCGTAAGGTGACGTTGCTATCGCGTGGATGGGTTTATAGACATAGTAGGTCGGTGTAGGGGGGTGTAGGGGGGGATCAGTGTATAGTTCTGTTATTGCTTGAACCTAGTCAGTTGTACTCTGTACTGAAATGATTTCCAAACAATAACGCCGATATTAAAAAGGTCATGGTTTATTGACAGTAGTTTTTACTTTTCTGCTAATAATGTTTGTAAGTTAATTAATAATATTATTTTCTTAATCCATAGCTTACTTCCAAATTTTTAACAATAAATTACTTTTACTTAGATTTTAAAATAACTGATTGTACATGTCCTTTAAAACTAGTACTGTCAGGAACTGTGGTCCTATCCACAATAAAACTAGAACTGAAATACTATGTTTACCATAGAATTATTCGTTTCTAATTTGTTTCAATATTTACATTTCTTTCATTGTACAGTACATCGTCTATTTAAATTTCTTTCCATTTACATTATACAGGGCTATTACAAATGATTGAAGCGATTTCATAAATTTACTGTAGCTCCATTCATTGAAATATGGTCACGACACACTACAGATACGTAGAAAAACTCATAAAGTTTTGTTCGGCTGAAGCCGCACTTCGGGTTTCTGCCGCCAGAGTGCTCGAGAGCGCAGTGAGACAAAATGGCGACAGGAGCCGAGAAAGCGTATGTCGTGCTTGAAATGCACTCACATCAGTCGGTCATAACAGTGCAACGACACTTCAGGACGAAGTTCAACAAAGATCCACCAACTGCTAACTCAATTCGGCGATGGTATGCGCAGTTTAAAGCTTCTGGATGCCTCTGTAAGGGGAAATCAACGGGTCGGCCTGCAGTGAGCGAAGAAACGGTTGAACGCGTGCGGGCAAGTTTCACGCGTAGCCCGCGGAAGTCGACGAATAAAGCAAGCAGGGAGCTAAACGTACCACAGCCGAGGGTTTGGAAAATCTTACGGAAAAGGCATTTCTTAAACAGGAGATTGGAAAACCGATGAATCGGTCATGGTGGAGATCATGATCAGCAATTCATGTCATGGCCTCCACGCTCTCCCGACGTAACCCCATGCGATTTCTTTCTGTGGGTTTATGTGAAAGATTCAGTGTTTAAACCTCCTCTAGCAAGAAACGTGCCAGAACTGCGAGCTCGCATCAACGATGGTTTCGAACTCATTGATGGGGACATGCTGCGCCGAGTGTGGGAGGAACTTAATTATCGGCTCGATGTCTGCCGAACCACTAAAGGGCCACATATCGAACATTTGTGAATACCTAAAAAAACTTGTTGAGTTTTTATATGTGTGTGCAAAGCATTGTGAAAATATCTCAAATAATAAAGTTATTGTAGAGCTGTGGAATCGCTTCAATCATTTGTAATAACCCTGTATATGTAGTATTTTCATTTCTTTCAGTTTACCAAATTTTTATATTTAACGAAAGATTTATCTTTGTTTGTAGTATATGTACTGTATTTCCATTTGTTTCAGGGTACCGAGTGTTCATATTCCAATCAGTGATTTATTTTCTGTGTACTATCTACACGTAGTGAATGAGGAGTAGAAGCATCAGATGAAGAAACTTACATACGTACACACACAAGCGCGCGCGCGCGTGAGCGGACATATCGCTTGTAATCGTCAACCACGACAGCCTCGTGCACCCTTAAGCTGCCTCTGGGTGGCACCTGTGCTATTCAGTCATCTTTTTCACAAACTCCATCATTCCTTTCGTCGTTTATCAGGCCGATAACGTTCTTACTTTGAGGCTTTATTCCAAAAGGAATATGGACCGCATATCCCGACGTGTTGAGTGTTTCAGACTTGAATCTCATTGATTCATTTGGATCACAACCTTTCCTCCATTAGGCGAAACTCGTTGTATCGATATGCAGAAACTTGGAATCAGCGCAGTTTGGCCTGGCATAGTCATAGTGAAAGCGGTATATGTGAAGCTTGAAGAAGCTCAGAGCTCACATAACAAGACAGATAGGCTTGCTGAACTGCACTGAAACTTTGGATGTCTCCACGGTGACTAGTCATTCACTGAAGGTGGTGAACGTTTTTGAGATTTATCTGGCGACGTAATCTATAGCGCCAAACACTCATACCAACGGTAAACTAAATGAATTTTGCGGTAATCTCTAACATTCTCCATGTTCATTAATTTGTAAAATTCTTTTCATATGTCACGTGTTTGCAAGAGCTCTCTGGTTGGTGTTTAAATCAATATACTCCATCAGTCAGGGACCCTTGGCGAAGGAGATTCCGCGGGGGGCATTTCGGTGCCAAACCTTAGACATCGCTCTAGATTTCTTTGTGGATAATGTATGTTGCTCTGCTCATCATGACAGTGAATCGGATGTTCCAGCTCTACGTCTATAATATATCGCTCACTTGCTTACTCAGCCACGTCATAGATATTTTCCTTCAGTATGGTGGTTTCCCCTTCGGGCATCCGTCGGAATCCACGTTGTTTACATCCAGAAAAAGGATTTAACTTAAATCTTCAGATAGCCTGTACTCCTTATTCATTCACGGTTACTTGCCTTAGCGTACCTGTGCACGCAGTGGTGGAATAGGGCCTACAATCCATAAATTTCTCTTAGTTGTCCGTGAAGAGGTGTTCATCAATGTTCATGTATAATGTAGCATATACTCCTATACTGCCAAAGCATGAATGTTGAATGCTGCCGTGTTCACAATCCACATCAGTTATGGTAGTACCTGTCAATTTATTGGAAAATGCAGTTGTATCGGGCAACGTCGTTCCGTCGAATCTCTTCATTGAATACAAGTATTCGTATCAGAAGACACCCTTCATCGTCACAAACTGAATCCGGAAGAGAGAGTGCAATGCTTGCTGTGTGGTCTCTCAATGGTGGAGTTTCCAGCTTCCCGTATTATTTGACAGACAGTAAACTTTGGCAATTTTTTCTGCAGAGGAAAGTCTTTCTTAAGGGATTCTTCTCCAAGACGCTAATAGAAGTTCAACTCCTGTGGGTGACATGAAGAAATGTGGAACTCTTGGTCTGAAAGTGAAGTAAAGCAACACACTTCGGCTGGACGACGACCGAGGCAGTCGTGGGCTACACGTACTGCGCACATGTCTTCCGTAGTTGCCGATGTAGCAGCCTCCTAATCACGGTACGTTATGGCAGCAAAGCAAGACGAAATGTTGATGGTGAGGCAGAAGTAGGGACGTCTGCAGTTAAAGCAAGCGGATGTTATTCTAAATCGCGCGTCTATGTTTCAACCACGACTCAGCTATTTTGGCTCCTGCCTATATTATCCTAACCAGACCAGTACGGGGCAGTCATCTTTCCAGTGCGAAACCATATACTTTATTTACTTGAATAACCTCGTGAGTTAGTCATAAAACTATTTTCTTCGCTTCTCCACGGACTTTTTAATTGCATTAACTACAAGAATTTTATGCTCCGTTTGCCTCTGATGTCGCAAGTGTGAGATATTTGATCACAACTTTCGTTTCAAGTGTTTTGTTTCTCCTGTGGAGTGCCTCATAATGAATGATGGTCGAAGTAATCAATCCTTCAATCGAATGCCAAGAGATGAATATCTCTCATACCCTTTATCACTGTGGATCAAAAGGACGAGCACTTCCAAGACTCATTGTCAGAATCAATGAACTTCAATTCGTTTCCACTGAGCACAGTTTATCACAGTACATCTGAGTCGGAGAGGGAAGATCTACGTACCGAGAGAGTTCACCCGATTCAGATCAGAGACACGATTTATTTTAATCTCTCCCCAGTGGCGTCTTGCAATATGTTTAGGTGTTTCATACTAGGGACTTTCAGACGCAGCACTTAATTTTTCAGAAGGGATACTTCGCTGACTTTTGTTGTTCTGGCTGAAGACTGGTTTGATGCAGTTATCCCCTATCCTGTGAAAGCCTCTTCCGAACAATTACTGCAACTTACACTCTTCTGAATCTTCTCGATTTTTACTCCCCACGCCTTCCTCCAATCCTAAATTGGTGATCCATGGATGTCTCATTTGTCTTCTCCCGAGCTCTGTTCAAAACCTTCTCATTTGTTACACAATGTTCTGCCCCAATCTTCTGCATTCTTCTGTAGCATCACATTTCAAAAGAGTCCATTCTCTTCTTGTCTAAGCTTTTTATTACTCATGTTTCACTTCCATACACTGCTACTCTCCAGACACATTCTTTCAGAGAATACTTCCTAACATTTAAATCAAGATTCAAGGTTAAAAAATTTCTCTTCTTCAGAAGCACTTTTCTCTAAATTATCACTTTACCAGCCCACATTTTATATCCTCTCTACTTCGGCTGCCCAAATAACAAAACTCACCTACTCCTTTAAGTGTCTCCTCTCCTAATCCGATTCCCTCATCATCACATGATTTAAGTAGACTACCGTCTATTATCCTTGTTTTCCTTTTGTTGATGTTCGTCTTATGTCCACTTTTCAAGACACAGTCCGTTCCGTTCAACTGCTCTTCCCAGTTCTTTACTGTCTCTGAAAGCAGTGGAATGTCATAGGCAAACCTCAAAATTTTTATTTCATCTCCCTGTAGTTTAATATCTACTCGAAATTTTTCTTTGGTGTCCTTTCGTGCTTGCTCAATGTACAGATTGAATTACGTCGGTGATAAGCTACAACCCTCTCTTATTCCCTCCTCAGCCACTCCTTCTCTTTCGTTCTCCTCGACTTAACTGCCGTCTGGTTACTGTAGGAGTTGTATGTTTACAAATGCTCCCTGCATTTTACCCCTGCTTACTGCAGAATTTCAAAGAGGGCAGCCGGCCGGAGTGGCCGAGCGGTTCTAGGCGCTACAGTCTGGAACCGCGCGACCGCTACGGTCGCAGGTTCGAATCCTGCCTCGGGCATGTATGTGTGTGATGTCCTTAGGTTAGTTAGGTTTAAGTAGTTCTAAGTTCTAGGGGACTAATGACCACAGAAGTTAAGTCCCATAGTGCTCAGAGCCATTTGAACCATTTTTGAACCAAAGAGGGCACTCCAGTGAACATTATCAAAAGCTGACTCTGTGTCTACAAATGCTATAAACGTATGTTTTCCTTTCCTTAATCTATCGCCTACGACAAGTGGTAGGTTCCGTACTGCCTCGCGTGTTCCTACATTTCTCCGAAATCCATACTGATCTTCCCTGATATCGGCTTCCGCCAGTTTTTCCATTCTTCCGTAAATAAGTCTTCTTAGTATTTTGCAGCCACCTCTTATTAATATGATAGTTCGGTGATACACACGCTTGTCAGCATCTGCGTTCTTCGCGATTGGTATATTATATTGTGAATTTTATCCGTAGTGGATGCTGTTGATCTCCATGACTGTTCCATTACAGTGTGAAGAAAAATTTCCGCTACGTCACAATGAAAGATTATTTATTCGTCACACGGTCGGTTCGGTGCTTGTGCCCATTCTAAGGAGTTTATCCATTCATGTACATGTTTATACTGTTGGATATCAATAAAGATGAAGCATCATTATTAAAATTACTCTGTGGTGATAGTTTTTTCACTTAGTTGCACATTTGTTATCTTCTTCACGTTCATACTTCAGTTTTATAAAGTTAAGTTACTTATTTCACTATTACGACGTGAACTCGTGAAATACACTGTGTTTACCTACAAACATATAGGCTATTTGGATATGAAAATAATAACAAGTGTGCAACTAAGTGGAAAAACTGTTAACAAAGAGTAATTATAATAATAATGCTTCATCTTTATTGATCTCCACCAATATAAACATTTACATGAATCAATAAACACCTGAGGATGGGCACAAGCCCGAAACCGGTCGTGTGACGAACAAATAATCTTTTATTTCGACTGGTAGTGGAAATTTTTCCACACCCTATATTATATTTTTCTTGAAGTCTGAGGGTAGTTCGCCTGTCTCGTACATCTTGCACACCAAATGGAAGGGTTTTGTCGCAGCTGGCTTTCCCAAGGCTATCAGTAGTTCTGACGGAATGTCGTCTACTATCGGGGTCTTGTTTCGACTCAGGTCTTTCACTGTTCTATCAAATTCTTCTCGAAGTATCGTAACTCCCATCTCATCTACACCTACGTCCTCTTTCAGTTCTATAACATTGCCTTCAAGTTCATCTTCCCTGTATAGACCCGTTATATACTCCTTCAACCTTTCAGATTTCCCTTCTTCGCATAGGACTGTTTTCCCATCTGAGTTTTTGACATACACGCAGTTTCTCTTTTCTCCTAAGGCCTCATTAATATTACTGCAGGCGATATTCATCTTTTCCCTTATGCTTATAAATCTTTTCATTTGTCCTCTAACCGTTACTGCTTTCTCACTTTTCACTTTGTGTCAGTCTCACTTTTAGACATTTGTATTCCCCTTCGGCTTTTTTATTTGCTAAATGATTTACACGGGAAGTTATCACATTCACAAACTACAAATATAATATATTCTGCATCATTTAGTCGGTCATCCTATATGTAACAGTTTAATCTTGGGGAGCAAAGAAATAATCTTGAGAAACTTCATTATCTGTCCTTTACTGAAATGGAGACTAAGTGTATCAGCTGTAAATATGACATTGCTGTTTTCCTGAACATCCCCGTATCTGTACTAACTATGCCTACAACATCCAAAAACTTATAAAAGGTATGGGCAAAAGAACAAATATTATTACTTATGATGTGAGATTTGTAGAACCATTCTCCGCTGCCAGAATAGTATGCTCTCAATTTCTAATTCGCGACCACGGGAATGATAATTGCATCAAGACATCGGACGTCTTTGAGAATTAATAATTATGTTCTGAAAAAGTTTGCTACCGTTAGCAACCATCTGCATGAGATTACTTGTAAAACTGATGATTATTATTCTCTGAAATTAACACACGTACACAATTTCATGTAAACATACTTACTATTAACGAAAACTACAAACTCTGACATAGGCAGTAGCCAAGACAGGAGACAGACAACAATGTGTCCCTGCAGAACAAGCGAGAGAGAGTGATAATACCAAGTGATAAGAAACTCACAAAAATTCAGGGATAGCATTTTGTTCATTTTGACCGCAGTCAGTGATATACACCAAGTCTGCTTTCTCTGGTCATGCAAAGTCATTGCATTACGTATTTTAAATAGCATTCATAATGAAAAGTACAAATCACGTGATGTATCCTTTGAATGTGGACTCCAATCTCTCCGATTTTGCATTCATGATATTTCGAGACATATATGTCCGACGAGTATTTTCCTTCACTTCCCTGGGAACGTATAATTTCGGAACATCAACAAGAAGTCAATGATTTAAATAGAAAGTTAATTATCATTCTTTTGTCTAGATCGTTTTAGCATAAGCTCACAGTTTGTTAATCATTACTCATGGTTTCTTCGCTTTCATTTTAGTTCGACTTGAAGTCACCTCGCACTTGTCACACAAGAGTTTTAAGCACTTCGTTCTATTTTAGTGTGTTCGTTCAACATCTATTAGAAAGTTATAAAAAAATTATTTTCAGTATTTTCTTGAATGAAATTTGAGGTAAAATGTAGTACATTTATATTTGATTGTGATGATGCTCGTGTTAGAAATGAGATCAGGAGCGACGAGTCACAGTACAATGATGGAACGACCAGGGATCCGTTGGATGAACCGGGAGTCTACAGGAAAGTCTTTCAGGACGTCCAGGTAATTCAAATGGTTCAAATGGCTCTGAGTACTATGGGACTTAACATCTGAGGTCATCACGCCTTAGAACTTAGAACTACTTAAACCTAACTAACCTAAGAACATCACACACATCCATGCCCGAGGCAGGATTCGAACCTGAGACCGTAGTGGTCGCGCGGTTCCAGACTAAAGCGCCTAGAAGCGCTCGGCCACACCGGCCGGTGTTTTGACTCTTACTATGCTTTCATTATATGAGATAACTGATTGCTATTTCAGAGCTGAAAAGTTTGTGGGAAAAAAGTTGCATGGCGGAGCGGGAGCCATAATATGACATTGGTGTTTTTTTGCTAGGTGGGGGTCGCTTCAGAGATATGAATGTCAACTGTGTTTTTTTTTATGGGCTGCTAAAGTTTGGTACTTATTTTCTGATAGTAGACGAATCCAATGCTGTCTAACACTATGCTCTTTGAAGGCCAACGATGTTCACAAAGGTGACTTGAACGCCCATTTACAGAAGGTGTTCGAAGTGATGACCATTGGTTTCAATGCAGTGTTGCATTCTTCTTATCATGGATTGAGTGGTATTCCTTATCACATCGTCACTTATCGAAGCACATACTCTGACAATTCTCTCTCCCATATCTTCAGGTGTAACTGGAACGCCTTTATAAACAATGTCTTTTACGAATCCCCACATGAAAAAATCCAGAGGCGTCAAGTCTGGCGAACGAGCTGCCCACGACACATCTCCTCCTCCGCTTCCGCTCCAACAATTTGGGAATTATCTCTGCAACTCATTTGTAGCCCTCAGCGAAAAATGTTCCGGACACACATAGTGCTGATACCACGTTCTGTTCCTTGCTCCTATCGGGAATTTCTTCCAATAGCAGACCAAATGTTTCTCACAGGAATGTGGTGTACTTGCTACCATTAAGATTTCCTTCGATGAAATAGGGGCCCATAATTCTGTCCTCCAGAATGCCATACCATGCATTCACCGACCACGCTTTTTGGTGTGTAACTTCCAACAGCCAACATGGATTTTCAGTTGCCCAATAATTGTATTGTACTGTATGTTAACTGGGGGCCTAGAAACGACCGAGAGGCTCCGTCCCCACCACAGCCGCAGTGGTCCACAACCCCACGACGACTACCGCAGTTCACTTCACCCCTCCACTGCCCAACACCGAGCCACTGTTGCAGGGTTATTATGCCTTTCGGGCCCCGGTACCCCCCCCCCCCCCCCCGGGAACGTCTCACACCAGACTATTGTAACTCCTATGTTTGCGTGATAATGGTGGTGTATGCATACGTGGAGAACTTGTTTGCATAGCAATCGCCAACATAGTGCAGCTGAGACGGAATAAGGGGAACCAGCCGGCATTCGCCTAGGCAGATGGAAAACCGCCTAAAAACCATCCACAGACTGGCCGGCTCACTGGACCTTGACACAAGGCCGCCGGGCGGATGCGTGCCGGGGACCGGGCGCTCCTTCCCAGTCCGGAAAGCCGAGCGTTAGACCACATGGCTGTCCGGGTGGCTGTCCAATAATAGATGATATGCAAATTAACATTTCCATGTTTCGTGAATGTGGCCTCGTCAGTAAATAAAATCAAATTATATAATTTCCTAGGCTTTCGCGGCCAGTCAGTCGACATAAAAGTTTTCCGAGTATGGTACCGCGTCATAATGTATAAAACGACTGCTGCTGGAGAAAAGTCAACTTTTCGGCCACGCTTGCAGTGGCCTTCTTCTGGGCTACTGACGCTGAAGAAGGCCGCTGCAACCGTGGCTTAAACGTTGGTTTTTCTCCAGCAGCAGTAGTTTTATACATTACGACGTGGTACCATACCCAGAAAACTTTTAGGTCGAAAATCAGTAAACGTGTCATCCCTCTGAATCTGAAGTTGAGCCCATCGGCAGAATTCAATGAGACGCATACAATCCGTACCATTTAATTCTTGGTGGAGACTGATATGGCAAGGAAGATATTTATGGTGATACAGAACATGAGCAACACCACTCTGGCTCATGCCAGATTCCCTTGCCATTCCGCTATGTGTATTGTAGTAATTTTCTGCATTCTACCCTCACTGGTAATGCATCGGCTCACTCATAACTGTGTCTTTAACAAATCTGACTCAATCTCCGACACAGCAGACAATTACTTTAATTATTTTACTAACACATTTTTCTTACATCATCCGATCACCTTGTGTCTGTAAAAGTCTTTACTGCATGTATACTATGCAACCAAGAAAATGAAATTGTTTCATCACCGTCTATTACAAAAATATTCCTTCAACATTTATTTCGATGTTAGTCATTCTGTCATTAGAAATCTTCATTATCTATACTCGTTTGAGCTAATTATTGGTCTGTTTATATATTTATATTTCAGAAATCGTACAATGCTTATCCCAGTTTTGCTTATCATATTTAAAATTACATGACAGAAAACTTACCCAACAATGCAGGCAGAACATTCATTGACCCAGATTCAGTTACTTGACTGTCGAATAAAATTCTTAGATTATAGGCTAACACATTGACATTAAACTTTAGCTTACAACATTATTTTCTGCCTAAACATTTTCAGTACTATCACTTAATCCTTCAACAGATTATTTTGTAGGGATATAGCATGTGGAAGGATATACACGTTACTTGTGAAGTTCTTTACATAAACTTGCTCAAATAGCACACAAAATTCTCTGTTGCCATACTACTCAAACGTTTTCCTTTGGCAGGTCAAGTGCACGTTTTCACCCAAATGGGAGACAAGTCATCTATGTCCTAACTCCTGTTGCTACACTAGTAACATCTGTATATGGATTACACATACATTCTGATGTACTTGCATCCAAGGAATTCTTCTATAAAAACTACAATTTTAATGGGTAATGGTAATTTACATTCAGAGTTTCTTAACGTTGTTAATTGAGCATAAAATTATATTCACTGTAATTCAAGCGTTCTGTCAATACATGCATTCAGCTAATAGTAGCTGCCATTTCTTATTCTTTCTTAATAATAGTGAAGATACTGTGCTTGCACCCTGCGACACCTCTAGTCATGCCGTGCCATTGGCAGATTAGTATTTTCCGACAGAGGTCAAAACTTGTTTATCTTCTCTTCCAAGACTCCCTCAGCTCATGGCATACGTGGAATGGGGTTCAGCGATTCATTTTTTTTTCCCCTTTCATTAAATGAGCTGAAGTATGTGAAGTGGAATATATAGGAAGATTATTCACTATTTCTGCGAACGCAGCTAGAAATTCTACACATTTGGTCTGTTTATGAGGCGCATAGGTCCTCATACAACCATTAAACTCATGTAAGATCCATTCCATGTGGTTGGCTTGTGTGTTGAGTCAACACACCAATTTTTGCCTAATTTTCGGATGTTTCAAAAATTCCCTCCATTTGCGACAAGTGAAATTAGATGCGTTGTCTGACATAATCGATACATCTTTGCCTACCATATGAATGTAGTCATTTACTATCCTCCTAATGATTGGGGTGGCAGCAGTTGATTTCACTGCATGGAACTTGCCATACATAGAAAATATAGGTGAAATATAAGCCAACAATATATTTAATGGCCCCAACGGCAGGAAGTAGTGGCCCTGAAAGGTCAACACAAACAATATTTAGTGGTTTTTTAGGTAATATTGAATGCAGTTTCGAACAGATGAGATATCCGTCTTGTAGAACAAAACACCTTCATATAAATGGTAATATTGTTGTATCTTGGTATAAGTTCCTTGCTGAAGAAGAAGCCTCACCCTATTCCACCTAGGGTCTTTACATCATTTTCCGTCACATGTCTAGGAAATATTGCTTATGCTTTGAATATTTCTTCAGTATAATCTTGAATTCCGAGGTTTGTTGTACCATGTAATCAAATGTTGGTAATCCCCAAGGCAATCGCGATAAGGTGTTAGCAGTGATATTAACATTTCCTGTTGCGAAAATAATGTCAAAGTTACATGACTGAACAAACAGTGTCCAATGGGCAATATGATTGCATAATATCCCCATTCGCACTCAGATAATGTCCGACTGAAGTTGATTATCCCCATTTCACCTATTCCTTCATTGGGTATAAGTTGATATGCCTCCAGCCCAGATTATGAGCCACCAAATGTAAATCAAAAGCCTTTCGACATGTAGGGATGATAAAATACGTTGAAGTATACAAAAAAAGAAATGATCGTATGGCATTGTTGACTGGGGGGCCCCATGCAGGGAAGTTTGGCCGCCATATTGCAAGTCCTTTTTAGTTGACGCACTTCGGTGACTTGCTAGTCAATGATGATGAAAAGATGACGAGGGACACACAACACCCCGTCATGACGAGGCAGAGAAAATACCGAACACCACGGGGAATCGAACCCGCGAGCGCGGGAAGCGAGAACACTACCGCAAGACCACGAGCTGCGGCAGGGTGTATTAACTCATGCTGCGTAGCTTGAAAGTCTTCCTTGAAACACGGCGTTCAGTTCCACGGACTATTCTTCTTTAAAGGCCTAATAAGGCATTGCTATTCAACAACTGATGTGGCACAAATCTCCTAAAAAATGAGCATAACCCTATAAAGCCTTTCAGCTGTCGTTTGTTCCTTGGAAACGGAAAGTTCATAAGAGCATCCAATTTCACAGGATCGGATGTGACACCTTCAGACATCCTTGGGTAACACAGAGGATACTGAATTTAATCGATGAGAGAAGAAAAGATAAAAATGCGATAAATGAAGCACCCGAAAGGCAATATAAACGACTAAAAAATGAGATCGCATCCCCCCCTCAGATTTAGTTATAAGTTGGCACAGTGGATAGGCCTTGAAAAACTGAACACAGATCAATCGAGAAAACAGGAAGAAGTTGTGTGGAACTATAAAAAAATAAGCAAAATATACAAACTGAGTAGTCCACGTGCAAGATAGGCAACATCAAGGACAGCTTGAGCTCAGGAGCGCCGTGGTCCCGTGGTTAGCGTGAGCAGCGGCGAAACGAGAGGTCCTTGGTTCAAGTCTTCCCTCGAGTGAAGAGTTAAACTTTTTATTTTCAGACAATCATCAAATTTCAAGCACTCACACATAATCAACTTCGCTCTCCAGAATTCCAGGACATGTTCAGATTTCCTTGGACATATGCAGGATTTGACTGTCTACACAGGGAAAAATTTAAAAATGTTAAGGACATGTGTTTTGACAGAGCACAGGGAAAACTGTGCGACTGTGAAACTGCTGGATTCATTTGTTGCAGTTTATGTGACAAACTCCTATGTTTTCAACACTTTTTTGGGAGTGATTATTACGTCCACAAGAAAACCTAAATCGGGCAAGGTAGAAGAATGTTTTTACCCATTCGCCAAGTGTACAAGTTCGGTGGGTCGACAACATATTCCTGTCATGTTACGCACATGCCGTCACCAGTGTCGTATAGAATCGGTTGACCTATGAACTTGCAATCAAATGTTTTCGGTTCCCATTGGAGAGGCACGTACTTTCGTCTACTAATCGCATGGTTTTCGCGGTGCGGTCGCAAAACACAGGCACTAAACTTATTACAGTGAACAGAGACGTCAATGAACGAACGGACAGATCAAAACTTTGCGAAAATAAAGAAAGTAAACTTTGCACTCGAGGGAATACTTGCACCAAGGACCTCTCGTTCCACAGCTGCTCACGCTAACCACGGGACAACGGCGCTCCTGTGCTCACATACTCCTTGATGTTGCTTATCTTGCGCATGGACTACTAAGTTTGTATATTTTGCTTATTTTTTTCATAGTTACACACAACTTTTCCTGTTTTCTCGATTGATCTGTTTTCAGTTTTTCAAGGCCTATCCACTGTGCCAACTTATAACTAAATCTGAGGGGAGGGGGGTGCGATGGGGAGGTTCCCTTGTAAGTAAGGATGTACAAGCATATATCACTAGAGGTATGACATACTACCTACAAGAAAACTGAAGACAACTTTGGAGTAAAGAGAACCGCCTCTACGAATATCAAGAGCTCAGATGGAAAGCCAGTCCTAAGCAGAGAAGGGATAGCAGAGGAATGGAAGGAGTAAATAGAAGATCAGTACAAGGGAGATGTAGTTGAGGGCATGGGAATGGAAGAGGACGTAGAGGAAGATGAGATGGGAGATATGACACTGCGTGAAGAATTTCACAGAGCACTGAACGACGTAAGTGGAAACTAGGACCTGGGAGTAGACAACATTCCTTTAGAGCGAGTGATAGACTTAGAAGAGCCAGCCTTGATAAAACTCTTCTATCTGGTGCGCAAGATGTATGAGATTGTCGAAATACACTCAGACTTCAATAAGAATTTAATAATCCCAATTTCAAAGAAAGTAGGTGGTGACAGGTGTGAAAATCACCGAACTATCAGTTTAAGAAGTCACGGCTGCAAAATACTAACACGAATCCTTCGCAGAAGAATGGAAGACCTGATAGAAGCCGACCTCGGGGAAGATCGGTTTAGAACCCGAAAAAATGTAGTAGCACGTGAGACAATACTGATTCTACGATTTGTCGTAGAAGATAGGTTAAGGAAAAGCAAAACTATGTAGCATTTGTAGACTTAGAGAAAGCTTTTGACAATGTTGTCTGGAATACTCTCTTCCGAATTCTAAAGGTGGCAGAGGTAAAACACAGGGAGCGAAAGGTTGTTTACACTTATGCACAGGAACCAGATAGCAGTTATAAGAGTCGAGGGGCCCAAAAGGGAGGCAGAGGTTGAGAAGGGAGTGAGACAGGGTTGTAGCCTATCAACGATGTTATTCAATCTGTATCTTTAGCAAGCAGTTAAGGAAACAAATGAAAAATTTGGAGTAGCAATTAAACTCCAGGGAGAATAAATAAAAACTTTGAGGTTTTCCTATGACATAATTCTGTCAGAGGCAGCAAAGGATTTGGAAGAGCAGTTGAACCGAATAGACAGTATCTTAAAAAGAGAATGTAAGATAAACATCAACGATAGCAAAACAAGGATAACCGACTGCAGTACAATAAAATCAAGTTTTGTTCAGGGTATTAGATAAAGAAATGAGACATTTATAGCAGAAAATGAGTTTTACTATTTGGGAAGAAAAGTAACTGATGATGGTCGAATTAGGGAGGATATAAAATGTACACTTGCAATGGCAAGAAAAGAGTTTCTGAAGAAGAGAAATTTGTGAACATCGAGTATAGATTTTAGCGTCAGGGAGTCCTTTCTGAAAGTATGTATATGAAGTGAAACGTGGACGATAAACAGTTTAGACACGAAGAGAAAAGAAGCTTTTGAAATGTGGTGCTACAGAAGAATGCTGAAGGTTGGAAGGGTAGATCACGTAGCTAATCAGAAGGTACTAAACAGGGAGAAGAGAAATTTGTGGTAGAACCTGACTAAAAGATGGGATCGGTTTTTGGGGTACATTCTGAGGCATGGGGAAGGGATCACCCTCAGATTCAGAGGGATGTAGGTTGCAGTAGTTAGAGATGAAGAGGCATGCACGTGATAGAGTGTCATGGAGAGCTGCATCAAACCGATCCTTGGACTGAAGACCACAACAACAGCAACCTGCAGATGAAATTACATGATCTAGGAATTTCATGTTGTCTCGTTAAAACTTGGTGTTTGATATATTTGCAATAATTCAAGCAGATAAAAGGTTTTACATTGTTCTTTTTTTCGAAACAATTCGATATGTTAATTCAATATGTTCTTGCCAGGTAGGAGTTGCAGTTAGAATGTCACCCATATGCACAGTTATTTTATCCAATAATTCTGGCACTAGCTCTGCGTCATGTGCGGCTATAAAGACTCCCGAGCTAACGGACAATCGAAAAGGCAACACGCGACACTGGCAAGATCTCCCTGCACAGATAAAGGCAGTATATTTCCTCGAGTCTTCCGAGAGCAAAATCTGCCAGTATGAAGATCGCATATTGAAGTTGCATAAATACGTAACACCGAACAATTTCTGTTGTTGCTCCTCCAAGTTTTCAGAACGCATTCATACAGGCACAGTTATGCAATTTATTTCCCCTGCGACGACTACGAGTGGTACCCTCTCGTCGAGCGACGGCAAGATGCGGACTACATTAAGCAGCCCCCCCTCTAACATACGTCGTATTTCTTGAATCACTCCCTCTCTTTGAGACCAAAGAATTGAATATTTGTTTTAACAAAATGTTTCATGTGATTTTACTCCATGCGGGATTCTTAGGCTTTAATTACGCCTGGCTTCTTGTCGAAAGTTCAAATATACTTTGACAGTGAAGCTTTCAACTGCTCCTGCTGCTAGAGACTAAGACTTAATCCTGAACTAATGTTTCATCCTCACAATTCAAAGTACTCTGAAGAGACTATTTTTGACAAGTTTCAACCGAATTTTTGACAAAACTTACCTTGGCGCTTAGAAATTTTCATCAAATCGACAGCCACTTTCTTCTCATTGAAATGAATATAGCATTTACCCATCTCTGAGTGAAATTTGATAGCATTCTCCCTCAAGAACTCAGTACCAAAAGTGCACCTCTCTGTCAAACCTTCCAACTACCAAAAAGATTCATTTTATGTCTGTGCCTCCTACCATCGCGGTAACATGGTTTTAGTTTTTTACTAGTATCATGAGCACTGCACCAACGATATTGGAATTTTGATCTGGGTAAGTGGGCAGCTTTTTAAATTTACTTATTTAAACAAATAATACTTCACACATAACAATGATCTTTGCCCCAGCATCGAGAGAGAGAACAGTTGGAGTACTTCCTACAATAGTTTATAGACATTTTCAACTTCGTTACACAATAACAGGTGACTACAGAAATCAGTTTCACCCCACTCCCTCTGATGGCCTACATCAGGGGGTTAAATGTGGCCGACACTATTTTGTTAAACTAGGCACTACAGCACGAGTCTCATTTGTGGCTTCTACAATACTCACAGTGGGAGTTTGATTACGTCCACGAGTTTCAACTTCGTTGTTTACTTCAGTGTTTTGTTGCGGGTAAGTGTTACCGTTTCCGTTACATGGTATCTGATTATGGTGATTGGAATGCCACTGGTTGTTTGAATTTATTTCTGTTGCACTGGACTGAGATGTGTTTTGAGCATTGGAATACACAGATTACGGTTATTGTGATTAATACAGGGGCGTACTCCACTATTTTCATAACCCGGACGATGTCTGTCATCTGTCCCCATCCTTCTCTTATGATTAGAGTCAATATACGTACCTGACAGCAGGTGACATTTAAGGCAACAAATCTGGCACCTGTGCCAGCTGATCGGTCGTGGCTGTCGCAGTTTTGCTGACATGGATGCATAGTCTGATCCCATTACCATTCCTGCAATTATTTCCAATACTTTTAGCACTTGCATCTGCATTTATCAAACCAGTGGAATCTAGTACATATAAGAAGTATTCCAAATTGGATTCAGGTATCTGTACTAGCTTTTCTCTAATACATGTCACGGCGTAAAGTCAGCGCCAGCACGCCAGTCGAGAATGACACAGAAGAGAAAGCTATGAGAAGAGGTCAGCCAACGCACGCTGACAGACCTCCCTCCAGGACGACAACGCTACAGCAGCGGCTCCTACGTGAAAAGGAGATAAGCGCTGCGCCCGACTGGTGGCTGCCCACTTCGACAGCAGCTTCACCGTCAGCCACTTCGTTCGCCGATGCATCGCAGCCTCTTCATTAGGAACCTTTGCGTAGCACAGTTGGAGAACAGCAAGCAATCAGTGCAGCAGAGTTGAAAGACTTTTATTAGCAGCGGTCGCTGGGAGCAGAACTGTTACTTGTGTTTGCCTATTCTGAGGAATGTATGTCGCTCTTTTCTTGCGACACATCTGTGTAATTGCACTTGTATATGATCATGAGAAGGACTAAAAGAATTCTTAGATCAAAGTTAAGTAATTGTACTTGTCTTGTTGTAATAAAATTCATTAATACGATTTGTTTGTTTGTGTAGCGAACCGAGAATGCAGGATTCCTAGACACCTCAGTATGAACGGGTAACTTGCATTTCAAAATACGTAACACGTCTTTGACATATGTAGTTTCATCCCGGAAGTGAGTCTTGTTCAAACATCTCTCAAAATACTTACTTAGACTTACTTGTCTAGGATTGTATAATCCTGCAGTACAGAGTTTCTTTCTTAATTTGTCTTGATTTTGAGCACTGGTTTTGAAAAATGCAGTTTCCTATTCGTATGAGTGGCAACGTTTTGCAGTCGCAGTCACGCAAAGGAGAACCCAGCTGTGGACAAAGTCTATGATGAACGGATTCATTTGTGGGTCAGACCATATTTTAGGCAATACATCGCTGAAAGATTTAGTGAAAATAACAGGATGCTTAGTTTTCTTATCCGGTACGAAAACCTGAAATTGTTTCTGTTCAAGGAGGCTTCCCTCGAACAATACAGAAGTAAGGTAGGATCCTTCCACCAAATTCCTACTAGTTTTTTCTTTTAGAGAATTTAATTGATTTTCCACTTGATAATTTCGGTCAGTTAATTGAATTCGAACCTCTTGGTGCCAGTTGGGCATATCTTAAGTCAACGTTTTTCTTACGAAACTAAATTCGCATATGGCAGCTTGCACTGTGGTGGCCTGTTCAGCACATATCGCAGTGAGAGTCTGATTTATCGCTTCCTTTAACTTTACTTCGAAAATTTCTGTAATTTGATTACCTTTTCCTTTTAGAAATTATTCCATTTTGTTTACAGCCTCTGCAGACAGATTTTATACACATGACACTACTTGTTTCATTGTAAGCTCCAGCAAACTGGACTCCAGTTTGGGAAGATGATGGTTCAAATTAGCGTCCGGGCATCTAGATTTCGGTTGTCCGTGATTTCCCTAAATAGTTCCAAGCAAGTGCTGGGATGGTTCCTTTGAAATGGCACAGACGATTTTCTTTCCCCAACCATGAAGCAAATTGGCAGTTTGAAAAAGAAACACGGCTGTGCTGTCCAGGACCTACTTCACTGGTACAGAAAAAGAGCAGAACATTAGGAAATGTTTTGTTGGTTAACCACCTGAAATAAGTGACAGAGAGGGGACCAGAATATTCTCAGGCATCATTTTCCTGGTCGTTGTAAGGATATACGTAGTCACCGAATGAAAAATGACATAGAGAAGGGAAAAGTGGAAAGCTGGGTCTTCTTTTTTGGAAGGAGATAGAACAAAATCACTTCATCGCAAGAGTGCTCCTTCTCGCCAGCCGAGCATCCAAGTGTCCTCCCAGTCAGATGAGTTAATGGACTTACCATTATTTCGAGTTGAACTGCACTAAGCCACAGACGTAGCTTTGCCGGCCGGAGTGGCCGAGTGGTTCTAGGTGCTACAGTCTGGAACCGCGCGACCACTACGGTCGCAGGTTCGAGTCCTGCCTCAGGCATGGATGTGTGTGATGTCCGTAGGTTAGTTAGGTTTAAGTAGTTCTAAGTTCTAGGGGACTGATGACCTCAGAAGTTGAGTCCCATAGTGCACAGAGCCATCTGAACGTAGCTTGGCAAAAACAGACATAATGTCTCATGGGATACCGCAATCACTAGTTATACAAGCTTACTTATAATCCGTTTTGATTGCCAAAATTTTTATTCACAGGGCCGGTTTCGGTTCCTCTATATCTTCAGATCTAAAACGATAATGATACTAATTTAATATTTCACAAACCTTACTCATAATATCAAACCTTTACGAAATTTATCTTGCTGACAATCCGCTCAAAATGATGAAAGGAGAATAGTTTATAGTTTACTAATTGTTTGCTGTTGAAACAGTAAAACTGCCGCATAGAGCATCAAGTTTCAACTATTCTCCATTCATGATTTTGAGCAGATTGTCAGCAATAAAAATTTCCTAAAGGTTTGATATTATGTTTAAGGTTTGTTGCAGGTCATTAAATTCTCTCATTCTCAATTACTGGATGATTAAATTATGAAGACTCACATGCAATGTCCTAGAATGCATTTTCATATACATTCCGGTCCCTGTAACTGGTGTGTGGTTCCTATTCCCGTAGTAATTCTCTCCAGACGATAAGTTATATGTTCATCAACTTAGGTTGAAATCGGTCCAGTGGATTAGGAGATGTGGAACATACATATGTATATACATTCATTATTTTTATAATATGGGTAGATATGGATGTGGTCAATGTTACCTTTTTAGTGGCAGGAGCCGTTTCGTGGCCCTGTCACCTTAGTGCGCAGTGAGTGGGTTGTGAGGTTTTTTCCTCACTCCAGTCGCAGGGGTGAGAACGGCTGAGGAACTGTGTCAGCCGGCGGGGGCTGCGGCTGCTATAGCCCGGAACACGCTTATCGCCATAAGGCCCTTACAGCGGGGGAATAATTAACCTTCATTAGAATGCACGGCACAGAAATTAGCGAATTATTCTCCATTAGTGTCAGCACCCCTTCAGGCCGCGCTAAACCTCGGCCTCCCCGCCAGTTGTTAGCGGGCCATTTAATATACGGCCCTCCCTGCTGGAGTGTGCTCTGCATTCTTATCACCGTGGCGTCTGCGTCTGCTGCTGCAGCAGGATGGTCCGTATCAGATGGAGCCGGCTTGCTCCAGCCAGCTTAAAGCCGTAGCCGCCGCGACGGCGATCCTTCTTAATGCACTTCCGTGTTCTCTCCAGATATGCACACCGTGCCCAAGTTGCTACAGTCTGCTGTGACAGGCTGGGAAACGCACATTACTATAAGGGTGGGCGTACAGCCGTGTGTAAGATCAGGTGTTTCTGAACGTGGTGGGAGTACACTGATGAACCAAGACATTGTGTACACCTACTTAAAAGCGTGTTGGTCCACCTCTGAAACGTAATTCAGCAGTGGTTCTACGTGGTGTGGATTCGACAAGTATTTGATAGATTTCTAGAGGTTCGTGGCACCAGATGCTTACGCACAGGTCATTTACATGCCGTAAATTACGGGAAGTTGATTTGTGGACGCGAAGCCAACTCCCGATAGCGGCCCAGACGGGTTTCATCGGATTCAGGTGAGCCGAACTTGACAGCCAAGACATCGACTTCGCTAACATGCTGCTCAAACGATTGCAGCAGGATTCTGGCTTTATGACGCGGTGAGTTATACTGTTGGAATATGCCACCGCTGATGGGAATGACGTCAAGCATAGGGGGTTGCAATTGATCCCTAATAATGCTCACGTAGTCCACAGCTGTCTCGGTCCCGTCTATTACTATCGCAGGTCCAATGTAAGCCCTAGTGAATGTCCCCAACAACACTGTTATACTGCTCCCACCGGCCTGCGTCCGTGGCGCTTTGCCACCTGTACGCCGGAATGAAACCATATCTGGACAAAATAAACGGGATTCATCCGACCATATGACACGATTCCAAGGATCCGCTGTCCAGTCTCGAATGATCCCATGCCAACTGTAGTAAATGGAAATGCCGTGTGGTTAGGGCCTCCCGTCGGGTAGACCGTTCGCCTGGTGCAAGTCTTTCGAGTTGACGCCACTTCGGCGACTTGCGTAGTAATAATTTAAGATGTTGTTGGGTCAACACGGAAACACCTAAGGGTCTTCTGCTTCGGAACACCATGTTTAACACTGTGCGCTGAACGACGTGCTGCAAAACACCTGTTAAGGTGCCAGGCCAGTACTCTGTCGCCAGATCTACCACAGATGGCCAACTACCCCGATTTATAGAGCAGGCAAGCCTCCGATCCCTATGCTCTTTGATGAGGTATGTACTTCAAAATTCCGCGCAGGATTAGCCGAGCGGTCTGGGGAGCTGCAGTCATGGACTGTGCGGCTGGTCCTGGCGGGGGTTCGAGTCCTCCTTCGGGCAAGGGTGTGTGTTTGTGTGTTTGTCCTTATGATAATTTAAGTAGTGTGTAAGCTTAGGGACTGATGACCTTAGCAGTTAACTACCATAACATTTCACAAATATTTAAACATTTTTTGACTTCAGAATTATTGTCGCCTGCTCGTGATTTCAGCATTTTCCGTAGATGCTCACGACAGTACCAAGCAAACAACCGACTAGATTCGCCGTTTCCGAGCTGCTTCCTCCCAAGCACTGGGCCACAACAATCTGGATTTTGTCAAAGTCTCTTGAGTCGGCGGATTTCCGCATTGCGCCACTTATCGTCGCTAGAATAATTCCCCGTTCGTCTCTCCTACCCTCATATACTTCTCTAATCACGTCATGTGCCCTCACCGCCAACAGGCATCACACAACCTAACAGTGGTCAGTGGTCATAATACACTACTGGCCACTGCTACACCACGAAGATGACGTGCTACAGACGCGAACTTTAACCGACAGGAAGAAGATGCTGTGATAAGCAAATGATAACTTTTAAGAACATTCACACAAGGCTGGCGCTGGTGGCGACACCTACAACGTGCTGACATGAGGAATGTTTCCAACCGATTTCTCATACACAAACAGCAGTTGACCGGCGTTGCCTGGTGAAACGTTGTTGTGATGCCTCGTGTAAGGAGGAGAAATGCGTACCATGAAGTCGGATTGTAGTCTATCGCGATTGCGGTTGATCGTATCGCGACATTGCTGCTCGCGTTGGTCGTGATCCAATGACTGTTAGTAGAATATGGAATCGTCGGGTTCAGGAGGGTAATACGGAACGCCGTGCTGGATCCCAACGGCTTCGTATCACTAGCAGTCGAGATGACAGTCATCTTATCCGCATGGCTGTAACGGATCGTGCAGCCACGTCTCCATCCCTGAGTCAACAGCTGGGGACGTTTGAAAGACAACAACCATTTGCACCAACAGTTCGACGACGCTTGCAGCAGCATGGACTATCAGCCCAGAGACCATGGCTGCGGTTACCCTTGACGCTGCATCACAGACAGGAGCGTCTGTGATGGTGTACTCAACGACGAACATGGGTGCACTGATGGCAAAACGTCACTTTTTCGGATGAGTCCAGGATCTGTTTACAGCACCATGATGGTCGCATCTGTTTTTGGCGACATTGCGGTGAAAGCACATTGGAAGCGTGTATTCGTCATCGCCATACTGGCGTATCACCCGGCATGATGCTACGGGGTGCCATTGGTTACACGTCTCGGTCGCCTCTTGTTCGCATTGACAGCACTTTAAACAGTGGAGGTTACATTTCAGATGTTTTACGACCCGTGGCTCTACCCTTCATTCGATCCCTGCGAAACCCTACATTTCAGCAGGATAATGCACGACCGCATGTTGCAGGTCCTGTACGGGCCTTTCTGGACACAGAAAATGTTCGGCTGCTGTCCTGGCCAGCACATTCTCCATATCTCTCACCAACTGGAAACGTGTGGTCAATGGTGGCAGAGCAACTGGCTCGTCACAATAAGCCAGTGACTACTCTTGATCAACTTTGGAATCGTGTTGAAGCTGCGTGGGCCGCTGTACCTGTACACGCCATCTAAGCTCTGTTTGACTCAATTTCCAAGCGTATCAAGGCCGTTATCACGGCCAGAGGTGGTTGTTCTGGGTACTGATTAATCATGATCTATGCACCCAAATTGCGTGCTGGATTAAATACACACATAATGACAGATGTAGCTCGAGTAGTGTCTGCTGTCATTTAAACAGAAATGTGACAGAATACACACGCTTTTACCGGGTGTTTCAAAGCCTTTACGCAAACGCCTTCGGGTGACAGATCACTTTAATTTTACATATCCATCCGACCGAGCGCTCCCAGATTACTATAGTGTCTCCCAGATTACTATAGTGGCATACGAACTCTAAGAACAGCGAGTGCGCCAAAAACGGCAACACTGTCTCGGCCCGCGCTGACTTCTTCTGCCAACCATGCGGCGCTACTGAATACCTACTGGACTGCTGTTTATTCTTCGCGTTTTACTGTCCCTGTTAATTTTTTCTTTTTTTTGTCGTCAGTCTACTGACTGGTTTGATGCCGCTCGCCACGAATTCCTTTCCTGTGCTAACCTCTTCATCTCAGAGTAGCACTTGCAACCTACGTCCTCAATTATTTGCTTGACGTATTCCAATCTCTGTCTTCCTCTACAGTTTTTGCCCTCTACAGCTCCCTCTAGTACCATGGAAGTCATTCCCTCATGTCTTAGCAGATGTCCTATCATCCTGTCCCTTCTCCCTATCAGTGTTTTCCACATATTCCTTTCCTCTCCGATTATGCGTAGAACCTCCTCATTCCTTACCTTATCAGTCCAACTAATTTTCAACATTCGTCTATAGCACCACATCTCAAATGCTTCGATTCTCTTCTGTTCCGGTTTTCCCACAGTCCATGTTTCACTACCATACAATGCTGTACTCAAGACGTACATCCTCAGAAATTTCTTCCTCAAATTAAGGCCGGTATTTGATATTAGTAGACTTCTCTTGGCCAGAAATGCCTTTTTTGCCATAGCGAATCTGCTTTTGATGTCCTCCTTGCTCCGTCCGTCATTGGTTATTTTACTACCTAGGTAGCAGAATTCCTTAACTTCATTGACTTCGTGACCATCAATCCTGATGTTAAGTTTCTCGCTGTTCTCATTTATACTACTTCTCATTACCTTCGTCTTTCTCCGATTTACTCTCAAATCATACTGTGTACTCGTTAGACTGTTCATTCCGTTCAGCAGATCATTTAATTCTTCTTCACTTTCACTCAGGCTTGCAATGTCATCTGCGAATCGTAACATTGATATCCTTTCACCTTGTATTTTAAATCCACTCCTGAATCTTTCTTTTATTTCCATCATTGCTTCCTCGATGTATAGATTGAAGAGTATGGGCGAAAGGCTCCAGCCTTGTCTTACACCCTTCTTAATACGAGCACTTCGTTCTTCATCCACTCTTATTATTCCCTCTTGGTTGTTGTACATATTGTATATGACCGATCTCTCCGTATAGCTTACCCCTACTTTTTTCAGAATCTCGAACAGCTTGCACCATTTTATATTGTCGAACGCTTTTTCCAGGTCTACAAATCCCATGAAAGTGTCTTGATTTTGCTTTAGCCTTGCTTCCATTATTAGCCGTAACGTCAGAATTGCCTCTCTCGTCCCTTTACTTTTCCCTATTAATACAAATCGATAAAACGAACATCGCACTAGACTATCACGGCAACAGTCTATCGAATGGGCACGAAAAATTCAGATTTAAAAGTAATTTTATTTGCAATTGCAAACAAACAGACGCTTTCTGTTGAGACTAGGCGTCGCAAAAAAAGACGTGAAGAGCAATATTTGTTTATGCTAACTGCAGTTACGCAATGCAAAAACGAAGTTGGAAATACCTGCAGAAAGACGACAGAAAACGCAACTGACAGCACTTGGGGGAGACACATTATACACCGAAAAATTATGACGTCTAATCACCGCGATGTTGGATGCCGCCTGGTGGCGTTACGGGCACGTGATGCGAACACGAAAGTGTGTAAGCGGAGCAGACTCAGACGGGGCATCACCCCAGTGAGGACATGGGCTGCAAATGGGGAAATCCGTTCACATAAGTGACTTTCACAAAGGGCAGATTAGTGTTGCACAGAGACTGTGAACGAGTATCTCGAAAACGGCGAAGCCGCTCAAATGGTCACGTGCTACTGTCGTGAGCATCTACATCTACACCTACATTTACATCCATACTCCGTAAGCCACCTGACGGTGTGTGGTGGAGGGTACCATGAGTACCTCTATCAGTTCTCCCTTTCATTCCAGTCTCGTATTGTTCGTGGAAACAAAGATTGTGGGTATGCCTCTGTGTGGGCACTAATCTCTCTGATTTTATCCTCATAGTCTCTTCGCGAGATATACGGAGCAATATACTGCTTGACGCTGCGGTGAAGGTGTGTTCTCGAAACTTCAACAAAAGCCCGCACCGAGCTACTGAGCGTCTCTCTTGCAGAGTCTTCCACTGGAGTTTATCTATCATCTCCGTAACGCTTTCGTGATTACTAAATGAGCCTGTAACGAGCCGAGCTGCTCTTCGTTGGACCTACTCTCTTTCTTCTATCAACCCTATCTGGTACGGATCCCACACCAGTAAGCAGTATTCAAGCAGTGGGCGAACAAGTGTACTGTAACCTACTTCCTTTGTATTCGGACTGCATTTCCTTAGGATTCTTCCAATGAATCTCAGTCTGGCATCTCCTTTACCGACGATTAATTTTATATGGTCATTCCAGTTTAAATCACTCCTAAAATCTACCCCCAGATAATTTATGGAATTAACTGCTTCCAGCTGCTGACCTGCTATAGTGTAGCTAAATGATAAAGGATGTTTCTTTCAATGTATTCGGAGCACGTCACACTTGTCTACATTGAGATTGAGTTGCCATTTCCTGCACCATGCGTCAATTCGTTGCCGATCCTGCTGCATTTCAGTACAATTTTCCATTGTTACAACCTCTCGATATACTACAGCATCATCCGCAAAAAGCCTGAGTGAACTTCTGATGTTATCCACAAGGTCATTTACATATATTGTGAATAGCAACGGTACTATGACGCTCCACTACGGCACACCTGAAATCACTCTTAATTCGGAAGACTTCTCTCCATTGAGAATGACATGCTGCGTTCTGTTATCTAGGAACTCTTCAATCCAGTCACACAATTGGTCTGATAGTACATTTGCTAATATGCTCTTTCTTTGTTCGTTAAACGACTGTGGGGAACTGTACCAAACGCCTTGCGTAAGTCAAGAAACACGGCATCTACCTAGGAAACCGTGTCTAAGGCCCTCTGAGTCTCGTGGACCAATAGCGCGAGCTGGGTTTCACACGATCGTCTTCTTTCAAAACCATACTGATTCCTACAGAGTACGGAAAGAGGTAGAATGACAGTGAAACTACCTCTAGGCGCTAAATGGTTGGACGACCATGACTGTCCACAGAACGTGGGGTTCGGAGGCTTGTCTGCTCTGTAAATTAGGACAGATGCTGATCTGTAGCATCTTTGCCGAAAGAGCAAGTGTTTCGGAACACACCGTTCAACGTACATTGTTGAACATGGAGCTCAACAGCAGACCACAATTGCCTGTTAATATATTGACCCAATGACATCGTCCCTTAAGATTGCATTGGTCGCGGGACTGTCGGGATTCAACCGTCGATCAATGGAAATGTGTCGGCTCTTCAATTGAATAATATTTTTGCTACACTACGTCGATGATCACCTCCATGAACGCCGTCCTCGAGATGAACGGCGGCTCGAAACGTGCAGCGCGCCACGGACGCAGGCTGGTTGGAGCAGGATCACACTATCGGAGACCTTCTTCTGTTCTTGCATGGATCCTGTGGTAGTAATCGAAGATACGATGACAACTGCGAACCACCTGTATCCTTCCAGGTTCAATGTGTTTCCCAACGGCGATGTCATCTTTCAGCAGTATAATTGTCCATGTCTTGGACCCAGAACCGTGCTACAGTGTTTCATTAAGGTGAGCTCACGTTGGTGTCTCGTCGACCAAATTTGTCTTACGCAAATCCTGTTGAACACATTTCGTTCGTTATACGGCGCCATCACTATGTACTCAAATCAGCGGCGCATTATTTTCGCGAATTACATGATCTGTGTGTAGACGTACCTCCAAAAACCCATCAACAAACTTTGGGATCCCTGATACGCCAAATCGGTGATGTATTTCGTTCCAAAGACGTCATCGCTGTATGTCCTCCTATAACTGAATACCACTAAGCAACTAACAATGCCAACAACTCTGAAGTTTTTTATATACGTCAACAACGAAACAAATCCACTAAACTACAGGCCCATATAAATAACGTTGATATGCAGCAGGATTTTGGAACATAAACTGTGTTCGAACGTTATGAATTACCTCAAAGAGGACACAGACATAACGGGTTCAGAAATCTGAGCAACAGTCCTAGGTTTTTTTTGTAGATAATGCTGTCATTTATCGTCGCATAAAGGCATCAGAAGATCAAAACAGATTGCAAAACGATTTACAAAAGGTATCTGTGTGGTGCAAAAACTGGCAATAATGGAAAGTGTGAGGTCACCCACATGGATGCCAAAAGGAATCCGGTCAACTTCGGTTACACGATAAATCAATCAAAGGCTGTAAATGCAACGAAATACCTAGGAATTACAAGTACGAACAACTTAAGTTGAAAAGAAAACATAGAAAATGTTGTGGTATGTTGAACCAAAGATCGAGATTTATTGATAGAATACTTATAAGATGAAACAGATCTACATAAGAGACAGCCTACATTAAGCTCGACCGTCCTCTTTTGGAGTACTGCTTTGCGGTGTGGAATCCTTACCAGATAGGATTAACGACGTGCATCGAGAAAGTTCATAGTAGTGCAGCATGTTTTGTATTATCGATAAATATGAGAGAGGTGTCATGGACATGATACAGAATGTGGGCTGGACATAATTAAAACAAAGGCGTTTCTTGTCGCAGTCCTATGACACATGGCTTCCTGCTCCGGCGAGAGGACCCTCCAATGTGTGGTACTTGTGGCGTCCAGGTCTCTGTGCGCCACGTTTCATTGGATTGCATTTTAATTTCCGATCAGTGGGCCACGGCTGACTTGCCGGCGGATCTTCCATGTCTTTTAGGAAATATTCAAACGAATGTGGTTAAAATGTAAAGTTCAGTGACTTATCCAATGGTTTTACCAAGATTTTGGGGAGAGGGTCTTAATTTCTTCACAGGGTTACTGGCTCGCCCATATTTTACATAAGTGGCCAGCCAGTGACAATTTTCTGTGGCATCCTTGACGCTCCTTTCTCGTTTTCCTTACTTTTTATTTTCTTATACAGATTTTTCATCTTTTCCCGCTTTCTTTGCGTGTATGCTTCCATTTTACTAAATTTTTCCACATTTGTTTCTTTTCATGTGTGTCAGGGTGCTGATGACCCCGACGTTGAGCACCCGTAAGTTCCAACACACACACACACACACACAGACACACACACACACACACACACACACACACACACACACACACACACGAAATTTCAATTACCGACTTTTTCCTCCGAATGCGAAAATACTTTCTTGACGTCGACCTACATAGGGAGAAACGATCATCACAGTAAAATAAGAGGGTATCCGAGCGGTTCTAGGCGCTACAGTCTGGAACCGCGCGACCGCTACGGTCGCAGGTTCGAATCCTGCGTTGGGCATGGATGTGTGTGATGTCCTTAGGTTAGTTATGTTTAAGTAGTTCTAAGTTCTAGGGGAGTGATGACCTCAGAAGTTAAGTCCCATAGTGCTTAGAGCCATTTGAACCAGTAAAATAAGAGAAATAAGAGATCGCACGGAAAACCTAGATGTTCGTTTTCTCTGCGCGCTGTTCGAAAGTAGAATAGTAGAGAATTATTGTGAAGGTTGTTAAACGTAAGTGTGATTTGCAGAGTATCCATGGAGACGTAGATGAAGATATATCAAATCACATTTCAGCATTCATCCATATTCTGAAATAAATATGAATTATCACATTTTCTTATTACTTCATTGATGTTGTCGTATTTTTTATAGATACTAAAGGCAAATGGAATTTGTGAGAAATTAATGGGAGGTAAAATGTTTCGACAATGTTTTAAAGATATCGCCCAAAAATCATTGTGAATCGTCTATTTCGCTGTAACTTCCCATTGCAGTCTTGTGTAACTGTTCGTTTCTAAGGCCTAGTTTTCGATTCGAGATTGGAAGAAGATTAGGATTTGACGCTCCATCGACAAAGAAGTCTTTATAGACGGAGCGCAAGCTCGGATTGTTTCAAACATAGGAAAGGAAATCGGCCGTCCCTTTTCAAGGGAACCAAACTGCCATTTGTCAGGAGAAATTCAGAGAACTCAGGGAAAACTTAAGACTCGAAGGTCGGATGCCTGTTTCAACTATCGCCCTCCGGTTTCAGTTACGAGATACGCTGTTAGCACCAAACTGATGTGTACTACGTTATTCCAATGTTCAGCATACAGTTTTGGCACAATATGTTGTATGTCGGAAGGGCTTATACTGCAACACGTGACAGATGTAACTTCTTAATTTAAAATGTACTCACTGAGTGGCTACCTAATTACCAGGACGACTAATAAGATGATTATTATTGTGTTGCACGGACACTGGAGTGGTTCTCTTGGTTGTAGTCGCTTAATAATGAATCAGGGCTGCGAAATGAAGTGGGGGCGCCTTCGCCGCGTCGTCTGGGAGAGGAGCTAACTGCGCAGTAACTGCTGGACTCTGCTGGAGTGGGCCGACACTGCACGGCGGTATACAGCACCCTGTAAATAACCGCTGGAGCCGCTCTGGAAATTAGTCTGACCGCGCCGGCGCCGCCACAATACACGGCCCTACAATATACATGGCGCGCGGGGCTCCGCACGTAAATTCCTGTGATGCGGTCAACACAACACGGCGCTCCTTTGTCGGCGGGGCCAGCCGGCCGGAATAAGTTATGAAGTGCGCCGAGAAGAAATCTTGCGGCCCCGGGCGCTGCGCGCAATCTATATGCAAGATTACCCGTCTCCACCGGTTGCCGCCAACTCTCGGAAATGTACTCCGCTCCTCGGAGCGTGCATTATTAATAACTCGCTCTTTTGTTAAATTACGAAAAACGCGTCTCGTCTCCAGCGCAGGCTGGTCCTGGAGGAGATGACTCCTGGCACCTGGACGCTCCCCACGCTCTGCAATATTCACACGTGTTTTTCTGCACACACACACACACACACACACACACACACACACACACACATACAAGACGACCTCTGGTGCCGACTCACGGTTGGAATGGTGCAGTAGTGGTGTTTTTTGTTATTTACGCGTGTAAATAGGTTCCTTGGACGAGAGCCAAACAATGGGCTCTGAGCACTATGGGACTCAACATCTTAGGTCATAAGTCCCCTAGAACTTAGAACTACTTAAACCTAACTAATCTAAGGACATCACACACACCCATGCCCGAGGCAGGATTCGAACCTGCGACCGTAGCAGTCCCGCGGTTCCGGACTGCAGCGCCAGAACCGCTAGACCACCGCGGCCGGCTGCCAAACAATGAAACCCTTCTTATCCATTCGTTAAATTTACACCGATGAGTCATTGCATTATGACCACCTAATAGCGTGTTGCTCCACTTTTCAAATACATTACAACAGAGATTCTGCTGCGCATGGCTTCTACAGTCCTTGATTGCAGAAGTATGTAGCATCATATATGTCTGCGCACAAATTACGGGATGGACGTTTACGGGCACGCAGCTTGCGCCGGATATGTGTTCCAGTTGCTGCCCAACAAATCAGAGTTCACTACATCTACATCTACGTCCATACTCCGCAAGCCACCTGACGGTGTGTGGCGGAGGTACCTTCAGTACCTCTATCGGTTCTCCCTTCTATTCCAGTCTCGTATTGTTCGTGGAAAGAAGGATTGTCGGTATGCCTCTGTGTGGGCTCTAATCTCTCTGACTTTATCCTCATGGTCTCTTCGCGAGATATACGTAGGAGGGATCAATATACTGCTTGACTCTTCGGTGAAGGTATGTTCTCGAAACTTCAATAAAAGCCCGTACCGAGCTACTGAGCGTCTCTCCTGCAGAGTCTTCCACTGGAGTTTATCTATCATCTCCGTAACGCTTTCGCGATTACTAAATGATCCTGTAACGAAGCGCGCTGCTCTCCGTTGGATCTTCTCTATCTCTTCTATCAACCCTATCTGGTACGGATCCCACACTGCTGAGCAGTATTCAAGCAGTGGGCGAACAAGCATACTATAACCTACATGCCGGCTGAAGTGGCCGTGCGGTTAAAGGCGCTGCAGTCTGGAACCGCAAGACCGCTACGGTCGCAGGTTCGAATCCTGCCTCGGGCATGGATGTTTGTGATGTCCTTAGGTTAGTTAGGTTTAACTAGTTCTAAGTTCTAGGGGACTAATGACCTCAGCAGTTGAGTCCCATAGTGCTCAGAGCCATTTATAACCTACATCCTTTGTTTTCGGATTGCATTTCCTTAGGATTCTTCCAATGAATCTCAGTCTGGCATCTGCTTTACCGACGATCAACATTATATGATCATTCCATTTTAAATCACTCCTAATGCGTACTCCCAGATAATTTATGGTATTAACTGCTTCCAGTTGCTGACCTGCTATTTTGTAGCTAAATGATAAAGGATCTATCTTTCTGTATATTCGCAGCACATTACACTTGTCTACATTGAGATTCAATTGCCATTCCCTGCACCATGCGTCAATTCGCTGCAGATCCTCCTGTATTTCAGTACAATTTTCCAGTGTTACAACCTCTCGGTACACCACAGCATCATCTGCAAAAAGCCTCAGTGAACTTCCGATGTCATCCACCAGGTGATTTATGTATATTGTGAATAGCAACGGTCCTATGACACTCCCCTGCGGCACACCTGAAATCACTCTTACTTCGGAAGACTTCTCTCCATTGAGAATAACATGCTGCGTCCTGTTATCTAGGAACTCCTCAATCCAATCACACAATTGGTCTGATAGTCCATATGCTCTTACTTTGTTCATTAAACGACTGTGGGGAACTGTATCGAACGCCTTGCGGAAGTCAAGAAACACGGCATCTACCTGTGAACACGTGTCTATGGCCCTCTGAGTCTCGTGGACGAATAGCGCGAGCTGGGTTTCACATGACCGTCTTTTTCGAAACCCATGCTGATTCCTACAGAGTAGATTTCTAGTCTCCAGAAAAGTCATTATACTCGAACACAATACGTGTTCCAAAATTCTGCAACTGATCGACGTTAAAGATATAGGTCTATAGTTCTGCACATTGTTCGACGTCCCTTCTTGAAAACGGGGATGACCTGTGCTCTTTTCCAATCCTTTGGAACGCTACGCTCTTCTAGAGACCTACGGTACACCGCTACAAGAAGAGGGGCAAGTTCCTTCGCGTACTCTGTGTAAAATTGAACTGGTATCCCATCAGGTCCAGCGGCCTTCCCTCTTTTGAGCAATTTTAATTGTTTCTCTATCCCTCTGTCGTCTATTTCGATATCTACCATTTTGTCATCTGTGCGACAATCTAGAGAAGGAACTACAGTGCAGTCTTCCTCTGTGAAACAGCTTTGGAAAAAGACATTTAGTATTTCGGCCTTTAGTCTGTCATCCTCTGTTTCAGTACCATTTTGGTCACAGAGTGTCTGGACATTTTGTTTTGATCCACCTACCGCTTTGACATAAGACCAAAATTTCTTAGGATTTTCTGCCAAGTCAGTACATAGAACTTTACTTTCGAATTCATTGAACGCCTCTCGCATAGCCCTCCTGAACACTACATTTCCCTTCGCGTAATTTTTGTTTGTCTGCAAGGCTTTGGCTATGTTTATGTTTGCTGTGAAGTTCCCTTTGCTTCCGCAGCAGTTTTCTAACTCGGTTGTTGTACCACGGTGGCACTTTTCCATCTCTTACGATCTTGCTTGGCACATACTTATCTAACGCATAATGTACGACGGTTTTGAACTTTGTCCACTGATCCTCAACACTATCTGTACTTGAGACAAAACTTTTATGTTGAGCCAACAGGTACTCTGAAATCTGCTTTTTGTCACTTTTTCTAAACAGAAAAATCTTCCTACCCTTTTTAATATTCCTATTTACGGCTGAAATCATCGATGCCGTAACCGCTTTATGATCGCTGATTCCCTGTTCTGCGTTAACTTTTTCAAATAGTTCGGGTCTGTTTGTCACCAGAAGGTCTAATATATTATCCCCACGAGTCGGTTCTCTGTTTAACTGCTCAAGGTAGTTTTCAGATAAAGCACTTCAAAAAATTTCACAGGATTCTTTGTCCCTGCCACCCGTTATGAACGTTTGAGTCTCCAAGTCTATATCTGGCAAATTAAAATCTCCACCCAGAACTATAACATGGTGGGGAAATCTACTCGAAATATTTTCCAAATTATCCTTCAGGTGCTCAGCCACAACAGCTGTTGAGCCAGGGGGCCTATAGAGACATCCAATTACCATGTCTGAGCCTGCTTTAACCGTGACCTTCACCCAAATCATTTTACATTTCGGATCTCCGTCAATTTCCTTCGATACTATTGCACTTCTTATCGCTATAAACACGCCTCCCCCTTCACTGTTCAGCCTGTCTCTACGGTATACATTCCAATCTGAGTTTAGGATTTCATTACTGTTTACGTCTGGTTTCAGCCAACTTTCTGTCCCTAGTACTATATGGGCATTGTGACCGTTTATTAATGAGAGCAGTTCTGGGACCTTTCTATAGACGCTCCTGCAGTTTACTATTAGCACGTTAACATTGTTATTCCCTGTTGCATTTTGCCTACTCCTACCTTGCCGCGTCTCAGGAGGCGACTTGTCGGGCCTAGGGAGGGGATTCTCTAACCTAAAAAACCCCCATGTGCATTCCACACGTACTCCGCTACCCTTGTAGCCGCTTCCGGTGTGTAGTGCACGCCTGACCTATTCAGGGGGACCCTACATTTCTCCACCCGATAGCGGAGGTCGAGAAATTTGCACCCCAGATCTCCGCAGAATCGTCTGAGCCTCTGGTTTAAGCCTTCCACTCGGCTCCAAACCAGAGGACCGCGATCGGTTCTGGGAACGATACTACAAATTGTTAGCTCTGATTCCACCCCGCGAGCGAGGCTTTCCGCCTTCACCAATTCCGCCAACCGCCTGTACGAACTACAATGCCCCTCAAACTACTGTAGCACGATTCTCACCTTCGAACACGGACTGTTATTCTGCTGAAAGATGTCATTGGCGCCCGCATCTCGTGGTCGTGCGGTAGCGTTCCCACTTCCCACGCCCGGGTTCCCGGGTTCGATTCCCGGCGGGGTCAGGGATTTTCTCTGCCTCGTGATGGCTGGGTGTTATGTGCTGTCCTTAGGTTAGTTAGGTTTAAGTAGTTCTAAGTTCTAGGGGACTTATGACCACAGCAGTTGAGTCCCATAGTGCTCAGAGCCATTTGAACCATTTGATGTCATTGGCATAGGGGGAGACTTCAAACGTGAAGCCATGCTGGTGGTCCGCAAAGATGTTGCAGGTAATTCTTTCCGTCCTGATGCCTTCGATTACCATATAAGATCCCATGGAAGCCCAACTCAGTGTACTCAATAGCATAATTCTGTCCTCACTAGTCTGTTTTTCTGTCTTGGCTCGTGTTTCGTGCAACCATTTGTCTGAATGATGGGTGTAAGGACCCAACCATCCACCCGGTGTAACAACAAATGCGATTCGTTCGATGGGCAACTCGTTTCTGTCGATGCACGATGAAAGCTCAGCGATGCCGTGCCCATTGCAATCATAACTGACGATGTTATGTCAACACAGGAACACGTATAGTTCGTGTGATGTGGACCTCCATGTTCAACAATGGGCTTTGAATGGTGCGCTCCGAAACATTTATGTCTGCACCAGCATTGTACTGCCACAGGTCACTGCCTATCCTGAATTACACAATGGGGGATGCTCCGACCTCTTCGTTTTGCGATGAGACATGGTTGTCCAATATCATACGGCCTATTCGTTATTTTACCATCCTTCGACCACTTTCAATAGGTCCTCACAACGGTAGTATGCAAACAGACTTGTCGTAACTGCTTATATCAGTGGATTTCTGTATTTGAGGCCTGTTCATTCGCTACAATGACTGCCCATTCGTACTCTTAGGCTTACATTCTTTCCTGTTTCACGTGACCGTAACACCACCAGAAGGCAACCAAACTTGCGGGAAATGGGGGGGGGGGGAGGCAAGAGTAGTGGTGAGTGGTCATAATATTTGGCTCATTAGTGTACGCTAGTGGAAATAAGATACCAAAGATAAATTCCCTGATGACTTTGACTTTGCTGTCTTCAATGAAACTGAAGAAGTTAACAGGATCGTTACATGGAATGAACAGCCTAATACTGATTAAGAGTAAACCTAAGAAAGCTGAAAATAATAATGAGTAGGAGAGTGTCGATAAACTTAATAAGACAACTGGGAACGATAGAGTAGGCCTAGATAAATAATTCTGTTACCTTGGAAGTAAAATAACACATGACCTATAAAGCAAGGAGGATATGGAAGGAAGACCAACACAGGAAAGAGGGCGTTCCTGATCAAGGAAAGTTTGCTAGTGTCAATCAGAGGCCTTAATATGATGAAACAATTTCTGAGGGTGTGCCGCGCGCAGTAGCCGCGCGGTCTCAAGCGCCTTGACACGGTCCGCGCGGCTTCCCCCGTCGGAGGATCGAGTCCTCCCTCGGGCATGGGTGTGTGCTTGTCCTTAACGTAAGTTAAAGTAGTTGGTAAGAGTAGGGACCGATGACATCAGCAGTTTGGTCCCATAAGATCTTACCACAAATTTCCAAAATTTCTGAGGGTGTAGTTTTGGAGCACACTATTGCAGTGAATCATGGATTGAGGGAAAATGAAAGAGGAGAGAACTGAGGCATTTCATATATCGTGGACTGTGAGGATATCGAAAATCTGGTGCGCTCGTAAGACAGGGAATGCCGAGGTTTCCCGCAGAACTGACGTGGAATGGAACGTATGGGAAATACTGAAAATATGAAGAGACGGGACGATATTTTCGTATCGTCCCGTCCCTTCTTCTTTTCAGTATTTCCCATACGTTCCATTCCACGTCAGTTTGCGGGAAACCTCGGCATTCCCTGTGTTAAAACGTAAGGGAATAATTTCCATGGAACTACAAAGAGCTCCAGAAGATATAAACTATAGGGGAGAACATATGTTGGAATACATTCAACAAGTAATTAAGGACGTAGCGAGCCAGTGGTGCTCTGAAATAGGTTTACACAAGAGAAGAATTCCTGGTAGACTGTATCGCACCTGTTAAAGGACTGACGACTTAAAAAAAGGAGATTTAGGATAAAATAATTTTTTGATTAAATATCGGATTCCAAGATACAATCAATGAAATTCAAGTAAGAAAACAGTCTGTCTAACAAATAGTAAAACCTCAGCACACATTTACGGTTGATTATGTTAAGCACAAACATACCGTTACAAAAAAAAATTGTTCAAATGGCTCTGAGCACTATGGGACTTATCGTCTCAGGTCATCAGTCCCCTAGAACTTAGAACTACTTAAACCAAACTAACCTAAGGACATCACGCACATCCATGCCTGAGGCAGGATTCGAACCTGCGACCGTAGCGGTCTCGCGGTTCTAGACTGTAGCGCGTAGAACATACCGTTACATACTCAGACATAGGCTTAATAGTTTAAAACTATGTACTAGTCATTACATAAGAGATTAAAAACTGAATTAGTGAAATGAAACGTCCGCAGCTCGTGGTCGTGCGGTAGCGTTCTCGCTTCCCACGCCCGCGTCCCGGGTTCGATTCCTTGTAGGGTCACAGATTTTCTCTGCCTCCTGATGACTGGGTGTTGTGTGATGTCCTTAAGTTAGTTAGGTTTAAGTAGTTCTAAGTTCTAGGGGACTGATGACCATAGATGTTAAGTCCCATAGTGCTGATAGCCATTTTGAAATGAAACGAATTAAAATTGTTTTGTAGATGCTTGTTGCTGGCAGACCAGTGCTATAAAGCATAGGAAAGCAACAACAGCTACTGACAGTTATAACCGAAGCCCTAATATTTTGGGAAATTGGCTTGCCAATTCACAACAATGGAAAACCCTTTCTTTTACTGATCCCATCGTCGTCTACGTTGTTAGGCGACTATTTCATTGTCCGCCTGGAAAGAGGTTACATAAAATAAAAATTATACACGACACTGTCCAGAGAAATGAAAGGTAGGGTATTAGTGAAGTACTGAAACTTAATAATTAAGCATTGAAATTATTTCTAAGCAGGTCTCATCGTTTTATTGACAAAATCGTATAACCTAAGTGGGCAGTAACGATCAAGAATATCACAGCTCCACAGTGGTCCACTTCTGATTTCTGCCTAATCAAAGAAAAGAAGAGGCAGATGGTATTATTACATTTTCTAACATTTTCAATGTCACCTATCCTTTCAAAAACGAAAAGAACGTTACACGACTCACGCCCGGTTCTCACAGCTCGTGCTTCGGTAGCTCAGATGGTAGAGCACTTGCCCGCGAAAGGCAAAGGTCCCGAGTTCGAGTCTCGGTCGGGCACACAGTTTTGATCTGCCAGGAAGTTTCATACCAGCGCACACTCCGCTGCGGAGTGAAAATCTCATTCTGGAATGACGAAAACGTGGAGGCAGATACTAAGATTGTTTATGGTGTTCAGCAAATTAGTTAAACAAGTCGAGTATCTGTACAGTATTCAAGACTTTCATACTACGACCATCTGCGGTTACAACACCCTCGTTCTATCGGAAGGGAAGAAAAAGGCCATTGACAATGAGGAAGAAGTCTGCATGCTACCAAAAGGCTTTCACAGATGTAGACAAATACATTTCTGATATTGGGAATGTACTGGACATCTTAGAAGAATTCACGTATAGATTACACAACGATGAAGTTAATACTGTCAGCTAAGTTAGATTTAAATATTTTTACAGACACATATAGTATAAAATGAAAAGTATTGAAAGCCTAAAAAGGCTCATACGAAATATCTAACAGATATAAACTCCACACATTTCTAATGATATGACAACAAGGGATCTTATGATTTTTCGTGCGTCTCCGGCAGCCAACTTCTAGAAATGAGACAGTTATTTTAGACACATAATCAACATCCATGAAATGTATAGCTGACACGAATTTCACGGTAAGATCTTTATAAAGGTAAGGGTGATTTAGACTACATATATTTGTCTTCCAGAAGAAGGCACTGAAGAAATAGATTGTCACCTCGAGAGTGATTTTGATGATGACGATAATGTTGTTGAGTCAGACAGTGAGTAAAAATGTTCACTTTTTTCTCTTTAAATGAAGTTTATTTTCCGAAATTCTCTTCGTATAAATTGTTAAAAAAATTCTTCAGTTCGGTGGCTTCGAATAAGATCTTTATTAATCATATTAGAATTTGGGGAATGAGCGTAGCTTATTCATTGTCCTGCGACGACTTTCCGTAAGTCTCCGGACGACCTTGTAATGATTTCTATCAAAAAATTATCTAAGCACCGAGATGCAACACTAACGTCGTCTGATTTCATTTTTCTCTTTATTTGGGTAACTAATTTTGCCACAGCCAACAGTTTTCTGACGTAATGCATTGTTACATGATCGGTCAATTTTTTTTAACTTTTTCATCGCGGTCTCAAGATGGAAGATGCTCATATTTTTTGAGAAAAATTATTTTTGAGCGTAAATTGATGCACATCGACTAGTAAAAATGATGATGATTTTTTTTGCTCCTTTTTTATTTTTTCAAGTGGTTTCTCATATTTGCGCTCCACTACAGGCAGTTGAAAGACGCTTTTTCCGTATCTTAAAGCTGTCAGTCAACTGTATTAAAAAAATTGAACATGTTACTGCGATAAAAATCGGTAAAACGTGCTGATATTTTCTAAAACACAGTCAGAACACACGTGACACGAAAAATTACTGAAATTAGTTTTTTTAATTTAAGGCAGAGTTTCCCAAACCGTGTTCTGCTTAACACTGGTTCTCAGTGGGGAGTGAATAAGTGCTCCGCGAGAAACTATTAATAACTTGGCATTTTTGGAAGATTTTTTCTTTTTGAATATTACTGCTATTGTAACAGTTAATATTTCATATTGAAATAATTAGTGAATGAAACAGGTTTTTCTCTTTTGTAAAATGTTACCAATCTCATTACAGTTGAAAATAAAGAAGGTGGTTCCATCAAAGTATGAGGAATCTTAAGGTGTTTCATCAGAGCAAAGTCTGAAAACCCATGGTTTAGGGTAATCGACACTATCGATTTTATATAGTTTTAGCTGTATTGCTGTAAATCAAAAATTTTGGTCCTGTGCTATCAAGAAATTTTCCAAATTTTGGGAAAGAATGCTTTGCCTATATATATTGTTTTGGATTATACCCCTTTGTATTACATATTGCTATAATTTAAGAATTTCTGTAAAATGCTATAAGAAATTGTAGTGCATTGTTTCTCATCCAAGAAATTGGTAGTTAATTACATAACGTAAATGTTGTGTACATAGTTCCGCGTAGTCAGCGCGTAGACAACTTTCCCACTAGAGCCCGCCCCGCTAACCATAACAGCGCAGGCGCAGGGCTCGTCCGTCTCCGCACTACGAGATGGCGCTGTCATAAAGACGGACCAAATTCTGCTCCCGCCGATCCGCGTATTAATATGTAACGCAGCCAATGACATTGCTGCTAACGTATAACCTTTTCTCCTCGCAGATCACACTCGCGCAGTGATACCTGAACGCGCGAGGTATTATAACGAGTGTACAGACCTCCGATTTGTCAGTCTCCATTAGTCTACATTAGTCTGTACCAGTCTGCATTTGTCTGTACCAGTCTATACTCAAGTTCCAGTCTGCGCCTAATAAGATTATCATATTCCTGTACATAGCCATGAAGAGAAATATGTAGACACTTTGTCAAGTATCAGAGATATATGAGAATAAGATTAACGTACCAAGATCAAAGGGACTTCAGATTGTCAATTGTAAATAGCATCCAGAATCAAGTTAAGTAAGGTTTATGATTGTTATTATTTTAATAAATGTGTATGAAAATTAATCAAGTTCTGTTTAAAGTTGGTCACCGTCAATCTGCTACTCTAAGCATGCAAGTGGCATTTCTATTGTCTGACCTAGCGGCAGGAGATAAACACGCCACGATAAGATCAGGAGATATATTGCTGACACTCGCCTACTTCGTTAGAGCGAAAAGTCAAATAATCTGATGGTGTGTGTACCGAAGGTCTTACAGTACGCACACCACAGTAAAACGCAGCTTAAGGATTAGGCCTCAGTGCAGTTCCGACTGGCCGACTGCTGCCTATAAGACAGTAGAAATTAGCGATCTATGGTCATGAGACACGTGATGAGCATTTCACTAAACCTTCCAATGATTATTGCCAATAGGTAAATCCTGATGATGCGGATGCTTTTTTATTAAAGCAGCTCCTCATTTCGCCTCACCAGGCGAGGTCTGGACAAAGTACCTCCACACCGAAGGTAATGACATAGTTTTTGGGCTATGGAGGTGGTACATTTAATTCATCATCATCAATTTTCTGCTATATTAGCAGGTCCTTTGCCTCTCCATTTTCTGCAATCCATTGCTTCCTTCTTAAGGCTGCTGTATGTTGTAATGTCCGTCACGTCATCCAATATCTGAAATGTCTGAAATGTCTTCCTTCCTCGCTTCCTTTTCCTCCTACATAACCTTCTAAAACTGTTCTTATCAGTCCATTATTCTTTCTTAAAATATGTACAATCCAATTTCTTTTTTTTCTTTTTATTACATTTAGTAACTTTCTCTTCTCGCCCACTCTTCTCAGTTCCTCTTCATTTTTGACTCTGTCCAGTCAACTTACTCTTTCAATCCTCTGCCATGTCCACATCTTAAAACCTTCCAGCCATTCTCTGTCTGTCTTTCTCAAAGTCCATACAGAAGAACATTCCATACAAGACATTTTATGAGTCTCTTCCTGAGTTCTCTGTCCAGACCGCTGCAAAAAATTCTCCTTCTCTTCTGAAATACCTCTTTTGCCATTGCTATCTTTGTTTTAATTTAGGTGGTGCACTTCCCGTCGGTGTCTATCCTGCTTCCAAGATATTTAAAATTTTGCACCTGTTCTAATATTTCTCCATTCAGCATAACTTTTAGTTCTCTATTTCCTCCTAGTGGCAATTCTTTTGTTTCCTATGTGTTCATTTTCATTCTATAGTTTTTACTGTTAGCTTCAATGGTGTCCACCAAATCCTGTAATTATTTTTCCCCTGTGGCTAGAAGGACAATGACATCAGCAAAACTCAAACACCCTACTCTTCTTCCTCCAATTTCTACTCCTTTGTCATCTAATGAGCATTGGTCAATCATATTTTCCAAGTAGAGGTTGAAAAGGGTAGGTGATGACAGCATCCTCGTCTTACTCCTTTTCCTAGTCCGATCCAGTTTGTACTTTCTCCTCTCGCTTTAAATGAGGCTTTTTGATTAAGATATAATGAGTTTACAAGTCTACTGCTTTTCCAGTCCACTCTCTTTCCCCTCATTACAGTCGCCAGCTTGTCCCAAACCATATTGTCAACTGCCTTTTCTAGATCGATGAAGCACATAAGTAGGTCTCTTCCTTTTCCAATAAACCTTTCTCCCAAGATTCCTTGGAGCCCTATTGCATCTCCGGTGCCTGTATTCCGTCTACAGCCAAACTGCTCCTCGCCAATATTCTCCTCCATTACTTTTTCAAGTCTCTTATTAACTACTCTTAACATCACTTTGGCTGCATGTGAAATGAGGTTGACTGTCCTGTGCTCACTGCATGTCTTGGTTCCTTGTTTTTTCGGTAATGAAATCATTACTGTTGTCAGGAAGTCCTCAGGCCATTTACCCTTGTCATATATTTTATTATATAACCTCAATATTTCTCTTATTCCATCTTGGTTCAAGCATTTTAATATTTCTCCCGGCATCGTATCTGTACCTACCGCTTTGCCATTTTATATTGTAGCTATGGCAGACTTTACTTCTTCCATTATGATGGTTGGTCCTTTCTCGTTATCACTTACACTGTTGAGTGATTCAAGTTCCAGAGTTTCTGGTTTGCGATCTGTGTCATACAGCTCTTTTCGATATACTTCCCATCTCTGGAGGACATCGTCACGATCTTTGTACACTACCTCTTCGTCTTTACTCAACATTCCTATAGTAGAACATCCTGCTTTGTTTTGATCCAATGTCACAGTCTTTATTCTGTTGTATAGTAAGTCGTATCTTCCCTTCCTGTCCAGTTCTTCAATTGCATCACATTCCTCTTTCAACCATTGTGTCCTAGCGTGCTCTGTTTCCCTTCGCATTTCATTATTTAACCTTCTGTACATCTTTCTTGCATCTTCAGTGTTCTTGTATTTAAATTTTTTTCTCTCCTCCATCTTGGATATCATTGCTTGTGTGACCTATGGTTTTTTGCCCTTTTCCATTCTACATATCCCGTATTTTGCTGTCCTGATTTAATGGTTCCTTCTTTCAGCATATTCTAGTACTCATTGGCATTATCAGGTGGTTCTTTGTCTCGTAATGTGTTTAGAAACTCCGGGACAGCATACGAGTAATTTGTTCTTTGTTGGATCTTATCTTTTCTCAATCCGATTTCTTCACCATGGTCGCCTTATTCAATTTTTTCATTCTTATTTTTATTACTGCCTTAAGTAAGTTGTGGTCGCTATTAATATCTGCACCTAATAATGTATGCAACTTCTTGATTCCATTTCTGTATCTTTCATCTACCAGTATGATATCGATTTGGTTTCTGTATTTATCCACTGGTGATTTCCAAGCATAGAGCCTCCTCTTGTGGTTCGGGAACCATGTGTTTGCCACTATCAGCTGCCTTTTCCTGCAGAAGCCAATTAGCCATTCACCTCTAGCATTTCTCTTTCCAAGACCATGACTGCCTACAATGTTTCCCTCTTTCCCTTTTCCCACAATGGCGTTCCAGTCTGCCATTACCATCACACAGCATTTTTTATTTTCATCCATTATTATCTCTATTACATTGTACATTTCCCCTGCCATTTGGTCATCATGTTCTGAAGTTGGCATATACACCTGCACAATCAGGAAATCTTTTTGTGCTCCTTTCATTCCGAAACGTCCCCTTAGAAAATTTATGAATGACTGTGTTAGTAAACTTCTACGTTATATAATTTTCAGACAACTGAGCAAAACTCAACGTACTCAGACATTTCTCTTTACTTATTCTGATCATCACTAAACTGACACACAGTATTCTTAGCGCAACACAATCTGACTTTCAGTAATCCCTACAAAAGAATGGTCCTGACTAACAATAACCTATACCTTTCATGAATCACTTACCTCACAAAAATCTTCATTACTCGAACTGCTGCAATACAACGAGCGCCAATACTGCCAGCTAAATAAAAGATTCTAACTACTGAAGGCACCAACTACTGACATGCATACTTAGCAAATGAAAGATTTTCATTGAGACCAAACAATGTATTTACCTTAATAATGTTCAAAGGTCATCATATATATATATATGACATCCGTCTTCACAAATTTCCTTTTTCTGGCGGACACACGCCCAGATCGCCCGCTTATAGTGACTTCTTAAAACTCTGGCATTTCTCTCTCCACATCCACCACTGCTGGCGGCTCACCTCCTACTGCCCAGCGCTATGCTCTGTTCACTTCCAACTGGCCGACACTACACATGCGAATATTCCAACAATGAGTCCAACCAGCCACAGACTGCAAACAGCACTGTCAGTGATGTTCATACAGAGCGCTACGTGACATTACCGACATAAAAAACCTAAACAGCCTACTTACATAGCCCTCGTGCTCCCCACAAAAAGTTTTACAAATTGTTTTGAGCAGTGGTCAATACACATTTGTTAAATTTTCTTTATATTAACGGTAACAAGTATACCAGATGCACATAATTAGTGATACAATGTTGGTCAAAAGCAAAAATTGTTCTCATAAAGACAGTCCTGATTATTCATCACAGTAGTAATTACATTGCACAAACTCTGATCAGCAAAAGAAAATGCACATGGATGTAGTGGATTTCCATGCAGTCTTGAAGAAGTAGTGTTGTCCTTCCAACGGAAAGACAGTGCTGACTCTTGACATACAGTCAGGTAATGGACCACAACAGACCAAACCCACAGCAGATCCCCTCGACGTTTTGAGGAATATTGGTAGGTAGGTCATCACAGAGCACAACCTACTGTAGTCCTAGTTGACATAATGGTATTGGTAGGCCACAAGATGTGCAGACCCACTGTAGTCCTTGTAGAAATAATGGTATTGGTGGGCCATCAAATGTGCATACCGACTGTAGTCCTTGTAGAGATGACCAGCAGCCATCTGTTGCGACTGTGCAGGTGCACAATTACCATCGAAAAGGCTTGTGGACAATACAGCAAGTCCACAAACCACCACTTATGCACTCACAAACTTTTTGCAATGTCCTTAGAACCAGCAGTGCTGTTAACCAGGCCCAACTGAAATGTGTGCAGTGAAATGAAACTGGTGTCTACACAATTACAAATTTATGGCATAACACTACAATTATAAAGATACAGAATAAATCATTAAAGAACATAATAAAACAGATAACATTTGTAGTAATACAGGCTTTACAAAATAACAGAAATAAACATATACACCAGTGTTCAAGGAATTATGACATAAGTAAATAAATATAATATTGAGAATAGCTTTCTAAACATTAACATCACATATGAGCATTAAAACAGAACAGAATAAATAAATCTAAACATATTTACAAAGTACATAGCATATTATTAATGTAAATTATATTTGAGGGTAACAGTATTCCTCATGATAGTGAATGTAGAAAAAATGTATTAGAAAAATTCTACAACATAACTCTTTATCAGCTAAACACAGATACACAACACATTGCGGAATAACACAAAAGGAAAGGACAGGGTTTGTTTACAGTATAGCATTTGGTACTACAGTCCAACCCAAATCTTCATTCCATAGATCTTTCCTCTTATTTCAACGTTTGTTCCCACATAAAAAGGACAGGGTTTGTTTACAGTATAGCATTTGGTACTGCAGTCCAACCCAAATCTTCATTCCATAGATCTTTCCTCTTATTTCAACGTTTGTTCCCACATAAAAGTCTTATCTAAGTATGCTTTCTGTATTTATATGTTCACATATTTCTTACCTCATTATTTATTACCATTATCTTACTTCATCATTTATTTCCAAGAAAATCCTACCTAAACCTGTTGTCCCTAAACCCTACTTTTTTTGTTCATATCAGCTTTCAAAATAATTGTTCTCCATTGTACACCACTTTTTTGGCCAAAACTTTTTGTTATAGCTTCTCAATGGATTTCTTACAATTCATCACAACTCTCTTATTGTCTTATACAGGGTTTTACAAAAAGGTATGGTCATACTTTCAGGAAAAATTCCTCACACACAAATAAAGAAAAGATGTTATGTGTACATGTGTCCCGAAACGCTTAATTTCCATGTTAGAGTTAATTTTAGTTTCGTCAGTATGTACTGTACTTCCTCGATTCACCGCCAGTTGGCCAAATTGAAGGAAGGTAATGTTGACCTCGGTGCTTGTGTTGACATGCGACTAATTGCTTTACAGTACTAGCATCAAGCACATCAGTACGTACCATCAACAGGTTAGTGTTCATCACGAACGTGGTTTTGCAGTCAGTGCAATGTTTACAAATCCGGAGTTGGCAGATGCCCATTTGATGTATGTATTAGCACGGGGCAATAGCCGTGGCGCGGTACGTTTGTATCGAGACAGCTTTCCAGAAGGAAGATGTCCGGACAGGAAGACGTTCGAAGCAATTGATCGGCGTCTTAGGGAGCACGGAATATCCCAGCCTATGACTCGCGACTGGGGAAGACCTAGAACGACGAGGACACCTGCAATGGACAAGGCAATTCTTCGTGCAGTTGACGGTAACCCTAATGTCAGCGTCAGAGAAGTTGCTGCTGTACAAGGTAACGTTGACCACGTCACTGTATGGAGAGTGCTACGGGAGAACCATTTGTTTCCGTACCATGTACAGCGTGTGCAGGCTCTATCAGCAGCTGATTGGCCTCCACGGGTACACTTCTGCGAATGGTTCATCCAACAATGTGTCAATCCTCATTTCAGTGCAAATTTTCTCTTTATGGATAAGGCTTCATTCCAACGTGATCAAATTGTAAATTTTCACAATCAACATGTGTGGGCTGACGAGAATCCGCACGCAATTGTGCAACACGTCATCAACACAGATTTTCTGTGAACGTTTGGGCAGGCATTGTTGGTGATGCCTTGATTGGGCCCCATGTTCTTCCACCTACGCTCAATGGACCACGTTATCATGATTTCATACAGGATACTCTACTTGTGCTGCTAGAACATGTGCCTTTACAAGTACGACACAACATGTGGTTCTTGCAGGATGGAGCTCCTGCACATTTCAGTTGAAGTGTTCGTACGCTTCTCAGCAACAGATTTGGTGACCGATGGATTGGTAGAGGCGGACAAATTCCATGGCCTCCACGCACTCCTGACCTCAACCCTCTTGACTTTCATTTACGGGGGCATTTGAAAGCTCTTGTCTACGCAACCCCGGTACCAAATGTAGAGACTCTTCGTGCTCGTATTGTGGACGGCTGTGATACAATACGCCATTCTCCAGGGCTGCATCAGCGCATCAGGGATTCCATGCGACGGAGGGTGGATGCATGTATCCTCGCTAAGGGAGGACATTTTGAACATTTCCTGTAACAAAGTGTTTGAAGTCACGATGGTACGTTCTGTTGCTGTGTGTTTCCATTCCATGGTTAATGTGATTTGAAGAGAAGTAATAAAATGAGCTCTAACATGGAAGGTAAGCGTTTCCAGACACATGTCCACATAACATATTTTCTTTCTTTGTGTGTGAGGAATGTTTCCTAAAAGTTTGGCCATACCATTTTGTAACACCCTGTGTAGCCTACCGCAACTTACTCTACTGAGCTCAGACATATATACTAGAGAATGAGGAAATGCAGCAGCACAAAACAATAAACACAAACAGTAATTACAAAAAAAATGCAAATTGACAAAGCAAGTAGCAGTATATCTAAATTAACAAGGCAAATGCAACATTACAACTAGTATGTGCCAATGTGCAGCAACAAGAAAAATAAATCAGTAGTAAAACGGGCTTAATACAATGTAAAATTCAGTTGAACTATGCCTGAAAAATAGCAGCAGCATATGCAGTACCTTATACCCAAACATGATAAAGCTCAAGCAGAAAAATATTACAGTGAAGATAGGAAATGTCTAATACCTATTTCACATCTTAACACTAGAGTAATGCATCACAATAACCTACTGTACCAAACAAGTCACCAAATCATTGAAAAAGTTAGGTATCCAACTCCTGTGGAGGGAAATGTGTAATTGTGGTCCCTTTTTTAAAAAAGTAGATCATAAAATTAGCATTTAATCCATCTGTAGACAGAACACAGTGACATTAGTACATCTATTAAATTTTATTTTAACCGATACTGCAATTCAGCTAGAATCTAGTTATTAAACAAAATGAGCAAATACATATATATACCAAAAAATGAAACATTATTCACTAGCTGTTTTATTTCATTAAATATCACCAATTACAAGCTTCAAAATGTAATTATATGTCATCAAGTATGAGCATGTCATATTTTCGATGCTTTCTACAAAGAAATGTAAATAGCAAGGTTAATGGCCTTTTTTTTCTCCACCTAATAGCTTTCTTCCAGGTGACTGTTGTGCAGCTGGGTGACTACAGTGCGTTAGGTGAAGGTCACTTACCTTCCTTACCGAAATATTTACGACAGTAGTTTCCACTACAGGGACAGTCTCATATAAAAAATTTCACATGTTGAGAATTTACGTTACAATTGTGTAGAAATAAAATCCTATAAATGAACCAGTGCCCCAAAATTTTCGCTGCAATTGTGATACATTCAACCATGTACACACATTTCATAACTCTTAAAGTATGATTCTTGGTTTCCAACATCCTTTACACAAACCAGTGTCCCTAACCTCTTTTCATTATTCATATACATATAAACACAAAAACAAATTCCTTGTATAGTAACATCTTATTGAGCATAAACATACCTCAGCAGCATAATACACATCGTCTTCGCAATAACAACATCATAAAACCTCAGACAAATCTCAAAAAAGTCGTAGCTTTCTTCAATAATTTCAAAATCTAAAAAAAAAAAATTGTCTGTGCTTGTTTCAATAAAGCCATTTACCGCAAACGTACTTCAAAAATCGTGATCCCATGCCAAATACAACATTCAACGCTCTCATAGTATCACAATGGTTCTGAAAAAATACGAATGGTTCACAAAGTGCAGATAAAATACAATTTCTTAAGTGTGAAGTTATCCAACTGTGTAGTTGCATAAACATGTGTCACTGACGTAGTAAAAAAAAAAAAAAAATGTGTGTTTCTATGTTTGATAATCAGATAGCTGTGTAATTCTGTGTTAGAAAAATATGGTACCGATGTGTAAAGTTGTATAAGCAAATACCTTATTAGCTAGGGCTCCTAGCGGTTGCCACACTCTTAGTACACGAAGTAGGCGTATACACCCTGAGGATAAATTTAATTATACCCTCAGATGTTACATATTACAGCAATCAAATGAAATGTATCGCCGAAAACCTTCTTTGTATATTTGTAACTCAAAAATCTTTCAAAAAAATGTTCCAATTACAAAAATTAATCACACAAATACACGTACAGTAGCGCTAAACTGTGCTTCTTGTTGGGAGATAATCTCTGTCATTGCTTAACGGTAAAAATGTGCCAAGTGTCGTAATTATCGTCGTCCATAAGCAGAGTTCTGTAGAAGTCAATGAACTTACCTCGCAATAAACAAACGTGAACTGCTAAGCGTGTAGACATCGTAGGTATTATGTACATTACCGTGACAAAGAAAGTACTGTACTGAAACGTTGTACTATGGAAAAGGCTGTCTCATTGTAGCTGTGCCACAAAGGTTACTGCTATAACATATTTTACTTTCCAGAAGAATTCAGAAAAACTGTGCAGATATAAAACAGGTCCAGTGCAAAAGCAATAATATAGATTGTGTCACTCGTTAGTAGCGTCGTGATATAATCGTGTAGCTGTCAAATAAACTAACCACTGTGACATCTGGTATCTCTCAGAAAGTACTTTAAATCCAGAATGTCTTTTCAAGTGAACCAAACTATTGCATTAAAGTCTCATTAGCAATATGTGTACCATATATGTAAGCCTTATAGTCGTTACGTAATCGTGTGATGAACAAGCAACAATGTACACACAATAACACTGTGTCGTCTGTTCACTATAACAATGCATTCGTAATTACTGTCTAAACAAGTTCCCTAGGTTCGTGACTGGATAGTTATCTTCAAAACATTGTTGCATGTTAACAGTTCCTAAGTGTGACAAAGCAACCTAGTAAGGGGAAGTAGAAATCTTATAACAAGGACTAATTCAGAAAGCAAATTATCTCTCAATAATTCGTTTTACATGTGGAATAAGTTGTAAACCTTCACTCTTCCTAGTACACAGAGTTCCAACTTCAAAGAAATTATCATGTTGTACACGTCGGTAAAGAACGCTACATTTTTGTTTCACGGTTAGCGTCTATGTTATTTTCCTCTGAGCCATCTGGCGCACATGGCTGCCTGCAGTGCAAGTCATTGTCTACTGTCTCTTTTTTGTCGCACGTCGTTATTGGAATTTGGATATCTAACGTCTACAAATTCACCTTGCCGAGAGGGCCCTGCCCTGTTTGAAACTCGCCATTTCTGATGAAATTCGTGTCTGTCGTTATTATTATATCGTCTGTCATGTCGTCTTGTCAGTCACGTGATGGAGAATTTCTCCAAGAATCGTAACTGCATCTGAAGGTATTCTGTCTCCCTTGATAATAATTGTTTTGGTTCCCATATTGTCTGTTTCTATGGTTGTCTCTGTCATATTCATTACTACGGAAATTTGACCTTTCTCTGCAATTATTATTACTGTGCGAACGGTTGTCATACTGGTGGTGTCTGTTTTTGTCACGATTTGCGTTGTAAGAAGAGCAATGAAGTGTCCAATTATTATTTCTGTCATTACGGAATTGTGACGGATGTGGCCTGTAATTGCTGTGTTCTTGTTTTCGCGTCCCACGTTTGTCAATGTCAATTTACAATTCTTGTAAAAGTCCCTCAAAAGCTTCGATGTCGTCTTTGCAACGTCCTGCCAAAATAATATGTCGTAAATGTGTAGGCAATTTGATTAAGCAAATGCGAATAAGTTCCGAGGGGCTGCAATGGTTTGACAGATACTGATTCTTATGCAACATGTCGTCAAAATATTTGACGAAACTGGAAAATTCAGATTGTTTAAAGTGTTTCGTCATTATGATGCTATGTTTTACGCAATCTTGAGTAGATTGAGACCAATATACTGAGAGGAAGGCATGATAAAATTCTCCTTCACTGTGACAATCGCGAATGATCGAACGCATTCTTACAACCAGTTGATTTTCCAAGTAGCCACACATAAATTCCAATCTGTGCTCTAATGACCAGTTGGGAGGAAAACAATGAGAGAATTGATGAATCCTGGCTTGCAGATGAGGTCTTTGCTAGAATTCTTAAATGTTTTGAATTTATGTGTAGTAATAAACAGCTTATAGTCAAAATCATCATGTCGGCGAGTCGCATATCGCTCATTGTTACGTCGTGTCGGCGGTTCCATCTCAAAATTCGGTGCACCTTGCCAATTTCTTTCATAATTTCCGAAATGCCCTGTGTTATTATTTTGTGGCTTTTCCGTATTTTTATGTGCCTCATCCCGTATTAGAGCGCGAGTGTCTTCTGAAATATGTAATTCTTGTATTGCTTGTGGCAACTGATCTTGTACTTCCCTCATTTCTCTTTTGTGTTGCGTATTAATTTGATTCTGATTTTGTTCGAATTTCCTAATTTGTTCGTACTCTTCTGTGTCAGTAAAGACTACTGGTCTTGTGTCATTCAGATCATCATCCACCTTTGTAGATAAATTAGTGAACTGATCCGAATGTTCGGCTACTTTTTTCCGATAATGAACTGATTTCCTCCTTGTGTTTTTCTGAACCGAGTTTTAGAGCATCTACTGTGTCCTCTAAGTTTCCCTGAGTTTTTGCAAGTTGCGTAACCGAATCGGTAGATGCAACCGAGTCAATTTTAGCTTGCAAGCTGACGTGATTTTCATGAACAATAGTTTGCAGATCTTTTATAGCTCCTTCGTGATTCTGTAATGCATTTCCATGGCGCGAAAAAATAGGTTGAAAATGCTCACAAATTTGTGCTTAACTATTGTAACTGTTGCTGTGTTCGTTCCTGATTTTGTTCCAATGCGTCTAACTCTTGAAGCTGTTGTCCCATTTGTTGCATTAATTGTAATAACAATGCACTGGTTTCTGAAACATGTTCCTCTGTAGTTTTCGGCAGTTCATTTGCACCGGCGACATTCGCATTTCGTAAAGCAGAGACTGTGTCTTGACTTGACTGAGAAACTTGTAATGAAACAAAACATGAATCTAAGGTATTTGCAAGATTGTGTCCGTCATTTCAGGTTCCTGGGGCGAGCTGTTGCCGACCAATCGATCGACGATACTACCCTGTTCACTAGCTGTTTCACTGTCTACACCATTATTTAGAGCCTGGTCCATTTCCCTATGCATAACTGCCAAATTACTATGTTGAACATTAGTTAACTCATTTCACGATGGCGCTAACACATTACTCTCATCTTCACTGTCATTTCTCAGTTTACTTTGGAGCCTAATATTACGTTTTTCACACAACATAATTGTCACAATACTTCAGACGATAACGCAGAAAAGCACAATTTGAAGAGTAAAATGAAAAACCTCATTAACATAGCACTGAAAATAATATATGATTAATTACAAGCACAGCTGCGAAATATTTGGTGCAAATCTGCATGCATGCCACCACTGTTTTACAGTACAACAAAGAAAAACTACGACTACAAAGGAGATTTTGTCTAGAATTACGCACTAGCAATAAACAATAACTACGCTAATTACACAAACTACAAGGTAAAATCAGAAGATTCCAGTGTTGTATCCTCGGCTAAGGGTCGATATATGAAACGACCCTTAGGAAAATTATGTATTACTGTGTTGGTAAACCTCTTACGTTATTTGTTTTTTAAACAGCTGAGCAAAACTGAACGTACTCAGAAATTTCTCTCTTTACTTATTCTGATCATCACTAAACTGACACACAATATTTTTAGCGCAACGTAATCTGACTTTCAATAATCCCTACAAAAGAATGGTCCTGACTAACAATAAATTACTTACATCACAAAAATCTTCTTTGCTCGAATTACTGCAGTACAGCGAGCACCAATACAGCCAGCTAAATAAAAGATTCTAACTACTGAAGGTACTAAATACTGAGAGGCATAGTTAGAAAATAAAAGATTTTGATAGAGAACAAACAATGTATTTACCTTAATAATGTTCAATATATATATATATATATATATATATATATATATATATATATATATATATATATATATATACTCCTGGAAATGGAAAAAAGAACACATTGACACCGGTGTGTCAGACCCACCATACTTGCTCCGGACACTGCGAGAGGGCTGTACAAGCAATGATCACACGCACGGCACAGCGGACACACCAGGAACCGCGGTGTTGGCCGTCGAATGGCGCTAGCTGCGCAACATTTGTGCACCGCCGCCGTCAGTGTCAGCCAGTTTGCCGTGGCATACGGAGCTCCATCGCAGTCTTTAACACTGGTAGCATGCCGCGACAGCGTGGACGTGAACCGTATGTGCAGTTGACGGACTTTGAGCGAGGGCGTATAGTGGGCATGCGGGAGGCCGGGTGGACGTACCGCCGAATTGCTCAACACGTGGGGCGTGAGGTCTCCATAGTACATCGATGTTGTCGCCAGTGGTCGGCGGAAGGTGCACGTGCCCGTCGACCTGGGACCGGACCACAGCGACGCACGGATGCACGCCAAGACCGTAGGATCCTACGCAGTGCCGTAGTGGACCGCACCGCCACTTCCCAGCAAATTAGGGACACTGTTGCTCCTGGGCTATCGGCGAGGACCATTCGCAACCGTCTCCATGAAGCTAGGCTACGGTCCCGCACACCGTTAGGCCGTCTTCCGCTCACGCCCCAACATCGTGCAGCCCGGCTCCAGTGGTGTCGCGACAGGCGTGAATGGAGGGACGAATGGAGACGTGTCGTCTTCAGCGATGAGAGTCGCTTCTGCCTTGGTGCCAATGATGGTCGTATGCGTGTTTGGCGCCGTGCAGGTGAGCGCCACAATCAGGACTGCATACGACCGAGGCACACAGGGCCAACGTCCGGCATCATGGTGTGGGGAGCGATCTCCTACACTGGCCGTACACCACTGGTGATCGTCGAGGGGACACTGAATAGTGCACGGTACATCCAAATCGTCATCGAACCCATCGTTCTACCATTCGTAGACCGGCAAGGGAACTTGCTGTTCCAACAGGACAATGCACGTCCGCATGTATCCCGTGCCACCCAACGTGCTCTAGAAGGTGTAAGTCAACTACCATGCCCAGCAAGATCTTCGGATCTGTCCCCCATTGAGCATTGAGCGTCGTCTCACGCGGTCTGCACGTCCAGCACGAACGCTGGTCCAACTGAGGCGCCAGGTGGAAATGGCACGGCAAGCCGTTCCACAGGACTACATCCAGCATCTCTACGATCGTCTCCATGGGAGAATAGCAGCCTGCATTGCTGCGAAAGGTGGATATACACTGTACTAGTGCCGACATTGTGCATGCTCTGTTGCCTGTGTCTATGTGCCTGTGGTTCTGTCAGTGCGATCATGTGATGTATCTGACCCCAGGAATGTGTCAATAAAGTTTCCCCTTCCTGGGACAATGAATTCACGGTGTTCTTATTTCTATTTACAGGAGTGTATATATATATATATATATATATATATATATATATATATATATATATATACCCACCTTTACAAATTTCCTTTTTTACGGGGGACACACATCCAGATCGCCCGCTTATAGTCACCTCTCAAAACTCTGGCATTTCTCTCTCCACATCCATCACTGTTGGGGGTTCACCTCCAACTGCCGAACGCTACGCGCTGTTCACATCCAACTGCCCGACACTACACAAGCGAATATCCCAACAATGAGTCGAACCAGCCACAGACTGCACAAAGCACAGTCAGTGATTTCCATACAGAGCGCTATGTGACGTTATCAACATATAAACCTGAACAGCCTACTCACAAGCCTTACACCAATAACCCGGTCATTTGCATAGTCCACATATTCCACACATTTAGCCAATTCCTTTGTCATAATCATTGCTACTCCATTCATTCCTATTACTTCTCCTCCTGAGTAGCACAATACATATTCATCTGACTGTAACTCTCCACATCCATTGCATCCGACCTCAGCAACTCCTAAGATGTCCATATGATTCTTTCCCATCTCTCTAGTTTTCCTGATTGTAACAGAGTTCTAACATTCGAGGTACGAATTCTGGTTTCATTTTTTGCCTCCTTTCAAGTTGTCTCCCCCGGAGATCCGAATAGGGGACCATTTTACCTCCGGATACTGATTTAACATGATAGGAAGCCATTTTTCTGCATAAAATGAAGACTGCATTATGCAGGGGAAGGTAATCTGCGGTGGTATTCCTTTGCCTTCCGCAGTTCTGGAGGCCGCCCCTATCATTGGATGCAGACGCCTTTCGCAGCCGCCCGCTCAGGGTCAGACGCTTCATGAGGAGTGCAGATTGGAAAATGAAAGACCCCTAGCCCTCGAAACCTAATAGCGTCAGGGTCGGAAAACAACACGAGCCGGCTGAGTGTGGCCAGGTAGGGAAGATAAAAGTGAGGAACCTGGCGTAATTAAGTGGAGGCAATGCCAGGACTCAGCTCGGTGCCCCGTGGTCGCCAGCCACGTACTCACTAGGTATGAGTCCCTGAGGTACATTTAATTACATACGCGAAATGGATGTGGATGCCGAAGGTGACATTAGTAGTTAGGTCATGCACTCCAGTAGCTTATGACGCTGGTTCAGGATGAGGTCAATGGGGTGTGTGGAAGGAAATAATATGAAGGATGTGTCTGAAACACATCGTTGAAACTTCTGTTATGAGACAGAACGTCTAATGCCTCGTATACTTGGCATAATCAAAGTGGAGTGGAGCAGATGACGTGTTGATGTTGCGAGAAACAGTCTGAAAATGCATTAACTGGCTACTGGAGGCAAGAGGGATTTGAGTGTCCAAGTAATTAATTAATTACGCTGCGGAAGTAAAAATCCATACTGCTGTATGTAAAGCTGCAGAATCGTCTAACGCAACAGGTTGACCAGAAACGTCCACGCTGCTTTTGGCGCCCAGATCTACCCCTTTCACACACCATCCAGACAGGGAAATCGCGTCGTAATGGCCCTGCAGCTCATGTCTACACTCAAACGATACAATAGCAAGAAATCCGCGTACCATCTGCGTCCATTATTATCAAAGTATGAACGTCTGCTTCGGAACTTGGCTAGAAATTGGTCGGAACAGCTTCAGCCTCCACAGGGTGGGCAAAATGAAACTGGTCTTGGAAATATTTCGTGCACCTTAAGATAAGAAGCCTTACATCATCTAGTTCAAGTGCGGTAGATGAAGACCGGATTGCCTATCTCAAGGAACATTAAATATTTCAGGCTCAGTTTTACTTTCGCCAAACAGTACAAGAGCAAGGTAAGAAACAGAACATCTCAAGCTGACCCACGTCATGAAGAACTGGCCACGGCAGTCTAGTGGGCAGAGAACTGAACAACGGCCGAGGAGGACCTGGGTTCAATGCTGGATGGGAGAGTGAATTTTTCCTTGTGCCAGTACCTTCAGGATGTAACCAGATCCACTCTATCTAGAATTTATTTGAGTACTGGGGTTTTTCCCATTTGTAAAAGATGGCTGTGGTGATGGAACCACCACACTTCCCCTCGTAGTCCTATAGCGGAGAGAAGCGTACTCCGTGTATAGAAGGGCCTATAGCCTGGTCACGCGCTTGCACCACATATTTTCCCTTTACTTTTATGGTGCAGAGATTGGTTGGCATTAGAAGGCTTTCTTTGTGACCCTTCATAGCTGCGAAGCGTTAATACTCGTAATATGTTCGGGTTCCTGGATCAGACTCCTGGCTCAATCTGTTGTGCTGCAGATGCCAAAACAATTATAGGAAGTAGACTAGACGAACCTCTTGGAGCAACCAGCCAAGAACTCATGTACTTCAATTCGTAATATGGACATTTCATATGCAGAAATCCCAGTTAACGTGGGTTCGAACTCTAATAATGGGAAAAAACTATTCACAACTAGTACAAAGTAGATATCAGCTTCAACGTTTTACTGCCCTTCAAAGGAGTCACCAGTACTATATACAATATGTAAACAGTGGTGTGGGCGTCAGAATACAGCATTTGGCCTACAAATCTCTGTATTAGTTCAGAATCGAATGCCCCAAAGTCCTTTCTTCATTTAAGAAATACACTTAAAAATAGAAATATTTAAGTCTGCTGAGAATAGTGGACCGTACATCTCCTTCTAGCCTCATCAATCGAGTATAACTGGAAATATTTCTACTGATGGAGGCGGACAGTGTACTGAACAAAATTACATCATTATGTACTTCATTTTCAGATTACTAATTATAACTACTTCGAGTAGTACATTTTTATGTTGGTACACTTGACACAAGCAAAGCCCCTAATGTTTATTTTCCCTTGGGCAGCAGTTCAGGTATTGCAGTGTGGTCGCATTGAGGCAAAATGGCAAGTCTTTACTGACCGGTTCCATCCACTTCGTAGTCCAGTTACGACAGGCAGAAAGCACTAGATGTGGTTGTGAGAAGACTGTTAATTGCAGAGAGAAAACAAACCGCTCACTGAAGTAGGTAGGCCACAAAATAATGTGTGAGTTTTGATCAAAGTGACGCTACGTCTTTCTCAAAACTGGTCACAGGCTGTACTCCAAAAGTGAACTGTGATAAAGGTCACTGATGGTCTGCCTTTGCGGAATGGTGTGCCTTAGGGCAACACCATCACAGTCATGTATGAGAACCATCATAAGTTTCACGTTGGTCGTGTTTCTGAAAAACTTTCGATCGTCTTTCAGAACCGTAATGATGCCATTCGTTTGAGTGTCGTCCAAATTTTGGCTGATACACTTCCACGATTGTTCCATCTCCCATAATGTTACTTTGCAACAACGCTCTTCTTTCTTGTTCCTAGTGTTCCGAGTTAGTATGAGAAGCGTCATATCGTAGCTACATCCGTCAGATCATGGAAAAAAAATGGTCCTGATGCACGTCTTATTTTTTCCAGGCCTTCCTACAGAATGTGAAGCAAAGTCTTATGTGTTAATTTTATCTCGTGGGTCGGCTTACGAATCGTTGGCATCGGTCACCGTCCAGTAACGCCGCTTTTTCTTGACCGACACGGGGACGACCTGACCGGCGAATGTCTGCCGCGTATTGGCCTCCCTCGTAGAGTGCTTCTGTCCATTTCGTCACTGTTCTGTAAGGCAGTCCAGATTTGCGCCAAGCCTCCTGAAGACTTTGTTTTCACTGTCATGAGATACAACCTCTGTCATATTCAATTATCATCCGACTCTCTTTTTCTTGTTTCGAAAACATAGTGATGGCAGTATATTACACTGTCAGCTGTACAAGACTCTGTTTCTTTCGTAGCTATGCACACACGTGCTGTGAGAAGGGGAGTTCATTTTCACTGAGGTAAAGAAAGGCGAATGTTAATATCATATGATATAAGCAATATTATTTGATCCGATTACTGTGCTCCTTTACGACAGTTTCGCGCTATTAAGGTTCCAACCCCTATATTTCGCTAGAAATGCTGCTCGTTTACACTTTATAACACGTAATCTGCTACTGTTATATCATAACCTCAAAACTGGAGGCAATTTGCAAAACAGAATTATTTTGTTGGATTAATAATGGTATAAAGCAACAGGGCAGTGTTACCCTCTGAGAGGAGTTTTGCTAGGTTGACCGTGTTGTTCCTAACGGAGGTGGCTTATCGGAAATGAAGGTCAGAATTACGTAAATATTTGAATAGTAACAAACAAAATTTTGCCTAGCTATACCGTTTATAGAATAAGGGAAACGGTCGCCAGCCTAATTAAGCAAGAGAAAGATTAACATTCTCGTTTAAGAAGTAGGTATAAGTAACTATAATGGACAAACACAACCTAGACTTAACCACACGTGAGTGTAATGAATTCTGACACACACATACGTTTTAAGATTGAAGCTAACAGTTAGAGCAGCACAAACTATTTGCAAAATTATAACATATACCGAAACACACTATTACTTTCAGGGCTTACACAAAGTGAATGGTCTTTATAACAATACTCTTAATATGCACTTCTGTTACACAAGAGAGACAAACACTTAGCAATCATGAACATATAGTTTTCTACTATTGCAGTTTCCCACTTTTACTACAGCGAAACACAATGTTGACAACATTGCAAGAAACTGACTCACCTTTTAGAATTTACTACAGGCAACAATGTGATCCTTTACTTTATAAGCCTCAGTCTTAAGAACTTTTAATTTTGAAGTTGGCAACAGCACTTCAATAAGCAGTTTTAATAGGAATATTTTCAGCAAACAACATTTACTTTAACTCACTCTCTTGCCACATTAACTTTAACTTTCTTTTTACTATGTTGAAGAGGCATTAATGAGCAAAATACTGGGCTTTAATGTTCTTTTAGTAAGGACACTCGGATATCACTTTAACTCAAACGGAGAGGAACCTGAGAGGTGTTATGATGAGGAGGATAATCAAGGTAGGTACATAAATTCAAATATAAATTACCTTATATTTGAGCACAATAACACATCCATTAAGCTGATCCTTCACTGTACATCATTATAGTACTACGTTACAGTGATTGCGCAACGTGGTGGCAACTGCATGTTGGTAGGTGGATTCGCAGACAGAATTGCTGGACTCTGTCATTTCTTGGTGGCGACGACAGATACAAATTCCAAAATAGTTCCAGCTATTTATCCATCCATCCGAGGCATTGGAAAGCGGCAGGAAAAGCCTCTTTCAGAACCAGCACGATATGCAACATTTACATGACAGAGCACAGTTTGGTAGCTCGTCTCCGACTCGTAGCTCGTCCCCGACTGCTGGCTCGTCCCCGACTGACTATCAGTTCCACATTTTCCACCTAGGCCAACCACAATTTGCGCGCGCTACACAGTTCCGTTCCCGAGGGGAACCACTACACCTTTTACATACAGAATAACTAAGGGCCTTAAGTGAGGATCAGCAATTTGCATAACAGCAACCAAATACATTAAATAAAACAAAACATTTACACATATTGACATCTCTACAAAAAATTATTCACACAAAATTACAATCATATACAGTAAGTTTTGTTCCCTCCAAATGGGACAAAGAATGTAAATTGCAGATACACGACTTTGCATAGAATCAAATCACAACATCAAAGGTTTGACAAAGAAAAGAGTATACAATTTTGTGTTATCTGTTCAATCAAACACATTTACAGATACTAAATGTTATAACATTAAATAAAACAAAAGCAAAATAAATCTGTACAGCAGAAGAGGTATGGTGTTACGACTTGAGTTTTAGAAACAACTTATCCAAATCATCTTGTCCCTGAAAATCCATCTTGTAACAAAAACAACGTTATCGCTTCTCGTAAAATGTGTCTTGTGGCAAACGGTAAGCAATAATTCTGCATAATGTGGACAAGATGTTGTTCCGTGAGCCCGGATCTCGCCTGTTTACTCTCCACCTTAACGCAGCTAGCGGGGCGCACTCTCCTTATTTACACGGCCGCAGCTCTCGCGTCCCCTCTCCCGTCTCGAGCAGAAAGTACACTCGCCGCTATTGGCTTTGGGATAATTCAGGATTCCGGAAAATCTCGTTACCGAGGAAGAATGGCGGGCCGTGGTCCGCGCCGTAGGTGAGCCGCTGTGTGCTCAGCCACTCGCCTCATCCAGAATGCAGACTCCAGCTCCCAGCTTCCAGCTCCCTCCAGCCTACAGCATTACCTGCTTGCGCTAACACTACCAGCCGTGTGCGCAACGAAGGGGCGGAGTCTGCCACGCGGGATTGCATAAGGCCAACTCTGTAGGCGACACAGCGGCAGCACCACCACTAAACCTCGACTATTGTACTCACTATACACAGCTTTGCCAGGTAGCGCTGCTGAGATCGCTGCAGTTTGTGAAAAGATCTCAGCTGATAAAAGTTGTACTGCCCCGGTTACCCAGCACACAACTTTAGTACGTTGCACAAAATTGGGTTATGTTATTCTAATTTCTTCTTCTCTCATTTACGTTTACATTTACAGTTAGTATGTCTTTTGATTTCTGCACTAAAACTTCGTGTTTCTCGTGTTATTAACGGTTCGTCGTTCGCAGTTATTTATTGTTATATATTTAACTTTTGTAATAAATGATAAAAATTCTCTGTGATAGTAACATGATTTATTAGTATGGAAAATAGATCGCCCGGGTTTATTTTTTGAAATTATTTGTGAGGTGAGGAATGCAGTATCGTAAGGAAGTATTTCGTGGACATTCAAGCTGTAAATAAAAGTGGAGAGTAGAAGCCTAAGGAAAGTGTGACACTCGACTCCTGAGGATTAGGATAGTTTGCATAACTAAGGAAGTGGTAGCGAATAGAATTTTGTCGCCGCACACAATCACAGATTTGTAGAAAGAAGTGAAATTTATGCACATGATAGTCCGTACAAGCTTGGCAAATCGCAAAAAACACTGTACGCTCTGCATGTGTATTTTAAGACCTTAGCTATCTTTTCGACAAGTGTTTGGTTACATCGACTTCAATTGATAAGCTACAGGATAGCACTGAGACGAGCTGAATAAAGCGTGTTCCAAATCGCCTCTGGTGCCCTAAGGTGTACAACAACAGAAGGCTAGTCCATGCAATTGTAAGATATTATGGCGACAAGTCTTGGAGAGGGTAAATAGAGTTGCAGGTTAAAAAACCAACGACAGTGACATTTTAAACCATTGGAAATTAAAACTAGAAGCAAAGTGAACAGGACGCACTTAACTGAGAAAAGAAGAGCTTATGTTACCGGATATCAGATCTCAAATAAATTCAGGTCGTAGAATTGATCATTTTGTTAGTGGTCGTGGTTCCCACTCGCAATACATGGTTAAATTTGGGAGGCTGCACTCAGAATACAGTGTTAGTTCATCCACGGAAGAGAGCATAGAGTATTAGTTTTCTTCATAAAACTTGTATAACTTATTAACGAATGCGACCCACATGGGCTGCAGCTTAGACAGTTTTTCTAGGCCAATTTTAGGTAGTTTTCCAAATTAAATACGTTTTATATCGGAAACTATCCGCCATATGGCATATGCCCATATAAAGTTTTTTTGTTACAAATAATCGTCCCTATCATTTCCCTGAATGTTGATCATTCCTCCTGGGTCACCCTGTGTATAACAATTACTACGATGCATTTATTGTTTTACATACTGTAGATAGCGTGTAGAATTTATTATTAGAATGAGAAAAGTGGGAATTCTTATTATTTAAGATTACTGGAGCTTTACAATACTTGTAAATCCCGGACTGTAGTGAATAGATTCGATACATTGTGGTGAGTTAGGTTAGGATTCACGAGAAGTACTTCAATGACTCAAAGTTCTGTCAAAACTAAACTTGCAGATGTTTTTAGAACAGAAAAAAATTTAAGTAAATACATGAAGTTAGATTTCTTTCGTAGGTAGACGGTGGACTTATAGGATTTGATTTGATTTCATTTCGGTTCATCGTTAGATTTCTTTCGTAGGTAGACGGTGGACTTATAGGATTTGATTTCATTTCATTTCGGTTCATCGCACACATTAAGTTATAATAAACTTTTCTTTTGTTACAATTAAATTAAAGGATGATATTGGGAAAAAATGAACTTATAATAAACTTTTCTTTTGTTACAATTAATTTAAAGGATGATATTGGGAAAAATGAAGTATCACACAGAGTGTCATGTGTATCAAACACTTGAAATAAAGATTACAGAAACAGTCATAAATAAATTAAAGAGAAAATATGCAATGAATGTGTGTTAGACAGGAACTCTTTGAACATTAGGACTAAAAACTTCAATTAGATTATCTCTGAAGGAATTAAACGAAAATGTTAGTTGTAAAATTACATATGGTGGAAGAAAAACGTATTGAATGTGTGTTTAATTTTTAGCTTCCTGTATGCCACACTTCATAGCTAAATGAAAACGCTATTTTGTAAAATTCGGTAAACATTGGAAAATAATGCTAGAATGGACAAAAAATGAATTTCAATGATGATATCAGTTTCTACATATACCCGTTTGCAGGAATAATGACCTACACTGAGATGAAATGCCGTTTTGGAAATCGTCAGGGAATTTAACATTCCAAGATCAAGTATCAATCTCAGGCATTACCTCTCACCAAGGACAATGCAGTCGCCGACAGGTGTAATAGTCGCAAAAACCAATGTGGGTCGTACGACGAATACATTGGTTAAAACAATGTGCAAAATTTGGCGATAATCGGCTATGGAAGTCGACTACCGACAAAAATGCCTTTACTAACAGCACGACATCGACTGCAGCGACTCTCTTGCGATCGTGACCGCACTGGTTGGACCCTAGACTGGTGGAAAACCGTCACCTGGTCACATGAGTGCCGACGTCAGTTAGTAGATGGTAAGGTTCCAGTACAGCGCAGACCCCACCTACCCGTGGACCCCAGTTGTGAAAAAGGCACTGAGCAAGTCGGTGTCGACTCCATAGTGGGTTGGGCTGGGTTTACTGCAGCTAAAAGTGACTGGGAATGGTTATGCTCGGCTACTTGCAGAGCATTTGTAGCCATCCATGGAGTTTATTTTCCCAAAAAACGATAGAATTTTTATGGTTGATAATGCGCCATGTCACCTGGCCACAACTTTTCGCGACTGGTTTGAAGAACTTTCTGGACGATTGGAGTGAATGATTTGTCCACCCAGATCGCCCGACGTGAATCCCAATGAACATTAATGAGATATAATCGAGAAGTCAGTTCGTGCGCAACATCTTGCACCGGCAACGTTTTCGGAATTATGAACGGATATAGAAGCAGCAGATCTCAATATTTCTGACGAGACTTCCAACGACTTTGAAATTCAATATTTCTAGATTTCCGGAAAGCATTTGACACATCTCCTCATTGCAGGCTGTTAACGAAGGTACGAGGATATGGAATAAGTTCACAAAGAGGTGAGTGGCTCGAAGCCTTTTAACTAATAGAAACCAGAATGTTGTCCTCGAGAGCGAGTATTCATCAGAGACGACGGTATCGTCAAGGAAGTATGATCAGGCCGCTGATGTTCTCCATCTGCATAAAAGATTTGGCCGACAGGGTGGGCAGCAATCTGCGGTTGTTTGCTGATGATGCTGTTGTGTACGGTAAGGTGTCGAAGTTCAGTGACGGCAGGAAGATACAAGATGACTTAGACAAAACTTGTAGTTGGCTGAATGGCAGCTAGTTCTAGATGTGGAGAAATGTAAGTCAGTGCAGATGAGTAGGAAGAACAAGCCTATAATGTTAGGATACAGTGTTGTTAGTGTCCTGGTTGACAAAGTCAAGTCATTTAAATATCTGGGCGTAACGTTGCAAAGTGATATAATATGAACTAGTGTGTGAGAGCTGTGATAGCGAAGGCGAATCGTCGACTTCGGTTTATTGGGAGAAGTTTAGGAAAGAGTTGTTCACCTGTAAAGGAGGCTGCATGTAGGACTGCTCGAGTGTTGGTCATAGGTACCAGGCATGTTTGAAGGAAGAAATGTAAGCAATTCAGAGGCGGGCTGCTAGATTTATTACCCGTATGTTCCAACAACCATAAGTGTTAAGGAGTTGCTTCGGTAACACATATGGGACTCCCTGGAGGGAGTGCGACGTTCTTTTCGAGGAACACTACTGCGAAAATTTAGAGAACCGGAGTTTGAAGCTGACTGCCACACGATTCCGTTGCCTCCAATATACATTACAGTTAAGGACCACGAAGATAAGATACGAGAAATTAGAGCTCATACAGAGGTATATAGACAATCGTTTTTACCTCGGTCTATCTGCGATTGGAATAGCAAAGGAAATGGCTGGTATTGGTACAAGGTACCCACTGCCATGCACCGTACGATGGCTTGCGGAGTTTCTATGCAGATAGAGATGTAGGTGTAGAGCCGCTTGTAGCTGGATCAGGGGCCGCATAGCAATGTCAGAAGAGGATCGCTCGAAGCTCTCGCGTAAATGTGCTGGAGGCCGAAGACCGTGTTTCTGAAGTTATTACGCTCTTTCACTTGTTTAAGTTTCGTGCAACTTTCTGGGCATTTTGGGGTCAACGTGCGTTGTTCACACAAAGGTACTCCATGATACTTGCACAATGTGATTATTTCGTACCAATTAATCAGGAATCCGTAGAAATGTTGGAACACGTGAGGCAATACTGACCCTACGACTTATCTTACAAAATAGATTAAGGAAAGGCAAACCTACGTTTCTAGCATTTGTAGACTTAGAGAAAGACTTTGACAATGTTGACTGGAATACTCTCTTTCAAATTCTGTAGGTGGCAGGGGTCAAATACAGGGAGCGAAACGCTGTTTACAATATCTACAGAAGCCAGATGGCAGTTATAAGAGTCGAGGGGCACGAAAGGGAAGGAGTGGTTGGGAAGGGAGTGAGACGGGATTGTAGTCTATCCCCGATGTTATTCAATCAGTATATTGAGCAAGCATAAAGGAAACAAAAGAAAAATTCTGAGTAGGAATTAAAATCCATGGAGAAGAAATAAAAACTTTGAGGTTAGCCGATGACATTGTAATTCTGTCAGAGACAGCAAAGGACTTGGAAGAGCAGTTGAACGGGATGGACAGTGTCTTGAAAGGAGGATATAAGATGAACATCAACAAAATGGAATGTAGTCGAATTAAATCGCGTGATACTGCGGGAATTAGATTAGGAAATGAGACGCTTAAAGTAGTAAAGGAGTTTTGCTATTTTGGGAGGAGAATAACAGATGATGGTCAAAGTAGAGAGGATATAAAATACAGACTGGCAGTGGCAAGAAAAGTGTTTCTGAAGAAGAAAAATTTGTTAACATCGAGAATAGATTTAAGTGTCAGTTATTCGTTTCTGAAAGTATTTGTCTGGAGTGTAGCCTTGTATGGAAGTGAAACGTGGACGATAAATAGTTTAGACAAGAAGAGAATAGAAGCTTTCGAAATGTGGTGCTACAGAAGAACGCTGAAGATTAGATAAGTAGATCACATAACTAATGAGGAGATATTGAATAGAATTGGAGAGAAGATAAATTTGTGGCGCATCTTGACTAGAAGAAGGGATCGGTTGGTAGGGCAACAATTTAGTATTGGAGGGCAGCGTGGAGGGTAAAAATCGTAGAGGGAGACCAAGAGATGAAACACTAAACAGAATCAGAAGGATGTAGGTTGCAGTAGTAGTACTGGGAGATGAAGAAGCTTGCACAGGATAGAGTAGCATGGAGAGCTGCATCAAACCGGTCTGGACTGAAGACCACAACAACAATTAGTTCTGTGTACCTTCTTCTTGTCTTACATGAGCTACAGAAAAGTAGCGACAGCTTAGCAAGTAATGTTTTGCTTGAAAAACTTTACATAACATTTCGTTTTCTCCCAGCGTTATCCGTACCTGGTACGATTTCCTGTACACATTGAAAAGTCAGCCTATAGATCGATATTTGAACGAAACAGACGTATACCGTCGTCGGTTGGTCCTCTCATCCATTATTTGTTAGTCACCTGTAATTCCTTTATTGCATCGCGATCGTAGAAGGAGGACGTGACTGCACCTGGTGAAGTTTGCATCTCTGACGTTTATCAGTTTCCATTTTTATGTGTCTCTGCTCAGAATACAAAACAACAATTGAAGTACGATCTTCAGCTGTGGCGCGGTGCGATATTTCGACTGATTAGGTTCTTCTTAAGTTGATCTTTACACCGTTTCAGAGGAATACCGCGGGACCATCTATGCTTGCTCACAGCATTCTACAAAATTTGTCGAGGAAGTCTGTCACTTCTCATCCACTGGAGACGCCCAGTCCCTCTGAGTTGGTGTCCCATGACGGCGGCTTCTATACTGTAAATATTCGCCTTCTCAGAGACAGTTGTGTTTTACCTGAAGTTATCCCATTTGATGTTCATTATATATCTAAGGTCCTGTTGGTTAAAGCGTCGCCATTGCTTCAGATCACACAGACGTTGCGTACAGGTATCACAACTATGGAGCAGATTATGAACAACAACTGCACTGTACTGAGCCGTGCTGCGGCTCGCGTTGGTGCTGTATGTAGGGTTACGCCCTCTGTTGGAGGCCAGATCATATCCTTTAGTTGGCATGGTTGCGGCTGTTTGTCTTCATTGGCGCCACTCGTTTATCAAGCGTTGCCTGTCCGCTATTGGCAGCAGCGGCGATTTTATCGATATGTAGTAATTGTTGCCCTATCTTTGGGGCGAAGTCCTTGTTTTTCCGTGTCGTGTGAGTGTGGAGTTCGGTTGGGGACTCAGGAGAAGCCAGGTCCGCGTAGTGCTAGAACACGCCAGGACCGCTGGCGGCACGTATGCTGGATGGAAGGGCTGTGGACAAGAGGGTGCACGACCTCGTCGTAATCCGGATCCAGCAAGCTTTAAGATGAGTGCATTTCAATCTAAGTAGAGTAACCTGCACCATACTGATATCTCGCGATTCTCCTGTGACTTGAGTTCCAGTTGCTGCCCGTAGTGTCACCGAGGCGAGTAGCAGCGAGTGGAAGGCTTTCTATTCTGTTGGTAGTGCTTCCTTTCTCGTTCTGGGAGCTCTAAACACACTATTCTGGGGACGTAGTGCAGACCACCGGTTCCGGCTTTGGCGTATTGTTACATCGTTGCATTTGGTTTATCAGACGTCAGGTAGCTGCAGTAAGATTATCATTAGTCATTCGTTAGACAGCCAGTGGTGTGAGTTACCATCTTCTGAAGTGAATGCAACTCTTGGCTGCCTATCTCATCGCTCGCGATCGTGTTTGATGCCAGACCTTCTCAGAGGTCGATTCGTGGAGCACTGTCTGTGTCCCCTTGTGTTGCAAGGTTTACCATAATCTTATTTCACCAGTTTGGTGATAAGTTGCTTGTTGTTTTAATTAACTTTTGTTATTGTACTTGCTCTTTTACAGCAGGTTTCTAATTTTTTTTATATTATTGCCGTTCCTGGCATGTAGGCTTTCAGCCGAGATTGTCGACATTTGCTTTGCGAAAATTGTTCGATATTTGCATTTTAGCAGTAAGCCTTAAAACCTTATTTACTGCCATTCCTGGCGTCTGGTACATTCTGCTGTATTTGTAGCCACTTTTTAATATTACAACACTGCAAGTTGTAGTTGCAGCGAGCTCTTAAACATTCTTAGTATATTGTCATTCTTGGCGTGTAAGGCCTTCAGCCGTGATCACAGTGGCTTGTTCCTTTAAACATTATCTGTATCTGAATTTTATTTACATCTACATCTACACGCATACTCCGCAAGCCACCTGACGGTGTGTGGCGGAGGGTACCTTGGGTACCTCTATCGGTTCTCCCTTCTTTTCCAGTCTCGTATTGTTCGTGGAAAGAAGGATTGTCGGTATGCTTCTGTGTGGGCTCTAATCTCTCTGGTTTTATCCTCATGGTCTCTTCGCGAGATATACGTAGGAGGGAGCAATATACTGGTTGACTCTTCGGTGAAGGTATGTTCTCGAAACTTTAACAAAAGCCCGTACCGAGCTACTGAGCGTCTCTCCTGCAGTGTCTTCCACTGGAGTTTATCTATCATCTCCGTAACGCTTTCGCGATTACTAAATGATTCTTTAACGAAGCGCGCTGCTCTCCGTTGGATCTTCTCTATCTCTTTTATCAACCCTATCTGGTACGGATCCCACACTGCTGAGCAGTATTCAAGCAGTGGGCGAAAAAGCGTACTGTAATCTACTTCCTTTGTTATCGGATTGCATTTCCTTAGGATTCTTCCAATGAATCTCAGTCTAGCATCTGCTTTACCAACGATCAACTTTATATGATCACTCCTTTTTAAATCACTCCTAATGCGTACTCCCAGATAATTTATGGAATTAACTGCTTCCAGTTGCTGACCTGCTGTGTTGTAGCTAAACGATAAGGGATCTTTCTTTCTATGTATTCGCAGCATATTACACTTGTCTACATTGAGATTCAATTGCCATTCCCTGCACCATGCGTCAATTCGCTGCAGATTGTCCTGCGTGTCAGTACAATTTTCCAACGTTACAACCTCTCGATATACCACAGCATCATCCGCAAAAAGCCTCAGTGAACTTCCGATGTCATCCACAAGGTCACTTATGTATATTGTGAATAGCAACGGTCCTACGACACTCCCCTGCGGCACACCTGAAATCACTCTTACTTCGGAAGACTTCTCTCCATTGAGAATGACATGCTGCGTTCTCTTATCTAGGAACTCTTCAATCCAATCACACAATTGGTCTGATAGTCCATATGCTCTTACTTTGTTCATTAAGCGACTGTGGGGGACTGTATCGAACGCCTTGCGGAAGTCAAGAAACACGGCATCTACCTGGGAACCCGTGGTGTCTATGGCCCTCTGACGAATAGCGCGAGCTGGGTTTCACACGACCGTCTTTTTCGAAACTCATGCTGATTCCTACAGAGTAGATTTCTAGACTCCAGAAAAGTCATTATACTCGAACATAATACATGTTCCAAAATGCTACAACTGATCGACGTTAGAGATATAGGTCTAAAGTTCTGCACATCTGTTCGACGTCCCTTCTTGAAAACGGGGATGACCTGTGGCCTTTTCCAATCCTTTGGAACGCTACGCTCTTCTAGAGACCTACGGTACACCGCTGCTAGAAGGGGGGCAAGTTCCTTCGCGTACTCTGTGTAAAATCGAACTGGTATCCCATCAGGTCCAGCGGCCTTTCCTCTTTTGAGCGATTTTAATTGTTTCTCTATCCCTCTATCGTCTATTTCGATATCTACCAATTTCTCATCTGTGCGACAATCTAGAGAAGGAACTACAGTGCAGACTTCCTCTGTGAAACAGCTTTGTAGAAAGACGTTTAGTATTTCGGTCTTTAGTCTGTCATTCTCTGTTTCAGTACCATTTTGGTCACAGAGTGCCTGGACATTTTGTTTTGATCCACCTACCGCTTTGACATAAGACCAAAATTTCTTAGGATTTTCTGCCAAGTCAGTACATAAAACTTTACTTTCGAATTCAGTGAACGCCTCTCGCATAGCCCACCTCACACTACATTTCGCTTCGCGCAATTTTTGTTTGTCTGCAAGGCTTTGGTTATGTTTATGTTTGCAGTGAAGTTTCCTTTGCTTCCGCAGCAGTTTTCTAACTCTGTTGATGTACCACGGTGGCTCTTTTCCATCTCTTACGATCCTGCTTGGCACATACTCATCCAACGCATATTGTACGATGGTTTTGATCTTTGTCCACTGATCCTCAACACTATCTGTACTTGAGACAAAACTTTTGTGTTGAGCCGTCAGGTACTCTGTAATCTGCTTTTTGTCACTTTTGCTAAACAGAAAAATCTTCCTACCTTTTTTAATGTTTCTATTTACGGCTGAAATCATCGATGCAGTAACCGTTTTATGATCGCTGATTCCCTGTTCTGCGTTAACTGTTTCAAATAGTTCGGGTCTGTTTGTCACAAGAAGGTCTAATATGTTATCGCCTCGAGTCGGTTCTCTGTTTAAGGACTCAAGGTAATTTTCAGATAAAGCACTTAAAAAAATTTCACTGGATTCTTTGTCCCTGCCACCCGTTATGAACGTTTGAGTCTCCCAGTCTATATCCGGCAAATTAAAATCTCCACCCAGAACTATAACATGGTGGGGAAATATACTCGAAATATCTTCCACATTATCCTTCAGGTGCTCAGCCACAACAACTGCTGAGCCAGAGGGCCTATAGAGACATCCAATTACCATGTCTGAGCCCGCTTTAACCGCGACCTTCACCAAAATTATTTCACATTTCGGATCTCCGTTAATTTCCTTCGATACTATTGCACTCCTTATCGCTATAAACACGCCTCCCCCTTCAGTGTTCAGCCAATCTGAGTTTAGGATTTCATTACTGTTTACGTCTGGTTTCATCCAACTTTCTGTCCCTAGTACTATATGAGCATTGTGACCGGTTATTAATGAGAGCAGTTCTGGGACCTTTCTATAGACGCTCCTGCAGTTTACTATTAGCACATTAATATTGTTATTCCCTGTTGCATTTTGCCTACTCCTACCTTGCCGGTCTCAGGAGGCGTCTTGTCGGGCCTAGGGAGGGAATTCTCTAACCTAAAAAACCCACATGTGGACTCCACACGTACTCCGCTACCCTTGTAGCCGCTTCATGCGTGTAGTGCACGCCTGACCTATTCAGGGGACCCTACATTTCTCCACCCGATATCGGAGGTCGAGAAATTTGCACCCCAGATCTCCGCAGAATCGTCTGAGCCTCTGGTTTAAGCCTTCTACTCGGCTCCAAACCAGAGGACCGCGATCGGTTCTGGGAACGATACTACAAATAGTTAGCTCAGATTCTACCCCGCGAGCGAGGCTTTCCGCCTTCACCAATTCCGCCAACCGCCTGTACGAACTGAGGATGACCTCTGAACCCAGACAGCAGGAGTCATTGGTGCCGACATGAGCAACAATTGGCAGTCGGGTGCACCCAGTGCTCTCTATCGCCGCCGGCAGGGCCTCCTCCAGATCTCGGATGAGACCCCCCGGCAAGCAGACAGAGTGAACACATGGGTTTCTTCCCCGACCTTTCCGCTATTTCCTTAAGGGGCTCCATCACCCGCCTAACGTTGGAGCTCCCAATAACTAATAAACCCCTCTCCCCGTGTGCCTGCTCGGACCTTGCTGAAGGAGCGGCCACATGTCCACTCACAGGCAGATCGGGCGATGCCACACGGCTAGCCTCCACATTGACCCTCCGCCTCGTGCGCCGCGAACGCCGCTGAACCCGCCACTTCCCTTAGGGAGAGGGTGGCCCAACCGCGCCCGGTACCTTGAAGATGTCTCGACAGCAGGGACAGTGGGTGAAGCATGTAACACCTGGGGTGTACCATGCGACTCACCAGACTCCCCACTGCCGCTACCCTTCGAGGCAGCAGCCTGAAGACGGCTGACCGCGGACATCAACACGTTCAGCTGTTCGCGAACAGTGGCCAGCTCCTCCTGCGTCCGTACACAGGAGTCACACATCCTATCCATCCTAAGAAATCAATTTACTGTAGAGAGTTAATCAACTTTTAACTAGACTGCTAATTCACTAAAGGCGGCTGATAGTTGACTAAACTGTGTTTGCTAGACACTTCTTGTAGAAAACAATGAAAATAACACTGCCTGTCTCTGGACTGCTGATTTGCTAAATTGTAACTCACTGATAACGCTATTATTTAGACAGTTGTTTATTCCATCATTAATAACGTGTGGTATTGTTTTATTTATTGTTGAGTCTGGAATTACTGTTACAAAAATATATGTGTGTAACTCTAAAAGGCAACCAGAAAAATTGCATGATTCATTCAATAGATAGATCTTCACAAACTGACCAAGTCAATAATGCGGTGATCCAACTGTGGCCCTTATTCAAGCAGTTATGTGGCTTGGAATTGGTTGACAGAGTAGTTAGTTGTTCTCCCGGGGATGGCGTGTCGAATTATGTCCAACTGGTCGGTCAGATAGTCAAAATCCTGAGGCGATTGGTGGGTTATGCCCCTAAAGCTCATAAGGTTCTCAGCTGAGGAGAGCTGACAACAAGTCCTACCGCGAAAAGAAATGACATCTGAGAACATCACTCCTGGTTGTCAGGCCTTATGGCAGGCAGTAGTCGGGCTAGTATCCCATGATAGTCCAGGGTGTCTAGAGAGACGTTTTTGCTGGTTTTTGGGGCTCAGTACAAGGCGAGACTCATCGTAGACGCCGATTCTACTGCAGTCAGTGCAAACGGGCTTGTTTCTATACATGGGTCAACTGTAGTTGGGACTAGATCTTGATCTCAATCCCCTTTCTGTGAACCACCTATTAATGGTCTTTGTGGACACTGAAGCAACAGCTGCAAGCTGGATTGACAACAATGATGGATACGGGGGTCTCAATAGCTCTCTAAAAAGTACTCAAGCCTCCCGTTTCTCCGTCTCTCTAGGCCGGTCGCATTCTTCTCGACGCAGTCTGTGCCCATGGTTCACTCATTCCCGCCAACATCTTCGGATAGTGTCATCGCTCCTATTCAGTTGTCGAGCGATTCGTCGATTGCTCCAACTGGCTTCTATGAGCCCAGCTATACGTCCTGTCTCAAATGCTGAGATCTACACGTATGGTTCGCTCGCACGTCAGCGAAGCGTAGACTTTATGCGCTGGTACCGAAATACATCTACACATACATCTACATGGTTACTCTGCAATTCACACTTAAGTGCCTGGTAGAGGGTTCATCGAACCATTTTCATACTACTTCTCTACCATTCCACTCTCGAATGGCGCGTGGGAGAAAGGAACACCTAAATCTTTCCGTTCGAGCTCTGATTTCTCTTATTTTATAATGCTGATCATTTCTCCTTACGTAGGTGGGTGTAAACAATATATTTTCGCATTCAGAAGAGAAAGTTGGTGACTGAAATTTCGTAAATAGATCTCGCCGCAAAGAAAACCACCTTCGTTTCAGTGACTGCCACCCCAACTCGCGTATCATATCAGTGACACTCTCACTCCAATTGCGCAATAACACGAATCGGGCTGTCCTTCTTTGCACTTTTTCGATGTCCTCCGCCAATCCTACCTGGTAAGGATCCCACACCGCGCTGAAAAATTCCAGGAGAGGACGGAAAAGTGTAATGTAGGCTGTCTGTTTAGTGGGTTTGTCGCACCTTCTAAGTGTTCTGCCAACAAAGCGTAGTCTTTGTTTCGCCTTCCCCACAATATTATCTAAGTGGTCTTTCCAATTAAATTTGCTCGTAATTCCAAGGTATTTAGCCGAATTGACAGCCCTTACATTTGTGCGATTTATCGTATACCCAAAATTCATCGGATTTAATTTAGTACCCATGTGGATGACGTCGCACTTTTCGTTGTTTAGTGCCAACTACCACTTTTCGCACCATACAGAAATTCTCTCTAGATCATTTTGTAATTGGAATTGATGGTCTGATGATTTTACTAGACGATAAATTACAGCATCATCTGCAAACAATCTCAGGGGGCGTCTCAGATTATCACCTAGATCATTTATGTAAATCATGAACAGCAGAGGGCCTATGACACTATCTTGTGGAACGCCAGATATCACTTCCGTTCTACTCTGTGATTTACCGTCTATCACAACGAACTGTGACCTCTGTGATAGGAAATCACGAATCTAGTCACACAACTGAGACGATACTCCACATGCACGCAAATTGATTAATAGTCGATTGTGAGGAATGACTTCAAAAGCCTTCTGGAAATCTAGGAATATGGAATCGATCTGAGATCCCTTATCGAGAGCACTCATTACTTCATGGGAATAAAGAGCTAGCTGTGTTGCACAAGAACGATATTTTCTGAATCCGTGTTGGCTATGCATCAATAAGTCATTTTCTTCAAGGTGATTCATAATGATCGAGTACAGTATATGCTCCAAAATCCTGCTGCAAATTGAGGTCAGTGATATGGGTCTGTAATTCAATGGGTTACTCTTATTTCCTTTCTGGAATACTGCTGTGACCTGTGCTACTTTCCAGTCTTTAGGAACAGACTTTTCGTCAATGAGCGTTTGTATATGATTGCTAAGAAAGGCGCTATTGTGTCTGCGTACTCTGAAAGGAACCTGATTGGTATACCATCTGGACCGGAAGACTTGCCTTTCTTAAGTTATTAGAATTGTTTCGCAACACCTAAGATATCTTATGTCACTCATGTTAACAGCTGTTCTGGTTTCGAATTCAGGAATATTTGCTTCATCTTCTTTCGTGAAGAACTTACGGAAAACTGTATTTAGTAACTTGCTTTAGTGGCACCATCATCGGTAGTATTTCCATCTCTATTGCGCAATGACTGTATTGACTTTTATTGCCACTGGCGTACTTTACATACGAGCAGAATCTCTTTGGGTTTTCTACCTCATTTTATGTTTCATTGTGGAAACTATTCTGTGAAACTTGGCCAGTCTTGGGGATTTTGCGTTCTGCTGAATTTAGCATGCTTTTTCCAGTGGCTTCTGCAACAGTGTTCTGACGTGTTTTGTGTACCATGGTGGATCAGTCCCGTCTCTTATTAACTTATGCCATATGAATCTATCTATTGTAGTCGACACTGTATCTGTTTTTAAGCCATATCTGGTCTACAGTTACATACTAAGCTTGGAAGGAATGGAGACACACTCTTAGGAAGGCATCAAGCGAATTTTTAACTCCTGTTTTAAATAGATATATTTTGCATTTACTTTTAGTGGTGTTGGTTGATATGGTTTTGAGCCTCGCTACAATGAGCTTGTGTTCACTAATCCCTGTATCCGTCATGACGCTCTCTATTAAATCAGGATTATTTGTGGCTAAGAGGTCAAGTGTGTTTTCGCAAAAATTTACAATTCGTGTGGGCTCATGAACTAATTGTTCAAAGTAATTCTCAGATTACAATTTCGGAAGATGTTTTCTGTCTACCACCGGCTTTGAACATGTATTTTCGCTAACAAATCGAGAGTAGATTGAAGCCTCAACCAATTATAACTGTATGAGTGGGATTCTCATTTTTAATGAGATTCTAGTTTTCTTTGAACCGTTCAGCTATTATATCATCTGAGTCGGTGGGCGGGGGGGGGGGTGTCGGTAGAAGGAGCAAATTATTATTTTGGTACGGCTGTTGAGTATAACCTCTACCGATAGTAATTGACATCTGCTACGGTCGCAGGTTCGAATCCTGCCTCGGGCATGGATGTGTGTGATGTCCTATAGGTTAGTTAGGTTTAATTAGGTCTAAGTTCTAGGGGACTGATGACCTCAGATGTTAAGTCCCATAGTGCTCAGAGCCATTTGAACCATTTCAGTCACTTCACGACAAGATAAACTACACACAAACACAAACGCACAACCACCTACTTTATTTAATCTATCCTTTCTGAACACGGTTTGCGCCAATGTAAAAATTTCGGCAGAATTTATCTCCGGCCTTAGCCAGCTTTCTGTTCCTATAACGATTTCAGCTTTAGTGCTTTCTATCAGCGCTGGAAGCTCTGGTACCTTTCCAACACAGCAAATATCCCCTGTCTACCGTCCCCTATCTTACATCTGCAGCTCTTTGGATGTAAGTGATGGATAGGCTTTGACGTTGAAGTCGCTATCTTCTCTATAAGGTTGCTGTGCTAGATGCTAGGTCTGCGGCTCCGTCTTGGGGAGGCGCCGGAACTCACATGGTGTACAACTCAAATTACCTGGCTAAACTGGCTCGAATAAGTAACTAACTAAACTGGCCCTCCGGTCCGTGGCGGCGGTCCTAAATACTGGCAGCTGAGAGGGCGTTGGCAGCGTGTTTCCAGCGATTCCTGGCATTGGCCTCTATCGGTACTCTCGTAACCTCTATGCCGCATTGTGTGCTGGCGTACAACTCAAATTACCTGGCTAAACTGGCTCGAATAAGTAACTAACTAAACTGGCCCTGCGGTCCGTGGCGGCGGTCCTAAATACTGGCAGCTGAGAGGGCGTTGGCAGCGTGTTTCCAGCGATTCTTGGCATTGGCCTCCATCGATACTCTCGTAACCTCTATGCCGCATTGTGTGCTGGCGCCAGCGTACGCCAGCACTGTTTTGGTAGTTTGGTAGTTTGGTCTGACAATCAACATCTTAACAACAAAGATATCTGCACAACCAGCTCCAGTAACTGTTTTACCACACCTCTAGAACAAGTAGATCACTCCCTATATCTAGGAAGTACACTCTAAGACGAAGAAACTACACACCACGAAGGGGTAATGCAAATTAGTCACGAACTGACCACAGGTTCAATGCACTATGCAAAATTGTAAATGTTAGCGGTCGATGGATGAATGTGTGAGGCTGTGGTGGAATTTCTCCACGTATCTGCGGGGATAGTAAACAGGGGATGTGTTGCAGACAGCACATGAAGTCTATGCTTCGCAGAGAGGCGAGTGAACCGTATGCGAAGATCTCGGCATTTGAGACAGGACGTATAGCGGGGCTCAAAGAAGCTAGTAGGAGCAATCGTCGAATCGCTCGATAATTGAACAGGAGCGATGCTACTATTCGAAAATGTTGGCAGGAATGGATTAACCACGACCGCACACTGCTTCGAGAAGGAATCGAAGACTACAGACACATGACAAATTGAGAGGACAGAGCACTCTTCAGAGAGGTACTCAGAGCCTCGGATCTATCAATGTTACCTGTGTGACACTTACGATCCGTACATTTTGGAAGGCCTTATTAACAAATTGTCAGGTACAGGTAACTGACATTTCGATTGATTTTCTGCATCGTAGTGTAAAAGCGTAACAAAACGAAAATTTCGCTGCTATAATAGCTCTCTCCGTATCAGGCCATGAAATTGGCAGCTCTCCCGCGCTAATATAGGTATGATAATAATTGTGTAGAATAATGGAACTGGAAAATTTTGCTACATTGTATGGCGCGCGACTTCCTCCGTTGGGTCAAGTAGCAGCGGCGAACAGCGGCACCTGGAAACGCCACTGTGTAAGACTAAATGTCGGCATCTAATTAGGCGACGCTGCAAAGTGTCAGCCTTCCGTGCCAGTGACCACGAATAAACCAGCGTGAATGGACTGTTGTGACGTGGCAACAGCGCGAAGCGGTAAGGTGGGCGCCGGCGGGGGGCGTGTCCTGCAGACAGTGGCGACCTCTTTCCGGCTGGCTGTACCTCAACGGCCGGGGTAATCGGGCGAGCTGCGAGGTCGCGGACTGCTGCAGATGGCGCGCCGTCGGCAGCGGGTGGCGGGCCGGGTCGACGGATCGCGCCCTTACCCTCGCACTCCGGCGCATTCATTCGGCAGCGAGGGCGTAATTCTTCCTTGCTGGGTCTTGAGATTTACCGCTTTATTCGTGACAGCTTAAAAAAAAAAAAGGATTCCTCCGTCCAAGACGTCAAATTAATACTACTCGGAATAGGACAAAGAATACAGATTCATATCGCTTCGAACTGCCTCTCCAATTACGTAATACTGTATCGTGTAAGCACTAAAGCTTACTGAGGTGTTGGCAAATGTGCCAACACCTTGTAGATAGAGGAGGCCGAAATGCACGCTATAATCTAACGCAGACGGGCGTGAGGTCTGGAACAGGATACGTAATGAATGCTATAAAGAAAAGTACGTAGCTGCTGGGATACTTAACTTTTAATCCATCATTTGTATACAGCATTCTTGACGATACAAGTGAGACTCTCTATAGAAATGGTTAATGGCGCCTTGCTAGGTCGTAGCCATGGACTTAGCTGAAGGCTATTCTAACTATCTCTCGGCAAATGAGAGAAAGGCTTCGTCAGTGTAGTCGCTAGCAAAGTCGTCCGTACAACTGGGGCGAGTGCTAGTACGTCTCTCAAGACCTGCCGTGTGGTGGCGCTCGGTCTGCAATTACTGACATTGGCGACACGCGGGTCCGACATGTACTAATGGACCGCGGCCGATTTAAAGCTACCACCTAGCAAGTGTGGTGTCTGGCGGTGACACCACACTTACAGTACAGTACTTCGTGGTGAGGCAGAAAAAGCAGGAAGCTGAAAAGTAATCGACGAGAGCTGAACCCTTTCAAATCACGATCTTTATTTACACTTGGCCATCGGGAAACGACACGTCTCCCCGTTGTCCTGTGACTCACGGAAGAAAACCTAGGAATACCGAGGACTACAGAGCTTAAGCACGGATAGGCGAGCTGCGAGGTAGCAACTTCTAATTTCACATCGGTTATTCAGTTTCTGAATAGAAAGTTAAATAAAGTGCAGTAGGCGCTCAGCCTAACTACGGCACTTACAATTACTGCTTATTCTGCAGTACATACCGCTTATTTATCAGTCTCTTTTTCGTCCACTAACGCAAAAAGGGCCTGCAGGATCTAAGAAGTAAGCATTACCTGTGATCTTCATCTCCATCTGCAGGAAAACACTGCCTGCATTATGGTAGTTCACTGAATGGTATGCATTTCAAGAAATTAGTGTTGTAAAAGGGTTTCCCGGAAAGTAACACACCGTATTGCTTTCTTCAACTATTTTTTATTGAACATAATGAGTATTATACACAGGAAGGGATGGTGTTTTACCTGAACCTATTTTTCTACGTAATCTCCATCCCGTTGTATGGCCTTCCTCCAGCTCGATACCAGGGCATGTATGCCAGTCGGTACCCATTCTTGTCCTGGTGGCGGAGCCAATGCTTCACTTTATGGACCTTCTTTTCCTTCTACATCATACTCCGAAAGCCACCTAATGGTGTGTGGTGGAGGGTACTTTCGGTACCGCTATCTAATCCCTCCAACCCTGTTGCGAATAGTGCATTGGAAATATAATTGTTGGTAAGCCTCTGTATTGGCTCTAATTTCTCGAATTTTCTCCTCGTAGTATGTGGGGTGAAGTAATATGTTGTCCGACACCTCCTAAAAAGTGCTGTACCGAAATTTCCATAGTAAATCTCCCCGTGATTCACAACGCCTGTCTTGTAATGTCTGCCATTGGAGTTGTTTAGCATCTCTGTAACGCTATCTCGTCAGCTAAACGATCCCGCGACGAAATGCGCCGCTCTTCGTTGAATCTTCTCTATCAGTCCTACATTATAGGGATCCCAGATAGATGAACAATACCCAAGAATCGGGCGAACAAGCGTCTTATACGCCACTGCTTTCGTGGATGAGTTACATTTCCTTAAAATTCTTCCGATGAATCTAATACTGGTGTCCGTTTTTCCGTCTATCTGAATCATCTCATCGTCCTCAAAACGTCTTCCACGAATGGCATCTGTTCTCGCGAATGACAACATCAGCTCGCTGCAACATGTCAGGTGCGACAGGTCTCCCCGACCGCTGAAAATCGTAAAGCTCCGCCGAACCGCCTTCTGATAACCTCACCCTCCGTGCCCAGCGACTAACTGTTCTTCTGTCGACAGTAGACGCTCCACAAACTTTGCACAAGCGAATTTTCCCCACAGTTTCTCTCTCTCTGCAGTGAGTAATTCAATGATTGCACGTTGCTTGCAACAAACATCACTTACATACGCCATTTTGGAAGTGTCCTGCGGCTACGCTATCTGTCGGATGTGACGGAAACGTGTTGCGTCCACTAAGGAGACTTCAAATAATACACACCTAACGTTTCGCATTCGTAGCATTGTTTCCAGCTGAGAAAAAGAAATGCGGTGCATTACTTTCTGGGCAACCCTTGTAAAATAAATGTTAAATCTTTGACCACCATGTCGAACAATGTGGCACGTTTCCGAATCTGATAATGTACCAGTTTTGAAATACTTATTGACCCGTTAGTTCAACAGTAAATTTGCTCGCCCTAAATTTTCAAAAATTTAATTCTCCATTTATCATGCAGTATTCCCTGCAGGCGGCGGACAAAGCTTACCCACAATACTGTAATCTTCAAGTCACTTTATCCAGTTATAAAAATGTCACTCGAAAGACTTCAATTCGTAAATTTATATAAGGCATTGTTACTGTCCTTCCCACAATGGGACATTTACCAAAGAAATAGCGCTGACGGAGAGCAGTCAGAAGTTCTGCACAGGTTGACACGGACGAGTTTCGTCGGCTACTGGAAGAGGCTGACTACACATGCTGCTCGACGTAGACTGTGCGACTGCTCCAGAACCATCCGAGTATCGTCCGGGTGCAGAGACGCCGGACACAACACTCGGTTTTCTAGCAGCAGTCCATTTCAAGACTGACGAAAACCCCTTGCACCTCACAAAAATGTCCGAATTCGGATTTTAACAGATATCATATTTTTCCATAGAATAGCGAAGGTCTCTTTACACGATTGAGTTAACTATAATCCAATATTGTTGTAGACTAAAAGCTATATTGTTTTTAAAATGAGACTATTACATACTTTCCCCTTCAAATATATTGATTCAAAACACTCTGTATCTTCAACCATTATGCTTACAAACTTGAATATTGTCGCAGAAAAAGCTGAGTAGTACCGTCAGTGTATTGTAGCGCTTATGCTACTAGACTGCTGCATGCAGGGTCGTGAGTTCAAAACTCACCTGAACTGTAAAATCTTAATTTCTATATTCGGTTCGAGGACATTCTAGAGACATCCACAAACATCAAGAATCATCGTACTGGAATGATCTGTAACTGTACATATACCGTATGTGTTCTGGATGGAGACAGTTCGCTCCGCGCTCTTGTATGTGTAAGTGCTGAATAAACCTTCGTTAAGTGTAGTGTTCGTCATTCATCTAATTACACATTCTTCTACGTGACAATATTAGTACATCTTTATTGTTGAGCCGTGGTACGCCTTTCCCGACACACCAGCATCTCTGGACGACTATCGATTAGTCCGCAGCTCGTGGTCGTGCGGTAGCGTTCTCGCTTCCCGCGCCCGCGTTCCCGGGTTCGATTCCCGGCGGGGTCAGGGATTTTCTCTGCCTCGTGATGACCGGTTGTTGTGTGATGTCCTTAGGTTAGTTAGGTTTAAGTAGTTCTAAGTTCTAGGGGACTGATGACCATAGTGCTCAGAGGCATTTGAACCATTTTTGACTATCGATTAAGCGGCTGTACTACTATCTTTGCCCCTGTTGTGATATTTGCGGTCGGGGAGTTGGTCGTCGGACTAGCTACAAGGCACTAGCACGTGCTTGAGAGGACGAAAGAGCAAAACACGCGGGCTCGGTATAATATAATAAAATAATGAAATAGATGAAAATAAAATGTTGAAATGCGTGGCTTTTTAAAATGTATTGAATTAATGAGATTAATTTTTCGACATGAATGACAAGCACAATAAGCTGAGCTATGCCTGTAAATAAGTTGGTATTAGTTCATATTATTTTGCAGGGCGAAGTAGTTTCCTTCTCCGCTGTAGATTTGTGCTTACCATTCTTTACAATGCTACTTTTGGTCGCCGTGTTCACGTTTGAAGTCTTGACCGTGTTCCCATTACGCTTATCGGATCTTCGTCATTTTCCAAAGTACACAGGTGGGCTTCAGTTCTTGTAATTATCGTACTATTTGAAATAACAACTCACACGACCTTTCTGTTAATGAAACAATACTGTATTTTTCCAAACGATGCACATATGAAATACATACTCCTCACTTACTCAGAGCGACCCCAAAATGGCGGTCTTCAACTAATCCCTAAAAAAGGCGTGCTTCTCACTCGTTCACTAGCTGAACGCGAATCCTCCCTTCCTCATACTGGAACAAGAAAAACTCCTCTTTTTTTTAACAACTGAAAATCAAAAATACCTGACGGTAGGCATAGGCTCTATGATGAGCTACCACTTCATCTTTTCTCTTTCTCTTTGCCTTTAAGGGGAGCCGGAGGTGCCTATGCTGCCCATGTTAAAATCACTAAGTTTGAGGAACATTTATGAATAAACTACCAAATAGAAAAATTTGATTCTTTTTTTACATATAGAGTGGATTAGTATTGCAGTTATGACAGAGGGATTTTGGAGTATCTTTTCTAGTTTCCTTCTAATTATTTTTTTTATTAATGATCCAAATTTTTTTACAAATAATTGATTTATAATTATACTGAAATGAAACTACTGAACATATTGCCAAATTGATGTGTTACAATGTAAGTTTGACTTCTAGGAGTGCTGTATAAAAATTTCATCTCTCTAGCTTGAGTGGATTTTGAGAAAATGTTCCTTACGTTCGAAAAATTCTAATTTACGGGAAATGGCTATCAAAGTTTCTCAATACATTCCTGCACTATAGGATGGATTATCAGGGTCTTCTTCTTCATCCTCCAAAAGCTTCCTCTTCTGTCTTCTTTTCTGACCTGTTGTTCCATCATACTTCATATGCCTTTCTCTTCTTTCTGCTCCTCTTATCCTTTCTCTGTCAATATTTCTTAGTGCTCGTACAGTGTTCACCCCAGCTGTAAATCCTAATGCCTTCAGAACTTGTAACATTATGTGATTGTCTTATCATTTTAAATCATTCACTAATCGAGCAGTCGCTCGGCAACAGCTACAGTTAGCAAATAATGTTGCGAGAATGTAAAAGGTGAACGACCTGTGACGTAACTTGTTTATTGTCGAAGCGCCGTCAGAGATGCAGTGAGTTATTGACTTTGAAAACCGCGGCGCGAAAAACAGACAGAAGAAGAACACTTTTACACATTTTTTTTTGAGGTACGAGATATTCTCGATGAACAGTTACTCATTCTTCTCTTGTCTCTTGTGTCGGACGCGCATGTCTTGCCGCCGTATTATTATCGTTAAAAATAATATTGTTTTTGTGAAAAGTGAATGTGTAATACTAAAAGTGCCTAGCAGTAGATTTATTGTGCGACGTGTATGTGAAAACGTCGAAGGAATTGTTTTCATTAAGAGAAGTTCCAGTCAAAACGACATCCATGTTAAATCCTTCATTGCAGTGTAAGTTCGTCTATTAATTGCCATAAATTCAGAGTTAAATGGAAATGGTGTATGGACTATTCATTTACTATAGAATCTATGTCTCACTTCTTCATGAAATTATTTAATTTTCTATATGTTTCTGCCAAATAGAGAGTTCACAGTCACGAATTCTTTCGTCGAGTTCGGACGGAAGTTGCATGCGGCGAAATATTTTCTCCGCGCCATATTCTACTGGTAAATGCATGATAAACTACGGTCCCTTAGGAAATTCACGTTGAGCTATCCAAAATAATTATATTTTGAATGGGCATTTACTCTCCTATGCAATGCAACTTCCGACTGATCAGACGATCCAATAATAAATAGCCGCACACGGTCGGCGTTCGCAAATATGTTTCCACCGCTGATTATAGCTATATGTTACAGCACAAAAGTAACATATTGTTATAATTAGAGACTACGAACGGGGACATTTATAACTGTATGTTTATGTATACTCATTACGTAAACATATCGTTATAAACTTCACTCTTCACACTGTTCCCTTGGTTGTAGGTTGCTATTGCATCATAAATGCCAAAGTGCAGTGTTTTTATGCTTACAAACACCCTTTTAGGAATCACTTTCCAAATCAAATTGTTTACGCTCTCATTAGGATTCTGCATCTTTCCGTGTAGACATTTGTGTAACAATTCTGGCTGTGCTAAGTCATGAAAAATTGGTTTTATTGAATTTATCGCAGCTGCTGGCAAACCATGTTTGTGATCATAGTCCTTTTTTGCATTATATTTGCACCAGGAATCTTTTGGGCACAGGCTGTGCTGAGGGTATTTATTGGAAGAGGCAGTATGAAGGAGCAATGCCCATACTGCTTTTCGCATGTCACTAACATTACTAGTATTTTGCCTTATAGTATACCCATAGTATCTCTGTAGACGTTCAATCACCTCATCAGTAAGCCTGCCTCTCCCTCCTATTGTCTTTCCATCACTGAGCTTACTTGAACCCAAAGTTTGTTTGAGCCTTCGAAGCTGTGCACCCATACGCTTTTGGACATGCCCAATGCATTCCAACTTTTCAACTACAAATTCATTTCCATATGGTTTCAGTTCCTCTATAGTCTTGAAACCTTTGGAGTCACCATCCCCAAGTTAGTATTTGCTAGAAGATGTCACAGGGCTATGGCCGGCCATGTGTTGCTTAGCAGAAGAACGCACTGTTTCAGTAATTGTAGTATCGCAACTTGGTATTAGTGTTAATTTTCTTTTCCCTATGTTCTTCCTCTTCTTATGTACACGGTTACTAAAACGTGGCATCGTAACCAGAACAACGCTTTACACAAGAAGTATAGTACTACCAACAACAGGCGCAACACTGAACTAATTCGAAACGGTAAACAGCAAAGATACGATGTTCCGCGCTCTTAGCGCTTCATTTGTCACAGAAAACACTGTAGCCATTCCTTGCCCACTCGCTGTATGCGTAACATAAGGCGCTGTATGCGTAACAGGCCGAGAAAATCCCAGGCAGTTCGCCAGGAAGTCACAAGAGGGTGTTAGATGCATTCAGCGGCCGCCCATTTCTTCTGCAGGCGTGGGGGAAAATGGTAATAAGTCCACTTCTAGGGCGAGTAGAATAATAATTCAAAGTTTACATTAAAGAGGAATGTTCCAATTAATTTTCGGTAGCAAAAAAATCGTAATTTTTTGGATTTGACCACCTCCGGCTCCCCTTAAAGAAGACGAAAACATAAAAGAAATGCAAAAGGTTTATCACATCGGCCAACAGCGGAGCGACCGGTCTAGCTTGGAGGACGATCGCGAGTCTGTGTTGCACTGCCTGACGTCAACTCTGGGCGCTGCTCGTCACCTTGCTTTGGTACCTGTTATCTCGGACAAGACCATTTCCTCGAAGACCATCTCGAACAACGCTCTCCATCGGAGATGTAAGTGGTTTTGGTGCCTTCGTTTCGTGGAACCATTTGCGTTGTAGCGACTGTCTCTTGTTGGTTTGTTGGTTGCCCTAATGTATGTGTTGTTGGAGCACGAGCAACCGGCAAGCTGTGTGATCGCAAGGAGACCAGCAGTCATTACTTCCTTTAAGGAAACCAACGTCCTCAAAAGATGTAGTAACTGTAAGCTACTGAAGATATTAGGTCATAGTCTAGTTATAATTTTCTGCATACCAAGCTTACAGTATTGGCAATAAATTGAAGACCTATGCAAAGAAATTAAGGTACACAAAACCTAGTTTGTGCATTTGAATAACGTAATATTATCTTGAAATTATTTCCATTTCATCTTTATACACACTATCGGCCTTAATGATATGTGTAAATATTCTTTGCCTATGAGAGTGTGAAAATCTGATATTTTTGACGTTTTATTAAAAGCACTTATTGGTTTTCTTAAAATTATTATTTATTGGTACTTAACTTGTATTAATTGATGTTTGCTTGGTGTTTACCATGGTTTGTGCGGTGTGTGTTTCAGTTTTCTGCGAGTTGGGATGCGTGGATGCGGCGCCACGGTGCACAGAAGCTGTGACGTGTCGTCTAATGGGAAGTGACTCCCAGTTGGGTTCAAACGGTTCAAATGGCTCTGAGCACTATGGGACTTAACTGCTGTGGTCATCAGTGCCCTAGAACTTAGAACTACTTACACCTAACTAACCTAAGGACATCACACACATCCATGCCCGAGGCAGGATTCGAACCTGCGACCGTAGTAGTCGCGCTGTTCCGGACCGAGCGCCTGAATCGATAGACCACCGCGGCCGGCTCCCAGTTGGGTACCGGCGTTTAGGTGCTGTTTGGACGGCTGGTCTGCTGCTTCCGGCGTTTTAAGTTAAGTCGCCTTTTGCCCAGGTCAGCCCGGCGTCACTGTCCGTTTGATAAACTCGAATGTATAATTTATTGCTCAAATAAGTTACAATTGTATTTTACAGTACGAGGTCTTTCCCGTGGAGAATTATCACAGCTTTTTATGATCAAAACTTATCACACTAGAAATATTGCTATATTCTCTTAGTTTAATGATAAATAAACACCCCGTACTAGTTTCAGTGTTGGCACTCCTGGTTCCTGCCTATGAGAGACGGGCAACCTGAGACGTGAAACTTTCTGGCAGATTAAAACTGGGTGCCGGACCAACATTCAACCACCGCATCTTAGGCTGTCGCGTCTTCACACCTTTACCCAACCACAATAGAGGAGGTGAGAAGCGATGAACAGTGTGCGGCTTTGAAACTCTGCTTTGGTCTCAGTAAATCTTCGGCTGAAGCATATGCATTGTTGCAGTAGTGCTAAGGAGAGCGCGTTCTTCCCTAGAGCACATGTCGAAGATTTTGAAGATGGAACCAGGGTTCCTAGGGAAGGAAACGTAAATATTATGCCTCTCTTCGTGAGAGATAGTCGACGAATAATGCAAAGAGTCCTTTCCGGAATACTGAAAATTTAATTGGGTGCCACCCACAAGTTGCTGAGAGACATTTTACACGAGAGGTGTTGTGGGTTGGCAGGAGAGCCAACACCGTGTTACTAGAGGAAGCCGAAAGGCACGCGTTTTAGCTCACGCAGGCTGGCGTGAGGTCTGGATCAGGTCAAGGAAATTAGAATTTAGAAAAACGTAGCTGGTGGAATACTTAACTTTAATCCATTAATGATGAACCTCGGTCTGGACGGTACATGATTCATAATCAATAGTAACTGGTAATGGCGCCTTGCTAGGTCGTAGCAAATGATGTAGCTGAAGGCTATGCTAACTATCGTCTCGGCAAATGAGAGCGTATTTTGTCAGTGATCCATCGCTAGCAAAGTCGGTTGTACAACTGGGGCGAGTGCTAGGAAGTCTCTCTAGACCTGCCGTGTGGCGGCGCTCGGTCTGCAATCACTGATAGTGGCGACACGCGGGTCCGACGTATACTAACGGACCGCGGCCGATTTAAAAGCTACCACCTAGCAATTGTGGTGTCTGGCGGTGACACCACATGAGGCATATTTATGCATGATAGTTCTAAGATAACTGATTCGCGAACAAGAAGAAATTGTCGTACAGGTCAGTATAATCGCCGCTGGTGTCTGAGGAAAGTCAATCATTCCTGATGAAACTTCGCTACATAATTTTGATTCTGAGATCAAACGGCAAAGCTCAGTGTGGAAATCTCCTTCATCACCAACGCTCGAAGAAGCAAAAGAGCCGTTGTTTCCACTAGGAATGTGAAGGTGCTCTTACTTTTTAGATATTCATGGTATGGTTTACCAGCATGTACTGCGTGCATACACGTCAGTTACTGGACAATACTACAGAGGCTGGGTGGTGCACCACCACGATAATGCACGGCCACATACTGCAAATACTGTATTGTCACGGAATATCTTGTAGAAAACAGCGACTTCTTCATCGTAAGTTAACCACAGTGGTTGGTAGTCTGTAAATGTTTTCTCATTTTATATCACAAACACTTCGCAATGGAGTCAGAACGATTGGAGCTCTTATTTATCCCGCCGCAGGTCGAAAAGGGAATTTGGCTGGCCGGATGGTCCTAAACACATAGCAGGAATAAGAAGTCACTGTATATTTATCCATAGGATTCAGTACACCAGTCAGAAGGTGGTCTTATGCGGTCAGCACCCAGGGGTGGAGACTGCCCCTTGCCGGTAGGGTATGTGCGTTGTTCAGTGCATTCTCACGAGACGATCGTTATGCACAGACACAGTGATGAAGTTATGTTGTTCCCACCCAGGCGAAACATCATTTTTTATGTATGAATATATATACTTTGTAACCTCCCCGCAAAAATAAAAGAAAATATTTAAATGTGAATAGACATCGTGCTAAGTGTAATCTTCCCACAAAAATATGAAAATGAAAAGAATAGAATTAAATTGCAAATAGTGCCAAATGTTAGTTTCCCACAGTAATAAAACTCAATGATAATAAAAATGTGCAAAAATGTTAAGTCCCCACAAAATTAACGTTAAGATCAACCTGATAAATATTATAAGGGCAGCATAGCTGACGTTAGGCCCTGTGCAATAATTAATCTGATAAATTGATTCTGGGAGAAAAAGCATAGGAAATATTGTTTCAATTGGAATGATTCTTTTCTTAAAAAAGATTGCTTTGAAAACAAAATTATTATTGGGGCATTTCTTGAACAAATTAATTACAATTAACAGATGTTATTGGCTGAGCGCAATGCTGCTTCATTACCTTATTTAACAATGTACCTCGTCCCGAACCTTGACCAGAGACCCATGTCGACGCCCGCCGACTCCTCACACACGACTGTTCCTGCCGGCTCGCTACACGCAACCATTGTACTGACTACTACTGTCGTCTCGCGCGCGCTACTGCTCTCTAACTCGCTACGTACAACTACTGCGTCCAACTCGGAACTGCCCTCTCGCGCAGTCAAGCGCAGACTAGAAACGATAACCAACTCTCTGGTCAGAGATTCTGTCATGCCTCGCCATCGCTGGTACATATGAGACGTACGCGTTTCAACTTCTGTTATTCCCTTATGAACTCAGAAAGTTAATTCGACATTTCAAACTGGAAATAATTCGACGGTACAATTCACTATTGTTAGGCGTTAGTAAGGGGGCGACTCCGTGTACAGGGATGCCTCGTTCTTCTGGTTGCTGTAGCTTTCTCCCTTCCCAGGTCCTGACGCGTAGGTTGCGGTTCCGCAACTGCAGCGATAAGGCAGCCTCGGTAGGAGGTTACGGTTTGATAAGGAGGTGCTGTATAAGTAACGTTTCTCGTTAGACGACGTCAGTCGTCGTGGAGCCGCACGTGCAACAGCATTGCACACACAGGGAGCATTCTGCGTTATTATAAGAGGAGAAGGCCTTCGCGCCTGAAACTGTATAAAACTGCCGATAATCTTGTGATTGATATGGAGAATGGGGTACATGCACAATTGATAGTGCATGGCCCTTCAGTGTTTTGTGGATGTGTATTGAATTTTACGGTTACGAACAGTGATGCCGCTCAACATTGTAACGATTGGGTTACTGTGGCTATAGTACGTCGTTCTAGTCGATAAATGATGCCTATCAAACATTTCAGATTTGCGAGGTGTACAACAGAGACATGGGTACATCTTACTATACGTTGCCTTTCGTTGTTAGGACCAGGAATGATCGGAAAATAAATGAGTCCAAGTTATAAAATAAATAAAATAAAAAATATTATTTATTTAAATATTAATTTTTCTATCTGTATGATGGTGATTGTGATTGTAATTGTAATAAATATTTGCTTATCTGGAACGTGGACGTTTAATTATTCGGTATCAGACGCTTGACAATGGCTTTCTCATAAAGGCAATGTTACTCGTAGTTGACCGTGAAATAAAACTGAAATAATCGGACTTCGTAAATAAATCGTTTCCAAAGACTGCTGCGGTAGGTGCGGACTCATAATCTAAATCTCAATATTTCAATAATTTGCCAGCCATGCCAATACGTCGTACAGAGGTGATTGTCTACTAAACATAAAAAAGTTACACAGTTAGTTAAATCTGATATATTCAATGAATAAGCCTACAGTTCATAATCCTACTTACTTTTATAAATATAAATTCTTTACAGAATCGAGTGCCTAGTCTGGTTGCAACTCGCAGTATTCTTCTATAACATGAAATATGGTGGTGTGCCAGACAATAGAATAAAATACGTGCTTCTCGCACCACTTCTACCAGAGCTCTCTCCTTTCTTAATCAAACATAAGAGTAACGTAATTGTGCTTTTGTTTTATCAGCGACACAGCGCTGCAGTTGTGTGCCATAGGCTTTATTTATTTGTCACTGATTATTTATTTAATTAATATTTCGCGTTTCCGAGGAAACTCACGCTCGGCATGCAAATGTGCCTTTATATTGCCCCCTGAATTGCGAGGCGAAAGGACACACCTGCAGGCGAGCAATTCACCTAAAGGCACAAGAAAATCTAAGTTATCTACAACTATTTACATGACTTACATTATACACATTATATACAAAATTTGAATGACACGGGTGTGCCGTAAAAGTTCTTATGTTGGCAGATAGAGTGCGTGCATGCGCAGAAGCGTCTGTGTGACTCCGGCACTGCCGTTATATCGTACAGTTAGATCACGCGGCACAGTATTGCAGTTCATATTGTTCGTGTGCGTGCGTTTCTCAGTCGTTGCACAAAGAAAATATTCAACCAAGATTACATATGACGACTACATTCTATGACAGGTAACTTAGTTTTAAATTTACAATATTTGTTATAACACAATACAACTTAGATTGTTGAATGTTCTTAGTTACATAGTATTGTTTTGAAATACTTCAAAGAAAAATGTCCGTATGTTTCAGGTGTGTTGACCTATACACATCGTGTTGTTATTACAGTTCATATTCATCTGCTGCACAATAATTTTTTTACAGGTTAGTATCGTCGTGGTAAAGTTTTTTTTTTTTTTTTGATCACAGTAACATCGTTGTATAACAACGTGATTAATACATAAGCGTGTCCATTTCCCATTTCCATTATAGTCGTTGTGATGCAGTTCATTGTGACTAAAGGCATTGCTCATTACAGATCAGACTTGACCCGTCGAGTAATTGGTCCACGTGCAGTTCGTTTTTTTTTTTTTTTTACATTCCGTGGAAGCTTGGTTGCAGAACCTCGGACGGCACATAGCTGGCGTCGATCCTTGGACAGTCCAGGTAAGAGTGTCCATCACATTTCGAGAACATTTCATTCCCTGAAGTTCCAACCAAAATTCTTCCACCCGTCGTGTTGTTTTCTGGACAGGCACTTTGTGTCCATTTAATCCAGTTAACATCTTGAAGTTAGGTACTGTAGTAATGTCACTAGACGATGCAGGAATTATGCACTTCACATTTTCAGCTTTTTTTTTTTTTTGGCTGAATGTAGCTCACCTAAATGTTCGTAGTTATTAATCAAAGAAATCATTCATCGCGTTTACATAGATACGCTGCATAATGAATGGCATTAACCGTTTCTTTCACATAGGTTTCTGCGTAGTTGCAGAGTTAGTAATGTTCGTTAATGTCCGTGAACAGAGGTTCACTATGCAATGTCTTTTTGGCACTCGTTTTGTTCAAATTTTTTACATAGTAACAGTTACATGATACATCAGTTAAAAAAATAAGTAATTATACATACACACGTCACATATTTTCTTAGCATAAACATAATACAGTTGCACATAAACATGTTTGCATCATCATTACATAGCTATAGGTTATTACATTGTGTCACGTGATGTCATCTGAAATTAAGATAGGTTAGACACAACATTCATTACATCAGTAGGCAAGACCAGGCGATTTCACTACTCAATAAATATTCAAAATAGTAAGAGAGAAAAAATGTTCGATTCCTCGCGTTTTGTGCGTGTGTGTAGAGTGTCTGTGTGGCCTTGACTACTGATAGATGCTTTTCGTGTTGAGAGATGTGCGTCTAATCTATTTCTCAAAGTAAAAGATCGCTTCACAGATGACGTCTGTCGGTTCGTCAGGTGTCATACCAAGTCAGTGGTACCTACAATAACAAATGTTCCGTGAAAAATTAATATATCATTCACTGCTACGTAATCATAAATTTTATTTTGATATTCCGTCTTCCAGGTGGTGGCGCGCGCTGAAAGAAGAGTTCTGCCTTCAACTGCGACTCTGGAACCGCTGAAATGAAAATTTCTACACTACTTATTATCTGTGTTGTAACAACAGAGTTTTTCGAGTTGCTTAGCAATATTTCGATGGGTATGACTTTGACATTATTCAGCATGAAATGCTCTAAGATCTCGGTGTGCGTATTTTTCTAAAATTCTTTGAAGTGTGCCAACGTGTTCCTTCCAAGACTGTGTAGCTATCAGTATATCATCTACATAGTGTGTGACTGTCTCAACTAAATCGTCGCCAAGCACGGTATCCAGGGCTGTAATGAATACCCCAGAGCTGAAATTGAGTCCGAAAGGTAGAACACAAAACTGATAGGTTCGCCCCCCGAACATAAATGCAGTATATTTCCGTGAATCAGGAGTGATACCCACCTGCCAAAACGAATTAGCGAGATCTATTGTGGAAAAATATTTTGCATCTAGAAATTTCTGTAATTGCTCTTCTAAATTTTCGGGTTTTGTGTGAACCGGTAAAATTATTTCATTAATTGCTCGTGCGTCTAACACTAACCTAACTAATGCTTCCATTTGATTTTTTGACAACAAGTAGAGGACTACAATAAGGTAAGGTGGATGGTTCAATGACCTTCCAGTCTAACATTTGTTTTAATTCTTGCCACATAGCAGGTCGTTGAGATAACGGTACGTTATATGTCTTGTGGTAGAATATCTTGTGAGGCTTAACTTCAATCTTGTATACATACGTGTTGATAACACCTGATCGTTTGGTAAAAACTTGTAAATATTTGGATAACACTTCCTGTAGTTTTATACGTTCATGTACACTGAGAGCTGTAGCTTCACTTATCTTATGATCAAGCAATGTTTTCAAGTCCATTAGCTCTGTGTCAGATGAGTGTGTTTGCATATCTTGAATGTCATTGTCAAGTACTAACTGAACCTTGTACCCTGTACAGTGTTTGTCATGCTTTAGAGTTCTCCTGTCCAAATCAATAATAATTACACTGCCTTTATCATTTAAAATACATTTACCTTTGGAGAAGTCTATAGTAGAGTCCTTCTCGCTCATAATATCTATTCCTAATATGCAATTTGTCACAAGGTTTTGTACAACCAGGAATGGCCATTGTACGGTTCCATTACCTATTTTAACGTTTACAAAAACTTGCTTCATAACCCTACATGACTTATTACCTAGTGCAGTAGTTATTTTACAGTTCTGGGCAGGAGACTCAGGCACAGGTTCCAATTCACACATCTTTTTATAGAAATTAAAAGACAAAACGCTCACAGCTGCACCTGTATCTAGGATAATAGTAGTTGGAATCCCACCTACTACATCAGTAGTAGATGCTAAAACAATTTCATTTGTGTTTGAACGACATTGTGTACTGTCTTGTAAAAGTTCATCTGATATATTGTTATTGTAGTTGTATCTTATAAATAAAACAGGTAGTTTTTGTTTAGTATTATTAGGCATATCAATATTTTGTTGTTCAATTGTGGTGTCAAATAACTGATTAACATTGCAGTCGCCCCGCAAGAATTCTTCAGCCACGACCTGGGGCATAGAAGTGACTGTTTCTAGTTTGTCGGATTAGCCTTTGTACTAGGTACTGACACAGACTGAGGTTGTGCATTAGGTGTCATTTCTATTATATTCACATTCGGATATTGCCTATTATGATCTCCAAACTTTTGCGGTTGTTGTTGCTGTTGCGCATTATAACTTACCTGTCGGTCGTAAGGTATGCTCCAATTTTGTCCTGGTGGCTGCTGTGGTAAAGCAGAGTTTGAATGGAAGTACTGATCGTTACGAGTCCAACCTTGATGCTGTCTTGGCTCGTAGTTATTATTATTTCTATTTCTGTTTGTGTTTTTGTTGTTGCCTTTGTATCCGTTGTTACCGTTGTAGTTATTACTGCGGTGCCTTTTGTATGGATTGCCGCATGAAGTGTTACTACTGTTGTAACTATTGTTTGTATTGGAATACGCGTGTTGATTTTGATTTTCGTATTGAAACGGCATGTGAGTTTGCTGTTTTTGCTGTACCGCGTATCCAACTGTGGGCGCGCCAGAATTGAGTTGGCAAGCCTGCATGTTTTGCATACCACTAGTGTAAACATTGTGGCTGCTGTTTTGCCGCGCGAAGCGCTGATCTTCAAGTAACATGTCAACCGAATCTAAGGCTGTTAAAAAATAATCTGAATCGTCATCCGGGATATGTAGGAGTTTTTCTTTAATGTTGAAAGGCAATTTGACTTTCAACGCACGGAGTATATCACGCGTTGCGACTGGTTCGTCTAAAAAGTGTCCCATGTTCAAGTATTTTTCAAAATATCTGCGTAAGTTGCCATTTTTACTGTTAAAAGTTTCTGGTTCTAAAATTTGTCTTCTGAGTCGCTCCTGGACGGATTGCGACCAGAATTTGTTCAGAAAAGCACGCTCAAACTCACTGTACGTGGTACATACGTCAGCTTGACTGTATGCCCAGACAGCTGCATCGCCTTGGATGTAACCGACAATATATGAAATCTTTTTCCGGTCACTCCTGTAAGTAGGCTGTTTAGATTTTTATATGGGTAATGCCACGTAGCGCTCTATATGAAAATCACTGGCTGTGCTGTGTGCAGTATGTGGCTAGTTTGCATTGTTGTCTGCCATTGTTGTCATGAACTGCTACAGCTGGATGTGAACAGCGCGTAGCATTGGGCAGTTGGAGGTGAGCCGCCAGCAGTGGTGGACGTGGGGAGAGAGATGGCGGAGTTTTGATAATCTGTAAGACTGAATGTCAATTATGAATATTAAGATCTATTAAATAATTATTTTATGATCCACATTCTTTAAAAAGGAGCACTTGGAAAGGAAAGAACAATACGAAGGAACTCGTAACAGTAAAACATAATTTTCTTTTCAAGTACATGGTAATATTTTTTTTACAATCAGTTGTTATGGTGCACCACTTTAATTACATAGACATTAAGATGTGAATATGCATTTCCCTTGTCTGCATTGTTGTTTTTCCTGTAATATTTTTTCTGCTTGCGCTATGTCATGTTTAGGTATAAGTTGCTGCTGTTTGCCAGGCATAGTGTTATTGAATTTGACTTTTGCTAATTTATGCTGCTAGCTTTGCCAATTTGCATTTTTTGTCATTTCTGTTTGTGTTGATTTGTTGTGATGCTGCATTGCCTCGTCCCTTGGTATATATATCTGAGCTCAGTAGATTTAAGTTAGCTTAAGAGGGGGTAGACTATATAAGAAACTGACTATGGAGAATAGGTAAAGAATGCATTGGGAAGAGAGATTTGGGCCGCAATGAGTATTGTACAATCAGAAATAATTATTTTGAAAGAAATATGAATAGAATACAGGAACGAGGTATAGGTAGGATTTTCTTGGAAATAAATGATGAGGTAAGCAATGTGTGAACATATAAATACAGAAAGCATGCTTAGATAGAATTTTTTTGGTGGAAGCAAAGGTTGAAATAAGACGAACGATCTATGGAATGAAGGGAGATCTCCAAGCAAAATACTGCAGTAAAACAAACCCTGTCCTTTCCTCTTTGCTGCTTTTTCCCAATATGTAATTGTGTGTTGTCCTTTCCTTTTGTGTTATTCCGCTATATGTTTGTGTGCCCTTGTGTATTTATGTTTTTCCTGTCCTTATGTGTTTAGCTGATGACAGCTATGTTGTAGAATTTTTCTAATACTCTGTTATTTACCTTGTAAAGATGTTTAGACATTATTTATTCTGTTTTAATGCTCATGTGTGAAGTTGACGTTTCAAAAGTGATTCTGATCTTTTATTTTTGTACTCATGTCATCATTCCTGTAACACTGATGTATATGTTTATTTCTATTCTTTTGTAAAGCCCCTATTACTACAAATATTATCTGTATTATTATGTTTTTAATGATGTATTTTGTACCTTTGTAATTGTATTCTTACGTCATAAAATTGTAATTGACACCAGTTCATCATATTATTAACTTGTAAGCATTCATTTCACTGCACACTTTTCTGTTGGTCATACTATATGGACACTATGTGAGAAGTTGGGACTGTTACTGTTTGCACGTGTGTTAATAATTCAGCAAGGGACTGGATAACAGCATTGCTGGTTCTAAGGACAATTCCAAAAACTTTGTGAGTGCACAAGTGGTGGTTATGGACTTGCTCTATTATCCGCAAGACTCTTCAATGGTGATTGTGCACCTGCACAGTCGCAACAGATGGCTGCTGGCCATCTCTACAAGGACTACAGTGGGTCTGCACCTCTGGTGGCCCACCAATACCACAATCTCTACCAGGACTACAGTGGGTCTACTCTGTGATGACCTACCTACCAATATTCTTCGAAACGTCGACTGACTCTGCTGTGGGTTTGCTCTGTTGTGGCCCATTACCTGTCAGCATGTCAAGAGTCAGCACTGTCTTACCGTTGGAAGGACAATACTACTTCTTCAAGACTGCATGGAAATCCACTACTTCCGTGTGCATTGTATTTTACTGCTCAGACTTTGAGCAAACAAACTGCAGGTTTACTCTTATGATGAATGATCAGGACTGTCTTTATTGACTGTGAAAAAAATTTTAGCTGTTGACCAACATTGTATCAATAAGTGTGTGCATTTTATATCTTTGTTATTGTAATTATGAAAAATTTTATCAAATCTTTATTGGCCACTGCCCAAAAATATTTTGTAAAATTTTTTGTGGGGAGCATGGGGGCTATGTAAGTAGGCTGTTTAGATTTTTATATGGGTAATGCCACGTAGCGCTCTATATGAAAATCACTGGCTGTGCTGTGTGCAGTATGTGGCTAGTTTGCATTGTTGTCTGCCATTGTTGTCATGAACTGCTACAGCTGGATGTGAACAGCGCGTAGCATTGGGCAGTTGGAGGTGAGCCGCCAGCAGTGGTGGACGTGGGGAGAGAAATGGCGGAGTTTTGATAATCTGTAAGACTGAATGTCAATTATGAATATTAAGGTAAATACATTGTTTGTTCTCTATTAATATCTTTCATTTGCTAACTATCCCTATCAGTGGTTAGTACCTTCAGTAGTTTGAATCTTTTATTTAGCTGGCAGTAGTGGCGCTCGCTGTTTTGCAGTAGCTTGAGTAGCGAAGATTTTTGTGAGGTAAGTGATTTGTAAAAGGTATAGGTTAAAGTTAGTCAGGGCCATTGTTTTGTAGGGGTTATTGAAAGTCAGATTGCGTTGCGCTAAATAATATTGTGTGTCAGGTTAAGCACAGGCTTGTATAATTGTTCTAAGTGGACGTTTCACATGTAAAATTGTTCAAAGGGGACGTTTCACTCCAAGTGCGTGGAAATGCGTTACTAAAAGATTTAAGAAAAATCACCGGATGAATGGTTCGTTTTTCTGGGATAAAAATCTGAAATTGCCTGTGTTTCATTAAGCTTTCTTCTTCCTTCGTATTGTGATATGGATTTATTCCACTGTAATTACTGTTATGTTCAGCTGGCGAGTAATTACGATAATGTTGCTGTGGTTTACCATGATAATAGCTTGTGTTTGTGTTTGCACATCGTGGTATGTGTTGTAGTCGTGGTGTGTTTTGTTCTTGTGTGTTTGTCGTGTGCGGTATGTGTGTGTCATACTCGAATGTATATTGGTTCCTGAACTGTGCATTTTGACTGATATTTTCGTTACATTCAGACTGTGGTCGATCGGTGAATTGTCTCATGGGTGCAGTGACGGATTGTACTGCGTCACTGATCAGCTGTTTGTTATTAGTAATGTATTGCGCTATGGAGTCGTGCACAATTGTTGGTAAATTTTCACGTAAGCATCTATCAAAATGTTTGTCTTTGTTCACTACCCAATCATGAAATTCTTTATTAATATTTTGAAAATGAGCTGTGGCATCAGATTGTAAGATGCCAGTCAGGTGTTGTTCAACATTGTCAAATTTATTCTGTACGTCAGTAATTCGTTTTTCAAGGTTGTCATGTACTGAAGGATATGTTTGAATTTGTTCAGTAAGAACTTCACACGTGACATTAAGGTTTTTTACTTGTGTCTGTAAAAGTGCTACGTCAGATGTAGTCTTTTCTTGTCTCGTATTAAGCTGGGAAAATTTAGTACTGAGTTCAGTCATCTGTTTGGTCAGTGTGGCCTCTATAAGTTCCACACGTTTACATAAAGTGTCATTACCTGTCTTGAGTGCTATGAGTTCAGATTTAATTGCGTCATTTTGTGTCTGTAAGGTTGCCATGTTTTCGGCGTTTTGTTTCATTAGCATTTGTAACATGTCGGCAATGTTTACTGTTTGCAAGGTCTGTGCCCCCGTCGCGTCATTAGACGTGACGTCATGCATCAACATGGGCTCTGACTGAGACTTTGAAATTTTTGTAGTGGACGGCCTATTGCCAAAATTTCCGTCAACACTTGCGTCAATGTTTGATAAATCGTCACTACCGGTTGCTGTCGTAAAGTCATTTTCTAACATTTGTCTCTCGTCCGAGTCGGATTGCGTCTGAATAGTACGTCTTTGCTGTTCCATTTTTGCGTATTGATTTCTAGTTATTACCATGCCACACGTGATATATGTTTCAAGAAAATATTTGACACTGATTTTAAAATAAAATGCAGTTGAGCATGAATCGCTCGTAGCAACAATGGCTGTCTGTTAATTTAAAAATATAAACTGAATTTGAGATTATTGGTAATGGCTGCTGTCCATGTTACTACGTATCGTACAGAAGTCGGCCATATTGTACACTCGTGTATTGGTATTGTTGCATACGTTATTGTTTAAGGAAAAGTACTGAGAATGAAATTTATCACTGAAAACTGTTATGCACGAAAGAAACACTACAGAATCTACTGAAAAGCTAATACACTGAATTATACGTCTGGTCAAGCCTGCTAATGCAAAGATGCTGCGTCTTACCTTATTTTGCTGGAAGTTTCATTGCGTCTTCCCGCAAAATTTTACAATTGGAAAATATCTTCAGATTTTTTGTTATCTCTCATACATTCACGTCCAGGTCCAGAAAGTTGATTTTTCACATGAAACAAAGAGAACAATGTAACAAATGACAAAATAACAAGTCCGACACGCAGTCGCCAATATAAAATAAATAAAATAAAAAATATTATTTATTTAAATATTAATTTTTCTATCTGTATGATGGTGATTGTGATTGTAATTGTAATAAATATTTGCTTATCTGGAACGTGGACGTTTAATTATTCGGTATCAGACGCTTGACAATGGCTTTCTCATAAAGGCAATGTTACTCGTAGTTGACCGTGAAATAAAACTGAAATAATCGGACTTCGTAAATAAATCGTTTCCAAAGACTGCTGCGGTAGGTGCGGACTCATAATCTAAATCTCAATATTTCAATAATTTGCCAGCCATGCCAATACGTCGTACAGAGGTGATTGTCTACTAAACATAAAAAAGTTACACAGTTAGTTAAATCTGATATATTCAATGAATAAGCCTACAGTTCATAATCCTACTTACTTTTATAAATATAAATTCTTTACAGAATCGAGTGCCTAGTCTGGTTGCAACTCGCAGTATTCTTCTATGACATGAAATATGGCGGTGTGCCAGACAATAGAATAAAATACGTGCTTCTCGCACCACTTCTACCAGAGCTCTCTCCTTTCTTAATCAAACATAAGAGTAACGTAATTGTGCTTTTGTTTTATCAGCGACACAGCGCTGCAGTTGTGTGCCATAGGCTTTATTTATTTGTCACTGATTATTTATTTAATTAATATTTCGCGTTTCCGAGGAAACTCACGCTCGGCATGCAAATGTGCCTTTATAAAGTCTGAGTCAGTATGGGTGAATGGTGCTCATCATTGTTTTAGGCTAAAAGTTGTGGTGATGTGACCCATCATTACAGCAATTGAAATAAAGTTCCATTCCATTTACCTGTCGCCGGCCAAGGTGGCCGAGCGGCTCTAGGCGCTACAGTCTGGAACCGCGAGACCGCTACGGTCGCAGGTTCGAATCCTGCCTCGGGCATGGATGTGTGTGATGTCCTTAGGTTAGTTAGGTCTAAGTAGTTCTAAGTTCTAGGGGACTGATGACCTCAGTAGTTAAGTCCCACAGTGCTCAGTGCCACCATTTACCTGTCCTTTTTCCTTATCTATTTAAAATACATTAAAAACTACACACTGATCTTGCCAAAAGCCGAGAAATGACTCTTTTTGGTCTTGTAGCTCCCCGTGGCATTCTGTGCTTCACACAGAGGGCACCTCTGGGCTTCCATGTGTCACGTCTGTGTTTCTCTGTTTCACCTTGAGTAGGACTTAGTTTCTGGCGAGTCCTTTGTCGTCGGAGTTGAAAGGAGGCCGTCAGATTATTTAAACAGTTGCTTGACTATTGCTGTCGCCGATATTTTTTTAAAGATTTTTTATTTTTTTAAGAGGCAGTGTCGAAGACAACGATTAAAAGATTCATAAAAATTCCATCATATCTTCGTATTTTCCTTATTTTCTCACATTGGTCCCACGGAAGAGGCCAACACGTAGAAACAGCAACAGCGAGCTTCGTAATCAGTCGGTCACACCGTATGGCACAGATACGCGACACAGTGCGGGAAACACGTGTTACGCAGAGGTGGGCCAACGAACCTGATGTAGGATGCAGGGACGCAATGGCTGTGGTTTACTGATGCAAGTCTGTAGTAGTAGAGTGCACGTGCAGGAGGTGGTTTGGCGGTGAGCCAGGCACGGGCGTGACCCTTGGACTCCCGGGTAGGTGCCCTGAAGACAGTAGGACTCGACCAGCAGATGATCCCGAAGTCAGGAGGCAGCAGTTCAACTCCAGGCAGTAAAGGTTAAGTCTGCAGTTGCAGCACGCACCTCCGCAGCTAATAGAGCTGCCGACACACATCAGGTCGATGACTGTCGTGCAGGGCCTCTCGGAGCTGACTGCAGAGTGTGACAAGACACCGCACAGCGATGTGGGCGGTATTTCTGGTCGTGCGCCACGGCCTGTTTAGACCGATCTTCTCCCTCACGGAGGACTACGAAGTTGGGCTGCTCCGGGTCCGGACGTGTGGCGACGCAGTTCGCCACTGTGTCAAAATGACCCCCGCTACGTTCCACACTTGGAAGCAGTCCTCAGGTCACACAAGGTTTGACCTGCAGGCACTAGAGCTGGGCAGAGCCTTCTGCCATCTCACGTTGACCTCTCTATAGCTTATTACATGACACTGTGGCAAAAGAAGTTCGTTTGATTGGCCACAAATTATTAGAGCTGAAATACGTCATGGGGCATCCATAGATACTGATGGCGGTATTATCGCGTACACAAAGTATAAAAGGGCAGTGCATTGGCGGAGCTGTCATTTCTACTGCGGTGATTCACATGGAAAGGTTTCCGACGTGATTATGGCCGCACGACGGGACTTCGACGGACTTCGAAGACGGTGAGCCGTGAGTGGCTTGTGTTACGACCATCATGTATTTTACGCCATGTGTTTAACGTACTTCCACCTCACTTCGTTAATTTAAATTACTACTGAGTTGCTGCTTTGCCTGCCCGTGAGCGGCTTTAGCAGCGCGTATCGCTGTATCCCCTCTCGTAGTATCTTTTCTCGCATTCGGGAGGACGACGGTTCAATCCAGCGTCCGGCCATCCTGATTTAGGTTTTCCGCGATTTCCCTAAATCACTCCAGGCAAATGCTGGGATGGTTCCTTTGAAAGGGCACGGCTGACTTCCTTTCCCATCCTTCCCTTATCCGATGAGACCGATGACATCGCTGTTTGGTCTCTTCCCCCATACAACCCAATCGTAGTATCTTTGCTTGACTGCTATTACCTCCCGGTTGTCGTCTGTCGTGCAGTGAGCTGGAACGTGCAAGGAGTGCGGTTCGGACCTGTCAGTTGGTTGGAACGCGTCTAGAGGGCAGTCCGGACCTAGAGGGCAGTCCGGACCTGCCAGTCGGGGAGTTGCAATGCGGCACTAGTGCAGTCGGGTTGGAGCAATAAGGTCTGCGACGACATGGCTCGCCCGACCATTGTCGCCACGCATCACTAGAGCTTTCATGAGTCGGCTGTGTGTGTGTGTGTGTGTGTGTGTGTGTGTGTGTGTGTGTGCGTGTGTGTCTGTGCACCGACTCCCGGTCTTCGTGTGTGCTTTGTTACTGTTGGGTATCGTTCAGGTCTTCGTGCAGTGTTGTCAGGTTGTGTGTGTAGTTGCCGTTATTTCAATTGACGACTATTTTAGATGTTGCCGGCATTCTGAAAGGAGTCAGTCGTAACGTGCGAGGAGGGGAGTTCACGGCTGCAGTTCGAGTCGTGAGTTGGTCCCTGGCAGTCAGTTGCAACGCGTCTGGAGCGCAGCCCGGGCCAGCCAGTCGCCGGCTTGCAGCAGCAGTGAGCCCTGCGTGGACATCGCCAGCCCGACCGTTACCGCCACGCATCACTTAAGCCGGGCCTGACCTCTGGTGGATTGTTGGTCGGTCGGTTGGTCCGAGGACATCTCCGTGCGGCGTAGTCGACTGGGCCGCTGGCGATCTGTGCGCAGTGTCGGAGTCCGTCTGGAGCTGTCCGATCGGTACGACCATCGTCGCTCGCCGTCCCAGGACGTGAAGGTTGAGTGGTTTTGAGCATTACGTTGTTGGTTTCGGCGTTGCAGTTGTGGGGGTTTTCCTGTGACTAGCAACGAATGAAGTGTTCGAGATAGCCGGCGATAGGTGGAATTGATCAAATAAATTTATCCATAGTCAAGTGCACCAGCGGAATTTTCTGCCTTGTGGTCGTTAGTGTTCTGGTTACCGGCCCTGGCCGCTAACGTAGTTTTTGGGCAGTGTCTTTTCCTCACCAACATGGTGTGTAGTTTTGGCAGCTCAGTTCACATACGCGTTTGTTTGGGGATACTGATACCTGTAATTTTGTTGGGGCCTTGAATTGTAGTGTACTCCGTCGTGGCAAGCAAACGGTTGGTCGGTCGGTCTATGACTGTAACTTGGTTGGGTTCGCACGAATTAAGTGTAGTTGGGCTCACCAGCCGTCTCGCCTAAGTGAACGAGGGCAGACCAATCCACTGGAGACTCCTGAGTGCCGTTCTCTCAATTATCCTTTTGGCAGTATTTTATCTTTTCGAATTGGCAAGGTTAGTTGTGGGCCTTTAGCCATGGAAACATGTTCTCACAGGCTCCTTCAAGTCCAAACATTAAAGCCTTCTTTTCTTGAAAGGTTATTGTAATTTCCTCTAAAATATTTTACAAGTTATTGTTGTTGGTGTTGCAAAAAGGAAATTTTTAAACTTAATGTATTGTTTTACCGATTGTTGCGATATATACTTCTTTAATTTGCATAATTTAACTTTGCGGCTTTCAGCCATCTTATTGCGTTTGTTTATCTCGTTCTGTGCACCTTGTGGGCCATCAGCGCTGTTAGCATCTTAAAACACTGTAGCCTTCTGCCTTTAGTAATCATCATAGTATATTTGGAATATTGAAGTTTTAATCTGGCGGCCTTCAGCCGCTCCGCATGTTGATCTCATATACACTCGTGGAAAATGAAATAAGAACACCGTGAATTCATTGTCCCAGGAAGAGGAAACTTTATTGACACATTCCTGGGGTCAGATACATCACATGATCACACTGACAAAACCACAGGCACATAGACACAGGCAACAGAGCATGCACAATGTCGACACTAGTACAGTGTATATCCACCTTTCGCAGCAATGCAGGCTGCTATTCTCCCATGGAGACGATCGTAGAGATGCTGGATCTAGTCCTGTAGAACGGCTTGCCATGCCAGTTCCACCTGGCGCCTCAGTTGGACCAGCGTTCGTGCTGGACGTGCAGACCGCGTGAGACGACGCTTCATCCAGTCCCAAACATGCTCAATGGGGGACAGATCCGGAGATCTTGCTGACCAGGGTAGTTGACTTACACCTTCTAGAGCACGTTGGGTGGCACGGGATACATGCGGACGTGCATTGTCCTGTTGGAACAGCAAGTTCCCTTGCCGGTCTAGCAATGGTAGAACGATGGGTTCGATGACGGTTTGGATGTACCGTGCACTATTCAGTGTCCCCTCGACGATCACCAGTGGTGTACGTCCAGTGTAGGAGATCGCTCCCCACACCATGATGCCGGGTGTTGGCCCTGTGTGCCTCGGTCGTATGCAGTCCTGATTGTGGCGCTCACCTGCACGGCGCCAAACACGCATACGACCATCATTGGCACCAAGGCAGAAGCGACTCTCATCGCTGAAGACGACACGTCTCCATTCGTCCCTCCATTCACGCCTGTCGCGACACCACTGGAGGCGGGCTGCACGATGTTGGGGCGTGACCGGAAGACGGCCTAACGGTGTGCGGGACCGTAGCCCAGCTTCATGGAGACGGTTGCGAATGGTCCTCGCCGATACCCCAGGAGCAACAGTGTCCCTGATTTGCTGGGAAGTGGCGGTGCGGTCCCCTACGGCACTGCGTAGGATGCTACGGTCTTGGCGTGCATCCGTGCGTCGCTGCGGTCCGGTCCCAGGTCGACGGGCACGTGCACCTTCCGCCGACCACTGGCGACAACATCGATGTACTGTGGAGACCTCACGCACCACGTGTTGAGCAATTCGGCGGTACGTCCACCCGGCCTCCCGCATGCCCACTATACGCCCTCGCTCAAATTCCGTCAACTGCACATACGGTTCACGTCCACGCTGTCGCGGCATGCTACCAGTGTTAAAGACTGCGATGGAGCTCCGTATGCCACGGCAAACTGGCTGACACTGACGGCGGCGGTGCACAAATGCTGCGCAGCTAGCGCCATTCGACGGTCAACACCGCGGTTCCTGGTGTGTCCGTTGTGCCGTGCGTGTGATCATTGCTTGTACAGCCCTCTCGCAGTGTCCGGAGCAAGTATGGTGGGTCTGACACACCGGTGTCAATGTGTTCTTTTTTCCATTTCCAGGAGTGTATGTATACGATTTATCTTACTCGTAAATTTAACTGTGTCATGCATATTCAAAATTGGACTTATTCTAAAGAATCTGTTAGGAGGCCTTCAGCTGCGAAGCAAATTTGATTCTTTCAAAAGTGTATTTGTGAACTAAATGATAATAAATTACAACTGTGAAATGAATCCGACCCAATGTCCTTTGGCCCTTTCCTTAATCCTAATTACCTGTTAGCCCTGCGTGATTCAGCGAGCGCTTCACACGGTTTGGTAGTTGGAGCTAGGCACAGGATATTCCATTTTCGAAATCTTTGGTTAATTCAGTATTCCGAGATCCACAATGTCAAGAGTGTGCCGAGAACACCAAATTTCAGGCATTAGATCTCGCCACGGAGAACGCAGTGGCCAGCAGCCTCCACTTAACGACCTAGAGCAGCGGCGTAGTCGGTGCTGAAAGACAAGAAACACTGCGTGAAACAACCACAGACATCAGAGTAGGACATATGACGAACGTATCCGTTAGAACAGTGCGTCAAAATTTGGCATCAAAGGGCTATGGCAGCAGGCGACCGACGCGAGTACGTCTCCCACCAGTACGACATCGTCTGCAGCGCCCGTCCTGCGCTCGTCACAGTATAGAACCATAGACGACTGGAGAACGGTGACGTGGTCAGATTAGTCCCGATTTCAGTGGGTAAGAGCTGATGCTAGGGATCGAAAGTGGTGCAGATCGGACGAAGCCATGAACCCAAATTGTCAACAAGGCACTGTGCAAGTTGATGGTGGCTGCACAATGGTGTGGGCTGTGTTTACATGGAATGGACTGGGTCCTCTGGTCCAACTGAACTGATCATTCACTAAAAATAGTTGCGATCGGCTACGAGGAGACCATTTAGAGCCATTCATGGAGTTAATGTTTCCAAACAACGGTGGGATTTTGATGGATAGTAATGCAAAGGCTCAATCTAGATATAGTAGGGGTCAGTGAAGTGAAGTGGAAGGAAGACAAGGATTTCTGGTCAGATGAGTATCGGGTAATATCAACAGCAGCAGAAAATGGTATAACAGGTGTGGGATTCGTTATGAATAGGAAGGTAGGGCAGAGGGTGTGTTACTGTGAACAGTTCAGTGACCGGGTTGTTCTAATCGGAATCCACAGCAGACCAACACCAACAACGATAGTTCAGGTATACATGCCGACGTCGCAAGCTGGAGATGAACAGATAGAGAAAGTGTACGAGGGTATTGACAGGGTAATGCAGTATGTAAAGGGGGACGAAAATCTAACAGTCATGGGCGACTGGAATGCAGTTGTAGGGGAAGGAGTGGAAGAAAAGGTTACATACGGGCTTGGGACTACGAATGAAAGAGGAGAAAGACTAATTGAATTCTGTAACATGTTTCAGCTAGTAATAGCGAATACCCTGGTCAAGAATCACAAGAGGAGCAGGTATACTTGGGAAAGGCCCGGAGATACGGGAAGATTTCAATTAGATTACATCATGGTCAGACAGAGATTCCGAAATCAGATACTGGATTGTAAGGCGTACCCAGGAGCAGATATAGACTCAGATCACAATATAGTAGTGATGAAGAGTAGGCTGAAGTTCAAGACATTAGTCAGGAAGAATCAATACGCAAAGAAGTGGGATACGGAAGTACTAAGGAATGACGAGACACGTTTGAAGTTCTCTAACGCTATAGATGCAGCAATAAGGAATAGCGCAGTAGGCAGTATAGTTGAAGAGGAATGGACATCTCTAAAAAGGGCCATCACAGAAGTTCGGAAGGAAAACATAGGTACAAAGAAGGTAGCCGCGAAGAAACCATGGGTAACACAAGAAATACTTCAGTTGATTGATGAAAGGAGGAAGTACAAACATGTTCCGGGAAAATCAGGAATACAGAAATACAAGTCGCTGAGGAATGAAATAAATTGGAAGTGCAGGGAAGCTAAGACGAAATGGCTGCAGGAAAAATGTGAAGATATCGAAGAAGATATGATTGTCGGAAGGACAGACTCAGCATACAGGAAAGTCAAAACAACCTTTGGTGACATTAAAAGCAACAGTGGTAACATTAAGAGTGCAACGGGAATTCAACTGTTAAATACAGAGGAGAGAGCAGATAGGTGGAAAGAATACATTGAAAGCCTCTATGAGGGTGAAGATTTGTCTGATGTGATAGAAGAAGAAATGGGAGTCGATTTAGAAGAGATAGGGGATCCAGTATTAGAATCGGAATTTAAAAGAGCTTTGGAGGACTTACGGTCAAATAAGGCAGAAGGGATGGATAACATTCCATCAGAATTTCTAAAATCACTGGGGGAAGTGGCAACAAAACGACTATTCACGTTGGTGTGTAGAATATATGAGTCTGGCGATATACCATCTGACGTTCGGAAAAGCATCATCCACACAATTCCGAAGACGGCAAGAGCTGACAAGTGCTAGAATTATCGCACAATCAGCTTAACAGCTCATGCATCGGAGCTGCTTACAAGAATAATATACAGAAGAATGGAAAAGAAAATTGAGAATGCGCTAGGTGACGATCAGTTTGGCTTTAGGAAAAGTAAAGGGACGAGAGAGGCAATTCTGACGTTACGGCTAATAATGGAAGCAAGGCTAAAGAAAAATCAAGACACTTTCATAGGATTTGTTGACCTGGAAAAAGCGTTCGACAATATAAATTGGTGCAAGCTGTACGAGATTCTGAAAAAAAGTATGGGTAAGCTATAGGGAGAGACGGGTCATATACAATATGTACAACAACCAAGAGGGAATAATAAGAGCGGACGATCAAGAACGAAGTGCTCGTATTAAGAAGGGTGTAAGACAAGGCTGTAGCCTTTCGCCCCTACTCTTCAATCTGTACATCGAGGAAGCAATGATGGAAATAAAAGAAAGCTTCAGGAGTGGAATTAAAATACAAGGTGAAAGGATATCAATGATACGGTTCGCTGATGACATTGCTATCCTGAGTGAATTGAAGAAGAATTAAATGATCTGCTGAACGGAATGAACAGTCTAATGAGTACACAGTATGGTTTGAGAGTAAATCGGAGAAAGACGAAGGTAATGAGAAGTAGTAGAAATGAGAACAGCGAGAAACTTAACATCAGGATTGATGGTCACGAAGTCAATGAAGTTAAGGAATTCTGCTACCTAGGCAGTAAAATAACTAATGACGGACGGAGCAAGGAGGACATCAAAAGCAGACTCGCTATGGCAAAAAAGGCATTTCTGGCAAAGAGAAGTCTACTACTATCAAATACCGGCCTTAATTTGAGGAAGAAATTTCTGAGGCTGTACGTCTGGAGTACAGCATTGTAAGGTAGTGAAACATGGACTGTGGGAAAACCGGAACAGAAGAGAATCGAAGCATTTGAGATGTGGTGCTATAGACGAATGTTGAAAATTAGGTTGACTGATAAGGTAAGGAATGAGGAGGTTCTGCGCAGAATCTGAGAGGAAAGGAATATGTGGAAAACATTGATAAGGAGAAGGGACAGGATGATAGGACATCTGCTAAGAGATGAGGGAATGACTTCCATGGTACTAGAGGGAGCTGTAGAGTGCAAAAACTGTAGAGGGAGACAGAGATTGGAATACGTCAAGCAAATAATTGAGGACGTAGGTTGCAAGTGCTACTCTGAGATGAAGAGGTTAGCACAGGAAAGGAATTCGTGGCGGGCCGCATCTAACCAGGCAGTACACTGAAGACCAAAAATAAAAAAAAAAAATGCCTCATATGACTGGGCCACAACTGTTCACGTATGGGTTGGAGAAGATTATAGTCAGTTGGAGAAAATGATTCGTCACACAGATCGCCCGAAATGAATCCTATTCAACATTTCTGGGATGTAATCGAGAAATGTTGATCGAGAAATGAAACTCCTACACTGGCGACACTTTCACAGTTAACGACGGGTATAGAGACAGCAAGTGCAGGGGAATTCCAGTAACTTGTTGAGCCCATGCAACGTCGAGCTGCAGCATCATACCGGGCAGAAGGACGTCCGGCGCAATTTTTGCAGGTATCACATTAATGTGCAATCAGTGTAGAAGCCAAGTTAAAAAGGCAGTGGCACAACAAAGTACTTTGCTTAATGGCTACGAAAATAGTGAAGGTCAGCGACAACCTTACTTCTAAAAATCTCGTTTGTCGCCTCTAGCAGCCATATTGGCGGTCAAAAGTCTGAAGTTCTTCTGAGGAAAGGGCCGAAACCGGCTAACAAATAAAAAATCGGAGAACGCGCTCGAGACGTTCTTTATTTGATTTTTAGAGATTAAGGATAATGTTTCTTTACTGAAATGCGCAAACTAAGAGCTTAATAGAACTAGCTTCTCTAATGGCATCAAAATCCGACGCGGTCCAGAGTTTTGTCCAGGCCGCAGCCACCGCCGCAGTCTTGGTAGCGGCCTTCAGATACAGCAACCCTGCGCATAGACCTCCTTCCATGAGAGGACGCGGAGACGCGGTCTGTTCCACATCGCCACAGCCAGGCAGCCGTATCTTCACCGCTGGAGCCAGATTGGCATCATCGTGACAGCTGGGCCACGCAATTGCGCTCGGTCTGTGCCAGTTGGCGCTGCACATACTCCACAGTCGCCACGCCATCCTCCAGGATCCCAGTACCCAGTCCTAGTCCTCCGTCACGTGGTACGACAAACGCAGCAGGATGAAGGCAGATCGGCGCCGCCGCTCTCCAGCCGTCTATCCCTCAGAACAAACTGAAAAAGAAATGACTGTCAAAAAATTTGCGGTGAAATTAAAAGCTAAGGCGGTAACATTAAGAGTGAACTGGAAATTCAACTATTAAATTCGGAGCAGAGAGCGAAGAGCGGGAAGGAGTACACTGAAGGCTTCTATGATGGGGAGCACTTGTCTGATGACATCATAGAGGCAGACACAAGAGTCGACAGGGGAGAGATAGGGAACCCAGTATCAAAATCGAGATGTAAAAGGGCTTTGGAAGATTTAGCATCAAGTAAGGCAAGATAACAATGCACCGAGGCTACTAAAATCATTGGACGAACTGGCAACGAAACGACTATTCATGTTGGTGTGCAGAATGTATGAGATTGGCAATATACCACCAGACTTTCGGAAAAACGTCATCCACACAATTCAGACCACTACAGTGGAATCAGCTTGTTGAATGCAGCGTATAAGATACTGTCCATCATTATCCTCAGAAAACTGCAATCATTAATAGAGAACAACGTACAGGAGTATCAAGCAGGCTTCCGACCAAACCGATCGACAGTAGATCACATTTTCACACTAAGACAACTGTCTGGAAAACACTGGGAATATGATAAAGATATCTACAGCCTGTTCGTCGATTTTCAACTTGAATATGACAGCATCCACAGGAATAGCCTATACAATGCAATGCGGGATTTCAGAATCCCTGAGAAGCTAGTGAGAATGGTGCAAGCTTGTATGGAAGGGTCAAAGGCAGCAGTACGTTTCCGAGGAGCCACATCAGAAACATTCTAGATTGAGACAGGCCTCAGACAAGGGATGCTCTCTCATGTGTTCTGTTCATTGTAATTTAAGAGAAAGTAAAAAAAGAGTGTAGGCAGCAGGAATGGGCTGGAGTAAAGATGAACGGTAACTTCAATTGTCTCGCATATGCAGATGACACAGTACTATTAAGTGAATCAAAGCACGAGTTAAAAGAAATGTACCATAAAATGGACAATTATGCACAGAAGGTAGGTCTCAAAGTGAATCGAGAGAAAACAGAGTTCATGCAATTAGGAAGAAGACAAGAGCAGGTATAATTTCTTGAGATAGATGGCAACAGGTTCAAGAAAGTAAACCAGTTCAAATACTTGGGATCATGGTTTACCACGGACAACAGCATAAAAATGGACACCAAGGAAAGAATAGCAGTGGGAATGGAATGCATGCATTCCCTCAGAGAGACGCTTGGCTCTAAATCGATCTCAGTGAACACTAAGATGAAAATCTACAGCACAGTGATATGCCGAGCAATAATGTACGGTCAGAAACATTGATCATGGCTAAGCGAGAAAGGGAAAAAAACTATTAATATTTGAAAGAAGAGTAATGAGGAAGATATGGGGGACAGTTTTGGAGAATGGAGGAGAAGGAAAAACGAGGAAATCTACCTTCCGATGCGACTGGCCATGTAGCCCGTATGCCGGATGGAAGACAGGCGAAGATGGCACTGGCGAGGAAACCAACCACCAAAAGCCCCATTGGACAACGAAAGCAGTTCTCGATGGACGACCTGGTGAGGGACCTAGCAGCCCTCGGAAACGAAGACATCTGGAGGAACCGGGCACAAAACAGGAAGGAATGGAGGCAGTTTGTGGAAGCAGCGCGGGGTCTGCAGGGCCTGTGATCGCTGAATATATAACTATTTATAATATGCAGGAGCATGGAAAACAGAATTGACCATCTGTTTGGTGACCATCAGTTTGGCTTTAGGAACAAGAAAGGCAGTTCAGACGGCGCGTTTGATAATGGAAGCAAGCCTGAAGAAAAGTCAAGACAGGGTTATTGGCTCTGTCGACCTGGAAAAAAGCGTTCTACAATGTAAAATGATGTAAGATGGTCTATATTCTGAGAAAAGTATGGGTAAGCTATAAAGGTAGGTGATACAGAATATATGTAAGAATCAAGATTGAACAATAAGAGGGGAAGACCTACCACGAACTGCTCGGATAGAAAAGTGTGTAAGACTGTGACATAGTCTTTCGCCTCTATAGTTTAATCGAAACATCGAAGAAGCAATGACGTAAATAAAAAAAAGATTCAACAGTGGGATTAAAATTCAATTTGAAAAGATGTCAGTGATAAGATTCGCTGATGACACTTCTGTCCTCAGTTAAAGTTAAGAAGAATTACAGGATTTTGTTGAATGGAATGAACAGTATATTGAATACAAAATATGGATTGAGGTAAACCGAAGAAAGACGAAGGCAGTGAGAAGTAGCAGAAGTAAGAAAGGCGAGGAACTTAACATCATAATTGGTCATCTAAGTAGATGAAGTTAAGGAATTCTGCCACCTAAGTAGCAAAATAAAAGTTTTAGGTTGACGATGTCCGCTATGGAAAGACGGTAGTTACTGTTATTCTGAAGAAGGTTGGGTTATCCCGATTGAAACCTAGGTCAATTCTAAGCATACGGTGCAACCGAGGCTGTTAATTTTTAAAATTAAAATCAAAATAAAATATGATGGACGGAGCAAAGAGAATATAAAAAGCAGACTAGCGCAAGCAAAAAGGGTATTCCTGTCCAAGGCAAGTCTGCTAGTATCAAACAAAATCCTTAATTTGAGAATGAAATTTTGAAAATGTGTGTCTGGTACATAGCGTTGTATGGTAGTGGAACAGAGACTGTAGGAAAACCATAACGGAAGAGAATCGAAGCATTTTAGATGTGGTGCTATAGCAGAGCGTTGAAAATTAGACGGACTGATACGGTAAGGGATGAGGAGGTCCTCCACAGAATCGGAGAAGAAATGAATATCCGGAAAACACTGAAAAGAAGAAGGGACAGGATGATAGGACATCTGTTAAGGCGACAGGCAATAAGTTCCATGATACTAGACGAAGCTCTAGAGAGTAAAACTGTAGAGCGAGATAGAGGTTGAAATACATCCATAAAATAATTGAGGACGTAGGATGAAAGAGCTGCTCTGAGATCACCCGAGGCTCATCCCTCTTGTTATATTGGTGATACAAAGGTAGCGTCAAGTGTTTCGAATAGACCTGGGCTATGGACCACAAGTATTCCGAGGATAAGGAGCGTCTTATTGTACCCATACTAGAGTACAGGGTCAAAACTTGAACATTACACATTGTCTCTAGCTAAGATAAATGGAGCAAAACGGATGATATTTTCTTGCGTTACAGCTCGCAGCTCGTCTACATTCCACCATAAGGGGCTTAAGGAGGCACCATTTAGTTCATGGGCGATTCGTGCGGAAACCCGAAAAACATGATTTTTGTGTACCGAGCCGCGGATTGTAAGACGGCTATGGACAGCAGATGAATGTAATTTTTACAGTATATATGCCTAAGATCCCAGTCTCTAACAAGCTTGAAATGTCACAGTTCGTAGTGATAGATGGTAAATCATCGAGTAGAATAGAAGTGATATCTGGCGTTACGCAAGGTAGTGTCATAGGCTCTCTGCTGTTCCTGACTTACACAAATGATCCAGGTGATAATCTGAGCAGCACCCTTGGATTGTTTGCAGATGACACTGTAATTTACTACCTAGTAAAATCATCAGATGACCAATTCCAATTACAAAATAGTCTAGAGAGAATTTCTGTATGGTGTGGAAAGTGGTAATTGGCACTAAACAAAGAAAAGTGTTAGGTCATCTACATGGGTACTGAAAGAAATAGAATAAATTTTGGGTATACGATAAATCGCACAAATCTAAGGGCTGTCCATTCGAGTAGATACCTAGGAAGTACAATTACGAGGGACTTAAAATGGAAACACCACATAGATAATATGGGGAAGGCGAATCGAAGATTACACTTTGTTGGCAGAACACTTAGAAGATGCGACAAACCCCCTAAATAGACTGCCTACGTTACACTTCTCTGTCCTCTGCTGGAGTATTGCTGCGTGGTATGTTGTCCTTACCAGGTAGGATTGACGGAGGACATCGAAAACGTGCAAAGAAGGCCAACTCGTTTCGTGTTATCGCGCATTAGGGGTGAGAGTGTCGCTGATATGATACGCGAGTTGGGGTGGCAGTCACTGAAACAAAGACGGTCTTCTTTGGGGCGAGATCTACGAGTTACGAAATTTCATTCACCAGCTTTCTCTTTCGGATGCGAAAATATTTTGTTGACAGCTACCTACGTAGCGAGAATTGATCATCATAATAAAATAAGAGAAATCGGAGCTCGAACGGAAGGATTTCGGTCTTCCTTTTTCCCACGGGCCATTCGAGAGTGGGATGGTAGAGAAGTAGTATGAAAATGGTTCAATGAACCCTCTGCCAGGCACATAAGTGTGAATTGCAGAGTAACCATGTAGATGTAGAAGTAGAAACAAAAGTACATAGACAGTGGGCGGACAGGCGATGGAGGCTGAAACGAAAATGAAAAAGTCCAATTTTTAATATATATTATAGTTTCACACCTTGATGTCCTTAAGAATACAAATGTGATATTAATGTTACGTAGTTAAAGAATTCATCTATCATTTACTCTTTTCTAAGGTGTAAGTTAAGCAAAGTAACGTAAGAGGCAATATCAACGTAAGCCAAGTATGCCTTGCCAAACACATAAAGTCTTTGGAATTTCCTGGAAGAATAAAATGTGTGTCTCACAGGGAGGTGAACCGTTGATTTTCTCGCGCAAGACTCTTATCGACTTCAAAGTACGCAGGAGCGCTTCTGTGAAGTTTTGAAGTCAAAAGAGAGGTAACGGAAGAACATAGACTGCGAGGCCGGGGCGTGAGGCGTACCTGTATAGCTCACTCGGTTGGAGGATTGTCCAAAGAGGGAAAGGTTCCGGGTGCGAGCCCTACGTCACACATACTGCTTTAATCTGCTACGCCCCTTCAAAATAGGCTTCGAAATAGGGTACACACGGATCCGTTCTGAAAATAATGCCAGTCTTCTGAAGACATTCTGTCTTTCCGTAAAAGACAGTACATGTTTCTACAGACTGAAATAGCAGAAAGCGTTGACGGTTGCACACTGTTTAGCAGACATTTTCCTCGATACGTTCTGAGAAGAAGAATGTATAGAGCACGTTGCTGGTAACTCTCCTCATATCATTCCTGTAATTATGTCTATTTGATGCAACTTTATGTAGGCATTTCAGGGAAGGGAAGTTTGGATACTTCTTCTTTATTTAATGGTTTATCGGTGAAGTACGAACAAACGAATTCTAAAGTTTCATCGAAGATATTAAATTCATAACAGACACTCCTTTTCTAACAGTCTGTAATATCTAATTAACTAGGTCGCGTAAGAAGACATAGCTTTTGTTGGACGGATTTCATTTGATAACATGGACGAAGATTTTAATTAAGAGATTTCAGGAACTTTCATTAAGCTCACAAAGTAATGCCAGAGCCATGACTGACATCCGAAATCTATAGGAGATGAGGTCCGCTGGCTGTGCGAGCGTTTTGCTGTTCAGAGACGACAAAAGATTTTCCGTTGCCCTGGAGGCGCATTATTACTTCAGGTGGTATTATTTACACTCCCTCGAACCGTAAAGGCAGAGAGCTCGTAGAGAAAATCTCTTAGTAGAGAATGCCGGTTTTCTTCACTCAAACTACGAGCTGTGTCCTCCAAAGATATGGGACACAGCCACACTTAGCAGAATGTTAGGCTGAGTTAAGGCCAGCGTCCCATGGAAGGAGCCCAAATAAAGAATTATATTAGAGATTCGCTTGGCGTCACACAAATAGTTCCTAAGTGGAGATCCATGCACCACCCACAGACGTAAACCGTCACACGGCTCCATTCAATGCAGTTTAAGACATCATGAGCAGAGCACAGCAAGACATTCTGTAAGTGATATTTGTCAGAAAGGACTACACCACAGTTTAAAGACAGGTTAGTGAAAGTGACGTTGATATTCGTAGCCACGCTCTATCTTCTTGCTCCAGTCATGTATTGTCAAATTTCCATTAACAAATTATTGTAAATTGTTCTGTTCCATGTTGCCATCGTGTTACCACAAGCGACGCTCAGCCCTACGGGCCCATCTGACAAGCCACCACAATAACAGCAACCACTTTCGATGGTAAGGGGTTCTGTGCCTACCGCATTTATCTATTTGATGCTAAGAGCGTTTGGTGAATACAATACCACGACACCTAATACTGATGTGTTAAGGACAAAAATAATTTCACGTATCACAGTCTAACACCACAATTGGGGTGTTGTTCATCTGCATATTTGTAACCTTAGTCATATTTTTTATAGTACTTAGAGAACCAATGTAGCGTATTTATATTAGTGTAAAAGTAGAACTGCAACAAAAGTATCTACTTATTACTGAATATTTTCTGTCTGTAGTCCGAAAAACTTGTAGGAAATGGTAAAATAACATTTCTGTGAGATTTATCCATACTAACAGAAAATAGAGTGTAATACACTTTGTTTGCAAGACATACATCAAATGCAGAAACAAAGACTAGAAACTATGCAATTTAATTATACTGCAGCCACCACATTAGTCAGGTTTATGAATACTTTTGTCTCAGAGAACGAAATTTCGGCAGAGTTGTAGGTAAGTCATTTATATGTAGACTGAAATGGGGTCATGTGACTTTTAGTGACACAATAAAACTACTGTCCTGTTAAAAGAATCAGCTGTTTCACAGTAAGAAAAGGCTTCACCTTTCTAGGACGTGTTGCAGGAGTCTTCTATGTCAAAGGACTAAAGGTGCCTTCGTCCTCAAGAACATTATAAATACACAATCATTCACGAATAGCATGAAGCATGTTTTGTAATATTTCCTGCACTAGCAACCGTCAGATGACTCATATAATGCCAACGTACTAAACACAATGGTTAAATAATTTGTGAGACCCAGGAGGTATCACTAAATATCATCAGCCTTGGTAAAGGTCTCAATTACAATTAAAAAAAAAAAATCTTTAGTTATGCTGTATCCAGCTGAAGCAAACCATGAGTCATCACGTCCAGCAGACATACATGTTGTGAAGATGTTGACAGCACATTAAATGACAATTTCACACCCTTTTTAAAATAGTCCTTGCCCTTCACTATACTGTTAACACAAGGTGTTTTAGCAGATCAGTCGAGATGCTATTGTATGTCTGACTGTTCGTCAACCCATGAACATATGCGTGCACCTCTGTGCACATGACTGTTGTCATTTTGAAAAACGGGAGTGTTCACAGCACACTAATCATGAATATATTGAATGAGTGCTACAGTGCAAACAGATATTGTTGGCATAAACGTGATGTATCACGTTCATGGTAAACTGAACGAATGGAAGTCATGGATAGAAAATCATCTTCAAAATATCAACAAAACTCCTCACAACTGAACCTCATTCTCTGCATGCTGCGGATTAAACGCCTCATTGCGATATCAGTGCATCCAGTGTCTTTCGCAGTTTGAAAAAAAAAGTCAAAATTGCAGGTTTTCAGACCATGCTACATTTTTTCAATCAGCTATTGTCCAGTTCTGTGGTTTTTGGTCCGCTGAAGATATGGAAATATATGTACCGATGTTAGAAGTGTCATTAGCAATTTGGGCGATTCCACACGACCATTAAATACGTTTCATAGTGTTCGCCAGGAAATATATTCACAGGGACGCTCATTCACTGATACCAACAACGTCTCACAGGTTTGAAACACATTGTCGCTGAGATAGGTGGATACTCGGTTTTGGTGCTGTCATTTAGGACCCTTTTATGGTAAATGTTCTTACCTGTTTCACTGATGCACGTTACATACCTTTTCTTGTAAGGATGCTGAAAAGCGTGAGATGAAAAGATGCCAGATCGGCAACTTAATCCTTAGTATAATCATAGGCATGTTCATGTGAAATAGGGATCAGAAACGGAGCAAGTACAAGTCTAATGTTGTGGCTTAAACAAAATAAATCAAGGCACTGCTGGTACATCAGTGCTATTCGGTTTAAATTTCAAAGTGCTTTATTCTCTTAGCAGAAACTTGATGTATCTGTAACAACTTCTTGAGATTTTCTATATGAGTGTTGAGTTTTGTGACAATATGTCAATGTAGCTACAGTGAATTTATAAATTGCTTCGTTAATCTGTAATAACCTTGTATGTAATAGGTGGAAATAAGACCGTAAAATTGTTCTATAGAAGCTATGAGCCGCAGGTTAGAAAATCCACACTTATAAGCTACTTCTGCAGACACCATGAGTAGATAGAATTGGGATTTTTGCATTACTTTCCTGAAAATCGGAAAAATACTTGAAAAAATTGTATATTATCTAAACGTTAGATTTTATACGCAAATAATATGAAAAAGACTTGTAGAAAGGAAAAAAGGACTCATTCATCACATTTTTCGGCAATCTTTAGTGTTTTTTATCAACTCTTACTGTTTCCTAATTTTTCATCATTATTCAAGCACTTTTTACTATTTTTTGGACCATTTACTTTTAATTTCGAACATACATACCATTTTTAATATTTTTTTATAAATATGTATTAATTCACTCAAAATATACACCCAAGATTTTCAGGAAAAATCTTTAAATTCTAATTAAGAATTTAGTTATAAAAGTTTTAGGTCCTCTCTTCTTTTCTTGAATATGTCGATAAGCAAATGTGAAAACTCAGTAAAACAAGAAAAATTTCTTTGCAGTTCCCTTACTCATGTATTTGTTTAAAATTTTTATCTCTTAAAAAGCTAGGATAAAATTATAAAAGATATAAACAAAAACTTGAAAGACTGAAACTAAAAATATTATAGTCAAAATGTTCCTTTATTCTTTTATATCTTTATTCTATATTCCTATTATTAAAACAAATAAAATCATAACTGCTGATTAGTTTCTAATATCTGTTGGACATATGAATGTTAAACACATTATTGAATTCAATAAAATTTTTTCCTCCATATCTAGTAATATAATATTCACATCCAGCATTATCATATAAACAATTTACTTGTAGCTGGCAATTTTTTTAACAACTTAGAGTTGAAATTACAATGAAATGAACACCCTTAGCTGCTTACAGGCGTTGACATACGTCAACAGAGACAGATGAAAATGTGTGCCCTGACTGGGACTCGAACCCGGGATCTCCTGCTTTCATGGCAGACGCTCTATCCATCTGAGACACCAAGGACACAGAGGATAGCGCGACTGCAGGGATTTATCTCTGGCTCGCCTCCTGCAAAACCTACAATTTCATTTTTAAGGAAAAAGAAGTAAATCTTTATGCAAATCATTTAGTGCTCTAGGATATTTTAGATCTAATTCAAATATATATCTAATTTTAGTAGTATCTAATATTTCACTGTTAGTAGAATTGTATAAATTGGAATTATCCCATTTAAATCATCCACAAGGTGAGTGTTGAGTCATAGAATAGTCAAATAAATTATTTTTAGCTAAATATGGTAAATAGTTCATATCATAGTCACATAAAAATCTTTCAGATATTTGTTATTTCTCATGAAATATCACTTGCAGCACTGGGATATGTCTCCTATTATTCCTTTCTCAATCATAAGAACCATACAACAATTATGCAGAAGGCCAAGTTGTTGTTTAGTAAATTTTGGCACTGCATCCTGGGATAAATCAGGTGCCATAAAATACTATGCAGTATATAAATCGTAAGTCTTTATACAATTTTTCTACAATTTTCAAACACATCAGCCAATAATTACACATTAGGTTTTAGGCCTAACTCATGAAATTCACCACAGTTTCTTAAATTAAATGTTTCCCAAAGTGGTTTAGTATGTTTGAAATATTCACCACTTACACTACTATCATTCAATTTCGTATAAAATTCTTCCATTGATGAAAGCTGTTCATTTCAAAATTTCTTCCAACTATCCATCCAATCATAAGGATAGACTCCTTTCTATTTGCTACATTTACTAGATCTTTTTGAAGAAACTGTCTAATGTTCGTCATTGGATCTTTAAATTTGATAATGGTTTTTCAAGACTTGAAGTCATAAATTTAAACGCAACAATATATCCTATTTTCGAATTTTATGTTCTCCCAGAATTAATATATCTATCTACATTATTTGGTACTAAATCCATTTCTTCTTCATCATAAATTTGTTCTTTCACAAATAAATGATAATCATTTCCTGGTAAATTAGTAAATGAACTGGTACAAACCTCAGACATCTCAGTTGTACATTACAGTTATTGCATAATGGATTTATATGTTTTCTGGTCAAATGGTAATGGTGATGAAATTTTCTTTTGACCAATAGTGGCATTTACATAAGAAACATGTTTTAGATTAAATGTGGCATGATTGTTCTTCAGATGTACCTGGTTTCATCTCTTCAGTTTCAAAATAAATTCTTCCAATTTCTTCAACTTCTTTATTGATGTATTCAATACATTTTATGACATTTTGGCCTTCTATACACAACAGTATCTTTATTTTGCTCATTAATATATTTTATGTAATAAGAAAAATCACATGGTTTACATTTTAGGTATTTTGTAGTATAAGATTCTCCATTTAATTTGAATGCAATTACATATATCCTTTCATAGCTAATTTTATAACTATCTTTTATCATTTCATTGTGCAACCATTACAAATATCATACTCTGTTAATACTGGATACTCTCGAATTGAGTTAAATATATTTATCTTTTTTGGGTTTGGTTGGCAATGAAACAATTTTAAAAGCAAAGTTTGAAATCTGCACAAATAACAAAGGGTTCTATCTGCATAAGCTGAAAATTTTTAATATTAGATATTCAGTCTTTGGTAATGCTTCTTTTAATAGCTAGTTAACTAAACAATTTGGTGGGTGATTATCTAACTTTCCCATATGCAGTAAGCACAAATCAAAAATAAATTTTGATTCCTTATGTTTTGTAATTTGGTTTGAAACAGGTCTAGATAATTTTTTTCTCTAACATTTTTGATGATTATTTTTAATATTAATGCAAGCTTTCTAATTTTTATGTTTCCTGGCAATCAAATATAAGATAAGCCTATTAATCTGACATATCTATTATCTTCTAATTGCAAGCCAATAATTTTGTTTAATATCCAGCCAGAGCCATGAGCTTGAAATTCAGATATTTGTGATATGTCTTCCATTCCCTTTTATGTTTTTAATCAAATATTTGTCTGTGATGATTGTATAATTTTTTTGTCTGGAACCTAAAGCCTATAACTCTTTGCATTTGGTACTCGCAAAATAGGATAAAACTAAATTTAAGTCCATGATGAATTTGTAGATTATTTCCTCTATTATCACAAATTTTGCTTTCATTGCATTTAAGAAGAAATACTGATGAAGCAAGTTCAGATTGTTCTCCGAATATATAGTTTGCCATCTGTTTACAAATGCTTTATTAACTAAAAATCTAACTAATTTTTATTTATTTTTTGTTTTGTTTTGGTTTTCTAATTACAGCAGTAAATGCAGGAATTATTTCATTTAATGGTTTGGTTGCATTATTTTGAAAAATTTCATTTTCATTTTCAGTTTTAGAATAACAAAATTACTCACAAATATTTGTCCTAATGTTAAATTATAAATTAAGTCCTTTCCCCTGAATTTGTAATATACCCTAAAATTAGTGCCTTTACAGTACTTACAAAGATGAGCAACTGTATATTGTCTCTAAGTTGTCACCTCTTAATGTGAAAATTTTTTATTTCACAGATCAAAAAATAGAGAAAATTATTAAATATTTTAAGGATATAATATTAATTATGTAAAATAGTAAATGAGGTGATTAAAATGCGAACAATAATATATTTTTGGCTGATAGTAAATGTTTGTGAGATATTTTTTTAATTTCTTTTCCACATTAACACATCATTTTTGTATAAAAATATTTCCTATTATTTCTACATTCCCAAAGAGAAATACAACGATTTCAATGTTAACACTTTGATGTTATATTTGTTAAAACATTCAAAAATCATTAACTTCTAGACAGTCTATATATTTTTACATCCAGTTTGTTGTTTGCCATTACCACCAGTTTCCATTGATGATAATATTTTAGAATGTACATCACTCAGAATTCAATGAAAATGAGGTTAGAAATATTTAGCTATAATATATTTGCCACATGTATAAAGCACTTTATTACACCTGCTTTTCTGAAATTTGCTAACACATTCCTGACATATATGTGTATGCTTATCCTTTGCACTTTTAAGTGAGTAGAAATTATTAATTATTTATCTCCAGTTCACAATTTATACACTTTTTAGACTTTATCACTTCCAAATAATAAGGAGAATTTTTATTAGATATAAATAAATTATTACATAACAAAATAAATTATTACATAAAAATAAATTATTACATAACAAATACAATGGCATCACAAACTGCATCAGAACTGTTTATGCAAACTGCTAAAAATGTAAGGAATTTTAGTTATCATGTTTTCTAACTGAACAAATTTGGCAGAATTAAAAATTTACGATGTGTTCAACCCATAAATATCTAACCAACACTTTTTTTGTATCCACACAACACAAGACTCAATTCAGATGATGTAAGTCATTTAATTTTGTTAACAATACGTTACTTTCATTTAACATTTTTTCTTCATTTCTTCGATTTGAATACAGATATAAAATAAGCAGGTAATGCATAGTAGTGATAACATAAGCATCTAAGATACAAAAAATTTTATGAATAGATCAATCAATCAAGTAACAAAAACTCATATAATATATTTAAAATTTAATTCATTTATATGAAATGGACATAATGTTAGATCCCATCAACAAAATACCATACAATGGTAAGCAAGATTTACTAATAATTATGGAGAAGAATAATGTCGCCAATATATTGGCATATAAAAACACTGAAAACTATTAGAAAAAATTTGGATGTAGATTGTACTGAAATATTAGAAAATCTGAATAGTATCTCGAAGACAAATGTAAAAGTGATTGTAAAATCATCAATATTTGCCAATGAATCTGGTTTGTGTTCATTAATTTTAAAGTCTAAAGAGGAAGAACTCAAACAATTCAAAAAGGTTTTTTGCACAAAAATTTTTACTATCAGTTCGTGAACATGGAGAATATGTAATAAGGAATGATGTAAAGCAAATCTATTAAGGTATAATTAATTGTACAGGAAAATGAGTGAAAAGCAAGTAAATCACTTAGAGGATTAGAATAAAATTAAGAATAATTATGAAACAAAACCAGATGAACATTTTGTTAGAGCGACAGAATTATTAATGCGAAGTAATGATATAATTGAAGAAACAGCTTCAAATATTTTACCTCAAACAATTAATCAAGATACCAACTTTTGTTCTTTTAAAATTATTTGGTGACAACTGTGAATATAATTATTGTGTTATTAGAACACAAATAATAAGTCTACACAACCATTGCATAATATTACAGGTATAAACCCTAATTATGAGGACATGATAAGACTTAACAGTGATCCTAGTTTGCGTAACTCATACCAAAGAATGAGAAAAAATTTAGGTGTTGTCTGCTATCCACGATTATTTCAATATATTGGATGATTACACATGGGGCAATTGAGTAATGATAACTGAATGTTTATCACACTGAACCATTATAAAAGTGTACAAATGTTTATAGGTGTGATTAGCATCCTGGCTGGAAATATCTTTGAGAAGATGAAAATTTTGTGTTTTGCAAAGAACAAGTATTTATACCCTAAAAAATGGAATTTTTGTGTGAAATTTTAGGCATAATGAGCACCCCCTGTAAATTTATGGAACAATAGTCTTAATGAAGCATGAAGATAATCCAGGTCCACCCAATGTAAGTCCTGAAAATAATAAAGTTAAGTCAAATTTAATGAAAATTGAAGGTTATCAACGAGAAATACTGTAAATATAGCAGAGGAATCATATTATTCCCAGAAATTCTTTGACAATCTGTTACTGTATAAATATTTCTCCAAGAGAGTCATTCAGGTTATCATCTTCAGATCCTGCCTTCAGGTCTCTGAAATTACTTACTTAGCTGATATGTTCAGAGGAAAGGTTGTATAGAATTCAAGAGTAAGGATTGTCATTCCTACATCCTGCCACAAATTTTATAAATGAACCAGGTCCTTATAAGCTAGTTTTGAAATCAAATACAAAACAAGTTGAAGAATTTCGAGATTGGATTTGAAGAATAGCAAGAGATTTGAAAAGGGGCAGTCCCTCTAACCCATAATGTAAAAAAGCCCAGTATTTATCTATGAATCTAGCCTATCAAAAACAATTAGGTTTTCAAAGATATTGATAAAGACAGCAAAATTATTTTAGAGAATTAAACCCCTTTATTTTGGATATTTCGAAAGGAGGTGGAAAATCAACTTTTTCCATCAATGAAGGATATTTGGGATGATTATGCACAAGAAGAATTGGTTAAAGATATAAATTATCTTCATCAGATTGAGTTAATATAAAAACTAGATTACTTGTCAGTAACAATTGAAACACAATTACATTTCCAATAATTTAATTACAAATATCATTCATAAAGATTGGCCGCAATATCCTTCAGATCTGTACACATGTTACTTCTTTTTGTGGGTTATGTTAAAGACAAGGTTTACAGCAGTAACCCCAAAACCATTGCTGGCTGAAAACAGGCATTCAGGTCATCAGCAGCATCAATTGTATGACACTTAAGCAGGTCCTTCAGAATTTCGCTATCAGCCTGCACCACATCATCACCAAGGATAGCAGACATAACAAACATGTTATAACTTAAATTCAAATATCTGTATTATGTTTAAATGTTGAATTATGTGTGTGCACTCCACAGTTTGTAACTAATTTACGTTTTTCTAATATAGTTCAATAATTGTCATCCTGTATGTAGGGAAAAAAGAGATGGTTTCTAACTTTTATAATTAGACATTGTCCTTGAAATTTTATGATTCTCCCTGAAAATCTTTGATGCATATTTCGAATCTTTGCCACATATTCATAACAAATATTACAAATGAAGCGAAATTACTGCGGAAGTAATAGTAAAAAGTGCTTTATAAAATGATGAAATGTTGAAGAAACAGTAAAAAGGGCCAGAAAATATCATGAAAAGTGTCTAATTTTCCTTCATGCATGTCTTTTTCATTTTATTTGCTTATAAAATCTAACGTTTTCATAAAATACTGTTATTTTGATGCATTTTTCTGATTTTCATAAAACTGATGCAGAAACTCCAAATACTGTAAACTACCATTGACAATGGTTTTACTGTTAATCAAAATGTACTATGTATGTGATCGATCACAACCACAGCTTAGAGTTTGATTAAATGGCTTCCAAAGGCTTCTGATATAAGGAGTCACCCCTCTTCTGCCAAAGGCCCTGTCAAAGAGGGCAAAGGAACGGACAGAGTTTCGCACTAGTCTTAACAGATTGTGCAGTTAGTAATGCCAAACGGCATGATTAAGCAGAAGGTAATAAAACACAATGCATGTTCACAGGATATGTGACCTGTAATACAAGATGTGTCCTGATGATGCCTATGTTGGCAGAAGCATCCAGATTAGTCTGCCATTCATATCTCTGGGAGAGGTTTGCTAAGAGTAAAGTGATAATGAGATAAAGATTTAATAACTAAGGAAAGGGTCGGATCTTATGTGCCATACTGTGGAATGTCGGAAATTTGAATTTGGTAGGGGCACTAGAAAATATGACAAGGGAAATGTGATACCCAATACACAGTTCAGAAATATCGAGATGACATATGAATGTAAAAGGCCTGGAGATACTGGAAGATAACAGGAAGTACCACGATCAGGGCAGGGACTACAGAATGAGATATTGGGTTTTAAGGTGTACCCAGGATCTGATGTATACTCAGATCACAATTTACGAATGATACAAACTAGTCTGAAGTTTAAGAGTACCGTCAGGAAGAACAAATGTGTAAGGAAGTGTGATACAGAAGGAATTATAAAGTGTGTTTGAAGTCCTCGAGGCTGTAAATACTGAAATAATGAATATCACAACAGACAGTTTAGTTGAAGAGAAACTGACATACGAAAAAATGCGGTTATAGAAGTTGGAAGGACAAATATAGGTACAAGAAAGGTAATTGCGGGGCACCATGGGTAATAAAGCTAAAACTTCAATTGACCGTTGAGAGAAAGAAGTACGAAATACAACTGATTACAGCATATAAGTCATTTAATTGTGCAATAAGTAGGCAGGCAAAAAAAGGCCAAAGGTCACAGGAAAGTCCGAGAAGCACATACAGCAGACATAAAAATCAAAACGACCTTTTGTTAAATTAAATTGTAAGATATCAACATTAAGAGAGCAAAAGAATCTTTACTTCAAACACTGGGAAGAGAGCAGATGGGTGGAGAGAGTGCACTGAAGGCCTCTTTCCGAGATGGAGGAACTGTCTACTGAGTTAACAGTACTATAGGAATTGTCTGATGACGAGATTGAGGAAGAAATTACGGTCCATATAGAATACATAAGGGTGTCAGCGTTAGACTTTCACAGAGATTTCGAAAACTAGGCAACAAACATGGAGGAAGGCATAGTTATAACACCGTCGGCATTCCTAAAAAAACTGGCATCTAAATGACTATTCATATGCATTTGTAGACTCTATGGGTCTGGAGACATAACACCACAATTTGAGAAAAGTATCATCCTCAAAACCTCGACTGTTGCAAATGCAGGGAATCGCACTGTTCGACAGTGTTCGCTAACAGTGAACTTAACAACTAATGCGCCGAAGGTGCTAACAAGAATAATGTAAGAAAGAATGGAAAAGAAGACTGCCTATCGATTCGAAGGTGATCAGTTTGGTTTTAGGCAGAGTGAAGGCGAGAGAGAGACAATTCTGACTTTGCACTTGATAATGGGGGCAACACTAAAGAAAAATCAAGACCCGGACAAAGGATTGTGAACCAAGAAAAAGTGCTCGGCTGTGTGATTTGAGGCAAGACATACGAAATTCTGAGAAAAATAGTACTGTTAGAAAGAAATGTGGGAAAAGAAGTCTAATCTATACAAGGCCCAAAAGGGGAAACTAGGAATGAAAGACCAAGAACGAAGTGCTCAGATGAAGAGGGGCATTAGACAGAGATGCAGTCTTTCGCACCTGTTTTTCAGTCGATATGTCGAAGTAGCGTTGACAGATATAAAAGAATGGGTCAGGAGTGGAATCAAAATTCAGCATGAATAGATATGAATCATAAGGTCCGCTAATGACGCTGATATCCTCAGTGAAATTGAAGCACTATATTACAGGACGCGCTCAATTGATTATAAAGTCTATTGAGAGCAGAATGCGAGTCCGAAGTAAACCGAAAACAGATGAGAGTAAAGAGGAGTAGTAGAAACGAGATTAGTGGTAACTTAACACCAAAGTTGGAGACGATGAAATAGACGAAATAAGGTATTTTCGATTACTTAGAAGCAAAACTGCGTGTGACTGGCGAAGCAAGAAGACTAACACAGGGAAGCGATCATTCCTGCCTGTATGAAGTCTTCTGGTGTGAAATACACGTCTTGAGCACAGCATTGTATGGAAGTGAATGATGCAGTGCGGAAAAAACAGGAAATGAAGGGAAATGGAACGACTGAGATGAGAAGCTATTGAAGGGTGCTGAAAATTAGGTGGTATAGTAAATTAAGAAATGAGGAGGTGTCACGATGAATGTGATGACAGGAAGAAGGATATGATAATGTGTCCAGAGTTTGCACATCAGTGAATCAGTAACGCCACAGAGAAAGTGAGTTAGACAGGGCTAATGGTTGTGCTCCAGCGGCTGGGAAGGGACGTCTCGGTGAGCTGGTGGTTTGCAGCCGACTGCGACCTTGACGAACATATCACGGATCAGCTCACATCTTCAAGAGTGATATGAGAAGTCGGGACTGACAGGCAAATAGCGAACAAAAATGGACGTTCTATCTGTGGAGCTGTGTTTCCAAGTCGCTTAGGCTACCCGGCAGCCGGCACCGGCTACACGGGTGTAAGGGTGAAGAGCTCAACGGACGTTAGGCCCCCATAAACGATCAAACATTTTGCCAAACAAACGTTTGGCGTGTACAGTGAGCTTTGACGTGTTTGTCACGCATAGATCGTGTTTGACATGTTTGCGAAAAATTTTGATTGACAGGATGTTTGACAAGATGGCGGACGTTGTCTGTGTCGCCGCATTTGTTTCGAGAAAAATTGTTTTATTATAATTTATCACACTGTATCATGAGTTTACACCACCACGACAACTAGGATCAAGTAGAAAAAATAGCAATGACAGTTACCAAAGCGGTGGCGGTAGCACATCTTTCCCAGCAATAGATTACGCATGAAATCGTTATTACAGTGACATGCAAGCGGAGTGGAATGAAATAAAAGTAATCTAAGTTTTCCGGTTCTCCCACGGACGATGTGGGCTATTATGTCCACACGTTTCGGTATTTTTATGGTCTGTCGTTAGAGGACCAAGTTGAAGTGAATACATTTTTGCATACTTGTGTTTTCTTTTTCAGTGTGAGGATAAAGCAATGCTAAAGAAATTAGTGAACGTTTCACTGCCAATCCGCAGAAAGCTGATGTAGGCATCAGATTCTGAGTGAAATATTTACATTAACAGGTTTCCAGTTGTGTGTTTCTAATCTGAAACCATTTCCTGGACCAGCGTCTTGCTTTCTTCTTTTTTAATCACAATGCCAGAGGCAATTTCAAAAATTTTTGATCTGCATTTGTAGCCATTCCCTCCTCCAAAAATACGGCATACACGGAAAGTATCTGCTTCAAAAGCAAGGATAAACTGAAAATATTTCTCAATACGTTTGTGGGTTTGTTTCAAACGCCAGTGGCTAGATAAGACCGAACTTGACAGGCACGTTTGCTCCTTTGGAAGGGCCTTAATAAGTTTTAAAATGTTTCATTGTCCATTCATGTTATCGTCGGGTTCTGAGAGGAATATTTCCTTTAGTATATTTTCATGGGTAGATCATTTTAAATCATTCCCTGGACCAGAGTCTTGTTTTTTTTTTCTTTAAACACAGTGTCAAAGTCAATACCAGGGCTGTTTTTTCTGCATTTGTTACCGTTCTCACTACTCTCAAAGTACACACAAACGCGAATAGCGACTGCTTCACTTTGAGATTAAACTGACAAACATTGTTTGAACCTGTACAGGCTTGCTTGGCAAATCCGTGGCTAGATAAGAGCGATTTTGTCAAATACGTTTGATCGTTTACGGAGGCCTTTACACACTTGTCTGACAGACGACGTGGCTGACTGAAAGACTGTTGACAGCCGGGACGATGTCGTGGGATGACGCCAGCCCCCACTGTGCCTTTCCGATGTCGGCTGTCGTGGTGCACATCCTGTGCGTGTAGTGGGGCACGCAGGACGATAGAAGGCTTCACATCCACCCGCGAACTGTCTTCTGTCGGTCAGTTGCATTTAGCTTTGTTTTGGTGGTTGAACATTTCTATTGTGCCATGGTGGAAATCAATGTCGAAATTCTTATACCATTAGTCCAGTGGGGCAAGATTTTAAGTAGTTATAAGGACAGAACACAAACCAGGAATACGTGAATCGAAGTCTGCAAAGAATTGAAGAAAGCTTTCCGAAAGATGTGTCACAAGGATTGAGACAATTATAGTAGCACATATCTTCATTTTTTACGTTAAATCCACAATATTTATTTTGTACGATCAGTGATAAAATTTTAGATAATTGCCATTTCATAGGCCCCTCAGGTGTCATAAAATAATCTGTCATCACTTTTTGTACATTATTGGCAGAAATCCCCCTCGCGCACGTTCAATTCTTTTTATATTTTCAAGTCCAGTTATGGATAGAGAGCCCTCTGTGTTGCAGTCTTAGTTTTTAAGAAAAAAATTGTGCAAAAAACACATGCCTTAACAACGTCAAGAGCAAAATCAGATATTAAATTTATAATTCTGTAGATAATCTTTCATTTATTAGTAAGCATGCCAAATGAAGACTTCACGTGCATCTAGGCTCCTGATAGGAGATAACTGAGGACTCTTTTAGCAACCGTTACTTGGTTAAGGATGTTGTAGCAGCCCAAACGCTTCACCACAAAAACAAATGGTGCATTAGGACTTACTGTACTGGGAAGGCTCCTGCTTCAGGAATTACCAGCTTTCTTCCCATTAGTGATTTCCGCTAAGAATGTTCCTTAAATATGGTAAGATCACCCTCTTCGCCACTCCTTATATCTACGTAAATCAAATTATAGTCTGAGTCTGCCACAGCAGTCAGCACTACTGATGAATATCCTTTGTTACTGAAGTACCTTGAGTTAGATGGATGGACTATACGAAGTGCTTTCCATCTGCAGCTCTAATGTAATGAGGAAAATTTGCTCTTTGTTCAAATTTTGCAACAATTTTTCGAAATCGTCATTGGACAGCAGCGGCATACATTCACGACGTAGAGTCCAAACAGCCTGAAACATAGATGTGACTATTTTATTGATGGTGGAAATGGGAAGTATGTAAATATGATGTAGATCTGTGAACGTACAGCCACTGGCCAGATATCTGGAAAAAAGAGTTTTCGGTAATAGCAGACTATTTGCTCAGATTTCCGGAAAAGTAAACTGGATATTGTATGTACCGTGACGGAAACAGTAACTGAAGAAACAAAATGAACGATCCTGCATTGGGCCAATGCGTTCCCAGTGATCTAAAATCACGGATTTGGATGAAACTTTCTATGAACGTTCACGCATATCGACAATGAGAATGTTTTAGTTTCACCAAATACATATTTGTGGAAAAATACTCATCTGTTTCGCCCTATTCACTTTCCACAGTGTGTCACTGCTTGTTAACAACGTTGAGACATATCTCGGGCAATACATTTGCGAAAAAAAAGGAAAAAAGTCTACGATATATTGTACAATTCTTTGCGCTTTCTTATGATAATTAATAAACAATTGCATTTGCAGTTATCATATTGAGGATTTGAAGCTAAGACTTGCGGGAAAATAGCCGGTTGAAAAAAAGTGTGAATATTGGCTTTTCATGTGACAGGAAGAAATTGCACGATAAACCTGACACTTCGTGTGTAATAACTTGTCAAGATATTGTTTTACAATGTAAAATATCGTTCACCTACTGGTTTCTAATACTTTTCATATTATGTGCAAAATTGGTTTTCTAAAAACGTTAATCTGTAGACCGCTAGACACTTTAATTTTTGCTCCTTTCATGACACTTTTATTTCTTACAGGTTAAAACGATTAAACTTCTTTTTGTAATGATAGTGGCGCGATGTACCACTTCAAATAGTATTTTTGTTTCACGTAAAATTGGTATTAAGAAGTGAATGAATGTTCGCGACTCTTTCCAAAGAAGAAGAAGGACGTATAAGTCAACCCTAAGATCAGGGAGTGAGAGTAAGTCACCCACAACGTGTGTATACAGCCAAAAGCTTCAGTTTTTGAAGAAAACCACAGAAACATAGCTGACTGCCGAGAGTCTCTCGCTCGTTGAAAATTGTGAGGCTACGGAAAGACCACTTTTTGAGTCACTAGCGATGCTCAGAATTGAGAAAATGCTTGTAATGAGACGCTCGCAGAGAAAGTACGTTGCTTTGAAACACCACAATCACGCAGTAATAAGAGAGCGAAGCTTGAGCCTGTAGAGGTAGAATTCATTAACGCACTGCACAGAAAATCCAATCGGCGTACGCCTCTATGCAGTCGTATACTTCCAAATCTGGAAACATTTAATGACGATGAGGTTCAATTAAGGGTTATTCACATTGTTTCTAAAATTAAGAAACGTAAAGTGTCGTGCGATAAGATTAATACTGTCGCCCATCCTAGTACACCACGTGCGTATACCTCATGTTTAGCTCTTTATCGGGAACAACGACATACCAATGCACGAGTGAATAGTCAGCCACCCACAACCGACACACAGTGTTACGAACAAGCAGTGGAGGAATTTTCAGGGACATATTCCAGATCACGCCTTCACAAATCTCTGAAAATTTACGTACTGGCTCGTTCAACCTATGATTTAATTTTTTAAGATGATTACAAAAATGTACATAGTTTAGAAAGACAGCTCTTTAGAAATTTTAGCTGTTGTTTTTCCCACTCATCTGATTGTAGTTGCCAACATTAGTGTAGGCTGGATACATTCTCGGAAGGATGGATTGCAGTGGTGCACGTAACGCTTCATTTCTGCATGTCGATCGTCAACACTCCGTAAACTCGTTGGAAAATAATTTTAAAAAACGTATCTACATCTTCCCTTAATTATTCAAAACGAACAAAAAATGCACTCACTACATCTCCTCTCATATTAAGTGGATGAACCTAATGCAACCATCCTCTTCTCTTGAAACGTCTGTCCAAAACAAGTGACGCTAATAACTAGTCGTGCTACATTCGAAGGGCTTATTTCAATAGTGGTACAAGTCCATTACCTCCAATTTTCTGCCTATAATGCTTCTGACATGAATGTTCCAAACAAACAGAAAGAATGGTTCATCTCTAGCAAGAATCCATATGCTTGAATATTTCTGGTATCTCAGCTGCAGATTTTTCAGCGCTCATTTAACTTTAGGACTCTGTATCTCAGAATGAACAAAAGTGGACTTGTACCACTATTGAAATAAGCCCTTCTTTTGTAGTCTGAAAGAAACTTCAGAGGGGAGGACGACGCGGTATGCGTTATGTGAAGTAAGTCTTTTACTGAAATTGTGAGGGAGAAGGCTGTTAGCTCTAGGGGCAATGCCACATGATTTCTGCACAGGTGGATAGTACCGTGTTTACCTACACCGTGGTAACCGGCTCCTGGTAAATATTTTCTGGCGTTGCAGTGATGTTCAAGTGCTTCCAGAGCTCATGTACTTATTTACGGAATCGTATTTCGGCGTACGGCTGAGTATGGCCGTGTATGTGTGTCCAAAAGGAAGTAACAGCCAAATTCGACGAGCTGTGCGGCGCTGGAGCAATATTGAATGGGCTCTCTTGTGCCATACTGTCGGCCACCTTTGATCTGGGCAATGGTGTAATGATGTGACCCTGGTTCAGAGTTTATTTTACAGTACGTTGTGGTCACGTATTATTGACATTTACTGTGTCTGCTTTTCCAACTTAGTCTGAAAGATTAATGCTGTGGCTACAACTGCAATCCGAGTAGTAACTATTTCTGTTTGCTTCAAGATATACAATGATTACGGTGCTTCGTCCGAGTTGTTTTAAGAATACTGTGCTGCCTATAATTCTCAGTAGTGCTGATTTTTTTAATCTATCTCAGTCACCAAATAATATTGTGGTTTACGATTTGTACTATAGCGGTAAATGTAAAGCTTGTCAGGCACACGTAAAGATCGTGTGAGCACTAATGTATCACTATATTATCTGAGGCGAGATGTTCTGCATGTCTCGCTGGACTATTAGAACATATATTGGAACTATTGTGCCTCACCTTAAATGACCGATATTTTCACTAAGTTTTCTGGACGAGATTTCAGAAGTTGCTGTAGCGCAGCAAGTGCTAGTGTCAGTATCTCTCTTGGTATATGATCTATTGTTCACCTGTGTCTTAAGTTGCTTGTTTCAGGATTGCATTAAGGAAAAGTCAGTATATTGAGATGTATGCTGTCAAGCTGGTGTATGTTGCAATGAAAGAGGAAGTCAGTGACCCTACTGGTCGTTAGGAGACAGGCGGCATATGTGGAGTGTATGGCGCAAAATTGCTTTGATTACGACAGATCTAACTGCCTCGCTGCCAGTCCCCCGTTATTGCAACCCTTATTATTTGTTCTACTGAGCTGTTTTGTATTTTATTAACAGAGTTACACAAGCTTTACCTAATACTTTTGCAGTTTTATGTATGTGTTGTTATATTTGTTGTTTTAAACTTGTTTCGGCAGTCTACAGTAATTAACATCTGGGAAAGTTGGAAGTTGTTGACACATTGTGAGAGTTTTTCTAGGTTTTTATAAAATATTCATTGTCAGAGGTATTGGGCCAATACCTGTGAACTGTGCTGTGTGGCGGAACCGGTTTATAGTATTTCGTGTCTTTAATTACTTATAAATGATATTTTAGGTAGATCAAAAAATATAAAACCAGTTACCTATTGTTAGCGTAAGAGTTCGTTTGATCTCAAAAATGATTAGCCCGGCTAATATTTGTCACACTGCTAAAGAAATCTCCACTTGACGTCGTGTGAAAATGTTGTCTGTAAAGTCGTGTGAGTGGCAGTAAACTGCATATCATTTACCAGATTTTACACACCTGTTATTTAAGATGGAAGTACTTTTCTCTAGCAAAGGGAACATTTAGTTACAAAATACTGCCCGCGCACAACACTGCCGTATGTCTCCTATTAAAATATTTCATATAAATCGTCCGAAATAATTAGGCTTCATAAATCAGCAAATAAGAAATTGATATTACGTAACGTGCTGTGAGCACTGTATATAAGGATTCAATATAAGTTGAATTCTGTCTTATAAAGTAGATTCGGGACCACCAGTGCACATTTACTTCCATTCATTTATATCTAACAAGGGTTATGTTTATTAAAATTCTCGATTCAAAACTGCCGCGGAGATATTTACGCTAAGATGGCGTCAGACAGAACATGGTCAATTTGTCTGTTGTTATTTTCGATTTATTTTATATCAAGTTAATATATTTAGATAAAAGTCTCTTGTTTTCTATTCTTTAGCATTTAAAATTATGCTTAATTAAAATATTTCATATTTTTTTATACCAGCTACTAGTAAACTCTGCTGTAAGTTACTAGCGCTAATGGCTGCGCTCTTAATTGCAGAGATGAAAATTAAGACTTAAGTACATTAATTAGATTGGATTACAATTGAAATAAATACAAATCCACGTCTAGACAATAGCGACTCTATTTTTCAAATACACTCGTGGAAATGGAAAAAAGAACACATTGACACCGGTGTGTCAGACCCACCATACTTGCTCCGGACACTGCGAGAGGGCTGTACAAGCAATGATCACACGCACGGCACAGCGGACACACCAGGAACCGCGGTGTTGGCCGTCGAATGGCGCTAGCTGCGCAGCATTTGTGCACCGCCGCCGTCAGTGTCAGCCAGTTTGCCGTGGCATACGGAGCTCCATCGCAGTCTTTAACACTGGTAGCATGCCGCGACAGCGTGGACGTGAACCGTATGTGCAGTTGACGGACTTTGAGCGAGGGCGTATAGCGGGCATGCGGGAGGCCGGGTGGACGTACCGCCGAATTGCTCAACACGTGGGGCGTGAGGTCTCCACAGTACATCGATGTTGTCGTTAGTGGTCGGCGGAAGGTGCACGTGCCCGTCGACCTGGGACCGGACCGCAGCGACGCACGGATGCACGCCAAGACCGTAGGATCCTACGCAGTGCCGTAGGGGGCCGCACCGCCACTTCCCAGCAAATTAGGGACACTGTTGCTCCTGGGGTATCGGCGAGGACCATTCGCAACCGTCTCCATGAAGCTGGGCTTCGGTCCCGCACACCGTTAGGCCGTCTTCCGCTCACGCCCCAACATCGTGCAGCCCGCCTCCAGTGGTGTCGCGACAGGCGTGAATGGAGGAACGAATGGAGACGTGTCGTCTTCAGCGACGAGAGTCGCTTCTGCCTTGGTGCCAATGATGGTCGTATGCGTGTTTGGCGCCGTGCAGGTGAGCGCCACAATAAGGACTGCATACGACCGAGGCACACAGGGCCAACACCCGGCATCATGGTGTGGGGAGCGATCTCCTACACTGGCCGTACACCACTGGTGATCGTCGAGGGGACACTGAATAGTGCACGGTACATCCAAACCGTCATCGAACCCATCGTTCTACCATTCCTAGACCGGCAAGGGAACTTGCTGTTCCAACAGGGCAATGCACGTCCGCATGTATCCCGTGCCACCCAACGTGCTCTAGAAGGTGTAAGTCAACTACCCTGGCCAGCGAGATCACCGGATCTGTCCCCCATTGAGCAAGTTTGGGACTGGATGAAGCGTCGTCTCACGCGGTCTGCACGTCCAGCACGAACGCTGGTCCAACTGAGGCGCCAGGTGGAAATGGCATGGCAAGCCGTTCCACAGGACTACATCCAGCATCTCTACGATCGTCTCCATGGGAGGATAGCAGCCTGCATTGCTGCGAAAGGTGGATATACACTGTACTAGTGCCGACATTGTGCATGCTCTGTTGCCTGTGTCTATGTGCCTGTGGTTCTGTCAGTGTGATCATGTGATGTATCTGACCCCAGGAATGTGTTAATAAAGTTTCCCCTTCCTGGGACAATGAATTCACGGTGTTCGTATTTCAATTTCCAGGAGTGTAATACTTAACAATATAGTTCCAGGTTTCTCTTTACAGACCTCACACGTCTCACGTCTGAACAGTTCATCGGTTAGCACAGGAATAACAACTGAATCACGGTTATCACAGATAACAAAAAAGGCTATAATTGTCGTTGTCTCTGATAATAGCTTTAATTCACACAGAAATGAAGTTGTTACAAGACTAATGAAATAGTTATCGTCATTTTTAGACAATATAGTCTTTTTTATACGTAGTATCGATAATATTTGTTGAAGTTTATACACTTAGTTCATTTTAACATCTTGTGGCTAGAACATAGTGTCATGGATATTACAGGTGCTATATTTCCGTACATATTGATATTTTTTGAGCAACGATTTGCAGTGTATTGAAGGCTATATGACTGTTTGTAAATTTTGGAGTGGAACTGTTCTGGAATCAATAAACTATCTCTATATGGATGTTTTATTAAAATGGGTCCTACGAATCAATGTCAGACACCTTTTGTTATATTCCTGTCCTAATGACCCAGTCAGTAAACTACAGTTTGGGTAGGGTGGTTGAATTAAATTAATAAGTTATATTACCAGTACACCGGAAAATGCGAAGCTGGTCTGCTGTGCGCGTACTGAGATCACGGGCGTGTACGGTGCGTAGTTGAAGGACGATGAACTCACAGGTAGGCCACAAGGTTCTCAGCGTCCAAGCATCGTCACAAAGTACGGAGGTCGGAAGCTAGCCTTCTGCGTAACGCGGGATTGGCAGCTGACGACAGACTACAGCACTGAGGCTGGCGCCAGTGTTTTGAAGCTCATTTCTGGGTATGGGGCTCCGCGCCACACGACCTTGTGTGTTCCTATGTTGACCAAACAACATCGTCGGTTACTATTGGACACTGGACCACAAATATTGGACTGTGGTTCAAATGGCTCTGAGCACTATGGGACTTAACAGCTATGGTCATCAGTCCCCTAGAACTTAGAACTACTTAAACCTAACTAACCTAAGGACATCACACAACACCCAGCCATCACGAGGCAGAGAAAATCCCTGACCCCGCCGGGAATCGAACCCAGGAACCCGGGCGTGGGAAGCGAGAGCGCTACCGCACGACCACGAGCTGCGGGCGGACTGTGGATCAATGGGAAATTGTCTCCTGGTTTTGTTCATTAAGTTTCATCTTACATGGTGTCGATGATTGTGTCAGACGAACGGCTGCTTGGAAGATGCACCGCGCCACAGCTCTAAGGCAGCTGGGCAGAGACGACGCGAGCACTGTTTTGACATGGAGCAGATATGTACATTAGCTGATGAATTAATTATCTCCACCACCCTACGCCAAGATGACGTCATGAATTTTCCCCAGACAGCACATGAGTCCCTGCCCCCTCCTCTGCCACCTCCACCCATCCCACACCCACTCTCGCACCTGCCCTACTGGTATGAATTTCGAATTTTTGCAGGACTTCAGATTTTTTGCGGAAAAATCGAATTTCGTAAGTAATTCGAAAATGTCCCAAGGTTGTACTTACATTCCATCCCCGCCCCCACCTGCCAATTGGCGGCCAATTCAAAATAGCAGATGCCCTTTCTGGAACTCGAGCCCCAGCCCTTCTAGTCAGAAGCCCCAAGCGCATCTCCCTACACAGGGAAACGGTCATTCTCTGTCCAGTTGCAGGAGAAGATGGTTACATTATTGTATTTTATTTATTTTGAGTGAGAATCTTAAGTAAAGATCAGTCCTAATCAAGTAATTAATCATAAAGGTCGGTTCTAATTACGCATCTATACGCATAGACCTACACAAGGAGCACCTAAAATTGCAATACAGCTTAAAAAATGACTATGTTATATAATTGGCGTTATCTTGAGGGAAAAAATTTCACAATACGACTCGAAACAAGGAGCAGATGAATACTAAACAAATAGTAACTCTACACAGGATGATCCCTTTAACTCAAAAATCTCTCTGCTCCACTTGTGAATTGACAGGAAAAGACTGAAGTGGAACGTACTATATTTTTGGCGGGATATGTGTCCAACTGACGAGATATTGGTGTTGGACAGAGGGAGGTTTAATAAATGTATTATCTGTAAGCATACTTCTCAGCATGATGGGAATTAGTACGTGTTGTGTGGTTTGGTTTAGGGACGAAGCGCACTTTTATTTGCATGGGTTCGTCAATATGCGAAATTGGCGCATTTCTGGGACTGAGAATCCGTATTTCGTGATTGAGAAGTCTCATAACCCTCAACTTGTGACTGTGTAGTGTGCAATGTCCGGTCACGGAATGATCGTTGCGATATTCCTTGGTGGCACCGTGGCTACCAAATGGTACGTGATGTTTTGGAAGATGATTTCATCCACATTATCCAAAGTGACCAAGATGTGGTTCATGCAAGACGGAGCTCGACCCCATCGAAGCGGGAGTGTTTGATGACCTCGAGCAGCACATTGGGGACCACATTCTGGCTCTGTGGTACACAGACGCCACTGGCATGGGCTTTGATTGGCCACCATATTCTACGGATCTGAACACATGTGACTCCTTTTCATCGGGCTGTAGTACATCTACATCTACATCCATACTTCGCAAGCCACCTGACGGTGTGTGGCGGAGGGTACCTTGAGTACCTCTATCGGTTCTCCCTTCTATTCCAGTCTCGTATTGTTCGTGGAAAGAAGGATTGTCGGGATGCCTCTGAGTGGGCTCTAATCTCTCTGATTTTATCCTCATGGTCTCTTCGCGAGATATACGTAGGAGGGAGCAATATACTGCTTGACTCTTCGGTGAAGGTATGTGTACACCAGCAACCCTAAAACCACTGCTGAGCTGAAAACAGCCATTTAGGAGGTCATCGACATCATAGATGTTCCGACACTTCAGCGGGTCCTGCACAATTTCGCCATTCGTCTGCGCCATATCATCGCAGGCATATCGCCCATGTCGTAATCTAAATCCGAATAGCAGTAGTGACGTTTACATGCTGAATAAAGTGTGTGCACGCCGTAGTCTGTAACTAATTTACTTTTCTTCCATAACATTGTCTCTCTGTACCTTGTATCAGTGTACAAATTACAAGAAATAAAGAAACCACCGTTTATTAGAGTTTCGAACACCAGGGTATTTGTCGATTAGGGCATACAGAATTGCAGCGGATGGCAGAGCCAGTGTCGCAACTGCACTGTGTTCTAAAGGTGGAAAGGTGGACCAAACGCTGTTAAACTAGCAGTCTCATTAGTTTATATATGGAATATCATTCATTGTACATTGTGGCAACTGTATTTGTCGACATATTTAGTTCTCCTTTCCAGTTCTTAAAGTTTAATAATTTCTTACGCAACTACGGTAATTTTGTTTCAGTTGATGCCGAATGCTGGTGACGTCTCTTTAGCTTCGCACGGTATTCTCAATAGTCGACATGCGCTCCTTACCTCCTGATATCTGGCGCTCTTTTGGTTTCAGCCTCAGTTTTCTTAATAACCGTGATGGACGTATTCTTGCAGCATGATAAACGTTCTAAATTTAAAATTACAATATAGGTTGTTTACTAAATCTACGAAACGAAAAGTTACACATCTGAACATGATGTAGGTGTGTGAATTCCAGTTTAATAGCTCTAACATTTTCCGAATATTTTATCAGTTATTATGGACTACTGATCAGAACGTGTCCGGCCTTACTGGAAAAGTTTCTGCTCACTTAGATCACAGTTCCATTTAAAACCATCACATTTTCCATTCTGAAGACGGAACGACGCGAACTTTTGAACTGATGGCTGGCAAATACCAAGTAACCTTGTGTAATCAGGGCGTTAGTCTACTGTCAGCAGTCTTTGAATAATACAATCTGTGTACAAGACAATTCGGCAATTTTGTGATTCTAGGTTTTATTAGATTCAAGTAGGTGTTGATAGGAAAGCTAGCTGTAGCTGCAATAGACCTTCAGGATATTACCATGAGGATCAGGATGCAGCTCACAGTGACGCAAGTTTGCAGTTACTTATAAATAAACGAAAATCTTTCTTTCAGTTGCTACTAAACAAGAAAAATCTTTCCAAAGTTTACAGAGATGTGTGAATCCAACCGTGACTAATTTCACATTTACTTCATTTTGTTGCGTTGGAGACTGTCTGCGATTAGTAGATTTGCACTCATTAGAGATATCCGATTTTTTCATGGAGAAAAAGTCAGTTCGTTTAGACTCCCAGATGCCTATTGCAGATGGATTTGTCCGATTACAGTAACTTGCATAACATTCAAAGGGATTTAACACTGTACATAGGACATCAGAACTCGGGTTTTTAAATGTTCAGACGATTAACGATACCCGTTGAGAAATAATATCTTTATGATCCATCACAGAAATCTCCAGGATACACTACTTAAAAAAGTTAAATTGACTTAATGCTGTAGAAACATTATCCATTGCTGCTAAAGCTATGAAATTTCGAAGCAACAATGTTGTTTTTTAGCAGAGCAAAAGATGATACAGAGGAATATCATCACAGATTATTATTTAACCCTTTGAGTGGTACACAGCCTGATCAAAAGTATCCGGACCCTGCCAGTGGACGTTGATGCGGTGTAGTGTGTGTCTTTACGACAGACTGAACTCTGCTGGCAACATTTTCGATGATGGACACTTCCAATTATGTGTCTCATTGTTTGTTACAGGAAAGGCATCCTATTACTCATCAAGAGTCGGAACCGGAAAGGGTAAGGAAACACTATCTTGGACATGGAAGCAAGGAGCGAATCGATGTTTTAACCAAACCTAAAGATGTTCCATTCGGCTCATGCCTGAGCTCGGTGTAGGCCAATCCATTTCAGGAATGTTATTGTCCTCACAAATGCTGCTATATGGCAATTTGTTTGCTGTGCTGATACAAATATTCATAATCTCCGAACTGTCCTTCTACTAGGCAACACACACACTTTAACATTTTAATGTGTTTCCTTATGTGCAAAAGGTAGACCACACTGTAATCACGAAAAGGACCCTCATGGTGTAAAACTACATCCTAAGTACTTGATTGTTGGCACCACAAATTTTGGCGGGTACGATCCCCAAGAATTCGCCAAACCCAAACCATATTTCAGTGGATTGCCTTAGAGTAAGACGTGATTCATTACTGAAAATCACTCGTTTCCTGTGGTGGCTCTTTACGCCAGCTCTAGTTTAGCCTAGCGTTAATTACAGTACTGTGTAGCTTGTGATGAGATGCTGGATCACTGTAACCCTTGTTTTTAACTGCCTACGTGCAGTCATTGGTCTAACTGCACTGCTGGTAGCACTTTGGAACGCACCAGTGATTCGTTTCGCCAAATTAATTTCGACTTTTCTTACATCCACCCTCCGCATTGCTCGTCGGTCCGTGTCCCCCAGAACATGACATCTGCCTGGTCTGCGTTTAGTTGTGGTTGCTTCTTCACGTTTTCAGTTCAAAATCGCATCATCAGAGTCGACCTGAGGAGTTACCATCTGCGTATGGCTTACGTAGATTTACGCGCTGAGGAGTTACAATCTGCGTATGGCTTACGTAGATTTACGCGTTTCCACGTGTAACTGTTGTGGACGGATATCGTAAATTTAAATTTTTATTCTGCGAGTGGTTTCTGAGACATGTTGCTCATGTCAGTAACTATTTCTATTTAAGTAAAGGTTATGTATGAATTGGAGGGTTCAGTACAGTGAACAACAGTATGAACTTATTATTTTAATCTTTCGTTTTACCGCCAACAATCAGTTCCGCGAAATAGAAAGTACTGCAGTTATTGTCTTGTGTGGTGTGGGGCGAAAACAGTTGACGGAAAACACGATTCTTGCTGAGCCGTTTGCGGACAATTCTTTGATGTACCAAGTGATTTAGATGATGTTACTGTTAGCGGTAGTGGAAGTGAAGAAGTGAGCAACACAGCTATAATCAACCAAAGTGAGATAATTGTGAATGATTTAGATTACGAAGCTTCTAACAGTGAAAACCGGATGGCGATGGACAAGAACATTATTTTAGAAACATTTGGGGTAATTCCACACGTAAAATCCCTTCCCAGTGAAATCAACGTTATTCCCAATGGGACAGCGTTATTCCCAGTGAGACCAATCGCATTATAAGCACTGTGGAATTGTTTCTAGGGGATGAATTGTTCGATTAGACGTCGATACAAACGAATTTGTATTACGAACAAAACGAAAACTATTAAAAAGAATCCCCCAAGTCTCCCAAATTTACGAATATCACCGCTATTGAACTGAAAAAATCTCTGAGCATGATTATCGTGATAGGTCAAATAAAGAAAGATTATTTGAAGGACTATTGGTCAACAGATCTTCTAATAGAGGCACCGATTTTTGACAAGTTATTGAGCAGAAATCGATGTGAGCAGATATGGAAATCGTGGCATTTCAATGGCAATTCCTTGCAGAGCGGTCAGGAAAATAGACTCTACAAAACTGGTTCAGTGCTAAAGTTGCTCCTAGATAAATTTCAGACCGTACACGAACCTGAACAAGAGCTTTCTCTTGATGGAGCAGTGATAATAATTCTTATGGTTTGCGAAAGTGTAAGTGGATTTATCTTCAGGGACGGAAAAAAGGTTTAAGATCTGTTCTCTCTGTACTTTGACCTCACCTTGACATGTGGCGCCACGTTTATCAAGATAATTATTACAACAGTATAGCTGTTGCCAAAACACTAGCAGAAAGGAAAACGAGAGATTGTGGTACAACACGAGTCAATAGAGATGTCCCTCAGTGTGTACAAACAGACGCCAAATTCCAAAGAAGGCTGACTCTACATTTCGAAGACAAGGTGACATATTGCTGCAGCTATGGAGAAATAAAAGCGAGGTGAGAATGATAAAAACAATTCACAATGCATCCGCATTGCGGCAAAAAAGAAAGGGAAATCATGCAGAAACCAAATCCATTGTGATGTACGATAAATTTATGAACGGTGCGTTAGAGATGACCAATAATATCTTTCGTATTGTGGGATATCACGGTAAACCAGTAAGTGAAGAAAAAAGTCGTTTTGTTTCTAATAAATTGTGCCTTAATTAACGCATACAGAGTGTACAGAAACACAAATCGAGAGATTAAAGCAAGTATAAAACGTTTTTGAAAGACATTACAAGAGCGTGGACAAGTGATCAATAAGTTGGCGCAGCAACTCTGGAGGTAACTGAAGCAATCCAACGTACAAAACGAGCAGCTGCTAAGGATCCATTTCAGGGAACATGAATGAAAATGCTATTCGGATTATTGTGGAAAGTGAAAAAAAAAAACAGTATTCAGCACGACCTTGCAGAGTTTGCGCAGCGCATCGTAAAGGTAGTGAAACAAGGCACTACTGCCAGTTTTGTGAAGTACCGTTACGTAAATTCATGTGTTTCCATAGGTACCACACCCTTCAAGAATATTACAACATCAAACAAACATGTCTGACAAGTTTCATCAGCATGAGACACCGGTAAGTGCTGCTGCATTGAAATAAGGAAGGCACTCTCACTTCGCGCTCGTCTTATGAAAATCACCGTCCCAGTGGAATGGACGCGCGGTTAGAAGCGCCATGGGGAAAGCGCAGCCCCTTCCACCGGAGGTTCGATTCCTTCCTCGGGAATGTGTGTGTGTGTGTGTGTGTGTGTGTGTGTGTGTGTGTGTGTGTGTGTGTGTGTGTGTGTGTGTGCCTGTGTGTCTGTGTGTTTTGTTCTTAGCATAACTTAATTTAAGTTAGTTTAAGTAGTGTGTAAGTCTAGCGACCTCAGCAGTGTGGTTCCTTAGGAATTCACATACATTTGAAAATCGCTGGGGATTGCAACTACAAGCGCAGCGCGGCAGCCAGTATGCAATGAGTTAAAACTGTTGAAATATCCTTAATGGATTTTATAACTCAAGGTACATCCAATGACTAATCCCCATTCGAAGTCACTGTGTTCTGCTGACTCATTCATTCTGCTGTTACTGCGTCTCTACTGAGAAAACAATACACCCCGCTTACTTTTTTACCGGCGGGTCCGCCTCTTGTGAAATTTAATGGTCAGTTCCATGTTACATGTGTATCTGCATATGTTTGATCGGAGAGTGTATGCTCGTGTATACAGGGAGCTATCAGATAAGACTTTACGGCTGCCAGAAAAGTTAACACAAGGGGAAAATGGCTTTCAGTGTTTAGTAAGACCCTTGCACTTTAGGTTCCCGATTTATTTGAAACACAAAATTTTGTGACAGTGCCTGTTACTGGTTGTAAATTCGTTTTTAATGCTAAAGCTCTCAAAAACTGGTAGCTGATCAGCAAACAAAGCAGACACGTTCGTCGTGAATTACGATATGGACCATAAAAGAACTTACATGTCAGGGAAGAGAACAAACACGATAGCTTTTAGTTTCTGGAGCAAAGAAGTTTTCTCGTGGCCTGCAGGAGATAAGATATGACCGAGATAGGAACCAAATGGAAAGCTTTTTTTATTAATATTTACTATCAAAAACAGTCTTGAACACAATTTATTTATTACAGTGACCGGTTTCGACCACTACTATGGTCATCTTTAGACCAATGAGTAAGAACCTCCTTCTGGTGGTAAATCACTACTGGTAGTGCACGTACCAAATCAATATTTGGTCAACATTTTGGTCGATACAATCATTCTGAGGGTTGCATTTCTAACAATTTGAAAATATTACATACTGTGCCAAAAGGACTGCTGCTAAATACTTTAGAAGAAATTGAAATCTATTCACTTCACAAAAGTAAACCTTTATCTGTTTTAAATGAGAACCTTGAAATCAAAGACAAACATTTCTTTGAACTTTTTGACGATCTGCTTTAGAATGTTTACTCGTCTGTCCTTCGTTTTTAAAATTATTAAAACCTTTATAAAATATTTTATCCTCACTTTGTAATTTTATTTTGCCAAACATTACTTTTTTAATAATCCTTACAGATCAATTTAAAAAAAAAAAACAAGAATTACATGTGACAATTTTTAAAAGGCATTGCTATGTCTTATGTTGCATTCCAGTTTTATAAACAAATAAAAATAATGAAAATGATTTACCACCAGAAAGAGGTTCTTACTCATTGGCCTGAAGATGACCACAGAAGTGGTCGAAACCGGTCACCATAATAAATAAATTGTGATCAACACTTTTTTGATAGTAAATATTTGTAACACATTGATCACTGTTCACTCCCACATTGTATTCAAAACTAATAAAATGGAAAGCGCATAGATGACATTAGAAACAGTGCAGGATCTACAAGTATGCTGGCTGAAACTGCGTTACATGAAGGTGTCTGGGGTATGTCGTTGTAGAGGAGATGATGTCAAACCGAAGATGATGATGATAGTGCTTCTCCAGTTGATAGTATTCTCCGTCATAGCCGCGCGGGGTAACCGCGTGGTCCCGGACGCCTTATTACGGTTCGCGCAGCCCCCCCCCCCCTGTCGGAGGTTGGAGTGCTCCCTCGGGCATGGATGTGTGTGTGTGTGCTGTCCTTAGCGTAAGTTAGATTAAGTTAAAGTAGTGTGTAAGCCTAGGAACCGATGACCTCAGCTATTTGGTCTCATAGGAACTGATCACAAATTTCCAATTTCTCCGTCACTAGTGGCCTCTGACGTAAAATTACAGATTCACTTTCTTCCCAGGAAAACGATTTCAAAACTACTCAGGATGTGTATTCCAAGCTCTCTCAGAGGAAAAAGTACTCTAATAATTTGTTGTTAGTTAATGTTATAATAAGCCTCCGTAATACGTTAACTTTGCGATGTTATAGCACATAATTTAAGCTTCATATTTTCGTGTACGTAAAAGCAGTTTCCTTGATGAGGGTTTCGGTATGAACAATCATCTGCGCTCACTTCTTGTTTCAAAACTGAGTTGAGATTGAAGTGACGCTTCACTGAAGAGCGGAGGACATATTCCTTGTAGGTCGGTTGATGTTTGTAAAAAGTGCCACGGTAATATTCTGTAACACTCTTCGCGTTTAATTTTAACTATGGCCAGTTATTTACTGAGAAAGTCGGATAGGCATCCAGAGAGAACATAGCAGCTTGCAACACGAAGAGACGGCGTTCTGTAAGTAGTTATCAACTAATATTGCGTCATCATTTAGAAACTCCCCGAACCATTTGTAAGTACTGGAATTTTTATTCTCGTCCAATTGAAGATGGGATCAGCAATCGTCATTTAAAACAACTAAGCTTTCTGATAGTCTACCAAATACCGGCAGACAACGCTCCTAAGTGAATCAACCACTATAACAAATTCTACTGTTCTGCCTTGAAGCGACGGTAATGAAGTAACACTCTACCTACGTAAGGCGTCTAAGATAGCGCCTTACTACTCGTAGCTTCCTCAGAAGGAACCTTAGCGACGAAGACGTAGACACCACCCGCTCCACAACAAGGAGCTTGTCGCTGTACCGGCGACTCCCGGGGCCAAGTGTTAGCCCGCTATTCAGCTTAATACGCCGTAAGTGAATTACCCATGAGTCTCTGAAGTAACGTAATTAATGCGCGAGGCGCGCGCGGCCGACCTCCTGCAGGCTAATTAGCGTTCATTTACCGCCAGGGCGGCGATCAGAAGACCGGTAAGAACAGGTGGGACAGAGTTACCAGGTGTCTACCCTAGCGTCGCCGCGCACACCCAGTGCCCGTAAATAGATTGCATCGCGTCCAAGTTTTAATAGCAATAAGCTGAGTCCTCCCTCTGTACAATATGGACACGCCGTGTTAACATTGCGTTGGTGCGTAGGTTCGTAGAATTTTCCCGTGAGTTTAATAAAGACAACAGATATATTAACAGAGAATTAGGTCGTCGGTAATATCCACTACTGGCCATTAAAATTGCTACACCACGAAGATGACGTGCTACAGACGCGAAATTTAACCGACAGGAAGAATATGCTGTGATACGCAAATGATTAGCTTGTCAGAGCATTCACACAAGGTTGGCGCCGGTAGCGACACCTACAACATGCTGACATGAGGAAAATTTCCAACCGATTTCTCGTACACAAACAGCAGTTGACCGGCGTTGCCTGGTGAAACGTTGTTGTAATGCCTCGAGTAAGGAGCAGAATTGCGTACCATCACGTTTACGACTTTGATAAAGGTCGGATTGTAGCCTATCGCGATTGCGGTTTGTCGTATCGCGACACTGCTGCTCGCGTTGGTCGAGATCCAACGACTGTTAGCAGAATATGGAATCGGTGGGTTCAGGAGGGTAATACGGAACATCGTGCTGGATCCAACGGCGTCGTATCACTAGCAGTCGAGATGACAGGCATCTTACCTGCATGGGAGTAACGGATCGTGAAGCCACGTCTCGATCCCTGAGTCAACAGATGGGGACGTCTGCAAGACAACAACGATCAGCACGAACAGTTCGACGACGTTTGCAGCAGCATGGACTGTCAGCTCGGAGACCATGGCTGCGGTTACCCTTGACGCTGCATCACAGACAGGAGCGCCTGCGATGGTGTACTCAACAACGAACCTGGGTGCACGAATGGAAAAACGTCATTTTTTCGGAGGAATGCAGGTTCTGTTTACAGCATCATGATGGTCGCATCCGTGTTTGGCGACATCGCGGTGAACGCACATTGGAAACGTGTATTCGTCATCGCCATACTGGCGTATCACCCAGCGTGATGGTATGGGGTGCCACTGGTTATACGTCTCGGTCACCTCTTGTTCGCATTGACGGCACTTTGAACAGTGGACGTTACATTTCAGATGTGTTACGACCCGTGGGTCTACCCTTCATTCGATCCCTGCGAAACGCTACATTTCAGCAGGATAATGCACGACTTCATGTTGCAGGTCCTGTACGGGCCTTTCTGGATACAGAAAATGTTCGATTGCTGCCCTGGCCAGCACACTCTCCAGATCTCTCACCAACTGAAAAGTCTGGTCAATCGTGGACGAGCAACTAGCTCGTCACAATACGCCAGTCACTACTCTTGGTGAACTGTGGTATTGTGTTGAAGCTACATGGGTAGCTGTACCTGTACACGCAATCCAAGCTCTGTTTGACTCAATGCCCAGGTGTATCAAGGCCGTTATTACGGCCTTAGGTGGTTGTTCTGGGTACTGATTTCTCAGTATCTATGCACCCAAATTGCGTGGAAATGTAATCACATGTCAGTTCTAGTATAATATATTTGTCCAATGAATACCCGTTTATCATCTGCATTTCTTCTTGGTGTAGCAATTTTAATGGCCAGTAGTGTACCTAACAGAGAATTTGGTCGCCGTAATATGTTCTCCTTCACTATATACAAGAGTCAGCAACGCTGGTGTAACTTTTAGATTTCACGACTGCAGAAATAACGCAGTTTTGAGGCGAAGAACTCATCGAACCATGTTCGGAGGCGGAGGGCATTTTCATCCGGAAAATAAGTTCCTTCAGTGTTGTTTGACAGAGGACGGAAAAGGCGAAAACCTGAGGGTGCAAGAACAGGCGAGTAAGCTGGGTGCGGAATGACTTCCCACTTCATTTCCTGTCCAGAGAATTTTGTCACTCTTGCAGAATGCGGGCGGGCGTACTGTGCAGTATAATAACTTCACGCAGTCTTCTGTTGTTTGTTCTTGGATTGCGTCTGCAAGAAGTCACACTTGTTGGTGTTAAATCTCAGCAATGATTGTTACACCTCGGAGAAGCAATTCACAGTACACTAGACCGCCGCTGCTCCACCAGATTCATAACACTTTTTTTTTTTAATGCGCAGCGGTCTTTGTACGGGGAGTTTCTGCTCTGTTTGTGTGTTATCAACGTTTGACACCACGCTAGAGGTTGCGATAATCGACGGTGCTTACAGCGCCGACGTATGCCACGTACAAAGACTGGCAGATTGCCCCGGCCAAGTCAGCAACAGGTCCTGAGCGAAGTCAGGTTAGAATAGCTTTCAGCTCGCTAGGTTCGCAGCCTGTAGTTCACCCATGTATTGCACACGTGATACCAGAATTGTATTATCTTGCTTATTGTATGTTGTGTACATAGTTCCGCGTAGTCAGCACGTACACAACATTCCCACTAGAGCGCCCCCCGCTAAGCACAATATGCACACGCAGCACTCGCCTGTCTCCGCACTACGAGATGGCGCTGCCTTAGAGACGGACCAAATTCTGCTTCCGCCGATCTGCGTGTTAATATGTAACGCAGCCAATGAAATAGCTGCTAACGTAGAATCTTTTCTCCTCGCAGATCACACTCGTGCAGTGATAGCTGAATGCGCGAGGTATTATAATGAGTGTACAGACCTCCGATTAGTCAGTCTGCATTTGTCTGCACCAGTCTGTACCAGTCTGCATTTGTCTGTACGAGTCTATAGTCAAGTTTCAGTCTGCACCTAATAAGATTACCATATTCCTGTACATAGCCATGAAGATAAATGAATAGACCCTTTGTCAAGCATCAGGAATATGTGAAAATAAGATTAACATACCAAGACCAAAGGAACTTCAGATTATCAATTGTAAACAGCATCCAGAATCAAGTTACGTAATGTCTATCCCTTTTATTATTTTAATAAATATGTGTGAAAATTAATGAAGTTCTGTTTAAAGTTGGTCACTGTCAATCTGTTACTCTAAGCGCGCAAGTGGCATTTCTATCGTCTGACCTAATGGCAGAAGATAAACACGCCACGATAAGACCACGAGACATATTGCTGACACTCACCTACTTCGTTAGAGCGACAAGTCAAATAATCTGATGGTGTGTGTACCGAAGGTCTTACAGTACGCACACCACATTATATAATCAAGTTAAACTTCCTGGCGGATTAAAACTGTGTGCTGGACCGAGACTGACTTACATATCGTCGCCACCAGGGAGCTCCACTCTGACGTCATGCAAGATAGCGACCGTGACGTCAATCAAGATGGTTGTATCCAGTGCACCCACCACGTGGCTGGGTACACAGAGGACTCTGTCGTAACGTCAGCTGATGACTCGAGTACCGTTATCCAAGATGGCGACTTTTTTTTCGCAACTCAGATGACCGGAATTGGTGCCGACCATTTTTTTGCTGATCTGATGTTGTCAAACCATCGTCATGTGTTCGATCATCAAGATGAATGTGAAGGATGGAGCAGCTTTCATATAGGTAAGAAAAGGGGGTTACTATACGTTGAACTACTTAGTTTCAACTACTTTTCAAGGTCATCTGACTACCCACTTTCCACAACGGAAATATATGCCCTTGGATCAATTCATATAGGAAATGTCTTATGAATTGTGGTAGATTAGAGAATAAGACAAGCAAATATTCTAGTACCAAACCTTAATTAACTTTTACATATACATTTGCGTACAGAAAACAACTTTCCTTATTTTTGGTAGGTGTAGCTTTAATAATGTCAAATTTAATTTTAACTTATAACTTAAATCCACATCTGAATCATCGATTTCTTTCTCCAAAATGCAGAGAATGTATGTTTTCAAACTCCAGTATTTATCTAATTTTTTCTTGTAAACTACCTCTTTCAAGGCTTCAATAATTAGTTCTGTACCTTCTGGCAGTTCTTCTAGGTGAGAGCATTCGGGGACTTTAATTTTTCCTCTTATTTCCTGCAAGGACTCTGTTGTTATAACACTCCACATCCTCCTCGGTATAAGCTACAAGTTCTTCTGCTGCACATTCTTGCGGTATTTCGGTATAGAACTTTAAGTTTACAACTTCTGCAAACGAATTGCCATTAATGGTTGCTATCCCATTGGTTTTAAGCTCTGCAAACGGCTGTACTGTTGCAAAGTGTACGACATAGATCTCACCACATTTGGATATAATGTATCCCGCAATTTCCAGGGGGGGGGGGGGGTTAGGTTAGTGGAGGTAGCACAATTGACCTTTTTCCCACAAAAATACGCCATCTTGGATGATGTCACAGTGGCGCTCTCTGCTGGCGACGATATCAACTAAGTCAGTTGGGCTCTAGAGCTCGTAGCGAACACATGTGCTTGAAACTGCATACATAATAAAGACATGTCCATTTTTCCCGCCATTTTCCTAGTTGTGACGCATTATCATGTGGGAATTTGAACTTCCCGCCATATCCTGGGGGGATGCGGGGTTAGGTTGGTGGAGGTAGCAAAATTGACCTACTCCCCGCCAAACTGCGCCATCCTTGATGACGTCATCGCTGCCTTCTTGGATTACGTCATCGCCGCCATCTTGAAGAACAGTACTTTGGGCCACAATCGGTGTAGTCCCGATACTCCCATACACCCGAGTTTTGAACCTTACCCACTGCATGTCAATGTCGCACACTGGTGGAATGATCACAGTTCGTCACATTTACAAGTCCTCGAGTACACTGACTTGAATCATTGTGGATTAATGCGTTTAAACAATCTTCATCAAACCACGAAGGTCTTTCTGAACGTGGCACTAACATCGAAACCATTCTCCTTGAAATGAGATAACCATTCTCTTTCCGTGCTGTGTCCAACGACGTATTCCCATTTTTTTTTTTTTTTTTTGGTCATCAGTCTACTGACTGGTTTGATGCGGCCCGCCACGAATTCCTTTCCTGGGCTAACCTCTTCATCTCAGAGTACGTCCTCAATTATTTGTTGTCTTCCTCTACAGTTTTTGCCCTCTACAGCTCCCTCTAGTACCATGGAAGTCATTCCCTCATGTCTTAGCAGATATCCTATCATCCTGTCCCTTCCCCTTATCATTGTTTTCCACATATTTCTTTTCTCTCCGATTCTGTGTAGAACCTCCTCATTCCTTACCTTATCAGTCCACCTAATTTTCAACATTCGTCTATAGCACCACATCTCAAATGCCTCGATTCTCTTCTGTTCCGGTTTTCCCACAGTCCATGTTTCACTACCATACAATGCTGTACTCCAGACGTACATCCTCAGAAATTTCTTTCTCAAATTAAGGCCCGTATTGGTATTAGTAGACTTCTCTTGGCCAGAAATGCCTTTTTTGTCATAGCGAGTCTGCTTTTGATGTCCTCCTTGCTCCGCCCGTCATTGGTTATTTTACTGCATAGGTATCAGAATTCCTTAACTTCATTGACTTCGTGACCAGCAATCCTGATGTTAAGTTTCTCGCTGTTCTCATTTCTACTACATCTCATTACCTTCGTTTTTCTCCGATTTACTCCCAAACCATACTGTGTACTCATTAGACAGTTCATTCCGTTCAGCATATCATTTAATTCTTCTTCACTTTCACTCAGGATAGCAATGTCATCAGCGAATCGTATCATTGATATCCTTTCACCTTGTATTTTAATTCCACTCCTGAACCTTTCTCTTATTTCCATCATTGCTTCCTCGATGTACAGATTGAAGTGTAGGGGCGAAAGGCTACAGCCCTGTCTTACACCCTTCTTAATACGAGCACTTCGTTCTTGATCGTCCACTCTTATTATTCCCTCTTGGTTGTTGTACATATTGTATATGACCCGTCTCTCCCTATAGCTTACTCCTACTTTTTTCAGAATCTCGAACAGCTTGCACCATTTTATATTGTCGAACGCTTTTTCCAGGTCGACAAATGCTATGAAAGTGTCTTGATTTTTCTTTAGCCTTGCTTCCATAATTACCAGTAACGTCAGAATTGACTCTCTCGTCCCTTTACTTTTCCTAAAGCCAAACTGATCGTCACCTAGCGCATTCTCAATTTTCTTTTCCATTCTTCTGTATATTATTTTTGTAAGCAGCTTCGATGCATGATCTGTTAAGCTGATTGTGCGATAATTCTCGCACTTGTCAGCTCTTGCCGTCTTCGGAATTGTGTGGATGATGCTTTTCCGAAAGTCAGATGGTATATCGCCAGACTCATATATTCTACACACCAACGTGAATATTCGTTTTGTTGCCACTTCCCCCAATGATTTTAGAAATTCTGATGGAATGTTATCTATCCCTTCTGCCTTATTTGACCGTAAGTCCTCCAAAGCTTTTTTAAATTCCGATTCTAATACTGGATGCCCTATCTCTTCTAAATCGACTCCTGTTTCTTCTTATATCACATCAGACAAATCTTCACCCTCATAGAGGCTTTCAATGTATTCTTTCCACCTATCTGCTCTCTCCTCTTCATTTAACAGTGGAATTCCCGTTGCACTCTTAATGTTACTACCGTTGCTTTTAATGTCACAAAAGTTTGTTTTGACATTCCTGTATGCTGAGTCCTTCCGACAATCATATCTTTTTCGATGTCTTCACATTTTTCTTGCAGCCATTTCGTCTTAGCTTCCCTGCACTTCCTATTTATTTCATTCCTCAGCGACTTGTGTTTCCGTATTCCTGATTTTCCCGGAACATGTTTGTACTTCCTCCTTTCATCAATCAACTGAAGTATTTCTTCTGTTAGCCTTTTTTTTCGCAGCTACCTTCTTTGTACCTAAGTTTTCCTTCCCAACTTCTGTGATGGCCCTTTTTAGAGATGTCCATTCCTCTTCAAGTGTACTGCCTACTGCGCTATTCCTTATTGCTGCATCTATAGCGTTAGAGAACTTCAAACGTATCTCGCCATTCCTTAGTACTTCCGTATCCCACTTCTTTGCGTATTGATTCTTCCTGACTAATGTCTTGAACTTCAGCCTACTCTTCATCACTAATATATTGTGATCTCAGTCTATATCTGCTCCTGGGTACGCCTTACAATCCAGTATCTGATTTCGGAATCTGTGTCTGACCATGATGTAATCTAATTGAAATCTTACCGTATCTCCCGGCCTTTTCCAAGTATACCTCCTCCTCTTGAGATTCTTGAACAGGGTATTCGCTATTACTAGCTGAAACTTGTTACAGAACTCAATTAGTCTTTCTCCTCTTTCATTCCTTGTCCCAAGCCCATATTCTCCTGTAACCTTTACTTCTACTTCTTCCCCTACAACTGCATTCCAGTCGCCCATGACTATTAGATTTTCGTTCCCCTTTACATACTGCATTACCCTTTCAATATCCTCAAACACTTTCTCTATCTGTTCATCTTCAGCTTGCGACGTCGGCATGTATATTTGAACTGTCGTTGTCGGTGAAACTTCCTGGCAGATTGAAACTGTGTGCCCGACCGAGACTCGAACTCGGGACCTTTGCCATTCGCGGGCAAGCGCTCTACCATCTGAGCTACCGAAGCACGACTCACGCCCGGTACTCACAGCTTCACATCTGCCAGTACCTCGTCTCCTACCTTCCAAACTTTACAGAAGCTCTCCTGCGAGCGTCTGTAAAGTTTGGAAGGTAGGAGACGCGGTACTGGCAGATGTAAAGCTGTGAGTACCGGGCGTGACTCGTGCTTCGGAAGCTCAGATGGTAGAGCGCTTGCCCGCGAAAGGCAAAAGTCCCGAGTCTCGGTACGGCACACAGTTTTAATCTGCCAGGAAGTTTCATATCAGCGCACACTCCGCTGCAGAGTGAAAATCTCATTCTGGTGTCGTTGTCGGTGTTGGTCTGCTGTCGATTCTGATTAGAACAACCCGGTCACTGAACTGTTCACAATAACCCACCCTCTGCACTACCTTCCTATTCATAACGAATCCTACACCTGTTATACCATTTTCTGCTGCTGTTGATATTACCCGATACTTATCTGACCAGAAATCTTGTCTTCCTTCCACTTCACTTTACTGACCCCTACTATATCTAGATTGAGCCTTTGCATTTCCCTTTACAGATTTTCTAGTTTCCCTACCACGTTCAAGCTTCTGACATTCCACGCCCCGACTCGTAGAACGTTATCCTTTCGTAGATTATTCAATCTTTTTCTCATGGTAACCTCCCCCTTGGCAGTCCCCTCCCAGAGATCCGAATGGGGGACTATTCCGGAATCTTTTGCCACTGAAGAGATCTTCTTCAAATACAGGCCACATGTCCTGTGGATACACGTTACGTGTCTTTAATGCAGTGGTTTCCATTGCCTTCTGCATCCTCATGTCGTTGATCATTGCTAATTCTTTCGCCTTTAGGGGCAATTTCCCACCCCTAAGACAAGAGAGTGCCCTGAACCTCTATCCACTCCTCCGCCCTCTTTGACAAGGCCGTTGGCAGAATGAGGCTGACTTCTTATGCCGGAAGTCTTCGGCCGCCAATGCTGATTATTTTTCAAAATTTAGGCAGTGGCGGGGATCGAACCCCCACATGCGGCGCAAATGTTTCTGACTGCCTCCACTGTCGTCACCGTTCGGTTTAATTCAGACAGTATAATATTTCGGAAATGTTCCGATTTCTCCACTTAGCATACCACTTTCTAGTGGCTCCATCACTATCACCAAATGACAAAATGACAATACTTTAACTCAAATACCAACACTGAAATACAAATAAAAAATGACAATCGAAAAATAAACCTACAGCAACCGTAATACCATCATGCAAAACAGAAACGTTACGAGCTTATGCACCAACATAGTAGAAACGTAGGTTTATTTGCGGAGGCGAACTACGCGGACAAATTGTTACTTACTGCTCATAAATGTTCCAGGATGTCTGGTCGTGCTCCACGGAAAATTTTTACTCTTGACGTTCCGTCTATATCTATGTGAGACACCTTGAGAGTTTCTCCTAATTCCACTGGCTCTTGATGATAGACTAGTAGGGCGTCACAGAGTGACATAAATGAGACATTGACAGAAATAAAGTGGAAAGGGGGCATGGTAACAGTTTAGCGTGATTGTCGGAAATAACCCATGTCGAAGGTGGAACATATCTATCAAACTGTTCCCTGCCAAAGGTAATACTTGCGTATGGATTCAGTAAAGCTAATGTCCATATATCACTAACAAGAGGCAGACCACAGATACGGTCAACCGATCTGGGTCAAATTTGTCAAATCACTTGTGTGCAAACTATGATGAAAAACATACTAAGATGCTTTGACTCAGTACCCTAAAGTCCATGATGCGCAATCGTCTCAAAAGTGACGGGATCGATAGGTAATGTAAAATCGACCGTTTTTGATCTTCATATATATTGACGACAAACGAATGTTTTCCTAGAAATCGAGAAAATAAGCTCTTTTGATGCTGCTTATGCACCAGGGTGCAATGACATTATCGCCTGCATAGCGACCAACGCATTGGGCTGGAGACATGTAAAGTTCAACCACGCCCGATTTTTACGGCACTTACTCACCAATGTCCGACTTGAGTGTCAGCGAAATTCGTCGGAATCAGGAGTGCCTCTGGAGAAGTCCAGCGCAGCTTTGGACGACAAGTCAAGAACGAGAAACTGTAGTAGACCTCTATCATCCAACCCAGAATATCCCCAGCAACTGAAACTACCGGGAGTGACAGCCTTCATTATATGGTGAATTGTGAAACTAATTACATTTTTTAAACTTGTTGATTGTAAACGGAGTGAGTCGAAACCTCCGGCTAGAAGTGTGAAACCAACTACTTTCAGGTTCAGATTCGTCATTGCCACCCTACTTTTAAGAAAAACGTAGCTGTGCACGTTATTTTTGGCATATGTGATACTAGTTAATCGGAACTGCAACTGATTATCTGCAGATGACACTGAATATAAAGAATGGTTAAAACTCAGAATGACTTTCTCTTTTGTTATGCAGCAATGGTTAACTGTTACGTTGCAGAAGCACATTGTTACATAACGACAGAAAAAACTCTCGCCGTCTAATGGGCATTATCTTGGTGAAATGTTAGCCCAGAATGGCTTGTCACTAAGAGGGCAACAAAAAGGGTGTTTAGTATATCATCTACGTACCGCTTTCTTGTAAGGGTACAGTGGATGACAATCAGAGGAGTTCTGTTATGTAAGGGAAAAGCTCTCGGAAAAGCTCTCCACACCGCCACTCTTAGTTCTCGGGCCATATGACGGTAGATAGGTAAGCTTGTACCCTACTGCTTTCTGGGGAGTCTGCAGACTACTGTTCCACGGCTTGTCTTCTTGCTTAACAAACCCCACATTGACCAACAGTGAACGTTTGGGCATTATGGGGTTTTGATGATCTAACGCTCCAATTGAACAGAATTTGGCACCATATCTTTCAGGAGGATATCCAACAACTCTCTCAGTCGGAGCCAAGCCAAGTAACTCCTTGCATAAGGGCGAAAAGAGGACAAACTCGTTGTTGACTTGTTCAAATTGTGAAACCCATTCTCTCGAAAAAGTCGATCATTTTTTTAAATTGAAATCATTTCTTTATTGGTACATGAAAATCATATCTAGCGATTTGCAACCCATTCGGATAATTCCTTCGTGGTGCATTTTTTTTTCGAATTTGTGGTAAGGTATTATGGGACCAAACTGCTGAGGTCATCGGTCCCTATGCTTACACACTACTTAATCTAACCTAAGCTAACTTACAGTAAGGACAACACACACACCCATTCCCGAGGAACCTCCGCCGGGGGGGGGGGGGGGGGGGGGGGAAGCTACGCGATCCGTGGCAAGGCGCCAAGACCGCTCGGCTACCCCGCGCGCCATTGTCGAGAAGGGTGTCATACTCCAGAGGCAATGTGCATCACTGGAAGTAAATGATAATGTGTTACTTACAGTCATTAGCTAGACTATGCAATATAGAATGAGCAGAAAAAATTTTACATACAAAAGGAAAAGAAATTCCTGTACAGTGGATCGGGGGCAGATGCCTCCCGGGTCTAGATACCTAAACAGCTATTTCCACCACGTGGTGACAGATGGCGACAACATAGTGTAGGGCACTCGCTAGCTGTAAACAGCTGTGTATTTCAGTGTGTTTGTCATTTCTCCGTCCTTAAACCAAGAAATACTAGGTACTAGGGAAAGAGGACAGCTTCTTAATGGTGCTTACGAGTGTATGAATGAAGTATAAGAGGTAAATATTACACACGCTGAGCATGGTGGCTACTTTTTAGTGTATATTGCAATCCGCAGTTCCCATGCGGCGGACATATTATGCTAGTCACATAAAGTGGCATATTACCACAATCGTCTGGACAGATACCACTGTTACTCCTCACCTACACAGAAGTTATTTTCGAAATAAATGCCTCGAACGTATGTAAGAATATCAAATAGAACCAAAGGTCAGAAGGATCCCTACAAATAGCTATGGAGCATGTAAGGATTGGTGGAATGAATTTTTTAGAGCTTCCCAAGAATATGGCATTCCATACAGAATTTTGGAAAGACATCTCGTGAAGAACGATGAAAAAAGCATGCCAAGGGCCCTAAAAATAAACAGTATTACATTAATTATAGTTTTTCCATGATTAGGGAGCAAACTTAGTATAGTTTTTAACCTAATATGTTATTAAACTGTAAATTACCGATTCAAAGACAGAGTTGTTTGTCGTTAATTATGGTGTTCAGACTGCATATTTCCAGTTTCTCTAAACATTGCTCTGTATCGAATAGCTACCACATTATTATTATTATTATTATTATTATTATTATTTATAGACAGCTCTGATGACGAGAATGAGAAACTGTTGGTCAACTATACAAAGAAATTGCAGATGTGTGCATTTCCACCAACCGGAAGAACTCTGTGCAGGCTAACATTTCAGTTTGTGGAAAAAAATGGAATTCGTCGTAAATTTTCTACAGAAAATCAAATGGCCGTTTGAGATTGGGGACAATCTTTTCCGAAACCTTACCCAAGTCGAGCTGCATGAAAGCCATCAAGGTATCTCTACTTACAGGGTTGTGGCATTGATTAGGGAACAAATTGCAGCTTATTTGTCTTTAGTTCTACATGTAACTTATAGCAGAAAAAGGTTCTTCTACAATGTGTCAAGTAACCTCTGGAGAAAATGCAGGAACAATTACAGTTACCACTTGCTGCGATGCTGAAGCCAACTTCATTCTCCGGCGTGCAGTTTTAAAGGAAAAAGAAAGATACGGGAGGATGGACTTCCAAATGGCTCGGTTGAATTTAATGTATGAGAAATCAGGTTGTGACAACTCTGATACATTCATGAGATTGATTGGGAGATCACTTTTGTCCTGGGATACAACAAGCAAAAGTGATTCTGGTTCTCGATGGAAATGCTCCGCACTCTACTGAGCCTGATATGGTACAGCTTGCTACGTATAATGATGTGATCTTGACTTGCCTAACTCCTCGTTCAAAGCACAATCTTCAGCCTATTGATAGGTGTGTTTTCACATCACTGAAATGAGCTTTTTACAGGACAAAGCGCAACTGGACATTGTCTCATCCTGGAAATAATGTCTCAAGAGCACACTTCCCGCTCTTCCTCAATAAAGCGCGGAAGGAAGTTGCAGTTTCATCCAACGCTCTGTCTGGGATTGTGGATTGTACCCTTTCAACCCAGAAAGAATTCCAGAGCAGGCATTTCAATTTTCTGACATGGCTGCTACTGTTGAGGCAGATAGGAATGATGATGGAGGTAAGTTGGATAGCAAAAGATGTCAGACAGACAACAGCACATTTGAAGCAGAGATTGAGAAAGACTGATACAAGTAACATCCCTTGAAAACATTACTCCTGTGCCTATCTTGGATTCGTTATCATCTTAGCTCTGAAGTTCTCATGGAACACAGTCGAATTGAAGAGCTATGTCACAGTGAAATAATCTATAAGCGAGAAATCCAGGCAACGCAATCTACCATTAAAGAACCACGCAGGCCACAAAATTACAGCAATTATTATGAACAGTGTGCCATAAACTAGTACGATAAAAGTGAACCGCAGGGAGACTAGATTCAGCGTGTCATGTGCAAAAACTGCTTGCATGAAACCAGTGCAGAAGAAGATGTGTGTAATAATTGTGCAAAAAAGCTCTGATTTAGTATGGAAGCAATCGTGTTGTTGACTTGCTTTGTAAATCCATTTATGCCGGCCGGGGTGGCCGAGCGGTTCTAGGCGCAACAGTCTGGAACCGCGCGACCGCTACGGTCGCAGGTTCGAATCCTGCCTCGGGTCTGGGTGTGTGTGATGTCCTTAGGTTAGTTAGGTTAAAGTAGTTTTAAGTTCTAGGGGACTGATGACCTTAGAAGTTAAGTCCCATAGTGCTGAGACCCATTTGAACCATTTGAAATCCATTTATGGTTCAAATGACTCTAAGCGCTATGGGACTTAACATCTGAGGTCATCAGTCCCTAAGACTTAGAAACTACTTAAACCTAACTAACCTAAGGACAGCACACACATCCATGCCCGAGGCAGGATTCGAACCTGCGACCGTAACAGCAGCGCGGTTCCAGACTGAAGCGCCTAGAATCGCTCGGTCACAGCAGCAGGCAAATCCATTTATGTATTTTATATTTTCGTCTTTGTAATCTATTAAATTTGCTTTCCGTATTATCTATTTAACTACATTGTATCACATATCCACAAAACTAGCTCTGAAGTCTGTTTCCAACACAACTGCCGATGCTCGCCGTTAGATTCCTGAACTAGTCTATTAATTAAAAAATTCCAAACGACTATAATTAGTAATGACAGCATAACACCAATTGACCTTTATACAGAAAAAAGTCCTCAGTGAACATCAATTTAGTGTCGAGTCTAAAGTCCCAAGTTTGATCCTCCAAATTTTATGTTGGGCGTCTTCCCCCGATCTACTCTAACAGTTCCATAAAAAGAATACAGTGTAAACGTACGTAGTAAAGCGAGTAAAAAAGTTAAATTCAAACAAAAAGAGGATTTCATGACCTAGGGACGTGTAACCCTTTTGAAGTGTGTCATGGCAGACATATATGCTCATAGACTGAGTAACAATAAACAGGTTGGACTAATGCAGCAAAATGTCTAGACAACATGTACCGTAGCCGGACATCTGTTCCCTTCATAAGTGAGAGTTTAGTAGCCAGTTGTCTAAGTTCCTAAGATGTCCGAGGTTGTAGGACGCTGCCCTGGTTATGGATGTGCACTCAACATGAATAAGAACGCTACTGAGAGTGACAAATACTTTTAAAAATAGTATTATAATAAATAATCAAAGTAAGTCATAGAAAGAAGGTTTCCACGGCAGGTGTTGTCATCACTAAACACTTCCAGCCTGAGATGCCGTGGTCCATACATAAAATTCCCCCCTGACATTTCACCTTCGACTGCGTAAGGCATCCTCCGAGGACAATGGGCGTACTGCAACGAGAGCGCGAGTGAGCACCGCATATATAAGCCATACAGAGGGCGCCGCAGTCAGTCACGTGACGTCGGCTGTGCTATGATCTCTGATATTCGCAACTTTCTCAATTGAAATTAATCGACTGTCACGCTGTTGCTGCAATGTTGACATCCATATCTTATCCAGCTTAATGCTTTCATCTTTTTTATTAAAATTGTTGCAGTGTTTGGCAATCTCATAGCAAAGACGTCGCATTATTAGGCGCAAATGTACAGAGAGGCCATTGAGATTGCCACACACTGAAATAATTTTAATAAAAAAGATGAAGGCATTAAACTGGATAAGATATGGATGTCAACATTGCAGCAACAGCGTGACAATCGATTAATTTCAATTGAGAAAGTTGGCAGTATCAGAGATCACAGCACATAGTATTCAGACACTCTGACCACCGAAATCAGCAGCAAGTAGACCGATGCTGTGAGAATACGAGAACCTGTACCAAGCGATTTGTTGGCAAAGTTCCGTACTCAAAGAAGAGTTTCAGAAATGCTTCTCATCATACACTCCTGGAAATGGAAAAAAGAACACATTGACACCGGTGTGTCAGACCCACCATAATTGCTCCGGACACTGCGAGAAGGCTGTACAAGCAATGATCACACGAACGGCACAGCGGACACACCAGGAACCGCGGTGTTGCCCGTCGAATGGCGCTAGCTGCGCAGCATTTGTGCACCGCCGCCGTCAGTGTCAGCCAGTTTGCCGTGGCATACGGAGCTCCATCGCAGTCTTTAACACTGGTAGCATGCCGCGACAGCGTGGACGTGAACCGTATGTGCAGTTGACGGACTTTGAGCGAGGGCGTATAGTGGGCATGCAGGAGGCCGGGTGGACATACCGCCGAATTGCTCAACACGTGGGGCGTGAGGTCTCCACAGTACATCGATGTTGTCGCCAGTGGTCGGCGGAAGGTGCACGTGCCCGTCGACCTGGGACCGGACCGCAGCGACGCACGGATGCACGCCAAGACCGTAGGATCCTACGCAGTGCCGTAGGGGACCGCACCGCCACTTCCCAGCAAATTAGGGACACTGTTGCTCCTGGGGTATCGGCGAGGACCATTCGCAACCGTCTCCATGAGGCTGGGCTACGGTCCCGCACACCGTTAGGCCGTCTTCCGCTCACGCCCCAACATCGTGCAGCCCGCCTCCAGTGGTGTCACGACAGGCGTGAATGGAGGGACGAATGGAGACGTGTCGTCTTCAGCGATGAGAGTCGCTTCTGCCTTGGTGCCAATGATGGTCGTATGCGTGTTTGGCGCCGTGCAGGTGAGCGCCACAATCAGGACTGCATACGACCGAGGCACACAGGGCCAACACCCGGCATCGTGGTGTGGGGAGCGATCTCCTACATTGGCCGTACACCACTGGTGATCGTCGAGGGGACACTGAATAGTTCACGGTACATCCAAACCGTCATCGAACCCATCGTTCTACCATTCCTAGACCGGCAAGGGAACTTGCTGTTCCAACAGGACAATGCACGTCCGCATGTATCCCGTGCCACCCAACGTGCTCTAGAAGGTGTAAGTCAACTACCCTGGCCAGCAAGATCTCCGGATCTGTCCCCCATTGAGCATGTTTGGGACTGGATGAAGCGTCGTCTCACGCGGTCTGCACGTCCAGCTCGAACGCTGGTCCAACTGAGGCGCCAGGTGGAAATGGCATGGCAAGCCGTTCCACAGGACTACATCCAGCATCTCTACGATTGTCTCCATGGGAGAATAGCAGCCTGCATTGCTGCGAAAGGTGGATATACACTGTACTAGTGCCGACATTGTGCATGCTCTGTTGCCTGTGTCTATGTGCCTGTGGTTCTGTCAGTGTGATCATGTGATGTATCTGACCCCAGGAATGTGTCAATAAAGTTTCCCCTTCCTGGGACAATGAATTCACGGTGTTCTTATTTCAATTTCCAGGAGTGTACAATCAAAGATACATCTGTGTCAGATTATATCAAGGAATATAGAGACTTCAAGCCGTGCGAGAGACTCAGCAGTCTGCGTGAAGATACACAGAATGAAACAGATTTGTAACAGGTGACTTTTTACTTTCTGCCCACAAAACTTAAGACCCTTTATGTTTCTTTTTTTTTTATCAAGAGGTGGAGCCCTTCCACGTCCACACCGGCATGATGGCCAACACTACAGGTCTACTGCTATCTCTGCATAATGGTTAGTATTCATTAAAGTGAGGTATCACAGGATGTGGGTACTGCGATGTTTGCGTACGTCTGTTTAAGGTTAACCATTAATACGCGCTCATCTGGAGATAGATTGGGTCGAAATCGAACGAAGGGTAGCGGTTTTAAGGGCAGAGGGAAAAAAGTGCCAAGGCAAGAGCCAAGGGAAAAAAACCTCTGCGATAGTTAGGTCGGGTGGTAAGAGCAGTAGCGGTTGTCTTTCTGCCTAACTGCTTTGTTAGTAGTGTGTATCATGCATGTCGATACCTTGACGTTGTGCGGTTGTGCTGCTCGGAGGCTGGCGCTGGGTGCTGGTGCAGAGCCCTCGTTCAGCGTCAGCAACCTGCAACACTTAGTTTTATTATCGTTCTTGTGTCCGATAGGTCATATACCGGAAGCACAGCGTGAGGGAATGTTGGCGGATTGTTTGTGCGTCTGTGGGCGAGCTCGTCGGTGTCCCTGCTGTGGCCTGTTGGTCGGCTCTAATTGCAGCTGGTAGTTACCAGTCAGTGTTGCTGATATGCAGGGGCTTGCCGACGTTTGTCGCTTGTTTGCGAGTGTTAGTTTACCATAGGTGGCTATGCCCTAGCTAGCAGTGTTTCTGTTACAAATGTGAGATTTTCGTGGATATTGTTACTATAAGCTTTGCAATGAAACCAGCAACATATGTTTGCAGTACTCTGCTGACACTGTTCTGAGAATGTTGCCAATGTGTTTGGAACAAATCTACCTGTTAGCCAGACTAAGCTGACGAGACCGTACGAGTTAGTGCAAATCGTGCGCATTCGGACAGAACAAGGTCAATGGCCGAGCAGCCTTTAACTATATGCTAAGAGTTTGATTTAATTGTAATTTCATTATAGAGAAGCTCCACGGTCATTAATGGTGTCTGTTCTTTCGAAAACAGATACCATCTTCATATAGTTAAAGGCTATCCGGCCATTGACCTTGTTCTGTGCGAATGCGCACGCTTTGTCCGAACTCTTACGGGACTCGTCAGCTCAGTGTTGCGCGAGTAATGAGTGAATGGGCAAATATCAATTAGGAACACCACGAATGTAGATTGTGGACAGTTGGGAATGTGGGTCGAACGGGAGGCGTACAAGGGATAAGTCCCTACAGTCGCACTATCCGCTGTGTCCTTGGTGGCTCATATGGATAGAGCATCTGCCATGCAAGCAGGAGATCCGGTAAGGGCACACATTTTCAGTTGTCCGCCTTGATGTATATGAACAACACCTGTCGGCAGGTAAGGGTTTCGCCGGCCGCGGTGACCGTGCGGTTCTAGGCGCTGCAGTCCGGAACCGCGGGACTGCTACGGTCGCACGTTCGAATCCTGCCTCGGGCATGGTGGTTTGTGATGTCCTTAGATTAATTAGGTTTAAATTGTTCTAAGTTCTAGGAGACTGATGACCTAAGATGTTAAGTACCATAGTGCTCAGAGCCATTTTTTTAAGATAAGGGTTTCGATTTAATTATCAATACACACACCCATGCCCGAAGGAGGACTCGAACCTCCGAGGGGGGCAGCTGTGGGAACCGTGTCAAGACGCCTGAGATCGCACGGCTACCCCACGTGGCTATCCGATCTTTAGATTACGTTGGGTGTTTAGATCATTTTCTTGTGAAATGTCATGGTACCACTTATACCCTCAGCCACTCAATAGTTCCAACACGATGATGTTCTATTTCACACAAGAGAGATCGGTTCTTTAAACAAGGAGTGAGGTGGGGTGCGGCGTGTGTTGCTGGTTATACCTGTCACCAGAGATGGGTCAATAAGTCAGTGTGACATAAGATTAAAACTTTAGCAACTGGAAGCACTTGTGGATGAACACAGAGAGAGGTCGTCCATTACAGACCGTTTGTAGCATCTGCGGTGTGCACTGTGAGCTCTTTCTGCGAACAGCGCAGGCGGTCAATGGGACCAGCACCAGAGGCAGCAGCAGCAGGCGCCTGCTGTACAATTTGGAGGCCTATTGCCGGCAATTGCATTATTCAGACGCGCCATTACAATTGCCAGATAATTGAATTCAGCAGCGAGCGCGAAGGCTGTTCCCGTGCCTTAAGCCACTAATTTCCTTTCACAGTGGAGGAAAATAGAGGTCGCCGTGTCTGTGGCGTTTCCTGGTGGCCCACTTAACCAGTACGGCGGAATGTTCACCGGCATCTGGTGGCTCTCATTGGCTTTCCTCCTACCTACATCATCATTACCTACCAGCTCATTTCCGCCCCACCATCTCTTCCTCTCTTCCTCTCTTGCTCTCCCTCCCCCCTCTCTTCTCCAAGTCATCTATAACAATACATACACACAAACACGCGTAGCATTTATAACTACTTGTTCTTCCAGTTCTTCCAGTACTCTTTCATTCGTTCACTAAAGCCCCACTTCCTTTCTTCGGTCCACTCTGGTCTTTGGGCTTCAGGTGCTGTCTTCTCTGACATTACTTTCCACTTGTGTGTTTTGTGTCTATAGACGCTTTTGTCTGTGATGACCGCTGAATGCCGGGCGCGGTGGTCTAGCGTTTCTAGACGCTGAGTCCGGAACCGCGCGACTGCTACGGTCGCAGGTTCGAGTCCTGCCTCGGTCATGGATGTGTGTGATGTCCTTAGGTTAGTTAGGTTTAAGTAGTTCTAAGTTCTAGGGGACTGATGACCACAGATGTTAAGTCCCGTAGTGCTCAGAGCCATTTGAACCATTTTTGACAGCTGAATCTACCTGTGCTTTTTCCAGATCAATTTTTACTTGTGCCATCCAAGGTGTAGTGGCTTTGAGCCTCTGTATCTATTCTGTTGGTGAGTCTGGTCTGTGGGAGTCTGCTGATGTTGCCGTATTATTTTCGTCGCCTTTTTCTGATGTTGGTAAACTTCTCTGTTGTGTCTCTGGAGTGAAGCCTGTATCCTTCGTCTGTGAGTTTTGGTCCAACAATTTTCTTGCTAATTTTTCTTTCCTCTGTGAGGAGCTTCTCTAGGTCGCCCTTGGTGTGTAGCGTCAGTGTCCCGCAGGAGTGTAGCACCTCAGGTTTGATTACAGTATTGTAGTAATACAGATTTATGGTTGAAAATTCATGTCCCATGGCTGTGTGCCTTCCTCTATTGATACTGCATTGATACTTAAGACTAGTCTGGAGTACATGGATTCCATTCCTAACCTAAGATGTGGCCTAACTCCGTACATAAAGGGAAATGTTCTGATTGATCCACTGATTCACCATCGCCCAACCCAAACAGATAAGGATACAAATTTGTAATTTGGAGACCATGTTCATCTTATGCTATAGATATCCTTAGGGAAGAGATTTTTGGAGAGTCCGCCCCTAATGGGTGAATTAAGGAAGGTTTTTTGAAAATATGTCATTGTTTTCAAATTAGAACTACGATAATTTTTTTTCCTCGGGCTGAAACATAAAAAAAGACGAGTTTCAGAACTTTTGGAAATTGAACCCCTAAGGTGAAATATAGGCGACAATTTTTTTAAACCGTTATTAAAGGAGTACTAAAGCATTTTAAAGCAACATCTATCAAAATCAGTATTTGACTTGTCAATTGGAAATAAAAAAGCAATTTTTTCAGTGTGTTCGGAAATTCAGCCCCAAAGGAATGAAATACGGGATGACAAATTTTATTAAAGTATTTCATTATGAAAGCAAAATCGCTTTTTGGTCAGAAGTACACTCGGTAAATACCCTTCTTCTACTGTCTTAATTTTGCGCGGAAGGTTTATAAGGTGTAATTTGCTAACCAAATCAAAGAAAGCTGTTTAACAGTCGCTACGACAAACCGGCTTTGTCAGAACTACATAGAAGAAGAAACGGGACTCTAAAACATTAAGATTTTCAGCAGACCTAATCTATATTTATAAAATTATTTTTGTTGTAATTACTAAACAAATTAATCATTACTGATGACAAAGGATATACCACTTTTAAATACAGTTCCATTTACAGGAATATCGTCTGAGATGAGAGAATTCAGTAGCAGGTGTGAGACTGCCACTAATAACTACAGAACTAACTACCAGAATTCTCTCTTTCCTTTTTTTTTAACTCGCCGTGTAAAACTAAGTTAAACCCGTTGGAAGCTCTTAATATGCAAACACAGCCAGCCATGTAGAGCGTCACTAACTCTTCCATAGTCTGCAGATTTACGCATGAGCAATTGGTGCGACAACATAGAAATTCGATTAAAGAAAAACAAAAACAAAATCTAAGCATATCATAGAGTCTATGCAAGCGAAGCAACGGGCGCTAAACTAGTAAAATATAATACAGAACAAACCCGCAAAAAATACACGAATGGTTTTATGTAAGTATTACAAATTATGTAAAACTTCTTACATTAAATTGGGATGAACTGTACCAAACGAAGTCCGTGCCAAAGATTTTTTTAAAAACAAAAACAGATTCTATCCAGCAGACAGCTACAGGCGTGAATAACTCGTTCCACATACGCAGCCCTGTGACGACGTAGAAACAATAGCTCGAGTATTTTAGTTTCATACTAACGCAATATCACGATTCACCGCAGCATTTGACGCCTGAAGTGAAACAAGGAATTCACTCGCTTCGTAGTACCACACATTATTCTATTGTTTTAGTCGAATTTCAGCTATCCGGCAAATATTCGTGCCGCAGTTCGCTGATGAATGCAGTTCCTCTGGGAGCTATATTTTTCGGATTTTGTCTGTGAATATAAACATCACTGGCAACATGCCTTGACAACAAAAAACGTTGTGGTATTGTGGGTGGAACAGGAAAACGTCTTTCTGGAATTAGCAATTGAAATGCTGAACAGAGAATAGACACAGTCCACTGTAAGGACTGTACCGAACAAACATTTGCAGGAAAATTCAATACGTTTCACCTTTGACCGGCGGCACCTGCAAGTGTTCGTCGTTTATATCTGAATGAATAAGCTATAAAAGTCTCTAGAAGAGTCGCCTGTCCACGTCGTCATAAAGATTCGCTGATACAGGAGATTTCTTCAGGTCAATAACAGGTCGGTTGATTTGCTTGGGAGAGGGTACCAAACAGCGAGGTCATCGGCCTCACCGGATTAGGGGAGCATGGGCAAGGAAGTCGGCCGTGCCCTTTTTAAAGGAACCATCCCGGCATTTGCCTGAAGCGGTTTAGGGAAATCAAATAAAACCTAAACCAGGATGGCCGGACGCGGGTTTGAACCGTTGTCCTCCTGAATGCGAGTCCACTGTGCTAACTGCTGCGCCACCTTGAATCGGTAGCCAATAATAGGGAACTCCATATGATACAGCATTTGTTTCAGCACAGGTAATTCACATCGTTTATTGCAACTGAACGGTTGGGTTTCACGTTCCCGTGTGATAATTACCCACATGGATAGCAGTGCTTGTTGCCATACTGTCGCAGGTTCGAATCCTGCCTCAGGCATGGATGTGTGTGATGTCCTTAGGTTAGTTAGTTTTAAGTAGTTCTAAGTTCTAGGGGACTGATGACCTCAGAAGCTAAGTTCCATAGTGCTCAGAGCCATGTTTTTAGCTGTGCTTGTTAAACGCCGCTTACCGACCGGGGATGTGGCACCGGCGCCCTTTTCGAACCCGCCCGGGCGGTAACGACGAGGGTTGCTGTGCAAGCAACCCTAGATGCGGCTTTTCGGCGATTTTTCACATCCCACGATGTGAATACCGAGTTGGTACCTAAGTTTCGCCTTAGTTACACGATTCACAAACGTTTATAAAACGGTCGCTTACTTTCATAGGCTGCTGGAATACACATATCCCATTCCAGATGGTAGAGCTGTGGCGAGAGGAAGGACATCCGACCTCTCCTTAAATTAAACAATGCCAAATCCGTTAAGAACCATGCCGATCCTGGGACGATGTGAGACAAACGCACAAGACGAAGAAGAAGATGTGTCAATCTGACAACTGTACCAAGTAAAAACCGAAGTTGTCCCTGTATTGCGTCTTCATAAGTTTAAAGCTGCGTAGCTCAGTAAATCCTCAGGGTATCCCCTTTCCTAAAGCACAGGGGTTGACACTGGAATGACAGTATTGTCTGTTTGTATCTCAGTGTCAAAGATATGTATTCAGATGTTCATTACATAATAAAATTTATTATCCCAAAGATAAAGCCTGAGAGTGCGAAGGCAAAGACTGGTTCATTGCAAGAGAATTTCCAGTAAGCATAATTTGGAGAATTCAGAAAAGTAGACCTCAACGAGAAGAATAAACTATAATTCAGGTTTCATTAGTTGTAGTAGTCCTGCAAGTACGGTCAAAACAAGAATCAATACTTCTCGGTCTTTCCTGAAGATTTCAAGCTGGTACTGATTAGAAGAGGAATAAAGATATCTCCTCGGGCACGAGTCTTCCTCAACTTTTGATATATATCGCGTCTTCTATAATCTATTTTTATTTTTATTTTTTTTAATTTGAACGAAAGGCGCAATCGACATACGAGGGGCGAAATGTTCCACAGAAAGTTTAGTAATCCTACGGCCCAAAAACGAAGGTTTACTTGACACTGTATTAGACACTTTATCTCAGTTACCCAACACTGATAGCGATCATATCAAAATATTATGTACATCGAATCTATTTGCATCAGCTAACAAAACGTTAGTAGCTATAACTAAAGTCAAATTATGTAATTTTCCAAAAACGTATTACGTGATAGGTAGCTTCCAACAAGAACTTTGAACTGCTATTGGGTTATTAATTATGATTGGTTAGTTAAGGTTTAAATGACGTCCATCCCATGAAAAGATTTCACTCTGGAGGATTCCAGTGACGTTAATTCTAAATAAATCGTAAAATTCAGAGTGTTGGTCACATTTTATTACATTCGATTTCATTTATTTTCAAACAAAACAAAATGTGCCCAAGACTGAATTTTACGATTAATTTACATAGTAACACCGCAGTTGATACGATTCTGGATAAATTGCAGTGCCACCTTATAAAATACGTAAAACACTAAAATATAGCGACGTTTCTAAATGTTTCACTGCCCTTCCTCAGGACAAAGAGTGATTAGCTAGAGAATGGGTGCACCATTACATTGCTTTCCTCCCAGTGTCACTAGACCACTGGCATCACTGTAACTATTCCCTAGGGAGGAAAGAGCAGTCATAGAAATGTGAAATAAAAACATTGTAGTTCTTCAAGTAGATAAAGATAACCCTACTGTTGTAATGGATACCAGACAGTATGAATTGCCAACTTGTTGAGTGATACCATCTACAAGAAACTTGCGAGTGATCTGAAAGTGAAGATTATCATGGAGACACGAGCCTTAATCCAACGCACAAGAACTGATAATGGCTCAACAAGGGAAGTAATCACCAAGTTTCTGGTAACACCAACAACCCTGAGGTCTGTCGTTAGTGGGATTGACTTACCAACCTACAATCTCGCAACACATCTGGCTAGAAAACTATGTCCCCTTGTGAGACACAAAGAATCGTATGCAGAGGATTCGACGCACTTTTTTATCTCGTATGGGAGCACTGCGCATAGCAAACTGATGTAATGGTGAGATTTGACGTAAAGTCTCTCTTCATCATCGTTTCAATAGAAGAGACTATCAGCACTATTCAGGACTGGATACAGCTTTATATCTAGGACCTGGTACAGTTCTGTTTATCGTCAGCCTATGTCTGCTGTCGTGCAAATATCATTAACTAACGGATGGACTGGAAATAGTTTCCCCTGTATTTGATAGCAGTGGACATCTTTACGTATTTGAGCCGTGGCTGGCTCATGTTATGCGTTGGACTAAAAACCTTGGTTGCTATTGTGTGTTTAGTTTCCCGTGGTTATCGCGATTATGCTGTTATCCTCTCTTTCTGAGAGTGGCAGCAGCGGTGTGTATCGATATTCGCACCTTGTACTATCTTTGGCCTGGCGCTTACAGTTGGTCGGTTGACGTGGAGCAGCAAGGAATTCTCTGCGGCGCGTGGTTTGGCCGGGGCAGCTGGTGGCGCCCGCCTACACGCGGTCGGAGCGTGTGGTGCTGTTTCCATTGCTACGAGGTCGGTGGCTCACCGACCCTGGACACGAAAGTTGAGTTTTTAATTAATCTAGAAGCAAGTCACGACTGTTCACACTGTATTGTTTGGATTTTGTTGTCGGCTGTTGGGACATTCTGGCGAGCAACAACATATGTTTTCAAGTTGGCAAATTTTAGCCACCCTTCTGTGGAGTTTAACTGTAGTTCGTTATTTTGAATTGAAATGCACCAGCGGAATCTTCTGCCTTGTGGCCGTTAACGTTCCGGTTACCTGTCCTGGCCGTTGATGTAAATTCAGGAAATGTATTTCCCTCAGTGTGTTGTCGCTGTCCAGCACAGTGTGTAGTTTCACACTTCAATGTATAATTGGTTGTGGGCGCCAATACTTTCTGCATTGTTGCATTAAACTCCCTGTTGCGTGCTGGTTGGGTGGAGTGGAATTTATCTTGTTGGTGGGTCCATTGACTGTCTGTCGGTTGGGTTGTTGTCGGATGGGTTGTTGTCGGACCGAGAATGGTTGGGCCGACTGCTTGTCTCACTTAAGCGAGCGTTAGTGTTTGAGTGCCAGGCCAACCCTCGGAAACTACCAAGCGCCGTTGGCTGTACTGCCTTTTATTATTTGTTCTTGTTGTTTGTATTTGTATGGCCTCTAGCCGATTTTTAAATTAAGGTTGTTTTGCCCTTAAGGCGTAAGATTGTTTGGGCCTTCAGCCAAATTTAAAGAACTGATTTAAGTAATGCCTTTGGCCTTTTTAAAAACTTAATTTTGTTGAGTCTTAAGTGATGGGCCTTCAGCCGATTTTTATTTAAATTTGTTTTGCTATTAAGGTGTCGGATTGTGTGGGCCTTCAGCCTAATTAGATAACTGTTTTGAGGTAAGATCTTTGGCCTCTTCAAAATTTATTTTGGTTTAAGTGATCGGCCTTCAGGGGATTTTTAAATTAAAGTTATTTTGCTCCTAATGTGTCAGATTGTTTGGGCCTTCAGCCTAATTGGAAGAACTGATTCAAGATAAGGCCTTCTCCCTTTTAAATTTCTGATTTTGGTTTGCGTCTTAGGTTATTGGCTTTCAGCTGATTTTAAATTAAACTGGTCTTGCTCTTAAGACATGAGATTGTATGGCGTATTCAACCGGATTTAAGTTCCAAACATTAATGCTGTGTTTTTTTTTAATTTTCTTGGCTCTTGTAATTTTTGGTCAAATAAAGAAAGCTGTATGTTCGAGTGTAACTGACAGAAGCTTATTTTGGCCCCTTTCCACAATTTAAACTACCTGTCCTGTCCTACAGGTTTAGCAGGGTGTCTCAGTAATCATCTGAGCAAACTTTTTTAAGCTTCTTGCATTTCTACCCATGCTATTTACTGCGGAAAGTAGACGACACGTTCATCATTTGGTTGCATGGAATAGCAGAGCTGCAATTCCATCAACATATAATAGCCTCCATAAGGACATCCAAGTTACACTAGGAGAAGAAATTAATGGTAGCGTTCCGTTCCTCGATGTGTAGGGCTACAGAACTCCCAACAACACACAAGATCTGCCGGGAACCAACTGTCACGAGCTGGCACCTAAATGCCGGACCCCATCGTAGTCTGGCTAAGATGTTATCCATCGTACACAATCTGGCCTCTCGAGCCCAAGACATTAAGGAAAAAAAATATCAAACAATTTTACGTCACTTAAGATAAAAGCCCCTTATGTCCAAATTTAGTTCTGCACTTCATGTGGTAACATTTCAGTACTCGATTAAGTAATGCTCTTGAGTATAACTGTCATTAGTATGAGCTTGGTGCAAAATTCCTTCTTATAATTTACTGATGTGTTCGTTATCGGTAACTGCTGCTACACGCAGTTCAGAGTGCACTGTGTCAGTTTATATCCTGTTTGCTATTCAAAGGAAAATATCAACGAAAGTAACTTCAATAACCAATATTTAATTTTCTTAACCGTATATTTCCAAATTAATGTGCCTAATTGGGCTGGCGACCGTTCATTGTTTTCATTCACTTACCATTTTATCACTTCCATTATCCCCCAACGTTAAAGCCCATTTCGGTTTTTTTTCTGTTAATTTCACCTAATGCAAAATTGTAGTCCCATACCTTTCTCCGTTAGACACACGCGTGGTGAACCGTAAAAATCTTCCCAGAGGGTAACATTAGCTTGTTTCATGGCAAGATAGTGTTATAAACTGTAATGGTGACTGGCTTTACGCAAATAGAATGGTAGATATTAATGGGATAATGATGGTCAGTTGACATTTTGGTTGCTATTACCTTTGTTGTAAATTTTGGATGTAAAATCGGAAGTGGCATCATGATTAGCAAAGAGGAACTGTGTTAATATGTGGGTGCAAACTTAACTGTCTCAGATGAACAATGGGCCAGTGTGTTACAGTTAGGTAGAGGAAATCTACTAGAATTCAGTTTGCGTAATGGCAGTCACCATTATTGGGGTAATGGCAGCTATGATGTACACTGACCATCATTACTCCAATGCATTCAGGATAATGATAGTCACAACGATTGCGGAAATGACAGTCACCATACCAACTGGCCTTCATTACCCGAACAATATCCACCATACACTTAGAGTGGCATGATTCAACATGATCGAGGTAATGGCAGTCAACGTGTAAACTCCACGCAAAAAGTGACGAAATAGAAAGGGAAGGATTGTCGGAAGGACTGACTCATCATGTAGAAAACTCAAAACGACCTTCAAATTAAAATCAAAGGCGGTAATATTAAGAGTACAATGGGATTTCCACTGTTAAATGCAGAAGAGAGAGCAGATACATGGAAAGTGTACATTGATGATGACCTCTATGCGGGGGAAGTCTTATCTCATGAGGTGATATAAAAAGAAACAGAAGCCGATATAGCAGAGATAGGGGGATTCAGTGTTAGAATCCGAATTTAAAAGACCTTTGGCCGACTTGGGATCTAATACGCACAAGGGATAGATAACATTCCATCAGAATTTCTGAAACCCTCGGTGAGGTGCCAACAAAACGTCTGTGTAGAAGTATGTGTCCGACAGTATACCATAAGACTTTCGGAAAAACGTCATCCACACATTTCTAAAGACTCCAAGAACCGACAATTGTGAGAATTAACGGCTAATGCATCCATATTCAGAAGAATAGAAAAGAAAATTGAGGGTGTGTCAGATGACGATGAGTATGCTCTAGGAAAAGTAAAGGCATCATAAAGGCAGTTCTACCCTTACGGCTGGTAATGGAAGCAAGACTAAAGGAAAATCAAGACACGTTCATAGGATTTACCAACATGGAAAAAGCGTTCGACAATATAAAATGGTGCAAGATGTTCGAAATTCTGAGCAAAATAGGAGTAAGCTATAGGGAAAGACGGGTACAAGAACAAAGATGGAACAATAAGTTTGGAAGACCAAGAACGACGTCCTCGGATTAAAAATTAAGTAAGACAGGGATGTAGTCATTCGCCCTTACTGTTCAATCTACGTATCGAAGGAGCAATGATGGAAATAAAAGGAAGATTCAAGACTGGAAATAAAATTCAAGACGAAAAGATATCGATGATAAGAGTGGCTGATGACATTGGTATTCACAGTGAAAGTGAAGAAAAGTTACAGGATCTGCTGAATGGAATGAACAGTCTAATGAGTACAGAATATGGACTGAGGGTAAATCGAAGAAAGATGAAAGCAGTGAGAAGTAGATGGAATGAGAACAGCGAGAAACTTAACATCAATGTTGGTGATCACGAAGTAGATGAAATTAATGAATACTAATTCCCAGGCAACAAAAAACCCATGACGGACGTAGCAAGGAAGACATCAAAAGCAGATTGACTAGAACTGGCAAAAAGGGCATTATTGGCCAAGAGAGGTCCACTAGTCTCAAACATAGGCCAGTTGAGGAAGAGATTTCCGAAGACATATGTTATGGAACACAGCATTGTATGTCAGTGAAACATGGGCTGTGCGAAAACCAGAACACAAGAGAATCGAAGCATTTGGGATGAGGTGCTTCAGAGGAATGTTGAAAATTAGGTTGACTATAAGGCAAGGAATGAGGTGGATCCCTTCAGAATCGGCGAGGAAAGAAATGTGTGAAAAACTTTGACAAGAATAGGGGCAAGATAGTAATACTTCTGCTAAGACACAACGGAATAACTTACATGGTACTAGAGGGAGCTGTAGAGGGAAAACTGTAGAGGAAGACAGAGATTAGAATACGTCCAGAAAATAATTGAGGACGTGTTTTGCAAGTGCTATTATCAGATGAAAAGGTTGGCACAGGAGAGGAAATCTTGGAGGGCCGCATCTGCTGAAGATGATGAACTTTAGCACTGTATTACGAAGTAACTTATCCTAGGATCAATTCGCTACAATAAATGGCTGACCTTGAAAAACAGTAGAAAGTGGGTAGTACAAAGCAAGCAGCCCTCATTTCTCACCTACACATATTTACAGTATGCTATTTCACTGAACTGTCATGTAGTTTCTGCTATATGGCAGCGTAAGTCAGTCATCAGTAAGTGCACATTAATTTCAAATTTAGATCAGTAGTACTATGTGTGCTTTTTTAATGTGACGGAAATTTTATTGTGTTATTTTAAATAAGACAGAAAAGTTTTGGTTTCTTTAAAGTGTGATAAAACAATCGAACTTTGCTCACTGACGAGTGTAGTTTAACCTGTAAATTAGGCCACTAGTTCCTATTTGCAAGATATCTGTATTTTTTTCTGTTATACAACAGTCAAGTTACACAACTACTGTCACGTGTCTTTCGTACGGTTACAAAAGAAATTTTTGTGTACAGGTTGAGGCAAAAATCTGGATACACCCCAGTTAAACTCGAACGGTGTGAGGGATCATAATGCCGTGTGGTATGGGGTGTCTGTATGTTGGGGCGCAACTTGTAGGAGCTGAGGCGACAGCGGCGGCCACTTGATATCCGCCATCTTTGATTTGGATTACGTGCTTCAGATGGGAAGGGGTTCATGAACTGCTTCTTTCTCAGGAATACAATTGTGAAATCTTTTTTTCAAAACATCATTATTTGTGTGAGAGTTATGACCTATTAAAGTTTGAAACTGAAAGGAGGTTATCAATTCTGTTTATTGTTGCAATTGATTCGAAATGACACACACCAATAATGAAATTGTGTTAATGGTTGTTGGACGAAGTACCAGACTGATTACTGCCGACTTCAATGCCCGGCGTCATATAGGACAGTATCGAAATTATTGGACAAATTTCGTGCAACAGGTTCTGTGGTGGACAAGGCACACAGTGGACGTCCAAGAACAGGAGACCGGGCAGTAGCGGTTATAGCATCGTTTGTGCAAAGTCCACATCGCAGAATGCGCCGGTTATCAGTCAGCGTTCAATTCTGCGTGTGCTTCACACGCACACAGCAATGGCACAGTTGAAACATCATCGCTCGGTGGGTAATCCGGATCAGCGGCTGCAGTTTCAAGATTTTGGATCATCCTGTATTTTGAGAAATAATACAGACTGTTTCATGTAGCAACAAAGCACGAATTTGCGTTCATGATCAGAGATATGTAGTTATTTTGACCTTTTACGATAGAAAACTCTCGTGTCTTTAATATCCTTAATTTTTACATGTTTTGATCAATAATTTGTATTTGTCCACAAATAAATTTTTCTGGAGATGGAACTTTCCTCTGTGTGGAAGCTTATCGAGCATTATTTTTGACCATGTTGTGCTTACATATTGTATACGGTGCATTTTAAAGCTATACTTGCGAATCATGAAGAAATGCAGTTTAATTGATACACATCAGAGATCTCTTTATAACATACCAGTTTTAGCATGGTTTCTTGCGGTAAAGTGAAAGAAAATGTAAAGTCGTTGGATAAACGTGATAGCACATCTAACTCCAAGATCAAAAGTACTAATAACTTAGAATAAAGGAAAGATTGACATTTTTCAAAACACACACACACACACACACACACACACACATATATATATATATATTCACCAAAAAGAAATGCAGACGATAAACGTGTATTCATTGGACAAATATATTACACTGCAACTGACATGTGATTACATTTTCACGCAATCTGGGTGCATAGATCCTGAGAAATCAGTACCCAGAACAACCACTTCTGGCCGTAATAATGGCCTTGATAGGCCTGGGCATTGAGTCAAACAGAGCTTGGATGGAGTGTACAGGTACAGCTGCCCATGCGTCAACACGATACCACAGTTCATCAAGAACTCGGCCACCATTGACCAGACGTTTTCAACTGGTGACAGATCTAGAGAATGTGCTGACCAGGGCAGTAGTCGAACATTTTCTGTATCCAGAAAGGCCCATACAGGACCTGGAACATGTGGTCGTGCATTATCCTGCTGAAATGTGGGGTTTCGCAGGGATCGTAACACATCTGAAATGTAACGTCCACTGTTCAAAGTGCCGTCAATGCGAACAAGAGGTGACCGAGACGTGTAACCAATGGCACCCCATACCATCACTCCGTGTGATACGCCAGTATGGCGATGACGAATACACTCTTCCAATGTGCGTTCATCGCGATGTCGCGAAACACGGAAGCGACCATCATGATGTTGTAAACAGAAGCTGGATTCATCCGAAGAGATGACGTTTTTCCATTCGTGCACCCAGTTTCGTCGTTGAGTACACCATCGCAGGCGCTCCTGTCTGTGATGCAGAGTCACGGGTAACCGCAGCCGTGGTCTCCGAGCTGATAGCCAATCCTGCTGCAAACGTCGTCAAACTGCTCGTGCAGATGGTTGTTGTCTTGCAAACGTCCCCGTCTGTTGACTCAGGGATCGAGACGTGGCTGCACGATCCGTTACAGCCATGCGAAGATGCCTATCATCTCGACTGCTAGTGATACGTGGCCGTTGGGATCCAGCACGGCGTTCCGTATTACCCTCCTGAACCCACCGATTTCATATTCTGCTAACAGTCATTGGACCAACGCGAGCAGCAGTGTCGCGATAGGATAAACCGCAATCGCGATTGGCTACAATCCGACCTTTATCAAAGTCGGAAACGTGATGGTACTCATTTTTCCTCCTTACACGAGGCATCACAACAACGTTTCACCAGGCAACACCGGTCAACTGCTGTTTGTGTATGAGAAATCGGTTGGAAACTTTCCTCATGTCAGCACGTTGTAGGTGTCGCCACCAGCGCCAACCTTGTGTTGAATGCTCTGAAAAGCTAATCATTTGCATATCACAGCATCTTGTTCCTGTCGGTTAAATTTTGCGTCTGTAGCGCCAAAAGTTGTTCGGGTTCTCTTTAACATGACGTCAATTTATTCAAAATTCAAATCTGTCAGTTACTGTTGAATACGACGCCAAGTTATGGAAAATACGGAGCGTTCAGATACTTTTTCACATGATCAACATGGCAGGTACGCTCTGATAGGCCTGTTTCGTGTTAACGGCCAGCTTCGTTTTAATGCTGGTATGATGCCACTCTGACGTCATGATTTCTGCCATGTTTGATTGTCCCATCGTTTCACCATCCTGAATCTAAGGAACAAGTGGGTCAAATGGCTCTGAGCACTATGGGACTCAACATCTTAGGTCATAAGTCCCCTAGAACTTAGAACTACTTAAACCTAACTAACATAAGGACATCACACACACCCATGCCCGAGGCAGGATTCGAACCTGCGACCGTAGCAGTCCCGCGGTTCCGGACTGCAGCGCCAGAACCGCTAGACCACCGCGGCCGGCAAGGAACAAGTGCATATGTACGGTTCAGAGCCGTGTAAGTAATATCACAAATGCAAACAAAGTACGCAAAACTGTAGGTAGCAATACTAGTGATGTTCACAGTCCTTTCCTGTATCTGACAGGATTAGATATTTCAGAAAACCTTACAGTTTTTATTTATTCTCCATTAACTTTAACTACCTTTCCACAACTTTTCTTGATTTTCTTCTCTGCTTACTGAATGAACGGACTGAGGCGAAATTGGGAAAAGGCAACATACGTCCCTCATCCCTTCTCAGCTACTTCCTCCATTTTCAAGTCCGTCGGTTCGTGTATCTGCTAACTGCAGCAGCTATAGAGGAATGAAACGGACATAGCCTGACATTTCACCTCAAGACCACCAGCGGGAAACTCGTCGAAATCTTGCGACTATTTGACTCGCCAGATAAAGATTTCATCAACGAAAATCTCTGAGAAATCATGCGTTCTCATGTAGGAACTACACGAATAATTACCATACGTAACTCAAATGATTATACAGACTATGATTTGTTCTTCGTTAAGATTTCACGAAGGGGACTTCGAAGATGGTAACGTGCTTTTAGCTGTGACATTATAGCTCGGTTCACTACTGCGTACTGTAAATGGCGCTGAGGGATTACGTGTTTTGATCAGTACCGAGGCCAGGCAACGCACTGCTTTGCAGGAAATTTCGTAGGTCGGCCGTTACGGAGGGCAGGGTTCTGAAAATAGCTGCAAGCTGACGGCGGCCGCATCTCCATTAATCTCTCGGCAGAGTCCCACAGAAGAACTGCTGGCAGCGACAAACGGCTCCCCTAATTAATTAGCGCGCCCTCGCGAGATATAAACAGCTATAAACAATTCCCGTTGCGGCTGCCTCTGCGATATTAACGAAAAGCTTATTTGGAGACACAGAGATAGGACATAACGGCAACGAAAACGTAATTTTCATTATGCTATAGACGCTTATCAACTATAGATGGTATGCATAGCTCAGAGGAAAAAGTATAAATCAGCTAAATTACATTGCACCAAAGTGCCCTCGGTTTAATAGAAGATAACACGTAGCGCTCATTATTCAGGAAGGACTAACTGCTTAGAAGAGTAAAATCTTCCGGATAAGCAACGTTTTCGTTTTTGTCGTGACGAGGACCAATTAAAACGACGTTCAAAAACCTGGATCTCTTTACGAACTGGTCACAAATTCGATTTTTTAGCGTCTATTTACTACACCCGGCTGATTTATTTGATTGAAGATCGTCTTCATTGGATATCTTGTTCATTTCTGCTCACAAAACTATTCCACGAATCTTCATTTGTTTTCTTGACGTTTGTACTTTATTCCTTTTCGCATTGTATTCTGGTTTCGCAGATTTTGTTTTCGTCCGTAAATATGTCTAATATATTCGTTTCTTTTCCTCAACTATTTTTGCTATATCTTCGTTCCATACTCTTAATCCCTTTTTTTTACTCTCTTATACTTTTGTCACAGCTATTCATTTGCGCCCTATGCAATACTTAACTTCGAATTTTTCCATTGGGTATCCCAACAACCATTTACGTATTTCTGGGTTAGGCCTGGATTCAATCTGTTTTTATCCCCTAGTAGGTCGACCTTACAACCTTCTTCCCTTCTAGTCTCAACTCTTCTCTTCCACGTTGCGAACACAGCTATTTTTGATACTACTCCGTACAGGTCGTAGTAACTATCAGGACTTCTGAAAACACGGAAATCCTGAATTTGAAATTTCCTTGCAGATTTAGACTGCACACTGGACAGAGAATTGTTATCGGGACCTTTTTCTTTCGCGCCCAAATGATTCACCTAGTGAGCTACCCAATCTCGACTCACGGCTTTACTTCCGCCAGTACATTGCTGCCTACCTTCCAGACTAGGAGCTGCGGTACTGGCGGAAGTACAGCGGTGAGAATGGGTCACGAGTCGGTAGAGCATTCATCCGCGAAAGGCAGAGGTCCGGAACACGAGCCTCTGTGCGGCACACAGTTTTAATCTGCCGGCGCGCACTCCGGTGCAGAGTGCAAAAATCATTGTGGGAAAATGTTGAAATCGTTTGCATATTTTTCCGTTATATACACTCCTGGAAATGGAAAAAAGAACACATTGACACCGGTGTGTCAGACCCACCATACTTGCTCCGGACACTGCGAGAGGGCTGTACAAGCAATGATCACACGCACGGCACAGCGGACACACCAGGAACCGCGGTGTTGGCCGTCGAATGGCGCTAGCTGCGCAGCATTTGTGCACCGCCGCCGTCAGTGTCAGCCAGTTTGCCGTGGCATACGGAGCTCCATCGCAGTCTTTAACACTGGTAGCATGCCGCGACAGCGTGGACGTGAACCGTATGTGCAGTTGACGGACTTTGAGCGAGGGCGTATAGTGTGCATGCGGGAGGCCGGGTGTACGTACCGCCGAATTGCTCAACACGTGGGGCGTGAGGTCTCCACAGTACATCGATGTTGTCGCCAGTGGTCGGCGGAAGGTGCACGTGCCCGTCGACCTGGGACCGGACCGCAGCGACGCACAGATGCACGCCAAGACCGTAGGATCCTACGCAGTGCCGTAGGGGACCGCACCGCCACTTCCCAGCAAAGTAGGGACACTGTTGCTCCTGGGGTATCGGCGAGGACCATTCGCAACCGTCTCCATGAAGCTGGGCTACGGTCCCGCACACCGTTAGGCCGTCTTCCGCTCACGCCCCAACATCGTGCAGCCCGCCTCGCGACAGGCGTGAATGGAGGGACGAATGGAGACGTGTCGTCTTCAGCGATGAGAGTCGCTTCTGCCTTGGTGCCAATGATGGTCGTGTGCGTGTTTGGCGCCGTGCAGGTGAGCGCCACAATCAGGACTGCATACGACCGAGGCACACAGGGCCAACACCCGGCGTCATGGTGTGGGGAGCGATCTCCTACACTGGCCGTACACCACTGGTGATCGTCGAGGGGACACTGAATAGTGCACGGTACATCCAAACCGTCATCGAACCCATCGTTCTACCATTCCTAGACCGGCAAGGGAACTTGCTGTTCCAACAGGACAATGCACGTCCGCATGTATCCCGTGCCACCCAACGTGCTCTAGAATGTGTAAGTCAACTACCCTGGCCAGCAAGATCTCCGGATCTGTCCGCCATTGAGCATGTTTGGGACTGGATGAAGCGTCGTCTCACGCGGTCTGCACGTCCAGCACGAACGCTGGTCCAACTGAGGCGCCAGGTGGAAATGGCATGGCAAGCCGTTCCACAGGACTACATCCAGCATCTCTACGATCGTCTCCATGGGAGAATAGCAGCCTGCATTGCTGCGAAAGGTGGATATACACTGTACTAGTGCCGACATTGTGCATGCTCTGTTGCCTGTGTCTATGTGCCTGTGGTTCTGTCAGTGTGATCATGTGATGTATCTGACCCCAGGAATGTGTCAATACAGTTTCCCCTTCCTGGGACAATGAATTCACGGTGTTCTTATTTCAATTTCCAGGAGTGTATTTTACTGTTACCAATCACAGAACCACTGGTAGAACTGCAAAGATCAGCTGTCTTCGGCGTTGCCGCTCGCCGCAGCCAGTATTGTGGTGCTTCGACAGAAGCAAATCTCGAGGATGAAGGGATTCCACGCATTATCCAGTCCAATTGGTAGTTCCAACGACGATCGGCATATTTAAATACAGTGTTCAGAGACATTGTATACTTTATCCGGAAAATTAACAGGGCATTCTCAGCTAAAACCAAGAACCGGGGAGAAATATGAGAACGCGCCGGCAAGTGCATAAATAGCGAACGCGCCAGCAAAGTCTCTTCCTTGTCTTCCCTTTGCTGGAAATATTTCCTTCAAAACTACGAAAACCCTTAGTAATTTTCATTTGAAAGTGGTTTTCCGCACGCCATCATGTAAGTTTCGGACCTGCTGGCGTCAGTGAAGGCTACTTTATTATTGCAGAAGGCGAGGATATACAAAATACCTTGCCAGTGATGTACAGCCTATACAGGACAAACAATAGGCACAGTGGAAGAACGCCGCACAGAACATAAACGTTACACTCGCCTACCGCAGCGCATCATGTATGCAATTGAGGAATATTGTATCTAGAACAGATATACAATGGAGGATGACAAAACCTTAATTTTGGCCGCACCGTCATCTCTTTGGGACTCCGTTATAAAAGAATACCCATAGCGGAAAATCTAATGGACCGTGACAGCGGCTACCAACTGGATAATGCGTGGAATCCCGTCACCTTCGAGATTTGCTTCAGACGAAGACGACGTAATATTCCGATGGCTCCGGCGAACGGAAAAGACGAAGACGCTGATCTTCGCAGTTCCGCATTGGCGGAAGTAAAGCTTTGAGAATGGGTCCTGAGTCGTGATTGGGTATATCACTAGCTGAATCATTTGGGCGCGAAAGACAAAGGTCAGATAACAATTCTCTGTCCGGTATACGGTCTAAACCTGCCAGGAAATTTCAAGTTCAGGATCTCCGTGTTTTCAACAGTAGTGACATTTACTACGACCTCTACATAGTAGTATCAAAAATAGCTGTGTTCGCTACGTGCAAGAGAACATAGAGTTGAGACAAGAAGGGAAGAAGGCTGTACGGTCGACCTATTACGGGTCAAAACAGTTTGAATCCATGCCTAGAACAGAAAGACTTAAATGATTGTTTGGATAACCAATGGAAAAATACAAAGTTAAGTATTGCATAGGCCGCAAACGAACAGCTATGAGAAAAGTATGATAGGGTAAATAAGAAGGGTTAAGAGTATGGAACGAAGATATTGCAAAATAAGTTGAGGAAAAGAAACTAGTGTACTGGATATATTTACTGACGAAAACAGAATACAATGCGAAAATGAATGAAGTGAAAGCGACTCTCGGGAAAACAAATGAAGATTCTTGGAATAATTTTGTGAGTAGAAATGAACACGAGATCCACTGAAGGCAATCTACAGCTAACAAGATGACACCGCAACTAAATATAAAACTGAAGTGAGACAATAAATCTAAATACTACACCATAAGATAAATGGGGAGGACATTGTAAACATACATATGAATGCATGGTCTGTCCTTTCGGAATGTGGGTCGGCCGTGGGGCATGCTGGAATAGTCAGCGCATTTGCGATAACACTGTGTCCCGGATGGCGCAGTTGTTAACACACGTGCGTTGTAAGGCGGAGATCTCTGGTTCGAATACCGGTCCTGCGTACACTTTCACTCCTCACCGCTGGTTCTGCGTACTGTCCACAAGAATCTGACATAATAGTAATCCCTTCTCTTTCGTTTCCTATGTCCCACCCCCCCCCCCCCCACCCCCTCTACCTTCAGTTTACATGTAACATTGTAAACAAACAGCTTTATTGTAGTGAAAACGATCAGAAGAGGACTACGCTGAAATGGATAAACCAAGTGACGGCAGTATCACAGCAGTTAACGAATAACAACAACCCGGAAAGCAACAGTACATGATGCCGTAAACGCAGAATTACTTATTTTTAAAGCTTTTAGGTTTCTTACTTTATAGAATATGAGTTGCAAAGGCGCCATATCCCAAAGCCATTGAAGTCATGCCAGTTATACAATGCAATAATTGCAGTGGTATAACATTTGCGGAGACAGAATGTAAGATACACACCAAGACAATAAATGAACGTTTAAAAAGCATTGCTTAATTTCTACTATACGAACATAAAAATGTTTTTAGAATAGCGAGATTCTGTACTGGTGACTTTTCGTAGTTATTCATGTTAAAGAGAGTTCGATAGGAAGACACCCATCCCATTTCCATACTTACAGAAATCCTTAGACTACATAGATAGTATAACCTTAAAGAACATATTAGACAAGAACGTATAAACTCAGCAAATAATAAAGCCTGTATTCAGGTACGGAAATAAGATTGAAGACAAATCATGCTGTATCAGAAGACACGCCCACAACCATAGGACGCGGCAAGGGCGTAGTTTATTACCCTCACTTTTTATTATGCCCATTGAGTGTATGTTTGAGACTTGGAAACAAAAAATTAATTCATGCCAGATATTATCACATGCCATATTTTTAATACCATGCTTTCTGGAGACAACCTTGCCATCGTACAGATATGAGCCTATAGACTTAACCTACATAACATAATATGAAAATATCCATTCCAGAACGAAGATCTGGCACACAACCGCTATGGACTTAAGATCATAATAGGAAACATAGTAAATGAAAACGTTCTAAACTTCAGATTACCCGTGAAGTCTTGTAGGCTACCAGAACGCATACAAAATTGTATGACAAAAAATTGCAGACACATGAAATCGTTTGTGGAACAATCACTAGAACACTGGGAAACAATGTTAGGAATAACACACATATCAAATTTTATAACGACCGCTTCTACAACGCTATTTCGAAGTGAAATTTGGACAAATACTAAAAATAAGAAAGTGGAATTCAAGTGGCAGAAATGAAATTTCCAACAAGAGTGATTGGCTACCCAAGATTAGATAAATTAAGGTCCTAAGATATAAATGCAAGGCTTGGGATATATGCTACAAGTGATAAGTTCGAGTCTAATTGACAAAGTTGGCTATAACATCCACAAATAGAGCCAAATTGGAGACTAGCAAAACATGCCTTAAATTCCAAATATTTATGTACAAGATACGTAGGAAGACCAAGACGACTAGATGGAGACGTGATGGTCTATGGCTTGGAAGTTAATGAAAGAAATAGAAGGAGAAGAAGAAGAAGAAAAGGTCTAGTGATGAAGAAGAAGTAGAAGAAGAAAAAGTCTATGTTCCCCTACTTAAGGGACCCACCACCTATGCATAACCACGAGTATATTAAGTGCAAACAAGATATTTCCATTTTAAATAATCGATTAAAGACTGTGAGGTGGACTCATTTCTTTTGTTTTCCAAGACATACTTTGTGGAATACAGCAACAAGTCAAAACAATTACTACCTCTATTCTGAGTATCGTATCATATATTATGCCTTTATTCAGACTCTGCCATTCCTGTCTGCTATTGCGAACGCGAGTTTGCGTATTTTACACACTCTCACATGCCTCAAAACACACACTCAAAATATTTTTATTTTGGTCTCGAACAAGGGACCGTTTTGTCCTAGACAGTCGCTTAGAATCGACCAAGATTTTCTGGTGGTTACCCATAGTTCTGTTGCAAATATGCCGCATCTAGTAATCCATTCCGATGAATTTTCTTCCATTTTGAAATCTCTGTGGCCTATTACCAGCTTGACTGTAAGTTTGCCTATAAATAACGGAGTATAAGTATGTATAAACTTACGACATGAAAAATATCGCTCTAACATTTGCAAAATGGTTCAAATGGCTCTGAGCACTGTGGGACTTAACATCTATGGTCATCAGTCCCCTAGAACTTAGAACTACTTAAACCTAACTAACCTAAGGACAGCACACAACACCCAGCCAGGTAGAGAAAATCCCTGACCCCGCCGGGAATCGAACCCGGGAACCCGGGCGTGGGAAGCGAGAACGCTACCGCACGACCAAGAGATGCGGGCCTAACATTTGCAGGAGAAAACAAAATACGTTGGTTCATATTACAAATAGTTTTAAAAACCTTCTGGAAACAAAAAGTCACTTTCCGATCAGAAATGTTACAAATCAGTGGTAGACGTTCTCTGAGGTAGATGCTTATAAAAATGTCAGTTGCGTTCTGTCATGGAGCATAAAACAATAGTGTTAACATTTACAGCATAATTTCTAGAGTGGTACGTGTGCCAGTTCAGCTGCAGAACAAATGATGACTTTCGTATATGTGGATCGAACTTGTTCATAAACTTGAAATTTGCCTTTGGCAGTGCTTTGTCCTTATAGGAAACCTATAGCGAATTGGACTAGATTTGGAGTGTTGTACGTCGCAAACTAAGTGAACGTAGCAGCAACAACCGCTCACGTTTTTTTTTTTTTTTTTTTTTGTTTACATCCTGTTCATTATTCTACAGGACCGCGTCGTTAGCAGATCCAAAATATGATTACATTGTAATAATATGTATTTTCAATGTATCGATGTAGTCTTTCAACGTCTCCCTGACCGAACCATTTCTTCATAATTAGAACATTTATTGCTCTAAATAACTTGGACTGCCGTATTATAATCTACACCTTTTCCGTAACATTCTCTCGGCCTGTATGAAAATTGAAAATCTCAGATATGACTAAAGAACTATCGTAGCCCTGAGGCTCTCCAGGTTTTATTTTCATCTGTTACTGAGTACTGTAAGTGTACTTATCCTGTTGTATTTTCATCTTCGAATCAACTGCCCAACTACCACGATCTCAAGTACTGTATCATATACTGTACTTTCTTCAGACACTACCACTTGTATCCTCTGTCGGTTCTGCCAGAACTACGTCCTGAATTTCTGAACGTCCGTCATATATCCAGCGAAGTATCGTCAGTAAGAGATTATTGTAGGTATATGGTAATGTGCTAATACTAGTCCATACTGGGCTGGACGTAACTGAGTAAAGAGAATTACTTGTTTGTGTGATCTGGATGGTTCCTGGACTTAAAACCAACTGAACATTAATTGTATAGTCCAGACCAATGGACTACGGTCCAAACATATCGACAGAAAGCCACTGCCGATCTTCAGGTTTTTATCCAACTTTTACTGTCTTTGTAGGAAAAGGAAACAGATGACATGGAAATTCGCTGAAATAGTTTTACGACACAGGATGGTAAGGAATATAAATTAGAAAAAAGTTATTGGAACTCACTAGCATTACCACAGGGAAACTGAAGTGGTGGCAGAGACAGAGGCTGAAGCAAGGAGCCAGTATGTCGCAGGTGGGACACTGTCTGCCGGTTAAGGATACACATCCAGCAGAAAGGAGACTGTGAAAGAAAACAAAAGGAAACGACTCAAGCATACGTGTTAGCTCGTAATAAATAATTCATGAAGCTGTATCTCTTTCACAAAATCACAGAGCGGCAAACAGACACAATAGGTACTAATCCGTCAAGTGAATATAGCAGAATAACGAGGATATATTAGGTCATCACGAACCGAGCCTTGCGTCATAGACTGACTGAAAACCCTGGGCTAGCAGGACAGAGCGGATGAGTTTATATTTGTGGAAAGGGGCTAAAATGAGATACTGTTAGTTGCACTCAACATATAAACCTTATTTCTTAAAACACTCAATACACAAGCAAGACCTCCTTTAATTTAATTTAGATCGGCTGACGGCCACATCGAAACTCCAGGGCCTAAGCAAGGAATTGAGGTACAGGAGTTCTTCTGGAGGTTTCACTTCTTTAGAAAGAAATTTTTCCAATAGAACTCGGCTGAAGCCCACACATTAATCAAGAACTATGTTACGGCTTAAGGTCGAGACAAAGATTTTCAATGTTTAGTCTAAATAGGATGAAACTTGGCTAAAGGCCGCATATCAACAAAACAATTTAACGGCTTAAGGTCTAGGAAGACGAGCTTTCAATTTGAAGAGGCTGAAGGCCTTATCTTGAAATATTTCGTGTAAAGCTCGACTGAAGGCCTTATACTAAGGACTAACAATCATATGACCTACGGACAAGACAAGGATTTTGACTTTTTTAATTTAAGAGAATTAAAACTCGGCTGAAGCCCACACACCATGCAGAAAACAATTTTACGGCTAAAGGCCTAAAGGAAAGAGCTTCTAAATTTCAACCAAAATACTCGTAGGCTAAAGGCCTTATCCTAAAATGCTTCACATAAAACTCGACTGAAGGTCACATACGAAAAGCAAACAATCTCACGGCTTAAAGCCGAGGCAAAGAAATTTCCAGTTTCTATTTGGGCTGAAAAACTTGGCTGAAGGCCACATACAAACTAGACCATAATTACTTTTGAATACACTCTGGGAGTGATCAATGTGTTACAAATATTTACTATCAAAAACAGTCTTGATCACAATTTATTTATCACGGTGATCGGTTTCGACCCCTACTGTGGTCATCTTCAGACCAGTGAGTAAGAACCTCCTTCTGGTGGTAAATCACTACCAGAAGGAGGTTCTTACTCATTGGTCTGAAGATCACCACAGTAGGGGTCGAAACCGGTCACCGTAATAAATAAATTGTGATCAAGACTGTTTCTGATAGTAAATATTAGAAAATAATTCTTACCGCTTAAGGCCTAGACAAATATTTTTTAACCTTTAATTTGAAATGGCTGAAATCTCGGCTAAAGACCACATACCAAACAAGAAAAATTTTTTACAGCTCAAGGCCAAAAAAAAGCCTTGCAATTTTAATAAGCTAAAACTCGGCTGAAAGCCACACAGAGTATTTAAGACTAAAAAGGAATTCGCTATGTAAAACACAAGGAGCAGCGCTCAGAAGGTTCCAAGGGTCGGCCTCGGAAGATAACACTGACGCACGTTTAGGTGAGACAGGCAGCCAGACCGACAACCTCTTAATCGGAAGGCAACCCAACCGGAAGCCAGCGGACGAACCAACCAACAAGATCAGTTCTGCTCCACCCGACCAGCAAAACGACAACAAGATGTCAATAGCACAATTTTCTGGATACTGGTACTCAATCCAGCCAAGTCAGAATAAACGCCCAAAACTGCCAACAACACCTCAGCTGTCGAACTACAAGCCGTGCTGGAGAATGTCAACACGACGAGGAAAATACACTGCCGAAAACTAGGTCAACGACCAGAACAGATGACCGGAACGTCAATGGCCACAAGGCACTGGTACACTTCATTAATGAAGGAATTGAGCCGCGCGTGGCTCGTGTTCCCGCCATGATGTATTTTACACCCTATTTTAACGACGTACTTCCACCTCACTACGTTAATTTAAGTTGCTACTGTCACTGCGTTGCTGCTTTGCCTGACCGTGAGCGGCGTTAGCAGCGCGTATAGATATATCCCCTATCGTAGTCCCTTTGCTTGACTGCTATTACTTCCCGGTCGGTGTCTGTCATAAGAGAGTTCAGCGTCTGGAGCTGGGGTCGCGACTTCTGGCTGCCAGTCTTTTGGTACGCGTCTGGAGCTGAGTGCGGACCTGCCAATCGGGGAGTTGCAATGCGGCACTAGTGCAGTCGGGTTGGAGCAGCAGTGAGGTCTGCGTCGACATGGCTCGCCTGACAACTGCCGCCACGCATCTGTTGAGCCGGGCCACGGACTTGGTGGATCGTCGGTGGTTCGCCGATTGTTCATGAGTCGGCTGTGTGTGTGTGTGTGTGTGTGTGTTCATTTACTTTCGATTTGTTTCCGTGCGTGTTTAGTTACTGTTGGGTATCGTTCTGGTCTTCGTGCAAGTGTTTGTCAGCTTGTGTATGTAGTTGGCATTTTTAGATTTTGTCGGCATTCTGCGACGAGCCGGGCGGTTGGTGCGGACCAGGGAGGATATCTCCGTGCAGTGCAGTCGGCTGGTTTTCCTGTGAGCAACATCGAGTGTTTATAGTGGTGAAATCGAGCTTCCATGCGATGTAATTTACTATATTGTTTGACTACAATTCAAGTGCACCAGTGGAATTTTCTGCCTTGTGGCCGTTAGTGTTCCGGTTACGTGCTCTGGTCACTGACGTAATTTCAGGTAGCGTCCTTTCCTCACCTGTTGTCGCTGTCCAACATGGTGTGTAATTTTGACAGCTAATACTCCATTGTGAATTATTACGTTTGTAACCTTTTCTGTTTGAGTTCTCATGTCTTGATTGTCGGGAAGCAAGACATTGTGTCGGTCGGTCCGTGGCTGTTCCCTGGTTGAGTTCCGACGGATCAAGTGTAGCTGGGCTCACCACCTATCCCGCCTAAGTGAACGAGGGCAGACCGTCCTCCGTGGAGGCTTCTGAGTGCCGCCGGTGTTTAATTATCTGTTTTCAATTGCTTTAAATTTCAGGCTTGTGGTTATTTTCTATTTTCTTAAAAATTTTGCAAAATTAATTCTTAAATTTATCTTTCAAGCTTAAACATTGATGCCTTCTGCCTTTAAAACATTGTGGTAATATATTTTAAAATTTTGAAACTTAATTGTGGCCTTCAGCCATTGGTATTGCACCTCGCATATGTTTGTTCTATCTACCTTGCGGTGATGTTTCTTTTTAATTATTTTATTGCTATCCTAATTGGATTTTTACGTTGTTGACTTTTTAAGATGTCTTGTTTGGAGGCCTTCGGCCGTGAAAGAGTTGCATTCCGTAAAGATCCGGCTATCTACCGCTTTGATTGTAAAAGTGTTATTAAATTTCAATTAATTACAATTAGAAAATGGAACTGACCCCAACCTATTTGGCTCCTTCCACAATCCTAATTACCTGTTCTGCCCATCCGGTTTAGCGGGCGTATCAGGAATGAATTAAATTAAGTTTAACACCACACAGGAAGACGGCTGTAATTCAAGCCGACTTCAATGCACACACGTTGTTGGTCGCGGGAATCTCCCGGGAAGCGATAACCAGGATCAGAGGAAGAGATGTGATGGCAGTTGAGGCTTGATTGTAGGTCAAGTGAGCACTCAACTTTAGTATCCAGGATCGGTGGGCGACGAACTCCGTAACCCTCGCAAGAAGCGCCTCACAACTCCAACCGCGCGTGCACGACGCCAGCGGCTCCGGCCTGACTACGCGCCACGGAGACTTCCTCGCTGCTCCGCCCCAACCGTCTGACCGCCACACGCAGAACACCCGGAAAATATATCCTCCACACCAAAAAGTACTAGTATCGATACACGCTGCTGCTGCCACTCACGGAGAGAAGACAGCAACGCTATGGCGGTAACCGAAGACGAAACAAGACGCCACTGGACTGCAGCCAATGATAAAAGCAAGGCATGACGCGAGCCAGCCACGGCTCAACCCCCCGCCCCCCCCCACTCCTCAAACACGATGCCAGGGGGTGGGGGGGGGGGGGCAAGATGACTCAATCAGCTATCACACTAACGGAATGTCACCTGCCTAAGGTCAACCCGGTACTGCTTACTGGAGCTGTTATCCGTAACCAGCAGATTTCAAGGGCCTACAATGCGCACAATGGTGCAAATCCTCAGAAAACGAGGAATAAATTTACTCAGATTTCCGACACACACCTGCCTACCGGGGAAATTACGAACAAAGACCTGATCTCCTGGCCTCCCTCTAGAGGTTCGCCAATTACGGTTGTAACTCTCAGCTTGTTTATTATGGGCCCTGAGAATATTACGTCTGGCTTGGTCCCAGTTTTCCTTGATGACTTGAGGAGTAATATCCGCCGGAACTAGATCTTGAATTCTCCACAGGTTCGAAAGAGGGGAATTAACAGGATAGGAAAGGATCAAAGAGGTGGCAGTAGCTCTCTAGGCTTCATGATTGGCGGTATTAAAAACAAAACAGCCAAGGAAGACTGGAATCCCACTTACTAGCCGTTTTCTGATGATAAATAATCAAAGCGAATTTAAGATTTAAGTTAACCTCCTACGCAAAAGATCCATGGGGATAATACGGCGTAGTCGTGATATGCTTGACACCGTTCTGAAAACAGAACGCCTTGAAAGGAACCGAAAGGAAGGACGGCGCATTATCACTAACAACTTGCTTATGTGGTCCAAAAACAATGAAAACTTTAGTTGAATGAGAAATAGTGGTTCGGAAGGAGCCAAGTGAATCTGAAGAACGCATCAATATTAACTAGCACGTATCGGTGACCTTTCTTAGTACGAGGTAAGGGTCCTAGATAATCGATATAGAGTTTGTGCATAGGACAGGACTCGCGGTCAGACCTCAACAAACCCTGTTGAAGAGTCTTCTTGGGTTTGGCTACATTACACAATCGACATTGGAATACCATCTCTCTATCATGCAGTGCAGCACTGGTATCCATCGATTTCACGAGTGCCTTCGATCGCGTACGACACTCATTCCTCCTCATGTCGGCGACGCGTATGGGGTTCCCATCACTCTTTGTCGATGCTATTCGCCGGTTATTACTTCCCGCGATTTCGACGGTACAAGTCAATGGGAGGCTTCTAAGACCGATTCCTATACGCCGCTCCGTGCGTCAAGGATGCTCTATGTCTACCTCACTATACCCCATTGCACTTGAGCCGCTCAGCACTGGCCTTACCTCTAGACTGCAGGGTCTCACTTTGCGTGACTACACCTTTCACTGTAGGGCTTATGCGGACGACCTCCTATTTCTCACCTTCTCCACGGGACTCAGTGACGCCATCCAACGGATCCACCAGTATGGACGTATTTCGGGTAGCATCCTTAATGTCCGCAAATCGAATATGGTGCACATCGGGCGTGACCTCCCAGTTATGGCGCCGACTCCACTCCCAGTCAGTACCACCCTTCGTTACTTGTGTATCGAATTTACGAGCTCCATACACCGCACAGTGACCCTCGCTTACCGGCGGCTTTTGCTGTCGATTCGGCACCATGTTCGCGGTCAAGTGCACCGTAACTTAAACCAACTCCAACGTGTGTCCTATGTCAACAAGTATGTCGCCCCTAAACTGCTACACGTCTCCCAGATCCTCCAATGCCGTTACTCCTTGGCCTCCACGTCCAATCAGTCTTTGGATATTTCGTGTCAGCAGGGGCACTTTTCAAAGTCCGCTAGAACACTAACACTACCTCATGCAAAAAGTGGCCTCGAACTTGTCAACGTTCGGACACGATGTTCTGCACTCTTTGTCCATAGTGGCGGGGGCCGGTCCCGTCCTTAACACGCAGTCCCTTGGATATCCTCCGACCAGCTTCTCTTGATCCACCGATCAATGTGGTACCTATTTCTCCATTATCGTACCATCTCGCCTATCGTTTCATATTACTCAGCTACGTTCAGGCCGATGTTCCAGTCACCCGTCCACCCGTACAAAAGGCTATTATCGTTTTTTTATGCTATCTAAGAGGTGCGACTCCATGGTGCTAAAGCACTCTTACATTAACTGGCGAACGGTTTGGGGGTGTGTGCATGCATCTTTTTTACCGTCGTCTGTGTCTGCTCTCTGGTATGTGTTAGTCTATGGCAAAATCCCGATTAATAGTCGGTATTATCGCATAGGACTGGCCACCTCCCCACTCTGCCCTGACTGTCAGCTCGAAGACACCGACGAGCACCATCTTAAGTGCCTCCTAAAGCGAAACGTTTGGCTCCTCATCCAACGAGTCGTGGCCTTTTACCTCCGTGCCCGCCAACGACGGTAACCCCAGATTTCTTGTTGTTGCCCCAGACATTTCACTACCCTCTTGCTAAGCACCATACACTCATCTTGTTTCGAGGACAGGCTTTATAATACCTTTTTCAGAGTGGTCCGCATACAGTACTCGACTTCTGGTACAAAGTTGTGACCACGGATAACTCCCTATCCCGAAAGTCATCTTACCGACAAACTTTTGCCAGTTATCTCCGCAGAGTCTTCCTTGACCCCCCTCGAAGTGGGGGTGTGCCATGCCTACCCTCCACATGATGCAACACTCTTATCCACGTTTTCATGCATCGACAAAAAAATACAAAATGTGTTATATTTTGTTGTATTTAATGCTTTTCTAATATTTTTGTTACATTAAAATCATTTGTACATGTTTAAATTGTATCTTGAAGAATTGTTGCATTGTGTACATATATATGTACAGTTAGTTTGTTCAACAAAGATTATTGCATCAAAAAAAGTCAGATAGAGCGTCTGTCATGTAAGAAGTAGGTCACGGGTTCGAGTCCCGGGCGGGGCACCCATTTTTCAACTGTCCCCGTAGATTTCTTCCAACGCCTGTAAGCATCTAAAGGACTGGGTTGCATTATAATTTCATAGAATCATCGTATCTCTTGTAAAGCCACGCAAGTGCATCATACTTCGCATTTACCCACACTGTGTAAATATAACACACCAATCATGGTAGGCTTTCCGGTTTTTCTGTTTCAGTGTCGTTGTTAGACGAGTCATATTCTTTTCTGGGTATCATTTACAGCACGTATGTTAGAGGTGCGTCAAATTCTAGCTTGTGTCTGGTAGATTCATGATGGATATTACTGTTGAATATTACAAACGCCAAAGGTCTTTGTAAGGTCCTTCCTACAATTTATATAATATGGTTTATTTAAAATTAACAGTCGAATTTGTGCCTAAAGCACATCAGTCTAATTTTGTATAAGTTATTTTGCATCAGTACTGAATTACATGTCGCTTCTTCGTATTACAAACGGTTTTCTTTATGCTTATTTTCAGTGTAACTAACAGGCCTGGGCTATTGATATATTCTCGGTAAGTAGAAGTTACTCTACAGACTATTTTTATGGTTCAAATGGCTCTGAGCACTATGGGACTTAACATCTATGGTCATCAGTCCCCTAGAACTTAGAACTACTTAAACCTAACTAACCTAAGGACAACACACAACACCCAGTCATCACGAGTCAGAGAAAATCCCTGACCCCGCCGGGAATTTCGGCTGGAGAACACCCGCCATTTTCAAGGCAAACTGAAAATGGTGGGGTGTTCTTCCACCGAAATATCGGAGGTCGCTGAAAGTGTTGCCTGGCTGAATTCCCGGAAGTTATTTGAAAGTTTTATACGCCAGGAGAAACTCAGGTCTCACATTCTTTCACTCGTTGCGAGAATATGAATCGTCACAAACAAAAGTTTACTGTTGTTACTCGTATGATCCATCAAGCCAACACTGACGCCCGGTGACGTGATCAGAAGTGTCTCTTCAGGCGCTCCTGGCCGTTGTTTTGGTTATCGGTGTTCCAGGATCTCACCAATTCTTTTATTGTTGTCGTCTGTCCATGTTCTCCTTAGTTTTTCTCACGTCTTTGACCTTCCGCCATTCTGAGCACTGCAACTTTTTCTAGTGAGTATTGCGGTGCTCTCATGATACACCTTAAGTACCTTAATTTCGTTTGCTATAATTCGACCGCCAGAGAAATTCTTTTTTTCACAAAAGTTTCTCAGTGCATGAAATCCAGAGTATCATTTTCCACACCCACATTCGAAAAGAACTGATTTTCTCGCGACTCACTTTTTTTATTCCCCACGACACGCATTCGCACAAAACTATGGGAAAAATCAAAGATTCCGCCATTTTTATTTTGCAATCATAAATGTACAAACACCGTTTGGATCTCAGCTGTTTGTTTACTGACTAGCGGTTTCAATCTGAGCTGCAGATCATCTTCAGGTCTGACGCCGGAAAGTACTGTTCGTCAACAAATTACAAAATAGTGTTAATTTTGAAATTTTTATTGTGGTCGGTAGTGACATTTTCTTCTCCTTCAGCAACTTGCTTCATTTAATTGCAGCAGCTTTTGCAAACTGTGACCTTGTCGTTTCCTCAATGAAAGAGCTTCATTTAACTATCGTAGATCCGAAAAGTTCGTCTTTGTCGGCTTCCTCAATGTCTTCTTAGTCTGTGACATTGGCCTTCATTCCTAATGACAAAATTTTTGTCTTCCTCAGAATTAGATTTAGACTAGACTGTTCAGTATCTTTTAACTTTCTTCCAGGATACTTTTAATGTCTTCTACATTGTCTGCTGCATATATAATCCGAATATCTCAAGTTGTCGATTAATAAAATTTGTGGTACGATCTTATGGAACCAAACTGCTTAGGTCATCGGTCCCTAACGTTACACACGACTTAATCTAAATTAAACTTCCGCTATGGATAACAATCACACCCATGCTCGAGGGTGGGTGGAGGGGGGGGGGGGGGGTGCTCACGGACCGTGACGCCCCTAGACCGCGTGGTTACCCCGCGCGGCGTCGATTAATAGTTGTTGTAGTCTCCAATCGTTCACCCAAATATTATCGGAGTGTTTACATTTCTCGGCCTGCAGCTGATTCTGAAGTTAATTTCTGACAAAGCTGCTTGTGCACTGTTATACAGTTACTAAATTTACTGCCGGCCAAAGTAGCCGAGCGGTTCTAGGCGCTACAGTCTGGAACCATTTACGTACTTCTAAGTTCTAGGGGACTGATGACCTCAGAAGTTAAGTGCAATAGTGCTAGAGCCTTTTCAACCATTTGAAGTAAATTTAGTAGTTTTCCACGGTGTCTCCTACTGTTTGTGGCGGAATAACGGTTTAATAAACTTTTGGAAACGTTGGCTCACTATGTTTTTTAGAGTTTTCTTTGCGCTGAAGTCGTTTAATAAATTTGTTGCGGTAATTTTCAGCTGAAGTTTCTTTGTTTTTAGTAAAATATTCCAGTAAAATTTTCATTCACTGTTTTAACTGCGTTGAATGTTCTTGTGGTTGCTTTAATTTTTGGTTTTAGCTAATAAATTGTGTGAAGTTTCGTTGGTATTGGTATTAGTTGTGGTTTGTAGTTTTAATAAAAGTTGTTTCTTTCTTAGTAGAGAGAGAATTTCGAGACCACTACTGTTAGTTCCATAAATAGTTCAACTTTTGTAACTGAACTTAGGTAACGCAGACGCTTAGTTTTTTCAGTAACTGTAAAATTTTATCATGAGTGAGAACTGTAGGGCTTTTCGTAGGTTTGTGAGTAGTGGGTTACGGTGTGGGAATTGTTCAAAGTATTTTCGTTGGGGGGAATGCAGTGGGGAAGCCAGTGGGTATTCTAGCGTGGTCCTCTCCTGGGAATGCAGAATCTGTAGTAGAAATAAGTTAACAGAGGAGCAGGAGCGTAAGATCTGTGACCTTCAGGGGCAGTTGCAGTACGCAAAGGAGGAACTAGATAGGTTGGGAAGGTGAAGGGTGCTGGGGAATGGGAACTGGCAGTTGTGAAGAAGACAACTAGGAAGAGGAGGTATTCAGAGTTTTACTTTGCGTATATGCAATAGAGTTGACCAACTGAGAGACTTGGTGGAGAGGAGTCTCTTGTAGCTTTAAGTGTAGGAAACATGCAGCAGGCCACAGCAGTTCGAAGGCCAAAGCCAGTTGCGAAGTCTAACATAAAGATGAGGGCTCTATGGCTAGGTAGTTCGCACTGTGGACCACCAGTTGCAGTAAGTGTTGGGGAGGGTGTACCAGGTCACTAGCATTGTGAAGCCTAGTGCAGGCTTGGCTCAGGTGGCTGACACCATAGGAGAGTTAGGTAGGAATTTCACGAAAGAGGATCAGGTAGTGATTGTGGGAGGAGCAGGGAATAGTCCTGATAACGACGGGGATAAGATGTAGATGGTGGCCTGGTAAAGATATCTACAAAAACTGGTGGCACTAATGTGCATTTCGTGCAACAGTTTCAGCGTCATGATCGACCTTATCTTAATGCGGCTGTTAGACGTTTTAGCATGGGCTGGAGAAGCCACTGATGGTGCCAGCTGAGTGTCAATAGACTTTGTTTCATTAGGCATGGCCTGCACCTCAGTAGGTATGGGAAGGGGCGGCTGGCACAGCTTATAGTTGACAGTGTAGTGGGTGGTGATTGGATCACGCATGGAAAAATTCCTGTAGTAGTTGGTGTTAGAGCTACACCTTTTTTACATTGAAGTCAGCTGATAGGTATACCTGCTGTGGAAAGTCCCTCTAACTAAGGAATCGCCTTCAGAGGATATCAGGTATCCAAGTAGAGAAGGAATTAGCATATTTTTTCAAAATATAATAGGTATTAGAGGTGAAATTAGTTAACTACTGATAGATGTTAAATCCGACATTATCAGTATATCAGAGCACCACTTAAATAATTTTACATTCAGAGGCTCCCTTTACCAGGATACAGATTAGCTAGCTCTTTTTCAAGGAGTTCCTTGCGTGGGAGTGGCCATGTACGTAAGAAACAGTCCATAGACTATCAAGGCGGTGCACTGAACAGATATCTGAATGTTGTGCAGGGGCAGTTGAATGTATTGAAATTAAACTTCTAATTGATGTTGTTTATACGTCCCCTAACTCCGACTTCAGAGCATTTCTGCTCAAGCTAGAGAGGTTTCTTGGCTCACTTTATAGGAAGTACCAGAAATTAGTTATATGTGGTGACTTCAATATTAATTTTGTATATGAATGTGCAAGAAAAAGGATGTTGGTAGATCTCCTAAACTCATATGATCTGATGCAGACTGTGTTTTTTATTCAACCAGGGTGCAGGGGAACAGTAGCACAGCTATAGACAATATTTATATTCGTTCTTCATTACTAGACGGGCATTTTGTTAGTAAAAAGGTGAATGGCCTTTCAGAACATGATGCAAAAATTTTAATGCTAGAAGGCTTTTGTACTCAAACAAATGTCACATATATTTACAAACTATGTAGGAAAGCTAATCCAACGCCCATAGAGAGTTTTTCAAACCTCGTTAAGGAGCAAGAATGGCAGGATGTTTATAGTGCCGATAACAAAGATGCCAAATATAATGCTTTCCTTAGCACATTTGTCATGGTCTTTGAGAGTTGCTTTCCATTACTACAAGTAAAAGACAGCATGGGTGGTTGACTAAAAGGATAAGAATATCGTGTAGAAAAAAGCAGGAATTGTACCAAAATGTTAGAAGTGGTCACAATCAAGCTAGGTAGACCATTACAAACAGCATTGTAAGGTGCTTAAAAATGTTATTAGGAAGGCAAACAGTATGTGGTAGGCGAATAGAATAGCTAATTCACAGGATAAAATTTAAACCACATGGTCAGTTGTGAAGGAAGTGTCTGATCCTACAGCACAAGATCGATGATTTAAAGTGAGTTCGTAGTAAAAGTGTTTCTGTTACTGATAAGTCAGATATATGTACAGTATTTAACAATCATCTTCTGAGCCTTGCTGATGAATTAAATAAAAACAGTTCCTACAGGGAATCAAATAACTCTTGGAAAATGTGCTTCCGAGACTGATGTCTGAAATACACGTCTGTTACACTGACAAGGGGGAGATTGAGTTAATAGTTAAATCACCGAAGACTAAGGACTCTCATGGACATGATGGAGTCCTAGCAGAATATTAAAGTACTGTGATGCACATGTTAGCCCTGTACTTAGCCATATTTGTAATTTATCCTTTAAGAATGGTCATTTTCCTGAGTGATAAAAGTACTCAGTAGTGAAGCCGCTTTATAAAATGGGAGAAAGGGATGATGTAGACAATTTCAGACCTATTTCTATACCATCAGTGTTTGCCAAAGTTATTCAAAGGATGTGTATGTAAGGATAGTTGATCATTTTATATAACACAATTTGCAGTCAATTGTACAGTTCGGCTCTAGAAGTCGTTTAATTACTGAAAATGCTATATTCTCTTTTCTCCGTGCGATACAGCATGGATTAAACAAATCGTTTGGAGCGCTAGGCATATATTTTGATTTACATAAGGCGGTTGTTGTGTTGATCACAAAATATTGTCCCATAAGTTGGACTATTACCGAATATGGGAAGTAGCTCACAATTGGTTCACCTTTTACTTTAACAACAGACAGCAAATGGCCATTATTCATTGTGTTGAGAATGGTTGTGATGTGAGGTCTGAGTGGGGTACAGTCAAATAGGGAGTGCCCCAGGGATCAGTGTTGTGGCCACACCTGTTCCTTATTTATATAAATGACATACCCTGTAGTATTACTGGAAATTCTAAAATATTTCTGTTTTCTGATGACGCTACCTCGGTAGTAAAAGATGTTTTGTGCAACACTGGTAGTAAAGAATGTTGTGTACAACACTGGCTCTGTTTCAAATAGTGCCATTCATGACATAAGTTCACGGCTTCTAGAAAATAAACTAACGCTAAATCACAGTAGACAGGATTCAACAAAACCCGACGTTTTAATTTCACAGAACGGGCGTATGACGAGTCAAAATTCAAATTTATAGATATTCAGATAGATAGTAAAATTTCATTGAAAGCTGACTGTCAGGATCTTGTTCAAAGACCTAATGCTACCATTTTTGCTATTCGAACGGTATCTGAAGTAAGTGATCGATCGACCCAGAAATTTGGGTACTTTTCTTATTTTCATTCGTTTATGTCGTATGATATTATATTTTGGGGAACTCTTCCCATTCTAAACGGATATTTTTGGCTCAGAAGCTGGCAGTTCGGGCAATAAGTGGTGTAAGTTCGCGAACCTCTTGTCGACCCCTTTTCACTAGTCTGGGTGTTCTGACATTGCCCCTTCAATATTTATATTCTCTAGTATCGTTTCATGTTAACAGTATCAGCTTATTCCTAAGAATTAGCAGCTTTCATGCAGTTAATGCTCGGCAGTAATCCAGTCCGCATTTGGATTTCACTTCGTTAACTCTTGTGCAGAAAGGTGTGAAGCGTACTGCAGCATCTATTTTCAATCAGCTACTACAGAAAATCAAAAATCTTAGCAATAATACATGCGCTTTCAAATGGAAACTGAAGAGTTTCCTCATAGGTCACTCCTTCTGTTTCGTTGAGGAGTTTCTTGAAAAGTTAATCTGACTCTTATGTTATATTGTTGACTGCGTTTACTTAAACTTATGGCCTGACTTTCTTTGGGTCCATAAATATTTTATTTTACCCGTTATTACTTTTATGTTGTAATTTAATACACTGACTCGTTCCATGACCTTGGAGATTTGCTGCTCAATTTGGTCCCACAGAACAAGAGATAAAATTAAATTAAATTACATAAATTTTAATTCCAGACTCCTTATAGGTTACACCTGCAATACTCATCACGAAATTGTCACACTAACAAAAAGGAGACAATGTATACGTCCCTGTCTAACTCCTTTCTTTATGACGAAATTTCTATATTTTTTTCTGATGCTTCCCTGGTTTCTTGTACTGATTTGTGGATAGCGGCGTAAAGTGCTCTTGTATTCCCATAAAGCCTAGTACTTCCTATATTTTGAGTGGTTTCACAGCCGGTTCTGTGCTACATTGTATGAAAGTCATGAATATGTTTTGTTCATATTCTCTGGCATTTTCCATTGCAAGCAGATGAACGAAATCTAATTATCAGTCTTAAGTTAGTTTGACTCTACATGACAGTTTCTTTAGTAACATTGTTTTACTAGCGGAACTGTCCACGGTTTTTTTATATTTTGTTGGATAAAATCGTTTAATGTTCAGGTCCTTTATCTGATTTTAATTATTACAAAACATTTCCGAGATTTTTTCCTGATATAAATCGTTTAGTTAACGATCAGGTCAATAGTAAGATCGTCACTGGACACTCTTGAATTCTGAACCTACCAACATGCTCCTTACCACCTTATATCGATGCAACCAAACAAGTACATCTTGTCGTTCAAATTCATCAATGCTTCCTCTCGCTATACAGTCCTAATCGAAGATATTAATACACGAGACCAGAATAAAACTGGCTCAGGAAATGTGTAATGCACATTAAGGTAGGCAATGACAATTACATCATCCACGATCAGTTTTACATTGAGGTAACAAATGCCATGGGATACCTCTTGATATCAGGTTGGACCTGTTTAGTGCAAAAATTCGACATGGTATGGGCTCAATAGGTCGTTGATAGTCTCCTACAGAAATACTGAGCCATGCTGCCTATATAACCGTCCATAATTATGAAAGTGTAGCCAGTGAAGAATTTTGTGCACGAACTGACTCCTCGATTATGTCCCAAGTCCGTCTGTCTAGGCGGAGAAATCGTTCGCTCAAATTATCCACAATGTTCCTCAAACTAATCGCGAATGGCCCAATGACATGGCACAACCATAAGAATTCCGTCGTTGTTTGGGAACATAAAGTCCATGAATGACTGCAATTGGTCTCCAACTATACGAACATAACAATTTCCCATGTACATCTGTTTAGGCGATAGTTACGGGACTCGGCTGTTTGATAGAAAATATCAAATTAAACACCTTTCAGCAGGCAATTTTCAACCTTATTATATTAGGCAACCAGTTTCAGCGTGTTAGTACGCAATCTTCAGACCCCTAACAGACGTGTAGGAATAATCTACCTCGCTTGTGATCAAAACAGGGGCCAGAAATACTGGTATTGGTAGATATTTATTACAGTGACCACTCCAACCATGCATAACGGAATAATTTTCCGAAAACTGGCGTTCCTAAAACAAATTCAAATAACTTTTATGTTCATTTGTAGTTTCCTTCATAAATTAATTTACCAAACATACTATCAGTAGGCGAATAAAGACAACGTTATCTTAATATACATTGAAGAACACTTGTATAGTAATCTTCCATGGACGTCAGGAAGTAAATAAAAGCAAAAACAAAAATGATATTCGCGTTTCGAACACAGGGTGGAAAGTGAGAAGGCAGGACGCTAGCCACTCCGTCATCGCTTTGACTGAACTAGTTACTCGCTAAAAGGCACGTTAGTACCTCAAAAACTTTGAGTGTCTCTTCCTGCCACACGATCGAATATCTGCGGGTGAGTTGAGACACGTGTTCACTTATTTTGACTGCTCTTTCACTGAGCGAAGTTACTGGGAAGTTGGCTCGTGGCATTTGCCGTGTTCCCCTTCTCACCTCACTGACACCCAGCCCCAGTCTGAAATTATCGTCGAAGACGACAGCATCGTGTCTTGCCGTACCAGAGGTGCGATAGTTGCATTGCACAAATTTCTGTACAAATGTTATAGTCAGTGTCTGTGAGAAAGTACAAGCATCTTGTTCTGTATAAGGTGACAGATCCAAGTAAATGATAAAAGGAAGGGGGTGAAAGGAAAGAAATGGAAAGGATCATTGATATCCGCTACACCAGGACTTTGTTAGAATCCTAATCAGGCACACAGTTTCACTCTTCACAACTGATGCCGTACGAAGACCTGATGCAGCTCATATGAATACTCCCTTTCCTTCCTTTCGCTTTCGCTCCCTCTCTCCATCAGTTTACGTAATGTGTGTCACGGCTGCAGATTCCGCGAGGTGTCTGTTCTTCTGGACATATCCGAAATAATGAACACCATGCATTCATATAACTGATTAACGTTCAGTGATAATAATAAATACGAGTGGAAATGGATAATTTAAAACTTAAATGTTTCATCTTGTTTAAGTCGTTAAAAAGTGAACCAATATATTTTTTTTTATCGTGTAGTACCAACTCGGCCACCTTCAGGAGTAAAGATAGGAAACCACCACTGTGACGACGAATGTTGTTTCGTCAGGTACGACAACCCCATTTCGAGCTGTTAACAGTGAAGTACTCGAGGCATCTATAAACGCCCGCTGTTCCAAAGATGAAGTGACTTATAGAGCTCGAGGAAGACGTTAGTTTTAATAACTGACTTCGAGGTGTGCACTCCACCTTGGTCGACCAGTAAGCAGCTTGCCCCTGCTACCGCCTGCGCAGCGTTAATCCCAGCGCCGCTGGCGGCTCCGGCCTTTGCCGACTCCGCCTCGGACACCTGACGACGGCAGCTGTAATTTCAGCATGCAAATCACCCCCTGACGCTCATAACCATCCCTCTGCCGTCCTCTGTAGTAGACTGAGGGCGCAGTCCGGGTCCACTCAGTACTTCGCTACTGCTGCCTAAAGAGGGCTGACCAGTACAGCACGACATCAGTTACCTTCGGCGAGGTACACTACTGGACATTAAAATTGCTACACCACGAAGATGACGTGCTACAGACGCGAAATTTAACCGACAGGAAGAAGATGCTGTGATATGCAAATGAGCAGCTTTTCTGAGCATTCAGAGAAGGTTGGCGCCTGTGGCGACACCTACAACGTGCTGACATGAGGAAAGTTTCTAACCGATTTCTCATACACAAACAGCAGTTCACCGGCGTTGCCTAGTGAAACGTTGATGTGATGCCTCGTGTAAGGAGGAGAAATGCGTACCGCCACGTTCCCGATTTTGATAACGGTCGGTTTGTAGCCTATCGCGATTGCAGTTTATCGTATCGCAACATTCCTGCTCGCATTGGTCGAGATCCAATGACTGTTAGCAGAATATGGAATCGGTGGGTTCAGGAGGGTAATACGGAACGCCGTGCTGGATCCCAACGGCCTCGTATCACTAGCACTAGAGATGACAGGCATCCGCATCGCTGTAACGGATGGTGCAGCCACGTCTCGTTCCCTGAGTCAACAGATGGGGACGTTCGCAAGACAACAACAATCTTCACGAACAGTTCGACGACGTTTGCAGCAGCATGGACTATCAACTCGGAGACCATGGCTGCGGTTACCCTTGACGCTGCATCACAGACAGGAGCTCCTGCGATGGTGTACTCAACGACAAACCTGGGTTCGCTTTGACCCTGTGCCCATTACACATGTTGTACAAATGGAGATGATGTTTTAATTACTGACGACGCCTTTGGCATAATTGTTTTTATTACTCTCCATTGCATGATGTAATTTTAGAAGTTTTACTTCTGATGAAGGTATATTGATATGTACCGAAACCTTGGTCAAGAATTTTAATAAATTTTATCCTGCAACTGTTTTTGGCTGTCATCCTTTATTGTGAAGAATTTTAACAGTTGCTGCCGCAGCCATGTTTAAAATCATGCTGGCGATTTGAATATTCCGAGATCCGTAGTGTCAAGAGTGTGGTTTGTTAACGACGTTTCTTTCTCAAATGGTATTCAAATAAGAATCTTGCTGTTGCAGACTTTTCTATGATGGGTATCATGATATAAGAATGAAATATAAGGACATGAGAATTTAAAAGGTTTGTAACCTCTGACAATATGATACACACGTCTTATATAATAAATGTATGACACTTATTGTGAAAACCAGTTGTAATTTTGCAGTTAATGTAATGCATTCATGTAGTGATCTACTACAGACAATGAGAGATGCAGAAAATAAAATTAAATTATTGAAAATAATAATTAGGTTTTGAACATGAGTTGCAAAAGTGTGAGAACACGGTGCCTGCCATTATTCCGCAAATTAGGCTTACGGCGCTCTAAAAGGCGTGTAAACTACGTCGAAAACCTTAGCAATCGTTTTCTCAGAAACGGTCGAGCATCTACTGATAAGCCTAGACACGTCTTAGACCCCTCTTTCACTGAGCGAAGTTGCTGGTAAATAGGGTTATGTGACCTGCCGTCTCCTCTTCGTCAGATGTATGCATGTTGATGCGTGGCGTGTGGAAACTCTTCCAAGTCTCCAGAATGAAATTTTCACTCTGCGGCGGAGTGTGCGCTGATATGAAACTTCCTGGCAGATTTAAAATGTGTGCCGGACCGAGACTTGAACTTGGGACGTTCCCCTTTCGCGGGCACGTGCTCTACCTTCTGAGCTACCCAAGCATGACTCACGTCCCGATCGCAGGAGAGCTTCTGTAAATTTTGGAAGGTAGGAGACGAGGTACTGGCAGAAGTAAAGCTGTGAGAACGGGGCGTGAGTCGTGCTTGGGTAGTTCAGATGGTAGAGCACTTGCCCGCGAAAGGCAAAATTCCCGAGTTCGAGTCTGGGTCCGGCACACAGTTTTAATCTGCCAGGAAGCTTCTTCCAAGTGTGTCTACTCCGACTCCGCTGATTCGTCGCTGCGTCACATCGAGTACCCTTCCTTGTGGCTTCGTCGGCAGGTACCAATCGTGCCTTGGCGTGTCGTTCTTTGGATGACGCCACAGTGGTAAATACGTTTATTGGAAGTACTGCCTTCAATAAATACAAAATAGGTACGGACAATATGATCACGCAAATGAAGGAGGTAGTGAATCGCCTGAGATAATATGTGAAGCACCCAGAAGTCATGGTCGAATGTCAGGTACCTTAAAACACTCACAAAACTATTGCCGTGATGTAAATGGTTGGAGATGCAATGCTCTGTGACTACTAGAGAGCATTAGCCCAGATCACGTAAGAAACAGATTGCCCAATCGCTTTGTCTAGCAGGCAACACTTGTCAGGGAACAGCCACCAGGCGGCAACAGCGTCACATCCTTACTTGTGGCATCAACCACCAGACGGCACTCCGTTCTGTGAAATACACTCCTGGAAATTGAAATAAGAACACCGTGAATTCATTGTCCCAGGAAGGGGAAACTTTATTGACACATTCCTGGGGTCAGATACATCACATGATCACACTGACAGAACCACAGGCACATAGACACAGGCAACAGAGCATGCACAATGTCGGCACTAGTACAGTGTATATCCACCTTTCGCAGCAATGCAGGCTGCTATTCTCCCATGGAGACGATCGTAGAGATGCTGGATGTAGTCCTGTGGAACGGCTTGCCATGCCATTTCCACCTGGCGCCTCAGTTGGACCAGCGTTCGTGCTGGACGTGCAGACCGCGTGAGACGACGCTTCATCCAGTCTCAAACATGCTCAATGGGGGACAGATCCGGAGATCTTGCTGCCCAGGGTAGTTGACTTACACCTTCTAGAGCACGTTGGGTGGCACGGGATACATGCGGACGTGCATTGTCCTGTTGGAACAGCAAGTTCCCTTGCCGGTCTAGGAATGGTAGAACGATGGGTTCGATGACGGTTTGGATGTACCGTGCTCTATTCAGTGTCCCCTCGACGATCACCAGTGGTGTACGGCCAGTGTAGGAGATCGCTCGCCACACCATGATGCCGGGTGTTGGCCCTGTGTGCCTCGGTCGTATGCAGTCCTGATTGTGGCGCTCACCTGCACGGCGCCAAACACGCATACGACCATCATTGGCACCAAGGCAGAAGCGACTCTCATCGCTGAAGACGACACGTCTCCATTCGTCCCTCCATTCACGCCTGTCGCCACACTACTGGAGGCGGGCTGCACGATGTTGGGGTGTGAGCGGAAGACGGCCTAACGGTGTGCGGGACCGTAGCCCAGCTTCATGGAGACGGTTGCGAATGGTCCTCGCCGATACCCCAGGAGCAACAGTGTCCCTAATTTGCTGGGAAGTGGCGGTGCGGTCCCCTACGGCACTGCGTAGGATCCTACGGTCTTGGCGTGCATCCGTGCGTCGCTGCGGTCCGGTCCCAGGTCGACGGGCACGTGCACCTTCCGCCGACCACTGGCGACAACATCGATGTACTGTGGAGACCTCACGCCCCACGTGTTGAGCAGTTCGGCGGTACGTCCACCCGGCCTCCCGCATGCCCACTATACGCCCTCGCTCAAAGTCCGTCAACTGCACATACGGTTCACGTCCACGCTGTCGCGGCATGCTACCAGTGTTAAAGACTGCGATGGAGCTCCGTATGCCACGGCAAACTGGCTGACACTGACGGCGGCGGTGCACAAATGCTGCGCAGCTAGCGCCATTCGACGGCCAACACCGCGGTTCCTGGTGTGTCCGCTGTGCCGTGCGTGTGATCATTGCTTGTACAGCCCTCTCGCAGTGTCCGGAGCAAGTATGGTGGGTCTGACACACCGGTGTCAATGTGTTCTTTTTTCCATTTCCAGGAGTGTATGTGGCAACATCGTCCGAACGCATGCAGCTTTCCACCATTTGGCGTCTGTGAAGTACAGCTGTTTCTGACATACCGGTGGTAGTGGATAGAGTCGTCATGCCGAGGGCCTGCGAGTATATCAACTGTGGAAGGAGTAGACGGACAAATCCTGAACTAAAAATGTTCAGATTTCCCGTCAAAGATAAAGAAAGGTTACGGGAGTGGATTTTAAATTCAGCTAAATAAATAAATTAGTTACGAGTAAGAATTAATAAAGAGCCCTAAGCATTCGATCCTATCTCAATTTTGTCTATCATATATTCTGATATAAGGTGGCAGCCCTTCCTGTACAAGAATCATATCATACAATTTTTAAATGAAATCTTTGCTGCGATTTGGACTTTTTTAAACTGTTTATTCACTTCACTGTTGTAATTTTGGCTGTAGAGGCATTTTTGTGTGCAATGTGAAAACTGAAACCAATATAAGATATGGATAACAAAATGCAAAGCATATTGTGGTAACATTTGGTATACAATTTAAGAAGCATTGCCTTACAAGACCTTTCCCTTAGTACTTTAAAATGGTTCTGGAGCTGAAATCGCAACAGTGAAATAAATGAATAATAGCCGTTATCTAACTGCTAGGTCATCGGACCCTCTATATCCTGGCTATATACTACAGCGAACGAAATGAACGAGTGTGAAACCTCATTTACACTGCAGCAAACGAGTATTCATAGATAATTCGCTAGTTTTCATTGCCATTCGTTTATAATTGTGAACAAGCATTTATACTGGAATGAAGGGAGGAGAATAGAAGAGAACGAGCATAACATGCAAACTATAGACGCTGCCTATTTCAATTTCTTTTTATCTGTGCGCTAATAATCCTCACACAGCTTTCACTCGAAAACAACACTACTTATAGTAACAGGTCTGCGCGAGTGCGTATATCCCCAGTAAGAACTGTGTTGCAGATAAAAGCGTACGTCTGTTGCGAATATTTGCGGGTTATCTTTAAACTGTAAAAAATTAAATTTTTAACATGATTATGATTTGCCGTCTGTGGCTCTCCAAAGTTGACACCGCCAAAATATGCTCGAAAAACACGTTTTCACTTGTATATTACAGCGTTTGCAGCCCCCTTTCAACAACAGTCCCAAATTCATCGTTTTGTGCCACTCTTATATCATTTACGATAAGTTACATGCAAAATAAAAGAATTTAAATTTGAAATGACTGTCACTGACATATGTCCAACATTAATTCGCATCATAACGGAGTGCGGATTTGGAAAACTTCCTAGTGTTAACCTGCACGTGGATATCTTTTTAACCACAATAATCCGTATGAGAAGAGCTGTATAGCAAAGAGGAAATAGACGGCATGGAAGGCGAGTGTAAAACCTACAGGATGTTTCAAAAATGACCGGTATATTTGAAACGGCAATAAAAACTAAACGAGCAGCGATAGAAATACACCGTTTATTGCAATATGCTTGGGACAACAGTACATTTTCAGGCAGACAAACTTTCGAAATTACAGTAGTTACAATTTTCAACAACAGATGGCGCTGCGGTCTTGGAAACTCTATAGTACCATATTTTCCAGATATCCACCATGCGTAGCAATAATATGGCGTAGTCTCTGAATGAAATTACCCGAAACCTTTGATAACGTGTCTGGCGGAATGGCTTCACATGCAGATGAGATGTACTGCTTCAGCTGTTCAATTGTTTCTGGATTCTGGCGGTACACCTGGTCTTTCAAGTGTCCCCACAGAAAGAAGTCACAGGGGTTCATGTATGGCGAATAGGGAGACCAATCCACGCCGCCTCCTGTATGTTTCGGATAGCTCAAAGCAATCACACGATCATCGAAATATTCATTCAGGAAATTAAAGACGTCGGCCGTGCGATGTGGCCGGGCACCATCTTGCATAAACCACGAGGTGTTCGCAGTGTCGTCTAAGGCAGTTTGTACCGCCACAAATTCACGAAGAATGTCCAGATAGCGTGATGCAGTAATCGTTTCGGATCTGAAAAATGGGCGAATGATTCCTTTGGAAGAAATGGCGGCCCAGACCAGTACTTTTTGAGGATGCAGTGACGATGGGACTGCAACATGGGGCTTTTCGGTTCCCCATATGCGCCAGTTCTGTTTATTGACGAAGCCGTCCAGGTAAAAATAAGCTTCGTCAGAAATCAAATGCTGCCCACATGCATATCGCTGTCATCAATCCTGTGCACTATATCGTTAGCGAATGTCTCTCGTGCAGCAATGGTAGTGGCGCTGAGGGGTTGCTGCGTTTGAATTTTATGGATAGAGGTGTAAACTCTGGCGCATGAGACGATACGTGGACGTTGGCGTCATTTGGACCGCAGCTGCAACACGGCGAACGGAAACCCGAGGCCACGGTTGGATCACCTGCTGCACTAGCTGCGCGTTGCCCTCTGTGGTTGCCGTACGCGGTCGCCCTACCTTTCCAGCACGTTCATCCGTCACGTTCCCAGTCCGTTGAAATTTTTCAAACAGATCCTTTATTGTATCGCTTTTCGGCCCTTTGGTTACATTAAACCTCCATTGAAAACTTCGTCTTGTTGCAACAACACTGTGTTCTAGGCGGTGGAATTCCAACACCAGAAAAATCCTCTGTTCTGATGAATAAACCATGTTGTCTACAGCACACTTGCACGTTGTGAACAGCACACGCTTACAGCAGAAAGACGACGTACAGAATGGCGCACCCACAGACTGTGTTGTCTTCTATATCGTTCACATCACTTGCAGCGCCATCTGTTGTTGGAAATTGTAACTACTGTAATTTCGAAAGTTTGTCCGCCTGAAAATGTACTGTTGTCCCAAGCATATTGCAACAGACTGTGTATTTCTATCGCTGCTCGTTTAGCTTTTATTGCCGTTTCAAATATACCGATCATTTTTGAAACACCCTGTATGTGACTGCAATACAGTCTGCATTTCAACAGTAGCTCGCGAGAAATGTTTTTGTGTTACTTTTCATTTATTTCATTTCGCATATGAGTGTGAGAAATAAACTTGGTTTGTAGAATTACAGGAGCTAATCTACATTCTTATATAGAAAACTCGGGAAAAACCACAGCCGATGATGAGCTACAGTCAGCAGTGTGACGAATGCATTTCGCGCGCTGCGCTCTAGCCGAACGCAAATCAGCGTCATTCACGTCACCGAAGATACAGCGTTGCCAATTCCGCGACATGGACAGGTCAGTTAGCATTGTAGCGCCGCCTGCGACATCTGTTGACCGACGGGAAAACTATTTTTTCGGTTGCCTGTTCTGCCGTGAGGACGGTCAATCTGTTTCTTACGTGATCTGGGGCATTAGTGTTTAGTATTGTTACCGGATCTGGTGGGGAATATAAGGGGCGAATGTTGAGTGATATGTATCAAGGACACGAAAACGCCTCCCAGTAGTGTAAGAGAACATTAGTACCACCTGTTGAAGACTGAAAGGAGCTCTATTCTCTGACTGTTTGGCAGGCTGGCAGACTCGTGCAACGTCCATACTTTTCGGATATTCGAATGTGACAAAGTCCCTATGATAGTGGGCTGCATGGGGACGTGAGGGCATCCGTACCCATCGTCAGAGTTTCAATAAACCACATCTAAGCTCCACCGGGAGGACCGCGCCCAAGGCACATCGTACCATTCCACATCTTCGCCTGGCGATTGAGATTTAATAATGGTCCCCAAGGAATATTGCGTGTCGTCCTGCACCAATCGTAGGAGAATAGCGGCAGCCACACGAGAGAAGCACCGTTCCAGGCCTAGGTTGCTGTAGCCTCCACAGCAAGCATGGACTGCACATGAACGTCGTCTGGCAGATCTGCGCTAACCTGTAACACCATAGTCGACGAGAGTGGCGGAAACCTGGGTAAAGGTCCAGCTCTTCAGATGTATTGGAGAGCCACTGCCGTGTTACACATGGCGTTATGCTGTGCGCAGGCCTCGACTATGACTTCAGGTCACAGATGGTAGTGATTGAACGACATCTGACGGCACAGTACGTTGGTCTCATCTTTTTGCAGGTCACTTGACACGGGTCTCTGAACTGTCTCCGGCATATTGAGGTATTCCCGTGGCCGCCAAAATCCACAGATCTGGCCCCAACAGAACGCGTTTCCTACGTCCATTTCTTCCAACTCGTCTGTCCATCTCCCTTCCTTAGACCTTCAGCCTTGCTTAGTGTTATTATTATTGGTGTTTTGCCCTTAAAGAGCGTAGTTGGACTAAACTGCGTGGCCAGTTCCTTTTTCTGCCTTCCTTGCTGCCCAAACTTCCCTCACGCTCTCGCTGTGTTTCTGTATCCGGTCCTCTGTGCATGTTTCTTGTCGGCTTCGTGTCATCGGATTCATCTTGGTTGCCTTTTTAGTAGCGCATATTTCTTTCATCTTCCAGCTGTGACCTTGCTTGCGTTCTTTGGTCCATTTTACGCCTGTTCACTTGTCAGAGTGTATCTCAAGTAGTTTTCTTAATGATGTTCCTGAATTTTATTCTGTCGTTTATTGTGTCTGGTGTGATGTTGAGTTGGTTCAGGTAGTTTATTACCTGTGACACCCATTTGTTGTTTATAGCGTTTACCTAGTCAAAGATCTGTTTGGTCAGTCTGTCTGATAGCATTCTGTATAGGTGTCCATAGAATTGTAGTCTGCGTTTTCTAATCTTCTCTGTGATTGTCTCCGTATGTTTGTATAGCTCCTCTTGTAGATTTCTTGATCTATATTCCATTGCTGTTAGTTGCGCCAAATATTTTCCTAATATTTTCCGTTCTACTTTTTCTAGTTGTCTGATACGTGTATGCCCTGGGATCAGTGTGGTCTCTGCTGCATACAGTGCCTCAGGGAGTACCACCGTGTCGTAGTGGCGTAATTTGATTTTTTGTGAGATAGACTTCTTGTTGTAATGATTCCACGTTAGTTTGTATGCCTTGTCCAGTTTAGTTGTTTAATGTTCGTGTGTGTGTGTGTGTGTGTGTGTGTGTGTGTGTGTGTGTGTGTGTGCGTGTGTTTGCATGTGTGTGTTAAAGCTATATAGCCTACATGTGTCTAATACGTATGTTGATATGTTAAAAAGTATACTGTCTATATGTGTCTAAATGGTGATTACATAACGTGTAAAAATTTGAAATCGGGAAGGTTCATTTTGAGGTCTTTGATAGCCATGTTTACCCTTTACATATTTCACACACATGTATATATTAAAAACATACACGTGGCGTAGTATTAGGCACCTAAAAACACACCCGTATTACAATTCAACGCTACGTCAAACTTTCAAAGCAATCGGTAAAGAACTTTCGGATTTTGAACAAACGAACATTTACATTTTTATTCATGTAGATTCAGTATTGAATATCTACGAGTGTGCTACAGCAATGCGGCGTGGCAATTTCAATGCGTACGAGCCCTGCAGATACGTACGTGCGAACAAACTACCAATTACTGATGTTACTTTACTTTTTCGAGGTGATAATTTAAACTTTATGACTACCTTTCCTGTAGCACGAAGCAGCGACAGATCGAGTCGAGCAGCTGTGGAACCGGGAGCCCGGCAGATAGCCTCGCGCTCTTGTTTACTCTTCTTTCAGACAAGTTGGTCTCGATCTGTAAGTGAGAGAACAAACCGGGCGCGCCTGTCCCAGAGGTGTCGCCCAGCTCGCGGACTACAACACCCCTCTCCCCTCTCCCGCCACCTTCCCCCAGGCACACTTTGTTGTTCGGATCCCGCGGCGCCCCTCTCCCTCCACGGCGGTGTTTGTTGTTGCAGAAACAATCAGGCGCGGCGCGGCCTCCCCGGACGGCAAACACTGTAGCCGCCGTCGCGGATGCCCCCGGTCCCGGCTTGTCTCACTCACGCTCTGCCTCTGCCCTCCGAGGTTCTTCGCGAGAATCTCGAGGCGGCGAGAAACACTAGCAATGATCACGGCACAATAGCTCCGTGAGGTTTCCGTACTGTGCTCAGAATAATCAAAGTCCAGGACTACTAAGTTCTGAATAGAGTGGCTACATAATACACTCACTGAAACGTGTGCTCTGTCTGCCAATGCTGAAAGTTCGTACAACAGACTCACTTGACGGAACGCTACCAACCTCATACTACTGTGTTCGAATGAAATCTTGCCTGTTTTCATGTCGCGTTATTTCCAATAAAATATACGAACTTTCAGCATCATATCAGATGCTACATTCACAATCACTGATAGTATGTCAGCCCTACGACTGACTAGAAACCATCAGAATAGTTGTAACAAACTCATTGTTGTTACTCTTGTTGTGGTCTTCAGTCCTGAGACTGGTTTGATGCAGTTCTCCATGCTACTCTATCCTGTGCAAGCTTCTTCATCTCCCAGTACCTACTGCAGCCTACATCCTTCTGAATCTGCTTAGTGTATTCATCTCTTGGTCTCCCTCTACGATTTTTACCCTCCACGCTGCCCTCTAGTACTAAATTGGTGATCCTTTGATGCCTCAGAACATGTCCTACCAACCGATCCCTTCTTCTAGTCAAGTTGTGCCACAAACTCCTCATTCCCCAATCCTTAGTTATGTGATCTACCCATCTAATCTTCAGAATTCTTCTGTAGCATCACATTTCGAAAGCTTCTGTTCTTGTCTAAACTATTTATCGTCCATGTTTCACTTCCATACATGCCTACACCCCACACAAATACTTTCAGAAACGACTTCCTGCCACTTAAACCAATACTCGATGTTAACAAATTTCTCTTCTTCAGAAACGCTTTCCTTGCCATTGCCATTCTACATCTTATATCCTCTCTAGTTCGACAGTCATCAGTTATTTTGCTCCCCAAATAGCAAAACTCCTTTACTACTTTAAGTGTCTCTTTTCCTAATCTAATTCCCTCAGCATCACCAGACTTAATTCGACTACATTCCATTATCCTCGTTTTGCTTTTGTTGATGTTCATCTTATACCCTCCTTTCAAGACACTGTCCATTCCGTTCAACTGCTCTTCCAAGTCCTTTGCTATCTCTGACAGAATTACAATATCATCGACCACACCATCAAATCTCAAAGTTTTTATTTCTTCTCCATGGATTTTAATACCTACTCCGAATTTTTCTTTTGTTTCCTTTACTGCTTGCTCAATATACACATTGAATAACATCGGGGCGAGGCTACAACCCTGTCTCACTCCTTCCCAGCCGCTGCTTCCCTTTCATGCCTATCGGCTCTTATAACTGCCATCTGGTCTCTGTGCTAATTGTGAAGAGCCTTTCGCTCCCTGCATTTCACCCCTGCCACCTTTAGAATTTGAAAGTGAGTATTCCAGTCAACATTGTCAAAAGCTTTTTCTAAGTCTACAAATGCTAGAAACGTAGGTTTGCCCATCTTAATCTATTTTCCAAATAAGTCGTAGGGTCAGTATTGCCTCACGTGTTCCAACATTTCTACGGAATCCAAATGGATCTTCCCCGAGGTCAGCTTCTACCACTTTTTCCATTCGCCTGTAAAGAATTCGCGTTAGTATTTTGCAGCTGTGACTTATTAATCTGATAGTTCGGTAATTTTCACATCTGTCAACACCAGTTTTCTTTGGGATTGGAATTATTCTTGAAGTCTGAGGGTATTTCGCCTGTCTCATACATCTTGCTCACCAGATGGTAGAGTTTTGTCAGGACTGGCTCTCCCAAGGCCGTCAGTAGTTCCAATGGAATGTTGTCTACTCCCGGGGCCTTGTTTCGACTCAGGTCTTTCAGTGCTCTGTCAAACTCTTCACGCAGTATCGTATCTCCCATTTCATCTTCATCTACATCCTCTTCCATTTCCATAATATTGTCCTCAAGTACATCGCACTTGTATAGACTATATACTCCTTCCACCTTTCTGTTTTCCCTTCTTTGCTTAGAACTGGGTTTCCGTCCGAGCTCTTGATATTCGTACAAGTGGTTCTCTTTTCTCCAAAGGTCTCTTTAATTTTTCTGTAGGCAGTATCTATCTTACCCCTAGTGAGATAAGCCTCTACATCCTTACATTTGTCCTCTAGCCATCCCTGCTTAGCCATTTTGCACTTCCTTTCGATCTCATTTTTGAGACGTTTGTATTCCTTTTCGCCTGCTTCATCAAACCCATAGTTGCGGCAATTATCGACGTTGTTTTTCGGGCGCAGATGAACTATCGCAACATTATTATGGTGGGATGCCTAAGAATCAACAAGTAGATGGCCTCGGAAAGCTAGCACCTCTATATGGAGCTATTAAATATGATAAACCCCTTCTCAGAGACATGATACCATGCTCAGAAAGCGGTTGCCATCAGACAGGCAAGAGGAATGGTCGACGACAGCTGAAATCAAAGGCAGCCACTATGCTCTAATCATCCCATGACCTTGACGATTTACTCACTGGAATTTCAACAAATACTTCCTTCTGCTCAACATAAACGCCACCGCTCTATGTGAGAGGAAGAAGATCCAAAACATGCACTCCTACCTGGTCCTCCAAATACGTATCACATAACCGCACTTCCAAGCGACATTCGGACTCTTGGTCATCAGTTCCCAAGCAACCTCCAGACACTGTTAGCATCCACCGTCATAGCAACGTATAAAATACTGTACGACTTCGTCAACGGTGCCAACGTGCCGATATACCTCCATGCGCTGCTAATATAATGCTCTTGGTAATTAAAATGCCAGAGGAAGACCAAAGCTCAGTTAACCGACTACATTCCCACGTGCTGCTCAGCAGGATGTGGGTCAGCCTATAAATGTATGTCAGTATCCACCTCCTACATGTATGTGTCGGAACACTGGCGTATCTATATGTATGGCTGTAACAGCCACATCTGTTTCTTGTATACTGTTCTCATGTTCTGTCTTCGTGGTACTTCTTGTAGACCTCCACAAATATTCAATTTTCTGTCAGCAGATTTCGAAACAATTTTTAAGGTACATAAAAAATTAATTGCTAATTTAGATACACAGTCATTAATATCGACTGAATTGGTGATATCCCGAATGTTTACCAATGGCGATGTATCATTTCTTATTTTGTTACCAGTAAAATTTTTATAGCATAATACCTCTGTGTAGCCTGTGTTACGTTTCCATCTTGTTTACTCGTTATCAGTAGTGCTCGGATTTATAAGCACTGAGAAGTATTAATATAACCATGCATCTATGCATTAAAAATCTGATAAATTCTCTAAAAACTTTAAAATATGCATAATAAATACAATTCATTATTTCAACTTTCTCACATCTTTTAATTCTCCTAAAATTATCTCATTATACAATTATTCTTAAAACATTAATTAACGAAGTTAATTTTTATTACTGTCTGTTTGTCTCTTTCTCTCAGTCTATTTTAGCATCAGTTGCTTTTATTGCAAGAAACATTCAAATACTTTTCACAGTTTTCTGGAAGAAATGATTTCCTTCTGTCACGTAAAATGTTTTTATACGATGAGAAAGATCTCTCTACATCACACGAAGTCACAGGACAGTACCAGGCTATGTCACTTACAGAAAAACCATTAAGCTGTTTTTCAGATTCTCCTTGTAACACTTAATTCACATCCCGAAGAAACATTAAACCTGGATTCCTTGCTTCAGTTTTCTCAGTTCTGTTGCGAAGACACTTTCCTATTTCTCCTGGTATGTCTCCGACGACAGCAGTTTGGTAGACCTCAAGGGAAGAAAATAGAGGCATTGCTTTTTCTTCCAAACGTGTGATTGTGGCTGTGAGTTTGCTGAAATAGGTCCTAATAAACACTAATTTACTCTGGAGACTCTCCTCATTGCAAACACTAATTGCAGCTGGGATACTTGCTGCTTCGTTTCTGTCCATCACGTCCACCACCCTTTGCACGTCTTCTAAACGCTCACTGTAATACAAAGCTGCTTCTAGCTATGTTACCCACCTCGTGATGATAGGCTGTGGGGGTGAACGAATACCTGGAATCATTTCAGTAAATAATTTTACTCTTGATGGCGCCTTCACAAACACTTTTTTCACCGAGGAAATTAAGGCATCTAATTCCGGAAAATACGCTCGAACTTCTTCAGCCACTCGGTGAAGAGCATGTACTAAACAAGTTATGTGAACTGCCATGGATTAAATGTCTGCAAATCTTATATATATATATATATATATATATATATATATATATATATATATATATATATATATATATATATATATGCTGCATCTACAACTATCACCAGGAATTTTTCCTTGTTTTCTCTAGCGGGCCACAAAACACGTAATGCATCACGAACAACCCTAGCAATAGTAGAATGGTTTGTTTTTTCCAGTACTCTGGAGACCATGAGATGAGGTGTTCCTGGTTCAGATTCCACCATTTTTCCGACGACAACGTTGGCAATATATCTTCCACATGAGTCAGTCGTTTCATCTACAGATAACCACACGTTTGAATCCCCAATGTCATCTCTGATCTCTTGTATTACCTGAAAAGAATTATTTTATTGAAAATTTATAAAGAAAAGCTAAGGTAATAAGGGTCTCACTTTGGGGGGGGGGGGGAGGGGGGGCGGACCACAAGTATAAAATGGGCGGGGGGGGAGGATAACAAAAAATACTAAAAATGTTTCTTGATCGTAACCTCTTTGACACTACAGGCCATACGAAACTGTATGTTTCGATTTTAAAATATTTTTGTGTAATAGATTTAAAATGCTTAAAAAAATGAAAGGTTTTAATGAAACTTAAATGTAGGGCGGGGGATATGGGGTTAGCTGACATGCAAACTAATTTCGTTACATAAATATTTAAACTTACCTCTTTGTAAACTTTGCCAAGATAGTTTTTCCTTATTGTTGATTCATCATGAACTTTTCGTTTGGTATATTTTTCGAGGAACCCTCGAAATTCCACATTATTTAATTTATTGACAGGGATGTTGGCTGAAACTAAAGCGTTGCAGAGATCTTCCAAAAAATTTTCATTGCCATGATTTCCGCTTCTGCTTGCAGAAAATGCTGCTGGTAAGGTTGTCTGGATGTTGGAGATATTTTTATTAGTAGCATTTCTATGAGCAGCTGTTTTTAAATGTTGTGTAATCTGATATTTTTTATCACAGGGCACCTATAACAATGGTATAAAAATAAAGTGAGTTTATTTTCATTAAGTGAGAAACTAACTCGTAAATCACACTGATTTTTAACTTTGAGAAAGCAAAAATTGAACTTACGTGCTTCTCACACGCCTGGCACAATGCTACATTTCCATCTGTTGTTAGAGTAGGATTTCCATCAATCCTCTGTCGAAGTAAATAAGCTTTATTGTTCTTCACCTTCGGCATGGTGGTAATATGGCCTCCTCCTGCTCACAATTCAGAAATCACGAAGAACAGCACGCTAGATACTGATTTATAGGTAGCTGACAATGGGACTTCTTCATTCTTGGAAATGTCATTGTTGCCGCCGGCGGCTTCGTTTGTTACACAAAACAAACCGTACTGACTTTTATGACGCGATGGCCGACCGAACTTTAAAGGTTTGCCGCATGGTTGTTGATCGCTATTTAGTTTTTCTTAAGCTGTCGAGAGACATATTTACATATTTTTATCGTACACGAACCGCTCACTATCATACAAATATGCAGAAACCCTAGCTCAAGTTATCAGTATACTGTCGATGCGAAATTTCATTTATGACGGAATCTGTCCTTTGTTAAGCAACTTAAGCTAATATATACTCTGAATTGTCAAAAAAACTTCAGTATATTATTTTCAGTGTTCAGATGCCTGTATGGACGCGTACCGACAGCCAAAAAATTATAAGCTTTCCACATCTCCCTCCATCATCGGCCGACCGGGGTGGGCGAGCGGTTCTAGGCGCTACAGTCTGGAGCCACGCGACCTCTACGGTCGCAGATTGGAATCCTACCTCGGGCATGGATGTGTGTGATGTTCTTACGTTAGTTAGGTTTAAGTAGTTCTAAGTTCTAGGAGACTGATGACCTCAGAAGTTAAGTCCCATAGTGCTCAGAGGCATTTGAACCATTTGAACCTCCATCATCAAGTATCTGTACTGGTATTCGCTCAATGCTCAGTGTCCGCCAGTATGCCCTAATAAACAAATACCCCCCACTCTCAGTTAAAACTAATCTCGGCCCCGCCATCATGAGCGTACACCCTGCCAGCCATGAAAGTCAGTGGTTTTGCACTCCTGTTGATGTCGGTGGAGAAAGCTGTCGGAAGCTTGTATACTTTATCCGAAATCACAGGACTGAATGTGACACTTTATTCAGGCATGTTGCAGCAAATGGCAGTACAGTAATACCATGCCTGTGGCGTACATTGATTGAAATGTTATGTGTACAGGAGCTTCGTTTCAATAAAGAAGTTAGTCCTTGCTAGATGTGAAGAAAAATTGTGAGTACAGAAGGATACACCATGAGAAGGTGGTATGATTGTTAGACCGGCTCTAACAAACAGACCGATGTCAACGTCTAAAATCCGGAAACAGGTTAGAGCCACAGTGACACCAAGAACAGTCGGTGTCAGTTCTGTAAGCTGCGACGAGGTGTCAGGTTTCCAAGGGCCATTTCTTGCTGACACTACTACATACTATAGAAACTTGAGAGGTTCCATACCGTCTTTTGCATGTCGCCCCTCATTCTCATCAATTTGTTAATGTTCTATGTCATTGCACGGTGGTAACAGTCCGAATAAGGTTATTGTGTCGATAATCATGTGCCTTTATGTTCTGATGTATCTCATTGTAATATTTAACCCGCATATAATTCCATAGATATACGCAGAATCTCATCTCCTGTTGCTTATGACAAAGTTCTCTTTCTTTCTCTGAGTATATTACGATTTTTATTAAATTATTGTGAGTGTGCACTCCTTATTTTACCAACTAGCAGCGTTCACCATCATTTCCTTCCGTTACCGTTGTGTGCATAGTTAATTAAGTGGTAGATAAGGAGAGGATCGAGTGCATGTCTCGTTCTCATGCAAAATACGTCTGAATTAAAGAGGTACAAACTCTTCTCCACCCCAGCACCTCGCAAACTTATATGATAGTGAGCCAGACTCAAGTAAGAGACTAAGTAGGCACCTTTCATTTTCAGCCTTATTTCTCGATTGTGTGCGACTTTCGAAATACGTATGTATCCAATACGTGCACTCCTGACGTTCGAAGCTAGTGGACATAGAAACATGACTTATTTTATCACTTTTGCAGGTAGGCTGTATAATCGTCATACAGTTTCGAGAGTCGGAATCTCTGATGTCTTACCGTTCATGAACACGATAGCAAGTGGCTTATTCCAGGAAGTTAATGCAAGTAGCCACGCTGTAGTTCGAAACCACAAAGATCTTGAGGATTGTCCGGCTTGGCCTGTCAATTCCCCTAAATTGTCACCAATAGAGACTGTCTAGAATGTGATCACAAGTATACTTTAGTACTGCTCCATCCAGCAATCTCCATTAACAGATGCAATATGTTTCAGACATGGGAAGGGAGCCTTCAGGATGACATTCAGAAGGTGCTTACTACTGTGCCACAAGGAATAAGTTCGTAGTGGAAATAAAATTTAGTCATTTAATAGCTGTTCTGCGATTATCATTCCTCTGAGTTTCAAGAATATCGAAATATTGTTACGGTAACACTTTCATTTCAAAAATAGTTCAAACGGCTCTGAGCACTATGGGACTTAATTTCTGAGGTAATCAGTCCATAGAACTTAGAACTACTTAAACGTAACTAACCTAAGGACATCACACACATCCACGCCCGAGGCAGGATTCGAACCTGCGACCGTAGCGGTCGTGCAGCTCCAGACTCTAGCGCCTAGAACCGCTCGGCCACTCCGGCCGGCACACTTTCATTACCTTCAGTATATATAATGAAAGGATAGTTGCTACTCACCATATAGTGCCTGACGAGAGAGACGACCAGTTTGTGGGGATAAGGAGGAGGCTGGGGGACAGTGGGAGAGATAGCATGGTAGGGGTGGGGACAGTTATGTGCTGCTTGTGGGATCAGAGAGGGACTTTTCCCATACATCCTCCCAACACCAACCTCTGCAGTCTGGTCGCAAACATGACCTGTCCTATCAAAGGCAGGGGTACCTGTGAAACAACTCATACGAAGTGCAAGTTGAGCTGCAACCAATGTGTTGCATTCTATGTGGCCATGACAACCGACAAGCAGCCTGTCCACATGAATGGCAACCAACAGTCTGTGTCCAATAAACAGCTGAACCATCCTGTTGCTGGGTACGCCACCCAACACGATGTTCTCCATTCCAATGACTGCTTCAGTGCATGTGCCATCTGGACCCTCCCCACTAACGCCAGTTGTTATGAACTGCGCAGATGCAATATTACTACTTTCCCATGACCCTCCTGGCCGCAACCTTCGTTAGTCATTGTCCTTACGCATCCAGGCCCCTCCTTGTTCCTTTTGCATCACTATACAGCCCTCTATTCCACCAACACATCCATTCTTTTTACTTCTCTCCTTTTCCAATACCTCCCTCTCTCCCTACTGGACATAGCTGCGCTACCCTCTCTGCACCTCATCCCTCCTCGCTCCCACAAGCAGCAGTTTGCAGTCTCGCACCCCTATCCAGCTATCCCGCTCCCCACCCCAGTCTTCTCCTAACCCTCACCACCTGTTTGCCTCTCACATCATGCACTGCTGCTCACATCTGGCTTCAGCTGCAGAAACTGTGAGCATGTTTGTGTGAGTTGCATTTGTGTGTGTGTTTATTTTCGACAAGGCCATGTTGGCCGGAAGCTCACTTTACGACAGTCTTTTTATTGTGTCTATCTGCGACTCAGCATCTCCACTATGTGGTGAGTAGCAACTATCTTTTCCATAATATTTTTACATTCCAACCTGGAGTTTTCATCGTTATATATGGTGTACATTCTTTTGGACATGTCCGAAAGAACACACGCCTTATATGATCCAGCGACTGTACAAATGTATTCAGAGGCCTTCAGTGACATGAGCTGCATTTGGGCGTTGAAATGAATCAGTAGCAAAGTTGAAAATTTCTACCTGACTGAGACTCACACTTGGATCTCCTACTAGATGCGTGTGGTCCCTTAATGACATTGGCTCTCCAAACACACATCTCATCCTTGCCAAATTCCCAGCCTGTTGCACGCCACTGAGCGTAGCATCACCTACCCACGAGTCCCTCACTCGCTGTCCGGCTACAAAAAGCCCCAGGAAATTGAGGAAGAGACTTCAGCATGTACGCCATCACAGAAGTGCAATCGAATTTCTCCTTCTCCATGACAGTGCAAGGCCTCACACAAATCTCCACACCAGAGTGGAGCACACGGAACTTCACTGGACTGCTCCTCTTCATCCACCCTATAAGCTGAATCTCTCACATTCTGAAATCCATCTTTTGGACCCAATGTAGGATGCACCACGTGGGAAGCAGTACGTAGATGCTGGGGAGGTTATTGTTGCAGCAAGACGGTGACTGCGACTTCGACAAGAACAGTGGCACCACTCAGGCATATAGGGCCCCAAATAAGGAGGCGTAAGGCCGTCGCATTGAACCGAGATTATGTTGGAAAATAGGGTCTTATAGCCAAAGGAGTTGGGAATAACATGGTACCTTTGACTCCGGAATGAAGCTAACCTGTTGCCACAGAAAAGGTATTGCAATAGTTACAGAACGACCTTCGCGGTTTATCAATAGGGTGCGATAACCAGAATTCCATTCTTTCAGTGCGGGTGCACATAAGGTTCGATCTTTTGTGGGAATCGGAAATGACGAGAAGGGGTTCATAAGCTGGTGACACTACGCCAGTATCCTGCAACAGGCGGGAAATTTTGGTCGGATCGGAAGCGTGCTCGGATGGCTGAGGCCCCAGTCGCCGTCCGCATTTAGGAGGTCTTGGTCTTAACGACCGTGCGCTAGCATGCGGCGTCACTTGACATGGCCACGGAGTATAAACAGTGGCGCGGTGTCGAGGGCTCCATTATGCACCATTTACTGGCAGTCGTTGCGCCAGTGTCCCTCTCCCCACCGGTCCCGGTCTGTAGCATCATGCCGGCGTTTGCAACCATCGCGGCTTTGATTGTGGAACTAAGTTATGCTCACGCCAAACTCCCAAGAAGGTACCAACCGGGACAAAGGATTTCTACGTAACTTTCCTGCATAGCGTCGGCTGTAACGTCGTAGTTCCCATTGTTGCTGTGCACTGTGCTTTGGTGGCACCTTCATCACAGTTTCTATCCGGTGTCAAATCGACTTGGTATTATACGACCTGTGGAAAGGATTCAACTAATTAGCTCCATGCCATAGGGCTGACGGACACTCACCTCTGCGCCGTCTGTAGCTGCATCGAAGAGGATCACCACCGTTTCATCTGTGTAGCTGTTGCGGATGTCTCGTCGGTGAGGCGACAGCTGGTCACTTGTTTACTACGAGTACCGCCGCATGTCGTTGACGCTGGGTCCTTTCTGTACCTACCTGGCACAAATTCTCGGCCTCGACCTTGGAATGTCTATATGGAGATGCTCATCACTCGCGCCTTTTGGCAGTACTTGCAGACTGCACTCGCGGTGGCTGCGCGCTGTTACCGTTATCGTGCGTATTTAGCCAATTATCTTAACAGCGTTTTTACCACGCCCCCACTACGCAGGTTCCCGTTGCTGCGGGCACACTTCCGATTTGAAACCAAACATGACACCCCTAACCCTCGGTCCGCCTGCCATCCTTTATCGCCTTGCCAGGTTTGCAGGGTTCTTGATGAATGGACTAGCTTCACTTTGTTCCTCCATTGTGTGTATATGTCCAAAAAAGAAAAAAAAACAATGTTACGGTGTAGCTCAGCGATGGGAAGGGGTGGGAGGCGGGAGGGGTTGTGAGGTACCGTGACCAGGCTTCGGTATTCGTTCCGTACTCACTTTGCCTCCTTTAGCCCCTAGCTGACTGATCCTTAAAAAAAATTTTAATAAACGATTAAAAAGACAGTTACTTTACTTTTTTCACAGCGTTGAGAAATTGTAATTAGTTTGTCACTTTAAACTAGAAGCAGAAGGTTCGTGGTTTCGACTCCCTCTGTGGAAACTAATTTTTCTTTTTCTCTTTTCTTCAAGTCACAAAAAATAATAAAAGAATGGTTGAGATGACCACCCGTGATAAGCGGGAGATCCGGGTTCGTGTCCCGGTCGGCACAAATTTTCACCTGTTCCCACTAATTTCTATTAGTGCCCAAATTCAGCTACCGTCATTGAAAAGTCTGAATAGCGAACTATTTAATTCAAATTTATTGCTGTTTGTATTAATTGTTAACGGGGGGATGTATGACTAGCTTGTATATTTCAGCGATTGTCTATCGATTATTTCATAACTAGGTTTTGTAATTATACTAATATTTTCCATTGTTCCTGTTTATTACTGATTTGAAGTACACACAAATATTTTCTTTATCTCCAAGCACACGCTCCTAAAGAAAGCATAGTTTTGTACATCACGATCCGCTGATATGCAACACTCTATTCCCAACCTGTTTCAACCTGTATGACCAGTTACAGAGGTGGAGCCCCTCCACACCCACACTGGGATAATGGCCAATTTTTATTTGTATTATGCACACTAGAGCAGTAATGGTGATCAATAGGTTGCAACAAACATTTTTATTTTTATTAATGACAATTAGATAGACAGAATCTGGCAGCAAATAAGCTTTTGTTTATTATCATCTAACGATGTTATATACACACATCAAGAAAGGTTTTGCATCACCTTAGTTCCCAGAACTCCTGAAGATAGACGTTGACTGCTGGAACTGTATCAAACACAGAGTCCCTTTGACTCTTCTTGAATGCCAGTAAACTCGCCCAAAGATGTAAACAACCATTCATGAGCAACGCCTTTTAGACGGAGGGATCCAACAGCCGATCAGTTCCAGTCATTCCACCAGGAAGGAGGTACACAGCTCGAGTTGTCTGTAGTTCAACCATGCCTAGACGGTCAACACCGCGGCTCGATCACGTCCGCATTGTTACTTTGGCCAGGAAAGGCTCTGAACAAGTGAAGTGTGCAGGCTTCTCGTAGTGAAACAAAGCGATATTGTTCGGACATGGAGCAGATACAGAGAGACAGGAACTGTCGATGCCACGCCACGCTCAGGCCGCCCAAGGGCTACTACTGCAGTGGATGACCGCTACCTACGGATTATCGCTCGGAGCAACCCTAACAGCAACGCCACCATGTTGAATAATGCTTTTCGTGCTGCTACAGGACGTCGTGTTACGACTCAAACCGTGCGCAATAGGCTGCGCGATGTGCAACTTCACTCCCGACGTGCTTGGTGAGGTCCATCTTTGCAACCACGACACCATCCAGCGCGGTACAAATGGGCTCAACAATATGCCGAATCGACCGCTCAGGATTGGCATCACGTTTTCTTCACCGATGAGTGTCGCATATGCCTTCAACCAGACAATCGTCGAAGACGTGTTTGGAGGCAACCCAGTGAGGCTGAACGCCTTACACACACTGTCAAGCAAGTGCAGAAAGGTGCAGGTTATCTGCTGTTCTGGGGTGGTATTACGTGGGGCCGATGAACGCCGTTGGTGGTCACGGAAGGCGCCGTGACGGCTGTACGATACGTGAATGTCATCCTGGTCTTCATGGACGACAATTCACGCTTCTATCGTGCACATCTTGTGAATGACTTCCTTCAGGTTAACGGCATCGCTCGACTAGACTGGCGAGCATGTTCCCCTGACATGAATCCTATTAAACATGCCTGGGATGGATTGAAAAGGGCTGTTTATGGACGACGTGACCCACCAACCACTCTGAGGGAACTACGGCGTAGCACGGTTGAGGATTGGAACAATCTGGACCAACAGTGCCTTGATGAACTTGTGGATAGTATGCCACGACAAATACAGGCGTGCATAAATGCAAGAGGATGTGCTACTGGATATTAGAGGTACCGGTGTGTACAGAAATCTGGACTACCACCTCTGACGGTCTCACTGTATGGTGGTACGAAATGCGATGTGTGGTTTTTATGAGCAATAAAAAGGGCGGAAATGATGTTTATGTTGATTATTCCAATTTTCTGTACAGATTCCGGAACTCTCGGAACCGAGCTGATGCAAAACGTTTTTTGATGTATGTAATAACATCTTTCTTTAAACGTTTTTGAGTGTGAGGCACCATTTACACAGTATACAACAAGATTCCAGTGTAAACGCAAATTTGACAGTAACGTCGTCTAAGCTTAGCACCTGCCACAAAAAACCCTGTGCATTCAGAATAACGTATTTATTTATTCCAAAGATCATAAGAAAGGGTGAACTTATTTACTACAGTAAACAGCATAATTAAAAGGACATTTAGTACTGTCACTACGAGTAAAGTGTTTGTCATAGTTTGAGTTTGACAAGGTCAGAAAGACAACTTTCCCTAAGTCAAAGAGAACGGTCAAAAAATGTTCAGATCTGTGTGAATTCCTGAGGTCATCGGTCCCTAGACTTACACACTACTTAAACCATTACATCCATAAGAAGGCCGCAGCTATCGTGGCCGAATGGTCGAAACGTTGGTATTTCTCCAGCAGCAGTAGTTTCTTTCCCATTATGACGCGGTACCATACCCAGAAAATTTTTATGTCGACTGACACTAGCCGCGGAAGCCTACGCAGTTATATTACTTAAACTAACTTATGCTAAGAACAACACACACATCTATGCTCGATGCAGGACTAAACTCCGGCGAGAGGGGCCGCGCAGGAGAACCGTCGTACCAACAAATGTCCCAGAAGGATTGAGAACTGGTAAAACGGGCAAAGATGATTTTGCCAAGTTAATTATGATTGCATGCACACTTAGGATGGAATGTTAAAGTGACGAGTACATTGAAGAAGACAAGGCGACCCATTGGTGAAATGACAACTGAGCTGGCGATACGAAATCCAGGTTTTCTCTACCCCAAGGCAAGTATGGTCGACCCTCTGTTAAGTATTGTTATATTTGCTGGTAGACCTTACTGAACGTCGATTATTGTTTTCATTCCGAGTAAAATTGCGTTAGTCTACCGCAAATGGTTTCAATGTGTCGCAATGTTGATGTTTTAATGCGAAATTGCGCTTACATTACTTTCACTTTAGTAGTTAACTTGTTTCAGGCAGGACCTTACCTTAAGTAGAATCTCCAATAGGTTCTTAGCAATGTGATGATATTAGTTATCAATTTAGTATATGTTTATGTTTATGTTTTTTGATGTATGAATTTTCCTACAGTAGTTTGAAAAATTCCCCCTGAATTAGAATGTATTTACGGTACAAGTTTTACCTTTTCACCTGAAAACTTCAAAAAAGTTTTTCTGTAGTACTATCGATGATCAGCTACCCTAGAATTTTGTATTGTATTGTAGAGTATTGAACTGGGGACCTAGAAACGACGGAGAAGCTTCGTCCCCACCGTAGCGCTCGGTGGTACACAACCCCACTCACCCCACTGCCGCCCCACACCGAACCCAGGGTTATTGTGCTGTTCGGCCCCCAGTGGACCCTCCCGGGAACGTCTCACACCAGTCGAGTGCAACCCTAAATGTTTGAGTGGTAGAGTAATTATGGTGTACGCATACGTGGAGACAGTGTTTGCGCAGCAATCACCGACATAGTGTAACTGAGGCGGAATAAGGGGAACCGCTTTGGCCGCGGCAGGTGGAAAACCGCCTTAAAAACCATCCACAGACTTGCCGGCACACCGGACCTCGACACTAATCCGCCGGGCGGGTTCGTGCCGGGGACCAACACGCCTTCCCGCTCGGAAAGCAGCGCGTTAGACCGCACGGCTAACGGGGCGGGAATTGTAGTATTAGTTCAAATGTTCAAATGCGTCCGTATTCCTATGGGACCAAACTGCTTTGGTCATCGGAGTACGTTCAGTAAGGTCTACCAGCAAATGTAAAACTACGTAACAGAGGGTCGACCACACTTGCCTTGGGATAGGGATAACCTGGATTGCCGGCCGGTGTGGCCGTGCGGTTAAAGGCGCTTCAGGCTGGAACGGCGTGACCGCTACGGTCGCAGGTTCGAATCCTGCCTCGGGCATGGATGTGTGTGATGTCCTTAGGTTAGTTAGGTTTAATTAGTTGTAAGTTCTAGGCGACTGATGACCTCAGAAGTTAAGTCGCATAGTGCTCAGAGCCATTTGAACCAACCAGAACCTGGATTTCGTATCCCCAACTCAGTTGTCATTTCACCAATGGGTCGCCTTGTCTTCTTCAATGTACTCGTCACTTTAACATTCCATCCTAAGTGAAGTGTTGGCAGAAGAGCCAACACTGTGTTGCTAGAGGAGGCCGAAATGCACGCGTTTAATTACACGCTGACTGGCGTGAGGTCTGGAACAGTTAAGGGAATTAATAGTAGCAAATAAAGTACGTAGTTGATATAATACTTAACTTTAATCCACAATTGGTGTACATTGCTCTTGACGGTACATGTTATAATCTCAATATCAAATGCTATGGCGCCTTGCTAGGTCGTAGCAAATGACGTAGCTGAAGGCTATGCTAACTATCGTCTCGGCAAATGAGAGCGTATTTGTCAATGTAGCTTCGCTAGCAAGTCGGCTGTACAACTGGGGCGAGTGCTAGTACGTCTCACTAGACCTGCCGTGTGGCGGCGCTCGGTCTGCCATCACTGACAGTGGCGACACGCGGATCCGTCGTATACTAGCGCACCGCGGCCGATTGAAAAGCTACCACCTAGCAAGTGTGGTGTCTGGCGGTGACACCATATTCCTCTCCCGCAAATCGGCGTACGGTTGTATTATAAGGCTTCCGCCAGCCGTGGGGAGGACCCTATGTTGACGTATGCGACGAGGTGGGGAGCCTAACAACAGGCGAGGCTGTGCCACCCGCACCCGGCCATTCGGTCCGAGGGGAACTAGGAAACGCCTGAAAACCTAGTCCAGGGTGCACGCCAACATGCGGTGTATGCGCCCGTATAGAGTCAGGAGGGGCCGAAGGGTAGACCTCCATCGGGTCGGAGCACCCGACGGGCGAAGACGACGGACGGTCCTGAGCGGGCAAGAGTTCCATGGCGGAGGACAACTGGTCACGGGAAGCGATCGGCGGCGCGTGACCCAGGGAGGCGCCCGGCGGTTGCAGCGACGCGTCCACTGCGGGCGGCGCCGGCGAGAGAACAGGCAGCGGTGGCGGCGGCGGCGGCGCGTCGCCATGCGGCAAAATGGAAGGCAGCGTCGGTAACACCTGGGGATCAGGCGAGCCAGTAGATGGGTCCCCAGGGCGCAGACCGGACGGCACCGTCGCTGAAAGCTGACGGGGAGCGGCAGAACCCGTGCGACGACAGAGGCTCAGCTGATTGAGATGCCGACGCACCTCACCAGAGGCCCCCAAAACCAGATACATAGCGTGGCCGAGGCAGCGAAGAATGCGCCCTGCGAGCCAACGCCGTGAACCGCGATAGTTGCGAAAGTATACTACGTCGCCTGCGGCAAAAGCAGGTGTCTGCCGCTGCACCGGAACCTTATGCGGCGGATGTAGCAAAGACATCAAGGTTCGACGAGGACGACCATGGAGCAACTCAGCCGGCGAGCGACCATCTCGGGGCTGAGAGCGATACGAGGACAAAAAGAGCAATAACGCGTCCTCCCGAGAATGCGACTCTTTCAACTTCAACATCTGGGACTTGAAAGTCTGGACCAATCGTTCAGCGGCACCGTTTGACTGAGGCGAAAACGGCGCGGATGTCAGATGTTGAATACCATTGGCCTTGGAGAAAGACTGAAATTCTGCGGACATGAATTGTGGGCCATTGTCGGAAACAATAGTCTGTGGAAGACCTTCAATGCAAAAGATAGCGGATAACGCGTGGATGGTGGCAGATGTCGTGGAAGACATCTTGACAACAAAAGGAAAATTACTGAAGGAATCGACCAGAACCAACCATCGAGCATTCCAGAATGGACCAGCAAAATCGATGTGTAAGCGTTGCCAAGGGGAAGTGGCTTTCGGCCATGCAAAGAATTTCCGCGGTGGTGCAGATTGTTGTTCGGCACACGCCATGCAAGAAGAGCACATATTCGCAATCGCAGCATCGATTCCGAACCAAGTACAGTGCTGACGAGCAAGTTGTTTCGTTCGCACTATTCCCCAATGTCCTTGGTGGAGAAGCCGTAAGACTGAGGACTGTAACGAACGTGGGACCACGAACCTGGACTGATCATTGTCAGAACGCAACAGCAAAACACCACGTCGAACAAAAAGTCTTTCCTTGTGCGCAAAAAATCGGCGAACCAACGGATCCTCGATCCGTGACTTTGACAAGGTCCACTAAGTAGCAATAAAACGCAAAACGGTAGCAAGGACAGGGTCAGCAGCTGAGTCTGTAGCTACACGACGAAAATCAATCGGAAACGATTCGACCACGTCATCTGTTTCCGAATCAATGACAGGCAAGCAAGTTCGGAAGAATCGAATGCTCTATCCTCAGCAACAGGCAAACGGGACAACGCATCGGCGTTTCCGTGCGTAGCAGTGGACCGATACAAGATATCGTAGCGGTACTGCGAGAGGAAAATAGCCCAGCGAATGAATTTTTGCGCTGTACGTGGAGGTACAGGCTTGTTCGGATGAAAAAGCGATGTCAAAGGTTTGTGGTCTGTGATGATGGTAAAGTGACGACCATACAAGAAATCGTGAAACTTTGTAACACCAAAGACGAGAGCCAAAGCTTCTTTCTCGATCTGTGAATAATTTCTTTGCGCTGACGGGAGCAATTTGGACGCAAAGGCAATAGGGCGATCATGTGAGCCATCTTTGTGCGCAAGCACAGCACCGATCCCGAAATCCGATGCATCAACCATCAACAAAAGGGGTTTCTGGGGATCGAATGGCGTAAGGCAAGTATTGGAAAGCATCGCCGATTTCAACTGGCGAAAGGCGCGTTCGCATTCCGTCGTCCAGACGAACGGAACACCCTTACGGCGTAAGCGATGAAGCGGAGCTGAAATGGAAGAGGCGTGGGGCACATAGCGATGATAATAATTAATTTTTCCCAGCACACTCTGTAGCTGCTTCAAATTCTGCGGCGAAGGCAAGTCTTGTATGGCACGGAGGTGCTCTGGACTGGGATGTATGCCTTGGGCATTGAGTACATGTCCCAGATATGGCAAGTCACGAGCAAAATACACACATTTGTCCTTCCGCAAGCGAAGACCATTTTGTCGCAAGACCTGAAATAATGTTCGGAGGTTGGCTAAATGTTCTTCTCCCGTCGTTCCGGAGATCACAATATCGTCCAGATAGTTTGCAGCAGTAGGGACCGACGCTCAAACAGTTTGTAAATATTGCTGAAACAATGCAGGGGCGGATGCACACCCGAATGGCAGTCTTTTGAATCGATACAAACCAAGATGCGTGTTAACCACCAAGACGCGCTGGGATTCTTCGTCCACCGGTATTTGCAAGTACGCATCTGCTAGGTCCAACTTCGAAAAATATTTACCCGGGCACAGTTTGTCAAAAAGATCTTCCAGGCGGCGTAAAGGAAAAGTTGCAGTCACTAGTTGTGGATTCACTGTTGCCTTGAAGTCCACGCAAAGTCTCAATTTTCTGGAAGGTTTTTGCAAAATTACTAAGGATGAGGCCCAGAGAGAAGCCTGCACACGTTCAATGACACCTTGTGATTCCAAATCGTGTAATGTTCTTGCGACCTCATCACGCAATGCGTGGGGAACATTGCGCGCTCTGAAGAATTTCGGTTGCGCGTTGACTGTCAGTTCCAAGTGTGCTTTATAGTTCTTAGCGCAACCAAGGCCCGGTGCAAAAACGTCTGCAAATTCTTCACATAGACGAGAAACACTGGCTGAAGGCACAGTCTGGTTCACTGATAGGACCTGATTTACGATAGACAAGTTAAACAACTGAAATAAATCTAAACCAAACAAGTTCACTGCAGAAGAAGAACGAAGTGCGTAAATTGACACAAGTTTTGTTTGTCCCTTGTATGTGGCAAGAAGGCTGCACTATCCTAACACAGGGATCTTCTGTCCCGAATAACTATTTAACTTAACAGTTGCGGCACGCAACGGAGGTGCGCCCAGTTGTTTGTACATGTCTTCATTGATCAATGAAACTGCAGCTCCGGTATCGAGCTGGAATCGTACCACGTTGCCATTTATGACCAAATCTACAAAAAGTTTACTGTCCTGCTGACGACAAAAGTGACTGACTAGTGCAACGTGAACTGACACTGGTACAGAATCACTTGCGACTCGACGGGATTTCTGTCGACGTCGATGCACACTATTTGTGGGACAAACACAGTCACTGTTAGAGAGAGAAGCACTGGGCGGAGTGGCATTAACTACATGAATTTCCATGGGCGAAGGTTCACGAGCCCGAGTATCCTTAGTTCGATTCCGGCGTGAAGGTAAGGGCCTGGAATGGTTATGAGTGTCTGATCGGAGCTTTTTCTGGCAAACACTCTGAACATGACCTTTCTTATTACAGAAAAAGCAAATAGCTTGGCGTGACGGGCAACTCTGACGCGAATGTCTAGTAGCACACCGCGGGCATGATTTTATCACTGCATTTGCTTGCTTACGCGGCACACACGGCTGCGCGGAAGGGCGCGAGGGCTGTTTACAGTTCCGTGCAGCTCGTCCGGCGGGCCGGTTAAGGTGACACACGGCTGGCGAAGTTTCAAATGATTCCTGAGCAAAGTCAAGTGTGTCCTGCTGATCCAATATGTCTACCACCTGTTGAAGGGAGGGATTGGCAAGTTTCAAAATCTGTTCCCTTATACGAACATCAGAAACGTTCTGTGCAATTGCATCACGCACCATAGTATCTGAATAAGGGAGTCCACATTCACACTCAAAAGCACAATCCCTGGTAAGGCCTTGCAAAGTTGCAACCCACTCCCGATTAGTCTGACCGGCCGTACGTTTTGTACGAAAGAACGTATACCTTTTGGCAACTACATTAACTGATTCTTTGAAATAGGCATCCAATGCAGACAAAATTTCTTCGTAGGACAGAGTTGCTACGTCGCGTCGGGGAACCAATTTCACTATCACACGGTAGGTGGACACACCTACACAAGAAAGGAGATGAGGCTGCCGCTCGTTACCTTGAATTCTGTAGGCGGCGAGATGGAATCCAAATTGGCGTGACCATTCCGTCCAGCTTTCCATTTCCGCATCAAAATGACGAAAAGGTGGTGCAACAGCGTGTTGTGGCTGCTGTAGCGGTGGAGCGGCGGCGGCCGCATCGTGTTGCATTGCACGTTGACCCTGGACGAGCTGTCCAAGGGCATCCAATAAGGCCTGTGTCTGCTGATTCTGCAAGCGATAAAATTCGGACAGTACATCTGGAGATTGTGGCGAAGCCATGACACAAGGAAGTTAAGCAAGTATAAAGAACAAGATCCTTTTTATACTCGTCGCCATATGAAGTGTTGGCAGAAGATCCAACACTGTGTTTCTAGAGGAGGCCGAAATGCACGCGTTTAATTACACGCTGACTGGCGTGAGGTCTGGAACAGTTAAGGGAATTAATAGTAGCAAATAAAGTACATAGTTGATATAATACTTAACTTTAATCCACAATTGGTGTACATCGCTCTTGACGGTACATGTTATAATCTCAATATCAAATGCTATGGCGCCTTGCTAGGTCATAGCAAATGACGTAGCTGAAGGCTATGCTAACTATCGTCTCGGCAAATGAGAGCGTATTTGTCAATGTAGCTTCGCTAGCAAGTCGGCTGTACAACTGGGGCGAGTGCAGTACGTCTCACTAGACCTGCCGTGTGGCGGCGCTCGGTCTGCCATCACTGACAGTGGCGACACGCGGATCCGTCGTATACTAGCGGACCGCGGCCGATTTAAAAGCTACCGCCTAGCAAGTGTGGTGTCTGGCGGTGACACCACACTAAGTGTGCATGCAATCATAATTAACTTGGCAAAAAGTCTTACACACCACTTAAACTAACTTATGCTAAGAACAACACACATACCAATGCCCGAGGGAGGACTCAAACTTCCGGGGAGAGGTAGTGTTATAGTTAGTCTTATACAGTTCAAGAAAGTGCAAATATACTACACTGTTAATTACCCTCTCGACTAAATGAACGAAAATGAATCCACTAAATCATATACAGTTTTGCACTGACATAATTCTTAATGTTTGCGTTCCACTATCAGTGGTTGAAAGATTATTACAACCAAATTTATTCATAATTTTTTTTATGATCCAGTATCGCACAACTATTCAGGCATTGAATACACACTATACAGATTCCACATCACTGGTACTCTCTTACACAGACATTTTAAAGTTTAGTAATGTAGAACCATTTAACAATTAAAAACGTAAAATGAAGAAACCAGCGATGAAGTAGTAGGCTCGAGGAAAGAATTACGGAAAACATGACAGATATGCGTAGTGCACAGCTATACCGAAAGATTACAGACACAAATATTTACTTGCGAAACATTCAATGTGGAGACGAACAAATTTAATACAAGAAAAACTAAAATATTTTGGCACTATGGACCAAGCACAAAAAAATCCAATTTCGCAAAGGTAGCTTCTAGTCTGTCCGTAGTACTACTACTCTTAAGACAATTATCCGCTCTACCTGTAACAGTAAAAAGTAACTCACAGATATCAGTCTTTGAACGCTAACATCACTTAATAAAACTAAAATAGGATAATCTGAGTACGCAATCGTCTTTAGCAATGTTAAAAGTAGAACATACACCATTTTTCCGAATTACCAGACTACACCAATCAACGGAACTTCATGCGCTGTGGTAAATAAATTGTAGATACTTATTCCCCAATAAAAAATCATAGTTTTTCACCAAAATCGTTTATCTCTACTTATAACATTCCACACTCTCTCACGCACTCACTCTCTCTCTCTCTCTCTCTTTCTTTCAGAATACCCACACACACACAATATATATATATATATATATATATATATATATATATATATATATATATATATATATATATATATATATATATATAAAATAATACGTGTGTCTCATGAAGAATTGAAATAGAAATGTTTATTATTTTATAATGACCGTAATGCTTTTATAGCGGCAGTTGCCGGTGGAATGAACTCATAAATCTGGAGAAAAATAAGGACAATCATGAATGGACGACGGTTTTTGTACGTAATACATAAAGCGGTACAAACGTTCTTTTTTGTCAAAAAGTAGCTGACTCTCATCACTATCGATGAGATGACAATCGTTGCCCTGCATCAAAACAGGGAGTCACTACTCATCGTCCTCGGTATGGTAAGTCAATAGCGACCCAGCGTGTTGCAAAGTGGCTATCAGAAACGCATACTTTATCCATGTTGCACAGTTATTTAGAAACCGCTCGTACTAATAACACTGTGCAAGCGCGTACGTATGCAGGGAACTGGCGCGTTGTTATAATTTTGGGAGGACAAACATTTATTTTACTTGCTGCTGAGTGATAACTTTCGATACCTACAAATAAGTAAAATTTTCTCTTCCTGTTTCTTCAATAGCGGCTTGAAGCTGTTTGCAGCGTCGATACAGCAATAGGAGTATAAAGCATGATACGAAGATGTTTTGCAGTAAATACCGATACGTTTTTGGGCTTTTACGCATTTGAAAACTCATTTGAAAGGTACTTCATGAGAAATTAATGGAAATTGCTTTCCTGATGAATCTAGAGATGGTTACTTGCTGTTGCCTCGCTATTTCAAAATAGTTGGGTACAGAGGGCAGAGCGGTTGCGCCACCAAACCCGCGGTATTAATGATGGCCTTCCCCAGCCTATCACGTAGCACGCACCCTCGCGGATAAGAATCTAGTTAACCCGCCCGTCGGGGGAGGTTATTAGCTTAACAGGGGAGCCGTCGGGCGGATGCATTGTCCGAGTAAATTGACTTGAGTGTCACTATTCTCGCGAAAATTGTTTACCAAGAGTGTGATAACAAGATTGCCTGGGCAACGAGATTCTCTCGCCAACATCGCCTCATTTACGGTGCGTACAGCGTAGTGTACCAACCGGTTTAACCGCTATGAAGGGCAGGCGCGTAAACTTCACATGTGTTCATACGCCGCACCAAAAATAGCGTGCGCATGCGTATAAACGGAGCCCGTTGGCTGCACTAGATGGCTGACGTGCGTATGAGAGCTTGCAGAATAGGTTCAATAGAGGCATATCATACACGAAGGTAAAAATTGGGTGGGCAAAATTTTTGTTTTTCCATTGTACTTTCTTGTGACCAAAAGAGTAAATTTTATTGCAAAGTGTATTCCTGTTTTACTAATGAATTACGTTTTTCACTGAACACAGCTGTACGTAGATGTATTCTAGTAATTTCTATGGTCGTTGACCAATTTGCCAACATTCCAGAAACCTTGATACAGAATCCAAATGTAGACTCCAACTTGTTACTTGACAACATTATTTCATCTATATTTGGCAATTACTAACTCGAAATTCAGTGACAACACTGCCAACTGGAAGCTCTGTGATAGACTCACAAAAAGTGACCGTAATCGCATTTATTCCACAGTTAAAGCCGCAGGTAATGACTAACATCCAACCAGTGCACAATACAATAGAGAACGAATTGGGAACTCTTAAAAGCAGAATTCAAGATACAACGACTGCAAGGAAGCTTATTTCATGTTGACGCCAGAACGGACGAACAGGTGCGAGCATTGCAGACGGCGCAGGATAAGCCGATCCCAACATTTGTCAGGGACTCAAAAGGGTTTTAAATTCTTTCGAGTGCCTCGCTACAGACCTTAAGACTCAGAGCAAGGTAGGCAAGGAGATACTGCCAAAAATCCTGATGGGAAACAGAATGACAAAAATAGCTGAGTTTCTATCGAACAGTCAAACAACAATATCAACAACTACTGCACCAAACAAGAATAGAAAAATGGGAAGCAAACATTGAGGACTAAATGCTAACAGACGTTTAGGATTTTTCTTACAAACTTGCAACAAACAAGGTTCGATCACCCACTATACTGTCAACCATGAGACGATCAGACGGCACGGTGACGACAGACTGGCAAACATAAGAGCAGAACCTACTCAGAACTTTCTTGCCGGACGATTCAACTGTGGAAGACGCAGACTACCATCAGTGTCATCGCTCTGAGCTACTAGAGCAGGAGGGCGACGTGAGACTGGCAATAAAGAAGGCAACGAAGAAGAATGCATCAGTACCTGAAAGAATACTGGCAGAAGTGTTGCATCACCTAGTGGACCAAATTGTGCCATATACAGGGTGGGCCATATATCACGAAATAAGCGTCAAACGAAAAAAACTACAAAGAACGAAACTCCTCTAGCTTGAAGGGGGAAACCTGATGGTGGTGTGGTTGGCCCACTGGATGGCGCTGCCATAGGTCAAATGGATATCAACTTCGTTTTTTTTAAATAGGAACCCCAATTTTTATTGCATATTTGTGTAGTACGTAAAGAAATATGAATGTTTTAGTTGTAAAACCGATAATAGTGGCTAACGGGCAAAAATGTTAACAATCAAGGAAGTAAGGAGACACTAGGATCGAGCGGGGAAGCAGGGCCAAGTGCTGGTAGAAGTAACACAACGCCTTACTACTAATGCATTTATTAAAACTAGCTAAAATACAATATACAGTCTGCCAAGATAATGAATATAGGGAGAATCAAACCTTAAGAAACTAGTTGATCAACAATTTAACATTGTACCACGCAACATAGTACTGCATATGCCTTAATGGCTGCAATCGCAAGGAAAGCCTCAAGGGCCAATTTAGCAAGAATACACATAACGTGTTCAGCCTGAAGGGCTAGTAAGTTCGCAAAGCAAAATTCACTTCACTTCAAAATTTAAGATATAAAAGGCCAATACCACAGACAAAGAAAATATTCAAATATAAACGTATGAACAGGAGGTTTGAGCCTGAAGGGCCACCAAAATAGTTAACTAGACTTTTGTTAAAGAGCACATTTTCCAACAGTTTAGGCAAGGGAATGTGAAACAATAAAGACGCCTGAAGGGCCGTGCAACTTCCAAGTAATGGGCCTTAAGGGCCAAATTAACAAGATAAGAAAATCTTAAAAATATCACTTGGAAAATAACAAGTGCTTATTAACAACTCGACCTTAAGGGCCAGGTAATAAATGAAATTAGTCAAACAAATTCTGCAGTAACTAAGCAATGGCCAGGAATTTATCATTAAGCCGGCCTTAAGGGCCCCAGTACACTAACAAGGGAGGTTAAGTATTAAAACTGGATCTCAAAGCTTTAAGGGCTGTAGAACTTCCAAAAGGGGGGGGGGGGTCTGAAGGGCCAATTCATCAAGGTACTTAATAAACAGCTCAGCCTGAAGGGCTGGCCGATGGTTAAGGTTAGGCAAGTTTCAAAAATAGAATGCAAATCAACAAATTTATCAGTAATCGAGCCTTAACGGCCACAGTACATTTAGAATCCACATTAAGCACTAAGAACTATCGTACAGCGAAGCAATTCCCTAAAACTTAGCAACCTTAAATAAATCAATTGATACTATCCAGCTTAAAACCTAGGGACCACAATACATGTATATACTTCTAAAAGGAAAACTAGCATAAAATCTAAATTTAAAATGCAAACAATCGCACGCCAACATGAGCAGCAAATTTACAAAAGTTTAGCCAAAGTTGCTGAGTACGAAATACAAGCAGCTGCAAGGCTACCAATCAGTCATCGTGCCCCAATATCATGATTTACAATCTTCAGGTAGTACAAAACAGGAAAAATACAAGGCGAGCCCCAAAGAAGAATTAAATGATGCCCTTCAATTGCAAATCATTAAACCGCAGCGTAAAGCTGCCACATTTCACAAACTGGCGTAAAAGCCACCAGATCAATCGACACAGTTCATATAGGCAAACATACAAATAAAATTCCCTAAGCCTGTAAAATTTTAAGTCTACTTAATAACATACGGTATTAAAACAATCTTTAAGATAAACACATGCACCAACAACTTTTAAGGTGTGCACAGCCACGTACATCACAAATTTCTTTTTTTTCTCTCACATACTTAGAACACGCAGACTTGGAACTGACTACCAAATTGATCACAAGAATCAATAGATAGCCACCAATACATCAGTACCTAATTAGTCTCCTAGTGTGACATGACAGACCAACAGTTCACATTCACAGACTTTGATTCGACATGTTCTACTATCCTCGTTGTACAGCATCGAGCATGCCCGGAGTGCCTACTGGATATTTTAACCAAGCAATTCACGCTCACGTCGACGCCTAACCGAGGAACCAGCGCAGCAGTACAAGAACAACCTACACACTCGAAGTCAAACTCCGCAACGCAGTACAGAACTAACATTCAACCTTTTCCTTCATAGGTTCAGAACCGGCCAGCTAAACCGGTGGACGGAAAACACACAATGTCGGCGGCAGCAACATATGGGAAGTCGCAAACTCCATCCTAATACAAGGCAATAGCAAGTCAAAAGTACAACGGCAATAGCGAAATATACTCAGCTTCAGTCCCGGAGGAAAACCTGCCGCCCTCAGTGCTCAAAACATTCCCGGAGCAACCGTCCTCGGCGACTCCCACTATCCACCGGAACAGCAACATCACAGCTCCTTATTTCAATTCTCTTCCGACAAGAACAAGCATAATCGGAGCTAACGGCTTCTCCACTCAGACACGCTATCCGTAGAACCTCACGGTGGAATGAGCCGGCCGGCACCACACAAACCACCGCAAGTCAGACAAACAAGCACTTCCGGAGTCGATGGCGTACTGCCACGCTTCACGGCTCAGTCACTCCACTCCACCGACCTAGAGGGCGGGCGGGACGTGAGACGGGGAGAACAGACGCCGCCGCCACGCGGCAAAGCGCCGGCGGGCAGCCAAGGCGTAACTAGAGCGCGTGTTTAAACGAGACGGACAGAAGCACGTCTCAAGTTGGACCACTTTTTTCGCTTTGTGATAGGTGGCGCTGTATTAGTCACAAACATATGACTCAGGATTTTAGACTAACAGTTGATAACAGGTAGGTTTTTTTTAATCAAAATACAGAACGTAGGTACGTTTGAACAATTTATTTCTGTTGTTCCAGTGTGATACTTATCATTTCTGAGAACGCATGCTGCTACAGCGTGATACCTGTAAATACCGCATTAATGCAATAAATGCTCAAAATGGTGTCCGTCAACCTCAATGCATTTGGCAATACGTGTGACGACATTCCTCTCAACAGCGAGTAGATCGCCTTCCGTAATGTTAGCACATGCATTGACAATGCGCTTACGCATGTAGTCAGGCATTGTCGTTGGATCACGATAGCAAATATCCTTCAACTTTCCCCACAGAAAGAAATTCGCGGGTGTCAGAAAGTGCGGGCTATGGTATGGTGCTTCGACGACCAATCCACCTGTCACGAAATATGCTCTTCAATACCGCTTCAACCACACGCGAGCTATATGCCGGACATCCATCATGTTGGAAGTACATCGCCATTCTGTCATGCAGTGAAACGTAGTAACATCGGTAGAACATTATGTAGGAAATCAGCATACATTGCACCATTTAGGTTGCCGTCGATAAAATGGGGGCCAATTATCCTTCCTCCCATAATGCTGCACCATAAATTAACCCGCCAAGGTTGCTGATGTTCCACTTGTCGCTGCCATCGTGGATTTTCCGTAGCCCAATAGTGCATATTATGCCGGTTTACGTTACCACTGTTGGTGAATGACGCTTCGTCGCTAAATAGATCGCGTGCAAATATGAAATGATTCAAATGGCTCTGAGCACTATGGGACTTAACTTCTAAGGTCATCAGTCCCCTAGAACTTAGAACTACTTAAACCTAACTAACCTAAGGACATCACACACATCCATGCCCGAGGCAGGATTCGAACCTGCGACCGTAGCGGCCGCGCGGTGCAAATATCTGCCATGGTCCCGTGATCTCTCTTGTGCCCAGTGGCAGAACTGTACACGACGTTCAAAGTCGTCGCCACGCAATTCCTGGTGCATAGAAATATGGTGCGGGTGCAATCAATGTTAATGTAGCATTCTCAACACCGACGTTTTTGAGATTCCCGATTCTCGCGCAATTTGTCTGCTACTGATGTGCGGATTATCCTCGACAGCAGCTAAAACACTTACTTGGGCATCATAATTTGTTTTAGGTCGTGGTTGACGTTTCACATGTGGCTGAACACTTCCTGTTTCCTTAAATAACGTAACTATCCGGCGAACGATCCGGACACTTGGATGGTGTCGTCCAGGATACCGAGCAACATACATACCACACGCCCGTTGGGCATTTTGATCACAATAACCATACATCGTATCACGAAGCAAATGCCGTCCGCACTGGAAGAATGTTACGTGATACCACGTACTTATACGTTTGTGACTATTTCAGCGACATCTGTCACAAAGCGAAAAAAGTAGTCCAACTAATACATCCATATTTCTATACGTTCTACATGAATATGTAATAAAAATGGGGATTCCTATTTTAAAAACCGCAGTTGATATCCGATTGACCTACGGCAGTGCCATCTAGCGGGCAAACCATAGCGCCATCTGGTTTCCCCATTCAAGCTCGACGAGTTTCGTTCTTTGTAGTTTTTTCGTTTTATGCTTATTTCGTGAGAAATTTGGCCCGGTCACTATCAATGGACGACCCTGTATAACAGTGTTATTGAACGAATGTCTTTTGCAGAGCCGGACGCCCAGAATATGGAAAATCTCGATTATCGAGAATCGAAATCTTACAGGCCCATTTGTTTAATAAATGCTCCAGTGAAAGTACGGGAAAAGCATCTGTGCCGCCTCTTGAGGGATCACAGACGGTTCACAGACATCAGCTCCCTGGGATATGGTTTCAGGAAGGGGAAATCCACGGAGGATGCTCTAAAGCATGCAATGAATATTGTGAATACCTGAGAAGACAAGCATGCTATAGGCATAATGACTGATATAGTTTTGGCTTTTGATAATTTGTGGTACCCTGCCCTATTCAGAAGCCTGAAACACATGAACTGTCCCAGGTGTCTCTATAACAGTCTGCAAGACAGGCAGGTGCAGTTAGAATGTCTTGGAAAGAAAATTCTGTAAGATATCACCAGAGGCTGATTACAGGCCCCTGTTTGTGGTCCAGAGTTTTGCAATGTTGGCATACAGCCATTACTGAACTAGCTTCAAACAAACATTATAAGTTGAATCGCCTACCCAGATGATCTGTTAATTATAGCATCTGCTAACACGAGAGCTGAATTAGAGGAATCTGTAGGGAAGTTCTCGAAAAACTAAGCAGCTGGTGCGCAGAAAACAAATTAACGACTACAGCACACAAAACAGTTTATATGTTACTACACTGAAGCGTCAGAGACACTGGTACAGGAATGTATATTCAAATACAGAGATATGTAAACAGGCAGAATACGGTGCTACGGACGGCAACGCCTATATAGGACAACAAGTGTCTGGGCCATTGATTATTGCTGCTACAGTGGCAGGTTATCAAGATCTGAGTTCGAAAGTGGTGTTGCAGTCGGCTCACGAACGAAGGGACACATCATCTCCGAGGCAGGGATAAAGTGGGGATTTTCCCGTGCGGGCATTTCACGAGTTCACGAGTTCCGGTAAAACATCAAATCACAGACATCGCTACGGCCGGAAAATGATCCTGCAAGAACGCGAACAACGACGACTGAAGAGATTCGTTCAACGTCACAGAAGTACAAACTTTATGCATATTGCTGCGGATTTCAATGCTGTTCCATCAGCAAGTGCTAGCGTGGGAATCATTCAACGAAACATCATCGATATGGGCTTTCGGAGCCGACGGCCCACTCGTGTACCCTTTATGACTGCACGAAAGAAAGCTTTACGTCTACCCTGGGCCCGTTTACACCGACACTGGAGTGTTGATGACTGGGCCGGCCAGAGTGGCCGTGCGGTTCTAGGCGCTACAGTCTGGAACCGAGCGACCGCTACGGTCGCAGGTTCGAAACCTGCCTCGTGCATGGATGTGTGTGATGTCCTTAGGTTAGTTAGGTTTAATTAGTTCTAAGTTCTAGGGGACTGATGACCTCAGATGTTAAGTCCCATGCTGCTCAGAGCCATTTGAACCCTTTTTTTTGTTGATGACTGGGAACATGTTTCTTGGTGGGACGAGTCTCTTTTCTAACTGTATGGAGCTGATGGACGTGTTTGTATACGGAGACAACCTCGTGAATCCATGGATCCTGCACATCAGCAGTGACTGATCTAGCTGGTGGAGGATCTGTAATGGTGTACGGCGTGGGCCGTTGAAGTGGTATGGGACCCACAATAAGTCTAGATACGACTCTAGCAGGTGACACGTACGTAAGCATCATCTGCATCAATTCATTTCCGATGGCAATTCCAGCACCAGAATGCGACACCTCACACATCCAGAATTGCTGCAGGGTGGCTCCAGGACACTCTTCTGAGTTTGAAGACCTCCGCTGGCCACCAGACTCCCCAGACATGAACATTATTCAGCATGTCTGGGATGACTTGCAACTTGTTGTTCAGATGAGATCTCCTCCCGCTCGTACTCTTATGGATTTATGGACAGCCCTCAGGATCCATGGTGTCGCGTCCATGTCACGTTGTGTTGCGGCTCTTCTGTGTGCTCACGTGGCCCTACACGACACTAGGCAGACTTACCAGTTTCTTTGGCTCTTCAGTGTAAGAGGAACGAGAAATCTTATTCTGAAGAAATCACGAACCTGTGAAAACAAAAGAAGTATGTATGTATGTGTTGAACTGGGGACCTAGAAACGACGGAGAGGCTTTGTGTCCCCCCCCCTCCCCTCCGTCGCCCTCAGTGGCAAACAACCCTGCTGTAGCAGCAGTTCACTCATCCGACCGCCGCCCCACACCGAACCTAGGCTTATTGTGCGGTTCGGCCCCCAGTGGAACGTGTCATTCCCGACGCGAGTAACCCCAATGTTTGCGTGGTAGAGTACTTATGGTGTACGCGTACGAGGAGAAAATGTATGTGCAGCAATCACCGACAGAGTGTGATTGAAGCGGAATAAGAGGAACCAGCCTGCATTCGCCGAGGCAGATGGAAAACCGCCTTAAAAACCATCCACTGGCTGTGATTCTTGAGTTTCTCCCGGCGTATTTGATAATCAAAATATCCCGGCAGCATACCCGTGGATATTTTGATCATCCACTGGCTGTCGGGCACACCGGACCTCGACACTAAACCACCAAGCGGATCCGTGCCGGGGACCGGCGCACTTTTCCGCTCGGGAGGCAGTGCGTTAGACCGCACGGTTAGCCGGGTAGGCAAACAAGTATATAGTTAGCTTGCAATTGACATCGACGAAAAGCAACCACATGTAGAAATCTTTTCCCAGAGGGACAATTAGAGACAGAAGTTTCCAGCTGCCGCTAAGTACAGTAAGAACGGACCACAACGCAATCTCACTCGCTGTTGTGGGTTAAGGATCTGGCGTAGGGCTCATGGAGCTAGAAAGGTAAGGACATCACAATCTCGATGGCGAGCACAGAGGAGTGTACTCTTCTGCCTGACAGGCGCATATAGAACAATACTGACTGAGGCGTTGCTGGTAGTATTAGGGTTGCTACCTATCGGCGTAGCAGTAAGGAAGAGAGGTCCACAATATTGCGTCAAAAAGCGTGAATACGATAAGGTAAAGGTATACTGGGCACAAGAGCGGTACCGAATAAAGAAATAGAAGCAGGCATTGTTAGAGAAAGGCACGTAAACAGGGAGCAAAACCAACTTGTTCCCTCCTAACATGAAAGAAAGGGTTGAATGACATATTCCAGCTGACCAAGGAAGCTATGCACTACTTGTTGGGGCATGGTCCATATCCCAGCTACTTACTAAAAATATGACGGGGCACCACAAGCACTTGTGGATGTGGAGCAATGGGCGCCCCGGATGACATCATCTGGCAGTGTGCCATTAGACAAGATGTTACACATCAGGACAGATACTCATCTTAATTGCAACAGTCTATAAGGTGACAAGGTATGAAGAATGGTGGCATAAGGTGAACTCTCTCAGAGTTAAGATATCAACACACGAACTGCGAGCCTACATGGCTGAGAGACAAGCAAGGAGAGGCCATACATCATGATAGCGAGACGCACCATAGCAGAACATCCGCCTTCTGGAAGCTATGAGGAGATAAGGCCCTGGGAGGACCAGGAAAGATTTCCTGTGTTCTGACATCCACCTCCCAGTCTCTACACTTTACGCAGCACAACAGCGCCGTCCCTGTGAATCCGAGTTGTACCTCAGAGTGCCGGGAGCTAACCATCCAGACAAACGAGATATCCAGCTTGGTTCTGATACCAACTACAGTATTGTAGTGAAGTGTAGTGTAGTGCAGTGTTGTGTTCTATACTGTATTGCGGTGTATTGTAGAGATGTATAGTAGTGTAGTTCAGAAACTAAATTACAAAAAATGTGATGTACCAATATTGCATAGCGTAATGGACCAGGAGTATGCACCTTCTGGATACCGGATAAACAGATATCCGTAGGCAAGGTACCATATGGTACGATGTAGACCCTTTTTTAGTTATTATTTTTTTTCTGTTTGTGGAATATACCCCCCATAAACATCATAATGATTACATATTATTAACCCATTTTAATTTATGTTAAAATATATGCTGTACTTATCCTAACTCATGTGCAACACTCGGTCTGTAGTTTTATGTAGAGAACAGACAAAAGAAAATAGCAAACAAATAAATAAATATGTTGCATGATATTATTATAATAAAACCCATTCAAAAAATAAAATATATCGGAAACATTCATTGCTAGTAATTGGCGTAATTTCGTTAGACCACACATAAATACAGAATCAAACGAAAGCCGCGCGGAATGGCCGCGTGGATTGAGGTGCCAGGTAACGGACTGCGGGGCCCCTCCCGCCGAAGGTTCGAGTCCTTCCTAGCGCATTGTTGTGTATTGTTCTTATCATAAGTTAGTTTAAGTAGTGTGTAAATCTAGGGACCGATGACCTCAGCAGTTTGGTTCCTTAGGAATTCACATAGATTTGAAGACTTGAACATCAAACGAAGAGGACGAATAGAGCACTGAAGATTGATATGTTGTCCTTAAAATTAAATATAACCTAAGAGGCATCTACGTCTAAATCTACGTCTACTTGACTACGCTGCAGTTCACAATAAATGCTTGGTAGAGGGTTTATCGATCAACCATCAGGCTATTCCTCTGCTGTTCCAATTTAGAACAGCGAAAGAATTAATGAACACTTAATTCTTCCCGGGAGGTCACTGATTTCTAGTGTTTTACTACGATGATCATTTTTCCCTGTGTGTGTGGATTCGATGTGAATGTCGGTAATCGAAGTTTCTGAAACGATGTCGCCGCAACGAGAAACGGCTTTGTCGATTACTACCCCAACACTCCTACCATGTCCGTTAAACTTCCCCCTCCGCCACCACCGCCACCCGCCTCCTATTTCGCGATAATACAATACAATCTGTTGCGTTTTGAATTTTTGTGATATCTTCTGCCAGTCGTATCTGGTAAGGATCCCATACCGCACAGAAATACGCCAGAAGGAGACAGACAAGCGCAATGTTGTCATTCTCTTTAGCAGACATATTACATCTATTCTGCCAATGAAACGGTAATGCGAGCGTCCTGCGACATAACCCTTGGCTCAACGACGCTTCAAACTGCAAGCTGTCGACAGAGGGGAAAAAAAGCCCTAACTAAGAAGTTCATGTGACGTGTACCATAGGTTCTTGGTACTAAATTTCACCACAATTCTGCCCACCACCACCGTGGACGTATAACATGTTGAGGAGGTCGTCAACTCCCTCTTACCCATATTTCATCCCTTCTTTTGACAGGAACGGCGAAGTCAGTCGTTGGAATCACGCGGTTTTCTTGCGGGAGACCGAGCAAAAGACAATTTTTTGCTGCGCAGCTTAGCTGCAGTTTTTGCTGCCATGTACAGGTGGGAACCAATAGGGACCATTCAAAGTCATTCGACGAAGTTTTAACGTGATCTGAAGCAGCAAAAGTAATGCTTCTCCATAACTGCTCTTTCACGCCCTCTTGTGGAGTGATTACGGTGGGATGCGACACTGACAGATGCCACCAGATCGGCAGAACCTTCGGTGCATCCCCCCCCCCTTTCTCCTTTGACAAATTTAAAAATGTGACTCTACAGAGAAATCCTGTGAAGTAGTCCCAGACACCTGCAAGCATGTGACCGCCTGACACACCTCCGATGCCTGTTGCCTGCCTGCGTCTACGACTACTTCGCAGGATTTCTCTGCAAATGTACATTTGTAAGATTCTCAATATACTTTCAAACAAAGCTTTCACCCACTATTTCACCCTCATAGGTTTAAATTTCCAAAAATGCTGAAACAAGTATTTATTTCTGACCGAGAAACCAAATACCAATTTCCTAGGCCTAGCTTCAAAACCGCCTAATAGCGGCATGTTTTGAAAAAAAGCTCTTCATCCCGTACTTCACCGTCTTAGAGTTGCAATTTCGAAAAATCCCTTCAAATATGACGTCTGCAGTATATTAAGATCCGCAGCTTTTCCAATTTTGCAGATTCTATCCTTAGCGGTTTGGGCTAGGCTATGATCAGTCAGTCAATCAGTCAGGATATTATTCTTCATGTTTCCCGGCGATCTGTTGACATCTTGGATATTCGGGAATCCAGCCGGATGTTCGCGTCGTTCTCGCACGATATTTCAACAGCGTGCCTCGCTGTCTTCTTCAGGTGCTACCTGAGACTGGTCCTTGTGTCTATCGAGTCCAGTATTTATGCCTGGGAGGAGCTGGGTGTTCCCTAATCCGACGCGAACATCCGGCTGGATTCCCGAATATCCAAGATGTCAGTCAGGATATTGCCTTTTATATATAAACTAGACAAAGAAGCACTAGTGTGACATTTCAGTGAGGACCTTGACGCCTTTGGCTCAACACAGGAACAAGGAGCATGTGGAGCAACTATGGCTCAAGTTTAAAAGAATAGTAAAGTATGCACTGGATAGATATGTACCCAGCAGAACAGTTGACAGTGAGAGGTACCCTGAGTAGTACACAGTCACAGTAATGAAACTGCTGTGCGTAATAGGTGCAAAACAAGGCATAGGGCTGTAGACAGAGAGAGGTTGTCAAGAGAGCAGTGCGTGAAGCCTTCAATGACTTCCGTAGGAGAACATTGTCCAAAGATCTTCCACAACAGAAGAGCAGCACGATTGCTCACACATTTGTTTAACCCATGGGGGAGTGCACAGAGTTGAGAGATGTTGAAAGAACTGAACTAGAAGACTCTTGAAGATAGAAACAAACTGTTCACAGAAAGCCTACTTACGAAGTAAATGATATGAGTGGCACTAGAAGTAGTGTCGAGTCACTCACAGTCGAGACAGGAACTGAAATTGAGAACAGCACAGCAAAAGCAGAAGTGCTTAACTCTATTTTCATATGTCCCTTTACAAATAAAACCCACGGAGCACTGCCCCAATTTAATCCGCGTACCAAAAGTAAGGTGAGTGAAATATACATCCGTGTCAGTGGCAATGGGGAAGAGCTGAAATCGTTGAAACTGAAAAAGCCACATCGCCGTAAAGTATCAGATTCTATACCCAATTCGCAGCTGAGCTATCCCCCTCTTTTATGTATGGTCTCTGTAGATCCCTAGAACGGAAAACAGTGACCCGTGGTTGGAAGAATACGCAGGCCATACCCGTTTACAAGAAGGGTACCCGAAGTGATATAGGAAACAGCTGTCCGTTGTCCTTGACATCCATTTGTTGTAGGAACTTAGAACGTATTAGGAGTTGAAACATAATGAAATATCTCGAACAGAATGACCTCCTCCACGCCGACCAGCATGGATTCGGGGAACATCAATCGTGGGAAAGCCAACTTGACATATTGAAAGGCCTGATTTCAGAAAAGCATTTGACTCAGTACTATACGTACGTTTATTATCAAAAGGACGATAGTACAAGGTACAAAAGGAAACTTCTAACTGGATTGAGCATTTCCGGTAGGAGGACACAAAAAGTTGACTTGGATGCAGAGTCAGCGACAGATGTAAAAGCAACTTCGTGTGTACCCCAGAGAAATGTGTTGGGTCCTTTGCCGTTCATGATGTATACTAATGAGATTGCTGGCGATATTAATAGTAACCTCACACTTTCCGCAGATGATAATATAATCGATAATGAAGTACAGTCACTAAGATCTACACAAGTATTCAGTCGGATCTTGATAAGTTTTCAAAGTTGTGCAAAATTTGCCAGTTTTCTTTAAATTTTCGGAAATGTAAAACTGTGCATTTCAGAAAATAAGAAAACGTAGTCTCCCATGACTACAATATCAGTGAGTGACAACTGTAATCTGCAAACTCATACAAATACATGGGTGTAACACTATGTCTGGACATTACATGGAGTTATCAGGTAGTTCCACTCGAGAGTAAAGCAGGTAGGAGACTTCGGTTTGTTGGTAGTGTACTAGGAAAATTCAGTCAGTCTAGTAACGAGACCACTTACGAATCAATCGTGCAACCCATTCTAGAATATTGCTGAAGTATTTGGACCCTACCAGATATGAATGACAGGGCATATTGAACGTATACAGAGAAGGGCAGCACGATCGGTCAGGGCTTTCTGACCTGTGGGGAAGTGTTATAGGGACACTGAAAGAACGGAACTGGTTCAAATGGTTCAAATGGCTCTGAGCACTACGGGACTCAACATCTTAGGTCATAAGTCCCCTAGAACTTAGAACTACTTAAACCTAACCAACCTAAGGACATCACACACACCCACGCCCGAGGCAGGATTCGAACCTGCGACCGTAGCAGTCCCGCGGTTCCGGACTGCAGCGCCAGAACCGCACGGCCACCGCGGCCGGCGAACGGAACTGACAGACCCTTGAAGATAGACATAAATATTCCAAGAAAGCCTGCTTACGAAGCCACAGAAACTTGCTTCAAATGATGGCTCTAAAAACATGCAACCCTCTGCAGACTGCTCTAACAGAAATGTTGAGTACTACACCAGATTAATCAAGCATACCACGGACAGAGGCATGAAAACAATCATCATTCTTCTCGCGGTCCATGTGTGAATTGAATGGAAAAAAGTCCTAATAACTACTACAGTGATAAATCCCTTCTGCCATGCTCTTCACAGTGGCTTGCAGCGTACCGGCATGGATGCAGATGTAGATGCTACAAACGTAAGGTCAATTTGCCCCACTTGTTACCTCATATCGCTGGAACCAAGTCCCAGTTTCCCCATTGTTGGCTTCCACTAGTTTTTCCGTTCTTCTTTAAATAATTTTTGTCCACATTTTCGAACCATTGCTTCTACCTCAACATCGCATTGCATGAAACTACGTAGTATAAAATCAATTTACGTTACGTAACGTTTCAGCCTTGTATACACATCCATTACTGGGATCACGAGGTAGTGGTAGTAGCTTGGCTGTGTTATACCGGGGAAAAAATTCACGTAATCAGTATATCTGTGGAAAGTAAAGGTGTTGATATCCTGATCGTGTTGCAGAGTCCTGGATGAAACGCAGGACTCTGAGATATCCCTCATAGCTATTCGATATACATACAGGGTGGACCGTTTTAATCCATAATGTTGAATAATTTGCGTTACAGCAATGTGTTTTAGATAAAAGTTATAGGTGGCAACAAGGTTCACGCAACGCTACTAGTGGCCATGACTTGAACGTTATTTTGAAGGTGATTTGGAGGTTAAAGTGTTTTTTTCTTAATGGTGACGCTAAGATTTGATTTAAGATTTGAAAAGAGAGGTGAATTTTACGAATAAATAGTAACACATTATTTAAGGTTAAGGCAAGGTTCAATGAAGGACAAATAAGCAAATATTTCTTTTTAGTTCTAGTAGAGATTAACTCTAATTGGGGAGAGGTACAGCAAAATTCAATGTTAGATACAAATTGGAAGGGGTATCCCGCGGAATGAGAGGTGATAGAACTCAAACGACTTGTAAATCAATTATCTACGTTTATCTTTTTTCTGTGTTGCAAATGTCAAAATAACATTTATAAATTGTGATTTATTTATTTGTGCTGATGAGCATGTTAATTAGAACTTAAAGTTCAAATCTCTCGTCGCTCGTTAGAAATCCGGCATCACAAATAGGGGTTTCCATGGAACAAAACTCAACCTCCCGATGACCTTCGATAATTAGCTTTAAGATCATGGTTATTGGTAATGATGCGTGGCCCCTTACGCCCCTTTCAATTTGTGTGTAACATTGTATTGTGCTGCATCTGTTCTTTGTTCCGAGCTAATCCCTAATAGACGTAAAAACATATTTGCTTATATGACCTCCATTGAACCTTGTCAAGGCCTAGAATAATACATAATTTATACATAAAATCGAACGCACCTTTCAAATCTTAAATCAAATATTACGAGTTACATTTTCAAAAATCAATCTAATCTTCAGATCACCTTGGGTATCACGTTCAAGGTCACGTCCGTTAGTAGCAATACGTGAGTCTTTGTTAACCACAATTTTTATCTAAAGCATTTTGCAGTATCTCATATCTCTCCGGAGTTATTCCCCATTATGGATTAAACTGCTCCACCCTGTAGATGTTGTTAGAGATATAAATACAGATATTTGTCCTTATTACTCTGGACAGGGCACTGAATAACATTACGTCAGAATTTACTTCATTTGCAAACTAATAATTGTAGCTATTACGAGGAATAGTTTTTTTAGGTTGGTTAGTACTACAAAGTACTGCCAAACGTGAGTGTGCTTGGCGTTGGGGCAGAGGGTTCGGGAAGAAGGGTGGTTGGCCTATGTCAGAGGTAATCTTTATCTGACTATGCTTTTAAAATTCGCTTGTTACAAAAGGTAAGTCGTGAAATAAGTACTGAAATGACAAACACTGTGTGTGTTTTGCAACTTCTAACTACTCAGAAAACAGTACAAACTCGTAATACACTTGTTATAAAGGATTTGTATTCACAAAAATGTCAAGTCTTTACACAGAGAAGGTGATTAACCAGGAGTGTTCAATCTACTTAAAATGTAACTTGCAGTGCTAAATGACCCCAGACCCGTGACACGACACGCAGAAGTAGTCTTAGGCCTGCTACGGGCTGTTCATGGCGTACAGTTGACCCGATGAGTTCAGGAGCCCCTGACAGTTCGTGTGACCTCCAAGGTCTGCCTACTGTCGCGCCTGGGTGATTAGCATCTCTTATCTCGTGACATTCATCTACATCCACATCTACTTGATTCTCTGTAGTTCCCCATTAAGTGCTTGCAAGAGGGTTCATCGAACCATCTCCAAGCTACTTCTCTACCGTTCTACTGTCAAACAACCTGCGGGAAAAAGTGAATGCTTAAATATTTGGGTGCAAGTTCTGATTTCACTTATTTTCTTATAATGATTATTTCTCTCTGTGTAAGTGGGCGCAAGCAAAATATTTTCACATTCGCAGGAGTAAGTCGTTGATTTAAATTTCATGAGAAGATCGTGTTGCAAAGAAAAACGCCTGCGTTTTATTGATTGCCGTCGCAGATCGCATATAATATCTGTGGCAGTCTCTCAACGACTCCATGATAATATAAAACGAGCTTCTTTCTTTGAACTTTTCCGATGTCTTCCCATCTGATGCGGATCCTACACCGCACAGCAGTGCACCTGAAGAGGGCAGAGAAGTGTAGTGTAAGCAGTCTCTTAGTAGACGTGTTGGTTTTTCTTAAGTGTTCTCCCAATAAATCGTAGTATTTGGTTTGCATTACCCACAACATTATTCGTGTGATCGTTGCAATTAAAGTTATTCGTAACTGTAATATCTAAGTATTTAGATAATTTACAGCGTTTAGATAAATGTGATTTGTCGTGTAACCGAAATTTAGCGGACTACATTTGGTACTCATGTGGATGTCTTCACACTTTTCATTATATAGAGTTAATTGCCACTTTTCGCACCATGTATCTGTCTAAACCATTTTGCAATTGGTTTTGTTCATCTGAAAGACTGTGAAAGACAGCATCATCTGCAGACTATCTAAGAAGGCTGCTCATACTATTTCCTAAATCGTCTATGTAGATTCTTGTTCCTTGGGGAACTCCAGATATTACTTCAGTTTCAATCGATGACTTTTCGTGAGTTACTACGAACAGTGACCCTCCTGACAGGAATGTTTCCAACTAACGGAACTGGGTCGTTTCCTCGCGAATAATGTATGCAATACTCATGGCACAAGCAACTCGTTAATGTTTGGTTTCCCCCGAGCACCAGTGTGGGTGAGTGGACGCTATACCAAAACTCTATACTGACAGCTGCAAGACACTTGAAGCTGCAGATTCGACCGTGCAGAAGACATCAGATTGTAATGTATGTTGTAGGTTTCCAGAAAGACGGGTAGACGTAAAGAACCACAATGTAGTGGTACATATATCACAGCTATCGCAGTATCGGTACTTTGCGTCGATACCCTATGCGATCAAGTGAAGTAATCTGCCTCGTTTGAGCATCTCCTTTTTTTCTCTCCGTGGACTCTCTGTCTTCAGTCAACTTGGTCATTGATTTCTCTGGAACTCCATTCTCTGACCCAGCGTTTCACTTGTATACCTTGTCTCTGTATATGTTTCTGTCTCAAGCCTCTATTTGATCGATTTGCGCTTTTTCCAGGTCGGGTTTGGCTTGTGATAGCCATGGTATCGTTGACCTGACCCCGTGCATATATTTCAGAATTCTGCTGGCGAGGCTTATTGGGCGTAGCCTGCTGATGTTCCCAAAGAACTTTAACCTTCTCTTCCTGACGTCTGCTGCTACGTTTGACATCTTCTGTGTGGTTTCCCTAGGGTTTGATCTGAATCCCTCTTCACTCAGCTTTGGACGGAGAATTTTTCTCACGATTTTGCATTCTTCCTTCATTGTGATTTCCATGACTTGCATATAGTATTTCAGGCTTCATTATTTTGTTGTAGTGTCCGACCTTTGTTTGAATGGAGATGTCGTAAGACCCCTTCAGTTTTTGCTGTCGCGTTTTCTGTGCGATCTCTTCTCCTCCTGTAGGTTCGAGAATTTCCTCTACATACTTGAAATGTGTTACTCTTTTTATCTTGCCGTATCTTGTGTGTAAGTTTTGTATGTTTAATCTTGGGCAGGAGCATTCAGACTTTTGGAAAGGGACTTGCAGGCCAACTTTTTCTGCACATTGTTGTAGTATTTCTGTTTGTTTAGTTGCTGTCGCTTAGTTATCCAACAGTATGGCCAGTTCGTCTGTGAAACCTGGATTAGAGACGGCCAGGTCGACTGTGAAACCTGGACTTGGGATTTCTATCATCGCCCAGGATCATTCTAGTCGTATTGGTTTCCACTGTCCTTGGGTTTTCAGTTCCTTTTCCCATTCCCTCATTACATTGTCAAGGCTAAGTTGAACAATAGAGGAAATAATCTGTCGCCTTGGCGAAATCCAGTTTTGATCACGGAGGAGTCAGAGATTTCACCTACTTAATTTTTGATGTTGTGCCAGTCATTGTGTATTTGATTAGTCGTAATGTTCTTGGGTCGAGTCTCTAGTCCTCTAAGTTGCTGAATAAGGGTAGTCGGTCTCCAGAACCATATGCTTTCTTGAAACTTGGAGTTTTCTCATAGCATTGTATTTTAGAAATGTTTTCAGATCAAAGATTATTTCTGTGCTTCAAAGATCAGGGCAGAAGCCTACCTCGTATTCACCAACAAATTTTATGTTCTAACCGCTCTTGTATTCTCTAGAGTAAGCAACCCTGTAAAATTTTGTAGGTGACATGTAGCAGGGAGATTCCTGTGTAGCTGTTCATATTCACCATATCTCCTTTCTTGTCCTGCTGGTGGATAAGTGCTCATTTCCAGTCATGAAGGAGTTTTCCAGATGATTGTGATTATTTATGTAAGTTCCTGTAAATACTTCGATTGTAAAACATCTTTCTTCGCTCAGAAACTAGAAGGAAGACCTCAAGGTTTGTCTTGTTCAAAATCACTCAATGAATTTACTCGTATACGAAGTATGCAATATATCTGCTCAGTAGAACCTACATTTTCGCTGAAATCTCGTTGTATAAGGGCGGTGAAGACTAAAATGATGCAGAGGGTCGCCAGTTTTAATTAGATGCAGAAACTCGTATGTCGTTCCCGCTGCTTATCTGGACTCGTTGCAACATGGCTTATGGAATCATTGCAGGAAATGGACTCAAATAATACTGCCAACATTAAGTTTATAGTGTGCCTCAGATCTTTTAGCAGGGGATATCCCATACTTCTACTGCATTTGACCGCAGTGTTAACATAGGTACATCTACATCTACATCTACATACATACTCCGCAATCCACCATACGGTGCGTGGTGGAGGGTACCTCGTACCACAACTACCATCTTCTCTCCCTGTTCCACTCCCAAACAGAACGAGGGAAAAATGACTGCCTATATGCCTCTGTACGAGCCCTAATCTCTCTTATCTTATCTTTGTGGTCTTTTCGCGAAATATAAGTTGGCGACAGTAAAATTGTACTGGAGTCAGCCTCAAATGCTGGTTCTCTAAATTTCCCGAGTAGCGGTTCACGAAAAGAACGCCTCCTTTCCTCTAGAGACTCCCACCCGAATTCCTGAAGCATTTCAGTAACACTCGCGTGATGATCAAACCTACCAGTAACAAATGTAGCAGCTCGCCTCTGAACTGCTTCTATGTCCTCCCTCAATCCGACCTGATAGGGATCCCAAACGCTCAACCAGTACTCAAGAATAGGTAGTATTAGTGTTTTATAAGCGGTCTCCTTTACAAATGAACCACATTTTCCCAAAATTCTACCAATGAACCGAAGACGACTATTCTCCTTCCCCACAACTGCCATTACATGTTTGTCCCACTTTATATCGCTCTGCAGTGTTACGCCCAAATATTTAATCGACATGACTGTGTCAAGCGCTACACTATTAATGGATATACAAACATTATGGGATTCTTTTTCCTATTCATCTGCATTAATTTACATTTATCTATATTTAGAGTTAGCCGTCATTCTTTGCACCAATCACAAATCCTGTCCAAGTCATCTTGTATCTTCTTAGAGTCACTCAACGACGACACCTTCCCATAAACCACAGCATCATCAGCAAACAGCCGCACGTTGCTATCCACCCTATCCAAAAGACCATTTATGTAGATAGAAAACAATAGTGGACCTAACACACTTCCCTGGGGCACTACAGATGATACCCTCACCTCCGAAGAACACTCACCATTGAGGACAACGTACTGTGTTCTATTACTTAAGAAGTCTTCGAGCCACTCACATATTTGGGAACCAATCGCATATGCTCGTACCTTAGTTAGGAGTCTGCAGTGGGGCACCGATGGCTTCGCTTGAACATTTTAATTGTTTTCAATGTATCATGTCAAATACCAGATTTACTCTCAAGCTGCCTGTCAGTAACTCATGTGCAGATGAAATGTACCTGGAGGAACTGAATCTCTAAATGCGTCGAGTAAAGTTAATTAACTAAACCACGACTGCCTACAGACAGATACAGTATCAAAAAGCTCTACGAGACAAACAATCCCGTCAGTCTTCACGTACAGCGACACGGCTGCTACTGCTTTGTGGGGAAACTCTTGCAGAGAACCGGGCACGTCAGCGCAGCAGTTTGTTTTCGCTTAATTAGAAAGATGACATTTCCTTTCCTTGCCAAGAAGTAAATGGATCTGCAAGTAGACGTCTCCAGTTAATCAAAATCTGCCCCAGGACTAACGACTCGCTCCCCTTGTAGCGAGAGGCAGCAGAACAAGGGTAAGGAGCGGCTGGGAAGGGGCTCTGCCTGCCCCGGACAGCCCAGGAATACGGGGCCGCCAGGCGGGAAGGATCTCGCAAACGTAATTGCTTGCTGGAGAGTCGCGGCTCGAAGCTGGCGGCCGATCTCGTAAGACAGGCGAATGCGGCCAAAACCGGTCGCTCTCCGCACAGCGGCGAGCGACTCTATGAAATTGATTAAATTCGGCCCAGCATTTGCATGTAATATGGTAATACATTTTCCGCGAACGAACCCCCTGGGGGGAAAAGCGAACCGAATGGCTGCATTTGCATGTGTGCTTCAACTATACTGGCTACACAATATCCGCGAATGCTTTTGTTTCGTGTTATCGACCGGCACTGGTTGGCAAACATTCTGAATATTTATTCTTGCGCACGCTGCCGAGTAAATAGTACGAGAAAATTGCCGCCCTCTCTGTTATTTTACGAATGGTATTACGATTATTGAGTAGCACATTCGGCAGGCTCTGGTTAATTGTTGTATCTACATCCACATCTACATCCATACTCCGCAAGCCACCTGACGGTGAGTGGCAGAGGGTACCTTGAGTACCTCTATCGGTTCTCCCTTCTATTCCAGTCTCGTATTGTTCGTGGAAAGAAGGATTGTCGGTATGCCTCTGTGTGGGCTCTAATCTCTCTGATTTTATCCTCATGGTCTCTTCGCGAGATATACGTAGGAGGGAGCAATATACTGCTTCACTCCTCGGTGAAGGTATGTTCTCGAAACTTTGACAAAAGCCCGTACCGAGCTACTGAGCGTCTCTCCAGCAGAGTCTTCTACTGGAGTTTATCTATCATCTCCGTAACGCTTTCGCGATTACTAAATGATCCTGTAACGAAGCGCGCTGCTCTGCGTTGGATCTTCTCTATATCTTCTATCAACCCTATCTGGTACGGATCCCACACTGCTGAGCAGTATTCAAGCAGTGAGCGAACAAGCGTACTGTAACCTACTTCCCTTGTTTTCGGATTGCATTTCCTTAGGATTGTTCCAATGAATCTCAGTCTGGCATCTGCTTTACCGACGATCAACATTATATGATCATTCCATTTTAAATCACTCCTAATGCGTACTCCCAGATAATTTATGGTATTAACTGCTTCCAGTTGCTGACCTGCTATTTTGTAGCTAAATGATAAAGGATCTATCTTTCTGTGTACTCGCAGCACATTACACATGTCTACATTGAGATTCAATTGTCATTCCCTGCACCATGCGTCAATTCGCTGCAGATCCTCCTGCATTTCAGTACAATTTTCCATTGTTACAACCACTCGATACACCACAGCATCATCTGCAAAAAGCCTCAGTGAACTTCCGATGTCATCCACCATGCCATTTATGTATATTGTGAATAGCAACGGTCCTATGACACTCCCCTGCGGCACACCTGAAATCACTCTTACTTCGGAAGACTTCTCTCCATTGAAAACGACATGCTGCGTCCTGTTATCTAGGAACTCCTCAATCCAATCACACAATTGGTCTGATAGTCCATATGCTCTTACTTTGTTCATTAAACGACTGTGGGGAACTGTATCGAACGCCTTGCGGAAGTCAAGAAACACGGCATCTACCTGGGAACCCGTGTCTATGGCCCTCTGAGTCTCGTGGACGAATAGTGCGAGCTGGGTTTCACATGACCGTCTTTTTCGAAACCCATGCTGATTCCTACAGAGTAGATTTCTAGTCTCCAGAAAAGTCATTATACTCGAACACAATACGTGTTCCAAAATTCTACAACTGATCGACGTTAGAGATATAGGTCTATAGTTCTGCACATCTGTTCGACGTGCCTTCTTGAAATCGGGGATGACCTGTGCCCTTTACCAATCCTTTGGAACGCTACGCTCTTCTAGAGACCTACGGTGCACCGATGCAAGAAGGGGGGCAAGTTCCTTCGCGTACTCTGTGTAAAATTGAACTGGTATCCCATCAGGTCCAGAGGCCTTTCCTCTTTTGAGCGATTTTAATTGTTTCTCTATCCCTCTGTCGTCTATTTCGATATCTACCATTTTGTCATCTGTGCGACAATCTAGAGAAGGAACTACAGTGCAATCTTCCTCTGTGAAACAACTTTGGAAAAAGACATTTAGTATTTCGGCCTTTAGTCTTGTATGATCCTCTTCTCGCAACTGAAAGTTATCGTGTGTGTGTAATAGATTCTAATCTGTCACGTAACTGATATATAATGCTACTTACAATTCCAAAATCTTTTTACTGTTTTTCACTGATAATTAAATAATAAGAAATATTGTCATAACAGCCCATCTGTTCAGTGTCTTACTGCGGTCCCTGTAGGTGTACTTTTGCTGCAGATTGTCAGAAGTTTTAGACTCACAGGAATAGGAATTCATCTGGAAAGCGTGATCTCTGATGCTTGTTTTCTGATGTCTGTGTACCGAACTTAACTCGTCTCTGATGTTTTCTGGCGGTTCCCAGCTTAGTTAATACGACTGAGCGTGCTTCTCTACATACTTGTACCGTTACCGCCCCCGTCCTGATACGGTATCAAGTATACTTACAGTGTACACAACGAACGTGACGAAGGGAGTGTAAGAAGATCTTGTCGCCTAACTTTACTGACATTTAAACCCGGAAAGAGCGTGAATAGAGCACTTAATTGACGGAGCGGACACAAGAACGAATCATGAAAATATGGGGAGCCGAAATCTATACTTTCGTGAAATTGTTATTTAACAGCGCGCGGTTCACCGCCTTCTTAATATAGGATTGCCCGCCCGGTTGGCCGTGAGGTCTAACACACGGCTTTCCGGCCGGGAAGGAGCGTCTGGTCCCCGGCACGAATCCGCCTGGCGGATTTGTGTCGAGGCCCGGTGAACCGGCCGGTCTGTGGATGGTTTTTAGGCGGTTTTCCATCTGCCTCAGCGAATACTTTTAGTCATTGGATACAAATTGTAACATTTTTTCTCTTTGCCTAATTTTTTTGTCGTTTTGAAAAAAATTTACTGTTTGTTCACTGCCAATATGTTAGGCAGGTATCACCCCGAAAAATTTTCAAAAATGAGGTTGGGGGTTATGAGAGTCGGCAATACTCTCTTAGGATTTAAAGGTTGTCTACAGCACGTATACACAAACTCTAGAATCTAAGATATTGTTGTCGCGCTTCGCAGCGCATGAATTAATTAGTGGCAGTTTGGAAGCCAGTGTAGGAGCCCGCCTGCTGTGGAGCGCACGTGTGTTGGGCGAGGGGTCGTCGCCGAGCTGCCGTACTGCCGTGTCCGCCATCAGCGACACAGGATTTGGTATTGAGTGATATTTTTTTATAATTTGCAGTGCACTTATTAATTTAAAGAAAACGGTTTGTGTATGTGCGTAGCAGCAGACGGTAATTTTGATAATGATAGGAGTTGAAATCTTAAGGGAAACCATTGTTAGGCGAATAGATTAAGTATTGATTTTTGTCATTGATTTCCTTTGTAATTTTCAGGGAATTGTTTCACTATGTATTTAATTGAGAAGTATTTCAGTCTGTCTCAAGAGTTTGATTAATTTGTAATATTGCTTTAATGCCACTGGAGGCAGATTTACATACGAAGCGCTTGCTCAAAGAGCTTTTAGCGTTTTGTTAATTGAATGAGAAAGAATCGCTTTCAGAATATAGTTTTTGAAAAAAGGAATTACTTGTTTGGGTTATCATTTACCAAGTTTAGATTTGACCAAACCCTTTCTCTTGAATTATATGTAGTTGTAGTAAGCAGCAGCAGCCGCAGCAACAGCAGGAGCCGCCATACAGAACAACCATTGCACTCAGCATGAATAATAGGTTTTTATCTTTTTGTTAAATAATGGAACTCAGCAGATCAAGCAGTGGCAGCAGAAAGTCCAAGTAAGTTATTTGTTGCGCACAGGACGAATTAAAAAAAAAGTTTAGGCGATCTCTGTAATAGTAAAGTTAACAAGAGTACAAGCAAGAGATTTTCAGTAGAAAACACGAGATAAGAAGATAGAGCTCGCGACTTCCACCTGTCGACATGCCTGCCAGGATCCTTTTTTTAATTTTTATTTATTTATTTATTTATTTATTTTTTATGTGTCGTAGTTATATATGCTTCGTCTTTCTACTGCCAACTGAAATCTTACGCAACAATAATCATTAGCAGCGGCACAACATTTTTATCGCTTTCGCACTGCTTTGTATTAACATAAAATTTTATTTCAGCAGATTTGTCTTTGAATTTGTTGGTGCATTGTGTAATAGTTAATTGAACAGTGGTATTTTTAGGATAGCGGTGTATTTAGTGACATGTTTTCGTTCTTATTGCGACAATAATGCCGCGAGCACAAAAGAAACTAGAAAAGAATGCAAATGCTACTGCAAACGCTAACGTAGATACGGTTCCGAACATGAATGTAGAAGCGGTTACAAACGCAGTTTCCGAAAATTCGAAACAGAGAGTAGAAAATTCTTTTGAGAATACTGCGAACCGGGAATTTTCGAACAATACTGTGGAGAATCGGAATGTAGGCGATCATTTGTTAACAATGAGTGATGAACAACTGTGTGCTACACGCAACTTAGGACATGACAATACAGTGATGCAAACCGAACTCATGAGATATTCCAGCTTTGCTTCCACCTCAAAAGTGCAGAGTAATTTTGTTTTCCTGACTTTCGGTGGAAATTCAGGTCTCGTTGCCACTCCGATAGAGCGGAGTAATTTTGCCTTTCCTTCTATTAGTGGAAATGCAGGTAGTGCTTCTCCTTTAACAGAGAAGAATAACGTTGTACTCCCTGTCCCCAGTAATGATGTTTTACAATTATTACTCAGTAAACTCACTGAATTTAATGACAGACAGGAGAGTTAACTCACTGAATTTAACAACAATAATGCAAAGAATTTCAAATCGCTTCAGAAGGAAATTAACGAGAATCTCACATTGTTTCAGGGTGAGGTGAATGACAATTTAAATCGTAAATTTGAAGAAATGACCAGTCAGTTGAAAAGTGAGGTACGTGAAGAATTCAAATCAGATATTGATAATCTTGTATCCCGACTTGTTCACGTACAAAATGTTGATATTGTTGAAGTGAAACGACAGACGTCACAAGAAGAACTTCAAGTAGAGGAATTAGCGAAAAAAATGAATGATTTGTATTGTTTGAGAGAATGAGAACTTTGCAAAGGGACATTTCTGATGAGAGGGTTCTACAAGCTTTTGGCGATTGTTCGCTGAAACAATGAAATTTTCGTGACTTATTTCAAGGAAAATGCAAGAAATAACTATGTACGTTTTTTAGGGAGAAATAACATGAAATAAAAGAAACTGTTGGCATTACCTTCAGGTAAAATATAGTGTATAAGTGGCTCTGAATTGAGAAGGTATATTTAAAGGGCAATAGTATAATTAGGAAACCTTCGAACTGACACTTGTTCTGATTTACAAGGTAGTTTGAAGAGTGACGATTTATGTGGATTTTTCGTGTTTATTAGTTTGCCAGGTAAGGCGAATTAGGATTTATGGACCACTCATGAATAGTGTGACACAATGAGGAAACACTTTGCAGACATTTATAGAACAAGAGAAGGTAAGAAAGATACACTTCTAAACGAAGAAACCCACAATGGTGTTCTATGAAGGAAGATATAGCTTATACACATTTGCGTAAAATTTAAGTGACAATAATGTTAAGGTAGAGTACACACTTACTTAAAATCTAAGTCATAGTAAAGTTAAGACATAGCTATGAGTCACGAAAGGAGTTCTGATACAAATACACAGCAAAGTGTTGAATTATGTGATGAATGAGTGCCAAGAGTGCTGTTTGCTCTGTGAAATTGTCGAATGGTAAGAATGATATTGTTCTTTCTCTTCTTATTGTTGTTAAGGTTGACTTTATTGCATTTCTTACAGGAAACATGATCGCAACGGAAGTTTTTTTCATTGCAGAAACGAAAGCACTTAACGTGATGTAATTTTGTGTACTAGACGATATTTTCAGATCGGAGCGTAGCACGCTTACCGTTAAGGGTCGCGAGAAGAAAGACGTTTCAGAAACAGTCGGCCATGACAAAAAAAAAAAACCCTAAGCTACGACCTGGATAATTATGTCGTGCATTAAACGATTTCTTTTCTCTTTCCAGAGTGAAATGACTCTTACGCCCAGAGGGGAGAGTATCTGCCATATTTTATGAATGTGTAAATAGTAGTGTGAAATAAGTCAATTTAATATTTATCTTGTGTGTTTCTATTTCATGACTGTCATCTAGTGACGCTGTGCCGGTTCCAGGACGAGGTTAATTGTAAGGTGATGATCTTTTTACTTGTCATGTCATAAATTTATTTCTTGTCACCTTGATGAATAAACCATTGCTTTCAGTTTCTACTGGACAGATGGATCGGTTTTGTGTGTTGTATTTTGTGGATAATATATTTTTATTATGCTTTTTAGGTTGTTTCTTTTTCTTGTTCTTTGTGACCATCCAAGGTACGGCCACACAGATTCATACAAAGACTAGGAAGGCCTCCAAACAGAGACAATGAGGACTCCATATAAAAACGATTGAGATGCTGTACCACAGACATTGACGTTTGACATCAGAAATATTGACAGTCATTACAGACTGATAATTATAAATTTGCTATAACTTAGAAATCAGAGTGTAAAAATTCTGACGCAGAGTCGCATAATTATTCACTAAATTTTGTACATATTCAAGAATGGATTTGGCAAGCAGTTGGCTAGACTTTTTCTAAATGATTCTGTAACTTTTATTATATATAATAGCATCACTATGGAATTACTTTTCTATTTGTGGGATTATTTATATATTTTATAACCAAAATGTACATAACAATTATTGTAACAAATATTTGAAAATTCTTTTTCAGCATCACTAGTAACGTGAAAGTAGTAGGTAATTAGAGTTCGACGGCACAGGATTTATGCCTTGAAGTTAAAATAATATTTTTTGTGTGGTGCCACATTTGTAATGATTCGTGGTCACAATCAAAACTTTGCCACTGTTATTGGCCAAACTCATCGTTAGAAAATTAACTTGCCACCGTGTGGTGAGCCTCATATTACGACTGAATTGAAAAATACATGTCACAAATCTGTCATTGCTGTGGCGAAAAATTTAAAGAAAATTGACTTTGACACCGTTGCAACAGCAGGAGCCGCCACACAGAACATGCATTGCACTCAGCATGAATAATAGGTTTTTTTTATGTTTTTATTAAATAATGGAATGCAGCAGATCAAGCAGTGGCAGCAGAAAGTCCAAATAAGTTATTTGTTGCGCACAGGGCCAATTTAAAAAAAATTAAGTTTAGGCGATTTCTGTAATAGTAAAGTTAACAAGAGTACATGCACGAGATTTTCAGTAGAAAACACGAGATAAGAAGATAGAGCTCGCGACTTTCAGTGTTATGACATTAAATTATTGCTGCAGGATGTCTTTACCGTAGCGAAATTTAATTAAGAGAAATCTTTTAATGAAAGAAAGCATTTCCCTTTTTTAAACGTAACAATCTTCGTCTTGCCGAGAAGCGGCCAGTTACTGGACTTAACTGAATGCTCTTAGTTTTTACCTTAATACGACATAAATTAATGACTGAAGAAGACTGGAGGGTGACCACCGTTGGTCGGTCATTCGGTTGGTCGTCTCATAGGGCGACATGTATTGGGTCCCGTCACTTGGTCATCGTGCCGGACGTGGGTCGATTCCTTCCTTGCACAGAGATGTTGGGGCCAATGGGCAAGAGTTACCTCTGCATGGATGGGTCCGAGCCGGTGTACCCGGGTCGCCGTGTTTCCGAATTCCGAACGGACATCCAGTTGGGCTGGAGCCGCAGTCGGCGTCGGACAGCCAAGACTCGCTGGAACGCGCCGACACACGTAACTTGAATGGGAACGACCTGGGTTTGTCATAAGGTCGGTCGTCTCACCGCACGACGTCTATTTGATCACCGGCCGCTTGTGTAAGTTCTTTGAGTGTCGTATTGATTCGTCCCAGTTGTTCCACAGTGTTTTTACGATTGTTCAAGTTCTTGTGCAAGTGTGTTTACGTGGAACTGTGTGTAGCTACTGTGATTTCTACTGAGCAGATGAATGTTGTCTGCGTAGTGGAATAGGCAGTTCGTCGGTTGAGACAGAGAGAACTGATTAGGTTGTTGGTTGGTTCTTCAGCCTTCCCTAGGTCGTGCTGCAACCCGATTGTTTAGTGTTGCTCTCGGCTGCCTGTCTCACCTAAACTGTGGTTAGAGTTTCCTCCCCAGGTCGACCCTTGGAATGCTTCTGAGCACCACTTCTTGTTGTTTGCGATTGTCATTTTATTTGGGATAGGCGCTAAGGGGTGTATGCATCTCACATCGCACCATTGGCCAGTAAGATAAAATTGTCTCACGGTATGTATGTTGTCGCTCTGTTTTCATTATTTTATTCTATTCTTATTTTTGGGAAACAGGGTTGTTAAAGACTCACTTGCTGTGGATCTTCTTCATGCCCTTTCGGTGAACTACAGCACCGCACAACAACAGCTAATGCCATGACATTACACCTGCTTGTCAAAGCATGGGTGAGTTTCAGTATCAGCTGAATGATTGTCATGAATCCGATGGCTGGCACATTGAACATCTGTGCAAGGGAAATGATAATTGTAATTCTCCACATAATTCTACAAACTGCCCCCGGGTTGCTGCTGCACTCATGTGACGGATATACCCTTGCGGAATCTCTTCTGAAATTTGACGCAAGTGTGTTTACGTGGAACTGTGTGTAGCTACTGTGATTTCTACTGAGCAGATGAATGTTGTCTGCGTAGTGTAATAGGCAGTTCGTCGGTTGAGACAGAGAGAACTGATTAGGTTGTTGGTTGGTTCTTCAGCCTTCCCTAGGTCGTGCTGCAACCCGATTGTTTAGTGTTGCTCTCGGCTGCCTGTCTCACCTAAACTGTGCTTAGAGTTTCCTCCCCAGGCCGACCCTTGGAATGCTTCTGAGCACCACTTCTTGTTGTTTGCGATTGTCATTTTATTTGGGATAGGCGCTAAGGGGTGTATGCATCTCACATCGCACCATTGGCCAGTAAGATAACATTGTCTCACGGTATGTATGTTGTCGCTCTGTTTTCATTATTTTATTCTATTCTTATTTTTGGGAAACAGGGTTGTTAAAGACTCACTTGCTGTGGATCTTCTTCATGCCCTTTCGGTGAACTACAGCACCGCACAACAACAGCTAATGCCATGACATTACACATGCTTGTCAAAGCATGGGTGAGTTTCAGTATCAGCTGAATGATTGTCATGAATCCGATGGCTGGCACATTGAACATCTGTGCAAGGGAAATGATAATTGTAATTCTCCACATAATTCTACAAACTGCCCCCGGGTTGCTGCTGCACTCATGTGACGGATATACCCTTGCGGAATCTCTTCTGAAATTTGACGCAAGTGTGTTTACGTGGAACTGTGTGTAGCTACTGTGATTTCTACTGAGCAGATGAATGTTGTCTGCGTAGTGGAATAGGCAGTTCGTCGGTTGAGACAGAGAGAACTGATTAGGTTGTTGGTTGGTTCTTCAGCCTTCCCTAGGTCGTGCTGCAACCCGATTGTTTAGTGTTGCTCTCGGCTGCCTGTCTCACCTAAACTGTGCTTAGAGTTTCCTCCCCAGGCCGACCCTTGGAATGCTTCTGAGCACCACTTCTTGTTGTTTGCGATTGTCATTTTATTTGGGATAGGCGCTAAGGGGTGTATGCATCTCACATCGCACCATTGGCCAGTAAGATAACATTGTCTCACGGTATGTATGTTGTCGCCCTGTTTTCATTATTTTATTTTATTCTTATTTTTGGGAAACAGGGTTGTTAAAGACTCACTTGCTGTGGATCTTCTTCATGCCCTTTTGGTGAACTACAGCACCGCACAACAACAGCTAATGCCATGACATTACACATGCTTGTCAAAGCATGGGTGAGTTTCATTATCAGCTGAATGATTGTCATGAATCCGATGGCTGGCACATTGAACATCTGTGCAAGGGAAATGATAATTGTAGTTCTCCACATAATTCTACAAACTGCCCCCGGGTTGCTGTTGCACTCATGTGACGGATATACCCTTGCGGAATCTCTTCTGAAATTTGATGCAAGTGTGTTTACGTGGAACTGTGTGTAGCTACTGTGATTTCTACTGAGCAGATGAATGTTGTCTGCGTAGTGGAATAGGCAGTTCGTCGGTTGAGACAGAGAGAACTGATTAGGTTGTTGGTTGGTTCTTCAGCCTTCCCTAGGTCGTGCTGCAACCCGATTGTTTAGTGTTGCTCTCGGCTGCCTGTCTCACCTAAACTGTGGTTAGAGTTTCCTCCCCAGGCCGACCCTTGGAATGCTTCTGAGCACCACTTCTTGTTGTTTGCGATTGTCATTTTATTTGGGATAGGCGCTAAGGGGTGTATGCATCTCACATCGCACCATTGGCCAGTAAGATAACATTGTCTCACGGTATGTATGTTGTCGCTCTGTTTTCATTATTTTATTCTATTCTTATTTTTGGGAAACAGGGTTGTTAAAGACTCACTTGCTGTGGATCTTCTTCATGCCCTTTCGGTGAACTACAGCACCGCACAACAACAGCTAATGCCATGACATTACACATGCTTGTCAAAGCATGGGTGAGTTTCAGTATCAGCTGAATGATTGTCATGAATCCGATGGCTGGCACATTGAACATCTGTGCAAGGGAAATGATAATTGTAATTCTCCACATAATTCTACAAACTGCCCCCGGGTTGCTGCTGCACCCATGTGACGGATATACCCTTGCGGAATCTCTTCTGAAATTTGACGCAAGTGTGTTTACGTGGAACTGTGTGTAGCTACTGTGATTTCTACTGAGCAGATGAATGTTGTCTGCGTAGTGGAATAGGCAGTTCGTCGGTTGAGACAGAGAGAACTGATTAGGTTGTTGGTTGGTTCTTCAGCCTTCCCTAGGTCGTGCTGCAACCCGATTGTTTAGTGTTGCTCTCAGCTGCCTGTCTCACCTAAACTGTGGTTAGAGTTTCCTCCCCAGGCCGACCCTTGGAATGCTTCTGAGCACCACTTCTTGATGTTTGCGATTGTCATTTTATTTGGGATAGGCGCTAAGGGGTGTATGCATCTCACATCGCACCATTGGCCAGTAAGATAACATTGTCTCACGGTATATATGTTGTCGCTCTGTTTTCATTATTTTATTCTATTCTTATTTTTGGGAAACAGGGTTGTTAAAGACTCACTTGCTGTGGATCTTCTTCATGCCCTTTCGGTGAACTGCAGCACCGCACAACAACAGCTAATGCCATGACATTACACATGCTTGTCAAAGCATGGGTGAGTTTCAGTATCAGCTGAATGATTGTCATGAATCCGATGGCTGGCACATTGAACATCTGTGCAAGGGAAATGATAATTGTAATTCTCCACATAATTCTACAAACTGCCCCCGGGTTGCTGCTGCACCCATTTGACGGATATACCCTTGCGGAATCTCTTCTGAAATTTGACGCAAGTGTGTTTACGTGGAACTGTGTGTAGCTACTGTGATTTCTACTGAGCAGATGAATGTTGTCTGCGTAGTGGAATAGGCAGTTCATCAGTTGAGACAGAGAGAACTGATTAGGTTGTTGGTTGGTTCTTCGGCCTTCCCTAGGTCGTGCTGCAACCCGATTGTTTAGTGTTGCTCTCGGCTGCCTGTCTCACCTAAACTGTGGTTAGAGTTTCCTCCCCAGGCCGACCCTTGGAATGCTTCTGAGCACCACTTCTTGATGTTTGCGATTGTCATTTTATTTGGGATAGGCGCTAAGGGGTGTATGCATCTCACATCGCACCATTGGCCAGTAAGATAACATTGTCTCACGGTATGTATGTTGTCGCTCTGTTTTCATTATTTTATTTTATTCTTATTTTTGGGAAACAGGGTTGTTAAAGACTCACCTGCTGTGGATCTTCTTCATGCCCTTTCGGTGAACTACAGCACCGCACAACAACAGCTAATGCCATGACATTACACATGCTTGTCAAAGCATGGGTGAGTTTCAGTATCAGCTGAATGATTGTCATGAATCCGATGGCTGGCACATTGAACATCTGTGCAAGGGAAATGATAATTGTAATTCTCCACATAATTCTACAAACTGCCCCCGGGTTGCTGCTGCACCCATGTGACGGATATACCCTTGCGGAATCTCTTCTGAAATTTGACGCAAGTGTGTTTACGTGGAACTGTGTGTAGCTACTGTGATTTCTACTGAGCAGATGAATGTTGTCTGCGTAGTGGAATAGGCAGTTCGTCGGTTGAGACAGAGAGAACTGATTAGGTTGTTGGTTGGTTCTTCAGCCTTCCCTAGGTCGTGCTGCAACCCGATTGTTTAGTGTTGCTCTCGGCTGCCTGTCTCACCTAAACTGTGGTTAGAGTTTCCTCCCCAGGCCGACCCTTGGAATGCTTCTGAGCACCACTTCTTGATGTTTGCGATTGTCATTTTATTTGGGATAGGCGCTAAGGGGTGTATGCATCTCACATCGCACCATTGGCCAGTAAGATAACATTGTCTCACGGTATGTATGTTGTCGCTCTGTTTTCATTATTTTATTTTATTCTTATTTTTGGGAAACAGGGTTGTTAAAGACTCACTTGCTGTGGATCTTCTTCATGCCCTTTCGGTGAACTACAGCACCGCACAACAACAGCTAATGCCATGACATTACACATGCTTGTCAAATCATGGGTGAGTTTCAGTATCAGCTGAATGATTGTCATGAATCCGATGGCTGGCACATTGAACATCTGTGCAAGGGAAATGATAATTGTAATTCTCCACATAATTCTACAAACTGCCCCCGGGTTGCTGCTGCACCCATGTGACGGATATACCCTTGCGGAATCTCTTCTGAAATTTGATGCAAGTGTGTTTACGTGGAACTGTGTGTAGCTACTGTGATTTCTACTGAGCAGATGAATGTTGTCTGCGTAGTGGAATAGGCAGTTCGTCGGTTGAGACAGAGAGAACTGATTAGGTTGTTGGTTGGTTCTTCAGCCTTCCCTAGGTCGTGCTGCAACCTGATTGTTTAGTGTTGCTCTCGGCTGCCTGTCTCACCTAAACTGTGGTTAGAGTTTCCTCCCCAGGCCGACCCTTGGAATGCTTCTGAGCACCACATCTTGTTGTTTGCGATTGTCATTTTATTTGGGATAGGCGCTAAGGGGTGTATGCATCTCACATCGCACCATTGGCCAGTAAGATAACATTGTCTCACGGTATGTATGTTGTCGCTCTGTTTTCATTATTTTATTTTATTCTTATTTTTGGGAAACAGGGTTGTTAAAGACTCACTTGCTGTGGATCTTCTTCATGCCCTTTCGGTGAACTACAGCACCGCACAACAACAGCTAATGCCATGACATTACACCTGCTTGTCAAAGCATGGGTGAGTTTCAGTATCAGCTGAATGATTGTCATGAATCCGATGGCTGGCACATTGAACATCTGTGCAAGGGAAATGATAATTGTAATTCTCCACATAATTCTACAAACTGCCCCCGGGTTGCTGCTGCACTCATGTGACGGATATACCCTTGCGGAATCTCTTCTGAAATTTGACGCAAGTGTGTTTACGTGGAACTGTGTGTAGCTACTGTGATTTCTACTGAGCAGATGAATGTTGTCTATGTAGTGGAATAGGCAGTTCGTCGGTTGAGACAGAGAGAACTGATTAGGTTGTTGGTTGGTTCTTCAGCCTTCCCTAGGTCGTGCTGCAACCCGATTGTTTAGTGTTGCTCTCGGCTGCCTGTCTCACCTAAACTGTGGTTAGAGTTTCCTCCCCAGGCCGACCCTTGGAATGCTTCTGAGCACCACTTCTTGTTGTTTGCGATTGTCATTTTATTTTGGATAGGCGCTAAGGGGTGTATGCATCTCACATCGCACCATTGGCCAGTAAGATAACATTGTCTCACGGTATGTATGTTGTCGCTCTGTTTTCATTATTTTATTCTATTCTTTTTTTTGGGAAACAGGGTTGTTAAAGACTCACTTGCTGTGGATCTTCTTCATGCCCTTTCGGTGAACTACAGCACCGCACAACAACAGCTAATGCCATGACATTACACCTGCTTGTCAAAGCATGGGTGAGTTTCAGTATCAGCTGAATGATTGTCATGAATCCGATGGCTGGCACATTGAACATCTGTGCAAGGGAAATGATAATTGTAATTCTCCACATAATTCTACAAACTGCCCCCGGGTTGCTGCTGCACTCATGTGACGGATATACCCTTGCGGAATCTCTTCTGAAATTTGACGCAAGTGTGTTTACGTGGAACTGTGTGTAGCTACTGTGATTTCTACTGAGCAGATGAATGTTGTCTGCGTAGTGGAATAGGCAGTTCGTCGGTTGAGACAGAGAGAACTGATTAGGTTGTTGGTTGGTTCTTCAGCCTTCCCTAGGTCGTGCTGCAACCCGATTGTTTAGTGTTGCTCTCGGCTGCCTGTCTCACCTAAACTGTGGTTAGAGTTTCCTCCCCAGGCCGACCCTTGGAATGCTTCTGAGCACCACTTCTTGATGTTTGCGATTGTCATTTTATTTGGGATAGGCGCTAAGGGGTGTATGCATCTCACATCGCACCATTGGCCAGTAAGATAACATTGTCTCACGGTATGTATGTTGTCGCTCTGTTTTCATTATTTTATTTTATTCTTATTTTTGGGAAACAGGGTTGTTAAAGACTCACCTGCTGTGGATCTTCTTCATGCCCTTTCGGTGAACTACAGCACCGCACAACAACAGCTAATGCCATGACATTACACATGCTTGTCAAAGCATGGGTGAGTTTCAGTATCAGCTGAATGATTGTCATGAATCCGATGGCTGGCACATTGAACATCTGTGCAAGGGAAATGATAATTGTAATTCTCCACATAATTCTACAAACTGCCCCCGGGTTGCTGCTGCACCCATGTGACGGATATACCCTTGCGGAATCTCTTCTGAAATTTGACGCAAGTGTGTTTACGTGGAACTGTGTGTAGCTACTGTGATTTCTACTGAGCAGATGAATGTTGTCTGCGTAGTGGAATAGGCAGTTCGTCGGTTGAGACAGAGAGAACTGATTAGGTTGTTGGTTGGTTCTTCAGCCTTCCCTAGGTCGTGCTGCAACCCGATTGTTTAGTGTTGCTCTCGGCTGCCTGTCTCACCTAAACTGTGGTTAGAGTTTCCTCCCCAGGCCGACCCTTGGAATGCTTCTGAGCACCACTTCTTGATGTTTGCGATTGTCATTTTATTTGGGATAGGCGCTAAGGGGTGTATGCATCTCACATCGCACCATTGGCCAGTAAGATAACATTGTCTCACGGTATGTATGTTGTCGCTCTGTTTTCATTATTTTATTTTATTCTTATTTTTGGGAAACAGGGTTGTTAAAGACTCACTTGCTGTGGATCTTCTTCATGCCCTTTCGGTGAACTACAGCACCGCACAACAACAGCTAATGCCATGACATTACACATGCTTGTCAAATCATGGGTGAGTTTCAGTATCAGCTGAATGATTGTCATGAATCCGATGGCTGGCACATTGAACATCTGTGCAAGGGAAATGATAATTGTAATTCTCCACATAATTCTACAAACTGCCCCCGGGTTGCTGCTGCACCCATGTGACGGATATACCCTTGCGGAATCTCTTCTGAAATTTGATGCAAGTGTGTTTACGTGGAACTGTGTGTAGCTACTGTGATTTCTACTGAGCAGATGAATGTTGTCTGCGTAGTGGAATAGGCAGTTCGTCGGTTGAGACAGAGAGAACTGATTAGGTTGTTGGTTGGTTCTTCAGCCTTCCCTAGGTCGTGCTGCAACCTGATTGTTTAGTGTTGCTCTCGGCTGCCTGTCTCACCTAAACTGTGGTTAGAGTTTCCTCCCCAGGCCGACCCTTGGAATGCTTCTGAGCACCACTTCTTGTTGTTTGCGATTGTCATTTTATTTGGGATAGGCGCTAAGGGGTGTATGCATCTCACATCGCACCATTGGCCAGTAAGATAACATTGTCTCACGGTATGTATGTTGTCGCTCTGTTTTCATTATTTTATTTTATTCTTATTTTTGGGAAACAGGGTTGTTAAAGACTCACTTGCTGTGGATCTTCTTCATGCCCTTTCGGTGAACTACAGCACCGCACAACAACAGCTAATGCCATGACATTACACCTGCTTGTCAAAGCATGGGTGAGTTTCAGTATCAGCTGAATGATTGTCATGAATCCGATGGCTGGCACATTGAACATCTGTGCAAGGGAAATGATAATTGTAATTCTCCACATAATTCTACAAACTGCCCCCGGGTTGCTGCTGCACTCATGTGACGGATATACCCTTGCGGAATCTCTTCTGAAATTTGACGCAAGTGTGTTTACGTGGAACTGTGTGTAGCTACTGTGATTTCTACTGAGCAGATGAATGTTGTCTATGTAGTGGAATAGGCAGTTCGTCGGTTGAGACAGAGAGAACTGATTAGGTTGTTGGTTGGTTCTTCAGCCTTCCCTAGGTCGTGCTGCAACCCGATTGTTTAGTGTTGCTCTCGGCTGCCTGTCTCACCTAAACTGTGGTTAGAGTTTCCTCCCCAGGCCGACCCTTGGAATGCTTCTGAGCACCACTTCTTGTTGTTTGCGATTGTCATTTTATTTTGGATAGGCGCTAAGGGGTGTATGCATCTCACATCGCACCATTGGCCAGTAAGATAACATTGTCTCACGGTATGTATGTTGTCGCTCTGTTTTCATTATTTTATTCTATTCTTTTTTTTGGGAAACAGGGTTGTTAAAGACTCACTTGCTGTGGATCTTCTTCATGCCCTTTCGGTGAACTACAGCACCGCACAACAACAGCTAATGCCATGACATTACACCTGCTTGTCAAAGCATGGGTGAGTTTCAGTATCAGCTGAATGATTGTCATGAATCCGATGGCTGGCACATTGAACATCTGTGCAAGGGAAATGATAATTGTAATTCTCCACATAATTCTACAAACTGCCCCCGGGTTGCTGCTGCACTCATGTGACGGATATACCCTTGCGGAATCTCTTCTGAAATTTGACGCAAGTGTGTTTACGTGGAACTGTGTGTAGCTACTGTGATTTCTACTGAGCAGATGAATGTTGTCTGCGTAGTGGAATAGGCAGTTCGTCGGTTGAGACAGAGAGAACTGATTAGGTTGTTGGTTGGTTCTTCAGCCTTCCCTAGGTCGTGCTGCAACCCGATTGTTTAGTGTTGCTCTCGGCTGCCTGTCTCACCTAAACTGTGGTTAGAGTTTCCTCCCCAGGCCGACCCTTGGAATGCTTCTGAGCACCACTTCTTGTTGTTTGCGATTGTCATTTTATTTTGGATAGGCGCTAAGGGGTGTATGCATTTCACATCGCACCATTGGCCAGTAAGATAACATTGTCTCACGGTATGTATGTTGTCGCTCTGTTTTCATTATTTTATTTTATTCTTATTTTTGGGAAACAGGGTTGTTAAAGACTCACTTGCTGTGGATATTCTTCATGCCCTTTCGGTGAACTACAGCACCGCACAACAACAGCTAATGCCATGACATTACACAAGCTTGTCAAAGCATGGGTGAGTTTCAGTATCAGCTGAATGATTGTCATGAATCCGATGGCTGGCACATTGAACATCTGTGCAAGGGAAATGATAATTGTAATTCTCCACATAATTCTACAAACTGCCCCCGGGTTGCTGCTGCACTCATGTGACGGATATACCCTTGCGGAATCTCTTCTGAAATTTGACGCAAGTGTGTTTACGTAGAACAGTGTGTAGCTACTGTGATTTCTACTGAGCAGATGAATGTTGTCTGCGTAGTGGAATAGGCAGTTCGTCAGTTGAGACAGAGAGAACTGATTAGGTTGTTGGTTGGTTCTTCAGCCTTCCCTATGTCGTGCTGCAACCCGATTGTTTAGTGTTGCTCTCGGCTGCCTGTCTCACCTAAACTGTGGTTAGAGTTTCCTCCCCAGGCCGACCCTTGGAATGCTTCTGAGCACCACTTCTTGTTGTTTGCGATTGTCATTTTATTTTGGATAGGCGCTAAGGGGTGTATGCATCTCACATCGCACCATTGGCCAGTAAGATAACATTGTCTCACGGTATGTATGTTGTCGCTCTGTTTTCATTATTTTATTTTATTCTTATTTTTGGGAAACAGGGTTGTTAAAGACTCACTTGCTGTGGATCTTCTTCATGCCCTTTCGGTGAACTACAGCACCGCACAACAACAGCTAATGCCATGACATTACACCTGCTTGTCAAAGCATGGGTGAGTTTCAGTATCAGCTGAATGATTGTCATGAATCCGATGGCTGGCACATTGAACATCTGTGCAAGGGAAATGATAATTGTAATTCTCCACATAATTCTACAAACTGCCCCCGGGTTGCTGCTGCACTCATGTGACGGATATACCCTTGCGGAATCTCTTCTGAAATTTGACGCAAGTGTGTTTACGTGGAACTGTGTGTAGCTACTGTGATTTCTACTGAGCAGATGAATGTTGTCTGCGTAGTGGAATAGGCAGTTCGTCGGTTGAGACAGAGAGAACTGATTAGGTTGTTGGTTGGTTCTTCAGCCTTCCCTAGGTCGTGCTGCAACCCGATTGTTTAGTGTTGCTCTCGGCTGCCTGTCTCACCTAAACTGTGGTTAGAGTTTCCTCCCCAGGCCGACCCTTGGAATGCTTCTGAGCACCACTTCTTGTTGTTTGCGATTGTCATTTTATTTGGGATAGGCGCTAAGGGGTGTATGCATCTCACATCGCACCATTGGCCAGTAAGATAACATTGTCTCACGGTATGTATGTTGTCGCTCTGTTTTCATTATTTTATTCTATTCTTATTTTTGGGAAACAGGGTTGTTGAAGACTCACTTGCTGTGGATCTTCTTCATGCCCTTTCGGTGAACTACAGCACCGCACAACAACAGCTAATGCCATGACATTACACATGCTTGTCAAAGCATGGGTGAGTTTCAGTATCAGCTGAATGATTGTCATGAATCCGATGGCTGGCACATTGAACATCTGTGCAAGGGAAATGATAATTGTAATTCTCCACATAATTCTACAAACTGCCCCCGGCTTGCTGCTGCACTCATGTGACGGATATACCCTTGCGGAATCTCTTCTGAAATTTGACGCAAGTGTGTTTACGTGGAACTGTGTGTAGCTACTGTGATTTCTACTGAGCAGATGAATGTTGTCTGCGTAGTGGAATAGGCAGTTCGTCGGTTGAGACAGAGAGAACTGATTAGGTTGTTGGTTGGTTCTTCAGCCTTCCCTAGGTCGTGCTGCAACCCGATTGTTTAGTGTTGCTCTCAGCTGCCTGTCTCACCTAAACTGTGGTTAGAGTTTCCTCCCCAGGCCAACCCTTGGAATGCTTCTGAGCACCACTGTTTGTTGTTTGCGATTGTCATTTTATTTGGTTGCAGGTACTGTGTCAGGCCTTCAGCCATGTATTAATATTGTGTTTTATGTTTAGTATATGGCCTTCAGCCGGACTTCATAACAACTTGAGATCAGACCTTCAGCCGTGTTTCATTTAAAATTCTTGTGCTCTGTATTTAGGCCTTCAGCCGCGTTTGTTTCAGAATCTGTGGCTTTCATATGTGAATCCTTGTCTGTAAGGTTTCTCTTTAATTGTCTTGAATTCTTGAAATGGCCATCAGCTGTGTTCTGTAAATGTTTATCTTAAGGTTGTCTTTAATTGTTTGAGACTTCAGCCGACACGATATTGTAATTTTACTTCAGCCGTTCCTCTAAATCCTAATCTTTTAAAAGGAATCATTTAAACATATTTTGGAGAAGTTACTTGAGTCCTCAGCCGTGAATTGATCTTTGTTGTTTTAAAGAGCAAAATTGTTCAAATGGCTCTGTGCACTATGGGACTTAATATCTATGGTCATCAGTCCCCTAGAAGTTAGAACTACTTAAACCTAACTAACCTAAGGACATCACACAACACCCAGTCATCACGAGGCAGAGAAAATACCTGACCCTGCCGGGAATCGAACCCGGAAACCCGGGCGCGGGAAGCGAGAACGTTTTAAAGAGGAAACTGTGCTTTGGTTCGAGCAATACAGTTGTGTGTTCTTGTATAACTAACATTACTTGACCTTGCCCACTTTCCACAACCTGATCCGCTGTGTCCTGCGAAACCGGATTTCAATTACGATGACGAGCTTATGTATGACATTCTACGGATTTAAGAAGTTACATCTCCTCACTGAGTGCGTTTTTTTTTAACTTGGAGTCGATGAACAAATACGACTGCATTAAGAGTAAATGAAATTCCATGAATGTTTTCCAATAGTCGCCGGTCATTAAGGTCAGTTTGACAGACGCCAGCACTCAGTGTTCTCGCTCAGTTTCACAGTGAATGATGTACTGCAGGAATGGCGTAGCGTAGGGTCTTAGAAAGGAATACGCCCTGTTATGAGAATATTTCTTGTTACTTAACTGTCAGTGGACGTACTGTGCAGCTGATTTAGACTTTACATGTGTTAAACTGAAATTTGTGATTGAAGAAAGGGACTTTCTGAAGGGAGTAATACAAGGAAAGGAATTGTGGACAATATTTGAACAGGGAGAGCAATATCAGATACCAAACACACACCACCCAACCTTACGAACAGCTAATACTGAATATAAAACCATCTGGCAAAGGAAATCTTGGGCTAACTCCCTACAGAGACGTAATAAGGATAGTGCAATAAAATTTAGAGTAATGCTGTTCAGATGGCTTCAATTAAATGACCATTAAGTATGTTTCGATTTGCGTAGGCAATTTATAGTATTTTAACGTAGTATGATTAGGTACCTTGTACAGCGATAGGACTTTTAGTTCTATTATGGAGCTTATTAGAATCATAGTTGTTATATGTCAGCCAGTTTCCGATACTGTGTACGACGGCGATGTATAACCACGAAATCTGTACACGTCACCTGAAACTCACTGGTATACAAAGACTACGATCCGAAAATATTCTGTCGTCGTAGAAAGTATCGCACTGGATAGTAAAAAAATATTTCAATAAATTTAAATCTATTGCCGAATGGATGCATCATCATCATCATCATCATCATCATCATCATCATCATCATTTAAGACTGATTATGCCTTTCAGCGTTCAGTCTGGAGCATAGCCCCCCTTATACAGTTCCTCCATGATCCCCTATTCAGTGCTAACATTGGTGCCTCTTCTGATGTTAAACCTATTACTTCAAAATCATTCTTAACCGAATCCAGGTACCTTCTCCACGGTCTTCCCCGACTCCTCCTACCCTCTACTGCCGAAGCCATGAGTCTCTTGGGTAACCTTGCTTCTCCCATGCGTGTAACATGACCCCACCATCTAAGCCTGTTCACCCTGACTGCTACATCTATAGAGCTCATTCCCAGTTTTTCTTTGATTTCCTCATTGTGGACACCCTCCTGCCATTGTTCCCATCTACTAGTACCTGCAATCATCCTAGCTACTTTCATATCCGTAACCTCAACCTTGTTGATAAGGTAACCTGAATCCACCCAGCTTTCGCTCCCATACAATAAAGTTGGTCGAAAGATTGAACGGTGCACAGATAACTTAGTCTTGGTACTGACTTCCTTCTTGCAGAAGAGAGTAGATCGTAGCTGAGCGCTCACTGCATTAGCTTTGCTACACCTCGCTTCCAGTTATTTCACTATGTTGCCATCCTGTGAGAATATGCATCCTAAGTACTTGAAATCGTCCACCTGTTCTAACTTTGTACCCCCTATTTGGCACTCAATCCGTTTATATTTCTTTCCCACTGACATTACTTTCGTTTTGGAGATGCTAATCTTCATACCATAGTCCTTACATTTCTGATCTAGCTCTGAAATATTACTTTGCAAACTTTCAATCGAATCTGCCATCACAACTAAGTCATCCGCATATGCAAGACTGCTTATTTTGTGTTCACATATCTTAATCTCACCCAGCCAGTCTATTGTTTTCAACATATGATCCATAAATAATATGAACAACAGTGGAGACAGGTTGCAGCCTTGTCTTACCACTGAAACTACTCTGAACCATGAACTCAATTTACCGTCAACTCTAACTGCTGCCTGACTATCCAACTAAAGACCTTTAATTGCTTGCAAAAGTTTGCCTCCTATTCCATAATCTTGTAGAACAGACAATAACTTCCTCCTAGGAACCCGGTCATATGCCTTTTCTAGATCTATAAAGCATAGATACAACTCCCTGTTCCACTCATAACACTTCTCCATTATTTGCCGTAAGGTAAAGATCTGGTCCTGACAACCTCTAAGAGGCCTAAACCCACACTGATTTTCATCCAATTGGTCCTCAACTAATACTCGCACTTTCCTTTCAACAATAACTGAGAAGATTTTACCCACAACGCTGATTAAAGAGATACCTCTGTAGTTGTTACAATCTTTTCTGTTTCCATGTTTAAATATGGGTGTGATTACTGCTTTTGTCCAGTCTGATGGAACCTGTCCTGACTCCCAGGCTATTTAAATTATCCTGTGTAGCCATTTAAGACCTGACATTCCACTGTATTTGATGAGTTCCGACTTAATTTCATCCACCCCAGTCGCTTTATTGCACTGCAATCTATTGACCATTTTTTCCACTTCCTCAAATGTGATCCTATTTCCATCATCATTCCTATCCCATTCTACCTCGAAGTCTGAAACATTACTGATCGCATTTTCACCTACATTGAGCAACTCTTCAAAATATTCCCTCCATCTGCCCAAGGCATCCACAGGATTCACCAGCAGTTTTCCTGACCTGTCCAAAATACTTGTCATTTCCTTCTTACCTCCCTTTCGAAGCCTGCTAATTACACTCCAGAATGGTTTTCCAGCAGCTTGACCCATAGTCTCCAACCTGTTTCCAAAGTCTTCCCACGATTTCTTCTTGGATGCTGCAATTATCTGTTTGGCTTTGTTTCTTTCTTCAACATAACTTTCTCTGTCTACCTGGGTTCTGGTATGTAGCCACTTTTTGTACGCCTTCTTTTTCCTTTTACAGGCTACCTTGACTCTATCATTCCACCAAGCTGTTTGCTTCATCCTACTTTTACACACTACTGTTCCAAGACATTCTTTAGCCACTTCTAGTACTGTGTCCCTGTACCTTGTCCATTCCTTTTCCAATGACTGTAACTGACTACATTCAACTAACTGGTACCTTTCTGAGATCGCTGTTATGTACTTGTGCCTGATTTCCTTATCCTGAAGTTTCTCCACTCTTATCCTCCTACATATGGACCTGACATCCTGCACTTTTGGCCTCACAATCCCAATTTCACTGCAGATTAAATAATGATCAGTGTCATCAAAGAATCCCCTGAATACACGTGTGTCCCTCACAGCCTTCCTGAATTCCTGATCTGTTATTATATAGTCAATGACATATCTGGTTCCCCTGCCTTCCCAAGTATACCGGTGAATGTTCTTATGTGTAAAAAGGAGTTTGTGATTACTAAGCCCATACTGGCACAGAAATCCAAGAGTTGTTTCCCGTTCCTGTTGGCCTCCATATCCTCTCCAAATTTACCCATAACCTTTCCATACCCTTCTGTTCGATTTCCAATCCTGGCATTAAAATCACCCATGAGCAGAACACTGTCCTTGTCCTTTACTCTAACAACTACATCACTGAGTGCGTCATAAAAACTGTCCATCTTATCTTGATCTGTCCCTTCACAATGCGAATATACTGACACAATCCTAATTTTCTTGCTAGACAGTGTCAAATCTATCCACATCAGTCGTTCGTTTACATACCTTATTGCAACTACGCTGGGTTCCATTTCTTTCCTGATGTAAAGCCCTACACCCCATTGTGCTATTCCTGCTTTGACTCCTGATAGGTAGACCTTGTATTCTCCCACTTCCTCTTCTTTCTCACCCCTTACCCGAATGTCACTAACAGCTAAAACGTCCAGCCCCATCTTACTTGCAGCCTCTGCCAGCTCTACCTTCTTCCCAGAGTAGCCCCCATTGATATTAATAGCTCCCCATCTCATTACCATTTGTTTGCCAAGTCGTACCTTAGGAGTTCCTGGTTTGTCAGTTAGAGGTGGGACTCCGTCACCTCCCAAGGTCCGAGGCATTTTGCTCTGATTGTTGCCAGCATCAAATTTAAAGTACCAGGGAAGCAGGTTGCTAGCCTTACTTGCCCCGAGTCCCATTGGGTTTTACCCCTAACGGCTGAGGGACTAACCGGTGGATTTGGTAGTCTTTGCCGTATGAGCACAAAGGTGACCACGACTCAGAATATGTCCGAGATGCCCAGCCTTATTCCAAAGTAACTGGTATCCCGACTGTCGGGACCACTTACTTGGCCAGTCATACGTTGCCCGTGGTTCATGAACTAGGACATGACTACAGGAACCCACACCATGAACCACGCCGAATGGATGCAGTGTTATGAAATAGGTAAAGAGGTATTAACAACAGAACCTAAAAATGTGGACGCCATATTCGAAAACACACACACATATAAATATAGAAAAAAATTATATTTTGTAAACGTCGAATTTATGAAACGTGATCACGTCGGTCTCCCTATACCCATCTGATTGCTTACCATTATATCAAAAATATTACGTTAACTACAATGAATCAACCACAGATCTCGTACAGCACGCCAGAGATAGCGGCACATTAGGAAATTAAAAAAATGGTTCAAATGGCTCTGAGCACTATGGGACTTAACTTCTGAGGTCATCAGTCCCCTAAAACATAGAAGTATTTAAACCTAACTGACCTAAGGACATCACACACATCCATGCCCGAGACCTGCGACCGTAGCGGTCGCACGGTTCCAGACTGTAGCGCCTAGAACCGCTCGGCCACTCCAGCCGGCTCATTAGGAAATCAAAACGTGGAATTTAATACGTGACGTATGGGGCAAAACTTTTAGCTCCCTCAGAATATATATTCCTATACAGGACAATTACCGCATCTTTGAGTGGTTTTTCTTGCCGATCATCTCTGTCACCTTGAGTTACGTCAGACAACCTCTCTTTTTCGAACCCCATTCTGCAATCGAACGAAGTCTTACAGGGTGACCCAATGAGCCCTTTGCTGTACATTCTTGCCACTGAATAAGTACTGCGAATTGGAGAAAATGAAGAAGATGTGTATGTATATGCATACGCTGACGACATAGCCGTAGGTTCAACAGATATACAGAAGCTGCAGAGAATCATTGAGAAAATAGACAGATGGTGCAGTGAACACAAACTACACATAAACATAACAAAGACAGAAATGGTAATTTTCAGAAAAGGAACCAAAACACCCAAGAATGCGGAAATCAGTATCAGAGGACAAAAAATAAAAATCTCGTCAGACTTTAAATATCTAGGAGTGACATTGCAACCAACAGCCAAATGCTTCTCAAAACATACAACAGAACGTGCAGCCCAAGCAATAATAGCAATACAGGACATCAAAAACATCCGTCTACTCAGTCTAGAAACAGCCATGAAATTATTCAACACAAAAATCTTGCCAATCCTGGCCTATGGGATGGAGGTTATATGGGACCACATGACAGAAAAAAATCTAGGAACACTAGAAAAGGTAAAATCGACCTATCTAAAAAGAGCAGTAGGTCTCTCAAAGACAACAAGATCTAGACTAGTGTACCTGCTAGCGAGAGATATTCCTAATTGAAGACATCAGACTTCGATATATGATGCCACACACCAGGGCTTCCAGAAAGCAACTGAAGATCATGGAGAACAAACGAGAAAAAATATGGCCGGAGTTTTACGGCACCGAAGCAATGACGAACCGCTCATGGACAGCACCAAACTTCGAACAGCGACATGTCGTAACTAGACTTTCTATTCACGGCTTTCATCATCTAATCCGCAAAAACAAAACTTATCACGACCCAACCGCAACATGTGTATGTGAACTGTGTAACGAAGCCTGTGAACGATATCACATAGAACTGTGCAGTAAAAGAGTGAAATCGATAAATGAATATGCAAAAATGTAAAATGTTAATGTAAAATGTTAAGCAAAGTAACTGTGTATGGCTATTTGGCTGCAATTTTATTAGATAAAAACTAGGAAATGGCTCATTCGATAGTAATCATGTGTGACATAACTACGGTTAGATTGCATAATAATAATTTAAATAAAAATAGATATTGAATATAACACGTTTTGGTACGGATTATAAAATGCAAAATGATTGATACTAGGACAATATAGATACCTACCCCGATACAGACAGTTCTGAAAATTTGTGGTTCCGAATTTTTGGTAGCTATAGTAATACTTGTAAGATTAGTAACGAAAAACGTGGGTGCATGTGAGGTATAGTTAGGAGGTAAACTATTTATGCTTCAGTTATGAGTTGCGTACGTACAATGTTTTCGTTGTATGTCTGGCAAGTAATTTCATAGTTACTGGAAATTCACAATCAAAAGTTTTCAGAGCTATCTTTATGGGGCTAGGAGACGCTATTTCATACTTTTTAGTTTCATTTACTAACGTGTTAAATGAAAATTTTATTTTTATATAAATAACGAGTTTCTGATTTTTAGACTTGTGTGTAGCAAATTTTGCAATCAGTGTCAAACATCCTGGAGAAATTACAGCGTGTTATATGGTAATTTCCAGGTTTATTTCAGTTCGTCTTCTCTTGAGCCCACCACTAAATTGCTTACTCCTACGTATATCTGGCTAAAATGACGTAAATATAAAAATGAGAGAGATTCGAGTTCATATGGAGGTTTACCTGCTATCGTTTTTCCAGCAAACCATTCGTGACTGGAACAGAGAAAGAGGGAAATGACAGAGGTACGCAAAGAACCCTCCTCTACTCACCAGATGAGAGAGCGAGTTAATATTGCATTGCTATCCAGATCTGAACTACAATAAATGTTTCAAGTATCTAGCTCATTGGTAAGTTAGTTTAAAATCAGTTGCACAATTTGTACCTAACACACAAACATACAGACAAGAGAGCAAGTTAGTAAAACTGTAATACAATGAGTCATGTGTACACTAACTTTGGTTGAAATTGCTCCGGGCGTCCCAAAGTTACGTTTTTATTTCATCTTTTTCCATCTCCCACCTACACTCGTGGGGCTATTAGGGGGGACTTAAAGTGACAGTAATTCTTTTACGTGTTGCAAGGGATAGGTGGGCGCAGTTTAGTAGAAACTGCTTCAGCGTTACAGTGGTGTACTTATAAATCGAACAAGATGTCGCAGAGACTTTTCGTGGCAGTTAGTTTACTGACATTAGGCCTGTAGTTGCGGTGACGCAATCAGCTAAGCACAGCCACAGTGCAGGAACTCCAGTTAGCCAGGTGGTTCTCTGCGTTCTGCTCCTTTGTCAGCCTGTTTGCACCCACACCCTTCCACCTATTGCATGTAGGTGGTTCTTACTCCCATACAGTTTCAATGTCATCCAGTTCTGAGCTACGTTAAATTTTTCAACTCTGTAGCGGATCGAGAAGACAATTCAGAATCATTGCCACAATTTGTACCGAACAGACAGACAAGAAAGCTACCGAATACAAACGTGTAAAGACTGAGTATACTATTTCTCTTACTTTTAATTAGCCTTTCATACGAGTGCCCTTTATTCTTAACAAACCCCGCAGTTGTGAAGAACTATACTACTCTGTCCTAAGAGGCCTCAGAAGTACCAATGGTACCGCCCGATTGCCTTGTCTTCCGCAGCCGATTAGCCTCACTGCATGCAGATATGGAGGAGCATGAGTTCGGCACACTGGTCTCCTGGCCGTTGTTAACTTTCGTGGCCGGAGCCGCTATCCCTCAATGAATCAGCTCCTCAACTGGTCGCACAAGGGCTGAATGCACATTGACTGTCAACAGCGCTCGGCAGATCTGGGCGATAACTCATCCGAGTGCTAGCCAAACCCAACACGATTGACTTCCGTGATCTGACAGGGACCGGTTTCCCCACTGCGCCAAGACCGTCGACTGTGAAGACTTATATGCGGCAGATAATCCGCAATGTTGAGTCCACTGAAAAAAGAATTCAAGTGTGACATCTCTAGCTGCAGCAGCAGCTGTCGGATGACTGGATATTACAGAGCTACCAAACCCCAGGCATGCCGCTTACATGTCTCGTTGGCTGTTCAGGATGGCTGCAGACATTTTGTGAAGAACTGGGGCCGGAAGATTCAGCGGATCAGTCGAGATGCAATATGTTGCGTTAGTATTCTTCAATGCAAGACAGTATGTACTCATTCCCGTAAACACGCCTGTACTCTTCCGAGATGGGAGTGTCCACAGCACACTCATCATGAAAATGCATATAAAACGGACACACCGTTTGGTGACTCAGTTAAAATAAAAATATGTCCCATGTTCAAGGTAGTCAGAATGACTGGGCCCAAGTCGTGATACAGAAGTCACTCCACAGTGTCTCAGAACCACTTACAGCTTGAACAATACTCCACACACGTCTCATAGGTGCACTCGACACCTTTCATCATTTGAAAGGAGGAAATGTCCCAATTCGTTAAGCTTTACTAAACACATACATATTGTTCAATGTGTGTGATGCTAAGCCCAATGACAACGCGCACCTTTGTGTGTCCCTGTGTGCATCGGCCATTTGTGACGTATCCGAATGCAAATTTTATTTTTATTTATTTTTTCATTTATTTAAGGGGGTAGGACATCAAACGGTCCGATTAGGAGCAGGAGAGGCACCACAGGACATTTTAATTTTCTCTGCCTATAATTTTACAAATAAATTCATAAAATTTTGTCAGCATGACGAGGAAGAATTCAGGCTTCACACTAGTAGCAGTGGAACTTCAAAAACACAAGAAAATAATTTTTTTTACATCTGAAATTTCATCATTTTTTCGCTTACTGCATTTGTTAGTATGGGTACACTTTTCTTCATAACTAAGAGAGATTCTTCGATGAATTTTGCACAACGTACAAACCATACTGACAGGTGTATCAAATTCCAGAATTTATTTAATTTATGAAAAAATGAATGAGATGTTACATTTCAAACTTCACGTTTAGAAAAAAACTCATAGTTTATAGTTAATTATCTCAATTTTTACCACAGGATAACAGACGAGCTCGCGAAATGACGAGCGAATGTCTGTTGGTGACCTTTCATATTGCCTCCAGTCACGTGGTATGACCACTCGTGACGCCTCTCTGTAAGTAGGCTGTTTATATTTTCTTATCGGCAACGTTACGTAGCGCTCGGTATGAAAATCACTGGCTGTGCTGTGTGCAGTCTGTGGCTAGTTTGCATTGTTGTCTGACATTGTAGTGTTGGGCAGCTGGATGTGAACAGCACGTAGCGTTGCGCAGTTGGAGGTGAGCCGCCAGCAGTGGTGAATGTGGGAAATGAGATGGCGGATTTTTGAGTACAGAATGGATATTATGAACTGCTATGTATATTATGCTTTTTCAACACTATTAAGGTAAATACATTGTTTGTTCTCTATTAAAATCTTTCATTTGCTAACTATGTCTATCAGTAGTTAGTGCCTTCCGTAGTTTGAATCTTTTATTTAGCTGGCAGTAGTGGCGCTCGCTGTATTGCAGTAGTTTGCGTAACGGAGATTTTTGTGAGGTAAGTGATTTGTGAAACGCATAGGTTAATGTTAGTCAGGGCCATTCTTTTGTAGGGATTTTTGAAAGTCAGATTGCGTTGCGCTAAAAATATTGTGTCTCAGTTTAAGCACAGTCATGTACAATTGTTCTAAGGGGACGTTTTATCTCCTGTGATGAATGCTCTCTCAATCCAAAACACGAACTCAGTTTTGCAAGTACATGAGGACGACAGATGCCCCGCAGCTATTGTCAGAGCGCCTGTTCCTCCTGCTTTAACAGTAAACGACAGTCACATGTCTTCAGCGTCAGCATCCTGAGACGATGATGTTGAAAAAGGAGCGCATGAGACCACCGGCTTGTCCAAGCGAAAGCGTCCCACGGAGGCGCCTGAGCCGGCACGCTGCCAGTAATCGTGACCACTGCGGCAGACCCGGTGGGACCACGCCTGCAGGATGCCTCCATCGCGCACTCTGCATCAACTGCAGCAGTACGTCCAGAGCAATATTGTGTCGCCACAGTGAATCTTGCCAGCATCCGAGCCCTTTACAAACTGGCATGTTCCGAGGCACCAACTACTCTGCAGATGTTGATATCGCACTCCTACAGGAGATGTGCGTTGCTGACTTGGTACACTGCTGACCGGGTACACCGCCTACGTTTCTCACGCCTCCGACACTGGTAGTGGCGTTGCCATCCTCCTACACGATGGGGCCCCTGCAGAGGATGTCGCATACCTCCCCACTGCACGGGGTACTGCCCTGACACGATTTGGCATGCGTATCATTAACATCTACGCACCGTCTGGCGCTAGCCGCCGTCACGACCAACATACATTCTTCGCCGAGGTCACACCGCTCTTCATCGGCCCACAAGACGATCTTCTGCTGGGTGGAGACTTCAGCTCGACACCAGGGCCTGCTGACCAACTCCCATAACATTCGGCGTGTGCAGTTCTCTCAACGGCCATCAATCGCCTGCGACTCATTGACACCTGGACAAAGCTGCATGGAACCCATCCGGGCTACACATTTTGCACTGCTCACTCATCAAGCTGCATAGACCGCATCTAGCTCACCCGCCGACGCTTTGCAATAGATTCGGAAGTGAAATCAGCAGTCCACAGATGGCTATACTCCAACTAAAAGGACTTCTACGAATAGAGTATGTAGAACTTCGTAGCAAGGAGGAGAAATACACTCCTGGAAATTGAAATAAGAACACCGTGAATTCATTGTCCCAGGAAGGGGAAACTTTATTGACACATTCCTGGGGTCAGATACATCACATGATCACACTGACAGAACCACAGGCACATTGACACAGGCAACAGAGCATGCACAATGTCGGCACTAGTACAGTGTATATCCACCTTTCGCAGCAATGCAGGCTGCTATTCTCCCATGGAGACAATCGTAGAGATGCTGGATGTAGTCCTGTGGAACGGCTTGCCATGCCATTTCCACCTGGCGCCTCAGTTGGACCAGCGTTCGTGCTGGACGTGCAGACCGCGTGAGACGACGCTTCATCCAGTCCCAAACATGCTCAATGGGGTACAGATCCGGAGATCTTGCTGGCCAGGGTAGTTGACTTACACCTTCTAGAGCACGTTGGGTGGCACGGGATACATGCGGACGTGCATTGTCCTGTTGGAACAGCAGGTTCCCTTGCCGGTCTAGGAATGGTAGAACGATGGGTTCGATGACGGTTTGGATGTACCGTGCACTATTCAGTGTCCCCTCGACGATCACCAGTGGTGTACGGTCAGTGTAGGAGATCGCTCCCCACACCATGATACCGGGTGTTGGCCCTGTGTACCTCGGTCGTATGCAGTCCTGATTGTGGCGCTCACCTGCACGGCGCCAAACACGCATACGACCATCATTGGCACCAAGGCAGAAGCGACTCTCATCGCTGAAGACGACACGTCTCCATTCGTCCCTCCATTCACGCCTGTCGCGACACCACTGGAGGCGGGCTGCACGATGTTGGGGCGTGAGCGGAAGACGGCCTAACGGTGTGCGGGACCGTAGCCCAGCTTCATGGAGACGGTTGCGAATGGTCCTCGCCGATACCCCAGGAGCAACAGTGTCCCTAATTTGCTGGGAAGTGACGGTGCGGTCCCCTACGGCACTGCGTAGGATCCTACGGTCTTGGCGTGCATCCGTGCGTCGCTGCGGTCCGGTCCCAGGTCGACGGGCACGTGCACCTTCCGCCAACCACTGGCGACAACATCGATGTACTGTGGAGACCTCACGCCCCACGTGTTGAGCAATTCGGCGGTACGTCCACCCGGCCTCCCGCATGCCCACTATACGCCCTCGCTCAAAGTCCGTCAACTGCACATACGGTTCACGTCCACGCTGTCGCGGCATGCTACCAGTGTTAAAGACTGCGATGGCGCTCCGTATGCCACGGCAAACTGGCTGACACTGACGGCGGCGGTGCACAAATGCTGCGCAGCTAGCGCCATTCGACGGCCAACACCGCGGTTCCTGGTGTGTCCGCTGTGCCGTGCGTGTGATCATTGCTTGTACAGCCCTCTCGCAGTGTCCGGAGCAAGTATGGTGGGTCTGACACACCGGTGTCAATGTGTTCTTTTTTCCATTTCCAGGAGTGTATGTTGAGAGTATTGGCTACTGTGCAGAAAAGTAGGTGAAAGATGTGAGTTGATTGGGATTTTTTCTTTTGTTACCTATTACAGTTTTTGGTTGTAAAATTACAGTTCATTACAAGTGGATCCTCGATAGTATGAAATACAAATTATGAAACACAGAAAGCAGTCCGTATCCAGTGGAAGTCGAATGTCACTCAGTTCATAACTCAGTAGTTTGTACAGGATGATGTGTGACGGAAATTAACGTGGAAGGAAAAATCCACAGGAGAAATACCGGCTATGGAGAGTTGTAAGAAGTGTCGAACTGGTAGCTTGTGGTCACGTGACCCCCCACAATTAATTAAACTGAGCCATGTCAGTGAAGTGGTGTGTATGTGCCAGTAATTTGTACGGCATCAATTCACTGGCATGGGAGGTGTGGAGACGCGAAAGACTTGCAGAAACGAGTTACCGTATTTGGGCGACACAGTTGTCACACTGTGGTCGGAGTCCACCTATTTGGTCGTGCATCAAGGCGACTTGTCTGTCCTAGCCAGTTTGCTAGCCACTGTTGCGGAGAGAACTCCTAGACTTTTATCGTATTTCACCGTCATAACCACAGCTATCCTGACTGCGTGGAGACAAGAGCAAAGATTTCCATATTCTCTGTCTTGTATTCTGTCTTATCAACGGATGCTGTCCCTCATATCTTTCCTCGACCTTAGCGCTCTTGTCTTCACAACACGGCAGGAACTCCCGTTCTCATCAGAGCGAAATCCTTTCTGTCCCACTCCGTCGTTCAGCCATCTCCCCGAAGTCCTTGTCTGTAACAGGAACTATACTCTCGAATAACTCCCCGTATTATATGAGGTAACTGGATAACATCTCACCGCGGAACTGCTACGGTCGCAGGTTCGAATCCTGCCTTGGGCATGGGTGTTTGTGATGTCCTTAGGTTAGTTAGGTTTAAGTAGTTCTAAGTTCTAGGGACTTATGACCTAAGATGTTGAGTCCCATAGTGCTCAGAGCCATTTAAACCATTTGGATAACATCTCGAGCTTCAGAAGACAGTTATCGACATATCCACTAAAGCAGTAATCATGATAGCGATTGTCCCCGACCGTACTCGTTATCCTTGTACATCCTTCTTTACAATCAGGTCGTCTTCACTTCCGAGTATTCGGAGCTGGCTCAGTATCCTTAAATTTCCTTTCCCCAGAGCTCATTATATGAGAAAACGTGTATTGTGTACACCTATAAATAGTATATACCACTATAATTATTGTTATTGTCGTCATTATTATTACAACTACTACTATTATCACTACCGGCAGCAGCTGGAATAGTGCTGTTTGCAGTAGAACTATTAGTATTACTATTATCACTGTCTCGCACTCGTTATCTTTGGTCAGAGAAGAGGGCGCGAGGGGTGGGGGGATTGATCCGAAAGAGGTGGAACGATTTGGGCAGTGACCGGAGGAATGCGCCCGGAGAGAGGAAGTGGCTTAAAGGAGACAGTAACGGCCGCGTCGGGCAGTGCTGTGGCCGAGTGGCCTCTTCTGTAGGTCCGTGGGATCGTTGCCTCGTGTTGGCCCGAGTACGCTGGTCGTGCTTCGTTAGCAGCTGAGGAAGGCAACATACACGGACTGAGCAGGAGGACGACATCCGCCGTTAGTCTCTTTCATTATCGTATATTTCTGAGAGTTTATGTTTAGGCCCATCATTGTATGGTATTGAAACATGGACTGTGGGGAAACCTGAAGAGAATCTAAGTATTTGAGATGTGGTGCTTCAGACGAATGTTGAATATTATGTGGACTAATAATGCATCGGAAAAGAAATGAATATGTGGAAAACACTGAGAAGGAGAAGGGACAGGATTATAGGACATCTGTTAAGACGTCAGGGATTGACTTTAATGGTACTAGAGGGCTCAGTAATGGACATAAACTGTAGAGGAAAACAGAGATTGGAATACATCCAGCAAATAATTGTGACTTTCATGGTACTAGAGGGCTCTGTAATGGACATAAACTGTAGAGGAAAACAGAGATTGGAGTACATCCAGCAAATAAGTGAGCACGTAGGTTGCACGTGCTACTTTGAAATGAAGAGGTTGACTCAGGAGAGGAGTTTTTTGAGAGGAGTTTTTTTTTCCTTTTTTTTTTTTTTTTAGCTCGCGAAGCATTCCTCTCCTGCACATAACGTTTCGCCTCGGAGAATCACGTGCAACCTACTTCCTCAATTATTTTCTGGATGTATGCAAATGCACGTTTTCTTTACATTTTTTACTGTAAAGTCTCCTTCTGTGTTACTTGCCTTTACTGTCGGGGTCGTAAAATTGGTGATTGCTTGGTGAGGGAAAAATAATTTAATACTTTTGAAAATTAGATAACCCAACAGTTTGATGATGATTCGTTAGCCGCAGCACACAAGCGGGATTTACGTGTTCATTAGTGAGGGAAGTATGAACGGCCTATTTCCTAGTGCCATGTATCATGATTATTGTTACAATGTGGAAAAAAAAAATCTCGCTTTAGGTCAGTACGCAGGAGGTGGAGGGCTTCGCTGATAAGCTGACCTAGAGAAAAATATTATTCCTAAAATGATTTGACTGTGAGATCAGAACGTTTAACACTGCAAGCTCCCTAACAGAGTGAGAATTATACTCGCAAAATTTTTACGTAAAGCTCTAGCTGCCATTTTGACACAGTATAAGACAGCCAGGGACTAATTTGTTTTCACTTACCTCTCGTTTACTCCTCCAAGAACAGCTAAACTCCTTCGTCTTCTCTACAGTAAAGGGTGTCACAGATCAATAATAATAATAATTGTGTACACCGATTTCTTGAGTGCTTATTATTAAATAATGAACAGACTTGCTCGCGTTTCTGCGCTAAAACGGTAAAGATAGAAAACTGTGTCAAAACGAGTTCAACCATAACGTATATATCTACTTCTTCTCATCAGAGATCATGATATTCCATGTCGCACCGAAATTTTGTTGTTGTAATGCTTCAGTGTCCCCTTGGGCGAAGTCTGTGCAGTTGATTATTCTCAGGACTGAGCCCAATGATTCACAAAATGTTTGTTGCATACGGTCATTCACTTGTGCCTGAGTGTTCTGGGATATTTTAAAATCTTAGTATTCATTATTGTCTACGTGGCTTTGAGGTTTGGTGACCTCGTACGCCGGTAGTGTGGCCATGCGGTTCTAGGCGCTTCAGTCTGGAACCGTGTTGCCGCTACGGTCGCAGCTTCGAATCCTGCCTCGGGCATGGATGTGTGTGATGTCCTTAGGTTAGTTAGGTTTAAGTAGTTCTAAGTTCTAGGGGGCTGATGACCACAGATGTTAAGTCCCATAGTGCTTAGAGCTATTTGAACCATTTTTCTGACCTCGTACGTGGTTCTTTCACATGGCAGTTTTTACAGTAACATGACACGGTACTTCGTTCTCTCCTATCCACTATACTAACACACATAATATTGTGCTTACACACAAGAAATGGTCTAAATTATCACACTATTTCGAATAACTTATCGCCTATCACATTAGCTTCGTTACAAGGTGATTTCTCTCTTTACATCTATCCTATACATTCATATTTCAATTAAAAGTAACAGAAATGTTTTTCAGTAAAGCCTTTACAGTTTCTCGTACCTGAAACGGAAACAAGAAAAAACAAAAGTGTGTTCTTTTCGGGTGACTTACTGGATGCTAAATTCGTAGGATGAATCAGGAATGGGTTGGGTATTTGGACTGCCCCTTGATCCATCCGTAAAAAGGCCTTCAAGGCGTAGTTATTTGGTACCAGTGACTACCCATTACACCCGATGCTTTTGAGCAATGTTTACCTCTTTCTCAAATATTAGTTCACGTGAAACATATATGAGAAATTAGATAACACGTTATACTACATACATGTATACATACAGAGTGTTCCATTTACCTTGACCACCCTAAGTAACTGCTTGTCCAGATGTAAATTTCAAAATGTTCAAGCAAATGTTCTTTAGCCGTCAGGAGGACATCAATCAGCATGATTGTCTCCGTTGTAGCTTTGTTTTTTTTACAAAGATTTGAACAGCGGTAAATGGCACCCTGTATTTTTTATTCGGTAATTCATTTCCTCTCCTAAAGACCTATTCAAAAATGTATCACAGTGTACCATTCTCTGAAACACAACGTTATTAATTACATAACACAACATTGCCTTTTCGCCCGGGATTAAAAACTCGTTCTCTTGCTGGAGTTGTCAGAAGACCAATGACCAAGTAAAAACATTATACAAAATTGACTTTGTCTCTCCTGTACCATTGGCCAGAAGTAGAACATTCAAAGGTGCTGAAACTGGTGACCCTGGACACCGATAAACTGGTGCACTCGTTCGATGAAATAATTATTTACTGCTTCCAGTGTTGCATGCTGAAGAGAATTACAAGTGAGCACGATACGTTCCTGCATATCCTCTGGAGTTGCTGGAAATCGCGATAGACAACGACATTAATGCATCCCCAAAGAAATAAGTCCAGAGGATTTAAATCATGAGACCTAGCAGGCCGGGTGACTGTTCCTCCTCGACTGATCCATCTTCCAGTATACCTTCGGTTGAGAACACGACGAGCAAGCAAGGCATTATGTGCCGGATCTCCATCCTGGTGATATCCATAAGCATTCTGGCTCTTAGCTGCGCTTCATCCAGAAGAGGAGGAAGAATTCGTCTGAAGAAGTTAGCATACGCTACCATTGATGAAATAAGGGCCAATAATTGTAGTACCAAGCATCTCACACCAGACGTTAACTCTCTATTGAAGCTGATGTTCCACCTGACTAAGCATCCGTGAGTTGTCGCTGGACCAATAATGCATGTTCCTTGTATCTACCTGTCATTTGTTTGAGATGGAACATTCATCGGTAAATGGAAGATTGGAGAAGAATTTCGGATTCGCGAGGATTTGCTGCTGTGCCCACTGACAGAACTGTACACGATTCTGGAAATCACTCCCATGCAATTTTTGATGTAGGTGTACGTGGTAAGGATGGAACCGGTGACGTGTAAGACTACGATGTACACTGATCTTAGGAATGCCAATCTCGTGTTCAAGCTGTCCTGTGCTCACATGTGGATTCATAGCAACGGAAGCGAGAGCAGTAACTTCGGCAGCTCCGTCTGTGCGAGTGCTACGACGATTGCGTTGTCATGGGCTGAAACTTTCCGTTTCCTGAAGCATCGCAACAAGACGAGAAAACATCCGTCTGGATGGTGCGTTCTTGTCAGGATATCGCTCTCTGTACAGTTGTGCTGCCTGCGTAGCATTTCGCCTACCTTCAACAACAACAACAATAAAAGAAACTTTATGTCGATGCAGTTTGTAGGAAGGTCAGCCTTTACTGTATATCTACTCTACAAAAAAATATTTAAAAGGACTAAACTACTGTACTGAACGTACCCGTACGTAAGAAAACAGTATTGAAATTACTGTTCTGCTAACTTACATTCCCCATAGATGAGTAGCATTTCTACCTTCTCTTCGTTGGTGTACATTCTACTCACACAACTCTTCAACTGACGATGGTTGATGGATTGACGGGTGTGCATTCTACTTATGTTTGCATTTGTCCTCTGTTAACGTCAGCACGTGGATGTGTTCCATTACCTCGAGGACCTGCATTGAGCTACGAGAGCGCCAACGTCAGTGTTGTGTTACGTAATTAATAATGTTGTGTTTCAGTGAATGGTCCATTGTGATACATTTTGAATAGGTCTTTAGGAGAGGAAATGAATTACCGAATAAAAAATACAGGGTGCCATTTAAAAAAGTCATCCCGCTGATCATATCTTTGTAAAAAACAAAACTTCAACGGAGACAGTCATGCTGATTGATGTCCTCCTGACGGCTACAGAACATTTGCTTGAAAAATTTAGTAGTTTGCATCTGGACAAACAGTTATTTAGGTCAAGATAAATGCAACACCCTGTATACATAAAAATACTACGTTCTCCTTCATTACATCATCGTTTTAATCTCGGTGATCTTAGGTCTGGAGAGCTCATGAGTTAACACAAATGAGCTTTTAGTGAGGTTACATTTATTCCTTTCTCTACATATTCCTTCAACATGCACTTGCATAAGTGCCTGTGAAAGTCGCATCCTATTTCTAAATTCGCATTGTCCCTACGTTCGTTAGACGGCAAGAATCCCGGTGCGTCATGAGTGCATGCATAACAGTCAGTACGGCACCACAGAGCAGCAGCTGGTCTTCTTATCCACCACAGTTCAGGGGTGCGGCATGCTTTGTAATCGTACGTATGTTGCGAGCGTGGGTTGCCGAATGCATTCTGTCATCGCGGTTATACGTGATTATTTATTTTATTTTTCATTAAAAATATAGAGTGAAATGTAAGTAGGATTGGATGCTGATAAATCTAATAACAGAGTCTAGTTTTCGGTGTTGAAATGTCATTAACTATTCTTTCTAAGTCGCCGCGTACCATTTCAGTGATGTAATACGCATCGTTTATTTTTAAAAGTGTTCTGCATCTGATTAAGACGAGTAACACCGTTTGCCAGTATTTCTAGTTTCTCTGAAGTGTTGTCCTGTTTTCGTCAAATCTTTTATCAAGTTTTTTTATTTTATTTTCATCAAGTTTTTGGTTGATTAAAGCTTCTATCCTGTGATACCAGTGTCTGCTATTTCGGAACTAATATTCCTCACCGGCTGTGACCTTTCTTCGCTTGGTAACTTGACAGCATCGCTACCGCTGCACCGAACATTTTCAACAGTAATCTTGGGTATAGAATCTAAAGAGTTCTCCTCCTCTGAATTTTCAATGGTTCTTGTTTTGTTTTAATCACAAAAACGTGTATGAGTTTCCAAAGTTAAATAACCTTCTCTTTCTTATTCGTCTTAAGATCACTGCCTAACAATTCTCAGATGGCGCTCAGCTGTAACTTACTTCAACTACTCTGCTACTAAAAATTATTTCTTTGCAAATCTGTTGAATAATACTACGCATGTTTGCCCGCTACTGCAAAATGTTTCCTGCAACTTGTGAAACATTTATGTAATGAAGAATTAGTACAAAAATAATTAATTTAGAAATTACTAGAAAAGAAACCAGATTCTGTGCGTAGCACATTGTGGTCTCGAAAAAGAAAATCAGTTCTGCTCCCACATTTAACATTAACAAGCGCTACGAATGAATACTGATGTTCTTTAACAGACGTGCTGTTTTGCTACCGCCGGAACATATTTCACAATCGCCTTTTTTACAGGTTTTTCTGTTCTGGTTTTATTGTCACAGAATTCTGGAAAATATTTCCTTACTACTGCAGTTTTCTCGGTGGCATACGCTCAGTTGTATATAACATGAAAGACACAAACATTTATGTAAAACTAGTATTGCACATGTGTATGTAAAAAATATAATTAATATGTATACATATTTATGTTGTAAACGGTCGCCCATGTAAATTCTTCTTCAGTGTTACTTGCGTTTCTGACGCGGATAGAGAAATTGTCGGCTGCTTAGTGACACACAACTAATTTAATAACTTTGAAAATGAGATATGTCCGCAAATTGAGGATGATTCTCGATGGAGTCGTACGAGTCGTACGGGCAGCGCACCAATGGGGTTTATACTAGCGAAGGAGTTGCGAACAGGTTGTTTCCTAGTACCATATTTCAAGATTATGGTTAGTTTTACGATCTAGAAAAAAATACCTATCTGGGTATGCAGAAGGCAAAGAGATTCTCAGATGAGCTGACCTGCAGAAAAATAATATCACTTTTACGGTTTGACGGTGACATCGGAAAGTTAAGACTACAAGCTCTTGAAAAGTGTAGGAATTGTACTCACTTAATTTTTACATAACGCGCTAGTTTTCATTTCGACACAGTTCCAAGCCAGCCAGGAACTGCCCAATTTTCGCTTACCACACCTTTACAGAAGAACAGCTAAACTCCTTTTCATTCTTCACCGTAAAAGGTACCACAGGACAGTAATTATAGTAGTGTACACGGATTTCTTAACTAAAAAGGTTATTATTAAATAATGACGGACATACTCCCATCTGCCCAAGATCTACTCAACGCTAAAAAGGTAAAGATACAAGAATATGACAAAACAATATCAACCTTAACATATCAACTGATTTTCTGCAGATATCATAATATTCAATCTGGCACCGATATTATTTGTTTTAACGCTTCATTACCTTCTACAACTCCCTCTAATACTATGGGAGTTATTTCTCATGTCTTAGCAGACGTCCTATCAATCTGTCCCTTCTTCTTGTCAGTGTTTCTCGTATCTTCCTTTTCTCGCCGAATCTGCGAAGAACCTGCTCATTCCTTACCTAATAGGCCCACCTGACTTCATTTATTTTCTCCTCCGCGATTCTGATGTTGAATTTATCGGCTTTCTCGGCTCTGCTTCGTCTCATTTCTTTCGTCTTCCTTCTATTTACTAACAACCCATATTCTGTACTCATTAGACTTTTCATTCCACTCAGCACACCCTATAATTCTTCTTCACTTTCACTGTGGATAGCAATGTCGTAAGCGAATTTTGTCATTCATATCCTCTCACCTTGAATTTTCATTCCATTCTTAAGGCTTTCCTTTATTTCCGTTATCGCTTCTTTGATGTATAGATTGAACAGTAGCGGCCGGAGACTACAACCCTGCCATACACGCTTTCAATCCGAGCACTTCGTTTTTTTGTGTTCCAGTCTTATTATTCCTTCTTGGTTCTTCTACATTTTGTATATTACACGTCTTTCCCTAGCCTTATTATTCTTTCTTGGTTCTTCTACATTTTGTATATTTCACGTCTTTCCCTATAGTTTAACGCTGTTTTTCTCGTAATTTCGAACTTCTTTCACCATACATCGTTGCTGAATGATTTTTCGAGGTCGACAAATCGAATAAATGTGTCACGACTTTTCTTCAGTCTTGCTTCCACTATCAATCGCAACTTCAGCACGACAAATCTGATGGCCTTACCTTTCCAAAAGCCAAACGGATCGTCATCTAACAGATCCTCAATTTTCTTTTCATTTTTCTGCATATTATTCTTGAATGCGTGAGCTGCTAACAAACTGATTTTGCTATAGTTCTCGAATCTATAGTCTCTTTCTATCTTCGGAATCGTGTAGATGATGCTTTACGGATCAATAGCACAACCGGTTCTGAGGTACTGGGTATCAACCCTGGCTTGGACACCCATAATAGTACGTGGTGTAACTTCCACCAGTGCCAATGCAGACGCTGACTCTGGTGTCGAGTCGATCGTAGTGATGGAGAATACTGTCCTCAGATACATTATGCCACGCCTTTTCGACCTGTTCACGTAGTTCTGTAAAAGTTGTTGGTTGAAGAGTCACTTCGCATCAAATCCCACACATGCTCCACTGGAGACAAGTCCGTAGATGGTGCTGGTCAAGGGAACTGCTCCACATCTTGCAGAGCACGCGAAGTTTCGAGGGCAGTCTGTGGGAAAGCATTACTTTGTTGGAATTACAAACCACCCTCCTGTTTCAAGAATGGCAGAAGAACAGGTGTAATAATATTCTGACGCTGTTTAGCGTCGTCTCCCCCCGCCCCCCCCCCCCCCGTAAACATTGGTTGTTTGTTGAATTTGTAGCTTATCGGACCCCACGCAGTGTCTTGGACGAACGCATTCTACGAGACAGCGCTCAGCAGGTCGGCGCCGTATGTGCAAATGATAGCTTGCGTGCGGGTAGAACCTGTTTCCATCACTGAAGATCATGACACGCCATTCTGTCTTCCAAGTGATCTCCTGACACCACCAGTCGCGTTGTGGATCATGATCCTGTGGAGTGAGTGGAAAGCGGCCTACAGGTGTGCGTGCTCATACCCCCCCCCCCCCCCTTGCTAATAACCGGTTCACAATTATTCGTGTTCACATGTCTGGCCTAACAAGCCTTGTTATCTGTGCTGTGTGGCTGTACCATCTGCCACCGCAATGTGGCGATCACGGCAGGCGTCTGTACCGCTTGGGCGTCCAGAACGTCATCTTCGGGTGTGAGAATGTTCACGTGACCACTGATACCAGCATCGTTGCTCAAATGACGCGGCACGCCCGACTTGTGTGCCACTCAGAAGGCCACAATCTGAACCATTTCCAATTTGCTCAGTCGGCTGTAGGAAGTACGCGTGCGTCTCCGCGACATGGTTTCGTATTGGCTTCCCTCTACACTGAACCATCTCGCTGTGAGCACTCCATATTAAAGAGTAAATACAGATAATGCTCTGCTAGCTATTCCAATACGCTATCTTCTGGCGAACGATGATGAAACAGTTATCAGTACATCTACAGTCCTCCAGTTGGCATACGCCGTCATCGGATCTAGACTGACGTCGTCTTTCTAGGTGTACTGATCTTTTTCCAGCATTCTATTTACAACCAAAGGTAAAGCTCAGCTGGTTCTTCAGATAGGTCTACGCTTACAACGTCATGAAGTGCCTGTCTCTGCGGCGTAATATGTCAAATACGGAAAAACACGACTACGTTTTTCCGATTTAATAGGTGTAGGGATTGTCAGTTGAAGTTCTAAACTGTTTTGGTAACTCCCCACACTAAACAAGTACCGTGCAAGTACATCGCTCATGAAACGCTCATCCTTCCTCGTCCTACAATTCGTGTTCCCTTCCAGAGCGAAGCACTCGCCTGGTTCTCCGAAACGGCCGAACTATCGGGACTTTTAACGGGAGCGGCCTTCCGTCTAGACAACATCACCTTTCATCCCAGGTTATGTTTTATTCATACCAGTAACTGAGGAGGCGGCTATAAATGCGAGCCATATTAGGAGAGCACTTCCTCGGGGGAAATAAAACATGCGCCGGCGTGTGGTAGAAGGCTGAACCCTCGCGTTCTTTCCTCGCCTCACCACAGCTACCATTCCGGTCAACATCGGCTTCGTCGAGTATACTACGATGTCGTAAATTTGATACCACCGTTCGTTCTAACAGAATCTTAAGATGATTAAGTATCAACAGTTAGACGTCCTGTTCTCTAGAAACAAGTGATACTACTTTGTAACTAACATATATACAGGGTAATTAATTTAATATTTCCAAGACAACACTCCGAAAACAGAATGCGCATTCTGTGTCCGGGTTTACAGATCGGAAGTGGGTGTGCGTCTTCACAGTGATAGCATACACAGTGCATCCATGAGTCATAAAATGTCCGTGTGACATCATAATTCATTCATTTATTCAGTATATGGCTGTTTTTTTTTATTGTGAGCTGATCTTAGAAGTGATTAGTGTCATAGCGGAGTTTGTTATAGTGTTCCAACAAATAGTTAGTGAACTGACAGAACTAACTAAATCTCATATTTTTAATGTGAATATTTTTTACATTAAAGTTTAAGGAATAGACTTAAGGGGCTCCGGATAGGCTCAAAATCATGAAAAGTTCAATTTTTACTTTTTTGTGTTTTCTGAATCTGCAGATATAAATATATAATTTATTCAATTCCGAAGACTACAACTATTTAAAAAATTTTTTTGAAATATGTTCTACATGGGCGTGACCCACTGTGGCGCTGTTAAACTGCTGTCAAATGGTGTTATTATTAACGTCCGTGTTCATCAGGTACATTTTAGTGACGTGAGATAAAGTATGTGTTGTGGCTAACCTATTTTCAGAGACTTAGCAGCACCTGAACTGTTGAAAAAGTGTATTCACGGAAAAACTCAAAACCCCAACGAAAGTGTAAATAGTGCTATATGGTCGAGAATCCCCAAGACTGTATTTGTTGGAATAGAAACACTTCACTTTGGTGTGTATGATGCTGTTGCGACTTTCAACGATGGCAACATTGTAAGGTGCAAGGTATTTAGAAATATGGGAATGAAGATAGGTTCTAACATGGTATGAGCGATGCTTGCTTTAGAAACGGAACGCCTTCGGGCTGCAGACAGGGCTGTAAAGAGTCTAGAAATACAAGCAAGAGTAAACAGGAGGAGGAACAAGAGGAAGCTGGAGGAGGAGTCTGCAGAGGATGAAGATAATCCATTCTGTGGACCTGGAATGCACTAAAAAGTTAATCCAATCTTTGTCGCTCGATTCCCAAAACTTTTATTTTCTCATACTAATTACATGTTTTCTAAGGATCTTCCAAACATATTTGTTTCAAACTTTCAGTAAATGTTACACAGTACCTTCTGCATAATTTAACACAGCTTTTTTCCAAAAAACTGTATATTTTTGAATATATAAATAAAAAATTGCAAAAAAATGTTGTGAATTTTCATTACAATTGAAAAAAATCATATTTAATAACTGAACTAAAATTTTGTAAAATCCCTGTGTTAAGTTGTAGCCCATATTCCAATAAATAATCTGTAAAAAGTTCAACTTCCTACCTCAAATACTTTGTGAGGAAAGATGTAATTTATAAGCGTTATTTTAACACTGCAAGTATAGGGTGTTCCGGAGCCCCTTAAGGAATATTTCCTTAAATCATTCAGGTATGGGTAGTTTTTAAAGGAGGAAAGGAGAAGATGCATGAGCAGAGAGAAGAATGTAATTGCAATAATGGAGAGCTGATTCTTAAACCTACATTTTTTTAATGAGGCTTATGTAAGTACAACCATGCCCGCCCGGCTAGCCGCGCGGTCTAACGCTCTGCTTCGTGAGCGGGGAGGCGTGGCGGTCCCTGGCGGATTAGAGTCGAGGTCCAGTGTGCCAGCCAGCCTGTGGATTGTCTTTTAGGCGGTTTTCCTTTTGCCTCAGCGAATGCGGCGGGCTGGTTCCCCTTATTCCAACTCAGCTACACATCGGCGTCATGTCGGCGATTACTGCACAAACACTTTATCCACGCATGCGTACACCATAATTACTCTACACTCGTCCGGTATGAGACGTTCCCGGCGGGGGAGTCCAGTGGAGGCCGAACTGCACAATAACCCTGTGTTCAATTGGCTCTAAGCACTATGGGATAAGACTTAGAACTACTTAAACCTAACTAACCTAAGGACATCACACACATCCATGCCCGAGGCAGGATTCGAACCTGCGACCGTAGCAACAGCGCGGTTCCGGACTGAAGCGCCTAGAACCGCTCGTCCACAACGGACGGCCACCCTGGGTTCGGTATGGGTTGTTGGTGAGGTTGGTGGACTGCTGTGGCCTGTTGTGGGGTTGTGAACCACTGAGATCTACTGCAGTACGAAGCCTCTCCATCGTTTCTGGGCCCCCAATTCAATACACAACACAATACAAGTATAACCATTGGGATAATACAACAAAAGTGAAACAAAGCGAATTAAGTTTAAGTAGGATCTTCTAAAATATTTTTTGTGCCATGTGCATTTCGCCTTTCTACATCTACATCTACATCTATACTCCGCGAGCCACCTTACGGTGTGTGGCGGAGGGTACTTATTGTACCACTATCTGATCCCCCCTTCCCTGTTCCATTCACGAATTGTGCGTGGGAAGAACGACTGCTTGTAAGTCTCCGTATTTGCTCTAATTTCTCGGATCTTTTCGTTGTGATCATTACGCGAGATATATGTGGGCGGTAGTAATATGTTGCCCATCTCTTCCCGGAATGTGCTCTCTCGTAATTTCGATAATAAACCTCTCCGTATTGCGTAACGCCTTTCTTGAAGTGTCCGCCACTGGAGCTTGTTCAGCATCTCCGTAACGCTCTCGCGCTGACTAAATGTCCCCATGACGAATCGCGCTGCTTTTCGCTGGATCATGTCTATCTCTTCTATTAATCCAACCTGGTAAGGGTCCCATACTGATGAGCAATACTCAAGAATCGGACGAACAAGCGTTTTGTAAGCTACTTCTTTCGTCGATGAGTCACATTTTCTTAGAATTCTTCCTATGAATCTCAACCTGGCGCCTGCTTTTCCCACTATTTGTTTTATGTGATCATTCCACTTCAGATCGCTCCGGATAGTAACTCCTAAGTATTTTACGGTCGTTACCGCTTCCAATGATTTACCACCTATGGCATAATCGTACTGGAATGGATTTCTGCCCCTATGTATGCGCATTATATTACATTTATCTACGTTTAGGGAAAGCTGCCAGCTGTCGCACCATGCATTAATCCTCTGCAGGTCTTCCTTCCTCTATACAAGGCTTTTTGGGTGGCCTGAAATATGTACATGTTGTTGTTCGTACTATTTACTTTACACTTAGGACGTTGTATATGTAGGCTATCAACAGCTCTGGCACCTTTTGTTTTTCCGTGATGTGGTAATAATTTGCAGTTGTACTCTTAGGTTTGGTGGATGTTCATCTACATGCTACGTTCTTGATCTGTTTTTTTAGCTGTTCTTCTTCTGATAATAGGCATTTAAAATTTCGTTTTATTACACTTCACAGCGTTAGAAAATGAACACTCATTTCGATGTTTGTTTTAAGTTGTGTTGTCAACTGTTGAATGTTATTGCCAACTATAAATATGCTTTGCGGTATTATGATTTGTATATGTGTGTGTGTGTGTGTGTGTGTGTGTGTGTGTGTGGATTTGAGTGGTACTTGTTTTGCAATGATTATATGTGAGCAGGCGCTTTCTGTCTGCCTCACTCTCTCTCTGTCTATCTATCTGTGTGTGTGTGTGTGTGTGTGTGTGTGTGTGTGTGTGTGTGTGTGTGTGTGTGTCTGTGTCTGTGTGCGTGAATATATACTTGTTTTAATATGGTTGCATGTACAAATTGAATATATCTTATTTTATCATTTCTTTTACTAAGCGTAGTAGAGACTCTATATTGATGCATGTTTGTTCATTTATCATACATTTGTTCTCAGCAATGGTTTTCTACGTGTGGTAGTTTTCCTGTCATCAGATACATTATGCCACGTCTGCTCGACCTGTTCACGTACTTCTGTAAGAGTTGTTGGTTGACGAGTCAATTCTCGTCCCATCAAATCCAACACATGCTCCACTGGAGACAAGTCCATAGATGGTGTGGTTGTATGTTCTAATTACTTTCATATTTTTTACTGTGCTTTTTGGATGGTGCTTCTGGTCTGTCAAGTGTTCTGAAAAAGTGAAATGGTTTGTTTCATACTTCTAATACCTAATAAGTTCTTTGTAACATGTTTTAAAATTCCTGCATGTCATGCCTATGTATACTACCTCACAACTTTGACGTTAAAGTTCTTATATTCCTGTTCCCTGGGATTTCCTGCTCTTGATTGTTTGTTGGCCTACGTTTGATTGTGGGGCTTGTACAGTCTTACATGCTCTTTGCAATTCACATTTCTTAAGTATATTTGCCTATCTGTGTGTTAATTTGTGTGAGTGAGTCATAGTGTACCGTCTGCATTCTGGAGAGCTAGGATGTGTTCAATTTGTTATGAACTTTTCTACTGATTTGTAATTGAGTCTGGGTACTGATTCGATGGACCCTAATAATTATCATCAAACTGTAATATTTTACACGTCTTAGGATGACAGGACTACAACAGTGAAGATGTTACAATAGATGTGGAATTTCTTGCTTTTATAGGAAGCTTAAGCTACTAGTCATAACACATGTTTTATGTCCAATATGTTTAGAAACAGTAATTGAGATATATTTATTTTTAACAGAGCCTGGTTTTCTTCAGATGGTGAAAACAATACACTGGTAACTCATGATGGTTTAAAAAAGTTGCATTCGTTCTTTTAGCTTTCTGCTGTATGTTACTGTGGTATCGATAGCTACGATGCTACGGCGTAGGTGCAAGTTCGTAGGCTGGCACTACGACACCGACACAGACGACAGCGCCCTCTAGCCGGCGGTGTGCAGCTCTACGAGCGCCGCTCCAGATTCTACCCATTTGATTCCGAGTAGACGACCAAGCGTCATTGTTTCTATTTCATAGTGGGTGAGCCACTACAGATTTTGCCTGTGAAACTTTTATGAGCTTGGATACATCCGGCTTCGCACCTACGTGCTCATCTTCAGTGCAAAGTTACATATATCGTTGATTAATATTCTCTGTTAAATGTTCTGTTAAGTTAAACGCAGTTCCGAAGCAATTCATCGTTTCCTGCTCCTACTCACTTCCTAGATTCGGCGTACCCTTCAGTCTACAGGAGCAGAAACACGCGCCGCCTTCCAGACGGGATACAAAAGTTACACTCTAATTACATATCACCAAACGGTCCTCCAAGTTGTCTAAAAGTTTAATGTGGTCAGCTTCAGTTTGAAAATTACCTCATGTATTTTTAAATTTTTCAACTTTTTAATGTGCTGTTTCTTTATACAAAAATTTTGTCTGTATTAAAACATCTGTTATGGACAAATATTATATTTTCAAGACAGTATCCACTATATGCAAATGTATAATTGACTTCGGTTTTTTTATGTTACTTCTCATTTGGACAATAAAAATTTTCTGAACAATGCTTTAATGTTACAGCAAATAAGATAAAATACTCCCATTAAGTCCTTAAATTTATTATCTTTTCCACCTGCCATCCTCATCTGGACACAGCAGTTTACATTATCATTTTTGCTTGTAGTGACAGTTGTCTACTTTCTCTGTTATCTTGCTGTCAATGTGGCTTTATGTCAATTATTATCTAGAATGTAGCACTGAAAGTATCATTATGAACAATAACAAAACAAATCACAAATTATTACAATAAAATTTATGTTTATGAATATAACTATATGAAATGTTATACCACCAAATACATTAAAAAATTTAAAATATCCAGCAGTTGTCTAGTTACACGATGGTAGTGCCATGAATGTCGACAAATTTAAATAATTGAATAAAGATAAAGCAACATTCGAAAGGCCCTTATAAGCATAATACTATTTCTCAAGAGTACAGTTATCAAAAATATGCTAGTAGGTAGCACATAGTCCTAATTTAACACTACATTTTAAGATTGGCTGATTGTGGATGGCAAGAGTTTATAATAAATTTTAAAATCTGACACTTGGTGGTGGATGCTTGTCATCTGAAATGAGACTTTATTAAATTGTAACCTATAAATGAGACTGTCTACTAAATGCTATATTATGACCATTATGTCACAATGATTTTACAAAGGTCGTTTCCCCCTTCACACAATTTTCATATGAAAATTGCATTTTTCTAATTTGTTAACTCTAACAATAGTTTTCTCCTATTTACACTAATAATGAATTGTTTTCATGTATTTAACATCTGTTGTGAGAGGGGAAATGAGATTGCATCTTCCTGCATTATTTTATAATATGGCAGCAAATATATTGAAAACCTTATTTTACTGATTACCTTTTTTTCTTGTAAAATATAAATATTTTTATCTCTTAGTGAAACTTTACTTTCTGGCATTTGTTGAAATTGTGTGATACCAGTACTAATAGATTGTTGCCTATTTTGTCAAACACAAGTACTCTGTAATAATTCTGAGTGGCTGCAAACATTTTTTTTCTCCAAGAAACTAACCAGCACATATTCTCACATTGGAAAAACTCATATTTTAACAAACATGTGTGATTCCGCATCAGTGCCCAATCTTAATATGCAAATTACATCTACATCTACATCTACATCTATACTCCGCGAGCCACCTTACGGTGTGTGGCGGAGGGTACTTATTGTACCACTATCTGATCCCCCCTTCCCTGTTCCATTCACGAATTGTGCGTGGGAAGAACGACTGCTTGTAAGTCTCCGTATTTGCTCTAATTTCTCGGATCTTTTCGTTGTGATCATTACGCGAGATATATGTGGGCGGTAGTAATATGTTGCCCATCTCTTCCCGGAATGTGCTCTCTCGTAATTTCGATAATAAACCTCTCCGTATTGCGTAACGCCTTTCTTGAAGTGTCCGCCACTGGAGCTTGTTCAGCATCTCCGTAACGCTCTCGCGCTGACTAAATGTCCCCATGACGAATCGCGCTGCTTTTCGCTGGATCATGTCTATCTCTTCTATTAATCCAACCTGGTAAGGGTCCCATACTGATGAGCAATACTCAAGAATCGGACGAACAAGCGTTTTGTAAGCTACTTCTTTCGTCGATGAGTCACATTTTCTTAGAATTCTTCCTATGAATCTCAACCTGGCGCCTGCTTTTCCCACTATTTGTTTTATGTGATCATTCCACTTCAGATCGCTCCGGATAGTAACTCCTAAGTATTTTACGGTCGTTACCGCTTCCAATGATTTACCACCTATGGCATAATCGTACTGGAATGGATTTCTGCCCCTATGTATGCGCATTATATTACATTTATCTACGTTTAGGGAAAGCTGCCAGCTGTCGCACCATGCATTAATCCTCTGCAGGTCTTCCTGGAGTACGTACGAGTCTTCTGATGTTGCTACTTTCTTGTAGACAACCGTGTCATCTGCAAATAGCCTCACGGAGCTACCGATGTTGTCAACTAAGTCATTTATGTATATTGTAAACAATAAAGGTCCTATCACGCTTCCTTGCGGTACTCCCGAAATTACCTCTACATCTGCAGATTTTGAACCGTTAAGAATGACATGTTGTGTTCTTTCTTCTAGGAAATCCTGAATCCAATCACAAACCTGGTCCGATATTCCGTAAGCTCGTATTTTTTTCATTAAACGTAAGTGCGGAACCGTATCAAATGCCTTCCTGAAGTCCAGGAATACGGCATCAATCTGCTCGCCAGTGTCTACGGCACTGTGAATTTCTTGGGCAAATAGGGCGAGCTGAGTTTCACATGATCTCTGTTTGCGGAATCCATGTTGGTTATGATGAAGGAGATTTGTATTATCTAAGAACGTCATAATACGAGAACACAAAACATGTTCCATTATTCTACAACAGATTGACGTAAGCGAAATAGGCCTATAATTATTCGCATCTGATTTATGACCCTTCTTGAAAATGGGAACGACCTGCGCTTTCTTCCAGTCGCTAGGTACTTTACGTTCTTCCAGCGATCTACGATAAATTGCTGATAGAAAGGGGGCAAGTTCTTTAGCATAATCACTGTAGAATCTTAAGGGTATCTCGTCTGGTCCGGATGCTTTTCCGCTACTAAGTGATAGCAGTTGTTTTTCAATTCCGATATCGTTTATTTCAATATTTTCCATTTTGGCGTCCGTGCGACGGCTGAAGTCAGGGACCGTGTTACGATTTTCCGCAGTGAAACAGTTTCGGAACACTGAATTCAGTATTTCTGCCTTTCTTCGGTCGTCCTCTGTTTCGGTGCCATCGTGGTCAACGAGTGACTGAATAGGGGATTTAGATCCGCTTACCGATTTTACATATGACCAAAACTTTTTAGGGTTCTTGTTTAGATTGTTTGCCAATGTTTTATGTTCGAATTCGTTGAATGCTTCTCTCATTGCTCTCTTTACGCTCTTTTTCGCTTCGTTCAGCTTTTCCTTATCAGCTATGATTCGACTACTCTTAAACCTATGATGAAGCTTTCTTTGTTTCCGTAGTACCCTTCGTACATGATTGTTATACCACGGTGGATCTTTCCCCTCGCTTTGGACCTTAGTCGGTACGAACTTATCTAAGGCGTACTGGACGATGTTTCTGAATTTTTTCCATTTTTGTTCCACATCCTCTTCCTCAGAAATGAACGTTTGATGGTGGTCACTCAGATATTCTGCGATTTGTGCCCTATCACTCTTGTTAAACAAATATATTTTCCTTCCTTTCTTGGCATTTCTTATTACACTTGTAGTCATTGATGCAACCACTGACTTATGATCACTGATACCCTCTTCTACATTCACGGAGTCGAAAAGTTCCGGTCTATTTGTTGCTATGAGGTCTAAAACGTTAGCTTCACGAGTTGGTTCTCTAACTATCTGCTCGAAGTAATTCTCGGACAAGGCAGTCAGGATAATGTCACAAGAGTCTCTGTCCCTGGCTCCAGTTCTGATTGTGTGACTATTCCATTCTATACCTGGTAGATTGAAGTCTCCCCCTATTACAATAGTATGATCACGAAACTTCTTCACGACGTTCTGCAGGTTCTCTCTGAGGCGCTCAACTACTACGGTTGCTGATGCAGGTGGTCTATAGAAGCATCCGACTATCATATCTGACCCACCTTTGATACTTAGCTTAACCCAGATTATTTCACATTCGCATTCGCTAATAACTTCACTGGATATTATTGAATTCTTTACTGCTATAAATACTCCTCCACCATTGGCGTTTATCCTATCCTTGCGGTATATATTCCATTCTGTGTCTAGGATTTCGTTACTGTTCACTTCCGGTTTTAACCAACTTTCCGTTCCTAATACTATATGCGCACTATTTCCTTCAATAAGAGATACTAATTCAGGAACCTTGCCCTGGATACTCCTGCAGTTTACCAATATTACGTTAACTTTTCCTGTTTTTGGTCTCTGAGGACGGACGTTCTTTATCAACGATGATAATGTCCTCTCTGGTAAGCCGTCAGGTATTTTATCGTTTCGCCCAAGGGGGGGTCCCTCTAACCTAAAAAACCCCCGTGTGCACGCCACACGTACTCTGCTACCCTAGTAGCTGCTTCCGGTGTGTAGTGCTTACTTGATAACATAGCTGCCATATATAAAAACTATTAACACCTTTTTATTATACCTATTTCCAAAATTTTGTGAAGTATCTCTTCATAAAAATAGTTAAGTTTTTAATTGATCAAATCTTTTTAAAAAGCAGTGTATATAAATACAGCTCTTTTGTGTAGTTTTTAATCTAATTTTATTACCTACAAGATCAATCGCCAAAGGTACTGCTTATTTACAGTGTTAATTGTTGTACAAAATTATGTTATTATTTCCGTAGAAATCCTTAGTTACAAATATCATATACTGCAGATCATGGGAGTATTATTATGTACAAGGTTTTCTGACCAATATAGGCTATGAGAACAAGAAAGTGTTTGTCATTTCATACGCTTTTCTAGGATATCAGTCCAACTACATCATATCTGAAACTCGATTATTTGATTTAAAGTGTCAGCTGTAAAGAAAAAAAATACCTTTGAAATCTTAAAAAAGCATATCGCTAGTTGACTCGGTGACACAACTTTCGAATAAGCACCATAATCGTCATAGCAGTATAAAGGAGATTATGTGAAACTTATTGTGAAAAGATGATCTGAAAATGTCGGATAAAACAGTCCAAACTAATGTAGCTTAGCGTTTTCTGAACGCCTCTCTCACTGCTTCGCCTATTATAACGCTAAGAGATAAAGTTATTACGATTCGTTCCGAGGCCCAGAAGTCGCTGCAGTTAAGAGCAAAAAGTGAAACACAAATGTTTTCAGCGAATCACCCCATAAAAATTGCATTCTTTTGGAACGGTAGTGTGCTGATGGCCATTGATATTGCAGTCATGTATTTTTTTCAAATGTTTGCGTATTTGGTGCAGTAAGTCACTAAACAAAGCGTTGAAAGCAAATTGTACTCAGTCGTTGCGTCCTGGTCCATTATCAAAAATTGCTTCCCTTCCCCTGAATGGTTATTCGCTCCTTATACTTCCTGACATGAATGACTGGATCCAGCAGCCAGCGGTTCTGGCTCTGCTAAGCACGAGGTGACTTACACAACCAAGTTACTTTTATTTCATCCCACATAATTCACAATACTTGTAGCTTGATACTGCAGCGCCAACATAGCAACATTAACATTCTGTGCTATTGATATTTCTCTCCTAAGCCATACATTCTGGTCGTAACACAGTAACCCTCATCTACTCGTTCTGCTTTGATAGGATCTGCTGCAGACATTGCACTGTTACTGTCATTGTCAAAATGGTAATGGGTTCGTAGTGTGAATTACACTCATTGCTGTGCGTTGTAGCTCCAGAACTGCTAACGGCAGACATGAACAGAGATGTATCACCTCTCATTCGACACCAGTAAATCAGTCGTTTCTATCTCTGTGAGTTCTGAAAGTTTTAGTGTGTCACTCATCATCATTGCTACTCAAGCAATGGGAGTAATCCAACGTTAATTCGTTTTATATAAATTCGGTTTTTCTTATAATATTCTTGAAATATTTGTCTCGGCCTAATCATTGTCATTAAACCCTAATTTTTCTCTTAGGTAGTTTATATATGAGGAATGACAAGGGATTTTTATATATTTGAGACACTGGTTATTATGTCTATGTAATTTCAGAGTTTTACTGACGTTGAGTCCATAATAGAAGCCGAGAAGGTTGAACAGATACTGATACTTCTGTATGTGACATATATCGCAGCAGGAACACAGAAAATTATCAACTCCCATTCACTACAAGACATGTAGCACAAAATGAAGTATGGAAGATGCAATGAAGAAAAGAGAGATGGTATTGCATAAAACTGTTTTTTTGTTTTTTTGTTTTTGTTTTTTTTGTATGGAACAGGAGTCTGCACATTTTGAGTTAAGTTTTTGTTCTTGTTTCCCTTTCTCTTTAGTGATGTCTTCCACATCTCCCTCAGGTGTAGGCTTCACGTCCATCCAACAGTCATGTTGTCTCAAAGTTTACAGGCTCTGTTAAAAATAAATATATCTCAACATGACAGTTTCAAAGGATGTTACAAATTTCATGACAGTTTCTAAGGATGTTTTAAGTTGTAATCAATTAATGAAACATAGTCCACAGAAAATTAGGAAAACTTTATTTCTGATACAACAGATAGAATCTTTGGATACATTACCCATGACTTTCGTAGAACTTCAGCGGTCAAATTTCGTACCTTATGCACTCACAATGTAAATTATATTAGCAAATGACATGGTCTCACTAGCAGTTATTAATGTAAATAATGATTTTGTAAGATGCTGAGTGAACTCATATTTCGACAACCGGGTCATATAATGTCCTTCTTTTATTGAAGCTCTACGTTCTTTTATATCAGCGACAAAAACTCCTTTTTTACTGTTAAAAATAGATGATACGAGAATAGTGTTCTCTTAATTGGAACGATGCAGCGCCGCCGTCATAGAGAATTAGGCGTAGCTACAATTAATTTTACGAAATAAAATAATTCTTGAACGGAATGTATGCCTAGTTCACATAACCTTTGAGCTATATACGGTGGCACTGCTAACATCTGAAAATAGCATTGTAAGCCAAAATCGTAACTGTAGTGAATAAATTAATTTAAAAGTAATTTACGCGGAAAATGTGTTCTTTCTAAAATGCTGCAAGACTTTAGACACAAGTACACAGAAAATCGACCAAGCTGCTCTTCGTGACCTCTACAGGAGCATTATTTAGGAGGGTATAATGAATTCCTAGATTCTTCACTTAATATTTGTTCTTCAAAGTAAGTATTTTGTAACAGGATAGTTTGCGTCTGCCTTTAAGACTGCCAGTTCATTCACGGATCAAACAAAGCTGTGAACATTCGTGCTGCCCTTCTATGTAAGATCCAGTACGTCTTGTTAGCCATATTCCTTATGGTCCCACACACTTGAGCACTTATGCAGGATTGGTCACACGAAAGTGTTGCAAGCAATCTCGTTGTAGTTTCCTAATAACCGACCAGTGAACCACCTTCCTCACCTACGACTGATCCTATGTGATGGTTGCGTTTCATATCCCTGCAAATTGTTAAACTACAGTATGTGTTTGAGTTGAGTTTTCTGATTACAGTTGTGGCTCAGTGAAGTTGTATTCATAGGACACTATTGAGCGGTGGCGGTTCTAATTTTTGCGGGCATGGCATTCCACTGGCGCCACTAACTACACTCATGCTAGTAAATTAAGGATAATGCTGATACATGATGAAACAACGCTCTGGTGGGCGGTTTGTGTGTTTAAATCACCTCGGTGAACGACCATGCGGTGCATTTGACCTGCGGTCGTCGCACCGTGGCGCTGGCAGCAGTCCACATACGCAGAAGTTTGTTGGTGCGTGTCAGAGTACGGTGCAGCGAGTCAGTGTGCAGACGTTTTCAAACGTGGTAATAGTGATTGTGTATTGAAAATGGCTCAAAGAACACATATTGATGACGTTATGAGGGGTAGAATACTAGGGCGACTGCAGGCTGGCAAACACAGCAGGTAGTAGAACGGGCCCTCCGTGTGACACAAAGTGTAGTCTCAAGATTATTGCGACGATTTCATCAGACATGTAACGTGTCTAGGAGATACAGTACGGGATGTCCACAGTGTACAACACCACAAGAAGACAGATACCTCACCATCAGTGCCCGCAGACGGCTACGGAGTACCTTACCGCAGCAACCGTAACAGTTGCCCCCAGACACACAGTCTACAGACGACTGAGCAGACACTGCTTATTCGCCCGGAGACCTGCAAGATGCATTCCACTGACTCCTGGTCACAGGAGAGCCCGTAAAGCCTGGTGTCAAGAACACGGTCATTGGAACAGTGGTCCCAGGTTATGTTCACGGACGAGTCCAGGTAAAGTCCGAACAATGATTCTCGCCGGGTTTTCATCTGGCGTTAACCAGGAACCAGATACCAACCCCTTAATGTCCTTGAAAGGGACCTGTATGGAGGTCGTGGTTTGATGGTGTGGGGTGGGATTATGGTTGGTGCACGTACACGCCTGCATGTCTTTGACAGAGGAACTGTAACAGGTCAGGTGTATCGGGACGTCATTTTGCACCAGTATGTCCGCCTTTTCAGGGTTGCAGTGTGTCCTACCTTCCTCCTGATCGATGATAACGTACGGCCCCACTGAGCTGCCATCGTGGAGGAGTACCTTGAAACAGAAGATACCAGTCGAATGGAGTGGCCTGCCTGTTCTCCACACCCCCACCGCGCACGTCTGAGATGCTCTCGCTCGACGTATCGCTGCACTTCTTCAAACTCTATGACACTTCAGGAGCTCCGAAAGGCACTGGTGCAAGAATGCAGGCTGTACCCCAGCAGCTACTCGACCGCCTGATCCAGAGTATGCCAACCCGTTGTACGGGCTGTGTACATGTGCACGGTGATCATATCCCACATTGATGACGGGGTACATGCGCAGGAAACAGTGGCGTTTCGTAGCACATGTGTTTTGCGACGGTTTTCTCAACTTATCACCATTACCGCGGACATACAGATCTGTATCGTGTGTGTTCCCTATGTGCCTATGCTGTTAGCGCCAGTTTTGTGTAATGCCACGTTGCGTGACTCCAAATTCTGCAATTATCCTTAATTTATGAGCATGAGTGTACTTGGGTTACCGTGAAATGTCCCCTTAGAAAAATTGTGTGCTTAAAGTGACACACAATATTTCTAGCGCAACGCAATCTTTCTTTCAATAATCTCTACAAAAGAATGGCCCTGACTAACATTAAACTATACCTTTCACAAATCACTTACCTCACAAAAATCTTCGTTACTCGAACTACTGCAATTCAGCGAACGCCACTACTGCCAGCTAAATAAAAGATTCAAACTACTGAAGGCACTAACTACTGATAGGCATACTTAGCAAATGAAAGATTTTGATAGAGAACAAACAATGTATTTACCTTAATAGTGTTCAAAAGTCATAATATATAGCAGTTCATGACATCCAGTCTTACAAATTTACTGTCTCTGATGGACAAACGTCCATATCATCCGCAGTCAAAACTCCGCCATTTCTCTCCCCACATTCACCACTGCTGGCGGCTCACCTCCAACTGCCCAACACTACAATAACCAACAACAATGCAAACCAGCCACAGACTGCACACAGCACAGCCAGTGATTTTCATACAGAGCGCTACGTGGCGTTACCAATAAAAAAAACCTAAACAGCCCACTCACATAGCCCCCATGCTCCCCACAAAAAATTTTACAAATTGTTTTGGGCAGTTGCCAATACAGATTTGAAAAATTTTTTCATAATTACAATAACAAAGAAATCAAACGCACACACTTATTGATACAATGTTGGTCAAAAGCTAAAATTTTCTCACAGTCCATAAAGACAGTCCTGATCATTCATCACAGTAAAATTGCAGTTTATTTGTTTTTTTTTTTTTTTCAAAGTCTGAGGAGTAAAAGAAAATGCACACGGAAGCAGTGGATTTCCATGCAGTCTTGAACAAGCAGTGTTGTCCTTCCATCGGAAAGACAGTGCTGACTCTTGACTTGTAGACAGGGGCCACAACAGAGCAAACCCACAGCAGTCAGTCGAAGTTTTGAAGAATATTGGTAGGTAGGTCGTCACAGAGTAGACCCACTGTAGTCCTGGTAGAGATTATGGTATTGATGGGCCCCCAGAGGTGCAGATCCACTGCAGTCCTTGTAGAAATAATGGTATTGGTGCATCATCAAAGGTGCAGACCCACTTCAGTCCTTGTAGAGACGGCCAGTAGTCATCTGTTGCGACTGTGCAGGTGCACAATCATCATCGAAGAGTCTTGCGGAGAATGTAGCAAGTCCATGAACCACCACTTGTGCACTCACAAAATTTTTTTTGAAATGTCCTTAGAACCAGCAATGCTGTTAATCAGTCCCTTGCTGAATTATTAACACACGTGCAAACACTAACAGTTCCAATTTGTCACATATTGTGGATATACTATGACCGACAGAAATGTGTTCAGTGAAATGAATCCTTAAAAGTTACTTAATTTGATGAACTGGTGTCAATTACAATTTTATAACATGAGAATACAATAACAAAGGTACCAAATACACCATTAAAGAACATAACAATACAGATAACATTTATAGTAGTACAGGCTTTACAAAAGAATAGAAATAAACAGATACATCAGTGTTACAGGAATTATGACATAAGTAAATAAATAAAATAATGAGAATAGTTTCGAAACATTAATTTCACACAGGAGCATTAAAACAGAACAGAATAAATAATGTCTAAACATCTTTACAAAGGAAATAACATCGAATTAGAAAAATTCTACAACATAACTCTTATCAGATAAACACATAAAGATCTGATCATATGTCAGGATCTAGGGTCTATAGTCGAGGATTAATTTGTTGGTTTATGTGCGGGCCCTGGTTTTGACAGTTAGTTGGGGGGCACGTGGCTGGCACGTTGGTGGTTTTAGAAGACTTGTGCTGTCCGGTGCGGACCTCGAGAAGCCGCGAGTAGGTAAGTAGGTCGGTGGCAAGACTTTTCATCTCGGTTAAGGACTGATAGCCGCGGGCTGCGGGAATAGCAGTGGACATAGCGTGCAACCTGCCAACTCTGCAAGCTCAAATATTACGGCACCTCGAAGACCACCTGTACGGATTGGAGGCACTGCCAAATCTGCTTGAATTCTGGAAGTCACGGCTCCTTGACACGTGAGTGGAGTTAAGTGTTGCTTTTTTATTGGTGCTTGTTATTGTAAAATAACATCGGTGTTAATATGGAATTAGACGTGTCATTTCAGCTCACCTCCAAGTGACTGTGAGTATGATCATTGGTTAGTGTAACTGATGTAATTTATTTTTCCACGCCATATTCCACGCAAGTGTACGAGCATTCTCTGTTGTAAACTGTGTTGATGAAATTGAAATTGCAACTTAGTTTGTGGCGAAGGCAGGAGACCCTTTGTAGATATGTGTGCCCCAGTCATTGCAAGAGCGGGCGTTTTTATTTTAAATTTTAAGTCATTTCAAGGAGTGTTAAGCTTGTAGAATGTATGTTTATGCGCTCCCGTAGTAAGTTAATATTGGCTACATTCTAGGTATTCCCGTGTGGAGCCTTATTTGGGCAGATTACTGTTCCATTCTGATGTGTGTTGGCAGGGTAGTTTTGCCAGCGGACGATTTTTTCTTGTTTCCCCGGCCTGCTGCAGCGACACTTTTCTAACCGTACGACGTCTATGTTGGTCCACAATCTGGTGCATGTACCAAACGCCCGTGTTGGCTCAAGTTAAGTTAAGTTGTTTTATACGCGCCACAACGGAGTGTCGCCAATTAATCAAAAACTCTTAATTCATCGAATTTGTGAATTCAGTAAGCTCATAAGCACTGAAACATGTTCTGCAAGCCCAAAGTTCCTCCTCACAATACATACTCTCTTAATTGCTTGTTTAATCCTTGCATCCCTGCTACTTCTGGCACGTCTTCCTAGCTTATCTTGCATTTTCGACGATTGTATACTTACTGAAGTATCATTCTCAATGCTTCTGCATGTGTGCACCAGCTGGGAGTCACGTTTAAATTGTATGCCTCCCCAGCTTTGGATTTATTTTCGGGGATTGTGAATTTTACTGCTTAAGGGATTTTATTAAGTATTATACGTTGTTAAGGGCTTTCCAACTGCCACAATCGGTGGTGTGACTTGTTACCGTCTCTGTATTTTCGCTGGGCGTATTCCATTTGATTAACGTCTTATGCGTGCTTGAAAATTATTACATTTAGTGGCAGTCATTTGTAATTCATTGTACTAATAAAACTCAGTTTTTGGAACCGCTTTCAGCCACATCTAGTTGGTGTGACTTCTTGTTTGTAATTGGGAACCGTGCATTCCTGGTTTCAAGCCCTGTTCTTAATGGTATAAATGGTTAAAGTTTGGTATCAATGAAGTGATCCTGTTCAAGTTCCTTCAATTACTATGAGCGTTGTTTTTCTTTTAAAAAGGATTTTAAATTGTAATTGTAATAATTTTCGTTAAGCATAAACTGGATTCCATGAAACAACAAATGACGAAATTCGTGGGTACACCCTCCATGTATTTTTCCTTAAAGTTTTTCCAATCCTTGTTGTGATGTAGCAACTATGTTCTCTTATTTTCTTTTTTTCGTTTCCTGAAGAGCATTCTTTTAAATTTATGAACAGTTACAGAAAGTTGGCATACTTTGCAATGTTTTGAAATGTCAACATCCGACTAGTTACTCGTGTATTTTTGTTTCCTCAGACAATACTTGACTGTAGATAACAGCATCATCTGCGAAAAGTCTGATGTTACCGTTAGTATTGTGTACACAGTCACTAATGTGTAAAGCATGAACACCAGTCCGCAGCTCGTGGTCATGCGGTAGCGTTCTCGCTTCCCACGCCCGGGTTCCCGGGTTCGATTCCCGGCGGGGTCAGGGATTTTCTCTACCTCGTGATGACTGGGTGTTGTGTGATGTCCTTAGGTTAGTTAGGTTTAAGTAGTTCTAAGTTCTAGGGGACTGATGACCGTAGATGTTAAGTCCGATAGTGCTCAGAGCCATTTGAACCATGAACACCATTGCTACCAAGACACTTGCCTTGGCATGCCAGAAGTTTCTTCGACTTCTTTCGATGGCTCTCCATCCGAGATACTATGTTGCACCGTCGATACCAAAAAATCATTAATCTAGTCACAATTTTCGCTTATTACTCTATGCGATCGTTTCTCGATAATATGTGTAAATGCGTGGTACTTAGTTCAAAGGTTTCCGGAACTCGAGGAAACAGAATCTACATGAGTGCTTTGACCCATGGCTTTCAGTATGTAAAATGAGGAAAGCGCAAATTGTGCTTTGGTTTCACTATCAGACTTATATGTGCCCGGAATTTTTTTGCCTTTCGTAAGAAAAATTTCGTTAATGTTCTGCTACGGCAGTCGTTGAAGGTTTTACGCATTGCTTTCTTGACAGCCCAGCGCCTTTATTTATCATTCTTCTAACTATAAATGGCTCTGAGCACTATGGGACTTAACATCTGTGGTCATCAATCCCCTAGAACTTAGAACTACTTAAACCTAACTAACCTAAGGACATCACACACATCCATGCCCGAGGCAGGATTCGAACCTGCGACCGTAGCGGTCACGCGGATCCAGACTGAAGTGCCTAGAACCGCACGGCCACACCGGCCGGCCTTCCTAACTATAGTTTTATGCTTCATTTTATAGATAGTGAAAATCAAAATTGTTTTATTGGCAACAATTAGCTACGCGTTCCAGCTACTTCTCTACATAGACGCCACTCGGTTGGTCATCTGTCGAAGCGTTGTACGAACTTTCCAATAATCTCGTCATACAAGGCAGTATCTTGTGCTTTCTAACAATTGTCTGTGCTCGACTGCAGCTCTTTGGCGCAAAGTGTTATCTTCGTTGCCAGTGGTACGTCTGAGCAGAGATGAAAATGAGAGGGAGCCCATTCCGGGCTGTACAGTGGGTGATCAAAAGCTTCCCATCCAAAACGCTGCAGGACCTCCTTCATTGCCCCGCTGTCATGAATAAGGAACTGCATGACAGTTATGTTATGTAAGGCTGGATGAGATCAGTCGAAATCTCACGGCAACCAGCCACCGATACTCGGTGACACTATTTTCTGTGCATCTTTACGCGCTCATTGTGAGCTCACAACTGAGAAGAGTGACATGACGCTATCTACCGCCAAACCAGTCACAACTGTGCAAAGCTTCCACGGATTTTCATTGTGGTTTCCATTTCGCGATCTATCGTCTCTGACTTTCCAAATAGCCCTCGTAAATCAAGCTTCTTATGCAGACACTAACAGACACTAAAGCTTCTTTATGTACTTTACCAACCATATAAACATTTTTACTTCTTCTAGTTGTTGTTTGTACTTTAATAATCACCAGAGCATGATTACTCGTATGGTGAGTGTGGGTACCAAGTGTCACAGATAGATCTAAAAGCGCACACAAAGCAGAAGACAGAAGTATGACGCTGTCCTAGCCATTCATCGTAGCACTCCGTCTTCAGGCTACAAGTGGCCCATCGGGACCATCCGACCGCCGTGTCATCCTGAGCTGAGGATGTGGATAGGAGGGGAGTGATGTCAGCACACCGCTCTCCCAGCCGTTATGATGGTTTTCTTTGACTGGAGCCGCTACTATTCTGTCGAGTAGCTCCTCAATTGGCATCACGAGGCTGAGTGCACCCCGAAAAATGGCAACAGCGCATGACGGTCCGGATGGTCACCCATCCAAGTGCCGGCCACGCCCGAAAGCACTTAACTTCGATGATCTGACGGAAACCGGTGTCAAATGTTTTTTTTTTATTACAGTCTTGATAAATAGGACGATGCTTTGCTAATTATATTTATATATTTTGACGATGCCATTATGGCCTTATCACTTTAGGACATTGTGTAAAAACGATCTGAGGATGGTCATTACAGACTGAAACCGGTCATCGTCTAAATAATTCATATTGTGATCAAAGGCTGAAATAAAAAACATTTGACATTATTGGATCGCTGTATGTACACGCGACCATGTCGCTGTTGGTGGGAACCAGTGTATCCACTGCGGCAAGGCCGTTGCCAGAAATTCATCGTGCGAAGCCTTTACTTCCGCTCCAACTCCTGTAGCTTCCTGAAGTTTGCACAGATAGCGTCTGCTCGACAGTATTTGTCACTTTAGCGATGGCGGAACACATAAACTTTGAAGGAACAGCACCTTAGACCAATTCTTACCTGTTTCCGCGTAGTATCGCCCGGTACCTTTATGCTGTGACTGCAGACGTTTGAAATATGTCAGAACTGTTTTGATAAACACTGCTCGTTTCTTTGTAAATTCAAAATTTTGTGCTGCGTTAGTAGCCATAAACGCTAAGTCCTTTCGATACTGTAAGAATTTCAGACTGTATTTCGTGTCGCTTTTTCTCCGCATTCCTTCCTCTCTATCCTCGATTTTTTCTTCTTTTTCTTCTATTCTTTTCTTTACGCAGAGCGGCAACACCCGATTTGAGTTAGCAGTAAGAGCGAGGTTCCGATGTTCAGAGACCGCTTCGGCAGCTGTAGTTTAGCTGCTACCGCAGCGCTCTCTAACATTTCCCCGGCACGTCCTCAGAGCAGTTTGCATGCAAATGCTACACCCGCCGTCTCGAGTCACCTTGCAAAAAGGCGGGGGGCGAGCACGCCGAACGGAACCCATCCCCCCCACCACAGCGCCGCGCAGCACCGGAGGTACGAAAATACGGCACGGGCGAGCGCGGCGGTGCAGGAAAACGTTCCTTTTCGCCGACTCCGCGCCGCCCACCCATTTGTGTTAATCGAGAAATAGCAGTTTAAGCTCGGGAGCGGAGCTATAAATCACAGAGCGCAGGGGAGGTCAGGTCGTGTGCGGCTGGGATCTTGTGAGCACGAGCCGGGGAAGGGTAGGGGGTTGCGGAAGTAGGGGGTGTGGACTGGGCGAGGGGTCTGCGCGGAAAGCAATTTTTGCCAGTCATTATGTGTGCACAGCTTAAGTGAAAGCTGCCGCGGCCTCCCGGCCACGTCAATACCGACATGAATATTTCATCGGGCGTGGCCGGTGATTGATGACCGGAATCTATCTCTGGGCTGCAGTCGACCCTCCCTCCCTCCTGCCCTCCTACCCTTCCCTCCCCCCTAATTTACCGTTCCGTCTGTCCTCCGCTCACCTGCGCTGCACCGACCTATTTTTGCCACACTCGGTATGCATCCGCAGAAGTCGGCGGTCGGACTTAATTGCCTTCAGTCCCGGGCCCATCCGACGAATAAAACGTCCACTGTGACGTCAATGCCCTCCCCGGTCTGCTCTGCTTTGGTGACTCACCTGTTTCACATCACAAGCGTACATCTGGCGAAAAATAGTGCCGGCCGTTTTTACTCGGGTGGCTTCTGCAACTGTAGTCCAGCCACTTTCACATACTAGCTTCAGCATCTCTACTGCTATCTACGCATCACTTAATCCTTTAGCGCAATGTATGTCTTATCGTTAGGTTCACTAAATTTTCCACCAGAATATGCTTTTCACTCTAAAGCGGAGTTTGTGCTGATATGAAACTTCCTGGCAGATTAAAAGTGTGCCGGACCGAGACTCGAATTAGGAACCTTTGCCTTTCGCGCGCAAGTGCTCTACCAACTGAGCTACCCAAGCACGACTCACGCACGACCCGTCCTTACAGCTTTAATTCCGCCGGTACCTCGTCTCCTACCTTGCAAACTTCACAGAAGCTGAAACTTCCTGGCAGATTAAAACTGTGTGCCCGACCGAGACTCGAACTCGGGACCTTTGCCTTTCGCGGGCAAGTGCTCTACTATCTGAGCTACCGAAGCACGACTCACACCCGGTACTCACAGCTTCACTTCTGCCAGTATCTCGTCTCCTACCTTCCAAACTTCACAGAAGCTCTCCTGCGAACCATGCAGAACTAGCACTCCTGAAAGAAAGGATACTGCGGAGACATGGCTTAGCCACAGCCTGTGGGATGTTTCCAGAATGAGATTTTCACTCCGCAGCGGAGTGAGCGCTGATATGAAACTTCCTGGCAGATTAAAACTGTGTGGCCGACTGAGACTCGAACTCGGGACTTTTGCCTTTCGTGGGCAAGTGCTCTAAAATCTGAGCTACCGAAGCACGACTCACGCCCGGTACTCACAGCTTCACTTCTGCCAGTATCTCGTCTCCTACCTTCGAAACTTTACAGAAGCTCTCCTGCGAACCTTGCAGAACTAGCGCTCCTGAAAGAAAGGATACTCCGGAGACATGGCTTAGCCACAGCCTGGGGGATGTTTCCAGAATGAGATTTTCACTCTGCAGCGGAGTGAGCGCTGATATGAAACTTCCTTCTACTACCCCATCTCCTCCCCTCCCATCTCCTCCTGAGTTGTAGACACTTGTGAGAAGCGACACTTGTAAGAAACTGGAATGTGGCGACACTTGTGAGAAATCCGCGATGCCGAGGGACCGGCACAGGGTGTGTCGCAAATGCTGCGCCGCTACCTGCTCGGCCACTACCTGCTGCCTCTTGGTGTGACTGAGCGCGCGACTTGTGCCGGACCGGGCAGCTGCCGAGGGACATTTACACCCTTCCAGTGCAGCCAGCTTACATTATTTCAGAAATTTTTTGGGAAAGGAAGAGTGGCCTTAGTCAAATTAGAAATCGGAGCTGATTTTTCCCCCACGATATCATGTCAGCCATTAGTTGCAGCACAGTTATGCGTTAGACCTTTTACATTGGAATTTTTGTTCTGATTAATCTTACATAGGGCATAATTTTCGCTCAACCTCATACTTAACTATGTATTTTACAGAAACTATAGAAACCGAAAATGTTTTCCATCTTTCAGACCTTCACCCAAAATTTTATGCGATAGGAGTGGCAACCTTTTACCATATATTAAGAGGAGCCAACTAAAGAATTTGGTTCTCGGTAAAAACTTTTTTCTTTAATTATTTCGAAATAAACCTCAGTTTTTCCGCACCATGCAGGGAAGTGTACTGAGGTCCAATGTGAGTCCTGATAGCAATTAGAGTTAATGTAGGTTGATTTTTACAAGGAAGAAGACAGCAACCAGCCACTATTACTGCTGTTTATTTAAGTAAATAGCGCCGTAACCGGTTTCGAACTTACAAGTTCATTGTCAGACGGCTGCTCACTGACGATTATGTAATGTGTATCTTGGAAATCTCGTGAACAGCCGTCTGATGATGAACTAGTCAGTTCGAAACATGTTACGGCGCTGTTTACTTAAATAAATAGCAGTATTAGTAGTAGCTGGTTGCTGTCTTCTTCTTTGTAAGAATCAACCTACATTAATTGTACACAGCCATGGTGTCACCATCTCAGTTTTAGACAAAATAGAATTAGCGTTAACAAATGCAATTTATGTACTGAAACAAGATGTATTTATCGTCCACTTAAACAGACATTGTTTCTAAAATTCTTTACACAAAAACGCTGATTGTGATTGTCAGAAAAGCTATGACTTTTCAGATTTCATTAGTGAATCTTTTACAATTTGCAAGAGACATTTAGCCGACTTTGTGTCGTTTCCTGGGAACACGAGGAGGTAGGACACCTCCCCCACCCTCCCATTATATTTATTTATAATATGTACAGAATGATTATTTATTTACAATTTTTACAATAGGACGATCGGCGTGAACTGAACCCCTTTCCAATATTTACAAGCTTTGCTCTAGCTTCAGCCATGTTCTTTTCATTCTAATTTCTGTGCATAGGCCACGCAAGCAAGAAATGATTTTATATTGCCGCCAACTTGGAGTCTTGTAAGGGCCTTAGAAACTATCTCATCTGTCTTATTTGCGCACTTTTTGCTTCTTTTCCCATCTAGATTTAAAACTAGGCGGTTAAATTGGTACCCATGATATTCTGCGTCCTCTCTAAGAATTGTTACTAAGGAGCAAAAATTTGCATGAACCTTCGAAATTAATGTATTTATCCTCAGATTCCATCCTTCCGAAACATTGTTGGTGCGGTGACGCCTTCCTGCGCAGTTGCATATATCCCTTGGCATGTCTTCATTATCCAGCCATTGTTCAACAAGTCGTAAAAATCCTGCATTTTTTCATTATCTGGGGTGCTCTCCTCAATGCATAGCCACCCATCATCTATCATGTCCAGAGGAATGTAAGCCAAAGCGGAACACAATCTTATGTGAAAACGAATTTCTTCGTTTTCCTTGTAAGCAGCAACAAGGCCGCAATTCTGCACTTGCCTCCACAAGCACTGATTGAAATGGTAGTTGCAGCCATTAATCTTTGTATCAGGAAACAAATGTGTTACTAACTGGATGATTGCAGCTTTAAAATCCATCATGATAGCTATAGGATTCCATCCAGGTACGTTGCTCCCAACAGCTGTGAAAAAGCGATCGTACGCTTCTCGCTTTTTAATGGGTAGCAGGGCGTACACGGTTGGAACTGTGTTTCCTCCTCAGAACTAGAAATATCGGCACGAACAATAAATGACTGTACAAACTGCTTGCTCGAGCTTTTGAACGCTCCATCGACAAAGAACGAACTGCTGTCTGTTAAACAGGATTTTCCCCTTTCGCTGGCGAACACCAATATCCTATCATTTGGTCCTCTGTCGTAATCTGCAAGTAAAAATTTGCTCCCATCATGTATTAGCAAATGATGTTCTTGCAGAAATATTCCTGCAGAATCGGTCGGATCTTGTGTAGATCCCATGCTTTTTTGCCTGATGCGTTGCAGCGATCGTTTTGCACTCCTGTGTGACGCCAATGATGTGACGATGTCGTATCCTTGACTGAACAGCGGCCCTACTTTTTCTGCGTAAACAGAAGTAATTGAACTAAGTTGTTTCTGGTGGTTGGTCTCCACAGCAGTAGTTAACTGCGGTGCGCTACCTGTAGACCGCCCGCTACCTGTTCGGCCGGGTCTCCTCACAAATGTCGCTCCTCACAAGTGTCCCAACCCCCTCCTCCTCCCACTCTCTGTGTCTGTCTCAACCTTCCCCTTCCCTCTCTGTCCATCTCCTCCTCCATTCCCTATTCCCTTGTCTTTCTAAGTTATTATGCTCCCCCCCCCCCCCCCCCGTCGCTGTTTCCGGAACGTAAGTATTATGTCGGAAAGCGGTTATTAACAAATCTGTCATAGTTGCAGCACATATTTTTTACGATTAGTTTCGTAGTAACTGGTTCATTCCCAAGCCTGACAATAACGAACATCGGAACTGCAATACATGCTTTACAAGTTAATACTACATTACTGTCACAATCATCATGTGCCTACTTAGCAAGTGAGAAACATGCGGCTTTTCGCGGATGATGCTGTAGTATACAGAGAAGTTGCAGCATTAGAAAATTGTAGCGAAATGCAGGAAAATCTGCAGCGGATAGGCACTTGGTGCAGGGAGTGGCAACTGACCCTTAACATAGACAAATGTAATGTATTGCGAATACATAGATAGAAGGATCCTTTATTGTATGATTACATGATAGCGGAACAAACACTGGTAGCAGTTACTTCTGTAAAATATCTGGGAGTATGCGTGCGGAACGATTTGAAGTCACCATATAAAATTAATTGTTGGTAAGGCGGGTACCAGGTTGAGATTCATTGGGAGAGTCCTTAGAAAATGTAGTCCATCAACAAAGGAGGTGGCTTACAAAACACTGGTTCGACCTATGCTTGAGTATTGTTCATCAGTGTGGGATCCGTACCAGATCGGGTTGACGGAGGAGATAGAGAAGATCCAAAGAAGAGCGGCGCGTTTCGTCACAGGGTTATTTGGTAACCGTGATAGCGTTACGGAGATGGTTAACAAACTCAAGTGGCAGACTCTGCAAGAGAGGCGCTCTGCATCGCGGTGTAGCTTGCTCGCCAGGTTTCGAGAGGGTGCGTTTCTGGATGAGGTATCGAATATATTGCTTCCCCCTACTTATACCTCCCGAGGAGATCACGAATGTAAAATTAGAGAGATTAGAGCGCGCACGGAGGCTTTCAGACAGTCGTTCTTGCCGCGAACCATACGCGACTGGAACAGGAAAGGGAGGTAATGACAGTGGCACGTAAAGTGCCCTCCGGCACACACCGTTGGGTGGCTTGCGGAGTATAAGTGTAGATGTAGATGTAGATTGACTTGTTATGTAGACACATGTTGATTGTGTCATTTAGGATTGCTCTGTACAGCATCTAATATCATTTGTTAGTTCGTTATTAAGATCAGGCACATTCAGTGCGGCCTAGTAGATTAGGCTTGAGAATGAACCAGTTGGTTCTAAGCTAGTCACCGAACATACTAACTGCAACTACGACACAGCTTTTAATAAATATTTCATGAAATATTTTTAAAGAAAGGTTGCTGGACTTATATCAATAAAATGATGATCAAGACATGCAGAAAAGGAAATTCAAAATGTCAGAGTCCTCAGGGGTGCAAATTTAGACTCAGATTACTTTCTATCCAAAATCAAAATCAAAATTCTACCAAGAGCCCATCAGACTAAAAACATTGCCCGTATTGTGAAGTATGATATAGAGAAACTTAGAACTAGCAAAGTTTTCAAGGAGGGGTTGAATCAGAAAAGCTATCAAGGTTAGGAGCAGTTGACAGATGCACTGATCGACAGCGCAAAGGAAACAGTTCGCTTGGAGAAGAGGAAGAAGCATACATGATGGTCAGTAGAAGGGGACAAAGCAACCGAAAAGCGTCGGGAAGCGTCGGTTGATTGGTGCTCTCATAAAACACCAGAAAATCTAAAGAACTTCCAGGGAGTAAGGAAAACCACTGCTAAAACTGTCACAAACCTCAAGATGAAATATTTGCAAGAACGTTTAACTCCAATAGAAGAAGACTTCCATAAGAACAACACGCGAGACATTCAACACCACCTTAAGTGGATATTGAAGGGAAGCAGCCTACTCACGCCGTATAAAATTCACATCAGTCTTTCCATTGTGTGCCAGCCTAGTCCGCTGTAGCTAGCTCTGACGTCATAAATGTTGCGAAATACTTTAAAAATCATGTAAATAACCTGAAACGTTTCTAGCATATCAGGAGTAATACTAAATCAATATGTGTTGAATATCAGTTCAATAACTTTAACAATTTTCGAAATTTGGACGTTTTCTGTAAAAATCATTGGCGCAACAGAAAAGAGCTAGAAACTTAAAAGTTCATATTTACATTCCTTTTGCATAATAATTTAGTAGAAACAGTATTCTGGATCTCACATATTAAAATTTTAGTTGAAATTCATGATTTTCTGATTTTGTCTTAAAAATTAAGGAAGCAAGATAGATTAAGTAGGCGAATAAATAAGGCTAGGATGTTTAAATTTAAGTAGAAGGGAGATCCGCTATAATCATAAAGATATGAGAAGTTTCAACTGAATAACTATAAAACTATAGCGATAGCATATCTCCAAAGGGCAAGTTCAGAGCTCTTCTACTGCGTGTAGTGTAATTAAATTAATTCTCTCACCCAAGATATTTGACTTAGCCACGTTAGACTTTTATTATGATTACTTACCTGTGTTCTCAATGCACATTTAAATTGAGAGCTTCATCGGCCATCAACTAAGGAAGCGATGATTTATTCAATAACTTAAAGTGGTGCATTACTAGCCCAGCGGCTAGTCGGGAGAGCGGATTTGATCAGGCGTTCCCTTAGCCGTCCACACCGCAGCTTTATATATAAGAACGCTGCACGAGGAAAAAAGGCCCCAGTTCTCTCCAGTCGCTGTTTAGCGCACCACCTGTGCCGGGAGTCGCGTCGCATCGGTAACATTGGTATAAACATCCTCGGATGCCGTAATAAGTTACTCGTGATATGCATAACTATGAAATCGTTTTCGAGTGAAGTGTTAATTCTGGGATGACTTTAATGATCTATCTTCAGCTTGCGTATGTCGTATTTTCACGTTCTGCCGCGGGACAGACATTCTACCATTATTTATCGTGGCGTTTGATGAACATTATCATCAAATTATGGCGAGCATTCACTTAAACATTTAATTTGAACAGTTGTAGTTGCATCAGCGCATTAGACTCTGAACTGCTCTGGTAGTTGGATTGTGTGGATTCTTTTTGGTCTGTGACTTTTAGAATATAGTGAACATTTTAGAGAGAATCGTTTTTGATTATGAATCCCAGACAATCTCCTAATTACTCAGAGCTATAAGCTGTAGATGTAAATGTATTTCTCAGATGAAGTGGACACTAGGAATTCTAATTACAGGCTTCACGTTTTGCTAATCACTTTCTGGTTGCCAATATTGTAGTTAGAGAGCGAGTGTTGAGAACGGCAAACAACAGCATTAAATAAGTAATAGGAACATAAAATAACAATTATACCAGCCACCGACCCACATATGGTGAATCGGCCGGGAAAGAAACTGAGTAAAAGTGAAAGTGATTTTTAAATACTCGGATTCGGGAGTGGAAAGCGACACGCAACTGAGTAATAGAACAGTGATAGTGTTACGTGTGTATATGGACCACACAATTGGATTAACAACGCATCTGGATTGACGGAGCTGGCACTGAGTCTAGCGGCACTGCTGGCATCGCGAGAAGCGGTCGCAGTCGTCCGCCGGAGCAGTCGGAGCCGCGCCTGCAGTTGCGGTCCACGCAAACACACAGCAGCCGTCGAAGTGCCGTCTGCAGTTCAACGCGCCGCGTCGCATCAGTAATCATGATAAGTTAAGTGAAAAGCTGTTAAAAACTTTACTAACCTGCACTAAAAGACTGTCGGGGATGGAACCGCCAGAAGAAACTGAGGTTAAACTTAAATCAAAACCTGTGTCTGGTGATGGAACTGTAAATCCAGACAACGTTTCAAGTGTAAATATGCATGAAAATAATAATGTTAAAGTGAAATATGAAGTATTGTCTCCTGACAGTAGTGTGGAAAGGGGCAATGATTCAATAATAGAGACCCCTGTAGTAAAGCAGAAAGCAGAAATTGTTAATTTATTGGATGATAGTTTATCTGATGAGTTACGAACGAAACAGTCATCAGAGGTGTTGGAGGTTAAACAGGAGAAGTTAGATATGACTGATCAATCAGAAGCTTCATTTAGTTTTGATGATTCTGGTGTTGGAGCTAGTTTTTCGTCACCTGAGTGTGATAAAAAGCCAGCTAGTGAGCAACCCAAAGATACTGGGGCTATTGATTTAAATGTTATATTACAAGCAATAGCTACCAGTAATGCTAAAATGACAGCTGAATTAAAGTCTGAAATAACTGAGGACAAAAGCAATCATGCAAAAATGTAAGCCAGTAATGCTAAAATGACAGCTGAATTAAAATCTGATATAATTGAGGTAAATAACAGGATTGTGGCCAGCCAAACTAATTTTAATAAACGATTGGAGGTAATGGACAATACCTTCAAGGCTGGTTGCAATAAGTTGAAAGAGGATCTGGACAGTTTGAATTATAAAATTGATTACAATCATGAGGATATTAAGAAAAAGGTTGCTCAACAATTTTCTGAAATGTATAAAACAGTAAAATCCGAAGTTGCTGAGGTTCGCAGAGACTTCGGAATGGAAGATGCTTAGCTGGAGCACAAGTTAACAGAAAAGATCGAGGCGGAACCTGAACTGTGCTCAGATAGGTTTAAAACAGTAAAATCCGAAGTTGCTGAGGTTCGCAGAGACTTCGAAATGGAAGATGCGAAGCTGGAGCACAAGTTAACAGAAAAGATCGAGGCGGAATCCGAACTGTGGTCAGATAGGTTTAAAGATGTTAATTTAAAAGTAAACATATGTCAAGCAGAAGTAGACGCAATCAAAACTGATACTACTCATATTGTGCAAAGAGTAGATAATGTTGAAATGAGAGTAGAAAATATTAGTACTAACATTGCTAACATTGAGAGTAAAGTAGCTTCAGTAAATTCTGGTAATGGTAGTATACAACAAGTTGTAGCTGCAAACGCCGCATTTATCGGATGTCGGCAGTTCTTGCGGTTCGATCCAGATAAAAATATCCACCCACTAGATTTCTGGAACGATTTTGAAAATGTGATTCCACCATCTTGGTCTGAACGAGAGAAAATCTCATTTATTAGAAGCCATTTAGCAGGTGACGCCATGCGTTGGTCAGCTGATGTTATGTTGAAGTGTAAAACATTAGCGGAATTTAAAACAGCTTTCATTAATGAGTATTGGTCTAGCAATAAGCAAAATGAAGTGTTGAGAGAATTTTGGAGTGGAAAACGTTTCAATGCAGGCAAGGAATCTATTAAAGAGTTTGCTAGGTCATGGATCTCACGTTTGTCACATTTGGCCGAAAAGCTAAAACCTGAAATGATAATACTAGGTCTTGAAGCCAAACTGCCATGGTATTGGCAAACTAGAATTATATCTGCCCCTAGGGACAATCTGGATGATTTCATTGAATATTTGAAACGTGTAGAACGTGTTGCTGCCAATGAGGAGCTAGCACATAATAACAGAAATATTAATAACACTATAAGTAATTTTAAGAACGAGCAGAATGGCAATGTAAACATCAGAACAGTAGGTGTTCGCCATCCTAAGAGAGATAGGTATTGGAGAAATAATTATCAGAACCAACAATGGCATCCAAATGATAGTAATTTTTCTCCGAACAAAACTATGCAGGTAAACAACAGGGCGGAAAGCAATACTGTGCCAGTTAACTATAATGGAAATAAAGGAAACAGTAGTAGGCCGAGGCAGGAAAACTAGTTCCCGCCTATGTGGACACTGGCGCTCACCAGGCGGTTACTTTTCCTCAGCCAGTAATTACAGTAATTGGTAAGACGGTTCAGAATACTCAGACTGAACATGTGGATGAGGGGTCGGTAGCATCTAAGGATACAGCAGAAATATTAGATCACTCACCGTATTTAATAGATACTGTGTTAGAGACGCTTTCTAAGCGGGAAGAGAAAGAGAAGGCGCAGCAGTGTAACGGTGGGGAAGAGCTACAAAATATTGAATTGTCAGGTGAAGAAGCAGAAGAAATTCATGCTTATATTTACGATGAGGATGATGTGCTCTTATCAAAGTGCCTGTGCAGGATGTTGATACTGTACTCATAGATTTAGGTCAGGAGGTAAGTGAGAATGTAGGGGATAGCCTGTTGGGGGTCGATGAATCCAGTAGCTGTGACCATTTCTCACTTGAGAAGGAACGCGACGATAATAGTGAAAGTGGTTTAGCTGTAACTGGTGCTATGCCCGGTCAGGAGGCGCAGAATCGTTCAGACTACAGTAATTTGGGTCATGTTCAGCAAACTAAATGTAATGAAGTCGCGCGGTGTTTCGATTTGAAATTAATAGACCGACTGGAAAAGGCAGCTGAAAATGTAATTCAGGAAACCCCTACACACTTTGACCTAAATGTAATGAAGACAGATGTCGATCACTTTAGTTGGAGACAAATCCAAAAGGAACTATTGGATGAGTTTGAGGAACCACCTGTACAAACTAGAATAAACCACCCTATAATAATAGTGAATATGTTGGGTAACAATGTGCGTTGTCTCTTAGACAGTGGAAGTGAGGTGAGTGCGATATATCAGTCCTTCTTTGATGCATTACCTGGTAAAGACAAGCTTACAGTAATGAGGGTATCAGGACTAAGAATAGTTGGTGCTACCTGAAACGTGTCAAAAACGATAAAACAAGAATCTTTGCTGCCCTTTGATATTAATGGTATTTTAATTGATCATCCATGCTTAATTGTAAACAATCTCAGTATTGAGGTTTTAACTGGCATAGACTTCTTGTCAAAATATCAGAGTGTTGTTGACTTTGAAAGAAGCCAGTTAAAAATGGTCTTGCCGATAACCGGAGTAATTACGGTACCTTTTATTGATAAACATGTAGTAACTAATGATGAATCTTGGGAGCTGCCTATACGAGTTCTGAAAAATAGTAGATATTGGGACGAAAGTGTTAATCTTAGTAAAAGCAAGCTAAACACATTAGAAAGAAAGAAGCATCATGACGCAAAAGCTGTACCCACCAGTTTGAAATAGGTCAGTTAGTCCTGGTCAAAACCAAGGAGAAATCAAAGAAAATAAATGCAGAAACAAAGAAATTCATGTCCATATACCAAGGACCTTTCAGGATCATAGAAAACCACATGCCAATGCATATAGGCTAGAGTACCCTAAGAGTAAAAAGCTATAAGGGCTCAGGAACGTGATCGACCTAAAGAAGTTCATAGGTAGTGATTGAATTCTGTATGGAGGAGGTTGTTCTGTAACCTCTACACAGAGTGACAGCTGTGCAGTCCCAGCTGTGTGAGATCTTTCCTTTTCAGGTCTCACTCATTCTTCATCTTTCCTATCCACCAAAGTTTCGACTCCTTCTTTGTATTACAAAAATTTCCGTCATGGCTATCAAGCTATGAGTTCTGTAACCATTCTATCCAACGATTAGTGAAGAAAATACCTAATGTGACAAACCTAAGAGTGACATAAACAATAGAGAAGTATGATGTAATTAAGATACAAAGGTATTTGAGTAACAAGTATGTATAGAACCCTGGTAATATTGTAAGTACAAAGTTGTTGTTTTATTGGAAATGGTCCATCAACAGTAATTTAAAAAGATACACAAATTCGTGTACAAGCAGGATCTGAAGTGGCAGTGAAACCTATTATATTCTGTAGAGCTAACTAATTAATAGTAAAAGAGATTCCTTAGTGTCATGAAAAATATGTAAATAAGTTGTAAAAATGAACTCACCTTGTGTAGCAAGGAATGGCAGTGTAATAGAATTGAACAGTGTTTGTGGTTGAGACGTGAAGGACACGTCCTTGAAATATTTATACGGTTGGAGCTGGCCGTTATTTGGTGTAGTGTGTGACAGGACACACCTACACGTATTGAGGTTATGAGTTGGAGGCGTGAATGCGACCATAGGTACCCTTATGTCAGATGAGACAGAGCAGCTCATGGTGTCCTATAGGTTTAAGGAATTTAGCATTACGCTCGTCCATAGTTACTTAATGCACTTTAGTGGTAGGACGAGAGAGACTACCTGTGGTTTCAGCGTCCGATCGAGTGGAACTGGATTGCCACGTGAGCAAGCTGACCAGCTGCAATACACTATAGATATGAAATAAATGTGCTATCCTATGCGTTAAATGTTAATAGAGTGAGTGTTAAATAAGTACATACACTAGCATCATAATCGAGTAACATAATGGCAGGCGTGAAACATTATTTATAGTTCAGCATAAATACACTTCGAGGAAGTGAGTACATAATTGCAGATGTGGAACTGACACAGCAGCAGAGGACCAATAAGTGGATGTAGTAGTCAACTAAACGTAGTGTGTTTTGAACACTCAACTGTACTATTACCACAAGTTACTCACATGTACAAAGAAGCTGAAAAGTCAACTACTAATCAAATATACTCATACTATCTCTAAGAATACAGTAATCAAAGATGAGTCAGTAAAGTAAATAAGATATAAATGTGTCAGGAAGTGTTACGGAGATGATAGATAAACTCCAGTGGAAGACTCTGCAGGAGAGACGCTCAGTAGCTCGGTACGGGCTTTTGTCAAAGTTTCGAGAACATACCTTCAGCGAAGAGTCAAGCAGTATATTGCTCCCTCCTACGTATATCTCGCGAAGAGACCATGAGGATAAAATCAGAGAGATTAGAGCCTACACAGAGGCATACCGACAATCCTTCTTTCCACGAACAATACGAGACTGGAATAGAAGGGAGAACCGATAGAGGTACTCAAGGTACCCTCCGCCACACACCGTCAGGTGGCTTGCGGAGTATGGATGTAGATGTAGATGTACCGAGCATTGGTTCAGTGTTCCGGCCCAGAAATGATAAATTGAGATTTAATAGGATTTATGATTGTATGCCTTGAGCATAAATTTTATCTAGTACGTGACTAACGGCGTTTTGAGCCATTTGTTTATCGATTTTATGACAGTTAAGTAACCGCGAGATTAAAATTGAAAAAGTTCTGTTAACATTGTTCTAGTAACATATTGAAAGAGAAAATGTAGGTATCCCCATTTCATTGTGACCCACCCTTAGATATTAAGTGAACAGAGTCTGGGGCACTCTTTTTGTTTGTTCTACAGGACAAACCAGATAATGGCAGCCTGGTAGCTGCGTGAAAGCGTGGAGTGACTTGGACACAACTCACAGTGACCCCTCCCCTTTCCCCATGTAAATTTACAGTGAACGTGAAGGACGCACACCATAGCAACTTCCCCTCCTCTACCCTTGTGAGTGGAAGTGTAGAACGCCAGCCAAAGCCGATACAACCACGAGTGTAAAAATAAAATTGTCATGATTTGTGAAATTTTCTTTCAGGTTTAGAAAAAAACTGCTAAGATATAATTATCTGTTTATGTATCATGATTAACTGTGTTATTTTCTTTGAATTTGTGTATGTAAAAATGTATTTAATGGATTTAAGATTTGTGTTTGTCTGTCTAAGGCAATATGTATGCCAAAGTGTTTCATTGATTTTGCTTAAATTTTGAGTGATAATATTGCTTATTAAGCAGTGAACATCCCAGCTATTTAAATAATTGAAGTAGGTAATCAGTTTTCTTGTAATATTTCTATATGTTTAGATTTGAATTTGAATTTTCATAGGGAGTTAAGCTGTACTCTTGCTTCTCTTTTTGTAATAAATTTTTTTTCCATTTACATTTAAAAAAAAAATTAAGTAGAGGGTGACGTAGGGAAGCAGCCTACTCACGCCGTATAAAATTCACATCAGTCTTTCCATTGTGTGCCAGCCTAGTCTGCTGTAACTAGCTCTGACATCATAAATGTTGCGAAATACTTTAAAAATCAAGTAAATAACCTGATACGCTTCTAGCATGTCAGGAGTAATACTAAATCAATATGTGTTGAATATCAGTTCAATAACTTTAACCATTTTCGAAATTTGGACGTTTTTCTGTAAAAATCAGTGGCGCAACAGAAAAGAGCTAGAAACTTAAAAATTTATATTTAGATTCCTTTTGCATAATAATTTAGTAGAAACAGTATTCTGGATATCACAAATTAAAATATTAGTTGAAATTCATGATTTTCTGGTTTTTGTCTTAAAAATTAAGGAAGCAAGATAGATTAAGTAGGCAAATAAATAAGGCTAGGACGTTTAAATTTAATTAGAAGGTAGATCCGCTATAATCATAAAGATGTGAGAAGTTTCAACTGAATAACTATAACACTATAGCGATAGCATATCTCCAAAGGGCAAGTTCAGAGCTCGTCTACTGCGTGTAGTGTAATTAAATTAATTCTCTCGCCCAAGATATTTGACTTAGCCACGTCAGACTTTAATTATGATTACCTACCTGTGTGCTGATTGCGCATTTAAATTGAGAGCTTCATCGGCCATCAGCAAAGGAAGCAATGATTTATTCGATAACTTAAAGTGGTGCATTACTAGCCTAGCGGCTAGTTGGGAGAGCGGATTTGATCAGGCGTTCCCTTAGCCGTCCGCACCGCGGCTTTATATATAAGAACGCTGCGCGAGGAAAAAAGGCCCCAGTTCTCTCCAGTCGCTGTTTAGCGCACCACCTGTGCCGGGATTCGCGTCGCATCGGTAACATTGCTATAAACAGCCTCGGATGCTGTAATAAGTTACTCGGGATACGCATAACCATGAAATCGTTTTCGAGTGAAGTGTTAATTCTGGGATGACTTTAATGAACTATCTTCAGTTTGCGTATGTCGTATTTTCACGTGCCGCCGTGGGACAGACATTCTACCATTATTTGTGCTTTGTTTGGGCTCAACCGTTTCTCTCTTTTCCTTCTGTTAACATAAAGAGGCCATATCTCGTCAGCAGAAACGATACAGGATAGGAATAGTCGGTGTTGTTCAGGAGCCAGTTGATGCACATACGGCCACTGCTGTGCACGAGCCAGTTGATGCACATACAGCCACCGGCAGAGTGCTGAGACTTTGGCTGAAAACGTGCTGTACCCATACACGCCTATTTTTGAACTTTCTCAGTGCATGAAAATGTCGCACGATAGTGGAATGGCCACAGTTCATCACATCTGCCAGTTCTCGAACTTACAGATATGGATCATTGTGAATTAATGCGTTTAAAAGATCCTCATCAAACAGTGAACATCTTCCTGAACGTGGAGGGCCACTAACGTCAAACAATCCTCCATAAAACGAGAAAGCCATTTTCTTACCGTGTTCTGCCCAATGGCATTATCCCCACGCACGCCGCAAATGTTCCTGCTTGCCTCCACTGCTGTTACCCCATTACTGAACACAGATTGAAGAATATGTTCCGATATCTCCAATTGGCAATTTCGTAGCGTCCACTCACTGTCTCCAAAGGACAAAATAGCAATGTGTAAACTTAAATAGCAACAGTGAAATGCAATCGATAAGTAAAGCCATAGCAACCGGCATATCAACATCCAATATAGAAATGCTACGAACTTAGGCACCAAGCTAGTACCCAATACCAATCTAATATCCATTTGTACAAACATCCAGTTTTATTACATGTGTGGAATTTCCTCCCCTGAGCCAAATCACCTGCTCATCTCTTCTGCTGGTAATTGGAACCCAGTGGAGGTGAAGCAGTACTGTGTGGCCTTGGAAATATGTGACATCAATCCATTTAGAGGTCACTTTGGACGTTGATTAATCGAAGCTAAACATGGGACTGTAGGCGAAGTAGTAGGACAGTAGCACAATTATAACAATGGCATAACTGTTGGCAATGTTATACTGCACAAAATACTTCAGTTAAATGCATAAAAAAGGCATCTGAACAAATGTGAATAGAAGTAATAACGAGCTGCATATATACATCGCAGTCAAAGTGTGTAACAGGCCTTTTTCAATTTTACGAACAATCAATGAGCATGACGATTCACTTTCGAGACAAAGTGTAAGAGTTCCCGAGAGAGCTACGATTGCAAACTGTTTGCGTACTGCCGTAGTTAAAGTACAAAGTGCATGGAAAAAACGCCACTACGGCGCCTATCGTGCATCGCAGACCACAGATGATGGATGAATGACGGTCGTGGAGATGTTTACGGGCGAATAAACGTGCAACTGTTCAGAAAATGATTGCCCACACTAGCCAAGGGGCTATCGACGGTGCCTCGTCTGCGAGCGTTCAGAGAACGTTGCATTGTACACTAGTGGCCATTAAAATTGCTACACCAAGAATAAATGCAGATGATAAACGGGTATTCATTGGACAAATATATTATACTAGAACTGACATGTGATTACATTTTCACGCAATTTGGGTGCATAGATCCTGAGAAATTAGTACGCAGAACAACTACCTCTGGCCGTAATAACGGCCTTGATACGCCTGGTCATTGGGTCAAACAGAGCTTGGATGGCGTGTACAGGTACAGCTGCCCACGCAGCTTCAACACGATACCACAGTTCAGCAAGAATAGTGACTGGCGTATTGTGACGAGCCAGTTGCTAGGCCTCCATTGACCAGACGCTTTCAATTGGTGCGAGATCTGGAGAATTTCATGGCTAAGGCAGAAGTCGAACATTTTCTGTATCCAGAAAGGCCCGTACAGGACCTGCAACATGCGGTCGTGCATTATCCTGCTGAAATGTAGAGTTTCGCAGGGATCGAATGAAGGGTAGAGACACGGGTCTTAACACATCTGAAATGTAACGTCCTCTATTCAAAGTGCCGTCAACGCGAACAAGAGGTGACCGAGACGTGTAACCAATGGCAGCCTACATCATCACGCCGGCTGATATGCCAGTATGGCGATGACGAATACACGCTTACAATGTGCGTTCACAACGATGTCACTAAACACGGATGCGACCATCATGATACTATAAACAGAACCTGGATGCATCCGAAAAAATGACGTGTTGCCATTCATGTATCCAGGTTCGTCGTTGAGTACACCATAGCAGGTGCTCCTGTCTGTGATGCAGCGTCAAGGGTAACCTCAGCTATGGTCTCCGAGCTGATACTCCATTCTGCTGCAAATGTCGTCGAACTGTTCGTGCAGATGGTTGTTGTCTTGCAAACGTCCCCATCTGTTGACGCAGGGATCGAGACGTGGCTGCACGATACGTTACAGCCATGCGGATAAGATGCCTGTCACCTCGATACGTGTTGGGATCCAGCACGGCGTTCCGTATTACCCTCCTGAACCCATCGATTCCATATTCTGCTAACAGTCATTGGATCTCGATCAACTCGAGCAGCAACGTCGCGATACGATGAACCGCAATCGCGATAGGATACAACCCGACGTTTATCAAAGTCGTAAACGTGATGGTACGCATTTCTGCTCCTTACGCGAGACATCACAACAACGTTTCTCCAGGCAACGCCGGTCAACTGCTGTTTGTGTATGAGACATCGGTTGGAAACATTCCTCATGTCAGCATGTTGTAGGTGTCGCCACCGGCACCAACCTTGTGTGAATGCTCTGAAAAGCTAATCATTTGCATATCACAACATCTTCTTCCTGTCGGCTAAATTTCGCGTCTGTAGCACGTCATCTCCGTGGTGTAGCAATTTTAAAGGCCAGTAGTGTGTGAGTCTCCGCAGCTGGCGCTGGTTCATGCACGCATGCTGACTGCTGTTCATTGGCGATGAAAGTTGGAACGTGCACGCCAATACCTCAGTCTGACGTCCACTGAGTGGCTGCAGGTGGCATTTTCAGATGAATGAAGTTATATGCTCCATTTGCATGGCGTGAAAATTATGAAAGCCAGCGTCCTGCAGCAATGATCTGAAGGCTCTAGGTCGAAGACTGGAGTGTTACGGTCTCAGGAAATTCGTGGCGTGCCCTGGGAGATCTCATCATTCTATAAGGCAGAATGGATCATCACACGTATGCATCTATCGTTGGGAACCACGTCCACCTCCGCAGCGTTTGTGTCTCCTGCGTGCGATGATATCAAACCAACACACACCTCGCAATGTATTTGCGTGTCCCGAAGAGCACCAGGACGAGATTACCGTACTCCCATGGCCACCAAACTCTCCGGATATAATCCCAAACGAGATTTCGTGGAGCCACCTCAATCGGGATGTTCACATGATGGATCCTCAACGGCGAAACCTAGCGCAGCTGCGCACGGCACTGAAATTGGCATGGCACCGCATTGCAGTCAATACCTCTCAGAACATCAGTGACTCTCTTTCTGCACATCTCACAGTGCTTACGTTTTTGGCAGGTGGTCACATTTGTGTGATTGGACAGTGTATTGCGCAATTAACTCGTAGGTAATGTTAGCAAGCAGAATTGCGTTCTTCTCCTACTAATTCAGATATAAAAAAGAGTGAAGACAGAAGATTAAAACCACGGACATCGTCGTAGAGAAATGATACACGAGATTCAATCAGATATATAATGTTAGAAGTTCTTCCAGCTTCTGTACGACAGATTAATTACCTAATAAAATAATTAATACCTTGTTGTTGTCGTTGTGGTCCTCAGTCCTGAGACTGGTTTGATGCAGCTCTCCATGCTACTCTATCATGTGCAAGCTTCTTCATCATCTCCCAGTACCTACTGCAACCTACATCATTCTGAATCTGATTAGTGTATCATCTGTAGGTTTCCCTCTTGGATATTTACCCTCCTGGCTGCCTTCCAATACTAAATTGGTGATCTCTTGATGCCTCACAACATGTCCTACCAACCGATCCCTTCTTCTAGTCAAGTTGTGCCACAAACTCATCTTCTCCCCAATTCTGTTCAATACCTCCTCATTAGTTATTTGATCTACCAATCTAATATTCAACATTCTTCTATAGCACAACATTTCGAAAGCTTCTATTCTCTTCTTGTCCAAATTATTTTTCGTCCATGTTTCACTTCCATACATGGCTACACTCCATAAAACTACTTTCAGAAACGACCTCCTGACACTTAAATCTATACTCCATGTTAACAAATTTCTCTTCTTTAGAAACGCTTTCCTTGCCATTGCCAGTCTACATTTTATATCCTGTCTACTTCGACCATTATCAGTTATTTCGCTCCCCAAATAGAAAACTCCTTTACTACTTTAAGTATCTCATTTCCTAATCTAATTCCCTTAGCATCACCCAACTTAATTCGACTACATTCCATTATCCTCGTTTTGCTTCATCTTATATCCTCCTTTCAAGACACTGTCCATTCCGTTCAACTGCTCTTCCAAGTCCTTTGCTGTCTCTGATAGAATGACAATGTCATTGGCTAACCTCAAAATTTTTATTTCTTCTCCATGCATCTTAATTCCTACTTCGAATTTTTCTCATGTTTCGTTTACTGCTTGCTCAATATACAGATTGAACAACATCGGGGATAGGCTACAAAACCTGTCTCAATCCCTTCCCAAACACTGCTCCCCTTTCATGCCCGTCGACTCTTATAACTGCCATCAGCTTTCTGTACAAATTGTAAATAGCCTTTCGCTCCCTGTATTTTACACCTGCCACCCTCAGAATTTGTAGGAGAATATTCCAGTTAACATTTCAGAAGCTTTCTAAGTCTACAAATGCTAGAAACGTAGGTTTGCCTTCCTGTAATCTATTTTCTAAGATAAGTCGTAGGGTCATTATTGCCTCACGTGTTCCAATATTTCTGCGGAATCCAAACTTATCTTCCCTGAGGTCGGCTTCAACCAGTTTTTCCATTCCTCTGTAAAGAATTCGCGTTTGTATCTTGCAGCCGTGACTTATTAAGCTGATGGTACGGTAATTTTCACATCTGTCAACACCTGCTTTCTTTGGGATTGGAATTATTATATTCTTTTTGAAGTCTGAGGGTATTTCGCCTGTTTCATACATCTTGCTCGCCAGATGGTAGAGTTTAGTCAGGACTGGGTCTCCCAAGGCCGTCAATAGTTCCAATGGAATGTTGTCTACTCCGGGGGCCTTGTTTCGACTCTGGTCTTTCAGTGCTCTGTCAAACTCTTCACGCAGTATCGTATCTCCCATTTCATCTTCATCTACATCCTCTTCCATTTCCATAATATTGTCCTCAAGTACATCGTCGTTGTATAGACCCTCTATATACTCCTTCCACCTTTCTGCTTTCCTTTCTTTGCTTAGAACTGGGTTTCCATCTGAGCTCTTGATGTTCATACAAGTGGTTCTCTTATCTCCAAAGGTCTCTTTAATTCTCCTGTAGGCAGTATCTATCTTACCCCTAGTGAGATAAGCCTCTACATCCTTACATTTGTCCTCTAGCCATCCCTGCTTAGCCATTTTGCACTTCCTGTCGATCTCATTTCTGAGACGTTTGTATTCCTTTTTGGCTACTTCATTTACTCCTTAATGTTCAAAAATAATAGTAAATTAGCCTTTATCGAGCACAAAGCGATATATTATGCATTCATGTTTCACAAAGCAACAGGTAACGAATATCAAGCACTGAAATCTGGAGGAAAGAGTGCACTAGATTTCACGTGTTATGAAGCGTCAAGTAGAATACAAGACGAGAATTACTGAACTACATGAAGAAAAAATCGTAAATTACTTACAAACCACGGCGTACAAACATTTCTTTAACATGTAAACGTCACTACAGATTCTTGTGTGTATCTTTGTTCTGTCGTTGAAAGTACAAAAATGCGTGCCTTTTTTATGCGTAACCATAAAGAGAAAGACAGTATCAAACATACCTTTCAGATATGAAGAAAACACGCGAAAAGAGACATATCTTAAATTCCACCTCAAATCACCCACAGAACCACAAACAAGCAGCAATCAGATACATATTAAACAGGCTGAACAGGATCCTCCTAAACACTTCTAATTACCAGAAAGAGTTAGCCATTATAAAACAAATAGCATAAAAAATTTACACAAAGAAACAATGGTAGACAAGCTAAACAAAAAAATAAAGAGATAAATAATGGAAAAAACTAACGAAACCGTACTAACTCGTACAACTTGCAGTAAACAAAAAAAAATGGGATTTAATATGATACACATCATTCAACATTTGCGGATCATCTAAAACAACAACACTATAGACCAAGCAATATTGAAAACAATATGAAGAGCATAAAAATTAGTAAAGACAGACACTTCCTCCCTTTCCAAGAAAATTTCCACTTACAAAAAACATTAGCACAAAATAAACAGTTGCCCAATCACCATATAAATATTGGAAATAAGAATCTACGTAGAATAATTGATGTAATTACATGAAAAAGAGCCTTGTCCATCCTTCAGCCCCTCCCAGTACCCCACACTCTCACACTGCTATATACCTATATCCACTCATCATAATTTCCGTCTCCCCTACACAAAAAAATCTCTCTGTCGCTCTTCCTTCTCTACTATTACACCAAGTCATAAATACACAGCAACATAATTATATAGAATTAACACACATCCAATAATCCAATTAAGAAAAATGTTGTAGGTCAAAGACAAACCAGTAGAAAGGTTCTGTTGGCAACATTACAAAATACAAACCGCAACACATACTTGAAGTACAAAACCAAACATAATACAGTGGTGTGCATAAAGTGCGTTGTGAAAAACATAAGAACTTCCAAAAATTAGACCAAAATTATCAGTGTCTACCGCAGAAAAACAACGATGTGGTAGCAGACGGCATCTCCCGATGTAAGTGAGAAACCAACCGAAAATCACCGTAAGTACAAATCAACTTATTCGTATCGAACTCTTTTTCGATATAAAAGCAAATCAAAATGTAAATAACTTGATTACAGACCACTGATGATGCCTTACCTCAATACAGCCAAAGACGTCTGGTGAAAAGAATCACCCATTTTTGTAGTTGCAACAACAGAACAAAAATACCCTCAAGAATTATAAAGCAGCTATGGACGCTATGGCCACACAAATGAAGTCATACAGATATTCGGATTTTGGTTATGACATGTTCTATATGTCCTGCCATCATTGGCGATGACGTGGCGCAGATGAATGGCGAAATTCTGGATGACCCGCCAAAGAATCGGTACATCGATCCTGTCAATGATCTCCTGAATGGCTTTTTTCAGCTCAGCAATGATTCTTGGGTTATTGCTGCACGCCTTGTCATTTAAACATAGCCCCACAAAAAGGAGTCGCATGTGTTCATATCCGGAGAATATGGCTGCCAATCGAGGATTATGCCAATGGCCTCTGGGTGTCCCAGACCCAGAGTGGGGTCGAGCTCCATCTTGCATGGCCCACATCGTGTCGAAATCAGGGTCACTTTGGATAATGGGGATGAAATCGTCCTCCAAAACTTTCACGTACCGTTCGGTAGTCACAGTGGCGTCAAGGAATATCGTGCCGATTACTACGTGACTGGATACTGCACGCCACACAGTCACATCTCAAGGGCGAAGAGACTTCTCGATCGCGAAATGCGGATTCTCAGGCCCACAAATGCGCAAATTTTGCTTATTTTGCACATTTTCAAGTGCAACAACAACGCGCGTGCGCCTGCACCTACTAATTCCCATTATGCCCCGCCGCCAAGCGTTCAGTTTGAACGTCTTGACACAAACCGTTCAGAAGATATGACGATTTTATCCCTTACAGTTCAATAATTGTCACCCTGCAGAAGCTACAACAATGAAAAGCTTGTGTCTAGCAAGAGAGATAAATGGGAGTGGTGAGGAGCAACAGCGGAGTGGGGCGACTCGCTTTACCGTAGCGTCTCGCCGTGTTGTGCCGACTATTGTCGGCGGTTACAGACAGGGCCCTTTGTGTTGGATCTTATGCCTCGTGTTGACTATTCCAGGACACCGACAAAAGTCAGCCTGACGGACCCTGCCACTTCCTATTTAAAAACTCGCTCTCAGCAAGAAAACCAGGTTTGTCAGGATAGGCACAATTTTCTTCTATCACCGTAACAGACAGTCACTGCAAAAAGCTGTGACAGTTTTACCAACGAGATCTGAGAGATTTCTCCAGATTTTTGTGGTTGCGATTACCTGTATGGTCCTAATGGCCAACTACCACCCTGTGCCGGCCGGTGTGGCCGTGCGGTTCTAGGCGCTACAGTCTGGAACCGCGTGACCGCTACGGTCGCAGGTTCGAATCCTGCCTCGGGCATGGATGTGTGTGATGTCCTTAGGTTAGTTAGGTTTAAGTAGTTCTAGGGGACTGATGACCACAGATGTTAAGTCCCATAGTGCTCAGAGCGATTTGAACCATTTTGAACCACCCTGGTATTTACCCTCGAAAAGCCAAAGAGTTTCCTTGACAGGCACCTCCATCTTGATGACCACCAACAATTACAGCTTGAAAGGCGTTGCCTGAAAATTAACCTTGTCAGAAACTACTCTTCTAAAAAGAGAATAATATTGTATCAAAATGTCTTACTCTCACAGCGTCGACACCCAAGTCCTCAATATTTCAGTCTCTTCTTCTCCTGTAGGAATTAACGCCAGACTGTAAATAAGTTATACAGAACTGCAACGAGTAACTTTTTGAATAATTATGTTTTATTCCATGAACCGGTTTTCGAAGCTTTTCAGGTTCATCTTCAGATGGTTTCAGGAAGTTAAATCATTACTGCTAGCATAATGCTGGGTGCTGGCTCTGTGACAAAGGGATGGGTCAAACCTTAATGTATAGCCATGACTATAGCTTATCTGTCGATATGGATGTATATTTAGTTTTTTACATATTTCGACAGTATAGGCGGCTTCTTTCGGTTAGTGTCCATCTGTCTGCTTCCATTTCCATGTCCAGTAGTTATATCAGTACACACACTCACACACACTATATTAATTTACACTCTGACAGCGAGACTTTTCCAGCATCCAGCATGCGCCTGACAACTGTTGCTTGTGGCTACGAAGTCTTTCGCGACGTATTTCCTGAGTAAAAATTTCTCGGTGTACATGCCGCGTCAAATCAGGATAAATCTCCGAGCTTTCGACCACTACCTCCATGGTCGTCGTCAGGGCTAAAACTGACTGTCGTGAACTACCGACGTTCCCACTTTTATATGCAAATGACGGCTTCTTATTGGCTGGAATACGTCAGCGATATGGCGCGTAGCGAAGTGGTGCCCTCTACTTCCATAGATGCTATCCCGCGTTGCTTGCAGCGCCATCCCTTAAATCAGGAGGTAAAGTGCGAGAAGTTTTTCTCTGCGATTTTTCTTTATCCAGTGCACTCTTCCAAGTGTTGCTAAGTGCATAGCCGTTGTCTCTATTAAAGTTATTATCGCTAAGTCTAATTTCGACTGCTTCCCGGATCACAGAGTCCCAGTAATTCGATGTGTGGGCTATTACTCTGGCCACACGGCAGCGACACGCTGCAGCAGTTCGTCGAACATCTGAATGGTGTACATCCAAACATAAAATTTACATTGGAGTTAGAGAAGGAAGGGAAGTTACCTTTTTTAGATTTGTTGGCAAAGCGAAAGCCGGATGGACGACTGGGCCATTCTGTGTACAGGAAGCCAACCCATACAGACTTATATCTGCATAGCCATAGCTTCCATCATCCGTCTCAGAAGAGAGCTATGCTGAATACTTTAGTACACAGAGCCAGGACTATTTCCGACAAGGACCATATCGGTCCCGAGATCAACCATTTGACGACTTTTTTCAAGAGGAGTGGTTATTCTGCCGGTGAAATTAAATCAGTATTGTCCAAGAAAGTAAGACACGATGCCGGCCACATACAAGAAGAGGACCAACACATAGCGCGGCTTCCTTTTTGCGGTGCTACAACGAGCAAGATAGCCAGAGTCCTGAAGAGGCAAGGAATAAAACCAGTTTTCCGACCACCTAGGAAAATTAAGGAAATGTTGAGACCAGTCAAAGATAGTCTCGGCTTAAGAGTGCCGGGAATTTATACTATTCCTTGCGAATGCGGCAAGAATTACGTGGGCCAGTCTGTAAGAACCGTTGCCGACCGCTGCATCGAGCACCAACGCCACCTGAAATACAGGTATTTGGAAAAATCAGCGGTGTCTGAACATAGCCTGCTTAATAAGCATAAGATTTTATTTGAAGAAACCAGAGTAATAGCCCACACATCGAATTACTGGGACTCTGTGATCCGGGAAGCAGTCGAAATTAGACTTAGCGATAATAACTTTAATAGAGACAACGGCTATGCACTTAGCAACACTTAGAAGAGTGCACTGGATAAAGAAAAATCGCAGAGAAAAACTTCTCGCACTTTACCTCCTGATTTAAGGGATGGCGCTGCAAGCAACGCGGTATAGCAACCACATCTATGGAAGTAGAGGGCACCACTTCGCTACGCGCCATATCGCTGACGTATTCCAGCCAATAAGAAGCCGTCATTTGCATATAAAAGTGGGAACGTCGGTAGTTCACGACAGTCAGTTTTAGCCCTGACGACGACCATGGAGGTAGTGGTCGAAAGCTCGGAGATTTATCCTGATTTGACGCGGCATGTACACCGAGAAATTTTTACTCAACTGTTGCTTGTAACAAAGATCTTGACAAATAATATGGCATAGGCCTACTCTGTGAAGAGTGTTCTTTACATGTATTAAAGTCGATACAAGGCAAGTATTTTAATCAGAATGGCGATAACATGAGAGCACAAGATAAAATAAATACATAAATTACTACAAGAACAAACTTCAGGTGACCTGATATCTTATTTCTATTTGTATATTACATGCAGTTTATAGCAATTTTTTAAATCATGATTGGCATTAACATGAATACGCAGGAGTCAATAATACAGAGTTATTGTATCTGCAGTGAGATGCAGTTGTCTGTATGACTAATATCTTTATATTTAAATTACTAAAAAATCTTCAGATGAACTGTTGACTTATTTCTGTTGTTATGTTTACATGATCTGGGATATTATCTTTTCATTTTATCTGAAGGTATATGTATAAAAGTTAATGTGTGTTAACGGACCCAAAGCTGTTTGTACGGCTGTACACATTGTATTTAAAAAATCGTGAACAAAAGTTCTTTAACTGGTGACTTATTTTTATTTTTACATTAGGGTGATCCGGAATACTGGTAAAGGAAGCTTCTGTTTGTTCCAGCTAGAATTAATATGTATAAAAGTACTGATTTGTGTTAGTAGTAGATAGCTATAACATTTACAAATATAGTACAGGTTTTATTCTGTGGTAGGATATTACATTGGCACTGGTGTAGTTAAGATGTAAAGAGAGGGAGGGAGGACGTCGTTCGGAGGGGGGGATGGGGAGCTGGTGTAGGGTTCGTTGTGTGTGTGTGTGTGTGTGTGTTTGAGAGAGAGACAATAAATATATGCGTAATAAAAAATACGCGAACATCTGGAAAAAATGACCTAAGTTGCAAGGATTTTCTTGGAAGAGATGTGAATTGATTAACCTGTGAGAATAATAGTAAAAACTGTAAATGAAGAAGATGGCACTCTAAACAGGTTATTGCATGATTAGGAAATAATATTTGGGCACACAAATACTGTAACAAAATGGTTTAAATGGCTCTGAGCACTATGGGACTTAACATCCATGGTCATCAGTCCCCTAGAACTTAGACCTACTTAAACCTAACTAACCTAAGGACATCACACAACACCCAGTCATCACGAGGCAGAGAAAATCCCTGACCCCGCCGGGAATAGAACCCGGGAACCCGCGCTCGGGAAGCGCGAACGCTACCGCAAGAGCACGAGCTGCGGATAAATATTGTAACATCACTACCATGAGTAGCTGTATGAAATTTAGCCCAACTTCACGTCCCATTCTATAAAAACTCTATGTATTACCAAAACCATGTGCTCACAAACTATTATCCAATTTAAGCTTTTATGCTGACGTTTTACTTGTCAGAACCTATTTTGAACTGAAATGTAACTGTTCTCAATACAATTTGTCTTTATAGTAAAAGCGCAACTGAAGTAAAACAATTCTCTCGCCCTAATCAGAATTTCTACTTACCTCGTGTCTTGACAATATTGCTGAAGATTTCTCGAAAGCAGACCAGCAAACAGCAAGCAGGAAGCGGCTAAGCTAGAATTCTACTTTTCAGTAACATTTACAAACAGTACCCAACCTTGCCACATGGTAATCATAAACCTTCTTTAAACAGTAAGGTGGGGAGAGTAACTATTCCTATGAAACGATATTCCAAGCAAACGATTTTAGAATAAAGTATGTATACAAAAAGACACAGTAAAGATCTCCATGATCTTCACCCATAACATTTGTCTGAACAGCACTATGCTTAACAAACTGAAATTTTTTTTGAAAAGGGTGCAATGTTAAGAGTGAGTTTCTATTACAACCAAACACCTTAATCGGTTGACATCTTAATGCATGACTCTGGGAAGAAGGGTGATCTCTCTCTCAGCTCTGGGCAAATTAGCTAGCTGTCAATAACTATTCTAAAAAATTTGCTGCGCAGTGCTGCACCTCAAACTTCTTCTCTTTAAAAATAATAATAATCTCGTTCAGAATTTAGTTTCTTTTCTTCTTCCAATACAAATATTCATCTTTACTGACCTTTACAATAAATCTTTCTTCATCTGAGAGATTCAGCCACAAGTGAACACAGTGCTACTGAATACGTCCGTAACCTACCACACTTCTACTAAAAAAGTATCGGACTGCGCAGAAGCCAAAGATTATGCTACAACAAGACCAAAGATTGTTTAACAGTAACATAAGTTGCTCTCTCTCTGTCTGTCTAGCTCTCTCTCTCTCTCTCTCTCTCTCTGTCTCTCTCTCTGTCGGGCACATCGATAACTTAAAAAAATCAAAATGACATGTCCAGCTTGCAATATTGACGTTTACGTAAATGGATAAAGTCAAACATCTCAGAGACACAAGTATTTCAGTCACGTATGAAAAAACTGTGCCAGATAGCGAACGGCTTCTAACAGGTCATAAGCAAGCAATGCAGAAGGCTCTGAAATGGAGCTATGTGCTACATACGCCACTGAGTGCCTTGAGTGGAACTGAAAATGGTATTTTTTTGGATTCACACAAAATTAGTGATGAACATGAGCGCCAGAAAAATCATAATCAACATGTGTACACCAAAGAGTTGCATTGTATACGAATGTGTGGCACGTTGCAATTATGCTGACAGAACAAATACATGCAGATAAACTTATCGAATCTGCTTACTTTTCAGATAATAAAATGAAACGAAACTCGTTGTACGAAACCAAGGAGACTTACAAGACGGTGGTCTTAACGATGATAGTAGAAAGGCCCATTTAAGTGTGAAATGCAAAAACATAAGAATTTCTTAAAAACTCACACTTGAGTTGGATCCATCAGTGGAATGATAATAACCAGAAAATGGCGCAGAATGTTGTAGGTAAAAGTTGTAGCCCATTGGTAGAATTATCCAAACAACACGGACCTCTGTTGACGATGTAATTTAGTCCACACACAACTTTCATGTTATTCCGTACACATCATGAGCCGGCCGAAGTGGCCGTGCGGTTCAAGGCGCTGCAGTCTGGAACCGCAAGACCGCTACGGTCGCAGGTTCGAATCCTGCCTCGGGCATGGATGTTTGTGATGTCCTTAGGTTAGTTAGGTTTAACTAGTTCTAAGTTATAGGAGACTAATGACCTCAGAAGTTGAGTCCCATAGTGCTCAGAGCCATTTGAACACATCATGAGATGGTTTACATTTTCGGCCTATTCTGTCTCACTGCAAGCACACGGCGTTCCTAATGCAGAATGCGGTACTTATTCGCCGAAATTAGTATCGTGTCGGCGGTATCAAAGCAGAGGTATCTTTTCTACAATTTGCATCCTGAAACCGACTCCAAATCTGTAGCAGTAGAACAATATCGCTTGTGGTACGTGTTAACAGATTTTTTTGGGACTGAAATACTATGGATAGCGAAATTTGTTACGTTTTCTAATAATTTAGTGTCTGAAGAACAAATTCAAGTTCCACACCACATGTCAAGTTTTACGTTTGAATGTATTTTACGATTACAGAATGGCCAAGAAGTACTTTAGGATTCCGTGCACAGATTCTGTCTTTCTAATTTGAACTGGTGAAACAGGTGAAATGACAGCAGCATCGAGAAACGAACAATAGCGTGGCCTCGTGTCCGCAGGGCAGCCGCAGGCTGACAGTTTGTCCTTCCTGTCGGGCAATACAGGAGCCGCGGGACGTGTGACAACGCCGGAGCAGTGTCTCCAATTAGCGGACACCTGCAGCAGGTAAGTACACCCCGCGCGCATGCGCACGCCGCCGCACCGCCGCCGGCAGGTAGTCTGTTTGCAGAGGAGGATCGGCGGCCTCTCTGCATGCATAATGTAGGCGCCGGGCCCCGGCTGGGGTCATATCCGGAGGCGGAAGTTGACAAGCGCCGGCGGGAGGCGGCCCCGAAAATATGGGCCGCCACGAGAGGCCGGCAGCGCGGCGCGGCCTGCAATTAAGGAACCCCGTCTGCCTGCCGGCGACCGGGAGACGGCGCACCTGCCCCGTGCGCTCAAATGACGGACTAGCTGCCGCATCCATACTGAGGAACGCAGAAAATAGAGCGAGATCACTTTGGGCTCACGGAGAGCAGGACTTGTGCAGAGAGCGCATTTACTTTAATGTAGATTATAAATATCAATATTCGCAAAATAATGGAAAATAAAAGTGAGGACATGTTAGAAAATGGTCCGTCTCCTTTTAAGAAATGTAAAGGCTCAAGAAAGACGTTATGAAGTTAAGTTTGAAAGTAAAACTAAAGAAAATTCAAGACAAAAGAATTTGCCGACCTACAAAAGAGGTGCTATAACGTAAAACGGTGCAAGATGTGCGAAATATATAGGAGTAACTACAGGGTAAGATGAGTAATGTACACGTAAAAGGATCAAGAAAGAACGATAAAAATTGAATACCAAGAAGAAACTGCCCAGATTCAAAAGGATGTAAGGCATGGATGAAATCTTTTACCCGTACTGTTCAATACGTACATTGAAGAACAATGAGGGAAATAAAAGGTAGGTTCGGGAGGGAGATTAAAATTCTAGATGAATGTACGAGGGTTGCCCAGAACGTAATGCACTGCATTTGTTTCCTCAGCCGAACATGATGCTACTTTTTTTTTTACTTTATTGTTATTTTAATACCTGTACAAATCAGGTAGGCTGGCAGTGGCACACTACGCCGCTCTTCAGCCATAGTGCTTACAATAGTATAAGAACGGAGAATGATAAGGAACATAGTGACGGACAAAAGAGAGAGGTCACAGAGACACAAAAAAACCGGAGTCGTTCACACGTGACGATAACAACACTGAAAACACGTTGGCACAGCGCACAGAACACTGATGAATCCGACGGCACAAGTGAACGTAGTAGTGGGACGGCGGACACCAAAAACACTAAACGATGTCACTCACACGAGACACAGAAGGCGATGTTCTCTGGCGCGCGAATGTTCACTACGCGTGTGCGAGTCTGGGGACCTGCCAAGAGAGGAGGAGGAGGAAGGGGAGTGGGAGAGCGAGAGGGGAGAGCAGGGATGCCACGTGCAGGGGAGATAGGGGGGAGGGAGGAAGGGGGAGAGGAAGCCCAGGGGAAGAGGGGTGGAGGGAGGGGATGGGGGAAAAGGAAACAGAAGGGAAGAGAAGAGAAGGGAGGGAGGGTGCCGAAAGGAAAGGACACCAGAAGCGGGGGGTGGGGCAGGATCAAAGTTGACAGGAGGGGTAGATGGAGGGGATGAGGACATCATCAGGGAGGGGGAGCTGGCGGAAGCCACCTTGGGAGAGGGTAAGGAGGGTGGAGAGATGGAGACCTGGTGGGACGTGGGAATACAGGCGCGGCAGCGGGCGGGGGTGGGAGAGGATCGGGGATACGAGCGGGTGAGGATGATCAAGCTTACGGGAGGTGTACAGGATCCGTATCCTTTCTAGGAAAAGGAGGAGGTGGGGGAAGGGGATGAGATCATACAGGATCCGCGTGGGGGAGGGGAGACGGATGCGATAGGCAAGGCGGAGAGCATGGCGTTCAAGGAATTGGAGGGATGTATAAAAGGGAGGGGGGTGAAGATCCATGCTGGATGGGCGTAACAAAGGATAGGGCGGATGAGGGATTTATAGGTGTGGAGAATTGTGGAGGGGTCCAGACCCCACGTGCGGCCGGAAAGGAGCTTGAGGAGACGGAGTCGGGAACGTGCCTTGGCTTGGATTGTCTGGAGATGTGGAGTCCAGGAGGGGCGACGGTCGAGGGTGACGCCAAGCTACTTAAGGGTGGGAGTGAGGGCGATAGGACGGCCATAGACGGTGAGATAGAACATGATGCTACGAATGCGAAACGTTACGTATGTATTATTTGAAGTTTCCTGAGTGAGAGCGCCAAGTTTCCGCCACTACCGACAGATAGCCTAGCTGTAGGAATTTTCGAAATGGCGTCTTTAGTGATGTACGTTACAAGCAACGTGCCGTCATTGAATTTCTCACTGCAGAGAAAGAAACTGTTGCAGCGAGCTGATGTTGTCATTCGCGAGGGCAGACGCATTACGACCCGGCAGTTGCCGCTGCATCTGTCAATCAGCAAAGGTAGTCCACACAGTGAACCACTGGCTCCGCCACCAGGACAAGGATTGGTACCGACACGGCATAGACACCCCAGTTTTGCGCTGGAGGAAGGCCATAGAACGGGATGAAGATTACGTGGAAAAGTAGGGTGTGCAGGTAAAACACCATTCTTTTGTGTGTGTATTTCTCATTGTGTTCAATAAAGAATTGTTGAAGAAAAAAATGCGCTGCATTACTTTCTCGCCAACCTCCGTATCTGAAAGACAAGATTGACTGACGACATTGTTGGCCGGAATGGCCGTGCGGTTCTAGGCGCTACAGTCTGCAGCCGAGCGACCGCTCCGGTCGCAGGTTCGAATCATGCCTCGGGCATGGATGTGTGTGATGTCATTAGGTTAGCTAGGTTTCATTAGTTCTAAGTTCTTGGCGACTGATGACCTCAGAAGTTAAGTCGCATAGTGCTCAGAGACATTTGAACCATTTTTCAACTGACGACATCCCTATACTTACTGGAAGCGAGCAAGAAATACATGCCAAATGAACAGCCAAACGAGCACAAAATATGCTCTGAGAGTGAATCGAAGAATGGCGGAAGTGATGAGGAGCAGCAGAAGTGACATTAGTGACAAAATTAACATAAACATTGGGGCTACGAAGTAGACAAAGCTAGAGCGTTGTTGTAACATGTTTTTTTGTAGAGCGCACAACCGCAGCCAAACTTCGACATTTTTCCAAAGAAAATTCCGCACTGGCTGTATGAATGATTTTTATTAAATCTGCGACCGGTTTCGCACCATTTATCGGTGCATCCTCAGGGAATATACGCTGTTTATAACATAGTAACGTTTAACAATGCCCTGTAAGTTGAAAGCAAGATAACCCACGACAGATGAAGTAACGCGGACCTAAAACGCAGATAAGCACTGCCAAGGAGCCCATTACTGGCCAGAAGAACAGTACTAGTGTCAAACAAAAGCGTCAATTTGACAAGAATCTGCTTTTTCAGCATACCACTGTGAGTTCGTGAATGATGGACAGTGGGAATAACGGAAAAGGAGAGAATCGAAGCGTTTGAAATGTACTGTCATAGAAGGACGTTGATTAATTAGGTGGGCTGATAGGGAATCAGAATGTTCTCCGAAGAATTGCCGGCGATAGGAAGATATGAAAAGAAGACGTTGACAGGACATGCGTTAAGACATCAGGAGATAAATTGTATGGTAGTGGATGGACCTGTAGAAAGTTTAGGGTAAGAGAGGGAGTGATAACGTTGGGTGCAGGTGCAATTCTAAGATTATGAAGTTAGCACCGGAGAAGAAGCCGAGGCGCAAAAATAAATAAATAAATAAATAAAAATAAAAATAAAAAAATCGTCTGGGGGTCAATCAGGAAAACAAAACTGCGCACAATCAGGAAAGCGAATTTATTCCAAGGTCAGTTAAGGCAGATGTATGTGAAAGTCAGATTAACAGAAAGCTGCTGATTTCTGAAGGATTTAGGAAGGTGCGACCGCCGAGTCCTGTACTGTTCTGTGTCAAATCTTCGGCGAAATTTGATTAAAATAATGCTGGCCATTGGTTTCTTTATTAGTTGTCATTTACACTAAGCCTTTGCGTAGTAATAATATTAAAACATACATATAGATTTGTATGAAATATATCAGTGAAGGAGTTTTGATGTGATAGCGATGCTACTGTCCGGTATTTCTGTTAAAACTTCGTGGCAGATTAAAACTTGACGCAGTCCGCGACTTGAAACTGGCACCTCTGCCTTTCGTGGACATTTACTCTAGCGTCTAAGCTGTCCAAGCACGACTGACGACCTGCTCTCTTAGCGGTATTCCGAAAATACATCTCCTTCACAGAATTTCTCCTGAGTACCTCGCGGGACTGTAGCACTCGATTCATTCTGCCGTTTTTGTGTTCTTTGCAGTGTCATGTAGCTATGTGACCTGTGCCCGCTCGTCTAGTATGGGGTGCCTAGGAAGCTGTTTTCTCGGATAGCTAGACAATAATTCAAGCAATTCTTATTAATGGAGTTTATTACAATAAGTTAAATTGACAATACTTAACTTCGCGTTTCTATAAAGATGGGTCGCAAGCAAATGGCGACACGTAAATAATCAATATCCTTCGAGACACACAGTTTACATGTAAACAAATCACACAAGTTCACAAGTCACTGCTATAGAGTTTATATCACAGCTTGTCTTCCAGTGCGGCTCTTCTAGTGCGGCCGAGGCTAGCTGGAGAGTCGCCTATTTTCTCTTCGTATAGGCGCCGCTCCTGTCGTTGTATCGTCCTAAGCAGCATCTATTGGCTGACGTCGTCTCACAGCCATCTCTGCAACGTTTCATTTCCCTCCAATGCTAGACTCTGACGTGCATTTTGAGGGACGTTTGCCATATCAAAATGTGATACCAGTTGCACTCTTATATTGATAAAAAGTTTTCTTCCACTATAGCGACCTATTCCTGGTAATTTCCTTGCTTTGGCCATCCGGGTAAACTTTACTTCCTAATCAGAAAACAACCCTCTCTTGTTGTACTACAGTATAACTTCCAAATTCCGTCTTAAGGAAGTCGTCACTCCACTTTTACCCAAGCTTCACCACTTCCTATTGGTCCTGCTTATCCGTAAGCCACATTCCGTGATAAGTATGTTACCTATTCCTTTCACTAAGTATATTCGTTCGTCAATCATAATGACACTGTCGGCTGCGAACCACGCCCTTGCATTCCCTTTCCGAAATTATCTCTCACTTCTTCGATTGCCTTTTCGACAAACTGCAACACTACACCTTTCTGGACACAACTTCTACAAAGTCAAAATTCTTGGATCAGTCAGGCAGGTCTCCCGTCGGGAAGAAAAGATCTAAGGTTGGAAACCCGGTTGGAGAGGTACACTCCCCCACCCCACGGTAGCGGATGACGCACTGACGGAAGCGTAAATTGATATGCACAGAACGAAACACCATTTCACACCCCGAGGAGAACTGCAAGCCGCACTTCTGGGGCAATGTACGAACCAAAACCTGTAGATAGCGAAAACTGTTTTGCAGCAATTGACCCTCAGACCGATACTAACGCACAACTGCCACCTGTAGGAACGAGGAACATCAAGCAGCAAGCCATGAATTCTAGAGCCGCGTCTACGTCTATGTAGATTCTCTCTCGAGGAGGAGGCTACCCTGTATCACTACTTGTCATTTCCTTTTCTGTTCCACTCGCAAATAAAGCAAACGAAGAACGACTGTCCGTATGATTCCGTATGAGCCCTAATTACTCTCCTGTGACATCCTTTTCATCTAAGAGTAGCACTTGCGACCTGCGTCCTCAATTATTTGCTGGATACATTTCAGTCTGTGTCCTACGTCTAATATTAGCAGCCTTTCCTTGCCCAAAACTGTCATTTTTGCCCGTGCTACTCCGCTTTTTATATCCCTGTTGCTCCATCCGCCGTGGATCATTTTGCTGCCTAGATAACAGAATTTATTAACTTCACCTGCTTTACGATCATCACTTTTGAGGTTACGTTTCTGGCTAATCTCATTTCTGCTACGTCTCGTCAATTTCTTCTTTCTTCGATTTTCTGTCAATCCCTATTCTGTATGCATTATACAGTTCAATCCATTCAGCGTATCATGTAATTCTCCCTCACTTTCTCTGACGATAGCAATGCCTTCAGCGAATTTTATCACCGATATTCCTTCACCTTGAATTTTAATGCCTGTCTTGAACTTTACTTTTGTTTCTGTCATTGCTTCTTCGATGTATAGATTGAATAGCAGAGACGAAAAATCACATCAGTGTCACGTAGCCGTTTTAATCCTGGAACTTCCTAATTGGTTTTCTAGTCTTGTTGTATCCTCTCCGTTCTTGTAGATATTGTATTCTACTAGTCTTTCCCTATAGCTTACCCCTCGTATCCTCAGAATTTCGAATATCTTGTACCATTTTAAATGGACGAACACTTTATCCAGTCGACAAATTCTATGAACATGTCTTGATTTTTCTTCAGTCTTGCTTCCATTGTCAAGTGCAATGTCAGAACTGCCTCTCGGGCACCTTTACCTATCCAAAAGGCAAACTGACAGTCTTCTAACAGACCTTCAGATTTCTTTTCCCTGTCAGCAATATGGATGCATGAGTTGTTATGGTGATTGTGCGGTAATTACCGTACTTGTCTGCTTTTGCTATCTTTGGAATGTTTCTCCGAAAGTCTGACGGTATATCCCCAGTCTCATATATTCTACACATCAACGTGACTAGTCGTTATGTTGCCCCTAACACCAATTATTTTAGAAACTGGGATAGAATGTTACCAATACTTTCCGTTATATTTGATTTTGAGCCCTCCAAAGCTCTTTTAAATCCGATTCTAATATTGTATTTCGTTTGTCTTCTATATCAATTCCTAATTCTACGCTATTGGTTATTACAATTGCTACGCCAAGAAGAGATGCAGACGATAAACGGGCATTCATTGGACAAATATATTGTACTACAACTGACATGTGATTACATTTTCACGCAATTAGAGTGCATAGATCCTGAGAAATCAGTACCCAGAACAACCAACTCTGGCCGTAATAACGGCCTTGATACGCCGGGGCATTGAGTCAGAGGTTGGAAGGCGTGTACAGCTACAGCTGCCCACGCAGCTTCAACACGATACCACAGTTCATCAAGAGTAGTGACTGGCGTATTAAGACGAACCAGTTGCTCGGCCACCATTGACCAGACGTTTTCAATTGGTGAGAGATCTGGGGAATCTGCTGGCAAGGGCAGCAGTCGAATATTTTCTGTATCCAGAAAGGCCCATACAGGACCTGCAACATGCGGTCGTGCATTATCCTGATGAAATGTACAGTTTCGCAGGGATCGAATGAAGGGTAGAGACACGGGACGTAACACATCTGAAATGTAACTTCCACTGTTCAAAGTGCCGTCAATCCGAACAAGAGGTGACCGTGACGTGTAATGAATGACACCCCATAACATCACGCCGGGTGATACGCCAGTATGGCGATGACGAATACTCGCTTCCAATGTGCGTTCACCGCGATGTCACCAAACACGGATGCGACCATCATGATGCTGTAAACAGAACCAACCGAAAAAATTACGTTTTGCCATTCGAGCACCCAGGTTCGTCTTTGAGTACACCATCACAGGCGCTCCTGTCTGTGATGCAGCGTCAAGGGTAACCTCAGGCATGGTCTCCGAGCTGATAGTCCATGCTGCTGCAAACGTCGTCGAACTGTTCGTGCAGATGGTTGTTGTCTTGAAAACGTCCCCATCTGTTGATCGAGACGTGGCTGCGCGATCCGTTACAGCCATGCTGATAAGAAGCCTGTCATCTCGACTGCTAGTGATACGAGGCCGTGGGGATCCAGCACGGCGTTCCGCATTACACTCCTGAGCCCACCGATTCCATATTCTGCTAACAGTCATTGGATCTCGACCAACACGAGCAGCAATGTCACCATACGATAAACCGCAGTAGCGATAGGCTACAATCTGACCTTTATCAAAGTCGGAAAAGTGATGGTACGCATTTCTCCTCCTTACACGAGGCATCACAACAACGTTTCACCAGGAAACGCCGGTCAACTGGTGTTTGTGTATGAAAAATCGGTTGGAAACTTTCCTCATGTCAGCACGTTGTACGTGTCGCCACCGGCGCCAATCTTGTGTGAATGCTCTGAAAAGCTAATCATTTGCAAATCACAGCATCTACTTATTGTGGGTTCAATTTCGCGTCTGTAGCACATCATCTTCGTGGTGTAGCCATTTTAATGTCCGGTAGTGTACTTGTAACACATCAGACAGGTGAAGGGTCAGTAGCAAGGCAGTCTGATCGCAAATATTTTTCGGGCTTCTTTCTTTATTTTGCAAAAATTGCAGATGTTGGACTATATGGGATAGACAATTATGTTGTTGTTGTTGTTGTTGTGGTCTTCAGTGCTGAGACTGGTTTGATGCAGCTCTCCATGCAATCGTATCCTGTGCAAGCTTCTTCATCTCCCGGTAGCTACTGCAACTCACATCCCTTTGAATCTGCTTAGTGTATTCATCTCTTGGTCTCCCTCTACGATTTTTACCCTTCATGCTGCCCTCCAATACTAGATTGGTGATCGCTTGATGCCTCAGAACATGTCCTACCAACCGATCCCTTCTTCTAGTCAAGTTGTGCCACAAACTTCTCTTCTCCCCAATCCTATTCAATACCTCCTCAATAGTTATGTGATCTACCCTTAATTATGTTAGTACCTGTAAACGGCAAATCAGGTACTTTGTGTTTCTCGAGTCTTGATGTACGTGTCAGGTTCGAACGGGAGATAGGGCTGCAGAAATTTCAAGTGGGCCGCCCGTCAACCAGTCACGCCCGCGGGTAACTGCAGCGCCGGAAAGCGCAGCGGCGGCCGGAACAGCTGCGTCAGGCGGGCTCGCCGACACAAAGCGACGATCGCGGATGGACGCGACGCAGGCCGGACCGAGGCGCTCATTGTGTGCGGGGGCGGTGGGGGTGGCGCAGCGGCCGACAGCTCAGCAGTCGCGCCGCCGATCCGCCGCCGGACGCTGATTGCGCGGCGAGCCAGGGGGACCGCGGCAGCCTTTCATCACCGCCGGCCACGCCCCTCACCTCCTCCCCCGCCCCCGCCAACCGAGCGGCGATCCTCTTCCCGCCCACGCAATTACAGCGCGTCCCCGCCGAATGCGGAATTAAAACGCCGACTTTCCGTCCCGACAAGTGGTGCGGTGGCGGCGACGTGCTGGCGGCGCCGGGTCAGCAGACGCTTTGAGGCCGTCGGCCTCGCACGCCGATACGCCCGCCTGGATCAGAAGGGCGTGTCTGCGGCGGGGCAGCGGCAACACGCCGGAAGTGACGCGAGAGTGACAGGGAAGGAAGAGGCTGAAGTCTAATGCGGTAGCGGAATAGAAAACCATCTAAAGCTACTAAACGTGTAAAATTTCCCCTACGCCGACCGTTCGTCGGCCGCTTTTATTCCTGCACTCTATATTAACAATAAAATCATAAAACCATCGTCTCTGTTTTTCTTTGAACACATTCATCTCCAAAACCAATTAAACGAATTATAATGGAATCTTCGCAGGTATCTCGAGTATAAATGGTTCAAATGGTTCTGAGCACTATGCGACAACAGCTGTGGTCATCAGTCCCCTAGAACTTAGAACTACTTAAACCTAACTAACCTAAGGGCATCACACACATCCATGCCCGAGGCAGGATTCGAACCTGCGACCGTAGCGGTCACGCGGTTCCAGACTGAAGCGCCTAGAACCGCACGGCCACATCGGCCGGCTATCTCGACTATAGCTTTGGGCACTGTACAGTGTTTATTTCATAAAAATCACCAAAAAAATATATTCAAACTTTTATGCACCACTTTGTACGCGATGGTAAGTGGATGTGGTCTGCAGAGTTTCGCAGCTGATGTCTTCTTGGGAAAGATGGACAGGAGCAGACATGACTATCAAACATGTATATACAATAAGCAGAAGTTTTACTTAACTTGTAGCCGTCTCCGAGCGCTGAGGCTGAACGTAACAGAAGGACAAGCAGCAATAAAGTCCAGCTATTACGAGGTTCTTTCAGTAAGTAATGCCCCACATTTTTTAAAAAAGCCATTAATATACATAGACAAATGTCCTTGTTTGTGCTTTACATTTCATGTTTGATCTATGCGCCGGTGATGTTTCGAACCGTTCTGGCAGATGGCAGAGTTGTAGTACAGTGTTACTCCTGTACTCTATATTAACAATAAAATCATAAAACCATCGTCTCTGTTTTTCTTTGAACACACTCATCTCCAAAACTAATTAAACGAATTATAATGGATTCTTCGCAGGTATCTCGAGTATAAATGGCTCAAATGGTTCTGAGCAGTATGTGACATCGTCTGTGGTCATCAGTCCCCTAGAACTTAGAACTACTTAAACATAACTAACCTAACGGCATCGTACACATCCATGCCCGAGGGAGGATTCGAACCTGCGACCGTAGCGGTCACGCGGTTCCAGAGTGAAGCGCCTAGAACCGCACGGCCACATCGGCCGGCTATCTCGACTATAGCTTTGGGCACTGTACAGTGTTCATTTCATAAAAATGACCAAAAAAATATATTCATACTGTTATGCACCACTTTGTACGCAATGGTAAGTGGATGTGGGTCGCAGAGTTTCGCAGCTGATGTCTTCTTGGGAAAGATGGACAGGAGCAGACATGACTAGCAAACATGTATATACAATAAGCAGAAGTTTTACTTAACTTGTAGCCGTGTCCGAGCGCTGAGGCTGAACCTAACAGAAGAACAAGCAGCAATAAAGTCCAGCTATTACGAGGTTCTTTCAGTAAGTAATGCCCCACATTTTTTTTTTAAAAAGCCATTAATATACATAGACAAACGTACTTGTTTGAGCTTTACATTTCATGTTTGATCTGTGCGCCGGTGATGTTTCGAACCGTTCTGGCAGATGGCAGAGTTGTAGTACAGTGTTAAAATGTCGTCTACAAACCTTGGTGGACACCCATAAGCGTTTGTGTGTAGCGTATGGCGATGCTGCAGTCGATAGAAGTACAGTTACGTGATGGGTAAAGAAAGTTACAGCCTCAGGAAATGCAGAAACAGAGCTCCATGATCAGCCACGCTCGGGACGACCTGTCACAGCCACTGCTCCAGACATGCTGAATCGTGCGGATACCATTAGCCGTGCCGACCGGCTCTTTGGACCACTTAAGTTTCTCCACGGGCAACACACTTTGATGGTGACAAGAGCGTCAGGCATACACTGCAAACATGTTTATGGTTTTACCAGCAGGGAATACATACTCTTCTGTTGTGACTTGGCAAGACAGCCAAGCCACTATGATTGGTAGCCGAAAGGCACGCGTTAAGCTCACGCAGGCTGGCGTGAGGTCTGGAACAGGACAATGTAATTAATATAGCCAATAAGGTACGTTGCTGCTGGAATACTTAACTTTAATCCATAATTGGTGAACATCGGTCTGACGGTACATGCATCACAAGGTAACTGACGGTACATGCATCACAACATAAATAGCAAATGATAATGGCGCCTTGCTAGGTCGTAGCAAATGACGTAGCTGAAGGCTATGCTAACTATCGTCTCGGCAAATGAGAGCGTAATTTGTCAGTGAACTTTCTCTAGCAAACTCGGCTGTACAACTGGGGCGAGTCCTAGGAAGTGTCTCTAGACCTGCCGTGTGGCGGTGCTCGGTCTGCAATCACTGACAGTGGCGACACGCGGGTCCGACGTATACTAGCGGACCGCGGCTGATTTAAAGGCTGCCACCTAGCTAGTGTGGTGTCTGGCAGTGACACCACATCTTCCACAACGTTATCATATTGCCGTAGAACCTGATGGAGACTACTTAGAAAAATACACTCCTGGAAATTGAAATAAGAACACCGTGAATTCATTGTCCCAGGAAGGGGAAACTTTATTGACACATTCCTGGGGTCAGATACATCACATGATCACACTGACAGAACCACAGGCACATAGACACAGGCAACAGAGCATGCACAATGTCGGCCCTAGTACAGTGTATATCCACCTTTCGCAGCAATGCAGGCTGCTATTCTCCCATGGAGACGATCGTAGAGATGCTGGATGTAGTCCTGTGGAACGGCTTGCCATGGCATTTCCACCTGGCGCCTCGGTTGGACCAGCGTTCGTGCTGGACGTGCAGACCGCGTGAGACGACGCTTCATCCAGTCCCAAACATGCTCAATGGGGGACAGATCCGGAGATCTTGCTGGCCAGGGTAGTTGACTTACACCTTCTAAAGCACGTTGGGTGGCACGGGATACATGCGGACGTACATTGTCCTGTTGGAACAGCAAGTTCCCTTGCCGGTCTAGGAATGGTAGAACGATGGGTTCGATGACGGTTTGGATGTACCGTGCACTATTCAGTGTCCCCTCGACGATCACCAGTGGTGTACGGCCAGTGTAGGAGATCGCTCCCCACACCATGATGCCGGGTGTTGACCCTTTGTGCCTCGGTCGTATGCAGTCCTGATTGTGGCGCTCACCTGCACGGCGCCAAACACGCATACGACCATCATTGGCACCAAGGCAGAAGCGACTCTCATCGCTGAAGACGACACGTCTCCATTCGTCCCTCCATTCACGCCTGTCGCGACACCACTGGAGGCGGGCTGCACGATGTTGGGGCGTGAGCGGAAGACGGCCTAACGGTGTGCGGGACCGTAGCCCAGCTTCATGGAGACGGTTGCGAATGGTCTTCGCCGATACCCCAGGAGCAACTGTGTCCCTAATTTGCTGGGAAGTGGCGGTGCGGTCCCCTACGGCACTGCGTAGGATCCTACGGTCTTGGCGTGCATCCGTGCGTCGCTGCGGTCCGGTTCCAGGTCGACGGGCACGTGCACCTTCCGCCGACCACTGGCGACAACTTCGATGTACTGTGGAGACCTCACGCCCCACGTGTTGAGCAATTAGGCGCTACGTCCACCCGGCCTCCCGCATGCCCACTATACGCCCTCGCTCAAAGTCCGTCAACTGCACATACGGTTCACGTCCACGCTGTCGCGGCATGCTACCAGTGTTAAAGACTGCGATGGAGCTCCGTATGCCACGGCAAACTAGCTGACACTGACGGCGGCGGTGCACAAATGCTGCGCAGGTAGCGCCATTCGACGGCCAACACCGCGGTTCCTGGTGTGTCCGCTGTGCCGTGCGTGTGATCATTGCTTGTACGGCCCTCTCGCAGTGTCCGGAGCAAGTATGGTGGGTCTGAAACACCGGTGTCAATGTGTTCTTTTTCCATTTCCAGGAGTGTATAACACAGACTAGACATATTGATGTATATTGTCACGAAATTTTTACTATTAGTAATGAAAATGTCATGAGAAAAAATATGGAGCATTATTTATTGAACCACAGCATGAAGCAACTAGGAGCGTCGTGTAGAGTGACGCTTCCACTATGAGTGCAAGAGTGAACTGTTAATGGTTGACTCAGACTGAAGACTGTCGAAGACTGTAACAGATGTTGGATGTGGGGCTACTGCTGGCCCTCTCATATCGCGGTGGCAGACAGCGCTCGCAGTGGAGCAGCTGACTGCATGGCTCAGCGGCCGCTCACCACTGGATCCGCCAGGTCCGCACGCGACCGCTATCGGCGTTTCCTCTGCCAGCTGTGAGGTGCCACTTTGGGTGGTACCGATCTGTGATACTGCATGTACGTATTATACAAAGTGTGTATGTATGCACGACTGTGTGAGCCAGATCTCCTCCCAAACCACTGGACCGATTTCTACAAAACGCGCTTCATACGAGGTGAATTCAAGTTCTAAGGCCTCCGATTATTTTTCTAATTAACTACTCACCCTAGATCGATGAAACTGGCGTTACTTCTCGACGTAATCGCCCTGCAGACGTACACATTTTTCACAACGCTGACGCCATGATTCCATGGCAGCGGCGAAGGCTTCTTTAGGAGTCTGTTTTGACAACTGGAAAACCACTGAGGCAATAGCAGCACGGCTGGTGAAGGTGCGGCCACGGAGAGTGTCTTTCATTGTTGGAAAAAGCCAAAAGTCACTAGGAGTCAGGTCAGGTGAGTAGGGAGCATGAGGAATCACTTCAAAGTTGTTATTACGAAGAAACTGTTGCGTAACGTTAGCTCGATGTGCGGGTGCGTTGTCTTGGTGAAACAGCACACGCGCAGCCCTTCCCGGACGTTTTTGTTGCAGTGCAGGAAGGAATTTCTTCTTCAAAACATTTTCGTAGGATGCACCTGTTACCGTAGTGCCCTTTGGAACGCAATTGGTAAGGATTACGCCCTCGCTGTCCCAGAGCATGGACACCATCATTTTTTCAGCACTGGCGGTTACCCGAAATTCTTTTGGTGGCGGTGAATCTGTGTGCTTCCATTGAACTGACTGGCGCTTTGTTTCTGGATTGAAAAATGGCATCCACGTCTCATCCATTGTCACAACCGACGAAAAGAAAGTCCCATTCATGCTGTCGTTGCGCGTCAACATTGCTTGGCAACATGCCACACAGGCAGCCATGAGGTCGTTCGTCAGCATTCGTGGCACCCACCTGGATGACACTTTTCGCATTTTCGGGTCGTCATGCGGGATAGTGTGCACAGAAGCCACAGAAATGCCAACTCTGGTGGCGATCTGTTCAACAGTCATTCCGCGATCCCCCAAAACAATTCTCTCCACTTTCTCGATCATGTCGTCAGACCGGCTTGTGCGAGCCCGAGGTTGTTTCGGTTTGTCACACGAGGTTCTGCCTTCATTAAACTGTCGCACCCACGAACGCACTTTCGACACATCCATAACCCCATCACCACATGTCTCCTTCAACTGTCGATGAATTTCAATTGGTTTCACACCACGCAAATTCAGAAAACGAATGATTGCACGCTGTTCAAGTAAGTAAGTATTAAAGCAGTTCTCATTCTCACCGCTGGCGGAAAAATTCCATCTGCCGTACGGTGCTGTCATCTCTGGGACGTATTGACAATGAACGCGGCCTCATTTTAAAACAATGCGCATGTTTCTATCTCTTTCCAGTCCAGAGAAAAAAAAATCGGAGACCTTAGAACTTGAATGCACCTCGTACATCACTCACGGTCTGAAAATTATCACTGTGGGGGTGTGGACCACATACCTACGAAGGGGTGTGGAGAGGGGTAAAATAGCAGTTTAGCCTATGTCGTGCAGATAGCCATAGTGTAGTCATCCAGTATTTCAGAATGCGAGCACTTAACGACTTGCAACAAACTTTACAAACAATTTCAAGCTTGTATGGAACTTATTGACAACTGCCACAAAACGACGAAAGGAAAAAAAAAAATCATCGCTAGCTGTATTTTCGCTGTTCATTCAACGAAACTGCCATCGGAACATGATGTTTTAATTCATTAATTCTTTACCACTAACTGTGACAGATATATTTTGCAGACGGTTTTTAAATATGCCGCTGAATGTCTCTACATAAAAATATTATTTTACAACACATAGTTCAGGAGATCTGATGTAAAATACTGAGATGCATGAAAAACTGTAACATCATGTATGACATTTTAGTTTTTTACTTCTTTGCTACTAACTCCATTCGCAAACAAATTTCGGGGACTGTATCCACATATGACGCTGAATGTACTTAGGAAAATATATCATTGCATCATACAAAGTTTAAGAGAGGCGTCCGCCAGAAACATTGAGAAGCACCAAAATGGAACTCCAAAGTGAAATTCAGTGGAGTTGCAGGTGTAATATGTGAACACATAGGTTCTAAATACATTAAATTTATGTGAAATATATTTGACATACTTGTACATGGGAAAAGCCATAAGTAAAAACTCGATTTCAAATGAACACGCTACACATATCACCTGCCATCTGGTAGGAATCACTATGATTGCAACAATCACCCACCTACCAAAGGAATGAGGCTGGGGTTGAAAAAGAAGTGTACACTACAATGCATGAATACCCTGGTTTAATCATACAATATATGAGACTGAGAACACTTGGTTACTTGCAAAAAACATTATACACAATATCTAACCTTTAAAAAGCTTTTTCTCGATGATCCCTCCATAAAAATAGTGATTTATGCAATAAAGCTAATCGCTTGGTATATTTTCGTTGTCTATTTATGCAACGAGGATTATGTTTTCGTTTATTACATCTTCACTACTAACTGTATACGTAACATATTTTGCAGATAGCGTTGACATATACTACTGAATGTACCATAAATATTTAACCGCATCACCTTCATCTTTGCCTAGGTGTGGTGTGTCGTCTTCCGGAGCCTTGGCTTTGCTCTACCGCGATTGGTCCGTTTGCTTTTAAATTTCGGAGGTCGCTGCGTTCTGTGGAGGGACCTGCTGACGAGGGGAGTATCGAGTGCTGCTGCCGAAGTGAGACGGGGAATTTAGTTTCCGGTTGTGTGGCAGAGCAATGTTGCGGGAAAGGTGGTATAACTTCCTTGAACGCACGTGATTGCTACGAGCGTGTGTACTCGGGACGGCGGCAGTCGTTCTGGACGGGCTGTGTGATAAGGAAGCTCGGCGTGGCAACTGTTGACGTGGCGTGTCCGCGTTGCTATGGCGGAACTGGGGCGATTGACGTAACTCGAGTTGGTGCTGGTTGCAACCTGTCGCCGAATGCTTTTTTGCCTTCTGGACTAACGGTGAGAATTTCTTGACTTGATGTGTCTCACTCAGTTTCTGCCCGTGTTTTGCACTAAGGTCGTGTGCCATGGTGTTTCGCTATTTATTAGGCTCTGGCGTACCCGAAATCCCGATTCAATGACCTGCTGTTATATTGTCAAATGTAACTATCACTAGAAAAGAGTGTGAACTCTCTGTGCCTTAATAACTGAACCTAAAATATTATCTGTGGTTGAAATTTTATTCTGACTCAAGTACAGAAACGATCTTGTATTTTACAATTTGTTGAGTGGTATTATTGTTTAGTACTGGCCGTCACATTTACTAAGTCGAAGATTTGCGAAGGCCAGTGGGTGTCATTAACAGTTCCTGCCTAGATAGGCGTTATATTTTGATCCATGTGTTTCAATGTTTAGTAATTTTTATTTTATGTGTTATAAAGAGTTGCTGTCATGCCCTATGTGGACGATTCGCCACGTTGGTAAAGTTTCTAGTTGTTCTGCAGGTCTGTGCCATATTGCTAAAGCAGGCGGTCCTAGCACATCTGGTTGTAAATTTTTCCTACTGGTGAGGAGCACGGGCTGGTTTTAAGTGCTCACTAACTTCAACCATTCTCAAATATTTATTACTACTGATATTCAGGCAGAGTACCCTTTTTGGTTATTAATTTTATCTTGTTAGCTGGTTTCATTAAAAAAAACCTTTGGTCTATAAATTTGTCTTTTGGTCTTTACAGCGAAGTAAATTAACTGTTCGTTTTGCATTCTTGTAGCATTATCAAAACAGCATTTGTGGTTATATTTGATTGGCCCTTCTGACCGAATGATTAAAGTCATTCCTTTCAGTAACTTATTGTACTGGTCAATAATTAATCAAAGGTGTTGGGTCCTTCAGACCGAGATTATCTACTTATGTTTTTATCTTAAGGTTGTCATTCTGACATTACAGTTGTGAATGTTCAGCGGCCCTTCATGCCTGGAGATTAAAATATTTTATTGTGTTTATGTGTGTGTGTGTGTGTGTGTGTGTGTGTGTGTGTGTGTGTGTGACCAAGTGTTTTTTAATGTTTAATAAAATTAAATTGTGTTTGAAACTGTAACGTCATTTGGGTCTACACTTTCACTCCCTGAACCCTTTGGGGACTGCTTACCTTACGTTTTGGTTAGGTTTTCCCATAGCACGACGTATCAAATATTATATCATTGTACGAAAAATAATTTGGGGCATATAGCGTCATCCTCCTCCCCATGAACCTTGGACCTTCAGTTGGTGGGGAGGCTTGCTTGCCTCAGCGAAACAGATAGCCGTACTGTAGGTGCAACTTCAACAGAGGGCTATCTGTTGAGAGGCCAGACAAACGTGTTGTTCCTGAAGAGGGGCAGCGGCCTTTTTAGTAGTTGCAGGGGCAACAATCTATGATTGACTGATATGGTCTTGTAACATTAACCAAAACGGCCTTACTGTGCTGGTACTGCAAACGGCTGAAAGCAAGGGTAAACTGCACTCGTAATTTTTCCCGAGGCCATGCAGCTTTACTGTATTGTTAAATGATGATGGCGTCCTTTTGGGAAAATATTCCAGAGGCAAAATAGTCCCCCATTCGGATCTGCGGGCTGGGACGACTCAGGAGGACGTTGTTATCAGGAGAAAGAAAACTGGCATTCAACGGATCGGAGCGTGGAATGTCAGACACCTTAATCGGGCAGTTAGAAAATTTAAAAAGGGAAATGGACAAGTTAAGGTTAGATATAGTGGGAATTAGTGGAGTTCGGTGGCAGGAGGAACAAGACATCTTGTCAGGTGAATACAGGTTGATAAGTACAAAATCCAATAGGGGTAATGCGGGAGTAGGCTTAATAATGAATAAAAAAATAGGAGCGCCGAAAAGCTACTACAAACAACATAATAAACGCATTATTGTAGCAAAGATAGACACGAAGCCCACACCTCCACAAAAGTACAAGATTTTATGCCAACTAGCTCGTCAGGTAACGATTGATGAAGTATATGATGAGATGAAAGAAATTATTTAGTCAGTGAAGCGGGACCAAAATTTAACAGTCATGGGTAACTGGTTTCGATAGAAGGAAAAGGAGGAGATGGAAAAGTAGTAGGTGAATATGGAATGGGGGTAAGGATTGAAAGAGTAAGTTGCCTGGTAGAATTTTGCACAGAGCTTAACTTATTCAAGAATCATGGAAGGAGGTTGTATACATGGAAGATGCCTGGAGACACTGGAAGGTTTCAGAAAGATTATATAATTGTAAGAAAGAGATTTAGGAACCAGGTTGTAAACTATAAGACATTTCCAGGGGCAGATGTGGCCTCTGACCACAATCTACTGGTTATGAACTGTAGATTAAAACTGTAGAAACTGAAAAAAGGTGGGAACTTAAGGAGATGGAACCTAAATAAACTGAAAGAACCAGAGCCTGTAGAGAGCTTTAGAGGGAGCATTAGGGAACGACTGACAAGAACAGGGGAAATAAATACAGTAGAAGAAGAATGGGCAGCTTTGAGAGATGAAATAGTTAGGGCAGCAGAGGACCAAGTAGGTAAAAAATCGAGGGCTAGTGGAAATCCTAGAGTAACAGAAGAAATATTGAATTAAATTGATGAAAGGAGAAAATATAAAAGTGCAGTAAATGAAGCAGGCAAAATGGAATACAAACGTCTCCAAAATGAGATCGACAGGAAGTGGAAAATGGCTAAGCAGGGATAGCTAGAGGACAAATGTAAGGATGTAGAGGCATGTATCATTAGGGGTAAGATAGATACAGCCTACAGGAAAATTAGAGAGTCCATTGGCGAAACGAGAACCACTTGCATCAATATCAAGAACTCAGATGGAAACCCAGTTGTAAGCAAAGAAGGGAAAGCAGAAAGGTGGAAGAAGTATTCAGAGGGTCTATACAAGGGCGATGTACTTGAGGACAATGTTATGGAAATGGAAGAGGACGTAGGTGAAGACGAAATGGGAGATACGATACTGCGTGAAGAGTTTGACAGAGCACTGAAAGACCTAAGTCGAAACAAGGCCCCGGGAGTAGACAACATTCCATTAGAACTACTGATAGCCTTGGGAGAGCCAACCCTGACAAAACTCTACCATCTAGTGAGCAGCATGTGAGACAGGCGATATACCCTCAACCTTCAATAAGAATATAGTAATTCCAATCCCAAAGAAAGCAGGTGTTGACAAATGTGACAATTACCGAACTATTAGTTTCATAAGTTACGGCTGCAAAAAATAACGCGAATTTCTTACAGACGAATGGAAAAAGTGGTAGAAGCTGACCTCGTGGATTATTAGTTTCGATTCTGTAGAAATGGTGCAACACGTGAGGCAATACTGACCCTTATAGATTAAGGAAAGGCGAACCTAAGTTTCTAGCATTTGTAGTCACAGAAAAAGCTTCGGACATTGTTGACTGGAATACTCTCTTTCAAATTCTGAAGGTGGCAGAGCTCAAATACAGGGAGCGAAAGGCTATTTACAAATTGTACATAAACCAGATGGCAGTTATAAGAGTCGAGGGACATGAAAGGGAAGCAGTGGTTGGGGAGGATATGAGACAGGCTTGTAGCCTCTCCCCGATGTTATTCAATCTGTATATCGAGCAAGCAGTAAAGGAAACAAAAGAAAAATTCATAGTAGGAATTAAAATCTATGGAGAAGAAATAAAAACTTTGAGGTTTGCAGATGACAATGTAATTCTGTCAGAGACATCAAAGGATCAGGAAGAGCAGCTGAACGGAATGGACAGTGTCTTGAAAGAAGGATATAAGATGAACATCAAAAAAAGCAAAAAGAGGATAATGGAATGTAGTCGAATTAAATCCGGTAATGCCTAGGGATTTCGATTAAGAAATGAGAAACTTAAAGTAGTAGATTGTTTTTTGTTATTTGGGAAGCAAAATAACTGATGATGGTCGAAGTAGAGAGGATATAAAATGTAGACTGGCAATGGAAAGGAAAGCGTTTCTAAAGAACAGAAATTTGTTAACATAGAGTGTAGATTTAAGTATCAGGAAGTCGTTTCTGAAAGTATTTGTAACGAGTGTGGCCATTTATAGAAATGGAACATGGACGATAATTAGTTTGGACAAGAAGACAATAGAAGCTTTTGAAATGTGGCTCTACAGTAGAATGCTGAAGATTAGATGGGTAGATCACATAACTAATGAGGAGGTACTGAATAGATTTGTGGAGAAGAGAAATTTGTGGCACAACTTGACTAAAAAGGGATCGTTTGGTAGGACATGTTCAGAGGCATCAAGGGATGACCAGCTTAGTATTGGAGGGCAGTGTGGAGGGTAAAAATCGTAGAGGGAGACCAAAAGATGAATACACTAAGCAGATTCAGAAAGATGTAGGTTGCTGTAGGTACTGGGAGATGAAGAAGCTGGCACAGGATAGCTGCATCAAACCAGTCTCTGGACTGAAGACCATAACAACAACAATATTAGCATCATAAACAATGAGATGCCTGAAAACTGCCGTATGTTGCATGACGTTTAAATCTATTATTAGTAACCCGCTGAACTGATTTCGGTTAAATTTAGTAACAAAATAGCTTGAATCCTGAGTCAAGAACCGAGCCTACTTGAGAAAGTGTATGAAACGCCATACATACTGATTAGAAGAATATTGAACGAATTACGGAAACATATTTACCCTTTGACTTTTGAGCTTCATCACATTTGTCAAAATGATTTTACCAGATGATGTGTGCTACGTGATGCAATTGAAAGTACTGAATACACAGCACTGATGTGCGCTCCTGTCCATGCCCCTTGGTACTCACTTCTCGGCAGTGACTCTGCTCATGTCTATGCACTGTGCATTGGGACAGCATGGGAGGGGGAAAGTGAGGAGCACATCACGAGCCATGCTTATCCCAACACGCAGACGCGTGACGGCAGCTAACGCTATTGCATGTTCGGCACCTTACTTTCTCAACATTACTCATCGTAATAAAACTACTGATATGCTAGCACACCTACAGGTGACAGTTGGCAAATAAAACAAGCAGGAAAAATGTGGCAATAAACACTGCTGAAAGACCAAATGAACTGACAAGTTGGGGGCTTAACTATATTCTGATTTTTTCTGAAATATGTTTTAGAAACAGTTTCTGTGATGCCAGGCAGCTGCCGTAAGTGCTGGTGAATGGAGTACCCGGCGAGGTCTGCATATGTTGTGACAGCAGGGCGACAACACTCCGCTGCTGCTGTAAATAAATGAAATGAATTATGTAAAACTCACAGTCATTGCTTTTGTGTGATTCAAAGATTGATGTAATGCTCTATGCCGTCCCAGGCCAGAGAGATTTAAAGGTAAGTGTTTGAATATTTAAACTGTAGCTAGGACAGACTAAGCACAGCAGGCGTAACTGCACAGTTTATTCAAAAATACACTGGTGTCCAAAATTAAAGCACCAAACCGCTATTTCCCTGTCTTACGACTAATTCGTTATATAATCATACAAACCGTCAAGCAGATATTCGTGTGATGTTGATCTACACGGTAGATGGCATTCCGGTCAACAGACAACTATGCCAACGATGATGTCAAGGCACCTATGAAACGAGATTGTTTGCAAAAACAGACATAATGTCTTATGGGATAACAGCAATCAGTGATTTAATAATGTTACTTAAAATCCGTCTTGATTGCAAAAAAAATTTTTTTATTGTTCACATATGTGACGTAGCATGTCAAAGTTGCTGGATTTGGACGGGTTACTCCTGTAACTGAAATATCAGATCTGAATATGGTTCTGAATGAACCGAAACCGGTCATATGAACAATAAAAAAATTTTTTTTGCAATCAAGACGGATTTTAAGTAACATTATAAAACGAGATTGTGTTTTCCAGGTAGCTACACATGCAAAGTCACTGTGTACACAGTCGCAGGCGGTGCAGTATGATACAGAGAAGATATGTCACTCTGTGGTCGAGGGTCATAGAAATAAAGGAATCAGGTAAGTCGCAGACTGATTTGTCCTGATGGCTAAATGTGAATCATTGTGTTGTTTGTCGGATGTGGCGACAGTTTATAGAGACTGAAACTCTATCCCGAAAACCAGGACAGGGCCGACCACGTGTGACTTCAGAAGAGAGGATCGTTATTTGGCTGTATGGGCGCAATAGTAATGCATGGCAACTGGCATGTCAGCTCGCAGCATCCACTGGACGTGTTGTATGGAGGCAAACAGTATGCAGAAGGCTTCGTTGGAGTGGCCTTTATTGTTGGAGGCCTGCTGTATGACTGCCTCTGACACTTCACAGAATGGAACGTCTAGAGTTGAGTCAGCCGAAGAGTGGATCAAGGTTGTGGTCACAGATGAGTCCCAATTTAGTCTGCAGAGTGATTCTCGATGGATTCGAATTTGGAGAGAACGTGGAACACGATTCTGGGACTCAAACATTGTGGAAAGAGACCTACATCGAGCAGTATCTCTAATAGTGTGGGCAGGCATTATCTTTACCACTCTTTACTCCCCTTCATAAAATTGTACGGGTTTAATTGCTGTCAGATATCGCCACGAGATCATGGGACCTCATTTTCAGTTGTTGCGAGGTGCTGTGGGCCCAGTCTTCGTACTGATGGACGATATACTCGACACATAGTGCATGGGTGGTTTATGTTGGCTTGGAAATGGAAGATACTGCACACATGGCGTGGCTTGCATGCTGTCCTCATTTGAATCCCATAGAGCATGTCTGAGATGTACTAGTGAGACTGCTTGCATCACGCCAGCATCCATCAACCGCTCTCCACGATTGCGAGCAGCTCTGAAGGAAGAGCGGACTTTATTGCCACAGCATGACATTTGTGACATGACGCCGTTGTCAGATCTGTATTGCTGCCACAGGTGGTCACACCCCACAATGAGCATGGAAAAAACGAAGAACATTCTTGTCTACCTTTACGCATGTTGCAGTAGTTTTTTTCTTTATATCTTTTCTACTTTACTATCACATGCTTGTACTGTTTTGTGGCAAACTAAACACAACTTTGCAAAATTTCCGTTTGTTGCTTTAGTTTTGGACACTAGTGTATGTATGAAATACGAGGTGCATTCAAGTTCTTAGGCCTCCGATTGTTTTTCTAATTAACTACTCACCCGAAATCGATGAATCTGGCGTTACTTCTAGACGTAATCGCCCTGCAGACGTACACATTTTTCACAAGGCTGATGCCATGAAGGCGTCTTTAGGAGTCTGTGTTGACTACTGGAAAATCGCTGTGGCAATAGCAGCACGGCTGGTGAATGTGCGGCCACGGAGAGTGTCTTTCATTGTTGGAAAAAGGCAAAAGTCATTAGGAGCCAGGTCTGGTGAGTAGGGAGCATGAGGAATCACATCAAAGTTGTTATCACGAAGAAACTGTTGCGTAACGTTAGCTCGATGTGCGGGTGCGTTGTCTTGGTGAAACAGCACACACACAGCCCTTCCCGGACGTGTTTGTTGCAATGCAGGAAGGAATTTGTTCGTCAAAACATTTTCTTATGATGCACCTGTTACCGTAGTGCCCTTTGGAACGCAATGGGTAGGGATTACGCCCTCGCTGTCCCAGAACATAGACACCATCATTTTTTCATCACTGGCGGTTACACGAAATTTTTTTGGTGGCGATGAATCTGTGTGCTTCCATTGAGCTGACAGGCGCTTTGTTTCTGGATTGAAAAATGGCATCCACGTCTCATCCATTGTCACAACCGACGAAAAGAAAGTCCCATTCGTGCTGTCGTTGCGCATCAACATTGCTTGGCAACATGCCACACGGGCAGCCATGTGGTCGTCCGTCAGCATTAGTGGCACCCACTTGGATGACACTTTTCGCATTTTCAGATCGTCATGCAGGATTGTGTGCACAGAACCCACAGAAATGCCAACTCTGGAGGCGATCTGTTCAACAGTCGTTCGGCGAGCCCCCAAAACAATTCTCTCCACTTTCTCGATCATGTCGTCAGACCGGCTTGTGCGAGCGCGAGGTTGTTTCGGTTTGTTGTCACACGATGTTCTGCCTTCATTAAACTGTCGCACCCACGAACGCACTTTCGACACATCCATAATTCCATCACCACATGTCTCCTTCAACTGTCGATGAATTTCAATTGGTTTCACAACACGCAAATTCAGAAAACGAATGATTGCACGCTGTTAAAGTAAGGAAAACGTCGCCATTTTAATTATTTAAAACAGTTCTCATTCTCGCCGCTGGCGGTAAAATTCCATCTGCAGTACGGTGCTGGTATCTCTGGGACGTATTGACAATGAACACGGCCTCATTTTAAAACAATGTGCATGTTTCTATCTCTTTCCAGTCCGGGAAAAAAAATCGGAGGCCTTGGAACAAGAATGCACCTCGTATGTTCCTCTATTTATCTTTTCTTGTAGACTGTACTCCGATAGCAATATTATGTGGATATTGATTTGTAGACTATCCCGTGACAATTGATCAAAACAAGATATACACTCCTGGAAATTGAAATAAGAATACCGTGAATTCATTGTCCGAGGAAGGGGAAACTTTATTGACACATTCCTGGGGTCAGATACATCACATGATGACACTGACAGAACCACAGGCATATAGACACAGGCAACAGAGCATGCACAATGTCGGTACTAGTACAGTGTATATCCACCTTTCGCAGCAATGCAGGCTGCTATTCTCCCATGGAGACGATCGTAGAGATGCTGGATGTAGTCCTGTGGAACGGCTTGCCATGCCATTTCCACCTGGCACCTCAGTTGGACCAGCGTTCGTGCTGGACGTGCAGACCGCGTGAGACGACGCTTCATCCAGTCCCAAACATGCTCAATGGGGGACAGATCCGGAGATCTTGCTGGCCAGGGTAGTTGACTTACACCTTCTAGAGCACGTTGGGTGGCACGGGATACATGCGGACGTGCATTGTCCTGTTGGAACAGCAAGTTCCCTTGCCGGTCTAGGAATGGTAGAACGATGGGTTCGATGACGGTTTGGATGTACCGTGCACTATTCAGTGTCCCCTCGACGATCACCAGTGGTGTACGGCCAGTGTAGGAGATCGCTCCCCACACCATGATGCCGAGTGTTGGCCCTGTGTGCCTCGGTCGTATGCAGTCCTGATTGTGGCGCTCACCTGCACGGCGCCAAACACGCATACGACCATCATTGGCACCAAGGCAGAAGCGACTCTCATCGCTGAAGACGACACGTCTCCATTCGTCCCTCCATTCACGCCTGTCGCGACACCACTGGAGGCGGGCTGCACGATGTTGGGGCGTGAGCGGAAGACGGCCTAACGGTGTGCGGGACCGTAGCCCAGCTTCATGGAGACGGTTGCGAATGCTCCTCGCCGATACCCCAGGAGCAACAGTGTCCCTAATTTGCTGGGAAGTGGCGGTGCGGTCCCCTACGGCACTGCGTAGGATCCTACGGTCTTGGCGTGCATCCGTGCGTCGCTGCGGTCCGGTCCCAGGTCGACGGGCACGTGCACCTTCCGCCGACCACTGGCGACAACATCGATGTACTGTGGAGATCTCACGCCCCACGTGTTGAGCAATTCGGCGGTACGTCCACCCGGCCTCCCGCATGCCCACTATACGCCCTCGCTCAAAGTCCATCAACTGCACATACGGTTCACGTCCACGCTGTCGCGGCATGCTACCAGTGTTAAAGACTACGATGGAGCTCCGTATGCCACGGCAAACTGGCTGACACTGACGGCGGCGGTGCACAAACGCTGCGCAACTAGCGCCATTCGACGGCCAACACCGCGGTTCCTGGTGTGTCCGCTGTGCCGTGCGTGTGATCATTGCTTGTACAGCCCTCTCGCAGTGTCCGGAGCAAGTATGGTGGGTCTGACACACCGGTGTCAATGTGTTCTTTTTTCCATTTCCAGGAGTGTAATTTCAGTTTGAAATACTATCATGAAATAGTACAGATTGAAAGTTTTAAGGATTCGGACAACATTCAATTTTAGTTGTAGTAGGCAAGACGCAATGAGAGATAAATACAGAGCAGTTACCGAGCATTTCAGTTTAATTCTTCGTTGCGCAATTCTTGGAATTTAAATATTAGACTACTGTTGGTTGTTGTTTCACATGGATCAGAAACAGATTAATCCTTGAGCGTCCAGGATTGGGAGTGTGTAGTGTGAGAAGTCAGCAGATAGATTTTAATAATCCTGCACATCCCAAGGCAGGTGGAAAAATAAAAGGCTGTGGAAACGCATCTGGATCGGATGAGCTTTTCCTGAGACTCTACAGTCGTTATGCGAAGGAAACAGTTCCTCTGCGATCGGTAGTTTATCGTAGATCGCTGGAGCGACAAACAGTACACAGAGATAGGGAAATAAAGAGCGGATAATTTACAAGAAGTTTCGACGGGCAGCTGCACATGTTTCTAGGCCTAGGCCACATGATGAAAAGTATCCGAAAACATCTATGTGTAAGGGGCAGTCGAATGAAAACTACACATGGCTAAAAAGTAAGAAAACTGTTAAGTGTTTCAAAACTAATCACCATAACTGGTAACACATTTGTCCCGCTACCAGACGAGACGGTCAATGTCTTCATGGAAAATTCTTTGCGGTTGCCAATGCAACTATGATTCTGCCAAGGTGTGCACCTCTTCGTCAGAAGGAAATCGAAGGCCACGACTATATTTCTTCAGGTCTCCAAAAATTCGTGAAAATCGCGTAAATAAGGATCGGGAGTGTCTGGAGGATGCGTAAGGGCGTCCCAGCAAAACTTCTGACGCGTAGTCGAAACAAATAGGTCCAGGCATTATCGTGCAGCAAACTGATGACGTCTGTCAACATTCCAGGCCGTCTGAACTTGTAGGCGTGTTTCAGATTTCGCAGTCTCCACGTACAGCTGTGCGTTAACTGTGGTGACTCGTCCCAGAAGGTCAATGAGCAGCAGGTTCTTGTAGGCAAAGGAAAAGGGAGTATGTGTTTCCCAGAGAGGGAATGCATGGCTGTCGATCTTTTTCCTTAGGGATGAAACGATGTGCTTCATTGGAGGCTCGGAAGTTTGCTCTCTGCCATAAAATGATGACGAAATTTCACGAGACAGGAATAGATACTTGTGCCCGTGATACCGCTCCAGGTGCTGCAGAGATCTCGATGTTCTGTTCAACCTCTGCTCTTCCGTCAGCCTGCGGGGAGCCCACTGCGCACAGATTTTCCGGAACTTTACGTGCTCTCTCATGGTGGTGTTAGCTGCACAGTGACTGATGTCCAACGTCAGTGATGTGTTCCACCATCCACTGTCAGCCATTTCTAACGGCAGCATCCACCGCAGCAGCATTGACAGGTGGGTGTGGGGGGGGGGGGGGGCGGTAATGACACGAAGAGTGTGTCCTGGCCGGCTGTTGTCTATCAGTGACATCCGACCTTCGCGAAAACAGTGCACTGTATCCTCGTTATTTTCTAGTGGCTCAGTCGCGCATAACATTTCTACTGGAACGTCTGTACCCACGGAGACCCATCCTAAGTTCCCTGTTCTTGACAGTACATTATCATCCGAACCCTTCTTTAATGTGCGTGTAAGCAGTACAGACGGCAGAGCGTTCATGATCCGTGTGCCTAGCGACATTACCTCGGTTGGGGCGGCCTCACCTAGTGAAAACAAAGTCCACACTTGTATCACCCCAGATGACGGCAGTGTTGTGTGAAATGGCCCTTAAGTCATCACCTTTGATATTACTGAAGCAAACACAGAGTAGTCACTACAATTCCTGGTTGGTGGATCCGTTTCTTCCAACTTTGTGGTGGTACTGAGAGCAGCGACCAAACGAGAAGGATTCTTCATCGTAATCCTACGCGACACTTTAGTGGAAATTCCTCTCAAACCTATTCTCGGCTTCCCGGCGTAGAGCTGTATGGATTTCCTCTTTCCATGTTAACTGATAATTTTGAACGTTGATCTTTCAAATCCTATTGCTTATTCGCAATCACAGATTTCGTCCAAGTTTATGAAACGCCCAAGGCTTGGCCAAACACGAGCGCTACAGATGCCAAGCGGTTTCAAAATAGGCTTACAAAATAGGCCTATAGCATTCTTTGGCGCGGGTTGAGCGAGACATGAGTCAACTATTTTAGCGTAGTTCGCAAACAGTGGCTGGCGCTCAGCCGAAAGAGTGTGGAACGGAAAGCGAAAGGTCGTGGAATCGAGTCTCTGGGTAGAAACTTTTTTTAATTGTTGCTTCTTATGTTACTGATACTACAAGAAAAAAATTATCTACAGAAGTTGATAGAAAAGCTTCAAAACTGCTGAAATGTAAAATAATAAAACTATCTAATTTGATAATACGAAGGTTGGAACTTCAATAGTGGCAACTTTCTTTACAGCTCGTTAAAATAGATACGTGTTCCAAAGTTTTACTGACCTTCAAAGTAGTCACCAGCATTGTGTATAACCCGTTGCCAGCGATGTGGAAGTCGTAGGATACTCTTAGCAGTGCCAGTTGTGTTGACAGTTCGAGCGGCGCGGTCTATTGCCAGACGAATTTGTAGCAGTTCTGAAGCTGGTCGTAGGTTATGTTCCAAATATGAACAGCATAGACACAGACGTGATGACACTTTCTGCAGGACCTGACCATCATTTTGGAGGACAATGTTCAAGCACGTACAGTGCAAGCTGTTACTGATTTGTCTGACTGATGGGGATGCTAAGTGCTACACCAACTATTGCACTCCCCTGACTTAAGCCCTCGTAAGTTCAACTCGATTTCTATACTGAAGGAAACACTTCACGGCATTCGCATCAGAAGTGCTAAAAATTCGTGGGGCAGTAGACCGCGCCGCTCGAACTGTCAACACAACTGGCAGTGCTAAGAGTATCCTCCGACTTCCACATCACTGGAAACGGGTTATACACAATGCTGGAGCCTACTTTGAAGGTTAGTAAAACTTTGAAACACGTGTCTGTTTTGTCCGAGCTGTAAATAAATAGTTGCCAGTTCACCCTCGTAAAAATTCATTGTATTCCAGTCTTACTATAGGCATATACAGGGTTATTACAAATGATTGAAGCGATTTCACAGCTCTACAATAACTTTATTATTTGAGATATTTTCACAATGCTTTGCACACACATACAAAAACTCAAAAAGTTTTTTTAGGCATTCACAAATGTTCGATATGTGCCCCTTTCGTGATTCGGCAGACATCAAGCCGATAATCAAGTTCCTCTCACACTCAGCGCAGCATGTCCCCATCAATGAGTTCGAAAGCATTGTAGATGCGAGCTCGCAGTTCTGGCACGTTTCTTGGTAGATGAGGTTTAAACACTGAATCTTTCACATCACTATGCGTGAAGCTTGCCCGCACGCGTTCAACCGTTTCTTCGCTCACTGCAGGCCGACCCGTTGATTTCCCCTTACAGAGGCATCCAGAAGCTTTAAACTGCGCATACCATCGCCGAATGGAGTTAGCAGTTGGTGGATCTTTGTTGATCTTCGTCCTGAAGTGTCGTTGCACTGTTATGACTGACTGATGTGGGTGCATTTCAAGCACGACATACGCTTTCTCGGCTCCTGTCGCCATTTTGTCTCACTGCGCTCTCGAGCGCTCTGGCGGCAGAAACCTGAAGTGCGACTTCAGTCGAACAAAACTTTATGAGTTTTTCTACGTATCTGTAGTGTGTCGTGACCATGTGTCAATGAATGGAGCTACAGCGAATTTATGAAATCGCTTCAATAATTTGTAATAGCCCTGTATATGGGTGCTTCTCATGTAGCGGGCCTCGGTTCGATTCCCGGCCGGGTTGGAGATTTTCTCCACTCGTGGATTGGGTGGTGTACTTATCAGCATTTCATCCTTATGACCGGCACGCGAGTCCCCAGTGTGGCATCGACTGCAATAAGACTCGCACTCGGCGGCCGAACATACCCAGATGTGTCCTCCCGGCCAGAAACGCCATACGATCATTTAATTTTTTTCATATATACAGGAGACATTCATTGAACTTGAACGCTGCAACGAATTGACGCATGGTGCAGGGGATGGCAATTGAATCTCAATGTAGACAAGTATAATGTGCTGCGAATGCATAGAAAGAAAGATCCTTTATCATTTAGCTACAATATATAGGTCAGCAACTGGAAGCAGTTAATTCCATAAATTATCTGGGAGTACGCATTAGGAGTGATTTAAATTGGAATGACCATATAAAATTAATCGTTGCTGAAGCAGATGCCAGACTGAGATTCATTGGAAGAATCCTAAGGAAATGCAGTCGGAAAACAAAGGAAGTAGGTTACAGTACACTTGTTCGCCCACTGCTTGAATACTACTCACAGGTGTGGGATCCGTACCAGATAGGGTTGATAGAAGAGATAGGGAAGATCCAACGGAGAGCAGCGCGCTTCGTTACAGGATCATTTAGTAATCGCGAACGCGTTACGGAGATGATAGATAAACTCCAGAGGAAGAATCTACAAGAGAGATGCTCAGTAGCTGGGTACGGGCTTTTGTTGAAGTTTCAAGAACCTACCTTCACCGAGGAGTCAAGCTGTACATTGCTCCCTCCTACGTAAATCTCGCGAAGAGACCATTAGGATAAAATCAGAGAGATTAGAACCCACGCAGAGGCATATCGACAATCTTTCTTTCCACGAACAATACGAGACAGGAATAGAAGGGAGAACCGATAGGGGTACTCAAGGTACCCTCCGCCACACACCGTCAGGTGGCTTGCGGAGTGTCGATGTAGATGTAGATGTAAATGTAGGACTTTATATATATATATATGGTGACTCACATAAGACATAACACCCCTATGATTTCGTGAATGGTTACGCATATCAAATCGCAGTTTTTGGCAAATGTTAGAGCGTCGGGCGGCAACCATATTTGTGTCTGGATAATGTTTCTGGGTCTGGTGTTAACTAAGATATTGAAGTAAACACATTTTATAAATGGAAACGTACAATTTCGGAACTGCATTTGATAACTTTTGCGAAGAGAATTACCATAGGATAGCGTTTGTTTATGGTGACATTGAAATCCGTCGTAAAAAAATTCAAGAAATGTCCTAGCATTGTCTTCTCAAGAGCTATAAAATACAGTTATAAAAAGCATGCGGTTCCTTTTAAAAAACGTACTTACTTCGATATCTCCGTTGATGCCAACGTTGGAAACTTCAACCAAGCAAACGTATACGTGCGCCTCGACGCTGTCATATGAACCCCAAAACGCAAACTTAAGACTGACAAACATTTTAGAAAGAGACACCTTCAGACAAAAAGTAGACAAACGGGGAGTTACATCAGAGCAACCTACAAAACATCAGTACAGACCAAAGTGGTCTCAAGAATGTAAACAAAACCTTCTCTGAAAGAAATGAAAGCGTGTTGGAGCAAGAGGAAGAAGAACTAAAGAAAAGCTGGTTGAGTTATTTGCTTATTATGAGAAATCACCAATAACAATAAATAGCCGTACAACAAAGTGAGCATTATTTCGGTTTATTTATAGTGTAAGTAACGTAATAATTTAAAATTAAAAGTTTCCGCTTAGGGACACAATCATGTGACCTTAGGATTACTGTCCTGTGTTGTTCCCGCTGCGTTACCCCCTTCTTGGAAACCACGATAACCCAAATGGCTCATGCGTTACCTTACCCGCGCCAAGTATTCTACGTTTTTCCTAACGCTTCACCATCTGGAGCCCACTCTTGTATCACATTAATTCCCGACCAATCTCTTACACATGCAGTAAATCTGGACGAAATCGGTGATGAGGCAAACACGAAGTCCCCTCGTAAGAATGATTTAAGGAACGCGTTATGCTTTTGAGATCACAAGTTCAATTTCTCCCTCAACAATCGAGCACTCCTGCCTATGATACCGCCGTCGTAAACCCTCACCTGGCCGAATCTCACGATAAGTAACATACGCCTTAGCCTTTCCAACCAACCGCAAATTGGCCATCGGAAGGCACGTGTCATTAGACCAACCGCCCAATTTACTGTAACTAAATCAGGAGTCAACAGGGAAGGGATACGGGAGTCAGTATTAAAACCTCAATCTGAAAGAGGTTTGTACGACTTGTTATCAAATACAGCAGAAGGGATAACAGTCCATCGTAATTTCTAAAATCATTGAGAGAAGTAGCAACTAAACGAGTGTTCACACTGGTGTACAGAATGCACGAAACTGACGATATAACGCCAGACTTCCGAAAAACATCGTCCACACAATTCCGAAGATAGCAAGGGCCGAAAAGTGCGAGAATTATCTCACAATCAACTTAACGGGTCATGCATACAATTGGCTGACAAGAATAATATACAGAAGAATGAGAAAGAAAACTGACCATTTGTTAGATGGCGATCAGATGACATTGAAGTAGCAATGACGGAAATAAAATAAAGGTTCAATAATTTGATCAAAATTCAACATGAAAGATAACCAATGATAAGATTCGCAGATAAAGTTGCTATCCTCAGTGAAAGTAAACAAAAATTATAGGGTCTTTTGAATCTAATGAACAACCTAATGAGAACTGAATATGAATTTACAGTAAATTGAAGAAAGACGAAAGTAGTGCAAGTAGCAAAAATGAAAACAGCGCGAAACTTAGCACCAAATTTGGTGATGACGAAGTAGACGAAGTTATGGAACTCTGGTACCTAAGCAGCAAATAACCCCCATGGACGGTGCAAGGAGGACATAAGAAGCAGACAAGCACTGCCGAAAAGGGCACTCCTGGACAAGAGACGTCTGCTAGTATCAAAACAGGCATTAATTTAAGAAAGAAGTTTCTGTGAATGTTTGGAGTAGAGTACCGTATAGTAGAAAAACACTGCCTGAGGAAAACCGGTTCAAATGGCTATGAGCACTATGGGACTTAACATCGGAGGGCACCAGTCTCCTAGAACTTAGAACTACTTAAACCTAACTAACCTACGGACATCACACACGTCCATGCCCGAGGCAGGATTCGAACCTGCGACCGTAGCGGTCGCGTGGTCCCAGACTGAAGCGCCTAGAACCGCTCGGCCACAAAGCCGGCTGGAAAACCGGAACAGAAGAGAGTCGAATCATTTGAGATACGGCCCTACGAAAGAATTTTGAAAATTAGGTGGACTGACATGGCAAGGAATGAGGAATTTCTCTGCAAAATCGGGGAGGAACAGTATACATGAGAATCACTGACAAGAAGTAGGGACATCATGATAGTACATCTCTTAAGACATCAGGGAATAACTGCCACGGTGCAAGAGGATGCTGTAGAGAGTAAAAACTTTGGAGGAAGGCAGAGAATCGAATGTTGTTGTTGTAGTGGTCTTTAGTCCAGAGACTAAAACTTTGTTTTCATGCAGCTCTCCATCGTACTCTATCCTGTGCAAGCTTCTTCATCGCCCAATAACTACTATAACCTACATCCTTCTGAATCTGCTTAGTGTATTCATCTCTTGGTCTCCCTCTACGATTTTTACCATCCACGCTGCCCTCCAATACTAAATTGGTGATCCTTTGATTCCTCAGAACATGTCCTAGCAGCCGATCCCTTCTAGTCAAGTTGTGCCACAAATTTATCTTCTCCACAATTCTAGTCAATACCTCCTCATTCGTTATGTGATCTACCCATCTAATATTGAGCATTCTTCTGTAGCACCACATTTCGTAAGCTTCTATTCTCTTCTTGTCCAAATTCTTTATCGGCCATGTTTCACTTCTATACATGGCTACAAACGACTTCCTGACACTTAAGCCTACACTCGATGTTAACAAATTTCTCTTCTTCAGAAACGCTTTGCTTGCTATTGCGAGTTCACATTTTATATCCTCTCCGACCATCATCAGTTATTTTGCTCCGAAAATAGCAAAACTCCTTTACTACTTTAAATGTCTCATTTCCTAATCTAATTCCCTCAGCATCGCCCGACTTAATTCGACTAAATTCCAATATCCTCGTTTTACTTTTGTTGATGTCCATCTTATATCCTTCTTTCAAGACACTGTCCATTCCGTTCAACTGCTCTTCCAGGCCCTTTGCTGTCTCTGACAGAATTACAATGTCATTGGCGAACGTCAAAGTTTTTATTTCTTTTCCATGGATTTTAATACGTACTCCGAATTTTTCTTTTATTAAGAACGCCGGTTTCAATAACTACTCCGAGATGAAAAGGTTGGTTCTGGAGAGGAACACATAGTAGGCCGCATCAATCCAGTACGAAGACTTCCAACGAAGAAAATGTCATAGAGGGTAAAACTTATGTCCTCTGTTTCCGTGCCACAAAAAGAAGGCGTTATCAGATTAGTTATAGTAGCGTAGATGGAAGGGGATCGTACACTCTTAACTTCTCCAAGTTGCCATAGTACGTCTCCAGTACCTGTTCATGGACGGTATAACGTTATACTTCCCCAGTTTTCTGTTCAAATGCTGCTTGTAAGATGATTACCTGCTGTATCATAGCGGCAACAGAATCGTTCGTATTATCAGTGGGCTTTTCCACCGCCATCTTGCGTATCGTACTCCTTCCAAAACAACTAAAGAAAATACGTGGTACACAATACACGACAAGTTACCCTAGTTCTCACGGCGTACCGTAGCCCATGTAAAATCAGTACAATCTCGTGCCAATCGATTCCAACGTCATCAAGTGAAACATATGGGTCGCACTGCATTTGTTCACGGCAGGTTGTGCCCAAAAGGCACGAGATAGGGGTCGACTATGACTCACGCTAATCACCTTTAACACCAGACTGTTCAGTATGTGCGTATGGCTGCATATGAGTTACCCACAGATAAAAAAGAATGTTCCTGCAATGCACTACGGCCATTGAATTATACGACGAAAACGGCCAGTTACAATGTCAACAAAATGCTTCTCAGTCACCACGATGCATTCTGTGAAGCGTTGGCCGCAAGATGAGTGAGGCTTGTAACAACAATAACGCTGTACTATTGTACATATAATAAGTTTTTCTTCTGATTTTCGATAAATTCGTGTAATCGATGTTCTGGTTTCATTTCTTTTTTTTTTGTTTGTTTTATGCCATTATGTTAAGGAAACTGTAAACAATTTTCAATGTGAATATTAATGTTTATGTCAAATTTCAAGCAATATTGTAATAGAATTGAAGTGTAGCAAATGTTGAGACTGTTGTAAGATGTTAAAGTTGTAATTGTGCGTCTGGTCCATACGCAGGCAATGTATTAGGATATGTAGAACGCAAAACCTCGGGTGAATACCCTGTCCGTAAGGGAGCGGTAAAAGGTGGATGGCAGGCGAGCGCGGGAAAATGCGCACGGGCGCTGCACGACATAACGGGCTCAGCAGTAGTAGTTGGATTTGGGCATTGGTCTGAGCAACACGTTCTGGATCGAGGAGGCTCTCCTGGAAGACGTGGTTTCATTGAGCCTCGGGTATGCCGTTCCGACGCCTATACAGCATGGCAAAATTCAATAGGCACTAAATGGAAAGTATTGCGACGCTATGAAGAAGTAAAGTGCCGATACATCAAGAGCCATAGCTGTGATTGTATGTGTGCTCTGTGCCTCGCCATCTCGCCGCCTACCAACCGCCACATCGATACGAACAGGTTGAAACTTTTAGTACTGTATTCGTATGGACCAGTGTTACTTCTGTTACATACTGTTCAATAACAACTTAAATTTTACCAGAACTGTCCTATCATTTAATTATCCTCACAACTAACCTAGACAGGGTCCTTTCCAAATGTGGTGCAATCCGAGTGTCCCGAAATGAAAAATTAAAGTTTGTGTTAATAATAATTACCTGCAGACCTAGCTATGTTAGAATGATGTTTAAAGAACTGTTTTGTTAATGAACCTATAGATGAATTACGAAGGTCTGACAAAGTTGCAAGATGATTTTGATATTGATTTAGTAATGAAGTTTAATTATTTCGAGACAGATATAATGGTATTTAAATGAGCAGGAAATAAGATAAAAAGAGTAGTAAATAATATATTGGAAATCTTGAGCACATAATGATTTCAGTAATCAAATTTTTTAATACAGTGATCTTAACAGTTTCAGGGTCGTCCCCCCACCTTTTTTTATTCATTTGAATTCTGAAGTGTTCTAAGCTGATTTGACCAGCAAAGTTAAAGTCAATATAAAAACCAAAACTTATCAGTGTTTTATTTTTATCAAAATTGACATTGTGTGTGTGATTCGAAAGTGCTATTTCTAGGGTAACCTATGCCCGATTTTAATCAGATCAATAGACAGTACGAAGTTTTGTAGTAAACATTATAGTGTAGTGTTATGTATTTATGGTTTATCCATATCAGTACAGAAAGTGAAATTATCAGTTCAATAGATTTTCTGGTTCTAAAATTTACCATATTATGCAGTGTTACTACGTGTTGTTTTGCATGAACGTACAAACTCAGTTAATGCCTAATTAGGCTGGCGACCGTATTATTAACAAATTGGTAGCATCTGCTGTGTTGCCTTTTGTCCGTCCTAACGTGTACTTGCATTTCGGTCATACTTGACGTATCATTGTTATTACAGAGTGGGCGTAAGTCTGATTTGCCTCCATTCAGGTACACGCGGTCAATATCTATACGAAAATCCTTTCTCATAAGGTGAAGCCCGTCAACTTACCATAGTACAGGCTTTAAGGAGTAACGGGTGGCCCAACCACCGCGTGTTACAGGCTGCTGTCGTGTGCAAAGACTGTGCGAGTCACATGCTTCACTTGTCTCGACGTTGGAATCGACTGGCATGAGATTGTAGCGATTGTAGATGGCGCCATTAGGCTGCGTTCACACTGGCGGCCGGGCCGCGCCGACACGGCGTGAGCCTCCCGGAGCCGAGCCGGCGACATTCCGAGTGTTTACTATTGCCGGCGCGAGCCGACCGCAGGCAGGCGCGAGCCTGTGGAGCAGCACTACAGCTTCTGCAGTACACGAATCACACGTCTCCCTTCTGCTTTCATCACAAGTGTGACTGCACACGTCTTTTATTTTAAGATGCTACCTCACATTTCACAATCACTGAAGAAAAATTACGTTTATTATAATGATACATGCGAAATTACTTTTATTTCATTTATTTAATCTACCGTATTTACATACATTTACAACAATAGGTTGCCAGCGATCGCGGCATTGCCGTCACTGAATAGTTCGCATTTACTTGTAAACGGAGACAGAAATGAGTGTCACTGAGGGACGGAAATGTGTCCCTACCAGATGACAATGCAATGTAAAGTCGTGCTGTGGCACGTTACTATACGCTGTTGTCAGTGACATCTTTTTGCGATGTTCTTACTTTAATGAATGCAGAATAACATATACATGACATTAACTTGTGTCCATCAATTTGGTATCAGAAATTCGGCTAGTATGACAGTAATGATGCAGTTTGGAACGAAGTAACCAAGGAGTGTGTTCCAGATAGTACACACAAATATAAATTATTTTCCTTTATAATTTTATTTGTTTTATTTACAATGAAATGAGATTCACAAAAATACAGTAAATAGCTGAGTACTTTCAATTCCAAAATTTATTTTGGAAGGTTTTTTAATTATTTTAAGTTGCATTTTTAACGAAATATTCAACAAAAGTGTTCCTGACAGTTTTCGAACGTAATGTGGAATTTCTGTTGAATGTGGCACCAGCTGTCTGCATATCAGCATTGCTACAAAACTTTTCAGCTTCAACATTGCATCCTTCTCTGTCAATGACAATATTATGAAGTAGACAAATGCACTTGACTATGTCATCAGCTACGTCAATGGATGTTTCAATTTCCTTCATCAGTAGTCTCCATTTATTGGTCATTATACCAAATGCACAGTCAACAACTTTTCTTGCTCTGGAATGCATATCATTGGATAGAATCTTCTCGTTGTACAGATTTCTGCGAGGAAAAGGTCTCATCAAATTCTCTAATAAGGTGTAAGCTTCATCTCCCAAAATGATGTACGGTAGTTCTTGACACATTCCTTCAAGTCTTCTTGGTGCCGGTAACAACAGCTCCCCATTTGTAAGTTTTCATATACTTCCTTTAAACACGCCTACATCAGACTGTTTACCGTAGGCACCAACATCTACAGCTGTAAATTTGTAATTTGCATCAGCAACTGCTTGGAGTACAATCGAATAATACTGTTTGTAATTGTAAAACGTGCTGCCAGTAAGTTTAGGACACTGGACACGTATGTGCTTCCCGTCTATACATCCAACACAGTTTGGAAATCCCCCGCTCGTACGCATTTCACTGGCAATTTCTTTGAATTGAGAAACAGTAGGTGTTGGTAAATGAATGGGAGCAAGTGACTCCCAAATGGCCATACAAACGTCTTTCACCACCATTGATACGGTGAACACTCATAATCGGAATGACGATGCTAGTGCATGAAAGGAGATGCCAGTGGACAGATACCTGAGAAAAAAAATCGTAAAATGTGTTACTCAAGTGTGGTGTTGGCCGAAGTTTTTACAGTTTTGTTTGCACAGTAGATATTTACTTAGTGCATGTCATTTCACAGTTATACAACAATAAATAATTAAAGAGACATTTTCTTCCACCCTTCTATATACTTTCAATTAAAATAATGAAATCGAAATTCAAAGACCTGAGAGGCAGTTACAGAGAATAACTTGTATAACTTGGCAAAATAAGGTCATGTGATCCAGGGAATAGTATATTAAAATGCAATTCCACTCGGGCTTTGTTCTGTCATATGATTTTCCTAAGTTCCAAGAGTTATGCACAGTTCCTTATCAGTGGAAATAGAACCACTGAGTCAAAGGGCATTTTCTCAAAACTCTTCGCCTATCAATCTGTCTATCTTACAGGGTAATGAAAAAAATTCTGTGAGTTCATCAGTGGCTCCACATGATGAACCATCACCACTGCCAAGCGCTGCATCATGAAGAAAAAGAAGAAAAAAGTTGGAAAATTCTGAAGGAGTATTTCTGCGATTCTTCATTGAAGGCACAGCAAGACATTACCCAAAATGACAAAGCTAATTACTTCCTAATGACTCTCAGGAGTCCCATAAACTCTCTTCCCCTCAGAGGTAAGCGTTTGTGAAATTTAAAATACAAAAGCATAACTACAATTAATTTGAGGTAGTGAGTGCTGTACAAAGTTCTACTGCAAACCAAAAAGTGTGTACTAACGAATCTTACCTTATCGTTGTACACAATATTTCTTCTGCTGTTATACTTCTGCGAAAATTTGTGTTCTCTTTCGAAATTTTGTCTTGAATGGTCTGCAGCACATACTGAAATGTATTATGATTCATTCGGTAATATGAATAAATTTTTTCAGGATAGTTTTTAAGTTCTTCATGTAAAGAAAAAAACTCTCCTAAATATCTGTCGCTATTTATGGGATGAATCCATAACCTCCTAGTTCTTCTGTGCTTCAAACCTCGACGAGTTACTGCGGAGTCAAAACAATACCAATAAAAGAGCGAAGACATTGTTCTACATGACAGCACAGACTAGCTGTTGACTGCAGCTGTGTTTTCTACTGACTTGCTTGTCAGCTGTCGAAGGGTGGGGATTTTTTAAAATTTATTTATTTGGCCTCCGGCAGCTAACAGCCATTTAGCCAAAGAGTGGGGATTACCTTGACAGTGCAGCGCAGCCCGCCAAGGAAGAAAAAAAAACAATGAAGAACAATGAAACGCACATCTGTGTCGATCTACAGTAGTTTCATTAACTCTCCATTATTTTTTTCTGTCAAAGTAGACGAGACTACAGAATTGCGCTTAAGTTTATGCGGTAAACGTATCACAAATCTCCAGTTTGTTTTTGTGATTAGTTTTACATCAAACATTATCAGATCTTTGTCATTGACACTTCTACCTGTACATGTGCGCAATCGCGCACACATACAGATCATACATTTAGGTTTTTTAATGGGTTCACGTGTGTATGGCGTGCGTGCATGGTGGGGAGAGGGGTTGGAGGTGGTGGGGACTCCCTGAAAGCCATTCGTTCCAGTTGCAGTCAGGCAGTAGCAGGTCAACATCACTGTTCTTTGTTACGTGCTTCATACTCCTCTTGTCACCATGGATGTGGAACAACTTATAAATGAAGTTAAGCTGCGCCCAGTTATTTGGGACCAGAGACTGGGCGAATACCACAACCGTGACGTAATATCCAGTTTATGGAATGAAGTGGCACAGGTGTGCTGTTCAGATGGTAGGCTTGAATATAAATTATCTTTGTTTATTCTTAATTTTTTTATTTATAATGAACCGATATGCAGTTATAATGTAATAAATTAGTATATATTATGAGCTATTTTGTTTTGGATTATTGAAATGTTCTAATTTCTATTTGTAAATAAATGTTCAACGAACGAGTTTCTGACTGCCTTCGAACGTAATGTAGAATTTCTGTTGATTGTGGTACCAGCAGCTTGCATACCAGCATTGTTAGAAAATTGTTCAGTTTCAACGATGCATCCTCCTCTATCGATGACGATATTAAAGGGGCTAATGCACTTAGATATTTGATCAGCATTGTCAATGGGTATTTCAGTTTCCTTCTTCAGAGGTTTCCATGCATCTTTCGCATTATCGGATGTGCACTGAACAAGCTTTTTTCTGTACAGACTCTTCCTGTTGCTCAATTATATGCAAGGAAAAGGTATCATCAAATTCTCTAAAAATGGATATGACTCATCTTCCAAAAATACATGGTGATTCGTGTGACATTTCTTGAAGTTCTCCATTGGTAGGCCTCTTGCACTAAGCACGTTGTTTGAAGAGACCTCCATCACTCTGTTTACTACAGACGCCAATATCTCTGCCCAAAAATGTGTGACTAGCAACTGATTGGAGTACAATTTAATAACACATTTTGTAATTTTAGAAAATGCTGCCAGAATGTTTAGGACACTGGGTATGTATTCGTTTTCCATCTAAATATCATACGCAGTTTGGGAAACTCTATGTCAGACGCATTGAAATATTTCTTTAAATCAGGATACATTCAGCATTGCTAAAATAATAAAGAGTACATGCTTACCATATGGCCATTCAATATTTTTTTCACAACCAATGATACAATTGACATTTCTATTCACAGTTATCATGGTAGTGCATGATAGGATATCCCAGTTGAAATATACCTGAGAAGCAACTTGATAAACTCTCTACTCAAACGTGGCAACGTGTAAAGCTTTTTAACAGTTTTATTAGAGAATATAATACACATTTACGTAGTTAGTCTATTTTCATACTTCTGTGGTAGTAGGGCACTATGGAATCTGTTTTCTTACATCATTTTATTGTTCTTTCAATTGAAACGGCGAAATTTAAATGGAAACATCTAAGAGACAATTACAGAAATGAACTTAAAGAAACTTGGTAACGTTAGATCAGGTGACCCAGGAAAAAGCCCACAAAAACGCAATTCCATTTGGCCTTGGTTCCAACAAATGCATTTCCTATGGGGGTATTTTAATTCCAAAAGCAATGCAGAGTTCGTTGTCATCACAAACGGAACCGGCAAGTCAATCTCAACTATCTCTAGAATTTTCGTCTAACGACCACTCTAGTCCACAAGATGAACGAGATCAGTCTGATATATCATCATTAGTGGCAGTCGATGAGACGTCGCCACTGGCAAGCACAGTATCACAAAGGAAAAAAAAGTAGTGGGAAAAATATTGAATAAGAATTTTTAAAGCTCGAAAAGGACAAATTAGCTGTGATGAAGGCACATCAAGACATGACCCAAAACGATGATACATACCACTTCCTTACGAGTCTCAGGAGTGCAAAAAACTCCCTTCCAGTTCAGCGGCAAATGTTTGTGAAGCTTAAAATACAAGAGCTTGTTTATAATGAACTGGAGGCAGTGAGTGCAGTGCCAGGTTTTTCAAAACAATGACTGCGCTAATTCAACTTACTTCTTCATTACAGACAGCTTTCCTTTTTGTATTATGTTAATGTGAAACTGTATTCCGTTTTGTAATTGTTGCCTGAAATGTTCTTTGATAGTGATACATGTTATTACTCAATCTGTAATATAAAAGTTTTTCAGGAACGTTCTTTAATATTGCAATTAAAAACCTTTACTAAATGCCAGTCGATATTGTTAGGGAGAGTCAATGTCCACCCTATTGCAATATGCTCAAAATTCGACGAGTCACCATAATGTGAAAACATAACTAAGATAACAATGAAATCATTGTTACATAAGACGGTTCTAATTGGATAGTGGTGAAAAACATCTGGCTGCACCTGTGTTATCTTCAACCTTCAGCTGCTAATGAATTAAGATCCCTTTGCCGCTGGGGACAAGACCACCAAGGGGAAAAAATACACAGAAGCAAACAGTGACGTACACATCTCATCCATTACACTGCTTTGAACTAGACGAGAATCCAACACATCAATCGACAAAAATTCATTTACCTGTCCTGCTGTGCTTGAGGCTATGCTGAATCCGCGCATTTTCTTTGAGTTACAGTAGAAAAATCGAAATGGCAGCACCTTACAGAAAACGACAACTTACTCATTTCGTCGTCAAGTGATCCAGCAAAGCGTTGATTGAAACGCTGTCCCACTCAGCCTTGGTTTCATTGCATTCATTTCCTAAAACAGACTACTTGTAAGAGCTATCCACAGATCTTTCTAACTGGAGATAGGGTCGATCTAAAGAATGTAATTATTTACAGCTTGCGGTACTACACGTACGTGAATTGCAAAAGCGATAATACAAAAAAAATGAACTTTTTGTGCCTTAGTCAAACTTAGACATAGAAACATCTGTACATGTATTTATATCTTTTAACATCTGCTGTTTATTATATGCAACTAGAAAGAAATCATGTAGAATGTTGCAAGCTTTTATTACAATGCATCAGGAGCAAGCTCTTATCTTAGATTAATATACTCTTATCTTTTAGTTCGAAATACGAAATGTACGTAATACTAATTGTAGGATGTTGATGACAAATAATTGTATGTCTTTTGTGATGCAACGTGTGGCCAATTATAAAAGCATAGCAGATAATTGTCCAGTAGCCGACGGAAAAATTGGTATACATTTGGATTTATCTAGACAATGAGACCACTAAAATAATACGAGGGACCGACACTAGGTCTGCGCTGATCACTAGTAATCAGTTTTTTTCTGTCCTGCATTATATGACTACACTAAACCAACCTGTAACCGCGCGAACTCCGTGGCTTACGGACGCGGCACTGACGCCACTGAATAGCTCGCATTACTTGTGACCAGAGACAGATATCAGTATCATTATCATTTCAAAAACTTTTTGGTACTTTCAGCTACATTTAATTCCCAACAATTTATGGTCTAAAACGGATTTAACAGTAAGCTACCCGCTACATAACTTTTTCACTACAAGATTTGTAAATCAAGTGCACAACGTTGATAAATAGCATCATTTCACAATGACTGTTACAAAATATGGAAAGATAAATGACTCAATACGAAGCTAAGATGTTCCACTACCACTTGTACAAAAATCAGATATTTAGCCCCATACTTTCTTCAAAATCGGTTGGGAAGCGTTACGAAACTAAGAAATCACGCGAAACGAAAAGTAGACTTTTTCTTTTTTCACTACGTAAGTAACGCTTTTAAGGAAAAAAATAAGTTCATAAAACGATGTGGCGAAGTCTTATATACCGCTAAGAATTTTTAAAACATGAAAATAGGAGAAGTGGATTTTCCCCCATTTCGCCGTTCCGGCTCGGCGCGGCGCGCAATGTGAATGAACTACACGGAGGCCTGAGCTGGCTAGGCACGAACCGAGCCCGGCCGGCAGTGTGAACGCAGCCTTAGAAACTGGTGCCAGTCATAGTGGCGTCAGGACCACTTCTGACCAGCAGCTGTAGCAGTGATCAGCCAATTCTAGTGGCCAGTTGCAGCCGTATCAAGTGATCACCAGTGGCAGTGTAGTGATCGAGAGGCCCACTTTTGACCACCAGTTACAGCAGTCACGCCTTCCGACAGGGTGTTTAGTGGGCGTGGGCACTGAGCAGGTGAGATGGCAGTGCTATAGGTGCAGGAAACCGAGCAGGGGTAGCTGTTGAGCGTGGCTGTCATATGCCCAGAAGTGTCGGTTATACAGCACTGCCTGGAAACACATTTGTAAGTCGTGGTTTTACAACATGGGTTTTACGACATGGATTGTCTTCTCTGGCCAGGAAAAAGTCGCCGCGAATTGCACACAGATGTGCAACAAGGAATCTGGATACACTACTCTAGATGTTGCGAGCCGTTGCGAACTTCAATATCCAATAGTCATTTCGTGCAGGTAGCCAGCTCAGGAGCTGCAGGTGCGTGCCTAAATTCACGCCCGTGTCTGTGAGCACATAGGTGGGTTACTGGTGGCTCACCAGTAACCCACCTCTGTGCTCACAGACACGGGCGTGAGTTTAGGCATGCGACGCCAGCAAATCGCAATGTCTTGAGGGCAGAGGCCGTGAACCCAAATAAGCGACATAGTGTACAGTGATGGTAGTGATACCATGCGCAGCCAGGGACGCAGTAGTCATACACCTTACCCAACAGGTTGAAAGCAGTGGTACGGCCCTTCAATTGAGGAAGTCCCACGCTCGTCCGCATCTGTCTGTAGTGGCAGTTTTAACGGTTTAGGTCTCACTACATCCAGTTGTCTGTAGTCTCGGAGGCGATGGATGTCTTTACTTGGGCAGCAGGCAGCACATCACCATTCGCTAACCGAGTCGTTCTGTAACTAGAGAGACTGTCATTCTGTCGGAATCAGACATGCAGATGGAACGACCAGTCACTGAGACTGAGGCTCCTGAGTCTGGGAGCCGGGTGTAACTTCATCGTGGCTGGCGACGAGGTCACTTGTCTGCATTATCCAGAGGTGTCAGCCGACTTGTCCTCCCCGCGGTGTCTGAGTTATTTTCGGTTACCCATGCCTTCACACTTTCCATCAGTTCCAGGATGCCGTGGAATGAGTGACCTCAGATGTTTTAGCTCTGCCTTGCATGATTCGCGGAATGACTTACTACGTGCTGTCATATTGCACTGTTTACACTCCTTGATTACAACTTGGCTTAATGTGGCAATGTGCTACGAGTAGCACCCCACCTTCTGCAACATCTACACTCTTTGCTTGTTCCATATCCCGACTGTGACATGAGATATGGTGCCGGTCCTGATTTTCTGCCCTCCATGCCAAGTAATAATTTTATCAATTTACATGCGTACTTGGGAATTGGATCTGATGTGCAACGATACTCTTAATAATGGTATAAACCCACGAATATTTATGTATATCATATTAATGCTTTCTGAACGAAACTCGAAAATATAAGAAATTAAAAGGAATCGGTCAAATATTTGGTGATAGACTTATCTAAATGCGGGAAAAATAGATTAGATAAACATCTGATGCACCCTTGAATGATACTCGAAATAATGCACAGAAGGAAAGATGCCGACTGAAATTTTAAAATTTACTGTTTTTCATTCTACGTCTTCTTTTTCTTTTACTTTGGAATATCTAATGGATACCGTTGTCTTGCCTCAGTGCATAATTGAGTCCGAAATATTTCTTATTCGTACCTCTGACTTGTGAACATGCTGTAAATGTCGATGTACGTAGATTCGGAAAAGATTCAGAAATATTTGAATGCTTTATTTCAGCTTTACCAAGAAGCTGTCATTGATTCTATAAGAAGAATGTAATTTGGCTACTTTTATGTGGAATAAGTCAACACTGTATTCAGTTGCTGGTTAACAGTAGTACAAAGTTATTTCCGTTACTTTACTAGATTGTAGACCAAACATTCCTGCAGATAAATCGGTCACCTCGAAGCTAAAACTTAACACGACACACATTTACGCGGAAATTAGGTACCTAGTGAGCTCTATGTTTTCTTATTTTCCTCGTGTCCTTAGCCATGATTTTCTACCTAACGTTACATCCTCAACTGTGCGACACAACGATATGTGTCGAAAGATATTTAAGTCATTTATTGTCTCAGTAGATTTTGCTTTCTTCTTCATTTTGGTTAATTCGCGGAGGTCGCTTGTCAGACAACGTCAGCGCCACCTGCTGGTTCATCACAACTCCTTCACAGTAGCCAAGTGGCTTGCGTTGACCAGAAAGAAATGTTTTCCGCAAAGAAAATGCAGCAACGGAAACGAAATTCGGTTGCCCAGAAAGCAGTCTTCCGTTCTCTGATAAAGAAAGAATTCCTTTGCTTATGCCGAAAGCGTTCCACGAGAACTGAAAACCTCTCCGGAAGTAAGTTACCGGTCTGTGTGCCTTTATTTCTTTTGTCTGAATAGGGACCTACGTGATTGCATTGGATCCGGAACACATTATTTCTTGTGTTGCTTCTCTCGTATTTATTTGACAGTGACAAGAAACTAATTTAACTTGAGAAATCTGGTCCCTCCGCGCAGCTCGCAATAAAGAAAGGGAAGTTTGGAAGGAACAGCTCCGCTTCAGCCCACGGCATACATAGGAAGAGAACAGCGGCCTCCCCCTGTCTCCCGAGAATTACCCGAGACTCTCAACGGCCTCTTTCTGTGAGATACAAAAGTACGAAATGGACAAGCTGAGGACATCTTTCTGTCTTACTTGTTAATCTAAATGTAGGGATATGCACTTAACAAGATGATACGTAACATACAAGGAAAGTGATAACAGGCTGAGTGTAAGATACAACGGAATGACAAACAAAAAAATCGTATCAAGGCTGTCTCGGTAATATTAATCGATGGAATGTTTACGGAAGTCAAGTACGCTTCAAGATCAGTTTTAACATAATGACTCTAGATCACACGAGATATGTTCAAAAATTAACGCAAGTCGACTTAGTCCGATTCGCGCTGTTGTTTGCTGTTGGGTTGGTAAAGATGAAAAAGTAAGGGTACAATGTTAGCCATAATGTCTACAAATGATTCTGGGAATTTGTATTAAATTGTATTGGAAGCACTGAATAATTTGCAGCGGCATCTTAAAAACATCACACATCGCTTTTGGTGAGGCTGCTATGAGTAAAACAAGGCTTAAAGAGTGGTATGTGCCTTTCGAAGAAGGTCATGAAGACGTTACAGGTAATGGACGCCCTGGATGCCCCAGCACATCAACAAGCGATGAAGTCGTGGACAAAGTGAAAGAAATGATTATGAACGATCACAAAGTCAAAGCCACAGAAGTCGTTGATCATAAGCACATACCAACTGACTCGTGCTTTGATATTTTTTCGGATGTTGTGGGTATAGACGTGTGACAGCAGAATTTAATCCAAATTTCTTGAATTTTGAACGAAACAGCGGTAAATTAAAATTGCATAGAAATGTTAAGATGAAATCAACAACGTTGCAGAACTACTGAAATTTTCATGACAACAAATAAAGCATGTTCTTATGGATATGACGTCGAATCTAAGGATTTATTCGCCCATTGGAAGCCCATTGGAAGCAATGGCGAACGATCAATGAGGGCCACCATTTACAAATTGTTTGCCTTTTCCATGAAACAAAGAGGCCGGACTTGGAGCGAAACAGTTCAAGGCTTCTACACCACAATAACGCATCTACCCACACTTCCTTGTCTGTTTATGAATTTTTCGCCAAAAACAATACTACAATATAATGATTTTCTAGCCGCGACATTCCCTAGATATGGCTCCATGTTACTATTTTCTGTTCTTAGAAATGAAAGATCCTTAATACGCCGTCATTTTGCAAAGCACGGATAAGACAAAACCGCATCGTTGAGAGAGGTAAAAGGTATCTCAATGAGTGACTTCCAAAAGTATTCCTGGATTGAAAAAAGCGCTAGCATAGGTGTACAATATGTGATGGGGACTGTTTTGAAAGGCGAAACATTGATACAGCTCTTTCCAAGCAACAACAGAGTCTATTATTTTCATTTATACGCCTTGTATATAGTCACGAAAAGTGCAGAAAAAGGTATCATCAAGTAGGTTAGACAACCAAAACGGGGTCCACCACAGATCATAATTGGTACCAATCAAAGGAAAATGCATGTCGAATCAAATGAAACGGCCACATGAAATACTGTAAGCCACAACATAACAACGCGCAATATTTGGGGCGAACACACTGGAAAAAGCATTTCACCATTAGTAACCGAATGTTGGCTGCAATGCTATTTTCCTCTGCCGATAGTGTTCTGTTTCGAGAGGGAGTTGGGATTCCTCTTCTAAATAACTTCCTTGCTATGAGATAAAACAGTTCTTTATGTAGACCTTTATCATTCAAATAGAGGTACACAGGTTTCTACATCTGCATCCTTATCTGTATACTGCAATTTGCTATGAATTCCACAGGAGAGGGCGTTTCCCATTGCAACTCCTACACTCCTGGAAATTGAAATAAGAACACCGTGAATTCATTGTCCCAGGAAGGGGAAACTTTATTGACACATTCCTGGGGTCAGATACATCACATGATCACACTGACAGAACCACAGGCACATAGACACAGGCAACAGAGCATGCACAATGTCGGCACTAGTACAGTGTATATCCACCTTTCGCAGCAATGCAGGCTGCTATTCTCCCATGGAGATGATCGTAGAGATGCTGGATGTAGTCCTGTGGAACGGCTTGCCATGCCATTTCCACCTGGCGCCTCAGTTGGTCCAGCGTTCGTGCTGGACGTGCAGACCGCGTGAGACGACGCTTCATCCAGTCCCAAACATGCTCAATGGGGGACAGATCCGGAGATCTTGCTGGCCAGGGTAGTTGACTTACACCTTCTAGAGCACGTTGGGTGGCACGGGATACATGCGGACGTGCATTGTCCTGTTGGAACAGCAAGTTCCCTTGCCGGGCTAGGAATGGTAGAACGATGGGTTCGATGACGGTTTGGATGTACCGTGCACTATTCAGTGTCCCCTCGACGAACACCAGTGGTGTACGGCCAGTGTAGGAGATCGCTCCCCACAACTTGATGCCGGGTGTTGGCCCTGTGTGCCTCGGTCGTATGCAGTCCTGATTGTGGCGCTCACCTGCACGGCGCCAAACACGCATACGACCATCATTGGCGCCAAGGCAGAAGCGACTCTCGCTGAAGACGACACGTCTCCATTCGTCCCTCCATTCACGCCTGTCGCGACAACACTGGAGGCGGGCTGCACGATGTTGGGGCGTGAGCGGAAGACGGCCTAACGGTGTGCGGGACCGTAGCCCAGCTTCATGGAGACGGTTGCGAATGGTCCTCGCCGATACCCCAGGAGCAACAGTGTCCCTAATTTGCTGGGAAGTGGCGGTGCGGTCCCCTACGGCACTGCGTAGGATCCTACGGTCTTGGCGTGCATCCGTGCGTCGCTGCGGTCCGGTCCCAGGTCGACGGGCACGTGCACCTTCCGCCGACCACTGACGACAACATCGATGTACTGTGGAGACCTCACGCCCCACGTGTTGAGCAATTCGGCGGTACGTCCACCCGGCCTCCCGCATGCCCACTATACGCCCTCGCTCAAAGTCCGTCAACTGCACATACGGTTCACGTCCACGCTGTCGCGGCATGCTACCAGTGTTAAAGACTGCGATGGAGCTCCGTATGCCACGGCAAACTGGCTGACACTGACGGCGGCGGTGCACAAATGCTGCACAGCTAGCGCCATTCGACGGCCAACACCGCGGTTCCTGGTGTGTCCGCTGTGCCGTGCGTGTGATCATTGCTTGTACAGCCCTCTCGCAGTGTCCGGAGCAAGTATGGTGGGTCTGACACACCGGTGTCAATGTGTTCTTTTTTCCATTTCCAGGAGTGTATTAGAGTGTCATACTTCCGCGTATGGAACACAGGAATATAGCCTGAGTGCCTTCGTGTGCACACTTTTTAGTGTAAACTTGTTTTCGTTATCAGTGCTGGATCAGTAAAGAGGGCCTGTGCTACACAGATGGATTCCTTACAGCTTATTAAATAAGCGTCTGCAGGGTCACCTGACGTCTATCTTGAAAATCCTGCACCTCTGGTTCTTCACTATGAACGTATTTCTTTCCTCGGAGTCATCCAAACATGCAACCATTCGTGTTGCTTTTCTTTGTATACGTTCAACTGCATCTGTGAGTCGTATACAGTATGTGGCCCACAGACATCAGTGTAATAGGATGAGTCGCACTAGTGTTAATAAACACTCACCATTGTAGACTGTCTGCATTTTTCCCAGTACCCTTTTATTGTATCTACATTTATATCCTGTTAACTACCGTGATCTCTATGGTAGATACGTCTCGTTTCATCTGCCTATAGCAGGCAGTAAAAGTGATTGCTTTAATTAAATTTGTACCTCTGATTTAAAACAAGACGGCACATCTACTCCTCACTGAAATTTATCGTGTGTTGACTAGATACTTCCTTAACGTTTTTCAGTCACTGTTTCATAATAGATAATTGAATAATCTGCAAGAAGTCTGATTTTGCTGATAAAATTGCCTCCTGGCTCATTAACTTACAACATGAACAGCAAGGTTCCCATCACAGCTGAATTTACTTCTGTGTCTGTCCATGACTCTCCATCCAAGATAAGACGCCGAGTCCTCCAGGCCAAAAAGTTATTAATCGAGTTACAAATTTTGTTTCATACTTCAAATGACCGAACTTTCGACATTGGTCAGGTATTCAGTCAAATACTTTTTGGATGGGAAAAATTATTGCAGCAATCTGATTGACTTAATCCAAGAGTTTAATGTTGTCATACTGGAGTCGACACGATCTAAGTTTTAGAAATACAAGTTGGTCGGCATGCAGGGAGTCGAGGTATCTCACTACATTTGTGTCCTGAATATGTTTAAAATTCTGTTTCTTGTAGATAAGCCTGATACGTGAATTTTTCCCACTACTGTGTACAGTATTTAATTCGAGGGATGTAATGACTGTTATGGTTAAAAGGAAGTTCTAACTGAGCCACAAAACCTCTATCGAATCTAATATTCTATCAGGCCTTCGATCTTTAATCAATTTCAGTGATTTCTGCTCTCTCTCAACCCCATTGATATTACTATCTCCCATCTCGTAGTTATGTGAGAATTGAACTGGGTCGTTACCCTGGATAATTTTTTGCAATGGAACATTAGATAACAAAATTCTTTATTATAGAAGAAGCGATCGATTCACAGGTGCCGCCTTACGTCTCACCTCCACTGTACCCATCTCGCCATCTGCAAATTACATCGCCGCACGAAGCAAACAGGATAATGTGCTACTGCTCTGGGATTGTCAGGGCGTACAGATCTCAATCGCCACTTGCTCTCAGCTGCACCTATGTAGTGAAACCACAGTAGATTTAATCAATCAAAGTCTGGTCAGCGTCAGATCAATTAGTATAGTGTTATCCACATTTTTAGGGCCAGAGTACTTGAATCACTTCTGCCGCCCACGATCCTTGTCCATTGTACTCTTAAACCAACTGTTAGTTGTTTATGGTATTCAATCAATAACGTGTTTAGCACAATTTATGTCTCTTTCTTCTCTTTTGAAAAATAAATATTGTTAGAACTCTAGTAAATTTCCCTTCATTTTCAATCATTTATATAGCCCCCACAGGGTTAACTTTCAAGTTTAATCTCCGTCTATTCCACTACTGTCTTTGGCCATGTTCACATTTGTATTCCATGCATTATGAAAGTCTCGTAGCGTTTGCAATGCAACAAAAATCAATATTAGCCAGTCACTATAGTCGATTATGTTTTTCTAGTGTATGACATGATGCTCTATCTGCATCCCCCTGCTCCACTGTAACGGTATTTGTTTAGGCTCGTTCTTTTTTTCGTTCTCTCAGTTTGTCTTAGGAAGAAACATTAACTGACTGCTTATCATGGCGCATTCGTAAAGTTATAGAACAATTTAAATGTGGTACTGTCATTTTACATTTAATTTGAGAATTCACCGTCGTGGTTTAGGTATAAAGCATAAGTTAAACATTACTTGCACTCTTCTGTAGCACACAGTACTTCACACTTCCTACTTGTTAGTGTGCTTGCCAGCTTAGCATAGTATTTCAATCAATGTGTGTTTCTTACTGTTATAAGTTTGGTCCAGCGTGTTTTTGTGCATAATCTCCTTTAATCCAAAAATAAATGCCAGATGTCTGCTTAGCACTTAATTTTTGGGCCCATTATTTCTTAGTCGCGTGTTTTGTAACAATTTAGGCATGAAAATAGCATGGGAGCACCTACGTTCATAGTGCACAGTCATGTTTTGAAGGAGATGTCAGTCTATCTGTGTATGTGGAAATAACATGGTTACATTTGACATAAACACTGCATTCTTGTGTTGCTGCTGTATTTTTTCAGACAGTTTAGGTATGGAAATAACATTGTGACACTAGTCCAGCATTATATTGACAGGCGTATGTGTATTTTCACAAATGCTACAAACATTCCCTCAGGAAGTAATGACAATGAACCCATATTGTAGTGATATGCAAGTGAAGTATGTAACGCCCATGTAAAAATATCTGACTCTCACCTGAGTTGAATAAACACTTCTAGACATGCATCACACACTTTCATTTAAACGAGCAAAGTGGAAAAGTAAGGGCCTGCATAACTGAAGAACAACACAAGTACATAAGCAGATAACTTCGTGAAAGCAACTAGTCGTACTAGTAAGTGTTGGCTTCCCTTTTATAGTGACTGACATTTCAGTGGATCTGTTGCCCCGTATATGCATTAGTTATTTAACAGTGAATGCCATTATTAACCATTCAGTAGCGCATGAAATAATAACAATGCAGTGAAACAGTGCTACAATACAGAAAAAATCAGCAACCACTAACACAGGAACGGTCGTGGACTTAAACTGCACAATATCATCAAATAGAATATGTTACATTCAATCGTCTCCTTCCAGCCACGTGATACAATATGTAAACTTAATCATCAGATTCACTCTCATCTCAGCAAGATGGGAGAGCCAATTTTTAATCACACTTTCGATAAGCATGAATATGGAGAAGGGTCTGTGTATTAAATCACTATGCATCACAGGTTATTAATAATCAGTTTTATTATTCCTCATATACCAGAACCCACATAACAATAATGGCAGGAATCCTCTTCATGTAACTACACTCCTGGAAATGGAAAAAAGAACTCATTGACACCGGTGTGTCAGACCCACCATACTTGCTCCGGACACTGCGAGAGGGCTGTACAAGCAATGATCACACGCACGGCACAGCGGACACACCAGGAACCGCGGTGTTGGCCGTCGAATGGCGCTAGCTGCGCACCATTTGTGCACCGCCGCCGTCAGTGTCAGCCAGTTTGCCGTGGCATACGGAGCTCCATCGCAGTCTTTAACACTGTTAGCATGCCGCGACAGCGTGGACGTGAACCGTATGTGCAGTTGACGGACTTTGAGCGAGGGCGTATAGTGGGCATGCGGGAGGCCGGGTGGACGTGCCGCCGAATTGCTCAACACGTGGGGCGTGAGGTCTCCACAGTACATCGATGTTGTCGCCAGTGGTCGGCGGAAGGAGCACGTGCCCGTCGACTTGGGACCGGACCGCAGCGACGCACGGATGCACGCCAAGACCGTAGGATCCTACGCAGTGCCGTAGGGGACCGCACCGCCACTTCCCAGCAAATTAGGGACACTGTTGCTCCTGGGGTATCGGCGAGGACCATTCTCAACCGTCTCCATGAAGCTGGGCTACGGTCCCGCACACCGTTAGGCCGTCTTCCGCTCACGCCCCAACATCGTGCAGCCCGCCTCCAGTGGTGTCGCGACAGGCGTGAATGGAGGGACGAATGGAGACGTGTCGTCTTCGGCGATGAGAGTCGCTTCTGCCTTGGTGCCAATGATGGTCGTATGCGTGTTTGGCGCCGTGCAGGTGAGCACCACAATCAGGACTGCATACGACCGAGGCACACAGGGCCAACACCCGGCATCATGGTGTGGGGAGCGATCTCCTACACTGGCCGTACACCACTGGTGATCGTCGAGGGGACACTGAATAGTGCACGGTACATCCAAACCGTCATCGAACCCATCGTTCTACCATTCCTAGACCGGCAAGGGAACTTGCGGTTCCAACAGGACAATGCACGTCCGCATGTATCCCGTGCCACCCAACGTGCTCTAGAAGGTGTAAGTCAACTACCCTGGCCAGCAAGATCTCAGGATCTGTCCCCCATTGAGCATGTTTGGGACTGGATGAAGCGTCGTCTCACGCGGTCTGCACGTCCAGCACGAACGCTGGTCCAACTGAGGCGCCAGGTGGAAATGGCATGGCAAGCCGTTCCACAGGACTACATCCAGCATCTCTACGATCGTCTCCATGGGAGAATAGCAGCCTGCATTGCTGCGAAAGGTGGATATACACTGTACTAGTGCCGACATTGTGCATGCTCTGTTGCCTGTGTCTACGTGCCTGTGGTTCTGTGAGTGTGATCATGTGATGCATCTGACCCCAGGAATGTGTCAATAAAGTTTCCCCTTCCTGGGACAATGAATTCACGGTGTTCTTATTTCAATTTCCAGGAGTGTATATACAAAACCAAACTTTTTCCTTCTAATATGTTACCTTATACCATTCACAAAGCAGACCATGGAGTCCACGTGAATTCTAACATGGAATACAAAATAGAATGAAAAGATTATATTGCAGTACCTGAGTTGGTTCGATAAACGCTGTAATATCCTTCAGGCAGACAGGCACGTCTGAAGCAACAGACAGTGCTGCTAATGTCAGCCATATGAAATACAAGGTGAAACTCCAGCGCCGGCCGCGGTGGCCGAGTGGTTCTAGGCGCTTCAGTTCGGAACCACGCGACTGCTAGGATCGCAGGTTCGAATCCTGCCTCGGGCATTGGTGTGTGTGATTTCCTTAGGTTACTTAGGTTTAAGTAGTTCTAAGTTCTAGGGGACTGATTACCTCATATGTTAAGTCCCATAGTGCTGAAAGCCATTTGAAACTCTAACTGCACAATAAATTTGTATCTATGGAAATTTGTGCCGGAACGGGACTCGAACCCTGATTTCGTGGTTTACGCAAGCAGTCACTTTAATCCGTTCGGTTATCCGAGCACGTTCCAATGAAAGATTCTTAACTTCAATATGTCACCGATTTGTTCACATCCTATACTCGTACAGATACTGCGAATCTCGTAAAAAAGTACGGTTAAAGTCTGAGTCTTATTTGGAAGCATGAAATACTCTACTGCAGGGATCTCCAAACTTTTTAGTCTGCGGGCCACATTGACTCCTCCACGAAGTCATAAGGGCCAAGATCTACCTAGTGGGATTAAAGCACCCTAACACTCCATGATCACCGTAATGTAAGGCTAAAGGAAAGATTAAATCCCAAAAATCTAAGGTTTTGGGAATAGCTAGCACTGAAACGAACTACGATTTTTATTTAATTACATAATTTTGATTGGTGGACGGAGAATGGTCTGCCTGTTTATTGTGGATAGCCACAAGTTTAACCTTGACCTTCCGCTTTGTAAAGATAGAGCTCCGACAATGTCGTGGTGTATTGGTCGCGATAGGCCTCGAAACTCAATTGTTGGCAGTATAGGTACCACCTCAAATATTTGGCGGGCCGGATACCGGGGATGTCCGGCCAGCTAACGCGAGCCGGTTAGCCGGTCCTCCCGCGGGCCGTAGTTTGGAGACCCCTGCTCCACTGCAATGTCTGTGTCGGTTCGATGTACTCTGCAACGTCCTTCCGACGTGCACACACTCACAGGAGTATCGATACAGCTGCCAATGAGTAAAGCTTGTGAAATGTGGTAGGGGCAAAGGCTCTCCACCGTCCGTGTAGTGAACTGATATCATGTCACAATTTCTGGCAGAGCAATAGAGTACACCATTTTGGTGACAACGTTATTGCTTCTGGGAAGTGGCAGCAGACAGACGCTCTTAGCTACAGTAGCCTGCTGTCCATCTACATAGACCTAATATTAGCGTCAGGTATCCGTGTAGTTGCGTAATACGAGTATGAACATGTCCATCTTTTGTGCCCCTCTTCGTGGCATAAGACATTTGCTCTGGTCAACAACAGTTCCGTAATGATTGTAAATGCTTATATTTTACAAGCTTAATATTTGTGAGAACACACAAGGCCACAGGATTGAAGCTTGTAATGCTATTTGATTTTTTGAAATCATTCTGGCGAGGGCATTATTTCCGGTGATCTGAGTTAGTATGGTGACCACGTATTTGTTGAAGTTGTCTGACGTGATTCATCTCAACTGATATCACTCGCATGTAGTGGATGTTTGTATGGGGCTGTAAGTGATGGTCTCGTTTAACTTCTCGTGTTCTTCCTGCTCCATAGCTTTCAGCCAAATGATGACTCTGGCTTTCAAAAGATCTTGTCGAAGTACCTCGCCGATATCATTAGGACCTACTAATTTTCTGAGCTATCATTCGTCTAAATTACACGATTATCCACCTTATATCTCCTTGCTTCGTGACGAAAGTTCGATTAAGCGAACTGGACGGGGTCGGAATCCACATTCCCGATTCGTATTTCTTAGTGGTAACATCATTTTCTCTGTTCTTCTCAGTTCATTTGGAACCTTATATGAAAATAAAGTTGATGCACTGAAGCGCTGAAACTGGTAGCTACACAATAAATGACATCTCATGTACGGCGATAAGTGTTTCATTTTCTTACAATAGCAAATACTTTATCATCTTTACTTGCAGTTTGGCACGGTTGTGCAGATGGGTGGATGTAACTGTTTAGCATGTTCCTTGAAAGACGTGTGTTGTTATAATAAACAATAAGTGCTCACTTATATAGGGATTGTTAAGCGTTTAAATCTCCAAATTATGCAAAAAGTATAATGCCTATACAGTATAAAATAAATGGATTTTAATACCTACTCTGAATTTTTCTTTTGTTTCCTTTACTGCTTGCTCAATATACAGACTGAATAACATCGGGGAGAGGATGCAACCCTGTCTCACTCCATTCCCAATCACTGCTTCCCTTTCACGCCCCTCGACTCTCGTAACCGTCATCTGGTTTCTCTTCAAATTGTAAATAGTCTTCTGCTCCTTATATTCCACCCCCTCCCCCCACCTTCAGCATTTGAAAGACAGTATTCCAGTCAACATTTTTTTTTCTTTATTGAATTTCAATTCCCCCCGAAGGGGGCGGGCTGGCAGCAGCTTAGTATGCTGCTCTTCAGCCTACAGATTTTGCGAGAAAGTTCAAGAGAATTAATAATGAAAAACAGGCGATAAAATCGGAAACTTAAAGAGTAACATGGCGAAAAGAAATCGTGGAACTTAAAACAAACAACAGAGGGATGATGATGCTAATAAAATACATACGAAGCAGACAGGGAAAACAATAGACAGACAATTAAAAAACACGGCGACAGTCTGGATTCTGTTCGCAGAAGACATAAAATTCACACCTAGCGACAGCATGGTTTCTGTTCGCAACACGAGAAAGACAAACAACACTGAATAGTCACTGGAACATTGCACTAAAAAGTTGGCAAATGTGACGTACCACAGTCGAGAGCAGGTGGGGGGAAACTGGACAGAAGATGGGAAAACAAAAAAGGGGGCAAAGGAGAGTAAAAGCGAAGGGGGAAAGCGGGAAAGGAGCTGATGGAGGATGAGGACCCATAAGAGGGGTGGGGGGCAGACGCGACAGGGAGTGGGGTAGGCAGAGGAGGGGAATACAAAAGGACTTGGGGGGGGGGAGAAGGGAGGTAGGGAGAGGTTTAGTGGGGAGAAAACAGGACAGAAGGGGGGGAAGAGGGAGCCCAGGGAAAGGACAGAGGAAAGGAGGGGGAGTGAGGATCAGAGTTGATAGGAAGGATAAATGGAGGGAGAGAGGGCATCGTCCGGGAGGGGAAGTTGATGGAAGCCACCTTGGGAAAGGAGATGGTGGGTGTAGAGATGGAGGGTAGGGGGGAGACAACGGTGAAGACGTGGCAGGGGGCGGGGATGGGAGAGGAGAGGAGCAACCAGGGGGTGGGGGGTTCAAGAGGGCGGGAGGTGTAGAGGATGCGGATATGTTCGAGGAATAGGAGCAGATGGGGGAAAGGAATGAGATCATAGAGGATCCGTGTGGGGGAAATCAACATTTTCGAAAGCTTTACTTGAGTCTACAAATGATAACCTGTCTTCTACGAGAACACAGGGATCCAAACTCATCTTCCTCGAGGTCATCTTCCACCTGTTTTTCCATTCTTCTGTAATGAATTAGTATTTTGGAACCATAACTTATGAAACTGATGGTCCGGTGATTTTCACACTCGTCAGCACCTGCTTTCTTTGGAACAGGAATTATATTTTCTTGAAGTCTGAGTGAGCAGTGCTTGGCTCATATTCCCACCATCATGTATTTTTCATCCTGTTTTTAACATACTTCCACCTCAATACGTTAATTTAAATTACTACTATGAGTTGCTGCTTTGCCTGACCATTAGTGGCCTTAGCAGCGTGTATCGATATATCCCCTCTCGTAGTATCTTTGCTCGACTGCTATGACTTCCCGGTCGCTGTCTGTCGTAAGAGAGTTCGGGTCGCGAGTTCAGGCTGCCAGTCAGTTGGAACGCGTCTGGAGCGCAGTCTTGACCTGCCATTCGGGGAGTTGCAATGTGGCACTAGTGTAGTTGGGTTGGAGCAGCGGTGAGGTCTGCGTCGACATGGGTCGCCCGACCATTGCCGCTACGCATCACTTGAGCCGGGCCACGGTCTTGGTGGATCGCCATCGGTCGTCCTACCGGACGGCGCGTTTTGGCTCGCCGATTGTTCATGGGTCGGCTGTGTGTATATGCATCGACTCCCAACTTGTCTTCGTGCGTGCTTAGTTACTGTTGGGTATCGTTCAGGTCTTCGTGCAAGTGTTTGTCAGTTTGTGTGTGTAGTTGGCGTTATTTCCACTGACGACTATTTTAGATGTTGTCGGCATTCTGAAGGAGTCGGTCGATTGCTGTGGACCAGGGAAGTTATCTCCACGCGGTGCAGTCGGCTGGGTCCGCTGGCGGTCCCTGCGCAGTGTCGGAGCGTGTGTGGAGCCGTCCGATCATTACGAGCTTAATAGTTCACCGACCCAGGACGTCAAAGTTGAGTAGTGGTTTCAACTACCAAAGCCACGTCCATTCATATTGTGGTGGTTCGTTTCGGTGGTTCGATGTTGGGGAGATTTTCCTGTGAGCAACGCCGAGTGTTTCTATTGATGAAATTTAGTGGCCATGAGGTGCAATTAACTATATTGGTTGACTACAATTCAAGTGCACCAGCGGAATTTTTGTAGCCGTTAGTGTTTTGGTTACCTGCCCTGGTCACTAACGTAATTTCAGGCAGCGTCCTTTCCTCATCTGTTGTCGCTGTCCAACAATGTGTGTAGATTTGACAGCTAATACATATTTCATTGTGGATAATCACGTTCGTAATTTTTGTGTGTGAGTTCTCATGTGCCGATTGGTGGCAAGCAAGTGGTTGTGTCGGTTGGTCCGTGGCTGTTCCTTGGTTGGGTTCCGACGGATCAAGTGTAGTTGGGCTCACCACCTGTCTCACCTAAGTAAACGAGGGCAGACCGACCTCCCTGGAGGCTTCTGAGTGCCGTTTCTTTATTGTCCTTCTCACCGGTGTTTAATTGTGTGTTTATCATAGCCAATGATTTAAAAATTCTTGCTTTTACTGGATTTTATGTATTTTTGAATTTTGGAAAATCAATTGCAGGCCTTCAGCCACTTAAATCCTTATTTAAAAAGTAAAAAATTAAAAAATAGAAAACATTTCGGCCTTCTGCCTTTGAAAGTTTAAGGTAATTTACTTTAAAATCTTGAAAATTTTATTGTGGGTCTTCAGGCGTTTGTATTTGATCTTGTTTACGTTTGTCTATAAATCCTTGCCCTGAGGCACTTAGCCTCGCTGTTAATTATTTTATTTGCAATTTTTACTGGATGTTTTGCCACTTGAGATTTATCTTGTTGCTTTATGATTTCTTGTTTGGAGGCCTTCAGCCGTGAATTAATTGCCTTTTGAAACTAGAAGTTCTCAAGGTTCGGCTATGTGCCGTTTTGGTCTAAAGGTGTTACTAAATTACAATAAATTACATTTTTGAGTGAACCTAACCGACACCTTATTTGGCCCTTTCCACAATCCTAATCACCTGTTCTGCCCAACGGGTATAGCGGGCGTATCACTGAGGGTATTTCATCTGTCTCACACATCTTGCTTACCAGATGGAAGATTTCTGTCATGAGTGCTGTCCCAGGGCTATCAGTAGTTTTAACGGAATGTTGTGTACTTCCGGGGTCTCGTTTCGAGTTAGGTCTTTCAGTGCTCCGAGAAATTTTTCACGCAGTATTGTATCTCCCATCTCATCTTCATCTATGTCCTCTTTCATTTCCATAATGCTGCCCTGAAAAACATGTCCATTGCATAGACCCTTCATATGTCCCTTCCACCTTTCTGGTTCCTCTTCTTTGGTTAGGACTGGTTTTCCATCTCAGCTCTTGATATTCATAAAGGTGTATCTCTGTTCTCCAAAGGTCTCTTCAACTTTTCTGTGGGCTGTATTTATCTTAGCCCTTACATTTGAGGGGGTTAGCAGTAAACAATGGTAAGGGACAGTCTGGGAGAAACAGAGATATTAATTGTGAAATGTCATGTTTCATTCATGTTAGTAAAAATGTTCCACGAAAAACCAATAGTTGGCACCACTTTGTTAATTTTCAGATTTTCGCTGTTGGCAGCTTTTATGATTCGCGGGCAAGTAAACAATGGCAGGTGCCTGAAACATGGCGGCAAATGAGAGTGAAGTGTTCAACGTTTGTGTGAAAAACAAGCTTTTCACTGAGTTTTTGAAAGAGTGTGGAGATGATCTGATGTAGACCTGGAATACGTTCCTCAAGAAGAAAGCACCTCCAGAGTTGTTGATAATCAGGTAAATATGAATATTTATTTCTGCAAGTAAACAGTGTAAAGCTGCGTCCCTCTAAGTTATTTACATTAATTTACTTGACAGTGTGATGCCAATAATGTTAAGGGCTAGCCTTAATATTACTTACTTGCCGTAGTACGCAATCCAGATTAGTTTTCTATGAAGTATTGCGGTATCTGTAAATGTAGCTATATGTTCATACCTCGCCTTCTAACAGCAATCGCTATTGAGTTATGGATCTGCTATTATGGAGTTTCTCTCTTCCACATGCTTATTTTTCAAGATTTTTTTTCTAGAGAAGGTGTGTAAGAATGTCGATGTATATATTACATAATGAAAACTAGTGTGCATGTATAGTTTTTTGCATTTCATTGTTTTTAGAACTGTGCAGAATGTTATGACTTTGATGTTTTTGTGGGATCAGAGGCTTCTTGGAGGTAGATATTCCTCCGAAGATACATGAAGTAGTGACAGTGATGAAGCAGACATTAAACACGTTAACGATCAATAGAGCATACGGAAAGGAGGAAAGAGGCTAAAACGTGGCAGTATGCAAGAGCAGATGAAGAGAAACCGGAATGAGGGAAAGCAGTATACGAAATACAGAGGAAAGTGTAGTGTTGTTGCAAAAAGGACAGGCCTGCCATACCAATGCCCTAAAAATGTTTCCAGCTTATCACTGAAGTAGATAAACAAGCAATTTTCTGAAATTTCTGGGAAATGAATTGCTATGATACTCAAAATGCTTACCTACGAAGTTGTTTGCGATGAAAAAATTATCAGAAAGAATTCTAAACAGGAGATATCTAGACCCAGTCAAACAATCCTATATATAGTGAAAACTGCCAGAAAGGATGTCATGGTTTACAAAATTTCATTTCTTAACATGCATGGACTTCAGAAAAATAGAGGGCGTGTGGAGAATGTCTTGAAACTATTGAAAAATTCTGCCTTTTCACCTACTTCTGATGGAAGAGGTTGGCATACCAGTCACACTAGAATATATTCAAAGGATGTTATCAACGGTGTGAAAGCATTTATTGACAAACTTCCAACGTATCGGAGTCACAACACTCGAAAATATTCACCGTGAGAGTACTTAAGTATGAAATATTCCATGCAGCTATATTATGACAAGTACAGTAGATTCCCGTTAATCCGAACTAATTGGGATCGGTCCTTGTTCGGATTACCGATTTGTTCGAATTAGGCGTAATAACGGTGACGAGTTTCTGGAATGAAGTATGTCAAGCAGATAAGTAGGTACGCCACGGTAACAAATGTGAACAAGTGTGGGAACAACGGCTCACTCTCACTCCCTGCCCTTGTTGTTGTGCATTTTTGAGACCTTTGTAGTGTCTAACGTCAGCGCACTGCCAGTTGGCTCGCAAAGCGCTTGGTTATGTTAGTTATCCATTGCTGGCGTGAGTAACAGTTGTGTTGTATACGTTCAGGTGTAGTGGTGTACGTATTTTTGTCATGAGTAAACGGAAACATACAACGTTAACTCTCAAAGAAAAACTGAATTCTTTGAAGCGGATAGACAATGGTGAGAATGTATCTAAACTGGCAACGGACTGGGTGATGGTAAATCAATCATTTGCGATTGGAAGAAGAATCGAGTGAAGCTTGAACAGTCCTGTGCAACGTCTTCGGCAGACTTTGAAACGCCGGCCAGTGTGGCCAAGCGGTTAAAGTCTGGAACCGCGTGACCGCTACGGTCGCAGGTTCGAATCCTGCCTCGGGCATGGATGTGTGATGTTTTAGGTTAGTTAAGTTTAAGTAGTTCTAAGTTCTAGGGGACTGATGACCTTAGAAGTTAAGTCCCATAGTGCTCAGAGCCATTTGAACCATTTGAACCAAGACTTTGAAACAGTCCCAGTACGATAAAGTACGATAAAAAATTTGGTTATTCATTGTTTAAACTTAATGTTTTCTTGCCAATTTTTCTAATACATGTTTTCTGTATTGTGTAAATTAAAATAGTGTGCATGTACAGCAGTTTACCGCACAGTTTTCCATACTTAGACTAAAATTTTTCACGTTCGGATTAAACGAACGTTCGGATTACCGGGGTTCGGATTAGCGGTATTCTGCTGTACGTCGAGGAATGTCACTCGGCAAGCAAACGTTAAGCGAGGAATTCAATATATGTCTCAAGAGCCCTAAAATTGACACCTGTCATCAGCGTGATTGAATTTATGTAGCGATCAAGGATGCTGAGAAATGTAAAAACGAAACTGAAATACATTCATTGCGACTGAAGCAGGAGATTCATCATCGAAAAGCAAAAGTTGGGAATCTGCAGTACGTGAAGCAATGAAAGTAGCAAAACAAGGAAAAAATGTTCCTCTAATCACGTTCGATTTGCCACAGACACTACCCACGCCTAAACTGACGATTGGACTAATGTTTTATAAGCATGAAATATGGTGCTATAATTTTAGTGTCCATTCCTGTGCAGATAACCAAGGATTTTTTTCTCTGGGATGAAGCAACAGCTAAAAGGGAACCAGACGAAAAAGCAAACTGTTTAAATATGTACTTTGAAAAGAATAACGTCAGAAGTGAAAAGTTGATTGCGTTTTCCGACAACTGTGGCGGACAAAACAAGAATTGTACCGTAGTGGCGTTTTGGCTATACCTGTTCAAGTTTGGTCGTTTCAGATGCATCGAGCACACCTCAATGGGGACATAGCATGCTACCTAGTGACAGAGACTTTGCTCAAGTGTGTATGGGCCTGATCATTGGGAAGAAATTCTAAGAATATCCCAGCGAAAGAAGACATTCATGGTAGGTCGTATAACTCCAGAATGTATCTACAGCTTCTCGGCACTGAAACAGCTGTTCCACCAACCACAAGCATCAACTGCTAAAAGCAAATTCAGAATTAGAAGTTGTGTTCGACTCGTTATTTTCTGCTGAGATACAAGGTCCCACCCCAACATTAATGTTTAGTGATACATACAATGGTTGCCTAGAATCTGTTGCCGTATCAAAACATGGAAGACCTGCAATCAGTTATTTCCTTACAGAGCTTAAAGCGAAATATTCTGGGTCTCTTCCTGTTAAAGGAGATTAACCGAAAGACATTCTCTCAAGCTTAAAATGGATACCTCCAGTATACCACGATTGGTACAGCTCACTCCAAGCAGAAGGAGGTACTGTGCTTTAGCAACAAGAAGACGAAGAAGAAAGATACACTATGATATCAAAAGTATCTGGACACCCCCAAAAATTACGTTTTTCATATTAGGTGCATTGTGCTTTCACTACAATCAGGTACGCCATATCTGCGACCGCAGTAGTCGTTAGACATCGTGAGAGAGCAGAATGGGGCGCTCCGCGGAACACACAGGCTCCGAACGTAGTCAGGTGATTGGGTGTCATTTGTGTCATACGTCTGTACGCGAGGTTTCCACACTCCTAAACATCCCTAGGTCCACTGTCTCCAATGTGATAGTGAATTGGAAACGTGAAAGGTACAGCACGAAAGCGTACAGGCCGACCTCGCCTGTTGACTGACAGAGACCGCCGACAGTTGAAGAGGATCATAATGTGTAATAGGCAGACGTCTATCCAGACCATCACACAGGAATTCGAAACTGGATCAGGATCCACTGCAAGTACTATGGCAGATCGGCAGGAGGTGAGATAACTTGGATTTAATTGTCGAGCGGCTGCTCATAAGCCACACATAACGCCGGTAAGTGCCAAACGACGCCTCGCTTGGTGTAAGGAGCGTAAACATTGGACGACTCAACAGTGGAAAAACGTTGTGTGTTGTGACGAATCGCGGTACAAAATGTGGCGATCTGTCAAAGACAGCAAAGGACATGGAAGAGCAGTTAAAGGGGATGGACAGTGTCTTGAAAGGAAGATATAAGATAAACATCAACAAAAGCAAAACGTGGATAATTGAATGTAATCGAATCAAATCAGGTGATGCTGAGGGAATTAGATTAGGGAATGAGACACTTAAAGTAGTAAATGAGTTTTGCTGTTTGTGAAGCAAAATAACTGATGATGGACAAAGAAGGGAGGATATAAAATGTAGTCTGGCAATGACAAAATGAGCGTTTCTGAAGAATAATTTCTTAACATCGAGTATAGATTTAAGTATAAGGAACTTCTTTCAGAAAGTAATTTTATGGAGTTTAGCCATGTATGGAAGTGAAACATGGACGATAAACAGTTTAGACAAGAAGGGAATAGAAGCTCTTGAAATGTGGTGCTAAGGAAGAATTCTGGAGATTAGATGGGCAGGTCACGTACTAATGACGAAGTACTGAATAGAACTGAGGAGGATGTACAACAATAACATGAATTCTTTTTATATCTGTCGCTATCATTAGTTATATTACATTTATCATTATTATTATTATTACTCTTTAGAAAGAGTACTCTACGGCATTAGCGACTTACAAAGCCTCCATTTATAGCGAATCTCTCGACATGCGTAAAGTCCCAAGCGATTCCTGTATATAAGTAAGGTAAAAGATTGGGGCCCCCAAAATTACAGTGCAATACAATATCCTTAACACCGGTTTGTTGCAGAATCCTTGAACAAATTGTCGGTTTGAATATAATATATTTCGTTGAGAGGGAAAGGTTATGTCCACAAATAAGCAAGGGTTTAGGAGACATCGCTCTTGCGAAACACTCAACTTGCCTTTTTCTGACATGGGATCCTGCGAACCATGGATGAAGAGCAAGAGGGATTTTCCTTCTTTTTTTTTATCTTTGAGTCAACAGTCTTCTGTCTGGTTTGATGCGGCCCACAACTAATTCCAGTCCTGTGCCAACCTCTCCATCTCACAGCAGAGTAGCAGTTGCACCCTACGTCCTCGGTCGACCGGGGTGGCTGAGAGGTTCTAGGCGCTACAGTCTGGAACCGCGCGACCGCTAAGGTCGCAGGTTCGAATCCTGCTTTGGGCATGGATGTGTGTGATGTCCTTAGGTTAGTTAGATTTAATTAGTTCTAATTTCTAGGAGACTGATGACCTTAGAAGTTAAGTCCTATAGTGCTCAGAGCCATTTGAACCTACGTCCTCGATTATTGGTTGCATGTATTCCAATCACTGTCTTTCTCTACAGTTTTTACCCTTAAAGCTCTCTCTAGTACAATGTAACGTATTCCTCGTTGCCTTTACAGACGTCCTACTATCATGTCCCTTCTTCTCGCCAGTGTTTTCTATATATTCTTTTCCTCGCCAATTCTGCGGATAATCTCCTCATTCCTTACGTTATCCGTCCACCTAATTTTCGACATTCTTCTGTAGCACCACATCTCAGAGGGTCCGATGCTCTTCTGGTTTCCTCACAGTTCATGTCTGACAACCATACAGTGTTGTTCTGCAGACGTAGATTCTCAGAAATTTCTTCCTCGAGTTAAGACCTACATTTGATACTCGACCAGGCCTCCAATGCACTCTTTCGACCTATCCAACTATTCCTAGATTTCCGTGAAGCGTATGACACGTTGTCACAACGTCCACTGTAATCGAAGGTACGAACATACGGAAAAGATTGCCAGGTATGTGAGTGGCTCGAATACTTCTGAAGTATCAGAACCCAATACACTCTCCTCGACGACGAGTGTTCATCAGAGGCATGGATATCGCCACGAATGCCCCAGGGCAGTGCGACACGACTATTGCTGTTTTATGTACACATAAATGATCTGCCGGACAGGATAAGCAGCAGTCTGTGGCTGTTCGCTGGTGATACTGTGTTGTGCGGGAAGGTGTCATTGGGAAGGTGTCACCATTGAGTGATTTGGAGGAAGGTACAAGTGGTAATCGAATACAGGAAAACCGAAACAGCTATTAGTCATCCTATTAAAACCGGCGATTTACTTGAGGACAATATTATGGAAATTGAAGAGGATGTAGATGAAGATGAAATGGGAGAAACGATACTGCGTGAAGAGTTTGACAGAGCACTGTAAGACCTGAGTAGAAAAGGCCTCGGGAGTAGACAACATTCCATTGGAACTAATGGCGGCCTTGGGAGAGCCAGTACTGACAAAACTCTACCATCTGGTGAGTAAGATGTATGAGACAGGTAACATATCCTCAGACTTCAAGAAGAATACACTCCTGGAAATTGAAATAAGAACACCGTGAATTCATTGTCCCAGGAAGGGGAAACTATATTGACACATTGCTGGGGTCAGATACATCACATGATCACACTGACAGAACCACAGGCACATAGACACAGGCAACAGAGCATGCACAATGTCGGCACTAGTACAGTGTATATCCACCTTTCGCAGCAATGCAGGCTGCTATTCTCCCATGGAGACGATCGTAGAGATGCTGGATGTAGTCCTGTGGAACGGCTTGCCATGCCATTTCCACCTGGCGCCTCAGTTGGACCAGCGTTCGTGCTGGACGTGCAGACCGCGTGAGACGACGCTTCATCCAGTCCCAAACATGCTCAATGGGGGACAGATCCGGAGATCTTGCTGGCCAGGGTAGTTGACTTACACCTTCTAGAGCACGTTGGGTGGCACGGGATACATGCGGACGCGCATTGTCCTGTTGGGACAGCAAGTTCCCTTGCCGGTCTAGGAATGGTAGAACGATGGATTCGATGACGGTTTGGATGTACCGTGCACTATTCAGTGTCCCCTCGACGATCACCAGTGGTGTACGGCCAGTGTAGGAGATCGCTCCCCACACCATGATGCCGGGTGTTGGCCCTGTGTGCCTCGGTCGTATGCAGTCCTGATTGTGGCGCTCACCTGCACGGCGCCAAACACGCATACGACCATCATTGGCACCAAGGCAGAAGCGACTCTCATCGCTGAAGACGACACGTCTCCATTCGTCCCTCCATTCACGCCTGTCGCGACACCACTGGAGGCGGGCTGCACGATGTTGGGGCGTGAGCGGAAGACGGCCTAACGGTGTGCGGGACCGTAGCTCAGCTTCATGGAGACGGTTGCGAATGGTCCTCGCCGATACCCCAGGAGCAACAGTGTCCCTAATTTGCTGGGAAGTGGCGGTGCGGTCCCCTACGGCACTGCGTAGGATCCTACGGTCTTGGCGTGCATCCGTGCGTCGCTGCGGTCCGGTCCCAGGTCGACGGCCACGTGCACCTTCCGCCGACCACTGGCGACAACATTGATGTACTGTGGAGACCTCACACCCCACGTGTTGAGCAATTCGGCGGTACGTCCACCCGGCCTCCCGCATGCCCACTATACGCCCTCGCTCAAAGTCCGTCAACTGCACATACGGTTCACGTCGACGCTGTCGCGGCATGCTACCAGTGTTAAAGACTGCGATGGAGCTCCGTATGCCACGGCAAACTGGCTGACACTGACGGCGGCGGTGCACAAATGCTGCGCAGCTAGCGCCATTCGACGGCCAACACCGCGGTTCCTGGTGTGTCCGCTGTGCCGTGCGTGTGATCATTGCTTGTACAGCCCTCTCGCAGTGTCCGGAGCAAGTATGGTGGGTCTGACACACCGGTGTCAATGTGTTCTTTTTTCCATTTCCAGGAGTGTATAATAATTCCAATCCTAAAGAAAGCAGGTGTTGACAGATGTGAAAATTACCGAACTATCAGTTTAATAAGTCATAGCTGCAAAATACTAACGCGAATTCTTTACAGACGAATGGGAAAACTGGTAGAAGCCGACCTCGGGGAAGTTCAGTTTGGGTTCCGAACAAATGTTGGAACACGTGAGGCAACACTAACCCTACGACTTATCTTAGAAAATAGATTAAGGAAAGGCCAACCTACGTTTCTAGCATTAGTAGACTTAGACAAAATTTCTAGTTTGTGTGATGAATAGCAGCTTGCTCTAAATGTAAGGAATTGTAAGTTGACAAAATTTCTACTTTGTGTGATGAATAGCAGCTTGCTCTAAATGTAAAAAATTGTAAGTTAACACAGGTAGGTGGGAACAACAAGCCTATAATATTCGGCTACAGTACAAGTAGTCTCCTGTTTGACACAGTCGTCTCGATTAAATATCCTGACCCTACATTGCAAAGCAATAAGAATTTGGATGAGCATGCAAGGACTGCAGTAGGGAAGGTGAATGGTCGACATCGGTGTACTGGGAGGATACTAGGGAAGTGTAGTTCACCTGTGAAGGGGTTCGCATATAGGACACTAGTGCGACTCAGTATTGTGATCTGTTCGTGTGTTCGGGAACACGTCATAGTACTGTTTAGTCGCATTGTCTCTATAGAAACTCAATACTAATATTATTTAATAATATTAAAATTGTTATCTCTTACGCAACAATGATGCAAAAATGTTACTGTGTGAAACCCTGGGCCTGTGTAAAAGACAGCCTGATGACCGTAATCACATCAGGTTAAATAAATAAAAAATTAAGTAGAGATTCTGGTACGAAAAGTGGATGACAGGTCGACAGCCAGTGGAAGAAAAGGTATTTCGTTCACAAAGCAGTGATATAAAAATTACTCACCTCCCATATTCTTTTGGGTCATCAGGTTGGATTAAAAGTTGAGACAGAAAAGATTCAGCAAAGAGCAGCGGTTTCCGTCGTAGTATCGTTTGGTAAACTAGTAATGCGAAGAAGTGGGTTCAAATGGTTCAAATGGCTCTGAGCACTATGGGACGTAGCATATGTGGTCATCAGTCCCCTAGAACTTAGAACTACTTAAACCTAACTAACCTAAGGACATCACACACATCCACGCCTGAGGCAGGATTCGAACCTGCGACCGTAGCAGTCGCGTGGTTCCGGACTGAGCGCCTAGGAAGAAGTGGGAAGTGATGGCGATAGCAAGGAATGAGAATGGAGTGGCAACGTTTGTATGTGTTAGAGGGAAAGTTTTATAAACAGTAGAAAGTTTCAACTATGTACGGAGCATAACGGAAGTGATAGGGAAGAGTGATAATGACAGTAGTGAAAGAGGGAGACAAGCCGATGGTTTCGTAGCGTATGAAGCCTGATCTGGACGGTATGTACCATCGAAGTACAAGGAAGTGTTACACCGAGTATATTATGCTCTAATAATCACGTATGCGTCAGCAATGTGGGTAATGAAAAATAGGGTAATCAGGATACATGCTTGCCAGATGAAATTTCAGAACATCAGAACGGTAACTACTAGAACAGACAGAGTAAGGAATGAGACAGTGTCTGAAATATTGAAAGAAATGCCCATGCAAGAGACTATAGGAAAAACAAGATTAAGATGATACGGGCATGTCAAAAGAGCGGGAGTTGGTAGGATACCGAGACAGGCCCATGACCACAGACCAAGAGGAAAACTGAGAGAGAGATGGATCGTTGGAGTGAAGGAATATGTAAAGAAGAGAAGAGAAGAGAAGAGTGAGACGGGGTGGAGACAGAAAAATGGCAGGAGGACAGGTAGAGCCTGGCATGCTTATGCTCTAATCAGAACCTGCTAGGGGCTGAAAACTGTAGAACATGATGATAATGATTGTTTGTTAAGCGCGATAACATTAAGGGGGGTAGGACGTCAAACGGGCCGACTTGGAGCAGGAGAGGCACCACAGAACATTTTATTATCTACTATCTATATTTTTACAAGTAAATCCATAAAACTTTGTCAGCATGACCAAGAAGGATTCAGGATTCACACTCATAGCAGTGGAAGTGCAAAAACATAACAAAATAATTTTTTTTAGATATGAAATTTCATCATTTTTTCACTTACTGTTGGCTGCAATTGTTGCTATAGGTACGTTTTTCTTCACAACTAAGAGAGATTCTTTGATGAATTTTGTACAGCATACAAACCATACATGCAGGTGTATGATACTCTGTTAGAAACTGTGGTAAAAATTGGGATAATTAACTACAAAATTTGATTTTTTTCTAAACATAAAGTTTAAAATATAACAGCTCATTCGTTTTTTCATTAATTAAATACATTCTAGAGTTTCAGACACCTGTAAGTATGGTTTGTATGCTGTGCAAAATTCAGTCTCTCTTACTTACGAAGAGAAGTGTACCTATAGCAACAAATGCAGGCAATAGTAAGTGAAAAAAGGATGAAATTTCACATGTAAAAAAATTATTTTGTTATGTTTTTGAACTTCCGGTGCTACGAGCGTGATTCCTAAATCCTTCCGGGTCGTGCTGACAAAGTTTTATGAATTTACTTGAAAAAGTATAGACAGTGGAAATTAAAATGTCCTGTGGTGCCTCTCCTGCTTCAAGTCGGCCCGTTTGAAGTCCTACCCCCCTTAAAAGCATGTTCAACGAACTCCAGTGAGAGCCGCTACATTAGGTATTATGCATGACGGAATTGTTTGCCGTAAAATTTCCGAAAGGAAGTGTCGGGTAGTATTTTAGATCTTGCCATATACCGCTCGCCAAATGAGCACGACGAGGAAATCAGAGAAATTAATGCTGATATGGAGGTTTATCGACAGTCGTTTTTCCCATCAGCCATCCTCGAACAGAACAGAGAAAGGAGGGTATCGAGGTGATACGAAGAAAACGCTACATCACACACCGTAAGGTGGTTACTCGAGTATACAAAGCCATTTTCTCCAGAAACGAAACAGGAGGTAACACATCGATGCTCGCCTCGCGTAGCAGAGTGTCCACGCGAACATTTATGTGTGTGAGGATTGCTGTGTTGATAAACATGTTACATTTTTCGTTTCGGACCGATTTGGAACTGAGTGCCGGCTCGAGTAATGCGAAGCAATCGCTCGTCAGCGAAATCTATTAGGGAGGAAGCTCCGTGCGGAGTGTTGCGCTGAGGCGGGCAGAGTGGGAGAGAGAGAGCTGTTTGTTGTGTGGGTGGCAGGGGGCGGCAGCCGCCGCCAGTGTTTGCCTTTGCCCGCGCCCGCTGTTGGGCGGTGGGCGGGGGCAGAGAGGAGGCGGCCGTGTTTATTGCCGCGGCCGGGCTATTTCACGCGTGGACAGGCGGCGCACCACGCACTGCCGTGGCGCCCGCGGCTGCCGCTCTGCGCTCCGCCTCCACAGCAGGTGAGGCCGCCCCGCACGCTCCCCGAGTGACCTCCTGTGTACCCACGCGGATGCTTCCTCAGAATGCCTCTGGGCAGGCATCACCAACTGATATCTCCAGTCCACTACATAACAGCCTAGATGCTTGCCCGTTACGAGCCTATGTCTTGCGAAATTCTATACCGGCGATGGCAAGAAAAGTGATAATGGAAAAGACAGACATCGAATACGAGATAACCGAAACAGCTGTTAGTCATCCTATTAAAACCGGCGATCTACTTGAGGACAATAATATGGAAATTGAAGAGGATGTAAGTGAAGATTAAATGGGAGAAACGATACTGCGTGAAGAGTTTGACAGAGCACTGAAAGACCTGAGTCGAAACAAGGCCCCGGGAGTAGACAACATTCCATTGGAACTAATGACGGCCTTGGGAGAGCCAGTCCTGACAAAACTCTACCATCTGGTGAGCAAGATATATGAGACAAGTGAAATACCCCCAGACTTCAAGAAGAATATAATAATTCCAATCCCAAAGAAAGCAGGTGTTGACAGATGTGAAAATTACCGAACTATCAGTTTAAAAAGTCACGGCTGCAAAATACTAACACGAATTCTTTACAGACGAATGGAAAAACTGGTAGAAGCCGACCTCGGGGAAGATCAGTTTGGATTCCGCAGAAATGTTGGAACACGTGAGCCAACACTAACCCTACGACTTATCTTACAAAATAGATTAAGGAAAGGCAAACCTACGTTTCTAGCATTTGTACACTTAGAGAAAGCTTTCGACAATGTTGACTGGAATACTCTCTTTCAAATTCTGAAGGTGGCAGGGTAAAAGACAGGGAGCGAAAGGCTATTTACGATATGTACAGAAACCAGATGGCAGTTATAAGAGTCGAGGGGCATGAAAGGGAAGCAGTGGTTGGGAAGGGAGTGAGACAGTGTTGTAGCCTGTCTCCGATGTTGTTCAATCTGTATATTGAGCAAGCAGTAAAGGAAACAAAAGAAAAATCCGGAGTAGGTATTAAAATCCATGGAGAAGAAATAAAAATGTTGAGGTTCGCCGATGACATTGTAATTCTGTCAGAGACAGCAAAGGACTTGGAAGAGCAGTTGAACGGAATGGACAGTGTCTTGAAAGGAGGATATAAGATGAACATCAACAAAAGCAAAACGAGGATAATGGAATGTAGTCGAATTAAGTCGGGTGATGCTGAGGGAATTAGATTAGGAAATGAGATACTTAAAATAGTTAAGGAGTTTTGCTATTTGGGGAGCAAAAGAACTGATGATGGTCGAAGTAGAGAGGATACAAAAAGTAGACTGGCAATGGCAAGGAAAGCGTTTCTGAAGAAGAGAAATTTGTTAACATCGAGTACAGATTTAAGTATCAGGAATTCGTTTCTGAAAGTATTTGTATGGAGTGTAGCCATGTATGGAAGTGAAACATGTACGATAAATAGTTTGGACAAGAAGAGAATAGAAGCTTTTGAAATGTGGTGCTACAGAAGAATGCTGAAGATTAAATGGGTAGATCACGTAACTAATGAGGAGGTATTGAATAGAATTGGGGAGAAGAGGAGTTTGTGGCGCAACTTGACAAGAAGAAGGGACCGGTTGGTAGGACATATTCTGAGGCATCAAGGGATCACAAATTTAGCATTGGAGGGCAGCGTGGTGGGTAAAAATCGTAGAGGGAGACCAAGAGATGAATACACTAAGGAGATTCAGAACGATGTAGGTTGCAGTAAGTACTGGGAGATGAAGAAGCTTGCACAGGATAGAGTACCATGGAGAGCTGCATCAAACCAGTCTGAGGACTGAAGACAACAACAACAACATTAAAACCGCACTTTGGTCACTTTGGAGAGATGCAGATGGTGGAGAACTGGTGCCAAGGAATCATTTAACTCTCCATGACAGATGTAAGTCATGGGAATGAGTCTGTGTGATAGTCGGTTGCATCGAATAAGCAAAGTAAGATGGTTCGATGCGAGACACTGACAGAACGTAGCTGCCTGCTGTGTTTGGACATGTCCATGACGAGTCCACGATTTGTTTGTGTGCAAATTTGGGTGATCCTACGTATCTATATGGTGATTGACGAAGATATGCAAATAAAATATGGTTCAAATGGCTCTGAGCACTATGGGACTTAACATCTGAGGCCATCAGTCCCTTAGAACTTAGAACTACATAAACCTAACTAACCTAAGGACATCACACACATCCATGCCCGTAGCATGATTCGAACCTGCGACAGTAGCGGTCGCGCGGTTCCTGACTGGAACACATCGGCCGGCATATGCAAATTCTTTAATATGTTATTCTACAAGTGAAACTAAAGAAAAAAGTTCACATGAACATAGGTCCACAAAAGTTTACTTTCGGAGTTGCGGCTAATAAAAGATTTTGCCTGAAATTTAGCAATTTCGCCAAAGTTTACGAGTTCAAATTAAAGCACGATTTCCATTTGTTTTGTTGTTATTGGTCTGCTGAATCTATAAAACATGTCACAGACGTGTATCTGCAGTAGTTTTCCAGAACATCCAGAGAAGCAAAGAAGTAAGTTCGTACAATTTTTAATTTATTAAATACTTGGCCCAATTTGTTTTTTAACTTCCAGACAATTGCACAAAGTTTTCAACAAAAGTCGTAGAAAATTTAACTGTGGAGAATTTAACTATCAACTGAAACTGTATGAATGTGTCAGATAATCTGCATTTATTAATACCGTAGCACACGTGAATTCACGTTAAACCGGAGGAAATAAAGCTCATTGTAATGGAAGTTGTACACTGTACATACAATTTCACAATACATTCACAATAAACGTTCAAAAATGTCACCACCGACTTCGATGCATTTAGCCGCACGTATATTAATAGATTTTGTTGCTCGTTTCAGTTTCAAAGGGTTGTTCTTAATTACGTCTATTGCCTCACGTGTGTTGACTTTGTCTTCATAAACTATGTCTTTCATCCATCCCCATACGCAAAAATCCAGTGGTGTTAAATAGGGCGACCTGGGTGACCAAAGACGTGTAGCACCACGACCAGTCCATTTCTGTGGAAAATATTCATTTAAATGTGTAGAAAGGGCGTTTGTGTAATTTGGAGGCGCGGCGTCATGTTTAAAATACGAGGATTGGAACTTTAATAGTGGCAAGTATTTATTTACAGTTCGTACAAAATAGATACGTGTTTCAAAGTTGTACTGACATTCAGAGTCGTCACCAGCATTGTGTATCACCCGTTGCCAGCGGTGCGAAAGTCGTATGATACTCTTAGCAGTGCCAGTTGTGTTGACAGTTCGAGCACATGAAGAATTTGTAGCAGTTCTGAAGCGAATGCTATGAAATATTTCCTTTAGCTTACAAATCGAGTTGAACTTACAAGGGCTTAAATCAGGAGAGTACAGTGGGTGGTACGTCGTCACATCTGTCTCTATGCTGTTCATTTTTGGAACACAACCTACGACCAGCCTAGAGACAGAAGTGATGACACTTTCTGCACCACCTGACTATCATTTGGTACGACAATGCTGAAGCACGCACACTGCAAGCTGTTACTGATTTGTTTGACTGGTGGGCTGATAAGTACTATACCACCTACCGTACTCCCCTGACTTAAGCTCTCGTGAGGTCAACTCCATTTCTAAACTGGAGAAAACACTTCACGGCATTCGCTTCAGAACTGCTACAAATTCGTCGGGCAGTAGACCGCGCCGCTCGAACTGTCAATACAACTGGCACTGCTAAGAGTATCCTACGACTTCCACATCGCTGGCAACGGGTTATACACAATGCTGGTGACTACTCTGAAGGTCAGTAAAACTATGAAACACGTATCTATTTTGTACGAGCTGTAAATAAATAGTTGCCACTATTGAAGTTCCAACCCTCGTACATTTGCAATCGCATAGCAAGTGGAACATCTTCGAGTAAGCGGGGCATTTCTTCTTGAAGGAATTGTAAGTACGTCTCGCCATTTAGACGTCCTGGGAAAATGAATGGTCTAGTAAAGTTCCAAGATGCTTCTCCAGGCGGGTGCAAAATGAATGTGTGCAACGGAGAATAATAAACGCTAAAATGAAGGTATGGCCCTGTCTGACTACCCACTGAAGCAGATCTTAGGATCTTTTAATTCTATAAATTACAATCTAAACACAAATGAATGATGAAGGCATCTAATCCTACTAAATGATAAACGTTGTTCCTGCTTATGTATTTATTGCAGATTAAAAAAACCCTTATACTACGAAGTTTACATTTCCTAAGTAACATTACTAATCAGTTGCCCAACTCTGCGCTATCTAATATCAATAACGTGAAATTACTGATATCATCTACGTACCAAACACTAGAAGACACTACTTTCAAAGATGTTCTACGATGGTGTGGAACCTCAGTGGAAATAAACTACCGTGATCACAGCTATTTAGCTTTATAGCCCTAACAAGCCTAGGCAATTTGCGATATCACCGTATGTACTGCGTCTGGTGCGGTGACGTGCTGGTTCTCGCAAACGTCTGCGTCGATGGAAGACAACCCCCCCCCCCCCAAAAAACTGAAGTGGCAACCCCCCCCCCAAAAAAAAACCTCTTTCAAACACTAGGACCGCAGAAGGTGGATTTCTGACTAATATACTCTAATACTGTCTCAACGTAAGTGTAGGCAGAGAAAGTGCTCTCAGTTACTGAACGTTGCGTACACAACGACGACTTCCAACCCGGAGGTGAAGTCCAGAATCGTATAGGTTCGAAACAGTACAGTGCCTAACTGTTCAAACTACACTCCTGGAAATTGAAATAAGAACACCGTGAATTCATTGTCCCAGGAAGGGGAAACTTTATTGACACATTCCTGGGGTCAGATACATCACATGATCACACTGACAGAACCACAGGCACATAGACACAGGCAACAGAGCATGCACAATGTCGGCACTAGTACAGTGTATATCCACCTTTCGCAGCAATGCAGGCTGCTATTCTCCAATGGAGACGATCGTAGAGATGCTGGATGTAGTCCTGTGGAACGGCTTGCCATGCCATTTCCACCTGGCGCCTCAGTTGGACCAGCGTTCGTGCTGGACGTGCAGACCGCGTGAGACGACGCTTCATCCAGTCCCAAACATGCTCAATGGGGGACAGATCCGGAGATCTTGCTGGCCAGGGTAGTTGACTTACACCTTCTAGAGCACGTTGGGTGGCACGGGATACATGCGGACGTGCATTGTCCTGTTGGAACAGCAAGTTCCCTTGCCGGTCTAGGAATGGTAGAACGATGGGTTCGATGACGGTTTGGATGTACCGTGCACTATTCACGGTCCCCTCGACGATCACTAGTGGTGTACGGCCAGTGTAGGAGATCGCTCCCCACACCATGATGCCGGGTGTTGGCCCTGTGTGCCTCGGTCGTATGCAGTCCTGATTGTGGCGCTCACCTGCACGGCGCCAAACACGCATACGACCATCACTGGCACCAAGGCAGGAGCGACTCTCATCGCTGAAAACGACACGTCTCCATTCGTCCCTCCATTCACGCCTGTCGCGACACCACTGGAGGCGGGCTGCACGATGTTGGGGCGTGAGCGGAAGACGGCCTAACGGTGTGCGGGACCGTAGCCCAGCTTCATGGAGACGGTTGCGAATGGTCCTCGCCGATACCCCAGGAGCAACAGTGTCCCTAATTTGCTGGGAAGTGGCGGTGCGGTCCCCTACGGCACTGCGTAGGATCCTACGGTCTTGGCGTGCATCCGTGCGTCGCTGCGGTCCGGTCCCAGGTCGACGGGCACGTGCACCTTCCGCCGACCACTGGCGACAACATCGTTGTACTGTGGAGACCTCACGCCCCACGTGTTGAGCAATTCGGCGGTACGTCCACCCGGCCTCCCGCATGCCCACTATACGCCCTCGCTCAAAGTCCGTCAACTGCGCATACGGTTCACGTCCACGCTGTCGCGGCATGCTACCAGTGTTAAAGACTGCGATGGAGCTCCGTATGCCACGGCAAACTGGCTGACACTGACGGCGGCGGTGCACAAATGCTGCGCAGCTAGCGCCATTCGACGGCCAACACTGCGTTTCCTGGTGTGTCCGCTGTGCCGTGCGTGTGATCATTGCTTGTACAGCCCTCTCGCAGTGTCCGGAGCAAGTATGGTGGGTCTGACACACCGGTGTCAATGTGTTCTTTTTTCCATTTCCAGGAGTGTATAAAATCTCCTAATGGCAAAGACACGAAGTCCGTCTGTTCCAACGAAGGTGATATCAAGCAATCGTCACACACGAGCGCTCACAACGGAAGACCTCCTCTCTCCAGCGCTGGTTTCCCAGCAAGGCTTGGCTCCCCACCATCTTCGAGTGAGCGGATCCGAAAACAGATCATATTCCCGAAATTACGGAATATTCTCCCTCTCTACAGATTCTTCCGATCGCCGACAACCATATTTTAGTCTTTTGTCGTCCAGCGCGGGAAGTTTGCTAGGAAAAACCTATACTCGTGCAATGGTATGCTTCTGTACCGTTGTACGGGTATATGTTTTTCGTAGGAAATAAGCCAGCGTGCATGGTTTCCGAGGTGCCGCTTCTTCGTTACTCTCACCTTTGTCCAAGATTTTCAGCGTTCGGTATTATTATCCGGTTATTCTTCCGGCCCCTACTACAATAGCATTTCTGTTCCGTTACCTCCTGTGTTTAAGCAGACCAACCCCTGTGTGTGCCTTCAACCCAGAGCTTGAATTTTACCTGCCGTTTCATCTCCACTAGAGTTCCTACCTCCACTAGTATAAGCAATCATTCATTATGCCATTTTTATAATAAAGCCACTCCGTCACCTTTCATGCAAAAAGCGTTAACAATTATTTAAAAGATATATGTGACAATGTCAGTCTCCTTTATATATTCATATATACGATGTACAACCTGTCACATGGTACCTAATTGTGTTTGTAGATCACGATAAAGTATGTGAATGAGTTCGTTAAGGTACCAAATTATAGCCACCTTATAAAGTGTGTGTTGATTATACCACACCATTATTAATAGGAAGTAAACACATTTACTTGTATAATAATCTTTGCTTCTCTGGATGTTCTGGAAAATCTCTGCAGATACACGCCTGGGACATGTTTTATTAGATTCACCAGGCCAATAATAACAAAATAAATGAAAATCGTCCCTTACTTTAACCTCGTGCAGTTTTGCGATGGCTTCATATCACCGAAGTTGCTAAATTTCAGGCAAAATCTTTTATTAGCCATAACTCCGTAACTAAACATTAGCGGACCTATGTTTATATGAAGTTTTTTCTTTAGTTTTACTTGTAGAATAACATACTAAAACATTTGCAGATCTTCGCGAATCACCCTGTATAAGGAATGCTATTCCGCTCGCCTCTGTGTAACACGGCTAAGAAAACTGTTCGTAAAATGATCACAACAGACAGGGACAAGAGACGAGCCTTACGTATTCACTACGACAATCAGTTTTAAACTCATCAGCAAGTGCATTTCCCACAAAGATCGTTCTGTCTTTCTTGGGGCCAGTAGGCCGGAGTGACCGAGCGGTTCCAGGCGCTTCATTCCGGAACCGCGCGACCGCTCCGGTCCCAGATTCGAATCCTGCTTCGGGCATGGATTTGTGTGGTGTCCTTAGGTTATTTAGGTTTAAGTAGTTCTAAGTTCCAGGGGACTGATGACCTCAGATGTTAAGTCCCATAGTGCTCAGAGCCATTTCAGCCATTCTTGGGGCCATTTTCCGTACCGTGACTTGTGCTCGTTCAGGTTACCATGAACATTAACCAGGATGCCTTTTTCAGCGTTCTCGATGACCAGTTGTTGCCTTTTACTTCGCATCTTCGTGGTCAGTATGTTGTGAACACCCCGTCTTTCAATATCACAACAGCCATGTTCTCAGATTTCACTAACAGCAGGCAACCTATCGCAACTCCACTCGAGACAGAATCACCCAATCTTATGCGAGATGCCGGGGCTAGCAGTGTATTTAAAACTAAATTCCTCTAGAATCTTCATATGGAAATGATGCACTTTCTAACTCCGACTTATGCTGTTGCACATGGATTAAGATGAAACACGAACTGACTGTAATAGACCCTGCAAGTGGAGTAGAAAAGAGTTTGGCATCTACAATAATTTAATTTGATAGAAACTAATTTGATAAATGATACATGGAAGAACCCTGGAGATACTTGAAGGTGTCAGATAGATTATATAATGGTAAGACAGTGATTTAAGAACCAGGTTTTAAATTGTAAGACATTTCCAGGGGCAGATGTGGACTCTGACCACAATTTATTGGTTATGAACTGCAGATTAAAACTAAATGAACTGCAAAACGGTGAGAATTTGAGGAGATGGGATCAGGATAAACTGAAAGAACCGGACGTTGTAGAGAGCTCCAGGGAGAGTACTAGGGAACTATTGACAAGAATAGGGAAAAGAAATACAGTAGAAGAAGAATGGGTAGCTTTGAGAGACGAAATAGTGAAGGTAGCAGAGGATCAAGTGGGTAAAAAGACGAGGGCTAACAGAAATCCTTGGGTAACAGAAGAGATATAGAATTTAACGGATGAAAGAAGAAAATATAAAAATGCAGTAAATGAAGCAGGCAGAAAGGAATACAAACGTCTCAAAAATGAGATCGACAGGAAGTGGAAAATGGCTAAACAGGGATGGCTAGAGGACAAATGTAAGGATGTACAGGCACATATCACTAGGGGTAAGGTAGATATTGCTTAAAGGAAAATTAAAGAGACCTTTGGAGAATAGAGAACCACTTGCAAGAATATCAAGAGCTCACATGCAAAACCAGTTCAAAGCAAAGAAGGGAAAGCAGAAAGGTGGAAGGAATATATAGAGGGTCTATACAAGGGCGATGTTCTTGAGGACTGTATTATAGAAATGGAAGAGAATGTAGATGAAGATGAAATAGGAGATATGATACTGCGTGAAGAGTTTGACAGAGCACTTAAAGACCTAAGTCGAAACAAGGCCACGGGAGTAGGCAGCCTTGGGAGAGCCACGCCTAACAAAACTCTACCATCTTGTGAGCAAGATGTATGAGACAGGCGAAATACTCTCCGACTTCAAGAAGAATATAGTAGTTCCAATCGCAAAGAAAGCAGGTGTTGACAGATGTGAAAATTACCGAACTATCAGTTTAATAAGCCACGGCTGCAAAATACTAACACGAATTCTTTACAGACGAATGGAAAAACTGGAAGATGCTGACCTCGGGGAAGGTCAGTTTGGATTCCGTAAAAATGTTGGAACACGTGAGGCAATACTGACCCTACGACTTATCTCAGAAGGAAGATTGAGGAAAGGCAAACCTATGTTTCTAGCGTTTGTAGACTTAGAGAAAGCTTTTGACAATGTAGACTGGAATACGCTCTTTCAAATTCTGAAGATGGCAGGGGTAAAATGCAGGGAGCGAAAGGCTATTTACAATTTGTGCAGAAAACAGATGGCAGTTGTAAGAGTTGAGGGGCACGAAAGGGAAGCAGTGGTTGAGAAGGGAGTGAGACAGGGTTGTAGCCTCTCCCCGATGTTATTCAATCTGTATATTGAGCAAGCAGTAAAGGAAACAAAAGAAAAATTCAGAGTTGGAATTAAAATCCATGGAGAAGAAATAAAAACTTTGCGGTTCGCCGATGACAATGTAATTCTGTCAGAGACAGCAAAGGATCAGGAAGAGTAGCTGAACGGAATGGACAGTATCTTGAAAGGAGGATATAAGGTAAACATCAACAAAAGCAAAACGAGGGTAATGGAATGTATATGAATTAAATTGGGTGATGCTGCGGGAATTAGATTATGACATCAAACGCTTAAAGTAGTAAATGAGTTTTGCTATTTGGGGAGCAAAATAACTGAATATGCTCGAAGTAGAGAGGATATAAAGTGTAGACTGGCAATGGGAAGGAAACCGTTTCTGGAGGAGAGAAATTAGTTAACATCGAGTATAGATTTAAGTGTCAGGAAGTCGTTTCTGAAAGTATCTGTATGGAGTGTAGCCATGTATGGAAGTGAAACATGGACGATAAATAGTTTAGACAAGAAGAGAATAGAATCTTTCGAAATGTGGTGCTACAGAAGAATGCTGCAGATTAGATGGGTAGATCGCATAACTAATGAGGAAGTTCTTAATAGAATTGGGAAGACATTTGTGGTACAACTTGACTAGAAGAAGGGATATGTTGGTAGGACATGTTCTGAGGCATCAAGGGATCACCAATTTAGTATTGGAAGGCCGCGTGGAGGGTAAAAATAGTAGAGGGAGACCAAGAAATGAATACACTGAAAAATAATAAACAAAACACGTGAAAAATTTACAATATGTCAAATTGGATACTCTAATAAATGCTGTGAAGTTGTCCATAAACTAGATTGTGACATTAATGCCAAGTGGTATGTGGAGCCAATTCCATGCAACTCAAATCTTAAGAGAAACACCCAGCCAACCCAACATTAATTGCTGCTACTGTAGTGAGAACTCAGGCAATGAACACCCAAGACAGAACCATGTTAGAAAAGACGGGAACAGGCGCGCTCTGCTGAGCTCCGATTGTCACATAGCTTAATTCCCTAATCTTCCGGTGCTGCGAACATTATCTTACCAAGCTGTCTTCTTAAATGCAAGGACACGATCTGGCATACCGAAGGCGATGGCTGGTTGCTTCGACGTCCCGTCTTGGTGATGATAATGTCGTGAGTATAGCCCGAAACAAATTATCCTGGTCTGGTTGTTCCACACTAAGGACTTTCTGGCAACACAAATGCGCCTCTGAGGGACGAAGAAGGCTCGCTACACAATCACTGACGGCACAGTGATTGATTTTAACAAGCGAAGTCACACAGTAACTCCAATACAGTCAACTTTAGCCAAAACTGTTCAAGACGGACAACACAGGCCGCTTGTACGCAGAACGCTCAATTGCCAACTGTACTTGGAAAGTTACGTTGAAGTCGAAACTTCAGTAACTTCGTTAAACAGTCCCAATTAAATGAAAATATATTAGACAGCCAACAGAAGGCAGGCTGTCCAGAGCAGCGAGAGCTCAGTCTCGTAACCTACTGCGACGGAAAGGCTAGAAACGACCCTCTCAAGAGCACCCATACAAGCTGAACAAAGAACATTTCCGCCAACACGACAGTGGCCGTGGTTAAAACGTGCCAATCAGGAACTCGAAAACCGGCAGAAAATTCCACTCTCTTGCCGAAGCACTACTATTCCACCAATGGAGATACTTGGCGCCGATTTTGCTACGTCATGGAGCTATCCCCTGAGCAAGCCAATCACAGTTATGATTTTGCAGAAAACGCGGGAATTTGCCCGCCAAGACTGCCTGGGAACACGAATTCCCACACGTTGCTGGTAGCCCGTCAGAAAGTGTTTTCACTAAGTTTCTGCGAAGTAACTTAATCTCTAGCCCCAGCCGCTCCTTCAGGCCCCTGTGTGCGTGTCGCCCCCGCTCTTATGACAATATCGGCGTCTGGACAGCATCCACTCGACTCTCTCACACCCGTCAACATAACCCTTCAAGATCAGCAGAACCTGCCTGTCACTGGACCACCCGGGTGATGAGAGACGCTGCGTGGGAAATCCGCGTGTGAAGCAATAGCAACTTTGCACCACATGCAATTAGAGAGGAAAATATTCATATCTTCTGAGTTCTCAATACTAGCCTTGTAATTACAATACTCGACCATACTTCCCCAAATCGAATTACTCAGAGTAAGATATAGATATGAGAGGGGGCTCATGCGACCTCTCACTTAATTCTAGACAAATGCCTGGAACATTTTGCTACAGAGGATGATAGTAGCAATCAGCATCCGTTCCATGTGATAGTTCTGCTTGATTAATCAATTAGCATTTTCAGCCGGATTTTACATACGTTAAGGACTTCGTGTGCTCTTTTCATCAACGAGTTGAAGCCATTATGAAGTTTAAAAGCGGCACGATGCTTCCTGGTGGTCACCAATTTTCCTGTCCAGTGTGCTGGAGGGAAAGTAAACTGAGATACCATAATCAGTAGAGGCTAAAAGGCAATATAAAAATACGAAATGGGGTGTTATAGAAGAAAGCTGAAGCTTAGATGTATAGATCGAGTAACTAATGACATATTAAGGGGTTTGAGGATGAAGCTGACTAAATGTAGGGATCGGCTAATAGAACGCATCACGAGGTGTCAAGGAGAAGGTTAGTCTGATAATGGAGGACAGTTTGGAGTAAAAATTTTGATCGGAGATTGCCGCTTGGCTAGTGTAAGCAGATTCAACTACATACAGGTTGCAGTACCTAAGCAATGACGAGGACCCTTTCATGGGACAGGACAAGAGTAAAGAGCTGTATGAAATCAGACCTTAAACGAAAGATCACAACGACTCTTTCAATGTATCACTTTCTTAATGGTATTTCTCTTGTGTTAACTAGTCATTGAAAGACTTGGTCACGAACAACTCCATTTTCAAATGAGAATCAATCCTACCACAAAAAAATGGGTAGGTTTAACATATTTTCAAATAATGGCGATAAGCTTTCTGTCCGACCTTTTCAGTCTATTACATAAAAGGGCTGATTCACTTACTTAGTATCGCCCAGCCCCTACTGCTACAGCTAGAAACTTCAAATCTGGAGAGGCAGTTGCTCTTATATTGTAGGCTTCGTTTAAGAAGAGGATTTTCGAAGTTCCACCCTCAAGAGCGTGAAATGGTGGATAAAAAGTTTTTTGAAAATATGTCGCTATTAATGCAATTCGAAGCCAGAACAACGAAAACTGGTGCCTAGTTTCTCGGTCACAAGTAAAAAAAATAAGCGTTTCAGCGTTACTAGAAATTCAACTCCTACGGTGGTGAAATAGTTGGTTTTTCTTAATAAATCATTATTAAAGGATTACTAAAGCACTTTTAAAATTTCATCTACGAAGACTGGTATTAATTTTCTTTGTTGGAAATAAAAAACACATCTTTCAGTGTTTTTGGAAATTCGATACCTGGAGGGGGGGAGGTGAAATAGGGAGTGAAAATCATTATGAAAATAATTCGTTATATTGTAATATGAAAAAAACATGTTTTTTTAGACTAAATTAGAGTGAAAAGTTTACTAAATGTTGCAATATGTGAACAAAACCAAAAAAGATATTTAACACTCACCGCAACAAATCGGCTTTGTCAGAATTGCATAGAAAAAGAATCGGATCTTCGATACATATGCTTTTCAGTACCCCTAATATATGCTCATAACATTATTTTTGTTGTAATTACCACGCAAACTAATCACCACTGATGACAAAATAGAAACCCCTTTGAAATGTAATTCCATGTACAGCAATATCGCTTTGGGATGACCACGTACACTCTTACTACATTGCTGACGTGTACAATTCAACTAAATTTTTCTAAGGTGTACCAATATTATACGAAGAATTGCCTTATTAAACTGAAAACCCTGTCCGTGGCTCAATGTGCATAACAAGATATATTGTTTGCACATTGTGTAGATGTACACATGAGCATCAGGGGTACCAACACACAAATTCGATGAAACAGAAAGAAAATAATCCTAGCAGATCGAAGTCAGGCTCGAACCTAATTTAATATAGGTTCTACGGTTTCTGTGTTGACATTTTTGTTGGGATCTTTGTGAAGATTATTCTGCAGTTCATGGTGGAAACTATTTTATTGGTTGCTATTGGCTAGAACAACACGACTGCTATCGGCTAGTGTGAAGCATTGCATTAGAAATTCTAAAGACCAGTGCCTAGTCGATGCCACCACACTCTTCTCTGTCACTGGACGTTCATTTTAGTTCCAGGTAACTGTTACATGCTATCGTCTTCTGTATAACTACCGAATACTTCAGTCTAAGATGTCCTCTTCCTTTCTTTCCCAGTACTTTCCCTTCAAGAATGTTAACGATGAAAGCACTGTGTCTGATGATATGTCCAATAATTTTTTTTCTCTTTTTCATTTACAGTAATAATCTTTTCCCTTCATTGACTTCTCTCAAGGCATCCTGGTTGGTCCTCATTCCCGTCGAGCTCGTGATTGCCGTTTTCCGACATATCCACATTTCACAATCTTAAAGTCTATCCCTTTGCAGTTTAATCAGTGTCCACCATTCACATCCATCCGTACGGATGATATTGCAAAGAATATTCTGACAAAAAATATCGAAGCAGATCGATGTGACAGGCTCGAACCTAATTTATTATAAGCTCTACGGTTTCTGTGTTGACATTTTTGTTGGGATCTTTGTGAAGACTATTCAGTAATTCATGGTGGAAACTATTTTTTTTTTTGGTTGCTGTTAGCTAGAACAACGCGACTGCTATCGGCTAGTGTGAATCATTTCATTAGATATTCTAAAGACCAGTGCCTAGTTGATGCCGCCACTCTCTTCTCTCACTGAATGTTCGTTTTAGTTCCAGTTAACTGTAACATGAATATAAAGTCTTTGCTTGTTAAAATTTTTCTCTCAGTCATGCTATCCTCCTCTTTACTTCCATTGCGCCGCTATTGCCTTCTTTAATTATACTACCGAGATAACAGAAGTGCTTCATCTGCTCATTTCTCATGCCATCATCTTTGATATTGGTTTTAATTTTTCTCATTCTTTTCTGTACTAACATTACTTTTGTTTTGCATTTGTTGGCTTTTGATCTCCTTAGTTTAACAGTGTCTAATCTGACTTGCAATGTTCTGTTCATTTCTTTTCAGAGTCTGCAACTATAAGGTTGTCATCATAAAATCTAATGCAAAGGATACTTACACCATTTGTTTTTATTCCCATTGTCTTCTCTGTTATGATCTGAGTAACTTCACCAATCCATACATTATATAAATATGGGAAAAGAGCACATCCTTGTCTTGGCCTGTTCCTCTATATTATTGATGTTTGTTTCTGCACTTCGGTTCTCGTACAGCTGATTAATCATACTTGTGTCATTTCAGCCAAGTTCTAATTTTTTCCACGGTAGTAAATAGTAACTCCCTGTTCACATTATCAAAAAGCTTTCTCTAAGTCAATAAAGGTAAAGTCTTCTATTCATATCCTCCCTTCACCCCAATACCACATCTAAGATAATTTTAAATCTGGGGCAGCCAAAGCAAAAATACTTGTACATAACTGACTGTCAATGCATACTGAACAAGTGTTTAAGTACAGATGTTAAAAGTATTAAAAGATAAAACTGAATAAAAAATACATTATTCCCCTGTAGCTGTATTTGTTTAAGTCGATTTAACACCCACACTACCGGTTTCTCAAGTTTTAAGTTGCATCTTCTGGTGTACATAAATTCTGTGTCATATGGTATTTAGTTACAGAATGCCGTCCTCCTTTAACTGATAGAACTGTAATTAGTGATGAATGTTCAGTCTGTGTTAACATCACGAACTGTCATCAGTATGCAAATTAAAATGTGTTCCTCTCGTCCTATGTGAAGGAACAGACAGTGCCCCTCGTAAATGATATCCAGAAACGTATTGGGTCGGTAAACTGATGACAGTTCGTGATTTTAACACAGACTGGACATGTATCATTGATAACGGTTTTTATCAATTGAGGTGGGCTGAGAACTACGGTAGCCACAACTATCATTACCCTACGGAATTCTGTACCTCCCTATACCATATGACCCAACATTTACACACACTAGAAGATGCAAATTCAGATTTGCGAAAATGGTTGTGTGGGTCTTTAACCGATTTAAATAAAGCTACAGCGGGCTCTTGGACGTCTCATTTAGTTCTATATGTTAATAGTTTCAACACCTGTATTAACTCCTGTATTTAAAAATCTATTGAACGGTATTAATTGTCAATCATATATGTAGCACATGTATTTCCAAAACGGCTTCTCTTGTTTCTTGCCTTCTCTAAATCTAAACCGGTCCTCTCCAATATACTTAGCTACTTTTCCTTTTATCGTGCATTTAAATAAATTAATGATATTTTGGAAGCGTGTAATAACATTAATAGTGTACTGTAATGGGAGCAGTCAACTGCCTTTCTTATTTTAGTTATGGCAATGGCTCTATATTGTTTGAAGTCTTTTGGCATGATCCCTCTATTGTAGCACTCATTCGCTACTCTGAATAATTGGTCTTTCAGGTTTTCAAAAAACCTACGGAAATGTCATCGCCACCAGTTGCTTTTCCATTTTGGGACTCCAATGGGGATGTTCACAGTTACGTCTCATTGTTGTAGGAACGTGCAGTTCTCTTCAACACTCATTGATGTCTTTAGTTAGATTGCTTTCATTCTAGAAATCCTTATCATAGTACAGTTATTCCATGTATTCATGGTGCGTATCTCGTCGTTGTCTCTTAGTAATATTCTCTCTTCATTATTGACTATTACAAGTTTCGTTCTTGATTTGTACTGAAGGTCTCTTGTTTTCTTATAAACCTGGGCCTGTTTTCCCTATTCTTCATAATTTTGTAAGCCATCAATAATGCTTTTTTTCCAGTTCTCTTTTTCTTCTTTGCATTTCGTTGTGATGTGACGCAATTCTTTTGTAGTCATTTACAATCTTTTCCTTCCTGAGCTTCTTTCTCTCCTATATTATCTTAAGTGTTTCTTCTGGCGTCCGAAGTTTTCTGTATTCCAATTTTCGTTTTTCTAAAACTTCATTTGATGCTCCAAAGATCCCCATCTTTATATTACTCCAATGCAGTGGCTCATCGCTTCCATTGGCTATTTTATTGGTTGTTTTTTGAAAAGCCATTTTTATTGCTTCTTCTTTCAATTCTTTTACTCTCAATTTCTTTTTACAGGTTTCTTGGTTCTTTTACCTGTCATGTTGCACTCGGCTAATGCAAGTGTATGGTCACTGTCTGTGTCTGGAACTGGACAGCTGTGGAACAATTTTATCTGATTTCCGTACCTTGAATATATTCTGAATGAAATCCGTTGTTAACTGGTGCCTCCCATACGCACCTTTTTCTAAGAGGAATTTCTCGTAATTTGTTTGTGATAATCATACCATTTTGATCGAAAAAATTTGTCAAATGTTCACCTCTTTCACTTGTTTCCCTTTAGCTAAAATTTCCTTCTGTATGTACACTCCTGGAAATTGAAATAAGAACACCGTGAATTCATTGTCCCAGGAAGGGGAAACTTTATTGACACATTCCTGGGGTCAGATACATCACATGATCACACTGACAGAACCACAGGCACATAGACACAGGCAACAGAGCATGCACAATGTCGGCACTAGTACAGTGTATATCCACCTTTCGCAGCAATGCAGGCTGCTATTCTCCCATGGAGACGATCGTAGAGATGCTGGATGTAGTCCTGTGGAACGGCTTGCCATGCCATTTCCACCTGGCGCCTCAGTTGGACCAGCGTTCGTGTTGGACGTGCAGACCGCGTGAGACGACGCTTCATCCACTCCCAAACATGCTCAATGGGGAACAGATCCGGAGATCTTGCTGGCCAGGGTAGTTGACTTACACCTTCTTGAGCACGTTGGGTGGCACGGGATACATGCGGACGTGCATTGTCCTGTTGGAACTGCAAGTTCCCTTGCCGGTCTAGGAATGGTAGAACGATGGGTTCGATGACGGTTTAGATGTACCGTGCACTATTCAGTGTCCCCTCGACGATCACCAGTGGTGTACGGCCAGTGTAGGAGATCGCTCCCCACACCATGATGCCGGGTGTTGGCCCTGTGTGCCTCGGTCGTATGCAGTCCTGAGTGTGGCGCTCACCTGCACGGCGCCAAACACGCATACGACCATCATTGGCACCAAGGCAGAAGCGACTCTCATCGTTGAAGACGACACGTCTCCATTCGTCCCACCATTCACGCCTGTAGCGACACCACTGGAGGCGGGCTGCACGATGTTGGGGCGTGAGCGGAAGACGGCCTAACGGTGTGCGGGACCGTAGCCCAGCTTCATGGAGACGGTTGCGAATGGTCCTCGCCGATACCCCAGGAGCAACAGTGTCCCTAATTTGCTGGGAAGTGGCGGTGCGGCCCCCTACGGCACTGCGTAGGATCCTACGGTCTTGGCGTGCATCCGTGCGTCGCTGCGGTCCGGTCCCAGGTCGACGGGCACGTGCACCTTCCGCCGACCACTGGCGACAACATCGATGTACTGTGGAGACCTCACGCCCCACGTGTTGAGCAATTCGGCGGTACGTCCACCCGGCCTCCCGCATGCCCACTATACGCCCTCGCTCAAAGTCCGTCAACTGCACATACGGTTCACGTCCACGCTGTCGCGGCATGCTACCAGTGTTAAAGACTGCGATGGAGCTCCGTATGCCACGGCAAACTGGCTGACACTGACGGCGGCGGTGCACAAATGCTGCGCAGCTAGCGCCATTCGACGGCCAACACCGCGGTTCCTGGTGTGTCCGCTGTGCCGCGCGTGTGATCATTGCTTGTACAGCCCTCTCGCAGTGTCCGGAGCAAGTATGGTGGGTCTGACACACCGGTGTCAATGTGTTCTTTTTTCCATTTCCAGGAGTGTATATTGTTTGCACATTGTGTAGATGTACACATGAGCATCAGGGGTAACAACACACAAATTTGATCAAACAGAAACAAAAAAAATCCAAGCACATCGAAGTGACAGGCAGGCTCGAACCTAATTTATTATAGGTTCTACGGTTTCTGTGTTGACATTTTTGTTGGTATCTTTGTGAAGACTATTCTGCAATTAATGGTAGAAACTATTTTATTGGTTGCTATTGGCTGGAACAACACCACTGCTATCGGCTAGTGTGAAGCATTGCATTAGAAATTCTAACGACCAGTGCCTAGTCGATGCCACCACTCTGTTCTCTGTCACTTAACGTTCTTTTTAGTTCCAGGTAACTGTCACATGCTATCGTCTTCTGTATGACTACCCAATACTTCAGTCTAAGATGTCCCCTTCCTTTCTTTCCCAGTACTTTCCCTTCAAGAATGTTAACGATGAAAGCACTGTGTCTCATGATATGTCCAATAATTTTTTTTCTCTTTTTCATTTACAGTAACAATCTTTTCCCTTCATTGACTTCTCTCAAGGCATCCTGGTTGGTCCTCATTCCCGTCGAGCTCGTGATTGCCGTTTTCCGACATATCTACATTTCAGAATCTTAATGTCTATCCCTTTGCAGTTTACTCAGTGTCCACCATTCACATCCATCCGTACGGATGATTTTGCAAAGAATTTTCTGACAAAAAATATCGAAGCAGATCGATGTGACAGGCTCGAACCTAATTTATTATAAGCTCTACGGTTTCTGTGTTGACATTTTTGTTGGGATCTTTGTGAAGACTATTCAGTAATTCATGGTGGAAACTATTTTTTTTGTTGCTGTTGGCTAGAACAACGCGACTGCTATCGGCTAGTGTGAAGAATTTCATTAGATATTCTAAAGACCAGTGCCTAGTTGATGCCGCCACTCTCTTCTCTCACTGGATCTTCGTTTTAGTTCCTTTTAACTGTCACATGAATATAAAGTGTTCGCTTGTTAAAATTTTTCTCTCAGTCATGCTATCCTCCTCTTTACTTCCATTGCGCTGCTATTGCCATCTTTAATTATACTACCGAGATAACGGAAGTGCTTCATCTGCTCATTTCTCATGTCATAAATCTTTGATATTGGTTTTAATTTTTCTCATTCTTTTCTGTACTGACATTACTTTTGTTTTGCATTTCTTGGCTTTTGATCTCCATAGTTTAAGGGTGTCTAATCTGACCTGCAATGTTCTGTTCATTTTTTTTCAGAGTCTGCAACTATAAGGTTGTCATCATAAAATCTAATGCAAAGGATACTTACACCATTTGTTTTTATTCCCATTGTCTTCTCTGTTATGATCTGAGTAACTTCACCAATCCATACATTATATAAATATGGGAAAAGAGCACATCCTTGTCTTGGCCTGTTCCTCTATATTATTGATGTTTGTTTCTACACTTCGGTTCTCGTACAGCTGATTAATCATACTTGTGTCATTTCAGCCAAGTTCTAATTTTTTCCACGGTAGTAAATAGTAACTCCCTGTTCACATTATCAAAAGCTTTCTCTAAGTCAATAAAGGTAAAGTCTTCTATTCATATCCTCCCTTCTCCCCAATACCACATCTAAGATAATTTTAAATCTGGGGCAGCCAAAGCAAAAATACTTGTACATACAATACTGTCAATGCATACTGTACAACAAGTGTTTAAATACAGATGTTAAAAGTATTAAAAGATAAAACTGAATGAAAAATACATTATTCCCCTGTAGCTGTATTTGTTTAAGTCGATTTAACACCCACACTACCGGTTTCTCAAGTTTTAAGTTGCATCTTCTGGTGTACATAAATTCTGTGTCATATGGTATTTAGTTACAGAATGCCGTCCTCCTTTAACTGATAGAGCTGTAATTAGTAATGAATGTTCAGTCTGTGTTAACATCACGAACTGTCATCAGTATGCAAATTAAAATGTGTTCCTCTCGTCCTATGTGAAGGAACAGACAGTGCCCCTCGTAAATGATATCCAGAAACGTATTGGGTCGGTAAACTGATGACAGTTCGTGATTTTAACACAGACTGGACATGTATCATTGATAACGGTTTTTATCAATTGAGGTGGGCTGAGAACTACGATAGCCACAACTATCATTACCCTACGGAATTCTGTACCTCCCTATACCATATGACCCAACATTTACACACACTAGAAGATGCAAATTCAGATTTGCGAAAATGGTTGTGTGGGTCTTTAACCGATTTAAATAAAGCTGCAGCGGGCTATTGGACGTCTCATTTAGTTCTATATGTTAATAGTTTCAACACCTGTATTAACTCCTGTATTTAAAAATCTACTGTACGGTATTAATTGTCAATCATATATGTAGCACATGTATTGCCAAAACGACTACTCTTGTTTCTTGCCTTCTCTAAATTTAAACCGGTCCTCTCCAATATACTTAGCTACTTTTCCTTTTATCGTGCATTTAAATAAATTAATGATATTTTGGAAGCGTGTAATAACATTAATAGTGTACTGTAATGGGAGCAGTCAACTGCCTTTCTTATTTTAGTTATGGCAATGGCTCTATATTGTTTGAAGTCTTTTGGCATGATCCCTCTATTGTAGCACTCATTCGTTACTCTGAATAATTGGTCTTTCAGGTTTTTCAAAAAACCTACGGAAATGTCATAGCCACCAGTTGCTTTTCCATTTTGGGACTCCAGTGGGGATGTTCACAGTTACGTCTCATTGTTGTAGGAACATGCAGTTCTCTTCAACACTCATTGATGTCTTAAGTTAGATTGCTTTCATTCTAGAAATCTTATCATAGTACAGTTATTCTATGTATTCATGGTGCGTATCTCGTCGTTGTCTCTTAGTAATATTCTCTCTTCAATTTTGACTATTACAAATTTCGTTCTTGATTTGTACTGACGATCTCTTATGTTCTTATAAACCTGGTCCTGTTTTCCCTTTTCTTCATAATTTTGTAAGTCATCAATAATGCTTTTCGTCCAGTTCTCTTTTTCTTCTTTGCATTTCGTTGTGATGTGACGCAATTCTTTTGTAGTAATTTACAATCTTTTCCTTCCTGAGCTTCTTTCTCTCCTACATTATCTTAAGTGTTTCTTCTGGCATCCGAAGTTTTCTGTATTCCAATTTTCGTTTTTCTAAAACTTCATTTGGTGCTCCAAAGATCCCCATCTTTATATTACTCCAATGCAGTGGCTCATCGCTTCGATTGGCTATTTTATTGTTTGTTTTTTGAAAAGCCATTTTTATTGCTTCTTCTTTCAATTCTTTTACTCTCAATTTCTTTTTACAGGTTTCTTGGTTCTTTTACCTGTCATGTTGCACTCGGCTAATGCAAGTGTATGGTCACTGTCTGTGTCTGGAACTGGACAGCTGTGGAACAATTTTATCTGATTTCCGTACCTTGAATATATTCTGAATGAAATCAGTTGTTAACTGGTGCCTCCCATACGCACCTTTTTCTAAGAGGAACTTCTCGTAATTTGTTTGTGATAATCATACCATTTTGATCGAAGAAATTTATCAAATGTTCACCTCTTTCATTTTTTCTTTAGCTAAAATTTCCTTCTGTATGTATTTCCTTTGTCCGTATGGGATCCTCTCCTGCCAGATCTTGGCTTCCGATTTCCAGTAGTCAGTACGTGATCAATGCCTACTTCCATGGCTTCATTCTACTTGTGATATCCGTAAGCTATTTAACGGAGTGTTTTCCCGTTGACTTCTCCATGTCAACGGAACTTCATTCGATATGACGATGGACACTTTTTACTGTGTGTAATCAAATTTTAGAATATGTTTTGAGAAGTAAGTAACCGGGAATGTATGTAAAAGCTTTTCGTTGCCAGAAAACGTAGGCCAGAGTGAACAATGACACAAATGACTCATTAAATATTGCAACTGACCGGCTCATTCTGCACAGCACACAGCCACACATGCCGCCTCTTTGCACATTCAACGTACCCTGCAACCAGGTCCGTATTCTGTTGATGTGGACACGAGTGGCATCCTCGTTTTTTCCTGCGGTAAAGATATGTGGCAGTCAATTCCAGAGTAGAGATGAAGTGATTTTCAAGCGAGAACGTTCACTGAACAACTCAAATGCAGACTTCTACAAGGAAGGTGACCGCCAAATAGGCAATCCTCGTAAAAAATGAGTCTCATTGGCTGGTAAATACTTATAATATTTGATGAAAGCTGCCTGATTTTTTCTGGGAGAGAAAAACTTTATCCCCCCCCCCCCTCAATCGTGTATATTTAAGTGTAATAGCTTTCTTATGTGGAACCAGAGTGCGGCTTCTAGACACCATGAAAATCACTAAGTACTTTTTGTTTAGGAGCGTATTCCCGAAAGTAATGTCTCCTATTTTTATTCATGGAAACTACAGCAGAGCTAAGTAGAACAATATTTCAGCTACAGGCTACCATTTCTCCATATAGTCACCACCATTCGTTACGTACTTTTGCCAACGATGAAGCAGAGCCTGCATGCCACGCTTGTAAAAGTCGGTACCACCTGAGGCTAACCACTTTCTTACTGCTTTGTCAACACTATCGAAGTCTTGAAAATGTTCGCCACGTAGTTCATCTCTCAGAGGCCCAAACAGATGGGACTCTACGGTGGATATGGTAAGACAGTACAGCCGAATTTTGCAGTGAGTTATGTGGTCTCAGAACTGGTGTTGGGCCTGACGTTACCATGTTGCAGGTCAAAGCTGGTCTTCTTCTCTGGCCTTACCCTGGCAATTCGGGCTTTCAGCTTAGTCAGTGTCGTCTTGTAGCGTGCTGTATTGACAGTTTCTCCAGGCTCCAGACATCTAAAAGAACGACACCCCGGATATCCCACAAGACTGTGCACATCACTTTACCTGCAGACGGCTGTGTTTTCAGTGTCTCCTTTGATGGAGAATTCACATGTCGCCATTCCGTGGTCTCTGTGTTCGATTCAGGCTCGTATTTCATCTCTGGTAACGATGCTATTCAGAAAATTATCACCTTCAGTTTCATACTGGTCCAGAAAGTCCGGAAAAATTTCCATTTGATGGGTTTTTTGTTATTCTGTAAGCATCCATGGGACCCATCTCGCACAGACTTTGCGATAACGAAGATGTTCCAACAATGTTTGCAAGGCATTACAGCCGACATTCAGCTTTGCACACAATTCTGCCGTTATTCGTCGATCAGCACGGCTGAGTTGGTCAACACGCTCTTTATTGCGAGGGATGACTGCCGTGGCTTGTCATGTACACCCATCTCACCACCTTGAAAGTGCCATACCCATCGCCTCACATTGCTCACGTCTATTGTATCGTTAGCAAGTGTCGATGGATTTCAATCGGCGCAATTTCTTCAGCAGTGAGGAATTAAACCACACATCGTTGTTTTATACGTTCGTCCGTATTAGACTCCAGTTTGGAACACTCCTCTGCTGGTGCCAACTACCGCCAAACAAAGGAGCCACCGGCAAATCAAACAGGAAAGTTCAGGCATTAGCACTACACCAACACCATCTGGCGCGCACATCCAAAGTCACCACAAAAATTAGGAACCATTACTTTCGGAACGACCCTCGTACAACTAGGGGGAAAAGCTGTCATTAGGTGATAAATTAGGGGGACATGTCCAATGAGAAATTAATTCGATGGTTTTCGCCGTTAAAAGGTCGATTCTTTGAGGCGCTGTTTGTCTCCTGGCACTGCTATGATTAAAACTCACCCGAAGTATTCGATTGTTTTCTCTGCTTTAACTGATGACACGTGACAAACAGATTTTTTGATACCGTTTGGTATTAGATACTCCATACAGGAGAGTTCAGTTACTTCGAACGTAGACCAGTCATTGGACATCACCTGAGTAACGAATCCACCAGGGACACTTCGACGCTCTTAAAGCTGACTGTTGGTTATGGGACTGTGAACTGGAAACGCGAAGATACAATCACAGCCAAACAAAGACCATTCAGAACTCATGTACTGATGGACAGAGCCAGCTAGCAGTGTGGAGGGTGGTCGTTAAAAGGTCACATGAAATCAGCAGAGGTAATCACTCGTGAGTTCCAAAGTGCTGCCAGCGGACCAGCCGGCACTGTATGTTGGGAGATCAAAGACTGGGGTACAATGGCCGGGCACCTCGTCATGAGCCACACATTTCTGTAGTTACAGCTGAGCGACATTTGAATTGCTGTAAGAACCACTGGACACTGAATCCGAGAGACCAATCACGGGATACTCTATGGCAATCCAATGCAGTGGCTTTGGTTTAATGAATGCCCAGAGAAGCCAGAGAAGGTCTTCTATAATAATGTGTAGCGGTAACAGTGAAGTCCCGAGGAGATGGTGCTATGATATGGAGACTATTTTCAAGGTTAGAATGTGGTCCCCATATGGCGCTCTCCCCCCCACCCCACCACCGCCCCCCCCAAAAAAACCGATGACTGTTTGAGTCAACGTCAGTCAATGTACGCCTGCACGAAGCAGTATCTGTGGGGCTATTGTTTGTGGACAATAATAATCCTAAAATTGTGTGGCCCACACAGAGCTCCGACATCAACCCAACTTTCCGGATGCGTCAGTACTTCGACATCGCTCCACACCTTTGCGTCCAGCCCCACTGCCCTCTCTGGCCTCTGTTCTCAAGGAAGAGCGGCATGCAATTTCTCCACAGAGATTCAAACTGAAAGTATTCCCAGGAGAGTTCATACCTTTGTAAAAACGAAGGATGGATGCAGACAACATTAATCTCCCTTTCTCTCTAACTTTCGACGGATGTGTAGTAGTGGCAACACAACCTGAAAAATTCTGAGCTTCCAAATTTGGGTAATGTCACACATTTTGTAAAATTGTGTCGTGGGCACTTTGCTTAAGTCGAGGATCATTTCGATAAATAGATCATAACTTCAAGGAATGCTAAGCAAAATATGTAATGTGACCTGTGACAAGTCGCGAATGAATCATTCTGTTGAATACGTACTTTTGAAGGCCTTGTGGAAAGCAACACAATTTGAAAAGCGTTTGCAAGCAATCCGATACAGGCTGTGAGTAACAGTTTTTGGTGTTTCAATAGGGCTGCCGTAGACCTTCAGAGGTGACATATTCTGATGACTTCTCTGCATTCGGGTAACACCTAACGTTTAATACGTTAACAGAAATGGGAAGTGTCACACCATGGACACCAGAGTGATACTTCACTGACGATAAGATCGTCTGGGTTTCTAGGCTGCGTCGTCTTTGTTTTACACGATCGGTGCTTTGATCCTTCTACATCTACATTCTACATTTATACTCCGCAAGCAACCCAACGGTGTGTGGTGGAGGGCACTTTACGAGCCACTGTCATTACCTCCATTTCCTGTTCCAGTCGCGTATGGTTCGCGGGAAGAACGACTGTCTGAAAGCCTCCGTGCGCGCTCTAATCTCTCTAATTTTACATTCGTGATCTCCTCGGAAGGTATAAGTAGGGGGAAGCAATATATTCGATACCTCATCCAAAAACGCACCCTCTCGAAACCTGGCGAGCAAGCTACACCGCGATGCAGAGCGTCTCTCTTGCAGAGTCTGCCACTTGAGTTTGTTAAACATTTCCGTAACGCTGTCACGGTTACCACATAACCCTGTGACGAAACACGCCGCTCTTCTTTGGATCTTCTCTATCTCCTCCGTCAACCCGATCTGGTACGGATCCAACACTGATGAGCAATACTCAAGCATAGGTCGAACGAGTGTTTTGTAAGCCACCTCCTTTGTTGATGGACTACATTTTCTAAGGACTCTCCCAATGAATCTCAACCACATACCCCCCTTACCAACAATTAATTTTATATGATCATTCCACTTCAAATCGTTCCCCACGCATATTCCCAGATATTTTACAGAAGTAACTGCTACCAGTGTTTGTTCCGCTATCATGTAATCATACAATAAAGGATCCTTCTTTCTATGTATTCGCAATACATTACATTTGTCTATGTTAAAGGTCAGTTGCCACTCCCTGCACCAAGTGCCTATGACTAACCATTCACCGTAGACTTGATTGTCATCGTAAATAGTACTGAACTATGAACCGTTGGACGATTTTCGTCGTACTGACCAACATCATAACGTGTGTGTAGCAGTAATTTTGTAAAGAAACGTCCAATTAAACTTTCATATTATTGTGCTTAGGATTAATGTAAAGGAATCTTCCACTTAAACTTTTATAATATTGTGTTTAGGATTAATGTGCTTTCAGAGAGTTACTATTTAACATTGTTGTGTATAAACTTATTTCACTTTTTGATGTTGGCACACTGCGTTATCCATTGCGCTGTTTTTGTGGTGGCGAGTTGAAAACTGTGTGAAAGCTGTAATTCTGTGAGAAATGGTGCGACATTAAACTTGTCATTTCATCTCTCACAGTTGTTCTCAGTTCTAGAATAAGCAAGCAAAAACAAACCCCCACCCTTACAAATGGGCTTTGGCAGCGGACAGACGACGCTGATGCCTTTGATAACAGATATAGCCCCTGCAGCGCCTCTCCAGGGCTTGTGACCATATCGATTGAACCCCAGACGACCGGTCAGATGCGTCACGGCAAGTGCTGAAGGTGTGGTTCGAGGGTGGCGCGGACCCCACAAAGCCACGATCCCATGTTGTCAACGAGGCACTGTGCTAGCTGGTGGTGGCTTCATTTTTGTGTAGACTGTGTTTTCATCGAATGGACTGTGTCCTCTGGTCCAACTGAAGCAACCATTCACTGGAAATGGTTATGTTCATCTACCGGGAGGCCATGTTCAGCCATTCATAGCCTTTATGTTACCAAATAACGAGGGAAGGGTGGCAATGCGGCATGTCACTGGGCTACAGTTGTTCGAGATTGGTTTGAAGAATATTTGGGGGATTAAAATTAAAATTTAAAACAGTCTTGATCGTATTCACTTTAAACTTCCGGGCTGATAGGCCGTGGTCGAAGTATAAAACACTCTCCTGACGTTTCGTCTCCGACTGCGGGAGACATCCTCGGAGGTAAACCAGTTCGCCGCTTTACCTCCGAGGATGTCTCCCGCAGTCGGAGACGAAACGTCAGGAGAGTGTTTTATACTTCGACCACGGCCTATCAGCCCGGAAGTTTTAAGTGAAGACAATACCGGCCGTGAAAGCTTACATTGTAAGAGTTTTGATCGTAATTTTTTTTTATTGGAGTGAGTGACCGGTTTCGACTCCTTCATAGAGTCATCTTCAGACTCCAGAGCAGTGGATGGACCCCTCGAGGGTCGACGGAACTCGTCTGGCAGTGTCCATCCACTGCTCTGGAGTCTGAAGACGACTATGAAAGAGTCGAAACCGGTCACTCGCGCCAATAAAAAAAATTGCGATCAAGACTGTATTAAATTTCAATTTTAACAAATTTTGATATCGCTGACTATGTTTCCTAAAATTTCAAAAATTTTATTTGGGGGATTGATCTGGCGATCGACATCGCCCGGTATGAGTTGCTGCGCTATGCCCTGCAAAGGGAGGTGCGACACTGTCCTACGAGGTACCCCACGACTTTTGTCCCCGAAGTGTCTGACGTGGTCGAACAATTAAGATGATTTTAGCTTCAGTGACAACGGCCACGAAGGCCTTCAGACTTAAGTGCTACTCCCGTATTTCCATACCTGTCGGATGTGTTGATTAATATTTTATCACTGAGCGAGGCGGAGTAGTGGATAGCAAACTGGACTCGCATTCGGGAGGACGACAGTTCAAACCCGTGTCCGGCCATTCTGATTTAGGTTTTCCGTGATTTTCCTAAATCGCCCCAGGCAAACGCCGGGATGGTTCCTTTCAAAAGGGCACGGCCGACTTCCTTCCCCATCCTTCCTTATTCCGATGGGACCGCTGAGCACGATGTTTGGTCCCTTCCCCCAAAATCAACCAACCAATATTTCATCGCTACGTGAGATTATCTTCAGTACAAAAAAGCCATCACCTCTGATGGTGACTATAGAATAGCTTTTCTGGTGGAGACGCAACACGGCTTGCTCAGAGGACGTGCATGTGCAACTGACAGTCGTTTTATGGCCTTTGTGAAAGGTCAGATTGAAAGGTTCCTCCCATTTAGTTGTGCATCGTTACGTTTTTGTATCTGTCTTCCTCTGTTTCCTTCTATCTATGTTAGAGCGTGCTGGACGTGTGTCGCCTCATTTGACACGTGCTTGCCCGCTTGATACATTGCTCGGAAGGATTGAATTTAAGGGGACGGCCCGACGTTTAGTTAAATGATCTGATGATTATTATGTTAATATTGCGCAACGGATAATGCGGGGGTGCTCAAATAACCAAAGGGGCAAGTCAGTAAAGGCCACGCTCTAGCATGATCTATAAGGACACCACTTTGTTGGTAACATTGCTCTCTACACAGGACTGGGGTTTGTAATGACCACTAAATCCATGACATCAAGTTTATACGACATTTATTGTCTAGATTCCCAGAAACTTTACAAACTTAATGACATTTATTATCCATATCCCCCAAAATTTTACAAATTTAGTAATAGCAGCAAACAAAGTCAAGTCAAATAACTTCTAGTTTTGTCTCTCACTGAAGGTGCGGCATCTCGTTTCTACTTAAGCACCGGGAAAGAGGATGGGACTACGTTGCTGCCCTTGTGGTCCGTGTGCTGGGACAGTGATCGAAATCCGCACCAAAGATTGCTACTAGGACCGAATAACAAAAATTCTCTTTGGCGGAAAAACGGGGTAACAAAGCAGACACAAACATCTCAAATATTCACAAAAAAAAAAATCCTGTGAAATACGGCACACGCAAATAATCAATTAACAGCACACGTAAGCATCCTCACCTTAACTAATTTCCAAGAACGAATTGGTAGCTCGTTGGTAGTGCAATTCGGCACCACGTGGGTGACCGATACCAACAGCTAGTTTCTTTGAACTAACCCCTCTGTTCGATCTTGCTTTAAATTCTATTCAATCATTCACACACTCAACCTATTCCTAGGACGTGCTCCTTGCAAATGTGGGGTTGAAAAGAAACTGTGAACAAAATCTATGAGATGGCCTAGAAAAATTTTACGTCACACGCATAGAACAAATGTGTTCAAATATGTGTGAAAGCTTATGAGACTTAACTGATAAGGTCATCAGTCCCTAAGCTTACACACTACTTAATCTAAATTATCCTAAGGACAAACACACGTCCATGCCCGAGGTAGGACACGAACCTCCGCCGGGACCAGCCGCACAGTCCAGGACTGCAGCGCCTTAGACCGCTCGGCTAATCCCTCACGGCACACTCTTAGAACCTTAAGTATGTCACACTCGAATCTCCTACCAGGTTTCACACGGAATCGTCATCCAAATTACTCATCAGCCGTTACGACCACGTGTTAACTAGGCGGGGTGAGGCCCCAGGTTACTTTAGCATTGCAAAAAACGGTGTTTCTAAAAGTGAAACTATACGATTCTTTTTTAGAGCTATTGCTGCTCTAGTGTGCTGAAGGCACCAAGTGAATGCAGCACTATAAATGGATACCTTGAGCCCCCATGCTCACTTCTGGAAAAGAAACCCTAACTGAAAACTTTAATTGTAAATGCAAAATTTCTCAAAAAATGAATGAATGGCCGTAGCGATACGCTAAGTAATTCAATTGTGAAAAAGAGTGGATTAATCACAGTGGAAAACATAATACCTCATCCCATGGTGAAATTGGCGGCAAAGGCGGAGATCGCCCTTGATTCCGTCCGCTCAGCTCAGCCGCTACCCCAAGAGTGACTATCAGAGCGGCTCTCAACGGCCGTTCCCATACATGGAGGGGAGGGGGACCTGTTACCATCCCCCGACTACCCCCTGGCAAACAGGTGCATCATCTCTGTGTTTTCTACAGGGTGACCACATCTCCGTTTTGGCATTACCAGCGGACGAACTCTTAATACAAACCCCAAACTTAATCAACCAAAGGCAACGTAGTGGGATTAGGGAAAGGAAGTGCATTTATGTAATTATGAATTGAATTAAATAAACAAGTAGTCCAGTTCTTCACTCGAGATATCACACTAATTAAACTAAAAAAATGAAAGTATATTCAATATAATGCACCAAAAAACTAATTGTAATGAGATGGAACAAACTGTTCCCTCTCAATATCTTTGACAAGAAGGACGCGTGAACACTGTACCAACAGCGAGCACAGACATTTTGACTCCAGGCTCCAGTCTGGCTAGAGAAGTAGGTGCGACTTTATCCGGACGGACCAGAACTCGGGAAGATCGAATTAGTCTTCGACTGGCTCTGACAAAGAGACTAAAGACAACGGCTTCAACAGTACTCCGCTACACCGAGGATGTCTGCTTCTGATCACTGGATGCCGATACTGTGAGGAATAGCTACACCGAGGTTCGTTAAACGCCGATGCCGCCCTTCGCGGTGTAAAGCTTCGCCCCGGCGCGGCAGCTTTCGGTGCCCCACAGTGGCGGCGCCGCCCTCCCACTGCCGGCCACACCCTCTCCCGCCTGTCAGCGGGAGGCGCTATCAGCAGGCGCGCCGCACGCACACCGCCTGCGAGATGCGCGCCCGCGCGTCACGCACGTGCGTGAGCTAGCGCGGCCGGGTTAGCTCCACACGCGTACTGTAGTACTGCCGCCCTGTTTGCCGTATCAACACAGCCGCTGTCGTCCCTGATGACGGGGGACGCCGCTGCGCAAACACCGAAACGGGCGTCGCTTTTCAGCACTAACGTAGTCCCCAGCTCGCTACTTAACGAGTTGCGCGAAGGACGCAACAAACGTCGCATCGCATAGCGCCAGTTGTGTGCTTGCTTATCTTCCCTCTTCTCTGTTTACCAGCGTTATAGGCTTTTGAATCTCCCAAGCTTTACCTGACCTTAAAGTGCGTCAGCAGAGCGTGTATACTGGAGGAAACGTTAGCCCTTCCGCCCAGTAGTGCAAACATTACCAAAAGCGTACACGTGTTTCAAGAAAGTGAATGAGTTGTAATCCTCTACATTCTACAAACGGGTCCGCAGGTCGTGGTCGTGCGGTAGCGTTCTCGCTTCCCGCGCCCGGGTTCCCGGGTTTGATTCCCGGCGGGGTCAGGTATTTTCCCTGCCTCGTGATGACTGGGTGTTGTGTGATGTCCTTAGGTTAGTTAGATTTAAGTAGTTCTAAATTCTAGGGGACTGATGACCATAGATGTTAAGTCCCATAGTGCTCAGAGCCATTTGAACCATTTTTTCTACAAACGGCAACGGTCTTTGGTTGTAGTGTACAGTCCGGCACATTCTGTTCTGGTTCATTGTGCGTATATTTCGTACGTACGCTTTGCATCTTCGCCAGTATACCTTTAAAAACATTCACACACAATGCAAAACGGCGGTACGAAATCACCACCACAAATGATTACAAACTAAAGGAATCGAAATACATTTGTAAAACAGAAAAAAATACTGAAAGTTTTGAACATGGCTGCGTGGTCAGCGATCGTTTACAAAGTAAAATTAAAGAAATAGCAACCCCCGGTCGCAAAAAAGGAGTCTTTTGACCTAGGTTTCGGCACTGCTATGAGTGCCTTAATCAGAATTAGAACTCTCAGATTGGCATGTCACGTACAAAACTAAATGTAAAGCGATAAAAGTTTAGTCACGAAATTTTAAAAATAGAGTACATAGAAGGCAAGCCACTATGGACTGCTCACACGCGTCGAGCTACGGCAGCATCAGCTTTATCGCTTGATGTTTAGTGTTGTGGATTACATGCCATTTGAGAGTTTTAATTCTGATTATGGCACTCATAGCAGTGCCGAAACCTAGGTCAAAAGACTCCATTTTTTGTCAGAATGGTTCAAATGGCTCTGAGCACTATGGGACTTAACATCTGAGGTCATCAGTCCCCTAGAACTTAGAACTACTTAAACCTAACTAACCTAAGGACATCACACACATCCATGCCCGAGGCAGGATTCGAACCTGCGACCGTAGCGGACACGCGGTTCCAAACTGAAGCGCTTAGAACCGCACGGCCGCCCGGTAAAACAATTTCCCTATTCGTACCGCACCCCGTTTTAGAACAGGAGAAAAGGAAGTGATCTTTGCTACGAGAAGCAGCGAAAGTATAACGGAATGGGTGTTATAAAATAAGAATTTAACACGAGATATTAACAATCAGTCCCGTGACTAAGGAAAGACACAAAATGCGACTACTAGTTTTAAGGCAAAGATCCTGAGTTCGAGTCTCGGCCCGGCAGACAGTTTTAATCTGCTATGACATTTCATATCAGCGCACACTCCGCTGCTAAGTGAAAATCTCATTTTGGAAACATCCCCCAGGCTATGGCTAAGCCATGTCTGCGCAATATCCAATCTTTCAGGAGTGCTCTGCACGGTTCGCAGGAGAGCTTCTTTAAAGTTTGGAAGGTAGGAGACGAGGTACTGGTAGATGTAAAGCTGTGAGGAAGGGGCAGGAGTCCTGCTTGGGTACCTCAGATGTTGGAGCACTTGCCCGCGAAAGGCAAAGTTCCCGAGTTCGAGTTTCGGTCGGGCACACTGTTTTAATGTGCCACGAAGTTTCACTAGTTCTAAGACTTGTATACACAGTTTGTTCCGGCGTAAAGTCAAGCGGCGCCACGCCTGGCGGGAACGTTAGAGCAGAGAGGACTGTGAAGAAGACGTCAGCCAATTGCACGTGGACTGGCCCACCTCTAGGACAACAACCCCACGGCAGCCCCCTCGACACGAAGGGACAAAGCGTCGCCCCGCCTGGCCGCGGTCCAGTTGAAGACTAGCAGTTCGCCGACTTCCACAGTGACATAAAGAATAGGCACTTATAAAGCAGCGAGTTAGGAACTGTATTCCTTCCGTTGTACTGGAATTGTATATACTGAAGAGATTCCTTATTTGTCTGTCGCCCTTTGCTTGCGACACGTCGTTGTAAATTATCAAAGTTACGTACCGTACTGTAATCATTTCCTTTTGTAATAAAATTCAATAATACGATTTGCTTGAATTGTTGTCTTGAGATCTGAGAAATCAGGTTTCCTAGGCACCCCACATTTGAAGAGTAAGCAGGATACAGCAGAGTTGGTACAACGGAAACTGATATGTTTTGAGACACCGATATGCCATCGGTGTTTGCTAAAGTTATCGAGAAGGTTGTATATACAAGGTTACTGGAGCATTTAAATTCACATAATTCGCTGTCAAATGTTCAGTTTGGTTTTATAAATGGTTTAACAACTGAAAATGCTATATTCTCTTTTCTGTGTGAGGTTTTGGACGGATTAAATAAAAGGTTGCGAACGCTAGGTGTTTTCTTTGATTTAACGAAGGCTTTTGACTGTGTTGACCACAAAATATTACTGCAGAAGTTGGACCATTATGGAGTAAGGGGAGTAGCTTGCAATTGGTTCGCCTCTTACTTTAAGAACAGAAAGCAGAGGGTAATTCTCCGCAATATTGAGAGTGGTAGTGATGTTCAGTCCCAATGGGGCACTGTTAAGAGGGGTCTTCCCCAAGGGTCGGTGCTAGGGCCACTGCTGTTTCTTATTTATATAAATGATATGCCTTCTAGTATTACAGGTGATTCAAAAATATTACTGTTTGCTGATGACACCAGCTTGATAGTAAAGGATCTTGTGTGTAATATTGAAACAGTAACAAATAATGTAGTTCATGAAATAAGTTCGTGGCTTGTGGAAAATAATTTGATGCTAAATCACAGTAAGACTCAGTTTTTACAGTTTCTAACTCACAATTCAACAAGAATCGATATTTTGATCAGACAGAATGGGCATATTATAAGCGAGACGGAACAGTTCAAATTCCTAGGCGTTCGGATAGATAGTAAGCTGTTGTGGAAAGCCCATGTCCAGGATCTTGTTCAGAAGCTAAATGCTGCCTTATTTACCATTAGAACAGTATCTGAAATAAGTGACACTTCAACACGAAAAGTAGTCTACTTCGCATATTTTCATACGCTTATGTCGTATGCTATTATTTTTTGGGGTAATTCTTCTGATTCAAAAAGGGTATTTTTGGCTTAAAAACTGGCTGTTCAAGCTATATGTGGTGTAAGTTCGAGAACCTCTTGTCGACCCCTATTCAAAAATTTGGGAATTCTGACATTGTCCTCACAGTATATATTTTCTTTAATGTCGTTTGTTGTTAGCAATATTAGCCTATTCCCAAGAGTTAGCAGCTTTCACTCAGTTAATACTAGGCAGAAATCAAATCTGCATGTAGAATGCACTTCCTTGACTCTTGTGCAGAAAGGAGTGCAGTATTCTGCTGCATCCATTTTCAATAAGCTACCACAAGAACTCAAAAATCTTAGCAGTAGCCCAAACTCTTTTAAGTCTAAACTGAAGAGTTTTCTCATGGCTCACTCCTTCTATTCTGTTGAGGAGCTCCTGAAAGAGGTAAAAAATTAAGCAAATTCTAGTGTTACATTGTTGATTGTCTTCATTTAAACTTGCGACTTGTCACCTGAATATGTTTTTTTTTTATATTTCATTTTATCTGTTTCTAATATCGTGTTATAATTTCATGTATTGACTCGTTCCATGACCATGGAGACTTCTCCTTAATTTAGTCCCACAGAACAATAAATAAATAAATAAAAATAAATAAAAAAACAAGCCACTACCGCCTATTCAAAGTGGAAACTGTTGCATAAAGATGTTCACTTTTCCGAATGGATCAGAATAACTGCTCGTAATTGCCGTACCTGATATTGCTGCGGCCGCCCGGTGTGGCCGGGCGGTTCTAGGTGCTTCAGTCTGGAACCGCGCGACCGCTACGGTCGCAGGTTCGAATCCTGCCTCGGGCATGGATGTGTGTGATGTCCTTAGGTTAGTTAGGTTTAAGTAGTTCTAAATTCTAGGGGACTGGTGACCTCAGATATTAAGTTCCCAAAGTGCTCAGAGCCATTTGAACCATTTTTTGATGTTGCTGCAAATAATAGTAAATTAACGAACCCACACTGTCCAATATCAAATTCCTCTTAAAGTTCATGCCGATATTTTGCAGTCCTAGGTACCATATCAGTTTAGTTTTAGGAAAGATAAAGGCAGTAGAGAGGCAGTTATGGCGCGTGGCTACCTAGAGAAAGTATGAGAACAAATATTAAAACACTTCTACAGAATCTGTCTACCAAACAAGAGTGCTCGGCTATGTAAAACGATGCGAGACGTCAGATAGGTGCATGCAAGTTCTATTACTCCAGCCAAATGAAAGAGCCCCAGGCATTACATCTTACTTTCCGCATCCATTTGCCTCCAACTACGAGTACATACATCATCTAGCACCTTTGAAATTCTCACTCATCTACTCCCTCGCAGAAAACCTCCGAATATCATACACTGTGTGCAACCTAGAGGCATTGTTCCATCTCGTATCACCAATCCTGCTATGCTGTCACGCTTTTACGAACACATCACACATTCCTTCACCTACACACTAACCATACGATATCCCAAAGCTACTTCAGTCACCTTTGAATGCAGTGACATCCGTCCGATATTTAACACTCGTATTAACTATTGCTCCTTCCCTCACCATCTCTCTAAATCTCTTGCATTCCTGATATCAAGATCTGCCCGACCCTCTATAAACCCAAACACCTGTCCTCGCCACCTTAGGTAATAATCATCGCAAGGGTTAAACTCTTTTGGAAACTATGTTAGGTGTCTGAGTGTCTGCGGAGGAATGCTACAGTATTTTTCATAAAAATATGGCATTTCAGTCTTTGATCGCTATTTTTTATTTTCAGTGACCGGTTTCAGGCTAGCTGCCCATCTTCGGATCATATATTGCAGTTAGAAAGTAACCTGTCAGTACAGAACTATTGATTCGTTGTCATACTTTGACAGTGAACCAATAGTTTTGCTAACAGATTACTCTGTAACTGCAATATATAATCTGAAGATGGGCAGCTAGCGTGAAACTGGTCATTGCAAATAAAAAATAGCTACCAAAGAATGAAATGCCATCTTTTTATGTAAAGAACGATTGCGGCAATCACAATAAGACAATCATGTCTAGCCGACCGAAGTGGCCGTGCGGTTAAAGGCGCTGCAGTCTGGAACCGCAAGACCGCTACGGTCGCAGGTTCGAATCCTGCCTCGGGCATGGATGTTTGTGATGTCCTTAGGTTAGTTAGGTTTAACTAGTTCTAAGCTCTAGGAGACTAATGACCTCAGCAGTTGAGTCCCATAGTGCTCAGAGCCAATCATGTCTAGTTTTGATAAACAGTATTTTTCATTCAGAGATTAAACCACAGAAGGTAGTGATGATGGGCGCTGGGGCTGGGAGTACAGTCGATGTTGTAACTCATTCCACGGTGATGCAATGGTTTCACGTCCGACAAAACCTTTGTCTCACAGATGCTCCTTTATGATTGCGTGGATTTTCATGCTGACACAAATAATCATCGTGTCCGAACTGTTACCCCACCTAACGCAGCACACAATGCTGTGAAATGTGCACATATGCTTCCTCATTTAGAGTTTTCTGAAGCGCAATAACGGGACGAGATCGTAACCACGGTCAACAGCCGTGTCGATGTGAATATAACGGTTCCCGTCGAATCACCGAAGTTAAGATTCTTCGGGTGTGACCAGTACCTGAGATGGGTAACCGTCCAGGTAAGCCGCGCGCTATTAACGGTTTTCCCTTTGCCTTTACTGCAGAGGAGACAGGAGGGCTGGTGGTGGAAAGTCCCTCATCAACCAGCGTCATTTATTTTTATTTTATTATACGTAAAGTTCCGTAGGACCAAACTGGGAGCAAATCTCCAGGGTCATGGAACGTGTCTGTACATGAAATTACAACACAAAACTAATAACAAATAAAAATAAAATGTTTATGAACAAAAGAAGTCAAGCCGTAAGGTTAAGTAAACGTAATAAACAACATAAAAAGAATCAGCTACGTTTTCAAGGAACCCCTCAACAGAATAGGAGGAGTGACCCATGAGGAAACTTCAGTTTTGATTCGAGAGCGAGTGGATTACTGCTAAGATTTCTGAATTCATGTGGTAGCTTATTGAAAATGCACAAGAGTTAAGTAAGTGTGATCCATATGCAGATTGGATTTCTGCAGACGACCGCTGTGGCCGAGAAGTTCTAGGAGCTTCAGTCCGGAACAACGCTGCTACTAGGGTCGCAGCTTCGAATCCTGCCTCGGGCATGGGTGTGTGTGATGTCCTTAGGTTAGGTAGATTTAAGTACTAAGTCTAGGGGACTGATGACCTCAGATGTTAAGTCAGATAGTGCTTAGAGCCATTTGAACCATTTTTTGGATTTCTGTCGAGTATTAACTGAGTGAAAGCTGAATATTCTTCGGAATAAGCTGATATTGTTAACAAGAAACGACAGTAAGTGATACATGTAGTGAGAGGCCAATGTAAAAATACCCAGACTAGTGAACAGGGGTCGAGAAGAGGTTCGCGAACTTACACCACTTATTGCCCGAACCGCCAGTTTCTGAGCCTAAAATATCCTTTTAGAATGGGAAGAGTTACCCCAAAACATAATACCCTACGACAGAAGCGAATGAAAATAAGCAAAGCAGACTAATTTTCGTGTCGAACGATGACTTACTTCAGGTACAGTTCGAATAGTAAAAATGGCAGCGTTAAGTCTTTGAATAACATCCCGAACATGAACTTACCACGACAGTTTACTATCTACCTGAACACCTAGAAATTTTAACTGTTCAGGTTCACTAATCATATATGCCCATTCTGTAAAATTAAAATATCGGGTCTTGTTGAATTATGTGTTAGAAACTGTACGAACTGAGTATTGGTATGATTTAGCGTTAGTTTATTTTCTACAAGTCATGAACTTATGAACTGCACTATTTGAAACCGAGCCAATGTTGCACACAACATCCTTTAATCCCAAGCTAGTGTTATCAGGAAACAGATATATCTTAGAGTTACCCGTAATACTAGAGAGCATATCATTTATGTAAGTAAGGAACAGGAGTGGCGCCAAAACTGATCACTGGGGCATCCCCATTTGACCATACCCCACTCAGACGCCACATCACAGCCATTTTCAACACTGTGAATAATGATCTTTTGCTGTCTGTTGTTAAAATAAGGCACACACCCTTTACAGTCAGGCATACTTCACAGATACACTTACGCAGACGCCTTTCATACTTGGCGAAGGAAACGTGACTGCAGGCGGCAAGGACGGGAGAAATCTTTACAATTAGGTAGCTGAAGCTGTCCTTTGTCATTCGTGCTGTACGACTTTACTGTACTTCATGCTAACCATGATAAACACCACTCTACTGCAACAGCAGCTGATGAGGGCATCTAACGTCCTCCAGACATTCTTCAGGCCCAACTCTTCCATCGAATTGGCGCACCAGTGATGGTGTCGCTCTTTATACCATCTCAAGCTTCACATAACACTGGCTTCATAAAGTGTTGCTTAAAAAGAATTGCTCGACCATTGTATACCATTCTTTATAACTTCCTAGGCACAGCTGGATTACTGGTATCACTCTGAGAATCACGACTGATTCCTTCCGCTGATTTCTTGTGATTTTTTACGGCCACCTTCCTAATCGAGGGTCCCTGCCCCACAGTACACAGGTTTTGCGCGGTCTACTTTTAGCTGTGGTTGTTAATTCGCGTTTCCGCTTCACAATAACGTCGCCGAGAGTCGCCTTGGGCCCCTCTAGAAGTGTCGAAACGATTCTTACGAACCTGTTACTGACATGGGAAACTCCCCATCGCACCCGTCTCAGATTACTGGCAAGATGGCCCAGTAGATAGACCGTCAAAAGATGAACGCAGATCAAGCCTGAAAACAGAGAATGTGTGCTGAAGTGTGAAAAAAGATACAAAATAAAAAAAAATGAACGGTCCGGGCTTAGAACGTGCAACATCGAGCGAATTTGGGGAGACGTGGCGTCGTCCTTATGTGGTGACAGTGTTGCACTGCGAAGGGCTCCTTTTCTTCCTCACAAAATTATGAACTGTCCGTCTGGCCACTGACGCGTCTGTTTGCAGTATTCAGATTTGTATCTGTGTCGTGGTGTAACATCCGTTTGCACCAGCGAGGTGTAAGGGAAGGATCTCCAGACGTACGTACCTCCTATTTCTTCTACTCAATTACCACGTGTTATGAGTGTTGCGTTCCGTTTTGGAAGTGTTGACTGTCCTTTTCCTTTGTTGTAACATGGTTCACACTATTTATTTCTTGTTTTCGTTTCTGTGAGAGGTCTATGCAGCATCTAGCCTGCTCTTACTACTGGAGGACCGTGAAACACCCCCTTAGAAAACTTAAGAATGATTGTGCTGGTAAACCTCAACGTCATTTTACTTTCAAACAGCTGAGCAAAACTCAGCGTACTCCAAAATTTCTCTCTTTACTTATTCTGATCAACAATAAACTGACACACAATATTTTTAGCGCAACGCAGTCTGACTTTCAATAATCCCTACAGAAGAACGACCCTGATTAACAATAACCAATAACTTTCATGAATCACTTACCTCACAAAAATCTTCGTTACTTGAACTACTGCAATACAGCGAGCGCCAATACTACCAGCTAAATGAAAGATTCTAACTACTGAAGGCACTAACTACTGATAGGCATAGTTAGCAAACGAAAGATTTTGATGGAGAATAAGAGTATTTACCTTAATAATGTTCAAAAGTCATCATATATATATATATATATATATATATATATATATATATATATATATATATATATATAAGTTCATGATATCCAGTACTACAAATTTACTCTTTCTGATGGACTCACGTCCAGATCGTCCGCTCTCAAAACTCTGCTATCTCTCTCCCCACATCCACCACTACCGAGCGAGGTGGGGCAGTGGTTAGCACACTGGACTCGCATTCGGGAGGGTAACTGTTCAAACCCGCGTCCAGCCATCCTGATATAGGTTTTCCGTGATTCCCCTAAGCCGCTCCAGGCAAATGCCGGGATGGTTCCTCTGAAAGGGCACGGCAGACTTCCTTCCCAGTCCTTCCCTAATCCTATGAGACCGATGAACTTGCTGTTTGGTCTCTTCCCCCAAAACAATCAAATCCATCCACCACTGCTGGCGGCACACCTCCAACTGCACAACGCTATGCGCTGTTCACATTCAACTGCCCAACACTATAATAGCGAATAATTCAGCAATGCAAACCAGCCACAGACTGCACACAGCACAGTCAGTGATTTTCATACAGAGCGCTACGTGGAGTCACCAATATAAAAAGCTAAACAGCCTACTTACAACGGTACTGGAGAGCAAATTCCAAACTTTGTCGCCGATGGATGGTATTATATTCTTATCAGATGATTCGTATTCTCTAACCAATGAATAGTATGACATGACTACAGAAAGAGAAAAGAAACGGCAATGACCGTACGGAAGTTCGTAGTTCTGTGAAAAAAAGAAGAGGCAGCAGGAAATTTTGAACACGGTTCTTCCGGTTTGCAGTCCAACACCATGACTATGACCACACAGCCACAACTTTGTCGTTCTTCAAATTAGCTCGATGTTACACACCTTCGCATTGCACCGTTCGTTGTTTCCATTTTGATTGCTCTTTCATAGTCCAGTACACCTTCCTGTTTTCATGCATGATTTGCGTTCAGTTTTCGACTGCAGATCCATTGGGCCGTTTTACCACTATAAATCAGAGAGAAGTACGATGGGGAGTTCCCTTTGTCAGCTGAATTCCGTGACTAGTCGACATTCTGCACTACTGGCCGTTAAAATTGCTACACCATAAGAAATGCAGATGATAGACGGGTATTTATTGGACAAATATATTATACTAGAACTGACATGTGATTACATTTTCACGCAATTTGGGTGCATAGATCCTGAGAAATCAGTACCCAGAACAACTACCTCTGACCGTAATGACGGCCTTGATACGCCTGGGCATTGGCTCAAACACAACTTGGATGGCGTGTACAGGTACAGCTGCCCGTGCAGCTTTGACACGATACCACACTTCATCAAGAGTAGTGACTGGCGTATTGTGACGAGCCAGTTGCTCGGCCACCATTGACCAGACGTTTTCAAATGGTGAGAGATCCGGAGAATGTGCTGACCAGGGCAGCAGTCGAACATTTTCTGTATCCAGAAATACAAGTACAGGACGTGCAACATGCGGTCATGCATTATCCTGCTGAAATGTAGGGTTTAGCAGGGATCGAATGAAGGGTATAGCCACGGGTCGTAACACATCTGAAATGTAACGTCCACTGTTCAAAGTGCAGTCATTGTGAACAAGAGGTGGCCGGGACGTGTAACCAATGGCACCACATACCATCATGCCGGGTGATACGCCAGTATGGCGATGACAAATACACGCTTCCAATGTGAGTTCACTACGATGTCGCCAAACACGTATGCGACTATCATGATGCTGTAAACAGAACCTGGATTCATCCGAAAAAAAATGACGTTTTGCCATTCCTGCACCCAGGTTCGTCGTCGAGTACACCATCGAAGGCGCTCCTGTCTGTGATGTAACGTCATGGGTAACCGCAGCCGTGGTCTCCGAGCTGATAGTCCATGCTGCTGCAAACGTCGTCGAACTGTTCGTGCAGATGGTTGTTCTCTTGCAAACTTCCCCATCTGCTGACTCAGGCATCGAGACGTGGCTCTACGATCCGTTACAGCCATGCGGATAAGATGCCTGGCATCTCGACTGCTAGTGATACGGGCCGTTGTGATCCAGCACGGCGTTCCGTATTACCGTCCTGAACCCACCGATTCCATATTCTGCTAACAATCATTGGATCTCGACCAACGCGAGCAGCAATGTCGTGATACGATAAACCGCAATCGCGATAGGCTACAATCCGACCTTCATCAAAGTCGGAAACGTGATGGTACACATTTCTCATCCTTACACAAGGCATCACAACAACGTTTCACTAGGCAACGCTGGTCAACTGCTGTTTGTGTATGAGAAATCGGTTGGAAACTTTCCTCATGTCAGCACGTTGAGGTGTCGCCACCGGCACCAACCTTGTGTGAATGCTCTGAAAAGCTCATTTGCATATCACAGCATCTTCTTCCTGTCGGTTAAATTTCGCTTCTGTAGCACATCTTCGTGGTGTAGCAATTTTAATGGCCAGTAGGGTAAGTAACCGAGGTCCACTGAACGACCGATTCTGATGTTACTGCTACTCCGCTGACGTCACAATATTCCCCACTTCCTTTCACTCTGACGAGACATCTTTTCGTGACCCTAGTGATCAATTCCCCTTTACATAACAGGTACTGTGTGTTGCTGTTTTGATACGTGACCTGCAGCAAGCGTCACAAAACTGACAGGTGACTATGTCGTGGGAGCTTTGTGCTTGCGAGTCGCACGCTACGGTGGCGCTGATAATGGTCAAAGTTGACGGTGAAAACTGATCAGGCCAGGTCCGGAACGGCCGCTTTGCCGCCTTTGTCGAGCAGCGGCGCGGGCGGCCAGAGGCGGTCTGGGGGCAGGATTAGCTTCCTGGCGGCGGCTCGCCTTCCAGAAAGGCGCCCGACGCCGGGTAACGCAGTTACCAAAACTGCGCAGCCGCCACCGCCGCCGCCGGGGCCGGCGAGTTGTCCGGCGTGGCGCCAGCAAACTGGCGCTTTGTCAGCCCCCGCCAGTAATTATTCGCCCGCGGCCTGCCGCCCCGCCCCGCGGCCGCTGTATGGGCGACGCCGCCGCCCATCAGCTTCCAAACTGCCGGAGGGAGCGGCTGGTGGCGGCGCTGCGGTCGCCTTACCAACGACACGGACCATTCCGCACGATTCAAAAAGATAGAATACATTTCAGTAGTTCATTACAGACAAACTGTAAAAGAACCACATTGCGTATGTCACTGAACAGAGGGAGGTTCAAAGTTCGGGCGCAGCTGCGTTATTGTTGTGTAAGTAGGCTGTTTTGGTTTTTATGTTGGTAACGCCACGTAGCGCTCTATATGTAAATCACTGACTGTGCTGTGTGCAGTCTGTGGCCGGTTTGCATTGTTGGAATAGTCTAGTGTTGGGCAGTTGGATGTGAACAGCGCGCAGCGTTGGGCAGTGGAAGGTGAGCCGCCAGCAGTGGTGAGTGGTGGGTGTGGGGAGTGAGATGGCGGAGTTTTGAGTGCGGATGATCTGGACGTGTGTCCATCAGGAAGAGTAAATTTGTAAGACTCGATGTCATGAACTGATATATATATATATATATATATATATATATATATATATATATATATATATATACAGGGTGTTTCAAAAATGACCGGTATATTTGAAACGGCAATAAAAACTAAACGAGCAGCGATAGAAATACACCGTTTGTTGCAATATGCTTGGGACAACAGTACATTTTCAGGCTGACAAACTTTCGAAATTACAGTAGTTACAATTTTCAACAACAGATGCCGCTGCAAGTGATGTGAAAGATATAGAAGACAACGCAGTCTGTGGGTGCGCCATTCTGTACGTCGTCTTTCTGCTGTAAGCGTGTGCTGTTCACAACGTGCAAGTGTGCTGTAGACAACATGGTTTATTCCTTAGAACAGAGGATTTTTCTGGTGTTGGAATTCCACCGTCTAGAACACAGTGTTGTTGCAGTAAGATGAAGTTTTCAACGGAGGTTTAATGTAACCAAAGGACCGAAAAGCGATACAATAAAGGATCTGTTTGAAAAATTTCAACGGACTGGGAACGTGACGGATGAACGTGCTGGAAAGGTAGGGCGACCGCGTACGGCAACCACAGAGGGCAACACGCAGCTAGTGCAGCAGGTGATCCAACAGCGGCCTCGGGTTACCGTTCGCCGTGTTGCAGCTGCGGTCCAAATGACGCCAACGTCCACGTATCGTCTCATGCGCCAGAGTTTACACCTCTATCCATACAAAATTCAAACGCGGCAACCCCTCAGCGCCGCTACCATTGCTGCACGAGAGACATTCGCTAACGATATAATGCACAGGATTGATGACGGCGATATGCATGTGGGCAGCATTTGGTGTACTGACGAAGCTTATTTTTACCTGGACGGCTTCGTCAATAAACAGAACTGGCGCATATGGGGAACCGAAGAGCCCCATGTTGCAGTCCCATCGTCCCTGCATCCTCAAAAAGTACAGGTCTGGGCCGCCACTTCTTCCAAAGGAATCATTGGCCCATTTTTCAGATCCGAAACGATTACTGCATCACGCTATCTGGACATTCTTCGTGAATTTGTGGCGGTACAAACTGCCTTGGACGACACTGCGAACACCTCGTGGTTTATGCAAGATGGTGCCCGGCCACATCGCACGGCCGACGACTTTAATTTCCTGAATGAATATTTCGATGATCGTGTGATTGCTTTGGGCTATCCGAAACATATAGGAGGCGGCGTGGATTGGCCTCCCTATTCGCCAGACATGAACCCCTGTGACTTCTTTCTGTGGGGACACTTGAAAGACCAGGTGTACCGCCAGAATACAGAAACAATTGAACAGATGAAGCAGTACATCTCATCTGCATGTGAAGCCATTCCGCCAGACACGTTGTCAAAGGTTTCGGGTAATTTCATTCAGAGACTACGCCATATTATTGCTGCGCATGGTGGATATGTGGAAAATATCGTACTACAGAGTTTCCCAGACCGCAGCGCCATCTGTTGTTGAAAATTGTAACTACTGTAGTTTCGAAAGTTTGTCTGCCTGAAAATGTACTGTTGTCCCAAGCATATTGCAACAAGCGGTGTATTTCTATCGCTGCTCGTTTAGTTTTTATTGCCGTTTCAAATATACCGGTCATTTTTGAAACACCCTATATATATATATATATATATATATATATATATATATATATATATATATATATATATATATAATGACTTTTAAACACCATTAAGGTAAATACATTGTTTTTTCTCTATCAAAATCTTTCATTTGCTAACTATGCCTATCAGTAGTTAGTGCCTTCAGTGGTTAGAATCTTTTATTTAGCTGGCAGCGTTGGCGTTCGCTGTATAACAGTAGTTCGGGTAACGAAGATTTTTGTGAGGTAAGTGATTCATGAAATGTATTGGTTATTGTTAGTCAGGGTCATCCTTTGTAGGGATTATTGAAAGTCAGATTCCGTTGCGCTAAAAGTATTGTGTGTCAGTTTAGTGATGATCAGAATAAGTAAAGAGAGAAATGTCTGAGTACGTTCAGTTTTGCTCAGGTGTTTGTAAATCAAATAACGTAAGGGGTTTACCAGCACAGTAATTCGTTAAATTTTCAAAGGGGATGTCTCAGTTTGTTTGTAGAAATATGGCGACTACACCACAAGACAAATCATTTTGAGTGTTGGAATGTGAGCGAAATAAATCATTGTTTAAGTGCAACGTTTATTCGGCAAGAATTCGCTTCTGCACAAGCAGGTTTACAGGGCGACAGTTATCCAAGTTCATGGAAAAAAAATCGTTAATTAGTTACCAACTACAGCGTAAACACACTTTGTTCAACATGTCACTACAGATATTCGGAGTTAGATTACGACATGTTCGACATGCCTGCCATCATTGGCGATGATGTGGCGCAGACGAACAGCGAATATCGCATCGACTATTCTGTGACTGGACATTGCACACCACACCGTCACTCGTTGAGGGAGAAGATACTTCTAGGTTGCGAAATACGGCTTCTCAGTCACCCAACTGCGCCTATTTTGCTTATTGACGATCCCATCCAAATGAGAGTGGGCTTCGTAGCTAAACGAAAGCATTCTCTCCATACTAATTCCCATCATGCTTCGCGGCAAATAGCGCTGAAGTTTTGACGATTTTATTTCATATAGTTTAATACACTACTGGCCATTAAAATTGCTACACCACAAAGATGACGTGCTACAGACGCGAAATTTAACCCTCAGGAAGAAGGTGATATCCAAATGATTAGCTTTTCAGAGCATTCACACAAGGTTGGTGCCGGTGGCGACACCTACAACGTCTAACATGAAGAAAGTTTCCAACCGATTTCTCATACACAAACAGCAGTTGACCGATGTTGCCTGGAGAAACGTTGTTGTCATGCCTCGTGTAAGGAGGAGAAATGCGTACCGTCACGTTTCCGACTTTGATAAAGGTCGGATTGTAGTCTATCGCGATTGCGGTTTATCGTAAAGCAAAATTGCTGCTCGCGTTGTTCGATATCCAATGACTGCTAGCAGAATATGGAGTCTGTGGGTTCAGGAGGGTAATACGGAACGCCGTACTGGATCCCAGCGGCCCCATATCACTAGCAGTCGAGATGACAGGCATCTTATCCGCATGGCTGTAACGGATCGTGCAGCCACGTGTCGATCCCTGAATCAACAGATGGAGACGTTTGCAAGACAACAACCATCTGCACGAGCAGTTCGACGACGTTTGCAGCAGCATGGACTATCAGCTCGGAGACCATGGCTGCGGTTACCCATGACGTTGCATCACAGACAGGAGCACTTGTGGTTGTGTACTCAAAGACGAACCTGGGTGCACGAATGGCAAAGCATCATTTTTTCGGATGAATCCAGGTTCTGTTACAGCTTCGTGATGGTCGCATCCGTGTTTGGCGACATCACGGTGAACGCACATTGGGAGCGTATATTCGTCATCGCCATACTGGCGTATCACCCGGCGCGATGGCATGGGGCGTCATTGGTTACACGTCTCGGTCACCTCTTGTTCACATTGACGGCGTTTTGAACAGTGGACGTTACATTTCAAATGTGTTACGACCCGTGGGTCTACCGTTCACTCGATCCCTGCTAAACCCTACATTTCAGCAGAATAATACACGGCCGCATGTTGCAGATCCTTTACGGGCCTTCCTGGAAACAGAAAATGTTTGGCTGCTGCCCTGGAAAGCACATTCTCCAGATCTCTCACCATTTGAAAACGTATGCTCAATGGTGGCCGAGCAACTGGCTCTTGATGAACTGTGCTATCGTGTTGAAGCTGCATGGGCAGTTGTACCTGTACACGACATCCAAGCTTTGTTTTACTCAATGTCCAGGCGTATCAAGGCCGTTATTACGGTCAGAGGTAGTTGTTCTGGGTACTGATTTCTCAGGATCTATGCACCCAAATTTCGTTAAAATGTAATCACATATCAATTCTAGTATAATATATTTGTCCAATGAATACCCGTTTATCATCTGCATTTCTTCTTGGTGTAGCAATTTCAATGGCCAGTAGTGTAAAAGACAGAGTCTTTGTCTCACCTGTTTCAGCTACTCTGCACGAACTGAGAAATCAAAATGTTGAAGTTGTCTTTTTAATAAAGAGGGACCTGTGTGTGGTATGAGATGCAATATGTTTCCGATGTTTCTCGAGTGACGCATGGTCCTCAAGTTGTGTGTACGACATAGTGTTCGTGTGAACATAATTGTCTGAACCTTCGTCTATCCAGTACATGCGCAAATGCCATTCTATGTTTCACAGATTGTAATAAACAGTTAATATCTGTTCTTCCTTTTTGAATCAACACGCAATATTTTGCTGAACAGAAGATTTTTCATAAACTGTAGAAACAGAGATAGACTTCTCCATAGGTTCTACAATGTACTGTGCACGTTTTCAGGTTTTGGGCAACGGCCTTGCATCAGTGGACACCTTGGTACCCTTCTGGTCTCCGAAGTTAAGCGCTGTCGGTGGCAGGATTAGAAATGGAGGGCGTGTTAGACGTGTCCGGGGATACAGAGAACAGTGCAGCTGTTGTCGTAATGCGGAAACGGAGCGATTTATCTGACTTCCAAAAGTACATGGTCGTTGGCTTTCGTGACAGGGGTGGAAGCATTTCCAATCAGGCAGAGTTTGTAAACTCTTCGCTTGCCGCCGTGGTTAAGGGGCTCCGGAACGCCCTATACTTGCAATGTTAAAATAACGCTTATAAATTACATCTTTCCTCACAAAGTATTTGAGGTAGGAAGTTGAACTTTTTACAGATTATTTATTGGAATATGGGCTACAACTTAACACAGGGATTTTACAAAATTTTAGTTCAGTTATTAAAGATGATTTTTTTTCAATTGTAATGAAAATTCACAACATTTCTTTGCAATTTTCTATTTATATATTCAAAAATATACAGTTTTTTGGAAAAAGGCTGTGTTAAATTATGCATAATGTACTGTGTAACATTTACTGAAAGTTTGAAACAAATATGTTTGGAAGATCCTTAGAAAACATGTAATTAGTATGAGAAAATAAAAGTTTTGGGAATCGAGCGACAAAGATTGGATTTACTTTTTAGCGCATTCCAGGTCCATAGGATGGATTATCTTCATCCTCTGCAAACTCCTCCTCCAGCTTCCTCTTGTTCCTCCTCCTGTTTACTCTTGCTTGTATTTCTAGACTCTTTACAGCCCTGTCTGCAGCCCGAAGGCGTTCCTTGTCTAAAGCAAGCATCGCTCGTACCATGTTAGAATGTTGTTATTTACAGTAATAACACATACCTTTGGCTTTCCAACATTTCTCCTTTTCTTAAAAGCCTTCAGAGGATTTCTAATAACTTTACTTTTACTCATTATTATACTTCAACAAACAGAGACTCAAGAAACAGAATTAATTACGAATATTTTCGAGATAACGACAGAGTAAATAAACATGAAACAATCGACAATCACACCAGCGATATATATTGAACCATCACAGGTTAGCCACAACACTTACTTTATCTCACATCACTAAAATGTACCTGATGAACACGGACGTTAATAATAACACCATTTGACAGCAGTGTAACAGCGCCACAGTGGGTCACGCCCATGTAGAACACATTTCAAAAAAAATTTAAAAATAGTTGTAGTCTTCGGAATTGAATAAATTATATATCTATTAAAAGGTAATAGTCTGCAGATTCAGAAAACGCAAAAAAGTAAAAATTGAACTTTTCATGATTTTGAGCCTTTCCGGAGCCCCTTAAAGCATACAGTGCGCAGCAAAGTGGAACTATCCACAACCGGCGCATAAGCAACTGTGGTGCACCTCACAGATGTGTACGAGCGAACAGACGTGCAACTGTTGCGTGACTGACCACCCAAATGAACCAAGAGGCTACTAACAGAGTCCCCTCAGCGACCGATCGCTGAACGTTGCTGCTTATTGTCCCACACAGCAAACGCCTAGTTCGTGCACACATACAGACTGTACTTCATCGGCGACAAAGTTTGGAATTTGCACGCCAGAACCGCAACTGAAACGTCAACTGGCTGACGACAGGTGACCTTTTCAAATGAATCACGTTTTACGCTCCAGCGGACAGATGGATGCACAGTCCTGCAACAATCGTAAGGGCGGTCGAGGCTGGAGGAGGCAGTATTATGATCTGACGAATGTTTTCGTGGCATCCTCTGGGTGATTTCGTCGTTGTGGAAGCCGCAGTGGATCAACGCAAGTATGCAGCAGCCCTTCGAGACCATGTCCACCCCTATATGCTGTTTTTTTTTTTTTTTTCCTCAGCACGATCGCATCTACCGGCAGGACAATACAAAATGTCACACAGCTCGCAGGGTACGTGCATGATTCGAAGAGCACCACGCTGCTTATTCAATACTCCCCTGGCCACCAAACTCCACGGGTTTAAACCCATTCGAGAATATGTGGGACCACGTCAATCAGGCTTTTGGCGCCATGGATCCCCAACACTGAAACCTAGCTTTGTTGGCCACATCACTGGAGTCTGCACGAACATTATTGACTCTCTACCTGTACGTCTCGTAGCGGTCCATGCTGTGCGAAGTGGTTATTCAGGCTTCTGACAAGTGACAGCTGGTCACATTAATACGACAGTACAGTGTAGAGGAATACATATGGCGCAATTTAAGTTTGGAGCACGGCATTGTTGGAAGTTAATCATGGACGGCTCGGTACCGGGAAAAAATATATAGCGCTAGAGAAGTGGTTTTTCAGAGGGAAGTAGTCGATCAGACATGTGTAAGTAGGCTGTTTATGTTTTCTTATCGGCAACGTTACGTAGCGCTCGGTATGAAAATCACTGGCTGTGCTGTGTGCAGTGTGTAGCTAGTTTGCATTGTTGTCTACCATTGTAGTGTTGGGCAGCGGCAGCTGGATGTGAACAGCGCGTAGCGTTGCGCAGTTGGAGGTGAGCCGCCAGCAGTGGTGGATGTGGGGAGAGAGATGGCGGAGTTTTGAAATTTGTAACACTGGATGTCATGAACTAATATATATATTATGACTATTAAGGTAAATACATTGTTTGTTCTCTATTAAATTCTTTCATTTGCTGAACTAATATATATATTATGACTATTAAGGTAAATACATTGTTTGTTCTCTATTAAATTCTTTCATTTGCTAACTATGCCTATCAGTAGTTAGTGCCTTCCGTAGTTTGAATCTTTTATTTAGCTGGCAGTAGTGGCGCTCGCTGTATTGCAGTAGTTCGAGTAACGAAGATTTTTGTGAGGTAAGTGATTTGTGAAAGGTATAGGTTAATGTTAGTCAGGGCCATTGTTTTGTAGGGACTATTAAAAGTCAGATTGCGTTGCGCTAAAAAATATTGTGTGTCAGTTTAAGCATAGTCATGTATAATTTTTCAAAGGGGACGTTTCACATGGAAGCAGTAGGTGTTCCACAGATTCGGTGAGAAAAGGAATTTTGTACCATCTTCCAGCATGCTATGTTACGATGATCTGAAAACTGGCCCCGGCCCGAGATTGGTCATCGAGTGAATTTAAAAAAAAATCAAGTGAAATTTGCAACTTTTGAATGGTTTTTCGATGTACTGAGAAAAGAGATGTCGGAAAAATGCTAAGAATGTGAGGAGGATAGACGTGTGAAAACCACAGCGAGCCATTTCCACAATTTGAAGTTTTGTATTCTGCCTGGAAGGCGGCGAGTGGGGCTGCTCCTGTAAACAGAAGGGTAGGCCAATATCAGGAAGTGAGTAGGAGCAGGAAAAGGTGAAAATCTCTCGGTACTGCAGTGTGAATTACGTGGTTTACTGCTGCATGAATATATATACAAAGACATACATAACTTTGTTCAGATGAGCACGTAGGTGCGAAGTCTTAGACCCGTTGTAAGTAGTGCAAAGTCTCTGTATGAAGCGAAGTGTCCCGGCCGTCTGCTCTTGATCAAATGGGTAGAATCTGCAGCGGCGCTCGAGGAGCTGAACAGCGCCTGCTAGGGGGCGCTGTCGTCGGTGTCTGTGTCGTACTGCCAACCTATGAACTTGCACCTACGCCGTGGCATCGCAGCCATCGATACCACACGAAGGAATTTCAACAACTACCTTATATTTTATTTCGTCTGTGCAAGTAACTTTTATTGAATGCTGTACTACGCTCCAAAGTGACACCGATACGTGGCACTATTTACCAACACAGTCACCAAGCCTCTGTCAACAACGGTCTGATCGGGCTGGCAGGGCCGGCCAGGGTGGCCGAACGGTTCTAGGCCCAACAGTCTGGAACCACGAGACAGCTACGGTCGCAGGTTTGAACCCTGCCTCGGGCATGGATGTGTGTGACCTCCTTAGGTTAGTTAGGTTTAAGTAGTTCTAAGTTCTAGGGGACTGATGACCTCAGAAGTTAAGTCCCATAGTTCTCAGATCCATTTGAGCCATTTGGGCTGGCAGTGGTTCAGTTCCTCAACGATACATATCTGCTTCTTGGTCACGGACCCATTGAAAAACTGCTGAGTGAATTCCATAGACGGAAGAACGGCAATTACTGCGAATCGGTTCCTCTATTGCACGGGCCCTGTCGCCTGTGGCAGATGTCGATTGCCTCCCTTTCCGATCAGCAACACCCACTCTTGTGCAGCCTTCATCTGACTGCTTCTGGACGCGATGTACCATCCGGTCCATTCACCGCCAGAATGTCACGGTCTTTTTGTGTGCGCACAAGAATCGTGCTGGACCATGTACTTTGGAGTATGTGCTCAACTGCAGCGCCACCTCATTTCCACTCTGAGAGCCGAACTGGTTCTGCGAGAAACCCGGAACATGTACTCTTTTTGGCCAATGCGCCTCACTTGTTACACAACGATTTCAGCGTAGGACGAGAGATGTAAGATATTTTCTGTAGTCTTGTGGTACTAGAGCAGTACTTCCCGTAGTGTCTGTAATAGCCCTGAGAGTAAAATGAAATTTTCTGAGGGATAAAAACAAAAGCGTTCGATTGTGTTTCGGTCATGTAACTAATTTTCAAAAAAATATCGTTACTATTAATACTATTTCATCAGACTGCAAAACTGATAACGTAAGTTATCAATAATTACATTTTTTAAGTATTAGCATTAGCTTGATCCAGAATGCAGTGGAGTTCAAAGCTTCTGCAACGAATGTCTAAACATCATCTTCCTCACATAATACACTCTGTACAGACATAACTTTGTACCAAGCAGCTATGACAATAAGACTGAGATATATGCGTAATATATTCTTAAAATTTCATGAAAATGCCTTGTCTGAGTTGTACGCCTAGCCAGTTTCCGCAGTGGCCCGGAAACTGCTTCATTGTTAATTTTGTAACAAATAAACGAATTAACTAACAGCACAACACAACAGTAACTATGAAATGCTACTACACTGTCGTATGGCCTACAATATATTTCTGTTATTACTATTATTATTGTTAGTGGCAGTGTTCTTAAACGAAGCATTGGCAACTGCTGTCAGTTCAGAAGTAAGGAATCCAGCAATTAAAAGACTTTAAAAAAGTTGGCTAAAAATAGTGCACATAATTTAAGTTGTTCGATTTTAAATGCGGGTGTAGGGTAGAAAGTGTCTACCCTCAATCCAGATGCTTCGCTTTCTTTTTATTAATATTTTTAATATTATTTTTTTAAATTTTAATTAAATTATTTTCAATGTAAAATTTAGATAGGGGCTAATTTTGATGATAGTGTTTGTGTCTGTATGTCTGTGTGGGGTGAAGGGTGCAGGAGGCTGTCGGGGGAGCAGTGGCACTCGTGGGTAATGGTCTCAGAACGGTTGAGAACCATTATACCACATGTGGATCAACACGTTATTAACTTGCTCAATTTGTGAAGCTGTTTCTCTTGAATAAATCCTGCAGTTTTTCTGAAACTGTAATCTTTTGTTTGTCTGTTAATATAAATCCATCTAACATTATCCATTCCATTCAGATAATTCCTCGCTCTTAGAACTCTTTTATATATTCGCCCTGGTTCCGTCCCCGATTCGCAACTGAAACGGCGAACGTTCCTTCGTTGTGGGTGCCTGTTAGATCCGACGGCGTAGTGGCTTTGGAGAATGTGTGTCCACCACTTTGTGAGTGTAGAATTTTTACGGCTGTTTTTATCCGCCGTTTAATATTTTTTATGAGTTTCCATGATGTTTTCCCTTCGACCTAACAAAACTAGAATCATGTACGTTCTTTTCAGTGTATACGTTCACAGTAATATGTAGCCCTCCAAGTAACACTGGTGTCAGCATGACCCCATAAGCATATTGGAAATATACTTCCCTCGTTTTCAGAACTATTGCATTCATAATGTATGAGGATATCTCCCTCGTTTTGAAAACTATTGTATTCAAAATGTATGATGATGGATCAAATCTCCGTTCGGCTATCCAGATTTAGGTTCCCATAAATCGCTCCATGTGAATACCAGAACCTTGCGTTTGAAAAGAGCCCTGCCAATTTTCTGCCCATTCTTTCCTAATCTGAACTTGTGCTCCGTCTCTAATGACCTCAATGTCGACAGGACGTTAAACTCTAACCTACCTTATTTCCTTCAAAATATATAACTTTCTCCCACGGAGTAGACTGTATCCAATAATCTTTTGTTAACTTTCGCATTTACAGCACATTGAAATTTTTTCATTCTTTCTGCACTGAGTAAAAATGACAAAAATACAACCCCAATTGAAATTGTTTGCTGTTTTATTGAATGTAATACTTGTGAAAATAGAATGATGAATGTTGCATTGTACAGCTGCGATACAAAACACCTACAAAAATGAAAATAAAATTTCCCGTTTATTTTTGTACCCACTGTTACGGTCTCTTGCCTCAGCTGTTGCTGTACCGTTCCTAGTGACACTGGGAATAATATCACCCCACAAGCAAATTGAAAATATGTATCTTACTTGTTTCCAAAGCTATTATTTTCAAAATGTGTCACTATCTCCATCTGAGTGAATTGTATACAATGATGTTATGCCAGTTTTTTATTTGAAACACACATTAAAAATATTTATGGTTTCTGCACTGAGTACCACTTGCGAAGATTACTGTTATCTTTGTACTCCTTTCTTACTAACGGCTTCTAGAACTGTTCTTTGGCAACAGCTCCCCAGCAGCAGTGGTCATGCACCATCTTATTGTGTGAAATGTGACACTTGTACCCGTTTAATTAGTGTGGAAATGCAACGTAGCAATGGTTACTCCGGAGTGAATGTGATACGGGCATAACTGTACATAAAAACGTGTATGAACTTAAGCGTTGTGGGAAAAGTGTGTTATGTACTAAAGGGATAATAAAACAAAGTAATTTGAGTTGTACTGATATTATTTCAAAGGAACAGTTCTAGTATTCAGACGAATATCTTTAGTATTTGATAAGTGTAAGAGGCACATACAAACATGAAGCCCACTGCTCAGGTTCATTTCATAACAAACTTTGGTCTCTATCAACATGTGGAGACAGTTTCTTGTTAGTGAAGAACAGTGATTTGTAACCCACTGTGAACAACAGAGCTACGAGTTTACGCGTAGAGTGCGCCATCGGCCACAAAATATTATGTAAGGCACAAATCTACAGCATCTTGGGTTGAAGTGCAAAAAGAGGAACTCTACAATATTTCAGAAATAAAAAAGGGCCCAGTTTCCACAATGACACTACAAGACACCAATTAATACTCGCTGTAGTAAACGTAAGTGTGGCAATAATGTCAACTGCAGGTTGTTTGAGACTGCTCCTGTAAGCTACATTTATTTGGTGTATGACGAATTTTGTTTTGAGAAAGTTGGTTAGACTTGTGGTTTCTATTTTCGTTTTTCTAATTTAAAAATGTCTTCAGAGAAGTAACAAGTTCAGGTAGTTCGAGTTGCAGGAGTTCAGTTTCATAGTAACGAAGAAAAGGTGGAGGTAATGGAGAAAATCAATACTCAAAATAAATAGTTGTCAATAGTAAGGGATTAGGATCTGTTCTTCCTCCAGGATGTTCGATACAAACGGGGCCAAGCTGAAAGCAACATTAGACATAGAACTACTGGTTGAGGTACAGAATGAGAAAATGGAGAGGAAATAGCATATGAAGTAAAGTCAGAGGGTCAAGGAGAGTAGAGAAGAAACAATGAAGTGAGACAACCTCATTGACGTAGGTAACATGACAGAAAATACAACTATTTTTCCAGAATGTTGACATCTTTGGAACGGCAGGTGGAAGTAACGTCAAACACAGATTTGCTAAAAGTAGAATTTAAGATGTCAGATAGGAGGACGTGACTAAGAGAGAATTTGTAAACATAGAACTAATACTTGTTTCGTAAATAAAATCTCCTTTTCTTGCTGCAGTTTATGTGTCCCAGACCCGTTTTGCCTTTTTCTTGCTCAAAGGCATCTTCAGTGGGATCTATGACGATACAGTTTTGTTATTTTTAGATTATCAAACAGTTCACTTCTCGTGTTTTATGTAAATATGTAATTACTTACAGTTTTATGTGATCTGCGTATTTTCTCATCTGGTTTGGAGGTCACAAAACTACCTTTATTTCCGACACATTAGCACAGCTTTGTATTCCGAACTTTTTCACACCATTCACCACTTTTCTCCTTCTTTTTTGTGGTGTGTATGTTCGAACACTATGTTTACCTACGTGTTGCCAACCTAACGCTTTATATGTTCAAAAGCAACTTCTTTTCATGATGTTTATATCTGTTTGTGTGTGCGTGAGTGTTTGTGTGTGTGTGTGTGTGTGTGTGTGTGTGTGTGTGTGAGAGAGAGAGAGAGAGAGAGAGAGAGAGAGCTGAAGAGTGTGTGTATGCTTTTTTTTTATAATTGTGTGTGTGTGTGTGGGGGGGGGGGGTGAGTTTAACTAAATCCTCAACGCCACGGATACAAAAATGGGAAGAATTTAGAAGAGCCCACTTAGCAGTAGAACCGAGCAACCAGTCAACTCCAAGTATCAGACAATGTGATATGATTGCAATACTCAAAGCGAGAAGGGAACATAAAGAAAAAAATAGAAAAGATTTGAAAATTAGCCGGCCGAAGTGGCCGAGCGGTTAAAGGCCCTACAGTCTGGAACCGCACGACCGCTACGGTCGCAGGTTCGAATCCTGCCTCGGGCATGGATGTGTGTGATGTCCTTAGGTTAGTTAGGTTTAAGTAGTTCTAAGTTCTAGGGGACTTATGACCACAGCAGTTGAGTCCCATAGTGCTCAGAGCCATTTTGAGCCATTTGAAAATTAAGAGAAAATCGTGCATGAATCAAGGGATAAAAATGAAAAAATAGAGAAAAATTAGAAACAAATGGAAAATTAATTAAAAGGAGAAAGTAAATCTGAATGAAAGGAGCCTCAAGAGGATATGGCGAAGACATTTGAAGAGAAACAAGATGAAAAATTCACAGACGTTGTGAGCGTGTGGGATTGATCTGCTATTTTGTTATTCTGCACAACGGATGGATCTGAGATGTACTCTTTACCCTGTGGCTCCTGCAAGATGCAATTTCCACCCCCACACTAATACAGAAGTCAGACAGACGCTCCTAACGTTCTAAAGAGAAATGCCTGAAAAACTTTCAGCAATAAATATCTTCTGGAGTCGTCCGCTGTAAGGAAATGATATAAAAATTCACAAAATTCCTTATGTAACTAGTACTTCGGTACTGGAGTAGTGCTAGTTAGTGTAAGAAAAACATGAAACTAACGAAAATTATTATTTATTTTGCAAAAATTCTGAGAAATCACAATGGCACATTTAGTTATGAATTGAACAAGTTATACCCTGGTTCTTTTCGGAATGTGAAGTTACCTCTCAAGGATAGGATTCGCTAATGAAATTTCTATACGAAGTTTAAGATTGTTATTGACTTGGCAGTGTGGCTGAGAGGCGTGCCTACTCAACTTGAAAAATTATCCTTTAGAATGTTGCTAGGCATGGTCGAGGTTGTCACATGTAAAATGCAGTGAAGTATACTGTTGTGGAGGAAATATGGGGCTCGCAATAGCTGTAGCACACAATACCATAAGCTGCGATGACTGCTGTCTGCGCCGCTCGCTGCTGACAAATAAGATAACTCTCGTTCTATCTGGATTGACCTTCGCCAATCCAACTCTCCCTACACCTTGATGAAGTCAAGGGCTCCTATTCGCCCCTAGTCTAACTATTGGCGTGGTACACCGGTCAGATAACCAGTCCACCGCGATGCCGCTCAAAAATTCAGTTGCAGGCGTTTAGCTATAACTCTGTCCGTTCACACCGCACAATAAGTGTGTCGGCCAACACAGTGAACAACGCTTAATCGCAAGGACTCAATACAGAGTCGCACTTCGATTCGCTCTCGACAGAGGTGCTCTCCCAGTGAAGTACTGAGGAGAGACTTGTTCCTCGCTGCAAGAGCGACAACAGAACGGCGCCTCTCCACGCCAGACGTGAAGGGGTATATCTTTTGGTCTCTTCCATTACTCCTTCAGCTCAAGGCGTCAGAAATATCGTCTGACAATCAGCATTTCTCTTCTAAAACGGGAGAATGACGTTTCGTTTAAGGCGACCAATCCGGAAATCTGTAGTATCGGCGTTTGGCGTTTGCTGTCTCCCTGTAAAAATCTCTGAAACTGTGTGCTATGTGTAAAGAATGCGTAGGTTGGACGCTCCCACACAATGTAGCGGAATTTGCTTTTCGGCGCCATCGACCTCCAACCGAGAAACCTAGCACCACGTGACTTGGAGTCGCATGGCCTCAACATCCCTGGCAATACCTTCGAGAATCACAATGACCCTCTTGCAACATGTCTCACAGTGGTCCGTACAGCATAAGGTGGATATACAGGCTTTTGACAGATTGGCACAGTAGTGTGACTGGCCAGTGTAATATTGAATCCCACACTTTCTTCAGTATCCTGTCCACACGCTGAGATTGAAAGCTCATATGAAGAGACAAACTTTGCTTTACTGAAAAATGCTGTCGCGATGGTATCTTATCCTAGCCAAGAACTGAAAGTACTGGCAAATGTCCAGCTTCAGCGCCCAATGTAGGGCATATTTCGGAACAGTATCCCTGCAGGATGAAAAGATGCATTGTGGGAAAATGTCTTACACTGAGTGAGCAGTTTCTCTTCCTTCTGGCAAGATTTTCGTTAACCTGTCTCCTCCTATCAAACTTGGACTCCTGTATTCACTGCCAACATCTGTATATCAACCGTAGCTTCCTGCTGTATTTTTGTTAATGTGTGTAACCTGTAGTGATAGGACTTTTGCTGCTGAATTCTATGTAGCGCCATTGCCGAAGGGTGGAAGAGCTGCAGGTCGCAAATAGTTCTCACCACACGCTCGCTGTTGGGACCATCAAACTTTCTCCACCAGGAGGACTGCGCCATCTCCCCGCACTGCTGTGGAGTGGGTGGTGAGCCGTGCGAGCTAATCAGCAATCAGCAGCGGCCGGCCGCTGTGGAACTGTTATGCAGCAGGCCATTAATCACGTGGCCGGCCGGAGGTGCCGCTGGCGCCGTAACTCGCTTAGCGCCGACACCCACGCCTCGGAAATGGAGTCATTACTGTAGCGCGGCGCTGTCGCGCACCAATATGCGCCTGCGTGCGTGCCACGCACCGTGCGTGGTTCATGCTGTCATGGCCCTGCGTCAGTGACTGGAAAGCTTTTGTAAACTTCATACTTTTCCCATTTTCCGTGCGCACACGCAGTTGTTTGTGTGTTCGTGTGTGTTTATGTGTCTGTGTGTAAGTGTGTCGTAGCATCCAAGTTACACCGCTCAATAGAATCAACGAATCACCTTTTCGAAATCCCATAATTATTTCCCATTGCTAAGTCATAAGTTTGAAATGATGCAGAACAGTGGCGCACTGTGAAGTCATTCTGGGCATGGCAACGCTTCAAACAGCAAGTTGTCGACACTTCTGAAGAAAGACTCGCTGCTTCATCTGAGGTGTAGGGTCAGTTAAGGACATTGCCACCAAATTTCGCTACTATTCTGCTCAGAACGGCAGAGCATATATCACATGATAGGAAGGTGTTAACTTGCACCTTTTTAGACTGAAGTCAACTGATAGCTAAACCCGCTTAAAGGAAGTAGCTCTAACTAGAGAATCATCTTCAGAGGACGTCGTATTTCCAAGTAGAGAAAGAATTAGCATATTTCATCAAAATGTAAGAGGTATTACAGATAAAGTTAGTGACATGCCTGTAGATGTTGACTCTGAAATTATTGGTATATCGGAGCACCACTTAAATAATTTGACCGTTCAGAGGCTTCTTTATTAAGGTTAAGGATTAGCTGGCCATTTTTCCAGGAGTTCCTTGTGGGCTGGAGGAGTGGCCATGTACGTAAAAAACAATATTTCATTTAAGCCGATGGACATATTACGGCACTGCACTGAACAGATAGTTGACTTGTGCCGGGGTAGTTGGATGTAATGAAACTAAACTTTAAATTTTTGTTGTTTATGGGTGCCCTAACTCTCTGACTTCAGAGCATCTCTGCTCAAGCTAGAGAAGGTTCTTGACTTGCCATGACGCTACTGAAGGCGGGTGTAAAATGCATGTGCGCAACGGAAAATATTGAACGCTAAAATGATGATTTAGTCCTGTCTGACTACTCTCTGAAGCAGATCTTAGGATCTCTTAATGCTCTGTAACAAATAAATTACAACCTTAACATAAATGAATGAGGCAACTAATACTACTAAATGATAGACGTTGTTTCTTATTAAAACTTATTTTAGATTAAAGAACAACCCTTTATAGTACAGTTGTCTAGATTTCCTAACTAAAATTACTGATCAATTTTCCAACTCTGCCCTTTTTATGGCCACTCTATCTAACATAAATAACACGAAATGACTGACATCATCTACATACCAAACACTAGAAGACATTACTTTCAATGATGACCTACGGTGGTGTGGAACCTCAGTGAAAATAAACCAGTGTGATCACAGCTGTTTGGTTTTATAGCCCTAATAAGCCGAATCAATCAGGAATATCACCGTATATACTGCGTCCGGTTCATTGGAGTTATGGTTCTCGTTCACATCTGCGACGATGGAAGAACTCAAGCCACAAAATAAAATTCTTTCAAACACTAGGGCGGCAGAAGGCGGTCCTCTGACTAATACACTCTAATACTGTCTTTTCCTCTCTGTGCTCTACAGATGAGAAACACGAACTAACAGCCACAAGGATGGAGTTCAAATAACGTCTCAACGTAAATATAGGCAAAATAAGTGCTGTCAGTCAATGAACGCTGCATACACAACGACGAATTCCAACCCGGAGGTGAAGTCCAGAATCGTATAGGTTCGCAACAGTACAGTGCCTAACTGTTGTAACTATAAACTCTCCTGAGAGCAAAGACACCAAGTCCGTCTGTCCCAACAAAGCTGATACCGAGCGACCGTCACACACGGGCGCTCACAACGGAAAACTTCTCTCCACCGCTGGATCCCCAGCAAGGCTCGGCTCCCCACCCTCGTAAGTCATAAAACAAATCATCTTCTCAAAACCACAGAATATTCTAACCTCTTTACAGATTCTTCCAAACGCCGACCAATGTCTTTTGTCGTCCAGCGCGGAATGTTTGCGAGGAAGTACCTATACTCATTAGAGATGGGGGATCCGCTCTTGAACTGATTCATAGAGTTGAATCTTTCAAAGGAGTGAACAATCAGTGATTCAGAAAAAAAGAACGGTAGCTCCAAACGTTTCCCACGGCAGAGAGAGAGAGAGAGAGAGAGAGAGAGACGGAGCATATCAGCTTCGCCTCTGCTGGTCACAGCACAGTGCACGCCACACAACACAGCCAGCGGCGGCCTCTGCCCTGCTTCTACCTTGGCTGCCTGCATTGTGCAGTGCCCCATTGGATTTTGTGTTTCACATATGCCGTGCCGTCTCTGCGCGTCGTCTGCCACGTGCAGTGTCTGGCGCAGCTTAACTTCGCATTGCACTCTGTCGGCGATCGTTTCAGTCGCACGTCCTGCCCTCTGGGCAGTTGATGCGAGCAACAGGACAGAGAGCCACCTAGCGGGTAACATAGGAACTACTTGCAACAACCTGCTAGCAAGGGAACGGACGATTTGTCTCGGAGCGGGTGAATTCACCGCTCCCCCCACCCTTGGAACTCGCCCACTCAACGCTCACCCCACCGTTCTCGACTCTAGCCAGAGCATTGAGCAAAGCAACTCAGGTGTCACTCTGGTCTCTGCGGTCTTAGCTCACGCAGTAATACAGCTTGCGGCTCGACCTGCTCGACTCAGTGCTTCTGCATCGGAGTTCGTCTCTACTGGATATTGTTCTTCGTAGTAATACCACTATGTATATTACATTATTATGTTATGTATACATCATTGGTTTTTATTTTATTTTTATTTGTTTAAACTGATCAGATTAGGTTCATGACGACTCCTCTTACTATAGGATTTTTATTATGGACACTCGAATTTATGCTTTAATTACGAGCGAACCAATAAACGTATCGCAAAATGTGATACACCAATATTTTCCTTGTTTTATTCTGCGCAAGGCTATATGCAGCACTTTCGTTTTACAGTCAAATTTATATATTTTTTTCTTATTCTCGTACGGATTTTGCGATTTTAGGCGTCTTCGGAAGGAAACGTTCACTTTAAAAATATATGGCTTGCGATGTATTTGTATGAGGTTAATGAAATTTTAATACATTATAGCCAAATATATTGTTAATGTAAATCTCAAGTTACAACATTTTCCGATCACCCAAAAAACCACAATAGTGCAAAATAAATCAATAATCAAAAACTTTGTCATATCGTGGAAATTTCAATAAACAATACAAAATTCTTACTCATTATCTGTGTTACTTCAAAATAGGATCAAATAAGATCAAAATACAGGTATAGTACTGGAATAAACCAAGTTTAAAGGACAATGCGCCTTCCATTTATTTTCTATTGTAAATGAGTGGTGAGTCATGAAAAAGAGCTAATTCATTTCAGGGAGTGAACAGTTCTGATCCGATCTCTGAAAAGAACAGTTTTGCCCATCTCTAATACTCATACAATGGTACGCTTCCGAGTAAACTCCGCGGAAATAACCGAGCATGCGTGATTTCTGAGGTGACGCTTCCTCATTCCTCCCAGCTGTGTCCAATATTTGCATAGTTTCCGAAGTATAATCTTTCCGACCTAGCTATAATATTGGCCAGCCGCCTCTATATTGCGTTTCAGCGCCCAGGTGTCCAGACTGTCTGTCTTGGCACTTCCTGTGTCAAGCAGGACCTCCATAACTGTGCCTTTTTTTTGTTTTTTTTTGCACCCAGGGCTTGAGTTCCACCTGCCGTTTCATCTGCACTGGCGTCATAACCTCTACTAGTACAGGCTATCATTCATTTCGCTGTTTTGGTAATAAAGTCACTCCGTCACCTTTCATGCAAAAGCGTTACCAGTTATTTACAAGGCGTACGTGACAACGTCAGTCTTCTTTAAATATTCGTATATACGATGTACAATCTATCAAATGATACCTGATTGTGGTTGTAGGTCATGGCAAAGTACGCGTTTGTAGGTGAGTGCTTGTAAGGTGCGAAATTATAGCCACTATGATCGCTTTCTTTCGAATCATAGGCTTTTTTTTTAAATCCACAAAAGTAATTACATATTTTAAGTTCCTGGTTTTTCCTCATTTCTGTTATGTTCTTTAAGTTTAATATTTGTTGTGCACATGACCTTCCCCTCCTAAATCCTGCCTGATACTCTCCTAGTTGTTTGTCAAGTATTTCTTGTGCTCTTTTTAAAAGTGTCACTGGTAAGAGGGAGATTCCCCTATAGTTGCTAGTGTCTGTCTTTTTCCATTTTTTTAAGTATTGGATAATTAATGCAGAAATCCATTCTGATGGTAGGCTGTGTGTTGTACAAATTTATTTGAGTATTCCTGATAGAAATTGTATCATGTTGTCACTAGAGTACTTCCATAGTTCAGCAACTGTAGTATCTTCTCCAGGTGCGTTATTAATTTTAAAGTCTTTTACGATTTCTTTCATTTCGTCTGTGGTTGGCGGCCTTTAGTCCGGTGGTGTAGGGCTTGAAACTGGAAACTAAATTTTTCTTTCAGTAGATCACAGTTATGTAGTTCTTCAAAGTATTCAGCAAGTATTCTACAGTTCTCTGTGCTATTATATGCAGTTTTCTGAGTTTTTGGGTCCGTGAAAAATAGACTAGGGGGAGTGTATTCCTTTAAGCAACTTTTGAATGTTTTGTAAAAGTCCCTAGCATTGTTCTGTTTGGAGTCTATCGATGCTAGTTGGTCTTTCGTGTATTGTACTTTGATCTTTTTAAGGCTTTTTGCTGCTTGCTTTCGGGCTTCTTTTAGGGAATTCCTATTTTTATCATTTTTATTTGCTTTCCATATGTTTCAAGCTCGTTGTCTTGTTAGGATTAGTTCGTCACAGTCATTATTCAAAATGTCGACCACCATCATGACAGCAGAGAGCACAGTAACTCACATCGATTGTCCTTCTCACTCAACTGTTCCAGCAGTTTGGCGATTACTTCCGCGACACCGACAACCCTAGAAAAGAGATCTCTGTGGGTGTAGACTGGAACGCCGGTAGACGGAGCCATGTCTGGTGAACGAGCAGCGACCATTTGAGTGTTGTCAATGGAAGTGCGATTGCTATGCTATGAGGAACTGGACGCCACAGGTCCCTAATATATAAATACTCAGAAATTATCCCTGTTAAAGCTTCCGGTATTATGTCGACAGAGTTCTAGTTCGCCCTGTATCGATCAGCTGCACAATTTGAAGAGGGCTAAGTACCAGAAGGTGATAAAAAAACATGACAGTGACGATAACAGGCGTGTATAATGACTCGAAACCTATCGTGGGATTGAAATGAACCTTTTTAAAAGTACAAGGGGTAGTCAGATCAATACCGAACACCCATAACATTGAGACCATTGATTCGTCCCATTCAAAAGTAATCCCCACATTTAGCCTACTGGAACATGAGTCGTCCAATTCCTATTTCGTAGGACGTGGTCGGCCACTGACGGCCCCATAACTGCACTCACTCTTGTACGAGGGTGAGTCAAATGAAAAACTTAAATAACTTTTTAAATGTTATTCATTGGCAGAAGTGGTACAAACCTGTATCACTTTTCAACATAATCTCCCCCACGCTCAATGCAAGTCCGCCAGCGCTTACAAAGTGCATAAATTCCTTTTGAAAAACATACTTTTGGTAGTCCGCGCAACTATTCATGACCAGCGTCCCAAAAGAGAGTCAGTATAACCTTCCCTACCGATGGTTCTGTTCGAAACTACTTTGGTTTTGGTAATGAGGAACGGCGCTATTACTTACTCGCTCTCTTCGTTTCCGGTTGGTGGAAGTGAACCCAGGTTTCGTCCCCAGTAACGATTCTTGCAAGGACGCCATCACCTTCTCGTTCAAAGCGCCGAAGAAGTTCTTCACAAGCATCATCACGTTGTTCTCTCATTTCAGGAGTCAGCTGTCGTGGCACCCATCTCGCAGAAATTTTGTGGAACTGGAGCACATCATGCACAATGTTGTGTGCTGACCCATGACTAATCTGTAAACATGCTGCAATGTCATTCGGTGTCACTCGGCGGTTTTCCTTCACTATTGCTTCAACTGCTGCAATGTTTTGTGCTTTCACAACTCGTTGTGGGCGACCTGGAGGAGGAGCATCTTCCACACCATTTGCGAACTTCCTACTCTATTCGTAGAGTTGCTGCAGTCACAAACATGCATCACCGTACTGAACCTTCATTCGTCGATGAATTTCAGTAGGTTTCACACCTTCACTAAGGAGAAACCGAATAAAAGAACGCTGTTCTTCCCTCGTGCAAGTCGCAATTGGGGCGGATCTTTATACTCATACTGCGACGGTTTGTGTGCATCTGCACTATGCTGCCACCTACAGGCCATTCTGCACGCTGTTTGTAACACTCGTACCTACTTACAGGATAACGGCGAAAAATTTCGATTTGTTATTACAAATTTAAGGTTTTCATATGACTCACCCTTCCTACTGAAATCAACGTCAACCCATGTCTTTCTTAAGGTCGCCAAGGATGTGAAAATCACATAGTGAAAGATACAGGCCATATGGGAGATACTGGACTATTTCCGAACCAAACTGTTGAATTGTAGCATTTGTCTGGTTGTCAGTGTGGGAGTGGGGGTTATCGGGCTGCAGGATGATTCCGTCGACATCATAGCGAAAGCCCGAGGGCAAAAAGTGGTAACATCCAACGTCTCCCCTGCCAAGTATATCTGACGCTGTTCAAGTAAGTTCGGGTAAGGTGATGATAACCTCCTTCTTCAATTGCTTGGGCCCTCTGCTCGTCGAGTTCCTCGAGCGTGGAAACACAATCACTGTGCAGCACTATGAAGGCAGAATGATATTTTCGCTCTGCAGCGGCGTGTGCGCTGATATGAAACTTCCTGACAGATTAAAACTATGTGCCCCACCGAGACTCGAACTCGGGACCTTTGCCTTTCACCGGCAAGTGCTCTACCAGCTGAGCTACCCAAGCACGACTCACGCCCCGTTCTCACAGTAGAGCACTTGCCCGCGAAAGGCAAAGGTCCCGAATTCGAGACTCCGTCTGGCACACAGTTTTAATGTTCCAGGGAGTTCCGCTATGAAGAGAGTTTGCAGAAATTGGGACATGCCATACATTCGAAATTCCCTAGAATAAAGTCGGACGGAATTATTCTGTTGCACCATAATTCTCGCCCCAACACTGCAAATTGAACGAAGGCTACGGTCCACCGATTTGGCCGACAAACACTGCAACATCCTCCGTACACACTGAATTTTTAACCGCGTGATTTTCACGTTTTACAGCTACCTGAAGAAAAACAAGCGTGGACGGCGGTTTCATTCAGACGAGGAAATGCAAGAGTGGGTGACGCTGTGGATCCATCAGCAAACGACCGCGTCCTATGTACAGGAATCCCAGTGGGATAAATGTCTTAACGTGTGTGGTGATTCCATTAGAGCGCAATCACTCCAAGCTCCCCGTGTTAGCTGAGTGGCGCCGGCACGGTAGCTCAGCGTGTTCGGTCAGAGGGTTAGCTGCCCTCTGTAGTAAAAAAACTGAGCTAATCGATGAACAACGAACTTCAAATTCAAATGGCTCCGAGCACTATGGGACTTAACATCTATGGTCATCAGTCCCCTAGAACTTAGAACTACTTAAACCTAACTAACCTAAAGACAGCACACAACACCCAGCTATCACGAGGCAGAGAAAATCCCTGACCCCGCCGGGAATCGAACCCGGGAACCCGGGCGTGGGAAGCGAGAACGCTACCGCACGACCACGAGATGCGGGCAACAACGAACTTCAGCGGATGTCCTACGATGTTCGCCCCGAGCAGATGCAACGAACAAAAGCGAACAAAGTGAGATTAAAAAAAAAAAAAATTTGGTCAGCGTGGCGGAATGCCACGCCAAGGAGCCCGGGTTCGATTCCCGGATGGGGCAGGAGATTTTCTCCGCTCAGGGACTGGGTGTTGTGCTCATCATCATTTTATCCCCATCTCCGACGCGCAAGTCGCCCAATGCGGCGTCGAATGCAATAAGTACTTGCCCTCGGCGGCTGAACTTCGCCGAATGGGGGACCCCCGGCCCACAATGCCGTACGCTCATTTCATTTCACTCCAAGCTCCTACAGAGGCGGCTATTCGCTTTTCACTTCACTTCCCTTTGTTGCAAGTTGTGGTGTCCGGATTTCAGCATGAATTCTTAGCTCTCCCTCTCTCTCTCTCTCTCTCTCTCTCTCTCTCTCTCTCTCTCTCACTCTCTGTCTCTTCCTCTCTCTCCGTCCCCGTGTCTCTCTGGCCGTTCGGCAGGTGGCACGAAATTGCTGCAGCAGCCTACAAGGGGCGCGCCACTGTTAAGCGGTCCGGCTTGCGTAATCCATCTGGTTTCGCCGTGACCGCCAGCAGGGATCCCTGAGTGGCTGCGGTAAGCAGATGACCCGCCTGGACTCGGGCGCACAAAGGGTCGCCTCGCAGCCAGCCAGCCATCCAGCCAGCGAGCTAGCAGGCTGGCGGCCGTAAAGTAGGGCGGGTGCGACCGCAGTGCTTAGCGTACTCGCAGCCGCGCCGCGCCGCGCCGCGCCGGCGCTCCGTTGTTTATCAGGGCTTGCGGCTGGCCGCGGCCGGCCGTTCGCACTGCGCCTGAATTACGCGCAGCGCCGTTTAGCTGCTGGCGGCGCAACACCGGGGCCGCAGCCGCAGCGCCGCCGCCGCTCGATTCGCGGCGCTTTGTCTCGCCCCGTGTTTACCACTGGCGCTTTGCGAACTGCCGCTCCTAAAGGACCCCTGTGGTACCGGAACAATCCCCTGCAAGGCTGCGCTCGGGTTAATCCCGATATGGCAGCTGCCTTCCCGCCTCGTGGCGCCCCCAACGGCGTCCACAGACAACTGGGGGAGGCGGTGGAGTGCAGGGGCCGCCTCTTGTGAGAGTACATATCTCACTTATTGTTCTGGCGCACATTTATAAGTAGATTGCTTGTTTCGATCAATCAGGATCATCTTCAGATCTAATTAGTCTGGTCAGCAGCCTCGGATGTCCGATATTGCCCCTCCTTCGAGCGTCTACGATAGGACGTCAAATGTTTTAAAAAAATTTCATATTGTCGCACACAGCTTTTTGAAGACGTTGATATATAAAACATATGTTGTTGTTGTGGTCTTCAGTCTTCAGACTGATTTGGTACAGCTCTCCATGCTACACTATCCTGCGCAAGCTTCTTCATGTTCCTCTACCTACTGCAACCTACATCCTTCTGAATTTGTTTAGTGTATTCATCTCTTGGTCTCCCTCTAAGATTTTTACCCTCCACGCTGCCCTCCAATACTAAATTGGTGATCCCTTGATGCCTCAGAACACGTCCTACAAACCAATCCCTTCTTATAGTCAATTTGTGCCACAAACTCCTCTTCTCCCCAATTCTATTCAATACCTCCTCATTAGTTATGTGATCTACCCATCTAATCTTCAGTATTCTTCTGTAGCACCACATTTCGAAAGCTTCTATTTTCTTCTTGTCCAAACTATTTATCGTCCATGTTTCACTTCCATACATGACTACACTCCATACAAATACTTTCAGAAATGACTTCCTGACACTTAAATCTATACTCGATGTTAACAAATTTCTCTTGTTCAGAAATGCTTTCCTTGCCATTGCCAGTCTACATTTTATATCCTCTCTACTTCGACCATCATCAGTTATTTTTCTCCCCAAATAGCTAAATTCCTTTACTACTTTAAGTTTCTCATTCCCTAATCTAATTCCCTCAGCATCACCCAACTTAATTCGACTACATTCCATTATCCTCATTTTGCTTTTGTTGATGTTCATCTTATATCTTCCTCTCAAGACCCTGTCCATTCCATTCAACTGCTCTTCCAAGTCCTTTGCTGTCTCTGACAGATTCACAATGTCATCGGCAAACCTCAAAGTTTTTATTTCTTCTCCATAGATTTTAATACCTACTCCGAAGTTTTCTTTTCTTTCCTTCACTGCTTGCTCAATATACAGATTGAATAACATCGGGGAGAGGCTACAACCCTGTCTCACTCCCTTCCCAACCACTGCTTCCCTTTCGTGCCCCTCAACTCTTATAACTCCCATCTGGTTTCTGTACAAATTGTAAATAGCTTTTCGCTCCCTGTATTTTACCCCTGCCACCTTCAGAATTTGAAAGAGAGTACTCCAGTCAACATTGTCAAAAACTTTCTCTAAGTCTACAGATGCTAGAAACGTAGGCTTGCCTTTGCTTAATCTAGGTTCTAAGTTAAGTCGTAGGGTCAGTATTGCCTCACGTGTTCCAATATGTCTACGGAATCCAAACTGATCTTCCTCGAGGACGGCTTCTACTAGTTTTACCATTCGTCTGTAAAGAATCCGCGTTAGTATTTTGCAGCCGTGACTTATTAAACTGATAGTTCGGTAATTATCACATCTGTCAACACCCGCTTTCTTTGGAATTGGAATTATTATATTCTTCTTGAAGGCTGAGGGTATTTCGCCTGTCTGATACATCTTGCTCACGAGATGGAAGAGTTTTGTCAGGACAGGCTCTCCCAAGACCGTCAGTAGTTCCAGTGGAATGTTGTCTACTCCTGGGGCTTTGTTTCGACTCAGGTCTTTCAGTGCTCTGTCAAACTCTTCACGCAGTATCATATATCCCATTTCATCTTCATCTACATCCTCTTCCATTTCCAAAATATTGCCCTCAAGTACATCGCCATTGTATAGACCCTCCACGTACTCCTTCAACTTTTCTGCTTTCCCTTCTTTGCTTAGAACTGGGTTTCCATTGACCTCTTGATATTCATACAAGTGGTTCTCTTTTCTCCAAAGGTCTCTTTAATTTTCCTGCAGGCAGTATCTATCTTACCCCTCGTGAGATAAGCCTCTACGTCCTTACATTTGTCCTCTAGCCATCCCTGCTTAGCCATTTTGCACTTCCTGTCGATCTCATTTTGAGACGTTTGTATTCCTTTTTGTTTGCTTCATTTACTGCACTTTTATATTTTCTCCTTTCATCAATTAAATTCATTATCTCTTCTGTTACCCAAGGATTTCTAACAGCCCTCGTCTTTTTACCTACTTGATCCTCTGCTGCCTTCACTACTTCATCCCTCAAAGCGACCCATTCTTCTTCTACTGTATTTCTTTCCCCCATTCTTTTCAATTGTTACCTTATGCTCCCCCTGAAACTCTCTACAACCTCTGGTTCTTTCAGTTTATCCAGGTCCCATCTCCTTAAATTCCCACCTTTTTGTAGTTTCTTCAGTTTTAGTCTACAGTTCATAACCAATAGATTGTGGTCAGAGTCCACATCAGCCCCTGGAAATGTCTTACAATTTAAAACCTGGTTCCCAAATCTCTGTCTTACTATTATATAATCTATCTGATACCTGCCGGCCGGTGTGGCCGTGCGGTTAAAGGCGCTTCAGTCTGGAACCGCGTGACCGCTCCGGTCGCAGGTTCGAATCCTGCCTCGGGCATGGATGTGTGTGATGTCCTTAGGTTAGTTAGGTTTAAGTAGTTCTAAGTTCTAGGGGACTGATGACCACAGATGTTAAGTCCCATAGTGCTTAGAGCCATTTCTGATGCCTTTTAGTATCTCCATGGTTCTTCCATGTATACAATTTTCCTTTATGATTCTTGAACCAAGTGTTAGCTATGATTAAGTTGTGCTCTGTGTAAAATTCTACCAGGCGGCTTCCTCTTTCGTTTCTTACCCCCAATCCATATTCACCTACTACGTTTCCGTCTCTCCCTTTTCCTACTGACGAATTACAGTCACCCATGACTATTAAATTTTCGTCTCCCTTCACTATCTGAATAATTTCTTTTATTTCATCATACATTTCTTCAATTTCTTCGTCATCTGCAGAGCTAGTTGGCATATAAACTTTTACTACTGTGATAGGCGTGGGCTTCGTATCTATCTTGGCCACAATAATGCGTTCACTATGCTGTTTGTAGTAGCTTACACGCATTCCTATTTTCCTATACATTATGAAACCTACTCCTGCATTACCCCTATTTGATTTTGTGTTTATAACCCTGTAGTCACCTGACCAGAAGTCTTGTTCCTCCTGCCACCGAACTTCACTAATTCCCACTATATCTAACTTTAACCTATCCATTTCCCTTTTTAAATTTTCTAACCTACCTGCCCGATTAATGGATCTGACATTCCACACTCTGATCCGTAGAACACCAGTTATCTTTCTCCTGATAATGACATTCTCTTGAGTAGTCCCCGCCCGGAGATCCGATTGGGGGACTATTTTACCCCCGGAATATTTTACCCAAGAGGACGCCATCATCATTTAACCATACAGTAAAGCTGCATGCCCTCGGGAAAAATTACGGCTGTAGTTTCCCCTTGCTTTCAGCCGTTCGCAGTACCAGCACAGCAAGACCGTTTTGGCTAATGTTACAAGGCCAGATCAGTCAATCATCCAGACTGTTGCCCCTGCAACTACTGAAAAGGCTGCTGCCCCTCTTCAGGAACCACACGTTTGTCTGGCCTCTCAACAGATACCCCTCCGTTGTGGTTGTACCTACGGTACGGCTATCTGTATAGTTCAGGCACGCTAGCCTCCCCGCTAACGGCAAGGTCCATGGTTCATGGGGAGGGGGGGAGTTTGATATATAAAACATATATGTCAGAGGAAACGTAAAACATGTTATTTGGTCTTAAGTGCGTCAGATACCGGCCACCCATAATAACTTCTCTTCCCTGGTACAATCCTCTACAGTGGCGACGAGGATAATGCAGTGGAGATTGAAAATAATCAACTTGGACTAAGATTTTGCTTGCTTTTCTCGTGTTTTTGCCTGCCGGAGCGATCGTGTTCATGTTGCTAATTTGTTGTTGGGTTACCGGTATTGCATGTATTCCACGAACAGAGCCCCAGAACTAAACAAATCTCTCTTTTCAGAGGGTTCGCTTGCTTTTTGCTATAACGTATTTGTGTAAAACCCCGCGCCTCAGCCAGAGACGGCCGATGTGATGGATGGATCTTGTTGTGTTGGCAGAAGAGCCAACACCGTGTTACTAGAGGAGGCCGAAATGCACGCGTTTTAGCGCACGCAGGCTGGCGTGAGGAGGGAAGGACTATACTGACGTGAGGTCTGGAACATGGCAAGGAATTAGAATTCAGAAACCGGACGTAAATAGTTTGATACTTAACTTTAATCCATTAATTATGAACGTCGCTCTTGACGGTACATGAGTCACAATATTATCTGTTCAGAAGATATAGTAACTGAATATGGCGGCTTGCTCGGTCGTAGCAAATGACGTAGCTGGAGTCAATGCGAAACTGTCGTCTCTGTAAATGAGAGCGTATGTAGACAGTGAAACATCGCTAGCAAAGTCGGTTGTACAACAGGGGCGAGTGCTAGGTAGTCTCTCCAGACTAGACCTGGCGTGTGGCGGCGCTCGGTCTGCAATCACTGATAGTGGCGACACGCAGGTCCGACGTATACTAACGGACCGCGGCCGATTTAAAGGCTGCCACCTAGCAAGTGTGGTGTCTGGCGGTGACACCACAGATCTAACACGAGTTTTTCAGTTGCAGAACCAACAAATCGCTACCTTACAGACGACGGTACAACAACTACTGGGTGCACAAGCTACATCGGCCGCACAACCACAACCGACCAACCAACCAGCCGAACAAGTACCGCAGTCCAACATACCACAATTTCTGGAATTTAACAACACCGAAGAGCAATGGCTCGAATACCCGACGCAGTTGCAGTCACACTGTCAAGTTTATCGTGTTGAAGGTACTTTTCGGTTGCAGGGTCCCCAGTGTTCAGGTTAATACAAAAACTATTCCCAACCGCGTGTCCCAACGAACGGAGCTACGACCAAGTAATTACTGCGTTAACCAAGTACTATGGTCAGCAAGTTCGTGTAGCTGCAGCTAAATATCAGTTCTTTCGCTTGCAGAAAAACCCGGAACAGACGTACAGCCAATGGTACACAGAATTAATGGGCAAGACTAGGAAGTGTAAATTTAAGTGTAGTTGTGGCAGCTTTTACAGTGATGTAATTATTATAGAACCACTTATATGAATATCAAAAGCTCAGATGGAATCCCAGTTCTAAGCAAAGAAGGGAAAGCAGAAAGGTGGAAGGAGTATATAGAGGGTCTATACAAGGGCGATGTACTTGAGGACTATATTATGGAAATGGAAGAGGATGTAGATGAAGATGAAATGCGAGATACGATACTGCGTGAAGAGTTTGACAGAGCACTGAAAGACCTGAGTCGAAACAAGGCCCCTGGAGTAGACAACATTCCATTGGAACTACTGACGGCCTTGGGAGAGCAAGTCCTGACAAAACTCTACCATCTGGTGAGCAAGATGTATGAAACAGGCGAAATACCCTCAGTCTTCAAGAAGAATATAATAATTCCAATCCCAAAGAAAGCAGGTGTTGACAAATGTGAAAATTATCGAACTATCAGTTTAATAAGTCACGGCTGCAAAATACTAACGCGGATTCTTTACAGACGAATGGAAAAACTAGTAGAAGCCGACCTCGGGGAAGATCAGTTTGGATTCCGTAGAAACGTTGGGACACGTGAGGAAACACTGACCCTAAGACTTATCTTAGAAGCTACATTAAGGATAGGCAATCCTACGTTTCTAGCGTTTGTAGACTTAGAGAAAGCTTTTGACAATGTTGACTTGAATACGCTCTTCCAAATTCTGAAAGTGGCAGGGGTAAAATACAGGGAGCGAAAGGCTATTTACAATTTGTGCAGAAACCAGATGGCAGTTGAGGGGTACGAAAGGGAAGCAGTGGTTGGGAAGGGAGTGAGACAGGGTTCTAGCCTCTCCCCGATGTTATTCAATCTGTATATTGAACAAGCAGTGAAGGAAACAAAAGAAAAGTTAGGAGTAGGTATTAAAATCCATAGAGAAGAAATAAAAACTTTGAGGTTCGCCGATGATATTGTAATTCTGTCAGAGACAGCAGAGGAACAGCAATTGAATGGAATGGACACGGTCTTGAAAGGAGGGTATAAGATGAACATCAACAAAAGCAAAACGAGGATAATGTAATGTAGTCGAATTAAGTCGGGTGATGCTAAGGGAATTAGATTAGGAAATGAGACACTTAAAGAAGTAAAAGAATTTAGCTATTTGGGGAGCAAAATAACTGATGATGGTCGAAGTAGAGAGGATATAAAATGTAGGCTCGCAATGGCAAGGAAAGCGTTTCTGAAGAAGAGCGATTTGTTAACATCGAGTATAGATTTAAGTGCCAGGAAGTCATTTCTGAAAGCATTTGTATGGAGTGTAGCCATGTATGGAAGTGAAACATGGACGATAAATAGTTTGGACAAGAAGAGAATAGAAGCTTTTGAAATGAGCTACAGAAGAATGCTGAAGATTAGATGGGTATATCACATAACTAATGAGGAAGTATTGAATAGGATTGGGGAGAAGAGAAGTTTGTGGCAAAACTTGACTAGAAGATGGGATCGGTTGGTAGGACATGTGTTGAGGCATCAAGGAATCACCAATTTAGTACTGGAGGGCAGCGTGGAGGGTAAAATCGTAGAGGGAGACCAAGAGATGAATACACTAAGCAGATTCAGAAGGATGTAAGTTGCAGTAGGTACTGGGAGATGAAGATGCTTGCACAGGGTAGAGTAGCATGGAGAGCTGCATCAAACCAATCTCAGGACTGAAGACCACAACAAATTATTAGGGATGCAATAACATTGAATGCCGAATACAGTAACAGATCCTAAAGTCCTCTGATCTGTCACTCTCCAAGTATTACAAACCTTAGAGCAATATGATTCTGGTGCCATAGCGGCTGAAGTTTGACCAGGTCCCGATATGTCGGGTCGGGTCGCCCCTTGCTCGCGACCGCCCCAAGCAGCCACAACAACGAGAGCGTACACAGCCGCGCGGACACCCACGTAAAGCAGGCCTGTGGATTTGGTGAAGTCTTGCCCTACATGTTTTGCTCGCCATAAAAGACAGAACTACCCATCAAGTAACGCAACGTATTACACGTGTGCAAAAAATAGTCATGTCCAAGCAGTTTGTTTGCAACGGCACAAAGACGCCTATTTCGCCCCCTCCCAGAAAAAAACAGGCTCATGCACATGCAGTGAACGTTGTGTTTTCAAAACCTGCAACAGATTCTGACAAATGTAAGGTTGAGGCTGTGCCTCCCTCTCGCTCTACTGCAGTGCAATGACGTTCTAACGAACTATTTGTCTCAATACGAACTGCTGGCCGTCGTGTAAACTTTCAGTTAGACACAGGTGCCTCAGTAATTTTCCTCAATCGTTCCAGGTATGAACAGTTAATCCCACCACGCCTTTATGAATCTAGGAAGCACCTCACTGCTTACAACAGAGAGGAAATTCCAGTGCTTGGACAGTGTAGTTTGCCTGTCACTTACAAATCTCACACTAGGACAGTGAATTTTACTGTGTTGAAATATAGAGACACTGAGAACGTATTCGGTTTAGATGTCTTTGATTTGTTTGGCCTTAGCATCGAAGACAATGTACTTTCAGTATCGGCTTTTGACCCAAAAGATAATACAGCTAGCTTTCTTAAAGAATTTCCTGAACAATTTTCAGAAGGAATGGGAAAAGCTAATAACTTTGCAGCGCGTGTCACATTGAAATACAATGCACAGCCTAAGTTTTTCCGCACACGCCTCGTTCCAATTGCTTTGAGAGACAATGTAGCCAGTGAATTAAAAGAATTGCTAGGTAATAGTGTAATTGCTCCCATTCAAGCTAGTCAATGGGCACGTCCTCTCGTTCTGTTGCCTAAGCCTTCTGGTAGCACTCGCATTTGTGTTGACTTCAAGTCTACAGTCAACCCGCAGACAAAAGTTGACACTTGTCCGTCACCTCGTAATGGGGAACTCATGGACAGGCTTGATGTAGGACGTAACTTTTTTAAGATAGATTTGCATAATGCCTACTAGAAGATTCCATTGGATGAAGAACCACAGAAAGTGTTTGTTATAAATACACAGTTAGGACTGTTCAAATATTGCCGGCCGGAGTGGCCGTGCGGTTAAAGGCGCTTCAGTCTGGAACCGCGTGACCGCTACGGTCGCAGGTTCGAATCCTGCCTCGGGCATGGATGTGTGTGATGTCCTTAGGTTAGTTAGGTTTAATTAGTTCTAAGTTCTAGGGGACAGATGACCTCAGAAGTTAAGTCGCATAGTGCTCAGAGCCATTTGAACTGTTCAAATTTTTGGGTTTCCCCTTCGGCAGTGCTTCCGCACGCGACATTTTTCAACGTTGCTTGGAACAGTTGACTGCAAAAGTACCATTTCGTTCAAATTACCTTGACGATATTGTCATCTCAGGTCATACACAAGAACAACACATTGTCTATTTGCGCGCTCTTTTTCGAGTGTTGTCAGAAGCAGGACTCAAGTGTCGTCCCGAAAAGTGTGGCTTTTATCAAACCGAACTACAGTACGTAGGTCATGTGATAAACAGTCAGGGTGTGCACCCCTCCAATCTCATTTGCTTGCAATCCGTGACCTGCCCGTTCCTCACAATGTGTCTGAATTACAGTCCGTACTAGGCGAGACGACACGCTACATTCGGTTTACACAGAATGCCGCTCACTTCGCAGCTCCATTGCATCGAATGCGTAGGAAAAATGTGACTTTCGTGTGGACTAAACAGTGTCAAAACGCATTTCGTAAACTCAAAAATGATTTGATTAGTGGCAAATGTTTAGTGCATTTTGATCCTGCCAGGCTGGTAGTTTTGTAAATCGACGCTGTGTTTTTGCACATATTGGGGGCACAAGACAAACCTATTGCTTTTGCCTCAAAGTTGCTCACTCAAACTCAGTGTAATTATCCACAAATCGAAAACGAAGCTCTCGCTGTTGTGTATGGTGTCACAAAGTGTCATCGCTATTTGTATGGTCGCAAGTTCTTTTTAGTGGCGAATCACAAGCCTTTGCAGTCCTTGTTTCATACGTCAAAGCTTGTTCCTACACGGACTGCTCAAAAATTTCAAAGTTGGTTTGCACAGTGACGTTGATGTGCACAGACTTACGGCAAAGCACGGCAACGCAGACGCCCTATTTCGCCTTCCGAATGGCCCAGACTCTGATTTTGACGCATCTGCGACATCTTGTTGCCAAATCGATGCGCGGGACTCTGAACTGCTGGGATATTTCCCCTTGCACTACAGAAAAATAGCACAGGCCACGGAAGCGGACACCGGTCTCAAGATTTTGTTGCATTAGATTAGCATGTCTTGGCCTCGTTTATTGAAGAATATCCAGAACTCAGTTGTGTGCCGATAATTTGCAATTCGGTATAACCTTTCAGTTCAACAGGGTGTGACTCTAGTTTCAAATGACAGTGTACAATCGCGTGTGCTTATTCACGAAGTGTTTGTGGTGTCACCGCCAGACACCACACTTGCTAGGTGGTAGCCTTTAAATCGGCCGCGGTCCGTTAGTATACGTCGGACCCGCGTGTCGTCACTATCAGTGATTGCAGACCGAGCGCCGCCACACGGCAGGTTTAGAGATACTTCCTAGCACTCGCCCCAGTTGTACAACCGACTATGCTAGCGATGGTTCACTGTCGAAATACGCTCTCATTTGCCGAGACGATAGTTAGCATAGCCTTCAGCTACGTCATTTGCTACGACCCGAGGCCCACGAGAAAGACAGGCCGCGGCGCGTACGTCACGGAGGTAGTCCTGAACTCGCGCGCTCGCTCAGCTCAGCAGACAAATTGCGTTTCTAAACCTGTTAACTCGCAGCTGGGCATGTAAATACTAACGAGAATTACATCTTCCACTGGAATCTGCTATTACGAAGCTTTGCTGATTAACAGTACAACAGCAAAATTTAATTTAAGATCAACACTCGATATAAATGGTATAACGGCTTGTTTATAGCACTTAGTCTCTTCTGCTTAACAGTTCTCATTACATGCTGGAGGTGGTGCCTTATGCAACTGATAATCATTTTAGCATGATTTTATTTTATTGTACACCAGTACAATCGTAACAAATTATAAGTAGGCCCATGGACTTCCTATCATTATAGGACTAATAACAGTAAGGTTCCATAATAGCGGATTCCAGTAGAAGATTCAGTTTTCGTTTGTACGGACACGCCTAGTTACCAGTTAACAGGTGTAGAAACGTAATTTGTCTGCTGATTTGAGCGAGCGAGCGAGCGCAGGACTACCTTCGTGACGTACGCGACGCGGCCTGTCTTTCTCGTAGGCTTCGCTACGACCTAGCAAGGCGCCATTACCAGTTACTATTGATACTGTGAATCATGTAACGTCAAGAGCGACGTTCACCATTAATGGATTAAAGTTAAGTATTCCACCAGCTACGTCCGTTTTTTCTAAATTCCAATTTCCTTGTCCTATTCCAGACCTCACGCCAGCCTGCGTGAGCTAAAACGCGTGCCTTTCGGCTTCCTCTAGTAACACGGTGTTTGCTCTCCTGCCAACCACAACAGTGTTGTAGAACGATGTATTGCGATTGCTCCACCAAAGACATGGGGGAATTGTTCGCACTAAACAGTTAGCGCGACGGCACTCTACTTGGCAATGCATGGACGCCCACACTGAATAGATGACGTCACAGTATCGCGCATGCGTGGAAAACCAATCCGCTCCGCAACAGAACTTCTCAGCTTGTCCTCAGACTAAATCGCCGTGGCAATGAGTGCACATAGACTTTGCAGCACCATTTCGGAACACTCGTTGGGTCATAGTGGTAAACTAATTTAGCAAGTTCCCATTTGCGGTGGCTATAGCTGCTACCAAATCACGTAGCACCATTCAAGCGTTATCCTCTATATTTTGCATCGAAGGTTTCCCAGAAGTACTTGTGTCTGACAACGAATCATAGTTCACTTCACGTGATTTTGAACAGGTTTGTGACCGAAATATTCATCATCTAAGAAGTGCTCCGTTTGACACCCAGTCCAACGAAGAATCCGAATGCTTCGTACGTACTTTTAAGCAACAGATGGCCAAACTTCGCACCACCCACACGCAGAAAAAGGGGCTGCAACTCTTATTCGCCTCCTATCGCTCCCACCCACGAGACGGACCGTCACCGGAGGAACTTCTGCATGGCCGCCGCAAGACGCTGCTACCTCTTTTTACACCCACCGCAGTATCCGGCGCCGCCAATGATCCGCAAGCATCGCTTTGCGCCATGACATCTCGTTTTCTTCAGGGTTGATGGCAACCGTGGGCGCTGGGAAAGGAGCGTGATCCAGGAACGCCTTGGATGTCTTATGTACTTATTTGCAGGTCCCGGTGGTTTGCAGCGCCGCACGACAACCAAATTGGTGCTTTGTCATTTGTACTCCTTTTCTTCCGCCGCGGCTTCTCGGGACCGTAAGGCCTTCGCAGCCGCCCTCTGGTGCCAGCAGGACAAACCAGGAGGAGCGGATGGACGTTGCGCCCTCGCCCCCGCCGTTCCCGCTCGCCCACCCCATGGACCAGGACAGTCGCCGTCGCCGTCATCGCCCCACGACGCGACCTCAGGTCTGGGCGTGTGCCCTGGCACCAGTATTCTGGAGGATGTTTCTGTTGCCTCGTTAGGCAGATGGTGGGGGTACGCTTGGTGGTACGATGTCCTCCACAGTCACGGCTCCCAGCTCATCCATACTTCCAGCGTCCTGCCTCCCTCCCCTTTGTCGTTCGCATCCTCCCTAGACGAAAACGGTGCGGCAGTTCCTGGGGATTCGGAGGGGGGGGGGGGGGGGTGAGGGATTGTGCTGGCGTAAGCTGTCGCCAGCACAACGGTGGGCAAAGATGTTGCCCGAAGATGGACAATACACCTGTCACAAGAGAGGCCAGAGACAGACTCGCAAGCAACATGCCGCCAATGCCCTCTCGACAGCAAGTATTTAGATCGCTGCCACTGACCACAGGGATGTCACCCAGTCATTAGCTCTGTCTCTGACGGTCTAACTCACTGTCACTCGCATTCTAGTTTGATGTCTGTCGTTCATTAGCAGAGCCAGCTTCAGCTACGACAGTACATAGCGGGACTTGTACTTACTAGAGATACTGAAGTTTTTAATAGCTAAAATACCGATATTGTCTGCAAGAGGACTATTACGTAAGAGCTTGTGCATTTGTGTTGTAGAAAGAGGATACCGGCCACCCATAATAACACCTCTTCCTTACTTCCTTGGTACAAGACTCAGCTTGCTTCCTTGGCACAAGACTTAACAGAACGCAGACGGAGCTATAATTAAGACAGTGTTCTTATAGTAAGGAGTGAGTTTTACGATAGAGCCCCTGCAACCCTAGTTTACAGACTTATAATCGATCACCTTAATTGCTTAACAACAATCTATTTAGTACGCTCGTGATTTAGTTCATAAACAAATGTGATCATAATATCGTAAATTCCCCAAATAAACTAATAATTTTTGCGACGGCTAAAATATTAAGACCGAGCCACAACTGTCGAGTACCACGGCTATGCAGACAGTAACTGCAACGTCCAATTTCCACGCAGTGGCCTTGGACAGGGAACAATAGCTTTCGTAATTCAGTATGAAAGTTTTGACTATATTTGGTGCATTTATACTATATTAACATACAGAAAAACTATTATAAGAAGAAGTGGTTATATGAATTTCAGTTTTATAATAACTGTTAAATAAGAAACTTGAAGTTATTGTACCAATTTCTTGCCCCTTAAAAGGAAGAACTGAATTTATGTAAAATCGTGAGGTTTCGCTCACAAGTGAGAGTCTCACAAGCAACGGTTAACAACTGGATATCGAAATTTGGAGTACCAGGCGCGATAATTATGGACCGTGGTACGAATTCCACGTCGACCTTATTGAAGGAGCTGTGTCAGCTAATTCCATGTGAAGAAGCTAGGAACAAGTCTTCATACACAGAAGAGCTGGGAAACGAAAAGTTGCTATGTGAATGTAGGTCGTAATGACTTGAATACACGTCTAACGTATGTCATGTCAGTGTATAGATCACACATGAATACTGGTTTGTCCCTGTCTAAGGAGGTGTAGGGTCGAAAATTCCATCGCCGTTCGATTTCATAAAGCCAAGGAAAAGTAAAGTTGGAGGGTCGGTATGCGACTTTGCGAAAACTATACAGGAGAGGGCGAATATGAAGACCTTAGAGAAGCAGGAGGATTCAGTGAAATGTACAGCGAGTTTACCACAATATAAAGTAGGAGAATGGGTGATGTTTCCAGTCTGTACACGCTGAAAGGGAAGACGAAGAAATTCATCACGACGTATCAAGGACCCTGTCAACTGGTGGATGCTACTTCACCAATCAACGTGAAACTTCAGTTAGCATCAAGAATGATAATAACTCACGTTGAGCATGTATGACCTTTTCGATGCAGTCCAGAGTCGATTCCAGGTGTTTCAACGATGGAGCCGGCGAAGAACGCAAGGAAAAGGAATCAAAGGTATTGACAAGAAGATATGGTTGAGCCTGTACACAAAGAACCGTATGCGTGAAGATGAGGGGTACTGCAAAGGATTTCTTTATATTTTTGCTTATAAAGGGTGTAAATTTTAAGTTGACAAACCAGAATAACTCGAAAAATAAGCTTCACACGAAAAAAATGTGTAGATTCCAAAGATGATTATTTTGGGGGGACATCTGCTGGTGCTAAAATTAGCCCTCCAACCCAGCCCCCTGGGGGTGTGGCGGGGGGTAACTTTAAAATTTCAAATGGGAACCCCCATTTTTTATTGCAGACTCACAGTCTACATAAAAAGCTACTTACATTTTGTGTTAAACATTTGGTTTGATTATTGGTAGTTGACGCTGTAATTCAAGAAAATCCATGTACTCATTTTTGCGTGAAAATGCTTGCGGATAAATAAAGCATACTTATTTAATTCGTAAATTTTGATTCGCTAAAACTAAAACTCTCCCTCTCTCCCCATAGGATGGGGTTTGAGAGAGAGAGATTAGAGTTTTACAAATGTTGACCCAAAAATTAATATCTGGGTCAACATTTGAGAGAGAGGAATTAGTTTTACAAATGTTGACCCAAAAATTAATATCTGGAACATTTGTGAAACACTAATTCCTCTCCGTCAAACCCCACCCTATGGGGAGAGAGGGAGAGTTTTAGTTTTAGCGAATCAAAATTTACGAAGTAAATAAGAATTTTTTATTTATTCGTAACCGTTTTCCACGCAGAAATGAGAACATGGACATTCTTGAATTACAGCGCCAACTACCAAGAATCAAAACAAATGTTTAAGACAAAATGTACGTAGTTTTTTATGCAGAATTTCAGTCTGCAATAAAAATGGGGGTTCCCATTTGAAATTTTAAAGCTGTCTCCCGCCCCACCCCCAGGGGGCTGGGCTGGCGGTCTAATTTTAGCTCCAGCAAATGTCCACCTCAGAAATGATCGACTTTGGATTCTACACATTTTTTCGTGTGAAGCTTATTTTCGAGTTATTCTGGTTTGTCAACTTAAAATTTACAGCCGGTATATACGATTGTAGTGAATAAGTTGTGTTAGTGTAAAGACTTTTTTTTGTTATTTTTGTTGTTTGTTAATGGGCTCGCTAGTGGCAGCAGCGTTCCGAGGAGGGAGGAATGGAGATATCTGTTCCTGCCTTCGGGTTGTGTTACGATGAGGGTAGGGTAAGAATGAGAGGAATGCGAGTCATAGCAGTATCGCATTTAGTCACTTAAAACTTCTTCCCCGTACTTATAGGAAACACAGAGAGTGCTATCGCCCACATTAGGCCTTATTACGTAATCCAGAATACAAAACCTACCCTTGTGCTACCACATAGCGCACGTACAGATGTAAAATGATTGCATATTCTAATTCGATTCCTCTTAAGAGGGAGACAATCAGTTTAAGTGTTCGCTGTTCACACATACCCAGTGAGGTGGAGATTACTTGGTTCAGGATTCGCGTGATGTTATTAATTTCGGAAGATGGCAACAGGCATGTAATAGTGACAGAGGAGTAGTTTCAACATTGTCTAAGGGGAAGATCGCCATATGTCCCACCAGGGCAATAAAAACAAACCAGAGCATATGTGCACTACAATTATTCTTAGACAGACAGGAGGGACTAGATTGTCGAATCGATATTGTGGAACCCAGACTGGATTTTTCACAAGCCGATTTTCATTCCATTTATTCCACTTACGAAGACCCAGTAAGAGTGACGACTTGTTACGAGCATTGGAAGCTCGTGGGGGCCAAAGGACTGAACTCAAAGGACGTGGATTATTGATCAATGGGAGCGGATGCGACATAACACGGCTAACCTTCCATCTAACAGCCACAGTTATGGACATCACGCAAGTGAGCACGCAAGTGAGCATCTCGCAATATTGGCCAGATGAAGGAAGCAGTTAATGTAGCACATAGAACAGTTCAGAGAAGGGCAATCCTGACAGTGAATTTGAGTCCAGTAATACCAAGTACCACAGTGGCTCTAACTCTGCTATCCGTAGCTTTTGAGGCGGAGACGAGACTGTCAGCGTGTACTGTGAACGTGAGCAAGATGTAAATTTAGGGTGCAGTGGAGCAAAAGTGAAATGTGCCAAGCTACAAAAGTTAAGTTACCAAAACAACTGTGATGAATAGACTCATAATAGCAATAAGCAGTGTAGTAAGCAAGATTGGATGCAGTACCTGACCCAAGTAGGCATGTATTCAGTTGTTTTGATTACAAATTTTCTCCGTCTTTTGTATGGACATGTGGTGTAATTTGAAACTTGTTGTTATTGTCGACTCAAGGGACCGGGTCTTGGTCATGGAGGGCGGTAGTGTAGCGTACCGACCACGTATATGGACCCTGAGCGGTGTACTGTAGCAGCGCCGACAGAAGGGGAGTGCAGTATCACTGTAATAGTTCAACAAGGCCAACGTAATATTGATAAGTCTGTTACCCCCTGAAACAACAAACTCAGTGTCTCTAGCGCGGCGTGTCTAGTGCGGCGAGAGGCAAGGTAGATTTCTACAATGATAGTGGCAGTGGTGTTTTGAGTATAGAAGTAGTAGTTGCGCATATGCAAATCGAGTGCACCGCTGTCAGCTATAAATTTAGGACAATTTGTAGTAGAATTATTCTTATTCTCACAGCCCAGCCAGGACGATGGAGCTATACTGGATTTGGACGCCAACTGGGCCTACTAGTAGAAGTCACTGGTTTGATGTCATTCGAGGGCAATAGCTCCTCACACTAAGTTTCTCCCCACACTTAGTGCCACGGTGAAATGGCCATCTCAGATCATCTCCAGGAGCAAGGCTGACTCCTGCTCAAGGGGCAGCGGTTTGCTACCTGTGCACACCAACCACCATCCCCCATCCACCACTGTCCCATCGCCCGACGAACTCTCAGTGCACCTGACATCCCCAGCTGTGAAGCAGCAGGGTGTCGCCCAGGGCTACAGCAGGAGATGCTCCAGTGCTGAGTACACACCGCTGGCGTGGAAACTGCGTGGACGGCTGACGTAGTCAGGCCGCTGGTGTCCAGTGCAGCATCCGTGCCAACATCACGAGGCGTGCGGGCTATCAGTTCATCAGAAGTCATAGGCCAGCTGGCCACTGTCCAGTGCATTAGGCAGTCCAGATGCGTCTATAAAGAACTTGTTGAACTCGCAGCTGCCTTATTCTGGAGCTACCTGGGCTCCCACCTCGTCTCCAAAACCAGCTGACGCAATCTTGGCTCATATTCCCCACCCAAAAAAAGTGGCCCTAAAATCTGGTACCAGAACATGTGGTGTCGTCTTCACTCAGCATGTCGTCTGGAGGACGACCTACGGTGTCACCACACTGTAGTCGGTGGTAAGCCATCTGGGTACATTTGGCGGGTGAAGTAGAGGTGGAGGCGATATATAATATTTTCTGGCAGTATTATACGGTGTGATGGTATTTTCACGAAAATGTAGAATTGCTGGAATTTGTTTGTCATATTGATGATGGAATGTCGGAAGTTTTCACTATTCCAGGTGCCAAAACACGTTTGATATAATATTTTAAGCTTTGAGACTGGTGTTTTGTGTCATTAAAAGTCTTAACATTATAATTAAATACGTGTGCTTTCCTAGACGTTGAAATGAAATCAGCGTATGGCATCATTGGCCAGGAGGCCCCATCTGGGGAAGTTCGGCCGCCTAAAGCAAGTCTTACACTACTGGCCATTGAAATTGCTACACCAAGAAGAAATGCAGATGATAAAGGGGTACTCGTTGGACAAATATATTATACTAGAACTGACATGTGATTACATTTTCACGCAATTTTGGTGCATAGATCCTGAGAAATCAGTATCCACAACAACCACCTCTGGCCGTAATAACGGCCTTGACACGCCTGGGCATTGAGTCAAACAGAGCTTGAATGGCGTGTACAGGTACAGCTGCCCATGCAGCTTCAACACGATACCACAGTTCATCAAGAGTAGTGACTGGCGTATTGTGACGAGCCACTTGCTCGGTCACCATTGACCATTGACGTTTTCGATTGGTGAGAGATCTAGAGAGTGTGCTGGCCAGGGCAGCAGTCGAACATTTTCTGTATCCAGAATGGCCAGTACAGGGCCTGCTACAAGCGGTCGTACATTATCCTGATGAAATGTAGTGTTTCTCAGAAATCGAATGAAGGGTAGACCCACTGGTCGTAACACATCTGAAATGTAACGTCCACTGTTCAAAGTGCCGTCAATGCGAACAACAGGTGACAGGTGTAACCAGTGGCACCCCATACCAACACGCCGGGCGATGACGAATACACGCTTCCAATGTGCGTTCACCGCAAAGTCGCCAAACAAGTGTGCGACCATCATGATGCTGTAAACAGAACCTGGATTCATCCGAAAAAAATGACGTTTTGCCATTCGTGCACCTAGGTTCGTCGTTGAGTACACCATTGCAACCGAGCGAGGTGGCGCAGTGGTTAGACACTGGACTCGCATTCGGGAGGACGACGGTTCAATCCCGCGTCCGGCCACCCTGATTTAGGTTTTCCGTGATTTCCCTAAATCGCTCCAGGCAAATGCCGGGATGGTTCCTATCAAAGGGCACGGCCGACTTCCTTCCCCGTCCTTCCCTAATCCGATGAGACCGATGACCTCGCTGTCTGGTCTCCTTCCCCAAAACCAACCAACCAACCAACACCATTGCATGCGCTCCTGTCTGTGTTGCAGCGTCAAGGGTAACCGCAGCTATGGTCTCCGAGCTGATAGTCCATGCTGCTGCAAACGTCGTCGAACTGTTCGTGCAGGTGGTTGTTGTCTTGCAGACGTCCCCATCTGGTGACTCAGGGATCGAGACGTGGCTGCACGATCCGTTACAGGCACGAGGATAAGATGCCTGTCATCTCGACTGCTAGTCATACGAGGCCGTTGGGATCCAGCATGGCGTTCCGTATTACCCTCCTGAACCCACCGATTCCATATTCTGCTAACAGTCATTGGATCTCGACCAACGCGAGTAGCAATGTCGCGATACAACAATCCGCAATCGCGATAGACTACAATCCGACCTTTATCAAAGTCGGAAACGTGATGGTGCGCATTTCTCCTCCTTACACGAGGCATCACAACAACGTTTCACCAGGCAACGCCGGTTAACTGCTGTTTGTGTATGAGAAATCGGTTGGAAACTTTCCTCATGTCAGCACGTTTTAGGTTTTTGTAGGTATCGCCACCGGCGCCAACTTTGTGTGAATGCTCTGAAAAGCTAATCCTTTGCATATCACAGCATCTTCTTCCTGTCGGTTACATTTCTCGTCTGTAGCACGTCATCTTCGTGGTGTAGCAATTTTAATGGCCAGTAGTGTATTTCAGTCGACGCCACATTGGGCGACTTGCGCGCCGGTGATGAGGAGGTAATGATGATGAGGACAGCAGAACACCCAGTCCCCGAGCGCAGAAAAGCTCCCACCCAGCCGGGAATCGAACCCGTGCCCACTTGCATGAGAGGCGAGCACGTTACCACCCAGCTAAGCATGACTTCAGGACGTTATGTTGTCTGAACTCAATTTCGCGCAATGAGCAGACGAAAATATCACAGAGAAGTTGACATACATGGACAAATATGGAAAGACTTTTTGCTGCACACCTCTTAGGCGAAGGATACCCACTGCACGCCACAGCGCGGTCTGTGGAATACAGATGCACAAGGGCCGTTTAGTAAGTAACGAAAAACATTTTCTCGGCAAATTTCGATTAAAGGAAAGAGGAATTGTGAGACATCGTGGAATATTCCCACGTCAGCGCTCATAGTTTCATGAAGTCCGGTAGGCGAAGGTGCTTTGCCTTCAAAATGGCGTCTTCAAATTGAGGTGAATTCCGAACGGTGTACTTCATTGAGTTTCTTTTGAGGGAAAACCAAAGTATCGTAGATGTTTATAACCTCCTGCAGAATGTCTGCGGAAATCTGGCAGCTAGCAAGAGCACGGTGTGTTGTTGGGCGAGGCATCTGTCATCATCACAATAAGGTCCGACAATCCTACCAGATCTCCCACCTACCAGCTGTGACTCCTGCAGTGTCAAAACGTGTGGACACTCTCATTCGAGGTGGTCGACGGTTCACATTCAAATACCTCGCTGCTCAACTGGATGTGTCTTCCTCGGTACCTAACAGTACACCGATTTCCATCTCTCTGTCTCGATAAAGAATGCACTCCGCGGGAAGCAGTTAGTGGATAAAGGGAGGTTATTGATGGAGCAACACGTTGGTTCCGACGTCGACCACTACAATGGTGCCGGATGGGCATACAACCGCTCCCAGTAAGGTAGGGTAACGCCGTGGCATTGAACAGAGATTATTGAAAAATAGGGTTTTGTAGCGAAGCATGTGAGTAATTTTACGGTGTGTGGAATCCTGAATAACATCAACCAGCTTACAGAAAAAAATTGTTGCATTACTAATTGAACGTCCCTCATAAGTTACAGAAGGAGCTCATCGCTACACCGGTGCAGTACTATGTATAACAAGACTATACATTTGGTTCAAGTTCACAGAACAAATGTCTTTCAAACGATGTCCACTACGTCCAACTATACGGACTAGACATGTAGCTCAAAAGGAAGACTGCAGTAGTCTATGCGTCATCTACAGAGCATAAACATGCCATTTTAAGGTTAATTTTAATTGAGTAATATTACTTGTTGATGTATTCACTGTATGACTTCAAGTAAACTCATATTTACTAATTACATTTTGGTATTTTCTTCTCTAATATCTCATCGTGGCTACAAGATGAATAGTCCTGCACCTTCTCGTTTCACGGCGTATATGTTTATTGATGAATTGCAGGGATTGCAGCCGTGGCCAGTTTATATCACTTTCAGGTACTTCAGTTGCTCAGAAGGTGAACGATCTTTCCGTCGAAATATCAGAAGAGGAGAAGAAACGACCATAGATGGTGCCGAGATTTTATAGGTTACTGATTATGTTCATCAAACAAATTTGTCTTTGAGTTTCTTACTTTAATTTGTGCAATATTTAACTGCAATATCCAGTTGGTTTCCTGTGCTCCAGATATCTTTTGCTATTGATTTTCTGAAGCAATTAAGAGCTGTGAATACTAAGTATGAGAAAACCACACTGTTGGCTGCATGAAGTATCAAAGATTATTACGAGTAATTTTTATAGACACAACTGTGTGAAAAGTAGGTCATTGTTACATTTTAGGCTGTGTAACTGCTTCTGATGCTATTGTTTCAAGAGATATTACTAATCTGTGGCAGTCTAGTCACACATATAAATGTTCTTCATCTTATGATGTTGATTCACAGCTGTTATTCTTGCATAAATGTTCAGCGCTGTGCCAACAGCCTAAGAGGGTTCGCAACGAAAGTGAGAGATTGAGATATTTCGTCGTGTGCAGTGTGATTTACTGTGCGTGTTTCTTGTTTTATATCTTATCCAGCTGACAGTAAGATTTTGTTTTACATTGTAAGAGTATACGTGTCGTGCTAACTGTTCTCTAGTGATTCTGTAACACACTCGTGTACAGCATTTGTCGACTGATCTTCCGTTTTCCTTTTGCTTTTTAATTTAATTTGAAAAACAAGAAAACACTTTTGCGCCATCAGCTGCACAATTCTATGTTTATTCTCTATCGGTTTCGATTATTACAGTTACCTTCACAGGGAACAACTGTGTACATCAAAGGATCAAACATACATTTTCGACACATGTCGTTGTAACAATCGAAACCGGTAGAGAACAAACATACAAAGGTACAGCTGAAGGCAAAAATATGCTTCTTTTCAATCTATAGACAGTCACTTACGACAAGCTTTGTTAATTTAATACCAACATAACATGAATTTTGAGACGCAGATGCTATAAATTAAATGGTACTGCACTGAACGTTACATTTTCTATTTTATGTTGCAATACCAGGTGTAGAAGTACGAAATCGAAATTTCCCTATAGACGCTGCTTGCCGTCAGTGTGGGGTCAGTGAGTCCGCGTCTGTAGCGCCATCTGCTTCCTGCAACGGCTGATGACGAATGTCAACACACAGAAACCCAAGTTCCATACATCAAGCTCTGGCTCAAACCAGTAACCACGTCGAGATTGTGACTACGAACTACGATTTGCGGACAGCATTGGTTTTCTGTCATCATTTGAAGAAAACTGCTGCAGAATAGCTTCGAATGCTTGTCGAACCTTTCGGCGGACATGGCCTTGGGAAAATACAGTGTTTCGAGTGGTTCAAAAAATTGGTGATTTTTACGTGAGAAAAGACGAGCGCGGGAAACCCCCGAAAAAGTTCGAAGACAACGAATTGAAGGCCTTATTGGATGAAGATGATACCCAGACTCAACAGGAACACGTGGGACAATTGAATGTGACGCAAAAAGCTACGGGAAAGGTGCATAAAGTGGGAAAGTGGAATCCGCATGAACTGAATGAAAGACAGCAAGCAAATCGAAAGACCACTTGTGAAATGCTGTTCGCCAGATACAAATGGAAGTCGTTTCTGTGGTGTCACCGCCAGACACCACACTTGCTAGGTGGTAGCTTTAAATCGGCTGCGGTCCATTAGTACATGTCGGACCCGCGTGTCGCCACTGTCAGTAACTGCAGATCGAGCGCCACCACACGGCAGGTCTAGAGAGACGTACTAGGACTCGTCCCAGTTGTCCGACGACTTGCTAGCGACTACACTGACGAAGCCTTCTCATTTGCCGAGAGACAGTTAGAATAGCCTTCAGCTAAGTCCATGGCTACTACCTAGCAAGGCGCCATTAACCATTTCAAGAGAGAGTCTCACTTGTATCATCAAGAATGCTGTATACAAATGATGGATTAAAGTTAAGTATTCCAGCAGCTACGTACTTTTCTTTATGGCATTCATTACGTATTCTGTTTCAGACTTAAGCAAGCCTGCGTGAATTAAACGCGTGCCTTTCGGTTACCCGTCACTGTGGACTGGCTGTCTTGTCAGCCCACTACAGTTTCTCCATGTAATAGTGGCAGATGATGAAAAATGGATATATTTTGAGAATACTAAACGTCGTAAATCATGGGTGAATCCAGGTAAACCATCGACATCCACTGCAAGACCGAATCGCTTTCGAAAGAAGACAATGCTCTTGGTTTGGTGGGGTCAGAAGGGTATCGTCTATCATGAGCTGCTAAAACCTGGTGAAACCGTTTACGCTGATCACTACGAACAGAAAATGACCGATTAAAATCGATCATTGAGTGAAGAACTACCGGAATATGAAAAAAGACAACACAAAGTCATATTGCTCCATGATAACGCCCCATCACACGCAGCATAACGGGTCGGGGAAATGATCGAGGCGTTCAGCTGGGAAATACTAGGACATGCAGCTTATTCTCCAGACTTGGCTCCGTCCGATTATCATCTATCTGCGTCACTGGGACAAGATCTCGCTGAGCAACAATATAGTTAGTATGAAAATGGACGAAAATGTACTGTTTATTAGGCGTGGCATTTATATCCCGCCGGAGAAGTGGGAGAAATGTGTAAACAGCAGTGGAGATTATTTTGAATAAAATATTGCTTATCAGTTTCAAACAACAGACGCGTAATTATTGCAACCAATTCACGATTTCATACTTCTACACCTGGTATATGTATAGGGTGGACGGGAAGACCTTTATCATATTTGTTAGGAGCACTTTAATTCAAATGAAATGTTTATGGTAGCATATGGATATAACATGGTAGAAGACAACGTAAAGCAATGAATTACTGTCATTCTACATGACTGACCTCTACATCCAATCAGAGTTGCCACCTCTCCTCGATGAACACGTACCGCAATATTTCTGGAGGAGTTGTACGCACCGCTGCAGAAATACTTTCACCAAAGTGCTGCAACATCCTAATGTTAATCTTGCTCACCTGATTATTGATGAGACACGATGCAAAGACGTCCAAGGACGGCAGATCAGGCGAGCCTCCTGCCCAGAACGCTGGTGAACCACGGCCAGATCAACTTCTTGAGAAAGCCTTGTTAATTGCGCACAATGCGTGCACTAAGTGCGGTGGGGTGCTGTCCCGTTGAAAACCGCCGAAACCAGAACGTTATCGATAGACAATTCGGGATGCAGGAATTGCTCAAGTACGTCTAGACACGATCTTGATGTGATTGCTGCTGCAACAAAACATAATGGACCATAAACGCTCTGTTGAGTGAGACCCAGTCATACATTTACCTTTCAGGAATTGCATTCAAATTCCATGGCAGTGTGTGGTTCATCATCACCCAATATCTTGCTGTTGTATCGACTGACGAAGACACAGGTATGAAAGGTATCAAGTCGTGGCACATCGCCATGCGGGTTGTGTAGTCTTCAGGTTAAAGGTAATGGAGCGTCTGTAAGCGTTTTTCTTCAGCAGGAAGCGCAAGGTTTGTCATACAGGGACTTTGGGAAGCCGTGTCTATGCTTTAGGACTCTGCCTGATAGCCTGTCTTATGGTCTCCATAGCGTCTTGTGACGTCGACAGCTGGCTAGAATGTCTCTCGTCATAGACATTCCCAGTTGGCTTCAACTTCTTAACCAAACCTCTGACGGTTATTCGCAATGGGACACCTGTACAGTAACGCCCATTGAACCCTTCATGCACCCCAACGAAGGGCAGTCCATTGAGTCACTTACTTACGACGCTGATTCCTTGCTCTGTTGTGAAAATCGTATAGACTACCTGCAATGAAGAGTGAAAAATTAGCGATGTCCTACAAATATTTAGTGACATCTCCGACATCCTCTATTAAGTAACATACAACACAAAGCAGTCAAATACAAATTTTTCATATAGACCCGAACTCACTTTTTACTAAACTTCCCCAATTTTCTACAGAAAATTCTCAAAATAATATGTAAGTACAAAATAGCACCTCCATTCCCTTAAGCGTTGAAATCAACAGATTACAATATAGATACATTTATTCTGCCTTTTACTGTGTGCTGAATGACAAGTGAAACGTACGCTGCAGCAGAGATAAGGTTGCTCGGACGGGCTAGTAATCGGTCACAGAACAGTATGAAAGCAACTACACAAACACTTCTGTGAATCAGGTAAACAAACGAATAAATTTGCGTCTCAGCTGGGTGGGCTAAAATATGGCACACGTCTGGGTCACATAATGTTGTAGGTAAGTTGATACAGTAGTCTACTTTGTGTAAAATTTCGTTGCATGTGCGCTGTTGTACATTTAATATGTAAGTACGTTGCATTTTCGGAACAATTCAATAAAAATTTCGGAAGTGTAACACAATTTTACGCAATTGTAATACCAACAGGAGAGCAAAAGTCTCCAAGGCCAGATAAAGAGGCGTTTACAGTAAACCCTTTCGTTATTGATGGGACTCGTACTCTACTGCTATTATCTAGTTTGGCGTTTTCACAACTTCGACGAAGCTACTACAGGGACTGGCTGGATATACAGAAGCGAGCAAGTTGGGCTGCGTGTGTTTACAGCTGGACCAGTGCATCTTTTCCACGAAAATCGAATATACTCGCCAACTTCTAGATGCTAAGAATGTCTGAAGCTAGTAATTTTTTTCACTTATATATTATAGGATATTATCATCATTAGTACCTTCTATTTACAAACTTTAGTTTGCAAGTTGCTTTTTTTTGTGTCTAACAGTCTTCCTGCAAACACATCACCTAACGTACTACCTGATGCTTTCTGCATGGTCGTAACTACACCTCGAAGTGTACTACGCCTGTCAGTACACACTGTCCTTTTAACTCCACACATCCACGCTTAAATACGTGACCCGCTTTCAAGCGAAAAATAAATTTTAATAGCTTGCTTCTGACACACACATCTGTAGTTACTAACCAACCAAAAAGTATACTACTCGTAATGGCTACAATGTTTTAATCTGAAAATGAAGTAATTATCGATGAAATATTCTTCAGTACACTGCACCCAGTCATCACTAGAAAGATCTGTACGCCGGCCTGGGTGGCCGAGCGGTTCTAGGCGGTGCAGTCTGGAACCGCGCGACCGCTACGGTCGCAGGTTCGAATCCTGCCTCTGGCATGAATGTGTGTGATGTCTTTAGGTTAGTTAGGTAGTTCTAAGTTCTAGGGAACTGATGACCTCAGCTGTTAAGTCCCATAGTGCTCAGGACCATTTAAAAGATCTGTACTTATACCCCAAATATGCTATATATTGACATACAGAAAGGTAGTCTTGGGATCGACTTCCATGCCTGTTGTGCTTGGTCGGTCAATACAGGAGAGTGACTGCTTTTTGCAGATGATGCTGTAGTTTAATTTCGTAGGCTTCTGTGGCCAGAGTCAGCCTACATATAAGTATTCTAGGTATGCTACCGCGTCGTAATGTAAAAACTACTGCTGCTGGGCCATTAGAGCCAGAAGAAGGCCGCTGCAACCGTGGCCAGAAAGTTGGTTTTTCTCCAGCAGTAGTAGATTTTATATTATGAAGCGGTACCATACCCAGAAAACTTTTATGTCAAAGCTGGAGTTGTCGGCTGATGATGATGTGCCATATGTGCTCGACTGTAGAGATATATGGTGACTGATCGGGCTACGGGAATATGTTGATACTCTGTATAGCACAGGGCTTAACAACTGGCGTTCTAGCCGCTCAGTCCGGAACCGCGCGACTGCTACGGTCGCAGGTTCGAATCCTGCCTCGGGCATGGATGTGTGTGATGTCCTTAGGTTAGTTAGGTTTAAGTAGGTCTAAGTTCTAGGGGACTGATAACCACAGATGTTAAGTCCCATAGTGCTCAGAGCCATTTGAACCATATATTAACAACTGGCTGGTTTTGAGCGCGAGTACACGCGTCTGCTCAGGCACGTGCTCGCGAGCAGGTGCAAGGTCGCGGAGTAGGGCGGGAGGGGAGGGAGGGGAAATGCGCGCGCACGTTTGAATGTGATCTCGTGTTCTTAGCAGATTTAACTAGCCATCTAAATGCTTTGAACATTTTACTACAAGGTAAAGCTCTGCTAATTACTCATTTCATAGATCGAATATGAGCTTTTAAAATGAAATTGACACTTTGGGTGAGTCAGCTGGAAACAGGAAACCCAGCTCATTTTCCTAAATTATCATCCATGCTAGATGTTCACAAAGACTGTGAACGTTATTCACATAGTTTAGTTGATCAGCGCTTTCAAGATCTGACAGCACTAGACAGCGAATATTTAGAGATTCGTCCTGAGCTGCACCAAGAAATTATTGACCTGCAGTGTGACAGACAATACAGAGACAAATTTCAGAACAAGAAAAACATTTTGGAATTCTACAGACACTTCCCTCAGGATAGATTTCCTCTTTCGCGCAAACTGGCGGCTACAATAATATCAATGTTCGGTTCCACGCAAGTTTGTGAACAACTGTTCTCTGCAGTGAAATGTAACAAGAAGTGCCTGAGAAACGCATTGTCTGATCGAAATTTAAACTGCACGCTGCGTCTAAAATGCACAAGAACAATTACTCCGAACATAGACGCAATTGTAAAGGGCAAAAAGTAGAAGATAACCGAGAATCCCACACTTCAGTGACACCTTTTATTGTGTAACAGTTCACAAATTAATGCGAATGTAGAGGCATACACTAAGCTAATAAAATTATGTGGCATGTGTACATTCTCCTTTATTTGTTTCATTTGTCGCAGTATTAATTCGTGAGTGATATCCCTGCAGGTGGCCGCGAATTTACATTGACTGGCGGCAGCTGTTGCGTGCCCCACGTGACTTTCCCCACTCTCCACTCTGGTCCGGTAGTGGGGGTAGCGTGCTCGCGCTGCTCCATGCTCGCGCCTTGCTGCTCACAGCTTGCTCCGCAAGCACATCTGTTGTGAAGCCCTGGTATAGTATGTTGGGTTACAACAGCGGAATGTGGGCGAGCATTGTCCTGTTGGAAAACACACCCTGGAATGCTGTTTATCAATGGCAGCACAAGAGGTCGAAGCACCAGACTGACGTACATACATGCAGTAAAGGTTCACAGGATAAACACGCGAGTACTCTTGTTTTCATACGAAGGCTCACCGCCAACCATAATATCAGGTGTAGGTCCAGTGTGCTAGAACGAAGACTGGCTGGTTTCAGGCCTTCAACTGGACTCCTACCAAGACACGCCATCACCGCCATCGAGGCAAAACCAGCTTTCATCAGAAAACACAATGGACGAACACCCTGCCCTCCAATGAGCTCCCACTTGACACCATTAAAGACACAAATGGCGATGGTTTGGGGTCACAGGAACGCACGCTACAGGGCGTCTGTCGTTAAACCAACAGATCTGTAAGGGTTCATTGCGTCGCTGTGGTGCCAACTGCTACTCAGTGCTGCGCCGGAGTCGTACGCCGGACACGATGGTCTTCCCTCTCGGTAGTCCACGTTGGCCTCTAGAGCGCTCTTCTTGCGACGGTACATTCTCGTGACCACCGCTGTCAGCAATCACGCACTGAGGCAACATTCGTCCCACGTCTTTGCGTAACATGGCAGAAGGAACATCCAGCTTCTCATAACCCTGGTACACGACCTTGATCAAACTTGGTGAGGTGTTGATCATGGCGCATTCTTGACTAATATCAACCCACCACGTCCAGCGTCAAAGGTAACTAACAGTCGCGACCGTTACAGCTTGTATTTAAAGTAAGCATGATTTGCTACTAGCGCCGTTATATTGAGGCTAGAACAAAACTTGCATATCCATCACGTTTCAGATGTCGAAACACACCTATCAACTTAATTAGTACAATATCGTTCCACTGTTGTGATTACTTCGTGGGAACAAATGTGTTCTAATACTGATTTTTTTTTAAATTTTCCAGTATTTGCTATCACTATATAGACGGTCTCTAAATACCTTGTAAATACTAGAGTCAACGGAAAATATGAACCTACACTACTGGCCATTAAAATTGTTACACCAAGAAGAAATGCAGATGATAAACGGGTACTCGTTGGACAAATATATTATACTAGAACTGACATGTGATTACATTTTCACGCAATTTTGGTGCATAGATCCTGAGAAATCAGTATCCACAACAACCACCTCTGGCCGTAATAACGGCCTTGACACGCCTGGGCATTGAGTCAAACAGAGCTTGGATGGCGTGTACAGGTACAGCTGCCCATGCAGCTGAAACACGATACCACAGTTCATCAAGAGTAGTGACTGGCGTATTGTGACGAGCCAGTTGCTCGGCCACCAATTGATGAGAGATCTGGAGAATGTGATGGCCAGGGCAGCAGTCGAACATTTTCTGTATCCAGTGAAAGGCACCCGCATGCCTTGCTCATACTGTGGCATCAAGCAGTCAGGCCTGCAAGATGAGTGGTCTGCCAAGCGAGTGGATTCATTCTTATTTATCGAGTAAATGAACTCTAGTACTCACAATTAAGTTAAAGGTTATTCTCCTGCTTGGATATTACGCAACGGAAACGCACATCTGACTATTAGTAATTTACACAACACTGACTGTTCACTACGCACTGGCAATACCACATTTCCTTTCTTATTTAACGGCTTTTATCAACACGTGGCCATCGAACTGAATATGAATGGCGCACACATTATAAATTCTGGATATCATGACAACATACAATTCAAAGGAAGAGGCCACCAATCTTTTTCTTTTCACTGTCTTATTTATTCCGATAAATTCTATAACCTAAACGCCCAAATTCTATAACCTACAACAGTAACACATTAGAAATTCTGCCCAGTGGGCATGGCTTTACATTGGTGATTCTCTATCTTATGGTCTCGTAATTATTTAATGCTACAGTGCACTTTCTGGATAGGATGGTGGATCTTTTGCTATATCTCACACTTCGACTCTCACAAGCGTCTTCACGAAACTTTCCTCCAGACCGAGCGGTACAAAAGGAACATGCATAACCCACTACCTCTGAAACTACCCTGCTACTCTCCCATGCAAACCTCACATACTTAAATTACATGACATACACCACCCTGCAACATGGAATACAACATAAGTAATAGTCACAACATTATAATCATATCGCTTTCAGCTTTCCCACTTCAATTAGTATTCATCCCAGTTTCACACGACACTGCTCCACTTCGTAACTGTTCTTTCCTACTACGAACTCTGGACGATATATGCACGTCGTCCTGTGCAATGCAAGCCAAGTGGCGTTGCTGGATAGACGGATGACTCACCTTGCTTCTCTCTCAGAGTATTATACACTCCTGGAAATTGAAATAAGAACACCGTGAATTCATTGTCCCAGGAAGGGGAAACTTTATTGACACATTCCTGGGGTCAGATACATCACATGATCACACTGACAGAACCACAGGCACATAGACACAGGCAACAGAGCATGCACAATGTCGGCACTACTACAGTGTATATCCACCTTTCGCAGCAATGCAGGCTGCTATTCTCCCATGGAGACGATCGTAGAGATGCTGGATGTAGTCCTGTGGAACGGCTTGCCATGCCATTTCCACCTGGCGCCTCAGTTGGACCAGCGTTCGTGCTGGACGTGCAGACCGCGTGAGACGACGCTTCATCCAGTCCCAAACATGCTCAATGGGGGACAGATCCGGAGATCTTGCTGGCCAGGGTAGTTGACTTACACCTTCTAGAGCACGTTGGGTAGCACGGGATACAAGCGGACGTGCATTGTCTTGTTGGAACAGCAAGTTCCCTTGCCGGTCTAGGAATGGTAGAACGATGGGTTCGATGACGGTTTGGATGTACCGTGCACTATTCAGTGTCCCCTCGACGATCACCAGTGGGGTACGGCCAGTGTAGGAGATCGCTCCCCACACCATGATGCCGGGTGTTGGCCCTGTGTGCCTCGGTCGTATGCAGTCCTGATTGTGGCGCTCACCTGCACGGCGCCAATGCAAGCCAAGTGGCGTTGCTGGATAGACGGATGACTCACCTTGCTTCCTCCAGACCGAGTGTGTACGGCCAGTTTAGGAGATCGCTCCCCACACCATGAAGCCGGGTGTTGGCCCTGTGTGCCTCGGTCGTATGCAATCCTGATTGTGGCGCTCACCTGCACGGCGCCAAACACGCATACGACCATCATTGGCACCAAGGCAGAAGCGACTCTCATCGCTGAAGACGACACGTCTCCATTCGTCCCTCCATTCACGCCTGTCGCGACACCACTGGAGGCGGGCTGCACGATGTTGGGGCGTGAGCGGAAGACGGCCTAACGGTGTGCGGGACCGTAGCCCAGCTTCATGGAGACGGTTGCGAATGGTCCTCGCCGATACCCCAGGAGCAACAGTGTCCCTAATTTGCTGGGAAGTGGCGGTGCGGTCCCCTACGGCACTGCGTAGGATCCTACGGTCTTGGCGTGCATCCGTGCGTCGCTGCGGTCCGGTCCCAGGTCGACGGGCACGTGCACCTTCCGCCGACCACTGGCGACAACATCGATGTACTGTGGAGACCTCACGCCCCACACGTTGAGCAATTCGGCGGTACGTGCACCCGGCCTCCCGCATGCCCACTATACGCCCTCGCTCAAAGTCCGTCAACTGCATATACGGTTCACGTCCACGCTGTCGCGGCAAGCTACCAGTGTTAAAGACTGTGATGGAGCTCCGTATGCCACGGCAAACTGGCTGACACTGACGGCGGCGGTGCACAAATGCTGCGCAGCTAGCGCCATTCGACGGCCAGCACCGCGGTTCCTGGTGTGTCCGCTGTGCCGTGCGTGTGATCATTGCTTGTACAGCCCTCTCGCAGTGTCCGGAGCAAGTATGGTGGGTCTGAGACACCGGTGTCAATGTGTTCTTTTTTCCATTTCCAGGAGTGTAGTTTGAATCAAGCGTCACACGGAAACACAACACGCAAAGTAATATTAAGAACATATTCATCACACAGTCGAGTCCTCAATTGATACCACGGACGAGTACTTCTCTTTATCCTTTGCCTCATACTCACACAGTACTCACTAAGTGGAAGCACTCGTCTCTAATTTCAAGTCCTGCACACGCCATTTCTTAAATATTTCCAACCTATAGTACACACGCTAGTAATTCAGCTTAACTTAAGCACACGGAAGTATTTCAACTTATTGCGTGGTTTCATTGTGACCGTTGGTCACCTCCGAAAATTACTACAATCCCATTAATATTACCTGCCTGACATTTAATTCTCCCCACAAAAGTTCCTGAAATAGAGAAATTATTATTCTAAACTACTCTTAAGTATTTCACATGCGTACCATGTCTGCACTCTTTTGTCCTTACGGAGCACGCCTAAGACAGGTCTTACCAACACTAGATCCAGCGGCAGAGTGCTGAAACATGGCCGTTCTTCAGGTCGTCTCGCACCTCTGTCGAGGTGGGGGAAGACCATGCTACCGTATTGGTCAGCCACATTTCAGGCGCTCAAAGCTCCGGTAAGTTTCATCTCTTTGGTTCCACCAAAGGTGGCCAAAGGATCGTCTCAAAGATGATCATATATTCACATTCACTTTCTGCGGTTAGCGGACGACCGTACATTCATTCATTTCACAGATCTCACCAAACTGGATGTAAGGATTTATTTTGTGGGAGTACACATGTGACCAATTAAATAAATAAATTGTCACTCTTTCCCACACTGGTATCCGGCTTCGCTGTATTAATTGAAATTGAGTTATTTTTACAAAAAATATGTTGTACTGACAAGAATAACGAAGAATGTTGTACCTATTTTCAATGTCGGGCGGTACTGTACCCTTTCACCAGAAAGGCCCGTACAGGACCTTTAACATGCGGTATCGCAGGGATCGAATGAAGGGTAGGCCCACGGGTCGTAACACATCTGAAACGTAACGTCCACTGTTCAAAGTACCGTCAATGCGAGCAAGAGGTGACCGAGACGTGTAACCAATGGCACCCCATACCATCTCGCCGGTAATATGCCAGTATGGCCATGACGAATACACGCTTCCAATGTGCGTTCACCGCGATGTCGCCAAACACGGATGTGACCATCATGATGCTGTAAACAGAACCTCGATTCATCCGAAAAAATGACGTTTTGTCATTCGTGAACCCAGGTTCGTCGTTGGGTACACCATCGCAGGCGCTCCTGTCTGTGATGCAGCGTCAAGGGTAACCGCAGCCATGGTCTCCCAGCTGATAGCCCATGGTGCTGCACACGTCGTCGAACTGTTAGTGCAGATGTTTGTTGTCTTGCAGACGTCCCCATCTGTTGACTCAGGGATCGAGACGCGGCTGCCCGATCCGTTACAGCCATGCGGATAAGATGCCTGTCATCTCGACTGCTAGTGATACGAGGCCTTTGGGACCCAGCACGGCGTTCCGTATTACCCTCCTGAACCCGCCGATTCCATATTCTGCTAACAGTCATTGGATCTCGACCAACGCGAGCAGCTATGTCGCGATACGGTAAACCGCAATTGCGATAGGCTACAATCCGACCTTTATCAAAGTCGGAAACGTGATGGTACGCATTTCTCCTCCTTACACGAGGCATCACAACAACGTTTCACCAGGCAACGCCGGTCAACTGCTGTTTGTGTATGAGAAATCGGTTGGAAACTTTCCTCATGTCAGCACGTTGTATGTGTCGCCACCGACGCCAACCTTGTGTGAATGCTCTGAATAGCTAATCATTTGCATGTCACAGCATCTTCTTCCTGTCGGTTAAATTTCGCGTCTGTAGCACGTCATCTTCGTGGTGTAGCAATTTTAATGGCCGGTAGTGTAGTTAGGTTCGTTGGACATAATTGTCGCTCCACACAGATTTTCAAAATCGGCCTACATAATTTTTGTTTGTGCGTGAAAGTGTGACATTGATCGTAATGCTAGATAGAATTTGACCATCTACCCTAGAAATACGTGTGGAGTGGGTCTTAAGGACATAACGGTGAAGTGAAATTTCTAAGAGAATACATTAAATTTAAATTGGGTAAGTTATTTGAGATGCTGCGAAGTAGAAAAAATTATCTTGTGAATGGAAATTTCACGACACGTGTTATCTGCTGTTTAAATGAGATATATAGAAATTATAAAACAGCATGAAATACAGTCATGATGTGAAATAACTTACTTTCATTATAAGACTCTGGCTTTATGAAAAATCATTGTGGTGGACACTTTGGGCATAAACTGAAATTGACGTATTAATTTTCTTTTGTTATTTAGTTTTCTGGAAATAGAGTTTTCAGATCATGACCTTGTGTAATGAAAAATCTTGAAGCTTATGCTAGACATTCGTGACGTCTCCTCGGTGGTAATAATGCTTGTCGTGATGAGGAAGTGTTCACTAAAGAACGTGTCTGACAGCCAACGAGTGTGAATCCTTTGACTCGCGCGTCGCTTTCCGTTTCCCTGCAGAGTTGCAGGGTTCACCGCCTAGGAATGCTGTCTCTGCAATGCCCGGTGAATAGGCTTACGGAGAGTCGCCGCTGCCCCGCCGGACGAGCCATTGTTATATCTGAATTGTTTATTTGTTTTAGAGCTGGTGCTTCATTCGCAGTGATTCAGCGAGTTTTATATATATGTATATATCTATTTGTCCAGTTGCGGAAGCGGTTTCTCGCCTAATCCGCTTACTTTTAATTAAAACGGCCGGCAGTGGGTGTTTTCGGGCGCATTGTGCGCTTGATGAGCTGGTAGCTGGCCATTGTGCTGTGTGGGCAGCCGGGGGTGAGGGAGGGGGTCGGCGGCAGGCTGTGGGCTCCACGCAAGGGCTTCCTGCACCCCCGCTCCCTCCCCCAACCGCGCACAGTCCATGCGTCAGCCAGCCACACACGCTGCTGTGTGACGTCACAATGCCGTCTGTGCTGAGGCGGGACTGCGAGTCGGCAGCCGACAGGGGGCTGGCAACTGTCGCAGCCGTGAATCTGCAAGCGAACCTGTCCTTTGTTTCCCTCTATTTTCCACGTTTCACTGGGATCGTTCCAGTGATATGGCTATCTTCCTTGTTTGGCCGCACACTCTACGACAAAAAAACAAAAAAACAAAAATCGACACACCACGAAGGAGTAAGGCGCATTGGTCACAATTTGATATTCCTATAGATATCGACGGAACATTCCAACACTGCGCATCTGGCAAAGTTAGTAAACAGGAGCTGTCGATACCATGGCACAAAGTCTTCGAGAGTTTCATTCCATGTACTCTTATGGACAGTAGCTATGCCTCGCAAACAGGCGCGTGAAGTGTTGTGACTTGGCAAGACAGCCAAGCCACTATGACCGGTAGCCGAAAGGCACGCGTTTAAGCTCACGCAGGCTGGCGTGAGGTCTGGAAAAGGACAATGTAATTAATATAGCCAATTAGGTACGTTGCTGCTGGAATACTTAATTGGTGTACATAATTGGTGTACATCGGTCTGACGGTACAGGCATCACAAGATAAATAGCAATTGATAAAGGCGCCTTGCTAGGTCGTAGCAAATGACGTAGCTGAAGGCTACGCTAACTATCGTCTCGGCAAATGAGAGCGTAATTTGTCAGTGAACCATCTCTAGCAAAGTCGGCTGTACAACTGGGGCGAGTGCTAGGAAGTCTCTCTAGACCTGCCGTGTGGCGGCGCTTGGTCTGCAATCACTGACAGTGGCGACACGCGGGTCCGACGTATACTATCGGACCGCGGCCGATTTAAATGGTACCTCCTAGCAAGTGTGGTGTCTGGCGGTGACACCACATGAAGAGTACACGCATTGCAGAGAGGACTTGTAGTTGGGCTCAAAGAAGCAGATTGGAGTAATCGGTGACTAGGTTTGAACAGAAATGATGCCGCTATTCGATGATGTTAGCAGGAATGGGTAAACTGTAGTCGAACACAGCGTCAAGAAGGAAGCAGTAGACCTAGAGAGACGACAGAACATGAGGACCGGGAAGTCGTCAGAGGGGCACTCAGAGCCCTGGATTCGCTGTTACCATCGATCCGACGTGACGCTGGTGCTTCAGTGACCACAGGGACGTTTAACAGGCGACCCACAGAAAGGACGCTGAGCTCACGGCGACCCTCGCCCCGTCTACCATCGACCTCTGTACACCAGCCTGGAATCTCACTGATTGGACTAGAACTCACTCCAGTGATGAGTCCCGCCTCGATCTGAGTCCCAACGAGCACCGGAGACTTGGCTGGAGACGCCCTGGACAGCAGTGGGATACTGACCTGAGTGTCGGACACCATATGGCCCAACAAACATGACTGATGGTCTGGAGTGCCATTCTACTTCATAGCAGGATCCATTCGGAGGTCATCTGTGGCACCCTTGCAGAGTGGCAGCTCTTCGATGATATACTCTGCATCATTTTGTTGTCCTTCATGAGAAGCCATCCTGAGCAAGATAAAGTCCGTCTTTAAAGGCGACCGCTTTCACTGCATATCTTAGTGCTTGCCAAACCATACCTTGGCCAGCAAGGTCGCCAGATCTTTCGCTAATTGAGAATGTTTGGAGCATTACGGGCAGGATGATCTAACTAACTCGGGACTTTGACGATATAAAGCGCCAGTTAGAAGGAATTTAGCACAATATTCCTCAGGATAACACGTAACACCCCCCATGAACCATGGACCTTGCCGTTGGTGGGGAGGCTTGTGTGCCTCAGCGATACAGATAGCCGTACCGTAGGTACAACCACAACGGAGGGGTATCTGTTGAGAGGCCAGACAAACGTGTGGTTCCTGAAGAGGGGCAGCAGCCTTTTCAGTAGTTGCAAGGGCAACAGTCTGGATGATTGACTGATCTGGCCTTGTAACAATAACCAAACCGGCCTTGCTGTGCTGGTACTGCGAACGGCTGAAAGCAAGGGGAAACTACGGCCGTAATTTTTCCCGAGGGCATGCAGCTTTACTGTATGATTAAATGATGAAGGCGTCCACTTGGGTAAAATATTCCGGAGGTAAAATAGTCCCCCATTCGGATCTCCGGGCGGGGACTACTCAAGAGGATGTCGTTATCAGGAGAAAGAAAACTGGCGTTCTACGGATCGGAGCGTGGAATGTCAGATCCCTTAATCGGGCAGGTAGGTTAGAAAATTTAAAAAGGCAAATGGATAGGTTAAAGTTACATATAGTGGGAATTAGTGAAGTTCGGTGGCAGGAGGAACAAGACTTCTGGTCAGGCGAATACAGGGTTATAAATACAAAGTCAAATAGGGGTAATGTAGGAGTAGGTTTAATAATGAATAGGAAAATAGGAATGCGGGTAAGCTACTACAAACAGCATAGTGAACGCATTATTGTGGCCAAGATAGATACGAAGCCCACACCTACTACAGTAGTACAAGTTTATATGCCAACTAGCTCTGCAGATGACGAAGAAATTGAAGAAATGTATGATGAAATAAAAGAAATTATTCAGACAGTGAAGGGAGACGAAAATTTAATAGTCATGGGTGACTGGAATTCGAGTGCAGGAAAAGGGAGAGAAGGAAACGTAGTAGGTGAATATGGATTGGGGCTAAGAAATGAAAGAGGAAGCCGCCTGGTAGAATTTTGCACAGAGCACAACTTAATCATAGCTAACACTTGGTTTAAGAATCATGATAGAAGGTTGTATACATGGAAGAACCCTGGAGATACTAAAAGGTATCAGATAGATTATATAATGGTAAGACAGAGATTTAGGAACCAGGTTTTAAATTGTAAGACATTTCCAGGGGCAGATGTGGACACTGACCACAATCTATTGGTTATGACCTGTAGATTAAAACTGAAGAAACTGCAAAAAGGTGGGAATTTAAGGAGATGGGACCTGGATAAACTGAAAGAACCAGAGGTTGTAGAGAGTTTCAGGGAGAGCATAAGGGAACAACTGACAGGAATGGGGGAAAGAAATACAGTAGAAGAAGAATGGGTAGCTTTGAGGGATGAAGTAGTGAAGGCAGCAGAGGATCAAGTAGGTAAAAAGAAGAGGGCTAGTAGAAATCCTTGGGTAACATAAGAGATACTGAATTTAATTGATGAAAGGAGAAAATATAAAAATGCAGTAGGTGAAGCAGGCAAAAATGAATACAAACGTCTCAAAAATGAGATCGACAGGAAGTGCAAATTGGCTAAGCAGGCATGGCTAGAGGACAAATGTAAGGATGTGGAGGCTTATCTCACTAGGGGTAACATAGATACTGCCTACAGGAAAATTAAAGAGACCTTTGGAGATAAGAGAACCACTTGTATGAACATCAAAAGCTCAGATGGAAACCCAGATCTAAGCAAAGAAGGGAAAGCAGAAAGGTGGAAGGAGTATATAGAGGGTCTATACAAGGGCGATGCACTTGAGGACAATATTATGGAAATGGAAGAGGATGTAGATGAAGATGAAATGGGAGATACGATACTGCGTGAAGAGTTTGACAGAGCACTGAAAGACCTGAGTCGAAACAAGGCCCCAGGAGTAGACAACACTCCATTGGAACTACTGACGGCCTTGCGAGAGCCAGTCCTGACAAAACTCTACCATCTGGTGAGCAAGATGTATGAAACAGGCGAAATACCCTCAGACTTCAAGAAGAATATAATAATTCCAATCCCAAAGAAAGCAGGTGTGGACAGATGTGAAAATTACCGAACAATCAGTTTAATAAGCCACAGCTGCAAAATACTAACACGAATTCTTTACAGACGAATGGAAAAACTAGTAGAAGCCGACCTCGGGGAAGATCAGTTTGGATTCCGTAGAAATACTGGAACACGTGAGGCAATACTGACCTTACGACTTATCTTAGAAGAAAGATTAAGGAAAGGCAAACCTACGTTCCTAGCATTTGTAGACTTAGAGAAAGCTTTTGACAATGTTGACTGGAATACTCTCTTTCAAATTCTAAAGGTGGCAGGGGTAAAATACAGGGAGCGAAAGGCTATTTACAATTTGTATAGAAACCAGATGGCAGTTATAAGAGTCGAGGGGCATGAAGGAGAAGCAGTGGTTGGGAAGGGAGTAAGACAGGGTTGTAGCCTCTCCCCGATGCTATTCAATCTGTATATTGAGCAAGCAGTAAAGGAAACAAAAGAAAAATTCGGAGTAGGTATTAAAATCCATGGAGAAGAAATAAAAACGTTGAGGTTCGCCGATGACATTGTAATTCTGTCCGAGACAGCAAAGGACTTGGAAGAGCAGTTGAACGGAATGGATGGTGTCTTGAAGGGAGGATATAAGATGAACATCAACAAAAGCAAAAGAAGGATAATGGAATGTAGTCGAATTAAGTCAGGTGATGTTGAGGGTATTAGATTAGGAAATGAGACACTTAAAGTAGTAAAGGAGTTTTGCTATTTGGGGAGCATAATAACTGATGATGGTCGAAGTAGAGAGGATGTAAAATGTAGACTGGCAATGGCAAGGAAAGCGTTTCTGAAGAAGAGAAATTTGTTAACATCGAGTATAGATTTAAGTGTCAGGAAGTCATTTCTGAAAGTATTTGTATGGAGTGTAGCCATGTATGGAAGTGAAACATGGACGGTAAATAGTTTGGACAAGAAGAGAATAGAAGCTTTCGAAATGTGGTGCTACAGAAGAATGCTGAAGATTATGTGGGTAGCTCACATAACTAATGAGGAAGTATTGAATAGGATTGGGGAGAAGAGAAGTTTGTGGCACAACTGGACCAGAAGAAGGGATCGGTTGGTAGGACATGTTCTGAGGCATCAAGGGATCACCAATTTAGTATTGGGGGGCAGCGTGGAGGGTAAAAATCGTAGGGGGAGACCAAGAGATGAATACACTAAGCAGATTCAGAAAGATGTAGGTTGCAGTAGGTACTGGGAGATGAAGAAGCTTGCACAGGATAGAGTAGCATGGAGAGCTGCATCAAACCAGTCTCAGGACTGAAGACCACAACAACAACAACAACAACACGAAACAACCCTACGAATTAATGCCAAGATGAATTACGGCTTGCATAATGGCTTGTTCAGTTTGTGAAATCCTTTCTCTTGGAAAAATCATTTAATGAAACATTACATGATTTAATCAAGAGAATTCACTTGTTTTTCTGTACATGTACATAACATCCACCAATGTCTGTACCATTCGGATAGTTCTTTCCTTGTACTTCAGACTGGTTGCTCTATCCAGTATGCCAGTTCCATGCTCACTTACCAAATGTTACAAGGATTAAATAATAAAATAGCGCCGGTTGGTATTTTCTGTCTAAGACATTTGACCGTGTGAAGCACAATATTCTCCTGGATAAACTGAAGTTTTATGGATTTAATGGTAAAGGCAATGAATGTGTAGTGTCGTATCCAACCAAAACAATGCAGAGCTCAGCACGTAGGAATTCAACGAATATAGTGTGGGGACATTATTCCAGGCAGAAGGAACATATAAAGGTGGACGAAACAATGGAATGAGACAGGTTCTGTAAGCAAGGTGACACGCACGGGGCGTGAAATAACAGAACGCTATGTTGCATATCGTACAGTGATCTCTCCGTCACCATCACAGAACATTCCTAATCCATCGCACTTCATATCAGAGGGTTGTGAAACAATTTTCCTTCTTTTAAGCTGCAAGTGGCCAAGCAGTTAAGTCTGAGAGATCACGCGAGTAGAAGAAATTTCCGCACAACGTGACTTGAGAGGATTGACTAGGATGACGAACGTCTGACAAATCTTGTGATGTCTGTAAGGCAAACACTTCCGTCTTACTGGGTTTCTCAATAAACAAAACTTTCTGGACGCACAATCCATTAAAGAAAAGGCCTAATCTAGCAACATGTGCAATTGGAGAGCCCATTGGAATCGTTATATATATATATATATATATATATATATATATATATATATATATATATATATATATATATATATATATATATATATATATATATATATATATATATATATGGTGTCCCAGCTATCTTGTCCACCCAAAATATCCGGAACAATAACAGCTATTGGAAAACGACTTTCACCGGTATCAATGTAGGGCTGGGGCCCATGAATGTACATATTTGGAAGCATTCTAAAACGGGAGCATACGTGTTTTTTAACACAAACTTATGTTTTTTTAATGGACATCCTACATTTTTTCTTCAGCAATCCATAGCATGACAAAGCACATACACAACGGCGGTGATTGCATCGCAATATTCCCATTACATCCCGAGATATTGAGACGCGAAGTTGACGCTTGAAACACCCGACATGCGCTGCTAGCGCTCGTCCTGAGGCTCAGGCGTGAACCCCATGCTGCCCGTAATCGCGATGTGATTGGCATGTGTAATCACATCTCCATAGTTATCAAGAGGTCCGAAACGAATAATACGGCCTTCTGCCATCAACTCTCATAAGCACATAATGGTTTCCCTCTTGCACGTTTTACGTGTCTACGTACACAATATGAACCAGTACCGATCGGTGTACACCCGTCAGGTTGTCTTATTTGTCCTGCACACCCGAAATAAGGTTTATCTAATGCGTTATATGACCCATTGTGCCTGTCGCGCAGGGCCTGGCTCTACCTAGTCAAGTGTCCAACGTAGTTCCCACTACTGCCACAGTTACCACTTAGCCTTATTTATGATTTGCGACCCATGCAAACTCCTGTACTCCACCACCCTCCGAGCATCCCATTTGTTGTTGCTTTGGCGTGCAGTACACCGCTTGCCAGTGTAGTCGTGCATCAGAGTAATCTAGTGACGGCACGGAGGTAGTACACATTGTGAATAAACGTTGTGTTGTGGAGCTTATACTGTATAGTATAATGTACACACATGAAGATATGGTAGAAATGCTGCTGATCTATGGAGAATGTACGTTGACGGGAAATACGTTAAGAGATTGCTTGTTTGTTGATAGTACTGTTAGCGAACATTATGATTATTAAGTGAATATGTCTGTTTTCTACCCTACTCTACATACCTGTACTGTACCCTGTTTTAGGTGGACGAAATGCTGTTCAGGCAGAACGACTGTACAGAAGCCATCGCCTTCGCGCCGGATGTTTGGTCGTCTCACATCTAGTCTACGTGAAACGGGAAGCTTAAATCCAAGACCTCGACATCGTCCTAGAACACGCACAGATGGACGTGCTGAAGTTGCTGTGCTCGCTACCATTGCTGTGAATCCTCAAATCAGCACACGTCAAATTGAACGTGAAGTTGGTGTGTCGAAATCAAGTGCACATCGTATTCTTAAACTTCATAAATTTCATCCTTACCATGTTCATTTACACCAGGATCTTAATTGAAATGACTTCCGCAATAGGATAACATTTTATCGGACGGCTCAGCAAAAACTTCTGACTAATCCAAATTTTTTTGCAGATGTTCTCTTTACCGACGAGGCATCATTCTCCAACAAAGGAATTGTCAATATGAGGAATATCCATTAATGGTCCACAGACAATCCAAAATGGCTCCGTCAGGTAGAGCATCAATGTCCGCGGAAAGTTAATGTTTGGTGTGGGATTATTGGAGATACCATTATCGGACCTTTCTTTATAAATGGCATCCAAAATAGCAGACAATACTCCAGATTTATACGACACAATCTTCCTGTTCTCTTGGACACCGTACATCTGAACCGGATCATGGTCATGCGGTATCAGTATGACGGTTGCCCTGCACATAACGCCTTACGAGCACAATGACTTCTGAACCGTAAGTTCCCTGGTAGGTGGATTGGACGAGGTGGCCCACTTAGGTGGCCTGCCCGATCTCCGGACCTTACACCGCTGGATTATTTTCTTTGGGGAGCACAGAAGGATGCTGTTTACCAACATGAACGAACAACACAAGAGGACATGAAGCAACGCATTATTGATGCTTGTACAGCCATCAAAGAGGAAACAGTAGCACGAAGTAGAGCATCCTCCATCCGCAGAGTGACCCTATGTATGCAAGCCAATGGGCATCACTTTGAGCATGAGATGTGAACGCTATGTTTAGAATGTAGTGCTGGTATCACAGTGGAAGCTTCTACAAAGGGCCATTTTACCCAGTGATGTTAAGAAACATTTGTTTGCAACAATTTGTCATTTAACGCATTAGATAAACATAACATTGATAATTATGTGATAATAAAACTAATTGGTTAAACATGTTTACATTCATCTTCTATGTCCTACCTGAACTTCCCAAATCAAAACATTTTTACCTAAACAACGGTAAAACTTTTAGTCCACTTGCTCGTTTCACTAAAACCATTAACAGGAATTTTACTATTATGAGTTAATGATTAACTGTCACTTGCGCTAGATCTACAGTAAAGTCTTAACGTTGAACGGCATTACCTTTTTAGTAATGGATTAACGATAAGCGAAGTTAACTTTGTGACTAACGTTGCGGTACACAGATATGTTACAGTTTTTAACGTTGAACGTTGAACGGCATTACCTGTTTAGTAACGGAATAACGATAAGCGAAGTTAACTTTGTGACTAACGTTGCGGTACACAGATATGTTACAGAACCGCGTTACCCCTAGCCTATGGGATAAATACCTGCTGGAATGTACGACGTTAATGCAGGATGGCAAAGACCGTATCATTCGTTTCGGACCTCTTGATAAGTATGGAAGTGTGATTACGCATGTCAATCACATCCCGATTACGGGCAGCATGGGGTTCACGCCTGAACCTCAGGATGTGCGCTAGCAATGCATGTCGGGTGTTTCAAGCGTCAACTTCGCGACTCAATATCTCGGGATGTAATGGGAATATTACGAGGCAAACAACGCCATTATGTATGTGCTTTGTCATGCTATGGATTGCTGAAGAAAAAATATAGGAGGTCCATTTAAAGAAACATAAGTTTGTGTTAAAAAAACACATATGCTTTCGTTTTAGAATGTTTCCAAATATGTACATTCATGGGCCCCAGCCCTACATTGATACCGGTGAAAGTCGTTTTCCAATAGCTGTTATTGTTCCAGATATATTTTGGGTAGGCAAGATAGCTGGGACACCCTGTATATACCATCGGCCAGCCAGTGAGTGTCGATTCCCAACGGTATGCGGCCATGTTTAACAGTTGCTTCATTTCAGAGCCGCATAAACATTGCTGTCTAAAAGCGATACAGTTTCAGGAAGGTGGGGTTACAGTCCACATCGCCCGTGGTACAATAATTGTTTGACTGGTTGATTTGGGGAGAGGGGAACGAACCGCGACGTCATCGGTCACGTCGGATTAGGGAAGGATACGGAAGGAAGTCAGCTCTGCCATTGAAGGGAAATATCCCGGCATTTGCCTGAAGCAATTTAGGGAAATCATGAAAAACCTAAAACAGGATGACCGGAAGCGGGTTTTAGCCGACGTTTTCCCGAATGCGAGTTCAGTGTGGTAATGTAGTAACTAGACTGAAGCACCACTTTCAGCATCGAGTACTGATTCTGGGACGGAACAGGACGGGCGAGATCACTTCACCTTTCAGCCCCTTATTTTTTCCTGTAAAGTCACCTCAAGAACAAAGTGTTTTCACAGCAATCATACAAAATTTTGAACTGAAAGCTGCAGTCTGGAAAGAGACAGAGGTCTTTTGTCAAGAAATGGTTCCGAATGTAGTGAGGATCTTCCGCGATTATCTTAAGCAGTCCATCGCCAACAGTGGAAACCATTTGCTTGATGGCTTCTTGTAAGTAGGCTGTTTAGGTTTTTATGTAGGTAACGTCAATTTGCTCTCTGTATGCAAATCACTTACTGTGCTGTGTGCAGTCTGTGGCTGTTTTGCATTGTTGGAATTTGCTATTGTAGTGTTGGGCAGTTGGCTGTTAACTGCGCGTAGCGTTGCGCAGTTGGAGGTGAGCCGCCAGCAGTGGTGGATGTGGGGAGAGAGATGACGGAGTTTTGAGAACGTGTGATCTGGACGTGTGTACATCAGAGACAGTAAATTTGTAAGCCTGAATATCATTATATATATATATATATATATATATATATATATATATATATATATATATATATAGGGTTATTACAAATGACTGAAGCGATTTCACAGCTCAGCAATAACTTTATTATCTGAGACATATTCAAAATACTTTGCACACACATACAAAAACTCAAAAAGTTTTTTTAGGCATTCACAAATGTTCGATATGTGCCCCTTTAGTGATTCATGATTCGGCAGACATCAAGCCGATAATCAAGTTCCTCACACACTCGGCGCAGCATGTCCTCATCAATGAGTTCGAAAGCATCGCTGATGCGAGCTCGCAGTTCTGGCACCTTTCTTGGTAGAGAAGGTTTAAACACTGACTCTTTCACAAACCCCACAGAAAGAAATCGCATGGGGTTAAGTCGGGAGAGCGTGGAGGCCATGAATTGCTGATCATGATCTCCACCACGACCGATCCATCGGTTTTCCAATCTCCTGATTAAGAAATGACGAACATCATGATGGAAGTGCGGTGGAGCACCATCCTGTGGTACGTTTAGCTCCCTGCTTGCTTTATTCGTCGACTTCCGCGGGCTACGCGTGAAACTTGGCTGCACGCGTTCAACCGTTTCTTCGCTCACTGCAGGCCGACCCGTTGATTTCCCCTTACAGAGGCATCCAGAAGCTTTAAACTGCGCATACCATCGCCGAATGGAGTTAGCAGTTGGTGGATCTTTGTTGAACTTCGTCCTGAAGTGTCGTTGCACTGTTATGACTGACTGATGTGAGTGCATATCAAGCACGACATACGCTTTCTCGGCTCCTGTCGCCATTTTGTCTCACTGCGCTCTCGAGTGCTCTGGCGGCAGAAACCTGAAGTGCGACTTCAGCCGAACAAAACTTTATGAGTTTTTCTACGTATCTGTAATGTGTCGTGACCATATGTCAGTGAATGGAGCTACAGTGAATTTATTAAATCGCTTCAATCATTTGTAATAGCCCTGTATATATATATATATATATATATATATATATATATATACGGCTAAACTTTCAGAAAACATTCCTCACACACAAATAAAGAAAAGATGTTAAGTGGACATGTGTCCGGAAACGCTAAATTTCCATGTCAGAGCTCATTTTAGTTTCGTCAGTATATACTGTACTTCCTCGATTCATCACCAGTTGGCCCAATTGAAGGAAGGTAATGTTGACTTCGGTGCTTGTGTTGACATACGACTCATTGCTCTACAGTACTAGCATCAAGCAAATCAGTACGTACCATCAACAGGTTAGTGTTCATCACGAACGTGGTTTTGCAGTCAGTGCAATGTTTACAAATGCGGAGTTGGCAGATGGCCATTTGATGTATGGATTAGCACGGGGCAATTGCCGTGGCGCGGTACGTTTGTATCGAGACAGATTTCCAGAACGAAGGTGTCCCGACAGGAAGACGTTCGAAGCATTTGATCGGCGTCTTAGGGAGCACGGAACATTCCAGCCTATGACTCGCGACTGAGGAAGACCTAGAACGACGAGGACACCTGCAATGGACGAGGCAATTCTTCATGCAGTTGACGATAACCCTAATGTCAGCGTCAGAGAAGTTGTTGCTGTACAATGTAATGTTGACCACGTCACTGTATGGAGAGTGCTACGGGAGAACCAGTTGTTTCCGTACCATGTACAGCGTGTGCAGGCACTATCAGCAGCTGATTGGCCTCCACGGGTACACTTACGCGAATGGTTCATCCAACAATGTGTCAATCCTCATTTCAGTGCAAATGTTCTCTTTACGGATGAGGCTTCATTCCAACGTGATCAAAGTGTAAATTTTCACTATCATCATGTGTGGACGACGAAATTCCGCTCGCAATCACGTCATCAACACAGATTTTCTGTGAACGCTTGGGCAGGCATTCTCGGTGATGTCTTGATGGGCCCCAAGTTCTTCCACCTACGCTCAATGGAGCACGTTATCATGATTTTATACGGGATACTCTACCTGTGCTTCTAGAACATGAGCCTTTACAAGTACGACACAACTTGTGGTTCATGCACGATGGAGCTCCGGCACATTTCAGTCTAAGTGTTCGTACGCTTCTCAACAACAGATTCGGTGACCGATGGATTGGCAGAGGCGGACCAATTCCATGGCCTCCACGCTCTCCTGACCTCAACCCTCTTGACTTTCATTTATGGGGGCATTTGAAAGCTCTTGTCTACGCAACCCCGGTACCAAATGTAGAGACTCTTTGTGCTCGTATTGTGGACGGCTGTCATACAATACGCCATTCTCCAGGACTGCATCAGTGCATCAGGGATTCCATGCGACGGAGGGTGGATGCATATATCCTCGCTAACGGAGGACATTTTGAACATTTTCTGTAACAAAGTGTTTCAAGTCACTCTCGTACGTTCTGTTGCTGTGTGTTTCCATTCCATGATTAATGTGATTTGAAGAGAAGTAATGAAATGAGCTCTAACATGGAAAGTAAGCGTTTCTGGACACATGTCCACATAACATATTTTCTTTCTTTGTGTGTGAGGAATGTTTCCTGAAAGTATGGCCGTACCTTTACGTAAAACCATATATATATATATATATATATATATATATATATATATATATATATATATATATATATATATATAATGACTTTTGAACACTATTAAGGTAAATACACTGTTTGTTCTCTATCAAAATCTTTCATTTGCTAACTATACCTATCAGTAGTTAGTGCCTTCAGTAGTTAGAATCCTTTATTTAGCTTGCAGTATCGGCGCTCGCTGTATTGCAATAGTTCGAGTAACGAAGATTTTTGTGAGGTAAGTGATTCATGAAAGGTATAGGTTATTGTTAGTCAGGGCCATTCTTTTGTAGGGATTATTGAAAATCAGATTGCGTTGCGCTAAAAATATTGTGTCAGTTTAGTGATGATAAGAATAAGTAAAGAGGGAAATGTCTGAGTACGTTCAGTTTTGCTCAGCTGTTTGAAAATCAAATTACATAAGGGGAGGTCATTTCGGTAAATATGAAAGAAATTGGCAAGGCGCACTGAATTTTGAGATGGAACCGCTGAAACGAAGTAACAATGACTGATATGCCACTCGCTGACATGATGATTTTGGCTATAAGCTGTTCATTACTACACGTAAATTCAAAACATTTAAGAATTCTGGCAACGACATTCATCCACAAGCATGGGTACATCAATTCTCTCATTGATTTCCTCCAAACTGGTCATTGGAGCACAGGTTAGAATTTATGTGTGGCTACTTAGAGAATGAACCAGTTGTAAGAATGTGATCGGTCATTCACGATTGTTACAGCGAAGGAGAATTTTATAATGCCTTCCCCTCAGCATATTGGTCTCAAGCTACACAAGACCGAGTAAAACATAGCATCATATTGATGAAACATTTCGAACGATCTGAATATTCCAGTCTTGTAAAATGTTTTGAAGACATGTTGCACAAGAATCAGTACCTGTCAAACCCATACAGCCCCTCACAACTCATCCGCATTTGCTTAATCAAATTGCCTGAACATTTACGACATATTATTTTTGCAGGACGTTGCAAAGACGACATTGAAGCTTTTCAGAAACTGTTACAAGAATTGGAAATTGACACTGACAATCATGGGACACGAAAACAGGAACTCAACAATTACAGATCACATCCGTCACAATTCAGCGATGAAAGAAATAATAACTGGACACGACAAGGCTATTCTCACAACACAAATCGTAACCAAAACAAACACCACCCGTATGACAACCGTTGTCAGAACAATAGTTACAGAGAACGATCACACTTCCGTAATAATGAATATGACAGTGATAACCAGAGAAACAGACAATATGGGAACCAAAAGAATTATTATCAAGGGAGACAGAATCACTTCAGAAGCAACAGTTCAGCGCGCAGTTACGATTCAGGGAGAAATTCTCAACAACATGACAGACCAGAAATAAACTATGGAATCTGCCGACATGACGATAGACGATACAATCGTAACGACAGACCTGAATTTCATCAGAACTGGCGGGATTCAAACAGGGTAGGGCCCTCTCGATAAGATGAATTTGTAGAAGTTAGATCTCCAAATCCAAATAACGACGCGCGCCAACAAAGACACAATGACTTGCACCGCAGGCAGCCACGTTCTCCGGCTGGCTCAGGGAAAAATAACATAGACGCTAAACTTGAGAAAAATTTTACCATTCCTTACCGACGTTACAGCATTGTATGGTAGTAAAACATGGACTGTGGGAAAACCGGAAAAGAAGAGAATCGAAGCATTTGAGATGTGGTGCTATAGACGAATGTTGAAAATTAGGTGGACTGATAAGGTAAGGAATGAGGAGGTTCTACGCAGAATCAGAGAGGAAAGGAATATGAGGAAAACACTGATAGGGAGAAGGGACAGGATGATAGGACATCTGCTAAGACATGAGGGAATGACATCCATGGTACTAGAGGGAGCTGTAGAGGGTAAAAACTGTAGAGGAAGACAGAGATTGGAATACGTCAAGCAAATAATTGAGGAGGTAGGTTGAAAGTGCTACTCTGAGATGAAGAGGTTAGCACAGGAAAGGAATTCGTGGCGGGCCGCATCAAACCAGTCAGTAGACTTATGACCAAAAACCGAAGTATACCACATGATAACTGCATTGAAATTGAAATTCTGCGTACTAGGAAGAGTAAAGGATTGCACCACATTTCACGTGTAAAACCGTTTATTGAGAGACAATATGTTTTTTAACTTAGTCTTTGGTATAAAGTTTTTCACTTCACATTACTAGTACGCTTTGTCACACTTACAAACTGTTAACATACAGCAATGTTTTGGAGTTAACTATCCAGTCTAGAAGCTAGAGAACATATTTAGACAATAATTACGAATGCATTGTTATAGTGAACAGAGGACACCGTGTTATTGTGTGTGTACATTCTTGCTTGTTAGTTGCACGATTACGTAACGAATATATGGCTTACATACTTAGAACATTTACTGCTAATGAGATTTTAATGCAACATTTTGGTTTACTTGAACAGACATTCTTTATTTGAAGTACATTCTGTGAGATGAAAAATGACTTAGCATTTGGTTTCTATGACTGCTACATGATTATATCACGACGCTACTAATGAGTGACACAATTTATATTATTGCTTTTGCGCTGTAGCTGTTTTATATCTGCACAGTTTTTCAGAATTTTTCTGGAAAATAAAACATGTTTTAGTAGTAACATTTGTGGTATAGCTATAATGAGACAGACTTTTCCGTAGCACAACAATACATTACAGTACAGTACTTACTTCATCACGGCAAGCGTAATAACTACGATATCTATATCATAGTATTTCACTTTGTTTATTACGAGGCAGAACATTGACTTCTACAGAACTTTTACCCTTAAGTAATGACAGAGATTATCTTATAATAAGACGCACAGTTTAGCGCTACACTACACGTATTTGAGTGATTAATTTTGTACTTAAACCATTTACTCTTAAAGATTTTTGAAATACAAAGACACAAAGGTTTTCCGTGATACATTTATCTCCATTGCTGTAATATATCTGAGGGTATAATTACATTAATCCTCAAGGGGTACACGCTTACTTTGTGTACCATGTGTTTGGCAAGCACAAGGAACCCTAGCTAATATGGTATTTGCTTATACAACTTTACACATCGGTACCATATTTCTCTAACACATAAATTACACAGCTATCAAATCATTTAACTGAGAGAGACAAGCATTTTGTTTTACTAGGTCAGTGACACATAATTATGCAATACACACTAGGATAACTTCACATTAATGAAATTGTATATTGTCTGTGCTTTGTGAACTGTTCATATTTTTTCAGAACCATTGTGATACTATGAGGCCTTTCAATGATGCATTTGGTATGGGACCATGATTTTTAAAGTACGTTAGAGGTAGATGACACACTTTAAATGAGCAGAGATTTTTTTTAGGTTCTGAAATTATGGCAGAAAGCTACGACGTTTTTGAGATTTGGCTGAGGTTTTATTATGTTACTATTACGATGATGTGTATTATGCTGTTCAGGTATGTTTCTGATCAATAAGCTGATGCTATATGAGGAATTTGATTATGCTACATATTTATTATGATGATATATAGAAGAAGTGTCGGTGACTGTGTATATGTGTAATAAGGTAAGGACTAATGAATAGTGGTTAGCGTCTCTGATAAGTGATAAAGGATGTTGGAAACCAAGAATCGTACTTCGAGATTTAAAATGTGTGTACATGCGTGAATGTATCACAAAGCAATCAAAAACTTTTTGGACACTGTTATATTTATAGGATTTTGTTTCTACACATTTGTAACGTAAATTCTCGTCCTGTGAAATTTTTTTATATCAGACTGTCACTGTAGCGCAAACAGCTGTCGTAAATTTTTCGGTAAGAAAGCTAAGTGACCTTGACGCAATGCATTGTGGGCACCCACCTGTGCCAGTCGCCTGGAGAAAAAGCCATTAGATGGAGAAAAAAGAGGCCATTAACCTCGCTATTGACATTCGTTTGTAGAAAGCATCGCAAATATGACACGCTCATAACTTGAAAGCTCATAACTTGAAAGCATACTTCGTGCTGCTTACAGAAATGCTTATGAAATGATGAAAATTATTCTTACATCTGCACACCTGATTATGAAATGTGTCTTTCAATGGGAGCTGAGAGAATTTCTGCCAACTTATGAAATGGCACATGACTATTGAATGATGTTTTTATGCTTTTCTTTGTACATAGTTGCTTATTTCATTTGATATCTGTTTTCCAGCTGTGTTGCATCATTGGTTTAATAAAATAAAATTAAATGTATTTGCTAATGTGAACACTTTCTGTCAACAGATCTGTTAAATAATAATTTTATGATCCACATTCTTTAAAAAAAGGAACACTTGGAAAGGAAAGAACAATAAGACCGGGACTAGTAACAGTAAATCCATACATAATTTTGTTTCAAGTACTTGGTAATTTTTATGGTAGAGTAAGTTGTTGTGGTGCACCACTTTAATGACATAGACATTAATATGTGAATAGACATTTCCCTTATCTGCATTGTAGTCTTTAGTGTACAATTTTTTCTGCTTGTGGATTTGTCATGTTTAGATATACGTTATTGCATTTGCTGCTGCTGTTTGCCAGGCATAGTGATACTGAATTTCACTTGGTATTACTCTGTTAAGCCAGTTTTACTACTGATTCATTTTTCTTGTTGCTGCACATTGGCTCATATTAGTTGTAATGTTGCATGTGCTTTGCTAATTTAGATATACTGCTGCTTGCTTTGCCAATTTGCATTTTTTGTCTTTGCTGTTTGTGGTAATTGTTTGGTACTGATGCATTGCTTCGTCCCTTAGTTTATGTATCAGAGCTCAGTAGATTTAAGTTAGCTTAAGAGGGGGGATACTATATAAGAAACTAACTATGAAGAATAGGGAAAGAATGCATTGAGAACTTATATGAAAAACATTTGGGCAAAAATGGGTATTGTACAATGACAAATATTTATTTTGAAAGAGGATACGAACAAAACAGGGTTTAGGGACAACAGGGTTAGATGGGATTTTTTTTTTTTTTTTTTTTTTTTTTTTGCAGTAAAGATCTAAGGAATGAAGTTTTGGGCTAGACTGCAGAACCAAATATTAGACTGAAAACGAACCCTGTCCTTTACTTTTGTGTTATTCAGCTATGTGTTTGTGCACATTTGTGTATTTGTAGTTTTCCTTTCTTTATGTGTTTAGCCAATGAGATTTATGTTGTAGAATTTTTCTAATCCTATGTTATTTACTTTGTAAAGATGTTTGGCCATGATTAATTCTGTTCTGTTTCAATGCTCATGAGTTAAATTAATGTTTCGAAAACAATTCTCGTTATTTTATTTATTTTCTTATGTCATAATTAGTGTAACACTGATGTATCTGTTTATTTCTATTCTTTTGTAAAGCCTGTACTACTACAAATGTTATGTGTATTGTTATGTTCTTTAATGATGTATTTTGTACCTTTGTAATTGTATTCACATATTATAAAATTGTAATTGACACCAGTTCATCAAATTAAGTAACTTGTAAGCATTCATTTCACTGCACACAGTTCTGTTAGTCATAGTATATGCACAATATGTGAGAAGTTGGGACTGAGCTGGAAAACAGATATCAAATGAAGTAAGCAACTATGTACAAAGCAATGCATAAAAACATCATTCAGTAGTCATGTGCCATTTCATAAGTTGGTAGAAATTCTCTGAGCTCTCGCAGAAAGACACATGTCATAATCTGGTGTCCAGATGTAAGAATATTTCTCATCATTTCATAAGCATTTCTGTAAGCAGCACAAAGTATGCACTCCAAAATATTAGCTTTCTTACCGAAATATTTAGGACAGCTGTTTGCAATACAGTGACAGTCTGATATAAAAAAATTTCACAGGTCGAGATTTTACGTTACAAATGTGTAGAAACAAAATCCTATAAATATGTTGTTGTTGTTACGGTCTTCAGTCCTGAGATTGGTTTGATGCAGCTCTCCATGCTACTCTATCCTGTGCAAGCTTCTTCATCTCCCAGTACTTACTGAAACCTACAGCCTTCTGAATCTGCTTAGTGTATTCATCTCTTGGTCTCCCCCTACGATTTTTACCCTCCACGCTGCCCTCGAATACTAAATCCCTTGATGCCTCAGAACATGTCCTACCAACCGATCCCTTCTTCTGGTCAAGTTGTGCCACAAACTTCTCTTCTCCCCAATCCTATTCAATACTTCCTCATTAGTTATGTGATCTACCCTTCTAATCTTCAGCATTCTTCAGTAGCACCACATTTCGAAAGCTTCTATTCTCTTCTTGTCCAAACTATTTACCATCAATGTTTCACTTCCATACATGGCTACACTCCAAACAAATACTTTCAGAATTGACTTCCTGACACTTAAATCTATACTCGATGTTAACAAATTTCTCTTCTTCAGAAACGCTTTCCTTGCCATTGCCAGTCTACATTTTATATCCTCTCTATTTCGACCATCATCAGTTATTATGCTCCCCAAATAGCAAAATTCCTTTACTACTTTAAGTGTCTCATTTCCTAATCTAATACCCTCAACATCACTCAACTTAATTCGACTACATTCCATTATCCTCGTTTTACTTTTGTTGATGTTCATCTTATACCCTCCCTTCAAGACACTATCCATTCCGTTCAACTGCTCTTCCAAGTCCTTTGCAGTCTCGGACAGAATTACAATGTCATCGGCGAACCTCAACGTTTTTATTTCTTCTCCATGGATTTTAATACCTACTCCGAATTTTTCTTTTGTTTCCTTTACTGCTTGCCCAATATACAGATTGAATAACATTGGGGAGAGACTACAAACCTGTCTTACTCCCTTCCCAACCACTGCTTCCCTTTCTTCTCCCTCGACTCTTATAACTGCCACCTGGTTTCTGTACAAATTGTAAATAGTCTTTCGCTCCCTGTATTTTACCCCTACCACCTTTAGAATTTGAAAGAGAGTATTCCAGTCAACATTGTCAAAAGTTTTCTCTGAGTCTACAAATGCTAGAAACGTAGGTTTGCCCTTCCTTAATCTAGTTTCTATGATAAGTAGTAAGGTCAGTATTGCCTCACGTGTTCCAGTATTTCTACGGAATCCAAACTGATCTTCCCCGAGGTCGGCTTCTACTAGTTTTTCCATTCGTCTTTAAAGAATTCGGGTTAGTATTTTGCAGCTGTGGCTTTTAAACTGATTGTTCGGTAATTTTCACATCTGTCAGCACCTGCTTTCTTTGGGATTGGAATTATTATATTCTTCTTGACGTCTGAGGATATTTCGCCTGTTTCATACATCTTGCTCACCAGATGGTAGAGTTTTGTCAGGACTGGCTCTCCCAAGGCCGTCAGTAGTTCCAATGGAATGTTGTCTACTCCGGGGGCCTTGTTTCGACTCAGGTCTTTCAGTGCTCTGTCAAACTCTTCACGCAGTATCGTATCTCCCATTTCATCTTCATCTACATCCTCTTCCATTTCCATAATATTGTCCTCAAGTGCATCGCCCTTGTATAGACCCTCTATATACTCCTTCCACCTTTCTGCTTTCCCTTCTTTGCTTAGAACTGGGTTTCCATCTGAGCTCTTGATGTTCATACAAGTGGTTCTCTTATCTCCAAAGGTCTCTTTAATTTTCCTGTAGGCAGTATCTATGTTACCCCTAGTGAGATAAGCCTCCACATCCTTACATTTGTCCTCTAGCCATGCCTGCTTAGCCAATTTGCACTTCCTGTCGATCTCATTTTTGAGACGTTTGTATTCCTTTTTGCCTGCTTCATTAACTGCATTTTTATATTTTCTCCTTTCATCAATTAAATTCAATATTTCTTCTGTTTCTACTAGCCCTCGTCTTTTTACCTACTTGATCCTCTGCTGCCTTCACTACTTCATCCCTCAAAGCTACTCATTCTTCTTCTACTGTATTTCTTTCCCCCATTCCTGTCAATTGTTCTCTTATGCTCTCCCTGAAACTCTGTACAACCTCTGGTTCTTTCAGTTTATCTAGGTCCCATCTCCTTAAATTCCCAACTTTTTGCAGTTTCTTCAGTTTTAATCTACAGCTCATAACCAATAGATTGTGGTCAGAGTCCACATCTGCCCCTGGAAATGTTTTACAATTTAAAACCTGGTTCGTAAATCTCTATCTTACCATTATATAATCTATCTGATACCTTTTAGTATCTCGAGGGTTCTTCCATGTATACAACCTTCTATCATGATTCTTAAACCAAGTGTTAGCTACGATTAAGTTGTGCTCTGTGCAAAATTCTACCAGGCGGCTTCCTCTTTCATTTCATAGCCCCAATCCATATTCACCTACTACGTTTCCTTCTCTCCCTTTTCCTACACTCGAATTCCAGTCACCCATGACTATTAAATTTCTTCGTCATCTGGAGAGCTAGTTGGCATATAAACTTGTACTACTGTAGTAGGTGTGGGCTTCGTATCTATCTTGGCCACAATAATGCGTTTACTATGCTGTTTGTAGTAGCTTATCCGCATTCCTATTTTCCTATTCATTATTAAACCTACTCCTACATTACCCCTATTTGACTTTGTATTTATAACCCTGTATTCGCCTGACCAGAAGTCTTGTTCCTCCTGCCACCGAACTTCACTAATTCCCATTATATCTAATTTTAACCTATCCATTTCCCTTTTTAAGTTTTCTAACCTACATGCCCGAGTAAGGGATCTGACATTCCACGCACCGATCCGTAGAACGCCAGTTTTATTTCTCCTGATAACGACATCCTCTTGAGTAATCCCCGCCCGGAGATCCGAATGGGGGACTATTTTACCTCCTGAATATTTTACCCAAGAGAACGCCATCATCATTTAACCATACAGTAAAGCTGCATGCCCTCGGGAAAAATTACGGCCGTTGTTTCCCCTTGCTTTCAGCCGTTTACAGTACCAGCACAGCAAGGCCGTTTTGGTTATTGTTTCAAGGCCAGATCAGTCAATCATCCAGACTGTTGCCCCTGCAACTACTGAAAAGGCTGCTGCCCCTGTTCAGGAACCACACGTTAGTCTGGCCTCTCAACAGATACCCCTCCGTTGTGGTTCTACCTACGGTACGGCTATCTGTATCGCTGAGGCACGCAAGCCTCCCCACCAACGGCAAGGCCCATGGTTTATGGGGGGGTCTATAAATATAGCAGTGTCCAAAAAGTTTTTGGTGGCGTTGTGATACATTCACGCATGTACACACATTTCATAAATCTTAAAGTACGATTATTGGTTTCCAACATCCTTTTTGACATATCAGAGACCCTAACCACTATTCATTAGTCCATACCTTATTACACATATACATATTCGCTGACATTTCTTCTATATTCCATCATAATAAATACTTAGCATAATCAAATTCCTCATATAGCATCAGCTTATTGATCAGAAACATACCTGAACAGCATAATACACATCATCATCGTAATAGTAACATAATAAAACCTCAGCCAAATCTCAAAAAGGTCGTAGCTTTCTGTAATAATTTCAAACCCTAAAAAAACTCTCTGCTCATTTCAGTTGTGTCATCTACCTCAAACGTAGTTTAAGAATCATGATCCCATACCAAATACATCATTGAGAGGTCTCATAGTATCACAATGGTTCCGAAAAAAATATGAATAGTTCTCAAAGTACAGACAATATACAATTTCATTAATTTGAAGTTATCCAAGTGTGTAATTGCGTAGACATGTGTCACTGACGTAGTAAAAAAAAATGTTTGTCTCTCTCAGTTAAATGATCAGATAGCTGTGTAATTTATGTGTTAGAGAAATATGGTACTGTTGTGTAAAGTTGTATAAGCAAATACCATATTAGCTAGGGTTCCTTGTGCTTGCCAAACACACGGTACACAAAGTAAGTGTGTACCCCTTGAGGATTAATGTAATTATACTCTCAGGTGTTACCGATAACAGCAATGGAGATAAATGTATCACGAAAAACCTTTGTATCTCTGTATTTCAAAAATCTTTAAGAATAAATGGTTTAAGTACAAAATTAATCACTCAAATACGTGTAGTGTAGCGCTAAACTGTGCGTCTTGTTATAAGATGATCTCTGTCATTACTCAAGGGTAAAAAATGTGCCAAGTGTCGTAATTATCGTCGTCCGTATGAAAGGTTCTGTAGAAGACAATGTACTTATCTCGTAATAAACAAAGTGAAAGCTATGAGTATAAATATCGTAGATATTACGCTTATTGCCGTGATGAAGTAAGTACTGTACTGTAACATATTGTTGTGCTACGGAAGAGGCTGTCTCATTGTAGCTATACTACAAATGTTACTACTAAAACATATTTTATTTTCCAGAAGAATTTAGAAGAACTGTGCAGATATAAAACAGCTACATCGCAAAAGCAATAATATAAATTGTGTCACTCATTAGTAGCGTCGTGATATAATCGTGTAGCTGTCAAAGAAACCAAATGCTAAGTCATCTTTAATCCCACAGAAAATACTTCAAATAAAGAATGTCTGTTCAAGTAAACCAAAATGTTGCATTAAAATCTCATTAGCAGTATGTGTTCTAAGTATGTTATCCATTTATTCGTTACGTAATTGTGCAACTAAGAAGCAAGAATTTACAAATAGCAACACTGTGTCGTCTGTTCACTATAACAACGCATTCGTAATTATAGTCTAAATATGTTCCCTAGGTTCTAGACTGGATAGCAAACTTCTGACGGTATATTTGTTATATAGCATAGCTAACTGAGTAAGCAGTGACCAAAAGACATTGCAGCTCAAGTTCTTCCCATGTCCGATATTACTAGAAGTACGTTAGTGTGACATTCATAGTCTAAAGTTTTATCAGGAAGTATGCACAAGCATTTTTCGATAAATTCATTGATGCTATGTTGTTCAGTTTCTCTTCGACGAAGTTACTCCAGAGTGCTGCTCTCTGTGCAGTTATTTTGTACAATGCAGGCCTTCTAATTCCAGGGCCTCTGGTAACACATACCCTTCGCATTTCCGCCTGGGGACGCAAAATATATAAAACGCAGTTAACGCAGATATATATTTACTGACTCAATGATTCGAGTATCACTAGGAAGAAACATTTGCTTTCTTGTGGCTAACTCCAACATGATCCGGTGTAATCATTATGGAGCACTATCTTCACTGTTACCTTTGCCATTCCTAATTGCAAGTTCATTTTCAGTCCTAAGTAATTATCTGCTAGCCTACTCTGATCTCGAAAGTCTCTGCAGTTCGAGTACTCACAGTGTCCAATGTCAAAGGTAGTCGCAGCTTTCATAAACATTTGTTGCTTACCCGCGCATTGTAGTACAAAAAAATTATATTATGCTAGTGGTGACGGTCAGGAATTCAGTTTGGATTTGTGAAACAATATTTCCCTTTTCTTATTTCTTGTAATGAAATTTGGTATAGCTCAAGGCAAAAGACACCATTTTTCCAGCACACAGGCTAAATGACGATGTACGGGAGAGACATTAAGCTGTAAACTATAGAAAAGTAAAAACAAAAGATTAAATACAACGTTGGTAACCTGAAGGATAATTTGTGAAAGGTGACTGTCTGAAAAGAAGAATAAACAGCAGATACCTATGGAGAGTACAACACAGGTTTTCATGATGGAGGAGTAGCGTCCAAAGCACTACATAAGAGGGTTAATAATGTGAAGCGAACAACGGATCCAACATTGCGATCAGTCTAATGGAGTACTCGATGATACGAGCTAAAGGCAGAAAGAGTCACTGACACGTTATATGTGTTAGTGAGATCGGAGGAAAGGTTATGGTGTGTATATGTAATGGCAAACCTTGAACTGAATCACTGATCATAAAAATCCTGTACGACGCTCTTACGTTCCACATGGTGGAAACTACACTGCACTTCATTATGCAGGTTTGGCAACGTAGCGTTATTTTTCTTTTTAAATTCCACTGAAAAAAATTCAAAAACTGTCTCTGCCTTTCGAGTGACAAAGAAATAAGATTTTAAAACTGTTAAAATATTGATCAGGTATTGCTATCAGGTGTTGCTATCTTACATAGTATTTCGAGTCATTTTTAACGCAGAGTGTAGACGTGCATTAATCGATGCAGATATTTTCACATGGGCTATGAAACGACAAAATAAGTAGTGACCTGTGAAACTGAAGGATTTGGAGTTAATTTAAAATTGGTGAATTTAATTATGAAATACTAATAATGATTTGTATGTAGTAATACTGCAAGAGAATATTTCTTACACTCATTTCAGCGAATTTCTTGAAATCATTGTGTGTATGGATACTAAGGGGATTGTTTTAACATTTCTATATTGTACTGGACGCAAAATTCAAAGATGTTAATTAACCTTGCCCATCGAAAGTACCTCTTTGTATCCAGTATGTAAGAAGCATCGAAAAGACAAAACAGACGTAACCGGAAACAGAGGAGTTGATTAGAGTAACGGATGTTAAAAAATAGCAGCCATATTTCTGTCATCTCTATTTTACTTACATTTGTTATGTAATAGAACAGGTGGATTTGGCAAATGTTCACAATTATAGCATTATTTCATGAAATAAATGCCCAGAAATAAGTCATTAATATTTCATAGTCAGTGATAAGACTAAAACTTCAGTATGTAATCCTTTCTGCTCTGTGGTGAAATACTTTTCATATATCTAAAAGCTTGATTTTGCCACCATCTCATAAGGTACCGCAGCAACGAAATTAATTGTCCCGCGACTTTTTAGAAGGCTACACCAATTAACACTCGCAGTGAAAGTGTTATTTTTCTCCTTCTGATATTCCGGTCAGATAGAATAACAAATAATCAACTGTAATGCGATGAAGGAAGTCGCTCGGACACCAAACGGTCACACCAAGGACTTTAGGAGATGCTAAAAGATAATGTGCTAAGTGGCTGCTTCTATTTCTCTCTGTCAGTGAACACTGGAATATCAAGGACTCAAAAAGTAAGAAACGTCGAAACCTTGGCCACTTCATAAGGAATCAAAAAAAAATATTAGCTGCTTCAACATATCCTGCAAGAAAAAATCGAGGGAAAGAGACCTCCGGGACGAAGAAGAATTTCCTGGCTCGACAACCTTAGACCTTGGCTTAATATTAGCCCTGAAGAACTGTTTTGCATTGCAACTGATGAGACAAAATAGCCATGATGATAGCCAACATCCGAAGCAGACAGTCACGGTAAGAAGAAGAAGAAGAAGAAGAAGAAGAAGAAGTAAAACACGTTTTATAGTGAACGAAAATGCGTATGTGTACTGGGGTGCTAATAATTAACAACGATGTTACGTATATACATGATCAATATACGGATTAAAATATACTTTATCAGGTTACGTGCTTAGCTGCAATCATATTGACGATACTTTATTAAGAACATTTTAAGTAAAATTGTGAGAGGAACAAGTTCGTTAATGTGCAATTTATACAATATAGTATTACCATGTCACATTGAGGAGAGAGTTAACTGTTTTAATCGTCTCCGTAATTTGTAAGACTACATATACGTGGTACTGAGTTATTTTCAATCTCGTTGTGGCGTTCCATTGGAGACTTATGTTAATGGTGACGTTGTGTGTGGAATCATCATTCAGTAACGGAGCCATCAAGGGAGTAGGAGGGCTCTAGCCTGGGGATACACAGTTGTCAGCTGTCTTACGTAACACGAATTTTTAATAAACAATAAATCGATGCAGCGTTTGGAAAATCTACATCTACATCTACATCCATACTCCGCAAGCCACCTGACGGTGTATGGCGGAGGGTACCCTGAGTACCTCTATCGGTTCTCCCTTCTATTCCAGTCTCGTACTGTTCGTGGAAAGAAGGATTGTCTGTATGCTTCTGTGTGCGCTCTAATCTCTCTGATTTTATCCTCATGGTCTCTTCGCGAGATATACGTAGAAGGAAGCAATATACTGCTGGACTCTTCGGTGAAGGTATGTTCTCGAAACTTTCACAAAAGCCCGTACCGAGCTACTTAGCGTCTCTCCTGTAGAGTCTTCCACTGGAGTTTGTCTATCATCTCCGTAACGCTTTCGCGATTACTAAATGATCCTGTAACGAAGCACGCTGCTCTCCGTTGGATCTTCTCTATCTCTTCTATCAACCCTATCTGGTACGGATCGCACACCGCTGAGCAGTATTCAAGCAGTGGGCGAACGTGTGTAGTGTAACCTATTCCCTTTGTTTTCGGATTGCATTTCCTTAGGATTCTTCCAATGAATCTCAGTCTGGCATCTGCTTTACCGACGATCAACTTTATATGATCATTCCATTTTAAATCACTCCTAATGCGTACTCCCAGATAATTTATGGAATTAACTGCTTCCAGTTGCTGACCTGCTATTTTGTAGCTAAATGATAAGGGATCTATCTTTCTATGTATTCGCAGCACATTACACTTGTCTACATTGAGATTCAATTGGCATTCCCTGCACCATGCGTCAATTCGCTGCAGATCCTCCTGCATTTCAGTACAATTTTCCATTGTTACAATCTCTTGCGATCCATCAGTATTACGTGATAGCTTTAGAAAAGTGTATAGTAAAATAACGTGAAGAAGAACGTAACAATCGGTTCAATTAAGTACCGTATCCAGAACGCTGTCAGCTATAGTTCGTGCAAGGTGACTACTTGACAGTAGGAGGAACATTGAGGTGGACCGGATGAATACAGCAAGACTAGCTGAGAAGCTACAGCAGTCTCACTTGCTCTCCAAATTACGGTGAGAACTTCGCTCTCTGCAACTGCAGTATTCCAGGAAACGGAAAAAATTAACTTTCAACTTTGCCAAGCGTGACAGTAATTACATATCATCGATTCACCAAATCATTCAAGTTTATAATTTGAAAAATGTTTCAGCTGCATAATCCTGTAATAGAAATTAAGCATAATGCGATCGTTAAATTTTAACGAGTGTCAGGTTTACTGAAAATAACATAAGAAATCAAATTTTGTTAAACGTTATCCGAAATGTCTGATAGGTGCCACTGTCTCACATAATGTTTTCGGTAGGTAGCACAACATATAAAAGAATGAGTACTTTTCCAAGTGAGTTTCACCATGCCGGATGAAGTGTGAGGCTGCAGTTTATGGCGAAATATTCTGGGAAATGGACCCAGGAGTAACATTCATAACGCACCGCTCCCGATAATTACCGTGGCTAATCCTTGAATTTATGTGTCGCATTAAAGAACTTTTCCAGAAGACCAGGAAAGTTACAATCATTTTAAACTCACTGGACTGTGGCATTACAAATACGAAGATTTGCTCGAAACAATTACAGTCTTTATCAATACACAAATATTTTAGCTTCTTAATATCACTAATCCAGAGTATCAGGTTACAATGAACAACTTGTAATCGTGGGTAATAGTTTCAGATTGTTACCTACGTCTCTGTCATATGTAATGTAGGGCCTAACGCAAAAAATCGATACCTGGGTCTGTCTGACGTTGACACCCTAATATTCTAACAGGTAGGAGAACGTTGGCTGTAGAACCAGTACTACATTTTACACTTATGTACAGCGTAAGGGCGCGCTATTTGTAAACATAAGAATACATCATGCTAAAACAAAATAACCGTAGGATGGATAATTTTCATTTTAGCCTAGAAAGAGGCAAAATCAGTGACGGTGAAATTAAAAGTAATGGCGTTAAAAAAGCGGAGTAAGAACGGAATTCAACCGTTAAACGCAAAGGAGAGAGAAGTTACTGGGAAAGAGTATAAGGACGTCATCTGTGACTGGGAGATACCTCCTGCTAACATGATAGAAGAAATGGGTGTCTGATTGTAAGGCATAGGGGATACAGTATTAGAGTCTGAGTTTGAAACTAACTTGTTATCATACAATATAGGGACACAGTAACATTCAGCCAGATCTGCTAAGACCTTTGGGAGAAGCGGTAACCGATTAATTAATTGATCTCGTTCTATGTAAAATTTATGAAACTGCAGGCATTTTAATTTCGAAACAATAACTTCTACACAGTCACGAAGATATCAAAGGCAGATAAATGCAGTAACTACTGTACAATCAGCTTTAACAGCTCATACAACCGAGTTGCTAACAAAAATGACGCAGATGAAAGAAAAAAAAATATCCGGGAAAACGTCAGAGTAGCTTAAAGTCCACAGCTTCGGCCACGTTGACTGTATGGTCTTCACGGATTTATTTTCTTTTTTTTAAATCGGATAATTATGTTGTTCACAAATCGTAACACGTTCTAAAATATTCACGCTAATGAAAGTCATAGAAGCATGTTTTTTTCTGAGTGTATATCTGACCAAAAAGCGATTCTGGTACCTTGATCCCTAGGGTTTTTTTTATCATGTCTTTTGCTTTCTTTTGGTGATGGTTCCATAGAAACCTGACCACATATTTCTTTATATCTAATCGAGAACTGAAATACCAATTTTCTTAGCTATAAAAATTATTTAATGTAACACAATATTTTCTTAAAATTTTCATCCTCTATTTCACTCCCTTACATTCAGTTTCCAAAAGCACTTTAATACGTATTTTTTTCAGTTTCTAATATAGAACCTAATTACACATTTTCATAGATTTAGCTTTGAAAATACTTTCATAATGTATTAATTTCATAAAGCTTTTAATCTCCTATTTAACTCACTTGGAGGGTTGAATTTCCGAAAGCACTGAAACTTTTTTTAATTATTTTTGCTTCCGGATAAGAAGTCAAATACCAGTTTTCACAGAGTAGCTTTAAAACTGTTTCATTAGTTCTTTGACAGTGATTCATTAAAAAAAAATTCACCCACTGTTTCACCCCCCATAGAGGTTATACTTCCAAACATGCTCAATCATGTACTTCTTTATTTCTGATTGACAAATTATACACCACTTTTTAACGTGTCTAGCTTCAAAATTGCCTTAGTAACTGTGGTGTCTAGGAAGCCCGGGTACTCGGATCGCTAGACAAACATTCAAACAAATCGTATTAATGAGTTTTATTACAAAAAGATACGTAACGTTTGTAATAACACAGATGTGTCGTCCACAAATAGTTCCTCCACTGTACACAGTGTACAGTGTTGTAAAATGTCTTCGTATCCTTCCGCATTTAACGTTTTCTTAGGCAGAATAATGAGAACACATCCTAACCCCGAAAAACACCCCTGTAACTGAACACTGCCTCCTCTGAACTTCACTGCTTGCTCTTCACATGATAGCTGGTAACGTTGTCCAGGCATTCGCTAAACCCAAACCCTTCCATAGGAATCAAGGCAGGGGATGTTGTTTGGTGGCCAGTATTCTCTTCCTAGAACATTACTGCACACATGTATTAACGGGGTTGCTTACTTACACCAACAGGAAGCTTCTTATGTTTGAGAGAGTCCATGTGTTGTGCTACAAGCTCTTCAAATAATAGTACAAGTTAGCCTCACTGCTGGTGAAGTACTAGTTCCGCTATAAACACTACTCCAGTCACACTACACTATCGTAGCCAGTGATGTAAACTGACAGACACCAACTAAGATAGTGACTCAGCTAGTGACCGAGACTCAGCTAGTGACTGAGACTGAGTATGAGCCCTCAGGTCCGCGGTGGCGATCTAAGTATTTGCGGTCGACAGGGCGTTGGCGACGTGTTGGTTGCGCGTCAGTTTTTGACCTGATAGGTGCGTCTGATCCAGCTCCTACCATCGATCTTCTTGCTATGTTTTTGCCAAACGGTGTGCTGGCGACAACTTACGTCAGCACAAGAGCAGACCTGGATTAGGCTATTGCATTATTACTTTTATCTATCTGTACTAACAAGGACAGTAAGAAACGTAGAATAACTGCAGCAATGACAGCACCACTCTGAACCGTGCTGACTGCTGGCGCCACGGGTTGGCGTTGCTCTTGTTCTAGTTCATTCTTCCTGTTTCACTGTCTTTGCTAACAAATGGCAATTAGACAAATATCCCACTATGCTAGTCTGAGACTGCTCTATAGAATGGGCACGTATAATACCGCTTTAAAAATGTCTTGTTTGTAACGGGAATCAAACTGACACTTTCCGTCGACTTGTCCCTCGAAAGACGTGATGTGCAGTAAATGTTTGGGCCGATTCCAGCTATACAATGCAAAAGCAAAACTGAATACATCTCCCATATGTAATGTAGGGCCTAATGCAAAAAATCGATACCTTGGTCTGTCTGACGTTGACACGCTAATATTCTGACAGGTAGGAGAACGTTGGCTGTAGAACCAGTACTACAGTTTACACTTACGTACAGCGTAAGGGCGCGCTATTTGTAAACATAAGAATACATCATGCTAAAACAAAATATTCGTCGGATGGATAATTTTCATTTTAGCCTAGAGAGAGGCAAAATCAGTGACGGTGAAATTAAAAGTAATGGCGTTAAAAAGAGGACTAAGAACGGAATTCAACCGTTAAACGCAAAGGAGAGAGAAGTTACTGGGAAAGAGTATAAGGACGGCATCTGTGACGGGGAGATACCTCCTGCTAACATGATAGAAGAAATGGGTGTCTGATTGTAAGGCATAGGAGATACAGTATTAGAGTCTGAGTTTGAAACTAAATTGTTATCGTACAATACAGGGACACAGTAACATTCAGCCAGATCTGCTAAGACCTTTGGGAGAAGCGGTAACCGATTAATTAATTGATCTCGTTCTATGTAAAATTCATGAAACTGCAGGCATTTTAATTTCGAAACAATGACTTCTACACAGTCACGAAGGTATCAAAGGCAGATAAATCAGTAACTACAGTACAATCAGCTTTAACAGCTCATACAACCGAGTTGCTAACAAAAATGACGCAGATGAAAGAAAAAAAATATCCGGGAAAACGTCAGAGTAGCTTAGCGTCCACAGCTTCGCCCACGTTGACTGTGTGGCCTGCACGGATTTATTTTCTTTTTTTCAAATCGGATAATTATGTTGCTCACAAATCGTAACACGTTCTAAAATATTCACGTTAATGAAAGTCATAGAAGCATTGTTTTTTCCGAGTGTATATCTGACCAAAAAGCGGTTCTGGTACCTTGATCCCTAGGGTTTTTTTTATCATACCTTTTGCTTTCTTTTGGTGATGTTTCCGTAGAATCCTGACCACATATTTCTTTATATATAATCGAGAACTGAAATACCAATTTTGTTAGCTATAAAAATTATTTAATGTAACACAATATTTTCTTAAAATTTTCATCATTTCACCCCCTTACATTCAGTTTCCAAAAGCACTTTAATACGTATTTTTTTCAGTTTCTAACATAGAACCTAATTACACATTTTCATAGATTTAGCTTTGAAAATACTTTCATAATGTATTAATTTCATAAAACTTTTAATCTCCTATTTAACTCACTTGGAGGGTTGAATTTCCGAAAGCACTGAAACTTTTTTTTAATTATTTTTGCTTCCGGAGAAGAAGTCCAATACCAGTTTTCACAGAGTAGCTTTAAAACTGTTTCATTAGTTCTTTGACAGTGATTCATTAAAAAAAAATTCACCCACTGTTTCACCCCCCCATAGAGGTTATACTTCCAAACATGCTCAATCATGTACTTCTTTATTTCTGATTGACAAATTATACACCACTTTTTAACGTGTCTAGTTTCAAAATTGCCTTAATAACTGTGGTGTCTAGGAAGCCTAGGTACTCGGTTCGCTAGACAAACATTCAAACAAATCGTATTAATGAGTTTTATTACAAAAAGATTCGTAACTTTTGTAATAACACAGATGTGTCGTCCCCAAATAGTTCCTCCACTGTACACAGTGTACAGTGTTGTAAAATTTCTTCGTATCCTTCCGCATTTAACGTTTTCATAGGCAGAATAATGAGAACACATCCTAAACCCGAAAAACACCCCTGTAACTGAACACTGCTTCCTCTGAACTTCACTGCTTGCTCTTCACATGATAGCTGATAACGTTGTCCAGGCATTCGCTAAACCCAAACCCTTCCATAGGAATCAAGGCAGGGGATGTTGTTTGGTGGCCAGTATTCTCTTCCTAGAACATTACTGCACACATGTATTAACGGGGTTGCTTATTTATACCAACAGGAAGCTTCTTATGTTTAAGAGAGTCCATGTGTTGTGCTACAAGCTCTTCAAATAATAGTACAAGTTAGCCTCACTGCTGGTGAAGTACTAGTCCAGCTATAAACACTACTCCAGTCACAATACACTATCGTAGCCAGTGATGTAAACTGACAGACACCAACTAAGATAGTGACTCAGCTAGTGACCGAGACTCAGATAGTGACTGAGACTGAGTATGAGCCCTCAGGTCCGCGGTGGCGATCTAAATATTTGCGGTCGACAGGGCGTTGGCGACGTGTTGGTTGCGAGTCAGTTTTTGACCTGATAGGTGCGTTTGATCCAGCTTCTACCATCGATCTTCTTGCTATGTTTTTGCCAAACGGTGTGCTGGCGACAACGTACGTCAGCACAAGAGCAGACGTGGATTAGGCTATTGCATTATTACTTTTATCTATCTGTACTAACAAGGACAGTAAGAAACGTAGAATAACTGCAGTAATGACAGCACCACTCTGAACCGTGCTGACTGCCGGGGCCATGGGTTGGCGCTGCTCTAGTTCTAGTTTATTCTTCCTGTTTCACTGACTTTGCTAACAAATGGCAATTAGACAAATTACCCACTATGCTAGTCTGAGACTGCTCTATCGAATGGGCACGTGTAATACCGCTTTAAAAATGTCTTGATTGTAACGGGACTCAAACTGACACTTTCCGTCGACTTGTCCCTCGAAAGACGTGATGTGCAGTAAATGTTTGGGCCGATTCCAGCTATACAATGCAAAAGCAAAACTGAAAACATCTCCCATATGTAATGTAGGGCCTAATGCAAAAAATCGACACCTGGGTCTGTCTGACTTTGACACGCTAATATTCAGACAGGTAGGAGAACGTTGGCTGTAGAACTAGTACCACATTTTACACTTACGTACAGCGTAAGGTCGCGCTATTTGTAAACATAAGAATACATCATCCTAAAACAAAATAACCGTCGGATGGATAATTTTCATTTTAGCCTAGAGAGAGGCAAAATCAGTGACGGTGAAATTAAAAGTAATGGCGTGAAAAAGAGGAGTAAGAACGGAATTCCACCGTTAAACGCAAAGGAGAGAGAAGTTACTGGGAAAGAGTATAAGGACGGCATCTGTGACGGGGAGATAGCTCCTGCTAACATGATAGGAGAAATGGGTGTCTGATTGTAAGGCATAGGGGATACAGTATTAGAGTCTGAGTTTGAAACTAACTTGTTATCGTACAATACAGGGACACAGTAACATTGGGAGAAGCGGTAACCGATTAATTAATTAATCTTGTTCAGATCAGAGAAAGAGCTCCTCATAGCTCAGATATTATCAGAAAAGTAGTTATAAGATTTTATTGTAATCAAATAGGAAACTTAAAAGAAAATAATTTTTCGACATAGTTTCCTTGCGTTTTTTAATGCACTTGATCCATCGTTCCACAAGCTTCCTGATGCCCTCATAAAAGAAGGTTCTCGGTTGAGCTGCGAGCCAGGAATGCACCGCTTCTTTCATTGCTTCGTCCGGAGCAAATCGACGGCCCCCTAATGCCTGTTTAAGTAGATCAAACAAGTGATAGTCAGAAGAGGCAAGATCGGGACTATATGGAAGATGATCCAGTGTTTCAAATTTGAGTTTCTGGAGTGTTTCAGCAGCGTGGGCAGCAGTACGCATACGAGCATTGTCGTGCAACAACACATTTTTGACAGAATCCTCGGCGTTTGCTTCGAATTTCAGGCTTTAGCCTGGCAGTAAGCATCTCACTGTAACGTACACTGTTTATTGTTGTATCCCTTTCCCCAAAATTTTCCAGTACTGCACGCTGTGTGTCCCAAAAAAGAAGTAAGCATCAGTTTTCCAGCGGACTGTTGGATCTTGAACGTTTTCTTGCGCGGCGAATTTGGATGTTTCCATTCCCTACTCTGCCGTTTACTCTCCGGCTCGTAATGACGGATCCATGTTTCGTCCTCAGTAATGATCCTGTCTACGGCGTTGTCCCCTTCGTTACCATAGCAATCCAAATGTTTTCTGCAGATGGCCAAGCGCGTTTGTTTACGCAACTGTGTGAGTTGTTTTGGGACCCGTCTTGTACAAACTTCATGAAACCCAAGTCTGTTGTGGATGATTTCGTAGGCAGAACCGTGACTAATTTGCAGACGATGTGCCACTTCGTCAATAGTTAATCGTCTGTACAAGATAATCATTTCACGTGAACGCTCAATGGTTTCTTCACTTGTGGCTGTAAACGGTCGTCCGGCTCTTTCATCGTGCGTAACACATGTCCGACCATTTCGGAATTTTTCAATCCATTCGTAGACACTCCGTTGTGGCAAAACACTTTTCCCGTACTGCAACGAAGGTCTTTGATGTATTTCGGCCCCTGATACGTCTCCCGACCACAAAAAACGGATCACTGAACGTTGCTCTTCTTTGGTGCAAATAGACAGTGGAGCAGCCGTGATTAACAGCACGGCAGCCATAACGAAAGCAACCTAGCAGCTTGAAAATTTCAAAGATATAACAATTAAACAAAGCATACGTCATCAACGTAAACCGATAGTACTACCAAAATAAACAAAAAATATAACTAAATTGCGGATAATAATTGACTTACCGTCGTAAACGTGAACTTCTGTTCGCTGTAGAATCCTTGAACATATTCTCAGTTCGAATATAATAAACTTTCTTCAGACTGAGAAGTTTATGCTCACGAATCAGCATGATTTCAGAAGGTATCGCTCGTGTGAAACTGAGCTTGCCCTTTTCTCACGTGATGTACTGCGAAGTATATAGAAATGGCAACAGAAGAATTCAATAGTTCTAGATTTCCGGAAAGCATTTGACGTGGTGCCCCATTGCAGGCTCTTAACGAAGGCACAAGCATATGGGATAAGTTCACAGATACGTTAATGGCTCGAAGGCTCTCTAGATAATAGAACCCAGTATGTTGTCCTCGACGGCGAGTGTTCATGACACGCAAGGATATCGTCCGGAGTGCCCCAGGGAAGTGTGATAGGACCGCTGCTGTTCTCTGTGTATATTAATGACCTGAAGGACAGAGTGGGCAGCAATCTGCCGTTGTTTACTGATGATGTCATTGTGTACGGTAAGGAGGCGAAGTTGAGTGACTGCAGGAAGATACAGGACCACTTACACAAAATTTCCACTTGGTGTGACGAATGGCAACTGGGCCTAAATGTGAAACAGGTTGACGCGGATGGGTACCAAGATCAAACCTGTAATGTTCGGATACAGTATTGGTAGTGATCTGCTTGACACAGTCATGTCGTTTAAATACCTGGTCGTAACCTTAATATGAGATGGAACGAGCACGTGAGAAGTGAGAACTGTCGCAGGGAATGCGAGTGGTGGATTTCGGTTTATTGGGAGTATGTTGGGAAAAAGTGGATCACCTGTAAAAGAGACCACATATAGCACGCTGGAGCGACCTGTTCTTGAGTACTGCTCGACTGTTAGGGACCCGTATCAGGTCCGACTGAAGGAAGACATCGAAGAAAATTAGAGGCGGGCTGCTAGATTTGTTACCGGTAGGTTCGAACAAAAGTGTTACGGAGGTGCTTCAGGAACTCAAATGGGAATCCCTGGAGGGAAGGCGACGTTCTTTTCGAGGAACACTGTTTAGAGAAGCGCTATTTGAAGCTGATTGAAGAACGATTCTACTGATGCCAACTCAGTCTGCGCGTAAGTTTCACGAAGATAAGATGCAAGAAATCAGGGCTCATACGATGGGACATAGATAGTCTCTTTTCCCTCTCTTTGTTTGCGAGTGGAATAGGAAAGGGAATGACTAGTAGTGGTTCCATGCCCGAGGCAGGATTCGAACCTGCGACCGTAGCGGTCGTGCGGTTCCAGACTGTAGCGCCTTTAACCGCTCGGCCACCCCGGCCGGCCCCGACTAGTAGTGGTACAGGGTACCCTCCACCACGCACCGTACCGTGGCTTGCAGAGTATCTATGTAGAAGAAGATGTAGATATATTTGTTTAATTACTGAATAATTATGATTTCCTGTTATTGCCTCATGATGACAGCGTTAATATGTCTGTTTTATGAGTGGTTCGTCAGGAGGCGCTGGCGCCAGTAGATTTCTACGTTCGATTCAGCCGGACCGATTGTTGCCCTCTGGCGTTACTTATCTTTGCCTCTTTGGCCGGTGGTGGTGCTGGTGGGATGGCGGGCAGACTGGGTTTTGGCTTCGGAACGGCCGGTACGTGTCGCTGCTCAGAGGGTAAAACTTGTGTTTGCGTGGAGTTAGCTGGAATTGACCGGTGTATGTGGCTCGGAGTGCGGAAGCGGGCCTGTTATTGCAAGTTCTTGAGGCGTGACTGCGCCATGGTCTTCTACGCAGGACACTGAGTAATGTGTTACTCATTTTGGCTAGTGGAGTTCAACTATGTACCAAGCAGCTGTAGACATTCAGGCTTTCTAGTTTTGAGTTCGGGCCTACCCGTGTTATCACTAGCTTCTACCCTTTTCTTATGAGTGCCAATATGGTATTGGAACTGCGACGTACTGTTGCCATAATATTATTCTTTGTCTTATCGTTGCCCTTTTAAAACTAGTTTGTTTGTGCTGCGACAATTTTACATATTTTGAAATTTGAAGTCTACAGTTAATTCTTTTAACCATTTTTAATTTGGCTTTGTCTCGAAGTGATATGTCTTTGCAGAATTTTATCTTATTACATTCTGGGTCTGTTAACATTGTTTCTTTTGGCTGTGGCTGTGTGTTTGTGCTTTTCTGCTGCAGCACTGCAACGGGCACCCAGTCCGTGTCTAAATCGATGTCCGGAGTACGACGCCTTGGCCGACCAGCACCAGAGGGGACGGGTGGTTCTTTTGGCCGCGGGGAAAAATGGCAACCGATACGGCGGCCACTGAGTTCTTCGGGTTGCAGTGAGTAGGGATCTTGCATTAAGTTAAGTTGCCTCTGCATTGAGACGCCAAGGCGTCTGTTCCGTTTGCTATACTCCTTATATATTTGCCTTCAAAACCATAAAGGAAGGAGACTAGTGTTCTGAATTATACCTTACGTGCAGCGGCAGTTGAACTTATGTACATGTTAAAGAGAAATGCTTGACTGGTAGCGGAAATTGGAAATTGTGTGAATTGTCCTGATGCGCTTGCCCAGGTGACCTATTTAAAAGAAACATATTTCACCTTTATTATTCAAGTGCCCTTTGTTAAATGAAACTGATTGTACCTTTTATTATTAAAGTGGTTACAGTTAGTATAGAAGTTATAAGAAGTTCTTGTTTGCACCTAATTCAATTAGAAAGGCATTGTGTAATGTATTTTTCTGACTTGTGAATAAGAGACAGTTGTAGAAAATTTTCGGTATATACTGTGCCCTTTGCGCTAAACTGTTGATCAGTTATAAATTAGTTGTATCTTGCAAATCCTCTGTACTTCTTATTATTTCACTTGTCACCGGTTTGCACATAAATTCCACGTTGCAAATGAAGGCAGGTTCAGGAAATTTGTGTAGGCTTTTTTAGGCTATGTAAATTGATTTCATACACGTACGTCAATGCTGATTAATTTCAGTAATAAATTTTTCGTATAGTATTCTGTTTCCTAAGATGATCTATTGGAACCCCCTGTGGGTAGATACCGAGCGAGGTGGCGCAGTGGTTAGCACACTGGACTCGCATTCGGGAGGACAACGGTTCAATCCCGTCTCCGGCCATCCTGATTTAGGTTTTCCGTGATTTCCCTAAATTGCTTCAGGCAAATGCCGGGATGGTTCCTTTGAAAGGACACGGCCGATTTCCTTCCCCATCCTTCCCTCACCCGAGTTTGCGCTCCGTCTCTAATGACCTCGTTGTCGACGGGACGTTAAACACTAATCTCCTCCTCCTCCCTCCTCCTGTGGGTAGATACGACACCAGAAGCTTCCCATGGTCAAGGCAGAAAGGAGCTGACGTCCAACAGAAACTGTGAGAGAACTAGACAGGCAGAACAACACTGCGCTCCCATACACGCGCGCACGCACACACACACACACACACACACACACACACACACACACACACTCGCGTCGTTGTATTCGTGCAGGCAGCAGTAAGTTCTAAGACACGGGTGGCGGATGACGGCGCCTTGGCAGCCGCCGCGGTTCATTCAGAATTCCACGTTGAGGAGGACCGCCATTGTTCCACGGTGTGTGGGAGGGAGGGAGGGAGGGTGGCCGGCGTGTCCCGGAGATGAGTCTGGCCGGCCGCCGGGTCCTCCGTGGCCGCGGGGGCGGCACCTGGCGAGGCCGGCTGTGTCTGCACCCGGGGGAAATCTGCGGCCGGAGAGGTGAGAGGCGGCGCCCACCTCCCGCTGTCTGCCGCCGCTGAAGGCGCCCGTCACCTGCAGCCTGGGGGGCGCGCCGCAGCCTGCCCGGCGCAACACAGCGCACTGCTCTGCGCGGCTGTCGCAGTTCTGTTTAAGGGGCTCCGGAACGCCCTATACTTGCAATGTTAAAATAACGCTTATAAATTACATCTTTCCTCACAAAGTATTTGAGGTAAGAAGTTGAACTTTTTACAGATTATTTATTGGAATATGGGCTACAACTTAACACAGGGATTTTACAAAATTTTAGTCCAGTTATTAAAGATGATTTTTTTTCAATTGTAATGAAAATTCACAACTTTTTTTTGCAATTTTTTATTTATATATTCAAAAATAAACAGTTTTTTGGAAAAAGGCTGTGTTAAATTATGCAGAAGGTACTGTGTAACATTTACTGAAAGTTTGAAACAAATATGTTTGGAAGATCCTTAACATGTAATTAGTATGAGAAAATAAAAGTTTTGGGAATCGAGCGACAAAGATTGGATTAACTTTTTAGTGCATTCCAGGTCCATAGGATGGATTATCTTCATCCTCTGCAAACTCCTCCTCCAGCTTCCTCTTGTTGCTCCTCCTGTTTACTCTTGCTTGTATTTCTAGACTCTTTACAGCCCTGTCTGCAGCCCGAAGGCGTTCCTTGTCTAAAGCAAGCATCGCTCGTACCATGTTAGAACCTATCTTCATTCCCATGTTTCTAAATACCTTGCACCTTACAACGTTGCCATCATTGAAAGTCGCAACAGCAACTTTACTTTTACTCATTATTATACTTCAACAAAACAGAGACTCAAGAAACAGAATTAATTACGAATATTTTCGAGATAACGACAGAGTAAATAAACATGAAACAATCGACAATCACACCAGCGATATATATTGAACAATCATAGGTTAGCCACAACACATACTTTATCTCACATCACTAAAATGTACCTGATGAACACGGACGTTAATAATAACACCATTTGACAGCAGTTTAACAGCGCCACAGTGGGTCACGCCCATGTAGAACACATTTCAAAAAAAAATTAAAAATAGTTGTAGTCTTCGGAATTGAATAAATTATACATCTATTAAAAGGTAATAGTCTGCAGATTCAGAAAACGCAAAAAAGTAAAAAATTGAACTTTTCATGATTTTGAGCCTTTCCGGAGCCCTTTAAACAGCACGAGGAGGGGTGGTGCAGTGTTGCAAGGCCGAGTGTAAATCACGGGTCAAGTGCATTATCCGATCTGGAAGTTCCCAGGAGTTGTAACCTGTAGGCCAAAAGGTAAAAAGGCAAGTCTTGTAGTAATCATTGGACAGCATGGAGTAATGAATTTAATGTACGAAAAGAAAAAATTTCGCAAATTTGTGGTAAGGTCTTACGGGACCAACCCGCTGATTTCATCTGTCCCTAAGCCTACACACTACTTAATCTAACTTAAACTACATCTACATCTACATTTATACTCCGCAAGCCACCCTACCTTTCCTGTTCCAGTCGCGTATGGTTCGCGGGAAGAACGACTGCCGGAAAGCCTCTGTGCGCGCTCGAATCTCTCTAATTTTACATTCGTGATCTCCTCGGGAGGTATAAGTAGGGGGAAGCAATATATTCGATACCTCGCCCAGAAACGCACCCTCTCGATACCTGGACAGCAAGCTACACCGCGATGCAGAGCGCCTCTCTTGCAGAGTCTGCCACTTGAGTTTGCTAAACATCTCCGTAACGCTATCACGCTTACCAAATAACCCTGTGACGAAACGCGCCGCTCTTCTATGGATCTTCTCTATCTCCGCTGTCAACCCGACCTGGTACGGATCCCACACTGATGAGCAATACTCAAGTATACAAGTGTTTTGTAAGCCACCTCCTTTGTTGATGGACTACAGTTTCTAAGGACTCTCCCAAAGAACGTCAACCTGGCACTCACCTTACCAACAATTAATTTTGTATGATAATTCCACTTGAAATCGTTCCGTACGCATACTCCCAGATATTTTAGAGAAGTAACTGCTACCAGTGTTTGTTCCGCTATCATATAATCATACAATAAAGGATCCTTCTTTCTACTTATTCGCAATACATTACATTTTTCTTTGTTAAGGGTCCGTTGCCACTCTCTCTACCAAGTGCCTATCCGGCGCAGATCTTCCTGCATTTCGCTGCAATTTTCTAATGATTCAACTTCTCCGTATACTACAGCATCATCCGCGAAAAGCCGCATGGAACTTCCGACACTATCTGCTAGGTCATTTATATATATATTGTGAAAAGCAATGGTCCCATAACATTCCCCTGTGTCACGCCAGAGGTTACGTCTCTCCATTGAGAACAACTCTTCAATCCAGCCACACAGCTGGTCTGATATTCCGTAGGCTCTTACTTTATCAGGCGACAGTGCGGAACTCTATCGAACGCCTTCCGGATGTCAAGGAAAATGGCATCTACCTGGGAGCCTGTATCTAATACTTTCTGGGTCTCATGAACAAATAAAGCGAGTTGGGTCTCACACGATCGCTGTTTCCGAAATATCCAGCTGGTCTGATATTCCGTAGGCTCTTACTTTATCAGACGACAATGCGGAACTCTATCGAACGCCTTCCGGAAGTCAAGAAAAACGGCATCTACCTTAGAGCCTGTATCTAATATTTTCTGGGTCTCATGAACAAATAGAACGAGTTTGGTCTCACACGATCGCTGTTTCCGGAATCCATGTTGATTCCTACAGAGTAGATTCTGAGTTTCCAGAAATGACATGATACGCGAGCAAAAAACATGTTCTAAAATTCTACAACAGATCAATGTCAGAGATATATCTATAGTTTTGCGCATCTGCTCGTCAACCCTTCTTGAAAACTGCAACTACCTGTGCTCTTTTCCAATCATTTGGAAACTTCCTTTCCTCTAGAGACTTGCGGTACACGGCTCTTAGAAGGGGGGGCAAGTTCTTTCGCAACTAACATACGCTATGGACAACACACACACACACACACACACACACACACACACACACACACACACACACACGCCCATGCCCGAGATAGGACTCAAACCTCCGATGGAGAGAGCCGCACGGACCGTGACAAGTCGCTTCAGATCCCGGGGCTGCCCCGCGCGGCTGTACGAAAAGAGAAAATGTCAAAATTTCAGCCAATGCAGCAGTCAAACGGTAATACAGGCGTCACGAAAATAAGACTATAAGACTGACAGAAAGTGCAGTACGTCTACGATGCAAGTCAGAAGACACATGCGTGACCAGCAATGAGACCTCACAGCAATCGGCTTTTTATTTTTTTTTTTATACTCCCACTGTCAGAAAAGTTCCAGGACAGCTTTTTCTTTTTAAAGTATAAAATTGCCCTTACCAAGCAATATCTGGGCGTAACGTTGCAAAGCGATGTGAGATGGAACGAGCATGAGAGAACCGTTGTAGGGAAGGAAAATGGTCGACTTCGGTTTATTGGGAGAATATTACGAAAGAGTGGTTCACCTATAAAGGAGACCACATATAGGACGCTGGAGCGACCTGTTCTTGAGTTCTGCTCAAGTCTCTGGGATCCGTACCAGGTGGTTCAAATGGCTCTGGGCACTATGGGACTTAACATCTGAGGTCATCAGTCCCCTAGAACTTAGAACTACTTAAACCTACCAAACCTAACGACACACACACACACATGCATGCCCGAGGCAGGATTCGAACCTGCGACCGTAGCGGTCGCACGGTTCCAGACTGAAGCGCCTAGAACCGCTCGGCCACACCGTACGGCCTCGTAGCAGGTGGGATTGAAGGAAGGTATCAAAGCAATTTAGGGGCGGGTTGCTACATTTGTTACCGGTAGGTTCGAACAACACCGAAGTGTTACGGAGATGCTTCGAGAACTCAAATGGAATCCCTGGAGGGAAGGTGACGTTCTTTTCGAGAAACACTTTTGAGACAGTTTAGAGATATGGAGTTTGTTGCTCACTGCCGGACGATTCTACTGCCGCCAATATACATTGCGCCTAAGGTCCACAAAGATAATGTATGAGAAATTATGGCTAATCCGGAGCCATATAGACAATCGCTTTTCTCTCGCTCTGCCGAAGTAGTCTCCTTGGTTATCTATGCACAGTTACCAATGTCTCTTAAGGTCCTGGAAGCGAGCGGGGAAATTTCAAAACGCAATGCTTGGCAGCTCATTCGTCACAGTTCGTTGGATGTCTGTGGTATGTTGAAGAAGGTAGGTAGCTTTCCTTTCAGTCACCTATTCACTCACAGAAACAAGAAAAAATGCAAGAACATGGCGGCTGTGAGATGGCAAAAACAGAATATGTGCCCAGATACTCAATAACAGATAAATCGGTATGCGCTCGTGCAATGGCGTGCAGTAACAACCAGTCCTGAGAATGCCACAAATCAGGGCGCTGACGTCGAATTGCTTGTCGCAAACGTTTCAAAACTTCGATGATGATCTACATCTACATCTACGTGATTACACTGCTATTCACAACAAAGTGCCTGGCAGAGGTTTCAATGAACCACCTTCATGCTTTCTCTCTACCGTTCCACTCTCGAAAGGCACGGGGGAAAAACGAGCACTTAAAATTTTCGGTGCTAGCCCTGTTTTCTCTTATTTTATCGTGATGATCATTTCTCTCTATGTAGGTAGGTGCGAACAGAATGCTTTCGCAATCGGAGGAGAAAACTGGTGATTGAAATTTCATGAGAAGATCCCGTCGCAACGAAAAACACCTTTTTTTAATGATTGCCACTCCACGTATCATGTCTGTGACACTATCTCCCCTATTTCGCGATAATACAAAACGAGCTGCCCTTCTTTGTACTTTTTCGATGTCATCCGTCAGTCCCACCTGATGCGGATCTCACACCGCACAGCAATACTCCGGAATAGGGCGGACAAGTGTAGTGCAATCAGTCTCTTTGGTAGACCTGTTGCACTTTCTAAGTGTTCTGCTAATAAATCGTAGTCTTTGGTTTTCTCTACCCACAATATTATCTATGTGATCGTTCCAATTTAGGTTATTTGTAATTGTAACATCTAAGTATTTAGTTGAATTTACAGTCCTCAGATTCGTGTGACTTATCGCGTAATCGAAATTTAGCTGATTTCTTTTAGTACTCATGTGAATAACTTCACACTTTTCTTTATTCAGGGTCAATTGGCACTTTTCGCACCGTACAGATATCTTACCTAAATCATTTTGCAAGTTGTTTTGATCATCTGATGACTTTACAAGACGGTAAATGACAGAATCATCTGGATCAATCTAAGACGGCTACTCAGATTGTCTCTTATGTCGTTAATATAGATCAGGAACAATAGAGGGCCTATAACACTTCCTTGGGGGACGCCGGATATTACTTCTGTTTTACTCGATGACTTTCCGTCTATTACTACGAACTGTGACCTTTCTGACAGGAAATCACGAATCCAGTCGTACAACTGAGGCGATACTCCGTAGGCACGCAGTTCCATTAGAAGACGCTTGTGAGAAACGGTGTCGAAAGCCTTCTGGAAATCTAAAAATAAGGAATCAGTTTGACATCCCCTGTCGATAGCACTTATTACTTCATGAGTATAAAGAGCTAGATGTGTTTCACAAGAACGATATTTTCTGAATCCGTGCTGACTATATGTCAATAAATCGTTTTCTTCGAGGTACTTCATAATTTTCGAACACAGTGTATGTTCCAAAACCCTACAGCAAATCGAAGTTAGGGAAATAGGCCTGTAATTCAGCGGATTACTCCTACTTCCCTTTTTGGGTATTGCAGTGACTTCAGCAATTTTTCAGTCTTTAGGTATGGATCTTCCTGTGAGCGAGTGGTTGTATATATTTGCTAAATACGGAGCAATTTTATCAGCATACTCTGAGAGGAACCTGACTGGTACATAATCTGGACCGGAGGACTTGCCTTTATTAAGTGATTTAAGCTGCTTTGTTACACCGAGGATATCTACTTCTATGTTTCTCATCTTGGCAGTTGTTCTTGATTGGAATTCAGGAACATTTACTTCGTCTTCTTTGGTGAAGGAGTTTCGGAAAACCGTGTGTAATAACTCTGCTTTAGTGGCACTGCCATCAGTGACTTCACCGTTGTTGACGCGCAGTGAAGGTATTGATAGCGTCTTGCCACTGGTGTGCTTTATGTATGACCAGAATCTCTTTGGGTTTTCTGCCAAATTTCGAGACAGAATTTCGTTGTGGAAATTATTAACTAATCTCGCATTGAAGTACGCGCTATATTTCGAACTTCTGTAAAACTTTGCCAATCTTGGGGATTTCGCGTTCTTTTAAATTTGCCATGCTTTTTTCGTTGCTTCTGCAACAACGATCTGACCCGTTTTGTTTACCATAGGGGATCAGTACCATCACTTATTAATTTATGTGGTATATCTCTCTCAATTGCTGTCGATACTATCTCTTTGAAAACATTCCACAACTTTTCTACGCTTACATGATCAGATCGGAAGGAGTGAAGACTGTCTCTTTAAAAGGCTTTAAGAGCATGATGATATCTTGTCTGGGGCGCTCAACTGTTCGGTCATCAGCGCCCGTACAAAACCCAGTCTTTAGGCAGTCCAATCCAGCCACTTCCATGGATGATGATGAAATGATGAGAACAATACAAACACGCAGTCGCCAGGCAGAGAGAATCCCCAACCAGGCCTGGAATCGAACCCGGGACCGTGTGATCCAGAGGCAGCAACGCTAGCCACTAGATCACGATCTGCGGGCAAATCTTCGGTGTGAAGAGTTTGGTTCGCTGTTTGCCTTGGAGGAACATACTAATGGTGAACTAACCCATTACCACCGGAAAATGCGGTCAGCGTTGTCTTTGCTCTAGAAGGTTGTCGTTTGACTTTTTTCGAGGCTGGTGATCCAGAACTCCGTCATTTAGCACTTTGATGCCTCGTGTGAAGGTTATACTGGTAGCACCAACTTTCCTCGCCATTAACAATCTGTCACAGAAATGTGAGACCACGTGTGGCTCTTTCTGCTCGTTGCTGTATGACGGACGAGTTTCCGTTTCCCTAAATCTTACGACACGCATCACGACTCAAATTAAGTTCTTCTGATATCGCACGCATAATTACATGACGGTCTTCTTGCAACAACTGCGTTACAGGCTCCACATTTGCATCGTTACGTACTGTAGATTGACGACCAGCTTTGATACGTCTAGCACTGAATCTCTGTCTTAACGAAGCCTTTAGTGCCACTCAAAAAGGCGATTTCTTGATAGTGCCTGTCCTGTATATGCTTGCTTAATCATTGTCCGCGTTTCACTATAGGTTTTCCCAAGGTTAACGCAGAATTTATGTTCACTCTTTGCTCACAATCAACATACATTGCGACACCTTCGCTAATGCACCAAGAACTGAAGCAGTGTGTTGCGAGGAACAGTCCTGCCACCTAGTAAGTCTCCGCGGAAACATGACCAAGGTCATTTCAAGGATGCACACATACCAGGTAACATAACGACAACATTTATTCCTTTTTTTGATATCAAACTCAGAAATGAAAATACCTGTCCTGGAACTTTTCTGATACGCGAACTTAAGAAGTCAGATATCAGTATGGCGAAAGACCTCCACACAGCCATAAAAAATTCTCGAGAAAATCGACATTGAATTTTTTCTGAGCAAACTTAATACGCTACAGCAAAGACTTGTTTCTGATGGTCCGTGTGTCTATCCAGTAGAATCCTTGTCTACAATGTGGGAAGCCTGAGTTTGATTCCTGAGTATGGTATACCCTGAAACAAAGCTGCATCTTCCACGAACGTTCCTGTGAACCATACAATACGTAAGGATAAAAAAATTATCTTCTATTTTTTTTAATTTAAACAACATTTCTAAATAATCAGTACTTCAGAATTTGTATTTCCAATTAAAACTGTAATTTCGTGTGTGCTATGTAAAAACAAATAAGAAGGCATGCTTTTTTCATAAAAATGACAGATATGTGATAATTAGCATATATATAATGGATTTTATAATTAATAACGGAAAAACAGAAAAGAGAGGTAATTGAAACGAGACTTTCATTACCAGTCTCCAGTGCTACCGATTTTTTTTCATCTTGATGTATTTTAGGCTTCACAGAAATGCTAGTGGAACATGCGCCTCTGTTTAAAAATTTACATCGGTTAGGAACTTTTTTCTATCTACTGTTGCTTCGTCGTTTAATTAATTGTACTGCGCAGCAGATGTCACATGATTCCTTTCAAATTCCGTCGATAAAAACCTCTGTTTTTCTTATACTTTTTTATATAAGACAGGGCTGACCCATCACACTGAGATACCATGCCTACAGTTATGAATGTAATATCTACACGCGGAAGGCGAGCATTCTACCGCAGAGTAGCGGTCCCTGACTAAAAACATCGACCTTACGTTGTGTATTAAATATGGTTGGAAAACTTCGAACTGTATTTGTCGAGAGTTGCATCGAAATTTTTCTGGCAATTAATACTCTAGTTCTGAATTTCGTGTACGGCAAAGATAAAAAATTACAAATTCCGACTGCCCCGTTCTCTCCTCGTAAGGTAAAGATATATATCGCCTACAGGAAAGTTAAAGAGGTCTTTGGAGACAAGAGAAGCAGTTAAAATTGCAAGTCACTGCTAAGCATAAAAGGGAAGGCAGTAAGATGGGAGGAACACATACACGGTCTATACAAGGCAAACAGACTTCATTATTGAAAGAGAAGAGGAAATACATGAAGATGAGACATAGATATGACACTGAAATAGAAACTAAACAGAGCAGAGTCGAACCAAGTCCCCTATAGTTGCGAGAAGCTCGGTGAATTATTGAGATTTTTTCAAAACCAGTCCACCTTCTACGCAAGGTTCATCGAACATACGAAGTATGCTCAGACGGCAGGGAGAAAGTAATAATTACTGTTCCAACGCAGGCTGGCTCTGACGTGTACGAGTATTATCGAAGTAACACAATTCGAGCTTATGCTCCATCTCTGACGACCTCGATGTCGAAGGAACGCTAAATCCGATCTTCCTTCCTTCCTTCCGAAATATTTACATATGAATGGAAAAGCTGTTAGAAGATGACCTCGTGGAAAATCAATTTGGCTCCCGGAGAAATTTGGCAACAGACAAGGCAATGTTGACACTATGACATACAGGAGATCGGCAAAATAACAGGAACACCACTTTCAAATTAAATCCGTGTACCCTTTTGTCATTTACCGTCATTTGTGTTCGTGCAGTGACGTGCAGCTAAGAGTCAGACTGAAACATTTGGAATCTAGCAATATGGAAGTTCATCGAAAATAGACAAAGTACAAAATCAAAAACTCGAAGGAAATTTTTAGGAAAAAAGTATACAGAAGTACGTACCTGAAGGAAGGGCAGGTAAATAGGACACCTGTGCTGTCCTCAGACGTTGAAAGATGCAGCAGAGAATAAAAATTGTAGGGAGAGAGAAGATCAGAACATGCAAAACTTACTGCAGATTTTTTAGGGTAGAGCAGAAAAATAGCTAAGAAAAATTAGCATGTGCCGTAATGAGACAATGCTGGCTGGAACATTTCCCGGGCATTGTTTCCAGTACTTCGTTTCTGGACATGATGTATGGTATATAGTGGAAACGTGTCTTCATTTAGTCACTGGTTGATGGCTGAGGACCCATTTACGACGAAAACAACTGACAGATGACCAAGTTACCATGTCACGTTGAGAGGCACCCACATGCCTTGCTCATACTGTGGCATCAAGCAGCCAGGCCTGCAACATGAGTGGTCTGCCAAGCGAGTGGATTCATTCTTATCTGACGAGTAACATGAACTCTAGTACTCACAATAAAGTTACAAATTATCCTCCTGTATCAATAATGCGCAACGGAAACGCACATCTGACTATCAGTAATTTACAGAACTCTGACTGTTCACTACGCACTGGCAATACCACATTTCCTTTTTTTATTTAACGGCTTTTATCAACACGTGGCCATCGCACAGAATATGAGTGGCGCACACATTATAAATTCTGGATATCATGACAACATTCAGTTCGAAGGAAAAGGCCACCAATCTTTTTCTTTTCACTATCTTATTTATTCCGATAATTTCTGTAACCTAAACACACAAATTCTATAACCTACAACAATAACACATGAGAAATTCCGCCCAGTGGGCATGGCTTTACATTGGTGATTCTCTATCTTATGGTCTCGTAATTATTCAACGCTACAGTGCACTTTCTGGATAGGATGTTGGATCTTTTTGCTATATCTCACTCTTCGACTCTCACAACCATCATCACTAAACTTTCCTCCAGACCGATCGGTACAACAGGAACATGCATAACCCACTACCTCTGAAACTACCTTGCTACTCTCCCATGCAAATCACACATACCCAAATTACATGACATACACCACACCACAACATGGAATACAACACAATAAATAGTCACAACACTATCACTTTCAGCTTTCCCACTTCAATTAGTATTTATCCCAGTTTCACACGACACTGCCCCACTTCGTAATTCTTCTTTCCTACTATGAGCTCTGGAGATATATGAACGTCTTCCTGTGCAATGCAAGCCAAGTGGCGTTTCTGGATAGATGGCTGACTCACCTTATTGTCTCTCAGAGTATTATAGTTTGAATCAAGCGTCACACGGAAACATAACATGCAAAGTAATATTAAGTGCATATTCATCACACATGCGAGTCCTCAACTGATACCATGGACGAGTACTTCTCTTTATCCTTTGTCTCATACACAGATTGAGACTCACACAGTACTCACCACGTGGAAGTACTCGTCTCTAATTTCAAGTCCTGCACACGCCATCCCTTAAATATTTCAACTTATAGTACACACGCTAGTAATTCAGCTTAACTTAAGCACACAGAAGTATTTCAACTTATTGCTACACGTGGTTTCATTGTGACCATTGGTCACTTCCGAAGATTACTACGATCCCATTAATATTACCTGCATGACATTTAATTCTCCCCACAAAAGTTCCTGAAATAGAGAAATTATTATTTCAAACTACTCTTAAGTATTCCACATGCATACCATGTCTCCACTCTTTTGTCTTTACGGAGCACACCTAAGACAGGTCTTAACAGCACAAGATCCAGCGGCAGAGTCCTGAAACATGGCCGTTCTTCAGGTCCTCTCGCACCTCTGCCAAAGTGGGGGAGCACCTTGCTACCGTATTGGTCAGCCACATTTCAGGCGCTCAAAGCTCCGGTAAGTTTCATCTCTTTGGCTCCATCAAAGGTGACCAAAAGAACGTCTCAAAGATGATCATATATTCACATTCACTATCTGCGGTTAGCAGACGACCATACATTCATTCATTTCACAGATCTCACCAAACTGGATGTACGGATTTATTTTGTGGGAGTGCACATGTGATCAATTAAATAAATAAATTGTCATTCTTTCCCACACTGGTATCCAGCTTCACTGTATTAATTGAAATTGAGTTATTATTAGAAAAAATATGTTGTTCTGACAAGAATAATGAAGTATGTTGTACCTATTTTCAATGTCGGGCGGTACTGTACCCTTTCAATGTCAAAAAGCAACTTCACATAGAAGACTGAAATAAGTACACGAGATTCAAGCCCACACTATATCCATCATAAAATAAACGAAATGCGTGCATTACTGCCAGTCAAGAGGTAACAGAGCGAGACTTTAATTTGACTCTGAAAGGCCTGCTTATGATGTAGTAGTGTTCAGTACACTTAACTGCAGTGGACGAACATATTATGCATTAAAATCTAACTTCGACTGACATGTGAAACTGCACAAGCAACAACAAACGCATTTCGGATTTTGTCCGTTGTTTATGAAGCTGACTGTTTTTGAATCGCATAAGAGATTTTCTGAACACTGGGAATAAGTGGAGTCTCTCGAGTCGAAAGCAATATGGAAAGACGGAGGACTAGGATGTTAGTAGTACATTTTATTTCCAACACGTGGGATGTGAAATTAGGCAACACATTTCAAGAAATGAGATAAGCTAAGGTAACGAGTAACAAAAGTTTATCGGTGGGAATGGGGAAAGGAGAGAAGTTGTAGCATTTAGGACGGATTAATGATGGACGTAAAAAGACTATTATAATCTGTTAAGCGTGCATTTCACGTACGATCGAGAATCCAAGCGGCAATCAGTCTATCTGAAATCACAATATCCATCACGAGCGGAAAAAGCAAGCATGTGCTGTTCTAAGTAATGCTAATTATTGTTGCAGGGATGTCGATGGTCGAACCCGCAACTGCAGATGCCTGAGCTGAAGCCGCGACCCACCGCGCCGCTTCTCGTTAGGAGGCCAAGCAAGTTCAATAGCGTCAAGCGGCAGTGCAGAGTGACACAGCGGTATTTGGAAACATTGCTTTATTCAGCTAGTTTACAGAAGCATAATGTCGGCGAGCCGCTCACGCACTGTTCAGCGAGTCCGGCCGTCTCAGCACTCCTGGGGCCCTATTCTGTATCGTTCATATCGATCGGTGTAGTAGGTTACTCTCGGTAGTGACGTCATTTTCGGTTCATCATCGACATATCCTATTCAGTAATCTTCTGAGACTTGTTACCGAACGGTCCTCCCACCGATTTCACGACAATTGTACCAAGAGGTTTTGGATTTCGGTCTGGCCCTGTCGATCGGTGAGCTGTGGTTTATGTACACCTATAATTTGTTATTTTAAACATATTTAACAGTTTTAACTTTGGATTTAGTGATTGTGTTACTAAAGAATCACCAGAGGACGCATCTGGTTGGAAAGTGAGTTCATAATAGACTATTTTCCTTTGTTACAAATATGATTAGGTTAGGTTGTTACTGTGAATGATTGCATAAAAAAAAATGTTTTCGGTCAATATTCTCTCAAAATACGTGTTATTTTTATGCAAATAAGAGTTTAAAGATCATTAAATATCAAGACATTGGCTCTGCTTACGTATATTACATGAGTGTGTACTGACGTTACTAGTGCCTTTATGTACTTTTTCCCACAAATGGGTTAGTTAATAACTATCGAAACGTGTTTACAACTTTCCAGTGACAATGGAAAGCAATTATGTGAAGCCTGATATTAGAAACCTTCCAAACTATTGCGCATTTATGGATTACGGAGCACTGTTTGGCAGCAAAGTCAGCCTACGTCCCTCTACACAATAGTACAAGAATTGTGCCATCTGTGTCTGTTGTTTGGCGCAGCCAAGTGATTAGCGTGCGGGAATGTGATACGAAAACACATGGGTTAGTGCATCGGTGGATGCCATTTTTTTTTTTTTCCTTCTCATACATGCAACACGTTCTGAGACTTCGTTATTCGCGTAAGTTAAGATTTTTCTGCAATATTCGTTATTACTTACATGTAAGAGCGCACTTCCTCAGTAATGCTTTCGTGATTTCTGTGTGTTTAAAATACGAAATATGAAATTGTTGGAGATGAAATTGCTGTGAGTGAAATAACTGACAGTGGCCTTTATATTTTTTCTTGTCAGAAATAATTCATAATTTTTTCCGAATATGAAGCGACTTCCGAGTATGCGGTTAGACAGGAATCTAAGAGCACAACATAAATTACTGGCAATGTAACTAGCAGCAGTCATCTTAATAATCTTGCTTTTCACAAGTATTTATATGCGATCGAATCCTCCACCACAGTAGACAGACATGATAGATCTCCGCCGTAATATTTTTAGACTGTCGCACCATATTCGAAACATTTGCTTGCATGATATTTTGTTTTTAAGACCCAAATCGTTGACGTATCATATAGGAAAGTGAGCTACTTAATCATATGTATCTCTAAGAGCGAATTATAACCACATTCTGTTGTCCGCCCCAGTAGCTGAGTGGTCAGCGTGACGGATTGCCGTCCTCCGGGCCCGGGTTCGATTCCCGGCTGGGTCGGAGATTTTCTCCGCTCAGGGACTGGGTGTTGTGTTGTGTTCATCATCATTTCATCCCCATCCGGCGTGCAGGTCGCCCAATGTGGCGCCGAATGTAATAAGACCTGCGCCAAGGCGGCCGGACCTGCCCCGCGAGGGGCCTCCCGGCCAATGACGCCACACGCTCATCATCATCATCACCACATTCTGTTTATCTTCTTATACTTGAACCTCTCATAATCAATTTTTCGGTTGTTTATAAGATATATTAGTACATTGTGGTACTACACACTATTCCTAACTTATTTTCCGAAACGTAAAATCCAAACCACGACGTCAGTGTGAATGAGAATAATATGACATAATGCGGCATTTACGATAATCTGCAGAATACAGTCAAATACGCTATCGTTATTATGCATGCATGGAAACATGCGGTCAGAGAAACTGTAAAATTTTTTATGCATTTCAGCTGAGAATCATGGAAATGAATATACTGCACCTGATACTGTTAAGGAGGAGGCAAGGGCGGTGAGGGCGGGCACGTCAGCTCGATGGAATGCGGAGTCATGCGTTATGGCAACGTAAACGTAATTTTCGGTACTTCGAAGAATAGCGCGCCTGTCTCGTCTGCTAGCCGCTTTGTGTTCGTGGCGCTGTGCGCGCTGCAGTGCGCATGCGTGAGGCAGCGGCCGCTTGCTTTTGATTGGCTTGCGTGACACGAACCGACAACAGCGCTTTGGTTCTCTAGACCCGAACGGTATCGCTACCGAAATGCGTACTGAATAACGCAGGGGCTCTAATTCTAGTACTAGACCGTTCGGTGTTCTTGACTACCGAAACGACCGGCACAATGGCGGAGAGATACAGAATAGGCACCCTGGACTGCCGACACCGCTGCTGCAGTCATCGAGGCCACTAAGACGATAGAAGGATAGAAGTCAGCCGCGCTCGCCTGGTCTTCGCTCGCCGAGGCGCAGCGACTGGCGCCGTTCCGTCCGCGATTCCGGAGACTGTTACAGTCCGTGGTCCCCGCCGCCCTCTGCCCCGCTTGGCCTACTCTGTCCGACCATGGGACGAAGGTGGGTGTACTGGTCACTTGTAGCCCTCAGGCACCGACGCAGTAGGTAGTTTTAATTTGCTACATATTTTTGTAAAAGAAAATTTCAGGAGTAGGACGTATATTGGAAGTACCCCTTCTTTTTTGAATGAGTGTGCATGTGTCTAGCTAGGAATATTTATATGGTAAAAGATAACGACTTTACATAGCGTAAGATGGCCGAGACACACTGTTTTCGTTTAAGAGAGAATTCTCGTGAGGATTTTTACACACTTAACCAGAACATGACGGAGGACAACTTCCTGTCCATGAGGGCCAAAAACGTGGCTCCTCTATGTCAGTTCTTGATACTCTCAAGGAAGGTATGTGCACAAGCATTCTATACGGGATTTCTGAACGATGAAAGATAGGTCTCTATATTTGACTTCAGTTTATTAACATATATGATCTACACATATAATTCGCCATACCTTTTGGGGTGATAACACTAAGCAGAGTAAGATAAATTTCACCTCAAGGTGCTACTAAGTTTAATTGAAAGAGAAGAAGCGGGTAAACCGAGTGGGATGGCGCAGTGGTTAGCACATTCGACTCGCATTCTTAATGATGACGGTTCAAACCCACGTCCAGCCATCCTGGTTTAGGTTTTCTGTGATTTCCCTAAATTGCTCTAGGCAAATTACGAGATGTTTCCTTTGAAAGGGCACGGCCAATTTTCTTCCCTATCCTTCCCTGATCCGAGCCTGTGCCGCGTCTCTAATGACCTCGTTGTCGACGGGACGTTAAACACTAACCTCCTCCTCCTCAGAAATTGGTAAATGATTTCACGGGCATCGAGCATGAAGATGCTGTTGAAGCTGATAGGCACGTTAGCTCGCTCGCATTCGCACGAGGAAGTGGCGTGAGACAGGCAAGTGTGCTACACTTTCTCCATCTGCTCAGGTCCCACCGCTGTCACATTTCTCTCCATTAACAGCAGCACGGAACGATTATGAGAGTCGTGTTAACTTCTGTACATGGGAAGATACTCCTGCAACCAACACGACTAACATACTAATTTACCCTACTTTTCGCTTTTTGATGTCAATAGGCACTGTTTCATTAAAAAAGTTAATGTTTACACAAAAATATACACTGTATATTATTACAATCTGTTTGTCGGCTAACAATCCATATCGTGTTGATTCATTTGAGAAGTATAATCAAGAAGACTCATTATTAATTCACACTAGTTATAGATCTTCATCTGATTTCTGACAGAGATATTGCAATCAGAAGGATTTCTTTCGTCGAGAAGCTAAATAAGCAAGTAAAATCTCGAAAGTTTTTAAAGTGGGGAAGAATTAAGGGACAAGTGGAACATAACGAACGTATAATGAATACAATATATACATTCAATGTAAATTAAAGGAACACCAAAGTAATGAGGAGTAGCAGTTATTCCCTTTTGGAAATCTTCCTATCTAACTCCGAAAATTTGTCCCAAATGAACAAAGTTCTGCAGCAGTCATCTGTGCTGTTATGACTAAGGAATGAGGAACGAAACAAAAAAATGGAAACGTACCGTTACGTTTCTCAAGAGAAACTATTGACTGCCATGTTAGTCTTATTATTCTTCGTTTCCTTCACCTTTCGCGCTCATTTGGCGTCTATGTTCGTGGCAAGGCTGCTCCTTTTCCTCGGGCCCAAAATTCTTCTTCTCTTAGATGTTTCCCCCACTCAAATCCTCACGTATAGAGTCCATACATCTCCTTCTTTGTCTCACTCTCCCACCTACCAGTACTATTTCTATCAGCACCTACCAAGATCTCGTCCCTTCTCATGTCTGCTCTCATGTCGTGTCCACACAACTGCACTCATGTCTTTTGGACCTGTGGCGTCTCATTCAGTGCTGCTTCTTCTTCTCTCGTTCCTGAACCTGTCGGCTCCGGTAACGCCAAAGTTTCTTGTTAATATCCATTGCCGTGCGATGTGCCTTAGCAGATGTCCATGTCTCTGCTCCGTACAGCACTACTGACTTACGCATCTCTCCTTTGGTCTTCATATTTTATTCTTCCAACTTATTCTTCCTTCGCACAATATACCTCTCCACCTTTACCAGATAATCCAATCTATCTCCACTCTATGGGTTATTGCTATATATGACCTAGCATGACGAGGCACTCTTGTTCCTAAGCTCTTAATGCTACCGATTTTCTTCAGTTTTTGCCATCCATCTGGACTGCTTCTGCCACTTGTCCTCTTAGGCAATGTGGAGAAGATCCAGAAAAAGTGGTCATGGGGCGAAAGATCCCATTGGGGCACGGGTGCTATGAGATGTCTGCTTCGGGTGGGAGGTGCCCCAACTTATTCTCCCTGCAGCGTCCAGCCGCCCCATGTAGTCTAACCTCTCTGCTGTGCATCTCATCGTAGCTGTAATAGCTTTTGCGGCTTTTAGATGTAAGGCAGGTGGTCAGTTTGTTCGTTTGTATGGGGAGGGAATATGACTTTCGTCTTTTTAACGCAGTTGTGTTGGAAGTGTCATATGCTGACTCAATAATCTTAATGTAGTTATTGAAATTTCGGTCATGCTGTTAAAGCGTATACAGCTTTTGTGTAGTGGCGTCAATATGGGCAGTGTGGCCATCTCGATGGTGGCCTCTGCAGCGACCGAAAGAACGGCGATACGTACAGCAAGTGCTGCTAACAGTGACCCAGAAGCGTAAACTAAAAAAAGCAAAACGAAAGTAATAAGAAAGAGAGGCGGGGAGCAGGCGAGGAAGAGGAAGACAGTAAGAAGAAGAATGCGAAGAGCAGAAAACCCACCCGCAGAGGAGCACTTTTTGACGACAACGATGAAGACATAGAGTGCATGTAATGGGCACAAAAATTTCATACTTCAGTTCCAGGAGAGCAGTGGTTTTAGTGACAGTTGCGATCCTCTGGTCTCACGAACCCTGTGCAGGAGTTGAGAATCACAGATTGAATTTTATTTGTGAACATTGTATATAATTTAATTGGTCTTATGTTTCACAACCATATATTTCAGTGTTCCGTAAAACAGTTTTCTGTCCTTCATTTTTGAGATTAAACATAAGTCGACACTTCGAAAGCTCATGTCGGGCAAATTGGTCGTTTTGCCATTTTGTGGAAATTGAACTGTCTAGAGTACTTTAAATGATCCTGAGATGATGACACTAATCTGAATTATATTTCAATATTTGCTGACTATAACCACTGATTTCTATGCATTTCCGTATACTACAATTCAGTTTAAAATACGAGTACCTTAGCCTGGCCACATTGCCTTGTCTCTCCTACTCCATTTTGTTCCTATCACTTCACATTCCCCTGTCTTCCAAATCCTATCTCCAGCTTTTCGATGTCATTTCAAGCTCTTCCTTTTGGTGTTAGGAAACATTAAATCATCTCCGAATATACACCGAAGCGCCAAAGAAACTGGTATAGGCAAGCGTATTCAAATACAGAGATATGTAAACAGGCAGAATACGACAATGTGGGCGGCAACGGCTATATAAGATAACAAGTGCTTGGCGCATTTGTTAGATCAGTTACTCCTTCTACAGCGGCAAGTTATCAAGATTTAATTGACTTTAAAGGTGGTGCTACAGTCGGAGCACGAGCGATGGGACACAGCATCTCCGAGGTAGCGATGAAGTGGGGATTTTCCCGTACGACCATTTCACGAGTGTACCGTGAATTACAGGAATCCGGTAAAACATCAAATCTCGGACATCGCTGAGGCCGGAAAAACATCCTGTAAGAACAAGACCAATGACGACCGAAGAGAATCGTTCATTGTGACAAAATTGTGCCCTTGATGAAGGCACGACACAAAGCTTTACGCCTCGCCTGGGTCCATCAACACCGACAGTGGACTGTTGATAACTGGAAACATGTTGCCTGGTCGGACAGTCTCGTTTCAAATTGTATCGAGCCGATGACGTGTACGGTTATGGAGAGAACCTCATGAATCCATGGACCCTGCATGTCAGGAGGGAACTGTTCAAGCTGGTGGAGACTCTGCAATGGTGTGAGGAGTGTGCAGTTGGAGTGATATGAGACCCTTGATACGTCCAGATACGACTCTGACAGGTGATACGTGAGTAAGCATCCTGCCTGATCACCTGCATCCATTCATGTCCATTGTGCTTTCCGACGGACTTGGGAAATTCCAGTAGGACAATGCGACACCACACAAGTCCAGAATTGCTACAGAGTGGGTCCAGGAACACTCATCTGAATTTAAACACTTCCACTGGCCATCAATATATATATATAAGCAAATCTGGGATGTCTGGTGTCCATTCCCTCCAGCACTCCTTTACACATTAGTCGAGTCCATTCGCGTCCTTTTGCGGCACTTCTGCGTGCTCGCGGTGGCCATACACGATATGAGGCGGGCGAACCAGTTGGCTCTGCATTGTGTAATACCTTCTCATAATACACAAATGACCAGACTGAAAATACACCGCATTAGTGCAATAACCAAGGAAAATTCCGCGATAATGTTAGTCGCAAATGGCTATTAGTAACTATTTAAAGTCGGGAATAATGTTGTCTGTTGCTCCAGACTTAATTTTAAAAACTTTGTTGTATGTGTATATGTGTGTGTGTGTGTGAGTGTGTGTGTGTGTGTGTGTGTGTGTGTGTGTGTGCTATATATGTGGAGCGCACGAGACGATCACTCGGCTTGCGGATTCCCGTACCACATCCTGTTTTGTCTGTGAAGTAGGCTGCATACCAAATATTGTGATCTTCAGCGCAAAAGAACACATGAAAACAAAGTGAGACAAAGAATGAAACCAGTCTGAAATGGTTAGAAAAGGAAATAATGTAGGAAGTGATGAGGTACTATTGTCAATGGATTTAGAAAACGGTCTGTTGATTAGAAGGAAGACGGATTAAAAGAAGTGACTTAAAAATTGTTATAGCTACAGCCCAGTAACGGAAGGAGTGTAGCGTGCCCCACTGGTAGAGGTTTCCCGTCTCCATAGCAGGCCTAGGAAGTCTCAGATCCTCCGCCGAGTGGATAACGACCGCGATTTCTCGAGGTCAACACACTTGTTGTCACAGAAATCTCCCTTAATGCGAAATGAAATATGAAACGGCGACTAATATGAATTTATAGGGTGGCTTTCCTGGGATCCAGCTATTTACTTCACAGCCATTTATATCAGCCTGTCCCCGGGGGATTTGCGAGTTACTATTTACGGGCTTGGCTAAGGACGTTCCTAGGCAACGTTCTGGAGAGAAACATGTGTGTAACACTAATATATCAGAAGACTATGTTGCTAATGCGAACTACAAATGGAGAACATAGTGATGCTCCTGATATTTATCACGGCATTCAGTTATGAACACTACGGCACTTAAAAATGCAGGGCTATTTAAAATGAATGTAGGACTCGCAAACGGCTGTATCTATTTAATGGGTAGCGCTACATCAATAAAATAACATACATCGTAAAAGAAACAAAATTTTCAAGTACTACACAGGTGTTTGCATGACTTCGCTTTGTCACATGGACAACTAATGAAGGATAATCCGTTTCACGCCACATATTTTGAAACATATGTGGAGTCACCGACACGAGCGTGTTAGACTGGACATGCTGAGTTTTGGAATTTTGTTTCGGAAATGATGGACATACAAGAGGTACGTCACGCAACCCAGTAAAAAAAAATCCATGAGAGTCAGTTGAGGAGATCTAGGTGGTGAGTAGCGGGATTCAGCGTCATCAGTCCAGTACGACCGATCTAAGAGCCACGAAGATGTCGATTACAAAATGTGCGAAACTTCACACACACTTTCCGGCAAGATGAAATCCTCGAAGTCCGTATCTGTCTGTGGTGTCGACAACTGCTGCTGCTTGCCCAGCTAAATGTCTGTAGAAACATTTGGCTCAATGAAGAAAAATACGTCGTGCAATTTCAATGTTTCTGCTGACATCACACAGAACACACAAGCTTTCAATATGCTACGCTGATGTTCAGACACACAAATAGATTTCTGTATCCCGTATTTAAATGATCCAGTTAAACTTGCCTCCAAAGCTCAAAACTTCTTCTCACCAGAAGTGATACAGGCAGCAAGAAAATGTGTCTTCCTTCATGGCTCCCAATATTATTGTAATATGCTCCAGCTTCCGATTCACTGCGCTTACACAATGATCGAGATTTAAGTTTGTTTCACATTCTCGGTAATTCTTTTTGATGGATCGTTATATATTAATTAAATACAGACCTTTGTAATCGGTATATTATATTCAATTTGAACTGCCTTATAGTGCGCCGCAGTGCCGGCCGGAGTGGCCGAGCGGTTCTAGGCACTACAGTCTGGAACCACGCGACCGCTACGGTCGCAGGTTCGAATCCTGCCTCGGGCATGGATGTGTGTGATGTCCTTAGGTTAGTTAGGTTTAAGTAGTTCCAAGTTCTAGGGGATTGATGACCACAGCAGTTAAGTCCCATAGTGCTCAGAGCCATTTGAACCAGTGCGCCGCACTGAACCATATTTATTGTGCTGAATTAAATTTCCACGAATTTAAGTTCTGTGTAGTATTTATTGACTGTCTACTTTGCTGATTGACGCTTCCAGATAGTAGAAGAAAGATCATTCCAGCTCTCCTATTGCATCTCAAACACGAATTTATAAAATGAAAATCCGCTTTAGTTACCAGTAACTTTCTTAATTTATTCCACGACCGGTTTCGAGGCTTAAACCTTCATCTTCAGGTGCCAAAAACATAAATGTATGGCTGTCGGGGTAGTCGATCATGAGGAATCACACCCACGTCAAACAAACCTATGGGAACCTAGGACCAGCAACCACAGCGGGAGTGCCCACCTGGACAGCATGTGTCGTGCTGCACATTTCATTTCGGCCATTTTGTACCATCCTTCCTGCCAAGATGCTTCTTTGTTATCAAAGAAACTTTTTTTTCAATTGTGCCTGCAATAGTCTTTTCAATTTCCATTTTCCGCCGCATTTCCTCATTTCATGTGTGATCCAGTCTTTACATTTCGCTTCTACTCTTCTAGTGGTTATCTTAGCAAGAAGTTTCTGTTTATTAATTTTCCAGGCTTCTAAACCATACGTCGCAATACTTTCCAGAATTGTACGGAATATTGCTTTTTTCGTTTTGTCTGTTACCTTTTAGTTCTACAAAGCTAAATTTAACTACCAGATTACTGTCTCGCCTTTTCCTGTTTTATGTTATTAATTTTTTTCTTATTTCACTCCAAGATATTTTCTTCCTTTTATGTTGCCAACATCAGTTTCCAGATCCATTGCCTCATTCTCTCCCATTGCAAGATGATCAGTTCTGGCAAGTTTTATTGAAACACCCCATTGCTCATACTGATCTACTGCAATCAAATATTACAAATCTCCACGATCTGATGCTGTTGCAACGTTTCTGTTCTATCTAGAATTCCCATACTTCAGCATTTACTTGTCCGTTCTTCCAAAATTTTTCTCTGAATACATTTGGAGCAGAGCAGAAGTAGCAGAGTAGAGTGGTACATCTTTGTGGGAGTTCTTTCACGATTTTAAGTTCAGCAGATACCTGTCTATCTATCTTCAGAAAACTGGTGTTTCCATTATGTAACTCTTTGACAATGAATACATAAGTCTTACAGGCATCACTCTTCAACATGCACTCGCACAACTTGTCGTAAGGTGTATTTACAACCACGAACGTCGAATGGGTATTCTGATTTCCAGACGTTCTCTTCTATGTTAAGTTACGTAAATATTTCATCAATATAGGAACTTCCAAATCGAAATGCATTTTCCTCTCCTGTTTCTACTATTTTTTCCTCTATCCGCTTTTTTAGTACTCTTTAATACCCTCTGGATACTGAACGCACCAGTCTAATATCTCTATCATTTTTACATTCTCTCCAGTCACGTTTAAAACTCCTTCACTGTAGTATATACATTCGCAACTAAGAAATGGAAGAAAGATAGAGATGCGATGTTGCATGGCTCCTAGTGGGAACGAAGTTATTCCGCAGATTACATTTCGTTACCAGCTAGTTTTCGAACTTGACACTTGCTAAAGTAGCCTAATATAGGTCTTTTTTCCATTGATAAGAGATTTTATCTCTTCTAAAACATTTATCAAAAACAGTTGCCAGAACCGTACGCGCGTGCTCCTAGTAGGACTAGAGCACGCGTACGGGATAGCCCATTTTTTCAAATTCCTTATATTTTGACTCACTATGACTGAAATGAGACATATAGTTGCTAAGAAACAACTGTCTGAGTATCAGCCAGGTATACTCACAAATAACGAACTTTTTAGCAATTTAAGTTTTAGAGTTAAAGTCCCATAGGCATTCCAATGTATAAGAACTTTAACTTTGCTGCCTTAATCTCTGACCGCTGACGTCGTCAACCGCTAGTCGTACATCTCGGAACAGGGGCTCAAGGATGCAACAAATGGATAAAAAATTTACTATACCAACTGCCATGAAGACCATTTAGCAACAGCATGACGTGCAGCTCTAGTAAGCTTAGTACTAATATTTCCTGGCTGCAGGGCTTTAAGCCGGCCGCGGTGGCAGTGCGGTTCTAGGCGCTCCAGTCCGGAGCCGCGCTGCTGCTACGGTCGCAGGTTCGAATCCTGCCTCGGGCATGGGTGTGTGTGATGTCCTTAGGTTAGTTAGGTTTAAGTAGTTCTAAGTTCTAGGGGACTGATGACCACAGCAGTTGAGTCCCATAGTGCTCAGCCATTTCAACCAATTTTTTGCAGGGCTTTATCAGTCTTTTTTGCACATACCATCTCACCATGACGTATTGCTAGCACCTCGTCAGATCACTCCATTTCCCGCTCCTATATTCTACAGTATTCATGTTCAACTTTTTCTTCTTATACCGCACCTAGCGATCCATACATACTGTGCGAGCACCAGACCAATCTCTTTAATGCATTCTTACCTGTCAGTAAAGAAGTAACAAACTAAAGTGTCATACCAGATGAAGTTTTGCTACATGAACAGCGTAAATGTAGTAAGTGATAACCTCTTTTCCCGTCATTATTTTGGGAAGGGGTCATTAAGAAAATGTTTCGGTAGAGTTTGAAACCTTGTGTGAAGTCTGTCGGAAATTACTAAGTGGTCTAATTCTCAAATACAGGGGGAATGGCATATTCGCGGTATAGTGTTAAACCGATGAAGATGAGGTCCATCCTCCGAGGATGGGACGATGCGGGAGACCCGCACTGCCGTACTAGGGAAGGTCCTAGCGGAGGTGGTTTGCCTTTCTCCGACCGTAATAGGGATGATGATGAAGACGACACAACAACACCCAGTCAACTCGAGCCAGGAAAAACCCCTGACCCCACTGGGAATCAAACCCGGGACTCCGTGCGCGGGAAGCGATAACGTTACTGCAAGACCATAAGCTGCGGAAGTTAAACTGATACTGTAGGATTATATTTGTTAGTGTATAGATAGTGACAGCTTTTCAAATTTCTAAATTTGGTCAGTACTTACACGGAATAGCGAAAATAATTTTTTTTTTTTTTTTTTTTTTTTTTTTTTTTTTTTTTTTTTTTTTGGCCCCTGGAACCCATTCGACAGGTCAGCTACAAGCGCGACCGAGCGTCCACGTGCCTCTTTCAGCCATATCGTAAAACATATGTCAGATGAAAGAGCACTCAGTCAAGAAGGGATTGTCGCACAATATCCGGTTCCCTGTCTTACCATGACTTATCACTATGCTTAACAGAAAGCTCGGTTATTTCCGATTTCCTGTGTTCTCAGAAGCAATTATGCACCCAGCATTCGTGTGGTTTCAAATGTGTCATGAAATCATGGTATGTTGAAATTCTACCTTTTCGGCTTTTCTAAACTGAAGCAAGTTACGAAAAGCACTCTAATCCTTATCTGCTAAAATGAAATAATGGTTGGTTAGCTGGTTGATATGCGGGAGGAAACCAAACAGCGAGGTAATCAGTCCTAACGGATTAGGCAAGGAATGGGGAAGGAAGTCGGCCGTGCTCTTTCAGAGGAACATCCCGGCACTTTCCTGAAGTGATTTAAGGTAATCACGGAAAACCTAAATCAGGATGGCATAAAGCGGGTTTTGAACCGCCTTCCTCCGGAGTGGGAGTCCAATGGGCTAACCACTGCGCCACCTCCATCTTTGTGAAATTGTGGCTACTCTGTTCCGGACCAACGGTCCAGTAACTGTCTAGCGTGAGCATCAACTCACAGAATAGTAAAAAAATTTCACTCACATGCTTCCTCGTCAAAGGAAAATTGGACTTCGCGTGATCATGACATACAGAGGAACAGTATAACATATTTCATCTGTGAATTCACAAGTTACATATTACACGCTTGATTTAGAAATTTTTGTTGCTTAACACAGTACGCTGATACCAGCACAATTTGAGGAGAAAAACTCACGCGTCAAAGATAACGAACAATTGGTCTAGTACTATATCTTTATATTTGTTCTGTGATGTTCCCTAACGGTTTTCCTTGATGACATTGGAAACATGGTTATGCTGTCCTATGAATAAAGCTACATTCATCGAACTTATTGACGCGATCCACTCATGAATATGAAAATTATGTACTATATTCAGATAAATGCAACTTCTAAAATGATAATCTACAGCTCACAACATGTAGCGATGAGTTCGACGTACAAACATGGTCACATCGAGCACAGTATGCAGTTTAAATCTCTTACTATTTAAGAGAAACTTAATATTGCGCGAACTATTTCGTGCACTTCAATAAGATTGGTTGGTTGGTTTGGGTGATTAAAGGGACAAGGCTTCAATAAGAAATCAGTTCTAAGTAGGTACATACGTCCAGGCACCGCCATGCTATTTGGCTTTTTTAAGATATGTTTCTGAATATGAAACTAGAAGAGTTAAATTCCCGAATTAGGCCAGAAATTGGGAATTATTATTTTACACTATTTACCTACAGGCATAGAGCTCTCTGTGGCGAGTACAGTTGGAACAAACAAAAAGAAAGGAAGTACTTGGCTGGATTTGTCGCCCTATATCATGCGCTACTAGTACACTACTTTAAAACATGTAGGAAAAAATGCTTTACTGAAGTAATAAAAATGTAGTCAGGAAAGAATGTGGAAATTAACTCTTTACTTAGCCCGCCCGGCTATCCGTGCGGTCTAACGCGCTGCTTCCCGATCGGGGAGATGTGTCGGTCCCTGGCACCAATCCGCCCAGCGGATTAGTGTGGAGGTCCAGTGTGCCGGCCAGCCTGTGGATGGCTTTTAAGGCGGTTTTTCATCCACCTCGGCGAATGTGGGCTGGTTCCCCTTATTCCGCCTCAGTTACACTATGTCGGCGATTGCTGCTCAAACACTGTCTCCACGTATGCATACACCATCATTACTCTACCACGCAAAAATATGGGGTTGCACTCGTCTGGTATGAGAGGTTCCCGGGACGGTCCACTGTGGGCCGAACAGCACAATAACCCTGGGTTCGGTGTGGGGAGCGGAGGGGTGAGTGGACTGCTGTAGCATGTTGTGGGGTTCTGAACAACTGAGGGCTGCGGCGGGACAAAGCCTCTCCATTGTTTCTAGGTCCCTGGTTCAATACACAATACATACACACACTCTTTACTTTACTTTACTATAATCAACAGAGAAGGAAGTTTTCAACACTATAGCAATGACCATTACATTAATATATAAATGTTCCACTCCTTTTATACTGTTATTTTGGAATAGACTATCAGCACTGATGTTTAACTTAAATATATCTCTTACACAAGTGTACAATGCAAGAACTGTTCATATGTTGCAATTTAGATGAATTAAGTATGACGTAAAGAGCTCTTTCATTATATAAGTGCATGATGATCACAGAACTTCTTTCTTTATTGGTATCTCACCCAACTCACCCGATATGGATTGGGATGGGCTTTTGGCGGTACGGTGCTCTGCTCTTCGGCCAACAGTATCCATAAAGATATGACAAAGACGATATAAAAATAAAAATATAAGCATTCTTTACATTGTAAATGAAAATGATTAATGACAGATCGCTGAAATGGTGAAAGATATACAATTTAAAAATACAGCTACGATGAGGTGATATTCTTCTGTGGAAAAAACGCTGGAGCACTGCACTTTCACTTAACCCCTGAAGGGCCTGTACTGGGTAAGAAAGTATTCTGGGAGGAGAGAATATGTTCCACAGAGGTTGGAGGTGTGTGGGCAAAGAGATAGGGTCTATTAGGTGGGGAAACAATGGAGATTATAGGTAAGTGCAGCTGACAGTGGGAATACAAACAGTGGAAAAGACAGAGGGTCAGGAGGAGAAGTTTTGTGTGGGGAGGGTAGTGGTGCAAGGAGAAAGAGTGAGGTTGGGTGTAAAGTGTAATGGAGAGAGGAGCTCTGATATGGAGTGGGATAAGTGGGGAAGAACTAAAGTTGGTAGTACAGGTAAATACTGGGACGAATCTCATTGTCTGGGAGAGGGAGTTAGTTTAGACAAGGTAAGGAATATGTGTAGGTATAGAGATGGAGGGATGTGTGTGTGAAGGTGCAGTAGCATATCAGGGTTGATGAGCAGAGGTGAGACCATGGGGTTATCATAATCCAGTTTATGAACTGTATAGGAGATGTAGACGTGTTTCATATAGGTGAGGAGGGGGTGAGAATGTCATAAGATGTTAGAGGATCATTGTGGGGGAAGCTAGACAGATTCCGAAAGTGAGACGAAGTGCATGGCATTCAAGAATCTGGAGGAACTTTAGAACATTGCTGCAGCAGTTACGCATTAAATACTGCGCAAGAGAGACTGGGTCAGATCAGGATTTTGTAGGTATGGAGAATCATTGAGGGGTGTAATCCCCAAATTCAGCCTGTTGGTACTTTTTGTTGTTTATTGTCAGCTTAGTATTGGATGGTTAGAACGTGAGGTTCCCATGACAGATGCTGGTCGAGAGTTAGTCCAAGATATTTTAGTGTGTTAATTAACTGCATAGGATGGTCATATATGGTAAGATGTAAGTTGTGGAGGCAGGAAGTGTGTGTGGTTCGAGCTATGAATATTACCTAGGTTTTGGAGAGCTTAGTATTAAGACGCCAATGGGTACACCATGAGATAAACTGATTGAGGTGTATTTGAAGGGATCATTGTGATATCTGGAGAGTATGGTAGAGGGTAAGGAAAGCTGTGTCATTGGCATACTGGAGGAGGTGGACTGCTGGGGATGTTTTGGGCACATCAACAGTGTAGATGAGATAAAGGAAAGTAGAATGGCCAAAGCTTTGGGGCACACATGCTGTGGAATGGAATGTATAGGAATCGTTATTGTTCACAATGACAAAGAATCGGCAATTACATAGGAAGGATGCAATAAGGTGAATGTAATTAATTGGAAGTGTGTATGTCCTGAATTTTCAAAGGGGACTGGAGAGCCATACATGGTTGAAGGCTTTCTCTAGGTCAAGGGACACAAAAATAGCAGAATTACGAGAGTTGTGGGATAGGAAATGGGTGAGGTGCAGAACCAGGTCATCACAGGTGAAATTGGATCAGAAACCACACAGGTCAATTGGAAGAAGGTGGGTTTGGTTCAGGAGTTGATGGATGCATTGAGAGAGGATGGATTCAAAGATCTTGCGGACCACTGAGGTGAGGCAGGTGAGGCAGGAGGAGGCATCAGTAGGGGGTACATGGAGGTTGAGGAAAAGCAGGATTTTGCACACTTCCCAAATCTCAGGAAGGTAACCTGTGAAAAAGATAGTGGTATGATCTTTAAAGAGACAACAGGTGATGTGGCCATGACCAGTGGATGTGTTCTGCTTTCTGTGAGTTTTATGTCACATAACATGATTGGTGTATTTGATTCTGTATGTAGTATGTTACTCAGCTACTGGAAGCTGAGAGCCAGGGACAGGACAGCTGTGTCAGTACAATTGTGGATGGTAGGGAACAAGGAATAATCAAAATGAGTATCATCAGGGATGGAGAAGATGTCAGAGCTTTACTCAAATTATCAGGTATGGGATGATGAGTGGGTAGTGAGTTGTGGGTTTATTGCCTATGAGTCAACAGAATGCCTTCTAATACTTGGAAGACTTGATGGGGAGTGTGGTGTCGAGTCTGGTGCATGTCTGACTCCATCCTCGGCGTTCTTTTGCTTTTAATAAATACCTCATGTGTATTTTCCTATATTCCTGCGTCTGCCAGTGGCATGTGAGTGTACCCCAATCACGAGTTTGCAGGAAGGATAGGTATATGCGACAGGATTCTCGAAAGACTAGTTGGGCCCTTTGGAGGGGGGGGGAGGTGGAACAGTGAGGATATATGATCTTGGTAGGGATTTAGTTGGATATACCGTCTGCTGAGAACGTCTCCTGCAGGAAAGATGCAGTGTGAGGGATTCCATCAGGTTGTTGGAAGGTTCGAGAGCCGTCATACACATTCCTGATGGTATGGTAGTAGCCCTGGTTAACTTTTGGATGGAGATTGGAATGGGGTGTACAGGCATGATGTTGTATGTAGGAGTAGGTGGTCATTTCCAGTTGAGTCAAAGACACCTGCAGTGAGGCATGGAAGGAGTTTGGGAGAATCTAGGATGACATAAGGAATGCTGTTGCTTTCAGGATTCATGTGATGTGGAATGGGAACATTGTCATCTCGAAGGGAGCCAGTAAACTGACGTCACCGCTGGACTTCTGCTGTGGATCTACTATAGATGTTGAGGTTTGTGGCAATAAAATAGGTGTAAAAGGTGCAGCTATATAGATGATGAAGTCATGGGGGATGGGGTGATTAAGTCAGATGTAGATGGTTGTACAGGTAATAATTAAGGTGTGGAAAAGAGGGTAAGGATGTAGTGTTTGGTGGGAGTACTGCATGAGGATTTTTGCTGAACAGGGACCTTCTTGTGGTGGCCAATTATAACTCCACCTCTCGCTAGGGCTAGAGGGTTAATGGTGCAGTGCAGGATATAGGGACATGTCCAGATGGTATGATAAGGTTGGAGGAATGTTTCACTAAGGGATAAGTTGTGGATGTTGTGTTGGGACTGGGTATGCATTAAAAGATGTTTATTGGTGGGTAGGGAGTAGGTGTTGTGGTACAAGATTTTTTATTATTGTGACGCAATTACAAGGAAATTACCAGTGGTGTGGGTTGGTGAAGACTATGGACCTTAGACTAGGGTGTTGAGGTGGGTGAGGAGTAAGTGGACCTGGCTGCCACAGTAGGTGGCTTGGGTGTTGAGATGAAAGATGGAGAGAGCAGCAAGTGAGATTTGTTGAGTGGTGTGTGGATGCTGGAATGAGTGATAGCTTTGGAGGGCAATTCTTATGAATCTGCTGGTGTCTTCAGCAGTCAGGGTTCGGCACAGTAAATTGCTGTGATGAATGGGTAATCAATGGGACAGTGAGTTCTGTTTGGGCTGGCAGAGGCTTGGCTTTGCATTTCGCAGAATAGGTAAGGTGAATGTCATAGCAGGTGTTGTAGGTAGGAGGGTGGCGGTGGTGACAAGCAGGCGATGAAACGACCATGAGTGGCTGATGGAGGTGAGTCTGGCAATGAAGATGTGGGCTGGTGTTGAGAGCGAAGTGGGAAAGCAGGGATGACGATTAGCAGCGTAGGCGATGACAGGCAGCGAGCACTGGCAGCGAAAACGATGAGTGGCAGAGTAGATTGGCAGCAAAGGTGACGGCGATGACGATGAGGATGACGTAGACGTAGATAGCTGGAAACTTATCCCCGTCGCAGTTGTAACCCCGAGAGCAGCTTAGGCAGTCCTTATTCCCGAGGAAAGAGAGATTCCAAACTGGGATTTCGTGCACACACTGGTCTAGGCGAATATGGACGTTCTTGAACGTGTTGCATTTCTCTCCAAGTTCAGTCTACCTATATGACCTTCATGTGTCAACTATTCAATTTTATTTGCAGCTGACTTTCGTTTAAGAAGATTAGATATATATCCCCAGATAAATTTCCAAAGCTACCTGAAATTGTCGGACCACTGTAAAAAGGAATTATTTGGATGTTAGAATCAGTGGCTTGAACTGGAGCCGGACGGAAAGCAAGTGGCTCTGGACTGTGCGGAAGTGCGTTGCTGTCAGATGGACTGCGCCTTAATGACACTGTAATCGAGTGCAGCAAGTGGTCGCTGGTCGCGCAGACTGGCGCCGCAGCCGGTCGGTCGAGGTTCCACGGTGGTTCACAGGCCCCATCAGTGGCACGACATGTTACTCCAAACACCAGTCGAATATGGAACACCTAACAGTGCACATCCTGCAAACGTCTGTGGCACATGCTTAATAGATTGTACAAGTTACAATTAAGTGATGATACTCAGTTACCCTTACTCTGATCTCTGAATTTTAGTCATGATTTTATGCAGTGGCACTTAAACAATATTATCCCTACGCCAGACAAGTCGGTGCTACCCACGCAAGACCGGACGGATTGACTGTTTGTACTATAAATCGGCTACGCGTTTGCACTTGGATTATCGCTTATAAGTTACATCTGGAGCACCTGTAACAACAGTCAAACAGTACTCTTGTCAAATTACCAGGATGACACCTCCTCGAATGACTATTTCGCATGACTGTCATATCCTAATGAGAAGGGAAGCCGAGAAGGACTTGAAAGAAGTGTTACTGCCAAACTTTTCATAGCATGACTATTGACAATTCACCAGCATGTAGCTTTTATTTCGTAAAAATTGAAATAATCAGTTTTTAGAAGATTCCCAGGCAGGCTACATATTGTCGTGTAACATTCCATCACACTGTCTCTGAGAAGCTTGGAATCTGTGGGAGCCAGTGACTTTACCCTTACAACCACTACAATACAATAAAAGGAGAAAATTTTATTGCTTACTACATTTTCGATGCTCATGAGGAAAAACTGCAGCTTGAAGCATGTCGAATTATATTATTGTCTCTTTACTATTAATTCTATCCGCAACACTTTTCCGTATTGTATAGACATATATCATTGAATGTGTAAGTGGGCTGTTTAGGTTTTCTTATTGGTAACGTCACGTAGCGCTCTGTATGAAAATCACTAGCTGTGCTGTGCGCAGTCTGTGGCTAGTTTGCATTGTTGTCTGCCATTGTAGTGTTGGGCTGTTGGCTGTTAACAGCGCGTAGCGTTGCGCAGTTGTAGGTGAGCCGCCAGCAGTGGTGGATGGGGGGAAGTGAGATGGCGGATTTTTTGAGAGGGGATGATCTGGACGTGTGTCCATCAGAAACAGTACATTTGTAAGAATGGATGTCATGAACTGCTATATATATTATGACTTTTGAACACTATTAAGGTAAATACATTGTTTGTTCTCTATCAAAGTCTTTCATTTGCTAACTATGCCTATCAGTAGTTAGTGCCTTCAGTAGTTTGAATCTTTTATTTAGCTGGCAGTAGTGGCGCTCGCTGTATTGCAGTAGCTTGAGTAACGAAGATTTTTGTGAGGTAAGTGATTTGTGAAAGGTATAGTTTAATGTTAGTCAGGGCCATTCTTTTGTAGGGATTATTGAAAGTCAGATTGCGTTGCGCTAAAAATATTGTGTGTCATTTTAGTGTTGATCAGAATAGGTAGAGCGAAATGCGAAATGTCTGAGTACGTTCAGTTCTGCTCAGCTGTTTGAAAATCAAATAACGTAGGGGCTTACCAGCATAGTAATTCACTTATTTTTCTAAGGAGACTTTTCATATGTCGACCCTAATCCGAGGATACCTCACTGGAATCTTCTGATTTTTTTTTGTAGTCTGTGTAATTAGTGTAGCTTTTGTTTATTGCTAGCGCGTAATTGTAGAGAGAATCTCCTTTGTAGTTGCTGTCTTTCATTGTTGTACAGTAAAACAGTTGTGGCATGCATGTAGATTTGCAACAAGTATTTCGCAGCTGCGCTTGCAATTAACCAGATATTATTTTCAGCGCTATGTTAATATGTTCTCTTATTTTTGCTATTCAAATTGTGCATTTCTGTGTTATCATGTGAAATATTGTGACAATAATGGCGTGTGAAAAACATAACACTAGGCTCCAAAGTAAACTGGGAAATAATAATGACGGCGAGCGTAGCTTATCAGCACCACTGTGTAACGAGTTAACAGACATTCGAAGTAGTAATTTGGTAATTGTGCATAGGGAAATGGAGCGGGCGGCAAATAATGGTGTAGACAATGAAACAAGTAGTGAACAGGGAAGCATTATCGATCGACCAGTCGGCAATAGCTCGCCTCAGGAATCCGAAATGACTGAACACAATATTGCAAATACTGTAGACTCAGGTTTTGGGTCCTCACCGTTTTTTCAAATGAGTCAAGACACATTTTCTGCTTGTCAAAATGTGAATGTTGCCGGTGAAAATGCACTGCCAAAAAGCATAGAGAAACAGATTCCAGACACTAATACATTATTATTGCAATTAATGCAACAAATGGAACAAAATCAGAGACAAAGACAGCAAAAGCTTCAAAAGTTAGACACAATGGAACAAAATCTTCGGAAGCTAGACACCACGGTTGAACAAACACGTGAAGATTTAACTACTGAGTTACATAACATTGAATCGAAATGTCAAAAAGTCTGTAATGACGTAAAAACACAAATTTGTGAGCATTTACAACCTATTTTTTCGCGGCATGAAAATGCATTACAGAATGACGAAGCAGCCATAAAAGAACTGCTAACTATTGTTCATGAAAATCATGAGACCTTGCAAGCTAAAATTGGCTCAGTTGCATCTACTGATTCGGTTACACAACTTGCAAAGACTCAGGAAAACTTAAAGGACATAGTAGATTCTCTGAAAACTGGTTCAGAAAGACACATGGAGGAAATTAGTTCATTATAAGAGAAAGTTATTGAACTTTCGGATCAGCAAAATAATTTATCTACAAAGGTAGATGATAATCTGAATGACACACAACCGGTAGTCTTTAATGACACAGAAGTGTGCGAACAAATTAGGAAATTCAAACAAAATCAGAATTATATTAATACGCAACACCAAAGAGAAATCAGGGAAGTACAAGATCAGCTGACACAGGTAATACAAGAATTACGTATTACAGAGGACACTCACGCTCCAATACGGGAAGAGGGACATAGAAATACGGAACAGTCACAAAATAATAACACAGCGTATTTCGGAAATTATGAAAGAAATTGGCAAGGTACACCGAATTTTGAGATGGAACCGCTGAAACGAAGTAACAATGACCGATATGCGACTCGCCGACATGATGATTTTGACTATAAGCTGTTTATTACTACATGTAAATTCAAAACATTTAAGAATTCCGGGAACGACATTCATCCACAAGCGTGGCTTCATCAATTCTATAATTGTTTTCCTCCCAACTGGTCATTAGAGCACAGATTAGAATTTATGTGTGGCTACTTAGAGAATGAACCAGCTGTAAGAATGCGATCGATCATTCACGATTGCCACAGTGAACGAGAATTTTATCATGCCATCCTCTCAGAATATTGGTCTCCAGCTACACAAGACTGAGTAAAACATAGCATCATAATGATGAAACATTTTGAACAGTCTGAATTTTCCAGTCTTGTGAAATATTTTGAAGACATGTTGCACAAGGATCAGTACCTGTCAAACCCATACAGCCCCTCAGAACTCATCCGCATTTGCTTTATCAAATTGCCTGAACATTTACGATATATTATTTTGGCCGGACGTTGCAAAGGCGACATTGAAGCTTTTCAGGGACTCTTACAAGAATTAGAAATCGGCACTGACAACCGCGGGACGCGAAAACAGGAACACAACAATTACAAGTCACATCCGTCAAAATTCCGTGATGAAAGAAATAATAACTGGACACGACAAGGCTATTCTTACAACGTAAATCGTGAACAAAACAGACACCACCCGTATGACAACCGTTGGCAGAATAATAGTTACAGAGAAAGATCGCTTTTCCATAGTAATTAATGTGACGGAGACAACCATAGAAACAGACAATATGGGAACCAAAATAATTATTATCAAGGGAGACAGAGTACTTCAGATGCAACGGTCCACCATGCAGTTATGATTCCGGGAGAAATTCTCCACCAAATGACCGACAAAAAAGAAACTATGTAAACTACCGACAAAACGACAGACCTGAATATCATCAGAACTGGCGGGATTCAAACAGGGCAGGGCCCTCTCGACAAAGTGAATTTGTAGAAGTTAGGTCTCCAAATCCTGATAACGATGCACGCCAACAAAGAGATAGCAGACCATGACTCGCACCGAAGGCAGCCACGTGGCCGGCTGGCTCAGAGAAAAGTAACATAGACGCTAACCTTGAGAAAAATTCCAGTATTCTTTACCGATGTACCATATACATCATGATAATTGCTTTGAAATTTAAACTCTGTCCACTAGGAAGAGTAAAGGATTGCACCACATTTCACATGTAAAACCATTTATTGAGAGATAATCTGCCTTTTAACTTAGTCTTTCCTATAAAATTTTTCACTTCACGTTACTAGTACTCTTTGTCACACTTAGAAACTGTTAACATATAACTATGTTTTAAAGTTAACTATCCAGTCTAGAACCTAGGGAACATATTTAGACAGTAATTACAAATGCATTGTTATAGTGAACAGACGACACAGTGTTATTGTGTGTATACATTCTTGCTTGTTAGTTGCACGATCACGTAACGACTATAAGAATCACATGCTTAGAACATATACTGGCACTGTTAATGAGATTTTCATGCAACATTTTGGTTTACTTGAAAAGACATTCTTTGTTTGAAGTACTTTCTGTGAGATTAAAGATGACTTAGTATTCGGTTTCTTTGACAACTACACGATTATATCACCACACTACTAATATGTGACACAATTTACAGTGTTGCTTTTGCGGTGTATCTGTTTTATATCTGCATAGTTTTTCTGAATTCTTCTGGAAAGTAAAACATGTTTTAGTAATAAATTTTGTGGTATAGCTACAATGAGACATCCTTCTTCGTAGCACAACAATATGTTACAGTATAGTACTTTCTAGATCACGGTAATGTACGTAATAACTACAATATCTATATGCACAGCATTTCGCTTTTGTTTATTATGAGGTAAGTACATTGACTTCCATAGAACTTTGCTTATGGACGACGATAATTACGACACTTGGGACATTTTTTACTCTCAAGTAATGACAGAGATTATGTTACAAAGACGCACAATTTAGCGCGGCGGTACACGTATTTGAGTGATTAATTTTGTACTTAAAACCTTTATTTTTAAAGATTTTTGAATTACAAAGAAAGTTTTCAGTGATACATTTCATTCCATTGCTGTAATCTGTAACACCTGAGGGTATAATTACAATAATCCTCAGGGTGGTACACGCTTATTTGTGTACCATGTATTGGGCAAGCACAAGGAGCTCTAGCTAATACGGTATTTGCTTATACAACTTTACACATCGGTACCATATTTCTCTGCCACTGAATTACACAGCTATCTGGTTATTTAACAGAGAAACAAACATTTTTTTACTACACTTCAAGACTGCATGAAAATCCACTACTTCTGTGTGCATTTTCTTTTACTGCTCAGACTTTGAGAAAAACACTGCTATTTTACTGTGATGAACGATCAGGACTGCCTTTATAGACTGTGAGAAAATTTTAGCTTTTGACCAACATTGTATCAATAAGTGTGTGCATTTGATTTCTTTGTTATTGTAATTGTGAAAAATTTTTTAAATATGTGTTGGCCAGTGCTCAAAACAATTTGTAAAATTTTTTGTGGGGAACATGGGAGCTATGTAAGTGGGCTGTTGAGGTTTTCTTATTGGTAACGTCACGTAGCGCTCTGTATGAAAATCACTGGGTGTGCTGTGTGCAGTCTGTGGCTAGTTTGCATTGTTGTCTGCCATTGTAGTGTTGGGCTGTTGGATGTGAACAGCGCACAGCGTTGCGCAGTTGTAGGTGAGCCGCCAGCAGTGGTGGATGTGGGGAAGTGAGATGGCGGATTTTTTGAGAGGGGATGATCTGGACGTGCCTTTACTTAATGACCGAGAGAAGTGGCGTATGCGTAGAGTTGCCGGAGGTAACAGACAAGCAACTCTGTGTGTAATAAGCACATAAGAACGTATCCGTTAGGACAGTGCGGCGAAATTTGGTATTAATGGTCTATGGCAGCAGATGACCGATGTGAGTGGCTTTGCTAACAACACGGCATCGCCTGCAGCGCCTCTGCTGGGCTCCTGACCATATCGGCCGAATCCTAAATGATTGGAAACCATGGCCTGGTGAGATGAGTACCGACTGGTAAGAGCTGATGGCAGGGTTCGACTGTGGCCTAGACTCCACGAAACCATGGAACCAAGTTGTCGACAAGGCGCTATAAAAGCTGGTTGCGGGTCCATAATGTTTTGGGCTGTGTTTACATGGAATGGAGTGGGTCCTCTGGTCCCACTGAACCGATCATGGACTGGAAATGGCAATGTTCCGCTGCTTGGAAACCATGTGCAGCCATTCATGAAGTTCCCAAACAACTATATAATTTTTATAGATGGCAGTGCACCACGTCACCGGGCTATAATTATTTGCGACTGGTTCGAAGATCAGTCTGAACAGTTGGATAAAATGATTTGACCACCACTTTAATAGTGCCTGAAAGCATTTTTTTAAAGAAACAGATTTAAAATTATAATCAGAAACCACCTTCTAAATATCAAAGTTACAATTTATTCAGAGGCAGAAAGAAACAAGTTTTGACTGTATGAGCTTTCGGGCAGGGAACCTTGCCGCTCCCTTTTGACACGGCCGTAGTTACGACCGGTCACAACAGCCTCTGAAAGACTACACTGGTGCAAATCTGCAACACACCACATAACTTTGAACTAGGAGTTTTAACAATTTACACAAGCACACAAACCATGAACCCCCCTAGGAGGGATGGAAATGGTACGAAACACTAAAATTAAAATATTAACCTTGCCACCGAAGGTGCAACTTGATTTTCTAAGAAAAGTCTTACGGTGAAAGAGTGGCAACTTTATATACTAAAATGATCATTTAAATAAAAAGCCTATGAAATGAAATCTTATATAAAATTTTACAAGGTTGGCCAAACAACAGTTAAGATACTCTACAGTACACAGATACCACCTCTCAAGATCGTAGGCAATAATATCAAAGTTTCCAAACATCAAAACATATTTCATGTATTAGGCCGTTAACACACCAAATGCGACAAACATGACAGAGGCGTACACGTGAACCGCAGGTTGCTCTAACCCGCCCCTACTCCGCAAGGGAAAACGGACCACCCAATTTATAAACAACCACCTTCCCGAGGGTGAGCAAACGGAGAAAAGTGGTGGGACGACCTCAAAGCAAAAAGGCTGGTGACCTGATCAAGAAAACAAGTAGAATTTAACGAGATTAAATCACACAACGTATCACCAATCACTTAACTTCTAATGAAGTGCGATTTCTCGAGAACACCTGGCGCAGCACCCCCAAATCGCTCTCCCGAACCGTCCGCTGCCAGCCGCTTCAACGGACGCAGGAAGGCTCGCCGATGTCCCGTCTCACGGCGTCGCACCTCGCACCGGCCAGACTGACGTCGTGGGTTGACTCCTGTTGCTCTCGTGTCGACCGCGAAGTCACTACCCCTCGCCATACGCCGCGGCCCACTGGACTCACGTGGCGACCTCACATGCGCCGACGCTCAAGACGGCCAAGTCATCTTGTGTCTCAGTGCGCGACCGACCAATCGATCGATCCAACCGCCAATGACCATTGCCTGAGTAAACTCGAGCAGACTGGCAGCCTAACGCGCAGACTCATATGCAGGAACTAAGCCCCGACCGCATGACCACTCACTGAGTTCTGTTATTGGCGGAGTGGAAAGACTCTCATTCTGATGGCTTTAAAGGTTGATCCGAACGACAGACATACTAGCACTCCGAACGACAGACAGACACTAAGTGCCTAACAAAAGCGGACGAGAGACAGACTAGCAAGCTGGGGACGAGAGACTGACCCAGACTGACCGACTGGTGAGCTTTTTTTTTCCTTTATTGGGTTTCGATTCCCCCTAAAGGGGACGGGCTGGCAGCAGCTTATTAAGCCGCTCTTCAGCCTACAGTATTTTTAAAAAGATGAAGATAATATAAAATAATAACAGTTGGCGATAAAATCGGTGATTTAAAGGTAAAAATGGCAGAAAATTCTGGAGCGTAAAACATAAAACACAGGGTCGATGAAGCTAATAAAACACACAGGAAGCAGAAAAACAATAGACAGACAATTAAAAAAACTAGGCGACAGTCTGGGTTCTGTTCGCAAGAGATATAAGAAGCACACCCAGCGACAGCATGATTTCTGTTCGCAACACTGTGGAAGGACGCACAACACCGAGCACTCACTTAAACACTGCGCTAAAAGTTGGCACAAATACGACATACCACACCCGAGAGCTGGTGGGGGAAACTGGTCATATGATGGGAAAAAAGGGGGGAAAGAGGAAAAGTGAAGGGGGAGGGGGGAAATGAGCCAATGGAAGAGGAGGATCCATAAGAGGGGTGGGGGTGCTGAGCAGACGGGCCAGGGATTGGGGAAGGCAGAGGAGGGGAGTACAAAAGGACTCGGGGGGAGGGGGAGAGAAAGGAGATGATAGGGGGGGACAAAACACAGGATGGAAGGGGGGAGGAAGAGGGAGCCCAGGTAAAGGACGGACGAAAGGAGGGGGGATTGAGGATCAGAGTTGATAGGAAGGATAAATGGAGGGAGAGAGGGCATCATCCGGGAGGGGGAGCTGATGGAAGCCACCTTGGGAAAGGAGATGAAGGGTGTAGAGATGGAGGGTAGGGGGGACACAACGGTGAAGACGTGTCAGGGGGCGGGGATGGGAGAGGAGAGGAGCAACCAGGGGGTGAGGGGGTTCAAGACGGCGGGAGGTGTAGAGGATGCTGATATGTTCGAGGAATAGGAGCAGATGGGGGAAAGGAATGAGATCATAGAGGATCCGCGTGGGGGACGGGAGGCGTATACGGAAGGCGAGGCGGAGTGCATGACGCTCAAGGATTTGGAGGGACTGATAGAATTTGGGGGGGCGGGCAGATATCCAGGCAGGACTGGCATAACAGAGGATGGGACGGATTAAGGATTTGTATGTGTGGAGGATGGTAGAGGGGTGCAACCCCCACGTCCGGCCTGAGAGGAGTTTGAGGAGTCGGAGGCGGTTGTGGGGACTGGTGAGCTCATAGTGCCTCCTAAATGCACGTGAACAGGCAACCTTTTCCCTTTCTCACCAGAGGGAGACACCAAAACTGCGATTGCCACAGCGGAGCCACTGCCAGAAACGGAGGCCGACTGCTTCACACTACGCGCCGTGGCGCGTTCTTCAAAACAGCAATTTTTACAACGGCTCACCAGCAAACATTTATGGGACATTATCTGGAGATCAGTTCGTGCGCGAAACCTTTTACCGGCAACGCTTTCGCGTTTATGGACGTCAATAGAGGCAGCATCAGCAGGGGTTTCGAACGACTTGTGGAGTCTATGCCACGTCGAGTTACTGCACAAGCCGGGCAAAGGGAGATCCGACACCACATCAGGAGGAATCCCCTGACTCTTGTCACCTCAGTGTTAAGGAAATGGTTGTCACGTACAGGGGTTACTGGTAGCGTGTGGTGGGGTTCCGACCTCAGTTCGCGGCCAGGCAGCCGCGGAAGCGGCGCCACAGCAGCGAGCCCTGAAGCTGCCGGTGGCAGCCGCGGCCGACGTTTACGGCGTTTGCACAAGTGACGTTTACGCGCAGCCGCGATTTACGCCCCTAATTTCACTCAAGGTAACATTTTATAGATCCCCTGCGCCGTTCGTTCCCGCCGGCTGACTAAACACACAGCGGGCGCGCACGGGACTCCCCGCGAACATACGTTTTCCCGGGCAGGCGAGCCAGCTTACCTGTCGGACCCCACACGTCACTGCGACACCACGGGCCGGCTAGCTGCGGGAGTGCTCCACTAAAGCTAGCGGCTGCCTGACCGCGTTAGTATACAGCAGGTCAGCCCAGTGTACTGTCCCTCCAGGGAGCGCCTATGACATGGTAATGACATGTTCTGTATTACAACCTTAGCAGAATGCAGCGGTTCATCTGGTAAATTTCTAGAGGTTAACTTGTACGGTTAAATAATTTAACACTGGTTAGCGACCTTACTGCGACGGTTTTGTAAAAATTTTAGAGACTGGGGCAGTTTTGTATTGACAAGCGATGGAAGTAACTTGTCACATAGGTACACTGGTGTTCGAAATTAAAGCAACGAAGGGAAATTTTGCAAGGTTGCGTTTATTTTGCCACAATACAGTGTAAACAAGTGACTGTTAAGGGGGGTAGGACGTCAAACGGGCCTACTTGGATCAGGAGAGGCATCACAGGACATTTTAATTACCACTTTCCATACTTTTACAAATAAATTCATAAAACTTTCTCAGCATGACCAGGAAGGATTCAGAATTTACACTCACAGCAGTGGAAGTTCAAAAACATAACAAAATAAATTTTTTTACATGTTAAATTTCATGATTTTTTTCACTTACAAATGGCAGCACTTGTTGCTATAGGTACACTTTTCTTCATAAGTAAGAGAGATCCTTCGATGAATTTTGCACAGCATACTAACCATACTCAAAGGTGTATGAAACTGTAGAATTTTACAAATCTATTAAAAACTGTGATAAAAATTGAGGTAACTAACTAGCAAATTTGTGTTTTTTTCTAAACATGAAGTTTAAAATATAACAGCTTATTGGTTTTTTCATAAATTAAATTAATTCTAGAGTTTCATACATCTGTAAGTATAGTTTGTATGCTGTGAAAAATTCATCGATGAATCTCTCTAAATTAAGAAGAAAAGTGCACCTGTAGCAACAAATGCAGCCACTAATAAGTGAAAAAATGATGAAATTTCGCACGTAAATAAATTTATTTTGTTATGTTTTCGAATTTCCACTGCAATTGGTGTGAATCCTCAATCCTTCCTGGTGATGGTGAGAAAGTTTTACGAATTTATTTGTAAAAGTATAGACACTGGAAATTAAAATGTCCTGAGATGCCTCTCCTGCTTCAAGTCGGCCCGCTAGGCGTCCTACCCCCCTTAAGGTAGAAACAATGTAAAGAATACAGAAAGTAATCAACTGCAACATGCATAACTTAACAGATTTGCGCACACATTCTGACAACTGTTTAATGTGCTCAGTATGGGGTCTGACAACTTCTGGCACCAATATAGGCCTGACAATGACGGGTCCTGCTGTGAATGATGTCATCAATCTCATGACGAGGCAATAACGCCAACTCTTCCTGCAGAGCTCCGCACACGTCTTGGAGAGTGGTTGGTGGATGCTGACACGATGCAACCCATCTTCCTAGTGCATCTCACACATGGAATTCAAATCGGGAGGACTAGCAGGCCTCGCCATGCATGCAGTGTCTTCTGTTTCCAAAAAAACATCAGCCACTCGTGCTCTATGAGGTCGAGCATTATCGTCCATCAATACAATCGGTATCTGACAGCAGTTAAATCTTGCTGATGCACCTCTACAATTTCGAGTGGTCAACACAATCCCTGCCCACACCATTAGGGATCCTCCCCGATATCGGTCTCTTTCCATAACGTTTGGGTTCCAAACTCGTATTCCATGTGCCCTCCAGATGCGAATCCGTGGACAATCACTCTCTAGACCAAATCGGGTCTCATGTGTGAAACGAACTTTTTGGTCCACCGTTCGACCGTCCAGGTGGCATGTTGACGGCTCCACACTACACGTTCCCTTTTTATTTTTGGTCGTCAGTCTACTGACTGGTTTGATGCGGCCCGCCACGAATTCCTTTCCTGTGCTAATCTCTTCATCCCAGAGTAGCACTTGCAACCTACGTCCTCAATTATTTGTTTGACGTATTCCAATCTCTGTCTTCCTCTACAGTTTTTGCCCTCTACAGCTCCCTCTAGTACCATGGAAGTCATTCGCTCATGTCTTAGCAGATGTCCTATCATCCTGTCCCTTCTCCTTATCAGTGTATTCCACATATTCCTTTCCTCTCCGATTCTGCGTAGAACCTCCTCATTCCTTACATTGTCAGTCCACCTGATTTTCAACATTCGTCTGTAGCACCACATCTCAAATGCTTCGATTCTCTTCTGTTCCGCTTTTCCCACAGTCCATGTTTCACTACCATACAATGCTGTACTCCAGACGTACATCCTCAGAAATTTCTTCCTCAAATTAAGGCCGGTATTTGATATTAGTAGACTTCTCTTTGCCAGAAATGCCTTTTTTGCCATAGCGAGTCTGCTTTTGATGTCCTCCTTGCTCCGTCCGTCATTGGTTATTTTACTGCCTAGGTAGCAGAACTCCTTAACTTCATTGACTTCGTGACCATCAATCATGATGTTAAGTTTCTCGCTGTTCTCATTTCTACTACTTCTCATTACCTTCGTCTTTCTCCGATTTACTCTCAAACCATACTGTGTACTCATTAGACTGTTCATTCTGTTCAGCAGATCATTTAATTCTCCTTCACTTTCACTCAGGATAGCAATGTCATTAGCGGATCGCATCATTGTTATTCTTTCACCTTGTATTTTAATTCCACTCCTGAACCTTTCTTTTATTTCCATCATTGCTTCCTCGATGTACAGATTGAAGAGTAGGGGCGAAAGGCTACAGACTTGTCTTACACCCTTCTTAATATGAGCACTTCGTTCTTGATAGTCCACTCTTATTATTCCCTCTTGGTTGTTGTACATATTATATATGACCCGTCTCTCCCTATAGCTTCCCCCTACTTTTTTCAGAATCTCGAACAGCTTGCACCATTTTATATTGTCGAACGCTTTTTCCAGGTCGACAAATCCTATGAAAGTGTTTTGATTTTTCTTTAGCCTTGCTTCCATTATTAGCTGTAACGTCAGAATTGCCTCTCTCGTCCCTTTACTTTTCCTAAAGCCAAACTGATCGTCACCTAGCGCATTCTCAATTTTCTTTTCCATTCTTCTGCATATTATTCTTGTAAGCAGCTTCGATGCATGAGCTGTTAAGCTGATTGTGCGATAATTCTCGCACTTGTCAGCTCTTGCTGTCTTCGGAATTGTGTGGATGATGCTTTTCCGAAAGCCAGATGGTATATCGCCAGACTCATATATTCTACACACCAACGTGAATAGTCGTTTTGTTGCCACTTCCCCCAATGATTTTAGAAATTTTGATGGAATGTTATCTATCCCTTCAGCCTTATTTGACCGTAAGTCCTCCAAAGCTCTTTTAAATTCCGATTCTAATACTGGATCCTCTATCTCTTCTAAATCGACTCCTGTTTCTTCTTCTATCACATCAGACAAATCTTCACCCTCATAGAGGCTTTCAATGTATTCTTTCCACCTATCTGCTCTCTCCTCTGCATTTATCAGTGGAATTCCCGTTGCACTCTTAATGTTACCACCGTTGCTTTTAATGTCACCAAAGGTTGTTTTGACTTTCCTGTATGCTGAGTCTGTCCTTCCGACAACCATATCTTTTTCGATGTCTTCACATTTATCCTGCAGCCATTTCGTCTTAGCTTCCCTGCACTTCCTATTTATTTCATTCCTCAGCGACTTGCATTTCTGTATTCCTGACTGTTCCCTACTGTGAAGAAACGACAGAGCTAAACGGACAGCAGGTCACCGTAAATATAGTCCACTCTGCTGAAGACTTTTGTACACCGTTTGCCTTGATACAACACGTCCAATGGATGCTCCGAGGTCACATTCCAGTTACCCGAGGAGTACTGAGGCGGTACCTTCGTGTCCTTACAGCCAGATAACGGTCCACTCTTCCTGATGTCACACGTGGTCGGCCCGATCCTGGTCTCTGGGATACAGTTTCGGTCTCTATAAACTGTCTCCTCATCCGAGCAACAACACAAGGTGGCCATTGGGCCACATCGGATTGCGAATTTCCTTCTTCCATTCTTCCTACGGCCCTCCACAGCAAAGTGCCATAATGCACCGTCTGTGGCTGTGTACACAGCTATTGTAGATGTGACGCTACCCGGCAAACACTACCACGCTCGACTACGAAGTCTTTCGCGACGGAGTCCTTGCATAAAAAGTTCTCGGTTTACTTGCCGAGTCAAATTTGGATAAAATCCAAAGCTTTCGATGACTACCTCCGTCATCTTCGTCAGGGGTAAAACTGACTGTCGTGGACCGGTGAGGCTTCCGCTTTTATAAGCAGTGGACGGCTTCTCATTGGCTGGATGACGTCACGGTGAAACCTATGCGTACTGAGGTGGCGGCCTCTATATCCATAGATTTTGTTTGCGCGCTTTATCCAGCGTTGCTTGCAGCGCCATCCATCGCAACAGGCGGAGAACTGCGAGGAATGTAAGAAGTATCCCTCTGCGCTCTTTCTATATCAATTGCGCGCTTCCATGGATTGCTGAGTGCATAACTGGAATCTCTGTTGAAATTATTTTCACAGATTCTAATTTCTACTGCTTCCCTGGTGACAGAGTCCCAATAGTTTGAAGCGTGAGCAAGTAGTCTTGTCTCATCGAATAAAATCTTATGGTTATTTAACAAACTGTGCTCAGCCACCGCTGATTTTTCTAGATACCTGTATTTCAGGTGACGCTGATGTTCCACACTGCGATCGGCGACAGTTCTTATAGACTGGCCCACATAACTTTTGCCACACTCGCAAGGAATGCTGTAAATTCCCGGTACTCTCAGGCCAAGATTATCTTTCACGGGTCGCAGCATTTCCTTAATCTTCCTGGGTGGCCGGAAGACTGGTCTGATTCCTTGCCGGCTCAGGACTCTGCCGATCGTGCTGGTCGTTGCACCGCAGAATGGTAGCCGCGCGATGTGTTGGTCCTCTTGATCTGTTCGAACAGCGTCCTTTCTTGGTTTCTTCGCCAGAGTAGATCTGATATCACGATCAGAATAACCATTTTTTATGAATACCGTCGTCAGATGGTACCCCGCTTGATAGGTGTCCTGACGTCATTGCTGGCGTGGTTGTCCGTTGATCGGAATGCCATCTTCCGTGCAGAACACGATCGTAGGGCCCTCTGTTGACATTTTGTATGATTGTATCGTGAATTACACACAGGAGGGGGATATAGCAGTTTGTTGCTTTAATTTTGGGCACCAGTGTATTTAGTAGAAGTGAGTAAACATCTGTATTGTCCAAGATGAGACATACTTCCTAATAAAAGAGTGAAGCGCCCGAAAGACGTATCATTGTAGTCGAACACACCGTAGGCATTTTTTTTAAATAATCATAGTTGCAATTCTGTATGGCAGGTAGAATGAGCACCACAGTGCACTAATGTTTAGTGTTGTTATCAGCCTTTCTCTGCCTCGTGATGACTGAGTGTTGTATGATGTCCTTAGGTTAGTTAGGTTTAAGTAGTTCTAAGTTCTAGGGGACTGATGAGCGTAGATGTTAAGTCCCATAGTGCTCAGAGCCATTTGAACCATTTGTTACCAGCCGTAGTAGGGATACGAAGGGAACGATTATTCGGTGTAAAGAAGTGTAGTAAACATGAGCCATAAAACCCTTACCGTAAGAGCTATGAGCACGTTTTCATCTTCGATATTGTGAAACAAATCTCTTTTTATACAAGCTCTCTCCTTCCCGTGTTTTTAGAGATTGTGGTATGGACCAAAACAAGACAAAATACCCTGGAAACGTGTGCTCTGACGCTCAGACATTGAGAACTACAGTCGAAACGGCGTAAGAAAATATTTGACAGCACGCAGTACTCTTGTCAGCTTTCAACTGAGAAGTGCTAACGGCCGCTGGCGAAAACAGTAGTCGTCTACAGACGTGTGACAACGGTGAGGCGTTGCTACTGGGATGTTTACAAAATCCCGTTACGTTATTGGTTGAGGTAGGCCCGCGAAGCTGCCATGGCAGGCCCACTGCACCTATCAGGGATGTGCTTACACCAGCTCAACCATGTGAGTACTTCATCTTCGCTACCTTGAAGCATATCGCTTCTACTGAACAGAAGCATATAGCTCGTAAGGTATTAATTTTCGTGCTTATGTTTACTAGACATTTTCCTCTTGTTTTGATCTACACCAACTCCTCCCAAAATATGGAAAGCAAAGGGCGTGCTGAAGAAGAGACTTTTTTTTCACAGTATCGAAGATGAAGAAGTGCTCGTGGTCCTTAAGGTATGCCTTTTAGAGATACGTCTATAACATTTTTTGCTTCTAATAATCCTTCCTGTCGTATTCGTGGGACATCCTGTATGACGGGCCAGTACAGAGTCAGATGTTCAGTGATCATTGTTAGGATCACGGAGATGCCGTTTACTCGTGCACTATAGCATTATCAGAACATGACTGTCTTTGAAAGGCGGTCTGTGTAGATACCCGTACTGCCGGCGGGTCGAAGTATTGGATATCCACATCTGTGTGGGATTCGCATGTTACATTGGATTCCATGTGAACGTGAGGAAAGGCATAGACTACACGTCGTCAATATTCAGGTCCACCACACATGACCACCAGAAGAGAGAGCGCAATACTGTACACCAAGCACGTCACATCCCGTTTCTTATATTTGTTCTGATGCAAACATACGGATTGTATGTGAGCTTTCTTGCACAAACATAATATTGTACTTTTTAGTACTTTCAACATTGCAGCCTAGTCAGCAATCGTGATAATCAAATATAAAAGAAACTATCAGCCTCGATTGCGGTAATGAAACCAACTTTTACCTAGGTTTCAGCCCAAGTAATTCAGGTTGTTTCAGTTTTATTTATAGACCTTGCCCTCTTAGGCATAGAGTCAGGTATATCTTATGAAGAAGGCTCAAGTACCTGGGCTGAAACTTAGGTAAAGGTTTCATTACCGCAATAGAGGCTGATAGTTTCTTATATATATATAATACTGTTCTTGTCTGGCTGAGCAGTCTTGGCGTTTGTGCCGTGAATAGCACCGATGGTATGACTTAATTTTGTTCGCCTGTTTGGAGAGCTGTTTACACGTCATGGCGTGTGCAAGCTGCCGCTGCCTAATGGGCCAGTCGTAAGCAAGGGACGACTCTACCCAACAAATTGGTGGCTGCTCGAATTTATCGGCTGACGTGAATAGTACTGACCTAGAATTGGCACGACATGCTGAAATGATGGACATGACTGTTTCAATATCTGTTCTCGATCTCGGACATCAGTAACACTGTACACAACCGCATCACGCAACATAACATCACAAGCACATTTGAATTTGTATTTCCTCGTCACGCCGTGCGAATCATCCACTGCCGATAAGTTTGTTCTGACCGTTTCTTGCAACGAAAAAATTGGTACCTAGCTGGCACCAAATCCACTTATTGGTCATAATAATTAGTTAGCGAATCTACAACAGGATCATACGAAATTTCAGTCAGGGGCGCGTTAGGGAACAATTTCTGAATGAGGCGAAACATTTCACTTCCTACCATTCACAAAAAGTACTGTAGTTTCACGGTACCTGGTACGTTGTGAGCGATTACGTGGGCCTCAGGCTGTTGCAACCAGTCGAGCCAATCCTCTTCTTTTTCATTAAACAGGGATTTTTCAGGAGCTGCTGAACCACGTAGCATAGCGATTTGTTGGGTCTGAAACTGAAATGTCTGTGTTAGCTGTGCTGCATCTATCGCTTGCAGGTGAGGCACCAGAGCGGGGGCTGAATGAGGTGGGTTGCTCATTACGGGAGAGACAAATGCATTAAACAGGCAAGACAAGTAATAAAAATAAGTACACATGCAAAGAAAATTTCAGCAACTCCACATTAAAACTCTGATTAGCAAAAATACTATAAGAAACACAGTTAAAACATGTAAACACACTCCTGAAAAGAAAATACAAAGTAAAATTAAGGCACTATAAAAACACTAAAGAGAATCCGTGGCCACCAAACAGTGGTTCTTCTTAATACTCGTCGCCGATATTGAATCCTGCGTAGTCGTCGAATATGAGATGTGTACTAAATCTACTTTCTCGGATCGCTAGACAACAATTCAAGCAAATCATATTAATGAATTTTATTACGAAATGAACAGTGACGACATTTAACTTTGACAGTATGACAGAAGTGTAAAAATTGTCTTGTAAAATTTTTTTTTTGTTTATTTATAGACACAATCACATGTTTATGACACAGTCATAACCGGTTTCGGCCATACAATGGCCATCTTCAGATGTTATGACTGTGTCATAAACATTTGATTGTGTTTATAAATAAACAAAAAAGATGTGTCACAAAATAATCAATCATGCACTCCATAGACAAAATGATTTTTCCAAAATCACTGCCTAGACAGGATTATGGAGAAGTGAGGGCCTTTCTGAATCTGAGATCTGAAGATAGGCATTGTATGGCCGAAACCGCTTATGGTGGTGGTTGTTGGGATGTTTAAGGGGGACTAAACAGCTAAGGTCATCAGTCGCCCAACCGCTTATGACTGTGTCATAGACATGTGATTGTGTCTATAAATAAACAAAAAATTTTTTTTACAAAAGAATCAATCACGCACTCTATAGACAAAATGTCTTTTTTCCAAAAACACAGAAGTGTCGCAGGCAAAGGGTGACATGCAAATAAGAAATCTGTTCACTATATAAAATTTCTAACGCAAGTGAGGAAATACAGTTGACTCTTCTATTTAGGTCGCTATTCATGAAGTTCTCGTAGAACTGGGGCGCGACCAGTCGAGCGTGGTGCTTATGTTCTCTTCGCATAGAGGCCGCTGCTGTGACGTTGTCGTCCTGGAGAGGAGTCGGTCAGCACGCTATTGGCTGACGTCTTGTGACAGCCCTCCCCGATCTATCGTTCCCGACTGGCGTGCCGGCGATTGACTTTATGCCCTAACACCATTCACACCTGAGACAGACTTACTGGAATAAATAATGGAAGCCCTGAGACACTCTGTGTCACGCCACACCTCTGGTTGGAGTCTAGCAGCAGGTAGACTGGAGAATTACCATCCCATCCGTCAGCTACCGTTAACTCTACAACATCAGTAGTTTCATTTAGAATGGTGCCACGACAAGAGAGCATGCGCTGCTGGTGAGTGGCATCGCGACGTGTTAACAAATGAATCGTGGTGGTAGACTACCCTGCATAAACAACTTCGGCCAGTATATCTACGACCTGGGGAGGAATAACAACACTGCAATGTTTTGGAGAGCCACAGCACGGTCACTCCTGGCGTCGTGGTGTGGGGACCCGTCTGGGGTGACCTGAGGTCACAGCTGGTAGTGAGTCAGGTAACTCAGACGGCTCAGTGGTGTGTCACGGACAGACTGTGTCCTCATGCGGTATCTCCCATACGGCGGTATCACTGTGCCATTTTTCAGTAGGGTAATGCTCGTTCACACATGGCATTAATCTCTTTGAGGACAACTTAAAATTTTTACATCTAGCAGATAAAGGAGCCACTATGAATATATTAGAAGGAATAGAAATACACACACACAAAAACAGCAGCCCAGACTATATCCTTAATGAACAAACAGACTTAGCTAACACCCCTTTTCTGAAAAATTTCCAAAAATTATTTTCCAACCTCCAAAGTAAATAATACTAGTACGCCTATCTGCAGATCAAGTAGCAAATTTTTATGTTACTATAATTTTCATGATGCTAAATGTAATTAAATAATGTTCTATTTTACCTATACAGAACTATATATTTAAAAACTTTATAATTAATGTAACAATATCAATTCAGAAAAAAACAATGTCTCTGTATTAGTGTAAAAGGCATTACAGTTGCGTAAATGAATATATGATCCTTTCCAAACATAGGACATCATCGTCAAATGGTACGATATATCATAGCATATTTGATACTCATATGTTTGTATGCTCTTTGTATGTATCAAAACGTGTGGTGCGTGATAGAAATCTTCTCAGCGACAAATTTAAAGTGTTCAGTGAGAAACATTTACGTGTGCAACAATAAGAATGCAGTGCGAATGTATTCACATCCGTTGGACGAATGTTATGAAAACAAACACTCCAAACCGATATTTCACGAAAGTCAAATGCAACGAAAATCTCTAACGCAATGATCTGTGTGTGCCATGTTTATAATTATGTATTATTTATATTTTAGGACACTAAATCTGTAAAAAGCACACCATATGTCATAAAGAAAGCGTGTAAACCGTCTGAGGATGAATCAAAACGATTCGAAACCGGTAACGGTACCCTTTGAATAAAGGAACTGAAAATAAATTTGTGGCTGGTTGCTGTCCCAACACCATCAACATTTGTCTCTTTGAACTGTCGGTCTGATACTGAGGTGGTGCCATCGCCCGCAAGATCCTCAAATCTCTGCCAAGTAGCACATATGTGGGCTCAGCTCTAAATTCCACTCTGTTCCGATTCCAGTTACCTGGATGTCAAGGACCAGTTACAACAGTTGTAGACCAAAATGCCTCAGGAGAGGATGCGACGACCTTAAGGGACACTCCTCAATGCAGTCAGTAGATGCACCCAGGTTATACCCACCAACGTCATGATGTTCAATGAGTCCACGCTGCGATGTGTACTGCGAATTTCGCTCGACTTTGTAATCACTGGAGTTTCATTAACACATTCTCAGGTCACGAAGTTTGATTTCGTTTCCTCATCTCCTTCTGAGTACTTCTTCTGTCAGATACTACATTTAACAGAGGTTACCGTCATTACTGCACGCTTTTGGTCACATTTGCAGAGACTACCTGCAGCAGCAAAATGAGATAATTCTGTTTCAGTATATATTAATTTGAAATAAACAGACTTTACAGATTTTATTGAAATTCTTCTGAGAGCGTAATTGCTTCATACATAATAAAGCTATCGACGTTTCGACTCTTACCTCAAACATCCCTCATCAGGTTGAATAGACAGATGATCATGTGTCCACGCCCTTAGCAATAAACAGCATATTTTGAGGTTTAAATAATCTTCAATACTGTTGTACCGACAGTGACGTAATATACAAACTTATTTCCTCAGCCTTCAGATCCCTAACAAAGAAGCAACCAAGAAAAAGCAATTGTTACACGAGTATAGATAAACGCTCTTAGATTTTGATACAGTGTAATAGTTTTCCTCTGGTGTAGATGAACATTAACAATAAATTTTAAACAACGTGGCGTGAGTTTGATACATTTTTGAAGCTAAGTTTCCAATGCGTCTGAATGAAAAGTCTGTAAACAGTGTATGTTACCAGATTTGCATTATTGTAGTGAAAAATAACTCTGTCAACACAAAAATAGAAAACAAAGACTACTGCGCTCAGCTCATCACGCAATGGGGATATGAATGTCGGAGACATTAAGAGAGCCGTAACTTGTATCAAAAATGAAGGAAAATCTTTTCTGAGTTACAAGCGATACTAAAAGGCCGAAACAACGTTCTAATAGAAAGTAATTAAACGACATCAAATATATCAACATAGGTGCGTATGGCTGAAGACCTTAGTGTACAAATCTTTGTGGAATATGTCTTTGTCCATTGTTGATGTTAAGTGTTTGTTGTAGGCGGTGGTGGTGGTGCCGATGACGATGATGACATGTTTGCTTGTAATAATCATTGTGCCTTTCCTTACTATTGTGCAGAATATTCATATACGCTCGGAACACGATACATCAGAAGTACACGACTGAATGTTGCAAATATTTACGTCACAGATTAAACCCATGCTCACTCATTCATGTTCAACTCTACTATGTAAATTAGAGAAGGAAAATCGCAGTAACAGGAAATTTTGATAAGAAGATCGATCGGACAGTAACGATACGTTCTTGTTATGGTTCAGTATACTATTAAAGATGGTAGATGACATTAGAAAACTCCTGGTGCAACGTGGATGCGAATAAGCCATAAAGCATGGACACAGTCATGTTTGAGTAGTGGATATCAAGTTTTTCATGAATATGGTAATAGCTTAGCAACACAGGTCCAGTACGTTCCGAAAGTGAGACTGAGGTTCCTTTCAAACTAATAATCTGAACTATTTGCATTACTGTAAGACAACACTCCCATTCGATAGATTGTTGAGACAGCAGGAAACTAAAATGAACCTAAATATAATACGTTTTCCACATGAAAAAGTGGATTACGGAGATAGTTGCCGCTTTTTCTCACCATAAACATTAGAGGGTGTTTCACATTTTATACTCGCAAACTTTTTAATCTGTCAGAGTTCCAACGCTATATAGGTAACATTGATACGCAATTATATGTCCCGAGATGATTGGTCGATGAAGATAAAAAGCAGTCCAACAAAATCGAAAACCATCTTACCTACGAATAATAGAAAGAACTCAAAAAGTATCATCGTAATTCATTATTTCTCAAAAGGTAAAATAGTTACTACATCTTATTACACAATCTCAACGATACTTTTCTACAAACTGTTGAAGGAGTTTCTAACATTACAAAGGTGCTTTATCCATGGGACAATGTGCCTGTTCATATATCTTGTACTGCGACTGATTGCCGCTATCACAATTCCTCATATTTCTAAATAAAAAATGGTTCAAATGGCTCTGAGCACTATGAGACTTAACTTCTGAGGTCATCAGTACCCTAGAACTTAGAACTACTTAAGCCTAACTAACCTAAGGACCTCACACACATCCATGCTCGAGGCAGGATTCGAACCTGCGACCGTAGCGGTCGCGCGGTTCCAGACTGTAGCGCCTAGAACCGCTCGGTCACCCCGGCCGTCTTCATATTTCTCCCCATGAAGTGGGTGTTACTGTGACGGAGATTGTATTCTTTGTAATATCTATGCAAATACTGCCTTTTTCATCTACTGCCTATGATTGAATATTGAATTAATGTATATTTTTTACAGATTTTTCTTGTAAGAGTCCTAGAAAGGATTTAGTATTTGACTGAATGTAATCATAACGGTAGATGTTTGAATGCTTTTACATTGATGTAATTTTAAAGAAAATTTTATGTTTTATGTGAGAAAACTATGCTTATAAAGAGAAGGTGTATATCTGTATAATCAGAGACGAACAGGTAGATAGTAGAATTTGGAAAAATGGTGTATGTCACGGAGGTGCGTTAAAGGAAGTACTGTTTACGTATTGTGGGAAGAAGACTTTCGAGCCGAGTTACGGACTGTGATGTGTGAAGCAGAAGGCAGAAGAGGTACGGTCACAAAGAGAAGCTAAATGGAAGCAGTTTTTGGAATGTCATTAGATGCAGCGAAGGGTTTTGGCAGAGTTGGAGCAATAGCATCTTGGATGCACGCATTGACGAAATCTTAATCGAATTTCAAGCGTACGAAATATTCAGAGGCAGTTAAGACGTCTAATTAGGATAAGAGGCTGATCTGTTAAATGAAAAAGAAATAATTTGTCAGCGAAGATTTTATGACCCAGAAAAGAAAAGAGCGGAAATAAGGAATCGCTAATGGCGGATGGCAGTTGTGGCAATGTTCTGGATTCTCACGTGTGGCTATCCAGCTGAAGGTGAACGAACAGTTTTATAACGAGAATGGAGCTATGCACTTTATTTGTTGATGGTGTTGAGACAGCAACCAGCCAAAAAAATAATAACAGCCACTGTCTCCAACCATGTCATCATATGACAAAATTGCATGCACTTCATTATTCAGGAAGATTAAAGACCAACATTGACTGTGTAGTCATAAGAGTTTGCAGCGATGTTACGTAACATTTTTATCTGAATCGGCGAAGGTTACATGGACATTCATTATTAAGATACAGTTTCGATCAGTTTGATACTCTCAATCTGCGACATCGTCGCGAAAAAACACAGTGACCCGTATATGTAATAAGTTTCCTTTAATTTACGTCTATGGTCACAAACTTTTTGTTAACAGATTACCGGTATCGGTCTTTAATGTTCATCATCAGATCTGTTTCATAAAAACAAAGTCCTAATCTGTTAACAAAAAGTTTGTGACCATAGATGTAAATTAAAGGGAACTTATTACAGTTTAATGCTATAGTTTGCGGGAATAGTACAGTTGAGCGAATCTTAAGAAATGACGTTCACTTCTCTCATGTAGATAAATCAGGTACTGAGAGTTTATTATAATACATCAAGTGTGGTTTTACTCAGAGACAATATCTAAATTCCAGCTCGCAATGTTTTATGAACAGATTTTAGCATTTCATGATACCGTGTTTAATTTTAAAGTTCAGTTTAGTCAACCAGCGAATTTACCTCCCTGGAACCGTCATAATTATGCAAAACAATAACAAGGAAATATATATAAGTCAGTGCACTACGATGAAACCTCCGCCGTATTAGTAAAATTTAGAGACTTAGTGAAATAGAAGAAACAACTGTTAAAAGCAGGAACTAAATAACAAAATTTAAATTAGCTTACGTTCCAAATTGTCGGGATAAATTCATAACTCAGCAAACATGTGCTTGCGTGCAGTGCAGTAGTGAGTTTCTCGCAATTATTACAAGTACAGTTTCAAAATAAATGCAGTCTGTTATGCTCAAAGAGTTTTGTGAATTTAATTCATGTAACAGTATATGTCCGATTCACTTGAACGTAGTTAAATCGCAAAGTTAATGTTTTGTCCTGTTGCTTAAATTTAACGCAGACGCTGTGCAATACTCAATCCTAAATACATTATTTACGTATGTAATCAGTAGTATTCGTTTTCTGTATTTATGCCCTACTGTATGGTATAAATTAGTGCTACTGAATCGCCAAGTTGTTATCAGTACATGTACTTATTATTTCAGCAGACGTTAGGAGAATAATGAAGAGCCCTTACGTGTTTGCGTCAAATCGGTAGTAGAAATCGCTTGTCATCGAACTGGCGAGACACTGCACCGGATTAGAACAGAATTGATAGCTGTGTAGCAAGTGTAAAAACAGTCATTTGAGTTCTAGTAAAGTTACAAGATGCAGTTTAACAGATATTTGCCCAGGACCTGGCTGTCTCACCTTGACTTAAATTGATTACTCATGGCACTGACTGCATCTTTATGGGGAGCTGAAATAACTGCGTGACGTACGGTCGCCATATTAACGTCACTCAGCGATTCCGCCGAAAGAGTAATGCATAAGTTGAAATCGGTTCGATCCTACCATCAATACAGTAACAGTGGGCCGATTCCAGGCGGGCAAGGTGGATGCGCATACCAACACACCATCCATTATTTTCGTTGGTTATGAAAAAGAATTTATAAACACAGGTATATATCCTTAACGTATCTCAATACACAATTTGTTACAATAAAACTCACAGAAATCCGAGCGCCACGGCTCGCTACCCACGGGATGTTCAGCATTCATGCTGCAGCGTGGGTTGCTGCGCCGATAGTGACACGGTGGAAGTGGCCTCTTTAACATTATCTGACTACAAGGGAGGATATAAGATGAACATCAACAAAAGCAAAACGAGGATAATGGAATGTAGTCGAATGAAGTCGGGTGATGTTGAGGGTATTAGATCAGGAAATGAGACACTTAAAGTAGTAAAGGAGTTTTGCTATTTGGGGAGCAGAATAACTGATGATGGTCGAAGTAGAGAGGATATAAAATGTAGACTGGCAATGGCAAGGAAAGTGTTTCTGAAGAAGAGAGATTTGTTAACATCGAGTATAGATTTAAGTGTCAGGAAGTCTGAAAGTATTTGTATGGAGTGTAGCCATGTATGGAAGTGAAACACGGACGGTAAATAGTTAGGACAAGAAGAGAATAGAAGCTTTCGAAATGTGGTGCTACAGAAGAATGCTGAAGTGTGAAGTATTGAATAGGATTGGGGAGTGTTATGTGTCGACAGAAGTGCCGACACAGTGTTATTTAGAAGGGCCGAATAGGCACGCTATCAGCTCACCCAGAATATCGTGAAGTCTGAAACAGGATGCTCAATGAATGCTAATAAGAAAAGTACGTTGCTTTGGGAATACTTAACTTTAATCCATCCTTTTGGTATACATCGTTTATGGTGAATACAAGTAAGACTCTCTCCAGATATGGTTAACTGCGCCTTGCTAGGTCGTAGCTATGGACTTAGCTGAAGGCTATTCTAACTGTCTCTCGGCAAATGAGAGGAAGGCTTCGTACGTCTAGTCGCTAGCAATGTCGTCCGTACAACTGGGGCGAGTGCTAGTCCGCCTCTCTAGACCTGCCATGTAGTGGCGCTAGGTCTGCAAGTACTGACAGTGGCGACACGCGGGTCCGACATGTACTAATGGACCGCGGCCGATTTAAGCTACCACCTAGCAAGTGTGGTGTCTGGCGGTGACACCACAGGGAGAAGAGAAGTTTGTGGCACAACTTGACCAGAAGAAGGGATCGGTTCGTAGGACATGTTCTGAGGCATCATGGGATCACCAATTTAGTATTGGAGGGCAGCGTGGAGGATAAAAATCGTAGAGGAAGACCAAGAGATGAATACACTAAGCAGATTCAGAAGGATGTAGGTTGCAGTAGGTACTGAGAGATGAAGCTTGCACAGGATAGAGTAGCATGGAGAGCTGCATCAAACCAGTCTCGGGACTGAAGCCCACAACAACAACAAGAAGTGGGCTCTTGTACTATTTCGAAAGTCGTTGGCTTTCCTTGAGCTGCTGGCTTCAGAGAATCTGCTGTCCTGTCCTCTTCCAGGTTTCCAACCCTATTGGTGAGGTTTGCACGGTCCTCCCATAGGAACGACAGAACAATTTGTCAGATTCCCTGGTTACGCTTTTTTTGCTAGAGGTCAGCGATCGACATTACCTTTATGTTCTCAGCCGATTTTCAACTTAAAGGCCTCGCTCTCTGTTACTGATACAAGAAGCGGCCATTTACATAAAAGTCCTCCAATACGTGACCAAGAGCCATGCAGTGCCAACGCGCAGTGCTGTTCAGATGCTACCTTTATCTCTCAAGCCACTGACTGATTTAAACAAAAGCTACATTCTCGGATCAAAAGTATCGTGTCACTCCCATGTAATGCGGAATTGGGCACTAGGTATCACGAGAGGTGAACCTGCTGGTACAAAAAGTGTCAGGGAATATTTTGTTATTAGTTGAGAGGAAGCGATAGCAGAAAGGTCGATTACGACAGACGATTGACTTCGAATGTGGACTGGTCTGTGGATGTCACATGAGTCACAACTCCACCTGCGATATTTCAACCATTCTAAAGTTGCCCAAGTTCACTGTTGGCGAAGTTTTGCTGCAGAATCTTTAAACATATTCTCAACTCGAATACAAAAAACTTTCTTGAGACTGAGAAGCTTATGTCAACAAATCAGCATGGTTTTAGAAAGCATCGCTCGTGCGAAACTCAGCTTGCCTTCTCTCACATGATACACTGCGAACTATGGATAAAGGTCAACAGGCAGATTTCAAACTTCTAGATTTTCGGGAAGAATTTGACACGGTGCCCCATAGCATGCTGTTAAAGAAGGTGCGAGCGTATGGAGAAATTTCACAGATGTGTGAGTGGCTGGAGGACTTCGAGAACGTTATCGTCACGAGTGCACAGGGAAATGTGACAGGACCGCTGTTGTTGTATACATATATACATGATTTGGCGGACAGGGCGGGCAGCAATCTGCGATTCGTAGCTCATGATAAATGGCTAAATGGCTCTGAGCACTATGCGACTTAACTACTGAGGTCATTAGTCGCCTAGAACTTAGAACTAATTAAACCTAACTAACCTAAGGACATCACACATATCCATGCCCGAGGCAGGATTCGAACCTGCGATCGTAGCGGTCACGCGGTTCCAGACTGAAGCGCCTTTAACCGCACGGCCACACCGGCCGGCTGCTCATGATACTGCGGTGTGTCGTAAGGTGTCGCAATTGAGTGACTGTAGTAAGAGGACAGGCGACTTAGGCAACATTTCTAGTTGATGAGGTGAATGCCAGCTAGCCCTAAGTATGGAAAAATGTAAGTTAATGCGGATGAATAGGAAGAGAAAACTTGTAATGTTCTGTTACAGAGTTACTAGCGTCCTGCTTGACACAGTCAAGTCGTCGCAAAGCGATGTGAAATGGAAAGAGAATGTGATAACTATGATAGGGAACGCGAATCGTCGAATTCGGTTTAATGGGAGAATTTAGGGAAAGAATGCTCCTGTAAAGGGGTCCGCAGATGGGACACTGGTGAGAGCTATTCTTGAATACTGCTCGAGTGTTTGGGATCCATACGAGGTCGGACTGAAGGAAGATATCGAAGCAGTTCAGAGGCGGCCGCCTAGGTTTGTTACCGGTAGGTTAGAACAACACATAAGTTTACGAATATGCTTCGGGAACTCACATGGGAATACCTAGAGGGAAGGCAGCGTTCTTTTCGAGAAACACGACTGACAAAATTTAGAGAACCGAAATTTGAAACTGACTGCCGAACGATTCTGCTGCCGCCAACATACACTACTGGCCATTAAAATTGCAACACCAAGAAGAAATGCAGATGATAAACGGGTATTCATTGGACTAATATATTATACTAGAACTGACATGTGATTACATTTTCACGTAATTTGGGAGCATGGATCCTGAGAAATCATAAACCAGAACAACCACCTCTGGCCGTAATAAAGGCCTTGATACGCCTGGGCATTGAGTCAAACAGAGCTTGGACGGCGTGTACAATTACAGCTGCCCATGCAGACTCAACACGACACCACAGTTCATCAAGAGTAGTGACTGGCGTATTGTGACTAGCCAGTTGCTCGGCCATCATTGACCAGACGTTTCCAACTGGTGAGAGATCTGGAGAATGTGCTGGCCAGGGCAGCAGTCGAACATTTTCCGTATCCGGAAAGGCCCGTACAGGACCTGCAACACTGGATCGTGTATTTTCCTTCTGAAATGTAGGGTTTCGCAGGGATCGAATGAAGGGTAGAGCTTCAGGTCGTAACACATCTGAAATGTAACGTCCACTGTTGAAAGTGCTGTCAATGCGAACAAGAGGTGACCGAGACGTGTAACCAATGGCACCCCATACTATCACGCGCGGTGATACGCCAGTATGGCGATGACGAATAGACGCTTCCACTTCGCGTTCACAGCGCTGTCGCCAAACACGTATGCGACCATAATGCTACTGTAAACAGAAAATGGATTCATCTGAAAAAATGACGTTTTGTCATTCGTGCACCCAGGTTCGTCGTCGAGTACACCATCGCAGGTGCTCCTGTCTGTGATGCAGCGTCATCGGTAACCTCAGCCATGGTCTCCGAGCTGATAGTCCATGCTGCTTCAAACGTCGTCGAACTGTTCGTGCAGATGGTTGTTGTCTTGCAAACGTCCCCATCTGTTGACTCAGGGGTCGAGACGTGGCTGCACGATCCGTTACAGCCATGCGGATAAGATGCCTGTAATCTCGACTGTTAGTGATACGAGGCCGTTGGGATGCAGCACGGCGTTCCGTATTACCCTCCTGAACCCACTGATTCCATATTCTGCTAACAGTCACTGGATCTGGACCAACGCGAGCAGCAATGTCCCGATACAGTAAACAGCAACCGAGATAGGCTATAATCCGACCTTTATCAAAGTCAGAAACGTGATGGTACGCATTTCTCTTAATTACACGAGGAATGATAACAACGTTTCACCAGGCAACGCCGGTCAACTGCTGTTTGTGTATGAGAAATCGGTTGGAAACTTTCCTCATGTCAGCACGTTGTAGGTGTCGTCACCGGCGCCAACCTTGTGTAAATGCTCTGAAGAGCTAATCATTTGCATATCACAGCATCTTCTTCCTGTCGGTTAAATTTTGCGTCTGTAGCACGTCATCTTCATGGTGTAGCAATTTTAATGGCTAGTAGTGTGCATTGCATGCTAGAACTACGAAGATAAAATTCGAGAAATCAAGGCTCCTACGGAGGCATATATATAGTCGTTTTACCCTCACTCTATTTGCGAGTGGAACAGGGAAGCAAGTGACTTAGTAGTGGTACAGGTTCCCTCCACCACAAACTGTACAGTGGCTTGCGGAATATCTATGTTCATGTAGATGTAGACGTAGAATTGACAGTAAAGTGGAAATGCAAATGAACAACCACAGCTAACCCAGGAACAGTCATATATCACGAACTGGCGGACGGATACCGTCAAGCACTGCGGAGCGTTGTCGTAAAAAACGCATAAAATCAACGGAAGGAATCACTCGTGAGTTACAAACTACTATCAGAAGTCAAAGAAATACTGTTCGTAAGGAGTTAAAAAGAATGGGGTACAATGAGTGAGCAGCTGCATATTTCTGTAGTTATTACCAAGTGACGCTTGAGGGGGTATACAGGGCGTTGGCGCTGGTCAGTGGATGACTGGAATGATGACTCGCACTATGCCTTGTGGCATTCCCGTGGAAGGCTTTGGAATTCGGTGATGTCTAGAGAACATGATCTGCTATCATGAGTGGTGCCAACAGTGAAGTATGGACAGAGTGATGTTACAGTACAGGGGGATGTTTTTCGTGGTTATGGTGTGGTGTCATTTGAGCCGTGGTAAAAACCGCTGTTTCGAAGAGCGCGCCGCAGCGCGTTGTGTGAAGCAGTTGCCCTCCGTTTCTGGCGGTGGCGCCGCTGTGGCAATCGCAGCTTTGGTGTCTCCTTCTGGTGGGAAATGGGAAAGGTTGCCTGTTCACGTGCATTTAAGGTGCTCTATGAGCTCGCCAGTACGTCAGTCTGAACCCGTCGGGTCAGTCTGGTTCAGTCTCTCGTCCCCAGCTTGCTAGTCTGTCTCTCGCCCGCATTTGTGAGGCAGTTAGTGTCTGTCTGTCGTTCGGAGTGCCAGTATGTCTGTCGTTCGGATCAACCTTTAAAGCCGGTTGATCGATCGGTTGGTCGGTCGCGCACTGAGGCACGAGATGATTTGTCCGTCTTGAGCGTCGGCGCATGTGAAGTCGCCACGTGAGTCCATTGGGCCGCGCCTATGGCGAGGAATAGTGGCTTCGCGGTCGACACGAGAGCAACAGGAGTCAACCCACGACAGAGTCTGGCTGGTGCGAGCTGCGACACCGTGGTGTAACTGGTTCTCCAAGCGCTTCTGCTCCCCTTCAGATCTTGTGGAACTTGACTCGATCCTTTCCTGGGAAGTCGTTTTGCCAGTAGGCGTGTTTCCTCTACATGGTTGGATCCGGGCCACTATTTCCGCCGTCGTGTGTCTGGAAGTGAGTGGGAGACGCACCAGCACGGCAGCCGCGACAGAGCAGCAGTCGCAGATGGAGCAGCGGACAGTTGGTCGGTTGGTGCGGACCAGGAAAGACGGGAGATCGGCGCGCCCTCCTGCGTCCGTTGAAGCGGCTGGCAGCGGACGGTTCGGGAGAGCGATTTGGGGGTGCTGCGCCAGGTCTTCTCCAGAGATCGAAGTTTATTAAAAGTTAAGTGACTGGTCATATGTTGTGTGATTTAGTCTTGTTAAAATTTTACTTGTTTTCTTGGTCAGTCTCTCGTCCCTAGCTTGCTCGTCTGTCTCTTGTCTGCATTTGTTAGGCATTTAATTTCTGTCTGTCGTTCGGAGCTGCCTCTGTCGTGTCTGTCGGATTTGGTGTGTAAACGAAATTTTTGGTTCGAGTGTAACGGCCTAATACCTGAAATATGTTTTGATCTTGCCTATCATCTTGAGAGGGGGTATCTGTTTACCGTAGAGCATCTTAACCTTTTGTAGAATTTTATATAAGATTGCATTTCATGGGCTTTTATTTAAATGGTCATTTTAGTATATAAAGTTGCCACCCTTCCACCGTAAGACTTTTCTTAGAAGTTAAAATCAAGTTGCACCTTCGGTGGCAAGTTAATCTTTTAATTTTAGTGTTTGTACCATTTTCATCCCTCCTACGGGGTGCATAGTTCGTGTGGTTGTGTGAATTGTTAAAACGTTTCCTTTAAGGTAATCTGGTGTGTTGCAGTTGTGCACCGGTGTAGTCTTCCAGAGGTTATTGTGAGCGGTTATGACTACGGCCGTGTCAAAAGGGTGCGGCAAGGTTCTCAGCCCGAAAGCTCATGCACTCAAAAATTTGTTTCTTTCTGCCTCTGAATAAATTGTAACTTGATGTTTGGAGGGTGCTTTCTGCTTATAATTTTAAAATTTTTCTTAAAAAAAGGGGCTCTTACGAATAAAATTCACATTTGTTAAAAGCAATTTGATTTTTATTTCATCAGTTTCTCCCTGGCAACTACTTCCACGCTCACATAGCGTGATTAAATGTGTTAATGTTCTTGATGAATCGCTAGTAAATAAAGAAAAAGCTTTGAAAGTAATTTCACCGTTCATTGTGCTCAAGTAGACGATAATACAGAAGGATGTGAACTCATTTGCAGCAGTATGCACAATGAAGAAACAGTACAGAGTCCATAACTGTTTGTGTCAACTTGACAATATACACTTATTATCAAAAGGAAAGTTGCTACTCACCATATAGTAGAGATTCTGAGTCGCCGATCGGTACAACAAAAAGTCTGTCACAAACAGAGCTTTCGGCTATTAAGGCCTTCGTCAACAATAGATGTAGACTGTAGACACACACACATACACACACACACACACACACACACACACACACACACATGCAAGCACAGTTCACACACACGACTAGAGTCTTAGACAACTGAAGCCATGCTGCGAGCAGTAGCACCAGTGGATGATGGGAGTGGCGAGTGGTAGGGGGAAAGAGGAGGCCGGGACAGGGAGGGGGAGGGATAGTATGGCAGGGGTGGCGGACAATGAAGTGCTGCAGGTTAGATGGTGGGCGACGGAGAAGTGGAGAGGGGGGTGGAAGTAGCGGAAAAGGAGAGAAGTAAAAAAAGACTGAGTGTGATAGTGGAATTAATGGTAGCAACTTTCCTTTTCATTATATCTACATCTACATTTATACTCCGCAAGCCACCCAAAGGTGTGTGGCGGAGGGCACTATACGTGCCACTGTCATTACCTCCCTTTCCTGTTCCAGTCGCGTATGGTTCATCTACATCTACATTTATACTCCGCAAGCCACCCAACAGTGTGTTGCGGAGGACACTTTACGTGCCACTGTCATTACCTCCCTTTTCTGTTCCAGTCGCGTATGGTTCGCGGGAAGAACGACTGTCTGAAAGCCTCCGTGCGCGCTCGAATCTCTCTAATTTTACATTCGTGATCTCCTCGGGAGGTATAAGTAGGGGGAAGCAATATCTTCGATACCTCATCCAGAAACGCACCCTGTTGAAACCTGGCGAGCAAGCTACACCGAGATGCAGAAAGCCTCTCTTGCAGAGTCTGCCACTTGAGTTTGCTAAACATCTCCGTAACGCTATCACGGTTACCATATAACCCTGTGACGAAACGCGCCGCTCTTTTTTGGATCTTCTCCTCCGTCAACGCGATCTGGTACGGATCCCAAACTGATGAGCAATACTCAAGTATAGGTCGAACGATTGTTTTGTAAGCCACCTCCTTTGTTGATGGACTACATTTTCTAACGACTCTCCCAATGAATCTCAACCTGGTACCCGCCTTACCAACAATTAATTTTATATGTTCATTCCACTTCAAATCGTTCCGCATGCATACTCCCAGATATTTTACAGAAGTAACTGCTACCAGTGTTTGTTCCGCTATCATATAGTCGTACAATAAAGGATCCTCCTTTCTATGTATTCGCAATACATTACATTTGTCTATGTTAAGGGTCAGTTGCCGCTTCCTGCACCAAGTGCCTATCCGCTGCAGATCTTCCTGCATTTCGCTGCAATTTTCTAATGCTGCAACTTCTCTGTATACTACAGCATCATCAGCGAAAAGCCGCATGGAATTTCCGACACTATCTACTAGGTCATTTATATATATTGTGAAAAGCAATGGTCCCATAATACTCCCCTGTGGCACGCCAGAGGTTACTTTAACGTCTGTAGACGTCTCTCCATTGAGAACAACACGCTGTGTTCTGTTTGCTAAAAATTCTTCAATCCAGCCACACAGCTGGTCTGATATTCCGTAGGCTCTTACTTTGTTTATCAGGCGACAGTGCGGAACTGTATCGAACGCCTTCCGGAAGTCAAGGAAAATAGCATCTACCTGGGAGACTGTATCTAATATTTTCTGGGTCTCATGAACAAATAAAGCGAGTTGGGTTTCACACGATCGCTGTTTCCGGAATCCATGTTGATTCCTACAGAGTAGATTTTGGGTTTCCAAAAACGACATGATACTCGAGCAAAAAACATTTTCTAAAATTCTACAACAGATCGACGTCAGAGATATAGGTCTGTAGTTTTGCGCATCTGCTCGACGACCCTTCTTGAAGACTGGCACTACCTGTGCTCTTTTCCAATCATTGGGAACCTTCCGTTCCTCTAGAGACTTGCGGTACACGGCTGTTAGAAGGGGGCCAAGTTCTTCCGCGTACTCTGTGTAGAATCGTATTGGTATCCCGTCAGGTCCAGTGGACTTTCCTCTGTTGAGTTATTCCAGTTGCTTTTCTATTCGTTGGACACTTATTTCGATGTCAGGCATTTTTTCGTTTGTAGGAGGATTTAGAGAAGGAACTGCAGTGCGGTCTTCCTCTGTGAAACAGCTTTTGAAAAAGGTGTTTAGTATTTCAGCTTTACGCGTGTCATCCTCTGTTTCAAAGCCATCATCATCCAGGAGTGTCCGGATATGCTGTTTCGAACCAGTTACTGATTTAAAAAATGGTTCAAATGGCTCTGAGCACTATGGGACTCAACTGCTGAGGTCATTAGTCCCCTATAACTTAGAACTAGTTAAACCTAACTAACCTAAGGACATCACAAACATCCATGCCCGAGGCAGGATTCGAACCTGCGACCGTAGCGGTCTTGCGGTTCCAGACTGCAGCGCCTTTAACCGCACGGCCACAGCGGCCGGCAGTTACTGATTTAACGTAAGACCGGAACTTCCTAGGATTTTATGTCAAGTCGATACATAGAATTTTACTTCCGAATTCACTGAACGCTTCACGCGTAGCACTCCTTACGCTAACTTTGACATCGTTTAGCTTATGTTTGTCTGAGAGGTTTTGGCTGCGTTTAAACTTGGAGTGAAGCTCTCTTTGTTTTCGCAGTAGTTTCCTAACTTTGTTGTTGTACCACGGTGGGTTTTTCCCGTCCCTCACAGTTTTACTCGGCACGTTCCTTTCTAAAACGCATTTTACGATTGCCTTGAACTTTTTCCATAAAAACTCAACATTGTCAGTGTCGGAACAGAAATTTTCGTTTTGATCTGTTAGGTAGTCTGAAATCTGCCTTCTATTACTCTTGTTAAACAGATAAACCTTCCTCCCTTTTTTTATATTCCTATTAACTTCCATATTCAGGGATGCTGCAACGGCCTTATGATCACTGATTCCCTGTTCTGCACTTACAGAGTCGAAAAGTTCGGGTATGTTTGTTATCAGTAGGTCCAAGATGTTATCTCCACGGGTCGGTTCTCTGTTTAATTGCTCGAGGTAATTTTCGGATATTGCACTCAGTATAATGTCACTCGATGCTTTGTCCCTACCACCCGTCCTAAACATCTGAGTGTCCCAGTCTATATCTGGTAAATTGAAATCTCCACCTAAGACTATAATATGCTGAGAAAATTATATTGTTTCATTCCATCCTGGATTTTCCATTTTTGACAATACACTCTGTCATAAGGTTGCATCTGTTGGACAGTGGTTTGTAGACACTGACATTCCTGAAATGGACTGCCCTGCGCCGAGTCCAGGCCTGAACCTATTGGACCACCTTTGAGATGAATTAGGAAGTCGACTGTGCTCCAGACTTGAGCGTCTCACATCACTGTCTTCTCTGATTCCGACTGTTGAAGAATAATGGGCGGCCATTCCTCCACATACGTTCAAGCACCTCACTGGATGTGCCCCCAGCAGAGTTTAAGCCCTCATAAAGGCGAGGGGTGGACAGACTACACGCTAATGTCCACTCCGAATGTCCAGATACTTTTCATCCAATAGTTTATAAATATCAGCGCTCAGAATCACACGTCCAGCTTTGTAGTGACGTATCACTACACTGTGACCTTGCTTAATTTTTCACATATCGCAAAAGGAGAACGTTTTCATTGAATGCTGAGGTCTCGTCTCCTGTAAGAGAGAATTTTGCAAAGTCAGCAACAAACTCTAAAGTCCAAGAAGTTTGTCATTTTTCTTAGTTAACCGTTGTTGCCCTACGTTCCTTACCTTTGTTTCGCTGTCTACACTAAGGAAATGGCTATCTAATGTTTCAGTACATGGAAGAATATATAAGCACAGAACTGTCGCTGGGATCAGGCCTCATTCTCCTTGATGAAAACTATTTCTTCTGTAACGCAAGTGCCGGCCGGAGTGGCCGAGCGGTTCTAGGCGCTACAGTCTGGAACCGCGCGACCGCTGCGGTAGCAGGTTCGAATCCTGCCTTGGGCATGGACGTGTGTGATATCCTTAGGTTGGTTAGGTTTAAGTAGTTCTAAGTTCTAGGGGACTGATGACCTCAGAAGTTAAGTCCCATAATGCTCAGGCCATTTGAACCATTTTGTAACGCAAGTGGGAACTCTCGCTTCACCAAGCGGATGCACAGTGTACCTAATCCGTTAGCTTAAGGTCCGTGTGCTTAAGGTACGTGACTGTCATAAGTAGTGAGTAATTTCGTGCATGAGTTGACGATGTCGACGCACAGGTTCTAATTTGGTGCTAGACCATACAAAACTCCTCTCGGATGGCGTCAAGTAATGTTGTAGTTTATACGACCATTTTTCTGCCAGAAATACTACATCCATTATAATACATTGTCCGTAAGGCAGACGCGGTTAACCATAATCTCTGCCAGACACAATCAAATGCACAGCATTTACAAAATGTATACGCGTCCGTATATGAATACATTATGATACAGCAGATAACACTTGAAAAGCATGCATTAAACAAAGTCTTCGTAATACGCAGAGTTGAAAATCTGTAACTATTGAATAAGTCTTTCCTTTTTGATGTCTCGGATCCATTATTGGAGATCACTTCCTCTGGGTCAGCTGCAAATCTCTATCGATTTTGTAGAACATTTTACAGCGATGGCCAATGTGCTTACTCTATATACATTATTACGCTGAAGGCATTGTTCACGAAAGTGTCTTGTTTCACACCTTCTTTGGATGTGTGCTTTTGAAACTTAGAATGGTTTCTATGATGATAAATATATTTATTTGTTCATTCTGTCGACAGTACACTTTACATTAAAGCAAAACTCAGATTTTTATTTAAAGTTCTGTGAATGTATCTCACAAACGTCCCTACACTCTCTCTCAATTCAGAGTAGAGCAAATATATCAGTTAATCATTGTGTGTGCATACCCCAGAGAAAAAGTGAGTGCCTCTGAAACCGAACCACCACCAAACTATTGTCTTGATATTTATGCAAACCTCAGCGGCTTTATTGTCACCTACACTGCATTATTTTCTCTGTATTCACACTGCCTCATCCTAAAGGCTTATGGAGAAATATTTCGCCCTCATCACGTATATTTAAACTCTCTTTTTATTCTTGCTCTTTTATGCTAGAAGCACTCCGCAGTTTTAGTAGTTGTAAGGAAATGATATCTAAATCAAATCTTGGGAAAGATAAGCTCTACGCGATCTGTAGGAATATTAGGTGATACGGAATAAATACATTTAAAAATTGTACGTTAAAGCACATTGACTTATGTAATAGTATCATGGTAGAAAACTTAATTCAGCTGCGAACTAGAAACACAAACATTTCATATCATACTAGGAAAAATACAGAGATCGTTGACAACAGTACATCTGACCTGAAAGCTACAAGAACCGATAGCCAAGAGAATTTGTTGAGCACCTTTTCTCTTTTATTTACAAACTTTGCAACCCGTTACCATAACAGACACATGTACATTTTCTGTATTTCGTCACACATGATTTTATAGACTGTGATAAGGTGAATGTTTGTAAATGTAGAAAAAATAGCTGAAGTGGGTGCAACGATGTAAGCTGTTCTCTTGTTGAAAGGACTTCATCTTCATAGGACGGTTGCTTCTATCGTCTAAATCGAACTGTTTTTACTGAGTTGGATGCTATATAGATTGGTATTAGCTATATGTTTCCATATTAAAAACATGATACTTAGCTGAACTGTCTGTGGGTTCATGGTGAAACAGTCTGTGGGTTCATGGTGAAACAGGGTTATTATTACACAAGTGGATACACAGTCTACCGTATTTCACAAATTTTTACGTGACACGAACTACCTTTCCGGTTACAATTCGATATTCTAGTGGCCCAAAATAGTTATTCAAGGCCTTCGGTTGTACTTGGAATAGAGTCTTTATTAAATATTACATCTAAAAAGATGAACTGTGTTTTTAGGACTAGTGCAAAACGGACTTTAACATACTGGCGTTAGCCCGCCATGCTAGCTAGCTTCCCGAGCTGGAGGGCGTGCCGGTCCCCAGCACGAATCCACTCGTAGGATTAGTGTCGAGGTCCGGTGTGCCGGCCAGCCTGTGGATGGTTTTTAAGGCGGTTTTCCATCTGCCTCGGCGAATGCGGGCTGGGTCCCCTTATTCCGTCCGCATCAGTTACACTACGTCGGCGACCGCTGCGCAAACAGTCTCCACGCACGCGTACACCATAATTGTTCTACCACGCTAACATTTAGGGTTACACTCGTCTGGTATGAGACGTTCCCGGGGGGGTCCCTGGAAGTCGAAGCGCACAGTAACTCTAGGTTCTGTGTGGGGCGGCGGTGGGGCGGGTGGACTGTTGTGGGGTTGTGAACCACTGAGGGCTACGCCGGGACGAAGCCTCTCGGTCATTTTTAGGTTCCCGGTTCAATACACAATAACCAATACACAATACTGGCGTTGATGATTTTCTTTGTTTAAAGAACAGTCGATACAAGGTAAGTGAGGAAGTTCCGTGAATGTGACAGCATGTCATTACCATCCAACAAAACTAGTTCGTCCTCTTACGTCCATACTACTGATATACAAGGTGATATTTTCCACCGCGTACAAACTGTAGGGATTGATTTATAGTAGGATACAGAATAAAGAAATGTCTAAGGAACTTCGGCAATGCACGGTTTCCATGCTAGAGACCATTTATTCAGTAATATTTTGTTACAGAGACTGCGGTATAATACGCATTGTACTATGCAGCCACAGTTACAGTATGCATGATTTCCTCCTAGAAGGTCGTACTGTTCCTCTACGTCAGGGGCGGGCAAACGTTGCACGCGGCTCATGAGCGCACAGCGCTGCACGTGTGCTGCTCGCGTGCAGGCGTCGACTGGGGCAGTGGCGGCAGCCGGCAGGTTGCGGCAGTGTAGTGCCAGGCTAAGCTGCGGACGTTGATGCGTAGCGACCACTACATAGTGAACGTTGTATTTCAAGAACCGGAAAATGCAGAGTGAAACAAGGAAACGGAGAAGTGGAGATTTGCTATCTTTTAAAAAGTAATGGGAGAATCATTTTTTCTTTGTGCAAAAGTGTGAAAATTCGAAATGTTTAATATGTGGCAGTATTCTCGCTGCTCAGCAGAAGTTTGGTATTGAAGGCCATTATAACAATTTTCAGAAGGACGAGTACAATTTATTGTCGGATTCTGAGCGGATGGGGAATTTGACTGAGCTTAAGAAGAGCGATCTGACGATACCAGATGAATCTGTTCGTAGTTGCTGTTGTCACGAGAGATCTGCGACTTTCTTTCCCCATGTCTCTCATCTAACTGATTTAACATTTTATGGAGCACTGTTTTCAGTTTTTCAGGACGACAACAATGATAGCCCAGCGGTACGTACAGGTATAAGATTGCGCTTAATATAGCGAGTGCTGGAAAACCATTTGCTGAATTAGTAAGTGTCGGTTAAGAGCAAACATCAGAGATGAAAATTTAAGTAACTGTTTGCGTTTGTCTGCAAGTAGAAATTTTGTTCCACTCCACCTGTGATAATTAAATAAAACGTATCGTAGGTAATAGGTACTCTTTCAAACCACGATATCTTTCAAGCACTCCTACTAACCTTATTCCTTCATTCAATAAAGCAAGCTAGGAAACAAAATGCATTGCACAGGAAGGAGCGGACAGAAGGTATGGTGGGGAGATAAGCGGGTGGCCAGCATGCCCCTGTGTGCACGCAGAACACCTGTTAACTGCACGCGTGCAAGTGCACCGCACACGTGCAGGATTCCTGCCCGCCCCTGCTCTACGTCATGTCCTAGCGCCCTCTCCGGCCATGGCAATTGGTAATGTTGTGTCCGATTCACTTGTCTTACTACTCATCTTGCAGTGAAAGTGATACAGCGTTGTACACAATGTTTCCGTATTCGAACCGAGAGTTGGCCGACATGGTTTCTACTTACGAAAAGGCAAATGGCAACAGGCGACGGGCAGCAAGGTTGTATCAGGAGACCTATCCCCACCGACAACAACAGCATTCAGTGTTTGCAACAGTGTTTCGCCGTCTGTCTGAGACAGGGTCGTTTCAGGAAGCAGGAAGTCATGAAGGACGTACCCGAGATGTTCGGACACCAGGCTTGGAGGAAAAGGGCGACCGCCGTGTCAGTACCAGGGAGTTGGCCCGCCAGCAGAGGGTAAGCCAGACGAGCGTGTGGAACATTCTTCATGACAATTGCCACTACCCTTATCACTTACAGCATGTGGAGGGCTTACTAGCGACAGACTTTCCACATCGGGAGCAGTTTTATCACTGGTCTCTTCACAAGGCAACCGCGATTCCGGGATATGTATCATCCATCCTATTCACAGACATATTTACGCTGACAGATATCTTTAACTTTCATAACAATGATCTGTTGAATAGTATGCAGAGCCCCCATGGTATAGTGACACTGAATGACCAGCATCGGTGCAGCCGGAATTTTTGGGCCGGGATAATGGGCGACCGTATTTTGGGACTGGTCTTCCTTCCACGTCTCAGGCCGGAACTATTGACGTTTCTCGCTGCGAATTTGCCTCCCCTGCCGGAAGAAGTGTCACTGATGATTCGAAGGGTTACCTGGTTGCTACATAATGGTTCAAATGGTTCAAATGGCTCTGAGCACTATGGGACTCAACTGCTGTGGTCATAAGTCCCATAGAACTTAGAACTACTTAAACCTAACTAACCTAAGGACAGCACACAACACCCAGCCATCACGAGGCAGAGAAAATCCCTGACCCCGCCGGGAATCGAACCTGGGAACCCGGGCGTGGGAAGCGAGAACGCTACCGCACGACCACGAGATGCGGGCATAATGGTTCTCCAGCCCACTTGGCCATTAACGTCAGGACGCATCTCCACCATCTCTTCCTTGGTCGATGGATCGGACGACTGGGTCCAATTGCATGTCCTGCTCGTTCACTGGATCTGAACCCGTTCGATTTCTGGTCATGGGGCCATCTCAAAAGTATCGTGTATTCAGAGCCAGTTCCAGACGTGAAGACAATGGAGCAGCGTATTCACTCCGCCTTTGACACTCTTCGTATGCTGCCTGGCCGTTGTGAACGTGTGAGACGGAACATCCTACGGTGCGTACACGTATGCGTTGAGGCACATGGAAACCATTTTCAACTGACTGTAACGGTGGTTGCATGATACAGGGCGTATTATACCGCAGTCTCTGTAGCAATGAGTGATTGAATAAATGGTCTCTAGCATGGAAAACAAGCATTTCCGGATAAAATTTACAAAGAACGTGGCGGCATGGGCCCACTTATGAACATGACGTCGAACCCACTGGCCAGAATGCACACACAGGTTTGGTTGGGAAGGGTGTCATACAGACAATGTGTTCTCTTCTGAGGCAAGACTGCCAACAACTGTTGTTTCTCTTCTTTGATATCCTGGGCGAGGAGTCGAGGAGTCGAGGTACGAGCTGGTCACACACATGTTCAATCGTGGAAAGATCTGAGGGTCTTGTGAAATATCGTTGTGTCCTCAGAGTTCCGTCAAGCACAGCGAACCATGTGCTGATGCCATACCTGATGGCATGACACCGCGCAACACGATGACACCAGGAGTGATACCGCTGCGCCTGTCCAGAACGCTGGAAGAATGGGACCTCTCCCCAGGTAACCACCACACTCGCCGATGGCGGTCATCCGGGGCACTTCACAACCGTGATTCATCGCTGAACACAATGTGTGGCCATTCATCAACAACTCACGCTTGCAAGTCATAGCACCATACCAACCGCTGTCGGGTGTGTTGCGATGTTAACGGCTTTCTAGACATGGGACAGTTATCCATAGTCCGGCTGCCGATGGTCAGCGCGGAATGACCAGAGAGTTACGTATAGTCCATTACTTGTTCTCGGACGTCAGACGTAAATGTGAAGCGGCTAACATATGCTTGGTGCGCAGGCGCCTCTCCCTCGTGGTGGTGAGGGTTTGGTGACCACATCCATGGCGACGAGTATGCAGGCCGTCGCGTTCACATGCAGTCCAGCATCAGTCTACAGTGAAACCCTAATACCATAAAAATCAGAGTATTGCACGATTCAGCCAACCAACCAAACGGGCGTCCACAATGAAGAACCTCTCAAACTCTTTCGCCAGGTGGTGATAACGCTGTCTCGCACCAGTTCGCTGCAGCTCCGTGCCCTTCACAGCAATAACTCAATATCTGACGCTGCTGATATCTCTAATTTATCCCACCAGTGATTTTGGTCGGTCTGAGTAAAATGTTGTAAGTTTTCTAATCAGGGTACACTACAAGTGTGTGACTATGCAGAAACATTTTGGAAATGGTATGTATTGTACCTCCTGATACGACTGTTTAATCAAACACTCTTTACGGCTTATTTGAAAACCGACGATCTCTGCGATCTCTGAGGAAGGTGCCTCGAGTTCTCAAATGGCTCTGAGCACTGTGGGACTTAACAGCTGAAGTCATCAGTCCCCCCAAAAAATTGGAACTACTTAAACCTAACTAACCTAAGGACATCACACATATCCATGCCCGAGGCAGGATTCGAACCTGCGACCGTAGCGGTCGCGCGGTTCCAGACTGAAGCGCCTAAAACCGCTCGGCCACTCCGGCTGGTCTCGAGTTCTCAGAACATCTAAAATGAACATCAGACGGCCTCCATTAAGTACTAAGCATAAAATTTCCAGTGCGTTAGAGGTCGGAAGTCGGAAAGTGGATTGGCTTGCCTCGGTCTACCTTTAATAACACCATAAAATACAAAGTTTCCATAGTATTTCAATATTCTGCAGGGCACTGAATTATGTATAAGAACTTTCAGAAGTGTCACGGAATGGATCAAACGTATTTCTGTTAAATTATTCCTTTAGCAGACGATTATTAAAAAGAAAAGCTCGTGCCTTTACCACAAAACTGGGAATAAAAAATGTATCAACGAGCAAGGGTTTTTATTGGTTTCCAGAACGCAAAATAGCCCGGTACTTTTTAAAATGGCCGAGGAAAGCAAAACTGCAGATCAGGGTGTGTACAGTTAGTGGACTGATGATATTTACGCAAGAGTAAAATTCAGATGACAGTTTGCAGTACTAAAGTGGTTGGTTTGCTTCTCACGTGCCTTGCGGGTAAAACCCTAACGCTAAAGTGAGAAGACTGCCGTAGAGGTAGACAAAGCACTGTTCTTCTCTGCACGAGCGTGACAAAAGCAAATAAACTGCTTCTCGCCGACGGAAAACCAAGATGACGCTTCATATGTAACTATTCTATTCTATTGCACGTCCGTTTAATGTGCCGTGGGTCTCTTTCCATACGAGACTACGGGTACGCCCAGCTTGCAGGCTCACACAGTCCGTGACTAACACCAAACCGGTAACTATGTTCTCAGTCTACAGTAGTACTGATGCTAACAAACCCGACCTTGTTGGCAAGGCAAACGTCCAATGATACACTTCCCTTGAAAAATATTCACAGACGCTTTCTCGTTCATTCGCAAAATCTGTACACTTTCGATTCACGGTACTGTGATTAATTTGTCACCGGAACATCCTTGACTAATTAGCTAGCCACATGAATTTTTTCTCGTCCTTAGTTCTCTGTTAAAATACGTTTGTCTCATTTAAATATTTTGGCTTTAGTATTACCTTTTTATGATAGTTTTTTCGTTGCAGTAGATACTACGGTGTAAAATATATAGCAGTATCCTAAATAAGAGACTTTCTATCTTTGATACAATTTTATCAGACGGTCGAATAGGTTCTAGAAAAGGACCACCTAGTACTGGTGATACTTATACAATAGAACAACTGGTAGAAAAGGAGAGGATTTAGCTTAGAGACGTACAAAGCGTTTGTAGACTACGAAAAAGCTTTAGACAAAATTAATAGCCACCTGTTGTGCAGAGTATGAAAATGTGTAGAATATGAAGAAAAAGGCTTCGTGATGGAACTAATTATCTCTGTAAACCGTCTTCGCAAAAAGACAAAAATTTTAATCGCAGGTGGAGATAATCTGTATCAGTAATTAGCGACAACATAAGGCACTAGGCAGGGATATGGCTTGTCTCCAGTTCTAATCAACATCTACACAAATGACCCAGTCAGTGCTTGGAAACAAAATATAACCTACGACATAAAGATAAACAGGGAAAAGTATTCGATACGGTATGCTTACTATCAAATAACAATTCAAGGAATTGAAGACATTCTTATCACCGTAATTTCATTGCTTCTATATATAACATGAACATCTCAGTTGATAAAAGATTATGGCGATCAAGAGAAAATAGTGAATATGATCTAAAACAACTATGGAAAATAATGTCATACAGGAACAGGTAACCCACTTTCACTATCTCGGCTGTGACGTGGGATGAAATTACGACAGCAACTGAGACACTGATGTCACATGGATATCAAGACCACTTGAGGTACGAAGCAAACCATAATTCTACACTGAAGAGCGAAAGAAACTGGTATAGTCATGCGTAATCAAATACAGAGACATGTAAACAGGCGCTGCGGTCGGCAACGCCTATATAAGACAGCAAGTGTCTGGCGCAGTTCTTAGATTGTTTACTGCTCCTACAATGGCAGACTATCGAGATTTAAGCGAGTTTCAACATTGTGTTATAGTAGGCGCGCGGGCGATGGGACATAGAATCTCCGAGGTAGTGATGAAGTAGGGATTTTACCTTACGATCATTTCACGAGTATAGCGTGAATATCAGGAATCTGGTACAACATTAAATCTCCGACATCGCAGCGGGCGGAAAAAGATCCTTCAAGAACGGGTCCAAAGACGACTGAAGAGAATTGTTCAACGTGACGGAAGTGCAACCCTTCTGCAGATTGTAGCAATTTTAATGCAGGTCCATCAACAAGTGTCGGGCATAGTGGTCGTTTTGCCATTTTGTGGAAATTGAATTGTCTGAGGTACTTTATATGATCCTAAGATGATGACATTAATCTGAATTATAACTCAGTAGTTGGTGACTGTAATCACTGATTTCTATGCAATTCCGTCTACTGCGATTCGGGGTAAAAAATATGAATACCTTAACCTGTTAACATTGCCTGGCTCTCCCCTACTCCATTTTCTTCCTATCACTTTTCATTCTCCTGTCTTCCAAAGCTTATCTCCAACTTTCCGATCTCATTTCCAGCTCCTTCTTTTGGTGCTACGAAACATTAAGTCATCTCCGAATATACACTGAAGTGCCAAAGGATCTGGTATAGGCACGCGTATTCAATTACAGGTATATGTAAACAGGCAGAATACGGTGCCGTGGGCAGCAACACCAATATAAGACAACAAGGACCTGCTACAATGGCAGGTTATCAAGATTTAAGTGAGTTTGAACATGATGTTATAGTAGGGGCACGAGCGTAGCTATGAAGAGGGGATTTCGCCGTAGGACTATTTCGCGAGTACACAATGAATATCAGGAAAACGGTAAAACATAAAATCTCCAACCGCCGCGGCCGGAAAAAATGCTGTAAGAACTGGACCAACGGCGACCGAAGACAATTGTTCAACCATTTCGCAAATTGCTGCTGATTTCAGTTCTGAGCCATCAACAAGTGTCACCGTGCGAACCATTCAACGAAACATCATTGATATGGCCTTTCGGAGTCGAAGGCCCACTCGTGTACCCTTGATGACTGCACGACACAAAGCATTACGCTTCGCCTGGGCACGTCAGCACAGACGTTGGACTGTTCGTGATTGGAAGCATGTTGACTGTTTGGACGAGTCTCGTTTCAAATTGTATCGAGCGGATGGACGCGTGCGGGTATGGTGGCAACCTCATGAATCCATGGACCCTTTGTGTCAGCAGGGGACTGTTCAAGTTGGTGGAGGCTCTGTCATGTGTGGGTCGTGTGCAGTTGGAGTGATATGGGACCCCTGATACGTGTAGACACGACTCTGACAGGTGACACGTACGTAAGCATCCTGTCTGACCACCTGCATCCATTCATGTCCATTGTGCATTCCGACGGACTTGGGCAATTCCAGCAGGAAAAAGCAACACCCCATACATCCAGAATTGCTGCTGAGTTTCTCCACGGACACTCTTCTGAGTTTAAACACTTCCGCTGGCCACCAAACTCGCCAGACATGAACATTATTGAGCATACCTGGGATGCCTTGCAACGTGCTGTTCAGAAGATACCTTACCCCGCTCTTACGAATTTATGGACAGCCCTTTAGGATTTATGGTGTCAGTTCTCTCCAGCACTACTTCCGACATTATCCGAGTAGCATCTGCGTCGTGTTGCGGCACTTCTTCGTGCTCGCCGGCGTCCCTACACGATATTGGGCAGATGTACCAGATTCTGTTGTGACTTGGCAAGACAGCCAAGTCACAATGCGAGGATGCCGAAAGGCACGCGTTAAGCTCACGCAGACTGGCGTGAGGTCTGGAACAGTTAAGGTTTTTTATAGTAGCAAATAAAGTACGTAGTTGATTTAATACTTAACTTTAATCCATAATTGGTGAACATCGGTCTGACGGTACAGGCTTTACAAGATACATATCAAATGTGAATGGCGCCTTGCTAGGTCGTAGCAATTGACGTAGCTGAAGGCTATGCTAACTATCGTCTCGGCAAATGAGAGCGTAATTTGTCAGTGAACAATTGATCGCAACGTCGGCTGTACAACTGGGGCGAGTGCTAGGAAGTGTCCCTAGACCTGCCGTGTGGCGGCGCTCGGTCTGCAATCACTGACAGTGGCGACACGCGGGTCCGTCGTATACTAGCGGACCGCGGCCGATTTAAAGGCTACCACCTAGCAAGTGTGGTGTCTGGCGGTGACACCACAGATTCTTTGGTTCTTCGGTGTACAATAGGTTAAATGATCTACTTAAAAATTTGAAACAGTAACTACGTAGTTTTCACAGATAACATGAAGACGGCGATCACATCGAAATAAGCCTATTGTAATAAATAATAAATTGAAACATAGCAGTGTCTTTGGCCTCACAGCGTAATGTAGCTATGCCTTTATACGTCAGTGAACTTGATAACAAGATCCAAAAATTTAAGGCAATGCGTGGAACGATAAGAAATTCGCTGCAGAAAGACATACAGACAAAGTGTTTCAAAGTCATAGCAGTACCTACTATATGGGTCTAAAATCAGGGCGCCATCGCACAAAATATGACCAGGATCTAGGATGCGGAAATGAGATTTTCCCGCAGGTGTTAAAGGACATTAGGTTTCAATTACAACTTGATTCACTCCACAATAAAATGTACCTACACAAAAACAGATGGTGAAGAAGACAGAGGTTAAGACCGTGGAAAAAATGTCTGGACCGTATTGACTGGAGATAGTGAAATAGCATAATCCATGAAGGGAGGAGAAGAGGATGAAGAAGAAGAAGAAGAAAATATCGTGGGTCTCCAACATCAAGCCGCCTGGCAACTATTAGACTTCTGACCATTGTTGTATGGCAGGATAAAAAACCTTTTTGATAAAGCGTTAAGTTTGGCTAAGAATGCCTGTCGTTGCGTAACTTGAGATAATCTGTGTTGGCTAGACCTCGTCGGCATTGGTATGTTACATGCTACAGTGAAGCAAAGAGCAGCCATTTGTTGTTACTGCTGAATTTGTCAGTGTTATACGCTTAATTGATTAATCATGATTTATTATCATCTTGCTCCGAGACTATTTTGAAAAGTGACATCAACATCCAAGCATCAATGGGACTACAGCTACTGTTTTTTGTTAATTCTTTTACTTGCCAAGTATTTGTAATCAATGTTGTTGAACACAGAGGACAGATTTTTCAAGTAAGGACAGAAGATTTTATGATCCTCAAAACGATATTGTGGTGAACTCCAATGTTCTTTGTGGGACTTCTAGATTATAGTTGGCCGAAAATAATTTCTTTAAAAACAACTTTTTTCTAGTTTTATAGATTTCCAGAAGACATTTGACACCGCTCCTCACAACAGACTTCTAATCAGATTGCGGGCTATGGAATATCGCATCACTTGTGTAACTGGGTTCGTGATTTCCTACCAGAAAAACCACAAAATGTAGCAATCAACGGAAAAAGATCGCGTAAAAACAGAGGTGGTATCTGGCAATCCCTGAGGAAGTGTAAAAGGCCTTCTCCTGTTTCTAATCTATATAAACGATTTAGAATACAATTTGAGCAGACCTCTTAGATTATTTGCAGATGACGCTGTAATTTACCGTCTAGTAAAGTCTTCACAAGATCAAAACCAACTGCAAAATGAATTAGACCCTAGACTTGTACGTTGAAAGGTGTGGCAGTTGTCTCTGATTGAGAAAAAATGCGATGTCGTCAACATGAGTAGTAAAAGAAATCCGTTACACTACTTAAATTGGAATGATCACATAGATCTTATTGTAATGATGCCAAACAAAAGATTGCGTTTCATTCGCAGAATTCTTAGAAAGTGCGACAGGTCTGCTACATAGGCTGCCTACATTACTCTCGCTCGTCCTCTGTTAATGTACTGCGGTGCTTTACGGGGGGAAGAGATGAGATTGGCGGAGAACATCGAAAAAAGTGCAAAAAAGCGCTTTTTATTATAGCGAAGTAGGGGCTATAGTATCATGCTTATGATAAACAAATATATATATTACGAAAAATATACCTATTCAAAAAAGCACATATATTCACTTGACGCCTTCCTGAGAGACAATCTCCACCTCTTCCAAATTAATATTGTAAGTGTAGACCAGGTGTGGCTTCAATTCATAGAAATAGTATCGGCAGCAATTTCGAGGTTTATAACAGATAAATTAATAAACAAATGAATTGGTCCACCTTGGCACACAGAACGGGTCAAAACACTGTTTTAGAAACAACGGAAGAAACATACCACATTACAGAATCTCGAAACTTAGCGCGGACTTCAATGCGAGATGCTTATAACAGTTTCCACAACGAAAATTTGTCTCGAAACCTGGCAGAAAATCCAAAGAGATTCTGGTCGTATGTGAAGTAAGCTAGCGGCAAGACACAATCAGTGCCTTCCCTTCGCGACAGTAATGTAGATACTATCGAAGACAGTGTTGCCAAAACAGCGTTACTAAACACAGCTTACCGAAATGCCTCCACAAAAGAAGACGAAGTAAATATTCCAACATTCAAATCAAGAACAGTTGCCAACATGAATTATGTGGGAGTAGATATCCTCGCAGTAGTGAAGCAACTTAAATTGCTTAATAAAAGCAAGTCTTCTGGTCCAGACTGTATACCACTCAAGTTCCTTTCACAGTATGCTGATGCATCAGCTCTATAGTTAACAATCATATACAACCATTTGCTCGACGAAAGATCCATACCCAAAGACTGGAAAGTTGCACAGGTCACACCAACATTCAAGAAAGGTGGTAGTAGTAATCCAGTAAATTACCTGCCCGTATCATTAATGTCGATATGTTACAGGATTTTGAAACATATATTGTGTTCCAACATTATGAATTACCTCGATGAAAACGGTCTATTGACACGCAGTCAACACGGATTTAGAAAAGATCGTTCTTCTGAAACACAACTAGCTCTTTACTCGCATGAAGTGCCGAGTGCTATTGACATGGGATTTAAAACTGATTCCGTATTTCTGGATTTCCGGACGGATTTGACCACATAAGCGGCTTGTAGTGAAATTGCGTGATTACGGAATATCGTCTCAGTTATGTGACTGGATCCGTGATTTCCTGTCAGAGAGGTCATAGTTCGTAGCACTTCACGGGCCCTTTGCTGTTAATTATCGATATAAACAATTTGGGAGACAATCTGAGCAGCCCTCTTAGGTTGTTTCAGATGACGCTGTCGTTTATCGACAAGTAAAGTCACCAGAAGATTAAAACAAATAGCAAAACGATTTAGAAAAGATACCTCTATGGTGCGAAAGTTAGCAATTGACGCTAAATAACGAAAAGTGTGAGGTCATCCACATGAGTGCTAAAAGGAATCTTTAAACTTCTGTTACACGATAAATCAGTCAAATCTAAAGGCCGTAAATTCAACTAAATACGTAGGAATTACAATTACGAAAAATTTAAATTAGAAGGAACACACAGAAAATGTTGTGGGGAAGGGTAACCAAAGACTGCGATTTATCGGCAGGACACTTAGAAAACGTAACAGATGTACTAAGGAGACTGCCTACACTACGCTTGTGCATCCTCTTTTAGAATACTGCTGCATGGTGTCGGACCTTACGAGATAGGATTGGAAATTTGTGGTAATGTCTTATGGGACTAAACTGTTGAGGTCTACGATCCCTGTCTGTATGTCGTATGTTGTATGTTAACCGGGGACCTAGAAACGACGGAGAGGTTCCGTCCCTGCGGCAGCCACAGTGGTCCACAACCCCACGACGACTACCGCAGTCCACTTCACCCATCCGCCACCCCACACCGAGCCCAGGGTTATTGTACGGTTTGGTTCGGCCCCCAGTCGCCACCCCCCCTCCCCCCCCTCCCCCCCCCCCCCGCCATGGAACGTCTCACACCAGACGAGTGTAACCCGTATGTTTACGTGGTAGAGTAATGGTTGTGTACGCGTACGTGGAGAACTTGTTTGCGTAGCAGTCGCCGACATGGTGTAGCTGAGGCGGAATAAGGGGAACCAGCCCGCATTCGCCGAGGCAAATGGAAAACCGCCTAAAAACCATCCACAGACTGGACAGCTCACCGGACCTCGACCCAAGTCCGCGGGGCGGATTCGTGCCGGAGACCAGGCGCTCCTTCCCGCACGGATCCCTAAGCTTACAAACTACTTAATCTAACTTTAACTTACGCTAAGAACTACACACACCCATGCCCGAGGGAGGACTCGAACCTCCGGCGGAAGGAGCCGAGCGAACCGTGACAAGACCCCGTAGACAACGCGGCTGTCCCGCGCGGCAGATAGTATTGACGGAGTACATCGAAAAAGTTCAAAGCAGGGCAGCACGTTTTGTATTATCGCGAAACAGGGGAGAAAGTGTCACTGAAATGATACAAGATTTGGGATGTGACATCATTAAAACAAAGGCGTCTTTCGTTGCAGAGGAATCTTCTCACGAAATTCCGATCCCCAACTTTGTCCTCTGGACGCCAAAATATTTTGTTGACGCCAACATACATAGGGAGGAATGATAATCCTGATGATATAAGGGAAATCAGAGTTCGCACGGAAATGTGTAAGTGTTCGTTCTTTCGGCGCGTTATACGAGATTGGAATAATAGAGAACTGTGAAGGTGTTTCGATGAACCCTCTGGCAGGCACTCAAATGTGATTTGTAGAGTATCTTTGTAGATGTAGATGGAGTGGCAATAATTTTTAAAAAAGGCGTTGCGGCTAGATATTTTCACAAAATTTTAGTCATCAACTTTCTGCGTTGGTGGCTGGGCGTCTGTCTCCGTGATGGCAGTAAGCGGCTTTTACCGCCACAAAAAAAAAAAAAAAAAAAAAAAAAAAAAAAAAAAAAAAAAAAAAAAAAAAAAATGTTCAAATGTGTGTGAAATCATATGGGACTTAACTGCTAAGGCAGGGGCGGGCAGGAGTTCTTCACGTGTGCGGTGCACATGCACATGTGCAGTTAACAGGTGTTCTGCGCGCACACTGGGGCAAGCTGGCCACCCGCTTCTCTCCCTTCCCCGCCATATCGTCTCACCGCTTCTTCCTTTGTAATGCGTCTTGTTTACTGGCCTGCGTTATTGAATGAAGGAATAAGGTTCGTAGGAGTGCTTGAAAGTAATTGTGGTTTGAAAGAGTACCTATTACCTACGATACGTTTTATTTAATTATCACAGGTGGAGTTTACAATACGTTTAATGTCTGCTACAAAATTTCTACATACAGACAAACGCAAACAGTTACGTAAATTTTCATTACTGATGTTTGCTCTTAACCGAGACTTTCATAACAGAAAAAAATTTCTCACAAACGTATGTCGAGCCAAACATTGACATTATCTTCATGGCTTCACGATGGAGACGAGGAAACTCTTGCTGTGGAAAGTCGTGATAAAAATCTATTACACGTCTTGCCAAAAGGAAGTTGTCTCTCAGACGAGAATTACGCTGTAGATCTATTCTATTCCATTTGCAAACTGGGATGAATATCATCTACAGAAACAGCAGATTGTCTCGAGAACTATTCAAAACCTTAGGATAAGTAAGATATATCCCCAAATCGCTTGAGAAATTCCTCTTTTATTGCACCAAGAACGGCAACATACTGAAATTTATTATAATGGCGTTCAATATTAAACTTCCGCTGACCAGCCAGAATACTGTCACATATTATACATTTCCAATTTTCACAGTTTTTGCACAGAGAAATAAATGATTCTCCCATTCATTTCTAAAAGATAGCAAATCTCCAAGTCTCCGTTTCCTTCATTCACTCTGCATTTTCCGGTTATTGAAATACAACGTTCACTACGTAGTGGTCGCTTCGCTTCAACGTCCGCATCTTACCTGGTACTACACTGCCGCAACCTGCTGGCTGTCGCCACTGCCCCTGTCGACGATTGCACGCGAGCAGCACACGTGCAGCGTTGTGTGCTCATGAGCCGCGTGCAACGTTTCCCCGCCCCTGTGCTAAGGTCATCAGTCCCTAAGCTTACACACTACTTAACCTAAATTATCCTAAGGACAAACACACACACCCATGCCCGAGGGAGGACTCGAACATCTGCCGTGACCAGCCGCACTGTCCATGACTGCAGCGCCTTAGCCTGCTTCCTTTCTTTAATCTCATTTTTTGTTCGTTTTCGTTCGTTGCATCTGCTCCGGGCGGACGTCGTAAGACATACGTTTAAGTTCTTTGTTGATCGATTGACTCAGTTTTGTTTGTTACTGAGGGCACCTAACCCTCTGACCGAACACGCTGAGCTACCACGCCGCTCGACTAATCCCGCGTGGCTTTACCGGCACCGGTCCAACACTTAGCGGCTCACCGTTACTTGTGTCCGAGTGATTCTAATATAACATGGTTACTTTAAAGACGTTTAGAAGGAGATGAAGGTGGACGGGACGAGTTAGATTTACGACACAGTATTGTAATTTAATTATTCAGAGGTGCAAAGGCTCTGGCGGATGATAGCAGGAATGTTTTTACTAGATCGATGATGGATGTTGATTGAAAAACTAAGAAAAAAGGAAGAAAAGTTGCTGTTTATGTTCACAACTGTTCTGGACCCCTGAATTTACCAAATTCAAGAGCTTGAAAGTAATATTTTACTGGCAGTACCACCGGTAAGCTCCACTCTTCATACATAGTATTACTTATCAGAAAGATATCGTCAGAAGCATTCTGAGTTGCCTGAAGGACACTGAACCAGAGATAAACGTGCTCTTTGTCTTTCTATTGGCCAAGGACGGCATGGTGTGCTAGAAGCGACATTACTACGCTCGTCGTTTAATAAATAGTGCCTCAAAAACATTTTTTTTTTAACAGCCGTTAGCACATACAGGACAATGTACCTTTAGGTGCATGGAATCTGCTGTTTCTTCTGCACGTGTGCAGAGTTTCAAACATTTCCGACAGGGAGCAGGTCCGTAGTGAACTATCAAAATGGTGTCTCTGCAATACACTTGTTACAAGCAATGTGGTGCAATTTAATTCTTGCTCGAGCTAAGTTGTGATCATCCATATACGTTTGTCTGCAGTGTACGGTAAGGATGGAACTGACAGGGGTATTCTTTCGGGATGGGTAAAGACAGTTAAAAGCTTCAGGAAGCGGAGAAACTATGCTGCATAGTCGACCACGTTCGGGACGTCCCGTTACAGCCATTGTTCCACAGCGACGTTGAATTACACGAATGTCATTATTCGTACAGACGAGCGCGTGAAAATCGAGAACTGACTCTACAGGTGTTGATAAATACTGAGAAAGCATGTGCAGCGGCTGACACTCTTCAAAGGAGTGCTCAAGATGGGTTCCACGAATGCTCACAACACGCCGCAATGCACTTTAGGTGGAGTGGTTTGAGACCAACACAGAGGTCTTGCCGTTACGGGCACTTACATGTCACAGTAACGGGATACATTACTTCGAGCCGCAAACAGAAAGACAGAGAGAGAGAGAGAGAGAGAGAGGAAATTAAAGTCAGCTCCCTCGGCTAGCAAAATCATGAAGACAGTACTTTTGGGATTTCTGAAGAAGACGGCAGCAAGTCGGTCGAAACGTCACCAAAGTAGCGGTTTTAGTGGTTAGTTGACGCGACCCAGCACCCAGAATTATTAATCCGACAGCTTACGACTCTTAATTACGTTATCGATAGTTATATTATCGACCCCGTGAATCGAGAATATCGAAGATCTTTCCCTGTTGTCGACATTGATACTTTCAAGATATCGGTCACGGGAATTCAAGATTTTCGAGGACTGTTTGTTTGAAGCCAGACAACGAATAACGAAAGATATATTTCTGTCTGATACAATTACAAGTTTTCTTTAATTGTACTGTCAAACGCCGGCCGATGTCTCTGAGCGGTTGTAGGCGCTACAGCCTGGAGCCGCGCGACCGCTACGGTCGTAGGTTCCAGTCCTGCCTCGGGCATGGATGTGTGTGATGTCCTTAGGCTACTTAGGTTTAAGTAGTTCTAAGTTCTAGGGGACTTATGACCACAGCAGTTAAGTCTCATAGTGCTCAGAGCCATTTTTTGTACTGTCAAACCTTCCTTCTTGACAAACTTTGTGATTCTACGGCAATGGGAAGTAGAGGTTTAATTGAGCGAGTTTCAAAGTATCAAAATACGTGACATGAATAGCCGTATCTTTTGATTTCGTTGACTTAGAATCTTCAGCTTTTTACAGAGCCAAGAGCATGGCATAAATTTCAACCGTCCTTCGAAAAACGTGTTTTTAACAGTTGGAGCGAGAGACAGACGGACAACAGTGTGATCCTGTAATGGTTCAGTTTTTGCCCATTGATTTACGGAACCATAAGCAACACCTACAGGTCCTTTTGTACAAAAAAAAGAAACCGGGGAAATGGGTAAAGTTGTAAGTAGGCTGTTTAGGTTTTTATGTTGGTAACGTCACGTAGCGCTCTGTATGAAAATCACTGGCTGTGCTGTGTGCAGTCTGTGGCTGGTTGGCATTTTTGGAATATTCGCTATTGTAGTGTTGGGCGGTTGGATGTGAACAGCGCGTAGAGTTGCGCAGTTGGAGGAGAGCAGCCAGTAGTGGTGGATGTGGGGAGAGAGATGGCAGAAATTTGAGAGCGGACGATCTGGACGTGAGTCCATCAGAAAGACTAAATTTGTAATACTGGATATCATGAACTGATATATATGATGACATTTGAACATTATTAAGTTAAATACATTGCTTGTTCTCTACCAAAATTTTTCATTTGATAACTATGCCTATCAGTAGTTAGTGCCTTCAGTAGTTACAATCCTTTATTTAGCTTGCAGTATTGGCGCTCGCTGTATTGCAGTAGTTCTAGTAACGAAGATTTTTGTGAGGTAAGTGATTCATAGGTTGTTGTTAGTCAGGGACATTCTTTTGTAGGGATTATTGAAAGTCAGACTGCGTTGAGCTAAAAATATTGAGTGGAAGTTTAGTGTTGTTCAGAATAAGTAAAGAGAGAAATGTCTGAGTACGTTCAGTTCTGATCAGCTGTTTGAAAATCAAATAACGTAATGGGTTTACCAGCACAGTAAATCATATTTTTTTCTAAGAGGAGGTTTCAAAGTTTACAAGCGAGAAAAATTTCCTGGTATTTTCAGATCTCGTTTATCTACAGTCGACTGCAACCTAAAAGAAGCGAATACTATCTTCCAAACAGTAATGTTATCGATGGATATATAACCAGAACCCTAGGCCACGTAAAATAATACGTTGTGAAACACACATGCCTTTTCAGTAGTTTCTTTCGGTACGAGCGCTCTTTGCGTGGTAACACAGTGAACTCATTACTCTAATAAAATTTAACATTAAATGAACGTACCTGATGTTACGATAAGTCTGCAAACAGAAGTGGTAGAGCAGACAGCCCATTGCCGTTGCACAAGACTTGCGAGCGCTTCTGTTAGTTTAGTTTTACCTGAACCCCAGAAGCCTGAGTTTAAAAGCATGTATAGTACCTGACTCCGTTGTGTGTTTCACATAAACACATGAATTTTTCGTTCGTTGAATGTTAATAAACATTTCCAGAAGACTCAGATGTTGTTCCACGAGAATAGCAAATATTTTTATCTGTCGTTCCTATATTTTCGTGGCGCTTAACTGTTACCGGACTGTTTCAATCTTGGACTCTAAATTAACTTTCGATTACTGTATTAAAAATTCCAGCTTTCATTTCGTTGTCCTTTGTTGTGGTATTTCAGTGAGTGACAGGTGAATTGATTCCAATATATTTTTCTAAAGCCCTTTTGCTCGCATCTGCTGCTAACCAGAGTGGAAAGCTTCATATATTTGTTCGTTGCTTCGAATCCAAGTGGAAAGTTTCATATATTGGTTCGCCACTACAAATGGGCAATTCTGTGCTGTAAGATATTCTTCATTGAGTTTCTGTGTGCTATGTACTCAGAATCCACAATCAGTTATATCCATTTATGAAACACAATGCAAGTATCTTCATCTAGTTTTGTACGCAATATTGTCTTTCAGCTTTACAGGTATGGAAATGCCGCGTGTTAAAAATTCTCCCCAACGTTTTCTCTGTTTTACCGTTCATAGGTATTTTCACAGTACACCAATGTGCTACGTGTAAATCTTGTGCAAGCTGCATTCCTGGTAAGTTTTACTGAAAGTTATCAATATTTCTCCCTATCATTACAATTCCTACTCCTTACCGCATACTTTATTTTTCAGCATTGGGTTACATCCTCACATAGCTGCATTTTCACATTCATATACACTTCTGGAAATTGAAATAGGAACACCGTGAATTCATTGTCCCAGGAAGGGGAAACTTTATTGACACATTCCTGGGGTCAGATACATCACATGATCACACTGACAGAACCACAGGCACATAGACACAGGCAACAGAGCATGCACAATGTCGGCACTAGTACAGTGTATATCCACCTTTCGCAGCAATGCAGGCTGCTATTCTCCCATGGAGACGATCGTAGAGTGCTGGATGTAGTCCTGTGGAACGGCTTGCCATGCCATTTCCACCTGGCGCCTTAGTTGGACCAGCGTTCGTGCTGGACGTGCAGACCGCGTGAGACGACGCTTCATCCAGTCCCAAACATGCTCAATGGGGGACAGATCCGGAGATCTTGCTGGCCAGGGTAGTTGACTTACACCTTCTAGAGCACGTTGGGTGGCACGGGATACATGCAGACGTGCATTGTCCTGTTGGAACAGCAAGTTCCCTTGCCGGTCTAGGAATGGTAGAACGATGGGTTCGATGACGGTTTGGATGTACCGTGCACTATTTAGTGTCCCCTCGACGATCATCAGTGGTGTACGGCCAGTGTAGGAGATTGCTCCCCACACCATGAGGCCGGGTGTTGGCCCTGTGTGCCTCGGTCGTATGCAGTCCTGATTGTAGCGCTCACCTGCACGGCGCCAAACACGCATACGACCATCATTGGCACCAAGGCAGAAGCGACTCTCATCGCCGAAGACGACACGTCTCCATTCGTCCCTCCATTCACGCCTGTCGCGACACCACTGGAGGCGGGCTGCACGATGTTGGGGCGTGAGCGGAAGACGGCCTAACGGTGTGCGGGACCGTAGCCCAGCTTCATGGAGACGGTTGCGAATGGTCCTCGCCGATACCCCAGGAGCAACAGTGTCCCTAATTTGCTGGGAAGTGGCGGTGCGGTCCCCTACGGCACTGCGTAGGATCCTACGGTCTTGGCGTGCATCCGTGCGTCGCTGCGGTCCGGTCCCAGGTCGACGGGCACGTGCACCTTCCGCCGACCACTGGCGACAACATCGATGTACTGTGGAGACCTCACGCCCCACGTGTTGAGCAATTCGGCGGTACGTCCACCCGGCCTCCCGCATGCCCACTATACGCCCTCGCTCAAAGTCCGTCAACTGCACATACGGTTCACGTCCACGCTGTCGCGGCATGCTACCAGTGTTAAAGACTGCGGTGGAGCTCCGTATGCCACGGGAAACTGGCTGACACTGACGGCGGCGATGCACAAACGCTGCGCAGCTAGCGCCATTCGACGGTCAACACCGCGGTTCCTGGTGTGTCCGCTGTGCCGTGCGTGTGATCATTGCTTGTACAGCCCTCTCGCAGTGTCCGGAGCAAATATGGTGGGTCTGACACACCGGTGTCAATGTGTTCTTTTTTCCATTTCCAGGGGTGTAGTCCCAGAACATGTTAAAATCCATATTCCTTGTATTATTTCTGCGACTGAGACTGAGGAAGGTGCCACATTTTGGAGGAATTACTTTTGAATATTGATCAATGAGAACATAAAAGCAGACCAACAGCAAACGGTATTCTGAGCGTTCTGAGGGAAAAATCATATGTGACTGTTTACAATATCATGATTCTTGGAACATGTGCCACTTTCTGCGCGATCTAGCCAGTGTTACAAAAACTTCTGTTTAAAACGTTTGGGCCAGAGTGAATTAAAGGAGTGGCTCTTTTTCGTCAGTACAGCTGAATAACTGCAATCCAGTTTTATGCTATTATGATAATGGAATGCAAATGAAAGGCTTGCTTGTTTCCTCGCCAAATGCTTCGAACATATGTTATGATCCTCTCCTTTCTAATATGACATCTAACAATCCAATTGAAAGATAATTTCTATGTTCTTGTTCAACTTTTGCGTTACAAGACGTCATCATCACATGGTTGTAAGATATGTTGCCATTTATCACTTTCTGTAACTCTCCATAAAAGCCCTCCATGGGAGAGCTATTCTTCATTTTTAAACGTTTCTTGCTGATAAATCTGAGGTTACTTTAAAATCAGTAATTACGTTTCCGATTTTTTTGTATACAATACACGTTACATAGTAGTTAGCCCGTGTTTTTTATCCTTTAGTAAGGAACAAGCTCTGATTTGTATTATATTTGGTCTTCGTTTCTTGGGAGCAGTTCTGATACACCGACGACTTCCGTACAATGTGAAACGTTCCGATTAGTCTACCCTATCAGTTTCTCGCAGTACATTGTCCCTTGTATTTGTTATAATCTATGAGATCTTGCACAAACCAGTTTTGATCAGTCTTCAGCACCTCTTTGCTGCTCACTGTGAGGAACTAACGTATTTGGCGAGTCGGTTTCTCCCTCAGCCAGAAGCAGTCATTCGCGGGTTTGTAACATGTGGCCGTGCTTGTTTGAATGTAGTTCCCCATCACTCATGCTCACTTCTTGTCTGGAGTTTGCATGATGTAGACAAAGAGCAACTTGTACTGCGTTTCTGGTGTTGAGGGAGCAAGCCCTTTTTGTATGGCCCACGTCGACGCCTTTGAACCAACATTGCAGAGCATAGGAACTGGGTGAGACCAAGATATGGTACCGAGCGCCCCTGGTTTCGAATCCGCGCCAGACGGCATGGAACTTGATGACAACTAGAAGCCTCTGCAGCAGTCCCGCAGTACGCCGTGGCAGCAGTCTACTGTGAGGGCGCCGCTGTGGAGCACGTGGTCACAGCGGCCAGTAGCGACATACCCTGTCGTGTATTTAGGCGGCTGTCTCTCACTCAGTGAGGCGTCAACTCACCTGGATTCCTCATCTCCGCTCCATCCAATCCAAAGCCCACAACCGCCTCCGACTCCTCAAACACCTCTCTGGCCAGACATGGGGGTTGCACCACTCCACCATCCTCCACACCTACAAATCCTTACGCTCGTAATCCGTCCCATCCTCTGTTATGCCAGGCCCGCCTGGGTATTACCCCCCCCCCCCCTCCGCCCAAATTCTATAAGTCCCTCCAGATCCTTGAGCGTCATGCACTCCACCTCGCCTTCCGTATATGCCTCCAGTCCCCCCACGCAGATCCTCTATGACATCATTCCTTTCCCCCATTTGCTCCTATTCCTCGAACATACCCACATACCCTACACCTTCCGCCGCCTTGATCCCCCTCACCCCTTGGTTGCTCCTCTCCTCTCCCGTCCATGCCCCCTGCCACGCCTTCACTGTTGTGTCCCCCATCCCCCATACCCTCCATCTCTACACCCTTCATCTCCTTTCCCAAGGTGGCTTCCATCAATCCCCCCTCCTGGATGATACCCTCTCTCCCTCCATTTATCCCTCCTATCAAATCTGATCCTCAGCCCCCCTCCTTTCCTCCATCCTTTTCCCTGGGCTCCCTCTTCCCCCATTCCATCCTGTTTTCTCCCCACCTAATCTCTCCCTACCACCCTTCTCCCCCCCCCCAATTCCTTTTGTATTCCCCTCCTCTACCTTCCCCACTCCCTGTCGCGTCTGCCCAGCACCCCCCACCCCTCTTATGGCTCCTCATCCTCCATCTGCTTCTTTCCCTCTCCCCCCCCCTTCGTTTTTCCTCTCCTTCCCTCCCTTTTCCCAATCATCTGTCCAGTTTCCCACCACCTGCTCTCAGCTGTGATGTGTCATATTTGCCGACTTTTTGGTGCAGTGGTCAAGTGAATGTTCAGTGTTGTTTGTCTTTCCAAAGTGTTGCAAACAGAAACCATGCTGTCGCTGGGTGTTAATTTTATGTCGTTTGCGAACAGAAACCAGACTCTCACCATATTTTTAATTGCCTGTCTATTATTTTACCTGTATGCTTCATATGTCTTTTATTAGCATCATTATCCTTCTGTTCTATGTTTTAAGTTCCACGATTTTTTTTTGCCATGTTACCATTTAAGTCTCCGATTTTATCGCCTGTTTTTATTATTTATTATCTTCATCTTTTTAAAACAAAGTCTGTAGGCTGAAGAGCAGCATACTAAGCTGCTGCCAGCCCGCCCCCTTTGGGGGGAATCGAAACTCAATAAAGAAGGCATTCCCCTCCTCTGCCTTTCCCCACCCTCTCGCGTCTGCCCAGCCCCCCCCCCCCACCCTCTCTTATGAGTCCTCGTCCTCCGTCGGCTCCTTCTCCCCCACCCCACCACTTCGTTTTTCCTCTCCTTCCCCCTTTTCTTTCCCATCAACTGTCCAGGTTCCTCCCCATCTGCCCTCAGCTGTGGTGTGTCATATTTGTGCCAACTTTTTAGTGCAGTGTTGAACTGAATGTTCAGTGTTGAGCGATTTTCCATAGTGTTGCGAACAGAAATCATGCTGTCGCAGGGTGTGATTTTTTTATATCTCTTGCGAACAGAAACCGGACTGTCACCGTGTTTTTTAATTGTCTGTCTATTATTTTACTTGTCTGCTTCCTGTGTACTTTATTAGCATCGCCAACCCTTTGTTTTATGTTTTAAATTTCACGATTTTCCGCCATTTTACCGTTTAAGTCACCGATTTTATCGCCTGCTTTTATTATTTATTATCTTAATTTTTTAAAAAAATCTGTAGGCTGAAGAGCGGTGAACTAAGCTGCTGCCAGCCCGCCCCCTTTGGGACGAATCGAATCTCAATAAAGGAAAAAACTAAACATCAGAGAGGCAGTCTGGTACTCGTGTTGAGTCGGTTGATATCTTGCTTACAGACATCGTGTTTAAGTTGCATGTGCTTACTTCCCGTTTACGAGTAGACGTTTTGATTTCGTGAGGTTATCTCTTGTGATCCCGCAGCTTAATACTTCGTTGTCGATCTTGGTGTCTTACTCGGTTGTCCGTCGTCGTGCTTGTCCTTCCATTCCCATTTGTCCACCTTGTTTGTTCGCGGACCACTCTCGTTCGGTTCCACAAAATTTGCTTTAGCGGGAACCGTGCGACCGTTCCTGTCGCGGTTACAACACAAGCCATTGCCTTTGCCTGTGAGTAGGCGATATTAGTTCGGGAATTCTTGTCTGTATTACTTCGCATGTAGGTAGCCGACACCGTGATACAGCACACTGCGACAGGCGCTCAAATATTGTCACTAAATGCTTGGAAGCTTGTTATTGTGTCACTGACAGGGTTATTCAGTTATGTGCTGTTATAAATTCATCGATTTTAACTGTTCACGGAGTGTAAGTCAAAGTTTTAGCTAAGGGATCAGGATTACATATCAGATGAAGTTGGTTAGCATAGCTGAATTCAGATTGTAATATCCCTAAGGGTTTTAAAGTTCTCTGCTGTCTTTACGATTAACACTTGTCAAGTTCGCGCTTTATGGACTGATTTACCAGAACCATATTATTCTCTATACTTGATACATTTGAATGTCCCACGCTGGTGGACCGCTATTTTCTGGTGACCACGAAAGTCAAATACGCTAGACACAGCCATGCTGATGGATCACTTGTCAACCATACAGCGGGCGCTGAGAATTACAGATAGTAACAACTGGAATCGATCTACGTGGTAATTAGGTTTGAGGTAGGTGGTCCTATGCTGAGCTGCTGCCTGTCGTAATGGGAAATTGTCTTGTATTACCTACTGCCATGTTACATACGAAACGATTTAGAGTTGTAAGTGGTCGCTCTGATAACTGTTTCCGGTATTCTGAACGTATGTGTTCACAACCAGCATAGCACAGCTAGATGATATAATGGGGAAGCTAACATACGTTTAAAGTAACCTACTACACTCACAGGCCATCATTCCTTTACGTTGAGCTGAATTTACGAAAGCGTGTGCTGTATGATATTGTACTAACAAGTGCAGATAGCATTACTAAGGTTGGTTTTTTGGGCTTTCAGAAATTTACATTCTGCATATTTTCAAAACATGAGTGTTTTTTTTTTTAGCCATCACCTATAGAGTAGTCTGTTCTTCTTTGTATATACACAAACATTTCGAATGTTACTTAACTTCTCTTCTAAAAACAGTTTTTTCGAATGCTACCATAATGAAATTTGTTATCCATACATACTTCAAATATGCATGTATATATGTGTGCATATTCCACATCTTCTCCTAAACCAATGGACAGATTTCGACCAAACTTGGTACACATTTCCCTTATTGCCAGGAAACAATCTCGGTGAGGATCAGAACCATTTACCTATCATAGTTCATGGCATATGACATCATAAACATTGAGATGCGTAAAAAACAGCCGTATGTTTAAATTTATTACATCTGTGCTACTAACTCCATTCGTAGGAAATTCGCAGATGATATCCACATATGTCACTAAACGCACCTACGAAGTTATAGCACGGTACCACAAATAGTTCGTGAGATCATGACTTCAAGAACACTTTCTTGAAAAACTGCCGCATTGTACGTGACGTATAAATTTATTACTTCTTTGCCACTAACTCTGTAACCAACATATTGCTCAGATAGCATCCACGTATGCCGCTGAATGTACCTACACAAATACACTCATGGAAATTGAAATAAGAACACCGTGAATTCATTGACCCAGGAAGGAGAAACTTTATTGACACATTCCTGGGGTCAGATATATCACATGATCACACTGACAGAACCACAGGCACATAGACACAGGCAACAGAGCATGCACAATGTCGGCACTAGTACAGTGTATATCCACCTTTCGCAGCAATGCAGGCTGCTATTATCCCATGGAGACGATCGTAAAGATGCTGGATGTAGTCCTGTGGAACGGCTTGCCATGCCATTTCCACCTGGCGCCTCAGTTGGACCAGCGTTCGTGCTGGACGTGCAGACCGCGTGAGACGACGCTTCATCCAGTCCCAAACATGCTCAATGGGGGACAGATCCGGAGATCTTGCTGGCCAGGGTAGTTGACTTACACCTTCTAGAGCACGTTGGGTGGCACGGGATACATGCAGACGTGCATTGTCCTGTTGGAACAGCAAGTTCCCTTGCCGGTCTAGGAATGGTAGAACGATGGGTTCGATGACGGTTTGGATGTACCGTGCACTATTCAGTGTCCCCTCGACGATCACCAGTGGTGTACGGCCAGTGTAGGAGATCGCTCCCCACACCATGATGCCGGGTGTTGGCCCTGTGTGCCTCGGTCGTATGCAGTCCTGATTGTGGCGCTCACCTGCACGGCGCCAAACACGCATACGACCATCATTGGCACCAAGGCAGAAGCGACTCTCATCGCTGAAGACGACACGTCTCCATTCGTCCCTCCATTCACGCCTGTCGCGACACCACTGGAGGCGGGCTGCACGATGTTGGGGCGTGAGCGGAAGACGGCCTAACGGTGTGCGGGACCGTAGCCCAGCTTCATGGAGACGGTTGCGAATGGTCCTCGCCGATACCCCAGGAGCAACAGTGTCCCTAATTTGCTGGGAAGTGGCGGTGCGGTCCCCTACGGCACTGCGTAGGATCCTACGGTCTTGGCGTGCATCCGTGCGTCGCTGCGGTCCGGTCCCAGGTCGACGGGCACGTGCACCTTCCGCCGACCACTGGCGACAACATCGATGTACTGTGGAGACCTCACGCCCCACGTGTTGAGCAATTCGGCGGTACGTCCACCCGGACTCCCGCATGCCCACTACACGCCCTCGCTTAAAGTCCGTCAACTGCACATACGGTTCACGTCCACGCTGTCGCGGCATGCTACCAGTGTTAAAGACTGCGATGGAGCTCCGTATGCCACGGCAAACTGGCTGACACTGACGGCGGCGGTGCACAAATGCTGCGCAGCTAGCGCCATTCGATGGCCAACACCGCGGTTCCTGGTATGTCCGCTGTTCCGTGCGTGTCATCATTGCTTGTACAGCCCTCTCGCAGTGTCCGGAGCAAGTATGGTGGGTCTGACACACCGGTGTCAATGTGTTCTTGTTTCCTTTTCCAGGAGTGTATATCATTTAACGAGACGTAGTTCTAGAAATATGACGTCATAAACACTGAGATGCGCGAAAAAATGCGCAACGTGCATGAAGTTTTAATACATTTATTGTACAAGTACTAAGACATTCTGTACTACTAAGACAGTATTACAGACGAGTCAGCTTAAGGAAACCCCTGAAACGCTTCAGCGGTTTCGATAGCTCTCAACTTGGGAAGCACAGAGTACTGTAAGTGGCAACACAGCCGTCTGCAGAGTTATGAAGAGGCATTGAAATAGGGACGATTACAAAATCGCGTAGTACACAAGTGAAGCAGATGAGCGCAGCGTACAGAAACTGTTTCATAATAACAAAAGTGGTTTCAAGAATGCATGGAAACTCAGTTCATTTTTTTTATAGTTTGTGATAAACAATTGGCAAAGTGAATACGAGAGCAATGTTGGTTTATCAACTAGTTGTCGATAATACATAGTAGAAGTTTTTGCAGCTTTACGGTTCACGTTGATTTTGACAACACTGTCCATTATAGGCTTGCCTCCTGAAGTCCAGAGAGAATGGAGACACTTGTGAACAGCGGCATAGGTTGGCAAAGCTCTGCCGGTAGCAGTGATTTTGACAACACTGTCCACTATAGGCTTGCCTTCTGGAGTCCAGAGAGAATGGAGAGACACGTGAACAGCGGCATAGGTTGGCAAAGCTCTGCCGGTAGCAGGCGGGTAGCCCAGGTTTTGTTTCTGAATCTTTGGTACTGGTGTAGGTACACTCATGACGTGGTAGAGGAGACCACAACTATCCAGTTATGCACTTTTCCACCTAAATGCATTAGAAACCACTGTGAAGTGCGTGGCAGAAGCTAATTAGTATAGTGTCAGAAGGTAGGTTGTCTTCCCTTTCCAACCACATATCGAGCGCGGGGAGAATCACCGCCTTAATGTCTGTGTGAGTTTATTAATTAGTCTAATCTGGTTTTCACCGTTGCTACGAGAACAACGTGTAGGGCACTATAGTGTATTCGTAGGTCATTTCCGTAGTGTGGGTTCTTGAAACTTTGTAAGTAGACTTTTGCAGGATGATTGGTGTTTTTATTTATGTGGCTGCCAGTTCTGGTTTGCAGCATTTCAGTACAAAGCTGTCATCTGACCAAAATACCTACGTTAGTTCTCTGATACACTCGTAATTTACACTGCGTTGTCAGCAGTTTGCAAATTGCAGTTTTAATATTTCCAGGTTTCACCTGTGGTCGATTACATTTTCAAAGTATTTGCGTAGCTAATTTAGGGTTTTCTGTCTTTGAGTATTGAAACTGTGCTACTCTCACAACGAATTTCACTGAGAGCTAAAATCCATTTTTTTAACACGTTAGGTGCAACAGAAAGGTAAAAGCAGAAATTTGTAAAGCACGTGTAGGACGAAAATTTTTGAAGTAATCCTCTTCTTTCCCGTATTACACAGGTTGTTCCATTTATCTTGATCACAAAATAACATTTAACTAGAAGCAAAATAACAAATGTGTGAAACAAATATTGTTTAGCTACCAGAGGGACAAAAAAATGTTCAAATGTGTGTGAAATCTTATGGGACTTAACTGCTAAAGTCATCAGTCCCTAAGCTTACACACTATTTAACCTAAATTATCCTAAGTACAAACACACACACCCATGCCCGAGGGAGGATTCGAACCTCCGCCAGAACCAGCCGCGCAGTACATTAATCAGCGTGATTCACTTCCTTGTAACGTTGTTCTCTACGATGTGAACAGATGTATACCTATTTTACAGGGAGCTGTATATTTTTCATTCAATAGGCCCCTTCCTCCGCTCGAGACCTGTCCGAAAACATCGGTCAGTGTACCAGTCACACAAATATGACGTTACTAGAAACCTCAAACCACAAAACTGACTGTAACTCTACTGTACTACCACTCACTGCAGGCAGCTGAAGTACGTAGAATAATTTTTCTACTTGACGAAATAGGCACTAAACAAATGGAAATGAGAGAGAGGTGTACCGATCATCAAGTCAACACTCTCCAGTTGAAAGTTTTTTTGTACAATGGTTACCAACGAAGAGAACGTAGAAGGGCTACCCATATGTGAATAATGTAAGTTAGCAGGACACTATTTGCATTAATGTTTACTGATATAAAGTACTGTAGTACTTGAAACTTCCTGGCAGATTAAAACTGTGTGCCGGACCGAGACTCGAATTCGGGACCTTTGACTTTCACGGGCAAGTGTTCTACCAACTGAGCTACCCAAGCACGACTCACGCCCCGTCCTCACAGCTTTACTTCTGCCAGTACCTCGTCTCCTACCTTCGGAATCATCCCCCAGGCTGTGGCTAAGCCATGTCTCCGCAATATCCTTTCTTTCAGGAGTGCTAGTTCTGCAAGGTTTGCAGGAGAGCTTCTGTAAAGTTTGGAAGGTAGGAGACGAGGTACTGGCAGAAGTAAAGCTGTGAGGACGGGGCCTGAGTCGTGCTTGGGTAGCTCAGTTGTTTTGCGAAAGACGCCTTCCGCAGTACACATCCACGTTCCATTGGTGGCTCAAATGTGCCAAACCTGCGATCAGAAAGGCCTTCATACAATGTGGCAAGGAAGCAGCAGCATTGCATCGAGACACCACAAATTTTCACTACGCCGTCCTCCGTGAGCTCGATGCGCTCCCTCCATCACCTGACACCCATAGGGAACGACAGCGTACTAAAGCTCGTCTCCTCTCTCTTCAACGTGCACGACTGCATGGTGACGTGGTGCGTTCCCGACGACAAGACCTCCTCCACGACGAAACCCCATCCACAATCCATGCCGCATCCGACCTTAGTCGTCGACGTCGGCTTTTCGTCCCCAACATCACGACCTCCGATGGTGTTCACCACACAACACAGGCGGCAGTCGTGTCCGCCTTTGCTGAACATTATCGCCAATTTTATGACGATGAACCGATGGCGACGCCCATTCCTGATGATCTCCGTCCTTCCCCTGCTCGGACCCTCACCGTAGCGGAGTCAACGTCCATGATGTCTGCAATCACCGCAGAAGAGGTGGTAGATGCGATCAACAAAGGGGCCAAGAACAAATCACCCGGACCAGATGGTCTCCCAGTGGAGTTTTACCGGGCGTTCACCACGTTAATGCTTCCTCGTTGGACGGAAATGATTCAGAAACTCTTTACTCCGTCCTTCCCAATTCCACCTGAATTCGTCACTGGCATTGTCCTACCTGTGCATAAACCGAAGAGAGGGTCTCATGTCTCTGCATATCGCCCCCTTACACTACTGAATGCAGACTATAAAATCTATGCACGCCTCTTAGCAGCGCGCATACGCACCGTCTTACCTACGGTCCTTTCACCTGAGCAGACTGCACGTAGTTGTGGGGCCACCTTACAAACAGCCCTAGGGGAATGCCGTAACCTCATTGCACTGGCGTCGGTTTGTCGTCTTCGTGCAGCACTGGTATCCGTCGATTTCGCGAGTGCCTTTGATCGCGTTCGACACCCATTCCTCCTCATGGTGGCGACACGTATGGGGTTCCCATTGCTTTTTGTCGATGCCATTCGCCGGTTACTACTTCCCGCGGTCTCGATGGTACAAGTCAATGGGAGGCTTGTAGGACCGATTCCTATACGCCGCTCTGTGCGTCAAGGATGCCCTATGTCTACTTTACTATATGCCATTGCACTTGAGCCTCTCATCACTGGACTTACCTCTAGACTGCAGGGCCTCACTTTGCGTGACCACACCTTTTACTGTAGGGCTTATGCGGACGATCTCCTCTTTCTCACCTGCTCCTCCACGGAACTCAATGACGCCATCCAATGGATCCACCAGTATGGACGTCTTTCTGGTAGCATTCTTAATGTCCGTAAATCGACTATGATGCACATTGGGCGCGGCCTCCCGGCTATGGTGCCGACCCCACTCCCAGTCAGTGCCACCCTTCGTTACTTGGGTATCGAATTTACGAGCTCCACACACCGCACAGTGGCCCTGGCTTACCGGCGGCTTTTGCAGTCGATTCGGCACCATGTCCGCGGTCAAGTGCACCGTAACTTAAACCAACTCCAACGTGTGTCCTATGTCAACATCTATGTCGCCCCTAAACTGGTACACGTCGCCCAGATCCTCCCAATGCCGTTACTCCTTGGCCGCCGCATCCAATCAGCCTTTGGATATTTCGTGTCAGCAGGGGCACTTTTCAAAGTCCGCTACAACACTCTAACACTGCCTCCTGCAAAAGGTGGCCTCGGACTCATCAACGTGCGGGCACGCTCTTCTGCACTCTTTGTCCACACTCTGTTGCGGCACTGGCAGGGGCCGGTCCCGTCCTTCACACGCAGTCTCTTAGATATCCTCCGACCAGCTTCTCTCGATCCACCGATCAATGTGGCACCTATTTCTCCATTATTGTACTACGTCGCCAATTGTTTCATAGAACTCAGCTACGTTCGGGCCGATCTTCCAGTCACCCGTCCTCCCCGTACAAAAGATTATTATCGTTTGTTTATGCTGTCCAACCCTTGCGACCCCATGGTGCTACAGCATCCTGACATTAACTGGTGCACGGTTTGGGGGTGTGTGCATGCACCCTTTTTACCGTCGTCTGTGTCTGCACTCTGGTATGTTTTAGTCTATGGAAAATTCCCGACTAATAGTCGACTTTATCGCATAGGACTGGCCACCTCCCCACTCTGCCCTGACTGTCAGCTCGAAGACACCGACGAGCACCGTCTTACGTGCCCCCTGAAACAAAACGTATGGCTCCTCATCCAACGAATCGTGGGCTTTTACCTCCGTGCCCCGCCAACGACGGTAACCCCGGATTTCCTGTTGTTGCCCCAGACATTTCACTACCCTCTTGCTAAGCACCATACCCTAATCTGGTTTCGAGGACAGGCTTTAGAATATCTCTTTCAGAGTGGTCCGCATACAGTCCTTGACTTCTGGTACAAAGTTGTGACCGCGCATAGCACCCTCACCCGAAAACCATCTTACCGACAAACTTTTGTCGGTTATCTCCGCAGCGTCTTCCTTGACCCCCCTCAAAGTTGGGGTGTACCATGCCTACCTGTCACATGATGCAACACCCTTATCCGTGTTCTCATGCATCGACCAAAAACAAACACAAATTAAAAAAAAAACAAAAAACAAACAAGGAAGAAGACAGAATATGTTATATTTTGTTGTATTTAATGTTTTTCTTTTTTTAATATTTTTTTGTTTAACTAACAGTCATTTGTATATTTTTAAATGGTACCTTGAAGAACTCTTGCATAGTGAATATATATATACTTTTAATTTGTTCAATACAAATTTTTAAACAAAAACAAAAAAAGGAAAACAGGATATGTTCTATTTTGTTGTATTTCATGTTATTCTAATAATTTGTTTACCTAACACTCATTTGTATATGTTTAACTGGTACCTTGAAGAACTTTTGCTTTGTGTATATATATATGTACTCTCCGTTTGTTCAATAAAAAAACAAAAAAAAGTCGGAAAAAAAGTTGGTAGAGCACTTGCCTGCGAAAGGCAAAGGTCCTGAGTTCGAGTCTCGGTCCGGCACACAGTTTTAATCGGCCAGGAAGTTTCATATCAGCGTACACTCCGCTGCAGAGTGAAAATCTTATTCTACTGCAGTACTTTCCGAAAGATATGTTGTGTAGGAAAAAGTAGTCCTTGATTTCATTGATGAGCAACATCTCTACCACCTCTTCCTTGGTGTACATTGTACTGACACAAATCTTCAACTGGAGACTGGTTACTGGACCACCGATGCGCATTTTGCTTGTGTTTGCACTTGTTTTACTGTCGTCTTCAACAAGTGGGCGCATTAAGTTAACCCGCATATCTGAACTTTGTCTCAGTACAGGAGAGAAAAATTCAGCTTTGTGTTTCGCTATGAATAACATCATTTTTGAGTCAATTATACACTGCGATACGTTACTGAACAGGTCTTGAGGAAAGGACTTGGATTACCGACTAAAACATATAGGGCTCTGTTTAAGAAAGCCGTAGTGTTATTCATATCTTCGAAACAAAAAGCTGCAAGAGAGGCAGCTATGATTATTAATGTCTCCCTGATTGCTAAACAATAGTTGCTTCATACGTTTCTTTCATTTTGCTTGTGGACAAAAATTTATTTAGTGTGTTTAAGATAAATGGGACACAGTACACTCGGCTTGTAGATAACTGCGAATCAGCACTAATAGTTTTCCATTACAGGATCAGTTTTTAGGCCGGCTTCGATCACTCATCTCTTCTACCTCCAATGTAATCTTTCAGTCCATCGCTTCAGACATATCACGCTCATAGTCAACAACAATCTCTTTTACATATTCTTATACTACTTCTGTGTATGGTTTTGTCCTACAACTCCTCGTAGTGGTTTGAACAGACTGTAGATTGCATTCCACACACCAGTCTAGCGCACATATTTATTTCAACGTCTACTTTTATTTACAAATTTCCACTACACATGTACACAGTTGACTTTCAACATCCTTATCTGTAGTCATACAGAGTGGGTAAAGCGAAGATGACTGGGAAAATACCTATCGCGCACTTTGAGACAGGCAACCCGGCTTGTACCATGTCTGTCTTAAGCTGTATTTTAGTGACCACTGTTATTTTGTCCACACTGTATTTGAAATGTCTCTTCTTCCTGCGTCTGGTTTATCCCACCATTTACTTTTTCCATTCTGTGATTTTTTTCGCTGCATACATCCATTTTCAGATATTCTTCCCCTAATTCAATCGAAATTTTTCAGGGGATAACTTGAATTCAAGCGAAAAAATTTTGGATGTTGTTCAGGATACTTTCTGTCTAATCTATTGTCTATACATATAAATTGAAGTCGCCTCCTCGCATCCATCTGTATGTGCAAGTTAATCTCAGGAACTGCCGTAGCGATTTTGATTTGGTTTTGAGTAATGGATACAGTGATTCGTAACGAAGGGATTTGTATATAATTTATAAATATTTCGTATAAATATTCGGAATTATGAGTAATTAAACATCAGTTGTGAAAGCGACGCCATTGCCACCTAGTGAGCAGCTGCCGTAATTCAAGAGAGGAGCAGTTACTTGAGACAGTATCACACAATCATAGTGGTGAGCACGATTCTCTCTGCGTTGTGTGGACAAAGGTATTGTTTATTTGGACACTTTTAAATTACGCAGGAGACTGGTGAACGAATTTGCACTGGCGACCCATTTCGAAATATGAGAGCCAATTTCACCTTCTCTCACACTTACAATCCCACAATCGCGCGCATATGGCTCTAAACACTATGGGACTTAACATCTGAGGTCATCAGTCTCCTAGACTTTGAACTACTTAAATCAAACTAACCTAAGGACATCACACTCATCCATGCCCAAGGCAGGATTCGAACCTGCGACCGTAGCAGCAGCGCGGTTCCAGACTGAAGCGCCTAGAACCGCGCGCGCATAATTCACAGTAAATCCTTCGAACAGTGGATAGTAAGTTACTCAACTTCGAACTGTTCCAATGAGTATGACGATTAACGCAAGGTAACCAGCTGTTTCATGTGAAGTGAGACTTTCAATTTGAAATAAACAAATATTTTTAACCAACAGATTCCTGTGATGATTTGTGTATAATTGCATAGAGACAAAAGCGTGAATCCTAAATATGTCGTGTTCCATTTCTTATACATCAACTAAAACGTTTCGAAAACTTACTTCCAGTGAATACGATGTGCATATCGGACTACTCTTCACGAGTAAACCTCGTCATGCTGCTGTATATCACTGTTGACTTAATACAAACACTGCCAGAAAAAAAAAACCAGGACACAGCTGAGCAGCACTGTATGCACGATCGTGGATCGAGAATAAAGTGGGCCTAGTTGTTATCAACAACAAGTACCGATAGTCAACAGAACAAGTGTGTTTCCAAACAAGAGACACAGCGTACAGTGTCGACACCAGCGATGTTCCACAGGCATTTATAGAGTAGTACGGGTGCATACGCCAACTGGGGCTTACCAGTACTAGAGACGATGGGTTCCTTACACCCAAACACTGAGAAAATGCCCGTAACAACCCATTATACGAGTCTTTCGGCGGACTTGGCGTTCACTCCATATATCATTACAGGTATTTTGTGTAACAAAGCTGTCTTCCATTTTGTCAGTCTCCTTCTCTCCAGTCACTATCATCACTCGAAATTTTCTGTTCATTTATTTTACCCAAAAAGAGCATACTTGTAATATGATACTTATGATAAGCTGTAATTCTTTCATACCCTACACAGCATATTCTTGTATAAAGGTCCACTTACATTCGTTACTTTATTCCCCACTAGAATAATAAATTCAAACGTAAAACTAGGGAAACGACTATCAGACTATTACCGAGTGACAGGAGAAAGGCGAGAGGCTGGGAAAAATTCTGTTATTAATGGTTTAGAAAAAAAAATTGTTTCATGTCTGATGCTAAAAAAGTCGGAGCCAGCGCCCAGCTTCGAGGTCCAGGTAATGCAGTACCCAGGGAACTACTGGAAGTGCAGAGACATGGCATACACAACTCGCCTTTTTCATGAAGAAATAATAGACGCAGTGCACAACGTAGAGGTCTGTCACTGTACTGTAATCATTCTGGACTTACGCTCTGCGACTGCGTAAGAACTATTGCAGTTATCATTGATATTTTTTCAAAGGCAATTCGGAAGTTCCTTCTACGAGGCTCAGCGCCGGTAATATTATTTACAGAATACAGGGTGATTCCGTATGGTGTTACAAAGTTCAGAGTATGATGGAGAAAGGTAATTCATCAATTTTAGGTAAAGGGAAGTAGTCTGGAAACGACCGAGTCGAAAGGTATGAGCGAAGATCTACATAGGAGTCACCTTAGCCTCACACATCGATCAAGGTAAGGGCCTCAGTTTCCGTTAGATAATTTACCTTGTTGATTTACTAGTAATGGTGCACGTTACTTGATGCCAGTGGGACCGAAAATCTTTAGTCGACAGTACGTATAGCAATGACGAATTCAATCTACCTGCACGAGCTTCATAAGCTTCTACATTTACAACAGTAGCTCAGAACGGCGTCTCCCAGCGTCATTGCAAGCATGGTATCGTCACATGAATTTCTAACGTTCCCGTTCCAAAATCCCGCATTGCCGTTTGAAGAGTTTCGCGGGCAGCGAGAACTCTTTTATGGAGATCCTCTTCAGTCTCGACACGCATCTCGTACATAAGACTTTTCATATGACTCCACAGGAAGAATTCAGAAGGGGTAAGATCACGTGAACATGCTGGCCACAAGACAGGACTTTCCCTCCCATTCCACTCTTAAGGGCATGACTGACCCAGTGTTCATCACGAACCCTCAATCCCAGTAAAGGTGGGACTTCACCATGGGTCGACGAAAAACAAGTTCCACTAACATGGGTCATGTGTCTCTCATAAGCATTGTGTACAATGGTGCATTTAAGCTGGGAGGACGAAGAAATCGGCCCAGTAAGTGATCATTAACTATGTTTGCCCAGATCACTGACAATCTGATGTCTCTTCACAGCTGTAGTGTGGGGATTTTCATCAGCCCAAAGATAACTACTGCGACTATTTAGGGTTCCGCCTCTGCAGAAACAGGCTTTATCTGTGGACAGAACGTACGCTCCAAGAACCATTGGTTGAACGCATTAAAAGATCGAAAGTCAGCAGCAGTCAAAGCATACACATTCTATGGATGGTAGAGCGTAGCCGCCTTTTCAGTAATACTCGGCACACAGCACTCTGTAAAACATGCATTTCACGTGTAAGTGAGTGATTGCTGATTGCAGACGCCTCATCCACTCGAACTACCACTGCATCTTCCAAGTCAGTAGTCCACGTAGTTCGTTGTCCACCTGGTCCGTTGTACTGTGGTACCCATTGCACTGTTTCACTTAATCCTTGTAATAGAGTTAAAAACATGGTGTGAACGGATATTTTGTCCTGTGCAACCTTTCCAGTACTCTTGTGCTTCCATTTGCTTGCTCATACACGAACATCCTGTATGCAAGGTCCAACACAGTGCACAGATCCATTTGGTTAGATCTAATACAGCTTGTCAACACAGACTGCTGTCGATTGCAGACAGGCATTGTACAACAAGATTGCTCATGTCAGTACACAGTATGCTCTTTTCATTGGATTAGTTGAGTTATTATCCCAAAGTCTGCAGCTAAATGCTCATTGGGATTGGCTACCCTACACCTCCGTGCAAGCCACTGTGAGAGGTACCAGATTGGCTTTCACTTATAACTTTGGACTCGGTCATTGCTGGACGAAGGTCCCTTACACCACATTGATACATTTACCCTTCTCCATTATCCCTGAAAGTATGTAACATCAACACAGGAACACCTTGTATGTTGTGATTTTAGTTATGTGATCAGTGGTTTACTTTATACACTGATGAGAATGTACGCGGCGCATGCAGAAAGCAAGTTTCCCCGTTTTTTATTAAAACAAGGACAACATATGTAGTTACATGAAAAACTTTAATGACAACAAGTACAGCAATGTTTGGAATAGAATGAAATTTTCACTCTACAGCGGAGTGTTCGCCGATATGAAACTTCCTGGAAGATTAAATCTGTGTGCCGGACAGAGACTTGAACTCGGCACCTTTGCCTTTCACGGGCAAGTGCTCTACCAACTAAGCTACCCAAGCACGACTCACGCCCCGTCTTCGCAGCTTTAATTCCGCCAGTAGCTCGTCTCCTACCTTCCAAACTTCACATGAGCTCTCCTGCCAACCTTGCAGAACTAGCACACCTGGAAGAAAGAATATTGCGGAGACATGGCTTAGTCACAGCCTGGGGGATATTTCTAGAATGAAACTTTCACTCTACAGCTTCTGTGAACTTTGGAAGGTAGGAGACGAGGTACTGGCGGAATTAAAGCTGTGAGGACGGGGTATGAGTCGTGCTTGCGTAGCTCAGTTGGTAGAGAGCTTGCCTGCGAAAGGCAAAGGTCCCGCGAGTTCGAGTGTGGGTCCGGCACGCAGTTTTAATCTGCCAGGAAGTTTCAATGTTTGGGATATTTTTCGACATTGTCACCAAAAAAAATGAGACACTTGTCATATCGTGGGATCATCTTTTGTACTTCTCTATCGTAGAAGTCTACCGCCTGTGAATGTAACCAGCGTGTCACAGTTGTCCTTAGTTTTTCATCGTCATCAAAACGCTGGCCAAACGACAGGAATTTATTGAGGTGCAGGAAAAGATGGAAACGCCTGGGAGCAACATCAGAATCAAACAGCTCCCAGCCGAACTTCTGCAGAACAGTTGGTGAGCGCCGGGCCATATGGGGACAATCATTGTCATGGACCAGCACAACACCTGCAGTAAGCATTCCAAGCCTCTCGTTCTGAACGGCACGTCGCAGCTTCCGCGTTGTTTCATAGGAACGGAGAGCGTTCACTGTTTCACCTCTGGGCAAGAAGTCAGTGAGCAAATTAACATTCCTTTAACGGAACACCGTGCACGTCACTTCCTGCATCGACACTGTTCGAATTTCGTCTTGACCGGAGATCCGCTGTGACGCCAAGCATTGACTGCAGCTTGGTTTCCACGGTCAAGTGAGGAATCCACGTCTGATCGCCCGTGACGATTGTGTAGAGGAACTCGTCCCCAACATCATGACAGCGCTGCAGAAATGTCAGTGCTGCTCCAAAGCGTTTCGTTTTGTGCCTGCGTGTCATGTTTTTCGGCACCCACCTCGCAGGTGCGCATGTGAACAGCAGGTGCGCAACAAAGATCGTGATATTTTGTAAAATGGCTGCTTATCTCCGTAATTGCTCAGCGACAGTTATAAAGGATGTGCTGTCGCACCTGATCAACCAGGTGCGGGACGGTGGCCCACTGCGCTCTTCGTCATGGACACTTTGACGACATTCGGAAAAAAGACTACAGCAGCGAGTGCACCGTCAGTTTGCTCACGATGTTCTGCCCGTAGACGTGACAGAGCTGACGAGGACATTCGACCGGCGTTGTGTTTTGTGCATTAGGGAACATTATCACAGACCGAACCCCGCAGGCGACGGAGAACGAACGAGTGACGTCGTTTCAGGTACTGGCACCGGTATCTGTCGGGCCGGCATTTGATTATCACGTCGTTGATCTGATGCGCATGCACTATTTTTCAGGCTAAATGCATCTGCTTTAAAGCAAGCAGCACCGGGGAACTTACTTTCTGGGGGTTGGGGCTTGTTTGGGGAGAAGACCACACAGCGAAGTCATCGGTCTCATCGGATTAGGGAAGGATGGGGAAGGATGTCGGCCGTGCCCTTTCAAAGGAACCGTACCGGCATTTGCCTGGAGCGATTTAGGGAAATCACGGAAAACCTAAATCAGGATGGCCGAACGCGGGATTGAACCGTCGTCCTCCCGAATGCGAGTCCAGTGTGCTAACCACTGCACCACCTCGCTCGGTTTACTTTCTGGATGCGCGTGGTATTTTCATGTTGTTCTCAAAACTTCTGCGCAGTCTGCAGTCTCTTTTTAATTGCTGTGTGAAGCTGGGATAAACTGTTACTCTGTGACTAATGTTGTTACGTTTTAAACTTTATGTTTTAAAAAAATCAAATTTTGCATTTAATTATCTCAATTTTTACCACAGTTTTTAATAGATTTGAAAAATTCTAGAGTTTCGTACACCGGTAAGTCTGGTTTGTATGCTGTGCAAAATTCATCAAAGAATCTCTCTTACTTGTGAAGAAAAATGTACCTATAGCAACAAATGCAGCCAACAGTAAGTGAAAAAATGATGAAATTTCATATCTAAAAGTAATTTATTTTGTTATGTTTTTGCATTTGCACTGCTATGAGTGTGAATCCTGAATCCTTCCTGGTCATGCTGACAAAGTTTTACGAATTTATTTGTAAAAGTATAGACAGTAGAAAATAAAATGTCCTGTGCTGCCTTTCCTGCTCCAAGTCGGCCCGTATGATGTCCTACCCCCCTTAAACACATATTTTCTTATTTCTAACCGAGAAGCAAAACAGCAATTTTCATAGCTGTGATTTTAAAAATCTTTTAATATAACGAAATACTTTCATAAAAGCTTCCATCCCCTGTTCTCACCCTCTCAGGAGTTGAATTCCGAAAATCATTGAAACACTTATTTCTTTAATTCTGAGAAGTTTTGCAAGTTGCAGCTTTAAAACGGTTTAGTACTTCTTTAATAATGACTTATTTTAGAAAATTCACCCACTATTTCACTCCCTTATATGCAGAATTTCCAAAAGTGCTTAAACACGTAGTTATTTATTTCTGACTGAGAAACAAAATACTAATGTTCACAGTTCTAGCTACAAATTTGTCTTAATACTGACATATTTTGTGAAAAGCGTTTCCACCCCTATTTAACCACTTAGCGGTGGAATTTCAAAAAAATTGTTCTTGTACCATGCCTACAGTATAAGATCAAGACATTCTCCAAATTTCAAGACACTATCCTTAGCAGTGCGATGATGAGTCAGTTAGTCGGCCACGACATTTACACTCAAATATAGAGATTAGCACGTGACGAAACCCATACTTGTGACTCCTTCCGACTGTTGAGCAATGTTTTTTCAGTATGTTCCCCTATCATTATTACAAAGGAGTAAAACAAACGTTATAAGATTTTCCAGCAGAATTTTATTTTTGGCACCATATTGCGCTGGTCCACCAGTGAAAAACTAAAATAACTTCAATTATTGGCCAACTTTACGTTCTCTGGATTAAAGGCATATGTTAAGATACTTTTAATCAAATTCAGGCCTGAAGTTTAAGAAAGGTAGCCGTCCACCGGTCATTTCGTTTTTCAAATGTGAAAGATAATCTTGTCTCACCACTTTCACCTCTTTTTGCAGAAATCTGTAAAGCAGTTGGCACATGATATAATGAATGAGGGAACAAAATTTGTAGTTGCGTATCCTTTTGTCACATAGTTCATCACAGCACAATGTCACTTTTGATCAAGAATGAGGTTCGGAACTGGTTGTAACCTTATCTAAGGAACTGTACCCTATACTCGCCTCGGCCAATGCAGCAAAATCGTGGGAACTACACATTTTAGTGGACCGGTCGAAACTCGAGAACCAGTGCGTACGTAAACAAAAGAAAGGTAGTTATGATACAAAGTCCCATCAACGACGCTGTCATTAGATGCGGAGGGTCTATATTCTCATTATTTTCGTGAACAGTTTGCTTCTTGTTGCCTGTGATTGTCCACATGTTCAAAAATTTCTTGCCTCTTCAGATATTTTCCAGTGTTGAAACTGGAGTTTCTTGGCAATTTTGCAACCATCAGGTTTTCAGTCGGTGTCCATCCTAGAGCTTGTTTCTGGTCGCTCCTACAAGTTAGCAAAGTGAGGAAGGAAGACAGAAAAGGAAACTTCAAGAACATCATAAGAATATGCACCTTCCCAACACAATAAACAGATTATAAATAATGCACTCACAAGCTTTTAAATCTGTTACATTTCCTGATTTGGCCATGCATAATACAGCTATTTCTAGTAAAATTTGAAGTAAATTCAGAGAAAAATCCTGTGTTTTCTGTACAACTATTGCAGTTTCTGTATGAGATCAAATTTTCAAACGGACCAGTACTTCAGAGGCTATTGCAAATGGTATTTTTAGGGAGTACTGGATCAATACGCCTGTAATTTACCTATATTCTAGATCCTTTTGTTATTTTTTTAAGGTTGGCATTATAATAAACCTAATATGGCTGAGAGGTACATTTAACAAAATGTATACTTGGAATGAAGAAAGTATTAAGTTATAATTGGGACACACTAAAAATAAAATGTAGTCATTGGGAACAAATGAATCTAAACAGCAAAATACGATGGTATGCGTATATCAAATAATAGGAAAGAAAAGTAAAGAGGATATTAAATGGGGGAAATATGGAGGTAGATCAGAAAGGTAGGAAATACTTACAAAGAGATAACAGATTCTATGTCATTACAGTAACTTCAGGGAAAAGACTTTCACTCGAAACAAAATGAATAAAGCGATAAAAGAAGCAATATGTCTGCGAAATTATGGAAATCGAAGAGGACGTAGTTGAAGATGAGACGGGAGATATGATACTGGGTGAAGAATTTGGAAGAGCACTGAAAGACCTAAAATAAACAAGGCCCCAGGAGTAGACAACATTCCGTTAGAACTACTGACAGCCTTGGGAGAGCCAGCCATGACCCAACTCTTCCATATGGTGGGCAAAACAGGCAAAATACCCTCAGACTTCTAGAAGAATATAATAATACTAATTGCAAAGGAAGCAGGTTCTGACAAGCGTAAAAATTACCGAACTACCGTTTAGTAAGTAACGGCTGCAAAATACTAACATGAATTCTTTACAGACGAATGGGAAAACAAGTAGAAACCGACCTCGGGGAAGATCAGTTTGGATTCCATAGAAATGTAGGAACACGTGAGGCTGTACTGACCCTACGACTGGGTTAAGGATAGGCAAATCTATGTTTATATTATTTGTAGAATTAGAGAAAGGTTTTGACAATGTTAACTAGAATACTCTATTTTAAATTCTGAAGGTGGAAGGGGTAATATACAGGGAGCGAAAGGCTATTTACAATTTGTACAGAAACCAGAAGGCAGTTATAAGAGTTGAGGGGCGCGAAAGGTTTGCAGTGGTTGAGAACGAAGTGACAGGTATGTAGTGTCTCCCTGATGTTATTTCACCTGTATTTCGAACTAGCAGTAAAGAAAATCAAAGAAAAATTTGGATCAGGAATGAAAAAAGTTCATGTAGAAGTAATAAGAACTTTATGGTTTGCTGATGACATTGTAATTCTGTCAGAGACATCGAAAGACTTGAAAGTACAGTTAGTTGAACGGAATGGACAATGTCTTGAAAGGAGGATATAAAATTAACATCAACAAAAGCAAAGCGAGGGTAATGGAATGTAATCGAACTAAATCAGGAGATGCTAAAGGAATTTTATTATGGAATGAGATACTTAAAGAAGCAGATGAGTTTTACTATTTGGACAGAAAAATAACAGGAGGGTCGAAGTACAGAGGATGTAAAATGTAGACCGGCGATGGCAAAGAATGAGTTTCTGAAGAAGAAAAATTTGTTAACATCGAGTATAGATTTAAGTGTTAGGAACTTTTTCTGAAAGCAGAGGGTGTTTCAAAAAGAATATACGTATTATAAAGTATTATTTTGTCCAAACTATCGATCTCTGCGCCTCGGCTCAGCTATTGGAGGAACGAATACACAGTCTAGTTTATATTAATAGTCGCTAGCTGTCAGTTGCCTTCTGTTTTGGTTGGTAACCGTCATTTGTTCAAAATGGCTACTCCGAAGCAGAAATCATTTTGTGTTCTCGAGTTAGCGAAGTGCAATTCCGTGATTACAACGCAAAGACGTTTCAGGTTGAGGTACCAGACTGATCCTACGAATGGGTGGAACATTCGCAGATGGTATCGACAGTTTCTAGATTAAGGATGTGTATGTAAAGGAAAGAGTCCTGAGCACCCTCGTGTTCCTGAAGAAAGTGTAGCATGAATTTAAACTGCTTTCCAACATGGTCCTTCAAAATCAACTCGTCGTGCCAGTCAGGAGCTACAACTTCCTACAACAAAAATTTGGCGTGTTTTGAAACATCTGTTGGTTATGAAGCCGTACAAGTTCTCTGGGTTCAGAACTCTGGGTTCTGATGACAAATGGAAATGTGTGGCATTTTGGACCGAGATTCTTTATGCTGTTGACAATGATAACATTCTCACACAACGTATCTTGTTCAGTAATGAAGCGACTTTTCATGTTAGTGGTCAGATAAACAAATACAATGTTCGAATTTGGGGCCTGCAGCACCCACATAAGTCATTAAACATGTACGAGATTCGCTCAATGTCAATGTGTTCTGCGCGGTGTCCCGATAATCTCTTTATGACCCACTCTTCTTTAATGGAAATACAGTTAACCGTTACTTCATCCTGCGGGGTTTCGTTGAAAACAACGAACCTGGGAGACTTGAAGAACCGAATCCGTACTGCCATAACATCAGAGACGAAGGATATACTTGCAGGAGTATGCGAGAAATTTGAGTACAGATTTGATATTGTTCGTATCGCTGATGGAGGACATGTTGAATGTATGTAAAGTTTCATATTCGTAAGTTTAATAAATATATGGATTCGAAATTTGAAACACCCTGTACGTCTATGGAGTGCAGCCATGTGTGATGTGATACATGGATGATAAACAGTTTAGGCAAGAAGAGAACAGAAGCTTTTGAAATGTGGTGCTGCAGAAGAACGCTGGAGATTAATTAGATGTCTAGATCATGTAACTAATGAGGAGGTACTGAACTGAACTGGGGAAAAGAGGAATTCGTGGCGCAACGTTCCTAGAAAAGGGATCAGTTGGTAGGACACGTTCTGAGCCATCAAGGGATCCCCAATTTAGAACTGGAGGGACGTGTGGAAGGTAAATATTGTAAAGGGTGACCAAGAGATGAATACAGTATGCAGATTCAAAAAAATGGAAATTGCAGTATTTACTTGGAGATGAAGAGGCTTGCACAGGACAGAGTAGCATGGAGACTTGCAGCAAACCAGTCTTTGGAGTGAAGATCACAACAACATCTGTGAAACCCTGTTGCGAAATTCCTAACACATAATGTGATAATTATGTCTTCGCTTTAGTAAAGTTGGTGTCAACCTGCTATTAGAACCAGAATTACCCTCTCATAAGAAAAGCAATATGCTTAATGACTGGGTTCACAGGAATTTGTTGATTAAGGCTACTGACTGCCTGTAACACACGATCTTCATGTGGCAGAAACTTCCAGTTGTCACATATTTTAATATTCAGTGTTCCTTACCTGAATTTCAGTAATACAAGTTCCTGTCATTTTATTTATTAATTCCCATAGTTTTATTGGTATTGTGGAAGAAAATTATGTACCAGTTGTACTGAGTACAAAGATCCTCCTTAAAACTTTTCTCCTGAAGGTGCTAGGCCACAATAAGGAGCAAATCTGTTTCTTCTTTTTTTGTACAACAGTGAAAAAAGTAAGTGACAGTGGATATTATTTCTACAGGCACACACAGATGGCCATATAGGATAAAATGACCGATCGTCATAAGTAAGACACACATAGTCCAAGAATGTTCATTTGTCGCATGTCTGGAACAGATTCAAGTAATGAAGAGTTTCTCAAAAAAGGATTACAAATGTACAAGATTTATGGAGAAAATAAACCCTGCAAGTGATATGACATGAGTGAATGATATCATTTTACATTCAGTAGTGTGGTCAGGGAGAGATGTAGCATTACAGAAGTGAAGCAAACATGGGAACCTCACTACACAAAAAAAATTATTTCCATAACATAATTTAGTAGGAAAGTCCATCATGTGTTGTAAGAGAACCTGAGACAAAGAGAACCGAGATATTGAGATGCTTTATAGATAGATGTAGAAAATAACTTGGTTGGCAAGTAATGTGAAGTTTCTATTCAAGACAAATGAGGAAAGAAATTACAATCAGCACAAACTTTAAGAAGTGGTAGGATGATAGGGGATTTGTTATGAAGATCATGGCATCTACATCCATGGCAATGGAGGGAGCTGTACACGTCAAGAATTGTAGAGTAAGGGAGAGATTAGAATAAATTATTGAGATCCCAGGGTGTATGTGACAATTGTGAAGTGAACTGATCATCGCGGGATGAGAAATCAGAAGACTGATGATGGGAAAAAACTATATTGTGGGCCATCACTAGATATTTTTCATATATTAATAAATACAAAGAGGATACAGAAACAGTATTTCCACTCTTATTACATATCAAGCTATCTAAGTGGATCTAGCACATACTTTTCTTTTGGTGTTTTCGAATAATTTGCAATTACAATTGGTCTTTCACACAGAAGAATTGTGACAAGGTCTATGGAGTCGAAAATAATAAATACCTTAGGTTTTCAAACACTTGTCACTGTTACAATGTTCCTATCATATTTTACAAAACAGTATCATTCCATGAATTTCAGTATACTTTATTTTGTTTTGTAAGCAACATCCTCACTGATAACTAGGTAAATATTTTGAATTTTGACTAAACTGCATCTAACAAATATATAAAAAACGATAATACACATCTAGAACATGGGTAATTAGGAAGAGAATTGTCAAAGGTGAAGAAATAGATATAATGTCTTCTTTGTCAGAAAAAAATTATTAAAACTAATATGAAAAGAATTATGCATATTAGGAGAAAACATATACTATCAGGAGTTATGCTTCATTCGATTGAAATATATGCTTGGGGCCAATATCAGAATATACAGTCATTGTTTGAATTTTACATTGCTATTTTAATTTTCAGCATATGAAGTAAGAATGACACTATTTAATTAAAAACACAGACTGAACAGTGCTAAGGAAAGTTGATTTACTGTAAAATTTATTGTTGTACATATGGCATTTATAATAAAGGACCAATGTTATGAAGTTAGGTTATCCAAAAAAGGGAAAATCTTTTTTGATCTTCCTAAGAGGCATGAGATTTTACTACAGTAAACTTTACAAATGGTTTATTATGAGAAAATTGCTACACTCCTCAGTACAACAATGATGTAATACACAAAACAAAATCAGATATATATTTTAGCAAATACCAGCCCAAGAGCAGTACAGCCCTATAGTATTTATGCAGCTAGAAAAATTACATTTCCAAACAACAACATTTAAATAATCAATGCTGTTCCAGAGTGATTTCAGTATACTGAGATTTCAGATGTTGCAATAAAAATGCTGGGATTCTGGTTCTGCAAGTCAAATGTGATGAAAATGTACTCGTTCACAATTCCTAACGTACTTTGGGTAATACAAAATGAAGCAATTTATACATCAAACGTGCAAGTCTCATTCTACAAAGTAAAATTAAGAAATAATGGAACACATACATATACATATACATATAAATTCAAACAAATTTAAGTAATGCATATTAATACATTATGAGGACTGCTATTAACTGAACAGGATTTTATGGCGTGGTTTAAGGACAAGGTAATGCACTAAAACGTGCAAAAGTGATATGTGTAGCTTTTATACTTGAATTACACAAAACTGTCTATGACGCTAGCAAGTGGCAGTAAAATGTTGCTGAGAGCTTCATGTCACAAAAGTTCTCATTATTAATTTTATAAAACTAATAAGCTCTATCAGTTTCTCTCATGTCATATATTTCCATGAGTAATGATTGATATAAAATTTTAAATTACACAAGGTATTATATGCAACATCCCTTTTCTATATAGGTAGTAACAGCAATATATATAATTTAAAAAAATTGGGTTTAGAAACTACAGCACAGGTAACAGGCATAAATCTCGAAAAATTGGCATCCAACACATCTTTAGTCCATCTACCTGGTAAACTAGAGGAAAAGTAGCTGGATTTTCTTTTTCTGCTGAGAACTAGAAGGCTAAAGAAAATCTTACAGCAAACACAAGTAATAGATGGTCAAGCAATATGATATATTGTTTCTGCAATTCCTTGTCATTTAATGAAATTATGAAAATACTATTGTAAAATATATGTTCATAATTTTATTTAAAAGTTGGGATATGTGTGACCATAAGCTTATTTAATGGCACTTTTCAAGTTCCTTCTCTTGCCCTTTTCACACCCAGAGACACATTTAACAGAAGAGTTGTACACATTTGTTACTGTGATATGTTGTTTCTGGTACTGCAGAACTTCTCCTTAAGGAGAATCAGCCACTCCCTAAAAAAGAAGAAAATTATTGATGAGCTCATTTGTTACATAACAGTAAGCGGGTAAAACAACCACAATGACACTTAAGAAAATGTCATTCACAGATATATAATACAGCTCAATGGTGGAATATAATAAGGCTACAGTAACAAAAAGATGACAGTCAGTGTGTATGAAACTAGTGGAAACAAACAGTATGATGACAGTGGTATGCATATTCTCATATACTCTATGACTGACTTATCTGGAAACTCTTCATATTCATAGAAATGTGTTTAACATTAATGATAATAATATGATAATGATAATAATAATAATAGTAGTTGTTGTTGTAGTGGTCATTGTTGTGGTGTTAGATATAAATGAAATACACCAAAGAGGTGAATGAGAAGAAATGAAAGAAATATTTTGAAAAGATCAAAAACTAATGGACCACATGGTAGGATACAAGAAATGAATAAGTATTTATGAGGGGATGGAAGTCAGCAAAGTAAATTTTTGGGAAATGAGAAAATTACTTTTTTCCCACCTCCTAATGAGAAAAACTTCACATTCTTCATTTTATTTGTCCATGTAAGTAAAATGGTTTTATGGGAGTTTTTTTGTGGGGAGAACACAGTGTAATTATAAAAAAATAACAAAATTTTGAAAATTTTCTCGACTTACACCTCTACCTAAACAAAAGCACACATTTTAGAAAAAAGTAATAAACAATATTGAATACCCATTAATAATATTTTATTTTCCCTTCTCTTAGAATAAACAAATGACATGAAGAGCACATAATATCCGAGTAAGAAAATTAACCAGAAGAACTGCTTGTGGGCCAGTGTAGGAGAGACGTATAGAAGTCACCTGGTATATATTTCATGCACTTAGATGGGTCTTTAATTTTATCATGATTGATAGGCAGTTTTTCATCATCATATGCTTTCTCAATTGCCATTACGCGTGAGACATCTGTATCAAACTTGTTACTTAGTACAAAAATGTCTTTTCTTAAGCCCCCTATGTATTGTGAAGCCGTAAGTGTGCATTTGGTGGCTTAGTGATACACAAATTACATGGAACACGCAGTGGTGAATTTTTTTTTTTCTTTGGCTGTGCAACTGCACACAATTTAAATTCTGCTGAGAAATGTGCTCACCTGTACAGTTTTGACCATCACTTTTTGAAACTTAGCGTATCCTCAGGTGTAACCATGTGAACATTAAATTTACCAAAACTGCAGCAGAACAAATGATTTCACAAACTTTTAACGGTCATACCATCTCTTTCTGAAAACTCGCTTTACAAGACCATTGACTGGAAATCGATAAATTATTTTTTCAAATTTCCCTCAGTCTCTGGGGGCTAGTGAAATGTTATCACACAGTAGTTCTTGTTTTGACGATCACAGGTATCACTAAAAAGCTGAAGTTCTCTGATATTTGAGGGAACATCCTCATTTAAATATATGAAAAGGGAGGAACATGTTTCATGATTCATTTGGGCTTTTCTTCCTTTGGCCTCCTTGGTACAGAGAAAAGATCAGCAATACCAGTGCTGAGTTTATGTACTGCAAGTACTGTATGTAACAAAATGGAATACCAATATGGCTGTCACTGCTTTTAAATATCTGATCAATCTCTCACACACTTTGTAAAACTTTTAGATTTTCAGCATCTGTCACATGTTTTGCAGTGTCATTTACCCCTAGAATGGTCAGATGAAAAATAGTTTCAAGAACTGTCAGGCTGGGTCTGTGGGACCTAGTAAATAAAATACTTCCAACAAGTGACAAACGGTATATTTACATTAAATTTTTATTTTGTTCAAGTAGTACTAAATGCTATAGTGAGATTACTTTAACTTTCTGATTTATAAAATAACAGAAAAAACTGAGAAACGCACTTATTTGTAGTACTAAATGTAAGTAAACAGGAAATACAAGCCAGTTTGATTGAAAGACCAATACAAATGAGAATAAGTTGTAGAACAAAGAAGCAAAAATTTTGAATTTTCACTATATAAGTAGAAATTGTGGATATACTGAATAGTTTGTGAAATATCGTCCTCTAAAGTCATAGATTTTACAAACAGTCGCCGCAAATCATTTCAGCATGTGCCAAGCATATACACATCTTGCAAACTTCGCAAAAATTTTAGTTTTGCTGTCCTTAAATGTGTATCACCTTTCCCTCTTCCCTGGTAGTGGATCATCAACTATTCTTTGTTCTCGGGTGCCAGAGAGGTTAGAGGCAACCATGGGAATATTGCTTGGTTGCAAACATTGTCAAATGTGGTGTTCTGAGTGACTTTCCTGGGATTCATACTTATTCTCTTTTGACTGAAACGATTTTGTTTCCTTTAAATATAATGTAGACATTGAGAGCTGCAATGTTAACTGAGAAAAGGAACAGAGAAGCTGGTATTGTCCCTCTGGCAACAGTATATTCACCACACATAGCTTCAATGACATCTACACCTCCGTTTGTTTTGCTGTAGTACGTTATTATATTAAGTTTCCTCTTTTCACCGCTGTCACTGTTAATCTCATCATCATTGTTCACTGACGAAATAATCAGTACTGAGTTTTTCGTTTCAGTTCATATGAAAGTAATGTGACGTCTTGCTGAAATCCAAACATACTTGAGTACTCTTTTTTTACATTTTCTGGATAAAAACGTAACTGGAATTTCAGGCTTATATTTAACGTACCAACAACAGTAACATTCTTTCTTGTAGTACTTTTTTGACGACTGGATAAGAAATAAACCAATTGTCTAGTGTCAGATTTCTGCCAGACACTTTTACTGGGTCTACATGATGGAAAATAACATCTGCCGAATTACTGCCTTTGTTCGGTCGTTGTGGTTTTGCACGTGCATAGACTTCCAAATGTTTCACATTGCACGTTTTAGAACAAGTCACGATGAAAACCACCATCCCTTACTTGGCTGGTTTATTAATGACATACATTCTGAACCTGCCCCTTCCTCTGTATGGAACGAGCATTTAGTCCAAAGTAAAGTTACCTGACGAAGCAATATAAGCAGTGAAGTTGGAGACAAACATATCAAGAATGGATATTATGGCAGCAAGATTATATTGTGGTTTTCTTCCTTCCCACGTATGAATGTTGTCAAACTTGATACGAGTGAAATATAAGCAGCTTTTCAATGACATAATTTCTCGAAATATTTATATTCCGGTCCCATCTGTATTCCAAAAGACTTCAGTATTCATTTTACCCCCATTCGATGTTCCGGCTAAGTGAAGTAGGCCAAAATATCCATTCAGTTCATCAAAGTTTGTAGGCCTCGCCAAATTTGGGTCACTTGCATTTTTGTTTCGAACTGATATTGGTTGATTCAGGAAGTAAACCAAACAACTGATTGTTGAAAAGTAACTCCCACGATTCTAACGGTGAATGTACATCCGTCGCAGCTCGAATGCTTCCAGGCAAATGCCTGGAAACTATGTTGTGACGTCTGGTTCGAACGCTTTGGGAGAACAAGTTTTTGTCCATTTAGTTGCTCCGTTCCCTCCTTTATGAAAGCACACACGTGCGTCAGTTACAGAATTTGTACTTGAATCAACAACAATTAGTTCATCAGTGTGCTGGGAGAAGGCTCAGTATCTTCATCTTTACCACCATTCATTGCATAATTACTGTCTATTTCGAAGTCTGGATGCACGTCAGAATCGTCTATTTCACTCTCATCATCATCTAAAATTCTGCAAATTTCACTGTATGAAAGAGTTTCTTTTGCCATTTTATATCGTAAACTACTGACAATGATAATTCGGTTTTAGGACATCACAAATCTTTCGCAAAGGAACTCAATGGCAGGCCTACGCCAAAATAAAAATAGGATCGCACTGGCAGAAATCAGTAACGTAAAAAGTCGGGCTGAGTCTGACAGATTAGCGCGCTTTTTTGGAAGACTGCCAGATACAGAGAAACAAAGAAAAATCTCATTCACGGCGTGAGCGCCTTCTCTCGGATATTTCAGGAAGCCAGCAAAGCACTCAAGTCTAATTAGTAACTATAAAAATGTAAATTCAGTGAAACAAAAACTAGTGCATCTCACAGACACAGCCCGATCGTTATAGAGTTAAAGTAGAGCTCTTTAATTGAACAGTGAGCTGTTCACAAACAGCACAAGTATCAATTTGGGATTTAGCATTACGTATAGCAAAGTACTCTTTTAACATCTTGTAACAGAATGAACGTTTCAAGTGAGAGTCTGGAAACTTCTGCTTGGAAGACAACACATCTTTGTAATATCCAGAGCTGAACAAACATATTTAATTTCCCTTGAAAAACAGTGACTGGTGCTTGCAGCAAAGGAACATATATGCTTTTTAATTTTTCACAACTTCTGTTTAGATTGTGCTGTTGTCTTGTTGACACTGTCCACTGCCGTCCACTGGCGCTTTCCCGACCAATAATAAAGCCTGTATTCTTCTCAGTCTCCTCTTAATTGCAGCATACAGTTGAAGAAACCAACTTTCGCGCACTTCCAGGTTTAGGTCTCTATTGATTACATGGTACTTGAAAGATTAAGTTTTTTGTTTATTCATGAAGGGACACAAGTTGGCTGACTTAAGGTGTTACATAAATAAATGAAAATAAGACCAGACTGGTTCTTGGCATTCTGAGCATCAGATTTAAATTCTTTCATTGTCAAACTATGCATCTACACTCAGTACGACCGTGTCCACTACTGTTATCATTTTCACCAAAAAACTGACTCATGTTCTTTCACAAATAAGCGATTGAATTATGAAGTATAATGTTTGCCAGCAAAACTTTCCTGTTAAGCCCCTTTTCTGCTAATGAATGGCAAATAAATTCAAAACATAATTCTACATTACCTTACTTCCACAGGATTTAAGTGATGTGTTTACATTGTTATACACTGAAGAGGCAAAGAAATTGTTACTCCTGCCTAATATCGTGTAGGGCTCCCGCGAGCACGGGGAAATGCCGCCACGCGACGTGGTGTGGATTCGACTAATGTCTGGAGTAGTACTGGAGGGAACTGACACCATGAATCCGGCAGCGTTGTCCATAAATTCGTAGATGTACGAGGAACACCACGTTGCGAGACATTCCTAATACGCTCAATAATGTCCATGTCTGGGGAGTTTAGTGTCCAGCGGAAGTGTTTAAACTCAGAATAGTGTTCCTGGAGCCACCCTATAGCAATTACTGATGTGTGGTGTTTCGCATTGTCCTGCTGGAATTGTCGAAGTCCGTCCGAATGCGCAATGCACATTAATGGATGCAGGTGTTCAAACAGAATGCTTACGCAAGTGCCAGCTGTTAGAGTCATATCTAGAAGTATCAGGTGTCCAATATCACTCCAACTTCACACGCTCAGAGCCTCCACCTGTTTGAAAAGTCCCCTGCTGATATGCAGTGTCCATGAATTCATGAGGTTGTCTCTCCATAACCATACATGTCCAAGATGCTCGATACTATATGAAATGAGACTCGTCCGACCAGGCAACATGTTTCTTTCATCAACAGCCGTATGTCGGTGGTGACGGGCCCAGGAAAGGCATAAAACTTTGTGTCGTGCAGTCATCAATGTTACAAGAGCAGGCCTTGTATGTTTCGTTGAATTGTTCTCACGCTGACACTTGTTGAGGGCCCAACATTGAAATCTGCAGCCGGCCGGTGTGGCCGAGCGGTTCTAGGCGCTTCAGTCTGGAACCGCATGACCGCTACGGTCGCAAGTTCGAATCCTGCGTCGGGCATGAATGTGTGTGATGTCCTAAGGTTAGTTAGGTTTAAGTAGTTCTAAGTTCTAGGGGACTGATGACCTCAGATGTTAAGTCCCATAGTGCTCATAGCCATTTGAACCATTTGAAATATGCCGCAGTTGGCGGACGGGTTGCACTTCTGTCACGTTAAACGATTCTCTTCTGTCGTCGTTGGTCCTGTTATTGTCAGATCTTTTTCCGGCCGCAGCGATGTCGGAAATTTTATGTGTCACCCGATTCCTGATATTCACTGTACAGTTGTGACATTGTCGAACGGGAAAATTCCCACTTCATCGCTACCTCTCAAATGCTGTGTCCCATCGCTCGTGTGCCGACTACAATACCACGTCCAAACTCACTTAAATCTTGATAACCTGTCATTGTAGCAGCAGTAACCGGTCTAACATCTGCGCCAAACACCGCCGACCGCTGCGAAGTATTCTGCCTGTTCACATTTTTCTGCATTTGAGCAAGCTTGCCTGTACCAGTTTCTTTGCCGCTTCAGCGTAGTTCCAATATAAGGCAAATTAACTGTGGATGGCGAACTTCGAGGCCCTCTTTGTCATCTGCTAGTTTCAGGTGACTTAGTTTGTTCTGCGCTTCTTGTCAGTTTGTCTTCTGTCCTTATACCAATCTGACTTAAATGGAAATATTTGTGGACAGAGAAATCTTAGGTTTCATTGCAGCAGCAGTCCGTCGATCTAAAGGGCAGTAAAATGAAAACCGAGCACGTGTCGCAAGGGGCCATGGAGTGATTCGATTCGAAATTGATCACCACACGCGTTAAGACATTTATCCCACTGGATCGGCCGCTGTCGGATTCACAACCGCACCCACTATTGCACAGCAGTGTCCGACTGCAACCGACACCAAAGCACGTCTTTCTTCAGGCCGCCAAAGAAGTGAAAATCACACAATGAGAGATCCGAGCTGTACGGAGGTGTAGCGTAGCCTTAGATTGGAAAGGTTAGGGCGAGGATTATCGTGCAACAGAATGATTATGCCCTACAGCATTCTGGGTGTTTTGAGTGTACGGCGCTTCGCAGTTTCTGCACAGTGTCTTCAGAGCACCGCCCGCTGATTGTGGCTCCACGCTCGAGGAATAACAGGAAGAAGGAGCAGACTTGCGATTGAATTCAAGACTTTGTTGCAGACAGAACCCAAGACGTCGCTCTTAATAGAACTAAATCGACAGATGTAAAGGTAATATCCGGAGTATCAAAGGGATGTGTCATAGGGCGGTTGCTGTTTACAATATATATATAAATGATCTAGTACAAAGCGTCGGATGCTCTTGAAGGCTATTCGCAGATGATGCAGTTGTCTATAAAAAAAAGTAGCAACGCCATAAAATAGTAACAATTTGCAAAACGACCTGCAGGCTCTGGCAGTTGACCCTGAACGTAAGTAAATACACTCCTGGAAATGGAAAAAAGAACACATTGACACCGGTGTGTCAGACCCACCATACTTGCTCCGGACACTGCGAGAGGGCTGTACAAGCAATGATCACATGCACGGCACAGCGGACACACCAGGAACCGCGGTGTTGGCCGTGTGGTGGTTGGTATGACACCCTTAGGCTGCAAGCTCTGAGCCTTCGACTCGCCCATAAAGAGCGGTACTATGTAAAAGCCACGCCCCCAAACCGCTACTACATGCAGCTTACGGTCGTTCCAAGGCGCAGCCTAAACACTACTAACCGTTCGGAAAACATCTATCGATACAAACAGTTCCAAAAACGTTGACCGTCGTTATTTTAGTCGGAATGGGAAGTGTGCGAAATTCGTCCTGATAATTTAAATTTTGTCATACGTTCTTGCGAAATTTACTTTAACGTATATTTTGGGGCGGCTCCGCCTCAGAGCCTTTAATTACGAGCCGCGCCTGGTCAGAAGACAGATTACTACTACGCAATTTCTGTGAACGAGTATCCCGAAAAAATCGAAGCTGGTCGAATGTTCACGTGCTACTGTTGTGAGCAGCTATGGAAAGAGGTACAAGACCAGTGAAACTACCACTAGGTGCTAAATGGTTGGACATGTACGACTCTTCACAGAACGTTGGGTTCGGAAGTTTTCTGTTAAGCAGGGTAGATGGTGATCTGTGCCATCTCTGCCGAAAGGGTACATTGCTGGTGCACACACAAATGTTTTCAAGCACACCGTTCAGAGTAGGTTGTTGAACATGGAGCTCTGCTGCAGAGGACCTGTTGACCCAACGATATCGTCAGTTACGATGCAGTGGGGATGGGATCATCGGGATTTGTCCGTCGATCAATGGGAATGTGTCGACTCTTCGAGTGAATCACATTTTTGCTACACTAGGTCGATGATCGTCTCCGCAAACGCCGTCATCGAGGAGAACGGCGGCTCAAAACATGCAGTGCGCCACGGACGCAGGCTGGCGGGAGCAGTGTTATGTGACCTGAGCAATTTTCCGTACCTAAAGACTGGAAAATTGCTGAAGTCACACCAATACCCAAAAAGGGGAGTAGGAGTAATCCGCTGAATTACAGGCCTATATCACCACTGTCGATTTACAGCAGGGTTTTGGAACATATACTGTATTCGAACATTATTAAGTAAGTCTAAGAAAACCATTTATTGACATATAGTCAGATCGGATTCAGAAAATATGGTTCCTGTGTAACACAACTAGCTCTTTATACTCATGAAGTAATAAGTGCTATCGACAGGGGATGTCAAATTGATTTCATACTTTTAGATTTCTAGAAGGCTTTCGACACCGTTCTTCACAAGCGTCTTCTAACCAATCTGCGTGCCTACGGAATATCGCCTCAGTTGTGTGACTGGATTCGTGATTTCCTGTCAGAAAGATCACAGTTCGTAGTAATAGAATGAAAGTCATCGAGTAAAACAGAAGTAATATCCACCAAGGAAGTGTTACAGACCCTTTATTGTTCCTGATCTATATTAATCACATAGGAGACAATCTGAGTAACCGTCTTAGATTTTTTGCAGATGATGCTGTCATTTACCGTCTCGTAATGTGATCAGATGATCAAAAGGACTTGAAAAATGATTTAGATAAGACATCTGTATGGTGCAAAAAGTGGCAATTGACCCAGAATAAGGAAAAGTGTGAAGTTATTCACATGAGTACTAAAAGAAATCAGCTAAATTTCGATTACGCGGTAAGTCACACAAATCTGAAGGCTGTAAATTCAACTAAATACTTAGGGATTACAGTTTCAAATAACCTAAACTTGAACGATCACATAGATAATATTGCGGGTAGATCAAACCAAAGACTGCGATTCATTGGCAGAATACTTAGAAGGTCCAACAGGTTTACTAAAGAGACTGCAAACACCACGCTTGTCCGCCCTATTCTGGAGTATTGCTGTGCGGTGTGGGATCCGCATCAGGTGGGACTGACGGATGACATCGCAAAAAAAGGGTAGTTCGTTTTGTATTATCGCGAAAAAGGGGAGGTAGTGTCACAGACATGTTACTGAATTGGAGTGTCAATCATTAAAACAAAGACTTTTTCGTTGCCACGGGATCTTCTCATGAAATTTCAATCACCAGTTTTCTCCTCCGATTGCGAAAACATTCTGTTGGCACCCACCCACATAGAGAGAAATGATCATCACGATAAAATAAGAGAATGAGGGCTCGCACAGAAAAAATTTAAGGGCTCGTTTTTCTCGTGTGCCGTTTGAGAGTGGAACGGTAGAGAGGCAGCATGAAGGTGATTCACTGAACCCTCTGCCAGGCACTTTATTGTGAATAGCACAGTAATCACGTAGATGCAGATGTAGATGAATGCTATGGGGGACATTCTGCGATTGCACTGTACCTGTGGTAGTAGTCGAATACCTCTTCGAACAACCTGCATTCCTTCCCCGACCGCGATGTCATCTTGCAGCAGTCTAACTGTCTGTATCTCGGAGCGGGACCAGTGCTACAAAGCTTTTAACATTATAGTGAACTCACGTTGATGGCTCGTCAACCATATTCGTCTGATGTAAATCCTAGCGAACCCATCTGGGTCACTATCTGGTGCCATCACCGCGTACGCAAGTCAGCGGCCTGTTATTTAAGAGAATTACACGACCTATGCCTAGACATCTAACACTACGAGTGTCGTTCAGTAAGTAATGCCCCACTTTTCTTTCTCGGAACATATTTATTACTAAGAGTGAGAATATGATGACAATATGCAACAACATGTCTTGTCCAATGTCCTATTTTTCTATGTAGTCTACACACGTTCTATGGCCGTACGCCAACGTTGTGAAAGAACGTGTATTCCTCCTGGTGGTGGTAAGTTCCCATGGGACCAAACTGCTGAGGCCATTGGTCGCTAGGCTTACACACTACTTTAACATTAAATAACTTACGCTAAGGACAACACACACTCCCATTCCCGAGTCCTCCGAACCTCTGTCGGGGGGGGGGGGGGGGGGGGGGAGCTGTTCGAATTGTGGCAAGGCGCTTCAGACCGCACGGTTAACCCGCGCGTCATTCCCTCCCGGTAAAAGTAGGCGTAGCCACGTTTTCACTGCATGACTGACACTATCGTCATCTCCATACTGTACAGCCAATTGTCGAATCGTGATGCGCCGGTCGGCACAAATAATGGCATCCGCACGATTCAGCATGTCTGGAGCAGTGGCTGTCACAGGCCGTCCCGACCGTGCCTGACCATGGAGCTCTGTATCTGCATTTCCTGAGGCTGTAACTGTCTTTACTCATCGCCCAACTGTACTGTCAACTGCAGGAACGCCATATTCTTGTTGTGGTCTTCAGTCCAGAGACAGGTTTGATGCAGCTCTCCATGCTACTTTATCCTGTGCAAGCTTCTTCGTCTCCCAGTACCTACTGCAACCCACATCCTTCTGAATCTGTTTAGTTTATTCATCTCTTGGTTTCCCTCTACGATTTTTACCCTCGACGCTGCCCTCCAATACTAAATTGGCGATCCCTTGATGCCTCAGAATATGCCCTACCAACCGACCCATTCTTCTAGTCAAGTTGTGCCACAAATTTCTCTTCTCTCCAATTCTGTTCAATATCTCCTCATTAGTTATGTGGTCTACCCATCTAATCTTCAGCATTCTTCTGTAGCACCACATTTCGAAAGCTTCTATTCTCTTCTTGTCCTAACTATTTATCGTCCACGTTTCACTTCCATACATGGCAACCCTCCACACAAATACTTTCAGAAACGACTTCCTGTCACTCAAATCTATACTCGATGTTAACAAATTTCTCTTCTTCACAAACGCTTTCCTTGCCATTACCAGTCGACATTTTATATCCTCTCTACTTCGACCATCATCAGTTATTATGCTCCCCAAATATTAAAATTCATTTACTACTTTAAGCCTCTCATTTCCTATTCTAATTCCCGCAGCATCATCCGATTTAATTCGACTACATTCCACTATCCTCGTTTTGCTTTTGTTGATGTTCATCTTATATCCTCTTTTCAAGACATTGTCCATTCCGTCCAGCTGCTCTTCCAGGTCCTTTGCTGTCTCTGATAGAATTACATCGGCGAACCTCAAAGTTTTTATTTCTTCTCCATGGATTTTAATTCCTACTCCGAATTTGTCTTTTGTTTCCTTTACTGCTTGCTCAATATACAGATTGAATAAGATCGGGGAGAGGCTACAACCCTGTCTCACTCCCTTCCCAACCACTGCTTCTGTTTCATGCCCCTCGACCCTTATAACTGCCATCTGGTTTCTGTACAAGTTGTAAATAGCCTTTCGCTCGCTGTATTTTACCCCTGCCACCTTTAGAATTTGAGTGTATTCCAGTCAACATTTTCAAAAGCTTTCTCTAAGTGTAGACTCCACAAAAACGTTTAGGGATGTTAACTGTGGTGTCACCGCCAGACACCACACTTGCTAGGTGGTAGCCTTTAAATCGGCCGCGGTCCGTTAGTATACGTCGGACCCGTGTGTCGCCACTATCAGTGATTGCAGACCGAGCGCCGCCAAACGGCAGGTCTAGAGAGACTTCCTAGCACTCGCCCCAGTGGTACAACCGACTTTGCTAGCGATGGTTCACTGACAAATTACGCTCTCATTTGCCGAGACGATAGTTAGCATAGCCTTCAGCTACGTCATTTGCTACGACCTAGCAAGGCGCCATTACCAGTTACTATTGATACTGTAAAACATGTACCGTCAAGAGCGACGTTCACCATTTACGGATTACAGTTAAGTATTCCAAAAGCTACGTCCTTTTTTGCTGAAGTCTAACTTCCTTGTCCTGTTCCAGACCTCACGCCAGCCTGCGTGAGCTAAAACGCGTGCCTTTCGGCTTCCTCTCATAGTGGGTTGGCTCCCTTGCCAATCCACAACATTAACCACCTTTTCTTTTTCTGCACACAAGAATTCAATAACAGGACTCTACTCGTAATGTGACTCGTATATAGCCGCCATTTTGACGCTGCACTACGGCGTTGCCATCTGCCAGAACGCTTCAAAACTTCACCGGCCCACGGAACAAACATCAAATGTAAAGCACCAACAAGGACGTTTGTCTATGTATACTAATGCCTTTAAAAAAAGTGGAGCATTACTTATTGAAAGACCCTCGTACATGGCTCCACAAACCTACAACAAACTGTCGGATCCCTGATATGCAGAAGCCGTCATGTATTTCGTTCCAGAGACGGACAAACAATCTATTAATGGCGGCCGCAGTGGTCTAGTGGTTCTAGGCGCGCAGTCCGGAACCGCGGGGCTGCTACGGTCGCAGGTTAGAATCCTGCCTCGGGCATGGATGTGTGTGATGTCCTTAGGTTGGTTAGGTTTAAGTAGTTCTAAGTTCTAGGGGACTGATGACCACAGCAGTTAAGTCCCATAGTGCTCAGAGCCTTTTGAACCATTTGAACCAATCTATTAAGCAGGTAGTTCAAAAATGGTTCTGAGCATTATGCGACCTTAACTTCTGAGGTCATCAGTCGCCTAGAACTTAGAACTAATTAAACCTAACTAACCTAAGGACATCACACACATCCATGCCCGAGGCAGGATTCGAACCTGTGACCGTAGCGGTCACGCGGTTCCAGACTGAAGCGTCTAAACCGCACGGCCACACCGGCTGGCATTAAGCAGGTAGTCAGAATGTTTTAGCTCAGCAGTGTACTAGACGCCCTAGACTGCCACAATGTGTACAGCCTGTTTTGATAACGTTCATCGTTTAGATTTTGCATAAGAAAATGGAGGACGGTGTCGTGAATGATAGTAATCGTGTTGCGAAGAGAGAGGGCAGTCAGAGGGAGTGTCCGGCTGGGAGGCGAGCGACACGCACCGCGGCCAGGACGCCGGCAGGGCACTGCTGGGCGTGGCCAGCCTCGCCGTTGGTCGCGCTGGCCGGGCTGCAGGCGTCGCAGGAGTCGACGCCGTCCGAGACCACCTCCTCCGTCCGCACCGGGCTCAGCGCTCCACCGGCAGGCACCGAGTCTCCGTTGCTTTCCTCCACGTCCTGTGTGGCACAAAATGAACATTGGTTTACTTGCTGCTGCCATTTGCAAATGACTTGTTACCTACTAACACAGATCGTACATACTAGCCATTAAAATTGCTACACCACGAAGGTTAAGTGCTACAGACGCGAAATTTAACCGACAGGAAGAAGATGCTGTGATATGCAAATGATTAGCTTTCCAGAGCATTCACACAAGGCTGGCGCCGGTGGCGACATCTACAACCTGCTGACACGAGGAAAGTTTCCAACCGATTTCTCATACACAAACAGCAGTCTACCGGCGTTGCCTGGTGAAACGTTGTTGTGGTGTCTCGTGTAAGGAGGAGAAATGCGTACCATCACGTTTCCGACTTTGATAAAAGTCGGATTGTAGCCTATCGCGATTGCGGTTTCTCGTATCGCGACATTCCTGCCCGCGTTGGTCGAGATCCAATGACTGTTAGCAGAATATGAAATCGGGGGGTTCAGGAGGGTGATACGGACCGCCGTGCTGGATCCCAACGGCCTCGTATCACTAGCAGTCGAGATGATAGGCATCTTATCCGCACGGCTATAGCGGATCGTGCAGCCACGACTCGATCTCTGCGTCAACAGTTGGGGACGTTTGCAAGACAACAACCATCTGCACGAACAGTTCGACGACTTTTGCAGCAGCATGGACTATCAGCTCGGAGACCATGGCTGCGGTTACCCTTGACGTTGCATCACAGACAGGAGCGCCTGCGATGGTGTACTCAACGACGAACCTGGATGCACGAATGGCAAAACGTCATTTTTTGGATGAATCCAGGTTCTGTTTACAGCATCATGATGGTCGCACCTGTGTTTGGCGACATCGAGGTGAACGCACATTCGAAGCGTGTATTCGCCATCGCCATACTGGCGTATCACCCGGCGTTATGATAGGGGGTGCCATTGGTTACACGTCTCAGCCACCTCTTGTTCGCATTGACGGCACTTTGAACAGCGGACGTTACGTTTCAGAAGTGTTACGACCCGTGCCCATACTCTTCATTCGATCCCTGCGAAACCCTACATTTCAGCAGGATAACGCACGACCGCATGTTGAAAGTCCTTTAAGGGCCTTTCTGGATACATAAAATGTTCGACTGCTGCCCCGGCCAGCACATTCTCCAGATCTCTCTCCAATTGAAAACGTCTGGTCAATGGTGGCCGAGCAATTGGCTCGTCACAATACGCCAGTTACTTATCTTGATGAACTGTGGTATCGTGTTGAAGCTGCATGGGCAGTTGTACCTGGACACGCCATCCAAGTTCTGTTGCCGGCAGGAATGGCCGAGCGGTTCTAGGCGCTACAGTCTGGAACCGCGCGACCGCTACGGTCGCAGGTTCGAATCCTGCCTCGGGCATGCATATGTGTGATGTCTTTAGGTTAGTTAGGTCTAAGTAGTTCTAAGTTCTAGAGGACTGATGACCTCAGATGTTAAGTCCCACAGTTCTCAGAGCCATTTGAACCATTTGAACCAAGTTCTGTTTGACTCATTGCCCAGGCGTATCAAGGCCGTTATTACGGCCAGAGGTGGTTGTTCTGAGTACTGATTTCTCAGGATCTATGCACCAAAATTCCGTGAAAAAGTTATCACATGTCAGTTCTAGTATAATATATTTGTCCAATGAATACCCGTTAATTATTTGCATTTCTTCTTGGTGTAGCAATTTTAATGGCCAGTAGTGTATTTTCACAATAGGAAATTGTACGACTGCAGATTGTGAAAGTTGTTTGATATTTCTTATTTGTAGTAGGGATTAACAACATTGCAGCTTTCAATAGATTAGAGACTTAAAAGTAATTAAGAAACGAAAATCTTAAAATTATCGGTTTATGAACAGAAGATGGAAATTTAGGAAGGTGGAAAGAGGGTGTAACACATTATATCACTTTGATGTATTATAATTTGGAGACAATTTGTACAATAACACATCCATATCGTTAACGTCGATATACAACAGGGTTCTGGAACATATATTGTGTTCGAACATTATGAATTACCTGGAAGAATACGGTCTACTGACACACAGTCAACTTGGGTTTAGAAAACATCGCGCTGGTGAAACACAAATAGCACTTTATTGGCATGAAGTGTTGAGTGTTACTGACAGGGGATTTCAGATCGATTTCGTATTTCTGGATTTCCGGAAAGTTTTTGACACGGTACCTCACAATCGGCTCGTAGTGAAATTTCGTGCTTATGGGATATAGTCTCAATATGTGACAGGATTTGCGATTTCCTGTCAGAGAGGTCACAGTTCGTAGTAATTGACGAAAAGTCATCGAGTAAAACAGAAGTGATTTCAGGCGTTCCCCAAGGTAGTGTTACAGGCTCTTTGCTGTTCCTTATCTATATAAACCATTTGGGAGACAATCTGAGCAGTCGTCTTCGGTTGTTTGCAGATGACGCTGTTGTTTATCGACTAATAAAGTCATCAGAAGATCAAAACATACTGCAAAACGATTTAGAAAAAATATCTGAATGGTGCGAAAAGTGGCAGTTGACCATAAACAACGAAAATTGTGAGGTCATCCATATGAGTGCTATAACGAACTCGTTAAACTTCGGTTACACGATAAATCAGGCCAATCTAAAAGCCATAAATTCAACTAAATACCTAGGTATTACAATTACGAACAACTTAAATTGGAAACAACACATAGAAAATGTTGTGGGGAAGGCTGACCAAAGGCTGCGTTTAATCGGCAAGACACTTAAAAAATGTAACAGACCTACTAAGGAGACTACCTAAACTACGCTTGTCCGTCCTCTTTTAGAATACTGCTGTGCGGTGTGGGATCCTTACCAGGTAGGACTGACGGAGTACATCGAAAAAGTTCAAAGCAAGCCAGCACGTTTTGTATTATCGCGAAATATGGGGGCGAGTGTCACAGAAATGATATAGAATTTGGGCTGGAAATCATTAAAAGAAAGGCGTTTTTCGTTGAGACGGAATATTCTCACGAAATTCCAATCACCAACTTTCTCCTCCGAATGGGAAAATATTATGTTGACACCGACCTACATTGGGCGGAACGATCACCACGATAAAATAAAGTAAATCAGAGCCCGCACCGAAAGGTATAGGTGTTCATTCTTTCCGCGCGCTATACGAGATTGTAATAATAGAGGATTGTGAAGGTGGTTCGATGAACCCTCTGTCAGGCACTTAAATGTAATTTGCAGAGTATCCATGTAGATGTAGTTGTAGAATAACAAGCATCTTGCATTTAAGAAGGAGAAATGAAAGATAATAGGAAAGTACATAGATCTGTATTCCACCATCAAGCTATCTGGGGTGGGCAAATCATCGAGCCTACCATATTCGAGGCAGCATACAAAATATTTCCTTTATACTCATTTTATGGCGCACATCATGTCTGGTGGTGGTGGTGGTGGTGGTGGTGCTGGTGGTGGTGGTGGTGGCGATGGTGAGTTCCTATGGGATCAAACTGCTGAGGTCATCGCTACCTAAGCTTGCACACTACTTAAACTAACTTACACTAAGGACAACAAACACACCAATGCCCGAGGGAGGACTCGAACCTCCGATGGGGGGAGCTCCGAAAACCGTGGCAAGGAGCCTTAGACCTCGTGGCTAACCCACCCGGCCATCATTTCTGCTCTCTACTGAAATGTAATTTGTGGGAGGCAAAGTTCGTTTATATTTCCAGTCGACGCCACTGTTTATTAAAGCTCTCAATACAATTTTACATATGAATTATTCAATACGTGTTAGGCCATGTAAGTAATTATTTCATTAAACAAGTGTTGTAGCTAATAAAGGAATTTCTTTTGAGCTATAATAACATACAACACATCTATTTAACACATAATGATAAAGGTCAGCCATCACATTTAACTATATTTTTCAGTATGCAGTTATCTGCCACCTCACAGTAAAAGTTTGGTCAGGTTTACAAAAAATATTTTATGTCAAGAAATATGACAAAATTACGATACCCACAAAGTACCTATTAACAACAATTTCCATGCATGTGAAACTTAGTTGTATTAACCTCTACCTGACGCAGTTACAACCTTCTTTCCTCCTCTTCTGCAACAACAGTTTTCCGTTCCCAAACTAATTCGTATGTTCCGAAAATTATTGGGAAAAATGTTTTCACATTCTAAAATACTTTTTATGTAAAATTGAATACAATTTCAATAACCAATCCTTGTAACCTTAAGCCCTAATCCTGAAATTGTTTATTTTGGCCTAATTTAAGGCACTAATTACAAAATTGTTGTAATTAAGAAGCTTCTGTTTCACGAAAATTCTTGTGTGAGATTCAAGGTTGTGAGTATAAGCTGGCGCGCTAATGGAGGGAGTGTGTTGTTAGCTTATGACTTGTAACCATGCTATGCTAGTCTGTCTCTTATTAATGTACATCTTGGAAGATGCTGTGCCACTAGCTTGAAGATATTTGCCATTTGTGTAACGAGCTGTTTGAAGTCGTTTCATGAACATCTGATCGTACAGACCTAATATAATTAAATTTTCCTTGTGACATTTGAGTCCTATCTCTACCTACGATGTTGACAGAAGGTGAAGAAATGAATTGAAATTTGTGTCACAATCGCGATTTGAACCTGGATCTGCGTGCTTACTAGGCAGCTGTGCTAGTAGACATTACACCACCACCTAAGCAGTTCGTGTTAGGGAAGGTACTGGACTGGGGTGGAATGTGCAGTGGTCCCGAAGCTATACCGTTTAATGGGTACCTGCCAAGTAGGCAAAGAGAACTGTGTTCAAACCCCACACTCGGCATAAATTTTAATTCCTTTCTTCAGCGTCTGTTATTATCATAGATGAACATGAAACTCAAATGTCACAAGGAAAATTTAATTACGCCAGATCTTTAGATCACCTGCACCTAAAGTACAGAGAGGGTTTCCCAATAGGTCCAACGACGGGGTCCTATTCCAATTTTGGAGAGCCTCAGTAATCGTGACGATGTAAGAAGAGGAAAATAGACTGAAGACGTGAAATGAAGTTTGTGTTAGGGAAGGCGTTCGACTAGTGTAGTCCGTGCACCTGTGTTAGCTAAGCTGCTTCGATGGTAAGGAGACCTGGGTTCAAGTGCCGGCTGTGGCACAAATTTTAATTTATTTCTTCAGCTTCTATCATTATCGTAGCTTATCTTATGCACCAAATAACGGAAAAGGCGACGGATTGTGTCTCGGTCATCACAGAAAAAATCCTATCTAGGAGCAGGAAGCAAAAGAGAAAGGGTGTAAAATATATTTCGTTTGTAATTATTTGTCCCAATAATTACTTCCTAGTGCAAGAATTGTGAAGACTATTACATAATTGTTTGATGTTTAACTTCCTTCCATACTGATTAGAAAGGAATGTATCGAATTGCCAGCTTCCAGAATCAGAACATTATGCAATACTGTGAACACTGAGACTCGTAAACAGAGAATTCATAGTTGTGTGGGAATATTCATTAGCTTGCACACTGTAGTCGCTGTGTTACTTCTGTTACCGTTTGCATACAAGCCAAGTTTTCGTTGGAACACCACAAAATTTAACTGTCTACGGGAATATTTCTCTGTATGGCCACAATGTTCCCGAATCTCCTGTCTTCATGTGAATCATGCATTTAGTACCAGAAGCGCATATGAACACTTCACCAGCTCTACCTGAAATGTATTCACAGCTTCATGTAAAGCAAACGGTAAGACCAAATTAAGAACACAAAGGTGTTTCGAGATTGATTTAATGTGGACTCATCTCAGTGGTGCCTGCGAAATTAGTGGTGATGCACCACTCCTATTCTGAAGTCCAGGGCGACATGTCGATACAAAACTGGAAATATGTCCGTTTCAAAGATGCTCAGAAGAGGCACACGAAACTACGCAATAATGGACCCTCCAAATGGGAAGCATAAGCAATAAACGCCTAGAATGGAGCCGTTTGACGAAACCAAGAGTGGAAGAATTCGAGGAACAAAAGGAAAGCCATCTTGTTATTAATCGATTCTATTTCAAGGGTATGATACCTACAGCCATCGTGTACAAGTATATTAGTAAAGTTCTTACGTGCTGTATAAATACACTCGTTCAATCAAGATCCAAACTAAGTACTGCAGCCAAATGAAAGCATAGGAAAGGTGAATAGGTGAAGTGCCTCCTCCAAGTAGCTGAGACAGGCTTGTAGCTGAAATCAGTTATAATAGAGGGCTGAAGATGACGAAGCTATGCCGTTTCATATCTTTCTGTGTTGTAAATTATAAAGTCTGAACAACACAGTTTTATTTATAAACGGTACATTTTCTCAGGATACAGCTCTTCTTCATAACTTGAAAGAACTTGAAGGAGATTATATAAAAAAGAAGGGTACTTAAAAAAATATCAAGAAGTGACACTTTACAGTGAACGCTAAAATATTTTTCCTTTTATCAGAACACTTCCTCCACAAGGAAAAACAAACAAAAATTCAAACAAACAAATAACGAGTTACTGCTTGACTTTCTGCACATCAGTCACTGCACGCAGCATTAAAACGAACTCGCTCAAGTGGTTTTGTCAGAAGATCAACCAACTGGTTCTTTCTGTCAATATGTTCTAACCTAATTTCACCAATCAGAAATCCTCCATGAACTTAAAAATGTGGGCCTCAATATGTTTTGATTGACGATGATATTCGGAGCGTTTTACTAATTTCAATGCGCTGACGGTGTCAGTATAAAGTGTTGGAGGTTGTCCCGGCATTTCAGTCAATTCGCTTTATAAACGATGTAACCAAATTAATTCTTTAGCTCCTTCACCTGCTGAAATTATTAATGCTTCCGTTGAAGGTGTAGCCACAACCTTCTGCAGCTCACTTTTCCATGATATTACTCCACCAGTGTGCTTTGCCACAATGCCGGTTGTTGAAAGTCTCAACGAAGTCAGCATCACTGTAAATTCATTGACTTTCTTCCTTATCATAGACAATGCCATAGTTAAATGTATCTTTCATGTATCGAAACATGCGTTTCACTCGATTCCAGTCCATAGTGGTTGGTTCATCCATAGCTCGAGCAGCTTTATTCACTGCAGAAGTTATGTCTGGACGAGTTACTATTGACAGATACATAATACATCCAGCTGCCTCACTATAGCGCACAGAGGACGAAACTGCTTCATTTTCATCATCTTCTTCATATCCAACGGGAGTTGAAATCATGTTGTACGCCATCATTCGAAATTTCCTTGGCATAAAGATAAAGCAAAATGAAGATGGAACGATTATGATAAGTCAGGAAAAATACACGAAACAAATATTGGAAAATACTGTTTCGTGTGTTTTTCCTAACTTATCGTAATCGCTCCCCCTTCATTTTGCTTTATTTTAATGTCAAGGAAATTTTCAAGGATCCCTTTGTTATACCAAATTCACGTATTAAAGTGTTCAAAAAAACTGCAATTTCTTCTTTGTCATTGCCAACAATTAGACCATTATCAACCTAAATTGCTACATAAAGTCTATTTCCACTGTATTTACTATAAAACAAACAACAATCTGCAGCATTGTTTCGAATGCCCGCTTTATTTGTGGCTCCCGTAAAACGTTCGTTCCAGCAGCGTGGTGCTTGCCTGAGTCCATGAGACTCCTTTGCAAGAGACATACTCGATGTGTATTATCTTCGATGCCCTGTGGTTGCTCCAAGTACACTTCATCTCGAAGTATTCCAATCAAAAAGACAGTTTCTTTCAACATCACTTTGTTTCAACACCATCTTCTTTGAAGCAGCTACCGGTAGCAAAACTTGAATTGTGTCATAATGTGCAACAGGATTATAAACATCTCCATAATCTATTCCTGCTAGCTGAATACACCTTTTAGCAGCTAACCGGGCTTCGAAGCGGGTGCCTCCATGAGCTGCTGCTTTTCGACACAGAACCCAGCGATTTTGCAATGGTTTTGCATTCGTGGGATATCCAACTAACACCCATGTATTGTTTCTCTTCAGTGCCTCTATTTATTCATTAATAGCTTGCATTCATTTTTCCTTTGATCTGACTGCAACACATCAGTAAAACAGTTTGGATCCATATGTTCCCCAACAAAAACTTTTGTTATCATCAAGAACTCGCCACTTTCTTTCCAGGCTGGTTTTCTTCGTCGGCTACTCTCCACTTACCTTCGTCAAAAAATTAATGTGTTTCGGCTTTCAGGAATTCTGTTAATTCTTTATTATTGTCATCTGATACTTGACTTCCTCCAGAATCAAGTGCGTTAAATTTTTCTTCACCGTGAATTCCACTGGAAGCAGCATACCAAGGAATGTCAAATCTGATACGATCACTATGTAAATTACAAACTATTTCTGGCTGAAATTTTACATCACCACTCGAGATCACTTTCGTTTTGGAAGGAAACCAGATTCTATACCCATATTCGTCGTTGACTAAAAACAACCTTATCATCAAAGTTTGAACCAAAATTTTTGTTTATGTGGACATAGAAACCTGTTCCAAAAATTCAGAGGTGATCAAATTGTCCTACTGGTCGATCGTACCACAGCTCATAAGGAAATTTGTCTGGAACCGAAGACCTTCCAGTACGATTTAAAATATAACGCTGCTGTATTGCAAGCTTCTGCCCACAATCCTCTTGATAGTTTGCTTGCATTCAGCATCAAGCGCGCCACTTCAACAATTGTTATGTTTTCACGTTCGGCCAAACCATTTTGTTCACGAGTACAGGGTGGCGTAATCAATAATTATGTTCTCTTATCTACGATCGATTCCTTAACTCCGTTGTTACAAAATTCTTTACCTCCATCGCATCTGAAATGTTTAACAGCACGACCTTTGGTTTGAGCTTCATTTAAAAAATGTTTGAGCACATGGCACACTTCATTTTTGTGCTTCAAAAAGAAAATTCGACGAAATTTATTGAAATCATCTGTAAAACATATATAATGTCGTAGTCGTTACATGTAGCTGCTCTGGCTGCGGACAATTGGGCACTTGCATCGGTCACGTGCAAAACATTTTTAATTCTAGCATTGTACCATTTATTATTTCGATTTATTTGGATACAGACTGTTCCTTGACCAAATGCACGCATATTAGTACCTTGCTTTCCAAATGAAACCACATCAGGAGCATCAAACTCACTGTACAAGACGAAATATTGTTTATTCGGAGTGATATGCTCGGAGTGATATGCTCGGAGTGATATGCACCACTATCACAATACCATTCATTTGCGTCAATGTAATTTCTGTTAGATGAGCCATTGGCGCAGAAGTAAATACAGTGTTACCATTCACCTTCTGTTCTTGCCACGTGCTATTACACTCAGGGACGTTCAGTGAACACTCCGCTTTCCAGTGACCTAATTGTTTAAATTTACTGCACGGAAATTTTTGTTTTGCTCGCTCTTCTTCCGTGTGTTACAAACGACAAATGCAGTTACGTCCGTTGCATTCTGTTCACGCATTTCAGTCGTACAAAATTTTTAAATAAATAGGTTCAGACTCATTATCCGCTGCTATTGTCTCCCAGAGATATTTAAAATTATCATATTCCTTTCTTAGCGTTGATAAAATTCGACCATTTAATATTCTTTCAGACAACGTGTTCTCTACATGTTCCGTTAATTCAATATTTAGATTTCCCAGAGATATTTAAAATTATCACATTCCTTTCTTAGTGCAGGTAAAATTCGGCCATTTGATATTCTCTCTGGCAACGTGTTCTCCTCATGTTTCGTTAATTTATCATTCAGATCTACAAATAACTTCCGCAGCTTAGCCACGTGTGTGCTAATATCTTCTCTTTCGTCGTGTCTGATCTGAAAAAAGTTTTCAGTTAACATCTTCAAGCGTTGCATGCTGCTGTGTTCAAATCGCGCACGTAGTTTGTCTCATATTTCTTTAACATTTTTGCACAACACAAGTTCAGGAACTGGTTTGCTTGAGCGTACTTGCTATTAGACTTGCTGCTTTAGCGTTATTCTTTTACCATTCAACATACGATGCCTTCTATTCAGTAGCAGGATCCCGGGACAAGCAAACAGGTTCGCAAATACCGATAGCAATGTCTTCGAGCTCATATGAACGGAGCACCACAGACATGTGCCATTTCCATTTTGCCCAATCATCAGGCCCTTCAAGTTAACCAATATTAACTTCATAATCTCCATTTGTAGCCGTATTCTTACCCTACACCTCAATTGAACAGAAAATTATTCTGCTAGCACATACTGGATTGAATCAATCTTTTTCAGGAAAGGTGTATTTTGTTTTTCAGACATTGTCTGTTGTAAATAATAAAGTCTGGACAAAGTTTTATTTATGAACCGTATATTTTCTCAGGATACAGCTTTATTTCATACCTTGAACAAACTCCAAAGACATATATTTCAGAAAGAAAACAATAACACTTTATAGTGAACGCTAACTCATTTTTCCTTTTATCGACACATTCTGGATTTGCAGTTCGCTGTTTGAAAACTGTCTTTGGAATTTTCCAGTATATTATCATTGTTGTGAATATGTTGGCAACCCAGGAATTTCTTCAGGTGAAAGAAAGTATAGAATTCGGTAGCAGCAAAACTTGTTCAATGATTAGAAGGAGAAATATCAATCACTCTAACTTTTTGTGCTGTGAGTTGTTTGGAAAGTGTTGTCGTGGCTTAACATGACGACCGTACTGCCATCCAGGTCTATTAGTTCTAAACAGATCAGAATGTACACTTATGACCACCAACTTCCGTAATCCTATAGACAGAATATCCATGGAGCCTGAAGTTTATTCCCATTTCTTGGCGTTCCTTTTACTTCCGTCAATGCGTCTCTGAGGTTGAACAATAGGGACGAAAACTATTTGCCATGCCGTTTTTAATATCACCACTTTTTGGGAATGTTTGAATTGATGCGATAGCGACCGATTTAACTAGTGCTTACGTGTGAAGATACGATCTGAGGATAATGAAGCTCCAAGAACATCGAATAATGCTTTTTCAGCAGTACCTGAAAATGACACGTTTTGAAACACTATATAATACGTATTTTTTTGTTTTTATTTCAGGAATAAACTATTAAAAATTATTTCAGCTCTTGCGGCTACTTATAACAACGAAAGTATTCCCACATCCAGTACCTCTCTAACATAATAGAAATTAAATTTACTAATTTGAAGGAAAATTAGATCAATATCTTTATTTTTCGTTATAATGTGCTTTATGCTATAAAGTTTGCTATTAACCTGCTTAACGTATTCGAGAAGCTCTTAACCAGTTTACTTCTAATTTTTGTACGATACTGTAATAAACGTTCGGATGGACATAGGTTACTCACGTTTTTAAAAAAATGCAGTGTACAAAAATATAGGTTCTATACTACTAAATAAAGACACGTCTTTTTCTACCGTTGTTACCAAAAATCTCAAACAGTTCTTCACCAGTTTACTTCAAAATTTCTACATGCTGTTCTTAATGTTCATATAATATGTATATATTATAATACAGTATACAAGAGGAAAGCATTGTTACGAGAAAACGTAGAAAATCTGTGACCTATTTATTTCAGATTTTAGCACTACACTCTAAATGTTCATATAATATGTATATATTATAATACAGTATACAAGAGGAAAGTATTGTTACGAGAAAACGTAGAAAATCTTTGACCGATTTATTTCAGATTTTAGCACTACACTCTCATAAACCTTGTGAGACACCTAGGTTAACAGTTTTAAAACAATAATGTACAATTTTCTGTTAAGACCGAATGCGAGAAAGAAAACGCTATGTTGTGCTGCGAAAATGTGCGGTTTCGTTTTCTCGCTCGCAGTCAGCTCTAACAGAAAGCAGCTAAGTTGGATGTACGACTATCTTTGTAACGCTACACGATTGCAGATAGAACCTACGTCACATGCTGTTAGTGAAGCTGCTGTTCTCGCAGACTCAGTGCTGTAGTCTCTTACATACCACTCATCTCCATGAGCCCAACCAATTTTGCCATTCATTTTGAGCGAATTTAGTTCCCAACCGAGGTTTAGTTTAAATTAACAATAAACAAAGCTCTGTCAGATGGGGTGGGTGAGGGGGAGAGTGGAGGAGAAGATGAAGAGAGAGAGAGAGAAGGAGGTGGAGAAGGAGACAGGGAAGAGATTAGGAGATATATCCAGTTCCCATATGTATTTAGGAACTGTGAAGGATTGCCAGATTTGCTAATATGACACAAAGGGTGAGAAAATGAAGAAAAAACATATTGAAATTGAAAGCTCTTCTTATTAACACAGATTTTTATATAGTGCATAGTTTATTGTTAGTTCTGCCAGTAAGAGCAGTGTGCCACTACCGCTCATTCACCATTACTTTGCAGCTCATATACCATTTTTCACAAATGAGGTTGTTCATGATGTAGGTACATCTACATCTACGTGATTACTCTGCTATTCCCAATAAAGTGAATGGCAGAGGGTTCAATGAACCTAGTTTTGATACTTGGCGGAGGAATCATCAACTATTTTTATAACTATGTACAGGAATCCGACTCATTGTCAAGAAATAAAACTTTGAAAACTTGGTGACGGTATAATTTTATGAACTAGGCAGTTACGTCAACGAGCAACAGCCGGTGGCGGTAACAGCTGCCCTCCACTGAAAGCACGTTTATTGGTGACGTCAACATACAGCCTGAACAGAACTCATATCTTGGGTGTGAAGCTATTTATACAGACATTCAACATTCCAGGATAAGGAGACATTAGAAACATAAACCCTCCAGAAATTATCAATACTAAATAAAAAATAACTACTGGAGGTTGTGTTTGAAGTGGCGACCCGCGACATGCCAGCCGGTGGCGCCAACCATCACGTTGCAGGGCGCGCACCACACTTCGCGGCAGTAGAAAATTATTGTAAAAGATTATTTTTCTCCTCCCAGTAAATACCATCACTCTCCAAAAACAAAATGTATGTGGTAAACAAATAATAATATGAATATAATAGTAATATGAATAATAATATGAATAATAGAATAATAATACGAATAATCGAATAACAATATGAATAATAATTGAGATGTAATTGAAATATTTGTTGGTGAGTTGATTCTAAAGGTATGGTAACTAAAAATGTTGTCTGTGGTTGTTTGTGGCAGATGGTGCCGCGTGCGCGCATGCGCGTAACTGCTTAGTTCACCTTTGTTCACCTAAAACCGTGTCAGTGGCCGCGTGGATTGCACAGCAGAAAGTTTCTATGTGCTTCCTCTCGCGAAGATAAAGTGGATTACACTGGAACGTCGTTTTCTGCGTGAATATGGGTTGCGACCAACAGACTATGTTCCCACTTAACAATAATGAAATGGGACAAGCGACTTAGGGAAACTGGAAGTTTGCTTTCGACGTTGGCCCACGACGCCAACCACGCAGTTCCATAGGCTACCGCTGAAATTATCCGCACGTCCTTCCAGCGGAGGCCTTACAAAGTCAATCCGACAAGCAAGTAGGTAGTTACAGTCAGTTACCTTGTTCGACAGTTGACAACGTCGTCCATAAAAGGTTGCGCTTACGGGCGTAGAAACTGCAACTTCGTCAAAAAACCAAACCTGAGGCAATCGCGGATATGCGAGTATTTGTGGCAAAAATGGGTGAAAACGAGGCATTTCTCGATTTCGTCTGTTTCTTGGAAGAGGCCACATTCCACACTTGCGAAAGGGTAAATTCACAAAGTTATGGCATATGGGAAACTGAACCCCCTCCCCCACACTTGGAGCCAACAGTTAGTGCAACAACGAACGTAGCCATGTTGGAGCTGTATGCTGTGCCACAACTTCCTCGCAACGAGATCTCGCAACAAGACGTCATTTTGCAAATATTGTGAGCAATTTCTTGGACCGTGAGTTCCCAGGTCACTGGATTGTGAGACGTAGTCAGTGGATGGCTATCCCTCCTAGAAACTCAGACATTACCCAGCTTGATTTTTTTTCTATGGGGGTTTATGAGCATCAAGTGTGACGGACACCAGTCCGTGATCTGCCACATCTGCGCTGTCCCATTCATGCAGCTATCGCAAATGTTACGCTTTCCAGAAGGCAAAACATTTGTAGAGAACACGAATACAGATATTATGTCTGTCGCCTTTCTAATGGTGCACTGATTGAGTTGGGTAAGTTGTGTAAAAAATCATTTTGAGTTATCGTACTCGTAGAAACATACCGTCAATAAATATCTCAATTACTTCTCAAGTTATTACATGTTATATGTTTAATCCGGACCATTAACATCGCAACCTGCATATTCATAAGACGTATGATAATGTACACACACCAAAAAAAAAGTTTAGCATCACCCGGTTCAGAGAACACCTGAAGATAAACGTTGAGTGTGAATATTATATCACAGGCACAGTCCCTTTGACTGTTCAGAGATTCCACTAAACCCGCCCAAAGATGTAAACAAACGTGCATGAGCAGCGCCTATTAGACGGAGGGGGTCCGACAGCAGATCAGTTCCAGTCATTCCGCCAGGAAGGAGGTACAAGGCTCGTGTGTCTGTAGTTCAGACATGTCCAGACGGTCAATACCGGCGTTCGATCGCGACCGCATTGCTACTTTGTGCCAGGAAGAGCACCCAACAAGGGAAGTGTCCAGGAGTCTCGGAGCAAATCAAAGCGATGTTGTTCGGACGTGGAGCAGATACAGAGAGACAGGAACTGTCGATGACATGCCTCGCTCAGACCGCCCAACGGCTACTACTGCCGTCGATGACCGTTACCTATGGATTATGGCTCGGAGGAACCCTGACAGCAGCGCCACCATATTGTATATTGGCGAGGCATTCGCGCCCCCATCGTGCACATCTTGTGGATGACTTCCTTCAGGATAACGACATCGCTCGACTAGAGTGGCCAGCATGTTCTCCTGACATCAAACCTATCGAACATGCCTGGGATTGATTGAAAAGGCCTGTTTATGGACGACGTGACCCACCAAACATTCTAAGGGATCTACGCCAAATCACTGTTGAGAAGTTGGACAATCTGGACCAACAGTGCTTTTATGAACTTGTAGATAATATGCAACGACGAATACAGGCGAGCATCAATGCAAGAGAACGTGCTACTGGGTATTACAGATATCGGTGTGTACAGCAATCTGGACCACCATCTCCGAAGGTCTCGCTGTATGGCGGTACAACATGCAATGTATGGTTTTCATGAGCAATAAAAAGGGCGGAAATGATGTTTATGTTGATCTCTGTTCCAATTTTCTGTTCAGGTTCCGGAACAATCGGGATCGAGTTGATGCAAAAATTTTTTAGCATCAACTAATACTATCATTGAGGTTAAGCACATTTAAAATTTTAAATATTTGTAAAATTTTACTAATATTTTGGTAAGTAAGGTAACTTCCAATGATCCAATTTGGTTTGAGTTCACCTTTTCGCCAACTGGTAGAAATTTTGACACTTATTATTTCTTTGTTCGTATTTTGTTTTGGTGTGCATTTCATTGGAAGAAAGTTATTACAATTATATTGTGCTGTCGGTACAGACAATAGTTTAATGTTTTTACTAACAAAATGCTGCTGACATACACGAATATAAAAAATAGTGTTTTAGCTATACCTGGCACACAAAAGGAAACAGTCAATATAATCTCTTCTATCTGCTGGTAAAGTACTGTGTTACAGTGTTACTAATGGAAAGTAGCTTATTTAAATCACAACTTATATATCTGTTTTGAAACAATTGATCATATTGGAGGAGGATTAGTTGCTTGAAACATTTATTCATATTATATAGTCACAGACTTAATAAAGAAACAGAGTTTAATAGTTCTCAGATATGCTACTAAATTCAAACACAGTTTTAAATTTTACAGGAAAGAGCATATTTTATACCATCTGACTATATTTATTCCTGTCTCAACTTTTTCTTTTGATCTCTTGCGATTTATATCATGACTACAGCTCTCCATAATTTGAACTTCTTGTCAGAGGGTTACATTATCTAATTAACTTACGACAATTATGTGAGACAGTCATATTGAATATTAAAGAGACGTCTCCTGAGGAATCTAGGGCCGGAGAAACAAATGTGATATGTTTTGACGAATAGGTTTCTTTCGTTCTATCAAACAGCAGGTGTTGATTTACAGTTTTTAGTACCATTATATTTTCGAGAAAAAAGAAAAATAAATAACTTGAAGATTTCCCCATCTAATTTTCTTCGAAAAGGTATTCACAGGAGATGTTACAGCATGTTCATTACGACATTATTTCACTATCATACACAACTAGGAAATCTTGATTTGAACCATTTAAGCAACTGTCTCCTACATATCAGATTTCTCAAAATTCAGCCACTCTCTTAAAATCTTCTGATACTGTGAACTTCGCATAGATTTCAACAGGCTTCATCCGCCCCCACTAGAGTCCTGTATTATTTCATCTAATTTCTGTCCAATCTAGAATAAATTGAACACCTGTGTTTCTGTTATACAAAATGAAAGCTAGACTACCCAAACTCCAACATTCGTAACCTGTCGTATCAGTGAGAAAACACTGAACTGTCTACACGCGAATACACTCTCCACACACTCTCCCAGCGGTATTACAGGTTAGCACACTTGTATAAATCTCATCGAGATCTATCGTTATAACTAACCTGACTGTTTCCGATGTAACCGAAACTTTTTTTTTTATTTTTTAACGAAGGCGTGCTGTTAAGTAACGCCTCCAAGCTTTTTATGTGAAACCTCGTAAAGCTTGTTAAATAAATCTACATATTCCTCCTGGCGATAAACACCTTTCTGTAAAGGGAAGACCACTTTGTTGATACCGACATTGTTGATGGAGCCTAAACCTCAACTCTGTTTCCACCGCTTCATCACTGTCAAAGTGGAGTTCTCTAAAGATTTCTGTTAAGTTTTGAAAACAGATGAAAACCTGATGGGGCCAAGTCGGTACTATATGGAGGACAATTGATGACAGTGAATCCGAGGCCTCAGATTGTTGACGATGTTGCCGCCGCTCGTGTGTAGTATGGCATTGTCATGTCGAGAGCGAGGATGGTTCACGTGTGGTACAATTCTTCGAACTCGAAATACGATTACAAGACGCTGTTCCTCAAGCACTGTACACAACTCAATGTAAGACGATACAACTGGGAGTCATCTAGCGGCAGAGGGCTGCTAAAATGTAAGCAATGAGAATAAAGCTGTAGAATGTTTACAACTTTTGTTTTATTTAAAAAGGTTTAAGAGTTTTCACATGAAAGATTGAGAGGTATTAATTTTCAGTACGCCATCTTATTTTTCCCCCTAAATACAGCCGAGCCTCTACCACCGTAAAGTGAGGTCATTTCCTTTGTATTCCCACCACAAGCAGTTCGAAATTAAACATGCTGACATTTTCAAATCAGCCGTCTCCGCCTAAACCTTCGCAACTGTCACCCTGAATCAGTCAATATTCTCTTTCTTTCCAACTGCAGCCGGCCGGGGTGGCTACAGTCTGGAACCGCGCTATCACTACGGTCACACACATCCATGCCCGAGGCAGGATTCGAACCTGCGACCGTAGCAGTCGCGCGGTTCCGGACTGAGCGCCTAGAACCGCGAGACCACCGCGGCCGGCAGTGAAGTTCAGTCTCCATCCTGTAAAACAATAAACTGGTAGCCAAGATCGCAGGAATTGTTTTTATTCCATGATTACCGGTTTGGGCGAAACTAAAGCCACCATAATCGGATTTTGATGTATCTGTATGTGTCCTAAGATCCGATGATGGCGGCTTTAGTTTCACCGAAACCGGTAATCGTGGAATAAAAAGAATGTGATGTGGGGGGGGGGGGGATGAGATGGGAGTACAATGGAACTGACGTAACTTTACGATGGAGGAGCCTGGGCTGTATTTAGAGGGATCTGATGATGGCGGCTTTAGTTTCACCGAAACCGGTAATCATGGAATAAAAAGAATTCCTGCGATCTTGGCTACCAGTTTATTGTTTTACAAGCATCCAGATCGCTCGCATATGAGCACACTGTGCTCCCTACAAAGTCTCCATCTTTTTACGTTCACTATCACAGTATCCACTTTTTAAAAGAAACAACCTCTTTAGGGAATTTGTGAAATTTTTTGCGAATGAAGACATATCTTAACAAGTTGAGAAATGTTTCAAATTTTCAGTTTTTAAATATGGTTTCGAGCATTGTCTGCTTTTTAAATTGTTTGTATCAGTATATTTTATCGATACCAACTCTCACTGTCCCTGCCGAGACAGTGAAAAAACGCAAATAAAAGCGAGAATAGGGAGGAAATGCAAGAGAAACACCTGCTTCAGATAAGGACTCCTCTTTTCCGCGATCGTGGCGGAGTCACTGCAGCTGTGAATAAGTGAACTGTAGCCTGCTACTTTGCGCTAGTGACGGAGGGACACAGAGGGTACTCACGTCCGACTTGAAGCTGCCGTTCGCGCGGGCCACCCCCAGCTGGTAGATGTTGAGCATGTGGGCCGCCTGCACGTGCACCATCAGGTCCCACGCGTCGTGGAACGAGTCCTTGCACTGGAAGCACAGCAGCGCCGTATCCTCTTCTAAGACAAAGGACAACACAATTACCCTAAATGGGACCAGGAGAAGCGAAACTGGCGTTCTACGGATCAGAGCGTGGAAAGTTAGATCCCTTAATCGGGCAGGTGGGTTAGAAAATTTAGAAAGAGAAATGGATAGGTCACAGTTAGATATATGATAGGGAAGTTCGGTGGCAGGAGGAATGTACTTCTGGTCAGGTGAATACAGGGCTATAAATACAATATCAAACAGCGGTAACTTAGGAGTAGGTTTAACAACGAATAAAGAAATACGAATGTGGATACGCTACTATAAACAGCATAGCGCACGCATTATTGTAGCCAAGTCTGACATGAAGCCGACGCCTACCACAGTATTAGTAGTTCATATACCAGTTAGCTCCACAGATGACGGAAGGGTTCAAAAACTGCATGATGAGATAAAAGAAATTATTCTCATAGTTAAGGGTGAGGAAATTTGTGATGGATGACTGGAATTCGGTAGTAGGAAAAAGAAGACGAGGAAAATTTGGAATATGGACTGGAGGAAAAGAATGAAAGAGGAAGCCGGCTGGTAGAATTTTGCACAGAGCGTAATTTAATCACTACTAACAATTCGTTTAAGATCAATGATATGTATACACAGAAAGGACCAGGAGACACTAGGTTTCATACTGACCATATATTGGAAAGACAGAGATATAGAAAACAGATTTAAAATTGTAAGATATTTCTATGGGCCTAGGTGGACTCTTACCACAATTTACTGGCTGTGAACTACAGATTACAACTATAGCAATATCAAAAAGTAGGACATTAAGAAGATGGGATACGTATAGGCTGAAAGAACTAGGGGTTGTTGAGAATTCAAGAGAGCATCAGGCAATAACTGACTAGAACAGTGGAAAGAATACATTAGAAGACGAATGGGTAGCTTTCAGAGATGAAATAGGGAAGGCAGCACAGGATCAAGTAGACATTATTAGAAACTCTTGGATAACGCAATAAATACTGAATTTAATTGATGAAATGGAAATTATTAAACTGCAGCAAACGAAGCAGGCGAAAGGGAATACAAACATCTAACAAATTGGATTGACAGAACTGCAAAATGGCTAAGTAGGATGGCTAGAGGACAAATGTAAGGACGTAGAAGCAAATTTCACTAGGGATAAGGTAGATAGAGATATGGATGGACTTGGGAAAGCCAGCCATGACAAAACTCTTGCATCTGGTGGGCAAGATGCTTGAGACAGGTGAAACACCCTCACACTTCATGAAGAATATAAAACTTCCAATTCCAAAGAAAGCAGGTGCTGACTGGTGTGAATATTGCCGAATTATCAGTTTAATAATTCACGCTTGCAAAACGCTAACACGAATTATTTATAGAAGAATGGAATAACTGGTGGAAGCCAGTCTCGAGGACGATCAGTTTGGATTCTGGAGAAACTTAGGAATTAGTGACCCTACAACTCCTCTTGGAAGATAGGTTAAGGAAAGGCAAACCAACGTTTATAGCGATTGTAGATTTAGAGACAGCTTTTGACAGTGTTGACTGGCCTATAGTCTTTGAAATTCTGAAGGTGGAGGAGGTAAAATATAGGGAACGAAAGCATGTTACACCTTGCACAGAAACCATATGGCAGTTGTAAGAGTCGAGGGGCTTCAAAGAGAAGCAGTGGCTGAGAAGGGAGTGAGACAGCGATGTAACTCATCCCCGATGTTTTCTATCCGTACACCGAGCGAGCAGTAAAGGAAACCAAGGAAAAAATTGGAGTAGGAATTAAATTTTAGAGAGAAGAAATAAAAACCTCGAGGTCTGCCGATGACACTGTAATTCTGTCAGAGGCAGCAAAGGACTTCGAAGAATAGTTGAACGGAATGGACAGTGTCTTGAAAGGAGGATATAAGATGAACGCCAACAAAAACAAAAGAAAGATAATGGAATGCAGTCGAATTTAATCAATTGTTGCTGAAGGAATTAGATTAGGAAACTAAACACTTAGCGTAGTAGATGACTTTGGTTATCTGGGCAGCAAAATAACTAATGATACTCAAAGTAGAGAAGATATAAAGTGTAGAATGGCAATGAGAAGAAAAGCATTTGTGAAGAAGAAGTCTTTTCTGAAAGTATTTGTATGTAGTGGAGCCATGTAAGGAAATGAAACGTGGTCAATGCACAGTGTTGGCAAAAAATGGGTAGAAACTTTTGAAATGTGGTGCTACCGAAGAAGCCAAAGATTAGATGGGTAGATCTCGTAAGTATTGAGGAGGTAATGAATGTAACTGGGGAGAAAAGAAATTTGTGGCACTATCTGACTAGGAGAAGAGATAAGTCGATAGGGCACATTCTGACACATCAAAGAATCACAAATTTAGTACTGGTGGGAAGTGTGTGTGTGTGGGGGGGGGGGGGGTACAAATCGTAGGACACCAAGAGATGAATACAGTAACTAGATTCAGAAGGATGTAGGTTGTAGCAGTTATTCAGAGATGAACAGGCTTGCACAGGATAGAGTAGCATAGAGGGCTGCATCAAACCAATCTTAGGTACAAACATTTAACGTCATAAGCTGTTTGTCGGACAACGTGATCGACAATTTTGTAATCTTCATGAGCGTCCTCGATTCATATTTTCCGTCTAGTTGAGAGTAAGACAATGCTGCGACAACATAAACACATTAGCAGTTACCCTTTATTTCCACTGGACTGGAAGACACGTTGAATTCCACAATGGAAACACTCAGACCAGTTCATAGTCTTCATAAGGCATTGAAAATTGGAAGAAAGCGTTGTCGATTGCACACTTTCTCGGATATCGGCCACTAGTCAGAGGGCGGCAAAACCCTAGGCAAAAAAGTTGTTCCAGTTTATCCATCTAATGTCAAATCGCTTTTCACGACATGAGCATTTTCATGAAAAAAGAAGTCGTTTTCATTTCAATTTTGAGCCTCTCTTGCCTGTCACTTTCAAAAGCATTTCCACGATAAGTATTGCGTAGTGCCTGTCTTTGTCTCTGCTCCTTTGAAAGTGAACAACAAGAAAAAAATAGCCGTGCCCTTTAAGTGAGATGAGACTGAATAGACCTCTTTCGACAATGCATCAGTGGCTTCCAGTAGCTGCTTTCATAGGTTTTTCATCTGTAGTGTGGAAGGGTAGACCCACATATCACGAACAGCTCGATGAAGACTTTTTTTTGCTTTGGGTTTAGGTCCACATTGTACAAAGGTTTTACTGTTGTAGCGAAAACCTTTCCCATACTTAATTCTTAATATACATTTTTTATTATGGATGCACTTCATCTACTGCTTATAACCGCTTGTAATCCAGTATATTGCGCACTACGTCAATGCATTCATTTGCTGGTGCCGTTTAACAGTTGCTTTATAGGAAAGTTAAATGAGGCCACATTTGAATATTTACTTACTCGCTTCACAACATTTTTACAATGAAGAAAAATTGGTCTCACTGCTGCTGCCGGTGAATTTACACTAACGATAACGCTATCTAAAAAATTTACAAGGCACTGCGTTCATGATTTTTTTCATATAAGCGAAAGACCCTCTTCCACAGATCACGTTGACATAAGACTACTGTATTTACAAACGTGTGTCAGCATAAAATCCCATTGCTGGTATCCCATCTGTTTTCCTGGCCGAACGATTTCTTTCCTGTTTGAATATTTCACTTGGGGCAAAAGACTGCAGTATTTCTTACAGCTTAGTCCCGATTTGAGCCATTTTGCTGCTGGTGTTTACAGAAGAAGAAGGTAAGAAATAAATGATGCATGTATGGACAAGGTTAAGTCATGCGTAATAATCCTCCGCGAGTGTATTAGAGTATACGTAAGTACTTCGTGCGATTACATATAGGTGAAATTGTGCAAGTGATTTAACAATTTTTCTGCCAGTCCTTAACTTGTAGTGCCGAAGCCTACCAGATGATTGTAACAGAGAGTGTAGGGGTATTAAGTGCAGATATTGGTGGCTGAAGACAGTGAACTGAACAACATTACATCAGTATTTACCTCATTTCCATAGTAACAATTGCAGCTATTGGGAGTAGTGTGCTTTTATAAGGATTGTTAGTACCGTCAAGTACATGTGGCAAGAACAAACTGTAAGTAGGCTGTTTATGTTTTCTTATTGGCAACGTTACGTAGCGCTCTGTATGAAAATCACTGGCTGTGCTGTGTGCAGTCTGTGGCTAGTTTGCATTGTTGTCTGCCATTGTAGTGTTGGGCAGCGGCAGCTGGATGTGAACAGCGCGTAGCGTTGCGCAGTTGGAGGTGAGCCGCCAGCAGCGGTGGATGTGGGGAGAGAGATGGCGGAGTTTTGAAATTTGTAAAAATGGATGTCATGAGCTGCTGTATATATTATGACTTTTGATGACTATTTGTTTGTTCTCTATTAAAATCTTTCATTTGCTAACTATGCCTATCAGTAGTTAGTGCCGTCAGTAGTTTGAATCTTTTATTTAGCTGGCAGTAGCGGCGCTCGCCGTATTGCAGTAGTTCGAGTAACGGAGATTTTTGTGAGGTAAGTGATTTGTGAAAGGTATAGGTTAATGCTAGTCAGGGTCATTCTTTTGTAGGGATTTTTGAAAGTCAGATTGCGTTGCGCTAAAAAATATTGTGTGTCAGTTTAAGCACAGTCGTGTATAATTGTTCAAAGGGGACGTTTCAAAACCATCAATGTTAATTTTCCGCTGGGCAGCAGGTCAGGTGATGAAGTTCGATAAATGGAGGCAGAACGGTCAGTCTATACTGATAGTGCGTAGGCGTAGTGCGTAGTGCCCTTAGTGGCGCGTTTACAACTGTACAGAAAACATCAGGTAGTAAATTCTGTCTGCCGGCCGGTGTGGCCGAGCGGTTCTAGGTTTCTCAGTCTGGAACCGCGCGACCGCTACTGTCGCAGGTTCGAATCGTGCCTCGGGCATGGATGTGTGTGATGTCCTTAGGTTGGTTAGGTTTCAGTAGCTCTAAGTTCTAGGGGACTGATGACCTCCGATGTTAAGTCCCATAGTGCTCAGGGCCATTTTTGAGTAAATTCTGCGACGCTCTGCGGGAAGACTGTTAGACGCAGAGAAAAACAGCGAACACCGTGATGTCGTTAGATATTAAGGTACCAATGATCACAATATCTGCACTTATACCCCCAACACCTTCCATGTTTCTAGTCTCGATGCCTGTTTATTCTAATCCAATCTCATTTTCGGTGCTGTTACGCTCCGCAAGCTGTCTATTTGCGCTGGCGCTGGTATTCGTTGGGCGGCCTTACTCATTTTCAGACCGTTGTGGCACTTGCAGGTGAAGCGCAGCTTGCAGTACGTCTTCTTGTGCTCCAGGAGTTCATGGAGGTCGGTGAACATCTCACGGCAGTTACCGCAGATCAAGATGTCTGGATTACCTGAAACAACAAAGTACTAAATAGAAAGCGTGAAATGCGGAAACCAGTCGCTCAACAAAAGTTACACTGACGCTCACATATTTGGGTAATTGAGGAAGGGCAAAATGTACGGTCCAGACACGATAATGTCACCAACATGTATGTTCAACGTCAAAGTGTAGTAACCACTCAGACGACATCTGGCAGCACTAGTAGTGGAGGGTATATAAAGCCTAACATGGGGAAAATAGCGCAGTCGTGGTAATTTGGGAACTCAGTGAAATAACTGATTTCCGTGGCTTCCATTCTCAAGTGTGGAATAATGTCCGAGACAACTAAGTCTGTAAACTGATCGCCTGCCGTTGTGGTTAAAGTAGCAGCATGGACTATCAGCTCGGAGACCGTGGCTGCGGTCACCATTGGCGCTACATCACAGACAGGAGCGCCTGCGATGCTGTACTCTACGACGAACCTGGGTGCACGTATGACAAAACGTCATTTTTTCGGATGAATCCAAGTCCTGTTTACAGCATCATGATGGTCGCATCCGTGTTTGGCGACATCGCGGTGAACACACATTGAAAGCGTGTATTCGTCATCGCCATACTGGCGTATCACCCGGCGTGATGGTATGGGGTGCCATTGGTTACACGTCACCTCTTGCTCGCATTGACGGCACTTTGAACAGTGGACGTTACATTTCAGATGTGTTACGATCCGTGGCTCTACCCTTCATTCGGTCCCTGCGAAACCCTACATTTCAGCAGGATAATGCACGACCGTATGTTGCAGGTCCTGTACGGGCCTTTCTGGATACAGAAAATATTCGACTCCTGCCCTGGCCAGCACATTCTCCAGATCTCTCACCAATTGAAAATGTCTGGTCAATGGTGTCCGAGAAATTGTTCGTCACAATACGACAGTCACTACTCTTGATGAACTGTGGTATCGTGTTGAAGCTGCATGGGCAGCTGTACCTGTACACGCCATCCAAGCTCTGTTTGACTCAATGCCCAGGCGTATCAAGGCCGTTATTACGGCCAGAGGTGGTTGTTCTGGGTACTGATTTCTCAGAATCTATGCACCCAAATTGCGTGAAAATGTAATCACATGTCAGTTCTCGTATAATATATTTGTCCAATGAATTCCCGTTTATCACCTGCATTTCTTCTTGGTGTAGCAATTTTAATGGCCAGTAGTGTAATTCTCCACCCTGTGTAAGCAAGGAGACATACATTTCGCATTCTTCCTTACAGTTTCACGGATAATGTGTCTCTTGAACGGAGACCTGAATTCTGGGACAACACTGTTGAAATCTTGGCCACGGTATGATCCAAAACTCAGTTCACTCAATGAAAAACATTTTCGGACTTGTAGAAACCCTGAAGTATGAATCAACGCTTCGATGTACACTCACTTCCTATGGTAGTTCATTACATTAGTTATGTTGTTATTCTACAGCAAACATCTGAATTTGCAGCAGTGATATTCAGTTGCAGTCTTAATATCTTTCTAACTACAGATGGTAATTGACGGAGAACAGCCGGTCTCTCCGTGGATAAGGAATTCATAATATCTGAAACTGTGTGGCTTTCTGTTTGATTTTTCCTTGAACCGTTCTCGATCTGCCTTTTCACGTAACGACAGCGTCAAGTAAATATAACCACTGAGGCGCTAATGCCATTTTTTTCCCTTTTAACTGCTGTAGAGCTATGCTTTAGCGATTTCCGTCTGCTTACTGAGGCTTAGTGATTTCTGTCACTTTGACAGGGCATTTGTAAGTCTTTCGATTCGAAATTGATTCTGAAGCTCCAATTGTCAGTCTTCATAGTTTCTGCGTGGATAGTGATCACACGAAATGGCTTTGTCTTCCTTGAAAACTGTTTTTCAAGAGACGGAGACTAACAATAATCTATATTAGTATATTCATCTTCTACGTAGCTTCATTGTGTGTTCTCTTTGAACTGAAACTGAAGAAAACAGCTAATCTCCGGTACTGACCTAAAACTGGAACTGTCACGTAGGCCTGTGTTTAACAGGAATGTAACGATCATTATCATTCAGCGACATGTAACATTGAAATATAAAATTTCAAAATGGAAGACTGGAACAGAAAAATAAAAGGGTGAAGAAATAAAGAGAAAGGTAGGATTTTTTTGTCAGCGGTACTATACAATTAAAAGCCATCTGCTCTCCGTTGAACGCAAAAGGAACGAAGCTCTAGTTCCTAAACGATCCCGTAAAATTTCTCATCCGCAAAACTTTTGTAGGAAAACGATACGAACTACATTCACGCCTGTTGGTGAGTTCGGTATTTAGACGGGATAGAAACACGTTTTCTACGGCGCTGGAGAATCTTGCATCGGTGAACATTACACAGAATGAGTTCCAGTCAATGGTGTGCGCTTACTTGTCTCTTCAAGGCACAGCATCCATTTGTTTCCTCCAATTACTAACTAAATCTTTTCCGGAAAATGATTCTTGGTTGGATCAAGTAATGATCTTGAATCTTCTGCTTGTGTCCTGAAATTTGCTCACATCCCACGATTAACGAAGGAAAGGGCCATTGAAATTCGAACCCGAGACTTTTTTCCGTCTTGTAAGCGCCGGAAGCGAAAAACACTGACAAAATTATGAGTGCAACGGAGTTTACGTTTTGGGTGACTATGCAGATGTTGTGGAGGAGGAAACGAACTACTAACCACGTGCGGCGCTTTTAGTGACACACCGCCCAGTATCTAACTGAATAACTTCGTCCAACAACGTGATATTTGCTACCTTTATTTTTGTTGGTATAAGTTTTTCTGTCATCCAGTCGCTTACGAGGCTCACTTGAGTCGTGACAGCCAAACTGATTTTCAGATGTCAAAATGAGAGTAAGATGAATACACAGGAGGGACGGTCACTGCTAAACTTCCGCTCGACTGAGACTGTGTATAAATGCAATAAAATAAGGAACATTCCCTTCCTCTCTCTCTCTCTCACACTCTTATCTCAAAGGATATGCTGCATACTATGCAGAAACAATAAACGTGGTGAGTAAAAACTATTAATTCCGGTGCAGGATACGTGACTTATATCGTTACTCGACAAACACAGTGGCGCTGAAACCCAAAAGATCAAATTGAACACCCTGACTAACTCACAGACTCCTAGAGAGATAAACTGGTACTTACGTACAGGGTCACACGGGAGACGGACGGTTTTGAACTGCGTAGCACTGAGAGCGCGGTGGTGGGAGGTGGTCGTGGTGGGGATAGTTCTGATCCACACAAGGCGCCATTTCATTTACTCAGTCACTATGGAGCAGAGGGACTTGCAACGTCGAGTGCTTGTCTATGACGGTTTCGTGAAAAGTGGTGCGTCAATTATTGCTACACGGTGATTGTTTCGTGTGCGGTTTAATGTCGGTCGACATGGAGCTGTTACGAGCCGTATCACAATCCTCAGATGGGTGGAATACTTCAGACCAACTGGAAACATACTGGATAAGAAGCATCCTGGCCCGAGACGCAGAGTAAGGACACCAGAAAATGTTGAAAGGGTAAGGCAAGCGGCAGTCAGAAGCCCAGGACGGTCAGCTAGACGTCATGCTAGTGAGTTACGAATCAATCGTGAAGTGGTTAGACGAAAGGTGCATAAACAATTAAAATTCCTTCCCTAAAAAATGCTCATTGTCCAACAACTTAAGGAAACTGATTTTGCTGTATGAGGAGACTTCGCTTATACAATGCAAGTGAGTTTGGGTTCGAATGAAAATGAAATTTTATTGATGAGCGATGAAACTCATTTTCATTTAAACGGGACCGTGAATAAGCAAAACCTACACTGCTGGACACCAGAGCATCCACACCATATCCACCAGCGTCCTCTACACTCAGAAAAAGTAACAGTCCGGTGTGCTCTTGGCTCTGTTGATATTATTGGACCTTATTTTTTACTGTTTACTGTTAATTCGGTTCGTCACATTAGTATGCTTGATACATTCTTGAAACCAGAACTAAGAAGACGACGAATCCCTTTAAAACACGTTTGGTTCCAGCAGGATGGGGCAACATCGCACACCACAAACACTTCAATGACAGTCCTTACATGCATGTTTCCTGGCCGGATTATCTCACGTTTTGGCAATGTTCATTGGCCTCCCAGGTCTCCCGACTTGTCAATATGTGACTTTTTTCTGTGGGGGTACCTTAAGAACTGTTTCTATAACCACAAACCACGAAATTTGGACGAGTTAAAAAATGCAGTCATTCAAGAAATTGCTGCCATCCCTGCAGAGATTATAGTCCGTGTGATGGAGGATTTTGAGAAGAGACTTGAGTCCTGCATTCGAAATGATGGACACAACCTTGACGACATCATTTTTCACACATAACTTTATTAACTAAAATGGCAAATAATGAGCTTTGATTTTGTGTAAATACAAAAGCATTAATTTTAAAGTTGTCTGAGTATTATTTCATTAAAAACCGTCTGTCTGCCGTGTGTCACCCTGTACTTGGCTTGGTGAGAGGTAAGGAAGATATGAATGCTTCCCCGGCAGTAAAACTAACACTCTGATGAGAATTTTTATGTTCTATTGTAAGTGTAAATTTTGGTAATTGAAAACATTTCTTTATGTTCTTATACATATCAAGTTCCAAGTTTCATGAAAACTAATTCCAGAGGCATAAGTAATACTATAAGAATACAAATATGGAAGGAAACGTCTCTAAAAGAAAGTAGACTTATGTAGCAAAGGCTGCATTAGATTTAAATACATAATAAGTTGACCGATCTAGTTCATTAATTAATGCATTCTGTTTTAAAAGTGTGCGAATAAAGACGTTTTCTTATCCAAAAGTCGGAGTATTTCTTATATTAGACCTTTTTTTCGTAATGACGGATTTCAGACTTTGTTGTCAGTGCAAGAATGTAGAATATGCTATTGCTATTGCAGTTCAAGTTAATTAATTTGTATTAAAAATATTGTGTAAAAATGTCAGTGATGGATCATATGACGCAAATGCTAAAGATGTTACATAAATTATGCAGACTTACACTAATCTTTGCTTGCATAGATAAAAAGAAATGTAATTGTAAATATATCTAGGCATCACCAAATATGTATTTACCCTTACATTTCTGTTCCCCTACGCACCCGAACATATAGACAATGCTTTGAGACTTGCTCCAAAATGCTGGTTGGCGCTGTTATATGTCCTTTGTACTTACTAGATTCTAAACGCCGTCTTTATCCTACCTGATCGTAATGTAAGACGAGGGGAAACAGAGCCTGTGATATCCAGAAGTATATTTATTTTTATTTTTGCTTTCCAGCTTGTATTATACTCCATGCTATCAGTGAAATATTTACTATTAAAAACAGTCTTTATCACGATTTATTTACTAAGGTGACTGGTTTCGACCACTACTGTGGTCATCTTCAGACCATTCAGTAATGTAAGATGTAGGAACCTATTTCTGCTGGAGAATGTGATTCTCCAGCAGAAATAGGTTCCTAATCAATGGTCTGAAGATGACCATCGTTGTGGTCGAAACCGGCCACCTTAATAAATACATCGTGATCAAGACTGTTTTTAATAGTAAATATTTGTAACTCATTTATCACTTCTACTCCCACAATGAATTCAAAAGTTATCAGTGAAATACCTCCAGAATCTATGCTCCATGTACTGAAATGGTATTTTGTTTTATTCTCTAGTAGACAGTGGTACAGGTTATTGCAACGCCGTAACACAATCAATATATCTGATATTAATCCATATAAAACAACCTGATGATGGGGTTTCAGACCTGTCAAAGGCAACGTGGACATGAAATAAATAATGAGTGGGAACAGTATGCTTGTTGTTTCATTTGTTATCATAAAATAGCTTTCCTTTCTCTGGGAGTGATAATGGAGTTCGTAATGGTATTGCTCAGTACACCTTAGTCTTTATGATACAGTGCAAATTAAAGATATAACTCTTGCAATACATTGTTATTCTAGTAGTTGTTGTTTCTCATAATAGTTCAAAGAGGTAAAATCACTATAAACTATATTACATTTTGTTTCTTATAAAATATTAATCAATTGGAATTCTATGCTTAAAGAAAACGGTTGTATTGAATATATCGCTTAGGTAAACATATGTTTGTACCGAAACGTATGTAATGTACTCTCTGTTCTTCTTCACTTGGCTGGTGCGTTACTGCTTTGGCGCGATGTAGTTGGAAGTTAACCGTGTTCTTGTCCATTTCTTTGTAGGTACTAGTTCGTCTCAAGAATTCTGTTAACTCGAGAAATGTGCAAAAGATGGAATAGAATAATTTAGAAGAGAAGAAACATTCCCGATACGTGGTGTTACTTATTTAATGCATAGATAAATCTATACCTAGTAACTCCTTCCAGCATTTGCTTGGAGGAATAATGAACTTACGAACAAAAAGCCAATAGAAAGAACCTACAGTATTCAACGAGAAATATAATACCATTTATTGACTCTCGCTTCCTTACGTTAATGCTTTACACAGCTGAACATTGTTTTATTCAGACGTAGTTTTTGCGTAGTTCAGAAACATAATGACCGACAATAATTTTTCGAGCAATATTTCGAGCACTTCCTGGCAGCTTAAAACTGTGCGCCCGACCGAGAGTCGAACTCGGGACATTTGCCTTTCGCGAGCAAGTGTTCTACCAACTGAGCTATCCAAGCACGACTACGCGCCGTCCTCACAACTTTACTGCTGCCAGAATCTCGTCTCCTACCTTGCAAAATTGACAGAAGCTCTCCTGCGAACCCCTGAAAGAAAGGGTGTTGCGGAGACATGGCTTAGCCACAGCCTGGGGGATGTTTCCAGAATGAGATTTTCACTCTGCAGCGGAGTGTGGAAGGTAGGAGACGAGATACAGGCAGAAGTAAATCTGTGAGGACGGCGCGTGAGTCGTGCTCGGATAGCTCAGTTGGTAGAGCACTTGCCCGCGAAAGGCAAAGGTCCCGAGTTCGAGTCTCGGTCCGGCACACAGTTTTAATCTGCCAGGAAGTTTCATATCTGCGCACACTCCGCTGCAGAGTGAAAATCTCATTCTGGAATGGGCCGGTGGTCTAGCGGTTCTAAGCGCTCAGTCCGGGGGTAGTAGTAGTAGTAGTAGTAGTAGAAGGGTTTTGTGGGCGCACGACAGCAAGGTCTTCAGCGCCCGTACAGTATCATAGTGAGACGGGGGTCAAGAAAGAAACGCTCAGTCCGGAGTCGCGCGACTACTACGGTCGCAGGTTCGAATCCTGCCTCGGGCATGGATGTGTGTGATGTCCTTAGGTTAGTTGGGTTTAAGTAGTTCTAAGTTCTAGGGGACTGATGACCATAGATGTTAAGTCCCATAGTGCTCAGAGCCATTTGAACCATTTGAACCATCATTCTGGAATATTTCGAGCAGTTAAATGAGAGGGGGAGTTCAGAAGCTGTTGATTATGTATTTTTGGTCTTTTGCTTTGACGACTTATGGCGGTGGCACGTACTGTAGGTCTTGATGTCCTGCGAGGCGGTACAGCTGTTGTGGGCGGCGGAGGCGGCAGCGGCGGCGGCGGCGGCGGCTGCGGCCATCTTGGCGGCAGCGGCGGCGGCGGTGGGCCTCGGGGGCGGCGCCACCAGCCGCGGCCTCTTGAGGGGCGGCACCAGCCGGGGGGCGGCGAACGCTGCCGACGCGTAGTAGCTGCAACAGAGGGCCGTGAGCGGAGACGGAGGCGGAGGCGGTCACTCCCCGCACTACAGCAAGCGGTTTTGAGTTTTAATCCTCATTAATCTACACTGCCATTTAAAGACAGGTCGCTGTTTAAAACTGTTACCAAGAATTTCGAAAAGCTTTTCACAGAACTAGTTCAGATTTATTCAGTTTACTCTAATGATCTGTCAGTGGGACATAGACCGCAAATTTTTAATATATATGGTATCTTCATATACACTATGTGATCAAAAGTATCCGAACACCCCCAATAACATACTTTTTTCATATTAGGTCCATTGTGCTGCCACTTACTGCCAGGTACTCCGCATCAGAGAGCTCAGTAGCCACTAGACATCGTGAGAGAGCAGAATGGGGCGCTCTGCGGAACTCACGAACTTCGAACGTGATCAGGTCATTAGGTGTCACTTGTGTCATACGTCTGTACCCGAGATTTACACACTCTTAACGTCCCTAGGTCCACTGTTACTGTAATAGTGACGTGGAAACATCAAGGGTACACTCACAGCACAAAACCATACAGGCCGACCTCGTCTGTTGACTGACAGAGACCGCCGACAATTGAAGAGGGTCTTAATGTGTAATAGACAGACATCTATCCAGACAATGACATAGTAATTCCAAACTGCATCAGGATCCACTGCAAGTACTGTAAGTAGGCTGTTCAGGTTTTTATATTGGTAACGCTACGTAGCGCTCTGTATGAAAAATCACTGGCTGTGCTGTGTGCAGTCTGTGGCTAGTTTGCATTGTTGTCTGCCATTGTAGTGTTGGGCAGCTGGATGTTAAGAGCGCGTAGCGTTGCGCAGTCGGAGGTGAGCCGCCAGCAGTGGTGGATGTGGGGAGTGAGACGGCGGAGTTTTGAAATTTGTAAGACTGGATGTCATGAACTGCTATGTATATTATGATTTTTCAACACTATTAAGGTAAATACATTGTTTGTTCTCTATTAAAATCTTTCATTTGCTAACTATGCCTATCAGTAGTTAGTGCCTTCCGTAGTTTGAATCTTTTATTTAACTGCCAGTAGTGGCGCTCGCTGTATTGCAGTAGTTCGAGTAACCAAGATTTTTGTGAGGTAAGTGATTTGTGAAACGTATAGGTTAATGTTAGTCAAGGCCATTCTTTTGTAGGGATTTTTGAAAGTCAGCGTTGCGCTAAAAATATTGTGTGTCAGTTTAAGCACAGTCATGTATAATTTTTCAAAGGGGACGTTTCAGTACTATGACAAGCGGGAGGTGAGAAAACTTGGGTTTCATGGTCGAACGGCTGCTCATAAACCACACATCACGCCGGTAAATGCCAAACGACGCCTCGTCTGGTGTGAGGAGCGTAAACATTGAATGTGGCGATCCGATGGCAGGGTGGGGGTAAAGCGAATGCGCGGTTAACGTCATCTGCCAGCGTGTGTAGTGCCAACAGTAAAACTCGGAGGCGGTGGTATTATGGTGTGGTCGTGTTTTTCATGGAGGGGACTAGCACCCCTCGTTGTTTTGCGTGACTCTATCACAGTACACGCCTACATTGATGTTTTAAGCACGTTCTTGCTTCCCACTGTTGAAGAGCAATTCGGGGATGTCTATTGCATCGTTCAACACGATCAAGCACCTGTTCACAATGCGCGGCCTCTGGCAGAGTGGTTACACGACTATAACATCCCTGTAATGGACTAGCCAGCACAGAGTCCTGACCTGAATCCTACAGAACGTCTTTGGAATGGACATCATGCTAGGCCTCATCGACCAACATCGATACGTCTCCTCAGTGCAGCACTCCGTGATTGAACGTGTGCCTGCGAGAGTGATAGCTGTCATCAAGGCTAAGGGTGGTCCAACACCATATTTAATTCCAGCATTACTGACGGAGGGCGACACGAACTTGTAAGTAATTTTCAGCCACGTGTCTGGATACTTTTGATCACATAGTGTACATATGGGTTTTCCCGGAACACTTCAAGTCAAATTCCTTGATTTTCATTTCTCGGGTTCGATTCCCGGCTGGGTCGGAAATTTTCTCCGCTCAGGGACTGGGTGTTGTGTTGTCCTAATCATCATCATTTCATCCCCATCGACGTGCAAGTCGCCGATGTGGCGTCAAATCGAAAGACTTGCATCCGGCGAACGGTCTACCCGAAGGGAGACCCTAGTCATACGACACTCATTCATTCATTTCTGTCCACGTCAGCGACCTAGCAGCTGTAGTGTCAAAATTGCGTAGTGAAGCTATACGTCGCAGTTTCTGTTGATAGCGCCGAGCTCTGTTTACGTCAGCATTTCCTCTCCCACGTCTCTGCCCACGGCAAAGGCCACTTTTGTCATGTAGACTTTTGTTAATCATTTTCATCAAATGTTTCTGAAGAATGCCGATGTGAAGAAATAGCCCATTATTTGAATTAAAATTGTTTTTAACGCAAGTAGTGTGCTATTTCTTCACATCGGAAATCTTGTTATTTCATTCACACCGCCACTCCCCAGGGCAACCGTACCTGACATATATACTTGACACGTATACTTGCTTCACACAATCTAAACGAAAGATTGGACATAATGAAAGGTCAAAAAGTAGTAAGGCCCCTTTACCGAAAATTGTGAAAAAAATATAATAAAAAATAAAAATATCAGCACTCGATATTACCATATTTCCATCGCCAATACATCGATATATTGGCGAACGATATATATATATATATATATATATATATATATATACTGAAGAAACTGATATACATGCCTAATACATCTACACCTACATGATTACTCTGCTCTGTAATATCGTGTAGTGCTCCCGCTAGCACGCAGAAATGCCGCAACGCGACGTGGCATGGACTCGACTAATGTTTGAAGTAGTGCTGGAGGGGACTGATATCATGAATCCTGCAGGGCTGTCTATAGATCCGTACGAGTACGAGGGGATGGAAATCTCTTCTGAACAGCACGTTACAAGACATTCCAGCTATGCTCAATAATGCTCATGTCTGGGGAGTCTGGTGGCCAGCGAAAGTGTTTAAACTAGGAATGTTCCTGGAGCCACTCTGTAGCGATTCTGACGTGTGGGGCGTCGCATTGTCCTGCTGGGGTTTCCCAAGTCTACCGGAATGCACAATGGAAATGAATGGATGCAGGTGACCAGACAGGATGCTTACGTACGTCTCACCTGTCAGAGTCGTATCCAGAGGTTTCAGGAGTCCAATATCACTCCAACTGCACACGCCCAACACCATTACAAAGCCTCCAACAGCTTCAACAGTCCCCTGCTGACATGCAGGGTCCATGGATTCATGATGCTGTCTGCATACCCGTACTCGTCCATCCGCTCGATACAATTTGAAACGAGACTCGTCCGAGCAGGCAACATGTTTACAGTCATCAGCAGTCCAATGTCAGTACTGACGGCCCCAGGCGAGGCGTAAAGCTTTGTGTCGTGCGGTCATCAAGGGTACACGAGTGAGCCTTCGGCTCCGAAAGCCCATATGGATGATGTTTCGTTGAATGGTTCGGACGCTGACACTTGTTGATGGCCCCGCATTGAAATCTGCAGCAATTTGCAGAAGGGTTACACTTCTGTCACGTTATACGACTCTCTTCAGTCGTCGTTGGTCCCGTTCTTGCAGGATGTTTTTCCAGCCGCAGCGATGTCGGAGATTTGATGTTTTACCGGATTCCTCATTATTGACGGTACACTAGTGAAATGGTAGTAAGGGAAAATGCCCACTTCATCGCTGTCTCGAAGATGCTGTGTCCCATCGCTCGTGCGTCGACTATAACACCACTTCAAACTCATTTAAATATTGATAACCTGCTATTGCAGCAGCAGTAACCGATCCAGAATCTGAGCCAAACACTTGTTGTCTCATGTAGGGGTTGCCGACCGCACCGCCGTATTATGCCTTGTATTTGAAACACATGCCTATACCAGTTTTGTTTGGAGCTTCAGTGTATATATATCGATATTTTATCAACAGCCCTAGCTGCTACCAGTTGCACTGCCAGCTTCCGAGGCAACGCTGATGGGGCGCGGAGGCCGCCATCACCCTTGCAGGGCTCTTTGAGGCTTGACCTGCGTGATCTGGACGTTGCCCGTATCCAGCTTCGATTAGTCACCGATGATGCTGGCTCCTGTCTCCTAGACGGAGGCTGGGAGCCGACCCCTGCAAGCCAGCAAGTTCTCCAGGTGGAATCTTCGCCGTCAGCGAGTGCACTCTGGACATCAATTCGTAGACAGTAGGCTGCCGGGGTTCGTGTGTCGGCGGCCGTCCCGTGATGAAACAACCGCTGTCCGACACTTCGCTGAGCTGCCCATACTGCGAGGCGAGCGCAACTCCGGTTTCCTCCGTTGGCGAGGCACTACTCCGGCGGTCAGGCTGTGGCGTGGCGCTTTGGAAGACAGTCCTGCGTTACTGCCCAATAAATGCGTTATTGACAACGATGTTTCCTTGGCTGTCTCAAACGTAAGTAGAACCGCACCACCGCATCCCGCCTGGATCTCTCCTGACGACCGTAGGAGTCTGGGATCAACCCCTATAATGCTCTACAGAGCGTCGACATGTTACCTTTGTCTGCTCCATCAGCAGATCCGTCTCCAATCGTGCACATTCGAATCATCATCAGATAACAATTCCAACGTTATCGACGAACATCGTTAACAGTCCTCATATTGACTGACCAAGTGCAACAGATGTGAAACTCCATCCCACAAACTGACATCTTGCACCTGCACAACACAATGCATCGAAATTTGCCTTGCTTTCAATATACTAATGGCTTATCTCACGCTTACATTAACCTGTGATCTTGCAACGTTAATCACTTAAATATGTTACCTAGACAAATGTTTTCCCGGAATTTTAATTGCTCTACATTAATTGTTTTTGATGTTGCGATTTTTTTTCGTCAGCGTATTTTATAATTGGTAAATCTTGTTAGCAAAAATTTCGAAACGTTCTCGACCGCATTGCTTCAAATTTTTACACACTACTCTTAACATTCAGACGAACGTTGGCTACATTTTTTAAAGCAGCAATGTAGAGATTTTCTGTTAAAGCAAGCTCCGAGAAAAAATTCTGTGCTGTTAATATGATCTGTTTTCTTTTCTCCCTCACAGTCAGTTTTAACAGGAGTCAGGAAAGTTGTATTTATGGCTTACAGGCCTATGATTAGAATACAACTACGGAATCAATCGTTTGATTGCAATCCTACCCATCTGCTATGCGAAATTCTATTATTGAAGCTCCTATCCGCAGCAGGCGAGGACTATCATACCCCATATATCAGTGATAAAATCGATTTAACCATTCAATTTAAAGGACTTCAACTCCCAATATAAGTTTTGTTGGCAATAAAAATAAACAAAGCTCAAGGTGAGAGAGGAGAGGGGGGAAGAGGAGATTTACAGAGACAGAGGGCGGGGGAGGTAACGGTCAGAGGGGGATCGACATAGAATGGCGGGAGGAGGAGGTGGAGAGTGGGGAGAAGGTGAAGATAGACAGAGAGAGAAAGGGAAGAGAAGCAGACAGATAGAGGGGGTAGGAGAAGGAGAGGAACAAAGAGCGTGGACAGGAGGGGCATGGACAGAGAGAAAGGGAGAAGGATCTCAGGACGATGACCCAATTCCCATGTATATTTATCTATTGCTCAGAGTTGCCTGGCTCGCTGGTCTGATAGATCACTAGGAAATAATTCACCATATTACATTTGGAAGTTGAGCCACTGGTGTCTGTGGATGGGATGGAACGGGAACAACTATATGGGGTGTATAAAGTAATGTTGGGAATATCTTGGGTTGGGGGTTTGCATAATGAAGGTGGATGTAACTCAGTGGTCCAGCTGTGCGACTGTTTTCGGACGTACCAGACATCATCTTATGAAGAAATGGTGTATTTCGCAGGTTGATCGGAGGACATTTACCTACAGGTCTAGCAGCAGTGGCAGAAACCCCGATCTACAAAGAATACCCGGTCGACAAAATACAATACTGAAGGTTATTGTGGCTGTTCCGGCTCGGAGGGGAAGTCGTTACGCTATGAAAAAGGAATGTCTCCTTTGCTGTTGACTCTCGCGAGCCGACGTAAATCTCTCCACGTAAAAATGTTAAAGCTGGACGGTGGAGCACTACAATTATAACCAAGTTTAATCTTTTGTTTTTGGGTCATCTGTTGTCTCAGAGTAGCATATACACCCAACGCCCTCATCCTGGACCAGCAAAATGAACATGTTCGACGACGTTCTTGGGTGCATTAAGCGTTCCTACTTCTCGCTATATGTGGGTACGACCAGCATGGTCGAATATGGTAGTTTTGGTGATACGCGTGTTATGGTGTGGGGAGGCATAATGGATTTGGCCTTGATTTCATTTTTATGAATGGCAGTGCACGACCACATCTATCTGCGAGAATGATGGAGCTATTGGAACGATAGGATGTTCGGCGAATGGACTGGTCTACCCGTTCCTCAGAATTAAATCCAATCGAACCCGTAGGGATGCATTGTACTGAAGTACGTCCACATCCATCAGTGACCATCCAGCAGATACAAACCGAGCTCGTAGATGAATGGAACGTCCTACCACAACACATCCTTACCCACCTTGTGACCCGCATGGGAGCACTTGGCGTAACATACATAGCCGTCCGTGATGATCACAGACGCAATTAAAAACAAAGTTCCTCTTTTTGTAATGTCAGGAAACCATCTCAAATTACGGTGACCTCACTGCAGTTATTGCCTTTGAATAAAACTGTCGTTTCCATCCTCTTATTGCGAATATCTTTCAGTTTCCTTTGTATTATACTTATTATATTGTCGCAGTTCTTTCGACGTATGATCCTAGTTTCATCGAGCTATGCTACTTGGCAGTGACACAAAGTGCGAATGTCACTATCGCCCTTAAATGTTAGTACTCCAGCGTGTGTACTCTTATACGTTGTCTACCGTCCTTTAAAACATGGGTCCTGCGGTTGCGGTATCTTTTGAAAGGCCAGACAAATGTGTGGTTCCTGAAGATGGGCAGCAGACTTTACAGTAGTTGCAGGAGCAGCAGTCACGGTGATCTGGCCTTGTGATATCAGCTTGCAGTGCTGGTACTGCGAACGACTGAAAGCCAGGCTACCCAGGAGGGTGTCGTCGTCAGGAAAAACAAAACTAGAACTCTGTTGGTCCTACTGGGGAATGTTTGATACCTTATTGTGGCAAGCAAGTTAGAAAATTTCATAAGGGAAATGGGTAGGTCGAAGTTAGATATTGTGGTAAATAGGCCAGAGGAAAAGCAATTCAGGCCAGGTGTGTAAACGGTAACAATTACAGCATCAAATAGGGGTAACGCTGGAGTAGGTCGAATAATGAAGGAATGCGTGTAAGCTATTATGTAAAGCTTTTTTAACGCTTTGTCACAGATAAGACAGAGAGAATGTATGATGAGACAGAGCAATTTATTCAGACATGAACAGAGTGAAAAATTTCATTGTGATGGGTGGACTGGAATTCGATAGTAGGAAGAAGAAGACAAGAAAAAAATAGTAAGACAGTACGGTCTGGGGAAAAGGAACTGAAAGAGGAAGGCGCTTGGTAGAATTTTGCACAGAACATAAATTAATCATTGCTAACATTCGGTTCACGAATCATGAAAGAAAGTTGTATTGGTGGAAGAGACACAGAGATACCGGGATACTTTATATCAGTCATATAACGCAAAGACAGAGATTTCGGACCCAGGCTTTAAACTAAAATATACAGCCAGAGGCAAATGTGGACTCTGACCACGATTTATATGTTATGAACTGTCGATTAATCATTGCTAACAGTCGGTTTAAGTATCATGGAAGAATTTTTCATTCGTGGAGGAGACCAGAAATACCAGAATATTATATATCAGTTACATAATGCAAAGACAGAGGTTTCGGGCCCAGATGTTAAACTGAAAGATACAACAAGCGTCAAATTAGAACTCTGACCACAATTTATAGGTTATGAACTGTAGATTAAAACTGAAGAAATAGCAAAACAGTAGGAAACTAAGGAAATGGGATCCGGATAAGTTGAAAAAACCAGAGGTTGTTGAGAGTTTCAGAGGCACCATAACGGCAAGGACTCACTAGAACAGGGAAAGGAATACAGTTGAAGACGAGTGGGTATCATTGAGAGACGAAATACGAGTGGTGAAGACAGCAGAGGAAAACAGGGCCTAGCAGAAAGCCTTAGATATAACAGAAGATAATGAATTTAAAGAACTACTGACGGCCTTGGGACAGCCAGTCCTGACAAAACTCTACCATCTGGTGAGCAAAATACCCTCAGACTTCAAGAAGAATAGAATAATTCCAATCCCAAAGAAAGCAGGTGTTGACAGATGTGAAAATTACCGAACTATCAGTTTAATAAGTCACAGCTGCAAAATACTAACACGAATTCTTTATAGACGCATGGAAAAACTGGTAGAAGCCGACCTCGAGGACGATCAGTTTGGATACCGTAGAAATATTGCAACACGTGAGGCTATACTGACCTTACAACTTATCTTAGAAGAAAGATTAAGGAAAGGCAAACCTACGTTTCTAGGATTTGCAGACGTAGAGAAAGCTTTTGACAAGGTTGACTGGAATACTCTCTTTTAAATTCTAAAGGTGGTACGGGTAAAATACAGGGAGCGAAACGCCATTTACAAACTGTACAGAAACCAGATGGCACTTATAAGAGTCGAGGGGCACGAAATGGGAGCAGTGGTTGGGAAGGAAGTGAGACAGGGTTGTAGTCTCTCCCCAATGTTATTCAATCTGTATATTGAGCAAGCAGTAAAGGAAACAAAAGAAAAATTTGGAGTAGGTATTAAAATCCATGGAGAAGAAATAAAAACTTTGAGGTTCACCGATGACATTGTAATTCTGTCAGAGACAGCAAAGGACTTGGAAGAGCAGTTGGACGGAATGGACAGTATCTTGAAAAGAGGATATAAGATGAACATCAACAAAAGCAAAACGAGGATAATGGAATGTAGTCGAATTAAGTCGGGTGATTCTGAGGGAATTAGATTGGGAAATGAGACACAGTAGTAAATGAGTTTTGCTATTTGGGGAGCAAAATAACTGATGATGGTCGATGTAGAGAGGATATAAAATGTAGACTGGCAATGGCAAGGAAAGCGTTTCTGAAGAAGAGAAATTTGTTCACATCGAGTATAGAATTAAGTGTCAGGAAGTCGTTTCTGAAAGTATTTGTATGGAGTGTAGCCATGTATGGAAGTGAAACATGGACGATAAATAGTTTGGACAGGAAGGGAATAGAAGCTTTCGAAATGTGGTGCTACAGAAGGAAGCTGAAGATTAGATGGGTAGATCACATAACTAATGAGGAGGTATTGAATAGAATTGGGGAGAAGAGGAGTTTGTGGCACAACTTGACGAGAAGAAGGGACCGGTAGGTAGGACATCTTCTGAGGCATCAAGGGATCACAAATTTAGCACTGGAGGGCAGCGTGGAGGGTAAAGATCGTAGAGGGAGACCAAGGGATGAATACACTAAGCAGATTCAGAAGGATGCAGGATGCAGTAGGTACTGGGAGATGAAGAAACTTGCACAGGATAGGGTAGCATGGAGAGCTGCATCAAACCAGTCTCAGGACTGAAGTCCACAACAGCAACAACAATGAATTTAATTGGTAAAATGAAAATGCCGTGTGGATAGGGCCTCCCTTCGCGTAGACCGTTCGCGGGATTCAAGTCTTCCGAGTTGACGCCACTTTGGCGACTTGCGAGTAGATGTGGATGAAATGATGATGATAAGGTCAATACAACATCCAGTCGCTGAGCGGAGAAAATCTCCGACCAGCCGGGAATCGAACCCCGGGCCGTTAGTTATGACATTGCGTTGTGCTGAGCACTCAGATGCTAGGGGCGGAAAATTTAGTTGGTAAAAGGAGAAAATATAAAAATTTACCAAATGAAGCAGCGAAAGGGAATACAGATGTATATAAATGAGATTGAAAAGAAGTGCAAAATGGCCAAATAGACATAGTTAGAGGACAAATGCAAGGATACAGATGCTTACACAACTAGGAGAAAGATAGATGCAGCCCACAGGAAAATTAAAGTGGCCTTTGGAGAAAAGAGAGGTAGCTGTGTGAATATCAAGCCCTAAGATGAATAACGAGTACTATGCAAAGAATGGAAAGCTGAAATTTGGAAGCTGTGTATAGAGTGGCTACACAAGGAAAACGAATTTGAGAAAATATTATAGAAAGGGATGAAAACGTAGATGGGGATGACGTGAGAGATATGGTACTGCGAGTATAATTTGAAAGAGCACCGGAAGACCTACAACCGAACAGGGCCGCAGGTGCAGACGACATTCCGTCGATGCTACTGATTGCCTAGGGAGAGCCAGCCATGACAAAACTATCTTATCTGGTGTGCACAAGATGGATGAGACAGGCGGAACACCTTAACACTTCAAGAAGAGCGTAATAATTCCAATACCAAAGAAAGCAGGTGCTGCAGATGTGAATATTACCGAATTGTCAGCTTAACAAGTCATGTGAATATTGAAGTAATCATCAACCAGTTGCATAAAAGAAATTTAATTACTTTACCGATTTCAGGCACTTAGAGCCATCCTTTAGAAGCAAGTGGTTTAGAGCGCCTGTACAAAAATGGTTAAGGCACCACATGACAGAAGACTACAACAGCAGCAGTCTTGTACGACTGTAACAGATATCTCATTTAGAACAATAACAATAGTATTAGTAGCAAAAATGGTACACAGTCTATATTATTCATAAGATTCGTTAGTACACGATAATGGTAAGATTTGAGTTCGTGAAAAACAGCAAAAGTGGAAGCATTCAGCTTACCAACGATCAACGTTGAAGCAGGTGGTAGGCACAGCTGTTCGTTACAACGATTTTATCCTGCACGGTCTTCTTCCGGAAACATTAGGTACTTGCAGTTGTTGATATCTTCCTATTGTCATCTCTTGTGCGCAACTGTCCTTGTTTCCAGCACACAAGCACAAAGATTTCCACAAGCCCTCTTATTTGACCTCTTATCGAGATAAACAGTCCCTCATTCTATCCTTGAATTCTCTTTTCTAATAACACAACAGAAACGCATGTTGCCTTTCGAAGCATTATCCTTTCTCTCCCATTCTTTCTCAATGCTGTCTTCTTCTTTTCAGCAGGAGGACCTCGACTTTAGAATGCTATCCCTCATTACATTATAGATTGATTTCCAGTTTCAAATGACAGCTAACTATCTATTTCATAAGTCACCAATAATAACTGGTTTTGCTTTGTACGCACCATTTACCCCATTAAAACTATGTGCTGTGTTTTCCCACCAGAAAGTTTGCATTTACAAACGTTCCTAGCTGAAAAACTCTCCTTGTGTTTCGCTCCTTTAGAATTCATTATGCATGAAAAACTAGCTTTTCTTAAAACGGAGCGCTAATTACCTGATACATTCATCCAGTGTTTGAGAATGAGTTTAGTAACCAGACGTCTGAAGATGCTTTATACATGGAAATGAGAGTTCGATTCTTCATAGAATCATGAGTGGGGTATACTGGTTGTGTGATAAAGGCTGTGTGACAAAGAAACATTGAGAGGTTCAACGTATCAGCCAACCAGTTGCAGATAAAGGTTTCCTGGAACCCGTGACGTAGCTTTCGACAGTTTTAAAGTTGTCTTCTTAAGAAGGTGTAATGGAGCGTAAAAATTGTATTAGTGGTTACAAAAATATTTTAAACACAGGAAAGTAACAACTGTAGCCGAAACATTGTGTGACAAGGGCACAAACTTGTCAATCACATGCTGATTATGTACGTTGAATATAGCCAAACAGCTCTTGCCATATGAGATATCCACCTTAAGAACACAAATAATCGCATGTTCCGACTTAGGATACCATCACTATAGTGTTACAGGTGCGCATATCCAGTGCCAAGTGTAGTGGCCTTCACGCAAAGTAGTTGTAGAAGTAAAAGTTGACTTGTATACGGTAATACATCATGATGGCATTCGGGTTACAGCAGTATGTACATGACAAATGGCAAATATCAGCTGCCCAAAATGCGCAGGCTCTAGCGCTAAGGAAATCTAGCTGCAGAGGGCGCGAAACCCGTCCAGAATGCACTGAGTAGACTATGTAACTACAACAGAAAAAGAAAAGAACATCATAACTTGTATAAGGCAACTGTTAATTTAATATGGTATCAAACTGAACAAATATAAAAGTGATGAACCAACAATGAAACGAAATTTCACCTTGTATTTAGTAAATAGTGACATTAAAAGTAATAAATACTATAAATAAAGGGGACGGGGTATCATAAAATTTATCAATAACTAATTGCTAAAATCGTGAAATTTCAGCTTAGCTGTAGAGAAGTTTCCAAACGCCAGATAGAGCAGAACAGCCGGACGGTTTTTGTCAATGATGCATCCATCTTAAAGAACACATATAATCACAAGAGCGATTCTTTATTTAGCACTATTTATTACATACACGACGATATGTCGCTAAACGACAATTTCGGCATTTCTCTCTGCGAAAAAACAAATTTTCACTGGACTGAGACGACGTTCCCAGTGTTTTGCTACTCTAGAAAAGAGACAGACACTGCATAAAATCTGTACACCCATCCTCTGCAAAGTAAGAAACATTGACCAAATTATCGGTAATCGCAATAAAAAAATATTAATGTGAATCAAGTAGACGAACCAGATTATCACATGCTCCATCTTGGTGAAAGTAGTTGTGTACGCAGGTGGTACACACGTGCAGCGTAGAACACACCTTTTATTCTCACTATTGTGATATTCTCTTCAGACAGCTGTATTTAAGACTGTTTATTAAGCGCTATTTACTTCGATGCATTCAAGACTTCATCAACACGCTCATGTGATAGGCATCGACTTAATGCGCAACTGCAAATTATTAATATGCAACCGCAAATTATATTATCTCATAACCGTAGGACATTGTGAACTATGACATTCAGTGAATCGAAATCGATGGCGATTAATAATCAACACTAAACACGGCTCTGCGAAAAGGATATTTTATTGAAGTGAATTAATGGTTCATTATTGGCCGACACAAAAAAGCAGCCGAATTAGCACAGACCATCACCTGAAAATCGCTAACGAATTTATACAGGGGCACAATAAGCGTAAATTACCATCTCTCTCGGAATCACGTGGTACTTGAAGACTTTTTAAGCTTGATATGAAACAGTGCATTGATTTAACTTACTTCAGCGTAAATGAAAGACATACACACTAATTCAGCAGCTTCGACTGGACGACTGGAAGAATTGATGCAATTCTGTCTCAGGAGCAGGAAATGTATAGAAGCCATATATATTTTCAGACATATTTGAACTAACTTTGCTTTGTTTCTGACATAGTTCAAATGGTTCAAATCGCTCTGAGCACTATGGGGCTTATCTTCTGAGGTCATCAGTGCCCTAGAACTTAGAACTACTTAAACCTAACTAACCTAAGGACATCACACACATCCATGCCCAAGGCAGGATTCGAACCTGCGACCGCAGCGGTCACGCGGTTCCAGACTGAAGCGCCTAGAACCGCACGGCCACAACGTCCGGTTCTGACATAGTTCCGTCCGCTTATCGTCAGACGAATTTTCACAACTAATGGATGGATTTAGAACAGCAGTTTTTGAAGTACGTCATGAAATTTTCACACCGAAAAGGAAACGATACAAAATAACACAAGATATAGAACCGGATGACAAACTTTTTATTCTTTTTTATTTATTTAAGGACAGTTCTTGACAAGGACTGGACGAATAGGAAAGAAACAACAAAAATTAAATGAATGTCTGTAAAAGCAGACACGAATGACAATCCACAGCCGTACGAAATATTTTTAAATTATTTCGCTGACTGCGAATTCCTCGACATCACTAAATTTGCCAACTATTTCGCAAGTGGAATACGAGAGAATAATGAAGACGGTATGACCAATGAAGAAAGTCTGGGTCGGTCCAAGAATAATGCACGGATAGCCAAGTTGTTAAGCGACAGTACGCGAGAAGTGCGAGTTGTGGATTCAAGTTCCGGTCAGGCACAAATTTTTTTATGTCAGTGGTGGTCAGTGTTTCTTGATCTAATACAGCTGATGTCAAGGAATTTACAACCAGAGAAATACTTTAGAAATACCAGAAAGTTGATTCTGCCCTGAGGTGCTTTTAGTATACTCGAAAGGTCATGCAAATGCGCTTAAAATGAAAATTTTACAATCCATGACGATCTCCACTTTCACCGATAGGTGAGAGTTCAGTTATCTTAAAGTCAAAAACTAAAAATTGCTCAGCGAGCATTACGAGTGTTATTAGGAAAGAATAAAAAACGTTAGTATTGCTATGTTGAAAATAGGCCAGGCGCATAAGTGGAGCAAAGAGATTCCCGAACGCACTCCACGATAAAACAAAATAATTGTAAAGACAAGGAGCATGGAAGAGTAACACAAATACGGTTGTAGCGCGTGAAGAAGTTTGGAGGAGAATCTATCCGACAGTGGTTGTCACATGGCGGGCGATGACAATCCCGATATTAACAGATTTCTTAAAAAAGATTATGATTCAGTGTATCTTAAGCATCTCTTCCAAATTCTGAAAGAAGAAGATCTGGACCTCAAGAATGAAGCAGTTAATAGTCAAACACTACATGCTACAGAATCTAAGATAAAATTCAGGAGAAATTAAAACATTAGAGAGACAAGAGGATGGACTGCTTCGGAGGAAACTGAAATCGAGTCTTGAAGCTGACGAAGCCATCAAATCAGGAAAAATCAATATTATGATAGAATGCTCATGTTTTGCAGACGACCTGGCAATTCTGTTAGGACAGCGATCCCGCGCAAAAATAAATAGAAACAGAACAAAACGCAAGGCTCCAAATACCATTTGCAAACACAGCAACTATATTTACACTAAATTTCTAAAAACTATGCACGGGAAAATTGGCAGAATTTCTCAATTCACACATTTAGGTGAAACCATTTTGAAAACTGGCCGAAAAATGATTAGTTACGAAATTTGTTGTCACAAAATGGAAAAAGCTTTCAGGCATACAAAATAACAAAAATGCATCTGAAAATATCTGCATCTGAAAAAAAAATCTGAAAATCTGTAATACTAGAGCACAGAGTAACTTTATGGGGAATTCAAAACAGAGAACGAAAAATGTTAACGAGAATTTTAGGTCCAAATTTTACTAAAGAATAAACATACAGACCTTGTGCAAATAAAGTAACTGGGAAATATACCAATATTTACCCGGATATGAGAAAAACGCAGGCTACAGTTCAATTGGCACAGTAGAAGAATGAAATCTACCCGATTAACTAGACTGGTGTTCGAATTCTACGAAACCCGCATTAAAGCTGAAACTGAAACAATAAAACGGATCACTGCAGTAAAAGACGACCTCAAAAGAGCAGAATAACAAAACACGGAAGACCAGCCAGGAAAACTTTCAAACTGAACATTCACGACTGTACACTTGGCTTGGCAGAAAAATCCAAGATGACGTTAACAACTTGCTCTGAAGACCGGAAAAGAGCCCATTCTGGCAGAACGAAATTAATATGGACACAAAGAAAAGCTGAAAGAAATACACAATGAAAATATCCCTATTTTGACCGAGCGGTTATAGGCGCTTCAGCCTGGAACTGCGTGACCGCTACGGTCGCAGGTTCGATTCCTGCCTCGGGCATGGATGTGTGTGATGTCCTTAGGTTAGTTATGTTTAAGTAGTTCTAAGTTCTAAGGAACTGATGACCTCAGATGTTAAGTCCCATAGTTCTCAGAGCCATTTGAACCATTTATCCCTTGTTTTACATCGCTTGGTCCAGTGAGGCCGAAGAGTCAATAATAAAAATTATGTTCTAACTATAATTTGTTTCTTGAGACATAATGTACGCAGACTCCAAGATTTTTTGTGGTAAGGCTATTTAAACATTTTCCGCTTAAATATTTCTAATATTGCTTTCGACATGACAGGGCCAACCTATGACACCACGAATAACTCTTTTATAAATAATTTCTGTCTCTTCGACTAAGGAAGCGTTGTGAATTTCCCAAACACAAGAAGAATAACAAACGACTGATTTTGTAAGAGGCTTTTTATCACACATTTTCACAATTTTCTGATATACTTAATACGGCGGGAAAATACTCCCCAAGCCACCTAACGTGTATAGCGGCACGGGCTTCTGGTACCACTACATGATCCGTCCCTCCCTGTTCCACTCGGGAATGGCGCGGGGCAAAAATGATTGTCGATAAGCCTCTGTATTGGCTCGAATTGCTCAAATCTTCATGTCTTGGTCATATCGCGAGATCAATGTGGGAGGAAGTAAAGCCGTGAAGTGCTCATTCGAAATTTCAATTTTAAGACTCTCCGTGATGCACAATGCCTGTCTTGTATGTCTGCCTTTGTGGTTTATAGCGCATCTCTCTAACGCTCTCGCGCCGACTAAACAAATTCGTGACGAAGCGATCCGATCTTCGTGGGATCTTCTCTATCTCTTCCCTCAGTTCTATCTGGTTAGAGTCCCAGACTTAGGAACAGTACTCACGAATCGGTCGAACACGTACTCTGTAAGCCACTTCCTTCGTGGATGAGTTACATTTACTTAAGATTCTTCAATATGAAATCTACTTTTCTTGCTGTTTGTTTTATGGGGTTATTCCACTTACAATGGCTCTGGAACTGTACTCCATCATCAGTAGTGTAGTTGTACAGTAGTGGATTTATTTTCCTGTGTATGTGTAATAGGATAATTTATTTACATTCAGGGTCAAAGGCCAGAGCCTACACCTTTCATCCATCGACCCCTTCATTTCATTCTGCACATCGATACTGTCTACTGGCGATGCTGCTTTCTTATACACTCCTCAGCCAGTTTGCCGTGGCATACGGAGCTCCATCGCAGTCTTTAACACTGGTAGCATGCCGCGACAGCGTGGACGTGAACCGTATGTGCAGTTGACGGACTTTGAGCGAGGGCGTATAGTGGGCATGCGGGAGGCCGGGTGGACGTACCGCCGAATTGCTCAACACGTGGGGCGTGAGGTCTCCACAGTACATCGATGTTGTCGCCAGTGGTCGGCGGAAGGTGCACGTGCCCGTCGACCTGGGACCGGACCGCAGCGACGCACGGATGCACCCCAAGACCGTAGGATCCTACGCAGTGCCGTAGGGGACCGCACCGCCACTTCCCAGCAAATTAGGGACACTGTTGCTCCTGGGGTATCGGCGAGGACCATTCGCAACCGTCTCCATGAAGCTGGGCTACGGTCCCGCACACCGTTAGGCCGTCTTCCGCTCACGCCCCAACATCGTGCAGCCTGCCTCCAGTGGTGTCGCGACAGGCGTGAATGGAGGGACGAATGGAGACGTGTCGTCTTCAGCGATGAGAGTCGCTTCTGCCTTGGTGCCAATGATGGTCGTATGCGTGTTTGGCGCCGTGCAGGTGAGCGCCACAATCAGGACTGCATACGACCGAGGCACACAGGGCCAACACCCGGCATCATGGTGTGGGGAGCGATCTCCTACACTGGCCGTACACCACTGGTGATCGTCGAGGGGACACTGAATAGTGCACGGTACATCCAAACCGTCATCGAACCCATCGTTCTACCATTCCTAGACCGGCAAGGGAACTTGCTGTTCCAACAGGACAATGCACGTCCGCATGTATCCCGTGCCACCCAACGTGCTCTAGAAGGTGTAAGTCAACTACCCTGGCCAGCAAGATCTCCGGATCTGTCCCCCATTGAGCATGTTTGGGACTGGATGAAGCGTCGTCTCACGCGGTCTGCACGTCCAGCACGAACGCTGGTCCAACTGAGGCGCCAGGTGGAAATGGCATGGCAAGCCGTTCCACAGGACTACATCCAGCATCTCTACGATCGTCTCCATGGGAGAATAGCAGCCTGCATTGCTGCGAAAGGTGGATATACACTGTACTAGTGCCGACATTGTGCATGCTCTGTTGCCTGTGTCTATGTGCCTGTGGTTCTGTCAGTGTGATCATGTGATGTATCTGACCCCAGGAATGTGTCAATAAAGTTTCCCCTTCCTGGGACAATGAATTCACGGTGTTCTTATTTCAATTTCCAGGAGTGTAGACAACCGCATCATCTGTGAACAATCTTCAAGAGCTTCTGACGCTTTCTGCTCATCGTTCACATAGACTGTAATAGCAGCGGTTCTATCACTCTTCCTTAAGGCACTCCGTAAATTGCTACATCTGTCGGTTTTTATCCATTAAGAGTGACATGCTGAGTTCCGAGTGCAGAGAAGTCTTTAAAGCAGTCGCAGATATGATCCGTTACTCGTTAAGATCATCACTACACGGCAGGGCGGGACGGTGTCAAATGCCTTTCTGGAGTCAAGGAGCAGGGTATCAATTTGAGCGGCATTGTTTACAGGACAATGGCTGACATGGAGGAACAGAGCGAGCTGGGTCTGGCATCACAGCTGGTTGCTGAAACCATGATTTTTGTAGGGAAGATTTTCGTTCTCCAAAAACGTAATAATTCTTGAGCATAAATTAAGCTCCTGTTCTCAGGTGAATTCGGGTTGAATGTTTGCAATATTCATTAACTATATCAGGTTAGACTACCTTCAACAGCAGATTGTTGTACTTTAGTCTTCGTTAACGGCGACTGGTCTAGGAGTGTGAAGAAATGCCGACAGTCCAATTTCTACAATGAGTGCTTTGTCGTGGCACCTTACGTAAGTAGAAAAATAAAGTAATAATATTCCATAGCGATGTTAAATGACCCACAGCCACCCCATCGGAGCCTGGGGTTCAGCTACTAGACCGGCCGCGACAAGCTCGCTGGCACAGAACGCTGTCTTTCTCTGCTTTAAGCACCGTGTCGCCAGGTGCACTTTTCCTCTCGACCTCGGTAGCTGGTTTCATCCGTTATTTATACTCACACATAAATGTCATCCGCTCTCTCTACGTCTGGGCATCTGGTTCCCATCTTGGAGCGCCACGTGTTTTGCGAGATGTAATGACGCTACAGAGAGCGCGCCTGTCATCACGAGGAAAAATATTGTCACCGAAAGCGAAGTGGGAAACTCTGTCGGAAGTTGTTAGGTGTAAAAACAGTTATCCTACAGCAAGACAGCTAGGATTAGCACGCTGTAGTTTATTTTTTATCGCTGATTCATATGCTTTGGCTTGATGTAGACTCTTTCAGAGCTTACAACGAAGTAATATATCCCAACGAGGGCTGCACGACGCCAAACTGAGAACTCTGCAACAGTTGCTTGTCACTGTAGAAAGCATAATTGCATTAAAAAGTTACAGTAATTAATTTTCACAAAATAAGTAATACTACGTGCTTCATTTGCGAATTTAACTCAATTACGTTACTTGATTGCTTTATACAAACCATGCCAAGTAATTTCTCTGAAACAAATTCATAATCGTCGCTCCTGTAACAATACTGTTGCCGCAGGCGTAATGGTTTGGGTCATTCACGATAGCTATCACATTTCTTCTAAGACAAGTAGGAGACACTCGTTTCCTGAAAGTTGAACCCAGTCCCACAAAAATCTGTTTCTGTAATACGAACGATATTCGTAGGTTGTGGTCAAGAGGGATACTTACTCACACTTAGGAAGTCTGACGAAATATTACGCAAGAAATCTCCACTACTCGCTCTCCTTTAAGGGAAGTGAAATAATTTACAGCTCATGAAAACTGTATATCGATTTTGCAGTCACTTCAAGATCAAATAAGAGATCGTTCAATAATTACTGCCCCACATTTTTTTAAAAAGCCATTAATATACATAGACAAACTTATATTTTGACTTAAGTTCAGTTTTGATCACACCATTTATGTTTTAATGATATAGGTAACCGGTTTCGGTAATTTTTACATAACCATCATCAGACCCATGGCTCCCTCTCCGCCTACCATCATCCTAAGGGAGCCATGGGTCTGATGATGGTTATGGAAAAAATACCGAAACCGGTTACCTATATCATTAAAACATAAATGGTGTGATGAAGACTGAATTTTAATCAAAATATAATAATCTATTGATCACTGTATTCCAAAAATATTTACCAAAATTGTATAGACAAACTTGTTGGTGCTTCAGATTTGATGTTTGTTCTGTGCGCCGGTGAAATTTCGAACCGGTCTGGCAGATGGCAGAGCCGTAGTACAGCATCAAAATGTCGTCCACATACGACTCACATTACAAGTAGGGTTCTGTTATTGAATTATTGTGTGCAGAAAAAAAGCGCAATGAACATCCATAAACGTTTGTGTCCAGTGTATGGCGATGCTGCAACTATACTCCTTAGTTGGGCGATGGGTAAAAAACGTTATAGCCTCAGGAAAGGCAAAAACAGAGCTCCATGATTAGCCACGCTCGGGAAGTCCCGTCAAAGCCACTGCTCCACATATGCTAAATCATACGGATGCCATTATTCGTGCAGACCGGTGCATCACAACTCAACAACTTGCCCTTCATTTCTCGGCCAGGAAATCTGAGAACCAAATTGGGTTGGACATGATTGCCTCATCCAACGTACAGTCCAGTCCTGGCAACCTCGGACTTCCATCTCTTTGTGCCCCTTAAAGATTTTCAATGGGGAACACACTCTGAAGATGATGAGAGTGTCAGCGAAAACATGGCTACGTCTACAGGATAAGAGCTTTTACCAGCAGGGAATACATGCTCTTCCATAACGTTGGCGTACGGTCATAGAACGTGATGGAGACTACGTAGAAAAATACGACATGGACAAGACATGTTGATTTATATTGTCACCAAATTCTGACTCTTGACAGTAAATATGTTGTGAGAAAAAACGTGGGGCATTACTTATGGAACGACTCTCGTAAAATCTGGAAATAAATAAAAATTTTCACAATAATGCGCAACGTAATTCACTTCACATGCCTCTCTCAGTTAGCTTTTCTGCTTTTTTTTTGTTTTTGTTGTTCAACTGTCTCACATGAATACAACGATATTTGTCTTCCTAGTAACAACAGAGAAGTCGAAAATACTTATCTGTGGAAGCATTGTAGCTAGTTATTTTGCGTTTGAAATCGCTAACATAGCTGTTAGATGGTAAATTATAAACACCAGGTGGTTGTAATAACGGAGAATCTACTTACACATGCCCACCGTAGGACGCGATTATAGTATGGCAGTGAACCTTGGTGGATATTATAATGCGGAGCCGATTTGCACAAAAAAGTAATTCTACTTTTGGCTACCAGGTGCAAATCTGGCGCTGTGAATGCCAGGAAGACATATAGAAATGTTTGCATACGTAATGGATTATGAACGGGACATTGGAAGGAAAGGTAAAACAAGGCATAATGTTAATTTATCATAAACAGTTATTTACACAGTTTGTTCAATATGAGCACCGAAGACGTTAGCTTCCGAAAAACGACGTGATCAACAGTTGCTAGCAGCAGTTCCGGTGGAATAAGAGCATCGTGTTCCAGCATGCTGTCCTTCAGATCAGGTAGGGATTGAACGTGTCCCTGGTAAACACGGTCATTTAGATATCCCCAGAGACAATAGTCAGATGATATCGCAGACCACGCATCTGGAAAACCTCTGGAGATAACAGATTTGTAGAAGGTTACATTAAGCAGATCTTTCACTTTTTGAGCGACATGAGATGCTGCTCCAAGCCGGCCAGAGTGGCCGTGCGGTTCTAGGCGCTACATTCTGGAGCCGAGCAACCGCTGCGGTCCCAGGTTCGAATCCTGCCTCGGGCATGGATGTGTGTGATGTCCTCAGGTTAGTTAGGTTCAATTAGTTCTAAGTTCTAGGCGACTGATGGCCTCAGAAGTTAAGTCGCATAGTGCTCAGAGCCATTTGAACCACTTTTTGGTGCTCCGTTTTGTATGGAAACAGTGGTTTCCACACAGTTGTCCTCTTCCAAAGCAGGGATCACACGATGCACAAGGAGGTCTCGATAACGTGCAGTTGTCACGATACACCTGCCAGGATCTCTGCGTGTATTTTCTTCAAAGAAGAACGAACTGAGAGTAAAGGTGCTTGTGAGTCAACACCACACAGTCACATACGGTGAGTGGAATGGCCTTCGTCCACAATACCATGCGGTTCAACAGAACACGAAACTCGGCAGTTCATTGAGTTCATTGCATCCTGTAGTGTAATGTGTGCCTCGTCACTCCATAGAATATTGCCTGGCGACATGTCATCAACCTCGACCCGTGCCACAAACCGAACGACTGCGATTCATGCAGTTTCAGTTGCTGCACCGTCTGTATCTTCTACGACTATAGTCCGATACACGAACGCTGCGGTTCTCGCCTGTTTAGGCACGGACGGGGATTGCCTTCTTGACGATTCCAAGCGACAGGTAAGCGCTTGCCTGTGCTTTCAGCTTGAAGAAACCGTGTATCCTGAAAAGTACGTCTCTCGCTTGCTTCTGCAGAATTTATCACTTACCACTACAATCAGCGATGGCAAATCGCTACAAATTGGAATCGAAATTCACTAAACAGCTCGCTGCGATTGCGTTTAACGCTCGCATTACCTACGCCATTCACAGCAGGACGGTCACAACACTACTGAACGCTTATTGGCTGTCGGAGTATGCGTGACGTAGGTGCGCAGAAGAAGCTTATACTCGAACCCCATCTTTCGTGACTCCAACTATAACAGTATAAAACAGACAGAAAAGCTTTCCGCATTGTTGACCATGAGATGGACAATTATCGTGACAATGTACGAGCACTAACATTGCCCGGTGCACGTGCTGCATGGTCAGTTACAGCTGCGACAACCTTGTCACTAAGTTCCACTGGAACAGGACGCCCTCCTCTTCCATGTGCCACGTCAACCTTACACGTGTTTTAGAATTTCGTCATCACCTTCTTTAAACCATTTAATGACCTCGGGCCTCCCCTCAAACTTTTTAGTCGGCGATACTCTCTCAGTGTAGCACTGCACTTGCTGCCCTTCACATAAAACAGTTTCACTAAATGCGCATGGTCTCTCTTCTCGAAGGCGTACTCTTCACTCACGTTATGGCTTGACAAATGACAGCGTGGATGTCATACCGTGGTACAAACGCTGTACGGTCCCAGATTGGAAACACTCAATTCTAAAGGCAATAAAAATTATGCCAAACTCTTTAGCATTTGAAACTTCCTTCGCCTTATCGCTTCCGGTTGCGTTATCGCAAGTTTGATTTTCCAGCAAGACGGGCCTAGTAATACTAGGGCCCGTGTTGCGCTCTCTCTCGCACACTCGAGCTGCTGCCTCGCTCAGCGGCTAAGTCCGCTTCAAGGTCATGCGCCTATACGGCGACACACACAGCCATGGTATAACACTAATACTTTTTTTAAATCAAATGCTAAAGAGAATGAGATTTTCACTCTGCAGCGGAGTGTGCGCTGATATGAAAGTTCCTGGCAGATTAAAACTGTGTGCCCGACCGAGACTCGAACTCGGGACATTTGCCTTTCGCGGGCAAGTGCTCTACCACTGAGCTACCGAAGCACGACTCACACCCGGTACCCACAGCTTTACTTCTGCCAGTATCTCGTCTCCTACCTTCCAAACTTTACAGAAGCTCTCCTGCTGTGGGTAGCAGGCGTGAGTCGTGCTTCGGTAGCTCAGTGGTAGAGCACTTGCCCGCGAAAGGCAAAGGTCCCGAGTTCGAGTGTCGGTCGGGCACACAGTTTTGATCTGCCAGGAAGTTTCATATCAGCGCACACTCCGCTGCAGAGTGAAAATCTCATTCTCTTTAGCATTTGATTTTAAAAAAGTATTACTGAACTATTTATGATATATTCAACGGAGAGCTCCAGAAAAAAACTAAAAACTAAATAGAAGCATCCATGACTCATGGAGAGGCCATTGTTTATCGTTTGCCCAACGCAACCTAAGTACAGCGTGAACTTAAATACACTGGCGTCCAAAATTAAAGAAACAGATGGAAATTTCGTAAGGTTGCATTTATTTTGCCACCAAACAGTATAAACAGGTGACACTAAAGTAAAAAGAAGTAAAGAATACAGAAGTAATCGACTGCAACATGCATTCTGACAACTGACCAACGTGCTCAGTATGGGGTGTGACCACCAGTGGCACCAACACAGGCCTGACAACGACGGTAAATGCTGTGAGTGATGTCAGCACTCTCATTTTGAGGCAATAACGCCCATTCTTCCTGCAGAGCCGCTCACAAGTCTTCAAGAGCGGCTGGTGGATGCTGACGTAACCCATCTGCCTAGTGCATCCCAGACATTCTCTATGAGATTCAAATCGGGGGAGCCCGCAGGCCACGCTATGCGTGCAAAATCTTCCGTTTCCAAAGAAACATCACCCAGCCGTGCTCTATGAGGTCGAGCATTATCGTCCGTCAGCAGTAAGTCTGGCACTACAGCATCTCGCAACAACCGCGCATGAGATCCCAAGGTCTCCTCACGATACCTGACAGCAGTTAAATCTTGCTGATTCACCTGTACAATTTCATGAAGAGGTGTTCGAGTGGTCAACATAATACCAGACAGTTTGCCTGATTATACAGGGTGATTCAAAAAGAATACCACAACTTTAAAAATGTGTATTTAATGAAAGAAACATAATATAACCTTCTGTTATACATCATTACAAAGAGTATTTAAAATGTTTTTTTTCACTCAAAAACAAGTTCAGAGATGTTCAATATGGTCCCCTCCAGACACTCGAGCAATATCAACCCGATACTCCAACTCGTTCCACACTCTCTGTAGCATATCAGGCGTAACAGTTTGGATAGCTGCTGTTATTTCTCGTTTCAAATCATCAATGGTGGCTGGGAGAGGTGGTCGAAACACCATATCCTTAACATACCCCCATAAGAAAAAATCGCAGGGGGTAAGATCAGGGCTTCTTGGAGGCCAGTGATGAAGTGCTCTGTCACGGGCTGCCTGGCGGCCGATCCATCGCCTCGGGTAGTTGACATTCAGGTTTCATAACTAACCTTTTTTGTAGGACTCTCCATACAGTTGATTGTGGAATTTGCAGCTCTCTGCTAGTTCTGCGAGTCGATTTTCCAGGGCTGCGAACAAATCCTTGCTGGATGCGTGCTACATTTTCATCCCTCGTTCTCGGCCTTCCAGAACTTTTCCCTTTGCACAAACACCCATTCTCTGTAAACTGTTTATACCAACGTTTAATACACCACCTATCAGGAGGTTTAACACCATACTTCGTTCGAAATGCACGCTGAACAACTGTCGTCGATTCACTTCTGCCGTACTCAATAACACAAAAAGCTTTCTGTTGAGCGGTCGCCATCTTAGCATCAACTGACGCTGACGCCTAGTCAACAGCGCCTCAAGCGAACAAATGTACAACTACATGAAACTTTATAGCTCCCTTAATTCGCCGACAGATAGTGCTTAGCTCTGCCTTTTGTCGTTGCAGAGTTTTAAATTCCTAAAGTTGTGGTATTCTTTAGAATCACCCTGTATTGTGAATTAGTCTCAGGACGGGGAAATAGCAGATTGTTGCTTTTATTTTGGACACCAGCGTATTAATTACTGAATTTTTTTTTCCATGTTTCAGACAAGGGGCTACATAAAAATTAAAAATGGCGTGATTGTGTGATAAAAAAGGGTTGAAGCCCATGTAAGTTTGATCTTTATGAAAATTGTTTTCCTGCACAATCTATAGGTTATGCAGAGAATCCCGTTTCAAACTTTTAGGACTTGTAGACTACGTCATGCGGTCACGTGATGTCAACGTCTGCATTGCTACGAGACTCCTCTAGAGGCGGAGGAAGACCTGCTGACACGAATTCTGGCAGCTGCACTATAAACTAGAGGGACACCAGGTGGGATGGAGAGCGTGTACCAGCACATGTTTCGTAGTAACAATGTCTCTAACGGTCGTCGCGACATCGAGCCGCTGTTGAAATGCACCACTACTGTTCTGTACGTACAGTACGATGGGTTCTTTTTTGTTTTGGAATAACGTCAGCACGTAATGTTTAAGTGATAACGCAAACAAACGTGTCTAAATGATAAACAGATGTTTCGTTATGTTTCCTCTCGTATTGTTACCTAGTAATGCCCTGCGTTACGCGTAATTCCATCCCTCAAGCAGATGTGGATTAGCCAAATGTCTGAATAGAAACCGTCATAGAACGGAAATAGTACGTTTCCGGACATGTGCTCCTATTCACATCATTATGCACTCACTCCTCACTACAAGTTAGCACCACTAAAGATGCCTCTGCCGGAATTACAACGTGACTGAGAGAACGTACAAAATCACAATTTTTTCTACAAAATATGAGAGTGTGTAAAATTTTTGCTTTTTAAATGACATCACTTTGTGCTACTTCCATGAGCAATTAAGAACGTCACTTCCATGAGCAGTTAAGAACGTCACTTCAGTTCCGTGTTTTCGATTAAATGAGAAGACTGTCTTAGTGCCGGATCATAGCATTGCCAAATTTTCAGACTTTTATTATTTTTATAAATTTCTCAAATGCTTATGAGTGATCTGGAATGTATTCAGAAAACAAATGAAAAGAAAGACCACGCGAAGCAAGTCTTTTTCAGCTAGTGCATTAATAAAAGAGTTTTATAAATTGCGTTAGTTATTGTTAAATTATCGTTATATACTTCAACTTCAAAATGAATCGTAGTTCACTGAAATCCGCAATAAGATTCTTCAGTTAAACGGCAGATAAATTGCCGTGTTCGGAAAATAACGCGAAATTTACCGGATTTTAACTCGAAAACTAGTAAATACGTATTTAAAAGAAAGCTTTACGAAAGTTATTTTCTTTTACAATAACTGCCACATATAAAAATTATTTAATTACAATTAATTTATTACTATAAAGTTATGTAATAATTATTATCCATAATAATAATGATAATTTTAATTCAAAGTAATAATTATTAAATTATTATTTTTAAAAAATATGATGTAAATTTTCTCACTTTTTATTCAACTTGAAATGGAGTAGCCTGTGCTTGGATAAATGCTATGTAATAACTATACCAAGAATTGTATTTACTGACATACTACCTTTCTTTTTATACCTAACTTACGTTGGTCAAAGGTGTACCATAGCCCTCGTTACTTCTTACCTGTCATAGTAGTAGTCCCTAGAAAAAGAAAGAAAATGCTTTTATTAGATAAGTGTAGCAATTATGTTAAACTACTTACTATAAATCATTAAAACTTTAGTTATGCTGAGCAACAAGAATATTTTCATGTAAAGCATATTGTGCTTTCAGAAACATGGTACTCTACAGTATTAAAAATTATAATATCAACATCTTAAGTTTAGGAACTTTTTGATTTCCGTTTTGTATGTTTCTTATTACTGCAGCTAAACTTATATCTTACATAAAGAAAAAGCACAAATTTCTTACAAACTCACTTTTTTAACAATGTATGGGGGCTCTAGTTTGGTATTATTAGCACAAAATTATCTTTTACTGCACTGAACTTAGCTTCATTCCTGATTCAATATGGTCTACAGTTCCCTCAAGAAATTTTCTCGTTACTCAACAAACATAATATTAGACAATGTTACACAGCTCCCCGTCACTCAAAGTGAAATACGAGTATATTCTTGAATACCGTTAACAATTCAAACCGAAATGGACATCTACGCAACATAGTGTAAGGAACGGTGTGGGTAGAGCCGACATTGTACTTAAAGATCACATTCGAACCACAAAGTGAGGTAAAAATAAATACTGGTTGTTGGTACCAAATATAATTACCCGAGGAGTAATTCCTAAAAAACGAATACGAAAATTTTGAGTATTTGGTACTGACAGCTATCGGCAAATAAATGAACGGAATTAACATATTTTATTGAAATAGCTCTAATGGTAATTGGAGCGAAAGACGTATAAAAATTAAAATTCCTCTTATTTTCTGGTACGTACATGTAACCTGAAAATTGCTTTCAGAACTATTAGCAACTGTGGCTCAACAGGTCAACAGAATTAAGTGAACTGAGGCCATAACATTGTTCCACTCAAAATCGTTATCTCTCAACAGAAACGCGCATTGAGACTCAATTTTTCACGAGATATGAACATCATTGGTTAACCTTCTCTATCCTTACGTATGAGTTTATCTGGGACTCAGCAAATGAAACTGTATTTTTCCAATAAGTACAATAGATTTTATATAAGGTACATCTGAAAAATTCGATGAGTGGCCTCAGAAGATAAAGGAAACAAGAGTTAAAGCTAAATACCTTTATTGGCGATCAAAGTAATCTCCGTTTTCCACAAGACATTTCTAACCTCAATTGTAATACTGTTCGAAGCTGTCAGGAAATGCTTCTTGAAGAATCGCTCGAAGCACTGTTACCATACAAGTCTGTGAAACGTTGGACGTTCAGGACTATTTTACGGTGGGTGAACAAAAAAAAAAAAAATCTGAAGACGCCAATTCTGGAGAATAATTAGGGTCCTGAAGATCCATCACCTTGCACTGAGCGAGAAAGTTAAACATGCATTCGTTGTGGATAGGTATCGAACATTGCGTGACCACAAGAAGCGTTAGCTGAACGTTTCCAATAACTTTACTACCGATATTTGAGGAGTGTTGTAGCTAATGCTGATTACTTTCAAGGAAACCTACGTTTCCTTTATTTTCTGAGGATGCTGATTACTTTCAAGGAAACAACTGTTCCCTTTATTTTCTGAGACAATTCACCGAATTTTCAGACGCATCGTACGTCACAACTAGTAACATGATTTCCATCCCATTAAAGTGATAAGGGTAAGATCCACCTGTTTGAAGCGTGTGATTGACCACTTACCTACGACAGAAAAATGAGTGGTCTAACGGACTCGAAAGTTTTGGTGCTGAAGGACAACTGGAGCTTAATTTAAGCTTAATTTACGAGCTAATACAGAAACGAAAGCAAAAGTTTTTTCGTATATAAGGGATTTTCAGCGAGTCACCACTTTTATTCTTTTAGAAAACTGGGAATGTTGAATAACTATCTGGAATGACATAGAGTTGCCTGGTATTACTTTTATATCACAGTAAAAATCCATCACTGTGCTTTCGTAAGGAAAGGACAGACAGAGTTAAGTCCATGCTTAAATATGATCTTGTGGTGCTCACTAACAACAAATCAATGGCTTTAGCGTTTGCTTCATATTTAGTTTTAAACACATGTCTGTTTCAAGTACAAGAATAAGTGTAATAGGCTCGCAAACGCATTGTTGCATGGCGATAATGTTCAATATAAATAACATTCTGATAGAAATGAGAGCTCACTAAACATTACTAGGAATTACAAGAGAAACGCCAACACTAAATCCAAAATGAAATTCCTAGGATGCTTCTATGAGCCCCTAGAAATCGAAACAGAAATTCGACAGGGAGAGGGACATTCGGCACGCTTGTTCAACTGTGTACTGTAAAAAATATACAGAAGTGGCACAAGGAATTAAAATTTCTGAATGTGTTTAAAGTTTTCAGGATTGGAACTATGTAGAAAGGTATGCAAACGCATTTCATGTTTTGCTGATGACGTAGTCATAATGATGGAACAATTGAAAAAGTCTGCAAATGCAGTATAGCTGATTACAGATTAATATACCGTAAGTAGTAGCAAAACAAACTGGCTTGCAGATAAATTTTTAAAAATTATCATATATCGAAAAACAACAAATTCCAATTAAAGATCATTTACAGAACAATAAAATGCGTGAACAGCTTTTAACATCCAGGCGAACTGATTACGGCCAAAAGCCTACTTAAAGAAATCTTGAAAGCAAGAGCTAGAAAATGGAAATAGCTTTCCAAATCACGTGACACATTTACAGCTAACAGTGCTTTTTCGTAAGCACCAAAATTCGTCATTACAACCCTGCAGTAACACCAGTATGCTTACATCCATAGGATTTTTGACAGGTGTTTATTAACGAAGTTAGATGGTAGAGACGGAAAGATTTTACACAGTACATCGCATTAAAAGGGATAAAGGGGATGTATATAAAACGGGAAGCAAGGAATGTACTTTAAAATTGGAGAAAATTACACAGCTGTGGCTTTATAAGAAGAATGAACGGCTACAAAGGGACGAAACGCATCTTAGGCATTCTTCACTCGAACCGAAAATAAGAGAAGCATGGTAAAAAGGATTGAGGAGACTCAGACATGCAGACAGAAAAGGCAGAAGCCCGAGGAATTTTCAGACCAGCTGTAGTGACGTTTGAGCTTTTCAGCGAAAACAAATGAACTAAGGCTTCAAATAATTAGATGAAGGCCATTATAGACACAATGCATTCATGAATAACATGTGAAAAATGAGAAAAACACACGAAAAGAGTTTGATAATAGTTGGAAGGGTATCTTAGTCCGTAGATGGCCGACTGACAGAATAAGTAAGTATATGAAATCGACGTGATATACTAATTCCACATAATTTATCCGTTTACATGTTGGCCATGCTTCTCTTTATCAAACAAAGCTGAGCATTATTTTGAAGAACATGTTTGAAATATCTCATTGCTAACTACCATGCTCTAAAGGAATAAATTAAATACACATCTGACGCACTACGTAATTCTAGCATCGCGATTCACAAGGAAAACGTTCTCCCCTGTGGGTAAAGAATGGATTAATACACCTAACATAACTCCTGCGGAAAGGAATGGATACAATTCTTTTCCGGTTTCGCTACTTTGTGGGGGCGTTATTTTATCAGAAACCGCCCTCCCCCTCAATACGAGGGCTACGCGGCGCCACATGAAATACAGTTTCACGCTTTGTTTCTCGCCGTTATGGGTTCTGCTCTGCCGGAGAGAGCTCGTAAGTCAGCTTGTCCACCTCCAGAGCCACGGGCTGGAGACCGGAGTCACGTGGCTGCGGGCAGAGCTAAATTCCGACCCGCGTGGAAACTGTTTGGCCACTGCATATACTGCCCCCGGCAGATTTTCTTTTGTCAAAACAGCTATGGACAGAAATGAGCACTTCACCAAATGCAGTGCTACTGCGGGACATGTTACGTGGTATGTTTCTTGCCTCTCAAGTGCCTCTTAACTGTTTGGAAAATTTTCTTCCCGAAAATTGTTGGCAGAAAAAGTCAGGCTATTATTTGGCTACACTCACAGAATTTAAGGTAGAACAATATCGTTTCAGTGGACGAAATTACTATACGAGAAGGTTCTGCGGGCATAAAAACCCTAACATACCAAAACTATCTTTAGTGATAAGGATAAATGACCATCGTAACAAAATAAGAGAAATCAGAGGTCACGTAGAAAGATTTAAGTGCTTATTTTTACAACGTGCTATTCGAGAGTCGGACGGTCCAGAAATAATCTGAAAATGGTTTACTAAACGTCTGCGAAACACACAATTATCGACTGCAGATTAGTCATATAGCCGGCCGGAGTGGCCGTGCGGTTATAGGCTCTACAGTCTGGAGCCGAGCAACCGCTACGGTCGCAGGTTCAAATCCTGCCTCGGGCATGGATGTGTGTGATGTCCTTAGGTTAGTTAGGTTTAATTAGTTCTAAGTTCTAGGCGACTGATGTCCTCAGAAGTTAAGTCGCATAGTACTCAGAGCCATTTGAACCAATAGTCATGTAGGTGTACATCTATATAGATATGTCACCATTCTACGAAAAAAATTAGTCCGTATATTCCCTGTCGACTGACAGTTTCTCGCCAAAGCTCTCGAGATGCACATACGGCACTGTCACGTGATAAAGTTGACGGAAACTATGAGAACTACTAGATAGTAAATCGTAGAGATTATAGCAAATATCTTTAAAGTGACGATGGCATATCTAGGTATTAGACATTGTTGACGTTCGGAAAAACTGGCAAACACTAAGACGAGATTGAAATTCTAAATTTAGTTTGACTACGATTTAATTGTTTGCTCGTGTGTGTTTGTCTGTGTGTGGGATTCAAAATGGTTCAAATGGCTCTGAGCACTATGGGACTTAACATCTGAGGTCATTAGTCCCCTAGAACTTAGAACTACTTAAACCTAACTAACCTAAGGACATCACGCACGTCCATGCCCGAGGCAGGATTCGAACCTGCAACCGTAGCAGTCAACGCGGTTCCGGACTGAAGCGCCTAGAACCGCTTGACCACCGCGGTCGGCGTCTGTGTGTGTGTGTGTGTGTGTGTGTAAATGTAAACACCATCTGGCATTGGATCCATTCGCCTTCACTGGAGGTCGTGTACAGTGTCGGTACACTGTCGTATTACCTTCTAGAAAATATCACCATAAGTTCTAAGATTGTGATTCGTAGTAGTTTCTCACATCCCTGTCGTTAGGAATTGCATATTATTTTGATGTAACTGTACTGCTGTAATGCGTCTGTCGTATAACTTAAACATGGACCAGTCATGTTAAATGCTATTCGTTGTTATAACTCAACGCTGAATACACTATAGTGCGGAACTGTAAGGTCGACAAGCGTGAACTGGTTTGATAAAATAAATTCCAGTACTTAACACTGAAGGATATCAGGGGACAGGTTCTCGCACGACTTCATCTTCATTATTTCCTCATTATGTATTATGCAGCCACCCGTTTCGGTGTATATTACAGATACTGTATTATACACAAAACCGATATCGTAAAACCAATCCGGACCTCATAAGGAGATGAATAAAAAGTATCTTATCACAAATAAAGAAGTAAAAATAAGATTTTCTTCAAATTGCAGTCCAGGTAAAGGAAGGTATGGTCATGTTTATTTAAAAACATTTCAAAATAAAATTCCACACTATTAGGATGACAAGTGAAATGGAAAAGTCGTTTAGGCAATTTCTACTGTAACATTTGCTACAGTCAAATTCAAACATATTTCACTATATATTACTAACAACGCTTTCAGCTCCTGGGAACCAAAATAAATTCCGTTTTCTATGTACGCAAAATTCAAAACAAAAACTTTTGGTATTTGAATTTAATTAACAGGTTCCTTACAATAAAAATTAAAATGCAAGTTTAAAAACAAAAAGATCCTTGTGAAAATTAGCCTAAACTCACCAGTCGTTGCCAGTTTTGGTAACATTTTGCCTCTTTCTACCGGTCTGGTGTGGCTTTGGCTCAGCGACCAAATTAACATCTGAAAAACACACTCTCCGTTAGAAGTAAAAAGCACAACAACAGCGACTTTTTCGCAACAACAAAAAAAAATTGTGTTATCTCCACTTAAATTAAATCCGAAGGTATCAAAGTACACTCACAAAAATCGTAATTGCAGTATGCTGATATTAATCATGAGATATTAACAAAAAAACAGGAATTGAAAACAGAAGATAGAGATGTGTGTGAGAGAGAGTATGTGTGAGAGAGTATGTGTGTGTGTGAGAGAGAGAGAGAGAGAGAGAGAGAGAGAGAGAGAAAGAGAGAGAGAGAGAGAGAGAGAGAGAGAGAGAGAGAGTGTGTGATGGGAGGGAGGGAGGGAGTAGGAGACGGAGAAAGAGATAGAGAGGCTGTACAGTTGTGGGTGACGCAGCTGGAAATGCTAATTATTCAAATTCAAATGTGTGGCTCGCAACACAGGATGACTGAAGGACTAAACCTAGTCTACCGTTTGTATCAACGATACGATATAGATGTGTAACAAAACTACCGTCAGTGGAAACGAGAACGAACTTTAGTCGTCCTGGAGGGGAAATTTTTAGATACCAACAAAAACGAATGTAATACCCAAACCTATGTTACTTACTACAATGAACGTTCTTGAAACAAAAATTGTCATTCTGTATGTACGTTGGTATTAATACACTGTGCTAGACGTACTGATATACACGCGTGAGATGCTTTGTCACTGCTGATCTCTGGAAAAAGTCATAAAAGACCACACAAACATCATATCGATACAAATATACCGTTATTTGCTGTAGGTGCAAAACATGAGCGTGCAATAATCGACAGTCGGAAGTGCTAGATTTTGCTCATGGCTCAAAGTCTAGTCGGAAATACCTGACCCGAAAATATTCGTTTTCGATAAACATTTGCGAACTGAGCGCCACAGAGATCCCATTTGATCATTTATGCGAATTATTAGTTAGGAATTCTATATTGGCAATTTGCTGAGTTCTAGACACATGTAACGTGAACGGGAAACAGATCGTACACTCGAACACTGAAATAAAAAAATAAAAAAAAAGATTTTCTCCAATATAACGAGGATGTCGCTCAACCACAATCAATATATGTGTATATCAGTGAAAATCAGTATAACAGGAATTATTTGCATATAGCTTATCCTGTGCTGGTCTTGATATTGAACTGAAGTTAGATCAGAAGAGAATTCGTACTGTTACATTTTACTTTGGACAGGTACGAAATTAAATAAATGTGAGGTAATTTATGAAGAACGTACACGCCTTATTTCATGGTTTTAATAGACCTTCTATTTTATTAAATGGAGTGCTGCACAGAAAATTCACCGTGGCTGAAACTTAGCTGCAAATGGAGACAGAACAACGTAGGTAATTTACATAAAGCGAATTTTTTCACTGTCACATATGTCGCATACAACGAGTTTTTGTTTGCGTCTCAAGATATATTGAACTCACTATTTTAATGAACCTAATTTCATAAGTGTAGCATATCTTGTTTTTTTTTCAACTAGTTTTGTGTTTAACGGCAGCTAGTAGCCTTCCTGGAGAAAACTTGTTTTGTGGCGAGTTCCACTTTTAATCCCGGCAGTGTAAGAAACTGTCAGCAGCGGTACCTGGCCAGCTATACTAAAGCTCCAAATAAACTGGTGTAGGCAAGCGTATTCAAGCACAGAGATATGTAAACCGGCAGAATACAGCGCTGCGGTCGGCAACGCCTCTCGTAAAAGAAAACAAGCGTCTGACGCATTTGTTAGACCGATTACTTATGCTACAGTGCCAGGTTATCAATACTTCAGTGTGTTTGAACGTGGAGTACAGTCGGCGCACGATGGAACACAGCATCTTCGAGGTAGCGACGAAGTGCGTATTTTCCCCTACGACCACTTCACGAGTGTACCGTGAATATAAGGACTCAGGTAAAACGCCAAATCTCCGACATCGCTGCGGCCCGAAAAAGATCCGGAAAGAATGAGACCGACGACGACTGAAGAGAATCGTTTAAGGTGACAGAAGTGTAACCCTTCCGCAAATTGCTGCAGATTTCAGTGCTGAGCAATCAACAAGTGTCAGCGTGCGCACCATTCAACGAAACATTAATCGATATGGGCTTTCGGAGGCTAAGGCCCAGTCGTGTACCATTGATGACTGCACGACACGAAGCTTTACGCCTCACCTGGGCCAGTCAACACCGACATTGGACTGTTGATGACTGGAAACATGTTGCCTGTTCGGATGAGTCTCGTTTCAAGTTGTATCGAGCAGATGGACGTGTACGGGTATGGAGATAACCTCATGAACCCATGGACCCTGCATGTCAGCAAGTAACTGTTCAAGCTGGTGGAGGCTTTGTAATGGTGTGGGGCGTGTGCAGTTGGAGTGATATTGGAGCCCTGATAAGTGTAGATACGACTCTGACAGGTGACACGTACGCAAGCATCGTGTCTGATCACCTGCATCCATTCATGTCCATTTTGCATTCCGACGAACTTGGGTAATCCCACACGTCCAGATTTGTTAAAGAGTGGATCTAGGAACACTATTCTGAGTTTGAACACTTCCGCTGACCACTAAACTCTCCAGACATGAACATTATTGGGCATATGTGGGATGCTTGCAACATGCTGTTCAGAAGTGATCTCCACCCCCTCGTACTCTTAGGATTTATGTACAACCCTGCAGAATTCATGGTGTCAGTTCCCTTCAGCACTACTTCAGACATTACTCGAACCCATGCCACGTCGTTTTGCGGCACTTCTGCGTGCTCGCGTGGGCCCTACACGATACTAGGCAACTGTACCAGTTTCTTTGGCTGTTCAATGTAGAAGAGTGACGGCCAAGTTTGTTTTCTCCAAATAGAACGCCATAATTATGAACTAAATTCCACAACTTTGCGCCATGCGTCACCGAATGGGACACATGATATTTTTGGATATTGTTGCTTCTGTAGTGTCGTATGATTGAAAACCTCAGCTGATAAGTATTGAACTATGGCGGAAAAGAGTTTTTCTTTGTTATTTCGTCCAGGACGATCTTCTCTATTTGTGAACTCAAAGGTATCGTTGCTTGGTATCTCTGGTGTTATAAGTACCCAACTCAAGTGGAGGTAAACCATACACTTACCAAGACAACGCTTTAAAGAGAAAGCTACAGATACAAAATTAATAAAATAAAACCAGTTGATAAGAGACAAAATAGTAGTACTGATGAAAAGTTATTGGGTTTCAGACAGGGTGACAGCATTGTGATACCGCGAAGTTTCGACTATCGTCACGCTCATCGTTTTTTGCAAAGATGATAGGGAAAGACACTCGTCGAAATGTCGCGATATCTTAAAGGTACCATCCAGCTGCAAGCCCGAGAAGTTTTCGCCAGAGAACTTTTCAACGCCGGGAAATTCTACATTCGCAAAATAATGAGTGAGTAAATAGCTTTTACTTCCCGTAACAAAGAAATATATTGGATGATCCGCTTATGGTAAGGTGGTGCAAACCTAGAAAGCAGTCGACAGAACTGGGCAAAGCAGCCCCTAGTATCAGCATCTAAATTTTCCGTTACCGTTAACGACGCAAGAAAAATATTATATTAGTTCCGAACGTGACTGCATTTAAATGTTTAATTTTACGGAACCAGACACACAATTTCAACTTGAAAAGGCTTAAAAGGGCATGAGGAAGCCAAGTAATAATAAATTATACTCTTTACCAAAGAAAAGTACACGTAGGCCTCCGATTTGTGATAAATGAAACTTCAGTGGCATCTCCATATTTGAAGGACAGTCTTCCTGAATTGACCTCAGTGTGATACCGCATTCTACTTCCCAACGAATTCGATGTGTACTGCCAGAACGGCACAAGAGTGTTCTTTTTTTTGCCTTTTCATCAATGACCCAAAATTTGTTTGCGGATCATAGATATGTTGCTTTAGAAATCAAATTCAAATAATTTGAAATCGTATTGTACATCGTTTGTTCAGAAAGTTCCGAAATGATTTTATTTCTGGAAACAACAAATGTCAGCTGTGAGCAGGTAGTGTTAAGTAGCGAACGCCGCACTGTGGCAAAGCTGTGGCGTCAGAAATCGACTAACATCTATAAATCAAGTGTTCAACACATGCTTCAGAATGTCTTGAAGAAGAGAATAGTGTGTGTATGTTTTATGCCGCACATTTTGGCTCTCAAACAGAAACAACGACATGTGGTGGACGCTTGCCGTGACTTGATTGAAATACAAAACACGGAGAGTTCTATTTTTATAAAAAAATCATCACAAGTAACGAGACATACCAGAAAACGAGAAAGTACTGAAATCCACATGATGTGTCAACGCTTTCATCACTTAACCGACATTTAAGCGAATTTGATGCATAAGTTGACCAACGTTACGAAGAAGGACTTTTCTGGCGGCAGTATCACATGTTCATACACTCCTGGAAATTGAAATAAGAACACCGTGAATTCATTGTCCCAGGAAGGGGAAACTTTATTGACACATTCCTGGGGTCAGATACATCACATGATCACACTGACAGAACCACAGGCACATAGACACAGGCAACAGAACATGCCCAATGTCGGCACTAGTACAGTGTATATCCACCTTTCGCAGCAATGCAGGCTGCTATTCTCCCATGGAGACGATCGTAGAGATGCTGGATGTAGTCCTGTGGAACGGCTTGCCATGCCTTTTCCACCTGGTGCCTCAGTTGGACCAGCGTTCGTGCTGGACGTGCAGACCGCGTGAGACGACGCTTCATCCAGTCCCAAACATGCTCAATGGGGGACAGATCCGGAGATCTTGCTGGCCAGGGTAGTTGACTTACACCTTCTAGAGCACGTTGGGTGGCACGGGATACATGCGGACGTGCATTGTCCTGTTGGAACAGCAAGTTCCCTTGCCGGTCTAGGAATGGTAGAACGATGGGTTCGATGACGGTTTCGATGTACCGTGCACTATTCAGTGTCCCCTCGACGATCACCAGTGGTGTACGGCCAGTGTAGGAGATCGCTCCCCACACCATGATGCCGAGTGTTGGCCCTGTGTGCCTCGGTCGTATGCAGTCCTGATTGTGGCGCTCACCTGCACGGCTCCAAACACGCATACGACCATCATTGGCACCAAGGCAGAAGCGACTCTCATCGCTGAAGACGACACGTCTCCATTCGTCCCTCCATTCGCGCCTGTCGCGACACCACTGGAGACGGGCTGCACGATGTTGGGGCGTGAGCGGAAGACGGCCTAACGGTGTGCGGGACCGTAGCCCAGCTTCATGGAGACGGTTGCGAATGGTCCTCGCCGATACCCCAGGAGCAACAGTGTCCCTAATTTGCTGGGAAGTGGCGGTGTGTCCCCTACGGCACTGCGTAGGATCCTACGGTCTTGGCGTGCATCCGTGCGTCGCTGCGGTCCGGTCCCAGGTCGACGGGCACGTGCACCTTCCGCCGATCACTGGCGACAACATCGATGTACTGTGGAGACCTCACGCCCCACGTGTTGAGCAATTCGGCGGTACGTCCACCCGGCCTCCCGCATGCCCACTATACGCCCTCGCTCAAAGTCCGTCAACTGCACATACGGTTCACGTCCACGCTGTCGCGGCATGCTACCATTGTTAAAGATTGCGATGGAGCTCCGTATGCCACGGCAAACTGGCTGACACTGACGGCGGCGGTGCACAAATGCTGCGCAGCTAGCGCCATTCGACGGCCAACACCGCGGTTCCTGGTGTGTCCGCTGTGCCGTGCGTGTGATCATTGCTTGTACAGCCCTCTCGCAGTGTCTGGAGCAAGTATGGGGGGTCTGACACACCGGTGTCAATGTGTTCTTTTTTCCATTTCCAGGAGTGTATTAATGTTCTGTGCGTCGCACTCAGGTGTGTGTGTGTGTGTTTGTGGTGTGGGGGAAGGGGGGTGGTGGAAGGGACACGTATTATGTAGAACCATTTAAGCACTAAACCACCATCTTTATCTTTCCTTTATGTTTTGTTAATCCAGTTTCACAATTCTTTGCACTGACCTCGTAGAGTCCTTCGCGTTCATTTGGAAGGAAAGAATGACGACTAATATGAAAGGTGTAACTGATTCTGGTTGCATTCTCATTTGTCAATTACTTTCGCAATTGAATATTATAAATCCGGATTGATAAAAAGAATGTGTGATTAAAAAAAGGGCTAGACGTGATGGGTAGCTTGGCTCAGAAGATATATCGTTTGTTTCACTTTAACATCTGAGCCACTGTTTAACACCGGCTTCCTTCATTTGATATAAAACAGTTTGAGCTGCTAGGTCGCGTCCTTTTTAGTTTAAACCCGACTTTTGACACGAGCCAGAGGACCAGGCGCTTTATGTTCGTTCTCGTTTCCACTGACTATAATTGTATTACACACGTATATCGTTGTATCGTTGATAGAAACGGTAGACTAAAATCTCTTACTAAAGTTTAGTACTCCATTCATCCTATATTGCGAGTCTTACATTTGAATATGAATAATGAGCGTCTCATACTGCGTCATCATCAACTGTACTAGAAAATGTAGCTTCTCTATCTATTTTTGTAGGAAACTAATCATAGCACATTTATCCTTTTATGTTTCAAGCCGATTTCGCGCATGTGTCAGCTTCAGTATCCGTTCAGTTCTCGTTGTTTCTATTCTCTGTGGATGCATTTTCGTCTGACTGGCAGCGGCCATGTTGACATAAAATCCCAAGTATTAATGACAAATCTAACACTGCAGTGAGTATGTTTACCTTTCTTCTTCTTCGTCTACACTCCATGGAGGGGTCATTCTTGCCTTTTGCAACTCCACAGTTCTCTCTAGTGCGTCGTTGGTCGACCTCGATGTCTTCTTCCACTCGGCATTTCAACCGGCAGTGCATTGGGACCTCAGGTATTTTCCATTGTTTCTAAGTGGTCCGACCGGTTCTGCATATTATGCAATATTTTAATATGTACAGAGTCTATATATAATTATGTTCAAATATCTTCACTTCGTACATTACCCATCCTCGTGCATCCCTTAACACTCAACAGAAATCTCTTTTCCGCTGAATGCAGTTTACTCTGTTACTTTCTAACAGGCAACCAAGGCTTCGCTGCCATAAAGAAGTGTGGGTAAAGCCACTTTCGTCTCTTTCCTAACGTTATTTTGAAAAATTCTGTGGGCTGCATTACATACAGTATGAAATTTGGTAACTGTTTGCTCAATGTCTTTTCCATTATACCAATACAGTATATGTTGCAACCAAGATATTTAGTGACTTCCAGCATGCTGGAGCAACTTGGGTCAGCAACTTCTGTTAATCAAGAGAACGAAAAACCAGTCAGAGTTTCAAATATTTTACTTTTCATTCGATGACTAGTTTCCGTCCAAGACCCAATTTCAAATGGACACACCAAAGTCGAAAATACCATTTTCGTATTTGCTAACATCTATAAACATCTTTTAATCCCTGTGATTTGATAAAATTAGTATTTATATACAGACTTCTTACTACTAAAATTAGCTGTGTTTACAGTCTTCGTTTTCCCGGTCTGACAATTTTATTCGATGTAGCCTGTCAAACGTCTTATAAAATATATCAAAGTTAAATGTGTTTCTCAATTCTTTTCTCTACCTTATTCTACTATCTGTCGCCTGGTGAAGACATTATCCACGCAAGATCTCCCTTTTCTAAACCCGCTTTGCTCTCCTGCTAGTAGACAATTAGCAAAAGTTTTTAATCTGTTATTTATTATTTTCGCATTGATTTTATATCCTACATTCATGAGACTAAGTCCCCTATACTATATGGATTTTGAACTGGAGCTGTTGACCAAGAGAGAGGTATTTGGCTATTTCCCCAAAATTTATTGACTAATGTAAAATTGTTAATTTGAATACTACATAACTTTACAAGTTGCATATTAACACCAGGTGCCTTCCAATTGTTTGGAGATCTTAATACTGTGTCTAATTCTTGTAATGATGCAGGCTCTACTGCTGGAAGGTTATTTCAGTGACAGCTGTCTGTTTCTATTTCATTTACGTCATTGCACCACAATTGTTTCTAATGTTTTATTCATTCTTTTAACTCATTACGTTTATTCTTGCAGTATACTGTATCTGATTTATTTATGTGCTTAATCAGTTTATTCCCAATTAGCTGCCTCCCACGTACATCATCTTCTGCCTAAGTTATAAACTTAAAACGTGCTTCCTCATGAGCCTTTTTGGTTATTCTCTTGGCAGTTATTCTTTTCTTTTTATATACATTATAGGATATATCTGTTTTAGTTTGTAAGTATAGCTTGTATGCTATCCATTTATCTTCAACTCCTACTTTTACTTCTTCCTTCCACACGCTCAAACCCTTTTTCTTTCTTAATTTCTCTTTGTCCTAAAATTTTATTTCCAGTTTTATACATTGGCTGTATCATAGTCTCCCAACCCTGTATTAGCAACTTGATCAGTGAATGTTTCGTTAGATACTGCATGAGTCTATTTTGATACACCGTTCTTAAACTTTCTTCTTGTAGGAAACACATTCCTACACACTTCTTCATTTTCTCGTTCGTGTTTTGAATTATTCTTCGTCCATTTCGCGATTATTCTACTTTCCAAAATTATGAAATAGTGGACCGAATATATATATATATATATATATATATATATATATATATATATATATATATATATATATATATATATCAACTTATCAATATATTTCTCACAAATATAGGTACTTGTTAATTTCAGCAGATTGTTAACTTTCACCTCCATTTTGATTTATTCTTACGTTGTCTATTATCACAGTTGTAAAAATAATTGGGAACGGTGGCAGAGAACGATTTAATTAGGAAGAGGAGCATGCTGATGGATTTGCCTATCAAAATACCATTTCTTTCAAAACATGTGTTTCTTAATTTTGCACAGAGTTTAAACTGGCCTGTTCACATCATTGACAATTAGCCTACCGTTAATGTTACTCACCACCAATATTATCTCTAGAAAGTACAGAACTTTGAAAAGATTATACTGTTACAGGGTACAGAATATTAAGCATTTTAACCGAATAAAAAAATTAAATACTTAAAACACATTACAATGTATTTAAGCCTTAAGATTAGAAAGAAATAAAATTCTTTCAAATGTCACTAAAATACTATTCTTGTCAATGCTACTTGATAACGTTTTATTAATTAATGAAAGTAATTAGTGCTCTATCGTCATGTTTTTCAAGGACCTTGAACTTCCAGACGATACTTTCCACTCTTCTGTTCTCTGGCAGAAACTACTACGCTGTGGTGTGAAAAAGGCTGTAACTGATTTTAAATTACTTATAATTATCGTAAAATACGCCCAATTGTCGGAAACGCCACAGACGCAGCTTTTAAAGTGACTGGGTAATTACAATGAAATGAATACCATTAGCTGCAAACTGGCCTTGATATAAGTCAGCGGACACAGTGGAAAATATGTGCCCCGACCTAGACTCGAACCCGGCATCTCCTGCTTACATGGCAGACGCTCTATCCAACTGAGCCCTCGAGGACACAGAGGAGATTGCGACTGCAGGGACTAATCTCTGGCACGCCTCCCGTGAGACCCACATTCCCATTTTATTGTTCCGCACTATATTCATAGTCCCCCTGCCCATTATACTCATTACTCGCGGGTTTATCACCGATTCCCGTAAAGGGTTCGTTCACTGTTTGTGCATCTGCACAGAGGAAGATGGTCAAATGGCCGGTGAGCCTTAAATATATATATATATATATGAAGATGGTATCTGTTCTTTCGAACATGTTCGAAACAACAGACAGATACCATCTTCATGTATATCACAGGGTAATGATAACAAAATAATAAAATCAACAGCTCTTGTCTGTGAGCATTAGATGGAGAGCTCAGACGCACACTACCATTTTAAGCATACTTCCGACACGCTATCCTCAGCAACTCAGAGCATGATGAATTCAGTACAGCTGATTCCAGACAACTGACGTTAAACTAACGATAATCAGTTAGTTCTATACTCAAAAATTTGTTCTGGGCTACGACGGACACATGTTTTAGTAAGACACGCACCGTAATGTCAATAACAGCGATAGACGCGGCGCAAGCGCTTGCCCACACCGAAAATCTCGCTCTCTAACTCCATTATAGGCACGCGATAAACTAAAGACGTAGAACTCGCCGTGCCGCCGTATATTGCCGTCTCCGATCAGCCCGGATACGGAAGCAAACCACAGGCTCTTAATGACCCAAGGCGCTGACACTGTGTACAGCTCGGCAATATACTTCCCGAGTTCGGCGATACTACCAGTACGACTGACATGTGTGTTCCTCGAACTAGCCTCGTCGCGATGGTTACTGTTTCCTGAGTTATCTCCGCACGCTCATTCCGTTGTCTAATACGCCCTCCTTCCTGCCTCGCGCACGTGCATTACTCTGACGTGACAAAAGTCTTGAGATTACACTTAATATCGTGTCGGATCTCCTTTCTCCCAGCGTAGTGCAACAGCTCGACGTTGCATGGACTCAACAAGTCGTTGGAATTCCCTTGCAGAAATAATGAGCCACGCTGCCTCATAGCCGTCAACAGCTGCGAAAGCGTTGCCGCTGCAGGATTATGTGCACGAAGTGACCTCTCGATTATGTCCCATAAATGATCGATATGTTGCGAGTCGGGCGTTAAGGACTGCCAGATCTTTCGCTTGAACTGTCCACAATATTCTTCAAACCAGTCGCGAACAATTGTGATCCGATGACCTGCTCATTATCATCCATAAATATTCCATCGTTGTTTGGGAACTTGAAGTCCATTAACAGCTGTATTTGATAATAATGAATTTGGTTTGTGAGGCGCTCAACCACGTGGTTATCTTTCAAATAACTTCCGGGAATTCAGCCAGGTAACACTTTCAGCGACCGTTGTTTTAAATAAGCATGATTATGTACAAAAGATGCAAAGTTTACTATCTGATTCAACGTATCGCAGAATCGATGCTGACCCCACGAAAAGTGTTGAGAGAAAGACCAACAGCCTCCTAAAGAAAAGTGGTTTGTCGCAAGACACAATCAAGAGGCTTAACACCTATAGTGCGGTTCCCCCTAGGTTATATGGCCTTCCAAAGATTCATAAGGAAGGGGTTCCTTTCCGTCCTATAGTGAGTAACATCGGCGCCCCGACATATCGTGTATCCAAGCATCTTGCTTCTCTGTTGAGTCCACAAGTAGGACGGTGTGAACATCATATCAGGAACTCAGCTGATTTTTTTACGTCGTTTGGAGGGACTGAGGCTGAATGACTCTGATATTTCAGTGAGTTTCGATGTGGTCTCTCTCTTCACTCGTGTTCCTCTGTCTGATTCGTTGCGGTTAATTGAAGCCAGGTTTGGTGCTGATTTAACTAATCTCTTTAGGCATGTGTTGACATCCACTTACTTTTTATTTAATGACCAGTATTACGAGCAGACAGATGGAGTTGCGATGGGTAGTCCGTTGTCTCCTGTGATCGCAAATTTGTTTATGGAAGACTTCGAGGAACGTGCATTGGAGTCGGCGCCTTTAAAACCCGCCTGTTTCTTTAGATACGTTGACGATACCTTCGTTGTTTGGCCTCACGGTAGGGAGAATTTGAATGTCTTTCTAGAACATCTGAACTCGATCCACCCGAACATTCGTTTTACGATGGAGGTGGAAGAGGATGGTTGCCTTCCCTTTCTCGACGTGTTGGTTAGGAGGAAGGATGATGGATCATTGGGACATGCAGTCTACAGGAAACGTACTCACACCGACTTGTACTTACAAGTTAATAGTTGTCACCATTCGGCTCAGCGTGAAGGGGTACTTCGTACCTTGGTACACAGGGCACATGTCGTTTCTGACGCTGAGACTTTGCCAGCTGAGCTGTCCCATCTTGAAGTTACATTTCGTCAAAATGGTTACAGTGATAGACAGATTGAACGTGTGTTGCGCTATGGACCAACTGTACATCAGGTGATTGATGATAATTCTGAGTCAACACCTAAGTCTACTGCCTTCTTGGCTTACGTAGGAAACACGTCCAATAAGATCGGTCGTATTTTACGGAAATACGATCTGAAATGTGTTTTCCGACCTCCATCTAAAATTAGAGCACTTTTGAGTTCCGTTAAAGATGATCTTGGACTGCGTAAGGCGGGTGTATATCGTGTCCCTTGTAGCTGCGGCATGGCATATATTGGTCAAACTATCAGGACCGTGGAGGACAGATGTACTGAGCATAAACGGCACACACGATTACAGCAGCCAAATAGATCTGCTATTGCCGAACATTGCTTGGATACTGGTCACCCCATGTTATATAATAACACCGAGATATTGGCATGCACGTCCAGCTATTGGGACAGTGTGATTAGGGAGGCAGTTGAGATTAAATTAGCGAGCAACCTCGGTAACAGGGATGGAGGTTTCTGTTTAAACTCTGTTTGGAATCCGGCTCTCTCCCTTGTCAAAAACAGAGGAACAGAGTCAATGCTGCCTCACCTGCGAATTCATAGTCTCACTATCGATAGCTCTGACTTTGGTCATCTTTGGTGGCACTAGTGTTCAGTGTGTGTGTGTGTGTGTGTGTGTGTGTGTGTGTGTGTGTGTGTGTGTTATCTTTCCTGCTTCGGTCCGAGAACCGAGGTATTAAATTTGCATGTACGCCGCCTGTCCGTTGCAGTTTGCCTTGAAAATGGCGGGGTGTTCTCCCGCCGAAATATCGGCGGTCGCTGAAAGTGTTACCTGGCTGAATTCCCGGAAGTTATTTGAAAGTTGTATACGCCAGGAGAAACTCAGGTCTCACACGTTGTTATCGGCGTCCGTACAAATTCCCAATCTTTTCACTGTTCAGTTTCGCCGCTTTTCCTGAATGATGATGAAATCATGAGCACAACAAAAACACCCAGACCCGGGCGAGGAAAATCCACGACCCGAACGGGAATGAAATTCAAGCCCCAGTGATCCAGAGGCAGCAACGAGAGTGCAACTTCTTTGCAAGCAGATCATCGTAACTATTTCCACTCAATGATCGGTTCAGTTGACCACGGGACCCAGTTCATTCCAAGTAAACACAGCCCACACCATTATGGAGCCACCACCAACTTGCACAGTGCCATGTTGGCAACCACGGTCCATGACGTCGTGGGGTCGAAACCTGCAATCAGCTCTTAGCAACTGAAATCGGCACCACGGTTTTCCAGTCGTCTAGTGTCCAACCGATGTGACCACGACCCCAGAGGAGGCGCTGCAGGCGATCTCGTGCTGTTAGCAAAGGCACTCGCATCGGTCACCTGCCCATAAACACCAAATGTCGCCGTAGTGTCCTAACGGATACGTTCGTCGTACGTCCCACATTGATTTCTGCGGTCTCTTCACGCAGTGTTCCTTGTCTGTTAGCACTGACAACTCTACGCAAAGCCGCTGCTCTCGGTCGATAGTTCAAGACCGTAGACCACTGCGTTGTCCTTGGAGAGAGTTGATGCCTGAAATTTGGTATTGTCGGCACACTCTTATCGCTGTGAATCTTGGAATACTGAATCCTCAAACATTTTTGAAATTGAATGTACCATGGATCTTACTCCAACTACCATTCCGCGTTCAAAGTCTAATTCCTGTCTGGTGGCCGCAATCACGTCGGAAACCTTTTCACGTCAATACCTGTGTACAAATGGTAGTTCCGTCAGTGCACTTCCCTGTTGTATTTTGGATTTGACTGGAATGTTTGGGGGAGGAGACCAGACAGTGAGGTCATCAGTCTCATCAGTTAGGGAAGGACGGGGAAGGAAGTCGTCCGTGCCCTTTCAAAGGAACCATCCCGGCATTTGCCTGGAGCGATTTAGGGAAATCACGGAAAACCTAAATCAGGATGACCAGACGCGGAATTGAACCGTCGTCCTCCCGAATGCGAGTCCAGTGTGTTAGTCACTGCGCCACCTCACTCGACGTTATTATATTTTGTGTATGCGATACTACCGCGATCTGTATATGTGCTTCTCGCTATCGCATCAGTTTTGTCACCGCAGTGTATAAGCCTCCGAGTCAAACAAACACCAGAGGTAGTGTCATGATGGCGCGCTGTGGCGGTTTCGGTGAATAGTCACGGCTCACAAATGTTTTTCCATAGTTTCTTCTCGACTTGGCCCGTAGCGCACGTAAGCTGAAAATATTACATTTTCACTCAGCTGGTACAAGGTTAGGTGCAAACTCAGTTATTTAACTCGTGATGATTTCATTGATTGACAACGAGCTCATTTCGGAGGAATAGTACACTTACGCCCATGTATTTGTTTATGTCTAAGTGGAATGATGTCCATAAAGCATCTTGGACCAAGTTTTCTGACTGGTCGTATGTCGTTACTATAAATCATGTGGTTCTCTTTTATTGGACTTTCAGTGATCTTATATAGTACTTGTTGGCAGTTGTTCGACAGGTTTGGTTCCAGCGATGCTTTATGTTTGCACAGGAAATAACAGCACCGAAGTTCAGACATGGTTACTGAGTTTCAGTGATTCTAAATTTGTAGTTATATGATGCTTAAGGTTATCCATTGTTTTTATGTGCTGTGTCATTTTTATCCTTCTACTTTTCTATCATTTCAATTATGTTTTCTAAGTCGCTTTTACATTTCAGATCTGTTTGTTCGTTCAAGATGTGGTCCAGATTTTTTTTGTGTATGTGTAAATTTCCAGCTCTTCCAAAATGTTCATAGCTTGACCTTTAGGTATTTGATGTAGAACCTGCAAAGCATTTTCGATTTGTTGTGCCTTATAATTTTGGCTTGGATGTACGTCAAAACGTGGTTGGTTACATTGACAGTTTCTCGTATGGCCTTTAAATCTGATTTCAAACTTTCTGTTCGTCCAATATACTCCAATAATTTAGTGCGTATTTTCTCTCGTTCCTGCAATCACGTATTCTCACGTAAGTCTTTCTCATATTCATTTTTCTGCTACAGAGTTCCAGTCCACTATGATAATTAGATTTTCAAGTCGCTGTGTGAACCGTTCAGCGTTATATACTTCTGTCTCTTCACTTTCTGCTTCGTTAGTTGACGAGTCTGTTGAGAATAAGCCTACGTCTGTACAGTTCACAGTAACTTATTCTACTACAATTTTTCCTTTTCATGACGAATCTTACTCCCGTTAGTCCATTTTCTGTTGCTGTTGACATGAATCGACATTCTTCCGACCAGAAATGCTTCAGGACTTTCCGTTTCACATTTTCTGGCTACACAGGATAATTGAAATGGCCTGGGAGTCGGGACAGGTTCCATCAGACTGGACAAAAGCAGTAATCACACCAATCTTTAAACATGGAAACAGAAAAGATTGTAACAACTACAGAGGTATCTCTTTAATCAGCGTTGTGGGTAAAATCTTCTCAGGTATTGTTGAAAGGAAAGTGCGAGTATTAGTTGAGGACCAATTGGATGAAAATCAGTGTGGGTTTAGGCCTCTTAGAGGTTGTCAGGACCAGATCTTTAGCTTACGTCAAATAATGGAGAAGTGTTATGAGTGGAACAGGGAATTGTATCTATGCTTTATAGATCTAGAAAAGGCATATGACCGGGTTCCTAGGAGGAAGTTATTGTCTGTTCTACAAGATTATGGAATAGGAGGCAAACTTTTGCAAGCAATTAAAGGTCTTTACATGGATACTCAGGCAGCAGTTAGAGTTGACGGTAAATTGAGTTCATGGTTCAGAGTAGTTTCAGGGGTAAGACAAGGCTGCAACCTGCCTCCACTGTTGTTCATATTATTTATGGATCATATGTTGAAAACAATAGACTGGCTGGGTGAGATTAAGATACGTGAACACAAAATAAGCAGTCTTGCATATGCGGATGACTTAGTTGTGATGGCAGATTCGATTGAAAGTTTGCAAAGTAATATTTCAGAGCTAGATCAGAAATGTAAGGACTATGGTATGAAGATTAGCATCTCCAAAACGAAAGTAATGTCAGTGGGAAAGAAATATAAACGGATTGAGTGCCAAATAGGAGGAACAAAGTTAGAACAGATGGACGGTGTCAAGTACTTAGGATGCATATTCTCACAGGACGGCAACATAGTGAAAGAACTGGAAGCGAGGTGTAGCAAAGCTAATGCAGTGAGCGCTCAGCTACGATCTACTCTCTTCTGCAAGAAGGAAGTCAGTACCAAGACTAAGTTATCTGTGCACCGTTCAATCTTTCAACCAACTTTGTTGTATGCGAGCGAAAGCTGGGTGGATTCAGGTTACCGTATCAACAAGGTTGAGGTTACGGATATGAAAGTAGCTAGGATGATTGCAGGTACTAGTAGATGGGAACAATGGCAGGAGGGTATCCACAATGAGGAAATCAAAGAAAAACTGGGAATGAACTCTATAGATGTAGCAGTCAGGGTGAACAGGCTTAGATGGTGGGGTCATGTTACACGCATGGGAGAAGCAAGGTTACCCAAGAGACTCGTGGATTCAGCTGTAGAGGGTAGGAGGAGTCGGGGCAGACCGAGGAGAAGGTACCTGGATTCGGTTAAGAATGATTTTGAAGTAATAGGTTTAACATCAGAAGAGGCACCAATGTTAGCACTGAATAGGGGATCATGGAGGAACTGTATAAGGGGGGGCTATGCTCCAGACTGAACGCTGAAAGGCATAAGCAGTCTTAAATGATGATGATGATTTTCTGGCTTCGCATACCACATTCAGGTTTCTGACATTCCAAGCTCCGAGTCGTGGAGTATTACCATCTCCTTGATTATTCAATCTTCATGGTGTTCTCCCCATCAGCAGTTCCCTTCAGGGGACCACTAGAGGATCCGAAGGGGGACTAATAGGGAATATTTTCTCAACCGATCGATCATGATGAAATTTTTCTGTTTTTACCCATTTTTCGTTCTTAGTGGGGTGATTTAAATTGTCTCCCGCATCGTTATGCAGTTGGCATAATTTCCGTCAAACCGTGCTGTGTAAATTGGCACAACTAGCTTTCGAGGGAGACTGCGGAACCATTATGATGGCACCATCGTATATCTCGTGGTCATGGTAGTAAGTTGAGCGAGCGCGGTGGCGCAGTGGTTAGCACACTGGACTCGTAGTCGGGAGGACGTCGGTTGAAACCCGCGTACAACCGTCCACATTTAGGTTTTCCCTGATTTCTCTAAATCGCTTCAGGCAAATGCCTGAATGCTTCCTTCGATAGGGTACGGCCGACTTCCTTTCCCATCCTCCTCTAATGCAATGGGACCGACGACCTCGCTGTTTGTCCCCTCCCCCCATGTCAAACACCCAACCAATAACAAGCTAAGAAATATGTCACGTGCACTGTCATGTAGTCAGTCGTTTCTCCCTCGCTGTGTCTGCTAGTGGAGTATGAGAGAACTAAATCACTACTATTGGTATAAGGAGTCAACGAAGTACATTAGTGTTACTGCACCATTACAGTAAATGCCACGAAATTGTATCTAAAATCCAATTACATACACACGTAACGAAACAATGAAGATATCTTAGAATTTTCAATTTCACTTTTTCAAAGATAATGAACAAGCAAATACATTTGGCAACGGAGCTATTCATGGAACTAAGAGCTACACTAAGAGAAATTCGCTGCTTTCCACTTCTTTGCTGGAGACGATTTTCTAATATTAAACCAGCCATTAAACCGGCCCGTTGAACGCGCAGCTGCCCATGGTGTATTCTGAGCGAAATAGTACGAGGGATTGAGCGTGTCAACAGAAACATCGACTAACTGTATTTGTAAATGCGATCGCTAGAATACCGTATATCCACACTAATGAAAAATATGCAGACGTGCTCTACGTATACGGCGTCTGCAATGACAGTGCTCCTGCTGATATCGAATAAGACCATAGGCGTTTGCCTCTCTTAGATTTCCTGATCGTAGACTGTTTATCAGACTTTTCAGCACATTACGTGAAACAGGTATTCTTCCAAGTTCGCATTTTTCTTCTGAACGCATAGTTCAACAACCTGTGTAGGAACAGCAACGCACTGCCGAAAATGAAATGATAATTACACTTCTGGCCATAAAAATTGCTACACCATGAAGATGACGTGCTACAGACGCGAAATTTAACCGACAGGAAGAAGATGCTGTCATATGCAAATGATTATTATTTCAGAGCATTCACACAAGGTTCGCGACGGTGGCGACACCTACAACGTGCTGACATGAGGATAGTTTCCAACCGATTTCTCATAAACAAACAGCAGTTACCGGCGTTTCCTGGTGACACGTTGTTGTGAGGCATCGTGTAAGGAAGAGAAATGGGTACCATCACGTTTCCGACTTTTATAAAGGTCGGATTGTAGCCTATCGCGCCGGCCGATGTGGCCGTGCGATCTAGGCGTTTCAGTCTGGAACCGCGTGACCGCTACGGTCGCAGGTTCGAATCCTGCCTGGGGCATGGATGTGTGTGATGTCCTTAAGTTAGTTAGGTTTAAGTAGTTCTAAGTTCTAGGGGCTCAGAGCCATTTAAACCTTTATGTAGCCTATCGCGATTGCGGTTTATCGTATCGCGACATTGCTGCTCGCGTTGGTCGAGATCCAATGACTGTCAGCAGAATATGGAATCGGTGGGTTCAGGAGGGTAATAGGGAACTCCGCGCTGGATCCCAACGTCCTCGTATCACTAGCACTCGAGATGACAGGCATCTTATCCGCACGGCTGTAACGGATCGTGCAGCCGCGTCTCGATCCTTGAGTTAAATAGATGGGGATGTTTGCAAGACAACAACCATCTGCACGAACAGTTCGACGACGTTTGCAGCAGCATGCAGTATCAGCTCGGAGTCCATGGCTGCGGTTGCCACTGACGCTGCATCACAGACAGGAGCGCCTGCGACGGTGTACTCAACGACGAACCTGGGTGCACGAATGGCAAAACGTCATTTTTTCGGATGAATCCACGTTCTGTTTACAGCATCATGATGGTCGCATCCGTGTTTGGCGACATCGCGGTGAACGCACATTGGAAGCGTGTATTCGTCATCGCCATACTGGCGTATCACCCGGCGTGATGGTATGGGGTGCCATTGGTTACACGTCTCGGTCACCTCTTGTTCTCACTGACGACACTTTCAACAGTGAACGTTACATTTCAGATGTGTTACGAAACGTGGCTCTACCCTTCATTCGATTCTTGCGAAACACTAAATTTCAGAAGGATAATGGACGACCGCATGTTGCAGGTCCTGTACAGGCCTTTCTGGGTACAGAATATGTTCGACTGCTGCCCTGGCCAGCACATTCTCCAGATCTCTCACCAATTGAAAACGTCCAGTCAGTGGTGGGCGAGCAACTGGCTCGTCACAATACGCCAGTCACTACTCTTGATGAACTGTGGTATCGTGTTGAAGCTGCATGGGCAGCTGTACCTGTACACGCAATCCAAGCTCTGTTTGACTCAATGCTCAGGCGTATCAAGGCCGTTATTACGGTCAGATGTGGTTGTTCTGGGTACTGATTTCTCAGAATCTATGCACCCAAATCGCGTGAAAATGTAATCATATGTCAGTTCTAGTATAACAGATTTGTCCAGTGAATAGCCGATTATCATCTACATTTCTTCGTGGTGTAGCAATTTTAATGGCCAGTAGTGTAAATGAAGACCCTAAGCTGTCGACAGACGTTTATAAACATCAAGGGGGAAAGTTGAAAATGTGTCCTCCGACCGGGAGTCGAACCCGGAATCTGCTGCTTACATGGCAGACGCTCTCTCCCATCTGAGCCACCGAGGGCACAGAGGATAGTGCGACTGCAGAGATTTATCCCTTGCACGCTCCCCATGAGTCCCAAATTCTCGACTTCATGTCCACACACTACATTCGTAGTGCCCTTGCCCATTACACTCATTACTCGCGGCAGACAATCTGACCGAATCCCGTAAGAGTTCGGGACATGCGTGTGCATCAGCACAGAAGAAGAAGGTCAATATCCGGTTACCTTTAACTATATGAAAATGTTATCTGTTCTTTCGGATATGTCCATCTTCATACACTGCTAAAAAGGCACACGGTGGATTGCTGAACTCATCCGTGTCCCGCGAACAACTGTATGGCGAACATCAAATGCGGAAAGCTTTTACTTGTTCCCCACACAATGTGTCCATATTCTTCACATTGGCAGCAGTTCAAATGGTTCAAATGCCTCTGAGCACTATGGGACTTAACATCTATGGTCATCAGTCCCCTAGAACTTAGAACTACTTAAACCTAACTAACCTAAGGATAGCACACACATCCATGCCCGAGGATTCGAACCTGCGACTGTAGCGGTCGTGCGGTCCCAGACTGAAGCGCCTGGAACCGCTCGACTACTTCGGCGGGCAAACGCTTAGAATGTGCAACAAATATAAGAAAGATACGCAGTCATCACGAGGCAGAGAAAATCCCTGACCCCGCCAGGAATCGAACCCGGGAACCCGGGAGTGGGAAGCGAGAACGCTACCACACGACCACGAGCTGCGGACTTGGCAGCAGTGCCACACGAATTTTGTATCGCGTTAGCGAAAAGTATCATTAGCGTCCATTAATGCACTTCACTGATGAAGCTATGTTTACAGGGAATGAAATCAACAACAGATGTAATTATTACCGATGGTCGCAGGACAATCCACACGTTACCGTGGAAACCAATGTCCAATTTCGTTTTTCAATGTTTGGTGCGTCATGACCGGTAACACATTGACAGGTCCAGTAATTTTAGAAGAGTGAATGACAGGACAGATTTACTTACATTTTCTGGGAAACTTTTTTGTTGAACACATCGAGGGAGATCCGTTGGTCACGCATACTGCAATGTGCTTCCAACATAACAGAGTTCCTCATGTAATACCAGACGTTTGAGGGAACAACTCAGCCGCAATATCTCTAAGATCTAGATTGATTGTGGTAGCGCATTTAACTAGCCACCAAGATCACGAGACCTTACGCGATCAGATTTTTGTACATAGGGTTGAATTTAGTCTGAGGTGTACAAGCCGTCAGCCTTCTCTCTAGGAATTCCTATCCTGTGCCTATCTTTTCATCTCAGAGTATCAGTTGCAACCTGCTTCCTCAATTATCTGCTGGATGCATTCCAGTCTCTGTCTTTCCATACTGTTTTTACCCTCTACAGTTTCCTATAGTACCGTCGAAGTTATTCACTGGCCTAACAGGACTTCCATCGTTCTGTCCTTTCTTCTTGTCAGTATTTTCCATACTTTCCTTTCCTTGCTGATTCTGCGGAGAACGTCCCATGCCTTACGATATCGGTCCAATTAATTTTCAAAATTCTTCTGTGGTGCCACATCTGAAATGCATCGTTTCTGGTCTGTTCCGGTTTTCCCAAAGTCTGTGTTTCGCCACCATACAATGCTCCAAATTTACATTCTTAGAAACTTCTTACTCTAACTAAGAACTGAGTTGAATACTAGCAGACTTCTCTTGCCCAGAGTTAGTTTGCTTTTATGTCCTTCTTGACTACATTCCATCATCTTCGTTTTACTTTTGTTGATGTTCATCTTATACCCTCCTTTCAAGACACTGTCCATTCCGTTCAACTGCTCTTCCAAGTCCTTCGCTGTCTCTGACAGAATTTCAATATCATCGGCAAACCTCAAAGTTTTATTTCTTCTTTTAACACCTACTCCGAATTTTTATTTTGTTTCCATTACTGCTTGCTCCGTATACAGATTGAATAACATCGGGGAGAGGCTACAACCCTGTCTTACTCCCTTCCCAACCACTGCTTCCCTTTCATGCCCCACGACTCTTATAACTACCATCTGGTTTCTGTACAAATTGTAAATAGCCTTTCGCTCCCTGTATTTTACCCCTGCCACCTTTAGAATTTGAAAGAGGGTATTCCAGTCAACATTGTCAAAAGCTTTCTCTACGTCTACAAATGCTGGAAACGTAGGTTTGACTTTCCTTAATCTTTCTTCTAAGATAAGTCGTAGGGTCAGTATTGCCTCACGCGTTCCAACATTTCTACGGAATCCAAACTGATCTTCCCCGAGGTCGGCTTCTACCAGTTTCTCCATTCGTCTGTAAAGAATTCGCGTTAGTATTTTGCAGCTGTGACTTATTAAACTGATAGTTCGGTAATTTTCACATCTGTCAACACCTGCTTTCTTTGGGATTGGAATTATTATATTCTTCTTGAAGACTGAGGGTTTTTCGCCTGTCTCATACATCTTCCTCACCAGATGGTAGAGCTTTGTCATGACTGGCTCTCCCGAGGCCGTCAGTAGTTCTAATGGAATGTTGTCTACTCCCGGGACCTTGTTTCGACTCAGGTCTTTCAGTGCTCTGTCAAACTCTTCACGCAGTATCGTATCTCCCATTTCATCTTCATCTACATCCTGTTCCATTTCCATAATATTGTCCCAAAGAACATCGACCTTGTATACACCCTCTATATACTCCTTCCACCTTTCTGCTTTCCCTTCTTTGCTTAGAACTGGGTTTCCACCTGAGCTCTTGACATTCATACAAGTGGTTCTCTTTCCTCTAAAGGACTCTTTAATTTTCCTGTAGGCAATATCTATCTTACCCCTAGTGAGATAAGCCTCTACATCCATACATTTGTCCTCTAGCCATCCCTCCTTAGCCATTTTGCACTTCCTGTCGATCTCTTTTTGAGACGTTTGTGTTCCTTTTTGCCTGCTTCATTTACTGCATTTTATATGTTCTCCTTTCGTCAATTAAATTCAATATTTCTTTTGTTACCCAAGGATTTCTACTAGCGTCGTCTTTTTACCTACTTGATCCTCTGCCGCCTTCACTGCTTCATCCCTCAGATCTACTCATTCTTCTTCTACTGTATTTCTTTCCCCCATTCCTGTCAATTGTTCCCTTATGCTCTCTCTGAAACTCTCTACAAGCTCTGGTTCTTTCAATTTAGCCAGGTCCCATCTCCTTAAATTACCACCTCTTTGCAGTTTCTTTAGTTTTAATCTACAGTTCGTAACCAATAGATTGTTGTCAGAGTCCACATCTGCCCGTGGAAATGTTCTACAGTTTAAAACCTGGTTCCTAAATCTCTGTCTTACAATCTATCTGATACCTTAGGGCATCTCTAGGCTTCCTCCATGTATACAACCTTCTTTTATGATTCTTGAACCAAGTGTTAGCTGTGATTAAGTTATGCTCTGTGCAAAATTCTCCCAGGCGGCTTCCTCTTCCATTCCTTTACCCCATTCTATATTCACCTACTACGTTTCCTCGTCTTCCTTTTCCTACTATCGAATTCCAGTAACCCATGACTATTCAATTTTTGTATCCCTTCACTGTCTGAATAATTTTTTTTATCTCATCATACATTTCATCAATGTCTTCATCATCTGCAGAGCTAGTTGGCATATAAATTTGTACTTCTGTAGCAGGCGTGGGCTTCGTGTCTGTCACAGGTTATTTTGCTGCTTAGGTAGCAGAATACCTTATCCACGTCTACTTCGTGATCACTAAAGCTGATGTAAAGTTAGTCGTTGTTCTCATTTTTGCTACCTCTCCGCTTTCGTCATTTTTCGGTTTTCCCTCAGTCCACAATCTCTACTTATGAAACTTTTCATTCCATTCAACAGATCCTGTAATTCTTCTTCACTTTCATTCAGGATAGCAATGTAATCAGCGAATCTTACCTTTGGAATCCTTTCAGCCTGCATCTTAATCCTTCACTTGAATCTTTCTTTTATTTCCGTCATTGCTTTTTCGATGTAGAGGTTTAACTGTAGGGGTGAACGACTACACCGCTGTCTTAGTTTTGTAATCCGACAACTCCTACATCTGCATCTACATAGATACTCTGCAAATCACACTTAAGTACCTGGCAGAGGGTTCATCGAATTACCTTCACAATTCTCTATTACTCCAATCTCGTATAGTGCGCGGAAAGAACGAAAACCTGAATCTTTCCTTACGAGCTCTGATTTCCCATATTTCATCATGGTCATCGTTTCTCTCAATGTAGGTCGGCGTCAAATGGCTCTGAGCACTATGGGACTTAACTTCTGAGGTTATTAGTCCCTTAGAACTTAGAACTACTTAAACCTAACTAACCTAAGGACATCACACACATCCATGCCCGAGGTAAGATTCGAACCTGCGACCATAGTGGTCGCGCGGTTCCACACTGAAGCGCCTAGAACCGCTCGGTCACACCGGTCGGCTTCACTGTGGGGTCCGGTTGCGCTAAGTTTGTTTCAGCCAACATATGTAATAGTTGTAATTAGGTAGTATGTTGCGAAAGCGTACATTGTCAGGAAAGACACCAAAATATAGCGGTGTCAAGAAACGTTGTGATTACGTGCCTAACGTCTAGCCGGGTGAACTGACGGTGGATACATAAAAGACGTTCTACGCTGGATTCCACGAAATATTGAAAGACCAAGGTGAAGACGTAACGGAAGACGCGAATACGCCATCAGAAAGCAAATATCTACATGTAGACACGAAACAAAGCAGAAATACAAATATATAGTAAGCCAATCAGTCTCACTACGTATTTTGAGCAATACTGACCTTGAAGAGTGATTCAGAGCGACTCAAAAGTATTTAATTCGACATGTCGACACATGCATGCACTGAACAGCACTAAAGTTGCACTGGGTGAAACCCGTGTCAAGAGTGGAAACAGTAGTTAAGAATGCGCAACATCATTAAAGGACAACTTTTTAGAAACATTGTAACTGACTCGAGTTGGGACATATAAGTATGAATTTTCGCTCAAAGGTGCCTGGCATCTTCATATGTAATTGGCAGTAAAGCGTGGTGTCCTGTTATGTCACCCTCTGCCTCAAGGCCGCTTCAAAAAGCAAGGTGTAGACACATGTCAAAAAAAAAAAAAAAAACAGATCTAGGAGGATAAAGTGACTTGTGAGGTGGGTAAATTATGCCACAATGGCACTAAATTTCACAACAGTTCTGCCAACGGTGGATGTGTCACGTGTGCGAAGGTCAGCACACCCCACCTTACCCACATTTCACGCCTTCTCTTGATCCTTTTGTGATGGAGACCACACCAGCGACACGTATTGTTGTAATCACGTGCTTTTTTTATGGGCGGCCAAATGCCACATTGGCACTAAATTTCACAACAATTGTGCCAACGGTGGATCCATCACGTGTGTGAAGGTCATCACGCCCCATCTTACCCACATTTCACGCCTTCTCTTGATGCCTCTGCGATGGAGATCAGAACAGCGACATGTATTGTTGTAATCACGTGCTTTTTTTATGGGCGGCCAAATGCCACATTGGCACTAAATTTCACAACAATTGTGCCAACGGTGGATCCATCACGTGTGTGAAGGTCTTCACGCCCCATCTTACCCACATTTCACGCCTTCTCTTGATGCCTCTGCGATGGAGATCAGAACAGCGACATGTATTGTTGTAATCACGTGCTTTTTTTATGGGCGGCCAAATGCCACATTGGCACTAAATTTCACAACAATTGTGCCAACGGTGGATCCATCACGTGTGTGAAGGTCTTCACGCCCCATCTTACCCACATTTCACGCCTTCTCTTGATGCCTCTGCGATGGAGATCAGAACAGCGACATGTATTGTTGTAATCATGTGCTTTTGTTATGGGCGGACAAATACCACATTGGCACTAAATTTCACAACAGTTCTGCCAACGGTGGATGTGTCATGTGTGCGAAGGTCGGCACACCCCATCTTACCAACATTTCACGCCTTCTCTTGACGCCTCTGCGATGGAGATGAGAACACCGTCACGTATGGTTGTAATCATGTGCTTCTGTTATAGGTGAACAAATACCACATTGGCACTAAATTTCACAGCTGTTCTGCCAATGGTGGATGCGTCACTTGTGTGAAGGTCTTCACACCCCATCTTACCCACATTTCACGCCTTCTCTTGACGCCTCTGCGATGGAGATCAGATCAGTGACACGTATTGTTGTAATCATGTGCTTTTGTTATGGGTGGACAAATACCACATTGGCACTAAATTTCACAACAGTTTTGCCAACGGTGGATGAGTCACGTGTGCTAAGGTCGGCACACCCCATCATACCCACATTTCCCACCTTCTCTTGACACCTCTACGAAGGAGATCAGAACAGCGACATGTATTGTTGTAATCATGTGCTTTTGTTATCGGCGGCCAAATTCCACATTGGCACTAAATTTCACAACAGTTCTGCCAACGGCGGATTTGTCACATGTGCGAAGGTCGGCACACCCCATCTTACCCACATTTCACGCCTTTTCTTGACACCTCTGCGAAGAAGATCAGAACGGCGACACGTATTGTTGTAATCACACGCTTTTGTTATGGGCGGCCAAATGCCACATTGGCACTAAATTTCGCAACAGTTCTGCCAACGGTGGATTTTTCACGTGTGGGAAAGTCGCCACAGCCCCTCTTACCCACATTTCTCGCCTTCTCTTGACGCCTCTGCGATGGAGACCAGGACGGCGACACCTATGGTCGTAATCGCACATTTGTCATGGCCGGCGGAGGAAAAGATTTCAGACACACCGCCGCTCAGAACTGACACGAAATGGCCTCATTGGGTGGCATAAGAGCGTCAGCGAAACCACTCATTTGCTTGGGACAATGATTTCCTCACATTTCGCCGTCGAATACGACAGTTCTCAGTGCGATAAGCGACAGAGCGATGTCTGTGATACCCTTTTCCACTGCTGACACGCCTTGGACGTCACATCAACTTCTTAGCTCTGCCCTTTTTTTTCGCATGTGTTGACAGATTCCTGTCTGAAGCCCAGAGGTCTGACCTCTATCACAGAGGCGTCAAATGGAGGGGTGAAATCTGGTTATGAGGGGTTGTAACGATCTTCCCAACGTGTGACTCGTCCGCGGTGGCTTTTGGATCAACATTGGCGAAATTTGGGGTCAATGCGACATCAGTACGGCACCTTCCACGTCGGATGAATTTCTGAGCTCTGGCGTTTGTAGTATGTGTCGACACCTTGCTTTTTGGAAGCGTTTTGGAGCCCGAGGCTCATGTCACATGGCGCCACGCTTTAGAACCATTGCAGAGGAAGGCTGTAGCCACCTTCGAGCGAAATTTCAAACTTATATGTCACAGTGGGAGTCAGTTACGGGATTTCGAAAAAGCGGTCTTTTAACTTTGTTCCGTACTGTATATACGTTGATTATACGAACACAGAGCTACACTTAATCGTCACTCACACGTAATAACGCACGATGATAGACTGAAAGGAGACATGCTCCACGTGTGCAGTTACATTTTAATGAAAATATTGTTGTAGCAACGAAAACAGTGTTTCTTTAACTAGCTTACGTTATTACATACTTTAAATCTGGTGGACACAGATTATCCATCGCCAGGTGGACACTACTGACACCTCTCGATGTTGGATATGTCCGACTGGTCCAACTCTTTCACAGCATAAAACCCTCAGGCTTAGCGGATACGTGCGAAGCGGTAGAAGTGCCCGCGGCGTCAAGTTAAGTGAGGCAAGAAAACAAAGTACGCTCACTTGCACATTTTTTTGTCCAGCGAGCTGCATTTATTGTTTTCCACTAATTCCAATATATTACAAACAGAAACGGCTTCATCTGCAGTCACACAGTGTGTTGTTACACATCTGCATATGTACCGGGTGATCAAAAAGTCAGTATAAATTTGAAAACGTAATAAACCACGGAATAATGTAGATAGAGAGGTACAAATTGACAAACATGTTTGGAATGACATGGGGTTTTATTAGAACGAAAAAAAACAAAGTTCACAAAATGTCCGACAGATGGCGCTGGACAGCAAAACGTCAGTAACTGCTACCGTGACGAGTGAGAGGTACGCCGATATGTTACAGATTCGTATCATCCCCAGCCTGGAACGTACGATGTTTATTCAGGATGGCGCTCCACCCCATATTGCTAGATGCGTGAAAGATCTCTTGCGTGCGTCGTTTGGTGATGATTGCGTGCTCAGCCGCCACTTTCGTCACGCTTGGCCTCCCAGGCCCCCAGACCTCACTCTGTGCGATTATTGGTTTTGGGGTTTACCTTAAGTCGCAAGTGTATCGTGATCGACCGACATCTCTAGGGATGCTGAAAGACGACATCCGACGCCAATGCCTCACCATATCTACGGATATGCTTTACAGTGTTGTTCACAAAATTATTCTTCGACTACAGCTATTGATGAGGAATGATAGTGGACATATTGAGCATTTCCTGTAAAGAACATCATCTTTGCTTTGTCTTACTTTGTTATGCAAATTGTGGTGTCACCACCAGACACCATACTTGCTAGGTGGTAGCTTTAAATCGGCCGCGGTCCATTAGTACATGTCGGACCCGTGTGTCGCCACTGTCAGTGATCGCAGACCGAGCGCCACCACACGGCAGGTCTTGAGAGACTTACTAGCAATCGCCCCAGTTGTACGGACGACTTTGCTAGCGACTACACTGACGAAACCTTTCTCTCATTTGCCGAGAGATAGTTAGAATAGCCTTCAGCTAAGCCCATGGCTACGACCTAGCAAGGCACCATTAACCAATTCTAGAGAGAGTCTCACTTGTATCATCAAGAACGCTGTATACAAATGATGGATTAAAGTTAAGTATTCCAGCAGCTACGTAATTTTCTTTATAGCATTCATTACGTGTCCGGTTTCAGACCTAACGCCAGCCTGCGTGAGTTGACGCGTGCATTTCGGCCTCCTCTAAATTAGTGTGCGTTGTGTTGGCTAATCTGCCGACACAACACTAATTATTGTTATTATGATCAGATTAAGCGCCATCTGTCGGACATTTCTGAACTTTTGTATTTTTTTGGTTCTAATAACACCCCATGTCATTCCAAGCATGTGTGTCAATTTGTACCTCTCTATCTACATTATTTCGTGATTTATTCTGTTTTCACATTTATACTGACTTTTTGATCACTCGGTATCATATCAGCGTGAGGCGACACATGCGAGAGACAGTGAAATTTTTAAATATCACAACGAAAATAATCATGCTGCGATCGTGAAACACAGTGATGAGTTTATACTTCTTAGCAATCTATGTGACACATTTTTCTCTACGAGTAGAGCCTGCTCTGAGGCTGTTCAGGAAATGTTGAAACTCCGGAAATGTCCAAACTCTGGAAATACACAGGTTCAAGAAAAATACTGAAAAACCAAAAAAAAAAAAAACATTACCATGTTTAATACCGTGCTGGAAAATCGCTGAAATTCAAAACATGGAAGGGATCAATATATGTCCTGTATAGTTTCAACGGACTCTTACACCATTCTTCCTGCAGAATGGTGGAAAGTTCAGATATTGATGATGATGGACGTCGATAGCGAACACGCACACATGTCTCCAATGTAGACTACAAAAGCTCGATAGTATTGAGATCTGGGAGCTGCGCAGGGCAGGCGAGGCGCAATAAGTCATCCTCGCAATCACTACAGCCAACCTGGACGATGCGAGTTGTGTGAACCGGTGGCCCCCCCTCTTGGAACACGACATCACAACTGCAGAACGAACATTATGCCTTAAGATGGATCTGATCTGCGAAAATGGTCACATAATTCTTGGCATGTGTCTGGGTGTGACTATTCGAAATGATCTCAAATGGATTACGCAAGTAACGGGCAAGGCGAACTCTACATTGCGTTTTATTGGTAGAATCCTGAAACGATGCAATCCTTCAAAAAAGGAAATTGCTTACAATACGTTAGTTTGTCCAGTCTTAGAGTACTGTTCGTCAGTATGGGACCCTTACTAGTTGGGTCCGATTCAAGAGATTCAGAAGGTCCAAAGAAGAGCAGCAAGATTCGTGACTGGTACACTTAGCTATACCAAGAGCGTTACAAATCTTATAGAAAGTTTGAAGTGGACACAGATGCAGATAGACGACGGGCGAAACGGAAGGGGCTGCTCACTAAATTCCGAAATCCGATTTTCGCCGAGGATGTAGAGCACATATTACTACCACCAACTTTCAAATCGCGCAATGATCACCATTCAAAGATAAGGGAAATTAGAAATCGTACTGAGGCGTTCAGACAGTAGTGTGACGGGGGGGGGGGGGGGGGGCGAATGTGACTGGCCCGTATTGTGCTCTCCGCCATACACGACTTGGTGGCTAGCGGAGTGTATACAGGGTGTTACAAAAAGTACGGCCAAACTTTCAGGAAACATTCCTCACACACAAATAAAGAAAAGATGTCATGTGCACCGCAAGTTGGCCCGATTGAAGGAAGGTAATGCTGACTTCGGTGCTTGTGTTGACATGCGACTCATTGCTCTACAGTACTAGCATCAAGCACATCAGTACGTAGCATCAACAGGTTAGTGTTCATCACGAACGTGGTTTTGCAGTCAGTGCAATGTTTACAAATGCGGAGTTGGCAGATGCCCATTTGATGTATGGATTAGCACGGGGCAATAGCCGTGGCGCGGTACGTTTGTATCGAGACAGATTTCCAGAACGAAGGTGTCCCGACAGGAAGACGTTCGAAGCAATTGATCGGCGTCTTAGGGAGCACGGAACATTCCAGCCTATGACTCGCGACTGGGGAAGACCTAGAACGACGAGGATACCTGCAATGGACGAGGCAATTCTTCGTGCAGTTGACGATAACCCTAATGTCAGCGTCAGAGAAGTAGTTGCTGTACAAGGTAACGTTGACCACGTCACTGTATGGAGAGTGCTACGGGAGAACCAGTTGTTTCCGTACCATGTACAGCGTGTGCAGGCACTATCAGCAGCTGATTGGCCTCCACGGGTACACTTCTGCGAATGGTTCATCCAACAATGTGTCAATCCTCATTTCAGTGCAAATGTTCTCTTTACGGATGAGGCTTCATTCCAACGTGATCAAATTGTAAATTTTCACAATCAACATGTGTGGGCTGACGAGAATCCGCACGCAATTGTGCAGTCACATCATCAGATTTTCTGTGAACGTTTGGGCAGGCATTGTTGGTGACGTCTTGATTGGGCCCCATGTTCTTCCCCCTACGCTCAATGGAGCACGTTATCATGATTTCATCGGGATGCTCTACCTGTGCTGCTAGAATATGTGCCTTTACAAGTACGACAGAACATGTGGTTCATGCACGATGGAGCTCCTGCACATTTCAGTCGAAGTGTTCGTACGCTTCTCAACAACAGATTCGGTGACCGATGCATTGGTAGAGGCGGACCACTTCCATGGCCTCCACGCTCTCCTGACCTCATCCCTCTTGATTTTCATTTATGGGGGCATTTGAAATCTCTTGTCTGCGCAACCCCGGTACCAAATGTACAGACTCTTCGTGCTCGTATTGTGGACGGCTGTGATACAATACGCCATTCTCCAGGGCTGCATCAGCGCATCAGGGATTCCATGCGATGGAGGGAGGATGCATGTATCCTCGCTAACGGAGGACATTTTGAACATTTCCTGTAACAAAGTGTTTGAAGTCACGCTGGTACGTTCAGTTGCTGTGTGTTTACATTCCATGATTAATGTGATTTGACGAGAAGTAATAAAATGAGCTCTAACGTGGAAAGTAAGCGTTTCCGGACACATGTCCACATAACATATTTTCTTCCTTTGTGTGTGAGGAATGTTTCCTGAAAGTTTGGCCGTACCTTTTTGTAACACCCTGTATGTAGACACGTAGATGTAGGCTGTAGTGCGACCATGCAGAGTAACCATGGGGCCCATGGAATACCATGCTACGGCTGCTAAAATCATCACCGCACCCTCCGTCATGTTTCACTATGGGGATGTAAATTCTGTCAGAAGTTAGCAACAGTGCGAAACAAGACTCATCCGACAAAAAAATATTCTCTCGTTGCTGAAGTGTAAAGGTTGTATGGCTTCTGCAGTACGTTTTCCTGTTACGGACATTTGCATCACTGATGAGCGGTTTTGTAATGACAGCTCGCCATCCGGTTCCCTGCTTGCTGAGCCCCCTTCGTCTTGCTTTGCTGCTGTCAGAGCTCACGAGTGCGACATTCAGTTCTGCAGTGCGTTTTGCAGCTGTCGTCGTCTCATTTTTCGTCACAATCCTCTTCAATGTGTGTCATGGTCACTCAACACACACTTTCGTCCGCGTTGTGACTTAGCGAACGATGTTTTTGCGCTATCCCTGTATGTGGTATAAATCGTCAACATAGTGCTTCTTGAAACACGCATCGTTTATGGAAGCGCTCACCATCCGAGCACCAGCGACTTGCCGACGTCCAAATTCTCTTAGCTTCGACATAACGCATTAACAACTACATACATCATTACCCTGACAACGATTGAGACTTGCGGCGTATTCGTAATCAAATACAACAGCGCCAACCGTATGCTTGGCTAGCGTCTGCGTTTATACTGAAGCATGCGTTTATTGCTGTGTTTCCATATTCAACACCCGTACCTGCTATGTAGTGCTATCTTTGTCCTAGGAAATAGGCATAAACCTCAGTGTGCTATGTAAGGAGAGTATGGAGGGGTAGGGGTGGAGATGAATATTCATACCTCAATAGAGCAGCTGTATAGGATGAGCTGGCACGCGGTGGAGCAGGAACACCTCCTTGGACACCTTCTCATGAAGCTTCCTCTTCACGGTCTTTCACAACCTAGTCAGAAGGTTTCGCCAGCATGTTCCTGTGACGGCTTTGCCCCTTACGAGCGTAACGCCCTAGCGCGGCACTATGGCCGTCCAATACACTCTCAGAAAGGAGAAGAGAGAGGACTGGAGGGAAGGGTAGCTAACGGAGTGCAGGTAGAGGCAGTAAGAACATACAATAGGATGCGTCACTGATGAGCTTACTCTGGCGCAGGAGTTTCGTATGTCTCAAAACAAGTTAGAGGAAGGCTGTGACAGACACATAGAACAAAGAAAGAGCCTACGAAGAGGAGGGTGTGAGAGTAGACTGAATGAATTGGGCTGCGGAGGGGGGGGGGGGCACGATAACATGGACAGAGGGTGATGTGCGACAGACCTGTTTCTTGGGGCAGAAAAATGTTGATCAGCCTTGGGTTCTCTCAGACGTGTTCAGGTGAGTGGCATTTGGCGGTTCGCTCCAACCCTTAGCAGCAAAGACGCACTTGGCTTGGGATTAGTCTAGTCCCCATTATCATCAAACAGTTTTTCCTACCTGCACGTTTCTTGGAATCCAAGACCTATTTTCCTACTTCTTGTATCAATTTGCTACAAATTATTGTGTGAATGTGCGCAATAAATTATATGACGAGCAGTGCAGCCAAAGTAGCAGATAGAGGACTTGTAAAATCTTTCGTAAAGAGGTACACAATACTTTGGTTGCTATTGAATCTACTGTCCGCATACTATTAATTTTTCAGGTAACAGCTTTAAAATCTCAATGACTCTTTCCACTGACACAACGGAAGAATCACCCCTCTTTTAATTATACCAGACACAACTCGAACAACACACTGTGTCCAGTAGTTGGAAGGAAGCATAGGTCACACCTATCTAATGGCTCTGAGCACTATGGGACTCAACATCTTAGGTCATGTCCCCTAGAACTTAGAACTACTTAAACCTAACTAACCTAAGGACATCACACACACCCATGCCCGAGGCAGGATTCGAACCTGCGACCGTAGCATCACACCTATCTAGAAGAAGGGATTTCAGAAGTGTACAAAATCCTTACCATCCATTTGTAACTGATTATCCACATCCTTTTCTCACACGACATTCTGAAACCTTGGATCAAGGCGATCTGGTAGATATATAATTTCATAATTCCCAAAAATCTATTGAATCCGTACCACACATATTCTTTTTATCAAAACTATGTGGGGTATCAAGTGAAGTTTGTGGCTGGATTGAGAACTTTTTCGTAAGGAGGACGTAACATGTCTTGGATGGAGAGTCATCAACAGATAAAGAAGTAACTGAGGGAAGGGGGGGAGGGGGGGGTGAGTGGCAGGAACGTGTTTTGGGACCCTTTCTATTCATGTCGTATGTTAATGATTTTGAAGGTGACGTTAATAGTAACCTCGCAGTTTTTGCAGATGACGCAGTTGTCTATAATGTAGCACTGTCTGAACGAAGCTGCATAAATATTCAGTCAGATCTTGATAAGATTTCCAAGTATTACAAAGGTTGTTTTAAATTTTCAAACATGTAAAATGTGCAGTTCACAAAATGAAAAAAACATTGTGTCCTACGACTATAATATCACTGAGTCGCGGTTGAACTCGGTCAACTAATTTAAAGCTTCGTAGGGATGTGAAATGGAATGATCAGCGGGAGAATACCTCGGAAATGCAATCAGCCTACTAAGGAGGTTGCTTAAAAATCACTGGTGCGATCGACCCTAGAATATTTCTCAAGTTTATAAGACTCCTATAGAATAGGGCTAACGGGATGCTGAGTATATACACAGAAGGGCAGCACGAATGGTCAGGATCTGAAGAAACTGAACTTGCAGACAACTGAAAATAGACGTAAACTACCCCTCCAATATTAGGGAACTGAAAAGCATCTCTCCTGCTTCAGAAGACAGTTAATGACATATCTACTGAAACAGCAATGATGATTACCGTTGTCCCTGTACACATTCATCACTCTGTACATCCTTCTTTCCAACTATACCTTCAACTATACAGGCACATTTCTAAGTGTTCTTAGCTGGTGCAGCCTACTTAAATTTCCTTCCCCCGGAACTCCGTATTACAGAAAACATCTTCACTCTGCAGCGGAGTGTGCGCTGATATGAAACTGTGTGCCGGACCGAGAGTCAAACTCGGGATCTTCGCACTTGGCGGGTAAATGTGCCTTGGCGCGCACAGCCACACAAACGCACGGTCGGCTACCGCGGCGAAGTTAAGCGGCGCCTGCAACTTAGTGCCGGCGCGTTCCGCCAGCCGGCGCTAGAGGCGTTCCCGACAAACATTTAATCAGCCGCGAACTACGCACGCGTACGAACCTCTTTCCGGCGCGGATGGTCACCGATGGTCACACTATGATATCACCATCCACCAATCAGGGATCTCCAACGGCCGCCAATCATCACTCCGGAATCAGCGGAGGCAGACTGGAGCCGCCGTGTTAAATAGCCGGAAGAAAGGGTAGCAGGCGTCTTTCGACCCGCCGCGGACTGCCGCCCGGAAGAGACTTCGACGCAGCTGGAACGTCCAGGTGCCACGTCTTCGCTACGCCGACCATCGACCCCGGACTTTGCGCCCGTCTAATTCCTCGGCATCCGCCGGAAAGCGTCGAGAGAAGACCCGACAAAGGAACGGAGATTCAGTTCAGTTGCTAACATTTCAATTCAATAATGCGGCATATTCTTTGGCTTGTTATAAAATTTTAGTAGGAGAAGAAGCCTTTTGTTTTTGAAGAAAGTTTACCTTTTTGTAAAATTAAACGGTAGCCTTGCTACAGCTAATAAAAATTTTTGTTCGCACATGGGTGTTAATCTGTGGATATAAGAAAATGCTCTTCAGTTTGAGCTACCCAAGCAGGACTCACGACCTCTCCTCACAGATTTACTTCCGCCAGCACCTCGTCTCCTACGTTCTAAACTTCGCAGAAGCTCTCCTGCATAACTTGAACGCCTACCATCTCTGGAAGAAAGCAGAGGTTGAAAATACCGATTCATTTGTAAATTTCTTTATTTTCACACGACTGGTTTCGGACTGTTATAAACCCATCTTCAGGTATCGTAGCTGTGCTGTGGTCCCCGAGCGCCCCGTGAACCACGCGTGGTGTGCTGCCTGCGAGCGCCTATGCACCTGTTTTTTCTGCACATTTCTAACAACTTAGCTTGGATTGTTGCAGCTTTCTTCCCCTTGAAGTACAGAAAACTAACTACCGTAGATACTCTATTTTACCAACGGGCTGCACCGCTTTGTTTTGGTTTCCCTCGTGGCGTCTCACGGTACAGTGGCTCGGCGATTTCATTGTGTACCAGAGCCGTGCGGTCTCAGGCACCTGGCCACGGTTCGCGCGACCCCGTCGGAGGTTCGAGTCCGCCTTTGGGCATGGGTGTGTGTGTGTGTTGTCCTTAGCGTAACTTAGATTCAGTTAGATTAAGTAGTGTGCAAGCCTAGGGACCGATGACCTCAGCAGTTTGGTCCCATAGGAACTCACCATCGAAAATTGTGTACCAGGGATGCCGACGTGATCTAGCGAACAAACGAGGAATTCCAGAACGAGATTTTCATTCTGCAGCGGAGGGTGCGCTGATATGAAACTTCCTGGAAGATTAAAACTGTGTGCCGGACCGAGACTCGAACTCGGGACCTTTGCAAAAGGACCCGAGTTCGAGTCTCTGTCCAGCACACAGTTTTAATCTGCCAGGAAGTTTCATGTTAGCGCACACTCCGCTGCAGAGTGAAAATCTCATTCTGAAAACATTCCCGAGGCTGTGGCTAAGCCATGTCTCTGCAATATCTTTTCTTTCAGGAGTGCTAGTTCTGCAAGGTTCGCAGGAGAGCTTCTGTAAAAGTTTGGAAGGAAGGAGACGAGGCACTGGCAGATGTACAGCTGTGACGACGAGGCGTGAGTCGTGATTGGGTAGCTCAGATGGTAAAGCACTTGCCCGCGATAGGCAAAGGTCCCTAGTTCACGTCTCGGTCGGGCACACAGTTTTAATCTTCCAGCAAGTTTCAAACGAGGAATTAATTACGATACTATTACAAAATTAAGTTCCTGAGAATAGCCCCTTTGTCATTTAAAACTGACTTCCATAACGATAAACAGTAAATATAGACATTTATATACAGAAGTAAAATTAATTTTGTAAGTAGGCTGTTTATATTTTCTTATTGGCAACGTTACGTAGCGCTCTGTATGAAAATCACTGGCTGTGCTGTGTGCAGCCTGTGGCTAGTTTGCATTGTTGTCTGCCATTGTAGTGTTGGGCAGCGGCAGCTGAATGTGAACAGCGCGTAGCGTTGCGCAGTTGGAGGTGAGCCGCCAGCAGTGGTGGATGTGGGGAGAGAGATGACGGAGTTTTGTAGTTTGTCATGAACTGCTATATATATATATTATGATTATTAAGGTAAATACATTGTTTGTTCTCTATTAATATCTTTCATTTGCTAACTATCCCTATCAGTAGTTAGTGCCTTCTGTAGTTTGAATCTTTTATTTAGCTGGCAATAGTGGCGCTCGCTGTATTGCAGTAGTTCGAGTAATGAAGATTTTTGTGAGGTAAGTTATTTGTGAAAGGTATAGTTTAATGTTAGTCAGGGCCATTCTTTTGTAGGGATTTTTGAAAGTCAGATTGCGTTGCGCTAAAAATATTGTGTGTCAGGTTAAGCACAGTCGTGTATAAATTGTTCTAAGGGGACGTTTCATAATTTCTGTTCTCTGTTTTAAGTAATTTAGCAACTCGTATCCACATCTGTTCCATCGCTACTGACACACCAGTCTACAGCTACCGGCGAGCATGTGGTCGTCAACGTGGAGCAGGTGAGGCGGCGGCGATGCGTCAAGGAGCGCGACACAAATCACGTGGGAACCAGGGAGGCCTGCTGTGCGGAGGTTGTGCCTGCTGGCATAAGTAGAGGAGATCCGCCGGCTGCGGTGCGGTGCGTTCACGGGCAATTACTCCGGCAGGCGCCACAAATCAGCCGCCCCGCTGGCAGAGGACCCCGGGCCGTGCTCTGATTAGCTGGCGCACAGTAGCGCTGCTAGCAGCAGCGGAGAGAGCGTATGCGTAAATGTCAGGGAGCGCGCCGCGGCTGCACAGTGCCGCAGCGTAGCGCGGGCTTGTCTACCACCAGGGGCAACGACATCTAATGTGGACTCTCGGAAACGTCTTAACAGGGGAACCGCGTCTTATCTTCCACAGCGATTTCGTCTAAATTTATGGTATGTGCAGGTCTTCACTAGAAATGAAATTGACATAAGTGGGAGTTTGTAACGGGATATCCCTCTCTAGCGTTACATTTCCTCAACAGTAGTAGTCGATACCAGTAATATTTTTCGAATTTTAGACAGATCAATATTATCTCAGCTGTTTTTCTGAAAAATTTCACACAATGTGTTATATTTCAAGCTAAAATTTATGAAACAGAACTATTATTTTGGATGTTACAGTCGATAAATATATTTCTGAATGTACAGTTAAATTCTTTTTAGAAACATTTGAAATTACGAATTACTTGGCATACTTAAAATTTCTGTTATTATTGACTACGCAATCTAGTACTGTTTATGACGTCTATTTCTGGATTCATTTATGAAATACACTCCTGGAAATGGAAAAAAGAACACATTGACACCGGTGTGTCAGACCCACCATACTTGCTCCGGACACTGCGAGAGGGCTGTACAAGCAATGATCACACGCACGGCACAGCGGACACACCAGGAACCGCGGTGTTGGCCGTCGAATGGCGCTAGCTGCGCAGCATTTGTGCACCGCCGCCGTCAGTGTCAGCCAGTTTGCCGTGGCATACGGAGCTCCATCGCAGTCTTTAACACTGGTAGCATGCCGCGACAGCGTGGACGTGAACCGTATGTGCAGTTGACGGACTTTGAGCGAGGGCGTATAGTGGGCATGCGGGAGGCCGGGTGGACGTACCGCCGAATTGCTCAACACGTGGGGCGTGAGGTCTCCACAGTACATCGATGTTGTCGCCAGTGGTCGGCGGAAGGTGCACGTGCCCGTCGACCTGGGACCGGACCGCAGCGACGCGCGGATGCACGCCAAGACCGTAGGATCCTACGCAGTGCCGTAGGGGACCGCACCGCCACTTCCCAGCAAATTAGGGACACTGTTGCTCCTGGGGTATCGGCGAGGACCATTCGCAACCGTCTCCATGAAGCTGGGCTACGGTCCCGCACACCGTTAGGCCGTCTTCCGCTCACGCCCCAACATCGTGCAGTCCGCCTCCAGTGGTGTCGCGACAGGCGTGAATGGAGGGACGAATGGAGACGTGTCGTCTTCAGCGATGAGAGTCGCTTCTGCCTTGGTGCCAATGATGGTCGTATGCGTGTTTGGCGCCGTGCAGGTGAGCGCCACAATCAGGACTGCATACGACCGAGGCACACAGGGCCAACACCCGGCATCATGGTGTGGGGAGCGATCTCCTACACTGGCCGTACACCACTGGTGATCGTCGAGGGGACACTGAATAGTGCACGGTACATCCAAACCGTCATCGAACCCATCGTTCTACCATTCCTAGACCGGCAAGGGAACTTGCTGTTCCAACAGGACAATGCACGCCCGCGTGTATCCCGTGCCACCCAACGTGCTCTAGAAGGTGTAAGTCAACTACCCTGGCCAGCAAGATCTCCGGATCTGTCCCCCATTGAGCATGTTTGGGACTGGATGAAGCGTCGTCTCACGCGGTCTGCACGTCCAGCACGAACGCTGGTCCAACTGAGGCGCCAGGTGGAAATGGCATGGCAAGCCGTTCCACAGGACTACATCCAGCATCTCTACGATCGTCTCCATGGGAGAATAGCAGCCTGCATTGCTGCGAAAGGTGGATATACACTGTACTAGTGCCGACATTGTGCATGCTCTGTTGCCTGTGTCTATGTGCCTGTGGTTCTGTCAGTGTGATCATGTGATGTATCTGACCCCAGGAATGTGTCAATAATGTTTCCCCTTCCTGGGACAATGAATTCACATTGTTCTTATTTCTATTTCCAGGAGTGTAATAATCGAGACTATAGAAATTTATTTGTTAAGAAAAATTGTAAAACCTTTTTAAATATTGCTATTACACAGAGTGAGGTATTAGTAACCAAGCTTCTGATGCTATCGGACGAATTTTTGTATTTTGGGCGACCAATGTAATTTTGGTTTTGTTAATGTGAAAATCCGAATGACTGTGTGATATTCAGAAAAAAAACTCAATAAATTAACGTAAAAACAAAAATTCTGCAACGACAATCTTCAAAATTATTTAGATAAATTCAGTCACGAGGAACTAATATGTGAGAATTTCAGCTTCAAGAACCAGACTCGTAGACAAGAAGAAATGGAGCCACCGCTACAACAAAAGAGAAGTAAATTAAAAAGTGAATGTAATCTTACGCCTCTCTAATCTTCCGAAAAGACTTCGCGCATTGTGAACAATAGCAGCAAATAGGAAAAGGGGGCCGATTACAAGTAACATTTTTGGCGCTGACTGTATAGCCATAAGCCATTTACATTCGCTTAGCGCAGCGAAAAGACCGCAGAATAGTAATCCGAGGATTGTGGGATCGAGTCGCCATGTAGAATTTTTTCTTTTTATTTTCATTTTTTACTGTACTTTCATTTGAAATTAAATCAAAATAGCGCTCAGTTTATTGTGTTTATTAAAATTTTCGTAAAAGGAATGAAAAGGAAAGGCAAACGGAAATTTGGGATTGCAAATAAATTTTCGAGATAGGATTCCCTTCAAATGCACTCCGCTATTGCAACCCAGTGATGTCCATTACTATCTTCAGGCGAAGAATCTGATCAAAAACTGCTTATATCTGATCGCATCCCGACAAGAGTGCATCAGAATACAGTACGTTGTACATCACCAGCTATCCTCACCAATATTTGACGAAGAAACCTACTTTTCTCAATAAAAACTTTACAATAACGATGTAATTGTAAAAATTTTGCGTTTATAACGTTTACAAGATGCCGAGAATATTACTGTTTCCCTTGTTTTACGATTAACAACACACCAGCACTCAATAATAAAATAATGAAAATTTTCTATAAGACGTACTCGTGTACGTCTTACAGTCACTTCCTGACAATTTATTTGCAATCCCAGACTTTCCCTTGTTTTTTCTTTTCGTGTCTTTTGTGAAAATATTAATAAATTTTTACATTGAGCGTTATTTCGATTCATTTGCAGTGCAAACAACATAAAAATTGAAAAAAATAATAAAAGTCGCTGCATAGAGACTAGAACCCACGACCCCTGAATTACCCTTCTGTATTATTTCTGTTGCAGTAACCCCAGCCGACATTCTAGGTTAACGTAAATTGCTCGTGCTTTCCTCAACCCGCGCCAGATAAGCTATTTTTTGTAAACATTTGGCTATATGAAGCTCCCACTTCTGGCACTTTCATCTCTGGCCAAGCCTTATACGTACCATCAACTTTTACGAAATCGGTGACGACGAGAAAGTGCGGTCCTTTTGTAAGAGGATTAGACAAATGTTGGTACAACGCCCTTAGAGTACGCCTGAATGGTATGCAGCCCACAGTGGGTAACGCTCTTTTAGCTGAAACAAATGGGTTCCCCTACACCTACGTTCCGAATATCTAATATCTGTGAGTAAAAATTTTACTCAGACGGTTGCAAACTGCACAAGACCACATGCTACAACATATTTACAAAGGAAGGAAGGAAGATTGGGTTTAACGTACCGTCGATATCGAGGTCATTACAGACAAAGCAAAAATTCGGTTTCCGTCGAGAATGGGGAAGGAAATCGGCCTTACACATTCGAAGGAACAATCCCGGCATTTGCCAGAAGCGACTTAAGGAACTCATGGGAGACCTACTCTGGATGTTCGGACGCGGGTTTGAAACGTCGTCCTCCCGAACGCGAGTCCACTGTGCTAGCCACTGCGTCACCTCGCTCGGTACCACATTTGCACGTCAACGGATTTGTGCTACGCCTAATGGCTCTATGAAAGTCTGCTTTCTCTTATTGCGGCATAGATGGATAAAAGTCCACTCCTCAAATGAAGCGTCTCTGCATTACGATTACTGTGCTCTGGAGCAGACTACCATATCACTATATTGCAACCACAAGTTGCATCTGATCTGGACTTTGGCGGTGGTTATCCCAGTAACAGTACGTTGATGGAGTACACTGATGCTACACTGATGTTTCGAAGAATACAGATGGATGTGGTTTGGTTGACTGGGATAGAAACTGTCATACTGGAATGAAACTGAAGCTCCCTGCGCAACTTACAAATGACAGTCGAGCTTTTGGCTATTCTTCGAGTCCTTCAATACGCCGTGGAACACTTGGATTCAGGGTTCGTAATCCATTCTGACGCTAGATCAGCGCTGGAATTACTAAAACATCAGCTCAACTAAAAATCAAACCATTTAGCAGCATATGACACCATGAATTTGATGTTTCAGGTTACAAATAGAAATTAGGTAGCTACCATATCCTGGTTAAAAGTACACTGTGGCGTACCAGGCGGTGAAACAGTAACAAACTAGCAAAAACAGCCGTTTATGGCAGAACGAAGGAACACACGGATCCAACAGCTACAGGTCTTTTAAAACATCACATCAACAAGCAGAGAGAAGTGGAACACGCAGTGGTACGACGCATCAGAATATAAATCCTAATGACTATGCCAAAGAGAACTCGGTCCTGATTTCTAACTTCTGGCACGAGAGAAATCGATGCTCTAGAAGACTCTCAAACACTACGAGGCCCCTCACATTCATCCACTGCTGTTATAGGGAACATCTGCATCGTACTGGTCTGGTCACATTCCTCCTGTGCGACTGTAGTGAAGTGGAGGTTGTCAGTCACATAAAATGCTACAAGCCACCTGCTACAACAGCTGCTCACCATCGGTTGCTGTTTGCCGACACTGTTTCCGTGCTGCTCTGTTTCAGAAGTTTCAGAATTTATCACCTTTAGATGCCTTTTTGTGGAAGAGCGGGTCAACTTGTAATATTATTCTACTGAATTTAGTGTTTATGATGTATTAAACCTTATATGCATGATTATAAGTGTATGAACCCAAATCAAACACCAGATTAAGGAAACTGCTTTCTCCCGGCCAATATTTTTTACCTATTCGTTCATTTCTTTTTTTAATTTCTTTATTACACTACATGGCTGCAAACCAACCTCATGGTTGAAGGTCTAAGAAGAAGACCGCACGAACGGCTTATACACTATGTGATCAAAAGTATCCGGACACCGGCAAAAACATACTTTTTCATATTAGGTGCATTGTGCTGCCACCTGCTGCCAGGTTCTCCATATCAGCGACCTCAGTAGTCATTAGGCATCGTGAGAGAGTAGAATGGGGCGCTCCGCGGAACTCACGGACTTCGAACGTGGTCAGGTGGTTGGGTGTCACTTGTGTCATACGTCAATACGCGAATTTCTGCACTCCTAAACATCCCTAAGTCCCCTGTTTCCGATGTGATAGTGAAGCGGAAACGTGAAGGAACACGTACAGCACAAAAGCCTACAGGCCGACCTCGTCTGTTCACTGACAGAGAGTGGCCGAGCGGTTCTAGGCGCTACAGTCTGCAGCCGCACGACCGCTACGGTCGCAGGTTCGAATCCTACCTCGGGCATGGATGTGTGTGTGATGCCCTTAGGTTAGTTAGGTTTAAGTAGTTCTAAGTTCTAGGGGACTGATGACCACTGCAGTTAAGTCCCATAGTGCTCAGAGCCATTTGAACCATTTGAGCCACTGACAGAGACTGCCGACAGTTGAAAAGCGTCCATCGCACAGGAATTCCAAGCTGCATTAGGATCCACTGCAAGTACTGTGACAATTAGGCTGGAGATGAGAAAACTTGGATTTCTTGGTCGAGCGGCTGCTCATAGGCCACACATCTCGCCGGTAAATGCCAGACGATGCCTCGCTTGGTGTGAAGAGCGTAAACATTGGACGATTGAACCCTGGAAAAACGTTTTGTGGCGTGACGAATCACAGTACACAGTGTGTCGATCCGATGGCAGGGTGTGAGTATGGCGAATGCCCTCTGAACGTCATCTGCCAGCGTTTATAGTGCCAACAATTAAATTCGGAGGTGGTGGTGTTATGGTGTGGTCTTATTTCTCATGGAGTGGGCTTGCACCTCTTGTTTTGCGTGGCACTATCACTGCACAAGCCTACATTAATGAATGTTTTAAGCACCTTCTTACTTGCCACTGTTGAAGAGCAATTTGGGGATGGCGACTGCATCTTTCAACACGAGCGAACACCTGTTCATAATGCACATCCTCTGGCGGGGGGGGGGGGGGGGGGGGGCGGAGCAGTTAGACGACAATAACATCCCTGTAATGGACTGTTCTGCAGAGAGTCCTGACCTTAATCCTTTAGAAAACCTTTGGAATGTTTTGGAACGCCGACTTCGTGCCAGGCCTCACCGACCGACATCGATACCTCTCCCCATTGTACACTCAGAATGGGCTGTCATTCCCCAAGAAAACTTCCAGCACCTGATTGAACGTATGATTGCCAGAGTGGCAGCTGTCATCAAGGCTAACGATGCGTCATCACCATACTGAATTTCAGCATTACCGATGGAGGTCACCACGAACTTGTAAGTCATTTTTAGCCAGGTGTCCGGATACTTTCGATCACAATGTGTAGCTCCGTCCGTCTTGGATGGATCTTTCTACTAAAATCGTGTACTGCGCCTTCAAGTGAACGTTTGAAACATGCTCTGTTACTTACTGCATCTCATTTGACTGCTATTAAACGCGATAGGCAAAGAAAAGCTATTGGAAGCAGACTACCATGGGCGAAAACACATTTCGCCAATAAAACTGTAAGATTACCATATATTTAGAACCCTCCAATGTCGTTTTACATTAAAATTAGTGACAAACAACAGAACTGTCAAAAGTTTCTACAAACGGAAAAATACTGAAAACATGCGGAGCCAATGGTAATAATAGTGTATGGGCACAGTTCGTGTCGTAATGTAACAGTAGGGATAATTAGTGACAATGAAAAAGGTCTGAGTGTAGGTCTCTCTCATTTCAACTAATCATTTGCCAAAATTTTACGTCAAGAAAGGTTAGAAGCTATCCTTCGCAGCCCAGCCACATCGTAACGTAAAAAAGAACTCAAACTGCAGACAAAGAAAACACCATCAACGGAACGACTCAGGAATCTCAGTGGTGCATATCGCAGGATCGCAAAATTATTTTCCTTGCGATCAAAATTCACTCACAAATGCAGTCACATTCAATGATATTTACAGATATACAAATTCAGTTGTACATAAACATTAATATGTAACAGACAGATAACAGCTTGCTTATTGTACTTGGCTTACAGCATCACAAGAAACAGTTACGACGAAATGGCACGTTGTACTTGTTGGCCCATTACAGGATGAGATATATCACACAGTTTATAAGATCTAGTACTATCAGTTATTGATACGGAGGTAAGGGTTGTGTTCCGCAAAATATAATTTTAGAGAAGGAGAAGAAGAAACCGAAATGTATTGTTATCGTAGAGCTCTACAAAATTACGAGTGCAGGTGAAATACGAAATGAAAACTCGTTGATGGGCACAGACACCTAGGGGACAAGTTACTGGGATCTCTGCTGTGGCATCCTGGGATGGTTATCCAGAGGCTAGAATCAGCAGTAAAATCGGAAAAGCAGTAGGATCAGATCTAGACTAGCAGATTATGGAAAATATTGAACGTAATGGGCATGTGGAGAACACCAGGTAAAATAAGTGAAGTTGGATTGCAGCATCAAACCACTCTACAGGCTTACAGAAAACGCAAAAGTTATGTGCCCTGTGCAACAACAACCGATGCACTAAGGACAAAAGCGCACTCCTAATTGGCAGAAGAGAAATCAGAGTGTGACAATAGAAGCACGAAATTCAAATTAAAGATTCCACAACGAATTGAAATTGCGCCATCGGTGCATGCTATGAGGATGTGTAAATCGTGCTTCTTCCCTTAATATCCACATACGCAGTAGCATAAGGCCTCAAACAGAGAAAAAGTTGATTTGAAATTAATACGCAATCAGTAACATGACAGATACAGGATCCATAATCAATGAACAACACATCCATTACTTATAATTTCCTTAAGTTTACTTCGAATACCTTGAAAATTAAATCGCGATTTAAACCATGAATAAAATATTTGAGAGAAAAGGGAGCGTCATGATAATGATGATTAATGAACTGAGGAATCAAAACTCTGGGAACTGTTGTCTAATTTATCATTTTGGGCGGAACTGATAATTTACTCAAAATGGTAGCAGCCATTAGAAACTCAAGGTTTAAACGGTTGTTTTGTGTGTGTGTGTGTGTGTGTGTGTGTTGGAACTGTGAAACATGTGACTATCTGAAGCAGGGGTGGCCAAGATTTTGGCTCGCCGGCCATGTGTGGGCCTCAACCTCTCTTCGCATTTCCCCCACCACCACGCCGTGTTGTCTGAGCGCGAAGGAGGGGAAGAGGGAGACAGTGAACACGCCGCATTTAAATGACAGCACAGTCGCATTGCATACGACTTGGTTTTGTGTTTCTTGTTTGGCGACAACACAGATAACAAACAAAAAAGTTTTCAGTATTAATTAATTATTTTTGCCACTCTAATGACATTATACAGTTTTTATCTGGTACTAAATGTCGGCGTACATTCACACGTAGAAATTTTCACAGGGTTCCGCGCTGAAGTTGCCAAGTAAATCGTGCCTTATATCGTGTTACAATCGAAACATGGTCTTTCACACAAATATTTCGATCTAAATATTGTAGCACTTTTTCAACCTCATTTTGGAGACTTGTAAAATCTACATGAGAAAAGCAATGTAGATGTGATGGAGAATTTTAACGTAAAAAAATTGTAATTAAAAATTGGAGTTACCTCATGAAACTTCCTGGCAGATTAAAACTGTGTGTCGGACCGAGACTCGAACTCGGGACCTTTGCTCAGATGGTAGACCACTTGCCCGCGAAAGGCAAAGATCCCGAGTTCGAGTCTCGGTCCGGCAAACAGTTTTAATCTGCCAGGAAGTTTCATACCAGCGCACACTCCGCTGCAGAGTGAAAATCTAATTGTGGAATTACCTTGCTCGTCAGTCAGTTCCATCTGAACATGTACATGGGCGCTTTCAACTCAAGCAGCTAAAGGTATCGAAAACAGCCAGAAAGCAGATATAAGATTGGGAACTAGACTGTCTTTGTCAGAATGTGCCCCTTCTACAACGCGATTTGCTTTCTAAATGCATTCCCATCAATTGTGAAGGATGCAATTTCTTACTGTGGGCAGTGTGCAGTCATATCAACTCAAAATGTAAATTCTGCAATCGATTCTATATGTTCTAATTTTCCTTCCTGCACTACTTTTTCCTTCATGATTACAACAGTAATGAGTTTTAAATCGAATAATTGTTACGGGCATGCCTCTTGACTTACCCAGTGCACTTTGCAGTAATTCATGAGGTCTCCATACTCTTAGTTCATTTCCAGTGAAATGTGTTGCAACTGAAAATGGAATAGTGGATGCGACTTCAGATGTTTTACTATTCATACCACCAATTTCTTAACGTCCTCTACTCCTACAAATTTAGCACAAAGTTGTTCTTCAAGTACCGAACAATGAATTCCGTCTGTCGATCTTTCTAATCCCAAAAGTTTTAATTATTTCTTCATGGTACTGTTATGTCGTTTCATAGCATATACGCACTATCCGTTGCTTATATGAATTGAGAATTCTCTTCCCTCTCTTGTTTCATTCCCATTTTAAAGGGCTATGACGACTGATCGCCAGACGGCCTCTTTTTGGCAAACAGGCAAAGGACCTGTGAAGGTTCTTCATTTTTTTTTCTTTGAGTCAGAAGTCTTATGACGGGTTCGATGCTGTCCGCCGTGAATTCTTCTCCTGTGCCAACCTCTTCCACTTGCAACTTACGTCCTCAATTATTTGCTGGATGTTCTCCAATCTCTGTCTTCCTCAACAGTTTTTGCCCTCTAAAGCTCTGTCTAGTACCATGGAAGTCATTGCTCTGATGTCTTGAAAGATATCCTATCATCCTGTCCCTCCTCCTTGTTAGTCTTCCGCACATTCTTTTCCTCTCCGATTCCGCGCAGAAGTTCCTTACCTTATCTATCCACCTAATTTTCAAGATTCGTCTTTAGCACCACATCTCAAATTCTTCGATTCTCTTCCGTTCCGGTTTTCCCACAGTCCATGCTTCACTACCATACATACAGTGCTGTGCTCCAAACGTACATACTCAGAAATTTCTTACTCAAATGAAGGCATACGTTTGATACTAAATGACTTCTGTTGGCCCGGAATGCTCTATTCGCCGGTGCTAGCCCGCTTTTGAAGTCCTCCTTGCTCCGTCCAACATCGGTTATTTTGCTGTCTAGGTATTAGAATTCTTTAACTTCATCTACTTCGTGACCATCAATCCTGATATTAAGTTTCTCGCTGTTCTCGTTTGTGTTACTTCTCATTACTTTCGTCTTTCTTCGATTTACTCTCAATCCATACTCTCTACTGTTTAGACTCTTCATTCCATTTAGCAGATCTTGTAACTCTTCTTCACTTTCACTCAAGATAGCACTGTCATCAGCGAGTCGTAACCGTGATATCCTTTCACCTTGAATTTTAATCCCGCTCCTAAACATTTCTTTTATTTCCATCGTTGCTTCTTCGATGTGAAAATTGAACAGCAGGAGCGAAAGACTATGTAACGGCGTTAAGTCAAGCGCCGGAACGCCAGTCGGAAACGATAGAGGAGAGACAGCTGTGAGAAGACGTCAGCCAATAGCACTCTGACCGACCCCTCTGCAGAACGACAACGCGTTAACAGCGGCCCGTATGCGATGAGGACTTAAGCGCCGCGCCCGACTGGTTGCGGCCCAGTTGAAGAGTAGCTTAAGGATTTGCGACTCAGATAGAATCACCGACACTAATTACTTTGCTTGTACAATCTATGTAACGCGGGCTTGGGAATTGGTTCAAATGGCTCTGAGCGCTATGAGACTTAACGTCTGAGGTCAAGTTAAGAATTGTAACCGTTTCCTTTTCTAATAAAACTCATTAATACAATTTGTTTGGATGTTGTGTAGCGATCCGAGACAATTTTTTTGTGGTAAATTCCTATGGGCGGCAACTGCTGAGGTCATCGGTCCATAGGCTTACACACTACTTAATCTAATTTAAACTGACTTACGCTAAGGACAACACACACACCCATGACCGTGAGAGGACTCGAAATTCCGACGCGGGGAGCCGCGCGAACCGTGGCAAGTCACCATATACCGAGCGGCTACACCGCGCGCCTAGTGATCCGAGAAAGCGGGTTTCGCAGGCACGCTATATTTCACAACAACATCCCTGTGTTACACCCTTTTTAATCCGAGTACTTAGTTCTTGGTCGTCCTCTCATTTTATTCCCTCTTGGCTGTTTTACGTGTTGTACCTACGTTTCTCAGAATTTCTAACATCTTGCACCATTTTACACAGTCGAACGCATTTTTAGATCGCCAAATCCTATGAACTTTTCTTGATGTTTCTTGAGACCTGCTTCCATTACCACCCGTAACGTCAGAACTGTCTCTCTGGTCATTCATATCACTAACAAATAGCGAAGGGTTAACACCACTGACACCACGATTCTGCCGAGCTCAGAGAGTTGTGCCGACCGCAGAATGCCACATCGCAGTGTGAGATGAAATGTCACGCTGTTCCCGGCTCTTGCGAGGGACAGACAGGCCCGGCTTTGTCCCGCCCGCGGCCCACAGACTCTCCACGCCACAGTGGCGCTGCAACTCGAGACTGGCTGTCATTCTGAAGGCAAGTGTGCCCTGCATTTACTCAGCAGAGAGAGCACAAACAGCGATCGCCAGGCGTTGCAGCAGTGTTCTTGGTGATTGTGAGATCAATTCGCAGCATCTGATGAAGTAAAGGCACCTGGCGCAGTCCGTGATGATGAGTCATTCCGCTGATGTTAATTTTGGTGAATGTCCCGTCAATACACTGAGTGAACCGCTTATTTCTGTCTAGAGTGTGCCGGCCGCGGTGGCCGAGCGGTTCAGGGCGCTTCAGTCCGGAACCGCGCGACTGCTACGGTCGCAGGTTCGAATCCTGCATCGGGCATGGGTGTGTGTGATGTCCTTAGGTTAGTTAGGTTTAAGCAGTTCTAAGTTCTAGGAGACGGATGACCTCAGATGTTAAGTCCCATAGTGCTCAGAGCCATTTGAACCGTTTCTCTAAAGTGAAACTTTTTGACAGATTAAAACTGTGTGTCGGACCGAGACTCGAACTCGGGACCTTTACCTTTCACGGGCAAGTGCTCTACCAACTGAGCTACTCAAGCACGATTCACGCCCCGTCCTCACAGCTTTACTTCTGCCAGTACCTCGTCTCCCACCTTCCAAACTTTACAGAAGGTCTCCTGCGAACCTTGCAGAACTAGCCATCCTGAAAGAAAAGATATTGCGGAGACATGGCTTAGCCACAGCCTGCGGGAAGGTGAGGTACTGTCAGAAGTACAGCTGTGAGGACGGGGCGTCAGTCGTGCTTGGGTAGGTCAGTTGGTAGAGCACTTGCCCGCGAAAGGTAAAGGTCCCGAGTTCGAGTCTCGGTCCGGCAAACAGTTTTAATCTGCCAGGAAGTTTCATATCAGCGCACACTCCGCTGCAGAGTGAAAATCTCATTCTGGTTTCGTCTAAAGTGTTTCCAGTGCTCATTTCGCTTCATTCCATGATCACCTGTGGTATTATACGGAACTACACCAGCAAGGATCACAATCTTAGTCGTTGCACAGTTTTACACTTTAGAAACTACGAGGGTTGCCCAGAAAGTAACGCACCGCATTTTTTTCTTGAAAAATTCTTTATTGAACATAATGACAACTACACATACGAAAGAATGGTGTTTTATCTACGCAACCTATTTTTCCACGTAATCGTCCCGTTCTATGGCCTTACTCCAGCGCGAAACTAGAGCTTGTACGCCTTGTCTGTGTCAATCCTTGTCCTGCTGGCGGAGCCAGTGCTTCAATGTGTGATTCCTTTGCTGACTGACAAATGCAGCGCCAACAGCCGAGTCGCAATGCGACTCTCCTCGCGGATGACAACATCAGCTCGCTGCAGCAAGTCAGGCATGACAGCCGTGGATGGTCTCCCAGACCGCTGTAAGCCGTGGAGCTCCGCCGAACTGTCCTCTGATGACCTCACCCTTCCTACCCAGCGACTAACTGTACTTCTGTCGGCAGCAGATGGTTGATAGGCTTTGCACAAGCGATTGTGAGCATTTCCCACCACTTCTTTCTCTGCAGTGAGAAATTCAATGACGGTACGTTGCTTGTAACGTACATCACCTACAGACGCCATTTTGAAACTGTTCTACAGCTGCACTATCTGTCGGAAGTCACGCAAAATTGGCGCGCTCACTCAAGAGACTTCAAACAAGATATACACTACTGGCCATTAAAATTGCTACGCCAAGAAGGAATGAAGATTATAAACGGGTATTCATTGGACAAATATACTAGAACTGACATGTGATTGTATTTTCACGCAATTTGGGTGCATAGATCCTGAGAAATCAGTACCCAGAACAACCACCTCTGGCCGTAATAACGGCCTTGATACGCCTAGGCATTGAATCAAACAGACCTTGCATGGCGTGTACAGGTACAGCTGCCCACGCAGCTTCAACACGATACCACAGTTCATGGAGAGTAGTGACTGGCGTATTGGGACGAGCCACCATTAACCAGGCGTTTTCAATTGGTGAGGGATCTGGAGAATGTGCTGGCCAGGGCAGCAGTCGAATATTTTCTGTATACAGAAAGCCCCGTACAGGACCTGCAACATGCGGTCGTGAATTATCCAGTTGAAATGTAGGGTTTCGCAGGGATCGAATGAAGGGTGGAGCCACGGGTCATAGCACATCTCAATTGTAGCGTCTACTGTTCAAAGTGCCGTCAATGCGAACAAGAGGTGACCGAGACGTGTAACCAATGGCACCCCATACCATCACGCCGATTGATACGCCGGTATGGCGATGACGAATACACGCTTCCAATCTGCTTTCACCGCGATGTCGCCGAACACGGGTGAGACCATCATGATGCTGTAAACAGAACCTGGATTCATCCGAAAAAAATGACGTTTTGCCATTGGTGCACCCAGGTTCGTCGTTGAGTACACCATCGCAGGGGCTCCGGTCTGTGATGCAGCGTTAAGGGTAACCGCAGTCTTGGTCTCCGAGCTGATAGTACATCCTGCTGCAAACGTCGCCGAACTGTTTGTGCAGACGGTTGTTGTCTTGCAAACGTCCCCATCTGTTGACTCAGGGATCGAGACGTGGCTGCACGAACCGTTACAGCCATGCGGATAAGATGCCTGTCATCTCGACTGCTAGTGATACGAGGCCGTTGGGATCCAGCACGGCGTTTCGAATTACCCTCCTGAACGCAGCGATTCGATATTCTGCTAACAGTCATTTGATCTCGACCAACACGAGCCGCAATGTCGCGCTACGATAAACCGACCTTTATCAAAGTCTGAAACGTGATGGTACGCATATCTCCTCCTTATACGAGGCATCACAACAACGTTTCACCAGGAAACGCCGGTCAACTGCTGTTTGTGTATGAGTAATCGCTTGGAAACTTTCCTCATGTCAGCACGTTTTAGGTGTCGCCACCGGCTCAAACCTTGTGTGAATGCTCTGAAAAGCTAATCATTTGCATATCACAGCATCTTCCTCCTGTCGGTTAAATTTCTCGTCTGTAGCACGTCATCTTCGTGATGTAGCAATTTTAATGGCCAGGCTGTACGTTTTGCAGTAGTGGCTTCGGCTGACAAAAAAAGTATGCGGTGCATTAGGTCCTGGGATTTTCTTGTACATCTAGTACATCAGTGTGTATCAATAGGAGATATGAAACGCAATGCTAACGTCGTTGCTATGACCAGTAGCTAGTCGGACAAAACAGGCCTTATTACGTCACCATAAGATTTGACCACGAAAATTTCGTGTAACGCGGCGACTGAGCGACTGGATAGAGAATACTCTGTTGCCGACTAAAAAAGTCATTCATTTCAACGCCGCTTGTAGACATCTTAGCGAATTTTCAGATACATTTGCACAATTCTGGGAGGATAATAGAAACAGAAAATCAACCATAACATTTCGTAAAAACACTAGTACTTATAACAGTCTCTGAGCGCAAGAGATTTCTTTATTAGATTTTAAAACTAATTTCAATCAGTAATGATTACATTAAGGTCAGCTTGTTTTAAAGAAGTTGTATTTAATAACGTCATAAAAGTTCTACGAAAACTGGCACCGATGGAAATTACACGACAAAAATAAATAACAGTCACAATGTTTTAAAACAGTTCTATTAGGACAGACAGATTTGGAGATGAGCGTTACTAAATTTGTTGCACAGTAAAATAAAATATTCTGGTACGAATACTACGATTTCACACATCTGCGTCGGTGCTATCTTCGTTGTCCCGATGTAACGCTTCATCACCGTCCCATCACATAAGAACTAAGTTTCGCGACTGTGCTATGCAACGGTACTCACCGAGCACTTGGCCCAAGACGGTCCGAGCATCCTCACCCAGACAGGCACTGCGGGCGTCGAAAGGGTTCGTGAACTGCACGAACGCGTAGCCCTTGTGCATTGAGATGCCTGCAACACACAAGACCAAAATACGCATATGAACAACAACACACGTTTTCGTGAAACTTTTACTAAGATTTAAGTGAATAAAGCACGCAGGATATCAATGATACGATTCGCTGATGACACTGCTATCCTGAGTGAAAGTGAAGAAGAATTAAATGATCTGCTGAACGGAATGAACAGTCTAATGAGTACACAGTATGGTTTCAGAGTAAATCGGAGAAAGATGAAGGTAATGAGAAGTAGTAGAAATGAGAACAGCGAGAAACTTAATATGAGGATTGATGGTCACGAAGTCAATGAACTTAAGGAATTCTGCTACCTAGGCAGTAAAATAACCAATGGCGGACGGAGCAAGGAGGACATCAAAAGCAGACTCCCTATGGCAAAAAAGGCATTTCTGGCCAAGAGAAGTCTACTAATATCAAATACCGGCCTTAATTTGAGGAAGAAATTTCTGAGGATGTACGTCTGGAGTACAGCATTGTATGGTAGTGAAACATGGACTGTGGGAAGGCCGGAACAGAAGAGAACCGAAGCATTTGAGATGTGATGCTACAGACGAATGTTGAAAATTAGGTGGACTGATAAGGTAAGGAATGAGGAGGTTCTACGCAGAATCGGAGAGGAAAGGAATATGTGGAAAACACTGATAAAGAAACGGGACAGGATGATAGGACATCTGCTAAGACATGAGGGAATGACTTCCATGACTGATGACCAAAAACAAAAAAAAAAAAAAGCACGCCTCAGTTGTGCCTTCACTCGATTGCCAGATACACTGATCCGTTGTGATTTTTTTATTATAAAAGTAAGCTAGAAATTGTAACGATGAAAAAAATGCCCTTCGATTATCTTCGTGGCCCCGATACGAGAGCGAGACAGCTATTTAATATTATGTAGCTGTATAGGAGTAATTTTGGCTCAGGTTAATCTTAAGGCAACACATTTCAAACAATAATTATTGGTGGTCACCAAGATGGCGGTCACAATTATAGAAGCTTCTTTGTGTAAAGAAGGGCTCCAGTATCGCAGGGACAAAATGTCGGAGTATTCGTAAGGAAGTTCCCGACGTTTGCTGTCCACCAGATTAAGTTATCGCGCTGAAATTATTCTTGGGACCGAGATCTGGCTGAAGTCTGAAGCAGTAAGCTATGAGGCACTTAGTGAATCACGGAACGTATATCTGAAAGACGGATTACATGCCATAAGAAGGTGGTCGCGTATAACACGCGTAGCAAGGACATCTTGAGTGCGAGGTCGCAAAAGACCAATGACATTTACAGCATTGGATGCCCCACATATTTGGCTACCACGCACCCATAATATTGGCCGCTAATGGCAACAGCGGGCGGGACAGGAGGTATCCAATAGTGAGCACAATATGCGGTTATGAGGCGTCTTTGAACTGCTTAGTCCACGAGAAATTCCCAAAAGTGCTACAATGCTAGTGTTGTTGATGAAAAGCGGAGCAATGGCGACGATAAACAAAGCAAACAATGCATTATACCTACATTAACAGTTGCCGAAGTTGACACATCAGCAGAAAGGAACCCAAATACACTACTGGCCATTAAAATTGCTACACCAAGAAGAAACGCAAATGGTAAACGGGTATTCATTGGACTATTATATTATACAAGGACTGACATGTGATAACATTTTCACGCAATTTGGGTGCATAGATCCTAAGAAATCAGTACCCAGAACAACCACATTTGACCGTAATAACAGCCTCGGTACGCCTGGGCATTGAGTCAAACAGAGCTTGGGTGGTGTGCACAGGTACAGCTGCCCATGCAGCTTCTACACGATACCACAGTTCATGAAGAGTAGTGACTGGCGTATTGTGACGAGCCAGTTGGTAGCCCACCACCCACCGGACGTTTTCAATTGGTGATAGATCTGGAGAATGTGCTGGCCAGGGCAGCAGTCGAACATTTTCTGTACCCAGAAAGGTTCGTACAGGACCTGCAACATGCGGTCGTGCATTATTCTGCTGAAATGTAGAGTTTTGCAGTGATCGAATGAACGGTAGAGCGACGGGTCGTAACACATCTGAAATGTAACGACCACTGTTCAAAGTGCTGTCAATGCGAGCAAGAGGTGACCGAGACGTGTAACCAATGGCACCCCATACCATCACGCCGGGTTATACGCCAGTATGGCGATGAGGAATACACGCTTCCAATGTGCGTTCACCGCGATGTCGCCAAACACGGATGCGACCATCATGATTCTGTAAACAGAACCTGGATTCATCCGAAAAAAATGACGTTTTGCCATTCGTGCACCCAGGTTCGTCGTTGAGTACACCATCGCAGGCGCTCCTGTCTGATGCAGCGTCAAGGGTAGCCGCAGTCATGGCCTCCGAGCTGATAGTCCATGCTGCTGCAAACGTCGTCGAACTGTTCGTGCAGATGATTGTCTTGTAAACGTCTCCATCTGTTGACTCGGGTATCGAGACGTGGCTGCACGATCCGTTACAGCCATGCGGATAAGACGCCTGTCATCTCGACTGCTAGTGATACGAGGCCGTTGGGATCCAGCACAGCGTTCCGTATTACCCTCCTGAACCCACTGATTCCATATTCTGCTAACAGTCATTGGATCTCGACCAACGCGAGCAGCAATGTCGCGATACGATAAACCTTAATCGCGATAGGCTACAATCCGACCTTTATCTAAGTTGACAACGTGATGGTACTCATTTCTTCTCCTTACACGAGGCATCACAACAACGTTTCACCAGGCAACGCCGGTCAACTGCTGTTTGTATATGAGAAACCGTTTGGAAACGTTCCTCATGTCAACGCGTTGTAGGAGTCGCCACCGGCTCTGAAAAGCTAATCATTTGCATATCACAGCATCTTCTTCCTGTCGGTTAGATTTCGCGTCTGTAGCACATCATCTTCGTGGTGTAGAAATTTTAATGGCCAGTAGTATAATTTCACAGACTGAGAAAGAAGTAAAAGAAATGTTAGCGTTCCTGCAAGATGAACCAGTGGACTGTGTGCTGTCGTACACGTTCGACTATGCGGACAATGTACACGAGAAGTACAATGATGACGATACGTCTTTAACAAATGAAAGTGATGTTGCTACAAGTGTCCAGCCATGTAGTTCATCATCCTTGTCGGACAGGGAGCCACAAATCCCACACCCAGTGAAACGCAGTAAAGGACAATCGTTGTCCCGGGAGCTTGTACTAAACATAATTACGTACTAGGAAGTTCATCCGCAGCATAGTAAAAAAAACAATTATGAACAGATTTCGAATAAGTTCGCAGCAATATAACCGTGTAGTGCATAAGAAAAACTACGTATATTTAAGGGACTTTGATTGATTTGATATGATTTATTGCTCAGTTAGAGACCTGTCACCTTACATTTTATAACAGGTAGTTCTTTTTACAGCTTTTCATGTAAATTACAAAACATACTCCATATTACAAACAGCAATTATTGTTTTCAGCAATTACAATGGAAGTAATAATAAATCAAAAATACACTGGAAATTTAAAGAAAAAACAAAAAATATTCACATTTTAAGAAGATGTGATGATAGTGATAGGTAAGACTTGGGTAGTAAGAGAGAGAGACAGAGAGAGAGATGTTACCCTATCTGAGCCATCCTAGTCTGAAAGCCTCGGAACTACTTCGAGCCTTGCAGTCCCAGTTTAGTACATTTTAATTTTCGGATTAATATTTCTAAACACTATTTACAAAACCACTATAACTATTACGGACATTGTGAAAAGCGTAGTTGTGTGTGAGTGTAAAGTACATTATTTCTTGTGGTTATTAATTAATCTTCAGTTCCTGCTGTTCTTAATATATATTAATGACTTTCCATTTTATATTACCCTCCGCCACACACCGACAGGTGGCTTGCGGAGTATGGATGTAGATGTAGATGTAGATGTAGATGTAGAAGATGCAAAGCTGATACTTTTTGCCGATGATACAAGTATAGCTATCACACCCAATAGAGAAGACTTAACTGGTGAAATTGTAAACGATGTTTTTCAGAAAATCATTATGTGGTTCTCTGCAAATGGGCTCTCATTTAACTTTGACAAAACGCAGTACATACAGTGCCACACAGTAAATGGAATGACACCATTAATAAATAAAGATTTCGATCAGAAATCGGTAGCTAAGGTAGAATATTCAAAATTTCTGGGTGTATGCATTGATGAGGGGTTGAACTGAAAAAAAAACACACACACACACACACACACACACACAACACACACACACACACACACACAACACACACACACACACACACTGAGGATTTGCTGAAACGTTTGAGTTCAGCTACTTATGCTATTAGGGTCATTGCAAATTAGGTTACCACGCTTGTTCTCATTCTCTTCTTTCGTATGACATCATATTCTGGGGTAACTCATCATTGAGTAAAAGAGTGTTCATTACACAAAAGCGTGTAATCAGGATAATTGCTGGAGTTCATCAAAGATCAGCCTGCAGACATTTATTTAAAGAGCTAGAGATCTTCACTGTAGCCTCAAAATACAGGGTGATTCAAAAAGAATACCACAACTTTAGGAATTTAAAACTCTGCAACGACAAAAGGAAGAGCTAAGCACTATCTGTCGGCGAATTAAGGGAGCTATAAAGTTTCATTTAGTTGTACATTTGTTCGCTTGAGGCGCTGTTGACTAGGCGTCAGCGTCAGTTGATGCTAAGATGGCGACCGCTCAACAGAAAGCTTTTTGTGTTATTGAGTACGGCAGAAGTGAATCGACGACAGTTGTTCAGCGTGCATTTCGAACGAAGTATGGTGTTGAACATCCTGATAGGTGGTGTATTAAACGTTGGTATAAACAGTTTACAGAGAATGGGTGTTTGTGCAAAGGGAAAAGTTCTGGACGGCCGAGAACGAGTGATGAAAATGTAGCATGCATTCAGCAAACATTTGTTCGCAGCCCAGGAAAATCGACTCGCAGAGCTAGCAGAGAGCTGCAGACTCCACAATCAACTGTATGGAGAGTCCTACGAAAAAGGTTAGTTATGAAACCTTATCGTCTGCCGCCAGGCAGCCCGTGACAGAGCACTTCATCACTGGCCTCCAAGAAGCCCTGATCTTACCCCCTGCGATTTTTTCTTATGGGGGTATGTTAAGGATATGGTGTTTCGGCCACCTCTCCCAGCCACCATTGATGATTTGAAACGAAAAATAACAGCAGCTATCCAATCTGTTACGCCTGATATGCTACAGAGAGTGTGGAACGAGTTGGCGTATCGGGTTGATATTGCTCGAGTGTCTGGAGGGGGCCGTATTGAACATCTCTGAACTTGTTTTTGAGTGAAAAAAAACCTTTTTAAATACTCTTTGTAATGATGTATAACAGAAGGTTATATTATGTATCTTTCATTAAAAACACATTTTTAAATTTGTGGTATTCTTTCTGAATCACAATGTATATATATTCACTTATAAAATTTGTTATTAACAATCCGAACGAATTCAAAAGTAATAGCAGTGTACATGGCTACAACACTAGGAGAAAGGATGATCTTCACTACTCAATGTTAAATATAACTTTCAAAAGTCTGACAAATAGCCATACAGCATTTAAAAGGAAATTAAAAGAATTTCTTAATAGCAAATCCTTCTACTCATTAGATGAATTTTTGGATATAGTAAATTGGTAATTTCCCAAACCACCACCCAAAATAAAAAAAAAAAATAAAAAAATTAAAATATTAAGTGTCATGTAATATTTTGTGTAATGTAATATCTTGTATAGACACCTTTTATTAACCTGACTCATTCCACATCATTACGAAGTGTCGTATTCATGATTATGGAACAAGTACTAATATAATCTAATCTGTTGTTGTTGCTGTTTTTGTTGTTGTGGTCTTCAGTCCTGAGACTAGTTTGATGCAGCTCTCCATGCTACCCTATCCTGTGCAAGCTTCTTCATCTCCGAGTACTACAACCTTCTGAATCTGCTTGGTGTATTCATCTCCTGGTCTCCCTCTACGATTTTTACCCTCCACGCTGCCCTCCAATACTAAATTGGTGATCCATTGATGCCTCAGAACATGTCCTACCAACCGATCCTTTCTTCTAGTCAAGTTGTGCCACATACTTCTCTTCTCCCCAATCCTTTTCAACACCTCCTCATTAGTTACGTGATCTACCCATCTAATCTTCAGTATTCTTCTGTAGCACCACATTTGGAAAGCTTCTATTCTCTTCTTGTCTAAACTATTTATCGTCCATGTTTCACTTCCATACATGGATACACTCCATACAAATACTTTCAGAAACGACTTCCTGTCACTTAAATCTATACTCGATCTTAACAAATTACCCTTCTTCAGAAACGCTTTTTTTCCCATAGCCAGACTACATTTTGTACCCTCTCTACTTCGACCATCGTCAGTTATTTTGCTCCCCAAATAGCAAAACTCCTTTACTACTTTAAGTGTCTCATTTCCTAATCTGATACCCTCAGCATCAGCCGACTTAATTCGAGTACATTCAATTATCCTCGTTTTGCTTTTGTTGATGTTCATCTTATATCCTCCTTTCAAGACACTATCCATTCCATTCAACTGCTCTTCCAGGTCCTTTGCTGTCTCTGACAGAATTACAATGTCATCAGCGAACCTGAAAGTTTTTATTTCTTCTCCATGGATTTTAATACCTACTCCGAATTTTTCTTTTGTTTCCTTCACTGCTTGCTCAATATACAGATTGAATAACATCAGGGAGAGGCTACAATCCTGTCTCACTCCGTTCCCAACCACTGCTTCCCTTTCGTGGCCCTCAACTCTTATAACTGCCATTTGGTCTCTATACAAATTGTAAATAGCCTTTCGCTCCCTATATTTTACCCCTGCCACCTTCAGAATTTGAAAGAGAGTATTCCAGTCAATATTGTCAAAACCTTTCTCTAATCTACGTTCTTGAATCTTACCTGTTACGTTGATTATGTACTAAGTGTTGAGTTACAGATGGTAAGTCCCACCAGCAGTGTAATGACCGCTGGATGGATATGCCTGCTGTCTATACTTTAGGTAGAACAGATTTACAGAGTTGATTACATTAGGCTGTTTATTCTGATACAATTCAATTATTTTAGATGTTGTGTGAGGTGGTCTGTGGTACGTGTTGCTGAAAGTGTTTGTTGTCTGAGTGAGTGTGTGTTTCTGTACTTCTCTCTGTGTTGGTGCGATAATTGCAAGTGCTGTCTTACGTGCTTCGCGTGTGTTTTAGTGTTCTGTTGTACGGCCATGTCTGTCTGTATTCGTCACGTAATGTCCTTGAGACATCATCAGCGAGTTTATTTACTATTTGCCACTCGTTTTTGACTCTTACTGCCCGTATCATGACATTGTTGTACTGCGTTTGTGTCTGGTGTGATGCTCTGCATCGTTGACAGTGAAAAAGTTGTGTTCTGTCCCCACATGTACAAACTGTCATGTCACCGCCACACTTGCTAGGTGGTAGACGCGGTCCGTTAGTATACGTCGGACCCACATGTCGCCACTATCAGTGATTGCAGACCAAGCTCCGCCACAAGCCAGGTCTAGTCTAGAGAGACTCCCTAGCACTCGCCCCAGTTGTACAGCCGACTTTGCTAGCGATGGTTCACTGTCTACATACGCTCTCATCTGCAGAGACGACAGTTTAGCATAGCCTTCAGCTACGTCATTTGCTACGACCTAGCAAGGCGCCATATTCAGTTACTATGAATGTATATTGTGAATCATTTACCGTCAAGAGCGACGTTCATCATTAATGGATTAAAGTTAAGTATCAAACTAATTACGTCAGCTTTCTGAATTCTAATTGCTTGTCATGTTCTAGACCTCACGTCAGTATAGTTCTTCCCTCCTCACGCCAGCCTGCGTGAGCTAAAACGCGTGCATTTCGGCCTCCACTAGTAACACGGTGTTGGCTCTTCTGCCAACACAATACAAACAGCACTCTGGCTTCTGTCTACGAGGTGTAAGTGTGCAGGGTAAGGTCCGTTATCTGTCACAAAGTGAACCATACCCGGGCTGGGATTGATATGGTTCAGCCTCAGCCATTCCCTGATGTCCGGGAAGAACTGATAAACCCTACAGCCCTTGATGCTTAACTACCATTCCCTTTACCAGGTATCCACCCGCCATTTAAAGACCTGGCTCTTCTCGGTAATGTTATGTCCGGGTATCTCGATTACCTTCTCCTGTGTCGTCCTCCTCGGCCAGTACAATGCAGCAAGAAACGGAATGGTTACGTCGATAGGGAAGCTTACCAGCATCACGCAGAGCCCACTGACGTGATGTTGAAAGCTCCTGACAGCCTTACCAGGGCACTTCTCTGCCCTCGCCGGACGATGTTCCGATTCGTCACCAGACGTACTCGATGGGACCATGCGCTGGCTGCAAAACAGACCACAGACTCAAAGAGCGCACAATTGTTTTCTCGGTGGATGTGTTCGTGCCGTGAAGTATGTTATGTTGGCCAAATTGTGCATGATGTCGGCAGCCCTGTCAATCGTTGTTCTGATGTGTTCGTCAAATGACAGTCGATCGTCGTTTTGCACACCAAGATATCGTGTTTTGCGTTGTCTGCGTATGCTAATGTCGTGTAGTGTTATGTAAGTATCACTTTCTAGTGTTATTTTGAACAGTGTATAAACCGTTTTGTGTAGAACCATCTGACGCTTATTATGTTTGCACCTCTGGCTGTTGCTTGCGAATAGCTGTGTTGAGAGGCGTTCAAGTTGCGCTCTTGAGGCCGCGGAAACCACCACGAGAATGTCATCTGCGTAAGCTATCGCCCCGTTCGCACGGTTATGCTCATCCAGTTGATATAGGAGGGGTTCAAAGGCGATATCCCAAAAGACGGGGCCACAGACTGACACTTGTGGGCAACCATTGGTGACTCTTTTAATCACTTTCAGATTTCCCGCGCGGCATTTAACGACCCTGCTTCTACGAGGTGCATTCAAGTTCTAAGGCCTCCGATTTTTTTTCTCCGGACTGGAAAGAGATAGAAACATGCGCATTGTTTTAAAATGAGGCCGCATTCATTGTCAATACGTCCCACAGATGGCAGCACCGTACGGTAGATGGAATTTTACCGCCAGCGGCGAGAATGAGAACTGTTTTAAATACTTAAAATGGCGACGTTTTCCTTACTTGAACAGCGTGCAATCATTCGTTTTCTGAATTTGCGTGGTGTGAAACCAATTGAAATTCATCGACAGTTGAAGGAGACATGTGGTGATGGAGTTATGGATGTGTCGAAAGTGGGTGCGACAGTTTAATGAAGGCAGAACGTCGTGTGACAACAAACCGAAACAACCTCGGGCTCGCACAAGCCGGTCTGACGACATGATCGAGAAAGTGGAGAGAATTGTTTTGGGGGATCGCCGAATGACTGTTGAACAGATCGCCTCCAGAATTGGCATTTCTGTGGGTTCTGTGCACACAATACAATCCTGAGTGACGACCTGAAAATGCGAAAAGTGTCATCCAGGTGGGTGCCACAAATGCTGACGGACGACCACATGGCTGCCCATGTGGCATGTTGCTGAGCAACGTTGACGTGCAACGACAGCATGAATGGGACTTTCTTTTCATCGGTTGTAACAATAGATGAGATGTGGATGCCATTTTTCAATCCAGTAACAAAGCACCAGTCAGCTCAATGGAAGCACACAGATTCACCGCCACCAAAAAAATTTCGGGTAACCGCCAGTGCTGAAAAAATGATGGTGTCCATGTTCTGGGACAGCGACGGCATACTCCTTACCCATTGCGTTCCAAAAAGCACTACGGTAACAGGTGCATCCTACGAAAATGTTTTGAAGAACAAATTCCTTCCTGCACTGCAACAAAAACGTCCGGAAAGGGCTGCGCGAGTGCTGTTTCACCAAGACAATGCACCCGCACATCGAGCTAACGTTACGCAACAGTTTCTTCGTGATAACAACTTTGAAGTGATTCCTCATGCTCCCCACTCACCTGACCTGGCTCCTAGTGACTTTTGGCTTTTTCCAACAATGAAAGACACTCTCCGTGACCGCACATTCACCAGCCGTGCTGCTATTGCCTCAGCGATTTTCCAGTGGTCAAAACAGACTCCTAAAGAAGCCTTCGCCGCTGCCATGGAATCATGGCGTCAGCGTTGTGAAAAATGTCGAGAAGTAACACCAGTTTCATCGATTTGGGGTGATTAGTTAATTAGAAAAAAATCGGAGGCCTTAGAACTTGAATGCACCTCGTACAGTTGTTCGAGAGGCTATCGTAGAGGGCATTAGGCACCTGCACTCTGAGTGTTGCAAACATTGCGGCCTACCAGAAATTATCACTGGCGCCCTAAATGTCTATAACAACTGCGTATTTGTTTTCTATTTATTAACAGTGGTTAGTACCTTATTTAGTGCGTCTTCTATAGATTTTCCCGCCCTGACACCGAATTCGTGCGGACTAAGGCCAAGGAGCTCCCCATGCATTTGCAAGAGATCACACAGATGTCGTTCCTGACCTTGGCCAGGATGTTAATTAAGCACATAGGTCTGTACGTTTTTGGATCTGAAGGATCCTTGTCCACTGATTTTTTAATTCTGACGGCATTTGCTTTTTCCAGACCGCATGTACCCGTCCCAGCCGTAAGGCCTCGTTGGGTAGATGCGTCAGGTACGGAACAATCTGTGGAGCGACAGTTTTCAGTATCTCGGAATGGATACCATCTGATCCAGGTGCTTTTTTGTTCTTTAGTTTGGTAAGCGCAAGCCCGACCTCCTCACATGCAAAGGGAATGGTTCAAAATGGTTCAAATGGCTCTGAGCACTATGCGACTTAACTGCTGAGGTCATCAGTCGCTTAGAACTTAGAACTAATTAAACCTAACTAACCTAATGACATCACACACATCCATGCCCGAGGCAGGATTCGAACCGGCGACCGTAGCGGTCGCTCGGCTCCAGACTGTAGCGCCCAGAACAGCACGGCCACTCCGGCCGCCTGCAAAGGGAATAATGACGGTACCATTTTCAGAGCAAGAGCTCATTAAAGATTCAATGTCCATTATGAATCTGTTGATATGATTGTTGCTCGTCATCGGGGAGGAGTTTGTTTAGCAGGAATTCCGCAAAATTTCTCCACCCCTCTGTTGTGGTACCGTCATCTCATCTCAGCGTTGGTAAGACTAGTGGCGTCTTCAGATGTCTGTTTGTATTTTCAAGGGTTCTGCCCAATTATTGGTTTGGAGCTGTTGCTGCACGTGTGTGTTCCAACGCCCTTGTCGATTTTTTTGTAACTCTTCTTTGTAGCGTTCTTTTGCTTCCCTGAAATGTATATTTCTGACATCTCTGTATCTTGCTGTTGTCGCTGTTTGATACAATTTCCGTTTGTTTCTTGCTTCATTGCGCAGCCTTCTTAGTTGTGAAGGAACGATAAGGCGCACTTGTTGCAAAAACTGATGCTTGTGCTTTCCAGAGATGCTGGATACAATTGACATGATGAGCATGACAGTGACCTACAACTTTAAGCACATAAAATTGGTTGCGACATAGATTACAGTGATTTCAAGGAAAGCAGTGGATAGCTGCATAACTTCAAAGACATAATATAACGAAATTTCGAACAAAGTGTTAACTAAACGGTGTACACCAAACTGCGGAATCGGCCCGAATATTTGTAGATGAGATAAACCAACTTATCCCACAGTTCAGTAACGAAGAGGTTTTGTCATCTATGTTATGAAGCACAATAGAGTAGACGTATTGTCCACGTAAGACTCAATACTGACATGGAACTCGCATAAAAGACGTAAACGTAGTAATTATGATTTAAATTGAAGGCCACCTAAAATGAAGTTTATTAAGTATGCCACACACTGGTTTTAATGTGGAATAAAGATAACTACCTCTACATATCACTAAGTCAGGTAAAGCTCATTTATGAAGCTGAGTAGAAAATATGCAGTCAGTACACGAGTACACTTCTACTAGTGCGGTTTGTAACAAAAATGACACTAGAATACAAAAGGGATGATACCTCATACTGTGGAACGAAGCTACGATTTGGTAAATAAGTCCGTTATGCCTGAAGCAATATTCCAAAAAAATATTCTCACATTGTATCTGTGGATCCTAATTGTAAACTTCAGTACGTAGTATTTAAAGAACATAGCAGGTGATACCGGGTAGCGGCATGTGTCATTACCGAAGCTGGTCAGTTGTAACAGATCGTAGGAGATAGCACCAAGCTCTTAATAATGCGAAGGCCAATGCCCCAGTTGTATGTAAACAGCAGATACGGCTGTGATCAAAACAAAGACAATGATAAACCACATCCGTGGTGGGATGTAAATAATGGCATTGTTTATACAGAGCCAAAGTAACCAGTTGCATAAAAGAAATTTAATTTCTTTGCTGGTTTCGGTAAACTATGAACCACATGACCATAGCATTTTAATGGGTGCGTCTTATTGTTGACAATCGCAAACAATGCGATACGTATGACCTTCTGAAGAAGGCCACAAAGTCCCCGAAACCGGTAAAGAAATTAAATTTTTTCATGCAGTTAGTTGCTTATTATATAGTTGTATACGACTACAGTTGCTGAGGAAGGATAAAATACTAAAAATATTATGTATTATGTTCAAAAATGTTCAAATGTGTGCGAAATCTTATGGGACTTAACTGCTAAGGTCATCAGTCCCTAAGCTTACACACTACTTAACCTAAATTACCCTAAGGACAAACACACACATCCATGCCCGAGGGAGGACTCGAACCTCCGCCGGGACCAGCCGCACAGTCAATGACTGCAGCGCCTCAGACCGCTCGGCTAATCCCGCGCAGCTATGTATTATGTATTTATAATGTAATAGTGTAAGAAAATATGTTTACTTAAAATTTGTTTAAACTTACTAAGAAGCTAATTTGAGGTATGTTGCATTGTTACATGGAATTTTACTGGAGCTGTACGCAGAGATTGGAGATGGGAGAATGGACTGACAGTTGTTGAACTCAACACCAGTAGAGAACGTCTGGAGTTTCACGATGCAAAACCACATCGTGGACCGTAGTATTACCAGTATGTGTTGCTCTAGTGGGCCGCTTGCGAATGTTCTGGTAAAAGGTGTGAGTGTAATGCTCCTCTCTCCCCACGTATTTGTGAAATGTTCAGGTGTTGTGTTCGCTTCATTTGTAACCCTGTGAAGTATGCGCTTCATGACGAATTCAAATATAAATAAGTGCAGCACGTCATGATGCAGACACGATGGTGAGGACAAGTCTACAGTGTAAGGAATGGAATGATGGAGGTATCTGATGATGCAAGTGTTTCATTGAACTGAAAGGACGGCAATGCGCCGATAATAGTGGTACAGCAGTTTAACTTTTCATGAAAAATACTATTTGCGGTTTATAAAGTAGACTATAATTGTGCAGTTTTTGTACTGTGCTAACAAAAAGCGAGTGCCATACCGTTTAAATAAACCAATTGAAATTTTAATTGTTTATAGAATACCAGTCCATCAGTAACAGTTTATCACAGCCTTAAGATAACGGACTCACGACCTACGCGCTGTTTTTTGCGCAGGGTAAAACAACTATAGAAGACTGCAGTTCGTTGAATATTATTCAGAATTCGTGCATTCCATTCAGCGCGGAGGAAGCAAATAGGCACCTCGTGTGTAATGTAGCCTTAGTACAAATGAGGTCAGTAACACATCATCGCCGAGCGGGATTAGCCGAGCGGTCTATGGCGCTGCAGTCATGGACTGTGAGGCTGGTCCCGGAGGAGGTTCGAGACCTCTACATCTACATCTACATCTATACTCCGCGAGCCACCTTACGGTGTGTGGCGGAGGGTACTTATTGTACCATTATCTGATCCCCCCTTCCCTGTTCCATTCACGAATTGTGCGTGGGAAGAACGACTGCTTGTAAGTCTCCGTATTTGCTCTAATTTCTCGGATCTTTTCGTTGTGATCATTACGCGAGATATATGTGGGCGGTAGTAATATGTTGCCCATCTCTTCCCGGAATGTGCTCTCTCGTAATTTCGATAATAAACCTCTCCGTATTGCGTAACGCCTTTCTTGAAGTGTCCGCCACTGGAGCTTGTTCAGCATCTCCGTAACGCTCTCGCGCTGACTAAATGTCCCCATGACGAATCGCGCTGCTTTTCGCTGGATCATGTCTATCTCTTCTATTAATCCAACCTGGTAAGGGTCCCATACTGATGAGCAATACTCAAGAATCGGACGAACAAGCGTTTTGTAAGCTACTTCTTTCGTCGATGAGTCACATTTTCTTAGAATTCTTCCTATGAATCTCAACCTGGCGCCTGCTTTTCCCACTATTTGTTTTATGTGATCATTCCACTTCAGATCGCTCCGGATAGTAACTCCTAAGTATTTTACGGTCGTTACCGCTTCCAATGATTTACCACCTATGGCATAATCGTACTGGAATGGATTTCTGCCCCTATGTATGCGCATTATATTACATTTATCTACGTTTAGGGAAAGCTGCCAGCTGTCGCACCATGCATTAATCCTCTGCAGGTCTTCCTGGAGAACGTACGAGTCTTCTGATGTTGCTACTTTCTTGTAGACAACCGTGTCATCTGCAAATAGCCTCACTGAGCTACCGATGTTGTCAACTAAGTCATTTATGTATATTGTAAACAATAAAGGTCCTATCACGCTTCCTTGCGGTACTCCCGAAATTACCTCTACATCTGCAGATTTTGAACCGTTAAGAATGACATGTTGAGTTCTTTCTTCTAGGAAATCCTGAATCCAATCACAAACCTGGTCCGATATTCCGTAAGCTCGTATTTTTTTCATTAAACGTAAGTGCGGAACCGTATCAAATGCCTTCCTGAAGTCCAGGAATACGGCATCAATCTGCTCGCCAGTGTCTACGGCACTGTGAATTTCTTGGGCAAATAGGGCGAGCTGAGTTTCACATGATCTCTGTTTGCGGAATCCATGTTGGTTATGATGAAGGAGATTTGTATTATCTAAGAACGTCATAATACGAGAACACAAAACATGTTCCATTATTCTACAACAGATTGACGTAAGCGAAATAGGCCTATAATTATTCGCATCTGATTTATGACCCTTCGGGCATGGGTGTGTATGTTTCTCCTTAGGATAGTTTAGGTTAAGTAGTGTGTAATATTAGGGACTGATGACCTTAGCAGTTAAGTCCCATAAGATTTCACACACATTTGAACACAACGCATCATCTGTGGTATCACAGAGGAGGTATGAAGCAAGGAAATTTTCGAGGAAAGGAAATTTTCGAGGGTAGGAGTTTAGCACACAGATGGAAAACCCTATCGCGACATTTACATCTCTCTCTCTCTCCCTCTTTCATTTGCCGTAACCTGTGTAAATGGCTTAAGTAAATGGCAAACGTGGCTTAGAGAAACGACTGAAAATGGTGAAAAGAATTAAGTCGCGCGGTCCGTATGGAATGCCATTTCGGTTTTACAAAGAGTACTCTACGGAATTGGCCTCTTACTTAGCTTGCATTTATCGCTAATATCTTGCCCAGTTACCAGAAAATATATGTTTCTTGCCGTCGAGACTGTTTGTGTTCATTTTTTAAGGTGGACGAAGGACGGTTGTGGTGCTGCACCTCACTTGCCCACCGCTTCCGCTGACAAATGGCACCCACAGAAAGCGATACCATACAGTATGGCTTTAGACTCGATCCTACTTCCAGGTGCGAATCAAGCACTCAATTTGAACTCTGATCGCTGGCCGCGGTGGTCTCGCGGTTCTAGGCGCTCAGTCCGGAATCGCGCGACTGCTACGGTCGCAGGTTCGAATCCTGCCTCTGGCATGGATCTGTGTGATGTCCTTAGGTTAGTTAGGTTTAACTAGTTCTAAGTTCTAGGGGACTGATGACCACATATGTTAAGTCCCATAGTGCTCAGAGCCATTTGATTTTTGAACTCTGATCAATGGAGACGTATCACGGACACTTAGGTCACAGGATGAGCATTACCACAATCACAACAAGGTAAAGAGACCAAATTCGACTCACTAATTGGAATGTACGAGTACTATTGAAACGTCCCCTTAGAAAAATTATACAGGACTATGCTTAAACTGACACACAATATTTTTAGCGCAATGCAATCTGACTTTCAAAAATCCCTACAAAAGAATGGCCCTGACTAACATTAACCTATACCTTTGGCAAATCACTTACCTCACCAAAAATCTTCATCACTCGAACTACTGCAATACAGCGAGCGCCACTACTACCAGCGAAATAAAAGATTCAAAGTACTGAAGGCACTAACTACTGATAGGCATAGTTAGCAAATGAGAGATTTTGATAGAGAACAAACAATGTATTTACCTCAATAGTGTTCAAAAATGATAATATATATACAGCAGTTCATGACATTCATTCTTACAAATGTACTGTTTCTGATGGACACACGTCCAGATCATCCGCTCTCAAAAATGCGCCATCTCACTTCCCCACATCCACCACTGCTGGCGGCTCACCTCCAACTGCGCAACGCTACGCACTGTTCACATCCAGCTGCCCAACACTACAATGGCAGACAACAATGCAAACTAGCCACAGACTGCACACAGCACAGCCAGTGATTTTCATACAGCCAGTGACTTTCATACAGTGCGCTACGTGGCATTACCAATATAAAAACCTAAACAGCCTACTTACACTATGCATTCTAAATTTAAAATACAGCAGAAAAGGAGTATTAGGCACTTAAATGTGGATGAAAGTGTTCACTAGTGCTTAAGATCAGGTTCAGATGTTATTAAACTTCATTTAAAATAGAAGTAGAGTAATTTAATCAATTTGAAACGAGCGAGAGAGAGTAATGTTTGCGACGTGTAACGCACGGGGACGCGTCATCCAGTGCGTAGGCCGCAGCCTGTCACTGTGATGACCACGACGAGGTCCTCTGTCATGGTCATCAACGTTACTTGTTAACCCCTCCACGATAACCTTAAAAGTGACGCTGGTGACCCTCCCTGGTCGCGTTTCAAAACAACAGACCCGACAAGAAAACAACGGACTGTCAAGGTACATCTACATCTAGATCCATACTCCGCAAGCCACCCGAGGATGTGTGGCGGAGGGCACTTGGAGTACCTCTATCTGTTCTCCCTTCTATTCCAGTCTCGTATTGTTCCTGGAAAGAAAGATTGTCGGTATGCCTCTGTGTGGGCTATAATTTCTCTGATTTTATCCTCGTGGTCTCTTCGCGAGATATACGTAGGAGGGAGCAATATACTGCTTGACTCCTCGCTGAAGGTATGTTCTCGAAACTTCAACAAAACCCCGTACCGAGCTGCTGAGCGTCTCTCCTGCAGAGTCTTCCACTGGAGTTTATCTATCATCTCCGTAACGCTTTCGCGATTACTAAATGATCCTGTAACAAAGCGCGCTGCTCTCAGTTGGATCTTCTCTATCAACCCTATCTGGTACGGATCCCACACTGGTGGGCAATATTCAAGCAGTGAGCGAACAAGTGTACTGTAACCTACTTCCTTTGTTTTCGGATTGCGTTTCCTTAGGATTCAAATGGTTCAAATGGCTCTGAGCACTACGGGACTTAACTTCTAAGGTCATCAGTCCCCTAGAACTTAGAACTACTTAAACCTAACTAACCTAAGGACATCACATACATCCATGCCCGAGGCAGGATTCGAACCTGCGACCGTAGCACCTGAGGATTCTTCCAATGAATCTCCGTCTGGTATCTGCTTTACCAACGATCAACTTTATATGATCATTCCATTTTAAATCAAACCTAATGCCTACTCCCAGATAATTTATGGAATTAACTGCTTCCAGTTGCTGACCTGCTATATTGTAGCTAAATGATAAAGGATCTTTCTTTCTATGTATCCGCAGCACATTACACTTGTCTACATTGAGATTCAATTGCCATTCCCTGCACCAGGCGTCAATTCGTTGCAGATCCTCTTGCATATCAGTACAATTTTCCATTGTTACAACCTCTCGATATACTACAGCATCATCCGCAAAAAGCCTCAGTGAACTTCTGATGTTATCCAAGAGGTTATTTATGTATATTGTGAATAGCAACAGTCCTACGAAACTCATCTGCGGCACACCTGAAATCACTCTTACTTCGGAAGACTTCTCTCCATTGAGAATGACATGCTGTGTTCTGTTATCTAGGAACTCTTCAATCCACACAATTGGTCTGACAGTCCATATGCTCTCACTTTGTTCATTAAACGTCTGTGGGGAACTGTATCGAACGCCTTGCGGAAGTCAAGAAACACGGCATCTACCTGGGAATCCGTGTCTATGGCCCTCTGAGTCTCGTGGACGAAGAGCGCGAGAGGGTTTAACACGATCGTACTTTTCGAAACCCATGCTGATTCCTACAGAGTAGATTTCTAGTCTCCAGAAAAGTCATTATACTCGAACATAATACGTGTTCCAAAATTCTAAGTATTCACTACTTTCTATTGTCACCCTAAACAATGGTTCCTACAAAGATTGACATCTGTCTCACAAGCAAGTCCTGAGGGAACTTTCCATATTTGTTGGGTAGCAATTACCTAGCTGGCCACAACCGCCATACATAATCCGCAAGCCACCATACGGTGCGTGACGGATGGTACCCTGTACCACTATTAATCATTAGTTCCCGTTCCACTCGCAAATAGAGCGAGGAAACAAAGACTGTCTTTGTACCTCTGTATAAGCCGTAGTTTCTCTTATCCTGGTAGTCTTTGCGCATAATGTTTGTTGGCGGCAACACAATCTTTTCGCAGACAGTTTCAAATGTCGGTTCTCTAAATTTTCTCAAAAGCTTTCCTTGAAAACGACGTTGCCTTCCCTCTAGGGATTCCCATTTCTGATACCGAAGCATCTCCGTAATATTCGTGTGGCTCGAACCTACCGACCTTACAGCCCGCCTCTGAATTGCTTCGATGTCTTCCTTTGATCTGACCTGGTGTTGATTCGAAACGCTCGATCAGTACACAACAATGAGTCGCACCAACGTCCTATATGCGGTCTCATTTACAGATGAATCACTTTCTCCCAAACATTCGCCTTCCCTACCGAAGAACCTCACTTGCTCGTTCCATTCCAAATCGCTTCGCAAAGTTATGCTCAGGTATTTAAACGACGTGACTATGTCAAGCAGGACACTACTGATGCTACAATCGAACATTACCGGTTTGTTTTTCCTACTAATTTGCATTACCTTACGTTTCTCTACATTTCAAGCTAACTGCCATTCATCACACCAACTACACTCCTGGAAATGGAAAAAAGAACACATTGACACCGGTGTGTCAGACCCACCATACTTGCTCCGGACACTGCGAGAGGGCTGTACAAGCAATGATCACACGCACGGCACAGCGGACACACCAGGAACCGCGGTGTTGGCCGTCGAATGGCGCTAGCACCGCAGCATTTGTGCACCGCCGCCGTCAGTGTCAGCCAGTTTGCCGTGGCATACGGAGCTCCATCGCAGTCTTTAACACTGGTAGCATGCCGCGACAGCGTGGACGTGAACCGTATGTGCAGTTGACGGACTTTGAGCGAGGGCATATAGTGGGCATGCGGGAGGCCGGGTGGACGTACCGCCGAATTGCTCAACACGTAGGGAGTGAGGTCTCCACAGTACATCGATGTTGTCGCCAGTGGTCGGCGGAAGGTGCACGTGCCCGTCGACCTGGGACCGGACCGCAGCGACGCACGGATGCACGCCAAGACCGTAGGATCCTACGCAGTGCCGTAGGGGACCGCACCGCCACTTCCCAGCAAAGTAGGGACGCTGTTGCTCCTGGGGTATCGGCGAGGACCATTCGCAACCGTCTCCATGAAGCTGGGCTACGGTCCCGCACACCGTTAGGCCGTCTTCCGCTCACGCCCCAACATCGTGCAGCCCGCCTCCAGTGGTGTCGCAACAGGCGTGAATGGAGGGACGAATGGAGACGTGTCGTCTTCAGCGATGAGAGTCGCTTCTGCCTTGGTGCCAATGATGGTCGTATGCGTGTTTGGCGCCGTGCAGGTGAGCGCCACAATCAGGACTGCATACGACCGAGGCACACAGGGCCAACACCCGGCATCATGGTGTGGGAGCGATCTCCTACACTGGCCGTACACCACTGGTGATCGTCGAGGGGACACTGAATAGTGCACGGTACATCCAAACTGTCATCGAACCCATCGTTCTACCATTCCTAGACCGGCAAGGGAACTTGCTGTTCCAACAGGACAATGCACGTCCGCATGTATCCCGTGCCACCCAATGTGCTCTAGAAGGTGTAAGTCAACTACCCTGGCCAGCAAGATCTCCGGATCTGTCCCCCATTGAGCATGTTTGGGACTGGATGAAGCGTCGTCTCACGCGGTCTGCACGTCCAGCACGAACGCTGGTCCAACTGAGGCGCCAGGTGGAAATGGCATGGCAAGCCGTTCCACAGGACTACATCCAGCATCTCTACGATCGTCTCCATGGGAGAATAGCAGCCTGCATTGCTGCGAAAGGTGGATATACACTGTACTAGTGCCGACATTGTGCATACTCTGTTGCCTGTGTCTATGTGCCTGTGGTTCTGTCAGTGTGATCATGTGATGTATCTGACCCCAGGAATGTGTCAATAAAGTTTCCCCTTCCTGGGACAATGAATTCACGGTGTTCTTATTTCAATTTCCAGGAGTGTTTAAATTTCGTCTAAGTCACTTCGTTTCCTCCGACACTCATTCAACGGCGATATCTTCCCGTTTACCACAGCATCATCAGCAAACAACCGCAGATCTGTACCCACCCTGTCCACCAGATCTTTTGTCCATACAGAAAATAATAGCGGTCCTGTCACACTACCCTGGGGCACTCCTGACTATACCCATGCCTCTGATGAACACTCGCCGTCGAGGAGAAAGTACTGGTATCTACTACTTCAAAAGTCTTCGATCCGCTTGGATATATGGAAGACTATTCCATATGATCGTACCTTCGTTAACAGTACGAAGTGGGGCACCGTGTCAGATGCATTTTGGAAATCTATAAATACGGACTTTGCCTGTTGCCCTTTATCCACAGTTCGTAGTGTATAGTGTGGGGAAAGGGCAAACTGAGTTTCGCTTGAGCGATGCATTCTAAAAGTGTGCTGTCACGGACAGGAGCTTTCCGGTATCAAGGAAGTTTATTACATCCGAATTGCGAATATATTGAACAATTCTGCAGCAAACCGATGTTAAGAACATTGGTTTGTAATTTTTCAGGTCCATACTTTTACCCTTCTTATGTACAGGAGTTAAGTCGCAAACTACACCCGTTCCATTCACCGCCACCGCCTACCATAATGGTAAGCAGGTCCGAAGATGGTCAAAAACTGACCGAAAAATAAATGTTTTTCTCTCTCTTGCGGTCGAGACTGCGTTTATTTTCAAGGTACTTTTTGCCAGTCCGCTATTCTCCACAAGAAATGTTCTAAAAAATTACTTTGTCCAGGAGGTCGAAGACGAGATCCTCAACGCGAATCTTACTTCTTATCTTTCCTGTAATGATGCGTTTTCCTGTTGCCATTTACGCGATATTAACGGTCTAGCAGTTATTTCTGTATTTCACTTCAGCCGCAGAGGGAAACGACAGAACAGATCAGCCTTTTTATTAGGAGGTCTCTCCTTCCCGCTGATGACCAAAATGAAATTTTGGGGCATGGCTTTTGACATACGTTTAACATGCCCTGACCACACACGGAAAACAAACTTAAACGCAATGAGATCTGTCACTGGAACTTGGCGGGGTGCAGACCTTTACATTCTCTTGATTATGTACAAGGGCGTCATCCCGTTATCCTACGAGATATCGTACGCCACAGCGCAGCTACATGTGCATGCCTTGGAGAATGCCACGTCTCAGTAGGAAGCCTTACTAGTGCCGCATGGGATTAGCCGAGCGGTCTAAGGCGCTGCAGTCATGGACTGTGAGGCTAGTCCCGGCGGAGGTTCGAGTCCTCCCTCGGGCATGGGTGTGTGTGTTTGTCCTTAGGATAATTTAGGTTAAGTAGCGTGTAAGCTTAGGGACTGATGACCTTAGCAGTTAAGTCCCGTAAGATTTCACACACATTTGAACCTTGCTAGTGGAAGCTGCTTATAATCTGATGTATGTTAGACACTGTTAGTAGGCGAGAAACTTCATTTACCAAAAGAGTCGACAGTCCAATAGTAAAATAATCCCGTACGAGAAATGACAGACATCTTCTGCTCATAAGCTCTACACCTTTAGTGGGGAACGTTTACCCTTTACTAGTGGCAGCATTAAATTCAGTGCGTTCCATCGATGGTTGGATTCAAACGAATAGCTATACAGACCCGCGCAGAATTCCATTCGGATAGCAGTTGTAAAATCTCGTTATTCACGATTGCAGTTTTGTAAAAAGTTGGTTCAGCAGACTCGGTTCAAGTTTCGGAGGTTATATTCAACGTTATTGACCGGACTTTGCTCACGTGTGTAATGATTGCTTCCAACATTGGCAGCAAGAATTCAGTAGTAGGCTGTGCGTGCCTTGTCGCCAAGCAGAAATATTCCAGGCAATTTCGTCTGTCCCCATACTCTTCAATTTTTACCGCGTAAGCGATTCGAGAGACTATTACTCTTGTCTCCAGAACATTCTGTTTATCAGATTCAAAAAGCATATTGCAATCTAACGAAACAGCAAAGTGGAACAGGGAAATGAATGTACAAATACTGGAAATCACACTAGAACCATTGCAAAATAAATGAAGTGATATGAGAATATTCTTTATATGGGTCCCGGATCATGTGTGACAAGATCGACAAGGAGATTAAAGAGCCCAGCGTTTCTATCTCTGTAACGAATGTCAGTCTGTCATTCCTAAAAAAAAAAATGGTTCACATGGCTCTAAGCACTAGGGGACTTAAAATCTGAGGTCATCAGTCCTCTAAACTTAGAACTATTTAAACCTAACAACATCACACATATCCATGCCCGAGGCAGGATTCGAACCTGCGACCGTAGCAGCAGCGCGGTTCCGGACTGAAGCGCCTAGAACCGCTCGGCCACAGCAGCCGGCCACCATTCTTCAATTTCACATTATCGACTCAGGAACTGGCCGAGAAAGAATGGGCAGAAAATTGGCACTTCTCACTCTGCCGTAAAGATGAATACTACGCTGAATCCAAGCAGTAATGAGAAACGCCCCGTAGGTTCGAAAATTTTGGACGAGCAGGAAGCTGACAACTATCTTGGTACGAATTCTTACCAACCAACTCCTTCCCACTGAAGTCTGTTAGTCATAAAGGATAGCCTCTTCTGCGGTTGTCAGTGGGAAGAAGCAGTTTCTTCTTCGAAGACACCAAAACTTTTTTTATTTTTTATTTTTTTTAGCCTTGTGAAATTGATTGAAGGTGCCCTTACAACAAACTGTCCTATTAACTGTGTGATGAAAATCTTCAAGGATAAATGTCCTACACTATATGATAGCAAGTAATAACTTACGCCTATGTACATGAAATTTGGTCCACTATCTATGCTTGCACTTCCTTTAACACTCTAATTTTCAGATCTATTCCTCCCAGTCTCAGCTGAATTCTTACTTCATGTTGTATTTTGCCTACAGGTGACATGTTAAAACTTTTTAACTGTTAAGTATTCCATCTATGTAGACACTGTAAAATAATTTTAAATCGTTGTTCTCACCCTTCACATTACATGGTTTCTCTCTATGTGTGATTTTATATTTGTGCCAAGCCGTTCAATAAATCCAAGCAAAACAAAAAAGATATTTTCTTTCTGACATCGTACTTTTCCCAGCCATCATGCCCACAACTGATATTGCATAAATGCTTGATGCAGACGACACTACAGTCCCACACACAAGTAAAGCACTTCATGCTGATAATGTGAAACTGGCCCGTGCTCTCTAATCTTGTAGTTAATAACGTTCATAGTAAGTTCGATAACATTTGTAGGACACCAGTTTGACATATAGAAAAGAGCTAGAATATACGAAAATGTTAATGAAACGCCTATTCCATCTTTTTCGTACCTTGAAACAGCAGTTTTATGCTCATAAATGTAGTCAACAATGAAACTGAATTTCTCCGTAGAGTTGGTGCTTGTCACTCAAGGACACGGGAACTAGGCAAGCCAACGTGAATCTTTTTGGCTAGAATAAAGGCTGTTCTATTACCAGTTTCTTGATCTCAGCTGCGTTCATTGTTTTAATTTATTTCCAGTCGAAAACTGTGCGAAGCTGACTCAAGATGAAATAGTATTTAGTTAGAAACTGACTGCAAACAAATTAAGGCAATGAACACAACTGAATGGAAGAATGGAAACAATAAAATTCTTCGCGCCTTTAGTCCCCAGTTTCTTGCGCTATTGAAGCAACAAGTCTGTGTGATTGTTGTCGGTATCATATTGGCTGGAATAAAATGTCATGTTCCTTAATTTGGCAAAAGTAGAAGCTTAGCCCATGTGACAAAACGTCTGGTTTCCACCTGCAAGAATGTCATTGCACCTGAACTCACGTGGTCAGATTTTGAAATAGAAAATACAGGAAACTGCCTCAGTGTCTGCTAGACATCATTTAGTATACAGCCTACAACTTAAGGGTTTCATTAAACAGACGCCCTAGGTAAATTCAGTACACGTATGCCTGAAAGCAACAGAGTGGAGAACCGAGAAACGTAAATTCTGAACGGAAACAAATATTCCTGGACTTAAACCTCTCTAGGCAAACATACAGGATCGGTGAAAATAAGCAGGCTTCCTGAGAACTGGAATAAAAGTAGTACACACAGGAAATTTACGATGCCTTCGGAAGCTGAACACAACATAACTTCTTAGACAGAATTACAATGACGGAAAACGTTGCACCATGAACGGGCTATCACAATGATGATACAGCATTTCCATGCCTGTGAAATGATCTGAATGATTTGGGCTTATTTTCTGCATTTTTAGCACTGAAAAAAATTATTCCCAGACGATGAATGCTTTGAGTACAGGATTGGTTTCTGGTGGGTATAACGTTCCCGGAACCGTTTGGTGGACATCGCAACACACAGAAGAACGTACACGTGCAGTTTGTTGCCACCTTCTAGACTCTGAAAATGGTCGATCAGTGGCATTACGGACATGATAGCTTCATACCGAAACTCCTAGGAAGTAGCGATTATCGAAACCTCTCCCATTTTTGTGGTGTGGACAGATATTTGGTGTAACGATAATACTGTTTTTATAATTCTTGAAAGGAGGCTGATTGCTCGCCAGCATATGGTATGAAAACCAAACACTGTTGCGACATCCTTCTTGGCCAAGATTATTGATGGCAAATTTGAGCAAATCAATGCAACATCCCATACTACAGCTCACATCACAAACGCCTTGAGTAATGCATGTATCCTTGACTGGCGTCTTCGGTATCTTTCTTTGTTCCACATGCAGCATGTCTGGAATGCGATGAGAAGAGATGTACTTTCATATCAGTCTCCAGCAACCATTCTTCATGAGCTATGTATTTCAGACATGGCAAGAAAATCCTGAAGATAGCATTCGTTGGTTGTCCGATACAATGCCAAAATGAGTAAAAGAGAATACTCGTGCCCGTCGTGTTGACGACATAAATCGGTTTCGAGTGGTACCAAAGTTTAGCTTTATAATACTCAATGTGTGATGAACGTCTTCAAAAAATTTTATAAGTATGGTGCCGGTGCTTGACGTTGCAAATATCTCTGTCAGCGTTCGTTGGCTATCAAGATACCGCCATCTTGCAAGGACGTGATGTGAAATCTTAGGATGAAAATACCGTCAATGGACGTGCCGCGGTGGATACAACTGTTGCCGTCAGATCACATAAGTTGACCACTATCGAGCGTGACCAGTGCTTGGATGAGTGACCGTCGACCTATGAGCCAATGTCCTGGATTCAGTTCCAAACCTCTCCGCAGTGTCTCGTGAAGTGAGGAGAGGGAAAAGCTGCCCTTTTTAGACGGCTGGATGTGCCCTTCGGGGTCTCCCAGCCACTCACGCCGTACTTTACTTTACTTTGAATATACCTGCTGCTCACATGATCTGAATATGTCACGAGTGCGAGGGATATATGCTCCATATTCACATCCTATCAATGTCTACTTTCTGTTATCGTTAACTCTTAATGCAATAACAGTAGTGAATCTTCTATTTCCTACTTCTTATCTCGCACGTTTAGCGACGAAGAGTTTAGTAGAACGGAAATACAGCTCTACTGGAAGACAATAAGTTCGGTCACCCCAACTTTGGGAAAACTCTTGATCAAGACAGTGATATATAATAATCCCAATTCAGTTGTACTTAATTAATTATTGCTTTTCCTGCTTCCACTCTCTTGGCGCATTCTTACAAGAGATTTACATTGTATTAGTTGACGACAAGGTTAAATTGCCTTACTTAAAGTAGTGACATGGCTTCAATCTGATAGTATGAAAGAAGAATCGACTATATGCCTAAATCGCTTTCTTATTTGGTCATGTGGTGGTTCTGAACATACTGACTCAGTGATCAACTGAAGCTATACTTCAAGTACAATTTGCATTTTGAACAATTGCCCCCATGCACGAATCGCTTGGAATACAGTATCTCTGAAACTAGGCGATTCAGACTGTTCTTGCGCTTTGACCATCATTGGAACTGTTCATAAGCACTTTCGTGTCCGAAGCGGTATGCAGCGCATTGTACATACTCCCGTAGTATCATTCACACATAGATGAGTAGATGACAAAGGGTAACAGACTGACTCTATATTTCTAGATTTCCGAATAGCATTCGACACGGTACCCCACTGCAATCTTTTAACGAAGGTACGTCCATACGGAATAGGCTGCCATATGTGTGACTGGCTCGAAGACTTCATAAGTAACAGAACCTGGTATGTTGTCTTCGACGGCGAGTATTCATTGGACACAGTGGTAATATCACGAGTGTTCCATGGAAGATTGATAGGACCATTACTATCTTCTATATATAGATCAGTGATCTGGTAGACAGGGGGGGGGGGGGCAGTAATCTACGGTTGTTCACGGATGATGTTGTATAGGAATGTGTCGATGTTGGGCGACTGTAGGCTGATACAAGATGATCTAGACAACATTTTTAGTTGGTGTCATGAATGGCAGCCGGCTCTTAATGTAACCAAATGTGACTTATGCGGATGAGTAGGAAAAACAAACTTGTGATGTTTGGGTACAGCATTAGTAGTGTCCTGCTTGACACAGTCACGTCATTTAAGTATCTGGGCGTAACGTTGCGGAGTTATATGAAATGGAACCAGAATGTGAGGATTGTGGTAGGGAAGTCGAATGGCAAACTTCGGTTTATTTGGAGAATTTTAGGAAAGCATATGGGATGCTAGTGTGACCTATTCTTGAGTATTTCTCGATTGTTTGGGATTGGTATCAGGTCGGATTGAAAGAAGACATCGAAGCAATTCAGAGGCGAGCTGCTATATTTGTTACCGATAGGTTAGGTCAGCATGCAAATTTTACGGATACGTTTTGGGAGTTCAAGTGGGAATCCCTGAACGGAAGAAGACATTCATTTCGAAGAACACTACTGAGAAAGTTTAGAGTAACGAAATATGATACTGGCCGGCCGCGGTGGTCTCGCGGTTCTGGCGCTGCAGTCCGGAACCGCGGGACTGCTACGGTTGCAGGTTTGAATCGTGCCTCGGGCATGGGTGTGTGTGATGTCCTTAGGTTAGTTCGGTTTAAGTAGTTCTAAGTTCTAGGGGACTTATGACCTAAGATGTTGAGTCCCATAGTGCTCAGAGCCATTTGAACCAATATGATACTGACTGCAGAAAGATCCTACTGCCGCAAACATACATTTCGCATAGGGACCACAAAGATAAGATACGTTTTTCCCTCGCTCTATCTGCGAGTCGAACAAGAAAGGAAACGCCTAGTTGTACAAAAGGGTACACTGCGCCACGCACCGTGCGATGGCTTGCGGAGTATGTATGTAGGTGTAGATATATTTGAGAAACGCTTTACTGTCTTCCTCGGTCAAATGTTAGACACTTCAATGTATCGAAAACAACAGCATCGGTGGGAAGAGGGGGAGGATGGGGGGCAGGGAGGGGGAGGGGACACATATTTTTAAAAAAAGGAAGAAAAATTAGGATTTATCATTTCGTCGACGTTGGGGTAGAAAGAAGAGTGCTAAGTGGCGGAGGGGATCGAAATGTCATTTTCAAGAAAGCATTCCAACAATGGCTTCAAGATAATACCTAAATCTGAATTATCGAACAGGGATTTGAAACGCCACTTTCCAGTATACCTAGTCAGTGACTTATCACTTAGCCGCAGCGCTAACCTTTTTTTTTTTCTTTTTGAGCTATAAGAGTAATGAAATTGACCGAGCGAGGTGGCGCAGTGGTTAGCATACTGGACTCGCATTCGGGAGGACGACGGTTCAATCCCGCGTCCGGCCATCCTGATTTAGGTTTTCCGTGATTTCCCTAAATCGCTTCAGGCAAATTCCGGGCTGGTTCCTTAGAAACGGCACGGCCGATTTCCTTGCCCATCCTTCCCTAATCCCAGCTTGTGCTCCGTCTCTAATGACCTCGTTGTCGTCGGGACGTTAAACAGTAATCTCCTCCAGTAATGAAATTCCTTGACAGCCAAGCACTCTTCTTGTGTAAGACAAATAACTTGAGGAAAACGGTTTTATGGCTTACAAATAGACAAATAAGCAGTATTAACTTCATTCTTGCCTTTGTTAATTTCTTTAGCGTCGGATTTCGGTTGGATTTGAGCGTGTCTTTTAATTGTAACAGCTTGCCTCCCCCTAGCTTCAGTAACACTTTTATTGTGCTTAAGACATTTAGTTAGGACTACGAAAGTCCCTGCTCCTTACAAACTTTGTCATCATTGTGAAGTGTTTTTCGATAATTATCAAAACTTTTGTTTGTAGTTGCCTCTGGTTTGCATCCTGAAGTTACAACGTCAAAACCGCTAACGTTCTACAAACTGAAAACTGTTCACAACACCTGACAGTGTTTAGAAAGACTAGATTAAATACAGTTTGTTGCTGTTAGAAGTAGTTCACTTTGCAGCAAACTGAAGTTAAGATTTCCTACGAGTTAGTACGAGCAGAGATTACACATGACGACAGAAATAAATTAATCGTCGCTTCAATGAAAAATGGTTCAAATGGCTCTAAGCACTATGGGACTTAACATCTGAAGTCATCAGTCCCCTAGAACTTAGAACTACTTAAACCTAACTAACCTAAGGACATCACATACATCCATGTCCGAGGCAGGATTCTAAAGCCGGCTGGGGTGGCCGAGCGGTTCTATGCGCTACAGTCTGGAACCGCGTGACCGCTACGGTCGCAGGTTCGAATCCTGCCTCGGGCATGGATGTGTGTGATGTCCTTAGGTTAGTTAGGTTTAAGTAGTTCTAAATCTAGGGGACTGATGACCTCAAATGTTAAGTTCCGTAGTGCTCAGAGCCATTTGAACCATTTGAACCAGGATTCCAACCTGCGATCGTAGCGGTCGCGCGGTTCCAGATTAAAACGCCGAGAACCGCTCGGCCACATCGGCCGGCATAGTCGCTTCCTTTGACCGATGCTTTGACTCAGGTGATACAGTGATAGAATAGCTGAAAGGTTCAAAACACTTGAGTATCACTCAAACAGATTCTTCACTCATACGTGATAGTTCGTTGTGACTTCAGTCTGCTCTAGATAAGTTGGCGAAAACACATATTCAGAGTTGGTGGAATGTATAAAACACCGTCCAGAATTGTACTAAATGTTTTCTCCGAAAATTATTTTAAGTAATTAGATCAGGAGGGCACTCGAAATAGTTCAAATGGCTCTGAGCACTACGGAACTTAACATTTGAGGTCATCAGTCCCATAGACTTAGAACTACTTAAACCTAACTAACCTTAGGACATCACACACATCCATGCCCGGAGCAGGATTGGAACCTGCAACCGTAGCAGCAGCGCGGTTCCGGACTGAAGCGCCTACAACCGCTCGACCACAGCGGCCAGCTAATCCACTCGGGGTGTAAATGGTTGCGAATATTTACTTAACTTCTTAACAATAAATAATCCCGAGCAAATGAAGAGCTTCATGAAGGATACACAGATTAGTGACCGCAAGGTCTTTGTAGCGGGGCTAAACACCAGACCATGCAAACCCACCAAAAATAAACACAAAACATATCTATTTTAAAAAGTTGATAAAAATTCTCTTTTCCCCTTCCTACTATACAGTCTCCATCCATCCGAAACTATGTAAGCGTAAACCCGACGTGGCTTAAACTCAAAGAACTAGTATTAACAGCAATTGAGATGGATCTATCCCAAATGAATTGATAAGAGACGGTTCTGATACCCAATGGTACACAAAACAGGTAAGAACAATGTTTCAGAAGCAACGAGAAAAGCATGCCAAACGTAAAAGTATGCAAAGTCTCCAAACTGACGAAGTTTTACAGAAGTTCGAAATTTAGCGCGGATTTCGATGTGAGATCCTTTCAGTAATTTCCATAGTGAAACTTTGTCTCGAAATCTGGCGGAAAATCCAAACAGATTCTCGTCGCATATACATTACACCACCAGCAAGACACAATCAGTACCTTCACTGCGTGACAGCGATGGTGATGTCACTAAGGGTAGTGTCATTAAAGCGAAGTTACTAAATACGGTTTTCCGAAATTGCTTTGCCGTAGAAGAAAAAGTAAATCTTTTAGAATTCAAATTTATAATTGCTCCCAACATGAGTAATAAAAAAGTCTATTCTCGGTGTAGCGAAGCAGCTTAGGCAAGTCTTCCGCTCAGGGAGTTACCAATTAAGTTCGTTTCAGATTACGCTGATACCTCTGTAATCGCACCACACGTAGCAATCACCTACAGCTGTTCGTTCGGCAAGTCATGCGTAACTAAAAACTGGAAAGCTGCACAGGTCACACCGATACTTGGTGTCAATGGCTCTGAGCACTATGGGACTTAACTTCTAAGGTCGTCAGTCCCCTAGAACTTAGAACTACTTAAACCTAACCTAAGGACATCACACACATCCATGCCCGAGGCAGGATTCGAACCTGCGACCGTAGCTGTCGCGCGGTTCCAGGCTGTAGCGCCTAGAACCGCTCGACCACTCCGGCCGGCACACCGATACTTAAAAAAGTAAATATGAATAACCTGCTGAATTATAGACCCATATCACAGGTCGATTTGGAATAGGATTTTGATACATATATAGTGTTCGAACATTACCTTTATGGAGTTTCTGTGAAAACCGGGGTTTAAAATCCGCTTCCTGCAGTTTGCCTCCCGCCTAACTGTCTTAGTACTTACAGTGGATCCTGATGCAGTTTGGAATTCCTGTGTAATGGTCTGGATAGATGTCTGCCTATTACACATTACGACCCTCTTCAATTGTCGGTAGTCTCTGTCAGTAAACAGACGAGGTAGGCCTGTAAGCTTTTGTGCTGTACATGTCCCTTCACGTTTCTTCACAGTGGTTAGTACAGTGTGGATGTACAGATGTACACCGGTGTCCCAAATTAAGCGACAAACCGAAATTTTATAATGCTGCGTTTATTTTTCCACAAAACAGTATAAACAGGTGATGGTAAAGTAGAAACAATGTAAAGACTACCGCAATATGCATAACGGTATACAAAAACGTTCTTCGTTTTACCTAACGTAACACACACACTTTCCGACAAATGCTTAATGTGCTCAGCATAGGGTGTTACCACGTCTGACTGTAATACAAGCCTGACAACGACGGGGTGATGTCATCAGTCTCTTGTTGAGGCAATAACGCCCATTCTCCTTGCAGAGCTGCTAGCAAGTCTTGGAGAGTGGGCGGTGGACACCAGCGTGATGCAACCTGTCTGCCTAGCGCAGCCCAGAGGTGCTCTATGGGATTAAAATCGGGAGAGCGAGCAGGCCGCGACGTAGGTGTAGTATCTTCCATTCCCAAGAAAACATCAACCACTCGTGCTCTATGACGTCGAGCATTATCGTCCATCAGTACGAAGTCTAAGTCCACACCACGTCGCAACAACCGCACATGAGGTCCCAAGGTCTCATCACTTTACTTGACAGCACTTAAGCCTTGCCAATTCTCCCGTACAATTTCATGAAGAGGTATTCGAGTGGTCAACGCAATCCCTGCAGGGATCCTCCTCGATATCGGTCTCCTTCCATAATGTTGAGAAATCGTGTTCCAGGTTCACTCCAGGTGCGAATACCTAAACTAAACTAAAATTTTGTAAAATCCCTGTGTTAAGTTGTAGCCCATATTCCAATAAATAATCTGTAAAAAGTTCAACTTCCTACCTCAAATACTTTGTGAGGAAAGATGTAATTTATAAGCGTTATTTTAACATTGCAAGTATAGGGCGTTCCGGAGCCCCTTAATGAAAGAAAAAATACATTTTCTGTTTGGAAATGAGACTCGTCCTCTATCCGCGATTGTATTGAAATATTATTTTACTTTTCAAGTGCTTTATGAATTTAGTTGTGTCACGTACCCGTATTTGGAAACGTTACTTTTCTATCAAAAGAGAGAGAGAGAGAGAGAGAGAGAGAGAGAGAGAGAGAGACAGAGAGACAGAGACAGAGGCGCTGGATTTGTACAGTGCAGTGCAGCGAGCCGTGGCGAGGCGAGGTGAGAGGTCAGCGGTGACCGCTCATGCTCGGTTACCCGCGTGTCCGGAATCCGGACAACAGACATGGCGCGAGTACGTGACCGAGCCGAGTCATATGGGCCGGACACGAGCGGCTCTGTCCCCCCGTCAACAGGCGAGCCGTGACCGGTCAAACATTGAGCGTTGCAGCATTCCACACCCGTACTCGTCAATCCGCTGGATACAATTTGAAACGAGACTCGTCCGACGAGGCAATATGTTTCCAGTCATCAACAGTCCAATGTCGGCGTGAAGGGCCCAGCCCAGGCGTAAAACTTTGTGTCGTGCAGTCATCAAGAGTACACGAGTGGGCCTTCAGCTCCGAATGCCCATATCGACGATGTTTCATTGAACGGTTCGCCAGCTGACAATTGTTGAAAGGCCAGTATCGAAATGGGCGGGAATTTGCGGAAGGGTTGCACTTATGTCACGTTCAACGATTCTCCTCAATCGTCGTTGGTCCCGTTCTTGCAGGATCTCTTTCCAGCCGCAGCGATGTCGGAGATTCGATGTTTTACCGGATTCCTGATATTTACGGTACATTCGCGAAATGGTCGTACGGGAAAATGTGTCCCATCGTCCGTCCGTCGACTATAACACCACGATCAAACTCACTTAAATCTTGGTAACCTCCCAACATAGCGGCAGCGACCGATCTGACACCTGCGCCAGACACTTGTCGTCTGCCGTGCGGGATCAGCCGAGCGGTTTAGGGCGCTGCAGTCATGGACTGTGAGGCTTGTCCCGGCGGAGGTTCGATTCCTCCCTCGGGCATGGGTGTGTGTGTTTGTCCTTAGGTTAAGTAGTGTGTAAGCTTAGGGACTGATGACCTTAGCAGTTAAGTCCCATAAGATTTCACACACATTTGTACATTTGAACTTGTCGTCTTATATACGCGTTGCCGGCCGCAGCGCCGTATTCTGTCTGTTTACATATCTCTGTATTTGAATTCGCATGCCTATAACAGTTTCTTTGGCGATTCAATGTATATATACGTCAGGAGGACGTACTTGAAAATGGAAATCTTCCGAAACAGCTATCGTAATAATCAATCAATATTTTACGCTATGATACTGGAACCTTAGTTACAATGTCCTTTCAATCATACATTTCACTGCAGGCCCAATCATCAAGAAATATTTAATAATAACTACTTGGCCTGCCATGATTAAGTGTAACTTCCTTTTGAAGTCCCATCGTAGTTTGGAAACCTTCTTCGAACGATCTCCTCTGTTACTGTAATGACATCACGTATGCAATGAACAGCCCAGGTTCTGAAGTTTAAGTTTCGAAAACTGTACTGTGGAGGTGAGTGCCAGCACTCGAATGGAGACAAAAACACATTCGCAACCCACCAGCATCAAAATATTAGCGCTGGCAACACGAAAAGAGCCTCGCTTTTGTTTTTGATTTTCTTTTAAAAACCAGTATAGATCCTAAACCACATATATTTGAAAACCGAGAGCGCTTTAAGTTGCATTGACATAATTCGAAAGACATTGTTATTGCGGACATCCGTTTCTATTTAGTATTCCCAGTTTCATAAACTTTTCACTAAAACGGCCAATCACATTGTCTTAATGACAGCAATAACTGTTTGTGGTCGCAGATTGAAATCCGTACATAACGGTAACATTTACGAGGATCATTCTGCTGCATTGTGGATGCTGAAATGCGTAATCGGCTTACAAGAACAAGTTACTCTTTTCAATTCATTCGGTTGACAGATTAATCAACTGTGTTATGCTTTGTTAATTTCAATTTACTGCACTAGTCGCTGCAGGGGATTGTCACTCGGCTTTGCCAAACTGCCCAGCTATCAGTGCGTCACCAGACCGCTAATTTAGTCCCGACAGGCAGTGGGCGAAATATAAACTCAAGTAGCCATTCAGCTGCAGCGACTCTCACTCCCGTCACTGAATTAATTAGTAATAATATTTATATTAGAGTAAGATTTAAATACGAAGAACGACCTTCAATTACTTTTCGTCATCTGCAATGAAACAAGCCCACTTTCCGAGCTGCTAAGTGATTTTCTCCGAAAAGAACGTTGAATCCGTCGTTTGTATACCCTTTTAGAGCCTGTAATCACTTGAATTACTTAAGATTTAGGCATGTGTTTACCGATCTGTATCAGTAGATACTGTGTCTTACGAGCAGGCCCTTCTACGTACTGATATATAGATACCGGGTTCGATTCCCCAACATCGAAGCCCTCTACGACGGAGAAGGTTTGGAAGAGTTCCAGTCACCCCTCAGAGGGTCAGTGATTAGCCGTTTGACTGAATAAGCTGCAAAACTGAAGTGCCTGCAGCCCAAGTGATGCCAAATCGAAGGATATGCATCAAGCTGTGATCTGTCATTACAACTACTTTTGTTTATTTATTAAATTCCAAAATAAATGTCTGCACATTCAACCGCTATGATTTCTGTTATCAAGACATCTGTGTGCAACATACAAATGGAAAACGAATTGTTTAACACTCACTATTTATTGATTTCCACAGCAATTCCAACTCACTATGGTAAAAATATGATGATTTCTGCCAGTGAGCCACAAGAAATATTCCACAGATCACAATCTTGAGGATGTCGATGAGCTCACACTTTTGTGAATTTCAGTATCTGGTATTTCATTAGTTTTAAAGTCAGTTGACTACTTGAGCTGATGGCACCTTACTGCAATTTTTACACACAAAAAAGGTATTCACGATGTTACACCAATTTTACATCGAAAACCAGTATTTTCTTTTGATACCACGATAAAACTTAAAAATATTGAATGTATTTTCTTCGCTACTGCCTTATAAGACCTATCGTAGCTTCAAATGTTTGCCTCTAGCCTGTTTGATTCAAATGGCTCTGAGCACTATGGAACTTAACGTCTGAGGTCATTAGTCCCCTAGACTTAGAACTACTTAAACCTAGCTAACCTAAGGACACCACACACATCCATGTCCGAGGCAGGATTCGAACCTGCCACCGTAGCGGTCGCGCGGTTCCAGATTGTAGCGCCTAGAACCGCTCGGCCACTCAGCCCGGAGCCTGTTTGGTCCACAAGGTCATGTTGCCATGGTAGTCGAAACATTTATGGAAAAGGAGTACGGGCGATAGTAGAAAGAAGAAGGGGAGGGAACCAATATGGGTTTAGACCACGAAGATCGACAGCGGATCTAATTTTCAGGGTAAAGCAGTTCCAAGAGAGACTCTACGTATAGTAAGGATTTAGTATAGCTGTTCCTGGATGTTGAGAAGGCACATGACAATGTGAAAATGAGACCGTACTGAAGAACGCTTCAGAAAATGGGAAGTTGAAGGCCGGCTATGAGAAGAATGAAGGAAATGTCTCAAGGAAGTGTAAGTTGTGGCCGGCCGGAGTGGCCGAGCGGTTCTAGGCGCTACAGTCTGGAACCATGCGACCGCTACGGTCGCAGGTTCGAATCCTGCCTCGGGCATGGGTGTGTGTCACGTCCTTAGGTTAGTTGGGTTTAACTAGTTCTAAGTTCTAGGGGACTGATGACCTAAGAAGTTAAATCCCATAGTGCTCAGACCCATTTGAACCATTTTTGTAAATTGTGTGAAAGTAGGAGGAGAGAAGATAGACTGGTTTGAACAGAACAAAATGGGATGAAGCAAGGGAATGCACTTTTCACTCCATTTTTCATCATCGTTACGAATAAGATAGCGACATGGATCGCAGCTTGAATACGAGATGAAGATATGACAGTAACGCCGTTTTCAGACGTTTTAATGCCGGAGGAAGCGGAGAAGGAGAGGTACAACAAAGGCTAAGTGTATGGGACGAAGTGGTTGGACACTATGGACTGAAACTTAAAGTAAGAAGTGTAGAGTGGTGGTGAAAGTGAGGAATAAGAGGAGAATGGCAACAGATACAGGTATCACATGGCGAGTACTAAAGAAAGCACCTGTGAAGAATAATAGAAGACAGCGGGAGAAACGATTAGGTAATAAGTGAAGAGGGAAGTCAAGCCCATGGTTTCCTGCAGAGGCTAAGACCGCCGAAAGGAAAGAAAATGCTATAACGAACGTATTATACTCCTGTACTCACATAGGCATCATAAGGGTAATGAAGAAAAAAGTTAGGAAAGCGGGATACAGCCTTGTGAGAGGAAATATCGAAGAAAGAGAGTAGGACGTACTAGACCGGATAGGGACGGGGAGAGAAATATTGAAAGAAAAGCTCATCCAAGAGAGCACAGAAAATACAAGATTATGATTGTATGAGCTTGTTAGAGTAATGAGACAGGTCCACAAGATGACAGTAGGAGGCCATAGTCCTAAAGAAAGACCGAGAGACTAATGGATTGGTGGAATAAAGGAATATGTGAAGGAGAGAGAAGACTGTGGCAAAGAGAGGAACGTGGTGAAGCATACAAAAATTCACACAGACAACTAATGTATTTTATAGATCACCAATCGTCTGCACTATACTCTTGATCTTCTCTGTGTTTCTATACTTGTTGGGACAAATTTAGACAATTTAAAATAGCGGAAGAAGTAAATTATCAGAAAAACAAGCTGTATGGAACACGGTAATCTATACTAATAATAAAACTTCAAAACCTAAGACGAATCTTGATCGTGTTTTCACACGTAACATTAGCGTAGCTTGGAGAAAAGTACAGGCTTAATTTCATCAAAATTGGATCTCAGAGAAAATGATATTGTGATTACAGTTTTATCTGAAATTATTGTGTCTGTTTGTTTGTCTGTCTGAACACACTAATTTACAAACTTACTACAGGAGTTTTCGTGGGGTGTTCACAAGCCATTTTAGCGTAGCTTGGGGCAACACACAGGCTTTATTTCATCAAAATCGGAAGAAGAAAAATAAGATATTTACAGTTTCATCTAAAATTGTCTACTCAGTTTAGTATTTCGGATGTTTAATCATCATGACATAGTACACCAAAGATATAACACTGTGCGTTGTTAGTTTTGTAGTACAGCAGAGAACTAATAGATGCTGCCGTTACTTTTTTTTTAACTTAGTGACAGCTGTATTTTCGGAAGTTCACGTTGGTGACTGAAGTAAGTGCTGCGATCTTATCTACACAAGTACAAACAAACATTGAATTTACTTCGCTAGGGTATACGGATGTAATGATTTCGATTTGCGTATTAAAAATTTAACGGCGTTGCCTTGCCTGTGTACATATGCTTTATTTACATTCTTTGCTAAGAAAAAAATGGTTCACGAAGTATGCTCTGTGATATGTGTGCCAACTCATTACATTTTGATTTCGTTTTTTTTTTTTACGAATAAATATTCTTTGAAATCCTTTGTGTCTCCCTGAATATACCAGAATGGCTAAAATATTGAGGACTATACCGTCTCAAAAATCCAGTGAAGATTGTGAGGCAAGAGTCGCTAAGGCTTGAGAACATCAGGCTTTAACTAGCTCCACGGAAACTCCTTCTGATCGAGAGCACCACGCATTATCTTGCTCCTCAGAACCCTTCACTCACCGAGGCTTAAAATTACTTCTCTCCAACACAACGCCGTAGAAGCGAAAATTTTGGCTCGAAATGGTGCAGGTGAGCGAGTTTTTATACCTCGAATCCTGGTTATTCTTAACAATTTACCGTTTCACTTTAACGTGTACAATTCCCATTGACCTTTGTTATGCCTTAACCATACACAAAGTAAAAGGCCAGATGCTTCGTGTTTCAGGCTTGGACCTGAGTGTCGGTTGTTTTTCGCACTTACAGCTCTAAGTGGCCCTCTCCGGTGCTAGTGAAGCAAATAAGCTGTTTGTTACTGTCCCCAATCATACTATTTGGTACGTTATATGCAAAGAAAAGTTGTGTCAAAGATAAATTCTGTTCATACACCTTACAATAAAACAATCAGAGCAGGAGATCGAGAGAGAATTGCTCGAATTAGATGTACTCTACTGTTCAAGCTGTACATCACAGTAGTAACGACAGATATAGAAGGAAGTTGAAAGAGTGGCATTAAAAGTAAAGGTGAATTATATAACCGAGAAGATTCGCTGCCCTCAGTGAAAGAGGGGACGAATTATAGTAGCTGTTAAGGAAATGAGTAAGCTAATGAGAAGAGAATATAAACACATATTTAACCAGTGGAAGACGAAAGTAATTTTGAGCAGCACAAATGCGATTCTAGATTAACTGAACAACCCAACTGGACATCACGTGGTAGATGAAATGCAGGAATTGGTTGCAAAAATTGGTAGCAAAATAACGAATGGCGATCGAATCTAATAGGATCTAATAAACAGAGTACCAGAGGCAAAAAAAGCATTACTCGCTGAACGATGGCTACTGGTACGAGACATAGGTCTTACTTTCTGGAAGAAATTTCTTAGAATGTACGTCTGCAGCTGCACATCGCAGTGTGGACTGTTGGACAACTGGAGGAAGAAGAGGATCGAAGAATTTGATGTCTAATGCTGCAGAAGAACGTTGAAAATTAATGAAGAGGTTCCCTGCATAAGGTCGAGGACAAGAATTGTGTAAAACATTGACTTGGAGGGAGGACAGGATAGCACATCAAGTATCGGGAGCTTCTCTTCAATAACCGTATTGTTTAATCAGTAATAATTAACGGACGATATTTATATAATTTTCGATATAGTAATTAGTTTAGATTTATTAAAACTTTATGTGTGAGTTTTATACGTTCAATTACTTTCGAAATAACTCGATGGCATTAGCTATTAATTGCTTAATTAAAATCCACAATATGGCGTCTAACGAGGTGCTACCATTGACACGTCGATTGCAAGCAACTTAGTTAAAAGCTTTCCTGCCCCCTCCCCAACCAACCCATGAAGTTTGAACGCAGCTAGTTCGATGGGAGCTCCCTCTCCCTCCCCCTCCCCCCCACCCACAACGTAAGTGCCAAATCAATGCCTCTAAACAGTTCCTGACAGGCACAGGGGGTGGATGCAGCAACTAGCGCCATTGTCACTAGAAAATTGGTAACTTGCAGAGTTTGGAAGTGTCATGTCTTCTTTCTCCGAAATCATTTTGCCGCATATTCACTCGTTGTCTTTGTTTCGTTTGATCATAATGCGGTAGACATGAGTCATCCCGTGTAGGGTAAAGGAGATACGTAGATCGTTAGCACAGGGCGTCCATTCCTATCCGTTGAATAAAGATATGCTCAGCAAGTGTTGGCAAGCTGAAGAAATCAAGTATTCCTCGGTATATTAAATCATGTGGAACAATATTAATAATCAGCAAGCGAGCCGAGAGGTTATTGGTGATTCACGGCCTCTGAAGCTGCACGGTTTGCCTTATGCCGCCATTTTCTCCTCACAATTCGTAGCCAAGCGAAGTAAGGAGCTTATATCTGGAGTCCAGTTCACCACAATTCTTATCCTCTTGATGGCATCTTATTCTTTCCAACTTTCATTTGCAATACTTCTGCTTTATGCCTTATTCGGCATTCAAACGCACTATTTACGTCAGTAGCAGGCTAGGGACAGAACAAGAGTTATAGTGTGGCTAGCGACAGAGCAACAGTTATATTGTTTGTTACCTTACCTGCAATAGAGACAGTGCCAATACTCCACTAACCTTCTATACACTACTTCGTCCGTGTGCATGTACGGCACATACACTCCTGGAAATTGAAATAAGAACACCGTGAATTCATTGTCCCAGGAAGGGGAAACTTTATTGACACATTCCTGGGGTCAGATACATCACATGATCACACTGACAACACCACAGGCACATAGACACAGGCAACAGAGCATGCACAATGTCGGCACTAGTACAGTGTATATCCACCTTTCGCAGCAATGCAGGCTGCTATTCTCCCATGGAGACGATCGTAGAGATGCTGGATGTAGTCCTGTGGAACGGCTTGCCATACCATTTCCACCCGGCGCCTCAGTTGGACCAGCGTTCGTGCTGGACGTGCAGACCGCGTGAGACGACGCTTCATCCAGTCCCAAACATGCTCAATGGGGGACAGATCCGGAGATCTTGCTGGCCAGGGTAGTTGACTTACACCTTCTAGAGCACGTTGGGTGGCACGGGATACATGCGGACGTGCATTGTCCTGTTGGAACAGCAAGTTCCCTTGCCGGTCTAGGAATGGTAGAACGATGGGTTCGATGACGGTTTGGATGTACCGTGCACTATTCAGTGTCCCCTCGACGATCACCAGTGGTGTACGGCCAGTGTAGGAGATCGCTCCCCACACCATGATGCCGGGTGTTGGCCCTGTGTGCCTCGGTCGTATGCAGTCCTGATTGTGGCGCTCACCTGCACGGCGCCAAACACGCATACGACCATCATTGGCACCAAGGCAGAAGCGACTCTCATCGCTGAAGACGATACGTCTCCATTCGTCCCTCCATTCACGCCTGTCGCGACACCACTGGAGGCGGGCTGCACGATGTTGGGGCGTGAGCGGAAGACGGCCTAACGGTGTGCGGGAGCGTAGCCCAGCTTCATGGAGACGGTTGCGAATGGTCCTCGCCGATACCCCAGGAGCAACAGTGTCCCTAATTTGCTGGGAAGTGGCGGTGCGGTACCCTACGGCTCTGCGTAGGATCCTACGGTCTTGGCGTGCATCCGTGCGTCGCTGCGGTCCGGTCCCAGGTCGACGGGCACGTGCACCTTCCGCCGACCACTGGCGACAACATCGATGTACTGTGGAGACCTCACGCCCCACGTGTTGAGCAGTTCGGCGGTACGTCCACCCGGCCTCCCGCATGCCCACTATACGCCCTCGCTCAAAGTCCGTCAACTGCACATACGGTTCACGTCCACGCTGTCGCGGCATACTACCAGTGTTAAAGACTGCGATGGAGCTCCGTATGCCACGGCAAACTGGCTGACACTGACGGCGGACTGCGCAGCTAGCGCCATTCGACGGCCAACACCGCGGTTCCTGGTGTGTCCGCTGTGCCGTGCGTGTGATCATTGCTTGTACAGCCATCTCGCAGTGTCCGGAGCAAGTATGGTGGGTCTGACACACCGGTGTCAATGTGTTCTTTTTTCCATTTCCAGGAGTGTATATTGCACACATCTACGCTTCCCCACCTCTTTCTGTCCATCTCCTACTAACCTCTCACTCTATACATCTCCTCCTCCCCCATCTCCCTGTTCATATCCACATCCCCTCACGCTATATCCATCTCCCACCTTTTCCATTTTCACCTGCTCACTACAGCTCTCCACCTTCACCTACCAACTTCACCTCCCCCACCTCCCCTGTATCTCTGTCCGTGTCATTCTCCACCTCTTAACAATCTCGTCCTCCTCCTTTCTGTGACCATCTCCTCATCCTATCCCTCTCCATATACCTCCTCCTTCCCCTCTCCTTGTCCATCCTTTCTCCTCTATCCCTCTCACAGTAAGCCTCTTGTCAACCTGTCTCACCATTGCCCCCCCCCCTCTCTTCTGACCATCACCTCCTCACCCTTACTCTCTGCCCATCTCTTCCTACCACCTCTCTGTCCATACATCCTCCTCCTCTCTCAGTCCATCTTTTCCTATGCCATCTCCTCTTGCCCTTCTCTATCTTGTACTCTCTATGTCCAATTCATGCCCTGATCTCTATCTGTCCATCTCTTACACCCCCCCCCCTCTTTCTGTCCATGTCCATACGCACCGATAAACTCTCGAACGCATTCCAATACCGTCCGTCTAACATGAAATTTGTGCAGAGCAGCGTAGATGCTAGGCATTACCAACATTTTCTATCTCCGCCCTTACTCTATGACAACTAGACGGATCTTACCCCTCAGTACTTCTGCCCAGTTAACAAGTAGTACATTGAACAGATCTGAGTGAATTCGATATTAGTGGTTTAGGAGGGGATATGGTACACACTCACTCACACACACACACACACACACACACACACACAGAGAGAGAGAGAGAGAAAGAGAGAGAGAGAGAGAGAGAGAGAGAGAGAGATTCAGTCGCAGTCTTATAATGCAATGAAACCCCATGCCTGCAAGTTGGTTACGGATTGGCAAATTCCAGCAGTTTTAGGACATAATTATAGCCGGAAGTTAGTCCAGCACATCGGAAAACACAGAATCAGTGATTCAAAGAATGCTCAGTTCAACAAAGGATGACTGTGCATGTGTTAAGACATCACACAAAAAAAATTCCAAGATACCAGAGTGAACCGCGGAATGCAAAAATAGTGGGAAGAGGCAGACACTTGTATATTGAGGACGTTGGATGGAGAGTACTGTGAGATGATGAGGTCGATTCCAGAGGCATCGGGGCGGGCCACATTAAATCAGTTAGGAGAGCGGTGCGAAGAAAATGACTATTGAAATAACCAGACGTACATACCGGCAATCCGGCCGTAGCGCTGGAACATCCTCTCGACGTCGGTCTTGGAACACTGGAAGGTGTTGAGGTTCCCCACGAAGACCCGCGAGTTGACCGCCTGCGGGTCCTGGGAGTTGGTCTGGTTGCCCACCTTGCTCATCTTCATAGCGAGGTTAGGAGGCTCAGTCTGGAAGAAGGAAAATACGCACTTCACTAAGGTTACAAGCACCTAATGCTCTAACTTGAGGATCTTGCATTTGGTATAGCGTGAGAGGTGCCTGTCGTCGGATCTTTCATTTTCTCGTCACCTGTTTTCCTTTTAAAAGACACATAATAATCATTTTTACACTTATCTCTGAGATTTCTAACTAGCCACCTTCATCGCATTTCCATTCCGTTACGTTTTTAAACTGTTTTCTTAACCACTGTATCGGAAGCCTCGTCTTTGGCGGGCCGTTGGCTACCAGCTAATTACAAGCCTCGGCTACAGAGTTTGCCAAGTACTTCCTGTTTGGAGAGGAAGTCAGCCATCACATTACCTGGTGGACCTGAGTGAACAGTGCTTGTACTAGCAAGGACGTGTTTTCCACCGGAGACATGTTAGAACAAAAAGTCTGTTCTGATGAATCACTTTTGTTTAATGGGGGATCAAGCTTTTTTAAAAACTTTCGCGGCACTCAAAATTGCCAGTAAAACCCTTCCAAGTTTTTGTGCGCGTAAGTCTATGCGACTGTCTCCAGTAAGTTAGGTCGTGGTAGTGTATTTGCCGGCCGGAGTGGCCGTGCGGTTCTACGCGCTACAGTCTGGAACAGAGCGACCGCTACGGTCGCAGGTTCGAATCCTGCCTCGGGCTTGGGTGTCTGTGATGTCCTTACGTTAGTTAAGTTTAATTAGTTCTAGGTGACTGATGACCTCAGAAGTTAAGTCTCATAGTGCTCAGAGCCATTTGAACCAATTTTAGTAGTGTATTCGTCGCACACCGATATACGGGGGATAGGCAAAATAATGTGAACAGTGGTAGTAATCGGATGGTTATATTTGATGGTTAACAGTGCAGGTAAGGCACATGTCGTGCTGGAGTGTGCTTGTTCAGTACAGACTAAGCATCAGTGCAGGATGTTTACGAGTAGTGCACTCATCGTATTTGCATTCAGAGGCCGAACTCGACGAGCAAGAGTTCCAGAGAGGGCAGACTGTGGTGGCCGAAGTGGTAACCAAGACAGCCAAATTATTGAGTGTTTCAAGACCAACTGTTTCAACAGTCATGACAGCCTACACAAATCATGGAAAGACATCATCGTGTAATAGTCGGCGCAAATCAAAACTATATGACAGAGATCGTCGTACGCAAACAAGAATTGTGTCGAAACAACACAAATCTATGGCAGCTAAAATGACTACAGAGCTCAATAGCCATCTTCGACACCCCGTCTCTATCGACACTCTCCGCCGAGAACTCCATAATGCGAATATTCACGGACGAGCTGCTACACCGAAACCATTAATGACGACAACCAACGCAAAGAATCGTAAAACATGATGTCAGGAGCAGAAATCCTAGATGACGGATCATGGAAACACGTCATATGGTCCGACGAGAAAACGTTTTCGTTTTTTCCAACATCGGGCCGGGTTTACGTTTGGAGAACGCCAAAAGAAGCGTACAATCCTTATTGCTTGATTCCAATGGTTACGCTCAAAGGCAGAGTTATTGCTAACGATTATGTGAACACTTTAGGTGATCAGGTGCACCCCATGGTTCAAATGTCGTACCCCAACAATGATGCCATACTTCAGGATGATAATGCAGCCATTCACACAGCCAGGACAGTACAATCGTGGTATGAGGAACATGCAACTCAACTGCAGCGTCTTTCCTGGCCAGCATAGTCCCTGGGCTTGAACATTATCGAACCCTTTTAGGGGGTATTGGAGCGCATACTTTGGAGCAGATTTTCACCTTCCTCGTCAGTACAGTAGAGGTTCCGATCGAAGTGTTGAGAAGTGTTGAGAAGCTGTTCCGTGCCTTATTTATAAGATTAATTCATTCTCCCATGAGTTCAGTTGTCCCGTCAAAGGTTTTATCAAAAAGAGGAGGTTAGTTTGGATTTCACATTATGCCCCCGACGCTCTAATCTAGTTTTGTTAAATTGAATATGTGTAGGATTCGCACTGTGTATTTGTAATCTGCGTTTGAGTTGTATGAAGTTCAGTATATTCATTTTTCACTAGACATGTTTAACAGTCGTTTCTGGGCCTTTTCCATGTTTGCTCAAACACACTGCACATAGAGTGCAGTTATCTTGTTCAGCTAAAGACATACGAAGCGTGGGACCTCGGATTGCTGTCGAAAAATTCTCAGTAAGATGCTCGGCTTTTGAATCCACCGTGTACACACGAGTCCATACTTGGAGAAACAGTTCCATAGTATTGCCGATCACTACAAGCGTGAGACTAGCGCAAATAAGCTGTGCCTGTTTCTTTCGTAAAGCTGCTTACTCTTGTATTTTCTGGTATACTGAGATACGAATATACTGGCTCTTTATTAACCGTTGTGCTCAGTGACAAGAAAGTATGTGCTGTGTGACGACATCTGAGCGTGGGCGACATCTCTGCGTGGGCATTAGAATGTTATTCTGGCATATATATATATATATATATATATATATATATATATATATATATATGTGTGTGTGTGTGTGTGTGTGTGTGTGTGTGTGTGTGTGTGTATGTGTGTGTGTTTCACATGTACTCCAAAACCACTGGACCATTTTCAGTCAAATCTGGTACACATATCCCTGTCAGGCACCAATCGTCTTGGGGGTAAGAACCACCTACCTACCATAGTTCAGGAGACATGACGTCATAAACAACGAGATCCGTGAAAAACGGCCACATCATACATGACTTTTCCATTTATTACTCTATACTACTAACTGTACGCGGAATAGTTTTCGCTGGCAGTATTCGCATTGGCCACTGTATGCACCTGCAAAAGGATATCATGGTGCCATTCACAGTTCAGGAGACATGACGTTAAACATGTGTGAAAAAGTACAGCATTGTTCATGATGTTTAAATTTACTACTTATTTCAACTAACTCCATTCGCAACATATTTTGTAGACACTATCCAGACAGGCCACTGAATGTAGGTACAAAATTATATCACTACATGACACACAGACCAAGAGATATGACTTGATAAACACTTAGATGCGTGAAAAATTGCCGCGTCATGCATGATGTCTAAATTTATTACTTCTTTGCTACTGATTCTGTTCTCAACACATTTCGCAGATAATATATGCCGCTCAATGCACCTACACAATTAAATTATTGTCCGACACGTAGTTCAAGGCATATGACGTCATTAACACTGAGATACGTAACAAAATGTCGCGTCGTGTAATCTTTATTACTAAGACACTCCTATAGTCCAGGAAACTTACGGAAATCCCTGACACCTGGCAGTGCTTTTGACAGTTTTCAATTGCGAAGCCCACATGGGTGTACGCGAAGACAAAAATAGCCGTGTACAGAGTTATGAAGAGATGTTGCCATAGAGACGTTTACAAAATCGCGTTATCGGTACACGAAGCAGGTTCACCCAGCGTATAAAAACTAGCCGCGACCATGTTTCTTTATCAGGAAGCTGTTCTTATACATTTGTACATTACGAATATTTCTTTGTGCGGCTGTTGTACAGTTTCAAAGGTGTTTTCATGAATAAGTGGAAATGAAATGTTTTCGATACTTCACTATAAACACAGATATTTTTTCGTGTTCGTATCTAATAGAAAATTCGCAAAATCTATACCCAGGTAATTCCGGGTTTGTCAGATATTATCAGTATAATATCTGGCTTCACTCATCACTACCTCCTACAGTCGTTGATGTTTAAGAAACAACGCACACATCCCTCTCAAACGTTATATTTAAATCGTGTTGTAAGTTACCAATAATGAATGATCTTCACTGTCAATTTGAGTAGCAGTAAACTGTTAGCGACGATTGCTAACTGCCATTCACATGAACTTCACTAGTTTAAGAAGCTTCGCTTCCTGTTCTTGGCGGCATGTCATGGTTTGTTGTGTTTGTCGAGGTTTTTGATGATTTCTCACTACAGAACACACATCTACAGTAATTTGTGAAAATACCAGCGCCACATGTGTTCCCAACCACAAACGTTATATTAGGTTTCAACCACAGTTCCGCTGAAGCAATCTATGAGAATGTTTCACGTGTGTTACTATTCTAGACTCTACGTTACACTAATGCACAGGGTGGCTCATGGGATGCAGAACGTACATTTCTATTTGGTTATTATAGAGCTTAACGTATTTTTACAAAATAAAACTTATAGATTTGAACACTGCCATTACCAGTACCGAAAAGCGAAAACAAAATTTTATTTCTAAGAAAGTACACCACGCAAATGACTTCCATCAGTGTCGACGGCGTACTGATGACATTCGCGGAAGCCTCTCCTTACGTTCTCTTGAAGAATGCTCTCTGTCATTTCCCTGAAGCCACGTTTGCATCGAGATCTTCGAAGCAGCTAGCGCAAAAGCACTGCAGTTTTTATTCTGTTATTTAATCTATCCAGTCTTTGGGTGGGAAAGTATCTGTCCTACATATGTGATCCAAGCTTCCTTATGGCTCCTGCTTCATTTATAAGCTGGAGCATTTACACTTTTCGCAGGTCAAGCGGTTATTTCAGTGACAGGAAACTGGTTGATTGAGGTGTATTTAAATATTCATTTAAGCTTATAGATCAAGTGTTCGGCATAGTGAACACGGTTGTTGTTATTTAAACAGACTCTGAAAAAATGCATAAAAAATTTAAAAAAACCGCTAAAAATACAATAAAATCCAACTGTATTTAATTATGAAAATTTAATTAACATACAAAATGTTACATAGCTAGTTTCACAGAAATTTAAAAGTGCCATCATATTTATTGAAAGCATCTATTAACTGTCGCAAGATTCCATTTTATTAATATTGTGTTTAACTTTTCTTGCAACATAAGAAACATAGTTAAATAACATTTACTCTTCCAGAATAGTATTGAGTGTAAAGTACAATTTATTTCTTTTTGGAAGCATGCATCTCCAGTAATTTCTCCTGTCTTTTCGCCTTTTGTCTTATTTCTTAATTTTGACAATACAAGCCCATAGGTGGAGAAAATCTCCTTATGGATACAGGGCTGGCAGAGCAAGAAAAGAGGTACTAATAAAGCAGATGTAGGAATGGGTTAGTTTTTGAATAAATTTAGCATAGGCATTTAAACTGAACTCAATTTTACCCAAAGGGATCGTCTTTTGAAAAGTACCCAGGTTCGTTGATAAATGAAGTCAGATACCGTTAAAATAAAAGTGCCATGGGTTTATAAGCTTTATAAGTCTTTTTAACTCTCAACTTACGAGGTGACTTTTCTATACTGTATACTACGTGGTTTAAAGCCCAGATTACTTGGAATTTTTAATTTAAGTTATATAACATTTATTTTTACAGTTATTGTTTGGTGTTCAAATAAAACAATACTCTTTCCTGATTTTATTGTACTAAATGAATCCTCCAGTACTTTACTATCACACAAAATTACACGCTTTTGTGCGGTTTTTAAGTAGTACAGATAAACAAGCTGTTAGGGAACTGAATTTTACTTTACGATATATTATAGTATCTCTGTAGGAAATAAATCTTCACATAAAATTAAATTCCATGGTTTAAACTTCCACAAAGTAACTGTCCTCGTTAAGTACAAAAAGAAAGTCTGCAAAATCGAAATGTAAAATTGAATTCTAATAACGCGATCTATATTCTTCAATATAACCGCTCAGAATACATTTTATTTTAACTAATACTTCAAGTATTTTATAGTTGAAACAAAACGGTTTCAATCACAATTCTCCTGAAGATCTTTCTCTGGATGATTTTCTTGGTAGCTAGCAGACTTGTGATCAGTGCCTATTGTGAAATCGTCGTCTTCTTCGTCCATTTCTAGATACACATCTACTGTATCTTCTTCCATCCACCGACTAACAATTTCATAAAGCTTAGGAGCGTCAAAACTAACTCTTCCTGCGAACATATTTTGTACTACACCGAAGAAAACCGTAAGTAGTTTACGAGACGTGGTCAAGGGGACCTCAGCATGTGTCAGTAACACGCATGAACTCCAAACAGAGAAGGCGACGATGCAACAGACAGCAAAACATTGTAGGGTAGGTGATTTAAGAAGAGCAGGGGGAGTATAGAAGCATTCCGCCTGAACTGACCTCGGAGGGTGAGTTCGAAAATATTCGCGCGATATGAGGGACCACAACTCGTGAGTTAAGGGCTAATCGGGACAGTTTCCGGTAGACATTCTTACATGTACTCATGATCTGATAACAGCCAGGGCACTTGCAATGTCTAGCCTGCCACACGCCTCATGGAGTCCATTTCACCTGATGATAGTACATTCAATGATGTTGCGGAATTATTAGTTAGATATAAGGAATCAGTGACACAGGGATACTATGATAAATCTACGATGAAATTTACATAATTTATATTCATGAAACTAATTAATGTTCGAAAGTGCAACGGTCATTAATGACTTCGCAAGTTTGTGCTAATTTACAGGGGACAATTCCAAATGTAAATTCACTTTCTGTATCATTTTTGTGCAATGGCTGAGTAATCGCTGGTAATGTACAGTTTCAGACCGGTTCTTTAAAACTAGATATCGTTATGCTCTTTCCCATTAACAATGCACATAATTTCAGTTTACAGCCACCAGGAACGTAAAGTAGAACGCAATATATTTGTTGCAAGAAATCCATAGTGAGCGGTTGAGAGCAAGAGCAATTACAAATAACTGATGCTATTTCCATGCTGAGAAATTAATGTAATCAAATATTTTTTCCGATAGTGAGATTTTTTTGTCAAGTGCTGTACAGTCAATTCACAGCTAATTTCCTCCTGAATTTTATTTTCTGCTGCGCTTTTGCCGTAACAACTGTTGAGATACAGATTTGTTGAGGGATCACTCTCTAGAATATAGTACTGACATGGTAAAACATAGAAGCCGTAACAACTGTTGAGATGCAGATTTGTTGAAGGATTACTCTCTGGAATATAGTACTGATATGGTAAAATATAGAAGCGGGTTTTAAGGACACGAAGGGAAATGAAACGCCTTTAAGATGTACGTCAGCTGCACAAAATAAATAACAGAAGAAGAATTTAACGCTGTACATTCTTTCTAAAAGTAAAACTTGGCCAATTTAATTACTCCATGTGCGGGATGCACTTCTACTTACTTTGCATTGAAGTGGAATAATATTTATGCCATAAAGTTTTGTATTCTCTGTTGTATTTAAAATCTGAATTATATTTTTGTGTCTGTGAAAACCCAAAAACTGCTGAAGGTACCATTTTAGTGATAGAATTCGTGCGATTCAAATCGTAAGAAATCGCCAAATGTCTTAATGGTTGAATGACAATAATGTCGAGTTTTGAGAGTGGTATTAAGACTCAGAAACACCTCCGTTCCGGAGACACAGGTGCGGGCGTACGGACAAAGGAGCATTCCTGAGCGCGGAAGACAAAGCCATGTTAATTGCACCCGTGTACTCGGCGCACTGCTGGTCGTTGCCGTAAGGGCTATTTCTGATCCATTTTTTTGAGAGTATCTTGCCAAACAATGTCCCCGCCAACGCCAGGGCTCGCCCTGAGTGTGCCAGGAACGACATAAAACCCGCACCAGTTGTCCACCGTGACGCTCCGTACATCGCAGCCGTCTAACGTTTCGGCGCTCACCTCGATCATCAGGAGGCGGACGACTGGACCGCAGCCCGCGCAGATATGCCGTCGAGTTATACATGAGCAGCCTCTTCAGACTATGCAGCACGTGGGGAAGGACATAGATGTCGAAACTACTTGGCAGAAATCGCTATGCATCGATAACAATACTATGAAAAATGTAAGAACGGTTAATGCTTATTTAAAAAAGGTTCAAGTGGCTCTGAGCACTATGGGACTTAACATCTGAGGTCATTAGTCCCCTAGAACTTAGAACTACTTAAACCTAACTAACCTAAGGACATCACACACATCCATGCCCGAGGCAGGATTCGAACCTGCGACCGTAGCAGTAGCGCGGTTCCAGAGTGTAGCGGCTAGAACCGCTCGGCCACACGGGCCGGCAGTGCTTATTTCACTTGAGAAACTGACCGCATATCATCCCGTGCCACAAAAATGTATAATGCTGTTTTTGTTAATGTGTGATGCTATCAACGCTACGCATCCGACATCATGCGCTACCCAACATATTCCAAAACACCGCGCATAAAATTAGATTTTGTTCCCTGTAGCAGGTAAAAGAAGGGAACATGTGTTAAAAATGCTCCTATCGAAGCAAAAATAAAAAGGCGAATATGCTAAAGTTTATTTAAAGACTCTGAGTGAAAAGTATTAGCCTCCTCGTTTACCTTCCTCAGCAGTTTTAAAAATTTTCCCAACAATTTTAGCGTGGATTTCAGCACTTTCGTTTAAAGGGAGAGGAGGAGACAGTGGCAGTGGGAAAGAGACGAAAAGTAATAAATACTGGAAGATAGTAGACAGTGGTTATGGTATAAAAAGAGCGAAGGACACAGTGGCAATGTGAGCGGAAGAGGTGACACAGTAGAAATGGATCTTAGTTGACAGTGACAGAACAGTGGTAGGAAAAGAGTGAAGTAGACAGTGTCATAGGACAGGAATAAGCAAAACATAGAGTCTATGATAACGACAACGAGGCAAAGAGAGATAGTGACAGTGAAAACAGAGGGCAGTTGTGGGAAGGAATGAGCCGACAGTAGCAGCGAGACAGAAAGAGAGAAGGTGAGAGTGAGAAGGATAACAGGCAGCATTAGTATGACAGAACGAAGGAGACTGCGGTTGTGAGACGGGAGACAGTGACACGAACAGATAATGACAACGAGATGGTCTGAATGAGTGAGAGAGATTGAACAAATGGGAATGGATGGGCATGAGCAAGTTACAGCCATGGACAAATGGTGTGACCGAGGTAGAGTTAGCGCAGCTTGTGGGACTGACAGGTGACTTGCGTGTTAAAAAGATCGCTAATTTGTTCGCATGCTAGAATTTGTGGAAAATGTTTTAAATGTGTCGAAGAAGACAGAATTTTTCAATAAACACGAGGATATTCGCCTTTTTTGATGCTCCGATAGGAGCATCGTTCAACTGGCGTTTATATTGCTTCAACTGAGGTTCGTTATGATGGAAAATTCTTCGGCCTCAGTCGAACATAATCTTCGTTAGGTAAACAGGCAGCATTAGTATGACAGAACGAAGGAGACTGCGGTTGTGAGACGGGGGACAGTGACACGAACAGATAATGACAACGAGATGGTCTGAATGAGTGAGAGAGATTGAACAAATGGGAATGGATGTAGCCGCGTGGTCAAGGACGTCTGGTCACGGTTCGCCCGGCTCCCCCCGTCGGTTATTCGAGTCCTCTCTCGGGCATCGGTATGTGTGTTTCTCTTAGCGTAAGTTAGTTTAAGTTAGATTAAGTAGTGTGTAAGCCTAGGGACCGATAACCTCATCAATTTGGTCCCATAGTACCTTACCACAAATTTCCAAATATATATTCTTCACACTGTAGACCACCGAGTCCTGCAGTAGCCGAAATCGTGGTTTGTTGTTTCGATGTCATTCAAACACTCTCAGTCAGGTGTGTAACACATTATTAATTCATTACTCCTCTGTAAGACTATCTGATGACATTTCCATTCTCCGTGAACTCCAGGATCTCTCCTTCTCAATGACCCTTTTAATGATCATAGATGGAAATGATACTCAACCAAAGATAGATGAAGGAAATGAGGAGTAACACAAATGAGATGATCGATAAACTTAACATCAATATAGGAGACCTTACAATACACAAAGCTAATTAAATCTTCTATCTTGGAGGCAAAATAACACTTCACGGACAAAGCAAGGAGAATAGCAAGTTCGGACTAGCACAGATAATGGGCACAAGAAGTCTCTGAGAGTCATGGGCTGTGCGGCTGGTCCCGGCGGAGGTTCGAGTCCTCCCTCGAGCATGGGTGTGTGTGTTTGTCCTTAGGATAATTTAGGATAAGTAGTGTGTAAGCTTAGGGACTGATGACATTACCAGTTAAGTCCCATAAGATTTCACACACATTTGAACATTTTGAACAGTCTCTGAGAATCAGACAGCGACCTTAATTTTAAGAAGAAACTTCTGAAAATGTACGCTGTTTGCGCGGAACTTACGGAAGTTAATTTTGGAGAACCTCGGAAAAGCAGAATATGAACTTCTTTGAGATTCGGTGTCACAAAAGAATGCTGAAAATTGAGTGCACTTGCAAGATAAGAAATGAGGAGACTCTTCGCAGAATCTGTGACGAAAGGAGTATTTGAAAAGCACAGACTAGAAGAGGGGCCGGAACAACAGGACACTTGGTACGACAACTGTAAATATAGCGCGCAATACAATTAAGGAAGCACTTTTTGAATCAGCGTAATTGTCTCCCGTTGCGACGTATAAGTTTGAAATTTCATTAAAAGGTGTCAACAACGTGCCTCTGTATTGGTGCGAAAGCGTGGCGCGCTGCGACGCTACCCTCGGCATCCGCGCCGGTTCAAAGATGATGATGATGATGATGATGATGTTGATAATGATAGTTTGTGGGGCTCTCAACATCGTGGCCATCGGTGCCCGTGCAAGTTCCCATTCTTTCCAGTTCCAGTCTTGTCACATCCCGAATGATAAAGACAACAGAAACATCACAGTTCCAGGGCGGAGATGATCCCCGATCCGGCTGGGAATCGAACCCGAGACCCCGAGATCCAGAGCCAGCAACGCTAGCCACTTTTTTTTAATAAACGCATTTTTTTCGTTGCATTTGTTCGGGGTGGACGTCCCATGACACTCGTTGACGTTCTTCGTTGATCCATTCACTCAGTTTTTTTTTATTATAGAGGACAGCTAACCCTCTGACCGAACACATATGGATATTGTGCCTCTTTTTTTGGACACGTACGAAAGAACAGACACCACTGATGACCTGCAGCCGCCTAGAACGAAATTAGAATTATATATTAATACCTTCAGCTACTCACGGGCGTAGATATCTATCAACGGGGACAGGTGAAAATGTGTGCCACGACTGGAAATCGAAACCGGAATCTCCTGCACAGGCAGGCCGGAGTGGCCAAATGGTTCTAGGCGCTACAGTCTGGAACCGCGCGACCGCTACGGTCGCAGGTTCGAATCCTGCCTCGGGCATGGATGTGTGTGATGTCTATAGATTAGTTAGGTTTAAGTAGTTCTAAGTTCTAGGGGACTGATGACCACAGAAGTTAAGTCCCATAGCGCTCAGAGCCATTTGAACCATTTCTCCTGCACACATGGCAGCCGCTCTATCCACCTAAGCCACCGAGGGCACAGAGGATAGTGTGCCTGCAGGTACTATCTCGCGCACGCCTCACGCGAGACCCACATTCTCACCTTACATGTCCACACACTACTTTCGCAGTGTCCCTACCCAACACACTCATTACTTGTGGAAAAGATTCTTACCAATTCCCGTAAGAGTTCGGGAAATTATGTGTGTATCCGCACAGAAGAGGAAGGTCATGGCCGGTATTGCCAGAACTTTATACTTATATGGTGTCTGTTCTTTCGGACACGTCCAAAAGAATGGACACCATTGATGACCTGCAGCCGCATAGAACGAAATTAAAATTATATTTTAATACCTTCAGCTGCTCACGGGCGTTGATATATATCAACAGGGACGTGAAAATGTGTGCCCCGACCGGAACTCGAACCCGGGATCTACTGTTTACATGGCAGACGCTCTACCCATCTGAGCCACCGAGGGCAGAGACGGCTGCAGCTCATCAATGGTGTCCATTCTTTCGGTCATGTCCGAAAGAACAGACACCATATCAATATAAGTACATACTTCTGGCAATATTGGCCATGACCTTCCTCTTCTGTGCGGATACACACATAATTTCCCGAACTCTTACGGGAATTGGTAAGAATGTCTTCCACGAGTAATGAGTGCGTTAGGTAGGGACACTACGATAGTAGTGTGTAGACATATATGGTGAAAATGTGGGTTTCGAGGGAGACGTGCGCGAGATAGTCCCTGCAGTCGCACTATCCTCTGTACCCTCGGTGGCACAGATGGATGTCGTGTGCCATGTGAGCAGGAGATCCTCGGTTCGAGACCCATTAGGGGCACCATTTTCACCTATCCCCGTTGATATATATCAACGTCCGTCAGCAGGTATTAATATATAATTCTAATATCTAACACGCTGTGCTACCGTGCCGGCGATTACTAGACCACGAGCTGCGGACACGATTCAAAGAGCAACGTGTCAACAAATACAAAAAAAAGGCCAGAGTCCAGAAATCCACATGAGGTGTGAGGTGGGTTAATGATTTCACATTGATACCAAATTTCGCCGCGCTGTTTCACAGTGCCGCCGTCGATGTGCCACAAGATGGAGAGGCCGTTACCAACATTTCGCGCATGATTCAACCGCCTCTCCGATGACGCCCAACGTTGAAATCACGTGGTTTTCTTGTGGGTGGCCGTGCAAAACATTTCAGACACACGGTCGCTCAGAATCGACACGTAAGGGCTCCGAGGGGTGGCATACAGGTCGTCAATAAAACCATCCCTTCCACTGGGGCGTCGATTCCCACATATTTCGCAGTAGGAAACGACAGTTCGCAGTGCAGTGAGCATCACGACGACATTCTTGACGACGTTTGAGATCGCTGACACCCCGAGGACGATTTAGTCCTGCTCTAAGGACACGGCGGGCCAGCTACTGCACTCAAAATGATCTCGCATCAATACGTCCGCAATTTCTACTGTGGTCCACATGGTGAGACCACTAAGGCTCGTTCACAACCATCCTACGAAATTTAAAGGGTTCTTGTGCTTCTTCAGCCCTCCAGTTTCGCATCCTCGGGTGGCGTGAGCACGGAAAAGTGCGACACAGACATATACGTGAATAAAACGCCGAAGGTTCCACTAACAAGGGAACCTCCCCATCGCACCCCCCTTAGATTTAGTTATAAGTTGGCACAGTGGATAGGCCTTGAAAACTGAACACAGATCAATCGAGAAAACTGGAAGAAGTTGTGTGGAACTATGAAAAAAATAAGCAACATATATAAACTATGTAGTCCATGAGCAAGATAGGCAACATCAAAGATAGATTGAGCTCAGGAGCGCCGTGGTCCCGTGATTAGCGTGAGCAGCTGCGGAACGAGAAGTCCGTGGTTCAAGTCTTCCCTCGACCGAAAAGTTTAATTTTTTATTTGCAGACAATTCTTATCCGTCCGTCCGATGCGAGGTAACTGCGCCGTAGTATGGGGACGCTACACCTAAAGAAACATCGAAACATCCACAAGAAAACCAAAATCGGGCAAGGTAGAAGAATCTTTTTACACATTTGCCAAGTGTACAAGTTAGGTGGGTCGACAACATATTCCTGTCATGTGATGCCCATGCCGTCACGTGTCGTATAGAATGTATCAGACGTGCTTTCCTGTGGAGGATTCGGTTGACCTTGCGATCAAATGTTTTCGGTTTCCATTAGAGGCACGTCCTTTCGTCTACTAATCGCTCGGTTTTGCGGTGCGGTCGCAAAACACAGACACTAAACATATTACAGTGAACAGAGACGTCAATGAACGAACGGACAGATCATAACTTTGCGAAAATAAATAAAGTAAATTTTTTACTCGAGGGTAGACTTGAACCAAGGACCCCACATTCCGCAGCTGCTCACGCTAACCAGGAGACCACAGCACTCCTGAGCCCAGATTATCCTTGATGTTGCCTATCTTTGTCGTGGACAATTAAGTTTGTATATTTTGCTTATTTTTTTCATAGTTCCACACAACTTCTTCCAGTTTTCTCGATTGATCTGTGTTCAGTTTTTCAAGGCCTATCCACTGTGCCAACTTATAACTAAATCTGAGGGGGGTGCGATGGGGAGATTCCCTTGTAAGAACACCCTCGGACTCAACAGTTAACCTGTTTTGAGCATCTTAAAAATGTAGACGAGCAGACAGGAACCTGTGACGGGAATCATTTGCGCCTGCAGGTAGTTGTCACTGCTACTCTTGCGCCTGTTAGTATGCCATCCAGAATGACACCTACGACTTCGTCACAGGTCATCTCTGTTCAGGTACATTTCTAAAGGCACCGTATGTGTTCCCAGACTTGGTGATGTTTGGACGACTCTGTCCTGTTTTATTCGCAACCGTCTGTGATTACGCCAGACGAGAGCGCTAACAGGAAGTCTGGAAAAGTATAAGCATCATTTGTTGTTTCGGATCGCGTTCCGTTTCTTCGAATGGTTTTGAAAGGTCCCTACGGGTTTCACCCTGTACACCAGGGCAAGATTCGCGGTCTGCACTGCGCTCCAAAGGGGTGTGATAACGTTGAGTCGGGCTGTTGGTGCAAGATGTTCTAACAGTAGGGTGGAATCGTCCGCGGAGTGTTGTGGGGCGGCGGGTAAAATTTATAACTTTAGCTGTTGTTAGTTCGCCGTCTTTGTCACGCGAGCCTGGCAACTATTTTTGTGGTCAGCCATAAAGCGAAGGAGAACATACTGACCATAGTTCCCAGTCTGCACGTCCACATTCTGGTCCAGCCCACTGAAAGATGTGTTTATATTCTCTTTCTACTTCGCGGGATCAGGACTATGATTATAAATGAGGTAAAAGTCCACGGCTTGTCTAACTTCAATCCCTCTTTTTTCTATTGACATTGTTTTTGTGCTTTTGAATTTCTATGGCCGCCCTATACATCGTTGCATAACAATTATTAAATCTTGCCAAAACAAGAGTGTCAGACAAACGGATTTCATGGTTTCCGGGCTCTAGCACGTGATCTGCTATTGCTGATTTATCCGTCAAGGAACACAAGAGCAATGGTCGTGTCGGCAAGACGGATAAATCAGCAGTAGCAGATCACGCACTAGGACCCGTAAACCCCCCAATCTGTTTGTTTTACATTGTTGTTTTACCAACTTCAACTAATTATTCAAAAATGGCTCTGAGCACTATGGGACTCAACATCTTAGGTCATAAGTCCCCTAGAACTTAGAACTACTTAAACCTAACTAACCTAAGGACATCACACACACCCATGCCCGAGGCAGGATTCGAACCTGCGACCGTAGCAGTCCCGCGGTTCCGGACTGCAGCGCCAGAACCGCTAGACCACCGCGGCCGGCAACTAATTATTAAAAAAAATTTAAAAAATTGATCTAATTAATACGGGACTTACCATCTGAGGTCATCAGTCCCCTAGAACTTAGATCTACTTAAACCTAACTAACCTAATAATATCAAACACACCCATGCCCGAGGCAGGATTCGAACCCTGCGACCGTAGCAGCAGCGCAGTTCAGGACTGAAGCGCCTAGAACCGCTCGGTCACAAAGACCGAGTGAACTAACTATTATGCAACAATGTGCAGAGAGGCCACAGAAATTCAAAAGCACGAAAAAATTTAAACGAAACGGATGAAGGTTGAAAGTTACACAAGTTGTGGGCTCTAGTGCTAAATAAAGCAAACAGTGCCAGCTCTGCCCCTCTGCATACCCCATAAGCGTTCTTCGGCGCGACGCCGAGATATTAGGCAGCAGTCTGATGACGACACGAGCCGATTGTTGCGTGGATAGGTATATAAACAGTTCGGCTTGCTGAGCTTCTTTGAATCTTAGCAGCTTTCTGAATCGTTGAAGACTCTGATGAAATCTTGGAATGGAAGACGAAACATAAGGCAGAGGATTATGTCTTAGAGCACGGCCTTGTGCCCATAAATAAAATATCATCGAGTAATACACTGTCTGACAAAATGAAAGCACCTGGAGGATATGGTCATACGTTTACTGTAACTTCATACACATACACACCGTAGGCGCGTAAGTAAATGATTTAGAGTTGCAATTCTTAGCCGCGCGGGATTAGCCGAGCGGTCTGCGGCGCTGCAGTTATAGACTGTGCGGCTGATCCCGGCGGAGGTTCGAGTCCTCCCTCGGGTATGGGTGTGTGTGTTTGTCCTTAGGATGATTTAGGGTAAGTAGTGTGTAAGCGTAGGGACTGATTACCTTGGCAGTTAAGTCCTATAATGTTTCACACACATTTGAAATTTTTTTTGCAATTCTTATGACAGGTAGAAGGCAACAGGAGTTCTTTACTGTTGTCACCAAGCCCGGTAAAGTATATAAAGCCCACGAACAGCGTCAGATGTAGAATGATCACTGTGACGGATATGGTGATGCCGCATAGTCGTTTGGGACAATCAGAGCTTGCCAGTGTGTGAAAAGAGCCTTCGAGGGTCTCCATTTAACCTGCTGGTCGAATCGTGCGATATCCAGACTTGTTGTCCGTTCAGAAGTGAAAGCTCAAAAAAGTGGTTCAAATGGCTGTGAGCACTATGGGACTTAACAGCTGAGGTCATCAGTCCCGTAGAACGTAGAACTACTTAGACCTACCTAACCTAAGGACATCAGAAACATCCATGCCCGAGGCAGGATTCGAACCTGCGACCGTAGCGGTCGCGCGGTTCCAGACTGTAGCGCCTAGAACCGCTCGGCCACTCCGGCCGGCGGCTGACATGCAGTGACCAGTTTTCGTCCAAAGCGCTGGGCGACTTCATACGTCTCGGCTGGTCAGCGGTGACAGGATCGGGGTGAACATTCTGCAATGTCCTCAAACGATTTTTACCAACTGTTATGTAAAAATATTTCATTTTTGGTTCACTTATAGCTTTACATGTCAGGTTGGTGATGATGATGGTGCGCTCATCATTTCGATAATTGTCGTAGTTATTGTGACATTTACGTGAAAGTAAGACAATGCGCGAAATTCGAAAAAGTGTGCAATGAAAAATAGAGATCGCTAAGATTTTGCGTTTGGTGCATATTACATCGTATGTTGTTTTGTATGAAATTTAGCTGACATATTGAATTTTTCTTTAGGCTTGGGTACAGGTATCTATCTGTCACCAATCTCGAGAAAATTAATCTGAAGTAACACACTCATTCGCGATTGCAACATGGCAGCGATAAATATTTCATAAATGGTTTCAGATATCGACATGAGACTTTGGCAAATGATAGGACGCACAGCATTTTACCGTATGATTATTATGTAAAACTCCCATAACTACAGACTCTTTTGCTGAAAGAATGTAACTTTTAAGGGCCATTGATAGCTGCTGAAACAAGAAATGCTGTGGGTTTTGGGACAACATGTGTGAAGACATTGCATATTCTTTTGTAAGAAGGATGAGCTAATTCATAAGTTACTGACTTTCCATTTCCTTAGTTCCTCACTTAATTTAATAAACCACTGTTTCAGGATTCTATCGCAAGTGTGTCTGCACAAAATGTTAGTGAAGTGAGTGTAAACTCCGCTGTGTTTTGGCAAAAGAAGCAATTTTGGACATTAAATTAGAGGAAGCTCAGCGTTAGTCGTAATATTGACGGTTTATTGACAGCACAATCGAATTTCAATCACATCGTGATCATCTTCAGTGTTGTGGTGTACAAATTAAACTCATAGGCACTGAAGTCAAGTTATTATCAGTAGCCAAAACTTATGAAACGATCACGAGTTATTGTGACCATTTCATAAGCTTTGGTTACTGATAATAACTTGACACCAGTGCCTATGAGTTTAATTTGTACACCACAGCACTGAAGATGATCACGATGTGATTGAAAATCGATTTTGCTGTCAATAAACCATTAATATCACGGTCAACACTGACCGTCTCTCTAATTTCACGTACATGGTCGTTGTGCACACAGCACTCTATGGAGTCGCCAATCAATAAATTTTGGCATGACAACCAGAGAAATTGTAGGCTTTACTCAAAATCTGTTACTAATGACACTTCTCCGAAAGTTACAAATGGTTAACAAATTAGGCAAAAATAAATCGCTGCATTTTTGGAAGAATTCTTTTTCGGTACTAACGAAAGCAGAGTTGACAGTGGATGTTTTAAAATGGTCAGCATGCAAGGGGCCCACTTATTATTTACAGAAAATATGAATGCAGTCTACAGTTTCGAATGGCTCTTCCCCTCCATCGCTTGGCATTTCCCCTACAGCGCTCTGAGCGACTCCCCACCACTGCTGCCCCCCCCCCCCCCCCCACACACACACACTTCCACAGCCCACTGCACATTTAGTGGCCATGGCATTTTGCGTGCACTGTACTACTCTACGTAATGACTGGTAGTGGTTGAGACAACTCTGATGGCACAACAGTACGTCACGAACATCCTACTTCCTTATGCGTTTCATCTTGTATGACAGTGTCCTGGTGGAATTTTTGGACAGGACAACAGTCGGCTCACATTTGGCACATGTCTCTATGAACTGTCGGCTTGATTCTGAGATACTCTCATCGGCAGTGGGATTTCCAGATCTGTCCCTGATCGATGTATACGAAACTATCTCAGATGACAACTCCCTCCCATTGCCAGAATCCATGCTGTCAAGTACTTGTTACAACACTTGTGTGACATCTTGTGTCAGGAGATGATACAATGGGATTATAACACCATTTCCAACCAAGTTGGTGTATGCATCCAGACCAGAGGGGAAAGGGGAGGAGTTAACGTCATGCTGATAAGTAGGATCCTACTGCCAAGTTCTCTGTAAATATGACTCGGTTTTGTAGTCAATGAAATAACATCGCATTACCTCTCAACCCATGAAATTTATTTCCGTTTCCTCCTCCTCTTCTGGCTACTTCACTTGTTTGTCAGGCAATTTAGTTATCCTTAGTTACAAGTTAAACAGCAGCAGAAAGCTCCTTCATTACTTAGAGCTATGCAGCTTTGGCTCATGCACATATTACTGCATGCCGTTTACCATCGTAATGAAACTCCCATGTACTGCCATCTTTCTAGAAGCACACGAACCTCGGGAAAAATTTGCAACTTAACAGAAGCCATTTACCGGCTGAATTTGATTATTACACATATTTCTGACAAAGTACTGCGAAAATCATATACATTTTCCACTGTCTGTCATCATTACGTTTGTCTTGCAACAGACGATTGTTCATTGGTTTGCTGCATTTATCATTATCGCCCTGCTTCGTTCAGATCGACTATCAATGTCACTGCAAGGCTCATGGTATGTGCAGACGTTGACAATAGTTAATACTGTGGAATAGACACGCTTCGATCCTCCGACAGCAGTTCACAAGTCTTCCACTCTCAGAGCAAAGCGAGATTTGAATGGAACTCGCTACCCGGCACTAAAGTATAACTGGCGGAAGAAGATATGTGACTCTTGTAGTGGGCTTGACGTGGCTGCTTCCAGCAACTACGTCAACCAGTCACGTAACGCGATATTGTACCAGTCCCTATGGGAACGCCTTATTGTTGCCGCTTCTCTACGGAAGACTACTATTCCACTCACAGCCTTTCTCGCTTCGCAGTTGAAAGCTGTCGACAGCGCAGCCATGTGACAGATATGTTCTTCAGCTGAGTCTACTATAGGTCGTGAGTTCTTGTATGGATCAGGCACCAGAACGCAACATGCGGTAAGCTTCATGTGGTGCCTGATACCGGTAATCCACACGTACCTATTACAAGCATAATACTAGAAAAGAATAGATTGCTACTCACCATATAGCGGAGATGTTGAGTCGCAGACTGGCACAACAAAAGAGTGCTAAACACAAGCTTTCGGCTACAAGGCCTTCTTCTGAAATAAACACACACACACACACACACTCATCACGCAAACGCAGCTCACAAACACATGAGCACTATCTCTGGCGGCCGAGGCGGCCGAGTTGCGTTGACCTATGTGTGTAAGTTGTCTATTTCAGAAGAAGCCCTTCTGGCCGAAAGCTTACGTGTTAAGCAGTCTTTTTGTTGTGCCTGTCTGCGACGCAACATCTCAGCTATATGATGAGTAGCAATCTATCCTTTTTAATATTATCGTTATTGCATCTAGGATTTTCCATTTCTGTTACAAGGTGTTACTTATTCAAAATTAACCTTTAATTGTGAAAAGGGTAAGTAACTTAAAGAAATGTTTGATACTGAATGCAGTATAGCTTCAAACTTTCTTCCTGCCTAACACTGATAGTTCGCGACGTTCCCGCTAGGTGGTATGAGTGAATAAGTTATTCCAATAGCCATCATGAAGTCGTAGAACGTTGCTGGCGTGCGCAGTGTTGTTAATGTTTTCGTGAATCCACATATGCTACTACAATTCAGAGACAATTCAGGACTAAATATCGCAATCCATCACCTCAAAGACGAACTGTTATTAATGCGCACAATCGTTTCATCGCAACTGGCTGTGCTTCACATAGCACGCTAGGTCAGGGCGTGACGCAACAACTGAACAAGTTGGGTAGTTTACATTCGTAGTCTGGGCAAGTCAACGAGACGTGCAAGCTTAGAAGTGAATATTCCTAGTGTTACAGCAGGGAAGATATTACGGAACAATCCTGTCATTCAAACCCTACACATTGGAACCGTTTGCAAGCCTTACGAGAAAGAGACAAAGAAAAACGAGCTGAGTTTTGCGTAGAAGTGATTAACAAAATGAAGATTGAAGATGATTTTCTTAGTAAAATTGTGTTCACTGACGTAGCCACCTTCCATACCTGCGATAAAATGAATCGGTATAATTTTCGAATATGCGTGGAATAGAAACCACGTCACGTAATCAAACATGTACAGGACTCGTCTACACTAAATGTTCTTGCGCTTATGCTGTAACAATATTTAGGATTCTTTCTTCATTTTCCAGTCTCCTGTAACTGGCATATCGCACCGGGACATGCTTGACCGTTAGCTAAGGCCTCAGTTCCAACAGGATATGGTGACAGAATTTATTTTCCAGCAAGATGGGGTGCCACCACATTATCGTCGTGAAGTTGTTAGGTGTCTCCTTAGTGAACCGTGATTTATTTTCAAAGAATATTGTTAAGAATTTATTCTGTTTACTAGCGATTCATCAAGAACATTGAGACATTTAATCACACTATGTAAGCATGGAAGTAGTTGCCAGGGAGTAACTGATGAAATCATAACCAAATTCCTTTTAACAAATGGGAATTTTATTCACTTTAATAGTGCCTAAAAGCATTTTTTTAAAGGAATAGATTTAAAATTATAATCAGAAACCACCCTCTAAATATCAAAGTTACAATTTATTCAGAGGCAGAAATAAACAAGTTTTGACTGTATGAGCTTTCGGGCAGAGAACCTTGCTTTTTCCCTTTTGACACGGCCGTAGTTACGACCGCTCACAACAGCCTCTGAAAGACTACACTGGTGCAAATCTGCAACACACCGGATAACTTTAAACTAAGAGTTTTAACAATTTACACAAACACACAAACTATGAGGGATGGAAATGGTACAAAACACTAACACTTAAAATATTAATCTTACCACCGAAGGTGCAACTTGATTTTAACTTCTAAGAAAAGTCTTACGGTGTAAGGATGGCAACTTTATAAACTAAAATGATCATTTAAATAAAATCCCATGAAATGCAATCTTATATAAAATTCTACAAGGTTGGCCAGACAATAGTTAAGATGCTCCACAGTACACAGATACCGCCTCTCAAGATCATGGGCAATAATATCAAAGTTTCCAAAGATCAAAACACATTTCAAGTATTAGGCCGTTACACACCAAACAATAAATTCGTTAACACACCAAATCCGACAAACATGACAGAGACAGCTACGGTAGATTAATAGGCAGATTACCGAACAACCCGAACCGCAAGTTGTTGTAACCCGCCCCTACTCCACAAGGTAAAAACGGACCACCCAATTTATAAACAACCACCTTCCTGCGGGTCGGCAAATGGAGAAGAATGGTGGGACGACCCCAAAGCAAAATGGCTGCTGACCTCAACAAGAAAACAAGTAGAATTTAACAAGAGTAAATCACATAACATATCACCAATCACTTAACTTCTAATAAACTGCGATTTCTCGGGAAGACCTGGCGCAGCACCAACAAATCGCTCTCCCTAACCGTCCGCTGCCAGCCGCTTCAACGGACGCAGGAAGGCGCGCCGATCTCCCGTCTCACGGCGTCGCATCTCGCACCGGCCAGACCGATGTCGTGGGTTGACTCCTGTTGCTCTCGTGTCGACCGCGAAGTCACTACCCCTCGCTATACGCAGCGGCCCACTGGACTCTCGTGGCGACCTCACATGCGCCGATGCTAAAGCCGGACAAGTTATCTTGTGTCTCAGTGCGCGACCGACAGACCGATCGATCCAACCGCCAATGACCATTGCCTGGGCAAACTCGAGCAGACTGGCGGTCTAATGCACAGACTCAGATGCAGGAACTAAACCCCAACCGGGCGACCACTCGCTGAGTTCTCTTCCTGGCGGAGTGGAAAGACTCTCATTTTGCCGTCTTTAAAGGTTGATCCGAACGACAGACAGACACTAACTGCCTAACAAATGCGGACGAGAGACAGACTAGCAAGTTGGGGACGACAGACTGACCCACACTGACCGATCAGCGAGTTTATTATTTTTTTTCTTTATTGATTTTCAATTCCCCCCGAAGGAAGCGGGCCGGCAGCAGCTTACTACGCTGCTCTATAGCCTACAGACTTTTTTTAAATAAAGGAAGAAGAAAGAAACAAGGAAAAACAGGCGATAAAATGACGATTTAAAGTGAAAAATGGCGTAAAATTGCGGAAAGTTAAAACAGAAAGCAAAGGGGGTAGAAAGCAAAGGGGGTGATCAGCGAGCTCATAGCGCCCCTTAAATGCACGTGAACAGGCAACCTTTCCCTTTCCCACCAGAGGGAGACACCAAAGCTGCGATTGCCACAGCCGCGCCACCGCCAGAAACGGGGGGCGACTGCTTCACACTACGCGCTACGGCGAGCTCTTAAAAACAGCTATTTTTACCACGGCTCACTTAGGAATGTGCAGACTTGGATTAGAACTGGTGGAACAATATCATGGCCACCAAGATCACCTGATTAATCTCAATGGACTTCTGTGCGTGGGACTCCATTAAAGGCAGCCTGTCTATTCCTCCCCTTACGGCAAATGTCGACGAGTTGCGACGACGGATAACACAAGCAGTTGCCACAATACATCAACACGCGCACCATAGCATTTGGCAGGAAACTGATAACACGGGGGAGATTTGTCGTTTTACAAGACAGTCACACTGAACATTTGTAAATAATACTTAACGGTGTACTTCATTTAGTTCAAAATGGTTCAAATGGCTCTGAGCACTGTGGGACTTAACTTCTGAGGTCATCAGTCCCTTAGGACTTAGAACTACTTAAACCTAACTAACCTAAGGACATTACACACATCCATGCCTGCGGCAGAATTCGAACCTGCGACCGCAGCGGTCACGCGGTGCCAGACTGTAGCGCCTAGAACCGCTTGGCCACTCAGGCCGACACTTCATTTACTGCTGTATCAAACATTTCTATAGATTGCTTACCTTTTTCACAATTAAACGTTTATTTTGTGTAACTAATTTATAAACAACCTTTGGTATGATACGGGAGGGAGCTGAACATTATTTGTACTCGAGCCACATAGCGTAATTATAATTTGATATTGAATTTGCTCGCGTAGCAAGATAATAAGCTACCTCATTTTTGTTCATATTACCCATGGACTAGTAGCATCCACCTCATGTTTATAAACAGTTATGAGTTACGCATTTTCGTAACTTTTACCATTCCTGTGCACCAATCTTACCCGCAGATCACCACTTATCCAAATTTTCGAAGTGCGTGCGTCCATTTTCTCGTTGTAGTTCTTGTTTTAACAACATGTATGCGATTTTCCTTTGTATGTCTAGTTCAGGAAGCGGAAAAGTACCTTCCAGCATGCAGAGTCAGCCGTTGCAGAGCCGAGACATTGTTAAAATCGTTGCACAGAAGTTTAGAGTCTGGACTAATAAGCCAGTTACATGTTTTGTTTCAGTCCAAGCTAGTATGTGCCGCAGTCAGCATGGTGTAACTGAAGGATTTTTATGGAATAATTCGGTTTTGAGGAACCAGACGTATCGCATCCACTTCCTCACTTGCCTGCACCAAAACAAAGTATGCAGTTTTGAACTGTATGGATTTCATAAAATGGCGATATTAGTGTCACCTATATCAGGGGTGGCGTACTTTCTCCAGACACGGTAACTTGGTGTTGAGGTGCGTCCACACAATGCCTTTTTTTCTGTTCAACTTGATGCTTGATGCATGTGCTTACATTTACAACAACGCATGTATGAATGCGCTTTTCTGCATGCGTAATTTCCTCGGTATGTAAGCTGTGTGCATTTGCTCATTGCTTTCCGGGTTCTGTTGGAATCCTTTACATTGTGTATGAGAGGCCCATGTTGGTTTTGTTGTGCAGTATGTCGAGGTTGCGCTTTAAGGTGATTTATATGCAATAACCTCTGTTGACTCCGCAGCAATCACGCTGATATTTATAAGATCATCTGAATAAAAATTTGAGACGTGATTCCCTGAGTGTTAAGTTTTAGATAAAATGATAAAGGAAACACAGAAGAAGCCTACAGATTTATAAAAAGGGCAGATGAAAACCGTAGACGAATATTCATGGTCTGGAGACTTAGTAGCACAACGACTGAGGAGTCTGACATCGGAGCAACATAAAAGATTTGGTATATGTGGCCCCTCAACAAACTATTAGAAATTGAAATGGAAGACGCGGATGGTGCAAAAGATGCAAAAGTGGGAAATACAACCTCAGTGCAAGTGGAACCTGGGGTCTGTGACATTCACAAACTTGTCGAGTCCGAGATGTTAATCCATGTATAATCTGTTATGGGTAAATATGTGTAAATAACTCATTTATAAAATAACATACATATGACGTAAATTCTCTTCACATAACAAATAAGAAACTCCATTATGTATTTTTCAGTTTCAGGGAAAACCACAAAAATGCTTTGTTTTGAAATGTGAAAGAAATAGTTGAAACTGCTATATAAGTCACTTTACCAGCTAAGTAAATGTTATTTCCAGTCTTCTCGCTGCAGTTTCCCAAACATAAAATTTGAAGTTCCGATTTGACCCGCGCGACCGCTACGGCCGCAGGTTCGAATCCTGCCTCGGGCATGGATGTGTGTGATGTCCTTAGGTTAATTAGGTTTAAGTAGTTCTAAGTTCTAGGGGACTGATGACCTCAGATGTTAAGTCCCATAGTGCTCAGAGCCATTTGAACCATTTGATTTTTCCGATTTGACTTGAAATTGGCAAACAAAACGTCGCTGTCACTCTGCATTTGTCGTACCTCTGTTATTTAGATTTCTTTTATCGGGAGTCGTCTTTCAATTTTATTTTCCTGCAACCTTTTTCATTGCAACAAACGCAGAACAAACTTCCGAATAAAACGAATACATAGCAGACTGCTTGCGCATTGAGGCTATCTGTGGACAAGAGAACGCGCAAGCACACGTGCGTTACTTCCACTAATTTTCATGTATGCGCTTTTATTCCCGTGCGTTTGCTATTACGCACAAGAAAAGAGACATCGTATGGACATAGCTTTAGACGTTCATTTCGGTAGAATTATTTCCATAAAACAGCAACCAAACAACACGCCAGATAGTAGTAATTGGGGTGGACGTGAAATGGCCCCCTGTTTTGGCAACCTTGAGAGCGCTCCCAACCAGTCTTGTGGAAGTGATTCACGCACATACTGGGCCAACAAAACAACGCCGTGTTTTTCCTGGCAAAACTGGCGCGGTGACTAAGTTCTGCCTGGCAGCCGAGAGCTAGTCATCCGTCAGTCGCCGTGTACGTCATCCGGAGGCCACGTCACGCCGGACGACGACTCAAAGGTCAGCCACGCACCGTCCACGTTTGCAAGGCCGATGCCCTGCACACGTCCTAAGGCGACGTTCACAGCTGCACCGAGAACGGTCGTCAGACACCGTCGCCAGAGGTCGCCCGATAACATCGGCCGACGGCTCGGTTACGGAGCGTCCGATCTCATACGTCAATTTTCGACGGGGTTACGGAGGTAAGCTGTGAAGTAGGTCAGACTTTAATTTCCTAGTGTGGGATGGATACCGCGATGCCTCTGCGCTTGGAGGCGATTGCTACGTACATTACTGCTTTTGCTATTAAAGAGGCGCCGAATGCGTGTGAATGAGCTACATCCGTCTCGAAGAGAACGCGCCGGATATTGTACGGTCTGGGATCAGTTACTGGAATTACGAGACAAGTCAAACGAACGTATGGGATGAAGGGAAACGCATTTTTTTACATACTGGAGACGATTCGTTGCGACCTTGAAAAGCAAGACTGCGAACTTTCTGTTTTGTTGAGTTAATTTGAAGTTGTACAGACACAAGTCAATTAACCTTCAATGACTGTCACTCGGCATATGTCTGAAACGGAAACATAAAGCTTAAAATTAGTTTCTCTGAACATCCAAAGCACAGAAAAGTGGATATACATACACCACATTTGCAAATCACGTCGTATAACAGAATCAGCACCCTAATGGCAAAAAGTCGTCAGTAAACAGTAATAATAATATGTAGACAGCTAATGCCCTCCTACTCGAACGCAAGAAAATACCCTCTCCAGCATCTTTAAGTATAAGATACGCCACTCTTCTCACATGAATAAGTTATCTTCTGAGATTATAGCCGGCCGGGGTGGCAGAGGGTTCTAGGCGCTACAGTCTGGAACCGCGCGACCGCTACGGTCGCAGGTTCGAATCCTGCCTCGGGCATGGATGTATGTGATGACATTAGGTTAGTTAGGTTTAAGTAGTTCTAAGTTCTAGGGGACTGATGACCTCAGAAGGTAAGTCCCATAGTGCTCAGAGCCATTTGAACCATTTTTTTTCCAATAAAGATATTGCCTACTTGTGGTTTGTAATAAACCTGCGATTTCAGTCCTTAGAGTCCTAACTAGACATCGATTATGACGTTTTTCTCTCTCAGAATGCCACACAATCCTTCTTTCTTGGACTAAACATGTAAGTTTCTCACAGTCCACACTGAAGGTAAAAAACTGATTTGAATTTCACAGATTGTCGTCCGGAGCTTGTACGTTCGAGCGATGGGATCAGCTTCATTGTGACTGCACATGAGTGGCGAACTGATTTATAAAGACTGGAGGTCTTCCGCCGATATAGTTCGTCGGTGGATTCCATCGACATCGGTGCCACAGTGCCCACTGTCTGACAGGTGTTGGTACCAGCGAGAAATGGCTTCGGCGCTCGTTGTCGGTTATGCTTCAAGATAAGCTCACAAGATATTGTTCTTCCTTCTGTGTGCAGTAAAATTTTGATAATAAATGTTGGTAACTTCTTTTACCGTAGCATGAGTAGAGGTTTTAAAAGGGAATAGCTCACCTGTTTAGATTGTCCACCTCTTCCACTGAAAGCCTTTGCTAAATTTCAGTATCTTATCGTGTGAAAGAGAACAGGAAACACCACGCATTATGCGAAACTTGACAGTCTGCCGGACTAGAATATGCTCAAATAGCTTACGCTGACGTCTTCGCCAGCTCCCGATATTCCGCAGTGCAAGGAAATTTAAAGGCCTCGGTACTCATACACCGTGGTTACTGGCGCCACCACATAACACAAAAATGACAAACGTCAGATGTTGCCGATATTGAATATTGGCCATCTGTTGGTTGCACTCCCGTTAAAACTACCGCACGCCGTGTGCGGGAGCGCTCCTCTCGGAGAGCGAGTGCGACTTTTGATGGAGGTCCGCTTCTCAGACACAGACGTTAGCTCGCCGCCCTCCTCTACCCTTTTTTTCGGGTCGGTACTACACTACCATATTTCTTTGACAAAAAATATTATGAAATATAAATCAAATTTCTTTGACAACCGTCTTTGACGTGGCGCTAAAAAGAGGTATTACACTGACATCATACACTCCTGGAAATGGAAAAAAGAACACATTGACACCGGTGTGCCATACCCACCATACTTGCTCCGGACACTGCGAGAGGGCTGTACAAGCAATGATCACACGCACGGCACAGCGGACACACCAGGAACCGCGGTGTTGGCCGTCGAATGGCGCTAGCTGCGCAGCATTTGTGCACCGCCGCCGTCAGTGTCAGCCAGTATGCCGTAGCATACGGAGCTCCATCGCAGTCTTTAACACTGGTAGCATGCCGCGACAGCGTGGACGTGAACCGTATGTTCAGTTGACGGACTTTGAGCGAGGGCGTATAGTGGGCATGCGGGAGGCCGGGTGGACGTACCGCCGAATTGCTCAACACGTGGGGCGTGAGGTCTCCACTGTACATCGATGTTGTCGCCAGTGGTCGGCGGAAGGTGCACGTGCCCGTCGACCTGGGACCGGACCGCAGCGACGCACGGATGCACGCCAAGACCGTAGGATCCTACGCAGTGCCGTAGGGGACCGCACCGCCACTTCCCAGCAAATTAGGGACACTGTTGCTCCTGGGGTATCGGCGAGGACCATTCGCAACCGTCTCCATGAAGCTGGGCTACGGTCCCGCACACCGTTAGGCCGTCTTCCGCTCACGCCCCAACATCGTGCAGCCCGCCTCCAGTGGTGTCGCGACAGGCGTGAATGGAGGGACGAATGGAGACGTGTCGTCTTCAGCGATGAGAGTCGCTTCTGCCTTGGTGCCAATGATGGTCGTATGCGTGTTTGGCGCCGTGCAGGTGAGCGCCACAATCAGGACTGCATACGACCGAGGCACACAGGGCCAACACCCGGCATCATGGTGTGGGGAGCGATCTCCTACACTGGCCGTACACCACTGGTGATCGTCGAGGGGACACTGAATAGTGCACGGTACATCCAAACCGTCATCGAACCCATCGCTCTACCATTCCTAGACCGGCAAGGGAATTTGCTGTTCCAACAGGACAATGCACGTCCGCATGTATCCCGTGCCACCCAACGTGCTCTAGAAGGTGTAAGTCAACTACCCTGGCCAGCAAGATCTCCGGATCTGTCCCCCATTGAGCATGTTTGGGACTGGATGAAGCGTCGTCTCACGCTGTCTGCACGTCGAGCACGAACGCTGGTCCAACTGAGGCGCCAGGTGGAAATGGCATGGCAAGCCGTTCCACAGGACTACATCCAGCATCTCTACGATCGTCTCCATGGGAGAATAGCAGCCTGCATTGCTGCGAAAGGTGGATATACACTGTACTAGTGCCGACATTGTGCATGCTCTGTTGCCTGTGTCTATGTGCCTGTGGTTCTGTCAGTGTGATCATGTGATGTATCTGACCCCAGGAATGTGTCAATAAAGTTTCCCCTTCCTGGGACAATGAATTCACGGTGTTCTTATTTCAATTTCCAGGAGTGTATTTTTCATCAGAGTTCAAGATGGCGTAGAACGACAACTTGTTATTTCGCGATGCAGTTGCTCGTACCGCAATTGCATTGTGTAAGCATTTGGAAGAGAACCGGCGGGAAAAAGGGGAACATAGCTGGGTTTTACGTCAAGATAATAAAAAGTCAGCAAAATTTGTTACGAGAGATACAAGGGGAGGACGTCTAGTCTTATATAAATTACTTAGGGGCGGTTGAGTGTGTGTTTCAGTGTTGGCTGAGTAAAGTGGCTCCTCATATTACAAAGCAGAATACTTACTTGAGACAAGCAATACGTGCACAAGACAGGCTCACCAAAAAACTGCGATTTCTTATTATAGGAGAGATCTAACCTAGCTAACAATACAGCACTCGAATACCTCAGTGCACATTAACAAAAATAATTCCATTAACGTGTGAAGCGGTTTATAAAGCTCGGAAGGAGAAAGACCTGAAGATAAATGAATGTTAAACACACTATATGGGCATTAAGAACTATTTTTATTTTTGTAATTTAATTAACAGAGTAAGTTTCACAAGCTGCGACATCGTCGAGAAAAAACAGTGACCCGTATATGTAATAAGTTTCCTTTAATTTACGTCTATGTGCACAAACTTTTTGTTAACAGATTACCGGTTTCGGTCTTTAATTACATCATCAGCACTTTGTTTTTATGAAACAGATCTGACGATGGTCATTAAATACCCAAATCGGTAATCTGTTAACAAAAGTTTGTGACCATAGACGTAAATTAAAGGAAACTTAATAGAGTAAGTGTTCTAACAACTACAAAACTAATAAGAAGTTCTTAACAGACGAAGCACTTTTTAACTTCTGTCATCCAGAATTCAAAATTAGACAAAGTATAATGGAGAGGAAAAGATCTTTTTTTTTTTTTACTTTAGAGTGTGTCCTCCTCCTCTCTTCTGGCTTGCTGAAAACTGCCTGTATGTTTCTAGATGTAGAGGAGGATAGCTGTAGCTGTGAGTATGGATTTTAAGTCGTTCGCAGCACCCACCTTCCTATCAACATACGATTAACAGCATGCACTGTGTCCCTTGCTAACCCCACACATCAGTCGAGGAAAACACCAGCTAAACTTTTCAGCCATGTTTGCAAATGCAGGACACACTACAGATGTGAAACAGCTGTAGCGATGCCAGCGATCCAAGCATTTACATTTCGCGTTGTAGTGAGCAGAAGGCCAACGACTTTTATGATCAAATCTACAGTGAGGCCCTAGATTTGATCATATGTCTTTGACGAAGGACAAGATTTGACAAAGTTCCGTATTACACTATCAAATTTCTTTGACATAAGTATTTGACATGTCAGCCTTGACAAATAAATATGATAGCTAGTGTAATACTGCCCTTAGTGCTATACGTGAAGAATACACTGTCTGCGGGTATCGGTTCAGCCTCTGTCTTCTTTCATCATTTCGCAACACAACACCACGCTTGACACACACACACACACACACACACACACACACACTTCATTATCATTAGCATACGTGTGGTGTCTACAGAGGGACAGAGGGACAGATGTGATAACACGTCATTGTCGTACAATGAGAACAGTAGCTGGACTGGTGGAGATACGTGTCCATCCCTCCAGGACGCCCGAAACAGAATGACTAACGCAGCAGAAGTACTTCGTCTCCCAGGCGAGCCAAACCGACTCGAAGGTGTCCGAAGCACTTCGGTTGCAATATCGTTACTCCTATGTTTGTCAAAACTGGTGAAATCTAATGAACAGAAATTATAGGCTCGTAGAGTAACCATGAGGGATTTTCATACTAAAAACTGGGTTAAATACAATGAAAAGCATATAAATAGTCAATAAGAGAATTTAGGCGTTTCAGCGCCTAGCACCCGAACGTGCCGACCAATCAGAAGCAGGTTCAGTACAATTGGCGGACTCTCCCACGAGACTGGTTCACTCTGTACAATTTGTCGCTTGTACCTCACTCCACTTTTGTACCATGTGCTACTTGACGTGTATCAAGCTGCATCAAGGCCAGCTTCTAGCAAAATAAAATAACGGCGACCGCAGCCAAGCCTTAACAGACACAAAGTGGGTGAACTCCAGTCATATAAACGATCCCATCAGTGGCCAAAAAGTATGGACTGGCTTCCGTAGAATACTGTAAAAGCGATGTTGTGTCTGATAGCATCCATCGATGGTTGCTCACACAACATCACTTTTACATTGCTCTACGGAAGCCAGTTCACATTCGCTGGCCACTGGTGAGACCGTGTATATAATTGGAGATCACCCCCTCTGTGTCAGTTAAGGCCTGAAGCTGGTGTAATTAGGCACCGAAACTAATTCCAATATAATAACATCAAAATGACGGCTGAATGAGTTTCATTTCATGGAGTCAAAGGACGAAGTCCTGCAGGAAATCAGTCACTAAGATGGATATACAATACTGGCCATTAAAATTGCTACACCACGAAGATGATGTGCTACTGACGCGAAATTTAAGCGACAGGAAGAAGATGCTGTGACATGCAAATCATTACTCTTTTCAGAGCATTCACACAAGATTGGCGCCGGTGGCGACACCTACAACACGCTGACATGAGGAAAGTTTCCAACCGATTTCTCATACACAAACAGCAGTTGACCAGCGCTGCCTGGTGAAACGTTGTTGTGATGCCTCGTGTAAGGAGGAGAAATGGGTACCATCACGTTTCCGACTTGTCGGATTGTAGCCTATCGGGATTGCGGTTTATCGTATCGCAACATTGCTTCTCCCGTTGGTTGAGATCCAATGACTGTTAGCAGAATATGGAATCAGTGGGTTCAGGAGGGAAATACGGAACGCCGTGCTGGATCCCAACGGCCTCGTATCACTAGCAGTCGAGATGACAGGCATCTTATCCACATGGCTGTAACGGATCGTGCAGCCGCGTCTCGATCTCTGAGTCAACAGATGGGGACGTTTGCAAGACAACAACCATCTGCACCAACAGTTTGACGACGTTTGCAGCAGCATGGACTATCAGCTCGGAGACCATGGCTGTGGTTACCCTTGACGCTGCATCACAGACAGGAGCGCCTGCGATGGTGTACTCAACAACGAACCTGGGTGCACGAATGGCAAAACGTCATTTTTTTCGGATGAATCCAGGTTCTGTTTACAGCATCATGATAGTCGCATCCGTGTTTGGTGACATCGCGGTGAACGCACATTTTAAGCGTGTATTCGTCATCGCCATACTGGTGTATCACCCGGCGTGATGGTATGGGGTGCCATTGGTTACACGTCTCGGTCACTTGTTCGCACTGACGGCACTTTGAACAATGGACGTTACATTTCAGATGTGTTACGACCAGCGGCTCTACGCTTCATTCGATCCCAGCAGGATTATGCACGACCGCATGTTGCAGGTCCTGTACGGGCCCTTCCTGGATACAGAAAATGTTCGACTGCTGCTCTGGCCAGGACATTTTCCAGATCTCTCACCAATTGAAAACGTCTGGTCAATGGTGGCCGAGCAACTGGCTCGGCACAATACGCCAGTCACTACACTTGATGAACTGTGGTATCGTGTTGAAGCTGCATAGGAAGCTGTACCTGCACACGCCATCCAAGCTCTGTTTCACTCAATGCCCAGGCGTACCAAGGCCGTTATTGCGGCCAGAGGTGGTTGTTCTAGGTACTGATTTCTCAGGATCTAAGCACCTAAACTGCGTGAAAATGTAATCACATGTCAGTTCTAGTATAAGATAATAGTCCAATCAATACCCGTTTATCATCTGCATTTCTTCCTGGTGTAGCAATTTTAATGGCCAGTAGTGTACAAAAACAATAGAGAATGTGTTGGATCACCTCGACCGGGCTGTTCGTACCATGGATCAATGGATCCCCAACCGAGATGCCTGTCGCAACTGGCCAGTGACTGACTGGAGTCTGCACGGGTCCACAAGGAGACCCCCATTGACACTTTTCACGTCTCGCAGAGGTCCGCGGCGCAATATTTTGTTGATTAGGCTTTTGACAGATGGTCACATGAATGTGGACAATGTATAACCACACACACTGCCAACTATCTACCTGTTCCTTGCTCGCCTACGAATGGGTGTGTCAGCCGATTTTGATGCTCCGTCAGTGGCGTCCGAGAATATCCGTCGTACACTCGACCTAAGTACATTTCAGGTTTGCTATCACTTATCACTGCTACTCGAGCGTGCAGACCTCTCGGTAGTGGTGTGAGCATAGTGTTGACTGGAATACTCTCTTTCAAATTCTAAAGGTGGCAGGGGTAAAATACAGGGAGCGAAAGGCTATTTACAAATTGTACAGAAACCAGATGGCAGTTATAAGAGTCGAAGGGCACGAAAGGGAAGCAGTGGTTGGGAAGGGAGTGAGACAGGGTTGTAGCCTCTCCCCGATTTTATTCAATCTGTATCTTGAGCAAGCAGTAAAGGAAACAAAAGAAAAATTCGGAGTAGGTATTAAAATCCATGGAGAAGAAATAAAAACTTTCAGGTTCGCCAATGACATTGTAATTCTGTCATAGACAGCAAAGTACTTGGAAGAGCAGTTGAACGGAATGGACCGTGTCTTGAAAGGAGAATATAAGATGAGCATCAACAAAAGTAAAGCGAGGATAATGGAATGTAGTCGAATTAACTCGGGTGAAGCTGTGGGAATTAGATTTGGGGAGCAAAATAACTGATGATGGTCGAAGTAGAGAGGATATTAAATGTAGACTGGCATTGGCAAGGAAAGCGTTTCTGAAGAAGAGAAATTTGTTGAGATCGAGTATAGATTTAAATGTCAGGAAGCCGTTTCTGAAAGTATTTGTATGGAGTGTAGCCATGTATGGAAGTGAAACATGGACGATAAATAGTTTCGACGAGAGGAGAATAGAAGCTTTCGAAATTTGGTGCTACAGAAGAATGCAGAAGGTTAGATGGGTCGATCACATAACTAATGAGGAGGTATTGAATAGAATTGGGGAGAAGAGGAGTTTGTGGCACAACTTGACTAGAAGAAGGGACCGATTAGTAGGACATGTTCTGAGGCATCAGGGGATCGCAAATTTAGCATTGGAGGGCAGCGTGGAGGGTAAAAATCGTAGAGGGAGACCAAGAGATGAATACACTAAACAGATTCAGAAGGATGTAGGTTGCAGTAGGTACTGGGAGCTGAAGAAGCTTGCACAGGATAGAGCAGCATGGCGAGCTGCATCAAACCAGTCTCTGGACTGAAGACCACAACAACAACAATCACTCATCGCTACTGTTCGAGCGTGCAGATCTCTCGGTAGTGGCGTAAGCCTCTCGCTTCGTGTACCTTCGGCAGACAGGCGATTCCTGCAGGCGTAGCAACGAGGAGCGCCGCCGAGTGATCTGGACGGCGCAGCTGGTGGTGGCGGCGGCAGCTGGCCCCGTGGCCCCGTGCTAATTCCGCCGGCGCGGGCCTCTTAATCAACTGCAGCAGGCTGACGTCAGCAGGGCGCGGGTATTCCTGGCACACCTGCGTTCCCCTCGTGACAGCTATGCCAGCTCGAGACCGCACGCTGCGGCTCCGCTCGCCGCTTCTGGCCTCCACACGCACGCACGCACGCGCACACACACACATATGTACACCTCTTCGTGGATGACAGCCATCCTTTTTACAATTCGTTTGTGAGCGGGATATCGTAATTACAGAGGTCTTAAAAAAAAGTACACTACTGGCCATTAAACTTTCTACACCAAGAAGAAATGTAGATGATAAACGGGTAATCATGGGACTAATATATTATACTAGAACTTACACGTGATTACATTTTCACGGAATCTGTTTGCATATATCCTGAGAAATCAGTACCCAGAACAGTCACCTCTGGCCGTAATAACGGCCTTGATGCGCCTGGGCATTGAGTCAAACAGAGCTCGGATGGCGTGTACAGGTACAGCTGCGCATGCAGCTTCAACACGATACCGCAGTTCATCAAGTGTGGTGACTGGCATACCGTGACGAGCCAGTTGCTCGGCCACCATCGACCAGATGTTTTCAATTGGTGAGAGATCTGGAGAATGTGCTGGCCAGGGCAGTAGTCCAACATTTGCTGTATCCAGAAAGGCCCGTACAGGACCTGCAACATGCGGTCGTGCATTATCCTGCTCAAATGTAGGGTTTCGCAGGGATCGAATGAAGGGTAGAGCCACTGGTCGTAACACATCTGAAATGTAACGTCCGCTGTTCAAAGTGTCGTTAATGCGAACAAGAGGTGACCGAGACATGTAACCAATGGCACCCATAACATCACGCCGGGTGATACGCCAGTATGGCGATGACGATACACTCTTCCAGTGTCCATTCACCGCGATGTCGCCAAACACGGATGCGACCATCATGATGGTGTAAACAGAACCTAGATTCATCCGAAAAAATGACGCTTTTCCATTCGTGGACCCAGGTTTGTCATTGAGTACACCATCGCAGCTGATAGTCCATGCTGCTGCAAACATAGTAGAACGGTTCGTGCAGATGGTTGCTGTCTTGCAAACGTCCCCATCTGTTGACTCAGGGATCGAGACGTGGCTGCACGATCCGTTACAGCCATGCGGATAAGACGCCTGTCATCTCGACTGCTAGTGATACGAGGCCGTTGGGATCCAGCACGGCGTTCCGTATTACCCTCCTGAACCCACCGATTCCATATTCTGCTAACAGTCATTGGATCTCGACCAACGCATGCAGCAATGTCGCGATACGATAAACCGCAATCGCGATAGGTTACAATCCGACCTTTACCAAAGTCGGAAACATGATGGTACGCATATCTCCTCTTTTCACGAGGCATCACAACAACGTTTCACCAGGCAACGCCGGTCAACTGCTGCTCGTGTGTGAGAAATCGGTTGGAAACTTCCCTCATGTGAGCACGTTGTAGGTGTCGCCACCGGCGCCAACCTTGTGTGAATGCTCTGAAAAGCTAATCATTTGCATATAACACATCCTCTTCCTGTCGGTTAAATTTCGCATCCGTAGCACGTCATTTTCGTGGTGTAGCAATTTTAATGGACAGTAGTGTACCTTTCAATCAAACTAGCTCTTACTCGAAGGCAATGAGAAAAAAAATTGGAAAATTAGTTTCTGTTATAAAACTTCCTGGCAGATTTAAACTGCTTGCTGGACCGTGGCTCGAACTTGGGAACTTCGCCTTTCGCAGGCAGGTGCTCAACCAACTGACTTTCCGAAACACGACTCACACACAACCTTACTTCCGCCAGTAACGCATCTTCTATCTTCCAAACTTCACAGACGCTCTGCTGCAAAAGTTGCAGGGCTAGTACACTCGGATGAAAGGATATTGCGGAGACGTGACTTAGCCACAGCGTGGGCAAAGGTCCTGAGTTCGTGGCCTGTGATGACAAACAGCTTCAGGTACCAGGAAGTTTCATATCAGCGCAGACTCCGAAGGAGAGTGGAAAATTCATTCCGGAAACATCCTCCAGTACGCACATCCCTTTTTCCGTGAGTGCATCCTGTAAGTTTCGCAGAACTTCTGTGAAGTTAGCAAGGTAGGAGAAAAGAAAAGCAGTGAGAAAGGGTCGTGAGTTGTGCTTGGGTAGTTCAGTTGATGGAGCACTTTCCAGCGAAAGGCCAAGAGGTCTCATATAAATGGACACTCCGCTGCAGAGCGAAAATTTCATTCTAGTGCTAGAAGGACCACTAGCCGTCCTTCATACAACGTCCCTGGGAATGGAACGTCGTTATTCCAGCAGTCTTCAAGAAAAGGACTTTTAATGATGATGTTTGGTTTGCGGTGCGCTGAACTACGCGGTCATCAGCGCCCGTAAGATGTCTCAATCTTTACACAGTCCAGTCTAGCCATGTTGACGAATGATGATGACAACACAAACACCCAGTCCCCGGGCAGAGAAAATCCTCAACCAGCCGGGAATGGAGCCCGGGATCCCGTGATCCAGAGGCAGCAACGCTATCCACTAAACCACGTGCTGCGGACATGGATTTTGAAACAAACTGGCTCAAATGGCAATGTGAAAACAATTAGAAGATTAGTTCCCGTTACGTTCTTAATGCTAGAAACAGCAGTAGCCGTCCTTTATACCACACATATAACAACGGAAGGTTTAAAAAACTCTGTATCTGAATCTAATTCGCAAGCATTCGAGACCAGTCACGGAAAATTATTTTTTGCTATTTTCGTACTGGTAGAAGGAGCAGTAGCTGCCCTTCATACAACATTTTTGAGAATGGTTGACGATTATTCTAGAAGTCTTCAAAAAAAGGACTCTGGAGCAAATTGGCTTATATTTCCACATCTACATATACATTTATACTCCGCAAGCCACCCAACGGTGTGTAGCGGAGGGCCCTTTACGTGCCACTGTCATTACCTCCCTTTCCTGTTCCAGTCGCGTATGGTTCGCGGGAAGAACGACTGTCTGAAAGCCTCCGTGCGCGCTCTAATCTCTCTAATTTTACATTCGTGATCTCCTCGGGAGGTATAAGTAGGGGGAAGCAATATATTCGATACCTCATCCAGAAACGCACCCTCTCGAAACCTGGCGAGCAAGCTACACCGCGATACAGAGCGCCTCTCTTGCAGAGTCTGCCACTTGAGTTTGTTAAACATCTCCGTAACGCTATCACGGTTACCAAATAACCCTGTGACGAAACGCGCCGCTCTTCTTTGGATCTTCTCTATCTCCTCCGTCAACCCGATCTGGTACGGATCCCACACTGATGCGCAATACTCAAGTATAGGTCGAACGAGTGTTTTGTAAGCCACCTCCTTTGTTGATGGACTACATTTTCTAAGGACTCTCCCGATGAATCTCAACCTGGTACCCGCCTTACCAACAATTAATTTTATATGATCATTCCACTTCAAATCGTTCCGCACGCATACTCCCAGATATTTTACAGAAGTAACTGCTACCAGTGTTTGTTCTGCTATCATATAATCATACAATAAAGGATCCTTCTTTCTATGTGTTCGCAATACATTACATTTGTCTATGTTAAGGGTCAGGTGCCACTCCCTGCACCAAGTGCCTATCCGCTGCAGATCTTCCTGCATTTCGCTACAATTTTCTAATGCTGCAACTCCTCTGTATATTACAGCATCATCCGCGAAAAGGCGCATGGAACTTCCGACACTATCTACTAGGTCATTTATATATATTGTGAAAAGCAATGGACCCATAACACTCCCCTGTGGCACGCCAGAGGTCACTCTAACGTCTGTAGACGTCTCTCCATTGATAACAACATGCTGTGTTCTGTTTGCTAAAAACTCTTCAATCCAGCCACACAGCTGGTCTGATATTCCGTAGGCTCTTACTTTGTTTATCAGGCGACAGTGCGGAACTGTATCGAACGCCTTCTGGAAGTCAAGGAAAATAGCATCTGCCTGGGAGCCTGTATCTAATATTTTCTGGGTCTCATGAACAAATAAAGCGAGTTGGGTCTCACACGATCGCTGTTTCCGGAATCCATGTTGATTCCTACATAGTAGATTCTGGGTATTCTGGTATTTGAGGGTAAAAAGAAAAAGATTTAAAAAATACTTTTTGCAAAGTTAGTAGTTGTAGAGTTGTACCGTTCGATTCCCGTCCGGGTTGGGAATTTTCTCTGCCTGGGAACTGCGTGTTTGTGTCATAATCATCATTCGTGATAGTGGCTAGATTGGACTACGTAAGAAGTGGGAGTGTGAAAAGAAAATGGGAGTTTGTACGGGCTCTAATGACCGCGCAGTTGAGGGCCCCACAAACCAAACATCATCATCATCGCCCTGCGTACAGCATGTTTGAGAATGGAAGATCACAACTACTGACTGCTTCAGAAGATGGACTTTGCATCATATTGCATCGTAATCGATGCCAATGCGGAAAACAATAGAAAATTTGTTTTTGTTACCTTGGTACTGCTATATGGAGCAGTAGAGCGATGCGAAAGACTAAACTGCCCAATTTTTGGAACAAAAGTTTGTGAGACAGGATGTTTATTACATGTAGTAGCAAGTTCAAAATGGTTCAAATGGCTCTGAGTGCTATGGGACTCAACATCTTAGGACATAAGTCCCCTAGAACTTATAACTACTTAAACCTAACTAACCTAAGGACATCACACACACCCATGCCCGAGGCAGGATTCGAACCTGCGACCGTAGCAGTCCCGCGGTTCCGGACTGCAGTGCCAGAACCGCACGGCCACCGCGGCCGGCGGTAGTAGCAAGTATAGAGACAACAAGCCACAGTTGGTTTCGGTCACGTTTGTGTAAAATTGCCGTTAATGTTTTGCATTTTATACATGGTGATCAGAAACTATCCGAAGAGCTGGTAAAGATGTCGCAGGGTAAGTTGTGCTGAGAAATAACTATTATGAAAAAAAATTCGGTACGTTGGGCCGTTAATTACTATAGAAGTTAGCCGGCCACGGTGGCCGTGCAATTCTAGGCGCTCCAGTCCGGAGCCGCACTGTTGCTACGGTCGCAGGTTCGAATCCTGCCTCGGGCATGGGTGTACGTGATGTTCTTAGGTTAGTTAGGTTTAAGTAGTTCTAAGCTCTAGGGGACTGATGACCACAGCAGTTGAGTCCCATAGTGCTCAGAGCCATTTGAACCATTTACTATAGAAGTTAGCCAATCAGACTGTTGCACGCGCAAATTCAAGCGGCCCACCAGTGATGGTGTCATCAAAAAGCGATACAAAATGTGATTTTGGGACGGTAGTAAGGATAGAACCAGAGCCAAGCGCTGAGCGGCATCGTGCGCTGTCGTGTGCGCTATGATAATAACTCACAGTAATTGTTTTTGGTGGGCCGCTTGAATTTGTGTGCGCAAGGGCCCGATTGGCTAACTTCAGTGCTAATTACTTATGAAACGGCCCAACGTATCGAGTTTTTTCCTGACAGTTAGTTTTCTGCTCAGCTCACATCACCCTGCAACGCCCTTGCAAGCTTTTCCGACTGTTCCTGATCAATTTCTATATTCATCATCAAACGTATTGCGCGCTTTCCTAAAAACACACTGTTTGTTCTGTGAGGGAGGTCCCGTGAAATTCCCTGCTGGAACATTTATTTCTCGGCAAGTCATCTGTAAACGTAGGTGCCAAGGGTTTTGATAACATCATTCAAACTGTCTGAAGATGAATGGGTAAATTCGAGACCGTTAACCGTGATTTTTGAAAATAAGTTAACCAAAAGCAAATTGCGGCTGCTTGTTGAACTCGCGTACGTTAAGCGACCGTCACACGGTCACTATTCACACAGTAATATTTTTGTTAGTAAGTTGCGCAAAAGTGCGAAGCGAAGATCGGCACAATGTTTCTGCGCAATGTTTATGTCCGGGAGGCATCAGTCGGAACACTGCCTTCACAGCCAACGTGTTGGACATAGACGATCCGGTACTCGCATTTATTTTGACTGAGTTGCTTTTCTCGAAAAACACAAGCAGGAAGTATTCCGAGATGGTGATACAAGTGCGAGAAACTTTGTGCAAATGTTCTGATGCACCAGCAGCTCTTTCAAGGCAACATACGTCCGTAAAAGACGATAATTAATTACAAATTAATCTAGTGACTTGCACAGTTTATAGTGTACATTTGCTATTTTGTATGTATTTCTCCACTGCTGTAGCAAGCGAAATAAAAGAGCTGTGGCGATGGAAAGGTTACATGGTCTTCTATCTCTCCAGGGACAACTGTTGCAGGAAAAATAAACATATGTTGTTCACTGGACACCTAACCCGATCTTCTTTACTAAATGCGAGAACTGTTGAAAAAGTAAGATAAGCATTTCTGCTTACCGTCATGACACCGTGATCTTCACTTCCCTCCGTTACTGACCACAACGAGCTATTTGGCGCATCCATAACAGACAGATGGAATTCGTCAAACATTCACCCAGTACTTACACATACATATTCCAGTCAAATTTCTGATCTTCTGTCATTTACTATTTTCAATTCTTTACTGATATTTTGTTCGAAACCAGTTAAATTTCTTTAGGTATTGCGATCCGCCCATACACAATACAATACATTGCACAATACGTCGAGTGATCGTCAACATTTTTAAGGGTCTGCAGTCTTCTTCAGTATATTGCGCAAACCGTCACCGCCCATGTCAGAGGGAAAACGTAACTGCACAATACTCTCTACTGTGCAATAAATACTGGTCGGGATTGGCAGTGCGGTTCTAGGCGCTACAGTCTGGAACCGACCGACCGCTACGGTCGCAGGTTCGAATCCTGCCCCGGGCATGGATGTGTGTGATATCCTTAGGTTAGTTAGGTTTACTTAGTTCTAAGTTCTAGGCGACTAATGACCTCAGAAGTTAAGTCGCATAGTGCTTTGAGCCATTTGAACCAAATACTGGTCGTGTGAGGGGCCTTTCATAAACTTACTGTATCACGTAACTGCCACCGTGCTCGAATAGTGCCATTCTTTGAAAAATAGCAAGAAGAGTAAAATATATAAAGCAGATTGTATAGAGAATTTGCGATGTACTAATAAGGTAGGCATTAAATGATTACCGCAAGATACAATCCAATCCAACAGCAAAAACGAAAACAAAATTTTGAGCAATGTTTCTGCTGTTTTAAAGATAATCAAACTAATCCTCCTAATCTTCCGCATAAAGATAAATAAATAATAAATTAGGAAAATACACCTCATACTTAAATTTAGTGTCAGATGTATGTTATTGCTCCAAATGGCGCAGTGTTCAGTACCACACATTAGCCGAGCGGTCTTAGGCGCTGCAGTCATGGACTTTTGGCTGGTCACGGCGGAAGTTCGAGTCCTCCCTCGGGCATGGGTGTCTGTGTTTGTCCTTAGGATAATTTAGATTAAGTAGTGTGTAAGCTTCGGGACTTATGACCTTAGCACTTAAGTCCCATAAGATTTCACACACATTTGAACATTCTTTTCAATGCCACATGCAACTCATATCTTGTAGTATTCCACGTCTAACTCAATTCCGTGAACTTCATCATACTTAGCGCCCACATATGCACACAGTTACGTTTTCGCACGAGCCAGGTGGCTCATGATTGGGATCCAGGACTGGTATTTTGAAGGCACAGGGTTCAAATCTCTGTCTGGTCATGCAGGTTTAGATTCTTTTTAATCATCCCCAATAAATTCAAATGAATGGCGGAAAGGTTCCATAACAACAATCTCTTCCAAATTTCTTCCGCGCCCCTTTCTAACAGCTGTCATCACCATCTCTAATGACACTACTTCTGACGTACTACAGGCGAAAGGAACTCCACCTTGCAGGCAGAGCAACACCGCCAAGTAACTACGTTTAACATAATCCATGACCATCGACACACTAATTAGTTCTCCAAGTCGAATGTCCCAAAAGGAACTCAAGAATAACGCACCCAAATGATTTAGTCACTTGTTGCCAACATTTTTTTACTATTTTTGAAGTCATCTGCTCATTGGTACCCTTTGTCAGTTTTTACCGATATTCCCGAAGTTATCGGTTTGAGCTACATATACCTAATCAGACGTATATGAGATATGAGGAAGAGTTTACTGGAAGCCTACCTCTTGAGCAAACGATTCTATGGAAGTGAAAAGTGGGCCATCGGAGCAGCGAGGAAAAAGAACTTAAGTGTGGTGGTACCGTCATACCAGTAAGCCGAAAATCTAACGCATCGATAAAGCAGAAAGTGGAGAAAATCTAAAATGTAAATGTGGGGGCCGTTATCTATGGAATACGCTTGTCAGATGAAGGGACATCCTAGTGGGACATCCAATATGGTGTCCGGGAAGAATTAACTTCCTGCTGGAGAGAGTAATGGCAGTGAAAAGTAGTATTAGCAGCATCTCATACATTTTGCATACCTGTTCGTGTATATCACCTATCAAATATTTAACTAGACCGCTATTTTTTCTGCTGTTGGGATTTCTCACTAATTGAACAAATCTGCAGCGTGCAAGAAAAATCACCACTAATAACCATGCCTGTGTCTGGTTATGATGCAGAAAATGTAGGGTTCTATAACTCTGATGAGAATGCCACCCAAAAATGTTTTCAAGAAGATTTTCTAGTTCCGTTAAACAGGGTGAGGAATAAATAAATAAATCGAGGTGCCGTTTACGCCAAGTTATAGCGGAAGCCGGATTACGACACCGACTTTGTTCTTTCTCTAATGTAGCGATATATTTTTTTCTGGGGCATCTGAAAGATGTTCCTAAGAGAACTTCAGCGACTTAGTACGCATGGAACTTGACGAAATAGTGCCAAGAGAGCGCCCCAAACCACCGTCCCGCCTTCAGGAGTAGAGGTTCCACAAACTTCTGCCCTGTTATAATAAGTGCAAGCACGCGACTCAGGTATGGGTCTTGTGCTGACCTGTGCGCTTGAACCCCTTAAGTCTGCTGCTGTACCAATCAGATAACTTGCTCGTAAACAGATTAAGACATTTACAGTGCACGCGCCAATTTCAAAAGTAAATATCGTTTCAGACCAATATTGCCAAACTATTAGAGCAGGGGTGCGGTTGTATGCTGAAGAGTATCCAGATCGTGCAATGCACTAACAATCTGTGTTTGCAGACATCACAAAAAAGTTGTACAAGCTTTAAGTGTGGAAAATAAAATACGCCAAGGGAAAAGAAGGGCAACTGATGAAAGAAATGAAACTAACATTTCAGCAGTAGTAACACACAACGCAAACGTCACCAACAGGCATCTCGGAAGTACAAGAGAGGTCAACTAAACAAGTGTTCTGTGAATACTGCTTGACATGGCACTACATTTCATCCTGTTCTCATTTCACTGCATGTACAGCTCCACGGCAGTGACTTCCAAAATTGGTTACAGTTTTCCGTATGTCATCTACGAAAGTGCAAGATGATGCGGTATATCTATGCAAAACTTTGTTTAAGGAAGAAGCATCGCTTACAAACCATAGGCAAGTCAGTCTTCGCAGTGTGCACTAATGGTCACTTGAAAGGCAACTAAGACTGAGAGAAATGGATAAAAACAACGCTCTTAGTATACCAAAGTTTTATGTGTGGCTTTCAGTACCTGCATCATTGATCGCCGTTTTATTAAAGTGCATCTAGACGCACTCAAGTATTTCGAACCCCAAACATTTTCAATAACAATGGAGCACAGCAATCAGTCGTCCTTTCCTTTCAGCCTTTATTAAAGCAAATACAGATTTCGGCTGGTAACTAGCCATATTCAATGTTAAAAAATACGAGAACATAGTTAGGCGATAATATTAAAAGTTGTAACTCGTGGCATAAGCTACATCGCTTATACACTAGATTACATACCATTATTTCATAGTTTCAATAGATATCCCAGTACGTCAGTCCCCTGTTGTTCGGGCTTCTGTCACAGTTAATTAAATACTGTATAATGAAGGCAGGCTTTGCGGAGAACACATCAAAAATGTTCAAATGTGTGTGAAATTTTATGGGACTTAACTGCTAAGGTCATCAGTCCCTAAGCTTACACACTACTTAAACTAAATTATCTTAAGGACAAACACACACACCCATGCCCGAGGGAGGACTAGAACCTCCGCCGGGACCAGCCACGCAGTCCATGACTGCAGCGTCTGAGACCGCTAGGATAACCCCGCGCGGCGGGGAACACGTCGAATGGCTGTATAGTGTCCTCTATATGAACTACGTAATACGTAACATTCACAGAAATGCACTTATAGTCTCTATTTAAAGCACTTCAAATTTTCATAGGTATAACACAAAATGAAATACAAGTAAAATTATTTACGTTGCTATCTGTTTTACTGTCACATTTAACAATAAACATGGTAGATGTAAAAAACCGGCAGATTCAATCCTTGTGAACCAGTTGTTTTGTTATTCTTTAAAACACACAGATAATGCCAGATCGGCAAAAAAATAAAAAAAATATTTACAAAACACTAGCAGGTACATGATGTATGCTATGAGTATTAGAATAGATTCGATTTAAATATTTGATCTTTTGTACTGTTTTTCTCTTTATTTAATCATCGTGACTAGTGTAACTATTCTGTTACTAATTGTAACACTTCTGTCACTAAATGTAACTGGGTTTTCTCTTTTGATGCTGTCAGTTGTCAGGATGAGCATTCTAAAGCATTCTGTCAGGGTGAAAATATTAAATAAATTAACTTTTCTCTCTTAACAACATGTGGGCAGGGTGGGTTCTTCCTTGGCTCGGGTATGAGGTAGAATGAAACAGCATTTTTACATGAGATAACTTTTATTGAAAGTTTCGTACTACTGTACCTTACTGGATGTTCTGGTTCGGAGAACGGCAGCTGTGTCGTTTGCGTAGCCTTCTGCTGCGGCAGCGGCGGCGGCGGTGGCGTCTGATTACGCGTAGCGGTGTGTATCTCGTGTCGCCGTCTCGCCCAGCTGACCGGAGACGCGCAGCACGAGGTGGCCCGTTTAATTATTGCGAGCGAAGTCGTGCATCTTATGGTGATAGCTTGGATGTGGCGTCCCAGTGTTTCTCTTCTCTAAGCGGCCGCGTGTGTTGTGCGTCGGCCAGTGGAGCGGCGCGGCGGGGGAAGGCCAGTGTCCCGGACTCGAACAACGGGCTCCCGCTTGCCAGTCTTCGGCTGTCAGATCTTCATCCCAGCTCACAGGTGACTGCTGATGTGAGGCCGTCTCCTTCCCGTCCTCACGAGTCACCCGGGTACGTAACAATCAGACTTCAAATACCTTTTAACTTCTGTCTTCTGGCGCCGAGGCTGCTGCTTGCTATTCCATTACAGCGGCGGACTTGGTGCGTCTGTGCATGATGTAGTCTCTTCTTGCATGACGGTCTTCAGCACCGAAACTGACTTAAAACAACTGCTACGCTTCTTCACTTCTTCGTCTTCTTCGTCGCTCGTCTCCGTCTTCGTCTCCGTCTCCGTCTTCGTCTCCGTCTGTCGGGCCCACCACGTCTCGCGTATTTATTCACTTCAGTTCACTGGAGGTGAACGACTTCACGGCCATTGCCTCTTCTGTCACGTTGAAAAGCTTCTCGAAGAATCTTCTTAACGTGGGTCATTGGCTCTTGGGATGTAGGCGAGGGCCTTTGCTCACATGCGACAACTGAGAAACACGTGAGCCGGTCGGGCGATGCCCTGACGGCTGAATCGACAGCGCCCGCTTATGTAGAACTTGCTGACTTCACGGTCATTGTCTCTTCTGTTCTGCTGTTCTGCCCGCTGAATGCCAGTATGTAACTCTCTAAACTAAACCAAGTTTTTCATTTATATTCTAATCTCTACTTCACTTTGATTTCACTAATTTATTTACTTAAGTGCCACTCAACACTAGAACTAACCCGTCCAAAGGAACGGTCACCAAGATGAACGGAACGAGCGAGGTGCAGATTCTAAGGAACGGTCTCTCATAATTCACTTCGGTCGCGACTTTCAACTTATAGTTCCCAGGAACGGGAAACGGTCGGTCTCGTTCCCGCAACGGCACGTCGGCCGGTCTCGTTCCAGCCTCGGTCCCGTTCACGTCTGCCTCGGTCTCGGTCTCGCTCGGTCGGCCTCCTCCTTATTCGCGTGGCCACTCGTCGCAGTTCCACTGCCGACTGCTCACAGTCAGTTCAGTATCGAGTTGTTGTTCGTTTCGTTCGCTTCGAACGTCCATTCTTGATCTGTTTCAAACTTTTTTGAACTCTGAACGTCTGGTTCTTTTCGTATTCTATTCAGCGTCCACTACCGGTAATTGAAATGTATTTCATAATTACATAAATTACATAAAATTACGTCGTATGTAATACAGACATTTTTTCAGGTAACAAAATGGCGTATCAGCTTACTTCAATATTTCGATAAACAGCAAAAGAAATACTTATAGAAAGGCAAGATTTTTTTGTTATTACACATGCAAAAGGACGTCGGCACGGCACACATAAATGGCCATTTTCTGTCTTTTTTGATCCAAGGTAAAACAGCATGTTCATTTTATGGAAAGCAGACCGACTTACAACCGAATGAGGCCCGCGCTTCGTAATTGAGTGTATGGTGTCACATTTTGTAATGAGAGTATGATAACTCCCAAAATATTACTTTAGTGACGCATGAAAAATCGGCCCCGAGTACTAGACTGCTCATTGTCGCTTTCCAGTCCTCATCTATTTTTTCGAAGTTGTTTGCATTAGCTTACTTGTTATTTCTTCACTGCCTAATTTTTAGCCGGTCGATGTGACCGAGCGGTTCTAGGCGCATCAGTCTGGAACCGCGCGACCGCTGCGGTCGCAGGTTTGAATCCTGCCTTGGGTATGAATGTGTGTGATGTCCTTAGGTTAGTTAGGTTTAAGTAGTTCTAAGTTCTAGGGGACTGATGACCTCAGATAAGTCCCATAGCGCTCAGAGCCATTTGAATCATTTGAACCTAATTTTTACATGTTTACCTATTCTGCTCGTAGCGGTCAACATATCGTGCGTAATTGGCTAGCAGTTTGTACTCGGGGCCGGTATTTCGTGCGCCACCTTATATTATTTCACTGCGATCAGCCACATAACGCTACAGTTGGCTGAACGAGATGTTTTGCAGAATCATGAAAATTACAAGTGTGTGACAATTCTGTTATGAATAAAAACTCTGTACTCCAGGGGGCAGGCAAGTGCCCACCCTTGGCGCCTTCCATCTTCAGTCGCCTATCCTACTAATTCTCAATTTTTCGTAAGACGCATATACCAAGCGCAATGTACGGTGAACGAGTAAAAATGAACGGTTCCCAAAAAAGAGCGATCACCAGTGAACTAGTGCCCAAGGATGAACGACTTTGCGCATCTCTAATCGTGACGAGGTGTCAAATGTCAGCAAGATGGATAGCTGGTGTCACTTGTCGTTCCGTTACGGATGTAGACAGTACTAAACTCTTTGCCACTTTAAACAGATTTTAATTGTATCTACAATAAAACCTATATATTGAATTGCTGCTGCTGCAGTTACTGGATGACATCCCACGGACATAAGGCAATCAATGTGGTACCAACATGACGGTTGTCGCTCCCATTCCGCTCTTGTAATTACAAATGGCTCTAAGCACTATGGGACTTAACTGCTGTGGTCATCAGTCCCCTAGAACTTAGAACTACTTTAACCTAACTAACTTAAGGACATCACACACATCCATGCCCGAGGCAGGATTCGAACCTGCGACCGTAGCGGTCGCACGGTTCCAGACTGTAGCGCCCAGAACCGCTCGGCCACCCCGGCCGGCTCTTGAAATTACAGACCCTCTTAAAACATCTTAAGAGAACATCTGGAGAGCACTGACAAGATCGTTCAGGTAACGCAAAATGATCTACATACTCGTTCAACTTAACATTCCTATACTTTTATCCGCGGCGAAAGCTAAAAGAAGTAGTTCACTAGGAAACACCGACGACTGAACATGGATCTGTGCTGTCGTTAATACCAGATGTATCTCAGCTTGCAGTATTGTTTCTCCAGAACCACTTTATACAGTTGTCGACATTTCGAGCAGTTGGCGTGACAGCTGTGATAATAAACACACGAACCCTACCTGAGTTACGTGTTTGCTTACATTCGGAATAACAGGGCGGACGTTTGTCGAACCTCTTCTCCTGACAGCGGGACAGTGGCCTGTGGCGGTGTCATCTTGATACTACCCGATCGAGCCCCGTACATGTCATTTCAATTAAATTCTCCTAGAAGCTCATTTCAAATGTCACAGAAAGAAATATATAGTTCCTTTAGTAAAAATAAAGTCGGTGTCATAATCCGGGGACTATAAACGATAGCAAATACTTGCGAATCCCAGGAAATTCGCCTTATTGTCCGCTATATCTCGGTGAAAACCGCACCTCACTCTGTTATATTTTGGGTGTCTCATCTTAGCTACCTTATAATAATGAAGTGAATAAAGAGTACGATTAAGAGATCTATAGACTGCGACAGAAAGGGCAGCAGGTTCGATTAAATAATTAATTAATTAAACCTGATGACCTAACGGTTATTGCTCTCCTACCTCCAGATAAAAGTTAGCTTACTCGAAGATGAAACTTCCTGGCAGATTAAAACTGTGTGGCCGACCGAGACTCGAACTCGGGACCTTTGCCTTTCTCGGGTAAGGGCTCTACCATCTAAGCTACCGAAGCACGACTCAGGCCCGGTCCTCACAGCTTTACTGCTGCCAGTATCTCGTCTCCTACCTTCCAAACTTTACAGAAGCTCTCCTGCGAACCTGGCAGAACTAGCACTCCTGAAAGAAAGGATACTGTGGAGACATGGCTTAGCCACAGCCTGGGGGATGTTTCCAGAATGAGATTTTCACTCTGCAGCGGAGTGTGCGCTGATATGAAACTTCCTGGCAGATTAAAACTGTGTGGACGACCGAGACTCGAACTCGGGACCTTTGCCTTTCGCGGGCAAGTACTCGACCATCTGAGCTACCGAAGCACGACTCACGCCCGGTCCTCACAGCTTTGCTGCTGCCAGTATCTCGTCTCCTACCTTCCAAACGCAGGAGAGCTTCTGTAAAGTTTGGAAGGTAGGAGACGAGATACTGGGGGCAGTAAAGCTGTGAGGTCCGGGCGTGAGTCGTGCTTCGGTAGCTCAGATGGTAGAGCACTTGCCCGCGAAAGGCAAAGGTCCCGAGTTCGAGTCTCGGTCGGCCACACAGTTTTAATCTGCCAGGAAGTTTCATATCAGCGCACACTCCGCTGCAGAGCGAAAATCTCATTCTGGTTACTCGAAGATGTTTTGCCTCCTCGACTGTGGCGATACCGCCATGGTCAAGGAGGCAAAACATCGTCAAGTAAACTAATTTTCATCTGGAGGTGGGGAAGCAGTAACAGATAGGCCATCAGGTTTAATTAATTCATTTTTCTACTGAACCTGTTGTCGTATCTCCTACAGCTAGCGGCCTGTCACGGTCGCCAGCAATAGCAGATAGGATTGCATGTTCTACTAATTTTTTATTTAATTCGATTATCTCTTAGAAGGAAAACGAAGTAGATTCCCCCCACATCGTTTAATTTTCATCTATGCTTTTCGTAACATGTCACAATGTGTACGCTGCTATTATGTAGAGCCACCTGTGCAGTTGAGGTATAAAGCAAATGCACATTCTAAATGAGGTTTGTTACAGTTCACCTTGTCTCCAGTCGTCAAGTGGACAAAGCAGCTTGTGGTCAGTGTTCTATCTGCCGAGATGCTTAGAAGAGTCATTTCAGCTAAGACGTGCACCCATTGTCACTATGTAGCGAGAAGGGCTGTCAGTGCGGAAAGTTCCCTTTGAAATGGCGTACACCACAGCGATATCATTCCAACGTGTAACTGCCATCGTGAAATACAATACAATGAAGATCTGAATCGCGGTCAACAGGTCCAACCAATGACCGCAACTTGCAAACAATGACTCGTACATACGTACAGGAGAGACGAACACATCAGCACGCTGCATTTTTAGAAGATTCTGGGAGGACTGTGGCCGCAAGACAACACTGACAAGCTAGATTCTACTCGTCCATTACCTGCAACAGTAGAACTAAATAAAATAAAAAAACAAACCATGGAACGCGAAGAACACTGACAATGCGTACGCCGGGAACGGAACAGTATCAGGGTAGTATTCTACAACCTGTAATCTAGCCCGACAATCAATATTTACGAAGCGAGTTCGCCTTTCAGGATGACAATGCACATGCACACCGCGCCCATTTCGAAAGCAACTCTCGGCAAGACGCGGGAGCCAATCGAATGGACTAACTCACGGTATCATTTGACATGAAGTCGACTGAGATTGCTTGTGCACACTTGAAACTTGCAGGTCACCACTGGAACCTTCCTCTTGTACTGTCACGCTTTCTATGACTGGGGTCGATAAAAATAAATTTTGAACCCCCATTCAAATGTGCCCCAAATCCAGCTTGTGGGTTTCATCACTGTCATAAGACGAATTTCAGTGGCTGCAGCAGTCAAATTCTGGGTTTCCCGTCCCAGAGTTAACCTGTGCTATCAGGTATGTCTAACTACTCGCTGTTTAGGTACTCATGAGTCAAAACTTGTCTCCATACCACAATATTGATTATGTAAACAGAACACAGAAAAGAATTTCACATTAGCGACAGACATCGAACATGTTTTCGCACTGTTGCCAACCTACATTCGGATGGCATTCACAGAAATCAAGGTCTACAAAACCTAACACAAAATCGGCACACGCTGAATAGCTCTTGGCGTCTCTCTCAAATCTATTTGGAGACATTCCTCTGCATGCTAGTTTAAGCGAGATTTGAGGTCACCAAACCGAAATAAACATATGTAATCAATAACAAAATCACACTGCTTGAAGACAAGCACTACTTTAACATACATTAGTATCAATGTAGAAGACTTTGTCCCTTACATATTACATTTTTTGAATGTATCTTAATGTGCTACTAACCATACTTGAGTCCGCTATTACTTCCAAAGCCCCGTCTTTCATCATAGCAAAATAAAGTTAATGTATTATATGAAAATAAGGGGGGGGGGGGGGGGTCAAGGAAGTGGAAGGAAAGGGATTACTGTTGTCAGCGGCATCGGGACATTACGTGGAATCAGCGGCGAAGAGTGAAAATGAGTAACAGACCGGGATTCGAGCCCAGCACCTCCTGCTTACTAGACAGGTGCGTTAAACTAATGCGCCAACCGTGACACAGGTTTACTGCATCTGCGGCGACTGTCTCGGGAGGCGTCACGGCCGATCCACATCCCCATCCAGCGCCACCTACCCACAGTCCCTGTCTTCTCCTCCATGCTTGCTACTCTGACAAGGGAACCTCCCCATCGCAGCCCCCTCAGATTTAGTTATAACATGGCACAGTGGATAGGCCTTGAAAAACTGAACAAAGATCAATCGAGAAAACAGGAAGAAGTTGCGTGGAACTATGAAAAAATAAGCAAAATATATAAACTGAGTAGTCCATGTGATACATCAGCAACATCAAGGAGAGCGGAAGCGCAATACCGCCGTGGTCCCGTGGTTAGCGTGAGCTGCTACGGAGCGAGAGGTCCTCGGTTCAAGACTTCCCTCGAGTGAAAAATTTACTTTGTTTATTTTCGCAAAGTTATGATCTGTCCGTTCGTTCATTGACGTCACTGTTCACTGTAATAAGTTTAGTGTCTGTGTTTTGCGACCGCGCCGCAAAACCGTGTGATTAGTAGACGAAAGGACGTGCCTCTCCAATGGGAACCGAAAACAAAGGTCAAACGATTCCTCAACAGAAAAACGCGTCTGATATATTCTATACGACACTGGAGACGGCATGTGCGTCAGATGACAGGAATTTGTTGTCGACCCACCTAACTTGTACACTTGGCGAATGGGTAAAAAGATTCTTCTACCTTGCACCTTGCCCGATTTAGGTTTTCTTGTGGATGTGACAATCACTCCCAAAAAACTGATGAAAACATAATAGTTTGTCACATAAACTGAAAATAAAAAATTAAACTTTTAGCTCGAGGGAAGGCTTGAACCAAGGACCACTCGTTCCGCAGCTGCTCAGGCCAACCACGGGACTACGACGCTCCCGTCATTAGATTGTCCTAGAAGTTGCCTCTCTTCCACATAGACTAATCAGTTTATATAGTTTGCTCATTTTTTCATAGTTCCACACAACTTCTTCCTGTTTTCTCGATTGATCTTTGTTCAGTTATTCAAGGCCTATCCACTGTGCCAACTTATAACTAAATCTGAGAGGGGTGCGATGGGGAGGTTCCCTTGTAAGATTCCCGCCGGAGATCGGACGTACTTCCGCTTCCGTACTGAAGAAGGTGGATCCGTTGCCCATCTAGGCGAACCAGTTATATGGATGCGCTGTGTCTGTTCTTTCCGACATGTCCGAAAGTATAGTCACTACGGCTTCATAAAATTAATTTGTTTTTCAGTTAATTTAATTGTCTGTGAATTGACAAGTAAAAAATCTCATCTTAAATATTTGTTCTGATTCAAAAACTGGTACTAGATTCCGCGCCTCTGTAATATTTCAGAACATACAAAACATTATCATTTGTCAAAAAAAATGGTTCAAATGGCTCTGAGCACTATGGAACTTAACATCTGAGGCCATCAGTCCCCTAGAACTTAGAACTACTTAAATCCAACTAACCTAAGGACATCACACACATCCTTGCCCGAGGCAGGATTCGAATCTGCGACTTTAGCAGTCGCGCGGTTCCGGACTGAAGCGCCTAGAACCGCTCGGCCACCGCGGCCGGGGACCATTTGTCCTCTAGCATCTGCTGAATAAATGTTGCCTTTCACAACAGTCGTTGAAATGGATTTTATCATTGCACCACAGCATCTTTTGTAAAAATGTGATAGAATTTTGGAATAGTCACGTGAGTACGTTTCCTATGAAACACAGGTAAAGAGCCGCAATTCATGGTAGAAAATATAGGGAGTGCTGAATGTAACCATGGATTTCCTACATGTACTCCAAAATGGAACTGCAGAAGGATTGTATGGTATCGATGCAGTCAACAAGAAGTCACAAATGTTGTGCTTTTATTATAAACTTGTCTCATTTATAAGAAAACTGAATTTACGTCATATAAATTTACGTTGCGGTCAAAGTGTTCGCTACTAGGCGATACAATTGGATTTGTTTCGGTAATCGATTGTGATGCTATATCGCAACACACCCGATGATTTCTCTGTTCGAGCTTGCTCGAATCGACTATCTCGGCTCTACGAGACGTCAGGTCCGAAACTATGAACTTCCTTGGTCTCACCTGAACCTCACAGAGATCTGAGCGCCTTCCAAGAGATACCACGTCACAAACTAGCGCATCTGCACACGTGCATCAAGTTGGCTGCCAACTGAAAAATTATCCCGTGCCTGAAGGTCTGGACAGCAATCAACGTGCCAATTAAGTGTTAACTCACACGAGACCAGGTTGTAAATAAAGGCGCATTAGAGGCCGCTCCTAGGGAATGTTTGCAATTTATAGATGGCGGCGTTACGGGAAAGTGCCTGAAATAACCTCTAGCGTTTTTCGACCGCTTTAGCGAGAGCTATTGCCGGTATCACAGAGTATACATTCAGCGCATTCTGTTCGTCATTTGTTTAAACTATTTCACGCCATCATCAGGTGGCAGTAGCAGCTGGAAAGTGAGTGTTACAACGGCATGCACCATGTCGGAAATTAAAAAAGGTAAATATTCTTATCTTTTGCAGTTTCACACATTTAGAAGCATATTTATATCCGCAGAATGGTTCATTTATAGGCTGTAAATAAATATCTCTACCGAGAAACTACTTTTCATGAACAAAATGTTCTACTTAATTGCAGGTATCATCCCTGATACCTCGGGACTCTATTACTATAAATCTCCTGTCATGTACTTGGTTATAGTGGCGTGTGTGTTTGTTTCTTCATTTTTTGCTAAATGTTCTTCTGTTTGCTGTCGTTATCCTGTATTAAATTACGTGTTTCCCTTGCACGTAAATATATTGGGTATTTATTGTATTACTTTAATGAAAATAGTTAACCCAATAATTTCAGTTTTCCCTGCTGTAGGGCTAGCTGATGAAGAATAGCGGAAATTTTGGCAGTGGAAGATCAAAATATTTCTGATTTTGAGCTGTCTGAAGAAGAAGATGATCTTGATATAGCTGTCAGATCACAAACTCCAGCAGCTGATGTCTCATCATCCGAATCAGATGACGATTGGGTACCTATGAGTGAGACCCAACACTGAGGTGCAAAATGGAGACACACGACAGAGTAAGTAATTGCTAGATACAAATTTGTATGGCATATTTAATGTATAGTTTGCAAAGATTTATGTTATTTTACTTTAATTTCTAGGTTTAATCCTGAAGTACCAGAATCTGCAACACCTGTAATTCCAACTATGAAGTCACAATTTGAATATTTCAAGCAATATTTTGACCAAACACTGTTTGATGTTATGGCTTATTATATGAATCTACGTCATGTTACACTAACAGGAAAGTCAATGGACTGTAGTGGAGCATAATTAAGGAAGTGTTGGGGGGGGGGGGGGTTAATATGCTGACTGCATTACTGGAGTTCTCTAGATTGAGAATGTGTTGGGAAAGGCGAACACGTTATCCACTGATTGCAGATACAAATAGCAGGTACAGGTTTTACCTGATAAGAAATAATCTGAAACTGGTTAATGACAATGCTGTATTAGAGGAAACCAAACGAAGTGACAATTATTGGAAGGTACGACCACAACTTGACAGACTAAGAAATGCATTTCGAAATCATTCCCTACCAACTCATGCATGTATAGATGAGAAGATGATACCGTTTACAGATCAAGTAAGAACAAGACAGTATGTTAGGGGTCAATCTCACCCAGTTGGCTTGAAGAACTTTGTGCTACCTACATCCAACGGTATACCACTTGACGCTTTGCTATACAAAGGAAAGGTAAGGATATCACGTCTGGAAAAATTCCTGTACCTGACGACCTTGATATTGGAGGGCGTGTTGTTCTCAAGTTTTCAGATTCCTTGCCACCTGTGTTACTAATATACACTGATAGATACTTCACATCTGTCCCCTTACTAGATAGTCTCCTAATTCATGGGCCAATCTTAACAACTGGGATTATCATGGCTAATGGTCTTCTAAAAGCTGTAAATTTCAAGTGAGAATTAGATTTGAAAAGGGAGGGCAGATGTTCTTTTGATCAGGTTGTAAGGAGTGATGAAAAAGTAGCTGCAATGAAATGGTTTGACAATAAACCAATTTAAGCTGCATCTTCTGCTTTTGTTCATCCCACTGTCCAAATTCAACGTTGGTCTAAGAAAGATAAGGTTTATGTTCCTAGGCGAAAAGCAGTTACCAAATACAACAAATACATTGGTAGTGTGGATCTCCTGGATAGGGTCGTGAGAAGATACCCATTGAGAAGCAGAACTAACAAATGGGTAGTACGCGTGATCGACCACTTCATAGATTTTGTTGCTGCAGCAGCTTGGTTAGAATATAGACACGCAATGCAAAGTAATAAATTTATGAGAAAAGACATCATGCAATATCTCGTTATCAAGCTTCATATTGCACAAAATGTTATTTCCTATGGTGTGCCAGAAAATGAGCAACGATCAGACTCGAGCAATGATGATGAGGGTAATGATGATGAAGGTCCACCAGCAAAACGGGCAAGAGCACCAAAAGATTTACCATCTTTACCATTCAGGGTTGATCACGTAACTAATGAGGAGGTATTGAATAGGATTGGGGTGAAGAGAAGTTTGTGGCACAACTTGACTAGAAGGAGGGATCGGTTGGTAGGACATGTTTTGAGGCATCAAGGGATCACAAATTTAGCATTGGAGGGCAGTGTGGAGGGTAAAAATCGTAGAGGGGGACCAAGAGATGAATACACTAAGCAGATTCAGAAGGATGTAGGTTGCAGTAGATACTGGGAAATGAAGAAGCTTGCACAGGATACAGTAGCATGGAGAGCTGCATCAAACCAGTCTCAGGACTGAAGACCACAACAACAACAACCATTCAGGGTATCAAATGCTAAGCAAATGCCTCAAATGATGAACAACATACAGAAAAATAGATCAAAATGTGGGTTAGAGGGTTGTAGAGCTATAACGTTTGTACGATGTAGCACATGTCAAATGTTCCTGTGCTTTACATCTGAAAGAAATTGTTTTGCTCTTTTTCACAAGACGTGAATTTGAGCTTACGTTACGTTTCTCACACAAAAACTGGATTATTTCATATGTTAAGAATAATTTTATTGTAACACACATATGTATTACTTTGTATTAACATAGAACGCAAGTATCACATATGATGCCAAATGAAAAATATATGAAATAATGAAAGTAAAATTTTTCTGTGTATTTTTGACTTATTTGTGTCCTTATAGCTTGTGAATATCAGTTCCAATAAAATCAGACTTCGAACAAACTTTCAGGACTCTAGAGGATAAAACAAAAGAAACGTCATTACCGCAATACATAGTTCCTAGTTCAGTATAAAACTTTTGCGTTTTTAACGGTACCGACAATCCGAATTCTTAGTCAATTTTCAAGGAACAATGGAAGATACAGCTGCGCGTTTTTTTTTTTTTTTTTTTTCAAATGGTAGTCTCACTCCAGACGTTTCTATGGATTCACTTGTACATGTGCTCTGACAACAATATTACAGGAATTAAGCCATGTGTGTTGTATGTCAAGAAGATGGTGCACCGGCTCACGGGATGCTACTTTGTTCGCCAATTCTTTCACGAAACTTTTCGGGGCAGATGGATCTACACAGACAGTCCAACATCATAGCTACCGCGTTCACCAGACATAACGTCTCTCACGTTTTTATAGGTCATGTTACGCATAGAATGTGCAGTTCACCTATTCCTCATGTGCAAACTCTTACGGAACAAATACGGTATGCTGCAGAGGCGGTGACGGAAGTTAGTTTGGCAAAGAGATGGACAGAAACTGAGTATCGCCCCAGAAGTTCTACAGGCAGAAAAAAAACGAAGCATTTGTGGAACTGCATCCATACGAGCTAAAGAACCATTTGCAACGAACCGATTACTTCTGATAGTTTTTTAGAAATAAAGTTTCGTAATCAGGGATAGGCTTTCTGATCGCCCCGTACATCATCAAGTGAAAACAAAAGCTTGTTAACTGATATTTCTCTGTTGTGCACTCGCTGTTACGAATGATCTCTGAATAGATAAATAAAACATTTGCCACGCGTCTGCTTTACTTTTACAAACAGTTAGATTTTCTTCATTGATAATAGGATGCCAGTTGCTTGGTGGTCCTGTGCACTGAGAAAATAAATCATTATGTGGCATGAAATACTATTACCGAATTTTGATAAATTAATTTTAATTTCCAAGAAACGAAAGCTTCGTTCGGACGCATATGAGAAACGGTGAGCGCACCCCGTCCCGTTGTCATTCCACTCCCACGTATATGTTTCTTCTGGAAGCCATCTGCACCTATTTTGTTTCAGCAATATGTGAGCAGTGCTAATAACCTTAAATGTTATCATAACATCAATACTTCATATTTTCGTCAACCTAATAGACAGCAACTTACAGAAAAGTACATCAGACCAGCCAAAAGGTCGTAGCTGTAACAAAAATCCGATTTTGGATAGTCACTATTGCCACCTAGAATAACTCCGAAAGTATAATAATAGGATAAAAGTTTGTGGGGCAAATGTTGCATGGGACAACGGGGGCCCATAATATGACGTTGGTGTTTTGTTGCTAGGTACGGTCGCGTCAGAGATATGAAGGCCAACTTTCTTTTTTAAATGGCTTGCTATAGTTTGGTACTTATTTTCCGATAGCGGCTATCGAGACGAATCCAATGATGTACAACAGTAAGGTCTTTGAAGGTCAAAAAGGTGGAATGAACGTCAATTTGCAGAAGGTGTTCGAAGTGATAACCATTGCTATCAGTGCAGTGCTGCAGTCTTCTTATACACAGGGTCTGACAATTCTCTCTCGTATATCGTTCAAATAGTAAATATTCTCCGAATACGGCGTATCCGTCTAACGTGCCACTGAAATGTAAACACAATTCAACGGTTTCGCAATACAACACTAGTAGGAACGGTAAGACTACTCTCGTCGAATCAAGTGAATGTGAATGATGTATTCCTTAAAAGAACAAGTCGATATGCTTCTCATTTACGGAGAATTCCACCGGAATTCAGTGAGAGCTAGAGCTTTATACGCTGAAAGATATCCTCAACGTACTCACGCTACACATAGTACATTTAAATATGTATCTGATAAATTGAAAACAACTGGATCTTTAACGCATCGGAAAGATATCCGGCAAATGAAAGTTACTAACGAGGAAACGGAAATTGGTACTCTTGCCATTGTAGTTCGAGATCCTTGTGTTAGTTCGCGTCAAATCGCAAGGGAATCTGGCATGAGCCACAGTAGTGTTGTTCATATTCTGCATCGCCATAAATATTATGCTTACCATATCAGTCCCCTCTAAGAATATCTGGTACGGACTGTATGCTTCGCATTGAATTCTGCCGATGGACTCAACTTCAGATTCAGAGGGATGACATATTTATTAATTTGATTTTATTTACCGACGAGGCTACGTTCACGAACCATGGAAATTTTAATTTGCGTAATTTGGGCAACTGAAAATCTATGTTCGCTGAGACAAGTTGCACACTAAAAATCGTGGTCGGTGACTGAATAGTGTGGGATTCTGGAGGATAAAATTATAGGCCACTATCTCATCGAAGGAAACTTTAATGGTAGGAAGTACACCACATTGCTGCAAGAAACATTAGCTCTGTTATTGGAAGAAATACCTTTAGGAACAAGGAACAGAATGTGGTATCAACACGATGGGTGTCCGGCACATCTTTGGCTGATGGCTAGAAATTAATTGCACAGACAATTACCAAATCGTTGAATTGCACGCGGAGAAGATGTGTCGTGGCCGGCTCGTCATAAGACTTGAGGTCTCTGGATATTTATCGTGGAGATTCGTAAAAGACATTGTTTATAAAGACGTCCAAATACACCTGCAGATATGCGAGAGAGTATTGTCAGAGCAGGTGATTCGATAAGTGCCGATGTGATAAGGAATACCACTCCATCCATGATAACAAGATTGCAGCACTTCATTGCTACCAATGATGATCACTTCGAACACCTTCTGTAAATGGATGTTCATGCCACCTTTTTGACCTTCAAAGACCTTACTGTTGCACATCATTGGATTCGTCTCCACTGCCGCTATCAAAAAATAAGTACCAAACTATAACATCCCATTTAAAAAAACATAGTTGACCCTCATATCCCTGAAGCGACTCCATCTAGCAACAAAAAACCAACGTCATGTTATGGCCCCCGTTGTCCCATGCAACTTCTGTCCCACAAACTTTTCAGCTCCTATCATACTTTTGGATTTATTCTTGGAGGCAATAATTAGTGACCCTATATATATATATATATATATATATATATATATATATATATATATATATATATATATATATGTGTGTGTGTGTGTGTGTGTGTGTGTGAGTGTGTGTGTGTGTGTAACATAAGCTGCCTAATGCAACTTTTGGAATTGTCATATATATGGTAATATAAGCTGCCTAATAAAGAGCCAAATAATAATATAGACTACCTAATAGAGATCCTAATAGTTTATTTACTTAATGCCAGAGTAGTATCAGGCAGATGCACTTCATCAGAGACATATAAAAATATTAATTTCTTAGCACATGTCATTGAAGTCTGCCAGTAACAGCCATATATTCATTTAACTAAACTGTAAGACGTGTATATTTCTATTATCTATTGCCAAACCACAATTTATTAAAGATGTTTACATTTTATTAACAGGATTAAGTAGGAATAATTAATATTTGTCTTGTTGGAAATAATTGTGGAAGCAGGGAATGTCTGCGCCGAACTATTGTTGGCAGGAGAGACCGCACATTCATATAATTTTAAAAAGGGCGGGAGAGACCGCTTATGGATACATTTTAAGAAAAGAGTGGGAAAGACCGCGCATTGATACATTTAGTAATAGTAGCAGGGATTGTCTGCGCCAGAAAGCATTGTTGGCGGGAGAGACCGCACTTTAGCGTTCGTAGGAAGTCAGTAGTAAGCGAGAAGCGAGTCGGTAGCCGGTCTGAAGCGAGAGGTTGAGAGGAGCAGTGTGTCTGCCAGCCACCAGCTATGATTTACAAGAGATTATAAACGGATGTACAGAGACATCAGCTAACTAATATCATAAGAGAAACTAATATTATTGAATTATTTTTTTGACCAACTCAAGACTACTGAAGGTATGTTTGCACAATGCTAATATTGTAAAATGTAAGTCCCATTTGAACGTTTGTAAAATCATTTCATTCAGAATATAATTAATTTTTGCCAGCAATATTGTATTACTGATTATAATCCATCCCAAAAACCATCAACGTAAAATTTTGCAAAATTGTATTGTTGTCAAGAAAAAGTTTAACTATGAATTACGTAACGTCAGTCAAATTAATTAAAGAATAACGTCAGCTTTGCTATTAAAGAATAACGTCAGCTTTGGTAATACATACAGCCACTTATTATGACAGCCCACCAGCAGCTAATAAAGTATAGTAAAACAGAGTCAGTATATTCATGTCGCAGTTCGATGCAGCAGTCAGATGGCGATCCAGAAACAGTAAAAAAGGTAAGGAACATTTTTGGGTTATTGCAGATAACGACTGAGGGCCACGACGACGACACACTCTATGTTTCGTCGAAATAATCAGAAAATCACTTTTAATAAGAAGCATTTCAATTTGCATGCGAAGACTGAGAAAGAGAATAAATTTCAAAGGGAAGATTTCATTTGTTATTATTAAGCAAGAGATAGAAATCCTAAGGGAAGGTTTCATAGGTTATTGTGAAAGGGAAGGTTGCGTAACAAAAGAGATATAGAGGAGACGGGAAGGTTTCAATATGACAGTTTAAATCAGCATATTAATTTTGTGGTTTAAGCACTTGTGAACGGTGATGTGTTTAACTACAGATCCATCACATTTCCTCCTCAGTATTTCCAAAACGTGGGTCCCAAATATAGGGCATATAAATAAAGAAAAATAATTTCTATACAAGTCAGAACAAGATACTTATCATTCAGACGTCTTAATTTTGTAGCGACATCATCAGTAAAATACTGCTCATGCATATTTAAAACGTGAATCTAATCGCACATTATCCTTAAAGGCACTTCATAACGGCGTGCAGGGTTCATAAATCGTTAGAGACTGTAATTTTTTTTCCTCCGCGCTTAAGATGTTCACTGTGACAGTGTCATTAAGTACGAAAGAGAGTTCATTTCGTAGACCACTGGTGTCAGAGATGAATGACTGATTCTCTATCTTACGTCTTGCTTTTCTTCCTCTGACTTCGTACTTGGCACGGAAAATACCTACGTATCAAGCGGGTTGCCACCTATTCAGCTGTCCAGAAGTTGGTCGCGACATTTGTGACAGAGGTTTCGTCTAGCAGCCACCTTCAGCAAGTAATTTTGTACGCATATTATCGCCATAAGCACTCCAACATATAGAATTTTACCCCGAGTGTGGTGAGTTGCTGACATACGTTACTCATGATATAAATCATAGTCGTGACAGGAAACTGGGAGAAAGACTCTTACATAATCTGAACAAAAGACCAGATAATTTTCCATTGTGACTATACAACAAGCAAGTTCACCGTTACGTAAGGCAAGAAGTTCCTTTTAAAGTAAACTGTAGGAAAATGAATAGAAGAGGAAGCTGAGAGAGTTAGTAAAGTGAAATACGATGCAGTTACAAAAGCTGTGGAAGGCCAGAAATCTACTCCCGTCTTGTATTTGTTTTCATTACATTAATCGGGTAATAGGTGTGTCAGATAGCATCGTCAGGTACATCAGTGAAGGTTCAAATTTCTCGTAGACGCTCCCACAATGTGATGGAAAATATGCTCTATCTATAAAGCCTCATGTATCTTTGATTCGTAATAGAACCATATCAATTAATCTAAGAAGAGCCATGAGTGTTTTCGATGGCCTAGGCAATCTTTGGATTTTATGTGCCGTTCGTGTATGCTCTGCCTAATAAATTCGTGTCTGCACTCGGACCAACAGCCGTCAGGCTTAAAGGCATTTAAATATTATATTCACTATTTTTTGTCATCAAATAGACAAAATAATGGTTCAAATGGCTCTGTGCACTATGGGACTTAACATCTGAGGTCATCAGTACAGCAGAACTTAGAACTACTTAAACCTAACTAAGGACAACACACACATCCATGCCCGAGGCAGGATTCGAACCTACGACCGTAGCGGTCGTGTGGTTCCAGACTGAAGCGGCTAGAACCGCTCGGCCACACCGGCCGGCCGTCAAATAGACATGTCGTAGAATCCTTTTCACCTCGAAAACTGGAAGAAAAAAATTATATGTAGTAGGGGCCAAAGATACTAATTAATATGCCGTAATTGAAGACATACCAAATCTGTCTTTTATCGCTGCCTGATTTCAGCTGTTTTCCTCTCGGCAGCGCACAGCGTTTTCATATAATCCCTCTTGACTGTTGTAGCCTTGATAGAGTACAGAAGTGCCTACGTAGTCGTCCTTGATTGTGTTAAATAATCTTTTTGTTATTCTCTATCGTCACTTTTAGCACTTTCTACGTACAGAATATGTTTACTGAGGGAGAGTAAATTTTTCGATCATACAAATGAAAAGGTAAAATTCAACGGCTAAGGCATTTTATTACAATCTTTTGTGAATATCCTTTTGTGAACACTTTAGTATTGTTACTTTATAAATTACTACAATCAAGAAAAAGCTTCGATTTGAACCTGCATTCGTAATACGATGTCTGTGCCTATATTTAGTCCAACAAACGTATCTATAAATTGTATTAAGTAATAAGTTAAAATACTGAAATGGTTACCGAGCCATAAATACCGTTTTTTTGCTGTAGGAAATAATGCTTATATAATTACAAATATTGTATTATTTTATTTTTGTCACACATCCCTTTGTCATACATCCTTTTAGGTAAAATATTAATCTAATTAATTAATTACATTATGTTTCAATATTCCTCTTAGAAAAACCCAATTATTCAAAATTTTATTGAATTAGTTACTCGTGTATTATCCCTGCTTGTTATGATGAATTTGTGACAGACTTATAGTTGAGAGGACTTGCACACTCAGCTGTATAGTTGTGTTGTTGCGATCTCACTCAGTGAGATACACTTAACGACATAATTTGTGAACAGTGAAGTTTCTGCATCTCGTGTTCAAATACCTTTTTTCACGTTTTTACGAAAAAATAAAACACTCACTGGACAACGTAGCATCCTCTTCACCTCTAACATTAATATGAATAAACTGCATCTAGTAGCGACCGGAGATAATAATTAATATGCTGCAAGTAAATAGATACAGACTCTGTCCATCACTGCCCAATTTTAACTGCTTTCGAGATTCGTCTAAATCTTTTTCTCTCGGCACCGCACAGCGTGCTCATACAATATCTCTCTCCTCTTTTAGCCTTGATAATGTGTACAAGTGCCTTCGTGGTCGTCCGTGGTTATATACGTTAAATAGTCTTTTTTATTATGTTGCAATGTAAAATCAGCCGTGGTTAGAAGCTGCTATATAATAACGATATTATTATTAAGGGACAACTAATTTTCCGATTAAAAAAAAAATGTAAAATTGAATGCCCGTGTCTTTTTGTTATATGCCTTAATGAACATCCCTTGATAACAAGTTGGCACTGTTTGTGTTATATATTCCTATCTTTTTCGTGTAACATGTATACTATAACTGTTTTAAGACGGCCATACATTTGATGTGTGTGTGTGTGTGTGTGTCGGCCGTAACTTTGATGTGTGTGTGTGTGTGTGTGTGTGTGTGTGTGTGTAGAGGGGAGCGGGTTGTATATAACACGCGTACCCGACGTTTAGTTGTCACCTGCCGGAATGGAATAATTCTTCAACATTTATATATTCGAAATCTGTAATAAATAAATTTCATGATTTTTTGACCGTCCCCCTGCTACTCCCCCGAGAGACAGGGTGACGGTACAAAAACCCGACTTTTATTTATTACGGAATTCGAATGTATATACATTGAAGAATTATTCCCCAAAATATTATATGCGAACTCCAAAAATCAACGATTCTGTGAGCGTCCGAAGCTAAAGCAAAAGGCGAATTGGTAAGTTACAAACACAAAACGCCATTGCCCCTAGTCGTTATAGTTGCCATCACCGCTATTTATACCAATCTGAGTAATTTGCTGGAGCACTGTTTGGGCGATTTTACTCAAAATGTGAACGAAAGTTTCAATAGCTTCATTTGGAGACACGCTCCAAAAATTGCATCCAGATGAAGCGAAATTGCCAACATTGCATCAAATTTGGCCGTATGTCTATTCAATGTAGGCCATACTGCATTAATGTAAGTGGCAAATGCCGTACAAATCAAAATTGGCGATGAAATTCACCGATTCTGTGGCAACAGAGACGCCAACGGTGATGCGCTTAGCGACTCTGAGGACGAAAATGAAGGGTTATCAGGTCAAAAGTAGCAGAAAGCGGCCATTCACTAGCCGGGGCGATAGTTATTACGGATCAAGCATCGATAATATCCGTAAGTTTCAAGCATTGTCGCTTCTTTTATATGATAAATACTTGCCAAACTTTAAACACGTTTTTCTCAAAACCATATTTTTCGACATGGTTGTCGTCGCCCACGCTACAATTTTCATTTGTTTTTAACGATTTCTGGTCCCTCTTGAAGCAAATTGAATTCCCTTCAGTTCATCATACGTTGATATTTAATATTTTTCGGCCGAAAAAGAGAGGTCCAAAAACTGCCATTTCTTCAAATATTTATAATTTCGCCATCTTTTCTTTGTAAATCCCTACGATGAACTAAAATTACATCTGTAATGATCAGGGTGATATGTTAATTTCATGTTTCAGACAACCACAACCGGAGTTACAGCGATAACCGTCGATCTACCTCCTTTCAGAGCTGCCTCGGTAAAATCTCAATTACACAGTGAAGGTATAACATTTTTCAATAAGAAAAGTACCAACAAAAACTTCAGTGTATGCTTTATTCATTGCAGCAAATCCCAATTGACGACTACATTCCTGTACGGAGCAAAAAAGTCCTGAATTTGAGCAATATATTTGTCCGTCACCATGTCGTTCCCCCTTAATTGGAATCTATTACATTGTATTTACGATTTCTTCCCTTAGTTTAACGTATTCAATTAGGCTGATCTCTCACTCAACAACTGATTCTTTCACTGACAGTGTATAGGTTGATATTTCTACTGTTATACATTTTAGTTTAAATATTAATACACATGTGATTACTAAGTGACCTTTGTCACGCACGTCACTCTTAATAAGTTAATAATTTAGACGTTCAACTGGCGTGATTAATGACAAACCTCTCTTGTGTGTGTGTGTGTGTGTGTGTGTGTGTGTGTGTGTGTGTGTGTGTATTTGGGTGTGTGTATGTGTGTGTGTGTGTGTGTGTGTGTGTGTGTAATTTGCTGCGTTTTTTTCTACAGGAGGCATGTACTCTCTTTGACTGCATATGGGACAACTCTCCGACATGACATTAATACAATCATAAACGACTGAAATGAATTGTCTATGTTCTTTTTCTTTACATATGTAATAAATTATATTCTTTTGTTTAATTTTCAGTCACACTGCAAAATGGTTGTTAATATTCCATCCACTTCGCAGAGTAAGCACACGTCTGTTAACTTAAACGGTGAAAACTTTTTCTTTTGTATAAATATGGTAGGAAGATCTGGAACTATTTATACTTAATTCTGTGATACACATTTCAAATAGTTTCTATCACCAAGCATAACAATGGTATGCAGCACGGCGTAAGGAAGTGAAATTGAACACCTTTTTTTTTAGATTTTAAATTTATTTATTGTATCAGGAAACTAATCACAAATACAGATCAAATTAGCCATACAAAGTAATGATGTCTTAGTGCGTTCTTCATGAAGCATACATAGGCTATATCCCGTGTACCAATCACAATGTTTCGTTGTACGCTGAGGACTTACGAGCTAACACCACATGGTCGTGAATGAATGATCTGAGTCAGATGGATTGTATCAAAGAGCGCTTTCGCGGTTATAGGGTGAGACATGCAGAAATCACTTCAAAAACATATCGGTTGTAGACTAATTAACGCTCTGTTTTGAGAGAAACGTAAAAGTCATGCGTACAAAAGTTTGCTTGAAAAAATTACATGCAGTAAAGATCCTAAAGCATTCGTGAAAGCAAATGCAAGTTGCTTTCACCTTTGTCTTTCCACAACGTGATGTAAGGTATCCTGAAACTGTAGATACATTGCCGGCCGTGGTAGCCAAGCCTTTCTAGGCGCTTCAGTCTGAAACCGAGCGACCGCTACGGTCGCAGGTTCGAATCCTGCCTCGGGCATGGATGTGTGTGATGTCCTTAGGTTAGTTAGGTTTAAGTAGTTCTAAGTTCTAGGGGACTGATGACCTCAGATGTTAAGTCCCATGGTGCTCAGAGCCATTTGAACCATTTTGTAGATACATTCATAACACGTTTGTTCTCACACGATGTTGAATTAAATAGTTTGGCAGCTCTTGAAGAATGTCCCTTACCGTGCCTACGTTCCAAGACACATAAAGGAGAAAAACGTACGAGTCTTCACCAGTATTTCATCACATGATTAATCACAGTAGCAGACACTAAGAAAATCTCGTTTGTATGAATTCTGTATTCGTGCAACAGACTGGTGTGTGTGTGTGTGTGTGATGACATAGATACTGTAGGTAAGAGCTGACTTATTCCAAAAGGTTTGCTCAAAAAGGTACGTCACTAAACCTCCTCGGAAAAATTTTATTCAGGAAATAAAATAGGCACACAAAGTTGCTAAGCCAGTGGTGTATATTACTGTTCCACACAGCATGGTTGTCTGAACATTTGTTCCATTTGTAAACCAATCTATGGAAACCGGCACAAAAGGAATCAGGAACCAGGTCTAGGAGCCACTTAAAAATAGCTTCCTGAACGTCGGCGTCTGTTCTCAAAGGCCTATCGCTCAGGTGCTTCTTAGACATTCCGAAGAGATCAAAGTTTCTTGATATGAAGTCTGGGATATATGGAGGGTGCTCCAGTGCATCAGAAATTCCGGATCCGGTCGTGAGCAACCGAAGCTTCATGCGGTCGGAAGTTGTCGTGCAACAACAAGACATTTTTCGAAAACAACCCTAGTCGTTTCCTCTGCATCGTCTTCTGCAGCCGCTCCGGAGTGGCACAACATCTGGCAACATCCGCGGTCTCCCATTTCTGAGTAAATGAACAAGCAGGCTATCCCAAGAGCCCAAAAGGACTGTGGTCGTAAAGTTCTTCACGGATACCGTTGCTTTGAAAGTATAGATGGATGGCTTGTGAGAGGGGGCAGGGGGGGGGGGAGGGGTTGGAGGAGGAAAGTGACACTTCCTTCGTCTCATCTGTCACGTGATACACAGACGTTTAGACGCATGTGACGATAGACAGTCCATTCGCTAGGCTTTATTCTCGTCCGCAAGTTGTCAGGGTACCATCAAGTGCTCGTCTCCCGGTAGTTCAGTGCTCATCATCCACTATAAGGGCACTACATGATTAAAAAAGTATGGCGACTATTAATATGGAGTGACAACTCCGGGAGCGCTTCATAATGTGGCTCATCTTGTCGTCGTATTCCATTTTATTTTTTTTTTCCGCAGCTCGTGGTCGTGCGGTAGCGTTCTCGCTTCCCGCGCCCGGGTTCCCGGGTTCGATTCCCGGCGGGGTCAGTGATTTTCTCTGCCTCGTGATGACTGGGTGTTGTTTGATGTCCTTAGGTTAGTTAGGTTTAATTAGTTCTAAGTTCTAGGGGACTGATGACCATAGATGTTAAGTCCTATAGTGCTCAGAGCCATTTTTGAACCATCTTTTTGTAGCCACTGCAAAAGCGGCGCCTCACTGATGGCTGAACTTCACGTGAGTACTCGTCGTGTACACTGACAGTAGTAATCAAGAAGAAACTACATTTCTTGCTAACGGAGATGTAGTGCAGACAAAACCAACAAAATGTCTGCTAAGATTTCCTGAGAAAAAGAAAAAAAAATTGTCCCCTTCTGTGTCCTCAAATATTTTCGGAACAATTATTGGCAGTCGCAGACATTTATTTTGCAGACCCCAAGAAGGAACGTTGTGTAGCGTTACGAAATGACAATTAATAATAAAATGTCACCTACAAACTATCAATATTTTTTTCAGTTACGGTTCCGTACATCGATTAACCTAATGTCAATAACTAGCGTATATCTCTATAAAACTGTCCAACTGATTTCCTTCCATATAGTTTTAAGGTAAAAGCCAGCTAAAAAAGTAGGCCCTAGTTTTGAAACATAATCGTTTGGATCAGTAATAGAGAAACCTACATCTAGAATTTCTAATTAGTATGTTATGGAATGGCAGAGGTTAACATAAGGCTGGCCAATGAAATGGAATGATTTACAATAATCATTTAACTAAAAATGTATTTTTAATATATCATTTTTTAAACTGGACTAAAAATTACAAACTAACTTCTCCTAGGGCCTTACAGATTGCTAACTCCATACACATTACTGATTGTGAATTTTTAATAGCTATGAAAGTACTTGTCAGATTTAAATCGAAAAATATAGGGCCCATGCAAGAGATAATAGTAAGTTAGTAAACTAATCATACATCAGTTAGTAAGTTGCATAATAGTAAGGCGATGAACTATTCATACGTCAATTATGAATTGCGTGCACCCCACGTTTTTCCTAATAAGTCTTACATGTTCCCTCATAGCAACTAAAAATCCACAAACACAGATATTCAGGACTACCTGTATGGGTCTAGGAATCTGCGTGGGACTAGGAGAAATTATTTTATATTTTTCAGTATTATTTAATGATGCAGAATATTAAAAATTCATTTTCATTTACATAAGTATTTGCTGCTTCTTGATCTTGTATGTGCGAAATTTTTCAGTCGATCTCAAACGTTTTGATGAGATAACTACACATACATTTTGTACATTTCAGGAGTATTTCAGTTTCTCTTCACTTTACTCAACCAGTACATTGGTTCGTTCTGCATACGTCTCGCGATTGTGAACAAAAAAGTTGAAAACTGTAGAGATTCGAACTGACATGGAGGCTAACCACCAGCCGTTCTGTTCACGAACCATTCATGACAGCAACAGCAAAAGAGGGAAACCGCAGTGATACATACATCAGACAAGAAAGAGAGTTAATATTGCTTTGTCACGAAGTTCAGGTCTAATTTAGAAAGTCTCAAACGTCTAGTTGATCGGCAAATGACAGTGGTAAATAAAGAATCTTCCGTCACACACTAGATAACAAAGCGAGTTAATACCGCATTGTCACCCAGTGCTGATTTATGCTCATCGTGAAGTTGCTTTAAAACCAACTATAAAATTTCTACCGACCGCACAGCCAGACATCGTGGTAAAAGTAACTGGTTGTTGAAAAATTAACTTTTTAACATCGTGTTATATTCTAACTGAAAGTACATAACTAGCAGTTCTGTGCATAATAAAAAGGACATTACTAGATACACACGTTTGGCAAACGTCCTCAGTTGTACGACATTGTGCCGTCTGGACGAGAAATTTTGCTTGACCTTTTGCAGCATTTTGACACATATTTTCGCATGACCGAACTCACACGGTTGTTTGAGTTGTCGTGTTGTTTTGTCTGAAACAGCCTGAAACACCTTTGTTCTTAGACACATCCATAATAAAAGTTGTGAGGAATTAAATGCGGTGTACAAGGGAGCTGTGGGACATCACTGTTTCGAGAAATGAAGCTACCCGGTTGCAAACCATTCACGGTATTCATTGAAATTATCGTGGTGTTGCTTGAAGCTCCATCCTGTTGAAAATGTGTTCACTGGTAAAATGGCCCATCCTCGTGTGAGAAAGTTACGAATTATTTCAAAATATCTCTCTGAATTAACAGTTACTGTATTAACCAGCGTCATACTTGAAAAAGTGGACTGTTCATGGTATTCGCCGAATTTTTACACCCTCTGTCACTTTATGAGTAGGAAGAGGATTCTCATGAAACCCGCTCCCAACACTGTCACACCTGATACCTAAAATTTAGTTTATTATTATAAAAACCAGAGGGATGAAAATCTAGCTCGCCACTCATCTATGTACTGATCACCTAGGTAGAGCATATATATATATATTACTAAACTCCATTACAGTTGCACACTATCTATCTAACGGAACTCATGGCAACAAAATGCGATTTTCAGTTCGGTACTTAATACACTCCTGGAAATGGAAAAAAGAACACATTGACACCGGTGTGTCAGACCCACCATACTTGCTCCGGACACCGCGAGAGGGCTGTACAAGCAATGATCACACGCACGGCACAGCGGACACACCAGGAACCGCGGTGTTGGCCGTGGAATGGCGCTAGCTGCGCAGCATTTGTGCACCGCCGCCGTCAGTGTCAGCCAGTTTGTCGTGGCATACGGAGCTCCATCGCAGTCTTTAACACTGGTAGCATGCCGCGACAGCGTGGACGTGAACCGTATGTGCAGTTGACGGACTTTGAGCGAGGGCGTATAGTGGGCATGCGGGAGGCCGGGTGGACGTACCGCCGAATTGCTCAACACGTGGGGCGTGAGGTCTCCACAGTACATCGATGTTGTCGCCAGTGGTCGGCGGAAGGTGCACGTGCCCGTCGACTTGGGACCGGACCGCAGCGACGCACGGATGCACGCCAAGACCGTAGGATCCTACGCAGTGCCGTAGCGGACCGCACCGCCACTTCCCAGCAAATTAGGGACACTGTTGCTCCTGGGGTATCGGCGAGGACCATTCGCAACCGTCTCCATGAAGCTGGGCTACGGTCCCGCACACCGTTAGGCCGTCTTCCGCTCACGCCCCAACATCGTGCAGCCCGCCTCCAGTGGTGTCGCGACTGGCGTGAATGGGGGGACGAATGGAGACGTGTCGTCTTCAGCGATGAGAGTCGCTTCTGCCTTGGTGCCAATGATGGTCGTATGCGTGTTTGGCGCCGTGCAGGTGAGCGCCACAATCAGGACTGCATACGACCGAGGCACACAAGGCCAACACCCGGCATCATGGTGTGGGGAGCGATCTCCTACACTGGCCGTACACCACTGGTGATCGTCGAGGGGACACTGAATAGTGCACGGTACATCCAAACCGTCATCGAACCCATCGTTCTACCATTCCTAGACCGGCAAGGGAACTTGCTGTTCCAACAGGACAATGCACGTCCGCATGTATCCCGTGCCACCCAACGTGCTCTAGAAGGTGTAAGTCAACTACCCTGGCCAGCAAGATCTCCGGATCTGTCCCCCATTGAGCATGTTTGGGACTGGATGAAGCGTCGTCTCACGCGGTCTGCACGTCCAGCACGAACGCTGGTCCAACTGAGGCGCCAGGTGGAAGTGGCATGGCAAGCCGTTCCACAGGACTACATCCAGCATCTCTACGATCGTCTCCATGGGAGAATAGCAGCCTGCATTACTGCGAAAGGTGGATATACACTGTACTAGTGCCGACATTGTGCATGCTCTGTTGCCTGTGTCTATGTGCCTGTGGTTCTGTCAGTGTGATCATGTGATGTATCTGACCCCAGGAATGTGTCAATAAAGTTTCCCCTTCCTGGGACAATGAATTCACGGTGTTCTTATTTCAATTTCCAGGAGTGTATAATTATGGACTGAATTTAAAGTTTATCATACTGTCACAATATATTCATGAAAATTTATAATTTTACGCTAAAAGTTAAAGACAGTAAGTGAAGTATTAAACGTAAAAATGTGTACAAGACTTGGGGGAACGTAACTAACGCCACGAAATTTACCGAGACTGTATTCATCCAGTATTTGAGAAAGAGGGATTCAGCCACTTCTAATAAACTTCGATAAATAACTTCAAACCTTTTCGCTGTTATTTAGCACAGCTGAATTTACATGTAAAATTATACCATTTTACTTATACATCAATGATGGACATAAAAGAAAGGTTCAGGAGTGGAATTACAAGGTGCAAGGATATCAATGATACGAATCGCTGACGACATCGGTATCTTGAGTGAAAGTGAAGAAGAATTACATGATCTGGTGAACGGAATGAACAGTCTAATGAGTACAGAGTATGCATTAAGGGCAAATAGAAGAAAAACGAAACGTAATGAGAAGTAGCAGAAATGAGAACAGCGAGACACTTAACATCAGGATTGCTGGTCACGAAGTAGATGAAGTTAAGAAATTCTGCTACCTAGGCAGTAAAAGCGGACTGAGCAAGGGGTACAGCAAAAGCATACTAGCAATGGAAAAAAGAGCATTCCTGGCCAAGAGAAGTCTAAACTAAACTAAACTAAACTCCTCCCGAACAGGCCATGAAGGCACAACGGGACCGACCGGCCGCCGTGTCATCCTCAGCCCACAGGCGTCACTGGATGCGGATATGGAAGGGACATGCGGTCAGCACACCGTATGTCAGTTTCCGAGACCGGAGCCGCTACTTCTCAATCAAGTAGCTCCTCAGTTATCCTCATAAGGGTTGAGTGCACCCCGCTTGCCAACAGCGCTCGGCAGACCGGATGCCCCATCCAAACGCTAGCCCAGCCCAACAGCGCTTAACTTAGGTGATTTGACGGGAACCGGTGTTACCACTGCGGCAAGGCCGTTGGCCCCAGGAGAAGTCTACTAATGTCAAATATCGGCCTTAAGTTGAGGAAGGAGTTTCTGAGAATGCCTGGAGTACAGCATTGTACGGTAGTGAAACGTTGAATATGGGGAAATCGGAACAGAAGGGAATCGAAGCATTTGACATGTGGGGCTACAGACGAATGTTGAAAATTAGGTGGACTGGTAAGGTAAGAAACGAGGAGGTTCTGCGCAGAATGGGAGAGAAAAGGAATATGTGGAAAACAGGATGATAGTACACCTGTTAAGACATGAGGGAATGACTTCCATGGTACTAGACGGAGCTGTAGAGGGCAATAATGTAGAGGAAGAGAGAGAGATTGGAATACATCCAGTAAATAATTGACAACGTCGGTTGCAAGTACTACTCTGAGATGAAGAGGTTAGCACAAGAAAGGAATTCGTAGCGGGCCGCATCAAATCAGCTTGCGGACTTATAATGAAACAAAAAAACATCATATAGTTCAGGAGATACGACGTCATAAACATTGAGATTCGTGAAAAACTAGCCTGTCTTATAATGGAGGGCAAATTAACCAAGGGTATACTGATCTACTGTTTGATAATTGTAGCAGCTGGCGACTTCCAGCAGACTTTCAACATAATGTCAAACCCTCACTACTTTTCTTACTGCCTCACATTATAATGAAAAGAGACAGTTTATCGCTTACTAATGTTGTCGTTCATACGGGAAAATTTCAGAACAAAAGCGTTACATGCGCGACAACAGATAATTACGACATCAAGTCATTTGTAAACTAAGTAGACGTATAACGTTGTTTTATTCACGGGAGTACGATTCTTATGGAATCTATAGGGGAGGGAGTCAGTGGTTCTGACAGAATAGAGTTACCAGAATGAGATTTTCACTCTGCAGCGGAGTGTGCGCTGATATGAAACTTCCTGGCAGATTAAAACTGTGTGCCCGACCGAGACTCGAACTCGGGACCTTTGCCCGCGAAAGGCAAAGGTCCCGAGTTCGAGTCTCGTTCGGGCACACAGTTTTAATCTGCCAGGAAGTTTCAGAATAGAGTTAGTTAGAGGATTAAGACTAAGGGACTGTACAGTCTCAAACCTGTAAGGATAACGAGCTAAGGTCTTCATGCAGACGTAGAGCATGTTTCCTGACAGATGTAAAGGTAAAACTGTGCAATACCACTACAATATTTCCACAATCATCGTTGCTGTTATTTTCCACGTTCATATTGCAAAACAAGAGAGGCACGAATCGCCTTCTATCTGTCCTCTTCTGCTTTTCAGAGTGTAAGTATGTTTTTTGATATTTGTTCATATTTGAAATAACAGCTGTAAATTTTGATTTAGTCTACGTTTCCTTTATCATAAATGACACTGCTGCCTTTCATTAATTAGACATAGATTTCTGTTACGTTTCAGTGTTAGTTATGTTGGAAGGAGATCAGGTTAGTGACGTGTCGATTTACGCCATTATGCACATTTGCACGATACAGAAGAAGTCAAACCTTTAATTTCTTTACCAAAGTCCGATTCATGTTTTCTAGTGTGATGCATATTCTTTTGTCGCATCAATTTTCACACGATCACCGTCTGTCGTCACCAAACTTATCTGCTCGCCAACGAAGATTCTGAAACGCAGGTAAGCAAATTAACTTAAACTGACCATCCGCCGCAAAAGAGGTAATTCAACGTTGATACTGTTATTTTTTAAATTATGCTTTCCCTATTGTGTTCCTGCGGTGTTCATTGTTCTGTGTCCCGGCTTCCGAACAATTAGACTTCGGAAATGTTTCAAACTAGATTTCAAAAATCTTTCCTTCCTGATCGGGATACATTACAGAGATCGGCATGAACTTCTAACCAGCGCCCACTGAACAGCTGCTATACTTTCAAGTAGCCGTACATTTCGTACACTACTGTTTCTTCCGTTAGACGACGATCCAGAGATTGCTTAGCCATGTGTGAATTGCGTTGACCAGTGGCACACACTGCTTAGGAGGTGTGCTAAAATGACATCGAAACGCACGTTGCGTTTTCCCCAAATTCTCACAAGTTTGGTAATAGGCTTGTAACCACAGTGTTCACTCGACTGCAACTAAACAGAACGCCTTCGGTTTGGATCTACAAAATGTCCCGAGCCTCTCTGTACTGTGTCTCACCGCCGCATTAAATCATCTCGATTCACCAGCTGTTACGTGTAGTGCCCCTTCGCAGTACCGACAAGATATTACATACCGTCAAGAAGTACCCTCCACAGGCAATGCAGAAGCGCAGTGGATGAACTAGCAGCACGCAGCCGTGTCACTGATGTTATTTTCTGCAACTCGTTGACGTCATCCACGTCAGTTTTGGCAGCACGCGTCCGTCTCTTATCACGTTCGCCCATCCGAACGAAAGAGAGCGACTCGACGCATCTCAGCAGTTTACCACTGTAGCGGTTTGCGACACGCGGTAATAATGTACACACGGTGGAAAAACAATATTTGAAGCGTACTCACGTGCAACTGACTGCGAGGAAGCTGCATTATCGCTGACGATCTCTATATTCCTTGAATTAAGAGAGCTTTGGTTCAATGTTAACTATTGTGGTGAAAAGCTGTAGTCTAGCTTCTGATCTTAATGAGTATGGACGAATGTATTACGGCTTAAGAGAGAAGGCACTGTTGCGAGACCGCCATCTTTAGTTGAAGGGCATTTTCTGACTTTGTGCGAGAATAATAAGCCAATAAACCAATTTCTCGGCAGCATAAACAAGATGTGTATTGCGTAAATTAGTCTCCATATTACGGTTTCGCATTTTCAGATATTTGTGCATGCCTACGAAACATTTCTTTGGACTGTGGAAGATCGAACCTGCAAACTCTCTACGGTCATTAATTTAAAGACTTTTAAACAAATCCACTTCGACCGACAGGCTTCCATTGAAAGGAGAATTTGACCGCAGTTAACGTATACTAAGATTCCTACATATTCAGCACGCATTGTGACGACCGGCAGAGACATCGAGTACAGCTTACAGTCAGCGTGCAACAGCAGATCTCTAGTCAACCATGCACAATCCCCTGAACATAAACGTCGTCTATTGAAATCTATTAGGTTATTTATTCATTTCAAAGACCTAAACTCTTTTCTTAGAAGGACTGAATACTAAAGAACTAATTCCTTGAATCAGTAATACTAATAATAATTAAACAGTAATTAAATGAATAATAATAATAATAATAATAAAAGCAGATCATCGCGGTTACTTTTTGTCTCTGAAAGGAAATTTTACATCACAGATCTCCAAACAATAACTGGATTCAGGGTGAAATAATCACTCCCCTCATGAAACATCCCGTAAAATTATAACAATTTACCCTTCACGTGAGAGGGAGTTACACCACAGTTCACCAAGGTGGTCGCTACAGGTTCTTTCTAATGCTGCCATTCATTGCTTTGTTTGCGTACGACGACTTTCCTCTTTTGTGCAAGGAAATAATAAAGAATGAAGAAACAATTGTCCCCAAGGATGAGTACTAAAAATCAAAACAAGAAATGTGTCTAATCGTTCGTGAAACGAATTAACGATGAGAAAATTCTTGAAAAACAGAGGCGTTCTTCAACGAAAGTACTATATATCGAAGGAATACTCAAATTCTGCAAGCTAAAAATCACAACATAAACTGAATTTTTTTTTAAAACATCAGGAAAACGGAGTGTAATTCGCGGCCTACGATTTTTATTACTGCATGCCAGCTTGCGTATTTCAGAACGATTCAATGTCTATGTTAAAAACGAGAGCCATAGCTGAAAGGAATCGCAAACACGATGTATTCCAGAAGACCACCACGAATGTTCAGTCACATCTTCATAAAATTTCAAAGTGCTGCGAGGATGTTCAGAAATGTAGATTTGTGACTTCACAATACGCACAAGGGTATAAGGGGCAGTCACATGAAAACCAAACTGATGGAAAAAGTAGGTAAACTGTTCAGTATTTAACCCACAGAGAGAAAAGAAGATCAAAGCCTTAGTGGACAAATGCTTGCGGTTGCCTACGAAACCATGATGGTACACAGGAGTGCATCTCTTCGTCCGAAGCAAATCGACAGCCACGAATGTCCTTCTTCAGGAGTCCCAAAATATGGAAATTGTAGCCAAAGAGAAAGGGCATGATGATTTTTCCGGAGATGATGTGCCTGTTATTTCGAGTACACTGCATAAGTTTCGCTGGGAATCCTTACACATCCCCCATACAGTTCCTATCTCTTCCCATACGATTTCTATTCTTTTGTAGCCTATAAGAAACACATCGCCGTCGATTTGCTTCAGAAGAAGAGGTGCGCCCAATAAGTACAATTATGGTTCCGGAAGCAACCTTCAGCACTACTACATACAAGCATTGTTGTCTCACAGTGGGATAAATGTTTTGACAGTTAACGGCGATCACTTTTGAAATAATAAACAGTTTACTTACCTCTTTCCATTTGCTTCGTTTCCATTTCACTGCCCCTTATAGTATACTATGACTACACTACCACATAGTCACAATAGAAATGAATCACCTCGTACACATGACAGGGTGCTGGAATTGGTCGGGATATGAAATGGAGTAATGACATAGTCTCAATTGTAAGTACTACAAGATAATGATTAATTCGCAGGATACTGGGAAAATGTAGTCTGCCCACAAAGGTGACTGGTTACAAATCAGTTACGCTTCCCACATTAGAACATTGTTTAACTGTATGGGAAAAATTCACAAATTGACTAATAGGGAGTACTGAACGTATACTAATGTGAGCAGCATGAACGGTCTCGGTTTTGTTTGACTCAAGGAATAGCATCACGAAATGAAAATCCGAACAGGGAGACACTTGAATATACAAGGTGACCATGATCAAAGTTCCAGTTTCAGAATTCTGCTAAAAAGAACCACTGTTCAGAATGACTTCAAATTCGGATGGGATGTTATCGAAGAAGGGGAAAGGTCATGGAACAACAAAAATTTAAAGAAGACTAGATGGCACTATAAGCGACAGAATACACAAAATAAAAAGCCGCGGTGACGCGGCTGCTCCTCAATTTGAAACTGAGACCCTCGATTTGGCTGTATCAATGCAGGATTGTGCGCTGCTGGTGAAGCTCCTTCACAAGAACGGTGACAGGCCAGTAGCTCGACAGAAGGTCCAGGCACTCAATGTCACGAGAAAAGCTTTGGTCCTATGTCTGCCAAGGGTCTGGAGAACATGATTAATAAATTTAGAAAGACAGGTATTTTTCAAGTGCAACGTGCCAGAGGGAGGAAAGCATTGTATCCCATGTCAGTACGAGATTTGGCCACAGCATCCGAGGATAAATGCGCAAACATGCAGTGCATGAGGAACTGCCCGATTACTGGACATGCCTGCTAGCATGATGCACAGAATTCTACGAAACATTCTGCAATACAAATATAAACAAAATACAAAATTACCATTGTTCAGGAGTCACTTAATGTTAACACGCCAGGAAGACAAACGTTTGCTATACGAGGTGCATTCAAGTTCTAAGGCCTCCGATTTTTTTTCTCCAGACTAGAAAGAGATAGAAACATGCGCACTGTTTTAAAATGAGGCCGCGTTCATTCTCAATACGTCCCAGAGATGGCAGCACCATACGGCAGATGGAATTTTACCGCCAGCGGCGAGAATGAGAACTGTTTTAAATACTTAAAATGGCGACGTTTTCCTTACTTGAACAGCATGCAATCATTCGTTTTCTGAATTTGCGTGGTGTGAAACCAATTGAAATTCATCGACAGTTGAAGGAGAAATGTGGTGATGGAGTTATGGATGTGTCGAAACTGCGTTTAATGAAGGCAGAACATCGTGTGACAACAAACCGAAACAACCTCGGGCTCGCACAAGCCGGTCTGACGACATGATCGAGAAAGTGGAGAGAATTGTTTTGGGGGATCGCCGAATGACTGTTGAACAGATCGCCTCCAGAGTTGGCATTTCTGTGGGTTCTGTGCACACAATCCTGCGTGACGAACTGAAAATGCAAAAAGCGTCATCCAGGTGGGTGCCACGAATGCTGACGGACAACCACATGGCTGCCCGTGTGTCATGTTGTCAAGCAATGTTGACGCGCAACAACAGCATGAATGGGACTTTCTTTTCGTCGGTTGTGACAATGGATGAGACGTGGATGCCATTTTTCAATCCAGAAACAAAGCGCCAGTCAGCTCAATGGAAGCACACAGATTCACCGCCACCAAAAAAATTTCGGGTAATCGCCAGTGCTGAAAAAATGATGGTGTCCATGTTCTGGGACAGCGAGGGCGTAATCCTTACCCATTGCGTTCCAAAGGGCACTACGGTAACAGGTGCATCCTACGAAAATGTTTTGAAGAACAAATTCCTTCCTGCACTGCAAAAAAAATGTCCGGGAAGGGCTGCGCGTGTGCTGTTCCACCAAGACAACGCACCCGCACATCGAGCTAACGTTACGCAACAGTTTCTTCGTGATAACAACTTTGAAGTGATTCCTCATGCTCCCTACTCACCTGACCTGGCTCCTAGTGACTTTTGGCTTTTTCCAACAATGAAAGACACTCTCTGTGGCCGCACATTCACCAGCCGTGATGCTATTGCCTCAGCGATTTTCCAGTGGTCAAAACAGACTCCTAAAGAAGCCTTCGCCGCTGCCATGGTATCATGGCGTCAGCGTTGTGAAAAATGTGTGCGTCTGCAGGGCGATTACGTCGAGAAGTAACGCCAGTTTCATTGATTTCGGGTGAGTAGTTAATTAGAAAAAAAAAAAAAAATCGGAGGCCTTAGAACTTGAATGCACCTCGTAAAATTTCTTGCTCGCATGGAAGTGCAAAATGAGTGGACATGGAACATTTTGTAACCAGACGAAGCCGTTATTCATCTCCAAAGACATCTCAATACACAGAACTGCATAATATGCGCTACAGGAAATCTGCTCGCACACCAACCGATTTCGCTTCATTCTGAAAATAAAGCTGTGTGGTGCGGGTTGATGGCATCGTTTAGCGTACGATCAAATTTCTTTCGAGGAGATGGAGGTGTTGAGTTCTGTTGCCTGTGCCGTGAATGCTAAACACTATGAGAGCCTTTTGCGTACCAACGTCATTCCACTTCTTCAACAGTGGGATTGTTTGGGTAGGACCATTTTTATACGAGATGGGGCTCATCCGCGAATTGCACAGCCAGTGAAACAGTTGCTGCAGAGGCATTTTGTGGATGCTAGAACTATCAGCACTCGTTTCCCCACAGCCTGGTCGTCCAGACTACTTGATATTAATCCGTGTCACTTCTGACTGTTGCGTTATCTCATGGACACTGTGTTCAGTGGTCCGATTACAAATACAGCTGAACTGAAGGCGCGCATGTGTAACGTATTCTGAACATGACCCCTGAGACACTCCGATCTGCTATGGGACATACTGTTTTTCTGTATTTCAGCTTGTGGCAGAAAACGTTGGACAGCATACTGAACATGCTTTGCGCGAGTTTCACGACAGGTTTCACTGTTGATTTTAATGCAGGTTTTGGCCACAGGACATTAAGAAACCGATTTCTTTGTTGCTTTTTACGAGGATTTTGGCTTCAATATAATTAAAAACTGATTGTTCTTTGTATGCGGTATTTGGCTTCATGGCAATCAAAAACCGAAGTCATTCTTGCTTTTTATGTGGGTGACAACTGAGAGCCGGTGCGTTTTTTTGAATTAAGGACAATTTAAAACCGATTTCTCCCAACCGATGTGGTATGATCTTGCCGTGGTAGACTTGCTTACGTAACTAACAGTGCCACAGATGTCGAATGGCAAACGTCTGTGTCATGCACACTGCTCAGTGCGGTTGATTTAGTGGTGGATTCTCACCACAGCCGTCCTATTGCAGTTCCTCTGTCGTTTGCAGCCATTTACGTTAAGACGCTTACAGTACCATCTAGTGAGAAAAGTTTCGTTAAATTTTTATTGTTTAAATAACATTTCCCGCTTCTTGGATAATATTACATTCAAATCTGACGACATATTGAGCGCCAATTCTTTCTTTACAGCGTTTTCAAAGTGGCACTTTCATTAGGTTAAGTCTAACTTCAGCTGGTTAAATCCAACTTTGGCTCAGAAAGGGGTAAATTATGCTACCACAAAAGTCTTTGGTCACTTACCTGATAGCATCAAAAGTCTGACAGATAGCCATATAGCATTTAAAAGGAAATTGAAAGAATTTCTGAATGGCAACTCCTTCTGCTCATTAGATGAATTTTTGGATATAGTAAGTGGGTAACACCTCCACCCAAAAAAAAAGAATTAAAAATATTGCCGGCCAGTGTGGCCAACCGGTTCTAGGCGCTTCAGTCTGGAACCGCGCGACAGCTACGGTCGCAGGTTCGAATCCTGCCTCGGGCATGGACGTATGTGATGTCCTTAGGTTAGTTAGGTTTAAGTAGTTCTAAGTTCTAGGGCACTGATGACCTCAGCTGCTAAGCCCCATGGTGCTCAGAGCCAATTGAAAATATTGTCATGTAATTATTTGTGTAATGTAATATTTTGTATAGACACATTTTATTAACCTGACACGTTGCACATCATTACGAAGTTTCGTATACATGATATGTGGAACAAGTACTAACCTAATCTTATTACAATCACATGTAGATATTCCCGCGAAAGCCTTCTTGCATAATTCCAAGTGCGAGTATTAATTTAAAATGCCAAAGAGATTCCTCGGACCCTACGTATCATTACCACAGAGATCGTGAAAGCAAGATTAGACTAAATACAGAACACACAGCGGTAATTTAGTAGTATTTCCATTCGCATGGGTAGGAAGCTTCACATGCCGTGGTGCGGGAGCTACTGTGTTGCACAAAGTTGACAATGGTTGGCATATTATGTACGCAGATACCGTACCGGACGGTTCTGCAAGGTGCAGATGGTGCCAGACCTAACGAACACAGTTCATAACATGTTTCGTGCGATGGCCAGTGTAACAGAAACGTCGGTTTGTTTGTAGTAATAAAAAATCTGGTTTGTACGTGAAATTTTTATCCGCTCATCGACAGAGCAATCCAAAATTTATCTAGCGCAATGTCTGTAACTTCTACAATTTAGTTTGGAAATATTTAGTTGATTCTCTGAGAAAATTCATCACTGAGATTTTCTTTCTCGTGGCCTTCGGACATTATCAACTCAGCCGGGTTCCAATAAATGATTGTTACAATTTCAGCGCTACATCCAATCATATTTACAACATACATACAGCCACGACTCACACAGAATATCTGCATTGGTTTATACAGAATAGTTAAATCATAATGCGCTCAATTGCCAAAACGTAGCGTATATACAATGATACATACTGCGTTTCGAGCAGTGACTTCACATATGTAGGAAGTTGTAGTCCACTAAGCACCAAGCGCTATACCAATTCGTTCGTCGCCTGGTATCGTAGTGGGCAGCCGAAAATGATGTGGCCCACGTCCTCCGTGCCGTAATAATGTAGGGGCGAATCAATCAGTTGTCGACAGCGGTGCAACCGGAACCGTCCACGGTTAATGCGGGAGTGCCACGTTCGTGCAGGGATATGTGGCAAAATAGCTGCGTAATTCCTTCGTCTCTGTCGGCACGATAGGTGTCACTTACTGTTCCACGAGGTCCTGATCTGCTGTCGCAAGTCTTGCAGTACGTCTGTATAAAGGACGTATTCATACGCCGTTGTCCCGTGGTAGATGGCACCTCATTCGAGAGCGTCGACAATTTCACTGCCCTTGGTACCGCGGCTCCCCTTTACTCACAGCAAGGTGATTTTCTTGTTACGACGCAATAGACTCTATGATCTGGTACGCCAAGTAATTGCCTGCATTATTGACGAAATGTTTCCGTAAGAGCAGTAATGCTGATCGCGAGTCCGACAGAATAGTGACTGTACCTGTATCTACGCCGTCAGCATCCTTTACGACTCTCTAGAACTGCAGTGAGCTCCGCTGTTAACTACCGAGGTTTCCGGAGGGAGCTGAAATTGGACACTCTGGTGAGGCTGTTCTTCATAAAATGCGCTGCCAAAATGATGTGCAGTACGTGATCAATCCTTGTAGAGACGGTGCACATGTTCCAAACCGGTCAAAAAGTTCCAGAATGAAATTTTCACTCTGCAGCGGAGTGTGCGCTGATATGAAACTTCCTGGCAGATTAAAACTGTGTGCCCGACCGAGACTCGAACTCGGGACCTTTGCCTTTCGCGGGCAAGTGCTCTACCAACTGACCTACCGAAGCACGACTCACGTCCGGTACTCACAGCTTTACTCCTGCCAGTATCTCGTCTCCTACCTTCCAAACTTTACAGAAGCTCTCCTGCGAACTTCTTTCAGGAGTGCTAGTTCTGCAAGGTTCGCAGGAGAGCTACTGTAAAGTTTGGAAGGTAGGTGACGAGATACTGGCAGGAGTAAAGCTGTGAGTACCGGACGTGAGTCGTGCTTCGGTAGGTCAGTTGGTAGAGCACTTGCCCGCGAAAGGCAAAGGTCCCGAGTTCGAGCCTCGGTCGGGCACACAGATTTAATCTGCCAGGAAGTTTCGGTCAAAAAGTTCTTTAACAGTTGCGGGCTCATATTAGTTTCCACGTGTGGTACACCCGTTCGAACGTCTAAATCTGTATCGAATTCTTGTGATGTTACGAAACATAGATGGTGCGAAACGTTGCGATCCGGTGACACAGTGAGGAAATACCATTAAAGGTACACGTTGGTACCGGAAGTTTCTTTATAAACCAGCATCTGCTAGTATTTCCCCAGAAATAGATCCACATTAGATCATCTTTTCATTCTAAGACAGTTAACTGAAAAAGGCGTGGGAATTCAGTGTAGATGTACACATGTTATTTGTAGATTTCAAAGGCCTACGACAACATACTCCGACAGACATAATGAGGGAATCTGAAACACCATCAAGGATATTTAGCTTAATTAAAATCCGTACAGATGGAACTTTATGTCGTATCAAGACACCTGTAGGAGAAACAGAAACTTAACATCAGGACATGGTCACGAAGTAGATGAAGTTAAGGCAATCTGCTACCTAGGCAGTAAAATAACCAATGACGGGTGGAGCAAGGAGGACATCAAAAGCAGACTAGAAATGGCAAAAGTCTCTGGCCAAGAGAAGTCTACTAATATCAAATATCGGCCTTAAGTTGAGGAAGAAATTTCTGAGAATGTCTGGAGTACAGCAATGTATGGTAGTGAAACGTTGACTGTGGGAAAATCGGAACAGAAGAGAATCGAAGCATTTGAGATGTAGTGCTACAGACGAATGTTAAAAATTAGGTGGACTGATAAGGTAAGGAATGAGGAGGTTCTGTTAAGAATCCACTCCAGCCAGAAGACTGATGGAAATATTAATAATAAAATTAAATTTAAAAAAAGCATACAATTGCGACAGTGTGCCAAGGATAAAGCTAGAAACGTTCCTCATATTTCTACTATAGTTTGAGATATCGAAATGTGATTTTGGTAAATCGTAACATGCAAAGAGGAGAGAGTTTAATCCATACGGTTATTACGCAAAATTTCGTTACCTACAGGCTCATCCCACAAACTTCAGACTTTTTCGACGAACGGACATAATTTTCAAGGACCGTAGCTGGTGAAATGAGAAATGCTGTGAGTTTAGGATCAGCTTAAGTGAAGGAGTTACACTACTTTTTTTATACTGATGATGTTCTTTTTCGTAAGCTGTTGATTTTACTTTTCCTAAGTTCCTCACTTACTAAACCAATTTTTCAGAATTCTCTCAGAATTTCGTCTGCGCAACATTTACTGAGAGACGACAACTTTGCTGTGTTTGGCAAAAGGAAGCCAATTATTACATGGCAACAAAAGAAATGTGTAGTTTTTATTCCTGATTTGCTACTTATGACGCTCCTTTGAAAGTTACAAATGGCTAAAAATGCAGGCGAAAATAAATCGCTACTTTTGTTGCGTTTTCGGCGATTTTTTTTGAATTCCACTTATTATTTATAAAAAATATAAGCGCAGGCTTCAGTTTGTTAACGACACTTCCTCTCCTGCGTTCGGCATTTCCCCTACAGCGCCTGCCCTGAACCCCCCTCCCACTACCGCTCCCCCCCCCCCCCCCCCCCCCCGCCACCGACTGCGTCGTCGGCTGCGCATCTACCGGCCAAAGTATTCTGCGCGCGCTATACGCGATACAACCGCCATCTGTATATGTGCATATCGCTATCCCATGACGGTAATACTTGGATTTCAAAGGAAACAGAAAAGAAGACACTGAACTTTGTTTAAATCAATAATCCTTTCTTACAACGTTTATTATGCTATCGGTGTTTACAGTTTTGAACCTTGTGTAGAAAACGGCTTCCGGAGTTATTTTCTGTCGTTCTCTCGCAGATCTTGTCCGACCAACAAATGATAACATCGATTAGCTACCGGTCGGAAAGACAAAATTTATCAGACATAGTATTACATCGTGGTAGGAACAGTTTTCTTGTGGAAGTGATGCCTTCCAACACCATTATCAAACGCATGAAAGAACAAATTATCTTCCCGTGTTGTACGTTGGTGGTATAGCATACGTTGGTGGTATAGCGTCGATTTAAATGCAGTAAATCGCTTCAGCGGGGATTCATTTTTTTACTCGATTGTGACTTAAAGAACACACTGGCTGGGGCGATGCCAAAAATGTGAATCCACACGTTCTGGTCTCAATATTATCAAATGCTATTCGTAACGCAGATCTTGTTACATTGCTAAATGAAATAAGAATCCAGTGAAATAACGACATACTCTTTCAGTGGAAGACAAGAGGTCTACTCATTAGCATTATTTTTCTTTCTTTCTCTGATGCTGTCACAGCGCACTCGGTATGTTGCCCATGTTTTAATTTCTGTACTGTTCTGTTGCTTGTTGTCTAGGCGACAATTCTCAGAATATCAGATCTGTACTGAATTTTACGCGTACTTTGACGTACTCTCCACAGCTTGTTATTTCTACTTCAGACATCGTCATTTCTACTAGAATCGCAACTGCAACGAAGTCCAGCAGAGACAAGATATACATTGTCTAGGCTTTCTCGCATTTACAATTGCCGTACCTCTAATGGTTTACTTGTTTCTTCGAGTACTGTATTTAAATTCTCCTCTACTGAACTATATACAACGCATTTACTTAACAACCTGGTTTGTCGTTTGTAATATCCACGGCGGAAAGCCCTTTGACTACGTGTGTGTTTAACAGGAACACTATAATTAGAAGGAGCTTAAAGGGCAGAACTAAAGGTCGTAGCTCTTCATATTACATAGTTAGGGGATAGCGCAACGTTAGTCCTTGTGTCACGTTATACACTTCTCGACACCTTTGAAGGTATAATCTACGTGTCAATTATGTTGTCTCGTTTTCCACCTGTAGAAACACGAGCAACATTTGACAGCAATTAACTTTATTTATGGGAGTCTTCTATAACGCGTAATTACATTGCAGACGGTACATAACTACCGAAAATCCCACTGTATATCGTCAACCATAGGAGACAGGAAATGCACTTCTACGTGCTCCATTTTTCGCTTTATGGCCGGCTCGCGAAAACCCTATTTCCGAAATCAAAACGCATTGTCGTCGTTATTGGATAGGAGTTTGCAGCCTGTATTTATATGTCTGACAACTCCTTTTTTATATTGCCATAACTCTCTTTGATTTACTTAATATATATTTTCTGAATAATTTAGCTACAGGTACAGCTAAAGAACAATTAATCAGCAAAATAGTACTGTAATTCAGACTTTTAAGCATATGTTTTTCGTTTTGTGCACTATCTCATTACATTTTATTCCCGAAAAAATACCTGTCAGGTTTCTGTGTACGGTAGATAATATATTAATAAGATAACGCCCTTGAGAAATCCAAAGTGTTTTCTATATAGAACAAAAAATATCTTTATGTCTATACAATCCTTTAATGCTTGTTACTATTCTCTGCAGATATTAACTTTCATGATAACTTCCCGGCTAACTGCAATTATATTCGTTGGAAAAGTTTCGGTAAAATAAAGTTACATACACGCAGGCTGTCGTTCTGAAGAAACTAATTTGATCAATATCGAACAATGATTTGACGTTACGGTTCATCGCAGGCCATTCCCCAAATGTTTATTTTGTTGATGATACAGTATTTGTCAGGTACTCCCTTCAATTTTCAAACAATTTCATGTTAACAAGAAAGGATTTACTTTATTTTCCACTTCAACAACAAGAAAGACATCTAGTGAGCTTTGCACTTACAATTAGTGTAGACACGTTTAGTGGGCCGAACCACGTAACTTTCTATAGCATCGTAGAAACGAGGAAAATGAACATCCAGAGACTTTATCGTCGTCTCTTTAACGTTTACGTCGTCTGTAGACGATTTTACGGCAAGTCTCGCACTCAACTTGAGAGACACATAAAAGTCATTCTGTGTTTGATGAACATACCAAACCTCTGGATTATTGCAAAAGCTCTTAAGTGGTATGTGTAATGCTGTTTGGGTGCAACGTAACAAACCCATTCACCATGTCTTAAAAGTACATGTCAGCTCTGGAAATTTGTTGTGTCGTGCAGTAATGAGGGTGACATTCTGTCAGTTTTCCTGCACGCTGAACTATGTGTATACGCATACTTCACGTTTGTAACAATGTTGCCCATAAAAGCTGGTTTCGGAGCAGTACTGAAGTCATATCTGTCGGGAATTGAAACTGGGGTCTGATATAGCTAAATAAATCAAGCAGATAGCAAAGAGAACGACCGAACATTAACAGTCTGAGGTATGTCGAATGATGTACAAACGCAAAGAAAACAACTGTCACATTTTCTTTTGTTTTAAGATTTACATATGCAGTATTTTATTTAGGGCGCTATGCAAATAGTTTTACTGGGGCTGAAACAGTCTGCTGCATGCTTTGCAAGTGATTCTGTGTTTAAGGAACTTTGGCAGTTTGAATTAACTGCCTCTCTCTCTTTTGCTGAGCTTCTCCACCTCTGACAACACTTTCCCGCCCACCGGGAAAATGTCACACGTTTTGTAGTATCTACAACGCCACCGGCAAAATATTACAAGTGGTGTCAAATCTGTTGTCTCCGAACGCCACAGCGAAAATGTCACAATTTTTGTAGTATCAGTTGTCTCTCAACACTGCGTGGTCTCATTCCATTCGTCTGGGACTCTAACACCCCGTTTTGCTCATTGTGAGCTTGCTTTCCGCATCCTGTTGATTTACTGATTGTGTCATTCTCTAAACCTCACCTCTCCTGCTGAGATATTTCAAACATTCAAAAAAACAAAGCACACCACCCAATCTCAAGCATGGCTACATTTTGATTCTGTTCATAAACATCCGTCAACTTTCATGGAAAGAACGTCGCTGGCAAGTTCACTATGACGGCGCAACAGGCAGCTTTAGTCACCGACTGGCCAGTCGACTGTTTATTCACCCATTCGGTTTTTTTTCAGGCCAAAGGAACTATTTTCTACGGCCGCGTTGAAAGTTATACACACATGTTAAATTAATTCAAGTTTTATAAGAAAATATTATATTGAACCAGAGATGGTCAAATATAGTATCGATTGTGTAGTGACGTCGCTGCCCAACAGCGAACGCTGATTAAAGGAGTTAATGGGTAATATGTTAGAGTAACTTGAGATCTAGTGACGAATAGAGGACTCTCAAGTGTAAAGACGTCTTCTATCTGATGTGTGCTGGATATATACCTACCTCATATGAGCAGTAATGATTTTTTATTTGCAACATACTATGATGTTAGCTAACAGTAAAAGGAATCTCAACAGAAGTTGGAAATAATTAAGGTAAAGAAAGTTGTTTTGTTACGAGGTCATTCAAGTTCTAAGGCCTCCGATTTTTTTTCTAATTAACTACTCACCCGAAATCGATGAAACTGGCGTTGCTTCTCGACCTAATCGCCCTGCAGACGTACACATTTCTCACAACGCTGACGCCATGATTCCATGGCAGCGGTGAAGGCTTCTTTAGGAGTCTGTTTCGACCACTGGAAAATCGCTGAGGCAATAGCAGCACGGCTGGTGAATGTGCGGCCACGGAGAGTGTCTTTCATTGCTGGAAAAGGCCAAAAGTCACTAGGAGCCAGATCACGTGAGTAGGGAGCATGAGGAATCACTTCAAAGTTGTTATCACGATGAAACTGTTGCGTAACGTTAGCTCGATGTGCGGGTGCGTTGTCTTGGTGAAACAGCACACGCACAGCCCTTCCCAGACGTTTTTGTTGCAGTGCAGGAAGGAATTTGTTCTTCAAAACATTGTCGTAGGATGCACCTGTTACTATAGTGCCCTTTGGAACGCAATGGGTAAGGATTACGGCATCGCTGTCCCAGAACATGGACACCATTATTTTTTCAGCACTGGCAGTTACCCGAAATTTTTTTGGTGGCGGTGAATCTGTGTGCTTCCATTGAGGTGACTGGCGCTTTGTTTCTGGATTGAAAAATGGCATCCACGTCTCATCCATTGTCACAACCGACGAAAACAATGTCCCATTCATGCTGTCATTGCACGTCAACATTGCTTGGCAACATGCCACACGGGCATTCGTGGCACCCACCTGGATGACACTTTTCGCATTTTCAGGTCATCATGCAGGATTGTGTGCACAGAACCCACAGAAATGCCAACTCTGGAGGCGATCTGTTCAACAGGTATTCGGCGATCCCCCAAAACAATTCGCTCCACTTTCTCGATCATGTCGTCAGACCGGCTTGTGCGAGCCCGAGGTTGTTTCGGTTTGTTGTCACACGATGTTCTGCCTTCATTAAACTGGCGCACCCACGAACGCACTTTCGACACATCCATAACTCCATCACCACATGTCTCCTTCAACTGTCGAGGAATTTCAATTGGTTTCACTCCACGCAAATGCAGAAAACGAATGATTGCACACTGTTCAAGTAAGGAAAACGTCGCCATTTTAAGTATTTAAAACAGTTCTCATTCTCGCCGCTGGCGGTAAAATTCCATCTACCGTACGGTGCTGCCATCTCTGGGACGTATTGACAATGAACGCGGCCTCATTTTAAAACAATGCGCATGTTTCTATCTCTTTCCAGTCCAGAGAAAAAAAATCGGAGGCCTTAGAACTTGAATGCACCTCGTACTTGTGCATTGCGTGTATTCTTAAGTGTTGACTGAGATAATGCATAGCACTTACATACAATGATTTTGTAAAGGTAATTGTTAATGTATAATCGGTTTATTGAGTGTGTTACTTGTGAGCATTATTAATTGTCAAAGAGTCAAAATACAACTTTTAAAATAAGTGTCATATTGTTACTTACCGCAAGTTAATACCAGTTGCCAGATCCATGTCATTTCTGATTAACTGTTTTTTCCCAAGAAGTTACTGTCTCAGTTATATTCGATTTAATTAAATTGTATGCTAAGTAACAACCTTGCACAATAGCTGTTTACTAACTATACAATGTCAAGTACTAACAGACAGTGGCGGATTTAAAAATTTCGTTCCCCTAGGCAAACCCTATTACATGCATCCCCCCCCTCCAAAAAAAAACATGTTTTAAATTGTAACTCTTACCTGACCACTTCACAAATGCCGTTTTGGATAGGAGAGCTATGGGCTGTTTCCGTACTCTGTTATTCGTTGTTCTGAAGGACGTGTCAGCGGTCTAGTCGCGCTCAATCAAACTGTAATATGGTTCCTGAACTGTACTTGGTGTACGGCAGCGGGTGAAACAAACTTAAAACTGCATTGTGTTAACAAGTTCTTCCGTCGGAAGAAAACAGAAACGAACACAACGAAAATTATTTTTCTTTTATGGCCTAAAATTTCAGCAGAGAGTCTATGAGACAACGGATTTTTGTTACATATTCACTTTTAATATGTTCGTTTACATGAAACCGTTGAAAATGAGAATAAAAAAGTTGTGTTACGATATAAAAATTGAAGCAAACGTGTCATAAATTAGAAATTAATACATACTTTTACACAGATGCGTTCAAAACTAAAATTAAACTGTCGTTTTACGATCTAATAACTCGATTGTGTAGCAGATGAGAAACCACGTTCGGTATTAACACGTGATCTATAGGAAAGTGTAAGAAATGAAAATCAAATAGAGATTTCGGTGCACGAACTAATAACTAAATACAGACGAACAAACACAAAACTGGGTTTGCTATTTCATAATTTTACAGACTATTATCGAAAAATCATACTTGTTTCTATGATGTAATAGTTAACGTGTAAAGCAGTAGGGTCTGTGTAGCTAGATACTGCATAATAAGTGTACACAATACCTTTAATCCATGTAAGGGCTGAACAGTTTCGCACTGCAGCTACTGCTCGCACCATAGCCCTTTGTAACTGTATTAGCTAACCTTTTACGTATTTATCGACAGAACTGAACCACTTTATTTATTAACACTTTTTCATCTGAGCGTACTCTCCGATAACGTATATTTCCGCGATAACTAAACATTTCAGCACGCGCCAAGACTACGCATCAGTTGTACTATACTACAGTATCATCAATATGACTTGACTGTACAGCGTCGAACGGACTGGGTCATTAGAGTATTGTTTAGTAGTGTTAGGCACATTCGGTCACGTCTCCACATAAACGACGTTTAGTTCCGCTTTCTGCCATCGGCAATTGTAATGTAAACAGGTAATACGTAGTTTGTAAATCCAATGAATGTGCTCTAAGTTATAATAAAAATCACATAATAATCTTAAATTTTTTAAACCAATTTGAATAAATCAACAAACTCACCAGTCAGCAAAGTTTGCGTCTGGCTTTGACGGCAGAAAAATCATTGGTCATATCCTCACAGTTCAGATGGTTATGTTAGGAGATCGGCTTCGATGTGAAGAATGGACAAGGCCTTAAATACCTCAGACAACGTAGAACGTAGGTACGTTTTCAGTCTTTTAAGGGCCGAAAACGAACGTTCTGCTGAACAATTTATAAGTGCCATACATAGGAATATTCTAAGAGCAATATCAACATTCGGAAACACGGACTGTAGAATCTCTTTTCGTAAAAGTTTACTCATTTCGACTGGTATATCACCAATCTCAGAAGGTTTCAGAAGTTCTGCGAAATGTATACATTCACTAGGGCCGAAAATTCTAAATCTGTCATATGCACGTTCAGCAATATCGTCAGGTTAGCTGCAGTTAAGGTTACTGAACACTGTGATGGAGTCCAACAGTGTTCCATAGCTTTCTTTCCTCCTTACTAATTCGGCATACAAGTTGTCGAGTACTGGGAGAAATGTTTCGACTCTAAAGTTTTCCCTTCTACTCAGAGAAAGTTCTTCAGAGTCCGCTTTTTCGTCATCATGAAGTTAGCGTTTTCGTGATCTTTTATAGGTGCATTCATAGCCTATATCAGTCACAATCTCCATGGATTTATTTTCGTAATAGTCGAACATGCCACAAATACATGCAAAAAATCCTACAAGTGATTCACATAATTCATGCTCTATTTTAGTATCAATATTTACTCTTTGCAATTTCGGATTCATACTATTAAAACTCTGGAGTATGCCCTTCCAAACTGTCATCATGAGTACTGTTTCTAGTCTGCTGAGTTGATTCAATAAAGCTGAAGCCTCATTTCGCACACGTGGTTTTTCAAACGTATTATTGACAATATGTATGAGGTCATTGATAACATGCTACCAGTTTTCATGTAGACTTACATACACTTCCCCTCTTGCTGGCCAACGTGTTTTGATAAACTTTTCACTGTTTTGCTTCCTGGTTTCATGAAAGAAAGAAGTTTATCCCAGAGCTGTGTAGAAGCAGAGAAAAAATTATTAAGGTTTTGCACTAGAATGAAAAATGGACGTACTTACCGACAACAGCTTGCAGCGCTACTGCCGACTAAATTCAAAGAATGTGCTGCACAAGGCACATAACGCGCTTTCGGATTTAGTTCTTTAATGCGTGCCTGCAAACCAGTGTAGGTTTCTGACATATTGCTTGCGTTATCATATGACTGGCCTCTACGGTCAGTAATAACAATGGAATTTGTAGACAGGACTTTTAGTACGACCTCAGCTAAGTTTCGGACATGTGTTCCGGGTTTGGTAAAAACGGAAGGAAACGTTCAACAAGTTCACCATTCTCGTTCACATATCTTAATATGAAAGACAATTGATCAGTATGTGAAATGTCCACAATAGAATCTATTATTATTGAGAAATATTTGGCCTGTTTTATTTCACTTATGATGATTCTTTTTATTTGTTCAAAAAGAAGCTCTATTATTTCATCACAGTGTATTGAAGAAAGATAACTTGTATGTCCCCGCCCTGAATTTCCATATCGCTCTATGTGCTCTACGAGAAAAGGATCGAACTCGCTTATTCGTTCAAGAGACATCATAAATTGATCATTATGTAATGAATGGAATCTTTCAACGCGTCCACGTAGGGGAAGTTCACGACTTGTTAACTTCTTCACGACTGCAAACAACCTTTTCAACAAACTGCGCCAGTAGATTTTTTCTGTCTCAACATATGACTCGAAATGGTTGTCTATTGTTTCAAGTGAAATATTTCTTGTTAAGAGTGATAACTCAGAATTTTTGTGTTCAATTGAATGATGAGATAAAATATTAGAAATATTTTTCCAATCTGCAGTGCCATTAGCAGCAATCGAGGTCTTACCTCAGAACAATTTACATGGTGCACAAAAAGCAGCACCAGAGCTACAAGAGTATACTAGAAAATCAGGCAAAGTTGATTCAGCATTTAAATGTTTACAGTAAAATACACTTTTGTTCAAATATCTGGTTTTATTGCCTATTGATCTTCTTGAATTTGAAAAATCACAGTTACAATTTTGATTAATGCCACATTGTAAGAGAATGTCGATTGTTGATTCATTGTCACACCATTCTGCAGAATCCACAGTAAAGAGGTTATTTCTTTTTGTAATGTCTGACTCGACACTTAGTTTTTCATGAAACTCGAAATCAGGGACAATTTGCTTTTCTTCATTTTTAACTATTTACCACATTGTATTTACTTCTCCTACAACAGCTGCAGTGCCACAAACATCATCTGTATTACTTGAATTCGAAGTCGAACCAACAACATTTTTTGCGAAAAATTTATCTACTCTGTCAAGCGTTTTTAGAACATTGGCTTCTCGTTCCGCCTTCCCTTCGATAATTTCCTAAACGCCGCCCCCACTTAATTTTGCACGTTTGCTTTTCTCACTGTTATCCATGTTGAGTCACTTATAAAATTGTTAACCAACAGTTAAACAAAAGAAAAAAAATTGTAAAAGGAAAGAAAGAATGTATCCAGTTCCAATCGTACTACACCACACATAAGCCTAAAGCGTTTTAAACACGGCACACGAACATAAACATTTTTCCTTTAAACGTGGAGCAATGAACTGAGCAACTCGGATTGCTCGACGGACTGTACTATGAAAGAACGACAATGCAGAATAATTTAATTTCGTTGTCGCTTATTTCTCTGCTGTCATTGAACAGTAGATGCTCACCTGCCGATTGGAATTCGTCTCGTATGGAAAACAGGACAGTCCCGTTTTTGGCTTCTGTTTCCCGCGTCGCCGGAATTGTAGCTGGGATCCAAATAGGTTCTGAATATTCTTGACACTGCCTTTCTAATATAAAAAGCAAATAATTTTTGCAGTTTCTTGCAGTGAGGTGTGCTGGATCGACTCCTATCCCACTCATTCTTATAACATTTTAGCGGTTTCTGTGGGCAGAAACAGACAGGCTACAATGTTTAAGCAGTCTTGTTCGCAGCTGATGTGGTGTGTTGTCATTTGTGTGAACACTGCTGGTATGTCTACACGAAAATGCACCTTCTGTTCCAACATCTACATCTACATGATTACTCTGCAATTCACACTTAAGTGCTTGGCAGAGGGTTCATCGAACCACAATCATACTATCTTTCTACCATTCCACTCCCGAACAGCGCGCGGGAAAAACGAACACCTAAACCTTTTTGTTCGAGCTCTGATTTCTCTTATTTTATTTTGATGATCATTCCTACCTATGTAGGTTGGGCTCAGCAAAATATTTTCGCGTTCGGAAGAGATATAACCTTTCCTCGAATAATTGCAATGCCACGTACTATTCGGTTGCACAGCATAGGAACTTTGATATCGTGCAGTCTGCAGCACAATAAATGAGACGAACGAAAGTTGGTTTCTCTTCTTCTTTTGCCAAAAAAGTAACTAAGTAAGTAAATAAATAAAATTTTTAAACTGTTGTGAAGTGTATTTCATATATTTTTAGATATTCTGCATATGTTCTTCTCGTATAAACATGTGTTTAAAAATGTAAAATATTCCCAGCATCAACATGTTTTGTTAAACGGATGTCATTAAATCAAATCTCAGATATCGAAGACCACAGAGCTTTCACATTAATTACAGTAATGGAGGGCTGACTCGATACTTCCCCGTATTTTATACCAGAAATTTAAGTAGAGTCGGGTTTTACTTACTGAGGCCCACACATGTTACAGTATTTAAGAAACCACTGATTCGTTTATCACAGCTTTTCAGGGGTCCCGGTATTTTCATGGGGAACATATGGTAGGGTTAAGTAGAAGTCAACAACATTCTCCGAATAATAACGTTTCAGACATTGTATTGTAGATTGCCGTCCTGACAGCTTACTTCAAAATAGTTTGAACAATCATGAAAATGATACGAGATAGAAACTCAATGTTAAATTTCCATTCAGTCACCAAGTAAAGTATGTATATTTCCAAGCCTGTACGGTCCAATTTCGTTCTTAACGCTTATTTAAACTAGCAAGTTGTTTAACAATATTAAAAATATTTGTCGTTTGTAAGTGCAGTTATTTTAAAATGTAAAAGGTTAAAATCAGTACAGAGCAAAAAATGCTGCCCCTCTTAAGGTGCTACCCCAAGGCCCTTGCCTAGTGGATTTATATGTAAATCCGCCACTGCTAACAGGTAAAAGTGCGAAGAGCGTTACCATTGGTTATTTCAGGGATAGCATTCAATTAAGCACAAGCACCATTATTTTCAAATTTGTGTTATTACCAGGGACAATTTCAAATCAATAGTGTTGCACCAGATTCAGTTTTTGTCTTACGAAAATTCGAGCAGTTTTGGTTTGGTTTAAAATTATTGACAATTTACATTCTCGCTGCTAAATTGTATTCCACTCTCGCAGTCAGAAGAGTTCAGTACAGGACACAGCGCGTAAGAGACAAAATACACGTTCACATGTCATTCCCATTCTAATAGCTGTCAGTTACGTAATTTCAATAACATCTCACACGTACATGTCTCAGCGTGAACTACATGAGTGTTTTTCACTCACTCTCGGTATTTGGGTGGTTTCACTCAATGTAAGACAATCGACTGACAAATCTCTGGTGGTTACGTCGGTTATGTTGATGTTATCACTCAGTCTACGGTTCTGAGTGATTTCACTTACACACTTTTACAACCTCTTCGGTTATACATAAACCATTAGTACGGTTGTCAACTTCTTTGGATACAAATAATATCTTATTTCAAGTAGATGTGAATAAAAAGTGTTTCCATAGATGAAGTATTTACAAAATTTATGTATTTATTTACTTAAATATGAATTTTTCGTAATTTAAGATTTAAATATTGATTGGTTTTAAAAGGTTAATATATGGTGGTACATTACTTTTTTTATTTAAAAATTATCGAAGCTCTGCTCTCACAAGTTTGTACCCAGTATTTATACACTATGTGATCAAAAGTATCCGGAGACGTTGCTGAAAATGACTTACAAATTCGTGGCGCCCTGCATCGGTAATGCTGGAATTCAGTGTGGTATCGGCCCACCCTGTCTTGATGACAGCTTCCACTTTAGCAGGCATACGTTCAAACAGATGCTGAAAAGTTTCTTCGGGAATGGCAGCCCATTCTTCACAGAGTGTTGCTCTGAAGAGAGGTATCGATGTCAGTCGGTGGGCCTGGCACGAAGTCGGCGTTACACAACATCCCAAGGGTGTTCTATAGGATTCAAGTCAAGACTCTGTGCAGGCCAGTCGATTTTTTTTTTTTTTTGATCATCACTCTACGGACTGGTTTGATGATGCCCGCCACGAATTCCCTTCCTCTGCTAACCTCTTCATCTCAGAGTAGCATTTGCAACCTACGTCCTCAATTATTTGCTTGACTTATTCCAACCTCTGTCTTCCTCTACAGTTTTTGCCCTCTACAGCTCCCTCTAGTACCATGGAAGTCATTCCCTCATATCTTAGCAGATGCCCTATCATCCTGTCCCCTCTCCTTATCAGTGATTTCCACATATTCCTTTCCTCTCCGATTCTGCGTAGAACCTCCTCATTCCTTACCTTATCAGTCCACCTAATTTTCAACATTCGTCTATAGCACCACATCTCAAATGCTTCGATTCTCTTCTGTTCCGGTTTTCCCACAGTCCATGTTTCACTACCATACAATGCTGTACTCCAGACGTACATCCTCAGAAATTTCTTCCTCAAATTAAGGCCGGTATTTGATGTTAGTAGACTTCTCTTGGCCAGAAATGCCTTTTTTGTCATAGCGAGTCTGCTTTTGATGTCCTCCTTGCTCCGTCCGTCATTGGTTATTTTACTGCCTAGGTAGCAGAATTCCTTAACTTCATTGACATCGTGACCATCAATCCTGTTGTTTAGTTTCTCGCTGTTCTCATTTGTACTACTTCTCATTACCTTCGTCTTTCTCCGATTTACTCTCAAACCATACTGTGTACTCATTAGACTGTTCATTCCGTTCAGAAGATAATTTAATTCTTCTTCACTTTCACTCAGGATAGCAATGTCATCAGCGAATCGTATCATTGATATCCTTTCACCTTGTTTTTTAATTCCACTGCTGAACCCTTCTTTTATTTCCATCATTGCTTCCTCGATGTACAGATTGAAGAGTAAGGGCGAAAGGCTACAGCCTTGTCTTAACCCTTCTTAATTCGAGCACTTCGTTCTTGATCGTCCACTCTTATTATTTCCTCTTGGTTGTTGTACGTATTGTATATGACCCGACTCTCCCTATAGCTTACCCCTACTTTTTTCAGAATCTCGAACAGCTTGCACCATTTTATATTGTCGAACTCTTTTTCCAGGTCGACAAATCCTATGAAAGTGTCTTGATTTTTCTTTAGCCTTGCTTCCATGATTAGCCGTAACGTCAGAATTGCCGCTCTCGTCCCTTTACTTTTCCTAAAGCGAAACTGATCGTCACCTAGCGCATTCTCAATTTTCTTTTCCATTCTTCTGCATATTATTCTTGTAAGCAGCTTCGATGTATGAGCTGTAAAGCTGATTGTGCGACAATCCTCGCACTTGTCAGCTCTTGCCGTCTTCGGAATTGTGTGGATGATGCTTTTCCGAAAGTCAGATGATATATCGCCAGACTCATATATTCTACACACCAACGTGATTAGTCGTTTTGTTGCCACTTCCCCCAATGATTTTAGAAATTCTGATGGAGTGTTATCCATCCCTTCTGCCCTATTTGACCGTAAGTCCTCCAAAGCTCTTTTAAATTCCGATTCTAATACTAGATCCCCTATCTATTCTAAGTCGACTCCTGTTTCTTCCTCTATCACATCAGACAAATCTTCATCCTCATCGAGGCTTTCAGTGTATTCTCTCCACCTATCTGCTCTCTCCTCTGCATTTAACAGTGGAATTCCCGTTGCACTCTTAATGTTACCACCGTTGCTTTTAATGTCACCAAAGGTTGTTTTGACTTTCCTGTATGCTGAGTCTGTCCTTCTGACAATCATATCTTTTTCGATATCTTCACATTTTTCCTGCAGCCATTTCGTCTTAGCTTCCCTGCACTTCCTATTTATTTCATTCCTCAGCGACTTGTATTTCTGTATTCCTGATTTTCCCGGAACATGTTTGTACTTCCTCCTTTCATCAATCAACTGAAGTATTTCTTCTGTTACCCATGGTTTGTTCGCAGCTACCTTCTTTGTACCTATGTTTTCCTTCCCAACTTCTGTGATGGCCCTTTTTAGAGATGTCCATTCCTCTTCAACTGTACTGCCTACTGCGCTATTCCTTATTGCTGTATCTATAGCGTTAGAGAGCTTCAAACGTATCTCGTCATTCCTTAGTACTTCCTATCCCACTTCTTTGCGTATTGATTCTTCCTGACTAATGTCTTGAACTTCAGCCTACTCTTCACCACTACTATATTGTGATCTGAGTCTACATCTGCTCCTGGGTATGCCTTACAATCCAGTATCTGATTTCGGAATCTCTGTCTGACCATTATGAAATCTAATTGAAATCTTCCCGTATCTCCCGGCCTTTTCCAGGTAAACCTTCTCCTCTTGTGATTCTTGAACAGGGTATTCGCTATTACTAGCTGAAACTTGTTACAGAACTCAATTAGTCTTTCTCCTCTTTCGTTCCTTGTCCCAAGCCCATATTCTCCTGTAACCTTTTCTTCTACTCCTTCCCCTACAACTGCATTCCAGTCGCCCATGACTATCAGATTTTTGTCCCCCTTTACATACTGCATTACCCTTTCAATATCCTCATACACTTTCTCTATCTGTTCATCTTCAGCTTGCGACGTCGGCATGTACACCTGAACAATCGTTGTCGGTGTTCGTCTGCTGTCGATTCTGATTAGAACAACCCGGTCACTGAACTGTTCACAGTAACACACCTTCTGCCCTCCCTTCCTATTCATAACGAATCCTACACCTGTTATACCATTTTCTGCTGCTGTTTATATTACCCGATACTCATCTGACCAGAAATCCTTGTCTTCCTTCCACTTCACTTCACTGACCACTACTATATCTAGATTGAGCCTTTGCATTTCCCTTTTCAGATTTTCTAGTTTCCCTACCTCGTTCAAGGTTCTGTCATTCCACGCCCCGACTCGTAGAACGTTATCCTTTCGTAGATTATTCAATCTTTTTCTCATGGTAACCTCCCCCTTGGCAGTCACCTCCAGAAGATCTGAATGGGGGACCCCATTACAGGGGTGTTATCGTGCAACCACTGCGTCACAGGCCGTGCATTACGAACAGGTGCTCGATCGTGTTGAAAGATCCAATCACGATCCCCGGATTGCTCTTCAGCAGTGGGAAGCAAGAAGGTGCTTAAAAGATTAATGTACGACTGTGCTGTGATAATGGCACGCAAAATAACAAGTGGTGCAAGCCCCGCCATGGAACACACGACCACACTATAACACCACCGCCTCCGACGTTTACTGTTGGCACATGACGTTCAACGGGTATTCGTCATAGCCACACCCTGCCATCCGATAGCCACATTGAGTACCGTGGTTAGTCACTCCACACAACGTTTCTCCAGTGTTCAATCGTTCAATGTTTACGCTCCTTACACCAAGCGAGGCGTTGTTTGGCATTTACCGGCGTGATGTGTGGCTTATGAGCAGCCTCTCGACCATGAAATCCAAGTTTCTCACCTCCCGCCTAACTGCCATAATACTTGCAGTGGATCCTGATGCAGCTTGGAAGTACTGTGTGATGGTCTGGATAGATGTCTGCCTATTTCACATTATGACCCTCTTCAACTGTTGGCGGTCTCTGTCAGTCAACAGACGAGGTCGGCCTGTACTCTTTTGTGCTGCGCATATACTTTCACGTTTGCACTTCCCCATCACATCGAAAACAGTGCACCTAGACAAGTTTAGGAGTGTGGAAATCTTGCGTACAGACGTATGACACAAGGGACACCCAATCACCTGACCACGTTCGAAGTTCGTGTGTTCCGCAGAGCACCCCATTCTGCTCTCTCACGATGTCTAATCACTACTGAGGTCGCTGATATGGAGTACCCGGCAGTAGGTGGCAGCAAAATGCACGTAATACGAAATAATGTTTTTCGGGGTGTTCGTATACTTTTGATCGCATAGTGTAACTCTCTTTCGGTAAATGCTGAGGTGACGAGAACAGAAAGCTTGTTAGTTATAATTATTTTCAATTGTTTGTTGACTTGTATCACTTGCTCTTTAAGTATATACTGTCACCTCTCGCGGTAGTATATTCTTCCTGAGGGATACTTTTTATCAGTCGTTAATTTTCTTCGAATTCCTTCAGTTAATTCAGTTTCGGTGAATTCGTCATGTTGCAGATACTCTGTTTCGAAATGAACTTATCTTGAAAGTCACACGATTTCATTAATTCCCACACCGCTGAGCCTTTCGGCATTTTGACCCAGACACCAAGTTCCCTATTTAAGTAAAAGGCTTTTCATAAACATGGACGAAAACTAAACTAAAAGGTAATTACTAGCAGAAAATATCGGGACGCCAATAACAGTGACGACATGCGATAACGGATTGTAGTCAACAGTCAGGATTTAACAATGCCAAAATGATCAAACGTTCCCGCGCAGTACCCAATACGCAGGGTATCAGGCGATTCGAAATTCTTTACCTCGCAGCGGTGCGCGAAAGTTGGTTCAGACTGTCCAAACCAGGGTCGGCCACAGCGCGACGTGCGAAACCGCAGGCGAGAAGGCCGCGAGGGCCGACGCTCGGCCTGTATCGGCTTTGCTCGGTCATTCCCGGAAGTGCCCTGTAGAGCGCGGCGTTTCATTTAGTTCTGCGGCATCGTGGTGTCACTCTGTTTACATTTCGTGGTGTCGCTCTTGTTCGCTGTTGTTTGTGGCATGGAGCACATTCATAGGTTCCGCGGCTGTCTGCACAAAAAACAGGCAGTTAACAACCAATCGTAACAGGTCTTTAAAACTGAATGGGAATGACTGAACACAGGAATGAAATTCTCAATATCTATTGTTGAGTCACGTAATGGACAGATACTGCAAATTTGCTGTGAAACGACATTACGATACCATGTAGGAAGAATTTAAGGGTTCAGTTGACAATGAAAGAGCAAATATTTACAATGATCTGCAGGCGAGATTCATTGTTATGTGTATCAAGAAGCACCTGAGCACTTGAAGAATTTGGTGGTAGGAATAGCAAAATTTCCACTGTCAGCTGCAACCATATTGGATGAAATTGAAGGAAAAGTACTGTACAGTGACTTTATACAGTGCTGCAAAGTACGTCGATTACGTGAAGAGACATGCTGGGAATGTCATTTTTTTTTTCGAGTTAAAACCTGCTATTGTTCAATTTATGATGGAAAAAGGAATGCACGAACGAAAATTTCAACATGCAGAACAGATTACAGATCTTGCATTTTAAATGGACTTGACTGCACACTGTCTGTTGTGGGAATTGCAAAGTAAGGATCAAGTTATTTCTGATTTGATGCATTTAAAAGAAAATCGCATTTTAGAAAGGACTAATCCCGACAGAGTCCAGTTCCCCAAGCTCCCCGATGTTGAAGAAAATGTGAGACTTTAGAAATTCATTGTCACCGTTTACGAGCCATTTGCGAGGCTGGTTGCCGTTTCAGTTGGAAGTGATCATGTGTATGTTCAGATGTAACTGACTAATATGCAGTGTAATTCTCGTTTTAAATCCTTTTACGTTAAAACTGTGTATGTTCAGATGTAACTGACTAATATGCAGTGTAATTCTCGTTTTAAACCCTTTTACGTTAAAAAGGAATGTCTGCATAATGAGTTACGAAAGTTCCACAGTTATTTTTTATTTTTATTTTTTTCGATCAATGTGCATGTGAGAAAGACCTATTTTCAAGTACGAAAATAAATAAGTCATTATTATGTGGCAACTGCAGTACGAAAATTGTGGTATTGTTTGCATCTGTCCAAACGCCAACAGCCTGAACTCGATTAAAATTATACTATGTTTTCAGCGCGCCAAAAATAATTAAATAATACTGACAATTCGTTGTGGTTGTCATCTACATTGTTGAGAAATGTGAAATACAAAAACTGCCATTTAAATGCAGCGAGTCCACAGTTTCACGATCTTCTGCCTCCTCACGCTCAGATTGTGTGGCGGTGGGGAAGTGTGCAGCGAGACCGAGCGCCATGGCACCGCGACAGGACACTGCTTGTGAGGCAAATTCTTGGCTCCCCCTGGTTTACAGTAATGGCTACAGAGAGGCTTAACTGTGGAAGTGAAGTACCAATATCTTAATGAGAACAGTACTTCTTCATCCCTATGAAACAATACTGCTACCTTTCAAAGGGTCTAAAGTGTAAACATGTTTGTCTGTAGGGTATAATTTGGGTGTACATGGCTTGTAAGGTAATTTTCTGTACAATATTTTCATCTCCCAACCCAAACAAATGGTTGAATTTGTGTTTACAGGCTGGATTCAAATAATTTTTAGTTTCTGGGTGCAAATAGTCCCTAGCATTTGGTCGTTTTCCTTTCTCCTTCACATACCACTATGAGAACTTTTAATTTCAACTTTGAACCCTGAACAATACATCATCTTAATTAGTTATGAGTTAACCGTATCATCAAAAACATAATTTGCAACAATACAGTAATCACCCTTAAGTGATGAAAAGAAGAATCATTCTATTCACTACATAATGGCATGAAATTTATAACGGTTATTTTAACTCTTGTGTTTCCACAGACCTCTGGGCGGTATGTATAACCCAGCTGCATACTGCTTCTTTAGTTAAACTAATGAAAGTACCAAAAGCTGGTATCATTCAGAAGAATGAATGGATATGTGCATCAATTAAAATGTTAAAGAGTGGTTTCAGTTGAAAGTATGAATACATGGTTCAACTGACAGAAAAATTACAGACTGGTTTCACTTGAAAAGAAAGAACGACTAATCAACACGCAAAACGGCAGTGGACTGTGTCAACTGTTTCTGTTCAGCTGCTGAAACACACTGGTTTCACTCAAAAGAATGAATAATTCAACCAATATATAAAAGTACAACCCAGTGAGTTGATTCTTTCCCAGCAACTGACTTAATCGATCAGTTTCATTTGGTTGATCCCATCACTACTCATTTTAAATTAACCAGCGCCATTGGCTTGCCTTAAACGACTATAAAGGTATAGTACATATATTATGAAACATGTGGACAATTACAGGTAACGATCACACACCATGGTTACTGCACAAATGGTTGTCGTACTGTTACACCATATTAAACAACTGTGTGCCAGGTAACAGTCAAGCCACAAATGATTACTACATATTTGTAGTTTCAAGTAAGTTTTTCCCTTATTCTTCATACCTCAAATTGTTGAAGTTGAGACCTTATGTTGGGCACAAGGCCTGCGACCACTGTACATATAAGCAACTGAGTACATTCTTATTAACGCTATAGGCCGCTAATAGCAAGAGCTATTGCGCAATTATGTATTGAACTTTGCTTAAACTTCTCATAGCTTTAGTGGAATGCATTCTTTTCTGAAGCTCTTTTAGTGGTTTTTGCCGGATTTTGACACAGTCTGAAGCTTTGGTTCATTATAAACGCCAGTACATCCATTTACCACGACACGAAGGTACTTGCATTCGTAAAAAGGAGTACAGTGATACTGCTACAATAGATAGATAAGTTACATATGAAAGGTTACACACTAGCACGTTACTCAGAACTAATATGGAGAAATAAGTAGTTACATACATTAGGACAGAACACAAGTTCTGAGACAAGCAGATTTTGTAATGATCACTATACAGGGTTGTGAACCTACGAACTAATACTGAAAAATAGTTTACTTTTAATTGTAACTACATATATTTCGCCATCGGGAAATTTTGTACTATTTATGAAGAATCTGGATTCCTCACCACACTATCAGACAGCAGTAAGCAGTTAATAATTGTGGTGACATACATGTAGGTTTTATAAAAGATTTTGATACGAAAAAATGAGCTAGATGCCTTACTTGGATCCTACAATTTTAGATAAGTAATTAACTTTCCAACATCGGTGGATATAGATGATAGGACTACTGTTGGAAGAAAGTAGCTGTTTCCCCAGCAACAAATACTCTCTTTCATCATGATGCACAATTGGGACATATAAGATAGTGCTGTACAGTGTGGATAATCCTCAGTGGAAATCAGTTAGAATAACTAATGACTCCAGCACAAATGTTTTAAGAATAGTTTACAAGAGATAACCCGGGCTTAAATTTACAATGAATCGGATTCTAACAAAATTTAATATAGTCCATGAGAAATTCATAACATTATTTGAATACAGTTTCTGCATAATCACCTTTCCACATAATCAGAAAGGACATTAAATAGGTATGTAAAAAACCATGAATGAGCAGAGGGATTAAAGCATCCTGTGAAAGAAAAAGCGAAAGGTATCTGTTGCCAAGAACAAGTACAAATCCTGTAATATTTGTACCCCACAAATTTCTAAGAAAAGTTATCAAAAAATCAAGGAGAAAGCACATAGTGTCAGAAATCAGTAACTCTGACAACAGATTTAAGGGTAAGTGGAATGTAACGAAACGAGAGAGGACAACCAGTCACAGGACAGGATAACATTACTATTTAACTCGGTATAAATGATACATCACAAGTGGCAAATATATTGAATAATAATATATTCAATATAGTAGAAGATATAGTGATGAACAGTTCAAGAGAAAAAATAAATCAGTGCATCGTTAAAGCAAGTCTTATAAAATTCAGTCACTATATATTCTCTCAAAAATAAAAGCTCATATGGTTTTGATTGTGTTTCCAACAGAGCACTAAACATTTGTTCCCACATAAGTAGAACTGTCTAACCTGAAATATGCAGGGTGTCACTAATTGAAGACTTTTTCCAGGGAGAGTGAAATATGCCATTGTGAAATCCCTCTTTAAAAATATGACAGAAGAGATGTCAATAACTATCGACCAGTTTCACTTCTGACACCACATTCCAAAATTTATGAGAGGGTGATATATTCTAGAATAGTATATCACCTGAGTAACAATATCTTCAGGAAATCACAGTTTGGATTTCAGAAGAATATAGCTCTACTTAGAATGCCATTTACAAGGTTCACTCACAAAATTTTACAAGCATTAAATAATGAAATAGCGTCGATTGGAATTTTCCGTGATCTATCTAAAGGGTTTGGCTGTGTGAATCACAGTATTTGCCTACATAAATTGAAGTTTCACACGATTGATGGTATAGCCGACTAATGTCATATCCAACCAAAAGAAAGCAATTCATCCACTGCAGTCTCTGGTGATTATTCTGGCTGAGGAGAAATCACATGTGGGCCTTCCCAAGGCTGAATATTACTCATTGTTACTCAAGTATGTAAATGATCTTCTGTCTAACATACAACAAGCAGAATTAGTCTTTTTTCGAGATGGCACTAGTATTGTGATCATTTCAAGCAAACATATAGAAAAAAAGGAAATGGTAAACAATGTCCTTGAAAATATCATGGACTGTTTTTTTTTAATGGTCCCACAACATATTCAGTTCTGCACATCTAGGGGTACTACACCAATGATAAGCGTAACACGTGGTGAAGTAGTAATAAATAGATGGAAAATTCAAAACGTTAAGTGTCCACATTGATGAGAATTAAAAGTGCAAAACGTGCACTTTATAACTCTTAAAACAATTTAGTTCACCCACATTTGTGCTTGAATCACTGCAATTCTTGAGGGGAGACAAATCAGTAAGTGGACATATTTTACACAATTTAATTCAATAACGTCATACGGAATAACTGTCTGAGGTAACTCACCTTTAAGAAAGAATGTCTCCATTTCATACTTGAGAGTAATGATGGGACCAGAAGAATATCAAGATACAGTTGCCCACACCTCCATCCTTAACAACTGGAATCACGCAGTCAGGATTTTAGGCTACTTTTGGCGTTCTCCAGACGTCATCCCGGCCCGATTTTGCAAATAACAAAAACGTTGACTTGTTTGGTCATATGACGTGTTTCTACTGATCAACCGACCAGTATTTTTGCTCCTGATACCATGTTTTACGCTCCTTTGCGTTGGTTGTGGTCACTAATGGTTTCGGTATAGCAGCTCGTCCATGGATATTCACTTCATAGTGATGTCGGCGGACACTGTCGATAGATACGGGGTCTCGAAGATAGCTATTGAGCTCTGCAATCAGTTTAGCTGCCACAGTTTTGTGTTGTCTTGATACAGTTCGTGTTAGCGTAGGACATCTCTGTTATTTAGTTTTGATTTGCGCCCACTATTACGTTTATAAGATGATGTCTTTCCGTGTTTTGTGTAAAAGTTGCTCTTGAAACATTCAATAAGTCAATAAGTTGGCTGTTTTGTTCACTAATGCTCCAGGTAATCGGACCCCTACAATCTATCCTCTTTTTAACTCTGTTATGTCTTTAATTGCACATCGATCTCGGCCTCTGAATTCAAATATGAAGTGTGCACGACTCGTAAAAACCTGCACTCTGCCTAGTCCACACTGAACACGGACAGTTCAGCGCGACGCATGACTTACTTTAATTGTTGACCGTCAAACATAACCATCCCATTACCACCACTGTTCACATTATTTTGTCTATCCCCCTTGCCCCCATGTATCTCCTCCGCCTCCCTATCTCTGCCTATCTCCTCTCCCCCGTTTCATTTGTCTATTTCCTCCCACCCCTCTGCCCGTCTCCTCTTTCCCCCCCTCTCTCTCTCTCTGACCTTTAGCCTTGTTTATTATTGCTGCAAATTCTGGTTCTGAAGTAGTTCTCTAATCAAAATCCAATAAGTCATAAAAATTTAACTTTTTGCAACTTACTTCGATTGCCTCATACTAGACTTCACAAGAGAGAGAAGGGTCCCAATTAAACACTGATTAAAATGCGATATTTTAAGAGAAAGTAAATAATCTCTCTGGTCTAGCAGTGGTATGCCCAGAAATGCAGCGAAGGTAATTTAAACTTCTTCCATCGCAAATAACTTTACTCGCTGACTTCGATCTCATAGAGGAAGACAAAACAAATCATAATACCTTGACACCACACGAATATTTGTTTCATGTGATTAAGTAGCCACTGCGTACACGGGAACTAAAACCTATAAAATCTTATATTATGGCGAGCATTACAGAAATCACTGCTGCTCCTTAATAATCCAATACATTTAATACTAATTATTTCTGAAGATGCATGTTAGAGTTTCAGTGTAGGGTTTTTATCACGTCCAACACAAGCAAGAAACATAGGATGCGTATACAACAAGCATCGTTCTAATATGCTGTCTGTTTTAAGAAACAGCATAATAGTTTCTATCAGATGTACTTCCATGATAAAGAAAATTTTGAATATTGTCGATGACTACGAAGAAATGAATTAAAATTTGTGTTGCGGCCAGGACTCGTAACCTAGTCTTCTTGCTTGCTAGGCATAAATGCTAACCATTACACCACTACAGTACAATGGCCAATAATGCTTCATGAACTTCTCAAGTAGAGTGCCCTCCCCAACACAAACTTTAATTCATATCTTCCGCTTATTTTCCCTTACATTGTCCCGGCCGCAGCACAAATTGCAATTCATTTCTTCTGCTTCGATCATTATCGTAGTTAATGAAGAGACTTAAATGCCACAGGGTAACATTTAATTATAAGATCTATTGTCGATGACGTCGCAATCGTGTCAGCGACGGCAAAGGATTTGGAAGAGCAGTTGAACGTAGTGGACAGTGCAATACTTAAACGACGAGCATCAGTAAAAGCAAACTAAGGGTAATGGGATGTAGCTGAACTAAATCAGGCGATGCTGGGCAACTAGACTAGGGAAGTAGTTCAACAGTTGCCATTAGGGAAGCAAAATATCTGATGATGGCCGAAGGACAGAGGATGTAAAATGCAGACTGGCTATGGCTTGAAAAGTTTTTCTAAATGGCAGAAATTTGGCCCGCATCTCGTGGTCGTGCGGTAGCGTTCTCGCTTCCCACGCTCGGGTTCCCGGGTTCGATTCCAGGCGGGGTCAGGGATTTTCTCTGCCTCGTGATGGCTGGGTGTTGTGTGCTGTCCTTAGGTTAGTTAGGTTTAAGTAGTTCTAAGTTCTAGGGGACTGATGACCATAGATGTTAAGTCCCATAGTGCTCAGAGCCATTTGAACCTTTTTTTTTTTTTTTTTGACAGAAATTTGTGTTTCAGCTTGCTGAAACGCTGCCTGCACATTGTCGTCTGATGTCGTTGTAGATGGTGTAATTTCACGATGAGCATCAGCCCAGCCTGCGCGGCCGTGTGTGTGTGTGAAATCTTATGGAACTTAACTGCAAAGTCATCAGTCCCTAAGCTTACACACTACTTAACCTAAATTACCCAAAGGACAAATACACACACCCATGCCCGAGGGAGGACTCGAACCTCCGCCGGGACCAGACACACAGTCCATGACTGCAGCGCCTCAGACCGCTCGGCTAATCCCGTGCGCACCCGTGTTCAAATTGTTGGCATCAGTTCATTGCGGTTGAATTTAACATTCCGTTTCGTCCTTGTACCACCAGAATTTCACTGTTGCAGAGCCTTTCTACTCCTGTTATTGGTATCGCAGCAGAGCGGCTGCTAACCCGGGACACGTTCTCTCTTCTGAGAATGCATCGCTCCTGTTGTTCAATGGCCTTAGCCTGGGATGACATGTGTAACGTACTATACTTTCTTAAGTCCTTATGTATTATGCATATAAGTATAGGGAATGTCACTATAGTGTAGTCTTGTAAGGAAGTGAAACACAGACCGGAAACACTTTAGAAGCTTTTGAAATGTGCTGCTATAGAAGAATACGGACGACTTGATCGGTTGTACGAGTAATTAATGAGCAAATACTGAAGTAAAATGCTGCAAAAGAAAATTTGTGGCACAGCTTTACAAACAGAAGGGCCCGGACGGCAGGAAATATATTGAAGTATCAAGCAGTCGGTGACTTGGTAATGAAGGGGGCGTGTGTGTGTGTGTGTGTGTGTGAGAGAGAGAGAGAGAGATTGCGGAGTACAATTGCAGATGGAAACCAAAGGATGAATTCAGTGGACAGGTTAATGTGGATGTAAAAGGCAGTAGTTACTCTGACAAGGGGAGGCGAAAACGCTAGGAACACGAATTTGCTTCAGACTTTGTACACCTACTGAAAGTAGTAGGGTGCACTACTTTTTATCTGACTATGTCAATCATGTGTCTGTGCAAAGGAATCGACCTTGTGGCCGTGTGGTTAGCGTTTTCAGGGGTTGTGGACGAGGCGACTGTGTGATTCCTGCTCTCATGTATTTAAAATATATTTTTTTCATCACTGGTCTCACTATTTAATTTGTACGACATTTGAGAGGTAATATAATTTAAAAAACACACATAAATTTGCATGAAGTATCAATTTATGTTTTCCATGTCTGCGTGCCAAATAACATGCTGCAACGTGTCCTGCCTAGACTACATCCGACAATTAATCCTACATCACTGGCACACTGTAACTTGCAATATTACTGATTTTGAATAATGTCATTCGCATCATTATTTATCGAGGTTTGACGTGGGCTTTACAAACCTGTCCGTCGTCCTTGAAAATTCAATTACAAATTGTAAATAGTCAACTAACGTAGGGAATTCACTATCACTTCCTGAAAATTCCTATGGTTTTTTTTTTTCATTATATTACCTCTAAAATGTGATACAAAATAACGAGACCATTGATGAAAAAGATACAGATGAAATAGTGAGCGTTGGCGGGACTCCAACCACCGCCTCGTCCGCGACCCACATGCTACGGACGAAGGCTAACCACATGACCACAATGAATTCTTACAGCATGTAGCTAAGACAGATATGTGATGCACATAATGGACGCGTAAAACTTTTTCGCGATTTTCTGGAAAACCTGGTAAACCTTACTACTTTCACATTATGATGCTTTAATGGCCTACTAAAGGTGTACCAAGATTGAAAGAAATCTGTGATCCCAACGTCGAGGCCTCCCCTTGTTCAAAAATGGTTCAAATGGCTCTGAGCACTATGGGACTTAACTTCTGAGGTCATCAGTCCCCTAGAACTTAGAACTACTTAAACCTAACTAACCTAATGACATCACACAAATCCATGCCCGAGGCAGGATTCGAACCTGCGACCGTAGCGGTCACGCGGTTCTAAACTGAAGCGCTTAGAACCGCATGGCCACTCCGGCCGGCTTCCCCTTGTGAGCTTGTGAGGTTGAATAGGCTTGCACAGCTTAGACTATGGTGGAGGACAAGCATCAACCCAGTCTTCGAACCGAAGACCGTAACACCAAAAAGTTTTAAAATGCGTTTCGCTTTTTATTATATAAAAAATAAAATTTCGAGATTCTAGCTGATTAACAGTTTAGTGTAGACAGTTAGCAGTATTTGATGGCTCAGTATCAACAGGGAGAACGTGACTCGATGGTGTTACGTCATTGTCATCGACAAGCGTTTCCAGCTTACCGGGTCGGCCGTCCACTGTTGGTGCGCAGCGAAGGCGCCGGTGTTTGCTCCTGTCCGGAAGCGGGGCAGCGTGCCGGATGTGGCTGCGGTCGGCGGCTGCACGCAGGTAGCACGTAGTCCGGGTGTGTGCGCGAATCACGGCTCACTCGCCACGGCGCTCACGCACACACCTGCCGGGCGCCGCCCGCCGCCGCCGCCAGAGGCGCTGCCGGCGGCGGGCCGGCCCCCACCGCCGCAACCCAAACACTGTGCCTTCGCGGCGGCTAACTTTGGCGGCTCCTGACTCACCTGCTGGCAGAATAGCCGCGCGCCTGCCGTTCTCGGGCGGCTTCCTCGTAAACAGAGCCAGCCGCGGCACGCCCGTCTGCTGTGGCCGCCGACTGCCAGAATGTGACCCACTTTCCCAACCCCGATCGCTGTCGTTGGCCCGTGCGTTGTTGTCATTGCGATCGAACCCGCTTTCATTGCCCTTCCGCATGTTCTGGAATGTGACGTACTAACTACGCGGCACTACAGAGAGTGGAAATCTGAGCATTGGGACAGGTAACTGACAAACACAGAGAGAAGGTTACAAAAGGCACAAATACATCGTTTTTTTTCAGTGGATTATTGTTGCTGCAGTTGAAAGTGTCTTGTAGCCACCTTTCATTAGTCCGGCAGCCCACTTTCACTGGCATTTCTCTTTCTTTTCCCTGTTTCTCTTTTTCATAACTCTCATACTGGTATGATTGAATGAATGTCGTTGTGCGTCATGTTGCTAGACGGTGGCATAGCATGCTGCAGAAAGTCTGCGATAGTCATACAGATTCAGTAGCAGTTGTACAGAATAGCCAACTCTCGTAGTGGTCAAGTAGGTAAAGAGGTTTGAGCTACTTGTGAGAAATCTACCTGCGTTAGGTTGGTGGCGAAAATGGCATCTTTGAGTTTTCCAGGCCACGCGGATCGTGGAAGAGGCTGGAGAAGAGAAAGGGAGGCAGTCTGCCGCCGGTACGGGAAGCGTCCACAGCTGTGCTCCAGTCGAAGAAGGGTGAACAAGAGAAATTTGTTAACATCGAGTATAGATTTAAGTGTCAGGAAGTCATTTCTGAAAGTATTTGTATGGAGTGTAGCCATGTATGGAAGTGAAACATGGACGGTAAATAGTTTGGACAAGAAGAGAATAGAAGCTTTCGAAATGTGGTGCTACAGAAGAATGCTGAAGATTAGATGGGTAGATCACATAACTAATGAGGAAGTACTGAATAGGATTGGGGAGAAGAGAAGTTTGTGGCACAACTTGACCAGAAGAAGGGATCGGTTGGTAGGACATGTTCTGAGGCATCAAGGGATCACCAATTTAGTATTGGAGGGCAGCGTGGAGGGTAAAAATCGTAGAGGGAGACCAAGAGATGAATACACTAAGCAGATTCAGAAGGATGTAGGTTGCAGTAGGTACTGGGAGATGAAGAAGCTTGCACAGGATAGAGTAGCATGGAGAGCTGCATCAAACCAGTCTCGGGACTGAAGACCACAACAACAACAACTGTTCATGATTGTGTGATGTGATATTGTTGGAATTTGGCCCCAATACCCAGAAACTGCGTCTCGATAAACCACGTGGGCACGCGGGTGTACTGCGAAATGTGTACCGTTTCACGAGTTATTGCGATCAGTTATCAGGCAACAGCAGTTGTATGAATGATTCACACCAATGATTTTAGGTGTAGATTATAACGGTGAATGTATCGATGCTTTTCTTTAATGTTTTAGGAATTAATTTTATCAGGAATTGTGTACATGCCTCACATCCATATCTTAGGAATACGTGATTTTACCCACAATTTTCTCTTGTATTCCGAGGTTACGTTTTTGCACCTAAACCACTCACATCGTAGCTTTCCCGTTAGCACATCCAACGCGTTTCCTAAAGCACAGGTCCAGTGAGTTTCCCCATTTATTTTAAAACAAATGCTTTATATTAAGTCTTATACTCAGGTGTGTTGCTGGGAGTTGATCTTATGCACAGTGTTCATGCATTTTCTATTTCATTTTAAATTTTTGACTGTCGTGAACAGTGCACGAGCAATACTATTAATTACATCGCATCCCCTATGAGCGACATCACAATGTGTGAATTTTTATGAGTTTTTGGTCTGTGATCAAATTAATTTATTTTCCGACTCGGCAAAACCTTTGATTAGTTGTATGGTTAGAGTCGGTGGCGACCCTAATCGTAACGTAATAACCCATAGAAACAGGTTAGTTACACCGTGTCCACTCCGAAGACTGGTTTGAAGGAATTCCCACAAACCATTTCATCTCCGAGTAACCGTTGGCATGTACATCAACTGACACTTATTTACTGGGTTACAGCTTTGATTTCTCTCCACAGTTTTTATTCCAAAGATCCATTATCAAATAGATGTTCCTTGGTGCCCTAGACTGTCAAGTTTTCCCACAAATTTCTATTCTCGACATTTCGATTCAGTAATACTATCTAATCTTCAACACTCTTGTGGAGCACCACATTTCAAAAAACACCTTCAGAAAAGCCTTTCTAAAACTTAAATTTATATTTGACATTGACAAATTTCTCTTTTTCGGAAATTCTTTTAGCACTACAGCCAGTCTGCATTTTATATCCACTCTGCTCCGGTTGTCATGAGTGATTTTGCTGCCTGTAAAGAAAAATTAATCTTCCGCTTTTTGTGTCTCATTTCGTACCCTAATGCGCTCAGCATTGGCTGATTTAATTTCTCTACATTTAAGTACAGTTATTCTACTTCTCTTTCAAAACACCTTCCATTACTTTCAACTGCTCTCCCAACACCTTTGATGTGCATTGTTATTGGCAAACCTGAAAGTTTTCGTTCCTTCTCCCTCAACTTTAACTTCCTTTCCAAATTTCTCCTAGGTATCCTTTACTATTTGCTCAATGCACAGAACGATTAACATCTGGGAAAGGTTATGGACCTGTTTCATGCCATCCTCAACCCCTACCTCCTTTTACAACCTTCGCCCGCATCTCGTGGTCGTGCGGTAGCGTTCTCGCTTCCCACGCCCGGGTTCCCGGGTTCGATTCCCGGCGGGGTCAGGGATTTTCTCTGCCTCGTGATGGCTGGGTGTTGTGTGCTGTCCTTAGGTTAGTTAGGTTTAAGTAGTTCTAAGTTCTAGGGGACTGATGACCATAGATGTTAAGTCCCATAGTGCTCAGAGCCATTTTTTTTTTTTTTTTTACAACCTTTGATTCTGATAACTTCTCTAAATAATTCGTGTCGGTGTTTCGCAACCATGACTTATGAAAATGATGGTTAGGTAACATCCCACCTTTTACCCTCTACCTTCTTGGGATTTTTGCATTTAATGTACCACTTACTGTACTGAAGGAGAAGATTATGTGATTATGCAGGGCACTCTCACTTGTGGTGTGGTGTTATGCTGCTTAATGTTATTAGAGAAGATGGTCTTTGTTACTTAGTTGCTATACTTGATACGATCTGACTTCATTCGTATGATGAAATGGTTGGCAGTAGTTAACGCTCTTGCTTGTGTGCTCTAGTGAAGGAATAGCGGTAAGCTTTACCTGCATTCAAAGGAAGAGGGTGCAGAGTTAACTGACTGCAGTAAAAGCTTATGGCTTCACCTAGGTGAAAACGTCTACGGACTTCCCGGTCCCTCGGTCTCATTGTGCAGTCACATTGGATGGCGCCGGTCGGTCGTCGGCCGCACCCAGGTAGGCTGGTAGCGCCGAGTAATCGCTGGAGCTATGGGCAGAGCATTGATGACTGGCAATAAAGCCGAGGATGGGCCCTTGTTAGGTAGGGAGCCGATGAGACGGCTGTGAGTTTCTGCAAATTTCTGTGGGACAGGTCAGTGGCGCCCAGACGTCCAGACTCTGCTACAAAACATATTTGTGAAGGTACGAGGCTTTTGGCGAGTGTATGGCTGTTCTATGGAAAGTTCGAAATGGACGCAATAGGGGAGATAACGATCTTTTTATGGAGGGCTGTGGTTCCATCCAGGTAACGCTTTTAGCAAAGACATGGCGTAAACGCGTGGGAAAAAGACCACGAAGCTGAATCTTTTTCCTTTTCTCTCAATTCATTTTTATGGTCGCTGCTTGGTCAGATCTGTGTATGCAGCTTTGAATGAGGCGCTCCTGCTCTTGATTGGCTTGTGCTAAAGTGGAAGTAGTCTAAGATGTAAATGTGCTATGCTACCGAGCTGGTGAGGCAATCTGATAAAAACACACTCTTGTACTGGCACTTCACTAGTAAGCAATGGCAGGTCTTTACCTAAACAGTGAGATTTGTGTCCTTTGCTAGTGCGTCACTTAAAGCCTGTGCCAGTCACTATGTGAACCGTCAGAGGTACTGCTTCTTGCATCACACACACAACGCGTGATGCGTGAGTATACTTATTTGTTTTGAGTCGGCCGTCTAAATGTCTGACATATTCCATCACGCATAGTCGTGCCACAGAGAATGCCGGACGTTTGCCACGCCGGACATTTGCCACGCCGGACATTTGCCACACTTGCCCCTTCGCCAGGTAGTGATCCCTCAGGTAAGGGACGCCCTTACTACTTCTGCTGCTTTCAAACCGTCGTCTCCACATCTTACCCGATACAACCAGTATGTAAGGGACCTTCTTCTTCGACATCTTGGTCAAATACGGAGCTTCTTTTCCGAAATAAAAATATTTATAACTTTTGGGAAACAAAAGCAATACCAACGATTATGTCAGTATGTAATTACTTCTGCCAAGTATAAATATAGATCCCTCTGTCTGTACGGTAGCATCCTTTCACGCTTACTGATTGCGGTAGAAACAGTCTATTGCTATGAGAGCAACAAGAAATGATGTAAAGAGAATGCGAATGTACGCTTATCATTTCTTTTTGATCAGTACATTTGTGCCTACTTTAATCGCTACAACTGCATGCCCAAAAGACAATAAGGAAAGAAGAAATGGGTATGTGAATGTTTGAAAAGAAGAACGACATACTCCATATTAATTTACTCTCTAAAATGCGATATCCCTTGCGGCGAAACATTAGTTATAAAGTGTAGCGCGACAGTGTTCAAAACATGACTGAAAATACGTTCACTAAATAGAGATAAGATCATCTATGATCGACATGTCATCTAAAGTCGACATATAGTTTTAAAATGTTAGAAATAAGGAAATGAAGTAATACAGAATGGTATGCTTGTAACGTACGTTGTTGTTCTACATTGTTTAGCTCTGGTATTTACAGGGTCGCAGAGAAAGCGTACTAGGTTTTGGAGGGAAAAGCCGTAATTTTAATGATCTGCACTCAGATAGTTCCTGTGAGTATGGACAGATGTTATATTCAACAACCGGAATAAAGTAATAACTGGCTCCTTTTACAGACCCCCGGTCTCAGATGAAACAGTTGCTGAACAGTTCAAAGAAAACTTGAGTCTCATCACAAATACACTCCTGGAAATTGAAATAAGAACACCGTGAATTCATTGTCCCAGGAAGGGGAAACTTTATTGACACATTCCTGGGGTCAGATACATCACATGATCACACTGACAGAACCACAGGCACATAGACACAGGCAACAGAGCATGCACAATGTCGGCACTAGTACAGTGTATATCCACCTTTCGCAGCAATGCAGGCTGCTATTCTCCCATGGAGACGATCGTAGAGATGCTGGATGTAGTCCTGTGGAACGGCTTGCCATGCCATTTCCACCTGGCGCCTCAGTTGGACCAGCGTTCGTGCTGGACGTGCAGACCGCGTGAGACGACGCTTCATCCAGTCCCAAACATGCTCAATGGGGGACAGATCCGGAGATCTTGCTGGCCAGGGTAGTGGACTTACACCTTCTAGAGCACGTTGGGTGGCACGGGATACATGCGGACGTGCATTGTCCTGTTGGAACAGCAAGTTCCCTTGCCGGTCTAGGAATGGTAGAACGATGGGTTCGATGACGGTTTGGATGTACCGTGCACTATTCAGTGTCCCCTCGACGATCACCAGTGGTGATTTAGGGAAATCACGGAAAACCTAAATCAGGTTGGCCGGACGCGGGATTGAACCGTCGTCCTCCCGAATGCGAGTCCAGTGTCTAACCACTGCGCCACCCCGCTCGAGCTGTAAGAGTACAGTTGAGAATTTCCGTATTCTGTTAAGTGCACACCAGTCAAAAGTGCGCAAACAGCGACAAAGAGGACGCTAAGGAACTTATGGACTGTAGTACCTGAGGTTTTTCTAGAGAAGCGTAATGAATTAATGCGATAAGATTTCCTGAACGGGATGTCTGACAGGTAGCAGAGTAAGGACACCAAAATTTAGTAATGTCCAGAATGAGTCATCAGTAGCCTTCCTAACTGGGACGCTTATCCCAGAAGCCGTAAGGTAGACAGAAAATCTCCTCCACAGCGTTAAAGCTGCCGGTAGGTAAGATGGACGCGTCCGTAGACCTCAATCGTTGGCAATTGGCCTGACGTGCCACCTATGGCGGGGTTCGAGACCTCTATTGGCAGCCTGTCTCATTCCTCAGACAGAGCTATGCACTCCTCCGTTGTGTAGGAGCTAGATCTAGAAGCCTCACTGCTTAACGTCTGCGTCTTAACCAGAGTGTACGCCGTCCATCAGAGAAGGCACATGTCCAGCTGGTCTTCACAAACGTTTCTGAGCTGGGTCGCCACTTAAAAGTAGGTGTAAGAAACTCATTACAGTTACCTCACCTACTGCTACTTTGTTTCACTGAGTACTACTAGCGTCATATAGATACCAAGTAAATGACTCCAGATATACTGGCAGTATTTTAATGGACTAACATAAAAAATTCTAAAAGTGGCAAGGGTAAAATACGGAGATCGAAAGGCTGTTTACAATTTGTACAGAAACTAGATGGCAGTTATAAGTGTCCAGGGTCGCGAAAGGGAGACAGTGGTTGACAGGGGGAGTGAGACAGGATTGTAGCCTATCCCCAGTTTTATTCAATCTGTATGCTACAACCAAAAGACAGTTTTCGAGCAGGAATTAAACTCCAGGGATAAGAAATAAAAACTTCATGTTTGCTGATCGCATTGTAATTCTGTCAGAGACAGCAAAGGACTTGGAAGAGCATTTGAACGGAATGGACAGTGTCTTGAAAGGAGCATACGAAGTGAACTTAAACAAATGCAAAACAAAGGTACTGGAATGTAGTCGAACTAAATCAGGTGCTGCTGAGGTGATTATATTAGAAAATGAGACACTTAAATTAGTAGATGAGTTTTGCTATTTGAGAAGCAAAATAACTGATGATGGTCGAAATACGGAGGACATAAAATGTAGACTGGCAATGGCAAGAGAAGCGTTTCTGAATATGAGAAATTTCTTATCATCGAGTAGAGATTTGAGTCTCAGAAAGTTTTTTCTGAAAGTATGGAGTGTATCCATGTGTGAAAGTGAAACATGGATGATAAACAGTTTAGACAAGAGGGGAATACAACATTTTCAAATGTGGTGCTACTGAAGAATGTTGAAGATTAGGCGGGTAGACCATGTAACTAATAAGGAGGTCTGAGTGAAATTGTGGAGAAGAGAAATTTGTGGTGCAACCTGACTAGAAGGAGGGAATGGTTTTGGTAGGACAAATTCTGAGGCACCAACGGATCACCAATTTAGTACCGGAGGAAAGCGGGGGGGGGGGGGGGGGATAAATCGTAGAGGGACACCAAGAGATGAATACCGTAAGCAGATTTAAAAGGGTGTAGGTTGCAGTAATTAGTTGGAGATGAAGAGGCTAGAATAGCATGCGGAGCTGCATCAAACCAAACCAGTCATCGGACAGAGTACCATAACAACAACATAAAAAATATATTATAGGTGTACTGTGTATCAGAAACGATCCTATTGTAATAAATATTACGTACACGAAACAAGACAAGATTTAGACTGGGGTCATATTGACCTCAGTGATACTCAATGGAAAAAAAAACCATGAATAAATTTTAATGTGGTACACATTAACAAACTGAACAAACAATTGTTGGCTACAATTGGGCCAGAGAATGAAAGTCATATGCGCTAGAAAATGTCCCTTTGAGACCATAGAAGATACGATTTTCCAATATGCTTATGAGGTCCTGTTGACCCCCGTGGTACCAGGAAACGTACAGCAACAGCTGACGCCAGAAACGCTGACAGCAGGTACAAAACTAAGCGGGAAATAATATTTTCATTGTTGCGGGTGTTTCGTATAACAGCCGTTCAACATAACATCCTTCACTTTTTTTTCATAAATGTTACCCTCAAGGAACAAACGAACATTAAGTAGGGATCATACTGACCAAATTGGTACTCAGTGAAGAAACTGTGAATATATTTTAATGTGTTGTAAATATAAAACTGAACGAGACGTTATTGGATACAATTGACTTAAGAGGGAGAAGGTCATATATTTTGAAAGGAATAGTTTTGAAAACAAGGGAGATATGTACACTCCTGGAAATTGAAATAAGAACACCGTGAATTCATTGTCCCAGGAAGGGGAAACTTTATTGACACATTCCTGGGGTCAGATACATCACATGATCACACTGACAGAACCACAGGCACATAGACACAGGCAACAGAGCATGCACAATGTCGGCACTAGTACAGTGTATATCCACCTTTCGCAGCAATGGAGGCTGCTATTCTCCCATGGAGACGATCGTAGAGATGTTGGATGTAGTCCTGTGGAACGGCTTGCCATGCCATTTCCACCTGGCGCCTCAGTTGGACCAGCGTTCGTGCTGGACGTGCAGACCGCGTGAGACGACGCTTCATCCAGTCCCAAACATGCTCAATGGGGGACAGATCCGGAGATCTTGCTGGCCAGGGTAGTTGACTTACACCTTCTAGAGCACGTTGGGTGGCACGGGATACATGCGGACGTGCATTGTCCTGTTGGAACAGCAAGTTCCCTTGCCGGTCTAGGAACGGTAGAACGATGGGTTCGACGACGGTTTGGATGTACCGTGCACTATTCAGTGTCCCCTCGACGATCACCAGTGGTGTACGGCCAGTGTAGGAGATCGCTCCCCACACCATGATGCCGGGTGTTGGCCCTGTGTGCCTCGGTCGTATGCAGTCCTGATTGTGGCGCTCACCTGCACGGCGCCAAACACGCATACGACCATCATTGGCACCAAGGCAGAAGCGACTCTCATCGCTGAAGACGACACGTCTCCATTCGTCCCTCCATTCACGCCTGTCGCGACACCACTGGAGGCGGGCTGCACGATGTTGGGGCGTGAGCGGAAGACGGCCTAACGGTGTGCGGGACCGTAGCCCAGCTGCATGGAGACGGTTGCGAATGGTCCTCGCCGATACCCCAGGAGCAACAGTGTCCCTAATTTGCTGGGAAGTGGCGGTGCGGTCCCCTACGGCACTGCGTAGGATCCTACGGTCTTGGCGTGCATCCGTGCGTCGCTGCGGACCGGTCCCAGGTCGACGGGCACGTGCACCTTCCGCCGACCACTGGCGACAACATCGATGTACTGTGGAGACCTCACGCCCCACGTGTTGAGCAATTTGGCGGTACGTCCACCCGGCCTCCCGCATGCCCACTATACGCCCTCGCTCAAAGTCCGTCAACTGCACATACGGTTCACGTCCACGCTGTCGCGGCATGCTACCAGTGTTAAAGACTGCGATGGAGCTCCGTATGCCACGGCAAACTGGCTGACACTGACGGCGGCGGTGCACAAATGCTGCGCAGCTAGCGCCATTCGACGGCCAACACCGCATTTCCTGGTGTGTCCGCTGTGCCGTGCGTGTGATCATTGCTTGTACAGCCCTCTCGCAGTGTCCGGAGCAAGTATGGTGGGTCTGACACACCGGTGTCAATGTGTTCTTTTTTCCATTTCCAGGAGTGTAGACTCATACAATTATAGTTGGCAGTGACTTCAATCTACCTTCTGTATCTTGACAAAAATGCATTTTCAGGCCCTACTGTAGATATAAAACAACTTCAGTAATTGTTACAAATGCTTTTTTAAATCATTTTGAACAACTGGTTCACGAGGCCATTCAAATTGTAAATGGTTACGAAAACACACTTGACCTCTTAGCCACAAATAATCCTGAGCATCACGACGGATACAGTGACACGCTCGTAGCGAGACTCAATTCCGTAACAAAGAAATTCACCAAAACTAAACGCGAAATATATCTATTTATAAAAGCAGCTAAAAATTCGGGTGACGTCTTTCTAAGAGATAGTCTCCAATCCTTCCAAACTATGTAAGTGAAGACCAAATGTGGCCTAAGTTCAAAGACATAGTATCAACAGCACTCGAGAGATTCCTGCCAAATAAAGTAATAAGAGACGGAACTGATCCCCCATGGTACACAAAACACGACAGAAAGCTGATGCAGGAGCACCGAAAAAGACAAGTATAATTTAGACGAATGCAAAATCTCCAAGATTGGCGAAGTTTTACTGAGGCTCGAAGTTTGATGCGGATTTCAATGCGAGATGCATTTCATAGTTTCCACAACGAAACTATCTCTAGAAATGTGGCGGAAAATTCAAAGAGATTCTGGTTCTATGTTAAGTAAACCAGCGGAAACGCTCAGTGAGCGAGGAGGAGGAGGGGGAGACAAGGGACCCAACTCTTCGGAGCAGGTAAAATCGTGGCAAATGTCCGGCGTGGCAAATGTCCACACACCGTCACAGAGTCAAATTGGTTTGGCAGACCAGCAAACAGGTCCACCTGCACACTGGAATCCACCGTGGCTTCAGAGGTTCATAGCTAAGTACCTGTGTTTCAAATTAGCCAAATACGAGACCGTGTACTTCCAATTTTTTCGGGCGGGCGCCATTAATAACTCATTGCTGTCAAACATGATTGCAGTCGCCGACCACATCGTGCTGTGCTGTCCTGACCAGCAGAAGTACTCGCTGCTACGGCGTAGGGCTCCAATATATGCTTCTCAACACCCTGTTCTTTGGAACAATTTTTTTCTTTATGGAATAGTATAGATGCTTCATAGTAGCTTAGTTTTTGGGCCATACCACGGATTCACAGGTAAAGTGATTAGTTATTCTTAGTGTCGGGTGTTGATCCCCAGCTAATCACTTTGTTCACCACAGACCGCATAACATTGATAGAGTTTGTCAAATAACAAAATTTTATGCGCCATTTCTTAGCCATCTTTTGTCATGTGATGTTAAGAATGAATAAATTGTTATTTATACCATAATTCCTCCCATTGTTCTGATTAACAATAACTTTGCCATTTTATTAAATTCTTGATTGCAAATTAAAGATGGAAGGATCTAGGTCCTTTGCACTTCTGTGATGATGTAATTTAGCGTCCTTGCCAAACAGCTCCACATTATGCTAGTTAAAAATATAGTTCAGTAGTGTGTTGTAGATACTTATTTCTCCGATTGTGTTGTTCGTGTACCGGGTGATCAAAAAGTCAGTATAAATTTGAAAACTGGGTAAATCACGGAATAATGTAGATAGAGAGGTACAAATTGACACACATGCTTGGAATGACATGGGGTTTTATTAGAACCAAAAATATACAAAAGTTCAAAAAATGTCCGACAGATGGCGCTTCATCTGATCAGAATAGCAATAATTGGCATAACAAAGTAAGACAAAGCGAAGATGATGTTCTTTAGAGGAAGTGCTCAATATGTCCACCATCATTCCTCAACAATAGCTGTAGTCGAGAAATAATGTAGTGAACAGCACTGTAAAGCATGTCTGGAGTTATGGTGAGGCATCGGCGTCGGATGTTGTCTTTCAGCATCCCTAGAGATGTCGGTCGATCACGATACACTTGCGACTTCAGGTAACCCCAAAGCTAATAGTCGCACGGACTGAGGTCTGGGGAACTGGGAGGCCAAGCATGACGAAAGTGGCGGCTGAGCACACGATCATCACCAAATATGGGGTGGAGCGCCATCCTGCATAAACATCGTACGTTCCAGCAGGTGTTTATCAGCCAGGCTGGGGATGATGCGATTCTCTAACATATCGGCGTACCTCTCACCCGTCACGGTAGCGATAACGGTAGATGTGGTAAATCCAACCCATAACGTGACTTTTCGTCGTGCAATGAAGTTTCCACAACAGTTCTAGGATTTTCGGTAGCCCAAATTCTGCAGTTGTGGGCGTTGACAGACCCTCGGAGCGTGAAATGAGCTTCGTTGGTCCGCAACACGTTACTCAACCAATCGTCCTCTTCCGCCATCTTTTGAAACGCCCACACCGCAAATGCCCTCCGCTTCACTAAATCGCCAGGTAACAGTTCATGATGCCGATGGATTTTGTACGGATAGCATCGGAGGGTACACCTAAGTGCCAACCAAACAGTAGTGTATGGAATGCCGGTGCGACGTGCGAATGCAGGAGCGCTGGCTTCCCCGTGCATAGACGAACCCGCAACAGTCTCCATTTCTTCCTAAACTGTCTCAGCAGCATTACGCCTTGTGCTCGGTCGGCCACTACGGGGTCTATCGTTTAAACAACCCGTGGCTTCGAACTTTGAATCCATTCTCGCCACAGCTGCATATGTCAACGGACCGTTACCCGTTCGAATCCCCTTCCTATGGCGATAGGTTCGTATCGCTGAACTAGCACATTCCCCATTCTGATAGTACAGCTTCACTAAAAGCGCCTTTTCATGTAACGTCAACATGCTGCGACTGCTGGCGTATTTGATAATATTTATTATTTTAATAATAAAATAAACAGTTACCTTAAATATCTAATGATAGGAGTCTGGAACGTCCGTACTTTACAGGATAACGACCATAATCAGTGCCCAGAGAGAAAGACAGGACTTATCGCAAGGGAATTGGCTAGATAAAACATCGACATTACAGCCATAAGTGAAACACATCTTAGTGACTCTGGACAGTTACGTGAACCGCTCGGAGGTTATACCTACTACTGGAGTGGAAAATCATCCACTGAAAGGGCGGAAAGTGTGGTAGGCTTTGCCATACGCAATAAATTGGCATGCTCACTAACAGAACTCCCAAAAGCTATCAGTGACAGAATAATAACACTCAGACTTCACCTGGCATCCAAGAAATATCTTCACTTGATCAATGTATACGCACCTACATTGCCATCTCCGGATGAAGAGAAGAACAAGTTCTACCAAGACCTCCGACATGTCCTTAGGGATATTCCTTCTGCAGATAAACTTCTGTTACTTGGTGATTTTAATGCTCGTGTTGGTAATGATTTCAGTGCTTGGAATGGAGTCCTCGGTCGCCATGGGATTGGAAAATGCAACTCGAATGGTTTGGATCTTCTAACTCTATGTGCCGAGTTTGAACTCTGTCTGACAAATACATATTTTCGTCTGCCTGAAAAATATAAAACGACATGGATGCATCCGCGATCTAAACACTGGCACCTTCTGGATTATGTGATAGTACGGAAAAAAGATCTTGGTGACGTACGGGTCACACGTGCAGTGAGAGGCGCTCAGGGATGGACAGACCATCGACTCGTGAGGTCCAAATTAAAGATAACTTTGAAGGCACCACGCCGAGCTTCACACAAAATACCAACAAAATTGTCCTGCAAAATCTTGGCCAATGATCAGACTATGAGAGCAAAACTGGATGAAAAATTTGGTGTCGATGGCCTTTTGATATCTGAATCTGCCCCTGTGGATGAACAGTGGAGTGCATACGCTAGCAGACTGCGTGGCTGTGCTTCAGAAGTCTTGGGAAAGCCTCAGAAGAAGCACCAGGACTGATTTGACGACTCAGATCCTGAGATCAGAAAGCTAATTAATGATTTCAGAACCTCTCTTCGCACCCCTGATGATAACAAGCGTAGAGCAGCGCATTACAATCTAAAAGTGAAGGTACGTGCTCTCAAAGACAGTTGGTGGGCAAATGAAGCAAATGAAATACAGTTATATGCCGACACACACTAAACGGGCAGATTCTTTGAGTCCCTGAAAACTATCTTTGGTCCAAGAGTTGAGAAGATAGCACCAGTCTATAACAAAGATAAAAGTTGTCGGCTGACGCAACAGAGTGACATCCTGTCTCGGTGGGCGGAACATTTTAATGACGTTCTTAATCCCGACCATCAGACAACCGATATTCCATACATAGAAGCACTTGAAGACCTGCCAGTTGAGGAACAACTTGCGGACGCCCCTTCCTACGATGAATTCATTTCAGCACTGGCTAAGCTTAAAAATGACAAAACAGCAGGATTAGATAACTTGCCATCAGAGCTATATAAATATGGGGGGCCAAACATCAAGAAACCATTGTTTGCTCTGATCTTAAGGATTTGGGAGTATGAAATGATTCCACAAGACTGGAAAGATGCTTGTATTTCCGAGATCTATAAAGGCAAGGGTGACATATCAGACTGCAGCTCCCACAGGGGCATTTCTCTTCTCTCAGCAGCGGGAAAAGTCCTTGCCCACATAATTAACACCCGGTTAACACACTTTGCAGAAAAACTGCTACCAGAGACCCAGTGTGGCTTTCGCCCAAACAGAGGCACAGTGGATGCCATATTTGTTGTCAAACAAATGCAAGAGAAAAGCTTAGAGCAACATCGGCCTTTAGTCATGTGCTTTGTAGACCTAGAAAAAGCTTTTGATCGTGTCCCACGGGAAGCTCTCTGGATTATGCTAAAGAAAACTGGGTGCCCTGACAAAATTTTCAGTTTGATTCGGCAGTTTCATGAAAACATGATGGCAAAAATCCGCCATGAGGACAAGCTCTCAGAACAGTTTCCCGTGACATGTGGTGTAAAACAAGGCTCTGTTCTGGCTCCCACACTCTTCTCACTTTACTTCGCAGTTGTTATGAGAGACGCGACCAAAGCCTGTAGTAATCAGTCTCGACACAAGGACAGACAAAAGTGTCTTCAACATCTCTCGCCTCAGAACAAAAAGTCGCGTAACCAAACTATCCATCTTAGAGATTCTCTACGCGGATGATGTATGCTTGATGGCTAATTCTTGCGAAACTCTTCAGACTTACATAAATCTGCTAAATGCCTCCTGCAGAAGATTTGGCTTAGCCATTAGCATCACTAAGACGCAAGTTCTCAAAAAGCCACTTAGAGGTCTTAATGCAGATGACTCCAGTATCGAGATAAATAACAAACCCTTGCAAAATGTGTCAAATTTCAAATACCTGTGAAGCCAAATTAGAAGTGACAACAGCCTGACAACGGAAATCGCAGAGCGTATAGCTAGCGCAGCCTCAGCCTTCGGTAAGCTTAATGAGCGAGTATGGAAATCACATGATCTCAAACTACAAACAAAAATTGCAGTCTACTAAGCAGTAGTATTATCCACCTTACTCTATGCCTCGGAAACCTGGTGCTGTTACAAAGCTGACATTAAGAAGCTAGATAAATTTCATCTTCGATGTCTGAGATCAATTCTGCGCATCAAATGGGAAGACCGTGTCCCAAACACGGAGATTTTGCGCCGCGTGAAACTGGCTGGTATTGAAGCTTTAATAATGAAACATCAACTGAGATGGAGTGGTCACATAGTACGCATGGATGACAGTATGCTACCTAAAGCGGTGTTCTACTCGCAGCTCTCGTGCGGGAAGAGGAGGAAAGGCGGTCAACACCTGCGATATAAAGACACCATTAAACGCCACCTTGCAGCCTGTGGCATTCCAAGCAACCGTTGGGAGGAGCTAGCATTGCGCCGATCGGAGTGGCGATCAACAGTACATAAGAGCATCGAACAATTCGAGCAAAAGCGTCTAATGAACCTGGATGCTAAAAGAGAACTCCGAAAATCTCAGCTCAAGCTTGTCTACACATATACTTACAACTCTTCTGGTCAACTTCACTGTGCTTCATGCAACAGGATATTCAAAGCGAAATTCGGATTCGCGAGCCACATCCGAGCCTACCACAACAAGGGCAGAGAAGACTGACGGAGTCGCTGTCGCCGGACACGGCGAGGAGGACATCATCATCATCATCATCATCATCATCATTTGATCCTCTCTCTTTTTTGTTTTGTTTTTTCCTTTATTCAGTTTCGATTCTCCCTAAAGGGGGCGGGCTGGCAGCAGCTTATTACGCCGCTCTTCAGCCTACATGATTTGTTTTAAAAAGATGAAGATAATAAAAAAAATAATAACAGTTGGCGATAAAATCGGTGACTTAAAGGTAAAATGGCAAAAGATTCTGGAGCTTAAAACATAAAACACAGGGTGGATGATGCTAATAAAATACACAGAAAGCAGAAAAATAACAGACAATTAAAAAAACACGGCGACAGTCTGGGTTCTGTTCGCAAGAGATATAAAAAGCACACCCAGCGACAGCATGATTCCTGTTCGCGACACTGTGGAAGGACGCACAACACTGAACACTCACTTAAACACTGCACTAAAAGTTGGCACAAATATGACATACCACACCCGAGTGCAGGTGGGGGGAAACTGGTCAGATGACGGGAAAAAGGGGGGGGGGGAAGGAAAGGAAAAGTGAAGGGGGAGGGGGGAAAGGAGCCAATGGAAGAGGAGGATCCGTAAGAGGGGTGGGGGGTACTGAGCAGACGTGCCAGGGAGTGGGGAAGGCAGAGGAGGGGAGTACAAAAGGACTCGGTGGGGGGAAGGAGATAGGGAGAGGATAGGCAGGGAGAAAACATAGGATGGAAGGGGGGAGGAAGAAGGAGCCCAGGGAAAGGATGGAGGAAAGGAGGGGGGTGAGGATCAGAGTTGATAGGAAGGATAAATGGAGGGAGAGCGGGCATCATCCGGGAGGGGGAGTTGATGGAAGCCACCTTGGGAAAGGAGATGTAGGGTGTAGAGATGGAGGGTAGGGGGGACACAACGGTGAAGACGTGGCAGTGAGCAGGGATGGGAGAGGAGTGGAGCAACCTGGGGGTGAGGGGGTTCAAGACGGCGGGAGGTGTAGAGGATGCGGATATGTTCGAGGAATAGGAGCAGATGGGGGAAAGGAATGATGTCATAGAGGATCCGTGTGGGGGACGGGAGGCGTACGCGGAAGGCGAGGCGGAGTGCATGACGCTCAAGGATCTGGAGAGACTTATAGAATTTGGGGGGGGGGGGGGGGGCAGATATCCAGGCAGGACAGGCATAACAGAGGATGGGACGGATTAAGCATGTGTAGGTGTGGAGGATGGTAGAGGGGTGCAACCCCCATGTCCGGCCAGAGAGGAGTTTGAGGAGTCGGAGGCGATTGTGGGCTTTGGATTGGATGGAGCGGGGATGATGTATCCAGGTGAGGTGACGGTCAATGTTGAGGCCAAGGTAGGTGAGGGCGGGGGTATCCTCTCTCTCATTACAGCTCCCTTTTGTACACGTTTGTCATGCGCAGTCACTGACGTTTTGCCGTCCAGCACCATCTGTCGGACATTTTGTGAACTTTGTTATTTTTTGGTTCTAATAAGACCTCATGTCATTCCAAGTATGTGTGTCAATTTTTACCTCTCCATCTACATTATTCCGTGGGTTATTAAGTTTTGAAATTTATACTGACTTTTTGATCACCCGGTATTTATTTGTTTTATTTACAGTGCATTTGTGTCAGAGATTTCTGTGTCATTTGTCGACCGTTTTCCCGTCGTTGCCAACGGCGTTGCCGTATTATGTTTGTGGTGTTTGCTATTGTATTTTTTGGTATTTTGTTGTTTTTGATTCTGAATCTCATGTTCTATTATCTTAGTTTCGGACTGCAAACTGCTTTACTAATTTTTTTATGTTATTGTATTGTACTGCGTATATCGTGTGAGTTAGATAATTCGGTTGCCCATGCGTTGCACGGATGATTAAAGTTTGTTTGTGGATAGAGGATCTGAATGATAACGAGAAGTAGGTCAAGGAGACAAGTTGACTGAGAGCGGGAAGATAAAGTGTACGTCATGGAGGGACAGCACAATGAAACAGTGGAGACTAGTTTCAAAGTAGGTAGGCGTTGATTTTGAGCGGTGTTAGCAACAATGATGTCGTGCAGCAAGAAAATCAGGGAGACGAAAGCGACATGGTTTATCTTTAGGGGACGGACAGTGTCAGATCTCCTGTGATAGAAGAGGTGAGTGTACCACAACATATCGAAGCAGAGGTGATTAGTAGAAATCCGGACAGAGAGGACAGGGAGGTATCAGAATGCAGCAGTGCAGAAACAACACCGCAGAAATCAAGTATAAGTTCGGTCGATCACAATACTTAGGAAAAGAAAGAGGACTTCAATCTGGTGGCATTTTTAATGGGTGTGGAGAAGAAATTGGCGGAGAAAATGAATGAGACGAGGACGGACATAAAAAATAACGGTGCTCAGGTAAATCAGATGCGAGCGGAACACAAGTCATGGGCAAATAAACTCCAGGAAAACCTACGTAAAGTAAACACCAAAGCAATCAAAGGTTTAAAGATTGCACATGATGCTAAGAAGATGTCAGAGAGCGCCAAGACACTAGCCACATTTGCAAGACGAGTAGCTGTTGCAGCATTGAAAACGAGTAAATGCACAGAAGTGCAAGGACGAGAGGCAGTGATCAATTTGAACAAGAAGGTCGAAAGCGTGAAAAAGCGGCAAAATAACGCGGAGCAGCGCATCGACACGATAATACTTGAAGCCAAGGATCTACATGCGACAGCGGCCATGGAAAAAGTAATAGTCTGAGCTGTGCGAATTAGGGACTGGTTTGGACGTTACAACTGTAGCTCCAGTGAGCGAGAGTGAAGAGATTCGGACACTTCTTTCGTTCGGATCTCAACAGGAAGCTATCAACACACGTATGGAGAAGAAACTGGACGAGGCGCTAAGGAAACAATTTCAAATGTGGCCAAGCGTGAACGTAACAGGACCAGAAACAACTTCGGAATTCATGAATAACTGCATACCGGTAGCAGCGAGTAGAGTACATGGTGAGATGAACGTTGCATTTCCTCGAGGCCGTGGAGGCAGCACAGATGAGGGGAGGCCGAACGAGGACATCCAAAGGACTGATATTTTCCATATGACGGAAGTTGTCGACGAAACGCCATTTGATTTTCAACACTTCTTACAAGTCCGAAAGTTCGAAATTTTCCGAGATGAGGGTGAAGAAACGTTGCTGGAAATTTCCCATTCTGAACAAGCCACAGATAGTTTAATGATCCATGACAGCCGACCATAAGCATGGTAGCATAAGTTTTTTTTACTTACAATAGTGTTAAGGACTACAATCGTTTCTTTAGATTTTTTTTAATTCCACCATGGTAATTATCATAGGAACTTTTCCCATTACTGCCAGTCGTAAGAGTTAGGAACTGTTAGAATTTCACTGTACAAGTATTTCTTCGATAAAATGTACCAGGTTTATAGATAGTTCCCTTATCATTTACCTACAAAATAGCAGGTCAGCAACTGGAAGCACTTAATTCCATAAATTATCTGGGAGTACGCATTAGGAGTGATTTAAAATGGAATGAGCATATAAAGTTGATCGTCGGTAAAGCAGATGCCAGACTGAGATTCATTAGAAGAATCCTAAGGAAATGCAATCCGAAAACAAAGGAAGTAGGTTACAGTACGCTTGTTCGCCCACTGCTTGAATACTGCTCATCAGTATGGGATCCGTTCCAGATAGGGTTGATAGAAGAGATAGAGAAGATCCAACGGGGAGCAGCGCGCTTCGTTACAGGATCATTTAGTAATCGCGAAAGCGTTACGGAGATGGTAGATAAACTCCAGTGGAAGACTCTGCAGGAGAGACGCTCAGTAGCTCGGTACGGGCTTTTGTTAAAGTTTCGAGAACATACCTTCACCGAAGAGTCAAGCAGTATATTGCTCCTTCCTACGTATACCTCGCGAAGAGACCATGAGGATAAAATTAGAAAGAGATTAGAACCCACACAGAAGCATACCGACAATCCTTCTTTCCACGAACAATACGAGACTGGAATAGAAGGGAGAACCGATAGAGGTACTCAGGGTACCCTCCGCCACACACCGTCAGGTTGTAACAACAACAACGTTATACTATTGTACATACAAATAATTTTTTCTTCTGATTTTCGATAAATTAGTGTAATCGATGTTCTGATTTCATTTCTTTTTTGTTTCATGCCATTATGTTAAAGAAACTGTAAACAATTTTCGATGTGAATATTAATGTTTATGTCAAATTTGAAGCAATATTGTAATAGAATTGAAGTGTAACAAATGTTGAGACTGTTGTAAGATGTTGAAATTGTAATTGTGCGTCTGGTCCATACGTAGGCAATGTATTGGGATATGTGGAATGCAAAACCTCGGGTGAATACCCTGTCTGTAAGGGAGCGGTAAAAGGTGGATGGCAGGCGAGCGCGGGAAAATGCACACGGGCGCTGTACGGCATAACGGGCTCAGCAGTAGTAGTCGGAGTTGGGCATTGGTCTGAGCAACACGTTCTGGATCGAGGGGGCTCTCCTGGAAGACGTGGTTACATTGAGCCTCGGATGTGCCGTCCCAACGCCCATTCCGCATGGCAAAATTCCATAGGCACTAAATGGAAAAGTATCGCGACGCTATGAAGAAATAAAGTGGCGATACATCAAGAGCCATAGCTGTGATTGTATGTGCTCTCTGTGCCTCGCCATCTCGCCGCCCGCCAACCGCCGCATCGATACGAACAGGTTGAAACTTTTAGTACTGTATTCGTGTGGACCAGTGTTACTTTTGTTCCATACTATTCAATAACAACTTAAATTTTACCAGAACTGTCCTATCATTTAATTATCCTCACAACTGACCTAGACAGGGTCCTTTCCAAATGTTGTGCAATCCGAGTGTCCAGAAATGAAGAACTAAAGTTTGTGTTAATAATAATTACCTGCAGACCTAGCTATGTTATAATGATGTTTAAAGAACTATTTTGTTAGTGAACAAATAGATAAATAACGAAGGTCTGACAAAGTTGGAAGATAATTTTGATATTGATTTAGTAATGAAGTTTAATTATTTCGAGACAGATATAATGGTATTTAAATGAGCAGGAAATAAGATAAAAAGAGTAGTAACTCATATATTGGAAATCTTGAGCACACAATGATTTCAGTAATCAAATTTTTTTTATACAGTGATAATAACAGTTTCAGGGTCCCCCCCCCCTTTTTTATTCATTTGAATTCTGAAGTGTTCTAAACTGATTTGACCAGCAAAGTTAAAGTCAATATAAAGGCCAAATTTTATCAGTGTTTTACCTTTATCAAAATTGACATTATGTGTGTGATTCGAAAGTGCTATTTCTAGGGCAACCTATGTCAGATTTTAATCAGATCAATAGACAGTACGAAGTTTGTAGTAAACATTATAGTGTAGTGTTGTGTATTTATGGTTTGTCCATATCAGTACAGAAAATGTAATTATCAGTTCAGTAGATTTTCTGGTTCTAAAATTTACCATATTATGCAGTGTTATTACGTGTTGTTTTGCATGAACGTACATCAACTTGTACAGGGAAGAAACTCAGTTAATGCCTAATTAGGCTGGCGACCGTATTATTAACAAATTGTTACCATCTTCTGTGTTGCTTCTTGTCCGTCCTGACGTGTAGTTGCATTTCGGACTTGCTTGACGTATCATTGTTATTACTGAGTGGGTGTAAGTCTGACTTGCCTCCATTCAGGTACACGCGGTCAATATCTATACGAAAATCCTTTCTCATAAGGTGAAGCCCGTCAACTTACCATAGTACAGGCTTTAAGGAGTATCGTGTGTCCCGCGCACAGCGTTACAAGTGGCTCCCGGTTACAGGACATCCAGTTGTTGTCGGTCACAAATTAATGTGAATACCGAACAGTGGCACGAATTGCAATATTATTCAGTAAAGTAAACAGCAGTGAACGTCAAGTACGGCAGTGAGGTGTAATTTGCGTTCAGTATGGACAAGAACGTAGACACAGTAGATGGGACGAGCATAATGGAAAATGCGGCTGGCAATAACATGAGTTTAAGCGGCCAGATAACAGATGGCGTTAGCGGAAGACAATTGGCGTACATACAATACCACGAACATGTTAACGAACAGATCGAAATGTCGAGATTGCCTAGAACACAGAAAGGAATAAAACAGGAAGTAGAGGGTGACTTTGTAGATGATAGTGGGTACGTGAATGAATCCTCTGACATGTTTGATTCACCACAGATAAAGAAAGAACCGAAAGAAACTTTTGAAGTAGGATCGGAACACACCGATTCCGTAGAACAAAACAGTGTGAAAATTTTAAGCATGAACGATTTATTTGAACAATTAACCAAACAAATTGCAGATCAGAATGATCAGCTTCAAAAACAAGTCGGTAATCAGGTTAGTCAGCTTAAAACACACGTTGACGAGCAGCTCAAAACACAGAATGATCAGCTTAAAAGACACGTTGATGAGCAGCTTAAAACTCAAAGTAATCAGCTCAAAACACAGAATGATCAGCTTAAAACACACTTTGGGCAGTTTAAAGCACAGGTCGAAGAACACGGAATTAAAATTAGTAAACAAATAGAACAGGTAGAACAAAAAGTGGGTAATTTAAGCTCTGTTTTAAATACTATGAAATTTGAAATTGACACTATTAATAAAAATATGGATACTATGCAGGGGGAAATTGACAACATTAACAGTAGGTTTGATGTTGAAATTCTCAACATGCAAGAGAAAGTAGAGCCACTAGTTGAAACAAAAGTAGACGAAAAAGTTTTCGGTCTTAAAATTGAGATCGTAAACGAATGTCAACACGGAATCTTACAGTTGAAAAACTCAGTTTCAGACACTGAAAGAAATTTAGGCGAAAAAGTTACCAGATGTGTACAAAAGTGTGAACAAAATACATCGAAAATTCAAGGCAAAATTTTCGATCTTGAGAGTAAAATTAAAGATATGCCTGGTGTTGTATGTAATGGCACACCACTTACGAAGCTGTTGGAAGGTGAGGAACGCTTCGATCCTGCCAAGAAACATAACGGATGGCATCCGTTGGATTTCATCAAAAATTGCGAGAGGAAGTTTCTTGAACACTTGTCTGGTCAGGAAAAGATAAACGTAGTAATTAGCGCCTTAGCAGGTGACGCTAAGCGCTGGGAGATTAACTTGAACACCGAACAAATGACGTTCGAAGAATTTAAATAAAAGTTTACGGAAGAATATTGGTCCCAACAAAAACAGGATCATTTGTGGCGAGAGTTTACCATGGCCAAGCTTCATGATAACAGGGGCAGGAATTCTTTGAAAGATTTCTGCGAATATTGGTACCGAAAGTTGACGCATTTAAGAGGAAGAAGATCCGATTCAGAAATCATATGGGAGCTATATAAAAAGCTTCCGGAAGATTCGAAAAGATACGTGGGAAGCAATCATCGTAGCTTCCAAGCGTTTCTCGAAAGGGTCGAAGACGAAGACTACTGGCGCGAAAGTCGTGCCAATTATCAGAATTTTGGTAACAGAAATAATCGTAATAATGACGAGAGAAATGAGGGCGATGGGTTTCGCGTAAACGTGATACAGAGAGGAAGAGGCAGAGGCAGAGGAAGAGGGAGTTATCCAGGTCGCGGTAGAGGGTACACCGCGCAAAATAATAATGACGCGGGAAACTGAATTCCGCAAACGTTGCGGGCCAAACGGAAGCGGACCAAACATACCGGCCCCGATTTAAGAAACATTACTTGACTGACAGTAAAGATACGAGACAGCTTAGAGACAGGCGTGGAACGACGAAACGTGTTGTTGCGGAACAAGCGTCAGGTGCGAGCGCAGATGAGTCATCTTCGCCGCGCAGAGAGATACATGTTAATAGGCGAGTGGAGCATCAGAGGGCAACGGCCCAGCCTAGCAGAACAGCTGTTCAGAGAGAAGCCGCTAGCAATGCGGCAGCATTAGGTACGAACATTGCAGTAAGAGCTGTTGAATACATTACGAGAGGTAATTCCATGGCAAAGGAAATAGTGGATGGAACAGTGGATGTACAGAGAGGTGCGGTTAGCAGTATTAGCAATAAAGTAAATGGCGAGAATGAATTAGCAGAAGTAACTGATTGGCGTGTGCAGATCGACGATATGTACAAGGGCCTCAAGCAGTGTGAGTGGGAGGATTTTAAGAAGGAGTATGAGGCAAGGAGATTAATTAGTGAAAAAGAAAATAATACGGACGTCGATAAGGTGACGTGGCCCGAATTTAAAGACGAGAGAGTAAATAGCGCCGCGCAAAGTACGCGCGCCGCCGATAGGACAATGGTTGAAGATAGGAAGGAATTGGAGGATGAAATCCTAAGCATTGACGAGAAAGTAACTTCTGTTAACGATCCGCCAACAGGACAAGCTGCTACCGAAAGGCACCGCGAGGAAGGGGCAGGTAATTACCTAAAAGTAATTGAAGTCCACGAGGATTACACAAAATATGACGTAACAGTGGATGTGAGTCAAGCTGATAATGAGTATCGTGTGCCACCCGCGCACGCGTTACAAGGTGGTTTGCGGAGTATGGATGTAGATGTAGATGTAGATGTACAGATGGTCATCCCAGAGCTGACTAATTACAATTGTTGAGAGTAGAAATGAGTCTGTTTCACGACAGAAACTTCGTTGTTTATTTGAGTCCTATTTCATGCGAGTCAATATGTTCTCATAGCAGTTTTGCAGTTTACACGGAAGACAGAATCAGCTGTCACAACAACAATAGAATTTTATGTCTTCGATTCCGAAACTAGTGCATGTGTATTGGGGATGGAATACTTCTCGTAACATCTTGGAGATCAGCTACAATCAAATTTCTTCTGTTTATTGAGTGAGCATCGCAGTGAACACCCGTGTACTATCCGGTATATAATTGGTAGTATGGTGTGTGAGAGGGGTGTCGTTGATATTAGTTTGCGAGATCTATTAAGGTATTTTGCAGGATGGTCGTGTATTCTCCATGCGAGAGGCGTGTTGACTTTCTTGTGTGTTTCGCCGTGGTCTGTGACCATTTCCCAGTGTAGTGTGTCTTTGCTGTGGGCTGATTATTGTCATCACCAGTGGCACGACGCATTTGTGGTGTGTTTTTCGTCTATGGATGTCGGCTTGTGTGCGATGTTTCTCGTGAATGGAATATTTTGTTCTAGTGTGGTTACACAGATGTGCAATCGCATCTTACGCGATTGTTGTTGACTGTGGTTATTCGCTTGTGGTTTTCGCATATGGCTTTCAGCACTATTGTGCGATGATATTCGTGTGGGCTTTCGCGAGTGATTCGTGAGCGCCTGATTGGTAGCTCTTGAGTGATAGTTTGTACTAAGCGGTGTGAGCACAGAATGTGGCGAGGCACACCATCAATTTGTGAGAAAGAAAGAACAGAAGAAACGTAGCATTGCAGTGAAATGTTGCTAATACAGTATCTTGTGTGTGTTTTTTTATATTTGTTTCAGCAGCTGGAGTGAAAAATTTGCACACCAATCTGAGAAATATTTGTGTCAGTTTCAGCAAAAAAAGAAAAAAGGGAGAATTTCGGAACAGTTGATTTGCCACACAGTAAAGGGAACAGACTGGTGACACCAACATTCATCGAGAGTCACGCCATACACCAGCGTTATTGCCACCATAACGATTAAGTAATGGGGAAGTGTAGTACTTTCAGTAGTTCGTACTTTTTTATAGTAGTTGCCTTGCATGAAAAAGTAATCGACGTACTTGATGTGAGAGTGACTGAAGTGAATGTGTAGTTCAAGCCAGCTTAGTACTTTGAGTTGCATGAGGGGTTGTGGGAAATTAACACTACACTATCATACCTTACACTGCCGCACCACTGCTTAAGATTATAAAGATTTAGACACAGAAAATTAATCTTTTAAAATTATTGCTGTATTACAAGGAAAGAACAATTGTAGAAGAGAATAAGATTTTTATTTTTGTCAGAAGAGTTCTGTAAACCATTTTTTTCTTGGAGTAATCATGTAAAGCAATCCTTTACAGTTTCGTTATAATTCTCTCTGTATTTATGCTGTAAACGTATTTGTAAAAACACGGCACAAATCCCACATGTAAGCATCGTGCAGACTATGGGATCTGGGAGGATGGCGACGTATCAGGTCGCTGACACTGCCACTTTTGCCGCCATTTCCGGCTTCCAAGGTCCCCAGGGACGAGTCTGCAGAGTGCTGAATGGAGGTACGTCTCTGGAGACACGGCGATGGCAGGAGGTGATTCACCACAAACCTGTGTTCATATGCTGCCCGGGTCATCCCATGAACGCCTTTGATAACAGCAACGCATTGCTGACTACCACATCATCCAAGACGACCACTAATCGAGACGCCAGTGATTGCTGGCCACTCACAAGGAGGAAGTCCTGCGATTTTAAAGCTTTATGATATCGGGGCCAGATCCTCCAACATAATGCCCACATTTCGACAATGGGCCCGTCTTTCAAGATGATAATGAACAGGTTCACGACACCAAGTTGAAACTTGTAATGCGTCTTCACAGGAACTGACTGTCAAGGAATGAGAGAGGCCGACTTCTGTGTAGAGAGCGTGCCAATGGGGATCCAGAAGTTCACAACGCACAGGGTGGAGCAAAGAGATATTGAGTGTTACTCAGCGGAAGACTTTTATTTCTCAGAGTGTTGGAAGATCTGCACTTAATTCACGTTATTGCTTTGTTCCTATTTTACAACGGAATTACTTTTTTCCAAGTTTAATAAAACATACTTTCCCTTATGCACTTGTTGGCTGATATGTAGGTAGTGCTAACCTTTTACAAGAGAAACGTCTTGGAAATGTGACTGGTACAGATTTCGTGGACGGTATGAAACGAGTCAATCAGCATTGCCTCTTTAACCTCGAATTTTGACGCATCTTGCGTATCTGCAGTGCCCAGTCTCATAGTGCATATTGCTTTATTCAGTTTACAAGCAGTTTTTGGCGAAATGATAAGTGATTTATTTTGCTTATGTACATCCTTCCCAGTAGGTTATTCAAATTTTCCCTCTCCTGCCGACCTGTACAATTCGATATCCTACTTCACAGTCATACTGATTACAATTTTTTTTGCCAATTAATCTATAACATTATTATTTGTGCACTGTCGTCCTAATTACACCACCTTTGTCCCCTATTTAGTATGACTGTGAACTAGTGCATTGACATGTGGGTTTCTAGATTGTTTTTAGAGCCCAACGATTTAGTTAAGATTGCACAAGATTGTTCAAAAGATGACGTTGTTGGGCTGCAGAATTCAAATCTGGTTCATTTTTTCCTGATTGTATTACCTCATTGCATGTTGTTAAAGTTTAGGGTCTTTCAGCACGAATCCCACTTTCAGTTTTAAAATAAATGTCAATTTTTGCTCTAATTTTTCCGTTTTGGCCTTCTTTTTACACTCAGCTCTAATAAGTCGCTTTCTCCCATCAATTATTCTAACAATTTCTTATCTAAGAACTGAAATAAAAGAAACATCTTGGGAGTTTTATTCCTCGTAGGTAATTAGATGTATCCTTTGTTCATACTACAGGTACTGAATCATTACCTAGCACAAGTACAAGAAATTTATTTAAATACTAGCTGGGTGCCCGGCTTTGCTCAGGGAGTTGATATGACATTGTGTGGTATTATATCGAAATTCTTTATACTTCAATCCGTTCGATTCGTGGTTCTTGAGTTTCTCTGCTTGTCAAAGTCCTCATTATCGTTCGCTCAGAACTTCACGTGCTTTGCGCAATTCGTGTGTTTCGTTTTTGCTGTTTTTTTTTCGCGATTTTGCTTCAATTACCAAGATCTCTTCCTCTTTTACTCTTGGACATTGCCTAAAATATAAATCAAATCAGCTTTTCACTAGCAAAATGTTCCGGGCTGTTCCCGAACATCCCAGATGATTGTGGAACATTCCGGGACATTCTAGAATGTTGTGAAATGCTCTCATATGTTCTGGAATGTTCTCGAATACTCTCGAATGTTCTGGAATGTTCTAGGAATTTCTAGAAGGCGAAACTTCCCAGCTCTTATATCTTCAAAAGGACGCCCTTTAGGTAAAATCTAGAACGTTCTTCATGGATGGGTGATAGGGGGCTACCACACCTTATAACTCCCTCGATCGTAATGGAACTCGTTTCTAAGTTTTAGCGGCACGACGCACATTGTACACTTACTTATATATAGTGATGATATAACAAAAAAAAATTGAAATTTCTTTGCATAGCTTCCGAAACAACTATTTATCAAGTTAAATTATGTCTTACTGATTTGTAATAGATGATTTATTGTAATTGATTATGATTACCTGCTATACGTTTGTACGTACTGGTAATGGTACGTCATCACATTTTTCATACGATCCAAGAAACAGTTTGAAAAATTACAGCACACGACCGGAAAAAATGTGCCAGAGAAATATTCTTACCTATTATTTGGTCAGGATAACTTGACAACTGTGCTTGTGCTGGCACAACTAAGAAAATCAGCCCTAGTTTGCCTCCGAGCGCTGTCAAAGTTAGCTGCCCGTAGACGCGAAGTGGTACTGTACACATGGTTAAGCGTAATGGTGGTAGCACTGCTGCAAGCAGCAAGCGCTGCCTTACCCTTGCCACGCCTCTCCCCTCTACAACTTGAATGTGGAGGCAAGGCAGTTCCTAGCAGCCACCATGCGAATCGTCAATTTATCGTAGCCGGATAGTGTTCGAAACTGCCGGACGCAATCAACCAAGGCGGCTTTTCTTTCGTTTTTGAAGTAAATGGGGATCGGGACTTCCCCGTATGTATCGCTGCCCTATCTGTCTTGAAGTCAATGCTACCACACTGCGTATGCCTACAAAAGCACGATCCCGCTTCGCTCCTGCAGCCAATTCGCCAGACACACTTAGCGAACGATCATGTCACTCGTTCTCGCGCTGCAACCAAATGGGACTACGCAAAGAGTAGAAAAATTTATGGAAATGGTGAAACATATTAGCTTACATGTTGAACTGTTTATGTGGATCTAATGACATTCAGGTATATAAATACGAATGTTATGAATTTCTGTTAGAAATAAAAAATATGGGAACGAACTTACACCCCCCCTCCCGCTCCACCCATTAAATCTGCCGCCCTAGGCTACTCAGCCTGCTAGTAAATCCGCCACTGATCACCAATGAATGAATATGTGTGTATCTGGATTTGGAAAATTTCCGCGGGCAATCGGATTTTGCAAGTGTAGTGTGTATCCCTTGCGAACCCGACTTTGTGCGGAGTTTTAGTAAGGAACGAAGGCTGAGAGCAGAATCAAAGACAAACCTTAGGTTTCCGAATTTTGTTGTGTGGTAGTTGGTCGGACGCAACTGGATCTTTATCTATTCTGCTTGTTTTTAAAGAGGATTTTCGACAGGCGCCCTGTTCATCACTCTGACGGTGCCTAGGTAAGTGAACGGACATGATCTTCATCTACATTTACATACATACTCCGCAATCCACCAAACGGTGTATGGCGGAGGGTACCTCGTACCACAGCTAGCATCTTCTCTCCCTGTTCCACTCCCAAACAGAACGAGGGAAAAATGATTGCCTATATGACTCTGTATGAGCCCTCATCTATCTTATCTTTGTGGTCTTTTCGCGAAATGTAAGTTGGCGGCAGTGAAATTGTACTGCAGTCAGTCTCAAATGCTGGTTCTCTAAATTTCCTCAGTAGTGATTCACGAAAAGAACGCTTCCTTTCCTCTAGAGACTCCCACCCGAGTTCCTGACGCATTTCCGTAACGCTCGCGTGATGATCAAACCTACCAGTAACAAATCTAGCAGCCCGCCTCTGAATTGCTTCTATGTCCTCCCCCAATCCGACCTGATGGGGATCCCAAACGCTCGAGCAGTAAACAATAGGTCGTATTAGTGTTTATTGGCGGCCTCCTTTACAGATGAACCACATCTTCCCAAAATTCTATCAATGAACCGAAGACGACTATCCGCCTTCCCCACAACTGCCATTACATGCTTGTCCCACTTCATATCGCTTTGCAATGTTACGCCCAAATATTTAATCGACGTGACTGTCTCAAGCGCTACACTACTAATGGAGTATTCAAACATTATGGGATTCTTTTTCCTATTCATCTGCATTAATTTACATTTATCTATATTTAGAGTTAACTGCCATTCTTTACACCAATCACAAATCCTGTCCAAGTCATCTTGTATCCTCCTACAGTCACTCAACGACGACACCTTCCCGTACACCATAGTATCAACAGTAAACAGCCGCACATTGCTATCCACCCTATCCAAAAGATCAATTACGTAGATAGAAAACAACAGCGGACCTAGCATACTTCCCTGGGACACTCCAAATGATTCCCTCGCCTCCGATGAACACTCACCATCGAGGACAACGTACTGGTTTCTATTACTTAAGAAGTCTTCGAGCCACTCACATACTTGGGAACCAATCCCATATGCTCGTACCTTAGTTAGGAGTCTGCAGGGGGGCACCGAGTCAAACGCTTTCCGGAAGTCAAGGAATATGGCATCCGTCTGCTACCCTTCATCCATGTTTCGCAAGATATCATGTGAAAAAAGGGCGAGTTGCGTTTCGCAGGAGCGATGCATGGACAGCAACTTCTCTGTCTCAAGGAAATTCATTATATCCGAACTGAGAATACGTTCGAGAATCCTGCAGCAAACCGATGTTAAGGATATTGGTCTGTAATTTTGAGGATCCGTCATTCTACCCTTCTTATATACAGGCGTCACCTGCGCTTTTTTCCAGTCACTCGGGACTTTACGTTGAGCAAGAGATTCGCGATAAATGCAGCCTAAGTAGGGAGCCAATGCAGTAGAGGACTCTCTGTAAAACCGAATTGGAGTCCCATCAGGACCTGGCGATTTATTTATTTTCAACCCATTCAGCTGCTTCACAACCCCAGGGATGTCTATCACTATGTCTTCCATACCGGAATCTGTACGAGACTCAAACGGCAATATGTTTGTACGATCCTCCTGCGTGAAAGATTTCTCAAATGCTAAATTTAAAATTTCAGCTTTCGTTTTGCTGTCTTCCGTTGCCAGGCCAGACTGATCAGTTAGTGACTGGATGGAAGCCTTCGACCCGCTTACCGATTTTACGTAAGACCAGAATTTTCTTGGGTTTTCAGCAAGATCTTTTGCTAAGGTATGACGGTGGTAGTGGTTGAATGCTTCGTGGATCGCTCTTTTTAGAGCAGCACGAATCTCTACTAACCTTTGCCTGTCCTCATTCTCCCGATCTTTCTTGTACCGCGACTGCAACTGCCTTTGCTTCCTGAGCATTCTCCGAATTGCGCTGTTAAACCACGGTGGGTCTTTTCCGTCCCTAACCCACTTTTTCGGCACATACTTCTCCAATGCGTGTTTTATAATGTGTTTAAAATTTGCCCATAATTCTTCCACGTCCATCGTACCGGAAGTAAATGAAGTCGATTCATTTACTAAGTGGGATGCTAACAGCCGGCCGCGGTGGTCTCGCGGTTCTAGGCGCTCAGTCCGGAACCGTGCGACTGCTACGGTCGCAGGTTCGAATCCTGCCTCGGGCATGGATATGTGTGATGTCCTTAGGTTAGTTAGGTTTAAGTAGTTCTAAGTTCTAGGGGACTGATGACCACAGCTGTTAAGTCCCATAGTACTCAGAGCCATTTGATTTGGGATGCTAACAACTGCTTATCTACTCTTTCTATTAAGAATATTCTCCTAGCCTTCTTGACCGACTTTTTAACTTTCGTAACCATAGTCTTAATGACAACATCATAATCACTTATCCCTGTCTCAACGCTGACACCGTCGATGAGGTCTGGTCTGTTCGTGGCTACCAGATCTAAAATATTTCCATTACGCATTGGCTGTCGATTTAGCTGTTCAAGACAGTTTTCGTATAATGTGTTCAAAAGTAATTCAGACGACGGCTTATCTGTACCGCCTGTAATGAGTCCATAGACATCCCAGTCTATACTAGGTAGGTTGAAGTCGCCCCCGACTAATATAGCATGATCCGGGTACTTCTGCGACACAGAATGTAGACTGTCACGGTGGAACCTAGTGGCCGGTAATAACACCCCACAATTAACTTTATTTCCCCTAGCCCTGTTAAACGTGTCCAGATAACTTCACAATCCCAGTCTACTTCGACTTCAGTAGACACAATATTTTTGTCAACAGCAATGAAGACACCACCTCCTACGGTGTCTAATCTGTCTTTCCGGTACACGTTCCAACCCTCACTAAATATTTCAGAACTTCCTATCTCAGGGTTCAGCCAAGTCTCAGTCCCGAGAATAATTTGCGAGCCACACGCTTCCTGGAGGGCAGTAAATTCAGGAACTTTATTCCGAACACTCTGAAAATTTACTGCTAATATCTTGATATCTGAAGTGTCTTTACACTGAGCGCGTCCTGATTTCCCTGCCTGCACGTCGACTGGTGAGTGTTCATCAGGGCACCTCGCACTACTGCCTAGCCTAAGAAAAACCCATGTGCAAGCCACAAGTACTCTGCTACCCGAGTAGCCGCTTCCATTGTGTAGTGCACCCCTGACCTATCTAGGGGCGTCCTACAATTCCCCACCCAATAGCGCAAGTCTAGAAATCTGCAGCCAAGACCGTCACAGAGTCGACGAAGCCTCTGGTTCAGACCCTCCACGCGGCTACAAACCAAAGGACCCCGATCCACTCTGGGAACGATGCTGCAAATAGAGAGCTCTGCTTGCACGCCTCGTGCGAGGCCAGCGGTCTTCACCAAATCCGCCAGCCGCCCGTACGAACTGAGGATCGCCTCAGAACCCAAGCGACAGGCATCGTTGGTGCTGACGTGAGCAACTACTTGCAGACGACTGCACCCCGTACGCTCGATAGCCGCAGGCAAGGCCACCTCCACATCTCAGATGAGATGTCTCCATATCCCAGGCAGACAAACCGAGTGCACGGTGGATTTCTTTCCAGCCCTGTATGCTATTTTCCTAAGGGGCTCCATCACCCGCCTAACGTTGGAGCTCCCAATAACCAGAAAGCTTTTGCCCCCGTGTGCCTGCTCGGGTCCTGCTGAAGGAGCGGCCACCTGCCCACTGACAGGATGAACGGGCGAGGCCAGCCGGCCAGCCTCCACACTGATCCTCCGCCTCGAACGACGCGAACGCGTTGCAGTCCGCCACTAACCCTGAGGTGAGGGCGGCCCCAAGGCGCTGGTTACACTAGAAGGTGCCTCGGCGGCTGTCAGCGGACGCAGCAAGCGACACCTGGGGTGTCCAAAGGGACGCGCCAGACCCTCTGCCGTCGCTGCACATCCAGGCAGCAGCCTGAAGGCGGCTGACCGTGGCCAACAGCACGCTCAGCTGCGCGCGAACAGCGGCCAGTTCCTCCTGCGCCTGCACACACCCTATCCATCCTACTGCTAAAATCTAACGACTCCGCAAATTTATACTCTACAGCTATCAATAAGCAATATTACTCCTCTGAAATACGAGAATACGCAAGGATTTTATGTAATTAAATATGCAAGCGCACAAACACTCGGAAAGAAATTAAGAATCAAACTACAAAACAAATACGAAAGCTAAATATGCGACTCGCTACCGCACTGCTGCTGCACTGATACTTCAACAGCGGCTGCTCAAGGCTCACTGAAGAGAATATAGGTGTTTGAATGTACTAATCCAGTTACAGAGGTGTTTAAGCCATTCTGTTTCACCCTCTTTTATGCTAGGGAAAAATACATCGAAGTCGTATTCTCTCTTTTAAATTTTTGCTCGATAGTAGTTTGATGGTCATTGCTTCGTTCACCTGACAGTATCAACCCGCGTGCCCATAATCGGATGCCTTATACATTGAGGACTTTGCTTTCGCTATATTAGTACTTTGCTTTCGCTATATTAGTCTGTTGTATTGAATTATGGGACCAAACTGCTGCGTCATCGGTCCCTAGGCTTACGCACTACTTAATCTAATTTAAACTAACTTACGCTAAGGACAACACACACACCTGTGCCCGAGGGAGCACTCGAACCTCCGACGGGGAGAGCCGCGCGAACCGTGACTGGGCGCCCTAGACCACACGGCTACCCCGCGCGGTTGTATTAGTCTGTTATTAACTCTCATAATGTGTGAAAAATTTTGTATGAGTGGCCCTTTGTGCCTGATTATCATTCAACTCGGTCCGTTAGAACATCATGTATTCGAACATCATAGTTCTTAAACTAAGTTGTCATGCATCTTGTAGTGTGTTAGTGAGTGAAATTCTCTGCCGAAGAGATACGTACATACCCAGAGAATTACTGTCCGTTAACCAGATTTACGATTTTTAACAATAAACACTCCTGGAAATTGAAATAAGAACACCGTGAATTCATTGTCCCAGGAAGGGGAAACTTTATTGACACATTCCTGGGGTCATATACATCACATGATCACACTGACAGAACCACAGGCACATAGACACAGGCAACAGAGCATGCACAATGTCAGCACTAGTACAGTGTATATCCACCTTTCGCAGCAATGCAGGCTGCTATTCTCCCATGGAGACGATCGTAGAGATGCTGGATGTAGTCCAGTGGAACGGCTTGCCATGCCATTTCCACCTGGCGCCTCAGTTGGACCAGCGTTCGTGCTGGACGTGCAGACCGCGTGAGACGACGCTTCATCCAGTCCCAAACATGCTCAATGGGGGACAGATCCGGAGATCTTGCTGGCCAGGGTAGTTGACTTACACCTTCTAGAGCACGTTGGGTGGCACGGGATACATGCGGACGTGCATTGTCCTGTTGGAACAGCAAGTTCCCTTGCCGGTCTAGGAATGGTAGAGCGATGGGTTCGATGACGGTTTGGATGTACCGTGCACTATTCAGTGTCCCCTCGACGATCACCAGTGGTGTACGGCCAGTGTAGGAGATCGCTCCCCACACCATGATGCCGGGTGTTGGCCCTGTGTGCCTCGGTCGTATGCAGTCCTGATTGTGGCGCTCACCTGCACGGCGCCAAACACGCATACGACCATCATTGGCACCAAGGCAGAAGCGACTCTCATCGCTGAAGACGACACGTCTCCATTCGTCCCTCCATTCACGCCTGTCGCGACACCACTGGAGGCGGGCTGCACGATGTTGGGGCGTGAGCGGAAGACGGCCTAACGGTGTGCGGGACCGTAGCCCAGCTTCATGGAGACGGTTGCGAATGGTCCTCGCCGATACCCCAGGAGCAACAGTGTCCCTCATTTGGTGGGAAGTGGCGGTGCGGTCCCCTACGGTACTGCGTAGGATCCTGCGGTCTTGGCGTGCATCCGTGCGTCGCTGCGGTCCGGTCCCAGGTCGACGGGCACGTGCACCTTCCGCCGACCACTGGCGACAACATCGATGTACTGTGGAGACCTCACGCCCCACGTGTTGAGCAATTCGGCGGTACGTCCACCCGGCCTCCCGCATGCCCACTATACGCCCTCGCTCAAAGTCCGTCAACTGCACATACGGTTCACGTCCACGCTGTCGTGGCATGCTACCAGTGTTAAAGACTGCGATGGAGCTCCGTATGCCACGGCAAACTGGCTGACACTGACGGCGGCGGTGCACAAATGCTGCGCAGCTAGCGCCATTCGACGGCCAACACCGCGGTTCCTGGTGTGTCCGCTGTGCCGTGCGTGTGATCATTGCTTGTACAGCCCTCTCGCAGTGTCCGGAGCAAGTATGGTGGGTCTGACACACCGGTGTCAATGTGTTCTTTTTTCCATTTCCAGGAGGGTATTTGCGATGGCCTGCCACTGATGTAACGATATCCACTTCGTTTCTTCTCTGCTTCGCTTTTTAGTAGGAGTATTTTTACTGCACGAATGCGAGAGAACTACGTGGTTTTACTCACCAGTATGGATTTTTTATATCTCTGATTCAGGTCAGAATACAATCCCCATTATCCACGTAACCATACAGCCCCACAATAAATAATCAATAAATGCCCCCGCATGTACCATGAGTTTTGTTTGATAAATGTACATAAAATGTTGTAGATAGCAAGCCGATGTAAAGGTTGAATAAAGAGACGTCATTTCCGATAAAAGAAGTTCACCATCTTCGTAACTACCAATAATTATGTTAAAGATCCAGCCGATGTACCTGCGCCCAAAAGATCAATGGACACGTAGTATTAAAACAGATGCAGTATCATAAAGAGTAGTACGATTTCCGTTCTAAACCGTCTGTGACACGCCTGTTAGACTTGCGTTATGATCTGTGCAAAATCGCAGATAAGTGATTTGTTCTGTTGTGCATCTAGTCACTGGGTGATACAAACAAGCTAAACAGGGAATGTGTTGTAACCGGAGACGCACATGTCCGTCAATAATCATAGAGACATACGCACCCGCTTCCCCCCTTTCGAAGTAACGACCCTGCATAACACTGGTCCCACAGAAGCAACGACAATATCCTATATCCTCCTCTTAGGTATACCATAGTTAATACCATAAATTATCTGGGAGTACGCATTAGGAGTGATTTAAAATGGAATGATCATATAATGTTGATCGTCGGTAAAGCAGATGCCAGACTGAGATTCATTGGAAGAATCCTAAGGAAATGCAATCCGAAAACAAAGGAAGTAGGTTACAGTACGCTTGTTCGCCCACTGCTTGAATACTGCTCAGCAGTGTGGGATCCGTATCAGATAGGGTTCATACAAGACATAGAGAAGGTCCAACGGAGAGCAGCGCGCTTCGTTACAGGATCATTTAGTAATCGCGAAAGCGTTACGGAGATGATAGATAAACTCCAGTGGAAGACTCTGCAGGAGAGACGCTCAGTAGCTCGGTACGGGCTTTTGTCAAAGTTTCGAGAACATACCTTCACCGAAGAGTCAAGCAGTATATTGCTACCTCCTACGTATATCTCGCGAAGAGACCATGAGGATAAAATCAGAGAGATTAGAGCCCACACAGAGGCATACCGACAATCCTCCTTTCCACGAACAATACGAGACTGGAATAGAAGGGAGAACCGATAGAGGTACTGAAGGTACCCTCCGCCACACACCGTCAGGTGGCTTGCGGAGTATGGACGTAGATGTAGATGTATCGACGCTACTCAGAATTGGTTCTTAACTCTCCTAGTACCACTGGAGTCAGTATAACCCCATAAGCACATTGGAAATATATATCTCCCTTGTTTTCAAAACTATTACTTTCAAAATATATGACCTTCTCCCTCTAAGTCAATTGTATCCAACAAAGTCTCGTTCAGTTTTATATTTACAACACATTAAAATTTATTCACAGTTTCTGCACTGAGTACCACTTTGGTCAGTATGATCCCTATTTAATGTTCGTTTGTTCCTTGAGGGTAACATTTATGGAAAAAGAATGAAGAATGCTATGTTGAACGGCTGTTACACGAAACACCCGCAACAATGAAAATATTATTTCCCGCTTAGTTTTGTACCTGCTGTCAGCGTTTCTGGCGTCAGCTGTTGCTGTACGTTTCCTGTTACCACGGAGGTCAACAGGACCTCATAAGCATATTGGAAAATCGTATCTTCTATGTTCTCAAAGCGACACTTTCTGGGGCATATGACTTTCATTCTCTGGCCCAATTGTAGCCAACAATTGTTTGTCCAGTTTTATATGTGCACCACATTAAAATTTATTCATGTTTTTTTTTTCCATAGAGTATCACTGAGGTCAATATGATCCCAGTCTAAATCTTGTCTTGTTTCTTGTACGTAATATTTATTACAATAGAATCGTTTCTGATACACAGTACATCTATAAAGTATTTTTTATGTTGTTGTTATGGTATTCTGTCCGATGACTGGTTTGGTTTGATGCAGCTCCGCGTGCTATTCTAGCATCTTCATCTCCAACTAATTACTGCAACCTACACCCTTTTGAATCTGCTTACGGTATTCATCTCTTGGTGTCTCTCTACGATTTATCCCCCCCCCCCCCCCCCCCGCTTTCCTCCGGTACTAAATTGGTGATCCGTTGGTGCCTCAGAATTTGTCCTACCAAAACCATTCCCTACTTCTAGTCAGGTTGCACCACAAATTTCTCTTCTCCCCAATTTCACTCAGACCTCCTCATTAGTCACATGGACTACTCGTCTAATCTTCAACATTCTTCTGTAGCACCACATTTGAAAATGTTGTATTCCCCTCTTGTCTAAACTGTTTATTATCCATGTTTCACTTCCATACATGGATACACTCCATACTTTTAGAAGAAACTTCCTGAGACTCAAATCTATACTCGATGATAAGAAATTTCTCATATTCAGAAACGCTTCTCTTGCCATTGCCAGTCTACATTTTATGTCCTCCGTACTTCGACCATCATCAGTTATTTTGCTTCCCAAATAGCAAAACTCATCTACTACTGTAAGTGTCTCATTTTCTAATCTAATCACCTCAGCAGCACCTGATTTAGTTCGACTACATTCCATTACCTTTGTTTTGCTATTGTTTAAGTTCATTTTGTATGCTCGTTTCAAGACACTGTCCATTCCGTTCAAATGCTTTTCCAAGTCCTTTGCTGTCTCTGACAGAATTACAATGCGATCAGCAAACATGAAGTTTTTATTTCTTATCCCTGGAGTTTAATTCTTGCTCGAAAATTTTGTTTTGGTTGTAACATACAGATTGAATAAAACTGGGGATAGGCTACAATCCTGTCTCACTCCCCCTGTCAACCACTGCCTCCCTTTCGCGACCCTGGACACTTATAACTGCCATCTAGTTTCTGTACAAATTGTAAACAGCCTTTCGATCTCCGTATTTTACCCCTGCCACTTTTAGAATTTTTTATGTTAGTCCATTAAAATACTGCCAGTATATCTGGAGTAATTTACTTGGTATCTATATGACGCTAGTAGTACTCAGTGAAACAAAGTAGCAGTAGGTGAGGTAAGTGTAATGAGTTTCTTACACCTACTTTTAAGTGGCGACCCAGCTCAGAAACGTTTCTGAAGACCAGCTGGACATGTGCCTTCTGTGATGGACGGCGTACACTCTGGTTAAGACGCAGACGTTAAGCAGTGAGGCTTCTAGATCTAGCTCCTACACAACGGAGGAGTGCATAGCTCTGTCTGAGGAATGAGACAGGCTGCCAATAGAGGTCTCGAACCCCGCCATAGGCGGCACGTCAGGCCAATTGCCAGCGATTGAGGTCTACGGACTCGTCCATCTTACCTACCGGCAGCTTTAACGCTGTGGAGGTGATTTTCTGTCTACGTTACGGCTTCTCGGATAAGCGTCCCAGTTAGGAAGGCTACTGATGACCCATTCTGGACATTACTAAATTTTGGTGTCCTTATTCTGCTACCTGTCAGACATCCCGTTAAGGAAATCTTACCGCATTAATTCATTACGCTTCTCTAGAAAACCCTCAGGTACTACAGTCCATAAGTTCCTTAGCGTCCTCTTTGTCGCTGTTTGCGCACTTTTGACTGGCGTACACTTAACGGAATACGGAAATTCTCAACTGTACTCTTACAGCTCGAGTTCCACGCTGTTAAATTCAGTCCTCATCCGCTGGGGCCTGCATGGCGCGGTTGTATGCTGCGGTGACAAAAGTCGTGGCACAGCGATGTGCACGTGGCGGTAGTATCGCGCACACAAGGTATAAAAGGGCTGTGCATTGGCGGAGCTGTCATTTCTGCTCAGGTGATTCACATGAAAAGGTTTCCGACGTGACTGTGGCCGCACGACGGGAATTAACAGACTCTGAGCGCGGAGATAGACGTATGGGACATTCCATTCCGAAAAAGCGTTAGGGAATTCAATATTCCGAGATCCACAGTATCAATAGTGTGCCGCGCGTACCAAATTTCATGCATTACGAGGTGCATTCAAGTTCTAAGGCCTCCGATTTTTTTTCTAATTAACTACTCACCCGAAATCGGTGAAACTGGCGTTACTTCTCGACGTAATCGCTCTGCAGACGTACACAATTTTCACAATGCTGACGCCATGATTCCATGGCAGCGGTGAAGGCTTCTTTAGGGGTCTGTTTTGACCACTGGAAAATCGCTGAGGCAATAGCAACACGGCTGGTGAATGTGCGGCCACGGAGAGTGTCTTTCATTGTTGGAAAAAGCCAAAAGTCACTAGGAGCCAAGTCAGGTGAGTAGGAAGCGTGAGGAATCACTTCAAAGTTATCACGAAGAAACTGTTGCGTAAAGTTAGCTCGATGTGCGGGTGCGTTGTCTTGGTGAAACAGCACACGCGCAGCCCTTCCCGGACGTTTTTTTTTGCAGTGCAGTAAGGAATTTGTTCTTCAAAACATTTTCGTAGGATGCACCTGTTGCCGTAGTGCCCTTTGGAACGCAATGGGTAAGGATTACGCCCTCGCTGTCCCAGAACATGGACACCATCATTTTTTCAGCACTGGCGGTTACCCGAAATTTTTTTGGTGGCGGTGAATCTGTGTGCTTCCATTGAGCTGACTGGCGCTTTGTTTCTGGATTGAAAAAATGGCATCCACGTCTCATCCATTGTCACAACCGACAAAAAGAATGTCCCATTCATGCTGTCGTTGCGCGTCAACATTGCTTGGCGACATGCCACACGGGCAGCCATGTGGTCGTCCGTCAGCATTCGTGGCACCCACCTGGATGACACTTTTCGCATTTTCAGGTCGTCATGCAGGTTTGTGTGCACAGAACCCACAGAAATGCCAACTCTGGAGGCGATCTGTTCAACAGTGATTCGGCGATCCCCCAAAATAATTCTGTCCACTTTCTCGATCATGTCGTCAGACCGGCTTGTGCGAGCCCGAGGTTGTTTCGGTTTGTTGTCACACGATGTTCTGCCTTCATTAAACTGTCGCACTCACGAACACACTTTCAACACATCCATAACTCCACCACCACATGCCTCCTTCAACTGTCGATGAATTTCAATTGGTTTCACACCACGCAAGTTCAGAAAACGAATGATTCCACGCTGTTCAAGTAAGGAAAACGTCGCCATTTTAAGTATTTAAAACAGTTCTCATTCTCGCCGCTGGCGGTAAAATTCCATCTGCCGTACGGTGCTGCCATCTCTGGGACGTATCGACAATGAACGCGGCCTCATTTTAAAACAATGCGCATGTTTCTATCTCTTTCCAGTCCGGAGAAAAAAAATCGGAGGCCTTAGAACTTGAATGCAACTCGTACATCTCACCACGGACAACGCAGTGGTCGACGGCTTTCTCTGAACGACAGAGAGTAGCGGCGTTTGCACTGGGTTGTCAGTGCTAAGAGACAAGCAACAATACAGGAAATAACCTCAGAAATCAATGTGGGACGTACGACCAACGTGTTCGTTGGGACAGTGCGGGGAAGTGTGGCGTTAATGAACTATGCCAGCGGACAACCGACGCCAGTGTCTTTGCTAAGAGCACGACATCGCCTGCAGCGACTCTCCTGGGCTCGTGACCATATCTGTTGGACACCAGACGACTGAAAACCGTGGCCCGCTCAGATGAGTCCCGATTTCGGTTGGTAAGAGCCGACGGTAGGGTCTGAGTGCGGCGCAGACGAAGCCATGGACCCAAGTTGTCAACAAGGCACTATGCTAGCTGCTGGTGACTCGATAATGGTATGGTCTGCGTTTACATAGAATGGAGTGGGTCCTTTGGTGCAGCTGAACCGATCATTGACTGAAAATGATTACGTTCGGCTACTCGGAGACCATTTGTAGCTATTCATCATGTTGCCCAACAACGATGTCATGTTACCGGGACATAACTGTTCGCGATTGGTTTGGAGAGATTTCTGGAAAATTTGAGCAAATCATTTGGGCACAGATCGCCCGAAATGTACCCCATCGAACATTCTTCTCTCTTCTTCTTTATCGTCGCCTTGTCCCACGTCACGTAGGGTCGGCGTTGCTCTTCTGGATCCATCTCGTCGATAGTACTCTATCCATTGCCTCTTCCTTCTTCCACCCTTTCTCCCTTACGCCGTCGGCACACGGACCGTGCTGTCGAACGTTAACGTTGAGCGTACCAAGTTCAACGTGCTGCTGAACGCTAAGGAATTACGCGACTTGTGCATACGGTACGTGCGCCCCAACGTGGTATACGCGATCGAAACGCACTCCAGCGGCAGTTGAGGGATGTTTCTAGTTCGTAAACCACACTGTTTACTCAACGGATGCGCGTAAAATTCCCGCGTTAGCTCTATTAAAACGCATATTTCCTCTATCCTCCACGAAAAGGAAAGTACCACGTCCAATCAGTAAGGACAGAGACATATAATAGTTCCATCACAAACAGTGCGGTACAAATTTGGAATACTTCTCCGCATAAGATAAACATTATTTCATCATTCCCACATTTTAGTAAAACCCCAAGGTCAGTCTTATTTTATCACTGTTCCTACCCAGTAGCAGAATCTTTGCAACGTGTGAAATACGAAGCATAAAAGAAAAAGGAGCAAAATAGCTTTACACAAATAGCGCAAGGTGTCCTGTAGGTCAAACCAATCGAACAAAGCCACCCCTCAAAAAAAGGTGAACTTGTATTTACATAACGTCAAATATTATAGTCTATACTTAAACTAATAATAAAGTATCAGAACCTAATAAAAACGCGAATATTATGAAAAAAATTGGTTGTGCCAGGACGCGAACCACCGCCCCAACAAAAAAAAACTCTGCGCAGGACAGCGACGCTATCCGTTACGCTACACGTCAACATCACACCGTTGGTTGCATATCATAGTATGTTACCACCAGCTGAAAACCTTAATCGTGAATATGTTACTAACTGAAATTTAATTATAACATATTATACCAAGAACAGTGCGTTTTGTGTGGATCTTCAGTGTGTTGCTGCCTTCAAATCGCCTACTCTCACTATACGCAAGTTACAATAATTCTTTTGCCACAAATATGATGTTTCTCATTATTTTATTGGAATGAATCACACAGTTAACAACGGGTTTTGCAGTGATCATCAATTTTCTGGTGCTCGAAACGGTATATATACATATAGGCTTGAAATGAATGCCAATATGGCGCCTCACAACTCTGTACTGAAGGGAGACGGCGTGCGTGTGACGTGGATGGCGTTACGCCATCTCATTGGTCAACGCTCAGACGCACGCTCAGAATATCTGACATGCCAGATATTGCTCTGCACGTTCGGAAAGACTCCCGAACGTGTTATTCCACGCCATGACGTCAGAAACTCGGCACGCTCAACGCTCAACGTTCGGATGCACGGTCCGTGTGCCGAAGGCTTTAGGTCCCCAGATATCTTATCCTTCCACATCATCTTCGATCTTCCTCTCCTTCTCGGTCCTTCAATCTTTATATCTTGAACTCTGTTTCCGATATACTCTTCCCCTTTTCTCTGTAAGTTTCCGTACCACCTTAGTGTGCTCTCTTGTATCTTTTTCTCCATGTGTCCCACTTTCACAGCTCCTCTAACAAATTCATTTCTTATCGTGTCCTTCCTTGTTACCCCACACTTCCACCTCAGCATCCTCTTTTGCGCCACATCCATCTTCCTTTCCTGGGCTACTGTAATTGGCCATGTCTCTGCCCCGTATATCATAGCAGGCCTTACCACCGACTTGCACTCAACCCAATGCTCACTTTCTTGTCACACAACACTCCACTCATATTCCTCCAGTTGTTCCAACCGCAATTTATTCGGTGTTGTATCTCGCTTTCCAGTCCTCCGTCCCTCTGTATGTACGACCCCAGGTATTTAAATTTGCAGACCGAGTTCAGCTCGTCATCCTGCATCTTGCAAGACCTCATCTGCAGATCCTTCAGTGCTAAATATTCTTACATCGTCCTGCTAATTTTCATCCCTCTTTCTTCCCATCGAACATTAATGGGACATAATGTTCGCTCGTTCACAAAATCCTCCACTTCCGCAATTATGGACGCTTGTAGAGGTAGCATGGCTCAGTATTTCTGCTGGAGACTTCCAACGACTTGTTGAGTCCATCCCGCAGGAAAAAAGGAGGTCCGACACGATTTTTCGCCTCATTGTAATGCTCCTCCTACAGAAACGTCCACCCACCTTGCTGCGATTTTTTCTTCTGGTGTCCCTATGCGTACCTTGTTAGAAAACGAACACTGTGTAAGTACGCTGTTTATATTTTCTTATTGGCAACGTTACGTAGCGCTCTGTATGAAAATCACTGGCTGTGCTGTGTGCAGTCTGTGGCTAGTTTGCATTGTTGTCTGCCATTGTAGTGTTGGGCAGCTGGATGTGAACAGCGCGTAGCGTTGCGCAGTTGGAGGTGAGCCGCCAGCAGTGGTGAATGTGGGGAGAGAGATAGCGGAGTTTTGAAATTTGTAATACTGGATATTATGAACTGCTATGTATATTATGATGTTTCAACACTATTAAGGTAAATACATTGTTTGTTCTCTATCAAAATCTTTCTTTTGCTAACTGTGCCTATCAGTAGTTAGTGCCTTCAGTAGTTTGAATCTTTTATTTAGCTGGCAGTAGTGGCGCTCGCTGTATTGCAGTAGTTCGAGTAACGGAGATTTTTGTGAGCTAAGTGATTTGTGAAAGGTATAGGTTAATGTTAGTCAGGGCCATTCTTTTGTAGGGATTTTTGAAAGTCAGATTGCGTTGGGCTAAAAATATTGTGTGTCATTTTAAGGACAGTGATGTATAATTTGTCTAAAGGGACGTTTCATATGGCGACCCTGCCAGGATGGAGCGGGCTGCAAATAATGGTGTAGGCAGTGAAACAATTAGTGAACAGGGAAGCATTATCGATCGATCGGTCGGCAACAGCTCGCCTCAGGAATCCAACATGACAGAACACAATATTGCAAATACTGTAGATTCAGGTTTTGCGTCCTCACCGTTTTCTCAAATAAGTCAAGACACATATCCTGCTTTTCAAAATGCGAATATTACCGGTTCAAATGCATTGCCGAATAGCACTGAGGAAGATGTTTCAGACACCAGTGCATTGTTATTACATTTAATGCAACAAATGGGACAAAAGCTTCAAAAGTTAGACACAATGGAACAACACCAGAGACAAACACAGGAACAGTTAGACACAATTGAACAAAATCTTCAAAAGTTAGACACAATGGATCAAAATCAGAGACAAACACAGCAAAAGCTTCAAAAGTTAGACACCACACTTGAACAAACACGTGAAGATTTAACTACTGAGCTACATAACATTGAATCGAAATGTCAAAAAGTCTACAATGACGTAAAAACACTAATTTGTGAGCATTTTCAACCTATTTTTTCGCGGCATGAAAATGCATTACAGAATCACAAAGCAGCCATAAAAGAACTGCAAACAATTGTTCATGAAAATCATGAGACCTTGTGGGCTAAAATTGACTCAGTTGCATCTACCGATTCGGTTACGCTACTTGCAAAAACTCAGGAAAACTTAAAGGACACAGTAGATACGATTTCAACACAAATGGACACTCTGAAACTTGGTTCAGAAAAACACACTGAGGAAATAAGTACACTATCGGAGAAAGTAGCCGAACTTTCGGATCAGTTCACTAACTTATCTACAAAGGTAGATGATGATCTGAATGACACAAGACCTGTAGCCATCACTGACACAGAAGAGTATGAACAAATTAAGAAATTCAAACAAAATCAGAATCAAATTAATACGCAACACAAAAGAGAAATCCGGGGAGTACAAGATCAGTTGGCATAAGTAATACAAAAATTACAAATTTCAGAGGACACTCATGCTCCAACACGGGAAGAGAGACTTAGAAATACGGAAAAGCCGCAGAATAATAACACAGGGCATTTCCGAAGTTATGAAAGATATTGGCAATGTGCACCGAATTTTGAGATGGAACCGCCGACACGACGTAACAATGACCGACATGCGACTCGCCGACACGATGATTTTGACTATAAGCTGTTCATTACTACATGTAAATTCAAAACATTTAAGAATTCCGGCAACGACATTCATCCACAAGCGTGGCTTCAACAATTCTCTCATTGTTTCCCCCACAACTGGTCATTAGAGCACTGATTGGAATTTACGTGTGGCTATTTAGAGAATGAACCAGCTGTAAGAATGCGATCGGTCATTCACGATTGCCACAGTGAAGGAGAATTTTATCATGCCTTCCTCTCAGCATATTGGTCTCAAGCTACACAAGACCGAGTAAAACATAGCATCATAATGATGAAAGATTTCGAACAATCTGAATTTTCCAGTCTAGTGAAATATTTTTAAGACTTGTTGCACAAGAATCAGTACCTGTCAAACCCATACAGCCCCTCAGAACTCATCCGCATTTGCTTAATAAAATTACCTGAACATTTACGACATATTATTTTGGCAGGACGTTGCAAAGACGACATTGAAGCTTTTCAGGGACTGTTACAAGAATTGGAAATTGACACTGACAATCGCGGAATGCGGAAACAGGAACACAACAATTACAGATCACATCCGTCACAATTCCGCGATGAAAGAAATAATAACTGGACACGACAAGGCTATTCTCACAACACAAATCGTGACCAAAACAGACACCACCCGTATGACAACCGTTGGCAGAGTAGTAATAACTACAGGGAAAGATCACGTCTCCGCAGTAGTGACTATCACAGAGACAATCAGAGAAACAGTTAATATGGGAACCAAAATAATTATTATCAAGGGAGACAGATTAACTTTAGACGCAATGGTCCAGCGCGCAATTGCGATTCAGGGAGAAATTCTCCACCACGTGACCAACAAGAAAGAAACTATGGAATCTACCGACATGTCGACAGACGATATGATCATACAGACAGACCTGAATTGTATCAGAACTGGCGAGATTCAGACAGGGCAGGCCACTCTCGACAAGGTGAATTTCTAGAAGTTAGGTCTCCTAATCCTAATAACGACGCGCGCCAACAAAGAGACAGACAATGACTCGCACTGCAGGCAGCCGCGTGCGCCGGCTGGCTCAGAGAAAAATAACTTAGACGCTAACGTTGAGAAAAATTCCAGCAAACCTTACCGATGTATACCACATGATAATTGCGTTGAAGTTGAAACTCTGCATACTAGAAAGAGTAAAGGATTGCACCACATTTCACATGTAAAACAGTTTATTGAAAGATAATCTGCTTTTTAACTTTGTTTTTGCCATAAAATTTTTCACTTCACGCTACTAGTACAATTTGTCACACTGAGAAACTGTTAACATGTAACAATGTTTTGAAGTTAACTATCCAGTCTAGAACCTAGGGAACATATTTAGACAGTAATTACGAATGCATTGTTATACTGAACAGACGACACAGTGTTATTGTGTGTGTACATTCTTGCTTGTTAGTTGCACGATTACGTAATGACTATAAGGCTTACATACTTAGAACATATACAGGTACTGCTAATGAGATTTTAATGCAACATTTTGGTTTACTTGAAAATACATTCTTTATTTGAAGTACTTTCTGTGGGATTAAAGATGACTTAGCATTTGGTTTCTTTGACAGCTACATGATTATATCATGACGCTACTAATGCGTGACACAATTTACATTGTTGCTTTTGCGGTGTATCTGTTTCTCTGAATTCTTCTGGAAAGTAAAACATGTTTTAGTAGTAACTTTTGTGGTATAGCTATAATGTGACAGCCTTTTTCTTAGCACAACAATACGTTACAGTATAGTACTCTCTTGATCACGGTAAGGTACATAATAACTACGATATCTATATGCAAAACATTTCACTTTCGTTTATGATGAGGTAAGTACATTGACTTCAGCAGAACTTTGCTTACAGAAGACAATAACTACGACAGTTCCACAGAATTATCTTACAGCAAGACGCACATTTAGCGCTACAGGAGACGCATTTGAGTGATTAATTTTGTACTTAACCATTTATTTTTCAAGATTTTGGAATTACAAAGAAAGTTTTCCGTGATACATTTCATTCCATTGCTGTAATCTGTAACACCTGAGGGTATAATTACATTAATCCTCAGGGGGGTACACGCTTACTTTGTGTACCATGTGTTTGGCAAGCACAAGGAGCCCTAGCTAATATGATATTTGCTTATACAACTTTACATATTGGTACCATATTTCTCTAACACAGAATTAGACAGCTATCTGATTATTTAACAGAGAAACAAAATTTTTTTACTACGTCAGTGGCAGATATTTACGCAATTACACAGTTGGATAGCTTCTCACTTATTAAAATGTATTTCGTCTGTACTTTGCGAAATGTTCATATTTTTTTGGAACCATGGTGATACTATGAGAGCTTAGAATGATGTATTTGGTAAGGGATCATAATTTTTGAAGTACATTTGAGGTAGATGACTTTACTGAAGGTCTTGAAATTATTGAAAGAAGCTGCGACGATTCTGAGATGTGATTGATCTGTTATGATGTTATTATTGCGATGACGATGTGTATTATGCTGTTGAGGTATGTTTATGATCAATAAGCTGAGAATCGTAGTTTAAGAGTTATGAAATGTGTGTACATGTGTGAATGTATCAAAATGCCACCAAAAATTTTTTGGACTCTGTTATATTGATAGGATTTTGTTTCTACACATTTGTAACGCAAATTCTCGACCTGTGAAATTTTTTATATGAGACTGTCACTGTAGCGCAAACTGCTGTCATAAATATTTCGGTAGGAAAGTTAAGTGGCCTTAACGTAATGTGTGGTGGGCACCCAGCTGCGTGATAGTCGCCTGCGTAAAAGCCATTAGTGTGTGCCTTTCAGAGGCACAGGTGGAGAAAAATAGAGACCATTAACCTCGCTATTGACATTCCTTTGTAGAAAGCATCGCAAATATGACACGCTCATTACTTGAAAACATGTGATTCCTCATACTTTGTGCTACTTACTGAAATACTTAAGAATTATCTTCTGGTAAACCTTCCGGGATGTAAGGTTGTGGTCCATGAAACTCTTCAGCTCCTAACGTTTCGTCCAGAGCTGCGCTGGACATCTTCAGAGGGGTGTTTCTCCTCTGGTGAGTCTTGCCTATGGCGTAGCAATGGATAACCCATTGGGTCCTTCAGTAGCTAATTTCTACATGGAGAAATTCGAAGAGTCAGCCTTGGAAAAAGCCGATAACAAACCATCTCGCTGGTATCGATATGTAGACGATACATTTGTGGTCTGGCCACATGGTAGAGAAGCCATAGACGAATTTTTTGATTACCCTAATAATATAAATCCAAGAATCCAGTTTACCATGGAGAGAGAAAATGACAACAAAATACCGTTTTTGGATGTTTTAGTTATGAGACAGACAGATGGAAGATTGAAACAACAGATTTTTAGAAAAATAACGCACACAGACAGATACTTACATAAAAACTCTAACCACCATCCACAACAAAAGAGACGTGTGATTAAAAGTCTCGTTGACAGAGCCAGACGGATTTGCACGCCGTAGTATCTAGACGCCGAATTAAAACATCTGAAGCACGCTTTTGAGAAAAATGGCTACTCAAAGAAAGAAGTAAGCAGAATTCTGCACCCAAACAACAAAAAGCCTAAGGACAAGCCCGAAAATCGATGGAAGAATACAGTCTCTCTCCCTTTTATAAAGAAAGTAACGGATCATATTGGAAAGATTTTAAGTAAACATGATATTATACCTGTTTTTAGACCAACAAAGAAAATTTGTCTTGTTCTCCGGTCTGTAAAAGATGAACGCGCTCCTCTATCAGCCAGTGGCGTATATAAAATTCCGTGTACATGTGGAAAAGTTTATATTGGAACAACAAAAAGAAGCGTAAATACACGGTTAAAAGAACACAGAAGTCTTTGCCGATTAGGAAAAACAGATAAATCGGCTGTAGCAGAACACGCTTTTCAGTCAGGAAATCATCAAGTGAAGTTTTCCGAAACAAAAATTTTATCTACGACGACGAACTATTACCCACGGCTTTGTAGAGAAGCAATTGAAATATATAAACATAGGGATAATTTTAATCGGAAAGAAGAGACCATGAAACTTAATAATATTTGGACAGTAGCACTACAGAATTGCTAGACAGTTTTATCCGTGACGAGATCACGATTGATAGTTAAATTTTATCTCTGTCAATGATTATCTCTGCATATCACGTGTAACTCTGGTCACGCCCACTTTCTACGATATATAAGTCGCTCTCAGACGTCCAACCCGTCAGTCGGCAAGACTCACCGGAGGAGAAACACCCCTCTGAAGATGTCCAGCGCAGCTCTGGACGAAACTTTAGGAGCTGAAGAGTTTCATGGACCACGACCTTACATCCCGGAAGGTTTACCAGAAGATATGTCATCCGGTCGTGAAAGCCTTCATACTATGCTTAAGAATTGATGGGAAATATTCGTACATCTGCACACCTGATTATGACAAGTGTCTTTCTACGAGAGTTGGGAGAATTTCTACTAACTTATGAAATGCCACATGACTATTGAATGATGTTTTTAAGCTTTGCTTTACATAGTTGCTTATTTCATTTGATATCTGGTTTCCAGCTGTGGTGCAGCATTGGTTTTATAAAATAAAAGTAAATGCATTTGCTAATGTGAACACTTTCTGTCAACAGATCTAGTCAATAATAATTTTATGATCCACAGTCTTCGAAAAAGGAGCACTTGGAAAGGATAGAACAATAAGAAGGGACTAATAAAAGTTATTGCATACATAATTTTCTCTTCAAGTACTTGGTAATTTCTTTTATAGAATAAGTTGTGGTGCACAACTTTAATTACATAGACATTAAGATGTGAATAGACATTTCCCTTACCTGCATTGTTGTCTTTAGTGTACTATTTTATCTGCTTGAGCTTTGTCATGTTTAGGTATAAGTTACTGCATTTGCTGCTGCTGTGTGCCAGGCATAGTGCTTCTGAATTTCACTTTGTACTACTCTGTTAAGCCAGTTTTACTACTGATTTATTTTTCTTGTTGCTGCACATTGGCTCATATTAGTTGTAATGTTGCATTTTCTCTGTTAATTTAGATTTACTGCTGCTTGCTTTGCCAATTTGCATTTTTTGTCATTGCTGTTTGTGTTAATTGTTTTGTGCTGCTGCATTGCCTCGTCCCTTAGTTTAGCATCTGAGCTCAGTAGATTTAACTTAGCTTAAGATGGGGTAGGCCATATAAGAGAACAAGTTGTGATGAATTGGAAGAAATGCATTGAGAAGCTATAAGAAAATGGTTTGGCCAAATAAAAAAAAGCATTTTGAAAGAGGATATGAACAAAAAAGTAGGATTTAGGGACAACAGGTTTAGGTAGGATTTTCTTGGAAATAAATCATGAGGTAAGATAATGGAAAATAAATAATGAGGTAAGAAAAATGTGAACATATAAAAACAGAAAGCATGCTTGGATAGGATTTTTTTTGGTGGAAACAAATGTCGAAATAAGAGGAGAGATATATGGAATGGAGTTTTGGGGTGGACTACAGTACCAAATGTCACTGAAAACAAACCCTGTCTTGTCCTTTTGTATCATTCCGCTATGTGTTTGTGTACTCTTGTGTTTTTGTGTTTTTCCTGTCTTTATGTGTTTAGCTAATACGATTTATGTTGTAGAAATTTTCTAGTACTAAGCTACATTCACTATGATGAGGAATACTGTTATCCTCAAATATAATTTACATTAATGATATGTTATTTTCTTTGTAAAAATGTTTATAGACATTATTAATTCTGTTCTGTTTCAATGCTCATACGTGAAATTAATGTTTCTAAAACTATTCTCATTATTTTATATATTTACTTATGTCATAATTCCTGTAACACTGATGTATATGTTAGTTCGATTCTTTTGTAAAGCCTGTACTACAAATATTATCCGTATTGTTATGTTCTTTAATGATGTATTTTGTACCTTTGTAATTGTATTAATGTTATAAAATTGTAATTGACACCAGTTCATCAAATTAAGAAACTTGTAAGTTACATTTCACTGCACACGTTTCTGTTGGTCTTAGTATATGGACAATATGTGAGAAGTAGGGACAGATAGTGTTTACACATGTGTTAATAATTCAGCAAGGGACTGGATAACAGCATTGCTGGTTCTAAGGACAATTCCAAAAACTTTGTGAGTGCACAAGTGGTGGTTTATGGACTTGCTATATTCCCTGCAAGACTCTTCGATGGAGATTGTGCACCTGCACACTCGCAACAGATGGCTGCTGGCTGTCTCTACAAAGACTACAGTGGGTCTGCACCTTTGATGACCCACCAATACCATTATTTCTACAAGGACTACAGTGGTTCTACACCTTCGCTGACTCACCTCTATCCTTTATTTCTACAAGGACTGCAGTGGGTCTGCACCTCTGGTGGCCCACCAATACCACAATCTCTACCAGGACTACAGTGGGTTTACTCTGTGATGACCTACCTACCAATATCCTTCAAAACTTCGAATGACTCTGCTGTGGGTTTGCTCTGTTGTGGCCCATTACCTGTCTGCATGTCGAGAGTCAGCACTGTCTTTCCGTTGGAAGGACAGCACTACTTCTTCAAGACTGCATGGAAATCCACTACTTCTGTGTGCATTTTCTTTTACTGCTCAGACTTTGAGAAAAACACTGCAATTTTACTGTGATGAATGATCAGGACTGTCTTTATAGACTGTAAGAAAATTTTAGCTTTTGACCAACATTGTATCAATAAGTGTGTGAATTTGATATCTTTGTGATTGTTATTACGAAAAATTTTATCAAATCATTATTGGCCACTGCCCAAAACAATTTGTAAAATTTTTTGTGGGGGCATGGGGCCTATGTAACTAGGCTGTTTATGTTTTCTTATTGGCAACGTTACGTAGCGCTCTGTATGAAAATCACTGGCTGTGCTGTGTGCAGTCTGTGGCTAGTTTGCATTGTTGTCTGCCATTGTAGTGTTGGGCAGCTGGATGTGAACAGCGCGTAGCGTTGCACAGTTGGAGGTGAGCCGCCAGCAGTGGTGGATGTGGGGAGAGAAATGGCGGAATTTTGAAGTTTGTAAGACTGGATGTCATGTACAGCTACGTATATTATGATTTTTCAACACTATTAAGGTAAATACATTGTTTGTTCTATATCAAAATCTTTCATTGGCTAACTATGCCTATCAGTAGTTAGTGCCTTCAGTAGTTTGAATCTTTTATTTAGCTGGCAGTAGTGGCGCTCACTGTATTGCAGTAGTTCGAGTAACGAAGATTTTTGGTGAGGTAAGTGATTTGTGAAAGGTATAGGTTAATGTTAGTCAAGGCCATTCTTTTGTAGGGATTTTTGAAAGTCAGATTGCGTTGCGCTAAAAATATTGTGTGTCAGTTTAAGGAAAGTCATGCATAATTTTTGTAAAGGGACGTTTTATAACTGGAGCTCGACTGCAAAATTTGTAGCGGAACCAGTCGCACTATCCGTTGTTAGAAAGTTGCAACAAAAGTTTTCTTAGTATAAGATTAACTGAGCGGTTAAATGAAAGATAGTTCGTGAGTTAGAACTTCGATATATTGTCATTGTTTGATACAAAAATTCAGCCAGTCCTGCGCTATTTGTTCAGTTACAGTTTCCACACCCACATGCAATTACAATCACTCGTAAGAGCCAGCTTATGGAATCGAACCGAACCTAATACCAGGAAGGTTTGCAAAACGGATTATCTGCGACAGAACGCTCTATCTAATACTCCGCAACTCGCTCCCTTTGAACGTTCAGTTCTCGGTCCCGACTCGCATAATACGCAATGCAGGTTTTTTGTTTACTCGAAAGTCACAGTTTACACGTAAAAACCGGAATTTCGCAAATCGGGCATTCTCACCCGTTCGCAATTACTTTGCGGCACTCCATGGTCAAGATTTTTCATTATTCTGCAAAATATTTACATCTGATAAGGGTTCCTAATGTACCCGTCCGGAACGATGATGGGTGAGCTCCACTCCCTTTGACCTTAGAAAGTATTTCTCTTAGTGTACAAAATTGTGCCAACGAAGTGTGCTCTGACTGGTTGAGAAAGATCATATCCAATCCGATAACGTTCTTAATCCCGCAGTATCCCGTGTCTTTTACATTTAATGAATCACTACGTATGGTCAATTCAGAAATTTAGAAAATCCACAAATATCAAAATAACTCCCTTTTAAGTAACAGAATTATGGTAAAGTATTGCTTGTTTCCCACTCCCATAAACTGGCAACTTGTGCTACACAAATATCCCGTGATAGTATGATTACACTTTGTAGAGACAGAGTTCTCATGCCAACGCATAGGTAATTAATAAATATACGTTACTCTCCATTCACACCATTATTCTCTCTTATTAAATCAACGGTAATTAATAGAAGTAATATTCACATATAATACAGTTTCCTTTCAAAAATATACTGAAGGTTTATAATTTATATAAAAAACATCTACCAGCCACATGTATGGCTTAAAAAGGTTTATTACCTTTTTAAACCATACATGTGGCTGGTAGCTGTTTTTTATATAAATTATAAACCTTAAGTACAACAGCCACGTTTCTCAACATGTCGACTTTCGACAAAATAGCGTTAAAAATTTACTGATTTAACTACGGATGATTCAAGTTCGTAATATGGCGACATCTTTCGGTCGCGACCGAAACTGCTTAGAATTGCTGCTGGATTAGAGCGCACATCTGTCATGATAGAGCCGTGACTCAATGTCTGTGGCTGCGAGCGTGCTGATGCCGCACTTGTGTCTAGGATCACGTGGCGCTGTCTCTCTCTCTCTCTCCCTCTCCCTCTAATATTCGAAAATGGCAACGCTGAGCGCCTGTGGTTCCCAGTTCGAGGGCCAACAAAGCGTCAGTAACAAGTCTGATTTTCGCGCAGTTATTGTTTTCCACTCCTTATTGAGTTATTACAATGGTGTCCAAAATTAAAGCGAGAAACCACCGTTTCTCCGTTCCGTGTATAATTCACGATATAATTATGCAACTATCAACATACGTCCGTACGATAGCGTCCTGCGGGGAAGATCGCTTTCTGATCTAAGGACAACCATGCCTCTAGATGCCGGCAGATTCAGCAATGATGAACGGCATGAGGATGCGGAAAGCAACCGAAACCACTGAATTAGACACACAATGTGTATTCACAAGATATGTGGCCTGAAATTGAAAAAGTGTCATGATGATCTCTCCATTAGCAAAAGATTTTCCGGACGACTTCCCCACGCCGATCTCCGGGAGGGGACTACCAAGGGAGAGGTGACCATGAGAAAAAGATTGAATAATCAACGAAAAGTTAACGTTCTACGAGATGGGGCGTGGAATGGCAGAAATTTGAACGTGGTAGGAAAGCAAGAATTTCTGAAAAGGGAGATGCAAAGGCTCAATGTAGATACAGTGGGGGTCAGATAAATGAAATGGAAAGAAGTCACGGATTTGTGGCCAGATGGGTATAGGGTAATATCAACAGCAGCAGAAATTGGTATAACGGATGTACGGTTCGTTATCAATAGGAAAGTAGAGCAGAGAGTGTGTGCATGGGGGCTTAATTAAATATAATATCCCAGCTAGCACTAAAGGTTATTTCAAGGTGGATATTGAGGAAATTGGGTTTAGGTTCAGTTGAAAATTCAAGATTGAAAAATCAAGATGTTACACAGCTTATTTCAAGGTGGATATTGAGTTTAGGTTGAATTAAAATAATTTTCCCAAGCTTGAAATAAACTGTAATTTACCTGGAAGGCTGTACAGCAGATGCGCGCACAACATAGCTTCCATAGACGTCCACGGGAAGCGCCACAGGCGTTTATAAGCCTTGCGCTGACTCTGCTAGGTTTATGGCCATTTTACCTTTGTGACGCGCGTTAATGATTGTTGACTGTTGTGAAGTTTGTTTTATACTGGAAAATAGTTCGATAAGTGTGTGGCGTCTCCTGCCTTACTGCTACATTGGGTCTGAAGAGGATATATAGCGTATTACAGGTACGTTGGTGCATTTTCCTCTAGTGGTACATTAATATTACAAATGTTAAATACTATTACGTAACGTAAAGAAATATCTTATTCTTTTACGTAGAAAAATTGAGCCTGGGTGAAAGTGAAATAGATTACCAGCTAAGAATACATATTACAAGTTGTTCAGCAAAAAGAGGTCATTTTAAACTAGCTCTCTAGTACGTGGCACCAATAAATTAAAACCTAATGTTATTTTACCTTTTTAAAATCTCACCTTTTTATATATATATCGCCCTATTACATTTGTTTACTTGTAAGTACTTGCCTGTGTCACACCATGAATGAATAATTGTGCAGTGTGAAAAGTTTCTTTGCAAATACAAATAGTAATGACATGGTGAACAGGAAAAAGTACATCAAGAACCAGTCACTACATAGGTGTCAGTCTTTTTCATTTACGTAGTTTTGACTGCTCTTTAATTGCAGTAATAAGAAGTTTCTTCCCGTTAGTATTACACTCTTGCACAAAGTAAACATACTCAAGAAATTCAAGCCGAAGAAGTCTTAAAGTTGGGGCAACAGTAAAATCAGAGTTGCAGTATGTTATTATGCCATCAGTCTTGAGAGGTTTTGTTGAAGCTGTTAATTCTTTCTGTGATGATAGACACAAAATTTCTTGTGACTCATGCTTGGCAAAAGTTAAGCATATTCATAATAAGTGTAACATTACTTTTCATATTTAGGTTGATCAGTTTCAACATTTTACATTTGTTATGTTTAGGTATGGCTAACATTTTCTTTTACCTGTTACAGGATCATTATACAGGCAGAAGTCAGCGAAATTTGATCCTTCTCTGGTCTGTGTACTGGGGCCGGAGGGGCTTCAGAATAATTTAATTTTAAAATAAAACAAATAAAAAAACACTTTGAAAATAATAAATTTTAAACATACATGTCTTGATAATTTTTTCACACCATTTCCATTCTGATATTTATTTAATTAATTAGGTTCAATAAATTCAGATTAATTATTATATAGCTTAAAACAAGCTGTAAATTCCAGGCTGTATTCCATGTGTGTAGATACAGCTGGAACCAAACTTGATAAGTCAAGCTTGATATACAGCTTGAACTTTGATGTTTGTTTCAAGCTTGAATCCAACTAACAGGCCTGAATATTCCAGCTTTGATCAAGCTTATGTACTTGTACTTTACATCTGGAAACAAGTTTGATACCGGCTTACTGTGCTATCTGGGATGCAAATAATTTTAGTTTTAGTGGCTGTCTGTCCGGTTACGCAGTCTCGTAACCGGTTGGCCCTGACTGATATTAGTACGCAATCTGACTGCATAGAATAACAACAAAGAATGAAAGAAAACTTCCGTTAACACAACTAATTAATTAAGTCCCCAGCAACTATATAAACTACGAAAAAACAAAGCACAAGTGTAACTGTTCTGTGTGTAGAAGTGTGATTCAACGTACACATCTGGCACAGTTCTTCCTCAACAAGACAAGGTATTTTAAGCACCATTTACACTGAAGTAATTAAAAAAAGAAATACTATAATTGCACATACAAACCAGAATTACACTCTAATACATGAACACAAGCCAGATGCTTTGTTGACTGAACCTGTGACCAAGAGACATTGTTAGTTAAGACATTTGAAATAAAAAAATTTCTTTATCTTCATATATATTGACGAAACATACACTCTGATCATTACAACATCCGCAATCGAACAGCGTCGGCTGTGTAGCCCATCAGAACAACTGCACACGACATGCTCGCAACTAGTACTGCAACTACGGCTACCTCAGAACTACAACTGCCCACAGCAACTTCTCAACAAGCACTCTCCACGACGACTTCTCAACAAGCACTGCCAGTGGAGGCGGCTGAATAATACTCTTTGGCGCAATCTCTGGCGTTGTGACTCAGTATATCCACCTTTCATGTGTTACTATAAACAGTTCCGTGATCGGGTGGATCTCATCAGAATAGGCAACAAACCAACACCGACAACAACAGGTCAGCTATACAGACGCAAAGCCTCAAGCAGAAGATGAAGAGATAACGCGTTGGATAGAGAACAGGTAATTCAGTACGTAAAGGGACCTGAAAATCCATTAGTCATTGTGGATTGGGATGCGGCTCTAGGGTCTGGAGCAAAAGAAAGGGTTATGCGAGAATATGAGCTTGGTAGTAGGAATGAGAGAGGAGATAGCCCAGTTGAGTTCCGCAAATAAATTTCTGCTAATAATAACGAATACTCTGTTCTAGAATCAGAAGAGGAGGAAGTATACCAGAGAAAGACTGGTAGATGCGGAAAGATTTCGAAATCAGATGTGGATTGTAAGGCGTAGCCAGGGACAGATACAGACTCAGGTCACAGTTTAATAGTGATGAAGAGTATGCTGCAGTTCAAGAGCCAAGTCAGGAAGAGTCATTGCGCAAAGAAGTGGGATACGGAAGTACTAAGGAATGAAGAGATATTCTTGAAGTTCTCGGAGCTATACATTCTGCGATACTGAATACTTCAATACGCAATTCAGTTGAAGAGGAATGGATATCTCTAAAAACGGCTAACACAGAAGTTGGAAACAAAACATAGGTCTCAGGAAGGTAACTACGAAGAAACGAGGAAAAATAAATGATTCGCGGAAGGACTGACTCAGAATACAGGAAAAAGGACAACCTTCGGTGAAATTTAAAGCAAGAGCGGTGACATTAAGAGTGCAGCGAGAATTCCACTGTTAATTGTAGAGACAGAGCGGATGGTTGGATGAGTACATGCAAGGCTTGTATGAGGGAGAGGGCTTGCCTAATGACATGATGGAAGAAGAAACGTCGACAAGGAAGAGATAGGGGCTCAACTGTTGGAATCGGAGTTTTATAGAGCTTTGGACGACTGAAGATGAAATGAGAAAATTATCGCGTAGTTAGCTCAACACCTCATGCACCCAAGCTGCTAATTAGAGTAATATAGAGAAGAATGTAAAAATAAATTGGGGATTCGTTAAATGACGATCGGTTTAGCTTTCGTAAAGATGAGGGCATAAGACAGGGGATCTGACATTGCGTCTGATAACGGAAGCAAGACTGAAGAAACTTTGGATAAGTTCACAGGTTCTGTCGACCAGGGAAAAGCGTTCGACAGTTTAAAACGGTGCAAGATGTTCCAAATTCTAAAGAGAAAAGAGTTAGCTACAGAGAAACACGGGTAATACGCATAAGAACCAAGAGAAAGCAATAAGTCTAGAAGACCGAGAACGAAGTGCTCAGGTTAAACAGGATGTAATAGAGGGATGTCGTCTTTCGCCCCTACTGTCTATTCTATACACGGAAGGAGCAATCCACGGAAATACAAGAAAGGTTCAAGAGTGAGATGAAAATCGAGGGTGAAAGGGTATTAGTGATAAGATTCACTAATGACATTGCTGTCCTGAGTGAAAGTGAAGAAGAATTTCAAGATCTACTGAATGGAATGCACAGTATAATGAGTACAGTAGTGTATATGAATGGAGAGTGTATCGAAAAGAGCTGAAAGTAATGAGAAGTAGCAGAAATGAGAACGGCGGGAAAGTTAAGATCAGTATTGATGGTGACGAAGCAGATGAGGTAAAGGAATTCTACCTCTTAGTCAGCAAAATAACCAATGACGAACGGATCAAGGAGTACATCAAAAGTAGACTAGCGTTGCAATAAGAGACTTCCTGGCCAAGAGCACTCTACTAGTATCAAACATAGGTCTTAATATGAAGAAGAAATTTCCAAGGATGTACGTCTGTAGCGCAGCATAGTGTGCTAGTGAAACAAGGACTTTGGGAGTACCGGAATAGAATAAAATCGAAACTTTTGAGATGTGGTGCTACAGGCGAATGTTGAAAATTAGGTGGACTGATAAGGTAAAGAATGAGCAAAATGGCTCTGAGCACTATGGGACTCAACTGCTGTGGTCATAAGTCCCCTAGAACTTAGAACTACTTAAACCTAACTAACCTAAGGACAGCACACAACACCCAGCCATCACGAGGCAGAGAAAATCCCTGACCCCGCCGGGAATCGAACCCGGGAACCCGGGCGTGGGAAGCGAGAACGCTACCGCACGACCACGAGATGCGGGCAAAGAATGAGCAGTAGGACGCTGTAGAGGGTAAAAACTGTAGAGGAAGACATTCAGTAAACAATTGAGGACGTAGGTTGCAGATGTTGCTCTGAGATGAAAAGGTTGGCACAGGGCAGGAATTCGTGGCTGGTCGCCTGTGCCTCATGTAACGCTTATTCGTTTGATGGCACTGCAAAATAGCTGGGCTACTTTCACATGCTTTATGTGGACAGAAATCATCATCGTTGTTTATATTGCTGCTCCCAATTTGCCTGCAACACGCTCTAAATTAACAGGTCCATACCGCTCAGCAACACCGCCGAAAAACAGGAAAAGGAATGTTCTTCGTTCCGGAGAGACTACACTACTTTTACGGAATCCTGTACCTTCATAAATATAACTTCTAATGATTATGTGAGCACAGTAACACCTATGTCACTATCTGCATATCACATTGCGTAATGAAAATTGCAGAAGGAATATTCGAACTGATTTGTAAACAAAACTAATTCGCAATGTCGACGTGTATAGCTGAGATATCTAATATTATGTTGGACACTTAAGTCCCACTGTAAACTACTTGCACTCTTGAGGGAACGACACTAACAAGGAAACATTACCAATCTGTCCCCGTATTTTACGGCGAAAAAGAGACACTAGTGAGATATCAGCCCCAACAATCGATCGATATACAGTTCTAATAGTAAATAATTATGAGCTTCTGAATGTGCAGTTTTTGAAATTTCGTGCGCGCCAGCTGCTTGTGACTCGCTCCGCCCGTCTGTTGAACTCCTAAGAGCCCAGTGAACGAAGACCAAAAACTGTCTTTTAGGAGAAAAAGGTGGTCTCAAATTCTTACAGTGGTAGGATGGAGTGTTCTGAACAACATACTCAAAATCCTGACTAATAGGGTGTGAACGATGGAGTGCTGGTGGGTTTAAAGATCATTGTTTTATTTCTCAAATGAAAACAGCTCCCAGTGAAAATGTTTGACAACACAAAATTAAACTATATTACAGGTCCTACAAAAAAGCTCCTATTCATTTTTTCTCTAGGGCTAATAGCTTCAGAGTTCGGGAGATGGGCAATCGCAGATTATTATAAATCTTCTTCTATCGATATAAAATGAATGTTTATCCTTAAAATAAGTGGGCTAAAAACGAACATTAAACATTTGTGCCACATCTAAGTGCGGTAGCGCCGTATTACGGAATAAATGGTGTTCCGGTGCGTAACAGGGTGGGTGGGGTGAGATGAGTGGCGTTTAAGCGCGGGGGAAGCTAGGTTGCCGGATTGTGGTTCGTATACTTCCTCTCTCCATAGATCCGCAAACTGAAGGTCGAGCAGGTGTTTCCACACTCTACCTACCCATCTATGTCACAAGAAGGAACTACTGGGTGTTTCAAACGTTTTAAGCGCCCTCCACAGCGTGTCTTTTGAATCACTGGCGACGAAACTATCGGTCCTAGAGCTATTCGAGAAAAAGATAAAAAGTGACCTTTAAATCCACCCCCTTTTCCATACGCACACACCTCACCGGTCAGTATTTTTAACGTGTTGTTCGCGATATTCCCTCCAACCACTGTGTAGTAATTTGCGACTACACGACTTTTTCCCCTAATTTTTCTTCGTGTTCTGGACTCTAATGACCGAGCGCCAAGCTGCGTTACAAACACAGCCGTCCTGTTCGATGACTGTTGACAGCGACGGACGCGGAGAGGGGATGGTGCCACGTCTGCTAAAAGTTATTTGATTTACCTAACGTGATTTGGAACCCTGCTGAATAACACGCTGTTTATGCAAAAAGAGTACTTGGTATGTCAACTCACGCTCATGTATGTTCAATATGTTGTCTCAAAGTCACAGTGAATAAATCTAAGCAACTGAAAAATTGTTATGAATTACAATAAACGATTTTCAATTAACAGTTTTATGAAAAATAACGCAACTCATTCACTTTAACAATGTCAGCAGTTCAATTAATAATTGAATAACTCTACCCTGCTTGTTTAACGGAGCCTTCATATATTCCTCTAATTTACACTGCGTTTGTGAATCGCAGCTTGAAGGTGTACAAAGCAAAGTGACATCTGACACCAGCTACTGGCTGGATACCGCGCATTTCAACACAGTGAACAAAACACTATCGCTTCTTCGTTCACCGAGTTTGTGAACACGACCTTCTTGCTCATCACTGTAGTGTACAGAGCTTGGCGTTCGGGCATTACGCGGGTGCAGTGGGGAAAAGCCAGTAACAAGCAACCGGTGTGAGCGAAGTTTAAAAGCTGTACATTCAGAAGGTCATAACTCCGTACTATCTGAATTATGGCAAAAGTTTAGGCAAGGGTGTACTGGTGCGGCTGATCTCTTCATAGTGAGCTTTTTCTCTCCTCGAAATATGAGGTCAAATTTGTGATGTTTCGTTGTGTGGGCCATGTGTTGCTGCTATCTATCTTAACGACTGTATCCAAGCCACTGGATTCGCGCCGCCATTCTGAGACCAAACTGCATCAAATTCAGAGTTTCTGCAGCGCGCACCATTCGAGGTCGAAATAGCTTCGCATGATTTCACATTTTTCGATTGCAAACCTTTGCAATTCATCGCCAAATTATTTGAGAGGTTTTTTTCCAGGTGTTTTCATTACGTTTTATCAAGACGTGAAATACCTCTGAGTGGAAGATGTTGGAAGAAAAATTTCAGTACATATACCGGGTGATCAAAAAGCCAGTATAAATTTGAAAACTGAATCAATCACGGAATAATGTAGATAGAGAGGTGCAAACTGACACACATGCTTGGAATGACATGGGGTTTCTTAGAACCAAAAAAATACAAAAGTTCAAAAAATGTCCGACATGGCGCAATAAATAGCATAAAGAAGTAAGACAAAGCAAAGATGATGTTCTTTACAGGAGATGCTCAATATGTCCACCATCACTCCTCGACAATAGCTGTAGTCGAGGAATAATGTTGTGAACAGCACTGTAAAGCATGTCTGAAGTTACGGTGAGACATCGGCGTCGGATGTTGTCTTTCAGCATACCTAGAGATGTCTGTCGATGACGATACACTTGCGACTTCAGGTTACCCCAAAGCCAATAATCGCACGGACTGAGGTGTGGGGACCTGGGAGGCCAAGCATGACGAAAGTGGCGACTGAGCACACGATCATCACCAAACGACGCGCGCAAGAGATGTTTCACGCGTCTAGCAATATGGGGTGGAGCGCCATCCTGCATAAACATCGTACGTTCCAGCAGGTGTTTATCAGCCAGGCTGGGAATGATGCGATTCTGTAACACATCGGCGTACCTCTCACCCGTCACGGTAGCAGTCACTGACGTTTTGCTGACCAGCGCCATTTGTCGGACATTTTGTGAACTTTGTTTTTCTTTTTGGTTCTAACAAAACACCATGTCATTCCAAGCATGTCTGTCAATTTTTATCTCTCTATCTACATTATTCCGTGGTTTATTAAGTTTTCAAATTTATTCCGACTTCTTGATCACCCGGTACAATGGGAAATATGTGCCGCTACAATGTAGCGTACAGTTGGAGCCGAGTAATAACATTTTGAATGGGTGACATTGCAAGAGAGCGTGAAAGGCACAGCGTGGAGATTTTGACTAATGTGGAACAAATCTGCGAGAGATTTGATCACATTACACAAATGTTTTTGCGAAGCGAAATACAAGAGCATTATTTTAACATAAATGAGCCAGAGGAAGGAACCTAAAGTTTGACTCATTAGCTTTGTGGACACGAGTTGGCTGCGCGTCCCGAGCCTGGTGTAGCAGAAGAGCAGCCTGCCAACTGGCAGGACTGGGCAGCAAATCTGAGTCAGGCTGCGGCGGTGATGAACGGCGCATGCAGAAAGCCGCCGCCTCGCAACTTTGATGTGTCACGTACGTAATTCTAAACGGTCCGTTTATAAACTAAAGGGCACCCGTGTCCGTAAACATGTCCCTCATATGTCTTACCACCCGCCGAAGAACTCCGAAGATGTAAAGGTCACATGGAACACAGTCTGAACAGGAACAATAAAACTCGTAAAAATAGTAGTCTTGTTCCAAACAGGGTACTAGACACTGTAAACTATTGTGCACATTATATAATGCAGAATGTGTTTTACAGGAAGGAGCCTGGTAAAGACAAATGGATAACGAACAATGGACAAAAGCGCAGGTGACGCCTCTATATAAGAAGGGTAGAAGGACGGATCCTCAAAATTACAGACCGATATCCTTAACATCGGTTTGTTGCAGGATTCTCGAACATATTCTCAGTTCGAATATAATGAATTTCCTTGAGACAGAGAAGTTGCTGTCCATGCATCAGCACGGCTAAAGAAAGCATCGCTCCTGCGAAAGTCTACTCGCCCTTTTTTCACATGATATCTTGCGAATCATGGATGAAGGGTATCAGACGGATGCCATATTCCTTGACTTCCGAAAAGCGTTTGACTCGGTGCCCCCCTGCAGACTCCTAACTAAGGTTAGCATATGGGCTTGGTTCCCACGTATGTGAGTGGGTCGAAGACTTCTTAAGTTATAGAGCCCAGTACGTTGTCCTCGATGGTGAGTGTTCGTCGGAGGTGAGGGTATCATCTTGGATTCCCCAGGGAAGTGTGGTAGGTCCGCTGTTGTTTTCTATCTACATAAATGATCTTTTGGATAGGGTGGATAGCAATGTGCGGCTGTTTGCTGATGATGCTGTGGTGTACGGGAAGGTGTCGTCGTTGAGTGACTGTAGGAGGATACAAGATGACTTGGACAGGATTTGTGATTGGTGTAAAGAATGGCAGCTAACTCTAAATATAGATAAATGTAAATTAATGCAGATGAACAGAACAAAGAATCCCATAATGTTTGAATACTCCATTAGTAGTGTAGCGCTTGAGACAGTCACGTAGATTAAATATTTGGGCGTAACATTGCAGAGCGATGTGAAGTGGGACAAGCATGTAATGGCAGTTGTGGGAAAGGCGGATAGTCGTCTTCGGTTCATTGATAGAATTTTGGGAAGATGTGTTTCATCTGTAAAGGAGACCGCCTATAAACACTAATACGACCTATTCTTGAGTACTGCTTGAGCGTTTGGGATCCCTGTCAGGTCGGATTGAGGGAAGACATGGAAGCAATTCAGAGGAGGGCTGCTAGATTTGTTACTGGTAGGTTTGATCATCACGCGAGTATTACGGAAATGCTTCAGGAACTCGGGTGGGAGTCTCTAGAGGAAAGGAGGAGTTCTTTTCGTGAATCGCTACTGAAGAAATTTAGAGAACCAGCATTTGAGGCTGACTGCAGTACAATTTTACTGCCGCCAACTTACATTTCGCAGGAAGACCGCAAAGATAAGATAAGAGAGATTAGGGCTCGTACAGAGGCATATAGGCAGTCATTTTTCCCTCGTTCTGTTTGGGAGTGGAACAGGATGCCAGTTTTGGTACGAGGTACCCTCCGCCACGCACCTTATGGTGGATTGCGGAGTGTGTATGTAGATGTACATTATACATTTACGAGTATTAGAATTCATGATATCTAGCTAGTTCCTGTGATCCTGGGGCCAAATGTCTTCGCGAGGACCCCTCTGGAGGCTATAACGAGCCATACCGCTCTACAGCTAGCTCCTGATATTGTCATACTAACAAGCAAGGCCCAGCTGCTGAACTGGAAACTGAAGAGCGCGGCAGAACTCCTCGAAAAACTGTGAAATAGGGAAAGGAGTACATAAACACTACCATAAAATACACGAAAACCTAGCTCTGGGCCGGCTGGGGTGGCCGAGCGGCTCTAGGCGCTACAGTCTGGAACCGCGCGATCACTATGGTCGCAGGTTCGAATCCTGCCTCGGGAATGGATGTGTGTAATGTCCTTGGGTTAGTTAGGTTTAAGTAGTTCTAAGTTCTAGGGGACTGATGACCCCAGAAGTTAAGTCCCATAGTGCTCAGAGCCATTTTGTTTTTAACCTAGCTCTGGACCATATGAACCCCAACCCTAGGATGGTACATTACGTAGACATTTGTGGCCAAAATTCAGTTTATTTTTAAATGCGTACAGCTTCAATGATAAAAGAGTCCAGGTCGTTTTTACTTGTAACTCCCATAACGAAGTCTGGGAACTGTGGAGACAAACCAGCTCCTACGCTAATTTCTAAGAAATCTGTAATGATGGTGGACAATATCCAATCTTTCTAAGTACTAAAATGTAGTGTTTCACGACCGGAAATGTCATGTCCATTATAATTATCCGGGCTGTTATACCGTGGTCGGTTGATGAATTCTGTGACGATTCCTTTTCTTTTTTTTTAACGTTTCGTCCCCGTCTGCGGAGGACCATCTTCAAGGGGGTCTGTAGCTCGATGGAAGGTCCGACACACCCACTGGCTCGCTACTGACTGCCCCTAAAGTCCGTGTCTGCGCGCCCCCGCACCGAGGCGTGACGTCACGTGTTTTGAAAATGTCAGTGCAATTGGTCGCTGTCCGCTGCCGTCGATCGCCGTTGCCATCACCCAGTGGTGGACGGGTGGTACACATCTTCTTCAACACCGGCATCCATATACCGTTTAATTTCACGCTTTCCTCCTTTCGATTGAAATTATTAGGGTGTTTGGCGATTTCGATTGCCTTCCTGTAGAGCCTTTCGTAATATCCGCCTGTGGCCGCTAGTACTTGCGTCTCCTCGAAACGAATATTGTGGTTACCTGGCTGGAAGGCATGCTCCGCAACAGCTGATCGTTCCGTTTCTCCTCTTCTACAATTGCCCTTGTGCTCTTCCAAATGTTTTTAAACAGTTCTTTTAGTGGTACCCACATAAATTGACACAGAATTCATCAACCGACCACGGCATAACAGCCCGGATAATTATAATGGACAATGTTTCTAAGATCATTTCCCGCCGTCTAAACATGAGAAAGATATATATGACAGCATACGACATTTACGATAATACCCCCCACCCGCACAGTGTAGTCTAACAGAACAAAATGCACGCAGTGTAACATACGATACACCTAATTAAAAAACAACACGATACGCAATGTCTTTTATTGCTGTAGTTATATACACTACTGGCCATTAAAATTGCTATACCACGAAGATGACGTGCTACAGACGCGAAATTTACCGACAGGAAGAAGAAGCTGTGATATGCAAATGATTAACTTTTCAGAGCATTCACACAAGGTTGGCGCCGGTGGCGACACCTACAACGTGCTGACATGAGGAAAGTATCCAACCGATTTCTCATGCACAAACAGCAGGTGGCCGGCGTAGCCGCGGGGGATTAGCCGAGCGGTCGCAGGCGCTGCAGTCGTGGACTGTGCGGCTGGTCCCGGCAGAGGTTCGAGTCCTCCCTCGGGCATGGGTGTGTGTGTTTGTCCTTAGGATAATTTAGGTTGAGTAGTGTGTAAGCTTAGGGACATATTCGAACATTTTGACCGGCGTTGCCTGGTGAAACGTTGTTGTGAAGCCTCGCGTAAGGAGGCGAAATGCGTACCATCACGTTTCCGACTTTGATAAAGGTCGGATTGTAGCCAATCGTGATTGCGGTTTATCGTATCGCGGCACGGCTGCTCGCATTGGTCGAGATCAAATGACTGTTAGCAGAATATGGAATCGGTGGGTTCAGGAGGGTAATATGGAACGCCGTGCTGGATCCCAATGGCCTCGTATCACTAGCCGTCGAGATGAAAGGCATCTTATCCGCATGGCTGTAACGGATCGTGCAGCCACGTCTCGATTCCTCAGTCAACAGATGGGGACGTGTGCAAGACAACAACCATCTGCACGAACAGTTCGACGACGTTTGCGGCATCATGGACTATCACCTCGGAGACCATGGCTGCGGTTACCCTTGACGCTGCATCACAGACAGGAGCGCCTGTGATGGTGTGCTCAACGACGAACCTGGGTGCACGAATGGCAAAACGTCATTTTTTCGGATGAATCCAAGTTCTGTTTACAGCATCATGATGGTCGCATCCGTGTTTGGCGACATCCCGATGAACACACATTGGAAGCATATATTCGTCATCGCCATGATGGCGTATCACCCAGCGTGATGGTATGGGGTGCCATTGTTAACGTCTCGGTCACCTCTTGTTCGCGTTGACGGCACTTTGAACAGTGGGCCTTACATGTGCGTTACGACCCGTAGCTCTACCCTTCATTCGATCCCTGCGAAACCCTACATTTCAGCAGGATAATGCACTACCGCATGTTGCAGGTCCTGTACTGGCCTTTCTGGATACAGAAAACGTTCGACTGCTGCCCTGACCAGCATATTCTCCAGATCTCTCACCAATTGAAAACGTCGTCACAATACGTCAGTCACTACTCTTGATGAACTGTGGTATCGTGTTGAAGCTGCATGGGCAGCTGTACCTGTACACGCCATCCAATCTTTGTTTGACTCAATGCCAAGGCGTATCAAGACTGTTATTACGGCCAGAGGTGGTTGGTCTGGGTACTGATTCCTCAGGATCTATGCACCCAAATTGCGTTAAAATGTAATCACATGTCAGTTGTAGTATAATATATTTGTCCAATGAATACCCATTTGTGATCTGCATTTATTCTCGGTGTAGCAATTTTAATGGCCGGTAGTGTAGTTGTGCTGAAGACTTAACCTTCATCTTACCTGAAATAATACATAACACAAAACAGAAATTTCTTCAATCGGGTTTGATACAAACTTAATTTTTCATGGAGTGGACATGTGTTAATTATCAGTTGTAAGTAGAATGGTATGTTTTGTATAGATCAATTAGAAATGGTGAATGGAACAGCAGTACCCATGTGAAACATTCATTTAATTCCCATTATAATTTGAATATTTTAATATTGATTGTTAAAAATACGTAACGCTTGATATGGAAAAACTTTATATCTTAGCGAACTAATTATAAAAGATAAGTTTATGTTTTCTGCTGTGCGTTCTGTCACGCGTGAGTGATGCAGATAATTATTCATTCAAAGTTCCTTAAAATACTATTTCTAATAATACATGAGTTTGTTTACATTGTTGCAAAGTTAAATAAAAAACGGAGGCAGCGGCGGCATGTATTCACTATTAGTTGTTTTCATTATTATGACTAGAAATGTGAAGCAGTAGAAGTCTTAAGCAAATAAAGACCCTTAAAATTAGTTGATTCAAGTCTTTCCGGTTAAACTGTATCCTCCCAACTGGATGCGAATACGAACAACTGCAGCGATGCCTAACCATCTTCGGGACCGGATCTCTAATTAAACCAAATAAGTAACAGGGTATTTCAGTGATGTTCTCCTGCTCCAAAATCATTTCATCAATTATCAGGAACCACGATATTAAAATGTCAGTACTGCGAATAATTAATATTTTGGACTGAAATTCTCACTTAATTGCCGTCTACTTTGTAGGTGGAAACGTTGCATCAGCACAATCGTAGCAGCAGTGAAAGTGATTTCTCGAATGCAAACGTGGAAGCGAATGACGTGCTAATGGGTACTGCTTTATTGTAGAAGATGTAAATGCGATTGTGTGAACGGGGGTGTTGTGTCAGAGATGTGTGTCTGTTTCGTGTGTGCGAGTGACAAAGCTCGCTTCGCCAGACTAGGCAATATCCGCATCATCACATCAGCCCCGTCACATCATCAGTTCGTTAGATTCTTTAGTGATGGCGAGAAGAAGTTGCGCATCGGTGTAAGGTACTTAAGAACTCAAGTGCAATGCATAGGGGTTACGCGAACAGCCCCGATGTGTATTAAAAGTGTGTGCCACACTAGGAGTCGAGCCCGGAACTTAGCGTTTCGTGCACAGTGCACTTACCGAGTGAGCTATCCAGCCATCACCCATGAGCCCCTCATAGTACCACTTACGTCAGTAACTCCTCTCTTAAGCTCACGTAAGTTCTCCCGCATACCTACTTGGTGTTGCAAGGGAGAATGTCGTGCATAGTACCTAGAGCATAGTGTACCCAGGAATAGATCATGTTTTTATGTTGGCGGTCCACTCTAGTGACTGATTTTATAATCGCACACAGAAAAGCCTACTAGAGACAGCCATAAGCAGATTCCACCATCTTTTGCAGTTTTAGTTGTCGTTAGATATGTTGGCTATGCTTTGTGCAGCATTTGCAAAGTTTTCGCCCTCTGCGCATGTAAGCGCTGTATGATATGTTATAGCTATTTGGAATATATTGTTAGTTCTTCAGTTAAAGAACTTTATGGTGAGAAAAGTGCTGTATACTTTAGAACTATTTGCAGGGCATGTAGGAGGAAAGATACATGCTTTGAGGGGTGGTGGTACTGGTGATTCTGAAGAAAGAACTTGAGATGGACATATGCCCTATTCCTAATAGATTCCGAGGTAGACACCTCTAATGTCAGTCTTGCAAGTTTTTCTGGAATAACTCGAAAACTGCGGCCTCTAACGAAAACATGTCTCAGTACAAAATTAAACGTTTTAAATTTGCTACAAAAAGTGCTAAGACTAATAGTTTGTGCGAAGAAAGCGGACGGATTTGACAATCTCGCGCGATGCGTATGCGCTATAATGGTTCAAATGGCTCTGAGCACTATGGGACTTAACTTCTGAGGTCATCAGTCCCCTAGAACTTAGAACTGCTTAAACCTAACTAACCTAAGGACATCACACACATCCATGCCCGAGGCAGGATTCGAACCTGCGACCGTTGCGGTCGCGCGGTTCCAGACTGCAGCGCCTAGAACCGCTCGGCCACTCCGGCCGGCGCGCATGCGGTATAGCTGAGGTAGTTTTCCTAAGCCAGTATGAGGTAGTTTCCCGACTTGATAGATCACAAGTGGATCGTGATGCTGCACGCTTAACTCGGACTCTGCTGAAAATATGACGTGGTGCCACCGCAGAGTCCTGTGTTATCTTTGACCGTTTCACTGTTGATCTTTTCACTGTGGCGTCTGAGCGTACAACTGCATCTCTGATGCAACAGCCACAATGAAGAGTGTTAGACAACAGTCTCAAACAGACATCGGTAAACGAGAATCAACACTTCCTTATACGGTGGAGTATGCGCAGTTTTGAAACTTACCGGCATATTAAAACAGCACGTCAGGCAGGGATACGAGCCCAGCACCTTACCTTTCGTGGGAAATGCTCCTACCGACTAAATCATCGAAGAACGACTCTCGACTCATCCTTACAGAAAAGATAGATGCATACTAGACAGGGTCGCATAGGCTGTTGCCAAGTCATTTCTCGGCGACATTCTGTGTTGTTGGAGTAGGGGAGAGCCTTGCTTCCGCGTCTACCCAGCCCGTAATAGAAGTTTAAAATACTTTCTTATTCCATTTTCAAATGATGTCATTCGCTCTTCCTGTGCTGCATTGTTCCTTTTTCTGAAATTACAAAATTTACTCCCAGAAATTAAGCTTTACTTATATTAAGTCCTACGTGAATATATCTTCCAAGCAATAAAATAGTGATGTAGCTAGCAACAAATATTCTACTGGAGTTAAAAACCATCGCAGTCGAGGAAGTCTTGTCAACCCAGTTTTCAATCGGCTATTACTCTACCAAATATCAGTCATCAGTAAGTGAAGTCACATCAGGCAGCTGTATTATCAAAAGCCAGTTATAGCTTAGATACAGTTTTAAACAGAATATAATGTAACCAGAAATTCCCAGTTTCAACACAGGTAAAATTGTTAAGATATTAAAGAAACTCAGTTCATTTGCAACTATCACATGCTACATGGTAAAATTGCTTCTTCTGTTTCAAGCTACATCCTGGTGCTCAACAGACGAATTATGGCTCTTAACTGTCCATATGATACATATAGAGTCACAAGGAAAGGTACATGCTTTGATACTACTGGTGGTCCTGAATAAAAAACTTCATATAGACACTTACTCTGTTCCGAGTGCTTTCGGAGAGAGTACGATTGATGTACTTCGTTGTTTATTTTCTATATTATTCACTACATTTTCATTGTTTACAACGTACCACAGTCGAGTGGCTCTTCGCCATCTTGAAGGTCTCCGATACGTGATCTTTCAACAAGATAACGCAGGAACGCGTGTTTCCCGTGCTGTCCTGACCTATGTTGATGGAAAAGGGGAGGGGGTGTTCGACTATAACTCCTGCCTTGCGGGTTCTCCAGATCTTTCAGCCAGTATATACCATCTGGTCGCATTTAATAATATCGGGACTATTGTTCTCAGAAAGTGCCAAAAATCTATAGAACTTCCAAGAAGTAAGGAAAACCACTGCCGAAACTATAAGAAATAGCAAGATAATTATATGAGAAGAAGCGCTTAAATAGAGGAAGACTTCACAATGCATCAGACTTTTATGGAACATTCAATACTAACATAAGTAGACACGATACATCAAACCTCAGATTTAAGAACGGTAGTGTATGGAGACATGGAAAACAGTCAGATCTTGCCTAAGTATTCTGAAGAGCTACTGAACTGTGAAGCGCAGACTCATCTACAACGAGAAAGAACGAAATACCGACTCAGAATCACCAACTGTAGAAGAGGTTAAAAGCATCATAAATAGCTTGAAGGACAATAAAGCTCCTGAGGAAGGCGGGATCGTTACAGAAGTCTTGAGGTATGAAGCAAGAATACGATCATGGAACTGATACATAATATTGTGACATTATTAGAATAATTAAAGGGAGCGGTTAAACAAAACACACAACTACAGATGCAAGCGACTAAAGCAGGCCTACAGATTTCTATCTATTGCAGACATCAAGGCAGCTCCTAGATGGATGAGAACAGAAGGAGGGAAAATCCATAAGGTAGAGAGATTTGAATATCTGGGGGAAAGGAGAGAAATTGGACTGAAGGAAGCAACGGGAGCAGAGAAAAAGAAATTAATTCAGCATACAAACTATCAACATGTACAGTAAAAAGATTATTTTGAGCAATGAAAACTAACACATTCCAAGACAGTGACCTGCCCTGAAGCCTTGTACCCAGCAGAAACTCTTAACCTGATGTGAACAGGAGTACTCAATAGACTGCAATTGGTGGAACGTAAGATTCTCAAGAGGATATCGGGACCTCGAATAACAAAAGATGGTCAGTGAACCAAGAACTGTATCCCAATGCAGATAGCAATACGGACTTCATCAGTACACGAATGAGCTTGTTTTCTTATTCCTGGAAATTATTTAATCAATGTAATGGTTTTACGCCTATGCTCTCTCTTTTTGCATGGACGAAATCCAGATCCGGAAGTAGAAGTGCTGTTCTACTGATTTGAAGAGGAAAACAGCGAACATAGACGATGCAGAGAATCATCAATTCTGGTTATATTTTAACTTGGGAGAGGACACTGAAAATTATCATGTAAGGTCCTCAGTTATTCGTCAATATAACAATACGTATTAGAGATAATGCTTTAAGGCTGTTCTTTGTAGGGTCCAATTCTAAATACAAGCATTTTTACAGAATTAGGTAATACGACTTATGACATTCTTTCACATTTTGGACGTACTCCTTGAACAGTTTTGCATGCGAACCTTACAGCCATCATCGAGGTGAGTAAAGAAAACATTAGGCCAGTGCCCAATTTGTGTGCTGATCTTTTTTATTTAACAGATTTTCGCATAACCCAGAGGTGACTGATGCACTTTCTGTATGTGATTTTATAATTCACTTTCCAGCCGACTACACGATGAGAAGTTTTTGCTTGGTGGTTCCTACTCGATTCTGAATTCGTCATTTCATCAGTAACTGATACTCCAACGACTAACTGTTTGAATTGGACGCCTGTGATACTCCTACGGTAAACTGTTTGAATGCAACGCCTTTTACCTGTTGCCGGTTCGTTGCCATAAAAATGATGCGTCGTTTATGGGAACGAAGGAAGATTATCGTTTAATGTTTCATAGCCGGCGAAGTTACTAGGATCGAGACCTCCTCTCGTCCATTCTAAGGCTGTGTCTCTAAGCTGGTTGTAGGTTGTGTTCGAAAAATGAACAGCATAGAGACAGAAGTGATGACACTTTCTGCAGGACCTGACCATCATTTTGCAGGACAATGCTCAAGCACGTACAGTGCAAGCTGTTACTGACCTGTTTGACTGATGGGGCTGCTAAGTGCTATACCACCTACTGCACTCCCCTGACTTAAGCCCTCGTGAGTTCAACTCGATTTCTAAACTGAAGGAAACATTTCACGGAATTCGCTTGAGAACTGCTACAAATTCGTCGGGCGATAGACCGCGCCGCTCGAACTGTCAACACAACTGGCAGTGCTAAGGGTATCCTACGACTTCGACATCGCTGGCAACGAGTTATACACAATGCTGGTGACTATTTTGAAAGCTATTAAAACTTTGAAACATGTATCTACTTTGTTCAAACTGTAAATAAATATATGCCACTACAGAAAGTTCCAACGGTCGCATATAATTTTTGGAACTGGATGTCACATGAATAGCCGGCCAGTGTGGCCGTGCGGTTCTAGGCGCTTCAGTCTGGAACCGCGTGACCGCTACGGTCGCAGGTTCGAATCCTGCCTCGGGCATGGATGTGTGTGATGTCCTTGGGTTAGTTAGGTTTAAGTAGTTCTAAGTTCTAGGGGACTGATGACCACAGATGTTAAGTCCTATAGTGCTCAGAGCCATTTTGTCCAAGCTCGCATCGTCTTCCAGTGACTCGCGCTCCTCAAGGAATCGTTTGCGCCATTCCACAACACTTGAACGACTCAGACTATACTCACGGTACACAACCTTCATCTGTCGATACATTTCACAGCCTCCAACTGCCTCCGCCGCTAAAAATTGAATCACTCTTCGTTGTTCCTGTCTACTCGTCTGCATGATCTGTAGTGGACGAGAAATAGTGTGACCACCTTCTCTTCGGCGTGAAACCACTCTGGCGCTGTGCAATATCAAACGGTGCGCACGCGTCAGTCTCTCTACCAATAGATGGCGCCACGATACTCACAGTTACGGGTTGGTTGGGTTGTTTGGGGAAAGAGACCAAACTGCGAGGTCTCATCGGATTAGGGAAGGATGGGGAAGGAAATCTGCCGTGCCCTTTCAAAGGAAACATCCCGGCATTTGCCTGGAACGATTTAGCGAAATCACGGAAAACCTAAATCAGGATGGCCGGACGCGGGATTGAACCGTCGTCCTCCCGCAGTTACGTGTAGCCACCGTTCGTGTAAGTCAAATGATGACGCACTGACCAGGTTTCATTTGAATGAACCTCATACAATTGCACAGAACGCTGTTCTGCTCACGACATATTGAGACCACTGCACAGGTGCCATTAGTGGTCAAATACAACAGTGCATTCTACAGACTTGGCTAGTGTCTGCATTTACATGCTCTAGACACATTAGTCCGCGTACCGCCTATGTTCGACGTCAACGTACAGTAAACACTCAGACTGCAGGTAGCAGCACTAGCAGTGGAGAGTATATAAAGCGTGACGGAGAGGGGGGGGGGGAGGAGAGTGACACGTGAAACGTGGTATCCAATTCCGTAATGCGGGAACAGAGAGATTTATCTTATGTCCAAAACGGAATGTAATCTTCTCACTTGCTGCTGTGGTTAAAATATACCGTGTATGGCAAAATTGCACTATACAAAACCGACGACGAGGCAGCTGTGGTTCATCCCCAGTCATAGGTAACAGGGGCGAATGTCGGCTGCGGAGATGTGTACGTGCGAATAGACGTGCAGCTGTTGAGTAGCCAAGAGGCTACCGCAAATGTGTCCTGAGCGAACGTTGCTGCGTGTGGCCTACGCAGCAGGCGCCTCGTTCGTGCATCCTGCCTGACTGCTGTACATCGGCGACGAAGGCTGGGATTTGTACGCCAGTACCACAACTGGACATCCACTGAGAGGTGACAGGAGGCCTTTTCAGAGACTCACTTTGTAAGTAGCCTGTTTGTACGTTGGCAGTGCTATACACTGTGTTAATATCGCTGACAGTGCTCTGCACCCTCGGCAAGAGATTCTGTGGTTGGGCGGACAAGCAGTTAGCGAGTGAATAGGGAAGTGTATGGACATGATATTCTTAGTGGAGAGTCTGTGTTGGTGGGACACGCACTGTAAAGTGAGATGAAGTGATATGTTTATAAGACAGTACGCAAGGAAATGTATGATGATGGATGTTTGGTTGATAATGTTTGGGCTGTTGAATTATTGACAACTACGAGTATTTAGTAAACTTTACCTTATTCATGTGAAAAAAAAATGGTTCAAATGGCTCTGAGCACTATGGGACTTAACATCTGTGGTCATCAGTCCCCTAGAACTTAGAACTACTAAAACCTAACTAACCTAAGGACATCACACACATCCATGCCCGAGGCAGGATTCGAACCTGCGACCGTAGCGGTCACGCGGTTCCAGACTGAAGCGCCTAGAACCGCACGGCCACACCGGCCGCGAGCTTGGATAGGCTCATCGTGTCATCACACCGGAAATGGTTGCGGAAGTGAATGCTCTTGTCTTGGACAGCCTGTAACCATATAACTTTGCGGATTCAACTGTCAATAAAACTGTCAAGTAACGTCACTATGATTGAAATGGGTCTAAGCACTATGGGACTTAACATCTGAGGTCATCATTCCCCTAGACTTAGAACTACGTAAACCTAACTAACCTAAGGACATCACACACTTCCATGCCCGAGGCAGGATTCGAAACTGCGACCGTAGCAGCAGCGCGGTTCCGGACTGAAGCGGGCGGCCAACAGCAGAATCACCGAGGCCGAGGTCCATCGGTTACTGGGTATTGACGTGGGCACCGCCCACACTATAATGCATGAACACTTGCACTTTCGAAAAATCTGTGCGTAGTTGGTTCCCCACCAACTTGCCGAACAGCGCAATACTCGAATGGCACTGTCTTTGAGTCATCTCGAACGTTATCATGAGCAGAAATAAGGCTTTCTGTCACGTATTGTCGCAGCTGACGAAACATGGTGTTGCCACTTTGAACCGGAAAGCAAACGTCAGAGCAAGCAGTGGAAACATGCGACTTCACCACCTGCAAAGAAATCGAAGGCCGTGCATACTAGTTCTGGTAAGGTCATGATGTCCTTCTTGTTTGACCACAAGGGCCCTTTGTTTGTCGAGTTCCTGGAACGGGGAACCACCATCAATGCCCAGCGTTATCAAGCCTCTTTACAGAACCTTAGACGTGCCATCAAGTCGAAACGCCGAGGCATGTTGTCTAATGGAGTTATCCTCCAGCGTGATAATGCCCGCCCACTCTCGACATTGCAACAGTTTCGGTGGGATACGCTGGAACATCCACCGTACAGTCCCGACCTCTCACCGTGTAACTTTCATGTGTTTGGACCATAGAAACAAGCTATTCGCGGACACCGATTCGCAACGGATCTGGATCCGACAGCAACCTACTAGCTTCTTCAAGGATGAAATCGACCGGCTGGCGTCGCAATGGGATAAATGTACCACCAGTTTTGGCAACTATTTTTTTGAGTTTGAGTTTGAATGCCCCATTTATGCGAATTCTATCGGAGCCAAGCGAATTCGAAGTAGACATATCGTTGGTCCTCTTATGCTGGGTGCATCCGTAACCAAGGCAGACGAGGTGTTTGGTGTTTCAAGAGGCAGCGTATCGAAAACTTATACAGCGTACCGCAAAAGCGACAAACTTCGTCCGCTAAGTCAAAATTCGGACGATAGTATGTGTTGAGTGATCGTGGCGGACGGTCGTTGAAGAGGTGTGGTGAGCGTACTGTAAGACCTTCCGTACACACACCATCAGATTATTTGACTTGTCGCTCTAACGAAGTAGGCGAGTGTCAGCAATATGTCTCGTGGTCTTATCGTGGCATGTTTATCTTCTGCCATTAGGTCAGGCGATAGAAGTGCCACTTGCACGCTTAGAGTAGCAGATTGACGGTGACCAACTTTAAACAGCACTTGATTAATTTTCACACACATTTATTGAAATAATAACAAGCATAAAAATTACTTAACTTGGTTCTGGATGCTATTTACAACTGACAATCTTAAGTTCCTTTGGTATTGGTACGTTAATCTTATTCTCACATACATCTCTGATTCTTGACAAAAGTGTCTATACATTTATCCTCATGGCTATGTACAGGAATATGATAATCTTATTAGGCGCAGACTGAAACTTGACTATAGACTGGTACAGACAAATTTGGACTGGCGCAGACAATTTCAGACTGATACAGACTGATGCAGACTGACTAATCGGAGGTCTGTACACTCGTTATAATACCTCGCGCGTTCATGTATCACTGCGCGAGTGTGATCCGCGAGGAGAAAAGGTTCTACGTTAGCAGCAATCTCATTGGCTGCGTTACATATTAATACGCGGATCGGCGGAAGCAGACTTTGGTCCGTCTCTATGGTAGCGCCATCCCGTAGTGTGGAGACGGACGAGCTCTGTGCCTGCGCTGTTGTGCTTAGCGGGGCACGCTCTAGTGGGAAACTTGTGTACGCGCTGACTACGCGGAAGTATGTACACAACAAGAGGATTGTGAGGAAAGAGGACGACAGCTGCAGAAGCCAACGCAGAACTGAATGTCGTACTCTCGAACCATGTCAGCGTAAGAGCAATACGAAGGGAGCTCCATAACAAGAGGACTGCAGGACGAGATGGAATTGCAAAATCACACATCAGTGATACATACACCCGTAGAAGGAAAACTTGGTCCCGAAGCTGTAAAACCTCGATTATGGAGCAGATGATTCTTGTTTCCCACTGTTTCCAATTTATGGCAGAGTATACGTCCCAAGAGTGAAACGTGGCGGCACTTCGGCGATGATTTCTGCAGCTGTCTCGTGGAATTGCATGGGTCATTAGGGTACTCTGCATGGTCACGTGACTGCCAACGATTATTTAACATTTTTGGCTGATCATATCCATCCTCTAGTCCAACGTTTCTTCATTATAGGTAATAAAAAATGTAAATGTCTTGTGACTAGGGCCTCCCGCCGGGTGCAAGTCTTTCGATTTGACGCCACTTCGGCGACTTGCGCATCGATGGAGATGAAATGATGATGATTAGGACAGCGCCGGCCGCGGTGGTCTAGCGGTTCTGGCGCTACAGTCCGGAACCGCGGGACTGCTACGGTCGCAGGTTCGAATCCTGCCTCGGGCATGGGTGTGTGTGATGCCCTTAGGTTAGTTAGGCTTAAGTAGTTCTAAGTTCTAGGGGACTTATGACCTAAGATGTTGAGTCCCATAGTGCTCAGAGCCATTTGAACCATTAGGACCACACAACACGCAGTCCCTGAGATGAGAAAATCTCCGACCCAGCCGGGAATCGAACCCGGGCCGTTAGCATAGACATTCTGTAACGTTGACCACTCAGCTACTGGGGGCGGACATTAATGATGATGATGTGTTCCAAGCCGACAGGGCATCTGTTCATACCGCTCACATCGTCAAGGACTGGATGAATATTCGTTTTTCCTGTGGTCACCACAGCCACCAGAGTTGATCCTAATAGTATTGAGCAGTTGTGATCTGCTTTGGAGAGGACAGTTGATGATCGCTATACACGTCTCTCATCGTTAGCAGTACGTACCACTATTTTGCAGGAAGAATGGTATAAGATTTCTTTAAAACCCTATAGGAACCATACAGGACCTGTATTTATCCAATCCGAGACGACTGGAATCTGATTTGAATGTCAACCAGTTTCCTACACTGCGTCCTGCATGGTAGTCTGTTTGTGGTGGTTCCAAATTTTTGTTCACACCCTATAAGCATCTCTGATGTTTGATAAGACGACTGCACGAAAACTAAAAAACATGCAGGAATACGAGACATATCGGTGGACACAGCATCTCTCCAAGCTTCGATTCGCAACACACATTCACAAAGGCTTGAGCTGTAGGATATGTAGTGCTTTTGCTCGACGAAAATCACAGCGTTCAGTTGTAATCTAACTGCACCTGTTGAAACGGAACATATTATCTTGCTGTATTTTCGCCATCTCGCCTCGAGACTCAATGGGTAATCAACGAGAGAGCGAGGTAATTGTACCAGTAACCACTGGCGCCAAGGTAACGTTTTGTTTCGTTGCGAAAAGCAAAACTCATCCCACCTTTATATCCCAAATCGTGAAGAAAAATTATTTTTGTCAAATCGAATCAATCTTTTTGAAACATCCTGTAGTTACTAGGGTTGGAACTTAAATAGTGGCAACTATTTATTCACAACCGATACAAAAGAGTTACATGTTTGCACCTGTTACTGTCCTTCAAAGTAGTCACCAGCGTTGTGTTGAGCGTAGTATACCGTTACCAGACCTTGTTCTGTTGATGGTGCGAATGGAGCGGTCTACTGCCTGTAGAATTTCTGGAACAGTTCTGAAGCGAATGCCACGAAGCGGTTCCTTTATCTTCGGAATAGAAGTCACAAGGGCTTAAGTCCGGGGAGTATGGTGGATGGTACAGTACTTCCCAGTCCCATCGACCGAACAGATCAGCCACAGCTTGCGCTGTATGCGCCCGCGCATTGTCGTGCAAAATGGTGGGTGGGTTGCGCAGAAAGGGTCGGCGCTGCTTTCGCAAAGCTGGTCGCAGGTGATGCTCCAAAACCGAACAGTAATACTGTGCATTGAGGGTCTGCCGTGGAAGAACGTAATGCGTTAGGGATAGCACCATCATAGCCGTACACGACACTGACCATAACTTTAGACCGTTCCATTCGCACCATCAACATCTGCTAACGGTATACGACGCCTTCCACATCGCTGGCAACGGGTTCTACACAACGCTGGTAACTACTTTGAAGGACAGTAGCAGGCGCATATATGTAACTCTTTTGTATCGGTTGTGAATAAATAGTTGCCACTATGTAAGTTCCAACCCTCGTATATTGTTTTCTCTTCAAAAAAATCTTTCTTTCGCTAACCATAGCCTTCTAGTAGTTAGAGTCTGTAGTAGTTAGAATCTTTTTATTTAGCTGGCTGTAGTTTCTAGCTGCTGTAATTGCTGTAGTTCGTGTTATGAAGTTTCTGTGAGGTAAATGACTTATGAAAAAGAATGGGATTTGCACTGTTGGGATTCGTGACTGATATGAGTTTACGCAATCAACAAGAGTTAGTTTTTTTGGAATTGTATTATTGTTAGGATTTCTTGCAATTCAGGGTAATTCTTTTGTGTTAATTATTGCAAGGCATGTTGTGAACGTATAGCAGTCAGATTGTGTTGGGCTTGTATATTGTGGGTAGTATATGAATTGGTTAAGTTTGAGTGGCCTTGTCAGGGAAAATTCTGTAGGTCAGTGTTTAATAAAGATTATTAAAAGGGTAGTTTCAACTTTTTATGCTCCATCGGAGACATGGGCATTGACGTGTATAGCTTGGAACGTATGGAAGGAAAAAAATGAGTGAGTGTTATGGAGTGGGGAATATTTTCGTGGTATCTCCTGAGTGATCTCGTCATTCCGGAATGCACAACGGATCAACAAAACATGCATCTATGATTGGGCACCACCTTCACCCCTGTATGCAGTTTGTTTTCCCTCGGCACAGTGGAATCTACCTGCAGGACACACTGCTCTCAGAGAACGTGTTTGGTTGGAAGATCACCAAGATGAATTTACCGTATTCCCCTGGCCACCGAACTTCAGAGATTTAGCCGGTCGGAGTGGCCGTGCGGTTCTAGGCGCTGCAGTCTGGAACCGAGCGACCGCTACGGTCGCAGGTTCGAATCCTGCCTCGGACATGGATGTGTGTGACGTCCTTAGGTTAGTTAGGTTTAAGTAGTTCTAAGTTCTAGGAGACTGATGACCTCAGAAGTTAAGTCGCATAATGCTCAGAGCCATTCAGAGATTTGGCTCTTTATGCCATGAATGTTAACCTAGAAAATTAGCGCGACTCGACAATGCACTGGAGTTGCCACGGCTAGATAACCTGTCGGTGCTTTTCTGAACCCCATTGCCCCTCTTCCTGCACGTCTCGCACTGCAAAATACGGTTGTTCAAGCTTTTGACAGATGGTCACATTAATGTGACTGGACCGTGTATGTTCAAGGATGCATTTCTCACCGTGTTCCACATGTTAGTCCAACACCTATAATTACGACCCAGTGGTAACGAAAGGGCTCCAGACATATTCTCCCTTCCTCACTCACATCTCACAGTATGCAGCAAGAGTAGGAGCCATCATTTTTTCACGACAGCGTCTTGTCGGCTATAGTAGCGAGGACTGGTAGCTTACACAATTCTCGGAAGTTGGTTTGACCTGCGGCAGTCAGCTGCACGCAGCACTCAGACCAGTAGATATTTCCTGGAGGTATTTCAAGCCACGTGCTTTGATATGTGGCGGTATTGCAATCCAGACAGGATGCCGCATCCCTTCAGAGCCAGACCGCATTCCTCGTGGCGCAGCAGATTACGCTGGCGGCCCGAGTCTTTAACACCAGATGCGACATGGCGCAGCTGTCGCGCCTCCATCAGCTGCAGTGGTCGCCGCAGACGGTCCCAGCTGACTTCCCGAACAAACGAGCGACGTTGGGGGTCGCAGTTACCGGGACAGCCACGCCCTGGCTGCCGCCTAACGCGCTTTTAATTACGGGCCCTCTCAGAGACCGGCCCCACCTTGCCGCAATAAATACCGATAGCGCGCCGAATTGACTAACAGCCCTCAGGAGTTTCCATTTTCCTCCCCCTTCACGTTCGTTATGCTATCTCGCAGCACAACCCTGGCCTCCCTCCTCATTTTCGTCTCTCTCATTCGCGGTATCCTCCTCCTCGTTCAACACTTTCCCGCTCTCTCACTCTCTCTCTCTCTCTCTCTCTCTCTCTCTCTCTCGTTCTTCCTGCAGCAGCGCAGCTACACCGGTAATTAATTTAAGGGCTGGGGTGGGATTTGGGTCAACAGGATCGCTGATGTAATCTCTTCAGAGATTCCCACTCCCACCCCCTCCCGCCCACCGTTTCCGCCGATTAAGTGCAGAAGCGGGGGCAATCTGCGCCCTGAGACTCAGACAAGATGTCGCCGCCTCATTCGTTACCGCAGTATTATAAAACGCTGTGTTTCCTCCAGGCTGGCAGTCAGTTCGAACTAAATGAAAGAGCTACTGAAATAAAGCGGGGTTCTTCACTACTGGCGACATCTAACTTCTCACTTGGCAACATCTAACTTCTCACTGAGTGTGTGTTAATCTCCAAACCGATTGAGACATCATTTCCATAAACCTCTGTACCTCGATGACAGAAAACGAGGAGAAATGTAAAGTTAGTTTAAATGTAAACTTACTTTCACGCAGACTACAACGTTTTCTACTTTTTTTATACTGTTTCTAGTGACTCTTGCAGAATTTGAACTCTATAACTCAGACGACACTGAATTCGGTGAAAGGTTGGGGTTTGAACTAAATCAGAAGCTTTTCGTGATAGTAGGCTGAACACGCAGTAACAGTGTGAAAAGATGAGATGTAACAGAGAATGGATAAGGAGTTTAATTATTGGCAAACCACATCAAAAATAGACTGATGTTATTGGCCCAAATGCTAATATATCCCGAAAATTGTGGTTTACGTCTTCTAGAAAACGTAAAATCAGGCTAAAATTGAAATAGAGAATGGTTATAATTAAACTTTTGCTGCTTGAGCCAGTGTAGACGGTACTGATAGCCAACTTTCTAGTAATCATGGTCAGGCGGTATGCTGCAGGTTTTGCTTTCTCTGTTACCAATGTTAGTGTAATGACTGGAAGTTAGACGCCGCTACTGGCATGGCAACGTAGTGTTGGTACTCAAACATCAGTGTACGTTATGTTTGCGCACAGTCAACATGGATCTCTCAGAGGAGAGCAGGGCTTTACTCGTAAAGCTGTTTAATTATAACAACAATACTACTGCAGCTCTTCGCTAGTACTGACCTATGAAAAGAATACGTAGAGGCCCTCCTTCCACACCGGGGTTGAACAACATGGTTCAGTAGTTCGAATTAACTGGTGATCTGGGGACTGATCCTTTGTGAGACCGACTGCCAAATGTGCCTCAAATTGTTTTGAAGAAGTTGCTGTTGCCATGGCTGAGAATGCTGACTCAATGTACCATCTTCAAACAATGTACGACCAATGTCACGTCTGAACATTCCATGATCCACCGTTCGATTAGTACCGCCAACAGTTGTGAAATGGTATCTTTAGAGGGGTTTCAGGCTGTCGTGACTGCATACGGCCCTCACATTGAGCAACGTTTGTAATCTAGAACGTAAATATGGTTGGCAATTAATAAGTCTTACGCTTTTATGTGGAAATTAAAATGTGTTTCTATCAATGGTTCATTCGTTATTTCCCTTCCGCATGTTCTTATACAGGGTGTTCACGAATATACGCAAATATTTTACTATGTTACTCTACAGGTAAAACCAAAGAAAAAAGTTAGTATAAACATAGGTCCGCAAATGTTTAGTTACGGAGTTACGGCTAATAAAAGATTCTGCCTGAAATTCAGCAACTTCGCTAATATGAGGCCATCGCAAAACTGAACGAGGCTAAAGTAAAGCACGATTTCCATTTATTTTGTTGTTATTGATATGGTGAATCTAATAAAACGTGTCCCAGAGGTATATCTACAATAGTTTCCCAGAACATGCAGAGAAGCAAAGACGTTATTTCGTAAAATTTTTAATTTGTTAACTACTTGGCCCAATTTGTTTTTTAATTCCAGACAATTGCACAAAGTTATCAGCAGAAGGTGTAGAGAGTTTAATTTTGGAAAAAATGATGGTAATAACGTTAACTGAAACTGTATGGATGTGTCAGATAATCTGCTTTTATTAATACCATAGCACACGAGAATTCATGTTAAACAGGAAAAAACAAAGCGCCTGTTAAGGAAGTTGTACAGTGCACATGCAATTTCACAATACATTCACAAGAAATGTTCAAAAATGTCTCCACCGAGTTCAACGCATTTCGTTCCACGTGTATGAACAGACTTTGTTGCTTTTTTCAGTATCACGGGGTTGTTCTTAATCGTACGTAATCCTATAGTACATGTTATAAATTAACTGTAGCCGTAGCATTACCATCACATTTGTCATAAATAACACCATATCAGCGTATTCCTCTGTAGTAAATTTGAAAGGCATCCATATTTCATAAATAATCTACAAAGTACAAGTTACTATGTGGTTTCACTTAAATACACTTTTGTTATTATCTTCCTTCACTGAACAATACAAAGAACAATTCGTTTCAAGGTTAGGAAACGACTGAAACAACTCACTAACGATTGCCAACAATGACATAAACGTTTCTACATTCTTAATGGAAAGTAAACAGATTTACTTGTAGAATGATCTTTGCTTCTCTTGATGACCTGGAAAACTACTGCAGATACACGTCTGGGACATGTTTTATTAGATTCGCCAGATCAATAACAACAAAATAAATGGAAATCGTGCTTTACTTTAACCTCGTACCGTTTTGCGATGGCTTCATAATAGCCAAGTTGCCACATTTCAGGAAAATCTTTTATTAGCCATAACTCAGTAACCAAGCACTTGCGGATCTATGCTTATAAGAAATTTTTCTTTATTTAGACTTGTAGAATACCATTTTAAAATATTTGCATATCTTCTTGAATCATCCTGTATATGTTCCCTCAAAGATTCATTGTCTTATGATCACTTGGTTTCCATGGGAGCCCCTAACCATTTGTCACAGAACCTAAATGCGACCTTTTAAAATAAGTAACCGCTGTATAGGTACAAAGAAGAACCGATAGCAAGAAGGCGATTCTTTCCTGAAGTCCACTCAGTATCAAATTGAGAAAGTGTTTGTAGTGATCTTTTCTCTGGTGATTTATCCTGCAGCCTCAAAATTCAAAAGTTTGATGACCTCAAAGTATGTTCCGGCAATGATATAGCTCTCCATTAACGAAAGGTTGATCTGCTTTAGAGTAATAGATTCTGAGGTAGCTGCTGTATTGGAGAAAAAGCGTAGGGGGTGAATAGATTAGCTGGTTGAATTACGTGGCCGAGAGTTTATTGGACTTTTACCTGTCTGTGGACATGGTGATCGAGTACACGATATGAAAAAAAAATCACAGTATGTTGATACAATAGCTCCATATTTAGCAATTACACACAACCACTCTCTCACAGAAAGATCCGTAACTAAAAACTGGAAAACTGCTCGAATCATACCAATACCCAAAAAGTGAAGTGGGAGTAATCCCCTTAATTACAGGCCCATATCACTAACGTCGACTTGCAGTAGGGTTTTGGAACATATACTGTGTTCGAACATTATGAAATACCTCGAAGAAAACGATTTATTGATACATAGTCAGCACGGATTCTGAAAATATCGTTCCTGTAAAACACAACTAGCTCTTTATACACATGAAGTAATGAGGGGATGTCAAATTGATTTCATATTTTTAGATTTCCAGAAGGCTTTCGACACCGTTCCTCACAAGCGTCTTCTAACCAAACTGCTTGCCTATGGCATATCGCGTCAGTTGTGCGACTGGATTCGTTATTTCCTGTCATAAAAGTCACAGTCCGCAGCAATAGGTGGAAAATCATCGATTAAAACAGAAGTAATATACGGCGTTCCCCAAGGAAGTGTTATAGGCTTTCTATTGTTCCTGATCGATATTAACGACATAGGAGACAGTCTGAGTAGCCGTTTTAGATTGTTTGCAGATGATGCTGTCATTTACCGTCTTGTAAAGTCTTCAGATGACCAAAGCGAATTGCAAAATGATTTAGATAAGATATCTGTATGCTGCGAAAAGTGGCAATTGACCCTGAATAAAGAAAAGTGTGAAGTTATTCACATGAGTACTAAAAGAAATTCGCTAAATTTCCATTACGCGAAGTGACACACAAATCTGAAGGCTGTAAGTTCAACTAAATAGTTAGGGATTACAATTACAAATAACCTAAATTGGAATGATCACATAGATAATGTTGTGGGTGCCAAGGATGGTTCAAATGGCTCTGAGCACTATGGGACTTAACTTCTAAGGTCATCAGTCCCCTAGAACTTAGAACTACTTAAACCTAACTAACCTAAGGACATCACACACATCCATGCCCGAGGCAGGATTCGAACCTGCGACCGTAGCGGTCACGCAGTTCCAGACTGAAGCGCCTAGAACCGCACGGCCACATCGGCCGGCCAAGCCAAGGACTACGATTCATTGGCAGAACACTTAAAAGGTGCAACAGGTCTACTGAAGAGACTGCTTATACCACGCTTGTCCGCCCTATCCTGCAGTATTACTGTGCGGTGTGGGATCCGCATCAGGTGGGACTGACGACTGACATCGAAAAAGTACAAAGAAGGGCAGCTCGTTTTGTATTATCGCGAAATTGGGGAGATAGTGCCACACACATGACACGTGATTTGGAGTGGTAATCATTAAAGCAAGGGCATTTTCGTTGCGACGCGATCTTCTCATGAAATTTCAGTCACCAGTTTTCCTCCTACGATTGCGAAAACATTCAGTTGGCACCCACCTACATAGGGAGAAATGATCATCAAAATAAGAGAAATCAGGCTCGTACAGTGCTCGTTTTTCCCGCCCGCCGTTCGAGAGTGGAACGGTAGTCAGCTTGAAGGTGGTTCATTGAACCCTCTGCCAGGCACTTTATTGTGAATAGCAGAGTAATCGCGTAGATGTAGATGTAGCCACGTAATGGGTGCTCTAAACACAAAAAATTCCGTCTCCAAGCTCGCTCACGCATTGCTTTTTGCCGGTATCATTGTGAAAGCGCGCTGTGACTATCTCCCCTTACGGAATACCAACGTCAGGAAGTTCATATTCAAAGGGAAACAATGTAAATAACCCCTCTCGACATAAAATTGTAACTGTGCCCTAATGTGTACTGTATTTGGTGCACAGTAATATTGTATCAATATAGCGTGTGAAAGGGCCAAGGGCAAGAACGACACAATATTAATACGCAATACTTACGCACTGAAGGCGTCCGATAGAAGTGTGCCTTCGTAGCGAGATGTCGGCTCTCGATGAAGTAAGATTCGCATGTATTGCGAGAGCGGTCTCTTAAATGCTGCAGAAAGAAAAGGAAGAGGAAGTGACGATGGCCAAAACAGCGGCATGGAAGGCGTTCTATACAAGACCATACTAACGTGCTAAGAACTTTCAGCAGAGCCAGATGACTTGGAATTATTCAATGGTTTTTCAACGAAATGGACAAATGCGTTACACCTTGTGTTCACAGAAGATACACTGCTCATATACGCGTCGGATTTTGCTTCCCAGAATGCTGAAAACCATCTATTAACCTAGAGATAGTAAGATACCTTATTGTAGACATTCGTAGGTGGTACTGTTTTGTACACTCCTGGAAATTGAAATAAGAACACCGTGAATTCATTGTCCCAGGAAGGGGAAACTTTATTGACACATTCCTGGGGTCAGATACATCACATGATCACACTGACAGAACCACAGGCACATAGACACAGGCAACAGAGCATGCACAATGTCGGCACTAGTACAGTGTATATCCACCTTTCGCAGCAATGCAGGCTGCTATTCTCCCATGGAGACGATCGTAGAGATGCTGGATGTAGTCCTGTGGAACGGCTTGCCATGCCATTTCCACCTGGCGCCTCAGTTGGACCAGCGTTCGTGCTGGACGTGCAGACCGCGTGAGACGACGCTTCATCCAGTCCCAAACATGCTCCATGGGGGACAGATCCGGAGATCTTGCTGGCCAGGGTAGTTGACTTACACCTTCTAGAGCAAGTTGGGTGGCACGGGATACATGCGGACGTGCATTGTCCTGTTGGAACAGCAAGTTCCCTTGCCGGTCTAGGAATGGTAGAACGATGGGTTCGATGACGGTTTGGATGTACCGTGCACTATTCAGTGTCCCCTCGACGATCACCAGTGGTGTACGGCCAGTGTAGGAGATCGCTCCCCACACCATGATGCCGGGTGTTGGCCCTGTGTGCCTCGGTCGTATGCAGTCCTGATTGTGGCGCTCACCTGCACGGCGCCAAACACGCATACGACCATCATTGGCACCAAGGCAGAAGCGACTCTCATCGCTGAAGACGACACGTCTCCATTCGTCCCTCCATTCACGCCTGTCGCGACACCACTGGAGGCGGGCTGCACGATGTTGGGGCGTGAGCGGAAGACGGCCTAACGGTGTGCGGGACCGTAGCCCAGCTTCATGGAGACGGTTGCGAATGGTCCTCGCCGATACCCCAGGAGCAACAGTGTCCCTAATTTGCTGGGAAGTGGCGGTGCGGTCCCCTACGGCACTGCGTAGGATCCTACGGTCTTGGCGTGCATCCGTGCGTCGCTGCGGTCCGGTCCCAGGTCGACGGGCACGTGCACCTTCCGCCGACCACTGGCGACAACATCGATGTACTGTGGAGACCTCACGCCCCACGTGTTGAGCAATTCGGCGGTACGTCCACCCGGCCTCCCGCATGCCCACTATACGCCCTCGCTCAAAGTCCGTCAACTGCACATACGGTTCACGTCCACGCTGTCGCGGCATGCTACCAGTGTTAAAGACTGCGATGGAGCTCCGTATGCTACGGCAAACTGGCTGACACTGACGGCGGCGGTGCACAAATGCTGCGCAGCTAGCGCCATTCGACGGCCAACACCGCGGTTCCTGGTGTGTCCGCTGTGCCGTGCGTGTGATCATTGCTTGTACAGCCCTCTCGCAGTGTCCGGAGCAAGTATGGTGGGTCTGACACACCGGTGTCAATGTGTTCTTTTTTCCATTTCCAGGAGTGTATTTTTGCAATGCTCAATTCAAGCTTGTGAAACGAAAAAATAAGAAGTTGCAGTGTTACTTCCCTTCACTTAAACACCACTATCGAATGTTTGTGCAACTAAATACTAGGTAAGTATCACATATGTAATCAAACTATTCCCCTGAATGCACTTCAGCTGTTGATTTCTTTCATCTGTCTGACCCGACGTATTCGTATTCATACGGCATCAGTGTCCGCAAATCGCGAAGTTTTGGCAGGAAACTGCGTGTGTTCAGCAACATCACCCTCGCAGACAAGGGCCATATATAGACCCAGTGTTAGTATTTTTAAAGCACTATAATTTCCTTCAGTATATGGCGCAGTCCGTCAGTACCGCTCTCTGATCATCTATCGCATTGCGCAATAAATACTGAGTGTTTGGGGGGGCCCTTAAACTGGATAAACAGGGAAATGTTCTGCAAATCATTCATCGGTTCATTTCTAGATAGCGAAGATTTCACAGCCGTAATATGCCAGACCACCTCTTCCCTACTGCACCCAGAAGCCACTGCCCATCATGTGCTTCTTGATGTTGGGAGACTGAAAAATAGTTGCCTGTATTGGTGAGTTGCGAAACACGTTGTTTCGTGCCGACTGCAAGTAATAAATAAGTCGAAAGCCAAATGCGGTGGTGCGTATTACTTCCCAACGCGGTTGTGATAGGCTATCTTTGTATTGGGGGAATTTAAAAGAGATGGAATGGGGCACTGCTATGTCTGCTGACGTATCTCAGCTCCGAACGGTACAGTATAGGAAACGTTGGCTCTGCGGTTTGATGCTGGGACCAGTTTAACGTTTCAAAACCAGGTCCCAACTAACGCAACGGCCGTGGCGTTCCTGTCTCACTATCAGGATGCGTGCGTGGTGTATGCAGATGGGTCCAAGTCTAGTGACGGCGCTGGATGTGCTTGCTTACTGGGTATCTCAAAGCAAACGACAAGGCCTACAGAAGTTGGATCCACACTCCACCGTGATAACAGTCGCGTTGATCTCAGGTGGTATGTCAGGCCAACAACTGGTCATAACAGCTCTAACAACTCCATAGGGCAGCAACTATAGACGTTGCGTTTCGGGTGGAAAAAAAATTATCGTAACATCGTGATGGTATGGATGAAAGGCCACTTTGAGAAAGGAACAAGAAGATGTCCTAGCTTAATAGTGGAGGACATCTACAATCAAAGGCATTCACTATGCAGTAATCCATCCCACGAGTCCAATAGTACCACGGTATAATAAGGCACAAACATCAAGGAGCTTCCTGACAGTTACAGAATGGCTGAAATTTCTTCATTTAAAGTTCAACAAACACCTCTATAGCTCAACTTAGTACCCCTCCTCTATGTGTTTGCGGATAGGGAAAAAGATCCAAACCATATATTTACTTAATCACATAAACTAACTTGCAAGTAATCTCCACACCCTTAGTCATCAGTTCCCAAGTAGCTTTCGAACCTTGTTAGCATCCAACGATACAGTAACGTATAAAATATTGTATGAGTTCGTCAAAAGTGCCAACATCCTGATATAGCTCCTTGCGCTGCTAATCTAATGCTCTTGGTAATCAGAATTCAAGGGGAAGACTAAAGCACAATTGAATGACTATATTCCCAAGTGCTTAAGGGATGGTCAACCAGTAAATGTATGTCACTGTGTACCTCCTATATCTATGTGTCTGAATACTGGCCTATCTGTATGTATGGCTGTCATACCCAAATCCAGTTCTTGTCTACTGTTCTCATGGTCTGTAGGATGGTACTTATAGATCTGCACAAATATTCAATTATCTATCCGCAGCTTTTGAAAGAATTTTGACAGGACATATATAAGCACGTTTAATAGTTAATTCATATATGTAGTTCTTAACATGGGCTGAATTTGGAGTATCGCAAATGTGTACCAACGACGACTTATCATTTCGTATTGTGTTAGCTGTGGGATTCTTGTAGCATACTGCCTCTGTGTATTCTGTGTTACAATTCCGTCTTGTTCACTCATTCCACTACACTGTGGATGTGAAAATTTGTTTTATGTCGAAATTTGTCTTTTGTTGAGCCTATGTAACTTTGTAGCAGGCAGGATATACCTTAAAGTAATTTATACTCTGAATTGGCAAAACAGACTCTAGTATAATACACTCCTGGAAATGGAAAAAAGAACACATTGACACCGGTGTGTCAGACCCACCATACTTGCTCCGGACACTGCGAGAGGGCTGTACAAGCAATGATCACACGCACGGCACAGCGGACACACCAGAAACCGCGGTGTTGGCCGTCGAATGGCGCTAACTGCGCAGCATTTGTGCACCGCCGCCGTCAGTGTCAGCCAGTTTGCTGTGGCATACGGAGCTCCATCGCACTCTTTAACACAGGTAGCATGCCGCGACAGCGTGGACGTGAACCGTATGTGCAGTTGACGGACTTTGAGCGAGGGCATATAGTGGGCATGCGGGAGGCCGGGTGGACGTACCGCCGAATTGCTCAACACGTGGGGCGTGAGGTCTCCACAGTACATCGATGTTGTCGCCAGTGGTCGGCGGAAGGTGCACGTGCCCGTCGACCTGGGACCGGACCGCAGCGACGCACGGATGCACGCCAAGACCGTAGGATACTACGCAGTGCCGTAGGGGACCGCACCGCCACTTCCCAGCAAATTAGGGACACTGTTGCTCCTGGGGTATCGGCGAGGACCATTCGCAACCGTCTCCATGAAGCTGGGCTACGGTCCCGCACACCGTTAGGCCGTCTTCCGCTCACGCCCCAACATTGTGCAGCCCGCCTCCAGTGGTGTCGCGACAGGCGTGAATGGAGGGACGAATGGAGACGTGTCGTCTTCAGCGATGAGAGTCGCTTCTGCCTTGGTGCCAATGATGGTCGTATGCGTGTTTGTCGCCGTGCAGGTGAGCGCCACAATCAGGACTGCATACGACCGAGGCACACAGGGCCAACACCCGGCATCATGGTGTGGGGAGCGATCTCCTACACTGGCCGTACACCACTGGTGATCGTCGAGGGGACACTGAATAGTGCACGGTACATCCAAACCGTCATCGAACCCATCGTTCTACCATTCCTAGACCGGCAAGGGAACTTGCTGTTCCAACAGGACAATGCACGTCCGCATGTATCCCGTGCCACCCAACGTGCTCTAGAAGGTGTAAGTCAACTACCCTGGCCAGCAAGATCTCCGGATCTGTCCCCCATTGAGCATGTTTGGGACTGGATGAAGCGTCGTCTCACGCGGTCTGCACGTCCAGCACGAACGCTGGTCCAACTGAGGCGCCAGGTGGAAATGGCATGGCAAGCCGTTCCACAGGACTACATCCAGCATCTCTACGATCGTCTCCATGGGAGAATAGCAGCCTGCATTGCTGCGAAAGGTGGATATACACTGTACTAGTGCCGACATTGTGCATGCTCTGTTGCCTGTGTCTATGTGCCTGTGGTTCTGTCAGTGTGATCATGTAATGTATCTGACCCCAGGAATGTGTCAATAAAGTTTCCCCTTCCTGGGACAATGAATTCACGGTGTTCTTATTTCAATTTCCAGGAGTGTATTTCCAATGTTGAGATGGCTCTACGGGCACATTCCGAAAGCAAAAAAAAAAAAAAGAACCACAAAACAATCTATTATTACGCTATGTGACCAAAACGATGCTCTTTTGTATAATATTGTTTGTTGCAATAGATCTATTTCCCTGTGATTGCCACCTCCAGATTATCTGTGGAAAATACATAGTGTGGTACAATATTCCAGATTCTGAACATGATAATTTAAGGTATTGTAGAATTACGGATTTCGATATCGATAATTATGGTCTCGATATCAATGTGACGTTCATGTCTCAGTTGTTGTCACACTAGTGTGTAAGTTATCTCCTTTGACGTTGATGGAGCTAAGAGGTGTTAAACTTTTGAGGGAGCAGTTATTTGTGAATTTGTCTAATTGTGAAAGTTTATCTCATAATGACAGTTGAATCCACACAGTTATATGGTTACAGGCTTTTTGCTTCTATGGTATTCCGCTGGTCATATCTTTGTTCATAACAGCTATATTATATTTCTTGTATGAATCGTGTTTAAGCGGTTCAACGCACATATGTTATTTAAGCCTATTGGTTTTTAGAAACTGGCTATGCAACGTAGTGTTGTAGTGCACGAGGCTTTTGATAGTTTCTAGATATTGTTTTGTTCTTCAGCGTTTACTTTCACGGTAATATCCCTGATGCGTTAACAGATGCCTATTTTTCTGTTCTTTATTCTTGGCAATATTTCCCAATTCCCTTTCATCGCTGATATTTCTTATCTAGTTAACCCACTCAAATTTCAACGGCCTTCAATAGCATCACTTATTAAACGGCTGGTGTTCGGTTTTCCCACAATAGCATAATTTGCTTATATAGAATTCTGTTCTCATAGCGTACATTCTCAGAACTTTCTTTCAATTTAAGATCTACGGTTCATACGAAAATACTTCTTTATGCTAGGAATGTCTTCTTTGCGTATGCTAGTCTGCTTGTGATAACTTCCTTGCTTCGTCTTTCATGTGTGGGTTTTGGTTCTAAGACAGCAGAAATCTTTCAGTTTGTGAAAGATTGCGATCCCAAATTTGATGTTAAGTTTATTGCAAATGTCACTTCTTGTACACCTCATAACCTCAGTCTTTTTTTTGGTGTTCACTAAATCTCCGTTCTTTTTTCATTAGACTGTTCATTCCATTCAAGAGTTCATGTAATAATTCGCAAGTTTCTCTGAGGATAGCAGTGTCATCAGCGCATCTTATTAATCTATTTTCACCCCGAATTTTAATCAAAATCTTGAAATATTTTTTTTATTTCTGTCGTTGATTCTTTGATGTACATACTGATGAAGACTGGCGGAAGACTCTATCCGAATTCCCCCCCCCCCCCCCAATTTATTTCGAGAACTTTTTTCTTACTACGGTCCTACCGTTTTTTCTTGTTTCTTGTACATATTTTGTAATAGCGTTTTTCCTTACAAATTATTTCTACTTTTCTGCGGATTCCAAGCATCTTGCACCATCATACATTGTCGGACGTTTTCTAATTCGGCAAATCCTATGAAGGAGGCTTAACTTCTCTCAGGTGTTTTCTCCACTGTCTCTTTGATGCCCTTACCTGTCGTTAAGCCAAACTGCTCCTCAATTTTCGTTTTACTTCTGCTGGATGTTGTTCTTGTCAGTAGCTGAGATCTATGAGCTGTTAAACTGATCGTGTGATTTCCCATTTATCTGCCCTTGCTATGTTCGGGATTTTGTCGATGTCATTTTACCGAAGTCAAATGGTATTTCTCTGATCTCACAGATTCTGCACATCAACTTCAACAGTCGATAAGTTGCCACTCCTCCAAACCGTTTTAGAAATTTGATGGCGCGCCTTACCAAGATCTGTTAAAATCTTACTAATACTGGGTCCGCACATATACCAATTCGACTCTAATTTCTTTCCCTGTCACGTCAGCAGACACTTATTTCCCTCTAGTAGAGATCTTCAGTCCACTCTTTCGACCTATTTGTTCCCTCATATGCGTTAAATCGTGGAATTCAGTTTGCACTATTAATAGTGACACATTTCCGTTTTACTTCTCTCTGAATCAATCCTTCAACGACCAATTCCTTTCCGATCTTCCTCGCATTTTTCCTGTAGCCGCTTCGCTTTTACCTCCTGCGCTTACATTTTATTGCAAAAGATTTACATATGCCTTTTTTCTCGTCTTTGTTTGAATATTTTTGTGCCAGTTTAATTTATGTTTTAATAGAATCATTTCATCTGTTATCGATGATTTATTCGTAGCGAGCTTCCTGGTACCTGTATTTGTCTGTACAACTTCTGTTATTGCCCTTTCTAGATGGGTTTCTCCGTTCCTCAACTGACGTGCGTGCACTCAGCCCTCGTGAGGCAAACTGAGGAGCTATTGAGAAATAGTGGTTCTGGTCTCGTAAACTGGCAGACGGCCGGAGAGCGGTGTGCTGACCACATGCTGCTCCATATCCGCATCCAGGGATACCTGTGAGTGAAGATCACACATTGGCCGGTCGGTACCGTTGGGCCTTCACAGCCCGTTCGGGCGGAGTTTAGTTTATCCACACAATTACTTTAACCACTATTTTTACGACCTATTCGAGGCGTATTATTGTAACCCCTAACACTCTGACTAGAAAAGCCAAAATTTCATGAAAGTGATGGTGCACCGACCACACGGTTCCCAGTATAATTAACGAAAAGTACAAAAGAAAATTTTCGCGATAGTTTAAAGAATGTGTACAGAGTAGATATTTTTCGATGGGAAAAAGAGACAAATTGATTAAACATTTTGAAATTTTTGGACTACAATAATGGTAGCTAAAACATACTTTAAGTAAAATTTACCGCTGTTGCTCTTCATTCACTGATTGTGGCAAAAAGTGGAAAATTGACAAAATCCCACGTTCAGCAGTATCGGCAGACAGTTTATTGACATTTTATTTAACAGTAATTCGTCGTATCCGGGGACTGAGCCCTCCTCGCTACTGTAATGAGCAGCTTCAAAAAATGGCTCAAATGGCTCTGAGCACTAAGGGACTCAACTGCTGTGGTCACCAGTCCCCTAGAACTTAGAACTACTTAAACCTAACTAACCTAAGGACATCACACACACCCATGCCCGAGGCAGGATTCGAACCTGCGACCGTAGCAGCAGCGCGGCTCCGGACTGGAGCGCCTAGAACCGCACGGCCACCGCGGCCGGCCTAATGAGCAGCTTCACGGTTTATGATTGCCTGATATGAATATTTGTGTTATTATGATTGTATCGCTTTATTATCCTTGTAAGAGGTCCGAGCAGATGTAATTTCGATGTATTGCTCATGCCCTGCCTGCGATATGCAAGGTCTCTGACCAGAGAGCAGTGTTGACTGCAGTACGAACTGTGTAGCTGTAGCAGTAAGTTGTCGCTAGTCTGGAGTCTGCTCTGGTCTGGTATGGTGTATCGTGTTGGCTGGCCGGTCGCGGTGCAGCGATGCCGGAGCCTGAGTATTATTGTATAAGGTAAAAAAGCAGCCTCGTGCATATGTAGTAATGTTATCTCAAGTCGCATGTAAATGTTTTAAAACTCTCGTAATAATAATCTTCCTCATAAAAAGTAACTTTTAACAACCATTCATTTCAATTTAAAGAATTTACTAATTTCTCCCATCCATGACCATCCCGATTATTGCAATAGAAAAATCAGTTGCTTCTTTTCATAAATGACAGATAGGACGGCCAGCATTGCACAGAGCTGTGCCGGAAAAATTTATTGTAAGAGCAGATATATCCGGCGACTTCATTGAGGTAAGAATTTTTCCTTTTTTCATTCAGAATGATCTTTCAGGGCCATGACGCAGCACTGCTGTCGTCCAAAATTTACCAGGTTAAATTCACAGTGAATTATTGAAAAGTCATAAGTGAACGACAATTTAATTGAGAGGTTACTTACATTGTTTTATAACCAGGTTACTGAATTTTTTTTTATTGGGACGTTACACTGAATGAGAACGACATAATTATAATTTTTACTGTTGAGAGGTTTAGGAATTTTTCTGTTGTGAGGTTACGCTAAATGTGAATGAATTTTGAGCTTGGATAAAATCAGAAAGAATTTCGTGTGGAGGTTAATGTGAAAAGAATTTTGTAGGGAGGTTGCAAATAAGAAACAATTTTGTTTTGAAGTTACACTAAAATTAGAATCTTATCCATAATATTAATTATTATTTTTGTGGGGAGGTTACATCCTGGTATGTGACCTCGTTTGCTTTCACAGTATCGTGAGCACAGTTTAATACCTCCTGTACAGTCAGTACCGAAGCCTCTACCAAATGCAGACCAAGCGCCATATATCGATGAGAAATTATAGTTTCAGTGAACCGTGTTGACTTCGGCAGGAACTTCCTAATCTGGCGGAAAATTGCTCGGCATAGCGCCAAATAAGAAAAGGTAAACGCAACAACGGAAATTAAAATAGACTGTAACTGCTAGCTATGTACTGGTAAGTCATGACATCCGTTCGCGTAATCAAAGACGGCTAACTCTTGCGCGAATGAATTTTCTGCGTTTTTCATAACTGTATCTGCCCTATAATAAACGTACACTCATTGTCTTAGGCAACGGCCTTGCCGCAGTGGATACACCGGTTCCCGTGAGATCACCGAAGCTAAGCGCTGTCGGGCACTTGGATGGATGACCATCTAGCCGCCATGCGCTGTTGCCATTTTTCGGGGTGCACTCAGCCTCGTGATGCCAATTGAGGAGCTACTCGACCCAATAGTAGCGGCTCCGGTCAAAGAAAACCATCATAACGACCGGGAGTGCGGTGTGCTGACTACACGCCCCTCCTATCCGCATTCTCAACTGAGGATGATACGGCGGTCGGATGGTCCCGATGGTCCATGTGTGGCCTGAAGACGGAGCGCATTGTCTTACACCCGTAATGTAAGTCTCTAGGTCTACGTGATTACTCTGCTGTTCACAATAAAGTGCCTAGCAAAGGGTTCATCGAACGATCTTCAAGTTGCCTGTCTACCGTTCCACTCTCAAACGGAGCGCGGGAAAAAACGAGGACTTATACTTTTCTGTGCGAGCCCTGGTTTCTCTTATTTTATCGTGACGATCATTTTTCCTTATGTAGGTTGATGCCAACAGAATGTTTTCACAATCGGAGGAAAAAACTGGTGATTGAAATTTCATGAGAAGATCACGTCGTAACGAAAAACGCCTTTGTTTCAATGATTGCCACTCCAAATCACGTATCATGTCTTTGACACTATCTCCCAATTTCGCCATAATACAAAACGAGCTGCCCTTCTTTGTACTTTATCGATGTCATCCGTCAGTCCCACCTCATGCAAATCCCACACCGCACTTTAATACTGCGGGATAGGGCGGACAAGCGTGGTGTAAGCAATCTCTTCAGTAGACCTGTAGCGCCTTTTAAGTGTTCTGCCCATGAATCGTAGTCCTTGGCTTGCTCTACCCACAACATTATCTATGTGATCACCAATTTAGGTTATTTGTAACTGTAATCCCTATGTGTTTAGTTGAATTTACACCCTTCAGATTTGTGTGACTTATCGCGTAATCGAAATTTAACGGATTTCTTTTAGTGCTCATGTGAATAATTTCACGCTTTTCTTTATTCAGGGTCAATTGCCACTATTCACACCATACAGATATCTTATCTGAATCATTTTGCAATTAGTTTTGGTCATCTGATGAGTTTACAAGACGGTAAATGACAGGATCATCTGCAAATAATCTAAGATTGTCTCCTATGTCGTTAACATAGATAAGGAACAATAAAGGGCCTGTAACACTTCCTTGGGTACGCCGGATATTAGTGCTGCTTTACTCGCTCACTTTCCGTCTATTACTATGAACTCTGACCTTTCTGACAGGAGATCACGAATGCAGTCGTACGACTGAGGCGATATTTCATAGGCACGCGGTTTGGTTAGAAGACGCTTGTGAGGAACGGTATCGAAAACCTCCTGGAAAGCCGGCCGCGGTGGCCATGCGGTTCGAGGCGCTCCAGTCCGGAGCCGCGCTGCTGCTGCGGTCGCCGGTTCGAATCCTGCCTCGGGCATGGGTGTGTGTGATGTCCTTAGGTTAGTTAGGTTTAAGTAGCTCTAAGTTCTAGGGGACTGATGACCACAGCAGTTGAGTCCCATAGTGATCAGAGTCATTTGAACCTTCTGGAAATCTAAAAATATGAAATAAATTTGACATCCCCTCTCGATAGCACTCATTACTTCATGAGTACGAAGAGCTAGTTACGTTTCACAAGAACGATATTTACTGAATCCTTGCTGAGTATGTGTTCATAAATCGTTTTCTTCGAGATGTGTGTGTGTGAATTCCTAAGGGATCAAACTGCTGAGGTCATAGGTCGCTAGACTTACACACTACTTAAACTAAGTTAAACTAACTTATGCTAAGAACAACACACACACCCATGACCGAGGGAGGACTCGAACCTCCGACTTGAGGGACCGTGTAATCCGTTACATGGCGCCTCAAACCAAGCGGTCAGTCCGCGCGACTTTATTCATAATGCTCGAACACAGTATATGTTCCAAAAGCCTACTGCAAATCGACATCAGTGATATAGGCATGTAATTCAGCGGATTATGCCTATTTCCCTTTTTGGCTACTGGTGTGCCTTGAGCGGTTCCCCAGTCTTTAGGTACGGTTCTTTCTATGAGCGAGCGGTTGTATATTCTTGCAAAATTTGGAGCTATTGTGTCAGGATACTGTGAAAGGAACCTGACTGGTATACACTCTAGACCGGAGACCTTGCCTTTATTAAGTGATTTAAGCTGCTTTGCTACACCGAGGATATCTACTTCTATGTTTCTCATTTTGGCAGTTGTTCTTGACTGGAATTCAGGGAAGTGTTTCTAGCATTTTTGTAGGCTTTGTTTATGAATGCTTCAGCAATAAACAGCGTATTTCGACTACATCACAGTACTCAGACTTATCCAAGCGGGAAAAATTTTATAATGCCCTGAAGTTTATTTAGGAGCTAATTACAAATGTATAGCATTAATGTATTTAATTAAACGCACTGTCATACGGAGCTTGTGTTCTTATATACGTGTTACTGATACTGCTCATAAATCCATTTCAACTGTATTGAACTTTTTTGTTACATTCTTCTGTTAACCACTAATGGGGCACAGCGTGCATAAGATGAGGACAATTCATCTCGTTTATCTACAATAAAGGCCGCAATTCGTTAAGTGGTCTTTAAGTTAGTAATACCTAAGAATCGTAAGCTTAAAGTACAATGGATATGCAGCTGAGAGAGGTATTTTTTTCTAATTTCAGTGTCTTCCTTAATATTATTTATGTCTTCCTTTCTTCTCGACATCCAATGTTAATGCTTCCGGGGCATTTAATATTTATTGACACAGTAATATCAAGCGTTATTTCTCGTTTTTAATTGTAATAAACGTCAGAGCACACTTTAAAAGTGAATATTATATCAGATGTACCGTTTTCACTACCTCCTGACAAATATTTCGCACGTTATAAACCGCAGAACGTATTTGTCACCATCTGCTGCATTTCGAAGGGGATATCATCAAAATTAGTGCTTTCTTAGCAAGAATTGGCGCGCCCTTTCGATATTATTTGTATCTGCTCAAAATAACTATTATTAGCATAATCTAACATCCCTATGCAATAAGAAGTTTATATCAAAATCTTCAAACGAAAATTTGATAGTTACTTTAGGAAGGAGGTAGTATTTAGCTAATGAAGAATTACTTTTACGACATTAATTACAGTAATTGTTTACTTAAGTAGCGTAGAGTTCGCTTGCCATTTCATAACTTATTTTCAATGTACAAGGAAGGAGGATCTGCCGCACCTGACTTTCTCACAGAAAAACAAGCACTTATTACTGAAAATGACATCCATGGACGCCAGGTAAATCAATAACATTAGACATATCTGACTTCGATCTCGAAATAACGAGGGAGCAATAAAAAGCTTGTCAGTTCTTTCATTGCCGTTTATCTTTTGAAAACGAACTTCCGATTTTTTATGGTGAAGCCTACTGGGAACTCTTACAATTGTATGAGTTAAAAAAAAACCACTGACACAAAAATTGTCTCCTGTTTTTGTTTATTTGAGCCGTACGTCCAGATAAGTAAACCAATTTAAGCAAAATGCGTTGACAGAAGTGGACACTATCAACAAATACCGTATTTCCACCGAATTTCTGAAGATATTACAGCAAATGCACTTAGTGAAGCGCGCATCTGTAGATCTTTTCCATCCACCGATATTTGTATTTTCTGCAACAACTGTGTTGTGTCAGTACTCTTTGGTATGTAGCGTACAAAGTAAATTTAATTTCTTAAGGGAAGTCATTTCGCTATTTAGATTATACCTTTATTTTGAAATAATAACTTTATTTAATTATTTAACAATTAGCTAATTTCACCTGCTTGGGCACTATCAAGCCACATCACAATAAACTCTGTTACCAGAATGAGATTTTCACTCTGTAGCGGAGTGTGCGCTGATATGAAACTCCCTGGCAGATTAAAACTGTGTGCCCGACCGAGACTCGAACTCGGGACCTTTGCCTTTCGCGGGCAAGTGCTCTACCATCTGAGTTACCGAAGCACGACTCACGCCCGGTCCTCACAGCTTTAGTTCTGCCAGTATCTCGTCTCCTACCTTCCAAACTTTACAGAAGCTCTGTAAAGAGCTTCGCTAGCTCAGACGGAAGAGCACTTGCCCGTGAAAGGCAAAGGTCCCGAGTTCGAGTCTCGGTCGGGCGCACAGTTTTAATCTGCCAGGAAGTTTCAAACTCTGTTACGTTTACAGCTTTTGACGACACAGTACGAGGTGCATTCACGTTCTAAGGCCTCCGATTTTTTTTTCTAATTAACTACTCACCCGAAATCGATGAAACTGGCGTTACTTCTCGACGTAAACGCTCTGCAGACGTACACATTTTTCACAATGCTGACGCCATGATTCCATGGGGCAGCGGCGAAGGCTTCTTTAGGAGTCTGTTTTGACCACTGGAAAATCGCTGAGGCAATAGCAGCACGGCTGGTGAATGTGCGGCCACGGAGAGTGTCTTTTATTGTTGGAAAAAGCCAAAAGTCACTAGGAGACAGGTCAGGTGAGTAGGGAACATGAGGAATCACTTCAAAGTTTTTATCACGAAGAAACTGTTGCGTAACGTTAGTTCGATGTGCGGGTGTGTTGTCTTGGTGAAACAGCACACGCGCAGCCCTTCCCGGACGTTTTTGTTGCAGTGCAGGAAGGAATTTGTTCTTCAAAACATTTTCGTACAAGGCACCTGTTACCGTAGTGCCCTTTGGAACGCAATGGGTAAGGATTACGCCCTCGCTGTCCCAGAACATGGACACCATCATTTTTTCAGCACTGGCGGTTACCCGAAATTTTTTTGGTGGCGGTGAATCTGTGTGCTTCCTTTGAGCTGACTGGCGCTTTGTTTCTGGATTGAAAAATGGCACCCACGTCTCATCCATTGTCACAACCGACGAAAAGAAAGTCCCATTCATGCTGTCGTTGCGCGTCAACATTGCCTGGCAACATGCCACATGGGCAGCCATGTGGTCGTCCGTCAGCATTCGTGGCACCTACCTGGATGACACTTTTCGCATTTTCAGGTCGTCATGCAGGATTGTGTGCACAGAACGCACAGAAATGCCAACTCTGGAGGCAATCTGTTCAACAGTCATTCGGCGATCCCCCAAAACAATTCTCTCCACTTTCTCGATTATGTCGTCAGACCGGCTTGTGCGAGCCCGAGGTTGTTTCGGTTTGTTGTCACACGATGTTCTGCCTTCATTAAACTGTCGCACCCACGAACGCACTTTCGACACATCCATAACTCCATCACCACATGTCTCCTTCAACTGTCGGTGAATTTCAATTGGTTTCACACCACGCAAATTCAGAAAACGAATGATTGCACGCTGTTCAAGTAAGGAAAACGTCGCCATTTTAAGTATTTAAAACAGTTCTCATTCTCGCCGCTGGCGGTTAAATTCCATCTGCCGTATGGTGCTGCTATCTCTGGGATGTATTGACAATGAACGCGGCCTCATTTTAAAACAATGCCCATGTTTCTATCTCTTTCCAGACCGGAGAAAAAAAAATCAGAGGCCTTAGAACTTGAATGCACCTCGTAATGTGGGGAAAGTCTTTGATAAGAATTTCGCACGAACATTATAAGTGCAGGCACAATTACCACAGTTCAATCCTTATGTGAGCTTTGCCGCCGTGCTAGCATACATAACGTAACGTAAACTCCGTCCACATGCTCTGGTGGACCCAGCGGTACCGACCGGCCGCCGTGTCATCCTCAGGCCATAGGCGTCAACGTATGCGGATATGGAGGGGCGAGTGGTCAGCACACCGCTCTCCCGGCCGTATGCCAGTTTTCGAGACCGGAGCCGCGACTTCTCAATCAAGTAGCTCCTCAGTTTGCCTCACAAAGGCTGAGTGCACACCGCTTGCCAACAGCACTCGTCAGACCGGATGGTCACCCGTCTAAGAGCTAGCCCAGCCCGACAGCGCTTAATTTCGGTGATCTGAGAGGGACCGGTGTTACCACTGCGGCAAGGCCGTAGCATACATAGAAATTTTTAACAATGAGGCTTCGTTGATATGTGCCCTTTTAAGGGGCTCCGGAAAGGCTCAAAATCATGAAAAAGTTCAATTTTTACTTTTTTGCGTTTTCAGAATCTGCAGACTATTACCTTTTAATAGATATATAATTTATTCAATTCCGAAGACTACAACTATTATTAAATTTTCTTTGAAATGTGTTCTACATGGGCATGACCCACTGTGGCGCTGTTAAACTGCTGTCAAATGGTGTTATTATTAACGTCCGTGTTCATCAGGTACATTTTAGTGATGTGAGATAAAGTATGTGTTGTGGCTAACCTGTGATGGTTCAATATATATCGCTGGTGTGATTTTCGATTGTTTCATGATTATTTACTCTGTCGTTATCTCGAAAATATTCGTAATTAATTCTGTTTCTTGAGTCTCTGTTTTGTTGAAGTACAATAATTGGAATAGAAACACTTCACTTTGGTGTGTATGTTGCTGTTGCGACTTTCAATGATGGCAACATTGTAAGGTGCAGGGTATTTAGAAATATGGGAATGAAGATAGGTTCTAACATGGTACGAGCGATGCTTGCTTTAGACAAGAAACGCCTTCGGGCTGCAGACAGGGCTGTAAAGAGTCTAGAAATACAAGCAAGAGTAAACAGGAGGAGGAACAAGAGGAAGCTGGAGGAGGAGTCTGCAGGGGATGAAGATAATCCATCCTATGGACCTGGAATGCACTAAAAAGTTAATCCAATCTTTGTCGCTCGATTCCCAAAACTTTTATTTTCTCATACTAATTACATGTTTTCTAAGGATCTTCCAAACATATTTGTTTCAAACTTTCAGTAAATGTTGCACAGTACCTTCTGCATAATTTAACACATCCTTTTTCCAAAAAACTGTATATTTTTGAATATATAAATAGAAATTGCAAAAAAAGTTGTGAATTTTCATTACAATTGAAAAAAATCATCTTTAATAACTGAACTAAAATTTTGTAAAATCCCTGTGTTAAGTTGTAGCCCATATTCCAATAAATAATCTGTAAAAAGTTCAACTTCCTACCTCAAATACTTTGTGAGGAAAGATGTAATTTATAAGCGTTATTTTAACATTGCAAGTATAGGGCGTTCCGGTGCCCCTTAAGAAGTTAACCACGATATGTGAGTTTCGGTTTCAGTAGTTATGGCAAAGTATTGTAAAGCCAGAACCTACTGTGCTTGTGCGGAACTCATGTTAGAAAAGCCATCAGCTGGTGCTTTTTCCCTCAGTGCTGTGTGGACCATAGCATGCTGCAACCAAAATAATTGTTTACAGTGGTGTTGCTTCGTAGCGTCCAAAGGTTATAACTAGCTAACTGGTAAAGAATGTAGTAAAAAGTACAAGCCATTTGTGAGAAAACGCATTTCGTGTAATTTACCTTAATACGAGTTCTAAATGTCTGGCGAGATACAGAGAGTATAAATATCTATGGAGTAAGCAGTCGGATGTGCAGAACGAAAATTCTGTCCGCAACAACTCCTGCAGCTCAAGTCTTGAGATTTTGGGACTGCAGCTTTTAGGCCGTATAGCGCTTAGCGTATTTTGAGTGTTATTACTTCGCTACTATAGATATATCCCCTTCACAAGTACCGTCAAAATTTGTATACGGGTTTTACAGACGTCTTAACAATTTTGTAACAGTAACTGAAGCTAGCTTAAAGATGTGAAGAGCTATGTTACTGTGCTTCCCCGCCACAATATCATAGCTCAGATCTATATCAACATCTACATAGATACTCCGGAAGTCGCCTTACGAAGCGAGGCAGACGGTACTCTGTACCACTACCACTCATTTTCTTTCCTGTTGGACTTACATATAGAGTGAGGGAAAAACGACTATCTATATGCCATATGTGCCTCCGTATGAGCATTAATTTCTCTCTCGGTCCTTAACCGCAATGTATGTTGGCGGCAGTAGAATGGTTCGGCAGCCAGCTTCTCAATAGCGTTCCTCGAAAAAAAGTTCCCTACCCTCCGGTGGTCAAATCTGACTTCCCGAAGCATCTCTGTAACAGTGACTTATTGTTAGCACCTACTAGTAATAAATCTAGCTGCCCGCCTCTGAATTACTTCAATGTCTTCTTTCAATCCGACCTGCTACGGATCCCAAACACTCGAGCAGTACCCAAGAGCAGGTAGCCCCAGCATCCTATACGCTGTCTCCTTTCTTAGAATTCTCCCAATAAACCGAACTCGACCATTCGCCTTCCCTACCACAGTCCTCACGTGCCCGTTCCGTTAAGTGTCGCTTTGCAATATTTTGGAAATTTGTACTGAGGTCTTATGGGACCGAACTGCTGAGGTCATCGGTCCCTCAGCTTACGCACTGCTTAATCTAACTGAGACTAACTTACGCTGAGGACAACACACACACTCATGCCCGAGGGAGGACTCGAACCTCCGACGAAGGGTGCCTCGCAGACCGTTCAAGACACCCTAGACCGCGCGGCTACCCCGCGCGTCTTTCCAATATTACGCCCAGATATTTAAACGACTTGACTGTGTCAAGCAGGACACTACTAATGCTGTATCCGAACATTATGGGTTTGTTTTTCCTATTGATCCACATGAACTTACATTTATCTACGTTTAGAGGTAGCTGCCATTTATCTCGCCAACTAGAAATTTTGTGTAAGTCGTCTTGTATCCTCCTGCAGTCACTGAACTTCCAAATCTTACTGCACAGCACAGTATGTTCACCAGACAGCGACAGATTGCTACCCACCCTGTCCGGCAAATCATTTAAGTGTCTAGAGAACGTCTAAGGTGCTGCAGTCTGTGATGTTACAAAATAAAAGTGATGTTGTTATTCAATGGAAAGTTGGAAATTGAGATTTAGCTTACTGTTTTATCAATCACAATTGGCGTAAGAATCATGGATTGACCATTGTCATAAAATATTGCATTATGAGATGTGATTAGTTTTTACTTGCAGTTTCGCGTGGCTTGAGGCAGTCACAACTAGGGTGCTATTGATTAAGAAATCGCATTATCATCTTTCTAATTACTTCATGATCGTAGATACGATCATACCCGGTTGTGAAGTTATTGTTATGACAAAACAATTTCCTAAGGGACCAGAAAGTTCTTAAGGGCGCAAAAACAACTGTAACATCACACAAAAGGGAAATTCAATATTAAAGCTGATGCAAGAAGACGATAAAACAGTTTTCTTTTTATCAATGTAACACGCACATTGGACTGCTGATCTTCGTGTCTGTAATATTAGCAAAATGCATAATTAAAATGAAAATAATACTGAGGAGATAATAGAAATGAGCACTGCTAAATGATTCAGTATTCCCAGAACAAATATTTATTATAACTAAAACATATATCGTACCTTAAGCTTAATACTACAATGACGGTAGATTTTTATGTCCGTATCATGTCCATTGAGCGTTCTTTTATATAGCCATTGTCTTCTTTGAGTCGCTCGTGCGTCGTCACGGTAAGTTATAACAGTTCTTTACACTTCACTCAAACTTAGACATAACACGTTTATATACATTTAGTAAAAATTAGATCAGACTACCACAAATTTGCGTCCGTCTTACTCGAGAAAAACAGTACAAGTCTTTTTAGCGCTCGAGGCTTCATTTGTTCTCCAGCGAACAAAATAGTGAAGGATCGCATATCTATCCGTATTTTTCTGTTTATATTGCCGCCCAAAGAGGACGAATTACATTATTTAGAAAATTCCATCGTCGCCATGCGGCGCCTCATTATACATTAATCATTATTTATAAACAAGTATTTGCCTTCTGGCTGAAAGTATTAACTACTCGTATCTGCTGTTTTAATGAAGTCAAAAATAGCGAATATCACAAGTCGTGGACTGTGCGGCTGGTCCCGGCGGAGGTTCGAGTCCTCCCTCGGGCATGGGTGTGTGTGTTTGTCCTTAGGATAATTTAGTTTAAGTAGTGTGTAAGCTTAGGTACTGATGACCTTAGCAGTGAAGTCCCATAAGATTTCACACACATTTGAACTTTTTTTTTTTTCTAGAGAGCAGCAGCGGTCTTATCACACTTCCCTGGGCCATTCCTGGCGATACTCTTGCCTCTGATGAACACTCGCCGTCGAGGGTAACAGACTCGGTTCTACGACTTATTCAGAATTTTTTCGGTAGCGGCATAGGAAATGACAGCCAACAATAGTTTCTCAGGTTATCTATTGCAATGGTTTATTTTATCGACTCTGTTCTAACTAATTTCGTTACAGTGACACTATATAGGAAACTGTCTCGTGCGGAAATAATTAAATACACACAGGGGTATGAGAATATGCGTAAATTGGACTAAATTAATCAGACTGTCAAGCATATGCATATTAACATAGCAGCAGTACGTGTACATTGAATAGCAGTTTATTCGAACACATTTGAAATTTTATCTAGCACTTGTCTTTCGGCCATAAAATCGCAGAAATTATCTCTACAATACAAGTCTCTATAGATGTCTCGATATTTTTCAACGTATGAAGTGTCTCATGTCAGTATTTTATTTACAATTATACATTTGCTGAAATGAAATGTCTTGTGGCGAGCGCCTCCCGTCGGCTATGCCGGTCGCCTAGTGCAACTCTTTTTAGTTGACGCCACATTGGGTGACGTGCGCGCTGATGAGGGTGATATGATGATGAAGACAACACAACACCGAGTCCTCGAGCGGAGAAAATCTCCGACCCCGCCAGAAATCGAACCTTCGCCCATCTCGTGACATTCTGCCGCGTTCATCACTCATCTATGGAGGCGGACTTACATTTGTTGTACGTAACTAGGAAAAGTAATTAACCTTTCTTTCACACAGTTTTCTTTACTTAACGACAATAGTGCATCATAGCTATTACTAAAACTCAAACATGCAGAAATGTATACAGAAGCAAGGTGAATAAGTCTAATATTAAAGTTTCGTTGTTGTCACAAATTGTAGATAAGCATAATCGTCCAAAAAATCACGTGAAAGCGCGGTTTGTCATTGCTGAGAGCATACGCAGTAGATTATACTCGCTCTATAGATATACGTAATCTGAAGCGAGATGCGAGGACTTTCTATGCACTGTTATCGTCTGCTAGGGAAATCACTTTAATGGGTGCATAGTGAGAACATGTCTGGAGACTGTACCCTGCTGAAAAATACGGTATCAGGGCAGTTACGTATTGAGTTAGGTTTGTCATGGAGATAAAGCTTCCTGTTCCAATGTCGATCCTCTTTCGCTGACAGCACGGGTCAGCCGCAGTCTTCCCTACCTGCCGACGCTCGCTGCAACTTTTATGGTTCTGTTGTTATGATTGGCGCTTTTGTCTCGGACTGTATACTGACGGCCTTTTCTCAGCTGCAGCGGCCGGCCAGAGTGGTCGAAAGGTTCTAGGCGCTACAGTCTGGAGACGCGCGACCGCATGCCTCTGGCATGGGTGTGTGTGTGATGTCCTTAGGTTAGTTAGGTTTAAGTAGTTCTAAGTTCTAGGGGACTGATGGCCTCAGAAGTTAAGTCCCATAGTGCTCAGCGTCATTTGAACCATTCAGTTGCAGCACACAATAGTTTGCCTGCTGGTGTGTTTTGGTGTAATATTCTGTTTACGTGATTCTCAGCGTTACAGATGTGATTCCTTTGTGGACGCGGTTAAATGCACTGTTCCGATAGAGAGACATTGTTCCACGTTCAAGAATGAACTCGTCTATCATGGCTCACGTTACTATCCCACTTTTTAATATTACTGCGGGGTTTGAGCTTCTTTTGGTCTGATTTTTGATTATTTGCGCTACTGTGTTTCTTGAGGTCCTTTGGAGGACATATGTGACATTGTTACTAAATTCTGGTGTATATTTAACGAATAGTAATGAAAGGCTTCTTCAAATTGTCTTTAATTATATTTCATTCCGAAACACATACAATGTAGCACGTTTTCGTTGACAGTTCCCATGTGACCACTTATTCTTTGTATCGATTTGTTGTTGATGACATTGCAAATCGCCAAGCACATACCGCTTCGGCAGATAATATATATACCGGGTGATCAAAAAGTCAGTATAAATTTGAAAACTGCATAAATCACGGAATAATGGATATAGAGAGGTACAAGTTGACACAGATGCTTGGAATGACATGTGGTTTTATTAGAACCAAAAAAATACAAACGTTCAAAAAATGTCCGACAGATGGCGCTTCATCTGACCAGAATAGGAATAATTAGCATAACAAAGTAAGACAAAGCAACGATGATGTTCTTTACAGGAAATGCTCAATATGTCCACCATCATTCCTCAACAATAGCTGTAGTCGAGGAATAATGTCGTGAAGAGCACTGTAAAGCATGTCCGGAGTTATGGTGAGGCATTGGTGTCGGATGTTGTCTTTCAGTATCCCTAGAGATGTCGGTCGATGACGGTACACTTGCGACTTCAGGTAACACCAAAGCCAATAATCGCACGGACTGCGGTGTGGGGACGTGGGAGGCGAAGCATGACGAAAGTGGCGGCTGAGCACACGATCATCACCAAACGACGCGCGCAAGAGATCTTTCACGCGTGTAGAAATACTTTTTTTTTTGTTCTAATAAACCCTCATGTCATTCCAAGCATGTGTGTCAATTTTGACCTCTCTATCTACATTATTCCGTGGTTTATTAAGTTTTCAAATTTATACTGACTTTTTGATCACCTGGTATGGTATTTCTCTGCATGCACGTTACAGCAAGTACAGAAAGTATAAGGCAGGTCTCAACAGTTCAGAACTCATAGACACACATTGATCCTGAATATACGGAGAATACCTATTGTTATTAATTCTTTCTACGAAAAGAGTACGACATGTCTACCGTTATCTGCCTGTCAAATGACGACGTGTATGCGCAACGGAATTTATATGTCTACCTATATTACTGAGTTTCACTGCGCTTATGAAGGGAATGTGAGTGCAAAGTAAGTTACGGAGAAATTTTGCGAATTCCAAACTATATTGGCAGTCCCATGTCTAGAAAAGTTGTCTTCTTCTTCTGACGAACTACACTATAAGTCCTGAAATAATAAAGCAGTTCTTTCTTGTCTTAATATGAGAACGTACGTAAGTCCTTTCTTGAAGCAAATTTCTAGGCAAATGATTTATTGAAATAAGACAGAACTATGCTCATTCCTTTTAGATTATCGCTTATTAGTCCCACTGTTATATTATATACACCAACTGTTACTATACGTTGTTATTACCTGTTGCGCCACAAGTTTGCTCTATGTTGCACTTTGCTAAAAATAAATTTCTTCGACTACTTCTGTATTTAGAATTCATCTCTATCCCAAGTTCTTAGTATTTTGTCTCAAAACCGTTAATAATCTCATTATTTCTTTAAGTAATTCCACCTCACCCGCCAATGTTCACTCACTACTTCCAGCAATAATCTCTCTACTACTCGTGTCCCTGTATGGAAGTGAAATATGCACGTTAGCCAGTTTGGACAAGAAAGGAATAGAAGATTTTCAGACGTGATGCTAAAGAAGAATGCTGAAGATTGGGTGGATAGATTGAAGCATCCGCAACTCTCTTGTGTTTCCCTTTTTAGGTACTTCACGTCGACGTCTGCTCGTAGATACGTATCGTCGGTAGGTTTTCCGGCTTTACTTCCAGACGTGACAGCGACGACTCTCCGATGAGGTGCGGGCCTTGTGTTTTGCTATTACTGCGAGTCTTGTAAATATCGCTTTTATTTAGTGATTTGCTCGGCTAAAACTCTTCCCTTTTATGATTAAGACAGCCTGCGCCAACTTTCGGAGGGAGTGGGGACGTCAAATAGTGACAAAAGTTCATATTAAGCAGTCCATAAAACACGTAAACGTTCACTTCAGTTAGCGTGTTAGTGAATGCCTACGCTTTCCGCTAGATGGTGCTGACTTACTGCTGAATAGCTTTGGTTCCGTAAAACCTTCACTGATTAGTACTAGGTAAATGAAATAAGTACAACACTCTTGTATTTCACTTTCATTCAAGGATTAAGATGGATGATGGTCTATTTAAAAGGTTCCTAGCCTGGAGGAATCTAAATAGTCCGTAAATGCCAATATGCATGCGCTCTACGTCCATATTCACAACTAACGGCACACGATACTTTCAAAGTCCACACGTTAATATCTGAGTACCGGTATCAGCAGATAATTTGAGTTTCTGTCGTCTGTATGTCCGTAATGTTCCGATCTAGCACTAAAGTCCTAAATGCTCCGTTGCTACCAACAGTCAGAGATCGTACACTACATCACTTTTAATCTCCGTAATATTGTAACAGCTTATCGTGAGTCTTAACACGATAAAGTCCAATCTAATTATTGTCTCGCTGACTGACACGGGTTCCCCGCCCTTTAACGAAACAATCAATTTAAAAAGGCGGCAATAATGACGATCACGCCTTCTTATAGGTTTTTCATCACAAGAGTTTAACGTCGCTGCCTTCTCCATGACGGAGCTTCCGTGGTTTTGCTGTACTTAGACGTTAAACTACTTGCTGATACACTATAATTTTGATCTGCAATTACCGAACTCTGATTCTACACTATTTTCTCCTCTAAAAATTCTATTGTTAATTTTAAATTATTCTTTCTGTAGCTTTTCTCCTCGAAAAATTTTATTCTTAATTTTACATTATTCTTTCTATAGCTGAACCGAGGTGTTACAAGACGACGCAACTAATGACGAGGTACAGAGTAGAACTGGGAGAAAGGAAATTTGTGGTAAAACCTGACTAGAAGAAGGGAGCGTTTGAGAGTACATATTCTGTTACACCAAGGACTCACCAATATAGTACTGGAGGGAAGTATGGGACGGGGGGTAGAAATTTTATAGACCTAAAGATGAATACAGTAAGCAGATTTAGAAGGACGTAGCTTGCAGTAGTTACTCAGAGATGAAGAGGCTTGCACAGAATAGAATTGCATGGAAAGCTGCATCAAACCAGTCTTCGGAGTGAAGACAGCCACCACAACAGGAACAACAGCACCCGTCCCGCCCCAACTGTCCACCTGACGTCACTCTTCAGGAGCACATCTCCTCTGCTGACGTCAGTGGACAACGTTCTGCTCACGTGCGATTATTTCCAGTTATTTCGGACTGCGGCGTTGCATGATTTAACGGTAACTGCAGTATTTCAATAATTTATTATGCGCTTTTCTGATCATATTGCTACATACTCTTGAATTTCGAACTCGGGATTCATTTACATACGGCTTTTCGTATACATAGTTGTTTGTGACTTAATGAAATGGGCGGTGGCATCAGAGAATACCAACGCAACTGCCTCCTTACCGGCTGCTAAGCCATCGTCAGACAGGGCGTGTTTCTCATCGGGAAGCACGCCAGATGTGGTGTCCGTCGTGGTTGCTGCACGCACTGTAACGACCTGCCTACATCTCACAGAACGTACTCCTCAGCGTGTTTGCCGACCTCAGCACTCTCCAGCAGTGACCTGCGACATCTGGCTCGTAAATCACAGTTTCTTAACGAAAATGTACGCAAGCAAAACAGGTGCGTTATCTCTGTCAGTGATTGTCGAACAAAAGTGGAGGAAATCGCCAAAAGTTTTTGGCCTCAGCGACGATTTGATCAACGATTTAAGCTGTGCAACTACCTGACACACATTCTAGAAGAATCCATCACTTAACTCCTCTGAATCATCATCCTATTTTCGGTTTTAAATTAAATATAGTTAAAATATAGCGTCTAATGTCAGTCTGCGTATCCATAATATCCACATTTTCTAAGTTGGATTCATTACTGAAGTAAGGTACTTCATAACACAGATTTCAAGATTGAAATTTGTTTCGTCAATTTTGAGTGGAAGAAGAGTTTTTTTTTTTTTCAAAACTGCTCACCATCATTGATAACGATATTTATCGACAAGATACAAGCAAGAGGCAATTAATAAAACCAAGAGATAATGTATGTTTCATACAAAGTTTCCTAATAGGAAAATTCCCCAGTGTGTAACTTGTGTTTACTTTCTGACATAGACTGAGAGCTAAGATATCTAACAACTAGGGAACCATTCCAGTCGTTGACCTTTGGAATACGAATTACAGAAAATATATTATTTATAATAAACAACCTCGACTAAGCTGGAAATACTGCTATTAAATTAATAAAGAAGGGTCGAGAATCTTTTAGAAAACAGAAAATGAAAATAAAAATTAGAGATAGATGGACGTGAACTTACTACCATTTTTAGTTTTGGTCATCATGGCTACGTTTGTGAACCGTGACTGTGTGGGTTAGCGAATTTGTAATATCTGCAACCAGTCACTTTTTTCTCTTGTTTTACGTTTAACCTAACATAACACAACGCGTTTCGAACATGTCCTGTTCATCATCAGCCGTTTATACATACATACATACATACATACATACAGAGAAATTCTACTTAAACATAATTTATCTTAAACTAAATTGAATCAAAACGACGCGATTTTGGTAAATCATCGTTGTGCAGTAACACTGACACGGTAACACTAAAAACATCAAATGCAGGAAGCTTTTGTCTGTCGACGTGTGATTGTAGCGCTCACCGCTGGAAAATGACCAGTATCTCAGAGAGACTCTCGTGCGATTCCATATGAAACCACGAAGAAATGAGCGACTCTTTAGTAACTTCTCCACCTGCTGTATTCTGGTATGATCCCAATCGAGAAATTCTCCGCAATCGGTCGAACTAGGTTTTTGTAATCTACCCCTTTCGTGGGTTGATTTAATTTCTTTAAGATTTTTCTTGGATATTTGGTGATCGTTATTGTTCGAAATTTTGAGAAAATTAGAAGTAATCCACACGGAAAAAATGGGTGGTATACAATATGTACAAGAATCATAAGGGAAAAATAAGAATGAAGAGCTCGGATTGAAACGTGTGAAAGACAGTCTTTTGACCCTATTCATGGCGAAAGGATAACAACGATAAGATTCGTTGATGACATTGCTTTACGCAGTCAGGGCAAAAACCAATTACAACAGAGCCTTAATCCAATGAACAGTCTAAAGAGTACGGAATATAGTTTGGAAGTAAAACGAAAAAAACATGGTCAGGAGTAGCAGAACTGAGATTAGTGAGAAATTTGGAGACCACGGGATAAATGAAATGAGGGGCTTCACCTGCCTTGGAATCGAAATGACACAAGACAGTGGAAGCAATGACGAAATAAAAAGCAGCGTAACACGGGTAAAATAAGTTACCGGCTCAGTGCAATGAGCCAGCTGCTGTACATCGAACTGTAAATTCCAGAGTTTCTAATGATGCTCTTGTTAAATTGAAGAGCCAAGCGCATCTATAGAACATAATGGGTGCGACACGGGGCGATCCTGAAAAACTTAATTTCAGCAATCACTACTTACCCAGCCGGCAATGCCTGCCTTCGCTACAATACCACTCCAAATGAGTATTTGTACTTGTTACGCTATCCACTAACTGAATTTCACTCTATTCGGTTGGGTTGGCGCAGCATTGTGCGTCTTTAGCTAGAGTTTTCTTAATTATGTCAGCGAGATGTCACAAAATAAGAAAACAAAAGCGACTTTTGCCAAAAATTCTATTTTGCGAGTTCCTGTCAACGGAACAAATTTTTTCCTATGCACATACTATAAATTTTCAAGTTGACTTCGTTTTCTCCAGTTTTCAGTAGGTTATAGGTAGTGCAAGGTTTACCATTATGTTCATTATTGTCAATTTGGGCAAAAAGCAGTTCACATCTAGAGTGGACGGATCTTTGCCGAGATAATTTCACTGTGTGTGCTACTCGGTGGAACAATGGCTGCCCCTGACATCTCCATGGATCATCCCATTTTATCCACGGTCTAACATGTTTAATTGTAACAGAAATACGGCACTTCCATAGGGAAGACCTAGTTTCTTCCACACATACCAGTTGAGAACACCGCGCGGAATTTTGTTTAGCTGGAGATGTTCGACTGAGTAGCAAAGCTGATATTATATTCTGAGATGACATACTATGTTGACTAAGTGGCAGTTCCAAACGCTTCCAGAAGTGAAGACACACATTACAGGGTTATTACAAATGATTGAAGCGATTTAACAGCTCTACAATAACTTTATTATTTGAGATATTTTCAAAATGCTTTGCATACACATACAAAAACAAAGTTTTTTTAGGCATTCACAAATGTTCGATATGTGCCCCTTTAGTGATTCGGCAGACATCAAGCCGATAATCAAGTTCCTCCCACACTCGGCGCAGCATGTCCCCATCAATGAGTTCGAAAGCATCGTTGATGCGAGCTCGCATTTCTGGCACGTTTGTTGGTAGAGGAGGTTTAAGCACTGAATCTATCACATAACCCCACAGAAAGAAATCGCATGGGGTTAAGTCGGGAGAGCGTGGAGGCCATGACATGAATTGCTGATCATGATCTCCACCACGACCGATCCATCGGTTTTCCAATCTCCTGTTTAAGAAATGCCGAACATCATGATGGAAGTGCGGTGGAGCACCATCCTGTTGAAAGATGAAGTCGGTGCTGTCGGTCTCCAGTTGTGGCATGAGCCAATTTTCCGCGGGCTACGCGTGAAACTTGCCTGCACATGTTCAACCGTTTCTTCGCTCACTGCAGGCCGACCTGTTGATTTCCCCTTACAGAGGCATCCACAAGCTTTAAACTGCGCATACCATCGCCGAATGTAGTTAGCAGTTGGTGGATCTTTGTTGAACTTCGTCCTGAAGTGTCGTTGCACTGTTATGACTGACTGATGTGAGTGCATTTCAAGCACGACATACGCTTTCTCGGCTCCTGTCGCCATTTTGTCTCACTGCGCTCTCGAGCGCTCTGACGGCAGAAACCTGAAGTGCGGCTTCAGCTGAACAAAACTTTATGAGTTTTTCTACGTATCTGTAGTGTGTCGTGACCATATGTCAATGAATGGAGCTACAGTGAATATATGAAATCGCTTCAATCATTTGTAATAGCCCTGTATATATGGTAGCGCTATACTACATGATATGATTATTGTTGTGGTGGAACGTTATAGAGTCATATTGCCCCAGTCTAGTTTTTGTTGTTGTTATTGTTTTTAGCCCAAAGTGATCTCTGAGGTCGCCTTCTGTAAGTTCGTTCCATTCATCTGTAAATAATGCGTGTCAATATTTTGCAGTCACGACTTTTCTAACTGATAGTTCGGGTGTACTGACACCCGTCAGCATCTGCCACGTTTGGAATTTGAATTACTGTATTCTTCCTGAAGTCTGAGGCTATTTCGCCTGTATCATATATCTTACACACCAGTGGAATAGTTTTGTCATGGCTACGTCTCCATGTAATCTCAATAATTATGGGGTGATATCGTATACAGCGGTGAACTTGTTTCTTCTTAGGTCTTTCGGTGCTCTGTGAAATTTGTCCCCCTGTGTTATATCTGTCATCATACCTTCACCCAGTTTTTCTTCTCTTTCTCTATTTTCTTCTCTTTCTTCATTTCCCTTGTACAGCCCTCCTATATATTGCTTCCACTTTCCGCTTTCCAGGCTGTGCTTCATACTGGCTTGCTTTCTGAACTCTTTCTAGTCATACAGCTACTTCAATTTTCCTGTTGGTCGCATGTATCTTTCTGCTAGTCATGAATGCTTGTACGTGTTTGTATTTGCCATTCAGCAATTCTGCATGTTTGGAATTCTTTTTAAACTTCTATACTCCCTTTCGCCTCCTTCATTTACTGCTTTTTTATACACTCCTGGAAATGGAAAAAAGAACACATTGACACCGGTGTGTCAGACCCACCACACTTTCTCCGGACACTGCGAGAGGGCTGTACAAGCAATGATCACACGCACGGCACAGCGGACACACCAGGAACCGCGGTGTTGGCCGTCGAATGGCGCTAGCTGCGCAGCATTTGTGCACCGCCGCCGTCAGTGTCAGCCAGTTTGCCGTGGCATACGGAGCTCCATCGCAGTCTTTAACACTGGTAGCATGCCGCGGCAGCGTGGACGTGAACCGTATGTGCAGTTGACGGACTTTGAGCGAGGGCGTATAGTGGGCATGCGGGAGGCCGGGTGGACGTACCGCCGAATTGCTCAACACGTGGGGCGTGAGGTCTCCACAGTACATCGATGTTGTCGCCAGTGGTCGGCGGAAGGTGCACGTGCCCGTCGACCTGGGACCGGACCGCAGCGACGCACGGATGCACGCCAAGACCGCAGGATCCTACGCAGTGCCGTAGGGGACCGCACCGCTACTTCCCAGCAAATTAGGGACACTGTTGCTCCTGGGGTATCGGCGAGGACCATTCGCAACCGTCTCCATGAAGCTGGGCTACGGTCCCGCACACCGTTAGGCCGTCTTCCGCTCACGCCCCAACATCGTGCAGCCCGCCTCCAGTGGTGTTGCGACAGGCGTGAATGGAGGGACGAATGGAGACGTGTCGTCTTCAGCGATGAGAGTCGCTTCTGCCTTGGTGCCAATGATGGTCGTATGCGTGTTTGGCGCCGTGCAGGTGAGCGCCACAATCAGGACTGCATACGACCGAGGCACACAGGGCCAACACCCAGCTTCATGGTGTGGGGAGCGATCTCCTACACTGGCCGTACACCACTGGTGATCGTCGAGGGGACACTGAATAGTGCACGGTACATCCAGACCGTCATCGAACCCATCGTTCTACCATTCCCACACCGGCAAGGGAACTTGCTGTTCCAACAGGACAATGCACGTCCGCATGTATCCCGTGCCACCCAACGTGCTCTAGAAGGTGTAAGTCAACTACCCTGGCCAGCAAGATCTCCGGATCTGTCCCCCATTGAGCATGTTTGGGACTGAATGAAGCGTCGTCTCACGCGGTCTGCACGTCCAGCACGAACGCTGGTCCAACTGAGGCGCCAGGTGGAAATGGCATGGCAAGCCGTTCCACAGGACTACATCCAGCATCTCTACGATCGTCTCCATGGGAGAATAGCAGCCTGCATTGCTGCGAAAGGTGGATATACACTGTACTAGTGCCGACATTGTGCATGCTCTGTTGCCTGTGTCTATGTGCCTGTGGTTCTGTCAGTGTGATCATGTGATGTATCTGACCCCAGGAATGTGTCAATAAAGTTTCCCCTTCCTGGGACAATGAATTCACGGTGTTCTTATTTCAATTTCCAGGAGTGTATTTTCTGCGTTAATCATTTATATTTAAGAACTCCTCTATTATCCAGTCATTTTTACTAGGCCTGGTTGTTTATCTGCGAGGCCCCCTGCGGCTTTAGAACTCCTGAAGATAGGCGTTGACTGTGGATATTGTACCACAGACACGGTCCATTTGAATATTCAGAGATGTCTCTAACCCCCCCCCCCCCCCCAACCATGCATGAATAAGACGGAGGAGGTCCGGCAGGCGATTAGTTCCAGTCATTCAACCAGGAAGGAGGTACATGGCTCTTGTTTTCTGTATTTCAACCATGCCTACACGGTCAACGCCGCAGTTCGATCGTGTCCGCATTGTTACTTTGTGCCAGGAAAAGCACTCAACAAGGGGATGTGTCAAGGAGTCTCGGAGTGAACCAAAGTGATGTTATTCGGAGATGGAGGAGATACAGAGAGACAGGAACTGTCGATTAGATGCTTCGCTAAGGCCGCCCAAGGGCTGCTACTGCAGTGGATGACCGCAACCTGTGGATTATGACTCGGAGGAACCATTACGGCAAAGCCACCATGTTCAATAATGCTTTCCATGCAGCCACAGGACGTCGTGTTACGACTCAAACTGTGCACTGTAGGTTGCATAATGCGCAACTTCACTCCCGACGTCTATAGCGAGGTCCATCTTTGCAACCAGGTCACCTTGCAGGGCGATACAGATGGGCCAAACAACATGCCGAATGGACCGCTCAGGATTGGCATCACGTACTCTTCACCGATGAGTGTCGCATATGCCTTCAACCAGACAATAATCGGAGGCGTGTTTAGAGGCAACATCGTCAGGCTGAACGCCTTAGAGACAGTGTCCAGCGATCCAGAGAGTGCAGCAAGGTGGAGGTTCCCTGCTGTTCTGGGGTGGCATTATGTGGGCTACGTACGGCGCTGGTGGTCATGGAAGGCGCCATAACGGCTGTTCGATAAGTGAATGCCATCCTCCGACCGATAGTGCAACCTATCGAACATGCCTGGAATAGATTTAGAAGGGCTGCTTATGGACGACGTGACCGACCAACCACTCTGAGGGATCTACGCTGAATCGCTGTTGAGGAGTGGGACAATCTGGACCAACAATGCTTTGTTGAACTTGTGGATAGTATGGCGTGCGCCAATGCAAGATGACGTGCTACCGGTGTGTACAGCAACCTGGACCACCACCTCTGAAGGTCTCGCTGTATGGTGGCACAACATGCAGTGTGTGGTTTTCATGAGCGATAGAAAGGGCGAAAATGGTGTTTATGTTGATCTCTATTCCAATTTTCTGTACGGGTTGCGGAACTCTCGGACCCGGTATGGTGCAAACCATTTTTTTATGTGTGCACATACGTAAATAAAATGTAGTGAGTAGAGACAGAAAATTGTTGTTGTTGTGGTCTTCAGTCCTGAGACTGGTTGGGTGCAGCTCCCCATGCTACTCTATCCTGTGCAAGCTTCTTCATCTCCGAGTAAATACCGCAAACTACATCCTTCTGAATCTGCTTAGTGTATTCATCTCTTGACCTCCCTCCACGCTGCCCTCCAATACTAAATTGGTGATCCCTTGATGCCTCAGAACATTTACTACCAACCGATCCCTTCTTCTAGTCAAGTAGTCCTCCCCAATTCTATTCAATACGTCCTCATTAGTTATGTGATCTACCCATCTAATTTTCAGCTTTCTTCTGTAGCACCACACTTCGAAAGCTTCCATTCTCTTCTTGTCCAAACTATTTATCGTCCATGTTTCAGTTCCATACATGGCTATGCTCCATATAAATACTTTCAGAAACGACTTCCTAATCTAATTCCCTCACAATCGCCCGAATTAATTCGAATACATTCCATTATCCTCGTTTCGCTTTTGTTGATGTTGATCATATACCCTCCTTTCAAGACACTGTCCATTCTGTTCAACTGCTCTTCCAAGTCCTTTGCTGTCTCTGACAGAACCTCAAAGTCTTAATTTCTTCTCCATGTATTTTAATTCCTACTCCTAACGTTTCTTTTGTTTCCTTTACTGCTTGCTCATTATACAGATTGAATACATTTGGGATAGCCTACAACCGAGTCTCACTCCATTCCCAACCACTGCTTCCCTTTCATGTTCCTCGATATGTGTGACTGCTATCTGGTTTCTGTAGAAATTGTAAATAGCCTTTCGCTCCCTGTATTTTACCCCAGCCACCTTCAGAATTTGAAAGAGAGTACTCCAGTCAACATTGTCAAAATCTTTCTCTAAGTCTACAAATGCTATAAACGTAGCTTTGCCTTTCCTTAATCTATTTTCTAAGATAAGTCGTATGGTCAGTATTGCCTCACGTGTTCCAGCATTTCTACGGAATCCAAACTGATCTTCCCCGTGGTCCGCATCTACCAGTTTTTTCCATTGGTCTGTAAAGAATTCGTATTAGTATTTTGCAGCAGTGGCTTATTAAACTGAAAGTTCGGTAATTTTCACATGTGTCAACACCTGCTTTCTTTGGGATTGGAATTATTATATTCTTCTTGAAGTCTACGGGTATTAGTGTGTTCAAATAGAAACAGAATGAGACGACAGTTTTACAGGTTTATTAATAGTATGGATTATGGTCCTTAGTTGTAACAGATCCCTAAACCATAGTATTAAAAAATGAGATGATGAACTTAGCTGGTTTCAACATTAGAAATTTGGATCTCTTACAGGAATCGCAAAATTGAATTTCAGAAGGCCTGTATGGTGTTTATGGAATCGGCAAGCAATCATCGATAACGAAATTTACGTCATATACATATATGAAGGGCTTATTTCAATAGTGATACAAGTCCATTATCTCCACTTTTCTGTCTGTAATGCTTCTGACATTAATGGTCCAAGCAAACAGAAAGAAAGGTTAATCTCTAGCAAAAAGTCATATCCTTGAATATTTCTGATATGGGAACTGCAGATTTTTCAGCGCTCATTTAACTTTAGGAGCCGGCCAGGGTGGCCGAGCGGTTCTAGGCACTACAGTCTGGAACCGCGCGACCGCTACGGTCGCAGGTTCGAATCCTGCCTCGGGCATGGGTGTGTGTAATGTCCCTAGGTTTAAGTAGTTCTAAGTTCTAGGGGACTGATGACCTCAGAAGTTAAGTCCCATAGTGCTCAGAGCCATTTTTTTAACTGTAGTACTCTGTACGTCATAATGTACAAAAAATGGTGTACCACTATTGAAATAAGCCCTTCATATATATCAAAGTGTTTGATGCTAGGTGTTGTGAAATATTTTGCTTCGACAATCGATTATGGAATTATATCACATTTTCCAATTTTTTCATCCACATTTTATCAAGGCAGTTTTACAAACTTCCGGGTTATCGAGACGTACAAAATTTATCTCATATTAGTACTACTTGCAGACCTTGACCCAAAGATTTCAGATATTATCTACTCACTGCTCCAAAACATACCGGTGCTTATAACCTCCCCGTTGAGCGGCCTAAAGCCAAAGAACAATAGATGTCAGGTAACGATGCCGCTTACTACTGACAATGAGGTAATTGACATTCCTGTTTACGTACTTCTGGATTTTGAAATACAGACGTAAAACACTGTGCGACCGAAGTGCCTGCTGCAGAGGAGGGAGGGGAAACGTCTGTCGCGTGAGCCGGAGTACCATCACCGCCCCCCTCCAGCCATCCGTTCCCTCGCCCACCGTCACACACCCTCCCGCCTGCAGTCGTCCCCACATCACACGACGCACAGTGGCTGCCGACGTAGAGGGGGGAGGCGGCCCGTGACGTCTGCGCCGAGTCTACGGCCCCGCGGGGACTTCCCCGGCGCGCTGTGTGCTTTATTTATGGGGCGATAAATGGCGACGTGTAAATACCCTTCACGGCCAAGGAGGAGCGTGAATACGCACCGGCGGAATAAAGTTGTTTATGACCGGCTGCTAATGTACCCTGCAGGGAAAGGCGGTCTCCAGCCGCAGCGGCAGCTGGCGACGGCGTGGGGCGTTCGCCGTGGGCCTCAGGTCTCGCCGACACACGATGCGGGGGCGCTGCGTGCGTCTTACTGTCGGCCGGGAGCCGTGGCTACGTTCACAACACCTTACACGGATCAGGGACTGAGGAGTCTGGAAGCAGGACATGAAATGAACGTTAAGAGTTACCTGTTTAAGGATCAAGAAAATCCCTCTGTCTCACATTGCAATCAACAATTTTCGAATTAAACCTGAATTAATTGAAAATTTCAGTTTCGCTGTAGACCCTTCAACGCTTTCCCTGCTGTGAGCGTGTATACGCGTCCCACTGCGGCGTTCGGTAAGTGTTGTGGACGTGTAGAGGCGCGCCGCTTGGATATTTCTACACTGCTATGGGCGTCTCAGTGCCTCCTGAGCCGCAGGTCAGACATTGCTGCAGGCGATTTACTCCCATATCTCAACGAATAAAATGTCTCGAGTACTTATCATGCAATATATGTGCCACATTATGTGCTATCATTTGCACCAAGCCTCTTTTTGGTGCCTCGAATCATTTATGAGAAATGGCGATTGAAGTCCTTCTGATACAAAACCCAATAACTCGAGAACTAAAGGAGATCTCCTTCTGTTCCCAATTTTAAATAAAATTTCGATATCATATCTACATTTTATTCAGTGCAACGTATGAGCTAAATTCAATCATACAGAAAATTTACGCAATGACGTTTTACTTGTGAAAAATCTTTACAATTTCGCACTATGTATTACTTAATTTGATGGAGCACAGTAACTATGGCATGTAAGGAAATGAAATTCCGTCCTTTATCAAACGAAGATGTCACACTGTAATACGTGTATAAAGCAAATTTTTTCACCGAATGGTTTTCTTAACCCCTCATGTTCCGTGAATATTGCCGTTAGTGGGGAGGCTTGCGTGCCTCGGCGATGCAGATAGCTGTACCGTAGGTGTAACACAACGGAGGGGTATCTGTTGAGAGGCCAGGCAAATGTATGATTCCCGAAAAGTGGCAGCAGCTTTTTCAGTAGTTGCATGGGCAACAGTCTGGATGACTGACTAATTTGCCCTTGTAACATCAATCAAAATGACCGCGCTGTGCTGGTACTGCGAACGGCTGAAAGCAAGTGGAATGTCAGATCCCTTAATCCGGCAGGTAGATTAGAAAATTTAAAAATGTAAATGTATATATTTAAGTTAGATACAGTGGGAATTAGAGAAGTTCGGTGGCAGAAAGAATAGGGTTTCTGGTCAGGTGAGTGCAGGGATATGAATACAAAGCCACATAGGAGTAATACTGTAGTTGGTACAATTATGAATAATAAAGTTATCGCCGGCCAGTGTGGCCGAGCGGCTCTAGGCGGTTCAGTCTGGAACCGCGCGACCTCTACGTTCGCAGGTTCGAATTCTGCCTCGGGCATTGGTGTGTGTGATGTCCTTAGGTTAGTTAGGTTTAAGTAGTCCTAAGTTCTAGGGGACTGAAGACGTCAGATGTTAAGTTCCATAGTGCTCAGAGCCATTTGAGCCAATGAAGTTATCGTGTTTAGTCAGTAATCAAAACGTCGTCGTTTCCGGGATCGAACTCCTCTACCACCTAAAATTTTGAATAAAGATAAACAGGACAAAGACTTTCGGCACAAGAAATAACCCTCGTTCTGCCAACGGCCTTGTCAAAGAGGGCGGAGGAGCGGAGAGAGTTTCAGGGTGCACTCTTGCCTTTGGGGTGGGAAACTGTCCCTAAAGGTGAAGAATCAGCAATGATCAACGGCATGATGATGCAGAAGGCAACGGGAAGCACTACATTTAAGACTCTTGTATTCACAGGACATGTCGCCTGTAATTGAGAAAGTGTCGTGATCTCTTCAATGGGAAAAGGCTCCGGAATAGTCTCCCACGCGGATCTCCGATAGGGGACTGCCAAGGGAATAAAGACTGATAACCAACAAAGGTATAACATTCTATGAGTCCGCACGTGGAACGTCTGAAGTTTGAATGTGGTAGGAAAGCCACAAAATTTGAAAAGGGAAATGCTAAGGCTCAGTCTACATGTAAAGGGGGGTCACTGAAATGATGTGGACAGAAGACAAGGGTTTCTGCTCAAATGAGTATAGGGAAATATTAACAGCAACAGAAAATTGTATAACGGGAGTAGGACCCGTTATGACTAGGAAGGTAGGACAGACAGGTAGTTACTGTGAACAGTTCAGTAATAGGATTGTTCTCATCAGAATCCACAGCAAACCAGCACCGACAACAATAATTCTGGTATACATGCCGACTTCGAAAGCCGAAAATGAAGAGATAGAGAAAGAGTATGAGGACGCTAAAGGGATTATTCACTACGTAATGGGAGACTAAAATCTTATAGTCATGGAGGACTGGAATACAGCTGTAGGGGAAGGAGTAGAAGAAAGGGGTACTTGATAATACGGGCTTCGTACTAAGAATGAGAGAGGGGAAAGACTAATTGAGTTCTCCAATAATTTTCTGCTAGTAATACCGAGTACTCTGTTAAAGAATTACAAGAGAAAGAGGTATACTTGGAAAACACCCGGAGATACGTGAAGATTTCAATTAGATTACACCATTGTGAGGCAGAGATTCCGAAAACAGATACTGGATTGTAAGAAATATTCAGGAGCAGATGTAGACTCAGATCAAAATTTAGTAGTTATGAAGAGTAGGCTGAAGTTTAAGAAATTAGTCAGGAAGGAACAGTACGGAAAGAAGTGAGACACAGTTGTAACGGAATGAAAAGATAGGCCTGAAGTTATCTCATGCTTTAAATTCTACTATAAGGGATAGCACAGTAGGCAGTATAGTTGAGGAGTAATGGGCATCTCTAAAAAGGGCCATCACAGAAGATGGAAAGAAAAACATAAGTACAAAGAAGGTAAATGCGAAGAAACCATGGGTAACAGAAGAAATACTTCAGTTGACCGATGAAAGAAGGAACCACACACATGTTCACGGTTCACATGGTTCAAATGGCTCTAAGCACTATGCGACTTAATATCTGAGGTCATCAGTCCCCTAGACTTACAACTACTTAAACCTAACTAACCTAAGGACATTACACACATCCATGTCCAAGGCAGGATTCGAACCTGCGACCGCTGCAGTAGCGCGGTTCCGGACTGAAGCGTCTAGAACCGCTCGGACACAAAGGTCGGCAATGTTCATGGAAATGAAGCAATAGAGAAATACAAATTTCTTAGGAATGAAATAAATAGGAAGTGCAGGGAAGCTTAGGCGAAGTGGCTGCATGAGAAATGCGAAGACATCGAAAAAGAAACGATTATGCGAAGGACAGATTCAGCAAACAGGAAAGTCAAAACAGGAAGAGCGGTAACGTTAAAGAGTTCAAAGGGAATTCCACTGATAAAGGCAGAGAAGAGAGCGGTTAAGTGCAAAAGTACGTACATTAAAGGTCTTTGCGATGGGGACTGATTTGTTCGACGTGACAGAAGAAGAAACAGGACTCGACAGGGAAGAGATTTGGAGGGAGGGGGGGGGGGAGAATTGTGTAGCGTATTCAGCATTAGAATTAGAATTTAAAAAGCTTTGGAAGACTTAAGAACAAATAAGGCAGCAGACATAGATAACATACAATTTGTAAAGTCATTTGCGGGGGCGGGAGATAGTAATGGCAGCAAAACAGCTGCGATATACCTTCTGACTTTCTGCAAGAGCTGACAAGTGCGACAATTACCACACAATCAGCTTAACAGCTGATGCATGCAAGTTGCTGACAAGAGTAATGTACAGAAGAACAGGAAAGAAAATTCGGGATGTGTTATATGAGGATCAGTTTTGATTTAGTAAAGGTAAGGGCACCAGGGAGGCAGTTCTGATATTGCGACTGATAATTAAAACAAGGCGAAAGAAAAATCAAGACACATTCATAGAATCTGTAGACTTGGAAAAAGCATTCGACAGCGTAATGTGGTGCAAGATGCTCGAAATTCTGAGAAAAATAAGCTATAGAGAAAGACGGTGTGGTGTGCGTACTGTAAGACCTTCGGTACACACACCATCAGATTATTTGACTTGTCGCTCTAGCGAAGTAGGCGAGTGTCAGCAATATGTCTCGTGGTTTTATCGTGGCGTGTTTATCTTCTGCCGTTAGGTCAGACGATAGAAATGCCACTTGCACCCTTAGAGTAGCAGATTGACGGTGACCAGCTTTAAACAGAACTTGATGAATTTTCACACACATTTATTAAAATAATAAAAATCATAGACATTACGTAACTTGATTCTGGATGCTGTTTACAATTGACAATCTGAAGTTCCTTTGCTCTTGGCACGTTAATCTTATTCTCACATATCTCTTATACTTGACAAAGTGTCTATACATTTCTCTTCATGGCTATGTACAGGAATATGATAATCTTATTAGGCGCAGACTGAAACTTGACTACAGACTAATGCAGACTGACTACTAGGAGGTCTGTACACTCGTTATAATACCTCGAGCGTTCAGGTATCACTGCGCGAGTGTGATCCGCGAGGAGAAAAGGTTCTACGTTAGCAGCAATCTCATTGGCTGCGTGACATATTAAACTGCGGATCGGCGGAAGCAGAGTTTGGTGCGTCTCTAAGACAGCGCCATCTCGTAGTGCGAAGACGGACGAGCGCTGCGCCTGCGCTGTTGTGCTTAGCGGGGCGCACTCTAGTGGGAAAGTTGTGTACGCGCTGACTACGCGGAACTACGTACACAACAGACGAATAATATACAATATCTACAACAGCCGAGATGGAACAATAAAAGTGAGACAGGTATGTTGTTTTTCGCCACTACTGTTCAACCTACACATCCAAGAAGCAGTAACGGAAATAGAAGATCGGTTCAAGACTGGAACTAAAAGTTAAGGTGAGAGGATATCAATGATAAGATTCGTTGATGACATTGCTATCCTCAGTGAATGTGAAGAAGAATTACAGGATTTGCTTAATGTAATGAACAGTCTAATGAATAATGAATATGGATTGAGCGTAAATCGAGGAAAGTAATCAGAAGTAGCAGAAATGAGAAAAGCGAGAAATTTAACATCAGGATTGATGGTCGCGAAGGAGATGAAGTTATTGAATTCTGCTACGTGGGCAGCAAAATAACCAATGACGATTGGAGCAAGGAGGACGTCAAAAGCAGACCAGCATTGGCGCAAAAGGGCCAATAGAAGTCTACTATTATCAAATATAGGCCTTAATTAGAGGCAGAAATTTCTGAGAACGTACTTTTGGAGTACAGCATTGTGAAATACGGACAGTGGGACAACTGGAACAGAGGAACAGAGGAGAATCGAAGAATTTGAAAAGTGGTGCTACAGACGAATGTTGAAAATTAGGTGGACTGATAAAGTTAAAAATAAGAAGATTCTCTAGAGAATCTGCGATAAAAGGAACACCCGGAAAACACTGACACGAAGAGGCGACAGGATGGTAGGACATCCTCACGGAATAACTTCCAGGGTAGTAGAGGAATCCGTAGAGGGTGAAACATGTAGCGGAAGACATACAGCAAATAAGTCAGGACATAAGTTGCAAGTGCTACCCTGAGATGAATAGTTTGTCACAGAAGTGGAATTTGTGGCAGTCCGCATCAAACCAGTCGGGTGACTGATGAAAAAAAAAAAAATCTGATCACGAGGGTCAGCTGCATGTCTTTCGTCACCAGCGCTCAAATGCGACTACAACCAAAGTGAAATTAGGGCGCGTTTTGAATGTGTGATATGGTGTTATTGGTGACCTGCTCATTAGTCCAGTTGTTTTTGATAATGTGCAACTGGAGTACAGTGTCTTGCTTTCCGTCAAAATGTGTTACCAGAGTACTTGGAGCATATTCCTTTGGCAACATAATGCCCTATGTACTTTAAGAATGGCAGAGCTCTGCACAATCCACACGGCCAGTGACACAGTCCATCGATAAAATATGCTAGGCACAGGAACAGTCGCCGTGGCGTCGGTTCTTGGCTTCTGAGGTCACCCCATCTTACTCCACTAAATTAGTGTTTGCTGTGTTGGCTTAAGAGCGAAATCTACAAGCGCAGAATGGACAAACCCGAGTCCGGCCATCCTAATTTAGGTTTTCCGCGATTTCCCTAAATCAGTTCAAGCACATGCCGGGATGGTTCCTTTGACAGGGTACGACCATTTTCCTTCCTCATCCTTCCCTACTTCGATGGGACCGATGGCCTCGCTGTTTGGTCTCCTCCGCGCAGTTCAGCCAACCAATCAGACTGGACACAGAGGATGATCTTCTCAGTCGTATTTTAGATGCGTGTTCTCAAGTAAGGGACCGTACAAATCAGCTCAGATCAACAACACAGCAGCTGTATACAAGAGCTGCAAAACGCACTGCAGTTGACGCTAGACTATTTGAAAACAATCTGTCAGGAAATGCACAAAATTAAACAAAACATTGGATCACAGTGTCTGATTTGCCGTGATCTACCTTTATCGTGTTCCCCATTGTTTTCATTAGTTTCCTCTGAAACTATTAAGAAACTATCGGTCCTCAAAGCGTGCAGGTCTACTTTACCTCCTGACTCACCTTGTATGGTGTGGGTAATCTCATCACGAGTTACGTTTCCCTCAGACATGTACGCAGTCCAGTCATATTAATGTGCAGTAAACACTCAAAGACAGCAAGTCGCAGCACTAGCAGTGAAGACTACACAGTGCGTGTCGGGGGATGCGGAATGCAGTGCAGTTGTAAGTAGGCTGTTTATGTTTTCTTATTGGCAACGTTACTCTGTATGAAAATCACTGGCTGTGCTGTGTGCAGTCTGTGGCTAGTTTGCATAGTTGTCTGCCATTGTAGTGTTGGGCAGCTAGATCTGAACAGCGCGTAGCGATGAGCAGTTGGAGGTGAGCCGCCAGCAGTGGTGGATGTGGGGAGAGAAATGGCGGAGTTTTGAAATTTGTAAGACTGGATGTCATGAACTGCTATATATATTATGACTATTAAGGTAAATACATTGTTTGTTCTCTATTAAAATCTTTCAATTGCTAACTATGCCTATCAGTAGTTAGTGCCTTCCGTAGTTTGAATCTTTTATTTAGCTGGCAGTAGTGGCGCTCGCTGTATTGCGGTAGTCCGAGTAATGAAGATTTTTGTGAGGTAAGTGATTTGTGAAAGGTACAGGTTAATGTTAGTCAGGGCCATTCTTTTGTAGGGATTTTTGAAAGTCAGATTGCGTTGCGCTAAAAAATATTGTGTGTCAGTTTAAACACAGTCTTGTATAATTTTTCAAAGGGGACATTTCACAGTCGTCATCGTAATGTGGAATCGGGGCGATTTACTTGACGTCCAAAAGCGTTTGATCATTGGTTTTCTGAGAAACAGTGGCAGCATTTCCGAAACGGCTTGGTTTTCAATCTGTTCGCGTGCCACGGTGGGTAGAGTATATCACGCATCGAAAAATGGCGCTTTCCAAAACCGGCGTCGAGGTAACGTAGATGGCAGGGGTGAACGAAGGCTGCTGATGTTTGTGCCGGCGAATAGAAGCAGAACTGTTGAGCAACTGACCAACCAGATGAACCAAGGGGCTACCAACAGTGTCTCCCCAACGACTGTTCAGCGAACGTTGCTGCGTATCGGCCTACACAGCAGGTGCCTAGTTCATGCAAGTATGCTGACTGTTGTTCATCAGCGATGAAGGCTGAAATTTGCCAAGGCCAGTACGAAAACTGGACGTCTACAGAGTGGCAACAGTTGGCGTTTTCAGTTCAATCACATTTCGTGTTCCATCGGACGTCTGAAAGCAAACAAGGAGGGAGCGTTATGGTGTTGGAAATGTTTTAATGGCATTCTCTCGGTGATGTAGTCATTCTGAAAGGCACAATGGGTCAAAACAAGCATGCATCTATCCTTGGGGACCATGTCCACTGTGGTGTCACCGCCAGACACCACACTTGCTAGGTGGTAGCTTTAAATCGGCCGCGGTCCATTAGTACATGTCGGACCCGCGTGTCGCCACTGTCAGTAATTGCAGACCGAGCGCCACCACACGGCAGGTCTAGAGAGACGTACTAGGACTCGCCCCAGTTGTACGAACGACTTTGCTAGCGACTACACTGACGAAGTCTTTCTCTCATTTGCCGAGAGATAGTTAGAATAGCCTTCAGCTAAGTCCATGGCTACGACCTAGCAAGGCGCCATTAACCATTTCTAGAGAGAGTCTCACTTGTATCATCAAGAATGCTGTATACAAATGATGGATTAAAGTTAAGTATTCCAGCAGCTACGTACTTTTCTTTATAGCATTCATTACGTATCCTGTTTCAGACCTAACGCCAGCCGGCGTGAGTAGACGCGTGCATTTCGGCCTCCTTCTCTAAAAACAGTGTCGGCACGTCTGCCGACACTACATCCACCCCTACATGCACTTTTTTTTCTTCACCTCGATGACATCAACCAGCAGGACAATGCAACGTGTCACACAGCTTGCAGTGTACGTGCGTTGTTCGAAGAGCTCCAGGATGAGTTTTCCGTACTCCCCTGACCACTAAACATCTCAAAGAATCAGAGGAACCACCTTGATCGGACTGTTTGCGCCATGAACCCTCAACTGAGATACCTAGAGCAGCTATTCACGGCACTGGAGTATTCATTCTTCCACATCGCTGTCGGTACTTTCCAGAGGGTCATTGACTCTCGTCCTGCAACTTTTACAGTCGTCTAAGCTGTAGAAGGTGGCTATCCAGGCTTTCGACAGGAGGTCACATTAATGTCAATGGACAGTTACATAGTTACTAACTTTCGTAACTAACGTTAGTGCTAAACCTGTAATGCAAGATACACCCCTTTATGAGTTGCCTGCGACAGCAGTTTAAATTATATGAACTATTTAAATTATATGAAGTAATCAAATTATACGAAGTATTCAAATATTTTTAGCCACTGCATTTCCCTTCGATAGCAATCTGCTGGCGGGAGCTTGCACCGCGCACTGCTTTAGCTGTATAATAATACAGATATATTTTTTCATATACTGACATGGAACCTACGCAATGCTGTCCCAGTTGTTGCAAGGTTTCCAGACACTGAATCCATTATTTCTCATTCAGTCATCTTCTCAGCTTGCGCAGTGACACTGAATGGAAACCATTCCAGTAATTCCACCAACCAGAAATTCCTGCCTGCGTGTATGTGTGTGTGTGTGTGTGTGTGTGTGTGTGTGTGTGTTTGTGTTTGACGGTACCGTCTTTGCATGATAACTGTGACAGAGATGTGGTGTACAAACAAACGTAAAAGCACCTTTCCTTGCGTAGCGCCTACTGAAATTTGCAAAGATGCACCAAACTCGTCAAATGGAGTAGGTAAATGGAAGTGGTGACAACATGATGCATCAGTATCAAGATGTCACTGTCATCATGTGTGTACCTTCTAATGGCACTGAGAGGCGGATTTCTAGGAATGGGTTGGTAATAATGTGTCATTTTGGCTCGTCCAAGAACTGCAATGTTTAGAGTTCAGAACCAGGGTACAGATTTGCAATGAATAGTGGTTACTGATCCATGTAATACGACCACTGTGCACAATGACTTATCTGTTTCGTATCAGATCTTACAGTGATTCAGTTTAATAATCATACACTTAAGACATGTTCTTCATTGTATGTGTGCCATATTCAATTACTTTGACAAATGAGCGAATTAAGTGTACCAGCTGCATGAATGTTAATAATATTATAATAAATTTACCTTTACATGAAAGTTTTGTTTTGAACCACAGCCAGTTAATTTCTATTATCCTTTACAAAACGATTATTACCTGATCTCCATCACAGTTTAAATTAAAGATCTAAAGTATAACTATACTACTGAAAGCCACCTGCTTGCTGGGAATTGATCGCCTTTTATAAAGTAACCTCATTCACCTTTGACTTATGTTCAGACACTCCTTGCACTGTTTTCCCTGCTAGGTCTTGGAAGGTGGTGACCCTTTCGGCACGCCATCTTTCACCCGTTGTTAACTACGCAGTCCCTGCAGGGGCAATGCACCCATCTAAGCCTGAAACGCCCCCTTTTGAAGAATTGTATACGAGACTGTGCTTAAACTGACATACAATATTTTTAGCGCAACGCAATCTAACTTTCAAAAATCCCTACAAAAGAATGGCCCTGACTAACATTAAACTATACCTTTCACAAATCACTTACCTCACAAAAATCTTCGTTACTCAAGCTACTGAAAAACAGCGAGCGCCACTACTGCCAGCTAAATAAAAGATTCAAACTACGAAAGGCACTAACTACTGATAGGCATAGTTAGCAAATGAAAGATTTTAATAGAGAACAAACAGTGTATTTACTTCAATAGTCATCAAAAGTCATAATATATATAGCAGTTCATTACATCCAGTCTTAGAAATTTCAAAACTCCGCCATCTCTCTCCCCACATCCACCACTGCTGGCGGCTCACCTCCAACTGCGCAACGCTACGTGCTGTTCACATCCAGCTGCCGCTGCCCAACTTCGACTGACTCTGCGGTGGGTTTGCTCTGTTGTGCCCCATTACCTGTCAGCATGTCAAGAGTCAGCACTGTCTTTCCGTTGGAAGGACAACACTACTTCTTCAAGACTGCATGGAAATCCACTACTTCCCTGTGCATTGTCTTTTACTGCTCAGACTTTGAGAAAAGAAACGGCAGTTTCACTGTGATGAATGATCAGGACTATCTTTATGGACTGTGAGAAAATTTTAGCTTGTGACCGACATTGTATCAATATGTGTGTGCATTTGGTTTCTTTGTTATTGTAATTATGGAAAATTTTATCAAATCATTGTTGGCCACTGCCCAAAACAATTTGTAAAATTTTTTGTGGGGAGCGTGGGGGCTATGTAAGTAGGCTGTTTATGTTTTCTTATTAGCAACGTTACGTAGCGCTCAGTACGAAAATCACTGGCTGTGCTGTGTGCAGTCTGTGGCTACTTTGCATTGTTGTCTGCCATTGTAGTGTTGGGCAGCGGCAGCTGGATGTGAACAGCGCGTAGCGTTGCGCAGTTGGAGGTGAGCCGCCAGCAGTGGTGGATGTGGGGAGAGAGATGGCGGAGTTTTGAAATTTTTTATACTGGATATTATGAACTGCTATATATATTATGTCTATTAAGGTAAATACATTGTTTGTTCTCTATTAAAATCTTTCATTTGCTAACTATCCCTATCAGTAGTTAGTGACTTCCGTAGTTTGAATCTTTTATTTAGCTGGCAGTAGTGGCGCTCGCTGTATTGCATTAGTTCGAGTAACGAAGATTTTTGGTGAGGTAAGTGATTTGTGAAAGGTACAAGTTAATGTTAGTCAGGGCCATTCCTTTGTAGGGATTTCTGAAAGTCAGATTGCGTTGCGCTAAAAAATATTGTGTGTCAGTTTAAGCACAGTCATGTATAAATTTTTCAAAGGGGACGTTTCAAGCCACGTAGCGAGCCATCAGGACGAGTAATTGTAGCTGTGGCAGGAAATGACAGAGTTTGTTTGCCGCTAGCGATAGCAGCTGTGGCATTATATTTTTTCTGTGTCGATGAGCACAGTAGGCAGACATGGCCAAGGCGGTGGAAGTCAAAGAAACAGCTGTAGTCCTTCCAGGAAAGCTCCTGGTCTTCTACAAAAGAGTGACCGCTCTGCTTGCGAGGGCATGCAGTGCCAAAAGTCAGCCAACAAGGACCACCCAGTCTTTTGCAGGACAATGCCCAGCGGCTTGTATTCCAGAGGCATATTGCCCATCTCAGGTGTGTGACCGACAGACATATGCCGGGCTTTATGGTTGCTCTGGGAAAGATAGCATTGTCCACTGCAGGAGTGGAACGTATGCACTTACGTAAAAAGGATAGAACCATTACAGTCTCACCACCTCGTATGCCAATCGGGAGACTACAGAAGAAATGTGGTGACAACAGCCCAATAAATTATACATTAAGAGATTAATTTCTGACTTGCAACACGTAACGATTATAGCATTCAACGGAGTATTCGATGGGCATATAGGCAATAGGGGAAGATAAGACAGAAGGTTAAGCTTTCTTTAACACACAGCATTCTCATTCTTCGAGATTATATTACTTTCTGCTATGACGACCTCAAAGCGACTGGGGAAGGGAGTTATAAGTGAGATGCTGGGTGTAACTTTCCATAGGAATGTCTCTTTACGAAGCTGATTTACTAACTAACATTTTCAAGGAAAGCCATTATAGTGGCATACAATCACATGAAACACTGTACTAGCAAATTCTCGCAAGGATCAGTGAAATTAGATAGGTGGATGGTGGTGGTTGTCGGGATGTTTAAGGGGGACTAAACAGCGAAGGTCATCAGTCCCCAGATAGGTGGAACTTTAGCTGGTGTAGCCTACATGAAGATCTGAGGGACAGTATAAATACTAAGCAGGGTGCTAGTATGAATTGTTATTCACACAAAATGCATGCACAAGTTCATTTATTCCAGGGTAGCTATGGGAACGCCTGACAGATTCTAGAGAGCACTGGATAGTACCAGTGAGGTTCGCCTTCTTAGGTTGTCAGAATCAACCATCAACGCATAGAAAAGCACAAACATGTAAAAATCGTTACCTGGCAGAATCTTTTGACAAACATTTGCGATAATTTTATTTAGATGTGATTAAGCTCTAGTGAGTGTTTGGACAACATTCCGATGTTTTCAGAATGCGACACTGATCAGAAGCGGAAAAAATCTATTTTTTTTCATAAATTCAGATGTGTGGTGTAATGTAGAAGCCTCATGTATTTGAGTATTCACGGTAGCTCAGGAAGAGAGATCTGTTTATCAATCAAGACCACGAATGGTGGCACTAAACTGATGGACATGAAGAGAGCAAGTGCCCAGAAAAATTAGTGAATCTATATAAATGTGGATGACATGAAATAATTCAAGTAATACGTGAATGCTCAATGAACCCACGTGAAAAGAATCTATTAATTAAATATGTTTGCAAAGTTATAGCTTTAGACTAAGACACTTGTAGTGTGCTGATGGCCAAAAACCAACCATTTACGAAAATTCTGGAACTACAAAATAACTCACAAAAATATGGGCATGTTGGTATTCACTAAGTTTGATCTATTATTTAAACATGTTCACAAAGAGACAGCTTTTAACTGAGACACATATGATGGGCTGATGTAAAAAAATGAAACATTTGCGAATATTCAGGAACCACTAAATGATTCACAAAAAAGTAGGCATGTTGATATTAACTGAGCTCAGGATTAAAAATCATCACAAAGTTATAACTTTGAACTAAGATACATCTGGTTGGCTGTAGGCTGAAAATCAATTAATTTACACACTAAAATTCAGAGAAAATAAAATAGGCATAATGCATGAGTGGATAATGAGAATATGGGAGCTCCGTGCAGGTTATCTACGTCACCTTCATACTATGAAGGTTACCACAAGACACCAGGCTGAACTGTCATTCTCCCACAAATCTCTGTAAAATGCGTAAATTTGCCCCAAAACGTTTAGGATAACTGTAATTCACAAGTAGCATGCAATATCACACTGAGAAACTGCTCGAAGTTAGCTGCAAACACACCCATCACGTAAAGACAGAAACTGGTTCTTGATTATCCTCCTGTATCATTTTTTCCCCTACATGGGTTCATCTTCCAGGTGACTCTTCAGTAAGATCATGTACTGTATAAGGCAAACCCCAACACTCTCACCAGTCAACTTTCTTGGAATGTCTATAACAAGAATCTTCGCAGAAGGTAGAGCTAAGCCACGTTATCCAACTTGCACTCCAAAATAACATGACATCGTGAAACCAATCATGCGCCGTGCTTGTACCCCAACCGAAAGTATTATCCCATACCAAGCTGACAAAAGTTTCCTTAACTCCCAGAAACTATCGTTTGTTATCAATAAATACTTCCCTACCACAACAGTGGCTGTCTTATTCCATGATGATGTTTCAGGAATGAAGGAGAAGGATATCAGTTAGAGATAAGGGATCCTGGTCCGGAGACTACTGAGAAGCTTATTATCGAGAATTGTGCTGATTCCTCTGACAGTGGAATACATATACTAGTAGTTGTGTTGATACGATTATAGGATAGGCAACTACCAGATGGGGAAACATAATAAAAAAGTATCTGGTAAATGTGGGATCGAAAATGCACACTTTAAGAGTCTTGAGAACTTGTTCACCTTCGGTATTGTGAAACACATTTCTTCTACTGCAAGCTCTTTGATTTCCATATGTTTGGAGGAGGTAGTATGGACCAAAATAAGAAAAAAAGTGTCCAGTAAATATGGGGTCTAAAATGCATACCTTAAGAACTGTAAACATTTGGGCAGCTATGCTACTGTGAAACACGTCTTTTCTACTGAACAAGTGTCCATGTGTCTTATGGTATGTATTTTATAGAACATGTTAACTAGAATTTTTTTTTCTTTTTTCGGTCCATACTACCACCTCTGAAAGTTACCTACCCTACAATCAACCAACAAACAGTGCCCCTTACGTCAAATTTTCACATTTCCGCGTCATTGTTCCTGAAAGTTTGTAACATCATCACGTAATCAACCTGTGCAGCACATAACGATTTCTAAATCGTCCCCACTCTCCAAAACTCACAGTAGTGCGCACATTTCCCACCGCATCCTACCTGCTTGATGGTCCTTCATGCCCCAAGGAACTCCAATCCCCACCTCAACAGCCGATTCCCTGCGAGGTAATGGAGAAGGCCAACGCTTTCACAGTTGAAGAGAATGTGTAGCAAATTGAGAATGCCGCTAATCCGAGGTAGAAAATAACCCTGTGTCGACAACAACGATGGATCGTGTTCTTTAGATTCTTAGATAGAGATTACTTCTGTAACCATAGCCTCCTCGTTTATCACACATCACAATAACATTCTTGACCCAGTCTTGAGCCAAGTGTTGGTAAAATACCTTACATTTACTGACCAACCAATCTAGATCTGATTCTCACCGTGTGAGGATAGCTATGGTAAGCTGCTGGACCTATAATCAGGATGGCTGCTCAACTTCCTCTCTGGCCATCCATATTTAGCTTTTACTGCTGTTTCCCAAAACCGCTAAAGGAAAACTCGGGGATGGATCCATTGAAAAAGACCATGGTCGATTTCCTTCCCAATCCCTCTCCTGTATAATCTTTTACTTCACTTCCAAATACTATGTCGTCCATGATACTTTGAGTTCTACATTTACTTGATCTTACATGTGATCATTCGTTCAAATAGTTTACAGGACAGGAGTGCATTAACAAAATTTGTTTCCCTGGGTGAAGCCACCTAAAGTTACCACTGCAGTGTGTACCTCACTGAGCGTCCACATATCCTTCTACGGCACTGACTCTGTGTTCCACATTTCATGTGAAACCACCTGCCACTTACTACCAGAATAATTTGAATTGAACTTGTTTCATTTAGATACCTTTGACTGATTTCACACCCCAAAATGGGAATTAATTTCATGTTGTGTTCCTCAAGGTTCCATCTTTGGTCTGTTGCTTTTTCTTGTGTACGTTACTGACACCCCATCTGTTACACTGCCAGACGCTAAGTTTGCTTTGTTTGCTGATGATACAAACATTGCAATAAGTAGCAAGTCAAGTACAGATTTAGAAATGAGTGCAAATCAATTTTTCACTGACATCAATGTTGGCTTAAGCATGTGTGTAACGTATGAGGACATGCAGATCGAAGAAGATGACTGTGTTAAATATCTAGGATTACAATTTGATAATAAATTCAGTTGGGAAGGGCATACCACAGAATTTCTGAAGCACCTAAACAAGTATGTATTTGCGGTGAGAATGATGTCCGATGTAAGAGATACGAAAATAAATAAAAAACTTGCATATTTTGCTTACTTTCATTCTGTTATACGGTACAGAACTATATGGTGGGGTGACTCGTCAAACCGAGCAGAAGTTTTTAGTCGGGAAAAGCATGTAATAAAAATAATTTGTAATGTAAATTCAAGAACATCATGTAGAAACCTGTTCAAGGACCTCTGTATTCTAACCACTGCTTCTCAGTATATTTAGTCCTTAATGAAATATGTTGCAAGTAATATGTCTCTGTTTCTGATTGGGTGTTGTGTGATGTCCTTAGGTTAGTTAGGTTTAAGTAGTTCTAAGTTCTAGGGGACTGATGACCATAGATGTTAAATCCCATAGTGCTCAGAGACATTTGAACCATTTTGTCTCTGTTTCCAACCAACAGCGCAATGCACAGTATTAATACTAGGAATAAGAACAATCTACGTAAAGACCTAAAATCACTACCCTTGGTCCAAAAAATCGTTCAGTATTCAGGAACCCACATTTTCAATAAATTTCCGGCAACCATGAACAACTTGGTTTGAGATAAAGCACAGTTGAAACAGAGTTTGAAAGACTTTTTGATTGGCAACTCTTTCTACTCTATACATGAATATCTTAACACGGACTGTTAAGCCAGGTTAAGCAAAACTGTCAGTCAGATTTCAGTTTTGGCAGCTCTTGGTCGTAAGTCAAGATTACGTATTTTGTGTACGATGAATTTCTTGTAAGTGCGTAACTATGTTTCATTCTGACAGCGTATTAATTCTGTACATATTATCCGTTCCCGTTTACTGCAATGCATTCACCTATTTTGACAATCACCTGCCAAATGATCAGGTAGTGAGTATGTTTTAAGTTTTTATGTTATGCTTTCTGATGTGTTCCACACCCATGAGACTCATCTTATTTTTAGATCTATGGAACGAGAACTGAATCTAATCTAATCTAATCTAGTCTACTCGACTTCATTTAATAAAGATATATTTCTTTCACTTGGGTCCAACTCTGGAAATAAATCACGAAAATTTCGAAAAATTCTGTTCTCCTGCTCTCATCACGCTATGCTGTTATGCAACTTGACAAACCGCTAGTTAATACAGTTTCTTTGTGTATTGCTACTTCTCCATTATGATGGGAAAAGCATTTTTTAAAAAATTCCACTATAAAAGCATGTCACAGAATTATAATGGTACGACAATAACTTGACGCAGAGACCAACAGAACGTCATTAACTTCTATCTTGAGATTTACTGATAAGGTAATTTCATTGAACTTGTTTTCATCTTGTAGGGAGAGTGCAGTACCTGGACAATAGTGTACTCAGAAACACTCGATGTTTCCCGGTCGATGTTTCTGCCTAGTGACTCATTTTAGAACCACATGACGGAATGCGCGCTACAAACAGCCATAAGCAGTTTCCGGCAGTTTTTGCAGTTTTCGTTGTTATCGGACATGAGGCTGTGTTTCGTGCAGCGTTTGAAAATATTAGGAGTCTTCATCATCATCATTCAACCCCGTTACTGTCGGAAGAAAGCAATGGCAAACCACCTCTGCTAGGACCTTGCCTTGTACAGCGGTGTGGGTCTCCAGCATCGTCTCCTACACTCCTCGGAGTATGGGGCCTCATCATCATCATGATGTTATTTTATCCATGTTGGATCTTGTGAACTCCGCGGTCGTTAATGATAGTTTTGGTGGCTGGATGAGTCATTCACTAACTATTGCGAGTGCTATATATTTAAGTGCTGTATAACATATTAAATCTATTTGGAAGATAGTGTTAATTGTTCAGTTACAGAGTCCTATGGTGAATAAAAATCTGTATATTTTTAAAACAGGTTAGCCAGTTTGTGGACAGTTAAGTGATATTTCGTCAGTCGTGCAGCATCTTGTACCTCGAAATGGAAGGTCTCCTCCAGTAGAACAAGTGGAATTGGCAAATGAACTGAGTTTTATTAATGTCTTAACAATTTCCCGTATCTTGAGAATGGGAATTTGTGTTAGTGGACAATAGCTTCTGTTTCAGATCATCTTTTACCTCTAACTGGTTTCTGATAATACTTATTGTAATTTGATTACTCTTGCTAGTTATTGTTTTGTAGTAGAGTAATAATGTAAAACACTGACAGTTACATATGGCACTGATATTATGTTGTAGATTACAGCAATTTTAAATAGGAATAGAATTTTTTTTTGCAAGTACATGATGATGTTGTACCCTGGAGGTGTTTTTCCAAATTTGGAAAAGCTTTACTTTTCCACGGTAAATTTTGTAATTTCGGGAAAAGGTTGCAGCACACATAAATTGAATGATTTCAAAGTGGAATAAGGAAAGCTGTTTCAGTTATATCAGAGTTTCCTGGACGCGAAAGTCTGAGAAGTGTTTCATCCTGCAACAGCCTGCCTTAGAAAATCTGTTACTTCAAGCTGGTTCTATTTCGCAAACTGTTCTAAATAATGCAATGCTGTGTTTTTACAATCTGTTTCGTAATATTGTTACTTCTGTTACACAAACTCTCCCTCTTCTTCATAATTCCGTATATTCTAGCATTCTGCTGATTGTACTAGCATGAAGTTTTATTGATAAGCTTTATTGACCCTTACTGAAAGGGTTTTGACCATTTGTTTGTTCCATAAATGAGTAATTGTACACTTCATGTAAACTGGATGTGCAGTAGTGAATCCTTGCACGTCGTGCTATAGACTTGTTAGTCGTTCGTTTCACGGTCATCTCGGATGGCGTTGTATAGAATCAACTTGTCCGTTACAATAGTGTACGTGGTATTGTGTACTTGGTTATAGATCAAAACGACGAGACTTATTTGAACTATTACATTGACTGTATCATATTTACATCTGTCGTCGTGCTGTGATTGAAAAATTGTTTATGCTCAGGTATGTGAGTGTGTTACTGGCTCAGAAATTGATTTCTGATTCCCTTACTTCGTACGAGTAAATCTGGTGCACTTTGCACGGTATGATGCCTTTCCGGTATTTTTTATTTTTTTTTATTTTGGGTCTCAAGGATGCACATGACAAACCGAAATGAATTACCTGATGTAAAATATTGTGGTTCTTAACTGTAATGAATATAAAAAAGCCTTTCCTGTATCAGTGTCGATCTTTGCTGCGACTATGCCATTATTTGTTAAAAATGGCCAAACACTGCCTCTCCAGAGGGTAATGCAGAATTTTTATTTAGCAGTTCGTTGTGTATTCGCAGTTCAGAAAGAGTAAATGAAGATTAACATCCGCAGCCACGTATTGCGTTACATCACCCAACGGTCTTCTACATCTCTTGAGGCATAAACGAAAAAGAGTTGCCTCAGTTTGCGGACGCAGTATACTCACATTAACAGTTCTCAGGGTTTCTAAATTGGTCCTTTATCTTATTGCGCAAGAAGTCGTCAACATTCTTACTTGAAGGCGGTCCCTGATTTGTCTCGATACTGGGAACGATAGGAGGATACCACAATAAAAATAAGAAATAAATTAAGGAGTAATAAAAAAACACAAGTGTATTCTGATATCAGAGTTGATCAAAACACAACGTTAAGGTGAGGGAACACTTAACTGATATTGCACAATGAGAGACGACTCACAGAACACTTGATAGACAAAACCAGAATTAAGTCGGAGAGAATGCTGAATCATGGGAAGCCTTTCAGGATGAGAAATGGTGAGGTTCCTTGAATTTTCCCACATGGCATCTGCAGTTGGTTTGCAGTCATAGTGCGAGAAAATCGCGCCCATGAAATGAAGGAAACGACGTACGTATTCGAACGATACTGCAGTGAACTGTTCAAAGCAATGCGTGGCTAAACTGCTACTACCTGTAGCACGACTACATCGCATATGGTAATGTGGCTGCAGCTGCTGGTCCGTGTCCAAGATCGAACTGAACGGTCGGACGTACGGCCTCCAACCTTCTATGGCCATTCTCGCGCAATAGTTCGCTTGTCTTCCAACTTCAGAAAACTGGGTCGTTGGCAACCACGTGGGAGGATATATTAGGAAATGGGGCTTGCCTCTTTGGATACACCAGTTCCTATAAGATCACCTTGAGTCATGTGACATTTGACGTGGATAGTACCTGGATATGTAACTGTGCTGTTGGCAGCTTCCCATATGCCTTTACGTCAAAATGTACGAGTGTTTGAGGTGCAGAGTTCCTGCTTACCTGACTTGTCCTGGATTAAATTCCAAACCTCTCCGCAATGCCTCATGAAGTGTGTGAACGTCAAGGCGTTGATGGCGATCCATCCTTCGGATGGGGTCATTAACCTCGACGACCCATTTGTGCTGTTCGAAAGGAATCGGCCGCATGGCAGCACTAGGTTTCATCATCTCCCTTCTCTCATTATCATCAGACACTACTCCACAAACACACAGCCGCGCGGGGTAGTCGCGTGGTGTCAGGCGTCTTGACACCTTCGCGCATCTTCCCGAGTCGGAGGTTCGAGTCCTCCCTCAGGTATGTGTGTGTGCTGTCCTTAGCGTAAGTTAGTTTTAGATTAAGTAGTGCGTAAGCCTAGGGACCGATGACTTCAGCGGTTTGATCCCATAGGAACTTACCACAAAAAATTACACACACACACATACACACACGCATTACAGTCACCTACACTGAACATACACTTAACGACACAGCTCTCACACTTCTCGGAGTTACGGTGCAGGTTTGTGCAAAGGAAACGAGAAATCTTTCCCATTAGGTGTCTGAACCTGCCCTTCGGCTCTCAGAATACCGAACCACATTTATTTTAACAGCAGCTCAGTTCTGCGCCTGTACAGAACATAAGATATGAAGGACTCACACATGGTGGACCTGAACATAAAAAAGAGAAACAGGCCAAGTGTGGGTACAACTCGCTCTCTGAGAGTTCATTCCAAACATAACTACTTATATAGGTAGTTCCTCTACAGATTTTGAATAAGCGAGTTTCCGAGTGATTAATTGCTGTTCTTGCACCCATGGTCTAGTGGTAGCGTCTGTAGTTAGTAAACGTTCTCATTCCGGGTTCGAAACCCACTACCGCTAAAATTTTTAATTAATAATCAGCACTGGCAGCCAATGGCTTCCGGCGTAAGAAGTCACCCTAATTCTCCCAACGGCCTTGTCAATGAGGGCGGAGGAGCGGACAGAATGTTCAGGGCACTCTTGCCCCTATAGGCAGAAGAATCAGCAATGATCAACGGCATGAGGAAGCACAAGGCTGTGGAAACCACAACATTAAATGGCTCTAAGCACTATGGCTCTAAGCACTATGGGACTTAACATCTTAGGTCATCAGTCCCACAATATTAAAGACACATAACAAGTGTCGATAAAGGATCATGATGATCTGTCCATTGGTAAAAGTTTCCGGAATAGTCTCCCAATCGGATTTCCGGGAGGGCTTTGACAAGAGGGAGGTGACCATGAGATAAAGACTGAATAGTCAAAGAGAAGATAACGTTCTACGAATTGGGATGTGGTATGTCAAAACCTTGAATGTGGTAGGGAAGGTAGAAAATCTTAAAAGGCCCAATCTAGATATAGTAGGGATCAGCGAAGTGAAATCGAAAGAAGACAAGGATTTATAACCAGATGAGTACAGGGTAACATCAACTGCAGCAGAAGAAAAAGTGAATAGGAACGTAGGGCAAAAAATAGTTTATAGTGAACAGTTAGTGATAGGGTTGTTCTTGTCAGAATCGACAGCAAACCAGCACCGAAACGCCTTGGTACTGCAGGCTGATACCCGTGTAATGCGTGGGTCTTGAGATATAATGCCTCAGACTTTTCCAGTCTGGACGCACATTCACGACCGATATCTGGAGGTGGGATGCCCGCTAGACAATACACGTTATCAAGTGGTGTAGTTCTCAAACATCCCGTAACGAGTCTGCAGGTTTTACTCAGGACGATATCCACTTGTTTAGCATGAATAGATCTACACCAGACAGGGCAAGTATATTCTGCAGCTGAATAATAAATGTTTAAAGCAGAGGAAAGAATGGATAGGTGGAAAGAGTACATTGAAGGTCTCTATGAGGAGGAAGATTTGTCTGATGTGATAGAAGAAACAGGAGTCCATACAGAAGAGACAGGGGATCCAATATTAAAGTAAGAATCTAAGAAAGATTTGGAGAACTTAAGAGAAGGGATGTAAGGCAGAAGGGGTAGATGACATTCCATCAGAATTCCTAAAATCATTGGGACAACGAGAATCCTAGTTGGTGGGTAGAATGAGTCTGTCTACATACCGTCTGACTTTCGGAAAAGTAACATCCACACAATTCTGAAGACTGGTAGACCTGACAAGTGCGAGAATTGTCACACAATCATCTTAACAGTGCTTTCATCCAAGTTGATGACAAGAATAATATACTGAAGAATGAAAAAACTGAGGATGTGCTAGTTGACCATCAGTGAGGCTTCAGGAAAGGTAGTCACCACAGAGGCAATTCTGACGTTGCGGTTCATAATGGAAGCAAGATTAAAGAAAAATCAAGAGACGTTCATATGATTTGTTGACCTGGAAAAATCGGTCGACAATGTAAAATGGTGCAATTCTGAGAAAAACAGGGGTAACCAAAGGTAGGGACGGGTAATATACAATATGTACAAGAACCAGCAGGAACTAATACGAGTGGACGACCAAGAACGAAGCGCTCACATTAAAAAGTGTGTAAGACAAGGAGGTAGTCTTCCCCCACTTCTATTCAATCTGTACATGGAGGAAACAATGATGGAAATAAAAGAAAAGTTCAGGAGTGGGATTAAAATTGAAGGAGATCAATTATACGATTCACTGATGACTTTGCTATCCTGAGTGAAAGTGAAGAAGAATTACATGATATGCTGAATGGAATGCACAATCTAATGCGCACAGAATATGGACTGAGAGTAGATCGAAGAAGGACGAAAGCAATGAGAAGTAGCAGAAATGAGAGCAGCAAGAAACTTAACATCGGGATTGATGGTCACGAAGTAGATGAAGGAATACTGCTGCCTAGGCAGCGAAATAACCAGTGATGGACGGAGCAACGAGGATATCAAAAGAAAACTAACACTGGCTGGCAAAAAACGGCATTCCGGGCCAAGAGAAGCCTACTAACATCAAACATAAGCCCTAATATGAGGTAGATATTTCTCTTAATATACGTCTGGAGCACAGATTTGCATGGTAGTGAAACATGGACTGTGGGAAAACCGGAACAGGACAGAATGGAAGCGTTTGAGATGTGGTGCTACAGAGAATTTTGAATATTAGGAGGACCGATAATGTAAGGAATGAGGATAGGAGAGGAATATATGGAAAACACTGATAAGGCGAACGGACTGGATGATAGGACATCTGTTAACAGATGAGGTAATGACTTCCATGGTATTAGAGGGAGCTGCAGAGGGTGAAAGCTGTGGAGGAAGACACAGATTGAAATACGTCCAGCAAATAACTGAAGACGTAGGTTGTAATTGCTACTCTGAGATGAAGAGATTGCCACACGAGAGGAATTTGTGGCGGAGCGCATCAAACCAGTTAAAAGACTGACGACCTATAAAAATTAAAATTGCTCTCTCTTCTGGAAGCATTCACACAGAAGACAGAAGCTTAAATCCTTTTACACAACGAAGGGACCGTAGTCAATAGCATTTGACATCAATTTCAACTTGAAGCCTCTGCCTGTTCGAAAAAAGTGGTCTTAACAGACGGCCGTATCATTGAATTGAATAGATTTAGCTGTTGAAATTATTTACACGCACTAGGGGCCGTACACAACATGACTTTAACGTAGTACCTCCTCCAGTTCCCTAGAAAAAGGGCTCTTAACAGACAGACGGACAAAGAAGTGATCCTATAGCGGTACAGTATTTATCGACTGACGTACGGAATCTTAAAAAAATGACTGTTGTTAATTTTTGTGATCTTACCAAGACCTCTGATTGTGCGCATCATAAAATTCTATCAGGGAATCTAAACTGGTACAGATTTCGAAGCATTCGCTTTGCATGGATGGAGAGCTATCTTACCAACTTTAGCATATGATACGACACGAATAAAGCTGAAGTGAGGAAGTGAGGAAGTGTTAAATATGGTCTTTGGCAAGATCATGTTCTTTGCCCACTTGTGTTCATGACCAACATAAAACAATTTACCCGCAGCGTTAAAGGACTCTTCAAAATCTGTTATGTTAGCATGTTTTTGGATAAAAGTTCCAAATACACTCATACAGACACAGCCAGATGATTAATTGAACACACAAGTGGTTCATAGCTAATGGTTACACCTTCAGCATTTCAAAAACATATAATACACGATATGAAACAAAAGTTGCTTAGAGGAGCCCGAATTCAGATCAGTGACCAAACACCAGCTGAGGTTCCTAAGAGTCCAGATTGACAGTTTACTGAGGTGGCATTTGTACGTGGATAACTAAACCAGAGAGATCAGTTATGCCTAATTTGCACTTACAAATCCTCATCACTTTGTTGCTTCCTTTAACTCACTGTCCTGTGACATGATATTCTGTAATCAATGAGTCCAAGATGAAAGAAGTATTACTTCTACAGAAGTGTGCTGTCAGCATTTTGTATGAAGCTGGCAGAAGCCTCTTGAAGGACCTCGGGATACTTACACATTACTCAAAAGATATAGGGGAACATGAATTCGAGCGTATGCTGTACGCCATGAGCAATAATTATGGGTATGTTATCAAATAATATCTTTGTCTTTCACAGATTAAGTACACAACAGAATATCATAAATGCTCGTTCACTTACATAACAAGAATTGAAATATTCGCCAGGTGTCGAAAACAAAGTGGGAGCAACCATCATACCGTCATCCTGGGTGCTTTCCACTGGACATTGAGAGCTTCGTTAACGTTTATGCCCTCCATGAGCATTTATCACCGCCTGTTACCTACGTGACATGTTCCATATAAAACTGTGTGCCGACCGAGACTCGAACTCGGGACGTTTGCCTTTCGCGGGCAAGTGCTCTACCATCTGAGCTACCCAAGCACGACTCACGACCCCTCCTCACAGCTTCAATTCTGCCAGTACCTCGTCTCCTACCTTCCAAACTTCACAGAAGCTCTCCTGCGAACCTGGCAGAACTAGCACTCCTGGAAGTTTCATATCATCGCACACTCCGCTGCAGAGTGAAAACCTCATTATGTTCCATATAAGTTTACTTATTTTTATTTAGCGTATGGCTCATAACATCACAGTAAAAATTACAGGAATAACACGATTTAAAAAAAAATCACATATGTATAAACAGAACAATAAATAACAGTTTGTATATACGAACACCACCAATTGTAAATTTACACTCACAGAAGAGCAATCACAAACAAACGTCCAGCTTAGAAAATATATAGTCGATCGTCTCTTGGGTCGCCATTAGGAAATCCTGTGGGTCACCCTCATATGCCCTTAGTGGGGATTCCTGCAAGATGTGTTTGACCGTCTGTCTCTCAGCGCCACAGTCGCAAGCGGCCGAAGGATGTTTACCCCATCTGTGTAAGAAGTCGGCGCATCTCCCACAATTGGTTCTGATGCGATTAAGGGTTGACCAAACTTTGCGAGGGCAATCAAATCCTTTTGGTTTACTAAAGATGCATGGCATACTGTGGCAGTTTACTGCCGTTCTGTTCTCCCATTCCTCTTTCAAATTGGTTCAAATGGCTCTGAGCACTATGGGACTTAACATCTGTGGTCATCAATCCCCTAGAACTTAGAACTACTTAAACCTAACTAACCTAAGGACATCACACACATCCATGTCCGAGGCAGGATTCGAACCTGCGACCGTAGCAGTCGCGCGGTTCCGGACTGAGTGCATTCCTCTTTCCATCGGTCATTTATTTTAAAGTTGGTTTGGTGCAGCGCCTGTGCGGTCTTCAGTGGAGGATGCCTAGACCGGAGTCGGTTTCCTTGGATGTCGTGAGTATCTTCATGGATTTGTAATTGAGGGTTGGTCATGATTTTCTGAAATTCTCTAAGCAGAGCGTGTTTTCGGCGCAGGTTAGGAGGGGCTATGTTACTGAGAACTGGCAGCCACACTGTAGGAGTTGGCCTGATTGTGCCTGGTATAATACGCATTGTTGCATTAAGTTTTCTATCTACAATGTGTGTGTGTGTTTGCTGTTGAGTCACACTGGGGTACAGTATTCTGCCACTGGATAGACCAAGTGGTATCCGCTCCCATTCTTCAAAGAGAGCCCTTGAGAGAGCTTGAAGAGCCTGTGGTGGAACAGACAACGACGAACACGTCTATCGAACATGTCCCTCACATGCTCGACGGGGTTCATGTCGGGACTCATCACTGGTCATTCCGTTGCTTCAGTGTCCAGATTTTGTAAAACATCTCAACTGACGCCCGCCACGTAGGCTCTGGCAATATACTGTGTGATATGGAATTCAGGGAGACCAACGTTTGCAGGAGTAACCACGAAGTCCAACACGATCCGTCCGGTGTCCTGCCTGGCTTTAAGACGACCATGGAGAACGACACAAGATCCGTACGGTTGTCAACACTGGTGCCTGCTCTCACCACCACAGAACCTTGACTGAATCTGTCTCCACACAAAAAGCATTGTCATCACCTCGTGTCACAGAAAATGTGGACTCGTCCGTGAATAACACGTTTCACTAGTGACGATGTTGCCGGTTGACATGAAAAAGGCTGAATTGAAGGCGAGCTGCGAGATGTTGTCGGATCAAGCGGGTTACTCGAACGGGACGTTTGCGTCGTAAGATCCTTTCTCGTGACCTGTTAATTGCAGTCTTGTCGAACACAGTGCCTGCATTGGCCCTTCTGAGTTCGTCTTGCTGTGCTCTGGCCGTACCCGTACGACTCTTCGACGCAGAGATGGTCAGGTATTGGTCTTCACGTGGGGTTGTAACGATGCTTCGGTGACCTTTTCCAACCCGCATTTTGTACTGGCCTGTCTCTCTGTAGCGTGCCCACAACCTGTGGATGACACATGGAGATGCATCGACGTCTTCAGCAACACGGATCAAACAGACTGTCCTTGCCAATTTCACTGCGTAAAGATATGGCATTGCATGTGATTGGTTGAATACAATGTCCACAAAAGGTAACTGCCATCTCGAACACCGGTACTCTAAAAAATGGTTCTAATGGCTCTGAGCACTACGTGACTTAACAGCTGAGGTCATCAGGCCCCTAGACCTTAGAACTACTTAAACCTAACTAACCTAAGGACACCACACACATCCATGCCCGAGGCAGGATTCGAACCTGCGACCGTAACGGTCGTGTGGTTCCAGACTGAAGCGCCTAGAACCGCTCGGCCACTCCGGCCGGCACCGGTACTCACTTCCTTCTTTCGCGTCACCTGGTAATGTAATGCCTAACGCAGCCGGTACATGGTGAATGACTTTAGTTGCTGAATACACTGAAATCTAAGATCTCAGGCTGTGTAATAAAACCACAGGTACCGCCTGTATTAAAACAGATTTACCATACTGGGTATTGATATGTTCCTCTGATTATTTTGACCAGTGTACTTATTTCCCAAACAAATTACTCTCTAATGGTATTCACAGTTAACAACAAGTGTAAATTGGGGAAGAAACATGTGTAGTTGCAAAGCGCAATACTAGATGTACTAATAATTTCCATATAAACTTTTTATCTGTAGGTAGGGTAGGGAACAGGGTTTTATAATTTGTGTCAAAAATATACCGACAAGCATCGGGCAGCAAACAGAGAACTCCTAGGCATTAAAAAACGAAGTGGGAAAATACTTCTTTAATCATTCTCACAGTTCATCAGAATGTTGGTTCAGGGATGTAAATTAGGCATATTAGTAAAGTTTTTATTCGAATGGTCTTGGCTTTGTCAGTTTATATACAACTGATGCAGCTCTGTATAAGTTACGTAAAGACTTTGTTTTCACTACAATATGAAAATATCAACTAAACAGTGTTAAGTTGAAGACCTGCGGCCATTTTCTGGAGTAGCTGTCTCTCACGTACAAGAAATAAACATACGTAACGTAATTTAGCAGTAAGTCTCAGAGATGTAAGTATGGACTAATCATAACTAGTTAGTAGCATACATTACGAAGCGGCCTATAGTAGCTGCTGTTGCCTATTCGTTTCAGCTTCCTGAGACACTTCTTCATGCTGTGGTTTTTCGGACAAAATGTGTGAAAGAATGAATTAATACTTTCTCAGAAATATTTGAAAGCTAAAACAAATTACTCGCTGTCTGCTGATTTGACATTAAATAAATAAAAAATACTCTTTTCTTTGATTGCTTAGGAACTACGTATACAGTATAATAAAGTTACATAAATTGCCACTCTGTGTCTCATGTTCTCACATGTGGTGGTAAGGAAATAATTGAAATCGAACTGAACTAATTTTGCATGTGCGGTTTACAAATACATGTAATATGAATGAAAAATCATCAAGCAATCTCATGGTAAGTACGAAACAATTTATTAAAATCGTATTTTAAAATATAAGCGTCATATCTGAATTATGAACGTTGTTTTTTGTGCGAAAACTGGCCCAATAATTTCGATACATCAGAGAATTATTCACCCTGTAGAGTCGTTAAAATTGCTGTGTTTCATAGGGATTACTGAGATTTTATTCACTTTCATAATCCTCTTAGTAGTAATGGAACACTGCATGATACGCAGAAATATACAAAAAACATGCATAATTCTGTTGACGTTAACGACGTTGCGCATTCAAAACAGTGGCGTGATATTCCCCCATATTCGCACAGTACGGCGATGTTTACTTCCGAACTGTCATGGCTCCCTGCCGCTCATTCATAATATAGCAGCCACACAATCTACAACGTAACAGAATTAAGCCTTTATCACAAGACCGCTTATTAATGACATGGCATATAAACTGTAGCACTATTATTGTAACTGGGCTGACATGTTCACATGCAATAGCTGCGCTATTTTGTTTCTGATGGAATACGTGTCGGCGAACTTGTGGAATTTGCCGATCTCGTGAAAGCATATAACATACAGGTAAGTGGAAGTTCAGGAAATAAACCTCCCCAAAGATCAGTCCTTTTAACTTGATTCTTCTGCTTGTCAGACTATTATGATTCTGAAAATATTATTGGTACATCGCCATCGTACGATACAGGTTCTCTAAATTTATTTTTGTACATGTCGCTACAGAAGTTAGTAAACGATACAGTTGTAGAGAGTATGGTCACCCCACTATTTGGCTTACGATAAGCAGCAAACATAAATGGTTGTGACTGTTCAAGCTTTCCCGGCGGATTTACAAATGTTACAAATATAAACGGGTTAGTAGGTTGCCGACATCAGATGATGTACAGAGCATCAAGGTATTTTGTTTTTCAGCACTTTGCTGATTTACCAGTATTGTTTACTAATACTTTTATTGAATTTTGTAGATTTTTCATTTAGTTCTCCAGTTTATCAAATAAAGAAACTTTTTGAGCAAAAATTTGTACCAACTACAATATATCACCTGTCAGGAGCAAGGCTATAACATCTTTAAATTTCTTTTGTAGAATTAGCGGTAACGAGCCCTTTGTTGAAGTAATCAAATGTGAGTGATGTATTTACCACCAACTGCGATATGGTCGCGTATATAAACAGTGATCCAATACGGTCAAATATTTTTTATTTCAGTCTTTGATCACAATATGAATTCTTTAGACGATGACCGGTTTCAGTCCGTAATGACCATCCTCAGATATTTTTTACACCATATCCTAAAGTGATTAAGCCATAATGGCATCGTCAGTTGCAATAATGACTGTGTGGACGATGCGGCCTATTCTACACCTTATTTTAGGTCTTTATGACGATGCTACGCTGATTATATTTATATGTTTTGACGATGCCATTATGGCGTAATCACTTTAGGACATGGTGTCAAACAGATCTGAGGATGGTCATTACGGACTGAAACCTGTCATGGTCTAAAGAATTCAAATTGTGATCAAAGACTGAAATAAAAAACTTGTGTTGTATTTACATTATACACACAATCATTTATCAGAGATTTTTGCTGTGTCCGTTATCCAACGGGAAGATATAAATATTCCTCTCGTAAATTAAGAGCCTTGCTGTAGTAATATACAGTTTTTTTGTCACTTAAGACTTATCTGAAACACTGCTCGCCGCAATTTTCAAGTCCTTTAAATATTTAAGTTTGCATAAATTTTAGATTTAAATGTTTCAAATATATGAGCGTCGTACGTATAATCAAAATTGTATGTTGTTCCAGAAAAGTACACTGAAGATGTCTTTCATATGAAAGGCGAAACGCGTCTAGAAATTAAATATTTCGTCTGCAGCAAGGAAAATTTTGTAGCAATGAATTGTATAGCTTATCTCCGTAGCAACGAAGCTGATGCGCTGGAGGCGTATGTTAAACAGAAATCAGCTGCTCATAACAATTACGGAAATCGTAGAAAGATACAGGATGCCTATATATCACACGCAAAGTGATTTGCAGGTTTAGGTATAAGCCGAGTTTACTTCAACGGAGAAGTGTTGTGCAGTGTCAGGAGCGTTCAGGTACTCACGGTGTTTTGCGCGCAGGACGCCAGCCGGCGCAGGCAGTGTCGTGTCGCGGCTGAGCACAGTGGATGGATGACGTAGGCTGGGCCCGCTGCAGCTGCTGCAGAGTGGCGCTCCGCTGGGCCACAGCCAGCCGACTGGCGGGTGACCACGGCGCGCCGCAGATCCACCCCCGAGGCGGCGCGCGACCTTCGGCGCATGTGCAGACGGGGCCACGCTGCCGTGCCGTGGCGTCCACGCCTTTCGTACCTACGCTTCTCCGCCGTCGTGGACACACTGGAAAGCACTGCGCAGCGCGCGGAACACGGTGATGATGATGATGATGTTTGGTTTGTGGGGCGCTCAACTACGTGGTTATCAGCGCCCGTACAATTTCCCAACCTTTGCTCAGTCCAATTTCGCCACTTTCCTGGATGATGATGAAATGATGAGGACAACACAAACACCCAGTCATCTCGAGGCAGGTGAAAATCCCTGACCCCGCCGGGAATCGAACCCGGGACCCCGGGCTCGGGAAGCGAGAACGCTACCGCGAGACCACGAGCGGCGGACGCGGAAGACGGTACTTCCCCGAGTACCACGTAACGCAGTCGTTTCCAACCTGGGGGTAATTACCCCAGAGGGATAGAATGAAATAGTCTGAGGGATAAAAACCTAACGATTCGAATCTGTTCCAGTCACTAAACTATTTTTTGCAAAATATCATTACTATTACCACAATTTTTAAGACTCTAATACTGATTATATAAGTTATCAATGATTACTTTTTCTCAATTAGTAGCATTAATGCGGTGGAGGCTATAGGTTCCTCACATAGCCCACCCACTAAACACGTATACTGTGCCATGTTCCACACATCGCTGATGATACACTAGCGGCCATTAAAATTGCTACACCACGAAGATGACGTGCTACAGACGCAAAATTAATCAGACAGGAAGAAGCTGTTGTGATTTGCAAATAATTAGCTTTTCAGTGGATTCACACAAGGTTGGCGCCGGTGGCGACACCTACAACGTGCTGACATGAGGAAAGTTTCCAACCGATTTCTCATGCACGAACAGCAGTTGGCCGGCGTTGCTTGGTGAAACGTTGTTGTGGTGCCTCGTGTAAGGAGGAGAAATGCGTACCATCACTTTCCGACTTTGATAAAGGTCGGATTGCAGTTTATCGTATCGCGACATTGCTGCTCGCGTTGTTCGAGATCCAATGACTATTAGCAGAATATGGAATCGGTGGGTTCAGGAGGGTAATATGGAACGCCGTGCTGGATCCCGACAGCCTCTAATAGCAGTCGAGAGGACAGGCATCTTACCCGCATTGCTGTAACGGATCGTGCAGCCACGTCTCGATCCCTGAGTCAACACATGGGGACGTTTGCAAGACAACAACCACCTGCACGAACAGTTCGACGACGTTTGCAGCAGCATGGACTAATCACCTCGGAGACCATGGCTGCGGTTACCCTTGACGCTGCATCACAGACAGGAGCGCCTGCGATGGTGTACTGCCGGCCGAAGTGGCCGTGCGGTTAAAGGCGCTGCAGTCTGAAACCGCATGACCGCTACGGTCGCAGGTTCGAACCCTGCTTCGGGCATGGATGTTTGTGATGTCCTTAGGTTAGTTAGGTTTAACTAGTTCTAAGTTCTAGGGGACTAATGACCTCAGCAGTTGAGTCCCATAGTGCTCAGAGCCATTTGAACCATTGTTTTGATGATGTACTCAACGTGAACTTTGGCGCACGAATGGCAAAACGTCATTTTTTCTGATGAATCCAGGTTCTGTTTACAGCATCTTGATGGTCGCATCCGTGTTTGGTGACATCGCGGTGAACGCACATTGGAAGCGTGTATTCGTCATCGCCATACCGGCGTATTACCCGGCGTGATGGTATGGGGTGCCATTGGTTACACGTCTCGGTCACCCCTTGTTCGCATTCACGGCACGTTGAACAGTGGACGTTACAGTTCAGTTGTGTTACGACCCGTGGCTCTACCCTTCATTCGATCCCAACATATCCCTACATTTCAGCAGGATAAAGCATACCCGCATGTTCCAGGTCATGTACGGGCCTTTCTGAATACAGAAAATGATCGACTGATACCATGGCCAGCGCATTCTCCAGATCTCTCACTAATTGAAAACGCCTGGTCAATGGTGGCCGAGCAACTGGATCGTCACAATACGCCAGTTACTAATCTTGATGAACTGTGGTAACGTGTTGAAGCTGCTTGGGCAGCTGTACCTGTACAGGCCATCGAAGCTCTGTCTAACAATGCCCAGGCGTATCAAGGCCGTTATTACGGGCAGAGGTGGTTGTTCTAGGTACTGATTTCTCAGGATCTATGCACCCAAATTGCGTGAAAATGCTATCACATGTCAGTTGTAGCATAATATATTTGTCCAATGAATACCCGTTTTATCATCTGCATTTCTTCTTGGTGTAGAAATGTTAATGGCCAGTAGTGTAAAAGTGAGATACCTACGTAAAAAAATGCTGAATATTTCAAGAAAATGTCTTCTCTAGTTTCTAGATACTACCTCCAGTAGTCGAGAAATTGATTCATTACTCGCTTCGAAAAAGATAAATGATTTAAGTGATGGAATGACACAGTAGTAGCTACATAAGGGCTACTACAGTGCTGTAAATAGTATTAATATTATTATTATTATTATTATTATTAGAGTGGTTAGACAAAAAGCGTTAACACCATGAAGTCATCCAATTTCTGCCAGTTAAGAAGTAAGAAGTGCAGCAATGAAGTGATTTACAAAAAGGAAGTATAGCGACCATATCTGAACGTGTTTGATTTTAAATGAGGATGCAGTGTGCAGATGAAGCAAGTGCCACAGTGGTCACGTGTTCAACTGTGTGTGAATTCTTAAGGGACCAAACTGTTGAGGTCATCGGTCTCTAGACTTACACACTACTTAAACGAACTTAAACTGACTTACGCTAAGAACAACACACACACACCCGTGCCCGAGGGGGGACTCGAACCTCCGGCGGGAGGCGTCGCGCAATCCGTGACATGCCGCCTCAAACCGCGCGGCCACTACTCGCGGCCAAGTGCCACAGCGGAGGGGAGTAATGAAGTTTTGTAACAAGTGTGTACCCTAACTGTGGATAGTTGACTTTATCTTCTGAGAAGGAATTGTGGGTGCCACTTACAACGCACCACTGATTCCTTCGTCATTCATACTAAAACAGTCGTGCGGTAGCATTCTCGCTTTCCGCACCCGGGTTCCCGGGTTCGATTCCCGGCGGGGTCAGGGATTTTTTCTGCCTCGTGATGACTGGGTGTTGTGTGATGTCCTTGGGTTAGTTAGGTTTAAGTAGTTCTAAGTTCTAGGCGACTGATGACCATAGATGTTAAGTCCCATAGTGCTCAGAGCCATTTGAACCATTCTAAAACACACACACACACAAACTAAATCCCATTCATCTTTCATCATTTCAAAAATAAAAGTATTCCAAGAAAAGTCTTTCATTCATCAGATTAGTTAGGTGCTAAAGTTGGCGATAATGTGCATGGAGGGGGGGCGAGGGGGGGCACAGCTGGCACGGGAGGGGAGGCGGGGGTACTGGCTAATATTCGATTTTACTAAGGGGTAATGGTCTACAAAAGGTTGGAACCACTGGTGTTAAGGGTCGTTCAAAAAGCGCGCCCGTTTTCAACTGTGTAGTGTATTTTCGCTTGTCGATTCAGCAGACTGTTGGGCATCATTTCGTTTTGTATAAAAGTGTGATTCTTGCTTATTTAAATTTTACACATTTATTCTTTGTGTGTCCAACGGCCCCTATCCACGATAAAAAAATTTGACGGACTTTACTATGTTTGTTGACAGTAATTATGACAAGGATTCAAATGGTTCAAATGGCTCTGAGCACTATGCGACTTAACTTCTGAGGTCATCAGTCGCCTAGAACTTAGAACTAATTAAACCTAACTAACCTAAGGACATCACACACATCCATGCCCGAGGCAGGATTCGAACCTTCGACCGTAGCGGTCGCTCGGCTCCAGACTGTAGCGCCTAGAACCTCACGACCACTTCGGCCGGCTATGACAAGGATATGCTGTTACTCATCACATAGCGGAGATATTGATTCGCAGACAGGCACAACAAAAAGTTACGTAACACATAAGCTATGGCTTTCTTCTGAAGTAGACGACGTACACCCACATACACACATGCGTATGCTGTCTAATTCAGAAGAAGACATTCTGACCGAAACCTTACGTCTTTAGTAGTCTTTTTATTGCGCCTGTCTCCGACTCAACATCTTCTCTATATTATGAGTACCAGTCATTATTCCATCCTCGATTTTCCATTGTTTGATTTTACTAGGTTTCTCAAATATGAGGGCTATTCAGAAAGTAAGGTCTGATGGGGCGGGAAGTGGAAGCCAAATTGAAAATCCGATGACGCTTTGCACAGTGTTGGGCAGTGTGTACAGTATGCCCATCATCGTGGCCCATCACTCTCTTCTGCTCTGAGCGCACAGTGAACACGTAAAAATACCTAGTAAATAGTGTCACCCGAGAAGTATTAGCACATGTCATGCAGCCCGCATAACGTAAGGGTCATGCGTTTCCTTCTTCATGTCAGTTCTCGACAGCACTCTGCAGGGGCAATGAAGATGCTCTTGCATTTCTCTTGCAGCATTTCCAATGAGAAGTATTTCATCATCCACAATACAGCCTGTAATTGGCTTCCCCTGAGTTCCATGTCTGCTCATATGAACCGCTGGCGGGGGCAACGTCGCGGTGTATACGATCGCCGATTGTTGGCGGCTTCTCATTATCTCAATAAAGGAGTAAGGAAAATACAGGGTATTCCAAAACGATATTTACAATTTTGATCATAGATATTTCTGAAACGTGTTAAAAGGTGATGGTTCATTTCTATATACATAAATTTAAAGGGCAGCCTCTGATATTAAATTTTAAAAACCAACCAAAAATTAATTTGATAACCGAAAAGGCCGGAAAAGAAAGTAAATAAAATGACTCAAACCCGGAAACTGAGTGTAAAATTCATATAACAGCTGCAACCGAGTGAAGAAACCGACTGCACGAAAAAACAGTCGACTGACCAATCGATTGTTAAAAACAGTCAGTTGTCCTTCCAACGCTTCCAAGACGCCATTAGTCTATAAGGAGGTAAAATAATTTCTGCACAAACCAGCATTATTTAATTATTTTGTACTGAAAAATAACACTTTATTGATGTATTTTTTTTTTTTACTAAAGCTCGCCATACGTATTTTTGGTATCAATAATATCGACAAAATTTGTAAGATGAGAGACAGTGGTTGTTTATTCTATGTCTGAGGACACAACTGTGTATGCTGTAATGGCATTTGTTTAATGTTGCAAACTTTTCAGAGATATACACGCTTTTACACAGTTTACAATGTGACAATGTTAAGACAGTTGTGAAAAAACGCATCTTGTCCTCTGAAATTTAACTAATCCTAAACACAACAATATTAAATTTTAACTAGAAGTTTCTTTACCAAATTATTCTTACAATTATGTTGTGATGTTGGTTAATATTACGATAAATCATCCAACTCCGTTTCAATATTCGGTCCTATTTAGGATGACAATCAAGTCTACGGAGGATGGTTAGTTTTGCGACAAGTTGAGCAAAAGATTACCCAAGGTCGCTCGAGTTTACAGTGGACACAAGCTGGTGAACCAGCACGCGGTATTTACCTTTGCTGTGATGAGCTATCATATGCATGGCCGCTTTCTGCCTCTGAAATTCCTATAAAAGGTTATTAAACCTCTGCTGAATTTTTCCCTATGTTTCTCGCTATGCGAGAAAATAAGTACTCATCCCTAGTCTGGGAATATGGCAGTATACACGCCCGTGACTGGAGCAGCTAGCATATTATAATGCCCTCTCAGTTCTCTCAAGAACAATTAACTAACTGTCTGGTTCGTTTTTCCGCTGTTGGAGCTAATTCCTAGCTGGACGTCAGCCGCTGTGAACGCAGTGTTCACACAAATTCCTGCTCTTCGGTGTACAGAGCGTTATTTGCCCCGTTCTGCACTTGATGCCTGGTCAGAGAAGAGTCCTCGAAAATTTCCGTCTTGTCTTTCTCGTAGCCGAACTGTCTCCCCATCTGGGTTCTTTCATTCTCCGTGTCACGGCTTTTATCGACCAATAGGGTCTGAGTCACCTGGTCGGTCGGTCGTTGCCTTGGGACGCGCCCTAAGTGCTTTCCGTGGTACCCCCTGTGGTGTGGCCTTCTCCTCTCCTCACAATTGCTTCCAAATCAAAAAGTTTTTTCTCGCTGCTTGTCTCACCTTCTGCTCACAGACATGCATTACATGATCGGTGTATTAATACCGTTGATTGAGTGTCATCCCTTTTGCATTACATACTTAGAGGCAAATTTGATCATTACCGCCAAATTAAGTTAGGTGTCATATTCACCTTCCCGTTACGATATACAAAGCTCTTATGTAAGGTGCTAAATTGACCTTCATTTATTCTGTCACCTTACAAATTATTTAATGCTTTCTTTCTCAACAAGATCTATCAACTTTCAGTAATAGTCTATAAACATGTGAGAGCATTTCAGAAGTTTCTAAAAGCTTTTCGTACTACTAGAAGAAAGCTTATAGGCCTGCAGTAAATAATGTGATGCGGAATCTTTCCTGGTTTTGCTGTAATTAATCTGACTGTGACCGCCTGATGGCACAGGGCGGAGCCAAACAACGACCTTCACTGACATAGATCGCTAATGTCGTGCTAAATTTTGAAGCCTTTCTGTAGGAACATTTCAAGCAAAACTTGCAGGCAAAGACCACTAAATTAAGAGAAACTTGGATTTTATGTATCTTTGGACACATAAATACCGTTCACAGACCAGTTTCACAAACAAATAAGAGTTACAGTGTGTAAACTGTATCTTGACAGTCCTGAATTGGTAAAAGTCAGGTGATGGCAGTCACTTGTTCCAGGCTGCTTGGTAACATTAGGTAGCTGAAACACTGTCTGAAGAAGCCTTTGTTGTCTGCTTTCTTACTCTTTAATGCTTCACTGTTCTGTGTCTTTTTTCCTTGTCATTACTGTACGGAATTGCTGGCGTTAGTACTTTCATTAAGCATGTCAATACACAAGACCATTTCAATACTGTTTTCCGAGGGTGCCCATACGAATGTTTGTAGGGGGAGGGAGCAAGACCGCGGGATATGGGGTAATGTTAATGTTTTGGAAGACAAATGGTGACTTTTTAGTGGTCATAATAAATTTGAATTTTTTATACGTGTAAATAACGCTATATACTTTCGTGTTGAGCCACTTATACGTAATACTGACATTTAAAGCATATTTAATTCTCAGGAAGAAAGGTCAGAAAGAACTGAAACATATTATGTCCCATATGACATAGGAAGAGCTGTTAATGGCGCCTTACGTGATGATGAGAAGCTTACGTTTTTAAAGAATACTTGGAAGCCTCCTGCAAACTTTTCTTTTCCTACTCAATTAGAAAGGAAGCAAAACCGAAGATTTAAGCATGAAGGGATGAGCCAGTACAACTGGCTTTCATTCAGTAAAATGTTACGTGGTGGATTTTACTGCATGTGTTCTGTTGTATCCTTCAGGTGCGGAATCGGCTCCCAGGTACTTATTACAGCTTTCGATTATTCTAAATAACTGAAACATTTAACTGGCTTGGTAAAAAAAAAAAAAACAAACAACTTGGAGGTGTCGTTTTTAAATGGAAACACTTCAGATACAAAAACAGTTATTCAAGTGGTTTTCAGGCTCGCTTTCTCAGCAAAAATTTCTATGTTGCTAACATTTCGAGTGCTTGCAAGGTTTTGTGTTTGCGCTATTTTTTCTTTACTTAATTCTTTACCTAAGGCATTTTTAATTTATTTTTATAGGCGTTGAAAACACTGGTAAAAGAACCATTCGTCAAATACATAAGGCTACGGAAGATCTTCGTCATCATGAAAACACAAAATATCACAAATTTTCCATGGACAAGGCTACAGAGTTCACCAAGTCTATGGAATCAAGTAAAAAAAGTATTGCCGTTGTCCTCGATACCAAGAAATCTTCAGTTATTGAAGAAAACCGGAAACGCTTGAGGCCAGTGTGCTAGAAATAACCTACCTCTACGAGGACATCGTGGTCATGGTTTAATTCCTCAGCTAAAAGAAGAAAAATCTGATGATCTTCTAGAGGGAAAACATGGAGTGTTTCAGAGTCTTTTGGCTTTTCGTATGGATGCTGGAGATGAAGATTTAAAACATCATTTCAGTACATGTGGCCGAAACGGTTCTATGAAAAGTAACACAGTCCAAAACGAAGTCATATATTGCATTGGTGACGCTTTTCGCTCCTCAATATCGAGGGACGTGAAAAAGGCTAAATTTTTTAGCAATATATCTGATGAAACAACGTCACCACTAAGGAACAGATGACATTTTGGGTTAGGTACATTGACATAGATACCTTTGTTACCAAAGAAGACTTTCTAGGTTGTACTGAGCTTAAATCAGCTACTGGCACTTCGATTGCAGAAGCTATCGATGAAGAACTCAAGACACTGGGAATGAGCTATCAATATCTGGGCTATGATGTCGGCTCAAACATGGCTGGGAGATTTAAAGGAGTTCAAGCTCTTATTTTAAGTAAACAACCGTTGGCTATTTATACCCACTGTTTTAGCCACTCTTTGAACTTGTTCATTTGTAGGTCTTGTGGTACTCCGATAGTTAGAAATGTGATGGGAATTGTAGGATCAGTTTCAGCACTCTTGTCTGCCTCTGCAAACAGAAAAAGTTCCCTAGAGGAAGTTATATCACGACTATCGTTCACAGAGTCAAAGAAAACAAAGTTGAAGGCAATGTGTCCAACAAGATGGGTGGAAAGACACGATACCCTTATTACTTTCAAAGAGCTATTTGTCCCGGTCGTGACCTTGCTTGACGAACTTTCAAGTAGTCGTGAAACCAACGCAGAAACGGCTAGTAAAGCTTGCATGTTTAGTTCTGCTGTCCGAAGAGGAGACTTCGTAGTAGCGTTAGCAACTGCAGCATATTGCTTCTCTTTAACTCTAAGACTAAGCGAACAACTCCGAAGTCCTAAAATGGATATAACAACTGCCTTAAATCACGTCGATGATGTGCTTGAGGTGTTCAACAATATTAGGACAGATTCGGAAATAGAATTCGGAAGTATTTTTGAAGACGCTGTTAAACTGGCAGAAGATATTGGAAGTATAACAGCAAGGCCAATAATTATTTCAGCACAAAGAGACAACGTTCCTGCTTCAAACGCCGTGGAATACTTCAGGCGAACAGTATGTTTACCTGTTGTGGATCGTTTTATTGCCGAGCTAGAAACAAGATTTCCCCAAGATTTTCGCACCATATTACCACTTGAAGGACTTATTCCTGCATACTGTTTAAAATACAGTGAGTATGAAGTGATCCAGGCATCCGAGATATATGAACAGTTTTTGGAGAGTCCTTCGCTTTTAATGAAAGAACTGAAACTATGGAAGAAAAAGTGGGTTGATGAAAGAAAAAGACCTGAAACAGTAACTGAAGCATTAAAGAACTGTGACAAACTGTTTTTCCCAAATGTAAATGCTTTACTCCAAATATTTGGGACTATTCCTGTCACCACAAGCACTCCTGAACGAAGCTTCTCTACTTTGAGACGAATAAAGATTTATTTGCGTAACACAATGGGGCAAGTGAGACTAAATGGATTGGCTCTTGCAAATCTCCATAAAGAAAGAGATATGGACATTAAAAATCTCATTGACATATTCAGTAAAAAGAAATAGAGGCGAATGAGCATGACAAATCGGGCAGAAGACGGAAATATACAGTGAATTTTGTTACAGATTTTTTTTTTCATGTCAAGTTCAAGGTTGTACATTCCGTATCCAGAAAATTAATGAAAACTTATTTGTTGTAAGCTGAAATTTTTCATGGTTTACGTAATTTATAAAATCTCCCACATGAAAATAAGTTTCTTTTACGTTGAACTCCAAAACAGTTACTAAAACTACTTTAAGCAACACCAAATTTTAGCAATTTGTTGGCGGAGGACCCAAACTCTCCTTTTGTTAGGTGATATTCCACTCCCCCAATCCCCCCTCCCCCCCCCCCCCATTACCGACTTCTAGAACCGTCCCTGATGTCTCCCGCCAAGTGCGAAGTCCTGGGGCAGGGTTTCGCCTGATTTCCTGCAATCCGCGTAACGTAATTGCCATGTGTTCACTTCTTCAGGATCATTCTCACTCCCACTCTGCAGGGGCAATGAAGACACTTCAGCAGCGTTTTCGATGGGAAGTTTCTGATCATCCCCAATACAGCCCGTAATTGGCTCCCCCGAAGTTTCATCTCTGCTCTCATGAACCGCTCACTATGAAGACAACGTTCTGGCGAAGACAGCGAGCTGTAGACCAACGTAGAGAATTGGCGGAAAGCAAAGGCGGCTGTCGTCTATGACCAGGATATTGTAAATTTGGTACGACACTAAGGCAAATGTCTAATTCGGAGCGGGGATTACGCAGAGACTTAGCTGGAAGGTGTAGCTAACTGTTGCAAATGAAACTTCTTTGATTTTCACAGTGGCTTCCATTTCGCGACCGATCGCACCTTTCTTTCCGAATGGTCCTCGTAGATGTAATCTTCCTCGCTTTCACAGTACATGTCCATATAACTGATCTGAATAGTGGTCCAACAATCGTAATAAATGTTTTGTAAATGCTGCTGAAACAGTTTTGGCTGTAGCTTTACTTAAGGGTGTGCATGTTACAAATTTAGAAGTGGGTTCTACTACTACGAAAATGAAAGAAAATCCTGTTTTGCTCCTGGGAATTCGTCCATAGATATCAATGGCGACCATGTGACGTAATTTAATTGGTATAGTGGGATATAATGGAGCGAGATAATAAGTCGTCGATGATTACATTTGCTGACAAAGTTTGCATGTTGCCAGTTCACGTTGTATACGTTTTTCCATATTGCCTGGTACGTTAGTGCCATGACAGTAAGTGTCAGTGTAAAAGAATGGACGCAAATGCATATTTTGGGTAACAGAAAAACGTTCGATTTTATTGACGTGTTATTCCTCAAATGTTAAACTTTGGTGACATTCTAAAGGAACCTGGTGGTAATTTTCATTTACGAGTTTTTGAAATCCAAACTAGCTTTACGTTCGATCAGAAAGTTCATACCTAAAAGTACGTCGGTCGTGAGTTAGGGAACAATACAAAAATTAGAATAAAATGTGATACCATGTACAGAGAAAGATAGTGTGTTTGAAGTTTTACGTCGACGCCTTTGCTAGAAACTACGCCACGTACTTTTGTTTTGTTCAGTGGAAAAGTAGGACAGGAATTATCGTGGTTACACTTATTAACTGCAGCATCACTTATCACAGTAACAGGCGAACCTGAATCTATCACAGCAACAAAAGTACGTGTCCTATTTGTATTTCAATGATGGGGTGTGAAGCTGTCTTCTTAGTCTGATTCTTTTCTTGTAGAGACGTTTCTCTAATGTCGTCGAATGTGATTACATTTTCAGTTACTGTTTCTTGAGGTTCTAATTGCTAATCGTCGTTGCAGGCTAAAGCAACTTGGTTGCCCTCTAGTCATGTAGTATCTTTGTTGTGGCATCTCAATACTGTGTGTAGTTCTGCTGTTGTGGTTATTAGGGTTTTGTGGTGGGTGTAAAAGTACGTCAGGCTCATACATAATAAGTGGAGGTTGTTGGTGAAATCGTCCGTGAATCTGAAAAAAATTGTTACTGCCATAATTACGCAGAAAATTCTGATTATGACCTCTTCGTTTGTTGCTGTAATTAGTCTGATACGGAACATTTCGGCTGAAATGCGATGTCTGGTTTCTATACAGGAAATTATTGCCTTGTGGCTTGTGCTTCTGTATTATTGCTGCTGCGTGTTCGCGAGAGTTTGCTGCGAGCCACTGAAGCTGGGTTGACCTTCGGGAGCATATTGTTTTCCGGTATTTCCCACTTGCTGATTTTGTTGTTGAAAATTCTGGTTGTTCCTATCAAACTGTTGGTTCTGTTGTTGGTTTTGTGAATATTTATTATTAAAATTCTGACGTCTGTGAAAATTATTCTGAAAGCTATTGCCATTCCTAAACATCTTGTTACGCATGTCATTAAAATTTCTTGATGGCTTTTCGTATCCACGCGTGTTACTGGTACTGCTGTTTTGAGAGAAATTTTTACTGACAAAGGAATAGTCAGAATGTTGTACTTCCAAAAGTTCTAAAAGATTGCGAATTGCAGTAATGCTTTCTTCCTCTTGCCCTATTAACAGGGAGACTTGTAATGAACGCAGCAATTTAGAGATGCGTAGCTGTATTAATGCTGATTGACTATATGGCTCGGAAAGGCGCTGATTTTGTTGAACCATGAGTTCAAAAGACTGCTTAATGGTTGGGAAGTTAGAATTTTCGAAGGACGGTAAAGTAATTAATTGATCTTTAATTCCTCGTTGTGTAGTTTCCGACCAATAAGCTGACAAAAAGACATTTTGAAATTCTTCTAATGGATGGCACTGTCTTGCAATGAGGGGTATCCTGGTGGCGGGCTTGCCCTCCAAAAAACTGCAAATGAATTCTAATTTACGAGTAATAGGCCAGTTAGGTGGTAACGAGAATGAAAACTGTTCCCAGTATAAGAAAAGGAGATCTGTTATGTTACTGTAGAATACTTTGAACTTACGCACTGACAAGTAATGCTTGTAATCGAAACAATAGTGTTGGAAATTTTGTAGCGGTTCATTACTGTTAAGAAACGTCTATTGTGGATGTTGTTCCGCGTCTGATTCTCTCAAACGTCGTAATCTGCCAAGATTGTGTTCTAGTGGTGTAGTGTGAAATCGTTGAAAATTTTGGAAATTTGTGGTAAGTGCCTATTGGACCAAACTGCTGAAGTCATCGGTCCCTAGGCTTACACACTACTTAATCTAAGGACAACACACCCACCCACCCACCACCTACGCCCGAGGGGGATTCGAACCTCCGACGGAGGGGGGACGGGGGGGGGGGGAGGGGAGCCGCGCGAACTGTGTCAAGGCAGCTCGGACCGCGAGTCTACACCGCGCGGCGTCAAATTATTCTGCCTGATTATATTGGAAGTTACTATGTACTTGACTGTATGGTGTCTGATCTTTAAAGGCGGCAATTTCAAGGCGCAATTTGTTATCTTTACGATTCGGTGCATTGTTAAGTGAGTTCAGCACATTAATATCACAATTCATATACTGAAATTTTTCACACTGAATGAAGGGACAAGGCAATGTGTCTTCAGATTTAGTATCGGTATTATTTTCTAAAATTTGTATTCTGACATATGAAAAATAATTATGCTCACAATTAACACACAATAAACGGATTATACATTAACAATGAGCTGTACAAAATCATTCGATGTGAACGCTGTATATTGCCTCACTCATCACTTATGAATACGCTCATTGCATTGGTAACAAAACAACTTTCGTTACCTTAATTATTTCCAGTATGGTATCTTGCAAATAAAAATCGTTACTGCCCGTAGCACACATCAGATACAACACGTTTTTACAGTTGACAGTCCTCCATATGTATCTCTAAAGGTACTCTAACCCATTACCCGTGTATATAACTTTCAAGCTACCGAACGACTGAGAAACGTTCATGAAGATGAAAAGCTTCTACAAATAAATTGTGTCAGGCGACACTTAAAGATTACAGAGCGAAGATGCAGGGAACAACTCACTTCCTTCAACTCCAATCAAATTACGGTCATAAGGAGAATGTGTCACCTGCAAAGTGATTCAGCTAAGCAGTTCAGCTCATATACTTCTGAAATAGTTTGAGATACCGTAATTCAGTTATCACCTACATGAACTGTAAGAATGTTCATACTCTCATAACAATCTTAGTTACAGATATATCGGTTCAGCTTAATTTAGTCCAAACTGTAGTAATTACAGCTAATGCTATCGTAGTTGGCGTTTTACTATTCCAGAACCGATTAATCTTTTCCTGAGCAATTACAGTTTGGCGAACTTAAGACTTAACTGTTTCAGTCGTAAAACTGCTGTCTTATGTGGAAGCTCGCGATATCATAAACAAATAAAGAAATACGCCACGTGGGATAACGACGTAGCACAGTGTTGCACTACCGCCCTATCATTAAAAAAAGAATATATTACCCTGTCACATTAAGGGGACTACATCTCGCCTATGTAACCCATGTTAATTTAGGCAAGTATTTGACCCATTTCTGAAAAAAAACTATTTGATGCAGGACCTTAATACTTTTACTGTATGTTACATGATGCTAATAGAGTCAACTGCACTAAAAACTACTTTATCCGTTTTACAGTTCTTAGGAAATGCTTTTTTTAAATTTATTAACAAAAAATATTTTGTTTTGGACTTCCTAATGGGGGAATATTAATGAATGTAGTACTCGAGGTGGGTTTTTATGTTATGCAGAGTCCTTGAAAATTTCATTAATCTATCTATGATAGTTTCTGATATAATTGAGCATATGTAATGAAAATTTTAGTTTGCGGCAAATTGACTTTAAAGAAAAACCTTTTGTAATTTGTTACTTACAGTTAATTAAAACTATCCTGCTGCATATGATGGCCCTTCTTTGGCCTCTAGCAGGTCTTCCAGTTTCTTTTCCACCTTCCTGGATGTTTGTCTTGCTTTCTTGGCCATATTAGGTGCAGACCTGTCTGCGTCGGCTATCCTCACCTGATCGCAATGTTGCATCCCAGTGATTATATTTTCACCAGGATTAATTCACAGCTTTTTCAGTACCCAACACTTTCCAATATTACCACAATTGAATGTAATAACAGATTCATGAACGTCTACTTTCATTGCATTCATGCCTACAAATACAGATTCAGGAAGGCAGTTACAAATTATGCTGTTGAAACATTCATTTGGGTTCTGTGTCTGCCCATGCAGACATTTCCTTAGAAGGTCAGGATGAGCCCAGTCTCTGAAAATAGGTTTAATTTCTGTAGTAGCAGCAGCAGAAAGACAATGCTTGTGAGAAAAAGATTCTCCAGTAGCCTGAGCCCTGTTGTATTTGCACTGCGAAGTTTCTCCCGATGGAAACAATCGATGACATGGCTTATCATCAATAGAGGACTTATGGAAGAATATGGCCCAAACATCTCTCTTCATTACCTCCAGATTTTCTTTCTTTCTCCTAGTTGCCTGCCCATAGTGTACCTGCAAGTTTTCTTTTTCAGTTTCAGTTAACCGACCCTGGGCCGGCCGAAGTGGCCGTGCGGTTAAAGGCGCTGCAGTCTGGAACCGCAAGACCGCTACGGTCGCAGGTTCGAATCCTGCCTCGGGCATGGATGTTTGTGATGTCCTTAGGTTAGTTAGGTTTAACTAGTTCTAAGTTCTAGGGGACTAATGACCTCAGCAGTTGAGTCCCATAGTGCTCAGAGCCATTAACCGACCCTGTCTGGTCAACAATTTTCCACCTTCTAATTTTTTTCTCTCATATCGTTATTTTTCTCAGCCTTCGTCCCAAACGTTTTTGAACATGGCCTACACGCTCTATTTTGCTAATAATGGCATCTCCATATGGCTTAGAGTTGGCAGTGGGTGGATTGACGGTGGGTGACAGAAAAGTTGGCGTGGCACATAAACACACGTGGTAGGAAAATGCTCTTTAAATGCTCGAAAAAAAGAAAGATTCAGCAAAATCCTTGTCAGAGTACTTAAATAAAACCTTAATCTATCGCAATATTATGAAAACTGAAAATCGATTTTTTTTTCGACCTGAAACACAGTGTGTTCCCCTTATTGTAACCACATGTCAAAACCCCGAATAACTTCCTTTTACATCGCGGACCGCTGCGAGACATCAAGGAAGAGAGTCAGTCAAGGTCTGCAAGACACCGACGGGGATACGGTGTCATGCCGACTTCAGTGCATGGTCGGCAGTGCTAGGTTTCTCGTTTGAGGATCTGTGGCGTGAACACCCATGTCGAGGTGGTCCCACAGATTCTCGACTGGCTTTTAATACGTGGAGTTCGATGGCCAGGGAAGCACGGTAAGTTTATCCTGGTACTCTTCAAACCACACACGTACTCTAAGAGTTGTATAACACATCGCATTGTCCTGTTGGTAGATGCCATCTTCGCGAGGAAAATAAACTGCATGTAGAGGTGAATATGGTCCCCCAAGGGTACACTCGCACTTCCAGTGTGTTTTCCAGAACGACGAGAACATCCCAGAAATGCCACGATAACATTCATCAGAACACTACGCTCCCTCCTCCTACCTGGACCTTCCTGCAGGGCGTTTGCTCTCAGACGTTTCTAGAGACGAGCAAAGTCGTTCATCCTTGGGAACTTGTTCACTGGTGATGGCTCTTATTTGGGAATCTTTCATTTTTTCTCGTTCACTGTTCATTGTGTTTTTGGTATTTGGTTCTTACGAAAAAGCGAAAACTAGTAGCATAGGTGACTGAAGATGGAGGGCGCCAAGGAGGGGCACTTGCCTCCCCCCTGGAGTAGTGATTTTATTCATGTCAGATTTCTGACACACTTGTAATATTCGTGATTCTGCAAATAATTTCGCTTACCTCCCCTCTAGCCCCTAGAGTAGTGATTTTATTCATAACAGAATTCCCACACGAATTCTCACACACTCGTAATTTTCGTGATTCTGCAAATCATCTCGCTTAGTCAACTATAGCGTTATGGAGCTGATCGCAATGAAAAACCGGCCGTGAGTACTGACTGCTCGCAAATTACGCATAATTTGTTGGCCGCTACGAACAGAATAGATAAACGCGTAATAATTAGGCAGTGAAGAAATAACATGTAAGTTAATGCAAACAACTTCGAAACAATAGATGACGACTGGTAAGCGACAATGAGCAGTCTAGTACTCGCGACCAATTTTTCGTGCGCCACCGTGTACCAATGAAGTAATATTGTAGGAGTTATCATATTCTCTTTACAAAATGTGGCGCCATACACTCTATTACGAAGAGCGGGCTTCACTCGGTTGTTAGTCGGTCAATGAATATGCTCTTTTACCTTGGATAAAAAAAAAACGAAAATGGCCACTCGTGTGTGCTGTGCCGACTTCCTTTGCATGTGTAATAACAAACGATCTTACCTTTTTACAAGTATTTCTTCTGTTGTTTATCGAAATAGTGAAGTAAGCTGATACGCCGTTTTCTTACCTGAAAAGATGTATGTATTATGTACTAAGTATTTTTATGTAGTTTACGTAACTATAAAATAAATTTTAATTACCAGTCGTGGACACTGAATAGAATACGAAAAGAACCAGAAATTCAGAGTTCAAAAAAAGGTTTGAAACAAATCTAGAATGTCCGTGTGAAGCGAACAAAACGAACAACAACAACTCGATACTCAACTATGAGCAGTAGGCAGTGGGACTGCGACGAGAGGCCACGCAAAGGACGAGTGCGGTCGAGCGAGACCGAGACCGAGACAGACGGGAACGGGACCGAGGCTGGATCGAGAATGGCCGACGTGCCGTTCGGGAACGAGACCGACCGTTTCCCGTTCTTGGGAAGTATAAGTAGAACGCCGCGATCGAAGTGAACTACGAAAGACCGTTCCTTAGAATTCGTTCCTCGCTCGTTCCCTTCATCTTGGTGCACCGATCCTTTGGACCCGTCAATTCGCGAACTACCCATCTCTAAACGTTGCACCCGTGGTCTAGGGTAACTCAGCGTGTTCGGTCAGAGGGTTAGTTGCCCTCTGTAATAAAAAAACTGAGATAATGGATCAACGACGAACTGAAACGGGTGTCTTGCGACGTCCGCACCGAGCAGATACAACGAACGAAAACGAACAAAATGAGACTACAAAAAAAAGGGGGTAGCGTCTTTGATTCATAATCAAAAACGTCTTCGGTCACGGGTTCGATCCCCGCCACTGCCTAAATTTTGATAAATAATCAGCATTGGCGGCCCCAGACTTCCGGCATAAAAAGTCAGCTTCATTCTGTCAACGGCCTTGTCAAAGATGGCGGAGGAGCGGATAGAGGTTCAGGGCACTCTTTTGTCCTAGGGGTGGGAAATTGCCTCTAAAGGCGGAAGAATCAACAATGATCAACGACATGAGGATGCAGAAGGCAATGGAAACCACTGCATTAAAGACACGTAACGTGTATCCGCAGGATATGTGGCCTGTATTTGAAGAAGTGTCATGATGATCTCTCCATTGGCATAAGATTCCGGAATAGTCCCCCATTCGGATCGCCGGGAGGGGACTGCCAAAGGGGAGGTTACCATGAGAAAAAGATTGAATAGTCAACGAAAGGATAACGTTCTACGAGTCGGGGCGTGGAATGTCAGAAGCTTGAACGTGGTAGGGAAACTAGAAAACCTGAAAAGGGAAATGCAAAGGCTCAATCTAGATATAGTAAGGGTCAGTGAAGTGAAGTGGAAGGAAGATAAGGGTTTCTGGTCAGATGAGTATCGGGTAATATCAACAGCAGCAGACAATGGTATAACAGGTGTAGGATTGAAACTTCCTGGCAGATTAAAACTGTGTGCCCGACTGAGACTCGATCTCGGGACCTTTGCCTTGGTAGAGCACTTGCCCGCGAAAGGCAAAGGTCCCGAGTTCGAGTTGAAACATCACCTTAGAAGAAATTATACAAGACTGTGCTTAAATTGACACACAATGTTTTTAGCGCAACGCAATCTGACTTTCAGAAATCCCTACAAAAGAATGGCCCTGACTAACATTAACCTATACCTTTCACAAATCACTTACCTCACAAAAATCTTCGTTACTCAAGCTACTGCAATACAGCGAGCGCCACTACTGCCAGCTAAATAAAAGATTTAAACTACGGAAGGCACTAACTACTGGTAGGCATAGTTAGCAAACGAAAGATTTTAATAGAGAACAAACAATGTATTTACCTTAATAGTCATTTTATATATATCAGTTCATGACATCCATTCTGTACTCAAAAATCCGCCATCTCATTTCCCACATCCACCACTGCTGGCGGCTCACCTCCAACTGCGCAACGCTACGCGCTGTTCACATCCAGCTGCCGCTGCCCAACACTACAATTGCAGACAACAATGCAAACTGGCCAAAGGCTGCACACAGCACAGCCAGTGATTTTCATACAGAGCGCTACGTAACATTGCCAAAAAGAAAATATAAACAGCCTACTTACAGAGTCTCAGTCGGGCACACAGTTTTAATCTGCCAGGAAGTTTCATATCAGCGCACACTCCGCTGCAGAATGAAAATCTCATTCCAGGTGTAGGATTCGTTATGAATAGGAAGGTAGGGCAGAGGGTGTGTTACTGTGAACAGTTCAGTGACCGGGTTGTTCTAATCAGAATCGACAGCAGACCAACACCAACAACGATAGTTCCGGTATACATGCCGACGTCACATGCTGAAGATGAACAGATAGAGAAAGTGTATGAGGATATTGAAAGGATAATGCAGTATGTAAAGGGGGACGAAAATCTAATAGTCATGGGCGACTGGAATGCAGTTGTAGGGGAAGGAGTAGAAGAAAAGGTTACAGGAGAATATGGGCTTGGGACAAGGAATGAAAGAGGAGAAAGACTAATTGAGTTCTGTAAGTTTCAGCTAGTAATAGCGAATACCCTGTTCAAGAATCACAAGAGGAGGAGGTATACTTGGAAAAGGCCGGGAGACACGGGAAGATTTCAATTAGATTACATCATGGAAAGACAGAGATTCCGAAATCAGATACTGGATTGTAAGGTGTACCCAGGAGCAGATATAGACTCAGATCACAATATAGTAGTGATGAAGAGTAGGTTGAAGTTCCAGACATTAGTCAGGAAGAATCAATACGCAAAGAAGTGGGATACGGAAGTACTAAGGAATGACGAGATACGTTTGAAGCTCTCTAACGCTATAGATACAGCAATAAGGAATAGCGCAGTAGGCAGTACAGTTGAAGAGGAATGGACATCTCTAAAAAGGGCCATCACAGAAGTTGGGAAGGAAAACATAGATACAAAGAAGGTAGCTGCGAAGAAACCATGGGTAACAGAAGAAATACTTCAGTTGATTGATGAAAGGAGGAAGTACAAACATGTTCCGGGAATATCAGGAGTACAGAAATACAAGTCGCTGAGGAATGAAATAAATAGGAAGTGCAGGGAAGCTAAGACGAAATGGCTGCAGGAAAAATGTGAAGACATCGAAAAAGATATGATTGTCAGAAGGACAGACTCAGCATACAGGAAAGTCAAAACAACCTTTGGTGTCATTAAAAGCAACGGTGGTAACATTAAGAGTGCAACGGGAATTCCACTGTTAAATGCAGAGGAGAGAGCGGATAGGTGGAAAGAATACATTGAAAGCTCTATGAGGGTGAAGATTTGTCTGGTGTGGTAGAAGAAGAAACAGGGGTCGATTTAGAAGAGATAGGGGATCTAGTATTAGAATCGGAATTTAAAAGATCTTTGGATTACTTACGGTCAAATAAGGCAGAAGGGATAGATAACTTTTCATCAGAATTTCTAAAATCATTGGGGGAAGTGGCAACAAAACGACTATTCACGTTGGTGTGTAGAATATATGAGTCTGGCGATATACCATCTGACTTTCGGAAAAGCATCATCCACACAATTCCGAGGACGGCAAGAGCTTACAAGTGCGAGAATCATCGCAGAATCAGCTTAACAGCTCATGCATCGAAGCTGCTTACAAGAATAATATACAGAAGAATGGAAAAGAAAATTGAGAAAGCGCTAGTTGACGATCAGTTTGGCTTTAGGAAAAGTAAAGGGACGAGAGAGACAATTCTGACGTTACGGCTAATAATGGAGGCAAAGCTAAAGAAAAATCAAGACACTTTCATAGGATTTGTCGACCTGGAAAAATCGTTCGACAATATAAAATGGTGCAAGTTGTTCGAGATTCTGAAAAAAGTAGGGATAAGCTATAGGGAGAGACGGGTCATATACAATATGTACAACAACCAAGAGGGAATAATAAGAGTGGACGATCAAGAACGAAGTGCTCGTATTAAGAAGGGTGTAAGACAAGGCTGTAGCCTTTCGCCCCTACTCTTCAATCTGTACATCGAGGAAGCAATGATGGAAATAAAAGAAAGGTTCAGGAGTGGAATTACAATACAAGGTGAAAGGATATCAATGATACGATTCGCTGATGACATTGCCATCCTGAGTGAAAGTGAAGAAGAATTAAATGATCTGCTGAACGGAATGAACAGTCTAATGAGTACACAGTATGGTTTGAGAGTAAATCGGAGAAAGACGAAGGTAATGAGAAGTAGTAGAAATGAGAGCAGCGAGAAACTTAACATCAGTATTAATGGTCATGAAGTCAATGAAGTTAAGGAATTCTGCTACCTAGGCAGTAAAATAACCAATGACGGACGGAGCAAGGAGGACATCAAAAGCAGACTCGCTGTGTATGGCAAAAAAGGCATTTCTGGCCAAGAGAAGTCTACTAATATCAAATACCGGCCTTAATTTGAGGACGAAATTTCTGAGGATGTACGTCTGGAGTACAGCATTGTATGGTAGTGAAACATGGACTGTGCGAAAACCGGAACAGAAGAGAATCGAAGCATTTGAGATGTGGTGCTATAGACGAATGTTGAAAATTAGGTGGACTGATAAGGTAAGGAATGAAGAGGTTCTACGCAGAATCGGAGAGGGAAGGAATATGTGGAAAACACTGATAAGGAGAAGGGACAGGATGATAGGACATCTGCTAAGACATGAGGGAATGACTTCCATGGTACTAGAGGAAGCTGTAGAGGGCAAAAACTGTAGAGGAAGACAGAGATTGGAATACGTCAAGCAAATAATTGAGGACGTAGGTTGCAAGTGCTACTGTGAGATGAAGAGGTTAGAACAGGAAAGGAATTGGTGGCGGGCCGCATCAAACCAGTCAGTAGACTGATGACCAAAAAATAAAAAAAGACGTTTCGCCAGCCCGTGTGGCCGAGCGGTTCTAGGCGCTACAGTCTGGAACCGCGCGACCGCCACGGTCGCAGGTTCGAATCCTGCCTCGAGCATGGCTGTGTGTGTTGTCCTTAGGTTAGTTAGGTTGAGGTAGTACCAAATTCTAGGGGACTGATGACCTCACCTGTTAAGTCGCATATTCCTCAGAGCCATTTGAACCATTTTTCTAGACGTTTCACACCATTCATGCCAACGGCCATCTGCTCTATGGAACGTAAAAAGTGATTTACCTAAAAAGGCCACTTTTCGCCACCTAGTGGACGTCCAGTTGCGGTAGTGACGTGCAAATACCGTACCTCACAGCCGATGAACAGGAAGCAACTTGGGTGTATGAACCAGGCACCTGCTGCGAGAGCCTCTACGCAGAAATGTTCGTTGAACAGTCGTTGAGGATACACTGTCGGTAACCTCTTGGTTCACCTGGCCAGTCAGTTGTTCAACAGTTGCACGTTTGTTCGCCCGTGCGCATCTCTGCAGCCGTCGTTTACCCTCTGTCGTCTACAACCTGTGGTGCACCACAATTGCCTCGGCGCCGGTTTTGGATAGCACCATTTTTGGCATGCACGGCATACTTTAAGCACAGCGGCACGCGAACAGATTACAAACTTAACCCTTTAGAAAATGCTTGCAATGATCGTGCCCTTTTGGTCGTTTCCGTTTTCGCATTACGACAACGACTGTACTATTTTTCTATTTCCCCGCGACACGCTTTATACATTCTCCATTGCTGGTACTGTCACCTACCGTCTGTGAGAGGTTATTTCACGCTGAGATCGAATATAGGAGACGGTCACAACAACTCTCTCAGCTCCAAGCCCGTACATTTCACGGGCCGCACTCAAAACGCCAAGGCTGTAGGTTCTACGGCCCAGCATATTTTGTTGGTTAAAGAGCGCTGCGCGTTGTCTTCGCACCTCTTACTGTCCCTATACGATGTTTATACTGTGGTGTCTAGGAAACCTGCGTACTCGGTTCGCTAGACAAAAAATTCAAACAAGTGGTATAAATCAGTTTTATTACAAAAAAAAAAATTACAATACTTAACTTTTGCAACCACGCAGATGTGTCGCAAGCAAAGGGCGACACACAAAATAATTAATCTTCTTCAATATAAACAATTCCAAGTCTGGGCTGCAGAGAGAGTACAAGTGAAGTAACGAGCACTGACGCTTCTATCCATGTTGCTAGTGTTGAAGCTACTGAAATGGGCTGTCACCAGACGGTCGTGGCGCATGTGTCCTCTTGTTACTTAGGAACCGCTGCTGTCGCGTTTCTACATCTACTTCTACATTTACATCCATACTCCGCAAGCCACCTGACGGTGTGTGGCGGAGGGTACCTTCAGTACCTCTATCGGTTCCCCTTCTATTCCAGTCTCGTATTGTTCGTGGAAAGAAGGAATGTCGGTATGCCTCTGTGTGGGCTCTAATCTCTCTGATTTTATCCTCATGGTCTCTTCGCGAGATATACGTAGGAGGGAGCAATATACTGCTTGACTCTTCGGTGAAGGTATGTTCTCGAAACTTCAATAAAAGCCCGTACCGAGCTACTGAGCGTCTCTCCTGGAGAGGGGTCGGTCAGCGGGTGATTGGCTGACGTCTTGTGACAGCCGTCTCTTCGTTCCCGTTTGGCTCAAATGGTTCAAATGGCTCTGAGCACTATGCAACTTAACTTCTGAGGTCATCAGTCGCCTAGAACTTAGAACTAATTAAACCTAACTAACCTAAGGACATCACACACATCCATGCCCGAAGCAGGATTCGAACCTGCGACCGTAGCGGTCGTGCAGATCCAGACTGAAGCGCCTAGAACCGCTCGGACACACCGGCCGGCTCCCAATTGGCGTGCCGGCGGTTGACTTTACGCCTAACATATACTCTTACTTACTAATTGCATGGATAGAGGGTGTGAATGTGCGTCTTGTTTTCGCAGTATTTCGCTAGTAATGAGTCATTGCTTTCGCCTGCGTATAGAGCACATCATTGGTATTCTGTGTAAGAGAAATGACGCGCCGTGGTTTGTATGATGAAGAAATTGTCGATCTGCTGAAATTTTGAGACACTGTCGATTTTGTAAATAGTGAAGGTGATTTTGACGAAACAGATATCTTTTGAATCCGACTGCAGTACAGACACAGAACTGTAAAATGGTGGTAGAAATTCTTTTTTCATTTGCTATTACTAGGAGTATCGAATGCATTTTGGTTACATGGTTCATTTCAGGGCAAGAAAATTAGTATAGCTGATATCGTTTACAAATAATAGTAATATCGTGTGCATAGGGGTAGACAGGTCGCCTGGTGCAGGTCATTTGAATTGACGCCACTCCAGCGATAATATGATATCCGGGGATGATATGATGACGAAGACAACATCCGGTCGCTGAGCGGAGAAAATCTCTCGCCCAGTCGGGAATCGAACTCAGGCCCCTTTGTACAGCATTCGGCCGCGCTGACCACTCAGATATCGAGGTGGACATTTAATTACCAATCTTGCCTACAAATAACCAAAACGGAACTGTAGGTTGACTGACATTTCCCTCAACATTTACTACCCACAAGCAAAAACATATGCTTCTCGTGTATGTTCTTCAAAATCAAAGAAAGAACTTGGGAAAGTATCTCGCAAGGGGACACGTTATCATTACGAACAGTGCTGTGTGGCGTTTTGGATGGAATCCTGTTTTAAAATATTTCATACGAAAACGCAGTACAAATTCATTTAGAAAGTGTTATTATATTTAAATACTATATTCAGTACTCATCCTTATTTATTTATGAACTCATTTATCTACCTTTATGAAAGTATGACTTTTTTAACTTTACGAAAACAATCTCATGTATAATAATATAATTTGTCAATGTTATACCAGACAGGATTTTCTTCATAGTTGCGTATTGATACAGACAAAATGGGCTTAAAAAATGTTAATCTCGTATTTATATGTTTGATACTTCCCAAGACATAAATTTTTGAATGAAGCTAAAATTGCCTGGATTCTGCGAACATGGACAAGTATTGGGCCGGTATTGAGAGTGTTATTGTGACCGGACCGTGCATAAATGTCTTTCACAAATCTAAATAACCTACTTCTGTATGGAGAATACAGAAGAAACGCGAATATGCGAGATTGGTTGTAGCCACAATGGCATCTTGACAGAGAGTTCCCAACAAGGATTACATTTCAGCGGATGTGCTGTAACGTGTTACAGGAGGTGCACGACAATATTGCGCAGTGGGTGAAGAACAAGCTCGCAGCTAACAAGGCGAACGAAGTACATGTTCTGGCAGCTGTTTCTCACTATGCACATGGTAGCTGCAGAGAAACTGCAGCTATTATAAGCCAGCCAAACGTTCGAATTTGGCGTGCAAACATCACCCATCACGAGGACGATAATTTTAGGGACTACAGAAGATACATAGAGTTGTGCCGCTCGGTTCTAATGTCACATCAGGTCAGTGGTTCTTCCTACAAACAATTATCTTTACAGAATTCAGATTACTCGGCAGGTCAACATGAAAATTTCATCTCCAGTAACGATAATGTTGAGAATGAATGGACAAAGATCATATGCATCGTACGTACAAAGCGCCTGAGACAGGTATCTACTAAGAAAAATTGTGAGGGACGGAAAAGACGACCGTGTTAGAAAGCTTCTACGGAAGCAAACCGAGTTTCACTGCAAATTTAAATGTTGCAAAAGCCTCAGAGACAAACAAACTCTTGAAAGTTGTTTGATTCAGTACTTGTAATTACGTAGGTAAATATGTAAAGCTCCATCTCTGACTGTATTCTGATCGAAAGCAAAAAGAAACAAATTTATTACTCTTTCTATAGATCATGAAAAATCAAAGTCTCTTGTATCTGACGCCATTATCAAAAATATTTTCTAACATTTCCAAAGAATTAATACAACAGCGTGAAATGTCGCTTTTTTGAATAATTAATAGAATATGCCCCAGTCTTTTAGTTAAGCTTAAAATATATTAAGAATAAATTTTCTCCCTGCAAATAAATCTGCAAAGTAAGGAGAAAAGGTCATGATTTAATGTAAGGAATGTATTTTTTTGCTGTTTCTGTACAGAAAGATCGAAAGAAATGTTTATGTATCGAAGCTGTAAAGCAAGTTGAAGGCAGTCGCCGTAATTTGTTTTTGGATTATATAAAAGTGGTTCATGGTGGGGGTTTCTTTTGTCATGTCCTAGTTCATGAACCACGGGCAACGCCTGAGTGGCCAAGTAAGTGGTCCTGACAGTCGGGATACCAGTTACTTTGGAATAAGGCTGGGCATCTCGGACATATTCTGAGTCGTGGTCACCTTTGTGCTCAGACGGCAAAGACTACCAAATCCACCGGTTAGTCCCTCAACCGTTAGGGGTAAAACTCAATGAGATCCAGGGCAAGTAAGGATAGCAACCTGCTTCCCTGGTATTTTAAATATGATGCTGACAACAATCAGAGCAAAATGCCTCGGACCTTTGCAGGTGACGGAGTTCCACCTCTAATTAACAAACCAGGAACTCCTAAGATACGACTCGGCAAACGAATGGTAACGAGATGGGGAGCTATTAATAACAATGGGGCCACTCTGGGAAGAAGGTAGAGCTGACAGAGGCTGCAAGTAGGATGGGGTTGGACGTGTTAGCTGTTAGTAACATTCGGGTATGGGGTGAGAAAGAAGAGGAAGTGGAAGAATACAAGGTCCACCTGTCAGGAGTCAAAGCAGGAATAGCGCAATGGGGTGTAGGAATTTACATCAAGAAAGAAATGGAACCTAGCGTAGTTGCAATAAGGTGTGTAAACGAACGACTGATATGGATAGATTTGACAGTGTGTAGCAAGAAAATTAGGATTGTGTCAGTATATTCGCATTGCGAAGGGAGAGATCAAGATAAGATGGATAGTTTTTATGACGCACTCAGTGATGTAGCTGTTAGAGTAAAGGACAAGGACAGTGTTCTGCTGATGGGTGATTTTAATGCCAGGATTGGAAATCGAACAGAAGGGTATGAAAAGGTTATGGGTAAACTTGGAGAGGATATGGAGGCCAACAGGAACGGGAACAACTCTTGGATTGTAAGTTAATGCGGATGAGTAGTAAGATGAAACTTGTAATGTTCGAATACAGTATTAATAGTATCCTGCTTGGCACAGTCAAGTAGTTTAAATATCTGGGCATAACGTTGTAATGCGATATGAGGTGGAACGAGCATCTGATAACTGTGTTAGGGAAGGCGAATGGCCGACTTCGGATTATTGGGAGAATTTCATTAACGTTCAGCTATAAACGAGATCGCATACAGGACACCGGTGCGAACTATTCTTGAGTACTGTTCGAGTGTTTGGGATCCGTACCAGGTCGGATTGAAGGAAGAGATCGCAGCAATTCAGAGACGGGCTGCTGGATTTGTTTCTCTGTTGTTTGTGACGAGAGTGACACGTATGTGGTGGATCCTTGCCTTCAACAAAGCTCTGCTGGCTTATATATATTCTCCGTCTTGTTCGATTTTTATGAGGGATGTGTGCCATGAAATGCCTGCGCTTACATTTAACTAATCTGTATGGGCAGTAAGTCTAAGAGACCATCAGGCAGCGTGAAACGATGCAACTAAGAGAAGGTCAACTGCTGAACGATGTTGCCTTCTTGAAGAGATGCAGGGACACCAATGTAGTGCCGAAAATTTTGTTGGCTGTCGTCCCTTCCAGTCACATCTTAAGCTATGTAGCCACACAGATTCTGGCTAAAGGGATGAATTTCGCAGTCGCACCCAAAGGAGTTCCGAAAGAAGACAGACGTTGGCCACTTGCAATAGTGGGCAAAACGTCGGACATCTTGCAAGTTGGCAACGCGGTCTCCCAGAAGGATTTAAGTGCTTGGTTTACTTTCATGTAACGATCTCCCTCATCGCACAATCTGCCAGAATCCACTTGTAATGCAATCACTTCGGCAAAAATTTTCTTGCGCTGTGAACTGTATTCAACATTATATCGGTTTGTTTGCAAAGTAAGTATGGTAGACGTTGAAAATAAAAAAAAAATAATAATTTACGCGTAGAGACTCCAAACCTCGACCGTCTTTACTCCTTTCGCTGCGTCAACCATTGCTATGTGCTTTGTCCGACCCGTCCAAAAATGCTATGTTTCCCAAACGCTTGGCCACCTGGAGCTCCCTCTTCTGCCGTTTCCATTTCTGCCTCTATTGATCCATCGTGCATAGGGGACATCAGCTGGTCAAGTTTTAAGTAGGCTGTTTAGGTTGTTATGTTGGTAACACCACGTAGTGCTCTGTATGAAAGTCACTGACCGTGCTGTGTGCGTTCTGTGGCTGGTTGGACTCATTGTTGGAATATTCGCTATTGTAATGTTGGGCAGTTGGATGTGAACAGCGCGTAGCGTTGGGCAGTTGGAGGTGAGCCGCTAGCAGAGCTGAGAGAGATGCCAGAGGTGTGGAGAGAGAGATGCCAGAGGTTTGAGAGGATACTACTATAAGCGGGCGGGAGCACGACGGTTCAATCCCGTCTCCGGCCATCCTGATTTAGGTTTTCCATGATTTCCCTAAATCGCTTCAGGCAAATGCCGGAATGGTTCCTTTGAAAGGGCACGGCCGATTTCCTTCCCCATCCTTCCCTCTCCCGAGCTTGCGCTCCGCCTCTAATGACCTCGTTGTCGACGGGACGTTAAACACTAATCTCCTCGTCCTCCTCTTATAAGCGGTCGATCTGGACGTGTGTCCGCCAGAAAAAGGAAATTTGTAAAGATGGAGGTCATATATGATCACTTTTGAACGTTATTAACTCCGCCTATCAGTAGTTTGTGCCTTCAGTAGTCAGAATCTTTTATTTAGCTGGCAGTATTGGCGCTCGCTGTACTGCAGTAGTTCGAGTAGCGAAGATTGTTGTAAGTGATTCACGAAAGGTAGGCCTATTATGTTATTGTTAGTCAGTGCCATTCCTTTGCAGGAATTATTGAAAGTGAGATCGCGTTGCACTAAAAATATTGTGTGTCAGTTTAGTGATGATCAGAATAAGTAAAGAGGAAATGTCTGAGTACGTTCAGTTTTCTCAGCTGTTTGAAAATCAAATAACGTAAGAGGCTTTCCAGCACTGTCATTCATATTTTTTAAGGGGACGTTTCAAAGTAATTATCAATGAAATTCGCCAACAGCCGTGTAATTGACATGTTGTTTTAGGTTATTTTGACTACCAGTTTCGGCGTTCCATTTGCCATCTCAGGTCCCATATGCATGTCTCAAAAGTAAACGATATTCTCGTAAGTGCCATATATTTCTGGATGTCTTGCAATGAAGTCTTCGAATGAAACACTTGGAATACGGTTTTGAATTCACGACATCCTGGAATACGTGCCACTGTATGACAATATCGTTTATTTTTGAGAGATGCGTATGGGGCCTGAAGATAGCATTGCGGAATGCGGAAACTGATGGTAAAAATAAACTGAAATAACATCTCAATTACACGGCTGTTGGCGACTTTCACTGATAATTTCGATTTCTGGCGAAACCCTGCATTCAACAAAATTCTGTACGAAATGTGAGCTGATGGACAGTCAGCTGCATCAATGTGGAGCGCCCCGTCAATGTGACGCAATAATTCCGTGTAACAACACACGCATGAGTCGGTAACAGATTTCATGCTCCAACCATATAAATCTTAAGTAATGTAATTTCCCTGAAATAACTAGCCGGATTTTGCAAAGTGAAACGCCGCTGAATTAGCCTTTTTCAGCATTACGATATTACAAGCAGAAATTGCCTTGTTCCATTTGAAATAAGCGAATTTGGAACCGGTATGTCTCCGATTGATATAGCTGTGCGAAGTGACTATACGTCATTTAGTAAGAAGTTTTTCGCATTGGAGTCGTGTCAACAGAGTTATGATATCATAAACGGTTAAGGAAAAATCTGAGGTGAACAGCTTAGTCGAAACAATACGTACAGTCTGTTAAGTAAATCCGTGGTAGGTATTACGGTACGTACAGAAGGTAAAAAATATCGACTTACATTGGCGCGAACAAAACATTGACCCTAATATCGAATAAATTTCCTTTACTTTACGTCTATGGTCACAAATTTTTAGTCAATACATGACCGATTTCGGTCTATAATGACTATCGTCAGACCTGTTTTATAAAATCTGGTGCTGATTTTGCGTTTAACATTTGACGATGCCACTATGGCTGTAGTGCATTAGGACACTGTTTTTATAAAACAGGTCTGAAGATGGTCATTACAGACCGAAACCGGTAATCTGCTGACTAACGTTTGTGACCATAGACGTAAAGCCAAGGAAATTTATTCAATATCGACATAGTTTTTCCTCAGCCCAACAGAAGGAACCTTTGTCCTTCATGCAATGTCCATAAAGTATTCGTTTACTCTGAATTCTTGACTGAGATACACAGCTAGAGACATGAGTGCAGCTTAAGAGTCGCATTTATCAAAGATTTATGAAGGCGTCTGCCAAACGTTGGTTCGTCGACAAAAATGAAGACTGTATACTGCAGGGGGACAATGATCCGAAGCACCGCTGAAGGCTTTGCAGCGACTGGAAAAGAAAAAGACGTGTGCAACTCCTGGATTTGACCCTCACAGTCGAGTGACTCTGATCATTCTAAAAAAAGTGTGGTCTTACACCAAACAGAAGTCGCAAGGAGAAACAGCTGTCAAGGCAGATTCGACGCATTTAGCGGTATCTTCCACGTGAATACATGAAAAATTCAGTGTCAGGCATACCTTGGAGAAGCCAAGCAATTATCGACACTACGGGCGACTGGACGTATTGTTAACTGTAACTGCAGAAGCATGTGCGTCATGTCTGAGATTAATACCTCCGATTGTGGTGTCACCGCCAGACACCACACTTGCTAGGTGGTAGCTTAAATCGGCCGCGGTCCATTAGTACATGTCGGACCCGCGTGTCGCCGCCATCAGTACTTGCAGACCTAGCGCCACCACATGGCAGGTCTAGAAAGACGGACTAGCACTCGCCCCAGTTGTACGGACGACATTGCTAGCGACTAGACGTACGAAGCCTTCCTCTCATTTGCCGAGAGACAGTTAGAATAGCCTTCAGCTCAGTTAATGGCTACGACCTAGCAAGGCGCCATTAGCCTTACCTACTTTGAGAGTTATAGTATAAATGTCTCAAGAAGAACGCTGTATTCATCAGAGAATAAAAGTTAAGTATAACGCCGCTACGTACTTTTCTTGCTACCATTCAATAGTTATCCTGTTTCAGACTTCACGCCCGTCTGCATTACATCGCGTGCCTTTCGGCTACCTCCGAGTGGCGTGGCTCTTGCTACGCCACAACAGTTTGGCGACGAGTCAACGTGTTCTTCCTACTTGTTTTGCTCTGATTTGAATTATTTGTGTCATGGCTTCGCCACCATCTCCAGATGTACTGTCCGAATTTTATCGCTTGCAGAATCAGCAGACGCAGGCGTTATTGGATGCCCTGGGACAGCTCGTCCAGGGTCAACGTGCGCTGCAAAACGATGCGGCCGCCGCCGCTTCGCCGTTCCCGCAGCCACAACACGCAGTTGCACCCTCTTTTCGTCCATTTCGTCCCGACGACGAAACATGGACGGAGTGGTCACGCCAGTTTGGATTCCATCTCGCCGCCTACAGAATTCAAGGTAACGAGCGGCAGCCTCACTTATTGTCTTGTGTCGGCGTGCAAACGTACCGTGTGATAGTGAAATTGTTTCCCCGACGCGACGTAGCTACTCTGTCCTACGAAGAAATTGTGTCGGCTTTAGATGCCTATTTCAAAGAAACAGTTAATGTGGTTGCAAAACGGTATACGTTCTTTCGTACGAAACGTACGGCCGGTCAAACTAATAGGGAGTGGGTTGCAACTTTGCAAGGCCTTACTAGGGATTGTGAATTTCAGTGTGAATGTGGCCTTCCTTATTCAGATACAATGGTGCGTGATGCAATAGCACAGAACGTTTCTGATGTTCGCATAAGGGAACAGATTTTGAAACTAGTTAATCCCTCCCTTCAACAAGTGATAGACATATTGGATAGGCAAGACACACTTGACTGTGCTCAGGAATCTTTTGAAGCTTCGCCAGCAGTGTGTCACATTAACCGGCCCGCTGGACGCGCTGCGCGGCCCGGTAACCGGCCCTCGCGCACTTCGACGCAGCTGACGCCGCGCTCTAAACCAGGTGTGCCTCGCCGGCCCGCAAATGCAGTGAAATCATGCCCGCGGTGTGCAACTAGACATTCGCGTGAAAATTGCCCGTCACGCCAAGCTATTTGCTTTTACTGTCAAAAGAAAGGCCATCTTCAAAGTGTTTGCCAGAAAAAGCTCAGATTAGACAATCACAACCGTTCCAGGCCCTTTGCTTCGCGCCGGAATCGAACCACGGACACTCAGGCTCGGGAACCTTCGCCCATGGACATTCACGTAGTTAATGCCACTCCGCCCAGTGTTACTCTTTCTAACAGTGACTGTGTTCGTCCCACAAAAAGTGTGCGTCGACGTCGACGGCAATCCCGTCACGTCGCAAGTGATTCTGTACCAGTGTCTGTTCAAGTTGCACAAAACAGTCGCTCTTGTCGTCAGCAGGACAATAAACTTTTTGTAGATTTGGACTTTGCCGGACAAGTGATACCATTCCAGCTCGATACCGGAGCTGCAGTTTCATTGCTCAATCACGCCACGTACAAACAACTGGGCGCACCGCCGTTGCGTGCCGCAAAAGTTCAGCTCACTAGTTATTCCGGACAGCATATCCCTGTGTTAGGACAGTGCAGCCTTCTTGCAACATACAAGGGACAAACAAAACTTGTGTCGTTTTACGTTCTTCGTTCTTCTGCTGCAGTGAACTTGTTTGGTTTAGATTTATTTCAGTTGTTTAACTTGTCTATCGTCAATCAGGTCCTATCAGTGAACCAGACTGTGCCTTCAGCCACTGTTTCTCGTCTGTGTGAGGAATTTGCAGACATTTTTGCACCGGGCCTTGGTTGCGCTACGAACTATGAAGCACATTTGGAACTAAAAGTCAACGCGCAACCGAAATTTTTCAGAGCGCGCAATGTTCCCCACGCATTGCGTGATGAGGTCGCCAGAACATTAAAAGATTTAGAATCGCAAGGTGTCATTGAACGTGTGCAGGCTTCTCTCTGGGCCTCACCCTTAGTGATTTTGCAAAAACCTTCCGGCAAATTGAGACTTTGCGTGGACTTCAAAGCAACAGTGAATCCACAACTAGTGACTGCTACTTTTCCTTTGCCCCGCCCGGAAGATCTTTTTGACAAACTGTGCCCGGGAAAATATTTTTCAAAGTTGGACCTAGCAGATGCGTACTTGCAAATACCGGTGGACGAAGAATCCCAGCGCGTATTGGTGGTTAACACGCATCTTGGATTGTACAGATTCAAAAGACTGCCATTCGGGTGTGCATCCGCCCCTGCATTGTTTCAGCAATATTTACAAACTATTTGTGCGTCGGTCCCTACTGCAGCTAACTATCTGGACGATATAGTGATCTCAGGAAAGACAGAAGCAGAACATTTACAAAATCTCAGAACACTATTTCAGGTCTTGCGACAGAATGGTCTTCGCTTGCGGAAGGACAAATGTGTGTTTTTTGCTCGTGACTTGCCGTATCTGGGACATGTCATAAATGCCCAAGGCATCCATCCGAGTCCAGAGCACCTCAGTGCCATACAGGACTTGCCTGCACCACAAACTTTGAAGCAGCTACAGAGTGTGTTGGGAAAAATTAATTATTATCATCGCTTTCTGCGCAATGCCTCTTCCATTTCAGCTCCGCTTCATCGCTTACGCCGTAAAGGTGTTCCGTTCGTCTGGTCGACGGAATGCGAACGCGCCTTTCGCCAATTGAAATCGGCGTTGCTTTCAAATACTTGCCTTACGCCATTCGATCCCCAGAAACCCCTTTTGTTGATGGTAGATGCATCGGATTTCGGGATCGGTGCTGTGCTTGCGCACAAAGATGGTTCGCATGATCGCCCTATTGCTTTTGCGTCCAAATTGCTCTCGTCAGCGCAAAGAAATTATTCCCAGATAGAGAAAGAAGCTTTGGCTCTCGTGTTTGGTGTTACGAAGTTTCACGATTTCTTGTATGGTCGTCACTTTACCATCATTACAGACCACAAACCTTTGACATCGCTTTTTCATCCGAACAAGCCTGTACCTCCACGTACAGCGCAGAAATTCATTCGCTGGTCTATTTTCCTCTCGCAGTACCGCTACGATATCTTGTATCGGTCCACTGCTAAGCACGGAAACGCAGATGCGTTGTCCCGTTTGCCTGTTGCTGAGGATAAAGCATTCGATTCTTCCGAACTTGCTTGCATGTTCATTGATGCGGAAACTGATGACGTGGTCGAATCGTTTCCGATTGATTTTCGTCGTGTAGCTACAGCCACAGCTGCCGACCCTGTCCTTGCTACCGTTTTGCGTTTTGTTGCTACGCAATGGCCCTTGTCAAAGTCGCGGATCGAGGATCCGATGGTTCGCCGATTTTTTGCTCACAAGGAGAGACTTTTTGTACGACGTGGTGTTTTGTTGTTGCGTTCTGATAATGATCAGTCTAGGGTCGTGGTCCCACGTTCGTTACAGTCATCTGTCTTACAGCTTCTCCACCAAGGACATTGGGGTATAGTGCGTACGAAACAACTTGCTCGTCAGCACTGTACTTGGTTCGGAATCGATGCTGCGATTACGAATATGTGCTCTTCTTGCATGGCGTGTGCCGAACACCAATCCGCACCGCCGCGGAAATTCTTTGCATGGCCGAAAGCCACTTCCCCTTGGCAACGCTTACACATAGATTTTGCTGGTCCATTCTGGAATGCTCGATGGTTGGTTGTTGTCGATTCCTTCAGTAATTTTCCTTTTGTTGTCCGGATGTCTTCCACGACGTCCTCTGCCACCATCCAAGCGTTGTCTGCTATCTTTTGCATTGAAGGTCTTCCGCAGACTATTGTTTCTGACAATGGTCCACAATTCATGTCCGCAGAATTTCAGTCATTCTGCAAGGCCAATGGAATTCAACATCTGACATCCGCGCCGTTTTCGCCTCAGTCAAACGGTGCCGCTGAACGTTTGGTCCGGACTTTCAAGTCACAGATGTTGAAGTTGAAAGAGTCGCATTCTCGGGAGGACGCGTTGTTGCTCTTTTTGTCTTCGTATCGCTCTCAGCCCCGCGATGGTCGCTCGCCGGCTGAGTTGCTTCACGGTCGTCCTCATCGAATCTTGATGTCTTTGCTGCATCCGCCGCATCAGGTTCCTGTGCAGCGGCAGACTCCTGCTTTTGCTCCTGGCGACGCTGTATTATATCGCAACTATCGCGGTTCAAGGCGTTGGCTCGCAGGGCGCATTCTTCGCTGCCTCGGCCGCGCGATGTATTTGGTTTTGGGGGCCTCTGGTGCGGTGCGTCGGCATCTCAATCAGCTGCGCCTCTGTCGTCGCCTGGGTTCTGCCGCTCCCCGTCTGCTTTCAGCGACGGAGCCGTCCGGTCAGCGCCCTGGGGACCCATCTACTGGCTCGCCTCATCCCCAGGTGTTACCGACGATGCCTTCCATTCTGCCCCATGGCGTCGCGCCGCCGCAGCCGCCGCTGCAGCCGCCGCCGCTGCCGCCCGCAGAGGACGCTTCGCTGCAGCCGCCGACCGCCTCCCTGGGTCACGCGCCGCCGATCGCTTCCCGTGACCAGCTGTCGTCCGCCCTGGACCTCTGGCCCGCTCCGGACCACATGGCGTCATCGCGTGTCGGATACCCCGACGCAATGGAGGTCGACCCTGTCTCATTACGGGCGCATACGCCGCATGTTGACGTGCACCCTGGAGTAGGTTTCCAGGCGTTTCCTAGCTCCCCTCGGACCGAATGGCCGGGTGCGGGTGGCACAGCCTCGCCTGTTGTTAGGCTCCCCACCTCATCGCATACGTCAACATGGGGCCCTCCCCACGGCGGGCGGAAGCCTTATAACACGACCGTTCGCCGATTTGCGGGGGAGGAATGTGGTGTCACCGCCAGACACCACACTTGCTAGGTGGTAGCTTAAATCGGCCGCGGTCCATTAGTACATGTCGGACCCGCGTGTCGCCGCCATCAGTACTTGCAGACCTAGCGCCACCACATGGCAGGTCTAGAAAGACGGACTAGCACTCGCCCCAGTTGTACGGACGACATTGCTAGCGACTAGACGTACGAAGCCTTCCTCTCATTTGCCGAGAGACAGTTAGAATAGCCTTCAGCTCAGTTAATGGCTACGACCTAGCAAGGCGCCATTAGCCTTACCTACTTTGAGAGTTATAGTATAAATGTCTCAAGAAGAACGCTGTATTCATCAGAGAATAAAAGTTAAGTATAACGCCGCTACGTACTTTTCTTGCTACCATTCAATAGTTATCCTGTTCCAGAATTCACGCCCGTCTGCATTAAATCGCGTGCCTTTCGGCTACCTCCGAGTGGCGTGGCTCTTGCTACGCCACAACACCGATAACAAAATCAAAACAATTTGGAATATTATTACAAGGGAGACAGGGCAACCAAGAGTACAGGATGACGGCATTACCATCAAAGCGAATGGAAACTTGACAAATAACAAGCCGGAAGTCGAAAACATTTTGAATAATCATTTTTTAAATGTTGTAGAGAAAATAGGATCTAAATGTTCATTAGAAGAAGCAAGGCAGTTAATGAAGAGGCCCTACCCACTCAATTTTATACAATTGAAGTTCCACCCACCTCTCCTTCTGAAATTAGGAAGATGATAATCTCTCTCAAGAATAAAAGTTCACATGGAATTGATGGCATTTCCAGCAGGATAATAAAAGCTTGTTCCCAAGAGACAAGTGGTATTCTTAGCCACATGTGTAATAGCTCTCTGAAGCAGGTAATTTTCCCATTGTTAAACCACTGCATAAAAAAGAGGATACGTCTGATGTCAACAACTACCGCCCAATCTCTTATGACTGCCTTATCCAAAATTATTGAAAAAGTAATGTATTGTAGAGTAGCTTCACACCTTTGTAAAAATAAAGTTTTAACGAAATGTCAGTTTGGTTTCCAGAAAGGTTTTTCAACGGAAAATGCTATATATACTTTCGCTAATGAAATATTAAATGCTCTGAGTAACCGGAAGTCATCCATTGGGATTTTTTGTGATCTCTCAAAGGCTTTTGATTGTGTAAATCATGGAATACTTCTAGATAAGCTCAAGTACTGTGGTATTAATGGGACAGCGCTCAAATTGTTTAAATCATACCTAACTGGAAGAGTGCAGAAGTTGAAATAAACAGTTCACATAATATGCAAAAAACTGGTGATTTCTCAAACTGGGGAACAATCAAGAATGGGGTGCCGCAAGGTTCGGTCGTGGGTCCTCTGCTGTTCTAAATATATATTAATGACTTGTCATTCTATATTCACGAAGATGCAAAGCTGGAACTTTTTGTCGATAACACAAGTATAGCTATAACACCCAACAGACAGTAATTAATTGGTGAAATTGTAAACGATGTTTTTCAGAAAATAATTAAGTGGTTCTCTGCAAATGGGCTCTCATTAAACTTTACAAAACACAGTATATACTGTTCCTCACAGTAAATGGAATAACCCCATTAATAAATATAGACTTCGATCAGAAATCGGTAGCTAAGGTAGAATATTCAAAATTTCTAGATGTATGCATTGATGAAGGGTTGAACTGAAAAAAAAAAAAAAAAACGCTGAAGGTCTCATGAAACGTTTTAGTTCAGCTACTTACACTATTAGGGTCATCGCAAAATTTGGTGATATTCATCTCAGTAAATTAGCTTACCACGCCATATTTTCATTCTCTGCTTTCGTATGGCATCTCATATTCTGGGGTAACTCATCACTGAGTAAAAGAGTGCTCATTACAGAAAAGAGTGTAATCAGAATAATTGCTGGAGCTCATCCAAGATCATCCTGCAGACACTTATTTAAAGAGCTAGAGATCTTCACTGTAGTGTCACAATATTTATATATTCACTTATGAAATTTGTTATTAACAATCCGAACGAATTCAAAAGTAATAGCAGTGTACATGGCTACAACACTAGGAGAAAGGATGATCTTCACTACTCAAGGTTAAATCTAACTTTGGCTCAGAAAAGGGTAAATTATGCTGCCACAAAAGTCTTTGGTCACTTACCTAATAGCATTAAAAGTCTGACAGATAGCCATATAGCATTAAAAGGAAATTAAAAGAATTTCTTAATGGCAACTCCTTCTACTCATTAGATGAATTTTTGGGTATGGTAAGTGGGTAATTTCCCGAACCCCTACAATATATATATATATATATATATATATATATATATATATATATATATATAAAATAAAAAAATTAAATATATAAAGTGTCATGTAACATTTTGTTTAATGTAATATCTTGTATAAATACATTTTATTAACCTGACACGTTCCACATCATTACGAAGTGTCGTATTCGTGCTCTGTGGAACAAGTACTAATCTAATCTAATCTTTACATATACGACGTATGTATATGCTTTAGTTTGTTGTCAAATAAATTTTTTCTACTGAACAACCCGACCAGTATCTTACTTAACAGACTATGTAGATGCATGGCGACAGTTTTCCTTTTCGTTTTGTCTGTGAGTGGGATTAATGAAAACCAAGCTGTACAGTACGTAACACCCTGTACGCGCAGTTTTGTTGCTGTTAAAGTACAGTTGATGTTTCCCTCGCGTTCTACACGGCGAAAATGAGATATTGTAGCCCATGTGTGCGCACAATACCTGAACAAACTAGTTGTATCTCTGGTTTCTGACACGAATTGAAAAGCACACGAGAGTACATGCGCAGCTGGTGATTCTTTATAAAGCAGAGCAAAAGTGAGTGACGTGTGGCTTTAATAAGTGGGAGAGAAATGGGAGTCTTCGGCCCACATCGGTTCGGCCATCAGCGATGTTATTAACATCAACGTTGATACCATATCGGCCTCCAATTTGGTGGCGCATCAGGTAATACATCACAAGGGCGGAGCGGCCATCAGCAGCGCTGTATAGCTATATAAATAAATTACAGGTCGCGACCTGCAATGGGCGGAGAGGGGAGGGGAGCGGAGGTGGAGGGAAGGGCTTACTAATTCCGCCAGCGCTAACGCGATTCCGGCGGCTAAAATGCGCGTCCCCACATGTGATGGCGTAAAAACGGCGACCCGTCACACGAAACCGGCGGAGCTCGCGTTGCTGGTTAGCGCCGGAATATGTCCACGGTACTCTACTGTTATTCTGCCCTTGTAAATTTTTAACATTTTTCTTCTACACTAAACAGAACTACATGTAATGGGAAGTGATTAAAAATGAAGAGCAGTAAGAACGAGTGTATTAGACGACCCTAGTAAGCTTATATCTCAACGAAAAAGAGAGAAATATTGAAAATGTCACAGGAAAGGGATATGCGCATATAAATGGTGGTACATTGATAGTGAAGGGACAAATATCTCATGAAATAAGCAACAAACGAAAAAACTACAAAGAACGAAACTCGTGTAGCTTGAAGGGGAAAACCAGATGGCGCACTATGGTTGGCCCGCTAGATGGCGCTGCCATAGGTCACACGGATATCAACTGCGTTTTTTAAAATAGGAACCCCCTTTTTTAATTACATATTCGTGTAGTACGTAAATAAATAAGAATGTTTTAGTTGGACCACTTTTTTCACTTAGTGATAGATGTTGCTGTAGTAGTCAAACGTATACGTACTTGGTATCACGTAACATTGCGCCAGTGCGGACGGTATTTGCTTCGTGATACATTACCCGTGTTAAAATGGACCGTTTACCAATGGCGGAAAAGGTCGATATCGTATTGATGTATGGCTATTGTGATCAAAATGCCCAACGGGCGTGTGCTATGTATGCTGCTCGGTATCCTGGACGACATCACCCAAGTGTCCGGACCGTTCACCGGATAGTTACGTTATTTAAGAATCAAGAAGAGCCGGCCAGGGTGGCCGAGCGGTTCTAGGCGCTACATTCTGGAACCGCGAGACCGCTACGGTCGCAGGTTCGAATCCCGCCGCGGGGATGGATATGTGTGATGTCCTTAGTTTAGTTAGGTTTAAGTAGTTCTAAGTTCTAGGTGACTGATGACCTTAGAAGTTGAGTCCCATAGTGCCCAGAGCTATTTGAACCAATTGAAACAGGAACTGTTCAGCCACATGCGAAACGTCAACCACGACCTGCAACAAATGATGATGCTCAAGTAGGTGTTTTAGCTGCTGTCGCGGCTAATCCGCACATCAGTAGCAGACAAATCGCGCGAGAATCGGGAATCTCAAAAACGTCGATGCTGAGAAAGCTGCATAAACATCGATTGCACCCGTGCCGTATTTATATGCCCCAGGAATTGCATGGCGACGACTTTGAGCGTCGTGTACCGTTCTGCCACTGGACACAAGAGAAATTACGGGACGATGACAGCTTTTGCACGCGTTCTATTTAGCGACGAAGCGCCATTCACCAACAGCGGTAACGTAAACCGGCATCATTGGGCAACGGAAAATCCACGATGGCTGCTACAAGTGGAACATCAGCGATCTTGGCGGGTTATTGTATGGTGCTGCATTATGGGAAGAAGGATAATTGGCCCCCAGTTTATCGATGGCAATCTAAATGGTGCAATGTATGCTGATTTCCTACCGATGTTACTACAAGATGTTTCATTGCATGACAGAATGGCGATGTACTTCCACCATGATGGATGTCCGGCACATAGCTCGCTTGCGGTTGAAGCGGTATTGAATAGCATATTTTATGTCAGGTGGATTGGTAGTCGAAGCACCGGTTATAATTGAACAGTGTGTCGCGCATCTAAAACTAGGCTTGACTGTGTAATTCACATGAACGGATTATCTGCTGAACAAGGTTTTAAAGACAGGCTGGCGTGATGGGAAATAACACCCTGTAACGCAGCTAGCTGAGATACAATGTCAAAAGCGTACAGTTTAATTTTACATTAAAATGAAACAGAAAGAAACACACTTCCAGAAGAAGGGTGGCTGCAATTATATTATTTAAGCCGGCCGGTGTGACCGAGCGGTTCTAAGCGCTTCAGTCTGGAACCGCGCGGCCGCTACGGTCGCAGGTTCCAATACTGCCTCGGGCATTGATGTGTATGATCTCCTTAGGTTAGTTAGGTTTAAGTAGTTGTAAGCTCTAGGGGACTGATGATCTAGGACGTTAAGTCCCATAGTACTCATAGCCATTTGAAACATTTTATATTATTTAAATCACTGTGCTGGGTGATACCAATATATGAATGCTATATTGCAATTTCTGAATAAACAATTTATATTTTACAGCAGATGTTTTGCATCCATTTTTAACACAATATTTCTCATTCTCCAACCATAGGAGAGAGAAAATTTACACAGAAGTTTAAAAATAGTGGAAGGGGAAAAAGTGTACCATTCGTCCTGAATTCCAGCTTGTCAACGACTGTTTGAGGCTTCTCTTGGAAGGCCTAGAAACTGGTCGCGCGTGCCTCGTCTTGCAGTAAAAACCCACTCATATCAAGGTTTAGAAATTAAAGCCACTTCTGAATACCTTACAGACACAGTGTTGAGACACAAGAGATAACAAAGCCCTCCAGACTCTCACATTTGTAGAGTAATGTGCCCTCAGGGGCAGAGAGCTATTGTGATCGGTGGCCCACAGATCGTAGGAAAGACGAAGGAGACAGCATAGTACGTGAAGCTAAAGAAGGAAAATGAAGAAATATCAGACGAACTCTGACTCTCTGTGGTCGCTTACCACATCGTGCAAACTGCAAGGCTCTGGAGTTGTTTCAGTTTGGAAAACCTCCCGTGCCTCACATTATTCTACGTCGACAGGCAACTGTCAGCACCCATGTGGCCCATTTCTTTACATCATCATCATCATCATCATCATTTAAGACTGATTATGCCTTTCAGCGTTCAGTCTGGAGCATAGCCCCCCTTATACAGTTCCTCCATGATCCCCTATTCAGTGCTAACATTGGTGCCTCCTCTGATGTTAAACCTATTACTTCAAAATCATTCTTAACCGAATCCAGGTACCTTCTCCTCGGTCTGCCCCGACTCCTCCTACCCTCTACTGCTGAATCCATGAGTCTCTTGGGTAACCTTGCTTCTCTCATGCGTGTAACATGGCCCCACCATCTAAGCCTGTTCGCCCTGACTGCTACATCTATAGAGTTCATTCCCAGTTTTTCTTTGATTTCCTCATTGTGGACACCCTCCTGCCATTGTTCCCATCTACTATTACCTGCAATCATCCTAGCTACTTTCATATCCGTAACCTCAACCTTGTTGATAAGGTAACCTGAATCCACCCAGCTTTCGCTCCCATACAACAAAGTTGGTCGAAAGATTGAACGGTGCACAGATAACTTAGTCTAGGTACTGACTTCCTTCTTGCAGAAGAGAGTAGATCGTAGCTGAGCGGTCACTGCATTAGCTTTGCTACACCTCGCTTCCAGTTCTTTCACTATGTTGCCATCCTGTGAGAAAATGCATCCTAAGTACTTGAAACCGTCCACCTATTCTAACTTTGTTCCTCCTATTTGGCACTCAATCCGTTTGTATTTCTTTCCCACTGACATTACTTTCGTTTTGGAGATGCTAATCTTCATACCATAGTCCTTACACTTCTGATCTAGCTCTGAAATATTACTTTGCAAACTTTCAATCGAATCTGCCATCACAACTAAGTCATCCGCATATGCAAGACTGCTTATTTTGTGTTCACATATCTTAATCTCACCCAGCCAGTCTATTGTTTTCAACATATGATCCATAAGTAATATGAACAACAGTGGAGACAGGTTGCAGCCTTGTCTTACCCCTGAAACTACTCTGAACCATGAACTCAATTTACCGTCAACTCTAACTGCTGCCTGACTATCCATGTAAAGACCTTTAATTGCTTGCAAAAGTTTGCCTCCTATTCCATAATCTTGTAGAACAGACAATAACTTCCTCCTAGGAACCCGGTCATATGCCTTTTCTAGATCTATAAAGCATAGATACAATTCCCTGTTCCACTCATAACACTTCTCCATTATTTGCCGTAAGCTAAAGATCTGGTCCTGACAACCTCTAAGAGGCCTAAATCCACACTGATTTTCATCCAATTGGTCCTAAACTAATACTCGCACTTTCCTTTCGACAATACCTGCGAAGATTTTACCCACAACGCTGATTAAAGAGATACCTCTGTAGTTGTTACAATCTTTTCTGTCTCCATGTTTAAAGATTGGTGTGATTACTGCTTTTGTCCAGTCTGATGGAACCTGTCCCGACTCCCAGGCCATTTCAATTATCCTGTGTAGCCATTTAAGACCTGGCATTCCACTGTATTTGATGAGTTCCGACTTAATTTCATCCACCCCAGCCGCTTTATTGCACTGCAATCTATTGACCATTTTTTCCACTTCCTCAAATATGATCCTATTTCCATCATCATTCCTATCCCATTCTACCTCGAAATCTGAAACATTACTGATCGCATTTCTTTACAATGAATACAAAAAGGGAACCTCTAAACGTTTGATTCATGTGTAATCACACGGCGCGGGTTATAACTGCGCGAGGTTTTCTTGTTTTTAAATCACTCATCTTCCTCGCAAATAGTGTAAGCTGAACTGCTTTATGCAAGTCGAACGCGATGGCACTTTCAACTTGTTTCCGATCTGTACGTCGAGGCCTCTGAAGAAGACGTGTATCACTCTGTCCTCCGCTTCCTCTCTTAGCACGTTGTTTCTTGCTTGATCTGCCCTCAAGATATCTGCGGGCCACGTAACTCTGTGGAACATTTCAAGGTCTTCCTCTTTCTTCTGTCTCGGGGTAGACAATTTATCACTACAGGAACTTACGCCTCTCTTGTCTGAACACCTCTCTGTTAATCCCATGGCCAGCTCATGAAATTTATCTGCGTTTCTAACGTATTTAACGATTCTACGTAAGTACGTCCAAAAACTTTAAGTATGTCACATTCAGTTGGAAGTCATCAGAGCATGAGAAAATCGCAGCAAAGTCAGGAACGTGTTTCGAAACGGTTTTCATATTTTCTTGCTCCTCCTCCCCCCCCCCCCCCAAAAAAAAAGGCAGGAATAAAAGTAACTGCCGGGAAAGCGCGCCCTGTGACTGGCTATGAGATGACGATGCTGATCTCAGCTTTCCTAGGCCCCTCAGAGGTAGCCTGAAACACTGAATCTACATTTGACAGTATCAGTTGTCTCAGTGTCTTTTCAAACTTCCCCTCTGAGCCCATCTTTTTAAGCGGTAGGCTTATGCGCCTTCTCTTGCAGAGCTCTACATGGATGTTAACAATTACCTATAGCCCCACGCATTAGTTGCGAGCGTATAATAGCCATTTTGGTATGCCCGATATCCTCGCACAAAAGTGTTAAATCCAGCCTAGTCGTCAAATGTGCTGTATCTAGGAACTCTGCTTCATCGGATCGCTAGACAACATTCAAACAAATCGTATTAATGAGTTTTATTACTAAAAGTAAATAAATATACTTAACTTTGAGAAATACACACATGTGTCGTAAGTGAAGGGCGACATGCAAAATAAACAAGCTTCTTCAGTATATACAACTCGTAAGTTAAGCGAAGTAATAGAGTTGACGCTCCTATTCAGGTCGCAAGTCTTGAAGCTTCCGTTCGATGGGCCGCGACCAATCGGGCGCGGCGGTTATATCCTTTTCGTATAGGGGCCACTGTTGTCCTCCTGGAGAGGGGTCGGTCTGCGAGCAATTGGCTGACGTCTTCGACGACACCTCTCTGCACTATCGTTCCCGACTGGAGTGCCGGCGCTTGGCTTTACGCCGTAACAAAAAGAGCAGATGAAGTATATTTTCAGTTTTTTATCTTACAGTGTATACATTAGAGATATCTAGAAACTACCAATAAAACAGTACTCAAAAACTCCCTTGAATATTTATAGTTCACAACTATACAAAGGAGTCAAATTAATGTGACCACCGCTAATGTTCGACGGCAACGTGATCTAACCACCCACAGACCGCAGATGGCAGCACTAGCACTGGAGACTATACAGGGTGATCCATTGATCGTGACCGGGCCAAATATCTCACGAAATTAGGGCTGTAATAGTCACAAACATATGGCTCACAATTTTAGACGAACAGTTGGTAACAGGTAGGTTTTTTAAATTAAAATACAGAACGTAGGTACGTTCGAACATTTTATTTCGGTTGTTCCAATGTGATACATGTACCTTTGTGAACTTATCATTTCTGAGAACGCATGCTGTTACAGGGTGATTACCTGTAAATACCACATGAATGCAATAAATGGTCAAAATTATGTCCGCCATCCTAAATGCATTTGGAAATACGTGTAACGACATTCCTCTCAACAGCGAGTTGTTCGCCTTCCGCAATGTTCGCACATGCATTGACAATGCGCTGACGCAAGTTGTCAGGCGTTGTCGGTGGATCACAATGGCAAATATCCTTAAACTTTCCCCACAGAAAGAAATCAGGGGACGTAGCATCCGGTGAACGTGAGGGCCATGGTATGGTGCTTTGACGACCAATCCACCTGTCATGAAATATGCTATTCAATACCGCTTCAACCGCAAGCGAGCTATGTGCCGGACATCCATCATGTTGGATTTTGTGGTGGTGGTTGTTAGTGTTTAACGTCCCGTCGACAACGAGGTCATTAGAGACGGAGGGCAAGCTCGGGTTAGGGAAGGATTGGGAAGGAAATCGGCCGTGCCCTTTCAAAGTAACCATCCCGGCATTTGCCAGAAGCGATTTAGGGAAATCACGGAAAACCTAAATCAGGATGGCTGGAGACGGGATTGAACCGTCGTCATCATGTTGTAAGTACATCGCCATTCTGTCATGCAGTGAAACATCTTGTAGTAACATCAGTCGAACATTACGTAGGAAATCAGCATACATGGCACCATTTAGATTGCCATCGATAAAATGGGGGCCAAATATCCTTCCTCCCATAAAGCTGCATCTTACATTAACCCGCCAAGATCGCTGATGTTCCACTTGTCGCAGCCATCGTGGATTTTCCGTTGCCCAATACTGCATATTATGCCGATTTACGTTACCACTATTGGTGACTGGCGCTTCGTCGCTAAATAGAACGCGTGCAAAAAACCTGACATTGTTCCGTAATTGTGCCCAGTGGCAGAACTGTACACGACGTTCAAAGTCGTCGCCATGCAATTCCTGGTGCATAGAAATATGATACGGCTGCAATCGATGTGGATGTAGCATTCTCAGCACCGACGTTTTTGTTATTCCCGATTCTCGCGCAATTTGTCTGTTACTGATGTCGGATTAGCCGCGACAGCAGCTAAAACACCTACTTGGCATCATCATTTGTTGCAGGTCGTGGTTGACGTTTCACATGTGGCTGAACAGTTCCTGTTTCCTTAAATAACGTAACTATCCGGCGAACGGTCCGGACACTTGGATGATGTCGTCCAGGATATCGGGCAGCATATATAGCACACGCACGTTGGGCATTTTGATCACAATAGCCATATATCAACACGATATCGACCTTTTCCGCAATTGGTATACGGTCCATTTTAACACGGGTAATGTATCACGAAGCAAATACTGCCCGCACTGGCGCAATGTTACGTGATACCACGTACTTACACGTTTGTGACTATTACAGCGCCATCTGTCACAAAGCGAAAAAAGTGGTCCAAGTAAAACATTCATATTTCTTTACGTACTACACGAATATGTAATAAAAAATGGGTGGTCCTATTTAAAAAAACGAAGTCGATATGCGTTTGACCTATGGCAGCGCCAACTAGCGGCCCACACATAGCGGCATCTGGTTTCCACCTTCGAGCTAGATGAGTTTCGTTCTTTGTAGTTTTTTCGTTTGATGCTTATTTTTTGAGATATTTGGCCCGGCCACTATCAATGGACCACCTTCATAAAGCGTGTCTGTGGAAAGTGAAGAACAGTGCAGTCAAGGAGTAATTTATCTGACGTCTAGTACGCTGTGATCACTGGTCTTTGGCAAACTGTAGAGCAATTTCCGAATCGGCAAATTGTGTAAGCTGTTCGCTTGCGCCGTGATTAAAGTATACCGTACATGGCAAAACGGCGCTGCCAGACCGGTGCCGAGGCAAACGTGGTGCAACCCAACCCACAGGTGGTGAACGACGGGTGCAGAGATGTGTACGGGGGAATAAACGTACAACTGTAGAGCAGCTGACTTCCCAGATCAGTCAAGGAGCTACCAACAGTTTTTCGTCAACGACCGTTCAGCGAACGTTGCTGCCTATGGGCTTCCGCCTCAGGCGCCTACTGCATTCACCCATGCTGACTGCTGTTCATCAGTCACGAAGGCTGGAATTTACACGCCAATACCGCAACAGGATGTTCATTGAGTGCAGACATGTGACGATCTCGGATGAATCACGTTTTACGAGGGGCGTTTGAAAAGTCCGTGCAAAAATAAAAACTACTTACGTGTTTGTGGTAAACCTTTTTCATTTTTCGACATAGTCTCCTTTTAGACTTATATACTTTGTCCAACGCTGTTGTAATTTGTTGATCCCTTCCGAATAATAGGAATTGTCCAAGACTGCAAAATAGCTATTAGTTGCTGCAATCACGTCCCCGTTTGAATAAATTCTTTGTCCCACCAGCTATTTCTTCAAATTGGGGGGCAAATAGTAGTCCGAGGGAGCAAAGTCTGGAGAATAGGGGGGACGTGGAACGAGTTGGAATCCGCTTTCCATTAATTTTGCGACCATAACTGCTGAGGTGTGTGCTGGTGCATTGTCGTGTTGCAAAATGACTTTTTTGCGGTCAAATCGTAGGCCTTTTTCTTGGGCTCGATTTTAAAACGGTCCAATAACGATGAATAATATGCACGTGTAATAGTTTTACCCTTTTCTGGATAGTCGATAAGGATTATCCCTTGCGAATCCCAAAAGACAGTCGCAATAACCTTTCCGGCCGAAGGAATGGTCTTCGTCTTTTTTGGTGCAGATTCTCCAAACCAATTATAAACTGTTATAATCGAAGGTACAGGGACACCGTAATGTTTATCAAGCTTCGCTTTTGTCTCATGAGGCGTTTTGATTTCATAAAGTAATGTTTAATCACCACTCGAAATTCTTTTTCGTCCATTTTTTGACAATCACTCGACTGCCTAGATTCACATGAATGCCAAACACAAAGAAATAGACCAGTATGGCTGAAACTTGGTGTGCATACTTTCCAAAGATGCTACTAACTAAACATGACCTCGATACGTGCCGGTGGTGCCATCTCTCTGACTTTGCACGGACTTTACAAACGCCCCTCGTATGCACCATTGGACAGCTTGCCGCTGGCGTGTGCGGCGTGAAACATCTGAAAGCAAACACCTTGCAACAATAGTCGGAAGCGTCTATGCCAGAGAAGTGAGCCTTGTGGTCTGGGAAACGTTTTCGTTATTCTAGATGGTACAATGGATCAACACAAGAACGTATCTATTCTTGCGGATCATATCCACCACTATATGCAGTTGTTTTTACTAAGCACGGTGGCATCTGCCACCAGGACAATGCAACGTGTCACACAATTCCAAATTTACGTTCTTGCTTCGAAGACAACCACGACGTGTTTACTGAACTTTCCTGGCCACCATACTGCCTGTATAAATACCCAGCCGAGAAAATGTGGAACCTCGTCAGCAGGGCTGCAGGGCTGTTCGCGACACAGATGCTCAACGGAGCAGGTGGGCATGGCACTGGAGTCTGCATGTCTCCACGTCCCTGACGGTACTTTCCACAAGCTATCTTCTTGCTCGTCTTGGAGAGGTTTGCGCAGCAAAAAGTGGTTTCTCGGGTTTTCGACAGGTATCACATTAACATTTCCCAAATGAAGAAACAGCAGGAATATACGACAGCCAACCAGTTGCAAGAAATGGTGGTTTTCAAACAGCCTTGACCACCGTTTCGACGGATCTAAGGCCTCCTTCTGCAGAAGGACAGACAAATTTCCCATTAGCAATTCACTCAGTAAAATCTGTCTCCACATGACATTTATCGGCAGCATCGTCTGTGTCCATATGTAAAAATTAAGGCCCGTAGAATCAAAGGATTGTGACAGATTGTAGGGCACTCTCACTTCTGATTCGGTGTTTCAGAACGCATCGTGGTGTTCCGCCCTGACCATCAAAAGGGTAAAGTATTCGCTGCTACGGCACAGGGCTCCAATATATGCCTCCCAGCACCCTGTTCTTTCGAACCATATTTTTCTTTTTGGAATAGTAGACTACAGATGCTTGATTGTGGGGTAGCTTTTGTGCCATACCCCGGATTCACGTGTGTGATGTCAGATAGAGCGATTAGTTCAAATGGCTCTAAGCACTATGGAACTTAACATCTGAGGTCATCAGTCCCCTAGACTTAGAACTACTTAAACCAAACTAACCTAAGGACATCACACACATCCATGCCCGAGGCAGGATTCGAACCTGAGACCGTAGCAGCTGCGCGGTTCCGGACTGAAGCGCCTAGAACCAATAATATTATCTTGGAACTCTTCTATTTGGTCCGTGTTTGCATAGAAAAACAGTAATATCAGTAATCTAGTCCGGCTTGATGCAAAACACATTGTTATTCGCATATTTCTTTATTATCCCAAACTAGTTTCGGCGACAAATATCACCATCGTCAGTGGGGTTGTTTAGTCTAAAACATGCAGAAAATAGCATGGTTGTACAAACACAGTAAAACATTATTACAGTTTTAGAATTCGTCTTTTGCAATATAGTTTTCTATTGATACTTTCATACTACCTTATTTATTGTATGTTACAGCATGTTTTAAGCAATTATTGGCGCTGTTTGCGACATATTTTCTGTGCTCTTTGTTTTTTCGTTTTCCTGTTACCGTCTTTTTACTTAGCGAACATCATGTCATTTACAAGTAAAAAGACGGCAACAGAAAAAAAAGGAGCACAGAAAAAATGTCGCAAACAGCGCCAAACATGCTGTAACATATAATAAATAAAGTAGTATGAAAGTATCAATAGAAAACTATATTTCAAAAGACGAATTGTAAAAATGTAATAATGTTTTACTGTGTTTGTACAACCATGCTGTTTTCTGCATGTTTTAGATTAAAAAACCCCACTGATGATGGTGATATTTGTCGCCGAAACTAGTTTGGAATAATAAAGAAATAAACGAGTAACAAGGTGTTTTGCATCAAGGCGGACTCGATTTCTGATATTACTGTTTTTCTATGCAAACACGGACCAAATAGAAGAGTTCCAAGATAATATTATTGGTTCTAGGCGCTTCAGTCCGGAACCGCGCTGCTGCTACGGTCTCAGGTTCGCATCCTGCCTCGGGCATGGACGTGTGTGATGTCCTTCGGTTAGTTAGGTTTCAGTAGTTCTAAGTCTAGGGGACTGATGACCTCAGATGTTAAGTCCCATAGTGCTCAGAGCTATTTGAACCATTTATAGAAGAAAGTAGCAAGCTTGCAATTGTGACATCAGTAAAAACAAACAGAATAACGGACCGTGTTAGTAGCTACGTCGACATGTGGCTACTGACATGGCCTGTTTCTCTGTCGTGAGACAGCTTTTACTGTGTGAATTGCTAATTTGAAGTTTGTCTGTCCTGTAGAAGACGGGTTTATATCAGTCGAAACCGTGGTCAAGGTCAATTGAAAACCACAATTTTTTGCAACTGGTTGGCTGTCCCTTATTCCTGCTGTTCTGTAACAGTTGCTGTAGTGCAGCCATGTTCAAAATATCAACTGAACAAACGAAATAGCAGTACAAAACAAGAAAATCTAACAATAACCTGTGTAATTAGTTTAGTAGGTGCTTCTAATGCAAAACTGCGAGAATCACTGCATCGATTACTTCCTAGTCACTGTATCTGCCACCAAAGATTACGTTCAGCTGCACTTATCGGGTCGTGGCATGACGTGAATGCAGCAACAAGGCGCATGGTAAGCATTGGCCCGCAGTGAATGCTGGCTGGCTGCAACTGTGGAGAGTAGACTTGGCCACTGTTTCCATGTTTCGATACAGTGTATCGACACATAGATCTGTCTCAGTGTTTCGAAACGGCTATGTTTCACTGCTTCGAAACATTGGTGTTTCATAAGTCTCTGTCTCGGAAAACGGGACCAGATTCGATCTCGAGCCAGACACAGAAACTGTATCGCTGTTTCAAAATAACGCTGTTTCAGTCCACTTGTGCTTGGAAGGATCGAATTGCGTCGAAACAGTGACGTTTCATTCCGCTCTGTCTCTGACGAGATTCGGGCACGGTACAGGTACTGAAACACATTTAACATCTCACTTCATGAAACACTTTCAAATGTGTCGAAATCTTTTTGACACACAACAGCAGGAAGCTTAAGGTTTCCGAAAATAAAGCTTCGTTTCTAATTGACTGCCCTATTCCGAAATGGCGTAATATCTGCTTTATAAACACCAGCAAATAATACGATAACGCACACTATTCGTATTCAAAATAATAAAAGTGTGAAAAACATTCATTTAAATTATATATCTCTTATAACATACACATGCTGCAAGCATAGTCGAGCTTGATAAATAAATGAAGATGCCACTGATACACAGATCACAAGATCCATTGCTGTGGTGGAAAGAAAATCATGTGTTGTTTCCTCCGCTGTTTGAAATGACGTCTTTGTGTTGTGGCCACCTCTGTTCCATGTGAGCGCATATTTTCAAAGCAAGGGCAAACAATAACAGACAGACGATCCCGCCTTTCAAGCTAAAAAGTATCAAAAATGATATTTCTAAACTACAACTTAGAATAAGTACAGTAGATCTACTCAGAAATGAAACAGTAAAATTTCTGATGATATAGTTCTTCTCTGGCCAATGTGCACTAAATTTGTATTTGACTTTATTTTGTTTAGTCCACTAAATCTTAAATGTAGCTACCTTACAATAACATTTTTCTCAGATTTGTTGCACGCAGAAGACACTTACGTTTTTGCTCACCATTCAGTGAGTGTAATTTTTTTAAGTATGTTTATTAATTTATGTGTTCGATAATAATTATCTGATTTATGTAAGTATGTTGTGTGTTGTAGATGTGCTATGTTTGGTTATTACACAACAGAGGCATCTTGTGTATTGATCATAGATAATTCTCAGAAAAATCAACAACAGTACTTTGATACTTTTGTTTTTGGTTTTCAGATAATAATATAAAAATTGCATTTCGACAGAAACTTAACTTTATCCCTGATTTCCTGGGGAAGTTTGTAATAAAATTATAATATATCTGCTTGCTGTGAGTACTTGAGGGAACTCCATATACCTGTACATCAATCAAACTTCCTTAACAAGAATTGTAAGTGGTGTAAAGCCAAATCTTCCATGATATAGGTATCACAAAGGCATTAAACTGTATGAATTGTTTTAAATTTTAATCTGGATGTTATACTTCAAGGAAACATACCGAAACCAGTGGAAAATTTAACCGTGAGTAAGAAAAGTGTGAGTGGCACACTCATAAATGTTAATTCAGTACCTCGCTTCCCAGAATGATATCTCAGTAAATTATATCCCATGATATGCCTTTTCAAGGGCACATACAGATCATCACTCATAAAACCTATCAAAATTAGACACTCGAATACAGGGAAACGAGTTTGGTAAAATCTGTTACGTCAAACATACAAACTCTGACCTCAGCCAACTGGAAAATATGAAAGTCACATGACTCGAAAGCAGCGCATTTGCCGCAGGAAATACGAAACTGCCAAGAAACCTAAGTGAAAGTTCCATACTTTCCGCGATATGATTGGCGCTATCGCATCTCATTTGTGTCTATATGGCAATATTTATATAGAAGATACACAATATGATATAATGTGTAGGCCTATACAATTAGGAAACACAAACTGTTTCACTGTTTCGAAACAGCGTTTCGAAACATTGTACTGTACTGTCTCATTTGTTTCGAAACAGTTATGTGTTTCAGTTTGCCCATGTCTAGTGGAGAGGAAGAGACGCACCGGCGTCGAAGACAGAACCCCTTGGCTGAGCAGGCGGGCAGCGCCAATGAGCGGGCAGCATATGTGCCTCGGCTGCAGGCGAGGCCATATGACGCAGGGCGTTGTGAGCAGCACAATTGGGTACTTAGCAGGTTAATAGCGGGGCCCTATGCTCCAACAGCGGGGTGGGGAAGCCAGGCTACCGTGCTGTGTGTGCCTGCGAAACTCTCGGCATGACTGGCAGGCATGCAGCCAGAGGGCAATACGGTGTAAGATTATCCGAGAAACCTTACACAGTGCCTAGGATAGTGAATTAATAGAATAGCCTTGGGCCCCGCAGTCGTGCATGGAATTGTGTAAAGCGATTAAGAGAAACGTCAGTACTGATATTAGCTGCAACGGCAAGTACATTATTAATGTGCCAACGTACTGTGACGAAATTAACAGAAAAATTTATGGACATGACCAAGCACATGAAGTAGGTAACGTGTGTAGCACATCTTAACGCATTTCATTTCGTCTTCGGAGGATACTAGTAGTTCGTGCTGGTAAGAGCGTGTGAATAAAAAATTTTCTCAGATTATCTCTTCTCCTGAGGCGATATTCCACCAGCTCAGTTTTGTTTATCGCCTTACCTATAAAGATTAAATTTCATATTCCCGCTGACCAGGCTTTCGCCACGTTATAGAAAATTAATTTTTGCCAAGAAAAATTCTAGTACAGTTCTTTTCCTCAGCCTGTATGTCACTTAAAACTGTAAGTGTATAGCTGTCACTTCTAGCAGAGCTGATTAACCAGTGACTGATTTCAGCAGGATTAAAGATTAATTTTTTTTTACTGCCAAACACAGCAACTACAATAAAATTCCTCCTTTATCATTCGCGTATTTATTACAAAGCCGATTAGTTTCTTATAATCCCAGATTTTTTTCTTTTACAAATGTTGTTTTGAACAACGTTATATGGCTTAGGCTCAGTCAGTCAATAATTACAAACTGTCACTTCGCAGGTAAATCTTACCCCAACAACAGCTCGCAAGCAACGAAGTGCCAGATACAATACGTCTGGTACTAAATAAAATGCATTTTCACAGCGGTAAAGTTGTCCATGTCAAATACTGATGAAACCTTTGTAAAAGAGGTGCCTTGCCCATTAAAAGAGATCGGGAATGGATGGGCCTCACCTTTCACCAAATAACGTGGGTTTTGCTCACAACTGCCCTATCAGTGTGACTTTCCCTTATGTATAAGGGAGGACTGGGGTTGAATTTCATACACATAACCACATACAAGAGTCGTCGGCGCATGAGAAAGGACTAGGGCCTGGCGCAAGGATCGTCTATCTGACTGCATGAAAATATCCACCACAATCAAACAAAAACTACTCATCGGATTTACAATTAATTTTATCATCTTAAGAAGAGCGCATTAAATAGGGGGCCTTGCAATGATAGGATTTCCTTGATATATCTATAAATGGGGTTAACACTTTTCATTGAAAGTCGAATTAAAAGCACAACAATTTATTATAAATCGAAATTACACTTGTACAAACTAAGTATATTTATTGACTATACATATTTTGTTACCTATGGATGTTAATACAAGACTGGGGCGCATAGGGGGATATGGCCTAAATTCAGCAGTCACCCCAATACTAGCGTTTGAAATGGACAAGGAAAGGTGGAAGCTGTCCTTTCAGAAAATAATTAACTCTAATAATTAGTGACAGGTAAGAGACGGGATCCAATAGCTAATACGTAAATACAGTTAAAAGGCACACTATGAACTACTTGTGGATGCACGCTTTTAAAGCGGCCTTCCGTCCGTAAACTAACAAAATTCATAAAACTCGTTCTGCAACACCTTGATTTACGAATACGAATAACAAGAAACGCGGGACATGCTACTTCTGGTTCAATTTAGAAATCGTGTGCAGAGCTACTCGCCACGATTCCACAGGTGAGCGACGGAGAAGGGAAAGCCTAACACACAAAGGCCGTTATGAAATGTTCACTAATATCACGAAGTATTGGAGAAGGAAAGACATTCTCTGAAGGCGAAGTAGTTACGAAGGGGGTTGAATTACACCGAACGTGGTGACTGAGAGTCCAACGTATACTTGGCATACTGCAACCGACCAAGTTCTGACGCCAAGTCCAAGAACAAAATTGCAAAATGAGGAAGAAATAAAAGCAATGAGGCCCAAATCCTCCCGAAATTAAACATCACCTAACACTTCAATATGTATTCGCGACTCAATCCACGTCTGAACCTAGCAAGAGCACGCATGCTTACCAGCCGTCTTCTTGTTGATCTCGCTATCACCGACCCCTCACAACTGCTAACCGCCTACCGGCTGTTGCACCAGCGGAGCCGGGCGTTGTGGGGGGTGGGAATTGGCGCACTTTTCGCCGGCCAATCAGGGGGCACGGATCTGTCGCCGAACTAGGTGCCGTTCAAGGATACATTCCTGACTTGGCGGAATGTCTCGTGACCGGATAGAATTTAGTCAGGGAGTCGTCAGGGGGGCCTCTTTACAGAGCCAGACGTGCAGCAGAAACTGAGTTTCAGATTGGTACTGTTGTGACTTGGCAAGACAGCCAAGCCACTAGGAGGAGGAAGCCGAAAGGCACGCGTTTAAGCTCACGCAGGCTGGCGTGAGGTCTGGAACAGTTAAGGGAATTTATAGTAGCAAAGAACGTAAGTAACTACTGGGATACTTAACTTTAATTCATAATTGGTGAACATCGGTCTGACGGTACATGCATCACAAGATAAATAGCAAATGATAAAGGCGCCTTGCTAGGTCGTAGCAAATGACGTAGCTGAAGGCTATGCTAACTATCGTCTCGGCAAATGAGAGCGTAATTTGTCAGTGAACCATCGCTAGCAAAGTCGGCTGTACAACTGGGGCGAGTGCTAGGGCGTGTCTCTAGACCTTCCGTGTGGCGGCGCTCGGTCTACAATCACTGACAGTGGCGACACGCGGGTCCGTCGTATACTAGCGGACCACGGCCGATTTAAAGGCTACCACCTAGCAAGTGTGGTGTCTGGCGGTGACACCATAGGTACTACTACTTAGAAGAATAAGAAGAAGGACTACTTTGGCTTGTCCAGGTCGTTCAAGCTTCCAAGCTAAAAGGTCAGCGCAGCAAAAGCAAAGCCAACATGGCTAGCTGAAGGAGACTGCTGAATACAGAAATAAAATGAAAGTACCTTGTTCCAATCCTCTCTCCAGTTTCATTATGCTGTTATACTGAAAAAATCTGGCCGGCCGGAGTGGCCGAGCGGTTAAAGGCGCTACAGTCTGGAACCGCACGACCGCTACGGTCGCAGGTTCGAATCCTGCCTCGGGCATGGATGTGTGTGATGTTCTTAGGTTAGTTAGGTTGAAGTAGTTGTAAGTTCTAGGGGACTTATGACCACAGCAGTTGAGTCCCTTAGTGCTCAGAGCCATTTGATCCATTTTGAAAAAATCTACAGAATAGCAGGCACGCTATTGCCGTAATGATAATAATATGACTACAATATCGTAAATCGTAAATAAGTGAAAGGAGTGCAAGGTAGATGAACGTCTTTCACCTTTGGTGCTGATATCTCGTTTTGAACTTCGCGTCGGTCGCCTGTGTATATTACACACCTGAAGTTTGGTGTCAGAATAGTGTGCCGATTGGTCCTCGGCGTGCGGCAAAGATGTGCTGTCATCTGTCCCCCATGTTTGGTTTGTGGGGCACACATCAGCGCGATCCTCAGCGCCCGTACACAGTCCCAATTTTTACGCAGTCCAATTTGTTTACCCAGTACAATATAGCCACAGTCACGAATGTTGATGATGAAATGATGAGGACAACACATACATCCAGACCCGGGCAGAGAAAATACCGAACCCGGTGAGGAATCGAACCCGGTACGCCGTGATCCAGAGGCAGCAGCGCTAGGCATTAGACCACGAGCTGCGGTCTGTACCCATGCAGCCTCATTATAGGAAAAAGACAAAAATACGACTGTGTCAGTATGTGCTCCTGTAGACCATCTTCTGCAGGGTTTTTCCGTAAGAGCGTGCAAAAATGAAACAGCACACAGATGTAAGGAACTTGGGGTCGGAGAAGCCAGCTTAAGGAAACATGGAAGTAAACTTGTCTCCCGCTTTGACTAGCATTACTGTTTTCTAGCATATTTACAACTAACATTTATACAAGTTTACACATGCTGCGTTGTTTATTTATATGTACATTCTTGGCCAGCATTGTATGCCACAATCTCATTGGGCCATATCTTCTACCTGGCAGTCTCAATGGCCACCTTTACTTGAGGTTCGTGCAAAGAGTTCTACCTGAGTTGTTGGAGAATGTACCCTCAGCTTGTCGTGAGAGGCTGTGGACACAACAAGGCGGTGCACCGCCTCACTTCAGTGTGGATGTCCGCAGCCATCTCAATGCTGTATTTCCTGGTCGTTGGATTGCGTGTCCTATTCCACGACCTGCGAGGTCACCTGACCTGAACCACCTTGATTATTTCCTATAGGAATATCTAAAGTCACTTGTCTTTGAGACCCCAGCGGATATGGAGATGGAGTTAGTTGCCAGAACTGTAACTGCCTGTGATGTGATTCAAAACACGCCAGGGATGTGTTTCAGGGTGCGTCAGAAACTTATCGCCGATGTAATGGTTGTATTGATGCTGATGGCCGTCAGTTTCAATACGTTTTGTAAGATGCAGTACAAATGGTACTTTCATTGTGTCAATGACGGTATTTGCAGTTAACTGTAATTAACGTAAAAAAGTACATAGTAATGTGATTTTATTCCTATTGTCTCCTTAAGCTGGCTTCTCCGAGCCGACCCAAGGTTCCCTATCTCAAATCGTTCAGTGGAGCATCCTGTAGATGTCCTGTTAAATTTTTGCACGCTCTTGCGATAACACCCTGTATTTTTTCTTATTCTACTGCGAAAACTAGATCTTTGATGTGCATGTTTTTGACATTCAAACAGCACAGTTATAAGACAGGAGCTGCCGAGTGTGATACCAACTGAGTGGACTATAGCCTTACAAAGGGTCTGCAGCACGCAGTTAACGACGGAGAGCCTGTGACTGGAGCCATGTCCCTGTGATCTTAGACAGAGCACCCACGCACTTGGCAAGGGGACGGGCGCGGTCCCAGCGGATGACCTGCATGTTGTGTACAGGGTTATTACAAATGATTGAAGCGATTTCACAGCTCTACAATAACTTTATTATTTGAGATATTTTCACAATGCCTTGCACACACATACAAAAACTCAAAAAGTTTTTTTAGGCATTCAAAAATGTTCGATATGTGCCCCTTTAGTGATTCGGCAGACATCAAGCCGATAATCAAGTTCCTCCCACACTCGGCGCAGCATGTCCCCATCAATGAGTTCGGAAGCATCGTTGATGCGAGCTCGCAGTTCTGGCACGTTTCTTGGTAGAGGAGGTTTAAACACTGAATCTTTCACATAATCCCACAGAAAGAAATCGCATGGGGTTAAGTCGGGAGAGCGTGGAGGCCATGACATGAATTGCTGATCATGATCTCCACCACGACCGATCCATCGGTTTTCCAATCTCCTGTTTCAGAAATGCCGAACATCATGATGGAAGTGCGGTGGAGCACCATCCTGTTGAAAGATGAAGTCGGCGCTGTCAGTCTCCATTTGTGTCATGAGCCAATTTTCCAGCATGTCCAGATACACGTGTCCTGTAACTTTTCTTCGCAGAAGAAAAAGGGGCCGTAAACTTTAAACCGTGAGATTGCACAAAACACATTCACTTTTGGTGAATTGCGAATTTGCTGCACGTATGCGTGAGGATTCTCTACCGCCCAGATTCGCACATTGTGTCTGTTCACTTCACCATTAAGAAAAAATGTTGCTTCATCACTGAAAACAAGTTTCGCACTGAACGCATCCTCTTCCATGAGCTGTTGCAACCGCGCTGAAAATTCAAGGCGTTTGACTTTGTTATCGGGTGTCAGGGCTTGTAGCAATTGTAAACGGTAAGGCTTTAGCCTTTTCCGTAAGATTTTCCACACAGTCGGCTGTGGTACGTTTAGCTCCCTGCTTGCTCTATTCGTCGACTTCCGCGGGCTACGCGTGAAACTTGCCCGCACGCGTTCAACCGCTTCTTCGCTCACTGCAGGCCGACCCGTTGATTTCCCCTTATTGAGGCATCCAGAAGCTTTAAACTGCGCATACCATCGCCGAATGGAGTTGGCAGTTGGTGGATCTTTGTTAAACTTCGTCCTGAAGTGTCGTTGCACTGTTATGACTGACTGATGTGAGTGCATTTCAAGCACGACATACGCTTTCTCGGCTCCTGTCGCCATTTTGTCTCACTGCGCTCTCGAGCGCTCTGGCGGCAGAAACCTGAAGTGCGGCGTCAGCCGAACAAAGCTTTATGAGTTTTTCTACGTATCTGTAGTGTGTCGTGACCCTATGTCAATGAATGGAGCTACAGTGAATTTATGAAATAGCTTCAATCATTAGTAATAGCCCTGTACATGTAGATAACTTGGCGACGCCAAGTCGCTCGTCGTTGACCTGCGACGTGAAGTTTCTGGCCAGGGGCCCTATTCCGCATCGTTCATACCGATCGGTGTAGTAGGTTAGTCTCGGTAGTGACGTCATTTTCGGTTCTTTATCGAAATATCCTATTCAGTAAGCTTCTGAGACCTGTTACCGAACGGTCCTCCCACCGATTTTACGACTGTTGTACCGAGAGGCTTTGGATTTCGGTGTGGCCCTGTCGATCGGTGAGCTGTGGTTTATGTACACCTATAATTTGTTATTTTAAACATAGTCAGCGGTTTTAGCGTTGGATTTAGTGATTGTGTTACTAAAGAATCACCAGAGGACGCATGTATTTGATAAGTGAGTTCATAATAGACTATTTTCGTTTGTTGGAAATATGGTTAGGTTAGGTTGTTACTGTGAATGATTACATAAAAAAAAGTTTTCGGTCAATATTCTCTCTAAATACGTGCTATTTTTTATGCAAATAAGAGTTTAAAGATCATTAAATATCAAGACATCGGATCTGCTTACGTATATTACATGAGTACGAACTGACGCTACTAGCGACTTTGTGTACTTTTTCCCACAAATGGTTTAGTTAGCAATTATCGAAATGTGTTTACAACTTTCAAGTAACAATGGAAAGCTATTATGTGAAGCCTGATACTAGAAACCTTCGAAACTATCACGCATTTATGACTTACGCAGCACCGTTTAGCAACGAAGTCAGCCTACGTTCCTCTCCGCAATAGTCCAAGAATTGAGCTTTGTGTTAGTGACGTTCGGCGTGGCTAAGTGGTTAGCGCGCGGATTCGAGCACAGATGGGGTATAAATTTTTTTTCCTCTTCATAATGCAACACGTTCTAAGACAATGTTATTCGTGTAAGTGAAGATTTTTCTGCAATATAAGTTATTCCTTACATGTAAGAGCGCACTTCCTCAGTAATGATTTCGTGATTTGTGTGTTTAAAAATCGAAATATGAAATTGCTGTGAGTGAAACAACCGACAGTGACCTTCATATTTTTTCTTATCAGAAATAATTCACCATTCTTTTCCGAATATGTAGCGATTTCCGAGTATGCGGCTAGACAGGAATCTAAGAGCACAACTTAAAAAAATGGTTCGAATGGCTCTGAGCACTATGGGACTTAACGTCTATGGTTATCAGTCCCCTAGAACTTAGAAGTACTTAAACCTAACTAACCTAAGGACAGCACACAACACCCGGCCATCACGAGGCAGAGAAGATCCCTGACCCCGCCGGGAATCAAACCCGGGAACCAGTGCATGGGAAGCGAGAACGCTACCGCACGACCACGAGATGCGGGCACACACACACAACTTAAAATACTGGGAATGTAACTAGCAGCAGTCATCTTCATAATGTTGCTTGTCGCAAGTATTTATCTGCGATCGAATCCTCAACAACAGTAGATGAGAGATCTCCGCCGTAATATTTTTAGACTGTAGCACCATAAACGAAACATTATCATTCATGAGATGCATGTTATAAACTTCGACGAACTCCTGGAGCTCTCGAAAATGCGTTTTTTTCCATTTTGTTTTTAATACCCAAATCGTTTACGTATTGTATAGGGAAATGGGCTGCTTAATCATTTGGATCTCTTGAAGCGAGTTATAACCAGATTCTGTTTGGCTTCTTATTCGTTGAAACTCTCAGAATCAATTTTTCGTGTGTTTTTATAGATGTATTAATACAATGTAGTACTACACACTATTTCTAACTCATTTTCCGAAACGTAAAATCCAAAACACGATGTCAGTGTGAATGAGAATAAGATGACATAATGCGGCATTTACGACAATCTGCAGAATACAGTCAAATACGCTGTCGTTATTATGCATGCATGGAAACATGCGGTCAGAGAAACTGTAAAAATTTTTATGCATTTCAGCTGAGAATTATGGAAATGCGCCTGATACTGTTAAGTAGGAGGCAAGGGCGATGAAGGCGGGCAAGTCAGCTCGATGGAATGCGGCGTCATGCGTTATGGCAACGTGAACGCAATTTTCGGTACTTTGAAGAATAGCGCGCCTGTGTCGTCTGCTAGCCGCTTTGTGTTCGTGGCGCTGTGCGCTCTGCAGTGCGCATGCGCGGATCTGCGGCCGCTTGCTTTTGATTGGCTTGAGTGACGCGAACCGACAACAGCGCTTCGGTTCTCTAGACCCGAAAGGTATCGCTTCCGAAATGCATACTGAATAACGCAGTACTAGACGTGCGGCACAATAGCGGAAAGATACAGAATAGGCACCCAGACCAGTGGCTTTCAACAGTGACGTGGTCCCTGCGTGGTGCAGAACGCACGTGCACCTTGCGCGCGTGCACGGTACAGCCTGATACAGCTGTGCCTTTGCGTGGATCGGAGAGGTGGACAGGCTGCGAGACGGACTCTGGCCCAGGTGGAGCGGAACGCACATGCGCGGATGTAGCGCGCCCTCGACGACACTGCAAAGGCGCAGTCGCAGCTCCTGGCCCGTGCAAAGGAACAGTTGCACCGACCACTTAGCCTTAAAGGTGAACAAAAATTATTTGCCCGATAAGAAAGGCAGGCAGGCACTGGCGGGTAGGTTTTCGACATTAAAGACGAATGGAAAAACTGGTAGAAGCCGACCTCGGGATGGATCAGTTTGGATTCCCTAGAAATGTTGCAACACGTGAGGCAAAACTGACCCTACAGATTAAGGAAAGGCAAACCTACGTTTCTAGCATTTGTACACGTACAGAAAGCTTTTGACAATGGTGACTGGAATACTCTCTTTCAAATTCTGAAGGTGGCAGGGGTAAAATACGGGGAGCGAAAGGCTATTCACAATTTATACAGAAACCAGATGGCAGTTATAAGAGTCGAGGGACATGAAAGGGAAGCAGTGGTTGGCAAGGGAGGAAGACTGGGTTGTGGCCTATCTCCGATGTTATTGAATTGTATATTGAGCAAGCAGTAAAGGAAACAAAAGAAAAATTTGGAGTAGGGATTAAAATCGATGGACAAGAAATAAAACCTTTGAGGTTCGCCGATGAACTGTAATTCTGTCAGATACGCCAAAGGACCTGGAAGGGCAGTGTCTTGAAAGGAGGATGTAAGATGAACTTCAACAAAAGCAAAACGAGGATAATGGAATGTAGTCGAATTAAATCAGATGATGCTGAGGGAATGAGAAAAGAAAATGAGACACTTAAAGTACTAGATTAGTACTGCTAATTGGGGAGAAAATAACTGACGATGGTCGAAGAAGAGAGGATATAAAATGTAGGATGGGAATGTCAAGGAAAGCGTTTCTGAAGAAGAGAAATTTGTTTACATCGAGTATAGATTTAGGTGTCAGAAAGTCTTTTCTGAAAGTATCCGTATGGAGTGTAGCCATGTATGGAAGTGAAACATGTACGATAAATAGTTTGGACAAGAAGAGAATAGAAGCTTTCGAAATGAGGTGCTGAAGATTAGGTGGGTAGATCATGTAACTAACAAGGAGGTACTGTATAGACTTGGTGAGAAGAGGAATGTGGTGCACAACTTGACTAGTAGAAGGGATCGGTTGGTAAGACACGTTCTGAGGCATCATGGGCTCACCAGTTTAGTACTAGAGGGAAGCGTGGGGGGTAAAAATCGTAGAGCAATCGAAGGGACGAATACAGCAAGCAGATTCAGAAGGATGTAGGCTGGAGTAGTTGCACAGAGAAGAAGAAGATTGCATAGGATGGAGTAGCATTGAGAGCTGCAACAAACCAATCTCTGAAGACTATAACAACAAGAAGTACAGAGTGAAATTCATTGAAGTACGGTATTTCTTTACAAGTTGAACTCCCCATCGCACCCAGCTCAAATTTAGTGGTAGGGAGGGCCCATACCGTCAAAAACTGGACGCGGATCAAGAGTGAAAAGGGGAAGAAGGTGTACTGAACTGTGAGAAAAAAACAAAACGGAAACATTGAACGGACGAGAAGGGCCATACAGAGCAGCCTACCAGAGGATGGCGTCGTGGTTAGGTGGTTACGGTGTTGGGCTACAAAGCTGGCGAACCGTGTGTGCAAAGCTCCCTCATGCGAAGTTTTTCTCGATGTTTGTTGTTGAAATTTGTTTAACGTCCGTTTGCAACACCAAGTTGTAAGGAAGGGACACATAATGAAAGTTGATTCTGGACAATTGGTCTATTAGCAGCCGAAAGAAAATCACTTTCGAATGGGAAACGCAAATGTTTGATGACAAGGTGACAAGTCAACCGAATCCACCATTGAAAAACAAGTCTGGTGTGTCGCGTTAGTAAACAGTATGTGTGTCATATGATGGAAATCTCTTATCGAAGCACCAAATTTGTACGCCTGGTTAAGTGAGTGAGATATGCTTCCTTTCGACGTTTCTGTAGTTGCGTTCCGTTTTGGAAGTCCTGACTCGTGAATTCCTCTGTTGTAACGTAGTCCACACCCGATTAATTGTTGTTTTCATTTCTGTGAGACGTCTATGTGGAATCTCGCCTGCTCGCACTGTTCATCACATTCACTTGCGACGGTAAGGTATTCTTACCACATGACCCATGTTCTATAACCAGAGTATAGTATGACAATTGCCAAAACCACAGAAACAGAACAAGCATTTCAGTGAACGGACGGACAGTTCATCAAGTTATTAAAAATGATAAAAATAAATAGCACGCAGGAGTTTTGAACATGGCTCGGCGAGTTTGGAGCCGAAGACCGTGACCTCATATCCAGCGTCCACGACAGACGTTTTTCAGATTACCGTAAGTAGTCAGTATGTCATTTAGAAAGTCGTTATTAATTTCCGGCGGGCGGTTGAAGACTCGAACATTGGTATAGTCACTTTCAGCATTTGCGAGTGACACCATACTAATGGAATATCGCTCTACTCCAACGGGGCTTGAGAACCAAGTCGCGCCAGCAATCTTTAAGCGGCGTGGATCTGTTCAGATGAAATGTATCGAGAGGCAATCGTGGATTTCTAGAGACCCAGGCTGCACGTGCCGCGTTGTTTTATTGAAAGTAAAGTTCACAGCACCTTTTAGTGGAATGCACGTGGAAACCGTGGTAGCCATAGCGGAGCGGCGGGCCGTGACAGTGGTTACCAATTGAATAACGCATGGAATCCCGTCATCTCCGAAATTTGCTCGAAACGAAGATGCCAGGAGTCTTCGATAGTTGCAGCCAGCGACAATACCGACGACAGCTGAGCACTGCAGTTCCACCAGCGAGGGCGTTGCCGCTGGTCGGTGTGGCCCTTCTGTCTCCGCAATTGCAACGCATGTGCGGCAGTACTATCAGCGCACTATATGGGCTGGAGCGGAGAACGTCTTCGTCAGTCCTTGTTCGCTCACCTGAAGATGGCTGGCAGATGTCCAGCCGAAATATCGTGCAATGAAGTTTATGACGACCGGCTGCAAGCCCAAAATCTTTTTGAACAAGTAAAGACAGTACTAGTGCAAGAGCAGCATAAAAGAAATAAAGGAACAGGTAGCGTGAGAGGAGTTGGTTTGCTTCCACGTGGCCGGTGGCTTGGGGCAGACGGTGGGAGCAGCCCGCTATGGCTGCAAGCTGAAGAACAAGAGAGCGTGTACACTGTGACCTGCCTTCCAAGGCGCTCCAACAACCAAAAACGCGACTCGTCTCTCTCCTCCTTTGTTTGGGTAGCCTGTGCGGCTAGTTTTGTCAGCATACGCGGAAACGTTGGTGTGCTCATAGCTTATTCTGCTATAGTAGAAACACAGGCCCGATGATGACGCTTACAGATTCCACATGGCACACGTGCCGTCTACGAGAACTCTCACTGTGTAAGCGCGTGAAAGACGAAATAAAATTTTGAACCAACTCTCTAAAACTCAGGGAGGTCCATTCATCATGACCGGGCCAAATATCTCACGAAATAAGCGTCAAACGAAAAAACTACAAAGAACGAATTTGTCTAGCTTGAAGGGGGGAAACCAGACGGCTCTATGGTTGGCCCGCTAGATGGCGCAGTCATAGGTCAAACGGATATCAACTGCGTTTTTTTAAATAGGAACCCCCATTTTTATTACATATTCGTGTAGTGCGTAAAGAAATATGAATGTTTTAGTTGGACCACTTTTTTCGCTTTGTGATGGATGGCGCTGTAATAGTCACAAACATATGGCTCACAATTTTACACGAGCAGGTGGTAAAGGTAGGTTTTTTAAATTAAAATACAGAACTAGGTACGTTTGAACATTTTATTTCGGTTGTTCCAATGTGATACAGGTACCTTTGAGAACTTACCATTTCTGAGAACGCATGCTGTTACAGTGTGATTACCTGTAAATACCACATTAATGCAATAAATGCTCAAAACGATGTCCGTCAACCTCAATGCATTTGCCAATACTTGTAACGATATTCCTCTCAACAGAGATTAGTTCGCCTTCCGCAATGTTCGCACATGCCTTGACAATGCGCTGACGCATGTTGATAGGCGTTGTCGGTGGATCACAATAGCAAATATCGTTCAACTTTCCCCACAGAAAGAAATCGGGGGACGTCAGATCCGATGAAAGTGCGGGCCGTGGTGTGGTGCTTCGACGACCAATCCACCTGTCGTGAAATATGCTATTCAGTACCGCTTCAACCTTACGCGAGCTATTTGCCGGACATCCATCATGTTGGAAGTACATCGCCATTCTGTCATGCAATGAAACATCTTGTAGTAACATCGGTAGAACATTACGTAGGAAATCAGCATACATTGCACCATTTAGATTGCCATCGATAAAATTGGGGCCAATTATCCTTCCTCTGATAATACTGCACCATACATTTACTCGCCAAGGTCACTGATGTTCCACTTGTCGCAGCCATCGTGGATTTTCCGTTGCCCAATAGTGCATATTATGCCAGTTTACGTTACCGCTGTTGGTGACTGACGCTTCGTCGCTAAATAGAACACATGCAAAAATTCTGTCATCGTCCCGTAACTTCTCTTGTGACCAGTGGCAGAACTGTACACGACGTTCACAGTCGTCGCCATGCAATTCCTGGTGTATAAATACATGGTACGGGTGCAATCGATGTTGATGTAGCATTCTCAACACCGACCTTTTTGCGATTCTGGATTCTCGCGCAATTAGTCTGCTACTGATGTGCTGATTAGCTGCGACAGCAGCTAAAACGCCTACTTGGGCATCATCATTTGTTGCAGGTCGTGGTTGACGTTTCACATGTGACTGAACACTTCCTGTTTCCTCAAACAACGTAACTATTCGGTGAACGGTCCGGACATTGGATGATGTCGTCCAGGATACCGAGCAGCATACATAGCACACGCCCGTTGGGCATTTTGATTACAATAGCCATATATCGACACGATACCGACCTTTTCCGCAATTGGTAAACGGTCTATTTTAACACGGGTAATGTATAACGTAGCAAATACCGTCCGCACTGGCGGAATGTTACGTGATACCACGTACGTATACGTTTGCAACTATTACAGCGCCATCTATCACAAAGTGAAAAAAGTGGTCCAACTAAAACATTCATATTTCTTTACGTACTACACGAATATGTAATAAAGAATGGGGGTTCCTATTTTAAAAAACGCAGTTGATATCTGTTTGACCTATGGCAGCGCCATCTAGCTTTCCAACCATCGCGTCATCTGGTTTCCCCCTTCAAGCTAGACGAGTTTCGCTCTTCGTAGTTTTTCGTTTGATGCTTATTTCGTGAGATATTTGGCCCGGTCACTATCAATGGACCACCCTGTATTCCCTGACTGGTTGGTCACACTGTACATTATTATTATAATCATTGTAATCGCTGGAAGACAAGCACGTTCTTACACTTTAGAAAAATATGAATAAAAACGGAAATGTGGTGACAAATTCTTGCAGAAACACTATACTATGGTGCATGGTGTTGCAATAATATTGGTAGTGAAGAAAAACAACCACTACAAAAACAATTGTATCAGTTACTGGAAGGTCTCCCCTTCCCATATGACTAGCCACAGGCACAGTAACTAAGTGACACCCAGTTTGAAAAATATTTCAAACAAAAATTCAGTAGCCAACCATAGTACTGCAGTACTCCTCTAGTCAGTATCAGAGGTTTATACACTTTTATCTTAAAACACAGAACATTTCTAGAATGAAATTTTCACTCTACAGCGGAGTGTGCGCTGATATGAAACTTCCTGGCAGATTAAAACTGCGTGCCGGGCCGAGACTCGAACTCGGGACCTTTGCCTTTCGCCGGCAAGTGCTCTACCAAGTTTGGAAGGTAGGAGACGAGGTACTGGCAGAAGTAAAGCTGTGAGGACGGAGCGTGAGTCGTGCTTGGGTAGCTCAGTTGGTAGAGCACTTGCCCGCGAAAGGCAAAGGTCCCGAGTTCGAGTCTGGGTCCGGCACACAGTTTTAATCTGCCAGGAAGTTTCACAGAACATTTGTTTGAGGAGGTCTCATTCTGTACCTTAGGACTATGAGGTATGTACACCGATGAGTCAAAACATTATGCCCACCTATTTAATAGCGTGCTGTTCCACTTTTCAATCACAGTACTACAGAGATTCTGCTTGACGTGGATTCTACAAGTTCTTGACATGTTTCTAGAGGTAACTGGCGTCCAATGTCTACGCACAGATCAAGCATTTCCCGCACATTACGGGATGGTGGTTGACGGGCGCGCAGCTGGCGCCTAGTATACCTTCCAGTGGGTACAGATCGCGCACATTTGCTAGCCAAGATATCAATGTGAGCCCTTCCATTGCCGTCAACAGTGATGCCATTGTAGTCTTTGGGCAGCTGTTCTGTCTCTCAGCTCACTACACTCCATTCAGCCATAAGTCTATTATCGGATTTGCTGACTTCTTACATAATATGCATATTCCTTGATTTTTTACGAGTTTCCTTAGCAATCTTGAGTAGTTTTTTTTAATGTGCAACTATTGCAGGATCGTTCTTGGTGAAATGTACAATTTCGTTTTCCTTTCACAAGACACTTTAATACCTCTGGTGATCCATGGTTTTTTACATGGGTATTTAGTTCTTTTGTGATTAGATCATGTAGAAAGCTATTTTGAGATTATGATCAACATGATCTGATTCAGTTGCTCTAGAACAGCAAACCTACATCTTCACGGAGCGCTCGTCTGGTGACAGAAACACCAATCCGATGGGATGAGGAAAGAATAGTACCAATGCAAGGAAAAATACTCCGGCGTCATCACTCATTCTAAATATCAATTTTATTTTACCACGTTACGTTGGCACTGCGATTACAAAAGTGTAATACTGAATGTTAATATTCTCGCACGGTACGTCTTTCTTAAGATGTGTACCGCTAAATCAACAAACCCAAGTGGTGCACTTCACAAAACATCTTATTCTTCGCATTAAATTAGACCTCTACTGTCTTACAATCCGAAACACGTCCAAAAGCAACTGATTTCTCGGGTTTCGACGTTACACAAAACACCAATTTATTACCGTATTTTTACCGTAACATTTCTAACGAATGCCTGTGGGCTCGAGCATGAGACGTTTTCTTTACATAAATCAAAACGTCTCATTCTTCGTACTAACTCTAATCATCGATTTAACTAAAAGTTCCATTTGGTCATAATCAAATTTGTGTCCATCTTTATTTTGTGTTATTTTTTCAATACGTAAATTGACACCACTAATATACACCTCCACCTTATGACTAATAACGTTATTACAGTTACTCATGCAGATACGGGCCGCCTTTGCTGCCAAATGAAAGGCAGTATATTCTTCGTCGTACGCATAACACATGTTAATTTTCATAAGTAATAAATGAAATATGTAGTAGCCTAGTTACAAGTACGTTATCATCTTACTTTCTCTCATGTTATTCTCTTGTTTTTCCGGTTAGAGACCAAACAAGAGAATAACATGAGCAAACGTAGCGTAGTAATACACTTGTAAGTACTACATGATCCATTTATTACGTATAAAATAAACAAGTATTACAGGCCACTGAAGATGCTTCGTAAGTAAAAGAAACGAAACGTATATGGCAGTAAACAAACTGCCTTTCATATAGTTGCAAAGACGGAACGTACCTCCATGAATGTTGAATCAACTAAGGAACGACGGAAAACTGAAAAAAATTACAATTATTACATTCAGTACCAGAAATATTAGCAATATCTGTCAGTCTCTCTTCTCCCAGGATGCGCCGTTGTGCCGCCATCTCTACAGCTTCCTCGTTGTCGTACTTAAATATAACTTCATTTTATACGTATAATGCCACGTTGTCAAGGCTTGGTGTTCAGGCGTAAAGGTTACAACATTTCTCTCTATTTTACGTACCCCTCCTGCACTTGATAATTCCCTACAAATTGCACGGGCATGAGGCATTCTAGTTCCCATGCGAGGTCGAAGACGACGTGGCAAAATGGTACTCGCCCTGTTCCCCCGGCGACTCACAATAAATATTCACAGAAGTACTATTTGTCGAGACGTGGGACTTAGGGAAAGCAGGAAAGGTGTGGACGGGGCCTAAACAGTTACCGTTTGTTGCACAGAAAACACATACACATTATTTAAAAAAAACTCTCAACAATCTACATCCACAGCTGCATCATTACTCTGCAATTCACATTTAAGTGCTTGGCAGAGGGTTTATCTAACCACAATCATACTATCTCTCTACCATTCCACTCCCGAACAGCGTGCGGGAAAAAAAGAACACCTACACCTTTCTGTTCGAGCTCTGATTTCTCTTATTTTATTTTGATGATCATTCCTACCTATGTAGGTTGGGCTCAACATAATATTTTCGCATTCGGAAGAGAAAGTTGGTGCCTGAAATTTCGTAAATAGATCTCGCTGCGACGAAAAACTTCTTTGCTTTAATGACTTCCATCCCAACTCGCGTATCATATCTGCCACACTCTCTCCCCTATTACGTTATAATACAAAACGATCTGCCCTTTTTTGCACCCTTTCGATGTCCTCCGTCAATCCGTCCTGACAAGGATCCCACACCGCGCAGCATTATTTTAACAGAGGACGAACGAGTGTAGTGTAAGCTGTCTCTTTAGTGGACTTGTTGCATCTTCTAAGTATTCTACCAATGAAACGCAACCTTTGGCTCGCCTTCCCCACAATATTATCTATGTGGTCTTTCCAACTGAATTTTTTCGTAATTTTAACACCCAGGTACTTAGTTGAATTGACAGCCTTGAGAATTGTACTATTTATCGAGTAATCGAATTCCAACGGTTTCTTTTGGAACTCATGTAGATCACCTCACACTTTTCGTTATTTAGCGTCAACTGCCACCTGCCACACCATACAGCAATCTTTTCTAAATTACAGCAATCTTTTCTAAATCGCTTTGCAACTGATACTGGTCTTCGGAGGACCTTACTAGACGGTAAATTACAGCATCATTTGCGAACAACCTAAGAGAACTGCTCAGATTGTCACCCAGGTCATTTATATAGATCAGGAACAGCAGAGGTCCCAGGACGCTTCCCTGGGGAACACCTGATATCACTTCAGTTTTACTCGATGATTTGCCGTCTATTACTACGAACCGCGACCTTCCTGACAGGAAATCACGAATGCAGTCGCACAACTGAGACGATACCCCATAGGCCCGCAGCTTGATTAGAAGTCGCTTGTGAGGAACGGTGTCAAAAGCTTTCCGGAAATCTAGAAATACGGAATCAATTCGAGATCCCCTGTCGGTAGCGGCCATTACTTCGTGCGAATGAAGACCTAGCTACGTTACACAAGAACGATGTTTTCTGAAACCATGCTGATTACGTATCAATACATCGTTCCCTTCGAGGTGATTCATAATGTTTGAATACAGTATATGCTCCAAAACCATACTGCAAACCGACGTCAATGATATAGGTCTGTAGTTCGATGGATTACTCCTACTACCCTTCTTAAACACTGGTGCGACCTGCGCAATTTTCCAATTTGTAGGTACAGATCTATCGGTGATTTAAAAGATTTTACTACACTGGCGGCTGAAAGCCTAATTTGAAGAATAGCAAGTTATATTCGGCTGAAGACCACAAACAATGTTACACACAATCATGGCTGAAGGCCTGATTAAGAAAGTTCAAAATTATTCGTCGGCTGAATGCTGGAAGTAGTTTCAAAAATACACAACGGCTGAAAGCCTGAATTACCAATAAGGTGGACAATTACACGTTAAAAATACCAAAAACCCTTTTAACAATCTTAATAGCTGTAGCAAGTTATAATGAAGGCTGAAGGCCTTATCAGGACAGAAATGAAACTATTTGTCGGCTGAAAGCCACAAGCAATTTTACGAACAAATAACGGCTGAAGAATACACAACGGCAGAAGGCCTGAATTACAAGTGAGGAAGGCAGTTACACATTAACAGATACTAAGATATTTTCTTCTTAACAATCAAAACGGTAACAAGCTATAGTAACGGCTGAAGGCCTTATTAAGAAAAAAATATTGCAAATTATTGGTCGTCTGAAGGCCACAAACAAAGTTACACACAATCAACGGCTGAAAGCCTGATTAAGAAGATTGAAAATTTTTCGCGGAACAACCTGACACGTCGGTAGTTTACACGACTGGTAACCCTCAGTACAGGGTGTTACAAAAAGGTACGGCCAAACTTTCAGGAAACATTCCTCACACACAAATAAAGAAAAGATGTTATGTGCACGCTTAATTTCAATGTTAGAGCTCATTTTAGTTTCGTCAGTATGTACTGTACTTCCTCGATTCACCGCCAGTTGGCCCAATTGAAGGAAGGTAATGTTGACTTCGGTGCTTGTGTTGACATGCGACTCATTGCTCTACAGTACAAGCATCAAGCACATCAGTACATATCATCAACAGGTTAGTGTTCATCACGAACATGGTTTTGCAGTCACTGCAATGTTTACAAATGCGGAGTTGGCAGACGCCCATTTGATGTATGGATTAGCACGGGGCAATAGCCGTGGCGTACGTTTGTATCGAGACAGATTTCCAGAACGAAGGTGTCCCGACAGGAAGACGTTCGAAGCAATTGATCGGAGTCTTAGGGAGCACGGAACATTCCAGCCTATGACTCGCGACTGGGGAAGACCTAGAACGACGAGGACACCTGCAATGGACGAGGCAATTATTCGTGCAGTTTACGACAACCCTAATGTCAGCGTCAGAGAAGTTGCTGCTGTATAAGGTAACGTTGACCACGTCACTGTATGGAGAGTGCTACGGGAGAACCAGTTGTTTCCGTACCATGTACAGCGTGTGTAGGCACTATAAGCAGCTGATTGGCCTCCACGGGTACACTTCTGCGAATGGTTCATCCAACGTGTCAATCCTCATTTCAGTGTAAATGTTCTCTTTACGGATGAGGCTTCATTCCAACGTGATCAAATTGTAAATTTTCACAATCAACATGTGTGAGAATGTGCTGACGAGAATCCGCACGCAATTGTGCAATCACGTCATCAACACAGATTTTCTGTGAACGTTTGGGCAGGCATTGTTGGTGATGTCTTGATTGGGCCCCATGTTCTTCCACCTACGCTCAATGGAGCACGTTATCATGATTTCATACGGGATACTCTACCTGTGCTGCTAGAACATGTGCCTTTATAAGTACGACACAACATGTGGTTCATGCACGATGGAGCTCCTGCACATTTCAGTCGAAGTGTTCGTACGCTTCTCAACAACAGATTCGGCGACCGATGGATTGGTAGAGGCGGACCAATTCCATGGCCTCCACGCTCTCCTGACCTCAACCCTCTGGACTTTCATTTATGGGGGCATTTGAAAGCTCTTGTCTACGCAACCCCGGTAACAAATGTAGAGACTCTTCGTGCTCGTATTGTGGACGGCTGTGATACAATACGCCATTCTCCAGGGCTGCATCAGCGCATCAGGGATTCCATGCGACGGAGGGTGGATGCATGTATCCTCGCTAACGGAGGACATTTTGACCATTTACTGTAACAAAGTGAAGTCACGCTGGTACGTTCTGTTGCTGTTTGTTTCCATTCCATGATTAATGTGATTTGAAGAGAAGTGATAAAATGAGTTCTAACATGGAAAGTAAGCGTTTCCGGACACATGTCCACATAACATATTTTCTTTCTTTGTGTGTGAGGAATGTTTCCTGAAAGTTTGGCCGTACCTTTTTGTAACACCCTGTGTATGGTTCCAGTTAGCAATCAAATTAAGCAGTTCCAGTTAGCAGTAGTATGAAGACTCCCAGCACCATTGTGTCTCTCTCAGCCGGTGAATTTTTCCAACTGTTGAGTCCCAATAATAATATGCCGGACACTAGTAAGTTTGTCTAGTTAAGTAAATAACTATATTCATTGTTTAATTAAAAAAAATCATTCAATAGCCAGGATCGCATAAAATATTTATTTACTTAAGACAACCGGTTTCAACAGACTATGCTGTCATCTTCAGGTCTGCAAGAAAGGGCATATACATGGAATACGTCTCATAAGTTAAGCTCTGGCATTTCGAAAAAAATTTTTACTTTGGTAATATAAAATCTGGAAGTGGACCTGCATATTTACATACTTTAAAATCTTTTATTCTTAAACAAGTTCATTTTTATCTGAACCTCACACAAAAGATGTCAAGTGGATAAAAATCAGCCCTTACAAAATGTTTATCATCGCTTAAATATTTAAAGACATAAAGCAGCTTGTGCAGAGGCCATGTCCGTCCACATATTGCTTTTACAGATACTTGTTGCAACATAAAGAAACATGCTACATCATAGCACACATATTTACATGTGATGGACATACTCTAAACAGCGCATAAATCTCAGCTGACTGTTGTAACGCCCACTAAACCCCCTGGGCAGAACATGTGATTAGGATTGTGGAAAGGGCCAAATAAGGTGTCGGTCAGGTTCACTCAAAATTGTAATTTATTGTAATTTAATAACACCTTTAAACCAAAACGGCACCTAGCCGAACCTGTAGAACTATGAGTTTCAAAAAGGCAATTATTTCACGGCTGAAGGCCTCCAAACAAGAAATGTTAAAGCAACAAGATAAATCTCAAGTGGTAGAAAAATGCAGTTAAAATTGCAAATAAAATAATTAACATATACATACACAGCGAGGCTGAGAGCCTCAAGGCAAGTGTGAATAGACAAACGTAAACAAGGTGCATTACAAACGGCTGAAGGCCCACAAGAAAATTTTCAAGTTTTTAAAATAAAGTACCATAACCTTTCAAAGGCAATAGGCCACAAAGATTTTTTTTTTAGAATAAGGATTCAAGTGGCTGAATTTCCCGATTGATTTTCCATAATTCAAAAATACATAAAATACAGTAAAAGCAAGAATTTTTTAAAACATTGGCTATTATAAGCAGACAATTAAACACCGGTGAGATGAGCACTTAGGTGAGACAGGTGGTGAGCCCAACTACACTTGATCCATCAGAACCCAATCAAGGGACAGCCACGGACCAACCGACAAAACGAATTGCTTGCCACCAATCGATACATGAGAACTCGAACACAAAAGGCTACGAACGTGATTATCCACAATGAAATATGTCTTAAGCTGTCAAAACTCCACACCATGTGGCGCAGCGACAACAGGTGGTTGAAGGACTCTGCCTGAAATTACGTTAGTGGCCAGGGCAGTTAACCGGAACACTAACGGCCACAAGGCAGAAAATTCTGCTGGTACACTTGAATTTGAAATACGGTAATATAGTTAACGTCACCCCCAAGGAACACTGCCAGAATTCACGTCAGCGGCCAGGGCAGGTAACCAAAACACTAACAGCCACAAGGCAGAAAATTCCGCTGGTGCACTTGAAATGTAGTCAACTAAAATAGTTAATTCCACTGCATGGCGGTTAAATTTCAGCAACAGAAACACTCGGTGTTGCTCACAGGAAAAGCTCCTCAACAGCGAACCACCGAAACGAACCACACAACATGAATGGACGTAGCTTGGATGGTTGAAACCACTACTCAACTTTGACGTCCTGAGTCGGTGAACCACGAAGCTCGTAGCAATCGGGCAGCTCCGCACGCTCCGACACTGCGAAGGGACTGCCAGCGGACCCAGCCGACTGCACGGCTTGGAAATAACTTCCCTGGTCCGCATCAACCGACTTACTCCATGCAGACCCCCCTAGCCAGAAACTATATGCACAAAACCAAAGATGGTACACGGTACAAATATCGACACACATTGCTGCTGCCACACGTAAAAGGCAGAAGAACCACCACGTAACCGCAACAAGGGCGGGAAACCAAACACAGATAAGACAGCGAAGTTCACGAAAACGCATAGTTGGTAGTGAGCACGGCTCAACTGGTATTATTACAAAGATAACATTTGTATAGAGTGTTGCAGCCACTATGTGCCTCTTACATCAGAACCATGTAACAGGTCGTAAATACTTCTCTTTTCATAGTTAAAATTAACTACTTGAGGGACTAGCCCTTAAGGCTAGTAGAGATTACAAAAGCGTACTTTTCTAAGAACTGAAATACATATTTAATTCCCATAGTGCCCTATACACATTCTTATTACTGCATACATAATAGGCTAATTAAGGTATCTACTCTGCAGTAATTTACTACGTTATTGTTGTGGTGCTTAGCCGCCGCAAATGCGGCAGGCGTGCAAGCAGGCTGCTGACGAAGGGAGGGGGCAGGCCCCGGGAAAAGCGTACACCAGAAAACGAAAAAGCAGAACTCGCAGTGCTTAAGTTCAGTAGGCACTAACAAAGCTCTGTCCTCGGTTGGACAGAGCTTTATTTCAAAACTGTGCTATAGATAGAAGCATATAGAAAAATATATAGAAATGCAAAACAGAATAAATGTGGTATAAATAAGAGTACGTGATCAACCACAAAACGCATGTGCTACATGCTGTTTGTGTTATGCAGACAGCAACATGGCTGACATTTTTTTTAAATCTGGAGTATAGAAGATCACAAATATTTCTAAGAATGAAAGTTCCAGCACAGTGACAACTTGAAGTGTAACTTATTTCTAAGATAGGTACCTAAAGGTCCAATCTTAGAAGTATCATTATTTCCCCGTCCCTCCCTCCCTCCCTCCCTCACTCCCTCTTGCGGTGAGTAAGCACCACAGCAATAACGTAGTGAACTATTGCAGAGTGGAAATGAGCGTTTGGCGTCATTGACCACCTTGTGCAGGTCGTATTACATTCGACGCCACATTGGGAAACCTGCGCACCGGATGCGGATTTAATGATGATGAGGACGACACAACACCCAATTCCTGAGCGGAGAAAATCCCCGACCCAGCCGGGAATCGAACCCGGACCCCTTAGGACAGCAGCCCGTAACGCTGACCATTCAGCTATCGGGACGGACATTGCAGAGTAGATACCTCAATTTACCTATTATGCATGCAGTAATAAGAATGTGTAAAGGGGACTGATAGAAATAAATGTGTATTTCAGTTCTTAGTAAAGTACAATTTTGTAATCTCTACTATCACTAAAGGCCACTGACTACATAAGTTAACTTTAATTGTGAAAAGAGAAGTATTTACGAGCTGTTGCACGTTCAGATGTAAGGGCCATATAGTGGATGCAACACACAACGCAAATGTTGTCTTTGCAATAACACCTGCCGGTTGTACCTTATACGCTAGTTAAAGTGGATTCGCACTGTTTAGAATATGTCCAGCATATGTAAAAAAAATGGCTCTGAGCACTATGGGACTCAACTGCTGAGGTCATTAGTCCCCTAGAACTTAGAACTAGTTAAACCTAACTAACCTAAGGACATCACACACATCCATGCCCGAGGCAGGATTCGAACCTGCGACCGAAGCGGTCTCGCGGTTCCAGACTGCAGCGCCAGAACCGCGCGGCCACATCGGGCGGCTGCATATGTAAAGCATGCAAATAGATGCACTATGGTGTACTGTGTTTGTATGATGTAACAAGCATCTGTGAGCAGTAAGCATAAGGACATGACCTTTGTACAAGTTCATTTAAGTTTTTAAATATTTTAGCGATGACAAACCTCTTATAAGAACTGATTTTTACCCACTTTACACCTTGTGCGTGAGTTTCAGTTTAAAATAAACTTGTTTTAGAACAAAAGAGTTTAAGGTATATAAATGTCCAGGTCCACTTCTGGTTTTTATGATACCAAACTAAAACCTTCATATAAAATGTTACATCTAAACTTATGAAACATATTCCACGAATATGCACTTTTTTACAGATATGATGACAGCATAGCCTGTTGAAACTGGTTGTATTAAAGAAATAAACATTTTGTGCGATCTTGGCTGTAGAATGAGTTTTTGCAATTAAAACAGATCGCCCTTCAGTATTCTCATAATGCGAAAAATGTGTAAGTAATTATGTTCTGCTATAGCTAATCTGATGGGGCGTACTCCTATTCGAAAATGTTTACTTTGCATGTCCGGAACGTGGATCCGTCAGCTCCCTACGTCACAGCTTTTATCAACAGAGTGCGGAGCAGTTCACCTCTATCGGTTCTCTCCCACAGGGATTTTATCATAAATGAACGGGATCCGTCAAAAAAGTAGTGTAATAAATATGTAACGTAGTAAGGTGGTTTCAGGATACGCCGGAGCTGTAAATCAGTGTCCGGAGGTTGCAGACTCTAGAGACGCGTTTATTATTTTTTTATTTGGTGCACGAAGCTGCAAGCAAAGCACAACACGCACACGCTAATTTGCAAGAACATATCGTATGGTACTACGATAGTGTTGTTGGTGTTACGTAAGACATATCATGTTATAAAAGTAAACTGATAAACAGCAGTATGAAGTAAAACATAGGAGGTAAAAAAAAGTATTGAGAACTAAAGAAAAGCAGAGAGATCTCGAGTAAAATAGGAGTCACCGTTATTTTATGAGCCATGTCAGAACAAAATTGCTTACTGAATTAATGGCATGTGACTCTTAAACGAATAAATTGGCATCAGTACTGTTCATACGTGCAATTGATATACAGATGGTGGCAGTATCGCGTACACAATGCGTAAAAACAAAAATGTTCAAATGTGTGTGAAATCTTATGGGACGTAACAGCTAAGGTCATCAGTCCATAAGCTTACACACTACTTAATCTAAGTTATCCTAAGGACAAACAAACACACCCATGCCCGAGGGAGGACTCAAACCTCCGCCGGGACCAGCCACACAGTCCATGACTGTAGCGCCTAAGACCGCTCGGTTAATCCCGCGCGGCAAGGTGTAAAAGGGCAGTGCATTTGCCTGAGCTGTCACTTTCAGCCTGCCCATTTCTGTGAAAAGATGCCAACCCGATTATGGCGGCGCGACAGGAATTAACAGATTTTGAAGGCGGAATTGTAGTTGGAGCCATACACATTGGTCATTCCATCTCGGAAATGGTTAGGCAGTTCAGTATTCCGGGGTCCACAGTGTCAACAGTGTGCCGAGAATATCAAATTTCAGGTATTACCTCTCATCACGGAAAAACCAGTGGCTCACGGCCTTCTCTTAACGACCGAGAGCAGCTGCACTTGCGTGAAACAACCGCAGAAATTAGTATGGGAAGTACAATGAACGTATCCATTTGGACAGCGCTGCGAAATTTGGCGTTAGTGACCCGTGGCAACAGATCATCGACGCGAGTGGCTTAGCTAACAGCACGAAATCGCCTGCGGTGCCTCTCCTGGGCTCGTGACCCTGTCGGCTCGACTCTGGACGACTGGAAAAACGTGGCCTGACCAAATGAGTGGCGATTGCCTTGAGCTGATGGTAGGGTTCAAGTGTAGCGCAGATCCCACGAAACCATAAACCCAAGTAGTCAACAAAAAAGGGTTCAAATGGCTCTGAGCACTATGGGACTTAACTTCTGAGGTCAACAGTCCCCTAAACCTAACTAACCTATGGACAACACACACATCCATGACCGAGGCCGGATTCGAACCTGCGATAGTAGCGGGCGCGCTGTTCCAGACTGTAGTGCCTAGAGCCGCTCGGCCACTCCGGCCGGCCAAGTGGTCAACATAACACTGTAGAAGATGATGGTGGCTCCATGATGGTGTGTGCTGTGTTTCCATGGAATGATCCAACTGAACCGATCATTGACTGGAAATGGTCATGTTCGCTTATTTAGAGACAATTTGCAGCCATTCACGTATGACAATGCGTTCAGTTACCGAGCCACAATCATCCGCGATTGGTTTGAAGAACATTCTGGACAATTTGAGAGAACGACCTGGCCACTCGCGTGGCCCGACGTGATTCACATCGGATATTTATGGTACATAATCGACAGGTCAGGAGGTCCACAACACCCTGGACCGACAACGCTTCGCAGTAATGGACGGTTGTGAGGGCAGCACGGCTCAGTATTTCTCCAGGGGAATTCCAACCTCTTGTTGAGTCCATGCTACGCCGGTTAACATGAGGTCCAGCACGATATTCAGAGGTGTCCCACCACTTTTGTCGTCTCATTGTAATTCTACAGCTCTTATGGTCACCACTGTTTTTGTCATTCATGCAGGTTCACACTGTTAACTACAGCAGATTTGTACTCAAACAAGCTATTAAGAGGTGGCTCTGGTAGCCACAACCATATTTGTCAGATACCTGTAATACCAGGGTCACTTCAAAACAAACGAACAAAATTTTTTTCAAGAATCGAACTTTCATTCTACGACAAACTGCCTATTGGCTTCTGTCTCGGGTTCTTCGGCCGACGTTCATCTAATGATTTTACTGACGTTTCGCCAGAACAAGTGGCTGACATCCTCAAAGCGTCACGCTCCATTGCCGGTGGTGAACCGGAGCCGCGCTTGCAGCCGCAGACTCTATGTACCTGGCACGCCAACGTCCGAGGGCTTCTCCGCGGTCATTTCCGGTGCGGTTCACCTCTTGCTACCTGCGACGGTCTTTCTTTACGCCATGTTTGCGCAATATACGGCCGATTCTGTCCGTCACTCTGGGAATGTATGGCAGAATGGCCGTACCCTACAATTCTTTTTCTGATTCCTTGCTTAGCCGAGTGTTTGGCTCTGTTACACTTCTAATATAATTAGTGGAGTACCCATTGCATGACGTAAAGACGATTTGCAAACCGACAAGGCAGATCAAAGAGTGTCTTATATAGGCAAAGGAGAACAGGGACACACTTGCAATGTCGGTAATATACCGTATACCATGCACATGCGGAAAAGTTTATCTAGGAATGACTGGACGATCAATCAACACCAGGATCAAAGAGCATAAGCGACATTGCAGGTTGGGGCAGGTGGAGAAATTGGCAGTGGCCGAGCACGCATTGAGTGAGACCGACCACGTAATAAAATTCGCCGACACGGAAGTTCTGGCTGTAGAGAACCACTATCACACGCGCTTGTGCAGAGAAGCTGTAGAAATACAAAAACACGCAAACAGTTTCAACAAGAAAGAGCAAAAAGCCTTAAGGTAAACGGATCCTGGCTTCCCGTACTGCAGCGAACGACCGCCGCAGGTAGCAAGAGGGGAACCGCACCGGAAATGACCGCGGAGAAGCCCTCGGACGTTGGCGCGCCAGGTACATATAGTCTGCGGCCGCGAGCTCGACTCCAGTTCACCACCGGCAATGTAGTGTGAAGATTTGACAATGCTAGCCACTCGTGCTGGCGAAACGTCAGTAAAATCATTAGATGAACGTCGGCCAAAGAACCCGAGACAGAAGCCAATAGGCAGTTTGTCAACAAGTGGCCACGAAAGCCTTAACAATTTTGTTTTATTCTACGCCTTTACTCTTTACGAAGGTCATAAAAACACTTTTATTCCGCAAATTGGCTGCCTCACTACTCAGTCGAGATGGCTGCTGCACTCGATATTCGTCTGGCGCAACGTGCTGTCACAGAGTTCCCGCGTTGTGAACACGAGACAGTCACAAACATTCACGAGAGACTGGGGGCAGTGTATAGAGATGGAGTCGTTGACAGCAACATGGTTAGTCGTCCGCGAGCATATTGTCTGGTGAGTGCGGGCACGCAAACAACGGAACGTCGCTCGCAGAGGCAGACAGAACACCACACACGCTCCTGACGATGGGCAGCGAGTTCACAGCCTGATTTCGGCTGACAAACGCGTAACAGTAAACGAAACGTCAACCCGAGTCGGAGTAGGGGAAGCGAGTGTGTGTGTAGAAGATTGAGACTGAGCCGGTTGAAGCTGGTAGAAGATCAAGATGGTTTCCGAGACTGTTGACGGATGTCTACGAAGAAACATGGAAGACAGTGCGCAGCGAACTTAGTGAACAGTACGAGAATTCTGGAGATGTTTTTCCTGCAGGAATTGTGACGGGAATGGAAAAGCAATTGAAGTACTGCACTTACGCAAGCTCAACGAAAAGTGATGGCTACTTTATTTCTCGATTGAGGACTGTTGCTTGCAGTCATCGTGCCACACCAAACCACTAGCAACACTGACGCTTGTGTGGCGTCTCCTAAAAATTTCGTGATCAGTTGTGCCTCATTTGACATCGGCAAAACACGACGTTTCTCTATTGTACGATAAGGCACAACCACATGTCAGTGACAAAACCTGCACCTTGATCGCAACGCTTGGGTGGATAACACTGAAATTCCTAGTGTGGCACCGTGTCGTTACCACCTCTTCGGTGAACTGTGTTAACCCATTCCCTGAAAAAAATGTGCAGATGACGATTCCCTTGTGAGGCTGCTAAGCGGTGGCTCAAACGTTCTGGTCCTGACTCCCGCTCTGCAGATGTACAGCCCCCACTTCCACTGTGGCTTAATACAGATGAAAATGACGGTGATATGTTTAGAACCTGACATGTTTTTGTATCGCAAAAAAGTATCAAGACACAGTGAAAGTAACAGACGTATGAAGAATAAACTGTATGTTTAAAAAATTGATTGTGCTTTTCGTCGGGAGTGTCTGTGTGATATCTAAAGAAGAAAATTTTATATTTATGACGACCCTCATGGCTCTTGCTGCTGGAGGATATTTACAATGAAACTCAAAACCGGCGCCGGCCGATAGGGCCGAGCGATTCTAGGCACTTCAGTCTGTAACCGCTCGACCGCTACGGTCGCAGGTTCGAATCCTGCCTCGGGCATGGATGTGTGTGATGTCCTTAGGTTAGTTAGGTTTAATTAGTTCTAAGTTCTAGGGGACTGATGACCTCAGATGTTAAGTCCCATAGTGCTCAGAACCATTAGAATCATTTTCAAAACCGGCAACAGGCCATATTCAGCAAACAAAAACGTAACGTAATCCACTGATACACCTGAAGTTCAGGATGTAAGAAATCTAAAGGCTTCGTAGAAATAAATATAAAGTTATTATCACAGAAAATTATTTTTATTTGTCTTTTATTGAGATAAAAAGCCGCAGTTCCAAACCCCGACACGGACGACTTGATGTTAAGCGCAATCAGACTGAAATCATTTAAGTTTCGGAGAAGGAAACATTTTCACTGAGCGGAAAAGAATAATTAAAGGAGGGTATGACCGTAGTTTACCAAGACAGAACTGAATCTGGATTCTTTACTGCAGAACTCAGGCGGTGGCACTGCGTTGAATACGTAATGAAACACACTTCTTTTCTCGGCTACATTTAGTCGAAAAAATGCAGAATTTGTTGTGGGACATCGTGCACTAGTCCCGCTTCCGCCTCTATAGTTCCACGAAGTTCCAGTAGGTGGCGGAGCTGTACGTAGCCTTCAAAGAGGCACCTCTAGCGGAGATGCGTTCCAACAGAGAGCTGCCACTGAGTTTCTTTTGGCGATATCCAGAGCATCGCCGGTACTCGTAGGCACTTGTAGAATAACTACGGAGACCTGACAGTGAACAAAAGCATAGTTAATAGTTGAGCGAGGCGTCTGCCATCATCGCAACAAGGTCGCAAAAACCTATCCGATATGCGTGCCGGCCGGCTGCACTCTGAATGTTCAAATGTGTAGGAATGCCTAAGGAACCAAACTGTTGAGGTCATCGGTTCCTAGACTTAGATAATACTTAAACTACCTTAAATTAACTTATGCTAAGAACAACACACACGCCCACGCCCAAGGGAGGACTCGAACTTCCGGCGGGAGGGACAGCGCAATCCGTGGGCGCCTAAAACCACACGGCTACTCGGTGCAGCGCCGCACTCAGACTTCTGTAGTGTTGGGATGTGCGAACACTCTCATTCGAGACGATAGACAGATCACAATTGAACACATCGCTGTTCAACTGGACGTCTCAGTTGATAGCGCTGAAACACTCGTTCACCATGAAACGGAACAGTAGTTTCCGCTCCATAAGCAGCAGGTTTCGCTGCTCGCTCGCACCGGGAAAGAAAAGACAAACGGCCGGCCGCGGGTGCAACAGAATCCATGCGGACGGGTGGAAAGAAATGTGTCAGGCTTCATAATACGTATCTATATGTGTCGTGTATTATGCATTTCTTGTACGTGAAGGTGAATCTGCACATCCTCCTCACACCTATCCATAAAGCGTGGCCAAATCTTATAGTTGGGAAGTGGTTCTGTATTATAGTAGTGCCACCCTTACTCCTGGGTAGGGGATCAGAGAGACAGCACAGGCAGGTAAAAGTCAAAGACGTTCCAGTGTCACAAGATATGGGGTGGAGAGGATGGTCACGGCCAAGCGGTTCGAGCACCCCCTCCAACGGAGCCCAGGAAGACCTCTGGGTGCCCGCCATATTCTGAGAGTGTTACAGAAGACGGGTAAGTGAGCAGACGTGCCCTCAGTGAGTCTGTCTCGATGTTCACGCATGGAAGAGAGGGATTTCAATATTTGCGCTAATTGGCTCAAATGGCTCTGAGCACTATGTGACTTAACTTCTAAGGTCATCAGTCCCCTAGAACTTAGAACTACTTAAACCTAACTAACCTAAGGACATCACACACATCCATGCCCGATGCAGGATTCGAACCTGCGACCGCAGCGGCCGCGCCGTTCCAGACTGTAGCGCCTTTAACCGCTTGGCCACCACGGCCGGAATTTGCGCTAATTCTTCTATTTCCATCTTCGGATTGTGTGAGGAAATAAATGTTCTCGTTTAATTTCGGAAATTTGACCCCTTGTGTTAATGTATCTGGTCCCCAGTTAGCCCGTTATCCTCCTCACATAGTGGATGTCCAATGTAAAATATTGGGAGACTTTGGTGGTATACATTTGGCCAACGCAATTCCGTCTTGGCCATAGAAATATGCGTGCAGATTAGTATATAATATACCCGAACTATAAGTTGTAAAATTGTAATATCTGTAAACTGGAACAATTGCTGCAATCGCTTTAAAGTCGAGTGATAATGTTTAAAATAAATAGATAATCAATTGTCATCAATCTTTAACATACCCCAAAAATCACATAGGAGTCATGTTAAAGGAATTCATTTAAAATAACAGATATAGAACGCCGGGACCCACACATCAGGGTGTGAGCCCTCCAACCTCTTGCCTAATATAGTACAGAAAGGGCACGCTCTATAGGTAGCGCTCTCAAGCTCCCCTTCCCAGCTATCCGCCGCGCATTTTTCATTCAGGGCTTGACATCAACTTTCATCTAGCGTCCCTAGGCAAGAAGGTTTGACGGTAATCTTTCAACCAGTTGCAGTACCTTCTCAACGGTGTGTGCCCGCTGGGTCCCTTATTGCGTTGTAGAAGACCGTAAAGAACGAACAACCATCTCTGCGGAATTGCGTGAGCGTTACGAGGCTCATGATGGATGATGGGGAGGTTGTTGATGCAGCACGACGTCGACCAGTAGGCTGATAGTATGTAGGCATATAGGCGCTTCCAGTATGGTTCTAACATTCTGCGTGGTGTCTGTTCTATATCGTGTCTCCCTACCACTTTCGCGCAACGACGCTCTGAGCGTGTTTTTTAGGAAATTGACTAGTTTGAACCTGGGACCTGTTGCTGGTAAGGAGACGCCAGACCACACATGACATGTAGAATTCAGAAGTGTTCAGTGAGACTAGCGATGATATAACCGAATACTTAGTGATTTCAGCGTCAGCTCCACTACACTCCCTGTAAAATAATCTTAATACTAACTAAATTTAGTGGAAGGGGTTCAAGGCTTTCCTATTTTTAGTTAGCTGGTAAAATAACGTCGAAAAAGCAGCTAAGTTTACCACTGGAAATTTTATTCTACTCACAAAACATCGTTTATAAATTTCACTATTGATAAAAGGAAATGTTTTAATACAGGATGGTAAAAACCAACTGCGTTCAACAAAAATGTGAACGAATATTCCCTGAATGGGTTTCCAAGTTCTACAATGGATCAAAGGATGACCTATGCCATATCACATCTATAATCTAGGTTTAAATTAAGTTTCACAAAAGAGAAAACTATCAAAATTGTCTACAGTGACCCTCAATTATCTTTAATTACTTATCTAACTTGTCGTAAATTACAGTGGCTGATGTGGCTTCTCAATAACTATATAACAGAAAATTCATCGCGTTTCAGATTTTTACTTCAAGTGGCAAATGTCGACACCAAGAGCTTTAATTGACGATCGACACTAGTATTACGTAAAGGGGATGTAACAGATGAGACTTCTGCAGTTCTGAGTGAAGCCTTATCCGCTCAAAAATGTGGCACCACGTGCGTTCATTACCTTGTTGGTGTTCGTCAGGGGGCGGCGGACAGCACAGCTCCGTCCAGCTCGCCATCTCAGAAGCTGCTCTCTCCTAACTTAGCTACATTAACCGACCAAGGTCGCTGACGTTCCACTTGTCGCAGCCATTGTGGATTTTCTGTTGCTCAATAGTGCATATTATGCCCGTTCACATTACCGCTGTTGGTGAATGAAGCTTCGTCCCTGAGTAGAACTCGTACAAAAAATCTGTCATCGTCCCGTAATTTCTCTTGTGCCCAGTGGATGAAGTGTACACGACGTTCAAAGTCGTCGCCGTGCAATTCATGGTGCATAGAAATACAGTACGGGTCCGATAGATGTTGATGTAGCATTCTCAACACGAACGTTTTTGAGATTCCCGATTCTCGCGCAATTTGTCTGCCACTGATATGCGGATTAGCTGTGGCTGCAGCTGAAACACCTACTTGGGCATCATCATTTATTGCAGGTCGTGGTTGACGTTTCACATTTGGCTGAACACTACGTGTTTCCTTAAATAACGTAACTATCCGGCGAACGGTTCGGTCACTTGGATGATGTCGTCCAGGATACCGAGCAGCATACATAGCACACTCCCTTTGGGCATTTTGATCACAATAGCCATACATAAACACGATATCGACCTTTTTCGCAATTGGTAAACGGTCCATTTTAACGCGGGTAATGTATCACGAAGAAAATACCGTCCGCACAGGCGGAATGTTATGTGATACCACGTACTTATATGTTTGTGACTATTAGAGCGCCATCTATCACAAAGCGAAAAAAGTGGTCCAACTAAAGCATTCATATTTTTTACGTACTACAAGAATATGTAATAAAAATGGGGGTTCCTATTTTAAAAAACGCAGTTGATATCCGTTTGACCTATGGCAGCACCATCTAGCGGGCCAACCATAGCACCATCTGGTTTCCTCCTTCAAGCTAGACGAGTTTCGTTGTTTGTAGTTTTTTCGTTTGATGCTTATTTCGTGATATATTTGGCCCGGTCGCTATCAATGGACCGCCCTGTATAATTCGTGCAATGCAAAGCTTTTTATAATCTGCCCCACACATCTGCTAATAATGATCTGGAACCTATGAGATAATTTGGTAGCAGAATTTACCTTTGGTCTTCTCTGGCATGTGCCTCTAAGTTCAGCAGAAGCACGAACTTATCCATGTAGTAGAAGATTGTATTGAATAAATCTGCAATCTCTGCTCATGACAGGTTGCTTCCGCGCTCATTTTAAATGCAATTAAAATGACAGGATAAGTTATGAGAACGTGGCTTTTGCATGAACTCATATAGAGCCCCATAACACCGGACAGTTTAAACTGAACGAAGGCCAATGAAAGTAATAATAAAGTTGTAAAAATTCCATTTACGCGCAAAAGTACTATAATTCCAAATGTTGGAGCATAGGATAACGTCTTTCACGTGCAACTACAGTTCAGTGGATCACGGGTATTTACGTTACCACTAGATACAACAGAGAAAAGAAAATCACTACGTCTTTGCATTACTGCCGGAATCAGTATTTCACGAGTAGAAGAGATGTGAAACCAGCCACCTGAAACCTGGGACGGTTGAATGAAAACTGGATACTGATGCCCAAGTGTTCTAAAGTAGTTCAAAACGCAAACAAAGATCGAATGTTTCAAACGTTATACTCCACCGCAAAATGTGTTGCGGAACAAAATCTGAAGAGTCGTGTAACGTATAAGGGACAGTCAAATGAAAGCGAGACAGAAGATGAACATCAACAAAAGCAAAACGAGGATAATGGAATGTGTAGTTGAATTAAGTCGGGTGATGCTGAGGGAATTGGATTAGGAAATGAGACACTTAAAGTAGTAAAGGAGTTTTGCCTTTTGGGGAGCGAAATAACTGATGAAGGTCGAAGTAGAGAGGATATAAAATGTAGACTGGCAATGGCAAGGAAAGTTTTTCTGAAGAAGAGAAATTTGTTAACATCGAGTATTGATTTAAGTGTCCGGAAGTCGTTTCTGAAAGTATTTGTATGGAATGTAGCCATGTATGGAAGTGAAACATGGACGATAAATAGTTTAGACAAGAAGGGAATAGAAGCTTTCGAAATGTGGTGCTACAGAAGAATGCTGAAGATTAGATGGGTAGATCACATAACTAATGAGGAGGTATTGAATAGAACTGGGGAGAAGAGGAGGTTGTGGCACAACTTGAAAAGAAGAAGGGATCGTATAATTGCGTAGGCTTCCGCGGCCAGAGTCAGTCGACATAAAAGTTTTCTGGGTTTGGTACCGCGTCATAATGTAAAAACTACTGCTGCTATAGAAAAGCCAACGTTTCGGCCACGATTGCAGCGGCCTTCTTCTGGGTCTAATGATTAGACCCAGAAGAAGGCCGCTGCAATCGTGGCCGAAACGTTGGCTTTTCTATAGCAGCAGTAGTTTTTACATTATGACGCGGTACCAAACCCAGAAAATTTTATGTCGAAGAAGGGATCGGTTGGTAGGACATGTTCTGAGGCATCAAGGGATCATCAATTTAGTATTGGAGGGCAGAGTGGAGGGTAAAAATCGTAGAGTGAGGCCAATAGATGAATGCACTAAGCAGATTCAGAAGGATGTAGGCTGCAGTAAGTACTGGGAGATGAAGAAGCTTGCACAGGACAGAGTAGCATGGAGAGCTGCATCAAACCAGTCTCAGGACTGAAGACGACAACAGCAACAACAATATACGAGGTGTAAGGGCTTCCCAACGAGTATTCTGCAGTGTACACGAAATAACTTGACAACATGTGAGCGGGACCACATGTTGCCATCGGTACAGCAATTTCTCTGCGAAGCCGTTACACACCGTTACACACCGATCTCATGCGATTTCCGTATTTTTGGAGCCATCAAGAAAGCCAAGTACCTCGGAGTTACTCTCCAAACAACTCTTGACGTCATCCAACAATGTACGAAAGAAGGAGCGACAACAGCAAGAAAAGTAAATTACAGCATTCCACAGCCTCAAAAACACTCAGAAAAAATGGTAATGACACTATGGCACCAATGACAACTATGGGCTCTATGTAATATGGCGAAAACTAAAAGTCAATAAGCACGTAACGTTATAGAAAATTAGGCACAGCCATGTGAAACGAATCCTCTGCTTTGAGAAGACAGTGCCATCAGGACTGGCTAACGTCTTAACGGAAGAAACCTGGAAGAAGGTCACGACTTACGGCCTAGAACTGCTCATAAAACGTGTCACTGAATAACTAGTTTCGGTCGACGGGTTATCGTCAGTTTCATAAAAGCATTTTCACCACACTATGCGATATACACGTGAAATTAATGTCTTAAGATAATGAAATCCATGGTTTCGTCGCTGTTGTCCCATAGTAATATAAATTAGGTTATCAGCCATAAAATCTGCCAGAAAATGCAGTCAATCATGCTACATCAACAATCAGAAGTTAATTTATATTACTATGTGACAACAGTGACAAAATCATCAATTTTATCATCAGACATCACTGATTTCATACCGTCCACTATGATGTTATAAACGCTTTTATGGACTTGATGATGGTCTGTCGATCGAAACTTGTCCGCTAAAGAAATTTCATCAGCAGCTCTTGCCAGTAAATCATAACTTTCTTTAAATATTTACAATCTGTGAGCAACTGCATTCTGAAAATATTTGGAAAAAACTTCCTTCGTAGAAGATACCACAGTGCAAATGGTACTGGCAGACACCATGGCCTACGAATGCAAACGCCAAATACTCAAAGAAAAACAACTCCATCGGGAACGACTTCTACTAAACTGATATCATAATGACGGAAGAATGGAAACAGGCAAAATACAAATTGCAACCCGCAATAACACGATATGTAAAACACAGGTTTCACCAGATGTGAGCCGTGGCTGGCTCATGCTATGCGCTGGATTAAACCTTCGTTGCGACCTGTGTTAAGTCTCCTGCCGTTATCGCGATTATGTTGTTATCCTCTCCTTCCGCGGGTGGCAGCAGCGGTGTGTATCGATATTCGCATCTTGGACTGTATTTGACCTGGCGCTCATAGTGTCCGGCTCGGCCGTGTGGGACCAGTCGGTCGGTTAGCGTGGAGCAGCGGGGAACTCTCCACGGGAAGTAGTTTTGCCGGGGCTGCTGGCGGTCTCTGCACAGTGTCGGAGTGTGTGGAGCTGTTCCCATTGCTACGACGTCCGTGGCTCACCGAAAAAGATGAGTTTTGATTTAATCTACCAGGAAGTCAAAACTGTTTACATTGTGTCGTTTGGAGTTCGTTGTCGGCTGTTGGGATATTCCCGCAAGCAACAATGTGGTTTTCAAGTTGGAAAATTCTAGCCATCCTCCGGTGGAGTTTCACTTTATTTGGTTATTTGAACTGAAGTGCACCAGCGGAATCTTCTGCCTTGTGGCCGTTAAAGTTCCGGTTACCTGCCCTGGCCATTGACGTAAATTTCAGGCAATGTAGTTTCCTCATCGTGTTGTTGCTGTCCAGTACGGTGTGTAAAAAAATGGCTCTGAGCACTATGGGACTTAACTGCTGTGGTCATCAGTCCCCCAGAACTTAGAACTATTTAAACCTAACTAACCTAAGGACATCACACACATCTATGCCCGAAGCAGGATTCGAACCTGCGACCGTAGCGGTCGCGCGGTTCCAGACTGTAGCGCCTAGAACTGCTCGGCCACTCTGGCCGGCTACAGTGTGTAGTTTGACAGCCCCATGGATGGTTGTTGGCACCAATAACTTCTACGTTGTTCCATTGAACCCCCTGTTGTGCCCTGGTCAGGTGAAGTGGAAGTTATCTTGTCGGTGGGTCCGTTGTTTGTCGGTCAGTTGGTTTGCTTCGGATCGTGAATGGTTGGCCCGACTGCCTAAGCGAGCATTAATGTTTGAATTACAGGCTGACCCTCGAACATCTGAGCACCTTTGGGTGTACTGCCTTTTTTTATTTGTTCTTGTTTTTTGTACTTGTATTGCTTCTAGCCGATTTTTTAAATTAATTGTTTTGCCCTTAAGGTGTAAGATTTTTTAGGCCTTCAGCCCAATTTAAAGAACTGTTTCACCTAAGACCTTTGGCATTTTAAAGGTTTTAATGTTGCTGAATTTTAACTGTTGGGCCTTCAGCCGATTTTGAGTTCAACCTAATTCAAAGAACTTTTCACGTAAGGTCTTTGGCATTTTAAAAATTTTAATTTTGTTGAATTTTAAGTATTCGATCTTCATCCAATTTTGAGTTTGAGTTGTTTTACTCTCATGGCCTTCAGCCTAAATTAAAGAACTGTTTCACGTAAGGCCTTTGGATTTAGAAAAAAAATATTATTATGGAGTTTTAAGTGTTACGCCTTCAGCTGATTTGAATTTAACATGTTTTGCTCTTGAAGTGACTCATTCTTGGGGCCTTCACCCTAACTAAAGAACTGTTTTAAGATAAGGCTTTGCCTTTTAAATTTATGTTTTGGTTGAGTATTGCCTAATTAAGAACTGTTTTACCCTTTTTTTTAAAAGCAAGAATTTAATGTTGTTTATCCTTAAGTGTTGGGCTTTCAGCCGATTCTGAATTCAAACTGTTTGTTCTGAAAATCTGAGATTCTTTGGGCCTTCACCTAAATAAAGAACTATTGTAAGATGAGGCTTGCCTTTTAAATTTCTGAATATGCTTGCGTTTTAAATTATTGGGCTTCACCATTTTTAAATTAAAGTGGCTTTCAGCCAGTAATTAAGTTACAAGACTAAAGGTGTGCTTTTTAAAAATATATATATTTTTTGGGCACTTGTAATGTTTAATCAAATAATAATGTTGTATGTTTTAGTGTAACTAACAACCGCTTATTTTGGCCCCATTCCACAATTTAAACTACCTGTCCTGTCCTGTTGGTTAAGCTGGGCGTATCACTAGATACACTATGAAAGGTAGACTGTACAAAACACCAGAAAAGGCGATTGCCATTAACAGGGACTATAGTAATTGAAACTCTGAATTATATTTGTACGTTGTGCACACTTCTTTGATAATAATAATGGTAATAATAATAATAGTGACTATCACAACAATAACATAAAAAACAGTAAATAGGTTAGAGTTGATGTGGATAAATAAAACGTGATCGAGGCAATTGTTTGATCAGTGACCTCTCTCAGGATTTTCTGTCGACGAATGAAAGTGGTAAATCATCAGCTATGACGAAGGAGGCTTTACTTGTGAGTACCAGATTCTTCCGTTGATTCATGGAGCAATTTAACTGCTATTCTTTGATGTGCTTCCGTGTTACTGTTAGTGGGGCACACCCTGTATGCTGGCGTAAGCTGTCGCCAGCACACCAGTCGGCAAAGATGTAGCAATAAGATAGATAGTAGGCGCTGGATCAAATGCTCGTATCAGGAAAGAGGCCAAAGGCGACTCACAAGCAACGGGCCACCAACGCCCTCTCGACCACAAGTACACTCCTGGAAATGGAAAAAAGAACACATTGACACCAGTGTGTCAGACCCACCATACTTGCTCCGGACACTGCGAGAGGGCTGTACAAGCAATGATCACACGCAAGGCACAGCGGACACACCAGGAACCGCGGTGTTGGCCGTCGAATGGCGCTAGCTGCGCAGCATTTGTGCACCGCCGCCGTCAGTGTCAGCCAGTTTGCCGTGGCATACGGAGCTCCATCGCAGTCTTTAACACTGGTAGCATGCCGCGACAGCGTGGACGTGAACCGTATGTGCAGTTGACAGACTTTGAGCGAGGGCGTATAGTGGGCATGCGGGAGGCCGGATGGACGTACCGCCGAATTGCTCAACATGTGGGGCATGAGGTCTCCACAGTACATCGATGTTGTCGCCAGTGGTCGGCGGAAGGTGCACGTGCCCGTCGACCTGGAACCGGACCGCAGCGACGCACGGATGCACGCCAAGACCGTAGGATCCTACGCAGTGCCGTAGGGGACCGCACCGCCACTTCCCAGCAAATTAGGGACACTGTTGCTCCTGGGGTATCGGCGAGGACCATTCGCAACCGTCACCATGAAGCTGGGCTACGGTCCCGCACACCGTTAGGCCGTCTTCCGCTCACGCCCCAACATCGTGCAGCCCGCCTCCAGTGGTGTCGCGACAGGCGTGAATGGAGGGACGAATGGAGACGTGTCGTCCTCAGCGATGAGAGTCGCTTCTGCCTTGGTGCCAATGATGGTCGTATGCGTGTTTGGCGCCGTGCAGGTGAGCGCCACAATCAGGACAGCATACGACCGAGGCACACAGGGCCAACACCCGGCATCATGGTGTGGGGAGCGATCTCCTACACTGGCCGTACACCACTGGTGATCGTCGAGGGAACACTGAATAGTGCACGGTACATCCAAACCGTCATCGAACCCATCGTTCTACCATTCCTAGACCGGCAAGGGAAATTGCTGTTCCAACAGGACAATGCACGTCCGCATGTATCCCGTGCCACCCAACGTGCTCTAGAAGGTGTAAGTTAACTACCCTGGCCAGCAAGATCTCCGGATCTGTCCCCCATTGAGCATGTTTGGGACTGGATGAAGCGTCGTCTCACGCGGTCTGCACGTCCAGCACGAACGCTGGTCCAGCTGAGGCGCCAGGTGGAAATGGCATGGCAAGCCGTTCCACAGGACTACATCCAGAATCTCTACGATCGTCTCCATGGGAGAATAACAGCCTGCATTGCTGCGAAAGGTGGTTATACACGGTACTAGTGCCGACATTGTGCATGCTCTGTTGCCTGTGTCTATGTGCCTGTGGTTCTGTCAGTGTGATCATGTGATGTATCTGACCCCAGGAATGTGTCAATAAAGTTTCCCCTTCCTGGGACAATGAATTCATGGTGTTCTTATTTCAATTTCCAGGAGTGTATTTTTTGGGCTCTTGTAATGTTTAATCAAATAAAAAGGTTGTATGTTTTAATGTAACTGACAACCGCTTATTTTGGCCCCTTTCCACAATTTAAACTACCTGTCCTGTCTTGTTGGTTGAGCTGGGCGTATCACTACATACACTGTGAAAGGTAGACTGTACAAAACAGCAGAAAAAGGCGATTGCCATTAATAAAACAGGGACTATAGTAATTGAAACCCTGAATTATATTTGCACGTTGTGCACACTTCTTTGATAGTAATAACGGTAATAATAATAATAATAATAATGACTATCACAACAATAAAATAAAAAACCGTAAATAGGTTACAGTTGATGTGGATAAATAAAACGTGACCGAGGCAATTGTTTGATCAGTGACCTCTCTTAGGATTTTCTGTCGACGAATGAAAGTGGTAAATCATCAGATATGACGAAGGAGGCTTCACTTGTGAGTACCACATTCTTCCGTTGATTCATGGAGCAATTTAACTGCTATTCATTGATGTGCTTCCGTGTTACTGTTAGTGGGGCACACCCTGTATGCTGGCGTAAGCTGTCGCCAGCACACCAGTCGGCAAAGATGTAGCAAGAAGATCGATAGTAGGTGATGGATCAAGTGCTCCTATCAGGAAAGAGGACAAAGACGACTCACAAGCAACGGGCCGCCAACGCCCTCTCGACCACAAGTATTTCGATCGCCGCCGCTGACCGGAGGGCTCAGTCTTAGTCCCAGTGTCAGTTAGCCTGTCAGTCAGTCAGTCACAGTCACTGGCACACTCACTGGCTCTCACTCGCATCCTAGTATGGTGTCTGTCATTCATCACATGGCGGGACTTGTACTTCACCAGCAGTGAGGCTAACGTGGACTATAAGTGAACAGCTTGTACCATTGTAAGACGTGTGTATTTCTATTGTCTATTGTCAAACCACAATTTATGAAAGAAGTTTATGCTTTGTTAATAGGATTAAGTAGGAATAATAAATATTTGTCACGTTGGAAATAATTGCGGTAGCAGGGAATGTCTGCACCAAAGCATTGTTGGCAGGAGAGACCGCACATTCATATACTTTTAAAAAGGGCGGGAGAGACCGCGTATGGATACATTTTAAGAAAAGAGCGGGAAAGACCGCGCATTGATACATTTTATAATGGTAGCAGGGATTGTCTGCACCAGAAAGCATTCTTGGCAGGAGAGACCGCACTTTAGCGTTCGTAGGAAGTCAGTAGTAAGCGAGAAGTGAAGCGAGTCGGTAGCAGGTCTGAAGCGAGAGGTTGAGAGGAGCGGTGTGCCTGCCGGCCACCAGCTATGATTTACAAGAGATTATAAACGGATGTACAAAGACATCAGCTAACTATTACCATAAGAGGAACTAATATTACTATTTTTTTGAGGAACTCAAGACTACTGAAGGTATGTTTGCGCAATGCTAGTTGTAAGATTATTGTAAAAAGTAAGTCCCATTTGAACGTTTGTAAAATCATTTCATTCAGAATATAATTAATTTTTGCCAGCAATATTGCATCACTGATCATAATCCATCCCAAAAACCATCAACGTAAAACTTTGCAAAATTGTATTGCGGTCAAGAAAAAGTTTAACTGTGAATTACGTAACTTCAGTCAAATTAATTAAAGAATAACGTCAGCTTTGCTATTAAAGAATAACGACACCTTTGGTAATACATGCAGCCGCTTATTATGGCAGCCCGCCAGCAGCTAATAGAGTGTAGTCAAACAGAGTAAGTGTATTCATGTCGCAGTTCGATGTAGCAGTCAGATGGAGATCCAATAACAGTAAAAAGGTAAGGAACAGTTTTGGGTTATTGCAGGTAACGACTGAGGGACACGACGACGACATATTCTATGTTCCGTCGAAATAATCAGAAAAACGCTTTTAATAAGCAGCATTTAAATTTGTATGCGAAGACTGAGAAAGAGATTACCGTGAAAATAACTCTCTCTATAATACTGTTGGCTGCATTAACGGAACGCAAAATATTCTTCCATTAGAATTTAAACAAAAATGAGAAAGAAGCAAAAGTAAAAATTAAGAGAGGAAATTAAACTTCTTCAGTAATGCACGTCTTATTCATTAGAATAGTTTTTCCCTACTATTCTTCTGCTGTGGCATGACTCCTGTTACTTCTTGGGAAAAGATACTTTTTCGGGGTTCTGTTGAGGCCTTACCGTAGTGGCCCCGGGGCACACGATGTCCCCACCGTACTTCACTCTCAACAGCAATCCCCTACTTTAGCAGTCTATCTTGTTTTGCCGATTTCATATTATTTAGGTATTAACCGATGCCTTGTTTCTGAAACAAAGTTTGCATCATATTCCCGAACTTCTTTTTATGGTCTTTGTTCCGGTATATTTTGAAGTATTCATCTTTCATATATTCTCGATATTCTTGTAGATTGTCATTGCCTTTGTTGTTGACAACATCATTGACAAAATTTCCGAATAGCCACAAGATGACATTGTTTTTTTTTTTTTTTTGTGGTGGAAAGGAAAATTCTTCTGGGAAGAGAATATCGTGTAGTGTGATTTCTCTTCCATCGGTCCGTTTGAGAAAAGCGACTTGCAATACAATGTCATTCCAAATATTCTTGTATCCATTGCAGATGAAGCGATGCTTTAAGGAGTCCAAATTATGACATTTTTGGCACACATTGGTTGCATGTAGTCCTATTGAATACAGTTTTTCATTGGTACTAATTATGTTATTGACAACTCTGTACCATGACGCTTGCACTTCCGTAGTCAGTGTTTTGTCATTTATATTAGTCCATATTTTTTCCCAGTTTTTGTTGGGATACTTCAGCTTCATTTTGTTTTAGTTTTCTTCTCTACTATATATTTACTTGTCCTCTTATTTTTGTCTGTTAAAATGCATGTCAAGTAGCTTAATTCTACATAAAAATCCTTAATATACTTTAGATTGTAATTTATGTTGTGAACATCGACTGGCGGCTGCATGCTTCCGTGTTTAAGAAGGTCAAATAGAGCGGCAGTTACGCTGTTCGGCTGCATCTCTATAAGTTTTAGCGTTCTTTTAATGAAGAGGGCGGTGTTTTTCCTCCGAAGGTCTGTCAGCCCTAGGCCTCCGCTTTCGGATCTCGATGTAGTCGTTCCTACTGCTACTCTAAAAATATGGCCTTTCCATACGTATGGACAGATTGTGCTCATTATAGATTTCGCTATTTCTGGGGGTGTTGGTAAAATCTGAGCGACGTATGCAGCTTTCGAAAGAACTGCACAGTTTATTATTTATTTGCTTGATATTTAAGTCTCTTGTTTCATGCAGTATTAAGCTGCCTCTGATTTTTCCTAACACCTGTTTCCAATTAGCAGCCGTTGCTTTTAATGGGCACCTGTAAAAAGTTATGCCCAAAGCAGTGTGACGGTCCACCCTGTTTGCCGACGGTAGCTGCACATTGTCAAGACCCTGTAAATTTAAAAAGGAACTTTTCGTTTCATTTATCCTCACACCAGTTACCCTGCTATAAAGCAATAACTTGTGCGTAAGCTGGGCACAGTCATCATCGCTCCTTACTAGAACTCCCACATCGTCAGCGTATGCCTTTGTAACCGTCTTCAGCCCAGCTAGTGTTATGCCTTCTAAGGTTGAGTTCAAAAGCCGTAAAAAGGATTCCAGAGAAACCACATAAAACAACATGGACAGGGGACTTCCCTGAGGAACTCCACTAGATATCAATACTTCATTAGTATAATGTCCATTGATTGAGATTTTGGTTCGTATGCCTCTGACGATGTTCATAAAAAACCGCTAAGTTGCCATCATTGAAACGTATGTGTTTCAAGGTTCTGAACAGATATCCGTAGTTGACTCTGTCAAACGCTTTAGGAAAATCAATGAAGGCAATGCCTCCATTGGCTGACGATGATGAGAAAATAGAAATAATGTCTCGATATTGACATACAGTCTTAAAAATGGTACGTCGAGGGAGACACGTCTGGTGGCATCCAATGACTTTTTCTAAAATCGGTCCCATTCGTTCTTTAATTACACGTGCAACTACCTTGTAACCTGAGTTCATTAGACTGATCGGGCTCATTTTAATAATATCTTTCGTGTCCGTACTCCTTCCCTTTGGACGTAGTACAGTTACACTTTCCTTGAAAGCAGCAGGAATTTCCTCTCCCCTCAAGATGTCATTTACTACTTCCGTGAATTGGGAACCTATTAGGTGCCACAAGGGCCTATAAAACTCCACAGGCAGGCCGTCTGGGCCGGGAGACTTCCGTGAAGGTGAAGAATGGAGTATATCAAAAACCTCGTCATTCGTAATTTCTAACGTTAAACCTCTGTTCTCCTCCTCTGTAACAACTGCCTCTATTCCGGAGTTCTGTAAAAACTCTTGTACTGAGTTGTCGTCAGAAGCATTTCCAGAATATAATTGCTGAAAAAATCTATGTGCTTCATTTAAGATATCCCTTTGTTCTGTCAGGACTCTGTTATCTTCCGTTCTGAGGCTGGCAATAAAATTTCTTCTTCTGTTTTTTGTGTGACCACTCAGCTACCGGGGGGCGATCACTATGACCATTAATCGCTGCATTAACTCAATATAATGACAAGCAAGTCCAAGTAGCTGCAGCTAGATATAAGTTCTTTCGCGCGAAGAAAATGCCGGGTCGTACTGTCAGTGGTACAGAGGATTAACGGGCATGACTAGGAAATGTAAATTTAAGTGCAGTTGTGCAAGTTTTACAATGATTTTGGCCGGCCGCGGTGGTCTAGCGGTTCTGGCGCTGCAGTCCGGAACCGCGGGACTGCTACGGTCGCAGGTTCGAATCCTGCCTCGGGCATGGGTGTGTGTGATGTCCTTAGGTTAGTTAGGTTTAAGTAGTTCTCAGTTCTAGGGGACTTATGACCTAAGATGTTGAGTCCCATAGTGCACAGAGCCATTTGAACCATTTTTTTTTACAATGATTTAATGATAAGGGATGCAATAAAAGTCAGTGTTCCAGATAGTAGAATACGGGAACAGATCCTAAAGTACTCTGATCCACACAATCCTCAAGTTTTGCAAATCTTAGAGCAACATGATTAGGGTGCCATAGCGGCAGGTAAGTTTGACCGGGCCCCCACTTTTTTTTCATTTTGTTCGTTCTCTTTGGTCAAAGCTGACGTCACAAGACATCCATTTATGTTCTTTTTTGATCTTTCCACTCAGTTCTTTTATTGCAGAAACACGCCTGGTCTCTGAACGAACACGGTAACTACCGTGCCGGCATGATTTGTCGGGTCGAGTCGCCCCTCGCTTGCGACCGCCTCAAGCAGCCACAACAACGAGGGCGTACACAGCCGCGCGGACAGCCACGTAGACATCCAAGCAGGCCTGTGCATTTAGTGAAGTCTTGCCCTACATGTTTTGCTCGCCATAAAAGACAGGATTGCCCATCAAGTAACGCAACGTGTTACACGAGTGGAAAAGAAGGCCATGTCCAAGCAGTTTGTTTGCAACGGCACAAACACGCCAATTTTGTCCGCTCCCAGAAAATACAGGCTCGCGCAAAACGCCTTGAGCGTTGTGTTTTCAAGACCTACGACAGGTTTTGGCAGAAGTAGGATTAACGTTGTGCCTTCTTCTCGCCCAAGTGCTGTGCAACGACGTTCTAAGAAACTATTTGTTCAAATGGTTCAAATGGCTCTGAGCACTTTGGGACTTAACATCTGTGGTCATCAGTCCCCTAGAACTTAGAACTACTTAAACCTAACTAACCTAAGGACATCACACACATCCATGCCCGAGGCAGGATTCGAACCTGCGACCGTAGCGGTCACGCGGTTCCAGACTGAAGCGCCTAGAACCGCACGGCCACTACGGACGGCAAACTATTTGTCTCATTACTAAATGCTGGCCGTCGTGTGAACTTTCACTTAGACACAGGCGTCTCAGTAACCTCGCTTAATCGTGCCACGTACGAACAGGTAGGCTCACCACGCCTTTCTAAATCCAGCAAGCACCTCATTGCTTACAACGGCCAGGAAATTCCAGTGACTGGACAGTGTAAAAGCTTGCCACTTACAAATCTCACACTAGGACGGTGAATTTTACTGTATTGGTGCTGAAACTAAGAGACAGTGAGAACGTATTCGGTTTAAATGCCTTTGATTTTTTTTTTTTTTTTGCTTTAGCTTCCAAGACAATGTACTTCCAGTATTACCTTTTGACCCAAAAGACAATGTAGCTAGCTTGTTTAAAGAATTTCCTGAACTATTTTCCGAAGGAATGGGAAAAGTTAATAATTGTGTAGTGCATGATACATTGAAATACAATGCACAGCCTACGTTTTTCCGGGCCCGCCCAGTTACAATTGCTTTGAGAGACAAAGTAGCCAGTGAACTGAAAGAACTGCAAGATAATGGTATAATTGCTCCCATTCAAGCTAGTCAATGGGCAAGTCCTCCCGTTTTGTTGCCTAAGCCTTCTGGTCCCATTCGCATTTGTGTTGACTTGAAGTCTACAGTCAACCCACAGACAATAGTTGACACTAATTATCTGTTATCTTGCCCTGAGGAACTCATGGCAGGCTTAATGCACGACGTTACTTTTCTAAGATAGATTTATGTGGTGCCTACTTGCAAATTCGATTGGATTGTGAATCATAGAAAGTGTTTGTTGTAAATACACATGAGGACTGTTCAAGAATTTACGTTTGCCCTTCGGCAGTGCCTCCGCACCCGCCATTTTTCAACGTTACTTTAAACGGATGACTGCAAAAGTGTCATTTTGTTCAAACTACCTTGACGATATTGTCGTCTCAGGTGGTATACCAGAGGAACACATTGTCAATCTGCGTACTCTTTTTCGAGCGTTGTCGCATGCAGGACTCAAGTGTCGTCTCAAACTGAACTACAGTAGTTAGGTCACGTGATAAACAGTCATGGTGTGCACCCGCTTCAATCTCATCTGCTTGAAATCCGTGACCTGCCTGTTCCTCGCAATGTGTCTGAACTGCAGTAAGTACTAGGCAAGACGATATAGTACATTCGGTTCTTCCCGATTGCCTCTCAGATCGCAGCTCCATTGCACTGCTTGCGTCGCAAAAATGTACCTTTCATGTGGCCTAAAGACTGTCGAGATTCATTTCAGAAACTCAAAACTGCTTTTGTTAGTGCCTTTTGACCCAACCAAGCCAGTAGTTTTGCAAGTCGAGGCTTCTACTACGGAATCTGCGCTGTGCTTTCACAGAGAATTGGTGCACAAGACAGGCCTATTGCTCTTCCTTCAAAGTTGCTAACTCAAACTCAGTGCAATTATTCTCAAATTGAAAAATAAGGTGTCGCAATTGTGTATGGTGTGACAAAAATTCAGTCACCATGTGTTTGGTCGCAAGTTCTATTTAGTGACAGATCACAAGCCGGTGCAGCTCTTGTTTCATCCGACAAAGTTCGTTCCTACACGCACTGCTCAAAAATTGCAACGTTGGGCTTTGTCGCTTTCGCAGTATCAGTATGAAATTGTATACAGGTCTACGGCAAATCATGGCAATGCAGAAGCCCCATTTCACCATCTGATTGGCGCCAAATCGATGCTCAGGACTCTGAATTGCTGGAATCTTTTCCCTTGCACTACAGAAAAATTGCACTGTACATGGAAGCAGACCCAGATCTCAAGATTTTGCTGCGTTACATTCGCACGTCTTGGCCTCGTTCATCGAACAGTGCTCAGAACTCAGTTGTGCGCCGATATTTTGCACGTCGGTATAACCTTTCAGTTCAGGGTGTGATTCTAATTGAAAATGACAGTGGACAATCGCGTGTACTTATTCCCAAAGTGTTGCAAAAGGATGTGTTGCGAATGCTCCACCAAGGACATTGGGGAACTATTCGCCCTAAACAGTTAGCTCGATGGCACTGTACTTGGCAGGACATGGACGCCCACATTGAACAGATTACGTCACAGTGTCGCGCATGCGCGTAGAACCAATCCGCTCCCACACAGACATTCTCAGCTTGGCCTAACACTCAATCTCCATGGCACATAGGCTTTGCAGGACCATTTTGAAACACTATTTGGTTCATAATGGTAGACTCTTTTAGCAAGTTCCCATTTGAGTGCCGATGAACTCTATCACATCACGTTGCACAATTCAGGCGTTGTCCTCCATATTTTGCATAAAAGCTTCGCCAGAACTACTTGTGTTGGACAACGGACCATAGTTCACTTCACGTTACTTTGAACAGTTTTGTAACCAAACTGTTTTCGTAATCTAACAAATGCTCCGTTTCACCCGCACTCCAACGGAGAAGCAGAACGGTTCGAACGCACTTTCAGATGGCCGAGCTTCGCACCACCCACACACGGGAACAGGCGTTGCAACTCTTTCTCGCCTCGTATCGCTCCCACCCACGCGACAGGCCATCACCGGGAGAACTTCTGCATGGCCGCCGCCATAGGACGCAGCTACTCTTGCCACACCCACCGCAGCATCCGACGTCGCCAGTGGTCCGCAAGTACCCATTTGCGCCGCGTGATCTTGTTCTTTTCAGGGTTTATGGCAACTATGGGCACTGCAAAAGAGGCGTGATCCAGGAACGCATTGGCTCTTTTATGTATTTGATTGCAGGTCCCGGTGGTTTTCAGCGCCGCCATCGGAACCAAATTCATGCGTGTCATTTGCCCCGTGATTCTGCTGCTTTTCATTCCCCAGATTCACGGCCTCACGGGACCGCGCGGCCTTCACAGCCACCCTCTGGTGCCACCAGGGCATCCCAGGAGGAGCGGATGGACGAGGCGCCCTCATCCACGCAGTTCCCTCTCTCCGCCACTGTCGCCGTCGCCGTGATCGCCACAGGACACGCCTTCAGGCCTGGATGTGTGCCCTGGCAGCAAGTTTTCGGATGATGTTCTGGTTACCTCGCAATCCTGATGGCGGCGTACAGTTGGGAGTACGCCGCCCTCCACATTCACGGCTCTCGGCTGATCTTACGTCCAGCGTGCCGTCTTCCCTCCTGTTGCCGTTCGCACCTTCCCCACATGACAACGGTGCGACATTTCGAAGGGAAGGAATGTGCTGGCGTAAGCTGTTGCCAGCACACCCCTCGTCGAAGATGTAGCATTAAGATCGATAGTAGGCGCTGGATGAAGCGTGCCTATCAGGAGAGAGGCTAAAGACGACTCACAAGCAACTCGACGATAACGCCCTCTCGGCCGCAAGTATTTACACTACTGGCCATTAAAATTGCTACACCAAGAAGAAATGCAGATGATAAACGGGTATTCATTGGACAAACATATTATACTAGAACTGACATGTGATTACATTTTCACGCAGTTTGGGTGCATAGATCCTGACAAATCAGTACCCAGAACAACCACCTCTGGCCGTAATAACGGCCTTGATACGCCTGGGCATTGAGTCACACAGAGCTTGGATGGCGTGTACAGGTACAGCTGCCCATGCACCTTCAGCAGGATACCACAGTTCATCAAGAGCAGTGACTGGCGTATTGTGATGAGCCAATTGCTCGGCCACCATTGACCAGACGTTTTCAATCTGGAGATGTGCTGGTCAGGGCAGCAGTCGAACATTTTCTGTATTAAGAAAGGCCCGTACAGGACCTACAAGACAGGGTCGTGCATTATCCTGCTGAAATGTAGGGTTTCGCGGGGATTGAATGAGGGGTAGAGCCACGGGTCGTTACAAATCTGAAATGTAACGTCCACAGTTCAAAGTGCCGTCAATGCGAACAAGATTTTACCGAGACGTGTAATCAATGGCACCCCATACCATCACCTCGGGTGATACGGCAGTATGGCTATGACGAATACACGCTTCCAATGTGCGTTCACCGCGATGTCGCCAAACACGGATGCGACCATCATGATGTTGTAAACAGAACTTGGATTCTTCCGAAAAAATGACGTTTTGCCATTCGTGCACCCAGGTTTGTCCTTGAGTACACCATCGCAGGCGCTCCTGTCTGTGATGCAGCGTCAAGGGTAACCGCAGCCACGGTCTCCGAACTGATAGTCCATGCTGCTGTGAACGTCGTCAAACTGTTCGTGCAGATGGTTGTTGTCTTGAAAACGTCCCCATCTGTTGACTCAGGGATCGAGACGTGGCTGCACGATCCGTTACAGCCATGCAGATAAGATGCCTGCTATCCCAGATCGGCGTTCCGTATTACCCTCCTGAACGCACCGATTCCATATTCTACTAACAGTAATTGGATTTCGACCTACGCGAGCAGCAATGTCGCGATACGATAAACAGCAATCTCGATAGGCTACAATCAGACCATTATCAAAGTTGGAAACGTGATGGTACCCATTTCTCCTCCTTACACGAGGCATCACAACAACGTTTCACCAGGCAACGCCGGTCAACTGCTGTTTGTGTATGAGAAATCTGTTGGAGATTTTCCTCATGTCAGAACGTTGTAGGTGTCACCACCGGCGCCAACCTTGTGTGAATGCTCTGAAAAACTAATCATTTGCATATCACAGCATCTTCTTCATGTCGGTTAAATTTCGCGTCTGTAGCACGTCATCTTCGTGGTGTAGCAATTTTAATGGCCAGTAGCGTAAATTGCTGGTAATAGCCAAGGGAAGTTTATTTAAGTGTATCGATAGCAACGACGAAGTGGCAGTAGCTGTGCTGTTGTTTACCTTTGCGTGTGGAGAGTCTCTGACGTGACGTGAACAGAGAGGAAGCAGAGCAGCTTGAGTTATCGAAGAGTGCGGAAGTGTTTGTTGGGCGCTCCTGTGGACGCGGTGTGCAGCTGTGACTGAGGCAGTGCAGCCGCGGCTGATTCGTTAACCCGCAAGTGTTGAGAGCACAGTGAGAGTGGGCAGGCGGAGGAAGCTGCATTTCTAACTATTGCCTGCCTATTCCATAACCATACGTTGCTCTGGAGACGACTCGGGGTTTTCAAACAGCAGCAGCAGCAACAGCGGCGGCTCACCATTGTCGTCGGCTACATTCTTCGTCGTCCGCACAGCTACAACACCGTAAGACCATAAAGTGACAGATATAGTAAATTAGAGGCCTTTACCCAGTGTCATTTCTTAAACAAAGTATGACTCACTTGAGTAATAGCCGCGCGGGATTGGCCGAACTGTCCAAGGCGCTGCAGTCATGGACTGTGCAGCTGGTCCCGGCGGAGGTTCGAGACCTCCCTCGGGCATGGTTGTGTGTGTTTGTCCTTAGGATAATTTAGGTTAAGTAGTGTGTAAGCTTTGGGACTGATGACCTTAGCAGTTAACTCCCATATGATTTCACACACATTTGAACATTTTCTTTCAACTTGAGTAATAACCTGTAACACTTAAAACATGTAGGGCACCTGTCTCGTCATTGTCCTCAGACACTAATTACCAAGCAGGGTCCCTTTCCTTTCCATGCAATCACCAAGTGTCGTAAGAATATGAAAACTGATTAACTATTTACTGCCAGTTTTGTTTGTTTGGTAATGATCAGTTTCAGCCTAAATTTTCTGCCTCAGTAACTGTTCGGTCTTATTCTTCATAACAGATGTTTAACTAACTTGCAGATTTGAGCGTTTAACTTTATTCACTTAAAGTAACGTAAAATTTCACTGGCAGAACTAATAACTAAATATACAGAATAAATTGAGGGAGTACAATTTCATTTATTCTGTATTTAGCTCAGTGAGTGACTTCTATTGGCCTGCTATGTTTTTTATTGTTGTCATTTTCAAAGTAAAATCAGTTTCTGACTTGCTTAGAGTAAATTCAATGCACTCTTCCAATAATCAAAAGAAAATTGCTTGCCGTTTTCTAAATTTTGCATTACATTGCACTGAGGTTACTGAAAGTCATTTTTTACATAAAGATGTTTAACTTAAGCCATTTATTTAACCAGTAACTCCATTTAAATTTATTTTCAGAATTTAGTATTTCACAATAAGTAACTGCAAACTCAGTGCTTTCAGATTCATTTATTTTCTCGTGAACTGTTTGCTGTGGAGAAGCGTGACAATCTTTTGTTGCCACACCAGTGATTATTTGCTTATATTTCCTTGTCATTTTCTTTCTTACGATTCTGGACATTCATTGCCCTAGCGGACTGGCGACGGTTTAATTATCCCCTTTTTAGCTTTTTATTATCCTTACTTTTTGTGGTAAATATTACGTGGTACCCTTTCCGTCCCGTGTGGTTCGTAAGCGACTGCACTATATTCCACCCATTTCTAAATTATCATCAGTATTTATATTAGGTTTGGAATAGATTATTCCTGCTGAAGGGTCTCTTGTACACTTACCTCCACCTAACCGGTATTACTTTTCTTCGGTAACGATAGCGTTACTCACTGAAAAATTTCATTAGGCATATGCGATCACAGTTATTTGTATCGCAACCCAGTAGGACGATCTGGAAGGGGGGGGGGGGTTACAATAGGACCGCTGTTGTTCTCTATATGCATAAATGACTTGGCAGAGAGGGTGGGCAGCAATCTGCGGTTGTTTGCTGATGATGTCGTGGTGTACGGTAAGGTGTCTAAGTTGAGTGACTGCGGAAGGATGCAAGACGATTTTGACAAAATTTCCATTTGGTGTGATGAGTGAACAGCTAGTCCTACATGTGGAAAAATGTATGTTAATGCGGAGGGTAGGAGGATCTAACCCGTAATGTTCGGATGCAGCATTACTAATGTCCTGTTTGATAAAGAGAAGTAATTTAAATATCTGGGCGTAATGTTGCACGGCTATATGAGGTGGAATGAACATTTGAGGACTGTGGGAGAGAAGGCGAATGGTCGACTCCGGTTTGTTATGAGAATTTTAGGAAAGCGTGGTTTTTCTGTAAAGGACGCCGCATATAGGACGCTGGAGCGATCTACTCTTGAGTACTGCTCTAGTGTTTGGGATCCGTATCGGGTCACATCAACTCAGACGCGGGCTGCTAGATCTGTTACCGGCAGGTTCGAACAACGCGTAAGTGTTAGGAGATGCTTCGGGAACTCAAATGGGAATCCCTGGAGGTAAGACGACAGTCCTTTCGAGAAACAGTACTGAGAAAATTTAGGAAGCCAGCATTTGAAGCTGACTACCGAACGATTCTACTGCCGTCAATGTACATCACGCTTAACGACGACGAAGATAAGCTATGAGAAATTACGGCTCATACGCAGGCATACAGACAGTCGTTTTCCCCTCTCCCAATTTGTGAATGGAACAGGAAAGGAAAAGAGTGGTACAGGGTACCCTCCGCCACACACCCTTATGGTGGCTTGCGGAGTTTCTGTGTAGATGTAGATGTAGAAAGTCACATAAAGATGTGGCATCGAATAAAGCGTGGCATGGGACGTCAGCTTGTCACAAACAAAATAACACAATAAACATAACAACACGTTTTACTGATGTCCCAGCATACGTTAATCGCTTGACACCACAATAGTGACTTAGCTAGTACTATAATATTTAATATTTTCGAAAATATTACACTAACAAGGTAGTATCATGCGATTAGTGTATTCTGGGATATCAGCTCAACATGTTGCATGTTTCAGTTGTGTATTATTTTGTATGTAAGATACTGATGTTCCCTGGAACGTTTATTTGGCACAACATCAATATGTGACTTTCATTATTGTAACATGCATGTACATATTATAATGTTACAAGATCCGATGATGACAGCGCAGATCTGTTGAAACCGGTCATAGCAATAAAAAGAATTGCTAGCGATCTTGGTAACCTTTATTCTTCAATAATAACATAACTGTCAGATCCGCACCAATAACTGACGCAGTGTGAGTCACGTATAACATATTGTTAGTTAAGACTAACACATTTCACATAATTAAATTTTTAGAATCTACACACTGAATTAACACTTTTCGCTTTCTACAGCAGTCTTTATTTTTTGGGGGGGAGGGGGGGGGGGGAAGGAAGAGTGTGGGGGTGTGGTGTTTAATGTCTCATGCTCGCCCACGTTTATTAAATTTTTTTGCTGCTGTATCCTAATGCTCTGTATAGGCAGATTTTGTCACGGAAGGCTAGCGGGTGTGTAGGATCACACAGGGCAGACTAATCGAACGACGCGCCAGGTGGTCACGTAGCGTGAGAAACGGCCAGGCAAGCAAGGGCAGTATCTTACTGGAACAGAGACAGGCAGTAGGGATTCGCCTACAACGCTGGGTGCCAAAAACCGAACCTATCGTTATTTATATTTACTGTTTGGATATCAATATACAGCTCCTACCGTGCTGTTGACGATAATTGCATTGAGAACTTGCTAAAAATAATTCCAGTATCACTCAATTCATAAGGAAATGCTAGTTACAAATTTAACTTACCGTCATTGGTTACTGATGGAAAGGATGGACCATCAGTCCTTACTGATGGAAAGGATAGACCAATAAGAGGTTGCTACCAGAGATGGCAGGCGCCAAACTGCTAAGATAGCTCACTACTGGTCTATGATCGGTTTGTGAGGAGGTAATACAGGAGTCCGTATATAAAATCTGATCACATGCAAAGACGGAACAGCTTGTTGAATAAATACTCTGATGTACTTAAAATAATTACGGTACTAATATGGAAGACAGGCTTACGTTAATCCAAGGCAGTCTACGAGGTGCCACAATAAAGTAATGAGACTGATTTTCTTTGCAAGATGCGACAACCCTGCAGGCTTGCGTAGGCACAATATCTTCGACCTTGGTCTATAAGATGCTTCTAGTCCAAGAAGCACATCGATGCAACTGCTCGGTTGTGAGTTGTGCTGTAATAAGTTAACACGTGTTTGTGTCTCTCGTCACAGAAATAGAGCCGCATTAAATTGCGCAACGGCGTGCCATTTCTTTTTGCGTTAAATTGGGTGAAAACGTGAAGACGACTTACGGCAAGCTTCAGAAGGCTTTTGGAGAGGGGGTAACGTCAAGAGTTCAAGTTTTTTGTTGGCATAAAATGTTTGGTGTACGCAGAACGAATGTTGAAGGTGAAGACCACAGTGGACGACCATCAACCACACAGGCAGATGTCAACTGAGCCAGGGTGTGTGAACTCGTACGATCTGATCGAAGGTTATTTGACACAAATTCTGATCACACTGAAGATTGCAGAAGGACTGACTTCGTAAAAGAGTTCTTCGTGTCTGTGCCAACATTGCTGATGATTGGATTCTGCATCACGATAATGCGCCATCCCATACTGTTGTGTCAGTACAGCAATTTTTAACCTCAAAGCCAATTTCAGTACTACCACAGCCACCTTATTCACCAGATATCGCTCCGTGCGACTTTTTTCTATTTCCAAGAGTCAAAACGGCGGTCAAGGGACACCATTTTCAAACAAAACAAGATCTCCAAAAAGCTGTGATGAGGGTCTTGGAGGATATTACAGAAGATGAGTTCCAGAATTGTTACCATCAATCGCAGAAGCGCTGGAAAAAGTGTGTGCAATCAGAAGAGAACTTCTTTGAAGGAGACAACATTAAACGTGACTAAAACGGTAAGCAACATTTTTTTTCACATCTGTCCCATTACTTTATTGTCGCACCTCGTATGATCGGATTTCAAGGTGGCAACACGCAGAGTAGCGTGTCAAGTGCAACTCCGCGTAAAGACGGAATTAATTGGTAATGGTGACTCGGAAAACAAATTTGCGCGATCTCACGTGGATTGCGATATCGTGTACAGCATTTTTCTGACTTTTGCTGTGTTCTCGAACTGATGATTGATGACCTGGGATCTTGTTATGAGTACTAACGATAGACTGGCTCTACAAATCATTTTACTACTTTTACAATTGGACATATGAAATAAAATTAGTTCTGATCCATACATTTTACGATTCTCATTAAACTTAGCAGTTAAACCTACCCACTCAAGACGTAGAAGGAGACGGCAATAGACTTTCTTCAGTAAATCACACGTAACATCACTTTGCGTTCCCATGTACACATTGTCGTAGACGATTTTCAACATTCATTCCCTTGTCTGGTGTGATTGTGTTACGGGGGTAGGGGATATTCTTACGCGCTGGAAAACTATGTACGCAAAAAGACTGCATTAAAACATTATAGCTTTCACAAGCTTCGATGATGTTTAAAAACATTTACTTGAGCTAATTAAATTCGCTGTTCATATTTACTGAATCATGACGTAAATGTTAGTTTCGACAGGGTGTCATTGTGAAAAGTGTCTCATTTTCCTTCTTTTAATATAGGCCCTAACTGAGGACAGTCACTGATTTTGTTTATACAATCACTGGTTTTTGCTGATTAAAGCTGAAACTTATCACTGCCAAAATATGTCATCAGGCATATAGTAAAGGAAGAGAAAAAGTAAATATTTACAACGCAGAAGTTTCAATTTGTATGCCAAACGTCGTTTACGTACCTCCTGCAATTGCATCGACGTAAGAACATTATTATTTGGAGAACGCTAAATCAACAAAGCAGATAGTCTCCCAATTAAAAGATAAATTTATCAAAACGGGACATATTTGTCACAATGAGTTACCCACTACCCTTATATTTATACAATCCTGTGTGACAGTGAAACACATAGTTCCGTTAACATTGGTTGCTGTGTAACTGCGAAAAATGACCTGAAGATGGGCGACACTGCATGAAGCAGTCAATTTGAAACAATAAAAAGCGCGATCGACAGCCAGAATATAAGCATATTTTCCAAAAGAAAATCACTTCTCCATGAGAAATTCGCGACCTAGGTGATACTCAGAATGATAACAGTATTAACACTGCAGACGTATCAGTTACGGTAGTAATGAAGAGCAGCTGTTTGCATACTACATCATAGTTTTGGGGTCATTCAACCCTTGCTAAGTGCCATTTTCAGTCACTTCTGTACAGTTAACGCATTCAAAGCACAAAACCAAATTTCTATGAACATTTTGCGCAAGCCAGTTTTTAATGGAAAGCTATCTAGTTATTCACAACTAGATACAAATAAACTTCATATTACGTTTCTTAATATTATGCAACTCCACAGCACTCTAGCTGTAGTTCATTCCTTGCGAGCGCAGCTGCTGACTGGCACCGTATAATCGATCTTTGGGTAATGCACTTTAAAGTAGCCCAAAATATGAACTTTCGACGAATGGTGACGTAATATTTAAAATCCAAAGAAACGCGGCTTTTGTAAATAATTTAAGCTTCACGGTATCATACGTCAGTGGAACGTTAGTAGCAAGTATACAATTATGCAATGCATTACATTACTAAGAAAAAATTAATTCAAAGATATTCTCACCTCAGCCAGAGTAATTATAGCACAATGTGTTTATTCCAATAAATTTTCCAGAATTCGCACGCCCAGGATTTGTGCTGTTAACAATAATACACTTTTGGTTTCTTTCCTGAACTTTGCGAAACCCTTATCAGTAAGAATAGAATAGTGTTTCTGAAGGAAGTAATAGCGAATTCTCCTCATCTCGGTCATATTGTTTGAAAAGCTGGCGTATAATTAAGGAAAAAGCTTAATTAAACAAGACAAAATTACGCAAAAACAGATGGCGCAAAAATTTCAGATAGCCGTTTATTATTTTTATCTGCTAAAGTTTTAAGGCCCTGAAATTCTGGTGCCTGAGAAAGAAGCAAAGTGCTGTTTCGACGATGAAAGTAAGGTCATAAAGAAAGAGAAGTTGATACCCCTTGTAAGGAGAGATAACACGGGGTTTCCTCCGTAATTACACAACAAGAAACGAAGTTTACCGAGCAAAAGTTCACACCGCCTGCAGCCATAACAATACACAAAAGCGATAAAGGCTTGTGATGTACATTTTTCAATGAATTTCACTCCCTACAGGAATCTCTCTTAATACCCGCCCTTTGTGCGCACCTCGTGCTGACCCTATTCTAAGCACAAACCATTTCAGGTCGGTGTGTGTAAGGCTGTCAGTAAGATTAATGAATCTTAGCAACAGATAAATATGAGCGCTTTTACATTTCTCACGCTAGCGCTGTCGAGAAGCCACGCCTGGCTACACTTTGGTGAACATTATTCTGAAGAGCACACACAAAGTGGAGTTGAAGTTCCATGACTCCAGTAATTTACTTCTAATTTCTCAACTGTCTTTTGGTTTCAGATAACTTATCTTCTTGTTGTTGTGGTCTTCAGTCCAGAGACTGGTTTGATGCAGCTCTCCATGTTACTCTATCCTGTGCAAGCTTCTTCATCTCCCAGTACCTACTGCAACCTATATCCTTCTGAATCTGTTTAGTGTATTCATCTCTTGGCCTCCCTCTACGATTTTTACCCTCCACACTGCCCTCCAATACTAAACTGGAGATCCCTTGATGCCTCAGAATATGCCCTACCAAGCGATCCCTTCTTCTAGTCAAGTTGTGCCACAAATTTCTCTTCTCTCCAATTCTCTTCAATACCTCCTAATTAGTTATGTGATCTACCCATCTAATCTTCAGCATTCATCTGTAGCACCACATTTTGAAAGCTTCTATTCTCTTCCTGTCCAAACTATTTATCGTCCACGTTTCACTTCCATACATGGCTACACTCCATACAAATACTTTCAGAAACGACTCCCTGACACTTAAATCTATACACGATGTTAACAAATTTCTCTTCTTCAGAAACGCTTTCCTTGTCATTGCCAGTCTACATTTTTATCCTCTCTACTTCGACCATCATCAGTTACTTTGCTCCCCAAATAGCAAAACTCGTTTGCTGCTTTGAGCGTCTCGTTTCGTAATATAATTCCCGCAGTATCACCCGATTTACTTCGACTACATTCCATTATCCTCGTTTCGTTTTCGTTGATGTTCATCTTATATCTTCCTTTCAAGACACTGTCCATTCCGTTGAGCTGCTCTTCCAGGTCCCTTGCTGTCTTTGACAGAATTACAATGTCATTGGCGAACCTCAAAGTTTTTATTTCTTCTCCATGGGTTTTACTTCCAACTCCGAATTTTTCTTTCGTTTCCTTTCCTGCTTGCTCAATATACAGGTTGAATAACATCGGGGAGAGGCTACAACCCTGTCTCAACCACTGCTTCTCATTCATGCCCCTCGACTGTTAAACTGCCATCTGGTTTCTGTACAAATTGTAAATAGCCTTTCGCTCCCTGTATTTTACCCCTGCCATCTTAAGAATTTGAAAGAGAGTATTCCAGCCAACATTGTCAAAAGCTTTCTCTAAGTCTACAAAATCTAGAAACGTATTTTTGCCTTTTCTTAATCTATTTTCAAAGATAAGTCGTAGGGTCAGTATTGCCTCACGTGTTCCAACATTTCTACGGAATCCAAACTGATCTTCCCCGAGATCGGCTTCTACCAGTTTTTCCATTCATTTGTAAAGAATTCGTGTTAGTATTTTGCAGCCGTGGCTTATTAATCTGATAGTTCGATAATTTTCACGTCTGTCAACACCTGCTTTCTTTGGGATTGGAATTATTATATGTTACAGGGATTGTAGCACTGCCATTTCGTCGATAATTGACGTGATGACAATTGACTGTTGAAAGATATACGTTAATTTTTACAATATTTGAAAAACAACATTAACCAACCGATACTAATTATTCTTTTTATTGTCTACCGTTACACTAGTACATGGTTGTTCACGTTTACTTTTTTCGAAAATTACAGTGTACAGAAAAGGTCTGGCTTTGGTTGGGGAGAAGGAACCGATTTTAGAAAAAGAACACAGAGCTTATCAGTCAAAGAACGTATACAGTGGTTGGCCAAAAGTATGAGAATACCGTAAGAAATACGTGCTGGGACATCAATGAAGACGCTATCGGAGCTTGCATGTTGCGCTATTGTGAACGGCACCAGAGTAATGTCCTCAATAGGTTGCAAGTATCAGTCGCGGTCAGAACTATATTCTGTGTAGTTGTGAGCACATTATGCCGGAACTAATTGAATTCGAACGTGGGCAAATATTAGTGCTCGTATAGTAGATGCTTCAGTGTTTAGTGCTTTGAGAGATACCGTATGGAAGATATATGCCACGTATAGCGAATCCGAGGAAAGATCATCCGCTAAGCCACAATGTGAACGGAAGTATAAGTTTGTAACGCGTCGGGTTTTTGGGCACCTTACATCTCGGGTGCTCAGTTTTACGTGTTGTTTATAGTGTTGCAAGACACTGGTTTTGCAATATGGGATGGGTTTTTGTGTGTACATTTCACTTGTTTAAGATTTAATACACGTGGCATCGAGAGTGACGAGAATAACTCCATTACGTAAATCTGCATGTTTAAGCTGGGTAGAAACGGGGTGGAGGCATCACTGGAGGAGAAGCCAGTTTTAGTTAGCCACGCTGTGACATAATGGCCTGCAGAGGCTAAGGCTGTCGGCACACGGACCGTGCTCTCGAACGTTAACGTTGAGCGTGCCAAGTTCAACGTGCTGCTGAACGCTTAGGAAGGATGCGACTTGTGCATAAGGGACGGAGCCCCAACGCTGTATACGCGATCGCAACGCACTCCAGCGGTAGTTGAGGGATGTTTATAGTTCGTAAATCAAACTGTTTACTCAACGGCTCTATTAAAACGCACATTTCCTTCATCGTCCACGAAAAGAAAAGTACCATGTCCAGTCAATAAGGACACAGGTTTATAAAAGTTCTATTACCAACAGTGCGGTACAAATTTGGAATACTTCTCCGCATAGGATAAACATTATTTCATCATTCTCACATTTTAGTAAAACCCCAAGGTCAGTCTTAATTGATCACTGTTCCTACCCAGAAGCAGAATCTTTGCAGCACGTGAAATACGTAGCATAGAAGAAAAAGGAGCAAAATATCTTTACACAAGTAGCGCAAGCTGTCCTGTAGATTAAGCCAATCGAACAGTCACCCCTCAAAAAAAGGTGAATTTATATTTACATAACATCAAATATTTTAGTATATACTTATATTAAACTAACAATAAAGTATCAGAACCTAACAAAAACGCGAATGTTAGGGAAAAAAATTGGAAAGGGGCAAGACGCGAACCACCACCCGAACCATCAACTTAAAAGACGATAGTGGCGCTAGTCATTACGCTACACCATCAACACACCCCTTGCGTCTAATCATAGTATCTTACCTTTGCTGAAAACCTTAATTGTATATATGTTACTAATTGAAATTTAATTATAACAAACTGTACCAAGGACAATGCGTTTTGCGTGGATCTTCAGTGTGTCGCTGCCTTCAAATAGCCTACTCTCGTAATACGTTAGTTACAATAATATTTTTGGCACGGATATGATGTTTCTCATTATTTTATTGGAACGAATCACACAGTTAACAACGGGTTTTCCGGTGATTCTCAATTTGCTGGTGCTCAGACACGGCATATATACATACAAGCTTGAAATAAATGCCAATATGGCGCCTCACAAGTCTGTATTGAAGGGAGACGGCGTGCGTGTGACGTAGGTGTCGTTGGCCATCTCATTGGTCAACGCTCAGACGCACGCTCAGAATATCTGAGATGCCAGATATTGCTCTGCACGTTCGGAAAGACTCCCGAACTTGCTATTCCACGGTATGACGTCAGAAACTCGGGACACTCAACGCTCAACGTTCTGATGCACGGTCCGTTTGCCGACGGCTTAAGCCTAGTCAAGGCCAAGCGCAGGTGACGGGCACGGGAGAGAACTGGGGGAAAAACAGTATATCACGTGAGAGCCTTGTGAGGACGTAACTTATCACTCTTGTGGATGATGGAGTGTTAATAACGGGGGTAACAGACCTGGCTGTTCACTTGAAAGCCAGCCAGTTATACGACACTGTACTTATTAAGCCAAATTCCGGGATGGTTCCTTTTAAAGGGCACGGCCGATTTCCTTCCCAATCCTTCCCTAACCCGAGCTTGCACTCCGTCTCTAAAGACCTCGTTGTCGACGGGACGTTAAACACTAACCTAACCTAACCTAACTTATTAATCAATTTGCTGACTGGGCAGCCATGGCTACTTGAAAGAGCGACTGCCATTGGCTGTTCCATCCAGTGTCCAACCCCACTGTAGAGGGAAGGGAAACTAGGCTGAGGAGACGCCCAACTTCCCAGCTCGACAGGCATTTCATCCCTTGAAACATCGTTGAGTGCGGTCGGAGGGCATCCCTCTCTGACGTGACGACGGGGAAAAGAGACATACTGGTGTAAACACTTGGAACAAAGCTCCAAAATTCAGTCAAGAGGTGGCTGAATTCTTTTCGTAAATGTCCTGAGCGGAGAACGAAGACAGCCAGTATAGCTAAATTCTTCCGAGAATAGAGAGGGCAGAGTAACACAGGGCGCGCCAGTCTTGCGCGTGTGCTCAGGGTGAACTTAAAGTAGGGCAAGTTTGCTCCTATAGAATCAGCCAGGCTCAGTATACGATTTTGATGGATTTAGAGACCCTACGACACGTGGCAGCAGCCAAGCCGACGAGCCAGTTTTTACTCAAGTGATACGAAGCTCGAAGTAGGAAGACCTGTCCTCCTTGTAGTATTTCCCGAAATTGACATATTTCCCTTGTGCGCTCGATGGCCACGTTTGGTTAACATTTGTGCGGAAATAACAAAATTTACTAGAGCCAGTCACATTATTCAGCTCGATATTTGAGTAATTAGTTGACATTCTCTTTTTTAAATAAACCACGGCTCTGTATTAAACGCTTTCTGGAATACAAACCGCTAAAAGCCCATTTAAACGGATTTTAGAAGCAACAAGCAGAAACAATTATCTGTTTTTAAGTGTAGCCAGCAGTTCAGTTAACAGACATATCACACAAGAAAGGATCGCCAATCGCGATGTCCCAAGTGACTGGAAAATGGGCATGTGACTCCTCTGTATAAGAAGGGTAGTAGAACGGATTCGAAAATTGCAGAGCAAAATGTCTAGCATCGAAATTAAAATCTTCTGGGTTATTTGGTCGCGTCATATTTCCTCTAAAACGATGAGCGTTTCGACCCTTCTGCTAGGATCTTCCTCAGGATCTTCCAGTGTCCACTATTGTCCGTTTCGAATCTAGCCAATGATGACGATGATGACGACCAACCAATAGCAGTAGGAAGAATTTCAACCAACAACCCTTCCCCAGCGTAAGTGTAGAATAGGGCCATTCTACCTAATCACGATGGGCCATCAATAGTGTCCACAGGAGCTTAGCCAACAACGCCGCTTCTAAATCACTGCGGGAATATTAGCCTATGACTATGGCCCACCAGTGGTAGCCATAAGAATTTTAACCAATATTATCACTTCTCCATCACGAACGCGGGGAAACTCCCCTTTATAGTCGGATACGACAGTGTAGTAGACACGATCCTGAGGAAGATACCAGCAGAGCTGTCGAAACGTCGATCATTATAGACGAAATATGACGCGGCCTAATAACCTACAAGATTTTAACTTCACTGACAACGGCCACGAAAGCCTGCAGACTTACATGTCTAACATCGATTTGCTGCAGAGTCCTTGACCATGTTATCAGTTCCAATATAATATTTTAATGAGACCGAGAAGCTTATGTCCCCGAATTAGTACGATGTTAGAGAGCGTGCAAAGCCATGGTTTCCCTTTCCCCACATGATATACTGCGAATTATGGATGAAGGCTGACAGGCAGATTCCATGTCTCTAGATTTCTGAAAAACTTTGATATGGTGCTCAACTGCGGACTTTTAACGAAGGCACGACCATATGTAATAGGTTCCCAGATATTTGAGTGGCACGAAGATGTCTTAAGTAATAGAAACTACACTCCTGGAAATGGAAAAAAGAACACATTGACACCGGTGTGTCAGACCCACCATACTTGGTCCGGACACTGCGAGAGGGCTGTACAAGCAATGATCACACGCACGGCACAGCAGACACACCAGGAACCGCGGTGTTGGCCGTCGAATGGCGCTAGCTGCGCAGCATTTGTGCACCGCCGCCGTCAGTGTCAGCCAGTTTGCCGTGGCATACGGAGCTCCATCGCAGTCTTTAACACTGGTAGCATGCCGCGACAGCGTGGACGTGAACCGTATGTGCAGTTGACGGACTTTGAGCGAGGGCGTATAGTGGGCATGCGGGAGGCCGGGTGGACGTACCGCCGAATTGCTCAACACGTGGGGCGTGAGGTCTCCACAGTATATCGATGTTGTCGCCAGTGGTCGGCGGAAGGTGCACGTGCCCGTCGACCTGGGACCGGACCGCAGCGACGCACGGATGCACGCCAAGACCGTAGGATCCTACGCAGTGCCGTAGGGGACCGCACCGCCACTTCCCAGCAAATTAGGGACACTGTTGCTCCTGGGGTATCGGCGAGGACCATTCGCAACCGTCTCCATGAAGCTGGGCTACGGTCCCGCACACCGTTAGGCCGTCTTCCGCTCACGCCCCAACATCGTGCAGCCCGCCTCCAGTGGTGTCGCGACAGGCGTGAATGGAGGGACGAATGGAGACGTGTCGTCTTCAGCGATGAGAGTCGCTTCTGCCTTGGTGCCAATGATGGTCGTATGCGTGTTTGGCGCCGTGCAGGTGAGCGCCACAATCAGGACTGCATACGACCGAGGCACACAGGGCCAACACCCGGCATCATGGTGTGGGGAGCGAACTCCTACACTGGCCGTACACCACTGGTGATCGTCGACGGGACACTGAATAGTGTACGGTACATCCAAACCGTCATCGAACCCATCGTTCTACCATTCCTACACCGGCAAGGGAACTTGCTGTTCCGACAGGACAATGCACGTCCGCATGTATCCCGTGCCACCCAACGTGCTCTAGAAGGTGTAAGTCAACTACCCTGGCCAGCAAGATCTCCGGATCTGTCCCCCATTGAGCATGTTTGGGACTGGATGAAGCGTCGTCTCACGCGGTCTGCACGTCCAGCACGAACGCTGGTTCAACTGAGGCGCCAGGTGGAAATGGCATGGCAAGCCGTTCCACAGGACTACATCCAGCATCTCTACGATCGTCTCCATGGGAGAATAGCAGCCTGCATTGCTGCGAAAGGTGGATATACACTGTACTAGTGCCGACATTGTGCATGCTCTGTTGCCTGTGTCTATGTGCCTGTGGTTCTGTCAGTGTGATCATGTGATGTATCTGACCCCAGGAATGTGTCAATAAAGTTTCCCCTTCCTGGGACAATGAATTCACAGTGTTCTTATTTCAATTTCCAGGAGTGTAGTATGTGGTTCTCGATGGCGAATATTCATCAGAGTGCCCCAGGAAGGGTGACCGCCGTTATTTTCTATATACATTGCGATCTGGCGGGCAGAGTGGGCATCAATCTGCGGTTATTTACTAATGATGCTGTAGTGTGCGGTAAGGTGTCGAAGTTGAGTGACTGTACGACGATACAATATGACTTATACAAAGTTTGTACATGAAGGAATGGCATCTGGCTCTAAATGTAGAAAAATGAAAGTTAACGCGTATGTGTAGGAAAAAGAAAAACCTCACTTTTTCGGATGCATCATCAGTTGTGTCCTGCTTCAAACAATCGTTGTTGTTGTTGTTGTTGTGGTCTTCAGTCCTGAGACTGGATTGATGCAGCTCTCCATGCTACCCTATTCTGTGCAAGCTTTTTCCTCTCCCACATCCTTCTTAATCTGCTTAATGTATTCATCTCTTGGTCTCCCTCGACGATTTTTACCCTCCACGCTACCCTCCAATGCTAAATTTGTGATCCCTTGATGCCTCAGAACATGTCCTACTAACCGGTCCCTTCTTTTTGTCAAGTTGTGCCACATACTCCTCTTCAATACCTCCTCATTAGTGATGTGATCTACCCATACAATCTTCAGCATTCTTCTGTAGCACCACATTTCGAAAGCTTCCATTCTCTTCTTGTCCAAACTATTTATCGTCCATGTTTCACTTCCATACATGGCTACACTCCATACAAATACTTTCAGAAACGACTTCCTGACACTTTAAATCAATACTCGATGTTAACAAATTTCTCTTCTTCAGAAAAACTTTCCTTGCCATTGCCAGTCTACATTTTATATCTTCTTTACTTCGACCATCATCAGTTATTTTGCTCCCCATTTAGCAAAACTCCTTTACTACTTTAAGTGTCTCATTTCCTAATCTAATTCCCTCAGCATCACCCGACTTAATTCGACTACATTCCATTATCCTCGTTTTTCTTTTGTTGATGTTCATCTTATATCCTCCTTTCAAGACACTATCCATTCCGTTCAGCTGATCTTCCAGGTCCTTTGCTGTCTCTGACAGAATTACCATGTCATCGGCGAACCTCAAAGTTTTTATTTCTTCTCCATGGATTTTAATACCTACTCCGAAGTTTTCTTCTGTTTCATTTATTGCATGCTCAATATACAGATTGAATAGCATCCGGGATAGGCTACAACCCTGTCTCACTCCCTGGCCAATCACTGCTTCCCTTTCATGTCCCTCGATTTGTGTAACTGCCATCTGGTTTCTGTACAAATTGTAAATAGCCTTTCGCTCCCCGTATTTTTCCCTTGCCACCTTTTTGAATTTGAAAGAGAGTATTCCAGTCAACATTGTCAAAAGCTTTCTCTAAGTCTACAAGTGCGTTAGGATTTTGCAGCTGTGACTTATTAAACTGATTGTTCGGTAATTTTCACATCTGTCAACACCTGCTTTCTTTGGGATTGGAATTATTATATTTTTCTTGAAGTCTGAGAGTATTTAGCCTGTCTTATACATATTGCTCACCAGATGGTAGAGTTTTGTCAGGACTGGCTCTCCCAAGGCTGTCAGTAGTTCTAATGGAATGTTGTCCACCCCAGAGGCCTTGTTTCGACCCAGGTCTTTCAGTGCTCTGTCAAATTCTTCACGCAGTATCATATCTCCCGTTTCATCTTACCATTTTTATAATACAGGAAATATTTAGGCATTTCGTGTTTCAATTGCTTCGTTACTCTACAGAGTGTCCCTAATTTTTCCGCCGTTATGAGGCGGTAGCTTCGGACGTGATTACAACGCAGCCTCGCCAGTGTCGACACAATGTACTTGACGGACGCGCGCGGCAGTGTATCTGCGCAGCACACGTGTCGCCACGCGGCATGCATATTCAGCGCCGCAGCCGGCAGCGGCACGCGGCGCAGCCACACGCTGCCGCAGCTGACCACTGCAGTTCTGTCCTAATGGACTCCGCCGGCGCGGCTGCCGCACTTGAACCGCCGTCATTGTTGTGCTCTCGCCGCAGTGGCGACAGGTGTTACGAGAGCGGATTCCTAAAGACAGGTGTTTCGTCACCACGTGTTGCAATGCGTACGTCGAAGCTCTAGCGACTAAATTTGGCTACCTTGTAGGGATAAAGGAGAGAGTGATTTACACGCAAAACCACATTGTTAATGTGCCGGAATATCACCATGCATGCTGCTAGACTCTTTCTGCTATTTGCCAGTGATTCGTTTTATTGATCTCTGTATGCAGTCTTAAATTGTAACGCAAAGGTAATTCCTTACTAAGATGTCCCACAAGTATGCCACAGTACATGTCACCTATTCTCATACCACAATCCGCACCTCTCGTAGTTTCAACCTTGAGTTGTAAATTTCTGTTCCTGCACCAAGCTGGTGTGCAAACTTTAGACGAAGTTAACCAATCCCAAAGAAAGCAGGTGTTGACAGATGTGAAAATTACCGAACTGTCAGTTTAACCCGTAACTGGTACACCTGGGTCCCAGGGACCCGAGCGAAATTTCTTTTTTCCAGCTCCGTGATGTGTGTGGTAGCACTGACTTCCCTCTCCCTGTACTCTCCTAACAATCAACTGGCTACCAGCCCACAACATTGTTGCAGGCGTTTCTTTGTTAGTTTTGTTTCTATAAAGGTGATCGGGTCCCGTGGACCCAGGTGTACCGTTAGTGAAAGTTTTCTTTTCGTGGCATTATTTCCGGTATCTTGGATTTACGGTGTAGTGCTTCAGAAAAATGAGCGAGGAAGATACTACAGATAATCTGAACGAACCATTGGACAGTGATATTGAAGACATAAGTGGAAGCGACAGTGACTATGAAATTAGTGAACATGAAACTGGAAGTGATGAAAGTGATGATGGAGACAGTAACAACGAACAATCTGGAACTAATTATATCTATGGAAGAAACAGATTCAAGTGGTCAACAACACCCAGCATACGTGGAAGAACCTCTCAAACCAACATCATTGCTCCAATTCACTTTCCTGGCATACGTAATGCAGCTAGACAGGTAACAGAAAAGACCCCTCTAGCATTTTGGGAACTACTTTTCAGCAAAGAAATGATTGCAGAGGTAGTACTCAGAACCAATGAAAAGATTATGTCATTGCCACCTGAGTCAAAAAAGAATTCTTTTTCAAATCTAACAGACAGTACTGAAATAAAAGCTGTCATAGGTCTTTGTTATTTGTGGGGAGCCTTCAAGTCAAACAACGAAGATCTGAATGGTTTATATGCTACAAACGGCACTGGTAGACCAATTTTTAGGGCAACTATGCCCTTGAAACGTTTGCTGTTTTTATTACGTTGCCTTCGTTTTGATGATGCAGCAACCCGTGACGCAAGGAAACTCACAGATAAACTGTACCACATCTCTTGGCTCTTCAATTCATTGATAGAAGCTTGTCAAGAAAACTATTCAGTCGGAGAGTACGTCACTGTTGACGAAATGCTTGTAGGATTCCGTGGTAGATGTCCATTTAGGATGTACATTCCATCCAAGCCACGGAAATACGGTATAAAAATATTTATTCTAGCTGATGCCAAAATGCACTACTGTTTGAATGCAGAGATATATTCGGGAAAATCAGCTGTAGCCATCCCGCGCCGTGTCCTCTTACCAACAGCTGTTGTCATGCGGTTGGTTGAACCAATCAAGGGAAGTAACAGAAATGTGACAGGGGACAACTGGTTCTCAAGTGTGGAGTTGGTCAATGAGTTGTCGAACTGTAATTTGACTTATATTGGCACCATGAGAAAGAACAAGGCTGAGCTACCACCAAGCTTTTCAACAGCAAAGGGCAGAAATGTGTCTTCTTCAATCTACGGATACTCTGGTTCTGTAACAATACTTTCACACGTCCCCAAAAAGAACAAGGTTGTCAACCTGATATCGACAATGCACCATGGAGAATGTATGGTGGAAAATAAGCCTGAAATAATCCATGACTACAATAAAACAAAAGGTGGAGTTGACGCACTTGACGAAAAGACGCATAATTACACGACTTCTAGAAGAACAAGGCGGTGGCCTATGGCAGTCTTCTACACTATGCTAGATATAGCAGGTGTAAATGCTTTTGTTTTGTACCATGGGAAAGAAGATACTGATGATGTGACACGCAGAGAATTCCTCATTGAACTAGGTACACAACTCATAAGTGATTGTATGAAAAGAAGATTGGATTCTCCATTTTTGAGAAAAGATATCCGAAATTCCATTTGTGATATTCTAGGCATGACCCCCTCCAAGGCATCAGGAACATCCCAGGTTCACAGTGAAGCTGGTGCTACTAAATCGAAGAGGAAAAGATGCTCAGTGTGCCCATCTAAAAAAGACAGGAAAGCATCCCGGGCGTGTGCCAGATGTCGAACACCATTATGTTTGGAATGTTCCACTGCTTTATGTCCAAACTGTTTCGGTAGTCTGGATGAATGAAATAACTGAAATGGACTGGTGAAGATGCTGTATAATTGAAACCTAATATTTTGTCATAATTTCTGCTATTTTCAAAGATCACATAGTCATTTAGCTGAGAAATGTACTAAAATTTATCCAAAAGTTGTGCCTGCAGAAATTTTTATATTGATTTTGAACTTTTCTTCTGGCTTACTGTTGTGAAGCATAGTACATTTTGTGTTTAAACGTGAAGTTTCAGTTGTCTATCTTACTATTTGTAACTGATGTGCAGGACTTTCCAAAAGTATATTTTTCACATTTCGTATTTTATGCAGTTTATTGTCCTTTTTTGTAACATCTTTAAGGTATGACCATAAATGAGGAATGTGGTTTTAAAACATTAGTAACAAAACATTAATAAAAGTTTCATATTTAAATTTCATTTAAATGTGTTTTTTTTACCAAAATATACTCAAAACTTGGGTGGGTCCCGAGGACCCAGATGTACCTTATGTGTTACAATTTATAGGTGTACCAGTTACGGGTTAATAAGTCACAGCTGCAAAATACTAACACGGATTCTTTACAGACGAATGGAAAAACTGGTAGAAGCCGACCTCGGGGAAGATCAGTTTAGATTCCGTAGAAATATTGGAAACGTGAGGCATTACTGACCTTATGACTTACCTTAGAAGAAAGATTAAGGAAAGGCAAAACTACGTTTCTAGGACTTACAGACTTACAGAAAGCTTTTCACAATGTTGACTGGAATACCCTCTTTCAAATTCTAAAGGTGGCAGGGTTAAAATACAGGGAGCGAAAGGCTATATACAATTTGTACAGAAACCAGATGGCAGTTTAAGAGCCCAGGGACATGAAAGGGAAGCAGTGGTTGGGAAGAGAGTGAGACAGGCTTGTAGCCTCTCCCCGATGTTATTCAATCTGTATATTGAGCAAGCAGTAAAGGAAACAAAAGAAATTTTTGGAAAAGGTATTAAAATCCATGGAGAAGAAATAAAAACTTTGCGGTTCGCCGATGACATTGTAATTCTGTCAGAGACAGCAAAGGACTTGGAAGAGCAGGTGAACGGAATGGACAGTGTCTTGAAAGGAGGATATAAGATGAACACCAACAAAAGCGAAACGAGGATAATGGAATGTAGACGAATTAAGTCGGGTGATGTTGAGGGAATTAGATTAGGAAATAAGACACTTAAAGTAGTAAATGAGTTTTGCTATTTGGCGAGCAAAATAACTGATGATGGTCGACGCAGAGAAGATAAAAAATGTAGACTGTCAACGGCAAGGAAAGCGTTTCTGAAGAAGAGAAATTTGTCAACATCAAGTATAGATTTAAGTGTCAGGAAGTCGTTTCTGAAAGTATTTGTATGGTAGTGAAACATGGACGATAAATAGTTTGGACAAGAAGAGAATAGAAGCTTTCGAAATGTGGTGCTACAGAAGAATATTAGATGGGTAGATCACATAACTAACGAGGGATGTTGAATAGAATTGGGGAGAAGAGGAGTTTGTGGCACAACTTGACAAGAAGAAGGGACCGGTTGGTAGCACATGTTCTGAGGCATCAAGGGATCACAAATTTAGCATTGGAGGGCAGCTTGGATGGTAAAAGTAATAGAGGGAGGCCAAGAGATGAATACACTAAGCAGACTCAGAAGGATGCAGGTTGTAGTAAGTACTGGGAGATGAAGAAGCTTGCACAGGATTGGGTAGCATGGAGAGCTGCATCAAACCAGTCAACAACAACTTCCCTACGATGTGTCACTCCCAAGCTAGGGCTGTCGGTAAAAGATCGACATATTGAAATACCTTTATACATCGGCGCAATTTTTACACCGATATGTAGATATGAAAATGGCGATACGGAACGCCGATATTTTTGTTTTATATTATATTTTTCCACAATTGCCTTGAATATTTCAAGTTGTGTTTTTGAAAGTGTGGTAGAACAATTCTATTTTCTCCGTGTGGAGGAGTATTACTACATTTTTGAACTTTCATCACGTCCAGTCTTTCTCTTTGTATGTCTGAAGGAAGTATGTGTGGCACAAAAGAGGAAGTCCGATTTCGATGCGGATTGGCGGTGTAAGTGGAATAACAAGCTTTCCGATGTGAAGAAAAAGCACACTAGTGGCGTTAAGAAAATCAATTCTTAACGCATCTAATTTGCCATTTCTACACATCGGCATTCTTCAAAAGTAGTTGCTGAAAATGATGAACAAAAATCTAAAAGATTGGTCTTAGCGGTGGGCACAGACATGTGAGGGGAAATGCTGACGTAATCGGCACGCCGTTACCAACAGAAACTCCAACGTGTGGCTTCATCATGCTAGTTTGAGACTAAAATTGCTAGGTCACTGGCGCTGGCAGAAATGAAAAAAATATGGAACTCGACATGAAGCGTTCCGGACAAGTCCGGTATTCGACGGAACGGAACGACGGATCCAGCGAACACCTTTTATTGTGCCACTTGCATAAGAACGTGCGTCGTTTTCCTTTCAATTGTTGCTCTAATGCGCATAGGCAGGCTGCTGCTTATTGGTATACAGAATATCTAATAGTAAATCAGTACTTGAAAACAGAGCTCTAAAACTGACAGTGTGTTTACAATGTGTATCCTGTAATTTTTTAGGCAGGTACATCGATACTTTTTTAGTCGCTATATCGATAATTCGATACTTCTTCCGTATACTGAGGGGATATAATCACGTTTTTTAAAATACCGCAACATCGGATTACCAATATTTTTACACTACTGGCCCTTAAAATTGCTACACCACGAAGATGACGTGCCACAGACGCGAAACAGGAAGAAGATGCTGTGACATGCAAATGATTAGCTTTTCAGAGCATTCACACAACGTTGGTGCTGGTGGCGACACCTACAACGTGCTGACATGAGTAAAGTTTCCAACCGATTTCTCATACACAAACAGCAGTTGACTGGCGTTGCCTGGTGAAACGTTGTTGTGATGCCTCGTGTAAAGAGGAGAAATGCGTTCGATCACGTTTTCGACTTTCATAAAGTTCGGATTGTAGCTTATCGCGATTGCAGATTATCGTATCGAGACATTGATGCTCGCGTTGGTCGAGATGCAATGACTGTTAGCAGAATAAGGAATCAGTGGGTTCAGGAGCGTAATACGGAACGCCGTACTGGATCCCAACGACCTCGCATCAGTAGCAGTCGAGATGACACGCACCTTATCCGCATGGTTGTAACGGATCGTACAGCCATGTCTCGATGCCTGAGTTAACAGATGGGGACGTTTGCAAGACAACAACCATCTGCACGAACAGTTCGACGACGTTTGCAGCAGCATGGACTATCAGCTCGGAGACCATGGCTGCGGTTACCCTTGACGCTGCATCACAGACAGGAGCGCCTGCGATGGTGTACTCAACGACGAACCTGGGTGCACGAATCTGTAAATGGTCATTTTTTCGGATGAATCCAGGTTATTTTTACAGCATCATGATGGTCACATCCGTGTTTTGCGACATCGCGGTGAACGCACATTGGAAGCATGAATTCGCAATTGCCATACTGGCGTATCACCCGGCGTGATGGTATGGGGTGCCATTTTTTTACACGTCTCGGTCACCTCTTGTTCGCATTGACGGCACTTTGAACAGTGGACGTTACATTTCAGATGTATTACGACCCGTGGCTCTACCCTTCATTCGATCCCTGCGAAACACTACATTTCAGCAGGATAATGCACGACCGCATGTTGCAGGTCGTGTACGGGCCTTTCTGGATACAGAAAATGATCGACTGCTGCCATGGCCACATTCTCCAGATCTCTCACCAACTGACAACGTCTGGTCAATGGTGGTCGAGCAACTGGCCTGTCACAATACACCAGTCACTACTCTTGATGAACTGTGGTATCGTGTAGAAGCTGCATGGGCAGCTGTAGCTGTACACGCCACCGAAGCTCTGTTAGACGCAATGCTCAGACGCATCAAGGCCGTTATTACGGCCAGAGGTGGTTGTTGTGGGTACTGATTTCTCAGGATCTATTCACCCAAATTGCGTGAGAATGTAATCACATGTCAGTTGTAGTATAATATATTTGTTCAATGAATACCCGTTTATCATCTGCATTACCTCTTGGTGTAGCAATTTTAATGGCCAGTAGTGTAAAAATATCAACAGTCCCTCTGACAAGATAGCTCGATGAAACTTGCACCTTACACCTAAGAGCTGCTACAGTATATTACAGAAGGTAACTGAAGGAAACACGCAGTAAGACGTACATAAATGGCACTTATATTTTAAGACAATAGCTACAAGGTAGTCACCGCGATTTTGATGGTCCTCTCGATAAAACAAAATTCTAGATGTCGTGTTTAATGCGGTGCGTGCGCGCCAAGGACGGCAGTTCATGCTCTGAAACGTGCTCCCATGCTGGCCAGGAGTTTGGTAAGGAGTTCATGTGCTGGGGCGTTCCATTTCCCCACCAGCGCTGGATGGTCGTTGGTGCTTCCGAGCGTGTTGCAACACGCTTCCCCAACGCATCCCACACGTCCTCGGGGAGCAGGCAGCCCAGTCGGTTTCCCTAAATCCTCTTGTTCCAAGACCTCTTCCACCCGCCCTGTTCGATGCGCTTATTATCCGTAAAAAAGTCAGGGCCGAATGCTTTTCTGAAAAGACGCACATGCTGAAGGAGTACAGTGACAGAATAACACTTAGCCGTGCGTGTAGCGTGTTGGAACATTACCAATTCTATAAAACCGTTCGCTCGACGAAAGGTCGATACCCAGAGACTGGAAAGATACACAGGTCACACCAATATTCAAGAAAGATACGAGTAATCCACTAAATTACAGGCCCATATCTTTAACGTCGATATGCAGCAGCATTTTGGAACATATATTGTGTTCGAGCATTACGAGCTACCTCCAAGGGTCTATAGACACACAGTCGACACTGATTTAGAAAACATCGTTCTTGTGAAACAACTAGCTCTTTACTCGCATGAAGTGTTCAGTGCTATTGAGAAGGGATCTCACATTGATTCCGTATCTCTGGAAGGCCTTTGACACGGTACCACACAAGAGGCTTGTATTGAAATTGCGTGCTTATGGAATATCGTCTCAGTCACGTGACTTGATTCGCGATTTCCTATCAGAGAGGTCACAGTTCGTAGTAATTGACGGAAAGTCATCGAGTACAACAAAAAAGATTTCTGGCGTTCCCCAAGGTAGTGTTACAGGCCCTTTGCTGTTCCTTATCTATGTGAACGATTTGGGAGACAATCTGAGCAGCCGTCCCAGGTAGTTTGCAGATAAAATTGTCGTTTATCGGCAAGTAAAGTCATCAGAAGATCAAAACAAATTGCAAAAATGTTTAGAAAAGATATCTGTGTGGCGCGAAAATTGGCAATTGACCCAAAATACCGGAAACTGTGAGGTCATCCATTTGAGTGCTAAAAGGAATCCGTGAAACTTCGATTACACGATAAATCAGTCAACTAAATGCCTAGGAACTACAATTACGAACAACTTAAATTGGAAGGAACTCATAGAAAATGTCGTGGGGAAGGCTAACCAAAGACTGCGTTTTATCGACCGGCGAGCTGTGCACGGCAGAGAATGGAGACGCGAAGTCGCCAGGCAGGAGAGCCACTGGAGGTATCGCTACTACGGACAGGACAGACGAACAAGTTGGGGACGACGGACACTACGACCGGCCAGGACACAACACGAGGGAAGCAAGCAAGAACTGAGGCGATAAACACGGCGACACAACAACAACGCAGGAACACTCCAAATAATGACAGCAAATAGAACTGGAACGCAGTATGGCCGAGATATACACGCAAACTACGGCGAGTACCAGACTGCCACGTAGCTTTTTTCTTCTTTATTGTTATTTGCACAGAGCGCTACGTGGCGTTACCAATAAGAAAACCTAAACAGCCTACTTACAATACAGATAGGACAGCAGCAGCATACTACGCCGCTCTTCGGCCACAGATATGATTAATTATACAATTGCAGAACAGACAGGTGTTTATACAAACGTAGACATACAAAATTAAAACACACGGAGCCGTTCACGGGCGCAGTGTCCAAAACAAAAACGTTCAGAAACGTGGACACGCATAGAGAAGACAGAGATGACACACGCGAACTATGGAGCAGAAACGATGAAACAATGGAACACTGGAACACTGGAACACGAAAATGACGACACACGCAAACACTAGGCGATGATCTCCGGCGCGCGAAAGTTCACTTTACGTGTACAAGTCCGGAGTCCTCCCAAAAAGGGGGAAAAAAGCTGGGGGAGGAGGGAGAGGGGAGGGTGTAGATGCCAGTGGCAGGGGAGATGGGAGGGAGAGGAAAGAAGGGAAGTTGGTTAGGGGAGGCCCAGGGATCGAGGAGGGAGGGAGGAAGGGAGGAGGGAGAGAAGGGAGAGAGGGTGCCCTTGGGAAAAAACACAGGGGTTGGATGGGGGGGATCAAAGTTGGTAGGAGGGGTAAATGGAGGGGATGAGGGCATCATCAGGGAGGGAGAGTTGGTGGAAACCACCTAGGGTGATGGTATGGAGAGTGGAGTGATGGAGAGTACGTGGGATGTGGAAATTGAGGCGTGGCAGCGGACAGGGGTGGGAGAGGATGGGAGAGACAAGCAGGTGAGAGAGATCGTTTGCGGGAGGTGTAGAGGATCTGTAGCCATTCGAGGAAAGGGACTAGGTGCAGGAATGGGATGACGTCATATAGGATCCGCGTCGAGGATGGGAGGCGGATGCGATAGGCAAGGCGGAGCGCATGGCGTTCTAGGATTTGAAGGGATTTGTAAAAGGTAGGAGGGGCAGAGATCCATGCAGGGTGGGCGTAGTGGAGGATAGGGCGGATGAGGTATTTATAGGTGTGGAGAATGGTGGAGGAGTCCAGACCCCATGTACGGCCAGAAAGGTGCCTGAGGAGATGGAGACAGGAGCGTGCCTTGGCTTTGATTGTCTGGAGATAGGGGGTCCAGGAGAGGCGACCATCAAGGGTGACGCGAAGATACTTGAGGGTGGGAGTGAGGGTGATAGGACGGCCATAAATGGTGATATATAAGTCGAAGAGACGGAAGGAAGGGGTGGTTTTGCCTACAATGATCGCCTGGGTCTTGGAAGGATTGACCTTGAGCAACCACTGCTTACACAAAGTGGTGATCCAGTCAAGATGGGATTGGAGAAGGTGTTGGGAGCGTTGCAGGGTGGGGGTGAGGGCAAGGAAGGCGGTGTCATCGGCGTATTGGAGAACGTGGACGGGGGCTGAAGGCGGCGGCATGTCTGCCGTATACAGAAGGTATAGAAGAGGGCAGAGGACGGAACCTTGGGGCACACCGGCGGAGGGGTAGATGGTGTAGGAATCTGTGCCGGGGTAGCTCCGCGCAGCTGCCTAAATAGTTACCGCGGGAAACGCGATTGGCCGCGGACTTCACGTAGTACGGAGAGTGGCGCACTCGCACGGCAAGGCTCGCAGCGCTGGCTCGCGCGGAGCACAGAGACCCCTGGTGGGTATCCGGGTCCATACCCTCTGGCGCGCATTCAACTTCTTCGCCTTCCGTCACCGGATTTTCCCCTGGCTAGGTTGTTATGAAGAACACAGCTACAGTGCCCGGCAACTACTTGCTCACTGACGCGGTGTTTTCTCGCGTTCCTTCAACTGCGTCGCGTTGCTGGACCAGTCCTACTTGGCGCTATAGTCACTCTGATCCCAAGTCATGTGCCCAGCTTTCTGTGTACAACTGGAAGACCTTCCATTTGTACCCGTTTATACGTTACGTAACATTACCTACCTTGTCCTTTACGTTTGCAGGGCAGTGTGTCTGCCGCTTGTTTGGAATTTCTTTCCTACCGTCTTCAGACTGGTAATAAAATCACAAACTAACCGTCACATTTAAAAAAAAAAGCCAAACTAACTCTAAGAGCTAACTTCTTTTGCCACTGTATACAAGAAAAATATTGCTGTGGACTGGAAGGATGGAAGACTGATACAAGAACACCGGCAGTAAGCCATATGCCACTGTCCGCAGTGCAGGCAGGATGTCGCAGGTCCTGCTATGACATGAAATGGCGCGGCAGACCATCTCGAGCCGTACGGTGGGCGACGGTCAGGTTGTTTTCCCACCTTTGTCCGAGGCGTTACCAGACACGTCTTTGCTGGTCATCGACGCTCGATTCAAAGCGGAGCTCATCACTGAAGACAGTTCTATTCCAGTGAATTAGAATCTGGGCCGAAGACACGTCTGAAGACGGTTGGGGCAGTGGGCGGATACCAGCCTGACCTGTTACCCACCATACGGCCGGACAGTCAGGAGTGATGGTCTAGGATGCGACTTCTTTTCACAGCATGACCCCTTATGTTGTCAGCCGCGGCACCCTTACAGCAGGGCTGTACGTCGACGACATTCTACGCCCCGTTTTGTTGCCCTTCATGGCAAGCCGTCCTGGGCTTACATTTCAGCAGGATAATCCCCTCCTGAATACGGCGATAATTTCTACTGCTCGGCTTTGTGCTTGTCAACCTCTGCCTTTGTCAGCAAGGTCACCGGTTCTCTCACCAATTGAGGATGTTTGGAGAGCTATGGGCAGAGCAACCAACTCGGAATTTCAGAACGAGATTTTCACTCTGCAGCGGAGTGGGCGCTGATATGAAACTTCCTGGCAGATTAAAACTGTGTGCCGGGAAGTTTCAACTCGGACTTTGTCGATCTAGGGCGCCAGTTGCACAGAATTTGGGGCGGTATCCATCACTTGATCGTCCAACAACGCTGTCAATCAGTGCCAAACCGAATAATTACTTGTGTAAAGACGAGAGATGCATCAGCGTGTTATTGACTTGCTCAATCTGGGATGCTCTGTCTCTTGAATAAATCATCCAGTTTTTCTGAAATTGTAATCATTTGTTTGTCCGTACATGTACGCTACATTTACCGATTTCCGTCCCACGTGAATGATTCCTTCGCAGTGTGTCTTTTTGTGCTAAAAGAAACACCGTAACTATTCTCTAAGTAGGATATTTGTTTATTTTAAATCCAGGCGAAAGACAGAGATGTGATTATAAAAATTTGCGTTCATGTGGAACTTGACAATGTTCGGAAAAAAATTACTGCTGAAGAACAGGTTTCGGGTAACACTATGAAACAGATTGCCCCTGGAATTGTTCTTAGTGCTGTTGGTTTATTGACACAAAAACAGCTCAGATAAAGAACACGTTATCCTTTAAACAATAACCATTTTCCTCATCCCCTTGTAGTTCTCTTAAAGCTTACACCCATCGCTCTGTTCGGGACAGAGGAAACACACACATCAAAAAAAGTTTTGCATCACCTCAGTTCCGAGAGTTCCGCAGCCTGTACAGTAAATTGAAATAGAGATCAACATAAACATCATTTCCGCCCTTTTTATTCCTCATGAAAACCACAAATTGCGTGTTGAACCACCATACAGCGAGACCTTCACTGGTGGTGATCCACATTTCTGTACACACCTGTACCTCTAATACCCAGTACCACGTCCACTTGCATTGATGCATGCCTGTATTCGTCGTGGCATACTATCCACATGTTCATCAAGGCGCTGTTGGTCCAGATTGTCCCACTCCTCAAAGGCGATTCGGCATAGATCCCTCAGAGTGGGTGGTGGGTCACGTCGTCCATAAGCATCCCTTTTCAATCTATCCCAGACATGATCGATAGGGTTCATGTCTGGAGAACATGCTGGCCACTTGAGCGATGTCGTTATCCTGAAGGAAGTCTTTCACAAGATGTGCACGATGGGGGAGCGAATTGTCGTCCATGAAGACGAATGCCTCGTCATTATACTGCCGATATGGTAGCACTATCGGTCGTAGGATGGCATTCACGAATCGTACAGCTGTTACGGCGCCTTCCATGACCACCAGCGCCGTACGACGGTCCCACGTAATGCCACCCCAAAACTGCAGGGAACCTCCTCCTTGCTACACCGTCTGTCTAAGGAGTTCAGCCTGGCCGGGTTGATTCCCAACACGTCTCTGACGATTGTCTGGTTGAAGGCATATGCGAGACTCATCGTGATGTCAATCCTGAGCGGTCCATTCGGCATGTTGTTGGGCCCATCTGTACCGCGCTGCATGGTGTCGTGGTTGCATACATGGACCTCACAATGGTCGTCGGGAGTGAAGTTGCGAATCATGCAGCCTATTGCGCACAGTTTGAATCGTAATGTGACTTCCTGTGGCTGTGCGAAAAGCATTATTCAACATGGTGGCGTTGCTGTCAGGGTTCCTCCAAACCACAGCCTAGGTAGCGGTCATCCACTGCAGCAGCAGCACTTTGGTGGCCTGAGCGAGGCATGTCATCGACAGCTCCTGTCTCTCTATATCTCCTCCATTTCCGAACAACATCGCTTTTCCCTTGTTGAGAGCACTTCCTGGCACAAAGTAACAATGCGAACGCGATCGAACCTTGGTATTGACCATCCAGGCATGGTTGAACTACAGAGAACACGAGCCGTGTACCTCCTTCCTGGTGGAAGGACTGGAACTGATCGGCTGTCGGACCCCTCCGTCTAATAGGCGCTGCTCACGCATGGTTGTTTACATCTTTGGGCGCCTTTAGTGACATCTCTAAACAGTCAAAGGGACTGTGTCTGTGATACAATAACCACAGTCAACGTCTATCTTGAGGAGCTCTGGGAACTGGGGTGATGCAAAAGTTTTTTTGATGGGTGTACGTGCTTGGATGAGACATTTCGTGTGATGTGTCACTGCCCAGTAACACGCCTCGATGAAACTTGGACCACACATAAAAAGAACTGCTGCAGTACAGTACAGAAGGTAATTGACGGAAATACTGAATGGGATGAACAGAAATGACACTTTTATTCAGAGACAATAATTACACTGATGACACAGTGAGCTGTGATGTTCGCCTGGGGGATGCAAAAGGCGAGGCATGGTTCTTAATATATCACCACCGACAGCATAAACGTGCTGAAATACGTTTCCCCAAAGCATCTCGCACGTGCTCGACGAGATTTAAGTCGGGGTAACGTACGCTATTATGGCGAGATATGGGAACACCTAATGCACGTAGGAATATTGTCGAACAAGTTCACTTTGGTGGTTCATGTGTTACGATGAGGAAAGGCATAATGTTGCAAGGGTGTAGGAAAGGGCTGGCCAGTCCTTGATGTGAGGGTACATTTGGAGCAGTGCATTAGAAATTATTCCTGCTACACTAGAATTTATTAAAAACAATAACTGAATGTGTTAAATCGTTATGATCATATAGTATTACCTACTTTGATAATGAATACATTATGGGCTACACAGAGAGAATGCATAGTATTTAAATTTATTTATTCACTGGAATAATCAGAGTCATTTTGTAATACTTTGTAATACCAATCAAATTGCATCAACAACAACAAAATTACAGCACTTCATAAAAATTTGTCTTTGTGGTCCCTATGGGGCGACACGTAAGAGCGCCCACGTTCCTGCCTTAATATTGGTTCTCGATAGTTCATAAGCAGGCTTTAGTGAGATAACTGGCATCCGTCTTCAGGTTTCTGCCAATTCAGGTTTCTCACCATTGTCATGGCGTTATCCCCCGAATCAAACGAATGTGTGGCCATTGATGCTGACATTCTTTGCATGCGTTCCATATACCCTGCTAGTCCTATTTGGAATGTGTTCCACACATTTCAGCAGTATCCCAAGATGGGCGACAGAAGTGATTTATAAGCTGTTGTGAGAGTACAGCTGAGCTTTCAACAAACGTCTGCCCCTGTCGGAATTATTGGCGTTTGTTGGACTGCCCGATAGTCAGATTACTCCACGCAGCCTCAAACGCATTTAACAGAAAGTTTCACGCAATGGATAACTAAGAGGACAGGGATGGTGCAAGTTGAGACATGGTTGTCGTTCCTCATAAAAGGTAACAGGTTGATCATCTAACAACGAAATCAAACAATGGTTGGCTATAAAATCCCTGCTAACATGCGCACTAATAAGCAATTATTACAGGGTATATTCAGTCCCAAGAAATGCACAGTACAAAAAAGAATTACAATGACTGACATGCGGCGGTACTGACCTAAAGCGTGAATGTCCTGGCAAACACTGTATACTCGTATCTGTGGTGAGCAGGGTAAGTTTGTACTCTACGAATGAGTTATGGGAAAACAAATTCGTGGTGGACACATAATGGTTGCCTGATTCCAGAAAAATGAAAAACTACGACATACAAATAACATCACAGGTGTAGTCATGAAGGAGCCTTCAGTCACTCGAGCCAACAATACGATTTGCGGTACAAAGCTAACTGAACCTAACAACACACCTAACAACGTTCGGTAATTTTCGTACCTCGCTCATTCAAGTTGGAATTTCTCACCTTACTCTGGATTCAGTAGTGTGGAACATTGCGAGTGCCGTAATCCGCTGCAGGCAAAAACGCTCAGACTGCCGATTACTAGCACAGCCGTTCTCTACAACCCCTGTTTCTGTTCTCTCTACCATGTCCCCACATCAAGTGTATCATTCCACGTCTCCAGCTGAAATGCACTCTGCCGATACAGAGTTCTTTTTCCTCTCTACACGCAAGTGCAACTCCTATGCGCCGAAGAAAAAGGCTCAGAAAAATGCTGGCGAATGATTCTTTTTTAAAGAAGCAACAATCTCCCATCCTAGCAAAAGTTTTTCACTGTTAACCAATCGTTCAACTCTGACGCATGCAGTTCCGCGACGATTTGGAGTTGCATTCCGACTCTTCAAGTTTTCCACTTCAGCCAGCAAGCTAGACTCAACGTCCGTGTTTCCTCACTACCACTTGTTGGCTACTTTATGAAGATTATCCAATGAGGAGCCCACTTTCAACGTTTTAGATAAGAAATTCTGCCCATCTCTTTACAAAGAGAACGTGACCGCACTGTAGCTCTGTTGCTACTTACGGAATGCAGAGGTCTCTGTTAACAAGTCCCACCTGCACTGCGTTCTCGGAAGGTGATCCGTTCGCACGAAACTAAGTTCCTTCGAAATTTGCGTTGGACAGATGACACTGTGGTGTCACCGCCAGATACCACACTTGCTAGGTGGTAGCCATTAAATCGACCGCGGTCCGTTAGTATACGTCGGACCCGCGTGTCGCCACTATCAGTGATTGCAGACCGAGCGCCGCTACACGGCAGGTCTAGAGAGACTTCCTAGCACTCGCCCCAGTTGTACAAGCGACTTTGCTAGCGATGGTTCACTGACAAAATACGCTCTCATTTGCCGAGACGATAGTTAGCATAGCCGTCAGCTACGTCATTTGCTACGACCTAGCAAGGCGCCATTGCCGGTTACTATTGAGATTATGAATAATGTACCGTCAAGAGCGACGTTCACCATTTGTGGATTAAAGTTAAGTATTCCACCAGCTACGTACGTTTTTTTGCTAAAGTCTAATTTCCTTGTCTTGTTCCAGACCTCACGCCAGCCTGCGTGAGCTAAAACGCGTGCCTTTCGGCTTCCTCTCATACCGGTGTTGGCTCTCCTGCCAACCCACAACATACACTGCTTGTAGAAACTGAGATTCTGCGTGACCACAGGTGCTCGTCACGCTTCGTTATAAGACTTCTGTGAATGCCGGCCTGGATCCCTATCGCTCAGGGCACGTTATGTGAGAAACTTGGAGAATGTGGCGCCCAGGCGCCCGGACCAAACAGCGCTCGGGTTGCGGCGTGTACCGTCCACCAGTAGACATTTCGCCTCATCCCATTATCTCTCTCCTCCGAATGCCAAGTCGAACACCCTCGGGGCCCCACCAGACACTAAGCCACTGTCTCATGCCTCTCAACTGATCACGGCTTGTTGGGGTTCTAGGTCTACTTAAGGAACCATCACATACACGGTGTTTCCGCAAGAGCGTGCAATAATGTAACAGGACTTAGACAGTGCTCCATTGTACAATTTGAAATAGGGAGCTTGGGTCGGAGAAGCCAGCTTATGGAGATACGGAAGTAAACTTGTCTACTGCTTTGTCTAGCGTTTCAGCAGCGAGAGCATTACAAAGTACTTCCCACACACATGGTGCATGTCCAGCTTATTGACAAGTAACATGCATACAACTTTAAATACACTGTGCTGTTTCTTTACATGTAATATCTTTATTTCCTGTAAGGAAACGAAGACGACGAGCCTCATTACTGCACTACTGGCCATTAAAATTGCTACACCAAGAAGAAATGCAGATGATAAACGGGTATTCATTGGACAAATATATTATGCTAGAACTGACATGTGATTACATTTTCAAGCAATTTGGGTGCATAGATCCTGAGAAATCAGTACCCAGAACAACCACCTCCGACCGTAATAACAGCCTTGATACGCCTGGGCATTGAGACAAACGGAGCTTGGATGGCGTGTACAGGTACAGCTGCCCATGCAGCTTCAATAGGATACCACAGTTCATAACGAGTAGTGACTGGCGTATTGTGACGAGCCAGTTGCTCGGCCACCATTGACCATGACGTTTTCAGTTGGTGAGAGATCTGGAGAATGTGCTCGCCAGGGCAGCAGTCAAACATTTTCTGTGTCCAGAAAGGCCCGTGCAGGAACTGGACCATGCGCTCGTGCATTATCCTGCTGAAATGTAGGGTTTCGCAGGGTTCGAATGAAGGGTAGAGCCACGGGTTGTGATACATCTGAAATGTAGCGTCCACTGTTCAAAGTGCCGTCAATGCGAACAAGAGGTGACCGAGACGTGTAACCAATGGCACCCCATACCATCACGCCGGGTAATACGCCAGTATGGCAATGACGAATTCATGCTTCCAATGTGCGTTCACCGCGATGTCGCAAAATACGGATGCGACCAATATGATGCTGTAAAAAGAACCTGGATTCATCCGAAAAAATGTTTTGTCATTCGTGCACCCACGTCCGTCGTTGAGTACACCATCGTAGGCGCTCCTGTCTGTGATGCAGCGTCAAGGGTAACCGCAGCCATTGTCTCCGAGCTGATAGTCCATGCTGCTGCAAACGTCGTCGAACTGTTCGTGCAGATGGTTGTTGTCTTGCAAACGTCCCCGTCTGTTAACTCAGGCATCGAGACATGGCTGTACGATCCGTTACAACCATGCGGATAAGGTGAGTGTCATCTCGACTGCTACTGAGGCGAGGCCGTTGGGATCCAGTACGGCGTTCCGTATTACCCTCCTGAACCCACTCATTCCATATTCTGCCAACAGTAATTGGATCTCGACCAACGCGAGCAGAAATGTCTCGATAACGATAAACCGAAATCACGATAGGTTACAATTTGGCCTTTATCATAGTCGAAAACGTGATGGTGCGCAGTTCTCCTCCTTACACGGAGCATTGCAGTAACGTTTCACCAGGCAACGCCGGTCAACTGCAGTTTGTGTATGAGAAATCGGTTGGAAACTTTCCTCATGTCAGCACGTTGTAGGTGCCGCCACCGGCGCCAACATCTACATCTACATCTACATCTACATCCATACTCCGCAAGCCACCTGACGGTGTGTGGCGGAGGGTACCTTGAGTACCTCTATCGGTTCTCCCTTCTATACCAGTCTCGTATTGTTCGTGGAAAGAAGGATTGTCGGTATGCCTCTGTGTGGGCTCTAATCTCTCTGATTTTATCCTCATGGTCTCTTCGCGAGATATACGTAGGAGGGAGCAATATACTGCTTGACTCTTCGGTGAAGGTATGTTCTCGAAACTTTGACAAAAGCCCGTACCGAGCTACTGAGCGTCTCTCCTGCAGAGTCTTCCACTGGAGTTTATCTATCATCTCCGTAACGCTTTCGCGATTACTAAATGATCCTGTAACGAAGCGCGCTGCTCTCCGTTGGATCTTCTCTATATCTTCTATCAACCCTATCTGGTACGGATCCCACACTGCTGAGCAGTATTCAAGCAGTGGGCGAACAAGCGTTCTGTAACCTACTTCCTTTGTTTTCGGATTGCATTTCCTTAGGATTCTTCCAATGAATCTCAGTCTGGCATCTGCTTTACCGACGATCAACATTATATGATCATTCCATTTTAAATCACTCCTAATGCGTACTCCCAGATAATTTATGGCATTAAATTGTGAATGCTCTGAAAAGCTAATCATTTGAATATCACAGCATCTTCTTCCTGTCGGTTAAATTTCGCGTCTACAGCAAGTCATCTTCGTGGAGTAGAAATTTTAATGGCCAGTAGTGTATTAACTCATGACAGAGGTTTTGTTTACTTTATTTGTCAATAGGGTGGCTCTGATGCATCGTATTTAGCAGAACGTGCTATGAATCAACGACAGACCCATTCCTTACTCAGTGTTATTCATAGACGTACAATACAATTCGATGGAGCAGTACCTGTATAGTTCTGCACAACTGACATCAACCTTTTGTACGAGAAGTACTTTGCAAAGCTCTCGCTGTTGAAAGGCCATACAAGGAACGATTTTCTAACTGGCATCATCTGTTACGACAATGTCTATTTCTCTCGATCGACGAATGCGGCAGACTGCTTCGTTGGAAAGAAGAAACGAGGGATATGGCACCATGAGGACCACTCGCACACCCGCGTTTGAAGAGCAGGTGCTGGAAATGCTGCAACGGACCTTGCTATAAGTACTCGTCGTATACGTGAAATACCAGCCTGTGTCGAGAACAACAATTACAGACATATCACCCACGACGAGTCCACGCAGTGCTTGTGACTGACTTTGCACCAAGGGTCGCTTTCTAACAGTGGTTTCTCCAACAATGGAACCACCGACAAGATTTCCTGCAAATCGTGCTGTCCACTGACGAGGCCTCATTTTATCATGATGGTATTTCGAGCAGCAGGAGTAGCCATGTGTGGGATGAGGAAAACCCTCACGCTATGGTAGAGTCACACTATCAAGAACGTTTTGTTGTGAATATCTTGGCAGGCATTGTAAGCAACAATCTCATTTGACCATATTTTCTACCTGGCCGTCTAACTGGCCACCTGTGCATGAGGTTTGTGCACGGAATTCTACCTGACTTGCTGCAGACCGTACCCTTGGCTGTTCCTGAGAGAAGGACGGTGCACCGCCTAATTTTAGTGTCGATGCCCGGACCTATCTCAATACTGTGCTTCCTGGCCGCTAGATTGGAAGGGGAGGTCCTATTCCATGGCCTGCGAGGTCACCTGACTGAATCCCCTTGATTATTTCCTATGGTGGTATCTGAAGTCACTTGCATATGAGACCACAGTGGATACGGAGATGGAATTAGTTGCCAGAGTTGTAGCTGCCTGCGATGTGATTCGAAACACACCAGAGATATTTGTCAGGGTGCTTCAGAATCCTGTTCACCGATGTCATGCTTGCATTGAGTTTGATGGCCAACAGTTTCAGTGCATTTTGTAAGATACAGTACAAACGGTACGTTCATTGTATCAGTGATAGTATTTGCAGTTAACTGTAGCTAATGCAAATAAAAAAGTACACAGTACTGCGCTTTTATTCCCATTTTCTCCTTAAGCTGTCTTATCTGACCCCGGTTCCCATCCTCAAATTGTTAGTGGAGCATATGTGCTGTTACATTTTTTCACACACTTTGGGAAACACTTTGTACAGCCACTAGTAAAGAGAAGGAACTAATATAAAGCAATCAATGACTTTGTTATAGGCGTTAACTCCATTATAAAAATGACTGTACGCATAGTAGTCGAAATCAGCATAAAGCGCCTGGAGTTTTGTAGGAAAAATTACATTGTCAGTTGGAATAGCTGTGCACAGTGTATATTCAGTAGTATCATATCCAGTATACTGGAAATACAGTCAAATGGTGTCGCATTTGTCGTCAGTACTACAGTATACAATAATAAATCAACGAATCAGGTGATAGAAAGGCGGAACCCCGTACAAAGGCAGTTGGCTCTGTGTGGTGTTAGTGTGTGCGTATGTGCTTTCATCGCAGACAGGAAACAGACGCCATTAGTAACAGAGCGCGTTGTGTATGTAAACCACGATTGTGACAGTGCCACGTAGAAAACAGTTGTCATGAGATGAAGAAGCAAAAATGTGTGCACGCAAGGAAGTCTGGACTCTCTAATCGTCAAATCGCCTCTCTCCCGATAGGCTCGCTTCTTCAGATGCCTACTATCGATCTTCTCGCAGCATCTTTGCCGCCTGGTGTGCTAGTGACAGCTTACGTCAGCACAATCAGACATTAGCCAGTATCCCCCCCCACCACCATCTGTTCCCCCTCACCACTCCCCTTCCCCCATATTACCACCAACACTAGCACATAGCAGAATTCTAGAATGAAAGGCTTTCCCCAGAACCCTTTTGTTTTTGAAATGGTGAAAGATTAATAGTATTTAGTTTGTGTGTTTGTGTGTGTGCATGTGCTTTAGAATGAATGACGATGGAAAGAAAAGACAGCTAACTACCCATAGTGACAGTACACATCTGTTACAAAACATGCTTCCCCTGCATTATTGCCGGCCGCGGTGGCCGTGCGGTTCTGGCGCTGCAGTCCGGAACCGCGGGACTGCTACGGTCGCAGGTTCGAATCCTGCCTCGGGCATGGGTGTGTGTGATGTCCTTAGGTTAGTTAGATTTAAGTAGTTCTAAGTTCTAGGGGACTTATGACCTAAGATGTTGAGTCCCATAGTGCTCAGAGCCATTTGAACCATTTGAACCTCTGCATTATTCCTCTCCACTGCAGCACTTGCATGACCTGCACACTGCAATCTCATTTACAATCGAACAAGTTCAGATTTGTGCACTATACTTACTGTTTGTAAGTCACTTCACTGCAGCACTCCTTACTTCTGTTCTGGCAGAAACTTTATGACTTCAGTCTGTTAGTACTTTTTGTCTAACCACTCTAATAATAATACTAATACTATTACTGTGTACAGCACTGTAGTGGCCCTTATGTAGTTACTGCTGTGTTGTGCTGCCAATTAATTTATCTGTTTTGAAGGGAGTAATGAAGCAGTTTCTGGACTTCTGCAGATACTATTTCTTCTACTATCTACTGTCTGCTGTTTACTGTCTACCCTTACTGTCTGCTATAATGTCTTCTGCAGGTTGTAGATATCTACATCCATTTAGGTGAAGATATCTACAACCTGGAGAGGACATTTTCTTGAGATATTTAGCATTTGTTACGTATATGTCTCACTTTCATCATCACTAATGTACGAGACAAAGCACAACATTTGTTTGTATTGGGGTGACTATGTGAGGAACCTGGACCCCCACGGCAGTAATGCTACTAATTAAGGAAAAGTAATAATTGATAACTTAGCTGATGATATTAGAGTCTTACAAAATTGTGATAATAGTAATTATCTGTCGAAAATAATTTAGTGTCGTGACTGAAACAGAATCTCATCGTTTAGTTTTTACCCCTTAGAAAATTTCGTTTTACTTGTGAGTGAGTAATTACCCCAGATTGCGAACCTCTGCTCCATCTGTCACCATGCTTTTCATTACAGCTATATTATGCCGTATCCTTTGTTTCCTTAGACGTGTCTCTACCGTGATTATATACCATGGTGTGTCCCTCCCATCTTGAACTGTTTTACTAGCTACATATCTGTCTTTTAATCTTTCCCCACAGTTCCCCGATGTGTTGATGCTAATGGTATATGTTTTGTGTTCCTCTTTTAGATAGGACATGACTGCCTCTTTACCTAGCTTCTTGCAAATGAACTTCTTTTTAATTATTTTAGGTGCTCCCTGTATTTTAGTAACCTTTGTTGTAAATTATTTATGGTCAGGGATATCAGTTTCAATTACACCGATTCAATGAGGTTTCTCGTCAGTGAGTTTAATATGAAGTATTTGCAGAGCTAATAAACGAGTAAACGGTTGGACAATATTTTTATGCACTCTATACAACTTTCATTGCGTCAAAGAAAGACTTTCCTGCATTTTTCCAATATTCAGACGCAAACAACGTTTATGCTCTACGTCGACAAAAGTGTCTCAGCTTATTTGCAGTTTCCACGACCGTTCTCTTATGTATGTGCTAAGAGATCTTCGTAAGAAGAACTTAAACTTCACAGTAGTGTCACACATAAGGTTTAAAACATTTTTGCATATTACTCATTTATTGTCATTGATGCTTTTTTTCTCCTCGTGATTTCCTCACTGAAAAACACAAAACGGTAGAAAATGGTTCAAATGGCTCTGAGCACTATGGGACTTAAAATCTGAGGTCATCAGTCCCCTATAACTTAGAACTACGTAAACCTAACTAACCTAAGGACATCACACACATCCATGCCCGAGGCAGGATTCGAACCTGCGACCGTAGCAGTCGCGCGGTTCCGGACTGAAGCGCCTAGAACCGCTCGGCCACCACGGCTGGCTAAACCGGTAGAAGTTTAGGGTGAATGTACGGTACTCCGTTCATCTAACCTCGTTGGGAGTCTACACATGTACACAGTCGCTTTCGCGTTAAGTAGTCCACGTGCAGTGCGTATGCAGAATGCAATATTGGTTGGCGTTCATTAGTCGATGTACGCCCGTTGCATATTTATTTGGCACACCAAACTGCTCCCGTCCATCTCCCTCCAAATCCAACGGCATTCGGTCGCAATTCGGTGAATCAAGTGTCACAAAATACGGGGAGAAGTCGCAGAGATTTACCGGTCAGCATAAACAGTAAAACTGACTACCACTATGCTGTGAAAACAATTTCTTTTCACATGGTGACGTTTTTATCTTTTTTCTTTGCTTCCACTTCTATACATCTGCCTGCGATCTTCAGGCTGACCAACAAGTTTCTCGATTGAGACAGCTTGCCGCGGCTCCGAGGTGAACACTGATTTACGCTACTATTAAAAGGAGGGAACACAATTTATTGGTCCTGTCATCAATTATTCATCTTCGCAAACTGACGAACGCTGTAAAATGCAACCGATGTATTGATTTATTCCTTTTACATGGTCAAAGTAACTTTAATCTTAGCTTAATCAAAGCATGCGAAAAGCACATGAAGCTAGAAGCTCAAAGCTATAGAGCTGATTATAGAATGTGAAGCAATGTAGTGTAAAGCTATAAAAATAACGTAGCAAAATATTCTTGCTGTGGATGAAGACTGCACTGCACTGAAATTTTATCCTGGTGTAAAGAAGATGTTTATCTGGTTTTAGCAAATGTTTCAGAGTGACAAATTTTGGTTCAAGCAACAGATATACTTACACGTGCAATATAACTCAAACATTTTCGCTATTGGACGTTGGACTGAACATCTAATGTATAACTTTGTCCTTACTACACACTTCACCTGTGTCTAAAAGACAATGAAATGGTCGTATGGGAAAATCCCCACTTCATCGCTACCTTGGAGATGCTGTGTCCCGTCGCTCGTTGCGCCGACTATAACACCACGTTTAAACTTACTTAAAACTTGATAATCTACCACTGTAGCAGCAGCAATCGATCTAACAACTGCACCAGACACTTGTCTTACATAGGCGTTGCCGACGACAGCGCCGTACTCTGCCTGTTTACATATCTTTGTATTTGAATACGCAACCTACACCAGTTTCTCTGGCACTTCAGTGTACTTAACACTTAACAATTAATACTTACAGTTTATTGAACATTTACAAAAGAAAACTATTTGGCGGCGAAGTTAGTTTCTTCTTTTTAGACTTAGTACTTCACTCTGTGGGATTTTCAGTTTGAAAATGGAAATGCCGCGTGCCAAGGGGTTCCCGTCGGGCAGATCGTTCGCCTGGTGCAAGTCTTTCGTAGTTGACGCCATTTTGGCGACTTGCCTGTCGGTGGGGATGAAATGATGATGATAAGGACAACACAACACCCAATCACTGAGCGGAGAAAATTTCGACCCAGCCGGGAATCGAACCTGGGCCATTAGGTATGACATTTCGTCGCGCTGGCCACTCAGCTACCAGGGCGGACATCAAATTACATTAATTAATTACCATCCCCGATTAAGAGGCTTATAACAGTTTAATTGAATATACAGAGTACGTGAGAAACCATATTGCCACCAGTACCTCTCCTTTGCTCCATCACTGAATGCATCTCAGGTGCTTTCTGTATTATTTAAGCGCCTTTGTGTCGTGGAGTGTTGTTTCAGCGCCCATTCCAGGACACAAAATGAAAGGGAAGGACAATATTCCAAGTGCAAGAGAAATTTAGCAGGAGGGACAGCCGGAATATTTGTCGAGTACAAAACAAAATATAACAGATTATAACAGAATACTATAGGTTACTTCGCTTCACTGTGTTACTTAAGTTAGCTCAACTAAGCGTACAGTGAAGAGCTAAAGAAAAGGTACACCTACCTAATATCGTGTAGAGCACCAGCGAGCACGTGGGAAGTGCCGCAACACAACGTGGCATGGACTCAACTAATGTCTGAAGTATTGCTGGATGGGATTGACACCTTGAATCCTGCAGGGCTGTCCATAAACCGGTAAGAGTACGAGAAGGTGGAGATCTCTTCTAAACAGCACGTCGCAGGGCATCCCAGATATGCTCAATAATGTTCTTGTCTCGGGAGTTTGGTGGACAGCTGAAGTGTTTAAGCCCAGAAGAGTGTTCCCGGGACCACCCTGTAGTGTGTGAGGTGTCAAACTGTCCTGCTGTCCCAAGTCGGATTCTATAATGGACATGAATGGATGCAGGGGATCAGACAGTATGCTTACGTACATGTCACCTGTCACCATATAACTCCAACTGCACACGCCCCACACTATTAAAGAGCCTCCACCAGGTTGAACAGTCCCCTGCTGACACGCAGGGTCCATGGATTCATGACGTTGTCTCCATACCCATACACGTCCATCGGCTCGATACAATTTGAAACGAGACTCGTCCGATCGGGCAACATGTTTCCAGACATCAAAAGCCCAATGTCGGTGTTGATGGGACCAGGCGAGGCGTCAAGCCTTGTGTCGTGCGGTCATCTACACGACTGGTGTTTTGTCTCCGAAAGCCCATATCGATGATGTTCCGTTGAGTGGTTCGCACGCTGACACTTGTTGATGGCCGAGCATTGAAATCTACAGCAGGTTGGGGAAGGGTCTCAGTTCTGCCACGTTGAACGATTCTCTTCAGTTGAATTGGTCCCATTCTATCAGGATCTTTCTCAGGGAGCAGCGCTGTCGGAGATATGATGTTTTATCGGATTCCTGATATTCACTGTGTTGTGGCGTAGCAAGACAGCCACGCCACTCGGAAGTAGCCGAAATGCACGCGTACACACACGCCGGCTGGCGTGAGGTCTGAAACAGGATACTTAATGAATGCTATAAAGAAAAGTACGGAGCTGCGGTACTACTTAACTTTAATCCATCATTTGTATACAGCATTCTTGATGATACAAGTGAGACTCTCTCTAGAAATGGTTAATGGCGCCTTCCTAGGTCGTAGCCATGGACTTAGCTGAAGGCTTTTCTAACAATCTCTCGGCAAATGAGAGAAAGGCTTCGTCAGTGTAGTCGCTAGCAAAGTCGTCGTACAACTGGGGACGAGTCCTAGTACGTCTCTCTAGACCTGCCGTGTGGTGGCGCTTGGTCTGCAATTACTGACAGTGGCGACACGCGGGTCCGACATGTACTAATGGACCGCGGCCGACTTAAAGCTACCACCTAGCAAGTGTGGTGTCTGGCGGTGACACCACACACTGTACACACGTGAAATGGTCATATGGGAAAAATCTCCACTTTATCGCTACCTCGGAGTTGCTGCGCCCCATCGCTCGTGCCCCGACTATAACACCACGTTCAAACTTACTTAAAACTTGATAATCTGCCGTGTAGCAGCAGCAACCGATCTAACAAATGTGCCAGCACTTGTTGTTTTATATAGCCGTTGCCGACGGCAGCGGCGTACTCTGCCTGTTTACTATCTCTGTATTTGAATACCCAAACCTACACCAGTTTCTCTGGCACTTCAGTGTACTTAACACTCAACAATTAATACATACAGTTCAACATTTACCAAAGAAAACTTTATTTGGTGGCGAAGTTAGTTTCTTTTTATTAGACTTAGTACTTCACTCTGCGAGATTTTCTGTTTATCAATAGTAACACTCTTTTTGTTGACCATACCAGGTGGTTACAATTACAGTGCAACTGGTCACGGGGGTCCAGCGTTAGCTGTAATTATCCCATGGCAGCGACACTTTGTAGATATTCTAATGCACTGGTGCGGAATCAATTTAGCGTGTAAAAATTAGTAACTTTTCTTTTATTGTTGTTGTTGAAGGCAGGCGAAAAGCTACGCAGGCAGCGGAACTGTACAGAGAGCTATATCCTCACAAGAAACACTCGTTCGACCTATACTTGACTATTGCTCATCAGTGTGGGATCCGTACCAGATCGGGTTGACGGAGGAGATAGAGAAGATCCGAAGAAGAGCGGCGCGTTTCGTCACAGGGTTATTTGGTAACCGTGATAGCGTTACGGAGATGTTTAACAAACTCAAGTGGCAGACTCTGCAAGAGAGGCGCTCTACATCGCGGTGTAGCTTGCTCGCCAGGTTTCGAGAGGGTGCGTTTCTGGATGAGGTATCGAATATATTGCTTCCCCCTACTTATACCTGCCGAGGAGATCACGAATGTAAAATTAGAGAGATTCGAGCGCGCACGGAGGCTTTCAGACAGTCGTTCTTCCCGCGAACCATACGCGACTGGAACAGGAAAGGGAGGTAATGACAGTGGCACGTAAAGTGCCCTTCGCCACACACCGTTGGGTGGCCTGCAGAGTACAAATGTAGATGTAAATGTAGAACGCACCTTCCCGACGGATGTTTTCTTGTCTTGTTGCGACGCTTCAGGAAACGGGAAGTTTCAACCCACGACAAAGCAATCGTTGTAGCACTCGCAGAGACGAAGCTGCCGAAGTCACTGCTCTCGCTTTCGTTGCTATGAATCCACATGTGAGCACTCGACAGCTTGAACACGAGATTGGCATTCCTAAAACCAGTGTACATCGTATTCTTACACGTCACCGGTTACATCCTTACCTTGTACACCTACATCAAGAATTGTAAGGGAATGATTTCCAGAATCGTGTACAGTTCTGTCAGTGGACACAGCAGCAAATCCTCGCCAACCCGAACTTCTTCTCCAATTTTCTATTTACCGATGAATGTTCCTTCTCAAACAAATGACAGGTAAATACAAGGAACATGCATTATTGGCCCAACGACAACGCACGATGGCTTAGACAGGTGGAACATCAGCGTCAATGAGGAGTTAACGACTGGTGTAGGATGCTTGGTACTACAACTATTAGCCGTTATTTCATCAATGGTAGTTTAAACGGCACAGCGTATGCCAACTTCCTCAGACGAGTTCTTCCTCCTCTTCTGGATGAGGTGCCGCTAAGAACCAGACTGCTTATTTGGTATCAACTCGATGGACGTCCAGCACATAATGCCTTGCGTGCACGTCATGTTCTGAACCGAAGGTATCCTGCCAGATGGATTGGTCGAGGAGGAAGAGTTACTTGGCCTGCTAGGTCTCCTGATTTAAATCATCTGGACTTTTTTCTTTGGGGATGCATTAAAGACGTTGTCTATCGCCATATTCAGACAACTCCAGATGACATGCGGGAACGTATCGTGCTTGCTTGTATTTATCTTCAGCAGGCAACACTAGAAGCAGTAAATAATTCTTTAATTCAACGAGTGCACCTGTGTATCGGTGTCCAGGGTCACCACTTCGTGCACCTTTGAATGTTCTACTCCTGAGCAATGGTACAGGAGGGTCAAAGTCAATTTGGTGTTATGTTTTTACTTGGTTTTCATTTGTTTTCTGACGATTCCAGCAAGTGGACGAGTTTGTGATCCCGGGCTCAAAGTCAGTGTTGTGTTATGTAATTAATAACGTTATGTTTCAGTGAATGGTACACTGTGCCACGTCTTTGAACAGGTCTTTAGGAGAGGAAATGAATTACCGAGTAAAAAGTACAGGGTGCCATTTAAAAAAGTCATACCGCTGTTCATATCTTTGTAAGAAACAAAGCTACAACGAAGACAATCATGCTGATTGATCTAACCCTGACGGCTATAGAACATTTACTTGAAACATTTTGTACTTTGCATCTGGACAAACAGTTATTTAGGGTGGTCAAGATAAATGGGACGCCCTGTATATACTCTTTACTGTCGTTTCTTGTTAACAATATCAGCTTATACCCAAGAATTAGCAGCATTCACTCAGTTAATACTCGGCAGAAATCGAATCTGCATTTGGATCGCACTTCTTTAACTCTTGCGCAGAAACGTGTGCAGTATATGCCGCATCCACTTTCAATAAGATACCACAAGACTTCAAAAATCTTAGCAGTAATTCCACGTGCATTCGAATCAAAACTGAAGAGTTTCCTCATGTCTCACTCTATCTATTCTGTCAAAGAATTCCTTGAAAAATTGCTTTGGTGTATTGCTGATTCAGATTACTTAAAATTATGGTTTGACTTTTCTTGGTTCATAAACATTTTATTTTATCTGTTATTACCAGACGTGTAAATAAAATAAAATAATAGTCCATCGGAGATTAGGAGATCGAAATCATAATGCCTACATTGTCGTCATAGTGAAGTAGAGACTTTAGAATTTTCTTGAAAGTAGTAAAACTGATTCCCTGGCTTCGTCACGCAGCAGAATAGTTTCTGCAAGGAAAAATGGTGCAATATTGTCCACTCGAATGACTCCTTCTGTAAGTAAGTCTTTCCGTCAATAGTAAGATTCATAGGTGATCGTTGAAATCTCGGTGAAACCGAGTGATATTATCTTGTAGGGTAATCAATGTGTAAAAAACGTTATTTGCAGTGCAGGACAAAGAGAAAAGACATATATTTTGAAGCATCTAGTGAAAACTTTCATCACTGATTTATTCTCGCCAAGTAATGAGTATTACTGACAGGAGACGTCAAATTGTCTCCATATTTTTAGATTTCCAGAAGACTTTTGACCCCGTACTTAACAAGTGACTTCTAATCAAATTTCCAGTTGCGCGGTTGGATTTGGGTTTTTCTGTCAGAAAGGTCACATTTCGTAGCAACTGATGGGAAGTCGTCGAATGAAACGGAAGTAATATCTGCCGTTCCGCAAGGAAGCGTTATAGGCCCTCTGCTGTACCCAATATACACTACTTGGCCAATAAAATCGCTACACCACAGACGCGAAATTTAACCGACAGGAAGAAGATGCTGTGGTATGCAAATGATTACTTTTCAGAGCATTCACACAATGTTGGCGCTGGTGGCGACACCTACAACGTGCTGACATGAGGAAAGTTTCCAACCGATTTCTCATACACAAACAGCAGCTGACGGGCGTTGTCTGGTGAAACGTTGTTGTGATGCCTCGTGTTAGGAGAAATGCGTACCATTACGTTTCCGACTTTGATAAAAGACGGATTGTAGCCTATCAGGATTGCGGTTTATCGTATCGCGACATTGATGCTCGCGTTGGTCGAGACAATGACTGTTAGCAGAATATGGAATCGGTGGGTTCAGGAGGGTAATACGGAACGCCGTGCTGAATCTCAACGGTCTCGAGATGAAAAGCATCTGATCCGAATGGCTGTAACGGATCGTGCAGCCGCGTCTCGATCCCTGAGTCAACAGATGGGGACGTTTGCAAGACAACAACTATCTGCACGAACAGTTCGACGACGTTTGCAGTAGCATGGACTATCAGCTCGGAGACCGTGGCTGCGGTTACCCATGACGGTGCATCACAGACAGGAGCGCCTGCGATGGTGTACTAACGACGAACCTGGGTACACGAATGGCAAAACGTCATTTTTTCGGATGGATCCAGGTTCTGTTTACAGCATCATGATAGTCGCATCCGTGTTCGGCGACATCGCGGTGAACGCACACTGGAAGCGTGTATTCGTCGTCGCCATACTGGCGTATCACCCGGCGTGATGGTATGGGGTGCCATTGGTTACACGTCTCGGTCACCTCTTGTTCGCATTGACGGCACTTTGAACAGTGAACGTTACTTTTCAGATGTGTTACGACCCATGGCTCTACCCTTCATTCGATCCCTGCGAAACCCTACATTTCAGCAGGATAATGCTGTGCGAAAACATTTTGTGGGCGCTCACCTACGCAGGGATGTATGAACGTCATAATAAAATAGAAGAAATCAGAGCCAGCACAGAAAGATTGAAATGTTCGTTTTTCCAGCGTGCTGTTTGAGAGTGGAACGGTAGAGAAACAGCTTGAAGGTGGTTTGATGAACCCTCTGCCAAGCACTTAATTGTGAACTGCAGAGTGATCATGGACATTCGCAAACAGTGGAAGCTACAACTATAACGAAATGTCATCCACAAGCTGGAATTAAATGAAGTACATGTCAGCCTCATAAAAAGTATTGTTACTTAAAAAACCTTGAGTGAGGAGAAGTTATTAAAAGTTGATTCTTCATGAATTGATGGAAGATTTGCTACGTTCTATAGCTAAGAGGTATCAATATTTCTTCTTTAAAATAACAACAACGCTTCCGTTTTCATCACTGTTTTATTCAGATGAATAACAGGGTGCGTTTCAGAAGCTGGGTCCAATCGTCGGGTGAGAGTTTGTATCTACATATCATGAATATGCGTGATGGTGCACCGAAGTCGCACCAGCATTTCGTCAGTACATGTCTGCTTTCTTATACTTTTCTGTGGTGTGGACTACATGAAAGAAAGATGAGGCTTTCAGTCCTTTGTATGCATCAACCTGTGCAGAGAGAGAAGATTGCGATGCATTGCACCCTACATTTGACAGCAATATGCAGACGGAACGTAGCAGCTGACACGCAACTCTCCACCGGCAAGCGGACAAAGTCATTTCCTGGCTAAGGTGCCAACAGAACGGCTTCATATGACTAGATACGGTTCCACAAAATTAATTCCAGAGAAAAATGCATTACCCTGTTCACTGTACATCGATTTGTCCCCGAACTTCGTTGTAAACATTTGCTTTGCCAGAAATTTTGTGATGTCCAGCACACTTGCGGTAGCTACAGTATCATACAGTAGAGCTACAAGACACGTGAAGGTAGGAAAAAAATTGCAAATGTTAGAATTCTGAGAATTATGTTTGTTCATTAGTTAACACTGTACTGTCCAGTTCTACAACACAACATTAGCGTCGAGAAAGTGCTTCTCCAGTGAGATACGAAAATAAACAATGTTTACATACGATTATATACACTATAGCTTTGTTATAACGTCTGGCCATACAAAACGGATAGCATCCCTCCCCCCCTCCAACAGTATTTTGTTGTCTATTGATTATTTCCGGAAAATACTGCTTTTCCTCTTTCGCATAATGTGGGTTTCTATTCTTTTATGTAATGACACAGCATTTTCGTGAAGATATGAAGACAAATCTGTCCCATCCTGCAGTGATCAAGTGTGTAAGTTATTTACACTCATGGAAATTGAAATAAGAACACCGTGAATTCATTGTCCCAGGAAGGGGAAACTTTATTGACACATTCCTGGGGTCAGATACATCACATGATCACACTGACAGAACCACAGGCACATAGACACAGGCCACAGAGCATGCACAATGTCTGCACTAGTACAATGTATATCCACCTTTCGCAGCAATGCAGGCTGCTATTCTCCCATGGAGACGATGGTAGAGATGCTGGATGTAGTCCTGTGGAACGGCTTGCCATGTCATTTCCACCTGGCGCCTCAGTTGGACCAGCGTTCGTGCTGGACGTGCAGACCGCGTGAGACGACGCTTCATCCAGTCCCAAACATGCTCAATGGGGGACAGATCCGGAGATCTTGCTGGCCAGGGTAGTTGACTTACACCTTCTAGAGCACGTTGGGTGGCACGGGATACATGCGGAAGTGCATTGTCCTGTTGGAACAGCAAGTTCCCTTGCCGGTCTAGGAATGGTAGAACGATGGGTTCGATGACGGTTTGGAGGTACCGTGCACTATTCAGTGTCCCCTCGACGATCACCAGTGGTGTACGGCCAGTGTAGGAGATCGCTCCCCACACCATGATGCCGCGTGTTGGCCCTGTGTGCCTGGTCGTATGCAGTCCTGATTGTGGCGCTCACCTGCACGGCGCCAAACACGCATACGACCATCATTGGCACCAAGGCAGAAGCGACTCTCATCACTGAAGACGACACGTCTCCATTTGTCCCTCCATTCACGCCTGTCGCGACATCACTGGAGGCGGGCTGCACGATGTTGGGGCGTGAGCGGAAGACGGCCTAACGGTGTGCGGGACCGTAGCCCATCTTCATGGAGACGGTTGCGAATGGTCCTCGCCGATACCCCAGGAGCAACAGTGTCCCTAATTTGCTGGGAAGTGGCGGTGCGGTCCCCTACGGCACTGCGTAGGATCCTACGGTCTTGGCGTGCATCCGTGCGTCGCTGCGGTCCGGTCCCAGGTCGACGGGCACGTGCACCTTCCGCCGACCACTGGCGACAACATCGATGTACTGTGGAGACCTCACGCCCCACGTGTTGAGCAATTCGGCGGTACGTCCACCCGGCCTCCCGCATGCCCACTATACGCCCTCGCTCAAAGTCCGTCAACTGCGCATACGGTTCACGTCCACGCTGTCGCGGCATGCTACCAGTGTTAAAGACTGCGATGGAGCTCCGTATGCCACGGCAAACTGGCTGACACTGACGGCGGCGGTGCACAAATGCTGCGCAGCTAGCGCCATTCGACGGCCAACACCGCGGTTCCTGGTGTGTCCGCTGTGCCGTGCGTGTGATCATTGCATGTACAGCCCTCTCGCAGTGTCCGGAGCAAGTATGGTGGGTCTGACACACCGGTCCATTTCCAGGAGTGTATTTGTTTATTCTTCATAATTACAGCCTATTATGTAAAAGGCTAAAATAGACTACACAAATCACTTTTCATTGGATAGTTGTGTATTGATTTCTAATACTTAATTTTTTTTAAATAGAGAGGTTTTTTAAAATTAAGAGAGAGATTTTTAAAAAAAACTAAAACTACTTCTACTACTACAAAGCTACCTTAAACCCTTAACCAATTACCCCGCTACTGATCTACTAGAAACACTACAGACTTTGTTTTTTTGTTCGTTCATTTATTTTCGTGCATTTAACTTGTACGTGGTTGTTTCCGCTACCGGACCCGCACTCATAGTACCCCTGTCGACGGCCATAGCCTGTTGGATTCCTTGGGCGTCGGGCAGCATGTCACCAGCGTTCTCACTGTTGCGAGTAATTCCACCCACCACTATTACTTCTTGAAGTCCACACTTCCATGACCACTTGCACCAACGCAATATAGATTCTTAGGAAACTATTTCATTCGGTAGAAGCTGACCTCAGTCATCTTCTCTCCATTTGCAGTGTATGTTGTCTAGCCTGGGCGGAAGCATGATGACTCATGCTTGAATGCCTCGTGAAGTCTTCCTTGGCCTTCCTGGATACTGCGGCTGCAGTATTGTTCAAGATGCGCCAGGTCGACTCACCCCTTAGTGCTGCTTTAGGATCCCACATTCTAAATACCTGACGTCCGTTACCCTCTGCATTTTCATAGAGCGCACAGTGCCGCAATGTGTGTCCTGGTGTGGCCACACTGCCGCAGGCATCATTCGGGGTAATGCGGTAGCCGCCCTTTGATCTTAGTACCACGCCTCATTGAACTCTTCTCACGACTGAGGCTGGCTTCGCTAGCTGCGGTCTATGAGCTCAGACGCTCGCACCATGTCCTACGACTGATGCTAATATAGATTGATAGTATGATTGTCTTCAAGGGAAGCCGAAATGGCCTATTTACATTAATAGTTTTCTTCATTACGTTACTATCTTTCCTGCCTGCTTCATCTACATGATGTACAAAGTTACGACGTTCGTCCAGAAATACTATAACGTTGTTGCTTTAGTTTTCTTTGTAAGCGGTACTGATAGACAATAAAAGCGGGTTAAAAGCTGTGAGCTGTCTGGGGAAGTTAACCTTGCGTTACTGAGCAACTGCGTTACTGAGCAGCTTACCAAATTCCCAACCAGACTAACATTAATTATAATCTTTTAATAGTCATACGACAACCGGTGATATGTATATAAAAAAGAGAATTTAAAAAAAAATCTGTTTATATTTGGAAATTTATTTTAACATTGATCATTGAAATTTCAGCATATTAAACGTGAGTCATAACTAAGCTCGTGCCTTACTTAGGACTGTGAAAATGTTAGTTTGTAATCTTACGGAACACATCAAATATGGAGCCAAGATTGGGAGACTGCATACAACACTGCATTCATAAAATAACACACGAAGAACGTTGAAACATATGCAAGAGGAAATTAACCACAACCAACCAATTCAATTTTCACCCAAAGAAATTTCGTTCGTAGCACAGTCCTGCCTGTCAGGTAATTACCACACACTGGTTTACTAAATTCATACTAACTCTCTGTGACATCTTCCCAAAAAGAATAGCTGAGGGCTACTTTGATGATTACACCACATGCTTCACATGGTCAACTTGGTTTACACAAAGCGTGTAACTCCACAATAATTTTGATAATTAAAATAAATTAGATCGAAAAGTAATTTACAAAAGAGAAATCTCGAACTGGTTACTAACGTCTAACTATTAACCTGATCGGTCAAACAATTATATAAGCACGTGGTAGTGGTCTCACAAAGTACACCCCACGTGGGTTGAACATAAAGAAAAGTTGCTATATTGAAAAATATTGTCAAGACGAGATGTTATAATCTCACGCACACTCGCATTTAAGATTGATGATCTTAGTTAGAGTTACTGATCAACACGTGGTTCCACTTTACTCACAAAGTAGTAACAAAGCAACTACCGGAAGATATTCTGAACTTCACACGCGAATTACACTGCGTTGCAATTTAAGATAACATTAGATATTTTAGAGCTAAACCTGAAATAAAGGTGATTAAATTTTCAGTTAGGCTGAACTTAAGAAATCCATTGTCCTACGGACTTGGTAGACACGCGCTTAGCCGGAGATCTTACCACTTCAGACGCTCGCCACAGACAGACTGCCCTGGTCCCTTCCTGAGGGGTGGCTCACAAATACAAACGGAAGTGGCAGGAGGGGCATCTTCCTACACCAACATGACAAAGGACGGACAGAACCATACTAAGGATAGAAACCTCTTTGCTTTTAGAAAGCGTAGCTACCTGTTCCGACGTTGGTCCTACTGTTCTCTAGCAGACAGGCTTGTCTGCTAGCCTCAAGCATGCAACTAGAAATACATTTCCTCATTCATCCTCTCACACAGAAGGGAAGGGGGATGACCGTATCTTATCATATACAGTATATAAAAGAAAGCGGATGTAGGTTCCGTATGAGACTCTGTGACATGAATTACATATAAACTGTGTTTTAAGGTGTAGTAGTGTGACAGATCGTTCTTGTTTATGTGTAAAAGTAACACGTTCCACTACTCAGTCTCCTCCCAGATAGTCAGAAACGCCACAGTAAATTTAGAAGAGGAATTTATGCCGTAAATGACAACAGATTTAAGAAATTAACATGAAAGGAATCCAACAGAGACCTTTCAATACCTCTAGAAATTTCGTTATTGCGCTTCTCCTAGTCGTTACATCATTTAATTTTATTTCATGGTTTCTTATTAGGTTCCTTTTCAGCAGGAGGTACGTTGTTTTGCGAGGTGCTAGTGACAGGGTAACACTTCGAAACCAGCCCTCAAGTTCGCGGAGGGCAGCATTACATTTGTCTTCGATAACTCTTCCGGAGCCACCGCTTACAACGAACAGTACGTCATCTGGAAATGCCACCCACAAGGCGGCTTATGTTACGTCTGTCATCTAACTTCTGTAGCATGGGCTCCAGTACTGCATCCGGAAACTCAGGCACCACACACTGATCTCTGCGGACGGCCTTTTGGTATTGTCTGCATCGTTTTCTTTCCTGGGAGTGTTAATGAAGCATGTCGCCGGTGGCAATAATCTCTCAGGCAATTATACAGCGCTTCTTGACACTCCAAATCTCTAAGGCGACCAAAGAATGACGGCCACCACAGGGTATCGAAGGCGGCAGCCATATCAATCATCGTCGCTAAAGCGTACGCAGAATGAGTATCTGTCGCTATCGAAAGCACCTTATTAGCTGCGTCTTCGATTTATTAGCCTCTTCTAAACCCGTACTGCTGAGGGCACACTCAATGTAGCAGTCTGTGATCTTGGAATCTTTTGCATAATAGTTTTTCAAATATCTAGCCGAAAACATTCAAAAGCCAAATTGGTCAGTATGATTTGGGTATCACACATCCTTATCTTGCACTTTCCTAATTATTACCACTTCGACGTTCCTCCACGGTGCAGGGACCCGTCCGTGCTAGAGACGCTCACTGTACAAATCGCCTAAGTAACTATCTAATTGGTCACATAAGACTTGTATTACTTCGGCAGGGATCCCGTCCAGGCTTGGAAAATTTTTTTCTTTTTCAGTCTTAAAATTATATGCCTAATATCTTCTTGCGCGAAGGGGCTGTAATATTATTGGATTTCAGATACTTTGCATATGAGGTATTTGTCATCAAAGAAATGGACAGCCAACGAGCTGTAATTTGTAAAGATGCTAAGTATCACAGCGCGAGAGTAAAGCGACGAAAAATTTTTTTTAATGTACGCCTATTAGAAGACGCGCGTGCTGAGTTTAAATACTCTAAATAAACACTATGACGCACTGAGCGCAGATATTTGAAATCATTGCCGCAGCGGTTGATAGCAAGAAGCTGCGAAACAGAAGAAAGGACAATCTAACTTTTGTTAAGAAATATTCTAGAGACTTCATTAACCCTTGTACTTTTGGTCGCCGACATGTTAAGACGTACTACATAGTATTGCTACAAGTTGTATTTTTATTTTGTGTAAAAAGTATGTGTAAACGACGAACAAACGTGTCGGTAACTCGGGTGAGGATATAATGTATTTACGCACACGCAAGGACATTTAATTTTAAATAAGGAACGGACTGACAGAGCAGCGATTATTCGACTGCGCCATTCACAAAAGACACTGGACTCTTTAATGTTTTAATTTTTAATCTGTGACATGGCCAGTGTTTGGCTCACAAAATAATTTCTTTGTTGTAAGTATCACAATTTCTTCATTATTCAATCATTAGACTGATAATGCATTTTAGTGAGTAATATATGTCCATATGTGGTTTAATTTATAGGTTCTGAAGAAGATTCCATTACTGGAATCGAAACCTAGGTAAACGAATAAAATTACCTTGCAACTGAAGGCTGAAAACATTGTTTATTTGCTGTACACTGGACTCGCATTCGGAAGGACGACGGTTCAATCTCGCATCCGGCCATCCTGATTTAGGTTTTCCGTGATTTCCCTAAATCACTCCAGGCAAATGCCGGGATGGTTCCTCTGAAAGGGCATGGCCGACTTCCTTCCCCGTCCTTCCCTAATCCGATGAGACCGATGACCACGCTGTCTGGTCTCCTTCCCCAAACCAACCAACCATCCATCCACAAAAGAAATATCAGATGTAAGTCATGCATTTATTGTGTATTTGTCAATGTCTAGTAGTTTAAAGCCAATTTATTCAAAATATATTAATATTTTACGATGGAGTAATTTTCTTCTTGTTCTTTTCTTTCACTAACCAAAAATGATGGTCAAATTGTATATGAGCTTTGTTAAAGGTTCGCTCTTTATTGCGGTGTTTCGATTGTATTTGGGAGACCACTAATGTGTTCAACTTCCGATCCGTTAATCTTTCTCTTACGAAATTCCACTAATTTGCTTTCATTTCCAATTTAATATTCAAATGCGTCCCTTAGGTATTATCATCGAAGATTCTGATTGCATGAAGGCAATCCAGGTGAAAAGTCAATTAAGAAAACCCCTTCGCGTAATCAATCCGTACGTCTCCTGAACACAATCGAGAACCGACGCATCGGTGATAAATTAATAATCTCTCTCTCTTTTCAAGTCGTACTGAGAAACGGCTACACAGGATAGCCGTAAGTACGCAATCTGGTGTTAGGTTTCATTTTGCCAGTAAATATTACCAATCAACAAGTACAGCATCACTATTATTAATAAGCAAGTTCCTAACGCCAGAGGGTACACAAGTTTATTGTTCCTATATTCTTCCCATAACATTTCCCGTAACCTCCGCTGATCATCTTTCTCCATCGTCAGGAAGTAGTGCTTCCATTAGCAGCGCAGTTGACTGTTCCCAACACAAGCACTGGTGTGTAACGTTTAGGTGGCAATAGGACTGAATTTGCGTTGTGTTCTTACGAACCGCCACGCTGGTTAAAGTAAGGAGTTAGTGCGACAGAAGCAGACGACTTACCGAGTTTCACTTGGTTTTCGAATGTGTGCGGCTGTAACGTGCTTCAGAAACGATGCTGACCAGACACTGAAGGATCTAGATGGTTAGCGGAGTAGAATGGAAATAAATAATTGTAACACAAATGACCTATGAATCGAAATTGGAATTGGTCTGACGTGTCGAATATCAATGCTGTCACTCTTCAGCATACAGCGTAAAATAGATTCCTTCGATACCTTCCTTTGTTATAGGAATTTGGAACTCATTGGGCAGCACAAAGGCTGGATTGCAAAAGCTCTCTGATGGAAGATAAATTTCCTTCACAGTAACCTCTTCCTATGTCTGTTATGTTCTATTAAACAACAAAAACTGTTAGTGAGTAATACTGACTGATTATTTCCTATGTAAGCTTATTTGTCCGTCGCTGACATAGAAAACCGCAAACCTTCTTTCCTCAACGTCTGGGCGAGCTGGGCAGTGACTAGAGTACATGTAAAGCTTACTGGGACACGGTAAATGCTAGCTACAATGAAGTTGATAATTCTATTGTAATACTGGCATTTCAATTTGATATCCCCCACAACTAATAAAATTTGCAAAAAAAAATGTGAATTTCTTTGACCACCCACACGCTCCTGAGAATGGCACACTAACAATTTGAAATAACGCGCCCCTATTACCGGCAGTTACGTTTATAAATACTCATCACCTCTCAAGGATAACTACCAGATCAAGAATATTAGGTAAGTTGTTGGAAGTGGTTAAACGTTGGTGAAAATCTCGCTTCTGAGCACGCAAAGAGCTCTAATCGCAGAACTCTGCACAGAACACGCCTTGGTGCAGTGCTGCGATACAGACCGTATATCTCCCTTCGAAGACGATGGCCAAGACGCCGTCTCCAACTCCGTACCACTCGATGGCTGAAGGCGAAGATCTCTCTCTCCACAATTCTCCCGTCACCCACGCGTATGAAAACGCGGCGGAAGGACACTCGCTTTCGGCCATTGTCGAACGCTCTATCATCACCGAAATCCCTCCAACGGTATTTCTGAGATCTACCCAATGATCGAGTAGGTCATAATGCCCCTAGGCAAACGAAATTCCCGTCTTCGCCACGTGTTCCCCAGCACAGGTAGCTCCGGATGCCGGGCTATCCCCAAAAGCTTCGTATTGTCCCGCGTTTCCGGTGACCACTACCTGCCGCCCACGGCGGCCCGGAGAGCTACGGCCATCCGCAGACTTTATATTCCACAATTCTCAACTTCCGACACCTTTCACCAAGGCTTTAAGTTAGTGGCTCAATCAGGTAGACATGCAGGGAACACTGCTCGAGAGTACCTTGTATTTATCATAATTCAATAGTGTCATGATCTGATGCCCTTGCCAGTCCCTTTGTTATTAATACTAATGTTCGTAAGCTAACGTGTAAGTGCCCATGTCCTGGCACCTTACACCTGTTGTAAATAGGATGTGAAGCTTTACACAACACTGTAGTGGAAGTATACAGTTCAAGGAGAAATAAGCTCTGCCGACCAGTGACGGACTATGTTTCTGGTCAACTTCTCTCTCAACACACTTACGGTAAATACACGAAACCGACTACATTCAATGTGAGCTGATTCAATTCCGAACACGCGATTCTGTAATGCCTGCTAAATAACAATCTTCGATATTACAGACTTTTCATTGGACAAAATGTGTCTAGCAGCCGCAAATTTTCTTACGATCAAAATGGCTCAAATGGCTCTAAGCACTATGAGAATTAACATCTGAGACTTAGAACTACTTAAACCTAACTAACCTAAGGATATCACACACATCCATGCCCGAGGCAGGATTCGAACCTGCGACCGCAGGAGCAGTGCAGTTCCGGACTGAAGCGCCTAGAACCGTTTATTTGCTTGCGTCTCGGAATAGTTAGACACATATGAAATATCGACATCGTATACAGAATTCAGTAGTATCCTTCTGCTCACTTTTGTCACTTTTTATGTTTTGAAATGTATGACGTACAGTCAGAATTTCCGAAAGATAATTTGGTCACACTTGCTGTAGGGATACCGTACCTGTAGGCTTCTCATAAATTCTTGGGTTGTAGTAACGGGACCAAAATTTATTGTTTCAGTCTCAGATTTTGAATAATTTGCTAAAATGTGCCACGTTGTCTTTAGGAAATTTTTTCAGTAACAATATCTCTATTGTTTGAGTTACGTCGCAAAATATTGAGAGCATGGGACTGAAATATACCCTAATTACTTTTGAATACATTATGGGAGTGACAGTGATCAATGTCTTACAAATATTTACTATTAAAAACAGTCTTGATCACGATTTATTTGTTAAAGTGAACGGTTTCGACAACTACTCTGGTCATATTCAGACTGTTGAGTAGGAACCTCTTTCTGCTGGAGAATCACTACTCATTCTAGTGATTCTCCAGCAGAAAGAGGTTCCTACTCAATTGTCTGAAGATGACCAGAGTAGTTGTCGAAACCGGTTACCTTAATAAATAAATCGTGATCAAGACTGTTTTTAATAGTAAATATTTGTAATATATCCAATTTGAAATAAGTTTCTGCAGATTATAAATCCCGCTAAAGTTGTCAAACATGAAATAAAGTCATTTCCTGAGAAATCAACAAGGGATTTAGAAGTTAATGCACGTACTACATAAAACCAGGAAGTTAAAGAAAAAATGGAAAACATAAATGGAATAGGAAAGTTTTCAAAGGGCAAAAAGTTGATTGCACTGATTTTCACTGAAAAGCATGGCGCTCATATATGGCAATTCAAGGATCGTTGTGAAATGCTGTAACGAAGATGTTTATGGAAACTGTTGTGGGTTGGCAGGAGAGCCAACACCGGTATACTAGAGGAAGCCGAAAGGCACGCGTTTTAGCTCACGCAGGCTGGCGTGAGGTCTGGAACAGGACAAGGAATTTAGACTTTAGAAAAACGGACTTAGCTGGTGGAATACTTAACTTCAATCCATAACTGGTGAACATCGCTCTTGACGGTACATTATTCATAATATCAATAGTAACTGGTAATGGCGCCTTGCTAGGTCGTAGCAATTGATGTAGCTGAAGGCTATGCTAACTATCGAACTATCGTCTCGGCAAATGGGAGCGTATTTTGTCAGTCAACCATCACTAGCAAAGTCGGTTGTACCACTGGGGCGAGTGCTAGGAAGTCTCTCTAGACCTGCCGTGTGGCGGCGCTCGGTCTGCAATCACTGATAGTGGCAACACGCGGGTCCGACGTATACTAACGGACCGCTGCCGATATAAAGGCTACCACCTAGAAAGTGTGGTGTCTGGCGGTGACACCACAGAAATAGTATTAAAAATTTACTGTAAATAATTGCCTAAAATGTCGCAGGATTGCGTGTCTTCTATAATGTAACCAACTTCAAAGTTCAGACTCAACAAAAGTGTGAAAAGAAAAGTTTTCAGTAACCATGAAGCATCTATGATGTATTGTGTGGCCTTTGGATTGTATGGATATTTTAAAGAACGAGAATTATGAATACGAAAGAAGGAAGAGTTACTGGTCATAGGCGACTACGTCAAAGATGAAAGTGGTGATCAAAAAGTATCTGTGACGTGGACAATGAGTATGTGCATTTAATATTTTAGTCTGTCTAAGGATAAATGAATATTAAAGTTGCGGCACCGGAACGTAGAAAGGCAGAAGAACTAGGTCCTTGTGTGACAAATAGTTAATTTAGTACATATTATAGATGAAATATCGATGATTTTCAGACTCTTTTCGATTTGAAGCAGTATAAAGCGATTTTGTGGTGTCGCCGCAGCCTTGTTCATGAAAAAAGAAACTCAGCAGTACGTGAGACTGTAGTATACAAACGCCCTTGAGTTTATCTCCTCATCGTTTTAATCCACTTCATTTCACATATCGAATACAAATTGTTGAGATGCGTATACAAAATCGACAGTACTTTTGAGCTAAACATATCTGAACCAGCGAATTATTTACAGCCTGAATCTGCATGGCGCTTACAAGCGAAATGTAAGTCATACCATCCTCACGTGACTTCTGTGTGGAGGGCAAAAATTTTGATCTGCGCATCTGAATGCTCACTTCATAGTTATTGCTAGGACATTTTGTAGGCACGTGATGATGGCCAATGTGGTGTCACCGCCAGACACTACACTTGCTAGGTGGTAGCCTTTAAATCGGCAGCGGTCCGTTAGTATACGTAGGACCCGCGTGTCGCCACTATCAGTGATTGCAGACCGAGCGCCGCCACACGGCAGGTCTAGTCTAGAGAGACTCCCCAGCACTCGCCCCAGTTGTACAGCCGACTTTGCTAGCGATGGTTCACTGTCTAGATACGTTCTCATTTGCAGAGACGACAGTTTAGCACAGCCTTCAGCTACGTCATTTTCTACGACCTAGCAAGGCGCCATATTCAGTTACTATAAACTGAACAGTTAATATTGTGTATCATGTACCGTCAAGAGCGACGTTCTTCATCAATGGATTAAAGTTAAGTATCAAACTAATTACGTCCGCTTTCTGAATTCTCATTCCTTGTCATGTTCCAGACCTCACGTCAGTATAGTTCTTCCCTCCTCACGCCAGCGTGCGTGAGTTAAAACGCGTGCATTTCGGCCTCCACTAGTAACACGGTGTTGGTTCTTCTGCCAACACAACAGCCAAAGCACCCAGAAACCGGTTTTTGATTAAATACATAATAATTACAGAACATCTACATCCATACGCTGCAAACCACTGTGAACTGCACGACAGGTATTACCACCTTTTTGTATGGAAAGCGGGAAGAATAATTGCTTAAATCCCTCTGAAAGCGAAATGTAATTAATCTATTGATCACTACGGGAGAGACACGTGAAAGGTGGGTTACACGTGAAAGGAACTAATGGAAGGAATGGACTCCACATACCATTCACTGCCCTTTAAATATATTTTCCTTTACTGAATTATTGAAAGATTACAACACCTGCGACAATTTTAAAAGTAATAAACAGTAAATAAGCAGAAAACTCGTATGATTCTTCACTGTATGTGAGTGTAGTTGGGAAAATATTATAAGTGGAGCCACACTTTTAAATTATCAATAAACAGTTCTTATGCAAACAGTTAAAAAAGACTTCTTAGTATACCCCAACATAAGAACAATGTTTTAAGAGGTGCCACTGTTTATAAGAAATAGCAAAACAGTTAGTAAGCAGACAGCTCATATAATTTCCTAGTATTCAACTGTCTAAGAATTTTATAAAATGACAAAAGCAATTACTAACCGAGCAGCTGAAATACTAATTTGCTATGTACCAGTTCAAGCCACAATTGTGTTTCGAGAACACTTCTGTACTTGAATACGAACTGTTGAAACCTAAATAAAGGGAAAAGCAGAAACCAAGAAGCACATACAAAATTACTTAAGTTAAGAGGCAAGGACGCCGACCTTTGGCTCCTTAGGGGCAAATTAATTCCAAATCGCCTCTGCAATCAGAACTTAAGCAAATTTTCCACGCCCCAAGTAACATACATATCTCCACAGAACAGGCAATCGTAATCCACACTTTCGAGGCACGATCGCGAATCAGAGCAGAAATCGATAAGGGACAGAACCGGTACGTCTCGACCTCCCCCACTTAAACATAAAGGTGCCCTGGCAGGGAATCGGTACCTTGGGGAGAAGGTTAGGACGAATCTAACTAGCCTCCTTAACCTGACTAAGGTGTACTTTCGAGATTCTCCCTTGTGGACTGGACTCAGAAACCTTAAGGTGTTACAAGGACCTATAAAACGGTCAACAAGTTTACTGGAAGTCATTGCTACAGCCTTACCCCACCATTAAACCTACACATGAACACTTGGTCTCCCTTTTGAACGCGCCCCTCCTATGACTGTACAAAAGTGCCTGACGCCTATGTGCGAGCTCAATGTTGCATCGCTCTTTCCCAGTTATCTTAGTCGGTCTGAGGGGTACCTCGCTCAAAGAGCAACTCATCAGTGGTCCAAAGGTTAGCCAAATGAGAGTTGATCACATAGGTGAGGATTAGTGAGACCGGAGTGGCCTTAATAGCTTCATGATGAGCAGTATTAAATGCCAGATTTAACCAGGTAAGGCCCTACCGCTTTAGAGACTTAGCACGAAATATTATCTATGTGGTCTTCAAATTTCTGTTCATGCACTAAGCAAATGAAAATTTGGGGGTTGTAAGGAGCATTAGTTTACGTCTGATCCCATAACTGAATTGCTCTCCACTTGGTTATTGCATATCAAATATTTTTATGGCCAACTTTGAGCAAGAATTCATGACAAAATTCTTTCAACATGCTAGAAGATTAATTTTATGGAATGGATTAGCTAACGAAGTTTTCATGTTAAATAATGGTAATAATACTGAAAGTGACCAGTTTTTCGGGATCTAAATAGTCTGAACGAAAAGATACAGTTTACTGGAAAGTGCGCTGAGAATGTCACTTAATCGTTTTTTGACTTCTAAGTGATTGTAAAAAACTGGAATATGGGCTTCGATATTTACCGAAAGCCAACTACGGTAGATCTTGTCATAAGCAGGCAGTCATGTGACACAATGAAATATAAATCCGCAACATTCCGAGCCAAGTTAAACCGTTTGTATGAAGTACCCCTTACCAGACAAGCTAAAGTGGCTGAATGTGAGGTTATATAGTATAAAGCGTAGGTTACGATCTAGAACCTGTTAAGGCTATTAATAGAAGTATACCCAAAAAGGAGGACATGCAGCTCTACTGTATGATTAAATGATGATGGCGTCTTCTTGGGTAAAATATTCCGGAGGTAAAATAGTCCCCTATTCGGATCTCCGGGCGGGGATTACTCAGGAGGACGTCGTTATCAGGAGAAAGAAAACTGGCGTTCTACGGATCGGAGCGTGGAATGTCAGATCCCTTAATCGGGCAGGTAGGTTAGAAAATTTAAAAAGGGAAATGGATAGGTTAAAGTTAGATATAGTGGGAATTAGTGAAGTTCGGTGGCAGGAGGAACAAGACTTTTGGTCAGGTGATTACAGGGTTATAAATACAAAATCAAATAGGGGTAATGCAGGAGTAGGTTTAATAATGAATAAAAAAATAGGAGTGCGGGTTAGCTACTACAAACAGCATAGTGAACGCATTATTGTGGCCAAGATAGACACAAAGCCCATGCCTACTTCAGTAGTACAAGTTTATATGCCAACTACCTCTGCAGATGATGAAGAAATAGATGAAATGTATGACGAGATAAAAGAAATTATTCAGGTAGTGAAGGGAGACGAAAATTTAATAGTCATGGGTGACTGGAATTCGTCAGTAGGAAAAGGGAGAGAAGGAAACATAGTAGGTGAATATGGATTGGGGGGAAGGAATGAAAGAGGAAGCCGCCTTGTAGACTTTTGCACAGAGCATAACTTAATTATAGCCAACACTTGGTTCAAGAATCATAAAAGAAGGTTGTATACCTGGAAGAATCCTGGAGATACTAAAAGTAATCAGATAGATTATATAATGGTAAGACAGAGATTTAGGAACCAGGTTTTAAATTGTAAGACATTTCCTGGGGCAGATGTGGATTCTGACCACAATCTATTGGTTATGAACTGCAGATTGAAACTAAAGAAACTGCAAAAAGGTGGGAATTTAAGGAGATGGGACCTGGATAAACTGAAAGAACCAGAGGTTGTAGAGAGTTTCAGGGAGAGCATTAGGGAACAATTGACAGGAATGGGGGAAAGAAATACAGTAGAATAAGAATGGGTAGCTCTGAGGGATGAAGTAGTGAAGGCAGCAGAGGATCAAGTAGGTAAAAAGACGAGGGCTAATAGAAATCCTTGGGTAACAGAAGAAATATTGAATTTAATTGATGAAAGGAGAAAATATAAAAATGCAGTAAATGAAGCAGGCAAAAAGGAATACAAACGTCTCAAAAATGAGATCGACAAGAAGTGCAAAATGGCTAACCAGGGATGGCTAGAGGACAAATGCAAGGATGTAGAGGCTTGTCTCACTAGGGGTAAGATAGATACTGCCTACAGGAAAATTAAAGAGACCTTTGGAGAGAAGAGAACCACTTGTATGAATATCAAGAGCTCAGATGGCAACCCAGTTATAAGCAAAGAAGGGAAGGCAGAAAGGTGGAAGGAGTATATAGAGGGTTTCTACAAGGGCGATGTACTTGAGGACAATATTATGGAAATGGAAGAGGATGTAGATGAAGACGAAATGGGAGATGAGATACTGCGTGAAGAGTTTGACAGAACACTGAAAGACCTGAGTCGAAACAAGGCCCCGGGAGTAGACAACATTCCATTTGAACTACTGATGGCCTCGGGAGAGCCAGTCATGACAAAACTCTACCATCTGGTGAGCACGATGTATGAGACAGGCGAAATACCCTCAGACTTTAAGAAGAATATAATAATTCCAATCTCAAAGAAAGCAGGTGTTGACAGATGTGAAAATTACCGAACTATCAGTTTAATAAGTCACAGCTGCAAAATACTAACGCGAATTCTTTACAGGCGAATGGAAAAACTGGTAGAAGCTGACCTCGGGGAAGATCAGTTTGGATTCCGTAGAAATGTTGGAACACGTGAGGCAATACTGACCGTACGACTTATCTTAGAAGAAAGATTAAGAAAAGGCAAACCTACGTTTCTAGCATTTGTAGACTTAGAGAAAGCTTTTGACAATGTTAACTGGAATACTCTCGTTCAAATTCTGAAGGTGGCAGTGGTAAAATACAGGGAGCGAAAGGCTATTTACAATTTGTACAGAAACCAGATGGCAGTTATAAGAGTCGAGGGGCATGAAAGGGAAGCAGTGGTTGGGAAAGGAGTAAGACAGGGTTGTAGCCTCTCCTCGATGTTATTCAATCTGTATATTGAGCAAGCAGTAAAGGAAACAAAAGAAAAATTCGGAGTAGGTATTAAAATTCATGGAGAAGAAGTAAAAACTTTGAGGTTCGCCGATGACATTGTAATTCTGTCAGAGACAGCAAAGGACTTGGAAGAGCAGTTGAACGGAATGGACAGTGTCTTGAAAGGAGGATATAAGATGAACATCAACAAAAGCATAACGAGGATAATGGAATGTAGTCAAATTAAGTCGGGTGATGCTGAGGGAATTAGATTAGGAAATGAGACACTTAAAGTAATAAAGGAGTTTTGCTATTTAGGGAGTAAAATAACCGATGATGGTCGAAGTAGAGAGGATATAAAATGTAGACTGGCAATGGCAAGGAAAGCGTTTCTCAAGAAGAGAAATTTGTTAACATCGAGTATAGATTTAAGTGTCAGAAAGTCGTTCGTGAAAGTATTTGTATGGAGTGTAGCCATGTATGGAAGTGAGACATGGACGATAACTAGTTTGGACAAGAAGAGAATAGAAGCTTTCGAAATGTGGTGCTACAGAAGAATGCTGAAGATTAGATGGGTAGATCACGTAACTAATGAGGAGGTATTGAATAGGATTGGGGAGAAGAGAAGTTTGTGGCACAACTTAACTAGAAGAAGGGATCGGTTGGTAGGACATGTTTTGAGGCATCAAGGGATCACAAATTTAGCATTGGAGGGCAGTGTGGAGGGTAAAAATCGTAGAGGAAGACCAAGAGATGAATACACTAAGCAGATTCAGAAGGATGTAGGTTGCAGTAGATACTGGGAGATGAAGAAACTTGCACAGGATTGAGTAGCATGGAGAGCTGCATCAAACCAGTCTCAGGACTGAAGACCACAACAACAACCCAAAAAGGAAAATTTTCCTTCCCATAGCGGATTAGAGGCAGATTTTATAACACTTAGACCAGCCAATCAGCCAAAGGAATGCTCTAATTTTCTGTAGAATACCATATCTGGATGCAATATCCGAAAAACCTGGCAGACGTATGAGATCCAAAAACGTTATTCCAGAGTATCCTAAATGTTTAGATCCAGGCAGAAAACTCACACACAAGGAAACAACTGTGGTGAATAAATATAATGAAGCGGGTGTATACTGACTTACATTGAGCAATTGCCCTATGAAATAGGAAAAGCCGATAGGGCATTTCGAATAAGATTTCAGGAACACCTAAACATAAATAAATCGCAATCTGCATTAACAGCGCACTTACGCGATGACGGCCACAGCATCACAAGCCAGTCAGAAGATTTAAAAATACTTCACAAAAAAGAAAAAAATCAACATTCTGAATATATTAGAGGAAGTGGAAATTTTTAGACGTAAGAAAGAAAACGCTCAGTTCACGCTGAATAACCAGATGGAGTTAAAGCATCTTAGCATTCTTACTAATTTTGAATGTTTGTATGATTACATGCTATTACGTAATAAAATTGTATACTATTCTCGCTTGCAAAGGTGGCGACCTAGCGCACCTTGCCGTAAGTATATGATGTCACACTGTCCACATGGATAGCTTCCGTTCCGCCAGCCAGTTAATCTCTCTTTGTCGTTCGTGTGGGCCGCTTTTGCCTTGCCCTCCACTGATCTGAGTTGCTGTCACACTTTCGAGGGGGACATCTGCTGGTGCTAAAATTAGCCCGCCACCCCTGCCCCCAGGGGATGGGGCGGGACGCAACTTTAAAATTTCAAATGGGAACTCCCATTTTTTATTGCATAAGAAACTACGTACATTTTGCTTTCAACATTTGTTTTGATTCTTGGTAGTTGGCGCTGTAATTCAAGAAAATCCATGTTCCCGTTTTTGTGTGGAAATGGTTTGCAGATAAATAAAAATTACTAAATTACTTCATAAATTATGATTCGCTAAAACTAAAATTTTCTCTCTCTCCCCATAGGTTGGGGTTTGAGAGAGAGGAATTAGAGTTTTACAATTGTTGACCCAAACATAATTTTTTTAGTTTTAGCGCCTACAGATGTCCCCTTCGAAAATAAGCAGCTTTGGATTCTACATTTTATTTCGTTAGAAGCTTAATTTTCGAGTTATTCTGGTTTGTCAACTTAAAATTTACACTCTGTATAATGGACCTTAAACCAGAAGGCAGAAAAGCGGACTATCCAACGAGCAATCCTGCCACTTTTTCTGGGGTGGGCCAGAACCCAGTTCAATGCCTGGTTATCGGTCTCCTGGTCTCTAGCGCGAACAAAGAGAACTACTAAGGCTTTTCCTTCGTATACTGAATATTTTAATTCAGCGGGAGATAGGCTATGAGATGCATAGGAAACTGGACGTCGGTTTCCTTCATATTCCTAGAGCAAGACCGACACCACGCCAGAATTGGAGGCGTCTATTGGGACAGTGAAAGACTTGCCAAAGTGAGAAACTGCTAACACTGGAGGAGATTAGTAAGTGATAATTTAATTGACCCAAAGGACGTTTGCTGCTTTCTCCCCCAGCCCCCGTCCAATGAAGGATTTGCCTTTCTTGCAGAAGCTATTTAAAGGAGCGGCCAAGTGGGCAAAATTTGGAATTGATTTTCCAAAAAACTTTGCCATCCCTATAAATCTTGCTACACCCTTCTTGCTCTTTGGTTGGGGAAAGTCACACAAAGGACGTGTCTGCTCCTGATCAGTGTTAACTCCCGCAGTTGAAACTTGCTGACCCGAAAAAGATATACAACGACGAGCTAGGCTTGACGGTAAGTTCTTCAAGATGTTGCAGGTTTTCCACGAACGTGGCACTGCACACCACTATATCATCAAGGTAGTTATAAACTGATTTGAACTTGAGATCACCTAAGTCGTGGCCCAGAACAAAAGGTGACACATCTGCGCCAGTAGACACGCCGGAAGGAACTTCATTGAACTCAAAAGGATTCCAATCTGCACAAAAGGCGGTTATCGGTTTTGAATCTTCATTCAAGAGTATATGGTGGTTGGCTTGATTCAGATCGAGTATGGAGAAATAACAGGCACCCATAAACCAGGTGAAGCAATTATGAAGGTCAGGCAATGAAACTGAATCAAGGATGGGGTGTCTGATCGAGGGCCCTAAGATCTACAGCTGGACAGAAATCGCCCCTTGGCCCTTAAGGAACAAGGTTCAAATGACTCTGAGCACTATGGGACTTAACTTCTTTAGTCATCAGTCCCCTAGAACTTCGAACTACTTAAACCTAACTAACCTAAGGACATCACACACATCCATGCCCGAGGCAGGATTCGAACCTGCGACCGTAGCGGTTCCAGACTGTAGCGCCTAGAACCGCTTGGCCATTCCGGCCGGCTTAGGAACCAAGAAGATGGGTGGAGCATAACGAGAAAACGAAGTTCTAATGACCTCATCCCAGAGTATTTTATAAATTAGCCCAAGCAGAAACTTCATCTTGGGTGGAGATAGTTTATAAGGAGCCTGACGAACATGAATGTCATCAACCAGGCGAATCTTATATTTGATTTTATCAGTTTTATTAGTTTATTGATGAAGACATCGGGAAATCGGGACAACACGCTCAGCAGTTGTCTAGCCTCGCCACCTCCCAAATGATCAACCACAAAGTCAGATGTTTTCAACTGTATGTTACTAATGGGTTGAGAACGATGAAGACAAGACAGGGCTACCCTTTTCTTAGGGCAGAATTTTAAATAAAAGTCACGAGCTCAATAATCAAGAAACAACTAGGTACTTCCACTAAAACCCCAGAATCAGGTTCGCAGACAAATTATTGGCGACAAAATTAACATAAAATTCAATATTGTAAATTTGCCCTCGAACTCCTCAGCCAGAGGTAACTCTTGCCCATTAACCACACGACATCTCTAAGACAGGTGGCACAAAGTTGGCAGTCTACACAAATTCCTCAATTCCATGTACCAATTACAATCAAATGAACTGATCCACTGGAGCCCAAAAGAGTGCATACGGGATCACTATTCAAGTGTGCACACACGCAGGGAAGGATCAGATTTCGCAATGCTGTAACGTAGGAGTAGCCCTTAACAGAACACGGGGTACACTTTCCCTTTGGTGACTGGTGGCATCAGTTTGGACGCAGACCCCACTTCACGGAACATGACCCCACGAAATGCCTGCTATCTCCACCCCTGAAACAAACCTTGGGTCCCCCAACGCAAGGCTTGCAGCCACCTGTTGACTCCTCTAAGATAAAATAACTACTTCACTGCCCACCTCCCGTTGCTCATCAGCAAACCTTAACCCTTCCGTTTCGGCAACCGAAGTGTCTAATTCCGTAAATGTTGTAGATTTACTGGGAAAGATTCCCAGTAATCGATTCACGGGATTCATACCTTCTCATATAGTCTTGACAACATCACTTTCGGCTGCATTCAACTCCAAGGCCAACACCGCAATGCGGATCTGATCAGTGTAATTAGGTGAGGTCTCGTGATGATAATGCACACGCCAGAAATTCTTGCAGTCCAACTCATGTCTAAGCCCGAATGACAACTGTAACTCAATAATGCACTGCCGCCCGGAGTGGCCGTGCGGTTCTAGGCGCTACAGTCTGGAGCCGAGCGACCGCTGCGGTCGCAGGTTCGAATCCTGCCTCGGGCATGGATGTGTGTGATGTCCTTAGGTTAGTTAGGTTTGATTAGTTCTAAGTTCTAGGTGACTGATGACCTCATAAGTTAAGTCGCATAGTGCTCAGAGCCATTTGAACCATTTGAACCAATAATGCGCTGTCTCAAACAACGAAGCAATCCCTCCACCTGCATAATCACAGAAAAATGCTTGCTTAATATACCTTGGGTTAATGAAAAAAAAAAAGCTGAAATATAATGCCGTGTGAAATGCACAGTGTATCAACATGAAATTCAAACCGAACCATCAATCATGACACTAATTCAACCTGTGCAACCAACTCAATAAAAAGTATGTTAATCCTCCATACCAAATGCAAAATGGGGGTAGGCAGGTTAGCAAAGGCATTAGCAAAGTCTCAGCAAAGGCCCCTCCCTCGTCACCCGCCCACCCACTACTCACACTCTCTAGCTTATCTAATGCGAGAAGACTGGAATCTACCTGTAAACCCGTAAACTGACTAAGCTATCAACGGCACCACTTTAGTAAAGTTTAAGGGACACCTGCTTTAGGTTGCTAAGTCGATTTACCCAAAGTGTAGCCTTCGCTTGGATCCTATACACTTGTTTGCGTGTAGGCCGACTATGTCGTAAGAACTTCACATTCTCCCGCAATCCTGCCAACCCCACTGAACTCTCACTAAGCACAGCACCTGACTCATCAATTGTAACTGGTTTGAGGTCCAAGGGTTTCCCTAAGGCGCCGCGCAAACGAGCAGCCAGCTCAGGTATGGCATCTCACCGGACTGTTGGCGATTTCTCACCTCATATAACAGCTGACATGAAATTTCCTGGCAGATTAAAACTGTGTGCCGGACCGAGACTCGAAATCGGGCCCTGAGAGGTCATGAGTCGTGCTTGGGTAGCTCAGATGGACGCCGGCACTGTAGCTCATCGTGTTCGGTTAGAGGTTTAGCTGCCCTCTGAAATAAAAAAAAAACTGAGTTAATGGATCAATGATAAACTTGAAGAAGCGTCATGGAACGTCCGCCCCGAACAAATACAAGGACCAACAATGAACAAAATGAGATAAAAAGAGTCGGTAGAGTACTAGCCCGCGAAAGGCAGAGTCCAGAATTCGAGTCTCGGTCCTGCTCACAGTTTCAATCTGCCAGGAAGTTTCATATCAGCGCACATTCCGCTGCAGAGTGAAAATCTCATTCTGGAAACATCCCCCAGGCTGTGGCTAAGCCATGTCTCCGCAGTATCCTTTCTTCCAGGAGTTCTGCAAGGTTCGCAGAAGAGCTTCTGTGAAGTTTGGAAGGTAGGAGACGAGGTACTGACGGAATTAAGGCTGTGAGGAGAGGTCGTGAGTGATACTTGGGTAGCTCAGTGGGTAGAGCACTTGTCCGCGAAAGGCAAAGGTCGCGAGTTTAAGTCTCGGTCCGGGCCACAGTTTTAATCTGCCAGTAAGTTTCAGATCAGCGAAAATCTCATTCTCATACAACAGCTGATCCTTCTTAAGATACCCTATCCCTGGCCTAGCCTTGCCACCATACTGACGACTGATACCTACAAAGTAGTGCGTAATCGAGCACACAAATGGAGACGATCAGCTCAAGTAAAGGATTAAGTCATAATGTTGCTGCAACATTTGCTTTCCATAAAAAAAACACGCTCTGGGGTACCCAATGGAAAGACTGGAGCACCACAAAGCTGCTTCAGCATTCACTATCACAAGTAAACAGTAATTACGGAGACAATTCATACGACACTTTCATGTACACCATTTTAATAAGAGAAACATTCTAAGTGGTGCGACAATTTTAAATTACTCACGAACAGTTATTATGCAAACAGGCCGAAATGACTTGTTAGAGTTCCCCGGCTGAAGAAAAGTATTCTAACAGCTGCCACAATTTTAAAAAAAGAGTAAAACGGCTACTGTGCAGACACCTCATATAACTTCTTACTATTCACCAGCTTAAGAAAAATATTCCAACAGCTGTCAGAGTCTTCTAAAATAGCAAAAACAGTTATTAAGCAAGCAGCTGAAATGACACCTTAGTATTCACTGGTTTAAGAAAAATGCTGTCACAACTTTAATTAAAAAAACAGGAAAACAGTAGTAAGAGGATAGCTCATATAACTTCTTAGTATTCACCAGTTTAAGAATATATTCTAATAGCTATCGCAATTTTGTTTAAACAAGCAATCAGTTACTAACCCGGCAGCCGAAACACTAAGTTGCTATGTACCAACTCAAGCCACAATTGCGTATCAACAACACCCTTATACTTAAGTACACACAGATTCAAAGCAATTAAAGAAAAAGTCAGAAATCAAGAAACACGCTGTTAGATTACTTAACTTGGTTCTTTAGGGCAAATCAGTTTCAAATCGCCTCTGCAGTCAGAACTTGGACGATGTCCCATGAGCCGGCCAGTGTGGCCGTGCGGTTATAGGCGCTTCAGTCTGGAACCGCGTGACCGCTACGGTCGCAGGTTCGAATCCTGCCTCGGGCATGGATGTGTGTGATGCCTTAGGTTAGTTAGGTTTAAGTAGTTCTAAGTTCTAGGGGACTGATGACAACAGATGTTAAGTCCCATAGTGCTCAGAGCCATTTGAACCATTTTTTTTTATGTCCCATGCCCCTAATAACAGACAATGGTCTCCAGAACAGGCAGTCGTAGTCGATGCAAACCAGGCTCATTACCGTTTCCGGAAGCATTTGATTGTGTCCGCAAAACGCAAGTACATCAAGACACTAGCGCACACTGCCGAGGGACACCTCAAACTTCGGCAATCAACTGCGAAGTGGCCGTTTTATCTCTACGCTAGACCACGTCGACTCACACCCTTTCCACCTCCCTTCATTCTTTCCGCGACGGAGCACCGATGACGTGACCGGAAATACTCCTTAGTATCGAGGAACGAAGCCGAACCAGAGCAGAAATCGATAATGGACATAGCTGCCACGTTTCAATACGTAGAGGGCCATATAAGCGGAAGTCAAATAAACATGATATTAAAAAAATTATTCCAGGTGAGGGTAGAACTAGTGCTCTGGGAGTTCCATACCAACTTAATTTTCAATCTAGACAGTTAATCCACTCTAGGAATTGATCGTTTCAACGTTTTTTGCCTTTTATCGACATTAATACTAGCAGGATATCGGTCCCGGGAATTGCAAGACCTTCGAGAAAGTTTTACATCTGAATTCAGCTAACAAATCAAAAATGGACTGTGTTTTAGTGTGATATAATTACAAATTCTAGAATGAAATTTTCACTCTGCAGCAGAATGTGCGCTGATTTCAATCTTCCTGGAACATTAAAACTGTGTGGTGGACCGAGACTCGAACTCGAGACCTTTGCGTTTCGATAGCAAGTGCTCTACTAACTGAGCTACCCAAGCACGAATTACCTGTCCTCGCAGCTCCAAGTCCGCAGTACCGCGTCTCCTACTTTCCGAACCTCACAGAAGCTCTCCCGCGAAACATGCTGAACTAGTACTCTCAGAAGCAAGGATAGTGCGAAGATATGGCTTTGCCACAGCCTGGGTGATGTTTTTGGAATTAATTTTCACTCTACAGCGAAATGTGCGCTGATTTGAAATTTCCTGGCAAATTTGAAGTGTGTGGTGGACGAATACTCGAACTCGGGAACTTTGCCTTTAGCGGGTAAGTGCTCTACCAACTGAGCTCTTTCGCAGGAGAGCTTCTGTGGTACTGGAGGAATTCGAGCTGTGATGGCAGATCGTGAGTCTTGGTTGGTGTGGTGTCACCGCCAGACACCACACTTGCTAGGTGGTAGCCTTTAAATCGGCCGCGGTCCGCTAGTATACGTCGGACCCGCGTGTCGCCACTGTCAGTGATTGCAGACCGAGCGCCGCCACACGGCAGGTCTAGTGAGACGTCCTAGCACTCGCCCCAGTTGTACAGCCGACTTTGCTAGCGATGCTACACTGACAATTACGCTCTCATTTGCCGAGACGATAGTTAGCATAGCCTTCAGCTACGTCATTTGCTACGACCTATCAAGGCGCCATGACCAGTTTATATTGAGATTATATAATGTATCAACAAGAGCGATGTTCACCAATTGAGGATTAAAGTTAAGTATTCTACCAGTTACTCTTGTTTGGCTAGTCTTATTTCTCTGACCTGTTCCAGACCTCACGCCAGCCTGCGTGAGCTTAAACGCGTGCCTTTCGGCATCCTCGCATAGTGACTTGGCTGTCTTGCCAAGTCACAACAGTTGGGTAATTCAGTTGGTAGAAGAGCACTGGCCCGCGAAAGGCAAAGGTCCCGTTTTCGAGTCTCTGGCTGGACCAGAGTTATAACCTGCCTGGAAGTGTCAATTACAAATTATTATGTTTCCAGTTTTTACCTTTAATTGTACTGTGAAACGCTGCGTCTTGCCAAACTTCATCATTCTAGGTCAAGGGGAAGTATGCTTCAGGTTCCGGTTAGTGACTTAAGGAGTATCAGAATATGCGACATAAATTGCCGTATCTTTTGGCTGCATTGACTTAGCAGCTTCAGTTTCTTACAACGCGAAGCCGCCGTAGGCCTTTGTGTGTGATGTAGGTTTCTCCTTGATACATCCACCAGTTCTAGACAAAAATGGTTTTCTTACAGACGGGCAAAGAGACAGACGGTCTGACGGACAGCAAAGTGACACTGTAAGGGTACCGTTGTTACCAACAGAAGTACAGAACCACACAAAGCAAGAAAACTCTTTATTATTTGAAAAGCAATCGCCATAACTGTTAATATATTATTCCACTGCGAGATAAGACGGGTTTTAGTGGAAAAATGTTTGTGGTTGCATACGGAGTAAAGTGTAGTGCCGGCACACCAGTCGGAACGAGAGAGCCGAGAGGGCTGTAAAGAAGACGTCAGTCAATTGTAGGCTGGCCGAGTCCTCTCCAGGACGACAACGCGACGGCAGCGGCCTCTATGCGAAGAGGACATAAGAGCCGCGCGCGACTGGTTGCGTCCAAGTTGAAGAGTAGCTTCAAGACTAGCAACTAGGACAGAAGCGCCAAAGCTCGTTACTTGCTTGTGCATTCTATGTAGCTCAATCTTGGAATTGTTATACTGAAAAGATTTATTATTTGCCTGCGACACATCTGTGTATTTCCCAAAGTACTGTCATTTTCTTTTCGTAATAAAACTCATTAATACTATTTGAATTGTTTGTCTAGCGATCCGAGGAAACACGTTTCCTGCAGATCCCATACTCGACGACTAGGCATGAAAATGGTTCAAATGGCTCTGAGCACTATGGGACTTAACTGCTGTGGTCATCAGTCCCCTAGAACTTAGAACTACTTAAACCTAACTAACCTAAGGACATCACATACATCCATGCCCGAGGCAGGATTCGAACCTGCGACCGTAGTGGTCGCGCGGTTCCAGACTGTAGCGCCCAGAACCGCTCGGCCACTCTGGCCGGCGACTAGGCATGACTCAACATAATCGACGGTCACTAATGTCTTTCTTCAGAGCTCCAGAAACATGCAGATCGCCTGGAGAGAGACGGAGACTGTATGGAGCATTTGGAAGGCTTTTCCAGCGAAACTCCTGCAGCGCAGTCGTCGCAGAACGTGGGCCCGTTCCCAGTGTCGGTCACTCCCCGTGCGATTTCCGTATTTTTGGAGCCGTCAAGGAAGACAATCGCGGCTGTCGATTTGCATCGGATGAAGAGGTGCTCGCCAGGGTACGACAGTGGTTCCGCAGACAAAGTCAAACATTTTTCCATGAAGGCATTGCCTGTTTCGTCGGCATTTAAGGCGATCATTTTTGGAATAATAAACAGTTTACTTACTTTCTTCCCCCTGTCTCGTTTTCATTTGACTATCTGTCATACTGCCCCAGAAACCTAACCTCCGACACCCCTCCAGCTGTCAGTTCCACCACCGGTTCAAAGAGTCGAACTCCTACGTATAAAACATCCGTTTCACTCATCTCAATTTTTATAGTGTCATATCATCTGAACCCTGTGTCCTACAACGTCATAATTCTTCGGGCACATGCAACGATACACAGATAAGCCAAAAAATTATCACCACTGCCCACCGCGATGTTGGATGCCACTTGGTGGCGTCGCCAGTATATTGCGCAGTAACATAAGTATGCAAGAGGAATAGCCATGGACGGGGGATCACCGTAGCAAAGATATCGACTCCAACTGGGGAAATCCATTGAGATAAGCGATTTTGACAAACGGCAGGTTATTATTACGTAGAGCCTGTGAGCGAGTATCTAAAAAACGGCGAAGCTGGTCGAATGTCTACGTGCTAAGGTCGCGAGCATCTACGGAGAGAGGCAGAAGGACAGTGAAACTACGAGGGTCACTCCAAAAGAAATGCACACTATTTTTTTTTTTGAATCCATCTTTTATTCTGCATATTTGAAAGTTTTGCAGTATGTAGATACATTTTTTAGGATCAATATTTTCACTTCTCCATATAATTTCCATCCCTCTCAACTGCATAACGCCATCTTGGAACCAGCGCCTGTATACCCCTACGCTAAAATTCTGGACCAACCCGTTGGAGCCACTGTTCTGCAGCGTGCACAAGGGAGACATCATCTCCAAAACTTTTTCCTCGGAGAGAGTCTTTCAGTTTCCCAAAGAGATGATGGTCACATGGTGCCAGGTCAGGACTGTAAGGCGGGTGCTTCAGTGTTGTCCATCCTAGTTTTGTGATTGCTTCCATGGTTTTTTGACTGACATGTGGCCGTGCATTGTCGTGCAACAGCAAAACATCCTGCTTTTGCCGATGTGGTCGAACACAGTCGAGCTGGAAGTTTCTTCAGTGTCGTCACATACGCATCAGAATTTCTAGTAGTTCAACTTGGCTTGATGTCCACAAGCAAGAGTTCTTCGGAATCGAAAAACACCGTAGCCATAATTTTTCCAGCAGAATGTGCGGATTTGAATTTTTTTTTTCTTGGGTGGATTTGCATGATGTCATTCCACTGATTGCCTCTTCATCTCTGGTGAAAAATGATGGAGCCATGTTTCGGGCTGCTGATGACTGGAAACTTGTTGCCTGGTCGGACGAGTCTCGTTTCAAATTGTATCAAGCGATTGTATATGTACTGGTATGGAGACGACCTCATGAATCCATGGACCCTGCATGTCAGCAGGGTCCATGGATTCACAATTCTTTCAAGAAATTCATCTCCACCATTCTCGTACTGTTCCAAAAGTTCGCTGCATACCGTTTTCCTTGTTTCTTTGTGAGCCACTGTCAACATCCTGGGAATCCACCTGGGACAAACCTTTTTTAACGCTAACACTTTCAGCATTCTGCAAACACTTGCTTCCCCTATCCCAACGTAGCGTGACAATTCGTTCACTGCGATGCGTCTGTGAGCAGTCACCGATTCGTTAACTCTCTGCACATTGTCTGGAGTGTGTGCAGTACGAGACCTGCCGCTGTGAGGACAATCCTCAATATTGCCGTGCCCGCTTTCATCATGTAACCTGCTTGCCCACTAATCAATTGTACTGCGATCGACAGCAGCATCTCCATACACCTTTTTCAACCTCTTGTGGATGTTTCCCACTGTCTCATTTTCACAGCACAGAAATTCTATGACAGCACGTTGCTTCTCACGAACGTCAAGTGTAGCAGCCACCCTGAAGACATGCTGTGATGGCGCCACACACGGGAACAGGTTGAACTAAGTTTGAAAACAAGTGGGAAGGACGTATCTACACACTGTAAAACTTTCACACATGCAGAATGAAAACTGTATTTTTACGAAAATAGTGTGCATTTCTTTTGGAGTGACCCTCGTTCCATTAGGCGCGAAATGGTTGGACGTCCGGCACTCGTCATAGAACGTCAGGTTCGGAGGCTTGTTTGCTCTGTAAAGTGGGACAGATGGTGCTCTGCGGCATCTCTGGTGCACCCACAAATGTTTCGGAGCACACTTTTCATCGTACATTGTTGACTATGTAGCTCCGCAGCAGACCACCCTTACGTACACTCCTGGAAATGGAAAAAAGAACACATTGACACCGGTGTGTCAGACCCACCATACTTGCTCCGGACACTGCGAGAGGGCTGTACAAGCAATGATCACACGCACGGCACAGCGGACACACCAGGAACCGCGGTGTTGGCCGTCGAATGGCGCTAGCTGCGCAGCATTTGTGCACCGCCGCCGTCAGTGTCAGCCAGTTGGCCGTGGCATACGGAGCTCCATCGCAGTCTTTAACACTGGTAGCATGCCGCGACAGCGTGGACGTGAACCGTATGTGCAGTTGACGGACTTTGAGCGAGGGCGTATAGTGGGCATGCGGGAGGCCGGGTGGACGTACCGCCGAATTGCTCAACACGTGGGGCGTGAGGTCTCCACAGTACATCGATGTTGTCGCCAGTGGTCGGCGGAAGGTGCACGTGCCCGTCGACCTGGGACCGGACCGCAGCGACGCACGGATGCACGCCAAGACCGTAGGATCCTACGCAGTGCCGTAGGGGACCGCACCGCCACTTCCCAGCAAATTAGGGACACAGTTGCTCCTGGGGTATCGGCGAGGACCATTCGCAACCGTCTCCATGAAGCTGGGCTACGGTCCCGCACACCGTTAGGCCGTCTTCCGCTCACGCCCCAACATCGTGCAGCCCGCCTCCAGTGGTGTCGCGACAGGCGTGAATGGAGGGACGAATGGAGACGTGTCGTCTTCAGCGATGAGAGTCGCTTCTGCCTTGGTGCCAATGATGGTCGTATGCGTGTTTGGCGCCGTGCAGGTGAGCGCCACAATCAGGACTGCATACGACCGAGGCACACAGGGCCAACACCCGGCATCATGGTGTGGGGAGCGATCTCCTACACTGGCCGTACACCACTGGTGATCGTCGAGGGGACACTGAATAGTGCACGGTACATCCAAACCGTCATCGAACCCATCGTTCTACCATTCCTAGACCGGCAAAGGAACTTGCTGTTCCAACAGGACAATGCACGTCCGCATATATCCCGTGCCACCCAACGTGCTCTAGAAGGTGTAAGTCAACTACCCAGGCCAGCAAGATCTCCGGATCTGTCCCCCATTGAGCATGTTTGGGACTGGATGAAGCGTCGTCTCACGCGGTCTGCACGTCCAGCACGAACGCTGGTCCAACTGAGGCGCCAGGTGGAAATGGCATGGCAAGCCGTTCCACAGGACTACATCCAGCATCTCTACGATCGTCTCCATGGGAGAATAGCAGCCTGCATTGCTGCGAAAGGTGGATATACACTGTACTAGTGCCGACATTGTGCATGCTCTGTTGCCTGTGTCTATGTGCCTGTGGTTCTGTCAGTGTGATCATATGATGTATCTGACCCCAGGAATGTGTCAATAAAGTTTCCCCTTCCTGGGACAATGAATTCACGGTTTTCTTATTTCAATTTCCAGGAGTGTATTTACATATTGACACAACAGAATCGTCAATTACGATTGCAGTGGCCCCGGGACCATCGGGATTCGACCGTCGATCAATGGAAACGTGTCGGCTCTTCAGGTGGTAAACATTTTTGCCACGCTAAGTCGATGGTCGTGTCCTCAAACGGGGTCATCGAGGTAAACTGCGGCTCGAAATGAGCAGCTCGCCACGGACGCAGGCTGGTGGGAGCAGTATCATGCTATGGGAGACATTCTGCTGCGCTAGCATGGGATTTGTCGTAGTAATCGAAGACACACTGACAGTTGCGAACAACCTGCATTAATTCCTGTTGAGGTCTTCCTCAACCACGATGTCGTCTTTCAGCAGTGTAACTGTCCGTGTTTCGGAGCCAGAACCGTGCTACAGTCGTTTGAGGAGCACTACAGTGAACCCACGTTGATGTCTCGGCGACCAAATTCGGATTATGTAAATCCTATGCAAACCACCTTCGTCGCTATCGAACGTCATCACCGCGTACTCCAACCAGCGGTTCCTTAGTTGCACGAATACGTTTCCTGTGCTTCGACATCTGATGCCACTTGCCTCTACAAACCTACCAACGAACAGTCGCGACCCTGCCGCACAAAATCAGTGATGTATTTCGTTCCAGAGGCGGACAAACAAGTTATTAAGTAGGAGGTCATAATGTTTTGGCTCATCAGTGTTTACGTGAATATTGCCTGCAAAATGTGTTACGAATAGCGTCGGCAGTAAAGAAGTAATTAATTAGAAACGTCATTACTTTTGCTGAATTTTTACGGCATGAACAGCGAAACTCTTCTAAGTAATAAACTTTTTCCTTACCCTATTTAGTAGGAGAAATCAGGAAGAAACATTTTAGGGAAGGTTTTCAATTAGATTTAATGTTGATTGGCAGTCGCTGTGTGCCCTGATTCTCAAATGCTCTGCGAGTATAGAGTGGAACTTGTGTGCCGCGAAATGCTTCGCGTGTTAAGCTTTCAATGTAAGATTAAACTTCTTAATGAGTAGATCAGAACAGCATTTTAAATTTTTAAATTAGGTTAATGCTTACGTAAACCGCTGAGACTCAAATTTTTGTTTTCCCTGGAAACCATTAGGTAGGCAACCAGCAAACTGGGTGTAAGTGACCGCTTCAGCCTTTTAAAAATATAGATTAGTACACTGGAGCGGCAAAGAAACTAGTACAGGCATGAGTATTCAAATACAAAGATATGTAAATAGGCAGAACACGGCGCTGCTTTCGGCAACGCCTATATAAGGCAACAAGTGTCTGGCTACAATGACAGGTTATCAAGATTTATGTGTGTTTGAACGTGGTGTTATAGACGGCGCACGAGCGATGGGACACAGTGTCTCCGATGTAGCGATGAATTGGGGATTTTCCCGTACGATCATTTCACTAGTGTACTGTGAATATGAGGAAACCGGTGAAACATCAAATCTACGACATCGCTGCGGCCGCAAAAGGATCCTGCAAGAACGGGACCGACGACGACTGAAGAGAATCATTCAACGTGACAGAAGTGCAACACTTCTGCAAATTGCTGCAGATTTCAGTGCTGGGCCCTCAACAAGTGTCAACGTGCGAACCATTCAAAAATCGTTCAAATGTCTCTGAGCACTATGGCACTTAACATCTGTGGTCGTCTGCCTCGTGATGACTGGGTGTTGTGTGCTGTCCTTAGGTTAGTTAGGTTTAAGTAGTTCTAAGTTCTAGGGGACTGATGACCATAGATGTTAAGTCCCATAGTGCTCAGAGCCATTTGAACCATTTGAACCATCTGTGGTCGTCAGTGCCCTAGAGCGTGGAACTACTACAGCCCAAGTGCTTTTTTCGGTATGTGGATGATACCTTTGTCATCTGGCCCCATGGTAGAGAGAAGTTAGATGAGTTCCTGCTACATCTGAACTCTTGCCATCCGAACATTCAGTTCACAATGGAAATGGAGAAGGATGGAATACTTCCGTTCTTGGATGTTCTGGTGAAGAGAAACGCAGATGGCACATTTGGACACAGTGTGTACCGCAAACCTACTCACACTGACTTATACCTACAAGCCAGCAGTTGCCACCATCCGGCACAGAAGAATGGAGTGCTCAAAACACTGGTCCACAGAGCACAAACTCTGTCAGATACTGATAGTCTGGCCACAGAAATAGAACACTTACAATCAGTGTTCAGCAGGAATGGGTACTCCTCTAGAGATATCAAGAAGGCACTTCAACCTGCTAACCGGTCAAAGGATCAAGAAGAAGAACCAAAAGAGGCAAAGAAGATGGCATACCTACCATATGCCGGACCTATCTCTGCCAAGATCAGCAGGATTCTCCAGAAATATGACATCAAGAGCATATTTTGCCCACCCACCAAAATTGGGGCTATGCTGGGGAATGTAAAAGATGACCTGGGGCTACGCAAGCCAGGTATTTACAATATACCATGCCAGTGTGGGATGTTGTACATTGGCCAGACCACCAGAACTGTGAACATCAGGTGTAAAGAACACCAGAGACATACCAGACTCAGGCAGGCAACTAAAGCAGCCATAGCAGAGCATTGTCTGGAACTTGGTCATTCAATGGATTACAATGACACCAAGATTGTGACACAGACCTCAAGATTTTGGGACAGTGTCATTAAAGAAGCCATTGAGATTAAGGTCACAGACAATCTAATCAACCGTGACTCGGAATACCAAATCAGCACTGCCTGGAATCCAGCGCTTGAGCTTGTGAAAACTCAACGCAGGACACTCAGGGATTCTACAAGAAATAGAAGTGGAGACCGAGAGAACAGCTGTGAGACAAGGTGTCTGACATTGGAGACCAGATCTGACACACCCCAGATCATGAACTCGACTTCAGAAGACGGCCAGGCCGGGCGCGGACGGCGGAGGGAACACCAGCGACCAGAGAGGGACAATGTAGCCGCGTTTGGCGGGCGCGGACCTCAGAGGGAACACACGACGCGGTGCGGACCGATTAGGGAGCGCCCAGCACGAAACAGAAGTGGAAATCATAGTAACAGTCAGGAGATAGAGTACCCAACATCTCAGACCAGGTCTGACACACCTCAGATGATAACCACATCCGTTGAGGACGGCCAGAATGGGCGCCGACGGCAGTCAGAACATCTGCGACTGGAGGGGTCCATTGAAGCCGAGTCTGGCGGGCGCGGACCACAGATGGAACACTCGACCCGGCGCGGACCGATTAGGGAACGCCCAGCTCCTCCCAGGCATAAATACTGGACTCGATCGACCCAAGGACAAGTCTCAGGTAGCACCTGAAGAAGACAGCGAGGCACGCTGTTGAAATATCGTGCGAGAACGACGCGAACATCCGGCTGGATTCCCGAATATCCAAGATGTCAACAGATCGCCGGGAAAGCATGAAGAATTACTTAAACCTAACCTAAGGACATCACACACATCCATGCCCGAGGCAGGATTCGAACCTGCGACCGTAGTGGTCACGTGGTTCCAGACTGAAGCGCCTAGAACCGCACGGCCACGCGAACCATTCAAGGAAGCGTATTCGATATGGGCTTTCAGAGCCGAAGGCTGCACGACACAACGCTTTACGCCTCGGCTGGGCCCCTCAACACCGACATCGGGCTGCTGATGACTGGAAACTTGTTGCCTGGTCGGACGAGTCTCGTTTCAAATTGTATCGAGCGATTGTATGTGTACGGGTATGGAGACGACCTCATGAATCCATGGATCCTGCATGTCAGCAGGGCATTGTTAAACCTCGTGGATAGTTTGTAATAGTGTGAGGCGTGTGCAGTTGGAGCGACATGGGTCCCCTCATATGTCTAGATACGACTCTGACAGGTGACACGTATTTAAGCGTCCTATCTGATCACCTGCACCCATTCATGTCCATAGTGCATTCTGGCGGACTTGGGCAATTCCAGGAGGACAATACGACACCCCAAACGCCCAGAATTACTAGAGAGTGGCTTCAGGAACACTCTTGTGAGTTTAAACACTTCCACTGGCCACCAAACCCCCAGACACGATGATTATTATGCGTATCTGGGATGCCTTGTAACGTGCTGCGCAGAAGACATCTGCATCCCCTCGTGCTCTTAAGAATTTATGGACAGCCCTGCAGGATTCACGATGTCGACATTAGTAGAGTCCATGCCACGTCGTGTTGCGGCGCTTCTGTGTGCTCGCAGGGACCCTACACGACAATAGGCAGATGTACCAGCTTCTATGGCTCTTCGGTGTAGATTCAACCCTTAAAGCCGGGTTTTCTGTCTTTGTAAGAATGCTTTCTGATGATATTTGAAGTTGAAAGGGAACTGTTGTGTATTATTTCAACTTGAGGTAGCTATCTTACAATATGCTTGGAGCTGTATTCCCAGAAGGCCCGTTTAATTATGCATGTGACGATTTAATCTGGCGATAACAGTTAACCTTCACCATATAAAGCTTACTGGTACACCATCTATCAAGTACGACTAGAAATTATTAACTGCAAGAATGTTTATTTAACTCAGAAAAATACAATAACGTATTTTCAGTTTCAGTGGACTCTTCCAGAGAGGAATCGTCCGTGCCATGAATACGTAGCTCCTGTCTGCATAAACAGCTCCATCTATGAGCAATAAGCAAGCTAACAGGGGGAATAATTTTTCTGAATGCAGATAGCGGAACTTTATTAAATATTTGATAACACGTCGACAGGGCACAGTGCTTCAATCTTTTTGTAGATAGAACTCACGGCGGTATGGTTCCGCTGGCGTGCACTGCCCGCTTATATAGACAGCGAGTGACCTTGTTTACGTAACGCGCTGATAACGAACATAGACTCCGCAGGCACCAGCCGGCGGGAATTATCCCGTACGCGCGCTATAGTAACACTAGCAGTGCACATATCCTGGTGCGCCGGCCTAGCCCCAAGCGAAGTCACCGACTCGCTAGGCGCTCAGCAGGCAGCGCGGCGCTATGTTTTCGAATATTTTCAAACTGTTGCATTCTGTCGCTGGTGCCTGTAGAGTCTAAGCCCGTTATCAGCGCCTTACGTAAACAAGGTCACTCGCTGTCTATACAAGCGGGCACTGCACGCCAGCGGAATCCCTCCTAAACTTGTCTATGATTACTCCCGTGCCGACTGGGATGCCTACCGGGACTCCATTCACACCCAGGTTGACGGCCACGACCTTACCCTCCAATCTCCTGATGACATCTCTCGCACTGCTGCCTTCCTGCACCAGACCTTGCCTGACTCCGTCGCCACCCATATTCCCACCAAAGCCATCCACCCTCACCGCCACGCCCTGCCTCCACAGGCCGTCCTTCTCCTTCGAGTGTCCCGCCGCCTCTACCGCTCTTTTCTCCGCACTCGTGACCGGGATACACTTACCCGCCACCGGCAATTACAACGACACATCCACAACCTGCTTACTGCGAAGAAACGCCATGCCTGGAGCCAGACATGTACACAACTCAACACCACGCTCCCCATAAACTCTTACAAGTATTGGTCTGCTTTCCACCGCCTTACTGGGAACCGCCCCACCCCCCAGTACCCTCACCTCCTTAATGACCGTCCCTTTCCTGACAACCTCTCTGATGTTTTTTCCATCCCAGATGATCCCCACTTTGATTATTCTCTCTTCCCTGATGTCATGGACCGTACGAATACCTCTGTTCCTCCCCTTGCTCCTAGCTTCAAGTATTTGGGCCACACACCACCATCTGAACTTAACACTCCCATCACTACACAGGACATCAGCATCACACTCCGCACTAAACGCGACACTGCTCCCGGCCACAATCGCGTTACCTACCGCCACCTCAAACACTGCCCTCCCTCCTTCCTTTCAATCCTTGCCACTCTCTACAATGTCATCCTTGCCACTGGCTTCTATCCCGACCTGTGGAAAACCTCCCGTATCCTGATGTTCTCCAAACCCAACAAGCCTCCATCTGATGCCTCTTCCTATCGTCCTATCTGTCTCACATCGGTGTTCAGCAAGCTCTTGGAATCCATCCTTTCCCGGCGCATCCATCACCACCTCCGCCAAAACCACCTCCTCCCAAACATCCAATGTGGCTTTCGACCTTCCTTCTCTGCTGATGACCAACTCCTCCACATCTCCTCTCCCTCCAGCTTAACTCCCATCGCTCCGCCATTTTTGTCTCCCTTGACCTCGAAAATGCCTACGACCGTGTCTGGCATCCCGGTCTCCTGTTTAAACTCCAAACCTACGCCCTTCCTATCAACTACATCCGTCTGGTGGCCTCCTTCCTCTCCCACCGCCCCTCCTATGTTACCACCCATAATGCCAATTCCCACACCTTCTACCCCTCTGCAGGTGTGCCCCAAGGCTCTGCTCTCTCCCTTCTCCTCTACCTCCTGTGCACAGCAGATATGCCCCAACCCGCCCCCTCCAGTACACCTCTTGCAATATGCTGATGACACCGCATTCCTCGCCCTCGCTCCTACCCTCCAACGGTCCCAACGCCTTCTCCAGAATCACCTTGACCTTGCACGGTGTAACCAGTGGCTCCTGAAACTCAACCCTTCCAAGATCCAGGCAATCATTGTAGGTCGTACCACTCGCTCCTTCCGGCTCCTGGATTTCTCCCTTACTCTCTGCGCCTGTCCTGTCCGCCTCACCCCCACCCTCACCTACGTTGGCCTCACCATTGACCGTCACCTCACCTGGATCCCTCATCTCCGCTCCATCCAATCCAAAGCCCACAACCGCCTCTGACTCCTCAAACTCCTCTCTGGCCGGACATGGGGGTTGCACCCCTCTACCATCCTCCACACCTACAAATCCTTAATCCGTCTCATCCTCTGTTATGCCAGTCCTGCCTGGATATCTGCCCCCCCCCCAAATTCTATAAGTCCCTCCAGATCCTTGAGCGTCATGCACTCCGCCTCGCCTTCCGTATACGCCTCCCGTCTCCCACGCAGATCCTCTATGATCTCATTCCTTTCCCCCATCTGCTCCTATTCCTGGAACATATCCGCATCCTCTGCACCTCCCGCCGTCTTGAACCCCCTCACCCGCTGGTTGCTCCTCTCCCCTCCCATCGCCACCCCCTGCCACGTCTTCACCGTTGTCTCCCCCCTACCCTCCATCTCTACACCCTACATCTCCTTTCCCAAGGTGGCTTCCATCAACTCCCCTCCCGGATGATGCCCTCTCTCCCTCCATTTATCCTGCCTATCAACTCTGACCCTCACTCCCCCTCATTTCCTCTGTCCTTTCCCTGGGCTCCCTCTTTCCCCCTTCTGTCCTGTTTTCTCCCCACTAAACCTCTCCATACCTCCCTTCTCCCCCCCCCCGAGTCCTTTTGTATTCCCCTCCTCTGCCTACCCCACTCCCTGTCGCGTCTGCCCAGCGCCCCCCACCCCTCTTATGGGTCCTCATCCTCCATCAGCTCCTTTCCCGGCTCCCCCCCTTTTTTATTTTCCCATCATCTGTCCAGTTTCCCCCCACCTGCTCTCGGCTGTGGTATGTCACATTTGCCAACTTTTTAGTGCAGTGTTCCAGTGACTGTTCAGTGTTGTTCGTCTTTCTCGTGTTGCGAACAGAAACCATGCTGTCGCTGGGTGTGAATTTTATGTCTTTTGCGAACAGAAACCAGACTGTCGCCGTGTTTTTTAATTGTCTGTCTATTGTTTCACCTGTCTGCTTCGTATGTATTTTCTTAGCGTCATCATCCCTCTGTTCTTTGTTTTAAGTTCCACGATTTCTTCTCGCCATGTTACTCTTTAAGTCTCCGATTATATCGCCTGTTCTTATTATTTATTCCCTTCATCTTTCTAACAAAGTCTGTAGGCTGAAGAGCGGCATACTAAGCTGTTGCCAGCCCGCCCCCTTCGGGGGGAATTGGAATTCAATAAAGGAAAAAAAAAAAAAACAGCGGAACCATTCCGCTGCGAGCTATATCTGCAACTGCATTGAAGCCCTAAGCCCCATCGACATGTGTGTCGTCAACGCCGCCACCGCATGCCAGTCTACAAACATATTATAAGCCTCGAAAATAATCTTGGAGGAAATGGAACAGCCAAAGCAGTTATATTAAATGGACCTATATTCTTCTGTGGCTGCAGTGTTAATTTTACTCTGGATGTCGCTCCTGGAAATTCTGGTAGTGGTTGGTTTACCCTAGCCATTGTTCGCTGTGAGAACGCTTTTATTCGACAACTCACCTTGCTGCTGTGAATTAGGTAGTATACACTGACGGAAAAGAAATCGCAACAACAAGTAGGAGTCTGTTGGTCCATCACTGCCAGGGCACATCAGCTGGTTAAGTAATTGTCAATGTCTATAACATTCGCCAGCAGATATTATTTTATTTTATTCTGAAGGCAACCAGTTTCGGCATTTTATTATGCCTTCTTCAGGCCCCATACTCTTCTATCCAAATATACGAACTTCTCGTAATGCGCCATAAATCAGTGGATATCGTGAATTGTGTAACGATTGAATTCATGACGTCCAGTGATTTACGGCGAAAATTGGTAGGTATGTTTTTAATATCTAAAGATGGTGTCCATTCAAATTTCGTGCCAGTCGCACGAGTGGAGCTAGTAGCGCCATTATGACGACGGAAATGAGGTTTGCTTTATGTTGTGGGTTGGCAGGAGAGCCAACACCGTATTATTAGAGGAAGCCAAATGGCACGCGTTTTAGCTCACGCAGGCGGGCGTGAGGTCTGGAACAGGACAAGGAAATTAGACTTTAGAAAAATACACGTAGCTGGTGGAATGCTTAACTTTAATCCATAATAGGTGAACGTCGCTCTTGACGGTACATTATTCATAATCTCAATAGTAACTGGTAATGGCGATTTGCTAGGTCGTAGCAAATGATGTAGCTGAAGGCTTTGCTAACTATCGTCTCGGCAAATGAGAGCGTATTTTGTCAGTGAACCATCGCTAGCAAAGTCGGTTGTACAACTGGGGCGACTGCTAGGAAGTCTCTCTACACCTGCCGTGTGGCGGCGCTCGGTCTGCAATCACTGATAGTGGCGACACGCGGGTCCGACGTATACTAACGGACCGCGGCCGATTTAAAGGCTACCACCTAGCAAGTGTGGTGTCTGGCGGTGACACCACACTTTAAATACGCACTGTAACGATCGTGAGCGTTAGTTACCTTTGAGATTCAACGTGGTGAGATGACGTTAGTCAAAAACGCCTTTAAGACGACAAAGGCGCCATTATCAACTTCCCACTGAGTTTAAAGGAGCCCTTGTAATAAGGCTACGAGGAACTGGATGTTCCTGCTGCGGTATCTTGGTACGAATGTAGCCGCTGTACGTGACTGATAGCAGCGGTGGTCACGAGAATGTACGGTTGTAAGAAGGCTGAGCTCCAGAAGGGCACAGGGTGTTCGGCATATGGCTCTGTTACACTGTACTGCACCTACTGCAGAAACCTGAGCAGAACTGTTACAAATCGGTTAAATCGAGGACACTTCCAAGTCAGATGGCCTGTAGCGTTCATTCCACTGACCCCAAATCACCGCCATTTGCGACTTCGGTGGTGTTCAGAGACACCCACATGCCTTGCTCATACTGTAGTATCAAGCAAGATGAGTGGTCTGCCAAGCGAGTGGATTCATTCTTATTTATCGAGTAACATGAACTCTAGTAGTCACAATTAAGTTACAAATTATTCTCCTGTATGAATATTACGCAACGGAAACGCACATCTGACTATTAGTAATTTACACAACTCTGATTGTTCACTACGCACTGGCAATACCACATTTTCTTTTTTTATTTAACGGCTTTGATCAACACGTGGCCATCGCACTGAATATGAATGGAGCACACATTATAAATTCTGGATATCATGGCAACATACAATTCGAAGGAAAAGGCCACCAATCTTTTTCTTTTCACCATCTTATTTATTCCGATAAATTCTGTAACCTAAACACACAAATTCTATAACCTACAACAATAACACATGAGAAATTCCGCCCAGTGGGCATGGCTTTACATTGGTGATTCTCTAGCTTATGGTCTCGTAATTATTTAACGCTACAGTGCACTTTCTGGATAGGATGGTGGACCTTTTATTGTATCTCACACTTCGACTCTCACAACCATCATCACGAAACTTTCCTCCAGATCGAGCGGTACAGAAGGAACAAGCATAACCCACTACCTCTGAAACTACCTTGCTACTCTCCCATGTAAACCACACATACTTAAACTACATGACATACACCACACTGCAACATGGAATACAACACAAGGAATAGTCACAACATTATAATCACATCACTTTCAGCTTTCCCACTTCAATTAGAATTCATCCCAGTTTCACACGACACTGCCCCACATCGTAAGTTTTCTTTCCTACTACGAACTCTGGAGGATATATGCACGTCTTCCTGTGCAATGCAAGCGTTGCTGGATAGACGGCTGACTCACATTGCTTCTCTCTCAGAGTATTATAGTTTGAATCAAGCGTCACACGGAAACATAACACGCAAAGAAATATTAAGAACATATTCATCACACACGCGAGTCCTCAACTGATACCATGGACGAGTACTTCTCTTTATCTTTGTCTCATACACAGATTGAGACTCACACAGTACTCACCACGTGGAAGTACTCGTCTCTAATTTCAAGTCCTGCACACGCCATTTCTTAAATATTTCCAACTTATAGTACACACGCTAGTAATTCAGCTTAAGCACTCGGAAGTATTTCAACTCATTGCTACACGTGGTTTCATTGTGACGACGGTCACTTCCGAAGATTACTACGATCCCCTTAATATTACCTGCCTAACATTTAATTCTCCCCACAATAGTTCCTGAAATAGAGAAATTATTATTCTAAACTACTCTTAAGTATTTCACATGCATACCACGTCTCCACTCTTTTGTCTTTACGGAGCACACCTAAGACAGGTCTTACCAACACTAGATACAGCGGCAGAGAGTTGAAACATGGCCATTCTTCAGGTCCTCTCGCACCTCTGCCGAAGTGGGGGAGCACCTTGCTACCGTATTGGTCAGCCACATTTCAGGCGCTCAAAGCTCCGGTAAATTTCATCTCTTTGGTTCTACCAAAGGTGACCAAAGGGTCGTCTCAAAGATGATCATATATTCACATTAACTATCTGCGGTTAGCAGACGACCATACATTCATTCATTTCACAGATCTCACCAAACTGGATGTAGGGATTTATTTTGTGGGAGTGCACATGTGATCAGTTAAATAAATAAATTGTCATTCTTTCCCACACTGGTATCCGGCTTCGCTGTATTAATTGAAATTGAGTTATTATTTGAAAAAATATGTTGTACTGACAAGAATAACGAAGAATGTTGTACCTATATTCAATGTTGGGCGGTACTGTACCCTTTCAGTGTCAAGCGAGAGCTCATTGGAGAGCGGGGTGGAGACCTATTGTGTTTCGTGAAGAAAGCTGATTCTGCCTCGGCGCCAGTGATGGCTGTGTATTGGCTAAGAGGTGGCCAGCAGAGGGCCTGCAACCAACCGGCCTGCGTGATATCCATTTATTGTGACTGGGCCAAGTACAGGGTGTTTCAAAAATGACCGGTACATTTGAAACGGTAATAAAAACTAAACGAGCAGCGATAGAAATACACCGTTTGTTGCAATATGCTTGGGACAACAGTACATTTTCAGGCAGACAAACTTTCGAAATTACAGTAGTTATAATTGTCAACAACAGATGGCGCTGCGGTCTGGGAAACTCTATAGTACGATATTTTCCACATATCCGCCATGCGTAGCAATAATATGGCGTAGTCTCTGAATGAAATTACCCGAAACCTTTGACAACGTGTCTGGCGGAATGGCTTCACATGCAGATGAGATGTACTGCTTTAGCTGTTCAATTGTTTCTGGATTCTGGCGGTACACCTGGTCTTTCAAGTGTCTCCACAGAAAAAAGTCACAGGGGTTCATGTCTGGCGAATAGGGAGGCCAATCCACGCCGCCTCCTGTATGTTTCGGATAGCCCAAAGCAATCACACGATCATCGAAATATTCATTCAGGAAATTAAAGACGTCGGCCGTGCGATGTGGCAGGGCACCATCTTGCATAAACCACGAGGTGTTCGCAGTGTCGTCTAAGGCAGTTTGTACCGCCACAAATTCACGAAGAATGTCCAGATAGCGTGATGCAGTAATCGTTTCTGATCTGAAAAATGGGCCAATGATTCCTTTGGAAGAAATGGCGGCCCAGACCAGTACTTTTTGAGGATGCAGGGACGATGGGACTGCAACATGGGGCTTTTCGGTTCCCCATATGCGCCAGTTCTGTTTATTGACGAAGCCGTCCAGGTAAAAATAAGCTTCGTCAGTAAACCAAATGCTGCCCACATGCATATCGCCGTCATCAATCCTGTACACTATATCATTAGCGAATGTCTCTCGTGCAGCAATGGTAGCGGCGCTGAGGAGTTGCCACGTTTGAATTTTGTATGGATAGAGGTGTAAACTCTGGCGCATGAGACGATACGTGGACGTTGGCGTCATTTGGACCGCAGCTGCAACATAGCGTACGGAAACCCGAGGCCGCTGTTGGATCACCTGCTGCACTAGCTGCGTGTTGCCCTCTGTGGTTGCCGTATGCAGTCGCCCTACCTTTCCAGCACGTTCATCCATCACGTTCCCAGTCCGTTGAAATTTTTCAAACAAATCCTTTATTGTATCGCTTTTCGGTCCTTTGGTTACAGTAAACCTCCGTTGAAAACTTCGTCTTGTTGCAACAACACTGTGTTCTAGGCGGTGGAATTCCAACACCAGAAAAATCCTCTGTTCTAAGGAATAAACCATGTTGTCCACAGCACACTTGCACGTTGTGAACAGCACACGCTTACAGCAGAAAGACGACGTACAGAATGGCGCACCCACAGACTGCGTTGTCTTCTATATCTTTCACATCACTTGCAGCGCCATCTGTTGTTGAAACTTGTAACTACTGTCATTTCGAAAGTTTGTCCGCCTGAAAATGTACTGTTGTCCCAAGCATATTGCAACAAACGGTGTATTTATATCGCTGCTCGTTTAGTTTTTATTGCCGTTTCAAATATACCGGTCATTTTTGAAACACCCTGTATGTCACGAAATAAGCGTCAAACGAAAAACTACAAAGAACGAAACTTGTCTAGCTTGAAGGAGGAAACCAGATGGCGCTATGGTTGGCCAACTAGATGGCGCTGCCATAGGTCAAACGGATATCAAATGCGTTTTTTAAAGTAGGAACACCCATTTTTTATTACATAATCCTGTAGTGCGTTAAGAAATATTAAAAGTTTTAGTTGGACCACTTTTTCGCTTTGTGATAGATGGCGCTGTAATAATCACAAACATATGGCTCACAATTTTAACAAAGTTAGTAACAGGCAGGCTTTTTAAATTAAACTACAGAACGTAGGTACGTTTGAACATTTTATTTCTGTTGTTCCAATGTGATACAAGTACCTTTGTGAACTTATCACTTCTGAGAACACATGCTGTTACAGCGTGATTACCTGTAAATACCACATTAATGCAATAAATGCTCAGAATGATGTCCGTCAACCACAATGCATTGGGCAATACGTGTAACGACATTCCTCTCAACAGCGAGTAGTTCGACTTCAGTAATGTTCGCACATGCATTGTCAATGCGCTGACGCATGTTGTCAGGCGTTGTCGGTGGATCACGATAGCAAATATCCTTCAACTTTCCCCACCGAAAGAAATCTGGGGACATCAGATCCGGTGAACGTGCGGGCCCTGGTACAGTGCTTCGACGACCAATCCACCTGTCATGAAATATACTATTCAATACTGCCTCAACCTCACGCGACCTATGTGCCGGACATCCATGATGTTGGAAGTACATCGCCATTCTGTCCTGCAGTGAAACATCTTGTAGTAACATCGGTAGAACATTACGTAGGAAATCAGTATACATTGAACCATATAGATTGCCATCGATAAAATGGGGGCCAATTATCATTCCTCCCATAATGAGGCACCATGCATTAACCCGCCAAGGTCGCTGATGTTCCACTTGTCTCAGCCATCGTGGATTTTCCGTTGCCGCATGACGCTTCGTCGCTAAATAGAACGCGTGCAAATAATCTGTCATCGTCCCGTAATTTCTCTTGCCCCCAGTGGCAGAACTGTTCACGACGTTCAAAGTCGTATCCATGCAATTCCTGGTGCATAGAAATATGATACGAGTGCAATCGATGTTGATGTAGCATTCTCAACACCGACGTTTTTGAGATTCCCGATTCTCGCGCAATTTTTCTGCTTCTGATGTGCGGATTAGCCGCGACAGCAGTTAAAACACCTACTGGGGCATCATCATTTGTTGCAGGTCGTGGTTGACGTTTCACATGTAGCTCAACATTTCCTGTTCCCTTAAATAACGTAACTCTCCGGCGAACGGCCCGGACACTTTGATGATGTCGTGCAGGATACCGAGCAGCATACAGAGCACACGCCTGTTGGACACTTTGGTCGCAATAGCCGTACATCAACACGATGTCGACCTTTTCCGCAATTGGTAAAAGGTCCATTTTATCACCGGTAATATCACGAAGCAAATACCGTCCGCGGAATGTTACGTGATACCCCGTACTTATACGTTTGTGACTATTACAGCGCCATCTATCACAAAGCGAAAAAAGGGGTCCACCTAAAACATTCAGATTTCTTTACGTACTACACGAACGTGTAATAAAGAATAGGGGTTCCTATTTAAAAAAGCGCTGTTGATATCCGTTTGACCTATGGCAGCACCATCTAGCGGGCCAACCGTAGTGCCATCTGGTTTCCCCCTTCAAGCTAGACGAGTTTCATTCTTTGTAGTTTTTTCGTTTGATGCTTATTTCGTGAGATGTTTGGCCCGGTCACTATCAATGGACCACCCAGTATACACCTGACAAACACCAGGAGCTATGGTTTGTTCTTTCAAGCACCTAGTTAACATTACTATCTAAGCTGCTTATAGTATTGGTTTCCAACGGAGGAGAGGGAGAGGTAGAGAGAAAGAGGCGGGGAAGTGGGCTGGTGGTGATCATATTTTGCTGCTCATTTGCAACAACATGTCCTTCAATCAGTCAACATCTGGACAAGTCACCTGCCCACAGTATTGCAGCAGGAGCGCAAACTCCGAGTCCCGCCTATAGCCCACACGTCTCGCTCCACTGCAGGCGGGTTAGCGGACACTGGTGAACGTGTACTGGCGACGGTCCTTTTAATTGGCAGCCTCTGACGCGAAATATATTGCGACAGTCGTAACTTCACCAGATGTCAGCTGATTAGTATTTGATTGATTTTTGAAGCGGGCGCTCATAAAATTTTAATATATTTCGCCATAAATCACGGCTGATTGATTCGCTGTTGCATTTGCCGCGTCGCTGGAAACGCTAATCGCACCGCTTGTACCGGGTCTGCATTAGCATTGGCGACTGCTGCCAGTGACGTCAGCTGTGCGTAACTCGCCTGGTGGCGGATTATCGGCGACGCAAATCGCGCGTCTTTAGTTGTCGTTCCATTTTCGTTATCAATAATACGCATCAGCATATGAGAAAAAAGGAAATGCTTTAAATAGGTACCCGTGGTATCGGGTAATTGTTTGTGAGTGAAAAATGCAGTGCTATATTAAGTGTGTTGTGGGTTGGCAAGAGAGCCAACCCGGTACTAGAGGAAGCCGAAAGGCACGCGTATTAGCTCACGCAGGCTGGCGTGAGGTCTGGAACAGGACAAGGAAATTAGAAAAAAACTGACGTAGCTGGTGGAATAGTTTAATCCATAAATGGTGAACGTCGCTCTTGACGGTACATGTTTTACAGTATCAACAGTAACTGGTAATCTCGCCTTGCTAGGTCGTAGCAAATGACGTAGCTGAAGGTTATGCTAACTATCGTCTCGGCAAATGAGAGCGTATTTTGTCAGTGAACCATCGCTAGCAAAGTCGGTTGAACAACTCGGGCGACTGCTAGGAAGTCTCTCTAGACCTGCCGTGTGGCGGCGCTCGGTCTGCAATCACTGATAGTGGCGACACGCGGGTCCGACGTATACTAACGGACCGCGGCCGATTTAAAGGCTACCACCTAGCAAGTGTGGTGTCTGGCGGTGACACCACACTTTAAATACGCACTGTAACGATCGTGAGCGTTAGTTACCTTTGAGATTCAACGTGGTGAGATGACGTTAGTCAAAAAACTGCTTTTTTAAAAATAGGAACCCCCATTTATATTACATATTCGTGTAGTACGTAAAGAAATATGAAAGTTTTAGTTGGACCACTTTTTTTCGCTTTGTGATGGATGGCGCAGTAATAGTCACAAAGGTACTAGTACGTGGTATCACGTAACATTCCGCCAGTGCGGACGGTATTTGCTTCGCGATACGTTACCCGTGTTAAAATGGGACGTTTACCAATTGCGGAAAAAGTGAATATCGTGCTGATGTATAGCTATTGTGATCAAAATTCCCAACGGGCGTGTGCTATGTATGCTGCTCGGTATCCTGGACGAGATCGTTCAAGTGTCCGGACTGTCCGCTAGATAGTTACGTTATTTAAGGAAACAGGAAGTGTTCAGCCACATGTGAAACATCAACCACGAAATGTAACAAATGATGATGCCCAAGTAGGTGTTTCAACTGCTGTGGCTACTAATTCACACATCAGTAGCAGACAAAATGGGCGAGAATAGGAATCTCAAAAATGGCGGTGTTGAGAATGCTACATCAACATCGATTGCACCCGTACCATATATTTATACACCAGGAATTGCATGGCGACGACTGTGAACGTCGTGTACAGCTCTGCCACTGGGTACAAGAGTAATTACGGCACGATGACAGATTTTTTTGCACGCGTTCTATGTGGCGACGAAGTGTGATTCACCAACAGCCGTAACGTAAACCGGCATAATATGTACTATTGGGCAACGGAAAATTCACGATGGCTGCGACAAGTGGAACATCAGCGACCTGGGCGGGTTACTGTATGGTGCAGCATTATGGGAGGACGCATAATTAACCACCATTTTATCGATGGCAATCTAAATGGTGCAATGTATGCTGATTTACTACGTAATGTTCTACCGATGTTACTACAAAATGTCGCACTGTATGACAGAATGACGATGTACTTCCAACATGATGGATCTCCGGCACATAGCTCGCGTGCAGTTGAAATGGTATTGAATAGCATATTTTATGTCAGGTGGATTGGTCGTCGAAGCACCATACCATGTCCCGCAGGTTCACCGGATCTGACGTCCCCGGATTTCTTTCTGTGGGGAAAGTTGAAGGTTTTTGCTATAGTGATCCACTGACAACGCCTGACAACATGCGTGAGCACATTGTCAATGCATGTGCGAATATTACGGAAGGCGGATTACTCGTTGTTGAGAGGAATGTCGTTATACGTATTGCCAAATGCACTGAGGATGACGGACATTATTATGAGCATTTATTACAGGTAATCACGTTGCATTCTTAGAAATGATAAGTTCACAAAGGTACATGTATCACATTGGAACAACCGAAATGAAATGTTCAAACGTACCTACGTTCTGTATTTTAATTTAAAAAACCTATCTGCTACCAACTGTTCGTCTGTAATTGTGAGCCATATGCTTGTGACTATTACAACGCCATCTGCCACATAGTGAAGAAAGTGATCCAACTAAAACATCCATATTTCTTTACGTACTATACGAATATGTAATAAAAAAATGGGCCTTCCTATTTCAAAAAACACAGTTGAAATCCGTTTGACCTACGACAAAGCCACGTAGCGGGCCAACCATAGCACCATCTGGTTTGCCCCTTAAGGCTATACAAGTTTCGTTCTTCGTAGTTTTTTCGTTTGACGCTTATTTCATGAGATATTTGGCCCGGTCACGATCAGTCGACCACCCTGTATATATATATATATATATATATATATATATATATATATATGTGTGTGTGTGTGTGTGTGTGTGTGTGTGTGTGTTCGTGTGTGTGTGTGTGTGTGTCTGTGTACGTGCGGCTGTGTGCATGTGTCTTTTCTACATAGTGTTTCTATATTCACATGCACACCACTTTATTGATTTCTGTCCATTCTTAAAAGAAAAAATCATGTAAAAACCATTTTGTGTCGCTTAAGTACAGGAAGATGTCAACGTAGAGTGTAGGCTTATAACGCAAAGTGCCAGTACCCAAAGGTAGTTAGGAATTTACCGGTTGTCAACAGGTGTACGTCAAAAAATCTGCACGCACAACCCGTGGACGAATGAATACTATCCCTGACAGATATTTTCTTTGGTCTTTTTTCCCCTCAGTTGTCATATGACAAATACGACATTAATTTGAGCTATGGTGTGCTAAACACGTAAGTGTAAATTGCTCAGTAATCACGCAAATCTAAAAGCAGAACTTGAATACATTATGAGTAACGAGTAAGGCAAGTTTCTTGAAGTTCTTCCGGCAGACAGAATACTGCGTCCTACATTGATTATGACATCATGACCAGTGTCCAACGCGAATTTGAATGCCTCCTGGTGGTGTTGCAGGCACGCGAAGCAGGAGGGAAAGAATGTAAGAGGAACGGAAACAAAGAGGTAGTCATCACAGTGAAGAAACCGGCCGCGAATTCAAAAACCCAGTGATACAAGCGCTTTTGACAAAGGGCACTTGGTCCTGATTCTGCGGGCGGAAAATAGAATAAGACGTAGAGTGTATGGAAAGCGACTAAAGGATGGTGAAATAACGAGTAGCTATGGTAGTGTTGGACGTCCACGTCTCGTCACAAAACGTAGGCAACGGAAAATCACCCGCTGTCTAATCCAAAATAGGCAGATAGGTGAAACAAGAAATGCGGTTGATTCGACCAGGCGAGAGGTGAAAGCTCTGCGACAGACAAATAAGCTTACATATTTTTCTATTTGTTGTTGGAATCAGTCTGGTCGTTAACAGTGTTGTTAAAATACCTCATAAATTGTTAAAGATCACTAGCTTGTACTATCAAGGCTAACTTAATGTTAAGTAAAGTCTGTGTTACCTACCCATCAACTATGTGCAAATGAACAAAAACCTTCCCAGTCCCTCTTTTGGTTTGTCAGCGTGGCACCGGGTTGGATACCCGTCCGCGTCTATCAACCATAGTTAACAATAAAGGAAATCAGGTTGTCTTACTTCCGTTCATAACTGATTTTCGCTAAGTATAACGTCATGGACAAGTATGCCGGTTGATGCTGTCACTGGTCTACTGTCGACAGGCGAAGGTTGCTCTTCCAAAACCCGCTGTGCTGTGCAGTGAAATCTCATTGTTCAAAAAGCTAAAGTACGTTGCAAGGTCTACAAATTGACTTCCGTCTTTCATTAATACTAAACTACGTAGCGTCCAGGGGTTCTACTATAGCACTTGTGTATCACAAACGTCAGAGTGAATCATTTTCATAATCATCATCATCTCTTGATCGAGGAGGCTGAAATTTTGAAATAATGCCTAAGGTCATAATAATAGCACCAAAATATTTTTGTTTGCATTAAAAAAAAGTTTAATACGGCAAAAAAGGTGTAAACAGCCCTCGTTTTTATTACACGGTCCAGTCACATTAACGTGACCACCTCCTAAGTTCGACGTCAACGTGGAAAAACCACTCATAGACGGCAGGTGGCAGCACCAGCAGTGGAGGGTATGTAAACAGTGTCGGGAGACGGGGATGGGGCTCAGAAAACAGGGCACTCGTTGTAATGCGGCAACGGAGTGACTTATCCGATTTCAGAAAGGGCATGATCATTCGCTTTCGGGTCAAGGCTAGATGCATTTCCGGAACGGTTACGTTTCTAAACTGTTCGTGTTGGGCCGTGGTGCAAAAAAGGCGCTATCGAAAACCGGCGCCGAGGGAACCCTGGTGCACCACGGAAGTGAATGACGGCTGCGGGGATGTGTACGGGAGAATAGGCGTACAACTGTTCAGCTAACTTCATGCGTCTGGTACTCGACAGCAGGCACCTGGCTCATGCACCAGTACTGATTGCTTTCATCGACGACAAAGGCTAGAATTTTGCACGCCAATACCACATCTGGACTTCTACTGCATGGCGACAGGAGGCCTTTTCAGATGATTTACTTTTAATGCTCCATCGGACAGATGGTCGCTGTCGTGTACGGCGTGAAACGTCTCAAAGCAAACATCCTTCGGAAGGACCACGCCGGGAGGCGGGGGGGGGGGGGGGGGAGCGTTGTCGTTTGCAGAATGTTTTCGTGGCTTTCACTGGGTAATCTCGTCATTCTAGAAGCCACAATGGATCAGCACAAGAATGCAAAAATTCTTGGGAATGTGTGGATACACATCATGTTCGTTTTTCCTCGGCACGATGGCGAGCAGGACAATGCAACGTGTAGCACAGCTCGCAGTTTACGAGCGTGGTTCGAAGAGCACCAGGACCAGACTACCGCTCTCCCCCCCCTCCCCTCCCCCCGCCCGCATCCCTCACCACCATGATTTAGAAACCCAATCCATCGGGCTGTTTAGGCCAAGGATCGTCAACAGAGAGACCCAGGGAAGCTGGCCACGACGTGGTTCCAGTTCCTTGCCGGCAGCATGCAGAACGTCATTCATTCTCTCCCTGCAATTCTCGCCGCGATTCACGCCGCGAATGGTCTTTATTCAGGCTTCTGACATGTGGTCGCGTCAGTGTGACTGGAAAGCGCGGTTACCCCCCGCCAAGCAACGTACAGTGGCTTGCGATGACTGTATGTAGACAGAGAAGCGAAACAATAAATGTGAAAATGCAGTACAATGCTCATCTATATGTTCTCAAAGTAATAACAGCCCAACAAAAAAAAAAAAAAAAAATGGCTCTGCGCACTACGGGACTTAACTTCTATGGTCATCAGTCCCCTAGAACTTAGAACTACTTAAGCCTAACTAACCTAAGGACAACACACAACACCCAGTCATCACGAGGCAGAGAAAATCCCTGACCCCGCAGGGAATCGAACCCGGGAACTCGGGCGTGGGAAGCGAGAACGCTACCGCACGACCACGAGCTGCGGACTAACAGCCCAACAGATTAGCCGACTACAGTATAGATAAAGTGAAGCGCCAAAGGAATTTGTACAGGCCTGCGTATTCAAATACAGAAATATGTAAACAAGAAGAATAGGGCGCTGCGGTTAGCAACGACTGGTGCATATGTTAGATCGGTGACTGTTGCTACAATGGCAATTTAAGTGAGTTTGAACGTGGTGTTACAGTCGGCACACGTGCAATAGGACACAGCATCTCAGAGGTAGAGATGAAGTGCGGATTTTCCCATACGACCATTTCTCGAGTGTACCGTGAACATCTGGAATTCGGTAAAACATGAGATCTCCAACATGGCTGCGGCTGGAAAAAAATGCTGCAAGCACGGGATGAACGACGACTGAAGACAATCGTTCAACGTGACAGAAGTGCAAGCCTCCCGCAAAGTGCTACAAATTTCAGTGCTAGGCCAACAAGAAGTGTCAGCTTGCGAACCATTCAACGAAACATCCTCGATATGGGCATTCGGAGCCTAAGGTTCGCTCGTGTACCCTCGACGACGGCACAACACAAGGCTTTACGCCTCGCCTGGGCCCTTCAACACCGACGCTGGATTGTTGATGACGCGCAACATCTTGCGTGGTCGGACAAGTCTCGTTTCAAATTCTATCGAGCGGATGGACATGTACAGATATGGAGATAACCTCAAGAATCCATGAACTCTGCATGTCAGCAGGGGACTGTTCAAGCTGTTGAAGGTAATGGTGTAGGGCGTGTGCAACTGCAGTGATACAGGACCCCCTGATATGTCTAGGTACGACTCTGACAGGTGACACGTACATAAGTATCTAGTTTGATCACCTGCATCCATTCGTGCCCATTGTGCATTCAGACCGACTTGGGCAATTTCAGCAGGACCATGCGACATCCCACGCGTCCATAATTGCTACAGAGTGGCTCCAGGAGGACTCTTCTGAGTTTCAACACTTCCCCTGGCCACCAAACTCCCCAGACATGACCAGTATTTAGTATAAATGGGATGCCTTGCAAAGTGTTGTTCAGAAGAGATCTCCACCTCCTCGTACTATTACGTATTTATGGACAGCCCTGGTGGTTCATGGAGTCAGTTCCCTCCAGAACTACTTGAGACAGTAGTCGAGTCCATGCCACATCGGGTTGCGGCACTTCTGCGTGCTAACGGAGGCTGTACACAATATTAGACGGGTGTAGTAGTTTCTTTGGCTCTTCAGTGTATAATGTGCATCACCAGGACATGCACTCTGTACGTGATAAAGTTTCATGATGGTATCTCCACTGGCAAAAGATTTCGGCTCTTTGGGAAGTCCTCATACAACCGTCGAGCTTCTTGCGCATTACCGTCGTTTAGTCCATAAACAAAAGCCATATCTCGTTGTTCTTCAAAGGACCGAGCGAGGTGGCGCAGTGGTGAGCACACTAGACTCGCATTCGGGAGGAAGACGGTTCAATCCCATCTCCAGCCATCCTGATTTAGGTTTTCCGTGATTTCCTTAAATCGTTTCAGGCAAATGCCGGGATGGTTCCTTTGAAAGGGCACGGCCGATATCCTTCCCCATCCTTCCCTAACCCGAGCTTGCGCTCCGTCTCTAATGACCTCGTTGTCGACGGGACGTTAGACAACACTAACCTAACCTGTTCTTCAAAGGAATAATGTGCCGTCTTGCTTACTGTATGACTAAATCTCTGGTGACGTGTGTGTTCTCCAATGCGAAGCTTACGTGTGAATGCCTGTGAGGTGAGGCGGGGACAAAGATGTATTCGACAAGTGTGCGTATCACGTTGGGGCAGTGACGGGGCGAGGGACGTTTGTATTTGTGAACTGACGACCATAGCGCTGCCTGTCAACCAACGAACGGCAACAGGGCAATCCCACGGCCAATCGGAGCGCGTGGCGCAAGTTTCCGTAATTCAAAAATTGTGCTTTGCCGACCTACACAAATTTAGTAATGGCATAAGCCATCCAGGGTTAAAATTCCGTGACACAATTTTTCTCCACCCTGTACATATTGAGAGGCCAACACCTAGAATACCCAGACTAATGAACAGAGGACGATAACAGATCTGCGAACTTATACCACTTATTGCCCGAATTGCCCGTTTCTGATCTGAAATTACCCTTCGAGAATGGGGAAAGTTACCTCCTAATATAACACCATACCTCAACATCGAATCAAAATAATCAAAGTAGATTACATTTCGTGTCGGACTATCACTTACTTCAGGTACTGATCTAATAGTAAAGAAGGTGTGTAGTCTTGTACCATAGGAAACAACGGAGAGGATGTTATGGGTGGCTGGTATCCTCTTTCTACAACGCAAATATACACGTGTATTAAGACGGTTCTTTATTTACATGAACAGATAGCTGCTAGATAACTTCAACAGAGGCCATGTGTTGCGGTACAAGCTCATCAATAATATTCCACGTTAGGCTCACTGCTGGTGGAGCATTACGTCTGAACAAGACCCTGAAAATGGGCTTTCCATGACAGTTAACTATCTACCTGAACAACTAGAAATTTGAACCTTTCAGTGTCTCTAATTATACGTCCATTCTGTGTAATTAGAATTTTATTGAATTCTATGTTAGAAAATGTAGGAACTGTGTCTTTTTAACTTTAATTTATTTTCTACATGCCATGAACTTTGAAATGCGCTGTTTGAAACAGTACCGATGTTGCACACTATATCCTTTACTAACAAGCTAGTGTCACCAGCAAAAAGAAATATTTTGGAATCACCTGTAATACTAGAAGACATATCATTTATATAAATAAGAAACAGGAATGGCCCCAGAACCGATCCCTGGGGCACCCGTCAGTTAACTGTGCCCCGCTAGGACGCAACATCATACTCATTCTCAGTGTTGCGTCGCTCATACCGATGCAGTCAAGACAGTGGTCAAAGTTACAAAAGTTTACTGACGGAAGAATGTGTATAGTCTTGTACCATAGGAAACAAGGGAGAGGATGTTATGGGTGGCTGGTATCCTCTTTCTACAACGCAAATACACACGTGTATTAAGACGGTTCTTTACGTGAACAGATAGCTGCTACATAACGGCAACAGTATCCCTGTGTTGCGGCACAAGTTTTTCAATAATAGTCCACGTTAGCCTCACTGCTGTTGAAGTACAAGTCCCGCTATATACTATCGTAGCCTAAGTCCGTTCTGCAATGAATGACAGACGTCAAACTAGAATAGCCAGTGCGTCAGTGACTGAGTGATTGAGCTAGTGACAGAGCTAGTGACTGAGGCCCTCCAGTCAACGGCGGCGAGAGGACGTTGCGACCCGTTGCGAGACTGTCTTTGGCTTGATAGCGCGCTTCATCCGGCCCCTACTATCAATATTCGCTTCATATTTACCGACTGGTATGCTGGCAAGAGCTTATACCTTCCCATCCCCCCTGCCCCTCCCCCCTCACCGAAATGCAGCACCATTGTCATGTAGGGAAGATATGAACAGTAACGGAGAGGGAGGCAGGACACTGGACGTACAGCTGAGTCACGAGCCGTGACTGTGGAGGACGGCATGGTCCTGAGCATATCTCGCCATCTGGCTTGCGAGGCAACAGGAACATCCTCTGCAAAATTATTGCGAGGTCACACGTCCAGGCTTGGGGGCGTGTCCTGGGGCTGTGACGGCGATGGTGACGGCAACTTCGGGTCGGCGTCCATTGGGTCGGCGAGCAGGGATCGTGGTGGTAAGGGCGCATCGTCCATCCGCTCCTCCTGGTGTGCCCTGGTGGCACCAGCGGGCGGCTTGAAGGCCGCGCGATCCCATGAGGTCGTGTATCCGGGGGAAGAAGAGCAGCTGAATCACGGGGAAAGTGACACTCACGAATTTGGTTCTGGTGGCGGCGCTGCAAACAATGAGGACCTGCAATCAAGTACTTATGAGGTGCATTCAAGCTCTAAGGCCTCCGATTTTTTTTCTCCGGACTGGAAAGAGATAGAAACATGCGCATTGTTTTAAAATGAGGCCGCGTTCATTGTCAATACGTCCCAGAGATGGCAGCACCGTACGGCAGATGGAATTTTACCGCCAGCGTCGAGAATGAGAACTGTTTTAAATACTTAAAATGGCGACGTTTTCCTTACTTTAACAGCGTGCACTCATTCGTTTTCTGGTGTGAAACCAATTGGAATTCATCGACAGTTGAAGGAGACATGTGGTGATGGAGTTATGGATGTTTCGAAAGTGCGTTCGTGGGTGCAACAGTTTAATGAAGGCAGAACATCGTGTGACAACAAACTGAAACAACCTCGGGCTCGCACAAGCCGGTCTGACGACATGATCGAGAAAGTGGAGAGAATTATTTTGGGGGATCGCCGAATAACTGTTGAACAGATCGCCTCCAGAGTTGGCAGTTCTGTGGGTTCTGTGCACACAGTCCTGCATGACGACCTGAAAATGCGAAAAGTGTCATCCAGGTGGGTGCCACGAATGCTGACAGACGACCACATGGCTGCCCGTGTGGCACGTTGCCAAGCAATGTTGACGCGCAACGACAGCACGAATGGGACTTTCTTTTCGTTGGTTGTGACAATGGATGAGACGTGGATGTCATTTTTCAATCCAGAAACAAAGCACCAGTCAGCTCAATGGAAGTACACAGATTCACCGCCACCAAAAGATTTCGGGTAACCGCCAGTGCTGAAAAAATGATGGTGTCCATGTTCTGGGACAGCGAGGGCGTAATCCTTACCCATTGCGTTCCAAAGGGCACTACGGTAACAGGTGCATCCTACGAAAATGTTTTGAAGAACAAATTCCTTCCTGCACTGAAACAAAAACGTCCGGGAAGGGCTGTGCATGTGCTGTTTCACCAAGAAACGCACACGCACATCGAGCTAACGTTACGTAACAGTTTCTTCGTGACAAGAACTTTGAAGTGATTCCTCATGCTCCCTACTCACCTGACCTGGCTCCTAGTGACTTTTGGCTTTTTCCAACAATGAAAGACACTCTCCGTGCCCGCACATTCACCAGCCATGCTGCTATTGCCTCAGCGATTTTCCAGTGGTCAAAACAGACTCCTAAAGAAGCCTTCGCCGCTGCCATGGAATCATGGCGTCAGCGTTGTGAAAAATGTGTACGTCTGCAGGGCGATTACGTCGAGAAGTAACGCCAGTTTCGTCGATTTCGGGTGAGTAGTTAATTAGAAAAGAAAATCGGAGGCCTTAGAACTTGAATGCACCTCGTAAAAGAGCCAATGCGTTCCTGGATCACACCTCTTTCCCAGCGCCCACAGTTGCCATAAACCCTGAAAAGAACAAGATCGCGCGGTGCAAAGCGATATTTGCAGACCGTTGTTCCCTCTTTTGGGTGGAAGCGATAGGAGTTGAGAAAGAGTCACAGCGCCTGTTTCCGTGTGTGGGTGGTACGAAACCTGGCCATCTGTTGTTCAAAAGGGATTATGAAGCGTCCTGCTTCTCTGTAGGATTGCATGTGAAACGAAGCGCTTGTTAGGTAACGAATGCCAAGGCGTTTGTAAAATTGTTCAAAATCGTGTGAAGTGAGCTGTGGTTTGTTGTCCGACACGATTACTTCTGGCAAACCTTTTACGCAAAATACGGAGGAAAACGCTTCAATGGTAGAAGCCATAGCCAATGCAAATGGGAGCTTGCTAAAAGAGTCTACCACTATGACCCATCGAATGTTCCAAAATGGTCCTGCAAAGTCTATATGCACTGGTTGCCATGGGGATTGAGTCTTAGGCGAATCTGAGAATGTCTGTGGCGGAACGGATTAGTTTTCCGAGCATGCGCGACACCGTGACATCATCTGTTCAATGCGGGCGTCCATGCCTTGCCAAGTACAGTGCCGTCGTGTTAACTGGTAAGTGCGAATAACTCCCTAATATCCTTGATGGGGCAATCGCAACACATCTACATATCTTTTAGCAACACTTTGGTAAAAAGGACAAGCGATTGTCTGCTATCAGTTTGAACTGAAATCACACCCTGTTGAACTTAAAGGTTATCCCGACGTGCAAAATATCAGTGCACAACTGAGTTCTGGATTCTGTTCAATGAACGAGGCCAAGACGTGCGAATGTAAGGCAACAAAATCTTGAGATCTGGGTCTCCTTCCGTGGCCTGTGCAATTTTTCTGTAGCGCAAGAGGAAAGAGTAATTCAGAGTCCTGCGCATCGATTTGGCAACAAGATGCGGCAGATGCATCAAAATCAGAGTCTGGACCAATCGGAAGGCGAGATAGGGCGTCTGACTGCCGTGCTTTGCACGCATGTGTTCGTATCCTATCCTCGTCGCCACTGTAGAGTCTTGTACCGTAAGAAACAAACGAGAGGATGTCATGGGTGGTCGGTATGCTCTTTCTACAACAAAAATGCACACATGTATTAAGACGGTTCTTTATTTACGGGAGCAGATAGCTGCTACGTAACTTTAACATAGTCCATGTGTTGTGGTAAAAGCGCTTCAATAATAGTCCACGTTACCCTCACTTCTGGCGAAGTACAAAGTCCCACTATATACTATGATAGCCTAAGCCCACTCTGCAATGAATGACAGACGCCAAACTACGATAGTCAGTGAGTTAGTGCTTCAGTGACTGCGTGACAGTGCTAGTGAATGAGGCCCTTTGGACAGTGGCGGCGATCTAAATACTTGCAGTCGAGGGGGTGGTGGCGGCATATTGCTTGCGAGTCTGTCTTTGGTCTCTCTAATGGTAGGCGTGCTCGTTCCAGCGCCTACTATCGATCTACGCTTCATCTTTGCCGACCGTGTGCTGGCAACAGCTTACGCTGGGACAGAAAGAAACGTCTGCTTGGACAATAATAACAAAATCACAATTACTGTGCCTCACACGTATGAATATCATCCAGTATGGAGACTCCAGAGTCTGAAGAAGTAAAAAACAAAATGGTTCAAATGGCTCTGAGCACTATGGGACTTAACTTCTGAGGTCATCAGTCCCCTAGAACTTAGAACTACTTAAACCTAACTATCCTAAGGACATTACACACATACATATTTAACATTTTTTTTATGTTAAGGAAATTAAGTTGACGTCTCTTCATGTAAGAATAGATGATGAACGCAGCTACCCGCTAACTTTGTGTAATGTCTTGTCTGTATAGACGTGTATCTGTTGCCTTTAAGATCCCTTCACCTTCACACATAAATCTATACAGTAAAGTAAGGGCCTCCCCTTTTTTCGGATGATCCGTGATAAGACAGGCGAAAAGTTAGACTAATGGAGGATTATTAGTATTTTCTCTATTTTCATTCGCTCTCTCTCTCTCTCCTTTATCTATGTACAGTTTTTAATATAATATTTCATTACGTGAAATCAGCCAAATAGAATCTTTGGTGGAGCCCTTCGTCTTGGTATTCAGCGGCTGGCTTGCTGTAAGAGATCTTTACATTTATTATTACTGTTAAGCACTGCATTTAGTCGGGAGAATCAATCGTGTGGACAATTTGTTCCTTTTACGAAAGATTGCGAATTCCAGATGTGTACGAAGCCTTTTTGGACGATTTAACACAGACTCAGTGATTGCAGGCTCTCTTCGACACAGCTGAAACTTCCCCACTAATTACAGGGCCAACGTGATCATCAAATGATTCAGAAAAAAACTCATTCGTTCATTCCCTCCAGAACAAAAAAGTCACAAACCTTATTTGTGAAGGAAATTGTGTATTCAATCCATCTCCATTACATGTCCAGATCTCTGGTGATTCCAAGTCTTAATTATTTTCCGTTTACAGTCTCTTTCTCTTCAAACAAACCGCTAGCGACACAAATTTTAATGGCTCGCTTTAGCGAGAAGAAAAGCAAAATATGTATTTCTCAGAAACACGTCAATCCCTCAACAGATACTACCGAAGCTGTCCTAGTTACCACTCTCACAACCATGGAGAATACATATATGCATCTCTGTTATTTCAAAGAATAAACGCACTAGAAAATACTTTGGCGTCGTCGAGCTGTCGCCGCGTATGTTACGAGAAAATCATATAAGATACTTTTCCAAAGTGAATGAATGTGGATGGTTTGATTGGCAATGATTAACTGTTGCGTGGTAGAGGGTATTTTCTGTGGGGACATTACACATACCCGAGGCAGGATTCGAACTTGCGACCGTAGCGGTCGCGCGGTTCCAGACTGTAGCGCCTAGAACCACTCGGCCACTCCTGCCGGCCTTTGAAGAAGTAACACACTTATTATATTCATAGGCAAATACACTTGTATGTAAAATATTCTGGGTCCGAATATGGTGTCCTGAATAACAACAGCAAATGAAGAGAAAAACTATATACTGGATACAGTCTGATTACGTCAAAGGAACAACGATGAAGGCTGAAAACAATGGCATCAGTTCCTACGACGAGCGTCGTGAGAGTCCTAAGAAGATGGGGTGAGTAGCACCTGCATGGAGGGTGGGAGAGTTTCTCGGAGCCAGAAGAACTGAGTTATGTAGCTCTGCCACCGACCTTTGATGTGGCCGACGGCGGAATACACGCTGCGCTGTTTTCTGGTCAAGTGTGTGACGGTGCAAACAGGTGTCTTGAAAGTGGCGGCCTTTGCTAGTACTGGTACCCCGCCTGGTGTCCATCCATTACTACAACAGAGCGAATGTCCGCCGCTCGTGGTCTCGCGGTAGCGTTCTCGCTTCCTGAGCACGGGGTCCCGGGTTCGATTCCCGGCGGGGTCAGGGATTTTCACCTGCCTCGAGATGACTGGGTGTTTGTGTTGTCCTCATCATTTCATCATCATCCAGGAAAGTGGCGAAATTGGACTGAGCAAAGATTGGGTAATTGTACGGGCGCTGATAACCACGCAGTTGAGCGCCCCACAAACCAAACATCATCACACAACAGAGCGAATACGCGGCGCGGAGGCGTGCAGGGGCCATGTACGTCGTACGCGCGCCTGAAATGCCCAAAGCGTTGCTGGAGGCTTTTGCCAAGATCTCCGGTATAGCACACAGTAATGTGAAGAATGACCTTTCGATATCTATTCTTAAAGTAAGAAATGAACCAACTGTGAGCTACTCTCTGTATTCCAGAGTGGACCAATGTTTGGAGCAATATTCTGTGATCAAAACCATCAAACAAACACCTTAGTTACTGCAAAAAAGATGCCTAGGATTCGAAACGTTTGTTTAATCGATCCAGCACCTCAGAGAGAAAAGTCCACAAGCAGTTGCCTCACATAGGTTTTTTATGAGAAGTTGTATATTCATCAATCAACTTTTAGAAACTCTTCCACTACTATATGCTGTACACACTGCTGTAACTCCTCCCGAGTTCTTTCTTCATCTCATCCTAACAGCGGCTAACACTCCCATACTGTAACACCATCTCCTTCATAGTTCATTGTTGGCACTACACATGAAGTCAGGTGACATTCTTGACATCTAGCGGTCATTTCCATATCACCATACACTTTTTATCAGAGTCTGTATCTGTCAGTGAGTGACAATCTTTAGCAGACGTTACTCAACATTCAATTTCTTTGTTATGTCACGATGATTCACAGTAGTTTAATACCTGTACCAAACAGAATTACACATTATTAGGATTGAGAGCACCATATGGGGTAATTCAGTGTGAATTAAAAGTAGGAAACTAATATTTCCAACGTTTCCAGAATGAGATTTTCACTCTGCAGCGGAGTGTGCGCTGATATGAAACTTCCTAGCAGATTAAAACTGTGTGCCCGACCGAGGCTCGAACTCGGGACCTTTGCCTTTCGCGGGCAAGTGCTCTACCATCTGAGCTACCGAAGCACGACTCACGCCCGGTACTCACAGCTTTACTTCTGCCAGTACCTCGTCTCGTACCTTCCAAACTTTACAGAAGCTCTTCTGCGAACCTTGCAGAACTAGCACTCCTGAAAGAAAGGAGTGCTAGTTCTGCAAGGTTCGCAGAAGAGCTTCTGTAAAGTTTCGAAGGTAGGAGACGAGGTACTGGCAGAAGTAAATCTGTGAGTACCGGGCGTGAGTCGTGCTTCGGTAGCTCAGATGGTAGAGCACTTGCCCGCGAAAGGCAAAGGTCCCGAGTTCGAGTCTCGGTCGGGCACACAGTTTTAATCTGCCAGGAAGTTTCATTTCCAACGTGATCATCTCAGATCTCTTTAAAATTAGGCGCATGCAATGAGCCACATTAAAGATGGAAAACTACCAGTTTACAGTGGTATATGACAATTGGAAAGAAAGTTACAGATTTGCAAATTTTAGAAAACATGTGAAATTTACATGCATCTGCCTCAACATAAATGACTGGAAATCCGGCTCTAATACAGATACATCAATGAAACTTCTATCATTCGAAAGGTAAAACGCCGGCCGGGGTGGCCGAGATGGTTCTAGTCGCTACAGTCTGGAACTGCGCGTCCGCTACGGTCGCAGGTTCGAATCCTGCCTCGGGCATGGATGTATGTGATGTCCTTAGGTTAGTTAGGTTTAAGTAGTTCTAAGTTCTAGGGGACTGATGACCTTAGAAATTAAGTCCCATAGTGCTCAGAGCCAATTGAACCATTTGAAAGGTAAAAGACTGATGTGCAAAATGCTAGGTATCTAAGAAGTTTCATATTCAAGGTCACTGCCCTTAACATTTGACGTTGACTATATCAAAACATCCTAACTTCAATTTTTCTGAAAAACATGTAATGTGTTGCTCCAAAACGTTACTATAAACATGGTAAATATCATGATGGCACACCAAAGGCGTCATGCCCAAAAATTTGTTTTGTCAACATTAGTACGTTATCAGATGCAGGAGGTAGCACATGAATATGAAACTATTAAAAATACATCTCATTATCAATGTTGCAGAAGAATATAGTTTCTATTATTGTAGAGGTAATATGAACCATTTGCAGTGTAGCTTCAATGAAATGGTAATAAAACGCGCCTACATCTCGGTTCACAAGTCTCTAATTAAATTGTTGTTCTTTACCACATCTGAAGAAGGGGCAGAGTGTGTCCTTCCAGCTGGCTTCGCTAGATTCTGTCTTGTGAGAATGTCATGTCTTCTAATAACACAAGTGTCTGGAATAGCAGGGAACACAAGTGATGGAGATGATCCATGTGGATGTAAGAATCTAGTCTGTTCTTCATCCGTTTCTTCAACAAAAATGCATGTATGTCAGTTAAAAGCATTTCTTTCTACATTGCAATCACTGATACTCATCTGCCCACGAAAGCAGCCAATATTTACATCTTGCTATGTATCTTTGAATTACATAAGGAATTCATTAAGGTTTTGCAATAGCTGCCTCTTTTTTTTTTTTGAGGACTTGATCTTCCGACAGCTTCGATGTCACTCACCAGGTATTCCTCTCCTGTGCCAACCTCTTCATTTCAAAGTAGCACGTGTAACCTACGTTCATAATTATTTGCTGCATATAGCCTAGTCTCTGTTTTCCTCTACAATTTCCACTCTCTACAGCTCCCTCTAGTACCGTGGAAGTTATTCCATGATGTCTAAACAGATGTTCTATCACCACGTCCTTTCCCATCACACCATGTCCCTTTTGGTCAGCATTTTCTAAATGTTCCTTTGCTCGCTACTTCTCCAGAGAATCTCCTCAGTCTTTGTATTGTATTGTACTGTATGTTAACCGGGGACCTAGAAAAGACGGATAGGCTCCGTCCCCACCACAGGCGCAGTGGTCCACAACCCCACGACGACTACCGCAGTCCACTTCACCCCTCCGAACCCAGGGTTAGCGTGCGGTTCGGCCCCTGGTGGCCCCCCAGGGAACGTCTCACACCAGACGAGTGTAACACCTAGGTTTGCGTGGTAGAGTAATGGTGGTGGACGCGTACGTCAGGTTCTACGCAGAATTGGAGAGGAAAGGAATATGTGGAAAACACTGATTAGGAGAAGGGACAGGATGATAGGACATCTGCTAAGATATGAAGGAATGACTTCCATGGTACTAGAGGGCAAAAACTGTAGAGGAAGACAGAGATTGGAATACGTCAAGCAAATAATTGAGGACGTAGGTTGCAAGTGCTACTCTGAGGTGAAGAGGTTAGCACAGGAAAGGAATTCGTGGCAGGCCGCATCAAACATCAAACCAGCCAGTAGACTGATGACCAAAAAAAAGGGCAAGGCTGTAGCCTTTCGCCCCTACTCTTCAATCTGTACATCGAGGAAGCAATGATGGAAATAAAAGAAAGGTTCAGGAGTGGAATTAAAGTACAAGGTGAAAGGATATCAATGATACGATTCGCTGATGACATTGCTATCTTGAGTGAAAGTGAAGAAGAATTAAATTATCTGCTGAACGGAATGAACAGTCTAATGAGTACACAGTATGGTTTGAGAGTAAATCGAAGAAATACGAAGGTAATGAGTAGTAGTAGAAATGAGAACAGCGAGAAACTTAACATCAGGATTGATGGCCACGAAGTCAATGAAGTTAAGGAATTCTGCTACCTAGGCAGTAAAATAACCAATGACGGACGGAGCAAGGAGGACATCAAAAGCAGACTCGCTATGGCAAAAAAGGCATTTCTGACCAAGAGAAGTCTACTAATATCAAATACCGGCCTTAATCTGAGGAAGAAATTTCTGATGATGTACGTCTGGAGTACAGCATTGTATTGTAGTGAAACGTGGACTGTGGGAAAACCGGAACAGAAGAGAATCGAAGCATTTGAGATGTGGTGCTATAGACGAATGTTGAAAATTAGCTGGACTGATAAGGTAAGGAATGAGGAAAACACTGATAAGGAGAAGGGACAGGATGATAGGATACCTGCTAAGACATGAGGGAATGACTTCCATGGTACTAGAGGGAGCTGTAGAGGGCAAAAACTGTAGCGGAAGACAGAGATTGGAATACGTCAAGCAAATAATTGAGGACGTAGGTTGCAAGTTCAAATGGCTCTGAGCACTATGCGACTTAACTTCTGAGGTCATCAGTCGCCTAGAACTTAGAACTAACTAAACCTAACTAACCTAAGGACATCACACACATCCATGCCCGAGGCAGGATTCGAACCTGCGACCGTAGAGGTCACGCGGTTCCAGACTGAAGCCCCTTTAACCGCACGGCCACCCGGCCGGCAGGTTGCAAGTGCTACTCTGAGATGAAGAGGTTAGCACAAGAAAGGAATTCGTGGCGGGCCGCGTCAAACTAGTCAGTAGACTGATGAAAGGAAAAAAAAAAAAAAATCGCGTACGTGGAGAACCTGTTTGCGCAGCAATCGTCGACATAGTGTAACTGAGGCGGAATAAAGGGAACCAACCCGCATTCGCAGAGGCAGATGGAAAATCGCCTAAAAAGCATCCACAGACTGTACGGTTCACAGGACCTCGACACAAATCCGCCGGGCGGATTCGTGCCAAGAACCAGGCGCTCTTGCCTGCCCGGAAAGCCGTGCGTTAGACCGCACGGCCAACCGGGCGGGCACCTCATTCTTTACCTTATCAGACCACTTAATTTTCTATATTTCGCTTCTCTGCTGTTCCGGTTTTCCCACAGTCAATGTTTCAGGGCCATACAATCTTGTGCTTCAAACGTACGTTCTCAGGAAGTTCTTCCTCAAGTTAAGGCCAAAGTTAAACACTAGTAGACTACTCTTGGTTAGGAATTCTCTTGTTATCAGTGTCAGTTTGCTTTTTATGTCCTCCTTGGTCCATTCGTTACGGATTATTTTGCTGCCTAGATGGCAGAATTCCTTAAGTTCACGTACTTTGTTATCACCATTTATGGTATTAACTTACTCGCTGTTCTCATTTCTCCTACTTCTCATTAATTTCGCCTTTCTTCGAATTACTAGCAATCTACAGTCTGTACTCATTAGATAGTTCATTCCACTTAGCAGGTCTTATAACTTTTCTTCACTTTCACTGAGGATAACAATGTCATTAGCAAATCTTATCATTGATATCCTTTCCCTTTGAATCTTAATTCCACTTTTCAACCTTTCTTTTATTTCCGTCATTGCTGATATGTGGATTGAACATTAGGGGCGAAAGATTATGTCACTGTCTCACATCCCTTCTAACCCGACCACTACGTTGTTGGTTCTTCCTCTCTTATTGTTCTCTCCTGATTCTTATACATGTTGTGTATTATCCGTCTTTCTCTTTAGCTTACCCATATTTTTCTTAAAATTTCGAACATCTTTCACGGTTTAACATTTTCGAACGCTTATTCCAGATCGGAAAATCCTCTGAACATGTTCTGATTTTTTTTTCGGTCTTGCATCCATCATCAAACACAACGTCAGATTTGTCTCTCTGGTGCCTTTACCTTCCCTAAAGGCAAACTGACAGTCCTCTAACACACCCCGATCTTTTCCATTCTTCGGTACGACATTCTTGTCAGCAGCTTAGATGGATGAGTTGTTAAGCTGATAGTGCGACAACCCTCGCACTTGTCAGCTCCTGAAACCTTTGTAACTGTGTGGATGACGTTTTTTTGAAAACCCGACTCATACATTCTACACAGCAACGAGAATAGTACTTTTGTTGCCACTGCCCTCCTGTTGTTTGTTGTTGTGGTCTTCAGTCCTAAGACTGGTTTGACGCAGCTCTCCATGCTACCCTATCCTGTGCAAGATTCTTCATCTCCCAGAACTTACTGCATCCTACATCCTTCTAAATCTGCTTAGTATATTCATCTCTTGGTCTCCCTCTACCATTTTTACCTTCCACGCTGCCCTCCAATGCTACATTTGTGATCCCTTGATGCCTCAGGAGCCGGCCGCGGTGGTCTAGCGGTTCTGGCGCTGCAGTCCGGAACCGCGGGACTGCTACGGTCGCAGGTTCGAATCCTGCCTCGGGCATGGGTGTGTGTGATGTCCTTAGGTTAGTTAGGTTTAAGTAGTTCTAAGTTCTAGGGGACTTATGAACTAAGATGTTGAGTCCCATAGTGCTCAGAGCCATTTTGATGCCTCAGAACATGTCCTACCAACCGGTCCCTTCTTCAAGTTGTGCCAGAAACTACTCTTCTCCCCAGTTCTATGCAATACCTAATCATTAGTTATCTTCAGCCGAAAGCTTCTATTCTCTTCTAGTCCAAACTATTTATCATCCACGTTTCACTTCCATACATGGCTAGGCTCCATACAAATACTTTCAGAAACGACTTCCTGACACTTAAATCTATACTCGATGTTAACAAATTTCTCTTCTTCACAAACACTTTCCTTGCCATTGCCAGTCTACATTTTATATCCTCTCTACATCGACAATCGCCTGTTATTTTGCTCCCCAAATAGCAAAACTCCTTTACTACTAGAAGTGTCTCTTTTCCTAATCTAATTCGCTCAGTATCACCAGACTTTATTCGACTACATCCCATTATCCTCGTTTTGCTTTTATTGATATTCATCTTATATCCTCCTTTCAAGACACTGTCAATTCCGTTCAACTGCTCTTCCAAGTCATTTGCTGTCGCTGACAGAATTACAATGCCATCGCAAACCTCAAAGTTTTTATTTCTTCTCCATGGATTTTAATACCTACACCGAATTTTTCTTTTGTTTCCTTTACTGCTTGCTCAATATACAGGTTGAATAATGTCTGGGAGAGGCTACAACTCTGTCTCACTCCCTTCCCAACCACTGCTTCCCTTTCATGCCCCTCGACCCTTATAACTGCCATCTGGTTTCTGTACAAATTGTAAATATCCTTTCGCTCCCTATATTTTACTCTTGCACCCTTTAGAATTTGAAAGAGAGTATTCCAGTCAACATTGTCAAAAGCTTTCTCTAAGTCTACAAATGCTAGAAATGTAGGTTTGCCTTTCCTTAATCTTTCTTCTAAGGTAAGTCGTAAGATCAGTATTGCCTCACGTGTTCCAATATTTCTATGGAATCCAAACTGATCTTCCCCGAGGTCGGCTTCGACTAGTTTTTCCATTCGTCTGTAAAGAATTCGTGCTAGTATTTTGCACCTGTGACTTATTAAACTGACAGTTCGGTAATGTTCACATCTGTCAACACCCGCTTTCCTTGGGACTGGAATCATTACATCCTTCTTGAAGCCTGAGGGTATTTCGCCTGTCCATACATCTTGCAAACCAGATGGTAGAGTTTGGTCAGGACTGGCTCTCCCAAGGTCGCCAGTAGTTCTAATGGAATGCTGTCTACTCCCGGGGCCTTGTTTCGACTCAGGTGTTTCACGCAGTATCGTATCTCCCATTTCATCTTCATGTACATCCTCTTCCATTTCCAAATTATTGTCTTCAAGTACATCGTCCTTGTACAGACCCTCTATATACTCCTTCCACCTTTCTGCTTTCCCTTCTTTGCTTATAACTGGGTTTCCATCTGAGCTCTTGATATTCATACAAGTTGTTCTCTTCTCTCCACAGGTCTCTTTAATTATCCTGTAGGCAGGATCTATCTTACCCCTAGTGATATATGTCTCTACATCCTTACATTTGTCCTGTAGCCATCCCTGCTTAGGCATTTTGCACTTGCTGTCGATATCATTTTTGAGACGTTTGTATTCCTTTTTGCCTGCTTCATTTACAGCATTTTTATATTTTATCCTTTCATCAATTAAATTCAATATCTCTTCTGTTACCCAAGAATTTCTACTAGCCCTCGTCTTTTTACCTACTTGATCCTCTGCTGTCGTCACTACTTCATCCCTCAGAGCTACCCATTCTTCTTATACTGTACTTCTTTCCCCCATTCCTGCGAATTGTTCCCTTATGGTCTCCATGAAACTCTGTACAGCCTCTAGTTCTTTCAGTTTATCCAGGTCCCATCTCCTTAAATTCCCACCTTTTTGTAGTCTCTTCAGTTTTACTCTACAGTTCATAACCAATAGATTGTGGTCAGAGTCCACATCTGCCCCTGGAAATGTCTTACAATTTAAAACCTGGTTCCTAAATCTCTGTCTTACCATTATATAATCTATCTGATACCTTTTAGTATCTCCAGGGTTCTTCCATGTATACAACCTTCTTTCATGATTCTTAAACCAAGTGTTAGCTATGCTTAAGTTATGCTCTGCCCAAAATTCTACCAGGTGGCTTCCTCTTTCATTTCTCTCCCCCAATCCATATTCTCTTACTATGTTTCCTTCTCTCCCTTTTCCTACTCTCGAATTCCAGTCACCCATGACTATTAAATTTTCGTCTCCCTTCACTACCTGAATAGTTTCTTTTATCTCATCGTACATTTCATCAATTTCTTCATCATCTGCAGAGGTAGTTGGCATATTAACTTGTACTACTGTAGTAGGCGTGGGCTTCGTGTCTATCTTGGCCACAATAATGCGTTCACTATGCTGTTTGTAGTAGCTTACTCGCACTCCTATTTCCCTATTCATTATTAAACCTACTCCTGCATTACCCTTATTTGATTTTGTATTTATAACCGTGTATGCACTTGACCAAAAGTCTTGTTCCTCCTGCCACCGAACTTCACTAATTCCCACTATATCTAACTTTAACCTATCCATTTCCCTTTTTAAATTTTCTAACCTTCCTGCCCTATTAAGGGATCTGACATTCCACGCTACGATCCGCAGAACGCCAGTTTTCTTTCTGCTGATAACGACGTCCTCTTGGGTAGTCTCCGTCGGGAGATCTGAATGGGGGACTAGTTTTCCTCCTGATTATTTTACCCAAGAGGACGCCATCATCATTTTACCATGCAGTAAAGCTGCATTCCCTCGGGAAAAATACGGCTGTAGTTTCCCCTTGCTTTCAGCCGTTCGCAGTACCAGCACAACAAGGCCGTTTTGGTTAGTGTTACAAGGCAAGATCAGTCAATCATCCAGACTGTTGACCCTGCAACTACTGAAATGGCTGCTGCCCCTCTTCAGGAACCACACGTTTTTCTGGCCTCTCAACAGTTACCCCTCCATTGTGGTTGCACCTACGGTACGGCCATCTGTATCGTTGAGGCACGCAAGCCTCCCCACCAACGGCAAGGTCCATGGTTCATGGGGGGACTTCACCCCTATAGGCTTAGAACCTAAACTTCCCCCCTATAGGTTTAGAAATTCTGATGAAATGTTATCTATTCGTTCTGACTCACTCGGTTTTAAGTCTTTCAAAGCTCTTTTAAATTCTTATTCTAATGCTTGGTCCCCCGTCTACATCGGTTCCTGTCATCAGACAAATTCCCTTCAGTGTACTCTTTTCACCATTCAATCCGTTCTCTTGCATTGTACTCATTATACAGGGTGATTCAAAAAGAATACCACAACTTTAGGAATTTAAAACTCTGCAACGACAAAAGGCAGAGCTAAGCACTATCTGTCGGCGAATTACGGGAGCTATAAAGTTTCATTTAGTTGTACATTTGTTCGCTTGAGGCGCTGTTGACTAGGCGCCAGCGTCAGTTGATGCTAAGATGGCGACCGCTCAACAGAAGGCTTTTCGTATTATTGAGTACGGCAGAAGTGAATCGACGACAGTTGTTCAGCGTGCATTTCGAACGAAGTATGGTGTTAAACCTCCTGATAGGTGGTGTATTAAACGTTGGTATAAACAGTTTACAGAGAATGGGTGTTTGTGCAAAGGGAAAAGTTCTGAACGGCAGAGCACTTCATCACTGGCCTCAAAGAATCCCTGATCTTACCCCCTGCGATTTTTTCTTATGGGGGTATGTTAAGGATATGGTGTTTCGGCCACCATTGATGATTTTAAACGAGAAATAACAGCAGCTATCCAAACTGTTACGCCTGATATGCTGCAGAGAGTGTGGAACGAGTTGGAGATCGGGTTGATATTGCTCGAGTGTCTGGAGGGGGCCATATTGAACATCTCTGAACTTGTTTTTGAGTGAAAAAAAAACCTTTTTAAATACTCTTTGTAATGATGTATAACAGAAGGTTATATTATGTTTCTTTCATTAAATACACATTTTTAAAGTTGTGGTATTCTTTTTGAATCACCCTGTATTACCACACTTTCTTTCAATTTTACCGAAGGTTATTTTGACTTTCATGTATGCTTAGTCAGTCCTGACCATTATTACTTTTTCCTCTTCTTCATAATCTTCATGTAGCCATTTCGCCTTATCTTCCTTGTTTATTTCATTCCTAAGTGACTTGTATTTCTGTATACCTGAATTTCCCTGAACATTTTTGTTTCTTCGCCTTCTTTGTTTCCAACTTCTGTGATTCCCCTTTTTAGAGACAGTCATTGCTCTTCAGCTGAACTGCCTACTGAGTTATTCCTAATCGTAGTATCTACAATCCCTGTGTACCTCAAACGTATCTCTTCATTAAATGTTCAAATGTGTGTGAATTCCTAAGCGACCAAAATGCTGAGGTAATCCGTCCCTCGACCTACACACTACTTAAAATAACTTACGCTAAGAACAACACACACACCCATGCCCGAGGGAGGACTCGAACCTCCGGCGGGAGGGGCCGCGTAGTCCGTGACACGGCGCCTCTAACTGCGCGGTCACTCCTCGCGATTTCTCTTCATCAGTTAGTAAGTCAGCACCCCACTTCTTGGTGCAAAGACTTTTCCTGACTAGTCTCTTGAACTGCAGCCTACTCTTCATCACTGTTATGTTATGTGTCTATATCTGCTCCTGGGTACAATCCAGTATCTGACTGTGGAATCTCTGCCTGACCATGATGTAATGTAACGGAAATATTCCCGTATCTTCGGGCCCTTTCCAAGTATACCTCCGCCTTTTGCGATTATTGAACAGAGTAATCGCTATTAAAAGCTGAAATTTATTGCACAACTCAATTAGTCTTTCTCCTCTCTCATTCCTTGAGCCAAACCGATGTTCTCCAGTACCCCTTTTTTTTACTCTTTCCCCTACAACCGCCTTTTAATCCCTCATAACTATTAGATTTTCATCTCCCTTTACACACTGAATTACCCGTAAATATCCTCATACGCCCTAGCTATCTCTTTATTTTCGGCTTTCAACGTTCGCATGTATACCTGAACTATCGTTGTCAGTGTTAGTTTGCTGTCCTCTCCGATAAGAACAACCCTGTCACTGAACTGTTCACAGCAACACACTATCTGCCCTACCTTCCTCTTCATAACGAATCCTACTTCCGTTATACCAATTTCCGCTCTTCTTGATCATCTGACAAAAAGGCTTTGTCTTCTGTCATTTCACTTTACAGAGCCCCACTATATCTTGATCGAATGTTAGGATTTCCCTTTTCAGATTTTTTAGCTTCCCTACCACATTCAAACTTCTGAGATTCCACGCTCCGACTCGTAGAACGTTATCCTTCCGTTGGTTGTTCAATCTTCTGCTTATACACTGTAATTCCATTTTTTTTCACAAGACACACAGTCTTTTCTTCGTGGCTTCACATGACTCACATTATGATCACCGTAAAATTCATGTACATATAGAACGGTCTTTTCACAAGACGTCCTTCCTCTCTTTGGATTTGATGTTACTAATGAACTACGTTCTGCCACTCACTGATTTGCTCGTCGCTTCGTGCCATCTGAAACGGAAAATTATGTCATGATTTTCCTTAAGCCTTAGTCCCCTGGAAGTACTGTCGTTATATGCATTTTGTCATACACACATTCTGGACTCTCAAAACTATCTTTCGGTAGTGTTATGATTTATTCTCCTCCATTTTTTCACACTCTTCTTTTTCCAATTGTGCCGCATAAGTATGCTCTAATTCTGAGGCAACCTGTTTCAGTTCTAAGTTGACATCTCTTTTTCATTAGAAGACATACATCTAAAATCTGAAGACTATTTTTTAAAGAATCCAGTGCCAGATCCGATGCTATTTCATCTTCACCTACCATCCTCTCTGAAAGTACCTAGCACAGGTGAGCCCACACCTGCAACGGTTGATGGGTTTTGTGATATTTGCAAAAAAGAAAGGAGGAAAGATTCGGTTTAACGTTTCGTCGACATCGAGGTCACGTGAGATGGAGCACAAGTTCGGATTGTTTCAAGGATGAGGAAGGTAATCGGTCATGTACCTTCTATAGAACTATTCCGGCATTTGCCTGGAGAGCCAATGGGAGTTCATGGAGAGCCTAAATCTGTACGGCCGGACGCGGGTTTGAACATTGTCCTCCCGAATGAGAGTCTAGTGTGCTAACCACTGACGCCCCTCGTTCAGTGTGATATTTGCTTTCTGCATTTGCTGTTTGAGCAAATTATCCGCACCCATGATACAGGCTAACGGTGATTGGTTGAGATAAACGTTTCTCTGACTTGCTGTTCACAGCAAGAAATTTTCACCTGTTTGTCAGAATGATAGTGACTGCTATTGTCCATTGCTCTAGAAAAACCCACATACATAACTGCTTACTGCTTTTGGTTAGTGTAGTAATGTAGACGAAATAAGTTTTCGTCATGATGCCTTTGGAATGCCATCATGACGTTTACCATGGTTATGGTAGCAAAGAGGAGCAATAAAATGCATTTTATATAAAAAAAATGGAGGTGGGTGTTCTGAGATATCGAAAGTGAAATGTTAAGATCTTGAATGTGGAATTCGTTAGCAACTTGTAACCTCCCCCTCACTAATTGCCCTGCTGATTGCGATATAATTGATCGTGATCGCATATACCTAATGAAATGTTACAGTGAGTAAGGCTCAGGTTACCGAAGGAAAATGATACCAGTTAGCAGGAGGAAAGTGTACAACAGACCCTTCTGACGGAAAAATCTAATCTAAACCTAATCTAAATACTGATAATAATTTTGAATTGGGTAGAAATTTAGCGTAATATTTCACGAACCCCACAGGGGGAATGAGGGTACCACGTAATATTTTTAATACAAAAAATATTGACAATTCAAGAAATTACTGATTAGCTAAAAAGGGATAATTAAACGGTCGCCAGTCTAGTAAGACAATGAATCTCCAGAATGTTAGGAGAGGTAATGGCAAAGAAATTTAAGGAAATAATCACTAAATACTTAATTTTGAAAGTAACGTTAAATGAAGTTACTGGTTAAATGACTAGCTTATATTAAACTTCGTTATGAAAAAAAATGACTTTCAGTAACCTCAGTGTAGCGTAATGCAAAATTTAGAGAAAGGTCAGTAATTGATTATTGAATATTGAAAGACTGAATTCAATTAACTTTAAGCAAATGAACAACTGATTTTAACTTTAATACAACAACAATAAAATACATACCAAGCCAACAGAAGTTACTCTCTAAGCTGAAAACAGAATAAATGGATTGAACACTGTTAATTTGTGCTGTACCTTTAGTTGTTAGTTTTGACTGTGGAATATGACGTTGCAGTAAACGAATGAAGTTAATATTCAAAACTACAAATTAGTTAAGCCTCTGTTAAGCAATACACGAATGAACAGTTACTGAGGCAGAAAATTTACACTTAGATGATTAGCAAACATACATAACTGGTAGCAATTTTCATATTTTTACGACACTCGGTGATTACATGAAAAGGGAAGGGACGCTGTTTGGTAATAATGTCTGAGGACAATGACAACACAGGTGCCCTAACTATTGCAGGTAATTATTCAAGTTAGTCATACTTTGTGAAAGAAATGTCACTGGGTAATGCCTCTATAAGGTTATAATTTGTCACTTAACATTCTTACGATGCTGTGGTGTGAGGACGACGAAGAAGGTAGCTAAACTGCCGCTGTTGCTGATGGTTGAGAATCCTGTATTGGCTCCACAGCCAAGATTAATTACGGGACAGGCAGTGGAATTGTAGCTTCCTCCGCCTGTCCACTCCTATCGTACTCTCAATACTCGTAGAGTAACAATCTAGGCGGGCCTACACCGGCGCGAGTATAACTGCACACCGCGTACGCGGGAGCGCCCAACAAACACTTCCTCACTCTTTCAAGGCCCAGGCTGCTCTGCCTCCTCTTTGCTCGCAGTGCGACAGAGACTCTCCATATGCAAAGATAAACAACAGCACTGCTACTACCATTTCGTCGTTGCTATAGATGTATTAAAATAAAGTTCCCTTGGCTACTGCCAAGCAATTTAGAGTATCTACATTAAAATTTCAATCAATTATATACAGTCATAAATAACTACACTATTATTTATTAATATAGTTTTTGTGACAAAGCTTACATATTCCGAATCAGAAATACACTACAAGTTATTAACAGATATCAAAAGCCGAAAAATTTTGGATGGTGCAGGAAGTATTTTATCTGCAATTTTGGTGTTACAAACCCAACATGTTGCGCATCAGTGTAAATTTCTACCCATTAGCCTTTCAGTGATACAAGTTTCACTACCGTATCTGGTGTAACACCCTAATGAACCCCAAAACTCAATTTGGAAAGACCATCATGATACATAGTATGGAAAAGTTATCCTGAGAGGTACGACAACTTTGCCGATGATGTAACGCCAGAAAGTCTTGATAAACACCAACATTAACCATTACAGAGTGTGTTTTGGTAGAAAGGAAGAAGAAAGAAAGGTCATCTTTAGTTATTTGCCAAACATCTAAGTAATAATTGCAATTTAATACCATGAAAGTTAAGTCCAAAGAAATGTCAGTCAGAGATAACTTTTATGTGGAAGAGAGTTGTAAACGCAACGAAGAAATTCAATGTGTCTACAATACTCAGTCAAGGAAAAGGTAAGTCGCTTGCTAGCTATCGTGCTATCAAGTCATACGAGAGCAGCCCTTGCCATAGTTAAGCGAACGGAGCGCGACGACATTGTTTTACTTTCAAGGGTCGTTGTTGCGTGAAGTAGACGCACGGATTTTGTGAACTGATATTCAGACTAGAGACTTGAGCCGAGATAGTATGCTGACTGTGTATACCGAGTTGTTGGACTTTATTAACGGACGTAGGCAATATTGGACTCAACATTCATATAAGTGAACTTATAGAAAGGAATGAACAAAGTTTCAAAAGACTATATTACACGTTTAGTCTCGAGTAGGAGACATTGACACGAATACATGAAGAAGATACAATTACGCAGAAGGTTAAAGCTGTCGTAATTGTCACAGTACTTGAAACTAACGGAACTGCCAGTGCTGATTAACCGTGTGTGCGTGTGGCGTGATGTTTGTAAAGTATTTAGCGAAAAGGAACAATAAAATTGTTCATCAAAAGTGAAGTTCAAGTTGTCGCCTCCACCTTCTATGAATATTTGGTAATTGTTCATCAAAAGTTAATGAACAGTGACTATTTAACTTGGAAGTAAATTCGTGGACTGTTAGTTGTGACAAGGAAGGTTTGGACATACATAATATTACCACGCAAGATAATTAAGACTTTGTTAAAGAGTATCTGTGGACCTCGCGTCATATAGAGCAAACAATTTTACTTAGCAACGAACAAACAACAACCAATACGATCTGAAATTGAACTTTTTTTGCTCGCTTTTGGTGATGTGGACGATGCGCATGAGGGAATATTAATCAGTTACTGCACCAAAGTGTTAGCCGGGCACATAATAATTCCACTTCAAACCATAAGAAACAGAGTGCGCAGTTCGCATTAATAAGGAAACTGTGAGGACTCGCAATCAAACTTTAATCATTACGCGAGCAACGATTTCTTAAGAGCTTTTTCAGATTTTGTCTGTCGTTAACCGATGGAGACATCCATCATCGCACATCGCGTCTCGACTCCACCGACCGAGCTGTAGAAGTAACAGCTCCACGGCGTCGACAACTCCAACATGTTGCGTATCAGTGTCAATTTCTACCCATTAACCTTTCAGTGATACGTTTCACTGCCGTATCTGGATTAGAACCCAAACCACAGTCACTAAAATTTGAGACAGACACATACAAATTTGACACAATGTCCAGACTTTGCAGACCTGTAACTTTGTTCACAGTTTTCATATACCTCTGCAAACTCGTGGTTTTCGATCTCTTATCTGGAACACTGAACGCAACAAGTCTGAACGAAATCTGGGTGGGTGTGATGGAGCACTGCGTTGAACTGGTATTGAATTACCCTATAATGGTACGACGGCGTTAAGTTCTCTTCCCCATGAGCCTCATCGTGTCCACTATGGTGATGAAGTGAAAAATGCTGTCAACAAAGTTTACGCCTATTTCTTAGCGTTCGAGTGAGCTGTCGAAGTATCTGGCAAGTATTTGCCACCTAAATGAACGGAGGCGGCATAATGCCGAGATCCATCTGCTTCGTCGACCAGAAGGTTATTGCTCCAGACGGCGCAGCCGGTTGTTTAGCAACTAATCACAAACTAATAATGCTGCCAGCGACGTGCTGTGACTGCAGGCAATCTCATCTGCAATATCGCCGGTGCTGCCTTCCGCACGGATTGTAGCGCGCAAAGTAACGACTAACAAGCAGCAGCACAAACAATTCACCAAATAGAGAACCAAACCTCGCTTGAAAAAAAAAAAAAAAATCGTGTATGCGCTATAGCATCACCTGGGGCGTATCAGTAAAGAATCAAAGACAGATATTACTATTTTATGACAGACTAGCCGAGTAGCTGGCTGTGAGCGGATACGTATTTATTTCAATTGCAGTAGTCCATCCCCTCTGTCCCTCTCCATCTTCTCCGCCCTCCCTCTGTCTATCTCATTCTCTACCTTCTCTTTCCCCACTTCCTGTACGCCCACTCTCTGTCCATCTCCTCCCGCTCCTATCTCTGTTCGTCTGCTACTCCCTCCTATCTCTGTCCATCTCCTCCATCTCCTCTCTCTCTCTGTTGTGGACTGACAAGACAGCCAGTCCACAGTGACGGGTAACCGAAAGGCACGCGTTTACACACGCCGGCTGGCGTTGTGTCTGAAACAGGATACGTAATGAATGCTATAAGAAAAGTACGTAGCTGCTGGAATACTTAACTTTAATCCATCATTTGTATACAGCGTTCTTGATGATACAAGTGAGACTCTCTCTTGAAATGGTTAATGGCGCCTTGCTAGGTAGTAGCCATGGACTTAGCTGAAGGCTATTCTAACTGCCTCTCGGCAATTGAGAGAAAGGCTTCGTCAGTGTAGTCGCCAGCAAAGTCGTCGTACAACTGGGGCGAGTGCTAGTACGTCTCTCTAGACCTGCCGTGTGGTGGCACTCGGTCTGCAATTACTGACAGTGGCGACACGCGGGTCCGACATGTACTAATGGACCGCGGCCGATTTAAAGCTACCACCTAGCAAGTGTGGTGTCTGGCGGTGACACCACACTCTCTACCTCCTCTTTCCTTTCTTTTCGCCTCGCCTCCTCTTACCGCTCCCTGTGCCCATGTCCTCCTCTTCCCTTTCTCTGTGTCGTACATTGACACAATCTTGTAGGCGTATTCAGCGCCATATGTGGATTCTGTTTCCTAAGCGTGTTCAGAATGAATTAGTAACAAAGAAGAAATAAATGTAAAACTTATAACGTAAAGAGAGATGCGCCATTTTTACTACATGATCAGTGAAAATGTAGGAAGCGATAAACTTTTTTTTCATTTCATCATTTTGTGTGAGTTGTAAATCAGGAAAGTTTCGTAAATGTTTGAAAGTAGGTGTGAAGTATGTTTCAGATCACTCAATGCTCTCGTTCTCAAATAAAGGGTGAATAATATCTGAGTATTCGCACGTAGTGGCCTTCACGTTTTTAGCAAGTTTGGTTGAAACAGGTCGAGTGGTTTCGGAGGCGACGTGAAACATACATACAGTTTTATAATATGTGTGCATCTCCTCTTTTTCTTGATCAAGTTTTGATTAACTGGAGCCTGTACGGTGCCCATAGCTATAATCAAGTTACCTGTGACGCCAATAAAATTAGTCTAGTAGCTTTGAAGATAAACAGAAAAACACTACGGTTTTACAGTTTTATTATTAACACGAATACATTTTCGATGATGAGGCGTGCGATGTTGCTATATTTATTTATTTCGCTGAGGGGGTTTAGCCTGCCATATTTATTTGTCTTGCTGGATGCGTGCGGTTACAGACGGTGCACCCGCAATATTGCATGTGTCTTTTGTTCGAATCAGCGATCCCCGCGGATCCACAGTGGCCCTCACTTGCCGAAAGTTTAAATTGTTGGGCTTCTCGCGGCACTGACCAGGTCACGGGTTGCGACTCCTGGTTCATCAGGTACGAAACTCAGAGGCTCTAGCCATTTCACTTCACGTGTGACTCGGTGAATGTTATGCTCAGCTTTGTTTGGACCGTATCGAAATTAAGGGCACACACTTTTCTACGCCTGCGCCTGCAGCTACAACCGGTAGTATTGGTGTACGTAATGTGACAACAGAAATAAAATTCACATTAGAGCAGTTTTCTTGAATAGCAAATACAGATTTCATCTTCCATTCAGTTTAAACTAATACCTCTTCAGGTACATATTTATACGTTGCCTACCTGATGCTAAGGCGTTCATAGCTAAGGTTGGCGGACAGCAGCTGTTCTCTCATTCGCCCCCCTGCACATGCACCCCTCTCCCCTCCTTTATTCCGCCAAAAAATCGCGTTGTGCCCATTCCACAGACAGGCGTACTGATTCAGTATTAGCTCGATAAGGCACGTCCTGTAGTACACCACGGGCTGCTCTTCGAAAGTACTTATCAGCCAGGCCGGTATTTGGGCGTACAGCCCATCATTAATGAAATACGATAGAGAGAATAAACAACTGAAGTATGCATAGCTACACTGATCAGCCAAAACATTATGACCGCTGCCCACCGCGGCGATGGATACCGGTGGGTGGCTTTGCTGTCACGTGACGCGGCAACAAAAGTATGTACGCGGAGCAGACACGGACGGGGATCACCCTATCGAAGATACGGGCGGCAGACGGGGAAATGCATTGAGATAAGCGGGCAGATTATTATTACGCATAGCCTGTGAACGAGTATTTCGAAAACGGCGAAGCTGGTCGAATGTCACGTTTTACTGTCGTGAGCATGTACGGAAAGAGGTAGGACAGTGAAATGGAACGGAACGCCCTACCATAAAAGGTCTTTAGCGACCTTGAGATCAGCATGCAAGCACGTTGCAGAGCATGCAGTGACGTCCGTAGTGATCCGACCCCTATTGAGGACGGTGTCCCTGCTTTTGTACGGGTCTAGAGTCTGCAATAAATTACGGTGACTCTAGCGTAATTATCAACTTTCAATAAAATTCTCATTGAGTATTTCTTTCACTTACCTTCTGTACTATTCTGTAGAAATTTTTTCTATGTGCGTCCCTGGTTGCATCGAGGTGCCTTACTTGGCTGTAACACTTTAAGCGAAAGTTTTGCACGTAAGTGTTCTGCTAAGACTCTGGTGAAAAGCCCTCTGACCACGTCAGCCTGCCGTCTTGCACATCTCTTGCAGTCGTGGGTGACGCAAATGAAAGAAGCCAGCTCTAGTTTGTGTAGGTGGTAGATGTTAACACCCCGCTGGGATTTTACCTGTCCAGTATTCGGCCGTGTAAGGCGTCAGTAATATTCCTACGTGCATGGAGGCCGTGATTTGTTGAGGACTGGAAAGTTGGGACGATATCGCAAGACTAATAATGAAGATATAAGGAGTAATAGAATTACTGATGTACTCTGAAATTTGAATGAAGAAACATCCAATATTTAGCCGACAGCAGCTTTCACGGACATTACGCAATGACAAAAGGCACAGATCATATGTCTTGAAACCACAGTTAGGTACACAGATCGCAGATTGACGATCAAGTCTCAGAGACAGGACTGTGCCAAGTGAGCATGTCAAGGTGTATCTGACCACATGGTTGGCGCCGTTGATTTGCGCTCGTAAAGGGAGACACTCGTGCTCGGCAAGCGAAGAAAATGGAGAGCATACGTGTATGACATTGATATGTTGCAACGTATTACTATCTTTACGACGTTTTTCATCGAGCCATATACGTTATCTTGCATTTCTAGCTGCTTCTCTTACACAAACAATGATAAAAATTCAGAAATTAAGGGTTGCCACCAGCCCAAGCCATTCCTAACCATTTAGAAAAAAAACGGAGCTGGAAAATTATTAGTTTAATTACTTTAATGATTTAATTACAAGTATGCAAATTTCTTTAAGTAGCCAGATAAACAGCACTCTATGTCGTGCATGAAGAAACTTGATTAATTCAGGATTGGAAATCGGAGTGGGTAAGATCAACACCACAGAATCTATATTTCACGTAGATTATTCATTGTATCCAAGTATCCCCCCCCCCCTTATGAACCATGGACCTTGTCGTTGGTGGGGAGGCTTGCGTGCCTCAACGATACAGATTGCCGTACCGTAGGTGCAAGCACAGCGGAGGGGTATCTGTTGAGAGGCCAGACAAACGTGTGGTTCCTGAAGAGGGGCAGCAGCCTTTTCAGTAGTTGCAGGGGCAACAGTCTGGATGATAGACTGATCTGGCCTTGTAACACTAACCAAAATGGCCTTGCTGTTCTGGTACTGCGAACGGCTGAAAGCAAGGGGAAACTAGAGCCGTAATTTTTCCCGAGGGCATGCAGCTTTACTGTATGATTAAATGATGATGGCGTCCGCTTGGGTAAAATATTCCGGAGGTAAAATAGTCCCCCATTCGGATCTCCGGGCGGGGACTACTCAAGAGGACGTCGTTATCAGGAAAAAGAAAACTGGTGTCCTACAGATCGGAGCGTGGAATTTCTGATCCCTTAATCGGGCAGGTAGGTTAGAAAATCTAAAAAGGGAAATGGGTAGGTTAAAGTTAGATATAGTGGGAATTAGTGAAGTTCGGTGGCCTGACTTTTGGTCAGGTAAATACAGGGTTATAAATACAAAATCAAATAGGGGTAATGCAGGAGTAAGTTTAATAATAGGAGTACGGGTAAGCTACTACAAACAGCATAGTGAACGCGTTATTGTGGCCAAGATAGACACGAAGCCCACGCCTACTACAGTAGTACAAGTTTATATGCCAACTTGCTTTTGCAGATGATGAAGAAATTGATGAAATGTACGACGAAATGAAAGAAATTATTCAGGTAGTGAAGAGAGACGAAAATTTAATAGTCATGGGTGACTGGAATTCGAGAGTAGGAAAAGGGAGAGAAGGAAACATTGTAGGTGAATATGGATTGGGGGAGAAAAATGAAAGAGGAACCCGCCTGGTAGAATTTTGCACTGAGCATAACTTACTCATAGCTAACACTTGGTTCAAGAATCATGAAAGAAGGTTGTATACATGGAAGAACCCTGGAGATACTAAAAGGTATCAGATAGATTATATAACAGTAAGACAGAGATTTAGGAACCAGGTTTTAAATTGTAAGACATTTCCAGGGGCAGATGTGGACTCTGACCACAATCTATTGGTTATTAACTGTAGATTAAAACTGAAGAAACTACAAAAAGGTGAGAATTTAAAGAGATGGGACCTGGATAAACTGAAAGAACCGGAGGTTGTACAGAGTTTCAGGAAGAGCATAATGGAACAATTGAAAGGAATGGGGAAAAGAAATACAGTAGAAGAGGAATGGGTAGCTTTGAAGGATGAAACAGTGAAGGCAGCGGAGGAGCAAATAGGTAAAAAGACGAGGGCTGGTAGAGACCCTTGGGTAACAGATGAAATATTGAATTTAATTGATGAAAGGAGAAAATATAAAAATGCAGTAAATGAAGCAGGCAAAAAGGAATACAAACGTCTCAAAAATGATATCGACAGGAAGTGCAATATGGCTAAGCAGGCATGGCTAGAGAACAAATGTAAGGATGTTGAGGCTTATCTCACTAGGGGTAAGATAGCTACTGCCTATAGGAAAGTTAAAGATACCTTTGGAGAAAGGAAACTGTTGTGTCTAGACAAGACAGTCTAGACACAAGGCGAGGAAGCCGAAAGGGCACGCGTCAACTCACGCAGGCTTGCTTATGTCTGAAACAGGATACGTAATGAATGCTATAAAGAAAAGTACGTAGCTCCTTGAATACTTAACTTTAATCCATCATTTGTATACAGCATTCTTGATGATACAAGTGAGACTCTCTAGAAATGGTTAATGGCGCATTGCTAGGTCGTAGCCATGGACTTAGCTGAAGGCTATTCTAACTATCTCTCGGCAAATGAGAGAAAGGCTTCGTCAGTGTAGTCGCTAGCAAAGTTGTCGTACAACTGGGGCGAGTGCTAGTACGTCTCTCTAGACCTGCCTCGTGGTGGCGCTCGGTCTGCAATTACTGACAGTGGCGACACGCGGGTCCAACATGTACTAATGGACCGCGGCCGATTTAAAGCTACCACCTAGCAAGTGTGGTGTCTGGCGGTGACACCACAGAAACCACTTGCATGAATATCAAGAGCTTTGATGGAAACCCAGTTCTAAGCAAAGAAGGGAAAGCAGAAAGGTGGAAGGAGTATATAGAGGGTCTATACAAGGGCGATGTACTTGAGGACAATATTATGGAAATGGGAGAGGATGTAGATGAAGATGAAATAAGGAGATATGATACTGCGTGAAGGGTTTGACAGAGCACTGAAAGACCTGAGTGGAAACAAGGCCCCCGGAGTAGACAACATTCCATTAGAACTACAGACAGCCTTGGGAGAGCCAGTCCTGACCAAACTCTACCATCTGGTGAGCGAGATGTATGAAACAGGCGAAATACCCTCAGACTTGAAGAAGAATAGAATAATTCCAATCCCAAAGAAAGCAGGTGTTGACAGATGTGAAAATTACCGAACTATCAGTTTAATAAGTCACAGCTGCCAAATACTAACGCGAATTCTTTACAGACGCATGTAAAAACTGATAGAAGCCAACCTCGGGGAGGATCAATTTGGATTCCGTAGAAATGATGGAACACGTGAGGCAATACTGACCTTACGACTTATCTTAGAAGAAAGATTAAGGGAAGACAAACCTACGTTTCTAGCATTTGTAGAATTAGAGAAAGCTTTTGACAATGTTGATTGGAATAGCCTCTTTGAAATTCTGAAGGTGGGAGGGGTAAAATACAGGGAGCGAAAGGCTATTTGCAATTTGTACAGAAAGCAGATGGCAGTTATAAGAGTCGAGGGGCATGAAAGGGAAGCAGTGGTTGGGAAGGGAGTGAGACAGGGTTGTAGCCTATCCCCGACGTTATTCAATCTGTATATTGAGCAAGCAATAAAGGAAGCAAAAGAAAACTTCGGAGTAGGTATTAAAATCCATGGAGAAGAAATAAAAACTTTGAGGTTCGCCGATGACATTGCAATTCTGTCAGAGACAGCAAAGGACTTGGAAGAGCAGTTGAGCGGAATGGACAGTGTCTTGAAAAGAGGGTATAAGATGAACATCAACAAAAGCAAAAAGAGGATAATGGAATGTAGTCGAATTAAGTCGGGTGATGCTGAGGGAATTAGATTACGAAATGAGACACTTAAAGTGGTAAAGGAGGTTTGCTATTTGGGGAGCAAAATAACTGATGATGGTCGAAGTGGAAAGGATATAAAATGTAGACTGGAAATGGGAAGGAAAGCGTTTCTGAAGAAGAGAAATTTGTTAACATCGAGTATAGATTTAAATGTCAGGAAGTCGTTTCTGAAAGTACTTGTATGGAGTGTAGCCATGTATGGAAGTGAAACGTGGACGATAAATAGTTTAGACAAAAAGAGAATAGAAGCTTTCGAAATGTGGTTCTACAGAAGAATGCTGAAGATTAGATGGGTAGATCACATAACTAATGAGGAGGTATTGAATAGAATTGGGGAGGAGAGGAGCTTGTGGCACAACGTGACTAGGAGAAGGGATCGGTTGGTAGGACATGTTCTGAGACTTTGAGGGATCACCAACTTAGTATTGGAGGGTAGCGTGGAGGGTAAAAATCGTAGAGGGAGACCAAGAGATGAATACACTAAGCAGATTCAGAAGGATGCAGGTTGCAGTAGGTACTGGGAAATAAAGAAGCTTGCACAGGATAGAGTAGCATGGAGAGCTGCATCAAATCAGTCTCAGGACAGAAGACCACAAAACAACAACAACATCCAAGTATTTGGTTACACATCCTAACTACACATAACTGGTGCCTCACTAGAAATATTTAAGTAAGGATTACGTGAGGATGTAACAGAGCACAATTTAACTACAGCAAGAAGAAAGAACACGGGGGTGGGAGACAATGATACTATCATCTCCTTTGAATTCATAACATAAAAATATCTCAGTGAGATTCGCATTATGATTCTAAGCATGCACTATTGTGGACAGAGGTTTAACCAGTGCACGAGGATCTGAGATAATTATTCAACATACTAACTGCGTCTGCTGCTTGCAAATGGCCGAACTAGAACAGGTGGTGCATTCCGAATCAAACTGTTGTGCTGCTTTGTAGAAAGCGCACGAAAGAACAGATATTCTTGCAGAAATTATATCTCATTAAACAAGCAAACTGTTACAATAAAGCCTATTGCGGTGCTGTGGTGGTGTAGAAGGGTCATCGCTTACCATACACGTGGCACAAAATCGACACACAAAGTCAAAAGCAACTTCTAGAAAATATAAGATGAAAAATCATTAAAAATCATACTGGCTTCGCCACAGTATTACACTCAGGTACGGTGGAAGTGATCCTAACCAGCTTTTCCTAATCAGATTTTCCGTTTGAAATTATACTTCATCATTGTTCAAAACGAACAAAGTAACTTCCACACTTTTAACTCAAACACCCAAAAATCGCCTGTTTAAAGCAATGGCACATTCGGAAAAATAACACGCTTCACATGCTTCAGTTAAGCTGAAGTTCTTAAGTATTTCAACAGTTAAACCTAACGAAGTCCTAACTCAACCTGCTTCCTACCACCTGAAACCCCCCTTAGAGAGCTACGATCCGTACTCACCAAGCGTTCACCGAAGAGTGTTCAGGTATTGGAAACCTAAGTTGGTCATCCTGTGCTCTCCTTCGAACGAGAAGCAACATCGTCTGCTCCCAGCAGACGATGACCAGCTCAGCGTTTCCCACAAAACAAAACCGAAACCCCACATTAAAACACACATATAATATTCAATAGGCATTATCTGAGTGCTCCGTCTGTCTGGAAGAGTTCATGAATTGAGCTGAAATCAGGTAGTAAAGTGAATAAGTTGTACCGAATTCGACAAGTGTCTTATGAAACGACTTCACAGAGACGTTTCAGTGTTCCGTTCAAGATGGTGAAAAGCTTAACTGCTAGGTGGTAAATACACCCGTAGCCAGACGTGTCCGTGACGATTGCAAAGTTGCGGCTGCTGGAGAGCCTCGAAGATGAGACAGAATGGGCAGGACGTGGCGAGGCGACCACCAGATCTTATATATCTTATATATACTTTACCTCGCGCCACGTTCCTGTAAGCTCCTGACTTCAAAAAACAGAGCCGCTGCCAACTACGAGGGAGGGTGGAAGACAAACCCTAACTTGTGAGACCAACCGCGTCATTTTTCCTACAGAGGTTTCCTATTTTGACTCAGTTACAACAACCGTAAAGCGTATCTCACCGTATCACCACGCCTCCATGACGAAGAAGAATGATCGTTTAAAACTTGAGTGGTATTTAATGGTTGCAACCACTTTGAGTAAACTGTCAATATATTAGGAATCATTATCGTGAAGTATGAATGCAGAGTCTCACGGCGATAACATTGAATAAAATGTTCTCGGGTTTCTAACCGTGTCAATTGCTTAAAACTACACGAGCTTTCGGCCAAGCACTCCTTGACCATTGTCAAGTGGTATGACTGCCAGTGGGCTGTTGGTGCGCCCTTATATACGCTAGCTGCCGACTGTAACGTCACTGGTGCCCGTGACATTGCCATATATGGGCATGTTTTGAGTCGGCGTTCGATGTGCCCTCTTCAACCGCGCGATCGCTGGATTCCACGCAGCGCTGAGCTGCAAGCCACCGTCTCTATTCAGGGTGTTTGCGGTAATTTTCGGTAATTTTTATTTCAATAGCTTCTTTTATTAAACTTATGAGACGTCCCCTCAGAAACATTAGTGAATGATTGAGCTGATAAACCTCTTACGTTATTTGATTTTCAAACAGCTGAGCACAACTGAACGTACTCTGGCATTTCTCTCTTTACTTATTCTGATCAACACTAAACTGACACACAATATTTTTAGCGCAACGGAATCTGACTTTCAATAATTCCTACAAAAGAATGTCCCTGACTAACATTAACCTATACCTTTCACGTATCACATACCTCAGAATAATCTTCGTTACTCGAACTACTGCAATACAGCGAGAGCCAATACTCCCAGCTAAATAAAAGATTCTTACTGAGGGCACTAATATTGATAGGCATACTTAGTAAATGAAAGATTTTGGTAGAGAATAAACAATGTATTTACCTTAATAGTGTTCAAAAGTCATTATATATATATATATATATATATATATATATATATATATATATATATATATCAGTTCATGACATCCAGTCTTACAAATTTACTCTCTTTGATGGACACACGTCCAAGTCATCCGCTCTCAAAACTCCGCCGTCTCACTCCCCATATCCACCACTGCTGGCGGCTCATCTCCAACTGCGCAACGCTACGCGCTGTTAACAGCCAACTGCCCGACACTACAACAGCAAATTCCAATAATGCCAACCAGCACAGCCAGTGATTTGCATACTGAGCGCTACATGGCGTTACCAACATAAAAAGCTAAACAGCCTACTTACAAACTGTCCCAGAAGCCGTTAGTGCGAGCAACGACAGAGGTATCGTCAAATTTTATGTGGTGACCGTTTTCTAACGCATGCTCAGCTAACGCAGATTTCTCTGGATAGCGTAGACGATAATACCTCTCATGTTCTTTCCTGCGTTGTTCCACAGTGCGCACTGTTTATCAGATGTACTTCTGGCCACACTCACAAGGTACTACGTAGACTCCAGGTGTTCTGAGACCTACAGCGTCTTTAACTGGTCTCAGTAATTGACGGATTTTCGTTGGAGGCCTGAAGATTGATTTGGTATTGTGTCTTTTCAACGGGTGGCTTATCTTGCCCGACGCAGAGCCACAGTATGGCAGCAAAGCAAGTTTCTTTTCCTGCTGTTCGTTGGTGGTCTTATTCTGATATATCCCAGAAATCACTTCTTTCACTTGATGGGCGTTATACCTGAAAACGTTGCCTAGGTGGCTCAGTTCATGGGGCAGGTTATCGTCTTCCGATATTACTCTAGCACGATGCACCAATGTTTGTCATACTGTGCACTTCTGTGCTGGATGATGATGGCCTGTGGCGTGCAGGTACAGGTCTGTGTGGGTGGGTTTTCTGTAGGCGCTGTGGCCAAGGCACTCATTTCGTTTACGGGGGACAAGGACGTCGAGGAAGTGCAATGCATTATCTTTTTCTACCTCCATGGTGAACTGGATATTACTGTTGATGCCATTGAGGTGTTCCAAAAACTCGTCTAGTTTGTAACGTCCGTGTGGCCAAATGACGAACGTCTCGTCAACGTATCGAAAGAAACACTTCGGCTTTAATGGCGCAGTATCTATGACAATATCCTCAAAATTCTCCATGAAGAGGTTTGCAACAGCTGGAGCCAACGGGCTTCCCATTGCTACGCCGTCTGTCTGATCGTAACACTGGCCGTTGTACACGAAATAGGAGGACGTAAGAGTGTGCCTAAATAGCTTGACCACGTCACTTACAAAGTACTGGGAAGTTAGGTCCAAAAGTCTTTGACAGGCACATTCGTAAACAGCGCCACTACATCAGAACTGACCATAATATCATCCTCACTAAGGCGTAGACGGTTGATTCTGCTTAGTTTTTTATACGATGTTCGCAGTGCCCCACATGTGGAGCGAGGAGCTTGGCCAAGTACTTCGCCAGCTTGTATGTTGGAGAACCTATTGTAGACACAATAAGGCGAAATGGCGTCGCGTCCTTGTGTATCTTCGGTAAACCATAAGCAGTAGGTGAGAGAAGATTCTTAACCACACTGTCTTCCACTGAAGATCGCTTAAGAATATCTGATGTTTTTCTTACCGACATTAAGAATAGTTAATTTTAGTTAATGATTTGAATCGCAGCTGAATTTTCAGGGGACTTGAAATAAAATTCATGGGGGGAGTTACGGATACACTGGTGCGTTGTTCACTACCAAAGCTGCTCGACTGTTTCTCTGTACACGAACTACGAGGTGCATTCAAGTTCTAAGGCCTCCGATTTTTTTTCTCCGGACTGGAAAGAGATAGAAACATGCGCAATGTTTTAAAATGAGGCCGCGTTCATTGTCAATACGTCCCAGAGATGGCAGCACCATACGGCAGATGGAATTTTACCGCCAGCGGCGAGAATGAGAACTGTTTTAAATACTTAAAATGGCGACGTTTTCCTTACTTGAACAGCGTGCAATCATTCGTTTTCTGAATTTGTGAAACCAATTGAAATTCATCGACAGTTGAAGGAGACATGTGGTGATGGAGTTATGGATGTGTCGAAAGTGCGTTCGTGGGTGCGACGTTTAATGAAGACAGAACATCGTATGACAACAAACCGAAACAACCTCGGGCTCGCACAAGCCGGTCTGACGACATGATCGAGAAAGTGAAGAGAATTGTTTTGGGGGATCGCCGAATGACTGTTGAACAGATCGCCTCCAGAGTTGGCATTTCTGTGGGTTCTGTGCACACAATCCTGCATGACGACCTGAAAATGCGAAAAGTGTCATCCAGGTGGGTGCCACGAATGCTGACGGACGACCACATTGCTGCCCGTGTGGCATGTTGCCAAGCAATGTTGACGCGCAACGACAGCATGAATGGGACTTTCTTTTCGTCGGTTGTGACAATGGATGAGACGTGGATGCCATTTTTCAGTCCAGAAACATGGCGCCAGTCAGCTCAATGGAAGCACACAGATTCACCGCCACCAAAAAAATTTCGGGTAACCGCCAGTGCTGAAAAAATGATGGTGTCCATGTTCTGGGACAGCGAGGGCGTAATCCTTACCCACTGCGTTCCAAAGGGCACTACGGTAACAGGTGCATCCTACGAAAATGTTTTGAAGAACAAATTCCTTCCTGCACTGCAACAAAAACGTCCGGGAAGGGCTGCGCGTGTGCTGTTTCACCAAGACAACGTACCCGCACATCGAGCTAACGTTACGCAACAGTTTCTTCGTGATAACAACTTTGAAGTGATTCCTCATGCTCCCTACTCACCTGACCTGGCTCCTAGTGACTTTTGGCTTTTTCCAACAATGAAAGACACTCTCCGTGGCCGCACATTCACCAGCCGTGCTGCTATTGCCTCAGCGATTTTCCAGTCGTCAAAACAGACTCCTAAAGAAGCCTTCGCCGCTGCCATGGAATCATGGCGTCAGCGTTGTGAAAAATGTGTACGTCTGCAGGGCGATTACGTCGAGAAGTAACGCAAGTTTCATCGATTTCGGGTGAGTAGTTAATTAGAAAAAAAAAGGAGGCCTTAGAACTTGAATGCACCTCGTAGTTTGGTTACATACGCGCAGCGTTTTGCTACGTGGAGGTCCTGGGAAGAGTCGTTATTGCGGTATCGGCCGCTATCCGGTCTGCCGCACTTTCAAATACGCGAGCCGCCAGTTACGCCGCCGCGTTTCCGACAGCCTCCACCGCGGCACGGTGGCGCTGCCTGCCACGAACGACTACGCCGCTGCCAATGAGATGCAAGCATCCCATCCGGAGCTCCATTGGCGTGTGTATTTAAGTTCGAACGTTCATGTACAGACACGCATTTTGTGTGTTTACCAGCTGAATAACTCTTACAGTCTTTCATAGTGGCCGTGTTCGACATCTTCTGCATAGATGGACATTGTATTAAAGAACTGTGTTTCTCGGAAAGAACGTCGGCATCCCCCCGGGGATTCCTGTTTAAGCTCCCAAAGCATCTCCGTAACACTTACGTGTTGTTTGAACCCATTGGTAACAAATCTAGCAGCCCGTCTCTGAATTGTTTCGATATCTTTCTTCAATACAATCTGGTACGGATCCCAAACACTCGAACAGTACTCAAGAACATGTCACACCAGCATCTTATATACAGCCTCCTTTACAGGTGAACCACGTTTTCCTAAAATTCTCCCAATAAACTGAAGTTGGCTGTTCACCTTCCCTACCACAGTACTCTCACGCTCGATCCATGTCATATCGCTTCGCAGCGTTACAACGAGATATTTAAGTCATGCAGGACGCTGGTAATACCGTTTCCGAACATTACAGGTTGGATCTTCCTACTTACATTTTTCCACGTTTACAGTTAACTGCTATTCATCATATTAACTAGAAATTTTGTCTAAGTCACCTTGTATTCTCCAACAATCACTCAATTTCGGCACGTTACCGTACAGCATGGCATCACCAGCAAACAACTGCAGGTTGTTGCCCACCCTCTTCGCCAAATCATTTATGTATAAAGAGAACGACAGCGGTGCTGTCACACTTCCCTGGGGCACCCCTGACGATCCCCGGGTCTCTGATCAACACTCACCATCGAGGACAACATATTTGGTTCTGTTATTTAAGAAGTCTTCGAGCCACTGATATATCTATGAACTTAATCCATATGCTCGTACCTTCCTTAACAGCCTGCATTGGGGCACTGTGTCAAATGCTTTCCGGGAAACTAGAAATATGGAATCTACCTGTTGCCCTTCATCCACAATTCGCATTATATCACGTGAGAAACGAGCAAGCTGAGTGAGCCTCTAACATTCTGCGTGGCGTCTGTTTGTTCTAAGTCGTGTCTCCCTACCACTTTCGCACAACGACGCTCTGAGCGTGTTTTTTTTAGGGAATTGACTAGTTTGAACCTGGGACCTGTTGCTGGTAAGGAGACGCCAGACCACACATGACATTTAGTGTTCAGAAGAGTTCAGTGAGACTAGCGATGATAGAACCAAATACTTAATTATTTCAGCGTCAGCTCCACTGCACTCCCTGTAAAAGAATCTTAATACTAACTAAATTTGGTGGAAGGGGTTCAAGGCTTTCCTATTTTTAGTTAGCTGGTAAAATAACGTCGAAAAAGCAGTTAAGTTTACCATTGGAATTTTTATTCTACTCGCAAAACATCGTTTATAAATTGTACTATTCATAAAAGGAAATATTTTAATACAGGATGATAGAAACCAACTGCGTTCAATAAAAATGTGAACGAATATTCACTGAATGGGTATCCAAGTTGTATAATGGATCGAAGCATGACCTATGCCATATCACATCTAAAATCTAGGTTTAAATTAAGTTTGATAAAAGAGAAAACTATCAAAAATGGTCTACAGTGACCCTCAATTTAATTACTTATTTAAATTACAGTGGCTGATGTGGCTTCTTAATAATTACATAACAGAAAAATCATTGCATTTCAGATGTAACAGATGAGACTTTTGCAGTTCTGAGTGAAGCCTTATGCGCTCTTATGCATTACCTTGTCGGTGGTTAGGGAACGTCAGGGGTGGCGGGCGGCGCAGCTCCACACACCTCACTATCCCGGTAGTAACTGTCTCGAACTTATCCTTACTACTGTTTACCGAAGTTGGTTTAAGAAAAAGGTATCTGGCTGTGTTTTCAAATGACCAATCAGCGTCTCAATGTTAACCTTAAGCTCCGCCTACAAAAATTCTGTCCATCCAATGAGAAACGTTATACTTTTCATGGTTTGGCAATGTTTTTAATGTTTTCTACGTAACACAGTCGCGTATAGTCTCATGCTAAAACTTGCAGCTGTTGTGGCCCTTTTAGTGTTATCGTAAGATCTATACTGTTCTTCTGGAGGGCTCTATCTTTTAACATGGGCTGGCAGCAGTCGGCTGGCAATGTGGGTGTCCCATTGTCCTGCTCTTATCGTAAGGCCTTCTACCCTACACGGCTCTGCTCTCGGCTTCTGTTCTCGTTTCTCCCCTCGGAACTGCATTTAGGCGTTCTTGTGTTAGTCTGTGGTATTCCATTTGTGGTCGCAAGAGTGCACGACCACGCCAAGGACTGGATTCAGCGAGTTTTAGTTGAATGGACCGTGATATTCGAATGGTGCAACTTTCACCTGTATGTGTGTGTCCACCCGTCAAAGTGCCCTCATGGTAATAAGATGTCAGTCGACGATTTATACTGGGATCTTCCCTGTGAATGACGCGAGTGGGGAGGACCATTGGTTGGTCGTTCAGTCGGTCGGCGAAGCGGACATCGTGCATTTGTTCTTCCGACCCTTTCTGGCTTCTCTATGTTTGTGCCGACTTATACGAGTAATTTCCACGTGTTGTTTCACAGTGACTGGTTTTAGTATTGTGAGTTGTTGGTGGGATTGTTTCGCAGATCCACGTGTATCTTGTGGTTTTGAATGAGCAGTTATTTTAATGCTGTCTGCGTACTGGATTTGGTGAGGAGTTGCGTACAGACATCAGTTCGGCTTTGGACGGAGATGCGTGGACAGGCCGGGACTGCTGGTGGTGTGCAGGCCCTGTCGGACTGAGGGGCTGTAGCCAACGACCGAACCCAGGACGTTTGAAGTTGAGTGAACCGTGGCCAGTACTGAAACCTCCACTGCTGAGATCTCGTTGTTGCTTGTGTGTTGCTTCTCCCAGGATCGGTGAGTCCAACTGCAATAAGTGGAGTCTCTCAGGTCGGTGGAAGCTGTAAGCCGCCTTCTACTCCTTGCTGTTAGTTTGGATTTAGTATTACTCTTATTAGTGAATTGCAACGCCTTGTGACCGCTAACGCCTCAGTTACCTGCCCTGGAGGTTACCGTACTTTTTGGCAGTGTACTTTTCCTCATTGTGTTGATGCTGTCTGACAGGGCGTGTAGTTTGACAGCCTGTGCATATGTTTTTGGGAGGTCTACCTTGGTCCTAGTGTTTCCTCCGGCCTTGGGTGTGTTCCTGAAGACGTGGTGCTGTAGTTCTCTTTGCCCTTGCCTAAAAATATTCCATCATTGTACCGGTGATCGGACATTAGGCGGATTTGTTAGTCGGTCGGTCAGCAATTAAGCTACCCCTAGTGTGAGTTGCCAACCTGTTACGTGAGTACAACTCTTGGCTGCCTGTCTCACCGCTTACACAGCTGTAGTCACCTTCCTCAGGCTGATTCAGGGAGCACTGTCTGTGGATCACTCCGACTTATTTGGACAAGTTGTCATAATTGTTTAAAATTTGCTCTAATGTTTTAACGTTTTATTGCCTTGCCCACTTGTAATTCTGGCCTTCAGCCGTTAATTGATTGTAACACTGCTTGTGACCTTCAGCCGACAAATAATTTTCGATTTTTTCTTAATAAAGCCTGCAGCCATCACTATAGCCTGTTACAGTTTGTTAAGATGGTTTCAAAAGGTTTTAGTATTTTAATATGCAACTGCCTTCCTTACTTGTAATTCAGGCCTTCGGGCATTGAGTGTTATGAAAGTTGCCACCAGCCCCCAATAATTTTTAATCCTTCTTAATCAGGCCTTCAGCCGTTAATTGTTTGTAACATTGCTTGAGGCCTTCAGCTGACAAATAATTTTCAATCCTGTATTAGTGAGGCCCTCAGCCGTCACTATAGCTTGTTACAAGTTATTAAGATTATTATAAAGGGTTTTAGTATTTTTAAAGTGTGATTGTCCACCTTATTTGTAATTCATTCCTTCAGCCCTTGTGTATCCTGAAATTGTTTGCGGCCTTCAGCCGACCTATAATCTGCAATTTTGTCTTAATAAGGCATTCAGCCTTACTGTAGCTTGTTACCATTTTGATTGTTTAGAAGAAAATATCTTAGTATTTGTTAATGTGTAACTGCCTTCCTCACTTGTAATTCAGGCCTTCAGCCATTGTGTATTCTCAAATTGCCGCCGGATTTCAGCCGTTAATTGTTTGTAACACTGCTTTTGGCCTGCAGCCGACAATAACTCGCAATTCTTCTAATAAGGCTTTTAGCAGCCAGTGTAGTGAAATCTTTCCCTAAGTGCAACGTCTCACTGAGTTTCGCACGAGCGATGCATTCTAGCGCCATCGGGATTCGTGGGCGTAAACTTCTCAGTTTGAACAATGCCTTTTTTTTATATGTATTGGAACTGAGAATATGTTCAAGGCTATGCATCAAACAGAAGTTAAGGATATTGGTCTGCAATTTTGCTCGTCCGTTCATTTAGTCTTCTTATACACTGGAGTCACCTGCGCTTTTCTCCATTCACTTAGGACTTTGTGCTGGGCGAGAGATACGTGATAAATGCAAGCTAGGTAACGGGCCAATGCTGATTTACCAGCGGTGGTTCCAAGGTATGAATTGGACAGATCATATGTCACTGATGGCCAGACGTCCCGACCTGGGGAAGTTGGGTCACCGAGTTACAAGTGTTTTCAGTTGACGCCACACTGGGGCACTTCCGTGTCACTGATGATGAAATGACGATGAGAGCAACACAACACCCAGTCGGTAGCGGAGGAAACCTCCAACTCGGCCGGCAATCGAACCCGGACCCAATGCATGGCAGTCAGACGTGCTCACCACTTAGCTGACGGGGCGGACGGTTTCAAAGACAGAGGATGTACATGTCAGCGGTAAGAACACGGTCACGCCTGGGCTACTTCCATTCCCCTGTAGCCCAGGGGGGCTGGACGGTGCCGGCTCTCCAGTGGGACATTCTGCTAGTGCTGCAGAAGATCAGGCACACCATCAAAGATGTAGGCCTGGGGGAGATGCAGCGGAAACTGCGCCATTGAAGCGACACCTCATGTGGGACAGCCACCTCCACAAATCGTCGGCGCAGGTCAGCGAGACGCGGGCAGCCCGCCTGTGTGTCGCCTTCGACGCGGTGGCCCTCTCAGTGTCTGCCCCATCACATGGGCAGCACCAATGGGTCGCCGGCACCACTCCTCCGTCTCTTGTGTGGTCGCGATTACATATCCCGCACCCGCACTGGCGTCAACACCTTCTCCACGATAACAAGGAAGAGACACATGCTATGTGCCACACTGGGTACAACGCTGTGGAGACCCCGCAACCACTTGGTCCAGGTCTGCTGGTGCATTCGCGGGGTTTGACGTCGCTGTGGACCCCACCTTCGAACATCGGAAGGAGACCGCAAACTTCACATCTTGCCGGTCGACGTCAGCTGCGCGAGGAGATTTGTCAAGACTTCTTTGCACGCTGTGTAATTCTTTAGTGGATACAGGACCGAGGAAAGGATGTCGTTCGTGAACAGAGAATTCAGATATTAATTTATGGTAGTATAAATATAAAATAGTAATATTAATACATAAATTTGATGTTGAAGTTGCAGCGTCAGTTGCTAACAGTGGATCTGAATGCTGAAATACAGGGGATAGGCAAAATAATGTGAACACCTGTACTGACTTGGGAACGGTATATTAATACTGGGTTGGACCCCATTTGCCAGGAATACAGCTGCAATTCTTCTTGGACTAGTGGCATATAATGATTGTACATTCTCCAGTGGAATATTCAAATGGTACAAATTTAAGCACTATGGGAATTACATCTGAGGTCATCTGTCCCCTAGACTTAGAACTACTTAAACCTAACTAACCTAAGGACATGACACACATCCATGACCGAGGCAGGATTCGAACCTGCGACCGTAGCAGCCTCGTGGTTCCGGACTGAAGCGCCTAGAACCGCTCGACCACAGCGGCAGGCTGCAGTGGAATGTTATGCCTTCTTCGATCAGAACCTCTTCTAGCTCTTGTAGTGACGAGGGAGGCAGAAATCTGCTCCGGAGTCTGCGCTCCAATACCGCCCACGACTGTTCGACAACATTCAAGACTGGGGACTGTGCTGGCCAGCGAAGACGCTGCAGATCAGTTGCACGCTCCTCATATCACGACTGTACTGTCCTGGCTGTGTGAATGGGAGCATTATCGTCCTGAAATATGGCATCATTGTTGGGAAACAACATTTGAATCACAAACGTTTATTTTCCCCTGGGCAGCATGTGAAGTGATGAAGTGTGGATGTGAGGGGGCAAAACGAATGGCGTATACTGACAGATGTGATGCAGTTACGACCGTGTAGAAAATATCAGGCCGTGCGGGGTAGCCGACCGGGCTATGGCGCCTTGTCACGGTCCGCGCGACTTCTCCGTCGGAGTTTCGAATCCTCCCTCGGGCATGGGTGTGTGTGTGTCGACCTTAGCGTAAGTTAGTTTAAGTTAGCTTAAGTAGTGTGTTGACTTAGGGACTGATGACCTCAGCAGTTTGGTCCCATAAGACCATACCACAAATTTCCAATTTCCGTAATCGTTGGCTGTAACACGGTATTTGAGGGTAATGATAGGACCAGCAGAATACCATGATATGGCTGCCCTCACTTTCACAGTTCCACCTCCATGATTAACCGTTGGAATCAAGCAGTCACTGTTGTAGGCTTCTTTTGACGTTCTCCAGGGGTAAACTAGGCCCGGTGTTGGAAATAACGAAAAAATTGACTCGTCGGATCATATGACGTGTTTCCACTGATCAGCCCTACAGGATTTCTGCTCCCGACACCATGTTCTACACTTCTTTGCGTTGGTTGTCGTCACTAATGGTTTCGATATAGCAGCTCGTCCATGAATATTCGCTTTATGAAGTTCTCGGCGGACAGTGTCGATAGATACGTGGTCGCCACGCGGGATTAGCCGAGCGGTCTGAGGCGATGCATAGACTGTGCGGCTGGTCCCAGCGGAGGTTTGAGTCCTCCCTTGGGCAGTTAAGTCCCATAAGATTTCACACACATTTGAACATTTTTTTGATACGTGGTCTCGAAAATACCTATTGAGATCTGCAGTCACTTTACCCACAGTAGTTTTTTGTTGTTGTTACTCAGTTCGTGTTATTGTAACATTATCTGTGTAATTTACTTTTCATTTAGGACCACTATTAGGTTTACATCATGATGTCTTTCCATATTGTGTGTAGGCTGTCATGGCAGTTAAAACAGTTGCTCTTGAAACATTCAGAAAGTTTTCAGTTTTGGTTACTGGTGCTCCAGCTAATCGGGCCCCACGAGCTGCCCTCTTTGGAACTCTGTTAGGTCTTTCCCTGCACGTCGACCTCGACCTCTCAATGCAGATACGAAGTGTGCACTACTCATAAACAACCTCCACTGATGCCGAGTGCGTACTGAACACGCCCAGTCCAGCGCAACATATGCCTTACCTGCATTGCTACTGTCAAGCACAAGCATCCCATTACTACCACTGTTCACATTATTTTGCCTGTCCTCTGTACATACAGAAGCAAGAGATTCATAAATCCCCCCAGGGGCTCAGCATTCATTTGCTGAGTACGGGCTTGGCGACCCCGGGGTCCTGAGCTGGGGACTGGTCAGCGCCGCCAGTCTCCTGTCACCGTAAACCCCGGACATGCTTCAGCGACCACCGCATGGCGCGGCGGTGGAATGTTGTGTGCTGCGGGGAATGGTAATCTTGGCTTGACCGCCTGGATTGCGAGGAAGGACAACCTCTATAAAAACCCCTCAATCTTGCGGTGTGCTCTGCGCTTATGAGATGCATGGCTGTTGGGGTGGAACAGTCGCAAGCGGGCAACCTCTGGGGCACCTGCCACACCTCAGTTGTATAAGGCTTACTCAGGCACGCGGGGCTCTGTCTGAGCGGACCTTTATTTCCCTAGCTGCTCGTGGGACCACAATGGACCCTTCGACCTCTACGTTTCCCCCTACCAGTGGATTGGGTGGGCCACTGGTAGGAAAACACACCCAATCGAAAAAGCGACTTCGTGCTGGGAGTCCTCCAGCGCCTGGTGTTACTAGAGGTTTATCAGACTGTCGTAACAGAGCACATGCTGATAATCAGAATGTGTTTTTGATTGTCAAACGGAAGGAAGGTAGCTTTGAGAGAGTTTCTCCCTTTTACATCCACAAGGGTCTTGAAGGAATTGCAGGAACACTGAAATTTGTGAAGCGTCTGCGCAATGGGACTCTGTTAGTTGAAACTTCTAGTTCCCGTCAAGTCACTTCTCTTAGGAAAGCAACCTGTCTCGGAGAGTACGCTATCGAGACCGAGCTCCACTCCACTTTGAACTATAGTAAGGGTGTTGTGACATGTAGGGACTTGGTGGATATCCCCAAGGACGAGTTGAAATCTGAGTGGGGTGACGAAGGTATTGTCGACGTGCAGCATATTATGAAACGAGTCGATGGTGACCTAGTCAAATCCGACTCGTTTATTCTCACGTTCAGTTGCCCGAGACTTCCAGAGCATGTTAAAGCGGGTTTCTTACGTTTGCCAGTACGGCCATATTTCCCCAACCCAATGCGCTGTTTTAAATGTCAGCGCTTTGGGCATACTACGTTGGGGTGCAATGGGATAGCCACTTGTGGTAAATGTGGTCAGCCTGCCCATGAAGGAGCCGATTGTTCATCGCCTGTGAAGTGCGTGAATTGCTCTGGGAGTCACCCTGTCTTGAGCCGGGCCTGCCCCATCTATCTCGAGGAACGGAAGATACAGGAGATCAAAACAAATAAGCGCTCCCCTATGGTGAGGCCAAGAAGCTCTTTAAGGGCATGCAGCCTCCTGTGTTTACAACATCTTTCGCTTCCACTCTGCATAACCGGTACAGTTGGCCACTGTTGCTACGCAAACGGAGGTTGCTAGTGTCAGCGCTAATACCTGCGTTTGCCAGTGCACTTGTGCTGCTGCGGTTGTTTTGCAACCTTCAGCTCTCCCCACAACGTCGGACAAGGCCGTGGTTGCTGACATTGGGGTACTTTCTGCCCCTCCCCATATGGCCCCTTCTGCCCAGGCGAGTAAAGCTCCAACTGTTGACAAGGTTCTGCATTCTAAGCCTCCCAAGACGACGACGCCGAAGGTGAAGGTTTTGCCACCTGAGGAGACTAGTCAGGGTCAGTCCGATGACGATGCCATCGTACTATCTGACATCTCCCTTGGGTCGCCATCAGAGCTGATGGACATTGATGTCGACCGGGGGCGATATTCTCGCCCCAGGAATAAATCTCCGGCCAGTACGGGCTCTCCTCCAAAGCACAGGGGCAGGGTGAAAATTCAGCCACCCTGATCACTGGCTCCCATATTACAGTAGAACCTGAGTGGGTTCAGGAAGCATGTGGCCGAATTACAACTCCTTGTACAAGAGCGCCCCTTGTGCTTATGTCTCCAAGAGACACATTTCCGGGCCACTGATGCTCCTTCTTTATGGGGCTATACCGTGTATCGAAAAGATGATCTGATGGGGGAAAGGGCAAAGGGTGGTGTTGCAGTTTTTGTCCATGACATGCACCACTCATCGGAGCTCCCTCTCGTTACGGACCTGCAAGCAGTTGCAGTTGACCTTCTTGTGGGGCGGAGGCTCACAATCTGTTCCGTTTACTTACCACCTCAGGATGCAATAGACTCTGAGGCTCTCACAGACCTTATTACCCAACTCCCCCGCCCATTCCTCCTTCTGGGAGACTTCAATGCTCATAATGTCTTATGGGGCTCTACGACTACTTGCCCCAGGGGTCGCATTCTGGAAAGCCTCATGGCATCCAAAGAACTGTGCATCCTCAACTCTGGTGCTCCCACTCATTTCTGTACAGCTTCTGGGTCGTCGTCAGCTATTGACCTTTCCTTTTGCTCTCCAGCACTCGCTGATTCTACTCTGTGGGAGGTAGCCGCTGACCTCCATTCTAGTGACCACTTCCCCCTTTGGATTCGCCTCCTGGATGAGACTGTGGCATTACCAGTGCCACCCAGGTGGCACCTCTGCAGAGCTGACTGGACACGTTTCAGCCATTTAGCTGTTTTGGAACACCGTGCCAGCGTCCACGAATGGGTCGACCATGTTACAGCCGTGATCTCCCATGCTGCTGAATTGTCGATCCCACGGTCCTCAAGTCATCCCAAGAGGCGCCCTGTCCCTTGGTGGAACACTGAGTGCCGCTCAGCCATCCGAGCCCGCCGTGCAGCTCTGCGCCGCTTCAAGTACCGTCCCTCAGCTGACAATCTTGCGGCCTTTCGGGTGGCAAGAGCCAAAGCGCGGCGAGTGATTAAAGAGAGTAAACGACGGTCATGGCAATCGTTCCTGAACTCCATCTCCCGCTCCACTAGTTCTACAAAAGCATGGGAGGCCATCAGGAGGATTTCCGGGAAATGCAGCCAACTACCTGTCACGGCATTGCTGCATCAGGGTTGTCTACTCACGGAGCCGAGAGACATTGCCCAGACACTGGCCATGTATTTTGCCGAATCTACTGCCACTATTAACTGTGATCCAGATTTCTGCCGCTACCGCACTGCCATCGAGAGGGATCGCTTGGACTTCCGGTCTCCAAATTCTGAACCCTACAACTGCCCCTTCACAATGTGGGAACTGGATTCGGCGCTGTCTGTGGCTCATGATACTGCGCCAGGTGATGATCAAATCCTGTACAGCATGCTGCAGCACTTGTTGCTGCCATCCAAGGAAGTTCTCCTCAATTGTTTTAATATGATATGGTCATCCGGCACGTTCCCTGACTCGTGGAGGGAGGCGATTTTGATTCCCCTCCTCAAACCGGGAAAAGACCGAATGCATCCCAGTAGTTATCGGAGTATTGCTTTGACGAGCTGTGTCGGGAAGACATTGGAACGCATGGTCAACCGTCGCCTGGTTTGGCTGCTCGAGACCAGGCAGCTCCTTAGCCACTCTCAGTGTGGCTTTCGGAGATGTCGTTCAACTATAGACAACTTGACCCTGCTTGAGGCGGCCATTCAGCAGGCCTTCCTACGTAACCAGCATTGTCTCGGTGTATTCTTTGACATTAATAAGGCGTATGACACTACTTGGCGCCGCCTTATCCTCAATCAACTCCATCAGTGGGGCTTTCGTGGCCATCTCCCCATCTTCATTCGGTCCTTTCTTTCCCGCCGCCTCTTTCGATACCGGGTTGGTAATGTGTTATCTGATTTGTACGTGCAGGAGAATGGTGTTCCTCAGGGAAGCGTTTTAAGTGTCACCCTCTTTGCCGTCGCCATTAACAGTATCACGTCCACTATCCGGAGTCCTGCCCAGTGCTCCTTGTTTGTGGATGATTTTGCTGTTTTCTGCTCTTCCTCCAGTCTTGTCACTGCTAGTCGGCAGCTGCAGCTTACGATAAAGCGATTAGAGGCATGGACTGTGAAGACGGGTTTTACCTTTTCTGCAGACAAATGTGTGTGTGTTCATTTTAATCGTTCTCGACGTGCTTTTACCTCCCCTGAATTGCGTCTGAGGGGCACCATTCTTCCTTTTAGGGACACTGTGAGGTTCCTGGGCCTCACTTTTGATTCCAAGTTGTCGTGGTTGCCGCACCTTAAAGACCTCAAGGTGCGGGCCCTGAAGGCGCTGAATATTTTGAAGTGTCTGAGCCATCGGTCCTGGGGAGCAGATCGGGCGCGCCTGCTGCAGTTTTATAGGGCTTTCGTCCGGTCGCGTCTTGACTATGGATGCACTGTGTATGGGTCAGCGAGGCCTTCGTATCTGAAGATTCTTGACGCAGTACACCATGAGGGTATCAGGCTGGCTACTGGTGCCTTCCGCACCAATCCCATCCCCTGCCTGTGTGCTGAGGCAGGGGAACCGCCGCTCGCCATCCGGCGGAAACTCCTCATGGTGCGACGGGTGTGTCAATTCCTTGCCTGTCCTACCTCCCCTGCATACCCCACTGTTGCCCGACCGCCTATGGAACGTCTCTTTTCCAGTCGCCCAAGGGCAACGAGACCATTTGGGATTCGTGCCAAGCATTTGCTTGAGTCCCTTGGTGTGGAGCGTGTGGCACCCCAACTCCAGGATTTTACCCGTCTGCCATCCTGGTTGCTCCAGAGGCCCAGCGTCCTTTTAGACTTGTCAGAGTACCGGAGGAGCTGCACTCCTGCGTTTGTTTTTACCTCCTTATTTTATGATATTTTAAACCAGCATCCCGACCATGTACCAGTATTTACGGATTGCTCTAAAGAGGGGGACTCTGTTGGTTGTGCTGTTGTTTTCCCTGATCGAGTCGTCAAGTTACGGTTTCCTGCAGCGTTTACCATCTTTGATGCCGAATTGTTCGCGATCTCGCGGGCATTGGAGCAGATGAGATGTGTTCCCAGTCTTAGGTTTCTCATCTGTTCTGACTCCCTGAGTGCCCTTCAGACCATGCAACACTTGTACCCAGCGGATACGGTCGTCCAGAACATCCATGATGCCCTACTCCACCTGCAACGGCAGGGGAAGGAGGTTTCTTTCTGCTGGGTGCCGGGGCACGTGGGTATTAGGGGAAACGAACCGGCGGATGTGGCTGCCAAAGATGCATGTTCCCTCCCTCACGTTGTTGAATGTGCCGTCCCCCTCCATGATGTTACCTCCCTTTTGCGTTTTCGTTTTATGCGTCAATGGGAAGAGGAGTGGCTGGCAGTCGGTGAAAATAAGCTGCGTCTGGTCAAGGCCACCACCCGGCCATGGCGTACGCCCTACCAGTCATGCAGGCGGGATGAGTTTCTCCTCACTCGCCTCCGCATCGGGCACAGTCCCTTAACGCACGGTTTTTTACTCCGGCGGGAGGACCCCCCCAGTCTGCAGTGCTTGTGGCGTCCAGATTACGGTCCGCCACGTTTTACTTGACTGTCCTTTATTCTCTGACCAGAGGGCGGTGGTTTCCTTGCCACCGGATTTGCCCTCTATTTTACAAGACGACGCAACGACTGTGGTTAAGGTCTTACGGTTTTGTGTCCTGTCCAATTTGTTGCCTCGGATTTTAGGGAGAGGATTTTAATGTGCTGCTAGGTGACTGGCTCACCCAGGCTTTAGGTAAGAGGTCCGCCAGTCACGATTACCTACTTGTTTCACTTCGATTTCTGTTCTCTTTTCCTTGTGTTTCCTTTCCTCTTTTAGTGCGTTTCTTCTCCTCTTGTTTTGCCTCTGTATGTGAGGATTTGGAATTGCGTGAGGTCTGTGTCTTTTAGCCGTTCTCCTTGTCCGGTGTCCGTCTTCGTCCCTGTTTCTATGCGTTTGGGCGCTGATGACCACGCTGTTTAGCGCCCGAAAACCTCAAGCCACACACACACACACACAGATTCATAAATCAGACTCTCTTTAATACAATGTCTATTCAAAATATGTCGAACCCTGGCCACTATGGAAGTCTGTAATCGTCACCCCATCTGGCCAGCTCACAAATATTCCAATTTAGTACACCCGCCGCTGGAGCTCCGGAGAGGGGATGCTCGCATCTCATTGGCAGCGACGTAATCGTTCGTGGCAGGCAGCGCTCTCGTGCTGCGGTGGCGGCTGCAGGAAACGCCGCGGCGTGACTGGCGGCGTGCGTGTTTGAGAGTTCATTCGACCTGATATCGGGCGACACCGCAAGGCTGTCGGCGACCATCTTCGGTTCGGCTAGTGCCACTCCGGAACGACAGCGAAATGTGAACGTCTGCCCACCCATCAAAGTATCAGGCATTTCAGCCCTGATGTCTGGGAGCTGATGACCTCGACGACTCGCTGTGAACAGAAGGGCGATACGAAGAATCTGCGCCGAACCTCCGTCACCTCGGTTTCTGTCCAAGGGATTATTTAGTGTTCAGTGTTCGTGTACTGCAAGTGAGTGGCCATTTTTCTATGTCTTCGAAAGAAGAACGACTACGGCGTTGTTTATAGTGTTGGACTTCTGTCATGCCACGACTCTATGGCTTTAGATGCCAACATTTTAGGTTAGGCTTTACCGTGACAGTTATTGACATTAAATGAAACAATACGTTTACTGTTACCAGTCACCGTTTTGTTTATTTCCACGACGCGTTTCAAAGGTTTAAACCTCCATCATCGGGTGGATTTAAATTAGTTAGTATGACATTTGCGTGTGTGTTGTGTTACGATTTTTTGGAGGAACTTGTGGCACAGCGAAAGGAACCTGTGACCACTGGAGACAGTGCCACAAGTTCCTCCAAAACATCGTAACACAACACACACATACAAATGCCATACTAACTAATTTAAATCCACTCGATGATGGCGGTTTAAACCTTTGAAACGCGTCGTGGAAATAAATAAAATGGTGATTGGTAACAGTTAACTTGCTGTTTCATTCGTGTATTATTCTCTTCCAACAAGCAACACTATTTATATATGGATTTAATTTGCAGCATGTACTTGTATTACTCCCTATTTCTTTTGGACCATGAAACTGACTATTAGTTAGTCACATCAGCATCCAACCTACATATTCTCCGAGCATCTTACAAAGAAACCACATCAGCTTGGCCTCACGTTTTGACAAAGAATCACAGTAGCAGGATTTCAGCCCCACCATTGGATCCCGCGCGGAAATTCTGACGGTAAGCAGTCACAACGTCCTGACAGTGCAGCTTCTAAGGGGGAACGACAGGTTGACGGTAAAAAACATCGAAATTTTTTTATTACGGAATTCTAATCTATATACATTGAAGAATTATTCCCTGAAATAATATGCGGGAACTCTAAAAAGTAATGATTCTGTGAGCGTTTGAGGCTAAAGCAAACGGTGAGTTCGAAAGTTATAAATACAAAACGCTCCTGCGACAAGTCGTTATCGATGCCATCACCCCTATTTATACCGATCAGAGTAAACCTGATTTGCTGGGGCATTGTTTGGGTGGTTTTACTGAAAAAGTGAACGAAAGTTTCACGCTCCATAAGTAACATCCAGCCGAAGCGAAATTGTCAACATTGCTTCGAATTTGGCCGTATGTCTATTCAATGTAAAGCATATGTCATTAATGCACGTGGAAAATGCTCTTCAAATCAGAATCGGCGATGATATGCGGCGATCCTGTGAAGATAGAGACTCCAGCGGCGATGGGCTCAGCGACGAAATGGGCTTTTAGATCGAAAATGACGGCTTATCAGTTCAAAGAAGCAGAAAGCGACCATCCACTAGCCGGGGCGATAGTTTTATGGACCAAGCATCCAGTAAGTTGTAGGCTTTGTCCCTTTCTTTTATGATAAATATATGCCAAAAATTTAAAAGCGTTTTTCTCAAAACCATGTATTTCGGCTCGGTTGTCATCGCCCACGCTACAATTTTCATCCGATATTAATGATTTGTGGTCTCCATTGAAGCAAACTGAATTCGCTTCAGTTCATCGTAGCCGATTCTTTTATGTTGATGTTAAGTAATTTTTTTTGGCCAAAAAAGAAGGGTGCAAAGCAGTCCATTTTTTCAAATATCTGTAGTTTCGCCAAAGACTTCTTTTTCCAAATCCCTACGATGAATTATAACTACATCTGCAAGGATCAGGGTAATACGTTAATGTCATACTTCGGATAAGCACAACCGGAATTAGAGCGTCAATCGTCGATATACCTCCTTTCAGAGCTGCCTCGGGAAAATTCCAATTACGCAGTGAATATATTAATATTTTTCAATAAAAATACCAATTAAAACTACAATGTATGACTTATTCATTGCAGTACACACTACTTCACTGCTAAATATCAATACAGAGAAAAAAATTCTTGAATTCGAGCAATATTTTCGTCCGTCATCTTGTCGTTCCCCATTAAACTTCTGCGCACACCTTTTGTCACTCGTGTTGCCGCACATCAGGCGCTAATGCCCGAGAACGAAGTACCTAACATTCGAGTGTCGTCAACCAGCGCCATGATATTCTCGGAATTCTGAAGGCTGGGGAAGTTCGAGAAAACATATCATTTTACGCAAAAAATACTAAGCAATATGGGTTGGTAATATGTCCAACTCATCTACATATACACTGAATATTAGAGTCGCAATATTCTACTATTGATATTCTACAGCTTACAATACGCTTCAGAATCAAAATAATTAAACCTAAGAAATTAAGGAATCATAATGAAGTTAATGATCTTCGATTTATAGTGTAATCTCCAGCAGATGCACTTCACTTCAACGGCGACAGTTTTAAAACCTAAAGAAAATGGTGCACAGAAGCGAAGTTATTAAAAGTGCAACTTTTCGTTCAATCTCCGATCGGTCACGAAATGGAAACCACAGAGAAAATAACAACTATTTTATTTGCAACAGTTTGTCACAGCTTCCAGCTACTTCTCTACATAGTCGCCGTTCCAAGTTAGACGTCTGTCACAGCGTTGTACTAACATTCCAATACCCTCCTCATTGAAGGTAGCTGCGTATGCTTTTCGACAATTCTCTACGCTGGTCTGCAACTCGTTGTCTGTGCTAAAATGTTGTTCTCATAGCCAACGGTTCATGTAAACAAAGAGACGAAAATCAGAGGGAGCCATGTTGGGTCTCTACAGTGGGTAATCAAATACTTCCCATCGAAAAGGCCGCAAGAGCGTCTTTGTTGCAGGTGTAATGAGCTGCTGCAAAACTGCTGTCACCCGTGAGAGGTCGTTGATGTGGGCTTGTAACACCGAAAATGCAGGATTCATGGCACCTGCTCCCGATATATTATTTTTTTTTTAAATTCTATGTAAATATTTGTAATTTAAATGCTTTTTTTTAATAAGTAAAGACATTGTTTCACTGTATGTGTACATTTAGGTAGGAGTCTGTCGACGTTTTATTTTATTTATCTGTGTTTTACTGTGAAACTCATAAGCTCTGGGAAAAAGCCAAAGGAACTGTTATTTGCATCGACTAGCAACGATAATAGCAGTGCTTGTGCGTTGTAAAATCTTTGGGTAGGGGGTTGCTGCGCAGAGCGCGCGGAGAGAGCGAGAGACGGGTTCCGGCGCTTGTAGTGTGCGGATGTGTGGTGTTAACGCTCTTGCAGTAGAGAGTACCATTTCGGCGGCATCATGTACGCTCGCCGGCCAGATGACTAGAAGCAGGAGGAAGGACAGTGGACGGACGGAAGAGGCTGTATTAATTACGATTTCCCGTCCCTGTAATTAGCCGTGGCCCCACAAGATGCTACAGTCTTCAACAACAGCAGTAGTTCCAGCAACACAGATTCGTCGTCTACATCTACATCTACATTTATACTCCGCAAGCCACCCAACGGTGTGTGGCGGAGGGCACTTTACGTGCCACTGTCATTACCTCCCTTTCCTGTTCCAGTCGCGTATGGTTCGCGGGAAGAACGACTGTCTGAAAGCCTCTGTGAGCGCTCTAATCTCTCTAATTTTACATTCGTGATCTCCTCGGGAGGTATAAGTAGGGGAAGCAATATATTCGATACCTCATCCAGAAACGCACCCTCTCGAAACCTGGCGAGCAAGCTACACCACGATGCAGAGCGCCTCTCTTGCAGAGTCTGCCACTTGAGGTTGTTAAACATCTCCGTAACGCTATCACGGTTACCAAATAACCCTGTGACGAAACGCGCCGCTCTTCTTTGGATCTTCTCTATATCCTCCGTCAAACCGATCTGGTGCGGATCCCACACTGATGAGCAATACTCAAGTATAGGTCGAACGAGTGTTTTGTAAGCCACCTCCTTTGTTGATGGACTACATTTTCTAAGGACTCTCCCAATGAATCTCAACCTGGTACCCGCCTTACCAACAATTAATTTTATATGATCATTCCACTTCAAATCGTTCCGCACGCATACTCCCAGATATTTTACAGAAGTAACTGCTACCAGTGTTTGTTCCGCTATCATATAATCATACAATAAAGGATCCTTCTTTCTATGTATTCTCAATACATTACATTTGTCTATGTTAAGGGTCAGTTGCCACTCCCTGCACCAAGTGCCTATCCGCTGCAGATCTTCCTGCATTTCGCTACAATTTTCTAATGCTGCAACTTCTCTGTATACTACAGCATCATCCGCGAAAAGCCGCATGGAACTTCCGACATTATCTACTAGGTCATTTATATATATTGTGAAAAGCAATGGTCCCATAACACTCCCCTGTGGCACGCCAGAGGTTACTTTAACGTCTGTAGACGTCTCTCCGTTGATAACAACATGCTGTGTTCTGTTTGCTAAAAACTCTTCAATCCAGCCACACAGCTGGTCTGATATTCCGTAGGCTCTTACTTTGTTTATCAGGCGACAGTGCGGAACTGTATCGAACGCCTTCCGGAAGTCAAGAAAAATAGCATCTACCTGGGAGCCTGTATCTAATATTTTCTGGGTCTCATGAACAAATAGAGAGAGTTGGGTCTCACACGATCGCTGTTTCCGGAATCCATGTTGATTCCTACATAGTAGATTCTGAGTTTCCAAAAACGACATGATACTCGAGCAAAAAACATGTTCTAAAATTCTACAACAGATCGACGTCAGAGATATAGGTCTATAGTTTTGCGCATCTGCTCGACGACCCTTCTTGAAGACTGGGACTACCTGTGCCCTTTTCCAATGATTTAGAACCTTCCGTTCCTCTAGAGACTTGCGGTACACGGCTGTTAGAAGGGAGGCAAGTTCTTTCGCGTACTCTGTGTAGAATCGAATTGGTATCCCGTCAGGTCCAGTGGACTTTCCTCTGTTGAGTGATTCCAGTTGCTTTTCTATTCCTTGGACACTTATTTCGATGTCAGCCATTTTTTCGTTTGTGCGAGGATTTAGAGAAGGAACTGCAGTGCGGTCTTCCTCTGTGAACTCGTCGGCTCCGAGTTGCGTCGCACGCACTGCACTGAAGTAAGACTGTTCATTGGTAGAAAGTATTAACGGCTAACCCAGCAGCACAACTGAATGTGATCTGATTAATGAACTTTATTTAAATAATAGTTCAATTCAGGGCGATTGTGTCCTCATTGGGCCTAGACATTGTTACCAAGCAGGGTCCTTGTTCCCTTTTTTCCTTATATGCTAACCGAAGTATGAGAATCTATCAATGGAAAAAATCCACATATAAAGAAAATGCACAAATTAAGAGTGCGGAAGTTTTATTTATTTACATATAGCTTGGAGCACATAGCTGTTTGGTACGTATTCTTGTATTTAATTCTGTCTAAGTCAGTAAAAAAGGCTCAGTTAATCAGACAATAATATGAAATACAATTTGAAAACTAAGTAACTGCAAAGTAAAAGGTGCTTTCTTTGATGACGTTATGTGGAGGTCTCTGAAAGTCATTGTTCATGTAATGAAGATCAGTACTAACATATAGGTTAAGTGGATATTTTCAAATCATTACTAGATTGCCTTTTCCAAAATTTAGTGACAAACTTAACGTAAAAGTGACTTCTCAGTTTTCTTTACCATTACATACTCACTCAAAATTAGTGTAAAAAAACAAAAACAAAAAAAAAAACAAAAACGTGACGACCTTCAGTTGCCACGTCAATGTTTAATAATAAATGTTTTTCGTTCCCTCATCTTGTACGGGATTTTGGATGTAAATCGCCCTATTGGGCTAACGACCGTAATTATTTAGTTTTCGTTCATTAGAGTAGCTTTTGGATTCATGATCAGTGGTACCCCTTTTTTGCCCAGTGTTGTTCGTTTTTTGTCCAGTGTTGTTCGTGAGTGAATGCACAAAATAACTTTCATTTTTTCCAAATTGTAGCCCTGTTCGGTTTAATTACTTTTTTTTATTTTTAGTAGATTTTTCTATCAGTAAGATCGTTGTACACTTTCCCCCTACTTATCGGTATTACTTTTTCGGGAAAGGTGGCCTTATCCAATTAGAAAATTTACATTAGGTATACACGCGATCTACGGTCATGTTTTATATGGGAAGCAGAATAGGCCGATTAGTAAGGGGGAGGTTACAGGCTGTACGAAATCTGGCGAAAAACCTCAGAGAACGACAGCGGATACTTCACACATGGTAGGAGACTCTGTTCTTCTAGGGGTCTTTATTTGCTCACTGTGCGCTCAGAACTGAAAAGTGGGAGGTGACAAAAGCGGTGGGGATGTTAGAGCCACTGCACAACACTTCTACACAAAGCTTGATCGGATTTTCAGTGCGGTTGAGAGACTGCATGGCACTCTCACTTCTGATACCGTGTAATGCTGCTTAATGTTCTTAGGGAAGATAATCTTTATTACTTGGTCGCTATGCTGGATACGATCTAACTTCATTCATGTAATGAAATGGTTGGCAGTAGTTAACTCCCTTGCTTGTGTGCTCTAGTGAAGGAATAGCGGTAAGCTTTACCTGAGTTCAAAGGAAGACGGTGCCGGGTTAATTGGCCTCTGTGAAAGTGTAAGGTGGCTGAGGGACGAAGAGAGCGCTTTTTGTGCGGAATCTAGGTGAAAACATTTGTGGACTGCCCAGTTCCTCGGTCTCATAGTGCAGATACATTGGATGGCGCCAGTCGCTCGTTGGCCGCGCCCAGGTTGGTTGGCTAGTGCCCAGGAGTTGCTGGAGCTGTAAGCACATCATTGATCACCGGTAATAAAGCAGAGGACGGGCCCTTGTCAAGTAGGGAGCCGATGAGAGGGCTGTGAGTTTCCGCGAATTTTTTGTGGGACATGTCAGTGGCGCCCAGGCGTCCAGACTCTGCTACAAAACATATTTGTGAAGGCACGAGGCTTTTAGCAAGTTTATGGCCGTTCTTTGGAAAGTTCGAAATGGACACAGCAGGGGAGATAACGATCTTTTTAGGGAGGGCTGTGGTTCCATCCAAGTCACGTTTTTAGCAAAGACATGGCGTAAACACGTGGAAAACAGGCCGAAAAGCTGAATCTTTCATCCTTTTCTCCCATTTTAATTGGTTGGTAAGATCTGTGTACGCAAAAAAAAAAAAAAAAAAAAAAAAAAAAAGTGGCTCAAATTGCTCTGAGCGCCATGGGACTTAACTTCTGAGGTCATCAATCCCCTAGAACGTAGAACTACTTAAACCTAACTAACCTAAGGACATCACACACATCCATGCCCGAGGCAGGATTCGAACCTGCGACCGTAGCGGTCGCGCGGTTCCAGACTGTAGCGCCTAGAACCGCTCGGTCACCCCGGCCGGCCTGTATATGCAGCTTCGAATACAGCACTCCACCTCTTGATTGGCTTGTGCTAAAGTGGCAGTAGTCTAAGATGTAAATGTGCTATGCTACCGAGCTGGTGAGGAAAACTGAGAGAAAGGGAAGAATACACTCTTGTCCTGGCGCTTCACTAGTAAGTAATGGTAGGTCTTTACCCAAATGGTGAGATTTGTGTCCTTATATAGTGTGCCACTTAGAGCCTGTGCCAGTCACTATCTGAACCATCAGATTTACTGCTTCTTGCATCATGCACACAATGGGTGATGCGTGGGTGTACTTATTTGTTTTGACTCTGCCGTCTAAACATTTAACGTATTCCGTCATACATAGTCGTGTCACAGAGTCAAATTGGTTTGGTAGACCAGCAAACGGGTCCACCTGCACACTGGAATCCACTGAGGTTTCAGAGGCTCATAGGAAAGTACCTGCATACCGAATTAACCGAACGAGAGACTGCGTATTTGCATACTTCCGGGCGCACGCTTTTAATAGCAGATTGGCGCTGTACATGACTGCAGTCGGCGAGCGCATCGTGATGTGTGCCCCCCCCCCCCCCCCTGACCAGCACAGAACGGTTAAGTATTCGCTGCTACGGCATAGGGCTCCAATATATACTTCTCAGCACCCTGTTCTTTGGAATCATATTATTCTTTATGGAATAGCAGAGTATAGATGCTTGATAGTAGCGTAGTTTTTGGGCCATACCAGGGATTCTCATGTATGAAATCAGGTAAAGCGATTAGTTCTGGTTACTGACGTGTGTTGATACTCAGCTGATCACTTTGTTCATCATAGACCCCATATTATTGAACGCGTTTGTCAAATAAAAAAATGTTTGTGTGGCGTTTCTTTAGCCATCTTTTGTCATGTGGTGCTAAGAATGAATAAATCAATTGTTATTTAGACCACAACTCCTCCCAGTATTCTGATTAACATTAATTTTGTCATTTTATTAATGTTTTAATAGTAACTGAAAGAGCTGAACTTCGCAATTTTAGCTTATCTACCCATCGGAGTTTGAAGGAAAAAAATCTCGTAATGAAATAACGCTACGCTACCTCTAATGACACATTCATTGGTTTCGTTCATTTACAGTGCATTTCTGAATCACAGCATAAAAAAGTTTAAAACAACACAGTTTGCACAGTGAACAGTGTGTGTTGTCAATCACAAAGTAGCATTTCACAAACCTTTTACTCACTCCACACTACTTCGCGGTCAATCATTAAGTGGCTGAAGTGGGGTGGAGAGAGTGACAAACAACAGGTGCTCGGAAAGATTAAAAGCTGTACTTCTAGAGCAGCGGGTCCCAACATGGGGGTAATTACCCCCTGAGCGGTAAAATGAAATTTTCTGAGGGGCAGAAACTAAACAAGTCGATTCTGTTTCAGTCTGGAAACTAAATTATTTTCAAAAGATCGTTACTATTATAACAATTTTGTAACACCCTGGTAATAACTATGTAATTTAACAATAATTACTTTTCCTCAGTTAGCAACATTAATGCAGTGGAGTTTACACGTTCCTCACTTAGTCCACCCACTAGGCACGTATGTTGTGCTTTGTCCCGTATGTCACTGGTGTTGGAAGAGAGACAAATACAGAACCAATATTAAACAGCTCAAGAAATTTCTTCTCCAACTATAGATAGTACTTGCAGTAGTCCAGAAATTGCTTCATTACTCACATCGAAACAGGTAAACGTATAATTGACAGCTCGACACAGCAGTAACTATATAACGGCTTTTAGGGCTGTACACAGTATTATTCAGTATTATTATTATTACTATTACTGATACTAGTAGTGAATGTGGTCAGACACAAAGCATTAACGCCCTGAAGTCTTCCATTTTCTGCCAGTTCAGAAGTAAGGAGTGCAGCAAGCGAGCAATTTACGAAGAGTAAGCATAGTGCATAGATTTTAACTTGATTGATTTTAAATCAGGTTGCAGCGTGCAGGTCAACCATGTGCCTCAATGGAGAGGAGTAATGCAGGGGAAGTATGTTTTGTATCAAGCATCTAGCCTCACTGTGAATAGTTAGCTTTCCTATCTGAGAAGAAGTTGTGGCTAGCGATCGAATTCCTTCGTCATTCATTCTGACACACACTCACACACACACACACATACACACACACACACACACACACACACACACAAAGTCCCGCCATCGCGTGCGCGCACGCTCACACACACTCACAAACTAAATATCGCTTATATTTCATCATTTTAAAATAATAGTGTTCCAAGAAAAGTCTTTCATTCTACAGTTTAGTTAGGTGCTAAAGTTGGTGTTAATGTGGGGGGGCGGGAGGGTGGGGGTTTGGGATGAGGAAACAGACGCAGGTGGGAGCGAGGACGGGGGTACTACATAATGTCTGATTGCACTCAGGGGTAATGGCCTAGGAAAGGTTGGGAACCACAGTTCTAGTGGGTCATACAGGCATACTTCCGGAATTACGACCCAAATATTCCCGCGGGATTGACTGCTGGTGCCGTCGCCTAGGTAGTGCTCTTTTCTCTTCTTAAAATGTGCGCCAAGTTGGAATTCTTTACTTGTTAGGTTAAGGTCGCTCGATATCTCTGTGGATATTGACAATAGGCCTATTACAGCAATCAGTAAGTGTACCCCATGCCGCCAAAGAGTCGCAGTGTTAGCTGTGAATTGCTCGACGAAAACAAAGAGCAACAGTGGAGGAAGGTAGTATGAATTACTGTGCAATGGTATTAGTTACTGAATAGTTGGAGTGATATGGTAATAGTTATTAAATGTCTACAGCCATCCTTGATATGATCTGATTGTATCAGGGACGCAAAAACAACATTGGTCAAGCCCGCTGCTGTCCGCACCGAAACATCGTTTATTGTGCCGTATCGTTCCCTGTGTCTCTAGTAAAGCAAACTAATGCCCTTAAATAGTGCAAGGAGATCCTTTACCAGCGCTTTGCTAGACACAGTTTCTTCAGGTCAGGTTGATCCGAATATTCAGTGTCTTTTAACCTCCAGTGCCTCTCATTAGATCAGATGTGATGTGGTTTCCTCGTCCACACCACACATCCTACATTTGCGGTCTTCTTCTATTATCCCCATTGTATGTAGGTCTCTTTTGAAATTCCTTTGGCCTGCCAATAGTCCAGTCATGAGTTTCATTTGCCTCCTGCTCAAGCCCAGGCCATCCATGGAAAGTATGAATATCTGCAGCATTTTTTCTTAAATTCACACTATAAAGTTACTTGCTCTGCATGGAGACTTGGTGTTGTTAAACGACGCCGTGCGATTTGCCTTCCATAAGCCATTTCGAGTTTCCATGAATGAGTTTGTGGTCCAATGATGGGAACCGTATCCACGTGTATTGTCCCAAACTCTGTTTGAGCAACGTACCAAATAAGCACGATAATTGAGTTAAGGTCGTGAATAATAACTAGTTCACTAATAATCTGGCCATTAAAACTGCTACACTAAGAAGAAATGCAGATGATAAACGGGTATTCATTGAACAAATATATCATACTAGAACTGACATGTGATTACATTTCCACGCAATTTGGGTGCATACCACAGTTCATCAAGAATAGTGACTCGCGTATTGTGACGAGCCAGTTGCTCGGCCACCATTGACCAGACGTTTGCAATTGGTGAGAGATCTGGAGGATGTGCTGGCCAGGGCGGCAGTCGAACATTTTCTGTATCCAGAAAGGCCCGTACAGAATCTGCAACAGACGGTCGTGCATTATCCTGCTCAAATGTAGGGTTTCGCAGGGATCAAATGAAGGGTAGAGCCACGGGTCGTAACACATCTGAAATATAACGTCCACTGTTCAAAGTGCCGTTAGTGCAAGCAAGAGGTGACCGAGACGTGTAACCAATGGCACCCCAAACCATCACGCCGAGTGATACGTCTGGCGATGACGAATACGCGCTTCCAATGTACGTTCACCGCGATGCGGCCAAACACGCATGCGACCATCATGATGCTGTAAACAGAACCTGGATTCATCCGAAAAAATGACGTTTTTCCAATCGTGAACCCAGGTTTGTCGTTGAGTACACCATCGCAGGCACTCCTGTCTGCGATGCAGCGTCAAGGATAACCGCATCCATGGTCTCAGAGCTGATAGTCCATACTGTTGCAAACGTCGTAGATCTGTTCGTGCAGATGGTTGTTGTCTTGCAAACGTCCCCATCTGTTGACTCAGGGATCGAGACGTGGCTACACGACCCGTTACAAAAAAATGGTTCAAATGGCTCTAAGCACTATGGGACTTAACTTCTGAGGTCATCAGTCCCCTAGAACTACTTCAACCTAACTAAGGACATCACACACATCCATGCCCGAGGCAGGATTCGAACCTGCGCCCTGTAGACGTCGTGCCTAGAACCGCTCGGCCACCCCGGCCGGCGACCCGTAACAGCCATGCTGATAAGATGCCTGTCATCTCGACTGCTAGTTATACGAGGCCGTTGGGATCCAGCACGGCGTTCCGTATTACTCTCCTGAAGCCAACGATTCCATATTCTGCTAACAGTCATTGGATCTCGACCAACGCGAGCAGCAATGTCGCGATACGATAAACAGCAATCGCGATAGGCTACAATCCGACATTTATCAATAACGGAAACGTGTTGGTTGGCATTTCTACTCCTTACACGAGTCATCACAACAACGTTTCATCAGGCAACACCGGTCAACTGCTGTTTGTGTATGAGAAATCGGTTGGAAACTTTCGGTCGCTAGTTCGAATCCTGCCTCGGGCATGTATGTGTGTGATGTCCTTAGGTTAGTTAGGTTTAAGTAGTTCTAAGTTCTAGGGGACTGTTGACCTCAGAAATTAAGTCCCATAGTGCTCAGATCCATTTGAACTATTTTGGACACTTTCCTCATGTCAGCACGTTATAGGTGTCGCCACCGGCGCCAACCTTGTGTGAATGCTCTGAAAAGCCATTTTCATATGACAGCATCTTCTTAATGTCGGTTAAATTTCGCGTCTGTAGCACTTCATCTTCATGGTGTAGAAGTTTTAGTGGCCAGTAGAGATGAGTAATAAGTCACTGGATAAATAATAAGGTCTAAATGAGTTATAACAGATGGACAAATTAAGTAATAACAATCCATCTACTAATAATTAACTGAACAGTTACTTTGCAATAATCAGTTTAGTAACAATCAGTCGAATAATGATTAACTGAATAACTATTAAATGAATAGTGGCAGACACGGTCATTTAAAATACACTTACATAAAGATTTCGGCCACAGTCTTCATCAGTTACAAGAAACACACACCATTCACACACACAAGCAGGCGCCTCTCACATACACACAGCTGCCAACTCCAGCATCTCGGGTCGAGATGCTGAAGTTGGCGATCGTGTGTGCGTGAGGTGTGGCTGCTTTTGTGTGTGACTGGTGTGTGTCTCTCTTTACTGATGAAGGCTGTGACCGAAAGCTTTGTTAACTGTCTCCTTTATGGTACCTAGCTATCTGCCTTTCTTACATTGTTGGTATTCCTACCTGGAATTCTATTGTTTGATATGAACTGAATAACACTTTGTAATATTTTATTTAATACATCACCTATTTCGTATTGTGTCTCATCGGTAAAAAAACATGGCATGCTGCAACAATAGCGACTGCAGTGAATGGCTTTGCAAGAACATGAATTTGGCCAGTAAACAGGAAGGTTTCTCGAGACTGCCATTATGTAGCTGCGATTTTGTTTGAAACGTATTATGTTTCAGTAAGAGAACCACCTGTCAATCAGATAATTCTGGAATCACTTCGGCGTAGCATCTGGGAGTTAGGCCAGAATCGTTCCAGTTGGTGCAGTAACATCGACAACGAAAGTTTCCTTGTATGAAATATCTCCTAAATTGGACACAGTTATCGAGAGTAGTCCATACGAACAGAGACTGGAAGAGAACAAAAGCGTGAAAAAGAAACAACAATTACGCCTAAGCGGCGTATACAGAATTATCCACCCAAGAAGTCAGCTAGAGCCCACTCTCCTTTCCTTTAGAAGTCTACACGCTGGTCTCGGAAGCAGTCTTGGTTTTGTGCCATCTGTGGCAATGATATAGAAAACGATATGATTCATTGTTTTTTATCGAAAGAGTGGATAATGACAAACATACTAGCCACAGGAAGTGCTTTATTGTGAAAACTGTAACTGAACTCCGTGTAACAGAAGTCAAAAACTAGACCATCAAAAATCTGTTTTGTCTAAACTTAGGCTTAAGGAGGCTACTACGAACAAAACTTAAGTAATGGTTTTCATCATATGTTGTCGAATAGTATGTATAGGTTTTGATAATCAGCCAAATGTATTTTATATGTACAGGGTGTTTAGGTGTATAAATGTAGATATTGTCATTATTGGTACCTTAATATGTTCCCATTTCAGTGTGTTAGCTGTTTGTACTCTGTGCCTAACAATCTTTCTGCACACACTTCGGATAACTTACTCCCTGATGTATTCGGAAAATTTGGAAATTTGTGGTAAGGCCTTATGGGACCAAACTGCTGAGGCCATCGGTCCCTAAGCTTTCGCACTATTTAATCTATACTTAATTTAACTTAAACTAACTTACGCTAAGGAGAACACACACAACCACGCCCGAGGGAGGAGTCGAACCTCCGACGGCGGGAGCCCCGCGAGTCGTGACAACTCGCCTCAGACCGCTCGGCTACCCAGCGCGGCCTGATGTTTTCTACACGATCGTAACTGCGTCACTAAGTGGACTACATCTGTCAGTATACACCATTCCTTTTGCGCCCTCACGTCCACACTTCAACACCTGGCATGATGCCCAGAGGAAAATAAACGTTAGTGGCCTGCTTTCGCCAAATGTTCTTGGAGGTACTACACAACCTAAAAACAGATGACTTACAGTAGCTATAAGTAAGATGAAGTAAACACCGATTTAATGTTGTTCAGTCCACTGTCCACAGACACCAATAAAAATATCTGCTCTTATACACCTAACACTGATATTTTATACACCTTCTACGGAGAAATTTGTAGTTTTAGTCTCCCAAGGTTCGATGCCAACGAAAAACTTATAAAAACGAACTAAAAACTTTCTAAAGCCAAGTGCATAAACACTAAATATTTCTTTACTTAAAACAAACAGTTTCGACAGACTCATCTTCGGATCTTTTTGTTATGAAATATGTTCATTTTGAGTTGAACCTAACTCCAATTTGTTATGCTGATAAAAATGGCAGACTATAAAACTATTGTCAAAATGAAAATATTCACAAACGTAAAGGACCTTGCGCAAGTGGCTATGTCCATATATGCAACGCTCTCATATGGTTGTTATGACACAAAAACACAATACACAGATGCACGTCTACTTACATCCAGATTTTTATCCAAATGACTACCTGGCGTGAGGTGCAACTAAAAATGAACGTTTCATAACAAAAAGATTTTTAAGACGCGAAGATGACAGCGAAGTCTGCCGAAATCTTTTGTTCTGAATAAAGAAATATTTATGCGATCTTGGCTTAAGAAAGTTTTTAGCAAGTAAAACGGGTCACTCCTTCTGTCGTCTCAACACGAGAAAATTCTAATAACAAAAAACATGAACCGGATTGGCAGATTTAGATACGTATAATAGTATTTAACATATTTAACAGCCCACCGTTGCTTCCACTGTAAGAAATATTTTTTGTAGTCATCTTTAGAAATGCCTGATAGTTCCCCTCTCATTTTTTTATTGAGTTCTTCAGTGTTGACAAATCGGTGACTTTTCATGCCCCTTCTCATGCGTGGGGATAAGACAAAGACGCGCGAAGCCAGGATAGGGGAATAGGTGCGTAGGCTAGCGGAACCGTACCATCATTAGCCAAAAACTGTCTAACAGAGACGGCTGTGTGTACAGGAGTGTTATCGTGGTGAAAGAACGAGTCTACTGTCCGCCACAAATTGGATCTTTTGTGACAGACACTGTTGCCCAATCTTCCTAAGACTTGCAAATAAAAGGTTTGACTGATGGTCTGGTTTGGGACAACAAACTCTGAATAAAATATGCGGTTGATCGACGTCGACATGTCGCCATTTTTGAATCGAGGAAACCACTCGTACACTTGAGTTTTTCCTGTAGTGTCATCTTGGTGAGTTGTTTTCAACATTAAAACACTTTCAGCAGCATTTTTACTGTGTGGAAAACAAAATTACTCAGCTGCACATTGTTCACTTGAACTTGCCACCATATTAAAACGAAACAAGAACAAAATAGCGCTAGCAAAAACAGTCACTGCAGATGATAAGAACAAGCTAGGTCGACAACACAGGCGCCACTGATCTGGCAATGAGCAGAGAGGGTATATCTACGAGGGTCACTCCAACAACATTTTTATTAAAATCCATCATTTATTCTACATGTTTGAAAGTTTTCCATTGTGCAGATACATCGTTTCGGAACAATATTTTCATTCCTCCACATAATTTCCATCCCTCTCAACTGCCTTACACCTTCTTGGAACCAGCGCCTGTATACCCGCACGGTAAAATTCTGGACCAACCTGTAGGAGCCACTGTTTGGCAGCGTGCAACAGGGAGTCATCATCTTCAAACCTTGTTCCACGAAGAGAGTCTTTCAGTTTCCCAAACAGATGATAGTCACATGGAGCCAGGTCAGGACTGTAAGGCGGGTGTTTCAGTGTTGTCCATCTGAGTTTTGTGATCGCTTCCATGGTTTTTTGACGGAGATGTGGCCGTGCATTGTCGTGCAGCAGCAAAACATTCTGCTTTTACCGTTGTGGTCGAACACGACTCAGTCGTGCTCGAAGTTTCTTCAGTGTCGTCACATATGCATCAGAATTTATGGTGATTCCAGTTGCCATTATGTCCACAAGCAAGAGTCCTTCGGAATCGACAAACACCGTAGCCATAACTTTTGCAGTAGAAGGTGTGGTTTTGAATTTTATTCCTTGGGTGAATTTGCATGATGCCACTCGATTGATTGCTTCTTCGTCTCTGGTGAAAAATGATGGAGCCACGTTTCATAACCTGTCACAATTATTCCAAGAAATTCATCTCCACCATTCTCGTACTGTTCCAAAAGTTCTTTGCATACCGTTTTTCTTGTTTCTTTGTGAACCACTGTCAACATCCTAGGAACCCACTTGGCACAAACCTTTTTTAAAGCGAACGCTTTCAGCACTCTGCAAACACTTCCTTCCTCTATCCCAACGTAGCTAGGCAATTCGTTCACTGTGATGCGTCTGTCAGCAGTCACCAGTTCGTCAACTCGCTGCACATTGTCTGGAGTGTGTGCAGTACGAGGTCTGCCGCTGCGATGACAGTCCTCAATATTGCCGTGCCCCCTTTCATCACGTAACCTGCTTGCCCACCGCTAACTGTACTGCGATCGACAGCAGCATCTCCATATGCCATTTTCAACCTCTTGTGGATGTTCCCCACTGTCTCGTTTTCACAGCACAGGAAATCTATGACAGCACGTTGCTACTGAGAAACGTCAAGTGTAGCAGAAATCTTGAAGACATGCTGTGACGGCGCCACTCACGGGAACAGGTTAAACTAAGTTTGAAAACGAGCGGGAAGGATGTGTCTACACACTGCAAAACATACACACATGCAGAATGAAAACTGTATTTTTACAAAAATAGTGTGCATTTCTTTTGGAGTGACCCTCGTATACGAGCTCTCTAGTAATGAGTTGCGCTGTACACGGCTAGCAGCAGAAATGTGTAACACACAACCTCCGCAAACGCTAATGTTATTCCAGCTTTTTTGGGCACCGCCTCTTATACGACCCAATGAAGGGAACAAAACGCCGTACTTGCGCGGCTGATACACGTTTTCACTTTCCGAATGTTTCGTTAACAATAGATATTTACAACCTCTGTGTCTATTTTAGCGAAAAGCAGGAGTTAATGTTCAAGTTACACTTAAAATAAAATAAACTACTGGCCATTAAAATTGCTCCACCAAGAAGAAATGCAAACCACACACACACACACACACACACACACACACACACAAGAAATGCAGATGACAAACTGGTATTCATTGGACAAATATATTATACTAGAACTAACATGTAATTACATTTTCACATAATTTGGGTGGACACATCCTGAGAAATCAATACCCAGAACAATCACCTCTGGCCGTAATAACGGCCTTGATACGCCTGGGCATTGAGTCAAACAGAGCTTGGATGGCGTGTACATGTACAGCTGCCCATGCAGCTTCAACACGATACCACAGTTCATCAAGAGTAGTGACTGGCGTATTGTGACGAGCCAGTTGCTCAGCCATCATTGACCAGACGTTTACAATTGGTGAGAGATCTGGAGAATGTGGTGGCCAGGGCAGCACTCGAACATTTTCTGTATCCAGAACGGCCCGTACAGGACCTGCAACATGGAGTCGTGCAATGTCTTGCTGAAATGTAGGGTTTCGATGGGATCGAAGGAAGGGTACAGGCATTGGTCGTAAAACATCTGAAATGTAACGTCCACTGTTCAAAGTGCCGTCAGTGCGAACAAGAGGTGACCGAGACGTATAACCAGTGGCACCCCATACCATCGCGCCGGGTGGTACGCCAGTTTGGCGATGACGAATACACGCTTCCAATGTTCGTTCACCGCGATGTCGCCAAACACGGACGCGACAATGATGATGCTGTAAACAGAACCTGGATTCATCCGAAAAATTCACGTTTTGCCTTTCGTGCAGCCAGGTTCACCGTTGAGTACACCACCGCAGGCGCTACTGTCTGTGATGCAGCGTTAAGGGTAACAGCAGCTATAGTCTCCGAGCTGATAGTCCATGCTGCTGCAAACGTCATCGAACTGTTCGTGCAGATGGTTGTTGCCTTGCAAACGCCCCGTCTGTTGAATCACGGATCGAGACGTGGCTGCACGATCCGTTACAGCCATGCAGATAAGATGTCTGTTATCTCGACTGCTAGTTGGGATCCAGCACGGCGTTCCGTATTACCCTCATGAACCCACCGATTCCATATTCTGCTAACAGTCATAGGATCTCGACCAACGCGAGCAGCAATGTCGCGATACGATAAACCTCAATCACGATCGGCTACAATCTGACCTTTATCAAAGTCGAAAATGTGATGGTACACATTTCTCCTCCTTACACGAGGCATCACAACAACGTTTCAGCAGGCAACGCCGGTCAACTGCTGTTTGTGTATGAACAATCGGTTGGAAACTTTCCTCATGTCAGCACATTGTAGGTGTAGCCACCGGCGCCAACCTTGTGTGAATGCTCTGAAAAGCTAACCATTTGCATATCACAGCATCTTCTTCCTGTCGGTAAAATTTCGCGTCTGTAGCACGTCATCGTCGTGGTGTAGCAATTTTAATGGTCAATAGTGTAGTTATTAGAATTGCATATTTCCTTTGTGTGGTCCTTTGGTTGTGAACTTCCCCTTTTAAGAGGGGAAGGACCTACGTGATTGTAGTTCATAATCACTCGACGGCCCTTGTAATTTATATCCTTACCGACAAGGCCAGCCAGGACCGAGCACGTGTGGGAACGTGTTCACTGAGAAGCACAGTGCGGCAGCAGCGGACCCGGTGGACCGCGGCCGGCTCGCAGGTTTCTCCTTTGTGCGGCCCGGCGCACACGCCGCGGGTAATTGCGTTGTAAAACTTGGCCCGGCCGGCAAGGCGCCGCGATGCCCCTTTCATTACGGGCGTACACGCCGCCCTGCCCTGCCCTGCCCTGCCCTGGTCCTGCAGTCACGTGATACTGCGCGGCGCACTCCCTGCCTCGGATAAGAAGAGGGCGCGCGCCCTGGCGAGGTGCTGGGGAGCGCAGCGTGCCGGGCGCACCCCCGGCGCATACTGAGCAGGCGGTCGGGCTTTCTTTTCCGGCTGCCCGTCACCTCCTGCAGCGTGCGGTGCGGCCACCCTGATACGCAAGCCAGGCTTGTCACAAAAGAAACCTGATTTTATACACTGCCTGAAAAGAAATACAACAATCCCAAAGACTGTGTCCAGTAGCGCATATGTGCATGGCAGCTGATTTCGTATGCCTTCATTATTTACGAGGATCGTTCCGAATGTAATGCTCCTATTTATTTTTCGTTTGGTGACTTTGGATGTCAGTCAGCGATTCTTCTTAGTGTTTTAGCTCTCTGGGCCACTCGGGGATGGACTCTGAGGCACTCTGGGATGCTCTTTGGGATGCTCTCTGGGACTCTCTCTGAACTTGTATGTCTCACTTTATATTTATTTATATCCTTATATTTCATGTATATTTTTATCCACCTGTTAATTAAACATTTCATTCATATTAATTTCAATTTTTAAAAAGTTAGTAACCATTCTTATCTATCTCTTGAAATTTTTTTTCTTCTTAGTGTTTTAGCTCTGTGGGCCACTCTGGGATGGACTCTGGGGCACTCTGGGATGCTCTTTGTGATACTCTCTGGGACTCTATCTGAACTTGTATGTCTCACTTTATATTTATTTATATCCTTATATTTCATGTATATTTTTATCCACCTGTTAATTAAACATTTCATTCATATTAATTTCAATTTTTAAAAAGTTAGTAACCATTCTTATCTATCTCGTGAATTTATTTTTCTTCTTAGTGTTTTAGCTATCTGGGCCACTCTGGGATGGACTCTGGGGCACTCTGGGATGCTCTTTGGGATACTCTCTGGGACTCTATCTGAACTTGTATGTCTCACTTTATATTTATTTATATCCTTATATTTCATGTATATTTTTATCCACCTGTTACTTAAACATTTCATTCATATTAATTTCAATTTTTAAAAAGTTAGTAACCATTCTTATCTATCTCGTGAATTTATTTTTCTTCTTAGTGTTTTAGCTATCTGGGCCACTCTGGGATGGACTCTGGGGCACTCTGGGATGCTCTTTGGGATACTCTCTGGGACTCTATCTGAACTTGTATGTCTCACTTTATATTTATTTATATCCTTATATTTCATGTATATTTTTATCCACCTGTTAATTAAACATTTCATTCATATTAATTTCAATTTTTAAAAAGTTAGTAACCATTCTTATCTATCTCGTGAATTTATTTTTCTTCTTAGTGTTTTAGCTATCTGGGCCACTCTGGGATGGACTCTGGGGCACTCTGGGATGCTCTTTGGGATACTCTCTGGGACTCTATCTGAACTTGTATGTCTCACTTTATATTTATTTATATCCTTATATTTCATGTATATTTTTATCCACCTGTTAATTAAACATTTCATTCATATTAATTTCAATTTTTAAAAAGTTAGTAACCATTCTTATCTATCTCGTGAATTTATTTTTCTTCTTAGTGTTTTAGCTCTCTGGGCCACTCTGGGATGGACTCTGGGGCACTCTGGGATGCTCTTTGGGATACTCTCTGGGACTCTATCTGAACTTGTATGTCTCACTTTATATTTATTTATATCCTTATATTTCATGTATATTTTTATCCACCTGTTAATTAAACATTTCATTCATATTAATTTCAGTTTTTAAAAAGTTAGTAACCATTCTTATCTATCTCGTGAATTTATTTTTCTTCTTAGTGTTTTAGCTATCTGGGCCACTCTGGGATGGACTCTGGGGCACTCTGGGATGCTCTTTGGGATACTCTCTGGGACTCTATCTGAACTTGTATGTCTCACTTTATATTTATTTATATCCTTATATTTCATGTATATTTTTATCCACCTGTTACTTAAACATTTCATTCATATTAATTGCAATTTTTAAAAAGTTAGTAACCATTCTTATCTATCTCGTGAATTTATTTTTCTTCTTAGTGTTTTAGCTATCTGGGCCACTCTGGGATGGACTCTGGGGCACTCTGGGATGCTCTTTGGGATACTCTCTGGGACTCTATCTGAACTTGTATTTCTCACTTTATATTTATTTATATCCTTATATTTCATGTATATTTTTATCCACCTGTTAATTAAACATTTCATTCATATTAATTTCAATTTTTAAAAAGTTAGTAACCATTCTTATCTATCTCGTGAATTTCTTTTTCTTCTTAGTGTTTTAGCTATCTGGGCCACTCTGGGATGGACTCTGGGGCACTCTGGGATGCTCTTTGGGATACTCTCTGGGACTCTATCTGAACTTGTATGTCTCACTTTATATTTATTTATATCCTTATATTTCATGTATATTTTTATCCACCTGTTAATTAAACATTTCATTCATATTAATTTCAATTTTTAAAAAGTTAGTAACCATTCTTATCTATCTCGTGAATTTATTTTTCTTCTTAGTGTTTTAGCTCTCTGGGCCACTCTGGGATGGACTCTGGGGCACTCTGGGATGCTCTTTGGGATGCTCTCTGGGACTCTCTCTGAACGTGTATGTCTCACTTTATATTTATTTATATCCTTATATTTCATGTATATTTTTATCCACCTGTTCATTAAACATTTCATTCATATTAATTTCAATTTTTAAAAACTTAGTAACCATTCTTATCTATCTCGTGATTTTTTTTAAGAAAGATAATTTACAAATCATTTTAAACCTTTATTCTAAATTTAATAATTATTTTTATATCATTTTAATTAATTATGGGTTGCAGGGGTTCTGACCTCTGTGGAGGTGGGTGTAGTGCTTATGCTCGAACCTTCCTCTTCCATTTCTAGGTGTTTCCGTTGTTCTGCGGTATATGGGGCCAGCAGAGGAATGTTCCAAAATGGAGTCTGATATGTACGGATGTAGATATGTAAGGATGTAGAGGCGCATATCACTAGGGGTAAGATAGATACTGCCTACAGGAAAATTAAAGACACCTTTGGAGAAAAGAGAACCATTTGCATGGATATCAAAAGCTCAGGTGGAAACCCAGTTCTAAGCAAAGAAGGGAAAGCAGAATGGTGCAGGGAGTATATACAGGCTCTATACAAGGGCGATGTTCTTGAGGACTACATTATGGAAATGGGAGAGGATGTAGATGAAGATGAAATTGCAGATATGATTATGGTTTGACCGAGCACTGAAAGACCCAACTCGAAACAAGGCCCCGGGAGTAAACATTCCATTAGAACTACTGACAGCTTTGGGAGAGCCAGTCCTGACAAAACTCCACCATTTGGTGAGCAAAATGTATGATACGGCAGAAATACCCTCTGGCTTCAAGAAGAATATAATAATTCCAGTCCCAAAGCAAGCAGGTGTTGACAGATGTGAATATTACCGAACTATCAGTTTAATAAGTCACGGCTGCAAAATACTAACGCGAATTCTTTACAAACGAATGGAAAAACTTGTAGAAGCAGAATTCGGGGAAGATCAGTTTGGATTCCGTAGAAATATTGGAACACGTGAGGCAATACTGACCCTACGACTTATCTTAGAAGAAAGATTAAGGAAAGGCAAATCTACGTTTCTAGCATTTGTAAACTTAGAGAAAGCTTTTGGCAATGTTGATAGGAATACTCTCTTTCAAATTCTGAAGGTGGCAGGGGTAAAATACAGGTAGCGAAAGGCTATTTACAATTTGTACAGAAACCAGATGGTAGTTATAAGAGTCGAGTGGCATGAAAGGAAGCAGTGCTTGAGAAGGGAGTGAGACAGGGTTGTAGCCTATCCCCGATGTTTTTCAATCGGTATATTGAACAAGCAGTAAAGGAAGCAAAAGATAAATTCGGAGTAGGAATTAAAATCTATGGAGAAGAAATAAAAACTTTCTGGTTCGCCGATGACATTGTAATTCTGTCAGAGACAGCAAAGGACCTGGAAGAGCAGTTAAACGGAATGGACAGTGTCTTCAAACGAGGATATAAGATCAACATCAACAAAAGCAAAACGAGGATAATGGAATGTAGTCGAATTAAATCGGGTGATGCTGCGGGAATTAGATTAGGAAATGAGACACTTACAGTAGTAAATGAGTTTTGCTATTTGGGAAGCAAAATAACTGATGATGGTCGAAGTAGAGAAGATATAAAATGTAGATTGGCAATGGCAAGGAAAGCGTTTTGAAGAAGAGAAATTTGTTAACATCGAGTATAGATTTAAGTGTCAGGAAGTCGTCTCTGAAATTATTATTATGGAGTGTAGCCACGTATGGAAGTGAAACGTGGACAATAAATAGTTTAGAGAAGAAGAGAATAGAAGCTTTTGAAATGTGATGCTACAGAAGAATGCTGAAGGTTAGGTGGGTAGATCACGTAACTAATGGGGAGGTATTGAATAGAATAAGAGAGAAGTGAAGTTTGTGGCACAACTTGACTAGAAGAAGGGATCGGTTGGTAGGGCATATTCTGAGGCATCAGGGGATCACCAATTTGGTATTGGAGGGCAGCGTGGAAGTTAAAAATCGTAGAGGGAGACGAAGAGATGAATACACTAAACAGATTCAGAAGGATGTAGGTTGCAGTAGGTTTTGGGGGATGAAGAAGCTTGCACATGATAGCGTAGCATGGAGAGCTGCATCAAACCAGTCTTTGGACTGGTACGCACTTAAAAAACAGCGGTGTGTGATTGAATTCCTCACTAGTAAAGAAATAGCAGTGATTTAAATGAATCAATGCTCGCTAAAGGTGTATGTAAATGATCAATAGACGTGAGCAATGTGAGGCGATGGGTACGGAACTTTCAAAGTGTTGAGAAGGGTGTCCAAGACAAACCATGGCCCAGTCGACCCTGCTCAGCTCTCATCCCTCTCAATGAAAATCTTGATCAACTCGTTCCGTACTGGTCTGCAGATAACGACCGGAGAATGGTGTGCAAAGCTGCGCGTCAGCGTAATGTCTTGAAAACAGTATTGGAACATTAATGTTATCGCAAAGTCCGTGCGAGATGGGTCCTGTGGATACTTACAGAAAACAAAAAGCTTGTCGAATGAAGGTTTGTCAGGACCTGCTGGACCAATACAAAGATGAAGGTGGCAATTTTCTGAATGGCATTGGCACTGGAGATGAGACATGGTGTCGCCACTACGAGCCGGATTCCAAAAGATAGTCCATGGAATGGCGACATATGAATCCTCCATCAAAGAAGAAATTCAAGATAGCCATCTGCTGGCAAAATGATGTGCACAGTCTTCTGGGATAGCCAGGCTCCGATTCTGCTTGATGTCCTGGAACCTTGAGAAACTGTCAATCCAGCACGCTGCAAGATGACACTGACTAAGCTGAAAGTCCGAATATCCAGGGTAAGGCCAGGAAAAAGAACTCTCATCTGCAACCTGATAACGCCAGACCGCACAACAGTTTTGCGACCACGCAACTCATTGCAAAATTCCGGAGCCAGCAGAGCACCGTGCAGAATGAGATTTCCACTTTGCAGCGGAGTGTGCGCTGATATGAAACATTCCTGGCAGATTAAAACTGTGTGCTGTACTGAGACTCGAACTCGGGAGTCGTGCTTGGGTAGCTCAGATGGTAGAGCACTTGCCAGCGAAAGGCAAGGGTCCCGAGTTCGAGTCTCGGTCCAGCACACAGTTTGAATCTGCTAGTATTGTTTCAGATCACTGTGCAGTTTGCAACAGAGGACATACCAGCAGCCAAACTGAGGGCAGGAGGGTGGTGATTTCCCAGGTTTTGCAGAAAAACTTTTGGAAAAAAGCATCTTACCGTTTTCGAAATAACGTGTTTTGCTGAAAATAACGGTGTAGCCTCACGAGCAGCTTCCTGATTTCAGAGGACCTCTGACGCAAGGCTAGCTAGTTGCTGGACGCAAAACGCACCATTGCGGATTTGTCAGTGACTTCATGCAGACGAAGCTCAAATGGCAGTTTCTTAGATATAGGAGGGCGTTGTGCAATGTGATCGGCGTTTTGTGGTGACACACTGTCTTGGCAGGATTTTGTATGCTTGAAGGAGCTCCACTACTGTGGATTTTCTGCTATTGGCGGGCACTTACGGTTTGCTGAGTCGGAACTGCCACGTTTAACATACTGTAAAAGTATTAAGGAGTCGGTCGCTAGATGTGAAGGAGAGCAGGTGGGAGTACGTAGCCAGATGAACCTATGAGCGGGTCTTTCGAGTTCATTCACCTTAGCAGATGAGAGGAGTCTAGAGTTCCAGTACAGCACTCGTGGCTGCCGCATTGCAGTCACGAAGTGGGGCCGAAGCAGTTTCAGGTTAGTTTTTACAGTATGACGATAATTTAGGCATTTAGCTTGACGATGTCCACTATGGACAAACGGTAGTTACTGTTATTCTGTAGAAGACCGGGTTATCCCGACTGAAACCTAGGTAAATTCTAGGTAAACGGCGCAACTGAGGCTGTTGATTTATATAGTTGCTGACAGGGCCGCGAAATGTTGAAGATGGTTCAAATGGCTCTGAGCACTATGGGACAACTTCTGAGGTCTTTACTCCTCTAGAACTTAGAACTACTTAAACCTAACTAACCTAAGGACATCGAACACATCCATGCCCGAGGCAGGATTCGAACCTGCGACGGTAGCGGTCGCGCGGTTCCAGACTGTAGCGCCTAGAACCGCTCGGCCACCCGGCCCGCGAAATGTTGAAGATATTGGAGTGTACAGTATTTGAAACAACGGTGTGACTCTCGGCCTCTGCTGCAGAACCATTCACGTGACACTGGCGTTCTGCATGGCTATTGGAGAATTACACTAAGCATAATTACCATCACTGCAATGATGTGGCATTTTATTGCTCCACACTTATGCAAATGAGTACCATCAACTGTCTCAAGTCATCTATCTGGTAAGCAGTCATGGTTTCTCGTCTGGGGCTAAAAGGATTCGAGAGTAAATTTCTGATCGCCGTTAGCCTGAGACGTTTCAAGTAACTCTGCGACTCAACATGTAAATTAGAGTTTGGGTAAAGAATTTGTAAAGCAAATCACATTTCATTCATGATCTCTATGAATGATTATTTTTTACTGAATAAGTTACTGTTTTAATCGAGAGATTGGTTCTGTTGATCACCTACCATTCACATTAAATAATTTATCTGTCCAGACTTCCACTTTTAGGATCTATAGATAGGAACTTCACGTTATTCATTAAAGTCGTGCACACTAAATTGGAACTTAGATCTTAAAATAGTGTCCGGCTCTTAATTAATTTTCTGGGTCAAAGTAACGTTACACTTGCAGGGAGTTTTTACATGCTGTAGGCCTGTGGTCTCTTGTCACAGTCATCGGCTATCAGATGGCACTGTGGGGGCCCGTCTGTGTGCAGACAGAAACTGTGTTGCATTCAGAGGTGAACAGTGTGTGCAACATTCATTCTAAGGTATATCCCCATTATCTGCTGACGAGTACGTAGCCCTGTTGAACAACTAAAGCCATTTCAACAGGGTCCTGCTGGAAGATGGATGAATTATCGATGGCTGGCTGCACATGTTGGGTACAGTGTATCGGTGCGGTATCGATGCTTTCAGCAGTGGTCTGTGGAACATTTCTACACCCATACTCTAGCTTCATCTACATCTACGTCTATATACACACTCCGCAAGCCACCACACAGTGCATGTCGGACTGTACCAATATCATTACTAGTCAATTTCTTTTCTTTTCTACTCGCAAGTAGAGCGAGGGAAAAACGACCGCCTATTAACTTCTGAACGAGCCCTAATTTCTCTCATCTTATCTCCGTGGTCCTTACGCGAAATATACGTTGACGGCAGTAGAATTGATATATAGCTAGGCTTCAAATACTGGTTATATAAATTTTCACAATAGTGCCTCGCGAAAATAGCGTCGTGCGCCCTCTAGGGATTCGCATTTGAGTTCACGAAGCACTTCCGTAATGCTTGTCTGGTGACCGAACCTACCAGTAACAAATCTAACAGCATGCTTCTGAACTGCTTCGATGTCTTCCTTTAGTCCGTCCTGATATTATAAATACTCGAGCAGTACTGAAGGATGGGGCGCAGTAGCCTCCTAAACAGTATCTCCTTTGTAGATGAACTACACGTATTCAAAATTCTCCCAATAAAACAAAGTCAACCATTCGCTTTCCCTACTACCAACCTGACGTGCGCATTTCATTTCACATCGCTTTGCTTCGTTACGTCTAGATATATAAACGATGTGACTTTGTAAAGCGGCACTTTACTAATGTTGTGTTCGAACATTCGTTTTTCTACTGATCCGCGTGTGGAAGGCCATCAGTTACCAGTCGCGGTCACATTTCGTGTTTATATAGGGCGAAGTAACCAGTGTCCACTACATTGAACTGGTTGTTATACCTGTGCTATTGTCATTTCTACCAGAGGACAACGCACGTCTTCTTCATGGAGTACAAAACTGCCCTGGCCAGCAACATCACACGATCTCTAGGCGGTTGAAGATGTATAAGACATGCTAAAGTGGAAACTTACTCGTTCTCCACAGCCTGCACGAACCATTACCAAATTGCAACAAAAAGGGACTAGGTGCTTTGGACAGTCCGTCGCACTGTGCCATTCGGCACCCCTAGGATCGTATGGATGCAAGAACACAGCGCTGCACTGCCACCAAAGGGGCTACACTGTAAAGTGACGCGACTATTTGGGCACCCTTGAGAAGTGGCACGCAACCCTCTCACTTTACCAACATTTTCGGTCAGATTAACTCTATATTGTAGGGAGTGATACTGGCGGTTCCCGGTACTACATTTGCTATGTGTGATTCACGACCTTTTCTACATGAGGAAATTGTAGGGAGAATGTTCTAACTGCACTGGTAACTTGTAGAGAGCTTGTACGCAGGAGCCATAGTGGGGGCGACAAAGAACAGCGAGAGAGATAAATTTGGGGCCTTAAATTCTGAGTGCAGCGACCTGTCTGTGCGAGTGATTCTGGAAAACATTGTTCAATGGTTCTTACTAGCAGAGGGTCTTCTGGCCAAAGCTGTGTTCCCATTCTGCTTCGGTTTGGACAGAAGGGCACCGGTTCAGAAAACATTTTACCTGGACCAGGCGACAATCCATCACAGAAGATAGCCAGTTGGCTGAAAGTTGGTGGAAGAAGGCGTTTAAGAAAGACTGCTGTAAAGTTAGCTTATGTGCAGATGGTGGGATGGTCATAAAACTGTGTGCATTCTCATGATAGAATCTGGGAAAACATATATTTCACAGGCACGGTGTCTGCGAAGATTAACAGCCTTATTTCAGAAATTAGAAATGGTTGGCCCAGAAAGATTAGATCACTCTGTAAATGATGAACTGTGCTACTATCTAGGTAGATGTTTTTTGTTTTTTTTTTGCCAAAACGTAGCCGTGCTTACCAAGTGAACGACACCTCTCTTTTTTTCAGATAAGAGTGGACGCTGATTGGCTCATATCAGGTGCATAGTACAAGCTTGCACCCCAGTGAGGCTTGGTAGAAAATGGTTGTGATTCTTCGGGGACCTCGTCTTCTGGTCCTCCCCTGGTGACAACTTCAGGTATTTTCCTAGTGGGTGAGACTTGTGGTCTGTTATCTTGTGGTGGACTAAGAGCCTATGGCAGTTTCCAACTGTACCCACAGTGGAACTGCATATCACATATGTTGTGTGACGAGGGTGATTTTATTCACTCTGTCTGACGTTTGACTATTCCAGCATGCACTGTTGTGCTTGTGAGTCATATTGGTTTGGCCAGACCAGCGAAGAGGTGCACCTTACCCTGAAGTCTGCCGGGATTCCAGGGATCTGATAGTGAACTTTCCCGCATTTCGATAATCAGAACACCAGACCGCGTAGTTTGCATAGTTTCGTGGACACATTAGAACATTAAAGCTGCCACAGAAACTGCTCCTCGCCCACAGCGCGCCTCTTTTGCTGCCGACTGACTCAAGGTTAAGGGTCGTTAAACCTTATTCACAGCTCCCTGTTCTTGGGTGAACCATAGTTTGTGGTACAGTTGATCGTAGTTGATTCAATTTGAATATAGTTGGGCCTCAACTGGAGTCATGTAAACCAAGTCAGGTTGCGTTTTAAAAGCGATTAATCCATGGAAAAGTTTATATAGAATGAGATTTTCACTCTGCAGCGGAGTGTGCGCTGATATGAAACTTCCTGGCAGATTGTGTGCCGGACCGAGATTCGAACTCGGGACCTTTGCCTTTCGCGGGCAAGTGCCCTACCAACTGAGCTATCCAAGCACGACTCATGACCCTTCCTCACATCTCTACTCCTACCTGTACCTCGTCTCCTACCCTCCAAACTTAACAGAAGCTCTCCCGCAGACGCTGCAGAGTGAAAATCTCATTCTGGAAACATCCCCCAGGCTGTGGCTAACCCATGTCTCCGCAGTATCCTTTCTTTCAGGAGTGCTAGTTCTGCAAGGTCTGCAGGAGAGCTTCTGTTAAATTTGGAAGGTAGGAGACGAGGTAATGGCAGAAGCAGAGCTGTGAGGACCGGTCGTGAGTCGTGCTTCGGTAGCTCAGTTGCGCTGGCACGGTAGCTCAGCGTGTTCGGTCATAGGGTTAGCAGCCCTCTGTAATAATAAAAAAAAACTGAATAAATGGATCAACAGCGAATTTAAACGGATGTCTTACGACGTCCGCGCCGAGCAGATGGAACGAACGAAAGCGAACAAAATGAGATTAAAAAAGAAAGTTGGTAGAACACTTGCCCGCGAAAGGCAAAGGTCTTCAGTTCGAGTCTCGGTCCGGCACACACTTTTAATCTGCCAAGAAGTTTCAAAATTTATATAGCTTCCACCTCAATGTTTGCTTTACCTATCAAACTTCATTCCATAACTGATTTGTGTTTGCGATATGTAAGATTTATCAGTTGGTTCCCCAGAAAGTTCTAGTTCTTAAAGTTTTAATAAAACTTATCATTATTCTGTAAACTTAAATACGCCACTGTTCTCGTTTATACTCCCTCTAGTATTCACTTTCTTATTTTATTATGATGTGCATGAGTACACCTGCAATTTAAAATAAATTCAATATTTATTATACTCTTTGTGGATCACATGAAGCTTCTACAGTTCTTCCTGCGGTTTTTCCATGAGACATTAATTTTCTCGTTCATCGCTTTCTTTCTGTCGTCCGTCCACTCTGTACCGGTCTTTTTGGCTCTTGTTTATGGCTGGACTTCCCACTTGTCTATTTTGCTTCTGTAGATGTTACAGTCTGCTGTGTTCTGAATGGTGGGTTGAGCATCAGTAAGGTTTCTTCGTACTTGTTCGGCCCATGTCATACCTTTAAGATTTTCAATGGCTGTGAGTATCTAGCGTGTGAGTCCATAATCAGGGAGTCTGTGTATGTGTCCATAGAATTTAAGGCGTCTTTTTCTAATGTCAGCAGAAATATTTGAAATTTCCTCTGTAGTTTTGTTGGTTTGCAGTCTATACCCAGCTTCAGTTTTTCGTGGTGCAAGGATTTTCCTAATGATCCATCGTTCTTCTTTTTGTAGATTATGTAGTAGCATCTTGTTATGGAATGACACGGTTTCTACTGCGTATAGCACCTAGGGTTCAATGACAGTGCTGTAGTGCCTGGTTTTTGCATGCATGGACATGCACTTTTTGTTGTAAAGTTTATGTGTTCGACTGTATGCTCTCTTTAATTTCTGTGTTCGTGTTTCCTAAGATTTTTTCTAGTCCAGTGGGTTCCAAAATTTCCCACACGTCTTTAAAATATGGAACTCTGTTCATCCGTCCATATTTTGTGGTGAGGTTGTGTATTTTTAAGAGTGTACACATAAATTCCGTATTCTCAAAAGAAATCTGCAAGCCAAACTTCTCGGCGCATATTTCTATTTGATGTTTTGCTTTTTGTTCATTGTCTGTCAATCGACGGCAAAGGCTAGGCAGGTGACTTGAGTTTTCCTTCCAGTCTTCACTGGTTTCCATAGGCCACGTTTTCTAAGCTCACTCTCCCATTCCCTTATGACATCGTCCAAAATGTTTTGAACAGAATTGAAGATAGTCCGTCTCCTTGTCTTACTCCAGTTCTGATCTCAAAACATTCCGAGATGTCACCCGTGAGTTTTATTTTAGAGGTTGTGTTGGAGAGTGTTTGTTCAAAGAGCTTACATGTTTTCTTATCAAGTCCGAGTTCTATTAGAGTGTTGACAAGGGATTTACGGGCGACTGAGTCATATGTCTTCTTCAAGTACATATGGTAGGCTTATGTTTAATAGCGCTGTATTTCAACGTTGTTTTTGGATTAAAAATTTGTTCAGGGCAGGGATTTGTTCCTGTGTTCTTTGCAGTGGGCATGAAGAGAAGATCTTGTAAGTGACCGGTAGTAGTGAAATGCCTCGTAATTGTTGATATCCCTTCTGTCGCCTTTTTTGTGCAGGGGGTGGATAGGGCACACTTCCAGTCGTCAGGTAATTCTTCTGTTGTCCAAATTCCTTTGTAATTTCCGTGAGCTCCTCCAGTGATTTAGGCCATAAATATTTCTGTAGTTCTGCTACTACGTTGTCCTGACCAGCCGCTTTGTTGATTCTGAGATGGTGGATGTGCTTTAGGATATCTCCTTTTGAAGGTGGTATTGAGTCTTGGTTGGTGTGTGCGCGTTTCATAAGTGGGAATCCTTCAGTGGGTTCTGGGCAGTTTAGTTAACAGGCAAAATAAACTGCAATATCTTTGCAGTTTCCTTCATTAGTAATGGCTAATTCTCCATTTTGGTTTTTAATGCAGAGGTTATGTGGTGTGTATCCTCTTTTCCTATTTGCAAATATCCTGTAGAAATCTCTTATGTTGTAATTCCAAAAGTCACTCTCCAGCATTCCATTTGTTCTTTTAGGTTTATTCTCTCCCTTTGTCTAATGGTTCCGGCTGTTTCTTTCCGTACTTTGAAGAAATTTTGTTGTGTTTCTGACGTTTTCTTGTTGCTGTATTTTTAGAAGGCCAAGTTGCGTGCTTTAAGGGCGTTTTCACAGTTGTCGTTCCACCATGCATGGTTTTCTTTTTTCTCAGCGGTAGTAGTTCTTGTGTTTTACGTATAATCTTGTTTTTGAACTCTCCTCATGTGTTTGCCTCTTTTTTCTCCCATTCTCTCTTTATGTTTGTTTTGTTGAGACTTTGCAGGTGCGATTTCTTATGATTGTACTTTAGTGGAGTGAATTTTACTTTGACTCGTGTAAGGTATTGGCCTGAATCAATATTCGAACCTCTTCGGACTGGAACATCACGAGTTTCTCTTTGTTGTGTGTGTGTGATTGCTATACGGTCAAACTGGAATTCTCCAACTTCTTGAATAGCACAGTGCCAAGTTTTTTTGCTTTCTGGGGTGCTTTCAGAAAGATGTCGACGTTATCTTCAGGTTAAATTCTTGGAAGAAGTCAACTAGTCGCTTTCTATTTCTATTGGTAAATTTGTGAGCAGGATATCTGCCTGTAGTCTTCCTGTGTCCTTTTTCTCTGCCCTGTTGTACATCAAGGTTACCAAGGAGTAATATGGTGCCCTTCTTTGGGATCTTCGCCATAGTCTCCTCCAGCTGGTTCCAGAAATTCTCCACTTCGGTGGGGTTTTCCTTGTTTCTATGTTGATTGGGGCGTGAGCATTGACAAGTGTATAATTTCTGTTGGTGCACTATACACGTGCCGTCATGAGTCTGTTGTTGACGGGAGTGACTTCCTTGACGGAGTTTATGATCTTCTTGTGTGCAAGTATCGCCATTCCCAGCAAGGGGGCACATTTGCTAATTTGTCTATCACTTTTCCTGTTGAATATGCGGTAGTTACCATAATCTGTGGTGTCATGGTCAGTATATCGTGTTTCCTGAATCACTAGAAATAGGATATTTTGTCTGTCGAGTTCTGTAGTCAGACGGGGTAGCTTTCCAGGTTGTATTCGTTTGTTGATATTTAGCTTGCCAATGAATGTTGGTGTTTTAGTGTATAGTTTGCCAGAGAACTCCGACTTTGTCTCATTTCGCGGTTGCCTGGGTCCCCCAGAATCCAAAAGCCCTGTTGCCGCCTGCCGACGGGTGGATTGGTTACCACCTGGGGTAATGTTGTTGTTGCTCTCACGAACCTTAGAGGTTGTTATTAAATTTTGTCCAGCTAGGCTGGTTGTGTAGAACCAGGGATTGTTAATTCCTGGAGCAATTGCTAAAGCCGCACCCACTGGATGATCAGTCGCTGACCAAGTTTCCGGTAGTTTCCACAACAGACGCCGCTTGGGTTTTAAGAAGAGAACTCTTCCGCCTTCTCTGCCATTGAGATCTTCATCATTCGCCATGAAAGTCATTGATCCTCTTCACCTATACCCTGGTAAGGGGCCCCTACAACGTACTACCAGCCGGGTCAGCAGCATCAAGATTTTTGTACGAGATGTTATACCTCCCCTCCTCCTTTCTCAACCGGGCTTGGCACCCGCTTCGGGGGAGATAAAATTCAATAATAATATAATTTATTATTAATTTGACTTCTGAAAACGATTGCGTGCATAGAGAAACAAAGTGCCTTGAATATATTCGCTAATTCATGTAGATGACTCGTGAGAATAGCACATGATTTGAAGGTTATTGACAAGATAGTACTTTCCTTTGGTGTAAAGATAGTAACATTTAGCTTCACTCAGACACATATTTATGATTGAAGTGGCCGACAACTTGTACTCATTGCACGCACACGAGTGTTTCATTTGGTCTGAATTTGTTATCCTTCGTCCATCCATATTTAAACTGGATGATGGTGCGACATCAACTGGTATAATAACAGTATTTACTGCCCGCCACCCATGTGGAGCACGTATTGGTCTCACCGCGGACTTCTGTTAGTCAGCCACACAAAACTGATATCATCAAAGTGTATTGGCCTGAAGATGGCGTTGACACAACGTCGAAACTAGTAGCCAAATAAATATGAAATCTTATGTACAGCTGGAGGAGTTCCATTTTTAATAAAAATAAGAATTTTTTATCGTGTAATTATACAATTATGTATCAATTAAACGACCTTGTTTCTGAAGGTGCTGCATTCTTATTCCAATGGTGTAATTTCACTCGCCAACTTAGTTAGTGCACAAAGCTTGGGAAAAATGAAAGGGAAACACTGTGACAAACCAACCAAGGAATCAAATCAATACAGTGGTTGCATTTCTGTGACATTCAATCGTAAATTAAAATAGTATCTAGTTTTTCTTCGTTACTGAAGACAGATATTTCGACTAGACGAAAGTAAACATAAATAGCCACTGCAAATCATGTAAAGCAGTACCCGAGGAATACGCGAAACATGTTACAGTGTATTTTCCTTTCTGACACCGACGGCTGTACAGCAGTATCGGTAAGGAGCACTAGTAGACAGAACCGTTTATAGCAAGCTTCAGGACATTGCAGGCAACCCCTGATCTGCGCATTACGGCAGAAACAGCAGCGTCTACGCATTTCAGAAGGTGTGAGGTTTAGAATAGTGAAACCAATTGTGATGTCACTAATTCCACCTCTAGTTTTAATTTCAGTACAAAAAACACTCTTATGCCATTTAAATAAACGTAACTTTATGTTGAAAGTGGTGTTTGTTCAATTTATCGATCGTACATTTCTGTCCATCATGTGGGTCCATCCCTGACCAGGTGCATTTTACACTTCTTGTTTCATTCAGTAAACATATCAGACCCCAGATTTGGTGGTATCCACTGTATATCTACACAACTATATAGGCCGAGTCACCCAACATTACCATTGGAAACACCTCCCAAACCACAACAAACACTGAACAATTAATTCCGCAGACAGAAAGTGAAGAGAGGGGCTGGTGTAATTGTTAATACAAACCATTGAGAAATGCACGGAAGTATGATTTTCAACACATTCTTATGTTTCTTTACATAGAAACCTGTTATTATTTTTAGCACAACTGAAAATAGAAACAAATGCTTAATCAGTGCCGTTTGTTACATTGTAAAATGCTAAGTACATACGGAGTAATTTGTAACGTACAGTTGGTGCTTAAAACCTCAGACGTTCAGTCCTGTGTTGTAACAAATGGTTCAAATGTCTCTAAGCACTATGGGACTTAACAGCTGAGGTCATCAGTCCCCTAAACTTAGAACTACTTAAACCTAACTAAACTAAGGACATCACACACATCCATGCCCGAAGCAGGATTCTAACCTGCGACCGTAGCAGCCGCGCGGTTCCGGACTGACGTGCCTAGAACCGCTCGGCTACCACGGCCGGCTGTGTTGTAACAAACAAGATCTGTAGGGGTATGTTTATGAAGACTACAATGTTTACGAGTTTCGCTGTCTCAGTGTCTGCATGTAGCGCTTGCTGAATTAATCGTTGTACTCAGAATAACTGTAGTACACTGTGTAACAGGACGTCTGTGATAGTGTACTGTGCCCAAGTAAGAACAGAAGTACACTCAGTAGGAACATGAGAAGGTCGCAAGTACAACAGCGTGTACAGTTTTGTAAGAACTGTGAAAATGGTTTATGCTGACTCTGAAAAGGCAGAGATGATACTCATCTACGGCGAGTGCAGACAACATGCAGCTGCAGCCTGTAGGTTGTATGCAAAAAGGTACTCGGATAGAGATCATCCAACGCGCTGCACGTTGAAAACATCTACATACAATTGTGTGTAACACACGGCCGTAACACGCAAACGGGTCCATGACAAAGTCATCACAGGAGAAGCAGGTTAAGGTAGTGTATTAGCTGCTGTTGCCGTAAAACTACACATGGGTTCACGTGACATCACTGGAGGCAGTGCAATGAGTCAAAGTGCGGCGGGGCGTTGGTATTTTTTTTTTTTTTTTTTTTTTTTTTTTTTTTTTTTTTTTTGTCACTGTGCAGGCTGCAAATTAAAGTTCACGAACCTCAGAACGGCGTCTGCTCAATGTCCCTTCACTCGGCAATGTAGATACTTACAAAATGATGTGAAAGCAGCGTTGATGAAAAACACCACCTATTATCTACAATTACTGAGGCACGCAACTCTAATTACGAAAGAAATTTCTGTAGAAATACAGCATTAAAAATTGTATTGGGCAGTATGAAAATTGATTGACTTCTGGAAAACAATGTCCGAAATTTCCACACAAAAATGTTTATTTTGTCCTTGATAGCCAAAGAAAAGATACTATTCAGTGCACATTTAAACTATTGGCTATTTTCCTCCAGTTCACAACTCATACACAAATTTCACACGCACAGCAGCCAGAAATCTGTCCAAACCCGACCCGAATTAAACAACGTTTTCACAGTCATTAATTTCACCACTAATTTGAGTTATTACATTCATCCTTCCTGTGGATTTCTAAAAAAGAAACTACTCGCCAAAAATGCTCAGTGGTTGAATACTGAAACATGCCACACGGATGCTATGAAGTCCACGAGGATCTGTCCAAGAGATTTAGTCAGGATCTCTGAAATTTCGTCAAGCAGTCCTCAACAGCAACTGCTATCGACTTAGCTCACCAATATCTCAAACACTAAGGAATTCTTCATCTTACACATTATTTTGACTGGCACTAGTAACATGACCATACGCGTTCAAAGCTAGCGAGCGACTCCCTTTTTGCAGCCTCACTCCCAGTAGAACTATCAGGTAACGAGCGAAAACCGTCTCAATTCTGATTAGCTGGCCATTCTTGCTGCCAATCAGTATGCTCACTCATGATCATACTCGCGCCAAAACTGGCTTGCTCCAATCCTTACACACAGACGCATTTGCGTCAATCTCACATGCAAAGATTAAAGTAATGTTTAATAAACGAAAACGAAAAGACAATAATTCTGAAAATATTCTTTAGATACAGATTTTACTCCAGCTGACTTTCTGGCTGCTCTGTTACAATAGCAATTACACGTAGACATACGTCATAAGCAACGTGGGTAAATTCCCTAGGATCATTTTCCCACGACAGGCTTGTGTAACTCTTGCAGGTTAGTTAAGACGGTATATAATGCAACATTTAAATCTGACGAATGTCCCACGTACACACTCTCATTTATTCACATTTATTCCCACAACAGATAATAATTTTGTCTGGTTTTTATATTATGAAAACAAAAAGTAATTAAAGTTTTAATATGAAAATATCAATTAATTAATTCGGCACACTGAGAGTTCGGTTTATGTTTTCCAATTATACCAAAAGATAGACTATCATATTTCATAACTTAATTTAGTTGCCTAAGTGTCGGTTTTTTACTTTTTTCAGAAGTCAGCCCCCGAAATTACATGCAGCAGGCTATCTAATACAAACGTTTGCTCGGAACAACTTGCGACGTTACAAAAGGAGTGTAATGCTCATACTGCGTCGTCACAAATTTCACCCGTATCATCCGTCGCTGCAGCAGCAATTACCTGGAGACAACTTTAATAATCGAGTGAATTTCTGTCAGTGGGCATTAACAGAGAATGTGTTGCAGTTCTACTTGTTTACCGATGAAGCAGGTTTCACAAACCATGGTGCAGTGAATTTACGAAACATTCATTACTGGTCCTTGGACAATCCTCGCTGGCTTCGACAGGTAGAGCGACAGCGACTCATTGAAGGCATCCAAAGAGCTACAAAATCCACCGAGTTTCTATGAAATGATCTGACAGCATTGCTGGAAAGTGTCCCGCTGGAAACGCGTAGACGTATGTGGTAACAACGTGATGGTGCTCCTGTACGTTCTGCAATTAACATAAGGCTTACCCTTGACAGAATGTTCGACGGGCGTTTCATAGGACGTGCCGGACGCATAATTTGGCCAGTTCGTTCTCCTGATCTCACACCTTTAGACTTCTTTCTGTGGGATACGTTAAAGGAGAACGTGTACCGTGATGTGCCTACAACCCCAGAGGTTATGAAAAATCGTATTGAGGCAGCCTGTTGCAACGGTACGACAGATGTACTGCGTCGTGTAAGACATTCATTGTAGATTGCAAATGTGTGCAGCAAATGATGGGTACCACTTTGAACATATATTACCCAGAAATTTCAGGACACGCACTTTTACATTCTGTAATCGAAAAAAAAACAAATTTGTAAGTTTTACTTCATTCCCATGTTAATGTACATTTTTCTTTAAAAAATCAGTGCCATACAGTATTGTTCAGAGAAAAAGACTAATAAAAATTGTAGTGTTGGCTGAAGAGCCAACGCCGTGTTACGAGAGGAGGCCGAATTGCACGCGTGTTAGCTCACGCAGGCTGGCGTGAGGAGGGAAGGACTATATTGACGTGAGGTCTGGAACATGATAAGGAATTAGAATTCAGAAAGCGGACGTAGCTAGTTTGATATTTAACTTTAATCCATTAATGATGAACGTCGCTCTTGACAGTAAATGATTCACAATATCAATCTCAATAGTAACTGAATATGGCGCCTTGCTAGGTCGTAGCAAATATCGTAGCTGTAGGCTATGCTAAACTATCGTCTCTGCAAATGAGAGCATATGTAGTCAGTGAACCATTGTTAGCAAAGTCGGCTGTACAACTGGGGCGAGTGCTAGGGAGTCTCTCTAGACTAGACCTGCCGTGTGGCGGCGCTCGGTCTGCAATCACTGATACTGGCGACACGCGGGTCTGACGTATACTAACGGACCGCGGCCGATTTAAAGGCTACCACCTAGCAAGTGTGGTGTCTGGCGGTGACACCACAAAAATGTTAGCATGTGGATGTAACGTGCTGTTCAAGTCTCTTCTGTACCTATGTTACATCACTGTTCTTTTTGTATCCCTAATTAATTCGGTTCTGATACACACGATTCAACTGCTGAGCAGTTACTCAAGCGTCAAGTTAACGTTTACTGTGGATGTAACTAACATTTTGTAATATAACAAACGGCATTGATTAAGTATTTGTTTATATTTTCAGTTGTGATCAAATTATAACGGGTTTCCACTTTAAAAAGTAAGTCTGTGTTGAAAATCATACTTCCGTGCATTTCTCAGTGGTTTGTATTAACCAATTACACCATCCCCTCTCCTCACTTTCGGTCTGCGGTATTGATTATTCAGTGTTTGTTGTAGTTTGGGATGTATTACCAGTGGTAATGTTAGATATTCGGATGGACTATGTTATATTCGGATGGACTTGATATATGCCGATTACATCACCACCTACCACGAATGGGAAAAACGTTTTGGTAAACCGTATATAGTTTTCAGTGGAGAATCGGAATATGCAATAAAAATGATGCTTCTCATTTGCAAATAAAAAGTTGATTCCACACACATAACAGAGGTAGTTAGGAGGTGGTCAATAGTAGCACAGACAGATGTTCCGTTTACTAATATTTACTTTTCACCTAGAACATTTTTTCTGTACAATGCTTCGTTTTCGAGGTATTCAGTAACACTATTTCCTATCTTTATCCCAAAGCAGAAACGTTTATTACTTATTAAAGAACTATATGAGGTAGTGCAAATATGTTGGGCAGAACTACAGAAAGCTTGTGTACAGACATTTAACATTAAGTTGTGACGTTTACAAATTTATACAGATTTCTTTATACTGTAATATGTAATGTATCTAGAATTATCGTTCATGATACTATGAAAGACTTGGAGTTAGGCAGATTAAAATCTGTTAAACTTCAACGCTGGTGGGACATTATCAGTTTCATAACAGAAAAAAACCTCACACCTGTGTTGAACCGAACATTGAAATAACTTTAGCGGTTGGTCTGTGCAGTGTAGGATGTTGATCTTGGGGTGGCATTTTATAAAAATCTTGTAAATACCTGTATTGGACAAACCGATCATTGAGCTGGCTGCTGCACTGTATGTCTCTGAGCTCAAGTTGGACGTGATGAGGCACATTATCAGCCAAAAGCGGGAACATTCTGACAAATTAATTGGAATGCGTCTTCAGTCATGCAAAGTCTTGATGATTTCAATTTCCTAAAACGTAGTTAGTTGTGCCTTGTCCACCAATGGCTCCCTTGAATTACAGGAAACTCCGCCATATCTAACCAAAAGATCTTCCCTCTGCATTAAGACACCTGATGTACGCAAATAATATGAGATGTTGTCCACAAAAGATTTTGTTACCACTGTACTTGCCAGTAACTCAGTTTTTGCACTAATGGCTGCATTCAGCTTAGTTAGCATTCGCTATCATTCGTCAGGAGAAACTGCATCATACCACAATTATGCTTGGTGTTGTGTCGACGACCCAGTAAATAATTTCCAGACATAATAGTGCGGTGGTTCCTTAAGCACTTTGCATGGGCATTGAACGATATGAAAGTTAAGGCAATTCCCATCGAGCATGAAAGACTCGGTTTCCCCAGTTTTTATTTTTTGAAGAAGTGCATAGACGTCGTAGAAAACTAATGCAGAATATAAATCTAATTCAACGCAACTAGTGTTGTCAGAAAACCACCTGGCATCTGACATGGCGGATTCTTTTCTCAAGTGGCGCCCGGTTGCATCATTCGTTCTCGTCTTCCTCCTCGCCCCTCAACGCCACTTGTCGCTCGCTGGGAGCGCTAGGGAGGAGCGCGGCTGGAGCGCTCGAGCTTATAAAGTACTGTTTTTCTAGCCAGATATACACTGCATGAAAATAAGAAACGACGTACAGTAAAGGAATTATTCAAATGGGACAGAAAAGATGATTTATTCAATAGAAATAGCTCCACAAACTAAGCAAGTGAATAACACGTTGGTCCACCTCTGGTCCTCGGATCTGGGTATCCTCTTCAGGGACATCGTGCTAAATTATGTTCAATGGGCGCGTCAGATTGTCAAAAATGGCTCTGTGCACTGTGGGACTTAACATTTGACGTCATCAGTCCCCTAGAACTTAGAACTACTTAAACCCAACTAACCTAAGGACATCACACACATTCATGCCCGAGGCAGGATTCGAACCTGCGACCGTAGCCGTTTTGTGGTTGCAGACTGAAGCGCCTAGAACCGCTCGGCCACAACGGCCGGCCGTCAGATTGTCAAAGTCACTAGCTGGTAGAGGACACTGCCCATTATACTCCAAATGCTCTCAATTGAGGAGAGATCTGGCAACCTTGCTGACCAAGGTATGGGTTAGCAACCACGAAGAAAAGAGGGAGAAACTCTCGCTGTGTGTGGGCGGGCGTTATCTTGCTGAAATGTAGGCCCAGGATGGTTTGACATGAAGGGCAACAGAACGGACGTAGAGTATCGTTGACGTACCGTCGCGCAGCAAAGGTGCTGTGGATAACAACCAAAGGGTCCTGTTATGAAAAGAAATGAGACCCAGACCATTACTCCTGGCTGTCAGGCCATATGGCGGGCGATAAGTTAGTATCCCTCTGCTGTGTGTGTCATGTCATGACCCGTCTTCATACTGAAATCTCAGTGATTGGAATAGAAATGTCTTGCGGTCAGCCCCACTGCGAACTAAGCCCTGATGACCAGCGAAGACGTGTGTGAAGCCGCTCCAGACAGTGGTTGGATTTGAACCTGACTGTCACCCGCCATTCGGTCTGGCAGTCAGGAGTAATGGTTTGCGGCGCGATATATTTTCACAGCAAGACCCCTTTATTTGTCATTCGATACAACCCCCACAGCAGAGCGGTACGTCGACGATATTCTTAGCCCCATCCTGTTGCCCTTCGTGGCAAGCTATTGCGGGATTTCATTTCAGCAACATTATTCCCGCCTCCACAGGGTTAGGGTCGCTACTGCTTCTCGTTGTGCCAGTCTTCTGGTAGATTTGAAGCGCCACAAGTTACGTTCTATGCCATCCTTTCCATCTCAGAGTAACACTTGCAGCGTTTTCTTTTTTCGAATCATCAGTCTTTTGACTAGTTTGATGCGGCCCGCCATGAATTCCTCTCCTGTGCCAACCTCTTCACATGAGAATAGCACTTGCAACCTACGACCTCAATTATTTGCTTGATGAATTCCAATCTCTGTCTTCCTCTACAGTTTTTGGCCTCTACAGCTCCCTCTAGTACCAAGGAAGTCATTCACTGATGTCTTAACAGGGGTTCTATCATCCAGTCCCTTCTCCTTGTCAACGTTTCCCACATTTGAGGTGCGGCTAGAAAAAAACCGGACTGATGCTGGAAAAAACATTTATTTACAATTATTTACAAGTTCATGTTATCTCCTTCAATGTACTCTCCTCCTCGGTCTCTACACCGCTCCATACGAATTTTCCAGTGTTCATAGCAATGCTGCAGATCATTTTCGGTAAGTCCATACATTACTTCCGTCGCTTTTCCTTTTACAGCTTCAACAGTCTCAAATCTAGTTCCTTTCAAAGCTGACTTGACTTTAGGGAAAAGAAAAAAGTCACAGGGGGCCAAATCAGGTGAGTAGGGTGGATGATCTAAGATGGGAATGTTGTGTTTTGCCAAAAACGTCTTCACTGACAACGCACTGTGAGCTGGGGCATTGTCTTGGTGAAGGATCCATGACTTTTTTCTCCACAAATCGTTCCGTTTTCTCCGTACTCGCTCACGTAGGGTAGCCAGGACGCTAATGTAATAATGCTGATTCACTGTTTGTCCCTCTGGTACCCAATCAATGTGCACAATCCCTTTGATGTCAAAAAAAAATAATCATCATTGCATTGAATTTCGATTTTGACATTCGTGCTTTTTTTTGTCGTGGAGAACCAGGAGTTTTCCAATGCATCGATTGGCGTTTAGTTTCGGGATCGTAAGTAAAAAACCACGATTCATCGCAAGTAATAACATTTTGTAAGAAGGTGGGATCACTTTCAATGTTTTCCAGGATGTCAGAACAAATCATTCTTCGACGTTCCTTCTGTTCAATTGTGAGACACTTTGGAACCATTTTTGAACACACTTTGTTCATGTTGAAACTTTCATGAAGAATCTGCCTAACACTTTCCTTGTCAACTCCTGTTAACTCAGACACTGCTCTGATTGTTAAACGGCGATCTTGTCGAACAAGTTTACCGATTTTTTCAATGTTTGCATCAGTTTTTGCTGACAATGGTCTGCCAGTGCGAGTGTCATCACTGGTGTCTTCGCGGCCATCTTTAAATCGTTTAAACCACTCAAACACTTGTGTTCGCGATAAACAATCATCGCCGTACATTTGTTGTGACATTACAAACGTTTTACTTGCAGATTTTCCTAGTTTGAAACACAATTTGATGTTAACACGCTGTTCTTTCTGTACACTCAACATTTTCCGACGCACAGACAAAACGTCAACTACTTAAAACAGACGCCACTGCCAGACTGAGTGCAGGAGGCAGATGAAACTCGAGCAGTATGCGGAGCGAGAGTCATGTGACAGGCCACGCGACTTTCAGCCTCATTGCATTCGTTTTATTGTTTCACCAGTACTAGTCCGGTTTTTTTCTAGCCACACCTCGTATTCCTTTCCTCTCCGATTCTGCACAGAAGCTCCTCATTCCTTACCGTATCAGTTCACTTAATTTTCGACATTCGTCTGTAACACCACAACTCAAATGCCTCGATTTTCATCTGCTCCGGTTTTCCCACAGTCTATGTTTCATTACCATACAATGCTGTGCTCTAAATGCACGCCGGCCGTTGTGGCCGAGCGGCTCTAGTCGCTTCAGTCCGGAACCGCACTACTGCTACGGTCGCAGGTTCGAATCCTGCCTCGGGAATTGATGTGTGTGATGTCCTTAGGTTAGCTAATGATCTCAGATGTTAAGTCCCATAGCGCTCAGAGCGATTTGAACCATCCAAGTGGACATTGTCAGAAATTTCTTCCTCAAATTAAGGATTATGATTCATACTAGTAGACTTCTCTTGCCCAGGAAAGCTCTTTTTACCAGTGCTATAATGGTTTTGATGTCCTCCTTGCTCCATCCGTCATTGGTTACTTTGCTGCCTAGGTGTAGGATTCCTTAACTTCATTTACTTCGTGGCCATCAGTCCTGATGTTTTCTCGTTGTTCTCATTTCTGCCAAATCTCATTACATTCGTCTTTCTTCTATTTACGCAGTCCATACTCTTTACTCATTAAACTATTCATTCCGTTCAATAGATCATGTAATTCTTCACTTTCGCTCAGGTTAGCAATGTCATCAGGGAATTGAATCATTGATATCTATTCACCTTGAATTTAAATCCCACTCTTGAGCCTATTTTTTATTTCCATCATTCCTTTTTCGATGTACAGATTGAACAATAGGAGGGAAAGACTACATCCCTATCTTACACCCTTTTTAATCTGAGCACTTCGTTCTTGGTAGTCCAATCTTATTATTCCTTCTTGGCTCTTGTACATAGGTATATTACCAGTCTCTCCCTGTAGCATACCCCTCTTTTTCTCAGAAGTTTGAACATCTTGCACCACCTTACATTGTCACACGCTTTTTCCAAGTTGACAGATCCTATGAACGTGTCATGATTTTTCTTTAGTCTTGCTTCCATCACCAAACGCGATGTCAAAATTGCCTCACTAGTGCCCTTATCTTTCCTAAAGCCAAACTGATTGTCATCTTTTACATCCTCAATTATCTTTTCCATTCTTCTGTATATTATTCTTGTCACCAAATTGGTTGCATGAGCTCTTAAGCTGATTGTGCGATAATTATCACACTTGTCAGTTCTTACAATCTTCGGAATTGTGTGGATGAAGTTTTTCCGAAAATCAGATGGTATGTCGCCAGAGTCATACATTCGACACACCAACGTGAATATTCCCCCAAAGCGCTCTTAAATTCTGACTCAGATACTGGACCGCCTATCTCTTCCAAATCGACTCCTGTTTTTTCTTCTATCACATCTGACAAATTATCCCTCTCATAGAGGCCTTCAATATTCTCTTACTACCTATCCGCTCTCTCCTCTGAATTTAACAGCGGAATTCCCGTTGCAGTCTTAATGCTACCGGCCTTGCTTTTAATTTCACCGACGGTTGTTTTGACTTTCCTGGATGCTAAGACATTCCTTCCGACAATCATTTCTTTTTCGATTTCTCCACATTTTCTATGTAGCCATTTCTTTCTTGCTTCCCTGCACTTCCTATTTCTTTCAGTCCTCAGTGACTTGTATTTCTGATTTCGCTGAACATTTTTGTACTTCCTTCTTTCACTGGTCAACTGAAGTATTTCTTGTGTTACTCATTGCCTCTCTGGTTACCCTTCGTTGTATCTATGTTTTTCTTTCCAACTTCTGTGATTGCCCTTTTTAGATATGTCCATTCTTCTTCAACTGTACTGCTTACTGAACTATTCCTTATCGCAGTGTCTATAGCATTAGAGAACTTCAAGCGTATCTCGCCGTTCCTTTGTATTTCCGTATCCAAGTTCTTCGTGTATCGATCCTTCCTGACTAATCTCTTCTCTCCATCACTACTACATTGTGATCTAAATCCGTACGCCTTACAAATCAGTACCTGATTTTGAAATCTCTGTCTGACCATGGTGTAATCTAACTGAAATTATCCCGTCTTATCCGGCCTTTTCCAGGTATACCTTCTGTTCTTGTTTTCGTCATTACTATCTGAAATTTGTTACAGAACTCTATTACTCTTTATCCTCTTACATTCTTTGTCCCAGGCCCATATTCTCCAGTAACTTTTCTTGTCCTGCTTAACCTAAAACTGGATTCCAGTCTCCCATGACTTATAGTTTTTCAACTCTCTTTACATACTGTATCACCTTTTCAAATCCCTCTGTACTTTCTCTTTTGTCCATCTTCAGCTTGCGACGTCGGCATGTATATCTGAACTATCGTTGTCTGTGTTGATTTGCTGTCGATTCTGAAAAAACAACACTATCATTGCACTGCTCACAGTAACACACTGTCTGCTCTACCTTCCTAGTCATAGCGCATCCCACTCCGATTATAGTATTTTCTGCTGTTATTGATATACTCATCTAACCGGTAATCCTTGTCTTCTTTCCATTTCACTTGACTGACGCCTACTATACCTAAATTGAGCCTTTGCATTTCCCTTTTCAGATTTTCTAGCTTCCCTATCACGTCAAAGCTTCTAATACTCCACGCCACGACTCGTAGAATGTTATTATTCAGTCTTTTTCTCATGTTCACGGCGCCCCCCCCCCCCTACCTTGTCAGTCCCCACCTGGAGATCCGAATGAGGGACTATTCCGGAATCTTTTGCCAATGGAGAGACAGTCATGACACTTTTTCAATTACAGTCCACATTTTGTGTGGACACACGTTACGTGTCTTTAATGCAATGATTTCCATTGCCTTCTGCATCCTCAAGCCGTTCATCGTTGCTGATTCTTCGGCCTTGAGGGGCAGCTTTACACCTCAAGAACAAGAGAGCACCCTGAACCTCTGTCCGCTCCTCCGCCCTCTCTGCCAAGGCCGTTGGCAGGATGAGGTTGACTTCTTATGCCGGAAGTTTTGGGGTCGCCAGTGCTCATTATTAACCGAAACCGAAAAGGCTTTGATTACTAATCAAAGACTGTCCCCCTAGACCACGAATGCATGTGTTACAATCTCAATTATTTACTGGATGTATCACATTCTCTGTCTTCCTGTTCAGTTTTTAACTTCTACAGCTTCTTCTAGGAACGTGTAAGTTATTCCCTGACGTGTTAACAAATACAGGGTTATTCAAAAAGAATACCACAACTTTAAAAATGTGTATTTAATGAAAGAAACATAATATAACCTTCTGTTATACATCATTACAAAGAGTATTTAAAAAGGTTTTTTTTCACTCAAAAACAAGTTCAGAGATGTTCAATATGGCCCCCTCCAGACACTCGAGGAATATCAACCCGATACTCCAACTCGTTCCACACTCTCTGTAGCATATCAGGCGTAACAGTTTGGATAGCTGCTGTTATTTCTCGTTTCAAATCATCAATGGTGGCTGGGAGAGGTGGCCAAAACACCATATCCTTAACATACACCCATAAGAAAAAATCGCAGGTGGTACGATCAGGGCTTCTTGGAGGCCAGTGATGAAGTGCTCTGTCACGGGCTGCCTGGCGGCCGATGCATCGCCTCGGGTAGTTGACGTTCAGGTAGTTACGGACAGATAAGTGCCAATGTGGTAGGACTCTCCATACAGTTGACTGTGGAATTTGCACCTCTCTGCTAGCTCTGCGAGTCGATTTTCCTGGGCTGCGAACAAATGCTTGCTGGATGCGTGCTACATTTTCATCACTCGTTCTCGGCCGTCCAGAACTTTTCCCTTTGCACAAACACCCATTCTCTGTAAACTGTTTATACCAACGTTTAATACACCACCTATCAGGAGGTTTAACACCATACTTCGTTCGAAATCCACGCTGAACAACTGTCGTCGATTCACTTCTGCCGTACTCAATAACACAAAAAGCTTTCTGTTGAGCGGTCGCCATCTTAGCATCAACTGACGCTGACGCCTAGTCAACAGCGCCTCAAGCGAACAAATGTACAAATAAATGAAACTTAATAGCTCCCTTAATTCGCCGACAGATAGTGCTTAGCTCTGCCTTTTGTCGTTGCAGAGTTTTAAATTCCTAAAGTTGTGGTATTCTTTTTGAATCACCCTGTATTCTATCAACCTGTCCATTCCTGTTAGTACTGTTTTTCATACATTCCTTTCCTCGTCGATCCTAGGAAATTCCATACCTTAGCAGTCTACCTAATCTTCAATGTTCTTCTGTAGCATCACATCTCAAATGCTTCGATTCTTTTCCGTTCCGGTTTTTCCACAGTCCATGTTTCACTACAGCACAATACTGTGTCTCAAACGTACATTCTCATAAAATTCTCCCTCAAATCAAGGGCTATGTTTCATTCTAGTAGACTTCTATCGGTCAGGTATATCCATTTTGCCAGTGCTAGAGTGCTTTCTTTGTCTTCCTTGCTCCGTCCGTCATGGGCTATTTTGCTGCCAAGGTAACTTCATCTACTTTGTGATACCAATGCTGATGTTAAGTTTCTCGCTGATCTCTTTTCTGCTACTTCTCGTTACTTTCGTCTTTCTTCGATTTATTCTGTCTGTAATCCTATACTCATTAGACTGTTGTTTCCATTCAACAGGTCCTTTTACCGAGGATAGCAATGTCATCAGCAAATGCTAACATTGAAATCCTTTTCACTTGAATTTTAATCCCACTTTTGAAACTTTATTTCATTTCCATCATTGCTTCTTCGATATGCAGATTGAACAGCAGGAGCAAAAGACTACAACCCTGGCTTACACCCTTTTTAATCAATGCACTTCGTTCTTGGTCTTTCACTATTGTTATTCCCTTTAGGTTTTTTGTACATATTGTATATCACCTGTCTCTTCCTAAGGCTTGCGCCTATTTTTCTCAGGATTTCAAAGATCATTCACCAATTTAGATGGGCGAACACTTTCTGCAGGTCGACAAATCTTATGAACGTGTCTTGATTTCTTTCCATTCTTGCTTCTATTATGAAAAGCAAATTCAGAATTGCCGCTCTGCTTGATAGTCATCTAACAGATCCTCAACTTTCTGTTCTATTCTTTTGTATATTATTCTTGTCAGCACCTTCGATGAATGAACTGTTAAGATGATTATCCTGTAATTCTCGCACTTGTCGGTTCTTGTAATATTGGAAATTGTGTGGATGATATTTTTCTAAACACCAACGTGAATAATTTTTGTTTCTAGTTATGCCACCTCCTCCAGTGATTTTAGAAGTTCCGATCTCTTCCTCCTTATTTGATTTTAAGTACTCTAAAGCTGTTCTAAATACTGATTCCTGTACTGAATCCCCTACCTCTTCCCTATTGACTTCGGTTTCTTTTATGATCTAAAGCGCCAATTGGGCAGAATTTGGCACGATATCGCTCAGGAGGCCATCCAACAAGTCTACGAGTCAATGCGAAGCCTAGTAACTGCTTAAGTAAGAACCAGAGGTGGACCAACGCTTTATTGACTTGCTCAACGTGTGAAGACGTGCCTCTTAAAAAATGCATCCAGTTATAATCATTTGTATGCCTGTACATTTACAACACATTTGGAATTCCGTCCCACACAGATAGTTTCTTTGCGGTGAGTCTCTCTTTTTCTTTTTGTTTTGTGTTAAAGTGAGACGAAAGTTGTATACGGTACATTAGAGGGAAACGTGATTAGCAAAAATGTTGAAAACTTCTGGACCGATTTACTTTACATTTTTAAATGACAATGTACAGATTTTCTGTCGAGACTGACTTCCAGAAAGAAACAGGTGTTTGCTGGCAATGTGCTGTTTCGTTTTCTTCATCGCCATTGGTTTTCAATACGAAACAGGAAAGATGTAATTGCGGCTTCTCGACTTATGACTGGAATACTACTACGGAAGTGAACCGTCTGAAACTTTGTAACTTTGCTGATTCAAACTAAGTGAAATACTGAAGCTAGTATTCTCACAGACCCAGCAGCTGGGTAGACCTGCCTTGGGCACGTGATAACGATGATCCCCACAGATATACCAACACATTTTAAGTGACTTCGTTTCTCAGTCAAGATTTTGTTTGCAATAACAATAAACAAGACTCAAGGCCAGAGAGAGGGGTGAAGAAGGGATGGGCAGAGAGGGTGGGAGGGTAAGGTTGTGAAAGGGGGAGGTGGGGGAGGAGTTGTAGGACGAGATGGAGGAAGATTCTCAGACAGTATAAGAAACAGGAGAAGTTGTGGGAATAGAAAGTGAATAGCAACGAAATCTGAAGTTCATACTGAATATTTATCGAAAGAATAGCTAAGTTGCCACTGGCGGCTGCGTACTTATTGCGGTAAAGATCTAGACAATACGTAGCGACGTTATGGCGGGTTCCGAATGTGAACTGATCCGGGTGATGTTACTCGTCGAAGGTCGGTCAGAAAAGGTAATCGGTTGCTTTATTAGACCGCTTGAGACTGGAGCTGTAATGGCACAGCGCTTCAGAGAGAACTTGCAGAATATCATCACCAATTTTCCTGATCATGTGGTTGTGACAGGGAACAGTGATTTCAACTTCTCAGGTAGAGATTGGGAGACTCACAGTGTCAAAATTGGTGCTACAGACATGAATTCATGTGACGTTTATCTGGGTGTCTTGTCCGAAAATTATTTCGACCAGATAATTAGAGAACGAACTCGTGAAGGTAACGTCTTTGACCTTCTAGCAGCAAACAGACATGAACTTATCGAATCACTTAACGTAATGAAAGGTATCAGTGATCATAACGCTGTGATAGCAACTACATCTACGGATTTTACAAGGAATGCTAAGAAAGGAATGAAAATATTTTTTGCTTAACAAGAGCGACAGGACACAAACTGCGGAGTATCTGAGTAGTCAGCATCAAATAGTGCTGAGGAGAAATACGTGGAGCACAAATGGAAAAAATTCAAAAACAGCGTTCAGTATCCAATTGACAAGTATGTTTAAGACATGGCCACAAGGAATGGGAAACATCCACTGTCGTTTAAAGAAGAGAAATGGTTCAAATGGCTCTGAGCACTATGGGACTTAACATCTGAGGTCGTCAGTCCCCTAGAACTTAGAACTGCTTAAACCTAACTAACTTAAGGACATCACACACATCCATGCCCGAGGCAGGATTCGAACCTGCGCCCGTAGCGGTCTCGCGGCTCCGGACTGTAGTGCCTAGAATTTAAAGAAGAAATCTTCATCACAGATTCTAGAGAAGTCAAAACCTAGCTGACAAACAAAAGCTGAACTAAGCGAAAGTGAGTGTAGGGAAAGCTATGAGACAAGCGTTCAATGACTTTAAGAGTAAAATTTAGTCAACCGATCTGAATAAAGCCCGTAAGAGTTTATGGTCTTAGCCTGAAGGCCATGTAACATCAGTATGACCTTATTGTAAAGTTGTTTTTGTAATGCCATTTAGCCTGAAGATGAGGTTTAACCCCCGAAATATGTCGCTAAATAAATAAGTGATACAATAGTTGACAAAGTTTGTGACTGGTAGAGGTAATTTGAAAAAATCTTAACACATTTCTTGAGACAGTCAAGGTCGGAAAATAGTCAAAATGGCTTCCAATTCTTACACCAAATCATTAAGAGTTTCGAATTTCTCTGTTATCCACTCATTGGCCATACTGCCGCCGAAACGAAGGCAACAGAGAGAAGACTACAATTTTGTTTTTCTTTTTTCTCGATCTTCAGAAACTGTTTCATCGCGGAAGACCATAACATGGTGCCTCCGTTCAATCGCCGCACGAATGTCCAAATGGCCGGTATTGAGATAACCGATCGCAGAATACAGAAGAAACTGCAGACGCTTAGTAGTGGAAAGGTAGAAAGAAAGGATGAGATACCTATATGATGTTGCAAAGATTATGCGAAAGAACTTCCTGCTCTTCTAGCAGCAGGCTACCGGAGCCATGAAGCGGACCCAGAGACCGGAAAAATGTGCAGCTAATTTCCGATCTCAAGAAGGGACTTGGGACAGACGCACACAACTATATCCCTGTATCGTTGACATCTGTCTATTGTAGAATTATGCAACATGTATTATGCTCAAGAACTATGACGTTTTTCGAGAACGAAAATCTCCTCTGTAATAATTAACATGGATTCGGCACACAGAGATCTTGTAAACTCAGTTCGATCTGTCCATCCGTGAGGCTGTAGACAACGGCGCTCAGGTCGATGCCGCTTTCCCTGATTTCAGGAAGGCATTTGACGCCCACCTGCACAGAAGTGTGGCAAAGAAATGCGAACTTAGAGTATCGGACCGCAATGGCTACTGGATTGAAGACTTCCCTGCAGATAGAACTCGACGCGAAAGTAGCAACGCCAAAAGATTGCATCCATTTGGAGAACGGTCTGCGGAGGGCTGATGAATGTTGCAGGCTCTGGCAGTTGATCCTGGACATAAACAAATGAAACATGTTAATCCTTCTAAAATATTATTTTTGTCGGGATCCAGCGTGTTTTATGAATGAAGACATAGTCTAAGTAGACTGTATTCTGTTTACCTTCCGTGAAATTTGTCAATTTCAACCAAGCGTCTTTCCAAACACGTATTTTAAGCTTCCAGCTCCATCTCATATTCTAATACGCAATTGGTACACGTGGACAGGTATGCGTCGTATTTCGGTTTGTGTTTTGAGAATGAAAACATGGTCCAAGTAGGTTGTATTCTTTTTACTCTCCATGCAATTGGACAGTTTCTACCGTGAGTCATTTTGAAGCACATATATTAAGCTTCCAGCTTGATTTAACACACACACGGAAATACGATGCATTCCCGTCCACATGTACCAGCGAAGCATTAGAATGTGAAATGAAGCTGGAGGCGTAATACGAGGGCAGTTCAATAAGTAATGCAACACATTTTTTTTCTGAAACAGGGGTTGTTTTATTCAGCATTGAAATACACCAAGTTATTCCCCAATCTTTTAGCTACACAACACTATTTTTCAACGTAATCTCCATTCAATGCTACGGCCTTACGCCACCTTGAAATGAGGGCCTGTATGCCTGCACGGTACCATTCCACTGGTCGATGTCGGAGCCAACGTCGTACTGCATCAATAACTTCTTCATCATCCGCGTAGTGCCTCCCACGGATTGCGTCCTTCATTGGGCCAAACATATGGAAGTCCGACGGTGCGAGATCGGGGCTGTAGGGTGCATGAGGAAGAACAGTCCACTGAAGTTTTGTGAGCTCCTCTCGGGTGCGAAAACTTGTGTGAGGTCTTGCGTTGTCATGAAGAAGGAGAAGTTCGTTCAGATTTTTGTGAACAATTGTGACAGCACTACCAACAGAGATGTCAAGTTGAGCACTGAGTTGTTTGATGGTGATCCGTTGATCATCTCGAACGAGTGTGTTCGCACGCTCCGCCATTGCAGGAGTCACAACTGTGCACGGCCGGCCCGCACGCGGGAGATCAGACAGTCTTGCTTGACCTTGCGGCGATGATGACACACGCTTTGCCCAACGACTCACCGTGCTTTTTTCCACTGCCAGATCACCGTAGACATTCTGCAAGCGCCTATGAATATCTGAGATGCCCTGGTTTTCCGCCAAAAGAAACTCGATCACTGCCCGTTGTTTGCAACGCACATCCGTTACAGACGCCATTTTAACAGCTCCGTACAGCGCTGCCACCTGTCGGAAGTCAATGAAACTATACGAGATGAAGCGGGAATGTTTGAAAATATTCCACAAGAAATTTCCGGTTTTTTCAACCAAAATTGGCCGAGAAAAAAATGTGTTGCATTACTTATTGAACTGCCCTCGTATATTCGAGATTCAGGTTGACCCACGGTTGAAAGTGGCCAACTGCACGGAAAAAAATACAGCTCACTCATACCGTGCTTATGCTCTTAGAATATTAAAATATTGCACAAACATAGTAAAAGAAAAAATGGTTCAAATGGCTCTGAGCACTATGGGACTTAACATCTGAGGTCATCAGTCCCCTAGAACTTAGAACTACTTAAACCTAACTAACCTAAGGACATCACACACATCCATGCCCGAGGCAGGATTCTATCTTGCAACCGTAGCAGTCGCGTGGTTCCAGACTGAAGCGCCTAGAACCATTCGGCCACCGCGGCCGGCTATAGGAAAAGAACTCCACTAATCTACAACTACACTGTAAATATCAAACTGCTGGAAACAGTATCGAAACAGTATCTAGGAGTAACTATCCAGAACGACCTTAAGCGGAATGATCACATAAAGCAAACACTTTGTAATAGGAAAAGCAGATGCCAGAGTGAGATTAATAGGAAAAATCTTGGGGAAAAATAACTCATCCGCGAAATAAGTGGTTCGTAAGGCGCTTGTTCGCCAGATTCCTGTGTATTGCTCTTCAGCATGTGAACCTTATCTAGTAAGTCTGACAAAATAGATGGAGAGAAGAACAATGAAGAGCACCACGATTCCTCACAAGAACGTTCAATTCGGGCGAGAGTGTTAAAGAGCAGCTCAACAAACGCCAGTTGCACACGTTACAAGACAGGCACTGTGCATCACATACATGTCTAGTACTGAAATGTCGAGAGAGTACATTACGGGAAGAGTTGGACAACATATTACTTGCTCCCCGATGCATCTCACGTAATGATCACGACCAAAACATTCGACAAATTATAGGAAATACAGAGGCTTACCAACAATCTTTCTTCCCACGTGGTATTCGCGAGTGGAACAGGGAAGCGGTATCAGTTACTGGTACCAAACGTACATTCCACCGGTGTCTCTGATCAAAATTTCCACTTACCTCGCGTCTTGACAACATTGCTGCAGATTTCTCTAAAGTATAACAGCAAGCAGCATGCAGGCAGCGACTAAGACAGATTTCTATTTCTAAATAAAATTTCCAGACTATACTCAAATTGTTTCATAGCACATGGAACAATGTGTTAATACGTAATGATAAATAACTGTGCTTACGAAATGATATTGTAAGACAACGATTTTAGAATAAAGTATGTAGTCAGTTCTTTTTAATTATTCCGGAAAGAAGATTTTAACACCAAACCTTCTGTACTAAATGAAATTTTTAGCCAATCTTCTTGAAATTTATGTTTAGTGTAGCCTTACTTATAGTCGTTAGATACCTCTACAAGGTTTTTGTGTAAATGTACTGCAACAACCTAAAGAAAATATTATATCGAATAACTTCAATTTTTTGTAGGGAAGAAGGGGGTAAGTCATTATAAATGGGGGAAAGTCAGTAAATCTCGTTAATTCGTTAACTTTGTTCAACCTAGTACAATTAGAACTAACTACCAGTATTATTTAAGATGTCATTAAAAAGTGTAACAAATGAATGTGCAAACATTTATTAGTTTAAAAAATGTGCAAACATTTATTAGTTTCGAAAACAACCATAAAAGTCATAAGATAAAAACTTATAGACTAGAATTAATTCTTTACACACAGAACAAAATTTTGTACGTCCAAACAGTTTCTTTGTAAACTATGTTTATTCATTGTTTATTCATTTCTGCTCTGGGTCTGCTTCTTAGCACTTGCACTTATTGGTTTTGGAAAAACGGTGTCATCTTGATGGCAGTTTTTTTGTAATGCTTTTGTCCTTCTTCCAGTTTTGGCAGCTGGGAAAGAAACTGCCTAGCCTCTTCTCCGCAAAACATCTTTAACTGTTGTAGGTCTGCATACTTGTCGTAAGTAATAGGTTGTGCACCAACAACAAAAACACCTTCTTATATGTTTTTAAAAAAGTATATGTAGGTGAAATTGTTTACAAAATTTAAAATAAAACTGTTTTAAGTAAATAATACAATAAAAATGATGATAAAAATAAGAATGAAACAAAAAACACTCACCCTTTTATGCATAGTCATGTAGAAAGAACTCTCTGTGAGGCTCCGTAAGTGGCTTGTTGATAACATGGCGATCCCAGTGGCCATGTAATGAACTTCTGTATTCTAAGAAGCGGAGATGCTCTTTTGCGGCCACTAATTCTCTTATTGGTCTAGAAGGAAATGGACATTTCTTGAAATATAACTGATCGAGGTGTGTAGACCATTATCTTACACACTCCCTGTCTACTTCGAAAACACAAAAAGATGAAGCTTTTGCTCTCTATTTACTCCATCCAGTTTTTGGGCATTTCAACCCTTTTTTTGGGTGACACTGGCCATGTTAATATCACATTCGAGATACGAATGGCCACGGATTGTAAAAGTCATTTTCACGTGCTCAAGTCTCCTGACGTGATGAACGATGCAGTGCAGCTGGGGGAAAATAGTCCAATTCTTGTTCTACCCCCCTGCAAGAGTCTGGAAATACATCTAATTTTCTAACAGAGGGATCAAGAATTGTCGTCACAAAACAAAAAGGAGGAGACCTTGTTAGACCCTTTGTGGGCTACTGTTTCGTCATACACGAAGAAATATGATTCATCGGTTGACAATATATGAATATTAAACATACACAACGTTAGCTGTCTCTTTTAGTACACGTCGTTAGTTGTGATTTTGGGGATAGGCAAGTTCTGCAAATTCATAGTAATACTTTCACATTCTTTTGATGCTCTGCTGTTTGCTTTAGAACTTGTTTTACGAATATAAAACATGTCAGATTTTAATAAGTGAAGTTTTTTCAACGTTGACAGTTGACTGATTTTTTTCAGCACTCGCCCCTTCTGAACTATTTCCATGTACGATTTCAAAGCACCTTCAACAGCTCGAATTTCAGCACCATGCCTATCACAGTAATTATAAGTGTCCAGTCTAGGGTACCCGAAACCGACAGAAAATTCTGTATTGAAAACAAGTCTACATTTTTCATACGACACAGAGTAGGTATGATTTCTTAAATAACTCATACATCTTACTGATGTTTAGATCTGGTGGGAGATACACTTTCTTAGAGGTTTTCAAGCTGTAATGGCTTCGTTCACCTTTCGATGAACTGATGTGTTGGCGAACTTCGTCAAGTGCCTCCAGTGTCACACGATGTTCCCGATTAGAGTGTTGGCCTCGACCGTCCTTAGAACTCACACCTGTTTTCAGATAATGTTGTATTACTTCTAATTCTTTTAGATATTCCATGAGAAGATGTAAAGGCTTTAGAACAAACATTTACTTCTGTGACAGAATTCCCCCTCTTCACCCTTACACAATATGAATAACTGCTGTCACGAAATTTAGCTTCATTTTTCTGGTTGGCTAGGTCTCATTTACGATATACTGTTTACATTAATTAGGTTCAAATGGCTCTGAGCACTATGGGACTTAACATCTGAGGTCATCAGTCGCCTAGACTAAGAACTACTTAAACCTAACTAACCTATGGACATCACACACTTCCATGCATGAGACAGGATTCGAACCTGCAACCGCAGCAGCAGCGCTGTTCCGGACTGAAGCGGCTAGAATCGCTCGGTCACAGCGTCCGGTCATTAATAAGGCCTGCCAAGTAAGCAGTCTGCTCATTCACAGTCATTTTGTTATAGTTACTTATAATATACCTACGTTCTGCGTCAATGGTGCTCTAAAAACATTTCAATCTGGAACACTTACAATCTGGCCCTAATTCATGGGTGGAAGACGTCGCAAAATCGAACTGTGCTCTTATTTTTCTTCGGTGAATGTGACAGTTGGCTGTAGGTGATGCTTTCCTCATCTTTATTTTCAATGTTCACTTCCAAAGTTCAGTAAAACTAAACAGTTCACACAACACACAAAGCACTAACTTAACCTCTGCAACAGCACATACTCAATACCCGATAATCATAGACAGTGGAACCTAAACAACACCTGCGGGCAGTGTTGCCAACTGACTAACCCCCTTTTTTCCTTGTTTCACACTGACTTATCGCATTTTTCCCGTGGACGCTGTATTTTTAAACCGCTATGACTTCGAGACTATCCCCCTTCTTTCTGTGAAACAGAAACTGATGACAGCTGCTTGTTGAAAGATTTCTGAAACTATGATAATATAATATTTCATTTTTTGACTTAACCCCTTTTTCCCGTTGACCCTTCATGTGAAAGAGTGGAAACCAAATTTTCGTTGGTCGTGGAAGCCTTTAGGCAGACAGCCAGAAAATTGTGTAATAGGTGAATGGGCGACAGTTTTACCATGTTTATGGCACAAACTTATGTGCTTGAGTTGTGCAATTCCGTGCTATAGGAGGGAGGGGGTAAGTTGTTGCGGTTTTTGTATGACAATCCCTATTCTCGGGATGACCTTTCCGGACAGCCATTTTCTCCCCGTAGTCCGGTGAGTGACAGCGTCCAACCCGGCATCGCCTGAAATGTTTTATGGGTGCCGATCCGATAAACGGGAGGAGAGGCCACGGCGCAGCGGCCGCGGCTGTCTGGCGTTCGAGCGGGTGGCTGTGCAAACAGGCCGGGAAAACATTCCGGCGCCTCATATCGACTGGCGGCTGCCGGCAGGCAAGCGGACCACGGCAAGTGTCCACACGGCCGGCCGCTGTCTGGGAGCGCGGCCGCGTGTAGTGGAGACCGCATGGCCGGGCCAGCTAGCGCCTGCTGCCTACCAGCAGATTCTGCGCTCCCGAGATTCATTATACTTGGCACCCAGTACTTGTCTTACAAGGAACGCCACAACATTGCGATCACGGATTTACTTTAAACTCTGTACACGTTTAGTAGGCCATTAAAACAAATGGTTCAAATGGCTCTGAGCACTATGGGACTTAACATCTATGGTCATCAGTCCCCTAGAACTTAGAACTACTTAAACCTAACTAACCTAAGGACATCACACAACACCCAGTCATCACGAGGCAGAGAAAATCCCTGACCCCGCCGGTAATCGAACCCGGGACCATTAAAACAACATAATGTGCACTATTCTGGCAGTTCCGAGAAAATCGCAAAACAAATCTAAGCGTCTATTACGTAACTGATGTACCTGTGCTTAGATCCCGTAAGTTAGAACGGATGGTGCTCAAGTGGCGTTTTCCGTCGGCAAGGTGTTGGTTAATTGCATTTTTCTGATGATAAGTGTTCGCTTTGTTATGTATGTTTCCCATCTGATTTGTTTCGGCTTATTCTCTCCTAGTTTACTTGCTCGTTTTGTTTTGTGTTTTGACTCAGTATCGCTCCAGTTCTATTGTAAAATGTCTGTGGGTGAATTACAAGTATACAGGGTGGTCCATTGATAGCACCGGGCCAAATATCTCACGAAATAAGTGTGGTGTCACCGCCAGACACCACACTTGCTAGGTGGTAGCCTTTAAATCGGCCGCGGTCCGCTAGTATACGACGGACCCGCGTGTCGCCACTGTCAGTGATTGCAGACCGAGCGCCGCCACACGGCAGGTCTAGAGAGACGTCCTAGCACTCGGCCCCAGTTGTACAGCCGACTTAGCTAGAGAGAGTTCACTGACAAATTACGCTCTCATTTGCTGAGACGATAGTTAGCATAGCCTTCAGCTACGTCATTTGCTACGACCTAGCAAGGCGCCAGTATCATTTGCTATTTATCTTGTGATGCCTGTACCGTCAGACCGATGTACACCTATTATGGATTAAAGTTAAGTATTCCAGAAGATCCGTACTTTGTTACTAGACTAAACTCCTATAACTGTTCCAAACCTCACGCCAGCTTGCATGAGCTTAGACGCGTGCCCTTCGGCCTCCCGTCCTAGTGGATTGGCTGTATTGCCAATCCACAACAATAAGTGCCAAACTAAAAAACTTAAAAAAACGAAACTTGTGTAGCTTGAAGGAGAAAATCAGATGGCGCTATGGTTGGCCCGCTAGATGGCGCTGCCATAGGTCAAACGGATATCAACTGCGTTTTTTTTTAAAATAAGAACCCCCACTTGTATTACATATTCGTGTAGTACATAAAGAAATATGAATTTTTTAGTTAGACCACTTTTTTCGCTTTCTGATAGATAGTGCTGTTATAGTCACAAATGTATAAGTACGTGTTATCACGTATCATTCCGCCAGTGTGGGCGATATTTGCTTCGTTATACATTACCCGTGTTAAAATGGACCGTTTGTAAGATTGCAAGAACTATGCCCCTTACATGAAGTCATAAAAGATCACCTAACTCACATTGAGCGAACAGTAGGGCTGAACAAAAATGACTGACAAGGCACAATGCATCTTGTAGAGCCTATAGTACGGATGTATTGGAATAATTAATGTCGGGTGATGGTTTTAAAGTAATTCACATGACATGCAAACTTCGTGGAAAGGCGTCGATTTACTGGAGGCTACTATACCCCAGGGAAGTATTCGAGTTGAACACGGCGCACAGCTGGGGAGCGGCGAAGGGAAGCGACAATAGACAGCTTAGGGTGGCTCAAACTCTTGACAAAGCAGTAACGGGGCACGGCCTCCAGCTGCCTTAAGATGAGTGACAGTGAGGGTGGGGGTGGTTGACCCCATGCTGGTTTACCGGGAAGCAGATGGAGAACTTGTATGCCTGTTGATAAATGTCTATCGTCCCATTTTCAGTGAAACATGCGAGAAAGCCACGCAAAGCTACAGTGGAGAAGCCTGAAGCAAATCAGGTGAAGAGCGACAGAATCAAATACGCCGGCCTCCGATGGGAACGTAGGACCAAGGAATTTGAAGTACCCTCCTGGGGACTCAGAATTCCGGAAAACTTGGTGTTTGTGCAGACGCTAACCTTGATGGGTGGCCTGGGAGGAGCTAAATAGCAGAAGTTGAGAGGAAGGGAAATTTTGTGGGAATTCGTTCACTTCCCATAGCAGGCATTGGTCGGCGCTGGGAAGCGATGCATAATTAATGTGACTTGCGCTGCAATTGGAGTAAGTGACTTTGCTGGAGGGGAAACCGAGGCGAACAGTGGACTGGGAGAAGTCTCTGTAGAGGTCTTCTGTTCCCAGCTTGCCTAGAGTGTGGACGTGGCGTTCTTTACTCAGCTTGCCTGAGAAAGAGTGAGCATCTCTGCAGGTTAGGACTTAGCAAATAGAACGATTGAGCTTGGAGATAGGAAGTTTTGGTTCAGCTATGTACTGGGCAAGATAGCTAGGAGTGAATAGATGACCGCAGCCTTGCAGCACCATGAGGTCGCCCGACGTACACACAATGACGCCGCTCCGCCATGCTGTATTCGCCTGCCCGCATTGTCTGACCTAACGTCCATATTCCCTTCGACTTCCTCTCCCACACTGACCGTACCTTCTCCTCCTACGCGATCGCAGCCGACCTCAACATCCATAGTCGTTCCGGCGCCCAGTTACGTCGGTGGCATTGGTTCCTCTCCTCCTTTCAAGGCGCCCTCTTCCCCATCCCCCAGTACATCTGTCCCGAATCCAACTGCACTCCCAACGTTATCCTTTCCTCCCCCACCTCCTTGGCCACATAACGGTGTATGTCCTGGAGCCTATTGGTAGCAACCATCTCCCTGTCCTCCTCACTGTTTCAGGTGGTCGTCGCTCCCGCCCGACCCTCGTAATGACCCTCCCCCAAAGTACGTCCATGACTATTCCCATGCCAACTGGAATGCCTACCGGGATACCCTCTCCACCCAGGTCGATAGCCACCCCTGCACCTACCACCACCCTGACGATGTAACCCATGCCGCCTCCTTTCTCCAGCAGACCTTGTCTGAGGCCGTGGAAGCCCACGCCCCTACTGTCGCCATCCACCCCCACCGTCCTACCTTACCCCCACATGCCGTCCTCCTCCTCCGTGAATCCCGCCGTCTCTACCGTGCCTTCCTCCACACTCATGACCCGGACACACTCCGACACCACCGGAAACTCCAGCGACACATTCGAAAATTGCTCGCGGCTAAGAAACGCCGGGACTGGCGACAGACATGCACCCGTTTAAATGCTACCCTACCTATAAACTCGTGCAAGTTCTGGTCAGCCTTCCGTCGCCTTACCGGAACTAAACCCTCCCCCTACTATCCTCTTTTCCATGATGATCACCCGTTCCCTGACACCCTTACTAAGGCCAATTACTTTGCCTCTTACCTCTCCGATGTGTTTTCCATCCCCGATGATCCCCAGTTCGATTATTCCCTCTTCCCGGATGTCCGCGATCGAACTGACACCTCTGTCCCTCCCCTCGCACCTGGTTTCCAGTACTTGGACAACATTGCACACTTGGACCTCAACGCCCCAATCACTACACAGGGTCTCATTGCTACACTCTGCACGAAACGCAACACCGCTCCTGGTCACAATCGTGTCACCTACCATCACCTTCGTGAAGCTCCTGTCTCTTTCCTCTCCACCCTGGCCAGGCTCTACAATGTAGTCCTGTCCACCGGTTACTACCCCGACCTGTGGAAAACCTCCCGTATCCTGATGTTCCTTAAACCTGGTAAACCGCCGTCCGTCGTCTCCTCCTACTGTCCCATCAGCCTTACCTCGGTCTTCAGTAAGGTCCTGGAATCTATCCTCACCTGCCGCATCCACCAGCATCTCCACCAGCACCGCCCCCTTCCTGTTACCCAGTGTGGCTTTCGGCAGTCCTTCTCTTCCAACGACCTTCACCTCACTCATCTCCTTTCCGAACAGCTTAATTTCCGTCGCTCCGCAATCTTCCTCTCCCTGGACCTCGAACATGCTTATGACCGCGTATGGCATTCTGATCTCCTCTTCAAGCTCCAAACCTTCGCCCTTCTCATTAACTACGTCCGTCTGATCGGCTCCTTTCTCTCCCATCATCCTTCCTACGTCACCATCCATCACACGGATTCCTATACCTTTTTTCCCTCCGCCGGTGTGCCCCAAGGCTCCGTCCTCTCTCCCATTCTGTACCTTTTACATATGGCGGACAAACCGCCGCCGTCACCCCTGTCCACCTTCTCCAGTTTGCCGATGACACCGCCTTCCTTGCCCTTCCCCCACCCTGCAGCGCTCCGCACACCTCCTCCAATCCCATCTTGACCGGTTCACTGCTTGGTGCAACCAGTGGTTGCTCAAGGTCAATCCATCCAAAACCCAGGCGATCATTGTAGGCAAAACCACCCCTTCCTTCCGCCTCCTTGATTTCTATCTCACCATCTGTGGCCGTCCTATCGCCCTCACCCCCACCCTTAAGTACCTTGGCGTCACCCTCGACCGTCAACTCTCCTGGATCCCCAATCTCCGGACAATCCAACCCAAGGCACACTCCCGACTCCGTCTCCTCAAGCTCCTTTCCGGCCGTACACGGGGCCTGGACCCCTCCACCATACTCCACACCTATAAATCCCTCATCCACCCAATCCTTTGTTATGCCCATCCGGCCTGGATCTCCGCCCTCCCTACCTTTTATAAATCCCTTCAAATCCTTGAACGCCATGCTCTCCACTTCGCCTATCGCATCCGTCTCCCCTCCGCCACGCGGATCCTGTACGATCTCATTCCGTTCCCCCACCTACTCCTTTTCCTTGAAAGGGTACGGATCCTGTACACCTCCTGCAAACTCTATCCTCCTCGCCCGCTTTTCTCGCCCATCCTCTCCCGCCCCTGCTGTCGTCACAAGCGGAAAAAGACTACGGCTCAGGTGCGACGTGTAAGTTGTGTTGATGACGACGTTGCAACAAAATTCCACCAAAAATCTGCCAAACGCCACCGTGGACGTGTCACACGATGGAAAGGTCATTACAATACCTCTTACCCACATTTCACCTCTTCTTTTGACGCCTCTGAGATGCAGATCAGAATATGACATTCAAATTGAATCTACCAACTTAGTTGCTAATAGTTTTATTATATTCCGTACACTAGGTCTATTTCGACAGTATAGTCACTGTCAAGTACACCTGCGAAAATTACAGTTGGTAGATTTTGTTTACATTTGCGATATTTGTATACATGTAGTAATTGTACGTGTATACTTACCTGTAATTGGGTGGGACGTACATATCGCGTCGTTGTAGAATTCTTTTGTCAGTCTTTGTTGTTTTTGTGATGGTGAAATAAAATGACGTAGTAATCTGACAGCTATGTGACGGTTCAGCTATTTGACGGTTCTCAATGGTGCAGTATGTTTACAAAGTGGTTATAGCTAGTCAGCGGTACCGTTTGAAACATTTGTTCAGACAATAGTTTACACTATGAATATATTTTCGAAAAGGCGTGTTAATTTTGCTGTATTTAACTTAACACTTTCATTCCGACCGGTTTGTTTTTCAACCATCATAGAGGGAAAAGCAAAAACCATACGACTTTTACGTATCATATATCATGCCACAGACGAATGCCATACTACAGGGCGTATTACGATACACATCAACAGTTATCAATGAAAGATTGTCATTCATTCAACATGGATGCAGAGACTCCGATCTAAGGATGACGTTCTTGACGTCAGACACTGCCGACATTCCCCGGAAGACTCAGCCCTTATCTAAGGACATCGTGCGGCTGTAGCCCCATCGAACATCTGACCTGTACGAACTGTACAGCGACCGTGGTTTTTGCTCTGGTATACATGGCGCAATCAATGACTAGGGGCTGGTCAAAACCGTTCGACTAAATTTTGACATCATCCGATGCAGCAAAGGATGTCTGCGCCTCTTCAGCTCTCCTTCTTAGCGTCTTGCTGTGGTGGGATCACTGGGGGCGGGGGCCGGCGGAGGGGGGTGGAGGGTTTTAGGAGGGGGGAGGGGCGGGATGGCAACTTTTACACGTGTATGAATAAAACGGCAAAGCGTCCCTCCACGCCTTCCCAGTTCGGCACCACATTGCTGCTAGTCGCACGCCGTTACTGAACACTTCAAAAATGGACTTGTTCAGAGACTGATCTCTGGGCTGTGTCGACACCTTGCTGTCGGAACCGTTACCGAGCCAGCGGGTCACGTCAAGGTGTGCACACGTTTACATCTTCGCAGAGGAAGGTGTTAGGCACCTTTGAACCGAATTTGAAACTCCTGCATTGTAGTGGGAGATAATAATGTTGTTTCAAAGAAGTTATTCCTTAATTTTGTTGCGCAATGTGAGTTACCAGACGGCTACAAGCAACCGTCAGCAGTCACAAGTTGGCCGTCTAACGGCATCCGATGACAACATGAATTGAATTCTTAGTATTTTTCGTACAATAATTTGTAAAATTGAAAAATATAAAATGGTGCCATAATCTGCACATTAAGGGCTACGGGGTGACAATTATTGAACTGTATTAAAATAAAACAAACGTAAATTTGTTATAAACTACGGCGTGCACACACTCTTTTCAACGTGTAAACGTCACCATAGATATTCGCATTTAGGTTATGACACCTACGGTTTGCCTGCCGTCATTGGTGATGAAGTGGCGCGGGCAAATAGCGAAATTCTGCATGTCTCTCTAAACTGTTGGAACATTTATGCTGGCGATGACCTCCTGATTGACTATTTTCAGCTCAGCAGTGGTTTTGAAATTATTGCTGTTTTGGAATTATTGCTGTACGTCTGGTCTTTAACGTAGTCCTGCAAAAGGGATTCACATGTGCTCAGATCCGGAGAATATGGCGATCAATCGAAGCCCATGTCAGTGGCCTCTGGGTACCCCAGAGCCAGAATGCGGTCCCCAGAGTGATCCTCCAGCACATCAAACACCCGTCTTCTTCTATGGAGTCGAACTCCGTCTTGCATGAATCACATCTAGTCGAAAGCAGGTTGAGGATGAAGAGACTTCTCGATCGTGAAATGTGGACACTCAGTCTCCCAAATGCATCAGTTTTACTTATCGACGAACCAGTCCAAATGAAAGTGGCCTTCATTGCTAAACCGCAGCCAACCGCGCAGTGAGAACGTCCTAACGCAAACCATTCAGATGTTACGACGATTTCATTTCATATAGTTCAATAATTGTCACCCTGTATAATCTTTCGTAAAAGATTTAGTAAAATAAGGCAATAATTTAAGTTAGAAACCGAGCACATGTCTTGAGCAGCACAACGCACGCACACGTTACCCAATTAGTGTTGCGTAAAATATCAGGCTTTCTACAGTTATTCTCTCCCACCTTCCCCCCAGAAAACAATGAAAGGAATAAACTACATTCTGCTGCCCACGCTTCAGCGTCAGGTAGGACGTTTTAGTTTATTAGTTCCTCACTACAAACTCTGTCCGCAACGCATTTCGCAGACAGTGTTCATATATGCCGCTGAATGAACCAGAAGTACAACAGACTTTAGACATAATCATTAATGTGTTCTAAAATTTCTCGCTTAATTCCCTACAAAATAATGAAACGAAAACAGTTTATTGCTTATCAAATGTTCGTCGTTCATGCGGTAAGACTTCAGTATCAATTTTTCTTTAGTCTGTGAGTGAATAATCCGAAACAACCAAAGTGATAGTGCACCAAAGTAATTAGGGTTTTACATCTTCAAGCGCAAAGGTTTCACATGCCTAACCTGAGAAATTTAACTCAGCATACAGTATCTCAACTGTAAAGCAATCATACGTTGGCAGCTGTTTTATGCAAAAGGTTTCGATTCCTTAACGAGTCAGGTATAATCTGCGTTACATATTCTCTTCTTTGTCTGCGCTAATATTTCTATGCTCTACCGATCCTTCCCGCACCAAGTCAAGAACTGCTTAACGCAGATGCACATGTTCCATAAACGTGTCCCTTTTTCTAGTTTGGGTCTTCCACAGAATTATTGCTTTGAGTATCGCTCCGCTTCTTAATTCGCCAGTCTTTCAGTTTTAACATTTTTTTGGTGAATGTTTTATTCTTCCGTGTCAGTTGCTCATTTTCTTTGCATCCGTCTTCCTGTATATACCTGACATCTACCTGTGAGTATTCTGCCGTTTCTTTCTCAACAGTGTCACTGCAAACACCGATGTTAACTGATAGTCGTCAATCTCCTTTCTGCTACTCTTCGTCACATTCGTTTCCATTTCCTTTATTCTGTAGTCTTACAAAGCGTCTTGCTTCTACGTTTCCCTAGCAGTACCCTCAAAAGTATTCAGTGGCCTCTTTCGTTAATGTGAATCCGTGTTTCATTTTCAGTATTTCGGATCAAGCGGATCGATAGATCTTGGATTTTCACGAGTCTTGGGTACGCTGTAGAGGGACCGGTTCTTTGTAGCTGATTAGCGGCTTTTTATCCAGCGCCCCTTAGTTTAGGAAAAAATTGATGTTGAAGGTTTATGTGCATCCGCTAGACCCAGAACGTTAGCTATGATTTGGGTAAAGGGAATAGTGCAGCGGCTAAGATTCGCAGCATCCGCACTGGCGGTATGTGTACAAATCCATATCTTATTCATTATTCTCCATGTTCATGCTACAGAACATCGTTAAATAATGTAATGCAAAATCATTCAAAATCAGTCAATTTCACAGCAGCAGTTTCATTACTAAATGAGCCATTACAGTAAACTTGCTTCGAAAGTGTATTCAGCTTGTTGCAGAATCGTTTCACTCGCTATCGATTGATCCACATCCCCCGCTAGTACAGAATTCCGGATGGTATTTGTCGCCGAAACAATCGAAACGCAAATTCGTAGAGCACGACGCACATTTAATCAAAGCTAGTGCCTTGTACGCTCGCAAATGTTTCGAATACCGGAAAACACAGTTCGTTTGAATTCAGAAGGATTGTTCTCTCTTCGATCAACTTCGATGCAAACCACGTGCATTTGATCATTCTGTGAAGGCACTAAGCTGATTTTTATGGTATCTTCGCTCGAAGCTATTTCTCTATTAATCTCTGGCAAGTAAGGAACATTTTGAATTTTTTTCACTAAGAATTTAACTGCCTCTAAAAATAAAGATCTTAAGGAGGGTGAAGTGTGTAAATTTTTGTGGTATAATTATTATGGTGCAGCCGCATGCTTTTCTCGTCTACAAAGATTTTATAGTAAAGTCTGCGTTCCCCACGAATCAGTAAGGTATTGAAATAGAACAGATGAATGGAACGTTTTGAAATCTGTTTGTTCAGCAGTTACACGAACTTCCCTGATTTCGTGCAGGACATAATGAGTCTAAATTTTTAAATTTATGGGGGAACTCGCCAACTCTCTTTGAACAATACTATAAAATTTCCATGATGGTTCTGTCATACATGAGAAAACGTACAGGAATACCTTCCCTGGAGCAGTTATAGTATACTCTGCTCGGAAGGAATGATTAAGCTTGTTCAAAACGATTTTCGCTCCTCACGGAATCTATTGCCCGTCGACTGGTACTGACAGCCAGCTTGATCGGTATTGATTACATAATCGAGATCAGAATTAGACATAATAAAGATCAGAATTAGACATAATCGAGATCAGAATTAGACACGCGTTCTGCCGTCTGTATCTGAAATGACACACAGGCCTACTATTTAATGATATTCTGAACGATGAGATCCAAAAAAAAAAAAAGGAAGTACACACGGGCAGGATTTGGATCGGAAATGACAGCGTGCCAGCCGTGAACCTCCGCCGCTTGGTCGAAGTGAAATTAACGTTCCGGTTATAGGAGGTTACACCACTACATTATTCACTTCACGCAAACTAAAAGTTCCCATCACATAAACTATTTTCAGTAAAATGAAAACAACAAATCGACCCTTTTTAAGTCTGTACATCACTTAAAAAATTTAGCGCGTGTCGTTTTTACCCACTGTGTACCGTAAGGCCCATGACAAAGCAATACAAACCGCTGGACAAAAATGGCCTTGTCTGTAATTCTTAAGACGTAAATTCTTTCATTTTTTTAAAACTTTATGTTATTATTATATTCCTTAAATTTTTATGTCATTATATTTCCAATTATTGTTCTTTGTCAATTATTCTTGACCCATTTAGGTTTGATAAATGCTCGTTGTTGACTAATGAACATGGAACAAAAGAATACAATTGTAATGACCTACAATAAATACTTTACAACGTAGGCCCCGTAACAGTCGCCAGTTGAAACGTAGCTTCAGGTCAGTGTAAATTACATCACAGGAAAAATCGTCCACTTTTAAAGGTGAGAGTAATAGAAAAGTTTCGCATACACGTTTTGCCGTGTCATGAATTCACACTCCAACGGCGGTGGGATTGATTCTCATTGATAAAAAGAACTATTAGAATCTTAAATAACTTCTTTCCTTTTCTCCATTCGCTGGTTGTTCAGACCAACGCGTTGTGGACTACAATCACCGTTGTTCCACGACGAAACGATTTTAGCTTCATGGTGGCTTTTTCGTTGAACATTTTGTATCGCAGAAAGAACCTACCGTTGTAGAGAAGAAGTCTAAAAGTTTTTCTTTCTTTTCTTTCACAATGTGTCGAAATTTTACGGTCAAACAGTCAGTGAACAATGACAGAAGCCATCCAAAGCGCACCTGCTGTCGAGTAAATGCGCTATACTTTTCCATGTCCATATCGGTCTCATGTTGTCAACACAATCAGAGCGCTTGTTCCGACGTACGCGAACGGTAAAGGTCTTTTCTATAAACATGTAGCTAGAACTAACACAAGAACTCAATGGCAGTTCAGAGCCAAAGTTCACACTACTTTCTGCGGAATCAGTTATATACAAGACCCCCATTATGGACGATATCCGACATCACATCCAATATTTGACAAGTATCTCTTTGAATCGATCTCCTAATTCGGCTGATGCACCTTCAAGTCTAATCGTAAAGTAATGTGGAAGCAAAGCGGCTGCAGAAGCGAGGTCTGTCCATTACCAATCGCGGTATAGAGAAGGCTCCGGAAGTAGATCCTCCAATAGAGGCTTCAATATACTCTCCTTGTCGGACCTTGCATCCCGCATAAATATCCGGCAGGCGGAATGATACCATGCAACGCTCTATTTCCGCCTCCGTAAATGGCGATGCAAAATATGGTGGCAAAGGAGTGTAGGCAAGACTATAACTACAGCCTTAGCTCTACGTCACCTCGCTGCCAAACACCTGCGGCGGGGGCAACTCAAATGACAATAATGCGCCACGTGGAGCATCGCTGCCCTGTGGGATGCAGCACATAGCTTTCTCTAAATCTGTGGTTCCCAACGTATTTTGGCCACAGACCACTCTGATTTCTTGGTCATTAGAAGGAACCGCAAGGTTCAAGGAAAATAAACAGTGTCAATTAAAAAATAAACTTTAATAAAAGTTTTAACATATTCGTTAAACTCAAAAAGTAACATGTATTAAGAGCACTATTGTAAAAGAGAACACAATATTTTTAGTAGACAATAAATTCGGTTTCCATCAACGTGGTTTTTTAGTACGCGTGTACTAGTTTCGTAATCCCGGGTTATTATTATTATTGCTGAAAGCTACAGCACATCATCACTTACGTTCAGTCCATTCCTACACTTGTTCGTAATTACCGGCAGTGCGAAACCTTGTTTGCATAAATAAGCTGTGGAGAAAAGCGTAAGATACCGTAAAGCGATTTCTCCAATTTTAGTGTACGAAATTGCCTTTGTACACGAAATGTTCTTAATAGAATCAGATTCAAATGTGTTCTTACGGTTTATACCATGTTGGTGTTCTGTGAGCTGTTCCTGTGGCTCGTCTACAACTTCTCCAGTATTAGTGCTAAAAGTGTTGTCAATCAGTTTTTCGTAAACTTTAGTTTCTATTTTGTTATATTCTGGGAAGTAATGAATGAACTCGTCATCCAACATTTGCGTATGACTCTTGATGTTTTCTTGTATGTTTTCCCTAGCTGTGTCGTACTTTACATCGTCAGCCAGTGCTTTTAATGTCGCGAACGCAGAAGAATTATTTTCAACCGTTTTACTTATCCCTAACTGAAGTTTGCAAATAAAGGAACAAAGTACATCTGTCAAGACAAATATGTCTGCAACGCCTTCTAAATGTCTTATTGTATAACCTTGCTATAGCAAACTGAACTTATTCAAGTGTCTGAAAATATCCACAAGATAAGGGAAATGCAACTGAGCCGTAAGATCAGTAAACTGCTCTATCAAGCCTTTCATTTCTTCTCAGCTAGAAACTTCTCAGCCTCTCCTCTGAGCTGGCATAACCTTCCTAGCCCGTTACTTTCCGACAACCAATGAACTTCTTTATGAAAGGGAAGGATCTCATGGTCGCCGTCCATTTCAGTTAAGAATTAAAAAAAAAAGTGCTGGTGCTTTTCATAATATTTACTAGATTTATGGCCAGTTGCATTGTATTATAAATACATTCAGGAAGACCCTTGGAAGTTAACATCGGGTGATGTGTGAGACATAGTTTTGTTAATTTCGAAGAATTATTCTCGTTTATTAACGTCATTGGACCGGACCGTGATCTCGAGCCCCATCTGTACAGAAACCGACGAGCTTTTTCTTAAAATATTATTTTGGTATTCATGACATCCATACCTATTGATGTCGTTCTCCTTTCAAGTGAAATCGATAATTCTCCTTTGATAATGTTGCTGCCGTCGAAAACGACAAAGAGACAGACTAATTGACAACTGTCTGAAATGTCAGTCGATTCATTACACTGAAAAGCGAAGCATGGCGACTTTTAACTATTGATATACATTGCTCCTCGATACCTTTTGACATTAGTTCAATTAGAGCTCTCATCGTGTTGCTCGAGAGAGGTATTTCTTGTAAGCTTATAACCCTAACACTTTGGTAGCTTTGATCAAACAAGGTTTCCAAAGCGAGAGGCTTTCTTGGTTGCACTATCAATTTCGATATCTCAAACGACGCTATTAATGTTGAAAGGGTACAGTACCGCCCGACATTGAAAATAGGTACAACATTCTTCGTTATTCTTGTCAGAACAACATATTTTTGCAATAATAACTCAATTTCACTTAATACACCGAAGCCGGATACCAGTGTAGGAAAGAAGGACAACTTATTTATTTAATTGATCACATGTGCATTCCCACAAAATAAATCCCTACATCCAATTTGGCGAGATCTGTGAAATGAATGAATGTGTGGTCGTCTGCTAACCGCAGATAGTGAATGTGCAATATATCATCATCTTTGAGACGGTCCTTTGGTCACCTTTGGTGGAACGAAAGAGATGAAATTTACCTTAGCTTTGAGCGCCTGAAATGTGGCTGACCAGTACGGTAACATGGCGCTCACCCACCTCGGCGGAGGTGCGAGATGACCTGAATAACGGCCATGTTTCAGCACTCTGGTGCTGGATCTTGTGTTGGTAAGACCTGTCTTAGGTGTGCTCGGTAAAGACAAAAGAGCGGAGAGAATTGGTATGCATGTGAAATACTTAAGAGTAGTTTGGAGTAATTAATTCTCTATTTCAGGAACATTTGGGGGAGGGGGGGAGAATTAAATGACAGGCAGGTAATATTAAGAGGATCGTAGTAATCTTCGGAAGTGACCAACGGTCACAATGAAACCACCTACAGCAATAAGTTGAAATACTTGCGAGTGCTAGTACTAAGTTGAAATACTTATGAGTGCTAAAGTTAAGCTGAATTACTGGCGTGTGTACTATAAGTTGGAAATATTTAAGAAATGGCATGTGCAGGACTTGAAATTAGAGACGAGCACTTCCACGTGGTGAGGAGTCTCAGTATGCGTATGAGACAGAGGATAAACAGAAGTACCCGTCCAAGGTATCAGTTGAGGACTCGTGTGTGTGACGAATATGATCTTAATATTACTTTGCATGTTATGTTTCCGTGTGACGCTAGATTCAAACGCTAATACTCTGAGAAAGAAGCAAGGCGAGTCACCCGTCTATCCAGCAATGCCACTTGGCTTGCATTGCACAGGAAGACGTACATTTATCCTCCAGGATTCGTAGTAGGAAAGAAAAGTTACAAAGTGGGACAGTGTCGTGTGAAACTGGGATAAATACTAACTGAAGCGGGAAAGCCGAAAGTGAAGTGATTATAACGTTGTGACTATTCTTTGTGAGATATTCTATGTTGCCAGTCTGATGTATTTCATGTAATTAAGTATGTGTAGTTTGCATGGGAGAGTAGCAAGAAAGGTTCAGAGGCAGTGAGTTATGCATGTTCCTTTTTGTACCACTCGGTCTGGAGTAAATTTTCGTGATGATGGATGTGAGAGCCGAAGTGTGAGATATAACAAAAGACCCACCATCCTATCCACAATATGCACTATAGCGTTAGATAATTACGAGAGCATAAGATAGAAAATCACCACTGTAAAGCCATGCCCGCTTGGCGGAGTTTCTCATGGGTAATTGTTCTATAAAACGTAATGTTGTGTTTAAGTTATCTTTGAATCGTAATAGAATTTATCGGAATAAGAAAGATAGTGAAAAAAAAGATTAGTGGCCTTGTTCTTCGAATAGTGTTTAGTCATGATATCCAGAATTTATAATGTGTGCGCCATTCATATTCAGTGCGATGGTCACGTGTTGATCAAAGCCGTTGGGTAAGAAAGAAAATCTGGTATTGCCAGAGCGTAGTGAACAATCAGAGTCGTGTAAATTCCTAACAGTCAGATGTGCATTATCCGTTTCCGTTGTGTAATATTCAAACACGAGATTAATTTGTAGCTTAATTGTGGTTACTAGAGCTCATAATCAGACATTGATGTTACTCGAGAAATAAGAATGAATCCACTCGCTTGGCAGACAACTCATCTTGCAGGCCTGACTGCTTGATGCCACAGTATGAGAAAAGCGTATGAGAAAAGCGTGTCAATGTTTTCTCCGATGACGCTAATCTTGTCGCACTAGAACCGAATTTCATTCATCATATTCTCTAACTTTCCTTCCAGGAATTCTGGTGATCGATCAGAGACTGGAATGTGGTAGGGAACTGGTGGTGTTGAGTGGAAGGATATTGTTGGTAGATACTACATAACTTTCAGAAATGACCGGATGAAATTATATACTTAACTTTCAGAAATTGAAACGTCCCCTTAGAAAAATTATACAAGACTATGCTTAAACTGACACACAATATTTTTAGCGCAACGCAATCTGACTTTCAAAAATCCCTACAAAAGAATGGCCCTGACTAACATTAACCTATACCTTTCACAAATCACTTACCTCACCAAAAATCTTCGTTACTCGAACTACTGCAATACAGCGAGCGCCACTACTGCCAGCTAAATAAAAGATTCAAACTACTGAAGGCACTAACTACTGATAGGCATAGTTAGCAAATGAAAGATTTTAATAGAGAACAAACAATGTATTTACCTTAATAATCATAATATATGTATATAGCAGTTCATGCCATCCAGTCTTACAAATTTCAAATCTCCGCCATTTCTCTCCCCACATCCACCACTGCTGGCGGCTCACCTCCAACTGCGCAACGCTACGCGCTGTTCACATCCATCTGCCCAACACTACAATGGCATACAACAATGCAAACTAGCCACAGACTGCACACAGCACATCCAGTGATTTTCATACAGAGAGCTACGTGGCGTTACCAGTAAGAAAACATAAACAGCCTACTTACAAAATGACCGGATCAAATTATACATATGGTGCTCCATTGATAGTGACTGGGCCAAATATCTCACGAAATAAGCATCAAACGAAAAAACTACAAAGAACGAAACTCGTCTAGCTTGAAGGGGGAAACCAGATGGCGCTATGGTTGGCCCGCTAGATGGCGCTGCCATAGGTCACACGGATATCAACAGGGTTTTTTTGAATAGGAACCCCCATTTTTTATTACATATTCGCGTAGTACGTAAAGAAATGAATTTTTTAGTTGGGTCACTTTTTTCGCTTTGTGATAGATGGCGCTGTAATAGTCACAAACGTATAAGTACGTGGTATCACGTAACATTCCGAAGGTGCGGACGGTATTTGCTTCGCGATACATTACCCATGGACCGTTTCTTAGTTGCGGAAAAGGTCGATATCGTGTTGATGTATGGCTATTGTGATCCTAATGCCGAACGGGCGTGTGCTATGTATGCTGCTCGGTATCCTGGACGACATCATCCAAGTGTCCGGACCGTTCGCCAGATAGTTACGTTATTTAAGGAAACCGAAAGTATTCAGAAACATGTGAAACGTGAACCACGACCTGCAACAAATGATGATGATCAAATAGGTGTTTTAGCTGCTGTCGCAGCTAATCTGCACATCAGTAGCAGACAAACTGCGCGAGAATCGGGAATCTCAAAAACATCGGTGTTGAGAATGCTACATCAACATCGATTGCACCCGTAACATATTTCTATGCACCAGAAATTGCATGACGACGACTTTGAACGTCGTGTACAGTTCTGCCACTGGGCACATGAGAAATTACGGGACGATGACAGATTTTTTGCACTTGTTCTATTTAGCGACGAGGCGTCATTCACCAACAGCGGTAACATAAACCGGCATAATATGTACTATTGGGCAACGGAAAATCCACGATGGCTGCTGCAAGTGGAACATCAGCGACCTTGACGGGTTAGTGTATGGAGCGGCAGTGTGGGAGGAAGGATAACTGGCCCCCATTTTATCTATGGCAATGTAAATGGTGAAATGTATGCTGATTTCCTACGTACTGTTCTAACGATGTTACTACAAGATGTTTCACTGCATGACAGAATGGCAATGTACTTCAAACATGATGGGTGTCCGGCACATAGCTCGCGTGCGGTTGGCAACATGCGTCAGCGCATTGTCAATGCATGTGCGAAGATTACGGAAGACGAACTACTCGCTTTTGAGAGGAATGTCGTTACACGTATGCATTGAGGTTGAGGGACATCATTTTGAGCATTTATTGCATTAGTGTTGTATTTACAGGTAATCACGCTGTAACAGCATGCGTTCTTAGAAATGATAAGATCACATATGTACATGTATAACATTGGAACAACCGAAGTAAAATGTTCAAACGTACCTACCTGTTACCAACTGTTCGTCTAAAATTGTGAGCCATATGTTTGTGACTATTACAGTGCCACCTATCACAAAGCGAAAAAAGTGGTCCAATTAAAATATTCACATATCTTTACATACTACACGAATATGTAAAAAAAGGGGGTTCCTATTTTAAAAAACGCAGTTGATATCCGTTTGACCTATGGCAGCGCCATCTAGCGGGCCAACCATAGCGGCATCTGGTTTCCCCCTTCAAGCTAGACGAGTTTCGTTCTTTGTAGTTTTTTCGTTTGAAGCTTATTTCGTGAGATATTTGGCCTGGTCACGATCAATGCATAAAGTATGGTTGAATGGAGTCGCAGAGCCAAGCAATTTTTCTTTCTTCATTTAACTATGGATGTCGATCGCCGCCAAAGAGATTGACACTGTCAGTAAAGGCATTTATTGTACCAAGGCCTCTTTAGCCGGACTCACATTATAAGCAACAAATACATGAAGCTCTCCTGTAACATACGAACCACTAACTAACAGTTTGCATTTACAATAAAAATAGAGACTGCAAATGCGATCGAAAAAGATGAATGTTAGTTTAGTCGCACACATTCACAGAAACATAACTTGAATGAGATCATCTAAAGCATTCGGGAATGAAGATGTTTACATGTCGCGATGGATAACCAAGAGGGTGAGTTAGAATAGCCACTGCGGGACAAAACATAATCACGCACACAATAACCGGCCGCTCACCATAGTTTCTTGAAGATCGAAACGTAAGTTGAGAACCGCTAGACCAAAGGCTGCCATCGAGCAGGTGCTATGACGAGTTTGCTAAGAATAAGGAAGCAACGGATGCTATTCGCCAGGTACCCCTGCACCCGGTTGTTGATACTGGCGGACAGGAACGCAACACTCAGGGACACAGGCTTCTCGCAAATTCAAATGCAGAGAACTAGGATTCCATGCATCCCAGAAATAGCTTTTCCAACGAGCGATCTTCACGGCCCCAGCCGACACTCAATACCGCCGAACCCGCAGTGACCAGAAACGCAACTTCCGGAAGCGAGCCAAGGACACTGTCGGCCACGAAGTCACGACGTTTACTCCAGTCGCTGTCAGACACAGGGCTCGACCGCCCCTGACTTCGATGGCGCCTCCTGGCCGCGACAGCGCTTAAACGCTGCCCCCCGACCTGCCCTCTGCAGGCGACAAACCGCTCGAAGAGCTATTGCGGTCTGAGAGGCTAATAACCAGCGGGAACTATCGATATCAAAACTTGGCAGCACAGCACAGAGACATTGGAATGAACCATTTACAAGTCACGTTTTAACTCCTCTAGCTTCAAGGAATCGTCCCGAGAGCCGTTGCGCGTATAAGGCACTGTGGTTTTATTTGTCCATTACTTTGTGTCGAAGAAAATCGGAATTTAGTGTAATTGGTGTCGTATTTTGTTTCCGAAAATAAAACAGAAATGCAATCGGGTACAATCACAACATGCAAAATCGTGAAAATAACATATTTTTCAACATAAAATAAGTAAATAATATAATAATAATAATAAATAATTATAGTGTCTTTAATTTTAACATTTTAAAGAACGTAGTCCTTATATAGGAAAACAGTGATCTGTAATTATTATAAATAAACTTGAAGCAGTGTCGATCGCATAACTTTTTTAATGTCGTGACCGGTTTCGATCTTTTATATTATCATCTTCAGACCTACAATAAACAGTGTGGTGTCACCGCCAGACACCACACTTGCTAGGTGGTAGCTTTAAATCGGCCGCGGTCCATTAGTACATGTCGGACCCGCGTGTCGCCACTGTCAGTAATTGCAGACCTAGCGCCACCACATGGCAGGTCTAGAGAGGCGGACTAGCACTCGCCCCAGTTGTACGACGACTTTGCTAGCGACTACACTGACGAAGCCTTTCTCTCATTTCCCGAGAGACAGTTAGAATAGCCTTCAGCTAAGTCCATGGCTACGACCTAGCAAGGCGCCATTAACCATATCTGGAGAGAGTCTCACTTGTATAACCCAGAGCGATGTACCACAATGATGGAATTAAAAGTTGAGTATTAACTTAGTTACGTACTTTTCATTATAGCATTAATTATGTATCCTGTTCCAGAATTCACGCCCGTCTGCGTTAGATAGCGTGCATTTCGGCCTCCTCTATCTACAAGGTGTCGGCACATTTGCCAACACATCAAACAGGAATTGATATAAACATATAAAGGACGAAATCATATATTCATAAAACAGTAAGTAACACTCATATACCATGGATGTCTGCTGGAGGCGGTGGCGCATGGCAACCCCCTTGCCTGTGGCTGGTGGTGTACTGCAACGCTAATTAAATACATGAAGCGGCTGGTGTTCTCCACGTTGCAGTACGCCACCAGCCACAAGCAAGGGGGTTGCCATGCGCCACCGCCTCCAGCAGACATCCATAGTATATGAGTGTCATTTACTGTTTTATGAATATATGATTTCGTCCTTTATATGTTTATATCAATTCCTGTTTATTGTAGCTCTCAAGACGATCTTATAAAAAGATCGAAACCGGTCAACACATTAAAAAAGTTATGCGGAGTTTATTTATTTTTTTCTTTAATTTTAACTGTACATCGTTATGTAATGTGATATTCAAATAATTTATTTCTCAACGTAGTCACCATGACAACGAGCACATTTCTCCCAACGAGAGACCAGTTTGTTGGTGCCGCAACCTCACCTCTGCTTGCACCGCTCAACCACTGTCGAAGTAAAGTCCTCGAAGGTGTCCCTTAAGTTTTGGAAACAGATGAAAATCGGATGGGGCCAAGTCGGGAATGCATAAAGGATGATCGACAACAACGAAGCCAAGACGCCGAACTGTTGCAGATGCCGCAGTGCTCGTGTGGTGTCCGGTATTGTCATGCTGAAGACGCATGAGCAGATGAACTCCAAAGTTCTAAAGTCGATTACAGCACGTGTTTCTAATACACCGACATAGCTACGTCACTCACTACAACTCGCAGCCCTCTAGTGGCAGACTGCTGCTAATATAAAGACAGAAAGATTAAAAATGTAGAATCTTAATAAAGTCTCCTTTACTCTCAAAGCTTTAAGAGTTATGAAAAATTGGGAGGCATTACTTTGCAGCACGTCATCACAATTTAAAATGATTCAAAATTTGAAAGTTTAAATCTGTCGTGGGCCGTATCTAAGCTTTCTGCGGATCACTGAAGGTCAACGGACGGCTGGGAACCTGTGGACTAAACATTTTTCAAAAAAAAAAATGGAAATAGAAAAAATGGTTCAAATGTCTCCGAGCACTATGGGACTTAACTTCTGAGGACGTCAGTCCCCTAGAACTTAGAACTACTTAAACCTAACTAACCTAAGGACAACACACACATCCATGCCCGAGACAGGATTCGAAACTGCGATCGTAGCGGTCGTGCGGTTCCAGATTGTAGCGCCTAGAACCGCTCGGCCACCCCGGCCAGCAGGAAATAGAACTTTCATGTCCAAATTACCTATACTTTCTGCAGAACTCGTTTCTGTGTTCATCGAATGGTCACTCTGTAGTATTACAGTATCCAGTCACATTAACGTGACCAGCTGTCAAACGCCTGAGTAACCACCTTCTGCAGCGCCGGCCGCTGGGAGATGTGGAGGAAGAGTCAGTGAGATTCTTGACGGTATCGACACGGATGTAGAGCCATGTGTGGTGTCACCGCCAGACACCACACTTGCTAGGTGGTAGCTTAAATCGGCCGCGGTCCATTAGTACATGTCGGACCCGCGTGTCGCCACTGTCAGTACTTGCAGACCTAGCGCCACCACATGGCAGGTCTAGAAAGACGGACTAGCACTCGCCCCAGTTGTACGACGACTTTGCTAGCGACTACACTGACGAAGCCTTTCTCTCATTTGCCGAGAGACAGTTAGAATAGCCTTCAGCTAAGTCCATGGCTACGACCTAGCAAGGCGACATTAGCCTTACAGTGATTGTAATTAAAGACTCATTTGTATCGTCAAGAGCGATGTACCACAATGATGGATTAAAGATGAGTATTAACTTAGCTGCATACTTTTCTTATTAGCATTCATAACTTATCCTGTTCCAGACTTCACGCCAGACGGCGTGTGTGACGCGTGCCCCTCGGTAACCTCACCCTGTGTCTAGACTGTCTTGTCTAGACACAACACCATGCATATGGTACACTCGTTCTGGTTCTCTTCGATCCACGCACGTACACTGCGAGCCGGGCGACACGTTGCATTGTCCTGCTGGTACATGCCATCGTGGCGAAGATAAACAAACTTCAAGCACGGGGATAGACATTGTCTCATTCCGTAGGTTCATACTTGTTGAAGCAAACCAAGCGCTGTATCATATGTGAGATACAGAAGCGAGCGAGTGCGCCGGGTCTTACCCCAGTTCACTGCTAGTAGCGCCACGTCACCTTAACGCATCTGCGTGTAGCGCACAAGTATTGCACCACAATTTAGTATGAAATTAAAAATCAAAATTTATGTTTAAAACTTTGTTAAATTATAGTTTAGTGTAATAATGTTCTAAATACCCAGTCTTGATGATCTGAACTTAATAGTTTACGGAAAAATGCCGTTTTAAGAGAAAAATCAGAGGCGCTAAATAATGGACTTAAAAACTTGAAAATTTGTTTTATGCTGCAGTACACCCCAAAAATAATAATAGAGAGTCCACGTTAATCTACCTCTTATAGTTTTTAAGTAATTAAATGAAAACTAATTTTGTAACTAAAATGCACCTAATTGCTGTAGATTAAGTACTTGAGATTTTAATGATAGAGGATTTTGGTTAAACCACATGCTCAAATATATCAAATAATAGAGCTACACCAAGTTTAAGACTTGTAAGATAAATAGCAACTGATATAAGTCTTAGCTAAAGTATCGTTCAGAGGTAACAATCTACCGTTAGATCCACTAAATAAATTCTATTAAGCAAAGTTTTCATTCTAGCGAGCTGAAACTTTCTACGTGCTTATCTGCATACCAGCAAAAATTAAGAAGTTTCTGAAGTAATTGGTAACTGTATTATTAAAGATTATGTGCCCGATATAGCGTTCGTTTGTAGACTGCCGCCGTATGCGAATAGACATAGACAACAAATGTTTTCTCGGCAGTCCGCACCGGCACCTTATAAATACAGCCCTTGAAGCAGTAGGAAGGTTCACTTCGCTCTCAAGCACTGTGAGGTCCACGCCAGTTAAACGTCTGGTCGCGCTCTGCCTCGGATGACGTCAGAGCCGAACTGTGACAAGCGCGTATTTGGCAGTGAAAACGGATAGTGAACTCGCGAGGACTGTACATCGTCCTGGATCGTTTAGAATTCGGTAAAATAACTGTCAGTATGCCGTCCGTGTCAAATTCAATTCAGTGTGGCAAGTGGTGAATTTATTTCCACTTTTATGGCGAGCATTAATTTTTGAATATTTATTGCGAACTTTCAATTGAATGATGTTAGTCAGGGCGAAAAACGATCTGGTAGGAAGTTACCGTAGAGGTCGCCTCTGAACTGCTAAAAGTAGTTAGATTAGAAAGACTTGTTTTCAATTGAACATAACGCAATTTTAAGTGTTGCTTGTGAGAAACTTTAATTAAATTAAATCTTGATTGGAACTTTAAACTTTTGTTGAAGTCATAGTCCTGATCCCGAAAAGAAATGGGAAATAGACACTTTTCTTTCAGTGGGCTGGACCGGAATGTGGCTGTGCAGACTGGAAACTGAGGTCAGTATGTTTCCCTTCGCTTTCTGGCTGTCCACCAAATTAGTTGCCAGGCTCACGTGATTAAAGACGGCATCAAAACTTTAAAACCAGTGAAGTAACTTACTCGCCGCCCCACATTGTGTCAATCCGTTTTACCTTCCAGAATAATGAGGTTACCAGGGAATTCGACGGGAACATTCCCAGAACATAAAGATCTCTCCCCCAGTCCGGACCCTTCCGACGACTGTTGCATGGTGCGTGCTTTCACGCGTTTCAATCCTTACACGTCATTGACCATCTGTCCGATGGAGTATAAAACGTGATTCATCTGAGAAGGCCACATGTCGCTGCTCACTTAACGGTCACTTGCGATATTTGCGTGCAGATTCCAGCCTTCGTCGCAGATGAACAGCAGTCAGCACGGATGAACGAACTGGGTGCCTGCTGTGAAAGCCCGAATGCAGCAACGTTGAGGAGCCACTGTTGTCGCTCCCATGCCTTATCTTGGTCGTCACTTGCTCAACAGCTGCACTTCTGTTCGCCCGTAGAAATCTCCTCATCCGTCGCTCGCACCTGTCATCTATGGCCCGTGATGCTCAGAGGTTTGTGAGTGTCATTTTGCCATGCGGGGTATATATGAACCACCGCGGGACATGATCAGTTTAGGAACTTCGACGTTTCGGAAACTCCTCCTTCCTTGGCCCGAAAGCCAGTGATCACGTCCATTTTGGACCTCAGATTAATCGATCCGTTTCCGCGTTCCGACAACAACTGCACTGTTCTTCCACCCCCTCCCCCGCCCCACACCCCCCGATTTATACACCCTCCAGTGATAGTTCTGGCACCTGCCATCTGTTAGTGGTCATTGCACATTGATATGGTGGCCGTATTAACCTGAGTGGTGGTGTCTAAAGTAGACTTTTACAGTTGTGTTAATGAATACGTTGAATAATTATGACCTCAGACTGCTAAAAATATGAGAACTATGTTTGAATTTTGTACTGTTTCGAAAGATATGACAACAGAATCAAACGATGCAGAAAATTAAAGACACATGCAGAGAAGAAACTATGTACATAAGTCTATTGTTGCGATTCGTAACTAACACACCATATCCACGTATTACACAAAGGATAATATTTCTAAAACATTTTTTCGTGACACAGTTATCAAGCTGTGATACAGGGAGCAACTGAAGTGAAAGGGCAAGTCGGAGAGGACGACTTTTTTCCAAAAATATTATTAGAGATGGAGAAGAAACACTGCAGGAAAAAAGTTTGGTATAAATCGGACATGACCCCTTTAAATGAACTATTCAGACACTCCACTGAAATAATTTTTTGAAGCAGCGGTAAAAGTGAGATTGAATATCGGGAATGAGAACAGTTCGATGTATCTCACGAATACGGGGCTTCCCTTTTGGTTATGACACCACCTCACTTGGTAATAAGCAAAAAAAAAAAAAAAAAAAAATACTGTTTGTGATGTTTACTTATATTCTTAGCTCCATATTCTTATGCGAAAGGACTGGAATTAACCAGCTATTGTCTTTATTTTTTGTGGTGTGTCTTTGAAAGGATGAAGTAAATTGTGCTCCCCACATACGAATGCAGTTGTGGAACATTCCTACATTAGTTCGCAGTGCAGTGAGCAGAACGCAGGTAAGTGAGTGGTTACTGGAATGTGGTATCAAGGATGCGAAGACATGTTTATCATGACGCTCTAACATATCTGCATACAAAATTCAATATCTGATGTGGTTTCGTTGTTGCCAGATCCATTATTGCGGTTCATCAAAAGAGGCATTTTGACCTTACTTTTCGAATTGATCTGTGACGAAACTTAATGGGCTGTGACTGACATCGTTGTCTATAGACGGACATCGTTTGCTAACCGTGACATTGAACAACCAGTCAGCTGGCGTTTCCATACAGGGTTAGTCAAGAAGTAAGGTACATACATGCTTTAAGAGGTAATAACGTTGATTCTGATCAAAAAACGTCATGTGACATATGCATGTTGTTAACCTTGCCCGATGTACAGCTGTTTGAAAATCGCAGGCAGATCTCACTTGTGGGCAGACGAGAATTTCTACTCCGCTGTGGAAACAAATTTTCAGCGACATTCCTCAGTGAAAGCGCGGTGCGGTATTATTGATGGCTAGCTCATCGATCCAGTTGTTTCAGGAAATCGTCCCAGTGGAGCACGGTGTTATCGGAATACTCGGAGGATATCCCTTTGGTAAAACGACGTCGTGTGTGCTTTCAGCGCGACGGAGCTCCTGTACTTCCAGTACGGCAGTGACACAGTGCCTGACTTCAATGTATAATGTACGTCGGATCGGTCGTCGTTGAGTAATGAACACTCTCTTCGGTCTTTAAGTACTTGATCTAACGTTTGCGCTCGGTTGGTGAGTGCCATTGACGCCGCGGTAAGTGCAGTCCGTGCGGATGATACCGTAATGATAAAAGATGTGCGAATACTCTTAGCGATTTCACCTGTGCACAACAGCTGTTACTCCGCTGCCCGGGTCGGGGAGCGTCGCGTCGATTTGCGGAACGTCAGCACGGATTACGTCAGCAGCAGCGGTAGCCCCGGCGCCCTCTGGCACACCAACGGTCACCGGAGACATAAGCTTCGGCGGCGGAGACGGCGTGTGACGTCGGCGACTGCAGGAACAGCAGACGTGTCAGCAACAACGGCGTTTGCATGTGAGTGGCAACAAGCCAAGTAGCAACGTGGCCCCGAAACGCCATTCAACGGCCGCCTGACTTTTTTGTGCCCTGTGCTTTCTGTTTCTACGCTACAGCCAAATAGACTAGAAACCGCCAGCATTCTATCCTCGAACATATGCGCATCCTCTACACCTCCAGCCGTCTTGAACCCCCTCACCCTCTGGTTGCTCCTCTCCTCTCCCATCCCCGCCCCCTGCCACGTCTTCACCGTTGTGTCCCCCCTACTCTCCATCTCTACACCCTACAACTCCTTTCCCAAGGTGGCTTCCATCAACCCCCGCTCCCGGATGATGCCCTCTCTCCCTCCATTTATCCTTCCTATCACCTCTGATCCTCACCCCCCTCCTTTCCTCCGTCCTTTCCCTGGGCTCCCTCTTCCTCCCCCCTTCCATCCTGTGTTTTCTCCCCGCCTACCCTCTCCCTATCTCCTTTCTCCCCCCCCCCACGTCCTTTTGTACTCCCCTCCTCTGCCTTCCCCATCCCCTGGCACGTCTGCTCAGCACCCCCCCCCCTCTTATGTATCCTCATCTTCCATTGGCTCCTTTCCCCCCTCCCCCTTCACTTTTCCTCTCCTTCCCCCCCCCCCCCTTTTTCCCGTCATCTGACCAGTTTCCACCCACCTGCTCTCGGGTGTGGTATGTCATATTTGTGCCAATTTTTTAGTGCAGTGTTTAAGTGAGTGTTCAGTGTTGTGCGTCTTTCCACAGTGTTGCGAACAGATATCATGCTGTCGCTGGGTGTGCTTTTTATATCTCTTGCGAACAGAAACCAGACTGTCGCCGTGTTTTTTTAACTGTCTGTCTATTATTTTTCTGCTTCCTGTGTATTTTATTAGCATCATCCACCCTGTGTTTTATGTTTTAAGCTCCAGTATTTTCTGCCATTTTACCTTTCAGTCACCGATTTTATCGCCAACTGTTATTATTTTTTTACTATCTTCATCTTTTTAAAACAAATTCTGTAGGCTGAAGAGCGGCGTAATAAGCTGCTGCCAGCCCGCCCCCTTTAGGGGGAATCGAAACTCAATAAAGGAAAAAAAAACCAGCATTCTAGAAAAACAGAAGTGATTATTCTTCCCAACACCTCAGAGTGTGAAGAATTTCGGGCGCGAGCTTTGTGCCGCCCTGATTGCGCTGTCTCCATATACACGTGAAAGTTTGAAATTTGGAAATCTGTGGTAAGTTCCTATGGGACCAAACTGCTGAGATCATCGGTCCCAAGGCTTATACACTACTTAATCTAACCTAAACTAACTTACGCTAAGGACGACACACACATCCATGCCCGAGGGAGGACTCGAACCTCTGACGAGGGTAACCGCGCTACACGTGGCAATGCGCCTCAGATCGAGCGGCTATCCCGCGCGGCGTGAAAGCTTGGATACTGGAGGAAACTAATTGGTCTCAGCTGGCGATAGACCTTGCAGCGACGGCGGATCGCTAGAAATAGTAATCACCGTTACTTTCAGAAGGTAAACAAAATGACAGCACACCGAGCGGCAGAAAAACCGGTGCTGTGAAACGAAGTATCTCTGCTGAAACGGCATCATCGGTAGCACCTTCAGATGTATCGATTGCGGAAAAGATCGCCGTAGTCGACGATATTCTTATTGAGCTTTAAAACGTACCGAGGCATAAAAGAACCTTACAGTTATACTATCAACAGTGAGAAACAAAATGTTGTCACTCAAGCAAAATTAGAACGGCAGAATAAGGACTTAAGTAGAGAAAATGAGCGTTTGTTTAAAGAATTAGCTAACGCCAATGCACCAGATGCGCTGGAACGATTCACTGTCTGGAATCAGAAAGAACCTATCTCATATCAGAAAATCAAAGATTAAGAACACAAAGTAGGGCAACTCCACTGCCGTCTGCAGCAGTTGTGGCCGAACCGAAGAGCAAAGTAGAAGAACGCATGCAGCAAGCCAAGTCAAAACAGTCAGATAGGTGTTCTCCAGGTCGAAAAACAATCAAGACGCCAAGGTCATACATGAAGTAATCACTAAAAAAGTCTATCACAGACAAGATAAAGCAAAAATAAATGCAATCAGATCCGCAGCAAACACATGCGTCTTAGAAACGGAAACACAAACACACGAAGGAAATCCACAGAAAAGACAGCCCAACTGAAAGGTATTAGATGTGAAGAACACAGGAATTTCCTGCCTCTCCTTGCGCTGCATCAGGTCGCAACTACCGTGGAGGAACGATATGAAACCAATTTAAGTGAACACATATCTAAGGCAGAGTTCGACGATGAAGTCAAAATTAAGTTCAATACAGGCCCAAAAAGTAAACGAACAGATAATAAAGACTTGGAGGTTACTCCAAGAGTTCGCTTTCTGCTGTTGTAAAGGTGAGCAGTCTATGTTCAGAGTCCTTATACATAAAAGATTTTGTGGCTGTTCAGAAATGATGCAGTTTCTGTGGTCTAGGTCGCCCGTCAACACGTTGCTATAAAGAACCACTCTGTGGAAAATATGTGAAGGCTGGCCATAAGAAGTCAGAATCCCGAGAGGATGCCACAGTTGGATGTATACCAAAACAGGACATGTGATAAGGCCTACCTACAAGCAGTTGTACGAGAGGCGGATAGAACGCATCGATTGTGACATTACCGACATCATTCACTAAAGCGGAGTACAACTACAACAGTCATACACTAAACCCCTCTTTAAATACAAGTGTAGATGTGTAGAAAACAATATATGCAAACGCAGACATAAGTCTCCATCAACTAAAACGAGAGATTGGGGTCGTCTGCGGAGTCTCCTGGTGATAATATGTGGGTATTGCACAACTGACAGATCTAGAAACAAAGCTGCGCGTGATAAGAATGAACATTCCTGATAATTGGATTCTGCATCACGATAACGCGCCATCCTATACTGCTCTGTCAGTACAGCAATTTTTAACCTCAAAACAAATTTCAGTACTACCACAGCCACCTTATTCACCAGATATTGCTCCGTGCGACTTTTTTCTGTTTCCAAGAGTTAAAACGGCGGTCAACGGACACCATTTTCAAACAACACAACATGTCCAAAAAGCTGTGACGAGGGTCTTGGAGGAAAGAAGATGAGTTCCAGAAATGTTACCATCAATGGCAGAAGCGCTGGAAAAAAGTGCGTGCGGTCAGAAGGGAACTACTTTGAAGGAGACAACACTAAATTTGACTAAAACGGTAAAACATTTTTTTCACATCAGTCTCATTACTTTATTGTCGCACCTCGTATAGTGGAAACTAACTATATGATAATTCAGATGAGACAGGCTCGAAGTGTTTACCGAAACCCTCCCACTTGAAAGAGGTAGGTGAAGGGACCTCTTCTGCTATCAAACTTTTTCCTCCCGAACATTGCTTTCTCCATAAGAAAATAGTAAAATTTGCTATTTTTCCTTTCTTTCCCAAGTTGCACTTTAGGTTTCTCGTGTTTTTTTCTTTCGTTTTTCTTTTTTAATTACCATTTTAGCTACATAAGAACCAAGGAAATATTTAATTTGTAGTAGCAAACGATTCACTATAGTTACCACGCGGTGGGTTATTCTGTAATGTTAATAAATAAATGAATAGAAATATAAATTATATCGTTTCTTGGCCACCAAGGTCACCCTATCTTACTCATTAGATTACTATTTATGGGTCTGACTTAACAGCGAAGTTTACAAGCGTAGAGTGGACACAAATAAGAAACTTCCCGCTCATATTTTACATGCTTGTGCTCCAGAAAAGACCGTAGGAATTAGCTCAATTCGTTAACACAGCAGCTGTCTATATGAGCTGAAGAATTCAATGTAATTGATGGTGCACTTTTGAACATTTTTGTGAAGAAATGTACACTATTAAGCAAAACATTGTATCATAACGTTTCATTTTCTATCACCTGACTTTGTCCTGTTCTCCAATGTTTTCATCAATTTCCTCGGAAACTGTTAACAGCAGGACTATGTTCGCACGACCTTTTTTCTATGGAATCACTAATACTATCCCTCCTCAAAGTATGTACCTTTCCTCCTGTTCACCGTGTAGAAACTCTTCTCTCTTCTAGCCCAAAGGCTGCAGGTCACTGAATTACCTAAACTGTAAGCTGTTTCAGGAACTGGATAGTCGCACAAAGAAATTATAAACAATAAAATCACTGGGATGCCATGTTATTCTAGTGAATCCATTCACAAAATTCCAAATGATGGGCCCTATCACACAGTTCAGCAACATTATAGTTTAACATGGTACAGTAACAATTCTGTAGGTATCATTAGGCCATTTTTTCCAAGAATGGAAATGATATTGCTTAACGAATTTTTAATTTATCTTCTGCTCTCTGTTCTCTAAAAACATGCTAAGACAGTACACATTTGTGAAAAATCACTTTTATAGCAACCTCCTGAGAGGTCCATTAGGGTTAGATTACTGCAGCGCTGGCCCAAATGAGTCTCTGCGGTTCAATTTGTATTTTAAATTCTGCTAGAATTAAAGGCCAAGCCTGTTAATTAAAAACTGTTGCTGGTATATAGCAGTTTGGTGGCTAAATGAGTCGATAAAATACCTACACCTAACATTATTGCGCATGCAATTTCGATTAAAGTGGGTTGACGTTAATTCCTAGTACGTCTCTTGGTTGCAATGAGAAAATCGTTAAAATTCTTACGGTTAAGCTGGAACATATAAAACAGTTCAAATAACTGTGAAATAAACGTCGCTGTGGCATCCAAAGAAGATGTTGTTCGTTACCATTATTCGGAGTATACTGAAGTAAGATTTCCATATTTAGCATCAATATGGAATCGCCAGCTCGACAAAAGATCCGTGCGTTAGTAATGGAAAGCAGTGCAGATCACACCATTTCACCTGAAAGGGAACAGAAGCAATCTGCTGAATCACATGCCCATGTTACCGGCATCAATTTGCAAAAGGACATTGGAACATATACTGCGTTATAAGACAATGAAGCAAGCTAATGACAGTCAGAACGCATTAAGAAGATATCGTTCTTGTGAAACATAACTGGTCTTCATTAACACGAAGAGATCAGTGCTATAGACAGAGGATCTCAAATTGTTTCCATATTTCTAAATTTCCAGAAGCCTTGTAAAAGAGGTGCCTTGACCATTAAAAGGGTCGGGAATGGCAGGGCCTCACCTTTCACCACATAACGTGGGTTTTGCTCACAACTGCCCTATCAGTGTGACTTTCCCTTATCTATAAGGGAGGACTGGGGTTGAATCTCATACACATAACTACATACAAGAGTCGTCGGCGCATCAGAAAGGATTAGGGCCTGGGGCAAGAATCGTCTATCTGACTGCACAAAAAATATCCACCACAATCAAACAAAAACTACTCATTAGATTTAAAATTAATTTTATCATCTTAAGAGGAGCATTTTGAGTAGGGGGCCTTGCAAAGCTATCATTTCCTTGATATCTCTATAAATAACATTTTTCTTTGAAATTGCACTTGTACGAAAGAAGGATATTTATTGACTATACATACTTTGTTGCCTAAGGACATTAATACAAGACTGGGGGGCATAGAGAGATATGGCCTACATTCAGCACTGACCCACAATACTAGCGTTCGGAATGGACAAGGAAAGGTTAGAGCTGACCATTCAGAAAAGAACTGAATCTAATAATTAGTGAAAGGTAAGAGACGGGACCCAATAGCTAATACGTAAATATATTGGGAAGGCAACCTATGAACTGCTTGTGTATGCATGTTATTAAAGCGGCCTCCCGTCCGTGAACTAATAAAATTCATAAAACTAATTCTGCAACACCTTGATTAACGAATACGAATGGCAAGAAACGCGGACCACGCTACTTCTGGTTCAGTCTGGATATCGTGTGCACAACTACTCGCCATGTGTTCACACGTGGACGATAAAGAAGGGAAAACCTAGTACACAAAGGCTGTTATGAAATGTTCACTATCATCACGGAGTATTGGTTAAGTAAAGACATTCACTGAAGGCGAAGCAGTTACGAGTTTGGGTTGAATTATACCGAACGTGGTGACTGAGAGCCTCACTTATACTTCGCATACTACAACCGACCAAGCTCTGACGCCAAGTCCAAGAACAAAATTGCAAAATGAGGAAGAAATAAAAGCAATGAGGCCCATATCCTCCCAAAATTAAACATCACCTGACACTTTAATACGTATTATCGACACAATACACTTCTAAACCTAGCAAGAGCACTCATGCTTACCAGCTTGCAACCATCTTCTTCTGGATGTCGCCACCGACTCCACACGACTGCTAACCGCCTACCGGCCGTTGATCCCGCGGAGCAGGACGTTGTGGCGGTGGAAATTGGCGCACTTTTCACCGGCCAATTAGGGGGCACGGATCTGTCGTCGTATTAGCTGCCGTTCAAGCAGAGATTCCTGACTTGGCGGAATGTCTCGTCATTGGATAGAATTTATTCGGGGAGTCGTCAGGGAGGCCTCTTTACAGAGCCAAACGTGCAGGCGAAACTGAGTTTCAGGTTGGTACTACTACTTAGAAGAATAAGAAGAAGGACTACTTTTTCTCCAGGTCGTTCAAACTACCGGCCCATGCTTCCAAGCTAAAAGGTCAGCGCGGGAAAAGGAAAGCCAACATGGCTAGCTGATGGAGACTGCTGAATACGGAAATAAAATAAATGTACCTTGCTCAAGTTCTCTATTTTCATTACGCTGTCATACCGAAAAATATCAGCAGAATTGCAGGCATGCTATTGCCGTATTGGTAATGATAATATGACTAAAATATCGTAAATCGTAAATAAGTGAAAGAAGTGTAAGGTAGATGCACGTCTTCCACGAGTGACACCGTGCCTCAGAAGCGGCTTGTAAACAAATTACGTGCCTGTATTGTGTCGTATCACTTGTGATACTGGACTTGGGATTTCCTGTCACGAAGGTCGCAGTTCGTTGTAAGTGAAGGAAAGTCATCCAGTAAAACAGGAGTGATATTTCCCCATCCGTAAAGGAGCGTTATAGAGTTCATAATTTGTATAAACGACTTAGGAGATATACTAAGCAGCCCTCTTAGATTGCTTACATATGATGCTTTCATTTTCCGTGCATTAAAGTCATCAGAAGAACGAAACCAATTGCAAAGTGGCTTAGACAAGGTATCTGCATAGTGCGAAAACTGGCAGTTAACTATAAACTAAAAAAAGTATGAGGTCCTACTAAAAGCAATCCGCTAAATTTCGGTAACACGGTAAATCACACAAATTTAAAGGTTATCAATTCAAATAAAGACCTACAGATTACAATTACATGCAGCTGAAGTTTGAAGCACCATCTACAGGGTGAAGATTAATAAAATTAACAAACATCAAGGACGGATTACTGACTGGAAATGGAGTAGAAAAGGTCCTATGGGAATGTGTCCGGAAATGCGTAGTTGTTACGGTAGGCGGCGTTGACGAATGAAAGCTCCTCTGGCCGCGTGCTGTCTGCTCCTTGTGTGTGTTGCAGGCTGTGAGACTGATGCAGCGTGATTAAGCTGCAGGATGGTCCGATATTCATGTTGGGAACAAGCTGAGATGGTGATTGTGTACGGCCAAGCAGATGGTCGAGAGGCAGCACAGCTATACGAAAACAAGTACCCTGACAGACACCAACCACAACACGCGTTTCAAGCCTTGTTTTGGCGTTTGTGTGATCATGGGTCATTTCAGGCAGATGTACGTGCTGGGATGCAGGGATGCAAGGAGGCGGCGGACTGTGCTTGCACCAGATGCCTCTCGACCGTTTTCATCCACTTGACCGTGTGCAAACACCATCTCGGCTTGTTGCCGACATGGATAACGGATCATTCTGCTGCTGCAGAACGCTGCGTCAATCACACAACCTGCAGCACACAAGAAACACACGGCGTGTGGTCAGAGGAACTGTCATTCGTCAGCGCCATCTCCCGTGGCAACGATGCATTTCCGGACACATGTTCAGAGAATGTTTTTTCCTCCATTTCCAGTCAGGAACCCGTCCCTGCAGTTTGTCCATTTTATTCATGTCCACCCTGTTAGAAAATGTAGGAAATTACTTCTTCGTCATGCGAAAGAACGAGTTGGCCAGTTCATAATAAATGATTTTAGCGTTCTGTAAAGACAACGTCTGACATACACGATTCGGAATCCGTTTTGCAATAAATAATGTAATCAAAGGGGGATTTCTTTCCTCCTTTTCCCTGAAAGGATACGGATCCTGTACACCTCCCGTAAACTTGATCCTTCTCACCCACTCGTATCCCCGATCCTCTCCCATCCCCACCCGCTGCCGCGCCTGTATTCCCACGTCCCACCCGGTCTCCATCTCTCAACCCTCCTTACCCTCTCCCAAGGTGGCTTCCGCCAGCTCCCCCTCCCTGATGATGTCCTCATCCCCTCCATCTACCCCTCCTATCAACTTTGACCCTGCCCCACCCCCCACTTCCGGTGTCCTTTCCTTTCGGCACCCTCCCTCCCTTCTCTTCTCTTCCCTTCTCTTTCCTTTTCCCCCATCCCCTCCCTCCACCCCTCTTCCCCCGGGCTTCCCCTCCCCCTTCCTCCCTCCCCCCCTCTCCCCTGCCCGTGGCATCTCTGCTCTCCCGTCTCGCTCTCCCACTCCCCTTCCTCCTCCTCCTGTCTTGGCAGGTCCCCGGACTCGCACACGCATCGTGAACATTCGCGCACCGGAGATCATCGCCTTCTGTGTCTCATGTGTGTGACGTCGTTTAGTGTTTTTAGTGTCCGCCGTCCCGCTACTACGTTCACTTGTGCCGTCGGATTCATCAGTGTTCTGTGCGCCGTGTCAACGTGTTTTCAGTGTTGTTATCGTCACGTGTGAACGACTCCGTGTTTTTTGTGTCTCTGTGACCTCTCTCTTTTACCCGTCACTATGTTCATTATCATTCTCCGTTCTTATCCTGTTGTCAACACTATGGCTGAAGAGTGGCGTAGTGTGCCACTGCCAGCCTACCTGATTTGTACAGGTATTAAAATAACAATAAAGTAAAAAAAAGGGGGATTTCTTTACTCACATATTCATATTAATATAACTAATAATTTAGTAAATTACTAATAAGATTAACTGAACCTTCGCAATAATGTATAATGAGAGTCATGCCATTCCATGTACTTTAAAAGACATTTATCACTGGAATATTAACACAGATGTGGCAGAAGGAAACAGTGCATGCAATTGCTCAGAATTCTCGCCTAACTCCTCACAAAAACTCTCGCCTGGTCGCTTGAATATTACAAAGTGTCTACTCACTGATACTCAAAAATGTTGCGTGATTGATCAGAATCTCTCGAAGATAAGCTGTCTGAAGCCGTAAATTTACGAAATTCAGCTACTGAAAGAGGTGAGCTCTTTTTGCGGTTAAAGCAAAAAGAGAATAATCCTGAGGCAGTTCCTATAACTTTCCGAAAATATATTGATATATTAGGTAGTTCATAATATGGTCCGTAGTGGGAAAATTACTACCTTTTTTATGGAAAAGCAATATGTGATGTGGAATGTAAATACTTCTCAAAGATAAATGTCGCCGAGAGGGGAACAACCCTTAGAGCGCGACGCACGGGAACAAGGTGTGTACTAAATCCGAAACCTCTACGTAAGGTACCCATCTCAGAAACCCAGGGCACGATAATCTTCGCGGCCATACGCGCGTTGTACGAAGATGCCAGTAGGAACGTTCAGCAGGCTGACGAATATGCCGGTTCTGTAAACATTCTCGGCAGCGTTTCACGAAAGAACGTTTTCTTTCCTCTGCGGATTCCAATTCGAGTTCACAGATCGCTTTTTTAACACTCGCGTGCTGATCCATCCTACTGGTAACAAATCTAGCAACAAGTCTCTGAATACCTTCGATGTCTTCCTTTAACCCGACCTGGTGGAGACTCCCAGGGCTCGCACAGTACTGAAGAACTCAAGAACGTGTCGCAAAAGTCTCCTATACGCAGTTTCTCTTTATGGGTGAGCCACTACGTTCTGGCATTCTTGCAGGAAACCGAAGCCTGCAACCGACCTGACGTGCTCGTTCCATTTCACGCCGCTTTCAGGCGTTACACCCAGATATTTCATCGACGTGATTGTGACAACCACCACACCACAAACACCGTATTTCTCCATTGGAGGATTATTTTCGTACTCGACTGCATTAGGTCACATGTCCCCACATTCGCAGCAAGCCGCTAGTCACCACACTTCATAGAAACTCTATTCAAGGTATTCTGTATCCGCCGACAGTTATCTAAAGACACTACCGAGTCATTAACAAACAGTTGCTTATTACTACTCACCGTAAATGTCAAATCATTTGTGTATACAGAGAAGAAGAGGCGTCCTGTCACACTTCCCTTGGGCGCTGCTGACGGTACCCTAGTCCAGGGCAACATACTGAATTCTGCTCGTAAAAAAATCTTCGACCCACTCTCTTATCCGAGAACCTACTGCATATTCTTGCATCTTCATTAAGTCTGCAATATGACACGGTGTCGTACGTTTGCCGGAAATCTAGGAATATGGAGCCTTCTCGTGGCCCTTCATCCGTGATTTGTAGGATATCGTGCAAGCAAGCTGAGTTCCGCTCGAGCGATGCCATCTACATCCGTGTTTATTTGTGGTTCAAGTGGTTCAAATGGCTCTGTGCACTATGGGACTGCCGGCCGCGGTGGTCTAGCGGTTCTGGGGCTGCAGTCCGGAACCGCGGGACTACTACGGTCGCAGGTTCGAATCCTGCCTCGGGCATGGGTGTGTGTGATGTCCTTAGGTTAGTTAGGTTTAAGTTGTTCTAAGTTCTAGGGGACTTATGACCTAAGATGTTGAGTCCCATAGTGCTCAGAGCCATTTGAATCATTTGAACCACTATGGGACTTAACATCTGAGGCCATCAGTCCCCTAGGACTTAGAACTACTTAAACCTAACTAACCTAAGGACATCACACACATTCATGCCCGAGGCAGGATTCAAACCTGCGAACGTAGCAGTCGCGCGATTCCGGACTGAAGCGCCTAGAACCACTCGGCCACCAGGCCGACGTTTATTTGTGGGCAGCAACTTTTTTCTCTGAAGGAAGTTTGTTTTATTCGATCTTGCAATGTACTCATAAAATCTCCTACAAATTGACGTTCAGGAGCACACGTCTGCATTGAGACCCATCCTTTGTTTGAGAACCATGGCAGCGAATGGACATACACGAGGTCACTTTCCTACAACGAAGCACCAGCATATGCCGGTGTTATAGAAGCGGAAGTATTATAATATTCGATTTGCATGATGGAGAATCTGTACCAACACGTTACATAGAACTCTGGAGACCGGTTGGAATGAAGTTTCACTTACTTTCTTCAGGAATCTGTAAACTGTCTCGCATTTTATGTGAACAACAGTAATAGTTTACAGTGTTAAAATCCATTCTTGTGGTTTTACGTGCCCTGAATGTCTTCTGTTATAATCATTTCCATGGCTATTTCATACATCACTTGGAACAGTTCAAAATTAGTTAACCCAACTCCGATAATTCCTAGTGAAAATATATGAATTACCTTTCCATAAATCCGAGCAATGTATAGCGCACACTTGTATGATGACGCTACTGAAATTGCGTTACCAGATACTGAAGTTGCAACTTAGGAAGTGGGGATGAAGGGTACACTTAGCATGGAAGGTCAAGGTCTCTATAATGTCACTTCTAAAATACAACAACTATCAATTCAAGAAATAAACTAACAATTTATTTTAGATTACATTAATAAAATAGCTAACATACATTAGGCTCTGATTAAGATCATATCGACAAATGACAGCTTGCTTCTTAAGCAATCAGCAAATTACAATTACTTAACGAACAGTAAATTACATCAGAAGTGATTTAAAGAAATGTGGAATGTGGCACCATATATATATATATATATATATGAGCAATAACACAAGTAAGACGTTACAGTTAATACAATACATTGGGAAGCAAATTTAAAAATATATATTTTTTAATTATGCATGCGAGTTTATCAAACGGGCAGTGACGCCAGGTTGACCTGGGCAAAAGGTGACTTAACTTAAAACGCAGGAAGCAGCAGAGCAGTCGTCCTAAACAACACCTAAACGCCGGGGCCCAACGGGGAGTCACTTCCCATTAGACGACACGTCATAGCTTCTGCCTACTGAAGCAGAACGTGGCGCCGCTCTCACACACCCCAGCTCGCAGAAAACCCTGAACACAAATAGACCGCAGAAAACACAGCAAACACCAAGGAAACATCACTTAATGTAACTTAAGAGATCAATAATATAAATTAAAAAACCAATAAGGGCTATTAATAGAAGTGACAGATTTTGCAGCAATATCAATGGTGTAAAAAATTTAAACTAAGAAATGTACACAAATCCAATGCTGAAAATACAGTATCAGACCTTTACACTCTCATAGTTTCACAAACAATATTTCCACATATGAATAAGACCGACTATGTGTACAAAGATGAAATGGGGAAGGAGTGGCCGAGCGGTTCTAGGCGCTACAGTCTGGAACCGCGCGATCGCTACGGTCGCAGGTTCGAATCCTCCTCGGGCATGGATGCGTGTGATGTCCTAAGGTTAGTTAGGTTTAAGTAGTTCTAAGTTCTAGGGGACTGATGACCACAGCAGTTGAGTCCCATAGTGCTCAGAGCCATTAGAACCATTTTGAAATGGGGAAATTTCAAGATAAAATTACATTATTCAAATGTACAGCTTCGGCACAAACTATGTTTTGTGCACCTTAATTTCCTTGCATAGGTCTGCAATGTAACTGAATTGTTTGTTTGGTATGCAGCAAATTACAACTGGACTATGACCTAATATCTTCAGTAGCCTACAGTCACTACATCTTTCGGGGACGCTGATTTCCTTAAAGGAAATATTGAGTGCTCGTCTCCTTCCGGTCACACACCTTGCCGGCTGCTCATACTTCATGACCACATAAACTAGACCAACCAACCAACCCACAAGTGACCGTCGCAACAACGCAAATGGTTCCACCACACGAAGGCATCAAAACCACTTACACCTTCGATGGAGAGCGTTGTTCGAGATGGTCTCGAGGAAATGGTCTGTTCGAGTAAACAGGTACCAAGGCAAGGCGAGGAGCAGCGCCCGGAGTTGAGATCAGGCAGGTGCGCCACTAACTCGCGACCGTCCTGCAAGGTAGACCGGCCGCGCCGCTGGTGGCCGAGCCCGCGTGTTTTGCTCCTTCGTCCCCTCAAGCACGTCCTAGCACCTCGTGCCGAGTCCGACGACCAACTCCCCTACCGCAAATACCCGCCGCCAGATCACAACAGGGGCAAAGATACTAGTACAGACGGGTAATCGATAGTACTGCCAAAGAGCTGGTGTGCCAGAAAAGGCGCACCAAGGGTCAGAAGTGATTCCAAAGCAGTCATTAAGCTGGATTCGAAAGTACAGTTTTTTTAAGCAGCAATTGCTATCAGCATAAACCAAAGTGCGATTTACTGTTACATAATCGCATTGCAACAATCCACTGTAGACAGGCATATTCAGTACTAATGATTGAACCAGTGAAATGGTAGTCAGTGCTCATAACGTCTGACACAGTATTATTTTAATGTCGAATACGCATCAATGTTACATAATTGCTTGTTTTTTTCTCAAAATATGAACAAGCTAATACCGTGTTGTGTACCTTCAGGTTTGAAGTGGCAAAGGTCATAGGATAGCGATAACCACAAACACGGATGGAGCCGGTACCGCGTACATAAGGTACAGTATAAAAGGGCAATGGATGGGTGTAGCTGTCAGTTGTGCTCAGGCGATAATTCATGCTTTTCGACGTGATTATGGCCACACGATGCAAATTGGCAGACTTCTAAAGCGTTGCAAGTAAACGCATGAGACAGTCAGTTTCGTAAATCTTTAAGAACTTAGTATTTCGAGATCCACAGTCTCAAACGTGTGCCGAGCATGCCAAACATCACAAATTACCTTTCTCCACGGACAACGGAATGGCTGACGGCCTTCATTTAACGACTGACAGCAGCGACGTTCGCCTAGAGTTTTCAGAGTTAACAGACAAGCAACACTGTGTGAAATAGCCTCAGAAATCAATTTGGGATGTACGACAAGCGTGTCCTCTGGGACAATGCTGCGAAATTTGATGTTAATGGTCTATGCTAGCAACGACCTACGCGAGTGTCTTTTCTGACAGCACGACATCTCCTGTAGCACCTCTCTGGGCTCGTGATCACATCGGTTGGACACTACAGTGGGCTGATAAGACGAGTCCCGCATTCACTTGGTAAGAGTTGGTGACAGAGTATAGCCTAGGGCCCACGAAGTCATGGACGCAAATTATCAACAAGGCATTGTGCGTGCTGTTCAAGATGGTTCAAATGGCTCCGAGCACTATGGGACTTAACTTCTGATGTCATCAGTACCCTAGAACTTGGAACTACTTAAACCTAACTAACCTAAGGACACCACACACATCCATGCCCGAGGCAGGATTCGAACCTGCGACCAGCCTCGACCAGTCAGTACTAGCAGAGAACACTGAGTTAGCAGTGACGTGTGATCCATATCAATTGCTTACATGGACCTTGTAAGCAGCAAACCGTCTGTCACTGCGTACACAGTCATTGTGGATGTGGGACTACCCTGCAAACATTACTCCGCCTGATAGGTGCGCTGACGTCATCGCTTGCAGAACACGACCGTAACGACATGTGTTGTCAGTCTGTACGATTATATAGTAGATTAGACACATGACGGGGAAATATCAGTTTGTTGCTTTAATTTTGGACACCAGTTTATTTGCTAGTATGTGAGGTCCTATTTGTTTAGCAGCAATAATTTCTGCCCATAATTTAATTGAAAACTGGCTCTGAAAAATGGTTCAAATGGCTCTGAGCACTATGGGACTCAACTGCTGAGGTCATTAGTCCCCTAGAACTTAGAACTAGTCAAACCTAACTAACCTAAGGACATCACAAACATCCATGCCCGAGGCAGGATTCGAACCTGCGACCGTAGCGGCGTTGCGGTTCCAGACTGCAGCGCCTTTAACCACACGGCCACTTCGGCCGGCAAAACTGGCTCTGATTTCTTGCTTCTTTAAAGTTGGTTTCGATGCCTCGCTTCTTTATTTGCATATGGGTTTGTATCAGCCCACACGTGTTGCTTATGAAAATTGGCAGTCCAGTCTTTCTTGAAACCAGCCTCGTCTGTTCAAATGGTTCAAATGGCTCTGAGCACTATGGGACTCAACTGCTGTGGTCATAAGTCCCCTAGAACTTAGAACTACTTAAACCTAACTAACCTAAGGACAGCACACAACACCCAGCCATCACGAGGCAGAGAAAATCCCTGACCCCGCCGGGAATCGAACCCGGGAACCCGGGCGTGGGAAGCGAGAACGCTACCGCACGACCACGAGATGCGGGCTGCCTCGTCTGTGTACAGTGTCTTTGTTCTGAAAGGTTGGTCTTCCGTTTCGGATACTCTATGGACTGAGGTACTTTGATGTACTTATTGGTGTACCTGTAGAAAGGTTCTGTGTTTGTACATTGGTAGATTTATTTATTTATATTCAAAGAGGAGATTATGCACGTGCATTATATTTCGAATGTTTGTGTGTTCAATCGGATTAACCTTGCTTAACAAATAAATGGTTTGAATGTAGTACTTACAGGAAACCCACGTTTCTTATGTTATGATCCCATCAAATCCTTAATACAAATTAAATAGAACTGAAATAAAAGTAGATGAATTTAAATAGCAATTTTTTAGTATGGCGACCCAACCAACTACAGACAGTCCAGAAAGACACACTTAAAAGAAAGAGTGCCATAATCAAATTTTACGCAGCTGACTCTGTGAGGACACTCTCTATATATTGCGAGGACACACAGCAGGCACGTTTTACTCGCTGGTACTGCCAGAATATATTCTTTCCTTTATTAAAACAAGTTTTAATACGTTTTAGAGCTCATGCTTCCTGGACATTTTTGACTTGTTTTGGTACACAGTATAATGTCTAAAAACATGGAATACATTTTTTTAACAGACTGTTTTGCTGGTTAGTCGAATGCCTTTACTTTTTTATCTGGGAACGCTGTATTTTTTGTGATGATTGTTGTGGATTGACATTAAGGTTTGTAAGACCTCCGTAAACTATTTGTAAAGCCTTGGAGGTTCAGTGGTACCCTCATCTGAACTGCGTAACCAGATTTCTTGCATAGCTTGAACACTGAAGTCAGTAACTTTAAATTCGTTTTGTTGTAGGATACCTGATAATAGATGCTTGCCATAAAAAAGTGATGTACAGTAGGTTGTAATGCGCAACTGAGACTGTATACCAGCTACTAAATTCTGGCCACTTCCTATCGCTCCACTCCATTTTGCTTCCATTTTATCAATATTCATGCACTTTCTAACGCAGTGACTACTTTCGAATAACTATTTCCAAAGTAAAAAGTCCTGCTATTAGCCACTGTATACCTCGACTAAAATTGTGCTATCTGTATATCATTGAACACTATAGAACTGAAAGTAGCCCACTTCTATAGTCCTTTCCACCCTGAGAGAATTTTTTTTACATTAATATGAAAATGCCATTTCCCATGCATTATGACCTTTGGAATCAGGTAAAAATACTGAAAAAGTTCTCAGGGCGAAAGTTTTTTGCCGACAGCAGTGACCGAGCGGTTCTAGGCATTTCAGTCTGCAACTGCGCGACCACTATGGTCGCAGATTCGAATCCGGCCTCGGGCATGGATGCGTGTGATGTCCTTAGGTTAGTTAGGTTTAAGTAGTTCTAAGTTCTAGGGGATGACCTCAGACGTTGTCCCGTAGTGCTCAGATCCATTTGAACCATTTTACAGTTTTTTCAAAACGTCGATCGTATCAGTTAGGTTTTATACCAGTCCAAATAATGTGTTGTGCTGTTCAAGAATTGCTTTTATTTATTTTTCTTTCAAGGACTTTGGATACAATTTATGACAAGAGTGGTAAAAAAACCATATGTATGTTGCAAAATAACCTACTCTCACACAATACACAAACACACACAAATAGAGAAACACACACACACACACACACACAAAACACACATTTTTTGGATATGGAACAAACGAAAGCAGTTTTCTTCCTTGGACATGCACACATGATGCAACGTGACTTGGCTGAAAATCGTCGTCATTATCGTCACTGGAGAGATCACATAAATCGGAATCCTGCAAAATAAGTGGTATTATTTCCTCATCTGTTAAGCCTAAAAGACAAAAAGGATACTTTATTTGTACATAAAAAGCAAAAGCAGTACTATTTGTTCATAGATGTTAGTGCGAGTATTTGCTGTACTGTCCACATGTGACAGAGAGGTTAGCGTCAAAAGTTGGCATCATTGACGCCTTAGACGCACGATCGTGCTACTCCAAATACAAACATTTATAAAATCGAACTGGCACTTCTGGCAATTGTTTAGACACCTTATATACTTTAAGTGAAACATTCTCAGTCAAAAACCATGCAGCATTGCCTTAAATGAATGAGATTGAGGAAAGTGTATTGTATTTATCTCCCGGACGCAAGTCGTCTACAACACATTATGAAACGAAACAGCTTCCAAACACTAGCCGGGAGCCCGCCCAGTCATCGCAGTCTGGACTGACACAGAAAAGTGATGTATTTGAGGCGCGGCAAACTTGAAACCAAACCAGTACGACCGTGCGGTGGACAGGGTGGACAGGGATAAAATGATGTTGCGGTTACTGAAACTAGACTGTTTCATATCAATGTGTAATTTTACGTTAGTAATCCTACATAGCACTGAAAAGAACTGAGAGATATAAGTATCTTGAAGTAATCGTGTTGTTAAGACGGAGCTCCTGCTTACGAAAATTAGGAAGATAACTGCGCCTCTGTCCTCTTTCTCCCCTAGCAAGCCTCCGACAACACGATGTCCATCACGGAGGGCCTTCAAAGGCAGTCAGCGGGGATGCTGACAGCGGCTGCCACAGCGACAGCCGGACAGGAAAGGGACGAGTAGGAGCGAGCGTGGGAGGGACGGAGGGAGGGAGTGAGGCGAGGCGAACAAAGCGACCGACGAGCGGCGCGCGGCGTGTGCCTGCGCTCCCCAGCGCCGCTCGCCCGCCACCTGTCACCGCCAGTGCGGCGCTGCGGAAGCGGCCCCTGCTCCGCGGCGCGACGCTACCCGCCACACAGGTCCAGCTCTCAACAACCCATCCGCAGACATATCGCATTTCCTGGTAGTCTCGCGTCCCTAAACGGAAGATGACAGTCCAGCTGCTGCTGTGGTGGCGCCGCAATGTAGTTTGTAAACAAACACTATATGTTTCCTTCAAACTCGATTTTCAATTTTCGGAGGAGATAATCACGAATGTGCGCTGCATTTTACGTTAATTTCCCCAGTAGTCACAATTAGGTGGTGATAAGTTAGGCTTTAAAAGGTAAGGGACCCAGAGAGGGTTATCTAGTGTTGTGATTTATAATAAATCGTCTAGTGACATTAATGTGACAACCTGTCAAAACCCTGAATATCCACCTTTTGCAGCAGAGACCACTACGAGACGTGCAGAAAGAGAATTAATGATGTTCTGTGTGGTACCGAGAGGGATGTGCAGCCATGCCGACTCCAGCTACGCTAGATATCTCAGTTGAGGATCCATTAAGCAGGCAGCTCGATCGAGGTTGAATTTAAACCCGGGGAGTTTGCTGGCTAGGTGAGTACGGTCACCCTGGTGCTCTTCGCCCACTCACGTACACTGCAAGCTGTGTAACACATTGCACTGTCCTGTTGGTAGATACCATCGCCCTGAGTCCGCGGCTCGCGTTGCTTCCTCTGCATCACAGTGTCCCGGGTTCGATTCCCGCCTGGGTTGGGTATTATCTCTGCCAGGGAACTGGATGTTTGTGTTGTCCTCATCATTACATCATCATCATTCGTGACAGTGGCTCGATTGGATTGAGTGAAAACTTGGACTTTGTAAAAATTGGGACTTTGTACGGGCGCTGATGACTGAGCAGTTGAGCGCCTCACAAACCAAACATCATTATGATCAACACTCTGAGGAAAAACACTCGTCAAGTAGTGCTGGAAGATAGTTACAAACTTTTGCAGATCCGTCGTGCCTTGTAGAATGACAAGATATTCCAGGGATTCCCCCTGGACCCTCCAACGGTTGTTGTTTCAGACGTCTCACGCTGTAAATGCTAACGGGCGTCTGTGCAGTGGAGCATAAAATGTGATTCGTCTGAAAAGGTCACCTGTCGCTACTTAGCGGACGTCCAGATGCGGTACTGGCGTGCTAATTCCAGCCTTCATAGCCGATGAGCAGCGAACAGCATCGGTGTATTGTGGAGGCACCTGGAAACCTATCTAATGCATGACGCGATTTATTCAACTGATGTTAATGGAATGTTACAAAAGAAAGTAATGTCTCTATTTTATACGTCATGTTGTCGAGTCTGATAATATTTTGTGAAAAATGTTGTAAATCGCGAACAGTACTATATTTCCATACGTTCCACGAAAGCATGGAATACACTAGAGCAATGTTGCTCGCCCCTGTTGGTTCTCTGTTTATCACCTGTTGGTTTTTTCTCGCCTGTGGGTCCATGTATGTATAACTCGCTGTCTGTACTTCAACGTTACAATACATTGTTAACTGAAAGTGTGTTTCCTTTCAAAAATATATCTCCCTCCACTAGAAATTTACTAAAGATAATAGTAATATTGCTGTCGATTTCTTCGACACTTTCGGTGGTGCTGAGTCCACCATTACGGCTACTAAAAATGTTTCTGTGTTTCCGAACTTCACTCTCAAAGGAAAATAATTGTAGGTGCTTTTATGAATTTTTACAGTCACTTTTCAATATTAAAGGTAGTTAATATTTTGGATTACGAAACTTATTCAGAGATTTAACTGAAACCTGGTAATTAAGGAAGGCAGAATTGGGTTACTTCTTTGGACGGGGCCCGAATCAATTACTGTTGGTTTGCCTTGCAATTTCACTCATTTATTTTCATAAATAATTTTCGAAAACAAGCCAGTGTGGTCGCAATCACAATTTTAAGGGGGCCACACCGCGGTTCAGGTCGAAAAAAATTATATATATATATATAATGACTTTTGAACACTATTAAGGTAAATACATTTTCTCTGTCAAAATTTTTCATTTGCTAATAATGCCTATCAGTAGTTAGTGACTTCAGTAGTTAGAATTTTTATTTAGCTGGCAGTATTGGCGCCCACGGTGTTGCAGTAGTTCGAGTAACGAACATTTTTGTGAGGTAAGTGATTGATGAAAGGTATAGGTTATTGTAGGTCAGGGCCATTATTTTGTAGGGATTACTGAAAGTCAGATTGCGTTGCGCTAAAAATATTGTGTGTCCGTTTATTGATGATCTGAATAAGTAAAGAGAGAAATGTCTGTGCACGTTCAGTTTTGCTCAGCTGTTTGAAAATCAAATAATGTAGGGGGTTTATCAGCACAATCATTCATAAATTTTGCTAGGGGAGGTTACATAAAGTCACAGGCGAATCTTGACATTTCACAATGTTGGAGGTTTCTACGCGAATTTTAGTGCACTAAACTTAAACATGCAGGATCCGTTTTCGAAGAGATCGTGCACCCTCGTGACGACTGCCCTTCGATCCGGCCGTCCACACGCGCCGCCAGCGGTCTCGGCGTGTTGTCGCTCCTGCGTCCCCAACCGAACCCCACACTCACATCGCCGGAAGAAGCACGAGCTCGCTCCAAAGATAGGGCCACAGTTATGACATATCGATAACCGCTGCTGCTGCCACTAGCGGACAGGCAACACGTACGAAACCATGTGGCGCCAATGAACATGAGAAGAAGACAAGCAACGCAACCATGCATATTAAACAATACGGTCTGGCAGAAAGCTACATGCAGCACCAACGCCAGCTGCAGCACGGGTCATTAACACCACAAGGCTTAACTGGGGCTCATTAACATCGCTAGGCTTAGCTAGGGCTTCACCTCCAGTTTAAAATAGTTTCATTTAATTCAAAGGATTAAAAGTTAACTCATTTCTTAAAGAGATAAAGTTAATGAAATTGTTTGCAATTATTTCAGAAAATGTGCTGGTGTTTGTACCATTCTTTCTTTCTGTGTAACATTAGGTTAATTTGCTGGGGAAAGCAATCATTCCGTGCTGTATATTATCGCTGGGTTAGCTGCAGGTTACGTTACATTGCCATTCATTGAAAGAGAGCTTAACATTTCCGTTAATAATAAATAACTTTTTGACTGCATATTGAGACTAAGGTGCGGTACGTATATTTAACACGCATTTACTCGCGCTCAAAATATACGTGGCGTTCCCAAAAACAGTATTCAAAATTTAAACTGCTACGTTGCATTATCATCGCTGTAGGTTGCGACTGACGCCTGCGCGCGTATTTCAAACCGCACGAAGCAGTCTGCACTGACTTACACGAAATAACTAAATTAATTCAGCACAACAACAGAAAGGAGGTAGTCGTACAGCATGAACCAGCGCCTACTGCGGAGGCCCATACGCAGCAATGTTCGCTGAATGGTCGTTGGGGAGACACTGTTGGTAGCCCCGTGGTTCACACGTCTGTTCGCCCATACATCTCTCATCGTTCACACCTGTCATCTATGGCCCGTGGTTCATCACGGTTGCTTCTGAGTCGGTTTTGGACAGCGCCATTTTGCCATGCGCGATGTACTTTAACCAAGGCGGCACGCGAACAGTTTACATACTTAGCAGTTTCAGAAATTCTTCCAGTCTTTGCCCGAAAGTCTATAGTCATGCCCGTTTGGCCGTCACATACATCGCTTCTTTTCCGCGTTAACATAACGGCTGCTCTGTTTTCCGCCTCCCCACGACGCGCCTTTACTCCCTCCACGGCCAGTGCTGGCACAGGACGTGTGCGAGTGGTATTGGATGTCGACGTCGAACATAGGGGATGTCGGATTAATGTGACTGCAACGATGTACCGTGTAGAATCAAGACTTCAAAAAAATAAAATAAAAAAAATATAAAAAATTACATAAATATTTTCAATCTGGAAAAAGAGCTCAACAATGTAAAAGGTGCAAAATGTCCCAAATTCTGAGAAAATAGTATTAATTTAAGGGAAAATTGGACACGTACAAGAAATAAAAAGGAGGTATAAGAATTGAAGACCATCAAAGAAGCGTTCGGATTAAATAGCGTGTAACACAGGGATTCGGCCTTTCACCCCTGCTGTTCAAACTGTTCCTCGAAAAACGAATAAAAAAAGAAAAAGACGTGTTCCGGACTGGGAGTAAAATTCAGGGAGGAAGGATATCAATAGTAAGGTTTGCTGACGCGAATACTATTCACTGTGTAAGTGAGGAAGAACGGTGGGAAGTGCTGAGTAGAACGGGCAGTACAATGAGCGGGGACAATTGACTGAGCGTAAACACAAGAATGACGAAGGATATGAGGAGCAGCAGAAATAACGTTAACGATAAACCTAAAATAGAAACTGATGATCGCAAAGTAGACAAAGTTACGGAGTTTTGCTAGCTTTGAAGCAAAATAAACCATGATACGAAGGAAAGAGGACGTGAAATGCGGACTAGCTAAGGCGAAGGATGTATTCCTGACCAAAAGAGGCCTACTAGCAACAAACACCGGTCGGTTTGATGAAGAAGTTAATAAGACTATATATTTGCAGCATAGAATTGTATGATAGCTAACCATGGACTGTGGAAAAACCAGAAAACAAGACAGCCTAATCATTTGAGGTGTGGTGCTACATAAAGTGTAATGTGTGATGCACTAAAAACAATTTTGTCGTAGGTGACGTGTTTAAAAGCATAATGAATGATGTAATATTTTCTTGCTCTGTCTCACGACTTATGGCAGTGAGGCACGTCGCTTTAGCTGTAAATCACGAACTCATAAAGCGCGAAGTTGAAGGTTTGAGAAAGCGCCGAAAGAGAATGAGCTGTAGACGGGTCGATTGACTGCATCACCGGACAGACGTGATAATTCATCGTTATATTTCATCTCGCAATTAATATTCACCATAATGGTGTTAGAATTAATGACTTAGTTGTTCGAAATGTACACCAAGTGAAAATGAACTGAATTAAAATAATTGTTACCGTACGCTATGTTAACCACCTAAAATAAAAACAACGACAGAGAGAGTGATGTAGAGTGACCGATCCTGGTTGTACAGGGTGATTCCTTGATGGACTTACGAACTTGCAGGAATGATTGAGGACGGTAAATGTATCAGTTTGAGGTAAGAGACCCTGGTCTGCAAACAGGGTCTGGAAACGTCTGAGTCGACAATTCTAAGCGAAAATCATTCTGTTCTCTGACAGTGGCGCTCTTTGCTGCAAGACCTTTGCTTTCCATATTCTGGGATGAGGTGTCGATAGCACCACATGGCCATCGCGAGGTTAGTAATGGAGTGACAGATTTAAGTTTGATATTGACATCGGTCGCGTGGAGGTGTGGTGGAACGTGCGCTTCCGCTGAGCTACAGCTCCGGTAGCAATGTAGGGCGGCCAGCGGCAGCCGCTCAGCCCCACTTTCGCTTGGATCCGCTACGCTATGGCACCTTCGTCGTGCTTCACCCTTTTCGACATTTAGATGGTGGGTCTCTGTTTCTTGCTTTGTTATTTGTAATGTCTTCGTACGATTAGCGAAATGCAAGTAAATCTTCTGTTTGTTGTGTTAACTTGTTCTCTAATGATTTCTGCTGCTGTTCAGCTCTCCTATGAGGACAGTTGCCACACCATTCTGTAGCACACCACTCCTTGCCATTCCGTACGAGGTCGTACACAACAACTCCTGTCGACGAGTACTTCTTAGCTACATGTGGCTGTCTTCAAGTCTTCACATTGCTTTCTTCCTCTTCTGTCATCTTTTTGCTCTTCTGATCTTTATGTTCTACTTTCCACAGTTGTTACTTTTGGAACTTCCTTTGTTTGTTTTCTCTATGATATTTTTGGTTGGTTGGTTTGGGGAAGGAGACCAGACAGCGAGGTCATCGGTCTCATCGGATTAGGGAAGGACGGGGAAGGAAGTCGGCCGTGCCCTTTGAAAGGATCCATCCCGGCATTTGCCTGGAGCGATTAAGGGAAATCACGGAAAACCTAAATCAGGATGGCCGGACGGGGGATTGAACCGTCGTCCTCCCGAATGCGAGTCCAGTGTCTAATCACTGCGCCACCTCGCTCGGTATATGATATTTTTGCTTTTCGCTGATTGTAAAATGGTTTAAATGGCTCTGAGCACTATGTGACTTAACATCTCAGGTCATCAGTTCCCTATAACTTAGAACTACTTAAACCTAACTAACCTAAGGACATCACACACATCCATGCCCGAGGCAGGATTCGAACCTGCGACCGTAGCAGTCACGCGGTTCCGGACTAAAGCGCCTAGAAGCACTCGGCCACAAAGGCTCGCGCGCTGACTGTGCATTACGTATTAGATAATGACTACTCCGCCATAACTACCTACTGCGCTGCCTGTAGTTGACCAAACTCATTTTATTCATAGTCAACAAACGGCACAACTTCTTAAAGTGATGAATTGCTTATGAGGGCGCAGATGGCTTCATACAATACACCAGACGCAACGACAGCGCTACCTCTTGCACAACCTTCATATGTACCACCATTTCTTGAGTTTGACAAGGTGAAGGAAGACTTGATAGGAAACCTCGTACAAGTCAACGTGCACATCTTAGCGCATCTCATACAGGGTACTGACCAACATTCTCATTTCTTGGGCACAGCGGAGATGTTTTTATTAGGCTTTGCACCAAACATTTTCCTAGATCCCGCCCTGATCTAGTAGCATAGGAAGACTTTACATAATACAAAGTATTATGAGGACAGGGTACATGTGGTGGGCGCCCGTTACCAGTTTCTTTGCCGGCCGCGGTGGTCTAGTGGTTCTAGGCGCGCAGTCCGGAACCGCGGGACTGCTACGGTCGCAGGTTCGAATCCTGCCTCGGGCATGGATGTGTGTGATGTCCTTAGGTTAGTTAGGTTTAAGTAGTTCTAAGTTCTAGGGGACTCATGACCGCAGCAGTTGAGTCCCATAGTGCTCAGAGCCATTTGAACCATTTTGAACCAGTTTCTTTTGTTGCCTAAACAACAATGACAGTGGGTGACCGAATTGCAGGGCCTTACTAGACAATATAGATTCATATGTGACTGATACAAATATTACAGTCACACAGTGATTCGCGGTGCTAACACACACATTGTAGCTGGCTCTCGAATTCGGTAACAGATTCTTAAATGTTTGCCCGCATCTCGTGGTCGTGCGGTAGCGTTCTCGCTTCCGACGCCCTGTCCTTAGGTTAGTTAGGTTTAAGTAGTTCTAAGTTCTAGGGGACTTAGACCACAGCAGTTGAGTCCCATAGTGCTCAGAGCCATTTGAACCATTTTTTTTCTTAAATGTTTGGACCCATTCTTGCAACAGGTCCTGCAGATTCTCTACTGTCGAGATTCCAGCGAAAGTTCAGAAGACAGTTTTGTAGATAGTACCGACAAACAGGCCTTGCAACCGGCTCGCAAACAGCGGCCCATCCGACCACAGCTGCAGCGCTCACGTCAACACACGAGATGGCCAGTACAACGTGTGAAGTCTTGCTCTCGGTGTAATACGGCACACGCTCGCCGATCTTTTTTGCGGTAAAGGGGGCCCTGTACAGTCTGCGTGCTTACAGAAACATAAAGCACCCCTTCTGCTACAAAGCACCCCTTTTGCTACTCCTTCGTGGAAGTCTAAGTCACAAACAGTGCTTAATGTGTTCCCAAGGCCACATAGTGATGTTAGTGCAAAACAACAGTGCAACAGCCGTTCAGGCTCCCAACTCATCTGCAGTGCTAAGTGAGGAAACAAAGTTTTCGTGTCTCTCGCTATTGCTGGACAATCAATATGTTCGCAAGCGGGCACTGCAAATTCAGTGACTTTGTTCCGCTGTAGCACATACGAAATGCTTGTGCAAATCACGGTATATGCTGATGGCGTATGACGGGAAAGATATTCCACTCATAAACACCTGAAGCCTTCCTGCAACTTTGCAAAATTCGACGAAGATACTGACGTTTACAGTGCTTTCCTCCCGAGATAGTGGTAATACACACATCAAAAAAGTTTTGCATCACCCCGGTTCCCAGACCTCCTGAAGATGGACGTTGACTATTGCTATTGTATCACAGACACAGTCCTTTGACTGTTCAGAGATGTCACTAAAACCTCCCAAAGATACAAACAACCACGCATGAGCAGCGCCTATTAGACGGAGGGTGCCCGACTGCCGATCAGTTCCAGTTATTCCACCAGGAAGGAGGTAGACTGCTCGTGTTGTCTGTAGTTCAACCATGCCTAGATGGTCAATACCGCGGTTCAATTGGGTCCGCATTGTTACTTTGTGACAGGAAGGGCTCTCAACAAGGGAAGTGTCCAGGCATCTTGGAGAACCAACGCTATGTCTTTTGGACATGGAGGAGATACACAGAGACAGGAATTGTCAATGACATGCCTCGCTCAGGCCGCCCAAGGGCTACTACTGCAGTGGATGACCGCTACCTACGGATCATGGCTCGGATAGACCCTGACAGCAACGCCACCATGTTGAATAATGCTTTTCGTGCAGCCACAGGGCGTCGTGCTGTGACTCAAACTGTGCGCAATAGGCTGCATGATGCGTAACTTCACTCCCAACATCCATGGCGAGGTCCATCTTTGCAACCACGACACCATGCAGCGCGGTACAGATGGTCCCAACAACATGCCGAATGGACCCCTCAGGATTGGCATCACGTTCACTTATAAGTGTCGCATATGCCTTCAACCAGACAATCGTCGGAGACGTGTTTGCAGGCCACCCGTTCAGGCTGAACGCCTTAGACACACTGTCCAGCGAGTGCATCAAGGTGGATGTTCCCTTCTGTTTTGGGGTGGCATTATGTGGGGCCAACGTATGCCGCTGGTGATCATGGAACGCGCCATAACGGCTATACGATATGTGAATGCCATCCTCCGACCATATCGGCAACATACTGGCGAGGTATTCGTCTTCATGGACGACAGTTCACGCCCCTATCGTGAACATCTTTGGAATGACTTCCCTTAGGATAATGACATCGCTCGACTACAGTGGCCATCATGTTCTCCCGTCGAACATGCCTTGGATAGATTGGAAAGGGCTGTTTATGGACTAAGTGACCCGCCAACCACTCTGAGGGATCTACGCCGAATCGCTGTTGAGGAGTGGAACATTCCGGCTAAACAGTGCTTTGATGAACTTGAGTATAGTACGCCAAAACGAATACAGGGATGCATCAGTGCAAGAGGACGTGATACTGGGTGTTAGAGGAAACAGTGTGTACAGAAATCGGGACCACCACCTCTGTAGGTCTCGCCGTATGGTGGTACAACATGCAATGTGTGGTTTTCATGAGCGATGAAAAGGGCGGAAATGATGTTTATATCTCTATTCAAATTTTCTGTACAGGTTCTGGAACTTTCGGAACCGAGGTGATGCAAAACTTTCTTTGTTGTGTGTATTTTTGGTCTACATTCTTTTGAATTGTTTGGGTACAGGATCTAGGACCATTTAATTTCTGTTTCTTTCTTTGATCCTTGGGAGAGTGTTGCTAAGTTATGTGCAAAATTTCAGGATTTGTTTTCTGAGGCTTTTAGGCAAAGACAATAATTTTGTTGTAATATCAAAATGAAGACGAATGCATAGGTACTTTATTAGAGATCGTACTATTCCTCAGGCTCTTTGAGAACAGTTGGCTTAGAAACTTACTGCTTGGGAAGTCAGTGGGATCATAGCACTCATTACTGCTAGTTAGTAGGTATCCCGTCTTGCTATTCTAAAGAAGCCATTTGACAGACACTGGTTCAGCGCAGATTTTTTTTTTTAAACTTAATCCTCAAACAGACATTGACAGTTATCCTTTGTCGCACCGGGTAAAATTGGTAGATAACTGGGGTACCATTCGTTATTTTCGAGAATGGATTTGTGCGATATGTACTGTTGAATCCCCCTGGATGAGCAGTCGCAAGTGATCTTTGTTCTTAACTCTCATCTGGCTCTCTTCAAGCTTTTGAGATTGCTATTTGGCAGTGCTTCCGCACCGGCCATATTTCAATGCTTTCTGGAGCAGCTGACTGCAAAAGTTCCTTTTTACTTGAATTATTTAGATGACATTATTCTCTCAGGCCCCACTCCTGTATAACACATTAGCAACCTCCCCATTCTGTTTCAAGTGTTGTCTGAAGCTGGTGTGAAACTTATGGTGAGAAATGTGTGTTGTCTGAAACTGTTAGGAGAGAATCACATGATGCGGCTCTCCAATTCCCAACAACCATTGCGTGCACCATGTAGTACACCATAATACCATGGATTCCGTTGCAGATCGTCTTCTCATGTAAAATGTGTGTTGTTTCCGGAAAGAACTCGGATCTGTTTGTTCCTTGGTAGTCTTAGATAACGAGTTTGAGGTAACCCGGTAACGTGGGACGTCTCCAACACTGCCCGACATATGTAACATGGTGGTGGTGGAGTGGTGCTCCGGGGTGGCTTTGCATGGGACCACCGTAGACCTCTTATGGTTGCTGAGGGGAATCTCGCTTTCTACAGTACACGGACGAGATTTTGTAAGCAAATTTGGGACCGTATGATCTTTAGACAATTTCGTCTCGATGGATGGTAACTCGCGTACTCATTGTGCTGATCACATGAAGATGTTCCTTCTGCATGCTGGGGTCACGAGAATGGAGTATCCTGCCTGTTCCCCGAACTTGAAACCAATTGAACACGTGTGGGATTCGTTGAAAGGAGCTGTTTTCGGATGCCGACAACGACGATGAACTCTGCATGACTTACACAAAAAAAGCCGTTGAATAGTTGGACAGTGTGTACCTTGGCTGCTTCATGATCTCAACTATGGTATGCCAGGAATTATTCAAGTCCGCGTCCGAACAATGGGACGTTCCACCACGTATTGACGTTGCTCAGATGTACTGTGAGAAAAGAGTGGTAAAGACAAAATTGCACTGCAAACCTCACACATAATACCTAAAGAACTTGCCATGAATTGGAAGAGTTGGAAATTTGCATACACACTGTAATAAAAGTGGTTATGGTCAGATAAATGTACTAACCGAAATTCGATAATATAAAATGACCATTTCCCAAGATGAAGATGCAAAACTCAGAAATCCATTACCACACAGCTATAAACGTACAAACGCCAACATACATAAAATGTTGATATTGTTGTCTTCAGTCCTGAGACTGGTTTGATGCAGCTCTCCATGCTACTCTATCCTCTGCAAGCTTCTTCATCTCCCAGTACTTACTGCAACCTACATCCTTCTGAATCTGCTTAGTGTATTCATCTCTTGGTCTCCCTCTACAATTTTTACCCTCCACGCTGCCCTCCAATACTAAATTGGTGATCCCTTGATGCCTCAGAATATGTCCTACCAACTGGTCCCTTCTTCTTGTCGTGCCACAAGCTCCTCTTCTCCCCAGTTCTATTCAATACCTCCTCATTAGTTATGTGATCTACCCATCTAATCTTCAGCATTCTTCTGTAGCACCACATTTCGAAAGCTTCTATTCTCTTCTTGTCCAAACTATTTATCGTCCATGTTTCACTTCCATACATGGCTACACTCCACACAAATACTTTCAGAAACATCTTCCTGACACTTAAACCTATACTCGATATTAACAAATTTCTTTTTTTCAGAAATGCTTTCCTTGCCATTGCCAGTCTACATTTTATATCCTCTCTACTTCGACCATCATCAGTTATTTTGCTCCCCAAATAGCAAAACTCCTTTACTACTTTAACTGTCTCATTTCCTAATCTAATTCCTTTAGCATCACCCGACTTAATTCGGCTACATTTCGTTATCGTCGTTTTGCTTTTGTTGATGTTCATCTTATACCCTCTTTTCAAGACACTGTCCATTCCATTCAACTGTTCTTCCAAGTCCTTTGCTGTCTCTGACAGAATTACAATGTCATCGGCAAACCTCAAAGTTTTTACTTCTTCTCCATGAATTTTAATACCTACTCTGAATTTTTCTTTTGTTTCCTTTACTGCTTGCTCAATATACAGATTGAATAACATCGGGGACAGGCTACAACCCTGTCTCACTCCCTTCCCAACCACTACTTCCCTTTCATGCCCCTCGACTCTTATAACTGCCATCTGGTTTCTGTACAAATTGTAAATATCCTTTCGCTCCCTGTATTTTACCCCTGCCACCTTCAGAATTTGAAAGAGAGTATTCCAGTTAACATTGTCAAAAGCTTTCTCTAAGTCTACAAATGCTAGAAACGTAGGTTTGCCTTTTCTTAATCTTTCTTCTAAGATAAGTTGTAAGGTCAGTATTGCCTCACGTGTTCCAACATTTCTACGGAATCCAAACTGATCTTCCCCGAGGTCGGCTTCTACCAGTTTTTCATTCGTCTGTAAAGAATTCGCGTTAGTATTTTGCAGCTGTGACTTATTAAACTGATAGTTCGGTAATTTTCACATCTGTCAACACCTGCTTTCTTTGGGATTGGAGTTATTATATTCTTCTTGTAGTCTGAGGGTATTTCGCCTGTCTCGTACATCTTGCTCACCAGATGGTAGAGTTTTGTCAGGACTGGCTCTCCCAAGGCCGTCAGTAGTTCCAACGGCACGTTGTCTACTCCCGAGGCCTTGTTTCGACTCAGGTCTTTCAGTGCTCTGTCAAACTCTTCACGCAGTATCATATCTCCCATTTCATCTTCATCTACATCCTCTTCCATTTCCATAATATTTTCCTCAAGTACATCGCCCTTGTATAGACCCTCTATATACTCCTTCCACCTTTCTGCTTTCCTCTCTTTGCTTAGAACAGGGTTTCCATTGATATTCATACAAGTGGCTCTCTTTTCTCCAAAGGTCTTTTTAATTTTCCTGTAGGCTGTATCTATCTTACCACTAGTGAGATAAGCCTCTACATTCTTACAATATTTAACGCAATTATTTTGTTTGCTACATGTTGTTAGAGGTAAATCTTTGGCTTGAGCAGTTCGTAGTACGAGTTTGAAGCGCAAGGATGGAGGATGGAGTACAAGTTATATGTTGTGCGGCGGCGGGTTAAATTTTACGATTGTTTGTTGTATATAGTTCGCCATCTTTCTAACGTTAGACTGGTAACTAATTTTGTGGTCAGCCAGAAAGCGAAGGAAAACATACTCACCTTAGTTTTTAGTCTGCACGCGCACGGGTTTCCGGTGTTCGATTCCCGGCGGGGTTAGGGATTTTCTCTTCCTCGTGATGACTGGGTGTTGTTTGCTGTCCTTAGGTTAGTTAGGTTTGAGTAGTTCTAAGTTCTAGGGGAGTGATGACCATAGATGTTAAGTCCCATAGTGCTCAGAGCCATTTTTTTAGTCTGCACTTCCAGCCCACTGAAAGAAACGTTTCTATTCTCCTTCTACTTAGCGGGATCAGAACTATGATTTTAAATGAAAGTGTAAAGTTCTAGTTCATATATATATTGAGTAAAGTCTCTCACAGACAACACTTCGAAATTAACTATAATACCTTTCTATAATAAATGGCACAACTAGCAGTTCAGAGGCGACCTCTGGAATACGTTCCTACCAGATTGTCTTTCGCCCTGAGTAATAATACTCAGTAGAATGTTTGCAATCAATGCTCGCCACAAAAGTGGAAATAATAGTCACCACTTGTCAGTCGGATTTCAAATTGTCACGGACGGCACACTAACAGTTACTTTAGCAAATTCTAAGCGCTCCAGGACGGTGTACAGTCCTCGCGAGTTCACTATCGGTTTTTACCACAAATACGCGATTTGTCACAGTCATCCGAGACAGAGCGCGATCCGACGTTTAGCAGACGTGGATCTTACAGTGGCTGAGTGCGAAGTGAACCTGCCTCTAGGGCTGTATTTACAGGGTGTTTCCCGCAGCGGGAAATACACAGCATCATTGTAACCGCGACAGCACGGAAGAAGCGCCGGCTGTGCAATATGGAGGGTCATTTCTGACAGCGATGCCATCTAACACGGATAATGGCAGGAACCTTGAGATAGAGAATGGTGTCTTAGTCGAAAATGTCAATAATGCCTTGTATACAAGATTTGACAGACGACTTTCAGAGCCACCTTCTAAATCTTAGTAAAGATTCAGTTACGGTGCAGCTAGCCGTTTTTTCAGAGATGTAAACAATGGAGTTGAGGTAGAAGAGAAGCTCCTGGACTTAGGGGCGATGAAGAATGTTCTTACCAACGCTGAAGAATATGCCAAATAGAGGTTTATTATTTACTTTAATACAAACATCAACAAAAGTCTTGTACCCCTTTTATTTGGGAATTCACGGCACAGAAAACAAAAGCTGATTCTGAGGCATTGGTACATATAAATTTGCTGCGTTTACAGATCACCCAGTCAAAAACAAAAAATTGAATCTTCCATCTTAGCAGCTAACAGACTTGTTATAATCCGTACAATAGGCTTATTTCGGCCGTGTTGCCATTGACAACTACACTTTCGAATGTTACATTGGTAAATTTCATTTGCTTTCGCGGTATTTTCATATGGAGTCAGTTCTACATGCATACTACCGTCCAGCTGGGAGAGACGTACATATTGCATCAGTGTCAATTTTCGCTGTTTTGATGTAAAAGAAAGGCCCTTTTCGACAGCTCTCAGTAAGGTTGTATGTTTACAAAGTGGTTGTAGCTAGTCAGCGGTATTGTTTGGGCTATAGAGTTGTTTGTGTAATCTTTCGTTGTTTATTTTTTATCCTTTGTCATGTTCCATAATGTCAATCAAATATTTACGTAGGAAATCTGTCTCATCGTTTAAGATGTTGGGCGGATAATTTTTTATGTGCTGACCGTCACCATCCTCTTGTAACTCGGAGTCGAGCAACTAATTTTGAAATAAGTTAGTAATATGAGCGGCTCGTAATATTTTTACAGCACTTGGCACGTTGAGTTCGTGACACACTGCAGGGAGAGGTAGTAGCAGCTGTAGAACTAGAATAAACAGTTTTCGTAATATTCATTTTTTATTATTCTTCTTTGTTGTTAGTTGTTGGCTCATAGTCCATTCTGAAATGCAACCTTTTTTCAGTAGTCGAGAAGAGTCTCGGTTTTCTTTTTTGAAATAATAATATGAACTAAGTTTCCTTTAATTTACGTCTATGGTCACAAACTTTTTTTTGTTAACAAATTACCAGTTTCGGTCTTTAATGACCATCATCAGATCTGTTTCATAAAAAACAAAGTCCTAATGTACTGCAGCCATAGTGGCATCGTCAAATGTTAAATGCGGGAAAATAATATGAACACTGGTGGACTTTCTGTTGTTCAATAGATATATTTTCAGTGATTTCTCTTCACTATACAAATCAACATTAACCACGATGCTAACACAACACGATGAAGCAAAAGAAGCACTGTATCGTGTGTGAGATACAGAAGCGAGGGAGTATGCCGGGACTTACCCAAGTTCAGTGATAGTAGCGCCACGTCACCTCAACGCGTCTGCTCGTAGCGCACAAGTATTGCACCACAAGTAAGTATAAAATTAAAAGTCAAAATCTACGTTTAAAACTTTGTTACCATATATTTTATTGTAATAACGCCTCAAATATCAAGTCTTTATGTACCTAGATAGTCTCCGTGAAAATGCTGTTTTTAGAAAAAAATAAGTGGCGCTAAATAATAAAACTAGAAAGCCAGAATTTGGTTAGAAGGTGCCTATGAAGCTCATAAATAAGTGGCGCCAGTTTCAAAGCTAAAGATCGATGGTTACGACCGGAATCCACGTTTTTAGGAAAAATCGAAGGCGCTAAAAATTGGACTCAGAAACGTAGAAATTTGTTTTATGCTTCAGTTCGGCCTAAATATATTAACTGAGAGACCACGTTAAAATACCTCTTATAGTTTTTGAGTAATGAAGTGAAAACCAAATTTGTAACTAAAATAAGTGATTAAGTACCTGTAATTTTACTGACAGAAAATTTGGATTAAAGCAGATGATAAAACCTATTAAATAATAAATCTATACCAAATTTTAGAGTTGTAGTATCAATAACAGCCAATACAAGTTTTAGCAAAGGTATGGTTCAGAGGTAACAATCTACCGTTAGCTCCACTATAAAAATTCTAGAAGCCAAAGTTTTTATTCAAGCGAGCTGAAACTTTTTCAGTGCTTTCAAACAACTTACCTAAATACACGTATAAATTAACAAGATTCTGAATTAATTTATAACTATGTTATTAAAGATTATCTGTACGAGAAAGCTGTTTTCTGAGGCTGCTGCCGTGTATTAAGGCAGTAGACAACAGATGTTCCCTCGGTCGTCTACTGCGGCACCTATATACAGGGTGTTTCAAAAATGACCGGTATATTTGAAACGGCAATAAAAACTAAACGAGCAGCGATAGAAATACACCGTTTCTTGCAATATGCTTGGGACAACAGCACATTTTCAGGCGGACAAACTTTCGAAATTACAGTAGTTACAATTTTCAACAACAGATGGCGCTGCAAGTGATGTGAAAGATAGAGAAGACAACGCAGTCTGTGGGTGCGCCATTCTGTACGTCGTCTTTCTGCTGTAAGCGTGCGCTGTTCACAACGTGCAAGTGTGCTGTAGACAACATGGTTTATTCCTTAGAACAGAGGATTTTTCTGGTGTTGGAATTCCACCGCCTAGAACACAGTGTTGTTGCAACAAGACGAAGTTTTCAACGGAGGTTTAATGTAACCAAAGGACCGAAAAGCGATACAATAAAGGATCTGTTCGAAAAATTTCAACGGACTGGGAACGTGGCGGATGAACGTGCTGGAAAGGTAGGGCGACCGCGTACGGCAACCACAGAGGGCAACGCGCAGCTAGTGCAGCAGGTGATCCAACAGCGGCCTCGGGTTTCCGTTCGCCGTGTTGCAGCTGCGGTCCAAATGACGCCAACGTCCACGTATCGTCTCATGCGCCAGAGTTTACACCTCTATCCATACAAAATTCAAACGCGGCAACCCCTCAGCGCCGCTACCATTGCTGCACGAGAGACATTCACTAACGATATAGTGCACAGGATTGATGATGGCGATATGCATGTGGGCAGCATTTGGTTTACTGACGAAGCTTATTTTTACCTGGACGGCTTCGTCAATAAACAGAACTGGCGCATATGGGGAACCGAAAAGCCCCATGTTGCAGTCCCATCGTCCCTGCATCCTCAAAAAGTACTGGTCTGGGCCGCCATTTCTTCTAAAGGAATCATTGGCCCATTTTTCAGATCCGAAACGATTACTGCATCACGCTATCTGGACATTCTTCGTGAATTTGTGGCGGTACAAACTGCCTTAGACGACACTGCGAACACCTCGTGGTTTATGCAAGATGGTGCCCGGCCACATCGCACAGCCGACGTCTTTAATTTCCTGAATGAATATTTCGATGATCGTGTGATTGCTTTGGGCTACCGAAACATACAGGAGGCGGCGTGGATTGGCCTCCCTATTCGCCAGACATGAACCCCTGTGACTTCTTTCTGTAGGGACACTTGAAAGACCAGGTGTACCGCCAGAATCCAGAAACAGTTGAACAGCTGAAGCAGTACATCTCATCTGCATGTGAAGCCATTCCGCCAGACACGTTGTCAAAGGTTTCGGGTAATTTCATTCAGAGACTACGCCATATTATTGCTACGCATGGTGGATATGTGGAAAATATCGTACTATAGAGTTTCCCAGACCGCAGCGCCTTCTGTTGTTGAAAATTGTAACTACCGTAATTTCGAAAGTTTGTCTGCCTGAAAATGTACTGTTGTCCCAAGCATATTGCAAGAAACGGTGTATTTCTATCGCTGCTCGTTTAGTTTTTATTGCCGTTTCAAATACACCGGTCATTTTTGAAACACCCTGTAGATACATACCCGATTCCGAAAACGGAAGCACTGATGTATCAATTAGCAGGGGCTGTGTATTTTGGGCAAACTGGATTTAAAGGAAGCATATCTGCAAATCCCTTTAGACAAAGATACACAAAAGTTTATGGTCATAAATACTCCATATGGATTGTACTGATACAAGCGCTTACCATTTGGTATCGCTAGCGCACCAAGCATCTTTCAACGTTACTTGGAACAATTAATTAGAAACTGTCCTAACACAGTTAACTATCTCGATGACATAATCGTCTCGGTAAAATCTCCACAAGGTTTACTAGATAACCTGGAACAACTGTTCAAGGTTCTCAGAAAGGCCAATCTCAGGTGCAACAAGGACAAAGGTATATTTTTTGTCAAGAAAATTCGGTATTCAGGACATATATTGTCAAATAACGGAATCAGTCCGACACCACAGCATATAGAAGCAATATAGAAATTGCCATCTTCAACTTTTTATAGTCCTGTCCTCCTCAGTTGCGCGCAATTAACAGAAACCAAAACATTGCTTTAAAACAAGCGTTCTGTGCATAGTGTTGTGGAATGGCGAAAAAAACCGCAAATTGGCGTTCATAAGAAGAAGAACAACACCAAAAATGCAACAGGAGCGTAATATGTAGGAAATTCTCCACGCAACCTGCCACTGATGATGCCTTGCAGAAAATAAAGGCGAAACGCGTATGGCACTAAAATTGTGTTTTATTCAGTTGCTGTCAGACGGTCCATAAATAGAAATTGCCAGCTCCGAAAGACTTCAAGCAACTAAGAGCTTTATTAGGCCAAATTAGTTATTACCGGAAATTCATACCGAAAGCAGCTGAAGTTTCCGAACCGTTGCACAGATTGCTTCGCAAAGGAGTCTCGTGGAATTGGTCCAAAGAATGCCAGCACGCATTCGACAAACTGAAACGAAGTTTAGTAGACGCAAGATGTCTTACGACATATGACCCGCGAACGTTGATCACTATTGCGGCGGACTCGTCAGATTACGGGATCAGTGCAGTCATGTCGCATAAACATCAAGGAATTGAACGACCGATTGCATACGCGTGGAAAACTTTAAACTCAAGTCAACGAAACAATAGCCAAGTTAAAAAAGAGGCACTAGCAATTATCTTTGCCGTGAAGAAGTTTCATGACTACATACACGGACGGAAATTTATTCTGCTCACAGACCATAAGCCGTTGGTGACAATAATCGCACCATATAATAGTGTATCCCCTAAGACAGCACAGCGTTTACGACGTTGGGCACTGCTACTATCTAATTACAACTACGAGATCTTATATAGATCGACGGCAAAACATGCCAACGCCGATGTACTTTCACGTCTACCGGAGGGTCAAGATAAACATTTTGACAAATCAGAGGACGTATGTTTTCAGATAGACGTAATCAGTGAGGACGTCGTGGAAAATTTCCCCGTCAATGCCACCTTAATAGCTACGTAAGTGCCCAAAGATCCCGTGTTATCAAAGATAAAGTAGTGTATGTTTACGGAATGGCCAGCCGATAAGAACATGTTAGCTCAGCCAGAAGTGAAATCTTATTGGAACATGAGACATGCTCTCACAGTGCACAAAGGAGTCATATTAGTTCACAGTGAAACGGGAAAACAAGAGTAGTTATACCCAAAGCTCTCAGGACTAAAGTGCTAACAATGTTACACCAATGTCATTGGGGCATAGTACGCACGAAACGCATGGCCAGAGAACATTGCTACTGGAAGAACATTGATAAAGATATTGAGACAATGCTTTCTAACTGTAAATTATGTCAGACGCATCAATCAGCTCCCCCGAGACAATATTTTCCGTGGCCACAGGCAACAGAACCCTGGTCAAGATTGCATATTGACTATGCAGGTCCTTTTCTTGGAACTGCTTGCTTAATTGTCATTGATGCATTTTCAATATTCCCTTTTATACTACAAATGCGTACAACTTCTTCAGCGACAAAAATTCAAGCGTTGTCAAAGATCTTTTCAATTGAAGGATTGCCTCAAACCATAGTGACCGATAACGGCACACAATTTACGTCGCAAGAATTCCAGTCACTCTGTCAGATGAACAGAATTGCACATTACAGGACGGCACCATATCACCCTGAGGCTAATGGACTCGCCGAACGATTCGTACGAACGTTAAAGGCACACACGACAAAGTTGGTGCAACGGGACAACAAAGAGACTTCCTTATTAATTTTTCTGTCACAATACAGAGCTACTCCGCACGAGGCACAGTCACCTGCAGAAAAACTGCATGGGCGACAATGTCTATCCTGAAACCCACAATGCATCCAGAAAATGATCAACGAACGTCGAAAGGACGACGATTCAACGTAAACGACAAAGTCCACGCAACTGTCTACAGTCGGGGAAAGTGTACTTGGACAAAAGGAATCATTGTAGAATGCATTGGAAATATCATGTATAGAATAAGAACGCAAAGCGGCATAGTTATTCGCCATACTAATCAATTAATCGACGGAGACACCGCCGCCGACGCCGATGCAGCACCTTCAGGGACAGCCGACTATCCCAGCCGCCCACAGCCGACATCCCCAGAGAAGATGGACGTCGAAGAAGAATTAGATTTAAGCTATGACCAATGTACCGATGTTGAAATGCAATTATGTAACAAAATTTTTGCTTCTCCGGTTCCCTGTTCCATAGGTTTTGAGTGGGTTTTCCTAGCGGACCGCTGGCGAATGCCACGGAGAGCAACATGTGTGCACCCACAGACATACGCACAATGGAAAGAAAAAAAAAAAAAAAGAAAGAAAAGAAAAAGGATTTTCAGGCAATCTTCAATAGCTTTTTTTTTTTTTTTTTTCTCCCGGAAGGGAGGGATGTTGTGCACATAGTTCCGTGTGGTCAGCGCGTACACAACTTTCCCACTAGATCGCGCCCCACTAAGCACAACAGCGCAGGCGCAGCGCTCGTCCGTCTCCGCACCATGAGATGGTGCTGCCTTAGAGACGGACCAAATTCTGCTTCCGCCGATCCGCGTATTAATATATAACGCAGCCAATGAGATTGCTGCTAACGTAGAACCTTTTCTCCTTGCGGATCACACTCACACAGTGACACTTGAACGCGTGAGGTATTATAACGAGTGTACAGACCTCCAATTAGTCAGTCTGCATTTGTCTGCACCAGTCTGTACCAGTCTGCGTTAGTCTGTAGTCAAGTTTCTGTCTGCACCTAATAAGATTATCATATTCCTGTACATAGCCATGAAGATAAATGTATAGACACTTTGTCAAGTATCAGACATATGTGTGAATAAGATTAACGTACCAAGACCAAAGGAACTTCAGATTGTCAATCGTAAACAGCATCCAGAATCAAGTTACGTAATGTCTATGCCTTTTTTTATTTTAATAAATGTGTGTGAAAATTAATCAAGTTGTGTTTAAAGTTCGTCACCGTCAATCTGATACTCTAAGCGTGCAAGTGGTATTTCTATTGTCTGACCTAACGGCAGACGATAAACACGCCACGATAAGACCACGAGACATATTGCTGACACTCGCCTATTTTGTTAGAGCGACAAGTCAAATAATCTGATGGTGTGTGTACTGAAGGTCTTACAGTATGCACACCACAAAACCCATTTCTTATTGAATAAAATCAGAAAGAGTATTTGCATATCGCCTTTTAAATACATTAGGAAACGATGATTTACAATTTGATTATTCGTATCTTAGTGGTGATGTGATCCGCGCCGGCCGAAGTGGCCGTGCGGTTAAAGGCGCTGCAGTCTGGAACCGCAGGTTCGAATCCTGCCTCAGGCATGGATGTTTGTGATGTCCTTAGGTTAGTTAGGTTTAACTAGTTCTAAGTTCTAGGGGACTAATGACCTCAGCAGTTGAGTCCCATAGTGCTCAGAGCCATGTGATCCGCCAAATCTTATGCAAAAGATCATTAATTGGTTCATACAGCTGTTCCCGACAGAATTGATTCATCACATTGGAAATAAAAATTTCAAACTTTTTTAGGTCGTTTTGATAATTTGTTGTTACATAAAGTGCAGTTCATCAAAAGCCAAAATCTAGCGTAGTCGCTAGTATCGTGGAGGTTAAACGATCCACTAAATAATTAATAAAATGTATGTAATTGGATTATTAATTTCTGTATTTCTTTTAAATTATTTTTTAGTGGATCTTTTAACCAATACGATACTAGCGACTACGCTAGATCAGCTTTTAACGAAATACAACTGGTGTGTAACTACAGTTTATCAAGAGGATATTCATTTTTTTATTAATTTTTGTTTCGAATGTGATATACCAATTCTGTAGGGAACGGTTGTGATTTTTTGCATAACATTTGGTCTATCGCTTCACCGCTAACATATGAATAAGTACACTGTAAATCGGCGTTTCTTGATTTATTTTAAAGATAATTCGCAAATATACTTGCTGATTTTATTTAATAAAAATGCGTTTTAAACAACTATATCTGAAAGGAACTGGTTTAGCTAGTTGTTGGAACATAGAAGGCGTTACTTACACAGCATGACGCAAATCGAGGCTGCTGTACTTCTTGTAAACTACAACCTCAGTTTACTCCTGACTGGACACCAGTAGAGTCGTATCGTGATATATACTGCTTTGAGGTTGTTGGACTATAGTTTAGATGGATCACTTTTGTTGCATAACGTGGTGCTTTACTTATTGCGTTATGTAAATCAATTCTGACTCTGTAATTTCCTTGTATTTTAGCACTAAAGATGCCTATTTATAGCTGAAAGCCGGATATGCAAGAGTAATAAAAAACCAATGGGATTGCGACTTATTGCTGTATTCCTGTTCTTTATTTCCAGCCCTTATTTGAAATATTATAGTTAACTACTCAGATCCTGGCGCTTCCGAGTAGACTTCCTTGTAAATAGTTTTTATTTGCTGACACTGCTGCATTTGTAGCGCATAACCAAGACGATCTACAAAAGCTTATGGATAAATTCTCTACTGCATGCAAGCTCTTCTCCATGTCTAAAAACGTAAAGAAGACGGTTGTCATGGCACACGGATACAAAGATCCGCCTGTCATCAAACTGGACCGCTCCTTGTTGAAGGTAGTCGATAAATTCTGCTGTCTTTGTTCAATAATGACAGATAATCTCTCCCGGGATGACGAGATAAATGCACGAATAGGAAAGGCTTCCGGCACTTTCGGAAAGATCGGCACACGAGCATGGGACGACAAAGATCTTACATTGTCGACAAAAAGACTTGTGTATCAATCATGTGTGCTGAGTACTCTCCTGTATGGAGCCGAGACTTGGACGTCGTGTGCCAGACAGGAACGAAGAAACCTCAACGACTTTCACCTGCGGTGCTTACGGAGCATCTTGGGAATATCATGGAATGATCATGTGATACATGATATCGTTCTGAAAACTGAAAAACAACAGATTATCACTGCCACGCTCAAGCAGCGCCGTATGCGGTGGTTAGGACAACCGCGTCGGATGGACCAATCCCGTCTGCCACGGCGAACGTTACTCAGTGAAATAGTAGGAGCAAAGCGACTTCGTGGAAGTGGAAGACCTTCACTACGCTTTAGGGATTGCGTCAAGCGTGATATGTGCGCATTTAACTTTGACAGTGACAAGTGAGTGCAACTCGCTGACGATCGCAGTAAATGGAGGAAACTGAGTGCAGATGGAATCAAGATGCGCAACCAAGTATGGTCTAACAACTTAGCTGCAAAACGATTCACGCGGACATGGGCTTAAGTTTAACCCAGCCTCTGGAGCGACTCATATTTGCCTCGATTGTGGGCGCCAAGTCGGCTCTCGCATCGGACTTCTGAGCCACCAGCGAAAAATGTCTCCAGGATGCCACTTGAATCTTCTGACAGGAAGCACCAGGCCAATAACGTAGTTAACTATATTAAAAAGTGCTGTCTTGGTCGGACTTCATGCGACGATAGTAGGGGTGAGTTTGTTGAAGTGACTACATGCTCTGGCAACTTACCACTAATATATTAAATTGGCTAATTAATTTCGATATTCAAGCAATAACTTAAAAAAAAGGACGACAGCTGCTCTCTCGCATTCGCTTCAGAAACGAAGTGCTACACAAGCAGATGCTGAACTAGGTATTCCAAGAAAACTTAATTTCTCTGACTGATACTATCAAATGCCCTCCGTAAATCGCAAAACATCTCAAATGGTGTTATTTTATCACGTAAGGGTTTGAAAATTTATAAATAACTGTCTCAGTTGAATCGCCCTTCTAAATCCAATCTGTGACTGGCCAAGGAGTGCGTTCAGAGGCATCAGAATATTACGTACGCATACTAAGATGTTGCACTGATAGTGGTGCATTTGTCACGGGAATCGGCTCTCAGGGGGCGTGTCCGTGCGCTCTCTGTGTAGACTCTGCAGAATGTAACTGTGATAGCTGGGAGGTGAACAGTGTTGCCAACATTAATTTTACGGTGTAACAAAGCCCCAGCGACGGGTGCGTAGTTCTGTTGAACAGCATCAGCCGTTTGAATTTTGTAGAACCGTGCGCGGCGGGAAGTTGGATGGGCGTACCGCCGGCCGCTGTGGCCGAGCGGTTCTAGGGGCCTCAGTCCGGAATTGCGCTGCTGATACGGTTCCAAGTTCGAATCCTGCCTCGGGCATGGATGTGTGCGATGTCCTTAGGCTAGTTAGGTTTAAGTAGTTCTAAGTATAGGGGACTGATGACCTCAGATGTTAAGTCCCATAATGCTTAGAGCCATTTGACCCATTTTTGGATGGGTGTACCAAGGTTGGGGGGGGCGGTCGTGATGAATTGGGACTATGTATCGGAGGATCTCATTCGGCGTCTTTATTATCGTTTGCATACGAGACTACACATCTGAGTTGCCGCGAGAGGGGCAAACAACGTGCATTAACGCGACTGTTTGTGCACCCTTTATTTTGGCATGTGTGTTTCATGGCCTGAATTTATCATACCCCACTATAATGATGAACTAGCTGTCACCTCGATTAAATAGCCTTGTCCTTGACGGTCTTGCATTTTTTCCAGCAATGTATTACTAAGCAGGTGTGGTCAATTCTAGCGTACATTACATGCGCAAAAATTTTAGAGCTTGATGCGAGCAGTCACATGGGGCTGTAATCAATGACATCTGTGGAGTCGTTGGAGGCCTAACAGTGACACATTTCAACCTTTCTTCGACACTCGATGTTAATGCAATTTATCGCCAACAAATCCAATGTGCCTGGTGTGTGGGACACTAAATTAACGATGATTAGTAGGCACAGATGTTAAGAACCATTTTCAGCATCTAAGAATAAACTCGCAGAGACAACTGCCGCTGTCAGTAACACGTTGATGACGTGGGGGGGTTCGTCACAGTGCAAATACGCACTCCCCGTTTCCCTAGCAACAACAGCGGGCAAGCAGCTATGTTCACTAGAATCACTTTCTCGCCATAGGGTATAGATGCCTCACTTCATACGTGGACAGTAATTCGCCTTGCGTCGCAGGGTTCAGAAATTGGGTGGAAAAATTTCTTCTTCCCATTTCAGTACCGTAAAAGTTGTCATCTAAGGCAGGACTTAAGGAGTCGCTGGTTTGGAGCCTGAGAAATCGTGGCTGGTCAGGCTCCAAGTCGCAAGGAGACCCGCAGTCCAGGTAAAAATAAGCTTCGTCAGTAAACCAAATGCTGCCCACATGCATATCGCCTTCATCAATCCTGTGCACTATATCGTTAGCGAATGTCTCTCGTGCAGCAATGGTAGCGGCGCTGAGGGGTTGCCGCGTTTGAATTTTGTACGGATAGAGGTGTAAACTCTGGCGCATGAGACGATACGTGGACGTTGGCGTCATTTGGACCGCAGCTGCAACATGGCGAACGGAAACCCGAGGCCGCTGTTGGATTACCTGCTGCACTAGCTCCGCGTTGCCCTCTGTGGTTGCCGTACGCGGTCGCCCTACCTTTCCAGCACGTTCATCCGTCACGTTCCCAGTCCGTTGAAATTTTTCAAACAGATCCTTTATTGTATCGCTTTTCGGTCCTTTGGTTACATTAAACCTCCGTTGAAAACTTCGTCTTGTTGCAACAACACTGTGTTCTAGGCGGTGGAATTCCAACACCAGAAAAATCCTCTGTTCTAAGGAATAAACCATGTTGTCTACAGCACACTTGCACGTTGTGAACAGCACACGCTTACAGCAGAAAGACGACGTACAGAGTGGCGCACCCACAGACTGCGTTGTCTTCTATATCTTTCACATCACTTGCAGCGCCATCTGTTGTTAAAAATTGTAACTACTGTAATTTCGAAAGTTTGTCCGCCTGAAAATGTACTGTTGTCCCAAGCATATTGCAACAAACGGTGTATTTCTATCGCTGCTCGTTTAATTTTTATTGCCGTTTCAAATATACCGGTCATTTTTGAAACACCCTGTATAATGCACTGTGAATTGACAGTAGTCTTGAAATCTCCACAGATACGTAACGATCCATTTGGCTTTCCTATGACAACGAATGGTGTCGCCCAGGCGCTACATGTGACTGGTTCGATAATACCATTGCCTTCCAAACGGTCAAGTTCTTGTTTTAAGCGGCCTTTCATTGCGTAAGGGACAGTTCTAGCTTTGCAAAACTTCGGCAGTGCATGCGGGGTCAGCGTAATGTGTGTCTGGTAATCTGTTACACTGCCTGTCGCGGAGGAAAAAATATCGTCGTACTTCTGCAACACTGTGTGTAATTTTCCTTTCGGAACTTCATGTGTGACCTGTTTCGCTTCATGGATTGTGAAGCCTGATTCGTTAAAGAGATCCAGACCCAGCAAGTTTGATGCCTTATGGGTGTTAACTACTGCTAAAGTAGCTGTCTTGGTAAACTGTTTGTAAGTTACTTCCGTCGTCAGTGCACCTTTGACAAGGAATTTGTTAATTACTGTAACTGTACAGTGAGCTGTCAAAATGCTGCAATTTAGGAGAACGTAGCCGTTTATGCGCGTGCAGATTGATGATACAGATCGACGATCCTGTGTCAATCTGGAATTTGATAGGTATTTTGTTCACCAGTAATGTGACATACAAAGATTTGTTCGTGTTTTGTATAATAGCATTAACTTTATGTTTAACATTTGAAACCTGAATACAGTCTGGCCTATGCATATCGTCACACGCATTGGAGGTATACTTCTTAAAATTAAGCACTTTCTTATTTGCTAAACTTACTTGTGGACTGTACACTTTTCTTATTACACGCTTCTGATTTGTGCCCTTTACGTTTGCAAAAGTCACAATGTGCGTTACGATAGTAACAACTGTCTCTGTGATGATTGATTTCCCATTTAAGACATGATTTCAACTTTAGTCTTTTAGTTTGGGTGTGCGATCCGTTCTTAGATCGCGTGAGCCTAGCCTTGCTGTTCTGTTTACGGCCTTGGGTACGCGGGCCGCGTTGCCCCGTGGCGCGTGCCCGTGTCGCGAACACGTTACAGCCGTCGTCTTGTGCCGCACTCACAGAAGCTTGGCTTTGTTCGTTTGCTCGAATGATTGGTAAACAATCTTGCAAGGACGCATTGATTAAACTAAGGAGCTCGTTCCTTAATTTCTCGTCTTGTGAATGCATTGTGAGCATATCACGTATTAAAGAATCTGCATAGGACTTTTTACACTTTTCGTTTTCACAAATAAATTTGCAGTTCCTAGTTAATCCTTGCAACTGTGTAATCCATTCCGTGTAAGTCTGCTGTGCCTTTTTCTTGCATAAGTAAAACTTATGCCTTGCAGCAGCGACATGCGTTTGCTTGTCGAAGTATTTTTCGAGCAAGTCTTTATTAGCTGAGAATGACAAATTTGTCGGTTCACAAGTCGGACTCAGTTTTAAGAGAAGCTTGTAGATAGCTGCGCCACAATTCGCTAAAAATGAGTTCTTTTTTTCTACATCACCTGATATCTGGTGTGTGAGGAAGTGCTGTTCCAGGCGTGCTGCATAGTCCGGCCACGCTTCTTCCTTGCTGTTGTAAACTGCGAAAGGTGGTGGCGAAAGTTTAATTTGTAGCGGAGACGCTACGGCAGGCTGCGACTCCAAACTTCCCACTCTTGTAAGCAACGCTTGTTGCGTCTGTTGTATTTGTGCTATGAGATTTACGATCTGCGCCGTGAGGTCCATGGTTATCTGAAAATTCCAAGTGCGACTAGATTACTGCAATAATGATATTTTAGCTGCAAGAGAGCGGGTTAGCAGTCAAGTATGTATCTTCCAGACGTCCACTGTAATCTATTTTATTTCAGGCTCACACGTGGTCATCCGTAATTGTGCTGAAATCATCTGCTTCCTTAGTACCTCGTCGCCAATGTGGTGTGCATACTGTAAGACCTTCGGTACACACACCATAAGATTATTTGACTTGTCGCTCTAACGAAGTAGGCGAGTGTCAGCACTATGTCTCGTGGTCTTATCGTGGCGTGTTTATCTTCTGCCGTTAGGTCAGACGATAGAAATCCCACTTGCACGCTTAGAGTAGCAGATTGACGGTGACCAACTTTAAACAGAACTTGATTAATTTTCACACACAGTTATTAAAATAATAAAAAGCGTAGACAATACGTAACTTGATTCTGAATGCTGTTTTCAATTGACAATCTGAAGTTCCTTTGGTCTTGGTACGTTAATCTTATTCACACATATGTCTGATATTTGACAAAGTGTCTACACATTTATCTTCATGGCTATGTACAGGAATATGATAATCTTATTAGGTGCAGACAGAAACCTGACTACAGACTAACGCAGACTGGTACAGACTGGTGCAGACAAATGCAGACTGATTAATCGGAGGTCTGTACACTCGTTATAATACCTCACGCATTCAGGTATCACTGTGCGAGTGTGATCCGCAAGGAGAAAAGGTTCTACATTCGTAGCAATCTCATTGGCTGCGTTACATATTAATACGCGGATTGGCGGAAGCAGAATTTGGTCCGTCTCTAAGGCAGCGCCATCTCGTAGTGCGGAGATGGACGAGCGCTGCGTCTGCGATGTTGTGCTTAGCGGGGCGCGCTCTAGTGGAAAAGTTGTGTACGCGCTGACTACATGGAACTATGTACACAACAGGTTTTAAACTGCTAAATCGGAAAGGACCTGGGTTAGCTAGTTTTTGAAGTATAGAGAGCATATCACGTATTAAAGAATCTGCATAGGACTTTTTACACTTTTCGTTTTCACAAATAACTTTGCAGTTCCTAGTTAATCCTTGAAACTGTGTAATCCATTCCGTGTATTTCTGCTGTGCCTTTTTCTTGCATAAGTAAAATTTATGCCTTGCAGCAGCGACATGCGTTTGCTTGTCGAAGTATTTTTCGAGCAAGTCTTTAATAGCTGGGAATGACAAATTTGTCGGTTCACAAGTCGGACTCAGTTTTAAGAGAAGGTTGTAGATAGCTGCATGACGCAATCTGAGGCAGCTGTATGTGTTGTAAACAACAACCTCAGTTTCCTTCCGCCTGTTCACCAGCAAAGTCGTATCGTGACATCTACTGCTTCGAGGTTGTTGGATTATAACTCAGATGGTATGTAAACTTGTAGACTAAAATGGGTCATTTCTATTGGACAACGTGGTGTCTTACTTGTTGCTCTGATTTTGTAATTTCCTTGTATTTTACCACTAAATATGGCTATTTATAGAATATAGAATAATAAAAAGCCAGTGGTATGGCGACTTATTGCTATATTCCTGTTCTTCTTTATAATAATAATAATCAATAGCTGTGCATAACGGATCCGTATGAAGTCAAAGTTGGTGATGTGTGGGAAAGCCGGCAGAAAACTCTGGCAGTAAAACGTGCCACAGTACTGGCCGTTCAGCTGACTGATATTCTGCAGTCATGACGGCCTAGCGGCAGTCGTCCCGACCACAATACGCCTCCGCTGCCTTCGGCAATACAAGGCCAACTGCAGGGGTTGTTCGCTGTAGGCTTAGGCTAGGGGAAGGTCAAGGACGGTTCTTCCACGTCATCCCAGATTGAGTTATGTCAGGAGCAGTTAGTGGGGGCTCGCTCAGCAGGAAAATCCGAACCCTGAACCTGTAAGGTCACCAGCATCCCGTTGTTCACTCTCAGTTTTTCTCAGTCGTCAGCAGAGTTTCCTAGTCGTCGTCGGTCCGTCTCCACCGCTGCCAGAATTGCTACAGAGTTGTTTTAGGAACATCCTTGTGATTTTAAACGCTTCCTCTGCTCACCAAATTCCCCAGACATGAACATTATTGAGCACATCTGGGATGCCCTGCAACGTGCTGTTCAGAAGAGATCTCCATTTCCTCGTACTCTTATGGACAGCTCCGCATTATCCATGGCGTCAGTTCCCGCCAGCAGTTCTTCAGACATTAGACGAGTCCACGCTACGTTGTGTTGCGGCCCCTCTGCTTGCTAGAGGGCGCCCTACACGATATTAGGCAAGTGTACCAGTTTCTTTGGCCCTTCAGTGTAGGATGCAAAAAGCTAACATAAACTGCGCGAGATACAGCAGAGCAGTACGCCACATATTCAGCATGGGGAGAAATTACAATGGGAGTCCCACATGGTTCGATCATTGGTCTGTTCCTCCTGTCTCTTTATGTTAATGACCTGACATTTAGTTTGAACCAGAGGGAGAATGACTTCTGTTTTCATATGATACAACCATAGTTGTGAAGCCGAGCAAAGAGGCATCAACAGAGAAAATACTAAATGACGTTTTGTGAAAGTTAGTGCCTGTGAATGTAGATGCAGATCTTCTGCACAAATGGCTCCCTCTAAACTTTGAATAAAACATGTTTCATCCGTGACTTTTGACACTCCCATTGATTGTGTATACCAACAAGAAATTTTAAACTGGGGAGAAGTGTTAAGTTCTTAGATGTAAATATTGATAAAAATTTGAACAGAGAAAGTATACAGTACACCTGCTAAAACATTTAGCTTCGCCTGGTGGTAGCCCAAGTGTAATTACCAACTTGCCTTAACTTAGTTAAGGCAAATTACGTATTTCCGTCCGATATTGTCTTGCGGGATAAACTTCGGGGGTAACTCCACACTTCCGCAACAAGTAGTCACTGCACGAACGAAAGTAATAAGAATGATGCGCAGAGTTCAGGTATATATTCCAGGCAATCCTGTAAGCAGCTAAGAATATTAATCACAGCCTTACAGTACTTTTATTCACCTATGAAATTTGCTTTAGAAATTCATCTGAGTCTTAAAGAAACGCTGATGTTTAGAACTTCAAAAGTAGAAAGAAGGATGATCAGTATTACTTATAATGGCTCTAGCTTTGGCTAGAAGGGGGTGGAATACGCAGATATAAAACACTCTGACAATCAAGCCACGAAAATAAATTAACTGGTAGACAGCAGACTCACTCCCAGATGTGGAGTATACGTGTTTCTTCTTAACAATTTGGTATGGCAGTATTATGCTCGCTCGTGTCTTGGCTGATAGCGCCACTTGGAGCACCTTCGTGCTAATACGGCGAACTCCTCCTTGTACATGCTAGCTGCTTATTGCCAACTCGAACCAGGGAAAAAAAACTTCGACGTTAATCTAATCTGAAAGGCTGAAAACACTCAGTCAGAGTTCATATAGGGATTAAATGGCCGAATGGCCGAGTGTAATATAATTCAGAAACACTTCGACGTTTGTTTGAAATTTGGTCTAAATCTGTGAACGAAGTGTTATTTAATTTATTTATGTTTTTAACAAATATTTGTCAATTCACCAGGGTCATAATGGGTTAGGGTCTCAGATTAGCATTTGATAAGATTATGATCATCTATCCCCGTTTACTCCAAAAACTTTATGTGGCGCTACATGGGAGAGGAGATTTGAAAGGTTTGAAGCTATGTTTATAGTTAGTTAGAAGTTACTAAGTCCTCTCACTGTAAACCGTGGGTGAGTATAGTCTGGTTATTTTGAGTTCCGTTTTAAAGGAATTGTTGTTTGACACGCATCCCAATGTATATGATGTCGTATCTTCCGAAATATGTGTGGTACACTGATATAATTTTCAGTTAATTTCAGTGGAGTATGTGGATGCTGTGTGCAAAATGTATTGTGGTTATAGTAGAACAAGTTTCCAATACTAACCGCTACCCGAGGCAAAACAAATTTCCTTTTCATTATTTCATATAATTATTTAGAAGTACAACGAAATAAAATTATTTAAAAATACAAAATGCTATCATAATTTACTTGTTAAGAGGAATAATCTTAGGGTATAGGTTTCACAAAGAAAGTCAAGTGTTAATGTTAGAAACTGTGCAAAACACTTCAGAAAAAAAAGATCAAATCGTATTAAAAGAGTATAAAATAATATTAAGATGTTGTTATTGAGATATCTGGTATAAGTAAGTTTTGTATAGAAAACTGTAGAAAATCACACAATTTCAAATGAAAGAAAGTTAAAACTAATTATTTTTGTAAAGGATCGATGGAGCACATCAGTATATCATGTGAAGGATTTGTGTAAGCAATGCTTGCACCCGACAGACTGAAACCAGTCGGACTTTTTCTTTGTTTGTAGGTAGTCCTCCCCACAACCAATGCACTCCTGCTCTTCATCATAAAAGCCATCACTGGACTTTCTCTGATGAGTCTGAGTTGCCTGAAGCCACTTTAGCCTCCTTCATGTTTAAAACCTTCTTCCAGATTTTTTCTGCAGTAGGCCTAGCTTGTTTTTCCTTTTCTATGAAACTTTGATTTTAACTTTTTTAATATTTTCTTCAGTTGGAAAATTTGTATATTTAATTTTCCTTCGTTTGTTGCTCTGTGTTTTAAGTCTAACAGGTTCAGGTGAAATATTATTCATTTCGTTGGTATGATTTGGTTTGTTCCACTGAAAGGCACAGGCCACATACCATCGACTTTAATGGGGACCAGGCTGAGGTGACAAGGCTCTTCTTTCGCAAATTGTTTCGCCACATTTGTCTGCTCTAGCAGTGGTCTGTCTACTTTAGTATTGAATCAAATCCGGTTTTCATTTTTCGCCCTAGGGACGTTTTGGAATATCAAACCATGTAGAAGTTTTTCTGACTGAATAATTATCAAGTTTTTACTTTATTAATAGCAATTTGAAGGTCTTCTTCTCTCCATCTGCCTCTTGTAGAACGAGTCATGGAAACATACTTAGCTGGCATCTGTAAAAAATGTATTCTCGCCAAAACTACAAAATTCACGAAGTTTTACGGGGTGGCTAACTATTCCACAGATGGTATGGCCTTCTCTCCCAAACGGCAGGGGTGAGATGGCCATAGTCTGTCATCAAACATAGAGGACGAGAACGAAACGAGAAGCAACGTGACTGTATGCACCTAGACCTATAAAGCCCTAGAATGTCAATTTCTGTGATTCCTCACATTCTAACTTGAAGCAAAAATGGAAAAGTATTAACATGATATATAGTACACTGAGGTGACAAAAGTCGTGGAATACTTCTTAATATCATGTCGGCTCTCCTTGTGCCCGGAGAAGTACACTATGGACTCAAAAAGTCGTTGAAAGTCCCTTGCAGAAGTATTAAGCCGTGCTGCCTCTATACCCGTCCAAACTGCGAAGGTGCTACCGTTGCAGGATATTGTACAAGAAGCGACCTCTCCATGAAATCCCATAAATGTTGGATGGGATTCATGTCAGGCGATGTGGATGGGCAGATTGTCCGCTCGAACTGTGCAGAATGCTGTTCAGACCTATCCCGAACAACTGTGACCCGATGACATGGCGCGTTGTCATTTGTAAAAGCTACATCGTTATTTAGGGAGACGAATGGCTGTAAATGGTTTTCAAGTAGCATGACGCAACCCATTTCCAGTCAATGATCGGTTCAGTTGGACAACAATGCCAGTTCAATCCACATTAACACAGCCCACGTCATAGTGGAACCACCACCAGCTCGCGCAGTGCCTTGTTGACAACATGGATCTATGGGTTCGTGGGATCTGCACCACTCTCGAATCCTACCATCAGCTGTTACCAACTGAAATCAGGACTCGTGTGATCAGACCACGGTTTTTCAGTTGTCTAGTGTAGAACCCATACGGTCACGAGCCCTGAAGAGGCACTGCAGGCGATGTCGTAGTGGTAGCAGAGGCGGTCACGTCAGCCGTCAAATGCCATAGCTCGGTAACGCCATATTTCGCCGCACTGTCCCAACGAATACGTTCGTCATTCGTCGGACATTGATTTCTGTGATTGTTTCACACAGTGTTGCTTGTCTGTTGGCACTGACAAGTCTAAGCATATGCCACTGCTCTCGGTCGTTATTGAAGGCTGTCGGCCATTACTTTCAAGTGGCTCTGAGCACTATGCGACTTAACTTCTGAGGTCATCAGTCCCCTAGAACTTAGAACTACTTAAACCTAACTAACCTAAGGACAGCACACAACTCCCAGTCATCACGAGGCAGAGAAAATCCCTGACCCTGCCGGGAATCGAACCCGGGAACCCGGGCGTGGAAAGCGAGAACGCTACCGCACGACCACGAGCTGCGGACACCATTACTTTCTCCGTAGTGAGAGGTAATGCGTGAAATGTGGTATTCTCCGCACGCTCTTGACCCTTTGGACCTCAGAATATTGAACTGCCTAACGTTTTTCCGAAATGGAATGTCCAGTGCGTCTGGCTGCAATTAACATTCGGCGTTCAAAGTCTGTTAATTCCTCTAGTGCGACCATAATCACGCCGGAAGTCTTTTCACATGACTCACCGGAGTACAAACGACTGCTCCACCAATGCACTGCACTTTTATATCTTTTAGTAGGTTCGAATTTAAATAGAGTCAACTATTTATTCACAACCGATACAAGAGAGTTACATGTTTGCACCTGCTACTGTCGTTCAAAGCCACATGTAGAACCCGTTGCCAGCGATGTGGATGGCGTAGTATACCGTTAGTAGGGCCTGTTCTGTTTATGGTGCGCCTGGAGCGGTCTACTGCCTGTCGAATCTCTGGAACAGCTGTGAACTGAATGCCACGAAGTGGTTCCTTCATCTTCGGAATAAAATCAAAGTCACAAGAACTTAAGTGCGGGGAATGTGGTGGATGGTACAGTACTTCCCAGTCCCATGGACCGAACAGAGCAGCCATGGCTTGCGCTGTATGAGCCCGCGCATTGTCGTGCAAAATGATGGGTGGGTTGTGCCGAAAGTGTCGACGATTTTTTCGTAAAGCTGGTCGCAGGTGATGCTCCAAAACCGAACAGTAATACTGTGCATTGAGGGTCTGCCGTGGAGGAACGTAATGAGTTAGGATTACACCTTCACAGTCGTACACGAGAATCACCATAACTTTATACCGCTCCATCAACAGAACAGGCTCTGCTAACGGTATACTGTGCATCGCTGGCAACGGGTTCTACACAATGCTGGTGACTACTTTGAAGGAGAGTAATAGGTGCAAACATGTAACTCTCTTTCATCGGTTGTGAGTAAATAGTGATGCTGATGTTGAGGTCCCACTGTCAGAGGAGCGTAGGGGACAATGCGGGAGACCGACATCTCCGAACTAGGCAAGGTCCTAGCGGAGGTGGTTTGCCATTGCCTTCCTCCGACCGTAATGGGGATGAATGATGATGAAGACACAAAAACACACAGTCATCTCGAGGCAGAAAAAAATCCCTAACCTCGCCGGGAATCGAATCCGGGACCCCGCGCGCGGGAAGCGAGAACACTACCGCAAGACCACGAGCTGAGGACAATAAATAGTACCCACTATTTAAGTTTCAATCCTCGTATATGCGATATTGCCGCCATCTGTATATCTTCATATTGCCAACCCAAGACGTTTTTCGCTGCAGTTTATTAAGGTGTAATGAAGATTAAAATCCTGACAAACACTTACTTTCATTGACATAAAGAATCGAGGAAAGCGTCAATTTGTCACTCACAACAAATACTATCAACTGAGCGGCAGCGCTGTAGATCGGGCAGTTGGATAACTACTGCCGTCGACCATCTCACCCATACGGACATCTATACCTGTTTAATCCTACGTCCCTTACCTCGGATCTTTAGCCTTTGTAACTCATGCTTTTTTTTAAAGAATCAAGGGCTTATGTTGAGTGGGGGGGGGGAGGGGGGGAGTTACAGGATAAAAGTATTTAAGAGTCATTTTCGTCTGGAAAACATCTATAGTGTCCCTAGGCCACACAGAATAAATATTAGAGTTGTATACTACAGTCTTGCACTAGCATGGACTGTCGGGTTAAAATATTTGAAAAAGATCATCCATCCGCCTATTTTTACTGTCCTTATGTCATCTGTATTTACTCGCAACATAAAGTTCACGTTCTACCCTCATTCATCACTCATTATGGCGAAACTGATGACGTAGTATAACGTGGAACGAAGAGAGCACAACTGTGACTCCGTGTTCCTTTTGGGTTCTCCGCGTATCGCCAAACTACGGGTGACAAGAGAAAGGGTCGCATTTTCCGCGGCGCGTATGCCGCAGTGGTTGATGGGTGTCGCTGCAGTAGCAGTAGCAGTAGCAGCAGCAACAGCAGCGGTCAGCAAGGCCCGAAGAAAAAAGCGAGTGATTTATCACTGGGACAGCACCGCGCTTCTGCTCGGCGCACTTCCGCTGTCGGCGAGACAGCAGCGCCCCGCGCCAAACGATGAAGGATGGCGGCGGCGGCGCGAACTAACAAGCGGACGCGGCCTGCAAACCTGCAACCCGCGCCCCGCTGCGGCCTTTACCGCCCTGTATCCTACTTTGCCAACTGGCACTCGATAATCCGCAAAGCCGATTAGCTGTGCAGGCACCGGCGGCGGCGGCGGCGGCGGCGCAGCTGTGAGCGCAACCTCCCCCAATTAGCACGGCGACGCACACACGCACACCCACACACACCCACACACGTAGACCAACATGTGGATAGCAGCACAAGAGGAGAGTATCAACCCCCCCCCCCAACCCTCCCCCCGCCCGCCGCCCTCCCAGGGCGCAGTTCACACGTCTCTAAACTCGGCCAAAGACCACCTAAATTACTGCCTCCCCCACAGCGCTAAGGATTACAAGTTGTGGACCGCACACCGAAAGAGAGATGGCTCTTACTGACTGTCTGCCACGCCAGGCGAGATATCTTAATGAGGTATCGTAGCTCTCACGCTCTTTTTTTTTTTTTTAGTCTGTACGTATACGGAAGCTGGCACAGCCGCGAACGCTTTGCTAATCCGGAGGACCTCGTTATGAAAATTTCTTAACAGTTCCCGAATGTTTTACGATCGTTACAGTTGCGCGTGACAGCCATTAAGGCAGTAACAGCAGGTAACAGAGCCACTGTGACACCGTACAGTTATTAGCGTAGCAGATTACTCCGGGTTATTATCACCTGCAGCACCTGCAGTGATGTACCTGTCTCAGAGCGTGTCTCCTCCCGTAGCTCAGAAATAGCCTTCTTTGCTTCTGCTCTGGACTGGCGAGCAGCAGTCGCCGTGCTCCTGAGCACTGGCTAAGCCTACCGTACGATCGACTCGTATACTCACACTCACTATGAATCTGAAAAGGGATTATTAATTCCTATCCAGTTTACATTGTAATGAATACTGAAGCGAGTTTCAACTGTTTTAGAAATGATTTTACTGTAGCGTTACTAGTTCTGGCCCTGATCCCATCGTCAGACCGTAGCGTCTAGAAAGGATTTGACACTTGACTCACAAATCATTACAAACATTTTCTGGTTATGTAGTTAACAAAAGATGTTACATTTATATCATCATCATCATCATCAGCCAATTCAATCATTAGATGATGATGTGGCCTCTTCGAGTCGTGGATTCAGGTAGGCTTTCAGAAGTCTTCTCCAAGTGGGACGGTCTTGGGCAGTTCTCTGCCAGGTGTTACCAGCGATCGTCTTGATGTCTTTGTCCCATCTGTCTGGTGGTGTTCGTCTAGGCCTCCGGTGCTCTCTCGGACTCCACTCCAGTACTAGCTTCGTCCATCTGTTGTCTTTTCTTCTTGCAAAGTGGCCAGCCCACTGTCATTTCAAGGAACCTACTCTCTCTAAGATGTCATTAACCTTCGTCACAGACCGGATGTCATCTGCCCTTTTCCTGTCCTTTCTTGTATAGCCCAGCATTGATCCCTCCATGGCTCTCTGTGATGTCCTCAGTTTCCCTTTTGTAAATAAGTTCAGTGTCCATGTCTCGCAGCCGTACGTCATCACAGGAAGAATGCACTGATCAAATACTGCTTCCGTCAGATTTACTGGCATTTTTGATCTGAATACTTTTGAATTCTTCCCAAATGCTTGCCAGCCAAGCTTGATGCGTCGATAGATTTCTGGCCTTATGTCTTCCTTCATATTTATAATCTGGCCAAGGTAGACATATTCACTGACCTCTTCTAGTAGACTGTCCTTGACTTTCACACCTCCAGCTGGGACCCATTTGTTGGATATTACTTTTGTTTTAGAAAGGTTCATGTTCAAGCCAACCAGCTGACATTCCGATTGAAGATCTGTAACTAAGTTTTGGAACTCTGCGAAGTCTTTGGCCAGTAAGGCAATATCATCAGCAAATCTCAAGTTGGTAAGCCTTCTTCCATTAATTCTAATTCCCTTACCTTCCCAGCTCAGCTTTGACATAGCCATTTCCAATACACCAGAGAACAGTTTTGGGGAGATGGGATCGCCTTGCTTGACACCCCACATGATGCGGAATTCTTGAGTTGATTCGCCGATGTTAACATAAGCTGAAGAATTCTCGTAGATTTTCCTGAGCACTTCAATGTATGCTGCTCCCACTCCTTGCTCACTCAAAGCTTGGAGGACAGCTACATGGCTAACAGAGTCAAATGCATTTTCAAAGTCAACAAAGGCAATGCAGAGAGGCAGTTGGTATTCATTCGCTCTGCTTATCACTTCACTAACGGTCAGAATGTGGTCAATAGTGCTAAAATTGCTTCGGAATCCTGCTTGTTCTATAGGTTGGGCTGAGTCTAGGGTGGAACTAATTCGGTTTAACAAGATCTTTGTGAAAATTTTGTACAAAATTGAGAGCAAGTTGATAGGACTGTAGTTTTTAATATTGTGAATACTTCCTTTCTTGTGCATCAAAATAATCTTAGCCTTGTTCCACGATAATGGGATTGAAGCATAGTGCAGGCAGGAAGTAAATTCTGTTGCCAAGTGATTTATTGTTACCTCTCCTGCCTGTTTGAGGATGTCAACGCTGAGCTCGTCATCACCCGGCACTGTTCCCTTCCTCATGCTACCTAGAGCAAACTTGACTTCCGATGGGAGTATATCTGGAACACTAGGTACATCATTTAATTTAGATACACTCAAATTTTCCCCTGGATTGCTATACAAATTGCTATAAAAGTCTCCGATGAACTTCAAAACCGCCTCCTTCTCAGTGATTCGACTGTCATTTCCATCGAGTGCGATAATCTGCTTTTTACCGATTGTGAGTTTGCGTTTGGCTGACTTGAAACTTGTCTTGTTCTCCAAGCTTGCTCGTAAGGTGTCTTCAGTGAATTTCTGTTTGTCAGTTTTCATTTCTCTTCGCACTGCCTTACATAGTTCGGAATACGCAACCATGTCACGATCAGTTTGGATTTTCATTTCTCTCCTCTGTTGTAAAAGGGTTTCAGTTTTGGCACTGAATTTCTTTGCTTGTTCATTTTTTTGCCATAGGCCACCGAATTCTTGTGCACTTGAAACAATCATTTCCGCCAAATCACCATCTTTAGTTACGTGGAACTTGCTTTGGAGGACTTCTTGGAATTTCGAGGAATGTTCTTCCAGGTTTTTGAGGTTGATTACCCTTCTCTTCCCTTTCATAAGTTTATTCCTTTCATTTCTTACATTGAGTTCGACCCTTGCTCTCACAAGACGGTGATCACTGCCAGTGTTGAACTGATTTAGCACTGATACGTCTTTTACAATCTGCGGAATATTTGACAAAATAAAGTCTATCTCATTTTTGACACTGAAATTTGGGCTCCTCCAAGTCCATTTTCGGTCAGGGTGCTTCTTAAAGAACGTATTCGTGATGGACATACTGGTGTACTCAGCGAACTGGACTAATCTCTCACCTCTATCGTTTCGGTCGTCAATCCCATAGTTGCCCACCACTGTGTCGCCTTGTTTCTTGGTGCCAACTTTTGCATTTAAATCGCCAATGACCATCTGGAAGTGACAATCGCTACCTTTTTTTACAGATGTTATCCAGACTTTCATAAAAGGATTCAATTTCTTCGTCAGGGTGACTTGAGGTGGGAGCGTACACCTGAACAATCTGTATTTTATACCTATTCGACACCTTCAGGACCATTCGAGCTGTCCTGCTGGAAGTTCCTTCTAAGACAGATACTCTACCAGCAATATTCTTGTTGATTAAGAACCCAACTCCATTGAGTTTTCCTTCCGGGTCGCCACAAAAGTAAAACAAGTGGCCAGAGTGCAAACGGAGACAGTCTTCCCCTTTTCGGCGTACTTCGCTTAAACCAACAATACTCCAGTTGATTTTTGTAAGCTTTTTCTCGATCTCTTCTTGTCTGTCGTTGCCTATTAGAGAGCGACAGTTATATGTACAGACTTGAAGAGTCTGTATCTTCTTCTCAGCACCACTTGGTGTTTGGGACATCAAAGTTGTTCCCACCCGGAGATCCGACTGTGGGGCTATTACTCCGGAAAATTTAACATTAATGTCACACAACGTAACTCGAAAGTGAGAAGCATAATCGCCAGGCTTGCTTCAGAACGGATTGGCGATATAATTTCCAGGCCGCCCCTGACATGGTGTACAGACGCCTTTCGTAGGCCGCTCCACTAGAGTACAGACGCCACCACACTGCTAGTTTTGGTCCACCCCGGGTATTTCATTTCCCCGGTCCCACCCATATCTGGGAGGCTTTCCCCTATCCGCCACCTGGGGAGGCGCCCGATGGGGGACTAGCAACCCCACACCCACATTTATATAAGCTCCATTAATTCTACTTACTTCCTGAAAAGCTCTTCTTTACGTGTTATAAGAAAGAGGTCTGAGGCTGTACTTCGATCCACGCTCATCCATGAACCAAACTAAATACAAGAGGGAGGATAAATTTGTTAACATAGACTGCTATTTTAATGTGCCAAAGCACATGGTATGAGTACAGATATGGCATACCTCAGGACTTGCTGCGAAGACAGTTTTTCGGAGTGCAGATCATTTTAAAGCTGTACATTTAATTATCTGGGTTTGAAACCTGCTGGTAGTGGTCAATGAATAATATTCTCACTGTCAATTAATTATTATTTATACCATTTCGAATTAGAAGAATAGCATGAAATTTTTTGGATACACTTGGTTTCATAACTGGTCATTCAGAATGTAGTCAGGTTTACAGTGAATGTTGTTTTATATTTTTAAATCTGCTAACAAATTCATTTATACTCCTTTTTCCGTACGTCGTAGTAATTCCAAGTTATCTTCGATGATTAACTATATGTCTTCGTGTTGGGCCAAGTGAGCAGTGAAAGCTGATTTATTTGGGTTGTTGAGCCCGAGAGCATCCATTGTATTTTCGTATCGTTCATTGAAACCCCTCCCAGTTGGACCAATGTAATTTTGGGGCACACAAAACAATTTAGGTTATAAATGTCAGTCTCTAAATTTAAAAAATGAACAATTTCTTCTTTCATGAGTTGTTGATCGTGTCATCACCTGCAGAGCGTTTTCTGTATTAAATTTAGCTTATGAGTGTATTTAGTACTTTTTAGATCCAACAAATTTATACCATTATAAGTTTTATGCTTAATAGTAAATGTTACTTTTTGGCGCAGTTTGTTATGCTGTATTTCAAATTAATCAATTTCTTCAACTAGTGCATCACACAAGTGTGTCATCCACATAACGTTAGCTATATACGTTTTTGTCCTTTATTGTCATATTGGTTCCTCTGAAAACAAAGATGTTTCTAAACGATTTATGTAAATAAATAAGATTATGAAAATAAAGATTTGTGCAGACATTTCAGCAATTCTGTTGTACCCTTCTCTGAGTTGAATTTACTTTCAACTTAAAACCTCAAGAATTTAACACTATTATCTTCTTCTTTCGGAATGTCATCATATTTTAGGTATGCACTGGTGGGAAACATATTTCCTGTTCTTAACTGTATTTCTTCTCAGTTTAGTGACAAAGAATTGGCTAAGAAACATGTATTAATGTCCATGAAAATTTCATTAATCAATATTTCTAAAGCTGTATTTCATTTGCTATTTATTACAATATTTGCATCATCTGCAAACAAAAGAAACTTGGAATAAGGTAATATTACTGATCAAAGATTAGTGACACAGATGAGAAAAAATAAGGGTCCTAAGATGGAACATTGTGGGACACCATATGTAATTAGCTCCGAGTTTGATAATGTCTGATAGATTAACACAAGAATCTTTTCTACTGACATCCAAGCTAGCTTGCTAGCCAGGCAACTGCCTATTGAAAGACCATCTTCCTGTTTATAAAATTTGTTATTAAAACTGAAATAGTTATGTGGTAGCACCAAGCTTTTTAAACAAGCTCACAAATTTATTATATTTAAGAGTGTTATTTTCAATTTCATTGAGATTGTTTCATTTGCCAGAATATAGTATACAAATTAACAGTATCAAATAATATGAATCTGGGTGTGTTTGATATGAGAATGTCTTTGATGCTGTCAAAAATCTCATAGCTATTGTTAACACAAAAATTATCTTCAAATTTATAATATTTGGTGAGACTCTAATTGCGTTTTTGCCTGGTTTTGTGGAAAGCACTTTTTTGGAAGTTCACGATCGGATATAGGGGACACTTTTCTTTCTGAATCTTTGGTTGCCTTCAAAGTTTTGGAACTGAACGTTTATTACTCTATATTCAGATTTTTCAAGACGATATAAACCGATGTATCCACATCATGTGTTTAGCTTATCACATGGATCATCATGGGTCGAAAAAGATAATATGTAAATCAGACCTTTGCACGAAATAATGTATACAGCTAATACACGATGTAAAACGTTTTGTCAGCTATGTAATCACAAATACTTTGTTAAAATTTGTGAATAAAACGAAAGTATGTAATTACAAAACGTTTGTTATATTTTAGGACACAAACATGCGACATGCCAAGAAATCGATGTTACTGTCTGATGAGGACCACAATAGGATCATTTCTATAAAAATTGTGGCTGGTTGTAGTATTTCCTGCAGTGTAATTTACGAAGACAGCTGCGGTGTTCTCTATCCATAATGAATAAAACAATACCCTTATCCAATTTGTATCACCCTTCACATACAGTCTTGTATTGCTAATCAAACTATGCTATTAACATTTCATACCATTATTGATGATATTTTTAGAAATAGAAAGGTTTATTTAAAACCATAATAATTTTTATTGTAGTAGGAAATGAGTTTGGGATTGCAATATACCTAATTGTAACTTCATCTGAAACTGTGGTTAAAACATCAGTTGATAGAAATTGCTTACCTAGGATTTTGCTTTAGTTTTGAGTTCATTAACTTGTGGATGTAAAATAAATTATTTCAGAATTGTGATTTAATTAAATTTTGTTGTGTGAGTGTTTTGGTAAGAGTGAGAGAACATACAGAGAACATACTTGAAGGATCGATGCTTATTTAACTGGAATTAAGTAAAAGTATGCATGGTAAAATTTTTTGCAATCATGAGTTATGTGCTACGTACGTTCTTTGTGAATGGCTCTGCACAAAAGCAGCGAGAATAAGAGTAAGGAGGCAAATAATGTAATATTTTATTTCTGGGGATAATATGTGGCCTTTTTTGTATTTTTGTTTAAATTCGGCGTTATAAATTTAGATTTTTTCTCTTTATTTTTTCCTATCCTATTAGTTGGGCTGGAGACACCATTAGGATTTCAGAGCAGGAGCCTTTTTTATTGGCCGTTCAGTTTATCAGCCAATGAGAATTAAGAATTTCCAGTGCGTAGAGTGTGGCTCTGTGCTCCTAGTTATTGAGTGGAAAAAGTCGCTCGGTATCCGTCTTCCAGGCTAGTTACGTAGTGAACTGCTCTACACGAAGTCCAGATAACGTATTGAATGTGTTGAGTTACCGTGAATGTGGACAAAAGTTTGGTACAATTTCTTGAAATTATGGATTTCTTGTGTTGAGTAATTTGGAAGTTATTTGCGTGAGGATTTTCTTATCGGCTACCAGCTATGTGTAGCATGTTAATGTAAAATTAAGAAACATTATGCCTAGCACTTTTTTATAAGAACACTACTAAACATCTGGTTCTAGTAACTTGCGATTAGGTATGTGTTAGTAACTGTTTGGATCGTGGAATATACACTCCTGGAAATGGAAAAAAGAACACATTGACACCGGTGTGTCAGACCCACCATACTTGCTCCGGACACTGCGAGAGGGCTGTACAAGCAATGATCACACGCACAGCACAGCGGACACACCAGGAACCGCGGTGTTGGCCGTCGAATGGCGCTAGCTGCGCAGCATTTGTGCACCGCCGCCGTCAGTGTCAGCCAGTTTGCCGTGGCATACGGAGCTCCATCGCAGTCTTTAACACTGGTAGCATGCCGCGACAGCGTGGACGTGAACCGTATGTGCAGTTGACGGACTTTGAGCGAGGGCGTATAGTGGGCATGCGGGAGGCCGGGTGGACGTACCGCCGAATTGCTCAACACGTGGGGCGTGAGGTCTCCACAGTACATCGATGTTGTCGCCAGTGGTCGGCGGAAGGTGCACGTGCCCGTCGACCTGGGACCGGACCGCAGCGACGCACGGATGCACGCCAAGACCGTAGGATCGTACGCAGTGCCGTAGGGGACCGCACCGCCACTTCCCAGCAAATTAGGGACACTGTTGCTCCTGGGGTATCGGCGAGGACCATTCGCAACCGTCTCCATGAAGCTGGGCTACGGTCCCGCACACCGTTAGGCCGTCTTCCGCTCACGCCCCAACATCGTGCAGCCCGCCTCCAGTGGTGTCGCGACAGGCGTGAATGGAGGGACGAATGGAGACGTGTCGTCTTCAGCGATGAGAGTCGCTTCTGCCTTGGTGCCAATGATGGTCGTATGCGTGTTTGGCGCCGTGCAGGTGAGCGCCACAATCAGGACTGCATACGACCGAGGCACACAGGGCCAACACCCGGCATCATGGTGTGGGGAGCGATCTCCTACACTGGCTGTACACCACTGGTGATCGTCGAGGGGACACTGAATAGTGCACGGTACATCCAAACCGTCATCGAACCCATCGTTCTACCATTCCTAGACCGGCAAGGGAACTTGCTGTTCCAACAGGACAATGCACGTCCGCATGTATCCCGTGCCACCCAACGTGCTCTAGAAGGTGTAAGTCAACTACCCTGGCCAGCAAGATCTCCGGATCTGTCCCCCATTGAGCATGTTTGGGACTGGATGAAGCGTCGTCTCACGCGGTCTGCACGTCCAGCACGAACGCTGGTCCAACTGAGGCGCCAGGTGGAAAAGGCATGGCAAGCCGTTCCACAGGACTACATCCAGCATCTCTACGATCGTCTCCATGGGAGAATAGCAGCATGCATTGCTGCGAAAGGTGGATATACACTGTACTAGTGCCGACATTGTGCATGCTCTGTTGCCTGTGTCTATGTGCCTGTGGTTCTGTCAGTGTGATCATGTGATGTATCTGACCCCAGGAATGTGTCAATAAAGTTTCCTCTTCCTGGGACAATGAATTCACGGTTTTCTTATTTCAATTTCCAGGAGTGTGTAATGTGTAATTTTGGCTGGTTTTCACGTGTAAATTCTAGCAAAAGAAGTATAAATGTAGACTTGCATTGATAATAGTTTTCGTTGATAGCAGAGGACTTGGTGGCCATTTATTTTGTTTTCGGGGCAATAAATAGGAATCAACTAAACTTTAAATCTTTTTATGTAAATAGAAAGGTGGGCGAGCGGCCAATATTTTGTTATGAACTTACTGCACCAAGATGGATTTATGTATGAGGACTGTGTTTGGTAGGTATTAATCGGTGTTTCCTCAACGCTGCCGTTCATCAACTTCAATGGTATCTGCTTTCACAGATGAAGGAAATGGACTTCAAGAAACCCATCGAGTTGGACTGATTTTTCTGCACCGAAATTAAAGCGTGGACTTTTCCGGCCGAACTGTTCTATGAAATATGTGCAGCGTTCTTGGAGAAATGAACTCTTTGCCGCCGTAAGCAGATTCCTGATAAACTACGGTACTGCATACGTTGCGGGAGAGGTCGTAGTTTCTTGCAGTGTGCGATGTACTCTTCTTTTCTGCACTTATCCATTATTAGTGCTCTGTGACAATGTATGTTAAATGAAGTACAACAACAACAAAAGTCGTGGTCACTTCCTTTATATTCATCAAATGACATCCCAGCCCTTTCAAAATTGTCTTCAGATGAGTTATGCAGAAGTTTAATAATCACACGTCTAGCCTGAAGCAACCTCCAATGCCCAGCAAGATCACTAAGTACGGAGATGTAATCTTCTGAATGCCTCATCTGAAGATGACCCTGAAAAGTCACACTGTTGTGACCAGCTTCCAAATCCAGGATAACCACGTCTGCAGCTCGGACTGCTGCGAGACGACTAAGATGGAAGTCAAAGTTACCGACAGCAATATGGCGCCACGGTGACTCCAGTGCAGCTGATAGCTGCGCTATGTTTACCCTGTTGAGGATCATGGCGCGGACAGCCCAATAAAGATGGTGCGATAGACTCTAGAGTGGGTTTAAATCCGGCGAGTTTGGTGGCCATGGGAGTACTGTAAACTCATCGTGGTGCTCTTAGAACTACACATGTACACTGGGAACTGTGTGCCACGTTGCATTGTCCTGCCGCCAGATGCCACCATGCAGAGGAAGAGCATTATATAGCGGTGGACATTGTCCCCGAGAACGCATACATGTGTTGACACATTATTCCATCCAGAATGACGAGTTCACCCAGGGAATGCCACGTAAACGTTCACCAGACTTTAAATGCTGCAGGTGTTTGCTTCCAGAAGTCACACGCCGTTCACACGAACAGCTTTATCTCAGAATGAGCATACAACTTGGTTCATCTGAAAAGGCCACCTGTCCCCACCATTTAGTGGACGGCCAGTTGCGATACTGGCGCGCAAACTCCAGATCTCATCGCCAATGAACAGTGAGATGCCCTGCTTAACCCGCTGGACTGGACATGGAGAATAAATTGTGGAAAGGTGCCAAAGTAAGAGGCTGTCAGTTACACTCGAACATACAAGTTTATTATTTGATCAAACACTGCAAGAGCCCAAATTTTTTTTTAAACACAAGGCTTTAATCTTTGGGACTTAATTACCGGTTGAAAGCCAATTTAATTTAAAAATGGCCAATAACTTAAAACGCAAGGATAATCAGAAATTTAAAAGGCAAACCTTATCTTAAAACAGTTCTTTAGTTAGGCTGAAGTAAACAAGGTAAATTCAAATTGGCTGAAGGCCGAACATTATAAACTCCAAAACATTAATTTAAAGAAAAATACCAAAGTCCTTACGTGAAACAGTTCTTTAATTTAGGCTGAAGGCCTTAAGAACAAATAATTGAAACTCAAACTGGCTGAAGGCCGAAGACTTAAAAATTCAATAGGTTGAAGTAAACAAGTTAAATTCAAATCGGCTGAAGGCCTAAGACTTAAACATTCAAAAAAAAATTTAAATGCAAAAGGGCTTAGTTGAAACAGTACTTTAAACTAGGATGAAAGCCTTAAGAGTAAAACAACACTAATTTAAAACACCAAAGAAGTTAGAAGCCATACACGTAGCAACAACAAGATCAAATTAAAAAAAATAAGGCAGTCCACACAAGGGCGCTCAGATGTTGTAGGGTCGGTCTGTAATTAAAACACTAACGCTCGCTTAGGTGAGACAGGCAGTCGGGCCAACTATTCACGATCCGACGACAACCCAACCGACCGACAGTCAGCGGACCAAGATGATACGGCAGGGCCTATCGATAAGCGCTGCTGCTGCAGCTCACGGGCAGGCAAGGTGGCAACTCAGTGACACCAGTAATTAAAATTAACATAACGAGGTGGTAGGGCAGTAAAAACAGGACGTCAAATGAGATATGGCACGAACGCGAGCCACGCATGGCTCAAACAGCAGTCAGCAATGTTGCATGAACGTGGCGCCTACCGTGGAGGAACATATGCAGCAACGTTCGCTGAACGGTTGCTGAGGATGCATTGTCTGTAGATCTTTGGCTTTCACGGACGGTATTGTCTTCAGTTGAATCTTTAGGGCTGTAGGGCCGTGGTCGATGTATAAAATTTCCACCTGACGTTTCGTCTCAATCTATGGGAGACATCTTCTGAGGTCCAGAATGAGATTTTCACTCTGCAGCGGAGTGTGCGCTGATATGAAACTTCCTGGCAGATTAAAACTGTGTGCCCGACCGAGACTCGAATTCGGGACCTTTGCCATTCGCGGGCAAGTGCTCTACCAACTGAGCTACCGAAGCACGACTCACGCCCGGTACTCACAGCTTTACTTCTGCCAGTACCTCGTCTCCTACCTTCCAAACTTTACAGAAGCTCTCCTGCGAACCTTGCAGAACTAGCACTCCTGAAAGAAAGGATATTGCGGAGACATGGCTTAGCCACAGCCTGGGGGATCCCCCAGGCTGTGGCTAAGCCATGTCTCCGCAATATCCTTTCTTTCAGGAGTGCTAGTTCTGCAAGGTTCGCAGGAGAGCTTCTGTAAAGTTTGGAAGGTAGGAGACGAGGTACTGGCAGAAGTAAAGCTGTGAGTACCGGGCGTGAGTCGTGCTTCGGTAGCTCAGTTGGTAGAGCACTTGCCCGCGATAGGCAAAGGTCCCGATTTCGAGTCTCGGTCGGGCACACATTTTTAATCTGCCAGGAAGTTTCATCTTCTGAGGTCGTCCGAGTACTGCCACTTAGGCTCCAGGTACTCTTGCATTTATAGAGCGCATAGAGGGCACCACCATTCGCCACGTGATGCCGACGGTATGCCTATCCTTGGAAGGCGTCATCATTCTCGATTAAGAGTAATAGATTGTCATTCTGCTGGCGCAACGTCGACATCCATGTTTTGTCTAACTTTAAAACTTCCTCTTTTCTATTAAAAGTGTTATGGTGTTTGTGAGTCTCTATTGCTTCTCTATACATTCGCGCATGATAATGGGATGTTCGTGCTAGAACGCTTGTCTCATTAAATTTAATTTCGTGGTTCCCATCTCGAAAAACATTCTCAGCTACGGTCGATTTTTCGATGTGTCCTAAGCGACAGTTTCTTTTATGTATGGCTAAGCGGGTGTTTACACTTCTTTTCGTCGTAACAATATATACTTGTCCACAACTGCATGGAATTTTGTATACCCCAGGTGTTGCTAGGGGGTGTCGGGCGTCTTTTGCGGTTCTTAAATATTCCTTAATCTTCTTGGTGGGTCTGAAGATTGTTTCGATCCCATACTTGGCCAGAACTTTCCCGATACGGTCCGTGACTTTATTAATGAACGGTAGGAAAACTTTTCCAGTAGGTGACCGTTGTTGCTCTGGACTTGTGGCTTCTTTTCTTCCTTGATGGAGGGCTCGATCAATTTCATTGCTGGTATATCCGTTTTTCATGAAGGCTGACCGTAAGTGATTTAGTTCATCTTGTAAGTTACCCGGCTCGCAGATTTTGTTGGCTTTGTCCACCAAGGTTTTCATGACACCTCTTTTTTACCTAGGATGATGATTAGATTCCTTGTGGAGGTATCGATCCGTGTGAGAGTTATTTCTATATACCTTGTGGCCCAGCGTCCCATCCACCCGTTTAATTACCGACACATCCTGGAAACTCAGTTGACTGTTGCTCTCTTTCTCCATCGTAAAATGTGTCTTCGGGTCAATGCTGTACAGATGAACCAAGAAGACATCCAACTCTTCTTCACCATGAGTCCACACTGCAAACGTGTCATCAACATGGCGGGACCATTTAGCTGGCTGTTTACTGGCAGTCTGCAGCGCTCCCTGTTCGAAGATCTCCATAAATAAATTGGCAACAGTTGGGCTGAGAGGGCTTCCCATCGCCACCCCGTCGGTCTGTTCGTATAACTCGTTGTTATACTGGAAATAAGTTGTCGTCAGGCAGTGTTTAAATAAAGCCACTATGTCAGTCTGAAACCAGATGGCAGTTATAAGAGTCGAGCGACATGAAAGGGAAGCAGTGGTTGGGAAGGGAGTAAGACAGGGTTGTAGCCTCTCTCCGATGTTATTCAATCTGTGTATTGAGCAAGCAGTAAAGAATACAAAACAAAAATTCGGAGTAGGCATTAAAATCCATGGACAAGAAATAAAAACTTTGAGGTTCGCCGATGACATTGTAATTCTGTCAGAGACAGCAAAGGACTTGAAAGAGCAGTTGAATGGAATGGACAGTGTCTTGAAAGGAGGATATAAGATGAACATCAACAAAAGCAAAACGAGGATAATGGAATGTAGTCAGATTAAGTCGGGTGATGCTGAGGGAATTAGATTAGGAAATGAGACACTTAAAGTAGTAAAGGAGTTTTGCTATTTGGGGAGCAAAATAACTGATGATGGTTGAAGTAGAGAGGATATAAAATGTAGACTGGCAATGGCAAGGAAAGCGTTTCTGAAGAAGAGAAATTTGTTAACATCGAGTATAGATTTAAGTGTCAGGAAGTCATTTCTGAAAGTATTTGTTTGGAGTGTAGCCATGTATGGAAGTGAAACATGGACGATAAATAGTTTGGACAAGAAGAGAATAGAAGCTTTCGAAATGTGGTGCTACAGAAGAATGCTGAAGATTAGATGGGTAGATCACATAACTAATGAGGAAGTATTGAATAGGATTGGAGAGAAGAGAAGTTTGTGGCACAACTTGACCAGAAGAAGGGATCGGTTGGTAGGACATGTTCTGAGGCGTCAAGGGATCACCAATTTAGTACTGGAGGGCAGCGTGGAGGGTAAAAATCGTAGAGGGAGACAAAGAGATGAATACACTAAGCAGATTCAGAAGGATGTAGGTTGCAGTAGGTACTGGGAGATGAAGCAGCTTGCACAGGATAGAGTAGCATGGAGAGCTGCATCAAACCAGTCTCAGGATTGAAGACCACAACAACAACGACATGTCAGTCTGAAAAATATCTGCTATATATGAAATAGCTTCGTTCACAGGCACCATGATAAACAATGACACTATATCGAAGCGCACAAGAAGATCACTTGAGCTAACGTTAATCTCCTTCAGTTTTTCAATAAAATGCGCCGCGTTTTTAATGTAACTGTCCGTTCCGCCAATGTATGGTTGCAGCAAGCAGGCGAGATACCTGGCCACCTCTTGTCACTCACAATCGGTCTCATCGGGACCTGTGGTCCATGTACCTTTGGGAACCCATGAAGTGTGGGTTGGTAAGCTTCCGTTTTGCAGAGTTGTTTTTAATCATCCTCATCCGGAGATCTTTGGTCCATCTGGACGGTCAGTTATTCAGTTGTTTCACGGCTATTTGCCTGCACGCATCTCCGCAGCTGTGGCTCGCGTTACACCACAGTTGCCTGAGTGCTCAGTGCTGCCATGTTCGCTACAATTTAACCACGGCGGCAAGCGAACACTTTATTTACGTTTCGGAAATGTTTCCACCCATGGCCCGAAAGCCAATGATAATACCCTTTTGGACATCACAATAATCGCCCTATTTTAGAATTACGTTCTACTAGTGCACTGTTGCACACGTCCCTCTGATAAGCTTTTCATACCCTCCACGGGTAGTGCTCGAACTTGCCGTCTGTGAGTGGTTGTTGCACGTCGACGTCGAACACAGGCCCTATGAATGTGACTGGGCCATGCATTACATGAAAATTAAGAAATTGTCCCTAGCTAACTGATTATAACTACACTGGTGTCCAAAATTAAAGCATCAGATCGCTATTTCCCTGTCCTGTGTCTAATTCACGATATAACTATATAAACTGTCCACAGATGACTGTACGATGGCGTTCTGCAAGGAAGACAAAATCCAGACGCACATCCACTGTAAGGATGACGTCAGGATACCTATCAAGCAGGATAGCGTTTGCCGGCAAGTCCCACATCCCCGATCGCTGTGCACACAGACGCAGACGGTGCAGTACGGCGCAGGGATGACAAGTACCAGACTCTCTCCTGTGGAGGTGTATAGGAGGAATGGAAGCGGGGCGGATGCAGACTAATGGGACCAGATGGCTTAATGTGAATCGTTCTGCTGTTTCTCGGATGTGGCAACAGTTTATAGAGAACGGAACTGTACCCCAAAGACCAGGGCAGGGTCGGCTACGTGTGACATCTGAAAGACCAGACCGTTGTTTGGCTGTAAGGGCACGACGGTACCGCCTTAGTACTGCACAGTGACTGGAATCTGACCTCGCAGCATGCCCTGGACGTGTTGCATCGAGGCAAACGGTGCACAGAAGTCGTCGGCAGAGTGGCCTTTATTGTCTCGCCCGTTTTCACCGAAGAGAACGTCCAGAGTGGAGTCATCAACATGCCGCCTGGATGATCAAGGAATGAGCCACTGTTCTTTTTACAGATGTGTACCGATTTGGTCTGGAGAGTGATTCTCAACGGATTTGCATCTGGAGGGAACGTGGAACATCTGCATCTACATTTATACTCCGCAAGCCACCCAACGGTGTGTGGCGGAGGCCACTGTCATTACCTCCCTTTCCTGTTCCAGTCGCGTATGTTTCGCGGGAAGAACGACTGTCTGAAAGCCTCCGTGCGCGCTCGAATCTCTCTAATTTTAAAATTGGTGATCTCCTCGGGAGGTATAAGTAGGGGGAAGCAATATATTCTATACCTCATCCAGAAACGCACCCTCTCGAAACCTGGCGAGCAAGCTACACCGCGATGCAGAGCGCCTCTCTTGCAGAGTCTGCCACTTGAGTTTGCTAAACATCTCTGTAACGCTATCGCGCTTACCAGATGACCCTGTGACGAAACGCGCCGCTCTTCTTTGGATTTTCTCTATCTCTTCCGTCAACCCGATCTGGTACGGATCCCACACTGATGAGCAATACTCAAGTATAGGTCGAACGAGTGTTTTGTAAGCCATCTCCTTTACTGATGGACTACATTTTCTAAGGACTCTCCCAATGAATCTCAACCTGGTACCCGCCTTACCAACAATTAATTTTATATGATCGTTCTACTTCAAATCGTTCCGCACGCATACTCCCAGATATTTTACAGAAGTAACTGCTACCAGTGTTTGTTCCGCTATCATGTAATCATACAATAAAGGATCCTTCTTTCTATGTATTCGCAATACATTACATTTGTCTATGTTAAGGGTCAGTTGCCACTCCCTGCACCAAGTGCCTATTCGCTGCAGATCTTCCTGCACTTCGCTACAATTTTCTAATGCTGCAATGTCTCTGTATACTACAGCATCATCCGCGAAAAGCCGCATGAAACTTCCGACACTATCTACCAGGTCTTTTATATATATTGTGAAAAGTAGTGGTCCCATAACACTCCCCTGTGGCACGCCAGAGGTTACTTTAACGTCTGTAGACGTCTCTCCATTGATAACAACATCCTGTGTTCTGTTTGCTACAAACTCCTCAATCCAGCCACACAGCTGGTCTGATATTCCGTAGGCTCTTACTTTGTTTATCAGGCGACAGTGCGGAACTGTATCGAACGCCTTCCGGAAGTCAAGGAAAATGGCATCTACCGGGGAGCCTGTATCTAATATTTTCTGGGTGTCATGGGCAAATAAAGCGAGTTGGGTCTCACACGATCGCTGTTTCCGGAATCCATGTTGATTCCTACATAGTAGATTCTGGGTTTCCAAAAACGACATGATACTCGAGCAAAAAACATGTTCCAAAATTCTACAACAGATCGATGTCAGAGATATAGGTCTATAGTTTTGCGCATCTGCTCGACGACCCTTCTTGAAGACTGGGACTACCTGTGCTCTTTTCCAATCATTTGGAACCTTCCGCTCCTCTAGAGACTTGCGGTACGCGGCTGTTAGAAGGGGGGGGGGGGGGGGCAAGTTCTTTCGCGTATTCTGTGTAGAATCGAATTGGTATCCCGTCAGGTCCAGTGGACTTTCCTCTGTTGAGTGATTCCAGTTGCTTTTCTATTCCTTGGACACTTATTTCGATGTCAGCCATTTTTTCCTTTGTACGAGGATTTAGAGAAGGAACTGCAGTGCGCTCTTCCTCTGTGAAACAGCTTTGGAAAAAGGTGTTTAGTATTTCAGCTTTACTCGTGTCATCCTCTGTTTCAATGCCATCATCATCCCGGAGTGTCTGGATATGCTGTTTCGAGCCACTTACTGATTTAACGTAAGACCAGAACTTCCTAGGATTTTCTGTCAAGTCGGTACATAGAATTTTACTTTCGAATTCACTGAACGCTTCACGCATAACCCTCCTTACGCTAACTTTGACATCGTTTAGCTTCTGTTTGTCTGAGAGGTTTTGGCTGCGAATTTAGGACCCAAACATTGTAGAAAGAGACCGATAACGAGAAGAGTTGCTTATTGCGTGAGCAAGGATTGCTTTGACCACTCGAGCACCTGGTCATGAAACTGTATGGGAGAATCAGCGAGGTTTAAGTGGTATCAAGTATCGAGACGAGATCTTGGTACCGCATGTGCGGTTGTTGGAAAGTGCTATGGGCCCACACTTCGCATCGATGCACGACGACATAGAGGTTGATGTTTTCTTGAAAACGGAAGATACTGCACGCATGGTGTGGCCTGCTCGCTCTCCTGACTGGAATTACATTGAGCATGTCTGGGACGCACCGTAGAGACGGGTTGCATCAGCGTCCACCAGCCACTCTCCCAGACTTGCAGCAGCTATGCTGGAAGATTGAGCGCTATTGCCTCAGCAGTAATAACACCACTCACAGCGGGCCCCATCGTTGAGAAGCCTGTAGAATGTGTGTGCAGATCCGTTGAGTTGAAATAACGAGGAACATTTTTGTCTACGGTTATCCATGTTGCAGTTGTTCCGTATTGTTTACATTATTTCTGCTTTGCTATCACCTATTTATATTGTTTTGTGCAAAATAACCTTGCAAAATTTCCATTTGCGGCTTTAATCCTGGACACCAGGATTGTTTTCCCAATGTTGTTTTCTTCTTGAATCCTGCAGAGAACCTCTTCTTGCCTTACCTACTTTATTGATTTTCAAGATCCTTCTGCATTACCTCGTCTCACGTGCTTCTTTTCCAGCTTTCCTACTGCTGTGTCCTGGCTATGATCCTACAAAACAGCAACCTGTCTCATCCCCACAACCCGTGGGTAGCCATGCACTGGGGTTATTCTCTACAACCAGCAACCAAAGAGGCTGTTTTTTTTTTTTTAATTATTTTGCCGTTTACAATCGCTGTGACCTTATTTATGCCGATACACAACCACGGACATCGGGCTCACGGACGAGTTCAGTGAGCCTTACGCTATCCGCCACTGCAGTCTATTCATGACAGTCTCTCCTGGAGCCTCCAGCCTCTACCACAGCAGACCTCCAGGACTTTGGTATTCTGGCGCTCCGCATTGATTGTGCAATTAGAGACAACTATTGCACAGTGTAAGAGACATTAATAATAGTAATTTAGTCTTCCGTGACTGAAAGTCCAGTGTGCTTATAGTCCCCCACCTTCTTCTGCCTGAGAATTATTTCTCGTCTTTGTGTGTTTAAGCTCCAGACATGTTTGCATCAATAAATTTGTTACTCACATTCCATCTGGCCATCAATACTACCCACGTTTAGCCCGGCATGGGCCATAACACCCACAGTCCATGATTCACTACCATACAGTTGTGTGCACGAAAAGTACATTCTCAGAAATTTCTTCTCCACATTGAAGCCAAAGTTTGATACTACTAATTTTCTTTTGATGGCAAGCGACCTCTTTGCTTATACTAGTTCTCTTTAGGGCTTCGTACCTCAACCGGTGGAAACGGAAGCCTGATAGAATCACTTCGTTGTCTGTCCGTTTGTCTGTTTGTCTGTCTGTCTGCCCGACTGACCCGTATTTCTCATGGTCGGTTAGAGACATCAAGCCAAAATTTATGTTACATGCTGAAGTCTACGGTACCTTGGCGGTGTAAAAAATGAAAAAAATTAAGCTTCTATGTCAATGCTACAAAAAGATATGGCCATGTTTTGATACTCCCAAACTCACTCATCAAAAACTATACCGTAATTGCCATTAGCCTAGAATCATTAAACATGGCAAGAAACAGGTTTACTCAGTACAAGTACGAAAGGAAAAAATATCCGAAAACTATTCATTTGTAATTATATCACACAGTCCTTCGTATTCCCAGCTAGGTTGGATACGCCCACATAAGGCACGCGATCTCCACACGATGTGCTTACTTCATCGATTTCTTAGCCACTGGTGCCCCCAATACTTATCTTCTCACATTAAACACCTACCATCATTCCACAACCGCAGTACCAGATCGGATACGTCTAGCATCTTGGCTGTACCTTTACATAACACAAAATCTTTCTCCATGTCATTCTCCATCTCAGCCATACGACTATGGAACGCGCTCCCCTGTGATCTGCGTCTTATCCAGAACCACTCAACATTCAAGAGGGAACTCAAGACTTACATATTAGGGACGGTAGAGCCACCATTGTTGTGCCCCTCTCATCATTTTCTTTCTCCTCTCCATCATAGCTTCGAATTTTACATTCTATTTCTCTTCCTCTAACCTATCTACCTCTTCTATATTTCTTTCACCCCATTCCATCGTCTTATGTCTCTGCTTGATGAGAATAACTCACAAGCTGCAAGAATATAACGAGAAAATTCCCAACTAGCAATAGGACTGACAATCATAAAAGAAAAATATGTTTACTTTCATATACATAGTCATTATTATTATTATTATTCTTGATTGTTATAATTATTTTTGATTGTTATAATTATCATTGTACTACTTTTATAATCTCTATTTTTTCTTTAACATTAATACTGTATAACATGTTATATGTCCTTAATGTTCTGTAGAAACTGAAATTTGTTGAATCTGAGTATGCCTGGTTAGGTGTAAGAGAGGGCCTGAAGGCCCTAATCTTGCCAGGTAAAATAAATGCATAAATAAATAAAATACCTTTGCGACTAAAAATCTAAACTGTATTCGTGAACTGTCAAAAACCTCAAGAACTCCCGTAGGGATTTTGATATCGATTCCAGTAATAGGTGATATGCCAAATTTAAGCCCAAATGAATGCCAGGAAAGGACGTAAACAAAAGGACTGAATCATGGGGTTTTTATGTTCAATAAAATTCACGGTCTTACCAAAAATACAGACAAAATATTACACTAACAAACAAATTCCAGAAACAAGTATGACAGATTAAATTACTGAAATAATTTAAAAGCCGTAATAAGAATTAGCTGGGTCAAATTTGGTAATAAGGAAAATTTCAAAGGCATCTAAACATTCCCAGTAAATATACGCAACCCTTTAAGATAAGAACAGACGCATGAATCCGTTATACAACTTGGAACTAGGTTCAGTACTTGAAAAAAAAAATATTCTGTCCTTAACAACAGAAAATAACAGCGCTGAAATCATGAGTGAGGCTCACTTACGCTTCTGTAAGATGCAATGTAATACAACATTAGTTACATAAGACTACCACATACATAGAGTAAAAATCACGACAATAATTTTAGCCACCACTGCTAACCCTCCAAGGTTTTCAAAGGTCAAGCCTGATTTAAAGAGAAAAAAATATACAATGAGCATAGACACACAGATCAGATAGTTAGCGAAGGTTAAAAGTTGTTTGCTCTGATTCGATCGTTCATGAGCATTAAAACGTTTGCCTGCTTTTTCTCAAATCTGAATCCACTGTCCTCTGTTTTAAAAAGGTTGCACTGAAATTACTACTGCGAACAAAGTGTCTCAGTACACACAAATTTCATAAATATGAAACTAATTGGCATTCACTGTACAGGAAATTAAATCAAAATCATTACTGGAAAACGACTTCCAAAATCAAAATGTGGACTGCCCAAAAAAATTGAAGTGCGAAAATTAGGTAGCAACATTATGAAACACACACTGTTCACTGATCCATTAAAAATCAGAATGACAAAGAAAATGCTTAGAATTTGCGGAATGAAAAGGTGAGATGAGAAACGAAATAACCAACAAAATATGAAAAGAATCTCACCTAAAGTTTTAGAGTACAATCAGCTATAAGTTCTGCCACTTACTCCATGTCCAACACTCGACTACTCTCCGCTCGACAACCAAGCCAAAGTTGCATAAGTACTGCCGTAAGTCGAATATTACACGGATGCTAAAAGCGACTGCTTAATTCTCGTAATACGAAATTCTGAATTCTGAAAGTGTCCGAAAAGAAATTTCCAGTGCACCTATGTATGTCCAACTTTATAATCCCAAATTACATTTGATAAAATTTTTGTACGTTTTTATTTTGTCTTACACTCTGAAAGTTTCAAAAATATGACAAGATAGTTTAATATTTAAATTTTACAAAACATTTAAATTTGAAACATGTCGATAAAGAAATTCAACTTGTGGTTTTTCGTTAAAAGTCTGTGCACAGGGTATTGCCAAGTTCTAATTAGGCACACAGATAATGACTAAATCGTCTTTCCTGACACAACTAACATCTTAACTGTCCATGATTTGCCTCAGTCACTATGTATCACTATAATTCTGTATGATGCTAAAATTTCAGTCTCTTGAAGTCCACCCATAAAGTAACATCACCAATATTGCAGTAGGCTGAAGTTCATCCAAACAAACAGCAAAAACTCATTTTGAAGTGAACTGCCAAGTACTGTTTGGAGTCTGGGAAAGTGACCAATGGAAACTCCCCTTGCAGTGCAACATTAAGCAAGAGCTGAAGTATGACCAATCGACCAGCATAGAACAGTGCCTTTTGCCAACCATGACCCATGTTATTAGCAGTGATGAAGTTTCAAGATCAGGAATGTTTCAGGAAGTCCTTCACTGACCAACATAATATCGGACATAAAAAATTAATTTCTCATCCAATATAAATTCCTACACTAGCTCAAAATTGTCTCTTGCAGTTGCGATTGAGATTTTTGGTTGACAAGTAAACTATCTTTTACCTGCTAATGTCACATATTGGGTGAAAAACTAAGTGATGCACACAAAATGACATTGCAGATAACAACACAGTTCTTCACCCACTAACCAAATAATAAGTTATACCTGATCTGAGGAAAGTGTGTGCAAGTTGTTTTGTCCCTGGCACTAGCAAAAATATTACAGAGTGTGAAAATGATGTACAGTCTTCTTAGCATTTACATTGACAAAAAATAAATACATAAACATTTATCAGAAATTACAAAAAATATGCCATATACACTTATACAGTATGTACACAATCATGAAAATTCAAACATTCGCAATAAACTGTTCATAATAAAGCAAAAAAATGACGTATTGAACAAGTGAAGAAATCACATAAGATATAAATAAGAAATCTACAAAGTAAGAAACATAGTTGTGCAATAAGAGCAAATTAATGTGTGTTCAGAAGAAAATGTAAACATGTTAGAAACTAGCATCTTTACATTCAAGCCATGAAAAGCAAAAGGCATAACCTAGAAATAAAATTATAAACAGCCGACCAGTTACAATGGATAAAGAATTCTTTACCTAGGTTTCAACAAATTTAAATTTGTCTTCTTCAGAAGGTGGCAATTTTACATAAGAAGGACTAATGTACCATCGCCGTTTTTACAAATGTCGGTATAGATCCATTTGTCAAAATTAAAATATAGCCCTAGAAATAGGGTTTGTCACGTAAATATAAATTAGCACATGGAGCTTGCGGAGCTGTCGGTTGTGAGCTCTTATGAAACTTCATTAGTTTTCCAATACAACGCTTGTTCTCTTCTTAAGCTTCACAAACTGGCAGATAAGGAAAACTACATCGTTAGCTGATTACGAAGAAAATCACTTATAGTACTATATCCACTCTTCATTCAGAACCAAGGAACTTAAATAATGTTTACCACTGTTACCTTACATATTTCATGTAATTGTATACAACACTCTCAACACACTTGTTTATCACGTACCACTTCGTGGCTACCAAAATTTCTTTGCATGTCTAATGAGTTACATATAATTCCATGTATATCACTGTCTATATTATCAGGTATTGCCAGTATAGTATTTACTCAACAAATAGATTTATGAGCGATATATGGCGCATTCCTTTGGATTTCCATGTACGTAGTGTTTAAATTTCCATTGCATTCAGGTGTGCTATTCTTTTAGTTCTGTGGGGTCCATTGTAGAGAACGGAGCATTTCTGGCTAATAGACTCATCTTTATTTGATATCAGGTGATATTTGACCAATACTTTTTGCCCTTCGTGGAATTTTATCACTTGTCTCTTCATGTTACGAGATTTCTTCTTTTTCAGCTGTATTTGCAATATTTGTTAAGACTAGTTGTGTGACATAGGTGCGCCGTCAATTTCTGGTGTAAGAAAACTTTACATGTGCATCTACATCTACACAGATACTTCGAAAGCCACCGTACGGTGCGTGGCGGAGGGTACCGGTACCCTGAACCACTAATTGTCATTCCCCTCCTGTTCCACTTGGAAATAGAGTGAGGAGAAAACGACTCTGTGTATGTCTTCGTATAATAATTTATAGTATTTTATCTTCGTTATCTTTACGCGCAATGTACGTTGGTGGCAGTAGAGTTGTTCGGCAGTCGGCTTCAAATGCGGTTCTCTAAATTTTCTCAATAGCGTTTCTCGAAAAGAACGTCGTCTTCCCTACGGAGATTAATATTTCAATTCCCGAAGCATCTCAGTAACGCTTACGTGTTGTTCGAACTTTCCGGTAACAAATCTAGCCGGCTCGTCCCGGCGGAGGTTCGAGTCCTCCCTCGGGCATGGGTGTGTGTGTTTGTCCTTAGCCTAATTTAGGTTAAGAAGTGTGTAAGCTTAGGGCCTGATGACCTTAGCAGTTAAGTCCCATAGGATTTCACACACATGTTTTGAACAAGTCTAGCAACCCGCCTCTGAATTGCTTCGATGTCTTCTGTCAATCTGACCTGGTACGGATCCCAAACACTCGAGCAGTACTCAAGAATACGTCGCACTAGCGCCATATATGCTGTCTCCACTCTTTCCTAAAATTCTCCCAATAAACCGAAGTCGACAATTCGCCTTCCCTACCACAGTTCTCACATACTCTTTCCACCTCATCTCGCTTTGAAATGTTACGTCCAGATATTTAAATGACTTGACTTTGCAAAGCAGAACCCTAGTAATACTCTATCCGCACATAACAGGTTTGATTTTGCTATTCATCACGCTTAACTTACATTTTTCCACATTTGGAGTTAGCTGCCATTCTTCACACAAACTGGAAATATTGTCTGTCTTGTATCATCATACACTTCGACACCTTATTGTACACAACGGCGTTACAAGCAAACAACCGCAGATTGCTGTCCACCCTGTCCCCCAAATCATTTATGTATACAGAGACCAACAGCGGTCCTGTCACAATTCCCTTGGGTATTCCTGACGGTAGTTTTGTCTCTGATAAACACTCGCCGTCGAGGGCAACATACTTGGTTCTGTTATTTAAGAAGTCTTCGAGGCACTCCCATATCTGTGATCTTATTCTATATGCTCGTACCCTCATTAACAGCCTTCAATGGGGCGCCATGTCAAATACTTTCCGGAAATCTAGAAATATGGAATCTGCCTTTTACCCTTAATCTGTAGTTCTAAGTGGATCTAGATCTAAGTGGAACTAGAATTCCATCCGGACCTGATGATTTATTTACTTTCAGATCTTTCAGTTGTTTCTCTACGCCAAGTATGCTTATTACTATGTCGTCAAATAACAGTATGTTTGTACGATTCTCCTGTGTGAACGATTTCTTGAACGTGAAATTCAAAACTTGGCTTTCGTTTTGCTAGCTCCAGCTGCCACACCATACTGGTCAACAAGGGACTGAATGGAAGCCACAGACCCGTTTAGCAATCTTTCATAAGACTGGGATTTTCTCGGGTTCTCTGCCAGATCTTTTTGTAACGTGTGACGGTGTTAGTTGTTGTATGGTTAGCGCATAGATCTTCTCACAGACGCACGAATCTCTACTAACATTCGCTTGTCGTCATTTGTGCGTTCCCTTTTGATCCGAGAGTGCAACAGCCTGTGATTACTGCGCATCCGCCAAATTTCGTTATTAAACAATTTTGGGTCGTTTCCATCCATTATCTTCTCCAGGCCATAATTTACAATCTGCTGAGACTTTGGATATAACTCTTCTGTATCCATCTTACTGGAACTAAGTGATGTCAATGCACTGTCTAAGTGAGATCATAATAACTACTTATCTGCTGGCTAGCAGAAACACTCTCCTAGCCTTCTTGACAGATTTCTTAGCTTTCGTAATCGTAGTTGTTGTAATATGAATATCAAGAGCTCAGATGGAAACACAGTTCTAAGCAAAGAAGGAAAAGCAGAAGGGTGGAAGGAGTATATAGAGGGTCTATACAAGGGCGATGTACTTGAGGACAATATTATGGAAATGGAAGAGGATGTAGATGAACATGAAATGGGAGATATGATACTGAATGAAGAGTTTGACAGAGCACTGAAAGACCTAAGTCGAAACAAGGCCCCGGGAGTAGACAACATTCCATTAGAACTACTGACGGCCTTGGGAAAGCCAGTCCTGACAAAACTCTACCATCTGGTGAGCAAGATGTATGAGACAGGCTAAATACCCTCAGACTTCAAGAAGAATATAATAATTCCAACCACAAAGAAAGCAGGTGTTGACAGATGTGAAATTTACCGAACTATCAGTTTAATAAGTCACGGCTGCAAAATACTAACGCGAATTCTTTACAGACGAATGGAAAAACTAGTAGAAGCCGACCTTGGGGAAGATCAGTTTGGATTCCGTAGAAATATTGGAACACGTGAGGCAATACTGACCCTACGGCTTATCTTAGAAGCTAGCTTAAGGAAAGGCAAACCTACGTTTCTAGCATTTGTAGACTTAGAGAAAGCTTTTGACAATGTTAACTGAAATACTCTCTTTCAAATTCTGAAGGTGGCAGGGGTAAAATATAGGGAGCGAAAGGCTATTTACAATTTGTATAGAAACCAAATGGCAGTTATAAGAGTTGAGGGGCATGAAAGGGAAGCAGTGGTTGGGAAGGGAGTGAGACAGGGTTGTAGCCTATCCCCGATGTTGTTCAATCTGTATATTGAGCAAGCAGTGAAGGAAACAAAAGAAAAATTCGGAGTAGGTATTAAAATCCATGGAGAAGAAATAAAAACTTTGAGGTTCGCCGATGACATTGTAATTCTGTCAGAGACAGCAAAGGACTCGGAAGAGCAGTTGAACGGAATGGATCGTGTCTTGAAGGGAGGATATAAGATGAACATCAACAAAAGCAAAACGAGGAAAATGGAATGTAGTCGAATTAAGTCGGCTGATGTTGAGGGTATTAGATTAGGAAATGAGACACTTAAAGTAGTAAAGAAGTTTTGCTATTTGGGGGCAAAATAACTGATGATGGTCGAAGTAGAGAGGATATAAAATGTAGACTGGCAATGGGAAGGAAAGCGTTTCTAAAGAAGAGAAATTTGTTAACATCGAGTATTGATTTAAGTATTAGGAAGTCGTTTTTGAAAGTATTTGTATGGAGTGTAGCCATGTATGGAAGTGAAACATGGACGATAAATAGTTTAGACAAGAAGAGAATGTGGTGCTACAGAAGAATGCTGAAGATTAGGTGGGTAGATCACGTAACTACTGAATAGGATTGGGGAGAAGAGAAGTTTGTGGCACAACTTGACTAGAAGAAGGGATCGGTTGGTAGGACATGTTCTGAGGCATCAAGGGATCACAAATTTAGTATTGGAGGGCAGCGTGGAGGATAAAAATCATAGAGGGAGACCAAGAGATGAATACACCAAGCAGATTCAGAAGGATGTAGGTTGCAGTAGGTACTGGGAGATGAAGAAGCTTGCACACGATAGAGTAGCATGGAGAGCTGCATCAAGTCAGTCTCAAGACTGAAGACCACAACAACAACAGTTGTTGTAATAACATCATGATCGCTAATCCCCGTTTGTGTACCGACATTGTCGATAAGATGCGGTTTATTTGTAGCCATTAGGTATGAGATACTTCCATTATATGTGGGCTGCCGAGCTAACTGCTCAAGGCAATGTTCATAATATGTGTTCAGAAGTATTTCTCATGATTGTCTATCTGTGCGCCCCGCAATGAATCCACAGACATCCTCGTTTACAGTTTGCAGGTTAAAGTCGCCTCCAAGTAGTGTAGCATGATCTGATTATTTACGTGCTATTGACTTTAGACTTTCTTTGAATGACTCTAGAACTATCACAGCAGCATCAGGTGGCCGGTAAAAACATCCAACAATTAACTCGATTTCATCTTCACCTGTTATACCCCACCAGATGACTTCACTGCCATACTCTGGTTTGACCTAAAAAGAGACAATGTCTCTGTCTACTGCTATATGTGGGCTGCCGAGCTAACTGGTCAAGGCAATGTTCAGAATATGTGTTCAAAAGTATTTCTCATGATTGTCTATATGTGCGCCCCGCAATGAATCCACAGACATCCTCGTCTACAGTCTGCAGGTTAAATCTGCCTTTCCGATATACCTTCCACGACTCGCTAAACATCTCAGAGCTTTCCGGTTCGTGTTTCAGCCAACTCTCGGTCGCAAAAATAATTTGAAAGCAAGGAGTATCCTGGAGGGTAGTAAATTCGGGAACTTTATTACGAATACTTTGACAGTTCACTGATAAAATTGCGACAGTCGAAGTGTCGTTACTCTGAACGTTGTTTGTCTTTCTTTGCTGCATATCGACTGGCAAGTGTTCATCACAGCACCTCAAATCACCGCCCAAGGCTAAAAAATCCAAAAGTTCTCTGCTACCCGAGTGGCTGCCTCCTTTGTGTAGTGCCTCCCTGACCTATCAAGGGCAGTCCTACATATTCCCACACGATAACGCAGGTTTAGAAATCTGCATTCAAGGCCGTCGCAGAGCTGACGGAGCCTTTGGTTGAGACGCACCAGTCGGCTCCAAACCAAAGAAATCGTATCAACTCAGGAACAATGCTGCAAATTGCGAGCCATGTTTGCACCCGGGGTGTGAGGCTAGCAGTCTTCATTGCCTCCACCAACCGCCTGTAAGAAGTGAGCATGGTCCCAGAACTCATACGAAAGGCGTCGTTGGTGCCGACATGAGCCACAACTTGCATCTTCTACATCTACATCCATTCTCCGCAAGCCACCTGACGGTGTGTGGCGGAGGGGACCTTGAGTACCTATATCAGTTCTTCCTTCCATTCCATTCTCGTTCCGTTCGTGGAAAGAAAGTTTGTCGATATGCCTCTGTGTGGGCTCTAATCTCTCTGATTTTATCCTCATGGTCTCTCCGCTAAATATACGTAGGAGGGAGCATACCACTCGACTCCTCGGTGAAGGTATGTTCTCGAAACTTCAACAAAAGCCCGTACCGAGCTACTGAGCGTCTCTCTTGCAGAGTCTTCCACTGGAGTTTATCTATCATCTCCGTAACGCTTTCGCGTTTACTAATTGATGCTGTAACGAAGCGCGCTGCTCTCCGTTGGATCTTCTCTAGCTCTTCTAACAACCTTATCTGCTACGGATCCCACACCGGTGAGCAGCATTCAAGCAGTGGGCGAACAAGTGTACTAGAACCTACTTCCTTTGTTTTCGGACTGCATTTCCTTAGGATTCTTCCAATGAATCTTCCTAAGGGCTCCATAACGCGCCTAAGGTTAGAGCTCCCAGTAACTAGTAAACCCTTGCCCCGTGTGCCTGCTCGGACTCTGCTGAAGAAGCGGCCACGTGTCCACTCACAGGGTGAATGGGCGAGGGCAGGCGGCCACTCTCAACATTGGACCTCCGTTTCGAGCGATGCGAACGCCTTGCCACCCGCCACTCATCCTGCTACGAGGGCAGATCCACAGCGTCGGGTGCTCTAGGAGGTGCCTCGAAGCCAGAGCCCATGGGCAAAACAAGCGACATCTGGTGTGAACTTTATGAGTTCATTGATTGTGTCTGGCTACTCTTGGTTGTTTAGCAGCGAAACTAGTGGCAGAGAAGTTGGGTCGTGAGGAAGCTCATTTAAAATTCAGAATAAAGTGATATATCTGTCCAAGTCTGCACAACTTGTTAATCTCTATTTATTATACGCTCTAATGAGTCTTAATGTGGAGAATATGATGAAATAAATATTGGTTGGATCTTGTATCTCTTTAATGTATCTAGCCAAACACTGGATCAAAACGGAGGCTCAAATAGCTCTAAGCACTATGGGACTTAACTTCTGAGGTCATCAGTCCCCTAGAACTTAGAACTACGTAAACCTAACTAACCTAAGGACATCACACACATCCATGCCCGGGGCAGGATTCGAACCTGCGACCGTAGCAGCAGCGCGGTCCCGGACTGAAGCGCCTGGAACTGCTCGGCCACCAAAACAGAGGAGAGTTACCTGATATGATCTTGTGAACATGTCCTACATGATGTAAAATATTTTTAATGAAAGCTTTGGACACTGTTTTAGCTGTAGCCTTACGCAAAGGGGTGAATGATTCCAACTTAGACGTCAGGTCCAGTGGGACGAAAACATAAGAAAAATCATTCTTGACTAGTGGCCCTATTAAATCTACGTCTGCTATTTCTTTTAGCTTGAATGGTATGACTGGAAACAGTGGGGCACAATGTGAGATGGTTGAGTGTTCGGATTTTTTACAGAGTTTAAACTTCACAAGTACTTTTCGTATTCTTTTATCCATGTTGTTAAAATAGTAAGTGGTCTGTAATTTGTGTAAACACTTCCTCGGTCCGAAATGCATGTAGTTTAAGTGCGTGTATCATATCAACTTACTGAAAAATTCCTCTGGAAACACATGACGAAAATTGTATCATTTACAGAGCTACTTTAAATAGGATACCGTTTCTGACCAAATGATGTATGATAGTTGTATTTCTCCTGTCTTCCCATTGTTAGTTAATGTAATTCCAAACGGGAAACTTATTTTGTTCTTCTGCTATCTCGAATAATGAATTTGAGATAAAATTTTCGAAAGCTACTTTTTGTAGATAAAGCAAGCTAAAATTTATGTCCTGTAAAGTATCTGTGTTGTTATCAGCTAACCCAAATGTGGTGCGAAGTAAAGCATCATCAACGATGTTGCCTTTTCCTGGATTGTAAAAAAAATGGCTCTGAGCACTGTGGGACTTAACATCTGAGGTCATCAGTCTCCTAGAACTTAGATCTACTTAAACCTAACTAACCTAAGGACGTCACACACATCCATGCCTGAGGCAGGATTCGAACCTGCGACCGTAGCGGTCGCGCGGTTCCAGACTGATGCGCCTAGAACCGCTCGGCCACAGCGGCCGGCTGGATTGTGACTTACAGTGAAATTATATTCCTGAAAGGTCAGTGCCCAACGACGCAATCTTTCATGGTCGAACTCGGAAGTCATTAAAAACTGTAAGGCTTGGGCCGGCTGGAGTGGCCGAGTGGTTCTAGGCGCTACAGTCTGGAGCCGCGCGACCGCTACGGTCGCAGGTTCGAATCCTGCCTCGGGCATGGATATGTGTAATGTCATTAGGTTAGTTAAGTTTAAGTAGTTCTAAGTTCTAGGGGACTGATGACCTCAGCAGTTAAGTCCCATAGTGCTCAGAGCCATTTGAATTTGTAAGGCTTGGTGGTCCAACAAACTTTTGTATACCTGCCAAGTAAATAGTACCCAAATTTTGTAAACACCCAGACATTGGCTAAGGCCTTTAATTATGTGACTGAGTAATTTCCTTCTGATTTACTTGACACTCTACTGGTAAACACAATACTCTTTTGTACAATGATTCCATTCTCAATGTGCTTTTGGTAAAGACGGGCTCCGAGTGCTCCTTTGGAAGAATCTGTGGATAAACAAATATCTTTTGAGAGATCAGGATGAGCTAAAATAAGTGCAATGAGCTGTGCATCTTTCAGGGTATCGAACTCTAGTTGTGATTGATCGTTGCAGGGCTAAACGGTGTTTCTACCTGTCAAGGAATGTAATATTGTTGTAAAAATTTTCTATTTAAAAAAATCTTTGGTAAAATTTTACTACTCCTAAGAAGCTACTGATTTGTCGTTTAGTGGTTGCTGGGGGGATTGCTCTGACTGCTTCTAGTTTCCAATGGTGAGGTGCAATACCATGTGGTGAAATGACATGTCCTAAAAATTTTACACTCGTCTTACCAAAATGTGATTTTTCTAAGTTTACTGTCAAACCTGAACCTTCAAAAACGTTCAAAAAATTTTCTAAAATTTTGTTGTGTGTTGACCAACTTGCTGTCAAAATATGATCGACATAGATGGTGATGTGTCTCTTTAGATGGCCTGGAAAAATAATGTTTAGTCTACAAATAAATGCTGCTGATAAAATTTTAAACTAAAAGGCAATTTACAGATCTGGTAACACGTCCCAAAGCATAAAAAGGCTATGCACTTCCTGCAGTCAGGATGTAAATATATTTGTCAAAAACTGGACAGTTAATTCACAGATGTCAATAAAAATTTTATAACTGTTCGTCATGTGTCTATGGCCTTTCTGTTTCTGGAAGAGTGATAGTATTGATCTGACGTGAGCCCAGGCTCAACCTAATTGCACCATCTTCTTTTTTCGAACGACCTGCAGTGTGTTGTTGTAGGATTTGACAGCTGGCTCAATAACATCGTTTTCTAACGTCGACTGTATCTTAGCCTTCATCTTTTCTCGTTAATAAACAGGTCTTACATAAGGACCTACACGGAATTTGTTGTCCTTTAACCTGAAACTGGTACTGAAATCCCGTGATGGTGCAGGATCCATATGTAACATTATCGCACGTTCTTGTAAAATTTCGCTAAATTATTTCATCACAATCCCCTGCTTCCTCGATCTTTTGCTGGATTAGTGTACCTGATTAGCGTACCTGATTACCTGATCGTAACTGTCGTTGCACAATGATAAACTGTATTACTGTTAACAGAATCGAATGATCCCTGAAAAGAATCGTTACATAGGAAACATAGGCAGTTGATATCTTCTCCATGTGAACTTAACCAATCTTCAAATTTTAAAACAACATTTTGATCCAAAATTGTTAGATTAGTTTCTGCATCATTAGTGTCCATTACTGCATTGTACTGGTTAAAGAAATTGACACTTAAATTATTTGAGGAGAGAACAACGGCACAATGAGAAAGTTCATTGCAAAACTATGTCCCTGAAAAGTAAATTACAGAAAGATCTCACGTTTAACATCAACAGTTTTTCCAAAAATAGCATTCAATTTTCCTAAGAGGTAGTGTCGGGCAAAGTATTGTTTTTATACATCCATTATATGCTGACTCACTGAAAATTGATGTTGGGCTAATTGAGTGCAAAACTGCTGTGAAATTATTATTATCAGTGAAAATGTTGATTATGGGATGTACAGTTTGTTTTGGCCCAAATTAGTTTTCCTGGAGGAGAATGTCCTTACTGTCTTCGAATCGCATAAAGTTAATAGTTACGTTAGCAGAGTCATCTGTTCGCTCTCTTTTCCTTTCAGCTGCCGGTTGGTGAAGTCATTGTTTATTCTTTCTACCCTGTCGCTGACTGTCATTAGGTGTCGTTGATCTAACTCCGACTATCTCTGCCTGCCATTGTGGTGGTGATCTACTGGAGTTCCACTGCACAGACTTGTTTCGCTGACTGTTATACTGATATTTGTTGTTGCCTGAATTTCCATGGATAAGCCAGGTGACGTATTGACCCTACTGATTACACTGCTGATTACGCGAATGTCAGTGACTATTATTGTGGTTGTTATTATATTTATGACGGCTTCCAAAGCGTGGCTTCTGAAATTGCACCTGTCAATGTAGTCCTTTTAGTGCCACATTTGCGTGTCGTAAGGATGGTGTTTGTGATTGCGTCTGTGATTGGTTTTACTATGAAATTTGTTATATGATCTACCGTTGATCTTATTCTCATGTCGTGAGTATGAGCAATTGTAATTATCAAAATGCGATGAGCTGATTCTCCTGTTAGAGCATGATTACTGTCTAATTGCAACTCTTGTAAAAGCCTCAAAGATCATACTAAATCGTCCTTACGCCTCCTTAGCAAAATTCTTGACGTAAATAGGTCGGTGATTTCGTGAGGCAAATTCTGATTAACTCAGGTGGGCTCAGCGGATGGGACAGGTACTGGTTCCGTCGTAACATGTCCTCGAAATACTGTACTGGACTTGAGAACTCCGATTGTTAAAAGCTGTTCAACATGATTATCCTGTGTCTGATTCTATCCTGCTTTGATATAGACCAGTATCAAGTTAAAAAGCCTGGTACAAGACCTCTTATCAGTGGCAATCTCTTACAATCGATCGCATTCTGACAGCTGGTTCATTTTCTAGGAACTGAACATTAATTCTAGCTTGTGCTCAGGGGGCCAATTTGGTGGTAACGCATAAATAATCTGATAAAGCCACGCCCTAGGTATAATTTCCTTAGTGAAATTTCGGAACGCAGTTTGCTGTTATGCCTTGATATGTGAAACGGGTCATGTTGGTAATCTTCCTAACGCCATAAGTTACTATTTTCGTCTATGTTTTCATAGTGTGGACTTGTGTTACTAGACATAAACTCTTGTCTTCTGTTATTATCGTTCAATTTTTCTTCAAAACAGGGGTGACTGTAGGGTTCCAATGCAATTGTTTTGTTGTTTTTTGATTTTTACCTGATTGTCCTTGAACTGTTTCAGTCATTGGTATTCGGCTGTGTCCGCAAAGGGTGTCATTGGAATCCCGATCATTGCTGGCGGACAAACTTGTCATTTTTTGCATAATTCGTCTACTTATTCGGAGCTGTTACTTGTTTGTTCTTTCTGTGCTTCTGATCATAAGTGTAATGTTTCGAATTTTTCGGTGATTTGTTTGACATTCTCTTGTAATAACGCTGTTTGCTCTTTTACCTCGGTAAGGATTTCGCTGGGGACGACCTCGCTAATTGTCACCATTATTTCTGCGCAATCTGTTTTTGTGCGTTTTTAATTTGCTCATTGTCGGTTTCTGGAACATGTAGTCGGTTAGTAATATAGTCACACATTGGTTGAAAATATTTCTTTATTTCTTTCCTGAGTTCGCCTGATGACATTTGTATCTTTCCTTGTGTCTGTTTAAAGTGCTCATTAGTTGGTTCTTGTAACTGTTTAGCATGTCATCTCAACTGTTGAACTGAGCATTATTTTGTTCTTGGGTCTGTTAGCTCTGTTTGCTTCTTCGTTCTAGTCGCAGTTGGGACTGTTTACGCTGTTTGAGTATGATTTGAAACATCAGTGTTACGTTTTGATGTGAATTCGTATTGTTCGGCATAGTGATGGACTCTGGTCTGCTGGGCAAAACTGATGCAAAACCTGTATATGTGTTACTGAACTCCATATCCATATATTATTCACTGTTTGCAGTCCAGTTTGCATATTATAGATTGGCGACTTACCGCGAGCGATTCTTTTTCTGTTTGACAACTACCGTTCGTTTTGGAATTTTGTTCTGTTTCAGGCGTAGGCACGTTTCCTTGTACTTGCATAATTAGATTACATTCTGTGTTGGTTACTGTACTGATGCTAAATGGTAACTCTTCATTATTAGAGGGCTTAAATGACATGCTTGTCTCAGATTCTGTTGCTGATCGTCAATGAACTGAACGTTTCTGGTATTCATTGTTGTAACAAAGTGTGATTGATAACCATTACCAAAAATGCTAAAAGTAATACAGTGTATCACTCAGAATACATTTCTAAAAAATCCAGTAGTGAAAATATAAAGTAATTGTTGCCTAACAGCAAAATGCAACAAAATATAATAATCAAATTTTTACATGTAATGAAACTACATCACACATACTGAATATTTGCCGTGATGAATGCTCATCATGTGCCAAGTATATGAAGACATAAAAAATTTCGCATGTAACAATTGCACAAAAATAGAACTAAAAAGAAACATGAAATTAATAGTGAATAAAACATGTGCTGTACTGTGTGCTGCAGCAAAAGAAAAAAATTCTCCTACTGCTTTTCAGAAGTGCCAGTGAAGAGTCCTGGCAGGGTCACCAAGTGAAAGTTATTTGCTCTGACCCAACTGTCATTCATTCATGAACATTAAAATGTTTGCCTGGTTTTTAATCAAAATTGAATGAACTGTCCTCTGTTATAAAAATTGCTGAACTGTTATTACTATTGCAAACAGTGAGTCTCAGGGCATACATTCATGTAAAATTAAAACTAACTGGTGTTCACCACACAGGAAGTAAAATCAAAACTGTTTCTCAAAAACCACAACCAAAATCGAACTGTTCACTGCCCAAAAAATTGAAATACTGAAATTGCAAAGCAGCCCTACGAAACATACACTGTTCTCTGGCCCATTAAAAATCTTAATGACAGAAAAAATGCTTAGAATTTGGGCTGTGAGAATGTGAGATGAGAAACGTAAGAACCAACAAAATACGAAAAATATCTCACCTGAAAATTTACAGCACAATCAGCAGCAACAGCACAGCAAATCGCGCCAGCTAAAATATGCTACAGTGAACCAAAACTGTTAGGAGAAAGATTTTCTCATACTACAATAACATTCTTATTTGAAATGAAAATACTAATCCATTCATTATAATGACAACGCTGTATTTTAAACTCTTATTTTGCAAGAACATAAAACTCACAAAAACCAAAACATTGCTTTCCTTGCGAAAGTGTTACATGAGACTTATTTTACGATTACACAAATTGGAAACTATTTAACTGAAATGAAGTAAACTGAGGTGGGTAAGTGGAAAGTTCTGTTGCAAGAACCGCTAACATTATCAGTACGCCCCAGAAAAATTATTTCCTTTAAAACATATCCATAATGCTATGAGATTTCTTCAGAGACAGTATGAGTGATGACTTCCTGTACAAATCCGACAAGCTCGTCTTGAACTGACCATCGAAAACAACGACGACATCTTCAGTGAAACTCTCATTCGCCTAGAGGATAACTATTTACACAATCAGATCTTAGTACAACTTGGGACGCAAGTACCACGAAAAGATGCTATCAGTGTGCTAAACTTCCAAACTACAAAGGAAAAAATCCTGTGACCTCAACGAACTACTTCAACACGTTGATCACAACAAAGCATTCCTCAATGACAGTCACAAGGAAATGTACAACGCTATCATGAACCGGATCGACAACAACACTGACGGAGTTATTTATCTGGACCCACGAGGCGGCACCGGGAAAAAGTTTCTAATAAATCTATTACTCACAGAAACGCGTGCTGAACAATAGATCGCACTTGCACTGTCATCATACGGAACTGCAGTCACACTTACGGAATTCCGCCCTAAAACTGCCGTTGAATATAACTGAAGAAAAATTCCCGGTATGTAAAATTTCAAAAGCATCTGCACTGGGTGAACGTCTAAAACAAGCTAAAATTATCTTCTGGAACGAATGCACAATGGCACATAAAAGATCACTCTAAACCATGGACAGAACATTACAAGATTTGCGAGGACACTCTGTAGTGATGGGAGGAGCTCTACTCATAGTATAGTGATTGGAGGAGCTCTACTCATAGTCTCAAATTTTCGAGAAGCCCTTCCAGTTACCTCCAAGTCAACATCGGCGGACGAGATCAATGCATGCTACGACGTGTTTGTGTTTGTTGTATTCTTTCGTCGGGTCGTAGTGGAATGCTTCATTTGTTAGGTTTTACTGTTTACTTGTCCTCGTTCGCCCTTCTCGTAGTGTCATATTTTCATGGCTGGCTTGAATTCTCAGTCTTTTATTATAAGATCTTGATTCTTGAATCCGTTCGTTTCGTTGTTCTCGGTTTCTCTGCTTCTCACGGTGCTCATTGTCGTTCATTGGGAATTTAAACGTGCTTCGCGCTGTTCATCTGTTTCGTTTTTTCCCTGTTCTTTTTGTTTTCGTCATTTTCTTCAGAACTGGCTAGATCTCCTTCTCTTTTAAGTTTGGGCATTGTCTACAGTGTAAATCGTATCAACTTTTTACTAACAAATACCCTAAGTACAGTTTCATGTTGTTTACTCTTTACTTTCGATTTATATCCAGTCACTGTATCACTTTGACGTCATACTTCACTACTTGTTTTTATTAACTCAATGCACTACTTTTTCGGTTCCTTCCTTCGTCACTGATAAGAAACTGAAGTTCGAACCAACGACGGGTCTTGCTTTGTATACCCCCACCAGTGTCGAATTCCAGAATGTACCAAAAAGAATTCGGATGGTCCACAATGTTCTAGAACATTCCACAACATCCGAAATTGTTATGGAATATTCAACAACAATTTTGGATTTTCCGGGATGTCCCGGGACATTCTGAAACCTTCCCGAATGTTCCAGACTATTCCAGAACAGTGCGGATCGTTGTGCAACATTCCGGAACATTCCGGAGTGTTGTGGAATGCTTTCAAATACCCTTGGATGTTCTGGAATGTTATCGAATACTGTCGAACGTTCTGCAATGTTCTAGAAATTGCTAGAGGGCGAAACTTTTCAGCCCTTATATCTCCAAAACAGCGCACTTCATGTAAAAGCGGGAACCTTCTTCATGGATGGGGGATAGAGGCTGCCACACCACTAACTCCCCTGATCGTACAGGGACTCGTTTCTGAGTTTTAGTGGCACGAACATTGTGCCCTTACTTTTATAGTATACACTGATTATCCTACTTTTGGTTACAAATATATCTAGAAGAATGAATGTGATAGCTACACAGAAAACACAAAAGAACCTGTGGGTAAATGTTAACGATAAAATTCCGAATGATACACTTGCCTACATAGACTTGTGTAGTAAGAAAAATTTCACATGATGTTCAGCATAGAATTTTGAGTCAAAATTTTTAAGCTTATACACTTTTTTTAATCTTACTAAAATTTTATTGTATATAAAACGAGACTCTACATTACAAGCTCAATAATGCAAGTAGTTCTCATTTGCTTAAAAAGATTACTGAACTACAGACAATTTTTCATAACGTTATAGGCTGTGGATATTTCAACACAAGAAATGCGGGGGAAATTTGTATTGAGCTCAATAACGAGTTTAAGACTATTTTACCAAATAGATATAATAAATGAATTACTGATTACGATTTTAATTATACTGAACAGGGGAATATTAAACTGAGATACAAGGGAATGAAGAAAACTAAAAAAGCACAATGAATTTCATGCTCTAGAATTTTTTATTTAAAATTTTTACCGATATACACTCCTGGAAATTGAAATAAGAACACCGTGAATTCATTGTCCCAGGAAGGGGAAACTTTATTGACACATTCCTGGGATCAGATACATCACATGATCACACTGACAGAACCACAGGCACATAGACACAGGCAACAGAGCATGCACAATGTCGGCACTAGTACAGTGTATATCCACCTTTCGCAGCAATGCAGGCTGCTATTCTCCCATGGAGACGATCGTAGAGATGCTGGATGTAGTCCTGTGGAACGGCTTGCCATGCCATTTCCACCTGGCGCCTCAGTTGGACCAGCGTTCGTGCTGGACGTGCAGACCGCGTGAGACGACGCTTCATCCAGTCCCAAACATGCTCAATGGGGGACAGATCCGGAGATCTTGCTGGCCAGGGTAGTTGACTTACACCTTCTAGAGCACGTTGGGTGGCACGGGATACATGCGGACGTGCATTGTCCTGTTGGAACAGCAAGTTCCCTTGCCGGTCTAGGAATGGTAGAACGATGGGTTCGATGACGGTTTGGATGTACCGTGCACTATTCAGTGTCCCCTCGACGATCACCAGTGGTGTACGGCCAGTGTAGGAGATCGCTCCCCACACCATGATGCCGGGTGTTGGCCCTGTGTGCCTCGGTCGTATGCAGTCCTGATTGTGGCGCTCACCTGCACGGCGCCAAACACGCATACGACCATCATTGGCACCAAGGCAGAAGCGACTCTCATCGTTGAAGACGACACGTCTCCATTCGTCCCTCCATTCACGCCTGTCGCGACACTACTGGAGGCGGGCTGCACGATGTTGGGGCGTGAGCAGAAGACGGCCTAACGGTGTGCGGGACCGTAGCCCAGCTTCATGGAGACGGTTGCGAATGGTCCTCGCCGATACCCCAGGAGCAACAGTGTCCCTAATTTGCTGGGAAGTGGCGGTGCGGTCCCCTACGGCACTGCGTAGGATCCTACGGTCTTGGCGTGCATCCGTGCGTCGCTGCGGTCCGGTCCCAGGTCGACGGGCACGTGCACCTTCCGCCGACCACTGGCGACAACATCGATGTACTGTGGAGACCTCACGCCCCACGTGTTGAGCAATTCGGTGGTACGTCCACCCGGCCTCCCGCATGCCCACTATACGCCCTCGCTCAAAGTCCGTCAACTGCACATACGGTTCACGTCCACGCTGTCGCGGCATGCTACCAGTGTTAAATACTGCGATGGAGACCGTATGCCACGGCAAACTGGCTGACACTGACGGCGGCGGTGCACAAATACTGCGCAGCTAGCGCCATTCGACGGCCAACACCGCGGTTCCTGGTGTGTCCGCTGTGCCGTGCGTGTGATCATTGCTTGTACAGCCCTCTCGCAGTGTCCGGAGCAAGTATGGTGGGTCTGACACACCGGTGTCAATGTGTTCTTTTTTCCATTTCCAGGAGTGTATTTTTAGTACTCTTCCACTTAATTACTATAGGCTGCCGCCTGTTATTTTGCCTCTGGAAAAATGTCTAACAGTTTCCCGGTTTTAGCAAAAAAGAATGATTACGAGCTGTGTTTATGCCCCTGCTGCACTCACGTGACACACATACTCCTGACACTGTTTATGGTAAGGCAAACGCTGTTCTGAGGGACTCCATGCTCCTGCTCATAACGTTCGGCGGTGTGTCATCAAGTCGGGGCTAAAAAAATGATTAGACAATGAAGACCATATGGAGATGGGGAGATGGCCATGAAAACCCCACTGATAAAGTTGCTCTATAATACTGTGCCTCCAAGTAGAGTCATAATCCTTACTGATATCAAAGAATATATCGCGACAGTGACGTATATAGAGGAATGCCTGCTGAACAGCCAGCTCTAGTAGGGTCATATTCTCTCTGGAATCCACACTGAGAGCGGCTAAGAAGTTGCCTGGTCTCTAACAACCAGACCAGACAACTGTTAAACATTCGCTCCAGGATCTTTCCGACATAGCTCATTAACGCGATACTCCAGTAAATAATGGTCAATGTGTGAACCTTTCCTAGTTTGAGGGCAAGGATCAATATTGCCTCTTTCCACGAGTTGGGAACGTGACATGTCGGCTATATCACATTAAAATATTCGAGGAAGATTTCCTTTGACGCTGGAAGTTCATCTCGAAGCATGCAGCACCATATTTGGTTGTGACTGGGTGCAGTATAGCAAGTCTCAGGCAGTGCTGATTTCCCTTTCCAGATGGAGAAAGACTAGTTGTAAGAATCGGAATTGTTCGAGCTGAAGTCCTTCTTGTCCTTATCTACAATCGAATGGTAGCAGCGAAACGGTACTTCCGTGTTGGTGTTGGCAGTAGTCTTTGCAAAACGATCTGCCTTCGTCTGAGCAATGTCTCCAGGTGATGTTGGAGGCACCCTGTTTCACCATTGCTGCTATTGGCAAACAGCTATGTTTACTGGAAGTCCTCCTGATGGCTTCCCATACTTTTGTTGAGTAATTGAAATGGTTGAATCTAGAAACGCTGTTCAAGACCCTTTCTTGCTCTCCTTAATTACATGTCGAACTTTGGGTCGGGCGACCCGAAAGGCTGTGAGGTTGTGTGCCGTCGGGCAGTGCTTAAACCGTCGAAGAGGCACAAGCCTGCCTGAAATTGCTGAGCAGCACTCCTCAGTCTACTAAGGTACAGTTTTCCTCTAAAGATGGCCTGAGGGCTTTGTTGACGGATAAGTCAGTGGCATGGTGGCTCACTCACGTAGCGTGATCGACCCATTCCTAGATACTGTCGTGGTGTTCAAGCACAACCAACTGGCTGAACGGTGTCCACTTAGCTCTGCTGATAATCTATTTTGATGGATTATGTTGCCGGTCGCTGTGGCAGAGCGGTTCTAGACGCTTCCTTCTGGAACCGCATGTTCGAATTCTGCTTCGGGCATGGATGTGTGTGATGTCCTTAGGTTAGTTAGGTTTAAGTGTTTCTACGTCTAGGGGACTGATGACCTCAGATGTTAAGTCCCATAGTGCTTAGAGCCATTCGGACCATTTTTTGGATTCTGTTCAGCTAATGTGCTATCGAGTAGCTGGAGTCGTAGTGGGAAGTTGTCATTGGAACAATGGTCATTATTCGCTTCCCACTGAACTGAGTAGCAAGGGGAGAGAGTGGAAAGAGAGATTAGTGGCTGAGGACGTTCTGGTAGCAGCTGCGAATTGAGGCGGGTGATGCAGCCCCTTAGGGAAATAGCGGGAAGGTCGGGGAAGAAGGCCAGTGTTCACTCGGTCTGCTTGCTGGGGGGTCTCATCCGAGATGTGGAGGAGGCCCTACCGGCGGCGATAGAGAGCGCTGGGTGCACCCGACTGCAAATTGTTGCTCATGTCGGCACCAATGACTCCTGCCGTCTGGGTTCAGAGGTCATCCTCAGTTCGTACAGGCGGTTGGCGGAATTGGTGAAGGCGGAAAGCCTCGCTCGCGGGGTGGAATCAGAGCTAACTATTTGTAGTATCGTTCCCAGAACCGATCGCGGTCCTCTGGTTTGGAGCCGAGTGGAAGGCTTAAACCAGAGGCTCAGACGATTCTGCGGAGATCTGGGGTGCAAATTTCTCGACCTCCGCTATCGGGTGGAGAAATGTAGGGTCCTCCTGAATAGGTCAGGCGTGCACTACACGCCGGAAACGGCTACAAGGCTAGCGGAGTACGTGTGGAGTGCACATGGAGTTTTTTAGGTTAGAGAATCCCCTCCCTAGGCCCGACAAGACGCCTCCTGAGACGCGGCAGGGTAGGAGTAGGCAAAATGCAACAGGGAATAACAATATTAATGTGCTAATAGTAAACTGCAGGAGCGTCTATATAAAGGTCCCAGAACTGCTCTCATTAATAAACGGTCACAACGCCCATATAGTACTAGGGACAGAAAGTTGGCTGAAACCAGACGTAAACAGTAATGAAATCCTAAACTCAGATTGGAATGTATACCGCAGAGACAGGCTGAACAGTGAAGGGGGAGGCGTGTTTATAGTGATAAGAAGTGCAATAGTATCGAAGGATATTGACGGAGATCCGAAATGTGAAATGATTTGGGTGAAGGTCACGGTTAATTCAGGCTCAGACATGGTAATTGGATGTTTCTATAGGCCCCCTGGCTCAGCAGCTGTTTTGGCTGAGCACCTGAAGGATAATTTGGAAAATATTTCGAGTAGATTTCCCCACCATGTTATAGTTCTGGGTGGAGATTTTAATTTGCCGGATATAGACAGGGAGACTCAAACGTTCATAACGGGTGGCAGGGCCAAAGAATCCAGTGAAATTTTTTTAAGTGCTTTATCTGAAAACTACCTTGAGCAGTTAAACAGAGAACCGACTCGTGGCGATAACATATTAGACCTTCTGGTGACAAACAGACCCGAACTATTTGAAAAAGTTAACGCAGAACAGGGAATCAGCGATCATAAAGCGGTTACGGCATCGATGATTTCAGCCGTAAATAGGAATATTAAAAAGGGTAGGAAGATTTTTCTGTTTAGAAAAAGTGACAAAAAGCAGATATCAGAGTACCTGTTGGCTCAACACAAAAGTGTTGTCTGAAGTACAGATAGTGTTGAGGATCAGTGGACAAAGTTCAAAACCGTCGTACATTATGCGTTAGATGAGTATGTGCCAAGCAAGATCGTAAGAGATGGAAAAGATCCACCGTGGTACAACAACCGAGTTAGAAAACTGCTGTGGAAGCAAAGGGAACTTCACAGCAAACATAAACATAGCCAAAGCCTTGCAGACAAACAAAAATTACGCGAAGCGAAATGTAGTGTGAGGAGGGCTATGCGAGAGGCGTTCAATGAATTCGAAAGTAAAGTTCTATGTACTGACTTGGCAGAAAATCCTAAGAAATATTGGTCTTATGTCAAAGCGGTAGGTGGATCAAAACAAAATGTCCAGACACTCTGCGACCAAAATGGTACTGAAACAGAGGATGACAGACTAAAGGCCGAAATACTAAATGTCTTTTTCCAAAGTTGTTTCACAGAGGAAGATTGCACTGTAGTTCCTTCTCTAGATTGTCGCACAGATGACAAAATGGTAGATATCGAAATAGACGACAGAGGGATAGAGAAACAATTAAAATCGCTCAAAAGAGGAAAGGCCTCTGGACCTGATGGGATACCAGTTCAATTTTACACAGAGTACGCGAAGGAACTTGCCCCCCTTCTTGCAGCGGTGTACCGTAGGTCTCTAGAAGAGCGTAGCGTTCCAAAGGATTGGAAAAGGGCAAAGGTCATCCCCGTTTTCAGGAAGGGACGTCGAACAGATGTGCAGAACTATAGACCTATATCTCTAACGTCGATCAGTTGTAGAATTTTGAAACACGTGTTGTGTTCGAGTATAATGACTTTTCTGGAGACTAGAAATCTACTCTGTAGGAATCAGCACGGGTTTCGAAAAAGACGGTCATGTGAAACCCAGCTCGTGCTATTCGTCCACGAGACTCAGAGGGCCATAGACACGGGTTCACAGGTAGATGCCGTGTTTCTTGACTTCCGCAAGGCGTTCGATACAGTTCCCCACAGTCGTTTAATGAACAAAGTAAGAGCATATGGACTATCAGACCAATTGTGTGATTGGATTGAGGAGTTCCTAGATAACAGGACGCAGCATGTTATTCTCAATGGAGAGAAGTCTTCCGAAGTAAGAGTGATTTCAGGTGTGCCGCAGGGGAGTGTCATAGGACCGTTGCTATTCACAATATACATAAATGACCTGGTGGATGACATCGGAAGTTCACTGAGGCTTTTTGCAGATGATGCTGTGGTGTATCGAGAGGTTGTAACAATGGAAAATGGTACTGAAATGCAGGAGGATCTGCGGCGAGTTGACGCATGGTGCAGGGAATGGCAATTGAATCTCAATGTAGACAAGTGTAATGTGCTGCGAATACGCAGAAAGATAGTTCCTTTATCATTTAGCTACAAAATAGCAGGTCAGCAACTGGAAGCAGTTAATACCATAAATTATATGGGAGCACGCATTAGGAGTGATTTAAAATGGAATGATCATATAATGTTGATTGTCGGTAAAGCAGATGCCAGACTGAGATTCATTGGAAGAATCCTAAGGAAATGCAATCCGAAAACAAAGGAAGTAGGTTACAGTACGCTTGTTCGCCCACTGCTTGAATACTGCTCAGCAGTGTGGGATCCGTACCAGATAGGGTTGATACAAACCGTAGAGAAGATCCAACGGAGAGCAGCGCGCTTCGTTACAGGATCATTTAGTAATCGCGAAAGCGTTACGGAGATGATAGATGAAGTCCAGTGGAAGACTCTGCAGGAGAGACGCTCAGTAGCTCGGTACGGGCTTTTGTCAAAGTTTCGAGAACATACCTTCACCGAAGGGTCAAGCAGTATATTGCTCCCTCCTACGTATATCTCGCGAAGAGGCCATGAGGATAAAATCAGAGAGATTAGAGCCCACACAGAGGCATACCGACAATCCTTCTTTTCACGAACAATACGAGACTGGAATAGAAGGGAGAACCTATAGAGGTACTGAAGGTACCCTCCGCCACACACCGTCAGGTGGCTTGCGGAGTATGGATGTAGATGTAGATGTAGATGTAGAGTGGGACTGCCTCTATTGAGGAGGCACATCTCCAGGGACATCGTGAGGTTCTGCATGCTTCGACCCCCAACGCGAATGCAGTTTTACCCTCATAATGCATCATGGGCACTGACGTCACCCAGTAGAAGGAATGGAGGGGGGAGTTGTTCAATAAAGCCTGTGACGCCCTCAGTGTCTATCCCATCCTGTGCAAATAAGTACAGTGAACAGATAGTCATCCTCCGATCCACATGAACTGTTGTTGCTACTGCTTGTAGATCAATAACAAAGGACAGAGCAGAGGAGAGGTGTGTGTTACTGACAAACACAGTAATCCCTCCCCTGGCTCTGTTCCCATTGACGTGATCCTTTCGGTAAGGCGTAGAGCTCTGTAACACAGGGGAACCAGTGACTTTAGAATGTGTTTCTTCTAAATAGAAGCAGAGGGAGCGTGCCTGTGACAGAACTTCCAGTTCCTTCACATGTGTCCTGAATCTGAACACATTAATGTTCCACCGTAGCATGGGAGCCATTTATAAAGGGGGTAGCACTTTCACCTTGCCTTTCCGCCGTATTGGTAGCCTGTAGTGGGTGGTAGCTCGGTCTTGGGCCGAGACAATTGCCGTTGGCCTACATAAAGTTCCATCAGCTCTGAAGACGAATCATAAGAACCGTGAGAGAGAGTAACGTCGACATCATTAGCCGCTTACTTCCGATCTTCATCGGCGATTATTTTCTGCATCTTACGTTCTTGAACGAAAACACTGCAATTCCTACTCTAGAAAGGGTGGGCCCCAGAGCAGTTGACACACTTCGGAGGTGATGAACATCCAACTCCTTCGTGAGCCGCCTTACAATCAAGTGTAGTGTCCATCTTTTTGATTTGCAGCGCCTTGTATTGGCCGCGTTTGCAGTTAAAATTTTTTGGACGTGAGGTCTGCCAGTTATTCAAAACACAGTTTTTCTCAGTACCCAAACATGTTTCGGCACCACTGTGCCATCATCAGTGGATTTTCGTTTTTATTTATTCTGCTATGTGAACATTTTTGTTAAATTATTATAAAATTATGTGCATTTTTTGTTCAAACAATAGATCGTTTCTTTTTGTAAATACCTTTAAATTTGGTGAGCATGAATTTTCTTTATCACCTTTGTGTTAATTATTACGGGTAGCTTGCCACACGAAAACGTAAGTAAGTAATTTCGCGAGAAACTAAATTACATTCTAGAAAATGTGTTAACTACCAGCAAAAAACATTTCTCATCACCATCGTTTGGTTGTAGATGACAAGCTGCCTGTAGTAATTAACACAAAAGTGATCCAGAAAATTCATGCTCACCAAATATAAAGGTATTTACAAAAAGAAACGACCTATTGCTTGAACTGAAAATGCACATAATTTTATAAACATTTAACAAAAAGTTCACATTGCAGAATAAATAAAAACGAAAATCCACTGATGATGACACAGTGGTAGCGAAACATGTTTGGGTACTGAGAAAAACTGTGTTTTGAATAACTGGCGGACCTCACATCCAAGTGTAGTGTGCCCAAAATAGCGCATTGGATTGGGGAAGTAAGTTTGCATGGTAAGGTGAAGGAAACCTGCCTTTACATGCTCTGGAAGTTCCTGGCTGTTGAAAGTGAGTATAAACGAGTGTGATTTTACTACTTTGCTACGCACAATTTTCATTATATTTTGCACATCAACAATGTCTTCTTGACTCCACTCAGTTTTCAGCTCTTCTCTAGGAATGTCAACTAGATCTCTGCAAGTCAGAACACCTTTGCTGTAGTTCAAGGTCATGTGCAATTCTGTTCCCATTCCACACTCCCCGAGAATGTAGCTTTTTGGATGTCAGTTATTTGGTGGAATTTAGAAGTTTGTGCTTACAGCGTCGCACTGAGCATGTGGCTGATTTTAAAGTGTCACAGACTCCCTCTAAACCCTGTTGGATATAGAAGGCGAAAACGTCTTAAAACTACCATCTTTTTGATTGTTTGTGACAAACACATTCTGGCCAACAGTATGTGTTCGATTACAGTAAATAGCAGCACTCTGAAAAGGTTCTGAATCAGGAGGGCTAACTACACGAGCACTCTTGCTTGGGTGTTGGTACCTACCAGCAGCCCACTCTTTCTTCTTGGAGGAGGAAGAGAAAATTTCCAAGGGCCAGTCACGGTCCTAAGGAGCAGCTAGAGTCCCGCGTGCCTAGGTAAGCCTCGTACAACTGAGATGCGGCAGGTCTTGCAGAGGCTGTCCGCTAATCACTGTCCCAGCTAAACAGTCATGCATCTCATCAGAGCGCAGCAAATCTTGACACAGATTTTTTTTTTAAATTTATTATTATTATAGAGATTATTACCATCCTCGCGATCCGGGAGGTCACGCCAAGATTCCGTTCGCTCTGACATACAACATCTCCCCGCCTCCCCCCCCCCCTCCTTCCACTACGTGTTGATCGCTGAAGCATGGGCAGAGCTTACAGAGGACTGGGGGTGCTTGCCTACCTGTCCCCAGTTCAGGAATCCCAGGTCGGCAAGCCTGTGCCCAGCAAACGAATTCTGAGACCCCAGGGCCCCTAGGATGGACAGTATCTGAAAGGAGGCCAACTGGAAGACCCCGAACAAGAGGAGAGACCAGGTGCAGGATGATGTGGACCGGAAAGGACTGCAGTGAGAGAAACTATTGTCCGTGGGAGGAAAGACGTGTTTGCAAGAGTCTCTGCGAACGAACTGCGTAAGCAGAAACCTTTCAGGAAGAAGACCGTGAACGAAAGCCTAAGGAAGGGTCGTGTGCTGTTTCTTGTTTCGTATACAATTTATATACGTGATCTGATGAGAGAATAGATGGTTAAAAGTAACGGAGGCATATATATCGCACTGCGCTTTACGGTTAAGACGATGCTATTTGCTGATAATCAGATTATTATAAAACTGTGGACTGGCTTAAAAGAACAGTATATATGTTGCAGATGCTATGTGAGGATTACAATTTTGAAATTTCCGTGAATAAACCAAAAATAATTGCCTTCCAAGATTGATACGCAAGTTAGAACGAAAACTGCAATAAGTAATACAGTATTAGAACAAGTTACAAGTTTTCTTTACTCAGGAACATATGTCAGTTATAAATGTGAAAAGTATTTTAAAAGCAGATTACCCGCCCTCCAGCGAAGAGGGCATCTTCTGCCACACACCATACGGTAGGTTTCAGAGTGTACGTGTAGAAGTAGATGAAGAGGCGACACAATAAAATCATGGAAGCATACAAACTAAAACCATAAAAGAAACCGAATGAAGTTGTACACAGTAATGGCTGTGCCAGCTTTACTCTATGGATCTGAAACACGGATGTTGACGAAAGCTGACAAAAAACAGATATAAGGTGCCGAAATGAGATTACTAAGACCAATAAACGGGTGTACGCTTTCAGGTAAAACTGCAAATCAGAAATAAGGAAAGGATTAGGAAAAAACTTTTGGAAACCACAGAAATTATTGGAGACAGCATGTAGATGGAATGCAGAAAGAGAGGGAACCAGTAAGAGTATTGTACTATAGGCCTGAGGGAAGACAAAGGAAACGATGTTCAGATATGTTTTGAAGACAGAACAAGCAATGTTATCTAATCTGCCTGGTTATACTTCAGTGCAGATGAAGGAGATTAGAGAGAAGACGCTGTGGTGGGAGTCATTCCTGCCTTTCCGCTACACAAAATGTGTCACGCGTCGGTGCGAGAGCATCGCAGATATGGCCGAGAAACTCTACTGGCAGACGCTGCACGAATGGCGTTGTACATAATGGAGAGGCTTGCTACTGAAACTCCAAGACAGAACGTTCCGGGAAGAGTCGAACAACATATTACTCCGTCACACGTACGTCTCGCGTAATTAGAGGAATTAGAACTTTATTTTATTTTATTGTATGATTATATGATAGCGGAACGAACACTGGTAGCAGTTACTTCTGTAAAATATCTGGGAGTATGCGTGCGGATCGATTTGAAGTGGAATGATCATATAAAATTAATTGTTGGTAAGGCGGGTACCAGGTTGAGATTCATTGGGAAAGAAATGTAGTCCATCAACAAAGGAGGTGGCTTACAAAACACTCGTTCGACCTATACTTGAGTATTGCGCATCAGTGTGGGATCCGTACCAGATCGGGTTGACGGAGGAGATACAGAATATCCAAAGAAGAGCGGCGCGTTTCGTCACAGGGTTATTTGGTAACCGTGATAGCGTTACGGAGATGTTTAATAAACTCAAGTGGCAGACTCTGCAAGAGAAGCGCTCTGCATCGCGGTGTAGCTTGCTCGCCAGGTTTCGAGAGGGTGCGTTTCTGGATGAGGTATCGAATATATTGCTTCCCCCTACTTATACCTCCCGAGGAAATCACGAATGTAAAATTAGAGAGATTAGAGCGCGCACGGAGGCTTTCAGACAGTCGTTCTTCCCGCGAACCATACGCGACTGGAACAGGAAAGGGAGGTAATGACAGTGGTACGTAAAGTGCCCTCCGCCACACACCGTTGGGTGGCTTGCGGAGTATAAATGTAGATGTAGATGTAGATGTAGAACTACCACAGACATTTACCGACAATCATTCACCCCACGCGCCATTCGCCAGTGGAACAAGGACGGTGGTACCAGAATTACTCTCCGCCATACTTCTACAGTTACGTACGTGATTGTGTTACAAGTGAACGACAGAGCAGAGAACAACTGCAGCCTATTTTGCGGTGGCCAGCAGCATCCGTCAGAGGAATGTCACTCGCGACGCTGAGTCCGCGAGACGGATGGCGGCCCTCCCCCCAGACGAGGGACACAGAGCAGGCGGGTCGGGGCGCTTTGCGGCTTCTCGCGGCCATTACACCGACCCCCACCCCCTCCCTGCGCCCCCTACCACCCAGCTTGTGTAGCAATTTTACCATGCAAATGAGCCGGGCCGCCCCATTTTCCATCCCTTGTCTGATTCCCCTTTTGCCCTCTTTCCATTCTTCAAAAGGTGACCCGAAAAGGGGAGAATAACAGGGAGACGGAATAAAAGAACAAAAGCGGTGGGTGAGATAAAGAGCCGACAACGGTGCCATCATGATGCTGCCGTGGAAGAATTTCCTTCATTTCCACCGCCGCATTGTCCACTGAGCAAATTCTCAGTCCACTCTCGAGTTGCACAACATTGTTTCCAGTCCGACCTAAACGAAGAAGAATGACGATTTATAAAGGTGGTTGTCGATTTCCGAGCGGAAATAAGAGTAACCGCTTAGTTCTGCCGTTGCTGAGCGAATAAGGATGATCTCTCTCTCTCTCTCTCTCTCTCTCACTCTCTCTCTCTCTCTGTCTGTATAACTCCCCGCATTACTTTAGCGAGAGATGAAACAAAATTACTATTAGTTTTACTCATAATCTACCATACATTCTGAATACCCTCAAATACCAGAAAAAAATTCCACCGTACCGTTTTTTAATACTTTAATTCTTTGTACTATATCATTTCTTCATATCACGTCACATTTATTGTCCCCTATGAACAATTGTAATTAATTTCTGCATTTGTTGTAAATTTCCACTTTTTCGCATTTATAAATAATCAGAACCTCGAAAAAAAATAAAAAAGAACAGTTTGGGATCAAAATTTCAAGTAGCTTAAGGAATTCAGTAGATTTTACATCACATTTACAGCGCTTCATTTTTTACTATAACAGATCCGAAAATTAAAACGAAATTCGAAAGCTTAGTTTAGAATATTTTTTTACCGTTCTGCATAAGACAGCGCCACCACAGTGCAGCCGCACTCTGCATGCTGTTGTCTGGTAGCAACGAGTTAGCTGCACCTCTTGGGCAGCTCTCTTCAGCTATAAAGAAATTAGAATGAATGTTTTGGGATCTGCATCGAAGTACCTTTATCGGAATACTGAATGTATCACAAGTAGTATTCTCTGCTGCATACATAGTGTCCCCTCTACCAGAAGTACACCATCTATAACTATTTGCTCACTTGAATTGTAGCGCCTTGTCAGTGGTAGAATCAGGCGCCCTGTACGGGGTAGACTGCGACCAGCCAGTTCTCACGGTATTACAGCCATCTCGCTAAATAATAAGTTAGAGATGCTCTCTCCCAATAAATCTGGAACTGAACTTGTGAGCCGCTTTTCACCTGACAGGAAGGTTGTTGTGTCACACGTAAGGAGCCGCAACCACAAAGTACTAGCCGTCTGTTAACTGATGGTGATAAAAACATATGAACAGTAATAGTAATCCATTGATAGATGTTAGAAATGGATGGGGAGGAACACCACGTGCACTCGGTGTGTTAGTCTGGAGTCTCCATTTACCATTTTGAACAAGTTGTTCCAGCTGCCAGTGGTGAAAAAAAAAAAAGGTTCAAATGGCTCTGAGCACTATGGGACTTAACTTCTGACGTCATCAGTCGCCTAGAACTTCTTAAACCTAACTAACCTAAGGACATCACACACATCCATGCCCGAGGCAGGATTCGAACCTGCGACTGCAGCGGTCGCGCGGTTCCAGGCTGTAGCGCCTAGAACCACTCGGCCACCCCGGCCGGCTGCCGATTACAGCGCACAGTGAAATGAACATTATCTGTCGTCCGAGCTCCAAAGTCATACTTGGAATGTCCAGTGACTGGAAAAGAATGTTAAGAAGACCATCCTTGAACACGGAATTCTAATTAAGTTCACAGCCTGCAGCATTGTCTCCAGAACTGATCGTGGCACCCTGGTTTTGAGAGGAAGTTTTCAACCAGAGACATTCTAGATTTCCGCCGTAGATTTGGGAAATTAGCATCCACCTACATGACTCAGGGGCGCTCTACGTATCAGAAGGCACTTGACCGTGTGTGGGGGTACACACAAGTCAGATTAGGAGATTCTCCAGTCAAAACAGATAAAGATAGCTGCAGGAGACTCTGAAATGGTAGTGTAAGATTTAAAGAAATGGTAGCGATCAGCAACGAAGTATCAAAGTTTGGAAAATCTTCTAAAAAGCACTTTATCCTAATTAGTGCTACGTACAAGAAGCTCGTAAAATCACGAAATCGGCAGTGGTGACTTTTGGTGTCGATATCTGTATGAATAGGTAGGTTAATGGTAAATGAAATTCTTCGTTGCAGTAGACGTCAACCTCAGATTCATCGAAATAAAAAATGTGGTTTCTTATGACATTACTATGGCGTTACTAAGTATCAAAACTGGGCATATGCTTCTAATGGGATCTTTAAGTCGACGGTCCGATTTACTACACAGGAAATCTTAGCGCAGCGGTATGTGTGTCTACCAGTCATAGTGTCATTGGAGGAAGCTTTAATCATCTAACAACCGATTGGTATAATTATAGTTTTCGGCACGCGTGAGAAATTCTGTTGAAGAATACGAAAAGCGTTCTCTGAAAACTATACAGAATCGTTAGTTCAGAATGCCAGTCATGACAGAAATATATCAGATCTAATGGCAACAAATGAACCCGATCTCTTTGAAGGTGTCCACGTTGAAAGTAGTATCAATGACCGTGAGATCACTGTAGTAACAATGACTACCAAAGTACAAATTGCAGTTAAAACTAAGATAGGTAGATGTACACGTTCAGGGGAGATAACTCTAACGAGAAAACTGCGTGCCCACTAGCTGGACGGTCGAAGAGGCCACACCGTGTACAAGACGTGTAGCAGAAATGCTCCACAAAACTACCGTCTAGTGTATTTGACTTCCATCTCATGTATAGAATGTATTCATAGGTCAAACGTAATGAGGTATTGCGATTCAGCATATAGGAATCGTATCACTTGACTCCCACAAAGCCTTTGATTCGGTGTCGCATAACGCTTATTAACGCTGTACTGTCATAAGGGATTCTTATTGTGGTCTTCAGTAATAAGACTAATTTGAAGCAACTCTCCACGCAAGTATATCATGTGCAAGCTTCATCTCAGAATAGCGCAGCAACCTGCTTACTGCGTTCAAGCCATGTTTTCGTGCTACCACTTATACACTCCCACACCTGCATGACATAAGAGATATTGAATTTAACTGACGAAAGGAGAAAATACAGCGCGAATCGCCTGAAACTTGATCCGCGAATACTACGGAAAAGGAAGGAGCTATTGATGTACGATTTTCACAGACAGGACTGGTAGCCAAGGGCTCTTATTATTACCCTGTTAACTGATTGTACACTGAAGGGCCAAAGAAACGGGTACACCTGCCTAATATCGTGTAGGACCCCACGAGCACGCAGAAGTGCAGCAACATGACGCGGTTCAAATGGTTCAAATGGCTCTGAGTACTATGCGACTTGCTCTGAGTACTATGCGACTTAACTTCTGAGGTCATCAGTCGCCTAGAACTTAGAACGCTCTGAGTACTATGCGACTTAACTTCTGAGGTCAACAGTCGCCTAGAACTTAGAACTAATTAAGCCTAACTAACCTAAGGACATCACACACACCCATGCCCGAGGCAGGATTCGAACCTGCGACCGTAGCGGTCGCTCGGCTCCAAACTGCAGCACGGCCACTTCAGCCGGCCCATGAGGCGGTGTGGACTAATGTCTGAAGTATTGCAGGAGGGAATTGACACCATGAGTCCTGCAGGCCTGTCCATAAATTATTAAGAGTATGAGGGGGTGGAGATTTCTTCTGAATAGCACGTTGCAAGGCATTCCAGATATGCTCAATTATGTTCATGTCTAGAGAGTTTGGTGGCCTGCGGAAGTGTTTAAATTTAGGAGAGTGTTCCTGGAGCCACACTGTAGCATTTCAGCAATGTAGGGTGTCACATTGTTCTGCTGGAATTGCCAGATTCCGTCGGAATGCACAATGCACATTCGCGGATGCAGGTGATCAGAAAGGCTGATTACGTACGTGTCACCTGTCAGAGTCGTATCTACACGTATTTGGCGTTCAGTACCGCTCCAACTGCTCACACCCCACGCCATTACAGAACCTGCACCGGCTTGAACAGTCTCCTGCTGACATGTAGGGTCCATGGATTCATGAGGTTGTCTGCATACCCACACACGTCCATCCGCTCGATAAAATCTGAAACGAGACTCGTCCGTTTAGGTGACATGTTTCCAGTCATCAACAGTCCAGTGTCGGTGTTGACGGATCCTGGCGAGGCGTACAGCTTTGTGTCGTGAAGTCATCAAGAGTACACCAGTGGGCCTTCGGCTCAGAAAGCCCATATCTGTGATATTTCCTTGAATGGTTCGCACGCTGACACTTGTTGATGACCCAGCATTGAAATCTGCAGCAATGTACGAAAATGTTGCACTTTTGTCACGTTGAACGATTCTCTTCACTCGTCGTGGTCCCGTTATTGCAGGATCTTTGTCTGAGTGTTGCGATGTTCGAGATTTGATGTTTGACCGGATTCCTGATATTCACGGTAACCTCGTGAAATGGTCGCACGGGAAACTACCCACTGCATCGCTACCTCGGAGATACTGCGTCCCATCGCTCGTGCGCCGACTATAACACCACGTTCAAACTCATTTAAACCTTGTAATGTAGACTTCCACGGCCGTTGTCACAGTCAATAAAATTCTTCTCGGTGTGCGACCGCATTGTCAACTATAAAATTCCGACGTTTCGGCGACTACTGCAAGACTCCCTCCTCAGAGTGTATTACTAGCTAGCAATATATCCTGAGGAAGGCGTCTTGCACTAGTCGCCGAAACGTCGGAATTGTATAGTTAAGAATGCGGTCACAAACCCAGAAGAATTTTATTGACTGCCACTTAAATCTTGATAACTTGCCATTGTAACAGCTGTAACCGATCTAACAACTGCGCCACACACTTGCCGTCTTTTATAGGCATTGCCGACTGCAGCGCCGTATATTGCTTGTTTACATTTGAAAACGAATGCCATTCCAGTTTCTTTGGCGCTTCGGTGTAGTAATACTTAGAAAGTGTATTTTTGTGCAAACATAAACTTTTTTAAATCGAACAATACCTATTGATACTAACAAACTAGAAGTAGGATACGTTGGAATGTCAGTGGTGTTTGTCGGAGGATTCTAGAGCGTGTCCTTTACGAGATACCGTATTTTGAGAAGTTCTCTTACAGACCCTTGTACTATACCTATGGCAGCACGCACTAAGGAGCAACACAAGTGCATACATTAGTTATGTGGATTCTGACCTCTAACGATCTATTGACCATAACAGGTTACGTTCAAAATTGTCATCGGCAGCGGCAATACACGCTTCCAGCCCGGTATGGAACGACTGCCGCATTTCAGCGGAGATGTCCGAACAGGCTGCAGTAATTTGTCGCTGCATGTTGTCGGGTGTAGTAGGTATCTCCTTGTAGACATCATCCTTCAGCTTTCTCCACAGGTCAAAGTCTATAGGCGTCAAATCCGGGGAACGGACCGACCAAGTTACAGGCTCTCTGCGTCCAATCCAGCTGTTTGGAGACAATTCGTGGGGACATGCTGTAGTACTTCGAGCACTGTGGGCTGGACAGCAATCACGTTCGTACCACAGGCTCCTCCTAGCCTGCGAAGGAACGACTTATACCACCCGTGGAAGATGATCTGTCAGGAGGCTGCGATACATGTTCGCGTTCAGTATCTCATCTGTGAAAAACAGCCCTATGAGCTGGTGGTTCACTATGCCACGCCACACGTTGACATTTCATGGACGCAGACGTTCCACCTGACGAAGCCAACGGGAATTCTGGTCATGACTGGTGAATGTGGTTTCATCAGTAAACCAGGTAGATGATACATCTGGAGTATCCTGTCTTAATGCCCATATGCAGAACTTAACACAATTTTGATAATCGTTTCCAAGCCGTTGTTATTGAAGAGAGATGTGATAGGGATGGAACATATGTCGATGGAGACTGTGTGTAACACTTGCCTGACTGAGGTCACTTCCTCGAAAGATTGCGCGGAAGCTAACATGCAGATCAACTGCTACAGCAGCAAGAATACTAATTTCCCCATCTCACTAGTTTTCTTTTGTTACCTTGTCTAGGTATTACGCCATCACTTTCACGTAATTAGTTGATGAGGTTCATAAATAACTGCAAAGACGGTTGGTGTCCTGTATTGGGATGTCTTGCCTCAAACACATTTAAAAAGTGTATGTTTCAACAAAAATACACTTTCTAAGTATTATTGCAATCTGTTTTTGGCTAACAATACGAGCCCCTGACTACCAATCCATTCTGTGAAAACTTCACATAAACAGAACTTTTAATTTCCGCAATATTTACGGTACAAGTTTTAGGTGATTAACCCTACATAAAAATCAGCAAGTGAAGCGGGAAAATGGAACAAAGACGGCGAAATTAGGAAAGGAACACTAAAACTACCTAGTTGATAGGTGTGCTATTTGGGCTGAAAAATTGGTAATGGGAGAAGTAAGAAGATATAAAATGCGGACTGGTAATAACAAGAAAAGAATTCCTCATAAGAGGACTTTGTTAACATCTAATATCAATTTAACTATTCGGAGTCCGCAGCTCGTGACTGTGCGGTAGCGTTCTCGCTTCCCACGCCCGGGTTCCCGGGTTCGATTCCCGGCGGGGTCAAGGATTTTCTCTGCCTCGTGATGACTGGGTGTTGTGTGCCGTCCTTAGGTCAGTTAGGTTTAAGTAGTTCTAAGTTCTAGGGGACTGATGACCATAGATGTTAAGTCCCATAGTGCTCAGATCCATTTGAACCTGAAACGTCCCCTTTGAACTATTGTACACGACTGTGCTTAAACTGAAACACAATATTTTTTAGCGCAACGCAATCTGACTTTCAGAAATCCCTACAAAGGAATGGCCCTGACTAACATGAACCTGTACCTTGAACAAATCACTTACCTCACCAAAAATCTTCGTTACTCGAACTACTGCAATACAGCGAGCGCCACTACTGCCAGCTAAATAAAAGATTCAAACTACGAAAGGCACTAACTACTGATAGGCATAGTTAGCAAATGAAAGATTTTGATAGAGAACAAACAATGTATTTACCTTAACAGTGTTGAAAAAGCATAATATACATAGCTGTTCGTAATATCCATTCTGTACTCAAAAATCCGCCATCTCATTTCCCACATCCACCACTGCTGGCGGCTCACCTCCAACTGCGCAACGCTACGCGCTGTTCACATCCAGCTGCCGCTGCCCAACACTACAATGGCAGACAACAATGCAAACTAGCCACAGACTGCACACAGCACAGCCAGCGATTTTCATACAGAGCGCTACGTAACGTTGCCAATAAGAAAACATAAACAGCCTACTTACAAACCATTTTTTTAACTATTCGGAAGTCTTTTCTGAAGGCATCTATCCAGACTGTAGCCTGGACTGGAAGTGAAAAGTCGACAGTGAACATGTCAGACAGTGAGATAATTGAAGCTCCTGAAATGTGAAGCTATAGAAGAATGAAGGAGACTGGATGAGTAGATCAAGCAGCAAATAATGATGTACTGAATCGAATTGGACAAAAACTAAGTTTGTGGCACAACGTGACTGAAATGAGGGGTCATTTACTTATCGTCATCGTTCCGCTTTCGTACAATACTACATTCCATATAAGTAAGTACTTTAGGAACATACTACCTAAGGATTATATTTATAATTGACAATAACAAACTTCGTTTTTTTCAGCAAAGAAATGAAGCCTAATCTCACGACTGCTATGCATCTTTACCACTTCTAAACGGTATTTGTTGATTGCCAGCACAGCCACGTGTGAAGTTTAGGATCCCATTGAATCTTTGTAAATAGCTACCATTATTTCTCATTTCATATTACTACTACATATGTTTTTGCCCAAAGTGAAGATGTGGCTCTCTTCATTACTTCCGTGATAATTAATCCTACTGGTAACAACTCATCCTTCGTCCCCTGTGAAACTAACTTCATTTCTGATTTCTGTTTTAACATGTGACAAAATATGCCTTTGTTTTACTTAAAGAATCTCAAAAACTCTTACATTAAATGGCTTTAACATTGCTTTAAAGGTCGCAGACTACACTTAATATTGTCAAAATTTCTGTATTCTATTTAATCTAATTTCCCACTGATGTCCGTAAATTCTTCTATCTGGATATTTTCTTCCTCAACTCATGTATTGAGGTTTTGGGTGATCTCGAGCACCTGGTTCTCAACTTTAGAAGTGACTTCTTTTTTTCCTATTAAATGACTACAAACTCTTAATGTACTTCTATTTATCTCTACTCATCTGCGCCAATTTGTATTCGGTACTGCATAGTGTTTTATTTCATTCCGAAGTTACTCCAACTTGTCCGCCACTTGTTTCTTTTTTTATTCTGCTGTATACGTTTTGACAGTTCGCCTACTTTAACACAATTTCTTCACTTAAATTTAACAAATGTGGTATTTTCCCTGTAAGTTCATTATTAGAAGCTTCCTTACGTGACGATATTCACTTTCTCTTTAATTACTGATCCAATGTCTCTCTCTCTCTCTCTCTCTGTCAGGAAACAAATTTCCTTGTCCAAGGGATGCAACGTAAAAATTCCTCTCCATGGAACCTGTTAGCGGGATAACAGAATTAGGGCACTCACCACCCTGTACGAATTGTGATGAGTGAACTAGTGATGCAGGGAGAAGATGCAATGAAGAACAGACAGACCGTCGCGTCCTGAGCGAGTTGATATTCGTCGCCACATCAGCCGTTTCGGTTACTCTCCGTAGCCTGGCTATGCATAAACATCGCAGTTATGGGGCTCATTATACTGGACGAGTGTTTATGGAAAGTTCTAACAGCAGTCTCTATATTTGTCATACTTATACAGAACATCCCTAACCAAATAGTTCAAATGGCTCTGAGCACTATGGGACTTAAGATCTGTGGTCATCAGTCCCCTAGAACTTAGAACTACTTAAACCTAACTAACCTAAGGACATCACACACATCCATGCCCGAGGCAGGATTCGAACCTGCGACCGTAGCAGTCGCATGGTTCCGGACTGAGCGCCTAGAACCGCTAGACCACCGCAGCCGGCACTTCCCTAACCGCAATAAATGAAAGCAGATCACGATTCCTTGCTGGTAACAGTACAAGCACTCGGCGTTTTTCATCGCCTTACACATCGCTGTTAGACGTAGCTAAACCCGACGCGGACTGTTTGACAAGGCAGTGTCTGAGATATGATTGCTCCTCCATCTCAGCCGCTTGCCTGAGTAATACTTCGGAAAAAAGCTCGTACATCTTCGGGTGCGTTCAGAATGATAGTTTCGCAGATCACGCAGCAAATGTTAGTAATTAAAAAATGGCATTTTCACATCACTGTGACGCGGCTAATAAGGAAATAGTTTTCCTGCTATATTTTCGGATAACCTTACGAATGAGTTAAGGTGTTAAATGTTTGACGTTAAGCATTTGAAACCTCTATCGTTGAAGACACAGAATCTTCATTATGTTATTTTTATTAGTTTTGGATTATATACCCAGAGACTAACGACACAGTCAAAATCAAACTGTTTACGAGTATACAATAGATCTTGGCAACCACTCACATTTTTCTCAAAAGTTAGTTTTTCTCCTTACCCATCTGTCGTAGAATGACATAATTTTCGAGGTATCTCGAGTGATACATGTACGTAGTGTCTGTAAAACAGGTGGTGTAATTAAAATGTAATGCTTGATGCAGAGGCTTTGCACATGAAAATGGAATATTTTTTGAATGATAAAGTTTTCCTTCCAGTACTCTGTGAGTCTGTAAACGAGATAACGTTTAGAAAAAATCTGAAATTATGTTTAAAGTTTTTTGAAAGTTAATAAGTGCTCTCATTATCGAACAACAGATGAGTATAGTGTGGATAGTTTGCACTCCCTTTTAAGAACGTTTTTTCCATATGTCAAAGTTTATTACGGCATGTTTTATGAACAATGTGTCGTGTAGTATTACAGCTTTGTAGGTATCTCAGTGGTATATGGGGATATTGTCTGAAAAATGAGGAGAGAATAGAGTTAGTAGCAAAGAATACTGATGGTGTAGATTAGCCACATGAACAACAAATATTTAGTATGCGATTAACTGTTTTCCTTTCAAATGGTGCAAATAGCTCAGAGCACTATGGGACTCAACTGCTGTGGTCATAAGTCCCCTAGAACTTAGAACTACTTAAACCTAACTAACCTAAGGACAGCACACAACACCCAGCCATCACGAGGCAGAGAAAATCCCTGACCCCGCCGGGAATCGAACCCGGGAACCCGGGCGTGGGAAGCGAGAACGCTACCGCACGACCACGAGATGCGGGCGTTTTCCTTTCATTTCTCTTTGGTTTCTAAGTGAGTAATGTTTAGAATATGTTTGAAATTATATCCAAGGTTTCGTAGTTCACTGTCACCATCACTGGATGAGTATGTTCCGGGTAGTTTTGCGTCATAAGATACGCCTCCCGAAAGGATATACAATGATTTTAAATTTAATATACCGGGTGATCAAAAAGTCAGTATAAATTTGAAAACTGAATAAATCAGGAATAATGTAGATAGAGAGGTAACCCTAAAGCCAATAATCGCACGGACTGAGGTCTGGGGACCTGGGAGGCCAAGCAAGATGAAAGTGGCGGCTGAGCACACGATCAACACCAAACGACGCGCGCAAGAGATCTTTCACGCGTCTTCCAGTATGGGGCGTTTTTTTTTTTTTGTTCTAGTAAAACCCCCTGTCATTCCAAGCATGTGTGTCAATTTTTACCTCTCTATCTACATTTTTCCGTGGTTTATTAAGTTTCCAAATTTATACTGACTTTTTGATCACCCAGTATGTTGTATCAGACCTTTAGCGTAACACTATAGCTCTTAAACAGTAGATTATGGTAACAATTTAATTTTTAAAACTGAATCAGTAACTATGTGAAATACTGGAAACCATACCGGTCACCCTGGCAGCTGTCAGACAAGGACCCTGCAACTGGGTGGTAGGTTGAGCATCTTAGCCATTTGGTAACACCGATTAGCTATACTGCTGGTCCGGGACTGACAAGTGCAGTCTTTCCCTATGTTAATGACATTATAGTCCGACTTCACACTGCAGAAGGTCCTGAGCGCATTGTCCGCTGTAGGTGAACTAGGCCCTGTTTGCTATTCTCGTGGGGGAACGATTGGAGTGACGCATCAACTGTTATGTACTCCTCGCGTTTCTGAGCAGTACTTTTCTAAAAACATGTGCTTTACGACAACGTGTCATTAACCAGTGGATGTGGACTGATACTTCGCGTATATTTCAACGTGATGCGGTCTTCGGCAGCGGCTATGACGATCATTTCGATTGCACAGCTGATGACAGAGAGAAGAGCTATTAACGTGCTCATCACGGTTGCAACTTTTTCCATTGATAATTGCTTGAATGACGAGCTCAATAATACGTGGGTGTACTCACACCCCCAGTTGCAGGTGACGATACTAAAGGAATAGACACTGTGAAATTTAACGACGGCACAAGTATAGTCCACGGGGTTTCCATAGCATTACAGGGGACAAGGACACGCATTTGACTGTACCGCAAGTATTCTCTAGTTGACGACGATTTATCTCAAAGTGATAACAACCATCGACTGCGCAGAACCTCCGAAGGACATATATATAAAAAAAAGATACATTGTGATTTTATCCTCTATTTTTTCTCTATATGTCTACCGTATTTTCTTTTCCAAGATTTTGGAAAGCGGTGCTTTCGACCTTCCGTTTCGCACCCCACATCCGTATTGGCAGCGAAGCCCGCATTTTAATCCGTGTGGCTAAAAATACTGTTACACCGTACACAGAACGCCATGTCATTCATTTCGCTGGTCACACAACATAATGTACACATTATGAATCATTACGTAACTAATCGTACTGGCAATTAGCAGAGTTATCGGTTGATTTTCTGCCGAGTGTTGACAACGAATATTTCTCCGAGTGGACTATTAAGCGGCTTATCGAAGATTGTTTATTATTTTCTAAACAGTTGCAAGCATACCTATCACGATTGTAACAGCTACAATTTTACTCTAGTATTTCGACGTCTCTAAAAGTGCACAACCTTTAATTGTGAATTTAAGACGTTTCCCAAGCTATAATCCATATCGAATATTTTGTACGTTATAGTAATTTTCCTTTACAAATTGCAGGTAAATGACCCATGTACCACACATTGCATGTAGTCCACCAATCGATAGCATCATTGTGGTTTCGGCTGTTGTGCTCAAATGTAACTGAAAAAGCTGATTCCATGAATGTATGCAAACTAGAGTTTCTGAAGTCACAGAATCAAATAACGTCGAGAAAGTACGACAGAGGGAAAATATTTCGACTATTCTGGCTTGTTGCTACACCTGGATTTTGCATTACTATAATTATACGCAGAAACGTTGTTTGTATTATAAATTGGGATTATCCTTAGATAAATCTTTTCTGTATTTCCTTACCTTGCTTTACTAGATATATCACACGAAATTCCAACGATGCGATCCGCAGTCACGTAATTTCTCGGAATTTTGTGGCAGACACTGCACTTTTTATATCGTTTCTTGTTACAACACTTGAGAGAAATATAATGTCCACTGTTTACAGTGTTTATTATTTACTCAGCCAGTAGAAGCTCGTCTGGTTTAGGACCAGATAAAATATTTTCTTCACGTCTTTGCGTACTGTCCTCGTAACTTCAGAGTAATGTTTCTCATACTCCCAGTATTTGCTTCGGCACCTGTTCCTCCTTCCAACGTCAGTTATCCGTTCCATATGTCTCACTGCACGTTCCATTGAACAGAGCCAGCAGATGATGAAGTTTTTACTGTGCTTATAAGTTTCCTACTATCCTGTCTAGGCGCTTTAGTCTGGAACCGCGCGACCGCTACGGTCGTAGGTTCGAATCCTGCCTCGGGCATGGATGTGTGTGATGACCTTAGTCTAGTTAGGTTTAAGTAGTTCTAAGTTCTAGGGGACTGATGACCTCAGATGTTAAGTTCCATAGTGCTCAGAGCCATTTGAACCATTTTTACTATCCTGTCCAGCACATGATTCAGTTAATTTCATTTGTTTGTTCTTCCACAGTTTTTCCACAATTCATGCAACATTCTAATTTTTCTGTGTTGCAGATATGAATTTCAGATACTTTTATTCCATCCTTTTTGGTTGTACAGGGTGATTATATTGTCGTCTAAAAACACCGAAGCGAGAAAGATGAAGCTGAGACAATTTAATATCAGACACTGGGGCCTCAAATGTCGGAAATACCCCAAAAGTGGATGACAAGTGTTGAACATGTCATCAGATGACATACCTCGGCACAGTTGCAGTACGTGGACTTGTCGATCTTCCACTCGCCGGTAGGGGCAGAGCTGCACATCACTCCACTAGGTGTGTGTGTGAAATCTTATGGGACTGAACTGCTAAGGTCATCAGTCCCTAAGCTAACACACTACTTAACCTAAATTATCCTAAGGACAAACACACACACACCCATGCCCGAGGGAGGACTCGAACCTCCACCGAGGCCAGCCGCACAGTGTTGTGGATTGGCAAGACAGCCAACCCACTATGACAGGAAGCCGAAGGCACGCGTTTAAGCTCACGCAGGCTGGCGTGAGGTCGGGAACTGGACAAGGAAGTTAGACTTTTGCAAAAAAGGTAGTAGCTGTTGGAATACTTAACTTTAAACCATAGTTGGTGAACATAGCTTTTGACGGTACATGTTTTACAGCATCAATAGTAACTAGTAATGGCGCCTTGCTAGGTCGTAGGAAATGACGTAGCTGAAGGCTATGCTAACTATCGTCTCGGCAAATGAGAGCGTATTTTGTCAATGAACCATCGCTAGCAAAGTCGCCTGTACAACTGGGCGAGTGCTAGGAAGTCTCACTAGACCTGCCGTGTGGCGGCGCTCGGTCTGCAATCACTGATAGTGGCGACACGCGGGTCCGACGTATACTAACGGACCGCGGCCGATTTAAAGGCAAGTGTGGTGTCTGGCGGTGACACCACACACAGTCCATGACTGACTCCGATAGGGTAGACCGTTTTCGCTCTTGCAGTCTCCAGTGCGATACTGTAGTGTTCGCTGGAGTGGTAATACATTTATGGAGACAGAGTAGCCTAGCGGCGCGAGGTGCAGCACTGCCAGCTACAGGTGAGAGTAGGATCTACAAGCCCAACCGGTGCTGGTCGTATGTGAAACCAGTAAGTGGGTCAAAATCATGTATTCATTCTCTCAGCGACCACACCGGCACCGACACGGCACATACCAGACAGAAGACCGAAGTACTGAATTCAGTCTTCCGAAGTTCTTTCACCGGGTAGGGTCGTAACACTGTCTCTCATTTCAATCGTCGTACTAAAGTCGAATTGGCAGATATTGAGATAACCGATCATGGAATTGAAAAGCAGCTACAATCACTCGGTAGTGAGGAGGCGTCAGGACCAGGACCTGTAACATTCTATAAAGATTATGCGAAACAACTTGCTCCCCTTCTAATTTATCGTTGACCGTTTGAGCAACAAAAGGTTTCTAAGAACTGGAAAACAGCGTACATCATTCTCGTTTCTAAGAAAGGCCGTAAGTTAGATCCACACAATTATAGACTTATATCGTTGACGGCAATCTGTTGTAGATTTATACAACAAGTTTTATGCTCAACAATTATGACGTTTTTGGAAAATGAACATCACCTCTATAAAAATCAACATTGATTGCGCAGAGATCCTGTTAAACTCAGCTCGCTCTGTTCCTCCGTGAAATCCACGGCGCAGTGGACATCGGCGCTCATGTTGATACCGTGTTCCTTGATTTCAGTTAAGACATATGACACCGTCCCGCATTGCCGCTTACTATCGGAGCAGACTTGCGATTGGGTTCAAGACTTTCGTGCAGACAGAACTCAACACGTCGCTCTTAACGGAATAAAATCGAAGGATGTAAAGTTAATATCTGGAGTATCACAGGGAAGTATGATAAAACCGTTGCTGTTTACACTATACGCTATGTTGTCAAAAGTATCCAGACACCTGCCTGAAACTATCTTACACGTTCGTGGCGCCCCGCATCGGCAATACTGGAATTCCATACGGTGTTGGCGCACCGTTAGCCTTGATGACAGCTTCACTGTCGGAGGCACACGTTCAACCAGGTGCTGGAAAGTTTCTTAGGGAATGGCAGCCCATTCATCATGGAGTGCTGCACTGAGAAGAGATATCGATGTCGGTCGGTGAGGCCTGGCAAGAAGTCGGCGTTGTATAACATTCTAAAGGTGTTCTTTAGGATTCAGGTCAGGACACTGTGCAGGCCAGTCTATTACAGGGATGTTATTGTCGTGTAACCACTCCGCCACACGCCGTGCATTATGAACAGGTGCTCGATCGTGTTGAAAGATGCAATCGCCATCCACGAATTGCTCTTCAACATTGGGAAGCAAACATCAGTGTAGGCCTGTGCTGTGATACTGCCACAAAAAACAACAAACGCGATTACACCATAAGACCACCACCTCCGAATTATACTGTTGGCACTACACGTGCTGACAGATGATGTTCACCGGGCATTCGCCATACCCACACCTTACCATTGGATCTCGACTTTTTGTACCGTGATTCGTCACTCCACACAACGTTTTTCCACTGTTCAATTGTCCGAGGTTTACGCTCCTTATATCAAGCGAGGCGTCGATTCGCATTTACCGGCGTGATGTTTGGCTTATGAGCAGCTTCTCGACCATGAAATCAAAGTTTTCTCAACTACCGCCTAACTGCCATAGTACTTTCAGTGGATCCTGATGCAGTTTGGAATTCCTGTGTGATGGTCTGCACAGATGTCTGCCTATAACACGTTACCACCCTCTTGAACTGACTGTCGGCAGTCTCTGCCAGTCAACAGACGTGGTCTACCTATACGCTTTTGTGCTGCACGTGTCCCTTCACGTTTCCACTTCACTATCAAATCGTAAACAGTGGATGTAAGGATGTCTAGGAGTGTGGAAATCTCGCGTGCAGATGTGTGACACAAGTGACACCCAATCATGTGACGACGTTCAAAGTCCCTGAATTCTGCTCTCTCACGATGTCTAATGACTACTTAGGTCGCTGATATGGAGTACCTGGCAGTAGGCGGCAGCACAATTCACCTAATATGAAAAACGTATGGTTTTGTGGATGTTCGGATACTTTTGATCACACAGTGTATATAAATGATCTAATAGAAAGCGTCGGATGCTCTTTAAGTTTATTTTCAGATGATGCAGTTGTCTATAGCAAAGTAGCAACGCCAGACGATAGTAATAATTTGCAGAACGACCTGCAGAAAATTGATGAATGGTAAAAGCTGTGGCACCCGATACTGAACGTAAATAAATGTAACATACTGGGCATACATAGCAAAAGAAACCCACTACTGTACAGCTACACTATTGATGACAAACAGCTGGAGACAGCGTCTGCCGTAAAATATCTAGGCGTAGCTATCCATAGCGACCTTAAGTGAAATGATCACATAGAACAGATAGTAGGAAAAGCAGACACCAGACTCAGATTCATCGAAAAAATTTAAAGAAAAAGTAACTCATCCACGAAAGAAGTGGCTTAGAAGGCACTTGTTCTCTCGATTCTTGAGTATAGTTCACCTGTCTGGGATCCCTGTCACGAAGCACTGATAGAGGAGATAGAGAAGATCCAACGAAAAGCGGCTCGTTTCGTCACGGGATCCCTTAGCTGGCGAGAAAGGGTTGTGGAGATGCTAAACAGACTGGCAGACGTTACAAGAGAGGCGTTCTGCATCACGGAGAGATTTACTATTGAAATTTCTGGACAGCACATTTAGGACATCCTATTACTTCCCCTCCCCCCCCCCCCCCAAATACATCTCGCGTATTGATCACGAGGAGAAAATTCGAGAAATTAATGCTAAAACAAAAGATTACCGACAATTATTCTTCCTTTGCACTATTTACTAGTGGAAGAGGGTTGGAGGTATCAGATAGTGGTACCAAAAGTACCCTCCGCCACACACCATTATGTGGCTTGTGGAGTATGATGTAGGTGTAGATGTAGATGCTGGCCTAACGAAGTACGTCATTGGTGGCGTCGCTTGTCCAACATTTTTCATCCACTTTTTGGGCATTTCCCGAAATTAGCGACCCCATGTGTCACATACTAAATTATTTGTCTCATCCTCATGTACGTCACTTTTGGGTTTTTTAAACTTTAGTAAAAATCAGCCTGTATAATGCATCTAAAACGTTTATTGTAAAGTAATGTTTTTTCACATACACCAACGATGCTTCAACGAATAATTCATGAACGTTCCGCAGGAGCGGGTATCAAATACCCAACCTGCTACCCATTCTATGATTCACATCGTTTTCTAGAGACAACTTTCTCGAATGTGTAAACGTGTTCTTTGGCATGCTTACAGTTTAACCAGTGTTTAATCCATTGTAAATCTGAGCTTGTACCTCACTTCTAATGTTCTTATTGTAGACGCAGTTTCGACCCCACTTTTTCCTGCGATCCTTCTCCCCTGTTACCTCTCCTTCCTTAATTAATATTCTGCCACCATTCTTCCAAGAGACAAGAACCTTTTTCCGTGTTGTATTGTATCGCAAGAGATTTTACGTAAAACTCAGATTCGTTTACCATTAACCTAAATTACCTCGAAATACTCTTCAGGAATCCGTTACACAGCTCTGCATTTTTGACCCAGACAATCTTTTGTACCCGAAATCACTTACGGACGCCTATGCGGTGGACGTCTATTCGAAACTATTCGAATCTTCGTACTGGAAAAATTTTCATCGTCAGTACTTGGCAAAGAAGCGCAGAGAAGATGGTGGCTTACAGTCCGCGACTATCAGTCCCTGCCCCATTGTACTGGGTGAAGTTACAGTTTCTCCAAGGAGTCTCATGCGAGATTGATAATGGTGGTTCATCTACCGGACGGATTCGTTACCGTGGCGTCGATAGCTACGATGCCACAATCTGGGTGCACGTGCACTGCGAGACAAGACTAACTAAGGTGTGGGGCTCAGGGAGTGCCGTCTTAAGATTTCGCCCATTACATTAAGAGAAGACGGCCTGGAAATACCGCTTCTGCTACGATTGGGCTGGCTTGCTTTTGAGACTTTGTATTAGTTACGTTCAGTTAAAGTTTGGACAGCAATGAGTATTTGTTAGTTGACATTATACTGAACAGTCATGCTAACTTCACAGAATTAGACGTGGACTGCGGCTCCACACCTACGTGCTCATCCTAGCCAAAGTTATGAGTGCATTTGATATTTACTTGTGTTTTTGACTCTATTAAAAGTGTTAAAGTTACATGCAGTACCGAAGTGCTCCACGTCTCCTGCTCCTGCTCGCTTCCTTCACTCTCGGCCCATATTACAGAAGCAGTTCACAGGAGCAGACCCACGCACTGCCTATCCACGCGGGAATACAAAAGTTGCGTTCTGTCCTGTCGCAGAGGAGATGATTCTGTGCCGGTACCGAGTTCACCCTCTACCTTGTCCTTCAACGTCATTCCAGAATGTGAACATGGCTGGGATAAACGCACAGTAGAAAATGAGTTCACGGATAGCAGATTCAACGAACTAAGCCGGCCGCGGTGGCCGTGTGGTTCTTGGCGCTGCAGTCCGGAACCGCGGGACTGCTACGGTCGCAGGTTCGAAGCCTGCCTCAGGCATGGATGTGTGTGAGCCGTTCGGAGTGGCCGTGCGGTTCTAGGCGCTGCAGTCTGGAACCGAGCGACCGCTACGGTCGCAGGTTCGAATCCTGCCTCGGGCATGGATGTGTGTGATGTCCTTAGGTTAGTTAGGTTTAATTAGTTCTAAGTTCTAGGCGACTGATGACCTCAGACGTTAAGTCGCATAGTGGTCAGAGCCATTTGAACAATTTTTTTGATGTGTGTGATGTCCTTAGTTCACTTAGGTTTAAGTAGTTCTAAGTTCTAGGGGACTGATGACCTAAGACGATAAGTCCCATAGTGCTCAGAGCCATTTGAACCATCAACGAATTAATAGAGTAAGTTTCCCTTAATGGTTTAAGGCGAATTCTGGGCTTATTCCTCCGAAAGTACACAGCCCATTCATTTCCCCATGCTCCCCAACCCGAGCAGAAACAGTCTCTAGAAGCTTCATCATCGACGAAACGTCTAATTCTATCCTTCCTGACTACAGCTAACTTTGGACTAATCCGCTGGTAAAGGCATTATGTATTCCTGTCATAAGAATATAGACGAAATCCAGCATTTCTGGAAATGTAGACAGTGTACTATAGTGATTTATTCTACAGCGTCTTTTCATTTTCTACTCTCATTGATTACCCTTAACGTAGGGACTTAATGATGGAGACGTTCCTTATAGCGCAGAACTCTGTTGTTCGTACGCTCTTTTCTGTTTCTTGTAACTACTGCAGCGTCGACGTAACTGTCTACACTGTATTTCTTCGTTAATGAACAAGGCTCAGTCCTTTCGTCACTGATCAGGCAATGTCGGCCACAGTGCTTAGGATGCAGGGCACTGTACCGGAATGACAACGACACAGGAGAGATACGTATTAGGGGGCTGGAGGATGGCGATGTGGGACTAACCCGTTTTAAACATTAAGAGAGTTTGCCTGCCTGACGCGTCTGCATTATTCAGGGCGATGGCCCTTCCTCCTCCCTTCCCAATGTGTATCGCTGATGGTTACGCTGCATTAAATCATTAGGCGGCGCTCACAAAAGGCTGGAGACTGCCCGACGTCCTGAATATTCAGAGGCCAGGTTTCCCCCGGTGCGGGTGTCCGTGTCCGGCTAATAAGACCGCCGCGAATGCTGCACGGCCGCTGACTGGCGGAGGGGAGGTAGCTCCCCCTCCCCCCTCCCACCTCCCCCCCCTACCTGCCCGTTTTACGTCCGCGTAATAGGCGCGCGTATAAAGAATCTGCGTCATTTAACATGTAAAGTGCTTATACCGTTACAGGTATTAGCCATTAGGTGCCCTCATCCATAGGGAATACTTAGCGTATATCGGCAAGTTATTCTGCGACGAGGACATATCCGGAAACGAATTCCCGACTGACCATTCAGGTAGACCACTTGTTACGCAGCGTAAAATTTTTAATCTGACTTTCATCCGCTCAGCGTGTCCTTTCCATTTGGTTAAATATTTCCTGATCCGATAAAATTACTGGGCTGTAAATAAATGAAGGCGCATATTTAAATGTTTCATTTTTCAAATGTAAAAATATACAAAAAGACAGAAAACGACTGAAATGTCAGATTCTTTAATACGTTTGTTGACTTTTCCACGTGTACTACAAATCAAGCGACATAGCGATAACGCTAAAAAAGAATCGAAAAGCGGCACTTCAGTTCTCTAGCTCGAAAACCACGGACCTGAAGAATGTAAAAGAAATACATTGATGAGCCAAAACATTATGACCACCTGCTTAATAGCTTGTTTGTCAGTCTTTGGAACTGAAATACATCACTCATTCTTGGCATCAGGGATCCGATAGTTTGTCGATAGCTCTGTGGAGGAATGTGGCATTAGATGTCTACGCACAAGTCACGTAATTCCCGTTAAAAACGGGCCGCTTATTTGCGTACGATGATGGCGCTCGAGAGCGATCCAGGTGGGTGCTACAGGATTTACGTGAGGCGAATTTGGTCGCCGAGACATCAACAGTTATTCACTGTAACGCTCATCAAACAACTGTAGCACGATTCTGGCTCCACGACACGGACACTCATACTGATAAAAGAAGACGTCGTCGTCTGGGAAGACTTCAGGCATTAAGGGATGCAGGTGATTCGCAGCTGTCGGCGTGTCTTCGATAACTACCACAGGTCCCATGCAAGCGCAGGAGAGTGTCTCCCCTAGCATTATACTTGATCCCACCAGCCTGCGTCCGTGGCGAGCGGCACGTTTCGAGCCGCCGTTCAAAAACCATGACGGCGCTTGTGGAGACGGCGATCGATCTAGTGTAGCAAAAATATGATTCAACCGAAGAGCCATCACTTTTCCAATGGTAGGCGGTCGACTGCCGATGGCCCCGTGCCCTTTGCAATCGTAACTGATAATGTCATTCGGTCAACATGTGTGTGTGTGTGTGTGTGTGTTTTATCTTATGGGCGCCGAACGGCGGGGTTATCAGCGCCCTGACATTTATAATGTTGCTTAAAATCCGTCTTGATTGCAAAAAAATTTTATTATTCATATGACCGGTTTCGGTTCATTCAGAACCATCTTCGCCCGCATCTCGTGGTCGTGCGGTAGCGTTCTCGCTTCCCACGCCCGGGTTCCCGTGTTCGATTCCCGGCGGGGTCAGGGATTTTCTCTGCCTCGTGATGGCTGGGTGTTGTGTGCTGTCCTTAGGTTAGTTAGGTTTAAGTAGTTCTAAGTTCTAGGGGACTGATGACCATAGCTGTTAAGTCCCATAGTGCTCAGAGCCATTTGAACCATTTTTTGAAGCCAGAACCATCTTCAGATCTGATATTTCAGTTACAGGAGTAACCCGTCCAAATGTCTATTTTTGCAAAGCCCTGAAATTTATTAAAACAATGTGGATAAGAACGAAAACTGTCTTACATGCATGTACTCGAAATGACCACACAATCACTCTATCGCTCAGGCACTCTCACATGCACTAAAACCGATTAGGAGGCAAGATTGCTATTCAAGAAATTAGAGGGAAAACAAATCGCAAGAAGAGCTAAAAGAACAGCACAGGGAAATGTGACTGGCTGACCACCCTATTGACACATTAAAAACATCTCCAAAAATTAAAAACGTGGGACAGTTCACAAGACTTTAAAACACGAACGACATTCACTTGATCATTACATAAAACATACTGCAGATCCGCCGGCAAGTCCGCTGCTGTCCGCTGGTCACCAAATAAAACGCAGTCCAATAAAATGTGGCGCACCGTGATCTGCAAGCCACAAGCACCACACATCGGAGGGTGCCTCATAGGGCTGTGGCCGATGCGAAGACCTCATCCCGTCGACGTGGCTGGAAGGAAGTCCGCCACGGCCGAGTTGTGGGCATGATGACACGGAGCTTGTTGTCGGTCACTTCTTTCCACTCGTCTCCCCAGTGACGCAGGACTTTATACCTCAACAGCGAGGTGAGAGCATGCAGGGACACAGCACACCGAAATACCTGACGGTCACGACACGTTTCCTTGGATGCTCAATCAGCCCTTTCATTCCGCAGAGTTCCCGCGTGCCCAGGTACCAAGCAGAAAGACACCTCCTTCCCCAGTCGCTGTAGTTGGCGGAGGTCGTCCTCTATATTCTGGGTCATTTTATCTGCTGGGTACAATCGTTGGTGAGAGTAAAGGGCGCTCAGAGAATCTGGTCGAGAAATCTAACGCTGGGAGAATGTCTCATCTGCTCCAGTGCCCGCAAGATTCCAGATAATTCTGCGTCGAAGATGATAAATTCGGGAAGCAATTTGAGGACACGATCCGCGAAAATGACAGAGTAACCAACGGAGACACTCTGCTTGGACCCATCTGTAAAAACAGGTGCACGGTTGTGGCACTCAGATAAAACGGCAGAAAATGCCACATTAAAAACGGAAACAGGAGTGCTATCTCTCCCGTACCGCACCAAATCTAAAATCACTCTGGGCCGCTCCAGTAACCAGGGTGGCAGATAGTTAAAATCCTGGAATTCGGGTCGTACTGGCGCCACACCCAGCGATTCCAGCACACGCTGCACGCGGACCCCAAATGGCATTGTGTCTTGTGGACAGTTGGAAAAAAGGCGCTCCAGATGTGGACAAAGAACAGTATGGTGTGCGGGTGAAGTTGGAGCTGCGAGGAAAAAAAATGGTTCAAATGGCTCTGAGCACTATGGGACTTAACAGCTATGGTCATCAGTCCCCTAGAACTTACTTAAACCTAACTAACCTAAGGACATCACACACATCCATGCCAGAGGCAGGATTCGAACCTGCGACCGTAGCAGTCGCGGGGTTCCAGACTGCGCATCTATAACCGCGACACCACCGAGGCCGGCGGCTGCGAGGAGTTGGCGCCATAACTGGCGGTTCCCCTGCCTCAGCACAGCTGGTGGGTGTGGGACTGGTCCGGTTAGCGCCTGTGGCCAGCTGAATCCCCTCATGGTGGATAGCGTCAATGATCCGCAAAGCAGAGGGCCACGCTGACCCATACACCGTGCACCCATAGTCCAGTCGCGAACGCACAAAAGCCCGATAAAACTGGAGGATACACTCCCTGTCCGCTCCCCGCGATCTGTGGCTAAAGCACTTGAGGATGTTGAGCGCCTTCAGGGTTCAGGCTTTCAAGTCTCGCAGATGTGGCAATCATGACAATCTGGAGTCAAAAATGAAGCCCAGAAACCGCAATGTGTCTCTAAAATGTAGGATGGTGTCCCCCATCTTCAAGGCAAGACGACGGGAACGATTAAACTGAACACACACACACTTACCAGTAGAAAACCGAAAACCTGTATTTACAGCCCACTCCCTTAACCGTAACAGACGGCTCGCCGTTGCAGCAGTGGAGGAGGAGCAGAAAACAGCAAAATCGTCCACAAATAAGGAGCACTGTGCACCACTACTTACTGTAGACGTGATACTGTTGATGGCTATGGTAAAAGAGGATAACACTTAAAACACTGCCCTGAGGAACACCATTCTCCTGCTCAAAGCGATCAGAGAGCATGGCACCGATTCGGGTCTAAAAGACCCACTGAGACAGGAAAGACCGAATGAAAATGGGGAGGTGGCCACGAATGCCCCACTGATGCAGTTGCGCAAGTATACAGTGTCTCCAAGTAGTATGGTATGCCTTACTTATATCGAAGAAAATGCCAGTACAGTGATGTTTACGGGGGAAAGCCTGCTGAATAGCCGCCTCTAGGAGGATCAGGTTGTAGAAAGTGGACCGATATCAGTGAAATCCACATTGAGAGCGGGTAAGGAGTTGGTTGGTCTGTAAAAGCCAGACCAGACGACAGTTAACCAACCGCTCCATGGTCTTTCCTATACAGCTGGTCAGGACGATGCTCCAGTAACTACTTGGACATGTGTGGTCCTTTCCTGGTTTGAGAAGAGGGATCAGAATTGCCTCCCTCCAAGAGTAGGGGAAGTTACCTGTCAGCCATATTAGATTAAAACATTCAAGGAGGATTTTCTGACAAATGTCGAAGCATGCAGTACCGGATGTGGTTGTGACTGGGTGCAGTGTCGGAAGTCTCAGCCAGTGCCAGTGCGAGCTCCCACATGGATAAATGGCAGTAGTAGGCCGCAGAACCGTTGGATCTGAAGTACAACTTCTCCCTCTCTCCAGTTGCATGGTAGCGACGAAACACTGGATCCTGGCTTGCAGTGGCAGTAGTTTGTGCAAGATGTGCAGCTAGCGTCTTAGCAATGTCTATGGTGTCGTTTGGAGGCACCCCTGTTTCAGCACAGCTGCTATCGGTAAATGGCTGCGTGTACCACAATCCCTCTGGAGGGCTTCCCATGTTTCTGTGGAAGAAGAGGAACGGTTGATGGAATCCGGGAACTCCTGCCATGATGGTTGATTGCTCTGTCCCAAATAGCTGAATGGCACTCTTCTGTCGCTGAAAGACTTTAGTATGGACAGGTCAGCAGCATGGTGGATCACACCTGTAATGTGATACACCCATTCCTGGACGCTATGACAGCATTCAAAGACAACCAACCGACTAGACAGTGGCCACTTAGCCCTGCCAATCATCCATGTTGGCGGCTTCTGTTCCAGCAACACACCATCCAGGAAGTGAATGCGGATGGGGAACTGATCGCTGAAATGAAGGTCGTCAGTGACTTCCCAGTGAACAGAGTCGGTGAGGGCTGAAGAGCAGAGAGAGAGATAGGTCGATGGCTGAGAATAACCCAGTAGTAGCACAGAAATGAGTCGGAGTACCAGTGTTGAGGATGCACAACACATGCGATGTCAAGAGGATCTCCAAACCTCGACCCCGAGCGCAAGGAGAAGTTGAGCCCCCCAGGACATGATGGGCGTTAAAATCGCCCAGGAGGAGAAACGGTCGTGGGAGTTATTTGATAAGATCTGTGAGATACTCTAAGTCAAATGCATCCAGGAGGAAAATAAAGGGAGCAAACGTTAAGTCTCCGACGTGAATGAATTTCAACTGCAACTGCTTGCAGGTTAGTATCCAGGGTGAGAGCAGAGGAGTGGTGGCCATTATTGACAAACACGGCGACCCCTCTTTGGCCCTTTCCCCAGACAGGTCATCCTTACGATAGAACCTATAGCCCTTAGTACAGGAGCATCAGATGTTTTTAAATGTGTTTCCTGTAAACACAAACACAGGGGGCGTTGCTGTGCTAGGAGTTTCAGTTCCTCCATGTGTCCGGAACCCATTCATGTTCCACTGTATAATTGGAGCCATGTATCAGGGTGGGAGTACCTTCATCCTGACTTTCTGCCAGGGAGGGAAGCCCACAATAAGTGGAGGCTCGGTTTTGGGGCGAGATGATTGTTCCAGTGAATCTCCATCGCCTCTGAAGTAGAGAGAGAATGACGTCAATATCATCGGACTGTGTACCTTCTACATTGGGCGGGTCTTTGCCTTTGATTTCGATTATTTGGTCTGAGGCGGCCTTGGAGTCAGAACCTGAGAAGCGGTAGGGGGTGTAGTGACCACGAAACAGACACAACGTATCCGAATCTGCGGAAAAAATTAATATTTCGGTCTACTTTTGTAAAATTCTGATTCCTTTCTCTCTATCCCCACCATATGGTCTCTCAAGTAAATAAGTATTTTTTATTTATCCGTAACAATTTTCCACGCAAAAATGAGGGCATGTATTTTCTTGAATTACAGCGCCAACTACCAAGAATTAAAACAAATGTTTAAGACAAAATGTTCGTAGTTTTTTCTGTAGAATGTAATTCTGCAATAAAAAATGGACGTTCCCATTTGAAAATTTAAAGTTGCATCCCGCCTCATCCCCACGGGGCTGGGGTGGCGGGCTAATTTTAGCACCAGCAGATGTCCCCCTCAAAAACAATTAACTTTGGCTTCTACACAGTTTTTCGTGTGAAGCTTAGTTTTCGAGTTATTCTGTGTTTGTCGATTTGAAATTTACACCCTGTATATACTGCAGGACTCTATTGCTCACTCTTATATGCTGAATGCCAATACTATCACCACTGCTACTTTTTTCACCATCCAATATAGCGTTTATAATGGATTTGTATTTCAAATTGCTTTGGCTTTTTGCGTTCTTATGCGGATCAGTCAAAAGCAATATTTCACTACACACTTCCAGATCATTAGGCGAATAATTTACAGATTATGTGGGTATTAGGAAAATAAGGTTAAGTAGACAAGGCGTTCTTTAAAACTATTTATCGTCGATCTGTATTGTTTTTTCATTTAGAGTTATAGGCTGTGTGCCCAACAAGTATGGTTTTCAACCTATCCTAGTGTCACTGTGACACTTATTTACTTAGTAAATTTTGATTCGCTAAAACTAAAACTCTCCCTATCTCCCCATAGGGTGGGGTTTGAGAGAAGGGAATCAGAGCTTTACAAAAGTTGACCGAAATATTAATTTTTTCCATTAATGAAATCGGCAACCGCGTCATCGTCGTCGATGTGGAATATCGCTGAGAGTTCATAGAGAGATTCAGAAACTGGTTTAAAGGTTTCTCGCTGTGTCTGCTCCCGCTTCAAACGCCCTAACTTCAGCAAGCGTAACTTCTCGCGAACGGCCTTCCGTACCTCGTTGACTTTATGCTTAGCCGACATCTCGGTGTGTACTAATCGGACTTCTGTGCAGCGTGAAGTTTATATATCCGCTCTTCTTCTTCTTCTTATGCTTCTCCCCCTTCTCGGTAACAACTATTTTTTCTACGGTTAAATAGTCTATTTTCAATTGCGTTAACCAGTTCTTTCAATGTCCCCTTCTCAATAACAGCATTTCCCCTTCTTTTAAAACATTTAGTTTCTTCTCGACTGCATTAACCCGATCATTCAGCGTATTGTTGTCCGCCCCCGGTAGCTGAGTAGAAATTCGCTGCTCGGCAGCCGAGCCGGACGGACGTGTGGCGGCAGCGCTAGGAGGGCTGGCGTACACAGCGGCTGTGTGGCTGTTACGAAGGTCAGTAGAGCGCTTTGTGTACTTTGCGTCTTTCAGTGATTTAAAATGACAAAATGAACGAAATTAACTGTGAAAGAAGAGATACTGTCAGATTCACTTTTGATTGGACCTGCAAAAGACCAAAGGCTTTTGAGATCAAAAGGTGGCTTTCAGAAACACTTAAGATCACAGGAGACGAAATTATTGGCGTTCATCTTTCTTTTGTTTCCAGTTCTGTCTTTTTGAAATTGATTTCCTCTGATTTGTGCTCCTCGATAGTTGACAAGTGTGGTGGCAAAATGAAATTTAATCATGCAGACGGAACCGTTAGTGACGTTCTTGTTTCCCATGCTGGGCTACGCACTCGAACAGTGAGAGTTTTCGAACTGCCGTTCGAGGTGCCTGCCGGAGTAATCAATGCTGCTCTTCAGCCTTATGGTAGGGTTATATCTAATATTGCAGAAAAATGGTCGGAGCTATATATGTTTCCGGTTTTGAATGGAGTTAGACAGATTAAGATTGAGCTCTTACGACATATCCCTTCTTACTTGAATATCTGTGGTCATCACGCTCTCATAATTTATGATGGGCAGCCACGGACTTGTGCGTTATGTGACGCCACAGGGCACGTCAGAAGTGAGTGCAGTAGAAGGCGTGTTCCTCAGTTACCGACTAACGAGGCGGCTGTCGCAGGACAAGTTGTTAGCATGCAAGTGACGTACGCTGCCGCGGCATCTAGCCGGGCCCCCTATCAACAGAACATGGCCGAGCAGGCGGGACCTTGCGACGCGCGCACGGAGACGCGCGCATCGTTGACTAACGATGACAATCATAACCTGGCCAGTAATGCCGTCACGGAGGGAGGACCGCGCTTGCCCTTTGAGTCTGACAACTCTTCCAACGAGCGACAAGCTCCATCGATAATACCTGATGTAGGCATGGCAGAGTACGAAGCGGTAGTTACACACGAAAGGGCCAACATACCAGAGGGAACTACAGTGGATGGACATAAAGAGGAAGTGATGCAACAAATAACTGACAACCACACCGATGACAGGACACCGCAGACAGGTTCAGGAAACGTCAAAGGAAAAAGGGGAGGGGGGGGGGCGCAAGAAGACGAACCAATGACACCACCCATCTCACGCGTCGTAGTAACAGCAGCAACGGCCGACTCCGAAATTAACGGACCTCAAAAATCTTCCGCCACGAAGGCGGGACAGGTGACTTCTCCTCGACCTTCCGTGGAGTCGCCAGGAAGTCCACCAAAGGTTTCACCGACGATATCACCGAAATCATCAAAAAATAAAAAGAGACGTAGAACCCATCAAGCTGCAGAGAACTTGGCCCCTCCTTTAAGAGAGCGGCTGAGGAAGATACAGGAGACCAAAAAGAAGGACGAAGATACACAAAAGGAAGCGGTCGGCGAGTCTTCGGATCGGAACAAGAAACAAGAACGGGCTGACACGCCACACGGAACATTTGAACCCTTGAATGACAATACGACATCAGATATGGACAATGAAACCCGACTTCGACAAGGACATGGACACGACATCACCGCGCCACGCTTTAACTGGGCGGACGAAAAGGAGGATCCGACCGATGCAATGGGGGCGGAAGGGGCTTTTGAGGAAGACTTTTCTTATTAAAAATTGTCACACTGAACTCTAAGAAGAAAGAAAAAAGAAAAAAGAAGGAAAACCGTCAATGGAATAAAAGTAAAATAAAATAACACTATATATATCTAAACAGAAGTTATTGTATGCGGCTCCAGTAACGTGTCCTCTATTTACTGTCTTGTAGCGTCTCACAGTGGAACATACATATAACGTGACCACCCTAAACATAAACAAAATTCAGAGTCAGGTAAAGGTAGCTGCACTGAAGGACTTTCTGTATCAGTCAGATACAGATATCGCCTTCCTGCAGGAAGTTAATGTCAAAGAATTGTATGTTTCAGGGTGCAAAGAGGTGTTGAATGTGGCTCCAGAAAACGCGTGTGGAACAGCCATCCTTGCTATAGAAGGGATCGAGATGACAAACGTGTGCCTTTTAGAGTCGGGGAGAGGAATTAGCTGCAAAATTTTTAACACCACTTTTATAAACCTTTACGCACCAGCAGGCAACAATGCGAGACGAGAGAAGGCAGCTTTTTTTAAAAGTGACATTTTATTTCTACTCCAAGAAAACCCTGCAGAAAGTGTCATTGGTGGAGATTTTAATTGCGTTTTAAATAAAAAGGATCAGCGACCAAATTTTAACTTCTCCCAAGAACTGCAGGCGTTGGTCACCAACATGAAGTGGTTTGACGCGTGGGAAGTAAAATATCCGACACTGGTTCGCTTCACATATATCACTTGTGCTACACAGAGTAGAATCGACAGAATGTACGTCACCCACACTTTAGCCACCAAAGTCAGTAGTATCGAGGTGATACCAGCTGCCTTCTCTGAACACATCGGAGTGAGGTGTAGCATCGGAAATTAAATATCAATACGCTCTCTGAAAACGCTCTAGCTTTAAAGATGCAAGAAACTTGGCAGTCTGTTTTAAAGATCCGTACTAAATATAGAACAACTGTTGAGTGGTGGACTGGTCGCTAAGAAAAAGATAAGAGCAGCGCTGATATCTTACGCCGAAGAAAGGGCAATGCGGTCAAGACACACAATGGTGTTTTACTACTCTTGCTCAAGAGACACTTACGACCAACCAATGTCTCAAGACGTCTTTATCAATATTAAAAACGTTAAAGACAAAATGATAAGTATCAAGAGGGTACATTTGGAGGGATTACAAATCAAATCGCACAGTAGAACGACGGTGGAGGCAGAAAACACCTCCATCTACCACTTGATACAACACACAAAAAACAGAAGAAGAAATTTTATTGCCAGCCTCAGAACGGAAGATAGCGGAGTCCTGACATAACAAAGGGATATCTTAAATGAAGCACATAGATTTTTTCAGCAATTATATTCTGGAAATGCTACTGACGACAACTCAGTACAAGAGTTTTTACAGAACTCCGGAATAGAGGCACTTGTTACAGAGGAGGAGAACAGAGGTTTAACGTTAGAAATTACGAATGACGAGGTTTTTGATATACTCCTATCTTCACGGAAGCTCCCGGCCCAGACGGCCTGCCTGTGGAGTTTTATAGGACCTTTTGGCACCTAATAGATTCCCAATTCACGGAAGTAGTAAATGACATCTTGAGGGGAGAGGAAATTCCTGCGGCTTTCAAGGAAAGTGTAACTGTACTACTTCCAAAGGGAAGGAGTACGGACACGAAAGATATTACTAAAATGAGGCCGATCAGTCTAATGAACTCAGATTACAAGGTAGTTGCACGTGTAATTAAAGAACGAATGGGACCGATTTTAGAAAAAGTCATTGGATGACACCAGACGTGTCTCCCCCGAAGTACCATTTTTAAGACTGTATTTGAATATCGAGACATTATTTCTATTTTCTCATCATCGTCAGCGAATGGATGCACTGCCTTCATTGAATTTGCTAAAGCGTTTGACAGAGTTAACTACGGTTATCTGTTCAGAACCTTGAAACACATAGGTTTCAATGATGGGAACTTTGCGGTTTTAATGAACATCGTCAGAGGCATACGAACCAAAATCTCGATCAATGGACAATATACTAATGGAGTATTGATATCTAGTGGAGTTCCTCAGGGAAGTCCCCTGTCCATGTTGTTTTATGTGGTTTCTCTGGAACCCCTTTTACGGCCTTTTGAACACAACCTTAGAAGGCATAACAATAGTTGGACTGAAGACGGTTACAAAGGCATACGCTGACGATGTGGGAGTTCTAGTAAGGAGCGATGATGACTGTGCCCAGCTAACGGACAAGTTATTGCTTTATAGCAGGGTAACTGGTGTGAGGATAAATGAAACGAAAAGTTCCTTTTTAAATTTATAGGGTCTTGACAATGTGCAGCTACCGTGGGCAAACAGGGTGGATCGTCACACTGCTTTGGGCATAACATTTTACAGTTGCCCATTAAGAACAACGGCTGATAACTGGAAACAGGAAAAATCAGAGGCAGCTTAATACTGCATGAAACGAGGGACTTAAATATCAAGCAAAGAATTAAACTAATAAACTGTGCAGTGCTTTCGAAAGCTGCATATGTCGCTCAGATTTTATCAACACCTTCAGACATAGCGAAATCTATAATGAGCAAAATCTGTCGATACGTATGGAAAGGCCAAATTTTTAGAGTAGCAGTAGGAACGACTACATCGAGACCCGAAAACGGAGGCCTAGGGCTGACAGACCTTAGGAGGAAAAACACTGCCCTCTTCATTAAATGAACGCTAAAACTAATAGAGACGCAGCCGAACAGCATAACTGCCGCTCTATTTGACGTTCTTAAACCCGGAGGCATGCAGCCGCCAGTAGATGTTCACAACATAAATTTCAACCTAAAGCATATTATGGATTTTTATGTAGAAATAAGCTACTTGACATGCATTTTAACAGACAAAAATAAGAGGACAAGTAAATATATAGTAGAGAAGTTACAATCACGTGAAAACCAAAACAAAATGGAGCTGAAGTATCCCAACAAAAACTGGGAAAAAATATGGACTAATATAAATAACAAAACACTGACTACGGAAGTGCAAGCGTCATGGTACAGAGTTGTCAACAACATCATTAGTACCAATGAACAACTGTATTCAATAGGACTACATGCAACCAATGTGTGCCAAAAATGTCACAATTTGGACTCCTTAAAGCATCGCTTCATTTGTAATGTATACAAGAATATTTGGAATGACATTGTATTGCAAGTCGCTTTTCTCAAAAGGACCGATGGAAGAGAGATCACGCTATACGATATACTCTTCCCAGAAGAAGTTTCCTTTCCACCACAAAAAACCAATGTCATCTTGTGGCTGTTCGGAAATTTTGTCAGTTATGGTGTCAACAACAAAGGCAATGACAATCTACAAGAATATCGAGAATATATGAAAGATGAATACTTCAAAATATACCGGAACAAAGACCATAAAAAGAAGTTCGAGAATATGATGCAAATTTTGTTTCAGAAATAAGGCATCGGTTGATACCTAAATACACTCCTGGAAATTGAAATAAGAACACCGTGAATTCATTGTCCCAGGAAGGGGAAACTTTATTGACACATTCCTGGGGTCAGATACATCACATGATCACACTGACAGAACCACAGGCACATAGACACAGGCAACAGAGCATGCACAATGTCGGCACTAGTACAGTGTATATCCACCTTTCGCAGCAATGCAGGCTGCTATTCTCCCATGGAGACGATCGTAGAGATGCTGGATGTAGTCCTGTGGAACGGCTTGCCATGCCATTTCCACCTGGCGCCTCAGTTGGACCAGCGTTCGTGCTGGACGTGCAGACCGCGTGAGACGACGCTTCATCCAGTCCCAAACATGCTCAATGGGGGACAGATCCGGAGATCTTACTGGCCAGGGTAGTTGACTTACACCTTCTAGAGCACGTTGGGTGGCACGGGATACATGCGGACGTGCATTGTCCTGTTGGAACAGCAAGTTCCCTTGCCGGTCTAGGAATGGTAGAACGATGGGTTCGATGACGGTTTGGATGTACCGTGCACTATTCAGTGTCCCCTCGGCGATCACCAGTGGTGTACGGCCAGTGTAGGAGATCGCTCCCCACACCATGATGCCGGGTGTTGGCCCTGTGTGCCTCGGTCGTATGCAGTCCTGATTGTGGCGCTCACCTGCACGGCGCCAAACACGCATACGACCATCATTGGCACCAAGGCAGAAGCGACTCTCATCGCTGAAGACGACACGTCTCCATTCGTCCCTCCATTCACGCCTGTCGCGACACCATTGGAGGCGGGCTGCACGATGTTGGGGCGTGAGCGGAAGACGGCCTAACGGTGTGCGGGACCGTAGCCCAGCTTCATGGAGACGGTTGCGAATGGTCCTCGCCGATACCCCAGGAGCAACAGTGTCCCTAATTTGCTGGGAAGTGGCGGTGCGGTCCCCTACGGCACTGCGTAGGATCCTACGGTCTTGGCGTGCATCCGTGCGTCGCTGCGGTCCGGTCCCAGGTCGACGGGCACGTGCACCTTCCGCCGACCACTGGCGACAACATCGATGTACTGTGGAGACCTCACGCCCCACGTGTTGAGCAATTCGGCGGTACGTCGACCCGGCCTCCCGCATGCCCACTATACGCCCTCGCTCAAAGTCCGTCAACTGCACATACGGTTCACGTACACGCTGTCGCGGCATGCTACCAGTGTTAAAGACTGCGATGGAGCTCCGTATGCCACGGCAAACTGGCTGACACTGACGGCGGCGGTGCACAAATGCTGCGCAGCTAGCGCCATTCGACGGCCAACACCGCGGTTCCTGGTGTGTCCGCTGTGCCGTGCGTGTGATCATTGCTTGTACAGCCCTCTCGCAGTGTCCGGAGCAAGTATGGTGGGTCTGACACACCGGTGTCAATGTGTTCTTTTTTCCATTTCCAGGAGTGTAATATGAAATCGGCGGAACAAGATAGACTGCTAAAGTAGGGGATTGCTGTTGAGGGTGAAGTACGGTGGGGACTTCCTGTGCCCCGGGGCCGATACGGTAGCCGTGAAGGCCTCCACAGAACTCCGAAAAAGCATGTTTACACAAAAAGTAACAAGAGTCATGCCACAGCACAAGAATAGTAGGGAAAAACTATTCTAATGCATAAGACATGCATCACTGAAGAAGTTTAATTTCCTCTCTTAATTTTTACTTTTGCTTCTCTCTCATTTTTGTTTAAATTCTAATGGAAGAATATTTTGCGTTCCGTTAATGCAGTCAACAGTATAATAGAGAGAGTTATTTTCACGGTAATCTATTCGTATTACAATTCACTAACATTGTCTTCAAGATGCAATTCAGTTTCATAACCCATAAAGAAAAAGTAGAGAGCGCGACAGAATGTCAATCCTAAGGGCCCGAGTTCGATTCTCGGCTGGGTCGGAGATTTTCTCCGCTTAGGGTCTGGGTGTTGTGTTGTCCTAATCATCATCATCTCATCCCCATGGACGCGCAAGTCGCCGAAATGGCATCAAATCGAAAGACTTGCACCCGGCGAACGGTCTACCGACGGGAGGCCCCAGTCACACGACATTTATTTATTTATTTTAGCATATTGTTGTGTCTCAGAAGGGAATGACAATTCGTCTCTTGTTCCTTGCGTACGCCTCCAACTTTACGTTCGAGAATTTTCGGGTCCACGTACAAGCGAATATTTTGTCTATGCACACCCGTCCTATCAAACTGAGCTCCCGGAATGCGTGCGGATTTATCCATGGTGATGTGTATACTGATGTACTCACCTCTTTGCGTGGCTATATATGTAGGAATTCCTGGAAGTTCCGTCTATACCTGCCATCATTCAGTTTTCTTGGTTTATCAATAACGAGAAACCCATACTGTGAGTGATTCCAGCAATCTGTACGTATCTTTACAAAATCATTGAACGACATGGCGTTCCTACATGAGCCTGATAAATGTATTTTAAATTCAGATTGTCCTGTTTGAAAGCTATAATTAGGTTATATTAGGTTATTATGCCTCACCAGGTATTTTGGGATTCTGGAATATGTCTGACTCAGATAAAATACATCAACAGTCATACGACGACCGAAACAAAAATATCGACGAATTTGATCTTCGTTTTCCACAGCAACATCGTCAAATACGAACAATATGTTTGGCTTTACCTTTTCCGGTGTAGAGATATCTCTGCTCTCACTGAATTTCGTGTGTCTCACACCATTTACACTCTGCAGTATCTACTGTAATATTTGGTATTTGGGCTGAAACAGTATATTTACAAACACACATACATGCTCAAAGCGGTCTCCATCTGGATGTGTTAGCAGCGATATGAGAACATTTGTCTTGCAATAGTTGGATGGACCTTCAATTATTGCACGTATGTTCCTCTTCCGGTCTTCTTGCACACCGTCACAGCTCCAGTAGCTTACAAGTCCTTGATCATTCATCCAGCCTGACATGATACCTGCTACGTCAGCTACTGGTGTGTAATGGGTTTCTATAGAAAATAGTGAACACTGTGTCCTTCCACGATACCTACTACGTCAGGTACTGGCGTCCAATGGGCTTTTACGAAGAATTTGGTTAAGTAACCTAATTCTCTGGAGTTGCATGTTTGCAGTGAAAATACTGGTGGCTTTAGCTTTAGTACTTGCAATATAATGAGAGGTAAGAAATAAAAACACGTACATTGTTATTTAAAGGCACATTTGCATGCCGAGCTTTAATTAGCAGAAAACGTAATTATAAGTAATGAAATAAAGAAATAATTTGAGCCATAGAGATAGTCCAAGAAGCATTTGAAGAGTTTTGATCGTAAGATGATTTTCAGAATAAGAGGCACTTTTTGTTTTCTTGGTCTTGTCCCGATCGGACGTATTTTGGCACACCACCATTAACACTACATTATTTTATTAATACACTCACGAGTTGCAGCCAAACGGCGCTCTTAATTGCATGAAGCAAGACTCAATGTAAGTGTCCTAATTTATGATGATATATTTCAGAATATACTAACCTATGTATGTTTTATTTTGTATCTTTAGTCATTGTAAGATTGTTGGGTGACTTGGCGTGGCAAAGGTTTCCGTACTTTTAAGCAAAAAGTCGTCCAGGTCGATCCACCGTCGGCTTCGAAGTTCGATTTTAATTAAAACACAGAGAGAAGAAACACGGTTAAAAATACATGAACGGACGTATAACAAAGAAGCCGTGCTCAAACGGCGAGAGTTTGTATGTTATTTAATATTCATAATTATAGTTCTCTGTTTTGTCTCGATCCTGACACGAACAAGCTAAAATTAAAGTTATATTCACTTTTTATTCAGTAATTATACACCGAATGCATTACAGAAACAGGTTCTTTCTTTAACTTAACACCAGCAGAGAATACAGAAAATGCTTACTTGTAAGCACAGAATTCAGCATGTATTTCTCTCAAACCTATTGGCAGTACATTAGTTTTTGTTGGCACCATACTGACCCACTGTTTGAAGCTGTCTACGTGCATGCTGTTCGTACTTACAAGGGAACCTCCCCATCGCACCCCCCTCAGATTTAGTTATAAGTTGGCACAGTGGATAGGCCTCGAAAAACTGAACACAGATCAATCGAGAAAACAGTAAGAAGTTTTGTGGAACTATGAAAAAAAAAGGCAAAATATATAAACTGAGTAGTCCATGCGCAACATAGGCAACATCAAGGATAATGTGAGCTTAGGAGCGTCGTGGTCCCGTGGTTAGCGTGAACACCTGCGGAACGAGAGGTACTTGGTTCAAGTCTGCCGTCGAGTGAAAAGTTTAATTTTTTGTTTTCAGATAATTATCAAAGGTCAGGCACTCACACATAATCAACTTCGCTCTCCAAAATTCCAAGACATGTTCAGATTTGCTTGCACATATGCAGGATTTGACGGTCTACACACGGAAAATTTTGAAAACGTTAAAAACATATGTTTTGACAGAGCACAGGGAAAACTGCGACTGTGAGACTGTTGCATTCATTTGTTGCAGTTTATGTGACAAACTCTAATGTTTTCATCACTTCTTGGGAGTGATTATCACATCCACAAAAAAACCTAAATCGGGCAAGGCAGAAGAATCTTTATACCCATTCGCCAAGTGTACAAGTTACGTAGGTCGACAACATGTTCCTGTCATGTGACGCGCATGCCGTCAACAGTGTCGTATAGAATATATCAGACGTGTTTTCCTGTGGAGGAATCGGTTGACCTATGACCTTGCGATCAAATGTTTTCGGTTCCCATTGGAGAGGCACGTCCTTTCGTCTACTAATCGCACGGTTTTGCGGTGCGGTCGCGAAAACACACACTAAACTTATTACAGTGAACAGAGACGTCAATGAACGAACGGACAGATCATAACTTTACGAAAATAAAGATTTAAAATTTTCACTTGAGGGAAGACTTGAACCAATAACCTCTCGGTCCGCAAGTGCTCACGCTAATCACGGGACCACGATGCTCCTAAGCTCACATCACCTTGATGTTGCCTATCTTGTGCATGGACTACTCAGTTTGTATATTTTGCTTTTTTTTCATAGTTCCACACAAATACTTCCTGTTTTGTCGATTGGTCTGTGTTCAGTTTTTCAAGGCCTATCCACTGTGCCAACTTATAACTAAATCTGAGGGGGGTTCGATGGGGAGGTTCCCTTGTTAGACACACAGCTTTAACATAAGGCAGCCATCTGATCAGTCTTTCCAACATTATGGATAGCACCATCTGTAGACTAAAAAAGGTTTTAACTGTCGTATGCCGAAGATAAATGGGTGTATCACCTGATTTCACACTGAGTGCAGAGTCAGTCTACACTGCTGTAATGCATAGAGTTTGTGCAGCACATTAAATGACCAGAGGATGATGCTTGACAGTCAACTGCTGCTTGATGTAGGCTTTTGCACTACACAGTTCATCCAATTCCACCTCCATAAAACGCACTTTAACACTTTTAGCTGCATTTTCGATCTTTATCGCAACATGCCAGGCTCCTCGAACCACTAGTTGCTAAATTATTCCCTGAAGTGAACAGTAGTGGTGCAGAGGGCTTAACTGGTTTCTTCTTTTCCACTATATTCTCACCTTGTCCATGCAGTATCACTGGAATATTCTGCGATGGCGCATATGGCGGAGTTCAATACTGACCTACGTGATGGTGATTAGGACCCTTAGTGCCCTTCAGCAAGTCAGGGGCTGGTTGGGTGTTTTCAGTGGGAAATAACAGCTGATTACGCTGCCACTGCTGCAGGTCCTGATGGGCTGGGACACGTCACTGTTGCAGACCCCAGCAGGGAGGAGGACGTCGCTTCCGCTGACGGGCAAATAAGAAAAACCGTTACAAGAGATGATACAAGACCTCATCTTCCTCACACAACAGTAAATACCGACATTACGGAGGGGCTACTTACTCCTCCGCAGCTTCTTCCTATTTTGTTGCTGCTGCGACTTGGCGGTGCTGGACGATCTGGACTGTGTAAAGGAACTGAAATGATGGTGGGCTGACAGTAATTTGGAGCCCGCGTGTCGGAAACGGGCGCGCTTGTGTGAGACTGCCAGGGAGTGCACCCTGATGCCATCTATTGGCGAAACTGGGAATTAGCGCTACCTGTCAGACAATGCACTAAGCTCTCGGAGTCAAATGTATTATTTTTCTTGGTAATTATAAGTTATTACTGTATAATTTAATGTTGTAAAGCGCTAGTAGTAAATCATTATGACTGGTATAAACTCCAGGGTAATAAATATAAATATTCTTAAATACTAAATGATTTCGGTAAAAAGGAGGTAGGGGAACGCCCCCACTCTTGGTGATACGAGTGTAGCTAGGGGTAGCTGGAGACACAGGGACTGAACAATGGAATGGCCTGGGGAGTGTTGACATGATCGGACGTGCGTATCTGTGCTCACGCAAAAGTGATTGTGGAACAGAGAAGAGGCGAATATCGTCGCCATTTTTGGAGTGAAACGCGACGAATGGTTGTTGAAGCCACCTCTATGCCACTGGGGCTGATTGTAAGAGTTCCAGCGCCCAGATTTTATGGCGGATGTGCAGTAGCTTATACGAGTGCTACAGCTCGTAGTTCCAGCCGCCATTAAGAGCATGAGGCGTGAAGAGCTGCGTTAGCCACATGCGTCTCACCACCAGCACTGACACGTCTACCCAAGGCAAGACTGCTTGCAATTGTTAAGTCGAACTTTGTATACATGTAAAAGGAGAATACCAGTTTTCTTTTATGCAAGTGCAGAGAACAGAATATAGTAATGAGTAAAATTACGATGCATGTTGTTCATTGTAAAGTGTAGTAACCTCAAACATAGTATAGTGAAATCAGACTGAGGCCACCATCGCCTCTTTCATTTACAATTCTTTTGGTTGTAGAATACTTTAGCGTATAAGAATGTTGAAAAGAGCAATGGTCACACCAGAACGAGTTGCCTATTTATAGTTACTTAAATTTTTCTGAGTAACCTTTCAAGTAAAGTCACTTAACTTATTCTGTATCAATTGTCCAAAGAGTAATATCCAAAATCATTAAATAAGTTGAAGGATAGAATTTTGTTAACCCAAGTTGCATAAACTGTCTTGGTAGTAATTACCAAGCCAACTCACAGAAATTGAGAGAGTATTTGCTTTGTAGAATCATCTAGAATGATGAGAAATATTAATATTCAGAATTAAGTTTAAATTCAACTCAAGCCATTTCACTTTGAAACGAGCCAAAAATTGATTTATTCTTTTGCTCCTTCAGAGCTGGCGACCATAGTTATAAGTATTTTCAGGAGGATTCGACGGTAAGTCTGCTGCTCTCGTCGTGCTGATAGGAGTATCCACTGCTGCTAGCAGTGGTGATTGGATACATAATCTCACTACCAAGTTAAGTGGGTCAGGTAGGCAGTGTTACCGTGTGAACTGTAGGGCACTGTAGGCTGTGGATCGAACCCGTTCAATCATCACAGCTCTTGGGGAAATAGTCCGGTTAGGAGTGTACTAATCATTAGGTAAATACTGGCGAGTAACGGTCAAAAATGTATACGCAAGTGAATTTAGCAAGGTCCACGTAGCACCTAGTTAATGTGGTGCAATGGCGAGGGTAGGAGTGGAGTAAAAGTGAGCTGAGCTTGTGGCAGCTGTGCTGTATTCAAATATTAACAACGTGAATTCACTACTACCTCTTACCATTAGGACTGAGCTATTTACAGTTAAAATACGTAGCAGTAAGCGCAAAGGCGTGACAGCTACAAGTCCGTATTGGTTTTATACATACGGAATTAGGAAGCGGGTCATTCCGTCAGTGGAGGGGGTTAAAACAACCGAGTCAGTTGAGAACATACCCCATTTACTGATGGAAAGATTCGGCGGTTCGGTCGCAACTGGCACTTCATGCTGAATGACTGTCTGACTGCAACTGAGACCGCAGAGCTGCTGGGCCTGCCTTACATCCCTGACATAATTGGATGCTGCATTTCTATTCGCTACAACCAATTTCAACAGCCTCTGGTGGTATAATTGTGTTAGAGCTATGCTGTTGGGCTTTGCTTCCAGGAGGACCAGGGATCGAGTGCCGGAAATGGCACCATATTATTAATTTCCGGCAAATTACCAAGTGGGAGGTGGGGTGGGACGTCAGCACATGCTTGGGACAAAAAAATTCACACAAAAATTCGAAATTTCCGCCAAAATTCGAAATTCCCACCAAAATTCGAAATTGCCACAAAAATTCAAAATTTCACCAGTAGGATAGAGGGGGCAGGGATAGAGTGGGAGGGGACTGGGATCCACGTGCAGGCTGACGGAAACACATGATATCATCCATGGATGGTGGTAGGTGTGGTCGCGAGGGGATTAATTGGGCAATTTAATTAATTTGCATATCAATTTGATATCAAAATTGCAATCATTCCCCCATCTCATTACTACTCACTAGTATGATGCACTCTGCACAACTGTTTGAGAAGGTCGGATTGAAGGAAGACACTGAAGCAGTTCAGAAGTGGGCTGCTGGATTTGTTACCGGTACTTCCGACCACTTTCGTAGTAGACATACTGAAAATAAACTCTATGTAGGACGATCCCTTTATCTACAACACGAAATAAGACTTCCAGCTTCTGAACTGGAGGTAGAAGGCTGGAGTGGAAGGTAGTACCTTTATTTACGGCAGTAAATTTGCTCAACTAACGACATGTTGGTGCTGGACAGAGAGGAGTTTATTAAATGTATTACCTGTAAGCGTACGCCTGAGGACGGTGTCTATAGCATTCTACACTAGGAATGGAAGGAGGTGATAATGGACGAGCATGGAGCGAATACTCTTCAGAAAATTTAATGATGCAGCAGGATAGACTGGAGACGCATTTCACAACTTGTAGAGACTCTTGTTGTGATGGAGCTGTGTATGTATCTGCAATCACCAGTCATCCCACAGTGCAGGAGACGACTTGAGGCCCCCACCGCCATCCCCTTTTACCAACCGTGTGTGTGTGTGTCTCGCTGTTTGACGTAACAGATTGGTACAGACGCCTCCTGGTGCATTGCCTGACAGTCGCACTGCAACCCATGTGCTCGAAATTCAGGAAGGCCAATACACTCTACCACAGCCGATGGAAATACTTCACTGTTGCAATTAAACATCAAAACTGTTGTAAAAAAACCAACGCTTGCAGACAACGGTTATATAGCAACACATGTACTGGGAACTGAGAAAAATCATTGTAATGACACAACTACGACAAAAACTGACTCTGAAAGATAGCACTAGTAGAGAGTGGTGGCAGTTGCACACGTGTTCTCCTCGATGTGCGACCACGAACTAACCAGCTTAGAGCCAGTATTACTTCCCCTCCTGCCACCCCTCATCCTTCCCTCTCCTCACCATAGGTGTGGATTAGAGATGGACAAAACTGTTCTTTTCAGAGATCAGATCAGGACTGTTCACTCCCTGAAATGAACTAGCTCTTTTTCATGACTCACCACTCATTCACAATAGAAAATAAATGGAACGCACATTGTCCTTTAAACTTGGTTTATTCCAGTACTATACCTGTATTTTGATCTTATTTGATCCTATTTTGAAGTAACACAGATAATGAGTAAGAATTTTGTATTGTTTATTGAAATTTCCACGATATGACAAAGTTTTTGATTATTGATTTATTTTGCACTATCGCTGTTTTTTGGGTGATCGGAAAATGTTGTAACTTGAGATTTACATTAACAATATATTTGGCTATAATCTATTAAAATTTCACTAACCTCGTACAAATACATCACAAGCCATATATTTTTAAAGTGAACATTTCCTTCTGAAGTCGCCTAAAATCGCAAAATCCGTACCAGAATAAGAAAAATATATATAAATTTTTCTGTAAGACTAAAGTGCTGCATATAGCCTTATGCAGAATAAAACAAGGGAAATATTGGTGTATCACATTTTGCGATATGTTTATCGGTTCACTCGTAATTAAAGCGTAAATTCGAGTGTCCATAATAAAAATCCTATAGTAAGAGTCATCAGGAACCTAATCTGATCAGTTTAAACAAATAAAAATAAAATAAAAACAAATGATGTATACATAACATAATATTGTAATATACATAGCGGTATTACTACGAAGAACAATATCCAGTAGAGACGAACTCCGATGGAGAGGCGCTGAGTCAAGCAGGTCGAGCCGCGAGCTGTATTACTGCGTGAGCTAAGACCGCAGAGACCAGAGTGACACCTGAGTTGCTTTGCTCAACGCTCTGGCTAGAGTCGAGAATGGTGGGGTGAGAGTTGAGCGGGTGAGTTCCGAGGGTGGGGGGAGTGGTGAATGGCCACCAGTCATCCGCTCCGAGACAAATTGACCGTTCCCTTGCGAGCAGATTGTTGCAAGTAGTTCTTATGTTCTCCGCTAGGAGGCTCTCTGTTCTGTTGCTCGCATCAACTGCCCAGAGGGCAGGACGTGCGACTGAAACGATCGCCGACGGAGTGCTATGCTAAGTTAAGCTGCGCCAGACACTGCACGCGGCAGAGGAAGCACAGAGATGGCACGGCATATGTGAAACACAAAATCCAATGGGGCACTGCACTATGCAGGCAGCCAAGTAGAAGCAGGGCAGAGGCCAGCGCTGGCTGTGTTGTGTGGCGTGCAGTGTGCTCTGACCAGCAGAGCCCCGCTGATTTGCTCCGTCTCTCTCTCTCTGCTGTGGGAAACGTTTGGAGCTACCGTTCTTTTTTTCTGAATCACTGATTGTTCACTCCTTTGAGAGATTCAACTCTATGAATCAGTTCAGGAGCGGATCCCCCATCTCTAGTGTGGATACGGGCCTGTTCTATCCTGTTGCTGAAGGTCCACAAAGGTATCCATTTGATGGCAGTCTACAGTCTGGGGAAATCAGTCATAGATGGACTAAAGACCACCTCATCAACAACGAAAGTCTGGAGTACTTCCCACAATGAATCTTCTATCATCTGTTGAAGCTCGCCACTGGCACCCGTCACCCGACGGCAACTACCGCAACTGAGAGCACAGTCTTCAGCCAGCTGCGGTCAGATGTTGCGTCCGTGGCAGGACACATGGCTGGGTATGGTCAGTGCTATCGATGCCGACAAAAACTACATATACACAATAGGCCTCAACTCCAGTGGGCCACAGAGCAAGGCGAGATAAATGAGGCTATCCTCACCGCATGTTGTTTGTCTAAAAGCACAGCTGTGGCTGCCCATGGAGCATGCCCTCATGACACCTGAGCCACTGCTCTCAAGCGCAAACCATTCTGAGAGAAAAAAAACACTTCAGTGTAGGAATTGTATTTGATGTCAACGACCCTCTATAAGCGAGCAATTATTATAAACGAAAACACAGTAGCGACGATAATAAGTGTCCTGTTTCCACGAAAATTGTGCGGTTCAAAAAAATGGCTCTGAACACTATGGGACTTAATAGCTGAGGTCATCACTCCCCTAAACTTAAAACTACTTAAACCTAACTAACAAATGGTTCAATTGGCTCTGAGCACTATGGGACTTAATATCTGAGGTCATCAGTCCCCTAGAACTTAGAACTACTTAAACCTGACTAACCTAAGGACATCAGACACATCCATGCCCGAGACAGGATTCGAACCTGCGACCGTAGCAGCCACGTGGTTCCGGAATGAAGTGCCTAGAATCGATCGGCCACCGCGGCCGGCTATCTGCAGTCCATTTTCTTTTAGTTGTATAAGCAAAATCGGTACAGGTTTTTTACATTCTAATGCCAGATACAGTCCACATTTCTCTCTCTTTTCCTTTGCCCCCTCCCGTTATTTTGTGACGTCCAGTTATGTGAAGAAAAAAAACTGTAGCTCTACCGCCGATTCCATATGAAGGAACTGTAGAGGTCGGAGCTCTATATCGATAGATCTGATAGATGTATTAACTTCTTATCTCCTATTGATGTCCACTCTACGTAAAATGGAATATCCTTCCACTCATTTACTACAAAAACTACCGATCACAGCAGAATATCCATTTCATTTTGAAACTTATATCGGATAAAAAAAAGAAAAAAGAATTTAAACTCCGAAGAAAAAGAAACATACAGTCTAATGAAACATTCACGTCAACCAATTTCTTTCAATTTGATGGAAAAAATTGCTTGGTTTGAGAGCGTCGCAGGCGTTCTATTAAGTGTCTGCAAATAGTCATGTATGTTGGTATTACAAATGTTTGTCTCTATCTGTTCACATGTCACAATCATTTTAGATTCGGCAACAGCAAGCTATAATTCAAGAGGACATTAAGTTTCGCAGGAGAGCTTCTGTGAAGTTTGGAAGGTAGGAGACGAGGTACTGGCAGAAGTGAAGCTGTGAGGAAGGGCTGTGAGTCGTGCTTGGGTAGCTCAGATGGTAGAGCACTTGCCCACGAAATGCAAAGGTCCTGAGTTCGAGTCTCGGTCCGACGCACAGTTTTAATCTGCCAGGAAGTTCCGTATCAGCGTACACTCCACTGCAGAGTCAAAATTCCATTCTGGGAACATCCCCCAGGCTGTGGCTACGCCATATCTCCGCAATATCCTTTCTTCCAGGAGTGCTAGTTCTGCAAGTTTCGCGGGAGAGCTTCCGTGAAGTATGGCGCGTAGGAGACGAGGTACTGGCGGAAGTGGAGGTAGGGGACGGAACGGGACGTGAGTGTGTTTGGGTAGCTCAGATGGGCATAGTTCGGCGCTAGCGGCCGTGCGAAGCGGAGGTCCGCTACTTCCGCCTGTGCGGCGTGTGCGAGTGTTTGTTTACTTGTGGACTTAGTCTGCGCGCGGGCTAGTAACAACGATCATGGCGAACAAGTACAGGAAAACTACATTACGATTCACTTTCTGCAAAGACTACGAACGACCAAAGGCTTTAGCAGTGGAACGATTCATTCGAGAGGACGTCAAGATACCGCCAAACGATATTGTCGGAATTCATCTGTCCATCGTTAGTCCCACGGTGTATGTTAAGATGGTAAATGACGCGGCGTGTGAGAGAATTCTACAGGCGGCAAAAGCAGGTCTCCGATTTTGCCATAGTGACGGGAATGTCGGCACGGTAACTGTAGAACATGCTGGTCTGGGTGTACGGACAATACGTGTTTTTGAGCTGCCTTTTGAGCTCCCGGCTGACGAAGTTATCGGGGCTTTTAAGCCATACGGCACGGTACATGATAACACAGCAGAACGCTGGACACAATTCGCCACGTACCCAGTTCTTAACGGAGTGCGACAGATCACTATTGATCTTCAGAAGCATGTACCGTCCTATCTGACAATTGGTGGTTGTCGGGCTGTGGTGATTTACGATGGTCAACCACGTACATGTTCTGGCTGTGGCCAGGAGGGACACCTCAGGTCGAACTGTATGCAACGGCGGATTACGCAACTGCCTTCAGACGTGCGGGAGCCGTCGCCGGCGATGACAGTACTTCCGATCACCTATTCCAAAGCCCTCGCTGCGTCCGCTGATGACCGAAAAGACACATCCCTGGTGGAAGATGGCACTCTCCGAAACCTTGTAGCAGACGTCGGGATGACAGAGGTTGCTGCTCTATCGAACATACAATCTACGGAGACAACATCCGATGAGACCGAACTCCCACCAAGCACACCGATAGTACATGAAGCTGTTCCAGCCACTACGGATGCTGTACCGTCTGGAACGCACTCTGTGACGACAATATCAGTTTCGACCGAACTCCCGCCAAGTACAACGATAGGACTCGAAACACTTCCTGTTCCTACGGATGTTTTCTGTCGGGCAGGCCGTGATTCCCTACAATCTGAGGACACGGAAGGAAGATCACGCAAACAACGTTCCCCGAAAAGGAGGAAACGGCGTCGTCGCACGACATCTCCTAGGGATGACTCCCCTTGCCCCGACGACGATGTGCCTGTGGACCAAGACGACACAACAGCCTCTACGAAACAGGATGAGGCAATGGAAACTGTTCGATCAGACCCGCAGCGGTCTGTCACATTGACGGTACCGGGACGTGGTGATGCTGAAGAGCAATCACAACCAATTGGCTCTCCCGAAGCAGATGCTGTGGCAATGGACACGAATATATTACCGCCTGCAAAGATGTGGTATGACGATATTGAGGAGGCGCCGGACGTCATACAGAGGCAGCCGGCACTCACGAAGACGGCCTAATAATTGCTGAAGGTGAAGGGAGAGGGGCGAGAGAACGTCTTATACCTCAGTCCCCAGCGCCGATGCAGGGAGAGGGTGTTGCGCATCGACAGAGTGGGATTCAACGCCATGCGAACCTTATTGCGACATTAAATATCAATGACGTGCGTTCACCGGCCAAAATACACCTACTAAAGGAAACGATTTGGGCATCTGATGTGGATATTGCTTTGCTGCAGGAAGTCCACATAGCTGCACTCCCATACATCGCAGGCTACCAATCCTATTCGTCACATGGAGATCACAATGGGAGTGGGGTGGCAGTTTACGTGCGAGATGGCTTCCCAGTGGAAAACGTGTGTTACCTTCCCTCGGCTATGGGAATGGCTTTCACGACGTTTGGGACACGCATCATCAATCTTTATGCACCGTCGGGAAACAATCGGCGGCGGGAAAGGGCGCGATTTTATGCAGAAGACATTGCCCACTTTTCCATGGATGTTATGAATGTGTAATAATTGGTGGAAATTTCAACTGTGTTCTCAGCCCGAAAGACCAATGGCCACAAGCAAACATCAGCCAAGAGTTGCGACTCGTTGTCAACGACCTTGTACTTAGTGACACGTGGGAATTACGACACGGAGATGCACCGGGATACACCTATGTGACAAGTCATTCGGCGAGCAGGATAGATCGCATTTATATCTCACGCGCTCATGCAAATGATGTCCAGGACGCGGAACGCTGGCCATTGGCATTTTCCGATGACAGCGCTTACATCTGTACGGTGCTTCTTCCCCGTAGAGAGGTGTGGAACAGTAAGGCCCCGTGGAAATTAAACATTCAACATCTACATGATCCTGAATGCCGTCACCGGATCCTTGAGACATGGACGATGTGCGAGCGAAGGGTTGGAAGGTATGCGACGAAGCTTGATTGGTGGCTGACTTGTGCTAAACCGGCGCTTCGCCGTACGTTCATCTCATATAGCAGGGAGATGGCAGAATGGCGCCGCCGTACGACCGACGTTTATTTTGCAGCGCTGCGCGACCTGGACGATGGTCCGCCGGGACAGGACGTCTGGATCGAACGCAAAAGGATAAAAGCTAAACTAGTGGCTTTAGCTCGGAAACATCTTCAGGGAACCATGGTGCGCGCCAGATGTCACGATACGATAATGCACGAGATTCCTTCCATGCACCACGTCGTGAATGAATGAAAGCACCGACGACGCGTTTTGGTACGGGAATTAATTACCCGCGAAGACCGGAGAGTGACGCGTCAAGCGGACATTGTCTCTGCATTCGTCGACCATTACCAACACATCTATCGGGAAGAAGCAGCCCCTGTCGATGACCTCGAACGTATAGCCACGTACGTCTCCCGTACACTGACGGTGGTCGCCGCGGGAACCTTACTGGAAGCCATTAGCTGTGAGGAAGTACGTGATGCGATCGCAAAGGGTGCGTTGAACCGGTCGCCAGGCATTGATGGACTTCCTGCTGAATTTTATCGAGAATTTCGCAACGAAATGGCACCGCGATGGACGGAAATGTACAACGAGATGTTAAATTCCGATGCGCCTATTCCACCGGCTTTTATGGAAGGCCTCTTGGTGCCAGTACATAAACCGAAGCCAGGAATTACGGTCACACATTATCGCCCCATCACCCTGCTTAATGCCGACTATAAGATCTTTGCACGGTTGCTAGCGTCCCGATGTCGTATGTTAATTCGTAGCGTTCTCTCTCCAGAACAGACGACACCGGGTGGATCGGTGAATGTGCAAACAGCTACTGGCGAATGCCGTGATGTGATAGCGCTGGCGGAGGAGTGCCGGCTTAAAGCGGCGATGGTGGCGGTTGATTTTGACAGTGCTTTTGATAAGGTGCGCCACAACTATCTGTACGCTGTACTGGAACAAATGGGATTTCCAGACCGTTTTACTGGTCTCATTAGAAGGATTTATGGGGGCGCATAATCCTTGGTACAGGTTAATGGGCGTATAGCAGGGCCCATTCAAATTCGACGATCCATTCGCCAGGGCTGCCCTCTTTCGATGCTGCTGTTCGCGATAGCGTTGGAACCATTAATTGGGAGGCTAACAAATCCTCTTTCTGGGATGGAACTGCGGGGCTACACCTTCAAATGTCGTGCCTATGCGGACGACCTCCTGCTGCTCGTTCGTTCTGAAGAAGAGGTGAAGACGGTTCTTGAACTGTTGTTGGACCACAGTGTGACGGCGGGTAGTGCAGTGAACATGAACAAATCGGCAGCAATGCCGGTTGGAAGGGGCCTTACGCCAGAAGAAATCAGTCCGTTTCCTTGTGTGCAACGATTCCGCTATCTCGGCTTAGACTTTACCTCATCTGTAAAACATACTGCGGCAGTTAACTACCGACGTATTTTACAGACAACACGTACCATGGTCCGACAACATCTCCTACGGCGCCTCGATTCTTTGCAGTGAGTCGAATATCTGAACACTTATGTGGTTTCCCGAATGGTGCATATTTCGCAGATCCTGCCCCTACCACTCAAGCTAGGACGTCGACTTCAATCAGCACTAGGCTATTTTGTGATGATTGGATCGCCCCTCAAAGTGCGATACACAACGCTCCCGCTCCCTACGGACAAGGGGGGACTCGGACTTACGAATGTTCACTGCCGAGCGACGGCGCTCCTTCTAGCCACGATGTACAAGCAATGGCGTAGCGGGCGTGATTCCCTTACATCCCGCCTACTGGATCTCCTAGTTCCAGCGTCCCTCACACCTCCGGTAGCGGTGGGCAACATTACGCCACATTTTGCGCATGTATCAACATTTATCGTGGAACTTAGTTATGTCAGAGACGAGCTGCCGCGCACGAGACCACCATGCGCGAAGGATTTTTATGTTTGGCTGCAACGACGGATAAGTCGTAATGTCATTGAACTCAAACACCCCAAGTTGCATTGGCCGAAGATTTGGAGACATGTGCACCAAAAATTCATTCCTACCTCCGTTCGGGCACTGTGGTTCTCTGTCACCTGTGGCAAGTTCAACACCAACGAACGACTCTATGCAATTGGACTAGTGGACACTCCACTATGCCCGAAATGTCGCCAAGTGGATGACGACCATCACCGCTGAACTTGTATCGCGGTGGAGGACGTATGGCTCCTAGGAAGACAGATGGTGGCTTGCTACCTCCGTGTGACCCCGCAACATATTACACCTGCTTCCTTCTTATATCCGGAGAGTGACTACTTTCCGGCGACTAAATCACACTCTATCATCTGGATCCAAGGTTGGACGATCGCGTACCTCTATGGGGATACTGCCAAGTCGCGACTCGACTTTTGGTATTTCTTGGAGCAAGCCTACAATGAGGTTCATAGATGGTCACACTATGGGAAAACCTTTGCCAGCTATCTTCACGCAGTCTTCCTCGACCCCCCACGCAGTTGGGATGTGCCGGGTGCAGTCGGTGTGCACATTTGACGCTTCTCTCACCGCTCCATATGTAATGCACATACTATACCATGAAATGATCTACATGTTCCTTTTAACAGCGTGATCTTTATGGAAAATAAATAAATAAATAAATAAAAACAACATCCCTGTATCCCTGTTCCTTTACATTTGTGATTAAAAAAAAAAAAAAAAGATGGTAGAGCGATGGCCCCCGAAACGCAAAGGTCCCGAGTTCGAATCTCGGTCCGGCACACAATTATAATTTACCAGCAAGTTTCATATCAGCGCACACTCCGCTGCATAGTGAAAATTTCATTCAATAGGGCATTGTTGTTTTGTACACTATAGCAGGTCCCGTTTTACCAGGGCAATGGGATATCATGCTGGAGTTTACGAAACATAAAAAACAAGTCATGGGAACATGCCGTGTAATAGAACCTCCTAATATCACCTAGTAGAGAATCATATAAAATTTCACCGATATGTCGAAAAAAAAATAACGTCTGGTTGCTGACATCTGACATATTTGCTCCATAACTCACCTCTACCAATCTGTGTGTAATGTTCTTGTCACCCGTAGTTGAAGAAGAGAACCACACCCAGCAGACCATCATTCGCAACAGCAGCAGATCTTGTGTTGTACTTTCATACGCAATTTGGCCACCACAGAAGAGCCTGTTTCACGTAATCTATTCACATGTCGGGAAAAACACTATCATTTCTAGGTTCCACAACGAGCTGTAATTCAAGTAGTGGATACTTTATAATTAGAGGTGATGAAGTATGGAATAACACAGAACTCCTGGTAATATATATTTTAAAACACACAATCGTTATGATAATAATGAAAACACTGATGATACCACAAGAATAGACACAGTGGATTTCTATCAGCTTCGTTAGCAAAATCGATGTAGTTTGAGAGTATTCCGAGTGTTCAATTTACAAACTGTCGAGCACGGGGCATTACATTCATTTCACACATATGAAGTACCGATACGGTGATTTGTTACATTCGAGAGAACTCCTCTTCGTTATTTTGCACCATCGTGAGAAAGCTTCGAACTCTCTGCATCCAAACTTTAACCCTCCAAACCTCTCCTTGTATCAGAATCCCCCATAACGTTTTACCGTGTCTTTCTTCCGTTATATTGAAAAACAAATACCGTCAGCTTGCTGACATCGACCATAATTGCTCCATAACTCGCTTTCGCGCATCTAAATGATGGAGAAAAGTTTTGCTACCTGTGCAGAGAAAAAGATAAAATCCAGCAGACTATCATTTTCAGTAGATGATTCTTGTGTTACAGCGGCAGGTAACAGACATACAAGTGTTCAGTCTTGAAGAGGCAGTGAGTACAGCATCCACATGTACATTATCACTGTTTTGGTGTTGACTATCCCTAGAAGGAGCTGTTGACAGTACGTGTGGGGTAGTAAAAATAAAGAGGGGTACTGTCATCTTATTGGCAAAAAAAAAAAAAAAAATGTAACAGGCATCGCCGCATATGGATATAGGACGAGACTTGAGCATTGAGGAATGTCTCCAAAACAGCTGTCTGAAGGTGATGAACCCTACATTAACCCCAAGTTTCTCAGTGACAAGAAGTAGATGTCCAGTGTTCCGCCAAGATTCCCTCCATCTCAAATAAGTGGTGTCAGTCAATCATTATTTGGTAATCAACAATGTACCGGTGGATATGTGGAATGGAGAAGACATAATAGAAATCAGACGATGCACTGTAATAAGCACTGCAGTTGATAGGGCCATCAATTTTAGCCATTGACACGACAGAATGCTTCCCAGTTTCTGTATAATCGGTAAACCACCCGTCCTCTTACTTTACGAGTACGGCATACTAAACTACAGACGGACATAGATGATTCTCCAATACCTTCATTCAGTCATGTACATCGAAGTATAGCATACAGCATCCCGTACCGATGCAATTGGGTTAACTACATATTTGTTCCACATCGATCATAGTGTGGAATTTATGATTATGACTGGCCGTCTTTCCCTACGTGGATGGGAATCACAAAGTATTCTCGCATTCAGGAGATAGAGTTGGAGATTGAAAGATCTCACCGCATTGTCCTCCCTGGAAAACTTTCACCGATTTAATTTGCAACTGACTTGAAGTTTGAGGGCACTATACCCTTTACATTCCATGTAAAGGAAGAGGGAGCTGAGTCCGTAACCGCTGCTCAGCGAAGACTGTTCCGCACCAATCTTACTGACAGCACCCATCCAAGTACACAAGATCTTTCCAGATGCATGCATGTCAAAAAAGTTAGCATTCCTTACTGGTGAATAGTAGACTTAAGAGTGTTGTGGTGATATAACAGACAGTTAAGAAGAAACGTGTGGTTTATGCATGATGGAGCTCCAGATCCCTGGAGTTTGAACCAATTTACGTAAATCTACTGTGCTATCAAATCTGGAGTATTATTTCAGTGTCTGGAGTCAGTACCTAGAAGTTCATGGGAAGAGAGAAATGATCTTAGACCATAAAATCACACACTACTAAGGCTACACGGTACTGCACCTAATAAGGCTATAGTGTTAAAGTTATATGGTTTCTGAAGTATTAGTTATACGGAATTCAACATTCTTAACACTCTACTGCAGGGCATATATGTCCAACATCTGACATACAGCCACCCTGCAAGTTTTCAACCCCAATCACCACAGCGACCAACTTTAAGATGATAAAACTGCTTCCTCCTACACTATCCTAGTGTCCTAGGAAGTGACGATGCTCTTACTCACTATGAAGGTATCGTCGATGTATATCTGCCACTCAGAATCACATATCCCACGTCAGTCATGCTTATTATCAGTAGTAGCGGTTTTGACAGATGCGGCCATGGCTCCCTGGGAAATAGAGCGAGAAAAAACATGAATATTTTCCTTAGTTGATGCATTGAGTTACTACCTTTCCAGATGATCTACATGTATGCATTTTGGATAGGACGATCATGAAAAGTATAGTAACACTAGCTTCGTACCTAGATGAGGGTCAGCGGCTGCTACACATGATGAATACATTGGAATCTCGAAGTCTGCAAACAATTCCGTGTACTGCTACGACACATCAGAGAGCTTGTCTGCAGACTTATGCAATGATGCACTTGATGGAAACTCCAAGACTGGAAGCAGCTCTACATTTTCATTTGACTTCCACTCTGTTGTGTAAGGGTCTGCAACAGAGAGCTAACATGTGTACCGAGCTGATTTCTGTTGTTGCTCTGATTTTTTTTCTCATAAGTATATGCTCTAGTAGCTTACCAGACGAGCTTCGCTACTTTTTTTTATACCTTCCAATTCTGATATGTTTCCACAACCCTGTCAGAACGTCTACGAACTGCATGCATCGGGTATTGTTTTTATCCTAGTAATAAGTTATTCGTTAACTGGCAGTGTGTCGATTGCACTTAGCATCATGGAACGTGAGAGTTTCCCTTTTAAGTACCTACAGCGTGCATCTCCGCAGCACCGTAATTTGTGGACAAACAGTTAGCAAGGTATGCACTCGATCCACAAACGTCCGCCACCGCCAGCTCTGCCCACAGCTCTGCCCACAGCTCTGCCCACATACACATAGAGACATTGGACCCGTATTACCTATCGCAAAGTCTCGATTTCTACCACTTGTACGTTCCTTTCGACAGTGCTACAACCGTGCAAATAGCGAAATACTCTTCGCAAAACGCTTCTGATCATCGGAAAGAGGGCAATGCTCATCATTTTTTAGTAGGCTATTCTATAAGACACGCAAATATCCTCGTACAAAATCAAACAACGGCTAGATATGATGGTAATATGAGATACACTAATGGAAAAATAACGAAAAAATATGAAAAATAACAAAGTCAATGAAAAGAGAGGAAAACCTGGTATACACTCCTGGAAATTGAAATAAGAACACCGTGAATTCATTGTCCCAGGAAGGGGAAACTTTATTGACACATTCCTGTGGTCAGATACATCACATGATCACACTGACAGAACCACAGGAACATAGACACAGGCAACAGAGCATGCACAATATCGGCACTAGTACAGTGTATATCCACCTTTCGCAGCAATGCAGGCTGCTATTCTCCCATGGAGACGATCGTAGAGATGCTGGATGTAGTCCTGTGGAACGGCTTGCCATGCCATTTCCACCTGGTGCCTCAGTTGGACCAGCGTTCGTGCTGGACGTGCAGACTGCGTGAGACGACGCTTCATCCAGTCCCAAACATGCTCAATGGGGGACAGATCCGGAAATCTTGCTGGCCAGGGTAGTTGACGTACACCTTCTAGAGCACGTTGGGTGGCACGGGATACATGCGGAAGTGCATTGTCCTGTTGGAACAGCAAGTTCCCTTGCCGGTCTAGGAATGGTAGAACGATGGGTTCGATGACGGTTGGGATGTACCGTGCACTATTCAGTGTCCCCTCGATGATCACCAGTGGTGTACGGCCAGTGTAGGAGATCGCTCCCCACACCATGATGCCGGGTGTTGGCCCTGTGTGCCTCGGTCGTATGCAGTCCTGATTGTGGCGCTCACCTGCACGGCGCCAAACACGCATACGACCATCATTGGCACCAAGGCAGAAGCGACTCTCATCGCTGAAGACGACACGTCTCCATTCGTCCCTCCATTGACGCCTGTCGCGACACCACTGGAGGCGGGCTGCACGATGTTGGGGCGTGAGCGGAAGACGGCCTAACGGTGTGCGGGACCGTAGCCCAGCTTCATGGAGACGGTTGCGAATGGTCCTCGCCGATACCCCAGGAGCAACAGTGTCCCTAATTTGCTGGGAAGTGGCGGTGCGGTCCCCTACGGCACTGCGTAGGATCCTACGGCCTTGGCGTGCATCCGTGCGTCGCTGCGGTCCGGTCCCAGGTCGACGGGCACGTGCACCTTCCGCCGACCACTGGCGACAACATCGATGTACTGTGGAGACCTCACGCCCCACGTGTTGAGCAATTCGGCGGTACGTCCACCCGGCCTCCCGCATGCCCACTATACGCCCTCGCTCAAAGTCCGTCAACTGCACATACGGTTCACGTCCACGCTGTCGCGGCATGCTACCAGTGTTAAAGACTGCGATGGAGCTCCGTATGCCACGGCAAACTGGCTGACACTGACGGCGGCGGTGCACAAATGCTGCGCAGCTAGCGCCATTCGACGGCCAACACCGCGGTTCCTGGTGTGTCCGCTGTGCCGTGCGTGTGATCATTGCTTGTACAGCCCTCTCGCAGTGTCCGGAGCAAGTATGGTGGGTCTGACACACCGGTGTCAATGTGTTCTTTTTTCCATTTCCAGGAGTGTAGTGACGAAAAATTGATGAGAAATACGTAAAGAACACTGACAGTATTTGTTTTTGCGAGACACTGGAAGAGCCGTGCAGCAAAATCTTATAGTAGATCCTGTTACAAGATGAGGTATGGCAGGTTAAAATTTGGATGTACAAAGTTTGTATTTTGCTTTACTTGCTCTGGACGTCACAAAATAACAAAGAGGAGAGCCCTTGAACAAGATACGTAACTGTACAGATGCTGATCGCTATGTGTGTCTCTTACGTCTGAAATGAATGTAATGCCACTGTGTGTGATAATATGTGATTTAAAAACACAGAATGCTCTCAAACTAACGCGATTTTGCTCAGGAAATTGCTCATAAATTGACTGTATCTATTCTTGTAGAATCATTGTGTTTTTTTATCATTGTAACGATTGTGTGTTTAAAAATATGTATTACCACAAGTCCTGTGTTATTGCATACTTCAAAACATCTTCTTATAAAGTATCCACTACTTGAATTATAGCTTATTGAGGAACCTAGAAATAGTAGTATTTTTCCCGGAATGTGGGTAGATTATGTGAAACAAGCTCTTCTGTCATGGTCAAATTGCATACGTAATTACAACACAAGATCTGCTGCTGTTGCAAATGATGGTCTGCTGGGTGCGGTATTCTTCTTCAACTATAGGTGATAGAAACACAGCTTGCTAGAGATGAGTGATGGAGCGAAAATGTCAGTTTGCAGATGGTATTTGTTTTCGATGTATTGGTGGAATCTTCTAGTGTTCTCTACCAGGTGACGTTGAGAGGTTCTATTACAAGGCATGCTCTCACGATCTGTTCGCTACGTTTTGTAAACAGCAGCACGATATACCATTGCAATCCTAAAACGGGTCATGTCATAGTGTACAAAACAACAATGTCCTCTTTAATTATAGCTTTTTGTTGCGAAATGTAAAATGATCGCATGTACGACTGTACTCTGTACTGCTATTTCACGTGTCTGAACTGTTTGTAACACCCACATGCATGACAATTTGTTGACAGACACTGACTGAAACGCCAGGGACGCTCTCAAACTGTGTAGTTTTGCCCATCAAACTGAGAGAAATCGGTTAACAAAGATGTTTTGTTAGACTGCATGTTCCTTTTTTTCCGGAGTTTAAATTCTAACTTTTTCTTTGCCCCAATTAACGTTTCGAAATAACGAGGACATACTGTAGTGATAGGTATGTTTACAGCAAAAAAAGTGGAAGGTCGGAACTCCATCTCCCGCTCCACTAGTTCTACAAAAGTATGGGAAGCCATCAGAAGGATTTCCGGAAAACGCAGCCAACTACCTGTCGCGGCATTGCTGCATCAGGGTTGTCTACTCACGGCGCCGAGAGACATTGCCCAGACATTGGCCATGTATTTTGCCGAATCTTCTGCCACTATTAACTGTGATCCAGATTTCTGCCGCTACCGCGCTGCCAACGAGAGGGATGACTTGGACTTCCGGTCTCCAAATTCTGAACCCTACAACTGCCCCTTCACAATGTGGGAACTGGATTCGGCGCTGTCTGTGGCTCATGATACTGCGCCAAGTGATGATCAAATCCTGTACAGCATGCTGCAGCACTTGTTGCTACCATCCACGGAAGTTCTCCTGAATGTTTTAATATGATATGGTCATCCGGCACGTTCCCTGACTCGTGGAGGGAGGCGATTTTGATTCCCCTCCTCAAACCGGGAAAAGACCGAATGCATCCCAGTAGTTATCGGAGTATTGCTTCGACGAGCTGTGTCGGGAAGACATTGGAACGCATGGTCAACCGTCGCCTGGTTTGGCTGCTCGAGACCAGGCAGCTCCTTAGCCACTCTCAGTGTGGCTTTCGGAGATGTCGTTCAACTATAGACAACTTGACCCTGCTTGAGGCGGCCATCCAGCAGGCCTTCCTACGTAACCAGCATTGTCTAGGTGTATTCTTTGACATTAATAAGGCGTATGACACTACTTGGCGCCGCCTTATCCTCAATCAACTCCATCAGTGGGGCTTTCGTGGCCATCTCCCCATCTTCATTCGGTCCTTTCTTTCCCGCCGCCTCTTTCGATACCGGGTTGGTAATGTGTTATCTGATTTGTAAGTGCAGGAGAATGGTGTTCCTCAGGGAAGCGTTTTAAGTGTCACCCTCTTTGCCGTCGCCATTAACAGTATCACGTCCACTATCCGGAGTCCTGCCCAGTGCTCCTTGTTTGTGGACGATTTTGCTGTTTTCTGTTCTTCCTCCAGTCTTGTCACTGATAGTCGGCAGCTGCAGCTTACGATAAAGCGATTAGAGGCATGGACTGCGAAGACGGGTTTTACCTTTCCGGCAGACAAATGTGTGTGTGTTCATTTTAATCGTTCTCGACGTGCTTTTACCTCCCCTGAATTGCGTCTGAGGGGCACCATTCTTCCTTTTAGAGACACTGTGAGGTTCCTGGGCCTCACTTTTGATTCCAAGTTGTCGTGGTTGCCGCACCTTAAAGACCTCAAGGCGCGTGCCCTGAACGCACTGAATATTTTGAAGTGTCTGAGCCATCGGTCCTGGAGAGCAGATCGGGCGCGTCTGCTGCAGTTTTATAGGGCTTTCGTCCGGTCGCGTCTTTACTATGGATGCTCTGTGTATGGGTCAGCGAGGCCTCCGTATCTCAAGATTCTTGACGCAGTACACATGAGGGTATCAGGCTGGCTACTGGTGCCTTCCGTACCAGTCCCATCCCCAGCCTGTGTGCTGAGGCAGGGGAACCGCCGCTCGCCATCCGGCGGAAACGCCTCATGGTGCGACGGGTGTGTCAATTCCTTGCCTGTCCTACCTCCCCTGCATACTCTACTGTTGCCCGACCGCCTATGGAACGTCTCTTTTCCAGTCGCCCAAGGGCAACGAGACCATTTGGGATTCGTGCCAAGCATTTGCTTGAGTCCCTTGGTGTGGAGCTTGTGGCACCCCAACTCCAGGGTTTTACCCGCCTGCCTCCCTGGTTGCTCCAGAGGCCCAGAGTCCTTTTAGACTTGTCAGAGTACCGGAGGAGCTGCACTCCTGCGTTTGTTTTTACCTCCTTATTTTACGATATTTTAAACCAGCATGCCGACCATGTACCAGTATTTACGGATGGCTCTAAACAGGGGGACTCTGTTGGTTGTGCTGTTGTTTTCCCTGATCGAGTCGTCAAGTTACGGCTTCCTGCAGCGTTTACCATCTTTGATGCCGAATTGTTTGCGATCTTGCGGGCATTGGAGCAGATGAGATGTGTTCCCAGTCTTAAGTTTCTCATCTGTTCTGACTCCCTGAGTGCCCTTCAGACCATGCAACACTTGTACCCATCGGATACGGTCGTCCAGAACATCCATGATGCCCTACTCCACCTGCAACGGCAGGGGAAGGAGGTTTCTTTCTGCTGGGTGCCGGGGCACGTGGCTATTAGGGGAAACGAACTGGCGGATGTGGCTGCCAAAGATGCATGTTCCCTTCCTCACGTTGTTGAATGTGCCGTCCCCCTCCATGCTGTTACCTCCCTTTTGCGTTTTCGTGTTATGCGTCAATGGAAAGAGGAGTGGCTGGCAGTCGGTGAAAATAAGCTGCGTCTGGTCAAGGCCACCACGCAGCCATGGCGTACGTCCTACCAGTCATGCAGGCGGGATGAGGTTCTCCTCACTCGCCTCCGCATCGGGCACAGTCCCTTAACGCACGGTTTTTTACTCCGGCGGGAGGACCCCCCCCAATCTGCAGTGCTTGTGGCGTCCAGATTACTGTCCGCCACATTTTACTTGACTGTCCTTTATTCTCTGACCAGAGGGCGGTGGTTTCTTTGCCACCGGATTTGCCCTCTATTTTGCAAGACGACGCAACGACTGTGGTTAAGGTCTTACGGTTTTGTGTCCTGTCCAATTTTTTGCCTCGGATTTTAGGGAGAGGATTTTAATGTGCTGCTGGGTGACTTGCTCACCCAGGCTTTAGGTAAGATGTCCGCCAGTCACGATTACCTACTTGTTTCACTTCGATTTCTGTTCTCTTTTTCCTTGTGTTTCCTTTCCTTTTTTAGTGCGTTTCTTGTCCTCTTGTTTTGCCTCTGTATGTGAGGATTTGTAACTGCGTCAGGTCTGTGTCTTTTAGCCGTTCTCGTTGTTCGCTGTCTGTCTTCGTCCCTTCACTGCATGTGTTCCTGTTTCTATGCGTTTGGGCGCTGATGACCACGCTGTTTAGCGCCCGAAAACCTCAAACCACACACACACACTCACACTCGATTTCACACAGGGTGGACATGTATAGCACATGTGAGATAAGTTAATATATTGTGTTACTATAGAGTATTGTATTACTATACATTGTATCACCATGGAGCTCCGACCTCTGCAATTCGCTCATGTGTAATCGGCAGTATTGTTGTAGGTTTTTTTTCACATCATTGGATCTCACAAAATAATGGGATGCGGGGATCGAGAAAGACAGAGAGAGAGAGAGAGAGAGAGAGATAGTTAGACAGATAGAGAGGGAGTGAGTGAGAGAGAGAGAGAGGGAGAGAGATGTGAATTGTATCCTGCAATCAAACACTAAAATCTATACCGGTTTTCCTCATAAGACTAAAAGAAAATGGACTGTGCCTATTTTCGTGGAAACAAGTCATTTATTATCGAAGCAACTGTGTTTTCTTTTTTAACAGATGCTCACTTGCATAGGTGCGTTGATGTTAATTACAGTTGTTACACGTGCACTTGCTGGCAGTGCTAGTGGCAGTGAGGGGGTGTCCTCCATAGGCAACCGCAGCTTCACTTTTAGCCAAACAACGTACAGTTGGGATAGCCATCATTTATCTCGCTGTGTTCTGTGGCCCACAGAAGTCGCGGCCTGTTTTGTATGTTTATCTTTAGTCAACATCGATAGCAGTGACAACCGCGAACCACGTGATCCACCAGGGACACAGCATCTGAGCTCAGCTGGCTGAAGACTGTGCTCTCAGCTACAGCAGTTCCCAGCGGATGGTCGATGGTAGTCTTGGGCGGCATCAGATTTTAAAAAAGCATTCTGGAGAGTTACTGGAATTTCGTTGTTGTTCTAGGGGGGGGGCAGTTTTCCCAAAAAAATACGTTTAACAGCTTGCAAGAAACATCCTAGTCTTGAGCCTTTTGTCAATCTGTGGCTGATTTCCATAGACAGGAAACAGTTTATCACAGCCACCAGATGAATCTCTTTGTGAACCATAAGTGACAGGATAGAACACCCCTGTATCCCTACCCATGGTGGGGGAGGGAGGGATGAGGTGTGACAGGAGAGGAGACAAGACTGGCTACAAGCTGGTTAACTTGTGATCGCACATCGAGGAGAACATACATACAGCTACTATGCCTCTCTCTAGATGCGATCTTGTGGACTCAGTATTTGCAGTAGTTATTAAACTGATTTTTCTCAATTCGCAGTACATGTGTTGCATTATGACCATTGTTTATGAGTGCTGGTTTCTTCATAACAATGTTGATGAGTAATTAGAACAGTTAAGTATTTTCCATCAGTTATGGTAGCATGTATTGGCCTTCCTGAATTTCGAGCATTGGAGCTGCAGGGTGACTGCCGAGCACTGCAGCGGGACTCGTCTGTAGCGAACTGTGACGTCAAACAGTGAGACACACACTTACCTAGTAAAAGGGGGTGGTAGTGATTGTGCGATGCCATCTTCTGCACGGTGGATGTGATCGGCGATTTCAGCCACGCAGACAGCACCAGCACAGGCACTAGTCTTTATCAGTTCTGAAATGCATCTTCAGTCCATCTTCCTGCATCATCAGTTTTTGCTGAAACGCATTTCCCCTATGCTCGTCCATTATCACATCCTTCCATTCCTTGTGTAGGATACTATTGACAGTCCTCAGTTGTATGCTTACAGGTAATACACTTATTAAGCTCTTCTCTGTCAAACAGCTGCATCTCATCAGTCAGCACATTTCTCGTCAAAAACGAAGATAGTACTTCCACTCCAGCCTTTTTCGAGCCAGTTCACAAGTGGAGCAAAGAGATGCATTTCTTGTAAGTAAAGATATCACCCTACGTGGAGTTCATTTTTAGTACATCTGACACTAGTTTAGAGTGGTATTATGACTTTTTTCCCAGCAGGATAACACCAATTGTACGAGATCGTCAATGTTTCAGCTATGTTTCGATTTTAGGCGCTCATTGTGTAGTGCTAAGCATATAGATGTGTAATTATGCTCAATCTTTATGATTGATTATGTAATTAGGCCGATCTTTACTTCAGTTTACCAGCCAAAATAAATAAAGTACACTAACATAATCTTCTTCTCCTGCAGCTGGACAGTTTCCTGTGTTAGGGAGGTGCACTTGAATCTTCTGTACAGGAGGAGCAGGGCTCGAGTCCCAGAAAGGACACCTGAACTTTTGAATATCCCGTCAATTTCCTGACGGAGAGTGGTATGGAACGTCAGCAATGCCTTGGGACAAAGAAATTCCAACCATTTCTTAATTTCTCGCCAAAACTCGAAATTCCCGCCAAATTTCGGAATTCCCGACAATAAGCCATGAGGGGGAGGGGGAGGGAAGGATAAGGAAGGTCGAAGGGGTGGTGACACATGTGTCGGCTGTGGAAAACCCATGACGTCATCTTGGGGGTGGGAGGATTAATTTGCATAATTAAGTTGATAATAAAACTGTCATCGGAGCCCCACTGATTAGAGTGAAAATTTCAGAATTGAAAAGGTGTTAGGCAACATAACTGTTTCACCAAAACTATTGCCTGTGGCCTTGGAAGAATTCTTCACAGTTTTAAATGGATTAAAATTTAAAACAGTCTTTTTTTTATTGGAGTGAGTGACCGGTTTCGCCTCTTTCACAGAGTCATCTTCAGACTCCAGAGCGGTAGGTGGACACTGCCAGACCAGTGACCCTCGACGAACGTGTATCTGCTCTCTATGAAAGAGTCGAAACCGGTCACTGACACCATTAAAAAAAAATTGCGATCAAGACTGTTTTAAATTTTAATTTTAACAAATTTTAAGATCGCTATGTTTTCAAAAACTTCGAAAAGTTTTAAATTGGCATGAAGGAGAAGTACGAGTCAACGAATTTTATCTCAGCCAACTGTGATTTGTTGACGACATTAAGTTGTTTGCTTTGGACGTGAAACAACTTCAGCGAAGCACAGATGGACTGAACAGAACCTGTGTGTCAATATGACTGTAGATCAACTGCAGTAAGAAGAAAATATTAAAAATAATGTATGTAGACAGAATGTTGAAGGTAGAATGAAGATTTATGATGAAGTTATTGAAATAGTTTATGACTCTGTATCATTAGGGTAACTGTTAAACAACAGAAATAATCAGGACGTTAAATCTTGCTTGAAGATCATTGGAATGGTGCACTTTTAAGCAAATTAAAGGACAAGTTTACACGCCGTGTACACTGTGTGTAATGAAAGCCTTAAATGCACTTATAGCTGACAAACGTAAACATTTTCTAACTAGCGGTGGGAAAAAAGTGATAGCTATAATGAGAAGAGACAGGTAAATAAACAAATCGATTCGAGAAGAGAAGGAATTTGAGTTTGAGATGGTGATTGCAATGGAAAATGGAAATAGGTCAGACATACAGGACGTGACAGAATGTTCAACTATCGTGATAGTAAGGAACCTGTACAACGATCTTCATGAAAGGTGGATTGATGATATAAAGAAACAACTGATTTTGCATGCGGAAAGTTGAATATTATAAAGAATGTAGAATTCTGGAAGAGGCCCTTACCCATCAATGATTGACAAACTCTTATGGTGATGACAAACGCGAAAGAAATTTAGAACTGACAACAACATTTTTACTGTGTCATCTATGTCATCAGCAAAATTTCTACCTCTGTGTGAGGTAGTCTCGAGAGAGCAAGTAGAAAATACATGAGAATGAGCCAACTAGAGCGGCAAGAGGCTTTAAACACGGATGCTTCAAGATGAATGGTTCCGAGATTTTGCATTTGCCAGCAACTGAATACGCCCCCTGCAATTAGCCTTTATTGCGACACTTTGGCCGCAACAGCGCAGTACTGCTTTTCCCGTGCGCTCGGTAGCTGCGCATTGCCCGTTCCAAGAAGCGACGCATTCCACTGCGGGCGGTATCCCCCGAGATTAGCGCGGCCGAAGGAGCCGGTGGTGGGGGGGAGCGGGAGGAGGGGGAGGAGAGTAGTGGTGGGGGGGTGGAGAAGATCCGCAGCGCAGAACGGGGAACCCCCTGGCTGCCCGCCGCCGCCGCCTCTCGTCCGCAACGTCGCGTGCTTGCGCGGCCGCGGACGGCCGGAGAGCGGCGTTCAGCCAAAGTTCTCGCACATTTACATCTCGGCACGCAATATGCTAATGGCAAATTAAGAATTCTGACATTGCAACACACCGGAGCTGAAATTTAACTGTCACATTTGCATATGTTCTCTCTTCCTCAGCGCCCCTTCTTCGGGATTTTCTTCCGCTGCCAGAGTTGGCTCCTTACTTAGTATTTAGCTACAAGACAGCTCACCACTTCCTTACCGTTGCGCGGCCAGTTTCGGGACTCGGTTCCTGTTAGGGAATTAATGAAATTAGTCTCACTGCACGGAGAAAAATGTTGCTCGGGATTAGAAGGTACTTGTTATTTTCTTCCAGTGGCGGAAAAGAAAGAAATGTAGCACAGAAACTCTTTTAACACGTAGCCATACTGCAAAAACAGCATATCATCATTTACAAGTACTTTACATGTGGCCTTCCATCACATAAAATAGAAATGATATTGACGTGGTTACAGTGAATAAGTATCAACACAGTGACTGGAGGAAATGGGTATCAGGGATTGGGCATGTTACGGCGTAAATTCCTCGCCGGCACGCCAGTCATGTTACGGCGTAAAATCCTCGCCAGCACGCCAGTCGGGAACGACAGAGAAGAGAAAGCTCTGAGAAGATGCCAGCCAATCAGACGCTGACTGACCTCGCTCCAGGGCGACAAAGAGACAGCAGTGGCCCCTAGATGAAGCGGATACACATGGTTGTTTTAATTTCCTGGACATTGCGTTCCTCTAAAAATATTCGGCAATCTCTACTCCATACAGGGTGGTTCCCAGAGCAATTGATACATTTGGCTGGAGACGAGCGACCAACTCCTTCATGAGCAGCCTTACCGCAGTTGCCACAAGTCGCTTCGCCTTTACACCCTAAGGTGGTATGCCCCAACAGCGCATTGGGGTCAGGAAACAAGGCCTCACACTAAGGCGAAGGAAACCAGCTTTAACATGTTCAGGAAGTGTCGTGCTACTGAAGGTCAGAATAAAGAAGCCAGATTTGACAAGATTGCCATCAACCCTCTTCATGATATGTTGTACATCAACGATACCTTCCGGAGCCCACTCACGTTGCAGTTCTTCCCAGGGAATGTCGACTAGATCCTGGCATGTCACAACACATTTGCTATAATTCAAGGTGCTGTGCAGTTCAGTGTCTATGGCATACTCCCCAAGGCATTTAGCAGATTGGACTTTAGTTCCTTGCTGCGAAGTGGAAGTTTCCACTAGCAAGGTCCCATTACGCAAGCGCTTCAGTGATTTTAAGGAGCCACAGATTCCCTCCCAACCCTTTTGTATATAGAAGCGCGAAACCTTCTCGAAACTACCCTCCTTCCATTTCACAATGAGAAACACGTTCTGATTACCAGAATGCATTCTGTTACCAAAGACTTGACTTGTCAAAGATGTGCTGCAGTCAGGGGGGCTGACTGCACGAGCCCTCTTCAGAGACTGGGTGTTAGAACCTTCCAGCGGCCCACCCTTTCCGCTGGGAGGAGGAAAAGAGGATTTCGAACGATCCCTCTCGGTCCCACGAGCAGCTAGAGAAGTCCACCTAGACAGAGCCCCGCGTGCCTAGGTAAGCCTTATACAACTGAGGTGCGGCATGTACCTCAGAGGTTGCCCGCTAACGACTGTTCCACCTCAACAGCCATGCATCTCATCAGCGCGCAGCACACCTTGAGATTGAGGGGTTGTTTATAGAGGTTTATTCCATCCTCGCGATCCAGGCGGTCAAGCCAAGATCCCTACTCCCTGAGGCACACAACGTTCCACTGCCGCGACGCACGGTGGTCACTGAAGTATGCCCAGAGCTTACCAGTCCCCAGCTCAGGAACCCAGGGGTCGCCAAGTCCGTACCCGGCAACTGAATGCCGAGCCCCTGGGGGGTGTTACAACCAGTCGCTAGGACCAGAAGTGTTACCTGTATTTGTCTATACTGAAGAAGACTGATTATTTTGTGTGCCGCCCTTTACTTGTGACACATCTGTGTAGTTAGTTTGTGGATGATCATGTATATAAAGGAGTACAAGAATTCTCAGATCAAAGTTAAGTTTTTGGAGCTGTCTTGTTGCAATGAAACTCATTAATGTGAGTTGTTTGATTGTTTGTCTATCGAACCGAGTATGCAGGATTCCTAGACACAACAGGACAATTCTATGGAAACGCCGCGGCAAATACATCCTGGAACATGAATGCAAATGCCAGTGGAGGCAGCAGGTTGCACTGTTGTTTTGACCACGAGCAACACCTGTGGTATATCCTCAAAATACGTCGAGAATGTAGTCGTTTTCAATACAGTGTTTAGTTTAGCTGCGAGTGCATGTTATCGGAGCTGAGTGAATTCGACCGTGGCAAATTATTAGCGGTCGTACGTGGGTGCCTCTGTAACGAAGGTAGCTGAAATAGAGTTTCTAGATTTGCACCGCATACAGGGAAAACGGAGAAACGACATCAGTTAAGCCAGGATGCCGAAGAAAGTGTGTTCCGAGCGATTGTGATTGCCCATAAGTGAAGCGAATTGTGACGAAATATAGCACGACGTCACCAACTGTCAGAACTGAACGTCACACTCGCGAATTCTGTCAGCACCAAAACAGTACGAGAGCAGCTTGAACGCAGGGAATTGCAGGCTGAGCTCAAATTCCAGAATCTTTCATCAGCTGTACAAATGCCAGTAGCAGGACAACGTGGCGCCGAAGCCATATAAGCTGAACTATGGAGCACTTGAAGTAAAGTCATCTGGTCAGATGAATCTTGTTTCACACTGTCTCTAACTTCTGGCAGAATTCATGTCCCAAGACCGAAACATAGCAAGGATTCAGTGGTGATTTATGCACCATATCGTGGTGTTTCGTATGCTCCATGGGTACTCTGCAATATCGAATCACTGCCAATAATTACGTGGCTGTTCTGGCTCATCACTCCATCCCGTAGTACAGTGTTTGTTCGCCAATCGTGATGCTGTCTTCCAAGAAAACACAGCCCTTGTTTCCACAGCTCGCATCATCTGGTTTTTTATGAGCGTGAGGATGACTTGCCGCATTTCCCCTGAACCAACACAGTCACCATATGTCTATATTATTGAACCATTGTATTCTAATTTGCAGAGACAGATGCATGATCACTATTCACAATCATCATTGTTGTCTCAAGTTGCCACTATTTTGCAGGAAAAATGGTATACGATTACCTCGATAACCATACAGGACCTGTATTTGCCCATTCCGAGACGGCTGTAAGCTATTTTCATTGCCACCGAGTTTCCTACCCAGTGTTGGATATGCTAATGTGTTGTGTTTTTGGTTTTCCATATTTTTGTCCACCGACTGTATCGTGTGCGTCGCTTACAAAATGAACGCTGTCTGGTCTCCTTCCCCAAACAACCCAACGCAACGCAATGCTGTCTTGATATCTATGTTTACTTGTATGGGGTCTCCAATTACATTTTCAGTGACACAACCTATGCGCTACAGCATCAGCATTAGTTTCTGATTTTAAGTCACGTTCCAGGACATTTTGCACAACAAAATGCACCGCTGATCTATATTAATCATCTGCTTTTCTTAGTATTTTGTCATTTGTACTTTCTTGACTGTCCACACCAACATTTATGATTTCAATATTGCATGTAAGTCTAAAGACGTTGTTTCTTGGATCCTGCAACAACATTTTGGTCATTGTTAGGTTTGTTCAACGACTTCTACTCGCACTATAGGAGAACGATGACACGAACGCAGACATATTTTAGTAAATCACTTTATAAACGCAAGTTTACGACCTGCATAATTAACAACAGTGAATCTGATATACACTGCTCTTTAAATTTTGAGTACAAATAATGTTTGAATGTGCAGTATATAGGAAGATAAAGGACTAACTAAAGATAGCTAGAAGATGGTGCTTTCGCCAAAGTAAAACCTGTGGGCAAAATTAAGCAAAGAGTTTGCCTGAGGGCTTCGCAAAAGATCTGTAGAATCTAGAATTAATGTGTGTCATAGCCAATAAGAGACCTCGCACTCTTGAGAGTTACAATAAGGAGACGTTGTCTGCGGAAGAGCGCCATGTTTTCGATACTGATAGACTAGCTGGCCTGCAGTGCAGACGCTCTTGTGAATCTCTTGCTGATGTAGTGAGAAAATAGTATCAAAATAAATTATATTTTCGTCGATAAGTTTTAAATGTGATAATTTTGATGATTCAAGCGATATGGGTTATCGTGGTTGTGACTGTTGAATGTTGGCCATCAGCACTGCACTGTATTTCGTGCATATTTTCTGGTGAGATCTGTTGAATTGAGAGGATATATGATGATGTTGCATTTTAACCATGGTTTTTGTGGGATAAATTTGATTTTTGTACAAGTTTCTTTGTGACGAAAGTGTGAGACCAGGTCTGAGCCAGTCTGTGGAAACAGAACTTCACGATCACAAATGCAAAGTATTAGTTGTGCTAGGGCCATGTTAAATGTTTGTTAAAAGGGAACAGAAACAGGTGAACACTGTTTTTATTCAGTTATTTTGTGAGTTTTGTGTCGTTTCCTTCCCGTATGGCTTAGGGTGACGTAAACAGTTCTGATGATTTCTAAAAGTTATTCGGCGATATTATAGATCCCCTTTTTGTCCGAATTTTCGTTCAGTTTTAACATGCTTCTTCGTAAGCAATATCTGATAACCTGATGTAGCGATAGTTCATGCAGTATCTTCATCGAGAGTAGTTCAAATGTTACCTAATATTTTACAGTCCCATATATTGATTTTGATAGCCCTCCGCCATATTTTAAGTGACTATTCGATATTTCTAGGTTAGATGTCTTTGTATCAATAAACTCCAAGTGTTCCGGCCATGTGCGTCTTGTGTCCCATACGTTTTCAGTTTGTTTCAATCACTTGACATGAAGTAATGACCTATCAAACAGAGATTTGTTAGCGTTGTTTAGGTTTCGCCAGCCCTCTCTCTCTCTTCAGGGGCCCCATCCCACTGGTGATAAACATAATTTGAGTATCAGTCAAAGTGCAGTTGCTTAAGTCCCCTCAGTAGTCTCCCTTTACCTTCGTTTTGCGATAGTGTAAGCTGACGCAATTAGTCTGAAAAGCAACGACGCTCCTCACCCCTCTTGGATTTGAGTACCCTTGTGTGAATATTGGCCGGCCGGGGTGGCCGAGCGGGTCTAGACGCTACAGTCTGGAATCGCGCGACCTCTACGGTCGCAGGTTCGAATCCTGCTTCGGGCATGGATGTTTGTGATGTCCTTAGATAAGTTAGGTTTAAGTAGTTCTAAGTTCTACCGGACTGATGACCTCAGAAGTTAAGTCCCATAGTGCTCAGAGCGATTTGAACCATTTTGTATGAATATTGTGTTGCATGTTGATACCCTGCACGATACTGAAACTAATGAGAGATTAGTGACAGGAATAAGCATAAGTTGCATATGCACAAGTAAAGAGTAAATCTTGAGAGAATGGGAGAGTAATTGAAATTCATGCACCATAGTTCCATTAAACACAACCAACGGTAGCCGTGTAGGTTGCAATTACTATTTAGTCATGAAAGGTACGTAAACGTAATGTCAATTATACAGGCTTCTGCAAGTAATTTTTACAGCGGTATGATATCGTATTAAAAAGAAATTTACAAAATTATGCCTACATTTTGACGATAAAAGCAGAATTTTTCTGAGAAAGAAACGTTTCCTTAAATAATATAAGCTAAATTAATTTAGCTCCTTTCAGGTAACTCGTGCGGCGTTACGCACTCGTATTAAGAATAAATGTATGTAATTCTGCCTACATTTAAGGCTATAAGTTGTAATAATTGGCCGCAAAACAATTTTCTAATACGTTACACAAGGAGCCATGATAATCGCGGCTGGCTGCAAAATTTGCAGCTAAAAGCAACTCTTTTAATGTGATCCTGGGCGTGAGTGGACCTTAACGCAATTGACGCAATTCTGAAAACACGAAATGAGTCTAGAATCCTATACTCTTCGGTATTTGGGTCTACTAGTTACGATTTATTTCACACCAAGAGGACTATAAAAGTTAGACAATTTATAAAGATATTCTGGGTACTCAAAATATCCTTGCATGTTAATTTCTCTGCATATGTCACTGTTAAAGCGTCGAAGTTTCTTCGATATACTGTGAAACGGGAATATGTCACTTGGCTAAATGTCTCCTTTTCTGACATCTCTTCCTATCTAGCTCGCTTTTGGTTCAGAAGGACAACTCGGTATTCAGTTCTACATCAGGCCCCTTCATTTGCATCGTCACACTGGTTTCGGGTAGGCGTCCCTTAAGGACGCTGGATAACAGAAAGCGCTCTCTAACTAGTTCTGTATTTAAAAATCTATTTTCTGCGTACTGAAACAATTACTGTAATGAGGATTCTGGGTGCAGGGTCCTTTTAAAACATTTGCTATTTTATGCTATGTTCAAGAATAAAATCGTTAACAGAATTTATGACGTGCGTGTATTAAACCCTTACAACACACTGAGATTGAAGTTCAGACTTGGTGGTAACTAATGCCAACATTGGTATCATAATTGTATTATACGAATAGTCAGTCTGAAGTTATGTTTGAGAGACGCAACGTCGATGTTACCAATGCCCATACGGGGTTCCACCTATGTTTTGCGTGTGAAATGCATTTCAGATGTAGGCGCTTTTTGGTCGAAAATTAACTGACAGAGGAGAGTGGTATGCTATAAGCTTACTGTCCCATTAATCATAAAATTTTTATCACAGCTCTCTCTGACTTTCTCTTTTTCTAATTCTCCGTCTCTGTGCTTTTGCAAAGGTATAAAAAGTGATTTAGTTCTGTTTGGAGAATAAACACATATCGTTAAAAAAAAGCTTTGTTGACATTATTTTACTACTGTTCAGGGCATGATTGGTATGTAGAATTCCTTTTATTTCCTTCCGTACTTACTAACAATTTCTTGTACTTTCCACTGATATCTCATGTTTTAATATCTCTGGATTCTCAAACAGCAGCTTGTTGAACAAAATAATAGATGGAAAAATATTTCAGTACTTAAGTATTACTGACTGATTCTCAAGACAATTTACGGGCTACGTAGTTTCCAGATAGCTGGCGTAAATCGCTAGTTCTTCTCCACTATGATCACGTTGGGACTTATGTAGCTAATTACAGGGGCCTTCTTGTTCTTGAAACTTCTATATTAATGCGTTTCGGGCATGGCCCATCGTCAGGATATCATCAGAGAAAAAATGTTAATACAGAAAGTCCGTGTTGAGCGGAATTTATTCTATCATTGGTGCTCAACTGACTGCCGTTACGTAATGACATAAGGTTACCAACTGAGAACGAACGTTACCACTCGATACGGTACTATCTGTGTGAAGATCTTTTCTCTGACATCCTGATGATGGAACATGCCCGAAACGCATTAGTGAAAAAGTTTTAACAAATGGACAGTTGTCATTAGTGACATAAATCGGCGATAAGTAGATGCTCAAACATTCTTATAATGGTCGTAGACCTCCTGCGCAACTTTTGCTAGGTAGACACGTTGGGCGAAACGCAGAGTTTCGTTTCAAGACCAAAGATAAAATTAGTATCCGTTGTATTATTATTATTGTGCTCAGTCCTGAGACTGGTTTGATGCAGCTCTCCATGCTACTCTATCCTGTGCAAGCTTCTTCATCTCCCAGTACCTACTGCAGCCTACATCCTTCCGAATCTGTTTAGTGCGTTCATCTCTTGGTCTCCCTCTACGATTTTTACCCTCCACGTTGCCCTCCAATGCTAAATTTGTGATCCCTTGATGCCTCAGAACATGTCCTACCAACCGGTCCCTTCTTCTAGTCAAGTTGTGACACAAACTCCTCTTCTCCCCAATTCTGTTCAATACCTCTTCATTAGTTATGTGATCTACCCATCTAATCTTCAGCATTCACTATCCGTTGTAGATAACGTAAAACTCGAGTAAAGCCAAAAGTCGTGAACCGAAATGTGTATAAAACGTCTGATACCTTTCTTTCTCCCACATAACTGAGACGACATCTCGAATGAACCAGTTACGTGGGACGTTATCTTTGTTATGGAAAAAGTAACGCTAGGGAGTTGCTGTTCGCGAGGAGGGTGGCTTTCGTAGAAGACCCCAGCAGGTATCCGGGCTCTGGCGGGTATGTGTGCTAGCGTAAGGCAGAGAGACAGCACGAGAAATCGAGTGCGGGGTGAGCCGTGGAGAGGTCGAGCGCAGGAAAGAACTCGTTCGGCGCGCGGCGGCGCTCCAACCACTTTGCGGCTCCGGGGTCCATTCAGGGGCGCCCACGCCGCGGCCGCGGTCGCAATATCCTAGAGCCGCGCGGCGCCCGGTGGCTGGCGTCTGCGTCTGCCGGCGCCGGCGTCGCCATTGTAACGCGCGCCCGTTCTTTATATTCGCCCCCAATCTCCGGGCCCGGGCGCCTTGCCAGCCAGCCACGTGTGTTGCGGCGATGCCCTATATCACGCGAGCGCACAAAAAGCGTGCCGCCCCCGCCGGCGGCGGCGTTCTCAAAAGGAAATCTGGTTTACTTTAATGCCTGCGCCGCGCCGCGCCGCGCTGCACCTCTCAGCTTCTTGCTGGCTCGGCGTTCACCGGCCGCGGCTGAAGTCTCAGATACCAACACCGCCGCGCCCTCCTCTCCAGAGGTTTGCATGCGTGGCTTGCTAGGCACGACTCGAATGGATACTGAAAAATACAGCTCCAAAAGGTTACAGCTGCGAAAGCAATACCCGCCGGATAATTTCTGAGGATATTACCCTACCACGACGACGGGTGTACCTTATTCAAATATTAAGAGGGGCCGACTTGGAGTAGGAGAGGCACCACAGGACATCTTAATTTCCACTGCCTATACTTTTACAAATACATTCATAAAACTTTGGAAGCATGACCATGACACAAATGCTGCCCCTTGTAGTGAAACGACGTAAGTTTCTTATAAATGATTTTCTTTCGACATATGACCATGTGCAGACTTCGTCACCTACGTCAGTTACAACCCACTCCAAAATTATTTATATTCTTTTTAAATTGTCTCAGAATGGTTCTTGAACGAAACTGTAAAACATCATTTGAGTCGTATGCGCAGAATTACGTCACTCGGGCCAATTGGTTTTCGTAAACTTTTTCAATTTTAGATGTCGTTTGTTTCTCCTCAGAAATTATATTGATACACTTCACCGTGATCGATATTAGAACCACATTAAATAAACTTTGAGATTCAAAGTCGCGATGAAGACTGTCAAAATTCAATAATCTCGTCAAATATATTATTAAGTCATTCACATAATTCTTCATAAATAAATCCTCAGAACACGTATTTCAACTTTAGTAGCATCCACTAGTTTATTATCTTCCTACATACAGACGTGAACCTGAGCCTTGACAAGATAGGACTGACATTTTCAATAAGATTAAACTTCCTATGATATCATTGTTGTACAAAACATTTCAAATTTTCAATTTTTAGAAGCACGACGCAACAACTCGGTTAGGATCTTCTGTTGCTCTTTGGCTGTCGACCCGCGACGTATAGTGGCCAGCAATTTTCTCTCTGGTCGCGGCAGCGAAGATGCTGTCTCCGTTCGTTGCGCCGCCCTCTCCGTACATGAAACAAAAAAAAAAAAAAAAAATACAAAACTTTAGGCAAATCACAACCATTACAAAATATTACAAAAATACATAAACAAAAAACTAAATTAAACTTATATTCACCTGCAAACTGGGCTGACACTGGTGGATGGGTGACGCTTCAGTTTCGCGTCCCAGTACACCCTCAGGAACTGCGTCCCCATCAGTCGAGTGCCACCGTATTGTATATCTCTCATTGACACAGGTGGATTCACTCTGGTAGTGTGTATCAATGATACTGCCGCTGCCGTTCGCCATAATGGAACCTCTTACAGGTTTCCAGTAGCCTGTACTCCGTCTTCGGTCCACGAGTGACCTACCGGGACCATCCAACCGCCGCGTCATCCTCCGATGAGGATGCGGATAGGAGGGGCGTGGCGTTAGCACACCGCTCTCCCGGTCGTTATGATGGCATTTTTGATCGAAGCCGCTACTATTCGGTCCAGTAGCTCCTCAATTGGCATAACGAGGCAGAGTGCACTCCGAAAAATGGCAACAGCCCATGGCGGCTGGATGGTCACCCATCCAAGTGCCGGCCACACCCAACAGCGCTTAACTTCGGTGATCTCACGGGAACCGGTGTATCCACAGCGGCACCAGTAGCCTGTAACCGATGCGTAATGAAACTAAACTTGTAATTGTTGTTGTTTATAGGTCCCCTAATTCTGACTTCAGAGCATTTCTGCTGAAGCTAGAGATCGTGCTGCATTCATGTTTTAGGAAGTACCAGAAATTAGATGTATGTGGTGACTTCAAAAAGGATGTTGGTAGATCTCCTAAATTCATAAGTTCTGATGCAGACTGTGTTTTTTTCAACTAGGGTGCTGGTGAACATCCATACGCAATATTGTTATTCATTCTTCATTACAATATAGGCATTTTGTTAGTAAAAGGGTGAACGGCCTTTCAGACCATGATGCACAAATTTTAACATTAAAGGCTTTTGTACTCGAACGAATGTCACATATAATTACAAACTATGTAGGAAACTTAATTCAAAGGCGATAGAGAGTTTTTTAAACCCTGTCAATTCACAAGAGTGGTAGGATGTTTTTAGTGTCGATAACACAGATGACAAATATGCTTTCCTAAACACGTTCCTCATGGCTATTTGAAATTTGCTTTCCATTAGAAAGTTCCAAACAGGGTGCTAACAGTAAAAGGGAGCCTGGGTGGCTGACTAGTGAGATAAGAACATGATGTAGAACAAAGCAGGAATTTTATCAAAATGTTAGTAGTCACAATTCAGCTACAGTAGCTCATTACATCAGTACTGTAAGGTGCTTAAAAATGTTATTAGGAAGGCAAACAGTATGTGGTACGCAAATAAATTAGCTAATCAAAAAGGATTACATTTAAGCTATATGGTCAGTTATAAAGGAAGTGTGTGGCCAGCATCTCAAGGTCGACGATATCATTTTCTGAGCATTGCTGATGAATTAAATAAAAATTTAGTTTCTACAGGGTTTCAAATAACTCTCTTGGAAAATGCCTTTCCCAGATTGATGTCCGAAATACTGTGTGACATGTGTGTTCTTGTAGGACAACTATCCGAGGAGTTCCACCTAATAATATCCAAACAGCAGGCTCTGTACAAAATTTATTAAATTGCCAATATTAAACTCTTTTAAATATCAACAAATTCATGTAACTTACAGAACTTGACAAATTGTTAAAGAATGAGTTTTAAAAACAATAATGGCGGCTTGCCACCATAAAATCAAAGAACCTTTTACCATAGTGCTTTTAGAGTTTACCCAAGAGACAAAATCCAATAATAAGTTAATTTGGCATTACAATTTAAAATTATTATTATTTTGAGCTTTCCTCAGTACAGAGGCTTCTCTCCAACATAATAATTTACTTGGAAATTACAATACAAATAATAAACGTTCTTAAACTATATTTTCAAAATATTCCTCCAGTTGTTTCGATCTTGTGTGTCCTCTTCCCCTGCGCCCATTCTCCTCACTGTGTGCTGTACATTTCGGAGCCAGGTGGTCATTGGTCGTCCTCTTCTTCTCCTCCCCTCCGGTTCCCACTCCAGTATCAATTTTGGTATTCTGGTTTTCTCCATTCGTCGTACATGCCCGTACCACTGTAATTTCTTCCTGTCCATAACGTCATATATTCGTTCTTTTATTTCCATTCTCCTTATTATTTCGGTGTTCCTTATCTTTTCTTTCCTGGAGATTCTTGCCGATCTTCTCCAGAAGTCCATCTCTAGAGCTTGTAATTTTTTAATGTGCTTCATGTTAATCGTCCAGGTCTCCGTTCCATACAGAACTACACTTTCTAATATGGATTTTTATATTAATTTTTTAGTTCTGCTCATTACATTCCTGCTCTATAAGACTGAGTTAAGCATCCCAATGACCCTCCGTCTGCTACTAATTCTTTTATTGATTTATGACTCTGATTTTCCCTCGGTTTCTAAAATGGATCCCAAATAACAAAAAGTGTTTAGCTTTTTGATTTTCTTTCTTTCAATGTATTGCTCATCTGAATCATTAGTCATGTATTCTGTTTTTCGGTAATTAATCTTCAAATCCCACGTTTTGTATGCTTCTGCTAGTTGATTGCACATATAGTTAGCATCCTCCCCATCTTGTGCTACGACTACTTGATCATCAGCAAACAATAAATGATGCAGGTAAACTCCTTCTCTTATTTCTAATCCCATACTATTACATTTATGAGAGCATGTTCTAAGGCTAATATCTATATAGATTTTAAATAATGATGGTGACTTGGGACAGCCCTGTAAAAGGCCTTTGCTTGTTCTAAATTTCTGTGAAAGTATATTACCAACTTTCACTTGGAAAATGTTATCTTTATACATCTGTTGCATTATTTTAATAAAGGAAGGGTTTATGTTTGAAATATGTAGTGCTCTCCAAAGTGATTTTCTTGGAACAGTATCATACGATTTCTCTAGATCTATGAAAATTAATCCTATATTTTCTATTTTTCCCTATGTTTCTCCAAAATCTGTCTTAATGTGAAAATATGGTCTACACATGATCTCCCAGCCGTGCATTCACATTGTTCTTCTAGGGTTCTAAAATTTTTTTCCAGTTTGTTTTTAATTACTTTCGTAAAAATTCTCATTGATGTGTTTGTAACACAAATTCCTCAATAGTGTGAACAAATTCTGCGATCCCCTTTCTTAAATATTGTATTAATGTAACCTAGCTTCATCTCGTTGGGTACTGAATCTCCATGTATCATTTTGTTGAAGAGCTGTGTTATCAGTTTCACAATTTTGTCACCACCATATTTCACACACTCCAGATTGATATTGCCTGGTCCCGGTGATTTACCATTCTTTCCTGTTCTCAACGCCTGAATAACTTCACATTCTAAAATCTGGATCTCATCTTCATGTCCTTTTTCTTCAGCTGTTCCTTCTTCTAGATATTCTTCTCTGTCCTCATTTAATAATTTTTGGAAATACTCTTCCCATTCCTTTTGTGTTATCAGTTGGAGATTAGTTTTGCTTTTCGTATCCTGTCGAAGCCCTTTTAATACTGACAATGCTTCTTTTGCTCTCCCAAATCCTAAGTTGATATTCACCTTGGCACATGTTCTTTCTCATGCTTCATTTTTTGCCATCCTTATTTTTTTCATCACTTCATTCTTCTTTTTCTTGTATATTGATCTTGTTTCTTCTGATTTATCATTCAACCACTGAAGGAAGCATTTCGTTTTTCTCTAACGATGACCTCTAATTCCTCTGACTACCACTCTTCTGCACGGTTGTGGTTGCTATCTTTTTTACCCAACAGCTCTGTTGCTATGATTTTCACATTAGTTTTTATATCCATATATTTCCTCAGTACTTCCTTCAAATGATTCAACCAGTTTCCTTTCCATCCTGGCCGCAAAGAGTGTTCTGATACTTTCGCCTTGTAGGCTGTCAATATTAAAAGGTAAATTTTCATCTTTCTCAGTTTGGTTCGTTTTATTTATATTACTTGTATCATTCATTGCATTCTTCCATGGCCAGAAAGACTTCATTATTACTAGATAGTGGTCTGATCCACACTGGGCTCCTCTATAAGATCTGACGTCTACTGCCTTGAAACTACTTGTTTGCCTAATGATAATATAATCTATTATAGAACGAAGTTCTTTAGTGTTCTGTTGCCAGGTATATTTATGGATGTCCTTATGTTTGAAAAATGTGTTGGTAATTTTTAGATCAAATTGTTCACAAATTGCAATCAATCGTTCCCCATTGTCATTATATTCGTCCTCTCCATGTTTTCCTACTATTCTACAGGATTCTCTAATTCCTACCCTTCCATTCAGATCTCCCATGATAATCAGCTCCTTTCTTCTTGGGATTTTTTCAATAATCTCCCTGAGGGTGGCCCAGAATGTATCTTTCTCTTTATCTTTTGTGTCGTTCGTCGTGGCATACAATTTAAAATAATTTATATAAAAACTTTGAGAAAGATAATGGCGCTTGCTATCATAAAATCAAAGAACCTTTTACAATAGTGCTATTGGAGTTCACCCAAGAGACAAAATCCAATAATAAATTAACTTGGCATTACAATTTAAAATCATTTATGTAAAAAAAAACTTTGAGAAAGATAATAGCGCTTGGCACCATAAAATGAAAGAAGCACAAGACACAACCAATAAATACAATAACAAAACAATAATTTGATACAACCAAAGGGCAAAGGCAACTGCCAACGCAATCACAGACGAGCGAGCTCTCAACACTTCGGAGCCTTCCCACTAGAACGGTCCCCAAAATAAACCGCTAAGAGCTCCCCGACATGCCTCCAACAACTGCCCATCACTTACGCACCTTGGCTATGTTCTGTAACACACGTCAGATAATATCAACACAAGACAATATTAAAAAATCAAATAACAATATAACATACAGAAAGCACATGATAACCACGGCGCTCTTAACAAGTGCCAGAAGCCAACACACACAAATTTTAATAAGCAAATCTCGCTTCTGAAAACAAAACAATAAAAGCCAAGCGCACTTGAATAGTCAAACCACAGTCTTAGATGTGCCTTAACGACACCAAACGCGACTATTCCACCAAATTAATAATAATACAGTGAGGTAAAAATACAGAACATACCACTAAATGCTGTTACACAACAAAATTGACGAGATCGTGTTTTAAGGTCCCAGAAGACCACATATACCAAGCAGCAGTAATTCACTATGCATATACTGTCCAAAACCGCCTTTCTTAAGCAGACTTTACCTAACACATCAAATGCCAAATATACCGTACACGAACGCAACGTCGGGCAGATAACAGGAACCACCTAAGTGAATTCCTTCAAAAATGGACAAACAGGCACCACCAAAGGTAACGCTGAGCAGACCGGGTGGGCAACGACCCACTCAGCGTGGTAACCAAAAGATACTCCAGATGAACAAATAAATTTAGTACCAACAAATGTCGTAACGTGCCATACACACACACACACACATACACAGCAAAACTTCCAACAACGCCGTCCCACGTCAGATTGAAGTTCAGAATCATCTGCTGGAGCTTCCAGCGGAAAATCTGACGAGCCAACCGAGTCCACGCCCTAACCTGGAGTCGACTCCAAAATTCAGCAACTAGTTGTCTCCGAGCCAGAGTATCACAGGACCCCACCGGACCTCCACATCAGACAGGCAGGCAGAACAAGTACGCCGACTCCAATAAATCACCACCGCATGGCCAGCACAGCGGCGAGTCGCCTCCGCCCCAGACCACTCCGCTCATATTGCGAGGCACAACAACCTGAGCGCTAGTCGCCAGCAGGTCAGGCACAGCGAACTTCAAGTTCCGTGCAATACCCGGAAACCGACTACCCTCTCGCTTTCCGCCGGCCACCGCAAACACACGCCAGCGACGTAATAGCAAATCCCCACCGGAGCGCCACCCGCACCAAGACAGCGAACAATAATCGATTATAGTGCGCGCTCTTAACAAGATCACAGGAAAGCGGCGCGCGCCATAGTGTGATACTGACAAGGGGGAGACTCAGTCAATAATTAATTGAAGACTAAGCAAAGGATGTGATGGAGTGCCTAGCAGGATGTTAAAGTACTGCGAAGCACATGTTAGACCCGTACTTAGCCATATTTGTAATTTTTCCTTCAGTAATGGTCAGTTTCCTGAACGATTAAGGTACTCAGTAGTAAAGCCGCTCCATAAAAATGGAGAAAGGGATAATGTAGACAATTTTAGACCACTTTCTGTGCCATTAGTGTCTGCTAAAGTTATTGAAAAGGCTATATATGTAAGGATAATTGATCATTTTACATCACCTAATTTGTTATCAAATGTACAGTTCGGGTTTAGAAGTCGTTTAACAACTGAAAATGCCATATTCTCCTTTTCTGCGAGGTGCTGGACAGGTTAAACAAAAGGTTTACAACGCCAGACATATTTTTTGAATTATCTAAGCCATTTGATTGAATTAAGTAAGCCATTTGATTGTGTTGATCATAAAATATTGCTCTAGAAGTTGTACCATTGCGGAATACAGGGAGTAGCTCACAATTGGTTCGCCTCTTACTATAACAACAGACAGCAAAAGGTCATTATTCACAGTATTGAGAATGGTTGTGATGTGGTGCCTCAGGTGGTACGGCCAAATGCGGGGTGCCACAGGGATAATATCAATGATATGCCCTCTAGAATTACCGATGGTGAGGCGTCTGCAGACAGCATATTGTTGTGTGATATCGAAGTAATTTCTGTGTCCGAGCATCAATCTGAATGTGTGAGTGTTCTACTAAGCCAGGATATACACCTCGGTTACAAGCTACTGGACTCAGATAAGAGGGTCCATTACAAGAATGTATCTGAATGCCAGCGACAGAATCACTGATATGCACTATCAAACTGGTTACAACTGTGTCAGTGAGACATATACAATAGGGCGGTACTCAACTGGTGGGAGCGCAATTCCTGAGGGTCCACATTTGTATCATGGTGAGTCCTCTGCAAAAAGCCTTTTGTAGTGCGATGGCAAAGTAATTTCTGTGTCCCCGGGTCAATCTGAGTTTGCAAGGGTTTCAGTAAGCAGGTAGCTATGCTTCCGTTATAAGCTACTGGACACATATAAGAGATTCCATTATGAGACTGTAGAAGAATGGCAGCTGCATTATCGTTGATAATCGCTAGCAGAGTGACTCCAACTGTGTCAGTGAGACATATGCAACAGGGCGGCACAAGACTGATGGGGACGGAATATATGGTCGGCAGCATTTGTCTCATGGTGATGCCTCTGTAGAAAGCATTTTATAGTGCGAATGCAAAGTAATACACAGATAAAGAAAAGTTCTGCATCACCATGGTTCCCAGAACTCCTGAAGATATACGTTCGCCGTGGATATTATATCACAGACACAGTCGCTTTGACTGTTCAGAGATGTCAATTAACACGCCCAAATATGTAAACAACCATGCATAAACAGTGCCTATTCGTCGGAGGGGATCCGACAGCCGATCACTTCCAGTCATTCCACCAGGAAGGAGGTACACGGCTCGTGTTCTCTGTAGTTCAACAGTGCTTAGATGGTCAATACCGCGGTTCGATCGCGTCCGCATTGTTACTTTATACCAGGAAGGGCTCTCAACGAGGGAAGTGTCCTGGCGTCTCGGAGTGAACCAAAGCGATGTTGTTCGGACATGTAGATACAGAGATACAGTAACTTTCGATGATATGCTTCGCTCAGGCCTTCCAAGGGCTACTACCACAGTTGGTCACGGCTACCTACGAATTATGGCCTGGAGGAACCCTGACAGCAACGCCACCATGTTGAATATTGCTTTTCGTGCAGCCACAGGACGTCGTGTTACGACTCAAACTGTGCGCAGTAGGCTGCCTGATGCCCAACTGCACTTCCGGCGTCCATGGCGAGGTCCATCTTTGCAACCACGAACACACAGATGGAACAAACAACATGCCGAATGGACCGCTCAGCATTGGTATCGCGTTCTCTTCACCTATGAGTGTCACATATGCCTTCAACCAGACAACCGTCGGAGACGTGTTTGGAGGCAAGCCGTTCAAGGCTGAACGCCTTAGGCACACTGTCCAGCGAGTGCAGCAAGGTGGAGGTTCCCTGATGTTTTGGGATGGCATTATGTGGGGCCGACGTATGCCGGTGGAGGTCATGAAAGGGGCATAACGGCGGTGCGGTACGTGAATGCCATTCTCCGACTGATAGTGCAACCATATCGGCAGCATATTGGCGAGGCATTCGTCTTCATGGACTATAATTCGTGCCCCCATCGTGCACATCTTGTGAATAAATTCCTTCAGGATAACGACATCGCTCGACGAGAGCGGCCAGCATGTTGTCCAGACATGAACCCTATCGACATGCCTGGGATATATTGAAAAGGGCTGTTTATGGACGACGTGACCCACTAACCACTCTGAGGGATCTACACCGAATCGCTATTGTGGAGCGGGACAATTTAGATCAACAGTGGCTTGTTGAACTTCTGGATAGTATGACACGACGAATACAGGCATGCATCAGTGCACGAGGACGTGCTACTGGGTATTAGAGGTACTGGTGTGTACAGCAGTCTGGACCACCACCTCTGAAGGTCTCGGTGTATGGTGATAAAACATGCAATGTGTGATTTTGATGAGCTATAAAAGGGACGGAAATTATGTTTATATTGATCTCTAATCGAATTTTCCGTACAGGTTCCGGAACTCTCGGAACCGAGGTGATGCAAAACTCCTTTTGATGTGTGTATATGTGTCCCAGCGCCATTCCGAGACTGCAAGGGTTTCAGTAAGCCGAGGGCTATGCTTCGGTTATAAGGTACTAGCACTTACAATAGGTTCCATTATAAGAGTGTTCGAAACGCAGCAGCAGTATCATTAATATGCGCAGCAGAGTGACTCGAACTGTGCCGGCCGGTGTGGCCGTGCGGTTCTAAGCGCGTCAGTTTGGAACCGCGTGGCCGCTACGGTCGCAGGTTCGAATCCTGCCTCGGGCATGGATGTGTGTGATGTACTTAGGTTAGTTAGGTTTAAGTAGTTCTAAGTTCTAGGGGACTGATGACCTCAGTAGTTAAGTCCCATAGTGCTCAGACCCATTTGAACCATTTTTGACTCGAACTGTGTTTATGAGACATATACAATAGGGCGGCTTGACTAATGAGGACGCAATTCCAGAGGGGTAGCATTTGAGTCATGGTGAGGCGACTGTAGAAAGACATTTTAGTGACATGGCGAAGTAATTTCTGTGTCCCTGCGTCAATCTGATTGTGTGAGTGTTATAGTAAGCCGGCAACTACATTACTGGCCATTAAAATTGCTACACCACGAAGATGACGTGTTACAGACGCGAAATTTAACCGACAGGAAGAAGACTGTGTGATATGCAAATGATTAGCTTTTCAGGGCAAACACACGAGGCTGGCGCCGGTGGCGACACCTACAACGAGCTGACACAAGGAAAGTTTCCAACCGATTTCTCATAGACAAAGAGCAATTAACCGACGTTGCCTGGTGAAACGTTGTGATGCGTCGTGTAAGGAGGAGAAATGCGTACCATCACGTTTCCGACTTCGATGAAGGTCGGATTGTAGCCTATCGCGAATGCTGTTTGTCGTATCGCGACATTGCTGATCGCGTTGGTCGAGATCCAATGACTGTTAGCAGAATATGGAATCGGTGGGTTGAGGAGGGTAATACGAAACGCCGTGCTGGATCCCAACGGCCTCGTATCACTAGCAGTCGAGATGACAGGCATCTTATCCGCATGGCTGTAACGGATCGTGCAGCCACGTCTCGATCCCTGAGCAAACAGATGGGGACGTTTGCAAGACAACAGCCACCTGCACGAACAGTTCGACGACGTGTTCAGCAGCATGGACTATCAGCTCGGAGACCATTGCTACGGTTGCCCTTGACGCTGCGTCACAGACAGGAGCGACTCCGATGGTGTATTCAACGTCTAATCTGGGTGCACGAATGGCAGAACGTCATTTTTTTTACGAATCCAGGTTCTGTTTACAGCATCATGATGCTCACATCCGTGTTTGGCCACATCGCAGTGAACGCACTTTGGAACCGTGTATTCGTCATCGCCATACTGGCGTATCACCCGGCGTGATGGTATGGGGTGCCATTGGTTACACTTCTCGGTCACCTCTAGTTCGCATTGACGGCTCTTTGAACAGTGGACGTTACATTTCATATGTGTTATGACCCGTGGCTCTACCCCTCATTCGATCCCTGCGAAACCCTACATTTCAGCAGGATAATGCACGACCGCATTTGCAGGTCCTGTACAGGCCTTTCCGGATACAGAAAATGTTCGACTTCTGCGCTGGCCAGCACATTCTCCAGATCTCTCACCAACTGAAAACGTCTGGTCAATGGTAACCGAGCAACTGGCTCGTCACAGTACGCCAGTCACTACTCTTGATGAACTGTTGAAGCTGCATGGGCAGCTGTACCTGTACATGCCGTCCAAGTTCTGTTTGACTCAATGCCCAGGCGCATCAAGGCCGTTATTACGGCCGGAGTTGGTTGTTTTGGGTACTGATTTCTCAGGATCTATGCACCCAAATTGCGTGAAAATCTAATCACATGTCAGTTCTAGTATAATATATTTGTCCAATGAATAGCCGTTTACCATCTGCATTTCTTCTTGGTGTAGCAGTTTTAATGGCCAGTAGTGTATTCTTCTGTTTTAAGCTACTGGAAACGTATAAGAGGTTCCATTGTGAGACTGTAGCCGAATGCCAGCGGAAGTATCTTTGATATACACTACCAGAGTGATTACAACTCTCTCAATGGTACGCAATTTGGCGGCACTGGAATGATGGGGACACAATTCCTGAGAGGGTGCAATTCAGTCAGGTTGAGAGGACTGGAGAAAGCATTTTCTAAAACGATGGCGAAGTAATTTATGTGTCCCAACTTCAATCTGAGGGCAATAGCGCACTAGTGCGGCCGACCACGACCACGGCCGGACTTGCGGCTGGTCGAATGCGGCCAGGTGTGCATGGAGAGGCGCCGCACAGCGCTCACTTAAGTTACGTTGTGCAAGACGCGACAGTTGGCTGCGACTGCGACGCTGCCCCTCCTCTTTTCCCACCCTGGCAGACGGCGACACGGCCGCAACACGACAGGAGTCGTCGCCGTTTCCCAAGCTCCGGTTTGTCGGCGGCGGATTCAAATACATAAGAAAAATAAGAATTCCGATTTTCTTGCTGTAAAAAATACTGTATGTTAATGCAACGAAGTTACATCGGCTCCCAGAGTTAGTTTTTCGATACAGATTCTCCTTTTACTTTAAAAACTTGAAAAGTGTCTCTTCTGGTTTTGCGTGTTTTTTTCGCTGTATATTACTTCTCTATCAATTGTGAGGAAAGTAAAAGGCACAAAAAATTGATGTTTGCGTATCTTACAGTTTCACATCACAGCTTGATGATGAGGTGTCTATTTTTCCGATATTCGTCACAGTTATTCCGATACTTAATTTACAAGTAACCTACTGCATAAAATTTGAATTGTGTACAGTGATAAATGTGGTCGCTGGCTACTTTACGTATGGTTCACGTTAGGTCATACATCGTTGCCGATGAAAAGAAGCCAACATATCGAAATTATTTTTAAAGTTGAGATCAGAATGATATCGATCTCCGTTTCCGAGATTTGGGCTCATATATCTCCGGGAGCGTCGCGACTAGCCGCCAGTTTTGTAGACGTGCAACGAGAATCGTGTGGTCATCACACGATAGAGGATGCATTTGTTTTGTTTCGCTGACACATTTGGACCTAATGAAACCATTTTATGTCATATATTTCTCTGGTATGAGTTACTAATATTTCTCCATATGCTCTTGACAATTTCATTTAAAATGCCACGAAATGTAGGTTTCTTAAAGCTAAGTGATCAAGCAGAACCCATTTTCTTGGTTTTGCTGAGGCATCTGAACCTGTTCCAAGCTTTCTTTCTCGTTTATATCTCTGATACGAGTCCCGAATATTCCTCCATCTGCTTTTGCACATTTCACCTAAAATTCCAATGAAAGATAAGTTTATTAACAATAAGCGCACGCTAGCGTCATTGCATTGTTTCAAGTTCTTGACAACAAGATAGGGTTACACCTTAAACATCTGTAGAATTTTCATTCTGAACGTCTACAGTATACACTGGCAGAAATGTGGAAGAAATAATGTCCGTGCTTGCTCACAAAATTTCCTCAAATTATACTTGTCAGTTTCTCCCATGCTGAAACTTTTGGAACAAGCTAAGGCAACTTTCATAGCCGACTGACTCTTTATTCCCATCCAAATGAACTTCCATATTCTTCTATTCTGACAGCATACATCGTTATGGATGACATGAACATTTAATCTTGCCAAGCTGCACTCAAAAGATGACTCCAGGATTTACAAAAGACAAATTTCAATTGTGAACTGTGTCAGACCAGAAGGGCCTTGTAAAACAGTAGTGCACTTTTGGTACAAGTTTTTTGAGCACCATCTTTTACCAATGAATTGAAGTGAATGTGACAAATTACTTATTGCAGCATACTGTTTGCACAATCTGTTGAGAAACGCCTTCCTCAAAAACGAACATCTATTGATTACAGAAAGCTGTACAACAATCTGGTGGTTGTTTTTCACAACTAGAAGGTATCATCAAGACACCAATCTACCGTTTACTTTCAAAGTGAAGGTATTGTAAAATGTAACTTTCTCGTTGTACTTTAGATTGTTCATTTTATAATGTACTTGCCGTTTTCAATATTTATCGTCACAAAAAAGAGTAATGCGAAAATTGACCTTCAAGTTCATTTTCATCACTCTAATTCTACATATGCATGGATTATACTGATTTTCATAACAGGCCTGAAAAATTTGCATTAATGGGAAAATACTATATATTTCACTCACCTGCCAGTTTCAACTGTGCACCAATTTCTTCCCAAATTCTGTCTCTGAACATAGTGTCTCTATATTTACGGTTCTTCAAATCGTAAAGGCAAGAATGTTGCGAGACCAGCTCACAGAGCATCACATCCTGTGAGTGGCTCATTTCAGTTTTCCTTGAGTGGCTCGACATCTTTCTGGCAGCCGTACGTCTTTGTGTCGTCCGACTTCCGTCGCAACACTGCTCACTGGTGCAGTGCTGCGGCAGCTGCCACAACAGTCGCGCGTCGCATCCCAAACTCGAACTGCGCATGCGCCAGCAGGCAACTTCTGACGTCACGTAGCGACACGTCACAGTCGCTAGTGTGCGTCGCGTCTTGGACAACGTACCTTTAGCCAGCCGACTGCGTTCAGCCTCCCGTGCGGCCAGCACATAGTCATGCGACATTCCTCCGGCCAATGCGCCACTACGGCAGCTGTATAGTAACTGTCGGTTATGTCAGTTACATAAATGTGTCTCACGAAACACATGTTTGAACAGCTGTTTTGGAGAGGGAAGGTATTCCAGTAAGTGAGGTGGAACGACAGGAAGCCGGACGGGGAATAGGACTAAAGATCTATGATGCGACTGTCATCAGCTTGTACGCCCCTTTCAGGAAGTTCTCGCCGAGCTGACAGGGCACGTTTCTACGAAGATGAACTGATATACCTGTTATGGAAAAATCCGACACAGTTATTACTTGGAGTTGATTTTAATTGTGTTTAAAATCGAAAAGATCAATTACGTAACTTTAATTTTTCAGGTGAACTAAAACACCAACTTACTGGTTTAGAATTAAAGGATACATGGGAAATCAAACACTCCTCCATTGTTGAGTTCACTTACGTCACGGCAACATCTCGTAGCAGGATTGATAGATTTCATATTTCTAAAAATCTTGAAACTTCCGTGACAAAAGTAGAAACCATTCCCACGTACTTTTCAGACCATTCAATTGCCTTAGCTTGCATAAATCCAACACGACAGCCACTTCGTCGATTCAAGAGTCAGTGGAATTTGAACATTTCCTTGTTAGTAAATCATGTTTTAGAAGACCTAATTTAAGGGGCATGGGGAATATGTCTGCGTGCTCGTAGTAGATATGCCACTGCTATCGACTGGTGGGTTAAAATGGCGAAACCAAAGTTGAGGAAGGTTCTTAGTCAGTACAGTGCCTAGAGCGCAAGAGAAATGAAATGCACTATAGAATATTACTATTCCGTTTTGAGAGATCTATATTATCAGGTCTCAGCAGGTTCTTCACTTCTGATAGCAGACATAAAAAAAATCAAAGCCAAGTTACTTAATATCAAGAGAAACCAAATGGAAGAGTTGTAAATAAAATCGAAGGCAAATTCGGTCTCAGAAGACGAAAATACTTCCCTGTATTCTTTAGTGAAGCATAGGAAAAACGGAAGTTGGACTTTTGTTGAAATTAGACAAAAAAATGGTACGATTCTCAGAACCTAGCAGGATATCATGGACGATATTCCTCGCTATTATTATTTATATTCTATAAATCAAAGTAGTGATGCCTCCTTGGAAGAATTCCTTGACATCCTAGCCCCACAGCTGACAGAAGATTGTTGTGTCGGCAGATTAGCCAACACAACGCACGCTAATTGAGAGAGGAGGCCGAAAGGCACGCGTCAACTCACGCAGGCTGGCGTTAGGTCTGAAACAGGATACGTAATGAATGCTATAAAGAAAAGTACGTAGCTGCTGGAATACTTAACTTCAATCCATCATTTGTATACAGCATTCTTGATGACACAAGTGAGACTCTCCCTAGAAATTGTTAATGGCGCCCTGCTAGGTCGTAGCCATGGACTTAGCTGAAGGCTATTCTAACTATCTCTCGGCAAATGAGAGAAAGGCTTCGTCAGTGTAGTCGCTAGCAAAGTCGTCCGCACAACTGGGCCGAGTGCTAGTAAGTCTCTCTAGACCTGCCGTGTGGTGGCGCTCGGTCTGCGATCACTGACAGTGGCGACACGCTGGTCCGACATGTACTAATGGACCGCGGCCGATTTAAAGCTACCACCTAGTAAGTGTGGTGTCTGGCGGTGACACCACAAACATGAGCATGAAAATTTTCTCACGGTAGACAGTAAAGAGGAGACTCTGCGCGCCTCACCACCAGGCCGGATCGTCTGCCAGCAGAGTTTTACATCCGTTACTGGCCAATATTTGGCGCGAAAATCACGGACATTGTAAATGAGGCTATTCAGGGTTAATGATTCCGGCTGAGTTTAAGGAGAGTAAAAGTGTTTTTGTGCCAAAAAGTAATGGAAACAAAGATTTAAATAATTTGCGTCCAATTTCACTACTGAATTCTGATTATAAATTAATAGCTAGAATAGTAAACAAGAGAATTTCATGACTTACAGATAAAATTATTAGTAAACATCAGAACTGCGCGCAAGACAAAACCATTTTTCAAAATCTAGCGGAGTTCAGGTATATCATTGCAATAACTTCTGTAACAAACATAAAGAGTGCTTTTTTTTTTAGATTTTTATAAAGCCTTCGATGTAGTGAATCACGCATATCTTCTACAGACGTTGAAGAAAATAGGTTTCAACGATAGGATTATACAGTTGATAAAGAACATAGCAACTGGAATAAATGCAAACATAGTGGTGAATTATCATCAATTCAGGCCGATACAAATAAAACGAGGTGTTCCTCAAGGAAGTCCTCTGTCCATGTCGCTCTTCGCCGTTTCACTGGAGCCTTTCCTCCGACATGTCCATGCTAGATTACAAGGCTTAACACTATCAGGGAATAAAACAGTTATAAGAGCCTATGCTGACGATATAGGGGTCATTATAAGGAATAATGAAGAGCTAACCACGCTAGCAACAGTGCTTAATATGTACTGTAGAGCATCTGGACGCAATGCAAACGAAAAAAAAGTAAGATGTTAAATCTCAGTGGTTTTGATAATATCAACATCGAGTGGGTGAAATTAAACCGACAACATAAAACACTTGGGATCACCCTGACAGCTTGCCCCATGAAAATGACGGCTTTAAATCGGAAAGTTGCAGCAGATAAAGTGCAAGGAGGTATTATAAAGAATTTAATTCGATATATGAACCAAGTTCAAAGAACAAACTGTATCAGTTCATGCATCCTTGTTAAAGCTTATTATACTGCCCAGCTGTTTCCAATACCGAGAATTATAGCGAGGAGAATAATGTCCAAAATAACCAACTCTTTGTGGAGGGGTGAAGTGTTCAGAGTACCTGCTATTGTAGCCACTTTAGAACCTAAAAATGGTAGACTAGGATTAACTGATATAACTTATAAAGCCTCTGCACTTTTTATCAAAAGGCAAGTTAATTTAATAAGATACTCTCGAGAAAGCATAAACAGCCAACTTTTCGAGATCATTAAACCTCAAAGCCTGCTTCCTCAGATTGACGTGAAGAATATAAACAGTCGTTTATAGTATGTGAGGGTTTTCTATGTTCAGTTATGTAAGTTCCGAAATTATACAGTCACGACACTTAACATCAAGAGCCATAATGCGGGAACGAAAGAAAAGCGAAGGAAGGAACTAAATAGAACGACAGTTTTCAAACATTGATTGGACTGAGATTCGAAAAAACATTAGTTCTAATGTGTTCACGTCTAACATAAAAAGTCATGGTACAATACAGTTAACAACATAGTTAGCACCAATGATAGACTGTACGCAATCTGGCTCTGTGAAAGAAAGTTATGCCAACAATGCCATCTAGCTGACACGATAATTCATAGATACACTTGCAGCAGTCATATGGATAGTTGTAAGTGGATCAGGGAGCAAATAGCTCTGATTACAAGGACATCCCCTGTGGATGTATCGCTGTCTTGATACACAGGCCTGAAGCACGCTATTTCCCAGAGGCAAGAAATAATGCTGTGTACTGGCTACTGAGAAATTTTGTTAATTATGTCATTAACAAACTAGGATCCGACAGCACCATAGAGTTCAAGGTACGCATGCTATGTGAATACAACAAAATTTGAAGGTTTTCGAATCAAAAGAATTCAACCAAAGGTCAGAGTAGGAAATTAGCATTTCAGGTCCAGCACGGGGACAACACCATTGAAGATCCCAATTGGTAAAGTACCATCGCGCATTAGGCCACAATAGATGTTGAGTCGAGATTTTGCTCACTCCAACCTGCGTAATCTTTGACCACTGAATATCAAAAGCTAGGATACTAACCAACCCTCACATTGAGTACGTGAGAGGTTTTTCCATTGGTTTAAAAGGTAAATTTATTCTCCACCAACTTAGAGTATTGACCAGCTACGACATCATAGAAGTAACTTTAATAGATAAAGATTTTTGATCATTCTTGGCTGTGATAACATTTTCATTTGTAGAAATAATGATTTAATAATTGCCGATTTAATATGTCTAAGAGTTAAATATTTTGCTATTGAGTGTTGGACGTAATTGAACATGATTGTTGTGTATCACTTGACATCACAGTTGATAAATTACATGTTGAATGGAAAAGGGAACAGCCGTTCTGTCTTTCTAGAATAGATCCCAATCTTTCACTTTCGTTACTTCATGCATTCTAGTTACATTACAGCAGCATTTCTAATTAATTTGTTGCAATCCGCACCTAATATTAGCTGGCTTACAGGGCCAGATTCACATTTCTACAAAATGTATGTTTAACACCCTATAATGTATTATGTAAGAAGAATAGATGCTGAATGATGAATGTATGAATGCAGCTAGCCGCTAACTTTGTGTAATGTCTTGTCTGTATAGACGTGTATCTGTTGCCTTTAAGATCCCTTCACTTTCACACATAAATCTATACAGTAAAGTAAGGGCCTCTCGTTTTGTCTTTAGGCTGATCCGTGATAAGACAGGCGAAAAGTTAGACTAATGGAGGATTATTAGTATTTTCTCTAATTTCATTCGCTCTCTCTGTCTCTCTCTCCTTTATCTATGTACAGTTTTAAATATAATATTTCATTACGTGAAATCAGCCCAATAGAATCTCTGGTGGAGCCCTTCGTCTTAGTATTCAGCGGCTGGCTTGCTGTAAGAGATCTTTACATTTATTATTATTGTTAAGCGCTGCATTCAGTTGGGAAAACCAATCGTTTGAACAATTCGTTCCTTTTACGAAAGATTTCGAATTCCAGATGTGTACGAAGCCTTTTTGGACGATTTAACAAAGACTCGGTGATTGCAGGCTCTCTTCGACACAGCTGAAACTTCCCCACTAATTACAGGGCCAACGCGATCATCAATGATTCAGACAAAGAACTCATTCGTTCATTCACTCCAGAATAAAAGGGGTCACCAACCTTATTTATGAAGGAAATTGTATATTCAATCCATCTCCATTACATGTCCAGATCTCTGTTCGTTCCAAGTCTTAATTATTTTCCGTTACAGTTTCTTTCTTTTCAAACAACCCGCTAGTGGCACAAATGTTAATAGCTCGCGTTAGCGAGAAGAAAAGCAAATATGTCTCTTTTAGAAACCCGTCAATCTTTCAACAGATACTTCCGAAGCTGTCCTAGTTACCAGTCTAACAACCATGGAGAATACATACATGCATCTCTGTTATTCCAAAGAATAAAAGTACTAAAAAATACTTTGGCGTCGACGAACTGTCGGCGCATATATTATTAGAAAATCAGATCAGATACTTTTCCAAAGTGAATAAATGTGGATGGTTTGATTGACAATGATTAATTGTTGCGTGGTAGAGGGTATTTTTCTGTGGGGACATTACAACCCTGGGCCTGAGAAGAGAGTTCAGATGCATTATCCAGTTGTGCACATATCTCACAATCTGAGTGTGCGAGGCTTACAGTAAGCTGCGACACATGCCTTGTTAAAACCGACTGGACACCAATCAAACGCTCCATTATGAAACTGTAACCAAATAGCAGTGGCAGTATTATTGATATACACTAACAGAGTGAGTCCAGCTTGTCTCATGGTGAGGCAATTCCTGAGGGGCAGCATATGTGTCATGGTGATGCATGAATGAAGCCTTTTGTAGTGGGACTTCGAAGTAATTTCTGTGTCCCTGCGTCATCTTGGGTGTGTGACAGTTACGTTAAGTTGGCAGCTATGGCACGGTTACAACCTACTGGACACCAATAAGTGGTTCCATCACGAAACTGTATCCGAATGACAGTGGCAGTATCATTGATATACACTAACAGAGTGACTCCAACTGTGTCAATGTGACATATTCGTTAGGGCGGCACTCATCTCATGGGGATGCAGTTCCTGAGGGGTAGCATTTGTGTCACGGTGAGGTGACTGCAGAAAAATTACTCACAACGCATGAGAGGTTCAATATATGAGACTGTAGCCGAATGGCGGCTATAGTATCATTGGTATTCACTACCAGAGTTGCTCCAAGTGCGTCAATGAGACATATGCAGTAGGGCGGCACTCGGCTGATGGGGACGCAATTCCTAAGGGACAGCATGTGTCTCATGGTGAGGTGTCTGCAGAAAGCCTTTCTTAGTGCCATGGTTAATCTGAGTGTGTGTTACAGTAAGCCGGCAGCTTTTCCACGGTTACAAGTTGCTGGTTACCTATAGGATGTTGCATTATGAAACTATAGCCAAATGGCAGCGACAGTATCATTGTATACACTACCAGAGTTGCTCCAAGTGCATCATTGAGACATATGTAGTAGGACGACACTCGACTGATGGAGTTGCGGTTTCTGAATGACGCAACTTTGTAATGGCGAGACGTCTGCAGAAAGGCTTTTGTAGTGCGATGACGAAGTAATTTCTGTGCCCCTGCGTCAGTCTGAGAGGATTCACACTCATAGCAGTACAAGTTGAGAAACACAACATAACAATTTTTTTTTACTTCTGACATTTCATCATTTTTTCACTTACAGTTGGCTGAATTTGTTGCTATAGGTACACTTTACGTCTTAAGTAAGAGAGATTGTTCGATGATTTGTGCGTAGTATGCAAACCATACTTAGAGGTGTATGAAACTGTAGAACTTATTTAATTTTTAAAAAATGAATGTGCTGTTACACCTTAAACTTTAGGTTTAGAAAAAAAAACTTCAATTTTATAGTAAATTATCTCAATTTTTACCACAGTTTTTAATAACTTTGAAAAATTCTCGAGTTTCATAGACCTGTTATATGTTTTGTATGCTGTCCAAAATTAATCGAAGAATCTCTCTTACATATGAAGAAAAGTGTACTTAGAGCAACAAATATAGTCAATAGTAAGTGAAAAAATGATGAAATTTCACATGTAAAAAATTTATTTTGTTATGTTTTTGAATTTCCACTGCAATGAGTATAAATCGTGAATGCTTCCTGCCCATGATGACAGAGTTAAATGAATTTATTTGCAAAGGTACAAACAGTGGAAATTAAAATGTCTTGCGGTGTCTCTCCTGCTCCAACTCGGCCCGTTCGGCTTCCTACCCCCGTGAAGTAACACTTTATTGTTTCCCAGCATTCGTGGTGCGTCGTCATTACACTTGTACGTGTGTAGTAGTTTGGTCTAGCCTTAGGTGACAATACAAGCATGAGAAGTGTAATCCCTGCACAGTAAAGCCCCGTTTTCCAACTGCTATCATTACGCGAGCGGACAATGTCCATGCTGAAATTTTCACTCTGCAGCGTAGTGTGCGCTGATATGAAACTTGCTGCTGAGTTAAAATTTCACTCTGGAAACATTCCCCAGACTGAGACTAAGCCATGTCTCTGCAACATCCTTTCTTCCGGGAGTGCTAGTCCTGCTAAGTTTCACAGGAGAACTTTGAGTTTGGAAGGTGATGTACTGGTGGAACTAACGCTGTGAGGACGTGTCGTGAGTCTTACTTGGGTAGCTCAGTTGGTACAGCACTTTGCCACGACAGGTGAAGGCCCTGAGTTCTAGTCTCGGTCTCGCAAACGGTTCTAATTTGCCACGAACTTTCATTACGGACTGTCACCATTAAGGCCAGTGCTGGAAGACGTAGATTCTGTGGTAGAAGAGTGTAACCATTGCGGATATTCATCGACGATTTGTGGCGGTCTGTGGAGAGTGTGCTCCGCCACCAAAAAGCGTTGCTTGCGTCACGACAACACTTTCCCAATGAAAGTCGGAAAAACCATGGCTGCCAAAGCCGAAATGGGGTTCGAGGTACTGCCACACCCGACGTATGTTCTGGACATTCCCCGCACACTACTACTATTCGCCTGTGAATAGCCGTAGCGTTCAGACTCTCCTTCCACAGAAACTAAGAAGATTACGTAATGACAGTAGTTGGTAATACGCAGCGATTATATTTCTATCGATTGTCCCGTAACCAACATTTAGATGAAAGTACTATACGATGTGTACTGGGTACGAGTGCAGATATTTTTATGTGGGGTACTGTAATATTTACACACATCAACATGTTGCTTGTTCTTCTCTGTATCCAACAGTCTACACACAAACGCGTCACAAACTTTATGACCTTGTGTTTTCTGCATGGCTGTACCTTGTCCTCGAAGTGAATGAGACCTCGCATTGTAGACTACCCGTTTTTCGTCCACGCATCCACCCTTTAAGGTGCTCCGGAACGCCCTATACTTGCAATGTTACAATAACGCTTACAAATTACATCTTTCCTCACAAAGTATTTGAGGTAGGAAGTTGAAGTTTTTACAGATTATTTATTGGAATATGGGCTACAACTTAACACAGGGATTTTACAAAATTTTAGTTCAGTTATTAAAGATGATTTTTTTTTCAATTGTAATGAAAATTCACAACACTTTTTTTGCAATGTTTTTTATATATTCAAAAATATACAGTTTTTTGGAAAAAGGCTGTGTTAAATTATTCAGAAGGTACTGTGTAACATTTACTGAAAGTTTGAAACAAATATGTTTGGAAGATCCTTAGAAAACATGTAATTAGTATGTGGAAATAAAAGTTTTGGGAATCGAGCGACAAAGATTGGATGAATTTTTTAGTGCATTCCAGGTCCATAGGATGGATTATCTTCATCCTCTGCAAACTCCTCCTCCAGCTTCCTCTTGTTCCTTCTCCTGTTTACTCTTGCTTGTATTTCTAGACTCTTTACAGCCCTGTCTGCAGCCCGAAGGCGTTCCTTGTCTAAAGCAAGCATCGCTCGTACCATGTTAGAACCCATCCTCATTCCCATATTTCTAAATACCTTGCACCTTACAATGTTGCATCATTGAAAGTCGCAACAGCATCATACACACCAAAGTGAAGTGTTTCTATTCCAACAAATACGGTCTTGGGGATTCTCGACCATATAACACTATTTACACTTTCATTGGGGTTTTGAGTTTTTCCGTGAATACACTTTTTCAACAGTTCAGGTGCTGCTAAGTCTCTGAAAATAGGTTTAGCCACAACACATATTTTATCTCACACCACTAAAATGTACCTGATGAACACAGACGTTAATAATAACACCATTTGACATCAGTTTAACAGCGCCACAGTGGGTCACGCCCATGTAGAACACATTTCAAAAAAAAAATTAAAAATAGTTGTAGTCTTCGGAATTGAATAAATTATATATCTATTAAAAGGTAATAGTCTGCAGATTCAGAAAACGCAAAAAAGTAAAAATTGAACTTTTCATGATTTTGAGCCTTTCCGGAGCCCCTTAAGACCTGACCTGCCTCCCAGGGGGAAAATAAACAATAAGCTCTGGCCGCAGATACTTGGAGGTGCTAACCAACATAAAAACATACTACCAATCCTAATAGCTATAATTGTTTGTCGAAGTAAATATTGATGTCATGTTGTTCACTGTACTGTCCTCAGTAACCAATAAAAATATCTACAGAGACAGCCGTTACACATTGTATAATGCAAATGTAATGATGAGTCAAAAGTAAAGTGTAAATCAATATTGAAGGTCCCTCGTATTCGGCTCTAAGAATTATATGTCCTCACCCCATCACTGAAGTACTTTGCAGGCATAATTTATGAGGCATCGTCTGTAAACAAAACAGTGTAAGTAGGCTGTTTAGGTTTTTTATTGATAACGCCACCACGTAGCGCTCTGTATGAAAATCACTGTCAGTGCTGTGTGCAGTCTGTGGCTGGTTTGTATTGTTGTTTGCTACTGTAGTGTTGGGCAGCTCGATGTAAACAGCGCGTAGCGCTGCGCAGTGTGAACCGCCAGCAGTGGTAGATGTAGGGAGAGAGATGGCGGGGTTTTGAGAGTGGATGATCTGGACGTGTGTCCATCACACAGAGTAAATTTGTAACACTGGATGTCAAGAACTGATATACACTCCTGGAAATGGAAAAAAGAACACATTGACACCGGTGTGTCAGACCCACCATACTTGCTCCGGACACTGCGAGAGGGCTGTACAAGCAATGATCACACGCACGGCACAGCGGACACACCAGGAACCGCGGTGTTGGCCGTCGAATGGCGCTAGCTGCGCAGCATTTGTGCACCGCCGCCGTCAGTGTCAGTCAGTTTGCCGTGGCATACGGAGCTCCATCGCAGTCTTTAACACTGGTAGCATGCCGCGACAGCGTGGACGTGAACCGTATGTGCAGTTGACGGACTTGAGCGAGGGCGTATAGTGGGCATGCGGGAGGCCGGGTGGACGTACCGCCGAATTGCTCAACACGTGAGGCGTGAGGTCTCCACAGTACATCGATGTTGTCGCCAGTGGTCGGCGGAAGGCGCACGTGCCCGTCGACCTGGGACCGGACCGCAGCGACGCACGGATGCACGCCAAGACCGTAGAATCCTACGCAGTGCCGTAGGGGACCGCACCGCCACTTCCCAGCAAATTAGGGACACTGTTGCTCCTGGGGTATCGGCGAGGACCATTCGCAACCGTCTCCATGAAGCTGGGCTACGGTCCCGCACACCGTTAGGCCGTCTTCCGCTCACGCCCCAACATCGTGCAGCCCGCCTCCAGTGGTGTCGCGACAGGCGTGAATGGAGGGACGAATGGAGACGTGTCGTCTTCAGCGATGAGAGTCGCTTCTGCCTTGGTGCCAATGATGGTCGTATGCGTGTTTGGCGCCGTGCAGGTGAGAGCGCCACAATCAGGACTGCATACGACCGAGGCACACAGGGCCAACACCCGGCATCATGGTGTGGGGAGCGATCTCCTACACTGGCCGTACACCACTGGTGATCGTCGAGGGGACACTGAATAGTGCACGGTACATCCAAACCGTCATCGAACCCATCGTTCTACCATTCCTAGACCGGCAAGGGAACTTGCTGTTCCAACAGGACACTGCACGTCCGCATGTATCCCGTGCCACCCAACGTGCTCTAGAAGGTGTAAGTCAACTACCCTGGCCAGCAAGATCTCCGGATCTGTCCCCCATTGAGCATGTTTGGGACTGGATGAAGCGTCGTCTCACGCGGTCTGCACGTCCAGCACGAACGCTGGTGCAACTGAGGCGCCAGGTGGAAATGGCATGGCAAGCCGTTCCACAGGACTACATCCAGCATCTCTACGATCGTCTCCATGGGAGAATAGCAGCCTGCATTGCTGCGAAAGGTGGATATACACTGTACTAGTGCCGACATTATGCATGCTCTGTTGCCTGTGTCTATGTGCCTGTGGTTCTGTCAGTGTGATCATGTGATGTATCTGACCCCAGGAATGTGTCAATAAAGTTTCCCCTTCCTGGGACAATGAATTCACGGTGTTCTTATTTCAAGTTCCAGGAGTGTATATATTATGACTATTGAACACTATTTAAGGTAAATTAGGCAAATACATTGTTTGTCCTCTATCAAAATCTCCCATTTGCTAACTATGCCTATCAGTAGTTAGTGTCTACAGTAGTTAGAATATTTTATTCAGCTGGCAGTATTGGCGCATGCTGTATTGCAGTAGTTTGAATAACGAATACTTTTGTGAGGTAAGTGATTCATGAAAGGTATAGGTTACTGTTTGTCAGGGCCATTCTTTTGTAGGGATTTTTGAAAGTCAGATTGCGTTGCGCTAAAAATATTTCGTGTCAGTTTAGTGTTGATCAGAATAAGTAAAGAGAGAAATGTCTGATTACGTTCAGTTCCGCTCAGCTGTTTGAAAAGCAAATAACGTAAGCGGTTTTCCAGCACATTAATTCATACATTTTTCTACGGGGACGTTTCAACAGGAGTAGAAAAATACAGGTTTGACACAGGACTCTTTAACCAGATCGAACTCGATTTTGAAAGTTTCACAATTTTCACTCAGCTAAATGGACTACAATATACAGACGGAAATGCTTCTCATGCTCATACAGACGCTGAGCTACAATTGCATGTAAACTATTTTAGTAGTATACATCCCTAGCTTCGCGTCACCATCAAAGTTCCGTAAACAAGGTTACTCGCGCAGTCGGCTGCTAGAATTGCCTTTGTGGCTTTCGGTCTCTTTAAGTTCAGCACACATCTGTAGAATCAAACAATGGAGAATCCAGGATGGAATGTAACTATGGCTCCAGCTGCCAAAGACTGTGGTCATATGTGTGGGAGTTGCGTTTGGTTGAATGTATGTGTGTGTGGGTGGGTGTATGTTGTTTGTTTTCTACACATTTTACTACAGTCTTTCTGTTATGCCTGTCTGCAATTCAGCATGTCCGCTATATGGTGAGTAGCAACTATCCTTTTCGCAGTATTGATATCTCTGTAAAACATGGACCAGTTCCTCTGTCTAGGAAGTATGTGATCATCTAAAGGATCATTGTAAAAGGACATGGAAAACAGAATATGTGCTGGCCACATTGCTTTTGTACTTATCACACATTGCTAGTACCTAAAGATCTGACGCTGTGCATCAAATTGAAGGGTATCAAGCAGTTGTTGTTTCTACCCTGCTCTATGGTAGCGAAACCAGGACGCATATCGCCGTGATGTTAAGAAACTAGAACACTTCAGTTTACGGAAGCTTAGCTGCATTAAAACCATGAAATGGAATTACTCATATTAGCCACAGCATTTCTTGAGAAGCCGAAAATATAAAACATAGAAGGCACCGTCTTTGATTAGCAAATAAGGTTAATTGGGCATCTACAGCGGATGAGAAGCGACAGACTTCGTCGACAAATTTTGCATGGAGAAGTGAGCACAGATACAAGTCCCCTTGATTCTCCTCTGAACTGCTATAAGAATTAATGGAAGTAGAACCTAAGAAATCTTACCAAGCTATCAGTTTAATAAGTCAAGGTTTCAAAATACTAACACGAATTCTTTACAGAAGATTGGAGAAATTGGTAGAAGCCGACCTTGGGGAAGATTACTATAGATTCCTGAGAAACGACTTCTCTTAGAAGATGAGTTACGGAAGGCAAAACTAAGTTTATTGCGTTGTCAGGGGTAGATTACGTGTTGACACGGTGTGAAATGACAGAGGCAGTTTCACCGGGCATTCGTGGCGGTTGACAGACCAGAGGAGTAATCGAACGCATCGCCTATCTCCTCGCCTTTTTTCACCGTATAACTAGCGACAGCTTGTAAACGCTTACCTCACACATCTGCTACAGGCAACAACCAGCAGAGAGGCCGCTCCTTCGCGTGCCGCACTATTCTAATCAAAGTCACAGAACGCCACTGTACCAGTTGATGGATTACTACCGGCAGTTATTTCTGTACTAAACGACCGTTGACGCTGGAATCTATACTGGGTTTCCCACTCATTACTGACGACATAACCTAATTCTATTTCACCTTTCCAATTTCAAATTTGTCTGTTACTAATGTAGGCGTATTTTGGATAATGGTGTTATGGGTTTCTAACTAGACTGTAAAACGGTCTGGCAGGTTAAACATTACGAGGTGCGGCTAGAAAAAAACCGGACTGATGCTGGAAAAAAACATTTATTTACAATTATTTACAATTTCATGTTATCTCCTTCAATGTACTCTCCTCCTCGGTCTCTACACCGCTCCATACGAATTTTCCAGTGTTCATAGCAATGCTGCAGATCATTTTCGGTAAGTCCATACATTACTTCCGTCGCTTTTTCTTTTACTGCTTCAACAGTCTCAAATCTAGTTCCTTTCAAAGCTGACTTGACTTTAGGGAAAAGAAAAAAGTAACAGGGGGCCAAATCAGGTGAGTAGGGTGGATGATCTAAGATGGGAATGTTGTGTTTTGCCAAAAACGTCTTCACTGACAACGCACTGTGAGCTAGGGCATTGTCTTGGTGAAGGATCCATGACTTTTTTCTCCACAAATCGTTCCGTTTTCTCCGTACTCGCTCACGTAGGGTAGCCAGGACGCTAATGTAGTAATGCTGATTCTCTGTTTGTCCCTCTGGTACCCAATCAATGTGCACAATCCCTTTGGTGTCAAAAAAAAAAACAATCATCATTGCCTTGAATTTCGATTTTGACATTCGTGCTTTTTTTTGTCGTGGAGAACCAGGAGTTTTCCAATGCATCGATTGGCGTTTAGTTTCGGGATCGTAAGTAAAAAACCACGATTCATCGCAAGTAATAACATTTTGTAAGAAGGTGGGATCACTTTCAATGTTTTCCAGGATGTCAGAACAAATCATTCTTCGGCGTTCCTTCTGTTCAATTGTGAGACACTTTGGAACCATTTTTGAACACACTTTGTTCATGTTGAAACTTTCATGAAGAATCTGCCTAACACTTTCCTTGTCAACTCCTGTTAACTCAGACACAGCTCTGATTGTTAAACGGCGATCTTGTCGAATAAGTTTACCGATTTTTTCAATGTTTGCATCAGTTTTTGCTGACAATGGTCTGCCAGTGCGAGTGTCATCACTGGTGTCTTCGCGGCCATCTTTAAATCGTTTAAACCACTCAAACACTTGTGTTCGCGATAAACAATCATCGCCGTACACTTGTTGTAACATTACAAACGTTTCACTTGCAGATTTTCCTAGTTTGAAACAAAATTTGATGTTAACACGCTGTTCTTTCTGTACACTCAACATTTTCCGACGCACAGACAAAACGTCAACTACTTAAAACAGACGCCACGGGCAGATTGAGTGCAGGAGGCAGATGAAACTCGAGCAGTAGGCGGAGCGAGAGTCAAGTGACAGGCCACGCGACTTTCAGCCTTATTGCATTCGTTTTATTGTTTCACCAGTACTAGTCCGGTTTTTTTCTAGCCACACCTCGTATGTAGTTATTTAACAGTGCCATTAACTGGGATGAGCGTATTTACACTGATACAGATAAAGAGGGGTAAAAGACAACCTGACCAAACTCTTGAGACAAGTATTTAATGAATTTCATCACTGAGCTCCGATAGCTTGAGTGGTCAGCGTGATGGAGTGCCGTCCTATGGGCCTGTGGGTGATTCCCGGCTGGGTCGGGGATTTTCTCTGCTCAGGGACTGGGTGTTGTGCTGTCTTCTTCATCATTTCCTCCCCATCAGGCGCGCAGGTCGCCGTCGAATGTAATAAGACCTGCACCAATGCAGGCGGACCTGCCCCGCAAAGGACCTCCCGGCCAATGACGCCAAACGCTCATTTCCATTTCCAACACTGGCTGGCAAAGGATAACGTCTGAATTAATGCCTCATAACAACCAAGGGTACTTATACAATCACACTGTGAGCATGACCAGCCGGTACTCACTACACTCTAATTACGACAACAAATAATGTTCCAAATTAATAAATTTTAGTGACCATTGATAGGCTACCGTAAAAACAGTAGTCATAGTTACATAATAATTCATTGAATACTTCATTAAACATAGGGTGCATACAAATTAGAAAATGAAACTAGGGCTCAAAGATCTTCCTCTTAACTCGATGAGCCGAATATTCTGTGTCTTTTGACCTTCCAACGTTTTCCATTGAAAGATAGGTGTCATGCAGTTTCATCACCCTCTTCACACAACCTACACATACAGGTTTCTTTTTCTGTACCTCTCTGGCGCAGGTGTCACAATTCCAACCATGATTTTAGTCTCTCTCCTGTTCAAACCCAGGATTACAGAACTTCTTTTGAAACATGGTTTGACAGCAACTTGCCATGTTTTTGTTTCTAGATCACGGTCTAGTATTCAACATACTGCCTTCTGATACAGTTTCATAATTTTAATTTAACCGTCACTTAAGACACGTTCAGCAGCTGGAATCGTTGTACCTCGCCTGGATAGCCTATCAGCTTGTTCATTGCCACTGATTTTTGAGTGATCATAGGCCAACAGCAGGTTTATCCTTTTGCTTTCCGCTAGTCTCACGAGGGCTTTGTGGCATTCTGAAACCATCTTTGATCTCATTACACTAGTTTATCCGGATTTCAGAGCTGCTTGGCTGCCTGATGTCACATCTCTTGTACCACCTACGAAAATTCTCCACCTCATATACCTTGACAGCTGATATTTCCACCTAGAATTCCATAAAATACCATACATCTTATAACACTGGTGTAAATCAGTCCATACTCTCGGAGTTTAGTCCCCAGTTTTTTCCACAAGGTCTTCTAGTGCTCGTAAGAATAGTATATTCCGTATGTCTAGAGCCAATGATAGTTTCGCATCCAGGGTTACCCCTAGATACTTGAGTATCTCATTTAGAGGTAGAATTTCATCGCAAGCCTTAAGATTCCAACATGTGAGCTGGATATCCTTGCTTGTAAATGGTAGCACAACTGTTTTCATAGGGCTGAGTCGTAGGGCCTGTTTCCTGCATCAGGTTTGTACAATGTTCAATGCACATTGTACCGTAGTCCTGACAGTATTAGCCAGTTTGCCAGATCTGACTATGGTTATTAAGTCGCCTGCTGCTCCTTGGCAAAAGAAGCCTCTTCTATTTATTTCAGTGAGTTAATTCTGTACTATGTTCCACATTAGTGAGAGCAAATTCCCTCATCACAGACACCCTCTCGTGCCGTTGATCACTATATTATCTCTCATCAGGCTGGTTTAAGCCATTCTTCTGCTCAAGATGGACTTAATCCACTTACAAATGATTGTCTCGTTGCCATGCCCTTCTACTGCTCTAACCATGGATTCATAGGTCGTATTGCAGAAAACTCCTTCGATATCAGGGAAGGTAGATAGAATCTGTATATCCTGGCTCATTGGCTTGGTTGATGAATTGGAAAATTGGTCGATGAATACTATAATACAAAAATTCAACAATAAAAACTAACCCAACAGAAGTTAATGAACAATGTTACAAGCCAGCTGTCATTACATCCTATGTTAAGAGGAAAATAAAGTTGGCAATGGAATTAGAATCAACAAATGTAAAGGAATTTTTGAAAAATATTATGTAGCTAATTGGTCAACAGGAATTTTTGAAACTGAATGTGTTATTCATTCTAATCCAATCACATATAAATTAAAGGTATTGGACAGAGAAGAAATAATAGCAAATTTTTATGAGTGTGAACTACAGAAGACAAAATATCCGGATATATATCTAGTTGCGAAAGTTTTAAGAAAGAAGATGATCAAGTATATATTAAATGGTTGGGATTGATAATTTACATAATAGGTTTGTTAGTAAGGACATCATTATTTTATAAAACATTTCTTACATCCTGAAAAGTTGATGTTCAGTATAACAATTATGTAAAGAAAAGCAGTTTCCTTAAAAATTAATATTTTGGTTCAATTCCTCTTCCATTTATTGTGCAATTTGATTGAGTTTGAACTATACTCTATTTATCATTTTTTCAAAATTTGGATGTGTATTTTCAGGTAGATATAATCGAGTACATAGCTTTCTTATTTGACATTTAATCACATAGTAACCATAGTCAGCAATGGCCTTGCCACAGTGGATACACCAGTTCCTGTCAGATCAGTGCAGTTAAACGCTGTTGGGTGTGGCCGGCACTAGGATGGGTGACCATCTGGGCCGCCATTTGCTGTTGCCTCATGATGCCGATTGAGGAGCTACTCGACCAAATAGTAGTGCCTCTGGTCAAAGAAAACTATCATAACGAATGGGAGAGCAGTGTGCTGACCACATGCCCCTCCTATCTGCATCCTCAGCTGAGGATGAATGGCGGTTGGATTGTCCCGATGGGCCAGTTGTGGCCTGAAGACGGAATGCTAACCATAGTCAAGTTAACTATCAAATAACCACAGAATAACAAGCATATTTCTCAAATTAGTATTTTCAGGTGGTGCAACAACATATGGTTGCATTTTCTTTCATCTTTTTATGTTATGAATTTCTTCTGTTCTTTTCTTCAGCTTACACATAGCTGTTTCTTTATCACTTTATAAACCCTAATTTGGTTCTCAAAAATTTTCAGTTGTTGCTTGCATTTTACACTACCCTTGGTTTCTAATGGATGGTAAAAATTATTCATAAAACCCTTGTTGAAATTGTTTGGCTAATCTCATTTCTGACTTTGTAATTAAGGAATATGGCCTGGTTCATTTATAAATATAGCATGAGGCTGCATGTGTGAAGAGACTATCAAATTATTACTCCCTTCTTCATTATAACTTTTTCTATATTTTTCTCTCATATGATATAAAATTGCTTTATTTTATTCTTAAATTCTAAAATTTCAACGAAATCCTTAGCTTTAAATAAGGATTGTTCGCTTTATCAGTTAGCAAACACATTGTTTCATTATTATGAACAATTCTGTTGTTATTCTGAAATATATTCATTAATGGTGCTTCTGATCTAGTGACAGTTTAAGTAGAGGCACTTGGAATTTTATCCATTTAACATAAAATAATTTATTTGATTCTTTACATTTAATAATAAGAATATTATATATATAGATGTATCATACAATAAGAATGAGAAAATTAGCTTTCATATTTTCTGTTTGTATGTTATCGTGATGATGATGTATTTGTATTCATAGATCAACTAACCTATAACAGTGTGAATTATTTATAGAATCTAAATGGAGAAGAAGTACATATGGTTTGTGAATACCTAAAAAACAGAATTAGAGTTTGTATTCCACCCTGTTCCCAAACAGCTTAACTAAAAATATCATTAGAGGATTTCAAGATAAATTATACTAGAGTTACACATCAACAAAGAAAAATTATCTGTTGATCTTATCAGAAAATTTCAAGACAATAAACTGGAATAAAATATCACAATGGTAACTGACTAAAAATTTCATATGAGAATTTCACATAAATTAGATTGGTCTTATATACTGAGGAAATGGAGAATTATATAGTAGAACTGAAAGATTACATTCTCTGGAAAATGTTTTAAACTATCAAAAATTGTCTGAATCATTCATACAAAAAATAATAACAAATGAAATATTATCTACCTCAGAAAAAAATTGTTCTATGTGTGTAACTGACGAAGATTTTCAGTTTCTAAGTACTAAGTGTACTCATTTTCCATAGAGAGTGTATTAATAAATGGTTAGCAGACACAGATGATTCTGCTTGTTCAGTGTGTAGAAATGATGATAAAAAATTTATACCTGATGAAGATTAATTATATCATTAATCAGTTGTTGTTATCTATAATTATCCAAAATATTGACATAATTATAATACCAAACAATTATTAAAATTTATATCATTCTTCGGTATAAATTCAAGGTATGTGGTTCACAGTTAACATTTTTTACAATTGGATGTCTATCTTTGAATCTCTACAATTGCCTTTGTAAACTTTTTTGTTGTGTTCTAATGGCATAATAGTTATTCCCTAAATTTTCATGAAATAATTTTGAAAGAAGAGAAGTTGACAAATTCTGAAAGAATATTTCAGAAACAAAATGAGGTAACAAAATATCTACTGAATCTATTTCTGTTTCTTTCTTGAACAATTTCTAAAGCAATATCAATTATAGCATTCAAATGTTCAATATATTCATCATTAATTTTGTTTATATTTTCCAATTGAGTTATTTGTCCTAAATGTCTGTCTTTAATTTTACATTCTCCATGTTTGCAAAATGATGCAAAAACTTCTTCATAAACCCAATCTTGAAAATCTTCTGGTAATGTCATTTTTTATTTCATTATTAATGGATACAGACCAGGTTCATAAATAAAATCTGTGTGTGGATACAAAACTAATCAATCATTACCCACCAATTTGTATTTGTCTTTGTATTTGTATTCCTTTTCTTAATTGTTCTCTGACTTGATCTGATACTGTCTGTCATGTATTTGTATATTCTAAAAGTTTAGACTTATATTTAGCTTTAAACCATGACTTTTCTTCTCATCAGTTATGATGAACACTCACTTATTACAATATGTAAGCTTATTCTTAATGAGGTTGATAACTCACTCCATTTCATAAGAATAATTTTGTTAGAAGTTTTCATAATTCAAATAATAAGTACTGGGTTCATTAATAAATTTCATATATAGGTAGCGCAAGTTCCTTACTGTTCTACTATTTTAATCACATCTTATAATATTTAAATTCTATAAAAATGTATTGAAATATACATAAAAAAACTAGAAAATTTTACTTTTCCGTAGTAACTTTTTCCCTATAAACAGAGGCCATTTAATCTGAACTGAATAGACATTGTAAAACTGAGAAGTCAACATCTAATTTTAGAGTACAAAAATATACAAAATTGGTTATAGGACAATTTGTAGACAATCTAAAATGAATAACAATAAGAATAAACAAGAGTAATGAATTCCTTGTTATGTGGAAGAAACATTTCAGTATATTGTTATAAAAATCACTTACAACAAGTTCCAGTTGTTAACTTCTGAAGATATTGTTGTCAATGAAAAATGATTAACGGCAGACTGTGATCAATAATACACAAAGAATGTGTTGTTTGTCAAAAGATTAAAGAAATTTAACTTGGCTACTAAAATCCATTTCTCTAAATTTACTCGAGAACATATCAAAAATAAGGATGTCCATTTTAAAAATCCATAATACAAATTTTGTACATTAAATTAGAAACTGAAATGGAGCAGTTCATGATTGGCCAACTTCGTGATTATTGTAGAAGAAACAATTTAGCTGGATATGGTAAATTAAATGAAACTGGTGTAATTGTATTCATTAGTAGCCATTGTGGTGGGAATTTTTGGAAACAATTACCTCTTTCTAAAATTAGAAATGATAATGAATTTTTTCGAAATAATGAAGTAACTACTGAAAGAAACATTTCCGTTTTCTAATGTTGTAGTTGAGAAATTAAGAAATAGGAGAACAGTTAAAGATTATCTCCTTGGTAAAGTACTCGCAAACAGACCACAGACTATAAATTTTCAGAATAATCTAAACTTGCTTGACCCAAACTTCTCCTCAAATACATCTCAGCAAAAAATTGTGAAAATAAAACATCACCAAGAAGTAAAGAAAACAAATTATTGTCTACTCCAGAAGACAACCATAATTAAGTAGTTCACTATAGAAATCGTATACAGTATTTGACTATAGGAATGAAAATAGTAACAACACACAAAGTTTTAAAATCTAATAAAACCAAATAATTAAGGGAATACATAGACTTGAACGCAGAACTGATAAATAATGTTTTTGAAATAGAGTTCTACAAATTGATGAGTAAATAACTATCTGAAAAAACAATGGAAAATATAAAAAAACGAGTAGAAGTAAAATTAGTTACAAATGGACAAAAATGTGATAAACTTGTAGCAAAGCCAAAATTTAAAGGGAGAAAAGCATTTGATGTTAATCTTGCTGCTATCCATAGGAATAAAACAAAAATTTCGTTGATTAAGTCACTTTACATCTGAATGAGTATGCTGGATTTATCTAAAGAACTTTGATTTTCACTGTACAGTTATGAAACCAAAATATTGTAAGAAACTTGAGTTCTATTATAAAGATACAGGTAGTTAGGTATACAATATTAGTAACATGTACAACACAAAGACTGAAGATTTCTACAATGATATGAAATAGATTAGTGATAAATTTGATACCAGTGACTATGCACCAGGTAATACATACAATATTCCCCAAGTAAACAAGAAAGATCTAGGAAAAATTAAAGATGAGTGTAATGGAAAATAATGGAAGAATTTTGTAGTCTGAGAAGAAAAATGTATGCTTATAGAGATGGTGACAAAATACACAAAAAATCGAAAGGTGCCAAAAAATGTGTTGTTAAAAATAAAACAAACGTACCAGATTAGAAAGTCTGTTTGTATAACAGTATGGAACACTACAGAAATATGAATTTAATAAGTGGTGTGAAGCATAAATTTAATCAGTTGAGGTAAATAACCACATGGTTTTTATGCATCATTATCAACAGTATAAAAAATAAAATATTAATATAATTTTGTCCGTATAAACAGAGGCTCTACTCAAAAAGCTCAACAATAACATTACTGGTTGTGAATATTTGAATACTAGACAAGGAGAGAAAATATGTTTGGAGGTGAATAAGCAGTTTAAAATGATTTTACCAGACAGATATTTGAAAAATTTTAGTGGCTAGTGTTTTCAGTTTTCTGAAGATGGTAGTAATAAATTAAGATACAAGGGAATGAAGAAATTTAAAAATAGTGAGAATGAATTTCATGACCTAGAATGTCTAATTTGAAATATTTTATTACTATTTAAAATTTTTTCAAAACTTTTTTTCTAATTCGCGTTAATCTGATGGGGGACGGTAATACCCCACAACATTCTAACACCAAAATGAATAAAATCTGAAATATTAATGGTGATAATATAGCACTGTAATCGATGCAAAGTAAAATGCTTCTTTTTTACCTTTGGTTTAATTTTAGGTAAATGTGAATAATTTTATTTTTCTGATAAGTTAACACTGCCCAAAATGACTGTTATGTCATATTTCACAGTCATCATACATACTCGCCCAAGTGAGCAAGAAATTAGGAATGGGATAGAGATAGAATTAATGGGTTCAGGCTAACTTGGCACAGTGACCCACAAAGCCTGAACCTACAAATTCCATGTATTGGGGAATGTGCACAGAGCAGTTTCCTGAAAGTGTAGTGCATTTTCTACGTCCCCAACAAGTTAGCGAAATGCTCTTTTAGATGATCTGCCTGGCTCATATTCCTGTTGATTTACATGGAACGGCTCCTTAGTTTGCCTCCTTTCCCTAATGTGCACATAACTAGTTTTTCTAATGTGTCTAAAAGAAAGCAAGGCAGACTGATCAGTCCCATCTTCTTGACCTGCTGGGGTAACCATAAACAGCCTACATAGGAATGAAGGGGCGAAATGTTGCCGCTGCCAAACGGATTTTTAAGAAATTCGGTCCTATACTTTCACAGATTCCTGGTTTTCCCTTCGATTACCTGTAATCCTCTGAGGAATTGTACCTCAGTTTATGTTCTCAGCCAGATTGAATGAGTGAAGTCAGTCATGAGGAGCAGATCCAGCATTTCATTCTCTGTCCTTGTATGCACACCACCCTCCTTCCTTAGAGAACCTGCTAAATTAGATGGTATTTTGTAGGAGATAAGCAATTTATCCTTCATACAGAGTATGGCAGTTTCCTATACACTGCTGGAAAAAAGTACTGCACTTTGAGAGGCGTGTCGATTTTTATCTGATGATGGCATATGTCACATGGAGAATAGTAGATGTATTGATAATGGTTTCAGCATCGTCCACCAACAGATATCGTAGTGGAATACCTACCAGAGCGCCATCTATGCCTACCCTTTAACAGGGAATGCTCAAAGCCAGATGGCTCGGTGTGATTGGAACGTGTGAAGCGAACAGGCAAGCATTCCATGGAGATGTACTCGTGATTCCTACAGCTAAATAAGTTGGTATGAAAGGGGTCAAACCGTGGCCCTCCGAGTGGCGGGATGGTCACGTCGGAGAACTACCACACAAGTTGTGTGTGCTGCTTCAGTTGTGCAATGGTGCTAGCATCAGTGGTCATGTGAACACTCTCACACCCATAGACCAGGTTCCTGACGTCCACAAACGACCGCCAGGATTGCTGTATTGTAAGGGCAGCAGTGGCAGATGGTGCAGCTACTGCAGCACAGATATGTGAGCTTTTGTGCCTCAATACGAATTGTGAACTGGTTAGCACAGATTATTTTAATCATCCCTTCCTCGGGGGGGAAAAAAAGAAAGAAATTGGAAGTTGCGTTTCAATGGTAATCCCAAAGCGGTTTCTATAAAAGTGTATTTTGTTTATAATAGTGTGTAACCAACACTACAAGTAAACAAAGGAGAATATTGCGTCTCTCAGATGAATGCAAAGAAGTGAATTTTATATGTGATGATTGCATTTACATGCAAAGGTAAATAAAGGAGACCTGTCACAACAGTATAGATCGATACATTATAAAATTTTATGTTTCACTTAATACAATGATACGTGGAATTTAAGAAATGAAAATTAAAGAAGTACAATAAATTGAAAAGATAATGAAACAGTTGGACTCTGATCATTGATAAACCATGAGGGTAATACTTGACAACCAAGCACCATTCGACATGTACAAAAATAAGTTAAGAAGTGAAATATCTCCTGCTTACATTTTTACAATAAAGTTAAATTTAGTTGGACTAATGAAGTTTACTGTTAAAAAACATGGTGCTAACACGTTTGGTGATTCAATGATTTTATTTATCGGTATTGCTCACATGCAGTTAAAAACATACAGGTATATAGCATTAGTATATGTATCTAACAAGACTACCAAACTATATATAAAACTAACTAAATGTCAGTAAGTTTCTAATCCATATAAGAGCTGTATCATCGCTTCAACTCCCCTGATAGGAATACAAGGGGCATTCATCTCGAATATGTTTGATTGTCTGGTTCAGAGCCCCACAGTCATAAAATGTAGCATACCATTTGTAAAGAAAGTATGCGCATCGTCCATTCCCAGAGCGAGCTGTGTTCGGTTTGATCCACAGTTTCTTGCCGAGTTCTGTGCCAGTAGTATCACAGTTATATTTTCTGAACCACTCACGCTCTTCAGGATTTCCAGATCGTTGACAGACCTGATCCCACAGGTCTCTTAGCCTTCCACTACCGGCAGCTAGCTGTTCTGCTTGCCGTAATGGTGGATTTCTTGAACGGAGCGTATTTCTTTGTAGACTTAGTCTGGCTTCTATGTATTCAATGACAAATAAGAACAGTTACACACCCCAAGAAAGATAAGCAAATACGGTTAGCAAATTTTTTAAGTCATGCAAGCAGGATGCCAAATTAATATACTACATAAGAAAACCATACATGATTATAAACCTAATTAACTAACCATAAAATAAAAAAAATGTTACTATATCAAAGTAAAATATTGACTCTTATCCCTTTTTGGAAGAAGTAAAGTAACTGAAAATACGGTTACACATGCATCATAAAAAGAAAATATTAAACACCTCACAGATACACAATTAAATCTTATTATTTCTTTTCGAGATTCTGAATTACAAAAAAAAGCAATGTTTGTTGTTGTGGCATTCAGTCCAGACACTGGATTGATGCAGCTCTCCATGCTACTCTATCCTGTGCAAGTTTCTTCATCTCCCAGTACCTACTGCAACCTACATCCTTCTGAATCTGCTTAGTGTATTCATCTCTTGGTCTCTCTCTACGATTTTTACCCTCCACGCTGCCCTCCAGTACTTGGTGATCCCTTGATGCCTCAGAACATGTCCTACCAACCGATCCCTTCTTCTAGTCACGTTGTGCCACAAATTTCTCATCTCCCTAATTCTAGTCAATACCTCCTCATTAGTTACGTAATCTATCCATCAAATCTTCAGCATTCTTTTGTAGTATTACATTTCGAAAACTTCTATTCTCTTCCTATCCAAACTTTTTATCGTCCATATTTCACATTCATACATGGTTACACTCCATACAAATACTTTCAAGAAACGACTTCCTAACACCTAAATCTGTACTCTATGTTAACAAATTTCTCTTCTTCAGAAACACTTTCCTTGACATTGCCAGTCTATGTTTTATACCCTCTCTACTTCGACCATCATCAGTTATTTTGCTGCCCAAATAGCAAAATTCCTTTACTACTTTAAGTGTCTCATTTCCTAATCTAATTCCCTCAGCATCGCCCGACTTAATTCGACTAGATTCCATTATCCTCGGTTTGCTTTTGTTGATGTTCATTTTATATTTGCGTTTCAAGACACAGTCCATTCCATTCAACTGCTCTTCCAGGCCCTTTGCTGTCTCTGACAGAATTAAAATGTCATCGGCGAACCTCAAAGTTTTTTTTTTCTTCTCCATGGATTATAACACCTATTCCGAATTTTTCTTTTGTTTCCTTCACTGCTTGCTCAATATACAGATTGAATAACATTGGGGATAGGCTACAAACATGTCTCACTCCCTTCCCAACCACTGCTTCCCTTTCATGTCCCTCGACTCTTATAACTGCCTTCTGACTACTCTACAAAATGTAAAAAGCCTTTCACTCCTTGTATTTCAACCCTTCCAACTTCAGAATTCGAAAGAGAGTATTCCAGTCAATATTTTCAAAAGCTTTCTCTAAGTCTACCTTTCCTTAATCTATCTTCTAAGGTGAGTCGTAGGGTCAGTATTGCCTCTCGTGTTCCAACATTTTTACGGAATCCAAACTGATCTTCCCTGAGGTCAGTTTCTACCAGTTTTTCCAATCGTCTGTAAAGAATTCGCGTTAGTATTTTGCAGCTGTGACTTATTAAACTGATAGTTCGGTAATTTTCACATCCGGCAACAGCTGCTTTCTTTGGGATTGGAATTATTACATACATCTTGCTCACCAGATGGTAGAGAATTGTCAGGTCTGGCTATCCCAAGGCTGTCAGTAGTTTTAATGAAATGTTGTCTACTCCTGGGGCCTTGTTTCGACTTAGGTCTTTCAGTGCTCTATCAAATTCTTCACGCAGTATCATATCTCCCATTTCATCTTCATCTACATCCTCTTCCATTTCAATAATATTGTCCTCAAGAACGTCGCACTTGTATAGTCCCTCTATATACTCCTTCCACCTTTCTGCTTTCCCTTCTTTGCTTAGAACTGGATTTCCATCTGAGCCCTTGGTATTCATACAAGTGGTTCTCATTTCTCTAAAGGTCTCATTAATTTTCCTGTAGGCAGTATCTATCTTACCCCTAGTGAGGTAAGCCTCTACATCCTTACATTTGTCCTCTAGCCATGCCTGCTTAGCCATTTTGCACTTCCTGTCGATCTCATTTTTGAGACGTTTGTATTCCTTTTTGCCTGCATCATTTACTGCATTTTTATATTTCCTCCTTTCATCAATTAAATTCAGTATTTCTTCTGTCACCTAAGGATTTGTACTAGCCCTCATATTTTTACCTACTTGATTTTCTGCTGCCTTCACCACTTCATCCCTCAAAGCCATCCATTCTTCTTCTACTGTATTTCTTTCCCCCATTCTTGTCAATTGTTCCTTTATGCTTTTCTGAAACTCTCTACAACCTCTGGTTCCTTCAGTATATCCAGGTCCCATCTCCTCAAATTCCCACCTTTTTGCAGTTTCTTCAGTTTTAATCTACAGTTCATAACCAATAGATTGTGGTCAGAGTCCACATATGTCCCGGGAAATGTCTTACAATTTACAACCTGGTTCCTAAATCTCTGTCATACCATTATGTAATTTATCTGACACCTTCCAGTATCTCCAGGCTTCTTCCATGTATACAACCTTCTTTTATGATTCTTGAACCAAGGGTTAGCTATGATTAAGTTATGCTCTGTACAAAATTCTACCAGGAGGCTTCCTCTTTCATTTCTTACTCCCAATATTCACCTACTACGTTTCCTTCTCTTCCTTTTGCTACTATCGAATTCCAGTCACCCATGACTATTAAATTTTCGTCTCCCTTCACTATCTGAATAATTTCTTTTATGTAATCATACATTTCATCAATCTTTTCGTCATCCGCAGAGCTAGTTGGCATATAAACTTCTACTAGTGTAGTAGGCGTGAGCTTCGTGTCTATCTTGGCCACAATATTGCGTTCACTATGCTGTTAGTAGTAGCTTACCCGCACGCCTATTTTCCTATTCATTATTAAACCTACTGCAGCATTTCCTCTATTTGATTTTGTATTTATAACCCTAGATTCACTTGACAAGAAGTCGTGTTCCCCCTGCCACCGAACTTCACTAATTCCCACTATATCTAACTCTAACCTATCCGTTCCCTTTTTAAATTTTCTAACCTACCTGCCTGATTAAGGGATCTGACATTCCACGCTCCGATCCGTAGAACGCCAGTCTTCTTTCTCCTGATAATGATGTCCTCTTGAGTAGTCCTCGCCCGGAGATCCGAATGGGAGACTAATTTATCTCCGAAATATTTCACTTAAGAGGACACCATCATCATTTAATCATACAGTAAAGCTGGATGCCCTCGGGAAAAATTACGGCCGTAGTTTCCCCTTGCTGTCAGCCGTTCGCAGTACCAGCACAGCAAGGCCGTTTTGGTTAGTGCTACAAGGCCAGATCAGTCAATCATCCGGACTGTTGCCCCTGCAACTACTGAAAAGACTGCTGCCCCTCTTCAGGAGCCACACGTTTGTCTGGCCTCTCAACAGATACCCCTCCGTTGAAGTTGTACCTACGGTACGGCTATCTGTATTGCTGAGGCACGCAAACCTCCCCACCAACGGCAAGTTCCATAATTCATGGGGCGACGGGGGGGGGGGGGGGGAGCAAAAGAAAAATAACCTAGGCATGATTATGTCTTCACCCAGCACAGTTCACACATTAGGAGCAGAGGGCATGTTGCAATGACTTTTGCGGAAGGGGGGAGGAACGGGCTTAAGTCTTATTGGTAAAAAATTGGGGAGGGTGACAAACGGTTGTTATTACAATCTGCACCGCCAATGTTCAACCTATTCCGCAATGACCACGATATTCATTCTTTCATAACGGTTCTACGACGTCTTCACTACATAGATTTGATTCTTGGACTAGAATGCTTCAGGGCATTCTGGCCTAAGCTGCCGGAGTTGACGGTCATGTAAACGCGAGACGCGCTTGCTTGTGTGTATGAATGCTTTGTGTTTCTCGTCTCCCGACGTAGGCTATGGCGGAAAGATTATGTGTAAGTGTCTTTTAATTGCGCCTCTCTTCAGCTGAACATGTCTTCTTTACATTACGTAGTAATCTATCTTTTCTTACATTGTTGATATTCCTACCTGGTGAACCTAGGTTTGAATTTGACGTAGCGTATTTTTAATTAGCAAAGTATGTCATACAGCCATAAAACGATAGGCGAGTGCCAGTGGTACCGAAACTTATTGCCTATCTGGCCGATACTAATAAAAAAATACTTGCGCCGCCGCTACTTGAACTCTCGTCTTAATATAGGAAAACAAAGCTGAAACTCTGCAGGCTCTTGCGTCTAGCTATAAACACATCCCGCCAATGTTACGGGATAAACTGACTTTTTGCTGTACCACTAACATTAAGGTCTGTAACCAATTGATTGGTGCCTGAATGCAAAAATACACAGCATCTGTTTCGTTTCTACATCATCAAAGCTATGTCCACAGCCAAAGACCAGCACTTACATCCAGAAACGCTGTGCCTCTCTGTGTCTTCTGTACGAGCCTACCACTTGAGATAATGTGTAATCAAAGTCGGACCCACTGCCGATTACCAGCAATCCTGCAATCAAACATTTCCCACCAACAAACTGAATAGTCATTGTACAGCAACCAAACAAATTCCTTAAAGAATTCGAGCACCAGTCTACCCCTAACGTAATTACGTAATTGACAAACTGTCAAATTTCCAATGCCTGCATAACATACCACAGGCGCGATGTTATTAGGGGAGTCTAACTAAGACCTAAATAGTTTAACCTCAACTGCTTTAAAAACCAGGTCATTGCCTGGTAGTCAAACTAACAAGTTGACTACCGCGACCTCGTCTTCAGAACCGACTGTCTACGGAGAAACGTACACTGACGGTCAAATGCGCTTTGGTTAATCTGACCTGAATGGCAGTTCTTCTAGTATGGTACTACTAATTGAAACCAAGCTAAAACCACGTGAAAACATTAAAATGAATCAGCTCTAATATCAATTTTAGAAAAAAATCCATTTTGATTTGGCAGCCTTCGGATTTTGTTCCAGCAGTCGGCTGCATCTCATTGTACACCACAATGCCTGGTTGGAACCACTAGACGGAATCTCCCTTTTATTCACGAGCTTCCTACAATAGTTTTGTACACAACGTATTGTAAAATAAGAACAGTACTTATCAATAATTACGCCTTATAAATATATACGGGGTGCATTCAGTAAGAAATGCCACACTTAATTTTTTTAAAACAAGTTTGATTTTACCTCTTCAGGCTTTCCCGTCGATCTAATGACATCTTGGGTTGTCGGGTGTTCTGCCGGATATCAGCGTCGTACTTGCACGATATTTCGGTCACGTAGCTCGAGACCTTCATCAGGTGCGACCTGAGACTGCTCCTCGAGTGGACCTGGTCCAGTATTTATGCCTATGGCCTTCCCCCTCCACCAACGGCTGCAGGCGCTTCCTCTGTGGTCCGCGCCCATTCCCTGCGACCTGTTGGAGCATTGCTGCTCCGTTTTCCGTCCGCTGCGGTTCTAGATGAAAGCCCCAGGAGCGGGTTTAGTGGGCGCGGACCGCAGAGGGAACACCTAGAACCGCAACGGACGGAAAACGGAGCAGCAATGCTCCAACAGGTCGCAGGGAATGGGCGCGGACCACAGAGGAAGCGCCTGCAGCCGTTGGTGGAGGGGGAAGGCCATAGGCATAAATACTGGACCAGGTCCACTCGAGGAGCAGTCTCAGGTCGCACCTGATGAAGGTCTCGAGCTACGTGACCGAAATATCGTGCAAGTACGACGCTGATATCCGGCAGAACACCCGACAACCCAAGATGTGAAGTTTGATTTTATTCGGGTTTCCAATACACCATATTATTCCCCACTCTTTTGCCTACAAAACCCTATTTTTTAACATAATCTCCGTTCAATGCGACGGCCTTACGCCAAATTTCTAGCTTAATAGGAGTTCCTGTATGCTCGCATTGTACCGCTCTATTGGTCGACGTCGAAGCCAACTTCTTGCTCCGTCATTTACGAACAGCCCAATGAAGGTTTATGAGCTGCTCTCGAGTGCACAGACTGGTTCGTCCTTAATAAGAATTTCATTTGGGTGCTGAGAAAACTACCTGAATTTCTTAGTGGACAAATACACGAAGCTTGCGGATGGAATTCGCAAATCCCACCGTTGAATGTCTTCCTTGCAGTAGGTGTCCAATATGAGTGTCATCAGTGATGCAGAAAATCCTTACAGGAATTCCGAAATCCTACCACTGAACATCTGCAAGTGGAAGTGTTACACTGGTGCAGGTGTTCAATATGGGCTCTATTTGTGACGTGGCAAGTCCTTACAGATGTACTTCGGCCAGTATCTCATCTTCTACTTTTCAAACTTCACAGAAGCTCTTCCACTGGCACGAAGTTTCATATCAGCGCAGACTCCACTGCACGTTGAAAATCCATTCTGCAAACGATCGTCCAGGATGTGGGTAAGCCGTATCTCGAAAACATACTTTCTTACAGGAGTGTTAGTACAGCTGTAAGGGTAAATCATGAATTGTGCTCTGGTAGCGCAATTGGTAGGGCACTTGCCCATGAAACGCAAAGGTCCCAGGTTTGAGTTCAGGTCTGGCACCCAGTTTTAACCTGGCGGGAAGTTTCATGTTGTTGTTGTGGTCTTCAGTCCTGAGACTGGTTTGATGCAGCTCTCCATGCTACTCTATCCTGTGCAAGCTTCTTCATGTCCCAATACGTTCTGCAGCCTACATCCTTCTGAATCTGTTTAGCGTATTCATCTCTTGGTCTCCCTCTACGATTTTTACCCTCCACGCTGCCCTCCAGTACTAAATTGGTGATCCCTTGATGCCTTTAGAACATGTCCAACCGATCCCTTCTTCTTGTCAAGTTGTGCCACAAACTCCTCTTCTCCCCAATCCTATTCAATACTTCCTCATTAGTTACGTGATCTACCCATCTAATTTTCAGCATTCTTCTGCAGCACCACATTTCAAAGGCTTCTACTCCCTTCTAGTCCAAACTATTTATCGTCCATCTTTCACTTCCATACATGGCTACACTCCATACAAATACTTTCAGAAACGACTTCCTGACATTTAAATCTATACTCGATGTTAACAAATTTCTCTTCTTCAGAAACGCTTTCCTTGCCATTACCAGTCTACATTTTATATCCTCTCTACATTGACCATCATCAGCTATTTTGCTCCCCAAGTAGCAAAACTCCTTTACTGCTTTATCTTATTTCCTAATCTAATTCCCTCAGCATCGCCCGACTTAATTGGACTACATTCCAATATTCTCGTTTTGCTTTTGTTGATGTTCCTCTTATATTCTCCCTTCAAGACACTGTCCATTCCGTTAACTGCTCTTCCAAGTCCTTTGCTGTCTCTGACAGAATTACAATGTCATCGGCGAACCTCAAAGTTTTTTTTTTTTCTTCTCCATGGATTTTAATACACTCCTGGAAATTGAAATAAGAACACCGTGAATTCATTGTCCCAGAAAGGGGAAACTTTATTGACACATTCCTGGGGTCAGATACATCACATGATCACACTGACAGAACCACAGGCACATAGACACAGGCAACAGAGCATGCACAATGTCGGCACTAGCACAGTGTATATCCACCTTTCGCAGCAATGCAGGCTGCTATTCTCCCATGGAGACGATCGTAGAGATGCTGGATGTAGTCCTGTGGAACGGCTTGCCATGCCATTTCCACCTGGCGCCTCAGTTGGACCAGCGTTCGTGCTGGACGTGCAGACCGCGTGAGATGACGCTTCATCCAGTCCCAAACATGCTCAATGGGGGACAGATCCGGAGATCTTGCTGGCCAGGGTAGTTGACTTACACCTTCTAGAGCACGTTGGGTGGCACGGGATACATGCGGACGTGCATTGCCCTGTTGGAACAGCAAGTTCCCTTGCCGGTCTAGGAATGGTAGAACGATGGGTTCGATGACGGTTTGGATGTACCGTGCACTATTCAGTGTCCCCTCGACGATCACCAGTGGTGTACGGCCAGTGTAGGAGATCGCTCCCCACACCATGAGGCCGGGTGTTGGCCCTGTGCGCCTCAGTCGTATGCAGTCCTGATTGTGGCGCTCACCTGCACGGCGCCAAACACGCATACGACCGTCATTGGCACCAAGGCAGAAGCGACTCTCATCGCTGAAGACGACACGTCTCCATTCGTCCCTCCATTCACGCCTGTCGCGACACCACTGGAGGCGGGCTGCACGATGTTGGGGCGTGAGCGGAAGACGGCCTAACGGTGTGCGGGACCGTAGCCCAGCTTCATGGAGACGGTTGCGAATGGTCCTCGCCGATACCCCAGGAGCAACAGTGTCCCTAATTTGCTGGGAAGTGGCGGTGCGGTCCCCTACGGCACTGCGTAGGATCCTACGGTCTTGGCGTGCATCCGTGCGTCGCTGCGGTCCGGTCCAAGGTCGACGGGCACGTGCACCTTCCGCCGACCACTGGCTACAACATCGATGTACTGTGGAGACCTCACGCCCCACGTGTTGAGCAATTCGGCGGTACGTCCACCCGGCCTCCCGCATGCCCACTATACGCCCTCGCTCAAAGTCCGTCAACTGCACATACGGTTCACGTCCACGCTGTCGCGGCATGCTACCAGTGTTAAAGACTGCGATGGAGCTCCGTATGCCACGGCAAACTGGCTGACACTGACGGCGGCGGTGCACAAATGCTGCGCAGCTAGCGCCATTCGACGGCCAACACCGCGGTTCCTGGTGTGTCCGCTGTGCCGTGCGTGTGATCATTGCTTGTACAGCCCTCTCGCAGTGTCCGGAGCAAGTATGGTGGGTCTGACACACCGGTGTCAATGTGTTCTTTTTTCCATTTCCAGGAGTGTACCTGCTCCGAATTTTTCTTTTGTTTCCTTCACTGCTTGCTCTATATACAGATTGAATAACATCGGGGAGAGGCTACAACCCTGTCTCACTCCCTTCGCAAGCACTGCTTCCCTTTCATGCCCCTCAACTCTTATAACTGCCATTAGGTTTCTATATAAATTGTAAATATCCTTTCGCTCCCTGTATTTTACCCCTGCCACCTTCAGAATTCGAAGGAGAGTATTCCAGTCAACATTGTCAAAAGCTTTCTCTAAGTCTACAAATGCTAGAAACGTAGGTTTGTCTTTCCTTAATCTAGCTTCTAAGATAAGTCGTAGGGTCAGTATTGCTTCTCGTGTTCCAATATTTCTACGGAATCCAAACTGATCTTCCCCGAGGTCGGCTTCTACCAGTTTTTCCATTCGTCTGTACAGAATAGTATTTTGCAGCCGTGACTTATTAAACTGACAGTTCGGTAATTTTCACATCTGTCAACGCCTGCTTTATTTGGGATTGGAATTATTATATTCTTCTTGAAGTCTGAGAGTATTTCGGTTGTCTCATAGATTTTGCTCACCAGATGGTAGAGTTTTGTCAGGACTGGCTCTCCCAACTCTGTCAGTAGTTCTAATGGAATGTTGTCTACTCCTGCTGGCCAGAGTGGCCGAGCGGTTCTAGGCGCTACAGTATGGAACCGCATGACCGCTACGGTCGCAGGTTCGAATCCTGCCTCGGGCATGGATGTTTATAATGTCCTTAGGTTAGTTAGGTTTAAGTATTTCTAAGTTCTTGGGGACTGATGACCTCAGACGTTAAGTCCAAGAGTGCTCAGAGCCATTTGAACCATTTTTTTGTCTACTCCTGGGGCTTTGTTTTGATGATGATGATGATGATGTTTGGTTTGTGGGGCGCTCAACAGCGTGGTTATCAGCGCCCGTACAATTACCCAATCTTTGCTCAGTCCAATTTCGCCACTTTCCTGGATGATGATGAAATGATGGGGACAACACAAACACCCAGTCATCTCGAGGCAGGTGAAAATCCCTGACCCCGCCGGGAATCGAACCCGGGACCCCGTGCTCGGGAAGCTAGAACGCTACCGCGAGACCACGAGCGGCGGACGCTTTGTTTTGACTTTGGTCTTTCAGTGCTCTATCAAATTCTTCACGCAGTATCATATCTCCCATTTCATTTTCATCTACATCCTCTTCCATTTCCATAATATCGTCCTCAAGAACATCGCCCTTGTATAGTCCCTCTATATACTTCTTCCACCTTTCCGCTTTCCCTTCTTTGCTTCGAACTGGGTTTCCATCTGAGCCCTTGATATTCATACAAGTTGTTCTCTTTTCTCCAAAGGTCTCTTTAATTTTCCTGTAGGCAGTATCTATCTTACCCCTAATGAGGTAAGCCTCTACATCCTTACATTTGTCCTCTAGCCATGCCTGCTTAGCCATTTTGCACTTCCTGTCGATCTCATTTTTGAGACGTTTGTATTCCTTTTTGCCTGCTTCATTTACTGCATTTTTTTATTTTCTCCTTTCATCAGTTAAATTCAGTATTTCTTCTGTCACCCAAGGATTTGTACTAGCCCTCATATTTTTACCTACTTGATCTTCTGCTGCCTTCACCACTTCATCCCTCAAAGCTATCCATTCTTCTTCTACTGTATTTCTTTCCTCCATTCTTGTCAATTGTTCCTTTATGCTCTTCCTGAAACTCTCTGCAACCTCTGGTTCCTTCAGTATATCCAGGTCCCATGTCCTCAAATTCCGACCTTTTTGCCGTTTCTTCAGTTTTAATCTACAGTTCATAACCAATAGATTGTGGTCATAGTCCACACCTGCCCCTGGAAATGTCTTACAATTTAAAATCTGGTTCCTAAATGTCTGTCTTACCATTATATAATCTACACTCCTGGAAATTGAAATAAGAACACCGTGAATTCATTGTCCCAGGAAGGGGAAACTTTATTGACACATTTCTGGGGTCAGATACATCACATGATCACACTGACAGAACCACAGGCACATAGACACAGGCAACAGAGCATGCACAATGTCGGCACTAGTACAGTGTATATCCACCTTTCGCAGCAATGCAGGCTGCTATTCTCCCATGGAGACGATCGTAGAGATGCTGGATGTAGTCCTGTGGAACGGCTTGCCATGCTATTTCCACCTGGCGCCTCAGTTGCACCAGCGTTCGTGCTGGACGTGCAGACCGCGTGAGACGACGCTTCATCCAGTCCCAAACATGCTCAATGGGGGACAGATCCGGAGATCTTGCTGGCCAGGGTAGTTGACTTACACCTTCTAGAGCACGTTGGGTGGCACGGGATACATGCGGACGTGCATTGTCCTGTTGGAACAGCAAGTTCCCTTGCCGGTCTAGGAATGGTAGAACGATGGGTTCGATGACGGTTTGGATGTACCGTGCACTATTCAGTGTCCCCTCGACGATCACCAGTGGTGTACGGCCAGTGTAGGAGATCGCTCCCCACACCATGATGCCGGGTGTTGGCCCTGTGTGCCTCGGTCGTATGCAGTCCTGATTGTGGCGCTCACCTGCACGGCGCCAAACACGCATACGACCATCATTGGCACCAAGGCAGAAGCGACTCTCATCGCTGAAGACGACACGTCTCCATTCGTCCCTCCATTCACGCCTGTCGCGACACCACTGGAGGCGGGCTGCACGATGGTGAGGCGTGAGCGGAAGACGGCCTAACGGTGTGCGGGACCGTAGCCCAGCTTCATGGAGACGGTTGCGAATGGTCCTCGCCGATACCCCAGGAGCAACAGTGTCCCTGATTTGCTGGGAAGTGGCGGTGCGGTCCCCTACGGCACTGCGTAGGATCCTACGGTCTTGGCGTGCATCCGTGCGTCGCTGCGGTCCGGTCCCAGGTCGACGGGCACGTGCACCTTCCGCCGACAACTGGCGACAACATCGATGTACTGTGGAGACCTCACGCCCCACGTGTTGAGCAATTCGGCGGTACGTCCACCCGGCCTCCCGCATGCCCACTATACGCCCTCGCTCAAAGTCCGTCAACTGTACATACGGTTCACGTCCACGCTGTCGCGGCATGCTACCAGTGTTAAAGACTGCGATGGAGCTCCGTATGCCACGGCAAACTGGCTGACACTGACGGCGGCGGTGCACAAATGCTGCGCAGCTAGCGCCATTCGACGGCCAACACCGCGGTTCCTGGTGTGTCCGCTGTGCCGTGCGTGTGATCATTGCTTGTACAGCCCTCTCGCAGTGTCCGGAGCAAGTATGGTGGGTCTGACACACCGGTGTCAATGTGTTCTTTTTTCCATTTCCAGGAGTGTATATCAGTTCTTGACATCCAGTCTTACAAATTTACTCTGTGTGATACATGTGAACATTCCGCTGCACAGTGATAATTCAAATAATTTACCTGTTTTACTTTAATGCTCTCTGAGTCGTCCCTTCTCTCTCTGTTTTCATCCTTGAACCAAGTGCTCATGATGCTGCTACGATAATGCAGCTCTTAATTTACACATAAGTAAGTAATTCAAAGAAGCAAAGATGCACACTGTTGTATCATGTATCAATACCTCCATACAGACGTCTTTATGTTAGCAAAGAAATTTCGAGTTTCTTCAGGCACCGGCATCAGACCTGCAGGATCGGCTGGACCCAATGGATCTCACTTGCTGAGCCAAGCCTCCATTGGCTCTATACCATGTTCGCCTTCTGCCGCCGCAATGTAGGACAGCCTGACACAGCGGCTCAGTCCACTCGAGCTCGGAGCCTCTTTGCTGTGGGATGATATGGAGATGCCCCCCACTCACGGCTCTGGCTCTATTGTTTGTACTTACGTAAAGAGAGCCTCATCCTTTTTTCACACTGACAACTGGACTTTATTTCTTGCTGCATTATTTGAAATGATTTTTCGTGAATTTGAGAAAATACCAGTGAATCTTCTGTTTACTCAGTTAACTTGTTCGCTAACTACTACTGTTCCTGTCCAACTTTCCTACGACGACACTTACTAGACGACTCTGTAGCCCAGCTGTTTTTAGCAATGTGTACCTACATCTACATCTATACAGATGCACCGTACGGTGCATGATAGAGGGTGCCCAGTACCACTACTAGTCTTTTCTGTTTCTATTCCACTTGCAAATAGGGCTAGGGAAAAACAAATGTCTCTACACCTCCGTATGAGCCCTAATTTCTTGTATCTCATCTCCGTGGTCTTATGAGCAATGTATGTTGGCGGTAGTAGAATCGTTCGGCAGTCAGCTTCAGATGCCAGTTCTCAAAAATTTTCTCAACAGTATTTCTCGAAAAGAACGTTCCCTTCCTCCTGGGATTCCCATTTGAGTTCCTGAAGCTTCTCTGTAACACACTTAGGTGACGTTCTAACCTACCGACAGCAAATCGAGCAGCCCGCCTCGGAATTACTTCGATGTCTTCTTTCAGATCGACCTGGTACAGACCACAAATACTCGAGCGGCACTCAAGAATACGTCGCACCAGCGTCCTATATGCGGTCTGCTTTACAGGTGAACCAATCTTTCCTAAAATTCTCACAATACATCGAAGTCGACCATTCCCCTTCTCTCACAGTTCTCACATGCTCGTTTCAACCCATATCGTTTTGTAATGTTACGCCCAGATATTTAAACGACTTGACTGTGTCAAGCAGGACACTATTAATACTGTATCCGAACATTCTTACTATTCATTCGCATTAACTTAAACTACTGACCATTAAAATTGCTACACCGAGAAGAAATGCACATGATAAACGGGTATTCAATGGACAAATATATTTTACTAGAACTGACATGTGATTCCACTTTCACGCAATTTGGGTGCATAGACCCTGAGAAATCAGTACACAGAACAACCACCTCTGGCCGTAATAACGGCCTTGATAGCCTGGGCATTGAGTCAAACAGAGCTTGGATTGCGTGAACAGGTACAGCTGCCCATGCAGATTCAACACGATAGCACAGTTCATCCATAGTAGTGACTCGCGTATTGCGACGAGGCAGTTGTTCGGCCACCATTGACCAGACGTTTTCAATTGGTGAGAGATCTGGAGAATGTGCTGGCCAGGGCAGCAGTCGAACATTTTCTGTATCCAGTAAGGCCCGTACAGGACCTGCAACATGCGGTCGTGCATTATCCTGCTGAAATGTAGGGTTTTGCAAGGATCGAATGAAGGGTAGCGTCACGGGTCGTAACACATCTGAAATGTAACGTCCACTGTTGAAAGTGCCGTCAATGCTAACAACAGGTGACCGAAACGTGTAAGCAATGGCACCCCATACCATCACGCCGGGTGATACGCCAGTATGGCGAAGACGAATACACGCGTCCAATGTGCGTTCACCGCGATGTCGCCAAACACGGATGCGACCATCATGATGCTGTAAACAGAACCTGGATTCCGCCGAAAAAATGACGTTTTGTCATTCGTGCACCCAGGTTCGTCGTTGAGTACACCATCGGAAGCGCTCCTGACGGTGATGCTGCGTCAAGGGTAACCGCAGCCGTGGTCTCCGAGCTGACAGTCTATGCTGCTGCAAACAGCGTGGAACTGTTCGTGCAGACGGCTGTTGTCTTGCAAACATCCCCAATTGTTGATTCTGGGATCGAGGCGTGGCTGCACGATCCGTTACAGTCATGCGGATAACATGCCTGTCGTCTCGACTGCTAGTGGCCCAAGGCCGTTGGGATCCAGCAAAGCGTTCCTTATTACCCTCCTGAACCCACCGTTTCCATATTCTGCTAACAGTCATTGGATCTCAACCAGCGCGAGCAGCAGTGTCGCGATACGATAAACAGCAATCGCGATAGGCTACAATCTGATCTTTATCAAAGTCGGGAACGTGATGGTACGCATTTCTTCTCCTTTCACGAGTCATCACAACAGTGTTTCACCAGGCAACGCCGGTCAACTGCTGTTTGTGCATGACAAATCGGTTGGAAACGTTCCTCATGTCAGCACGTTGTAGGTGTCGCCACCGGCGCCAACCTTGTGTGAATGCTCTGAAAAGATAATCGATTGCATATCACAGCATCTTCTTCCTGTCGATTAAATTTCACGTCTGTAGCACGTTATCTTCGTGGTATAGCATTTTTAATGGCCAGTAGTGTATATTTTTCAACCAATTGAAGTTTTGTGTAAGTCGTCTTGTATCTTGCTACAGCCACTCAGTTTCGACACCTAATCATACACCACCGCATAACGAGCAAAGAACCGCAGATTGCTGCCCACTCTGTCCACCAAATCGTTTATGTGTGTAGAGAACAATAGTGGTCCTATCACATGATGACGTACACAACATATGCGTCGCTCCATTGTAAACCAAAACTGTAAAAGTGCGTCACCTCACGCACTACGATTCTGTGGTGTCACCGCCAGACACCACACTTGCTAGGTGGTAGCCTTTAAATCGGCCGCGGTCCGCTAGTATACGTCGGACCCGCGTGTCGCCACTGTCAGTGATTGCAGACCGAGCGCCGCCACACGGCAGGTCTATAGAGACGTCCTAGCACTCGCCCCAGTTGTACAGCCGACTTTGCTAGCGTAGCTACACTGACGAATACGCTCTCATTTGCCGAGACGATAGTTAGCTTAGCCTTCAGCTACGTCATTTGCTACGACCTAGCAGGGCACCAGTATCATTTAATATTTATCTATGGATGCCTGTACCGTCAGACCGATGTTCTCCAATTGTGGATTAAAGTTAAGTATTCCAAGAGCTTCGTACTTTATTTATTAGACTCAACTCCTTCAACTGTTCCAGACCTCACGCCAGTCTGCGTGAGCTTAAACGCGTGCCTTTCGGCCTCCTCTAACAACACGGTGTTGGCTCTTCTGCCAACACATCAGATTCAAAACTTGCAGAGATGTTACTTTCACAGACGTGTGTCTATTTTCCATACATCCTGTAATTTTCGCTCAGTCGTCTTCTGAGATTCCGGAGGTATGAATAGTTGCGCGGCCACGTGGTTAGAGGCCCCTTCCGCCGGAGGTTCGAGTCCTCCTTCGGGCATGGATATGTGTGTTGTTCTTAGTGTAAGTTATTTTAAGTAGTGTGTAAGTCTAGGGACCGGCGACCTCAACAGTTTGGTCTCTTAGGGATTCCCTCACATTTGAACATTTTTGAACTTACGAATATCCCACACTGCATCGTAATGCGTGTAAGGTGGTGGAGGGGAACTCGAATGGTTGTTGACCGGCGTATCTCGTCCAGTAGCCGCGGCAGTGTCCCGGACTGCGCGACACGACGCTCAGCTCCGCCCAGAGGCCTGTAAACAAGGCGCGCACCGCCACCAGGACACTGTGCAGGCGCTGCGGAGAGGGACCGACCGTAACGACCGCCTCGGCGCCGGGCGCCCGCTGCCTGCTGCGGCCGGCGCTGATTGTGATTGATGGCTCGCCGTGGAATGTTTTGTTGGCGGCGGCCGCCTGAGTGACGTGTAATTTCCTGCGCCGCTCAGCCGCGCTGCAGCGAGCACCGGCTCCGTCCGCAGGCGCCGCCGCCAACAAGTAGCCGTCGTCTTACAGCGTACAGTGGCAACGACAACGGTCGTCAGACGCCGTCGTCAGAGGTAGCCCGATAACATCGACCGACAGCTCGGGCATTGTGTATCCGATGTGGTCGTCGGTTTTTCGCGGTGTCAAGAAGGTTAATTTAGCTTAAAACTGTGTGCCGAACCGAGACTCGAAATCGGGACCTTTGCCTTTCGCGGGCAAGTGTTCTACCAACTGAGCTACCCAAACACGACACACGCCCCGTCCTCATTGCTTTAATCCCGCCAGTACCTCGTCTCTTACCTTCCAGACGAGGTACTCGCGAGATTAAAGCAGTGAGGACGGGTCGTGAGTCGTGCTTGGGTAGCTCAGTTGGTACATCACTTGCCCGCAAAAGGCGAAGGTCCTAAGTTTGAGTCTCGGTCCGGCACACAGTTTTAATCTGCCAGGAAGTTTCATTTCAGCGCACACTCCGCTGCAGAGCGAAAATTTAATTCTAGAAACATCCCCCAGGCTGTGGCTAAGCCATATCTCCGCAATATCCTTTCTTCCAGGAGTGCTAGTTCTGCAAGGTTCGGAGGAGAACATCTGTGAAGTTTGGAAGGTAGGAGGCGGGGTACTGGCGGGATTAAAGCAGTGAGGACGGGGTGTGAGTCGAGCTTGGGTAGCTCAGTTGGTAGAGCACTTGCCCGCGAAAGGCAAAGGTCCCAAATTTGAGTCTCGCTCAGGCACACAGTTTTAATCTGCCAGGAAGTCCCATATTAGCGTACACTCCGCTGTAGAGTGAAAATTTCATTCTAGGTTAGTTTAGGTTACGTTGGAATTTATACTACTAGGTAGACACATAGAGAGCGACAATTATTTAACTACACTACTGGCCATTAAAACTGCTACACCACGAAGAAGACGTGCTACAGACGCGAAATTTAACCGACAGGAAAAAGATGCTGTAATATGCAAATGATTAGCTTTTCAGAGCATTCACACAAGGCTGGCGCGACGGTGGCAACACCTACAACGTGCTGACATGAGGAAAGTTTCCGACCGATTTCTCATACACAAATAGCAGTTGACCGGCTTTGCCTGGTGAAACGTTGTTGTGATGCCCCTTGTAAGGAGGAAAAGTGCGTACCATCACGTTTCCGACTTTGATAAAGGTCGGATTGTAGCCTATCGCGATTGCGTTTTATCGTATCGCGACATTGCTGCTCGCGTTGGTCGAGATCCAGTGACTCTTAGTAGCATATAGAACCGGTGGGTTTAGGAGGGTAATACGGAACGCCGTGCTGGATCCCAACGCCCTCGTATCACTAGCAGTCGAGATGACAGGCATCTTATCTGCATGGCTGTAACGGATCGTGTAGCCACGTCTCGATCCCTGAGTCAACAGATGGGGACGTTTGCAAGACAACAACCATCTGCACGAACAGTTCCAAGACGTTTGCAGCACCATGGACTATCAGCTCGGAGACCATGGCTGCGGTTACCCTTGACGCTGCATTACAGACAGGAGCGCCTGCGATGGTGTACTCAACGACGGACGTGGGTGCACGAATGACAAAACGTTATTTTTTCGGATGAATCCAGGTTCTGTTTACAGCATCATGATAGTCGCATCCGTGTTTGGCGACATCGTGGTGAACGCACATTGGAAGCGTGTATTCGTCATCGCCATACTGGTGTATCACCCGGCGTGATGGTATGGGGTGCCATTGGTTACACGACTCGGTCACCTCTTGTTCGCACTGACGGCACTTTGAACGATGGACGTTACATTTCATATGTGTTACGACCCATGGCTCTACCCTTCATTCGATCCCTGCGAAACCCTACATTTCAGCAGGATAATGCACGACCGCATGTTGCAGGTAGTGTACGGGCCTTTCTGGATACAGAAAATGTTCGACTGCTGCCCTGGCCAGCACCTATTGAAAACGTCTGGTCAATGGTGGCCGAGCAGCTGGCTCGTCACAATACGCCAGTCACTACTCTTGATGAACTGTGGTATCGTGTTGAAGCTGCATGGGCAGCTGTACCTGTACACGCCATCCAAGCTCTGTTTGACTCAATGCCCAGGCGTATCAAGGCCGTTATTACGGCCACAGATTGTTGTTTTGAGTACTGATTTCTCAGTATTTATGCACCCAAATTGCGTGAAAATGTAATCACATGTCAGTTCTAGTATGATATATTTGTCCAATGAATACCCGTTTATCATGTGCGTTTCTTCTTGGTGTAGCAATTTTAATGGCCAGTAGTGTGTGTGAAATAGAATAGTCTTAACTTCTGAACGGTTTGCGTTAGGACGCTCAATCTGCAAGATGGCTGCGGGTCACGATACAATATGTGATCTAAAGTATCCAGACATCCCAGAAACAAACGTTTTTTATGTTAGGTACATTGTGCTGCCACCTACTACCAGGTACTCCATATCAGCGACTTCGGTGGTCATTAGACATAGTGAGAGAGCAGGATGGGGCGCTCGGCGTAACTCACGGAACATCCTTAGGTCCACTGTTTCCGATGTGATAGCGAAGTGGAAACATGAAGGCACACGTACAGCACAAAAGCGTACAGACCGACCTCGTCTGTTGACTGACAGAGACTGCCGACAGTTGAAGAGGGTCGTAATGTGTAATAGGCAGACATCTATCCAGACCATCACACAGGAATTCCAAGCTGCACCAGGATCCACCGCAAGTACTATGACAGTTAGGCGGGAGGTGAGAAAACTTGGATTTTATGGTCGAGCGGTTGCTCATAAGCCAAACATCACGCCGGTAAATGCGAAACGTCGCCTTGGTTGGTGTAAGGAGTGTAAATATTGGACAATTTAACAGTGGAAACACGTTGTGTGGAGTAACGAATCACGGTTAACAATCTGGCGATCCGATGGCAAGGCCGGCCGATGTGGCCGAGCGGTTCTAGACACTACAGTCTGCAGCCGCGCGACCGCTACGGTCGCAGATTCGAATCCTACCTCGGGCATGGATCTGTGTGATGTCCTTAGGTTAGTTAGGTTTAAGTAGTTCTAAGTTCTAGGGGACTGATGACCTCAGAAATTAAGTCCCATAGTGCTCAGAGCCATTTGAACCATTTTTTTTCCGAAGGCAGGGTATGGGTACGGTGAATGCCCGGTGAATGTCATCTGCCAGCGTGTGTAGTGTCAACAGTAAAATTCCGGGTCGATGGTGTTATAATGTGGTCATGTTTGCACAGGCCTACATTGATGTTTTAAGAACCCTCTTGTTTCCCACTGTTGAAGAGCACTTCGGGAATGGCTATTGCGTCTTTCAGCACGATCGATAACTTTTTCATAACGCACGGTCTGTGGCGAAGTGGTTATACGACAACAACATCCCTGCAATGGACTGGCCTACACAGAGTCCTGACCTGAATCCTATAGAACACCTTTGGAATGTTTTAGAACGCCGACTTCGTGCCAGGCCTCACCGACCGACATCGATACCTCTACTCAGCGCAGCATTCCGCGAAGCATGGGCTGCCGTTCTCCAAGAAACCTCCCAGAACCTGACTGAACGTATGCCAGTGAGAGTGGAAGCTGTCATCAAGGCTATGGGTCGGCCAACACCATACTGAATTCCAGCATTACCAATGGAGGGCGCCAGGAACTTGTAAATCGTCTTCAGCCAGGTGTCCGGATACTTTTGATCATATAGTGTAGGAATTAGTATGGTTTGGTTTAGCGATGAAGCCTACTTTCATTTCGACGGATTCGGCTGTAAGCCAAACAGGCGCAAGGGGGGGACTGAGAATACGTATTTCGTATTCGGGATATCTCTTCACTATCAGCGGATGATTGACAGTATACAGCAATAACCTCAAAACGTTGCTGAGCTGGAAACTACCATTCACGAGGTCATCGACAGCATCGATGTTCTACACTGTGTCTGGTAATACAGAATTTCGGTATTAGTATGGTGTGCAATGTCATGGAATAATCGGTGCGATATTCCTTGATGGCACGGTGACTAACGAACGTATGTGAAGATTCTGGAACATTATCCAAAGCGACCCTGATTTCTACAAGATGGGGTGCATGCAAAACGGAGCTCAACCCCATCGAAGTAGGAGAGTGTTTAATGTTCTGGAGGAGCACTTTGGGGACCGCATTCTGGCTGTGGGTTACCCAGAGGCCACTAACATGGGCCTCAATTGGCCACCGTTTTCTCCGTATCTGAACACATTTGACTCCTGTTTGTGGAGCTATATTAAAGACAAGGTGTACAGCAATAACTTCAATACATTGCTGAGCTGGAAACAATCATTCCCGAGGTCATCGACAGCATCGATGTTCGACACTGTATCGGGTAATACAGAATTTCGCTATTCGTCGACGCCCCATCGTTCCCAATGACGGCAGGCATATCTATCATGTCATAATCTAAATCAGAATATCTGTAGTGACGTTTACATGTTGAATGAAGTGTGTGCACGCCGTAGCTCGCAACTATTTCATGTCTTTTCATATAGTTCAGTAAATGTTAGCTTGTATGTTCGTAGTGTTTTTCCATAATTTAAAAAAAACACAAACAATAACACAATAACAGAGACTTTATTCAACAGTAATATATTCTCCTTCATTATTTACAACAGTCTGCCAATGCTGGGATAACTTTTCCGTTCCGTGCCTGTAGAATTCACATGCTTTGAACGCGAAGAACTCGTCGAGACATGTTCGGAGCGTATTTTCATCGGGAAAGGAAGTTCCTTGAAGGTTGTTCGATAGAGAGTGGGAAAGGTGAAAACCTGAGGACACAAGTTCAGGTGCATAACGTGGATGCGGAATGACTTCCCAACGCAACTCCTGTATAATGTCTTTTGTCTGCCTAGTAGAATGCGGGTGGGCGTTATCGTGGAAAAGCATCACTCCACGATGTTTTTCTGGTCGTTGTTTTAATCTGTGCCTGCAAGACAACTTGACAGTAAATGTCATCAGTGGTGGTTACCAAACTGACGCTGCTCCAGCATACATAACATTATCTTTTATGCATGTACGCAGGTCTTTGTACGCGTAGTTGCTGCTTTATTTCGACTCAACCATTCATTTATTTTCCTTGCTTTAGCATAAAGCATTTCCCGTCACCAGTAACAATACAGGATAGTGGTCAGTGTTGTTCACGATTCGATTGATGCACACATTGCCACCGCTAATTTTTGTAATTTCGTCTTAGAGAGTATGGCACCCATACATCCGACTTTTGACCCTTCTCCATTTCTTAGAAATGTCGCACAATGATGGAATGAACGCAGTTCATTATATTTGACAGTTATCGAGTATACTGACTCTGCTTATTGTGGATTAATGGGTTTAAAAGATCTTCACCAAACCTCGAGTCCCTTCCTATACGTGGAGAGTCACTAATGTAAAAAAGATCCTCCTTAAAACGAGAAACCCGTTTTCTTGCAGTCCTCTGTCCAGTGGCATTATCCCCATGCACGGCGCAAATGTTCCTGTCTGAATCAGCTACTGTTACCGCTCTACTGAACTCAAACATTTGACACTGCGTCCACAACTCCACTCACTGTCTCCAAATGACGAAATGACAAAATGTAAACTGAAATAGGAACAGTGAACTACAAATGAAAAATGATAATCGATTAATAAAATCATAGCAATACCAAGGTGCAAAAGAAAAACGTTACGAACTTAGCGACAACCTAACATGAAGTACATCAGATGAATTCGCAATTGCGGATAATGATTACCATCATATGTACGAGGGTCACTCCAAAAGAAATGCACACTATTTTTTTTTTTTAAATCCATCTTTTATTCTACGAGGGTAGTTCAATAAGTAATGCAACACATTTTTTTTCTCGGCCAATTTTGGTTGAAAAAACCGGAAATTTCTTGTGGAATATTTTCAAACATTCCCGCTTCGTCTCGTATAGTTTCATTGACTTCCGACAGGTGGCAGCGCTGTACGGAGCTATTAAAATGGCGTCTGTAACGGATGTGCGTTGCAAACAACGGGCAGTGATCGAGTTTCTTTTGGCGGAAAACCAGGGCATCTCAGATATTCATAGGCGCTTGCAGAATGTCTACGGTGATCTGGCAGTGGACAAAAGCACGGTGAGTCGTTGGGCAAAGCGTGTGTCATCATCGCCGCAAGGTCAAGCAAGACTGTCTGATCTCCCGCGTGCGGGCCGGCCGTGCACAGCTGTGACTCCTGCAATGGCGGAGCGTGCGAACACACTCGTTCGAGATGATCGACGGATCACCATCAAACAACTCAGTGCTCAACTTGACATCTCTGTTGGTAGTGCTGTCACAATTGTTCACCAGTTGGGATATTCAAAGGTTTGTTCCCGCTGGGTCCCTCGTTGTCTAACCGAACACCATAAAGAGCAAAGGAGAACCATCTGTGCGGAATTGCATGCTCGTCATGTGGCTGAGGGTGACAATTTCTTGTCAAAGATTGTTACAGGCGATGAAACATAGGTTCATCACTTCGAACCTGAAACAAAACGGCAATCAATGGAGTGGCGCCACACCCACTCCCCTACCAAGAAAAAGTTTAAAGCAATACCCTCAGCCGGTAAAGTCATGGTTACAGTCTTCTGGGACGCTGAAGTGGTTATTCTGTTCGATGTCCTTCCCCATGGTCAAACGATCAACTCTAAGTATATTGTGCTACTCTTCAGAAACTGAAGAAACGACTACAGCGTGTTCGTAGGCACAAAAATCTGAACGAACTTCTCCTTCTTCATGACAACGCAAGACCTCACACAAGTCTTCGCAGCCGAGAGGAGCTCACAAAACTTCAGTGGACTGTTCTTCCTCATGCACCCTACAGCCCCGATCTCGCACCGTCGGATTTCCATATGTTTGGCCCAATGAAGGACGCAATCCGTGGGAGGCACTACGCGGATGATGAAGAAGTTATTGATGCAGTACGACGTTGGCACCGACATCGACCAGTGGAATGGTACCGTGCAGGCATACAGGCCCTCATTTCAAGGTGGCGTAAGGCCGTAGCATTGAATGGAGATTACGTTGAAAAATAGTGTTGTGTAGCTAAAAGATTGGGGAATAACCTGGTGTATTTCAATGCTGAATAAAACAACCCCTGTTTCAGAAAAAAATGTGTTGCATTACTTATTGAACTGCCCTCGTACATGTTTGAAAGTTTTACGGTGTGTAGATACATCCTTTAGGAACAATATTTTCATTTCTCCACATAATTTCCATCCCTCTCAAATGCCTTACACCATCTTGGAACCAGCACGGTAAAATTGTGGACCAACCTGTTGGAGCCACTGTTTGGCAGCGTGCACAAGGAAGTCATCATCTTCAAACCTTGTTCCACGAAGAGAGTCTTTCAGTTTCCAAAAGAGATGATAGTCACATGGAGCCAGGTCAGGACTGTAAAATGGGTGATTCAGTGTTGTTCGTCCGAGTTTGTCATCGCTTCCATGGTTTTTTGACTGACATGTGGCCGTGTATTGTCGTGCAACAGCAAAACATCCTGCTTTTGTCGATATGGTCGAACACGACTCAGTCGAGTTTGAAATGTCTGCAGTGTCGTCACATATGTATCAGAATTTATAGTGGTTCCACTTGGAATGATGTCCACAAGCAAGAATTGAAAAACACCGTAGCCATAACTTTTCCAGTAGAAGGAGTGGTTTTGATTTTTTTTTCCTTGGGTGAATTAGTATGATGTCACTCCATTGATTGCCTCTTCATCTCTGGTGAAAAATGATGGAGTCATGTTTCAACACCTGACACAATTCTTCCGATAAGTTCATCTCCACCATTCTTGTACTCATCCAAAAGTTCGTAGCATACCGTTTTACTTTTTTCTTTGTGAGCCACTGTCAACATCCTGGGAACCCACTTGGCACAAACCTTTTTTAACGCCAACACTTTCAGTATTCTGCAAACACTTACTTCCCCTATCCCAACGTAGCGTGACAATTCGTTCACTGTGATGCGTCTGTCAGCAGTCACCAATTCGTTAACCCTCTGCACATTGTCTGGCGCGTGTGCAGTACGAGGCCTACCGCTGCGAGGACAATCCTCAATACTGCCGTGCTCGCTTTCATCACGTAACCTGCTTGCCCATCGACTAACTGTACTGCGATCGACAGCAGCGTCTCCATACACCTTTTTCAACCTCTTGTGGATGTTTCCCACTGTCTTGTTTTCACAGCACAGGAATTCTATGACAGCACGTTGCTTCTGACGAACGTCAAGTGTAGCAGCCATCTTGAAGACATGCTGTGACGGCGCCACTCACGGGAACAGGTTGAACTAAGTTTGGAAACAAGCGGGAAGGATGTATCTACACACTGTAAAACTTTCACACATGCAGATTGAAAACTGTATTTTTACAAAAATAGTGTGCATTTCTTTTGGACCCCGTGATGACTGGGTGTTGTGTGATGTCCTTAGGTTAGTTAGGTTTAAGTAGTTCTAAGTTCTAGGGGACTGATGACCACAGATGTTAAGTCCCATAGTGCTCAGAGCCATTTGAACCATTTGAATTTCTTTTGGAGTGAACCTCGTAGAATGGAATGACGATTAAAATTTGTGTAGGACCGGGACTCGAACCCCGATTTCCCGCCTATCGAGCGGTCGAGTTAGCAATTGGCTATCCGTGCACGACTCACAGCCCCACCCAAACTTCCATATGTTCAAAATGGTTCAAATGGCTCTGAGCACTATGCGACTTAACGTCTGAGGTCATCAGTCGCCTAGAACTTAGAACTAATTAAACCCAACTAACCTAAGGACAGCACACACATCCATGCCCGAGGCAGGATTCGAACCTGCGACCGTAGCGGTCGCTCGGCTCCAGACTGTAGCGCCCAGAACCGCACGGCCACTCCGGCCGGCCTTCCATATGTCATCAACCACACATCTACGGTCTGTACTCGCACATCCGTTATGTGTGTTCCCGTGCAGATCAGACGTTTTGCTTGATAGTCGCATGCCCGGTATCGGCAGATAAATACGATAGTGCAGTGCCGGTGTTATTCTGATGACAATACACTGCGGCGTTGCCAAACACATCAGATGAATTCCTGACTTCTCGCGATAACCGGGAAAACCGCGTTCGAGCCAGGGTCCGGTACAAATTTTCTTTATCCTCATTCCATTCTACAGCTGATGGTACCCATTATTCGCAATTGTGAATTCATCTGATGTGTTCAGTAACGGCTGTTGTCACTGCAGTGCATTTTCATCAAAATAACACCGGCACTGCAGTATCGTAACATGAATTACGTTAGATTTTGACCTTCAAGGTGGGAGGGATACCACGACGGCTCTGTACTTGGAGACGAGTGCGGCAATATAGTGCTTGCTGTTAAAAAGATATCCCGGGTTCGATTCCCGGCGGGGTCAGGGAATATTTCTGCCTCGTGATGGCTGGGTGTTGTGTGCTGTCCTTAGGTTAGTTAGGTTTAAGTAGTTCTAAGTTCTAGGGGACTGATGACCATAGATGTTAAGTCCCATAGTGCTCAGAGCCATTTTTTTGTTAACAAGATACCAGATGTATATAAATGAGCTGTCACTGTCTGGAAAAGATCGTGGCGAGTACTGTACACTCTGTCCTCAGTTACTGGGATTAACAGGCAAGCTTCAAGAAAACACGAGATGAGGGTTGTAACACCATGCCACCAAACATTTTTATAATCGATTGGCTTTCGGTACGTACCAATAAAGCCATCTTAACAGTAGAATGTCAATTTTAACGATTCGAATGTAAGGACGACACTACAGCTAGACCCTGAGCGGAGGTACACTCCGACCTGGCTCGGAATCGAAACCGGGTTCCTTTGATTAGCAATCTACCGCTCCGAACGCACAGATGTGGACCTGCTACAACAGTTAAAACGCTTTGACTTTCAGACCCCACTTGCCTTCTCCCACCACCGATTAACGTCGGAAAGGGCATACTCCTTTGAAGCTAACTTGCAGTATATGAAGTTATTCATATTTATACGGGCATATTACGTACGTTGTGGCTGATAATGAAAGCACCACTGAAGACAAACGAAGACGCGTTCACAGGATTCACGGGTCTGGAAAAAGCGTTCGATAGTGTCAAATGGTGTAAGGTGGTCAAAATTCTGCAAAAAATTAGTGCAGGCTATAGGGAATGATGCACAAGAACCAAGAGGGGACAAAAAATGGTTCAAATGGCTCTGAGCACTATGGGACTTAACATCTATGGTCATTAGTCCCCTAGAACTTAGAAATACTTAAACCTAACTAACCTAAGGACAGCACACAACACTCAGCCATCACGAGGCAGAGAAAATCCCTGACACCGCCGGGAATCGAACCCGGGAACCCGGGCGTGGGAAGCGAGAACGCTACCGCACGACCACGAGATGCGAGCCAAGAGGGGACAATTAAGAGTGGAAGATCAAGAACGAAGTGCTAGGATTAAAAAGAGTATAAGACAATTATGTACTCTTTCGGCCATATTCTCCAATCTACATGTCGAAGCAGCAACGACGGTAATTTAGGAAAAGTTGAAGAATGGCATTAAAAATTCGACGTGAAAGCATATCAATGATATGATTCGCTGATGACGTTGTTACACTCAGAGAAAGTGAAAAAGAGTTATAGAATGTGTTGAATGGAGTGAACAGTCCGATGTGTACAGAATATGGACTGAGAGTAAATCGGAGACAAGCGGAAGTAACGAGAAGTAGCAGGAATGAGAACAGCGAGAAACTTAACATCCGGACTGGTGATCACGATGTAGACGTCTTTACGGGACTCTGCTACTTAGGCAGCAAAATAACCTTCTCACTGAAATTATTTACTAAGTTACAATTTACACCTAAAATTTCCGATAATGATATTGTTTACTTGTGGTTTCCAATAAAACTCCGATTTCAGCCGATATATTCCGAAATATATTCTGATTATGAAATTTTTCATCTTCATGATGCCACAGACTAATTCTTTGACTGAATTTATCGGTTTCTCATTCTCCATGTGTCGTGTAGCGTCAGCTCACATGACCAAAGAAAACAAACTGGTTTGAATTTCACCGTCAGCGGCCGGCGTCGGTCATCGGTAATAATAATGTAGTGTGACTCGGGCCTCCCGTCGGGTATACCGTTCGCCGGGTGCAAGTCTTTCGATTTGACGCCACCAGCGACTTGCACGTCGATGGGGATGAAATGATGATGATTAGGATAACACAACACCCAGTCCCTGAGCGGAGAAAAATCTCCGACCCAGCCGGGAATCCAACCCGGGCCCTTAGGATTGACATTCTGTCGCGCTGACGACTCAGCTACCGGGGGCGGACGTCGGTCATTGGTAGAATCCATATATATCGGTACTGTTACGAGCTCAGCCTTGCAGTCGGTATCACACAGTTTGACGTCACTTTTAAGCGAAATCTCAGGCTATATGCAGTGGTCAAAAGACGACTGTGCAGTATTAATCCATTGTATGCGTCACTTAACACAACGTGTCAGTATTTCTCATTTCTCCACTAAATCTACAGAGCGTCCGAGAAGAGTCTGTACCACCAATTTGTATCTACAGGGTGTTTCAAAAATGACCGGTATATTTGAAACGGCAATAAAAACTAAACGAGCAGCGATAGAAATACACCGTTTGTTGCAATATGCTTGGGACAACAGTACATTTTCAGGCGGATAAACTTTCGAAATTACAGTAGTTACAATTTTCAACAACACATGGCGCTGCAAGTGATGTGAAAGATATAGAATACAACGCAGTCTGTTGGTGCGCCGTTCTGTACGTCGTCTTTCTGCTGTAAGCGTGTGCTGTTCACAACGTGCAAGTGTGCTGTAGACAACATGGTTTATTCCTTAGAACAGAGGATTTTTCTGGTGTTGGAATTCCACCGCCTAGAACACAGTGTTGTTGCAACAAGACGAAGTTTTCAACGGAGGTTTAATGTAACCAAAGGACCGAAAAGCGATACAATAAAGGATCTGTTTGAAAAATTTCAACGGACTGGGAACGTGACGGATGAACGTGCTGGAAAGGTAGGGCGACCGCGTACGGCAACCACAGAGGGCAACGCGCAGCTAGTGCAGCAGGTGATCCAACAGCAGCCTCGGGTTTCCGTTCGCCGTGTTGCAGCTGCGGTCCAAATGACGCCAACGTCCACGTATCGTCTCATGCGCCAGAGTTTACACCTCTATCCGTACAAAATTCAAACGCGGCAACCCCTCAGCGCCGCTACCATTGCTGCACAAGAGACATTCGCTAACGATATAGTGCACAGGATTGATGACGGCGATATGCATGTGGGCAGCATTTGGTTTACTGACGAAGCTTATTTTTACCTGGACGGCTTCGTCAATAAACAGAACTGGCGCATATGGGGAACCGAAAAGCCCCATGTTGCAGTCCCATCGTCCCTGCATCCTCAAAAAGTACTGGTCTGGGCCGCCATTTCTTCCAAAGGAATCATTGGCCCATTTTGCAGATCCGAAACGATTACTGCATCACGCTATGTGGACATTCTTCGTGAATTTGTGGCGGTACAAACTGCCTTAGATGACACTGCGAACACCTCGTGGTTTATGCAAGATGGTGCCCAGCCACATCGCACGGCCGACGTCTTTAATTTCCTGAATGAATATTTCGATGATCGTGTGATTGCTTTGGGCTATCCGAAACATACAGGAGGCGGTGTGGATTGGCCTTCCTATTCGCCAGACATGAACCCCTGTGACTTCTTTCTGTGGGGACACTTGAAAGACCAGGTGTACCGCCAGAATCCAGAAACCATTGAACAGCTGAAGCAGTACATCTCATCTGCATGTGAAGCTATTCCGCCAGACACGTTGTCAAAGGTTTCGGGTAATTTCATTCAGAGACTACGCCATATTATTGCTACGCATGGTGGATATGTGGAAAATATCGTACTATAGAGTTTCCCAGACCGCAGCGCCATCTGTTGTTGAAAATTGTAACTACTGTAATTTCTAAAGTTTGTCGCCTGAAAATGTACTGTTGTCCCAAGCATATTGCAACAAACAGTGTATTTCTATCGCTGCTCCTTTAGTTTTTATTGCCGTTTCAAATATACCGGTCATTTTTGAAACACCCTGTATGTATTAAATCAGGGACCTAGAAATGACGGAGAGGCTTCATCCTGCTGTAGCCCTCAGTGGTTCACCACAACAGGCCACAGCAGTCCACCCACCCCAGCGCCGCCCCACACTGAATCCAGGGATGTTGTACAGTTCGGCCCCCAGTGGACCCCTCCCTCCCTCCCTCAGGAACGTGTCATAACAGACGAGCACAACCCCAAATATTTGTGTGGTAGGATAATTATGATGTACGCGTACATGGAAACAGTGTTCGCGCATCAATCACCGACACAGAGTAACTGAGGTGGAATAAGATGAACCAGCCAGCATTCATAAAGGTACGTAGAAAACCGACTTAAAAACAATCCACAGGCTGTCTGGCACTCCGGACCTTGGCACTAATCCGCCGGGCGGATTTGTGCCAGGGATCGGCACGCCTTCCCGCCCGGGAAGCAGCACATTAGACTGCATGGATAGCTGGGCAGGCAGGAAGCAGTATGTTAATCATGTTTCAGAAAGCATCGCTCATTCGAAACTCAGCTTTCCCTTTTCTCAAATGATATATTGAGAACTATGGATGAAGGGCAACAGGCAGATTCCATATTTCTAGATTTCCGGAAAGCATTTGACTCAGTGCCCCATTGAAAGCTGTTAAGGAACGTACTAGCATATAGAATAAGTGTTGTATAGCTAGAGTAGGCCGAAATGCACGCGTTAAACTGAAGCAGGCGGGCGTGAGGTCTGAAACAGGATACGTAATGAATGCTATAAAGAAAAGTACGTAGCTTCTGGAATACTTAACTTTAATCCACATTTGTAGAACTTTGTTCTTGATGATACAGAAGTATTATAGCAACTGAATACGGCGCCTTGCTAGGTCGTAGCAACTGTAGCTGAAGGCTATGCTAACTATCGTCTCGGCAAATGAGAGCGTAATTCTCAGTGAACCATGGCTAGCAACGTCGGCTGTACAACTGGGGCAAGTGCTAGTACGTCTCACTAGACCTGCCGTGTGGTGGCGCTCGGTCTGCAATTACTGACAGTGGCGACACGCTGGTCCGTAGTATACTAGCGGACCGCGGCCGATTTAAAAGCTACCACCTAGCAAGTGTGGTGTCTGGCGGTGACACCACATTCCCCGCAAATCGGCGAACGGTTGTGTTATAAGGCTTCCGCCCGCCGTGGGGAGGATCCCATGTTGACGTATGCGACGAGGTGGGGAGCCTATCAACAGGCGAGGCTGTGCCACCCGCACCCGGCCATTCGGTCCGAGGGGAGCTAGGAAACTCCTGGAAACCTAGTCCAGGGTGCACGCCAACATGCGGTGTATGCGCCCGTAGATTGTCAGGAGGGGCCGAAGGCTCGACCTCCATTGAGTCGGAGCACCCGACTGGCGAAGACGACAGATGGTCCGGAGCGGGCAAGAGTTCCATGGCGGAGGACATCTGGGCACGGGAAGCGATCGGCAGCGCGTGACCCAGGGAAGCGCCCGGCGGTTGCAGCGACGCGTCCACTGCGGGCGGCGCCGGCGGCGGCGCGACGCCATGGGGCAAAATGGAAGGCAGTGTCGGTAACACCTGGGGATGAGGCGAGCCAGTAGATGGGTCCCCAGGGCGCTCACCGGACGGCACCGTCGCTGAAAGCAGACGGGGAGCGGCAGAGCCCGTGCGACGACAGAGGCGCAGCTGATTGAGATGCCGACGCACCTCACCCGAGGCCCCCAAAACCAGATACATCGCGCGGCCGAGGCAGCGAAGAATGCGCCCTGCGAGCCAACGCCGTGAACCGCGATAGTTGCGATAATATACAACGTCGCCAGGAGCAAAAGCAGGCGTCTGCCGCTGCACAGGAACCTGATGCGGCGGATGCAGCAAAGACATCAAGGTTCGATGAGGACGACCGTGCAACAACTCAGCCGGCGAGCGACCATCACGGGGCTGAGAGCGATACGAAGACAAGAAGAGCAACAACGCGTCCTCCCGAGAATGCGACTCTTTCAATTTCAACATCTGGGACTTGAAAGTCCGGACCAAACGTTCAGCGGCACCGTTTGACTGTGGCGAAAACGGCGCGGATGTCAGATGTTGAATACCATTGGCCTTGCAGAATGACTGAAATTCTGCGGACATGGATTGTGGGCCATTGTCGGAAACAATAGTCTGCGGAAGACCTTCAATGCAAAAGATAGCGGACAACGCTTGGATGGTGGCAGAAGACGTAGTGGAAGACATCTTGACAGCAAAAGGAAAATTACTGAAGGAATCGACCAGAACCAACCATCGAGCATTCCAGAATGGACCAGCGATTTAAAAGCTACCACCTAGCAAGTGTGGTGTCTGGCGGTGACACCACAGTAAGTTCACAGAAATGTGAGTGACTCGAAGACATCGTAAATAATACAACCCAGTATGCTGTCCTCCAGGGCGAGTGTTCATCAGAGACAAGAGTAGTGTCAGGTGTGCTCCAGGGAAGTGTGATAGGACAGTAGTTGTTCTCTATACACACTGTAGAGTATAAGACACTGGTACACCTGTCTGATATCGTGTAGGTCCCCCGTGAGCATGCACACATACTGCAACACAACGTTACATGGACTCTACTAATGTCTGAAGTACTGCTGGAGAGGACACCTTGAATCCTCTTCTTAACAGCACACTGCAAGGCATCCCAGATACGACCAATAATGTTCATGTCTGGGGAATTTGGTGGCCATCAGAAATGTTTAAACTCGGAACAGTGTTCCTGGAGCTACTCTGTAACAGTTCTGAACGTAAATCATTGTCGTGCATCGTGTATGGGCATAGGTAATGCAGTAACACATAATAATGCAAACTGCCGCATTGTAAATGATATAAAAGTATATAAGGAATGACGCTTGGAGGCTGGCTTGCAATTTGAGCTCTTGATATGCAAGGCCTTCTTTTTTACCCAAAGGTCTTTTTTATTTTCCTGTAGGCAGTAGTTCTGCTGCTGTAGCTGTGAAATTATCCTCCAGCTACTCCACCTTAGCCATTTTCCACTTTGTAACAATTTAACTTCTTAGACATCTGTATATTGGTATATTTTCTCCTATCGTCCATTACATTCAGTGTTGCCTATGTCATCCAAACATTTCTGCTACAATTTCTTTTTTAACCTTTCCAATCCGCTTCTGCCTTCACTATCTCATCTTGCAAAGTTATCCCTTCTTCTTGTGTCGTATTCCTTTCTCCTGTTTCAGTCAATTGTTTCCTCATGCTCTCTCTGAAACGCTCAATAACTTCTGGTTTTTTCAATTTTTACAAGTGTAAGGTGGCGTAGTCTCCTGACCTTCATTTCTTACATATTCCGACCTCACCATCGTATTCTGTGTATCAAGACGTTTCATTGAAGACCAAACTCGATAGGGTAGAGTCAATTTTACATATTTCCTTTTAATCAATATGCAAATGTAATAAATAAATCGCAAGTGCGCACTGAGATTAAAAAGTCGAGGCTGGCATACACAAACATTCAAGACACGATGGCCACAGGAGCTTTTCTTCGGCGGAGGCAACCAGCCCACTGTGAAGTCCATAGGAGGGTGAGTTAGCACGCAGCTGCACCAGCCGACCAACTGCCCAGGGACCAAAACAATTTTTGCAAGAGAAAAGGGATAATGGCCTCCGTATTCACCTTGAAAGCAAAAACCCCAATATTGTTTGGGAGAGACCCAGCATACGCATTTTTTGATGGACCTAGTGCTCAGTTTGAGTTCTCACAGGTGGACAGTAAACACCTAACGCAGATGCTGTATATTTCCGGATTCGTCGGCTTAAACGGAGCGCCATTCTCCCGTTTGTAAGAGTAACGCTGATTGGCGAACATTTTCTGACGCTATGAGCCAGAGGAGTGACGGAAAGCCAGCGGATGATGTACCCTTTCGCTTTTGCGTGGTGAGGGTGGTTCTGGTGACGCTCTTGAAGCGGGAACACATAGCGGGAGCGAGTGCGCTAGTGCGTGTATGCAGAGAGTGAGGAACAAAGTCTCTACTCAGTACTGCACTGAGAGAGCACCACTGTTGCTAGCGAATGGGAGTGATACTCTATATTGAGTCGCTCGCGATTATAGGTTTGTTCACTGTGTTGGTCGCGACAATGTGTGGTGTGAACATAGACAGAGGATTAGTTAGCGCCTGTGAGCGAACATTGAGTGGCATCGCGGTGGGCTGGTTATCTGACCGGTGTAGCACGCCAATAGTTAGACTAGGGGCAGATAGGAGTCATTGACTTCATCAAGACGTAGTACGATTGGTGAAGGTCAACCCAGGTAGAAAGAGAGTTTTGTTATTTTTCAGCGGCGAACGACGCAGGCAGCAGTCGTCGCAGCTCATGGTATTGTGCGCTACAGCGTAGGTGAGCTCCATCTTTCCTCCATTAGAAATGACATACCTCATTCATGTTACTCCGTTACATTTCTCACGCGACAGCCTCGACCATACTTAGAAAAATTCAATCGGATAATTATTCAAGTTGAGTAAGAGCGGCTCTCAGTCATTCTGCCTAGTAAATAACATTCTTAAAGAAAAGAGCTTTCCCACACTTTTTATATAAATTTTATTAACAGGATCCCTATCCATAAGAGCTAACCTCTTATTCCGAAAAGAACCCGGAAAATTGTGCATCAGTTTATAGATAAAAGTTTCATTTGATTTTCTCAGATTTTGCAATAAATAATATTTTCCGTTCGTTTAATGTTTTTCTTACACTAACTAGCAACACTCCAGTACCCAAGTATCCCACTAGTTACGTAAGAAAACAGAGTATTTTTGTGTCTTTTCCTTACAGCGGAAGACTCCACAAGATATTTATTGCTGAAAGTTGTTCAGGCATTTCTTTTTGGTACGTTAGGAGCGTCTGTCTGACTTCTGTAGTTGTGTGGGGTTGAAATTGCTCCTTGCAGGAGCCAAAGGGTACTTGTCAGATCAATTCGTTGCACAACTCGTCAACATAACACCCACATAATTACACAAGTTACAACAATCTCCTGAATTTCTTACCTTTTCCCAGTTTCTTCAGCTATAATCTGGATATAATAAATTACTGTCAGAGTCGACATCTGTTCCTAGAGATGCTTACAGTTTAAAATCTGCTTTCGAATTTTCTGTCTTACCATTATATAACCATCAGGAACTATGTTTCGAAAGAATTGCTCAGCAGTGACTTTTCAGGCTTTCCCGACGGATATGTTGCAAATGCGCTTCTCGCACTTGCCAGTTATTTTGTGAAAGACCTTGAGGAAAAGGCACTGCATTTGGAAAGTCTCAAACCTTCCTGCTTCTGGCTGTATGTAGACGATACGTTTACGGTGTGTCCCCACGGAATAGAAATATTACCTTTGTTTCTGCGGCATCTGAACTCGCTCCAGGCGAATATACATTTCACATTGGAACTGGAAAAAGATACAATTTTACCGTCCTGGATGTCACGGTCAGAAGAAAAGCAAATGGTACACTGGGACGTAGTGCCTATCACAAACCACCTCACACGGAGCTATATTAGTAGGCCACAAGCTGTCATCACCTTGCACAACGCGGTAGTGTCTTACGCTCTTTTGTGCATAGAGCACATGTGGTCTCAGATTCCGACAGTCTGTGATGAGCTACAACAGGTAAGAACAGTATTCCAACAGAATCGCTATTCAGATCGTCAGATACGCCTTGCATTCCCTTCCAAGCAAATTCAGAGCAGGGTCTATTGGCACACAGTCAACTAGGATTTAGAAAGCATCTTTCTTGTGAAACACAACTAGCTCTTCACTCACACGAAGTGCAGAGTGCTATTGACAAGGGATTTTCGATTGATTAAGCATTTTTAGATTTCAAGCAGGCTTTCGACACTATACAATCGTCTTGCGTGAAATTGCTTATGGAATATCGCCTCAGTTACGTGACTGGATTCGTGATTTCCTGTAAAAGAGGTCACAGTTCGTAGAAACTGACAGAAAATCATCGAGCAAAATAGAAGTGAATTCGGGCGTTTCCTAAGATATTGTTATAGGCCCTCTGCTGTCCCTTTCCTTTATAAAGTATCTAAGACAAACTGACCAGCCGTCTTAGGTTGTTCGCAGATGATACTGTCTTTTATCGTATAGTAAAGTCATCAAGAGGCAAAAAAAATTTGTAAAACGATTTAGAAAAGGTATCCGTATGATGCGAAAATTGGAAATTGATCCTAAATAACGAAAAGTATGAAGTCATCCACATGAGTGCAGAAAGGAATCCACTAAACTCCACTTACGTGATAAAACAGTCAAATCTAAAGGCTGTAAAATTAACTAAATACATATTTAGAAATTAGTTACGAATAACTTAAATTGGAAAGAACACAGAAAATTTTGTGGGGAAGGCCAACCAAAGATTGCCCTTTATGGACAGGACACTTAGAAAATCTAACAGATATACTAAAGAGCCTTGTTAGCGCTCTTTCGTAGCCGCATTAGTCGCTTGATGAGAAGTCGGCGTGGTGAATGTAGCATTTAATCGCGACGAGATTTGTGAGTTGCATCGTCAGTATTAAGGAGCATGTGTTATAGTGAACTGGCAGTGTTTCATCGGAATCATGCTTATTGACGCCTTGGGGATGCTACATACTGGGACTGAAGCTGCAATATTCCCTTGGAGAGAAGTCGGTATGGATCCTGCAACACAGAATCGCGACGAGAGTTGTGTGTTGCATAGTCTATATTAGGGAGCGTAGGTTATGGTAAACTGGCAGTGGCGCATCAGAATCAAGCTTCTTGACCCCTAGGAGACGTCCAATATGGTGACCGTAGCCTAGTTATCCCCTTGGAGAGAAGTCGGCATTCTGTCCGTAGCATTCATTCACGGCTACATTTGTTTGTTTCTTCAACAATATTAGTGAGCGTGGATTGCAGTGAACAGGCAGTGGTGCCTCCGAATGAAGCTTCTTTACCCCTAGGAGACGTTCCATACCGTGAACGTAGCCGCGTTAGTTTCATCGAGAAATGTCGGCATGGAGCCTGTAGTATTCATCGCGACAAGATTGGTGTGTCCCTTCGTCAATATTAGGAAGAGTGGGAACAATAAACTGGCAGTGGTGCATCGGAATCAAGCCGTTTGACCCCGAAGACACGTTCCATACTGTGACCATAGTGACGTTAGTTGTTTGGCGAGATTTCGGCTGTAGTATTCAATCACGACGAGATTTGTGTATTGCATCGTCAACATTAGTGACGTGGGTTTCAGTATACTGGAGGTGCTGCATCGTAATCAAGCTTCTTGATCGCTAGGTGACGTTCCATACAGTTACCGTAGCCGCGTTAGTCGCTTGGAGAGATATCGTCATGGAGCCTGTAGTATTCAATCGTGATGACATTTGTGTGTTGCGACGTCAATATTACGGAATGTGGGTAACAGTTAACTGGTAGTGGTGCTTCGGAATCAAGCTTCTTGTCCCTTGGAGTCGTTCTATACGGTGACCAAAACTGCGTTAGTCGCTTGGAATGAAGTCAGAATGGAGAGTGTAGTGTTGAGTCGCGATGAGATTTGTTAATTGCGTCGTCAGTATTAGGGAGGGTGGGTTATAATATAGTAAACTGGAAGTGGTGCATCGGTATCAAGCTTCTTGGCCCCTAGGATACGTTCCATTTGGTTACTGTAGCAGCGTTAGTCGTTTGTAGAAAATTCTGCATTGAGCCTGTAGCATTCAATCACGACAAGATTTGTGTGTTGCATGCACAATATTAGGAAGCGGGGGTTACATTAAACTTGCAGTGGTGCATCGTAATCAAACTTTATTACACCTAGGAGACGTTGCAATGGTGACTGTAGCCGCGTTACTTGCTTGGAGAGAAGTTGGTATGGAACCTGTAGTATTCATTCACGAAAAGATTTGTGTGTTGCATTGTCAATGTGATCGTGCGAGGGCTATAATAAAATGGCAGCGTTGAATGGGAATCAAGCAGTTTGCCTCGCAGTAGAAATTTCGTACCGTGACCGTAGTAGCGTTACTGTCGGAGAGAGGACAACATGGATCCTGTAATATTTATTCGAGATGCTACTTGTTTTTTGCATCGTCAATGTTTGTGTGTGAGGGTTACAGTAAACTGGCAGCGGTGCATCAGAAACAAGCTACTTGACTTCTAGGAGATGTTCCATATGGTGAATGTATCCGAGATAGTCATGTGGGAAGAAGTCTGCATTGAGCCTGTAGTATTCAATCGTGATTTAATTTGTGTGTTGTTCAGTCAAGGTGAGGGTGGCAGGGTTACAGCAAACTGACAGTGGTGCATCGGAAACGACCTACTTGAATTCTAAAAGAAGTTCGGTTCGATGACCGTAGAACTGCCATGCTGAGAAGCCTGCGTGGAGCCCGTAGCACACAATCTCGACGAAATTTCTGTGTTGTATCTTCAGTGTAAGGGTGGTATGTTTACAGTGAACTCTCAGTGGTGTATCGGAAACAAGCTACTCGACTCGTAGGAGATGTTCCATACGGTGACTGTAGCCTCGTAGTCACTTATAGAGAAGTCTTCGTGGAGCCTGTACTACTTAATCCCGACGTAATTAGTGTGTTGCATAGTCGATGTTAGGGTACGAGAGTTATAGTAAACTGGCAATGGTGCATCGTAAACGACGTACTTGAATCCCAGGAGGTTTTCCGTACGGACACCTTGAAAGCATTTGCCGCCATGGATAGAAATTTGCATGGAGCCAGTAGTATGCAATCGCGTTGAAATTTGTGTGTTGCATCGTGTATGTGAGGGTGCGAGGGTTCCATTATACTGGCAGTTGCGCTTCGGAAACAAGTTACATGGCGCCCAGAATAGGTTCAATGTTGTGACCCTACTAACGTTATTCGGTTGGACAGAAGTCGGCATGTTAACCGGTAGTACTCAAGTTGTGTGTTGCATCGTCAGTGTGATGGTGCGAGGGCTACAGTAAAATGGCAGTGTTGAAACGGAATCGAGGAACTTCACTCCCAGGAGAAGTTACATACGGCGACTGTAGCAGCGTTAGTCCTTTGGTGAGCAGTAGGCGTGAAGCATGTAGCATTCTTTCACGACAAGATTTGTGTGTTGCATCGTCAATATGATGCTGCGAGGGTTACAGTAAACCGGCATTGGTGCTTCGGAAACAAGGTACTTGATGTTGTGGACTGGCAAGACAGCCAATCCACTAGGATGAAGCCGAAAGGCACGCGTTTAAGCTCACGCAGGCTGGCGTGAGCTCTGGAAATGTTTTACAGCATCAATAGAAACTGGTAATGGCGCCTTGCTAGGTCGTAGCAAATGACGTAGCTGAAGGCTATGCTAACTATCGTCTCGGCAAATGAGAGCGTAATTTGTCAGTGAACCATCGCTAGCAAAGTCGGCTGTACAACTGGGGCGAGTGCTAGGAAGACTCTCTAGACCTGCCGTGTGGCGGCGCTCGGTCTGCAATCACTGATAGTGGCGACACGTGGGTCCGACGTATACTAACGGACCGCGGACGATTTAAAGGCTGCCACCTAGCAAGTGTGGTGTCTGGCGGTGACACCACACTTGATTTCCAGGAAAAGTTCCAAACAGTAACCGTAGCTGCGTGGTTGCTTCGTGAGGAGTGTCATGGAGGCTGTAGAATTAAATCGAGACGAGAATTGTGTGTTGCATCGTCAATGAGATGGTGTGAGGGCTATAGTAAAATGGCAACGTTGAATGGGAATCAAGCAACTTGACTCCCAGGAGAAATTTCGTACGGTGACTGTAGTGGGATTAATGGCTTGGAGAGAGGCCGGCATGGATCCTGTAATACACTCCTGGAAATTGAAATAAGAACACCGTGAATTCATTGTCCCAGGAAGGGGAAACCTTATTGACACATTCCTGGGGTCAGATACATCACATGATCACACTGACAGAACCACAGGCACATAGACACAGGCAACAGAGCATGCACAATGTCGGCACTAGTACAGTGTATATCCACCTTTCGCAGCAATGCAGGCTGCTATTCTCCCATGGAGACGACCGTAGAGATGCTGAATGTAGACCTGTGGAACGGCTTGCCACGCCATTTCCACCTGGCGCCTCAGCTGGACCAGCGTTCGTGCTGGACGTGCAGACCGCGTGAGACGACGCTTCATCCAGTCCCAAACATGCTCAATGGGGGACAGATCCGGAGATCTTGCTGGCCAGGGTAGTTGACTTACACCTTCTAGAGCACGTTGGGTGGCACGGGATGCATGCGGACGTGCATTGTCCTGTTGGAACAGCAAGTTCCCTTGCCGGTCTAGGAATGGTAGAACGATGGGTTCGATGACGGTTTGGATGTACCGTGCACTATTCAGTGTCCCCTCGACGATCACCAGTGGTGTACGGCCAGTGTAGGAGATCGCTCCCCACACCATGATGCCGGGGGTTGGCCCTGTGTGCCTCGGTCGTATGCAGTCCTGATTGTGGCGCTCACCTGCACGGCGCCAAACACGCATACGACCATCGTTGGCACCAAGGCAGAAGCGACTCTCATCGCTGAAGACGACACGTCTCCATTCGTCCCTCCATTCACGCCTGTCGCGACACCACTGGAGGCGGGCTGCTCGATGTTGGGGCGTGAGCGGAAGACGGCCTAACGGTGTGCGGGGCCGTAGCCCAGCTTCATGGAGACGGTTGCGAATGGTCCTCGCCGATACCCCAGGAGCAACAGTGTCCCTAATTTGCTGGGAAGTGGCGGTGCGGTCCCCTACGGCACTGCGTAGGATCCTACGGTCTTGGCGTGCATCCGTGCGTCGCTGCGGTCCGGTCCCAGGTCGACGGGCACGTGCACCTTCCGCCGACCACTGGCGACAACATCGATGTACTGTGGAGACCTCACGCCCCACGTGTTGAGCAATTCGGCGGTACGTCCGTCCGGCCTCCCGCATGCCCACTATACGCCCTCGCTCAAAGTCCGTCAACTGCACATACGGTTCACGTCCACGCTGTCGCGGCATGCTACCAGTGTTAAAGACTGCGATGGAGCTCCGTATGCCACGGCAAACTGGCTGACACTGACGGCGGCGGTGCACAAATGCTGCGCAGCTAGCGCCATTCGACGGCCAACACCGCGGTTCCTGGTGTGTCCGCTGTGTCGTGCGTGTGATCATTGCTTGTACAGCCCTCTCGCAGTGTCCGGAGCAAGTATGGTGGGTCTGACACACCGGTGTCAATGTGTTCTTTTTTCCATTTCCAGTAGTGTATTTTATCGAGATGCTATTTGTGTTTTGCATCGTCAATGTTTGTGTACGAGGGTTACACTAAACTAGCAGTGGAGCATCGTAAACACCTTTTTCACTCCCTGCAGAAGTTCCATACACTTACAGTTGCCGCGTTAGACGCTTGGAGGGAAGTCCCCATGAAGCCTGTAATATTCAGTTGCGTCGAGATTTGTGTGTTGCGACGGTTACACTAAACTGCCAGTGGTGCATCGGAAACAAGCTACTTCACTCCCAGAAGAAGTTACATATGGTGACCTAGGCCACATTGTTCGCTTTTAGAGAAGTCATCATGGAGCCCGTAGTATTGAATCGCGACGCAATTTGTGTGCTGCATCGTCAGTGTTAGGGTGCGAGCGTTACAGCAAACTGGCAGTCGTGCATCGTAAACGACGTATTTGAATCCCAGGAGATTTTCCGTACGGACACCGTGGAAGCATTTGTCACCATAGATAGAAAATCTGCATGAAACCAGTAGTATTCAATCGCGATGGAATTTGTGTGCTACATCGTGAATGTGAGGGTGTGAGGCTTCCATGAAGCTGGCAGTTGTGCTTCGGAAACAAGTTACATGACTCCCAGGATAGGTTCAATGTTGTGACCCAAACCACGTTAGTCACTTGGACTGAAGTCGGCATGGTGCCGGTAATATTCAATCGCGACACAATGTTGTGTTGCATCGTCAATGTTAAGGTGCGAGGGCTGCAGTAAAATGGCAGTGTTGAATCAGAATCAAGCAATTTGTATCCTGGGAGAAGTTCCAAACAGTGAACGTAGCTGCGTGGTCGCTTGGTGAGACGAATGCCTGTAGCATAAAATCGCGATGCAATTTTTTATTTTGCATCGTCAATGTGATGGTGCGAGAGTTACTGTAAAACGGCAGTGGTGAATCATAATAAAGCTACCTGACTCCCGATAGAAATTACGCACGGTGACAGTAGCAGGTTTAGTCGCTTGTTGAGAGGTCAGCATGGAGCCTATAATATTTAATCGCGACGAGATTTGTGTGTTGCATTGTCAATGTGGGGGTGCGAGCGTTACAGTAAACTGGCAGTGGTGCATCGGATACAATGTAATTTGTTGTGAATTGGCAGGAGACAATTCACGGAGTTTGGAGGAAGCCGAAAGGCACGCGTTTAAGCTCAAGCAGGCTGGCGTGAGGTCTGGAACAGGTCAGAGAAATAAGACTATCAAAACGAGAGGTAACTGGTAGAATACTTAACTTTAATCCACAATTGGTGAACATCTCTCTTGACTGTACATGCTTTACAATCTCAATATAAACTGGTAATGGCGCCTTGCTAGGTCGTAGCAAATGACGTAGCTGAAGGCTAGGCTAACTATCGTCTCGGCAAATGAGAGCGTATTTGTCGTTGTAGCTTCGCTAGCAAAGTCGGCTGTACAACTGGGCGAGTGCTAGAACGTCTCTTTAGACCTGCCGTGTGGCGGCGCTCGGTCTGCAATCATTGACAGTGGCGACACGCGGGTCCGACGTATACTAGCGGACCGCGGCCGATTTAAAGGCTACCACCTAGCAAGTGTGGTGTCTGGCGGTGACACCACATACTTGACTCCCAGATGTTGTATACGGTGATCGGAGACACGTTAGTCGCTTGGAGAGAAGTTTGCATGGAGCCTGTAGTATTCATTCGCTATGAGCTTTGTGTGTTGCGAATTGAATGTCAGAGTGCCAGGGCTAAAGTAAACTGGAAGTGGTGCATTGGAGACCTACTACCACACTCCCAAGAGTAATTGCGTATGGTGACCATAGCCACGTTGTTAGCTTTATGAGACGTCGGCATGGAGCCCGTAGTATTGAATAGTGACGCAATTTTGTGTGCTGCATCTTTAATGTTAGGTTGCGAGAGCTGCAGTAAAGAGACTGACGTGCATCGGAGAAGACCTAGTTGAATCCCAGGAGAAGTTCCGTACGGAGACTGTAGAAGCATTTGTCGCAATGGATAGAAGCCTGCATTGAGTCTGTAGTATTCAATCGCGATGAAATTTTTTTTGGTGCATCGTGAATGTGAGGGTACGAAAGTTATAGTAAAGTGGCACTTGCGCTTCGGAAACAACTTACATGACTCCCATAATAGGTTAAATGTTGTGACCCAAACCACGTTAGTCACTTGGACAGAAGTCGTCATCGTGCTGGTAGAATTAAATCGCGACGAGATTTGTGTGTTGCATCGTCAAGATGAGGGTGCGTGGGTTACGGTAAACTGGGAGTGCTGGATCGGAATCAAGCTACTTGACTCGTACTACGTGTTCCATACGGTGACTGTAGCCACATTAGTCGCTTTGAGAGAATTCGTCATGGAGCCTGTAGTATTCAACTGCAATCCAATTTGTGCGTTGCATCGTGAATGTGAGGTAGCGGGGGTTACGGTAAACTGTCAGTGGTGCATTGCAAAAAAGCTACTTAACTCCCAGAAGAAGTTCTATGCGGTAACCAGAGCAGCAATAGTCGTTTGGACATAAGTCAGAATGGAGCCTGTCATATTCAATAGCGACGAGATTTGTGTGTGTTGCAACGTCAATGTCAGGGTGCAGGAGCTACACTATACTGGCAGTGATGCATCGGAAAAAAATAGACTCTTTTTTTTATATAAAATGTTTCTTTATTCAATCATTATAATTATACAAGTTAACCTACTACCTAAATACATTAGTAGGTCATATTTGTAAATAATAACAATTGATAAATCTGCAGCGTTTTAGTTTCTAACACTACAGGTTAATACTACAACGCTTTCACTACTATGGGAACTAATCTACCGTTATTTGTTATGCATGTTGTTATGATGATTGAATTATATCTTCCTCCTGTTAGACTTGGGTACTACTTTCTATGTTACTACGATTACTCTACCTGCAGCGTTACAGGTGTACCAGTAGAAAGAAATACACTCCTGGAAATTGAAATAAGAACACCGTGAATTCATTGTCCCAGGAAGGGGAAACTTTATTGACACATTCCTGGGGTCAGATACATCACATGATCACACTGACAGAACCACAGGCACATAGACACAGGCAACAGAGCATGCACAATGTCGGCACTAGTACAGTGTATATCCACCTTTCGCAGCAATGCAGGCTGCTATTCTCCCATGGAGACGATCGTAGAGATGCTGGATGTAGTCCTGTGGAACGGCTTGCCATGCCATTTCCACCTGGCACCTCAGTTGGACCAGCGTTCGCGCTGGACGTGCAGACCGCGTGAGACGACGCTTCATCCAGTCCCAAACATGCTCAATGGGGGACAGATCCGGAGATCTTGCTGGCCAGGGTAGTTGACTTACTCCTTCTAGAGCACGTTGGGTAGCACGGGATACATGCGGACGTCATTGTCCTGTTGGAACAGCAAGTTCCCTTGCCGGTCTAAGAATGGTAGAACGATGGGTTCGATGACGGTTTGGATGTACTGTGCACTATTCAGTGTCCCCTCGACGATCACCAGTGGTGTACGTCCAGTGTAGGAGATCGCTCCCCACACCATGATGCCGGGTGTTGGCCCTGTGTGCCTCGGTCGTATGCAGTCCTGATTGTGGCGCTCACCTGCAAGGCGCCAAACACGCATACGACCATCATTGGCACCAAGGCAGAAGTGACTCTTCATCGCTGAAGACGACACGTCTCCATTCGTCCCTCCATTCACGCCTGTCGCGACACCGCTGGAGGCGGGTTGCACGATGTTGGGGCGTGAGCGGAAGACGGCCTAACGGTGTGCGGGACCGTAGCCCAGCTTCATGGAGACGGTTGCGAATGGTCCTCGCCGATACCCCAGGAGCAACAGTGTCCCTAATTTTCTGGGAAGTGGCGGTGCGGTCCCCTACGGCACTGCGTAGGATCCTACGGTCTTGGCGTGCATCCGTGCGTCGTTGCGGTCCGGTCCCAGGTCGACGGGCACGTGCACCTTCCGCCGACCACTGGCGACAACATCGATGTACTGTGGAGACCTCACGCCCCACGTGTTGAGCAATTCGGCGGTACGTCCACCCGGCCTCCCGCATGCTCACTATACGCCCTCGCTCAAAGTCCGTCAACTGCACATACGGTTCACGTCCACGCTGTCGCGGCATGCTACCAGTGTTAAAGACTGCGATGGAGCTCCGTATGCCACGGCAAACTGGCTGACACTGACGGCGGCGGTGCACAAATGCTGCGCAGCTTGCGCCATTCGACGGCCAACACCGTGGTTCCTGGTGTGTCCGCTGTGCCGTGCGTGTGATCATTGCTTGTGCAGCCCTCTCGCAGTGTCCGGAGCAAGTATGGTGGGTGTCAATGTGTTCTTTTTTCCATTTCCAGGAGTGTATAATTTTGCTGGCCTTTCCCACCAAGCTAATCCCAGTAAGAGTGCCCCTGGCACTGGGCTGGCCGATGACCTTTTCGCTGCAGTTCAATTCTAATCTCTTTATCCTATTTCTAAACCTACAACTAATCTATATCATGATCGGCGCGTTGTCAAGTCCGGTGATGATGTACTACCCCCCGCCCCCCTACCTAGTCCTAAAACGTGGCGGATTCCAGCCGTGAGGCGGCTGGCGAAGTCCACGTCCTGGCAGAACAGGGAAGGCGTATGGAGTATAAGTCTGGTATTGTTTATTCTTTTAATTGTTTTTTAGGTATTCTCTGAGGACTTTACTTGAAATCGCATCTGTTAGTTTGTTCAGGACATTAAATGTGTCCTCTTGCCTGAACAGGTGGTGCGTGTCGTTATTGGGTTAATTGTCCTCTACGTTGTTGTGCAACATCGTCGAAGAGGGGGCCCTCGTACACCACATGGTCTGCAGTGCCCTGCAATGCTCCACAGTCACACGATGGTGTAGCCTGCTTCCCAAACCGACACAGATATGTCAGGTAGGGTCCATGTCCAGTAAGGAAGTGCAGCAAGCCTCTAGTTTGATTGACGTATGTGAGCTTTAAGCGTTCCTCTATGTTTGGAAGTAGCTCATGAGTTCTACGCCCTGCCCCATAATTATCCCAAAGATCCTGCCATAATTCAATCCCCCTTCTTCTAATGTTTGATTTATCCCCTACGTATACCCCCAAAATATCTTCTATTTTTCCTCTCCTGTCCTTCTTCAACCAGTACTGGGTACGAGTGTTACAGTACTCTGGCAGTGTTGCATCGGGAACAAGCTACTTGACTCCCAGGGCACGTTCCATAGAGTGACTGTAGCCACGTTATTCGCTTGGAGAGAAGTCGACATGGAGCCTGTATTATTCAATAGCGATGAAATTAGTGTTTTTTAAAAAAAATTTCTTTATTCAATCATTATAATTATACAAGTTAACCAACTACCTAAGTAATTAGTAGTTTGCGAGCTTTACAGTAAATTGACAGTGGTGCATCAGGAACCAGGTACTTGACTCCCAGGATAAGTTCCATACGTGGACCATAGCTATGTTAGTCGCTTGGAGAGAAGTCGGCATGGATCCTTTAGTATTTAATCGTGACCCAATTTTTGTGTTGCATCGTGAACTTGAGGGTCCAAGTGAGAACTAGTTTCTCAGGATGAGCACGATAAGGTTGCGATTGTGGACGGGGCCGTAATAAGTTACATTTGGTTGCACAACAAATACGTAGAATTTCTTGAAAGAAATTAAAATTTTAAAACAATGTCTTAAAAAGAATGCATTTGGCTGTATGACGGCTGAAGTTCTTCTCACAAAAAATTCCATAATTTTAGGGCCGAAGACCACCAACAATAACCTTAAACGACCAACGCTGAAGGCCTGAATTAGAAGTCACAAAAACACTTCCAAAAAGCATATATTAAGATGTTGTTGTTGTTGTGGTCTTCAGTCCTGAGACTGGTTTGATGCAGCTCTCCATGCTACTATATCCTGTGCAAGCTTCTTCATCTTCCAGTACCTACTGCAACCTACATCCTACTGCAATCTCCTTGGTGTATCCATCTCTTGGTCTCCCTCTATGATTTTTACTCTCTACGCTGCCCTCCAATACTAAATTGGTGATCCCTTGATGCCTCAGAACATGTCCTACCAACCGGTCCCTTCTTCTAGTCAAGTTGTGCCACAAACGTCTCTTCTCCCCAATCCTATTCTACACCTCCTCATTAGTTATGTGATCTACCCATCTAATCTTCAGCATTCTTCTGTAGCACCACATTTCGAAAGCTTCTATTCTCTTCTTGTCTAAACTATTTATCGTCCATGTTTCACTTCCATACTTGGCTACACTCCATACAAATACTTTCAGAAACGACTTCCTGACACTTAAATCTATACTCGATATTAACAAATTTCTCTTCTTCAGAAACGCTTTCCTTGCCATTGCCAGTCTACATTATATATCCTCTCTACTTCGACCATCATCAGTTATTTTGCTACCCAAGTAGCAAAACACATTTACTACTTTAAGTGTCTCATTTCCTAATCTAATACCCTCAGCATCACCCGACTTAATTCGACTACATTCCATTATCCTCGTTTTGCTTTTGTTGATGTTCATCTTATATCCTCCTTTCAAGACACCATCCATTCCGTTCAACTGCTCTTGCAAGTCCTTTGCTGTCTCTGACAGAATTACAATGTCATCGGCGAACCTCAAAGCTTTTTTTTCTTCTCCATGGATTTTAATACCTGCTCCGAATTTTTCTTTTGTTTCCTTCACTGCTTGCTCAATATACAGATTGAATAACATCAGGGAAAGGCTACAACCCTGTCTCACTCCCTTCCCAACCACTGCTTCCCTTTCATGCCCCTCAACTCTTACAACTGCCATTAGGTTTCTATACAAATTGTAAATAGCCTTTCGCTCCCTGTATTTTACACCTGCCACCTTCAGAATTTGAAGGAGAGTGTTCCAGTCAACATTATCAAAAGCTTTCTCTAAGTCTACAAATGCTAGAAACGTAGGTTTGCCTTTCCTTAATCTAGCTTCTAAGATAAGTCGTAGGGTCAGTATTGCCTCACGTGTTCCAATATTTCTACGGAATCCAAACTGATCTTCCCCGAGGTCGGCTTCTACTAGTTCTTCCATTCGTCTGTAAAGAATTCGCGTTAGTATTTTGCAGCGTGACTTATTAAACTGATAGTTCGGTAATTTGCACATCTGTCAAAACCTGCTTTCTTTGGGATTGGAATTATTATAGTCTTCTTGAAGTCTGAGGGTATTTCGGTTGTCTCATACATCTTGCTCACCAGATGGTAGAGTTTTGTCAGGACTGGCTCTCCCAAGGCCGTCAGTAGTTCTAATGGAATGTTGTCTACTCCCGGGGCCTTGTTTCGACTCTGGCCTTTCAGTGCTCAGTCAAACTCTTCACGCAGTATCATATCTTCCATTTCATCTTCATCTACATCCTCTTCCATTTCCATAATATTGTCCTCAAGTACATCGCCCTTGTATAGACCCTCTATATACTCCTTCCACCTTTCTGCTTCCCCTTCTTTGCTTAGAACTGGGTTTCCATTTGAGCTCTTAATATTCATGCAAGTGGTTCTCTTTTCTCCAAAGGTCTCTTTAATTTTCCTGTAGGCAGTATCTATCTTACCCCTAGTGAGATAAGCCTCTACATCCTTACATTTATCCTCTAGACATCCCTGCTTAGCCATTTTGCACTTCCTGTCGATCTCATTTTTAAGACGTTTGTATTCCATTTTGCCTGCTTCATTTCCTGCATTTTTATATTGTCTCCTTTCATCAGTTAAATTCAGTATTTCTTCTGTCACCCAAGGATTTGTACTAGCCCTCATATTTTTACCTACTTGATCCTCTGCTGCCTTCAGTACTTCACCCCTCAAAGCTCGCCATTCTTCTTCTACTGTATTTCTTTCCCCCATTCCTGCCATTTGTTCCCTTACGCTCTCCCTGAAACTCTGTACAACCTCTGGTTTAGTCAGATTATCCAGGTCCCATCACCTTAAATTCCCACCTTTTTGCAGTTTCTTCAGTTTTAATCTACCGTTCATAACCAATAGATTGTGGTCAGAGTCCACATCTGCCCCTGGAAATGTCTTACAATTTAAAACCTGGTTCCTAAATCTATGACTTACCATTACATAATCTATCCGATACCTTTTAGTATCTCCAGGGTTCTTCCATGTATACAACCTTCTTTCATGATTCTTGAACCAAGTGTTAGCTATGATTAAGTTATGCTCTGCGCAAAATTCTACCAGGCGGCTTCCTCTTTCATTTCTTAGCCCCAATCCATATTCACCTACTACGTTTCCTTCTCTGCCTTTTCCTACTACCGAATTCCAGTCACCCATGACTATTAAATTTTCGTCTCCCTTCACTACCTGAATAATTTCTTTTATTTCGTCATACATTTGTTCAATTTCTTCGTCATCGGCAGAGCTAGTTGACATATAAACTTGTACTACTGTAGTAGACGTGGGCTTCGTGTCTATCTCGGCCACAATAATGCGTTCACTATGCTGTTTGTAGTAGCTTACCCGTATTCCTATTTTTTTATTCATTACTAAACCTACTCCTGCATTACGCCTATTTGACTTTGTATTTATAACCCTGTATTCGCCTGACCAAAAGTCTTGTTCCTCCTGCCACCGAACTTCACTAATTCCCACTATATCTAACTTTAACCTATCCATTTCCCTTTTTAAATTTTCTAACCTACCTGCCCGATTAAGGGATCTGACATTCCACGCTCCGATCCGTAGAACGCCAGTTGTCTTTCTCCTGATAACGACGTCCTCCTGAGTAGTCCCCGCCCGGAGATCCGAATGGGGGACTATTTTACCTCCGGAATATTTTACCCAAGAGGACGCCATCATCATTAACCATACAGTAAAGCTGCATGCTTTCGAGAAAAATTACAGCTGTAGTTTCCCCATGCTTTCAACAGTTCGCAGTACCAGCACAGCGAGGCTGTTTTGGTTAGTGTTACAAGGCCAGATCAGTCAATCGTCCAGACTGTTGCCCCTGCAACTGCTGAAAAGGCTGCTGCCCCTCTTCAGGAACCACGCGTTTGTCTGGCCTCTCAACAGATACCCCTCCGTTGTGGTTGCACCTACGGTACGGCTGTATCGCTGAGGCATGTAAGCCTCCCCACCAACGGCAAGGTCCATGGTTCATATTAAGATAAATACTTCGTTTTAAAACAAAGTGTAATACTTCTGAAGGCCTTATTATAAAAGAAGTGGAATTATCACTCGGCTGTAGGCCACAAAAAATTTCTAATAACAAACGGTGAAGGCCTGAATTAGAAGTCAGAGAAACTATTCCAAATAGCACACATGTCAACAAATAAATAGCTTTTAAAATAAGTTTGCTTAAAAAAACTTATTGTAACATGGCCGAAGGCCTTATCTCAAAAGAAGTGAAATTATTGCTTGGCTGAAGGCCACATACAGCTTCAAATAACAAACGGCTGAAGGCCGGAATTAGAAGTCACAGAAACAATTCCAAATAGCACATATTATGATAAGTACTTAGTTTTAAAACAAACTATAACATGGCTGAAAGCCTTATTATGAAGTGAAATTATTATTCGGCTGAAAGCCACACCAAGAATAATTAGAAAATTATCCTTAAAACAAACATCACAATCTAAGGAATCAGGACAAGCGGTTCTCAGCAAGTGTTCGAAGCGTCGACCTGGGAAGGTAACTCACACGTAAGGTGAGACAGGCAGCCAAGAGTTGTACTCACAACTCAAACTAGGAGAAGCTTAAGCGCCGACCGACCAACTAACCAATCCGCATAACGTCCGATCACCGGTACAACGATGGAATATTTTCAGGCACGGGTGAAGAAACAAACAGCCCTACGTCTTCAGAAAACACCCAAGGCCTAAGGAAACACTAGAACCAAGGTACACCTCCCGAAAAAAAAATGCACAGTGCAATTCAAGAGGCTGTCAAACTACAAGCCATGTCGGACACCATCAACACGATGAGGAAAGGTACACTGCCAGAAAAGTACGCTAACCTCAATGGCAGGTAACTGGGCCAACCCTTCAGTACTAAGAATTATACTAAATTCAATGATGAATAACAAACAGAGAAAGATGGCTGGAATATTTCACCGCCTCGAAACACTTCACTCGTAGCCGCCAGGCTCAGCGGCCCTGGGAGCAACAACCCACTGACCAAAGTCGAGATCTCAGAATAGTCGAGGTTGCATAAGTAGTTAACTCTTCACTCAACTCAAACGTCCATGGTTCGGTGTGCAACGAAGCCGTCGCTCTCGCAGCTACCCCTCCTCTATCTGGCAGTGGCAGCACGCCGCCAGCAGGCCCCGGCTTGCCCCTCGCACTGCACGGACCTGGTCGCTGCTGCGCCCCCAACTGACCTGATGTCCGTTGGCAACTCCCTCTCCAAATACTAGCCAGTAATGCGAACCGAGCCCGCTGCCAAAAGGTTGGCAGCATCAAAGTCGGGACGCCGTCCGCATAAGCAGCGCCAGCGATACAGGAAATCGCCGCAAGTCTGCGCGCGCCACCGCTGGCTTCTGGCTTCTTAAGCGCTGGAGTCGCGAGCGCGAGGACAGTACTGTACTCGCCGCTCAATGGTATACTCGCCACCGATTTGTGTACTTGCTAGTCAGTTGTGTGTTCATCGCAGCAGAGTTGTTTGTCGTCAGCCGACGCTGACGTAGCCGCTCCGACTCGAACTAGACAGATTTCTGTAGACACGGTGTTCACTACTGTGTTTCTGTATCTTCGTTAATAAAGATAAGTACCGACTTTTATTTAATCAGAGTGTTTGGGTTTTCATCTTTCTGTTCACTGTTCCAGCGGACCGGTCGGCCCGCTATTAAAAGTGTGGCGGTGACTTCGTAAGCCGTTTCTGCAGCGAAGTGTTTGTCGCTACGAACGCCGCCACAAAACAGACAGCATTAATATAACTGCCCATTCAAAAGCACAAGATACGTATGGATCCAGGAAAACAATTCCACCAACAACTCACAATACTAAAACCAGTCACTGTGAAACAACAAAGACGAATTATAAGTCGGCACCAACACAGGGAAGACAGAAGCGGGCGGAAGACAAAATGCAGGTCATCCGCTGTGACGACCGACCGACAGACCAACCAACGGTCCTCCCCACTCGAGTCAGGCACAGGGAACGTCCCAGTATAAATCGTCGACTGACTTCTTATTGCCATGAGGTCACTTAGACGGGTGGACACACACGCAAGTGAAAGTTGCACTACTTGAATATCGCCGTCCATTCAACTAATACTCGCTGAATTCAGTCCTTGACGCCGTCGTGCACTCTCGCGACCATATCCTTCTATCGGCCAGTACGTGTTTGTTGCCAGCCATAGGGTGAGTACTGGCTGTGCCGACCTCACTGCTGCTCCGTCCCAACTCCCCTAGCTCGACACACGACGACCCCTTGAAATACTAGAGGCCGATTCAAAGATGGTAGCACAGTACGAGCTATCGATAAGCGCTGCTGCTGCCACCCACGGACAGACAAGGCGAGCAAACGTAGAGGCGCCAGTGAAAACACTAACTAAACGAGGAGCCACTATCACTATTACAAGATGCCAAGCTATGAACGGCATCAACGCCACACACGGCTCACCAAGGATTACAGTAAACTGGCAGCCGTGCATTGGAAACAAGCTACTTGACTCCAAGAAGAAGTTCCGTATGGTGATAAGTTTTTTAAAGCAAACTTATTTTAAAAGCTACTTATTTGTTGACATGTGTGCTGTTTGGGATAGTTTCTCTGACTTCTAATTCAGGCCAGGTTAGTCGGTTGGAGACAAGTTAGCAGGGAGCCCGCAGTATTCAACGGCGACGAAATTTGAATATTGTATCTTTAATGTGAGGGTGCGAGGTTTACAGTAAACTGGCAGTGGTGCATCGGAATCCAGCTATTTGACTCCCAGGATAAGTCCCATACGGGGACCATAGCCACGTTAGTCGCTTGGAGAGAGGTCGGCATGGAGAATCTGGTATTCAATCGCAACACAATTTCTGTGTTGCATCGTGAATGTTAGAGTGAGAGGATTACTGTAAACTGGTAGTGGTGAATCGGAAACAAGCTATCTGACACCCAGGAGAAGTAAAATACGGTGGCCGTAGCCGCGTTAGTCGCTTGCAGAGAAGTCGGCACGGAGCCTGTAGTAATCAATCACGACGCAATTTGTGTGTTGTATCGTCAATGTGAGGGCACCAGCGTTACAGTAAACTTGCAGTGGTGCAGCGGAAACAGGCTACTTGACTCCTAGGAGAAATTAGATACAGTGACCGTAGGCGCGTTAATCACTTCGAGAGATGCCTGCATGAAGCTCATAGTTTTCAATCGCGAAGCAATTTGTATATTTCATCGACAATGTGAGGGTACGAGATTAACAGTAAAGTGACAGTGGAGCTTCGGAAACAAGCTACTTGATACCCATCAGAAGTCCATATGGTCACTGTGGCCATCTTCTGAGAGAAGATGGCGTGTAACCTGTAGTATTTAACTGGGACAGAATTTGTTCGTTGCATCGTCAATGTGACGGTGTGAGGGTTACAGTGAACTAGCAGTGCTGCATCGGAAACAAGCTACTTGACTCCAAGGAGAAATTCCATATGATGAATGTGGCCGCCTTTATCGTTTGGAGACAAGTCTGCATCGAGCCAGTAGTATTCAATCGCGACGAAATTTGTGTACAGCCCCATCAATGTGAGGGTTACAATAAACTGGGAGTGGCGCATCTGAAACAAGCTGCTTGACTTCCAGTAGAACTTCCATACAGCAACAATAGCGGCATTAGTCGTTTGGAGAGCAGTCCGTATCGTGGCTGTAGTATTTAATCGCGACAAATTTGTGTGTTGCATCGTCAATGTGAGGGTGCTAGTTTTACAGTAAACTGGCAGTGGTGATCGGAAAAAAGCTACTTGACTCCCAGGAGAAGTTAAATATGGTGACCGTAGCCGCGATAGTCACTTGGAGGGAATGCAGCATGGAGCATGTAGTATTCAAGCACCAAGCAATTTCTGTGTCGCTTTGTCATTTGGATGATGCTAGGATTACACTAAATAGGCAGTGGTGCATCGGAAACAAGTTACTGGACTCCCTTGTGCCATATAGTGACCGTAGCCGCGTTAGTCGCTTGGCCAGTAGTCGGCATGGGGCCTGTAGTATTCAATCGCGAAGCAATTTTTGTGTCACATCATGCACATGAAGGTGCAGGGGTTACAGTAAACGGGCAGTGGTGCATCGGATACAAGCTCCTGGACTCTCAGGAGATGTTCAATGCAGTGATCGTAGCCGCGTTAGTCGGATGGAGAGAAGTTGGCATGGAGCTTTTAGTATTCAAGCTTGACGCAATTTCTGTATCGCATTGTCAATGTGAGGGTGTGAGGGTTACCGTGACAGGACAGTGGTGCAGCGGAAACAAGCTAGTGGACTCCGAGGAGAGTTTCCATACGGTGACCATAGCTTCGTTAGTCGCTTGGAGAGAAGTCGGCATGGAGCCTATTTTATTCAATCGCGATGCAGTTTCTATGTGGCATTGTCAATTGAGGTTGCGAGGGTTACACTATCGGACAGTGGTGCATCGGAAACAAGCTACTGGACGCCCAGGAAGAGACATAAGCAAATAGGCAGCTAACGGCTCTCGGGTCGACAACACCTGTATAAAAAAACAAGTGTCTGGCTCAGTGACAGATTGGTAACTGCTGCTTTAATGGCAAGGATTTAAGTCAGATTAAACCTGGTGTAAGTTGGCGCACGAGCGATGGGACACAGCATCTCCGAGATAGCGATGAGTGGGGATTCTCCCGCACGACTATTTCACGGATTTACCGTCAGTATCGGGAACCCCGTAAAACATCAAATCTCTGACAATGCTGCTGCCGCAATAAGATCCTGCAAGAACGGCAGCAATGGTGACTGAAGAGAATAGTTCAGCGTGTCAGAAGTGCAACCCTTCCGCAAATTGCTGCAGGTTTCAATACTGGACTATCAGTAAGTGTCACTATGCGAACCATTCAACGAAACATTGATATGGTCTTTCGGAGCCGAGGGCCCACTCGTGTAGCCTCGATGACTGCACGCCATAAAGCTTCAGGCCTCGCCTGGGTCATCGACACCGACATTCGTCTGTTGATGACGGATACATATTGCGTGGTCGGATGAGTCTGGTTTGATACTGTGTCGCGCGTATGGACGTGTTCGGTTATGGAGACAACCTCACGGATCCATGGACCTTGCATGTCAGCAGGGGCTGTTCAGGCTTGTGGAGGCTCTGTAATGGTTTGGGGCGTGCGCAGTTGCAGTGGTGTGGGACCCCTGATACGTCTAGTTACGACTCTGACTGGAGACATGCATGTAAGCATCCTGTCTGATCACATGCATCCATTCATGTCCATTGTGCATTCCGACGGACTTGGGCAATTCCAGCAGGAAAATGTGACACGTCTAGAACTGCTTCAGATTGGCTCGAGGAACACTCTTCTGCATTTAAACACTTCCGCTGTCCACCAAACTCCCGAGACATGAACATTATTGAGCATATCTGGGATCCCTTGCAAAGTGCTGTTCAGAAGTGATCTGCAACCCCTCGTACTCTTACGCATTAAAGGACAGCTCTGCAGGATTCACGGTGTCAGTTCCCTTCAGCACTGTTTCATAGTCGAGTCCATGCCACGTCTTGTTGCCGCACTTTTGCGTGCTCGCGGAGGCCCTACACGTTATTAAGAAGATGTACCAGTTTCTTTGGCTCTTCAGTGTACATCACTCCACTCGAACTACCCGGGACGACGGCAGTTCTAATATAGATCTTCCGTAGTTTCCATATAGAGATTAAACCGAATATTTCGATAATACCTTGACAAAGGATACAACCAGTATCTTCTACATTTGCGTCTACATGATTGCTGTGCAATTCCTAATCATGTGCCTGGCAGTGTGTTCATTGAACCACCGTCAAATCCTTCAACATCGTTCCACTCTCAAACAGCACGGGAAATACTAACAGTTATATCTCTTCACGCGAGCTCTGATTTATCTTATTTTGTTATGATAATGATCTCGCCCAATATATATAGGGACAAACAAAATATTTTCGGATTCAGAGGCGAAATCTAGTAACTGAAACACCTCGAGCAGATTCTGGCGTAACGAATGCGCCTTTCTTTTAATGACACACATTCGTGGCACTCTGTTCCCTTCCTTTGAACTTTTTCGATGTCCTCCGTGAATCCTATCTGATGCAGATCCCATACCGCACAGTAATACTCTAGAACAGGACGAACAAGCGTAGGGTACATAGTCACTTCAGTAGATCCGTTGACTCTTCCAAGTATTCCACCAATAAAGCGCAGTCTTCGGTTCCCTTTCGCCACAACAGTATCTATATGATGCTTCCATTTTAAGTTATTAATGATTTAAGTGACAGGAAATCTTAGTATTTTTACGAGGTGTAGCCATGTATGGTAGTGAAACATGGACGATAAATAGTTTACACAAGAAGAGAATAGAAGATTCCGAAATGTGGTGCTACAGAATAATGCTGAAGATTAGATGGGTAGACCACATAACTAATGAAGAGGTACTGAATAGAATTGTGGAGAAGAGGAATTTGTGGCACAACTTGACTAGAAGAAGGGATCGGTTGGTGAGACATGTTCTGAGGTATCAAGGGATCACCAATTTAGTATTGGAGGACAGTGTGGAGGGTAAAAATCGCAGAGGGAGACCTAGAGACGAATACACTAAACAGATTCAGAAGGATGTAGGTTGCAGTACATACTTCGAGATGAAGAAGCTTGCACTGGACAAAAAAGCAGGGAGAGCTGCACCAAACCAGTCTCTGGACTGAAGACCGCAACGACAACAACAACAACAACAACATGATACCCTGGCTGTTCCACTGAGATAAGATATTTTACTGCTAGGACGCGAGGACGGTCTTTCGCATGATCTCTGCAGAATCTGACAGTTAAATCATTCGATTAAGAGGCCTTTCGATTACTGAGACATTGTTGTTTATTTTCCATTCTGCGATGAGTCATCTCAACAGCTGCCACTGGTGTTACGACTGAAAGGAGGAACTGTACTACGATATTACGCAGTTCTGAGCAGCAGCAGGAACTATTTATTTATTACACTGTGTAGGCTACTGCTCTCTCGTACGTAATGACGCAGCATGCTGTTGAACGGTAAAGCTCCTCTTAGCTACATTTACGTTTTATTTAGTTATTACAATCCAACCTGTTGCCTTGCATCTAAAATCAGCCATTCTGCTAAATGCGATGTCCGTTCACATTAATGCTGTCACCTTTTGCTCTGCGGACCGCTCCGAGACACGCCGGTAGAGTCAGTGGAGTTCTGGAAGCCATCGACAGGGATTTGGAGCCATGCCGACTCCAGTTCCGTGGCGAGCCCGATTGAATTGGTTCAACAGATTCTCAACAGGGTGTAAATTTTGGGAATTTGGTGGCCGGGGGATTACGGTGAACTCATCCTGGTGCCCTGCTGACCACGCGCGTTCACTGCTAGCTGTGTGGCAGGTTGCCTTGTCCTGCTGGCAGATGCCATCGTGCCTAGGAAAAACAAGCTGCATGGTCCCCAGGGATAATGCATACTTGTGTTGATCTACTGTGCCTCCTGGAACGACGAGATCGTCCAGGCAAAGCCACAAATGCTTCCATTCAGACGTTTTACAGTCCTGTGTAGCCTAAAACGTGATTCCTATGGAAAAGCGCTGAACAGTGATTAAGGATACAAAGATGGTAGCCCCTTGCTTCATCTGGAAGATCAATTGTTGAACGGTTGCACCCTTGTCCACCCGTATACATCTCCGCAATCTTCTTTCACCCCTGTTGCCTACCTCAGCTCCAGTTTTGGATACCGCGATTTTGTCACGCTCGGTATACTTTGAGCCTTTAAGCACGGCGACACGTGAGCAGTTTACAAACTTCCACTCTTTGTCCGAAAGAGAATGATCGCTTCCTTCTAGACGTCGGATAAATCGCTCCGTTTCCGCATTACGACAACGACTGCACAGTTTGCCTCGTCCCTTCGACACGCTTTATGGACTCTCCACGTCTAGTGCTGCCAACTGCCGTCTGTGAGAGGTTATTGCGCGTTCACGTCTAACGTAGACGGTGGTCATGTTAAAGTGTCTGGACCGTGAAGTATTATAAACGCTATTTCTGCAATGTTGTATTGTGGTGTACACTACACTTTTGCGGTTTTAGGCGCTTCGGTCTGGAACCTCTCTGCTGCTACGGTCGCAGGTTCCAATCCTGCCTCGGGCATGGATGTGTGTGATGTCCTTAGGTTGGTTAGGTTTAAGTGGTTGTAAGTCTAGGTGACTGATGACCTCCCATAGTGCTTAGAGCCATTTATTTATTTTATTTTATTTACTCGTCAAGTTCCGTAGGACCAAATTGAGGAGCAAATCTCCAAGGTCATTGAACGTGTCAGTACATGAAATTACAACATAAACGTAATGTTCATGAACCTTAAAAAAGTCAGTCCATAAGTTTAAGTAAACGCTATCAGCAATGCAATAAAAATCAGCTTAATTTTTCGAGGCACTCCTCGACAGAATAGAAGGAGTGACACATGAGGAAACTCTTCGGTTTCGATTTGAAAGCGCGTGGATTACTGCTAAGACAGTGGCAGGTTATTGAAAATGGATGCAGCAGTATACCGCACACCTTTTTGAACAAGAGTTAAGGAAGTCTGATCCAAATGCAGGTTTGATTTCTGCCGAGTATCAACCGAGTGAAAGCTACTTATTCTTGGGAATAAACTAATATTGGTAACAAGAAACGACAGTAAGGAATATACGTATTGAGAGGCCAATGTCAAAATACCCAGACTTGTGAACAGAGGTCGACAAGAGGTTCGTGACTAACACCACTTATTGCCCGAACCGCCCGTTTCTGAGCCAAAAATATCCTTTTAAGATGAGTAAGAGTTACCCCAAAATATAATACCCTACGACAATAGCGAATGAAAATAAGCAAAGTAGACTAATTTTCGTGTCGAACGATCACTCACTTCTCATACTATTCGAATAGTAAAAATGGCAGTATTAAGTCTTTGAACCAGATCCTGAACGTGGGGTTTCCACGACAGCTTACTATCCATCTGAACACCTAGAAATTTGAACTGTTCAGTTTCACTAATCATATGCCCATTCTGTGAAATTAAAACGTCAGGTTTTGTTGAATTGTATGTTAGAATCTGTAAAAACTGAGTCTTACTGTGATTTAGCGTTAGTTTATTTTCTACAAGCCATGAACTGATGTCATGTACTGCACTATTTGAAACCGAGCCAATGTTGCACACAACATTCTTTACTACTAAGCTAGTGTCATCAGCAGACAGAAATATTTTAGAGTTACCCGTAATTTGAACCTTTTGATAACGTTCACGCGACACTGTGGTGGACATGTACAGCTACCATCTAAATGTCTGCATTTTAGTAACACCATAGCTTTATTCAAAGACTACCAACACGGTAGACAAAGAGTACAGTGACATGCAGCATGCTCCAAAGTATGCGTGCGCCCGACAGAGCTGCTGGAGAAGTCAGTCTTCATGTCTCTGACCTCGAAGAGGAAGTTGTGGTTGGGAATTGCAAAAAGGAAATTACTACAAATGACACAATGCTTAGTATACAGTAATGCATGAGCTCTTACAGTAAAACTGAAACTACTTAACAAAAGTGTTTTGCTCTCTTACGGGGTTATCCACAATCACGTCTGGCGTTTCATAAGACGACTGCATGGAATCAACAACGCGTACAGGAAATAGATTCATAACAGAGGATACAGCATCTCTTCAAGATTTCAATTCACTTCACAGGTTATCAGTATTGGCACGGTGTGTCACGTCGCTACCGTCAATACGTGCGTGCATTTAAATGAAGATGCTGCTGCTGACTGATTATGCTCGTAGGATTACTAATAAGCAGGTACTATCCAATCAGCTGCGAGAATAGGGAACAGATGGCTTGTCTACAAGTTCTAACACTCCTGTTCCTCAGAGTTGCTATCCACAGCTACGCCACGGCGCGTATTATAAATCGAAACTTGGGAGAGATACTCTACCCACTCTGCAAGATCTCCCCACTCGTACTAAACCTCCAGAAATGTCTCACTTTAGCCGGTGGGACCGTATATGGTGTTATGAGGGGCGCACAGTATAACTGGCCGCACTTTCCCACCCAAGTTTTGCGATAGTTAAGCCAGTCCGTGCTTGAACTGACTCTGTGAGCGGTCGCGTATGACTCCCTCCTACTTGCTATTTGGAGATCCTCTCGTAGTTTTATGTCTCCTCGCGGAGCCGTAGCAGAGCCGTCGGATTCTGAAAATGCAACACTACTGTCTGTGTTTAAAGTAATGAAGCAGGAAGAAGTTTTTTGTGGGACTATTTTCCACACGGGATGCCGTTATGGTGCGTTTATTTAAGAAACACCATAAAATAGAACTTACACTGAATATAATATAACTATTAACGGTACGAGAGCATGGTCTACCGCATGACTCGATCGAAAGCATCCAATCGACGACTGCCGTCTATGCCGCACAACCTGTAACTTGAGCGTACAATCGATAAAGTTCGTATAAGATAGTACATCTTCGATTATGCCAAGTTATTCATTTATTTATTAATGTCACCGTTTACTGGCATAGTAAAATTAGTGAAAGATAATATTTATGACCTGTACTCACCTCTTAATGTCTGAATTGCAAAAGGCAAATTTTTTAGCAAATATTTATTAATAATCAATGACTTGATTCGCTCCTGAAGCAATGTACTTTCCCTACGTATCTCTTTGCTGACGTCACAAACGATTTCTGCATCGGCACCTCATTCCACTTAGAACAGTTGATAAAATATCGATCTATCGATATTTTACCAAAAATACATAGTTGTTACATTTCACCCCGCCGGCCGCTGTGACCGAGCGGTTCTAGGCGCTTCAGTCCGGCAACGCGCTGTTACAACGGTCGCAGGTTCGAATCCCGCCTCGAGCATGGATGTGTGTGATGCCGTTAGGTTAGTTAGGTTTATGTAGTTCTGAGTCTAGCGGACTGATGACCTCAGGTGTTAAGTCCCATAGTACTTAGAGCCTTTTTAACCATTTTTATATTTCACCCCGATATGTCAATATTAAAACAGCTATATCGATTGCAGATTTTTTTTACCAGTGCATTACTTTTTTCTACAATTTTTGGAAAATATTTCAAGTTGTAGTTTTGAGATTGTAGTAGGACATAACTTTACTTTCATTGTGTGAAGGTGTCTTACTACTTTTTGAGCATTCATCCCACTGATGACCTGAGGTGTTAAGTCCCATTGTACTTAGAGCCATTTGAACCATTTTTATATTTCACCCCGATATATCAATATTAAAACAGCTATATCGATTGCAGATTTTTTTTAGGAGTACATTCCTTTTTTCTACAATTTTCTGAAAATATTTCAAGTTGTTGTTTTGAAATTGTAGTAGGACATAACTTTACTTTCATTGTGTGAAGGAGCTTTACTACTTTTTGAGCTTTCATCACGTCCTGTGTTTCCCTTTGGCTATGTGAAGCAACAGTATGTGGCAAAAAGAAGAACTCCGACTGTAGTGGGGGGGTTGCGGTGTGAACGGAATAACAAATTTCCAAAGTGAAGAAACAGCGAGCCAGTTGCGTCAAAAAATGGTTCTATCGCTTCACGTCGACGTTCTTAAAAAACTGTTCCGGCGTAACATCAAGCTCCGGCACGTCGGCCCGAAACGTTGCAGCAGAGAAGGCTGTGAGACGACGTCAGCCACTAGAACGCTGACTAGGTCCGCACCACGACAGGAGCGGCACCTATACGAGGAGAACATAGGCGCCGCTCCGGATAGCCTCGGCCGTACTAGACCTGTGATATAAACTCTATAGCAGTCACTTATCTATGTAATTGTCTGCATGGAAATTGTATATATCGAAGGACACTGATTATTTGCATGTCGCCATTTGCTTGCGACACCTGTTTATAAGAAGGCAAAGTTAAATATTGTCAATTTAATTCACTGTAATAAACTCCATTACTATGAGTTGCTTGAATTGTTGTCTAGCTATCGGAGCGAACGCCTTCCTAGGCACCCTACACCCTAGACGAGTGGGCAGGATCCCACAAAAACAGTTGCTGAAAATGATGAAGAAGAACTTAAATGACGACATTGGTCTTTGCGGTGGACGGAGACATGTGATGGAAAACGCTGACGTAATCGGCGCTCGACACTACCTACAGAAACTGCAATGGTTAACTTTACCACGCAATTTTGACACTACAACTGCTAGGTTTCTGTCGTTTTCAGAAATGAAGAAAACAGAGAAATCAGCATGAAGTGTTCCTGAGGAAACCGAACGCTGAACCCATCAGACAACTTTTATTGTGCCACTTACGTGCAGTTCCCATTGCTAGCAACGTGGTTATCGCTAAGCTTGAACGTACATCGTTTTCCTTTCAATTGTTGCTCTAAGGGGCTTAGGTAGTGTGCTAGCTTGTTGATGTACAGAATATCTAATAATAAATCAATACTTAAATATATAGCTCTAAAACCAGCAGTATATTTACAATGAGCAGCAGATAGTTTTATAGGCAGGTACGTCGATATTCTTCTTGATCATATATCGATACTTTTTTTGACGTGTGGAGAGACGATTATGATACTATCGTATTCCCGATATTTTTAAAAATATCAGGAGTCATAATCCCACTGCCTCTGAAAGCTTGCTAACCTCCAACTGGCGTGGGAACTCACTGTTCGCTCCTTACTCTGTGCGTAAGTTCATATACAGTACGTGAAACAGCGAAACTGGAAATACAGGAAAATGCGCTCTTATCTGCAAATAAGGGGTACCTCACATCTGATATACGTCATTTTTCCGTATGTATTGCAGTTTTCGTGCAGTTGTCTTCTGAAATCCTGGAGGTACTTATCATTGGCATAACAAGAGCCTTCTCAACAGAAGATAAGTTTTTGCTGACAGTTTCTCTAAGGGTGAAAAGCTATAAGGAGAATGTATTGAGAACTCCTTAGCTTCTACATCTACATCTACATCCATACTCCGCAAACCACGGTGCGTGGCGGAGGGTACCTTGAGTACCTCTGTCGGTTCTCCCTTCTATTCCTGTCTCGTATTGTTCGTGGAAAGAAGGATTGTCGGTATGCCTCTGTGTGGGCTCTAATCTCTCTCATTTTATCCTTATGATCTCTTCGCGAGATATACGTAGGAGGGAGCAATATACTGCTTGACTCCTCGGTGAAGGTATGTTCTCGAAACTTCAACAAAAGCCCGTACCGAGCTACTGAGAGTCTCTCCTGCAGAGTCTTCCACTGGATTTTATCTATTATCTCCGTAACGCTTTCGCGATTACTAAATGATCCTGTAACGAAGCGCGCTGCTCTCAGTTGGATCTTCTCTATCTCTTCTATCAACCCTATGTGGTACGGATCCCACACTGGTGAGCAGTATTCAAGCAGTGGGCGAACAAGCATACTGTAACCTACTTTCTTTGTTTTCGGATTGCATTTGCTTAGGATTCTTCCAATGAATCTCAGTCTGGCATCTGCTTTACCGACGATCAACTTTATATGATCATTCCATTTTAAATCATTCCTAATGCGTACTCCCAGATAATTTATGGAATTAACTGCTTCCAGTTGCTGACCTGCTATATTGTAGCTAAATGATAAGGGATCTTTCTTCCTATGTATTGGCAGCACATTACACTTGTTTACATTGAGATTCAGTTACCATTCCCTGCACATGCGTCAATTCGCTGCAGATCCTCCTGCATTTCAGTACAATTTTCCATTGTTACAACCTCTCTATATACCACAGCATCATCCGCAAAAGCCTCAGTGAACTTCCGATGGATGAGGGGAGTGGGAACGCCTGGCCCAAAGGCGGTGGAGGATGGAGCATCTGAGAAAGGGACACTTCTGTGGAGTGGCAACTGTTGTTGGGCAAGCAGCTTCCAGCCGGTAGCAAAAAAAATGGTTCAAATGGCTCTGAGCACTATGGGACTTAACATCTGTGGTCATCAGTCCCCTAGAACTTAGAACTACTTAAACCTAACTAACCTAAGGACATCACACACATCCATGCCCGCGGCAGGATTCGAAACTGCGACCGTAGCGGTCACGCGGTTCCAGACTGAAGCGCCTTTAACCGCTCGGCCACACCGGCCGGCCCAGCCGGTAGCACACAGGCACACAAGGATTTGTTTCTTGTCTAGATGCGTAGCGCAGCGTGCTGTAGCCTACGACACATGTTACTTGGAGTTGGTTTTAATATAAATTGAAGATTGTATTGTATTGTATGTTAACTGGGGGCCTAGAAACGACGGCGGGCCGAGGTGGCCGAGCGGTTCTAAGCGCTACAGTATGGAACCATGCGACCGCCACGGTCGCAGGTTCGAATCCTGCCTCGGGCATGGATTTATGTGATGTCCTTAGGTTAGTTAGGTTTAAGTAGTTCTAAGTTCTAGGGGACTGATGACCTCACAAGTTAAGTCCCATAGTGCTCAGAGCCATTTGAACCATTTTTTTAGAAACGATGGAGAGGCTCGCCCCCCCCCTCCCCTCCCCCCCCCCCCCCCGCGCCGCGGAGTGTTCCACAACCCCACGACGACTATCGCAGTCCATTTCACCCCTCCGCCGACCCACACCGAACCACTCTTTCAGGGTTACTGTGCGGTTCGGTCCCCGGTGCATCCCCCCCCCCCCCCCCCACCCACCCGTAGGGAACGTCTCACACCAGATTAGTGTAACCCCTGTGTTTGCGTGGTAGAGGAATGGTGGTGTACGCGTAAGTGGAGAACTTCTTTGCGCAGCCGCCGACATATAGTGTAGTAGAGGCGGAATAAGCGGAACCAGCCCACATTCCCCGAGGCAGATGGAAAACCGTCTAAAAACTACCCACAGACTGGCTGGCTCACCGGACCTCGACACAAGTCCGCCGGGCTGATTCGCCGGGGACCAGCTGCTCCTTCCCAACCCGGAAAGCCGTGCGTTTGACCGCACAGCTAACTGAGCGGGTTAAATTGAAGATACTGCGACGAGAAGCTTTTTCGTGATAATTTATTCTGCCTTTACAAGTTTCAGGCTGGTTTTCCCATCTTTGGACGATGGCTAGGAATGACTGGAATGTGACAGGTTGGTTGCAAGTTGCAAAAGAAAAGCATCAAAGATAACGAAATTAAAAATAAAGAACTACTTGGAATTTCAACACATCCGATCCCCGCAATGTATTATGCGGATGCTTTATCCCGACAGTTTCAGGTGGGGAGAGCTTTGAACTAAGCTTGCGTAAGATACGGGTAGAGGTAACCGCAACATACAAGTGCGATGTAGCCACTACCAAATGCTTTGTCTACTCCAGTTTGCTTAGTGTTGTCGATTGGTTCTTTTTATTACTTTTTTATTTTTTTAGTTAGTGAAGAGACTAATCCTCTGGCATAAGGGGATTCGAATGCAACCCTTACCACAACAAATGAAATTAATATAATTAATGGCGTGTGACGAGGGCCTCCCGTCGGGTAGACCGCTCGCCTGGTGCAAGTCTTTCGTTTTGACGCCACTTCGGCGACTTGCGCGTCGATGGGGATGAAATGATGATGATTAGGACAACACAACACCCAGTCCCTGAGCGGAGAAAATCTCAGACCCAGCCGGGAATCGAACTCGGGCCCTAGGATTGACAGTCTGTCGCGCTGACCCCTCAGCAACCGGGGGCGGACAACAAACGAAATCAGCGATTCCTTTGAGCGTTATGCAAGTTCTGCTTTCGTGGAAGCACAGAACGCGGAGTAGGATGGCAAACCAGGCAGAGGGAGGCGGGGCTTCTTTCCCCGCACCGATCCATTCCCTTCGGACTGTTCTTGTTTGTTTGCGGTTGCGGCCGACTGCCACGATATACTGTTCTCGTTAGTCCCTCCGCGCAACTGTCAGAAGCTCAACACGGCGCCCGCAGGTACTACTGGTAGCCGCCACAGCCTACTGACCTCATTCTAATAATCGACCTGATGATGACAACTTGTTCTGCCGTCGAAATATTGTACGTGACAGGCAATGTGATTGGTGTGTCCGCACGAGAACTATTCCTTCATATCATACGCCAAAAAAAATCAGAGAAACACATTGTGGTGTCACCGCCAGACACCACACTTGCTAGGTGGTAGCCTTTAAATCGTCCGCGGTCCGTCAGTATGCGTCGGACCCGCGTGTCGCCACTATCAGTGATTGCAGACCGAGCGCCGCCACACGGCAGGTCTAGAGAGACTTCCTAGCACTCGCCCCAGTTGTACAACCGACTTTGCTAGTGATGGTTCACTGACAAAATACGCTCTCATTTGCCGAGACGATAGTATAGCATAGCCTTCAGCTACGTCATTTGCTGCGACCTAGCAACGCGCCATTACCAGTTACTATTGACAGTGAGTCATGTACAGTCAAGAGCGACGCTCATCATTAATGGATTCAAGTTAAGTATTCCACCAGCTACGTCCGTTTTTCTAAAGTCTAATTTCCTTGTCCTGTTCCAGACCTCACACCAGCCAGTGTGAGCTAAAACGCGTGCCTTTCGGCTTGCTCTAATAATACGGTGTTGGCTCTCCTGCCAACCCACAACACACATAATTACAGTAAATGTTGGGGATTGATCGTTACGAGGGCATTGAAAGATTTGTAATTTGATAGCGAATCGATTGACCTCGATACGGAGAACTTCTACTGAAAGATAGCAAACCCACAGGTGCTGACGGCTTTTGATTGTGTATGTCGATTCTGGTGTTTATCCTTTTTAGTCATCTTTTTCTGTCTGGTTTGATGTGGCCCGCCAGGAGTTCCTCTCCCGTAACAATTTTTTTGTCCCAGAACAGTATTTGCAATCTACGTTCTCAGTTATTTGCTCGATGTATTCCAATCTCTGTCTTTATTACAGTTTTTAACCTGTGCAAACCCTGGAAGTCATTCCCTGATGTCTTAACACATGTCATATTATCCTGGCCCTTCTTCTTGTCAGTATCTTCCATAAATTCGTTTCCTCGCCGATTCGGCGGAGAACCTCATGTTTCCTTGCCTTGTTGTGCTGAAAATGAGGCCAGTACTATTTACATAACGGGCTGTCAAAAGAAAACGAGGCAAATGAAAAAGCAAGTGAGTTGTTTATTGTTTCAAAAAGAAATCGCCGCAACTGTTAATACATTTATCTGACCTGAGACAAGATGGTCAATGCCTTCATGGAAAAATGTTTGCGGTTGGCTGCGGAGTCTTGATTGTACCCAGGCGTACTTAGGAGCTTACATTTATTACACTGTCAAGGGGTCGTAGAGGTTAGTAAGTGACATAAATTTCAGGTAGCTACGTCTACTCGTTTATGAGAAAAAAGGGTTTTACCAGTTGGACAGAGAGCCAGAGAAATAGACAGAGAAACAGACAGGTAGACGAGCAACAAAGTGATCGTATAAACGTTCCGTTTTTCTCGCTGAAATAAGGAAACCAAAAAATTAAGTAAACCTCTTCGTCCGAGGCAAATACACGAATGTCGTTCTTCAGAGCTCCAGAAATGTGGAAATCGCATTGTGAGAGATCGGGCGTTTACTGAGGAGGTGGAAAGGGCATTTCGGCGTACGCATAACAAGCACTGCAACGTATGGGGGAGCCTTATCCTGCATGAGAATGATACCGCCCGTCAACGTTCCTGGGCGTTTGGAATTAATGGCGCACTTGAATTTCCACCATGTGTCCACATATCACTGCGTGTTGACTGTGGCATCAAATTCCACAAGTTCAATGAGCAGCAGGTTGACGGACGGCATCAATCTATTGCACGATAATGCGCATCCATGTGTTGCCAAGGTTGTTTCGACTATGCTGCAGAAGTTTCGGTGGAAATCTTTACAGTCCCGATCTCTCCCTGTGCTATTTCTAGAATTTTTTAGCTCTGAACGGAGACATTCGTGGCCGCCGATTTACTTCGGACGAAGAGGTGCACGCCTCGGTGGAATGATTTTTCTGTGAAGGCACTGACCGTCTAGTCTCACAATGACATAAATGTATTAAAATTTGTCGCGATTACTTCTAAAAAATGGTTTACTTAATTTCTAGGTTTCCGTATTTCAGCGAGAAAAACGGAACGTTAATACGATCACTTTATTGCTCGTCTACCTGTCTGTTTCTCTGTCTATTTCTCTGTCTCTCTGTTCAACTGTTAAAACCCTTTTTTCTCATAAACGAGTAGACTTAGCTACCTGAAATTTATGTCACTTACTAATCTCTACGACCCCTTGACAGTGTAACAAATGGAAGCTTCTAAGTGAATAGTCAAAAGATACGGCCATTATGCTACATATTTTGATAGTGAAAAACTTGGTTATAAAAACTTACAGAGCTATTACCTTTGATCTAGAATCATGGAAATTGACAAGAAGTAACGGAAAAAGTCCAAAAATTCTGAATTTGTAGTTACATCACACGAAAAAGTATGTTTTTGGCCACTTGTTGTCCGACTGTCTCTGTCAGCCCGTCTGTTGAGACCCATTTTTCTCAGTAAAGGGTGAAGATATTAAGTTGAAATTTGGCGGTGTAATAAACGTATGCTCCTAAGCGGTTGCGATCGAAATATAGGACTATTTATGTAACAAATCTTGACACTTACAAAGTCACTCATTAAAAGCTATAGGGTACTTCCCGTTGATCTAGAATCATGAAGTTTGGGAACAAGCTAGGTCTCACAGTACAAGTAAAGGAAAATAATCTGTAAATTGTGAATTTTTTATTATGTCACATGGAAAAAAAATTGTTTTGTCATTGTTGTCTGACTTTAAACTTGAAATATTCTCAATGGTCTTGGGAAATCCCGGGACTGATACTTTGCCAGTACCAATGTGATAAGCAAAAGTCGCTGAGATCGTCTATCCTCGGGCTGCATTAACTATCAACGTAATTAAGTTTGTGTGGAACCGTCAGAGTGCGAGAATCGGATTCACTTCCACATTTTATTTTTTTTTTTTCTATCTGTCCCGTTGCCATTTGACTGCTCCTTACGAATATCGCTGCGCATCTGTTTTCGTCATAGCGAGACCGTCTCGATGAGAGGATCTAAGTTCTTAAATGAGCTGTGCTTTTTTTTGCCGACGTTTTCTTAGAAGGCGGGGAAGGGAATAAGGAGAATGTATTGAGGGGCCCTTCCGAGGGCGACAGGGAGAACTGCGACGGAGCCGGCCAGACTTTGCAGGCAGGGCCGGCCGGTAATGTAATGAGCAGGAGGAGCCGGGTTTAAAATCCCGCCAGAGTCCCCGGGCGAGGCGCCTCATTTGTGGAGATGAGGAGGACGGTACGAGGTTGGGGGGGGGGGGGGGGGAGCTATCTGGCTGGAGGCGGCGGGAGCAGGTCTCAGAGAGCGACGTGAGGCGCGGAGCGGCAAAGGCCGGCAGATAAGGCACGTCCCACACAGGCAGCGCCCAGCCAAAGGCAAGGGGCCGCCCGCCGCATTGCGAAGGCTCACGTCCTCCGCCCCCGCACGGAAATAATGCACGCCGGCGCCGGGCGGTCCGCCCAGGCGTCACTCCATGTATGACTAACCAACAGCGTTAAAGCCTTATCTCTGTACAATAAAATTCCGTCAGACAGAAAATCTCCCGCACACAAATCAGCACGGATTTAAAAAAGTACCGTTCGTGCGAAGCTCAGCTCGCCCTCTTCTCAACCGCTATCCTACATACCGCTGACGGAGGGCAACAGCCAGATTCTGTATTCCTAGTGCCGGCTGCTGTGGCCGTGCGATTCTAAGCGCTTCAGTTTGGAACCGCGCGACCGCTACGGTCGCAGTTTCGAATCCTGCCTCGGCCATGGATGTGTGTGATGTCCTTAGGTTAGTTAGGTTTAAGTAGTTCTAAGTTCTAGGGGACTGATGACCAGAGATGTTAAGTCCCACAGTACTCAGAGCCATTCTTTTGTATTCCTAGTGAGCCGTGGCGGCTCATATCGTTAGTATCTTTACTGCCACGGTCAGGGTGGTAAAGCGCCCTCTGGGGCCTACGCGAGGAGTAACGAGGCGAGATCCTGTTGGGGGGCGGGAGCGGGGGGGGGGGGGGGGTGCTCCGGGACGTGGTGGAAGTCGGTTGTCCGGTTGACGGTTGACGCAGCGAGCGGACCTATTGCATGGAGATCTACGAGTTGGCTCTGAAAGGAAGGCGCCGTAGCAAGCAGCGGGAAGCGGGCGTCCTGTAATTTGTGTGAAGGTGTAAGGTGTCAGGCAAATCCAACACCTTCCATGAAAACCCTGACATGATAAGCAAATCCAGTAGTATGTCACATAGCTCCGAATAAATCGTGACATTAAATTAACCAAAGTAATACGAGTAACGAGTGAGCAAATGGAATACCACAGACTAACACAAAAATGCCTAAATGCATGTCATACCTCCCCACCGTGAGACAGACGCAGTTCCGAGGGGAGAAACGAGAACAGAAACCGAGAGCAGAACCGTGTTAAGTCAGAAGGCCCTACGATAAGGGACGGACACCACCGCTAGGACCACACCCCAGCCTCAAGTTTTAGCGTGAGACTTTTCCGCGTCTCTGTTACGTCAGGACCACCCGTACTGCCCATGTTAAAAGCTAGAGCCCTCCAGAAGAACAGTATAGATCTTACGATAACACAAAAAGGACCACACCAGCTGCGAATTTTAGCGTGAGACTTTTTCGAGTCCCTGTTACGTTGCAAACTTTAAAAACATTGCCCCACCACGAAAAGTATAACGTTTCTCATTGGATAGACAGAATTTTTGTAGGCAGAGCTTAAGGTTAACATTGAGACCCTGATTGGTCAAATGAAAACACAGCCAGATAGTTTTTTTAAACCAACTTCGGCAAATTGTAGTAAGGAGAAGTTAGGAGAGAGTTGCTTCCGAGATGGCGAGGTGAGCAGAGCTGTGCTGCCCGCCGCCCCCTGACGAACACCGACAAGGTAATGAACGCATGCGATGCTGCACAATAGCGCATAAAGCTTCACTCAGAACTGCAGAAGTCTCGTCTGTTACACCCCCTTTTTGCGTAATACTAGTGTCGATCGTCAATTAAAGGTCATGGTGTTCATATTTGCCACTTGAAGTAAAAATCTGAAACGCAATGATTTTTCTGTTATATAGTTATTGAGAAGCCACATCAGCCACTGTAATTTACGACAAGTTAGATAAGTAATTAAAGATAATTGAGGGTCACTGTAGACCATTTTGATAGTTTTCTCTCTTGTGAAACTTAATTTAAACCTAGATTATAGATGTGATATGGCATAGGTCATCCTTCGATCCATTGTAGAACTTGGAAACCCATTCAGGGAATATTCGTTCATATTTTTGTTGAACGCAGTTGGTTTTTACCATCCTGTATTAAAACATTTCCTTTTATCAATAGTGCAATTTATAAACAATGTTTTGTGAGTAGAATAAAATTTCCAATGGTAAACTTAACTGCTTTTTCGACGTTATTTTACCAGCTAACTAAAAATATGAAAGCCTTGAACCCCTTCCACTAAATTTAGTTAGTATTAAGATTCTTTTACAGAGAGTGCAGTGGAGCTGACGCTGAAATCATTAAGTATTTGGTTATATCATCGCTAGTCTCACTGAACTCTTCTGAATTGTACATGTCATGTGTGGTCTGGCGTCTCCTTACCAGCAACAGGTCCCAGGTTCAAACGAGTCAATTCCCTAAAAAACACGCTCAGAGCGTCGTTGGGGGAAAGTGGTAGGGAGACACGATGTAGAACAAACAGACACTACGCAGAATGTTAGAAAGGAGTAACGATTTTTGCGTCGGATGTCCCAGTGGTTCCCGAGAGTTGCGGTGGCTGCTTTCGGAGAAGAGAATTGGTAAGAGCTTGTGTCTACGCTCTTTTCCGTACGATGTTGATGCCTGCCGTTATAAACGGGTGAAAATCAGGCGCTTGTGTTGACTATACGGGAACTGATGTAAAATTACATTTGTGATTGAGTCTCACTTGTACTGTGACAATTTAGAGGCGAAAACTGTGGTGGTTTCATTAGGTCTGGTTCTTTGCTGTGCAACTAAGGGAGTCAGTTATTTGGGGTATCTGAGGGATCACCATTATGTTGGTCTAAGTGATACGTTCTCAACGTTTGTCTATGGCTTTGCGAATCGAAATCGTGGGAGAGTATACGTGTGAGTAATTTGCTATTGTATTGATGGTTATGTTGTAAAGACTGTTCTCTGGTGTGTTAAATCACGTGCTGATTTGTAAATTGCTACTTGCTTATGTGCTACTGTCCTTATGATTGGCGTTGTTTGTCTTTTGATTGTGGGTGTGCTCACGTTTAGAAAAATAATAATTACGGCAACTATTCATGGGGTTGTCTAGTAAGGAAATTGCTTAAGCTTTTATCATATGCTGGTCTGTTTGCCTATCACATTGGCTTTCTATGCAGTAACTGAAGGAATGTGTATGGTTGTTCAAGATTGTAGGCTGACTGGTATTTGAACTGGTGTTGAGCTTAAGGGCGAGATCAGCATCCCGCCAACCCGCACACTGCTCGTTGTTAAATTTTTCGCTATTGGGGAGCCGGCTCTCTGTTCTTGGATTGAGTAAGGATACGCGATGAGTGTATCGCTGTAGTTTCTCGCGTGCTGCGGGGTGTCGGTGACGTCCTAGGGCTAGACTTGTGATGTATGTTATGTTGAAAGGGAATTAACTGTAATAAACTAAAGAGAGCTTTTAGTTTGTTTAGGTCTGTACATGGAATGATGTTGATATTTGTCGATTGCGGCAATAACTTCCTGTGTTGGGAGATCCTCTGAGGGACTTGTATTGTACTGTTGCAGTGCAGTCCATCTGAAACGTGCGGCTTAAAACTTGGGACTGCAGCTCTCTGATGTTATATATTACTGTTTAATCTTAAATGTCTTGGATGTAATATGGTTGTTGAGGATTACGTAATTTTGATCGCTGGTTCCTTAAAGGAAGTATTTCGTTTTAAAATATGTGCTCGGTCAGAGCCTATTTAAATATGATTTTAACTCATGATTCAAATTTTCTTGTCTTGCCTTCTTAAAAGGCTTTCAGTTAAATGATTGCTATTTGCCTGTTTAAATGTTTGAGTGACTTAAAGGAAAAGAATATCATTTGTAATTTGTACTGATTGTTCCTTTTGGGTAATACCTGACTTATGTGTTCAATAAATGTGTCTAGTCAATGGTGATGCACTGTTCTATTGCTAGCCTGCCCCTTCCACTCCACAGCCTATTGAGCTGCTTTGTGTCGAAATTTTGTTCAGAACACCCCTCTGACCTGACACCTCACCTATGTTTCCGGAAAGCGCTTGATATGGTGCCACAGTGCAGACTGTTGAACCGTGAATTTACTTTCAACATCGTTTCTTAAAGAATTTACTTTATTTACTAGCGATTCATCAAGAACATTAACACATTTAATCACACTAGGTATGTGTGGAAGTAGTTGAGAGGGAGTAACTGATGAAATTACCTTTAAAAATGTGAATGTTATTCAGAAAAGCCTTTTAGAAACAGATTTAAAATTTATAAGCAGGAAAGCACCCTAGAAATATCAAGTTTCAATTTTATTTAGAGGCAGAAACAACAATATTGACAGTATGAGCCTTCGGGCTGAGAAGCTTGCCCTCCCTTTCAACACGGCCGTAGTCACGACCGCTCACAACAACCTCTGATAGACTACACGGGTGCGCCGGCCGAGGTGGACGAGCGGTTCTAGCCGCTAAAGTATGGAACCGCGTGACCGCTACGGTCGCAGGTTCGAATCCTGCCTCGGGCATGCATGTGTGTTATGTCCTTAGGTTAGTTGGGTTTAAGTAGTTCTAAGTTCTAGGGGACTGATGACCTCAGTAGTTAAGTCCCATAGTACTCAGAGCCATTTGAACCATTTTTGAACTACACAGGTGCAAATCTGCAACAAACCGGATGACTTTAAACTAAAAATATTAACAACTCACACAAATACATTAACTATGCACCCCGTAAGAGGGAAGGAAATGGTACAAACACTAAGAAATTATTTGCCACAGATAGTGCAATTTGTTTTTAAAAGGACTCTTACGGTAGAAGGGTGGCAAATTTATAAAAATGACTATTTAAGTAAAACCCATGAAATTCAGACTTACATAAAATGTACAACATGCTCTACATTACACATATACCGCCTCTCAAGATGGTAGGTAAGATAAGAATATGTTTCAAGAATTCGGCCTTTACACCTTAATTCTATAAATTCGTTAACACCGAATCCGACAACCATGACAGAGGCAGCTATTAACGTATGGCAGATTGACAGGGGGATTACTGAACAACCCAAACCGCAGATTGCTCTAGCCCTCTCCAACTCCACAACGGAAAACCGGACCACCCAATTCACAAACAACCGCCTTCCCGCGGGTGGGCAAACGGAGAAGAATGGGGGGAAGACCCCAAAACAAAGCGGCTGGTGACCTCACCGAGAAAACAAGTAGCATTTAACAAGTAAATGAAACAACATATCTCCAATCACGTCTAATAAACTGCGATTTCGGGAGAAGGCCTGGCGCAGCACACCCAACGCTCTCCCGAACCGTCCGCTGCCAGCCGCTTCAACGGACGCAGGAAGGCGCGCCGATATCCCTTCTCACGACGTCGCAACTCGCCCCGGACAGCCAGATGTTGTGGTTTCACTCCTGTTGCTCTTGTGTGAACCGCGAAGCCACTACCCGTTTCTATACGTCGTGGCCCACTGAAACTCACGTGGCGACCTCACATGCGCCGACGCTCAAGGCGGACAAGTCATCTCGTGTCTCAGTGCGCGACCGCCCATCCGACCGATCCAACCGCCAATGACCGTTGCCCGAGCAACTCGAGCAGGCGGCCTAACGCGCAGACTCAGATGCAGGAACTCAGCCCCGACCGGGCGGCCACTAGCTGAGTTCTGTTACTGGCGGAGTTTCAAGACTCATTTTCTGGCTTAAAGTTTGATCCAAACGACAGACATACTCGCACTCCGACGACAGACAGACACCAACCGCCGCGCAAATGCGAACGAGAGACAGACCAACAAGTGGTGACGCGAGACTGACCTAGCCTTACTCCGACTGACCCCATGCCGAGTTTTTTTTTCCTTTTTTGTGATTTCATTCCCCTGCCCCATATGGGCAGGGGAGGGCTGTCAGTGGCACAATCAGCCGCTCTTCAGCCGAGTGACATGAACTTAAAATAAGAATAAAATGGTACATACAAAAGGCGATAAAGGGGAACTTAAAACGGAATAATGGGAGAAAATGGAGGTAAGAAATATAGATTAACACAGAGACTTTCATGGACGACAGTTAAAAAAAAAAGTCACCAGGAAGTTAAAAAAACACAGTTGGCGATTCTTCAGAACTCAGAGAAGACACTGAATGGACATGCACACGTTAAAAGTTGGCCACAGTAGTAAAAACACTCCGGAACAACACACTTAAAACCCACCTGGAGCACACATGACGAAGAATAAAACTGCCAGGCGGGACCTGCCGAGGAAAAGGGCAGAGAGGATGGAAACGGAGGGGAGAGCAAGGGGCAGCAGGGGAAGCGGCGGGATGAAGAGTGGAGGGGCAGCAGTGGGTACACAAAGAGGCAGGAGACACGTGGGGCGGGAGACGAAGAGGGAAGACAGGGCAGGAGGGAGTGCAGAGGCACTGAAAGGAGGCACAAGAGATGGAGGGGGTGTAGGAGGGGGAAGCAGCTCAGGAGGAGGGAGGGGGAGGAGAGGGAGCCCTGAGGAGGAGGCAGGATGATGGGGTTTCAGTTGGTAGGAAGGGTAGATGTCAGAGCGAAGCTCATCATCTGGGAGCGGTAGAGGGTGGAAGTTGCGTTGGGAAAGGAGATGAAGCGTTTAGAGATGGAGAAAGGGTGGGACACCACGGTAATGGCGCGGTAACTGGTTGGGGGTGGAGAGGAAGGGAGACACCAGGGGGTGAGGGGGATCAAGGAGGCGGACAATATATAGTGTGCAGATGCGTTCAAGGAAAAGGAGAAGGTGGGGGAAGGGGATGAGGTCGTACCCCTGCCGAGCTGATAGCGCCCCTTAAATGCACGTGAACAGGCAACCTTTCCCATTTCCAACCAGAGGGAGACACCAAAGCGGCGATTGCCACAGCGGCGCCACCGCCAGAAGCGGAGGGGAGGGCGACTGCTTCACACAACGCGCTACGGCGCGCTCTTCAAAACAGGATTTTTTTTTTTTTTCTTACCACAGCTCAACTGTCTTTGAAGTTCCGAACAAAGGCATTATGTTCCCAGATATGTGAGGGGCTCAAAGACTTTTTCGTTAATAGAACCCAGCAAGTTGTCCCCGACGGCGAGTGTTCGTCAGAGGCAAGAATATCGTCAGAGGTGCGCCAAGGAAGCGTGACAGAACCACTCCTATTCTCTATACAGGGTGTTTCAGAGGTGATGGTCTATATTCAGGGGATATGACAGGACTGATCATTCAAAACAAAAAAACTCAAATAAACATGGGCTCTAAACAGCTATCAGCAATTCTTGTTGTGAGGTTGTGTGAAACAAATCTCTTCTACTGCAAGCTCTTTCCTTTCCATATTTTGGGCAGTGGTGCTATGGAGTATCTTAAGAGCTACGAGCTCTTGTTCATCTTCGCTACTTTGAAACACGACTCTTGTAATGAACAAGCGCTCATAACTTTCGAGGTATGCGTTTTAGAGCATATGTTTATCGATCTTGTCTCTTGTTTCTATTAATACTACCACTTTACAAACTATGGAAAGCAAAGAGCTTACAGTAGAAGAGATCTGATTCACAGAGAACTGTTCATAGCTCTTAATGTAGGCGTTTTAGTGTTCACGTGTACTTAACATTTTTGTTTCGAATGATCAGTTCTGTCACCTCCCTGAATATTGACCATCACTGCTGAAACACCCTGTATGTACAAATGATATGGCGGACAGTGTGAACAGCAGTTTATGGCTGTTTCCCGATGACACTGTGTTGTACGGGAGGGTGTCGGCCTTGTGTGACTGTAGCGGGATCCAAGAATATTGTTTCCATGCTCGTCGTCAAACATTATGTCTTCGTGCTCGTCGTCAGATATGAGGTGTCTAGGAAACCTGAATGCTCGGTTCGCTAGACAAACAGTTAAAACAAATCGTATTAATGAGTATTATTACAAAAAATGAAATGACGATACTTAACTTTGACAATTACACAGAAGTGTCCCAAGCAACGGGCGACATACAAAATAAGCAATCCTCTTCAGTACAAACAGTTACAAGTCGATGCTACATAGACAGTACAAGCAAAGTAACTATCGTTGACGCGTCTATAAGTGTGCCTAAACTTGAAGCTGCCATTCAAGTGGCCACGTGCAGTCGGGCGCAGGGCTTATGTCCTCATCACATGGGGTCCTCTACTGCTGTCGCGTTGTCGTCCTGGAGGGGGGTACAGTCAGTGTGCGATTGGCTGACTATTTCTCACAGCCACCATTTCTTTATCGTTCTCCACTGGCGTGCTGGCACTTGGCTTTACGCTGTAACAAAAACGACAGACACAATTTCTAGTTGGCGCTCTGAATAGCTGAGTGCTCTAAATGTAGAAAAATGTAAGTTAATGCGGATGAGAAGGAAAAACAAACCTGTAATGTTTGAATATAGAATTAGTAATGTGCTGCTTGGCATAGTCACATCGATTAAATATCTATGCGTAACCTTGCAAAGCGATATGAAATGGAATGAGTTTCTCAGCTTGGTAGTCGAGAAGGCGAACACGCACGTTAGTTTTACTCGGAAATTTTGGGAAAGTGTAGCTCACCTATAAAGGAGACGACGCATAAAATAGTCGTGCGACCCATTCTTGAGTACTCTTTAACTGCTTGGGATTCCCACCAAGTCGGATTAAAGGAAGACACCGAAGCATTTCAGAGGCGTAGTACTAGATTTGTTACCCGTAGGTTCGAGCAGCATGCAAGCATTACGGAAAGGCTTCGCGAACTCAAATGAGAATTCTTGGAAGGAAAGCCACACTCTTTTTCGTGAGGCACTGATACGGAAATTTAGGGACCAAGCTCGTCCGGCTCACTGTAGATCGATTCTACTTCCACAAACGTACATTTCGCGCAGGTAATACGAAGATAACATAGAGGAAATTGCGTAGGTTTATCTCCCTCTGTTACCGAGTAGCACAGGAAAAGAAGTTAAATACGACGGATTGCGGAGTACGTATGTAGATTCGGATGTATATGTAGTCAAACTGTCTCCAAAAGTCAAGTCGTATACTGTTAGTAGATGAAGGGAATTCCATTTTATGAATGTAGACTGATGTAGTGGCAATTACTGTTCATATCCCTGAAGCAAAAACATGCAGCCAGACAAACTTTTTTTATCACTGTCGTATACACAGGATGCGGCGGAGAAATTGTCTGTTTTAATTAATCTTGTAAAGTGCAATGGTATTATTGGCAGCACTGAATGTTTGTCATATGCTTCAGGTGAGTGCGCCATTTGCTGAGGTGGAGCACAGAAGAGGGCCCAAACGTGTTGCGGCTGTGAAGGCCCTCTGCAAGGCATATTTCGAAAATGAGTTTCGTCATTGGTTTTGAAAGAGAAGATGGTGCACAAACAAACGCCATATGAATCCACACCAGTTGCTGGCACAACTCTAGAAGGGGCGTCAGCGGGGGAGGAATGGCAGCTGGCCGGTGTGGCCGAGAAGTTCTAGGCGCTTCAGTCTGGAACTGCGCGACCGCTACAGTCGCAGGTTCGAATCCTGCCTCGGGCATGGATGTGTGTGATGTCCTTAGGTTAGTTAGGTTTAAGTATTTCTAAGTTCTAGGGGACTGATGACCTCAGCTGTTAAGTGCCATAGTGCTCAGAACCATTTGAACCATTTTTGAGGAATGGCACTTGCACAGAGTGCCGAAGAAGAGAGTGTTCTTCGACTATAATTGACGATGGCAGGAGGAGGTGTACTCACAGTGTGGTCCCCAATGGAAGTGGGTACTGTTATGCGGTATGGATGGGCACGTGGAACAAGTGTGCTCATGATCTGTGGACGCTTGCACACCGCGTGAGGTGAAGAGGTGACGTCAAATGGGTGCCAGTACAGATTAATGACGGCACGATCACGTTTTGTGTGTGCAGGTTACGTACGTTCAGGGGCAAACCAATGATTATGCTAACTGATATATGACCCCATGAGGGTCGATTTACGACCCACTGGGAATAATCAGTACTCCTGAGAAACCTCCTTCCTCCTCCACCTCCCGCTCTTCTGGGGAATCTCCAATCCTCCACCTTCCCCCTCGCTGACACAAGCACACCTTTTATATAAAATTAATTGACTCCCATCCCCGCCTTCCTCCCTCCCCACCCAGTAAAAACTGTCGGTAAAATTGCTGTCTTTGCAGAGCAGTTGGAGCAGAAGTTGCAAGTATTATCCCGTCCAGCAACTAAACATCCAAATCACGTAATTACACTTCCGCAGATTGGAGATATTTCCTTTGAAAATTTTCGCATGTGTGCTCACTCTGATGTGCTGGGATCAACTGAGTGCACACTGGATCGCCACAGAAAGTCTCATCCATCGCACCCTCCCTCTCCACTCCTCCAAAAAATTCTGCTGGGGAAAATCGATGAGCTAGAGGATTGGAAGGATCCCACTACAGGAAATTCATCTACACTGCAGAGGGTGTAATAATATATTGGTTATTTATAAAATTCAATTTGCAGGGGTTGGCTCTCTTTATTTGGTGGCAAAAGCTCATCATTCTCTGCTGTTTATTTAATTTTTGAAGATTTAAGTCCTGTAAAATTCACCGAAAATAATTAAATACGTAAACAGATCGTTTTGCTACAATTTCACAAGGAATGAAATCGAAATGAACATAGCTCATCTCACGTAATTACACTATTAAAATCCTTCTGACCGCGTCTTGCACTGACCGCAGGCTAGCCATGCCAGGAGCCACACCCACACTGGTTGCCTCATGTGTTCCCAGTTGCATAGATCAGGGGAGAGGCCTGCGTGCAGGAGACAACCTTGTCCTATTCAACTACCCCAGACAGAATGAACCAGAGGTGTTCACCTTGATGTATGGCTTTCGGCTGAGCTAGTTCAGGAAACTGTCGCATATGGCACTTGAAACAAGTTTATTTCTCCCCCCACACTTCCCCCAGGACCCAATAGGAACAGAAGCAGTCACCTGAAAATTGGTGGGAGCCAATAGCAATGTGGGAACAATGCATCTAGTCACGTTATCGCGACGTTAGGGGATATCAGATGGATATACTGTCAGCCACAGTCTGAAGTGAAAGAACTATGAAGTGCCAGCAGCAGCTGAGATCCTCATCTACCTCTGCAACACAGAAGAAGTGTAAAACTTTCATTATATGTCTTTGCTACTATTACCGCTTGTAGCAGTTCTTCCTCTTCTTTGTCAAGTTTAATTCCTGTGTTTAAATCCGTGTCAATGACTGTGGGTGCTTATTGTTTCTTCTTCTTTGTTCAGGAGCAGCCTCCAGCGTGTCTGGACTGGCAGCGACGTCTACTGTGTCCGGACCAGCAGCAGCTGTCATCAGCTCATTGAGACCTGCAGAAAACTCTGGCGTGTTGGGGACAGTGTGGTAGCAGCACCTGTAGTGCACCTGACCAGCAAGTTGTAGCAGGACAACAAGCTGCAAGCAGTCGTCGATTTGTGTAACGAAAACACGCAGCCAGTCCCCTACTCTCAGTAGAAAAGTGTTGGGGGCCCAACACAAAATGGTGCAGGTCAGTAATCGTCAGTACTGGTCCCAGAACATTCCAGTGTTACCACAAGGACAAATTTTGATGTGGATGAAAAGCCACCAGTTTCTCCCAGCGCTCTACTGCTTTTCTCTTCAACTTATAATTCAACAGCTAGCAGTTCAAACTCTTTAGTACTGGTACAGAATCATCAGTGGACCGTGACTGGCGTGTTGTATTAGAGATTTAAAATGCATAGAGAATTATTAAAGTGCAAGTTACGGAGTTGGAATAGGATGAACTGTGTTGTATAGAACATTACATCAACCACAACAGATGACCTCCTAGTACCTTCCAACTGCACACATTTCCTGTGATTGGCCTAAAGCTATCTATAACTCCAATGTATGATGGCGCGACACTCATGGTGAGATTTGGATGTCGACCAGTTTATCTGCAGCACTCCACCATTACAAACATGTTCTGCCTAAGAATGATGCTATCCACTCCCTTGGAAAGTTTGAACTGTGGACTGTCGTGTGTTCAAACTGTCTATAAAGTCTGTCTAGTTCACATGAACTATCTCCATATGTATAGTGGCATACAGTCTATCTAGAGCAGTATATCAATGGTATCAAAAGGAAAAGCTACAGGGATACCCATCAGTTTGAGAGAAATACACGTGTAATTTAGTGCATACAAGAAACAGTTATTCGGGAAATACTGTAAAAAATGAAACAGTGGTTTTCGTTGTTGTTGCGATGCAGCCTATGTGTCATTGCTGAAATGTAAAGAAAACAACACACACACACACACACACACACACACACACACCAAATCGTTTGCGTCATGTCTTACTTCAGACATTGTCATTGTAACGTAGGTGCAAAGTTGGTAAGACGATTGTGCTATAGCGGCTACACAAATTATTATTGGAAGTGATCACCCTGGAACAGAGTTGTTGGTGTTGATGGTTGTTATCCGATAGACCTGGTGGCGGACTGCTGGAGACTGGTCCACTCTGCCGTCAGCGCTATTGCGTTGGCGTCGCAGTGGAACGTTATACCGCTCGCCCGCAGGGGATGCTGGGGAGAATATATTGGTTAGGCATCGTCAGTGCAAGGTCCCGTAACGGGTCCTGCTTGTCGACCTCCTCGTGCCACGCCGTGGAAGCGGCCACCGGTGATGGTCCATTTTGTCTACAGAAAATGACGTAATGCTGCGTGGTGTAGCCTCGCCTGTGATATGTCCATGAATTAGTTCAGCGTCCGCATGGGGCGTCGGGCAGATGGACGCAGGCACACCGGTGGATGTCTCCGCATTCATAATGTCTTCGTCAGCAGTAGCGGGTTCTGGGGCGTCGTGCTAGTCAACGGTTGCGTCATCCTCGACTTGCAACGTCTCCTCTTAGCCGGAAACGGTGCGGCACCTTCTCTTGCGACGTTTCGGAGTCTTGTTGCAACCCTTGTTCACTAAAGTACGAGCAGCCCTTAGCGGCTCGCCATCTTACTTACAACTATTAATTACGTCGCCTTTCCGGCTTAGATCTTTTTTAATATGTGACTTGAAAGTACTGCATCTTTTTCCAGTCAGCACAAATTTTAATTTTATTAATGTATTAAATACTTAATATGTTTTAGAACAGTTAGTCTAATTCTGAAGACGACGCTCATAGTAGCGTCGAAAACTGGTCAATTTTGACTTAATATTTGTGACCGAGGGCTTATTTGTTCTAATATGTTTCGGAGAAAGTTGTTTCCTTGTACGACCCTTCGTGTCCGACGACGGACGGGAGTCGCGTCGCTCTGGCAGGAAGGCCGCCGTAAGGACGATGAGCGAGTCGATCTCCATCGTGTTGCCGAGGTCAGGGTCAGCGTCCGGTTGCGTCGGCATCGTCGGAGCGGCGTCGATGGCCGGTCGAGGCGGCGGGCCGTCCGAGGCGCTCTCCGTCGGTGTCTGGTCGGGCTCGTTGGTGGCGTCGTTGGTGGCGTCCGGGCGGCGTTGCGGAGCGGTAGGAGAACCTAGAGCAGCGGCGTAGGTCACCGGTAGCGACGTGGGTGGCCCTTCGGCAGCTGGAACTTGCATAATACGCCGTTGTAGGCATTCGGATCTAAGGTGGCCTTCTTTGCCGCACCCGGAACAGGTCCGAGGCTGGCTGTTATATATAATCATTGCACGGCATCCGCCGATCTGTAAGTAGGACGGGACGTGGCATCAGAGATCAATGGTGACCCCGTTTAGGACAGGATATGTCAGAAACAGTGTCCACTTCTCCGCAGTGTGGCCATGGACTGTGCCGTATGGCCGGAGTGCCGTGACGACTTCCTCAGCAGGAAGTTCGAATGGAAATTCGAAAATGCGTATCGGCATACCTAAGCCCGCGTGGTCGACTGTTACCACCACCACATTGCCATCAGCATGACAGAAGCGGAGGCCCTGTTTGGTCTCATGTAGGATGATTTCACATGCCGCGTCGTTAACAATTTTAACATAGACCGTGTTGCTCACGATCGACGAATGTATCCCAATAATATCGGTCGCCGGGATCTTCCTCTCGCAGAAAACGCTCCACCTCGAGTGCTTTGGGTCGCGCATAATTGTTGCAGAAAGTAAATCGGAGTGTAGATTTACGGTAACGGTTCGCTGTGGATCGTGCACGGTGAGCCGGTACTTAAGCAACGGCCTTCTAACCAAGGCGTGCTCGCGCTCCGCACGCGATAAACACGGACGCGTCCGCTCTGTTGCCCTGCCAAAGGCAGACTGACTGAGCTACCCAAGTACAGCCCACGACTCGTCCTCACAGCTTTAATTCCGCCAGTACCTCGTCTCCTACATGCCAAACTTCACAGAAGCTCTCCTGCGAACCTTGCAGAACTTGCACTCCTGGATAAAAGGATACTGCGGAGCCATGGCTTAGCCACAGTCGAGGGGATGTTTCCAGAATGAAATTTTCACTCTGCAGCGGAGTGTGCGCTGATATGAAACTTCCTGGCAGATTAAAACTATGCCCGCGAAACGCAAAGGTCCCGGATTCGAGTCTCGTTCCGGCACACAGTTTTAATCTGCCGGGAAATTTCAAGGAAATATTTCAATGTGGATTTGCTTAATTCGAAATTTGTTTTCATTTTAAATGAAAGTTTTGTGCTCTTGAACGACAATGCAAAACCACAAATAGCAAGGCTCACAGAGGATCACAATCGTCGCTTCGGATGCGAGACATTGGATCACATGGCTACAGCCTCGATTTTGCTCCATCAGACTTTCACTTGTTCCCTGCGCTGAAATCCACACTCTCGGGACGTCACTTCCAAACCAGTGCTGAGGTGGACCAGGCTGTGCGACAGTTGCTTCCATGGCGAGGAACCAAGTTTTAACCCGAGTGGTTTCTGCAAACAGATTTCACACTACGACAAATGTGTCAATATCGGTGGTGAGGACACCGAAAAATAGTGCAAGGTGTATAGTTCATGACGGTGTATGTTTGGCAATAAAGATTCCATGTAAAAAGTAATGTCGAAACTTATTTCAGAACATCCTTCGAACTAAAATGGTGACTCCGTTTCTGCTGCTAGATGCTCATATGTCGTCATTTCAACTTTCGGCTGAATGGTACTCTATTTTCGGCACATGCTATCAGCGCAAGTGCATAGGTGAAAAGCTTTGAATCTACAGGAAAAGCACTTAAGTGGAAATCGTAAAGAAGGCAAAGGAATTTTCGCTCACGGGAATAGCAGAGGTGCAAGATACTGTAACCCACCGACCAAAGCGTTCTTAGAGACAAAAAGCAAGAGACAAAAAGCAATTTTGATAAATAATCAGCATTGGTGGCCGAAGACTTCCGGCATAATAAGTCAGCCTCATTCTGCCAACGGCCTTGTCAAAGAGGGCGGAGGAGCGGATAGAGGTTCAGGGCACTCTCTTGTCCTAGGGGTGGGAAATTGCCCGTAAAGGCGGAAGAATCAACAATGATCAACGACATGAGGATGCAGAAGGCAATGGAAACCACTGTATTAAAGACTCGTAACGTGTATCCACAGGACATGTGGCCTGTAACTGAAGAAGTGTCATGATGATCTCTCCATTGGCAAAAGATTCCGGAATAGTCCCCCATTCGGATCTCCGAGAGGGGACTGCCAAGGGGGAGGTTACCATGAGCAAAAGGATTGAATAATCAACGAAAGGATAACGTTCTACGAGTCGGGGCGTGGAATGTCAGAAGCTTGAACGTGGTAGGGAAGCTAGAAAATCTGGAAAGGGAAATGCAAAGGCTTAATCTAGATATAGTAGGGGTCAGTGAAGTGAAGTGGAAGGAAGACAAGGATTTCTGGTCAGATGAGTATCGGGTAATATCAACAGCAGCAGAAAATGGTATAACAGGTGTAGGATTCGTTATGAATAGGAAGGTAGGGCAGAGGGTGTGTTACTGTGAACAGTTCAGTGACCGGGTTGTTCTGATCAGAATCGACAGCAGACCAACACCGACAACGATAGTTCAGGTATACATGACGACGTTGCAAGCTGAAGATGAACAGTTAGAGAAAGTGTATGAGGATATTGAAAGGGTAATACAGTATGTACAGGGGGACGAAAGTCTAATAGTCATGGGCGACTGGAATGCAGTTGTAGGGGAAGGAGCAGAAGGAAAGGTTACAGGAGAATATGGGCTTGGGACAAGGAATGAAAGAGGAGAAAGACTAATTGAGTTCTGTAACAAGTTTCAGCCAGTAACAGCGCATACCCTGTTCAAGAATCACAAGAGGAGGAGATATACTTGGAAAAGGCCGGGAGATACGGGAAGATTTCAATTAGATTACATCATGGTGAGACAGAGATTCCGAAATCAGATACTGGATTGTAAGGCGTACCCAGGAGCAGATATAGACTCAGATCACAGTATGGTAGTGATGAAGAGTAGACAAGACATTAGTCAGGAAGAATCAATACGCAAAGAAGTGGGATACGGAAGTACTAAGGAATGACGAGATACGTTTGAAGTTCTCTAACGCTATAGATACAGCAATAAGGAATAGCGCAGTAGGCAGTACAGTCGAAGAGGAGTGGACATCTCTAAAAAGGGCCATCACTAGAAGTTGGGAAGGAAAACATAGGTACAAAGAAGGTAGCTGCGAAGAAACCATGGGTAACAGAAGAAATACTTCAGTTGATTGATGAAAGAAGGAAGTACAAACATGTTCCGGGAAAATCAGGAATACATAAATACAAGTCGCTGAGGAATGAAATAAATAGGAAGTGCAGGGAAGCTAAGACGAAATGGCTGCAGGAAAAGTATGAAGACATCGAAAAAGGTATGATTGTCGGAAGGACAGACTCAGCATACAGGAAAGTCAAAACAACCTTTGGTGACATTAAAAGCAACGATGGTAACATTAAGAGTGCAACGGGAATTCCACTGTTAAATGAAGAGGAGAGAGCAGATAGGTGGAAAGAATACGTTGAAAGCCTCTATGAGGGTGAAGGTTTGTCTGATGAGATAGAAAAAGAAACAGGAGTCGATTTAGGGGATACAGTATTAGAATCGGAATTTAAAAGAGCTTTGGAGGACTTACGGTCAAATAAGGCACAAGGGATAGATAACATTCCATCAGAATTTCTAAAATCATTGGGGGAAGTGGCAACAAAATGACTATTAACGTTGGTGTGTAGAATATATGAGTCTGGCGATATACCATCTGACTTTCGGAAAAGCTTCATCCACACAATTCCTAAGACGGCAAGAGCTGACAAGTGCGAGAATTATCGCACAATCAGCTTAACAGCTCATGCATCGACACTGCTTACAATAATAATATACAGAAGAAAGGAAAAGAAAATTTAGAATGCGCTAGGTGACGATCAGTTTGGCTTTAGGAAAAGTAAAGGGACGAGAGAGGCAATTCTGACGTTACGGCTAATAAAGGAAGCAAGGCTAAAGAAAAATCAAGACACCTTCATAGGATTTGTCGACCTGGAAAAACCGTTCGACAATATATAATGGTGCAAGCCGTTCGAGATTCTTAAAAAATTAGGGGTAAGCTATAGGTTCAAAAATAGCTCTGAGCACTATGGGAGTTAACATCTGAGGTCATCAGTCCCCTAGAACTTAGAACTACTGAAACCTAACTAACCTAAGGACATCACACGCATCCATGCCGGAGGCAGGATTCGAACCTGCGACCGTAGCAGTCGCGCGGTTCCGGACTACAGCGCCTAGAACCGCATGGCCACCATGGCCGGCCTCTGCTGTACGGAGAGACGAGTCATATACAATATGTACAACAAACAAGAGGGAATAATAAGAGTGGACGATCAAGAACGAAGTGCCTCTTATTAAGAAGGGTGTAATACAAAGCTGTAGCCTTTCGCCCCTACTCTTCAATCTGTACATCGAGGAAGCAATGATGGAAATAAAAGGTTCAGGAGTGGAATTAAAATACAAGGTGAAAGGATATCAATGATACGATTCGCTGATGACATTGCTATCCTGAGTGAAAGTGAAGAAGAATTAAATAATCTGCTGAACGGAATTAACAGTCTAATGAGTACACAGTATGGTTTGAGAGTAAATCGGAGAAACACGATGGTAATGAGAAGTAGTAGAAATGAGAACAGCGAGAAACTTAACATCAGGATTGATGGTCATGAAGTCAGTGAAGTTAAGGAATTCTGCTACCTAGGCAGTAAAATAACCAATGACGGACGGAGCAAGGAGGACATCAAAAGCAGACTCGCTATGGCAAAAAAGGCATTTCTGGCCAAGAGAAGTCTACTAATATCAAATACCGGCCTTAATTTGAGTAAGAAATTTCTTAGGATGTACGTCTGGAGTACAGCATTGCATGGTAGTGAAACATGGACTGTGGGAAAACCGGAACAAAAGAGAATCGAAGCATTTGAGATGTGGTGCTACAGACGAATGTTGAAAATTAGGTGGACTGATAAGGTAAGGAATGAGGAGGTTCTACGCAGAATCGGAGAGGAGAGGAATATGTGGAAAACACTGATAAGGAGAAGGGACAGGATGATAGGACATCTGCTAAGACATGAGGGAATGACTTCCATGGTACTAGAGGGAGCTGTAGAGGGCAAAAACTGTAGAGGAAGACAGAGATTGGAATACGTCAAGCAAATAATTGAGGACGTAGGTTGCAAGTGCTACTCTGAGATGAAGAGGTTAGCACAGGAAAGGAATTCGTGGCGGGCCGCATCAAACCAGTCAGTAGACTGATGACAAAAAAAAAAAAAAAAGTGGTAATGATCAGCTGTAGAGTGCACAGAATTTTACAGAATGGTTTAAAGTTCATCCACACAGTATACCAGTATGTTACTGTTGCCGGCCGGTGTGGCCGAGCGGTTCTAGGCGCTTCAGTATGGAACCGCGCGACCGGTACGGTCGCAGATTCGAATCTTGCCTCGGGCATGGATGTGTGTGATGTCCTTACGTCAGTTAGGTTTAAGTAGTTCTAAGTTCTAGGGGTCTGATGACCTCAGATGTTAAGTCCCATAGTGCTCAGAGCCATTTGAACCATTTTGTTACTGTTAAATGAAAGTGTTCATGAAATGAGAATGACTCTGTGTGTTGAACTGTTCACACTTTGACACAATAAGGCTTTCTTAAATTTTCTACAGATGGTGACGAGGCGCATTTTCATCTGAGTGGTTATATGAACACCAGCAAAGCTGCTGTTACTGGCGCAATGATAACCCTCACGAACTTCATCAACGCTCCTAATACAGTCAGAAAGACACACCGTGTTGTCCTGTCATCTCAGTGGGCATGAGTGGCCATTTCCTTCTTTGAGTATGAACGTCGATGAGCAACCCAGCCACATCTCAGCGATACGCTGCAATGGTCGACACAATCCTCACAGCTGAATGTGAAAAGTTTTCTGAAAATGAGTTTTGGTTTCGTTGTACTCAAATTTCAACGGCAGCAGTGAGCAGACTTTTTCGTGACATCATTTCAACGAATGGGGACATTCTGTGTCCTCCAAGACCCTCCCGACTAAATGGTCTGTGATTACTTCATTTGGGGGTTCCTTAAATGCAGAGTGTAAGCTAATCATCTACACACAAAATAAAAACACGTTTGTCACAATAAAGCAATTTAAACTTCTGGAAAGAAATAGGTCCCATTTTAGAGGTTTCCAGTTCACTCAAACTTTGTTGATGCAACGTTGCGTATGTAGTACATGAAATGATTGCATTTACAGAGCAATACCATATGTGGTTCTGAGGTACCAGGCATCTTCCCATGTTGAAACACCCATATTAGCATCTAGTGCAGCCTCCGTGGACGGCAATTCAGGCGCTGACTCCGGCATCCAGTCTATCACACAGATAGCGAATACTATCGTGGGATACGTTACGCCACGCTTGCTCGACCTGTTCATGTAGTCTGCGAAGAGTTGTTAGTTGACAGCCGACCGCTGTGGCCCAGCGCTTCTAGGCGCTGCAGTCCGGAACCGCACTGCTGCTACGGTCGCAGGTTCGAATGGATGTGTGTGATGTCCTTAGGTTAGTTAGGTTTAAGCAGTTCTAAGTTCTAGGGGACTGATGACCTCAGATGTTAAGTCCCATAGTGCTCAGAGCCATTTGAAACATTTTTGAACACCTTGCAAATGAATATCTGACAGCCCCAGTCAAGCCGTGCAAGGCGATGCGAGGCGTGCGTGGAAGACGGCCAACATAACTTTCTCTCTCTCTGATGTGCACATTGATGGCATACAAAAACTACATGACATGACCACCTTACAAGGTGTACGGGCTCGTAGTCCCACTGTTAATAACCTTTTTTTAAACAGTTCGTACTGACACATCTTGATTCACAAGCCCTCTTACGTGCAGTGTGGTAGTTGTACAATCTGTCTCTGCAGCAATTACCATGTGGCTATCCTGGCTTGCGTCTGTGATGCGTAGACATCCAGAACCTCGTCCAGAGCAGGTACAACTTGCGGGGCAGTTCTCCGAACAGACCATCCCGCCCCACGGTAGGCCACAATTCGACCCCTTTCAAAATCGCTCATTTGGCTGTAGGAAGCACAAGTGCATCTCCGTGGTATGGTTGCCTTCTTGATTCACACACTTCGCCACACTGAGCCATCTGGCTGTACTGCTTACTGTGTAGATACGGATGGCGCTCCGGTAATTATGCCACTATGCTATCTGTTGTTGGACGACGCAGAAACCATTATCAGTACATCTACTGTTCCTCGAACTGGTGTTTGCCACAGAGGTGCGTTCTAAGGAAAGACCTTTTATTGAGTTTCTTTTGGCAGAAGACCAGAGCATCGCAGACTGTCGCGGATTCCAATGCTAACGGAGGAAATACGGCATTACAAATGATTGAAGCGATTTCATAAATTCACTGTAGCTCCATTCATTGACATATGGTCACGACACACTACAGATACGTAGAAAAACTCATAAAGTTTTGTTCGGCTGAAGCCGCACTTCAGGTTTCTGCCGTCAGAGCGCTCGAGAGCACAGCGAGAGAAAATGGCGACAGGAGCCGAGAAAGCGTATGTCGTGCTTGAAATGCACTCACATCAGTCACTCATAACAGTGCAACGACACTTCAGGACGAAGTTCAACAAAGATCCACTAACTGATAACTCCATTCGGTGATGGTATGCGCAGTTTAAAGCTTCTGGATGCCTCTGTAAGGGGAAATCAACGGGTCGGCCTGCAGTGAGCGAAGAAACTGTTGAACGCGTGCGGGCAAGTTTCACGCGTAGCCCGCGGAAAATTGGCTCATGCCACAACTGGAGACCGACAGCGCCGACTTCATTTTTCAACAGGATGGTGCTCCACTGCACTTCCATCATGATGTTCGGCATTTCTTAAACAGGAGATTGGAAAACCGATGGATCGGTCGTGGTGGAGATCATGATCAGCAATTCATGTCATGGCCTCCACGCTCTCCCGACTTAGCCTCATGCGATTTCTTTCTGTTGGGGTTATGTGAAAGATTCAGTGTTTAAACCTCCTCTACCAAGAAACGGGCCAGAACTGCGAGCTCGCATCAACGATGCTTTCGAACTCATTGATGGGGACATGCTGCGCCGAGTGTGGGAGGAACTTGATTATCGGCTTGATGTCTGCCGAATCACTAAAGGGGCACATATCGAACATTTGTGAATGCCTAAAAAAACTTTTTGAGTTTTTGTATGTGTGTGCAAAGCATTTTGAAAATATCTCAAATAATAAAGTTATTGTAGAGCTGTGAAATCGCTTCAATCATTTGTAATAAACCTGTACATTCAAGTTTTGTCCAGGGAAGACGGCGGAAGCGTTGGAGCAATAGGTTATTCGAACAGGGACAGGCTGACGACAGACCATTCATAGGCTGTACACATATAGAGACGGGCAACGGTCAGCCAGCGCGTGACCCAGGTCCCGTACAGCAGCGCATTATAGTTACACAAGTGCATCACGGGTTCCACGAAACTGGTGTTTCTTCAGCGACTAACAAATACATAGGCATGTGTGTGTACATGGACTGTTACGAAGTTCACTAAATCTAGGCTTCCTATGTTTTTTCATACGGTACAACAAACTCCATCATACACTGAAGAGCCAAAGAAACTGGTACACCTGCCTAATATCGTGTAGGGCCCACGCGAGCACGCAGAAGTGCCGCAGCACGACGTAGCATGGTCTCGGCTAATGTCTGAAGTAGTGCTGGACAGAACTGACTCCGTGGATTCCTCAGGGATGTCCATAAATATCTAAGACTACGAAGAGGTGGAGATCTCTTCTGAACAGCACGTTGCAAGGCATCCGAGATATGCTCAACAATGTACATGCCTGAGGAGAACCGTTTAATCTCAGAAGAGTGTTCGTGGAACCACTCTGTAGCAATTCTGGATGTGTAGGGCGTCGCATTGCAATTGCCCAAGTCTGTCTGAATGCACAATGGACATGAATGGATGCAGGTAATCAGACAGGATGCACAAGCACATGTCACCTATCAGAGTCGTATCTAGAGGTATCAGGGACGCCATGTCATTCCAACTGCACACGCCCCACACCATTATAGAGCCTCCACCAGCTTGAACAGTTACCTGCTGACATGCAAGGTCCATGGATTCATAAGGATGTCTCCATACACGTCCATCCGCTCGACACAATTTGAAATGAGACTCGTCCGATCAGGCAACATGTTTCCAGCCATCAATAGTCCAATGTCAGTGTTGACGGGCACAGGCGATTCGTAAAGCTTGGTGTCCTGTAGTCATCAAGGGTATACCAGAGGGCCTTCAAACTGATGTATTGTGTTAGCCACAATACGTTATCCACAACGTATAACAGATTCTAACTGTAATTCTTGTAAAGTTGACACATGACTTGCACAAGAGTCTAACGTATATTATCTTCACGCTCACTAATATTTAATCTACGGTAGTGCCTTTGGAAATAAAAATAAATAGTTCAAAAACTGATATCAGTCCGAAAAGAGTAGACGTAATGAACATTCCGAATGCTTTACATCATGTAGCTGTGATACGAGAATGTCGTTTTATAATACGTGACTATATTTTGTTTTATGCACCTTACGTCGTTGTAAGTTGATAATTTTAACGTGAAATATCTTCGTTGTTCTCGATTAGCGTGACCTACGGAATGGTTGGCGCACCACGTGTGACAAGTGTGCTCAGATAATTAACTTCTTTCACTTTTTATGTACCAGTGCTATAACATAAATTTAGATCATAACTTCTGTTTTCAGTAGACAGTTTGGTTTTCATTAATCGGGGTTTGCTGTCCCTGATTTTATTTAGACGATCAGGACTGTTTTGTTCATAAATAATCATCGTGTTTCGTGTGTCAAGTGGTTTTCATTCAGCTATCAGTTCAACTTGAAACTTACTACAGAATTAACAGCAGACATATCGGAAGATGAAATATAGCTGTCCCGGATGCACGTGTGAAAGATGGTGGGAAAATATAAAACAACATCTTTCACAGGGTACTAGTTATCTGAATCGAGGCTTCTTCACGGTTTGTAGCTGTTGGATTTAAAATAGGGTCAGATAATAAATGGGTCAATGCTTTCACATTTTGGTCGCTAGCATTAGCTTCTGAACTCTACCCCAACGAAATGTATGAGAGGTGTTCAAAAAACAATGGAACACATATTTTTATGGAAGCAGTTTGGTTTCATTCAGGACTGCAGAACATCATGTTATTCTCATTCTTTTGGCAACAAAACCGTATTTTTCAACATAATCACTGTTCAATATAATGGCCTTACATCACCTTACTGGGAGGAGTCGTATGCCCGAACGGTAACACTGTAATGGTCGACGTCGCAGTCAACGTCTTCCTCTGTCGACAACCTCCCCATCATCCACTAACTGCTTACCGCAGAGTGCGCCCTTCATTGAGCCAAACAGATGGAAGTAGGATGGTGTGAGATCCAGCTGTAGGGTGGACGAGGAAGAACAGTCCAGTGAAGTTTCGTGAGCTGCTGTCGGGTGCGCAGACTCGTGTAAGGCCTTTCTTTGTCATGCAAAAGGAGAAGTTCGTTTGAATTTTTATAGCTACGATCACGCTGAAATCGTTGCATCAGTTTCTTGCCGGTAGCACAATATACGTCGGAGTTAATTGCTGTACCGTGAGGGAATACATCAAACAGAATAACGCCTTCAGATTCCTAGAATGCTATCGCCAAGACCTTACCAGCTGAAGGTGCAGCTTGTAATGGTACTTTGACTACCGCGCCTCCGCCAATACAAACATATAATTTACGATCGCGCACGCAGAAGAGCGCTGCGCCAGCGACCGATTTTTATAAATAATTTTGTCCGCCTTTTTTACTTTTGCGTAGGTTTTTTTGTTTTTAACAACTAATTGATGACACTCTCTCTCTCGTCTTCATAAAAAAAGACGTGTATTTTTCGGCGCTGTGTTGAATGTGCTTTTGGGTGAAAATTAAAATTATATTACAAAGCGAGGTTGTTTCAATAGTGATTCGAGGTGGTTATCGCCAAGTTTGTAAATTGATCATGACAGTGACAACTTGAAGAAATTTTCAACAGACGGAGAAAAGTGAAAGACGGGTCGTCCTACAAGAGAAATTTGGAGGACAGCCATGAAAACTATATTGTAATTAATACTGCGTATCTAACAAGATTATAAGATAAATTTCAATTTATTTCTGATGCGATTTCCGTACAGTCGCTTTTTGTAGTGTTGCCGACCCGGTCTGCCATTCACGGTCAAATTACAGCACGATCTCAATCAATAATACGAAGTCCGCCTTATTCGTAACTGAAACCAGCAAAATTCAAAACCCAATCAGATTTTCTATTTTATATTTTTCACGGTATTTTCCCAAGACAAAGGTAACACTACAAGCTTTGAACTCTTTCTTCGGATGAAGATGTGGCGCCACTCATTGGATTGCCGTTTTCCTCCCAATTCGAACTGAAGGACCCATGTTTCAGCCCCAGTGACGTTGTTCTACAAAAAATTATCATGAACACCCTCGTAACGCGTAAGATATTTCGCACGGATGTTCCTTCGTTGCTCTTTATGGTTGTCTGTTAGGCTAGGAGGAACCTAGCGAGCACACACCTTTGAGTTCCCCAACTGGTGGATGACTTTGTCAGCACTACCGCCACAGACGTACAGTTGAGCAGCGAGGTGTCTGAGAGTGATGTGTCGATCACCTCGAACGAGAGTGTCCGCACGTTGCAACATTGCAGAAGTCATAGCTGTGTGCAGCTCTCCGGCACCCGGAAGATCAGACAGGTATGGGCAACCTTGTTGGGATTATCACAGATGTCTTTTCCAAATACTTACCGTGTTTTTGTTCACTGTCACGTCACCGTAGACATTCTGCAAGCCTTATGAATATCTTGTCGTATGCCGAAATGGAGTAACAAGGACACGTTTTAATTACCTCGATGGAGAGCATCTAAGAGCGACTTTTGGGTGGACAGCTAGTATATTTCCACCCTCTAAAGAATCTACACGGTTAGAGGGTGTTCAGATACACAGAAACTGGTGTAAATCTCAAGGAATCTCATTTCAAATTAAATTCCGAAAAACGAAGTTCAGTGGCAGTTCACTTCTGGCAATACTGATTTTAACTCATCTATTCACTGCGCGATACTACTGTATGAGGCTGACTCAGCTCTAACAATCAACTGCTTGCTAGTCCTCGGTCCTGAGACTACTGTCTCGTTCCCAATATAGCTCTAAATATTCTAAGTCCTCAGCCTGGCGACGAACGGCGCAGGCTAGCATCCCAGACGACTACTGGCTGTGCTCTTCCTTGGTTCGGGGCTAGTCCCCTCTTTACAGCGCTCACCAAGTTGCTGGAACGTTGCCTCTGACGCACATCGTCGACAAACATTGAGACAGTTCTGATTTCTGGTTCAACTGGATCTGAAGTAAGACGATGCTGTCGGCGTGAGCGATGAATACAGAGTGGGCTGAGCGGCGCTGCGCTCCTACGTCAGTAATCAACCAGCAGCGGTTCTGTATGGAAGCTCTTGAGGGCGCGTCTACGCTGACGTCTTTCATTCTTTGCTGCGTCAGGCAGCGACTGTCCTTACTTGTGGTTTCGTCGAGAGGTACTAGTTTTCATGGGAACTCGTTCTTCCGATGACACCACAGTTTTTACTTTGAAATAAAATTACGTGTGTATCACGATTAATAACGAAAACCGACAGATATGTGCGTATGTGATAATAGAAACAGTAACGTTCCACAAAACGTGAGCCCGCAGTTCAGCAGTTTTCAGTCGAATGAAGATTTGTGATTACGAGCCTCGCCTACTTTTGTATGAAATATTGCCCTAGAGAGTACATCAAAATGTAAGATTCTTGATTGAGTACCTGTCCATGTTACAATTTACTATACACTCTGAATGGGGACCTTTGCCTTTCGCGGGCAAGTACTCTGCCAACTGAGCTATCCAAGCACGACTTACGACCCGTCCTCCAGTTCTGCCAGTACCTCGTCTCCTACCTTCCAAACTTCACAGAAGCTCTTCTGCGAACCTAGCTGATCTAGCAGAACTTCTGTGAAGTTTGGAAGGTAGGAGACAAGGTAATGGCAGAACTGAAGCTATGAGGTCGGGTCGTGAGTCGTGTTTTGGTAGCTCAGGTGGTAGAGCACTTGCCCGCGAAGGGTAAAGGTCCCCATTTCGAGTCTCGGTGCGGCACACAGTTTTAATCTGCCGGGAAGTTTCACTGAAGTAAATGATCCCTGTCATCACGCACTTTGACGCAATATCGACCCTACAACGAGTTACTAAATCTTCCATACACGACCGCAATATTGCGTAAAGACACGACCGAAACATTTGTTGCTCCTGTTTTAACGACCCTCTCTATGAAATATCTGTAACCTTCACTTTTGAGATGACTCGAGACTGAAAAACTGAGAGGACTGAGACCTGCATGAGATCTTGGAGGAAAATGTACAAGGCCTGTTTGACCTATCTTTCCTGGACCGTTGTTGACGTGTTAGACTTTATCTTGCATCAACAGCAGAATGTTTCTGTGCCTCAATACGAATCCTCCACATTCTGCAATCAGGCACCAAGGGTGAAATTCGAGCCCAATTACATGGGTACTTTATCAAAACGTTTACATGTAAAATGCATTTGTGTTAACTAAGACCGTGTTACATATCAAAATAAGTGGTGGTACTTAACCATGCCGAACACCTTGTGGACAGGACGACAACAGCTGTGACATTCATCTTGGGGATTAAGAAGCCGCTTCAGCTGTCTTTGCTAGTTTTACTATCGGATAACAACCAGTTTCGTGGTACTGGAAACCTCATTCTCAGTTCAAACATGTAACATAGAGGAAAATATACTATGATAACTAAGACATTAGAGCTAAGCAGCCCGGAGCGTGGAACACAACATTCGTTTTCTGACCAAACTAATGTACTGCCAAATGGTGGTGCGTCAGATAATCAAAATCAGTCGGACATAGGGATACAACTGCAACTGGTCGGCGTAGCCTAAACAAATTACAGAACGTTAATTATAAGGTAACAAGGAGATATATAAAATACCCTATAAAGACCTGATGAGCGAGGGGAGCCTGCATCGAAATTCCTTAAACTAGTTGTTCATCAGATCTTTCTATGGATTTTTATGTATCTTCCTCTTATCATATTATTACACTGATGTAATTTGTTTAGGCTCCACCTATCGTTTGGACAATTGGACTTGGATCCCTACGTCGGGATGATTTTGATTCACTGCCGTACCACCATTTACCGGTTTGTTTGTTTGTTTGTTGAGACAACGAATGTTGGTCTCCATGTTCAAGGATAGTTAGCTCTTATATCTTCTTATGACTCAGGATTTTTTTTTTTTTTTGGAGTCATCAGTCTTCTAAGTGGTTTGATGAAGCCCACCACGAATTCCTTTCCGGTGCCAAGTTCTTAATCTCAGTGTAGCTTCAATTATTTGCTGAATGTATCCCAACATCTGTCTTGCTCTACAGTTTTCACCCTCTACAGCTCTCTCTAGTACCATGGAAGTCATTCCGTAACTTCTTAACAGATGTTCTATCGTCTTACTCCTTCTCCTTGTCAATATTTTCCACATATTCCTTTTCTCACGGATTCTGTGGAGAACTTTCTCACTCCTTACCTTCTTAAGCACTCCGTCTTCAGGCCATAAGCGGCTCAACGGGACCATCCGACCGCCGTGTCTTCCTCAGCTGAGGACGCGGTTAGAGGGGCGTGTGGTCAGCACATTCGGTCGAGTTGCTCCTCAGTTGGTATCACAAGGCTTAGTGCACCACGACAAATGACAACAGCGCATGGCGGCCCGGATGGTCACCCATCCAAGTGCCGGCAACGCCCGACAGTGCTTAACTTCGGTGATCTGACGGGAACCGGTGTATCCACTGCGGCAAGGCCGTTGTCCTTACCTTATTAGCCCACCTAATTTTCAACATTTTTCTGTGGCACTATATCTCATATGCTTCTACTCTCTTCTGTTCTGGTTTTTCTACAGCCCACGTTTCACTGCTATAGAATGATGTGCTCCATTTTCAGAAATTTGTTCCTCACATTAAGGCCTATATTTGATACTAGTAAACACTCTTGACCAGGAATGCTCTTTTTGCCAGTGCTAGTAGTCTGCTTTCGATGTCCTCCGTGTCCCGTCCGTCATTGGTTATTTTACTGCCTAGGCAGTAGAATTCCTTAACTTCATATACTTCGTGACTATAAATCCTGATGTTAAGATTCACTCTGTTTTCATTTCTGCTAGGTCTCATTACCCTCGCCTTTCTTCGACTTACTTTCAATCCTTATGCTGTTCACATCAGACTGTTCAAAAGGTCCTGCAATTTTTCGCCACTCCCACTAAGGATAGCAATGTCGTCACCGAATCTTAACATTGATATCTTTTCAACTTGACTTTTAATCCCGGTCTTGAAACTTTCCTTTATTTCTGTCATTGCTACTTCGACAGGGCTGAAAGATTATATCCCTTTTTAATCCGTGCTCTACGTTTTTCGTCTGCCACTCCTATTTTCTCCTCTTGATTCTTGTGCGTATTGTGTATTACCCGTCTTTCCCCATTTCATACCCCCATTTTTCTCAGACGCTGAAGATTAGATCGGTAGATCGAGTGACTAATGAGGAGGTACTGAATAGAATTGGGGAGAAGAGGAATTTGTGGCACAACTTGACTAGAAGAAGGGATCGGTTGGTAGGACATGTTCTGAGGCATAAATGGACCACCAGTTTAGTATTGGAGGGTAGCGTGAAGGGTAAAAATCGTAAATGGAGAGCAAGAGATGAATACACTAAGAAGATTCAGAAGGATGTAGGTTGCAGTAGGTACTTGGAGGTGAAGAAGCTTGAACAGGATAGAATAGCATGGAGAGCTGCATCAATCCGGCCTCTGGACTGAAGACAACTACACCAATTCTCTCAGGATTTCAAATATCTTGCACCATTTGACATTGTCTAACGCTTTTTCCATGTCAAAAATTGCTATGAACTTGTCTCGATTTTATTTCAGTCTTGTTTCCATTATCTAATAAATGCCTGGTGCCTTTGCCTTCCCTAAAGCCAAACGATCGTCATCTAATAAATCCTCAGTTTTCTTTTCCAGTCCTCTGTATATTATTCTTGTCAGCAACTTGGATGCATGAGCTTTTAACCTGATTGTGGGATAATTCTCGCACTTGCCGTCGTTTTCTATCTTGAAAGTTGTGTAGTTGATGTATTTCCGAAAGTCTGATGGTATATCGCCAGTCTCATTCAATCATCACACTAAGGTAAATAATAGTTTTGTTGTCTATTCCCCAAATGATTTCAGAAATTACGATCAAAGTTACCTATCCATTCTACCTTATTCGATTTTATGTCTTCAAAAGCTAATTTCTGATTCGAATATTGGATCCCCTACCTTTCCCCTATCGGCTCCTGTTTCTGCTATAACGTCATCAGATAAGTCCTCAGCATCACAGAGGTATTCAATTATCCGCGGTCTTCTCTGCATTTAACAGTGGATTTACCATTGGGTTAATAATGTTACTGCCCTTGCATTTACTTTCGGCAAAGGGTATTTTGACTTTCCTGTACGGTGAGACAATTCCTCCGGCACTGTTTCTTCCTCGACATCTTAACTTTTCCCATACAGCTGTTACGCCTTAGCTTCCTTGCATTTCCTATTCATTTCATTTCTAATTGAGTTGTATTTCTATGATCAACCGATGTGTTCTCTATACAGCCTGCCTTCCGCAAAAAATAGCATTCCATGAACTGTGGGTGAAGCCCGATCAACAGGTATTACGAGCATTGAGCGAAAATAACAGTGGTATGTAATATACAGACCATATGAGTTAAGCCATTACTTGCAATTTTTATGACAGCAGTTGACTATGTACTACTTGTAGTTTTAGCATTGAGAATGGCTAGCTTCTAGCCGAAATCAGGATCTGTATATTAAAATTTAAAAAAGGACGACTAATTGCTGCAATCTGTAATTTACAAGTCAATAAAACAGTCGCCGAGTGCAACCGCTTTGCGGATGGAAGGTAATCTGATGTATTTCTATATTCATGCATTTCCCTGGAAATGTTTGTAATTCCTTCTTTCGCCGATCAACTGAACTATTTCTTCTGTTACCCATGCGTGTTTCGTAGTTCCCGTCTTTGTACCTATGTTTTTCACTCCGATTTCTGTGAGCGACCTCTTCAGCTGAACTATTCATTAATGCAGTATCTACAGCTTCAGAGAGCGTCAAGCGTATCTCTTCATTTCATAGTACTTCCGTATCCTGCTTCTTTGCGCACTGGTTCTTTCTGACTAATCTCTTAATCTTCAGCTTACTAGTCATCATTACCAAATTGTGATCTTAGTCTATATCTGCGTCTGAGTACTGGTTAATGTCCAGTATCAGAATCTCTGCCTCTGAAATCTTCCTGTATCTCCAAGCCTTTTCCAAGTATAGTTCCTCTTCTTCTTCCTCTTGACCAAAGTATTCGCCATTACAGTCTGAAATTTATTGCAGAACTCACTCTTTCACCTCACTCATTTCTACTGCCAAGCCCACATTCTGCCGCAACCCGTTCTTCTACTCCTTCCCGTGCAAACGCATTCCAATCCTCACGACTATTAAATTTTCATCTCCTTTTACGTACTGAGTTACCCTTTCAGTGTCCTAGTACACACTCTCTATCTCTTCGTCGTCTGCTTGGGACATCGGTATGTATTCCTGAACTATCGATGTCGGTGTTGGCTTGCTGTCGATTCTGATATGAAGAACCATATCACTAACATGTTCACAGCAACACTCTCTGTCGAACTTTTCTATTCATAACAAATCATGCTCCCGGTATAGCAATTCCTGCTGTTGATATTACCTTATACTCGTCTGACATGAAATCATTTTCTTCTTTTCAGTTCACTAAATTGACGCCCTTCACAGCATTTCTCTTTCCGACTTTCTAGCTACCCTACCATTAGAGCCGTAGATATGCGTTACGTGTCTTTAATGCAGTGTTTTTCGTTACCTTCTACATCGTTACGCCATTGATCATTGCTGATTCGTCCTACTTTTGGAGTGTAGTTTCACAACACAGGGGCCAAAGAGTGCCATGAACCTCCGTCCGATCCTCATCTCTTTCTTGCAAAGACGTTGGCACAATGAGGGTGACTTCTTATGCTGGAAGTCGTTGGCCACAATTATTGATGTATTTATCTGAAAATTTTAGCAGCGGTGAAGTACGAATCTGGGACTGAGGACGTCTTCATTACTAACCAGATGCTGCTCCGAGAACACAAATGCCGTAATGGCTTAGCTGCAAGAGCTCAGTTTTCTCTATTTTACATGATGCTAAAAGTTGTTAAAAATTTTTTCATATTAGTGGATATTTTAAGGTGTAACACCGTTTCATGATTTGTTGTTACGCGTACGTCACCTGTGGAGATGGCTTTCAGTCCCACGAAACCGGTTGTGATCTGATGATAAAAAAATTAAATACAGCTGAATCAGCTTGTTAATCCCCAAGATCTTAACCATCCATTGGCAGTTACCTCGCAGCCGCCTCGTCTGTGGATCTATACTTCCTGGAAAGATTTTTCTTCTTCTAATAGCTTATATTGTCGTTCTGCATATCATGGTGTGCAAACAGAAAAGAAAATAAATATCCCGAAACTGATCTTACTGCAACAAAAGAAAAGGTGGAATTGTTACTGGGAAGAGTATATAGCGAGTGTCTACAAAAAACTGTAAAAGATCAGTATTGTTGTGCAGAATGGAGATTAGAGTGTAAAATTAATTCCACTGACAGCAGTTTGGATCCCCCCCTCTACGTTCTCCTAACCTTTTACTACTCAGTGGCGCACATCACAGCGCCGGTGATTAACCCCTACACTTCTTTACAGCAGCTTCACCCTTATGACTGTGTTCAGGTCGCGGAAGCCAAAACGCTACCTGTGCCGGCGACCTATTAACTGTTACGCCTATCAGATTGCTCAAAGGGCATGTTTAGTGAGGCCTGGCCGCCGTTCGCGTTTCTTCATTACGCGGGTCGCCCGGTGGTCCGCTCTGCTAATGAGCGATGCAGCCAACCTCCCCCCCACCCCCACCCTGCTACCTCTGTCGGTGATTGAGCCGGCGGGCAGACAGGCAGATAACAGCCTCTGATTGTAGCTTAGCCCGATGGATGGGCGGTTTTCGTCTTCGTGCGCAAAAGTTTGCCAAATTAGGGTGCCTTCACAAGCTCTTCATAACTCGTGACTACCACATAATCGGAGAAATCCGCTAAAGCTTTTCATAACTCTACCAAATAATGGGAGAAAAACGATAATTTTCTTTACTATTGTTCCCCTTATAAAGGGTGAAACAAACTTCGCTCACCTGGAAGCCACAGCAGGAGTTTTAGCATACTAACAGAACAAAATTTCGTTCCGAGCATATTCTCGCTAGAATATGAACGCAAAGCAATGTTCAGTGGTGTTGCACTGAGTACAGTTTTGTGTTAGTATACTCGAGTTCCAAGTTTCGATTAAGTTTTTTTTTTTAATTTTCTGACTAGTATTTTGCGCACGGCTCCACCCGCTTATGTGTTAGACACACTCGTATATTGGACTCATCTTCTTCTCACCACACTCTTGGTCCAACTATCCTGCTCTGCCCATATCCACCGTCATCTTCCCCTCCACCTCTCACTCCATCAACACAGTTCTCCCAACACACCCCTCCTTGCCTCCCCTAGTGCTCATCACCCCCTCTGTGTCTACTCTTCTCCTCCCCACCTCTACCCTTGTCTCCTTCTCAAACCTCTCTATCAATCTCCTCTTCCCTCCGCCATCCCTCTCCATCTACTACTCCTCCATCTTCCTCTACCCAGCTCTTCCTCAGATATCTCTCTTTGTTCATATTCTCCTCCCCCACGTCCCTGTCAACCACTCCTCCCCTCTCTCTACTTGTCCACAACAAGTGCTCACAACGGAGGCGCCATAGAAGACGCAGCAGTCATACTGCTGGAATCGACGGAGCCAATCAGGATGCAGCCCCACGTGATAAGTCGCGTCGTCGTGGCCAGGAAGGGGGTCGTCTGGTCGACCTCTTGGAGTACAGTACTGAGCCCTGCGAGGCTCATGTTCGTGCCATTTATTGCTTGACACCTTGTCTTTGCGGTACTGCCACCCCGTTTCTTATCCGATTTACTGGCGTTACTAAATTCCTGGCTTGCCTGCCAGTGAGTGGCAGCAGCAGCGCTTATCGATGAGAGCACGGTCGTACTATCTTTGGAGCGACCGCTAGTATTTCCGGGTCGTCGTGTGTCGGGAGTTCAGTTGGGATGGAGCAGCGGTGAGGTCCGGACAGCCATGACTCGCCCGACCGTGGCTGACACTCATGACTTGAGTGGGGGTGACCTCGGTTGGTCGTTCGGTCGATAGTCTCATCGGTCGACGTGTATTTGGTCGCCGACCGCTTCTGGGTTCTCTGTGTGTGTTGACTCGTGATTCGTCCTTGTTGTTCCACGGTCACTGGTTTTATTATCAGTCGCGTTTGTGGAAGTTTTTTCGTGGAACCATGTGTAGCTTCTGTGGTTTTGACTGAGTAGCTATTTTAATGCTGTCTGTGTGGTGCATGTAGTCGTTCGGTTGGGACAGAGCAGCGAGGAAGTTTCTGCGGTGCGAGGTCAGGCCGGGACCACTGGCACTAATTGGATTGTGAGGTGCTAGCTGCAGGAGCTACAAAGTTCGTTGCCCACCAAACCTAGACACTGAAGTTGAGTGATCAGTTACCCTGTTATAAAACCTCAGCTGCTGTGATATCTCTTCGTTCATTGCCGGTTGTTGCTTCCTGGGCCATTCCAGCTAGCAGCAACGTATGGTGTGTTGGAGTCAGCGAAATTTTGCAGCTGTCTTCCTGTATGGTCTTGAATGACTAAATTGTTTGTTACTTATCAGTGAAGTGCACCAGCGGTATTTTTGGCCTTGTGGCCGTTGACACCCCAGTTACCTGCCCTGGTCGTTAGCGTAGTTTTCCACCAGTGTGGTTTTCCTCTCTGTGTTGATCCTGTCAGTCATGGTGTGTGTTATATCCTAGCCAGTAATGCCAACCGAGCCCGCTGCCAAAAGGTTGGTAGCATCAAAGTCCGGACGCCGTCCGCATAAGCAGCGCCAGCGATACAGGAAATCGCCGCAAGTCTGCGCGCGCCACCGCTGGCTTCTGGCTTCTTAAGCGCTGGAGTCGCGAGCGCTAGGACAGTTCTGTATTCGCCGCTCAGTTGTATACTCGCCACCGATTTGTGTACTTGCTAGTCAGTTGTGTGTTCATCGCAGCAGAGTTGTTGTTTGTCGTCAGCCGACGCTGACCTAGCCGCTCCGACTCGAACTAGACAGATTTCTGTAGACACGGATTTCACTACTATGTTTCTGTATCTTCGTTAATAAAGATAAGTACCGACTTTTATTTAATCAGAGTGTTTGGGTTTTCATCTTTCTGTTCACTGTTCCAGCGGACCGGTCGGCCCGCTATTAAAAGTGTGGCGGTGACTTCGTAAGCCGTTTCTACAGCGAAGTGTTTGTCGCTACGAACGCCGCCACAAAAGTGTGAAGTTCAACAGCCTTTTAGTTGTTTGTTCACATTTTTTTCTTAAGAGTGGTTGTTGTGCCTTGGCTGTCTTTAGACGCCAACTTTGAAGGTGTAGTGCTGCTGGTATCTTCGTCCTCAGCTGATATTTTCCATTGTTGTACCATTGGTAGGGTGGAAGGGAATTGATTAGGTTGTTGGTCGGTCCTTCAACCGTCCCTGGGTCGGGTTCCCATCCGATTATTTGACCTTACTCTTGGCTGCCTGTTTCACCTCACCTTACGTTAGAGCTACCTCCTGAGGCCGACCCTTGGAACACTTCTGAGCACCACTGTTCTTTTGGTTTTAGATTGTGATTTTCTTTTAGTCTGATGTACAGTGTGTGGCCTTCAGCCGAGCTTTTACATGGAATGCTTTTAAGATAAGGCCTTCAGGTGTCTGAAAATTCATTTGTTTAAAACTATTTTTTTTAATTTACTCTATCTGAAATTTTTGTTTCCCAGACCATAAGCCCTCAGTTGTCCAATGTCTTGTGTGTGGCCTTCTGCCGAGTATTTACGTGATTTTTTTTTTAATAAGGCCTTCAGCCATGTATTCTTTAAAGCAATATTTTATAACTTGTGTTCAGGCCTTTAGCCATTCTTTTTTTTTGGTGCGGTTTTGGGCCTTGAGCCCAGTAGGTATGGCAAGTTTTCCTAACTAGACCTTCAGCCATATTGTTATAATTTGATCCTTTTAAGGCAATGTCTAATTAAGTAGTTCTTAGGAAAATAAAAGTTGGTGTGTTTTGTGCAACTACCAGTAAGTGATTACGGTTCCCTCCACAACCATAAGTTGATCCGCTCTATCCTGCGAAACCAGATTTCTAGTACAGGTTTCCTCTCAGTCGTGACTGTGTTAGTGTTTACGGGAGATCAACTTTAGCTATGGACCTGAGCATGAGTGATTACACTGAGTTGTGTTTCACTTGTTTTCAGATTAAATCTTCTGAGTTATAATTAATTCCGACTTTCCATGTGGTAGATAGTACCTGGGTCGCAACAGTTACCAAACTTGCTTTTAATTTCACCAAAGATTATTTCCAAGAGTTTGGGGGAAAATGGCTGTATGCTTAGCAGACCCTTCCAACTATCATTTCCTTTTCAATTTCTTCACATTTTCCATACAGCCATTGCGTCTTAGCTTCCCTCCAGTTCCTATTTATTTTATTCCTCAGCGACTTGTATTTCTGTACTCCTAAATCTCTCTGACCATTTTTGTACTTTTTTCTTTCATTGATCATCTCAAGTACTTCTTCTGCTGCCTGTGGTTTCTTCGCAGTTGCCTTCTATTTACCTATGTTTTTGTTTCCATCTTCTATGATTGCTCTTTTAGAGATGTCCATTCCTCTTCAAGTGTACTGTCTACTGAGATATTCCTTATTGCTGTATCTTTGGCCTTAGAGAACTTCAAGCGTATTTCCTCATTCCTTAGTACTGTATCCCACTTCTTTGCATATTGATTCTTCTTGACTAATCTCTTAAACGTCAGCCTACTCTCTATCACTACTACATTGTGATCTGAGTCTATATCTGCACCTGGGTACGGCTTATAGTCCAATACCTGATTTCGGAGTCTCTGTCTGCCCATGACGTAATCAAACCGAAATTTTCCCATGTCAACCGGCCGTCTCCAAGTATAATTTCTCCTCTTCTGATTCTTGAACAGGGTAGTCGCTATTACTAGCTGAAGTTTATTATAGAACTTGGTCTTTCTCCTCTCTCATTCCTTGTCCTGAGCCCACGTCCTCCTCTAAACATTTCTTCTACTCCTTCCCTTACAACTGCTTTCCAGTTACTAGATTTTCATCTCCTTTTAGATACTGTACTACCCTTACAGTATCCTTATGTCCTTTCTCTGCGACATCGACATGTATATCTGAAGTATCGTTGTCGGGTACACCTTGTATATGGGGTGCTATAAACATAGGTCCAATAATGTATGATGTGTGTGCCACGACAACAAATCGTCCTGGAACACAGTTCACACGTGCATGGCGTTCATGGGATGCAGTGAACACGTTCACATGTCACATCAAGGAGAAATTTTCATTCGTCAGCGCTATACACCTTGGCAACAATGTATTTCTGGACACTTGTTCATAGTACCTTTTTTCCTCCATTTCCAGTCACGAATCTATCTCTGCAGTTTGTTGGTTTCTTTAATGGTCACAATAAATAAATAAATAAATAAGTATTCCTGCTTGATGCATCTCCCCCTCCCCTCCTCTTTCTGTCCATTTCCTCTTCCACTTTCCTCTGTCCGTCTCTTTCTCTATCAATTTCAGCATGTACTCACAAATAGTTATCGAGACAAGTTGTCCCTGCTCTACAGTTCAATAAAGAAGGCTGATACTGCCACAGCTTGACACTCACGTCGGAGAGGCTACGACTAATAGGCCACCATGCAAAGTAGGTGAGTAGAGTGGGATGCCACTACTGCAACACAATGGGCACAGAAATCCGTTTCTTGTCTCTGCTCTGTAGGCTGCCCTGCAAAGCAGGTTGATATGTCAGCCCGATACTGTTCCCACACCACATTCCTGTTGTGCAGTGCTAGCTGCATGCCAGGGACTGAAGAAAAAACATGGTTTTGCTCTTACCTCGACTGCTTTTAGTGCTAGGGTGCTATGAATACACAGTGATGATACTGGTGAGGGCAATTGCCTCTGTGCCAGATTTGGCTATTATCGATCCAAGGGTTTGGGGGAAGTCCAACATATACACGCATACAGTCAGCTTTATATACAAAGTATTCAGCTGCCCCTGTTACTCTCGTTCTATGTATCCCTCAATGTTATACAATGTGCAAGAATCTCATATTCTCTTGCTTGCTACATATAAACTGTGAGTCCTTCAGAAAAAAACGAACAGGGCCATTTTGAAGGAAGTTTAATGTAATTAAATTATGTAATTAAATTTTGTACCAGGGTAAATTTTCGCTAAGGGCCAAGGTTTTCGAGTTATTCAAGAAAAACATACAAAAGTGACCTACAAATTCCCCCTACTCCCATATTCAGCCCAAAAACAGTGTTGCTGATGAAAACTCTCCTACCTCCGTACAAAAATTTTCGACTACATCAACTGTTCTCGCATTCGATTTTTCTTGTCTTCATTTACTGGCTACTGCTTTAGTTGAACCCTTTCAGTTCGTAAAATTGACGTTTCTTTCAATTTTACTAAACAGTTTTGTGAATTTTAATAACACAAAATAAAAAATTGCATCATTGTATTCGTCAGGTCTTCTGGCTACGGAACTCCTGTGTCTGTAACTCTGAAACCGAGATCGAATTGCTAACGTAACTTGTTTTAGCATAACGTCTGTAAAAGTCGTTTCCCTTACATTATCCTCACTTTCACGTTTGAATGAATAATGTTAACGAATGCTGGTGCCGTAATAGCCCAATCAGTCAGAGACTAAGAAAGTTTGAGTACTGGGAACAGTTCGTGTTGTTATAAACTTTTGCACAGTGATAAGAGAGAGTGCCACGAAGAAAATACTGGGGAAAATGACTTCTGAGAGATGAGTGTGGGACGGGAGGTGAATCTGGAGGGCACTTCGTTCGATTTCTTGAATAAGTCGAAAACCGATGCCTCCAGCGAAAACGTATCTCAGTACAAAATTTAACCACACTAAATTTCCTACGAGGAAGCCCCATTACTTTTTGGAGTAGGACTAATAGACTGCGTGTATCGAGCGTGAGAATATTAAAATCTCACACGTGTTTTCTGAAAGCCTGTAATATCATTGTGGGCTGCACAAAACGACGGCAAGGGCAGCTGAATCACGGTGTATTAAACAGGTGGATAAATACTCGTAGATTTTGATCTCATCAGTAAAACTGGAGAACACACTGTTGCGTAAGTGCTGCATATCCTACAACAACAGTTTTTTAAATTGTTGAGCATGACAGTTATTGGTCATACCTATCGGAACTATTCGTCAAGAGTAATAATCAGCTGAAGTTATCTCAATTAGCATAGAAATAACTACTCAGTTTACCAATCACCGAATGTTAATCGTATTACATTCAGCAAGAGCGGCCAACTGACTGAAAACTGAAAAATATAATTAGTTGTTACATGCTGATGATAGTAAACATAGTAGCAGAGCTTGATAATTACTTGTATAGCGAATTGCTAGCACTATTTGTGACGTAATGTTCTAAAGAAATGTCACAGAATAGAATGGAAAGTTGTGGAGTCGACATTTCTTTTCGTTTGTGGAAGGGAGTATAACTGAAAGAAAGGGTAAAATAAACTCCTCGGACTAGAAAGCAAAAATGGGGTGTAGTGAATGGAAGACACGTGATGTACTAGTGAAGCCCAAACACATCGAATTATAAAGGATTGTACTCCGATTTATGTGTTAGTATTAAATAAACAGAGGTATTCTGTATAGGACCTAATGCTTGCTCTGCAACGACTATGAAGCTAGATACCACGTCATACAGTCTAAGAAATACAAAGAAACTATATCCATATCCAGAGTGGAACTCTCGAACTCGACTGTTTCAATGTAATAGCTGTGCAGCATAGTTACAGCATACTAAGTGAAGCAAATGTTCGAACATGTGGCTACAATTTTGCGGGATGCCTTTCTTCTAAGTCCATTTTCTATATAAAATATGCATGACACGAAATTTTGTTCTATACGTTGTTGTACCATTAGTATTCATGAACCCAAGCTGTTTGTGTGCGAATGGGTGAATTTTGGATTACCTTGTACAATACTGGGAACTAAGCACTTTCACTTTCGTAACTACATTACCAAGATTCTCCAGAATCACATAGCTAACATACATGAGTTTAGCTTTGTAGAAAATCGACTTAGGTCAACAAAATTTTTTTGCGTGTGAGTTTTCTAAGGACCTGTTTAATAACTTCCCATTTTGTGCTAAATTCGGCACTCTGCGTTGTTAGTCATTCACAGCACCAAGAACAGCATTGTTACCTCGAAGAACAGAGGCGTAGGTCTGCGTTTTAAATGGGCTGTTACGATATGCATTCACTTTAGTGATAAATTACAGAATTACACAATGCCTTTAAGCTTTCCGTGACAAACACAAGCGTAAAGTTACAATTTCTACATGCAGTGTTCGTGAGCTTACTTCAACAGCCGAAGATGGCAGGGAAGCGCATGTGAGTCAGTATGTTGGTGTAACATTCCTGTCCCTTCCCCCATTCCTGTCCTTCCCCCTCTCCCTCATTGTATAAACAATGGTACTCGCATGCATGAAACCTCTTCAAACCTCTTTAAGTGTGGATTCCTTAAGTTTAGACACTCTTTAAATAATCCTACATCAGCTTCACTATTATTTGTCACATTTAAAACTTTAAAAATTACTGGTGTCAATAACAGAGCAAACATTTCTTACAGTACCTGGTGGCCAGATCAGTATCACGCACGATGATATATGTGATACTTCTGCACAGTTAAAGGTCAGTGATACGTACATGTTTGCTTTCATTTTTTTGTTTTATATTTGGAAATATGAAACACTCTCGATTGCTTTGGAATATTAATCACCGAGTAGCAGCGTAACAAACGAGTTTTAGTAACCGTTTTCCAAGGACAAGGGGCTGATCGGGTAATAATGCTGTAGGAGTCGATTCGTATCAGTGTTTCGGCTGCTGAATAATACAGTAACACAGTCAATAAGCTTCTATTGTAATAATAATCACTGCACCGTTCCGCTGTAATTAAATGTTATGTTCTTGATTTTACACAAATGTGAGGCAGTTAATCCGTTCGCTTTACAATTTAACGACAGTTATACCATTCACCGCTCACTCATTGATATCTTCACACACTATAGCATTAATTAACACAGGCACACCACTGTCCTCACTGCAGTCCGATTGTAGGTGGCCATAGCGGTTGACACGAAACGCATAATCACGCTGCGATGGAGACATTTAATAAAACGCTTCAAAATAATCTCTTTTTCTCGTGACTGATAAATTTCTGTGGGTCAACCCACGGAATCGGGGATACGCTGTGTCTGCAGTATGTATTGCGGGTGGCCTTCTGGCGTTACATCAAATCCTGCTTGTTTAGAGCTCTGTTAGCGACTTCCGCCCTTATTGCCTGCACTCCACCTCCCAATAATTCCTGTACCTCTCTGGCGATCGTGTTGCTCGACCATTGATATCTAGCCTACCTCAGTCTGTGTGAGGCAAAAGTATATTTATCTTTACGTAACGGGCTGCGGACCCTTTACATCCCCACCCAAAAAGGCTTCTTCATGGCTGGAGGCGGAAAAGAATGAAGGAAAATTTTATACAGATTCAAAAAGAACGAAGACACTAAATCCAAATACACACTGAAATTCTATATGACTCAGGTCATAAACTGACTCTACAGAAAATATTACAGAAAGAACTCGACATATATTATTGGAAAAAATGGGAAATAGTTTACACAAATTCTTTACATTATGCATAATAAATTTCTCTCTTCAACAGTTTGTGTGTGCCATAGAACGCTAGATATATTCAATGTAACATAGCACAAAAACACTTATTAACTTTATTTCGGCTACCTCTTGACTTTGCCATCCTTTTATCAGGGCTTGTCATCCAAAAACGCTATCGTTGCCATCTCTATTCAGCACCACACAAGAAGGAGAGAAAATACCTGTAATTACTATTGTCTATCTCTAACACACTAGAAACACAAAATATATTAATTAAAATACAATAAATAACACAAATAATTGGCAATGATGTACTCCTTACCAGTTTAAGCAAATGTAAGACCATCACTAATGTGGTTGTCTTAGGACCAGTTCCCAAAGACATGGCTATGGTACTCGTCCTGGGCTGTTTTTGAACAGTTTTTATAAACATTGTACTCAGGGGGATGAATAGCTTTGTTACATATATTCAGAATTTGTTAATATCAGTTCTAATCATTTACCAGATAGTACCAATATTCTACCTTTGCACTCAATCTGATAACACAAATTATCAACCTCAACAGCTAATTACATTATTGACTCATTATTTCTTCACTCTTCATGAATTATTCTCCACTTATCATCAACATGCCTCTTTCATCGTTACAGCTTGTAAATACATACTGATTTAAACAGTCGTGTGAATGTAAATGAGGCTCAGACAACAGCTATTACATGCTTCACACTTCATACATCTTACGTTTTTTATAAACCTCCATGAACGTATACATATCTGTCTCATCTCAACTGAGTATCATCTTTACTTCAAATACATATTCCTTCATCATCCTCTATTCACCTTCATTGTAAGTATACAAAAACTCCACAATGTTCCATTAACTCTCTTCGTATTATAAACTTCATTAACTTCATAACATCACTTCTCTCTGTATTTCAACTTTATTCACATACACCATGACTTGTCAGTTATACGTGAGTATACACATTCTCCTATTGTTCATACCCATGAGCGGTTATTTAGCTACAGTTTCTTACAGTCTGCTTACTCTTCCATTACTCATGAGACAAAGTTACAAGTTTACACAACACTCCTTACTGATACCAATTATTTAAGTAGATGTTTACCTTCAGGTCTGGTATTACTATTTGTGTAATTTAACTTCCATATAATTACATAAGACGTGACTTCTTTGATACTTCATATTTATGTTCCATTATCATTATGAAGCATACCATACGTATTACTAATTGGTTTTGATTGGCATGTATTGACAACCTCAATGACCACTACTTAATCTATTTATTTGCCTAATGAATAAAGCCTTCCAAGTTCTTAATTGTTTCTTAGTACATTCCAGGTCTTGGTAACATCCAACGAGATAATACTTAAAGACCTCTTACGTCTATGGACGGAAAGATGGTAGGAGAGTGAGACTTGAAAAAGGAAGAAAAGCCTTACCCAGCTGGCAGCGTACCAGTCAGCACTCGGTATACAGACAAAACAGCTGTCTGTTCCCTACACTTTAACTTTCTTGGTCATTCCTTTCATCCAGGCTATCTTTGTCTCTTCTGGAATCATTGTAAAACTGAGCTCCATTTCCTTGGTTCCTACACACATGACCACCTCCTCGTCCACCGTGGGATGGTTGGTTACCAGAATGATTTCGTTGGCAGTTATCTCCTCTTCGGTTTTACTCATTCATCCAATTGTCTTCCTGCACACGTGTTGATTGTAACTGCTCAAGTACCTGCATCAAGGTATCTCTACCCTTGATTTGGCTTACTGATAAGTTCTCTTGCGTTCTTCTGCTGAGTCTTCTCTTACTGGTAGATATCACTATATCCTCACTTAACTTTTGCCCTAAAGATTCATTCAATTCCCACGAATATTCAACAAAATCCTTTAGGCTACCTTTCCAATTATTAAGTGATCTGTGATGTAGCAAATCTTCCAACGTTTCACATTGATGACTCCTCGACCTAGACTACTTTAGAACTTCTGCGTCAAATTCATCATAACTGTTAACCTCTTCTTTCCTCCTCACCCCCACGTGAAAGCCTCATCCGCCATTCTATCACAAATTGAATCTTGACTTTGTCCTAAAAATGTACAAGGAAAATTCCCTTAAAGGTTTCGTAAATATCACTGACTGCAAGGTTCTCTTAGGTTTTTATCTTTGCCCTACATGAGCCTGTGTGTACCTGTTTTCGCCATTCACCATTGTAGTAACTTTACCTTCTTCCACTGCTAACACTGCACCACCAATCTTCGTATAAATTACATCAGTGTTCGTTCCCAGTTACTGGATTTCTGCCTTTAACTGTTGCATATCCTATGTAATTTTCTGACTGTCTTCTCGTCTTTGCGCTGTTGCTGTACTCTTTATATTACAGCCAGTTAAGTTTGCATAGTCGCTAGTCCCTGAAAAGCGGCATCATATTGCCATTGCTTCTGCGTCACCTACGAGTCTTTGTTGACTTCCTTAACACCTCCCTCGATTTTACCTGTTACGTTCTGTTCCATCTTGCCCATATGTCCTTGAAGTTGTTTCAGGTGTTGCTGCAATTTTCTGTTTATTTCATCGAACTCTCTCTTCGTCTCTTCCTTAAACGCCTGTAACCCTTTCTTTACGTGACAGCCTTGTTATTGTAATACCTTCTGAAATATTTCTTCATTCTTCTGTTCAACTTCGTGAAACATTTCTTCATTTTTCTTGTCCGTTTTCTGGAATGTTTCTTCAGTTTTCTGACCAGACGCTTTACTGCTTTGCAAAATAGCCACAATCATTAGCTGTATCTTTTCCCTCCACTCCTCATTTGGACGTCGTTTTTTTCGTTGGTTTTACTGATGTCTCGGTATAAGCGGTTGAATGAGCTAATGAACTGTCAACTGACAATCCACAAGCCCTGATTGCTGTATCATCCCCATACCCCTGCACTTCCTCACTCTTCCCAAGTTTTACCTCCTCAACCTCTTGCTTATCTTAAGTAGATATATTTGGTTATGTACTGAACAGTGACAAGTAGTGTAAGATAATCCGTGGATAACCCAGCACTCCTAATTATCAACAAATTAAATAAACGCTAACTTTAGTACTTCAGCTAACCCAAACTAACACATTATGTATCACTACTGAATACAGTAAACCTCACAAACCTATTAGGACCAAATGTTAATGTCAACATTCACTATATTATGTAAAACATTGAAACTGGATATACGTCAAAAATTACTTCACATGTAAACCTGTAATTAATAAGTAGACTGATGCGTCTGTAATGAAGTTGTTAGTAACAGTACAATGACGTAAAGCCGTATACAAGGGCACACTGTACTACGGAGTAAAATTTTGGGAAAATGCCAAAATTACTGTTACAGTTCTTTGCATTAAGGCAAAATATGATTTGAAGCTACTTATGTCCTCTAAAGACAACGTAACATTGCGCTGTCGCATTATCTCCACTCACCACTCTACGCTAGTACAAGTCACAATGTTGGACGTCTGGCGCGGGAGCGACTGCGTTTACGATCCGTTGGCTGTGGCGTCACTCGTTGTGGCGCGGTCGCTGTTTCCCGAGGCCTGCTGTGTGTGCCATGTGCATTCGCCCCCTCGTCCTCGCAGTTCCGCAGTCTGCCGAGGAATGAAGCCGTCGTCGTAATAATCCGCTGGTTATCCGCCAGATGGAGCTGCAGTAGACAGTTCAGAGAGTCGCTACAAGATGTCGAGATTGACGGCCTCGTTGTTACCAATGTACCCACTTGCAATCGCTGGAGTATGCTTTGGCCAGTAGATGTGCAGACGGCAGAGCACTTGTGGGGAGAGAGGCAGGGGTGGGGTTACGGGCAGCAAATGCCGAGTGCTGGAGGGTAAGTGCCATTCTAAACTGAGACCTATGCTCACATATTTGTAAATATTAAGTGGGGCCCCTCCATACCCACACTTTAAATGTGACCATTCAAAACGATCCATTGTTACCTCTGCTTTCGTTAGTACCTAAAAAGAATTCTGACGAAAACGCAGCGATTTATTTTCGCCTAGCTCGTTAAACATTTGTAACTTTCGCAGAAGCAACATGAGTGTCGAATTTCGAATAAGACCTACACATTTCTCTTGTTTCAATTTCAAAATCTGCTTCTTTTGCCAAAGCACAGCAGAGTTTACACAGCCTCACCTCACTAACTTGTTGTAGAGACAGAAATACGGGGCAATCCTGAAACAGCGGTTTATTGAGTGAGGACCTGAGAAAAAGTAAGGTCAGTAGCTTTTTAAAAACCAAATCCTCGGTACAAAAAGGTGTAATGTCTACACTTACGTTGTTCCAAAAATGATAGTATTGCTCATCTCACCAGTTATGCATGGCCCTTATTATTTCATCAAAAAAGTTCGTACTTAGTGGAATGATACAGTAGATAATGAAGTTTCAAGCAATAACGGTGTGGTAAAATACTCTACTCTTCTGTCAGTGTGTGGGTGTTATGTTGACGAGATGCGCAACGGATTGATCTGACAAGTACCCTTTGGCTCCTGGAAGAAGCAATTTCCATCCCACCTAACTACAGAAGTCAGACAGACGCTCCTAACGTACCAAAAAGAAATGAATGAAAAACTTTCAGCAATAAATATCTTCTGGAGTCGTCCACTGTAAGGAAAAGGCACAAAAATATTATATTTTATTACGTAACTAGTGGGATACTTGGGTACTGGAGTATTGCTAGTTATTGCAAGAAAAACATTAAACGAATGGAAAATATTATTTCTACATCTACATCTACATCCACACTCCGCAAGCCAACTGACGGTGTATAGCGGAGGGTACTTTGAGTACCTCTATCAGTTCTCCCTTCTATTTCAGTCTCGTATTGTTCGTGGAAAGAAAGATTGTCGGTATTCCTCTGTGTGGGCTCTAATCTCTCTGATTATCCTCATGGTCTCTTCGCGAGATATACGTAGGAGGGAGCAATATACTGCTTGACTCCTCGGTGAAGGTATGTTCTCGAAACTTCAACAAAAGCCCGTACCGAGCTACTGAGCGTCTCTCTTGCAGAGTTTTCCACTGGACTTTATCTATCATCTCCATAACGCTTTTGCGGTTACTAAATGATACTGTAACGAAGCGCGCTGCTCTCCGTTGGACCTTCTCTATCTTTTCTATCAACCCTATTTGGTACGGATCCCACACCGGTGAGCAGTATTCAAGCAGTGGGCGAACAAGTGTACTGTAACCTACTTCCTTTATTTTCGGACTGCATTTCCTTAGGATTCTTCCAATGAATCTCAGTCTGGAATCTGCTTTAACGACGATTAATTTTATATGGTCATCCCATTTTAAATCACTCCTAATACCTACTCGCAGATAATTTATGGAACTAACTGCTTCCACTTGCTGTCCTGCTATATTGTAGCTAAATGATAAAGGATCTTTCTTCCTATGTATTCGGAGCACATTACACTTGTCTACATTGAGATTCAATTGCCATTCCTTGCACCATGCGTCAATTTGTTGCAGATCCTCCTGTATTTCAATACAATCTGCCATTGTTACAACCTCTCGATATACTACAGCATCATCTGGAAAAAAGCCTCAGTGAAATTACGATGTGATCCACAAGGTCGTTTATATATTTGTGAATAGCAACGGTCCTACGACACTCTACTGCGGCACACCTGAAATCACTCTTACTTCGGAAGACTTCTCTCCATTGACAATGACATCTGTTATCTAGGAACTCTTCAATCCAATCGCACAATTGGTCTGATAGTTCATATGCTTTTACTTTGTTCATTAAACGACTGTGAAGAACTGTATCACACGCCTTTCGGAAGTCAACCCGTGTCTATGGCCCTCTGAGTCTCATGGACTCAAAATTTGAGAAAATAAAATTAAACTTTTATTTATAAACTGATACACAAATTTCCGTGTTCTTTTCGGATAGGAGGTTACCTCTAATGTATAGGAATCCTGTTAATGACATATATATACAAAGTGTGGGAAAGCTCTTTTATCCCTTTTCTTTAAGAATGTTACTTACTCGGCAGAATGGCTGAGAGCCACAGCTACTCAGCTTTAATAATTATCTGATTGAATTTTTCTAAGTACGGTCGAGGCTGTCGCGTGAGAAATGTAATGGAGTGACGTGAATGAAGAATGTTATTTCTAAAGGAGCAAAGATAGGGCTCGCCTACGCTGTAGCGCACAATACTGTGAACAGTGACGACTGCTGCCTGCATCTTTCGCCCCTGAAAAATAACAGAACTATCTCTTTCTATCTGGATTGTCTTTCGCCAATCGAACTCTCACTACACCTTGATGAAATCGAGGACTCCTATCTGCTCCTAGTCTAAATTTTGGCGTGGTACGCTGGTCAGATAACCAGTCCACCGCGATGCCACTCAATGTTCGCTCACAAACGCTAACTAATACACACTCTGTGTTCACACCGCACATTAAGTGTCGTAGCCAACACAGTGAACAAACGCTTAATCGCGAGCAACTCAATATAGAGTATCGCTCCAACTCTCTAGTGACAGAGGTGCTCTCTCAGTGTAGTACTGAGTAGAGACTTTGTTCCTCACTCTCTGTGTACACACAAGAGCGCACTTGCTCCCGCTATGTGTTCCCACTACAAAAGCATCACCGGAACGACTTCCCTCCTCGCAAAAAGTGCTGCTGTCTTTCCCTCACTCCCTTGCGTCAGAAATGTCCGCCAGTCAGCGTTACTCTAACAAACTGGAGAATGGAGCTCAATTTAAGCCGATCAGTGCAGAAATATATAGCATCTGTGTTAGGTGTTTACTGTCCACTTGTGAATAACTCTGAAACTGCACATTAGGTCCATCAAAAACAATGTGTGTGCTGGAGCTCTCCCAAACAATACAGTGGGTTTTGCTTTTAAGGTGAACACACAGGCTATTATCCCTTTTCTCTGGCAAAAGCTGTTTTGGTCTGTGGGTGGTCAGCCAGCCAGTTCAGCTAACTCACCCTCCTACGGACTTTCCAGTGGGCTGGTTGCCTCCGCCGAACAAAAACTCCTGTGGCCATCGTGAATTGAATGTTTTTGTACACCAGCCTCAACTTTTTAATCTCGGTGCGCACTTGCGATTTATTCATTAGATTTGCATATCGATTAAATGGAAATATGTAAAATTGACTCTACCCTATCGAGTTTGGTCTCGAATAAAACGTCTTGATACGCAGAATACGATGGTGAGGTCGGAATACGTAAGAATTGAAGATCAGGGGACCATGCCACCTTGCACTCTTAGTGTGCTATCATTTGCCAAAATCTCATTTCGATATCTGAAACTGTTTATGAAATGTGCAGAATGTTGTGCATACTTCACTCTGGCTTTATCGCTGGCACGGGGCGATAGCAAATGAGTGTGCTACATCAGATCAATTTTTTCGAGATTGATGACAAACATAAAAAATGGTTCAAATGGCTCTGAGCACTATGCGACTTAACTTCCGAGGTCATCAGTCGCCTAGAACTTAAAACTAATAAAACCTAACTAACCTAAGGACATCACACACATCCATGCCCGAGGCAGGATTCGAACCTGCGACCGTAGCGGTCACGCGGTTCCAGACTGAAGCGCCTTTAATTGCACGGCCACACCTGCCGGCTGACAAACATAAAACTCTAATTGAGTCTAAATAAAAATACAATATGTTAGCTAAATTTAATATGTGTATTATCTAATATGCACCAAACGCAAAATCATAGCGATCTCTATTTTTCAGCCAACACTTTTCCGAAATTCACACAGTGTCTTACTACCACATAAATGTCATAATGGTCATCCATTAACGAAATGATGGGCAAATAGTTATGAACCTAACATATGAAACTATAAATAAGACAAAAATGAATTTCTTTACTGAATAGTTTCTGTAAAATCATTTGAGGAAGATTGCAGGGCGAGCAGCTCGATTCTGTCATCACTGACCGGCTGAAAGTTGGTAAACACTTATCGTCCACTTCTTCTGAACAAATGAATGCATTTGCCCAGCACTTCAGACGAAAACCGACCTCTGCGCATCGTTCATCGTATCCTGCTCGTGCTATAACTCTCCCATATACACTCCTGGAAATTGAAATAAGAACACGGTGAATTCATTGTCCCAGGAAGGGGAAACTTTATTGACACATTCCTGGGGTCAGATACATCACATGATCACACTGACAGAACCACAGGCACATAGACACAGGCAACAGAGCATGCACAATGTCGGCACTATTACAGTGTATATCCACCTTTCGCAGCAATGCAGGCTGCTATTCTCCCATGGAGACGATCGTAGAGATGCTGGATGTAGTCCTGTGGAACGGCTTGCCATGCCATTTCCACCTGGCGCCTCAGTTGGACCAGCGTTCGTGCTGCACGTGCAGACCGCGTGAGACGACGCTTCATCCAGTCCCAAACATGCTCAATGGGGGTCAGATCCGGAGATCTTGCTGGCCAGGGTAGTTGACTTACACCTTCTAGAGCACGTTGGGTGACACGGGATACATGCGGACGTGCATTGTCCTGTTGGAACAGCAAGTTCCCTTGCCGGTCTAGGAATGGTAGAACGATGGGTTCGATGACGGTTTGGATGTACCGTGCACTATTCAGTGTCCCCTCGACGATCACCAGTGGTGTACGGCCAGTGTAGGAGATCGCTCCCCACACCATGATGCCGGGTGTTGGCCCTGTGTGCCTCGGTCGTATGCAGTCCAGATTGTGGCGCTCAACTGCACGGCGCCAAACACGCATACGACCATCATTGGCACCAAGGCAGAAGCGACTCTCATCGATGAAGACGACACGTCTCCATTCGTCCCTCCATTCACGCCTGTCGCGACACCACTGGAGGCGGGCTGCACGATGTTGGGGCGTGAGCGGAAGACGGCCTAACGGTGTGCGGGACCGTAGCCCAGCATCATGGAGACGGTTGCGAATGGTCCTCGCCGATACCCCAGGAGCAACAGTGTCCCTAATTTGCTGGGAAGTGGCGGTGCGGTCCCTTACGGCACTGCGTAGGATCCTACGGTCTTGGCGTGCATCCGTGCGTAGCTGCGGTCCGGTCCCAGGTCGACGGGCACGTGCACCTTCCGCCGACCACTGGCGACAACATCGATGTACTGTGGAGACCTCACGCCCCACGTGTTGAGCAATTCGGCGGTACGTCCACCCGGCCTCCCGCATGCCCACTATACGCCCTCGCTCAAAGTCCGTCAACTGCACATACGGTTGACGTCCACGCTGTCGCGGCATGCTACCAGTGTTAAAGACTGCGATGGAGCTCCGTATGCCACGGCAAACTGGCTGACACTGACGGCGGCGGTGCACAAATGCTGCGCAGCTAGCGCCATTCGACGGCCAACACCGCGGTTCCTGGTGTGTCCGCTGTGCCGTGCGTGTGATCATTGCTTGTACAGCCCTCTCGCAGTGTCCGGAGCAAGTATGGTGGGTCTGACACACCGGTGTCAATGTGTTCTTTTTTCCATTTCCAGGAGTGTAGTTTGACTGCGTCTATGGCTTGTGAAACCTGCTACGACGACGATCGTATGGCATTGTTGACTGGGGCCCTGTTCGGGGATGTTCGGCCACCATGTTGCAATCCATATTTCTTCTGGCGCCACATTTGGTGACCTGCGATAGTGTGAGATGATGATGTTTCAACACAACACCATTTGCGGAGAAAGTCTCCTTCCCAGCTGGGAATCGAACCTGGGCCCACTGCATGGGAGGCAATCACGTTACGACTTTTTTATCACATTTTGTTCGTTATTGTTCGTCCTATTTGTTAGGGGAGGACGTTCCACGACGCTTGTTCAATATCATCGTTGATCCATTAACTTGATTTTTTATAACAGAGGCAGCTAACACACTGAACACACTGAGCTACCATGGCGGCACTCTGCTAAGCAGGCGGACGCGGCGTATACAATCACCTCGTTGCTTAATGTTCTTTGGCGTGCGTGCTACCGAGTCTGCGTCATGTCATTCAACGATCGCGTCAAAAACTTGCGCCGGCCACTGTGGCCGAACGGTTCTAGGTGCTTCAGGCGGGAACAGCGCAGCTGCTTCAGTCGCAGGTTCGAATCCTGCCTCGGGCATGGATGTGTTTGATGTCAAAAAAATGGTTCAAATGGCAGGATTCGAACCTGCGACCACAGCGGTCGCGCGGTTCCAGACTGTAACGTCTAGAACCGCTCGGCCACTCCGGCCGGCTGTGTGATGTCCTTCTGTTAGTTAGGTTTAAGTAGTTATAAGTTCTAGGGGACTGATGACCTCAGATGTTGAGTCCCATAGTGCTTAGAGCCATTTGAACCATTTTTTGTTGTTTGAAAAACTTGCATCATTTATCGTCTGTATTACAGTTTGTTGGTCCATACATAATAAAAGGCAATTCAAAGCATAAAGTCACTGGGAAAACCTTCTCTGATATTCTCGTGATGAATATACGGCGAATCTGGTCGCCAAAATGTTCATATGTGTCTCTCTTTAGTATTCAGTTTCCACTGCTTTTCGAGCGCATTTTAGAGTTTTCGTTTTGTGACACAGTTTGTTGATATCACTTGTATTGTCTGAAGTGGCGAAAATAGTCTGTTCACTAAAACAAGACTATTACAATTTATTTTTCAAAATATATTGTTTCTTGCCACGATTCTTAAGTTAGAACTGTACGAAGTTTAATACATTTTATTGTTCAGTTCCATTCACAGAGTCTAGCCACGATAACGAAGAAACAGTGTTGTGTGCTGAAGTACTGTCCTTGACTGAATTTTTTGCAACTGTTTAGTCATCTGTATATGAAGATGAAATCGCATCATAAAATTAAACGTTATATACTGCCACCTCCTTCGTATAAAAATTGCAGATGTCCTTTCGCGGAAACCCACGTTGGAACTGTGAGATCCTGCACATAGGGTGCCTAAAGGATTCTTTGTTCTCGGAATGTTATACAACAATTCAATCAAATGACATTAATAGTTTTATTTCAATAAGGCAGACTGACAATACTTAACTTTGTATTTTGAACTACTGTGGCAAGTGGTGGGCAACATGGAAACAGTAATGTTCTTCGGTATAACGAGACCAAACAAACAATGTATAAGGATCACTAATAATTGATATCGTAGCACTTTTTGCTAATACTCCACTAATGTCCGCCAAGGCTGGCAGGATCGGCGCTTACATTCACTTCGGCTAGACGCCGCTCCTACTGTAGCGACGTCCCGGACGACGCGCCATTGGCCAACGACGCCTCACCGCCTTCTCTGGTCTTGTATTATTCTTCTTCGTTCTGGCGCTTGTGGTTACGCCAGAGCGTTCCTCCCTCTCAAAGCGACGGACCGTCGTCGTGTAGGGAGTGCGACCACGGCAGGGGGGCAGCAGTGTGGGCGCATCGTTGGGCCGGAAGCTGTGACTGGAGGGGATGCCAAGCTTCTGGTCATACCAGACGCTCTGGCGGAAACGTCCCCCAGAAAAAGACCAGAAGGGTAGGCGTCCACCTCCTGCTGCCATGAACCACATGAAGAAACCGGCGATTGCAGCAGTGTGTGGTGCAGATCCATCGGTAGGGCGAGAGGAGGCGGAGGAGACAAAGGCTCCATGGGGTCGTCGCGTGGTGTCGTGATGACACCCTCTGGCGGCTGCTCTGGCCGCGCTGTACGTAAATCTTGGGGAAGAGAGACTGATACATCATGGTATACATGACAGAGGCGAAGTTGATTGTGATGGCGGAGCTGCAAGCCATCTTTTTTTTTTATTTTGCCCCGACCGGGACTCGAACCCGGGATCTCCTGCTTACATGGTAGACGCTCTATCCATCTGAGCCACCTTTTTTTTTGTCCAACGCCTTAACCACTTTTTTTGTGCTCTGCCAGTTTTTTTTTTTTTTTTCATTTTGGGACGAGCGTGGCAGGCAGGTGGCGGCAAGGAGATCAGGGGTCAATTAGTCCGAGGCCTGGCCATGGTGCCGCCCCCATACCCGTCATTACTCACATTGATTGAAAGGAACATTTTTTTTTTTTTTGTGAAATCACCAATATGGGATTTGAGCCAGACTATCACTTGATACATAAACGGGTGAAGGTTTTAGAGCTCGAATAGCTATACAATCCCTGTTCTATTCAATGCAATATGGAGCAAATTACCATACTTGCGACGGTGATCCGCGTAGTTTCTAATTTTAATATATTCCGTTTCCATGTGTAACAGAGATTCGCTGTAATCGTCGCCCGTCAGCCGATTGAATACATGACTTGTATAGTGGCCCAACAGCCACATGACGGCATTATCTTTGGTTGGCGGGAAATATTTGACGTCTGGTCTGTGCAGTAAGGTCGTGTCTATGTTATTTTCGGAAGTCCTAGTTAAAAGGGCGACTTTTTGACGAACCCATTGCCAACTGCGCATGCGGCGACCGTATCTGTGGAGAACAGTATCCATTTGGTGACAATCTGGACAATGGGCTGTGTCGCTTCTCCCAATCGCATGCAGGCGCTCATTTGTGCTGATAATGTTGTTGACCGTTTTGTACCACGTCGACCTGACCAAGGACGGAAGTACACTGCTGCTGATGTTCGCCCACAGGACATCCCAATTGACACCAGTATGCTTTTGTTCGATTTTGTTCTTGCCCTCATATTGTTTGCTGCGCTCCAGAATGTCCTTGGCAGTTAAGGGGCGATGTTGGAGAAGGACCTCGCTCAAGTAGCTCTTTTCCAGATAATATGTGCGAATGTGGGAGAGCTGGTAGTCGATCGTCTGCACGTTGATCGGCGGTTCTACGCTTTTCGGCGCGACTGCCTCAAACAACTTAGCCGTAAGGGTGTCAGAGTAGCTTTGGATTAACGATGTCATCCGTTTAATGTACAAAGCCATTGCTTTGGCGTTCAGATCGGTCAGACCAATACCGCCATGCAGCGGATCGAGGGTCACAGTCTTCACGTCAACTCGAAATATGTCCCCCCGCCACAGAAAATTGGTCAACTTGCTCATTATCCGTTTGGCTATGACGGAGGGGAGTGGAAAGACGTGTGCCACATAATATGCTCTCGACAGGATACATGTATTTATAAATTTTACCCTCTGAAATTGGTCCATGCTGCGATGGACGTTATCTATTAAAGCACCGTGGACTTTGAGCGAGACATCCCGCCAATTTGCCTTTATCATCCTGTGTGGGGGGGACTGTCAGTATCGTCCCAAGAGATTTGTGTTCCGTAACATGGTTAGCCCGTTCTAGGCCGACATCGTCAAGTCCCCTTATATGTAAAAATTTGCTTTTACACTCCTGGAAATGGAAAAAAGAACACATTGACACCGGTGTGTCAGACCCACCATACTTGCTCCGGACACTGCGAGAGGGCTGTACAAGCAATGATCACACGCACGGCACAGCGGACACACCAGGAACCGCGGTGTTGGCCGTCGAATGGCGCTAGCTGCGCAGCATTTGTGCACCGCCGCCGTCAGTGTCAGCCAGTTTGCCGTGGCATACGGAGCTCCATCGCAGTCTTTAACACTGGTAGCATGCCGCGACAGCGTGGACGTGAACCGTATGTGCAGTTGACGGACTTTGAGCGAGGGCGTATAGTGGGCATGCGGGAGGCCGGGTGGACGTACCGCCGAATTGCTCAACACGTGGGGCGTGAGGTGTCCACAGTACATCGATGTTGTCGCCAGTGGTCGGCGGAAGGTGCACGTGCCCGTCGACCTGGGACCGGACCGCAGCGACGCACGGATGCACGCCAAGACCGTAGGATCCTACGCAGTGCCGTAGGGGACCGCACCGCCACTTCCCAGCAAATTAGGGACACTGTTGCTCCTGGGGTATCGGCGAGGACCATTCGCAACCGTCTCCATGAAGCTGGGCTACGGTCCCGCACACCGTTAGGCCGTCTTCCGCTCACGCCCCAACATCGTGCAGCCCGCCTCCTGTGGTGTCGCGACAGGCGTGAATGGAGGGACGAATGGAGACGTGTCGTCTTCAGCGATGAGAGTCGCTTCTGCCTTGGTGCCAATGATAGTCGTATGCGTGTTTGGCGCCGTGCAGGTGAGCGCCACAATCAGGACTGTATACGACCGAGGCACACAGGGCCAACACCCGGCATCATGGTGTGGGGAGCGATCTCCTACACTGGCCGTACACCACTGGTGATCGTCGAGGGGACACTGAATAGTGCACGGTACATCCAAACCGTCATCGAACCCATCGTTCTACCATTTCTAGACCGGCAAGGGAACTTGCTGTTCCAACAGGACAATGCACGTCCGCATGTATCCCGTGCCATCCAACGTGCTCTAGAAGGTGTAAGTCAACTACCCTGGCCAGCAAGATCTCAGGATCTGTCCCCCATTGAGCATGTTTGGGACTGGATGAAGCGTCGTCTCACGCGGTCTGCACGTCCAGCACGAACGCTGGTCCAACTGAGGCGCCAGGTGGAAATGGCATGGCAAGCCATTCCACAGGACTACATCCAGCATCTCTACGATCGTCTCCATGGGAGAATAGCAGCCTGCATTGCTGCGAAAGGTGGATATACACTGTACTAGTGCCGACATTGTGCATGCTCTGTTGCCTGTGTCTATGTGCCTGTGGTTCTGTCAGAGTGTTCATGTGATGTATCTGACCCCAGGAATGTGTCAATAAAGTTTCCCCTTCCTGGGACAATGAATTCACGGTGTTCTTATTTCAATTTCCAGGAGTGTAGTTTCATTCATTTTTGCGCCAGAAACGGAACAATAGCTTCTGAGGTTTGCCTCCAGTTGAAGCACATCTTCCCTATTCCTCACGACGACGCCGACATCGTCAGCATATGCACCAACTGCAGTTTTCTTCCCGGCGATCGTTATGCCCGTCATGTGCTCTTGTACTAGCCGCAGCAATAGATCTAGTGTGATGACAAAGAGCAACATGGAAAGGGGGCTTCCTTAGGGGACACCCCTTGCGATGGTAATTGGTCTTGTCAGCTGGCAGTTGACGGAGGTCGTGGCGGCCAGACCAGTGATCATATTGCGCACGATAGCGATGGAGTCTTGTGGGAAGCCCATCCTCCGCATCGTTTCAAAGAGGTATTTATGGCTGACACGATCAAATGTTTTATAAAAATCGACAAAAAGGAGGCCGCAATTAATGGTGTTGGCAAACGTCAGAGCGACGATATCTCTATATTGTGCTGTAGTCCGAAATATTGATCGCTTATAAGCAGAAGTTTGCTGTTGCCCAATTATGTTTGAGGTCAGCGGCATCGTTCGTTCGTTTAAAGCTCTCGCAATAATCTTATAATCTGGATTAAGAAGAGAAATCGGCCGGAAGTTGTTAATCTTTTTACAACCCTTATTTTTAGGGATCAACACGATTTTACATTCTTTAAGTTCTGGTGGTATAAACTTTCCCCGCTGGACGTCGTTAACGGCTTGTGTCAACTTATCACCTATGATACTCCAATATCGTTGATAGAATTCGACCGGAAGGCCATCAGGGCCCGGCGATTTCCTTTTAGGTGAGCCACGAATTATTTCAAGGACGTCATCTGGACTAAAAGCCGAAAATAAGCTGGCGTTGTCGTCGGCCGTAATAGTGGAGGTTGTGAACGCGAATAGCTCATCCGAATGGTCCTCTTGCGTTGCTTCTGCCTCATACAGGGCACTGTAATACCTGTGGATTTCTCTGATTATCTCGTTTTGCGTAGTGAGGACAGTTCCGTTTTCTAATCTAAGTTCGTCCATGAATATCCGTCGTCGGTTCTTGCGGTGTTTAATCAGATGATATAATGCAGCCGTTTCGTCCTCGCTGACAGATCTGGCTTTTCACTTTATTTGAAGACCCTCTAGTTGTTTTCTCTTTAAGCTTCATAATGTCGCTTTAATTTTCTTGATGTCGGACAATCGCCTGTCTGAGCCATCTGCCTGATCATACAAGTCCCGTAAAACCATGTAGTAAAATTCCATTGTACGGTGAACTGCCCGAGATCTCTCTATACTGTAAGATCTAATTACTTTCCGTAATTTGGGCTTCGCCTTGCGGGTCCACCACTGCAAAACACTCGGAAAGTTGTGTACAGAGCGCAAGCAAAATTCCCAAGCCTCGTTAGTTTGGCCTCGAGCTCGTCGTCTGTTAAAAGGCCGACATTCATGCTCCACTGATTCCTAAACGAGTGAGTTGGTTTCCGGTCTAAGTTTATGCAGGCACTCACACTACAGTGGTCAGAAAAGCTGACTGGAGCTATTTCCACTTGTAGCAAATTCCTCACTACGTGACTCGACATACAGATTTTATCATTTCTGCTGCTGGAATTATGTGAAATGTACGTATATTTCACAAGCGTGTGGTACTTAACTTCCCACGCGTCGCTCTAGTTCATTTGGGAGACAAGACAGTTTAATTCATGGGAATAATTAAAATTGGGGGATTGATCTTTATAGTGTAATACACAATTAAAATCGCGTGCAATGATCAAGTTCGGAGGTCTCTCCGCAATAAGTAAATGATATCCTCCTTAAAAAACTTTGATCTGTCAGCGCGCCGTGCACTTCCAGGTGGTGCGTGTAGATTGATTACACTGACGCCCATGATATTCACGCCTATCCCCCGTCCAGAGTCTAACTTTTTAACATCGGTTAGAGGTATTCCTTCCCTGACTAAAATCGCTGTGCCAGCACGCAATTCAGGAGCGACATTGATTATTGCAACATAGCCAGGAATGTTAAGTTGCCACGTTGCGACCTCTTGTAAGAGGGCAATATGTAACAGAGTCAAACAAAAATTGTTTTAATAAAGCCAGTTTTAACTCTGACGTAATCTTTTTGATATTAAGGGAGGTAATAGTGTAGGCCTGTAGCATATAGTTAATGAGATGCAAAAATATAACAAAACAATGCCATAGAGCTCAAGAGAGCCGTCTCCAGGATTAAAAACGGTATAATGTGAGCAGCCATGGGAGGATTATTGGATCAGGAAGTTAAAGACGAAAACGAGTGATACACTGTGAATCATAGGCCGATAGGAAGCAAAAACGACACAGTGAATGCTGCGAACCACAACTGGATAAGAGGACAGAAAGAAACACGAAAAAGCTTTGCAACCTTAGGCGACAGCGTGGAACAAACCTGGTACCAACGGAATTACTACTGTGGGGGATGGGCTTCGCCGAGTTCTTTGCTGTTGTCATCACCGAATCCTTCCCTCACAATTTCATAACTAATATTTCAGGGTACTACGTCCGCTTGCAACGAAGTGGAATTTCTCTTGTTGCGAGGAACGGAGAGATTTGGCTGTGGATTGAGCCTTCGTCGTGGGGCGTTTTGAGGTCCCGGAATTTTTTGGAGTCTTTGAGACGGGGTGGTGTCGTTGTCGCAGCACTGCCGCCGGCAACTGGCAGGTTGGTAAACACTTTCGCTTGTGTACTTCCGCCCGGAACGCTGTAGAGCGTTGTTGACACACTTCCTCATTGTGTGGGCGTTGTGGCGGCTGTTGTCCTTCGGGCGCGGCACGCAAAATTGGAGGTTCCTGTTCATGGCCTTGCGTCTCAGAATTCGGCATCCCCTCAAGTCCATCCGCACTTACTTCAAAGTCGACCCGCACAATGTCATCTGGTACTAATTCCTCCGCGATTGATGGTTTTGGTTTCCGCGCTGCAGGAGTGGTGTGAGATACTTCCTCATCTGAATGCTCATCACTATGTTCCAGCGGCCTTTTCTTTTGTTGAAATTCACTTTCAAGACCAACTGGCGCAGCAGTTTGCCGTCCTACGAGTGGTGGAAACGCATCAGCGGTTATGGGCGGGGTCTTGGAGGTCGTTGCCTGGGGAGCAGCAACATCAGAGTGTGCAGAAGAATCAGAAGTATCTAGTGCCATTACCTTGCTAAGTGTCTATCTACGCCGCGGCTGGAGACTTTTTTTTCAAGACAAAAACTCGGTGTGGGCAGTCCTGGCGAACATGGTCTAATTCACTGCAGATATGGCAGGTGGGGTCCTGACCAGAATATATAATGGGAGCCTTATAACCGTCGACCGTGATGTGAGAGGGAATTTTCATTTTTACTTCCATGTTGCCGGCCGGTGTGGCCGAGCGGTTCTGGGCGCTTCAGTCTGGAACCGCGCGACCGCTACGGTTGCAGGTTCGAATCCTGCCGCGGGCATGGATATGTGTGATGTCCTTAGGTTAGTTAGGTTTAAGTAGTTCTATGTTTTAGGGGTCTGATGACCTCAGATGTTAAGTTCTATAGTGCTCAGAGCCATTTTTGAACTTCCATGTCCACAGATCTAAGTCCATTGAAACATTGTAATTTGTAGCGAGACGACCACTTTTCGTTGACAATTTCTTTAACCTCACCTAACTTAGAAAGTGCATCTTTAATTTTAGCATTGTCAATCTCTACGGGCAAGTTAAGTACTCGAACAGTCTGAATCGAGGTATCGGCACGTGTTACAGTAACCATATTAGTGGTGCCGTCGCGATGAACAAAAGGGACTTGTTTGCCAATTTTTTCAGTAATTCGATCAACTGCTACTGGAATGAGAAGCTTAACAAACACGCAATAACGATCAGAATCTAGCTGGGTGGTGTGCACAGAATCAGAAGTAATGCCTATTACCCCGGTTAGCCAGTCATGAATCTCGAGGGCGGTCGGTTGAACTCGGCGGGTATCCTTGTCAAAGCCAAAAGCCAGGCTGTTTTTCCGGATGGTGTTAGAAATGACGCTGCAGCTGTAGGGAATCCGGTCAAGCCCGAATCCCGTACAAAATCCGCAAGTTGCTGACGAAAAGGACGACCACAGAAAAGTACAATACACGTGAATCACTCGGAACACAGGAACACACAACGGCAAATAGTAAACACTGGCAAGAAGACCGGCGATGTGGAGCAACCAGCTAGCACGTCCGACCGCGGCGACAGCGAAAGCCAGAACAGCCATCGGGACCTGAAAGAAAATACATGCCAGCGTCAAGTCGACGGACGATCTCGCCTCCCGCTCACCGTCTGCGGCCGCTAAATAGGCTGTAAAAGACAAGCGATACTTGCGGCCTTCCTTCGGCGCCGGATGCTGAGGATGGTGGAGCAGCTGGAGCAGTGTGTGATGGCGGCGGCCGTGAAGCAATTCCGCAGGCGATGATCCAGTCTCGTGGACGCGAACGATAGGAGGCGAGGAAACAGTATGAATGCTTGAAACTTCCTGGCAGATTAAAACTGTGTGCCGGACCGAGACTCGAACTCGGGACCTTTGCCTTGCGCGGGCAAGTGCTCTACCAACTGACCTACCCAAGCACGACTCACGCCCCGTCCTCACAGCTTTACTTCCACCAGTACCTCGTCTCCTACTTTCCAAACTTTACAGAAGCTCTCCTGCGAACCATGCAGAACTAGCACTCCTGAAAGGAAGGATATTGCGGAGACATGGCTTATCCACAGCCTAGCGGATGTTTCCAGAATGAGATTTTCACCCTGCAGTTGAGTGTGCGCTGATATGAAAAATCCCCCAGTCAGTGGAAAAGCCATGTCTCTGCAATATCCTTTCTTTCAGGAGTGCTAGTTCTGCATGGTTCGCAGGAGAGCTTCTGTAAAGTTTGGAAAGTAGGAGACGGGGTACTGGCGGAAGTAAAGCTGTGAGGACGGGGTGTGAGTCGTGCTTGGGTAGGTCAGTTGGTAGAGCACTTGCCCGCGAAAGGCAAAGGTCCCGAGTTCGAGTCTCGGTCCGGCACACAGTTTTAAACTGCCAGGAAGTTTCATATCAGCGCACACTCCGCTGCAGGTGAAAATCTCATTCTAGTATCAATGCTTGATCCCTGGTGTGTGCGGTGCGAAGTTTGGCCATCTGCTGCTTGAAGGTTCCTACAAAACTTTCCGCTTCGCCATTTGACTCTGGATGGAACGGTGCACTTGTTAGATGCTGGATGCCATTGCATTCACAGAATGTTTGAAATTCATTTTACGTGAAGAGGTCCGCTGTCTGACACTATTACTTCAGGTAGACATTCGAGGCAAAAAAATCAATGACAACACCTGAATTGTTCTACGTGACCTTGTCGAGTTCATGAGCACAACAAAAAAACTTGTTACAAGAGTCAACCACAATCAACCAACGAGTGTTCCAAAAAGGTCCCGCAAAGTCTGTGTGCACACGTTGCCATGGCAATTGCGACTTAGGACATGTAGAGGATTTTTGTGGTGGAGCGGACTGATTTTCCGCACATGCGTGACACTGTGACGTAATCTGTTGTATTTGGGTGTCCATACCCTGCCAGGTACAATATCGACGCGCTACTTGTTTGGTACGGACAATCCCCCAGTGTCCTTGGTGAGGTAACCGCAACACTTCTTTTTGAAAAGCCTTAAGGCTCAACACACGGGACCGTCTACTGTCATTCTGAACCATAATCAAACATTTCTGTACAGCGAGGCTGTGCCGACGTGCAAAGTATCAGCGCACTATTGAGGTCTTTATGCTATTCAGTGAGTGAGACCAAGATGTGCGAATGTATATTAGCAAAATGTTCAAATCTGGATCAGCTTCGGTGGGAAAGATTGAAACAACTCAGAATTCTGAGCATCCATGTGATAACAAGATGCAGCAGAAGCGTCAAAGTTCGTGCCAGGGCCAATCGGAAGACGTGGAAGTGCGTCCGCATTACCATGTTTAGCTGTCGGAGGATACACACTCTCGTACTGGTTTTGAGACAACAACAAATCTCATCTTTGCAATTTTTCTGCAGTTCGTACTGGAATCGGTTTCGTCGAATGAAACAAGGACTGCAAAGGCTTGTGATCCGTTACGAAGTAGAATTTTCTGGCATACAAATAATGGTGGAATTTGGTGACACCATACACCATAGCTAAAGCCTCTTTTTCAATTTGTGGATAGTTACACTGAGCTTTGGACAACACTTTTGGTGTGAAAGTCTTTATGACCAATTCTGTACGTAAGCGCTGCACCGATTCCGTAAGAGGAAGCGTCAACTTGCAACACAACTGGTTTGTTCAAAGTGAACTAAGCATCGATCACTGAACAATGCATCTTTAAGTTTCTGAAAAGCTAATTGGCACCCATCTATCCAAAAGAGGACATTCTTGCGACGCAAGCGATGCAATGGAGCCGCGATTTGTGCAGCATTCGCTATGAACCGAATGTAGTAGCTCGTTTTCCATAAGGTTGACTGCAATTATGTGATATTACAAGGAACTGGCATATTTTGTCTGGCTGACAAATGCGACGGGAGAGGAAGTACACCTTGACTGTTTATGACATGACCAAGATACTGCAACTCAGTTAAAAAAAAAAAAAAAGCAGTTGTCTAGTCTACACTTTAGCCCTGCACGGTAAGTGATAACAGCCAAACAGTTGCAGGATATATGTTGTATAAATGGAGATGATGTTTTAACTACTGACGACGCCTTTGGCAAAGCTGTTTTATGTATCTGCACTGCAGGATGTGATTTTAGTGTATTTTACTTCTGATGAAGGTATATTCAGATATACCGAAACCGTGGTCAAGGATTTTAATAAATTTTTATCGTGCAACTGTTTGGCTGTTATCATTTACCGGGAAGAATTTCAACAGTTGTTGTTTCAGCCATGTTTAAAATCTTGAAACTTTAGTCCTGCCTCAGATAACACACGAAACAAAGCACATAATTTGCAATATGTTCTTCAGGTTAAAACCTGCTACGACAGTATCTTCCAAATAGTTTGAACAGTTTGGCACTTGTGCACTCAGCTGTTCCAAATATTGTTGGAAAATGGCGGGTGCGGGAGCACTGCCAAAAGGCAAACGAAAATATTTAAACAAGTCCATATGAGTATTTAATACACACACATTTTTAGATTCTTCATCGAGCGGTATTTGAAGATATGTGCCGCGCAAATCAATTTTTTAAAAAAAGCGTCCAGCACCTAATTCGTCCATGAGATTCTCTGGGCGTCGCAATTCATAAGTGTCAATGAGAGTTTGTGGATTGACTGTAGACAAAGTCAGCACAGAGGTGAATGAGACGTGAAGGTTTGGGGAGCAAAACCAGGGGACGTGCCCATTGACTAGCTGATACGGGCGCAATAACTCTGTTATCTTGCAATTCTTTAAGTACAGCAGTAACTTCGTACCGTAATACAATGGGAATAGTTCTGGCACGGCTAAATTTCGGCTGAGCATTGTCTTTCAGCGTAATATGTGCAACAAAATTGTTAGCTTTGCCTAAACCTTTACAAAAAGTCCCGGGAATTCTTTTAGCAAGCAAACTACACTGTCTTTTGCACTGAACCCGGACACTGACAATACTTTGTCCTGAATGTTAAAGCCAAACAAATCAAAAGAATCAAGGCCAAATATGTTCCCACAATCACGTGATTGTTGCACTGTAAAAGTCACTGTTCGCATATGCATGCTATACATAGCAGCAAAGTACATGTTTTGAGAACTGGAATGTCTTGTCCATTATAGGCCGTCAGTTGCTTGCTAGTTTTAAACAGGCGTGGGGAACCTAACAGTTCATATATGCGATGATTTAGCAGTGTGACAGAGGCACCCATTTCCAACTGAAATTTCCCACATTTCCCACAAATAAGAAAATTAACGAAAAGTTTTTTTTTTTTTACTGGCGTGTCACTGAAGAAACTGCATGTTTGCTAGTTTTGCTAATTCCTGTGACATATTTTGAATATACTGCATTAATGACATGGGCCTTGTGACTAGATTTTTGTGAGTGGGTTGAATTCTCATGTTTGGTTGCAAACATACGGATTGTACACGTCCTTTCCTACCACAAGCGTAACACTGAGACTGCCAGGAGGGGCAGTCTTGGCGCTTGTGCCGTGAATAACACCTAGGGCAAGACTTAGCTCTGTTCGCCTGCGTAGCCGCCTGTTTAGCGAACTGCTTACGCGGCGTGGAACAATGCTTACTCGACGTGGCTGGGACACACCGCCGGTGCGGAATGGGGGGACTCAACTGGACAAATAGCTGGCTGCTCAAATATGTGAGCCTAAAGGCACTGGAATCGTACTGCTCTAGTATTTGCACTACCTGCTGAAATGCGTTGGACATCATGTATACCGCACACGAACGCATCACGCAACATAATATCTGAATATAAAGCACCGAAGGCGCATTTGAATTTGCATTTCCTTGTCATTCGCTGCAAATCGGTTACCCAGTCGCGATAAGTTTATTCTGACCGTTTTTTGCAATTAAAGAATTGGTACCTAGCTGCTACCACGTTAACTTCATGGTCATAATAGTTAGTGTGGTGTCACCGCCAGACACCACACTTGCTAGGTGGTAGCTTTTAAATCGGCCGCGGTTCGCTAGTATACGACGGACCCGCGTGTCGCCACTGTCAGTGATGGCAGACCGAGCGCCGCCACACGGCAGGTCTAGAGAGACGTCCTAGCTCTCGCCCCAGTTGTACAGCCGACTTAGCGCAGAGATGGATCACTGACAACTACGCTCTCATTTGCCGAGACAGTTAGCATAGCCTTCAGCTACGTCATTTGCTACGACCTAGCAAGGCGCCATAGCATTTGATATTGAGATTATAACACGTACCGTCAAGAGCGATGTACACCAATTGTGGATTAAAGTTAAGTATTATGTCAACTACGTACTTAATTTGCTACTATTAATTCCCTTAACTGTTCCAGACCTCACGCCAGTCAGCGTGTAATTAAACGCGTGCATTTCGGCCTCCTCTAGCAACACAGTGTTGGCTCTTCTGCCAACACTTCAGTTAGTTGACAAAGCAATAACCTGGTCGTAACTAAGTTCGCACAGAGTGGCGTTAGGAAAGAGTTTATGAATTAATCTGAGTACGGCACTTGCGCAGTGGATAATAGATAGGGAAGTGTCACAGTACCTGCAACATTGTTGTCTAGCAGGTGTGCCTCAAATTGGTGTAACCACTCGTGTCATTTTTCTTCTTGTTCATTAAACTGTCGGAAAGGTGGTATAGCAGCTGTTGTAGGCGGTTCTTGTTCCGTCAGGCGGGCAGCGTTGGATTGTAGCTGCTGCACAGTCTTGCGTAGTGCAGAAATCTGCTGCGTCTGAAACTGAAACATCTGCACTAGCAGTGTGGCATCTAAAGCTTGCGAGTGGCACCTGATCAGGGGCGAGACAGGTGGGGTGGTCCTGTTGGAAGACACAAATGTAACAAACAGTCAAGGCAATCAAAAAATAAAGCAAGCAAAGAAAATTTCTCCAACGCCCACCCGAAAACACTGATTAGCAAAATCGACAAGTGTGGTGTCACCGCCAGACACCACACTTGCTAGGTGGTAGCTTTTAAATCGGCCGCGGTCCGCTAGTATACGACGGACCCGCGTGTCGCCACTGTCAGCAATTGCAGACCGAGCGCCACCACACGGCAGGTCTAGAGAGACGTACTAGCACTCGCCCCAGTTGTACAGCCGACGTCGCTAGCCATGGTTCACTGAGAATTACGCTCTCCTTTGCCGAGACGATAGTTACCATAGCCTTCAGCTACAATTGCTACGACCTAGCAAGGCGCCGTAATCCATTTATATTGCGAGTCTATTATTGTATCATCAAGAGAGATGTTCTACAAATGTGGATTAAAGTTAAGTATTCCAGAAGCTACGTACTTTTCTTTATAGCATTCATTCCGTATCCTGTTTCAGACCTCACGCCAGCCTTCTTGAGTTTAACGCATGCATTTCGGCCTTCTCTAGCTATACAACAACAAGAAACTGTTAAAGCCGCTTGGAGTTGCCGCACGGTTAGAGGCGCCATGTCACGGATTGCGCGGCTCCTCCCGCCGGATTGTTCAAGTCCTCCCTTGAGCATGGGTGTGTGTGTTGTTCTTAGCATAAGTTAGTTGAAGTAGTGTGTAAGCCTAGGGACCGACGACCTCAGCAGTTTGTCCCTTAGGAATTCCCACACAACAAACCGTTAAAGCAAATACAGGGCGTTTCAAAAATGACCGGTATATTTGAAACGGCAATAAAAACTAAACGAGCAGCGATAGAAATACACCGTTTGTTGCAATATGCTTGGGACAACAGTACATTTTCAGGCGGACAAACATTCGAAATTACAGTAGTTACAATTTTCAACAACAGATGGCGCTGCAAGTGATGTGAAAGATATAGAAGACAACACAGTCTGTGGGTGCGCCATTCTGTACGTCCTCTTTCTGCTGTAAGCGTGTGCTGTTCACAACGTGCAAGTGTGCTGTAGACAACATGGTTTATTCCTTAGAGCAGAGGATTTTTCTGGTGTTGGAATTCCACCACCTAGAACACAGTGTTGTTGCAACAAGACGAAGTTTTCAACGAAGGTTTAATGTAACCAAAGGACCGAAAAGCGATACAATAAAGGATCTGAAAAATTTCAACGGACTGGGAACGTGACGGATGAACGTGCTGGAAAGGTAGGGCGACCGCGTACGGCGACCACAGAGGGCAACGCGCAGCTAGTGCAGCAGGTGGTCCAACAGCGGCCTCGGGTTTCCATTCGCCGTGTTGCAGCTGCGGTCCAAATGACGCCAACGTCCACGTATCGTCTCATGCGCCAGAGTTTACACCTCTATCCATACAAAATTCAAACGCAGCAACCCCTCAGCACCGCTACCATTGCTGCACGAGAGACATTCGTTAACGATATAGTGCACAGGATTGATGACGGCGATATGCATGTGGGCAGCATTTGGTTTACTGACGAAGCTTATTTTTACCTGGACGGCTTCGTCAATAAACAGAACTGGCACATATGGGGAAGCGAAAAGCCCCATGTTGCAGTCCCATCGTCCCTGCATCCTCAAAAAGTACTGGTCTGGGCCGCCATTTCTTCCAAAGGAATCATTGGCCCATTTTTCAGATCCGAAACGATTACTGCATCACGCTATCTGGACATTCTTCGTGAATTTGTGGCGGTACAAACTGCCTTAGACGACACTGCGAACACCTCGTGGTTTATGCAAGATGCTGCCCGGCCACATCGCACGGCCGACGTCTTTAATTTCCTGAACGAATATTTCGATGATCGTGTGATTACTTTGGGCTATCCGAAACATACAGGAGGCGGCGTGGATTGGCCTCCCTATGCGCCAGACATGAACCCCTGTGACTTCTCCCTGTGGGGACACTTGAAAGACCAGGTGTACCGCCAGAATCCAGAAACAATTGAACAGCTGAAGCAGTACATCTCATCTGCATGTGAAGCCATTCCGCCACACACGTTGTCAAAGGTTTCGGGTAATTTCATTCAGAGACTACGCCATATTATTGCTACGCATGGTGGATATGTGGAAAATATCGTACTATAGAGTTTCCCAGACCGCAGCGCCATCTGTTGTTGAAAATTGTAACTACTGTAATTTCGAAAGTTTGTCTGCCTGAAAATGTACTGTTGTCCCAAGCATATTGCAACAAACGTTGTATTTCTATCGCTGCTCGTTTAGTTTTTATTGCCGTTTCAAATATACCGGTCATTTTTGAAACACCCTGTAAGTGCCCCTGCAAAGCAAAGACAAGAGATAATTAAGGCGCCAGCAGATAAAGAAAAGTTCCGTGGCCGTCGCCTTGGAGTTCGTTTGGAAATCCTTATCGTCAAATGTGCTGACTCCTCGTCTCCAAATGTGGAGTCCTGCCCACTCTTCTCGTGTAGAGTGCCTAAAGGATGCTGCGTTCTCGGAATGCTATACAACGATGCAAGCAAATAACTGTAAGAGTTTTATTTCAATAAAGCACATTGACAATACTTAAATTTGAAATTTAGAACAAGTGTCGCAAGCTATAGGCGACATGCAAACAGTAATGTTCTTCCCCATAGAAAAAGTCCAAACAAGCAATGGATAAGGATCACTAACAACTGATATCACAGCACTGCTAATACTCCACTAATGTCCTCCGGGGCTGGCAGAAGCGATGCTTATATTCACTTCGGCTATATGCCACTCCTAACGTGGTAAAGTCCTGCTCAGCGCGCTGTTGGCCGACCCCGTCTCACCGTCTTCTCTGGTCTCGCATTCTTCTTCATCGTTCCGGCGCTTGTGGTTACTCCAGAACAGGAACATTTCCAATTGATTTGGATATCATTAAGTACCGAATAGCAGCGTAGTAAATGTACTGATCATGTGCTAAGGATAAGGTGCATATCAGCTAATACTGCTTAGGAGTTGTTTCGTATCTGTGCTTCGGCTGCTGAATAATGAATGCTTAACACAATCAACGAAGTTCTATTGCAATAATAATCACTATGGTCTTCCACAGCAATTATTACATACTTGATGTTACACAAATGTCCTTTCACTTTACAATTAGTCATCACAGGTCACTCTTTGATACCTTCACACGCTATAGCATTAATTAGCACATAGACACCAACGTCCTCACTGAAATCCATTTGCGGGTGGTCGGCGCTGTTCATGCGAAACGCGTAATCACGTTAGGATGTAGATTCTTAATAAGACACTTCACAATAAAGTCTTTTGTCACGATTGGTAAATTGTTTAGGGTCAGTCCACGACATCGGCGATACGCTCAGTCGACAGTGTATACTACAGGAGGCCCTCCGCAGTTACACCACGTCCATCTCTAACAGAGCTCTCTGAGTGACTTTCGCTCCTGCAGACTGCCTGTGCTCCACTTTCTATTACTGTATCTCTCTAGCGACAGTGGCGCTCGGCAATCGATATTTACCCTAACTCGACCTGTGTGAGGCAAAAGTACATTTATCTTTACGTAAGGGGATATGGATGCCTTAGAGTCAAAACAAAGCCGGAAACTGCAGGTTATCGCTCACCTGCCAATCAGCCAGCCCAGCTCGCAAATCCGAACCACACACGTTATATAAAATTTTGTGAAAGGATTAGTGTTGTTCAAGGATAAAACGGAAACACCTCACCAATCTGTCCATACACGACAGCGCGTGCTATCAATGTGTTGCAAAAAGCCGAGAGCGAAAATCCGACTTTCAGGGGGTCACATCTCGGGCTCTATTGATCACAGAGTTGAGAGGTGAAGCGTTTTGGATAGCCCTCGGCCTAGCGATCATTTGTATGCGTATCGGAAGAACGGTGATTCTGTAGCTATCCTTACAGTGCAGGGCCAAAGTTTAAAAATGACATACGTCCTCCCGACCAAGCAAACTGAGCAGATCTTGTGCTTACTTGGGATTAGGCATGGTCTTGGAAGGATTTTAGGCGGCTTATGCTCGTAAAGCACCAATTTTTCAAATACGGTTCCTGAGAAACACCCCATAAACATGATTCTTGGGTACTAAAACTACCAATTCTGGGATAGCCACCTCTGTAATTCTGTTCATGGCGGATCGGCGAAAATTCGAGATGATATTCTGGGCCAACTCGAAACTTTCGATGTCATTATTCGTTACCGAGATCCAGAGGTTCAAAGTTACTGTACATATGCACAAAAAGTAAGCTTATTATACCCGTTTTGAGGCGTAAATGTAGTTTGAAGTTACATAGTGAATACGTGGTAAGGATACTGGGATCATCTAAAGGGTACTGTCTCCACTATACGAATTTTTTCGCTGATAATACTTTATGACCCACTGTATCTGTACAATAGGCACCTTTCACGTGTACAAATACGCACAATGTGATGGTGCAGTGACAAGAAATGGGCTGAACAGAATCTCAAGGTCCCAGAAAGTACCTGATCAAGACTGCATAAAATTATGTAGAATTGGAAAGACTGCAAGTTCAATTAAGTATATCTAAAAAAATTTTTACTCTTTTAAGATACGATTCGTAAGCCGGGGGTTTTCGTTTAATTCAGATCGAGGAGCAAAGTACCCATAAAATTGAAAAGCGAATGATTTTGTGTTAACCGTATAGTATAAGTATTTATTTGTTGTTTATATATATCAAAATAGATAAACGTATCGAAGTAAGTAAGAAAGACGGTCAAAATTTTACTGAAAAGTAGAATAACCTTGAGTTGCACACAGGGTGAGTCAGGTGTCCCGACTGATGTTGTTCAGTGCCACCCGCAAAGTTATATCCGTCCCTCAAAAACCATAGGAAAAAAAATTGGTATTGTCTCGCTCAGTACGCGCAAATTATTGGCCCAACACATAAAAGGAACAGGACCTTACTGTAGAAAATGTAAGAACGTTTTCCCTGGAGACAACGGTTTTCGAGTTATACAGGAAAGTCCCATAGCCCTCAGGGCCATTTGAACTAATTTTTTTAATCGTTCCAAGCTCCATAAATTCAACCAGCAAAACTTCCTCGGCATTCCAAAAAACCGCTCTAACCTTGCTCGACGACAAAGTTTCGCCGGCTTTCTTCGGCTGCATCGAGAATTGGTATGGCCCCTGCCCGTTGACTGTTGCTTCGTTTCGGCATGGGATGCCACCAAAGTTTCGTTACCAAATAAAATTCTCTCCAAAAAACATCCTTCCGCTTTGTAGTGTGAAAGGAATTCTGAGGAAGAGCCCATTTGTTTGGATCAGTGGACCTTCGTGAGCAGCGTCGTATCCATTGAGCACAGAACTTTCGGTAGCTTAAGTTGTCGATTTTCGCAACTGGTATCGTAAAGTTTCTTGACAAGATCATTGCTGCCAACAGAAGGCTCAAAAGGCCTACCACCTTTTTCTTCATAATGAATGTACGTTCCACCACTCTTTTCTTTTTTAAAAAAAAAAAGATCCATTGCCGCAAAACACTTTCAGTCATAACGATTGAACAGTATACAGAACACAACTGACGATTAATGTCAGTAGCTGAAACGTTTCACGCTGAAAGAAATTTTATTAATGCTCGCACCTTGCACTAAGCAGTTTTTTTCAGTACTGTTCTTATGATTTGTGGTTATAAAAAGTGCGGTGTGATAATCGCTGTGCTCGGTGCACAAATACTAGCGCCACGCTAGAACGGCGGTTGCTTTCCGAAAGTCTCTCGTATTCAAGAAGTAAAATACACCGAATTACGGTCTTTCTAATGTTCCTTTATGACCATTACGGCAGTAGGTAAAATATCAGAGGAGATATTTATATTGTTCTAGCAACACGTGATAACTTAGGCAGCTTTCATCTCCAACTTCACTGGGAGGAATATAGGTAAATAATAAGCCAAGCTGCACAGATGACTCAAAAACGTATGCTTATTCTTCGGTCCTCACATTGTGGGACGCAGGAAGGTCCTAGATGAAGTGTTTGGATTAATGGAATCCATCAAATGTGTAATACTTGTAGAGCAATAACAATAACTGGTTCACAAAACGGTATGAAACGAATCTGTTACAGAAATATGAACAGAATAAGAAGTAAACACATTGCAGTATTTCAGTGTATGACCAAAGAAAAACACATTTTCTAAGGGTTCGGCTGGATGAAATGCGATATAGGCATTAAATACAATGAAATAGCAAACGAACTAGCGAAAGATGCGATGCGTATCAAGTAATATACGGATATGGCATTCCCATACCGACTACATTCTCAAACAAGTACTGGAATTATTTAACACTCAGTTATAGTCAGGAGCAGCTCTGCGCGTTATTTTATCCCTTAGACATCAGATACTTCTTTCGTGATTACCTGCAGATTAACTATAAAGACACTAAGTTGTAGGAAGTCCAGCTGATGATAAATCTACGATACGTAAGCTACTACGAGACCACGTGACAACAGAATTGCCAAGTATCCAAGCCGAAAGGTTTCGTCGTAGTAAGATAATGGATAAACGGAAACATAAGAGGCTGGGTTATAGCTGTAATATTACCTGTGAAACTAGCGGCGACAAAGACATTAAATGTAAATCACTTTATTAACATCACGAAGAAAATGAGACAATGACACGATGGTCTACGTCTTTTGAAAAGTTCATTTGTAGCGTAACTTTTCAAAAACCTCAATGATTATTCTAAATAAAGTTGTATGCCAAATTTTTGATCTCGCGGAATATCAGCAGGAAAGCAAAAGTTTGGCTTGAAGAAAGATCTCGAGAGAACAATTGAAGTCTTGAAATTGTAGCTTGTCGGTAAATTTTTCCACATACTTGACAAACATTATCACTATGTTTTCTTGTTTTCTTTATAAGTTTCATAAAAAATATGACGAGCTCCAACGCCAGCTGTGAACTCTTAGAAACAATGACACTTGTTTATCAAGTCGTGATGTATCATTTTACGTTTTACCTTCGGAATAATTAAGTAAATTGTTCGTATAAAATTAGCACTACATCGTATTAAAAGTTTCGAACTCTAATTCTTAGACGGGTGGACAAATACGTCAAACAAGAGGTACCATATTTATAAAATGAAACGGAATCTATGGAAGACCCTGTAATATGATTCCAAGTGTAACTAAAACATGTTTGCAGCGGTACACTTGGCATTGTTTACGAAAGGATAACGCCTACATCTCGGCGAAGAATATACCATTTGCCGAAAACAGCTTTTAAGTACCAAGGGGAAGTGCTGCTGTTGGTGGGACGCAAAGGCACTTTCCAAGATGTCTCGCGTGCGCGTCGGGGAGCGGCTAATTTCGCCGCTCTGATGGGAACCAGCTGACGGCACGCGAATGCAAATCAGTTCAAAACAAACACAACAACGCAGCACAACACAACAAAAGGATGGGACGGCGTTGTCCCGCAAATTGATAGCGAATGGCCGGAACAGCGGCTGGCGCAGCTAAGGGAAGCGTCCGAATTTTAATTAAAACGGGGAACGAAATCAATGCAGCTTACTGGGGGGGGGGGGGGGGGTTGGCGGCTTTGCGTTCGACACAGCCGGTACCGAGCCGCCGGCGACTGCCATCCAGCGCGGCGGGCCCTGTTTGCGCTGCTGCCGCACAGTAGCGGGGCGAGCGGGAGGGGGAACAGGGCACAGCGAGCGCAAAACCAAATATGTCCGCGCTGTACGTTCTTCCGTGATTACTTCTGGTCTCGCGAACGCACCGCACAGTGAAATTACTGTCGAGCTATCTGTAATCTCTGTCAACGTACATGCGAATGGATAAAATTAACATACAATAAGCGGAGAGAGTAATTATATCAACCGTTCACGTTCGCTACCTTCTGATTGTCATTGACAGTCACAATTATTTTGTCATTTATTTTGCCACCGTGGAACAATCCTATTACAGCCATTCCCGATCCGCCCTGTATTTTTCAATAAAAATTGTTGCAGGTCTATACCGTTTATCCTCAACTACAGTGCCCTTCTACGTTTATTAAATCACAACTAGTTTCATGATAAAAGCCCCATTACCAAAAGCTCACACTTTTTTAATCTTGACCATATGTTTTCATTAGGTTCTGTAGCATATCAGGTGACTATATTTGCCGGCCGCGGTGGTCTCGCGGTTCTAGGCGCGCAGTCCGGAACCGTGCGACTGCTACGGTCGCAGGTTCGAATCCTGCCTCGGGCATGGATGTGTGTGATGTCCTTAGGTTAGTTAGGTTTAAGTAGTTCTAAGTTCTAGGGGACTGATGACCACAGCTGTTAACTCCCATAGCGCTCAGAGCCATTTGAACCATTTTGACTATATTTATATTCTTTGGTCGGTGTATTTAACCACATGTTGCACATGGTACACACCATTTCGCTCCTATACATCTCGGATAGTAGATAAAAGCGGAACCATTACTTCAGATAAGGGAATTTCCAAATGTCTTGGGAATAGTGTTTAACATTCGGGAAACTCCTTAATCCACACGTATAACTTACCAGTTCTTGCACTAATAGAGCCGTCCGCTGTGGCCGAGCGGTTCTGGGCGTTTCAGTCTGGAACCACGCGACCACTACGGTCGCAGGCTCGAATCCAGACTCGGGCATGGATGTGTGTGATGTCCTTAGCTTAGTTAGGTTTTAATAGCTCTAGGTTCTAGGGGACTGATGACCTCAGATGTTAAGTCCCATAGTGCTCAGAACAATTTTGCACTAATTTTGCTGACGGGCTCCTGCTGTAAGGCAAACTGAATCATAATTAACGGCATTACGGCATTCTCCTTGCAACAAGTAGATACTTTGTCACCAAATGATTATATGCTGATAACGAAAATCATCTGCGAATAATGTGATATCTCAATGCACGTAATAAAGTATTTGAAGAAATATTAAGAAAACAAATTGTAAATAAACTGAATATAAAGGAAAAATTCGACTTTTCAGAACTAACTACACGCACTATGGCTATTACGTGAAGAGCAATGAAAAGGTAAAGAAAAACGCCAATTGTCTCGTGGGAAAGCGTCTTTTGCAAAACTGTACCAAAATGAACAATAATTCTGCTGCATTACGGACAGTCAACAATTTTAGAAAATATCTGCAATGAACAGGAACAGAAATCGAAAAAATTTTGATGGTACAAAAATTCTATCTACGCTCCTGGAAATGGAAAAAAGAACACATTGACACCGGTGTGTCAGACCCACCATACTTGCTCCGGACACTGCGAGAGGGCTGTACAAGCAATGATCACACGCACGGCACAGCGGACACACCAGGAACCGCGGTGTTGGCCGTCGAATGGCGCTAGCTGCGCAGCATTTGTGCACCGCCGCCGTCAGTGTCAGCCAGTTTGCCGTGGCATACGGAGCTCCATCGCAGTCTTTAACACTGGTAGCATGCCGCGACAGCGTGGACGTGAACCGTATGTGCAGTTGACGGACTTTGAGCGAGGGCGTATAGTGGGCATGCGGGAGGCCGGGTGGACGTACCGCCGAATTGCTCAACACGTGGGGCGTGAGGTCTCCACAGTACATCGATGTTGTCGCCAGTGGTCGGCGGAAGGTGCACGTGCCCGTCGACCTGGGACCGGACCGCAGCGACGCACGGATGCACGCCAAGACCGTAGGATCCTACGCAGTGCCGTAGGGGACCGCACCGCCACTTCCCAGCAAATTAGGGACACTGTTGCTCCTGGGGTATCGGCGAGGACCATTCGCAACCGTCTCCATGAAGCTGGGCTACGGTCCCGCACACCGTTAGGCCGTCTTCCGCTCACGCCCCAACATCGTGCAGCCCGCCTCCAGTGATGTCGCGACAGGCGTGAATGGAGGGACGAATGGAGACGTGTCGTCTTCAGCGATGAGAGTCGCTTCTGCCTTGGTGCCAATGATGGTCGTATGCGTGTTTGGCGCCGTGCAGGTGAGCGCCACAATCAGGACTGCATACGACCGAGGCACACAGGGCCAACACCCGGCATCATGGTGTGGGGAGCGATCTCCTACACTGGCCGTACACCACTGGTGATCGTCGAGGGGACACTGAATAGTGCACGGTACATCCAAACCGTCATCGAACCCATCGTTCTACCATTCCTAGACCGGCAAGGGAACTTGCTGTTCCAACAGGACAATGCACGTCCGCATGTATCCCGTGCCACCCAACGTGCTCTAGAAGGTGTAAGTCAACTACCCTGGCCAGCAAGATCTCCGGATCTGCCCTCATTGAGCATGTTTGGGACTGGATGAAGCGTCGTCTCACGCGGTCTGCACGTCCAGCACGAACGCTGGTCCAACTGAGGCGCCAGGTGGAAATGGCATGCAGCATCTCTACGATCGTCTCCATGGGAGAATAGCAGCCTGCATTGCTGCGAAAGGTGGATATACACTGTACTAGTGCCGACATTGTGCATGTTCTGTTGCCTGTGTCTATGTGCCTGTGGTTCTGTCAGTGTGATCATGTGATGTATCTGACCCCAGGAATGTGTCAATAAAGTTTCCCCTTCCTGGGACAATGAATTCACGGTGTTCTTATTTCAATTTCCAGGAGTGTATTTGCGTACCATAGGCCGATACAACAAGATACCTACAATGAAGTGCCAAAGAAACTGCTATAGGCTTGCGTATTCAAATACAGAGATATGTAAACAGGCAGAATACAGCGCTGCGGTCGGCATCGCACATGTAAGACAACAAGTGTCTCGCGCAGTTGTTAGATCGGTTACTGCTGCTACAATGGCAGGTTATCAAGATTTAAGCGAGTTTGAACGTGGTGTTATAGTAGGCGCAAGAGCGATGGGACACAGCATCTCCGAGGTAGTCATGGAGTGCGGATTTTCCCGTACGACCATTTCGCGAGTACACCATGAATATCAGGAAGCCGGTAAAACACCAAATCTCCGAGATTGCTGCGCGCAGAAAAAGCTCCTGCAACAACGGGACCAACGACCACTGAAGATAATCATTCAACGAGACAGGAGTGCAACCGTAGCCTGCCGCAGATTTCAGTGCTGGGCCAATAACAATTGTCAGCCTGCGAACATTTCAGGGAAACATCATTTGTGTTTACCCCTGATGACTGCGCGACCCAAAGCTTTATGCCTCGCCTGGGCCCTTCAACACCGACATTGGACTGTTGATGATTGAAAACATGTTGCCTCGACGGACGAGTCTCGTTAAAAATTGTATCGAGCGGATGGACGTGTACGGGTATGGAGACAACCTCATGGATCCATGGACTCTGCATGTCAGCAGGGGACTGTTCAAGCTGGTGGAGGCTGTGTAATGGTTTGATGCGTATGCAGTTGGAGTGATATGGGATCCCTGATACGTCTAGATACGACTCTGACAGGTTACTCGTATGTAAACATCTTGTCCGATCACCTCCATCCATTCAAGTCCATGGTGCATTCCGAAGGACTTGCGAAATTCCAGTAGGACAATGCGAAACCCCACACGTCCAGAATTGCTACAGAGTGGCTCCAGAAACACTCTTCTGTGTTTATACACTTCCGCTGGCCACCAGACTCCCCTAGACATGAACATTATTGACCGTATCTGGGATACCTTGCAACGTGTTGTTCAGAAGAAATCTCCACTACTCGTACTCTTACGGATTTATGGACATCCTTTCAGGATTCATGCTACCAGTTTCCTCCAGCACTACTTCAGACATTAGCCGTGTCCATGCTACGTCGTGTTACGGCACTTGAGCGTTTCGCGGACGCCCTACACGATATTAGGCAGATGTATTAGTTTCTTTGGCTCTTGATTGTGTGTGGTGAATGCTGAGAGAACAGTAAATGATTTTGAACTGGAAAATGAAGTACGATGATCCCTGGAGAACATATGCTAATATTAAAGAGGTAACGATCCCGTGATCGTTCCCAATAGAAGTAAAAAATTCCTCAGATGAAAAAGTTTATTACTTTTCGTATTCTGTGTTATGGGTGAATAAAGAAAAGTATGTGAATAATGCAACCATAAATTGTGTATGTGCACGAAAAACACACATAAAAAAAAATGGTTCAAAAATGGCTCAAATGGCTCTGAGCACTATGGGACTTAACATCTGTGGTCATCAGTCCCCTAGAACTTAGAAGTACTTAAACCTAACTAACCTAAGGACATCACACACATCCACGCCCGAGGCAGGATTCGAACCTGCGACCGTAGTAGTCGCGCGGTTCCGGACTGAGCGCCTGAACCGCTAGACCACCGCGGCCGGCAAAGTTTTACATCACTCCAGTTCCAAGAACACCTGAAGATAGACGTTGACTATGGATATTCTATCACAGACACAGTCTCTTTGGCTGTCCAGAGATGTCACTAAACCCACCCAAAGATGTAAACAACCACGCATGAGCAGCGTCTATTAGACGGAGGGGGTCCGACAGCCGATCAGTTCCAGTCATTCCACCAGAAAGGAGGTACACGGCTCGAGTAATCTGTAGTTCAACCATTCTTACACGGTCAATACCGAGAGGCTCGATCGCGTCCGCATTGTTACTTTGTGCCAGGAAGGGCCCTCAACAAGGGAAGTGTCCAGGTATCTCGGAGTGCACCAAAGCGATATTGTTTGGACATGGAGGAGATACAGAGAGACAGGAACTGTTGATGACATGCCTCGTTCAGGCGCCCAAGGGCTACTACTGCAGTGAATGAGCACTACCTACGGATTATGGCTCGTAATAACCCTGAGAACAACACGACCATGTTGAATAATGAGAACGTCGTGTTACGACTGAAACTGTGGGCAGAAGGCTGCATGATGCGCAACTTCACTCCCGACGTGCATGGCGAGATCCAGCTTTGCAACCCCGACACCATGCAGTGCGCTACAGATGTGCCCAACAACATGGCGAATGGACCACTCAGGATTGGCATCGCGTTCTCTTCACCGATGACTGGCGCATATGCCTTCAACCAGACAATCGTCGGAGACGTGTTCGGAGGCAACCCGGTCAGGCTGAACTCCTTAGACACCCTGTCCAGCGAGTGCAGCAAGGTTGAGATTCCCTGCTGTTTTGGTGTGGCATTATGTAGGGCCGACGTACGCCGCTGGTGGTCATGGAAGGCGCCGTAATGGCTGTACGGTACGTGATACGTGAATGCTATCCTCCGAACGATAGTACAACCATATCGGCAGCATACTGGCGGGGCATTCGTCTTCATGGACGAGAATTCGTTCCCTCATTGTGCACATCTTCTGAATGTCTTCCTTCAGAATAACGAATCGCTCGACTACAATGACCAGCATTTTCTCCAGACATGAACCCTATAGATCATGCTTGGGACAGATTGAAAAGGGCTGTTTATGGACGACGTGACCCACCAACCACTCTGAGTGATCTACGCCGAATCGCTATTGAGCAGTGGGATAATCTGGACCAACAGTGCCTTGATGAAGTTGTGGATAGTATGCCACGGCGAATACAGGCATGCATCAATGCAAGATGACGTGCTACTGAGTATTAGATGTACTTGTGTGTACAGCTATCTGGACCACCACCTCTGAAGGTCTCGCTGTATGGTGGTACAACATTCAGTGTGTGGTTTTCATGAGCAATAAAAAGGGCTGAATTGATGTTTATGTAGGTCTCTATTCCAATTTAATGGATCAAATGGCTCTGAGCACTATGGGACTTAACATCTATGCTCATCAGTCCCCTAGAACTTAGAACTAATTAAACCTAACTAACCTAAGGACATCACACACATCCATGCCCGAGGCAGGATTCGAACCTGCGACCGTAGCAGTCGCGCGGCTCCGGACTGAGCGCCTAGAACCGCTAGACCACCGCGGCCGGCTCCAATTTAATGTACAGGTTCCAGAACTTTTGGAAGCGAGGTGATGCAGAACATTTCTCGATGTGCGTAAATAAAATTAGCATAGCTAGATTTGAAAAACTTCCCACACGTTAGCAACAGCTCCTACATAAAGTTTTATGAGCATTTCATACTTATCTATGTGAATCACACGCTATTAAATTCCCATGAAATCCATTTTGTTCATTTACAAGCAGTGATAACTTAAAAATCGCTAAATTCCTGCGTTATTTATGCAGTACACTAATTCACCGCACTGAAAATTTGTCCTGTTATAGGTAGCATTGAATTTCGTTTAAAAAAGAAAAAAAATTAATACCTTCCAACGATATCCTCATAAGTGCAATTAGACTTTCATTTTTCTATAATCCGCCCCCGGTAGCAGAGTGGTCAGCGCGACAAAATGTCAATCATAAGGGCCCAGGTTCGATTCCCGGCTGGGTCGGATATTATCTCCGCTCAGGGACTGGGTGTTGTGTTGTCCTAGTCATCATCGTTTCATCCCCGTCTACTCGCAATTCGCCGAAGTGGCGTGAAATCGAAAGACTTGCACCCGGCGAACGGTCTACCCGACGGGAGGCCCTAGTCACACGACACTTATCTTGCTATAGCTGTTCACATTTATTTACTTTTCTTTTCTACCACATTCTGCATCGACAGTTGGTGGAATATCATCTGATTTTATTCAAATTCTAGAAACATATCTGTGGCTGGCCTTTAAAACTCACGCTGCGCTATTTATCCTTCCCTCCACAGAAAATTTTCATACTTTCTGCTGCACGTAATCTATGGTAATTGGGAGAACAGTAACATTCGACTGACCTTACACACGAAGTAGAAGAACAGTTTAGCCACTCGCTAAGAGTACTAAATAAAAATAAATAAATAAATAAGTAGATAAATATAGCCCTAATGTCCCCGTGAAGCCAAAAAGATTTACCCATGATATATGAAGTGACTGAAGATATACGCGGGGCTTTCAGTAAGTAATGAAACAATCTTTTTTCTTGGCCACTTTTGCTTGAAAAAATATGGAATTTGTTGTGGAACATCGTGGAATATTTCTGCTTCAGTTTCGATAGGCAGCCGCAGTGGCGCTATACGTAGCCTTCAAAATTGTCACTGCAAGGGAGATGTGTTCCAAACAGAGAACTGCAATTCAGTGTCTTTTGTCAGAAAACCAGAACATGGGGGATATCAAATGCGCTTGCAGAATGTCTGCGAGGATCTGGCAGTGAGCAAGATCATGGTGAGTCGTTGGCTGACGAGTCTGTCACCAGCGTAACAAGGTCGCGCAAATTTGTCCGATTTCCCGCATGCAGGCCGCAGTCTGGAACGTGCAGACACTCTCAGTGGAGGTGACTGACAGCTCACAAACACGTCACCGCACAATTGGACGTCTTTGTCGGCAGTGCAGAGACACTCGTTCACTAGAGCCCACTCTGATCCTGCGCCTTGACAAACCATCTCTGCAGGTTCCGTGCAAGACTGTCATCAATTTGAGTGGCATGGTGCTGAGTGATGATGCGGTCTCGGGTTTGCAGAAAGGTCTCAACTTCGCTCCCAGCACCCACTCCGGTCGCAGAAATTGTTAGTCCTATTGAACAGGTTGCAGCTCGACTTCCGCCTGAATCAGCTGAGGAAATACGTCGTGAAACTTGTCGTGCGTTGACGAAATCCAAGCCGATGAATTCAAATATCACCAGTAAAGAGAGGGCGGCCATTCGTGATCTGAGGGAGCGCTCGGAAGTTGTTGTCTTACCGGCTGACAGAGGCAATGCTACAGTTGTTGTCTCCCATAAGGACTACACTGATAAGAGGCGGAGCCTGCTAAATGACGATTCCTACCGAAAGATCAGCGTTGACCCTACAAAGAAGGTGGAGAACAAGACGAGGCCGCTTCTCAAGGACGCAGATTTACCGGAGGGTGACGCTAAGAAATTGTTACGCCAAGGCCCGGTACCGCCTAGCCTATATGGACTCCCGAAGGTTCACAAAGAGGGGGTACCATTACGCCCCATTGTCAGCAACATCAGGGCAACTAAATATTTGTTGGCCAAATACCTGACGGGAATATTAAGTCCTAATGTGGGTAAATGCCCTCATCACATCCGTAAATCCCTGGATTTTGTTAAACGCCTTGATAGCTTCAGGATGGATGAGTCAGATATCATGGTGAGTTTTGACGTCGTTTCCTTGTTTACTATGGTAGTCAGAAGTTTGACGAGAAGACCACTGAACTTTTTAGGTATGTCTTGACTTCCACGTATTTTCTTTTTAATGGAGAATACTACGAACAAACAGAGGGAGTCGCCATGGGTAGCCCACTCTCACAGGTGGTTGCGAATTTGTACATGGAGAACTTCGAGGAAGAAGCCCTGTCGTCATCCGAATGGAATCGTACTTGCTTTTTCCGTTACATGGACGACACGTTCGTCATATGGCAACATGGTATGGATAAACTCCTTGACTTCCGTACACGCCCTCTGCGGGTTCGTGGGTAAGAATAGGCCCGCGGTATTCCTGCCTGTCGTAAGAGGCGACTAAAAGGCGTCTCAGCTGTTTCGGCCTTTAATGTGATGGTCCCCATTGGGGTTTGACCTCCATTTTTCCAAATTCAACAGTAGTACGAGCCTTTTGGGGAAGGACACCTTACGTGGTGCACCATGAGTCCTCTGTGCCCTAGGACCTTGGCACTCTTTATCGTCTTGGCGTCGTAACTGCACCCTCCATCCCTCATTTTGGGCATACACACCTGATTGATTGTGTAAGTTACGCCCTTAGTGCGTCACCATCTGCACCCACGATCACTATGGACTACTCATGGCACCCAAAATCCAGCACGGTAGCCAGCCCGTTGTGGTGGGGTCGTCATGTACCCTCTAGGTTGTAGCCCCCTGACAACACAGGGATTGTACTGCCGATGCCTGAGCTGACACCTCCCTACGTAAGCCAAGGAGTACATGCCCGTCTCTCTGGGGCATCGGGACTCACTGCAACGGCCATCCTGCCAGGTGGCCTTTGCTGTGGCTGGGTGGCGCCCGTGGGGAGAGCCCCTGGTCGGAGTGGGTGGCATCGGGGTGAATGCCCCGCAATGAAGCAGGTGAAATCTCAATCTGGTGGTCGCCCGACCGCCAATGTCTCTAATCGTGGTAAGGTGGAATTTAACGCTGTGACATATAACCCTAACTCGTTCGCTTCCCTAGCCACACCGTGGGAGGAATGTAGGACTGCAGACAGGCAGGAGCCATATTCGCCGCAATACCTTGTATGCAGCAGAACTGATGGGGATTCGTTTTTGGGGACTAAGCCTCTTTTCTTTGTGCACAATCTCGAAGAAAAGTTTAGGGAAGTGGCGTCTCTTTCCAAAATGAGGAGCGGGGCCATTCTGATACAAGCAGCTTCAGCTGTGCAGTGCCGGGCATTACTCGCCTGTGAGAAGCTCGGTGACATCCACGTTACCGTCACTCCCCATAAGTACCTAAATTTGGTCCAGGGGATTATTTTTCATAAATATCTTCTGCTACAGTCTGATGATGAGCTACGTGAGAACCTGGCACGATGAGGTGTACACTTTGTCCGTCGTGTCTTTAGGGGGCTGAAGGATAATAGGGTCACTACCGGGGCCTGCACCCTGGCCTTTGAGGGCGACTGCTTGCCTGAGAAGGTCAAGGTCATGATCTACTGGTGTGACGTCAAGCCCTATGTCCCACCCCCTATGCGATGCTTCCAGTGCTGGAAATACGGACACATGTCCTCCAGGTGCACTGCCAACCCCACGTGTCGTGATTGTGGACGACCTTCGCATCCTAATGCTCCATGTGCTCCGCCTCCCACCTGCGTTAACTGTGGGGAGCATCATTCTCCCTGCTCACCAGACTGTGCAGTCTACCAACGAGAGCGGAAGATACAAGAAATTAAGACCTTGGACCGTTTAACTTACCAAGAGGCAAAGAAGAAGCTAGAACGACTCGACCCCACACCTATGTTGAGGAGTTATGCTACCGTCACACTGCCGCCACCAGTTCCTGCAAAGACTCCTTTCACAGTTGGCCCACAGAACAGTCACGCCTGTCCCACCACTGGTGGGGGCCATTCTCTCTTCCACTACTCCCAAAACACCCAGTTTGGGAGCAGTGCGCCCCGAACAACCGGGGACGTCAGTCCCCACCTCTCAGCTGGAGAGGCGACAGCCCTCTCTGGCTCCTCAGCTGGAGACACAACAGCCTCACTTGTTCGGAAGGGATCCCTTGGGGGAGTCCCTTCCAAGGACTTCCCCAGTGTCTCACAAGACTCTAGCCAGTGGCTGAAGAAGCCACCAGCTGCTGGTCGAAGGACTTCACGCTCTTCCTTTGTTCCTGATAATGCATCAGGAAAGTCCTCCCAGCATGCAAACCCTCCTCCCAAAGACAAGAGAGAGAAGAGTAAGCTCTCCAAGAAGGATAAGGACCCAGTGGCTCCTGCACCACCGCTTCCTGTCAGCTCAGCCTCTGAGGACGAGGTCGAGCTCTTTGCGTCTCCTGATGACCTGGATCTCGCCGTCTCCTCAGAAACTATGGACGTAGCGACGTCCGTCACTCAGTCGGTGGCAGCATGTGACCCTGTGACGGCTGTGTTGGCTGCTCCAGTCTTGGGGTCTTCTGGCTCCGTGCCAGAGCGGCTTCCGTCAGGGCTGTTCCACCGCCGATACTTTGGTCTTCCTTGAGTCTGCCATCCGCACTGCTTTTTCCAGGCACCAACACCTCGCCTCCTTTTCGACCTCTCCAGAGCACATGACACGACGTGGCGGCACCATATTCTCGCCACGTTGCACGGGTGGGGTCTCTGGGGCTCTCTCCCCATTTTTATTCAGAATTTTTTATATGTTCGGACATTCCGCGTTTTAATTGGCACATCCCATAGTTCACTTCATATCCAGGAGAACGGCGTTCCACAGGGCTCTGTATTGAGCGTGCCCCTTCTCCTTGTGGCCATAAATGGCCTTGCAGCAGCAGTAGGGTCGTCTGTCTCACCCACGTTATATGCTGACGATTTCTGCATCTTTTTCAGCTCCTCCACCGTTAGTGATGCAGAACGTAGGTTGCAGGGCGCCATACACAAGGCGCAGGCGTGGGCCCTAGCCCATGGGTTTCAATTTTCTCCTGCGAAGATTTGTGTTATGCACTTTTGTCAGCGTCGAACTGCCCATCCCCATTCTGAGCTCTATCTTCAGGATGCCATGCTCAGGGTTGTTGACACTTACCGTTTTCTGGGATTGCTGTTCGATGCCTGGCTTACTTGGCTACCACATATTCGTCAGCTCAAGCGTCAGTGCTGGCAGCATCTGAATGCCCTCCCCTGCCTCAGCAACACAACTTGGGGTGCAGATCGTAATACGCTGCTGCAGCTCTACAAGCCCCCGTGCTGTCCTGACTGGATTATGGGAGTGTGGCGTATGGCTCAGCGTCGCCCTCAGCGTTGCAACTGCTGGACCCCGTTCACCACTGTGGGGTTCGACAGGCGACAGGAGCATTCCGCACCAGCCCTGTGAATAGCCTCCTTCCTGAGGCTGGGATTCCTCCGCTTCGTATTCGGCGTCAACAACTGTTAGCAAACTATGCTGCCCACGTCCGTTGGTCGCCCCGTCACCCTAACTACCGTCTCCTTTTCGCTAATGCGGCAGTCCATATCCCACACCGGCGGCCGCGATCAGGCCATACCATTGGGATCCGTGTTTGGTCGCTCCTTAGTGAACTCGAGTGTTTGCCTCTTCCATCTGCTTTCCATGTCCGCCCACATACACCACCTTGGTGTATTCGTCGGCCGCAGCCTCGGCTGGAACTTTCCCAATGGCCAAAAGAATCAGTTCCTCCTGCAGTCTTGCGGCGCCAATTCCTTGCTCTCCTAGGCGCATACCATGACTCGGAGGTTATCTATACCGATAGCTCGATTGTTGATGGCCGTGTGGGGTACGCTTATGCTCATGTGGACTATGTCGACCAGCGCTCCTTGCCGGAAGGCTGCAGTGTTTACACCGCAGAACTGACAGCCATTTTTCGTGCCCTTGAGCGTATTCGTACCAGCACTGGAGAGTCCTTTGTCATTTGCAGTGACTCGCTCAGTAGTCTGCAGGCTCTTGACCAGTGCTACCCACGCCATCCCATTGTTGGTGCAATCCAGGGGTCCATTCACGCTCTTGAACAGCGTGGTCGTTCGGTGGTGTTCATATGGACCCCGGGACAAGTTGGGATCGCGGGAAACGAACTCGCCGACAAGTTAGCCAAAGAGGCTACCCGCAAACAGACGCTGGAGTTGGCCTACCGGCAACTGATCTCCGAAAGGTTTTGCACTGTCGGGTCTTTGGGATGTGGGGAGACGAATGGCGCACTCTGTCTGCACCCAACAAGCTGCGGCAAGTAAAGGAGACCACGACTGTGTGGGGTTCCTCCATGCGGACCTCTCGCAGGGATTCTGTTGTTATGTGTAGGCTCCACATTGGTCACTCTTAGCTGACGCATGGTCATCTGCTGCGTCGAGAGGACCCCCCTCATTGTTGCTGTGGTGCAAGAATGACGGTGGCCCATATTTTGTTGGAATGTCCTCTTTTAACCGCCCTCAGGCGAACGTTTAATCTCCTGGATGATTTATCATCCCTTTTAGGTGATAATGTCTCTATGGCAGATCGTGTTTTAAGTTTTATTCGAGCAAGTGGCTTTTAGAGGTCCCTCTAATTTTATTGCGTCGCCCTCTTTTGTGCTGTATAGTTTACTTAGTCTTGTGTTGTAATTCGACTCCACCCTAATCTTTTAGGGTGGAGGTTTTAACGTGTTGCAGAGTGGCTGGCTCATCCTATTATTTTCGTGATCAGCCAGCCACAGTCCTCTGCACAACAGTTTTAACTCCTTCTGCCTTTCTTCTATGTGTTGTTTTTGTTGCTGTGCTCAGTTTTCCGTGTTGTCCTACCATTGACCTTGGGGCTTTTCCTCCCCCGGAATTTTTATTTTAGTGCTTCGCCTGACTGGTGGATAGTTTCAATGTGCTCTGTGTTTTTATGAAACAACGGACCGATGACCTTTGCAGTTTGCTCCCTTTAATCTTTAAACCAACCAACCAACCAACTTCCTTACACATCTAAACTCCATACACCCCAACATCAAATTCACTATGGAGACTGAAACGGAGGGTAAATTACTTTTCCTTGACGTTTTGGTCAATAGAAGGGTTCACGGCACCCTAGGTCATGGGGTGTATCGGAAGACAACGCACACTGATCTGTATTTGCACGCAGACAGCTGCCACCACCCCTCACAGAGCAATGGGGTACTTAAAACTCTAGTACATAGGGCGCGCCCTATCTCTGACGCAGAGAATCTACTCCACGAATTGGAACGTCTGAGAATTGTATTTCGAAAAAATGGGTACTCAGAGTGGCAGATTCAACGTGCTCTCCTCCCAACCACTACAGCACAACCTGTGGAGATGGATGAAATCACGAGGGAGGAGGTAGGCACTGCGTTTATTCCATATACAGGCGCACTCTCGGAGAAAATCGCCCGCATTTTGAAGAAACACCGTGTCGGAACGGTGTTTTGTCCTCCGAATAAAACTCGTGTACTGGTGGGGAGCGCCAAAGATGACCTCGGTTTGAGGAAGGCCGGCGTGTACCAGATTCCGTGTCAATGTGGCAAGTCGTATATTGGTCAAACGATGGGTACCGTCGAGGATCGATGCCGTGAACACCACAGGCACACTCGACTGAAGTATCCGAGCAAGTCGGCGGTCGCTGAACATTGTTTGTCGGAAACTCACGCTATGGAGTATGAACGCACGAGGATTCTGGTACAGACGTCGAGATACTGGGGCAACGTTGTTAGAGAGGCCATCGAAATTCACACCAATGACGACCTCATAAACCGTGACTGTGTCTATATTCTTAGCAAGGCTTGGGTACCAGCGATTGGGTTAATCAAAAGTAAATAGAGAAAACGTATGGTTGTGACGACCACGGTGGACAGAGCCATCACACCGACGTCATCTCAGACGCCGTCGCAATCTGTTCCACCGCGCGACCGTGGCGCGGGGCGCGGACGCCGGAAGGAGCGCTCCGCGGGCGGAGGGTATTTAAATCAGCCGCCGCCGCGACCGAACCCAGTTCCCTCTGAGCAGCCATAGCGTACGGATCTCCGTGCCGGTACGTTCACAGGAGCTCAGTTCGTCAGTTCACCTGATGATGGCGACGTGTATGATCGTCGAAATATTGTGCCCGTTGGACACTGTAGACCGGGATTACACCCGTGAATATTTTTACTGCCCCTTGTGTTTCATGGACATGTATTGTGGTGTGTATCACGTTATAAGTATTTCTAACCTCGTTCAGTGCGTCTGAGATGTACACTACTGGCCATTAAAATTGCTACTCCACGAAGATGACGTGCTACAGACTCGAAATTTAACCGACAGGAAGATCATGCTGTGATAGGCAAATGATTAGCGTTTCAGAGCTTTCACACAAAGTTGGCGCCAGTGGCGACACTTACAACGTGCTGACATGAGGAAAGTTTCCAATCGATACACAAACAGCAGTTGACCGGTGTTGCCTGGTGAAACGTTGTTGCAAAGTCTCGTGTAAGGAGAACAACATCACGTTTCCACTTTAATAAAGGTAAGATTGTAGCCTATCGCGATTGTGGTTTATCGTGTATCTACATTGCTGCTCGCGTTGGTCGAGATCCAATGACTGTTAGCAGAATATGGAATCGGTGAGTTTAAGAGAGTAATACGGAACGCCGTGCTGGATCCCAACGGCCTCGTATCACTAGCAATCGAGATGGCAGGCATCTTATCCACATGGCTGTTTCGGATCGTGCAGCCACGTCTCGATCCGTGAGTCAACAGATGGGGACGTTTGCAAGACAACAACCATCTGCAGGAACATTGCGACGAAGTTTGCAGCAGCATGAACTATTAGCTCGGAGACCATGGCTGCGGTTACCTTTGACGCCGCATCACAGACAGGAGCTTCAACGACGAACCTGGCTGCACGAATGGCGGAACGTAATTTTTTTCGGATAAATCCAGGTTCTGTTTACAGCATCATGATGGTAGTATCCGTGTTTGGCGACATCGCGATGAACGCACAATGGAAGCGTGTATTCGTGATCGCCATACTGGCGTATCACCCGGCGTGATGGTATGGGGTGCCATTGGTTACACGTCTTGGGTCACTTCTTGCTCGCATTGACGGCAATTTGAACAGTGGAGGTTACATTTGAGATGTGTTACGAGCCGTGGCTCTACCCTTCATTCGATCCCTGCGAAACCCTACATTTCAGCAGGATAATGCACGACCGCATGTTGCAAGTCCTGTACGGGCCTTTCTGGATACAGAATATGTTCGACTGCTACCCTGGCTAACACATTCTCCAGATCTCTCACCAACTGAAAACGTCTGGTCAATGGTATCCGTGCAACTGGCTCGTCACAATAGGCCAGTCATTGCTCCTGATGAACTGTGGTATCGTGTTGAAGCTGCATGGGCAGCTGTACCTGTACACTCCGTCCAAGCTCTGTTTGACTCAATGCCCAGGCGTATCAAGGCCGTTATTACGGCCAGAGGTGGTTGTTCTGGGTACTGATTTCTCAGGATCTATGCACCCAAACTGCGTGAAAATGTAATCACATGTCAGTTCTAGTATAATATTTTTGTCTATTGAATACCCGTTCATCATCTACATTTCTTCCTGGTGAAGCAATTTTAATGACCAGCAGCGTAGTATATCAGGTACTGTGCATGATATTTCACAGTGGAAACATTAATTTTTAATTGGGAGGACCTAACTGAATATTTAAAAACGACCAACATAATGCAATAAAACGTATGTTGACGTTAAATAAATAGCATCTTTTGGATTGCCATTTCTAAACAAAAGGAATCGTGTTATTACCATAATCAAACAAAACGTGCGTAATAAACTACACTTGTCTTATGTATATAAATTGCAAGTAGAAATTTAATAGATACATTAAACACCGTTAAGCATAAATAAAAATGTGGTTACTTTCATAAAGTATGTTCATATAATACTGTCACCGAAATATAATGTCATGTGGAACTATAACATTAAAAGATTACATTCAGTGAAGGATGTCTACTCTTCATATTTCACTGTCATCCATCTCACCAAGGGACATTTTTTTTCGACGGAGATTCATACACCTCTCATAAATAAACCAAAAGATTTCAAAAACTGTCAAAGACAGACCACAAACAATCAATAAACAAGCAAACTTTGCGTAACACACACATAAGTACTAAGTCAACACCTGAGGTAAAGACCTTGGTGCTGACTTAGTACTTATGTACCGCATTTTTAAAATATGACTACGCCTATTCAGGCTGTTTTAGCTTTATTTCTAGACCATGACCTCTTAGGCAAATTATAGATTCAGGTATATCTTCTGAAGAAGGCTCAATTATTTGGGCAGAAACCTAGGTAAAGGTTGGTTTCATTACCACAATCGAGGCTGATAGTTTCTTATATATTACATGTCAATTATTTGTCACCGTCTGATTTAAGCAGTGGAGATTGGAGTATTGCACTCATTGGGCTGCAGACATACAACAACATCCCAAATATCACAGATGCTAACTGTGAACTGCATCTGGAAATTAATAGTAAAAAAGGAATTCTAGAAATAGAACCGACACATACAATATTGACGATTTAAGACAGTCGGAAAAAGACATTGGGCTAGATGCCAGCATTAGTGCACTTAAATCCTAAATAAGGACGTTGATTGCAACGATTAACTTTAACCAGCAAGACATAACAGGACGACTATTAGGTTTCACAAAAGGACAAGATCTGAAAAAGGGTTCTAGTAAATTTTACAGCTCTGATCAGTCAGTGGATGTACTCCCTGGTAGTACAATCGAGCGTAACATGTGCAACAAACTCCTATCTCAAAGATAGATCCATTTATACAATTTGTGGATTCTTCTACATCTATCTACGTCTACATCTACATGGTTACTCTGCAATTAACCTGGCAGAGTGTTCATGGAACCATTTTCATACTACTTCTCTACCATTCTACTCTCGAATGGCGCTTGGGAAAAAGAAACACCTAAATCTTCCCGTTCGATCTCTGATTTCTCTTATATTATTATGATAATCATTTCTCCCTAAGTAGGTGGGTGTCAACAAAATATTTTCGCATTCGGAAGAGAAAGTTGGTGATTAAAATTTCGTAAATAGATCTCGCCGCAAAGAAAACCACCTTTGTTTCAGTGACTGCCACCCCAACTCGCGTATCATATCAGTGACACTATCACCCCTATTGCGCGATAACAAGAAACGACTGCCCTTCTTTGCACTTTTTTGATGTCCTCCGTCAATCCTACCTAGTAAGGATCCAACACGGCGCAGTAGTATTCCAGCAGAGGACGGACAAGTGTAATGTCTCTTTAGTGGGTTTGTCTTTTTAGTACCCAAGTGGATGACCTCGCACTTTTCTTTGTTTAGTGCCAATTGCCACTTTCCGCACCAAACAAAAATTCTCCCTAGATCATTTTCTAATTGGAATTGATCGTCTGATGATTTTACTACACGAAATTACAGCGTCATCTGCAAACAATCTAAGGGGGTTGCTCAGATTATCACCTAAATCATTTATGTAAATCAGGAACAGCAGAGGGCCTATGACATTACCTTGCGGAACGCCAGATATCACTTCTGTTCTACTCGATGATTTACCGTGTATCACTACGAACTGTGACCTCTCTGAGAGGAAATTACGAATCCAGTCACACAACTCAGACGATCCTTTATATGCAAGCAACCTGATTAATAGTCACTTGTGAGGAACGGTATCAAAAGCCTTCCGGAAATCTAGGAATGTGGAATCGATCTGAGATCCCTTCTCGACAGCAATCTTCATTTCATGGAATAAAGAGCTAGCTGTGTTGCACAAAAACGATATTTTCTGAAACCGTGATGGTTATGAATCAATAAGTCATTTTCTTCAAAATGATTCATAATGTCAGAGTACAGTGCATGCTCCAAAATCCTACTGAAAATTGAGGTAAGTGATACGGGTCTGTAATTCAATGCTTTACTCGTATTTCCTTTCTTGAATACTGGTGTGACCTGTGCTACTTTCCAGTCTTTAGGAACAGACCATTCGTCAAGTGAGCGGTTGTACATGATTGCTAAGAAAGGCGCTATTGTGTCTGCATACTCTGAAAGGAACCTGACTGGTATAGCATCTGGACCGAGAAACTTTCCTTTCTTAAGTTACTTGAGTTGTCTCGCAACACCTAAGATATCTACTTTATGTCACTCATGCTAACCGATGTTCTGGTTTCGAATTATGGAATATTTACTTCGTCTTCTTTCGTGAAGGAATTACGGAAAACTGTATTTAGTAACTCCGTTTTAGTGGCACCGTCATCGGTAACAGTTACATCGCTATCGCGCAGTGTCGGTATTGAGTGTTTTTTTACCACTGGTGCACTTTACATACGACCAGAATCTCTATGGGTTTTCTACCATATTTTGGGAGAATGTTTCATTGTGGAACCTATTAAAGGCATCTCGCATTCACGTCCGCACTAAATTTCGAGCTTCCGTGAAAGTTAGCCAGTCTTGGGGATTTTGCGTTCTTCTGAATTTGCCATGCTGTTTTCGTTGCTTCGGCAACAGTGTTCTGACGTGTTTTGTGTACCATGGTGGATCAGTCCCGTCTCTTATTAAATTATGCGTTATGAATCTATCAGTGGCTGGCGATACTGTATCTTTGAATCTGGGCCACATCTGGTCTACACTTACGTAATTAGCTTGGAAGGAATGCAGACTATCTCTTAGGAAGACATGAAGCGTATTTTTATCTTTTGTTTTAAATAGATATATTTTGCATTTATTTTCAGTGGTTTTGTTTGATATGGTTTTGAAACTCGCTAAAATGACCATGTGTTCACTAATCCCTGTATCCGTCATGACGTTCTCTATTAGATCAGGATTATTTGTGGTTAAGAGATCAAGTGTGTTTTCGCAACCATTTACAATTAGTGTGGGCTGATGAACTAATTGTTCAAAGTAATTCTCAGAGAAAGCATTTAGTTCAATTTCGGAAGATGTTTTCTGCCTACCACCGGCTTTGAACATGTATTTTCGCCTCCAAATCGAGGGTAGGTTGAAGTATCCACCAATTATAACAGTATGAGTAAAGGTACTAATTTGTAAGTTTTCCTTGAACCGTTCAGCTATTATATCATCTGAGTCGGGGGGTCGGTAGAAGGAGCCAACTATTATTCTGTTACGGTTGTTGAGTATAACCTCTACTCATAGTAATTCGCAGGAACTGTCTATTTCAACTTCACTACAAGATAAACTACTAGCAATAGACACAAACACACCACCACCTTCTTCACTTAATCTATCCTTTCTGAACACGGTTTGAACCTCTGTAAAAATTTCGGCAGAATTTATCTCCGGCTTTAGCCAGCTTTCTGTTCCTATAACGATTTCAGCTTCAGTGATTTCTATCAGAGCTTGAAGCTCCAATACAGCTAAGACAATTTACAACTACAATACCGACTGTTGCTTTGTCGATTCTCATCTTTTCTTTGCCCTGTACCATTTGAGACTGGAGCCCTTTTTGATGTTTCCCGAGACTGTTAAACCTGAAAACCCGCCCAGTCCACGCCACACAGCCCCTGCTACCCGTGTAGCCGCCTCCTGTGTGTAGTGGACACCTGACCTATTTGGCGGAACCCGAAACCCCACCACCCTATGGCGCAAGTCGAGGAATCTGCGGTCGCAGAACCGTCTGAGCCTCTGATTCAGACCCTCCACTCGGCTCTGTAACAAAGGTCCGCAATCGGTTCTGTCGACGATGCTGCAGATGGTGAGATCTGCCTTCATATCGCTAGCAAAACTGGCAGCCTTCACCAACTCAGATATCAACCGGAAACCAGAGAGAATCTCTTCCGATCCATAGCGACACTCGTCATTAATGCCGACATTAGCCACCACCTGCAGTTGGCTGCACCCTGTACCCTTCATGGCATCCCGAAGGACCCTTTCTTCCTGTCATTTGGACGGGGATGTAAGGTTGTTGAGAAACCTACCAATACTGTATACCTTCGAGTGACAGTTCAGACATTCGACTATCTTGAGCTGCGTATTGTTCACCAGAATAATGAACGTACCGACTTTCGTGGTGAGAAAATCAGTTGTACGGCTACATCTGAAACAGGATGGGCGTAAGGTATAAAACCAGCACACACAAGCCATAGCACAGCACTTTGCAGGAGAACTACAAGATGATAACACATGTAGACTAAAGCTTTCTCAAATCAGTAGGCCTGCAACCCCTAAATGACATCATTCATTACAGAGGTTCCAGTAGAATATGATGAGCTGATTCAACTCCATGAATACTTGTCGCATAAACCTTATGTTTCAACCACATTTAACAAGAACGACAAAATTTGGATCGTCATCCAGCATCAAGATGCTTTAAGCCTCCTATACAAGAGTTCCATATATTTGCATACGGTATTTAGAAAAAGAATGGTTCTCCTGCAGTGAGGTCGAAGCTTACACGTAATGTTTTAGTGTTCCTATTTCAGGAGATACGATACGAACTTAGTGTGGTTGAGATTGACCTTACAGATAAATATAAGTTTCTGCATCACCCTGTGATTTGAATGGTTTAGAATGCCGAATGATTCATAGACGAGCCAGTCGTTAGAAAAGTGGACGAGTACAAGAGAGTTACTGCCGGCATACCTCTAAAACTGCTTATGGGGTACATTGAAAACGTACAACCAATGCTAAATTCATTCAAAAGATTATTCTGGTATGGAGTGCAACAGATAACAACTCATGCGTTCAAGAACCACAACAGGGAACGAGATCATAGTCAATAAAATAATATGGGAAATATCTCACATTACTGTATTGGACGAGGTGTGTTTGAAGCTTTTAAAAATTCTGAATGCTGGTGCATATCTGCCATTAAGTTTCGGTTCATAGGTGCTTTTTGAATACACAGTGCTACCGATGGCAACCAGACAAACATGGGCCATGAAAAGCTCTGTTCAACTGGAGACACCCGTATTCAATCCTAATATGCCCTATAAAGATATTGTGGAATCGCTTCGATTATTCGACCACACGGATAGCATCATCTATGTCAATGGAAAGAAGAAGATCACATGTATGTGCCGAACCTTCAACTATACAGCCGTTAAAGATGAGGAGTTCTACACATGTCTTCCCCTCCATCAGCCCAAGAGGATGCGTGGATTTGAACAAAATAGTGTTTTGTCTGCTTCTGAAAATGTAAAACTTCTTTTAAACTGGATGAGAAATAATCGAATTTTTATGTCACATTCTGTGAACTTTTTTACTGATTTCACCCCGTACACGTATAGTTATATAGTACACAACTTCGTCCAGATACTGTATCTGTGGTTTTGTTTTCATCACCACAGGGATATGATTTTAGTCATGTTTGTTATATGCCCATGGAAGCGGACATGGTCACATGATACATGCTCCCATAACCTCATAAGTGCAGTACAATATGCAAAATTTCAAACAACCATTACTTATATTTTTTTTTTTATTCTTCATCTTTGACTTCACCTCCTGAAAAACACTTATGTTCATGGAGATAGGTTTTTTTCTGTAAATAACAACAAAAAAGATGAAGGGTAACGAATTTCATTTATTCAATTCTGACAAAATGGTTCCCAAATACAATTTCATTCTTTTTTTTTCAGAACATGATACAATTTGGTTCTTCAGATTTAGTTTTACTCTTTTTCACAGCACTTTGGTTCTCTATACACAATTTGATTTTTTTATTTTTAAATGCAGAGATACCTTTTTTGTTAACTCACTATGACTACTACTAACAACTAATAGTCGAAAAGAAAACCACAACCTGCCCAACAGTGGAATTATTTGAGTTTTTACAATTTTCGGGGTACACTTGTACTGCCTGAAGAAATTCATAATTCTTTGATGGATAGCAATTGCTGAAAATATTCACAATTCTTTTTCGATGTACTGGGAGTTAAATTTATCTGCAATTAAAAGTAGTCTGACTTGGATGACTAACAGCATGTGAACCTTAAAAACTATTTTATTAACATGACATGTAGAGATTATATACAAGTGTACATAGTTCTTTCATCTGTAAGGGCTGTTTTTAAGTATCCATTCTGTCAGCACACATGGTGTGGTTATGTATTTACAAGATTTTTGTTCTATTTACACTATATTGCACACATGGTGTGCATATATTTACTAGTGCACTTAGCACGCGACTATGTTGGCACATACAGTGTGCATGTATATTTACACCATAATAAACATATCATACTATTCCACATTCATACACTATTTACACTCTCTCTCACTCTCAATCTTTCCACTCTCACCAAGTGAAAAACCTGGGTACAGGAGAGTTTCCATCCCATCTTCCCATATGACCTGCTTATCGTCGTGAGGTGACAGACCAATTTTTGATTGCTGCACAGTGTCCACTTTATGCCCTCGCAACTGAATACCACTTTACTGTACCATATGCTGCAGCTGTGTTAAGAGCACCGCAAACACCACTGTACAGGCATTGCAAGCAGTCTTCAATCGTGAGAGCCTTTCATAACACATAATGCACACCCATCGCCCAGTCTGGGTAGCACCTCCCAGTGTGCAGTATGTACACATTTTGGATCTAAGACGAGAAACTCCGCAATCAGCAACCCATTCACTTTGTCTTTCATTAGGCCGCCAACTTTCTTGTTCTGTGGAACAATATTGTAAGGATTATCGGCTGCATATGAAGATGTGTCAAGTAGATGAGTGTAGCTGTATCCGTTTAAAGCAACTTTGGATCAGCGGAAAGAAGTTACAAAAACTTGTAATGAAATTGGCACATGTGGAGTTTGGACAGTTCTAATACACACATCCACACATAGACAGGTTTCATGAACTGTATTGTAGTCTTCACCCACTCCACAGCAAGAATGTTCTTACTGGAGATAGTGACCCATTTAAAATTTGGTTTGGCGAAACATTTCCTTATGCCAACCACATTGTGTTCTAATAAGAATTTCTATGGTGTTTTCTCAAATTTTCCATTATCTACCGGATATCACTTTAGTAATTAATATTTAAAAAAACTGTTTGAAAATCATTCTTTGTGGGAGTCCTCTTCTCGGAATTTAAATCAATATACTTCTGCAACCAGGGTGACTGTTTGAAGGAGCTCTATCCCTAAACGGAGACGTTTTTGTAATGTGTGACAGCGTGAGGTATCTCTGCTTGTCCCCCAGAATTGTCATCAGTTTGCTCCTCCCGAACTAGTTGCTCTGGACATAATGACAAATTTCTGCGTGCATAAAGCAAACTAGCATGGTATTTGGGCTCTGCCTCCACAATATATCCTACACTAGAACAGCCATTCCACTACGGAAACTGACACTTAATCCCTTGCATTCGTTTTTGGACCACCATCTAAGCTTGCCAATTGTCAGCGATTGTTGCATATCATACCTGTATAAGTTATTCACATCCAAGTACATGATGCAGGTGGAATCAACGATTGCATTGTTCCTCTCATCCATTTGTGGGTTATTTGTGTCGGCATGTCTAAGGACAAACTGGCAGAGTCCCTCATGGACTCCTCACTAAAAAGACAAAGGAAGCACATCGACATTGGTCAATAGTTCGATGTCGACTTTCATTTTCTTGAGCACAGCGTCCCAGAACAATGCAGGTGCCGTGTAATAAAAGATAGAATCCATAGCATATGTGGTCATTCATACACTCCAAAATTTCTCATAAACGTCAGCAAGAAAATGTACATTTGTGTCCACATAAAGTTTTAGATGACCCTCTAAATTTAGGACGTTAAACTCCCGCCAAACATTTACAGCATGCTCATACGCCGCATGTGACGTCCAGTATGGCATCGCCTGTAAGGTTACTGGAGAATTCAATTATGTTGTGTAGTATGCTTCCGTCGAGTTTTTCCCACACAATCTAGGAACTCACATGGAAAATCTCCCTTCCTCGTCACAAGTTGAAACTTTAAATAATTGGTATAAGCACCTTGAGTGATACGTAAATCAACCTGATGCAGAGTTTCAGCAGGTTTGTGGAGTGGTGCCTGCATAGAACACAGCAAGTCAAGAAATTGGAGGATAATAGTTTTGGCGTCATCGTTTGGAGAATAAAATATATTTCTCAACCTTCTCAGCAGGACACTGACCTGATCCTTTTCTATACCGAAATCGCCCAAGTGCTCGGGCATCAAACCCATTGAAACTGGAAAATGACAGTTGTCCATGTAATTTGTACTTCACGTTGCATGTCTTATGTGTGGCACCGCGAAACCTCCCCATTAAATAAAAGTGGTCCCAACAAGGAGTTTCCACCATCAGCTTAACGGCTGCCCACAGATATGACAATCAACTGCCTTCTTGTACAACTCATCATTCCGCTTTGACTTTATCATAATGTTGGTGCTGTAAAGCTTATCAGCCTGCTATGAAAATTTTTCCAGCTCAGTGAGCAGCCAAATCACTGGATTGTCCCCAGCTTATGATTTGTGATAGCTAAGACTCGAATCACACGAACATATGACCTGGTACAATGCTGTGTATGGTCACTATGAAATCAAAAGTATCTGGACACCTGGTTGAAAATGACGTACAAGTTCGTGGCGCCTTCCATCGGTAATGCTGGAATTAAATATGGTGTTGGCCTACCCTTAGCCTTTATGATAGTTTCCACTCTGGTAGGCACACGTTCAATAAGGTGCTGGAAGGTTTCTTGGGAAATGGCAGCCCATTCTGCATGGAGTGCTGCACTGAGGAGAGATATCGATGTCGGTCGGTGAGGCATGGCACGAAGTTGGCGCTCCAAACCATCCCAAATGTGTTCTATATGATTCAGGTCAGGATCCTGTGCTGGCCAGTCCATTATAGGGATGTTATTGTTGTGTAACCACTCCGCCACAGGCCGTGCATTATGAGAAGGTGCTCGATCGTGTTGAAAGATGCAGTCGCCATCCTCGAATTGCTCTTCAAAAGTGGGAAGCAAGAAGATGCTTAAAACATCAATGCAGGCCTGTGCTGTGGTAGCGCCATCCAAAACAACAAGGGGTGAAAGCCCCTCCATGAAAAACACGACCACACCATAACACCATCGCCTCCGAATTTTACTGCTGGCAATACACACGTTGGGAGATAACGTTCACTGGGCACTCGCCATACCCACACACTGCCATCGGATCGCCACATTTTGTACTGCGATTCATCACTCCACACAACGTTTTTCCACTGTTAAATCGTCCATCTTTACGCTCCTTACACCAAGCTTGGAGTCGTTTGGCATTTACCGGTGCGATGTGTTACTTATGAGCAGCCGTTCGACCATGAAATCCAAGTTTTCTCAGCTTGTACCTAACTGTCATAGTACTTGCAGTGGATCCTGATCGAGTTTGGAATTCGTGTGTGATGATCTGGGTAGATGTCTGTCTATTACGACCCTCTTCAACTGTCGGCAGTCTCTTTTAGCCAACAAACGAGGTCGGCTTGTATGCTTTTGTGCTGTACTTGTTCATTCATGGTTAAACTACACTATCACATCGGAAACAGTGGAAATCTAGTGAACAGACGTATGACGCAAGTGACACCCAATCACCTTACCACGTTCGAGGTCCGTGAGTTCTGTGGTGCACCCCATTCTGCTCCCTCACGATGCCTAATGAGTACTGAGGTCGCTGATATGGAGTACCTGGCAGCAGTTGCCAGCACAGTGCACCTAATACTAAAAAGTATGTTTTTGGGGGTGTCCGCATACTTTTGATCACATAGTGTATGTGTTTTTCTCTGAAGGTGGTACGTGAGGCTGTAGGATCGCTTTTGCAGCACGCCGCAAAAGTGAGGAGGCAGACAGTTGCTGCTGCCACTGGCAATGCTGCTGTTTGCTCTAGCTGTTTGCTGCTGCTGAGCGCTTCATGATGTTAGACACAGAATCGACAACTCGACAAAAGAGGTGGATAGATGTACAAATGATGAAAAGCGAACGTAGTCACAGACTAGAGAAGAATGAAGATAACTGTAGGGTGAGTAGGGGTTATACAGACTCAAACTCCGCTCACTAAGTGGGCCGAAAAAGTTATGAACGCTTATATAGAGGAAAAGCCTGATCAGCAGGTTCAGACACGTTAGGTATTGTTGTCCCACAGAACGCAGATGAAACAGCAACCAGTTCTTCTTGCAAGAATGTATTTTTCAGTGTTCGCCGGTCCTCCTGAGGAAACCAACCTCCAGCTATAGCAAGCCGGTGTAAAATTCTCTGGAATAGGTATTTCTCAAAATACCCACATTCGAGGAATGTATTTGTCAGCATTCACCAGTTCCTGGAAAACATGTTGTTGTTTACATAAAAGCAGATCGTCCTTCCAAGAAAAATAAACAAGCTGAGAAATGGCTCAAAGCACCCGCTTGCTTGAGATGATAAGAAATGCACTGTTCTTTGTCAGTCTTTCGACGAGTAGGAAGGAATTTGAAGCTGCCACTGCAGGTCTGCTGCCTCAAACACACTGGGGGGGGGGGGGGGGGGGATGGTGTGGTTCACGAGGGAAAAGATTCCTTCACACAGAATGCAGGAAGTGTAATGTTAAGTGTCACTTCTTCAGGGATGTCTTCGAAGTAGCCACTACGAGCCAGACCGCTTAACGGTTTGCCGGTGTTCCCAGAATGTTTTCCAAGTAACCCTACAAACTAACAGGCCGCATCAAAGTGAGACTGATACAACGTCCGTAACCCTGCTGCTAAAGCAGGTCGCTTTCCGTCTGCAGGTCCTTGCAAGCCGGCACATGGCTGATGCACACACTCAGTGCTGTGAACGCATAGTGTCACACAGAGCGCCTAGCGTGGCTCAACAGAATGCTGACTGCTGTAGCGAGTGAATGTGTTCCCACCGCTAAGGGCCGCTTTGTTTTTTGACGATATGTATCATTTCCCACCAGTTTCAACGTGCGTGATGGATGTAAAGTGGTGTCAATTCCGTTTCCCGCTGCATATACGAGTATATATAATTTACTATCACCTTCATTAAAGCAAAACATCTTCTCACTACTTCTGAAGTATTGTCGGTCGGGATAACGCCAGTTATGGTACTGTCTATTGAATCATGTGACTGATGATCTGTAATTAGGGCATCGGCAGTTGTTTACCCTGCTGAAATTTGAATTTCGAGTTGTATTGTGAACTAAGTAACACACTGAGGCTGTAGAGTCATTACTAGTTATGTTTCCTATGGTTGGTCGCGATTACTTTTACCTGTGAGGATGCTTTCAACCACTGTCTTTTCGTGATATGTATGATTTACCGTCAATTCCATTACGGAAGTAGAGGAGGACCACTTTCCACCAATTTTGAAGGATATTCAGCCGGGATCAATCCAGTTGTGGTACCATGTATTTAATAATGTGATGGATGGTCTGTAATTAGGCGACGAGTGTTTTCTACCAAAAATTTGAATTTACCACTAATTTGCCCGCAAAAATGGCTTAATAAAGAAACTTTCCAACGCATAGCACCTGAAAACTAGGATGAAGTAAAGAGTTCTTTCCACACAAACAACTCAGTACAGACAGAGCTATTTTCCCACCATTTTTCCGTGTCAGTAAGAGGAGGAAGGAAGGAAGGAGGTAATTAATTTATCAATTTAATATACTAATTAACTAATTTGCTATCGAAAGTATGGTACTGTCGAATCTACACCAGAGGGGCGAGGGAGGGTCCGTGCGCCCTTCATCATGGATCTATCATACGATTGTTGAAGAGTGTTGGGTTTCAGATGTTTCATTACGTACATTACTGGCAATTAAAATTGCTACATCACTAAGATAACGTGCTACAGACACGAAATTTAACCGACAGGAAGAAGATGCTATGACCCGCAAAGGATTAGCTTTTCAGAGCATTCACACAAGGCTGGCGCCGGTGGCGACCCCTACAACGTACTGACATGAGGAAAGTTTCCAACCGGTTTTTCACACACAAACAGCAGTTGACCGGCATTGCATGGTGAAACGTTGTTGTGATGGCTCGTGTAAGGAGGAGAAATGCGTACCATCACGTTTCCGACTTTGATAAATGTCGGATTGTATCCTATCGCGATTACGGTTTATCGTATCGCCACATTGGTGCTCGCGTTGGTCGAGATCCAATGACTGTTAGCAGAATATGGAATCGATGGGTTCAGGAGGGTAATATGGAACGCCGTGCTGGATCCCAACGGCCTCGTACCACTAGCAGTCGAGATGACAGGCATCTTATCCGCATGGCTGTAACTGATCGTGCGGACCTCGTCTCGATCTCTCAGTCAACAGATGGGGACGTTTACAAGACAACAACCATCTGCACGAACAGTTCGACGACATTTGCAGCAGCATGGACTATCAGCTCGGAGACCATGGCTGCGGTTACCCTTGACGCTGCATCACAGACAGGAGAGGCTGCGATGGTGTACTCAACGACGAACCTGGGTGCACGAAAGGCAAAACGTCATTTTTTCGGATGAATCCAGGTTCTGTTTACATCATCATGATGGTCGCATCCGTGCTTGGCGACATCTTGGTGAACGCACATTGGAAGTTCACCTCTTGTTCGCTCTGACGGCACTTTGAATAGTGGACGTTACATTTCAGATGTGTTACGACCCGTGGCTCTACCCTTCATTCGATCCCTGCAAAACCCTACATTTCAGCAGGATAATGCGCGGCCGCATGTTGCAGGTCCTGTACGGGCCTTTCTGGATACAGAAAATGTTCGACTGCTGCCATGGCAAGCACATTCTCGAGATCTCTCACCAATTGAAAACGCCTGGTCAATGGTGTCCGACCAACTAGCTCGTCACAATACGCCAGTCACTACTCTTGATGAACTGTGGTATCGTGTTGAAGCTGCATAGGCAGCTGTACCTGTACACGCCATCCAAGCTCTCTTCCGCTCAATTTCCAGACGTATCAAGGCCGTTATTACGGCCAGAGGTGGTTGCTCTGGGTAATGATTTCTCAGGATCTATGCACCCAAATTGCGTGAAAATGTAATCACATGTTAGTTCTAGTACACTATATTTGTCCAATGAATACACGTTTATCATCTGCATTTCTTCTTGGTGTAGCAATTTTAATGGCCAGTAGTGTATATACCAACAGCAATCTGTCCTAAAGAGTGCGAAACATGAGTCACCCGATAAGGCCACCTGTCACTACTCAGTGGATGTATAGTTGCGGTATTGGAGTCGAAATTACAGCTTTCATCACCAATGAACCGTCCTCAGTTTGGGTGCACGAACCAGGTGCCTACTGCAGAGGATCATACCTGGAAATGTTTGCTAGACGATCATTGAGAAGACGCTGTTGGTAGCCCCTTGGTTCATTTACGGAGTCATTTTCTCAACATGGCACGTCTATTCACCTATAAGCTTTTCTGCTGCAGTCGTTAATCTCTGTCGTCTATGACATGTGGTGCATCACAGCTTCATAAGTGCTGATTTTGGATAGCGTCATTTTGCCCAGCACGGTATACTTTGACCACGGCGCCATGTGAACAATTTAGAAACGGAAATGCTTTCACCAATGACCCGAAATACAACTATGCCCTTTTGAGCGTTCGATAAATTGATCCATGAATGAATTACGACATCTACTGCACTGTTTGCCGCGTCCTCCCGTCACAGCTAGTTCTGGTACCTGCCATCTGTGAGTGATTATTGCAAATTGATGTCGAACAAAGTTCGTGTATAGGAGTCACTGAGGAGAAAATTTGTGGGTAAAGACAGAAACTGGAACACATACCACAAATAATTGAGAATCTCTTGTGTAAGTACTGCTCCGAGGTGAAGAGACTGACACGGGAGAGGAAGTCGTGGCGGCCACATCAAACCAGCCAGAAGGCTGGCGACCCAAAAAAAAAAAAAGTTTCAGTGTGGGATACGCGATTGGTGACATGGAGCAGGTGTAGAGGTGTCTGTCCCTCTAGTGGAGGACGTCATGAGTCCGCACCGCTCTACGCTCATCCGGCGTCCGACTGCACGCGCGCTATGGCAGAGTCCCGCCCTTCAGCTGTCGGGCGTGCTCGATAATTGAGCAGCTGCAACACGTCCGTCTGCCCGGCCTAAGTGATGCCGTGACGGGCGAGCGCTGCGCGGTTGCATAAATTACGGCGCGCCGCCGTCGGCCTAGCCGGTCCGCAGCCAGGGTCGGCAGACACCTGCGCGCCGGTCGTCACTGCGCTGCGGAGTGCTTCTGAGTCTGCTCCTGCGTGTCATCTCGGCGTAGGGAAAGGCGTCACGCGTATGTAGTGTAAGAAAACCTGAATGAAAATGAACAGCCCTTCAGAGATAAAAGGTTAATTCTGTGGAATTTCGATAATGGTTTAGCGAGGAAGCAAGCTCCCAAGTTTCTCCAGGTATGCCACAGCCAGCTTAAACTATACAGGGCTATTACAAATGATTTAAGCGATTTCATAAATTCACTGTAGCTCCATTCATTGACATATGGTCACGACACGCTACAGATACGTAGAAAAACTCATAAAGTTTTGTTCGGCTGAAGCCGCACTTCAGGTTTCTGCCGCCAGAGCGCTCGAGAGCGCAGTGAGACAAAATGGCGACAGGAGCCGAGAAAGCGTATGTCGTGCTAGAAATGCACTTACATCAGTCAGTCATAACAGTGCAACGACCCTTCAGGACGAAGTTCAACAAAGATCCACCAACTGCTAACTCCATTCGGCGATGGTATGCGCAGTTTAAAGCTTCTGGATGCCTCTGTAAGGGGAAATCAACGGGTCGGCCTGCAGTGAGCGAAGAAACGGTTGAACGCGTGCGGGCAAGTTTCACGTGTAGCCCGCGGAAGTCGACGAATAAAGCAAGCAGGAGCTAAACGTACCACAGCCGACGGTTTGGAAAATCTTACGGAAAAGGCTAAAGCAGAAGCCTCACCGTTTACAATTGCTACAAGCCCTGACACCCGACGACAAAGTCAAAGGCTTTGAATTATCGGCGCGGTCGCAACAGCTCATGGAAGAGGATGCGTTCAGTGCGAAACTTGTTTTCAGTGATGAAGCAACATTTTTTCTTAATGGTGAAGTGAACAGACACAATGTGCGAATCTCGGCGGTAGAGAATCCTCACGCATTCGTGCAGCAAATTCGCAATTCACCAAAAGTTAACGTGTTTTGTGCAATCTCACGGTTTAAAGTTTACGGCCCCTTTTTCTTCTGCGAAAAAAACGTTACACGACACGTGTATCTGGGCATGCTGGAAAATTGGCTCATGCCACAACTGGAGACCAACACCGCCGACTTCATCCTTCAACAGGATGGTGCTCCACCGCACTTCCATCATGATGTTCGGCATTTCTTAAATAGGATATTGGAAAACCGATGGAACGGTCGTGGTGGAGATCATGATCAGCAATTCATGTCATGGCCTCCACGCTTTCCCGACTTAACCCCATGCGATTTCTTTCTGTGAGGTTATGTGAAAGATTCAGTGTTTAAACCTCCTCTACCAAGGAACGTGCCAGAACTGCGAGCTCGCATCAATGATGCTTTCGAACTCATTGATGGGGACATGCTGCGCCGAGTGTGGGAGGAACTTGATTATCGGCTTGATGTCTGCCGAATCACTAAAGGGGCACATATCGAACATTTGTGAATGCCTAAAAAAAACTTTTAGAGTTTTTGTATGTGTGTGCAAAGCATTGTGAAAATATCTCAAATAATAAAGTTATTGTAGAGCTGTGAAATCGATTCAATCATTTGTAATAACCCTGTACATAGATTATTAGAGTCCACAGAGCTACTAAACTGCGGAAATGTTAAGAGTCATACGTTCGACTGTGCTTAAAATGAGTGTCGCTCGTACTGATCACAAAAGTGTAACTGATAAACACATACCGTTCAAGCACATCTCACTAATTATTTACATTGTTTAGTAATGAAATGCCAATCTAGCTGTTAATATTTTACTTATGTCGACGACCTGTTTCATCCAGGCTGTTTTCAATTGGATCTAAAACTTCCATTATTAATGCACAATACGGGTACACAAATATTTACAGAGCTACGTAAAATTTTAAATTTTCGTATAATGGATTAACACTGGCACTTCCTGATCCACTTGTAAGCTGCCTGTAAGTCAAGTTGGAAACCGGTCATGGACCTGAATAAATTACATATCAGCAACTTGAATCGCTTTTAATAAATTAAAAATATAATTATGGAACAACGGAAGTTGCCAAACGTTGATAAACGAATGATTTTTATTATTTCTGATTAAAATTGACTATCGCATGTGACTAAAGGTAAAACCATGAGTCGCCATGGTATTAATTTGTTATTACAGAAAATAAACTTTTTGCTATGCTAATCTCTATGTAACAACACTTGAATTTTCCTAAGATCCCTTAGGTCATATACCTGTAACCTTGTTTGTAACCTATTTTCACCAGGACACGAGGTTGAGAAGCTGTTATGCACCATCGTATCTTGTAACAACTTATCGTGTAATGGAGAAATACGGTTCTGACCACTCGGTTTCTAAAATATGTATCCCTTATTGTGCATATTCTATTTCTTATTCTCTTGAACAAATGTTAACTTAATTTTGAGATGGTAAGTCTGTTTTAACATGAAGAATGGAAGCTGCGGACATAAATGCCACATGATGAAATAGTGCAAGGTAGATTGATTTTGATAGTATATAACCAGATCAACGTATGGGAAATACGAGTGCATTATTTTCTCGCTCCAGATTTGTACTCTAATTACGTTTAGGTAAGTGCACGCATGTTTACCACACCTCAATAATAGTGCACACCAGGACAATACCATTCGAGAACAAGGCAAATTTCAAACTTGTTACAGAATCCACCACTTCTACTCTCTTTTAAGAAACATATTCATAAAGCCAATGAATTAAAAGAATAATTTATACGCCGTCTAATGTGCAGGTAATTCTATAAACCATGACTCTGAACCTCGCTCCTGTTCTATGCACATGTGCAATGCAAACTTTTTACATCCCAGGCTTGCTTGGATCACATCACATCAAGGTTGAAACAAGAATATCGAATTTCCTACACAGTATGAGAGAACATCCATATCTTGTAAGAACTGCTGTAATTCAAGACTCATCATCCACAGCCTGGTAACACTGACGACTTTTTTCTCTTTTTTTTCACCAATGAGTTTTCTGATTGGTTTGCTGTGGTCCGCCATGACTTTCTCACTTCTGTTAACATCACCACTTTCACACAAAGTTCACTAACAGCTGATGGATGTATTCAATAGCTACCTTCCTCTACAGTTTTCACAGTCTACAGCTCATTCTAGTACCATGGAAGTATGACTACGGTCTCATAGATTCTACGCAGCAACTTGAATAATCGCTCGGTTGCCACTTCCACTATGATTTCGGAAGTTCTGATACACCTTATTTGATCGAATGTTTTTCAAATGCGACGTAGGTGTATAAAAGTGATAAACGTTTCCTATATGAAAAGTCGATTGTTCGGGAGTGAGTTATGGAAAACTCTCACACAAAAGAATGGCTGGGCAGAAACGTTCCCAATGATCGGGTTCGGCAACACGTGGACGTGGCTGACATTACATGCGTGTGAAAAGATTCTTTTCTTTCACATTGCATCTGACCATCATTGTATTTAAGTTTTTGGGGGTCGTGGGGGGGTGAGTAGTTTCAGGAAACGGGAAAACATGATGTGAGGTGGAAATATTCGTAACACAAATTCCACTGACGAAGTTTGTTATGGGGAACTGTAAATACACAAAATCGTTCTTGACAAAAATTAAATCACAGTCCGTTACTTGTAATGGCTGCATGTGGAACAACAAATTACGAGGTAGAAATCAGTGTTTGAGCTTTGAGATAGTGGAAGAAAGAAACTGATGTTATCTTCCAGCAACACTTAACTAACTGGTAGGGTTGGAGAGGTCACTAGGTGAATATCGAGCTTTCCCGCTGTGGTAGATAAATTCCATATTTATCAAAATAATCAAGAAATAACTCCCTGAAAACAGCGCCAAGTCGCACTTTGTATTTTTATTGACCGCTTTCGCTCTTAAAATGAACAAGAGCACCATCAGAATATACATTGTAAAAGACACATATTGAGATAATACAGAAAACATACATTAAAATTACGTAAAGTACAAATTTTACTTCCCATATGGTGACTTACGTTTAAAGTTGGCTGACAGCTCTAAGGATTAAACTGGCTGTACTATATTACTTAACTTACTTTTAAAGTATGTCACCCATGGATTACTCGTTTTCTTGGACATAGCGTCCTAAAACAATGCAGGTGCTGTGTAATAAAAGAAAGCATCGATGAAGTATGTGGTCATTCATACACCCCAGAATTTCTCACAAACGTCAGCAAGCAAAAGCACATTTGTGTCCACATAAAGTTTTACATATTCCCCTAAATTTAGGATGTTAAACTCCTGTCAAACATTCACAGCATGCTCATAATCTGCATCCAGTATGACATCGCCTGCAAGGTTGTTGGCGAATGCAGTTATGTTCGGTAGTATGCTTTCGTCGACGTTTTCCCACACAACTCACACACTCATATGGTTAATCCCCATTCCTTGTCGCCAGGTGGAACTGCACCCTGAGTGTTATGCAATTCGAACTGAGACAGAGTTTCACCAAGTTTCTGGAGTGGTGCCTGCATAAAACACAGAATGTCCACGAAGTGGAGCATTTCTCAACGCCCTCAGTCAGGACACTGACCTGATCCTTTCCTATACCGAAATCATCGAAGTGCTCAATGATAAAGCGAGTATAAAACCCATTGAAACTGTGGAAAATGACAGGTCTTTGACCACGTAATTTATACTTCACGTTGTATGTGTTACAGGTGGCACCGTGAAACTTCCGCGTTAGATGAAAGTTGTCCGTACAAGACGTTTCCACTATCAATCTGATGGCTGCCCATAGATATGACAATCAACTGTCTTCTTCCACAACTCATCATTCTGCCATGATGTTTGTGCTGTAAAGCTTATCAGCCTCCCATGAAAGATTTTCCAGCTCAGTGAGCAGCCAAATCACAGGATTGTCCCCAACTTATGATTTGTGATAGCTAAGATTCGAATCATACGAGCATCTGACCTGGTACACTGCTGCATATGGTATGTGTTCTTCTGTGAAGGAGGTATGTGAGGCTGTAGACACTGCGAAGGGGCAACGCTCTTGACAGTGGGCTTTCTTATCCATCAAGAATTTGTTTTCCTCAGTGCGCCTGACAACACGTACTGGTTCCCTAGTAGAGTGATACACAAGATGTGCTGATAACCCACTTGTGGAAAAGGCATGCTGCTAGATGGTTTATGAAAGTAACTGCTTCCAGTGGATCTTCTCCAATTTTTTGGTTATACAATAAGGATCTTCCTGTCTACGTATTCGTAATACGCCGCATTCTTTGTTACGTTGAGTGTCACTTACCACTCCCTACATCAAAGTGTCGACCCTCTGCAGCTCTTCCTGGATTTAGTTACAATTTTCTAGCGTCGCGACTTAAATGTTACATCAGCATCATCCGCGAAAACTCTCACGGAACTTCCATCGTTATATGGTGGGTCTCTTATATATGGCGTGAGTCACTAACTATTGCCACCTAGAATAACTCCGAAAGTATGATAGTAGCTGAAAAGTTTGTGGAACAAATGTTGCATGGGAGTACGGGGACCATAATATGGCGTTGGTTTTTTGTTGCTAGGTGGGGTCGCGTCAGAGATATAAGGTTCAATGTTTTTTTTTTTAAATCGGATGCTACAATTTGGTACTTATTTACTGATAGCGGCTATCGAGACGAATCCAGTGATATGTATCAGTAAGGTCTTTGAATGTCAAAGAAAGTCAAAGATTTGGCTTGAACGTACATTTAAAACAAATCTTCGAAGTCTGTCTTGTGACCGTCAGTGTTCTGGTTACCTGCCCTGGCCACTAACGTAATTTCAGGCAGCGTCCTTTCCTCACCTGTTGTCGCTGTCCAACATGGGGTGTAATTTTGACCGCTAATACATACTACATTATGGATTATCACGTTTTTACCATTGCCGGTTTCAGTTCTCATGTACTGATTGACGGGAAAAAAGTACACTCCTGGAAATTGAAATAAGAACACCGTGAATTCATTGTCCCAGGAAGGGGAAACCTTATTGACACATTCCTGGGGTCAGATACATCACATGATCACACTGACAGAACCACAGGCACATAGACACAGGCAACAGAGCATGCACAATGTCGGCACTAGTACAGTGTATATCCACCTTTCGCAGCAATGCAGGCTGCTATTCTCCCATGGAGACGATCGTAGAGATGCTGGATGTAGTCCTGTGGAACGGCTTGCCATGCCATTTCCACCTGGCGCCTCAGTTGGACCAGCGTTCGTGCTGGACGTGCAGACCGCGTGAGACGACGCTTCATCCAGTCCCAAACATGCTCAATGGGGGACAGATCCGGAGATCTTGCTGGCCAGGGTAGTTGACTTACACCTTCTAGAGCACGTTGGGTGGCACGGGATACATGCGAACGTGCATTGTCCTGTTGGAACAGCAAGTTCCCTTGCCAGTCTAGGAATGGTAGAACGATGGGTTCGATGACGGTTTGGATGTACCGTGCACTATTCAGTGTCCCCTCGACGATCACCAGTGGTGTACGGCCAGTGTAGGAGATCGCTCCCCACACCATGATGTCAGGTGTTGGCTCTGTGTGCCTCGGTCGTATGCAGTCCTGATTGTGGCGCTCACCTGCACGGCGCCAAACACGCATACGACCATCATTGGCACCAAGGCAGAAGCGACTCTCATCGCTGAAGACGACACGTCTCCATTCGTCCCTCCATTCACGCCTGTCGCGACACCACTGGAGGCGGGCTGCACGATGTTGGGGCGTGAGCGGGAGACGGCCTAACGGTGTGCGGGACCGTAGCCCAGCTTCATGGAGACGGTTGCGAATGGTCCTCGCCGATACCCCAGGAGCAACAGTGTCCCTAATTTGCTGGGAAGTGGCGGTGCGGTCCCCTACGGCACTGCGTAGGATCCTACGGTCTTGGCGTGCATCCGTGCGTCGCTGCGGTCCGGTCCCAGGTCGACGGGCACGTGCACCTTCCGCCGACCACTGGCGACAACATCGATGTACTGTGGAGACCTCACGCCCCACGTGTTGAGCAATTCGGCGGTACGTCCACCCGGCCTCCCGCATGCCCACTATACGCCCTCGCTCAAAGTCCGTCAACTGCACATACGGTTCACGTCCACGCTGTCGCGGCATGCTACCAGTGTCAAAGACTGCGATGGAGCTCCGTATGCCACGGCAAACTGGCTGACACTGACGGCGGCGGTGCAGAAATGCTGTGCAGCTAGCGCCATTCGACGGCCAACACCGCGGTTTCTGGTGTGTCCGCTGTGCCGTGCGTGTGATCATTGCTTGTACAGCCCTCTCGCAGTGTCCGGAGCAAGTATGGTGGGTCTGACACACCGGTGTCAATGTGTTCTTTTTTCCATTTCAAGGAGTGTAGTTGTGTCGGTCGGTCCATGGCTGTCCCCTGGTTGGGTTCCGACGTATCAAGTGTAGTTGGGCTCACCACCTGTCTCACGTAAGTAAACGAGGGCAGATCGACATCCCTGGAGGCCTTCTGAGTGCCACTGGTGTTTAATTATCTGTTGTCAGCTATTTAAAATTTTAGGCTTATGGTTATTGTTTGTTTTCTTAAAATTCTGCGGAATTAATTTTAAATTTATCTTTCAAGCATAACCAATCGGCCTTCTGCCTTTAAAGATTATGGTGACATATTTTAAAATTTTCAAATTTAATTGTGGTCCTCAGCCATTTGTATTGCACTTTACTTGTGTTGTTTTTTGAATTATTTTGTTGCTATCTTTAATGGAGTTTTATCCTGTTAAGATGATGAGGCCATCAGAATTTGAAAGAGTTGCATTCGGTACAGATTCGGCTATGTGCTGCTTTGGTTGTAAAGGTTATTAAATTAAAATAAATGACAATTAGAAGCATAATCTGACCTCAACCCTTGGCCCTCTCCAAAATCATATTACCTCTTCTGCCCAGCGGGCCTAGCGGGCGTCTCAGGCAGGAAGTACACCACATTCCTGCAAGAAACATTAGGTCTGTTATTGAAAGAAATACCTTTAGGAACAAGGAACAGAATGTGGAATCAACACGATGGGTGCCCGGCACATTTTTCGCTGATGGCTAGAAATTAGGTGGAGAGACAGTTCCCATATCGTTGGACTGGAAGTGGAGGAGATGTGTCGTAGCCGGCTCGTTCGCCAAACTTGACGCCTCTGTATTTTTTCTTGTGGGGATTCGTAAAAGACATTGTTTATAAAGACGTTCCAGGTATGCCTGAAGATATGCGAGAGAGAATTGTCAGAGTATGTGCTTCGATAAGAGCCGAAGTGATAAGGAACACCACTCAATCCATGAAAAGAAGATCACAGCTCTGCATTGATACCAATGGTCATCACATCGAACAACTTATGTAAATGGACGTTCGTGCCACCTTTGTTACCTTCATTGACCTTCAAAGACCTTACTGTTACACATCATTGCATTCGTCTCGATAGCCGCCATCAGAAAATAAGTACCAAACCATAGCATCCCATTTTAAAAAAAGTTTACGCTCCTATCTCTGACGCCATCCCACCAAGCAACAAAAAAACCAACGTCATATTATGTCCCCCGTTGTTCCATGCAACTTTTGTCCCACAAACATTTCAGTTCATCATACTTTCGGAGTTATTCTAGGTGGTAATAGGTACTGACTCACCCTGTATACTGTGAAAAGTAATGGTCCTGTAACACTTTCCTGGCTAACGCATGGGTTTACTTCTACATCTGAATCCGTTCAGAATAACACGCAGTCTTCTGTTTCCCAGGTCATTCATCCATGACCACAGTTGGTATGATAGTCCAGACGAGTATGGGGACAAGGGGCTTGCCAGTCCACTCTCCATTGTTGCCAAATTTATTCAAGATGGCGGCGATGACGTCATACAAGATGGCGGCATGTAGACTTGGCAACATTGCATGACGTCATCCAAGATGGCGGTCTTTGGCAAGAAAATAGGTCAATTGTGCTACATCCACTAACCTAACCCCAAGAAAAAATGGCGGGAAGTTTGAATTTTGGCGGGAAAATAGTCCAATTGTGCTATGTCAACTAACCTAAGCGTCCAGAAGAAAAAATGGCGGGAAGTTTCAGTTCCAACAGGATAACACATGCAAAGACCATACTTGTCTTAATTATTATTATTGATTATCATTCATTATCATTCATTGTCATTTATTATCATTCATTATCATTCATTATCATTTATTATCATTCATTATCATTTATTATTATTTATTATTATTGACCTACCTCCACTAGAAAATTCCCTCCAAATTCAAATTCCAACACGATAATGGCTGCTAAACCTTACTTTTGTTTATTATTCATTACCATTCATTATCATTCATTATTATTCATTGTCATTCATTATCATTCATTATCATTTATTAACATTCATTATCATTCATTATCATTTATTATCATTCATTATCATTTATTATTATAGGCCTACCTCCACTAGAAAATTGCGCCACATTCAAATTCCAACACGATATTCTCTATAAAATTGTACTTCTATGTATTATTATTATTTATTATTTATTCAAGATGTTAATTAATTGATCAGATTAATTAAATAGTCATGCAGACTTTGTTACGTTCACTTGCAGAGTTACTAAGCTAGGTGTGCACGATGGCTCATGTGTACGGACGTGTGTTTTCGCCAAGATCCTGGATTAGATAATCGAAGCATGTGGGCTGAATAATGAGAATCAGGTGATCAGTTAACTTAGTGAGAGCGTTCTTTCTCTGACATACCCACGTGGTCGATTGTGTGTTGTCATGTCAAGGAAGTTTCCTACTCAGTAGAAAAAACATTCCGTTTACCAGACACCTGTAGGAAGAGGTTGAGTGCTGGTGGCTTAGTTTGAAACAATTTTCTTAGGTTTGTGGTGGAAGTGCAAGTGAACTTTGTTTACTGGCAGATTTCAAACTTGGCGCTGGTTCCTAGGAGGAGGAGGTGGCGTTCTGGTCCTCGAAAAGTAGTTGATAATAGGGAGTTGAACACGTTTGCATACGTATATGAAATTATAAATGGAATTATTTAATATAGCGCGGTGGTGAGAGTGAATTAGCGAGCATTCTCGCGACGAGAAAACGCACTGTTATATGGTCATGGTGGATTCCACAGTCGGTCAAACTCTGGCGCAAAACGTATCCTTTGTAAGGCACGCGATCGACAGGAAACATCGTATCCGGTGTTAAGTGCTCGCAGGTGTGGCCGACCATTTGTGGCGGGGCCCTGAGGCGCCACAGCCTACCTGTTGTGCTGGCCGTGGGGGTGTGCTTGACGTCAGCGGGCCAGGGAGTGGGCTCAGCCGGCCGCACGTACGTCAGCTACGCTCTGGAGTTTCGCTTTGTGGGCATGGAGAAGTCAGTTGGGACACACCTGCATGACTGCAATGTCTGAAATAAAGAGTCAATTTCCAGGTATTACACAGAAGGCTATCTCCGTCGCGTGTATGGAGGGTGTGTGACGTAAGCAGGGCGGCGGCGCAGCGATTGTAGAGAGCGAGTCAATTAGCGGGCGTTCTAGTGTGGTTCAAAGGTGCTGTTATACAGGGTGTTATAAAAAGGTATTGCCAAACTTTCAGGAAACATTCCTCACACACAAATAAAGAAAAGATATTATGTGGACATGTGTCCGGAAGGGCTTAATTTCCATGTTAGAGCTCATTTTAATTTCGTCAGTATGTACTGTACTTCCTCGATTCACCGCCATGATTGCATACGGATACTCTACCTGGGCTGCTATAACATGTGCCTTTACAAGTACGACACAACATATGGTTCATGCACGATGGAGCTCCTGCACATTTCAGTCGAAGTGTTTATACGCTTCTCAACAACAGATTCGGTGACCGATGGGTCGGTAGAGGTGGACCAATTCCATGGCCTCCACGCTCTCCTGACCTCAACCCTCTTTCATTTATAGGGGCATTTGAAAGCTCTTGTCTATGCAACGCTGGTACCAAATGTAGAGACTTCTCGTGCTCGTATTGTGGACGGCTGTGATACAATACGCCATTCTCCAGGGTTGCATCAGTGCATCAGGGATTCCATGTGACAGAGGGTGGAAGCATGTATCCTCGCTAATGGAGGACATTTTGAACATTTCCTGTAACAAAGTGTTTGAAGTCACGCTGGTACGTTCTGTTGCTGTGTGTTTCCATTCCATGATTAATGTGATTTGAAGAGAAGTAATAAAATGAGCTCTAACATGGAAAGTAAGCGTTTTCAGACACATGTCCACATAACATATTTTCTTTCTTTGTGTGTGAGGAATGTTTCCTGAAAGTTTAGCTGTACCTTTTTGTAACACCCTGTATAGTCATGGCGGATTCCACTGTTGAGCAAACTTTGCCACCAAAAGTATAGCACTGCGTTCTCGCTCGCACAGGGACACATGGCGAACAGCTGTGTGAGGTCGGCATCGACAGGTTTGAATGTGGTACCGGAAGTGTTGCAGGGAAATGGCTGACCGTTGTGTGATTCAGCTCAGTTTTCGACACAATATCGTGTTGGAATTTGAATTTGGCACAATTTTCTAGTGGAGGTAGGCCTATAATAATAAATGATAATGAACGATAATGAATGATAATGAATCTTAATGAATGATAATCAATAATAATAATAAAGACAAGTACGGTTTTTGCATGCATTATCCTTTTGAAATTGAACTTCCCGCAATTTTTTCTTCTGGACGCTTAGGTTAGTGGACGTAGCACAATTGGACTATTTTCCCGCCAAAATTCAAACTTCCCGCCATTTTTTCTTGAGTTTAGGTTAGTGGACATAGCACAATTGACCTATTTTCCCGCCAATAGCCGCTATGTTGGATGACGTCATGCGATGTTGCCAAGTCTACATGCCGCCATCTTGTATGTCGTCATCGCCGCCATCTTGAATAAATTTGGCAACAACGGAGAGTGGAGTGACAAGCCCCTTGTCCCCCTACTTAGACGCTCGTATTATGTTCATTTGATTACCCTGTTAAACAGTAGCGAACGCCTTTCGTAACTCAAGATACACGGTAGTTATCTGGGTACCTGTATTTACTGCTTTCTGCGTCTTGTCGCCGAAGAGAGTGAGGTGGGTTTCGCATGATCGTTGTTCTCGAAATCCATCTTGCTTACTACAGAGGAGGTTTTGAGTCTTTACAAATGTGATAATACTTGACAATAAAACACGTTACTAAATTCTACAGGAGACTGATTTCAGAGAGATACGGCGATAGTTTTGTGCGTCTGTTCGACGACTCATCTTAAAGACGGGAGTGACCTGTACTTTTGTCCAGTCATTAGGAACGCTTCGCTCCTCTAGAGACGTACGGCACACTGCCGCTAGAAGATGCACAAGTTCTTCCACAAACTCTGTGGAGAAGGGAGTTGACATCCTGACAGGTTCAGTGGCCTTTTCTCTGTTGAGCGATTTCGGTTTACTTTGTTGCTTACTTCGGTATCTGTCATTTTGTCGTTAGTGTGAGGATTTTAAGGAGGCTCTACAATGTGACTTTCGTCTGTAAAACAGTTAGGGAAAAATGCGTTTAGTATTTCGGCAGTTTCTGTGTCATTCTCGCCAGTGGTCCTTCCGCAGTGGTAACAACGGTTCCCGTCATATCACCGATGTTAAGCGCTGCAGGGCAGGATGGGTGACCATCCGGTGTGCTGAGCGCTGTTGGCAAGTGAGGTACACTCAGCCCTTGTGAGCCAAACTGAGGATCGAGAAGTAGAGGCTCCGGTCTCGTAAACTGACATACGGTTGGAAGAACGATGTGCTGACCAGATGCCCCTCCATATCCGTATCCAGTGACACCTGTGGGGTGAGGATGACGCGGCGGACGGTCGGTGCCGTTACGCAGCAGGTTCAAATCCTGTCTCGGGCATGGATGTGTGTGATGTCCTTGGCTTTGTTAGGTTTAAGTACTTCTAAGTTCTAAGGGACTGATGACCTCAGATTTCAAGACCCATAGTGCTCATAGCCATTTGAACCATTTTTTTCCTAGGGGTGACACACCTTCCACTCTCGACCGGCCCTGATCTGCTTACAAAGGAAACCTTTCCACAGACAAAACCCGGGAACCATCTCTCCTCCTGACTGATCAGTTGACTTAAGTAACTGGTTACGGAGAGGACCCCAAATCGGATCCTGGGACAGTTTGGTACTAAGACCGCAGAAGAGCCTGGGCGTTTCGGAGAAAATAGCGTTCAACAGGAGGTTCAAATCAGCATTACTTCCCCCTTCCTCCGGCTCTTCCGCAAACATGCGACTAAGCGTATCGGCGACATAAATATCAGTTGACTTAAGTGATCCACTTGAAAACGAGAGGCTGATATACATACCGCCCAGTGAGCAATACATCTGATCTTGTGGGGCCTGGCCAAGACTCAGCTCAGAGCCTGGTTGTCCAGGCGTCTCTCTCCTCGTTGTTCTTGGAGGAGAATGGCAGCACTTCCAGCATGGGAGGCGCCCGTTTGAATAACAAAGGTACTGCTGAAATCGGGAAGGGCCAGTACTGGAGGATTAGCAATGGCTGCATTGAGACCCTGAAAGGCCTCCTGCTGATCGTGTCCCCAGACAAACTGCCGATGCTTCTTACGCAATTCATTAAGAGGAGTCGCTATTTGATCAAAATTTGGAATGAACTTCCTAAAAAGATTTGCCATTCCCACAAAGCGGACAATACCATGCTTATCTCGCGGGGGAGGAAATTCCCTAAGAGTCTTGGTCCCTGATTCGACAGTAAGACCCACCGAGCGCAACCTAGCAAAAACCTTGTCCAAATGGTCCAGATGATCGGAGAAGGAACGACTGAAAATAACCATGTCATCGAGGTAATTGTAAACAAAGACAAATTTAGGGTCACCAAACACCACTGTGGCCAGACCGCACAGAACGTGGTTATATTCAAACAGGTTCCAGTCTCTACAAAAGACGGTGATCGACTTTGATGTCTCCGCAGGAGTAATCTGGTAATAAGCCTGGTTTAGATCCAGAACATTAAACACCGTAGCCCCAAGAAACCATTTGAAGCAATTATGGAGATCAGATAAGGGGACATATTTTATGATCACTTTCTTATTCAGGGCCTGATAATCTACCATAGTTTCAAAATCGCCTCCCTTTCCTCCTGTGGACGAGAAATACGGGGAGGCATAAGGAGACGTGGACCACCTAATGACTCCGTCCTGCAGCATCTGATCAATCTTAGCGTGCAATAGCTTCATCTTCGGAGGAGAGAGCCTGTATGGAGCGTGAGGCAGTGCAGTGTTATCAGTTAACTGGATGTTGTACTCCACCAGATGCGTAACCCCCAACTTATCCGACAGAACGTCAGGATAGCGGTTAAGTACCTAACTTGCCTAGCTTGTTCAGAACTGTGATGAGTCACATCAACCTGTATCCCTTCCTCAATAACAGCGTTAATGCCACCCGAACGCCTGTAGGAGCAGAAAGCAATGTTCTTGTCAGAACTTGAAATAGAAAGTCCCTCCCACGAAGTCGAAAAAGAGACTGGTACACTCCATAAAATCGCATCCAAGAATCAAGGTAGCATCCAAACTCTTAGCTATAATCAGAGAAACTGGCCATGAAAAGCCCTGTAGCGAGATTCTACCCCACACATTTCATAGCAGAAGTAACCAAATGCCCATTACTGGGCCGACTTCTCTGCTCAACAGGATGTGGGGCAGACAATCTACATAAATGGTGAAATTCAAGATACCACTGTTGGTCAATCAGGGAGGGGAAGGCAAAGGCAAAGGCAAAGGGGGGAAGGTGGGAAAGGGGGAAAGGGGGAAAGGGGGTAGGGGGAAAGGGGGAAAGGGGTTAGGGGGTAGGGGGGGTAGGGGTGTAGGGGGGTAGCAGGGTAGGGGGTAGGGGGTAGGGAGGTAGGGGATAGGGGGGTAGGAGGGTAGGGGATAGGGGGGTAGGAGGTAGGGGGTATGGGGATAGGGGGTATGGGGGTAGGGGGAAGGAGGGAATGGGGAATGGGGAATGGGGAAGGGGGAAGGGGGGAAGGAGGGAAGGGGGAAGGGGTGAAGAGGGGAAGGGGGAAGGGGGGAAGGGGAAGGGAAAGGGGGAGGTGGAGGTGGGAGGAGTGGGAGTGGGGAATGGGGACTGAGGAAGGATCAATGGCGATCTCTGGTGGCAGTGGTTCTGTGAACTAGGTCATTTGGTCTCCAACACCCAAAATGAACACACAAACTTTGATCTTCCCTCCAATGATTTGAATTTGTTTTGAAATTAGATGCAAATGCATAAAATTGTTTACTTGATCAATTTGAGTCGCTATAGATTGAGCACTAGGGCATTTGTCAGCCATGGGGTAATCGCAGGCGCCAATGATTCTCTTTAGTCAGGGCAGCAATCCGGTTGTTTTGGAATGTGTGTTTTCTCTTTGGTTTTCGCCTCCTGGCCGCTGTTTAAGAGCGGCGCTTCCGTTGTTGTGAGTCTTGGCTTTCCGCGCCGGGGCGCTAGAGGTTGTTCTTGCCCGTGGTAGGGGCGCAGGTTGTGTTGTGGAGTCTTGCAGTGACCATTACGAGGAGTGATGGTTGCTCGATTTGAGAAGTGTGTCGGCGCCGGACTGGTGGAGCGGGCCTCTAATGTACTAGCAAGTATGTATATAGTACGACTTGATGCTGGATGCCTACGTACGCTATGTGGAGTCTCGTCGCTTGCTGCTACTGTGGACAGCCATTATTTTCTTTGAAGTGGCATTGGTGATCAATCTGACCAGCCGGAAACAGTGTTTGACTGTGATTATCCCCGCTGAGGCGGAAATAAGGAATTCACTCTTGGTTCCGGTAGATGTGTTCATAGTATAAAACACTGCCCAGTGATGAGAGTACTAAGCGTGCGTAGTGTGAAGCCTTCGTGAGTCATTCTAGCACAGTGTGCTGGCCATGTTTTGTATTAAGAGACTGGGTTTCTAATGTACTTAAGTATCTAGTGATTTATACTGCGGTCTCCGTTTGAAGGGGCCGTGGTCTTCGTTCTCATATTATAGTTCTAATATTCTTGGTTTGGCAGACTGTTGACTAGGCTATATTCTCTCATCAGGTAGAAAATCTTTTTTCATCTGCTACGTGCTGCATTACCGGACTAGAATATGAAACTCAGTTTTGGATCACGACAGGGTGCTAAGCTACCTATGTCACAGAATCCCTCCTTACTTAAGCCGTCGGCAGACGGACCGTGCTGTCGAACGTTAACGTTGAGCGTGCCAAGTTCAACGTGCAGCTGAACGCTCGGAAAAGATGCGACTTGCGCATACGGAACGTTGGCCTCAACGTGGTATACGCGATCGCAACGCACTCCAGCGGCAGTTGAGGGATGTTTCTAGCTCGTAAATCACAGTTTAATCAATGGGCCCGCGTAAAATTCCCACGTTAGCTCTATTAAAGCGTACATTTCCTCCATCGTCCACTTAAAGGAAAGTACCATGTCCAGTCAGTAAGGACACAGGCTTATAAAAGTTCCATTACAAACAGTGCGGTACAGATTTGGAAACTTCTCCGCATAAGAATAATACATAATGATTATTATTTCATCATACCCACATTTTAGTAAAACCCCAAGGTCAGTCTTACTTGATCACTGTTCCTATCCAGAAGGTGAATCTATGCAACACGTGAATTACGAATCGTAAAAGAAAAAGGAGCAAAATATCTTTATATAAGTAGCGCAAGCTGTCTAGTAGATTAAGCCAATTGAAAAAAGTCACTCCTCAAAAAATGGTCAATTTATATTTACATAACATCAAATATTATAGTATATACTTATATTAAACTAATAATAATGTATCAGAACCTAATAAAAACGTGAATGATAGGAAAAAAAATTTCGAGGTGTCACGACGCGAACCACCGCCCTGACATACAACGAGGTTGGAGATGGGGATTCTACTCATTACGCTAAGCCAACAACACTACTCTTTTTCTAAATCATGTTATGTTACTACTTGCTCAAAACCTTAATCGAAGATATGTTACAAATAGTAATTTCATTATAACAAATTGTACCAAGAACAATGCGTTTTGAGTGATCTTCAGTGTGTCGCTGCTTTCAAATAGCCTACACTCATAATATGCAAGTTACAATAATTCTTTTTCCTCGAATATGATGTTTCTCATCATTTTATTGGAACGAATCACACAGTTAACAAAGCGTTTTCCAGTTATTCTCAATCTGCTGGTGCTCAGAAACGGCATATATACATATAGGCTTGAAATTAATTCCAATATGGCGCCTCACAACTCTGTACTAAAGAGAGAATGCCTGTGTGTGACGTGGGTGGCGTTGTGTCATCTCATTGGTCAACGCTCAGACGCACGCTCAGAATATCTGACATGCCAGAAATTGCTCTGCACGTTCGGAAAGACTCCCGAACGTGCCATTCCACGCTATGACGTCAGAAACTCGGCACGCTCAACGCTCAACGTTCGGATGCACGGTCCGTGTGCCGACGGCTTTACGAACTCTCTCAAAGTAAACAAATGTCTTCTTCCATAGAAGTCTGTCAAGGTCATAGCACATAAAAGTTGTTAATTTCCGGCTTATACTACTTATCAATTTAGAAATTCTATAGTATAGGAAACTTTATTACGATGATCATCTACGCGCTACGGTCTGGAACCGCGCGACCGCTACGGTCGCAGGTTCGAATCCTGCCTCGGGCATTGATGTGTGTGATGTGCTTACGTTAGTTAGGTTTAAGTAGTTCTAAGTCCTAGGGGACTGATGACCTTAGAAGTTAAGTCCCATAGTGCTCAGAGCCATTTGAATGTTTGATGATCATCTCTCCCTGTGTAGGTGGGAGATCAAAATTCCGTTAAAAGATCTCGCCACAATGAAAAGAAAACGGCTGATCACCGCTCCAACCCTTGACTAATATCTGTAGTACTCTCATTTTCGCTTCCATGCGCCAAGCGGCACGTCACTGATAAATTTTTAATTAAATTCATCATGAGAGCCCCTTTGTATGGTGAATACTTTTTTCCTGCAGTCGGGCTACACTCGCCAGGTAATCGTTATTGACGCTTCTGTGACAAATCTTCCCAAAGACTAGGTAGTCACTTCTTCTCATATCGAAAGGGGGGGAGGGTAGTAGCTGAAGATATCCAACGCTAACTGAATTCTGTCTCTCGGTTACCTTCTGATGCTGATGGAAGTAACTGACTTAGAATTCCGGTAAGCTGCTCCTGAACTAATCAGATGCAACCAGTCGGTTAGTAGGATGTTTCACTCTGTTGTGCATCCCCACGACGCCTCGGCCACCAGACTACAGCTGCCATTAGGTCGTGAACCTCCGCCCTTGCGTCAGGGCTGAATCGTTCCTTGCCGACAACAGACTTAAAAGAGGTGCCTTGCCCATTAAAAGGGATTGGGAAAGGCAGGGCTTCCGCTTTCACCACATAACGTGGAGTTGGCTCACAACTGCCCTATCCGTGTGAGTTTCCCTGACGACTGGGCTTTAATTTCATACAGATCACCACATACAAGAGTCGTCGGTGCATCAGGTGCAAGGATCGACTGTCTGACTGAATAAAAAATACCCACCACGATCAAGCAAAAACTACTCATTGGATTTACAGTCAATTTTATCATCTTAAGAGGAGCATTTTTAGTAGGGGGCCTTGCAATGCTAGCATTTCCTTGATGATGATGATGATGATGATGTTTGGTTTGTGGGGCGCTCAACTGCGTGGTTATCAGCGCCCATACAATTACCCAATCTTTGCTCAGTCCAATTTCGCCACTTTCCTGGATGATGATGAAATGATGAGGATAACACAAACACCCAGTCATCTCGAAGCAGGTGAAAATACCTGACCCCGCCGGGAATCGAACCCGGGACCCCGTGCTCGGGAAGCGAGAACGCTACCGCGAGACCACGAGCGGCGGACAGCATTTCCTTGATATCTCTATAAATGGAGGTAACACTTTTCATTGAAAGTCGCATTAAAAGTACCACAATTTATTATAAATCCAAATTACACTTGTACAAACGAAACATACACTCCTGGAAATTGAAATAAGAACACCGTGAATTCATTGTCCCAGGAAGGAGAAACTTTATTGACACATTCCTGGGGTCAGATACATCACATGATCACACTGACAGAACCACAGGCACATAGACACACGCAACAGAGCATGCACAATGTCGGCACTAGTACAGCGTATATCCGCCTTTCGCAGCAATGCAGGCTGCTATTCTCCCATGGAGACGATCGTAGAGATGCTGGATGTAGTCCTGTGGAACGGCTTGCCATGCCATTTCCACCTGGCACCTCAGTTGGGCCAGCGTTCGTGCTGGACGTGCAGACCGCGTGAGACGACGCTTCATCCAGTCCCAAACATGCTCAATGGGGGACAGATCCGGAGATCTTGCTGGCCAGGGTAGTTGACTTACACCTTCTAGAGCACGTTGGGTGGCACAGGATACATGCGGACGTGCATTGTCCTGTTGGAACAGCAAGTTCCCTTGCCGGTCTAGGAATGGTAGAACGATGGGTTCGATGACGGTTTGGATGTACCGTGCACTATTCAGTGTCCCCTCGACGATCACCAGTGGTGTACGGCCAGTGTAGGAGATCGCTCCCCACACCATGATGCCGGGTGTTGGCCCTGTGTGCCTCGGTCGTATGCAGTCCTGATTGTGGCGCCCACCTGCACGGCTCCAAACACGCATACGACCATCATTGGCACCAAGGCAGAAGCGACTCTCATCGCTGAAGACGACACGTCTCCATTCGTCCCTCCATTCACGCCTGTCGCGACAACCACTGGAGGCGGGCTGCACGATGTTGGGGCGTGAGCGGAAGACGGCCTAACGGTGTGCGGGACCGTAGCCCAGCTTCATGGAGACGGTTGCGAATGGTCCTCGCCGATACCCCAGGAGCAACAGTGTCCCTAATTTGCTGGGAAGTGGCGGTGCGGTCCCCTACGGCACTGCGTAGGATCCTACGGTCTTGGCGTGCATCCGTGCGTCGCTGCGGTCCGGTCCCAGGTCGACGGGCACGTGCACCTTCCGCCGACCACTGGCGACAACATCGATGTACTGTGGAGACCTCACGCCCCACGTGTTGAGCAATTCGGCGGTACGTCCACGCGGCCTCCCGCATGTCCACTATACGCCCTCGCTCAAAGTCCGTCAACTGCACATACGGTTCACGTCCACGCTGTCGCGGCATGCTACCAGTGTTAAAGACTGCGATTGAGCTCCGTATGCCACGGCAAACTGGCTGACACTGACGGCGGCGGTGCACAGATGCTGCGCAGCTAGCGCCATTCGACGGCCAACACCGCGGTTCCTGGTGTGTCCGCTGTGCCGTGCGTGTGATCATTGCTTGTACAGCCCTCTCGCAGTGTCCGGAGCAAGTATGGTGGGTCTGACACACCGGTGTCAATGTGTTCTTTTTTCCATTTCCAGGAGTGTAATTATTCAGTATACATATCTTGTTACCTATGGACGTTAATACAAGACTGAGGGCGTAGGGGAATATGGACTAAATTCAGCAGTCACCCACAATACTAGGGTTCCAAATGCACAAGGAAAGGTGGGAGCTGACCATTCAGAAAGTACGAGACTGAGAGTCCCACGTATGTTTTGCATACTGCAACCGACCAAGCTCTGACGCCAAGTCCAAAAACAAAATAGCAAAATGAGGACGAAATAAAAGCAACGAGGCGCAAATCCTTCCGAAATTAAAGGTCACCTAACACTTTAATATGTATTCGTGACTCAATCCAGTTCTGGAACTAGCAAGAGCACGCTTGCAACCGTCCTCTCCTGGATCTCGCCACCGGCTCCTCACGACTGGTAACCGCCTACCGGCCGTCGCTCCAGCGGAACCGGTCCTTGTGTGGGTGGGAATTGGCGCATGTTTTGCCGGCTAATCAGGGGGTACGAACTTGCGGCCGAACTAGCTGCCGTTCAAGTAGAAATTCCTGACTTCGCAGAATGGCTCGTGATTGGATAACATTTAGTCAGGCCGGCCTCTTTACAGAGCCAAACGTGCAGGAGAAACTGAGTTTTAGGTTGGTACTACTACTTAGAAGAATAAGAAGAAGGACTACTTTGGCTTCTCCAGGTCGTTCAGTCTACCGGCCCGTTCTTCCGAGCTAAATGGTCAGCGCGGGAAAAGGAAAGCCAACATGGCTAGCTGATGGAGACTGCTGAATATGGAAATAAAATAAAAGTACCCTTCTCCAATCCTCTCCCCAGTTTCATTATGCTGTCATACTGAAAAAATCAACAGAATAGCAGGCATGTCATTGTCGTACTAAATATGACCCCAATATCGTAAATCGTAAATAAGCGAAAGAAGGGTAAGGTAGATGTACGTTTTTCACACTGCTCGCCGTGCCAGACAGCTGTTAATTATTCCAGACTAGCAACAATCGTCCTGTTCTTCTCAGAAGCACTGGGCGCTTAAATGTCGCTGGGTAAATTCCAGCATGTTGACCAATATAGCCCGCATCTCGTGGTCGTGCGGTAGTGTTCTCGCTTCCCACGCCCGGGTTCCCGGGTTCGATTCCCGGCGGGGTCAGGGATTTTCTCTGCCTCGTGATGGCTGGGTGTTGTGTGCTGTCCTTAGGTTAGTTAGGTTTAAGTAGTTCTAAGTTCTAGGGGACTGATGACCATAGATGTTAATTCCCATAGTGCTCAGAGCCATTTGAGCCATTTTTTGACCAATATACTGCCCCTCACCCTTCTGCAAACCGAAACCGTTCTGGGATTTGTTTTCGAAATATCCCAGAAAGGCTGATGCAGTGAGCAATAAAAAACTACCTGTCCGCCAATTCCCAAACTTGTAAGAGTCTGCAGACATAGGCTTCCCTCATGCCTATTGACTCCAAACAAATTAGTGGGCGGATGTTTTGAGAAATCAAATGGGAATCCCTGGAGGGAAGGTGATGATCTTTTCGAGGAACGCTATTGAGAGCTGACAGTTGAAGCTGACTGCAGTAGGATTCTACTGAAGTCAACGTACGCTGCGCATAACGACCGCGACGATAGGACATGAGAAATCAGCGCTCATAGGGACGTATATACGTAGTCTTTTCGTGTCACTCTATCTGCGAGTGGAATGGGAAAGGGAGGACTAGTAGTGGTATATGATACCTCACCGTCATACACCGTACGATGGATTGCGAAGTAAGCATATAGATGTACATATTAATCGAGATATCGATCGTGCGGGGTGCAGCCAGCTGCAGATTGTTGCACATGTCGGCACCAACGATGCCAGTAGTCGGGTTTCCAAGGAAATCCTTGGGTCCTTTCGTCGGCTGGCTAAATTAGCGATAGCGGCCTCCATCTCTCGAGGAAGACAAGCTGAAGATTTCTAGCATCGAACCAAGGGTGGACTGGGGTCTTCTGGTTTGGAGTCAAGTGGAGAATCTAAAGCAGAGGCTACGTCGCCTGTGATGTGGATTGCAGATTCCTCGACCTACGCTATGAGGTGGAAGGTTGTAGGACGCCCCTCGATAGATCAGGGGACCACAACACGCAGGAAACAGCTACATGGGTAGCACAGTAGTTGTGGCGTGCACGTGGTGTTCTATAGATTAGGTTCTTCCCACGGGAAACAAATCGTTGGCCTGAAAAATTGCATATTCATAATACTGATGTGGTTGTGCCAACTGTAAAAATTGTTAGTTCGCCTAAACAGGCCATTCCAAAGGATTGAAATACGCCAAATTTCATGTTAGTAAATCGTCGAAGTGTCAACGTACCAGAACGTTTCAGGGGAAGTCTTCAGTACATAGGAAATAAATATCCAAATTATCCATTAGTTATAGGTGGAGACTAATCTGGCGTCCATTGACTGGGAAAATTACACGTTTATCACAGGGGGCAGAAACAAAGACTCGTGTGAAGTTATTACAGGAGCGCTCTCAACATACAACCTTGAGCAATTGGTTAGAAAACCAACACGAGATGGGAACATATTAGATATCTTGGTGACAAACAGACCTGGTCTTTTTGAGGAAGTTAATCTAGAAGAAGGTATTAGGAATCATAATGTCGTTGTGGCTTCTGTGTCAGTGGAAGCTGCAAAAAACCAAAGAAACAGCATACAGTTTTCTTGTTTTGGAAATCAAATAAAAGTGTCATTAATGAATATCTTCATAGCCAGCTCCAAGCAACCATCGCATCTTTGGTCGGAATTTAAAGGTATTGTCCACCACGTGCTAGCAAAAGGCTACACCTTGGTTCAACAAAGTTATTAGGAAGCTGCTGAGAAAGCAGAGAATTTTACACAGTCGTTTCAAACGTAGTCACTGCCCCGCTGAAAAACAGAAATTATGCGAAATGAAAGCAGCTGCCAAAAGGTCAATGAGAGATTGTTTTACCGAATTTGAAAGAAATATTTTATCTGCAGATTCTAAAAATAACCCCAAAAAGTTTTGGTGGTTTGTAAAATCAATGAACGCTACAAATAATTCAGTACCTTCTCTTTCTGACAGCACGGATGACGATAAACAGAAGGCCGAAATTCTAAACCTAGCTTTCAAAAACTCGTTTACGGAAGAGAACTGCAGCACCATTCCCCCTTTCAAGTATTGAATAAACGCAAGGATGGCTGACATAGTGTTTAGTATATATGGGATTGTAAAACAATTAAGGTCCCTAGACGCCAGGAAGGCATCTGGCCCAGACGGTATCCCCGTAAGATTATATGTTGACTATGCTACAAATATAGTGCCATTCTTATCCATCACCTATCAGAGATCATTCGGACAGCGGAAAGTTCCACGGGACTGGAAGAAGGACCAGTCATAACAATCTATAAAAACGGTAGAAAATCGGATGCACATAACTACCGGCCAATTTCACTGACATCGATTTGTTGTAGAATCATGGAACATGTTTTTTGTTCAGACATAATGACCTTTCTAGACTCTGAGGAGCTCATCTGCAGAAACCAGCACGGTTTTAGGAAACAGCGGTCATGCGCGAGTCATGCGAGACACAGCTGGCCCTCTTTGTGCATGATATACAACAGGCTCTAGATACCGGCTCACAGGTTGATGCCATATTCCTCGACTTTCGAAAGGCGTTCGACTCAGTTTCACACTGTCGCTTGCTCCAAAAAGTGCTCGCTTACGGTCTATCCGACGACGTGTGCGTTTGGATAGAATGTTTTATAACTGACAGAGAGCAATATGTCGTCCTAAATGGGGAGAGTTCAACAGAAACAAGCGTAACATCAGCTGTGCCCCAGGGCAGCGTAATAGGTCTGCTGCTTTTTACGATTTACATAAACGATCTGGTTGATGGTATTGCCAGTGGCATTAGACTGTCTTCCGATGATGCTGTAGTCTACAGGAAAGTAGTATTACACGAATGTTGTGAAAAAATCAATGAGAATTTGCAGAAAATAAATGCGTGGTGTAATGTCTGGCAGTCACGTCTCAATATTAGTAAGTGTAACCTACTGCGTATAACAAGGCTAAAATCCCCATTAATGTACGAGTCCAAAATAAATGCCCAGTCTTTAGGAGCGCTAACATCTGTCAAACATCTGGGTGTGACTGTTCGAAATGATCTCAAATGAAACGATCAGATTACACAAGTAACGGGTAAGGCGAACTCTGGATTGCGGTTTATTGGTAGAATCCTGAAGTGATGCAGTTATTCAACAAAGGAAATTGCTTACAATACTTTTGTAGTCTTATTGTTCGTCTGTATGGGACCCTAACCAGTTGGGTCTGATTCAAGGGATTGAGACGGTCCAAAGAAGAGCGGCAAGATTCGCTAGAGCGTTACAGATCTCATAGAAAGTTCGAAGTGGGACACACTTGCAGATAGACCACGCGCTAAACGGAAGGGGCTGCTCACTAAATTACAAAATCCGATCTTCGCCGAGGACGTAGTGCATATATTATTATCATCAACTTTCAAATCGCGCAATGGTCATCATTCAAAGATAAGGGAAATTAGAACTCGTACCGAAGCGTTCAGACGGTTGTTTTACATTCGCGCTGCGGCCGAGCGATTCTATGCGCTTCAGTTCGGAAGCGCACTGCTGCAACGGTCGCATGTTCGAATCCTGCCTCGGGCATGGATGTGTGTGATGTCCTTAGGTTAGTGAGGTTTAAGTAGTTCTAAGTCTAGGGGATTGATGACCACAGATGTTAAGTCCCATAGTGCTTAAAGCCATTTGAACCACTTTTTTCAACAATTCTCAGCTAGTGACAATCTGTGATAAATATTCTTAATTTTAGCATGGCATAACTGGAGGAAAAGTTGCAAGATTTCAAACTGTGTGCAAATTAACCTTCAGCGACCTTACCTATAAATATTTGAAGTATATCGCTAGATATTGTTTGGTCTAGAGAAGCCTACTTTGATGTGTCAGCTTCCTTCAAAAGCGCATTTAAGTTTATTTAAATGCATTCCCATGACACACACACACACACACACACACACACACACACACACACACACACAAACAGAATACGCAAAGTGATAAGTCAATGTTATGGGTTCAGTTTCACTGCAGGAACAGTTCCAAAATACTTATGGAATTTGCTATGTTTCTCACACCAGCTCCAGATTACTAGAGAAAACAACCATCAAAGAGTGCGGTTTTAACTACTTGCCTCGTTAATTCATACAATATAGTAAGGCCATTGATTCCATAAGCCCAGTTCCAAAATACGAATAGCCATCTGGATAAGATCGATCAGGTTTAATGGGACACACTCATAAATCATTGTTTCGAAACACGTGTATGAGTTGGCAACAATGCGCCAGTCATTCAAGAAGCACACAAACCCATTCGAAAACTCCCTCTGAGTAATTTCACAGTTTCTTTTTCTAAGAGAACTACCTAAGCATTGCAAGTGGTGTCTTTAATGCCTGTCTGCTTAAAGCGCTCGACATCTCATCCCGTTGTTTGCACAGTTCTAATTAAAATGGTCCTCAGTCTTGCAGTGTTCCCTGTTAAGGGATTATTGGCCGTTATTAAAAAACTTGAAGACGCTGTATCCCCTGTTCTCATTCCGCAGCCTCGTTACGCTGTGAAGAAATTTTGTAACTTCCTCACAATCCTTTGCTGCTATTCTGAGCTCTGCTATTTTCGTACAAAGACAAATTTCTTTAAAATGTGTGAAGGCCTATAACTTCCAGGCTAAGACGTAAACTCACCGACAAACAGACACGCACGTGCCTGCAGACACACTTACTCTCTGTTTCTCTCTCTCTCTCTCTCTCTATCTATCTATCTATCTCCCTCACATATACACTCATAAACATACACGCAAATACACACACACACACACACACACACACACACACAACATGAGGATGTCATAAAACATTAGTGCTCGATCGTTATTCATTATTCTTCTACCAACCTGAGGTAGAAGACAGCGACAATTAACGAGCGGCTTAACACTTGTTGCATTAACATTTTTGTTTCGTAAGTATGTTTTAAAAATCTCCTCTGTGTTAAGCCATTTTTCTTCATAGTTCTGTACCGTAGAGCACACAGCAGAAAAACACATTTTACAGTTTACTTTTTTCTTCGTGATAGCAACTGTCGTTCCCATCAATATATTACTGTCCATCTGAACAGTTACGTGTGTTTCAAAATGAGCCAAACTTCGGGATACTGCTCTGAAAGACGTATAAACACTTTTACAGATGATGCAGTAATTTGAATAGAATTCCACATAATTGATTAGCACGTGAGCAGACAATTTCTTTGGGTTACCAACGCTGGTATCTGTGGACTTAAACGAGTTGCTCTTTTAACGTCGTTGACGTTTGAAATGTATGAGAGCTATACCGATACAACAAGGAAATAAAATAAGAACAGGGATAATGTAGGAGAAATGAAGGACACCTAGTTTAGCAGAGAAGCAGATAGCATGCCATAAACTACTTGGAAGATAGAAAGGTCCATCCTATAAAGCATTTTATTATGTACATTTTGTACTTTTACTTGAAATGAACGGCTCCGGAGGATACCCAGCTCAGCCGAAGACGTCAGTGCATCTACAGAAATGGGAAACATACTGGCATGTGAAACTTCGTGGCAGATTAAAACTATGTGCCCGACCGAGACTCGAACTCGGGGAAGTTTCATATCAGCGCACACTCCGCTGCAGAGTGAAAATCTCATTCTGGAAACATCCCCCAGGCTGTGGCTAAGCCATGTCTCCGCTATATCCTTTCTTTCAGGAGTGCTAGTTCTGCAAGGTACGCAGGAGAGCTTCTGTAAAGTTTGGAAGGTAGGAGACGAGATACTGGCAGAAGTAAAGCTGTGAGTACCGGGCGTGAGTCGTGCTTCGGTAGCTCAGATGGTAGAGCACTTGCCCGCGAAAGGCAAAGGTCCCGAGTTCGAGTCTCGGTCGGGCACACAGTTTTAATCTGCCAGAAAGTTTCATATCAGCGCACACTCCGCTGCAGAGTGAAAATCTCATTCTGGATACTGGCATGTGCACAGTATTGTGTATTGTGTTCACAGTAATGTGTACCTCATAACGTGGCGATATTTATCGAAAATCATTTTATATCGTATCGACAGCGTTGCCTCGTTGCCACCACTTTAGCGAGGTCCCCCCCCCCCCAACCCCCCGGAAACCTCCCTCGGGCATGGCTGTGTGTGTTGTTCTTAGCGTAAGTTAGTTTCAGTTACATTAAGTAGTGTGTAAGCTTAGAGACCGATGACCTCAGCAGTTTCGTCCCATAAGACCTTACCACAAATTTCCAATTTTTTTCCATCAGTTTAGATAATTATTCACCATTATTAGACAAAAGAAAATCTTCAATTACATTTTCTTTTTGGGCACATAAACACACAATTAGATCAGAAGTATTTGGACATTCCTGTGCAATGCGGAACCTTCCAGTGCAGTGTAAAAGGCGGCGGGGAGTGTCGTGTTATCAGTACAGAAGAAGTAATAGCACAATGGCTCCTTCCAGTGAACTGTGGGACTGCGAACGTCTATTAGTCATTGGATGTCACCTGAGAAAGAATTTCATCTGTTCTAAAGTTGCTTCAGTCGACTGATCGTATTGTAATTGTGAAATGCAAACGCAAAGCACCAACCACAACTCAACGAAAATCGGGCAGATCTATGTACTGGTGGTCAGGGACCGTCGGGCATTCCTGTGGAAGATTGAAAAATCGCATGAAATCAGCGAAAGGAATCACTCACCACAATGACTATCAGTAATGAGTAGAATCGGCTGCAATGATCTAGCAGATCATTATAAGCCACAAATTTCTGTAGCTAATGGTAAGCAACACTTGAAGTGGCGTAAATAGCGAAGCCGCAGAACGGTGGACTACTGGAAACGAATGATTTGATGTGATGAATCACACTACTATAGTAGGGCAAACCAGGCGTCAGTGGATTTTGTTAGTGTGGATAGCCTATAGATGGAAATGTACACTTTCAGGGGCAAACCTATTTTTCCCATTGGATTGACAGGTCCTTAACCTATTGTTCTGCTGAGTGGATTATGACCTGCTTTCTTTTCTTTCTGAGTAATATCCCCCCGACCGCTTCCCTATCCCTTTCCCACCCCTTTGGAAACTCCCCTCGCCAATACAAGTACACACTTCTTATCAATTTGATTGACTAATTAAGAAAATCGATCAAGTAATCAGTCCCTCCCACTCTGGTAAATCCCCCTAGTCCTCCCCTCCCACCCCAACAGGAAACTGGCGGGAAAAAAGTTGATTGTCCATTTGGCACGAAATCGAATGCAGTGTATGGAATTTTGTTTAAACCACTTCTCGTAGACAAGTCAATATGCGGAATATGGTTTGTTTAAACAATTCATGGGATACAAACACTGCTCATTTAAGCAGTTTGTGGATGACTAGGCAGTATAGAATATTTAAACAATTGCAGCGCTTATTTATTCAGATCGTGCATGGAAACATTGAGTGGGTTTAGTTTGCATTTGCTGCTGGAATGACGGATGATAAGGGGCTTTTCTTTCCTCAGTCTTCGAAGTGCACTGGTTTATAGGCATAGGTGGGAAAATTAGAACAATTAATTATCTAAAAGTTCATGAAATGATTCGAAACCCACAATAGATTGTGAAAAAAAGAAAAATACTTAAACACAATTCGAAGCACTGTCCTATGGACGAGAAAAGAATTTTTGATGTCCTAAAAATGCTGGTCAGGAGATGTTCTAAAGCCACTATGGCGGTTCTGAGAACAGCATCCCAACCAGAAGAGACTGGTCTGCTGGGACTTGTCTCCAAACACTCAACCAAGAAGATATTATGTGACTCTCTGACATCAGGAAACTTTTTGTAGATACACTGCTCTGCTCCTGCCTTATTTGAACCAGAGACAACGTCTTTTGACTCTCTCATGTTATGGAATTTCCCTTCAATAGAGCATTCATATTGGTCTGTACTGAATTTACCCCCAAATTGCTGCTGCTGGTTAAGGAGCAGTGTCTGCCACTTTCTGCAGGTACACAAATTACTAGAATTTCAGTGGCAAACTAATTTGTAGAGATCAAGAAACTTACAGCAGTCATATTGCACTGACGTTAAACCCTGCCAAAGTTGTCTACGGATCTTGAAAGGAGTGAAGTATTACATAGTAGCCACCGTTTGGGATCTCCCATGTGTGTGCCTATCGTCATTGCACACAATGTCCTAATTACAGATCATGTTACTAAATACCACAAACCAGGGACCAGATATCAGTCTCCTTTGATCTCGTGGCCCTGAAACTAAGCATCAATTTGTGGAATTCTGTCGATCAAAAAATTCCAGACTCTCAGTTGCCTCAATGATGGATCAGTCGGAAAGGGCGTATGGATATGCCACTACACCATAGCCATCGAGGATAGCCCAACGTCGTGGAATGTGCCAGTGAACGACTGCACCTACACTGAAGAGCTAAAGAAACTAATACACCTGCCTAATATCGTATACGGCCCCCGCGAGCACGCAGAAGTGCCGCAACACGACGTGGCATGGACTTGCCTATTGTCTGAAGTAGTGCTGGAAGGAATTAACACCATGAATACTGTAGGGCTGTCCATAAATCCGTAAGAGTACGACGGGGTGGGGATCTCTTTTGAACAGGACGTTGCAAGGCATCCCAGATATGCTCAATAACGTTCATGTCTGGGAGTTTGGTAGCCAGCGGAAGTGTTTAAACTCAGAAGAGTGCTCCTGGAACTACTCTGTAGCAATTCTGGACTTGTGGCGTGTCGCATTGTCTTGCTGGGATTGCCAAAGTCCGTCGGAATGCGCAATGGACATGAACTGATGCAGGTTATGAGGTAGGATGCTTATTTACGTGTCACATGTCAGAGTTGTATCTAGACATATCAGGGGTCCCTATCACTCCAACTGCACACGCCCCACACCATTACAGAGCTTCCAACAGCTTGAACAGTCCTCTGCTGGCATGCAGGGTCCATGGATTCACGAGTTTGTCTCCGTACCCGTACACGTCCATCCGTTCGATACAATTTGAAATGAGACTCGTCCGACCAGGCAACATGTTTCCACTCACCAACAGTCCAATGTCGGTGTTGACGGGCCACGCAAGGCGTAAAGCTTTGTGTCGTGCAGTCATCAAGGGTACACTAGAGGACCTGCGGCTCCGAAAGCCCATATCGATCATGTTCCGTTGAATGGTTCGCACGCTGGCACTTGTTGATGGTCCAGCATTGAAATCTGCAGCAATTTGCGAAATGGTTGCACTTTTATTGCTTTGAACGATTCTCCTCAGTCGTCGTTTGTCCCGTTCTTGCAGGATCTTTTCCCGGCCTCGGCGATTTCAGAGATTTGATGTTTTCCGGATTCCTGATATTCACGGCACACTTGTGAAATGGTCGTGCGAGAAAATTCCCACGTCATTGCTACCTTGGAGATGCTGCGTCCCATCGCTCGTGCGTCGACTTAACGCCACGTTCAAACTCACTTCTGTGGTGTCACCGCCAGACACCACACTTGCTAGGTGGTAGCGTTTAAATCGGCCGCGGTCCGCTAGTATACGACGGACCCGCGTGTCGCCACTGTCAGTGATTGCAGACCGAGCTCCGTCACACGGCAGGTCTAGAGAGACTTCCTAGCACTCGCCCCAGTTGTACAGCCGACTTTGCTAGCGATGCTACACTGACAAATACGCTCTCATTTGCCGAGACGATAGTTAGCATAGCCTTCAGCTACGCATTTTCTACGACCTAGCAAGGCGCCATTACCAGTGTATATTGAGATTGCACTTATGTATCATCAAGAGCGATGTACAACAATTATGGATTAAAGTTAAGTATTCCAGCAACTACGTTCTTTTCTTACTAGACTCAACTACTTTACTGTTCCAGACCTCACGCCAGTCTGCGTGAGCTTAACGCGTGCTTTTCGGCATCCTCGCATAGTGACTTGGCTGTCTTGCCAAGTCACAACAACTTCAGTCTTGATAACCTACCACTGTAGGAGCAGTAACCGATCTAACAACTGCGCCAGACACTTGTTGTCTTAAGTACCCGTTACCGACCGCAGCGCTGTATTCTGCCTGTTTACATTGTTCTGTATTTGAATACGCATGCCTATACTTGTTGCTTTGGCTGTTCACTATATGTACCGTTGCAGGATTACGTCCATGTACCTTTTGCTTCCAAAAACTTTGGATTAACGGCAACGATTCGGAGGAACAGCAGTGAATGTAGTAGCTCCAAACGTATTCGCAAATGTATGGAATAAGTCTGACGGTCGTCTGTATGTTTTTCGTGTGTCCAGTTAACATTTTTGAACGCAAAACGAAAACTTTTTTCGTAAATGTAACTGAAAAAGCACCCTAAGGTAATATGAGGAGGCGGATGGAAGATAAAAGCTTGTAATGTGGATGGTTCTTTTGAAAATAAGAACTTTCTAGTCATGTTGAGGGTGACAGTTGAGTACTTAACATACCTTTCAGATGCCACAAAATGTATCCCTAGTGACATAGAGTGATACATAGCAACCCATAAGATGATGCGAATTAAAAGAAAACAAGGGGGCACTGTGAAAATCCTGATTGTTTACTCAAATTACCAGTAGTGGCCCAAGTAAACATACGAGTACCGGGTCTCACACATACATTACATAACTGGATCCAACGAACTACAAAAAGGAACAGGCATCTAAAATTTTTACTATGAAAAACAGTCTTGATCACAAATTATTTATTCCGGTGACCGGTTTCGAGCACTACTGTGGTCATCTTCAGACCAATGAGTAAGAACCTCCTTCTGGTGGTAAATCACTACTGACCACCAGAAGGAGGTTCTTATTCGTTGGTCTGAAGATGACCACAGTTGTGGTCGAAACCGGTCACGGGAATAATTAATTGGCAAGTATTTCGTAAGACAAAACACCTTTTTTCTGCCACCAGATGTATTACAGTGCATTTTGTGGATGTATAAGGCCACAGTTTCAGATAACGTTTCTTGTAGCTTACCCACTGTTTTCTCCTTATGAAGCTACTATACGGTACTTCAAATCGCCATCAGGTTTACGGTGACCTTAAATCTGTTACGGCAAATGAGAGAACCATTCCTTTGAAAGGGCACAGGCGACTTTCTTCCGCATCCTCCCCAGTTCAAGAGTCTGCTTCGCGTCTAATCTCGTTTTCGACAACACGCTGTACCGAAATTTTCCTTTGTTTTAACCTCTTTATGGCTACTGAAGACAGGTGTCGCACGAACGGCAATTGATCGTCACATTTCCAGTGATCGTATACACTGTTATTCATCATAGTAGTAAATCGCAGAAACGTTCTTCATCAACGTCTGTTTGTCTTCCTAACTGTGGTCATTAATGTATCTCTAAATGACCCTACTTGAAAGGATATAATTTGACTTCCTCGGTATTGAACGAAATAAGACCACAGATAAATGCACTTACATGCCATACAAAATCGCCACGGGGTATGCTGAAATATATTATTATTTAATTCGAAACGTTACACAATGTTGTACTTGCTAATGCGACTGCAAAAAAGTGCGCTGGGGATCATGGGCTCCATGCTCGATGCGTCGCTATCAATTGGGCAGAGGTTGGTCTGTATTAAGCAACCCCTTGCTGATGGTGCTGAAATTGGTCTCACCATGACAGGCACCCATGAGCACTTTTACAAGATTTTTCTTCTATGGGCTGGATATAAAATGAACGAGACTGTTTCTAACCTTCTGTCAGACTGATTCTCTTAGCAGACAGACAGAATACGGCTTAAAAGAGATAAGAAGAGGATGGGTTTGATATGATGGCATTGCGTTTGCACTACATGACGTTCACTATTAGATTTCGAATAGGTTATTCACAACAACAGCTCAAGTGAAGTCAGCACTTCTCGTATCGTGTGCTGCGTACCCCGTTGTGAGAAAAAACATGATGCTAATACATGTGAAATTCAGTGGTTTATTGGACTGTGGCTAACTTGTAATAGCTAAACTGTAGGTTAGATTTCCACTGAGGGCACCAGTTTTAAGAGCCACAAACATATCCTCTTCACCGCCCAGTCCCACGTAAAGAATGCAGGAGTGTGCATTTGTTCCAAATCAACATTAAACTTGTCCATTCGCTACTAACTGGAAAAGAGTTGGATTAGTTTTCGCTGTTAGAGGTGGAAGTCGTTGCTCCCAGAAATTCTCTCTCTAGTAATCTAAACTTTCTTACACTGTTAATGTTAACTCAGGAACCAGTCATCATATAAAGTCATTTCTTATCTGAAGTGACCTTGAGATTTTGAAAATATTGGCATTGGACTGGGATTCGAACTACGATTTCAATTTTTCTCTGGACTTGAACCCTTAGAGATGATAGTGTCCCATCAGTTTGTTCTTTCCTAATGATGCAAAACTCCTCCAGTTCTCTATGACGGGTATGATCCTAACTACTAGACAAGGGAATTTGATAATTTGACACCTCTTTGAAGTTAACAACGACATGCGCGGGGTTGAGTCTCAGGCAGCAGACAACTATTCGTTGCGTTACCTCTGGTCTAACATGTGCACATCTCGCTTCAGGCGCTTCAGGTGAAGAAACAATAAACATTTCACGTCTGTTTGTAGCTATAAGACAATAGCGATAGGTGCCGTGTTCAAATCCCTGCCGGTAAATAATCATTTGTATCGTCGTTTCAGGTTTCAGTTTCACGCTATTGGTGAACATATTTAATATCTGACATCTGATTGTGCTTGGGTAACAAGTCATATGGGTACTGAGTTCTGTTCCTCGTCCATCAACACAGCTTTGCTTCATGGCGTTTCACAACTGTGCGTTGTACTTTACTACTTTCATTTCGTGGTTACGTCACAGGGGCAGTATAATCGTCATTGGATTCCATCCAGATGCAGAGCTAAACGTACTGTCATTTATTTCCATATTTTGTCATTTGGCCTTGTAAACTGGTATTGATGAACACATCGATGTTTCACGTCCTTTACTCCCAGTCGAGTCTCGATCAGACACGCAATCTTTGTTTGGTTAAGAGTGGGTTCAAATTGGGGTCACAAAGAAAAACTCGTCATGCCATTTAATGAGTGTGAAAAGACTTCTGTAGTATCACTTACTGCAATGAAGTTTAATTCAAAAGCGTTCAGGACTGCCTCACCTCTAATAACGTGTTTTCAAATATTTGTTGTATAACAGTACTGGTCTACATCTGGACTGTCTGCCACATAGAGCAATGTTATTTAGTAGTCTCTTGTGGTTCATATTTTATATAGTCAAACGATTGCACTGCAGACGGTTTGGAGGACTTGTGACAGAGCTATGCTATGAAACTTCCTGGCAGATTATAACTGTGTGCCGGACGGGGATTCGATCTCGGGACCTTTGCCTTTCTCAAGCAAGTGCTCTACCTAGTGGCGCTGTTCCATCGCAGCTCCTATCCCTAAATAAATAATGACGATATAGACCATCTCCACACGGTCGCTATCGAACTGAACGCCCTGCAGTACATACAGTATCAATGCCTAAAACCCCAAAAAGAAGTAGCTTAGGCTTAATATGCAAAACATAGTTCCAGTGAAATGCTAAAATTTTTATTGATTAACTGTACACCTACACTGAAGTGTAGAAACTGGTTTGGGCATGCGTATTCGAATACAGAGATAAACAGGAAGAATACGGCGCTGCGGTCCACAACGCATATAAGGACAAAAAGTGTCTGGCCCAGTTGTTAGATCGGTTACTGCTCCTACAATGGCATATTATCAAGATTGAACGGAGTTTGAACGTCCGCGCACGAGCGATGGGACACGGTATCTCCGTGGTAGCAAATTGCTGCAGATTTCAATGCTGGGCCATCAGTAAGAGTCAGTGTGCGAACCATTCAACGAAACATCATCGATATGGGCATTCGGAACCGAAAGCCCACTCGTGTACCCTTGATGACTGCACGACACAGATTTTTATGCCTCGCCTGTGTCCGTCAACACCGACATTGGATTGTTGATAACTGGAGACACGTTGCCTGGTCGGACGAGTCTCGCTTGAAATTGTATCGAACGAATGGACGTGTGCGGGTATGGAGACGATCTCATGAATCCATGAACCCTGCATGTCAGCAGGGGACTGTTCAAGCTGGTGGAGGCTATGTAATGATATGGGGCGTGTGCATTTGTGCGATCCCTGATACTTCTAGATAAGCCTCTGACAGGTGATCCTGTCTGATCACCTGCATCCACTCATGTCGATTGGGCATTCCGACGGAATTTGGCAATTCCAGCAGGACAATGCGACCCCCCACAAGTCCAGAATTGTTGTAGAGTGGCTCCAGGAAATCTCTTCTGAGTTTGTACTAGTGATATCCTAACTTCTGCAACATGCACATACTTCTTAAACAAGTGTTTCACATATACCTTAATATGGATTTAGTTAATAGCATGTACTTTCACACTAAATTATATTATCTTTTTAACAGCAGCCAATTTGCTACATTTCGCAGAACATTTCTTGCTAGGACCTCTCTGTGTCATTTCTTCAGGGATAAAATGATTGATTTTACTTTTGAATTTCATTTTGAGGTCCTAAAAGCACGTGAGCATGCGTCGAGTTCTGTGATAAACCAATAATAATACTAGGATCCCATTATGCAAACACTGCTTTGATTTATTCATTTATGTATCGTACAGGTGATCAGCTTTCGTACAGTTTATCTGTCAGATACAATCGTGATCACAAGTGTGCACTATATTTGTTGACGGTTAACAAAAACGACGAACTGGAGGGACGGATTCTTGATTGGAAATGGAGGAAAAAAGGTTGTATGAACATGTGTCCGAAAATGCACCGTTGCCACGGTAGATGGGCTGACGATCTGAAGTCCCTCTGAACATGTGCCGTATGTTCCTTTTGTGTTGCAGACAGCGTGATAAACGCAGCGTGCTGCAGGCTGCAGAAAGGTCCGGTGTTAAAATGAGCACTATGCGACTTAACTTCTGAGGTCATCAGTCGCCTAGAACTTAGAACTAAGTAAACCTAACTAACCTAAGGACATCACACACATCTATGCCCGAGGCAGGATTCGAAACTGCGACAGTAGCGGTCGCTCGGCTTCAGACTGTAGCGCCTAGAACCGCACGGCCACACCGGCCGGTGGTCCGGTATTCATGTCGGGAACAAGCTGAGATGGTGTTCGTGTACGGCCAAGCAGGTGAAAACGATCGCGAGGCAGCAAGGCTGTACCGGAACAAGTACCCCCACACACTTCAAGCTCTTTTTGGGCGTCTGCGTGATCATAGGTCCTTTCACACAGATGAACGCGCAGGGAGGCGGCGGACTCTGTGTAGACTTTATTTGGAGGACCGGGTTCTACTGGATATTAAGACGAAACCTCGTACAAGCTCCAGACAACCGGCCCACCATAGGTGTATCCTGCATGACAACCTCTACTGTCCCTATCGCTTGCAACGTGTTGAACATCTGTTGTTATGCAGTGCGATGCAGCTCTGTACTGCGTTCTGGGACGACCTGCTATTGTTGCACGCACATCATCCATTTCCAGAGACATGTTCCTAGGCCGTTTTTCTTCCATTTACAGTCAGCAATCCGTCCCTTCAGTTTATTGTTTTTATTTAGTTGGTTATTTCTTGTGTAAAATGAAGGCATGAGATATGTCAGAGAACAAATATGAAAATTCCAGTCCTATATAGAGTACAAGTATTAGGGAAAAAATGTGTTGAGGTGTATTTCTGATTCTTCAAAAAGCTTAAAGGCCATGGGTCACGCTAGAAGGGGCGATTGTAAGTGGTTATATCTGTTTTCAGAACATTCAGTTTGCAGATATAAATAGACTAGAAGGAATTCAATCAAATGCCTTCCTGTGACATCTAAAACTCTACTGACTGGACTGGTTAGTGTAAATGCTATGTTGCGAAGAAGAAAAGTCTAAATGAAGCTGCATATCAAGGGGTTCATATTAATAGACAAGGACAAATTCAGAATGATCAGGTACGTCAGCCAGAATTAACGGCATTGCAAGGCGTCACCAACAGAGATCTTATTACCCATAAAAGGCACTGGCTGCTACAAGGAAAGCACAAGTGAAGACCAAAGGAAAACATAACACTAGTCCAAACGAACTTAAGGAGGAACCGTATCTAAAGTGCATAAACATGCACAGTCGCTGACGGGCCCCAAATCACATCATAACATTCATGGTAGCAAAAGGTCATATTTATAGAAAAACTTAATATTCGAAAGTTACACATATTATATTCAGAGATAAATGCACCAAACCCTGTGCCATATCGACTGATTTTTTTGTCTAACTGCAACATAAGCTTTCCATATTCCCTAACTGACACATGTCCAGTGTGTGACAAATTTAGAACCGACTGTTCTAAACTTGATTTACAGATAATCAAGGAGAAAGTTGCAACCCAGATACAGACTTCGAATAAACATAAACGACATATAACGAGTTAAAATAAATTACATGGGAAGAAAGCAAGCACTTTCCGCGAGTTCAAAAGTTTCCTAACTTTCGAAGTCCAGAAAATCTGTAATTAAGAAAGCAGTCTATATAGATTAGCAGCAGAACCTTACGCTTCCTAAGACTTCGACCACTGAAGCATAGGCAGCTATAATTTTATTTATTCGACATTTATTTGCTTTATTCGATAAACTAAGTATTTTATCCATATGACGAAACACCTTCCAGTAAATGACCATATGAAGTTTGTTTAATGCTGTTGTGTTACTGCCAGGAAATTTTGCATGATTCTGTGTGTGAACTCATTGTATTCTAGACAGGATAAAAACACTTGTGTCTAATGTCACCGGGCAGCTAAGATGACGGACGTCGTCTTCAAGTTTTTGACGTAATGGAAACTCCGCTTATATACATCCGTGAGATTTTTGTTGCAGGTTGCTAACTAATTCTGGTCTAATGATTAGACGTTCCTTAAATTCAAATTTTAAAAAGTTAGTCTTCTGTTAAACTGACAAATTCAAGTAAAACATCGGGTAAAGTTGCCTCTACTTTACGCACAAATTTACATATCTATTAACTCTTAACGACTGAGTAGGCAGAGAAATAAATTTACACTTCTCCAGCTTTTTATTGTTCTCGCCAGCATATATGCGGTTGAGACATTAACCGTTTGATGTCGAAATACACATGGATGCATTACAAGTGGCATATACGCTGGTGTGAGATTTTCCATTTTCATCTTTAATTACATTACTTCAATTAATTCGCAACAAGGACCAGGGTCATACAACTCTAGGTGACACTATCTTCTTTATGTTTTTGTGACAGCAGTAGCGATTGTCTTATTGTTTGCGACTGCAACGACACACACACTGCCTACGTCGAATTGCAGCCCTCTCGTCTCGCCACGCATCATAAAAAAACGAACTGTGCCTTCTTCACCATACTGTTATGTCTTCCCTCTCTTACGCTCTGTGCAATTAGAACATTGATGCGTCAGCGGTTAAATTTTCACTGTGTACATCTGCTCATTTCGCAAAAAGAGTTGTTTTTCTAATACTTACTAGAACAAATTGTTAACAAAATTGGTGTCTCTGTGGCTGTTATTTCGAATCCTCATTTGTTTCTCCAACAACCCATGTAACCTTACGGTGTGCAACAGAGCATGTCCTGTTTACTATCCCTCACTTACTGCATATTCCCCAACGCCACGACTATTATTATATATTACATGCTTTTTCAACATATTTATATAAGTAATGAAACAGCAGACTGATGGTAAAAGCATCAACACGCCCAGTATATGCTACAAATCAGTTTTCACCAAATGCTCTGAAAAAAATTCATTTGTGTCAGAAACTAGTGACTCTGTATTTAAGTATGGTTCAGAGTTTTTTACATTTTACAAACTTTACAAACATGTGCTCTGCAAGGACAATCTCATTACACTACGAATTCATAATATCTGCACCATCCACTTCAGTCATCTTTCTTATTGTACTCATGTACGCATCCTTCTAAGACTGGACAGTCTGTTTTCTATTGCGCTTACGATTGTCGCCGCATAATTTATAGTGAGATGCGTATTTACTAGAGCTTCCAGGTATAATATCTGCAAGCCGGTACTAACAAATAGAAAAATTTGACTGCGTAGTTAAATGGTTTAGCATTTCATATGAAAATAAAGCCAACAAAGAACATAAGTTAATTTCCTCTCCACTTCCAGGAATTTTATTTATGATGCTTTATGGAATTACAGATGAAACAGTGAAGGAAGTGTATTAAATTTGTATTGTCACATTCATAAAAGCCAACTGCAAAAATTTCTGAATCGTTCATAATTTTACAGTACAACACGATTTAAAACGCAGAAGAATTTCATGGAAATGTTTTGTTCATTTGCTGGTTGGGGGATAGCTTCATCAGAGGATTTCTACCGTCGCACGCCTGGTACACAACGAGTTGGTCACATGACAAAGAACGATATTTCACGCTCGCAGCAGGCGGAGAAATATCGTGTTCATTCCGCTATGCTCTGTGATGAAACTTCGCGGAAGGCTAAAAATAAGTTAAAAGTTCTGAAACTACAAAACACCTGGTGAAAACCTATTTCAAAATTTTTTATGAGCAACAGTCACGCCACAGTACGTTTACGACTTCGCAGCTTATACGGACAGAGGATTCGCCTTTAGTTTCATTCCCGCCGTCAAATTTCCAGCTGATAATAAGATTAGCAAATGAGAAAATTTTTACTTTCCTTATTCGAGAGATATGCAGAGAAAATTGTGAAAGGTTAACAGACGATGTTCCATTGTAATTACTTGACGATTGTTACTGTTTCACACTGAACAGCGAAAAGGCTTGGTTAAGGGGAGTAGCGCACAGGGTCAGCCGTGATGACGTGGGTGTATGAAAGACAAAGTGAATATATATTACTTGATGTAAAGGACTTACGTTTCTTGTAATTTTCAGTAAGAACCTGTTTCCGGATCGTACGTGTGCTTTAATTTATTAAAATATGCAGCACATTAACCAAAGACTCTTAGACAAATTAAATCAGTTGTACAAAGAAGAACGTAACTGAATAATAAACTCTGATGACATGTTCCAAAGATGTGACTGGACAAAATAATTTCGTCTTCGAAGATCCTAAATTACAAATACACTCCTGGAAATGGAAAAAAGAACACATTGACACCGGTGTGTCAGACCCACCATACTTGCTCCGGACACTGCGAGAGGGCTGTACAAGCAATGATCACACGCACGGCACAGCGGACGCACCAGGAACCGCGGTGTTGGCCGTCGAATGGCGCTAGCTGCGCAGCATTTGTGCACCGCCGCCGTCAGTGTCAGCCAGTTTGCCGTGGCATACGGAGCTCCATCGCAGTCTTTAACACTGGTAGCATGCCGTGACAGCGTGGACGTGAACCGTATGTGCAGTTGACGGACTTTGAGCGAGGGCGTACAGTGGGCATGCGGGAGGCCGGGTGGACGTACCGCCGAATTGCTCAACACGTGGGGCGTGAGGTCTCCACAGTACATCGATGTTGTCGCCAGTGGTCGGCGGAAGGTGCACGTGCCCGTCGACCTGGGACCGGACCGCAGCGACGCACGGATGCACGCCAAGACCGTAGGATCCTACGCAGTGCCGTAGGGGACCGCACCGCCACTTCCCAGCAAATTAGGGACACTGTTGCTCCTGGGGTATCGGCGAGGACCATTCGCAACCGTCTCCATGAAGCTGGGCTACGGTCCCGCACACCGTTAGGCCGTCTTCCGCTCACGCCCCAACATCGTGCAGCCCGCCTCCAGTGGTGTCGCGACAGGCGTGAATGGAGGGACGAATGTGTCGTCTTCAGCGATGAGAGTCGCTTCTGCCTTGGTGCCACTGATGGTCGTATACGTGTTTGGCGCCGTGCAGGTGAGCGCCACAATCAGGACTGCATACGACCGAGGCACACAGGGCCAACACCCGGCATCATGGTGTGGGGAGCGATCTCCTACACTGGCCGTACACCACTGGTGATCGTCGAGGGGACACTGAATAGTGCACGGTACATCCAAACCGTCATCGAACCCATCGTTCTACCATTCCTAGACCGGCAAGGGAACTTGCTGTTCCAACAGGACAATGCACGTCCGCATGTATCCCGTGCCACCCAACGTGCTCTAGAAGGTGTAAGTCAACTACCCTGGCCAGCAAGATCTCCGGATCTGTCCCCCATTGAGCATGTTTGGGACTGGATGAAGCGTTGTCTCACGCGGTCTGCACGTCCAGCACGAACGCTGGTCCAACTGAGGCGCCAGGTGGAAATGGCATGGCAAGCCGTTCCACAGGACTACATCCAGCATCTGTACGATCGTCTCCATGGGAGAATAGCAGCCTGCATTGCTGCGAAAGGTGGATATACACTGTACTAGTGCCGACATTGTGCATGCTCTGTTGCCTGTGTCTATGTGCCTGTGGTTCTGTCAGTGTGATCATGTGATGTAACTGACCCCAGGAATGTGTCAATAAAGTTTCCCCTTCCTGGGACAATGAATTCGCGGTGTTCTTATTTCAATTTCCAGGAGTGTAGATAGGATATAATACTGATATTAAGCGAGTAAGTGAAGCAGCTGTGATTATAGAAAGTACTTTTTTTAACACAACGAGATAAATTATAGTAACTTAAATCAAGGAAATGGGGCATGTGAGTAACAGCGGTAATTTACAACATGGTCTGGATCGGATTACGAGTAGCATCTGCAAGTAGAAGCGCTGAGTAAGGGAACTGTGTCTGATCGTTCAGTACAAAGATTAGGTTGATGAACATGTATTTATTAATTTCCACTATTTCAAGATAGTTCATCTTCCTTCCTTTTTGGATATGATGTCATACTTGGAGTTTCATCTTGTAACTGTGGCCTTCTTTATGCAGGTGGTTTGTAAAAGTAGAATCTCCTTTTCTACGTTTCCAACTTCCGTGGTGTGCCTTCAAGAGGATACATATTGTACTGCCACACTGACCTATATAGAATTTGCCACAGATACAAGTAATTTTATATACTCCACTCTTTTCCAAAGCTATAGAGCTGGCTTTACCATTGGGCAGAAAGTCTCCAACAGTGTTGTGGATATAAAATGATGTTTCTCCATGCCTAGGCTTCAACGTTTTCGCTACGCCCAGTCAGATTTTTCATAAGTATGGAATTGTGCACCGTTTATTGCATTCTTGAGGCAGTGGTTCAAGAACAGGATAAAGAAGAAAGTAAGCCTGTCGGTTTTGCTTTTTGAGTATTATGGCTACCATCCTACCTTAGTAGACTCCATAATGCACTCAAAGCAAAAGCAACATGGGAAAATATGTGCTATATTTAACATGGTGTATAGCTCGAGCAGGATACGGTGGCCGATGTGCAATGACTAGTTTTCGTCCAAAGCCCTGGGCGAGTCCATTCGTTTGTTTGGAAGGGGAGGCCGATAAGCGCTTTCTACCTTTCGGCCAGTCAGCGATTGCAGAATCGAGGCGTGCAGCCTGCAATCTTTCTCAAACGGTTTTGCAGAAACTATTCGATGAAAGAAATTCATTTTTCCTTTACTTATAGCTCTATATGTCAGAGTCATCATGATGTGCCCATCATTTCGTTATTGATCATAGTTATTATGATATTTACGGTGAAAGTAAGACACTGTGCAAAATTCGAAAAGGTGTGCAATGTGAAATTGAGATCACTATAATTTTGGCTTTGGTACACATTACGTAACATGTTGTTGTGTATGAAATTTAGCTAACGTGTTGAATTTTTCTTTAGATTTGGGTGAGGTATTTATCGGTTGCCAATCTCGAGAAAATTGATCTGATGTAGCACACTCATTTGCGATCTCGCCGCGCCAGCGATAAAGCCAAGGTCAAGTATCCACAGCATTCCTCATGTTTCATAAACGGTTCAGATAACGAAATGAAATTTTGACAAATGATAGTACGCGAAGAGGAAAGTATTTTACAATGCCGTTGTTATGTGAAACTTCTTTATCTACCATATTATTCTAACAACTATAGACTTTTTCGGTGAAACACTGTAATTTTTGAGGGCCATCGGTAACTTTTGAAACGAGAAGTGCTATTGGTTTTAGTATGACATATGAGAATAGATTACACTATTTTTGTACTGGCGATGTGCTTTTTCATAAACTGCTGATTTTACTTTTGCTCAGTTCCCCACTTAATAAAATTACTGAACCACTGTTTCAGAATTCTCTCGCAGTTGCGTCTGCACAAGTTTGAGGTGACACAGTGTAATCTCTGCTGTTTTGCCAAAAGAAGCAAATTTTGACATGACAATCAGAGAAATGTGTAGGTATAATTGAAAGAAAACACCCCTCGGTCACTATTTTTAAGGAATTAACCGGGTTTCGACACTGCTAGGAGTGTCTTCCTCACAATTTAAATCAAAGAATGGTCTATAACATGGTCACAGAATTATGACTGAAAACGTATGATACAGAGTATAAGTATGGAATCATCGTGAAAGATTGGCAGTGTTTATATGTCATTTATAAAATAATAAATATTCCAAAAGGGCATTAGTCACAAAGAAATTTAAAAAACTGTGATGGCGAGTCATCACACAAGTAACGAGCAGCCCTTAGTGGCTCGCCATCACAATTTTTTATCTTAAATTTCTTTCTGACTAATGCCCTTTTGGCATATTTATTATTTTATAAATGACATATAAGTACTGCCAATCTTTCACGATGATTCTGTACTTATACTCTGTATCAAACGTTTTTAGTCATAATTCTGTGACCATGTTATAGACCATTCTTTGATTTAAATTGTGAGGAAGACACTCCTAGCAGTGTCAAAACCCGGTTAATTCGTTAAAAATAGTCACCGAGGTCTGTTTTCTTTAAGTTGTAACTATTCACGGTCTCGTAACGTGCATCCATGTACAAAATTTTGAAATGTGTAGGTTTTATTCAAAATTCGCCTCTCATGACGCTTTTTTGTAAGTTGCATGTGGTTAACAAGCCAGGCGAAAATAAATCGTTGCATTTTCGTCAGAATTCTTTTTGGATACTAACAGAAGTAGAGGTGACTGTAGATCCTGTAGATCCTGTTGAATGGTCACCATGGAAGTGTAGGCGTGGAGGGCCCTCACTTAATATTTGCAGAAAGTTTGAGTGTAGGCTTCAGTTTAGAATGGCACCTTCCCCTCCAGTGCTCGGCACTTCCCCTACAGCGCTCTGAGCGACCCCCTACCACTGCTGCTCTCCCCATGCTTCTGCAGTCGACTGCGCACCTAGCGGCCACTGCACTGTATCTTCTGCTTTGGGAAGCTACCAAACACAGCACTAGTGTGGATCGTAGTGGGCATGGTAAAAAAGTTAGTGTTGCAGCTAGAGGTTTTCTAACCCTGATTATCATTGTTTTGGAGTGCATTCAATCTTATTAAACGACCAGCTCAGCGCGACCAAATCTTCTTTCTTTTCATGCCACTAGGGATGGCACTAAATTGGGTATCCCTCAGCATCTACTATATTTTGGAAAAGAGGACTTCTTGAAGTTATGTTTATCCGAGTAATTGGTCTGTGTGCCTAATTAACATGGTCTATAAAAACGTGTTCAATATCGCCTACACCCGATACTGGAATGATTCATATTGACGATCATGTGCTGACTTACTCTTCAGTTTTATCTCGAGTTTTTTTCAAGTAGAACATCATCACAGTGTCCTTCACTGATAAAGCTCCTGAGCTGTCGACTGATCTGAAGAAAAGGCAGATGTGATCCACGTCAAGTCTTTAGGCTGCATACTGTGCTGATTAGAGCAAAGCAATGCGAACACTGAAAGCAGAGAAGACAGTATTGTATTAGAAAATGTAAGATTGTGGAAATCGATGTAACCAGACATATTTTGTACGCAGTATTCACATATGCCGCTGAACGTAACAGTAAAATTATATCACTGTATGACGTTTAGTTCAGAAGATATGTCATAAGCGCTGAGATGCGTCAGGAACTGCCGAATCATGGAAGACTTTTAAATGTATCACTTCGTAGCTATTAATTCTATTCACAACATATATCTCAGACAGTATGCTCATATGCCGCTGAGTGAACCAACAACATTACATGATACTATGACACATAGTTCAGTATATATGACGTCAAGCACTGAGATGCGTGAAGAACTGCCGCATTATTAGTGATGTCTTCATTTATTACTTTGTTACTACTAACTCTGTTTGCAACACATTTTGAGACAGTTGTCACATATACCACTGAAGGTACTGGCAAAATTATTTCATTGTCCAGCTCATGCTTTAGGAGATAAGAAGTCATAAACATTGAGCTGTGTGAAAATAAAACAGCAGAACGAAATTCGCTAGAGATACATAAGACTCATGTGTACGAACACCTGTGAAGTATGTAAAATATACGTGAAATATGTTTGACATGTGAGTATGCGGGCAGAGCCGCACGTAAAAAGCTCATTATAAAACCGTGGAACGATTTCGACCAAATTTGCTAAATGCGAGGGACGTCCAATAAGTAATGCAACAGACTTTTTTTCTGAAACCAGGTTGGTTTTATTCTAAGTTCTAAAACACTCCTGGGCACAAAACCCTATTTTTCAAGATACTCTCCGCTCGTTGCGATGGTCTTACGACACCCTAGTGGGAGGGTTTGTATGCCCGCATGTTACCGTCCTACGTAGAGCCAACGTCTTGCTCCATCAATAACCCCCCCCCCCCCCCCCTATCATCCACGTACAGATTTACACGGTGTGAATCCTTCATTGGACCGAACAGAAATCATGTGAAATGAAAGCAGCTGTCAGAAGGACAATGAGAGATTCTTTTAGCGAATTTGAAAGCAATATTTTATCTGAGATTCTAAAAATAACCCCAAAAAATTTTGGTCGTACGGAAAATCTATGCACGCTACAAATAATTCACTCCCTTCTCTTGCTGTCAGTATGGGTAATGTAGCTGATGATGATAAACAGAAGGCCGAAATTCTAACCTAGCTTTCGAAAACTCGTTTACAGTAGAGGACTGCAGCACCATTCCCTCTTTCAACTATCGAACAAACGCAAGGTTGGCTGACATAGTGTTTAGTGTATCTGGGATTGTAAAACAGTTAAGATCCTTAGACGCCAGGAAGGCATCTGGCCCAGACGGTATCCCCGTAAGATTCGATGTTGACTATACTATAAATATAGCACCACTCTTATCCATCATATATCAGAGATCATTGAAACAGCGGAAAGTTCCACTGGACTGGAAGAAGGCCCAGGTCACAGTAATCTACAAAAAGGGTAGAAAATCGGATGCACATAATTACCGGCCAATTTCACTGACATCGATTGGTTGTAGAATCATGGAACATATTTTTTGTTCAGACACAATGACCTTTCTAGATTCTGAGAAGCTCACCTGCAGAAACCAGCACGGTTTTAGGAAACAGCGGTCATACCAGACACAGCTGGCCGTCTTTGTGCATGATATATAACAGCCACTAGATACCGGCTCCCAGGTTGATGCCAAATTTCTCGACTTTCGAAAGGCGTTCGACGCAGTTCCGCACTGTCGCTTGCTCCAAACAGTGCGCGCTTGCGGTCTGTCTGATGACATATGCGGTTAGACAGAAAGTTTTCTAACAGAGAGGGAGCAGTATGTCGTTCTGAACGGGGTGACTTTGTAATGGGACGCGAAATTAAAGCGTCACCCATCCACAAGGATCAGCTCAGTTTGCAGGTAAATATAAGTTTAATTTATTGTTTTGTTTATGTATTTGTAATATTTTGTTATGTTTGTCAAATATTTAAAGTTCTGTATTTTTGTTTTGTATGTTTCATGTTTGGAGAGAGCAGCGCAACTCGCGGAAACAGCATCTTCACTGCCCGAACCAGAAAGAAAATTGCTGGCCACTAGACGTCGCGGGTCAACGGCCAAAGAGCAGCGGAAGATCCTGTGACCGGGTTGTTGCGTCGAACCTCCAACATTCAAATAAATAAAAATTTGTAACTTTCCATTGTAATGACGTCACAGAATGTTTAGTTCATGTTGTATTTTGTTCAGTTCTGTTTTGTCGAGTCTGATGTTCACATCTGTATGTAGCATATACGAAGACAATAAAGCAGTGTGTGCTCCAAAGCTTAAATACGTGTTCGAGAATTATTTATGAAGTGTTATATTGAGGAAGAATTATTACTGAATTTTTCTAAGATATTAATTTTCAGAAGTGTTTGATTTCGATTTTTGAATCTTAAAGGTTTTACAGTCTAATTTTAATATGGGAAAAATAAGATAACTTGCAAGAACATAATTTCCAAGAAGAAACACACGACATCTAAATTTGAAAAGTTTTGCGCAAACCAGTTGGATTCAGTGACGTAATTTTGCACAAACGACTCAACTGAAGGTGTTTTAATTACAGTTTCGTTCAAGAATCTTTTATAGAGAACTTTAAAAGAATTTAAATAATTTTTTGAAGTGTTTTGTAAACGAAGTAGGTGACGAAGTCTGCACATGGTCATATTTCATACAAAAATCATTGAGTCATACGTGTCGTTACACTTCAACTTCAACGGAAACAAGCGTAACTTCAGGTGTGTCCCAGAGCTGCGTAATAGGTCCGCTGCTTTTTACGATTTACATAAACGATCTGGTCGATGGTACTGACAGCGGCATTGGACTGTTTGCCGATGATGCTGTAGTCTATAGGAAAGTAGGATCACGCGAAAGTTGTAAACAAATCAACGAAGATTTGCAGAAAATAAATGCGTGGTGTAATGACTGGCAGTTATCTCTCAATATTAGTAAGTGTAACCTACTGCGTATAACAAGGCTAAAATTCCCATTAATGTACGAGCACAAAATAAATGCCCAGTCTTTGGAAGGGGTAACATCCGAAATGATCTCAAATGGAATGATCAGATTACATAAGTAACGGGTAAGACCAACTTCAGATTGCGGTTTATTGGTAGAGTCCTGAAGTGATGCAGTCCTTCAGCAAAGGAAATGGCTTACAATACGTTAGATTGTCCAGTCTTATTGTTCGTCTGTATGGGACCCTTACCAGTTGGGTCTGATTCAAGAGATTGAGAAGGTCGAAAGAAGAGCGGCAAGTTTCGTGACTGGTACATTTAGCCATGGCGAGAGGGTTACAAATCTCATAGAATGTTTGAAGTGGGACACACTCGCAGATAGACGGTGCGCTAAACGGAAGGGGCTGCTCACTAAATTCCGAAATCCCATATTCACCGAAGATGTAGAGCATATATTATTACCACCAACTTTCAAATCATACAGTGATCACCATTCAAAGGTGATGGAAATTAGAGCTCGTACTGAAGCGTTCAGCCAGTCGTTTTTCCCTCGAGCGATCGGCGAGTGGAACAGAGGAGAATATGACTTTGACGCCGATTGTGGCCTCCACCGCACAGCGCTTGATGGCTAGCGGAGTATATGTGTAGATGTATATGTAGAACAGATGGAAATCGGAAGGTGCGAGATCCATGCAGTAGGATGAATGAGGAAGAACAGTCCAATGAAATTCTGTGAGCTTCTCGTGGATGTGCGGACTTGTGTGGTCGTACCTTGCGTTGTCCTGGAGAGGAAAAAATTCGTTTGCACGTTTGTGGCGGCAACGACACTCAAGTCGTTTGTTCAGTTTCCTGTGGGTAGCGCAGTACACTCCACAGCTGATCGCTGCACAATGAGGGAGAACATCTAACAGAACAACCCCTTAAGAGTCTAAGAAGACCATCAGCTGAGGGTGCGGCTTTCAACTTTTTCTTGGACGAGTCGTGGCGTGGCGCCACTCCATGGATTGCCATTTTGTTTCAGATTCGAAGTGATACATCTATGTTTCATCGCCTGTGAGGACGTGCGAGAAAAAATTGTTACTATCAGCCTCGTACAGTGCAAGCAATCCGGCAGAGATGGTCCTTCACTGCTGTTTATGATCTTCTGTCAGGCGGCGAGGAATACGGCGGGCACAGGCCTTACAGTACCCCAACTGGTGGACGAGTGAGTCAGCGCTACGCCCAGAGGCGTCCAACTGTGCAGCGAGGTCGATCGCCTCGAATGAGACTGTCCGCACGTTCCATCACTGCAGGAGGCTCACCTGTGTTCCAGCGGCCGGCTTGCGGAGCTTGTAACACCATAACTCTAGTACTCTACTGATTTATTTTGCTTTTGTTTCATTTAATATTACATCGTTAAGCTTCTGTAAATATTGTTTGATTGAACGATAACACAAAACTGTATACTCCTTTCTTTGTTAAAACTTTGATGTCATGATTTGATCCTATGCAATGTAGTATATATGTCATTTAAATTCTTTGTCCCATTTGGAGGGAACAACACTTACTATATATAACTGTAATTTCTGTGTGAATAATTTTTTGTAGAAATGTCAACATGTGCACATGTTCTGTTTTATTTAATGTATTTGATTACTGTTGCGTAAACTGCTGATCTTCACTTAGGATTCTTAGTTAGTTTGTATGTAAAAGGTGTACTGGTTCCCCTCGGGAACGAAACTGTGTAGCGCGCGCAAATTGTGGTTGGCCTAGGTAGAAAAGGTGGAACAAGAGTCAGTCGGGGACGAGCTACGAGTCGGGGACGAGCTACCATACTGTGCACTGCCATGGAAAAGTGGCATATTGTTCTCGTTCCGAAAGAGGCTTTATTTGCGGCTTTCCAATGCCTCGGATGGATGGATAAATAGCGGGAACGATTCTGGAATTGGTATTCATCATCGCCACCAAGAAGGGCCAGAGTCCAGCAATTCTGTCTGCAAATCCACCTACCAACATGCAGTTGCCACCACATTGCGCAATCACTGTATCGGAATGCTACAATAATGTACAGTGAAGGATCGGCTCATTGGATGTTTTAGTGTGCACAAATATGAGGTAACTTATAACTGAATTTATGTACCTACCTTGATTTTTCTCCTTATCATAAAACCTCTCAGGTTCCTCTCCGTTTCAACTAAAGTGATTTCCGAGTGTCCTTACTGAAAGAACATTAAAGACCAGTGTATTGCTAATTGATGCCTCTTAATGTGGCAAGAGAGTTAGTTAAAGTTAATGATGCTTGCTGAAAATAATTTTCCTAGTAAAACAGCTGATTAAGGTGTTGTTGCCAACTTCAAATTAAAAGTTCTTAAGACTGAGGCTTATAAAGTTTTGCTTAGTAAATGATCACATTACTGCCTGTTGTAAATCGCAGAAGGTGAGTCAGTATCTTACATATATGTTAATTTTGTGTCTCACTGTAGTAAAAGTGGAAAACTGCAGTTGTGAAACGTTGTATACTCATGTTTGCTAAGTGTTTGTCTCTCTTGTGTATTAGAAGTGCATATTAATAGTATAAAAGGATCCACAGTTTGTCTATTGTGTTAATGCTCGGTAACAAGTAACGGGAAGACCACTAATTATGAAAACCATAATTTCTTCATTCAACACCACTTAGGTGTTATAAGGTGTTATAAACTGGAGCACGTTCCAGCGACCTCGTTGTCATGATGATAGATGCCTCGCCTAACAATTCATCGTGCTTTCATTTACTTGCGGGTCACCGTAGGCATTCTGTAAGCGCCTATGAATATGAGCAATGTTCTGGTTTTCCGCCAAAAGAAACTCAATGATAGTTCTGTGCTTGGAATGCAATTCCGTCACAGACGACGTTATGAAGGCCAAGTACAAAGCCACCACCTACATGAGTTTCATGAAACTATAGGAACTGAAATGAGAATATCTCACGATGTCACGCAACAAATTACACTTTTTTTTTTCACCTGAAACTAGCCGAGAAAAAAATGTGTTGTATTGCTTACTGCACGCCCCTTGTATATTGTTTACGGTTTGGAAACAAATTCTGTTGGTGTGAGAAAACCTTCTACCAGTTTGGCTGAGAGTGACAACATGGAAAGGGAAGGGGAGAAGGAGGAGGAAATGGGATGGGCAGTCAGCGAGGGTGAAGACGGAGATGTGTTCAGATAGGGGAGGAGCTGGACAGAGAAAGGAAAGAGCTGGAGACGGACGCAGAGGGGAGGAGGAAGAGAGAGGCAGAGAGAGGGGAGAGGTGGAGAAGAACAAAGGGAGGGGAAGTGGCAACACGAGGAGGCAGAGAGAGAAAGAGGAGGGACAAGATGGATTAATAGAAGACTGGAATAACTAGGTACCTGAGCAATGCCGTGTACCCAACTGGTTCCATAAGTAGACTACACAGCGCGTTTGTCATTCGCACCGCGTATGAATGTTTATCATTTATGAGAAAATCATGTAATGCCACGTGCGAGAGGAAGAAATGTTAACAGCACTTATCGGAATTCGCACACAGTGGTATAACTTCTCACGTTTGCCTGCATCACTGGACTGTCACGCAAGTACGGGATCGATGGGTCTAGGAGGGCCTTACTCAGCACCATGGAGGACCTCAATGGCGCTACTCGTCTAGCACCTGTAAGAACGGGCATATTGTTCGATCATCTGTGCAGGCTTGGGCAGCGGAGTAACACTTGAACGGAGATAAAATGGGTCGACAGCTCTGTGGAACCAAAGACTCCCCACATAACTCACAACCAAACAGTCATATTCCGACCTAACCTGGACAAGGGGCTATGTGTGTGCCACCACAGCCACTAATATTCTTTTCATGTTCGTTAACTTCGCGAACTCACAACCAAAGTATCACCTTCCAAGCTCTCAGGCTAACCTACAGTCTGTCACTATAATCAGATTTATTGTTTTCACATTCATTGGCTTCGACACCTCACCACAGAACTGTTGCATTACAAAGTAATTTAGAACCTTATCTCAAGATGGACAAGCCAACCTGAAACTAGTAAAGGCAAGAAAAAGAAAATGACTAAGTGTAATTAGGTCTCGCGCACTGAGGGCTCCCTACAGATTTAGTTACATGTGCATATAGTTAGTCCATCCTGGGAATCTCAACAATTTTTACGTATTACTGAGAGCGATACTGGCAAGATATTGGTCCCAGGAGTTCCAAGACAGCATCAAAATTCTACAGTAGTTCCTCAGACTATGCCAGACTTACAAAAAGAAGCGAGCAGGGGCCTTCAATTTATGTATGTGAAGAGAGGAAATTTAACAAAACATGTATTTATTTACTTAAAAAACTTGGCTACATCTTACTTTTCATGTCAGCATGCTGTGACGTTTCTCAATTACGCTTTTGTTGGATGATGACTGCAATGTATGCTCAAATGTCAAAAAGACATTTTTGTGTGATATAATTACAATTTAACAAGTTTCACATATTTTACTTTGCTTGAACTGTGAAACCTTGCTTGTTGCCGAATTTCATGACTCTAGATCACCGGGTTTGATGAGTGAGTTTTCTGGTTTTTAAATATGACATAAGTGATCTTGTGACTGAATTAATTTAGATGTTTAAAATTTTTCCGTCCTCGAGGGACCACATACATTAATATAAGATATCAATCTAAACCTGATACGTCTACCCGTTTTTGAGAAAAAAGGTTCTTAACAGTGAGACAACCAGACCGATCCTATAAAGGTACCGTTTTACAGACTGAGTCTCGGAACCCTAAAAAACATGACTGGTAGCACTTGTTCCAGCCTTTCTACATATATCAAAACTAATCGCTAGTAACACGTAAACGACAAGACACTGCGCTACATTGCTAGAAAGAAAAATTCTCAGTGCGGCTGTGCGCTACCTAGGAAACCAGAAATGGCCCCAGCCTCCTCAGAAATGTCTCGCTACACCAGTGCTCCAACACCATTTGTGTCACGAAATGGCTTGTTTGTAGAAAGACATCTCTTTTCAGATTAGTCACTGTCTTGCCAGCAGAATCACGATCGACGTATTTGGGAATGGAGGTCGCCAAGAAACCTAGCATTTCCACTCGGCATTTATCACGGTCGTATGTGAATGGCACGTGGCGTGATGGCATGGAGTGACACTAAGAACGCAACACGTTCACGTTTTGCGTGTAACATGAAAAGTAGCCGTTACGTTTCAGGTATGTTGAGGCCAGTAGCTGTATCTCCGAGATCTCTGTGACGTTATCTTTCAGCAGGATAACGCAAGACCGCGTCTTGCTCCTGCTGTCCTGACCTACCTCGAAACAGACAGTAGTCTACTGCCGTCCTGGCAACCACCTGCTCCATATCCCTCACCCACTCATAAGATTCCCAGATAATGGCACACAGCCACTGTGGTTCATGAACTTAGGGCGCAGACCTGAAGCAGCATGGATTGATGTGCCGTAATCTGTCATCCAAGCTCAGTTAGACTCGACAGCCACCTCGGTTGGACGCGTTGCTACGGTTGGCAGCACTGTGTACCAAATTTCGCACCCTGCGTACACGCAACTCACCGACGGTGGTCTCGCGGTTCTAGGCTCTCAGTCCGGAACCGCGCGACTGCTACGGTCGCAGTTTCGAATCCTGCCTCGGGCATGGATGTGTGTGATGTCCTTAGGTTAGTTAGGTTTAAGAAGTTCTAAGTTCTAGGGGACTGATGACCACAGATATTAAGTCCCATAGTGCTCAGAGCCATTTGAACCATTTGACAAGTTTGTCCACCTCAGCTCTCAGTCCGGAACCGCGCGACTGCTACGGTCGCAGTTTCGAATCCTGCCTCGGGCATGGATGTGTGTGATGTCCTTAGGTTAGTTAGGTTTAAGAAGTTCTAAGTTCTAGGGGACTGATGACCACAGATGTTAAGTCCCATAGTGCTCAGAGCCATTTGAACCATTTGACAAGTTTGTCCACCTATTCCTCCTGTTGCCCTACACATGAACAGTAAACAGAAGTTCCTTATTTCCCATCCGTCGCAGTGTTTCAGTTTGAATGTCCTGCCCATTTCCCCAACTCGGCTTCCATTGTGTGGTTTGCATCGGGGAGTGGTATTGTGGCATCTCCACATTCACCATCGACCATTCACCATTCGTCAACCGCGCACGTGAAGAAATGGAACGGCCTACCACAAGGACTTCTGACCAGTCTTGTGACCAGCTTGGTAGCAGAGCATGTGGTGGTCACACACCCTATTGAGAACCATGTTCAGCCTTTTCTAATGTTGTGGAGACCACCATAAATCGCGGTGACTTCAGTATAATTATTGTCTACATCTTCATCAGGAACTGGATGTTTCGGTTCGTTTCGTCCCCTTCAAAATTGGTCAAGCCATATCTCCATTGGTCTTCCTAAAGATCTTTTGCCTCTTGCTTTATATTGTTTTATGGCTTTAGTGATTCTTGCATCTGGCATATGGGCTATATGTTCTTTCCATTTTAACTGATATTGCTTTATTATGTCAATTACACTTTGCTTATTCAGTTCATCCTGGATGTCATCATTTGTCTTTTTGTCTATCAGAGTATGTCCAGCCATGCATTTAAGGCATACTTCCCTCTCTTCATCTCTCTTCTTAATAATCATAGAGCAGTTCTGGTTCAACCATAAACTTATAGAACTTTAGTAGAATATCTCCTTGGATTTTCTTCCTTGATGATCAGCGTCAGGTTCCACACAAATAGTTTAATACGTTTGGCTTATTTTGTACTTCATTGTTTGCTCTGTAAATAATAACACACCCTAAACATTTAAATGTATTAATCTGCTCTATGATCTGCTTGTCAATTTCAATCTTAACTCGCATGCACTGGTGTCCTAAAAATGCCACTAATTTTTACTATGTGGCTGACATGTTCAGGTTGTCTTCTCTGTCTGTTTTACTTAAATTAAAGATAGGTTCTTGTAAATCATTTTCATTCTGACTAATAATTACATGGTCGTCAGCAAAAAGTAATGTATTAACATCCACGTCGTTAATTTTAAAATGTTTTCTTGTCTCTAAGCAAGTTCTGGTTACATCGTCGATATACATATTTAAAAGAGTGGGTGAAAGGGGAAATCCTTTTCTGAGTCTTTGGTTTATTTCAGCCATATTATGTCTGCTGCCGGTATTTTTATTTATATTTTGTTATTTATATATAAACCCGGTACAACTCTTGTAAGATGAGGTACAATCCCTTTTCTTCTCAAACTCTCCTACAGTTTGTTTCGATTTACTTTAGCAAACGCCTTTTCGTAGTCAGTGAAAGCCAGAAAAGTTGTTAAACTGAATTCACAATGTTTTTCTACTAGTTGTATCATGGTGAAGTTACAGTGAAAACATGATCTATCAGTTTGAAAGTTGTGTTGGGCATCAGACAGTACAGCTTTGGCGAATGGCGATAGGCGTTTTGGTAAATTTCTAGAATACAATTTTTAATATGAATTCAGATAGATAATACCTTAGTATTTCTGACATTCGTTTCTGTTGCATTTCTTATACATTTGGCGTATCTGGGTTGTATTCCACTCTTCAGGTATATAACAACTTCGCCAGCACATATTTATTATTTTTGCAATATTTGGTATACATTTTATCAGTTCTGTATTAATTTTCTCACACACTGGTGTCTACCTGTTCTTTCTAGACGTTACTGCATCCTGTAGCTTCTCCAACGTTACTGAGCCTACATCCCTATATGGTTCAGAGATAATCACCAGTGTAAATTGTACTGATGTGTAAATTACACATCTGTCCAGAGTGTTTTATAGTATTGTAACCAGCTAGATTCAGATATCGTGTTTATTCGCAGATTGACCTTATCTTCTTTGTTTAAACGTTTGATTATTTTGTATGCTTTATCTTGCCTTCCTCTTAAATCGTTTTTTTTTTCAAAAATGTCAAGAACCTGTCTGACTTTCCTTTTGACTAGATCACATTTCCTTTTATAATCTGGTCTCAGTACTACATCGTCTAGGGAATTCAACACTTTAAATAGGCGTGTTTCGTATCTTAAAGTAGACTATGTATTTCATCATCCCAATATAGCAGGTGGATTTTGAAAAACTTCTTTCTTATCTCAAGAGCTTCTGTTGCTGGTTTAACAAGCGCTTGCTTCATTTTATTCCAGTCCTATGTTACCCGTTTTTATAGTTAAACTTATGCATTCTTCAATCCTTTTCTGATATAGGAACCAGATACTCTTTTCTGTAACTAAATGTACTTCTTCCAACTTTTAAGTTATTTTATTTTTGAGACTAGCTGAAGAGACATCTGGACCTCTGAACACCCATTTGTCTTGCACTAAAGACCAAGTCTTTTTATGTGCAATTACAAAGTCTATAATTGCGGCTGAGCCTCTAGCTGACCATATATATTTGTGGATTTGAACCGCGCGGGATTAGCCGAGCGATCTGAGGCGCTGCAGTCGTGGACTGTGCGGCTGGTCCTGACGGAGGTTCGAGTCCTCCCTCGGGCATGGGTGTGTGTGTTTGTCCTTAGGATAATTTAGGTTAAGTAGTGTGTAAGCTTAGGGAATGATGACCTTAGCAGTTAAGTCCCATAAGATTTCACACACATTTGAACATTCTTTTTTTTATGGATTTGAATTCCAGAAGGATGTGTCAGTTTTCTTAGTTCATTACTTAATGAGGATGCCTTTAATCTATATCCATTATTATGTATTATGTCCGCCCCTGGTAGCTGAGTGTTCATTCCTGCTCGGTGCGTCGGGCGACTAGGTTGTGCTATTAGTTCCGCCTCTAATGTAGCGCAGCGTGTTTTCCTCGTGTCCGCTTAGTGTCGTGTTGGTCTCCGTGGACGTCGCATCGCTGGTTGTCGGCTAGTGTTTGGCATTCGTGCGGCCCTTCCTGTCGCGGCGTCATCTCGCGCCGTGATGTCCACCACGGTTACCCACGAAATTTCTGCGTACAGGTACTGTCATCTTCACCTTCACAAATCCACGCGTCACGTCCAGCCCGGTTCTTTGGATATACAAGACTGGTTAGTCGATACAATTAAAGTCACTACTCGTGAGGTGCATAGTGCATAATTTGACAGCGAATTATATGTGTTTTTTGTTAACTTTCTTGACACGCTCCGGGTTGATAGGATTATTTCCCGTCACGGTTCTCAGGTACCCTTTACGCACCGTGATGGTTCCACTAGTATGGTTCTCTTGGCAAATGAAGGAATGATACATACGCATGTCCGAGTGTTTAACCTTCCGCCCGTCGTAGGCGACTGTTGTCTGAGGCTCGTTTTGCTTCCTTATGGGGAAATACGTCATGTTCTAAAGGAACGCTGGTCTGCTCAGCACCGCTTACAGGTCTATAGTGGTATTCGGTCGGTGGAAATGGTCAAAAAACACATTACTTCTCATCTACAGGTATGTGGTTCTAGGGTCCATATCACGTACAGTGGCCAAGAAGGAACACGTTATTATTCTAATCAAACCAGTCATTTCCGTACTAATTGTCGGCGGTGTGTGGCGGTATTAAAACCTACATACGAACAGCGTAAAAAATTGACTTTAGCTGATCTTCTCCCGCAGGGATCTCAGACTGAATAGCTCCCTGCTACTGATGGACGCAGTGATCCGTTGACCGACACTGCCCGTGATTTTCCCGCGCTCTTCTTGCGTAGGGATGTTGATGCCGTTACTTACGATGTGCCCGCCATGATTTCTCACAACAAGCGTCACCGAACAGAGGATGGTGCGGCAGGTGAACCTTCCCTATTGGCTCGCCCTTCCGATGGGCCTCCAGTAAAGGACCCTCTTTCTCAGTCTGAAACCTTGGATGAAGACGCCACAGGCACCCAACGACATCGTCAATTACGGTTGCAGTTGGTATGGGACCACGGGATTCGACCGTCGATCAATGGAAACGTTTTGGCTCTTCGGGTGATTCACATTTCTGCTACACAAAGTCGACGGTCGTCTCCACAAACGCCGTCATCAATGTGAACGGCAGCTAGAAACATGCAGAGCCACGCGGACGCAGGCTGGTGGAAGCTGCGTCATTTTACGGAAGGCATTCCCCCGAGCTTGCATGGGGCCAGTGGTAGTAATGGAAGACACGCTGACAGATGCGAACCAACTGCATCCCTTCACGCTTAATGTCTTAATCGGCGGCGATGTAATTTTTTAACACTATAATTTTCCTTGTCGCTTAGTCAGAACCGTGCTAAAGTGGTTTCAGGAGCTTTATAGTGAACGTACGTTGATGTCTCGGCAACCTAATTCGCCTGATGTAAGTCCTATGGAACCCACCTGGTTCGTTATCGGGCGCCATCGTCGCATACGCAGATTAGCGTGCCATTATTTACGCGAATTACATGCCCTGTGGATAGAAATCAAATGCCACATACCTCCAAAATTCTACCAAGAAGCTGCCGGATCCCTGATATGCAGAATGGGTGATGTTTTTCGTTCCAAAGACGGACAATCAAGCTATTAAGCAGGTGGTCACAAGGTTCAAACGGTTCAAATGGCTCTGAGCACTATGGGACTTAACTTCTCAGGTCATCAGTCCCCTAGAACTTAGAACTACTTAAACCTAACTAACCTAAGGACATCACACACATCCATGCCCGAGGCAGGATTCGAACCTGCGACCGTAGCGGTCGCGCGGTTCCGGACTGTAGCGCCTAGAACCGCTTGGCCACTCCGGCCGGCTGGTCACAAGGTTTTGTCTCATCAGCGTGAATTAATTTTCCGTAATAACTACTGCCAATTTAACATTGGCAGGCATAAAAGAAATTTTCTTCATTACGGAAACAACAGTGTTCAGACATCGTACTTTTGATGTCAGGAAACATTTTCATTTCTGATGAGGGGTTAATTGATACACAGTTCCTCACAAAAGTATCTAAGTTGGTTGCGTTTTTATTTCGTCGCTAGTGTCTCAATGGTGCAGATTCAACGATCTTGGATGAATACTCCAGTTAGTTTAGCCATCCTTTGCAGGTTCTGACTCTTATTCTCATGGTTTCTTCGTCGCAGCCACGATATTCGGAAGACGTTCTTGAGGGTACAAGGATGGGAATGTTCTTCCAACAGGACACAGGACGGATCCCCTGCACTCTCCAAACATCATCTAAGCCTAACTTTCCCCGAAAGATGGGTCGACAGAAATTGTCAGGTTTTTTGGCCACCAGGGTCCCCGCACCTTACCTGTATAGAATTTGTCCGTGTAGATGGTTGAAAAGCGAAGACTACAAAGCAAAACAAAACACAAGAGACCAATTCAGTGTTTGTATTATGAATACTACTACTCTCACAAAAGAATGCCACACCTCTGGTACAACTTGTATATCTATTTATGTAACTCAGTTTACAGTTTATTCGCAGTCAGTTACAATTCTCATGCTATTCATATTAGTGCCATCCCTACACTAACTGAAGTGCCATTATACGATTCCTATATACCAATCGCTAAACCTTGTTTGTCAGTTCAGTTGAACGTAACAGTTGATAGTTTACATTCCGATAAACCACTGTACCACTGCCATCTTTATTACCTAATCCGATTCACAAACTGTTCTCCACATTTTAACAGCTTCCCGACACCTGTAATGATGATTAGTAGAGACCGGATCATATACATAGCAAAAACCTTGAAATATGCAGGCAAATATGCATGGAAAATGCTTAAAAATGCATGAGATATTGCGAAGTATGCAAGATCAGATAATAAAAAACATGGTAGTTACTGCGTGCATTATATCTCAAAGTCGAACCTGTGCATATCAGTTACGAGAAACAGCGCCAGCCACGCGAAAAATCGGTACATTTACAAAGCTGATAGCATTTTCTGAATATTTTCTGGTAGAGGCTAGGAAGGGGGCCTTTCTGTGATTATTTTATAAAAATTTGCAAGATGGAGACGCATACCGTGTTTCAAGAATTGTTTTTTCTTTGCTATTGTTGTCGGTAACAAGCGGATGCGATGTGACTGAGTCGCAGCGAAACAGTCGATTTGTACAGCACCAACTTCTAGATATATCGCATGCAGGTGGGCAAGCTCAAGAACTCCGTGATTTTTTATTTAAAAAACAACATACAAACATGATTTTTCTTTAACAGAATCAACTTTTAATTTATACTATTAGAGCAAAGCAACATTTACAATTTATTTTATATTTTTCTAATATTGTAAACATAAACGACCCAGTACTGTTCCAATAGTTCGGTAGTAACATTGTGTCTTAGATCACTCAAAAAATTTTTATAAGCGGAAAAGGACCGTTCTGTACCAACTGAGGTAAATGGGTAGTATTTGAATTTGGGTGCTATTTTGGCACTTACTGTTTCTGGTAAAAGTTCACCCGTTCCATTAATAAAATTATCAATTTGGTACAAGGGTTCAAATCCTGGGTTATGGTTTACAATGTTTTCAAATTTTTCTTTAAGATTTTTTGGAAATACCTCCGGCAGTGAGTAGTTCACAAGAATAATTTTATTCATTAACTGAACAGATTCATTCGACGCCAAACCTTGAGTTTCAAGCCTTTTAATACTTGCAGGTATATGGGAAACATAAGTGGTAATCGCACCAATGTCTTTTTTAATACCGGTATCATTAAAACCTTCCTTGCTCTGGCAAACTGCCAAAGTCTCTGCACTATCGAAGTCGTTTACTACCCTTCTAATGGTCTCCAAATGTTTATTGTAAAACAACGCAGTTTCGACCGACGCACCCCAACGAGTTACCACTGGTTAGGGAAGTAAAGGCACATTTGGTAGTTTTTCTCTGTAGACCTTGCTGCGAACAGGAGCCTTTAGACACACTTTTTGGAAGAAATCAGTTTATTTACATTCAGAAACGTGGAACATACTTCACATGAATGAAATTGGAATAAAATACTCGGAGGGCTTTTCCTTCTTCGATCATATAGGGAGCAGCATCTGAAATAAATGCAAATATCCTTTTATCTGCAGAAGATTGTGGAATTTTTTTTTTAAATATCCGCATTCACAAACCTGGCGATCGTAGAATGATTTACTTTTTCAAGTTCTTTGCAGACCGCTAAACAGGAATAAGAAGGCTCTTCTTTTAAATCACCAACAATTCAGGGGAGCCGGAACGATGAAAATGACAAAATTAACGTTATTTTTTATTATAAAATTATTTAGAGTTTTTTGAATAAAACATATCAAGTTTCACCATTCTAAGTGAATTCTAAGTGTGTTTCTTATCTCCGCAAAGTTGACGCGCCGCGTAAACGGTTGTAACGACTTGGTGTATCACATCTGACAGCGCCGTTCGCTGGCTGCAAGCAGGGTATCTTTGCGGAGTTAGTGTTTTGTTTTCCAACGTTGTATAGCTTTATCTCTGTGACAAGTGACTGTTCATATAGGTAAACATAGCCGCTATACCTTGTATGTTGACTTGTGGAGTTTGCTTTGTGTTGTTTAGCTGTTCAATTTTGCGTATTTGACGAATTTTGCTCGTACCTCTTTTACGTATTTGGTTTGTGGGTATCAATATGCCCCGTTTCAGCAATCTAGTGTTTAAGAAAAGGCACAATGAGTGGAAGAAGAAATCTCTTGTTGTTTCGAAGGGAGATGCTGCTCAGACTGCTTAACCGACTACTCCAAATGAATGTGATAGAACTTCTTCCAGCCAGAAACTTTGTGACAGCAAAGAAAAATTTGAAAACTATGAAAGTGACAGTAATGATGTGAATGAAATAATTAACATTCCCTTGCTTTCTAATATTTTGAAACATACCGTATTATTCCAAGTTTGAAAAGAAAGAGGACTGGAATTGAAAATAACTTCACACATTGGTTTGCACGTAAAATGTTATTGAAGTGTAACAAATGTGCTGCAGAAGTTTCTTTTTTAATTCTTACTCCTCGTAGTGGTAATAGTGGAAAGAAGGTTTAGGATATAAATGTTAGGCTGATGTATGGCTTGCGTTGCATTGGCAAGAGCAGTGCTGCAGGGACACTGTTATGTGGAATTATGAAATTGCCAAAACCACCAACCAAGTTTGGATTTTACAATGAATTGGTGGGATCTTCTGCTGAAGATATTTCTCAAGCAACAATGAAGAAAGCAACTAAGGAAGCTGTGACAGATAATGGGATTTGTAGAGATTTACCTGTTGCTTTAGATGGATTATGGCAACGTAGAGGTCATAAATCTCTAAATGGAGATATGACAGCTACCAGTGGAGACAGTTGCAAAGTAATTGATACTGCTATTCTCTCGAAACATTATGGATGTAAGGGCAATACCAAGGACGAACATAGTGAAGGCTGTGAAGAAGATTTTCACGGCACGAGTGGTGCGATGGAAGTAGAGCGAGTGAAAGCGATTTTTTCCAGATCACAGGAGTGGTATAATGTATGATACACTAACTATCTAGGAGATGATGATTCTAAGGGATATAAGGCTGTAGAGGAACTCAAATCTCATGGCAATCGGCCGCGGTGGTCTAGCGGTTCTAGGCGCTCAGTCCGGAACCGCGGGACTGCTACGGTCGCAGGTTGGAATCCTGCCTCGGGCATAGATGTGTGTGATGTCCTTAGGTTAGTTAGGTTTAAGTAGTTCTAAGTTCTAGGGGACTGATGACCACAGATGTTAAGTCCCATAGTGCTCAGAGCCCTTATGGCAATGAAATACACATTAAAAAACAGGAGTGCGTTGGACATGTGCAGAAGCACATGGGGGCCCGCTTGTGCAAACTAAAGGAGACATTAGGATCCCAGAAGCTTAGTGATGGTAAGACCCTTGGAGGAAGAGGAACATTGACAGATGAAGCAATTGATAGATTAAAGAGGTATTATGGGTGTGCAATTAGGCAAAATACAAGAAGCATTGAGCATACGAGGAGAGCAGTATGGGCATCAACGAATGAGCACCCACAACATGCACTGTGCCCTACAGGTGATGACGCATGTTGTAGGTACCAGTCAGGAAAAGAATATGCCCATAAAACCAGTTTGCCAAATGCTTAAATTGATGTATTAAGCCCATATTCAGAGATTTATCACAGCCAAGTCTGTTGGAAAAAAAGTGTTCTCTTGGGAAAACACAGAATCCAAATGAAAGTGTAAATAATTTAATTTGGATTAGGATTCCCAAAAGAGTGTTTGTACAGATAAAAACATTGCATTTTGGAGTGTATGATGCAGTGGCAACGTACAATGAAGGAAACATTATCAAATGTGATGTGCTGAAACGTTTAGGTTTCCAACCAGGGCACACCATTTCCACAATGGGCCTAATTGATGAAGAAAGAGTAAGAGGAACAGGAAGAAAAGACAAAAGCCTACAACATGCAGCAAAAGGGAAGAAAAGACCAGTGAAACGGAAACTAACACTGAAAAAAGAAAAGGATGCTGATAATCAATCATATGGGACAGGAATGTATTAAAAAACTTAGGAAGCCATTTCCCGTAACTCTAAAATTTTCATCTTTCAGGAACATTTTCTCAAAGACTGTTAACAGTATATAAATGAAATTTGTACACAATATTGTTTACTTCTTTCCTTCATTTTTATAACAAATTGAAAAAATTCTATAATTCAAGAGTTATAGAAAAAATAGTGCAAAATTTTAGAGAAAAAAATAAGCATCTGTTTAAAAAAAATTGTAAAACAAAATCCAATAAATATTTCTTAACATGGCATTATAACTTTGTAGAGAAATATTCATTGAACATGTAGTCCAAATTTCAGAGCAATATGTTTAATGGTTTTAGAAAAAAAGTTCCTTCTATTTCCTAAAATTAACATGGATCACAAGTGTCTGTAGTTTCGTCAACTGAAAGCCAGATAATGCTGTCCTTCAGTTAATGGCGTATTTCTTCCAGAACATTTACGTAAATTGTCGGTATGTAATTTTAATGCAGTGTTGATTCATGTGGTATATTTTGATTTAAGCAATATTTTCGCAGAAAGCTTTTGGGTTTGGGGTTTGTAAGTTTGTGAAGAGGAATATAACTTGCAATGAATGCTTCACATAGATCCATGTTAAACCGACTTTTTTGGTTACCTTTGGACAAATCTCTGCTACTGCAACTTGCTGTTGTCAGAAGTTGTTGTCGTGGTCATTTCTCCTGCATACCTGCTGTATGAAGGCTTGTCTTGACATGCTGGTCTATTTGAAACTTTTTTCTTTTTTTGCACCAAACGTTTTTGTCGCAAACTCGACAATATAAAACAATTCCGTCATATGTAAATGTTCCAGGATGGTCAGCTATCCACGAAACGACGTTTCTTTTTTAGGGCGACACGGTGCACAACACGTTGCACACTACACGTCGTAAACACGTTCAACTGTATACAAGTAAATAGAAAGCTAAACTGAAGCAATGGACGTGCGACTAAAAGCTTGCGTAGCTTAATTTAATTTTTGCTACGCGTAAGGCATGACAGCGGAGGGGATTAACCGTGGCCGCGGGCGCAGGAGCATTGACTGTCTGCCCGTTCCTGTTCCTTTTCTGTAATGATTTCGCTAGGCAGTGGCTCTCGGATAGCGACTGCACGCAGTTCTAGGTCGCGGTCAATCTGTGAGACATCAAAATTAGATCGAGCTAGAGACCACCCGTCTAAATTTTTTAAATATTGTAAACACGGAGCGAAAATATGTATCGTCACTAGTTTTTAGTTAACATATGCAATAACTGGTGAAAAGGAGCCAAATATGCAAATGCATATAATCCGGTCTCTAATGATTAGCCATGCGACAGCGTCACGATCCCGCGCATGACTGACTTGGAGACTCAATTCAACCCGCGTAGTCCGGGGACAACATTCTGACTAGGGAGGAAACACGTATGGAGTCCTTCTAGGATTAATCATAAGTCCACTATTTTTAACATGTACGTAAACGACCTTCCGTCTAACATTCAATAAGCAGAATTAGTTCTTGTGTATGACACTAGTATTGTAATTACGCCAAGCACATATACAGAAACAGAAGATAATGGTAAACAATGTTCTTACGAATATCATCGAATGGTCTGCACCTCAACTTTAAAAAGACACAACAAATTCAGTTCTGCACTTTTAGGGGTACTAAAGGAATGATAAGAGTAACACATGAGGAAATAAAGGGTGAAAATTTCTTAGCTGTTCATATTGATGAGGATTTAAACTGGAAAATCATATTTTGGAACTACTAAAAACAACTTATTTCTGCCAAATTTGCACTTAATTCCATTGCAAATCTTGGAGAGAGGCAAATCAGTAAATCAATAATGCCTTATAGAACAACTTTCTGGGGAAAATCGTGTTTAAGAAAAAAGTCTTCATTGCTAAAAAACGTGCTGTAAGAGTAATATGTGGTGCTCACCTTAGATGATAGTGTAGACATCTGTTTAAGGAGTTGGGCATTCTGAATACTGCAACACAGTATATTTGTTCGATCATAAAGTTTGTTGTAAATAATCCACTACAGTTCAAAAGGAACAATGATGTATATAATAACAGTACCAGAACGAAGAATGACAGTCATTACTTCACATTAAGTCTGCCTCTAGCAGAAAAAGGATTGTAAAATCCCGTAGCTACTTAACTTACCCATTGCTATAAAAAGACTGACAGATAGCAAAGCAAAATTTGAAAACAAACATAGGAAATTTTCTTCTTGACAACTCCTCCCATTCAGCAAAATAATTGATTTGTGATGTGAATGAAAAATGACTCGTTCCATATAATTTCCATCTATCGAGCAAGTAATCCATCGAACACGAAACGATCTTGCTAACTAATTGTTCTCGGCACGTGTACAAAATCTCATAAAAAGTAACCAACTACCACACTTAAAAATCTGTGTTCTGAAAGATATGTTGTAATTAATAAGGTCAATGGTACTAAAAACTTAACATTACAAAACAAAGTAAAAAAAAATATCCAGGGAGTGTCCCAGAAGCACCACTTTCCAAATACCTTGCACATCGTCTTTGTTTTTCCACAGTCCGTGAGACAATCCTCTACGATGCTGTGCTCTAGCTGTACATTGTCGTGAATTTCACCCTCATATTAAGACCTAAGTTTGATAATAAGACTCCCTTTGACGAAGAATGCCTTCTTTGCACGCGCTAGTCTGCTTCTCTTATTCTACTTTGCTTCGTCGCCATGCATTATTCTCCTTCCAGTCTAGCAGAATTCCTTCAAACCGTCTACTATGTTGTACCATATTTCTTCTATACCTCATTACTTTCAACTTTCTTTCATTGAACCTCTGTCGACAGCATGTCGAGCTCATTACATTATTCATGCTATTCAACAGGTCTTCTAATTCTTACTCACTTTTCACAGTTCATGAGCTGGCATCCAAAATAATAAGCGCAGTCGCCTGAAGCGTGGCATGCTGATACTACTGCCGGCCGCTGTGACCGAGCGGTTCTAGGCACTTCAGTGTGGATCCGCGTGACCGCTACGGACGCAGGTTCGAATCCTGCCTCGGGCATGGATGTGTGTGATGTCCTTAGGTTAGTTAGGTTTAAGTAGTTGTAGGGGACTGATGACCTCAGATGTTAAGTCCCATAGTGCTCAGAGCCATTTGAACCATTTTGATGCTACTGTGACACACCAGCCGGAAGAAGAGATGCCGCGGTCGCAGAGTAGATTTTTACCCATCCTAGAAATTTGTATTTTGCGTCGGTCCTGGGAAGTTCGTACACTACTTAATCCGCACAGAGAAAGCCGAAAACGTTTCGTCACTGAAATTAACCAAGGCAGCCTGCAGTATCATAAGTCGATATTTGTTCGATAAGTGCATTAAATGTAGGAATGACCGTCGGCACAATAGTTGAAGAAGTACTTAACTTTGTGCCCGATAATATAATTTGCGGTTGAAGGATAAAAATATCATTGTTTGAAAGCTACATATTTATTGGATGCCAATTTTTTAGAAAAGTTAAAACTGTCTACGCATTACGAAATTACTTCACTTGTGTGGTAGCCGAACTGATAAACATGTGAACATAACTTTAGTAAGGAGCTGGTTTGTATGCGGGCCCACAGCCTCGATGTATTCCGTAAAAGTAAACACCGACCGTTCTACACTGACAAAACAAAAATCGTATAACCGTTAAATTTTACAGCCTACAATGGACATTCGTTTCAAGAATTAATAAGAAGAATAGTGCTGACTACGACAACATGCATACGTCTGGTCTGTAAGAGAGTATACCAATAACATCCACTTCTGTTTAAAGCGGTCCTACTTCGTCATTTCGTCAAATGGCTTTCCAGATGATATTTATATTGACTGAAGACCAAATTCAAGAAAGAAGTAGAACCTGCAAGCATACGTATTCGAGCTGGAGTTACTTGCTTGTACCTGAACTGATTCCTAAAGCGGCTGTTGTGTCTAGCCCGTGCAGTTTGATTCCGTGTACGAAATCCATTTTGTCACCTCGACTTTCTGAACTTTTTATTCCTTCGTGGCACACCGGATACTCGCTATTCTAACTGCTGAGTATTTCATACAAAGTGGTAGTATGAAACGCGTGATGCCGGCTTCAGGAGCTGCCTCATCTCTTCTGCCGGTTGTTGCTATTTTAGAAAAGAGAATATGCTGAGCCTCTGATGTCTTCCATTTCAGTGTACGTACTACCTACTCAAATGATGTTACAGCGAAAAGAGTTCATTGCTTCTTCATAGATTTAAGGTACTTTATCACTGCCGCTGTCGCATTAGGAAAGAAAGGTAGAGAGAGAGAGAAAGAGAAAGCCTGAGACCTGTAAACAAAACCGTATTAAAAGTATTTCCCAACGCTGTTGAAGCAATTGCGCCACTGAGACTAAAGGCAGTGAATGGCCTTCTAGTAAAGTTCCTGGGGCAGCATTGTGACCCAGTTTCGAGCGTAGTGCTTTTCGTCCTCCAACAAGAAACCATTTGCCTCTCAGAACCTTCTTTACCTCACTACAAATGGCACAACCGCATGGAGGCACAATGTATGGCGTGTGACTGAGAATCTACCACTTTATTTATTTATTTTATTTATTTATTTATTTAACCTGATCAGATTAGGGCCATCAGGCCCTCTCTTACATCGGACCAGTGTTTCACACATGCAGCATTTCACACATCAGAGTTACATCATGACAGTACTTTAAATAAGAATATTAGATTACTCTAGTCACAATATGAATAAAGAATAATGACTAAGACCTAATAAATTAAGTACTGGCAGTATTTTTACGACAGGTGCTATACATACAAATTATGATAAAACTAATAATAGTAACAGTAAAAAAAATTAAATAATAATGATAAACATGAGAAAAATTGGCAATAGTAATGAAGATTTGTGCAGATGTACATTAATATCTTGGTGTGTAAGGTAGATGTTTACTAGTATAGCGAGTTTTTGGGGAGGGAGACTTAAGGAGGGGGAAAGAGGGAAGTAATGAGATGAAGTGCATTTGTGTACAAAGGAAAGCATTACTGTTGCTTAAGTAGATACGTCATTAACTGTTTTTTGAAGCTGGACATGTTTTTAAGTTCTCTAACATACCGAGGGAGGTTATTCCAGAGTCGGGTTCCCGCTACTGTAAAGGACTTGGAGAAGGTGACTGAGCGATGCAGTGGAACAGAGAGGATTTTATTATGATGGGAACGTGTGTTTCTGTCATGTTGTTCAGACATAAGCGTTAGGGACGAGGAGAGATATGAGGGACAGTGTACATTTATAAGGCAGTAGATGAGACAGAGAGTATGGAAATCTCTGCGTTTGTCTGCACGCAGCCAGGACAATTTTGCATATGCTGGTGAAATGTGATCAAAAAGTCGAATGTCACAGATATATCGGACACAGGCGTTCATGACCAGTTCCAGACGTCGCGAGTTTTCCTGAGAGAGGCCTTGTAGGATAATATCGCTGTAATCAATATGTGCAAAAAAACTCCTTTAGTGATCTGGAAGTGTGGGGCTTTGCATGATCGTAGGAGGATGGCCTCAAAGGTGAGTTGCCATAGACGTATCGCTATTATCGCTTCGCGAATCATGTGGTCGGGCTTTGAGAGGATCGCTGCGCATTCAGCATTACCCCATGCTGGAATAAGTCTATATGAAGGCGCTTTTCCTGATAAAGGAGGTGGTGAACAGAGTCATTGTTGCAGTAATGTGAAAGGCGTTGTTTCTTTTGGGAGGCTGCGATCCAGCATTTCGTTTTGACTCGGATTTGGATTGGTGACACCACGTCTCGTCTCCAGCAACAAGTCGTCGCCGAAACTCATTGTCTTCCTTGGCACAGCGCATCAGATATTCCATAGAGAGAGAGAGAGTGAGTTCCATTCGACAAGTTTCCTGCGCTGGTTGAAAACTTAGAGGCACTCACTGGGCGCACACTGGGTGAAATTCCAGTCTGTCCTTTATGACTGCGAGAACACTTCCGAGGCTCAATTGGACCTCTACGGTAATTCCTGCTACCGCCGCTCACTGGTCTTCAACAGTGAGCGCACCCAGCTCCTGGAGAATGCCATAGGTGATGCAGTGTGGCGTTCCAGAACGTGCATCTTAGTCCAACGACACTCCTCCTGCCCTGAATCGCTTACGCTTACGTCTAGACCGCTGCATCGGACGTGCACTGCTCTCCATACATGTGTGCAATTCTCCGACGAATTTCCGTGCCCCACACTCCTTCCGCTGTCAGGAGACAACATTACACCCGTTTGCTCTTGTTTTTGAGATTCCGTTTCTTTGTTTTCAGTGTGACAGAGTACAGTGAACGGTAGCCGGGTCGCCAGTTGGGTGTACGGCCGTGGCCCTCTAGCGGCGAACTTGGGAGCTCAGCGCTCTTATAAGTTCTCACCTTCTTCGTATGCAATAACATTACGATTCTTCCAGTAATTTTCGTTTTCGTGACTCTAGGTCAATTCTTTTTGATTGGATCTTACAGAATAAGGGACAATAATATCTGTAATGTCCTTTTTTCCATTTATCAGCAACAATACATTCAAGAACAAATGTCATGGACTTCACGTTTTCAGTTTACACTGAGCGCCAGTGCTGGTTGGGCACAGCCGCATACCACTAGCTATTTGATGTCCCGAGGAATGTTCTCTCAGAGAATTAGTCGATTCTATTGCAGTCGCGCGGGTACTAGGTCGATTCCGACAGAGCCCCTCTTTTGTGTACGAGCGTAATACAACACAAACTGTGGGCCAAGTGCCCCAATCCTTGGCCCCTACCGTCTGTTTCCGCTCAAAATCCGTTTATTCCGTGGTGCACAGTAAATCAAGGGATTTGCTAATACAATCTCCTCTTCAGTTTTCGACGCTGGGATTGAGATGAGATTGAGATCAGAGAACCATTTTATGAGACAAATTCCTGAAGATGACGTGTCAACCGCAGTCAGAGTAAAGGCTACTAGAGGACCAGCGTCAAAACAAAATACCACTGAAAGACGGACAAAATTCCGAGCGTTTTAGTTCTAATGTTTTATTTGTATGTCAACCTGATGATTTGGCTTTTTTCACCACAAAACCGGTAGAGACCTAAAACTAAAGGACTAAATGCAGCTGAACCAGATGATTACTCATACCTGTGGTTGCCCTATCTACCGGGTTGTCTGCTGTTTTATAGTGTTTCCGTCTTTTTCAAATAGGGATGGCTAATCTCCGTATTTCCTTTCCTTTAATCAGGTCCACCTCTCGTTCTGTATGACTTTATGACGGACGGGTTACATATCTAGTTACTTTTACGTAAGTAATTCTATCCACTCCCCCCTCATCATTTAAAGATTAAATACACTCTTGATCGCAACTTTTTGTTTTATTTTTTTTATAATGTTTTCAAAACTTTTTGCTCGTCAGTTATGCTATCTACCCTCTTAATCTCTCTCTGTAGCACCACAATTCAAAAGCCTCTCTTCTGTCCTTCTGTAAATTGTTTATCGTCCGTGTTTCAAGTCCATAAGAGGCTACACCCCAGACAAATAGCCTCAAAAAGACTTTCTGACACTTAAATCTGTATTCGATGTCAACAAATCTCTCTTCTTCAGAAACATTTTTTGCCATTATTAGTGCACATTTTACAACCTCTCTACTTCGGCCATCAACTGTTATTTTCTTCCCCAACTATCAACACCAACAGAGGTCAATACGAAGATTAAAAGAGTCATTAGATTAATTATGAGTACATACAGTGCCATACATCGCGTACGTGGTGAAGTTCTCGCCGATGTTGCACAATTTTTGTATCGATACAGATTTTACATTTTGTTCCTACAAACAATATATTTCTTGCAAGCTATTATTGGCCTAGTTAACTTCTGTTAAGCTGTGTAGACCAATCCCCTCAACGTGTCTTTTCAAATGTTTTACAGTTAATATTGTAGAGAGTAAAGCAATCTGTGTGCAATGTTGCACATGTCTACTTTCCACAAGGGTACAGCAGTCCTTCGATTACATCAAAAAATTAAAATTTCGGAAATGTGAGAAAAAGACATTAGGTAAGATGAATCAGTTTTAAAAAAAAAGCGTTTTATTCGTAATTGGAATTGGGAATATAACTATTAATTCTGGATGAAGAAGGAATGAGTATAAATTGATTTTATCAAAACCGCTTTTGATTTTCAAATGGTTCAAATGGCTCTGAGCACTATGGGACTTAACATCTGAGGTCATCAGTCCCCTAGAACTTAGAACTACTTAAACCTGACTGAGATTTTAACTCTGCAGTTGAATGTCGAACTCGGGACCTGGAGACGAGATACTGGCAGAAGTAAGTGAGGACGGGGCGTGAGTCGTGTTTGGGTAGCTCAGTTGGTAGAGCACTTGCCCACGAAAGGGAAGGTCCCGAGTTCGAGTCTCGGTGCGGCACACCGTTTTAATCTGCCAACCTAACTAACCTAAGGACGTAACACATATCCATGCCCGAGGCAGGATTCCAACCTGTGACCGTAGCGGTCGCGCGGTTCCACACTGAAGTGTCTAGAACCGCTCGGTCACACCGGCCGGCCTTATATTTAATCACTGACACCAGACGTTCAAACGTGCGTGAATTCCTAAGGGACTGAACTGCTTAGGTCATCGGTCCCTGGACTTACACACTACTTAGTCTAACTTAACGCTATGGACAACACTCACACCCTTGCCCAAGGGAGGACTCGAACCTCCGGTGGGAGGGGCCGCACTCACTGACATCAGTGAGTTACTGTATCCCTGTCAACAATGTCGAAATCTTTCCAGTATCACACCTGCTATTACGGACCTGAGGGACGATCTCTCGAGAATGCAGTGACGTCACAGCATGTAAGGAATGAAATCCTGTATTAAGATCTACCTAGACGACGGCAACATCTTAAGCGTCGGACAGTAGCGCCGGGTAATCAGCGAAGAAACTCCAGGCGAGAAGATGCAATCTCTGGCTCGGCGCCTGGTTTGGAAGGAAGGAGCACACGCATACCTCGCCTCGCAACCTGCAAGATAAATATTGGAGCGCAGAGATTTCCCATGGCGGGGCCGCGGGTGGGGCAGCACTCATATCTCTCAGTATAAATATTACACGGCCCCCCCCCAGATTGAAACTCGGCGGCATCTGCGCCCCCCGCTCGCAAGAAGCCACTGCGAGACCAGCTGGCGATTCCTTCGCCTGCTACTCCTAAATGAAACACTCACGTATCCCTTATACATAGGCCACGGTGCACGCCCCCAGTGTGTCGTAGGCTACAGGAACGATACTGGCTGAAGCTGAACACTAGCTAATGGCGCGGGCACGGTGCCCGCAGGTGCCAGATGTGAACACTTGTCCGGCGCGCAAGTCAGCGACACTTTAGTACCACACTGAACTATTTCTGAACTCCGGTCATGTATGGCATACATTTACCCTCGGTTTAACCTGAAAATAATACAATGTAATGTTACAAGTAGCACATGTAGAATCCTTGGTGCAAAACTGACTACTCAATAATTTTAATTCCATTGCGAACGGATAGCTATTAATAAGTTAAAAACAGTGTTTTTGAGATTTGTCGTTCTTTTGGGTTGAAATCACAGAAAGCAGAGTGTTACTTCTATTTGTATCAGTTTAGTTAGTTGATCAAGCTAACCATAGAACGGTTAAATAATTGGAATTACACCAGTTTTGAAGAATCACTTAAGAGACTTTCGAGTTACGTAAATTTTTGAGAACAAAACGAAATATCAACAAGTTCACATTCAAATATTTATTTTGAATTAGTGATCGCTTTCAACAGTACCTGGCTGTCATCTTTGGATCTCACTTTTTTCAAAAATTTGCAATACTTTCCACAACGTTGAAATTTAAATAGTTTTCACAGCAATGACGCACTATTGAAACCAGTCACAGATTCAGAATAAATATTTAAATTGGATCTTGCCTTTGAAATATTTTTTCCAAATATTACATTCTGCAGATCGCCCCCTGATCAGAATGTCTGTAACAGAATACTAATCGAGATTCAGTGGCATACATTGTCAGCTTCTGGTGTCAGAACACTATTCTAGATCTGATACCCACACCACGCTTGTCTCACACACACTGTCATAATGTTACGATTTTGTTTGATGTTTACTTTCCACATGGTGAGATTGTTGTTGTTGTTGCGGTCTTCAGTCCTGAGACTGGTTTGATGCAGCTCTCCATGCTACCCTATCCTGTGCAAGCTTCTTCGTCTCCCAGTACTTACTGCAACCTACATCCTTCTGAATCTGCTTAGTGTATTCATCTCTTGTTCTCCCTCTACGATTTTTACCCTCCATGCTGCCCTCCAAAGCTAAATTTGTGATCCCTTGATGCCTCAGAACATGTTCTACTAACCGGTCCGTTCTTTTTGTCGAGCTATACCACAAACTCCTCATCTCCCCAATTCTATCCAATACTTCATCATTAGTTATGTGATCTACCCATCTAATCTTCAGCATTCTTCTGTAGCACCACATTCCGAAAGCTTCTATTCTCTTCTTGTCTAAACTATTTATCGTCCTCGTTTCACTTCCATACATGGTTACACTCCATACAAATACTTTCAGAAACGACTTCCTTACACTTAAATCTGTACTCGATGTTAACAAATTTCTCTTCTTCAAAAACGCTTTCCTTGCCATTGCCAGTCTACATTTTATACCTTCTCTACTTCGATCATCATCAGTTATTTTGCTCCCAAAATAGCAAAACTCCTTTACTACTTTAAGGGTCTCATTTCCTAATCTAATTCCCTCAGCATCACAAGACTTAATTCGACTACATTCCATTATCCTCGTTTTGCTTTTGTTGACCTTCATCTTATATCCTTCTTTCAAGACACTGTCCATTCCGTTCAACTGCTCTTCCAAGTCCTTTGCTGTCTCTGATAGAATTACAATGTCATCAGCGAACCTCAAAGTTTTTATTTCTTCTCCATGGATTTTAATGCCTACTCCGATTTTTCTTTTGTTTCCTATACTGCTTGCTCGATATACGGATTGAATAACATTGGGGATAGGCTACAACCCTGTCTCACTCCCTTCCCAACCACTGCTTCCCTTTCATGCCCCTCAACTCTTATAACTGCCATCTGGTTTCTGTACAAATTGTAAATAGCTTTTCGCTCCCTGTATTTTACCCCTGCCACCTTTAGAATTTGAAAGAGAATATTCCAGTCAACATTGTCAAAAGCTTTCTCTAAGTCTACAAATGCTATAAACGTAGGTTTGCCTTTCCTTAATCTTTCATCAAAGATAAGTCCTAAGGTCAGTATTGCCTCACGTGTTCCAATATTTCTACGGAATCCAAACTGATCTTCCCCGAGGTCGGCTTCTACTAGTTTTTCCATTCGTCTGTAAAGAATTCGTGTTAGTATTTTGCAGCTGTGACTTATTAAACTTATAGTTCGGTAATTTTCACATCTGTCAACGCCTGCTTTCTTTGGGATTGGAATTATTATATTCTTCTTGAAGTCTGAGGGTATTTCGCCTGTCTCATACATCTTGCTCACTAGATGGTAGAGTTTTGTCAGGACTGGCTCTCCCAAGGCCGTCAGTAGTGTAGGTAGGCTGTTTATGTTTTCTTATTGGCAACGTTACGTAGCGCTCTGTATGAAAATCACTGGCTGTGCTGTGTGCAGTCTGTGGCTAGTTTGCGTTGTTGTCTGCCATTGTAGTGTTGGGCAGCTGGATGTGAAAAGCACGTAGCGTTGCGCAGTTGGAGGTGAGCCGCCAGCAGTGGTGGATGTGGGGAGAGACATGGCGGAGTTTTGAAATTTGTAAGACTGGATGTCATCAACTGTTATATATATTATGACTATTAATGTAAATACATTGTTTGTTCTCTATTAAAATCTTTCATTTGCTAACTATCCCTGTCAGTAGTTAGTGCCTTCAGTAGTTTGAATCTTTTATTTAGCTGGCAGTAGTGGCGCTCGCTGTATTGCAGTAGTTCGAGTAATGAAGATTTTTGTGAGGTAAGTGATTTGTGAAAGGTATAGGTTAATGTTAGTCAGGGCCATTCTTTTGTAGGGATTTTTGAAAGTCAGATTGCGTTGCGCTAAAAATATTGTGTATCAGTTTAAGCACAGTCGTATATAATTTTTCAAAAGGGGACGTTTCATATGTCGACCCTTAGCCGAGGATACCTCACTGGAATCTTCTGATTTTTTTTTCTTGTAGTTTGTGCAATTAGTGCAGCCTTTGTTTATTGCTAGCGCGTAATTGTTGAAAGAATTTCCTTTGTAGTTGTAGTTTTTCATTCTTGTACAGTAAAACAGTTGTGGCATTCATGTAGATTTGCACCAAGTATTTCGCAGCTGCGCTTGCAATTAACTAGATATTATTTTCAGTGCTATGTTAATGTGTTCCCTTATTTTTGCTCTTCAAATTGTGTTTTTCTGCGTTGTCGTGTGAAATATTGTGACAATAATGGCGTGTGAAAAACGTAATACTAGGCTCCAAAGTAAACTGAGAAATGACAGTGAAGACGAAAGCAGTGTGTTAGCGCCACCGTGTAATGAATTAACTAATGTTCAACATAGTAATTTGGTAATTGTGCAAAGGGAAATGGAGCGGGTGGCAAACAATGGCGTAGGCAGTGAAACAATTAGTGAATGGGAAAGCATTATCGATCGATCGCTCGGCAACAGCTCGCCTCAGGAATCCGAAATGACAGGACACAATTTTGCAAATATTGTAGATTCAGGTTTTGCGTCCTCACCGTTTTCTCAAATAAGTCAAGACACATTTTCTGCTTGTCAAAATGTGAATGTTGCCGGTGCAAATGCACTGCCGAATAGCGTAGAGGAACAGATTTCAGACACTAATGCATTGTTATTACAGCTAATGCAACAAAATCAGAGACAAACACAGCAAAAGCTTCAAAAGTTAGACACAATGGAACAACACCAGAGACAAACACAGCAAAAGCTTCAAAAGTTAGACACAATGGAACAAAATCTTCAAAAGTTAGACACAATGGAACAAAATCTCCAAAAGTTAGACACAATGGAACAACACCAGAGACAAACACAGTAACAGTTAGACGAAATGGAACAAAATCTTCAAAAGTTAGACACCACACTTGAACAAACACGTGAAGATTTAACTACTGAGTTACATAAAATCGAATCGAAATGTCAAAAAGTCTGTAATGACGTAAAAACACAAATTTGTGAGCATTTACAACCTATTTTTTCGCGTCATAAAAATGCATTACAGAATCACGAAGCAGCCATAAAAGAACTGCAAACTATTGTTCATAAAAATCACGACACCTTGCAAGCTAAAATTTACTCAGTTGCATCTACCGATTCGGTTATGCAACTTGCAAAAACTCAGGAAAACTTAAAGGACACAGTAGATACGATTTCAACACAAATGGACACTCTGAAACTTGGTTCAGAAAAACACACAGAGGAAATAATTTCACTAAGGGATAAAGTAGCCGAACTTTCAGATCAGTTCACTAACTTATCTACCAAGGTAGATGATGATCTGAATGACACAGGACCTGTTGCCATTACTGACACAGAAGAGTATGAACAAATTAAGAAATTCAAACAAAATCAGAATCAAATTAATACGCAACACAAAAGAGAAATCCGGGAAGTACAAGATCAGTTGGCACAATTAATACAAAAATTACATATTTCATAGGACACTCGCGCTCCAACACGGGAAGGGGGACTTAGAAATACGGAACAGCCACAAAATAATGACACAGGGCACTTCGGATATTATGAAAGAAATTGGCAAGGCACACCGAATTTTGAGATGGAACCGCCGAAACGACGTAACAATGACCGACATGTGACTCGCCGACATGATGATTTTGACTATAAGCTGTTTATTACAACACGTAAATTCAAAACATTTAAGAATTCTGGCAACGACATTCATCCACAAGCGTGGCTCCATCAATTCTCTCATTGTTTTCCTCCCAACTGGTCGTTAGAGCACAGATTAGAATTTGTGTGGCTACTTAGAGAATGAACCAGCTGAAAGAATGCGATCGGTCATTCCCGATTGTCACAGTGAAGGAGAATTTTACCATGCCTTCCTCTCAGCATATTGGTCTCAAGCTACACAAGACCGAGTAAAACATAGCATCATGATGATGAAACACTTTGAACAATATGAATTTTCCAGTCTTGTGAAATATTTTGAAAACATGTTGCACAAGAATCAGTACTTGTCAAACCCATACAGCCCCTCAGAACTTATCCGCATTTGCTTAATGAAATTGCCTGAACATTTAAGAAATATTATTTTGGCAGGGCGTTGCAAAGACAACATTGAATCTTTTCAGGGACTCTTACAAGAATTAGAAATTGACACAGACAGTCGCAGGATGCGAAAACAGGAAAACCATCATTACAGGCCACATCTGTCACAATTCCGTGACGACAGAAATAGTAACTGGACATAAAGCTATTCTTACAACGCAAATCGTGAACAAAACAGACACCACCCATATGACAACCACTGGCAGAGTAATAGTTACAGAGAAAGATCCTATTTCTGTAGTAATGATTATGACAGAGATTATCATAGAAATGGACAATATGGGAACAAAAACAATTATTATCACGGGAGACAGAATAACTTCAGACGCAACGGTCCACCGTGCAGTGATAATTCAGGGAGAAATTCTCCACCACTTAACCGACAAGAAAGAAACTACAGGAACTACCGATATGACGATAGACGATATAATCATAACGACAGACCTGAATTTCATCAGAACTGGCGGGATTTAAACAGGGCTGGGCCCTCTGGGCAAGATGAATTTGTAGAAATTAGACCTCCAAATCCCAACAACGACACGCGCCAACAAAGGAACATACAATGACTCGCACCGCAGGCAGCCATGTGCGCCCGCTGGCTCAGGGAAAAATAACATAGACGCTAACCTTGAGAAAAATTCCAGTATTCTTTACCGATGTATACCGCATGATAATTGCGTTCAAGTTGAAAGGGTAAAAGATTGCACCACATTTCACATGTAAAACCGTTTATTGAAAGATAATCTGCTTTTTAACTTTGTCTTTGCCATATAACTTTTCACTTTACATTGTTGGTATGCTTTGTCAGACTTAGAATCTGTTAACATGCAACAATGTTTGAAGTTAAATATCCAGTCAAGAATCAAGAGAACTTATTTAAACAGAAATTACGAATGCATTGTTATTGTGAACAGACGACACAGTGTTATTGTGTGTGTGCATTCTTGCTTGTTAGTTTCACGATTACGTAACGACTATAAGGCTCACATACTTAGAACATTTACCAGTACTGCTAATGAGATTTTAATGCAACATTTTGGTTTACTTGAAAATACGTTCTGGATTTAAAGTACTTTCTGTGAGATACCAGATGACACAGTGGTTAGTTTATGTAACAGCTACACGATTTTATCATGACACTACTAATGAGTGACAATTTACAATGTTGCTTTTGTGGTGTTTCTGTTTTATATCTGCACAGTTTTTCTGAATTATTCTGGAAAGTAAAACATGTTTTAGTAGTAACTTTTTTGGTATAGCTACAATGACACAGCCTCTTTCGTAGCACAACAATACGTTACATTATAGTACTTTCTTGATCACGGTAAGGTACGTAATAACTACGATATCTATACGCAAAGCATTTCACTTTCGTTTATGATGAGGAAGTACATTGACTTCAGCAGAACTTTGCTTACAGAGGACGATAACTACGACACTTCCACAGAATTATCTTACAGCAAGACGCATAGTTAACGCTATAGGACACGCATTTGAGTGCTTAATTTTGTACTTAAACCATTTATTTTTCAAGATTTTTGAATTACAAAGAAAGTTTTCCGTGATACATTTCATTCCATTGCTGTAATCTGTAACACCTGAGGGTATAATTACATTAATCCTCAGGGAGGTACACGCTTACTTTGTGTATCATGTGTTTGGCAAGCACAAGGAGCCCTAGCTAATATGGTATTTGCTTACACAACTTTACACATCTGTACCATATTTCTCTAACACATAATTACACAGCTATTTGATCATTTAACTGAGAGATAAACTTTTTTTACTACATCAGTGACACATGTTTATACAATTACACAGTTGGATAACTTCACACTTATGAAGTCTGTACTGTGTGAACTGTTCATATTTTTTCGGAACTATTGTGATACTATGAGAGCTTTGAATGTTGTATTTGGTATGAGATCATGATTTTTAAAGTACGTTTGAGGTAGATGACACTACTGAAATGAGCAGAGAATTTTCTTTGGGTTTTGAAATTATTGCAGAAAGCTACGACGTTTTTGAGATTTGACTGAGGTGTTATGATGTTATTATTATGACGATGTGTATTATTCTGCTGAGGTATGTTTATGATTAATAGGCTGATGCTATATGAGTTATTTGATTATGCTACGTATGTGTTATGATGAAATATTGAAGAATGTCGACAAATATGTATATGTGTAACAAGGTAAGGAATAATGAGTAGTGGTTAGGGACGCTGATTTGTGAAAAAGGTTGTTGGAAACCAAGAATCGTACTTTAAGAGTTATGAAATGTATGTAAATGCGTGAATGTATCACAATGCCGACGAAAATTTTTTGGACACTGTTATATCAATAGGATTTTGTTTCTACAGATTTGTAACGCAAATTCTTGACCTGTGAAATATTTTTATATGAGACTTTCACTGTAGTGCAAACTCCTGTCGTAAATATTTCCGTAAGAAAGTTCAGTGACCACCTGCACGTAATGCGTCGTGGGCACCCAGCTGTGTCAGACGCCTGGAGAAAAGCCATTAGTGTGTGCCTTTTCAGAGGCACAGGTAGAAAAAAAAGGGGGAGGCCATTATCCTCGCTATTGACATTCCTTTGTAGAAAGCATCGCAAATACGACACGCTCAAACTTGAAAACATATGATTATACTGTGGAGCTCCTAATTTATGATATTTACTAAAATGCCTAATGAAATGATGAGAAACATTTCACGGCTATTGTCTTGCTAGTTGAGAGAAATGCCATATGACTTGCTTTATGTAAATCAAATAGGGGTAATGCAGGAGTAGGTTTAATAATGAATAAAAAAAATTGGAGTGCGGGTAAGCTACTACAAACAGCATAGTGAACGCATTATTGTGGCCAAGATAGACACGAAGCCCTCCCGTACTACAGTAGTACAAGTTAATATGCCAACTAGCTCTGCAGATGATGAAGAAATTGATGAAATGTATGATGAGATAAAAGAAATTATTCAGGTAGTGAAGGGGGACGAAAATTTAATAGTCATGGGTGACTTGAACTCGAGAGTAGGAAAAGGGAGAGAAGGAAACATAGTAGGTGAATATGGATTGGGGCTAAGAAATGAAAGAGGAAGCTTGCCTGGTAGAATTTTGGACAGAGCATAACTTAATCATAGCTAACACTTGATTTAACAATCATGAAAGAATGTTGGGTATGTGGAAGAGGCCTGGAGATACTTGAAGGTTTCACATAAATTGTATAATGGTAAGACAGAGATTAAGGAACCAGGTTTTAAATTGTAAGACATTTCCAGGGGCAGATGTGGACTCTGACCACAATCTATTGATTATGTACTTTAGAATAAAACTAAATAAACTGCAAAAAGGTGGGAATTTAAGGAGATGGGACCTGGATAAACTGAAAAAAACCAGAGCTTGTAGAAAGTTTCAGGGAGAGCATTAGGGAACGATTGACAAGAATGGGGGAAAGAAATACAGTAGAAGAAAAATGGGTAGCTTTGAAAGATGAAATAGTGAAGGCAGCAGAGGATCAAGTAGGTAAAAAGACGAGGGCTAATAAAAATCCTTGGGTAACAGAAGAGATATTGGGAATTTAATTGATGAAAGGAGAAAATAAAAAATGCAGTTAATGAAGCAGGCAAAAACGAATACAAACGTCTCAAAAATGAGATCGACAGGAAGTGCAAATTAGCTAAGCAGGGATGGCTAGAGGACAAATGTAAGGATGTAGAGGCGTGTATCACTAGGGGTAAGATAGACACTGCCTACAGGAAAATTAAAGAGAACTTTGGAGGAAAGAGAACCACTTGCATGAATGTCAAGAGCTCAGATGGAAACCCAGTTCTAAGCAACTCGGGGAAATCACAAGGGTTTAAGGAGTATATAGAGGGTCTATACAAGGGCGATGTTCATGAGGACAGTATTATGGAAATGGAAGAGGATAGCCTTGGGAGAGCCAGCCCTGACAAAACTCTACCATCTGGTGAGCAAGATGTATGAGACAGGCGAAATACCCTCAGACTTTAAGAAGAATATAATAATTCCAATCCCAAAGAAAGCAGGTGTTGACAGATGTGAAAATTACCGAACTAATGGTTTAATACGCCACGGCTGCAAAATACTAACACGAATTCTTTACAGACGAATGGAAAAACTAGTAGAAGCCGACCTCGGGGAAGATCAGTTTGGATTCCGTAGAAATATTGGAACACGTGAGGCAATACTGACCTTATGACTTATCTGAAGAAAGGCAAACCTACGTTTCTAGCATTTGTAGACTTAGAGAAAGCTTTTGACAATGTTGACTGGAATATTCTCTTTCAAATTCTAAAGGTGGCAGGGGTAAAATACTGGGAGCGAAAGGCTATTTACAATTTGTACAGAAACCAGATGGCAGTTACAAGAGTTGAGGGGCATGAAAGGGAAGCAGTGGTTGGGAAGGGAGTGAGACAGGGTTGTAGCCTATCCCCAATGTTATTCAATCCGTATATCGAGCAAGCAGTAAAGGAAACAAAAGAAAAATTCGGAGTAGGTATTAAAATCCATGGAGAAGAAATAAAAATTTTGAGGTTCGCTGATTACATTGTAATTCTGTCAGAGACAGCAACAGACCTGTAAGAGGAGCTGAACGGAATGGACAGGTCTTGAAAGGAGGATATAAGATGAACATCAACAAAAGCAAAACATGGACAATGGAATGTAGTCGAATTAAATCAGGTGATGCTGAGGGAATTAGATTAGGAATTGAGGCGCTTAAAGTAGTAAATGAGTTTTGTTATTTAGGGAGCAAAATAACTGGTGATGGTCGAAGTAGAGAGGATATAGAATGTAGACTGGCTGTGGCAAGGAAAGCGTTTCTGAAGAAGAGAAATTTGTAAACATCGAGTATTGATTTAAGCTTCAGGAAGTCGTTTCTGAAAGTATTTGTATGGAGTGTAACCATGTATGGAAGTGAAACGAGGACGATAAATAGTTTAGACAAGAAGATAATAGAAGCTTCCGAAATGTGGTGCTACAGAATAATGCTGAAGATTAGATGGCTAGATCAAGTAACTAATGAGGAGGTATTGAATAGAATTGGGGAGAAGAGAAACATGTGGCACAACTTGACTAGAAGAAGGGATCGATTGATAGGACACATTCTGAGGCATCAGGGGTTCACCAATTTAGTATTGGAGGGGAGCGTGGAGGATAAAAATCGTAGAGGGAGACCAAGAGATGAATACGGTAAACATATTCAGAATGATGTAGGTTGCAGTAGGTACTGGGAGATGAAGAAGCTTGCACAGGATAGAGTAGCATGGAGAGCTGCATCAAACCAGTCTCTGGACTGAAGACCACAACAACATGAGAAAAACGTATATCAGTTCAAACTAAGTCGTGTACACACTTTATTCATAATGTATACGTCACTACAGATATTCACATTTAAGTTACGACATGTTCTATATTCCTGCCTTCATTGGCGATTATGTGGCGCAGACGTATTGCGAAATTCTGCATAAGTTACTGAAATGTCGAAACATCTATGTTGTCGATGACCTCCGGAATGGCTGTTTTCGGCTCAGAAATAGTTTTTGGCGTTATTGCTGTACACCTTGTTTTTAATATAGCCCCAAAAAAGGAGTCGCATGTGTTCAGATCCAGAGAATATGGCGGCCAATCGAGGCCAGCGTCAGTGGCCTGTGGGTACCGCAGAGCCAGAATGCGGTCCCCAAAGTGCTGCTTCAGGACATCAAACGCTTCACTGCTTCGATGTGGTCGAGCCCCGTCCTGCATGAACCACATCTTGTCGAAATTAGGGTAACTTTGGATAATGGGAATGAAATCATCTTCCAAAACCCTCACACACCGTACGGTAGTCACGGTGCCATCAAGTAATATCGCACAGATTATTCCGTGACTTTACACTGCACACCACACAGTCACGCATTAAGGGTGAAGGGACTTCTCGATCGTGAAATGTGGGTTCTCAGTCTCCAAAACGCGTCAATTTTGCATATCGACGAACCTGTTCGAATGAAAGTGGGCTTCGTCGCTAAACCAAATCATACAGCGCATACTAATTCCCATTAAGCCGTGTAGCCCGTCGTGCGGTGCCTAGGAAACCTGCTTCTCGGATCGCTAGACAACAATTCAAGCAAATCTGATTAATGAGCTTTATTACAGAAAATTAAATGACAATACTCAACTTTTTGAATTCACAATGATGTGTCGCAAGCGGTTAGTTCTTAAAATGCTATTTCATCGGAGTGTCAGGTGCAGTAATTTGCACTGTGGACAGCGTGTCGTTCCTGGGCATGAGCACTTTAAATTGTAACTTAGATCAGAACTACAAACAGCATACTGACATCTACTCGCCGTTTGCCTAAACTGGTCGGCAACACCTCAAACACAGGAGCGTAACACGTTTGCATATGTACATGGCGTTGCCTTTCTAGACAGCATCAATCACAAGGGTTGCAGACGGCAGGATAAGATGATGATGATGATGTTTGTGGGGCGCTCAACAGCGTGGTTATCAGCGCCCGTACAATTACCCAATCTTTGCTCAGTCCAATTGCGCCACTTTCCTGGATGATGATGAAATGATGAGGACAACACAAACACCCAGTCATCTCGAGGCAGGTGAAAATCCCTGACCCCGCCGGGAATCGAACCCGGGACCCCGTGCTCGGGAAGCGAGAACGCTACCGCGAGACCACGAGCTGCGGACGGCAGGATAAGCGAGGTTCGTGCCAAGGACCTATTTTCTTCGCCTCGTTACGTGTGCGGAATGCATCAGCACAAATTCCTCTGCAAGCCAACACTCCAACAGCTGCCTCCACGGGAGTTCTGGGTGTGTTCATGCGCCGGCTCTTGGCAGCCCATCAGTCAGAGCCCGGTCGGAAGCCACCGCACTGGGACCTACGACTTGCCAGCGATATCCTGAGACGTACATGTCTGCCAGCTATGTCGTTAGGGAGCATCGGTGGCATACTCTACAATTTTTATTCACTGTGTGTTCCAGCCATATGCCTGTTAGTGTCTGATAAGTTGTATTATTTTTATGGAGACGAATTCTCCTTTGTTATTAAATCTCTCTCCTGCGTCTAGTTACTTCTTATCAAGCATCTCCCCATGGGAGATACGGCAGTGATGAAGTGTTTGGACCCAGATAGTCGCATATGTGTTTTCCTTTTCTGTTCCTTTTTCTCCCAAGTCACCTGATTTTTAGTTTCTTTTTCTTGATTCTTCCTGGCAGGACAACCAGTAGCCGGACCCGTTGACGCGATGCAATAAATGTTGCTCTTCCTGCGAGACATGCGACAGGTCATGCAAAGGTTTGTCACTGCATCAGAGAGCTTAACAACAGACGTCCGCCGATGTCTCCCAGTGCCTTTCTCAGGCAGACCTCACAGCTAAAGGCTTTCGTGGCGCACCTCTACCCTGTACCCCTTTTGGCAAGAAAGTCGAACCTCGGGCGAACCACGTGGTGCGCCTTGAGCAGCATTTTCTGCGCATGGTATCTCAGGCGACTACCATCGTAGGGCGTTTCTCCTATGCGTATGTTGTACCACAGTTTTAACGCCTTCTTCACCAATTGTAACCTGAACTACAACCATAGGCCCTATCATATGGTGAAGCAACATTTTGCTTGCAAGAATATTTTGATTCGCAGGTACACTGCACAAATTTTTCAGCTGCAGTAAGCAACAGTATCAGTCTTACTAAGAATAGATCACGGAGGTCTTTCTCGGGAAAGCCAATTTGAGCGTTCTGATGACGCCTGTAAACATTCTTACGCCATGTCACTCGATGGGACATGATCCTGGTACATACACCTGATGAGGGGCTTCGGACAGACTTACTGAAACTCAAATACCCCACATTGGATTCTTTTCTCCAGATCATTCCAGCATTCCATCAGTGCGTCAGCTTCCAAACAAGATCTTTCTTCTGTTTATGTGGCCCACCGTACCCACTGCCCACTACACTGGAGCTCCATTCCCTTCAGATTCTCCGCCTACTGGTAAATAGGCATTCGCTGCCAAACGCCCCCAACAGTTGCCTCCTGCATTAACTATTTCATCACGCATCCTTAGCATCTCTGCCAGTTTCGCCATGGCAAATGTGCTACCTGCAGCAAGACAGGTCACAAAGCACAGGTCTGCTGGGCCTCCACCAAGATGCGTGTGAATTCCGCTCAAGTGGACACTTTCCCGACGGAGGAATCGCACATGGCAGCCCAAGAGGTGCTTCATGTCTGGGATCGACAAATGTCAATCCAGCTGTTAGTCAGTGATCACTGTGTGGACTTCCAGGTGGACACCGGTTTTCCGTGTCGATCATCGTGTGGCACACCTACCAGCAATTGGGCTCTCCCCACTGCAACTATTCTCCCAGTGTCTCTGCAGCTACATCAATGACATAATGGAAGTCAAAGGACAGTTCACGGTCCTCTTCCAATTTGCCCTGAAGGGGGCACCTCCTTGTCGTCTTCACCCCGCAGGCGACGGACATACTTGACCTTCTTCGCAGTTTTGGGACTGGAAGAGCACGATTCGACCACTAACGTCCAACATGGCACTGACAGTCCTTACTTCCGCACTATTCTTGAGAAGTATCATTCAATGTTTGAGCCTCTTACTATTAGCATCATGAGATATCACCTTCCAACCAACTGTCATTCCCAATTCACCTGGGAGCTGCAACGTTTGCAAAATGCTAGCATCTTGACAGTTGATTCCAATAGATTGTGAGCATCGATCATGCTGATCGACAAACCAGATGGCCGGCCGCGGTGGCCGTGCGGTTCTAGGCACTTCAGTCCGGAACCGCGTGACTGCTGCGGTCGCAGGTTCGAATCCTGCTTCGGGCATGGATCTGTGTGATGTCCTTAGGTTAGTTAGGTTTGAGTAGTTCTAAGTTCTAGGGGACTGATGACCTCAGATGTTGAGTCCCATAGTGCTCAGAGCCATTTTTGACAAACCAGATGGGTTCCTGCGCATATTGATGATTTCAAAAACACGATTAACACCCGAGCCATTGTGGATGCTTACCCTACTCCAGAGGTGGAAAAGAGTCTTACTAGACTGACGAAGGGGGGCAAAGTCTTCGCGAAAACTGGCCTCAAGGACGCATATCTACAACTTCCATCGGATGAAGCGTCGCTCTATTTGCTCGTAAATAACACTTTTCGGTCTCTTCCGTTACAACGACCTCCCATTTGGTATTTCGAGTGCTCCAGCGATATTTCTGCGATATTTGGTATGCCTCACGCGGAAAGTGTTCTACACAGCCAACTACCAAGATGAAATCGTCGTCATGGGACGATCCACACAACACCTGCCTGACAGCCTAGACGCTCTTTCCTCCGTCCTCCACACTGCAAATTTCCATTGTAGCTTTGAGATGTGCCAGTTTCTCATTCCTCAAGTGGAATATCTGACACATATCTTCAGCGCGTCAGAATCCAGCCGACGTTGTAATACGTTCAGTCTCTGCAAGATTTATCGCCACTGACGAATTTCAAGCAACTTCAGTCCGTATTGCATCAACTGAATTACTATCGTAGGTTCATTTCCGAAGCTGCATCTATCGCTGGTCCGCTGCAACGTCTGTTATGCAAGAATGTGGCTTTCCAGGCCTTTAAGCGGTTATTGCTATATGTGTGACCGTTATCCCGGAATGCTGTCCATGAATCGCTGCACAAAAGGTCGACTCACTAGACTGACGTACAATTCTGCAGTCAAGGCGTGCGTGGGATAACTACGAGAGTGCTCCCGCTATCGCAACCCGGACTATAACTCCAGGTTTACGTCCAGGACGTCTAGCACGCAAACAGGCCTTAACTGTCCTCCTCTCTACCAACATACGGCCATCACTGGCACAGAGGCAGAACCATCTTTCATCAGGAAATACAACAGTCCTCCACCCTGCACTCCTACGAGCTCCACTGAGTCGCAAATGGTGGTGGTTTGGGATCAGTGGAATGCACGCTATAGCGCATCTGGCTTGGGGTTGTCCTTGACGTAACCTATTTTTAACAGTTGGAAAAGGCCGGGAGATACGGGAAGATTTCAATTAGATTACATCATGGTCAGACAGAGATTCCGAAATCAAATACTGGATTGTAAGGCGTACCCAGGAGCAGATATAGACTCAGATCACAATATAGTAGTGATGAAGAGTAGGCTGAAGACATTAGTCAGGAAGAATCAATACGCAAAGAAGTGGGATACGGAAGTACTAAGGAATGATGAGATAAGTTTGAATTTCTCTAACGCTATAGATACAGCAATAAGGAATAGCGCAGTAGGCAGTACAGTTAAAGACGAATGGACATCTCTAAAAAGGGCCATGACAGAAGTTGGGAAGGAAAACATAGGTACAAAGAAAGTAGCTGCGAAGAAGCCATGGGTAACAGCAAATATACTTCAGTTGATTGATAAAAGGAGGAAGTACAAACATGTTCCGGGAAAATCAGGAATACAGAAATACAACTCGCTGAGGAATGAAATAAATAGGAAGTCCAGGGAAGCTAAAACGAAATGGCTGCAAGAAAAATGTGAAGACATCGAAAAAGATATGATTGTCGGAAGGACAGACTCTGCATACAGGAAAGTCAAAACAACCTTTGGTGACATTAAAAGCAACGATGATAACATTAAGAGTGCAACGCGAATTCCACTGTTAAATGCAGAGGAGAGAGCAGATAGGTGGAAAGAATACATTGAAAGCCTCTATGAGGGTGAAGATTTGTCTGATGTGATAGAAGAAGAAACAGGAGTCGATTTAGAAGAGATAGGGGATCAGGTATTAGAACCGAAATTTAAAAGAGCTTTGGAGGACTTACGGTCAAATAAGGCAGAAGGGATAGATAACATTCCATCAGAATTTCTAAAATCATTGGGGGAAGTGGCAACAAAACGACTATTAACGTTGGTGTGTAGAATATATGAGTCTGGCGATATACCATCTGACTTTCGGAAAAGCATCATCCACTCAATTCCGAAGACGGCAAGAGCTGACAAGTGCGAGAATTATCGCACAATCAGCTTAACAGCTCATGCATCGAAGCTGTTTACAAGAATAATATACAGAAGAATGGAAAAGAAAATTGAGAATGCGCTAGGTGACGATCAGTTTGGCCTTAGGAAAAGTAAAGGGACGAGAGAGGCAATTCTGACATTACGGCTAATAATGGAAGCAAGGCTAAAGAAAAATCAAGACACTTTCATAGAATTTGTCGACCTGGAAAAAGCGTTCGACAATATAAAATGGTGCAAGCTTTTCGAGATTCTGAAAAAAGTAGGGGTAAGCTATAGGGAGAGACGGGTCATATACAATATGTACAACAACCAAGATTGAATAATAAGAGTGGGCGATCAAGAACGAAGTGCTCGTATTAAGAAGAGTGTAAGACAAGGCTGTAGCCTTTCGCCCCTACTCTTCAATCTGTACGTCGAGGAAGCAATGATGGAAATAAAAGAAAGGTTCAGGAGTGGAATTAAAATTGAAGGTGAAAGGATACCAATGATACGATTCGCTGATGGACATTGCTATCCTGAGTGAAAGTGAAGAAGAATTAAATGATCTGCTGAACGGAATGAATAGTCTAATGAGTACACAGTATGGTTTGAGCGTAAATCGGAGAAAGACGAAGGTAATGAGAAGTAGTAGAAATGAGAACAGCGAGAAACTTAACATCAGGATTGATGGTCACGAAGTCAATGAAGTTAAGGAATTTTGCTACCTAGGCAGTAAAGTAACCAATGACGGTCGGAGCAAGGAGGACATCAAAAGCAGACTCGCTATGGCAAAAAATGCATTTCTGGCCAAGAGAAGTCTACTAATATCAAATACCGGCCTTAATTTGGGGAAGAAATTTCTGAGGATGTACGTCTGGAGTACAGCATTGTATGATAGCGAAACATGGACTGTGGGAAAACCGGAACAGAAGAGAATCGAAGCATTTGAGATGTGGTGCTATAGACGAATGTTGAAAATTCGGTGGACTGGTAAGGTAAGGAATGAGGAGGTTCTACGCAGAATCGGAGAGGAAAGGAATATGTGGAAAACACTGATAAGGAGAAGGGAGTCCTACATCTGCTAAGACATGAGGGAATTACTTCCATGGTACTAGAGGGAGCTGTAGAGGGCAAAAACTGTAGAGGAAGACAGAGATTGGAATACGTCAAGCAAATAATTGAGGACGTAGGTTGCAAGTGCTACTCTGAGATGAAGAGGTTAGCACAGGAAGGGAATTCGTGGCGGGCCGCATCAAACCAGTCAGTAGACTGAGAACATAAAAAGAAAAAAAAAACCAGTTCATTGCAGCAGTACGGTGCCCACTGCTGTTCATATTCCTGCTGCAGACGCAGTACAATGCGACGTAGTCCTACACCAGACTCAGTGGTCTTCCCTCTCGTGTTAATGCCACATGGCTGTGCCGTCTTCTTGCAACCGTACATTCTATGACAGTTGACGTTACAGAAAATTTGGGGTAATAATGGAAGTGTGGGATCGATGACCTCGCTGATGGCCCCCCCCACCCCCCACCCCCCTCAAAAAAAAAATAAAGTCCAGAAAACCTACAAAATGCAATTTGCAGCCTTAAGAGAAGTACCTGTGGACATACAGCAGGACGAAACAGAGTAAGTTGAGATATTATTTACCACTGAAACTATTTCGACATCACAGAGTTAAACAGAACATTGCAAAAGACCAAAAATAGACAATATACAATCAGAAGCACAGAGGAACAAAGCTTGTCTAATGTTTTTCCTCCACGTTCTATCTTTATTTTTTATTTATATATTTTTTATTTTTTATTAATTATTTATTTTTTTCTTTATGTCTTTTTAATGTAAAATAACTACATAATTCTAGCAGATGAGTATCTTCCCAATTTTTATGAAAATCTATCCTCATTGAAAGTAAAACATCGCGATGTAACCTATTAAGTACATAATATTGTGCATCGGCTATCGGCTATGTATTATCACTACTGGTGATATATGAGAATTAGTTTTCACAACTTCAGAAACGCATCCACACTCAAAACTCAACGGTCAAAAAAATTTTAAGTGAAAGAACATGTGAAAAATACTCATAAAAATACCTAGAGAGTGTATTTCATGTACGAAATGATCAAATTAATAGGTGGGCAAATACTAGAATAGAACAAACAAAGACCTTAGATCCTTATTAAGTAAAGAGTGTACTTTAAAATCTCAACTGAAAAGGTAATACTGTTTCTCTGAGAATATAAGGAATCACACTGTCTACCTACCTATAAAATGACGAACCCATCCAAATAGGAACCCATACATAGCAAGCTGTATCACGATAGGAAGTGCGCGGATGGAACAAGTTAAATGTTAAGTGTGAGAAGACCATGCATGTGAACATATTCTGCTTTTTTGTGCTATATGTGCACAGGTACTTGTCTTACCGCTGCAAATGGCATTTTGAAGGTTTAAAGAATTTTTATTACGTGTTTCATTTACTGTAAAGTCAGCTATGGTATTCCTTGATATACGCTAAATGTATGTTTGTTTTTAATATGCGGGGGCAATATTGATATGCCAAAACTGATTGTCTAAATAAAATAACATCTCAACACGAGGGCTGTATGGCAATTTTCGTTGGTAAATATTTGACCATCCGCTGTCCTGTATCTTCAATAGATCAATGGAGAATTTCCGTTTTTGGTGGTGTGATTTTTTTTCTGTCATTGTAGATAGATCTTTGTGCTTAGAGGTGTTCTCCCTCGGTTAGTTCCCATTATCCCTTCGTCAGCTCTAAAGCATGTGACCAAGAGCAGTGCAAGCACGTGCACTTCACTACACTGTAGGTTATATACAAGAAAATATTTCCCGGTAGAATCCTATCCTATGTGCCTTTAGTACATATAGAACAGCAATTGGCTATATGAGAAGTACACAATAATTAACGTAACACACAACCATATTAGAGCAAATACAAATAGGTACATTCAAACGATCTCCCACTGACACTAAAGTATATGTAATTAAAACCTTTTTTAACGATTATAGATAACTGAAGATACTTAACAGGAATAGGCGAAACGTGTCTGTTTCTCAAAAAGTAAATGTTAGTTGCAAAAGATGATTGTTTTCTTATGTTTACGAGAAAACATTACTGAATTTAGCAGCTAAACGAAGTTGTCAAATATTAACAGTATTATACTTTCATAGACAGTTTGGAAGGAACGGACGTTGTTTCTTAGGCTGACGCCTAATTTTTATCTAACTTTTTAAGTAGTTATATTTTGCGTTTATTTTAGGTGGGTTTGGATAGTACAGTATTCAGTCTTGTTACAATGACCTTGTGGGCAGTAATCCCTGTAACCCTCATGATGCTCTCTATCTCTTCAGAGATGAAGTACATTTTCACAAGTATTTACATTAGGAATAGGCTCCTGAACCAGTTGTTCAAAATAATTTTCCGAGAAAGCGCATAGTACGATTTCGGACGATGTTTTATGCCTAACATCGACTTTAAGTGTAAATTTTCGCAAACACACCGAGGATAAATTAAAGTCCCCACTAAGTATAATTCTATGAATGGGACACCCGTTTGAAATAAGACTTAAGGAATCTTTGTACTCTACACCAAGCATATCAGCTGAGTCGGGAGGCCAGTATTTGATACAATTATTAATTTAATCCATTTGTCAAGTGTAACCTCTACGCACACATACCCAAACTATCTCACAGGGACTATATGCTTCAATTTCACTACAAATGAGACTACTGCTAACAGCAACAAACATATCACCACCAAATCGTATCTAATCTACCGCTTCTGAACACCGTTAGGTAATTTGTAAAAATTTCGCCTGAACTTATCTCCGACCTTACCAGCTTCCATACCTATAGCGGTTTGGGCTCCAGTGCTTTCTATTATCACATGGAGCTCTGGTTATTTTCCAAAATAGCTACAACAGTTTACTACTATAATCTCTATGGTTCGTAGGTCTGCCATTGTCTGTGTTTGACATGCACCGTTAGAAGACTGAAGCCCTTTTTGATCTTTCCCGAGACACTCTAACCTTAAAGAAAACCAGACCGGTCCACTCCACACAGTCCCCACTAACGATGTAGCCAGTCAATTCTTGTGTTTGGATGCTCCTGTCCTGTTTAGCGGTACACGAAACCACACCACCCAATGGCGCACCTCAAATGGTTCAAATGGCTCTAAGTACTATGGGACTTAAGATCTGAGGTCATCAGTTCCCTAGACTGAGAACTGCTTAAACCTAACTAACCTAAGGACATCACACACATCCATGCCCGAGGCAGGATTCGAACTTTCGACCGTAGCAGCCGCGTGGTTCCGGACTAAAGCGGCTAGAGCCGCTCGACCACAGCAGCCGGCCAATGGCGCAGCCTACACGATCATTTGAGTCTCTTGCTTGACTACGATGCTGCAGATGGTGAGCTCTACCTTCATCTCTCAAGCAAGACTGGCAGTCTTAAGGGAATCCAGCACACTACAGCACTGGAGACGATCACTATATGATTGTAAATCGATTTTGCTGTCAATAAACCATCAATATTACGGCCAACGTTGACCTTCCATCAAATTTCACGTATGTGGTCGTTGTATGCACAGCACTCTATGGAGTCGCCAATCAATGAAATTCAGATGGTTACCAGAAATCAAAGAGAATCTCTTCCGCTCCAAAGCGGCGCATAAGACACCTTCTGCAATTGGCTTCCCCCTGTGCTCTTCATGGCATCCGTAAGCACTCGTTCCACATCTGGGATGACTCCTTCTGGTATGCACACACAGTGCATGTTCTTTGGTAACCAATTCCCTAAGAAGCCCCTATTATGCGTCTAACATTGAAGCTGCCAGCAACAAATAGTCCCACCCTCTGTGACTCCCCAGATCTTGCTGGGTGAGAGACATCCTCTTAAATAGGTCAAGCGACTAGATCTGGCTCTGGATGTCCGTCAGCTACACAAAGCGCCTGAGACTTGGTCGTCAGACGAACAGGGGATGCCTTTCGACCCTCCCATTCCCAGAAATTCTCTCGTTTTACTGTCTGCTACACATTCGGATGACAAGCCACTCGACCGCAGAGGTGAGGGGTCAGGTTCAGTGTGAGCATTGACTGCGGCAGCCACAGTAGTGGACAGATAGGGGACGTGTCGGACGTGCTGGACGTCGGACCCCCAAAGAGGCGCCCATTAGCGACAGCCTGAACCTGCGTGACGCAAGCTAACACCGCTTGAAGTTGTAAGCGAAGGGCCGCGAACTAGGCCTGCAGCCGAGCGCAGCAATCACACTGTCAAGCCATATTAAAGACGGCAGAACTCTACACTAGACGGTTATTAAAACTCTGGACTGTGTCCAGTAAGCAGAAAAACACGCAAGAAATTTATAAATTAAACTATTAAGTACGCAGGTTACTGAAACTATGTCGCTTCTGTTTGGAGTTCATAAAAATGTTGCACAAAGGAGCGCTGTATTAGTCTGTGTTGCTGCAGGAACGGAAGTTGGCACCAATATAGCCTAGAAATAGATGGAAAGACCGTTATTCGTTCTGCTACACCACAGCTTCTGAAAGGAGTCACGTTTGTAAAATTGGTCAAAAATGTTGAAAATTTTGCCACAACGTTAGTTATGTAGCATTTTAGAAGTATCGTCTCCAATTTTCAGAGTTTAATTCGTGCTAGAAATGACGTAAAAGCCGTCTTGTTTCAACCAATGTTTAGTGCGACGCATTTTGTAATCGAATCTGTCCTTGTTTTCGAAATTTTATTCCTTCCTGCCATCAGAAAACATCAGTAGAGTCTAGAAGGCTCTGAGTCGACTAAAGATAGAATTAACTGCGATGTGCTAAAGAAATGCACACAAACCTGAACGAAAACTTTAAAATCCTCGTTTATACGAGACGCCCAATGACAACTTTCTGCTCATCTACTATTCTTAAAATTTCCTCACGTGATGTTTGACTGGTGATCAGTGGTGGTAACACTGGAAGAATCAGGACCCTTATAAGACTACGATCTGAAGCACGCTGCTTCACTGAAAACCTACGGAAGAAAATTGATGATGTAAATATTCCTTCTCCTGAGATGTTATTGAGGGATAGTCCCATAAGGGCACACCAGAAGGATCAAAGAATCAGTAACCTGATAGGATTACGAATTGATGCAGGTTGCTTCACTGAAAACCTGTTGAAGAAGACTAATGATGTGCGTGTTTCTAATTTGAGATGTCGGTAAGGGTATTCCCAAAAAGGCACGCCAGAGGGATCAGACTAGAAGGAAAGGACTACCTGAAGAGCTAAAAGACCAAATGATTATTATGACCAACATTAAGGTACTTGTTTCTGGCATAAATGCTAATAAATTTTCCCGTAAATTCTCGCACTTTCCGTTTTCCAGTGTGTAAGGAACTATTCTACTGAAGCATTACAGATAAAAAAGTGAAGTTTGCTCCATACTTTCTAAATAGTGTAACACAGTATTGGTAGTACAAACTTTTCGAAGTGCATTACTGTCGAATTTATTTTTGCGAAATAAAAATTGCTATATATCATACACATAAATAATAGAAACTGTAGCGAGTGTTCTAAGACTTATATTAAAAGACTGGTACACATATTTGTTAATCTAATTATTAGGAATAACCCACGACATTTTGAAAGTGATAAGCATAGTAACCTTGGGAAAAATGTTCTTCATGTGACAGTATGTGTTCTGAAAAGCGTCCGACAGAGTGCTGGTCACATTATTTTACCCAGAAAAATTCAAGAAATTTCCAGATTATACCCAATAACATAATGACAACATGTGCAAAATTTGGTCCAGTTATCTCTCAAACAGTAAAGATTACATGAGCTTGCATGAACCTGTGTACTTTCTCGTACGTCCATCCTTAAGTACATGGAAATATGTGCATGGAATGATTTACAGACGATAGGAGAAAGGCAACTGGCAGACGAAGATCCAGCTGGATAATCCAGAGGAAGCGTAGCACTCCCACGAAGAAGGAGAAGCTTTCGTTGGACCAATACTTGCTTGCATGTTGCTTCTCGAAATGGAACGGTCCAATTCGACACAACGAAACTTGCCCTGAAATGTTTCATCGAGAGGGAATACACCGAAATAAATACCATGTCAAAATTTTAGCTTCTAAGCCCATTGTTTTAAATGTTGGAAAAGGCCAAGTTCGTAGTTTGCAAAGCGGCTGGAGGAATAAACACTGCTCCAGGAGTTGTAGCAGACAGCGCATGGGCAACTCAGCTGACACACAGCCTCGGTTGACGGCACATCAGTTAACAGATAACAAGGCACAAGGCGAGTGTAATTTATAAAGCGCATTTCAGATCTTCTGACACATTTGGTCACATTTACTGTTTGCATTAACTGCAATTCATTTAATATCCATCATAATTAGCACTTGTCTATGCGTTATAGCTGAGTGTTAACAATGGAGATGAATAATTTTCTTTGGTTTTCTTCGTGTACGCTTGCTAATAACATCCGGGCAATCACAGAGCGTGTGCTTATTGGTAGTTGGGAGCTCAAATGTTAGGCGCGTAATGGGGCCCCTTAGGTTCAAAATGGTTCAAATGGCTCTGAGCACTATGGGACTCAACATCTTAGGTCATAAGTCCCCTAGAACTTAGAACTACGTAAACCTAACTAACCTAAGGACATCACACACACCCATGCCCGAGGCAGGATTCGAACCTGCGACCGTAGCAGTCCCGCGGTTCCGGACAGCAGCGCCAGAACCGCACGGCCACCGCGGCCGGCCGGCCCCTTAGGGATATGGCGGCTAAGGAGGGGAAGAAATCCAGTGTGCACTCCGTGTGCATTCCGGGTGGAGTCATTCCTGATATGGAAAGGGTCCTTCCGGATGCCATGAAGAGCACAGGGTGCAGCCAGCTGCAGGTGGTGGCACATGTCGGCACTAATGACGTGTGTCGCTTTGGATCTGAGGAAATTCTCTCTGTATTCCAGCGGCTATCTGATTTGGTGAAAGCTGCCGGTCTTGCTTAAGAGATGAAGGCAGAGCTCACAATCTGCAGCATCGTTGACAGAACCGACTGCAGACCTTTGGTGCAGAGCCGGGTGGAGGGTCTGAATCAGAGGCTCAGACGGTTTTGCGACCATGTTGGCTGCAGATTCCTTGACTTGCGCCATAGGGTGGGGGGGGTTTCGGGTTCCGCTGAATAGGTCAGGAGTTCACTACACTCAGCTGGCGGCTACAGGGGTAGCGGAGGCTGTGTGGCGTGGACTGGGCAGTTTTTTAGGTTAGAAGGCCTCGGGAAGGTACGGGGTGGGCTGCAATCTCAAAGGTTGGGTGGCAAATACAGGACGTGCTTGGATCAAGGAACAGTCGGAATTGTAGTTGTAAATTGTTGTAGTTGTGCTGGGAAAGTCCCTGAGCTTCAATCGCTAATAGAGAGCACAGAAGCTGAAATCGTTATAGGTACAGAAAGCTGGCTAAAGCCTGAAATAAGTTCTGCAGAAATTTTTACGAAGTCTCAGACGGTGTTCAGGAAAGATAGATTAGGCAGAATTGGTGGTGGAGTGTTTGTGTCTGTCAGTAGTGGTTTATCTTGTAGTGAAGTCGAAGTAGATACTCCGTGCGAATTGATATGGGTGGAGCTTACACTTAACAGACGAACTAAATTAGTAATTGGCTCCTTCTACCGACCCCCAGAGTCCGATGATATAGCTGCTGAACAGTTCAGAAAAAAATTGAGTCTCGTAACAAATAAATATCCCACTCATACGGTTATAGTTGGTGGGGATTTCAACCTTCCCTCGATATGTTGGCAAAAATACTTGTTCAAAACCGGTGGTAGGCAGAAAACATCTTCTGAGATTGTCCTAAATGCTTTTTCCGAAAATTATTTCGAGCAGTTAGTCCACGAACCCACGCGAATTGTAAATGGTTGCGAAAACACACTTGACCTCTTAGCCACAAACAATCCAGAGCTAATAGAGAGCATCATGACTGATACAGGGATTAGTGATCACAAGGTCGTTGTAGCTAGGCTCAATACCGTTTCTTCCAAATCCACCAGAAACAAACGCAAAATAATTTTATTTTAAAAAGCGGATAAAGTGTCACTAGAAGCTTTCCTAAGAGAGAATCTCCATTCCTTCCAAACTGACTATGCAAATGTAGACGAGATGTGGCTCAAATTCAAAGATATAGTAACAACAGCAATTGAGAGATTCATACCTCATAAATTGGTAAGAAATGGAATTGAACCCCCGTGGTACACAAAAAAGGTCCGAACGCTGTTGCAGAGGCAACGGAAAAGGCATGCGAAGTTCAGGAGAACGCGAAATCCCGAAGATTGGCTAAAATTCACAGACGCGCGAAATTTGGCACGGACTTCAATGCGAGATGCCTTTAACAGGTTCCACAACGAAACATTGTCTCGAAATTTGGTAGAAAATCCGAAGAAATTCTGGTCGTATGTAAAGTACACAAGTGGCAAGACGCAGTCAATACCTTCGCTGCGCAGTGCCGATGGTATTGTTACCGACGACTGTGCCGCTAAAGCGGAGTTATTGAACGCAGTTTTCCGAAATTCCTTCACCAGGGAAGACGAATGGAATATTCCAGAATTTGAAACACGACCAGCTGCTAGCATGAGTTTCTCAGTAGTAGATACCTTAGGGGTTGCGAAGCAACTCAAATCGCTTGATACTGCCAAGTCTTCAGGTCCAGATTGAATACCGATTAGGTTCCTTTCAGATTACGCTGATACAATAGCTCCCTACTTAGCAATCATATACAACCGCTCGCTCACCGATAGTTCTGTACCTACAGATTGTAAAATTGCGCAGGTCGCAGCATTGTTTAAGAAGGGTAGTAGCAGTAATCCATCGAACTACAGACCTATGTCATTAACGTCGGTTTGCAGTAGGGTCTTGGAGCATATACTGTATTCAAACATTATGAATCACCTGGAAGGGAACGATCTATTGATACGTAATCAGCATGGTTTCAGAAAACATCGTTCTTGTGCAACGCAGCTAGCTCTTTATTCGCACGAAGTAATCGCCGCTATCGACAGGGGATCTCAAGTTGATTTCCGGAAAGCTTTTGACACCGTTCCTCACAAGCGACTTCTAATCAAGCTGCGGGCTTATGGGGTATCGCCTCAGTTGTGCGACTGGATTCGTGATTTCCTGTCAGGAAGGTCGCAGTTCGTAGTAATAGACGGCAAATCATCGAGTAAAACTGAAGTGATATCAGGTGTTCCCCAGGGAAGCGTCGTGGGACCTCTGCTGTTCCTGATCTATATAAATGACCTGGGTGACAATCTGAGCAGTTCTCTTAGGTTGTTCGCAGATGATGCTGTAATTTACCGTCTAGTAAGGTCATCCGATGACCAGTATCAGTTGCAAAGCGATTTAGAAAAGATTGCTGTATGGTGCGGCAGGTGGCAGTTGACGCTAAATAACGAAAAGTGTGAGGTGATCCACATGAGTTCCAAAAGAAATCCGATGGAATTCGATTACTCGACAAATAGTACAATTCTCAAGGCTGTCAATTCAACTAAGTACCTGGGTGTTAAAATTACGAACAACTTCAGATGGAAAGACCACATAGATAATATTGTGGGGAAGGCGAGCCAAAGGTTGCGTTTCATTGGCAGGACACTTAGAAGATGCAACAAGTCCACTAAAGAGACAGCTTACACTACACTCGTTCGTTCTCTGTTAGAATATTGCTGCGCGGTGTGGGATCCTTACCAGGTGGGATTGACGGAGGACATCGAAAGGGTGCAAAAAAGGGCAGCTCGTTTTGTATTATCGCGTAATAGGGGAGAGAGTGTGGCAGATATAATAAGCGAGTTGGGATGGAAGTCATTACAGCAAAGACGTTTTCCGTCGCGGCGAGATCTATTTACGAAATTTCAGTCACCAGTTTTCTCTTCCGAATGCGAAAATATTTTTTTGAGCCCAACCTACATAGGTAGGAATGATCATCAAAATAAAATAAGAGAAATCATAGCTCGAACAGAAAGGTTTAGGTGTTCGTTTTTCCCGCGCGCTGTTCGGGAGTGGAATGGTAGAGAGATAGTCTGATTGTGGTTCGATGAACCCTCTGCCAAGCACTTAAATGTAAATTGCAGAGTAGTCATGTAGATGTAGATGTAGATGTAGATGCCTTTGTGGAGCTTCCAGAGTTTCACAGTCATGTGGAATCCTTTTAAAGTTTTCAATCTTGCAAGGACGACCTATGAAGAGCGTGGTATGCAATCGAAATTACTTCCTTGTCCTGAAGACCTACATATGTGTTATTGGTTAATTTCCTAGACATTCATTCGAATGATGCCGACATTTCATTAGAAATTATGGAAACAGTGGCAGACACAGGAAATAAGTCGACGATTCTGTGAACTGCGGTTTGAATGATGATTGTTGTGCTAATTAAAGTCCATAGCAAAACCACAGTACCTCCTTAGACCAAAGGAAGCGTGATTGTACAACAACAGCTTCCAGTGAAGAACAACATGCTGTAAATTATTTTTTTAAACGAAGAAGAGAGAAAACGCATTAAGTTAAGCAGTGTGTGTAGGCAGTTTCCTTTCGTACAGTCTGAGCATGAATTGTATAAATGGAAGAAACTTTTATACACAGTACGAAAAATGGGCCTAAATGAAACTCACCAAAGTGTGAAAAGAAAACTACGAAATATTTAAAACTGTTCGTGAGGGTCAATACACTCTTACCGAGGGAGAACTATGACACTGGGTGCTTTCAATTGCAAGTGAGATGAACCGTACTGATTTCTAGGGCACTTGGACCTGGTTGAGGGGTATACCAGGGTGACGCTAGACTATCTAACTTTTTGAATAAAATATCGCACAACTTCCAAATTTGACCATGGGTCTTTATTGCACACCCTTAAGGTTGTATTACTTATTTCTCTGAGTAAACATCTGGCACCCAGAGTGCGCTACGCGACATCGACCAAACACCTTCGCGGAGTGTGACGGCGGCTGGCAGCTCAGAACGCCACAGTTGCCAACCTAGAACAAAAATTCAATAAGTGCTTTGAAACTGACGATATTGTCTAATGTAGAACATAGGCACATTTAAAAATTCAGTTTTAATGAAATGGCGGCAATCTGAAATAAAAGTCAATTTTTTGAGGGAAAGTTGTTATAAAATCGTCCACCAAAAGTCAAAATTAAAATAAATAGCAAAAATCATAAGTACTAGAGTAGAAAAAACGAGAACTAAATGTTACGAAGAGGTGTAATGTAGTTGCATGTATATTTCATGAGTTATAGCTCCCGCCAACTTGAAAAATGTTTGTTCAGACAATGCAAGCGTTTAAGGTTTCAGCTTGTGTTTTTTTAATGTTGAGGTTGAGCGAACTTTTAATTGGAAATACCAGCACCGTACAGCTGGGCGTTTTTTCGGAATACTCTCATTTTGAGAAGTTAAATCGATTAATTGGCTTCCGCTTATCAATCGAAGCCTTTTTTGCGCGATTGGGATTAGTTTTCGAACCTTTTCTATCCGCATAAATACTTTTGCTTGTCATTTCCAAGCGCTCACGTTGTACTTCGTATAACAAGAGAAATGAAAAGCTGAGCAGACCCGAGACTAGCACGTGCCTTCAGATTGTTTACCATAAACGTATCGTTTTACGTAGGTAAACCTTGTTGATAACGGTATTTTGGTTGATACCGATGCCTTCTGTGATACTATCCGAAGCTAACAAAACCCTATTCCGCCGTATAGTATTACATTGATTGCATTTGGAAGCGCTAGACTCCCCTGCAGTAAATCGCTGTTGTAACATATTTTTAACATTTATTGTCCACTTTGTATGAATTAGTCTTAGAAATAAGCTCTCTAATGAACATTTTAAGCCAATAGAGTTGTTGCACTCAAAAAAACATTTACCCTGATCCATCCCTTTCAACAGATTGAGGAAATCATGTGGAAAAAGAAGTCGCAAAATTATGAAGTTTACTTCAACTAAACGAGCGAAATACTATAGAGAAACTTGTAGCTGATGTGAAGATGAAGCTTCTTGTTATCCGTTAAGGTGCTATGTTTAAAGCCAATCAGCCATAGATATCGGTGGATTAATGTTTCCGCAGTTTTATATCTGTCTTCAGAACCTCAAGGCAAAAATTTAAAAAAATACTGTGTAATTGCAAAAATCTTATAATCGACGTAGCAATATCAGGAAAAAGCATTACATGCGTAACGTCGTCTTACTACTTGCAGGAAGTAATTCATTGTTCTAGTTGACTCCTGGCATGGACATAATGACAGATTTGTCTTTAGGAAGAAGACGAAAAGAGTGACAACATAGCTTCATTCAGCCTCTCGATAAAGAAATTTTCGACAGAGCCAAGCATTTTTTTTCAGAAAATAGTAGGACAGTACAATTTCCGATAGCTCTTCGTCATTTCAGATTCATCAGCGGAGCAATATCGTTAAGCATCAGTCATTTGTGCATTGTCAGCTTGCATCACCACGTATTTCGAATTTAGTGGAGTGTACCTGGTACACAGCACAATATGCACGACAAGGATGACGACCATTTATAAAACCATTCCAATTCAATCTAAATAATAGAACTGTGCGAAGTGCATTTTATCAGGTGCGCCTGGTGTAAGGAGAATGTTTGTTTTCGTCATCCAATATAACTTTGCATTTTTGTGATGACCACAGGGTATAAATGAGGAAACGTTTCATTGTTAGTAAAACATTCGTTACGGCGAAATGCCAAGCGCCGGCACGCCGGTCGGGAACGATAGAGAAGAGAAGGCTGTGAGAAGAAGTCAGCCAATCGCACGCTGACTGACACCTCTCCAGGATGACAACGCGACAGCAGTGGCCCCTACGGGAAGAGGACGTAAGCGCCGCGACCGACTGGTCGCGGCCATTGCTACAGCATCTTCAAGACTAGCAACTTGGATAGAAGCGTCAACTCTAACCAATTGTTTGTGCTGTCTATGTAACACGGACTTGAGAATTGTTATACTGAAGAGATTTCTTATTTCATCTATCGCCCTTTGCTTGCGACAGATCTGTGTGAGACAATGGTAAGTATTGTATTTTTTTTACTTTGTAATGTAACTCATTAATACGATTTGTTTGAATGTTGTCTAGCGATCAGAGAAAGCGGGTTTCTTAGACACCCCATATTCGACGACTACGCTGGATTTAACAACAAACCTTATTAAAAATTCGTCTTATGAACTGTGCTACATAAATTGTTACAAAATGTTTCATATCAACAATTCAAAGTCCCGACTGTGAAAGTGGTCTGCAATGTGGTATCACACACTGCCTTGCTTTTCGTTCTTCTGCTAGTCGGTAGTGTAGCAATAACAGCTGCAACAGTTTAGCCGTCCATATCTACAGGAATTTATTCAAAGAATTAATTATTAGATATATTTATGGTATGCTCTAAGCGCATAAAATTCGTATGCGTGCGCTTTGGACTTCGCTCCATGCGGCACTAGGCCATCGTCACTGCTGCGTCTGCTTATTCAACTGTTGTTCCGCGAACTAGGCAGGAACGGCTGTAAAAATCACTGTTATTCCTGCGGTAGAAATGTGTAACTTTTAACAGTTTTTAAAAACGGCAGTGCGCTTTGCTAGCCAATATTTCAACATGGCATTTCTTTTGGTTTATTTTGCCTGTCTGAAACATTTCATGGTAGGTTTCAATCAGGGGGGCGCAGAAAGCTATGCGCAGAAAGCAACGTGTTTTCTCAGTTGTGCGCATGACGTCACGGTGGAAGCAGCTGTGCCAAACAGTACACGGTTCGAATTGTGTGTGATTGTTTTTCTTGTGTTGTTTTGTGTTTGAAGGAGTATTTTGATTGAGTTCTTTCTTCTGAGGTACTCAGTCAACAGCGGAAACATTCGGAATTCGGGAGTGTTAACGGTTTTTGCTGTAATTGATATTTGATTCGGAACTGAAATAGCTAGCGATAGTGGACAGCGGAATCAACATTGTGTTCGCCAGCTCTATAGTTTATGGTTCGTCCTGTGAAATTCTTATTGGAGAATCTACAAGTGAGTGAGAAAATTAATTTTTACAATGCCACGCTGTGCTGTAACGGGCTGTTTTTCCTACAACTGGAGCACAAAGGGAACTGACATAATGTATCACAGTTTCCCGCGTAATGAAACATTACAAAAACTATGGTTGTCGAAATGTTGTAGGAAAGACAGTGTAAATGTTGCGCATGCAAGAATATGTTCTCGCCATTTCGCAGAAACAGATTACTTAAGGGATTTACAGTCTGAATTGCTTAATTTGTCCCGAAAAAGAATGCTCAAGCCAGATGCAGTTCCTTCGCGCAATTTGCCGTGCAGTAGTGCGACTGTCAATGTGTCACCCGCAACAGAAGACAGAACCAAACGGTATAAGAAACGAGAACTACATAAGAAATCTCTGGAAACTGGAAAAGCTGTCACCAAATAAGAAACATCATAATAAGAGCACATGTACAGATGACAGGTTTTTTTCAGACACAGATAAAGTTACTTTGATGAATACTATAGCGGCTTTAGAAAGAAGGAATGCTGTTCTTACAAACAAGTGTGTGCAACTTCGAGCTCTTAAGTAAATTCATTTCAATGCGATTAAATGAATAGTTTCTGATTTATTTGAGCCGAGGTTTCGAATTTCAAGTGTGTGTCAGTGTGGTTGTGATCTGACATTTTACCGATGTGTGAGGCATAAGCTGCGAAAGAATATAACTCATCAGTTTTAACTGTAATATTTTAGCAGCAGAAAAGCAGTTTAGACATCTCATTTCTGGTATAAACAAAATCTTCCACCAAAAACTTGACGTAAACGCGCATGCCGTGTCGTCTGCTTGTGAGCGCTTGCTTCCACGCTGACGTCACTAGGCCAGCCAATGGCAGAGCAGAGCGCTTACTGCCCAACCTTATTATTTAGTAACCTTGGGTTTCAATGTGTCGGATTGGACCATTCTCTTATCAGTGTGGGACCGCTACCTGGCAGAGAATAAAGAAGACAGAAAGACGAACATCGCATTTCGTCACGGGGCCGTTTAGTAACCGCAAAAGGGTAACGTAGGTGTTCGTCAAACTCCAGTCGCAAACGCTGCTAGAGATGCGTTGTGGTATCATGGTGAGTTTCAATATTAAAATTCAGCGAGAGTACTTTCCTAGAAGGGTAATCAAAAATAATGCTTCCGGTGGTCTAGCGGTTCTGGCGCTGCAGTCCGGAACCGCGGGATTGCTACGGTCGCAGGTTCGAATCCTGCCTCGGGCATGGATGTGTGTGATGTCCTTAGGTTAGTTAGGTTTAAGTAGTTCTAAGTTCTAGGGGACTTATGACCTAAGATGTTGCGTCCCATAGTGCTCAGAGTCATTTTGAATAATGCTTCCTCGTACGTACATCTCACTGAAGCAGTATCAAGATAAAGTTAAGGATACTCGGGGTCATATGCAGGCTTTAAACAAGTTGTTCTTATTGTTCATCTTTCGCAATTTCAGCAGGACAGTGAAAAACTGACAGTTGTACAGAAAGTACTCACACTGCATAGTGGATAGCTGAATAGACGTATATGTAGATATAGAAATGGAGTAAGTGTTCAATTTACTCAGTGAGTGACAGTCTGTGACGCTCAGTAATATTTTAGTCTCCCATGGTCAGATTCCAGCAGACGGCTGCTTCGGAAGGAAAATTCCGATTCGTAACACGAGAATTGCCAACTGCTCAAGCAGTGTCAACTACTCATGAGACATTTAGGCTGTGTAAGGCGTCGGGGTTTGGGCACCTTACATGTCGGGTACGTCAGTTTTACGTGTGGTGTGTAGTATTGGAATACACTGGTTCTCCAACATCGGATGGGTTTTTGGGTGTATATTTCACTTGTTTGAGATTTAATACACGTGGCATCGAGAGAGACGAGAATAACTCCCTTACGTAAATGTGCATGTTTAAGTTAGGTAGAAACAGGGTGAAGCATCACCGGAGTGGAAGTCAGTTTTATTTAGCCACGCTGTGACATAATGGCCTGCAGAGCCAAAGCCTAGTCAAGGTCAAGCGTGGCGGGCACGGCGCAGAACTGGGGGTAGAACTGTATATCACGTGAGCGGCACGTGAGGACGTAACTTACGACTCTTGTGGATGATGGGGTGTTAATAAAGGGGGTAACAGACCTGGCTGTTCACTTGAAAGCCAGCAAATATACGACACTGTACTTATTAAGCCATTTGCTGATTAAGCAGCTACGGCTGCTAGAAATGAAACAGCGACTGCCACTGGCTGTTCCATCCAGTGTCCAACCCCAGAGTAGAGGGAAGGGAAGCTAGGCTGAGGAGACGCGCGACTGTCCAGCGCGACGGCCACATTCGCTTGAGACGTCGTCGTGTGTGGTCGAAGTGCATACATCTCTGACGTGACGACAGGGAAGGAGATATACTGGTGTGAGCACTCTGTTCACCTGGCTCCAAAACTCAGTCAAGAGCTGGCTGAATTCTTTTCGTAAATCTCCTGAGCGGACAACGATGAGAGCCAATATAGCGCATGTGCTCAGCCATTAAAAGCAGACTAGTGTGACGTTCAGATTCAGCCAGGCTCAATATAGGATTCTGGTTGATTTACAGGTCTGACGGCACAAGGCAGCAGCCAAGCCGACGAGGCTTTGCAACACAAGGTAAAGAACGCAGCACGCCATTAAAGGTAAATGTCGTGTCACAAGCCAGTTTTTACTCCCGTTATACGAAGCTCAGGGTAGGAAGACCTGTCCTCCTTGTAGTATTTCCCGAACATAACGTATTTCCTTCGTGCACTTAATGGCCACGTTTGGTTAACGCTTGTGGGGAAAGAATAAAATTTGTTAGAGCCGGTAACATTGTTCAGCTCGGCATTAGGATAGTCTTCCGCCAGAGAGAATTTCCCTCAGTTAAAATAATTAATTATTCTGAATTTTGTGACATTATGGATACACTACTGCCCATTAGAATTGCTGCACCACGAAGATGACGTGCTACAGACGCGAAATTTAACTGACAGGAAGAAGATGCTGTGGTATTCAAATGGTTAGCTTTTCAGAGCATTCACATAAGGTTGGCGCCGGTGGTGACACCCACAACGTGCTGACATGCGGAAAGTTTCCAACCGATTTCTCACACACAAACAGCAATTGACCAGCGTTGCCTGGTGAAACGTTGTTGTGATGCCTCATGGAAGGAGGAGACAAGTTCACGTTTCCGACTTTGATAAAGGTCGGATTGTAGCCTATCGCGATTGCGGTTTATCGTATCGCGACATTTCTGCTCTCGTTGGTAGAGATCCAATGATTGTTAGCAGAATATGGAATCGGTGGGTTCAGGAGGGTAATACGGAACGCCGTGCTGGATCCCAACGGCCTCGTATCACTAGCAGTCGAGATGACAGGCATCTTATCTGCATGTCTGTAACGGATCGTGCAGCCACGTCTCAATCCCTGAGTCAACAGATGGGGACATTTGCAAGACAACAACCATCGGCACGAACAGTTCGACGACGTTTGCACCAGCATGGACTATCAGCTCGAAGACCATAGCTGCGGTTACCGTTGACACTGCACCACAGACAGGTGCGCCTGTGATGGTGTACTCAACAACTAATCTGGGTGCACGAATGGCAAAACGTCATTTTTTCGGGCGAATCCAGTTTCTGTTTACAGCATCATGATGGTCGCATCCGTGTTTGGCCACATCGCGGTGAACGCACATTGGAAGCGTGTATTGGTCATCGACATACTGGCGTATCACCCGGCGTGATGGTAGGGGTGCCATTGGTTACACGACTCGGTCACCTCTTGTTCGCGTTGTCGGCACTTTGAACAGTGGGCGTTACATTTCAGATGTGTTACGACCCGTGGCTCTACCCTACATTCGATCTCCAAACCCTACATTTCAGCAGGATAATGCACGACCGAATGTTGCAGGTCCTGTACGGGCCTTTCTGGATACAGAAAATGTTTGACTGCTGCCCTGGCCAGCACATTCTCCAGATCTCTCACCAATTGAAAACGTCTTGTCAATGGTGGCCGAGCAACTGGCTCGTCACAGTACGCCAGTCATTATTCTTGATGAACTGTGGTATTGTGTTGAAGCTGCATGGGCAGCTGTACCTGTACACGCTATCCAAGCTCCGTTTGACTAAATGCCCAGGCGTATCAAAGCCGTACTGATTTCTCTGGATCTATGCACCCAAAATTGCGTGAAAATGTAAGCACATGTCAGTTCTAGTATAATATATTTGTCCAATGAATACCCGTTTATCATCTGCATTTCTTCTTGGTGTAGCAATTTTCATGACCAGTAGTGCGTTTATATTTTATGTTATTTGAGAAATTTAATACCAGGAACCCTTGTCTTAACAAACGATACCTGAGGGTGCTCTTATGTATTGTAATGACCCAATATGTGCAAAAGTGATTCCAATAAATACAATTACAGCTGTAGGCCTCATTGGAATATTTTTAGGAACATTGATAGAAGCTATTCTTCTGAAGTCTAAACCCTTGGTGAGTAACAGCACACTTCCTAACAGGTAATGTCCAAACTGCGTTTACGCGTTGAGTGGAATCGTGCACAATCATTTATTACCAGCCAGAGACGTTTTTAGAGCTGGAACTGCGAAAGCAGAGGATCTGTGTAGTGACTCGAGTGGGAGATGCATTTCTAGGGCACGCGCGCATGCTTTTCAGTTTGTCTTATGCTCGCGAGGTGTTCTCCGTCATTAAAACGCCTGCAGTGGTCACGCGGATGACGGTATCTTGAGGCGAGCCCTTTGCGATCTCAGGGTGGACGCGGCACCGCGCCGGAGTAGCCCGTTAGAGACAATGCGATGGCCGGCCCACCGTTACAAAAGTCAATTAGAGGTTCGAGCCAGAGACGGCCCCTGAATTCAATTATCCTGCAATTGTGGCGGCTTCTGTGCACCGTGGCGGCCCTGGGAGGGGCCTGGTGGCAGGGGGCACATTGTCTGAATAATGCAAGTGTTAACAATGGGCGCGCGCCAAAGGGAGCGGCCGCCCAATTGTGATCCGCACAAGGGCAGTTTACCGGGTCAAGGGTCCGCCCGCAGCGGCCGCTGGTTACGTATGCCACGCGATGCGCCGCTGCCCCTCTCATCCCATTGTTGGTCACCACCCGCCCTCCCTGCGAGTCCTGAAAGGCGAAATCGCGGGTTTTCCCAAATAATGTCGGCTGATTACAGGTTAATGGTCCCTCGATGAACTACCCCTGGGAATTATTATTATACAGTGCGCCATAGTAACAATAATTGCCGGATATAAAAAGATCATTCGAAGCAAAATAGCGCACTAAAGATGGACTTTAAAATGCTTATCTTGAGAGCTATAAACACTTCCTAATCTTCGATATTATGATCCCAGGCCCTCCCGCTTCTACCGCATGCTCTTTACTTTCCATATTTTGAGAAGTGATAATCATTTGCCATAAAGTGCATAGGTTAAGAGCTACGAGCAATTGTTCAGCAAATGTAATGTACTTCACAGCAATCCTGCGTCCGGCCATCCTGGTTTAGGGTTTCCGTGATTTCCCTAAATCGCTCCAGGCAAATGCCGGGATGGTTCCTTTGAAAGGGAACGGCCGACTTCCTTTCCTGTCCTTCCCTAATCCGATGAGACCGATGACCTCGCTGTTTCGTCTCTTCCCCCAAACAATCCAACTCAACTTCACAGCAGGGAGAATGAACCAAACGTCATAGCTCTTAAGGTACCGGTATTCACTTGTGAGCTTATGTTTACTAGTCTTTTTTTCTTGTTTTGGTCCATACTTCCACCTCTTAAAATATGGAAAACAAAGAGCGCGCAGTAGAAGACATATGTTTCACGCAACAAAAATGAACACATGCTCATAACTCTTAAGGTATGCATTGTAGAACCCATGTTTACTGCGACTCTTATGCTTCTAATGATCGTTCCTGTCATATCCCTCATAACGCCGAGTCCTTCTTGAACACCTTGTACAGGTACCAATAGGTTGGTCATAATGTTACCTACATCAAAATGAAAGTTGGCTGTTACATTCGTATCTTTGAACACATCATTTGCAACTCTCACTCTACAGTTCTTTCGCGTATCCGTTCCCAGAGGTCTGCTACACAAATCACCAATTCTGGACGTAATTATCAATTGTGAACAAGACAGCTGATTTTTCAGTTAGCCTGTGAGTTGCTCAGGATATATTTTTTTAGTTCCTGCTGAGGTAACCAGTTAGGTCACAGGTCGCCTTGCGGTGAATTCTTGGTCTTGTATTAGAAGAGGCACTTCTGTTCTTACAGAAATGTCTTGATCAGAGTCTGATGGTGCGGTAGGCTGTTTCCACTACAACGTGCCAGTAAGATGCAATATGGCTGTATGCAAGAAGAGCACACTTGAAACTGAATTTAGTTAACCAATTGCAGCTAGTGTGTAGTTCATACGTAACTACTTTCTTGGTTAACATTCTTAGGTTTAGGATAGTGGATTTCACTGAAACTTGGGTTACAAGGGACCGTGTCTCCCTTGTGGAGTCCTGGTTTTGTGCCTTTGTAATGAAAGTACACGGTCCAGTCACATTAACGTGACCACTTGTCAAAATTTGAATTAACACCGTCTCCAATGCGGACGTGCAGGAAGAAAGTAAATAAAGTTCTCGAGGGTACCGACAGGGATGTAGAAATATGGCAACTCTAGTGCCATAGCCAGTTGCGCTAGGTTTAACCGCTGAGCACTCATGGAGCAAACAGCCCAATCGAGGTGATTCCATGGATTCGCGGTTGGGTTTTAACCCTTAGAGGGTTTGGGGGAGTACGATAAACTCATCCTGATGCTCTTCGAACCACACAGGTCCTGCTGATACATGCCATCATGCTGAGGAAAAACAAATTGGATGTAATGGTTGATATGGTCCCTAAGGATAGATGCGTACTTGATCCACTGTGCCTTCGAGAACTATAACTTCATCCAGAGACCATGAAAACTTTCCCAGGCCATGATGCTCCCTGTTCCGGCTTGGACTCTTCTTAGGATTGTTCAGGGCAGTACACGCCAACGGCTATCTGTACACTGGAGAACAAAAGGTGATTCATCTGAAAATACCACTAGTCTTCACTCAGTGGACGTCCAGTGGACCATGCGCAGCGACATTCGCTGAGCGGTTGTTGAAAAAACTCTGTTGATAGCTCCTTGGTTCATTGGAGCGATCAGTTGCTCAACAGTTGCTCTTCTATTCGCCAATACACATCTCCACAGCCGTCGTTCATCACTGTATCTATCGTCTGTGGTGCACTACAGCTGCCAGGCGCCAGGTTTGGTTAGCGCCATGTTGGCATGCACATTGTACTATAACCATGGCTGCATGTAAAGAGTTTACAAGCTATCCGTTTCTAAAATGCTTCCACCCTTGGCCCGAAAGTCAATGGTCATGCCCTTTTAGGCTCAGACAAACCTGTCGGTTTACGATTTGCGACAACGACTACACTCTCAGACAAACCTGTCGGTTTACGATTTGCGACAACGACTACACTGTTTTCCGCACTGTACTGCACTAACTGAGTGATCATAGAGTCCGAGTGTGGCGGAGGGTAAGCAGCCTAGCAGCTGTTCCTCCTTGATCTTCTCTGGTGCTGTGCTTGACCTCTCTGACGAATTGTCATAACTATACTTCTTCAGTTTGTCCTGCTTATACATGCCATCATGCTGAGGAAAAACATATTGGATGTAATGGTTGATGTGGTCCCTAAGGATAGATGCGTACTTGTGTTGATCCACTGTGCCTTCGAGAACTATAAGTTCACCCAGTTTGTTAAGGTAGGCGACGGCTACAAGATCTTCAGGGGCAGGTTTCTTCCTGCCTGATGGCCTCCTTCACCCACTTCTCCGAGATTCGACAGGTGTGCTCCCAGTCCTGGGGGATGAAGATCGGATTGACATTGATTATCCGTAGCTCCTTCCTGGACACCACATCTTACAACATGCCACGAATGTGGCAGAGGTCATACGGTTGATACGGAAGGGGATGCTTGGTGGTGTCCGCTGGCGTGAATGGGTAGGCGTTGTCCCTATGGGGGTACGTCCTGTCCCTAAGAGACGCCGTGATCTTCTTTAGGAAAAGCTCACGCTGCGCTCGGCCAGGAGCGGCACGCATTCGGGCACATCTTCTTCCTCTCATTCTTCCTCTTCGAGCGAGGAAATGGTGGGCGTCTCTTCTTCGGGCAGCAAATCTGCCTCCATAAGGGGAGGGAGGACGGCCCTTTTTTCCTTTATTGTAATTTCAGGCCTCAGATGAGGCAGGCTGGCCGCTCTTAGGCCAATAGATACAACAGATAGACATACAGAACATAAAAAGCACGGTAATACATGATGAACATTGGATGATATATTAGAAGCCATTCGATGGAAGGCACAGTACACAAAGGTTGTCACCAGTAGAACAGACGAAGACATCCAGTTAGAGACGTGAACGTAGGAGGACACCAATGAAAACAATGTAGCACACAACACAGAAACACTGATGCACAGAAACACTGGTGAAGATCATCAGCGAAGCACTCACAAACACACTGATGACGAATGGAGGGGGGGCAGCCTCCAGGTGGAAGGGAGAGGTAGGAGGGCAGGAAGGGTGGAGCCAGTGGGAGAAAGAAGGAAGAGGTAGGAGGTCGGGAAGGAAGGGGGGTGGAGACAGTGGGAGAAAGGACGGAGAGTGGGGGGATGGGACAAGGACAGGTTGGAAGCCCAGGGATGAGGGTGGAAGTGGGTGACATCGGATAGAGGCGAGGGGATAAAGGAAGGTGAGGAGGGAGAGAGGTATCCCTGGAGGAAAACAGGAATGGGAGGGGAGAGTCAGAGCTGGTAGGAGGGGTAGATGGAGGTAACAAGGACATCATCAGGGAGGGGGAGTTGGAGGAAGCACCTTGGACAAGGGTATGGAGTGTGTGAAAATGGAGAGCAGATGGGATGCAAGAGTACAGGTGTGACAGGAGGCTGGGATGGGCGAGGATGGGAGAGACAAGCAGGTGTGGGGGATTGAGCTTGTGGGAGATGTAAGGGATCTGTATCTGTTCATGGAAAAGGAGAAGGTACGGGAAGGGAAGACATATAGGATCCACGTGAGCGGTTGGAAGACAGATGCGATAGGCCAGGCGAAGCACATGGCGTTCAAGGATTTGGAGGGACTTATAGGTGGGAGGGGCGGAAATCCAGGCAGGATGGGCATAGCAGAGGATGGGGTGGATGAGGGATTTATAAGTGTGAAGGATAGTGTATGGATCCAAACCTGGCCAGAGAGGAGTTTAAGGAGACGGAGTCAGGTACATGCCTTGGCTTGGAATGTCCAGAGATGGGGAGTCCAGGACAGGCAGAATTCGAGGGTTACACCTAGGTACTTGAGGGTGGAGGTGGGGGTGATGGGGCGGCCATATATAGTATGGTAAAAATCCAGGAGATGGAAGGAAGGGGTGGTGTTGCCTACGAGGATTGCCTGGGTTTTGGAAGGATTGACCTTGAGCAGCCACTGGGTGCGCCAAGTCGTGAACAGGTCAAGGTGGAATTGGAGAAGGTGCTGGAAGCGTTGGAGGGTGGGGGCCAGGGCAAGGAAGGCGGTGTCATCGGCGAATTGAAGGAGGTGGTCAGGTGTGGGGGGGGGGGGGTGTTTGGGGTGACGGCATGTCTGCCGTATAGAGGAGGTAGAGCAGATGGGGGAGGACGGAGCCCTGGGGCACCCCAGTGGAGGGGTAGAGAGAGCGCCCGTCACTTGTCATGCTTTATATGCCGTCCAGCTCTAGTGCTGCCACCTGCTGTTAGTAGTTACTGCTCCTTCACGCTGAACATTGGCTGAGGCAACATTAATGTTACTGGACTATGTAGTTTTCCATACTCGGTATAAAATCTGTTTATTACTTATCTGTCTGAATTATGTAACACTTTATTCCGTCACAGTCCATATCAATGAGCCTTTGTCAATCTTAAGTGAGATGTACAAATTTCAGTTTGTGCGATCTTTTCTTATGTTGTAGCTCCGTGTGCCACCGAGCATTACTTTTGCATGTGCTATCGTGTTTCTTTTAACTCAAATTTTTCTTATCATCATTTTCCTATTTAAATGAGTGCATTTCGACTGGCAGTTAGCAGTTAGCATACAACCGACCAATGTCGCATGTCTTCAGAAATTGGTAGAATTTTTAAAGAATGCTTGCTGCAGTTGAGATATAATGTGAATCAATGTGAACATTATAATTTGCGTTTTTGTACATGATTTTTTTCTGTGGAAATGGTAAGTTTTTGGCTTGAAACAGCTGGCATGGTCGCAGTCCTACATTCTATAAAAAGTCTTGTACTTGTGAGCTATCCTTAGGCCTACAGACTGGGTGCACATGCACATCGCACATCACGGAGCTGTTAAGCCACATCAATAATGTGCTTCTGGGTTCTGCATAGCTGTTGTTTCCACTTTATCGATCTCGGATATAAATAATAGATGAGACCCACGATAGTGCATAGTCTGGTCGGAGTCAAAGCAGCGACTATGCATAACAGCAAAACTTGAAGCACCTGGGGAAGTTGACTTCGTCAGTCGTCGAATATTGGGCAGAAAACGGAAACAACTTGGCAGTACACCCTGAAGTATACTATTAACCAATAACGCCGACAAAACTTAACAGATCTTGTTAGACACATTGTTTTACGCATCGTCATGCATGGTGAGACGATTTTTACGATTACTCAGTCCGCTTTGTGTTTAGATAATATTCTACAAATTTAGCAGCCATATCGCGTTACTACTTTGATTCATTCGTCTAAAAACTGTGTAGCAAAGGGAATCTTTTTGATTCAGTGCATACCCGTACGTACTTTCCCAGGTAATTCATCTTCAAAACACCCGCAGGACGCCTTCGAACGACATAGTAAAGTTTTCACGCAGAGCCAGATATAGTAAGCACAATAAACATGGCACAAAGGTGATAATATGCAGCATGTTTAAAAGAAAGCGCCCCAAATCCTTATTGGAGACAGTACTGGTCATCCTGAGTTAATAACAAGCATCAAAACCGTTTCCGGGATTAGTGAACACAGGGTTGTCGTAGCGTGACAGAATATTGTAATCCACAAATCATAGAAAAATAAGTGAAAAATATACCTATTCACAAAAGCAGATAAAAATTCACTTGAAGCCTTCCTGAGAGACAATTTGCACTCACTCCAAATCAATAATATGAGTGTAGACCAGATATGGGTTAAATACAAAGAAATAGTATCGGCAGCAATTGAGAGGTTTATACCAAATAAAATAACAAACGACGGAGCTGATCCTCCTTGGTACACGAAACAGGTCAGAACACTATTGCAGAAACAACGAAACAAACATGCCAAATTTAAACAGACGCTAAATCCCCAAGATTGGTGATCTTTTACAGAAGCTCGAAATTTAGCGCGGACTTGAATGCGAGATGCTTATAACAGTTTCCACAACGAAACTTTGTCTCGAAACCTGTCAGAAAATCCAAAGAGATTCTGGTCGTACGTGAAGTATGTTAGCGGCAAGAAACAATCAATGCCTTTTATGCGCGATAGCAATGGAGGTACTATAGAAGACAGTGCCGCCAAAGCAGAGTTACTAAACACATTCTTCCGAAATGTCTTCACAAAAGAAGACGAAGTATATATTCCAGAATTCGAATCGAGAACATATGCCAACATGAGTAACGTAGAAGTAAATATCCTCGGAGTAGTGAAGCAACTTAAATCACTTAATAAAACCGTCTTCTGGTCCAGACTGTATACCAATTAGGTTCCTTCCGGAATATGCTGATTCATTAGCTCCATACTTAACAACCATATAGTTCGCTCGACGAAAGATCCGTACCCAAAGACTGGAAAGTTGCACAGGTCACATCAATATTCAAGAAAGGTATTAGGAGTAACCCACTAAATTACAGGCCCATATCGTTAATGTCAATATGCAGCAGGATTTTGGAACATACATTGTGTTCGAACATTATGAATTACCTCGAAGAAAACGGTCTATTGACACACAGTCAACATGGGTTTAGAAAACATCGTTCCTGTGAAACACAACTAGCTCTTTACTTACATGAAGTGTTGAGTGCTATTGACAAGGGATTTCAGATAGATTCCGTATTTCTGGATTTCCGAAAGGCTTTTGACACTGAACCACACAAGCGGCTCGTAGTGAAATTATTTGCGTATGGAATATCGTCTTAGTTAAGTGACTGGATTTGTGGTATCCTGTCAGAGAAGTCACAGTTCGTAGTAACTGACGGAAAGTCATCGAGTAAATCATAAGTGATTTCTGGCGTCCACCAAGATAGTGTTATAGGTCCTCTGTTGTTCTTTATCTATGTGAACGAATTGGGAAACAATCTGAACAACCGTCTTCGGTTGTTTGCAGATGACGCTATCGTTTACCGACTAATAAAGTCATCAGAAGATCAAACCAAACTTCAAAACAATTTAGAAAAGATATCTGAATAGTGCGAAAAGTGGCAGTTGACCCTAAATAACGAAAAGTGTGAGGTCATTCAAGTGAGTGCCAAAAATAACTCGTTAAACTTCGGTTACACGATAAATCAATCTAATCTTAAAGCCGTAAATTCAAGTAAATACCTAGGTATTGCAATTACGAACAACTTAATTTGGAAGCAACACATACAAAATGTTGTGGGGAATACTGCGTTTTATTGGCAGGACACTTAGAAAATGTAATAGAACAACTAAGGAGACTGCCTACACTACGCTTGTCCGTCCTCTTTTAGAATACTGCTACGCGGTGTGGGATCCTTACCAGATAGGACCGACGGAGTACATCGAAAACGTTCAAGGAAGGGCTGCACGTTTTGTATTATCGCGAAATATGGGAGAGAGTGTCACTGAAATGATACAGGATTTGGGCTGGACATCATTAAAAGAAAGGCGGTCTTCGTTACGACGGAAACTTCTCACGAAATTCCAATCACCAACTTTCTCCTCCGAATGCGAAAATACTTTGTTGACATCGACCTACATAGTGAGGAACTATCACCACTATAAAATAAAGGAAATCGGAGCTAGTACGGAAAGATGTAGGTGTTCATTCTTTCAGCGCGCTACACGAGATTGGAATAATAGAGAATTGTGAAGGTGGTTCGATGAACCCTCTGCCGCGCACTTAAAAGTGATTTGCAGAGTATCCATGTAGATGTAGATGTAGATTACAAGAATTAAGGTCCTTACAAATACACATTCTAAAACAAGTACGTCTAGAGATAGACATAATTATGGCCTATGATACCCATCTACATCTACATCTGGTAGAGTCATTAACGCGTAGGAACAAACTTGGCTGCCATCGTATTTTGTCACATGTACGGAGGAAATGCTCTTGATAAACGTGCACGTAGTGGATGGTATAACACCCCATACCTTTAAATGTTCCCATAGTCCGAAATCTATAGTGAACGTGAAGTGCGTTAGGCACTATCGTACTAAGTTCGGAAAATAGGAAACTGCTCCATAGTGCATTAGCCACATCCGTTTCACTTCAGCAGGCGAAACGTCCTCCAATAACGCCTGTAATTTGTCGAGTAGGAATTGATAATACGTATAGCCTGTTAATGTGACTTTTAATTGTGTTGCCCTATGAGTCTGGCGCTTACAATTAGTGCTCACACTTGACACTGGATGGAAGGTAATCCTAGTTTTTGTAATCGCACGAGTCTTTGTATCTCTTCAAAGGCAATAATTTTGGTAATTTACGGAGATCAATATGAGCGTGGCCCACATCAGTGAATTCTGAAGCGTTAAAAACCATTCAAAAGCCAAGATGGTAAAACATATTTTTTATTCAAAGACAACCGGTTTCAACTGTCTTAGCTGTCATTTTCAGGTCTGTAAGAAAATGCAGTACATGGAATATGTCTCACTTGATATAAAAATTTTAGTCTGGAACTATAAAAAACAAAAACCGGAAGTGGACTTCCGCATATACAAACCTTACACTTCCGGATTTTCATCATCCTCATATTCTTCCATAATATACGACTCACTACAGAAATTTCACAAAAAAGAATTTTAAATAACTTTTTCGCTTTTTGTAGTTTTTTCTTTACTTATAGACAGACAATTAGCAGACAAACATTACTTCAACATACACTGGGACAAAACATTCTTCTAGAAAGCATCAACGGACATGGATAGGTAGATGAGAAAGATACATACAAAAAATTTTAAAAATAAAAACAATAATGTGGTTTCGAACACGCGGCCAAACGAGTAAGGCCGCAACACAAACCGCTGCATCGCCACTTCAGCTGAACTCGTCACACGGTAAAAATCGCCAAAGTACGTCGGAAACTCTGACCATCGTTTTCTTAAACGGTCGAGTAACTACAAATAATCCGAAACATGTTTCGCTTATTTTGACCTCACTTTCACTGAGCGAAGCTTCTGGGAGCCAAGTTATGGTGTTTGCCGTACTCTCTTCGTAAGGATTAACGGAACACATACTTAGAGAATGTTGCCAGAAAAATTAAGTTTCATTTATCATCATCATCACCATCATCATCTGCAGCTGTTTCGGTTCATTTCAGGGCACAGACCTCCTCAGGACGTTCGGTCTTTGGCTGTATGCAGTAACTTCGGTCCTTTATGTTTTAATGCCACCTATCCACTCCGCTGCGTCGTCGTTCGCTCTTCCCTTAGTTCTTGCGTTCCTCCAAAGGATGCACAGCCTACATCAAATCATCCCACCTGGGACCCGCCTGGCTTCACTTTCCACCCATCTTTACTTCATTTTCGCAAGTCATAGAACCGCCTTGATTTCAGTATGTTCCTTGATGCATTTCCTTATTTTGCTATCTCTCCGACTAATAGCCAACATCAATCTCTCCACACAAACGCACTGTTTTTTTCGATATTTAGTCTTATTGTATTTCTGATTTACTTCTTTTAAATTTATTTACCGTTAAACTTTAATATTTTCAATTATGTTATTACTGCAGTGCAGAAAATTTCATTTACTCTTTGTTTCGACCTGTCTGTGCGTGGGTAACATATTTGTCAGAGTTGTTCACCAGTACTGTAGCAGTGAACCCGTGATTCTTAAAAGAACCTAACTCTCATATACAAAAATACTTCAAACACGTGCTTACTTAATAAATGAGTGACTGTGTTAAATATTTTACGTTGATGATGTAATGAAAATAGTCACGAGAAGGTGTGAAATGACGTTTAAAATTTGTTGGACTTCGCTAATTGCTCTCATTATCAAACACTAAATTTAGTCTGTGTATTTGCACGCGATAAGTTAGGCTGCCTCAGAACAAACGTATACAGATTCTTATTGTAATACTTGTCTTACTGTGTTAAGCCATCAACGTAAGATTATAACTCCCAACGAGAAAATTATGACAGTGTTTCAAGTTTTCAAATTGGGTCAATAATTTTGTGACGCATGAGAGATGAAAATTTTAATGTCTCTGCAACCCGTTGGATAGGCAACCTGGAACAGATATTACTATGGACCGGGTTAGCCGTGAAGTAATCAAAATCCTCTTTCATGCGATAGCCATTTGATGATGGCCTTTTCGAAGAAAACTGACCAACTAAATAAATTATTATTGTAGAACACCCACGATTTTGTCGTTTTCATTTTGAATTACTTTGTTTTATAAGCAAATAAACGTAAGCAAACTGACAAAGGAAATAGTTTAATATATGCATAATTTCCCAGCCTTTCCAGCTTGTGAAACTGACTACAATTCTGTACTGCTGCTGTTTCACACAATTATATTTTTAAAAACCTTAAAATGTCACCGATCGATTACACAGGTCCGCAAAAATATATTTTTTGAAAGTTGTTTGAAATTTTATAACTGACTTTAATGTACTTTTCAGCGCTGATTTCAAAACTGCAATCCATTTTTTTTCTGTCACCTCAGGTTTTCTCACAAAAAAGGGAGTATTTTTGTGTATGATACCAAAATTTAAGCAATTTATCACATTTTTTTTCAACGTTATAAAATTTTATTTCATTTATAAATCATGTTCTAAACTACATTTCCAGTACTCTTCCATTTCTCTTTAAGCTCATAAGTCCTTATAATAACGCTTTGGCTTCCTGTTGATGCTTCTTTTATTGCTTTTCCGCCTGGGGACTCGTTGAGGATCATCTCTTTTTATCATCCAGCAGTAATTCGCTATCATGTTGACGTTTCATCTTCCTTCATATCTTCTTTCCATTTCTTTGATGTCCTGGTGGAATCTTTCGCCCTGCTCTTCACTTACATCACCAAGGTTTGTAGGGAAGTAGTGAAGATGTGAGTGGAGAAAATGAACTTTAATGCTCATGTTACAGCCCTGCTTCTTAAACTTGTCGAACATGTCTGCGACGAGTGTCTTGTGGTTTGGTCTCTTCTGTTTCCTAAGAAACCGGTAACAACTAATTTAAAAGTTGTATATGCTGCCTTTTCTCATGTTTCTATTTTGTCCACAAAGTTGGGATCTGTCATTAGTTTTTAATGTCTGGTCATACAGAGATTAGCTTTGCCTCGTATAAACCAGGAAACTGTCAATAAAGATATCTGAAACACTCCCCTTCTTTTGGCAATGCCTTAACAAATTGTTTCATCAGCCCCAACTTAATGTGAAGTGGGGGAAGTAACAACTTTTTAGGATCCACAAGGCTTTTCCTCTCAACATTTTTAACTCCTACCAGTAAGGTTTCTCTCAAAGGACAAGCTTTTTTATGTTGCTTTCTGTCTCTACTGCCCCATTCACAGAGAAAGCAAGGGAGCTTTGTATAGCCTTTGTTGACAAAACAGCATGGAAATCACTTTTCAATCACCACATAGTGTCCATTTGTGGTCTGAATATCAGAGTTTGCTTAAAACCAGTTCAAGGTTTTCGTAACATTCTTTTAAGGGGCTCCAGAAAGGCTCAAAATCATGAAAAGTTCAATTTCTACTTTTTTGCGTTTTCTGAATCTGCAGACTATTACCTTTTAATAGATATATAATTTATTCAATTCCGAAGACTACAACTATTTTTAAATTTTTTTGAAATGTGTTCTACATGGGCGTGACCCACTGTGGCGCTGTTAATCTGCTGTCAAATGGTGTTATTATTAACGTCCGTATTCATCAGGTACATTTTAGTGATGTGAGATAAAGTATGTGTTGTGGCTAACCTGTGATGGTTCAATATATATCGCTGGTGTGATTGTCGATTGTTTCATGTTTATTTACTTTGTCGTTATCTCGAAAATATTCGTAATTAATTCTGTTTCTTGAGTCTCTGTTTTGTTGAAGTATAATAATGAGTAAAACTAAAGTTGCTGTTGCGACTTTCAATGATGGCAACATTGTAAGGTGCAAGGTATTTAGAAATATGGGAATGAAGATAGGTTCTAACATGGTACGAGCGATGCTTGCTTTAGACAAGGAACGCCTTCGGGCTGCAGACAGGGCTGTAAAGTGTCTAGAAATACAAGCAAGAGTAAACAGGAGGAGGAACAAGAGGAAGCTGGAGGAGAAGTTTGCAGAGGATGAAGATAATCCATCCTATGGACCTGGAATGCACTAAAAAGTTAATCCAATCTTTGTCGCTCGATTCCCAAGACTTTTATTTTCTCATACTAATTACATGTTTTCTAAGGATCTTCCAAACATATTTGTTTCAAACTTTCAGTAAATGTTACACAGTACCTTCTGCATAATTTAACACAGCCTTTTTCCAAAAAACTGTATATTTTTGAATATATAAATAAAAAATTGCAAAAAAATGTTGTGAATTTTCATTACAATTGAAAAAAAGTCCTCTTTAATAACTGAACTAAAATTTTGTAAAATCCCTGTGTTAAGATGTAGCCCATATTCCAATAAATAATCTGTAAAAAGTTCAACTTCCTACCTCAAATACTTTGTGAGGAAAGATGTAATTTATAAGCGTTATTTTAACATTGCAAGTATAGGGCGTTCCGGAGCCCCTTAAGCGAACCGAGTGTCCAACTGGTATAGAAGCATTCTTATTGCCATTGTGTAGAAGTACTGCTTTAAAGCCTCTTTTTGAGGAATCAATAAAAAGTCTCTACTCATCAGGAGCATATTCTAATTTGAAACGTGCCAGGAGTCCAGGAACATGACTGTAAAACACCAGGTCACCTTCCTGAGAGGAGAAAGATACAAAAGATACAAACTCCTTTTCCGTCGATCGATACCAAGAAAAGGATGTTTATCTTTCAATCTAGATCCTTTTAGAAAGGCCTAGGTCTCTAACTAAATCATTCAGTTCAGCCTGTGAGAATGAAATGGGATCGGTTGTGCCAGGATCGTAGCAATCTCTGCCCTCTTCATTATCACCTTGCTGAGCCAAAGCCTAGTGATCATCCAAAGAACCTGGAGGAGCGGGCATTGGTACTTTAGGTCCATGAGTAACAGGGTGAATGGCTGATTGAATGTTAGGGTAGGAAATATCCTTTTTTTTTCAAATTGAAACCTCTTACGTTGCAAGAATAAAAATAGCAGTCATCACTATGATTTTTGGGCTCCCTCCAAACCATTGGTATTCCAAAACGTAAGGACTGCTTTTTACGTTGAAACCATGGCCTCAGTTCTTTAACGCACACCGAACAAACTTTGTTTGGGGGCCCAAAGCTTATCTTGGTGGCCTAACTTTATACCAAAATAGGCGAAGTATACTTTTTCAACAAAATAGGAAATGTTTCTTTGTTACTTTCTAACGGTATAGTTACCACAAATGTAGCAGACGCAATCTGACGAATTTATACATCCTCTGGTAGCCATTTTCCATTGTCCATAAAACAACTTCACAGCAGAAGAAAACACTCACTACTTTAAAGCACTAGTAACAACAACACGTAAACAGCACAGAGTGAAGAGGTACTGCGAAATGCAGGACAATAGCAGAAGCTCACTGCTTGGTGCTGGCTGGGGAAGGGGCAGCGCGACAGACGGGCACTGGCATGAAAATACTGCTGGTTTCTCCTAATTACTCATTATTTTACGAATATATATTACAAAAACGGCTAAATAACAGTTTATGGATATCCTAAAAATCAAAATTCAAACTCACCAGAGTGCTGAAAAATGGTTCAAATGGCTCTGAGCACTATGCGACTTAACTTCTAAGGTCATCAGTCGCCTAGAACTTAGAACTAATTAAACCTAACTAACCTAAGGACATCACACACAGCCATGCCCGAGGCAGGATTCGAACCTGTGACCATAGCGGTCGCTTGGCTCCAGACTACAGCGCCCAGAGTGCTGAAATATCGAGAAAAGCTAAAACTAGACAAGCAGTTTGTGAAATAACTATACGTGATGGAATTTTTTCGCTATTTTTCCCGAAATCACTTGACAACTATGAAACGGTTTTTATGCCGCCGACCTGTGTTATCAGGGATATCAGGATTGGTAGAAACACCGCAGAAGGCAGGTAGGCCCTGAAAGGTCATTGCCCTACCCTCGAATTTCGAAGAATTCCACGCTGTGCTATTCGAAGCGGATGCCATCTAAGCTCATCAGGTAGAGTGTTGACACAGAAAGTGGGAATTCGAAATAAGAATCGCCATCTGTCGAAAAGAATTACATTTCTGCTTTTACTGACTTCCAGAATTCTTGGAGGCGTGACGTCATCAACTACTCAGGTTAACCAAAGTACGCAATAAATTACAGAGAATCGTCAAAGTTGCAATATTGATTTCCGTTATTACTTGATGAGAAGATTCAAGCTAATTCCATTATTAAGTCATTCTAAAAAAGAAAAAACAGAAAAGAAACCAAACAGTAACCAGTTTGTACATTAGTTTCGAGCCTAATTTCATTATCATATCAACCCAGGAGAACAGAAACCAAATAGTGAGTACTTTGTACATTCATCTACATCTACATTTACATTTATACTCCGCAAGCCACCCAACGGTGTGTGGCGGAGGGCACTTTACGTGCCACTGTCATTACCTCCCTTTCCTGTTCCAGTCGCGTATGGTTCGCGGGAAGAACGACTGTCTGAAAGCCTCCGTGCGCGCTCTAATCTCTCTAATTTTACATTCGTGATCTCCTCGGGAGGTATAAGTAGGGGGAAGCAATATATTCGATACCTCATCCAGAAAAGCACCCTCTCGAAACCTGGCGAGCAAGCTACACCGCGATGCAGAGCGCCTCTCTTGCAGAGTCTGCCACTTGAGTTTGTTAAACATCTCCGTAACGCTATCACGGTTACCAAATAACCCTGTGACGAAACGCGCCGCTCTTCTTTGGATCTTCTCTATCTCCTCCGTCAACCCGATCTGGTTCGGATCCCACACTGATGAGCAATACTCAAGTATAGGTCGAACGAGTGTTTTGTAAGCCACCTCCTTTGTTGATGGACTACATTTTCTAAGGACTCTCCCAATGAATCTCAACCTAGTACCCGCCTTAGCAACAATTAATTTTATATGATCATTCCACTTCAAATCGTTCCGCACGCATACTCCCAGATATTTTACAGAATTAACTGCTACCAGTGTTTGTTCCGCTATCATACAATCATACAATAAAGGATCCTTCTTTCTATGTATTCTCAATACATTACATTTGTCTATGTTAAGGGTCAATTGCCACTCCCTGCACCAAGTGCCTATCCGCTGCAGATCTTCCTAATGCTGCAACTTCTCTGTATACTACAGCATCATCCGCGAAAAGCCGCATGGAACTTCCGACACTATCTACTAGGTCATTTATATATATTGTGAAAAGCAATGGTCCCATAACACTCCCCTGTGGCACGCCAGAGGTTACTTTAACGTCTGTAGACGTCTCTCCGTTGATAACAACATGCTGTGTTCTGTTTGCTAAAAACTCTTCAATCCAGCCACACAGCTGGTCTGATATTCCGTAGGCTCTTACTTTGTTTATCAGGCGACAGTGCGGAACTGTATCGAACGCCTTCCGGAAGTCAAGAAAAATAGCATCTACCTGGGAGCCTGTATCTAATATTTTCTGGGTCTCATGAACAAATAGAGCGAGTTGGGTCTCACACGATCGCTGTTTCCGGAATCCATGTTGATTCGTACATAGTAGATTCTGAGTTTCCAAAAACGACATGATACTCGAGCAAAAAACTTGTTCTAAAATTCTACAACAGATCGACGTCAGAGATATAGGTACCCTGCCACGGTACAAAGGTAACTGATAACAACTGGTTTTGATTTTATTTTTATTCTATCTTTACAGACGTAATACTGAGTTCAGTGTCATTCTTTAGAGAGATAATCCAATACTGGCTTGTAAATCAGGTAATGACATTGTTTTGTAAGTGAAATTAATTTTTAGCAGTAAATATTTTTATTTCCATGTAGTTGTGTAGGTCAAACGTGCAGCAAATACCACTACGTTTGCTTGATACATTACTCTGTACCTGATAGCGAATAAAGTTCTCCATTAACAATATTGCAACATGAAGAGGGGTGTTACTAAATAATCTGTTATCTGCCGAATACATGATGTGAGGATGATTGTTGCTCGATTGTAATGGAAGTAACAGTCCAGCAGTCAGCTTTTCTGGGTCCCTGCAACGACCAACAAATTACCTTGTTGCTACTTTGCTGGTCCCATATTCGTAAAACAGTTGTATTGTAGCTCTACTGTCCAATCCCGTTTTTAATGATATACGGGGCACCATGCCTCAACGTTCAGAGTTGAAATGAGAGGAACGTTAAAGATCAGCCGTTACAATGGAACCATGTAGTGTGAAAGGACCACACGTATTATGAATTTCTAATGTCAGTTAAAGCTTCACGTTTTCATCTAATTCATATAACTGAACAAAAGTGATATGTTATTTCACTGATGATGCTCGTGCAAACTTCTTAGATCTTCTCAGGTTCTGTCAAATTATGAAAGTACGCTTCGTGCAAAGTCGTATTAGGCAACACAATGTTGTACAGAGTATCTACCAGACGAAATGGGGACTGAGATTTATTGCACCCCATGGTGTCTGGTAGTCTGATATCTCTAAACACTAAAAGAGATATTAATGCGACGAGGAACGCATGTGTGTAAGATACCTTTATTCGATTAGGCCGTTAGATTTAGCAGTTATCGTGGCAATGTCGTTTATGGTCAATGGTTTTAGGGTTGCCTTGTGGCGAACATTTTTTTGTCTTGCTAATAGTGGACCTTACGCATCGGGCCAGGCATCACAGGAAAAACTGCAAAACATGTCAGCATTCGTTGTAATAAACAAAGAAGTGCAAAAATAATCCATAAAGCGTTTACCACACGAATATATGGGGTACATGTGTGCGCTTAGATAGATAGCGGTGTTGTTCACAGTAGAAACGAGGTGTCGCAGCCCTTTTGCTGTTTCTGTGCCCCTCCTTTGTTTAGGCATAGAACTCCAGAGAATAGCGTATTGAGTGGTAAGAAACCATGGTCCCTACACGATAGGACACAAGAAAACTTAGCAAAAACAGGGAAAAACAGTGCCATGGTATAACTTAATCTAAAAGATTTTCTACGTGATCCTTTGATGGCCTGATTCGAAACATAATAAATTAGTGCTGCTCATCCACATTCACTAGGGACTGTAATGCTCTCTGCTCTTAATAAGCAGACTACGCGCTAACTTTCGACTGTCCCGGCACGATCTGTATGCTGAACATGAAGAAGACAGCGCTCTACATCGATTTCCAATACCAAACAGCTTCAGCATTTAGCAGTCGTATCAGACTTCGTACTCTCAACACTTCAGAGATATCATAGCGAACTAAATTGGCGCACGTGGTGCGAATGCTTAAATACCTGAGGTATTTTAATCTGAAGTTCACTGTAAATACAGAGATATAAATTCATCGGAAATTATTCTGTCCTCTATAAGGTCCTTACGAATTCTTACGCTATCCCCGTCGCAGCCTTCCATATAACGAGCAACTTTGTTGTAACGAGCGTATAAAGCTCTCTGGGATCGTTCAAAGTAAATAGTCATATCGTCCTTGGCAATTAAAATAGAACTTAAGTAAACATATTGCATAATTCTCACTGTTGAATTTGGCCGACAACCGAGTTCTCGTTTACTATGGCCAAAGAGTTCCTTCAAACATGTAATGATTGTGATTTAACATACCTTGTTCTATAATATACGAATAATTATACCGTATATCTGCGAGGAACGAAACTACGTCTCAACTGGTTCAGTGACATGCTTGTGACACAATATTATCTGTTCTGTCTTTTACTCGATGTTTTAAGATAGTTAAAATGTAATTTTTAGAGCACAGGTTGATAAGTCTGGATGTTTATCTGTTGTTAGAAGTTCCTACATGAGAACTTTACCCTCAGAGGAAACTTATGCAACGATAAGTTTCGAGAAACAGCTGTAAGAAATATAATGAGAAAATAATACTCCTCTACTGACCCAGCTCACGTGAGTATACGTAAGAAGATAGAAGTCTTCGTTAACTTATCACGACTGAAGAAAAACGTAATTGCTGAAAAGATACTGCGACCTACGACAAAGTGCTATGTTATCTCGATCAGAATACTGCTTTTACAACGCGATTATTTGTGCATGAATAACCTGACCAGTGGATGTCGTCACACTTGATACGCGAAGCACCATCAGCATTTAATGGATAATAGAGTCAACCATGCAAATGAAATCAAATTCATCATTGTGAAAATTCTCTGGTTTAGTGATCAGTGTGATTTTCCTTTTATTTGAAGAAAAAGTCGTCCATTACCATCGTAACCATGTCAACAGCTTAGGAGTATGTAAGTTTTAATTGTCTGATGAAGTGATACAGATGCTTTGAGAGATATAAATTATATTAAACTTCCTGGCAGATGAAAACTGTGTGCCCGACCGAGACTCGAACTCGGGACCTTTGCCTTTCGGGGACAAGTGCTCTACCACCTGAGCTACCAAAGCACGACTCACGCCCGGTCTCACAGCTTTATCTCGTCTCCTACCTTCCAAACTTTCACATTCCGCTGCAGAGTGAAAATCTCATTCTATAAATTATATTGTATCTCCGTTCACGAACCTTCCGACACTATATTCAGTGATCTACCTAAACATCCTCCCCACGTTAAGTGCATGACTCCAACGTTGCTACATTACGACATTTATAGCTTCCACAGAGTATTTGTTACTTTGGGATGCCTGATCACTGTGTAAAATATACTGTCACAGTATTTCGGTCTGGAGTGTTTGACGAATCTGGAAAAAAAAAAAAAAAAAAAGAAAAGCAGCCTTAAGAGAGCTATACAAAGTTTGACAAAAACAGAGGTACAGTTGATTATTTAACATACTGTAATATTGCCAGCAGGTCTTTGGGATTTTGGTGGCTTTTCTCGACCAAAACTGAGCCCGAGAACTAAAATTTATAGCAATTTTCGACAGTTTAAAAGGCTCTCTAATGTTAATAAAGCAATGCTCTTCACTATCTTGATGTTGATATCAGTGATCATACAGGTATAAAATCAAAATATCTACTTGCAATAGAAAGAAAAATACAACCAGCAGCCTCAGCCAGACTTACTTGACAGGTGTCAACGTCGTACCCCCTCGTGAAAGCGCCACTGGAGGACACGTAATAACAGTGCTGATAAAGCATAACCCCCCTTTGCTGTTGGGAATCTCATTCAAATTTCGTCCAATGGTTTTGAACATTTTCTAGTGGTTCCATCCTGAAAAAGAGAACAACAACTGCTGTCGCACTGCACTCCAAAGAGTTGCGACCACGTGTAATGGGGTTGCTGGCCAATACGCCCTTATAGATGCGGTGAATCGCCCGGGAAGTGTCAGCAGTGACAAAGTCCGTCAAGAACACTGAAAACTGTCGTTTTCGATCGCGAAACATGTGTGAATCAACGACCCGAGGAAAAGGGTGGTTTCGTTGACACCCTTCTTGCCACAGCATGAGGGATTTTCGCATCGATTCTGAACGGCGGTGTGTCTGCAATGTTTTCGTCAGCCAATCATAAGAAAACGGAGTGATTCCAACGCTGGGCGAGCTGTTCTGACCTCTACTGCAGAGACGTCAAGCGAAAGCGTTAATTGTGGGTAAGAGGGGCCACGTCCGCGGTGGCGCTGGGCAGATTTTTTATGAAATTTGGTGTCACTGTGACATCATTAACCCACCTATCACGTTATGCTCTCGCCTCTGGCCTTTTCTTCACATGTGTCCACACCTTTATCTTAGTCGTAGAAGCATTGCCGACCCCGATGGTCGTAGGGCCCCGCGCTTTTGTACCGTTACGGAGGAAGAGTGTAGGCACCTTTCTGGCAGACTTAAAATTTCTACGCAGCAATACGGCAATTCGAAGAGGTGATGCTTTAATTGGGGGACAGATTCCAGAATGGACTGGTAGTCTGCAACGGTGTATGCGCTGATCTGAAAGTTACTGGCGAATAACTCTGTGCCACACTGCAATTTGAATCTGGGATTCTTGACTTTTACGGGGAGGAGCACTTGCCCGTGAAATGTAAACGTCCCAGGCTCTAGTCCCGTAACGTTTGTGTCCGCCAAGAAGTTTGGTATGAATTTCCAAGTTTTTGCGCATGATAATTTTTCAGGGCGATTGTGATTACGAATGGTACACAGTTCTCGTGAAAAATATAAAGTATATTGGTTTCCTTAAAAGTACTTAAGTAGTCATTGCCAATATCACAGCAGCCTACGATACATTTTTAGCTATCCACATAGCAGTCATGTGAGTTCTATCATGCGAGCCACGACCGTGATATCTCTTCCGTACAAGCGACACTGTTACAGAAGATGCGGTGTGTGTAATAGAACATTTGCGACGTCTAAGCCTGCACGTACTATGCTTCTGTTTGCCAATATTATCACATTTTCGCAGTAACTTGGACTGGAGGCGTTGTAAATTGTTAACACAAATGTTGATTTTCTGAATAACAAATGGTTCAAATTACTCTGAGCACTATGGCACTTAACATCTGAGGTCATCAGTCCCCTAGAACTTAGAACTACTTAAACGTAACTAACCTAAGGACATCACACACATCCAAACCCGAGGCAGAATTCGAACCTGCGACCGTAGCGGTCGCGCGGTTCCAGACTGTAGCGCCTAGAACCGCTCGGCCACCACGGCCGGCTATCTGTATAAAAACTTCCTCATCTTCAAGCAAGAGCTTATTTGTAATTCCCGATTTAGTTGTTCGTATTGTTATTGTCTCCCCAATATACAGAGCGTATCAAAAAGAATCATCTGATTTGGCACGTCTACATTTCTGAAACTAACAAACTTATACAATGAATTTTGTCTTCTGGTGAACGGAAAACGCAAAAAGTTTTTATACCTTTTCATAAGTGTTCAATACGCCCTCCTTAAGATGCAGGGCACATGTCAATGCGGTATTCAAACCGTTCCCACACTGCAGCTAGCATGTCTGAGTTACAGCTTCCACAGCTGCAGTTATGTGATGTCTCAGTTCATTCATTGTTGTTAGTAACGAAACCATATAAACAGAGTCCACAAGAAATAACGGCATACAATCAGGTCCGGTGACTTTGAAGGCCAGTAATGTAAGGCTGAATCATTTAGTCCAGTGACACAGATCCATCGTTCAATAATCCTTTGATTTAAAAATTCCCGCACTTATAGGTGCCAGTGTGACTGTCCCCGCTCCTATTGGTAAATGAAGTCTTTCGAATCAGTCTACAACTATGCGAAAAGAAAGGTCTCAAGGATATCGAGATATGTTGATCCTTTAAGAGTGTTCTCGGCAAGGAAAACTGGACCATACACCTTTTCCCGTGAAACTACATAAAACACGTTAAATTTTGGAGAGTCCCACTCATGTTGTACAACTTCATGTGGTTGTTCCGTATCCCACATTCTCATATTACGACGGTCCATCTTTCTATTTAAATAGAATGCTGCCTCGTTACTAAACACGAAGCGTGGAAGAAAACTGTCGTCCTCCATCTTGCCAAGAACGAAATTGCTGAATTCCACACGTTGTTGTTTGTCACCTTCACGAAGAGATTGCAGTAGCTGAGTTTTGAGTGGTTTCATGTGTAAACGACGACGCATCACACCCCAGACGGACATCGGGGGCCATGTTGAGCTGAAGAGCTGCATGGCGAACGGATTTCTACGGACTCCTTGTAAAACTATGGCGGATGCGTTCAATGTCCGTGTCACACACTCGAGGACGGCCAGGCACATCCTGAACCGTCCCACCGTCCCAGTCTCCGTTCTCTTTCTTCGACAGTCGAGCTTTACTATCATAATTTTCTTGCTCTTCGAATCTCTATAGCAATTCTTTGGAGGCTTGCAGTGCATGAAATACAGGGAGCGAAAGGCTATTTACAATTTGTACAGAAACCAGATGGCAGTTATGAGTCGAGGGGCATGAAAGGGAAGCAGAGGTTGGGAAGGGAGTGAGACAGGGTTGTAGCCTATCACCGATGTTATTCAATCTGTATATTGAGCAAGCAGTAAAGGAAACAAAAGAAAAATTCGGAGTAGGAATTAAAGCCATGGAGAAGAAACAAAAACTTTGAGGTTCGCCGATGACATTGTAATTCTGTCAGAGACGGCAAAGGACCTGGAGGAGCAGTTGAACGGAATGGATGGTGTCTTAAAAGGAGGATATAAGATGATCATCAACAAAAGCAAAACAAGGATAATGGAATGTAGTCGAATTAAATCGGGTGATGCTGCGGGAATTAGATTAGGAAATGAGACACTTAAAGTAGTAAAGGAGTTTTGCTATTTAGGGAGCAAACTAACTGATAATGGTCGAAGTAGAGAGGATATAAAATATAGACTGGCAACGGCAAGGAAAGCGTTTCTGAAGAAGTGAAATTTGTTAACATCGAGTTTAGATTTAAGTGTCAGGAAGTCGTTTCTGAAAGTATTTGTATGGAGTGTAGCTATGTATGGAAGTGAAACGTGGACGATAAATAGTTTGGACTGGAAGAGAATAGAAGCTTTCGAAACGTGGTGCTACAGAAGAATGGTGAAGATTAGATGGGTAGATCATATAACTAATGATGAGGTATTGAATAGAATTGAAAAGAAATTTGTGGCGCATTTTGACTAGATGAAAGGATCGGTTGGTAGGGCATATTCTGAGGCATCAAGGGATCACCAATTTAGTATTGTGGGGCAACGTGAAGGGTAAAAATTCTAGAGGAAGACCAAGAGATGAATACAGTAAACAGATTCAGAAGGATGTAGGTTGCAGTAGGTACTGGGAGATGAAGGAGCTTGCACAGGATAGATTAGCATGGAGAGCTGCATCAAACCAGTCTCAGGACTGAAGACCACAACAACAACAACATGTGAACCACTTTTAAGTTTCATGACTGAAAAGCTTCCATGACAGTTTTTCGGTAGTCTCCAATTGTGGATGTGTTAATACTGATATTGATTGGAAAAGCGCATGACAGAGATGAAATAAACTGCATTTAGTATATGAAAGTCCAGGTTCGTTATAAAATAATCTGTATTCTGTCAATTACTCCAGCAAATAACTGAAGGCCTCTGTGGCCCTGGTGTACAGTTCTTGTGACAATTGCGGAGGTGTACAATACTAGCGTTAAAGTTTAATCAAAACTCCTTTCCTATTGACTCTGCATTCTGCATTCGAATTTGCCGTATGGAACTTCGGGCCCTTTTTAAATCTGTCTCGATCTCTTCAGAAGACGTGACGATCAGTACCCATTTGCAAAGTAAGCGTCAGCCGATTTAAGTGACTTACAGTTTGTCGCACAAGTATGATCATATTTCACAAGCATGTAATATTATTTTGAATTTCTTTGTATTATGAGGTTTGGTTGGGGTCTCGAACTGTTCAGTCTGATACTTCTATTCATCCACGACGGAGAACCTTTCGTGTATATTCTTCTTTAAACATTATATATTACAGTTTTCATACGTTTGGCTTTCGAGAATTTATTATCTTCTACACTTTCCTTTGTTCACGAGTTCCATCACGTTTTCGAATTTCTGCATGTCAATATTTAATTCTTCTTCATTAAAATGTCGCCTATTCAGTTTCGTTGGATTTAGTGCAGGATTAACGGAGCGTAAATATGGAGCGCTTGCAATTATCTTACGTAAGCACTTTATAGCACTTTACGTAAGCCAATGTGATGGTAGAGACGGCGCCATTGGAACATGTTTCTTCCGCTACACCAGCCCATTGATTTACCTGTTCTTCATCAGGATAGATGCTGCACAAGTTCGGACCGTAAGGCTAAACTTAATATACGGGGTGTTCAAAAAGTCTCTCGCCTGCCTGGGTTTTTCAACGAAACAATAAACGCACAACGATACTGTGCCCATTCATAGGAGAACTTGTGTTAAGTGAAATACTGAACGGTTATTTTCAACAAGATGGTGCAACAGCGCATTCAGCTCGCGTATCAATGTCACTGCTTGCTGATGTTTTTGGTGATCGCATAATTTCACAGGGGCTTTGGCCTCCACGATCGCCTGACCTAACAACACCTGACTTCTTCGTCTGGGGTGCAGCGAAAGCAACTGTCTATAAAAACCGTCCAAAATCCATCGATGAATTGAAAACTGCTTCTGTTACAGAAGAAATGTTACAGCTTGTGTTTGGAAACATAGCCGGCCGGAGTAGCCATGCGGTTCTAGGCGCTTCAGTCTGGAACCGCGCGACCGCTACGGTCGCAGATTCGAATCCTGCCTCGGACATGGATGTGTGTGATGTGCTTAGGTTAGTTAGGTTTAATTAGTTCTAAGTTCTAGGCGATTGATGACCTCAGAAGTTGAGTCGCATAGTGCTCAGACCCATTTAAACCATTTGGAAACATATAAAGTGAAAATTTGTAAGCAAAAATCAATATTCAATAAATTCATAATTTGTATTTCACTGAGTTGTATGTCGGTATATTCACTGCGGCATACGGCAGGCGCGGCTAAGAATCATACGGCACTGCGGAGAGACTTTTTGAACATCCCGTACTATGAAGCAGTATAGTAGGATGTTTGCGGTCAGTGTCCTACATTAAATTTGTGCTACAATAACATCACCCCCTCCCCCCCCCCCCCCAACCAACCAACCATACGTTGCTCTTTATGAAACTATCGTTACACTGAGATTTCGTCAATCGTGAGCCATGTCCGGTGTCTGGGTTATGTTTGAGGCCAGAAACCCTATTCCTCACCCTGTATGGACGCATATTTTGAACTTTGCTATTCCATATGCGCTTTCCAAATTCTGTATCCTATCGATAATGGCTCGTTTCTGTAAAAAAATTTTAATTTATATAGTTACACTTACTGGTGTTTTCTGTTCGACCACTATCTGTACGTAAAAATCTTAGTATATATTTTTTTTAATGTCAGTGACAAATTTGATTTCGATGCGGAGATTCTTAAAGCTGTTCTAAAGGCTCTCTCTTCCAAAAGATCGACTTGTCAACTACTGGACATTAAAATTTCTACACCAAGAAGAAATGCAGATGATAAAAAGGTATTCATTGGACAAATATATTATACTGGAACTGACATGTGATAACATTTTCACGCAATTTGGGTGTATAGATCCTGAGAAATCAGTACCCAGAACAACCACCTCTGGCCATAATAACGGCCTTGAAACGCCTGGGCATTGAGGCAAACAGAGCTCGGATGGCGTGAGAGCTACAGCTGCCCATGCAGTTCAACACGATACCACAGTTCATCAAGAGTAGTGACTGGCGTATTGTCACGAGCCAGTTGCTCAGCCACCATTGACCAGACGTTTTCAATTGGTGAGAGATCTGGAGAATGTGCTGACCAGGGCAGCAGTCGAACATTTTTTGCATCCAGAAAAGCCCGTACAGGACCTGCAGCATGTGGTCGTGCATTATTCTGCTGAAATGTAGGGTTTCGTAGGGATCGAACGAAGGGTAGAGCCACGGGTCGTAACACATGTGAAAAGTATCGTCCACTGTTCAAAGTGCCGTCAATGCGAACAAGAGGTGACCGAGTCGTGTAACGAATGGCACCCCATACCATCACGCCGGGTGATACGCCAGTATGGTGATGACGAATACACGCTTCCAATGTGCGTTCACAGCGATGTCACCACACACGGATGCAACCATCAAGATGCTGTAAACAGAAAGTTGGATTCATCCCGAAAAATGAAGTTTTGCCATTCGTGCAGCCAGGTTCGTCGTTGAGTACACCATCGAAGGCGCTCCTGTCTGTGATGCAGCGTCAAGGATAACCGCAGCCACGGTCTCCGAGCTGATAGTCCATGCTGCTACAAACGTCGTCGAACTGTTCGTGCAGATGGTTGTTGTGTTGCAAATGTCCCCATCTGTTGAGTCAGGGATCGAGACGTGGCTGCACGATCCGTTACAGCCACGCGGATAAGATGCCTGTCATCTCGACTGCTAGTGATACGAGGCCGTTGGGATCCAGCATGGCGTTCCGTATTACCCTCCTGAACCCACCGATTCCATATTCTGCTAACAGTCATTGGATATCGACCAACGCGAGCAGCAATGTCACGATACGATAAAACACAATCGCGATAGGCTACAATCCGACCTTTATCAAAGTCGGAAACGTGATGGTACGCATTTCTCCTCCTTACACAAGGCATCACAACGACGTTTCACGAGCCAACGCCGGTCAACTGCTGTTTGTGTATGAGAAATCGGTTGGAAACTTTCCTCATGTCAGCACGTCGTAGGTGTCGCCACCGGCGGCAACCTTGTGTGAATGCTCTGAAAAGCTAATCATTTGCGTATCACAGCATCTTCTTCCTGTCGGTTAAATTTCGCGTCTGTAGCACGTCATCTTCGTGGTGTAGCAATTTTAATGGCCAGTAGTGTACTTCCGTGTCTGCTGGATTGTAAGGTAGCGAAATCGCACGCATATTTCTGGCTTTTTACTACAACACACTGCTCCTTCCTTTGCATTTTGTTTTGGTAAAATTTTACATTCTTTTAATTTTTCATTCCACATTCTTGCTATATTTTTTCTGATACACAATTGAAGAGAACGGGAGATAAGAGATTCCTTTACATACACCGGTATTTACTTTGAACAACTGATAAATTTGTCTTATTTGCAGTCACAAAATGGTGGGGCATTTCGTGTTGGCGTGTGTCTGTTCAGAAGACTGATGAAGGTGAAAAAAAAAAAAAAAGAAGTTTGGAAGACGTGCCAACGGTCCGGAGGCAGGCGGCTGCTGCAGCGATGGCGGCGGCGGCGGCGGCGGCTGCGGCTCTGTACAGTGCCGGCAGGACCGCCGAAGTTGACAAGTGGCGCCCGCCCCCCCCCCCCCCATCCCACAGCCACCCCGTCCGCCCTTCCGTGGCTCGGGACGAAGAACTTCTGCCGGCGCCGTCCCCTTGGAGAGACGCGTCCGTATTGTGCTCCAGCCAGCCGGAAACGGTCTAAATCCAGCGCCCGCCGCTTCATCCGCAGGGGGCCCGGCCGGCGAACACACACACAGGCCGATTCCGCGACTGCATTTCGCGGTTCCTAAACTACTTTCCTCGGGGAAATATCGAAATTCCTCAGAACCCGATTTATTCTTCTATATTCACGGTGGAGGACATAAGGTCATTCCCCGGATTACATTCTGCTACGGCACGGTATACATATTGGTGACTTGATACGCTTTAATTTTTTACTACCTGTTGTGTTGGCAGAAAAGCCAACACCGTGTTACTAGAGGTGACCGAAATGCACGCGTTTTAGCCCACGCAGGCTGGCGTGAGGAGGGAACGACTATACTGACGTGAGGTCTGGAACATGACAAGGAATTAGAATTCAGAAAGCGGAAGTAGCTAGTTTGATAGTTAACTGTAATCCATTAAAGATGAACGTTGAATTTGACGGTACATGTGAAACGTCCCCTTAGAACAATTTATACAAGACTGTGCTTAAACTGACACACAATATTTTTAGCGCAACGCAATCTGACTTTCAAAAATCCCTACAAAAGAATGGCCCTGACTAACATTAACCTATACCTTTCACAAATCACTTACCTCACAAAAATCTTCGTTACTCAAGCTACCGCAATACAGCGAGCGCCACTACTGCCAGCTAAATAACAGATTCAAACTACGGAAGGCACTAACTACTGATTCGCATAGTTAGCAAATGAAAGATTTTAATAGAGAACAAACAATTATTTTCCTCAACAGTCATAATATATATGCCATCCAGTCTTACAAATTTCAAATCTCCGCCATTTCTCTCCCCACATCCACCACTGCTGGCGGCTCACCTCCAACTGCGCAACGCTACGCACTGTTCACATCCAGCTGCCCAACACTACAATGACTGACAACAATGCAAACTGGCCACAGACTGCACACAGCACAGCCAGTGATTTTCATACAGAGCGCTACGTAACGTTGCCAATAAGAAAACATAAACAGCCTACTTACACATGATTCACAATATTATCAGTTCAGAGTACATTCTTGAAGAGTATGGCGCCTTGCTAGGTCGTAGCAAATGACGTAGCTGAAGGCAATGCTAAACTGTCGTCTCGGCAAATGAGAGCGGATGTAGACAGTGAACCATCGCTAGCAAAGTCGGCTGTACAACTGGGGCGAGTGCTAGGGAGTCTCTCTAGACTAGACCTGCCGTGTGGCGGCGCTCGGTCTGCAATCACTGATAGTGGCGACACGCGGGTCCGACGTATGCTTACGGACCGCGGCCGATTGAAAGGCTACCACCTAGCAAGTGTGGTGTCTGGCGGTCACACCACTCTGCCAGGCACATTTATTTATTTTGGGTTTAATATAAGACATTGCCCAGCGTTTCAAGCGTGTCTTGCTCTTCATCAGGCGTTATGGTATACTGATGTTAGTTAAAGATAAAGGTCCCAAAGCTTCGTCTACATCGTTTGTACCGTAGCAGAGATGTTGTTCAGCATCACACTATTGCATTCCTTAATCTAGCTCTAACTTTGACGTACTTGCGCTGCACAAACCTCTCTTGATGGAAGTAAACAGTATATCTCAAATACAATACGACGGCCTTGCAGCGTGTGAATTTGTATCGACTACGGCTTCTTTCCATGCGATATTCGCGATACTGAGTCTGAAAGTCGTTTGTTTCGCGGTGGCATATCTTAAATCTGCTGCGTGAGTGTTGGTTTAAGGCTGTTGCAGAAGTCTGAGGGTTGGGTTGGGGTTATTCGGGGGAAGAGACCAAACAACGAGGTCATCGGTTTCATCGGATTAGGGAAGGATGGGGAAGGAAGTCGGCCGTGCCCTTTCGGAGGAACCATCCCGGCATTTGCCTGGAGCGATTTAGTGAAATCACGGAAATCCTAAATCAGGATGGCCGGACGCGGGATTGAACCGTCTTCCTCCTGAATGCGAGTTCAGTGTTCTAACAACTGCGCCACCTCGCTCGGTCGCAGAAGTCTGAGTTTTTGAATTCAAGAATATGTCTGACATTGTCAGAATAGGGGAAAGCGATCGTAAGCAAATAATCAAATGTCAAATTACAAAAATATGAAACTTTTGAACACATTCAAAAAATTTGTATGTATTGTCTCAATCGCATTTAACGTTATTTATTTTTTATAAAGCAATGATCATTTAAGTACCACTTCAGAACTGAAAACAGACAAACCAAAAAAAATTGCTTTAAGTAACAAAATTATGTAAAATCTGCTATGGGCTTACTATTTGAAAAATGCAGGGATAACACAGAACGTGTAATACTATAAATGCACTCGCAGTGTGCAAGGTCGTTGCATCGTCCATAAAATTATTATTTTACATCTTCGTGTAAAATATGCTATGTACAGCATAAAACAAATATGAGGGCAAATATACACTCCTGGAAATGGAAAAAAGAACACATTGACACCGGTGTGCCAGACCCACCATACTTGCTCCGGACACTGCGAGAGGGCTGTACAAGCAATGATCACACGCACGGCACAGCGGACACACCAGGAACCGCGGTGTTGGCCGTCGAATGGCGCTAGCTGCGCAGCGTTTGTGCACCGCCGCCGTCAGTGTCAGCCAGTTTGCCGTGGCATACGGAGCTCCATCGCAGTCTTTAACACTGGTAGCATGCCGCGACAGCGTGGACGTGAACCGTATGTGCAGTTGACGGACTTTGAGCGAGGGCGTATAGTGGGCATGCGGGAGGCCGGGTGGACGTACCGCCGAATTGCTCAACACGTGAGGCGTGAGGTCTCCACAGTACATCGATGTTGTCGCCAGTGGTCGGCGGAAGGTGCACGTGCCCGTCGACCTGGGACCGGACCGCAGCGACGCACGGATGCACGCCAAGACCGTAGGATCCTACGCAGTGCCGTAGGGGACCGCACCGCCACTTCCCAGCAAATTAGGGACACTGTTGCTCCTGGGGTATCGGCGAGGACCATTCGCAACCGTCTCCATGAAGCTGGGCTACGGTCCCGCACACCGTTAGGCCGTCTTCCGCTCACGCCCAAACATCGTGCAGCCCGCCTCCAGTGGTGTCGCGACAGGCGTGAATGGAGGGACGAATGGAGACGTGTCGTCTTCAGCAATGAGAGTCGCTTCTGCCTTGGTGCCAATGATGGTCGTATGCGTGTTTGGCGCCGTGCAGGTGAGCGCCACAATCAGGACTGCATACGACCGAGGCACACAGGGCCAACACCCGGCATCATGGTGTGGGGAGCGATCTCCTACACTGCCCGTACACCACTGGTGATCGTCGAGGGGACACTGAATAGTGCACGGTACGTTCAAACCGTCATCGAACCCATCGTTCTACCATTCCTAGACCGGCAAGGGAACTTGCTGTTCCAACAGGACAATGCACGTCCGCATGTATCCCGTGCCACCCAACGTGCTCTAGAAGGTGTAAGTCAACTACCCTGGCCAGCAAGATCTCCGGATCTGTCCCCCATTGAGCATGTTTGGGACTGGATGAAGCGTCGTCTCACGCGGTCTGCACGTCCAGCACGAACGCTGGTCCATCTGAGGCGCCAGGTGGAAATGGCATGGCAAGCCGTTCCACAGGACTACATCCAGCATCTCTACGATCGTCTCCATGGGAGAATAGCAGCCTGCATTGCTGCGAAAGGTGGATATACACTGTACTAGTGCCGACATTGTGCATGCTCTGTTGCCTGTGTCTATGTGCCTGTGGTTCTGTCAGTGTGATCATGTGATGTATCTGACCCCAGGAATGTGTCAATAAAGTTTTCCCTTCCTGGGACAATGAATTCACGGTGTTCTTATTTCAATTTCCAGGAGTGTATTATATACTGGCAAACAAGTAAGAATAAGAAATCCTTATTTAGAGGAAAGACTAGTTCGTTGAACGTACCACCCTGGCTGTGACAGCAACTGAAACAAAAAGCCTGTGCAGCATCGTAAAAAATTTTATACATTGAAACGTCCATATAATTATGTCTGTTACAGTCAGTAACTGCAAGCGGAGATTTGCCTGTGGAGAGGAAGTAGTAAGCCACAAATTTTTGCTTGTAGTTAATAACATGATTATTCAAAGTACTAAAATATTCCTAGTGAAATATACCACGTACGCTGTAGTTGGAGTCAAAAGTGAAACATAAAATACATGTATAACACTGTCACACAGAAAGCGTTTTCAGTAGCTGTTAACTTGTCATTTGCCTGTAAACGCAACGGCCAGTATTGCTGTAGCTATGGGTACGCTGGAGCTCATGTGTCGCCCAGTGTATACACATTTCTGCTGCTGTAGCAAGTTACCCAGTGTGACGAAGATGTGTGTATATTTCATGCTTTACTTTAGACTTCAAATACAGTTTGCATGGTATTTTTCACGATGAATAATTTGCTAGAATAATCATATTGCTTCCATGCGCTGTTAACTACAAGCAAGCACTCGTGGCTTGCTTCTTCCTTATCATAGGCTGTTTTTAAGACGCTATAGGGACTTTTGGTTCAAATTAATCTACATCTACATCTACATAGATACTCCACAAGCCACAGTACGGTGAGTGGCGGAGTGTGCACTCTACCACTACTAGTCATCCTCATCCACGTTCCTCTCGCAAATAGTGCGACAGAAGAACGACTCGCTCGTCAATCAGCTTCAGATGCCGGTTATCCAAATTTTTACAGTTGTTTCTCGAAAACAACGTCGCCTTCCCACAACGGATTCCCATTTGAGTTCCCGAACCGTCTCCATAACAACTGCGTGCTCTTCGAACCAACCGGTAACAAATCTAACAGCCCGCCTCTGAATTGCTTCGATGTCTTCCTTCAATCGTTCCTGGTACTGATCCCAAACACTCGCGCAGTACTCATGAATCGGTCGCATCAACGTCCTTCATGCGGTCTCCTTTACAGGTGAACCACTTTTTCCCAAAAATTCTCCCAGTAAACGAAAGTCGACCTTCCGCCTTCCCTACCACATTTCTCACATGTTCGTTCCATTTCATATCCCTTTTCAACATTGCGCCCACATATTTAAACGACTTGATTGTGTCAGACAGGACACTACAAGTTTGATCTTCCTTCTCATCCACATTAACGTACATTTTTCCGCATTTAGGGCTAGCTGCCAGTCATCACAACATGTGGAAATTTTGCCTAAGTCGTCTCGTGTCTTCCAACAGTCACTCAACTTCGACACCTTACCGTACACCATGACATCATCACCGGACAACCGTAGATTGCTGCCCATCCGGTCCACCAAATCATTTATCTATACAGTGTGAGCGTGTGGGGTTGCTGTCATTCTGCGCAACGGATTAATCTGAGATGTACCCTTTACCCTGTGGCTCCTGCAAGATGCAATTTCCACCCCACACTACTACAGAAGTCAGACAGACGCTCCTAACGCTCTAAAGCGAAACGCCTGAAAAACTTTCAGCAATAAATATCTTCTGGAGTCGTCCGCTGTAAGGAAATGACACAAAAATTCACAAAATTTCTTATGTAACTAGTGGGATACTTGGGTACTGGAGTAGTGCTAGTTAGTGTAAGAAAAACATGAAACTAACGAAAATTATTATTTATTTTGCAAAAATTCGGAGAAAATCACAATGGCACTTTTAATTATGAACCGAACACATTATTTCCGGGATCCTTTTCGGAATGTGAAGTTACCTCTTAAGGATAGGATTCGCTAATGAAATTTCTATATAAAGTTTAAGATTGTTATTGACTTGGCATAATGGCTGAGAGCCGCGCCTACTCAACTTGAATAATTATCCGTTAGAATGTTGCTAGATACGGTCGAAGCTGTCGCGTGTGCCGGCCGCGGTGGCCGAGCGGTTCTAGGCGCTTCAGTCTGGAACCGCGCTACTGCTACGGTCGCAGGTTCGAATCCTGCGTCGGGCATGGATGTGTGTGATATCCTTAGGTTAGTTAGGTTTAATTAGTTCTAAGTTCTAGGCGACTGATGACGTCAGAAGTTAAGTGGCATAGTGCTCAGAGCCATTTGAACCATTTTTTTTTTTTTGTCGCGTGTGAAATGCAATGAAGTGTACTGTTGTGGAGGAAATATGGGGCTCGCAAGAGCTGTAGCACACAATACCCTAAGCTGCGATGACTGCTGTCTGCGCCGCTCGCTGCTGAAAAATAAGATAATTCTCGTTCTATCTGGATTGACCTTCGCCAATCAAACTCTCCATACGCCTTGATGAAGTCAAGGATTCCTATTCGCCCCTAGTCTAACTACTGGCGTGGTACACCGTTCAGATAACCAGTCCACCGTGATGCCACTCAAAATTCGCTCGCTGGCGTTTAACTACAACTCTGCCCGTTCACACCACACAATAAGTGTGGCAGCCAACACAGTGAACAACGCTTAATTGCAAGGACTCAGTATAGAGTCGCACTTCGATTCGCTCTCGGCGGAGGTGCTCTCCCAGTGAAGCACTGAGGACAGACTTGTTGCTCGCTCTTTGAGTACACGTACGAGCGCGCACGCTCTCGTTACGTGTTCTCGCTCCAAGAGCGACAACGCAACGGCCCCTCTCCACGCCAGACGTGAAGGGGTGTATATCTTTCGGTCTCTTCCATTACTCCTTCAGCTCAAGGCGTCAGAAATATCGTCTGTCAATCAGCATTGCTCTTCTAAAACAGGAGAATGACGTTTCGTTTAAGGCGACCAATCCGGAAATCTGTAGTATCGACTTTTGGCGTTTGCTGTCTCCCTGTGAAAATTTCTGAAACTGCGTGCTATGTGTAAAGAATGAGTAGGCTGGCAGCTCCCACACAGTGTAGCGCAATTTGCTTTTAAGCCGAACACGGGGTCGTCCTTTCACTCACGCAAACGCTGTCTGCTCTATGGGCGGTCACCGGCCGACGTAGATGGGTTGGGACTGACCTCCTGGCGTGCGGTTGCCTCTCTCGAACTAAAAGCTCCTGTGACCGTCGTGTTTGGAATGTATGTGTGTACACCAGCCTCGAGTATTTCATCCACGGTGCGCACTTGCGATTTATTAGTTATTTGCATGTCGTTTACATGAATTCACATAATACTGACTTTATCTTATCGATTTTGGGTTCGAATGACGCGTCTTGATGTGCGGAATATGATTGTGAGGGCGAAATATGTAAGCAATGATGGTCAGGAGACGACGACGTCTTATAACAGAGAACTGCCCTGTGGCACTCATGACGATAACGCTCGCTGTCGAGGACAACACGGGGTTCTGTTATTTAACAAGTCTTCGAGCTACTCACATATCTGTGAACTTATTCCATATGCTCGTATCTTAGTTAAATGTCTCCAGTGGGGCATCGTGTCAAATGCTTTCCGGAAATCGAGAAATATGGAATCTGCCTGTTGCCCTTCATCCATAGTTCTCAGTATATCATGGTTTGCAGCACTGTTCCCAATCTTATTGGTTTGCCAGTAGGTAATATATTTGCCCTTATGCTATTTTAATCTGTATGTAGCACATTTCACCTAAACATTTAAAATAAGGATTTTATGGATGATATAACTGTTTTGTACAGTGAGAGTGTATTTATAATATTACGCGTGGAGAGTTAATATGCATGTGAGAAAATGACAAGCTGAGTTTCGCACTAGCAATGCTTTCTAAAACTATGCGCTTTCATGGACATAAGGTTCTCTGTCTCAAGAAATTTCTTATATTCGAAATGAGAATGTGTTCAAGGATTCTGCAGCAAACTGAAGTTAGGGATATTGGTCTGTAATTCTGCGGGTCCGTTCTGTTACCCTTCTTATACACTGGAGTAACCAGCACTATTTTCCAGTCACTTGGGACTTCGTTCTGGGCGAGAGATTCGCAATCAATCCAGCTAACGTAAGGGGCCATTGCTTGGGATTCATCCGGACGTGGTGATTTATTTGCTTTCTTTGAGCCGTTTCTCTACGCCAGGTATGCTTATTACTTTGTCGTCCTTAAAGTAGTCTGTCCGATGGTCAGATGACGGTATGGTTGTACGATTCTCCTGTGTGACCGATTTCTTGAACGTGAAATTTAAAACTTCGGCTTTTGTTTTGTTATCTTCTACTGTCACACCAGACTGGTCAACAAGTCAACTGAATGGAAGCCTTAGGCCCGCTTAGTCATTTTACATAAGAGCAGAATTTTCTCGCATTCTCTGCCGGATCTTTTGCTAAGGTGTGACGGTGGTAATTGTTGTATCCTTCGCGCGTAGATCTTTTCACAGACATAAGAATCTCTGATGACCTTCGCTTGTTGTCATTTATGCGTTCCCCTTTGAATCGAGCATCCTCCGAATTTTGTTGTTGTACCATGGTGGGTCTTTTCCATCCTTTTCCCACTTGCTAGGCACTTGACTCTCCAACCCACGATTTACAATCTGCTTAAACTTTACATATAATTCCTGTACATCCATGTTACTGGAACAAAGTGGTGTCAGTTAACTGGCTAAGTGAGATACTAACAATATTTATCTGTTCGATTTAGAAGAAACACTTCTAGCCTTCTTGACTGATTTATTAACTTTCATAATCATAGTTGCTATAATGAAATCACAATCGCTTATCGCCACGATAAGATGCGGCATGTTTGTAGCTATAACGTCTAAGATATTTCCACTGCGTGTGAGCTGCCGAGCAAACTGTTCAAGACAATTTTCAGAAAACGTGTTCAAAAGTATTTCACATGACTGTCTGTTTGTACCCCCCCCCTCCACCCCTCCTCCCCCCATCACCATTCAGTGAATCCATAAATATCCCAGTGGTCTATACTCGGTAGGTTAAATTCACCTCCAAGTAGTATTGCGTGGTCTGGGTATTTACGTGCTATCGACCGTAAACATTCTTTGAATCATTCTGCAACTGTCACAGCAGAGTCGAGTGGCGGGTAAAAGCATCCAACAAGTAACTTGCTTTCATCTATACCTGTTAAACGCGCCGAGGTAATTTCACTGTGACACTCAACTTCGATCTCAATAGAAACAATATTTTTGCTAACTGCAATGAACACTTTGCCTCCTATGGCCTCTAATCTATCTATCCAACATACATCCCACGACTCTCTAAATAGAGCTTTCCACTTCGAGTTTCAGCCAGCTCTCGGTCTCAAGAATAATCTGAGTGAGAGAACTTTCCTGAGGGCAGTAAATTCGAGGACTTTATTGCGATTATTTCGACAGTTTAATGGTTAAATTATCAGTCAAAGTGGCTTTACTCTAGAAGTTGTTTGACTTCCCGTGCTGCATATCGACTGGCAAATGTTCATCAGAGCACATCAACTATCACCTAAAAATATCTGCTGCCTTTTTGTAGTGCACCCCTGACCAATCAAGGGGAAGCCTACAAACCCTAACACGATAACGCAGGTCCAGAAATTTGCAGCCAAGAGCGTCGCAGAGTCGACGAATCCTTTGGCTGAATTCTCCACTCGGATCCAAACCAGAGGACCCTGATCAGTTCTGGGAACAGTGCTGCAAATCATGAGCTCTGCTTGCACCTAGCGCCTGAGGCCAGCAGTCTGCACCACATACGCCAGCCGCCTGAGAGGATCGCCTCAGAACCCATGCGACAGGCCTACGTGAGCCACAACCTGCAGAAGACTGCACCCTACACGCTCAGTAGCCACAGGCGAGGCCGTCTCCACACCTCGGATGAGGCCCCCGGCAGACATACCGAGCGCACATTGGCTTCCTTTCCAGCCCAGAAAGCTATATGCTTAAAGAATGCTTCCATTATTAGCCGTAACGTCAGAATTGCCTCTCTCGTCCCTTTACTTTTCCTAAGGCCAAACTGATCGTCACCTAGCGCACTCTCAATTTTCTTTTCCATTCTTCTGTATATTATTCTTGTAAGCAGCTTCGATGCATGAGCTGTTAAGCTGATTGTTTGATAATTCTCGCACTTGTCAGCTCTTGCCGTCTTCGGAATTGTGTGGATGATGCTTTCCCGAAAGTCAGATGGTATATCGCCAGACTCATATATTCTACACACCAACGTGAATAGTCGTTTTGTTGCCACCTCCCCCCAATGATTTTAGAAATTCTGATGGATTGTTATCTACCCCTTCTGCCTTATTTGACCGTAAGTCCTCCAAAGCTCTTTTAAATTCCGATTCTAATACTGGATCCCCTATCTGTTCTAAATCGACTCCTGTTTCTTCTTCTATCACATCAGACAAATTTTCACCCTCATAGAGGCTTTCAATGTATTCTTTCCACCTATTTGCTCTCTCTCCTCTGCATTTAAAATTCCCGTTGCACTCTTAATGATACCACCGTTGCTTTTAATGTCACCAAAGAATTCCATAACGCGGTTAATATTGGAGCTCCCAATAACTAGTGTACCACCCCTCCCTCCCCCCCTTTTGCCTGTTCGTACCCTGCTGAAGGAGCGGCCGTCTGTGAATGGGTAAGGCCAGGCCGCCAGTCTCTACATTCGTCCTGTGGCCCGAGCGACGCGAACTCATCACCACCCGCCACTCACTCTGTTGTGAGAGTGTATCCACTTCGTCAGGTGCACTAGAAGGTGCCTCCGAAGCAGGGCCCGCGGCCAAAACAAGCGACACCTGAATTGTACCACGCGGCGTGCCAGACTCTCCCCCACCGCTGCACCCCCAGGCAGCAGCCTGAAGGTGACTGACCGTAGCCAAAAGCGCATTCAGCTGTTCGCGAACTGCGGCCACCTCCTACTGCATCCGTATACGGCATGCACGCATCCTAACCATCCTGGCAAGACTGAAGAAGTAAACTATGAAATCATACAGAATTCTCAATATTCAACATGCTACCGTCTTGACTTGTCACCAATGGACGCTGGTGCGTTAATGATCCATGTAGCTGCAGACTGATTTAATTTACACTTACAAAAACGCGAAATTAAATGTCTTAAACAGAATAACGTGCACGAAGTTTAATAAATATACTACGAGAAAACCACGGAAAAATGAAAAGTAACTTGCCGCTCTGTTGTTGTATGCCGGCCGAGAGCTGGAGCCTGGCTGGCTTACCAAAGGAACGGACGGTTGCTTTCAACACAAAACAAATGAGCAAATACTGCGCTACAGACTGAATGAATTTGCACTTACAAAAACGCGAGATTAAACCTCTTAAACCGAAAAACATGCACGAAATTTAATAAATTCATAGCGTGGTAGCTCAATGAACTATTCACTCCTCTAAATAATTATTTCTTATTCTTATTCGTTTGCCAGTAGGTAATATATTTGCCCTTATGCTATTTTAGTCTGTATGTAGCACACTTCACCTAAACATTTAAAATAAGGATATTATGGATGATATAACTGTTTTGTACAGTGAGAGTGTATTTATAATATTACGCGTGGAGAGTTAATAGCCTATAAAAATTTTAAAATTAATTCGAAAGCAATTATCACATAACTTTGTTACTTGAGGAAATTTTTTATTTTGGTTTGTCTGTTCTCTGGTCTGAGCATGATAGTTAAGTTACCGAAATTGGTCATTACTTTGTAGAATTGTTTTGAACGTTAAGTGCGACTGAGACAATACATAGAAAATTTCTGAAAGTTTTTAAAGTCTTATAGAACATTTTTAAAATTTTTATAATTTTACATTTGATTTTTTGAATTCAATTACGTTATTAAGAATATTATCGCCATTTTAGGTATTACGAATGAAAATTTCCATTTCGGCCATGATATCCATCCTTCTACTTTTTTCCAATTTTGTGCAAAATGTCAAGATCGTCTTCTGCGTTCAAAGGGTGGCCTGCGTCATTAATGTGTGTTGCTCCAGCTGCTCTGTTACATTTCTCTATTCTGTAGCTGTCTGTATGTACTTTAAATCGAGCTCTGAAATTTCTTCCTGTCTAGCATATATGCTATTTGTTGCACTGGCTGCAGGTAATATTGTAAATGCCAGATGAATCAAGAACTGTATCTGGCAGTTTTATATTGTAAATAAGCCCCCTACTTATGTTGTTGGTGCTGCTAAAGCTGATTTTTTTACGTCTGTGCTTTCGAATACCTTAGCTAATTTATGAGACGCTATACCACGATGTGGCATTTTTAAATACTTCACTGCTGGGATGCTGTCAGTATGAGTATTGTTTATTTTGTTTTGTTAAGTTTTCTCGTTGGTGTGACACAGTATTAATGACTGAGGGTTCATATCCATTGTTTGTTGCAACTCATTTCATAGGTTCTCTCTCTCTCTCTCTCTCTCTCTCTCTCTCTCTCTCTCTCTCTCTCTCTCCCTCCCTCCCTCCCTCCCTCTCTCTCTCTCTCTCTCTCTCTCTCTCTCTCTCTCTCTCTCGAATTCTGTAAGTGGTCTGTGTATAGCATTCATCTATATGCAGCTCTTTGTGTGTGATGGAATGTTGGAATGTGTAGTGGTGTCTGTACCAGAAGGTTTTCTGTGTACTTTCAAAGACACCTGCTGATTCCGTTTTGATATTTTCTTGTAAAAAGAAAGGTGTAGTGTGTTCTCTCCATATTCTAACATGAACTGGAAATTTTTATGCAGGCTACTGAGTTTATTAAAAGGCTTGTTACTTCATCGTCTGTTCCATCAAGTAAAACGAGGGTCTCATCTACATACCTCTTATAAAATCTGACTTTGCTTGTGATACCATCTTTTAATTTTTATTTCCTTGACTTGCGCCATAGGGTGGTGGCGTTTCCGGTACCGCTGAATAGGTCAGGAGTTCACTACACTCAGCTGTCGGCTACACGGGTAGCGGAGGCTGTGTGGCGTGGACTGGGGGCGGTGTTTTAGGTTAGAAGGCCTCGGGAAAGTACGGGGTGGGCTGTTATCTCAAAGGGTGCATGGCAAATACAGGACGTGCTTGGATCAAGGAACAGTCGGAATTGTAGTTGTAAATTGTTGTAGTTGTGTTGGGAAAGTCCCTCAGCTTCAAGCGCTAATAGAAAGCACAGAAGCTGAAATCATTATAGGTACAGAAAGCTGGCTAAAGCCTGAAATAAATTCTGCATAAATTTTTACGAAGTCTCAGACGGTGTTCAGGAAAGATAGATTAGGCAGAATTGGTGGTGGAGTGTTTGTGTCTGTCAGTAGTGGTTTATCTTGTAGTGAAGTCGAAGTAGATACTCCGTGCGAATTGGTATGGGTGGAGGTTACACTTAACAGCTGAACTAAGTTAGTAATTGGCTCCTTCTACCGACCCCCAGACTCCGATGATATAGTTACTGAACAGTTCAGAGAAAATTTGAGTCTCGTGACAAATAAATACCCCACTCATACGGTTATAGTTGGTGGGGACTTCAAACTTCCCTCGATATGCTGGCAAAAATACTTGTTCAAAACCGGTGGTAGGCAGAATACATCTTCCGAGATTGTCCTAAATGCTTTTTCCGAAAATTATTTCGATCAGTTAGTCCACGAACCCACGCGAATTGTAAATGGTTGCGAAAACACACTTGACCTCTTAGCCACAAACAATCCAGAGCTAATAGAGAGCATCATGACTGATGCAGGGATTAGTGATCACAAGGTCGTTGTAGCTAGGCTCAATACCGTTTCTTCCAAATCCACCAGAAACAAACGCAAAATAATTTTATTTAAAAAAGCGGATAAAGTGTCACTAGAAGCTTTCCTAAGAGAGAATCTCCATTCCTTCCGAACTGACTATGCAAATGTAGACGAGATGTGGCTCAAATTCAAAGATATAGTAGCAACAGCAACTGAGAGATTTATACCTCATAAATTGGTAAGAGATGGAACTGATCCCCCATGGTACACAAAACAGGTCCGAACGCTGTTGCAGAGGCAACGGAAAAAGCATGCGAAGTTCAGAAGAACACGAAATCCCGAAGATTGGCTAAAATTTACAGACGCGCGAAATTTGGCACAGACTTCAATGCGAGATGCCTTTAATAGGTTCCACAACGAAACATTGTCTCGAAATTTGGTAGAAAATCCGAAGAAATTCTGGTCGTATGTAAAGTACACAAGCGGCAAGACGCAGTCAATACCTTCGCTGCGCAGTGTCGATGGTACTGTTACCAACGATTGTGCCGCTAAAGCGGAGTTATTGAACGCAGTTTTCCAAAATTCCTTCACCAGGGAATACGAATGGAATATTCCAGAATTTGAAACACGAACAGCTGCTAGCATGAGTTTCTTAGAAGTAGATACCTTAGGGGTTGCGAAGCAACTCAAATCGCTTGATACGGGCAAGTCTTCAGGTCCAGATTGCATACCGATTAGGTTCCTTTCAGATTACGCTGATACAATAGCTCCCTACTTAACAATCATATACAACCGCTCGCTCACCGATAGATCTGTACCTACAGATTCGAAAATTGCGCAGGTCGCACCAGTGTTTAAGAAGGGTAGTAGGAGTAATCCATCGAACTACAGACCTATATCATTGACGTCGGTTTGCAGTAGGGTTTTGGAGCATATACTGTATTCAAACATAATGAATCACCTCGAGGGGAACGATCTATTAATACGTAATCAGCATGGTTTCAGGAAACATCGTTCTTGTGCAACGCAGCTAGCTCTTTATTTGCAGGAAGGAATGGCCGCTATCGACAGGGGATCTCAAGTTGATTCCGTATTTCTAGATTTCCGGAAAGCTTTTCACACCGTTCCTCACAAGCGACTTCTAATCAAGCTGCGGGCCTATGGGGTATCGTCTCAGTTGTGCGACTGGATTCGTGATTTCCTGTCAGGAAGGTCGCAGTTCGTAGTAATAGACGGCAAGTCATCGAGTAAAACTGAAGTGATATCAAGTGTTCCCCAGGGAAGCGTCCTGGGACCTCTGCTGTTCCTGATCTATATAAATGGCCTGGGTGACAATGTAAGCAGTTCTCTTAGGTTGTTCGCGGATGATGCTGTAATTTACCGTCTAGTAAGGTCATCCGAAGACCAGTATCAGTTGCAAAGCGATTTAGAAAAGATTGCTGTATGGTGTGGCAGGTGGCAGTTGACGCTAAATAACGATAAGTGTGAGGTGATCCACATGAGTTCCAAAAGAAATCCGTTGGAATTCGATTAATCGATAAATAGTACAATTATCAAGGCTGTCAATTCAACTAAGTACCTGGGTGTAAAAATTACTAACAACTTTAGTTGGAAAGACCACATAGATAATATTGTGGGGAAGGCGAGTCAAAGGTTGCGTTTCATTGGCAGGACACTTAGAAGATGCAACAAGTCCACTAAAGAGACGGCTTACACTACACTCGTTCGTCCTCTGTTAGAATACTGCTGCGCGGTGTGGGATCCTTACCAGGTGGGATTGACGGAGGACATCGAAAGAAAACATATCTGAATAAAACTTCCTGCAGATTAAAACTGTGTGCCAAACCGAGATTCGAACTCGGGACCTTTGCCTTTTGGGGGCAAGTGCTCTACTACCTGAGCTAGTCAAGTACGACTCACGCTTCGTCTTACAGCTTCACTTCTGCAAGTACCTCGTCTCCTACCTTCCAAACTCATTCTGGATACCTGAATAAGTTTTGAATTTTTCACACAGAATGAAAAAAAGAGAAGCAGTCTCAATATTGGTCACTGTGTCACACTAGCAACCAAAACAGCAGAAACATAATGATATAGTGATTGCTACCGTAAAGCTACAAGTAACCCGTCACCAAACGCTAGGAATGACAGATGTAAAATGAACATAAGGAGACAACTTAATCTTGTGCATCTCTTCCAAATTAATTTCCAAAGTCGTTTAAAACGCAGACTGTGCGTTCGACTGCAAACTGATTTGTGGAAAGCACACAGCAAATTCCTTTCGAAATTACAGCAATGAACATCATATATGAATGCAACCAGCAATGAACAACATAGGTGAATGCAATTTTGCGTATATGAGCAGAAAGCTGTCATGAAACTTTAATTTGCCGTAACTAATTTCTGCTGCTTCTTTTAGTCTTCTAACAGGTCAAGCTCAAAGTTGACCATCCCAGATGTCCGTTACTACAATATATGTCAAACATAAATACAAACTTTGGAATCATGGACAAGTGTTATGCAATACATTGAGCTTTGAAGTCTGTTAAATGACGAAGAAATAGTCAAAATTAGTTGCAGTGAAACAAAGCTTTATTGCAGCACTTTGTAGTATATATAAAAAAAAGGTCTTTCACTAAAGCAATGGAGTAGAACTTAAAGATGAATCGTCTAACTGTTTCATTCCTAAACATTTATTCAACAGTATATCAGTTTCAGAGACAGAACGACACATTCGTATAATCAACATTCTGAAGGAAAAAGGAACAACTTGACAAAACCTTCTTTAAATTAAAGAGAGGACAAATTTATTATCAGTAGTATTACTACCACTAATATTAATAGCGATATTAGTCATGCAGTATAATAATATTATGAGGAGGAAATTTGCTACTCACCATATAGCGGAGATACTGAGTCGCAGATAGGGAAAACGAAAAGACTCTCACAATCAAAGCTTTCGGCCATTAAGGTCTTCGTCAAAAATAGACACACACACGTTCACACAAGCACACACTCACGCAAAGGCAACTTACACACACGACTGCAGTCTCAGGCAACTGAAACCACACTGCAGTCTAAAAGCCATTTCTTTAAAAAAAGAACATTCACGTTAAATACTTGAAAATTGTGTGTGCCTGTATGTGTGTCTGTCTGTGTGTCTGTGTGTATTGAAAAGCATAGACTCTTCTCGTAGTTACTGACAAGTAAGCTATGATACTTCAATCGATACTTTAATAATACACAGAATTTATATTTCTAATGCCCAAGAGAATAAACTTCAAAATTTTTGTAATTACAAATTGGAAAATTCTCGTTTGTGGAAATTTTACCTAATACATTTGAAGTGTAACAGCAGAAAATAAACAATTACTTCGTCGTATTCACCAGACATTTTGGCTTACTGCTTGTAAGTGTCGAATTGTTAACGTATCTAGTTTCAGTGTAACGTTTACAAAAGTCTCTTCTTTTTTGTTACCCTCACCGGCACGGTTAAATTAATAATGTTAACGGAATAGTAGAATACTCCGATGGCATATTAGCCCAATCAATAGAGCCCAAAAGGTCTGTGACCACAGAATATTTCTTCGTTGATCCATTATGGACCGTGGAACAACGGCTGGCATGTATTTCTTGATGCAATAATTTACCGATAGCCGTATGTATTGTAGACATTTATTTTATGAACTTCTCATGTGCTACCAATTTCGGCATTACATAATGGCATCTTCAGGCTCCACACGTCGTAGTCGTAAAAACGTTATACACGGAAGGAGCCATATAACTGGATCCGTGAATCAAATCGTTATGCAACAGCTCTTGGTGGCCAGGCGACACAGACTGAGCCACCAAGACCTATGGCGTTTCTACGACTATGACGTGTGGGTCCTGAAGATGTCATCAATGTAATGCCGAAATTGGCAGCACATAAGAGGTTCATAAAACAAATTCTACAATACATACCGCTGTTGGTAAATTACTGCATCAAGAAATACAGAAATATGTGGTGGCTTGCGAAGAAGTGCTCGCCAATTTTATCCCACTCATTTGAACTCCCTATCCACAGTCATTGTGCTATGTGAACTACTGGTAGCAGATAGTAACTCTCGAATGATTCCTTCCGTTGATTTCAGGCGATTTTTACAAGTACCTTCCGCAAAGTTCGATGGTTCTTATCGCTCAATACTTCTTGTCTGCCTGGTCTTGCTTTATCTGTGGTGGTTGTCCCCTCGCGATTCCACTTCACAGTCACGTCATCAACAGTCAACGTCAGCAACTATTGAAGGGTTGGAATGTCGCTGATGGATTTGTTACGCAGGTGACATCCAACGACCAGTCCTCGTTCCAAATCACTGAATTCTCCTGAACGACATAATCTGCTGTTATTGCCTCTCCATTGACAAGAGAATTCTCGCCGCCTCCTGTTATATTGGCGGGTCCGGTTCTTCCGACAGTTCATGCATTCGGTACGTAGATTTTTATTTCCGTAAAACTTGGAGGGAAGTCCCTCCGCTATGACACCTGCATGGCGAGAATAGAGAAACCGGATGTGGCGTTAGAACCGCATAGAGTCTTTGTGGTACAGTCAGTCGGTGGCTACCTCGCAAAATGTTCAAATCCGGTGTGCTGAATGAGGTTAGCAAAGCAGCAAGGTTGATTAATATCGCCTCAGATACGGTAGAGTACTGTGTAATTAGTAATGGTCTTTGTTGGTTGGGTCTGAATCACAAAAGGCCGGCAACAAGCACATAATTTCCAGAGGTTTTAAACATAAAGAGCCATGGGTATCTTTGTCACCTCAAGTTTCGTCACAGAAAGCCGTCACCATCGCCTGGATCTAAGGTACAAATTTAGAACTGTCTTTACTCACATGGATCAGTTCTTTCCTTTATTTCCAAACAATAATTGCTTGTAGTTGAACTTCGTTTCTAGAACCGTGAATGGATCCTATATTAATTTACACACACAAGATACATTTCCTAGTGATGCAGTATATACAAGTTTACGAATTACAAGAACTGCAAAGTATTTATTGCAGTAATAGTGCTCATTAACCATTGTGGAGTAGTCAATTCCTTACGTGTTCAATTATTTTTGTTTCTGAAGTAATTCACAAAAATTTTTATAAGTGAAGAGCTGAAGATTTCCGTAAGTGTAGATACAAGGATAAGAACTGATAATTTCACTAAAATGATATTCGTACTTCAAGCTGTAATCAAGATTAAAAGTAAATGAATGGAACAGTGCCATTTATTAGTGGTTATTGGTTACTGCAGTTTAAGGGCTAAGTTAACGAACACTTCCTTCACAGGTTTTTTAAAGTGTTTATATTCACTTGTATTTAAGAGAGATTTCTCGCTGTGTTTTACCAGCGGTGTTCAGTTCCGATCTCAGTCAAATGGTAGAATAGTTTCTGGGTTGAGCTAGTAGTACAATCATATTTACAGTCAAAGTGCTTATGAAGTGCAATAGGCATTTCGATAGCTTGTGTCTTATTTAATAATTAATTGGCCTTAACTGTTCAGGGGATAACAGATTCAGGGATCCCATGTTTCATATATGCCTTACTTAATACACAGAAATAAGTGCTACCAAAGGGAACATATAGCAATCAAATCAGTTAACATAATCAGATAACATAGTGACTTAAAGATCATTTCCATTTGAGTGTTTTGCTGTTTTTAGCTGTCTTGCACTGAATACAGAAAGTATAGGTTAGTGAGATACAGTTTGTTGCTAGAACATTTTAAGGTTTCACATGCATTGCTCAAAGGAAACTTCTGTTCCAATACATGCTAGATTGCGCTACAGTTTCATGCACTATTTGAAAAACTGATTTTAATACGAAGAGAAGTCATAAACAATAGTTAATGTTCTTGATGAACATAAACATGTTGGATACTTTGGAGCAGACAGTGTAACTCATGGCAGTGAGACGGTGTTAACTGCCACTCAGCTGTATAGTAGCAGCGCAGTAAGACTGGTCGATTTTGAGGCGTGCAACACCGGCTCGAATGAGCTATGGGTTTGGACATGACCGCGCATTACTACGCAGTTAATAAAGACCGCCGATTTATTAGAGTATCAATGCGGATTGTCGAGCGTGTCTACATGGGATGGTGTGTCACCCACAGGCTGTGTAATATGCTGCAACAACGCAGGCCGTAATGCGACCGACAGGGACAGGAGACAATTGCCATGCCTTGTCAATGACAAACAGGTGACAGGAATTACCGCTATTAGTAAATACATGTCCCTGTAAATAAGTCTCATTTACGGTTACACTCCGGAAGCTACGCTACGGCTGAGGGCACTTCTGTTGTGTGGAAAGTACGGCAGCCGATGAATCCCAGAATGAGCTGCACTTTCATTTTCTTGTTGCGAATGGACGTGCATGCGCGGCGGAGCAGTAATGGTTCTGGCTTCCTACCAACATAGAAAGTTCTCACTTCTGTGAGTTCTTCAGTCCCACAGCCGGCCCTGAAGTGGCCTACAACGTTCTACAGCTACTAAAAGCTGTAAAAAAAATTTGCTGCGCTGTACATATCGACAGGGTGCACATACGCCTACTAATTGAACTTATGACTCTGTCTGTTACTATTACTCCTGTTATCATGAAGACTAGTATAACTAGCGCAGGAGCAGGTAGCCGATAATGTAATTTCTATGGAAGGAATTTAATTTTAACCCTGATTATATATTAATGGAAAAGCTACCGGAATATATTCAGTTACCGAAAAGATTATCTTCAATAACTAGCGGGAATCGAACCATGGTTGTGGTAGTGTAGATTAAGTAAAGGGAAGAACTGTCCCAAATTCTTATTAGCCACAGTAGTACCAATACTGTTCATCAAGGACATTAACTATTGTATATGACTACACTTCGTATTAAAATCAGTTTTCCAAATAGTACATGAAACAGTAACACAATCTAGCAAGTATTGGAACAGAAGTTTCCTTTGAGCAATGCATGTGAAATCTTGAAATGTTCTAGCAACAAATTGTATCTCACTAACCTATACTTCCTGTATTCGGTGCTAGGCAGCTAAAAACAGGAAAACACTGAAATGGAAATAATCTATTAAGTCACTATGTTATCTGATTATATTAACTGATTTGATTGCTATTGGTTCCCTTTGGTAGCACTTATTACTGGGTATTAAGTAAGGCATATATGAAACACGTGAGGCAATACTGACCCTACGACTTATCTTAGAAGCTAAATTAAGGAAAGGCAAACCTACGTTTCCAGCATTTGTAGACTTAGAGAAAGCTTTTGACAATGTTGCCTGGAATACTCTCTTTCAAATTCTAAAGCTGGCAGGGGTAAAATACAAATAGCGAAACGCTATTTACAATTTGTACACAAACCAGATGTCAGTTATAAGAGTAGAGGGACATGAAAGAGAAGCAGTGGTTGGGAATGGAGTGAGACAGGGTTGTAGCCTTTCCCCAATGTTATTCAATCTGTATATTGAGCAAGCAGCGAAGGAAACAAAAGAAAAATTCGGAGTAGGTATTAAAATCCATGGAGAAGAAATAAAAACTTTAAGGTTCGCCGATGACATTGTAATTCTCTCAGAGACAGCAAAGGATTTGGAAGAGCAGTTTATCGGAATGGATAGTGTCTTGAAAGGATATAAGATGAACATCAACAAAAGCAAAACGAGGATCATGGAATGTAGTCGAATTAAGTGTGGTGATGCTGAGGGAATTAGGTTAGGAAATGAAACACTTAAAGTAGTAAAGCAGTTTTGCTATTTGGGGAGCAAAATAACTGATGATGGTCAAAGTAGAGAGGATATAAAATGTAGACTGGCAATGGCAAGGAAAGCGTTTCTGCAGAAGAGAAATTCGTTAACATCGAGTATAGATTTAAGTGTCAGGAAGTCGTTTCTGAAAGTATTTGTATGGAGTGTAGCCATGTATGGAAGTGAAACATAGACGATAAATAGTTTGGAAAAGAAGAGAATAGAAGCTTTTGAAATGTGGTGCTTCAGAAGAATGCTGAAGATTAGATGGGTAGATCACGTAACTAATGAGGAGGTATTGAATAGAATTGCGGAGAAGAGAAATATGTGGCACAACTTGACTAGAAGAAGGGATCGGTTGATAGGACACATTGTGAGGCATCAAGGGTTCACCAATTTAGTATTGGAGGGCAACGTGGAGGGTAGAAATTTTAGAGGGAGACCAAGAGATAAATACACTAAGCAGATTCAGAAGGATGTAGGTTGCAGTAGTTACTGGGAGATGAAGAAGCTTCCACAGGATAGAGTAGCATGGAGAGCTGCATCAAACCAGTCTCAGGACTGAAGACCACAACAACAACAACAACATATGAAACATGGGGTCCCTGAATCAGTTATCCCCTGAACAGTTAAGGCCAATTGATTATTAAATAACACACAAGCTACTGAAATGCCTACTGTACTTCATAAGCACTTTGACTGTTATTATGATTGTAGTACTGGTTCAACTCAGAAACTGTTTTACCATTTGACTGAGATCAGAACTGAACACCACTGGTAAGACACAGCGTGGAGACTCTTTTAAATACAAGTGAAAATAAACCTGTGAAGGAAATGTTCGTTAACTTATCCCTTAAAGTGCAGTAGCCAATAACCACTAATAAATAGCACTGTTCCGTTAACTTACTTTTAATCCTTATTACAGCTTGAAGTAAGATTATTTTAGTGAAAATATCAGTTCTTATACTTGTATCTATATTTATGGAAATCTTCAGCTCTTCAGTTATGAAAATTTTTGTGGATTATTTCAGAAACAAAACTAATTGAATCCCTAAGGAATTGGCTACTCCACAAACGTTAATTATCACGATTACTACAATAAATACTTTGCAGTTCTTGTAATTCGTAAACTTGTATATACTGCATCACTAAAAGTATCTTGTGTATGTAAATTAACAGAGGATTGGATCAAGTTTCTAGAAACAAAGTTGAACTACAAGCAATTATTTTTTTGGAAATAAAGGAAAGAACTCATCCATGTGAGTAAATACAGTTCTAAATTTGCACCTTAGATCCAGGCGATGGTGACGACTTTCTGTGACTAAACTTAAGGTGACGAAGATACCCATGCCTCTTTATGTTTAAAACCTCTGGAAATTATGTGCTTGTTGCCGGCCTTTTGTGATTCAGAGCCAACCAACAAAGGTCATTACTAATTACACAGTACTCTACCAACCTGAGGCGATATTAATCAACCCTGCTGCTTTGCTAACCTCATTCACCACACCGCATGCGAACATTTTGCGAGGTAGCCACCGACTGACTGTACCACAAAGACTCTATGCGGTTCTAACGCCAAATCCAGTTTTTCTATTCTCGCCGTTCAGGTGTTATAGCGGAGGGACTTCCCTCCAGGTTTTACGTAAATACAAACCTACGTGTCGAATGCATGAATTGAACCAAGACTGCAGTTACTATTCTATTGACATATAGCATTCAAACAGGACATAGATTTACAAATTACATGTACAGATTAATTAGAGCCAGATAAATAGACAGGAAAATGTACATAGATGCTTAACCAAAGATCTAGGTAAAACATATGTCATATTAAGAGTAAGAAGACAAAGAAATTACATGATGTAGGAATAGTCTATACTGAACAAAAGTGTTGCAAACTGCGTTATCCTGTTGAAGTGAGTTAAATTTACTAGGTCTGGCTGTAGCAACCAAATGGAGAAAATTACGTGCATTAAAACATCTGTTTGTATTGTCACTTTGTGTACACACATTTGTACCAAGTCTATCACGGTGTGGTATTTAGCATTACAGCAGGCGTACCTTAAGTCGTCACGTGAGCAGGCGCGCGTTGTAAAATTTGCAGCGCGGACATTTTAGGTAAAACCATGCCTGGCACACTCCAAAAGAAATGCACACTAATTTTGTAAAAATACAGTTTTCATTCTCCATGTGTGAAAGTTTTACAGTGTGTAGATACATCCTTCCCACTTGTTTTCATACTTAGTTCAACCTGGCCCCGTGACTGGCGCCGTCACAGCATGTCTCAAGATGGCAGCTATACTTGACGTTCGTCAGAAGCAACGTGCTGTCATAGAATTCCTGTGCTGTGGAAACGAGACAGTGGGAAACATCCACAAGAGGTTGGAAAAGGTGTATGGAGATGCTGCTGTCGATCACAGTACAGTTAGTTGGTGGGCAAGCAGGTTACGTGATGAAAGCGGGCACGGCAATGTTGAGGATTGTCCTCGCAGCGGAAGGCCTCGTACTGCACACACTCAAGACAATGTGCAGTGAGTTAACGAATTGGTGACTACTGACAGACACATCACAGTGAAAAAAATGTCGCGCTACGTTGGGACAGGGGAAGGAAGTGTTTGCAGAATACTGAAAGTGTTGGGGTTAAAAAAGGTGTGTGCCAGGTGGGTTCCCAGGATGTTGACACCTTCTGATTGAAAAGTTATGGCTACGTTGTTTGTCGATTCCGAAGGATTCTTGCATGTGGACATCCTGCCTACTGGAACCAAAAAAATGGCTCAAATGGCTCTGAGCACTATGATACTTAACATCTGTGGTGATCAGTCCCCTAGAACTTAGAACTACTTAAACCTAACTAACCTAAGGACATCACACACATCCGTGCCCAAAGCAGGATTCGAACCTGCGACCGTAGCAGTCGCTCGGTTCCGGACTGAGCGCCTAGAACCGCTCGGCCACCGCGGCAAGCCAAGTAGAACCACCATAGATTCTGATGCATATGTGACGACACTGAAGAAACTTCAAGCTCGACTGTGTTCGACCACATCGGCAAATGCAAGACGTTTTGCAGTTGCACGACAATGCACGACCACATTTCAGTCAAAAAGTCATGGAAGCGATCACAAAGCTCGGATGGACAACACTGAAACACCCGGCTTAGAGTCATGACCTGGCTCCATGTGACTATCATCTCTTTGGGAAACTGAAAGACTCTCTTCGTGGAACAATGTTTGAAGATGATGACTCCCTTGTGCACTCTGCCAAACAGTGGCTCCAACAGGTTGGTCCAGAATTTTACCGTGAGGGTATACAGGCGCTGGTTCCAAGATGGCGTAAGGCAGTTGAGAGGGATGGAAATTATGTGGAGAAATAAACATATTGTTCCTAAAGGAAGTATCTACACACTGTAAAACTTTCAAACATTTAGAATAAAAGATGGATTTAAAAAAAATAGTGTGCATTTCTTTTGGAGTGACCCTCGTATTATAGGAGTCCAGTCCCAGTCCCCTACTGTCGTTAGAAAAGAATCAAGTAGTATGTGGTAGTGAGGACCTAGCTACACTCCAGACTGCCAAGGAAAAAGTCATTGACAATAACACATTAGGCAGTGGTGCGGGACTGTTTTCCAGAGCGCCCGCCGTACCACAGCCAGGCAAGCAGAGCAGTACCTCGTCAGCGATGGAAGGCTAACGTGCACTCGACTCGCAGTACCGCCAGCGCAGCAAAGTGTCGGGGGGCTGCTGTTACGTCACAGGGTGACCGTCGACCTGCGGCCTTTGTGAATCGAGCTCCAAAGTGCGCTCGCTGACGTTGAAAATGTGCCCTCAGGCGCCAGGTCCACCTGAAGTACTCGGTGGCCCAAAGACGTCGGCTCTGAGCTTTCGTTTATGGGACAGGAGCCAGCAGCATCGGTGTCTGCCACAGGAACGGTACCAGCAGCAGCAGAGGTGTCTCCCTTCTCGTCCAGTTCAGGCAGGTCAAGCCTCCAGCAGGCCTGCCAAGTGGTGACCCTCTGCACCCCATGAGTTTTGCCTCAGAAGTTGGCAGTGCAGTGGTAGCAGCAGCATCCTTCCATCCAGACTCGTGGTTCTGTAGGCCTGCAGAGGGTCGACCGTTGTGGCCTCCCCTCGCACGGGGTAGCTGCGACTGTCACCAGGCTTGAGACTAGGAACTGGGAAGCCGGCAGCCGGCACTCAGCAATGAGACATTTGTTAAGAAGGGCGCTCTCAGTCGATCCCCCTGGTGCAGCAGATTCCGTGTTTGCTGCAGATTACTCAGAGCCAAGCTGGCATTTTTCTCATTGACACTTGTGGTTCAGTTTCTGGCAACTGGCAAGGTAGAACTTTGACGAATTTTTAGTGTCTATCCTGGCACATAACAAACAGTATTGCAACGGTGGCGGAATACGTCAAGGTTAAGACAGGGGTAAGGCATAAACACCGCTCCTGCCACACGTTTTACAGCTACACACTTGCCTCAGAGTTAATTCCTTAAGGGGCTCCGGAAAGGTTCAAAATCATGAAAAGTTCAATTTTTACTTTTTTGCGTTTTCTGAATCTGCAGACTATTACCTTTTAATAGATATATAATTTATTCAATTCCGAAGACTACAACTATTTATAAATTTTTTTTGAAATATGTTCTACATGGGCGTGACCCACTGTGGCGCTGTTAAACTGCTGTCAAATGGTGTTATTATTAACGTCCGTGTTCATCAGGTACATTTTAGTGATGTGAGATAAAGTATGTGTTGTGGCTAACCTGTGATGGTTCAATATATATCGCTGGTGTGATTGTCGATTGTTTCATGTTTATTTACTCTGTCGTTATCTCGAAAATATTCGTAATTAATTCTGTTTCTTGAGTCTCTGTTTTGTTGAAGTACAATAATGAGTAAAAGTAAAGTTATTAGAAATCCTCTGAAGGCTTTTAAGAAAAGGAGAAATGTTGGAAAGCCAAAGATATGTGTTATTACTGTAAACTTTGGTTCTTACATGGTACGAGCGATGCTTGCTTTAGACAAGGAACGCCTTCGGGCTGCAGACAGGGCTGTAAAGAGTCTAGAAATACAAGCAAGAGTAAACAGGAGGAGGAACAAGAGGAAGCTGGAGGAGGAGTTTGCAGAGGATAAAGATAATCCATCATATGGACCTGGAATGCACTAAAAAGTTAATACAATCTTTGTCGCTCGATTCTCAAAACTTTTATTTTCTCATACTAATTACATGTTTTCTAAGGATCTTCCAAACATATTTGTTTCAAACTTTCAGTAAATGTTACACAGTACCTTGTGCATAATTTAACACAGCCTTTTTCCAAAAAACTGTATATTTTTGAATATATAAATAAAAATTGCAAAAAAATATTGTGAATTTTCATTACAATTGAAAAAACATCATCTTTAATAACTGAACTAAAATTTTGCAAAATCCCTGTGTTAAGTTGTAGCCCATATTCCAATAAATAATCTGTAAAAAGTTCAACTTCCTACCTCAAAATACTTTGTGAGGAAAGATGTAATTTATAAGCGTTATTTTAACATTGCAAGTATAGGGCGTTCCGGAGCCCCTTAAGGCTCCCGCAAATACTATGCGGATATGGGCTTTGAAAATGTACAGTTATGACTGCGCAGCAGTAGACTTTGAAACGTCTCTGTGAAGTAGTTTCATAAGACGCTTGTCGAATTCGGTACAACCTATTCATGTTACTACCTGATTTTAGCTCATTTCATGAACTCTTCCAGAAAGACTGAGCACTCAAATAAGGCCTATTGATTATTATATGTGTGTTTTAATGTGGCTTTCGGTTTTGTTTTGTGGGAATCGCTGAATTGGTCATCGTCTGCTGGGAGCAGACGATGTTGCTTCTCGTTCAAAGGAGAGCACGGGATGACCAACTTAGGTTTCCAGTACCTGAACAGAGAGGTTTACCCATCTTAGTCGAGGGTTGTGTCGAAGGCTGTTTTTGTGTGTGAGGCTGGTGACGGAGGGCTACCCCTCTGGTAGCTTCCGCTGCACGAGGAACTAGGTAATCTGGAAAGAGAAAGCGGCATTCTTCGGTGAATGCTTGGTGAGTACGAATCGTAGCTCTTAAGGGGGGGTTTCAGGTGATAGGAATCAGGTTGATTTAAGGCTTCGTTATGTTCAACTGGTGAAATACTTAAGAACTTCAGCTTAACTGAAGCGTGTGAAGCGAGTTAACTTTTTAATGATTTTTAATCTTATATTTTGTGGAAAGTGCTTTTGTCTTTGTGTGTCGATTTTGTGCCACGTGATTGGTAATCAGTGACCCTTCTGGTTCACCACGGCACCGCAATAGGCTTTATTTTAACAGTTTGCTTGTTTAATGAGCTACAATTTCTGCAAGAATATCTGTTCTTCCGTGCGCTTTCTACAAAGCAGAACAACAGTTTGATTCAGAATGCACCACGTGCTCTAGTTCGGCCGTTTGCAAGCAGCAGACGCAGTTAGTATGTTAAATAATTATCGCACAGCCTTGTGTATTGGTTAAAGCTCTGTCCAGAATAGAGCATGCGCAGAATCGTAATGCAAATCACACTTAGGTATTTTTATGGTATTAATGCAAAGGAGATGATAGTATAATTGTCTCCCACCCCCGTCTTCTGTGTTTCTTCTTGTTGTAGTTAAATTGTGCTCTGTTTCATTGTCACGTAATTCTTACTTAAATATTACCAGTCCGGCACCAGTTGCATGTAGTTAGGACGTGCAACCAAATATTTAGTTACAATAAATAATTTACGTGAAAGATAAATTCTTTGGTGTCGATATTACCCCTTACTCTGATTTCCATTCCTGAATTAATCAAGTTGCTACATGCACGACATGGAGTGCTATGTATCTGGCTGCTTAAAGAAATTTGCGTACTTGTAATTAAATTATTAAAGTAATTAAACATAATTTTCCAGCTCCGTTTTTTCTAAATTGTTAGGAAGGGCTTGGGAAGGTGGCGACCCTGACTTTCTGAATTTTTATCATTATTTGTGTGAGAGAAGCAGCTAGAAATACGAGATAACGTATATGGCTCGATGAGAAACGTAGTAAACATAGTAATACGTTACTTTATCCGCAAATGATTACAAACGTTTACTCATGGAATCTGTTCTCCAAAGAATCACGACAACTTAGATTTATCGGAAGTACCTGGAGCTTTGTGCTGCGTGGCCTCGGGTCAGTAGAGCTGACCATGGACTCTTTTCGACTCATGTGTGAAATTTCTCTCCCAGTACCAAAGTGCACGGAAGATTTCAACTCTTATTAGCAGAATAACAAAGCAGACTGTCATTTTCACATTACAATTCACTTAGCCCAGTACTGTCCCTCACTGTACCAGTTCCCATTCAGAAATCAGTTTATATGAAATTTCAAATTAACCTGGGCCCAAAAAGGCAAATAAAAACAAATTAAACCCGTCTTTAATAATCTGAAGGACTGAAGTAAGTTTTACGTATCTAAAATGCCAGAAGCTGGCTGCATTGCAGCTATATTTTCCCTGGCGTATGTTTCTCACGCCACATTCGAATCGGCACGCTCAGTTATATTTAGTTATTCACAATTTCAATGATTCATGTCGCACATCTATGCCACTTCGATTACCTCATTCACATTGTTGTTGTTGTTGTTGTGGTCTTCAGTCCTGAGACTGGTTTGATGCAGCTCTCCATGCTACTCTATCCTGTGCAAGCTTCTTCATCTCCCAGTACCTACTGCAACCTACATCCTTCTTAATCTGCTTAGTGTATTCATCTCTTGGTCTCCCCCTACGATTTTTACCCTCCACGCTGCCCTCCAATACTAAATTGGTGATCCCTTGATGCCTCAGGACATGTTCTACCAACCGATCCCTTTTTCTGGTCAAGTTGTGCCACAAACTTCTCTTCTCCCCAATCCTATTCAATACTTCCTCATTAGTTATGTGGTCTACCCATCTAATCTTCAGCATTCCTATGTAGCACCACATTTCGAAAGCTTCTATTCTCTTCTTGTCCAAACTATTTACCGTCCATATTTCACTTCCATACATGGCTACACTCCATACAAATACTTTCAGAAATGACTTCCTGACACTTAAATCTATACTCGACCTTAACAAATTTCTTTTCTTCAGAAACGCTTTCCTTGCCATTGCCAGTCTACATTTTATATCCTCTCTACTTCGACCATCGTCAGTTGTTTTGCAGCCCGCATCTCGTGGTCGTGCGGTAGCGTTCTCGCTTCCCACGCCCGGGTTCCCGGGTTCGATTCCCGGCAGGGTCAGGGATTTTCTCTGCCTCGTGATGGCTGGGTGTTGTGTGCTGTCCTTAGGTTAGTTAGGTTTAAGTAGTTATAAGTTCTAGGGGACTGATGACCATAGATGTTGAGTCCCATAGCGCTCAGAGCCATTTGAACCATGTTTGAAGTTATTTTGCTCCCCAAATAGCAAAACTCCTTTTCTACTTTAAGTGTCTCATTTCCTAATCTAATTCCCTCAGCATCACCCGACTTAATTCGACTACATTCCATGATCCTCGTTTTGCTTTTGTTGATGTTCATCTTATATCCTCCTTTCAAGGCACTATCCATTCCGTTCAACTGCTCTTCCAAGTCCTTTGTTGTCTCTGACAGAATTACAATGTAATCGGCGAACCTCAAAGTTTTTATTTCTTCTCCATGGATTTTAAGACCTACTCCGAATTTTTCTTATGTTTCCTTTACTGCTCGCTCAATATACAGATTGAATAACATCGGGGAGAGGCTACAACCCTGTCTTACTCCCTTCCCAACCACTGCTTCCCTTTCATGTCCCTCGACTCTTATAACTGCCATCTGGTTTCTGTACAAATTGTAAATAGCCTTTCGCTCCCTGCATTTTACCCCTGCCACCTTTAGAATTTGAAAGAGAGTATTCCAGTCAACATTGTCAAAAGCTTTCTCTAAGTCTACAAATGTTAGAAACGTAGGTTTGCCTTTCCTTAATCTTTCTTCTAAGATAAGTCGTAAGGTCAGTATTGCCTCACGTGTTCCAGTATTTCTACGGAACCCAAACTGATCTTCCCCGAGGTCGGCTTCTATTAGTTTTTCCATTCGTCTGTAAAGAATTCGTGTTAGTATTTTGCAGCTGTGGCTTATTAAACTGATTGTTCGGTAATTTTCACATCTGTCAACACCTGCTTTCTTTGGGATTGGAATTATTATATTCTTCTTGAAGTCTGAGGGTATTTCGCCTGTTTCATACATCTTGCACACCAGATGGAAGAGTTTTGTCAGGACTGGCTTTCCCAAGGCCGTCAGTAGTTCCAATGGAATGTTGTCTACTCCGGGGGCTTTGTTTCGACTCAGGTCTTTCAGTGCTCTGTCAAACTCTTCATGCAGTATCGTATTTCCCATTTCATCTTCATCTACATCCTCTTCCACTTCCATAATATTGTCCTCAAGTACATCGCCCTTGTATAGTCCCTCTATATACTCCTTCCACCCTTCTGCTTTCCCTTCTTTGCTTAGAACTGGGTTTCCATCTGAGCTCTTGATGTTCATGCAAGTGGTTCTCTTATCTCCAAAGGTCTCTTTAATTTTTCTGTAGGCAGTATCTATCTTACCCCTAGTGAGATAAGCCTCTACATCCTTACATTTGTTCTCTAGCCATTCCTGCTTAGCCATTTTGCACTTCCTGTCGATCTCATTTTTGAGACGTTTGTATTCCTTTTTGCCTGCTTCATTTACTGCATTTTTATATTTTCCCCTTTCATCAATTAAATTCAATATTTCTTCTGTTACCCAAGGATTTCTACTAGCCCTCGTCTTTTTACCTACTTGATCCTCTGCTGCCTTCACTACTTCATCCCTCAAAGCTACCCATTCTTCTTCTACTGTATTTCTATCCCCCATTCCTGTCAATTGTTCCCTTATGCACTCCCTGAAACTCTGTACAACCTCTGGTTCTTTCAGTTTATCCAGGTCCCATCTCCTTAAATTCCCACCTTTTTGCAGTTTCTTCAGTTTTAATCTGCAGCTCATAACCAATAGATTGTGGTCAGAGTCCACATCTGCCCCTGGAAATGTCTTACAATTTAAAACCTGGTTCCTAAATCTCTGTCTTACCATTATATAATCTATCTGATACCTTTTAGTATCTCCAGGGTTCTTCCATGTATACAACCTTCTATCATGATTCTTAAACCAAGTGTTAGCTATGATTAAGCTGTGCTCTGTGCAAAATTCTACCAGGCGGCTTCCTCTTTCATTTCTTAGCCCCAATCCATATTCACCTACTACGTTTACTTCTCTCCCTTTTCCTACACTCGAATTCCAGTCACCCATGACTATTAAATTTTCGTCTCCCTTCACTATCTGAATAATTTCTTTTATTTCATCATACATTTCTTCAATTTCTTCGTCATCTGCAGAGCTAGTTGGCATATAAAGTTGTACTACTGTTGTAGGTGTGGGCTTCGCTTCAATCTTGGCTACAATAATGCGTTCACTATGCTGTTTGTAGTAGCTTACCCGCATTCCTATTTTCCTATTCATTATTAAACATACTCCTGCATTACCCCTATTTGACTTTGTGTTTATAACCCTGTAGTCACCTGACCAGAAGTCTTGTTCCTCCTGCCACCGAACTTCACTAATTTCCACTATATCTAACTTTAACCTATCCATTTCCCTTTTTAAATTTTCTAACCTACCTGCCCGATTAAGGGATCTGACATTCCACGCTCCGATCCGATCACATTCACATTGACCAAAAAAAAAAATATCATCCAACATAAATATTAGTAGCACTCAGGAACTGAAATTGTTACCTAAATTTTTATTGTTTTCATCAAAATATCGTTTACTTAAAGATTAAAATACAAGTGTTTAGTTAGCTCTCTTCATTGAATTCTGCACAAAAATTACTAACGTGTCACGAAGTAATTTCTGAAGAAGAACAGAAAATACTGTGTCTTGTTGTCTTCAGTCCAAAGGCTGGTTTGATGCTGCTCTCCATGCTACTCTATCCTGTGCAAGCCTCTTCTTCTCTGAGTATTTACTGCAACCTACATACTTCTCACCTGCTTCCTGTATTCATCTCTTGGTCCCCCTCTACCATTTTTACCCCCCCCCCCCCCCACCAATATTCTCTTCAGTGCTAAATTGGTGATCCCTTGGTGCCTCATAATGTATCCACCCAACCATCCCGCCATTTAGTGAGGTTTTACCACAAAGTTCTATTAGCCCCAGTTCTATTCAATACCTCCTCATTGGTTATATCATCTACCCATCAGATCTTCAGTATTCTTCTGTAGCACCAAATTTCAAAAGCTGTAAAATATTGTTTGTTCCTTGCTACTGTACTGTTATCTTGAAGCTGTGAGAAAGGACATGTGCTCCAAGGCGCGGAAGCAGTGACGATGCTGAGGGCAGACGAAACTAGGAGAGATATTGTTATATGAAGTAAACCGTAAGGGGAGAGCCTTGCGAAAATTCAGACGCCCACAGACGCGGTCCCAGGGCTCTAGTTACTCTTCAAGGAATTAACATGTAACTTCATATATCATCTAGACGCTGTGGTAGGTTGCCACCATAGAACTTTGTAACTAACAGGCACGTATTAGAGTATCAAGCCAACTTGATTCCAGCCCTGAGAACACCAACATCAGTTGGCTCACAAGGGTTAGAAAGAGAGCAAAAACGCCAAAAGCTGTTGACCCAGCAGTCCCTAATCCGGGGAGCCTGAGAGGCGTGGCTAAATGACGTATAACAGAAAAGTTGCAAGCCCTACTTGGCAGAGCACTTACGTTTAGCTTTCAGCTGAACAATATGCATGGGGGCTAAATTAAAATTAAATATGAATGCAAATATTTTTAGTAGCTGTATGTCCGATTACGCAAGTCTCGTAAACGGCTGGCCCTGACAACTAATTGTTACGCTATCTGACTGCATAGAATGACAACAAAGAATGTAAGAAAATTTCTGTTAACACAATTAACTAATTAAGTCCCCAGCAACTATAAAATCTACGAATCCAACAAAGCACAAGTGTAGCTGTTCTGTATGTGGTAGTATGACTCAACGCACATCTGGCACGGTTCTTCTTCAACAAGACAAGAATTTTTAAATATCATTTATACTGACGTGATAAAAGAAAATTAGAAATACTAGAATTGTGCAAGAAACCCAGAATTACACTCTAATACAAGAACACAAGCCAGATGCTTTGTTGACTGAACCTGTAATGACACATTATTCAGGACACACAAATAAATAGACAACATAATATTTATTACCTTCATATATATTGACGAAAAGCACTCTGACCATTACAATATCTCCATTGGAATAACATCTGCTATCTCTCCCATCACATAGCTGCATAAAACATCGAACAAACACTCACTACTACCCCATCTCATTCCAACTTCAGCTACAACCAGTGTCCACCACAACTTCTCTGCAAGAACTGCCTGTCGCTGCGTCTCAATAATCACTGCCAGTGGAGGCGGCGGAACAATACTCTCTGGCGCGATTTTTGGCGCTGTGGCTCAGTGTAGCCACCTTTCATATGCCCTTCCTCCACGGGCTAGAATTTGATGGTATTTTTGCCAGCATTGGTGGTGAAAATACCACCAAATTCGTCCAAAAAAATACAGACAAAAATAAAAGATAATATTAATACGTAAATATCATATAACTAGATAAAATTTTGGCTTTGCACTGACCTTTCAATAGCCTAATATACAAAATACACTAAGCAATACAAATTCTTTCATACATGTGACTTTACATAATAGTTTACACAAGTATTATGTGGTTAAACAGTTCAATCAATAGCGTCAGCAATGACGAATATGTACAGGTAAGAGTCTCATAACTTTTCACAAACAGTAATACACAAAAAATCAGTTTATACAAATATTCACATAAAATATTTACACAACAAGTGGTTGACAGCTCCAGCAGTAGCACCCAGCAATGTTGAGTAGGTGCAGACTCCAACAGGTGACATCATTTCAGTAGAAGCAGTCCATCAGTGGAACCCAGCATTGTGGAATAGGTGCAGACTCAAACAGGTGACATCATTTCAGTAGAAGCAGTCCCTCAGTGGCACCCAGCATTGTGGAACAGGTGCAGACTCCAACAGGTGACATCATTTCAGTAGAAGCAGTCCATCAGTGGCACCCAGCAATGTTGAAGAGGTACAGACAGCAAGAAGTAACATCATTTCAGTAGAAGCAGTTCCATTTGTGGTACCCAGCAATGTTGAAGAGGTACACACCGCAACAAGTCACATTTCTCAGTAGAAGCAGTTCATCAATGGCACCCAGCATTGTTGAGTAGGTGCAGACAGCAAGAAGTAACATCATTTCAGTAGAAGCAGTTCCATTTGTGGTACCCAGCAATGTTGAAGAGGTACACACAGCAACAAGTCACATTTCTCAGTAGAAGCAGTTCATTAATAGCACCCAGCAATGTTGAGTAGGTGCAGACTCCAACAGGTGACATCATTTCAGTAGAAGCAGTCCATCAGTGGAACCCAGCATTGTGGAATAGGTGCAGACTCCAACAGGTGACATCATTTCAGTAGAAGCAGTCCATCAGTGGCACCCAGCAATGTTGAAGAGGTACAGACAGCAAGAAGTAACATCATTTCAGTAGAAGCAGTTCCATTTGTGGTACCCAGCAATGTTGAAGAGGTACACACAGCAACAAGTCACATTTCTCAGTAGAAGCAGTTCATTAATAGCACCCAGCAATGTTGAGTAGGTGCAGACTCCAACAGGTGACATCATTTCAGTAGAAGCAGTCCATCAGTGGAACCCAGCATTGTGGAATAGGTGCAGACTCCAACAGGTGACATCATTTCAGTAGAAGCAGTCCATCAGTGGCACCCAGCAATGTTGAAGAGGTACAGACAGCAAGAAGTAACATCATTTCAGTAGAAGCAGTTCCATTTGTGGTACCCAGCAATGTTGAAGAGGTACACACAGCAACAAGTCACATTTCTCAGTAGAAGCAGTTCATTAATGGCACCCAGCAATGTTGAGTAGGTGCAAACAGCAACAGGTGACATCATCTCAGTAGAATCAGTCCATCAGTGGCACCCAGTAATGTTGAACAGGTGCAGACACCAACAAGTGACATCATCTCAGTAGAAGCAGTCCATCAGTGGCACCTAACAATGTTGAACAGGTGCTACAGCAACAAGTGACATTATTTCAATAGATGCAGTCATCAGTGGCACCCAGCAATGTTGAGCAGGTTCAGACATCAGTCCATAATATTCACTATCACTAATCACACTGTTGATCAGAGTTTATCAGCAGAAATGAAACATGTCCTAGTGGCACCAATCACGTAGAAAAAGTGCAAGTAACAGTCCATAATATTCACTATCACTAATTAGACAGTTCATCAGCAGAAATTAAACATTTCTAAGTGTCACACATCAATCTGAACAGGTGCAGGTGTGAACAACAGTTTGAATGCACACACAATTGCATTTACAAAATTATTATCAATGCTCTTACACTAAACATACAAATCATAACAACCACACAAATGATGTCAGATAATTGTCATATTAACTATTACAAGTACACAAACATCAGTAACCTATAATATTTATGGGTGTCAGTGCAAGCCACTACAAACAAATAAAATAATATTTAGGAGATAGGTGGGTAGGATTAGGAAAGGAAAACACACAAAACACACTCACTCATCTTTCATCCACATTAAGTACTACTGTGTAATTGAACAGTGTTAACTGTGTACATGCACTTCTGTCAAAATTTCATGTTCATCATGTGTATCAAGTAATAGTGGCAGCAATGTATAACAGTCAATAATAGTTAAGTCAACGTCATAGTCATCATGTCAAGACCAATGTTTGCCGAGCCAGATCAAAATGTACGGTTGCTGAACAACTGTCAGTGTGCCAAGATATGCAACTTCCTCTCTCCAAAAAAAAGTACATACTGCTTAGTGATTTAACAAAGTGTGTGTAAACAATCTTCCTTCCATTTTAGTGTTCTAGTCTGCTATCTTCATCCTCCTTGTTTCATATAGACCAACAAAAAAAATATGCACCTCACTTACTTTACCTCTTATACACCAAAACTCCAATCAACTTCATATAATCTCAGTACCTCAATAAAACCTCTTCAATACGTCGATACATATAAACCTTATTGCCAGTATCATTTCACTTCCATAACAACTCTTTCCTCTAGTCAGTCTCCTCGAATAAGTACAGATAAAATCCTAATGCAAACCTCCTTATCCCATACAATCCGAAGACACACTGTCAACACACAACCTCTGTGTAATCCATCTGACCAAAATCTTCTACTCATTATGAATTATAAACAAAGAATGCATACATGACCTCTAACAGACTTAGTTCGAATAACTCTCAGTAATTAAGTACGATTATGGAGTGTGAATGATCCTAATTTTTCACAGTGTGGACACCACTTCAAGAATTATGGCAAACAGAAGCAAACATGTGGAGTATTTCTTGTGTCAAGTGTCACTTCCTATTTCAATTGCTCACGAAAAATGCAGTGTAATAACTGTGTATGTCATGTCGTTAGCTTCCTTCCTATTGGCATACATTTATACAGCTTTCATAAAACCTCCAGCTCATGTGACTTCTATGAAGTTTCTTGTACTAATGTCGTTCGTCGAATTATAGCAGTTCATTTTCTTATCTTAAAAATATAAGGCACTGAGCGTAAGCAAGGCAAGCAATAGCGAGTAAATATACCAGTAGTGAACAGAATGTCAACAAGTGGATGCAGCACAATTCTTACAACGAGGCTCTGCCAAGCGAACAATCTGTAACTAGTACCATAGTGTAACCTAAACTCTATGTTTGTACACTGTACATCAGCATTGCTATATACCAAATTAAAGTATAGTTATGACAACAAGCAGAAATGTGTAAATGTGCAATCCATACGCATAGCAGTAAACATATATCTTACATACTAAACAGGTCATTAGCATCGTATCTTAATAAGTAAAGATGAAGGCGCAAGCAGATAAATCACAAAGTATAACTTACATACCTAACCAAATCAGCACAATTAATCAGGTGACAATTATAATTTAAATAAATAGGCACAGTAGGCACATAATTAAAAATATGACATCAGTGAAAAAGCAGTGCAGCCAAGCGATGCATAATATACACAAGTAACAATCCAGTTCATTAATAATCGTTGTCAAAATCAGTTAACGTACGCAAGCACGTCGCTTCACAAGTAATTTCATTGAACATGTAATTAGCACAAAGTATGAATCACGTAATCGCGAGCAGCAAATTACGTCTAAAGTACGTACCTAAGTGGAAATATGTTACCTGAAAAATAAACTCAATTAATAATTACCTTTTTAGTTTATTACTTTCTTCTTCGAAATGACATTTTTCCTGAAATTTTCTCGATAGCAAGTCGTCTTAACGTCAGACACGCACAGAATTTACCTGAAGTTCTTAAATATTTTATAGAACCGTATCCTGAAAAATACTGAATGTTAATAACAGAATTCATCAAGTCAATATAGCTTTATACTGAATTTAGACGGAGAAATTAGACTGTGTATTTATTTACGGCTGTCAGTGCATTCGCACTGAGCGCTCGATCAGCTGTAGGCGCGTGACGTAGGAAGTGATTGTTTGCGGTCAACGACTGCCTTGTGCGGCGCGCAGACTTGACTGTTGCTTTGAGTATATGCCGCCGCCAAAACACAGCGCGGTATCCTTGTACTCTCCGTGTGTTTACATACAACTGTTAGTTTCTCAAAAGTATGTCATTCTATAAAAATTTTTCAAAAGTATATCATTCCACAAAAATTTTAACGTTAGATATATGATGTATTCCCTTAGAGCGTCGTGATTTAAGAGTTTCTACTTCGACAGTGTTATCATGAATAATTTTGCGAATTCTATATGGACCGTTATAAAGCAGAAAAAATTTCCGACACAAGCCTTTTCCTTTGTGAGACAATCGATGAGACTTAATTAACACCTTTTGACCAACTGACAAGATTTTTAAATGACCAGGACGCTTAGCTGATTTCTCTCTTCTAGCAGCAGCAGATGCAATATTTTGCAAAGCCAGGTTCACAACTTCAGAATGCCGCAGTTTCCGTGTAGGCGGAAAAGGAACGATTTCAGAAATGCGATTTGTCGGTGCTTTGTTTTTTAATATCAGTATAGGTGGTAAAGAAGTTGAGTCGTTAGGAAGTTCATTCAGAATGTTTTGAAAAATATGAAGATACTGATCCCAAGTTCCGTGATTCTGATGACACAATTTATTGATTTCCTTCATCCATCTCTCTGAAGCGTTAGATTGAGGGTGAAAAAGTGAAATGAAAATTGGTTTAATTTTACGACGCCGTAGAGTACGAAGCCAAATTTTAGAACGAAACTGTGATCCATTATCTGATATAACCTTATCAACATGACCCACTTCTTTAAGAAAATGTTTGATGAAAGCGTTAGATACTGAACGAGCTGTTGCTTTGCGTAACGGTGTAAAACACACATATTTTGATGTCAACTCCACTGCTACGAAAATGTACGCAAAACCATTAGTAGATCGAACCACTGGACCGAACAAATCGACTGCAGCCATGTCCTTTAATTTTGCTGGAATGATAGGAAACAACGGTGCTCTGTGAGAAACTGTCGGCGGCTTAGCCTTTTGACATAATTTGCATTTGGCAAGAACAAATCGAATACGTTTTTCCATATTATTGAAGTAGCAATTTTCTCGTAATTTATGAAAGCATTTTCTGGGACCAAAGTGTGCATAACTGTCATGCGTATACCAAATCAGCTTATTAACCCACTCATCAGGAATACAAACTAACCAAACAGAGTTGTCGACCGATTTTCGTTTAAAAAGAATGTCATTGCGAACTAAATAATGCTGTCTAATCGCTACGCTTTCCTTTCTCTTCCACTTCTCCTTAATGTCTTTCCAGATTGGATCCTTATTTTGCTCCTTAGCAATGTCCTGGAGCGAAGACGAAATAAAGTTCTCAAACGCAACACCTTGAATATACATCAAACAATAATTGTTTTCCTTGCAGTCCTCTTCAGCACTTTGTTTCAAACCCATAGGTGCACGTGATAAAGCATCAGCAACAATATTTGAAGAATCCTGTATGTAAACAATACTAAAGTCAAATTCCTGTAAGTACAACGCCCATCGTGACAATCTGCCATGAGTTAATTTTGTCGACATAAGAAACTCAAGAGCTCGATGATCGGTGTAAACCTTAGTATGTCTGCCAAACAAAAATGTGCGAAATTTTGTAAAAGCCCAAACAACAGCCAAAGCTTCAAGTTCCGTAATCGAATAATTCTTTTCTGATTTAGAGAGAACACGACTTCCAAATGCAATAGTCTTTTGTACTACAACGCCGTTTTCTTCTATCTCTTGAAATAAATGTGCACCTAGTCCTTTGTATGATGAGTCCGTCACCAAACAAAAATCTTTAGATAAATACGGGTGTGAAAGAAGTGGAACACCAACTAAAGCATCACGGAGTTGTTCAAATTCTGACTGAGCTTCCTCATCCCAACACCAATTAGATTTCTTTCCAGATAGTTCACATAAACGAGGTGTGGCCAAATCGTCCAATCTAACAAAGCGTCTAAGAAAATTACAGACACCAAGAAAACTACGAACATCACGTTTTGTGGTAGGAACAGCATAGTTACGAATAGCGTCTAATTTCTCTGGATCAGGAAGAATACCTTCTGTAGAAATAATGTGACCGAGAAATTTCACCTGTGAACGACCAAATTCAGATTTCTCCAAGTTCACAGTAATGCCAACTCTTGCAAAGATACGTAACAATGAATCCAAAATTTTGTTGTGCTCACTCGAAGAATGTTTAGCAATAAGAATGTCGTCAACATATGAAGTAATATTGTCACGAAGATAAACAGGTAAAATTTCGTTTAAACTACGAATGAATGCTGCTGAAGATACCGTAAGTCCAAACGGTAATTTCCGAAACTGGTAACAGTTACCAAAGGCTAAAAAGGCAGTGTATTTTCTACAGTCAGGGTGGAGTTCTATTTGCCAAAAACTTGCGCGCATATCAATCGTGGATAAGACTTTAATTCCATGGAAATGTTGAAGAAGTTCATCTAAATTTTGTGGACGGTCAGTTTCAGGAATGATGATATTATTTATCTGTCTGGATTCCAGAGCCAAACGAATTGATCCATTCTTTTTAAGAACAACGTGTAATGGGCTAGTATAAGGACTGACTGCAGGCTCAATAATGCCCTGATCTAACATGTACTGAAGTTCATTCTTAACCTTGTCTCTGTAAGCCAAAGGAATAGCGTACGTTTTCCCGCGAAATGGTGTGTGTTCTTTTACTTTAAATAAATATTGTAAGCCTTGTATAGTTCCAGTGTGATGACTAAATACTGTAGCATGTGAAGTCAAAATGTGGTGCAGCTCTTCTCTTGCAACGTCATCTGGCACTTCAGCTTTCTTAACCTTTTCATTAATTAATTCTTCGCTATTAATTATATCATCCATCGCGTCTCTGTATCTATTGTCATTGTCATGAATAAACACATTGTCATCATAATGCTCAACGAAAACATCAGAAGTAAGAAACCTTAAACATTTTGTATCTGACTCAGATCTTGTTAAACACTCGAAAAATTTCAAACTTTTCGGCATTCCGGCAATAGTCAAATTCACACTTCCTTCTTTAAAGTTCAAAATTGCCTTATGTGCGTTAAGAAACTCCATACCTAATATAATTTGTGTACTGAGTAATGGAACAATAATAAAATTAGCAGAAAATTCGTATCCTTGACAATTGAAATTTAGGTTGGTCTGTTGTTTAACTTCTACACCTTTTCCAGAAATCGCTCCTCGAATTGTAGTTTTAGAAATAGGTAACACAGGACAGGCAATAGTCCTTTCACATATACGAAAAACTGATTCACTAATGACGTTCAATGGGCTCCCAGAATCTAAAACTGCAGTGAACTTATTCTTACCCACACATACTTCAATAACAGGATGTAAAAATGCGTCTACATTATTTTCCTTTTCGTCTAACAAAATGTCTCTCATGTCTTCCAGGCGTACGTAGTGTAAAGCCGTAGTGTCATTACTCTCTGAACCGTCTATATTGCTGCCAGAAGCCGAAGCTGCTAGTCATTGTCGATTGTTTGCGTCACGTCTTTGATTATTCGCGTCATTTCGCGGATCCATTTCTACGATTTGCACTTGTCTCTCTGAAGTTCTGTCACGTGGAGGATGCCAATTAGGTCCCTCCTGTCTGTTAGATACAAATTCTTGGTTGTGTCTGTTATTAAAATTTCTGTTTTCCTGTCTGTCTGCATAACTACTTCTTGTGTAATTTCGACTGTCACTTCTGAAATTATTGTTGTATCTACTACCCTGATTATTTCTGTAGTAAGAATTTCTATTACTGTTTGAATAATTTCTGTCTTGATGATACCGATTACTGTTTCCATATGATTGATCATTCCGGTACGAATTACCGGTACTATAATTGTCTGTGTCATTTCTGTTAGAACGTCTGTTATTGTCATAAGGCTGGTATCTATTGTCCTGTCTGTTACGTCTGTCATTGTCAAAATTACCCATATAACGCCCGTTCCGATCACTATCCCTTTTCTCTGAAAATCTATTGTAATTACTGTTACTGAAAAAGTTACAAGAAGTCCCGTCGTCGTTGTCATACTCAAGTTCTTGCAACAAAGTCTTAAAGGTCTCGATGTCGTCTTTACATCTTCCAGCTAAAGCAATTTGTCTTATGGATTCTGGCAGCTTAGTTAAACAAATGCGAATTAATTCAGTCGGGCTATAAGGGTTGGAAAGGAACTGATTCTTTCGAATCATGTCTTCAAAATATTCTGCTGGCGTGCGGAACTCAGACTGTTTGAAATTACGCTGCATAATAAGACTGTGTTTGACTCTGTCTTGCGTGTTTTCGGACCAATATGCCGATAGAAATGCATGATAAAAATCATTTAGGCTATTACAATCTCTAATGAGTGCGCGCATCCGCGTCGCCGGTTCGTTTTCTAAATATCCACACATAAATTCCAGTTTGTGACTTAGTGGCCAATTTGGTGGGAGTGCGTACATAAATTGATCTAACCATGAACATGGATGTATGTCATTCTTAGAATTACGGAAGATCTTAAATTTCCGAACAGTCAAAAAGTGTTTATAGTCAAAGTTTTCGCCTCGTGGCGACAAAGACCTACCGCGTCTGTTCCAGTCCGAATGTCGATTATTGTCTAGTTCGCGCGCCTGGCGCTCTCTTGTTGCATCCCGTAAATGAAATAAATTACTTTCTTCAAAGCCCTCTGCTACCTGTGATTCTAAATTTCTTCTGCTATATTTTCCTACGATTTCGCCTTCAATTTGCTTGACTTGCTTTCGTAATGCCTCAACTTCCCTTTTAACGCGTTCATTAAATTTTCCCTGATTTTCAACATGCTTATTTATGTTCTGGTACTCTTCGGTTTCTGAAAATGGCAATGGAGCTGTGTCATCTGAATCTCTGTCCCCATTTAAACTAAGATTTGTCAATTTATCTCAAATCTCCTCCACTCTTTCCGATAAGTCACCACTTTGTTCTTTCTGTTTATTTACGTCTTCCGTAAGTGTCCCGACTTATTGCATTGTTTTCCACTTCATTATCCATCATACTGTTTTCCTCTGTTGGCGAGTTCGCCATGTTAACAATTTCGTCATTCTCACTATTCATCATTTTTGCCTTTTTCATCGATCGCGTAATCATTTACAAAACATACAACCTCTGGTTCTTTCAGTTTATCCAGGTCCCATCTCCTTAAATTCCCACCTTTTTGCAGTTTCTTCAGTTTTAATCTACAGCTCATAACCAATAGATTGTGGTCAGAGTCCACATCTGCCCCTGGAAATGTCTTACAATTTAAAGCCTGGTTCCTAAATCTCTGTCTTACCATTATATAATCTATCTGATACCTTTTAGTATCTCCAGGGTTCTTCCATGTATACAACCTTCTATCATGATTCTTAAACCAAGTGTTAGCTATGATTAAGCTGTGCTCTGTGCAAAATTCTACCAGGCGGCTTCCTCTTTCATTTCTTAGCCCCAATCCATATTCACCTACTACGTTTACTTCTCTCCCTTTTCCTACACTCGAATTCCAGTCACCCATGACTATTAAATTTTCGTCTCCCTTCACTATCTGAATAATTTCTTTTATTTCATCATACATTTCTTCAATTTCTTCGTCATCTGCAGAGCTAGTTGGCATATAAAGTTGTACTACTGTTGTAGGTGTGGGCTTCGTTTCAATCTTGGTTACAATAATGCGTTCACTATGCTGTTTGTAGTAGCTTACCCGCATTCCTATTTTCCTATTCATTATTAAACATACTCCTGCATTACCCCTATTTGACTTTGTGTTTATAACCCTGTAGTCACCTGACCAGAAGTCTTGTTCCTCCTGCCACCGAACTTCACTAATTTCCACTATATCTAACTTTAACCTATCCATTTCCCTTTTTAAATTTTCTAACCTACCTATTAAGGGATCTGACATTCCACGCTCCGATCCGTTCACATTCACATTGACCAAAAAAAAAAAATATCATCCAACATAAATATTAGTAGCACTCAGGAACTGAAATTGTTACCTAAATTTTTATTGTTTTCATCAAAATATCGTTTACTTAAAGATTAAAATACAAGTGTTTAGTTAGCTCTCTTCACTGAATTCTGCACAAAAATTACTAACGTGTCACGAAGTAATTTCTGAAGAAGAACAGAAAATACTGTGTCTTGTTGTCTTCAGTCCAAAGGCTGGTTTGATGCTGCTCTCCATGCTACTCTATCCTGTGCAAGCCTCTTCTTCTCTGAGTATTTACTGCAACCTACATACTTCTCACCTGCTTCCTGTATTCATCTCTTGGTCCCCCTCTACCATTTTTACCCCCCCCCACCAATATTCTCTTCAGTGCTAAATTGGTGATCCCTTGGTGCCTCATAATGTATCCTACCAACCATCCCGCCATTTAGTGAGGTTTTACCACAAAGTTCTATTAGCCCCAGTTCTATTCAATACCTCCTCATTGGTTATATCATCTACCCATCAGATCTTCAGTATTCTTCTGTAGCACCAAATTTCAAAAGCTGTAAAATATTGTTTGTTCCTTGCTACTGTACTGTTATCTTGAAGCTGTGAGAAAGGACATGTGCTCCAAGGCGCGGAAGCAGTGACGATGCTGAGGGCAGACGAAACTAGGAGAGATATTGTTATATGAAGTAAACCGTAAGGGGAGAGCCTTGCGAAAATTCAGACGCCCACAGACGCGGTCCCAGGGCTCTAGTTACTCTTCAAGGAATTAACATGTAACTTCATATATCATCTAGACGCTGTGGTAGGTTGCCACCATAGAACTTTGTAACTAACAGGCACGTATTAGAGTATCAAGCCAACTCGATTCCAGCCCTGAGAACACCAACATCAGTTGGCTCACAAGGGTTAGAAAGAGAGCAAAAACGCCAAAAGCTGTTGACCCAGCAGTCCCTAATCCGGGGAGCCTGAGAGGCGTGGCTAAATGACGTATAACAGAAAAGATGCAAGCCCTACTTGGCAGAGCACTTACGTTTAGCTTTCAGCTGAACAATATGCATGGGGGCTAAATTAAAATTAAATATGAATGCAAATATTTTTAGTAGCTGTATGTCCGATTACGCAAGTCTCGTAAACGGCTGGCCCTGACAACTAATTGTTACGCTATCTGACTGCATAGAATGACAACAAAGAATGTAAGAAAATTTCTGTTAACACAATTAACTAATTAAGTCCCCAGCAACTATAAAATCTACGAATCCAACAAAGCACAAGTGTAGCTGTTCTGTATGTGGTAGTATGACTCAACGCACATCTGGCACGGTTCTTCTTCAACAAGACAAGAATTTTTAAATATCATTTATACTGACGTGATAAAAGAAAATTAGAAATACTAGAATTGTGCAAGAAACCCAGAATTACACTCTAATACAAGAACACAAGCCAGATGCTTTGTTGACTGAACCTGTAATGACACATTATTCAGGACACACAAATAAATAGACAACATAATATTTATTACCTTCATATATATTGACGAAAAGCACTCTGACCATTACAATATCTCCATTGGAATAACATCTGCTATCTCTCCCATCACATAGCTGCATAAAACATCGAACAAACACTCACTACTACCCCATCTCATTCCAACTTCAGCTACAACCAGTGTCCACCACAACTTCTCTGCAAGAACTGCCTGTCGCTGCGTCTCAATAATCACTGCCAGTGGAGGCGGCGGAACAATACTCTCTGGCGCGATTTTTGGCGCTGTGGCTCAGTGTAGCCACCTTTCATATGCCCTTCCTCCACGGGCTAGAATTTGATGGTATTTTTGCCAGCATTGGTGGTGAAAATACCACCAAATTCGTCCAAAAAAATACAGACAAAAATAAAAGATAATATTAATACGTAAATATCATATAACTAGATAAAATTTTGGCTTTGCACTGACCTTTCAATAGCCTAATATACAAAATACACTAAGCAATACAAATTCTTTCATACATGTGACTTTACATAATAGTTTACACAAGTATTATGTGGTTAAACAGTTCAATCAATAGCGTCAGCAATGACGAATATGTACAGGTAAGAGTCTCATAACTTTTCACAAACAGTAATACACAAAAAATCAGTTTATACAAATATTCACATAAAATATTTACACAACAAGTGGTTGACAGCTCCAGCAGTAGCACCCAGCAATGTTGAGTAGGTGCAGACTCCAACAGGTGACATCATTTCAGTAGAAGCAGTCCATCAGTGGAACCCAGCATTGTTGAGTAGGTGCAGACTCCAACAGGTGACATCATTTCAGTAGAAGCAGTCCATCAGTGGAACCCAGCATTGTGGAATAGGTGCAGACTCAAACAGGTGACATCATTTCAGTAGAAGCAGTCCCTCAGTGGCACCCAGCATTGTGGAACAGGTGCAGACTCCAACAGGTGACATCATTTCAGTAGAAGCAGTCCATCAGTGGCACCCAGCAATGTTGAAGAGGTACAGACAGCAAGAAGTAACATCATTTCAGTAGAAGCAGTTCCATTTGTGGTACCCAGCAATGTTGAAGAGGTACACACCGCAACAAGTCACATTTCTCAGTAGAAGCAGTTCATCAATGGCACCCAGCATTGTTGAGTAGGTGCAGACAGCAAGAAGTAACATCATTTCAGTAGAAGCAGTTCCATTTGTGGTACCCAGCAATGTTGAAGAGGTACACACAGCAACAAGTCACATTTCTCAGTAGAAGCAGTTCATTAATAGCACCCAGCAATGTTGAGTAGGTGCAGACTCCAACAGGTGACATCATTTCAGTAGAAGCAGTCCATCAGTGGAACCCAGCATTGTGGAATAGGTGCAGACTCCAACAGGTGACATCATTTCAGTAGAAGCAGTCCATCAGTGGCACCCAGCAATGTTGAAGAGGTACAGACAGCAAGAAGTAACATCATTTCAGTAGAAGCAGTTCCATTTGTGGTACCCAGCAATGTTGAAGAGGTACACACCGCAACAAGTCACATTTCTCAGTAGAAGCAGTTCATCAATGGCACCCAGCATTGTTGAGTAGGTGCAGACAGCAAGAAGTAACATCATTTCAGTAGAAGCAGTTCCATTTGTGGTACCCAGCAATGTTGAAGAGGTACACACAGCAACAAGTCACATTTCTCAGTAGAAGCAGTTCATTAATGGCACCCAGCAATGTTGAGTAGGTGCAAACAGCAACAGGTGACATCATCTCAGTAGAATCAGTCCATCAGTGGCACCCAGTAATGTTGAACAGGTGCAGACACCAACAAGTGACATCATCTCAGTAGAAGCAGTCCATCAGTGGCACCCAACAATGTTGAACAGGTGCTACAGCAACAAGTGACATTATTTCAATAGATGCAGTCATCAGTGGCACCCAGCAATGTTGAGCAGGTTCAGACATCAGTCCATAATATTCACTATCACTAATCACACTGTTGATCAGAGTTTATCAGCAGAAATGAAACATGTCCTAGTGGCACCAATCACGTAGAAAAAGTGCAAGTAACAGTCCATAATATTCACTATCACTAATTAGACAGTTCATCAGCAGAAATTAAACATTTCTAAGTGTCACACATCAATCTGAACAGGTGCAGGTGTGAACAACAGTTTGAATGCACACACAATTGCTTTTACAAAATTATTATCAATGCTCTTACACTAAACATACAAATCATAACAAACACACAAATGATGTCAGATAATTGTCATATTAACTATTACAAGTACACAAACATCAGTAACCTATAATATTTATGGGTGTCAGTGCAAGCCACTACAAACAAATAAAATAATATTTAGGAGATAGGTGGGTAGGATTAGGAAAGGAAAACACACAAAACACACTCACTCATCTTTCATCCACATTAAGTACTACTGTGTAATTGAACAGTGTTAACTGTGTACATGCACTTCTGTCAAAATTTCATGTTCATCATGTGTATCAAGTAATAGTGGCAGCAATGTATAACAGTCAATAATAGTTAAGTCAACGTCATAGTCATCATGTCAAGACCAATGTTTGCCGAGCCAGATCAAAATGTACGGTTGCTGAACAACTATCAGTGTGCCAAGATATGCAACTTCCTCTCTCCAAAAAAAAGTACATACTGCTTAGTGATTTAACAAAGTGTGTGTAAACAATCTTCCTTCCATTTTAGTGTTCTAGTCTGCTATCTTCATCCTCCTTGTTTCATATAGACCAACAAAAAAAATATGCACCTCACTTACTTTACCTCTTATACACCAAAACTCCAATCAACTTCATATAATCTCAATACCTCAATAAAACCTCTTCAATACGTCGATACATATAAACCTTATTGCCAGTATCATTTCACTTCCATAACAACTCTTTCCTCTAGTCAGTCTCCTCGAATAAGTACAGATAAAATCCTAATGCAAACCTCCTTATCCCATACAATCCGAAGACACACTGTCAACACACAACCTCTGTGTAATCCATCTGACCAAAATCTTCTACTCATTATGAATTATAAACAAAGAATGCATACATGACCTCTAACAGACTTAGTTCGAATAACTCTCAGTAATTAAGTACGATTATGGAGTGTGAATGATCCTAATTTTTCACAGTGTGGACACCACTTCAAGAATTATGGCAAACAGAAGCAAACATGTGGAGTATTTCTTGTGTCAAGTGTCACTTCCTATTTCAATTGCTCACGAAAAATGCAGTGTAATAACTGTGTATGTCATGTCGTTAGCTTCCTTCCTATTGGCATACATTTATACAGCTTTCATAAAACCTCCAGCTCATGTGACTTCTATGAAGTGTCTTGTACTAATGTCGTTCGTCGAATTATAGCAGTTCATTTTCTTATCTTAAAAATATAAGGCACTGAGCGTAAGCAAGGCAAGCAATAGCGAGTAAATATACCAGTAGTGAACAGAATGTCAACAAGTGGATGCAGCACAATTCTTACAACGAGGCTCTGCCAAGCGAACAATCTGTAACTAGTACCATAGTGTAACCTAAACTCTATGTTTGTACACTGTACATCAGCATTGCTATATACCAAGTTAAAGTATAGTTATGACAACAAGCAGAAATGTGTAAATGTGCAATCCATACGCATAGCAGTAAACATATATCTTACATACTAAACAGGTCATTAGCATCGTATCTTAATAAGTAAAGATGAAGGCGCAAGCAGATAAATCACAAAGTATAACTTACATACCTAACCAAATCAGCACAATTAATCAGGTGACAATTATAATTTAAATAAATAGGCACAGTAGGCACATAATTAAAAATATGACATCAGTGAAAAAGCAGTGCAGCCAAGCGATGCATAATATACACAAGTAACAATCCAGTTCATTAATAATCGTTGTCAAAATCAGTTAACGTACGCAAGCACGTCGCTTCACAAGTAATTTCATTGAACATGTAATTAGCACAAAGTATGAATCACGTAATCGCGAGCAGCAAATTACGTCTAAAGTACGTACCTAAGTGGAAATATGTTACCTGAAAAATAAACTCAATTAATAATTACCTTTTTAGTTTATTACTTTCTTCTTCGAAATGACATTTTTCCTGAAATTTTCTCGATAGCAAGTCGTCTTAACGTCAGACACGCACAGAATTTACCTGAAGTTCTTAAATATTTTATAGAACCGTATCCTGAAAAATACTGAATGTTAATAACAGAATTCATCAAGTCAATATAGCTTTATACTGAATTTAGTCGGAGAAATTAGACTGTGTATTTATTTACGGCTGTCAGTGCATTCGCACTGAGCGCTCGATCAGCTGTAGGCGCGTGACGTAGGAAGTGATTGTTTGCGGTCAACGACTGCCTTGTGCGGCGCGCAGACTTGACTGTTGCTTTGAGTATATGCCGCCGCCAAAACACAGCGCGGTATCCTTGTACTCTCCGTGTGTTTACATACAACTGTTAGTTTCTCAAAAGTATGTCATTCTATAAAAATTTTTCAAAAGTATATCATTCCACAAAAATTTTAACGTTAGATATATGATGTATTCCCTTAGAGCGTCGTGATTTAAGAGTTTCTACTTCGACAGTGTTATCATGAATAATTTTGCGAATTCTATATGGACCGTTATAAAGCAGAAAAAATTTCCGACACAAGCCTTTTCCTTTGTGAGACAATCGATGAGACTTAATTAACACCTTTTGACCAACTGACAAGATTTTTAAATGACCAGGACGCTTAGCTGATTTCTCTCTTCTAGCAGCAGCAGATGCAATATTTTGCAAAGCCAGGTTCACAACTTCAGAATGCCGCAGTTTCCGTGTAGGCGGAAAAGGAACGATTTCAGAAATGCGATTTGTCGGTGCTTTGTTTTTTAATATCAGTATAGGTGGTAAAGAAGTTGAGTCGTTAGGAAGTTCATTCAGAATGTTTTGAAAAATATGAAGATACTGATCCCAAGTTCCGTGATTCTGATGACAATAAAGACGACACAATTTATTGATTTCCTTCATCCATCTCTCTGAAGCGTTAGATTGAGGGTGAAAAAGTGAAATGAAAATTGGTTTAATTTTACGACGCCGTAGAGTACGAAGCCAAATTTTAGAACGAAACTGTGATCCATTATCTGATATAACCTTATCAACATGACCCACTTCTTTAAGAAAATGTTTGATGAAAGCGTTAGATACTGAACGAGCTGTTGCTTTGCGTAACGGTGTAAAACACACATATTTTGATGTCAACTCCACTGCTACGAAAATGTACGCAAAACCATTAGTAGATCGAACCACTGGACCGAACAAATCGACTGCAGCCATGTCCTTTAATTTTGCTGGAATGATAGGAAACAACGGTGCTCTGTGAGAAACTGTCGGCGGCTTAGCCTTTTGACATAATTTGCATTTGGCAAGAACAAATCGAATACGTTTTTCCATATTATTGAAGTAGCAATTTTCTCGTAATTTATGAAAGCATTTTCTGGGACCAAAGTGTGCATAACTGTCATGCGTATACCAAATCAGCTTATTAACCCACTCATCAGGAATACAAACTAACCAAACAGAGTTGTCGACCGATTTTCGTTTAAAAAGAATGTCATTGCGAACTAAATAATGCTGTCTAATCGCTACGCTTTCCTTTCTCTTCCACTTCTCCTTAATGTCTTTCCAGATTGGATCCTTATTTTGCTCCTTAGCAATGTCCTGGAGCGAAGACGAAATAAAGTTCTCAAACGCAACACCTTGAATATACATCAAACAATAATTGTTTTCCTTGCAGTCCTCTTCAGCACTTTGTTTCAAACCCATAGGTGCACGTGATAAAGCATCAGCAACAATATTTGAAGAATCCTGTATGTAAACAATACTAAAGTCAAATTCCTGTAAGTACAACGCCCATCGTGACAATCTGCCATGAGTTAATTTTGTCGACATAAGAAACTCAAGAGCTCGATGATCGGTGTAAACCTTAGTATGTCTGCCAAACAAAAATGTGCGAAATTTTGTAAAAGCCCAAACAACAGCCAAAGCTTCAAGTTCCGTAATCGAATAATTCTTTTCTGATTTAGAGAGAACACGACTTCCAAATGCAATAGTCTTTTGTACTACAACGCCGTTTTCTTCTATCTCTTGAAATAAATGTGCACCTAGTCCTTTGTATGATGAGTCCGTCACCAAACAAAAATCTTTAGATAAATTCGGGTGTGAAAGAAGTGGAACACCAACTAAAGCATCACGGAGTTGTTCAAATTCTGACTGAGCTTCCTCATCCCAACACCAATTAGATTTCTTTCCAGATAGTTCACATAAACGAGGTGTGGCCAAATCGTCCAATCTAACAAAGCGTCTAAGAAAATTACAGACACCAAGAAAACTACGAACATCACGTTTTGTGGTAGGAACAGCATAGTTACGAATAGCGTCTAATTTCTCTGGATCAGGAAGAATACCTTCTGTAGAAATAATGTGACCGAGAAATTTCACCTGTGAACGACCAAATTCAGATTTCTCCAAGTTCACAGTAATGCCAACTCTTGCAAAGATACGTAACAATGAATCCAAAATTTTGTTGTGCTCACTCGAAGAATGTTTAGCAATAAGAATGTCGTCAACATATGAAGTAATATTGTCACGAAGATAAACAGGTAAAATTTCGTTTAAACTACGAATGAATGCTGCTGAAGATACCGTAAGTCCAAACGGTAATTTCCGAAACTGGTAACAGTTACCAAAGGCTAAAAAGGCAGTGTATTTTCTACAGTCAGGGTGGAGTTCTATTTGCCAAAAACTTGCGCGCATATCAATCGTGGATAAGACTTTAATTCCATGGAAATGTTGAAGAAGTTCATCTAAATTTTGTGGACGGTCAGTTTCAGGAATGATGATATTATTTATCTGTCTGGATTCCAGAGCCAAACGAATTGATCCATTCTTTTTAAGAACAACGTGTAATGGGCTAGTATAAGGACTGACTGCAGGCTCAATAATGCCCTGATCTAACATGTACTGAAGTTCATTCTTAACCTTGTCTCTGTAAGCCAAAGGAATAGCGTACGTTTTCCCGCGAAATGGTGTGTGTTCTTTTACTTTAAATAAATATTGTAAGCCTTGTATAGTTCCTGTGTGATGACTAAATACTGTAGCATGTGAAGTCAAAATGTGGTGCAGCTCTTCTCTTGCAACGTCATCTGGCACTTCAGCTTTCTTAACCTTTTCATTAATTAATTCTTCGCTATTAATTATATCATCCATCGCGTCTCTGTATCTATTGTCATTGTCATGAATAAACACATTGTCATCATAATGCTCAACGAAAACATCAGAAGTAAGAAACCTTAAACATTTTGTATCTGACTCAGATCTTGTTAAACACTCGAAAAATTTCAAACTTTTCGGCATTCCGGCAATAGTCAAATTCACACTTCCTTCTTTAAAGTTCAAAATTGCCTTATGTGCGTTAAGAAACTCCATACCTAATATAATTTGTGTACTGAGTAATGGAACAATAATAAAATTAGCAGAAAATTCGTATCCTTGACAATTGAAATTTAGGTTGGTCTGTTGTTTAACTTCTACACCTTTTCCAGAAATCGCTCCTCGAATTGTAGTTTTAGAAATAGGTAACACAGGACAGGCAATAGTCCTTTCACATATACGAAAAACTGATTCACTAATGACGTTCAATGGGCTCCCAGAATCTAAAACTGCAGTGAACTTATTCTTACCCACACATACTTCAATAACAGGATGTAAAAATGCGTCTACATTATTTTCCTTTTCGTCTAACAAAATGTCTCTCATGTCTTCCAGGCGTACGTAGTGTAAAGCCGTAGTGTCATTACTCTCTGAACCGTCTATATTGCTGCCAGAAGCCGAAGCTGCTAGTCATTGTCGATTGTTTGCGTCACGTCTTTGATTATTCGCGTCATTTCGCGGATCCATTTCTACGATTTGCACTTGTCTCTCTGAAGTTCTGTCACGTGGAGGATGCCAATTAGGTCCCTCCTGTCTGTTAGATACAAATTCTTGGTTGTGTCTGTTATTAAAATTTCTGTTTTCCTGTCTGTCTGCATAACTACTTCTTGTGTAATTTCGACTGTCACTTCTGAAATTATTGTTGTATCTACTACCCTGATTATTTCTGTAGTAAGAATTTCTATTACTGTTTGAATAATTTCTGTCTTGATGATACCGATTACTGTTTCCATATGATTGATCATTCCGGTACGAATTACCGGTACTATAATTGTCTGTGTCATTTCTGTTAGAACGTCTGTTATTGTCATAAGGCTGGTATCTATTGTCCTGTCTGTTACGTCTGTCATTGTCAAAATTACCCATATAACGCCCGTTCCGATCACTATCCCTTTTCTCTGAAAATCTATTGTAATTACTGTTACTGAAAAAGTTACAAGAAGTCCCGTCGTCGTTGTCATACTCAAGTTCTTGCAACAAAGTCTTAAAGGTCTCGATGTCGTCTTTACATCTTCCAGCTAAAGCAATTTGTCTTATGGATTCTGGCAGCTTAGTTAAACAAATGCGAATTAATTCAGTCGGGCTATAAGGGTTGGAAAGGAACTGATTCTTTCGAATCATGTCTTCAAAATATTCTGCTGGCGTGCGGAACTCAGACTGTTTGAAATTACGCTGCATAATAAGACTGTGTTTGACTCTGTCTTGCGTGTTTTCGGACCAATATGCCGATAGAAATGCATGATAAAAATCATTTAGGCTATTACAATCTCTAATGAGTGCGCGCATCCGCGTCGCCGGTTCGTTTTCTAAATATCCACACATAAATTCCAGTTTGTGACTTAGTGGCCAATTTGGTGGGAGTGCGTACATAAATTGATCTAACCATGAACATGGATGTATGTCATTCTTAGAATTACGGAAGATCTTAAATTTCCGAACAGTCAAAAAGTGTTTATAGTCAAAGTTTTCGCCTCGTGGCGACAAAGACCTACCGCGTCTGTTCCAGTCCGAATGTCGATTATTGTCTAGTTCGCGCGCCTGGCGCTCTCTTGTTGCATCCCGTAAATGAAATAAATTACTTTCTTCAAAGCCCTCTGCTACCTGTGATTCTAAATTTCTTCTGCTATATTTTCCTACGATTTCGCCTTCAATTTGCTTGACTTGCTTTCGTAATGCCTCAACTTCCCTTTTAACGCGTTCATTAAATTTTCCCTGATTTTCAACATGCTTATTTATGTTCTGGTACTCTTCGGTTTCTGAAAATGGCAATGGAGCTGTGTCATCTGAATCTCTGTCCCCATTTAAACTAAGATTTGTCAATTTATCTCAAATCTCCTCCACTCTTTCCGATAAGTCACCACTTTGTTCTTTCTGTTTATTTACGTCTTCCGTAAGTGTCCCGACTTATTGCATTGTTTTCCACTTCATTATCCATCATACTGTTTTCCTCTGTTGGCGAGTTCGCCATGTTAACAATTTCGTCATTCTCACTATTCATCATTTTTGCCTTTTTCATCGATCGCGTAATCATTTACAAAACATACAACCTCTGGTTCTTTCAGTTTATCCAGGTCCCATCTCCTTAAATTCCCACCTTTTTGCAGTTTCTTCAGTTTTAATCTACAGCTCATAACCAATAGATTGTGGTCAGAGTCCACATCTGCCCCTGGAAATGTCTTACAATTTAAAGCCTGGTTCCTAAATCTCTGTCTTACCATTATATAATCTATCTGATACCTTTTAGTATCTCCAGGGTTCTTCCATGTATACAACCTTCTATCATGATTCTTAAACCAAGTGTTAGCTATGATTAAGCTGTGCTCTGTGCAAAATTCTACCAGGCGGCTTCCTCTTTCATTTCTTAGCCCCAATCCATATTCACCTACTACGTTTACTTCTCTCCCTTTTCCTACACTCGAATTCCAGTCACCCATGACTATTAAATTTTCGTCTCCCTTCACTATCTGAATAATTTCTTTTATTTCATCATACATTTCTTCAATTTCTTCGTCATCTGCAGAGCTAGTTGGCATATAAAGTTGTACTACTGTTGTAGGTGTGGGCTTCGTTTCAATCTTGGTTACAATAATGCGTTCACTATGCTGTTTGTAGTAGCTTACCCGCATTCCTATTTTCCTATTCATTATTAAACATACTCCTGCATTACCCCTATTTGACTTTGTGTTTATAACCCTGTAGTCACCTGACCAGAAGTCTTGTTCCTCCTGCCACCGAACTTCACTAATTTCCACTATATCTAACTTTAACCTATCCATTTCCCTTTTTAAATTTTCTAACCTACCTATTAAGGGATCTGACATTCCACGCTCCGATCCGTTCACATTCACATTGACCAAAAAAAAAAAATATCATCCAACATAAATATTAGTAGCACTCAGGAACTGAAATTGTTACCTAAATTTTTATTGTTTTCATCAAAATATCGTTTACTTAAAGATTAAAATACAAGTGTTTAGTTAGCTCTCTTCACTGAATTCTGCACAAAAATTACTAACGTGTCACGAAGTAATTTCTGAAGAAGAACAGAAAATACTGTGTCTTGTTGTCTTCAGTCCAAAGGCTGGTTTGATGCTGCTCTCCATGCTACTCTATCCTGTGCAAGCCTCTTCTTCTCTGAGTATTTACTGCAACCTACATACTTCTCACCTGCTTCCTGTATTCATCTCTTGGTCCCCCTCTACCATTTTTACCCCCCCCCACCAATATTCTCTTCAGTGCTAAATTGGTGATCCCTTGGTGCCTCATAATGTATCCTACCAACCATCCCGCCATTTAGTGAGGTTTTACCACAAAGTTCTATTAGCCCCAGTTCTATTCAATACCTCCTCATTGGTTATATCATCTACCCATCAGATCTTCAGTATTCTTCTGTAGCACCAAATTTCAAAAGCTGTAAAATATTGTTTGTTCCTTGCTACTGTACTGTTATCTTGAAGCTGTGAGAAAGGACATGTGCTCCAAGGCGCGGAAGCAGTGACGATGCTGAGGGCAGACGAAACTAGGAGAGATATTGTTATATGAAGTAAACCGTAAGGGGAGAGCCTTGCGAAAATTCAGACGCCCACAGACGCGGTCCCAGGGCTCTAGTTACTCTTCAAGGAATTAACATGTAACTTCATATATCATCTAGACGCTGTGGTAGGTTGCCACCATAGAACTTTGTAACTAACAGGCACGTATTAGAGTATCAAGCCAACTCGATTCCAGCCCTGAGAACACCAACATCAGTTGGCTCACAAGGGTTAGAAAGAGAGCAAAAACGCCAAAAGCTGTTGACCCAGCAGTCCCTAATCCGGGGAGCCTGAGAGGCGTGGCTAAATGACGTATAACAGAAAAGATGCAAGCCCTACTTGGCAGAGCACTTACGTTTAGCTTTCAGCTGAACAATATGCATGGGGGCTAAATTAAAATTAAATATGAATGCAAATATTTTTAGTAGCTGTATGTCCGATTACGCAAGTCTCGTAAACGGCTGGCCCTGACAACTAATTGTTACGCTATCTGACTGCATAGAATGACAACAAAGAATGTAAGAAAATTTCTGTTAACACAATTAACTAATTAAGTCCCCAGCAACTATAAAATCTACGAATCCAACAAAGCACAAGTGTAGCTGTTCTGTATGTGGTAGTATGACTCAACGCACATCTGGCACGGTTCTTCTTCAACAAGACAAGAATTTTTAAATATCATTTATACTGACGTGATAAAAGAAAATTAGAAATACTAGAATTGTGCAAGAAACCCAGAATTACACTCTAATACAAGAACACAAGCCAGATGCTTTGTTGACTGAACCTGTAATGACACATTATTCAGGACACACAAATAAATAGACAACATAATATTTATTACCTTCATATATATTGACGAAAAGCACTCTGACCATTACAATATCTCCATTGGAATAACATCTGCTATCTCTCCCATCACATAGCTGCATAAAACATCGAACAAACACTCACTACTACCCCATCTCATTCCAACTTCAGCTACAACCAGTGTCCACCACAACTTCTCTGCAAGAACTGCCTGTCGCTGCGTCTCAATAATCACTGCCAGTGGAGGCGGCGGAACAATACTCTCTGGCGCGATTTTTGGCGCTGTGGCTCAGTGTAGCCACCTTTCATATGCCCTTCCTCCACGGGCTAGAATTTGATGGTATTTTTGCCAGCATTGGTGGTGAAAATACCACCAAATTCGTCCAAAAAAATACAGACAAAAATAAAAGATAATATTAATACGTAAATATCATATAACTAGATAAAATTTTGGCTTTGCACTGACCTTTCAATAGCCTAATATACAAAATACACTAAGCAATACAAATTCTTTCATACATGTGACTTTACATAATAGTTTACACAAGTATTATGTGGTTAAACAGTTCAATCAATAGCGTCAGCAATGACGAATATGTACAGGTAAGAGTCTCATAACTTTTCACAAACAGTAATACACAAAAAATCAGTTTATACAAATATTCACATAAAATATTTACACAACAAGTGGTTGACAGCTCCAGCAGTAGCACCCAGCAATGTTGAGTAGGTGCAGACTCCAACAGGTGACATCATTTCAGTAGAAGCAGTCCATCAGTGGAACCCAGCATTGTGGAATAGGTGCAGACTCAAACAGGTGACATCATTTCAGTAGAAGCAGTCCCTCAGTGGCACCCAGCATTGTGGAACAGGTGCAGACTCCAACAGGTGACATCATTTCAGTAGAAGCAGTCCATCAGTGGCACCCAGCAATGTTGAAGAGGTACAGACAGCAAGAAGTAACATCATTTCAGTAGAAGCAGTTCCATTTGTGGTACCCAGCAATGTTGAAGAGGTACACACCGCAACAAGTCACATTTCTCAGTAGAAGCAGTTCATCAATGGCACCCAGCATTGTTGAGTAGGTGCAGACAGCAAGAAGTAACATCATTTCAGTAGAAGCAGTTCCATTTGTGGTACCCAGCAATGTTGAAGAGGTACACACAGCAACAAGTCACATTTCTCAGTAGAAGCAGTTCATTAATAGCACCCAGCAATGTTGAGTAGGTGCAGACTCCAACAGGTGACATCATTTCAGTAGAAGCAGTCCATCAGTGGAACCCAGCATTGTGGAATAGGTGCAGACTCCAACAGGTGACATCATTTCAGTAGAAGCAGTCCATCAGTGGCACCCAGCAATGTTGAAGAGGTACAGACAGCAAGAAGTAACATCATTTCAGTAGAAGCAGTTCCATTTGTGGTACCCAGCAATGTTGAAGAGGTACACACCGCAACAAGTCACATTTCTCAGTAGAAGCAGTTCATCAATGGCACCCAGCATTGTTGAGTAGGTGCAGACAGCAAGAAGTAACATCATTTCAGTAGAAGCAGTTCCATTTGTGGTACCCAGCAATGTTGAAGAGGTACACACAGCAACAAGTCACATTTCTCAGTAGAAGCAGTTCATTAATGGCACCCAGCAATGTTGAGTAGGTGCAAACAGCAACAGGTGACATCATCTCAGTAGAATCAGTCCATCAGTGGCACCCAGTAATGTTGAACAGGTGCAGACACCAACAAGTGACATCATCTCAGTAGAAGCAGTCCATCAGTGGCACCCAACAATGTTGAACAGGTGCTACAGCAACAAGTGACATTATTTCAATAGATGCAGTCATCAGTGGCACCCAGCAATGTTGAGCAGGTTCAGACATCAGTCCATAATATTCACTATCACTAATCACACTGTTGATCAGAGTTTATCAGCAGAAATGAAACATGTCCTAGTGGCACCAATCACGTAGAAAAAGTGCAAGTAACAGTCCATAATATTCACTATCACTAATTAGACAGTTCATCAGCAGAAATTAAACATTTCTAAGTGTCACACATCAATCTGAACAGGTGCAGGTGTGAACAACAGTTTGAATGCACACACAATTGCTTTTACAAAATTATTATCAATGCTCTTACACTAAACATACAAATCATAACAAACACACAAATGATGTCAGATAATTGTCATATTAACTATTACAAGTACACAAACATCAGTAACCTATAATATTTATGGGTGTCAGTGCAAGCCACTACAAACAAATAAAATAATATTTAGGAGATAGGTGGGTAGGATTAGGAAAGGAAAACACACAAAACACACTCACTCATCTTTCATCCACATTAAGTACTACTGTGTAATTGAACAGTGTTAACTGTGTACATGCACTTCTGTCAAAATTTCATGTTCATCATGTGTATCAAGTAATAGTGGCAGCAATGTATAACAGTCAATAATAGTTAAGTCAACGTCATAGTCATCATGTCAAGACCAATGTTTGCCGAGCCAGATCAAAATGTACGGTTGCTGAACAACTATCAGTGTGCCAAGATATGCAACTTCCTCTCTCCAAAAAAAAGTACATACTGCTTAGTGATTTAACAAAGTGTGTGTAAACAATCTTCCTTCCATTTTAGTGTTCTAGTCTGCTATCTTCATCCTCCTTGTTTCATATAGACCAACAAAAAAAATATGCACCTCACTTACTTTACCTCTTATACACCAAAACTCCAATCAACTTCATATAATCTCAATACCTCAATAAAACCTCTTCAATACGTCGATACATATAAACCTTATTGCCAGTATCATTTCACTTCCATAACAACTCTTTCCTCTAGTCAGTCTCCTCGAATAAGTACAGATAAAATCCTAATGCAAACCTCCTTATCCCATACAATCCGAAGACACACTGTCAACACACAACCTCTGTGTAATCCATCTGACCAAAATCTTCTACTCATTATGAATTATAAACAAAGAATGCATACATGACCTCTAACAGACTTAGTTCGAATAACTCTCAGTAATTAAGTACGATTATGGAGTGTGAATGATCCTAATTTTTCACAGTGTGGACACCACTTCAAGAATTATGGCAAACAGAAGCAAACATGTGGAGTATTTCTTGTGTCAAGTGTCACTTCCTATTTCAATTGCTCACGAAAAATGCAGTGTAATAACTGTGTATGTCATGTCGTTAGCTTCCTTCCTATTGGCATACATTTATACAGCTTTCATAAAACCTCCAGCTCATGTGACTTCTATGAAGTTTCTTGTACTAATGTCGTTCGTCGAATTATAGCAGTTCATTTTCTTATCTTAAAAATATAAGGCACTGAGCGTAAGCAAGGCAAGCAATAGCGAGTAAATATACCAGTAGTGAACAGAATGTCAACAAGTGGATGCAGCACAATTCTTACAACGAGGCTCTGCCAAGCGAACAATCTGTAACTAGTACCATAGTGTAACCTAAACTCTATGTTTGTACACTGTACATCAGCATTGCTATATACCAAGTTAAAGTATAGTTATGACAACAAGCAGAAATGTGTAAATGTGCAATCCATACGCATAGCAGTAAACATATATCTTACATACTAAACAGGTCATTAGCATCGTATCTTAATAAGTAAAGATGAAGGCGCAAGCAGATAAATCACAAAGTATAACTTACATACCTAACCAAATCAGCACAATTAATCAGGTGACAATTATAATTTAAATAAATAGGCACAGTAGGCACATAATTAAAAATATGACATCAGTGAAAAAGCAGTGCAGCCAAGCGATGCATAATATACACAAGTAACAATCCAGTTCATTAATAATCGTTGTCAAAATCAGTTAACGTACGCAAGCACGTCGCTTCACAAGTAATTTCATTGAACATGTAATTAGCACAAAGTATGAATCACGTAATCGCGAGCAGCAAATTACGTCTAAAGTACGTACCTAAGTGGAAATATGTTACCTGAAAAATAAACTCAATTAATAATTACCTTTTTAGTTTATTACTTTCTTCTTCGAAATGACATTTTTCCTGAAATTTTCTCGATAGCAAGTCGTCTTAACGTCAGACACGCACAGAATTTACCTGAAGTTCTTAAATATTTTATAGAACCGTATCCTGAAAAATACTGAATGTTAATAACAGAATTCATCAAGTCAATATAGCTTTATACTGAATTTAGTCGGAGAAATTAGACTGTGTATTTATTTACGGCTGTCAGTGCATTCGCACTGAGCGCTCGATCAGCTGTAGGCGCGTGACGTAGGAAGTGATTGTTTGCGGTCAACGACTGCCTTGTGCGGCGCGCAGACTTGACTGTTGCTTTGAGTATATGCCGCCGCCAAAACACAGCGCGGTATCCTTGTACTCTCCGTGTGTTTACATACAACTGTTAGTTTCTCAAAAGTATGTCATTCTATAAAAATTTTTCAAAAGTATATCATTCCACAAAAATTTTAACGTTAGATATATGATGTATTCCCTTAGAGCGTCGTGATTTAAGAGTTTCTACTTCGACAGTGTTATCATGAATAATTTTGCGAATTCTATATGGACCGTTATAAAGCAGAAAAAATTTCCGACACAAGCCTTTTCCTTTGTGAGACAATCGATGAGACTTAATTAACACCTTTTGACCAACTGACAAGATTTTTAAATGACCAGGACGCTTAGCTGATTTCTCTCTTCTAGCAGCAGCAGATGCAATATTTTGCAAAGCCAGGTTCACAACTTCAGAATGCCGCAGTTTCCGTGTAGGCGGAAAAGGAACGATTTCAGAAATGCGATTTGTCGGTGCTTTGTTTTTTAATATCAGTATAGGTGGTAAAGAAGTTGAGTCGTTAGGAAGTTCATTCAGAATGTTTTGAAAAATATGAAGATACTGATCCCAAGTTCCGTGATTCTGATGACAATAAAGACGACACAATTTATTGATTTCCTTCATCCATCTCTCTGAAGCGTTAGATTGAGGGTGAAAAAGTGAAATGAAAATTGGTTTAATTTTACGACGCCGTAGAGTACGAAGCCAAATTTTAGAACGAAACTGTGATCCATTATCTGATATAACCTTATCAACATGACCCACTTCTTTAAGAAAATGTTTGATGAAAGCGTTAGATACTGAACGAGCTGTTGCTTTGCGTAACGGTGTAAAACACACATATTTTGATGTCAACTCCACTGCTACGAAAATGTACGCAAAACCATTAGTAGATCGAACCACTGGACCGAACAAATCGACTGCAGCCATGTCCTTTAATTTTGCTGGAATGATAGGAAACAACGGTGCTCTGTGAGAAACTGTCGGCGGCTTAGCCTTTTGACATAATTTGCATTTGGCAAGAACAAATCGAATACGTTTTTCCATATTATTGAAGTAGCAATTTTCTCGTAATTTATGAAAGCATTTTCTGGGACCAAAGTGTGCATAACTGTCATGCGTATACCAAATCAGCTTATTAACCCACTCATCAGGAATACAAACTAACCAAACAGAGTTGTCGACCGATTTTCGTTTAAAAAGAATGTCATTGCGAACTAAATAATGCTGTCTAATCGCTACGCTTTCCTTTCTCTTCCACTTCTCCTTAATGTCTTTCCAGATTGGATCCTTATTTTGCTCCTTAGCAATGTCCTGGAGCGAAGACGAAATAAAGTTCTCAAACGCAACACCTTGAATATACATCAAACAATAATTGTTTTCCTTGCAGTCCTCTTCAGCACTTTGTTTCAAACCCATAGGTGCACGTGATAAAGCATCAGCAACAATATTTGAAGAATCCTGTATGTAAACAATACTAAAGTCAAATTCCTGTAAGTACAACGCCCATCGTGACAATCTGCCATGAGTTAATTTTGTCGACATAAGAAACTCAAGAGCTCGATGATCGGTGTAAACCTTAGTATGTCTGCCAAACAAAAATGTGCGAAATTTTGTAAAAGCCCAAACAACAGCCAAAGCTTCAAGTTCCGTAATCGAATAATTCTTTTCTGATTTAGAGAGAACACGACTTCCAAATGCAATAGTCTTTTGTACTACAACGCCGTTTTCTTCTATCTCTTGAAATAAATGTGCACCTAGTCCTTTGTATGATGAGTCCGTCACCAAACAAAAATCTTTAGATAAATTCGGGTGTGAAAGAAGTGGAACACCAACTAAAGCATCACGGAGTTGTTCAAATTCTGACTGAGCTTCCTCATCCCAACACCAATTAGATTTCTTTCCAGATAGTTCACATAAACGAGGTGTGGCCAAATCGTCCAATCTAACAAAGCGTCTAAGAAAATTACAGACACCAAGAAAACTACGAACATCACGTTTTGTGGTAGGAACAGCATAGTTACGAATAGCGTCTAATTTCTCTGGATCAGGAAGAATACCTTCTGTAGAAATAATGTGACCGAGAAATTTCACCTGTGAACGACCAAATTCAGATTTCTCCAAGTTCACAGTAATGCCAACTCTTGCAAAGATACGTAACAATGAATCCAAAATTTTGTTGTGCTCACTCGAAGAATGTTTAGCAATAAGAATGTCGTCAACATATGAAGTAATATTGTCACGAAGATAAACAGGTAAAATTTCGTTTAAACTACGAATGAATGCTGCTGAAGATACCGTAAGTCCAAACGGTAATTTCCGAAACTGGTAACAGTTACCAAAGGCTAAAAAGGCAGTGTATTTTCTACAGTCAGGGTGGAGTTCTATTTGCCAAAAACTTGCGCGCATATCAATCGTGGATAAGACTTTAATTCCATGGAAATGTTGAAGAAGTTCATCTAAATTTTGTGGACGGTCAGTTTCAGGAATGATGATATTATTTATCTGTCTGGATTCCAGAGCCAAACGAATTGATCCATTCTTTTTAAGAACAACGTGTAATGGGCTAGTATAAGGACTGACTGCAGGCTCAATAATGCCCTGATCTAACATGTACTGAAGTTCATTCTTAACCTTGTCTCTGTAAGCCAAAGGAATAGCGTACGTTTTCCCGCGAAATGGTGTGTGTTCTTTTACTTTAAATAAATATTGTAAGCCTTGTATAGTTCCTGTGTGATGACTAAATACTGTAGCATGTGAAGTCAAAATGTGGTGCAGCTCTTCTCTTGCAACGTCATCTGGCACTTCAGCTTTCTTAACCTTTTCATTAATTAATTCTTCGCTATTAATTATATCATCCATCGCGTCTCTGTATCTATTGTCATTGTCATGAATAAACACATTGTCATCATAATGCTCAACGAAAACATCAGAAGTAAGAAACCTTAAACATTTTGTATCTGACTCAGATCTTGTTAAACACTCGAAAAATTTCAAACTTTTCGGCATTCCGGCAATAGTCAAATTCACACTTCCTTCTTTAAAGTTCAAAATTGCCTTATGTGCGTTAAGAAACTCCATACCTAATATAATTTGTGTACTGAGTAATGGAACAATAATAAAATTAGCAGAAAATTCGTATCCTTGACAATTGAAATTTAGGTTGGTCTGTTGTTTAACTTCTACACCTTTTCCAGAAATCGCTCCTCGAATTGTAGTTTTAGAAATAGGTAACACAGGACAGGCAATAGTCCTTTCACATATACGAAAAACTGATTCACTAATGACGTTCAATGGGCTCCCAGAATCTAAAACTGCAGTGAACTTATTCTTACCCACACATACTTCAATAACAGGATGTAAAAATGCGTCTACATTATTTTCCTTTTCGTCTAACAAAATGTCTCTCATGTCTTCCAGGCGTACGTAGTGTAAAGCCGTAGTGTCATTACTCTCTGAACCGTCTATATTGCTGCCAGAAGCCGAAGCTGCTAGTCATTGTCGATTGTTTGCGTCACGTCTTTGATTATTCGCGTCATTTCGCGGATCCATTTCTACGATTTGCACTTGTCTCTCTGAAGTTCTGTCACGTGGAGGATGCCAATTAGGTCCCTCCTGTCTGTTAGATACAAATTCTTGGTTGTGTCTGTTATTAAAATTTCTGTTTTCCTGTCTGTCTGCATAACTACTTCTTGTGTAATTTCGACTGTCACTTCTGAAATTATTGTTGTATCTACTACCCTGATTATTTCTGTAGTAAGAATTTCTATTACTGTTTGAATAATTTCTGTCTTGATGATACCGATTACTGTTTCCATATGATTGATCATTCCGGTACGAATTACCGGTACTATAATTGTCTGTGTCATTTCTGTTAGAACGTCTGTTATTGTCATAAGGCTGGTATCTATTGTCCTGTCTGTTACGTCTGTCATTGTCAAAATTACCCATATAACGCCCGTTCCGATCACTATCCCTTTTCTCTGAAAATCTATTGTAATTACTGTTACTGAAAAAGTTACAAGAAGTCCCGTCGTCGTTGTCATACTCAAGTTCTTGCAACAAAGTCTTAAAGGTCTCGATGTCGTCTTTACATCTTCCAGCTAAAGCAATTTGTCTTATGGATTCTGGCAGCTTAGTTAAACAAATGCGAATTAATTCAGTCGGGCTATAAGGGTTGGAAAGGAACTGATTCTTTCGAATCATGTCTTCAAAATATTCTGCTGGCGTGCGGAACTCAGACTGTTTGAAATTACGCTGCATAATAAGACTGTGTTTGACTCTGTCTTGCGTGTTTTCGGACCAATATGCCGATAGAAATGCATGATAAAAATCATTTAGGCTATTACAATCTCTAATGAGTGCGCGCATCCGCGTCGCCGGTTCGTTTTCTAAATATCCACACATAAATTCCAGTTTGTGACTTAGTGGCCAATTTGGTGGGAGTGCGTACATAAATTGATCTAACCATGAACATGGATGTATGTCATTCTTAGAATTACGGAAGATCTTAAATTTCCGAACAGTCAAAAAGTGTTTATAGTCAAAGTTTTCGCCTCGTGGCGACAAAGACCTACCGCGTCTGTTCCAGTCCGAATGTCGATTATTGTCTAGTTCGCGCGCCTGGCGCTCTCTTGTTGCATCCCGTAAATGAAATAAATTACTTTCTTCAAAGCCCTCTGCTACCTGTGATTCTAAATTTCTTCTGCTATATTTTCCTACGATTTCGCCTTCAATTTGCTTGACTTGCTTTCGTAATGCCTCAACTTCCCTTTTAACGCGTTCATTAAATTTTCCCTGATTTTCAACATGCTTATTTATGTTCTGGTACTCTTCGGTTTCTGAAAATGGCAATGGAGCTGTGTCATCTGAATCTCTGTCCCCATTTAAACTAAGATTTGTCAATTTATCTCAAATCTCCTCCACTCTTTCCGATAAGTCACCACTTTGTTCTTTCTGTTTATTTACGTCTTCCGTAAGTGTCCCGACTTATTGCATTGTTTTCCACTTCATTATCCATCATACTGTTTTCCTCTGTTGGCGAGTTCGCCATGTTAACAATTTCGTCATTCTCACTATTCATCATTTTTGCCTTTTTCATCGATCGCGTAATCATTTACAAAACATACAACCTCTGGTTCTTTCAGTTTATCCAGGTCCCATCTCCTTAAATTCCCACCTTTTTGCAGTTTCTTCAGTTTTAATCTACAGCTCATAACCAATAGATTGTGGTCAGAGTCCACATCTGCCCCTGGAAATGTCTTACAATTTAAAGCCTGGTTCCTAAATCTCTGTCTTACCATTATATAATCTATCTGATACCTTTTAGTATCTCCAGGGTTCTTCCATGTATACAACCTTCTATCATGATTCTTAAACCAAGTGTTAGCTATGATTAAGCTGTGCTCTGTGCAAAATTCTACCAGGCGGCTTCCTCTTTCATTTCTTAGCCCCAATCCATATTCACCTACTACGTTTACTTCTCTCCCTTTTCCTACACTCGAATTCCAGTCACCCATGACTATTAAATTTTCGTCTCCCTTCACTATCTGAATAATTTCTTTTATTTCATCATACATTTCTTCAATTTCTTCGTCATCTGCAGAGCTAGTTGGCATATAAAGTTGTACTACTGTTGTAGGTGTGGGCTTCGTTTCAATCTTGGTTACAATAATGCGTTCACTATGCTGTTTGTAGTAGCTTACCCGCATTCCTATTTTCCTATTCATTATTAAACATACTCCTGCATTACCCCTATTTGACTTTGTGTTTATAACCCTGTAGTCACCTGACCAGAAGTCTTGTTCCTCCTGCCACCGAACTTCACTAATTTCCACTATATCTAACTTTAACCTATCCATTTCCCTTTTTAAATTTTCTAACCTACCTATTAAGGGATCTGACATTCCACGCTCCGATCCGTTCACATTCACATTGACCAAAAAAAAAAAAATATCATCCAACATAAATATTAGTAGCACTCAGGAACTGAAATTGTTACCTAAATTTTTATTGTTTTCATCAAAATATCGTTTACTTAAAGATTAAAATACAAGTGTTTAGTTAGCTCTCTTCACTGAATTCTGCACAAAAATTACTAACGTGTCACGAAGTAATTTCTGAAGAAGAACAGAAAATACTGTGTCTTGTTGTCTTCAGTCCAAAGGCTGGTTTGATGCTGCTCTCCATGCTACTCTATCCTGTGCAAGCCTCTTCTTCTCTGAGTATTTACTGCAACCTACATACTTCTCACCTGCTTCCTGTATTCATCTCTTGGTCCCCCTCTACCATTTTTACCCCCCCCCCCCCCCCCACCAATATTCTCTTCAGTGCTAAATTGGTGATCCCTTGGTGCCTCATAATGTATCCTACCAACCATCCCGCCATTTAGTGAGGTTTTACCACAAAGTTCTATTAGCCCCAGTTCTATTCAATACCTCCTCATTGGTTATATCATCTACCCATCAGATCTTCAGTATTCTTCTGTAGCACCAAATTTCAAAAGCTGTAAAATATTGTTTGTTCCTTGCTACTGTACTGTTATCTTGAAGCTGTGAGAAAGGACATGTGCTCCAAGGCGCGGAAGCAGTGACGATGCTGAGGGCAGACGAAACTAGGAGAGATATTGTTATATGAAGTAAACCGTAAGGGGAGAGCCTTGCGAAAATTCAGACGCCCACAGACGCGGTCCCAGGGCTCTAGTTACTCTTCAAGGAATTAACATGTAACTTCATATATCATCTAGACGCTGTGGTAGGTTGCCACCATAGAACTTTGTAACTAACAGGCACGTATTAGAGTATCAAGCCAACTCGATTCCAGCCCTGAGAACACCAACATCAGTTGGCTCACAAGGGTTAGAAAGAGAGCAAAAACGCCAAAAGCTGTTGACCCAGCAGTCCCTAATCCGGGGAGCCTGAGAGGCGTGGCTAAATGACGTATAACAGAAAAGATGCAAGCCCTACTTGGCAGAGCACTTACGTTTAGCTTTCAGCTGAACAATATGCATGGGGGCTAAATTAAAATTAAATATGAATGCAAATATTTTTAGTAGCTGTATGTCCGATTACGCAAGTCTCGTAAACGGCTGGCCCTGACAACTAATTGTTACGCTATCTGACTGCATAGAATGACAACAAAGAATGTAAGAAAATTTCTGTTAACACAATTAACTAATTAAGTCCCCAGCAACTATAAAATCTACGAATCCAACAAAGCACAAGTGTAGCTGTTCTGTATGTGGTAGTATGACTCAACGCACATCTGGCACGGTTCTTCTTCAACAAGACAAGAATTTTTAAATATCATTTATACTGACGTGATAAAAGAAAATTAGAAATACTAGAATTGTGCAAGAAACCCAGAATTACACTCTAATACAAGAACACAAGCCAGATGCTTTGTTGACTGAACCTGTAATGACACATTATTCAGGACACACAAATAAATAGACAACATAATATTTATTACCTTCATATATATTGACGAAAAGCACTCTGACCATTACAATATCTCCATTGGAATAACATCTGCTATCTCTCCCATCACATAGCTGCATAAAACATCGAACAAACACTCACTACTACCCCATCTCATTCCAACTTCAGCTACAACCAGTGTCCACCACAACTTCTCGGCAAGAACTGCCTGTCGCTGCGTCTCAATAATCACTGCCAGTGGAGGCGGCGGAACAATACTCTCTGGCGCGATTTTTGGCGCTGTGGCTCAGTGTAGCCACCTTTCAAATATTGATACCAAATACAGACTTAGTTAGTGCAACTGCATTAACATCCCCGCCTTAGGAGCAGTAGAGGGGACCTAACTAAACTGTGATTGGCAGGCGCCTGCAAGAGACCTGCGGGATTGGCTGGGTGGCTTTAATTGAGAAAAACAGTGCCCCCATGCGACTCTTTAAAACCCGTAGATTCCTCATTTTGGCAGAGTTCTCAGACAGACGATCTGGGCGCCGAATCCACGTCCGTCGACTCCAGCCACGGCCCAGCTCCACGTAAGTCTGCTCTCTCACTTGGAGTGTCTCAATGAGCATTGTCACATTGAGTATGTTTTGTTTTGCAACTATGTTGTTGCCTTAAGATGCTGCTAGTGTTTGCTACTGTGGTTAGCATCCACTCCAGGGACTTCTGTACTGGCTTCTGTTGTAACAGTGTTATTTGTGCTTTTTCTAACCCTACAACTAGCCTCCAGTGTATTAGTTAGTCCTGTCTGGAATAAGCAACTATTTCAAAACCCTGTTTGTCCAAGAGGGTCTCCACAACGAGATCCCTACCAAGTCTCACCACCTGCATTTCTAGTAAATGCCTTTACCAGTGTTGGCTCAGACAGAACAAAACAATCAAATGCCTTCACTGTGAATTGTCCTGCTCTGTACCGCTCGGGAGCGCATACTGACCAGTAACCCCTTTTCTCCCTCTCCCATCTATGTCAGGACACGATAAAGCTTCTATTCTCTTTTTGCCTAAACTGGTTATAGTCCATGTTTCACTTCCATATGTGGCTACACTACAAACAAACACTTTGGGAAAGCAGCTCCTAACATTTAACTCTATATTCGATGTTAACACGTTTCTCTTCTTTAGAAACACTTTTCTTTCCATTGCCATTCTACATTTTATGTCCTCTCTACTTCGACTATCATAGTTAGTTTGTTTCCCAAATAGCAAAACCCATCAACTACTTTCAGTGTCTCATTTCCTAATATAATTCCCTCAGCATCACCTCATGTAATTTGACTACATTCCGTTGTCCTCGTATTGCTTTTGTTGGTGCTCACCTTGTATCCTCCATTCAAGACACTGTCCATTCCATTCAACAGCTCTTCCAAGTCCTTTTTTGTCTGTGACAGAATTACAATGTCATCGGGAAACCTCAAAGTTATTATTAATTCTCCCTGGACTGTAATTTCTACTCTTAATTTTTCTTTTGTTTACTTTTTTTCTTCCTAAATATACAGAATGAGACGCATCGGAGATGCGTTATAACCCTGTCTCACCCCCTTCACAACAGCTAATTCCCTTTCGTGCTCGTCGACTCTTATAACTGCCATCTGGTTTGTGTGGAAATTATAAATGGACACCTTTAGAATTTGAAAGGGATTATTCCAGTCAACGTTGTCAAAAGCTTTCTCTAAGGCTACAAATGCTATAAACCTAAATTTGCCTTTCCTTAACCTATCTTCTATGAGAAATCGTAGGGTCAGTATTGCCTCGCGTGTTCCAACGTTTCTACGGAATCCAAACCGGTCTTCCCGAAGGTCGGCTTCTACTAGTTTCTCCATTCTTCTGTAAAAGAATCGTGTTAGTATTTTGAAACCGTGACTAATTAAACTGGTAGTTCAGTAATTTTCACACCTGTCAGCTCCTGCTTTCTTTGGAATTGGAATTATTAGATTCTTCTTGAAGTCTAGAGGTATTCCGCCTGTGTCATATATCTTGCTCATCAGATGGAAGACTGACGTCATGGCTGGCTCTCCCAAGGCTATCAGTAGCTCTAACGCAATGTTTTCTATTCCCGGGGCCTTGTTTCAGTTTAGGTCTTTCAGTGCTTTATCAAATTCTTCATGCTGTGTCATATCTCCCTTCTAAGCTTCATCTAAATCCTCTTACGTTTCCATAATTTGCCCCCAGCAACATCTCCCTTGTATAGACCCTACATATACTCCTTCCACCCTTCTGGTTTCCCTTGTTTGTTTATGACTAGTTTTCCATCCGAGCTCTTGTGTCTCACATAATATTTTCTGTACCAAAAGTTCCTTTCCACTAAAATCTGAAATTAATATTATTGTTAATTATTATCTCTACAAGAGATTGCATAAATTTTCAGAACGGTTGGAATATTCGAACTGTTTTCAGTAATTCATAGCAATATATGCAAGACTCGGTTGCTGTTCAGCGCATGCGCACGGGTTGAAGAGCCGGCTGATTTCATGAAGTTCATGCTCTGTTTGCGCGGAAGCGTTCTCTGGGGCCGTGGCTCATTGCAAGTGGCAAGAGAGCTTGTGCGGATAGCCCACGACCGATGTATATTGTTACCTCGCACGCGCTATGGACATTTGGCTACGGAAACCTTGGCAAGGTCATTGCTCACAACGGCACTAGAGGCTGTTTGTGTTTCAGTGGAGGAAACGACACGTGAAACTGGACGCTAATTGACTGGAGGTATGTAACGTGGTCCAACTAATCATGATTTCGACACTTTTGATATGATGCGAGGCACTGAGTGTACCTAAACTCCAACAAGGCGTTTAACCTGCAATGTGCTGAAGTTGTAGTTCTCCCTGGAGGGGTTTCTGTGCTTTCTTTTATTTTTTTATTTTTACATTGATTATGTGGTTCATGGTGTGGGTTCCTGTAGTCATGTCCTAGTTCATGAACCACGGGCAACGTATGAGTGGCCAAGTAAGTGCTCCCGACAGTCGGGATACCAGTTACTTTGGAATAAGGCTGGGCATCTCGGACATATTCTGAGTCGTGGTCACCTTTGTGCTCATACGGCAAAGACTACCAAATCCACCGGTTAGTCCCTCAGCCGTTAGGGGTAAAACCCAATGGGACTCGGGGCAAGTAAGGCTAGCAACCTGCTTCCCTGGTACTTTAAATACGATGCTGGCAACAATCAGAGCAAAATGCCTCGGACCTTTGGAGGTGACGGAGTCCCACCTCTAACTGACAAACCAGGGACTCCTAAGATACGACTTGGCAAACAAATGGTAATGAGATGGGGAGCTATTAATATCAATGGGGGCTACTCTGGGAAGAAGGTAGAGCTGGCTGAGGCTGCAAGTAAGATGGGGCTGGACGTTTTAGCTGTTAGTGACATTCGGGTAAGGGGTGAGAAAGAAGAGGAAGTGGGAGAATACAAGGTCTACCTGTCAGGAGTCAAAGCAGGAATAGCACAATGGGGTGTAGGGCTTTACATCAGGAAAGAAATGGAACCCAGCGTAGTTGCAATAAGGTATGTAAACGAACGACTGATGTGGATAGATTTGACAGTGTCTAGCAAGAAAATTAGGATTGTGTCAGTATATTCACATTGTGAAGGAACAGATCAAGATAAGATGGATAGTTTTTATGAGGCACTCAGTGATGTAGTTGTTAGAGTAAAGGACAAGGACAGTGTTCTGCTCATGGGTGATTTTAACGCCAGGATTGGAAATCGAACAGAAGGGTATGAAAAGGTTATGGGTAAATTTGGAGAGGATATGGAGGCCAACAGGAACGGGAAAAAACTCTTGGATTTCTGTGCCAGTATGGGCTTAGTAATCACAAACTCCTTTTTTAAACATAAGAACTTTCACCGGTATACTTGGGAAGGCAGGGGAACCAGATCTGTCATTGACTATATAATAACAGATCAGGAATTCAGGAAGGCTGTGAGGGACACACGAGTATTCAGGGGATTCTTTGATGACACTGATCATTATTTAATCTGCAGTGAAATTGGGATTGTGAGGCCGAAAGTGCAGGAGGTCAGGTCCATATGTAGGAGGATAAGAGTGGAGAAACTTCAGGATAAGGAAATCAGGCACAAGTACATAACAGCGAACTCAGAAAGGTACCAGTTAGTTGAATGTAGTCAATTACAGTCATTAGAAAAGGAATGGACAAGGTACAGGGACACAGTACTAGAAGTGGCTAAAAAATGTCTTGGAACAGTAGTGTGTAAAAGTAGGATGAAGCAAACAGCTTGGTGGAATGATACAGTCAAGGCAGCCTGTAAAAGGAAAAAGAAGGCGTATCAAAAAAACCCAGGTAGACAGAGGAAGTTATGTTGAAGAAAGAAACAAAGCCAAACAGATAATTGCAGCATCCAAGAAGATATCGTGGGAAGACTTTGGAAACAGGTTGGAGACTATGGGTCAAGCTGCTGGAAAACCATTCTGGAGTGTAATTAGCAGTCTTCGAAAGACTGTGGATGCCTTGCTCAATGTAGGTGAAAATGCGATCAGTAATGTTTCAGATTTCGAGGTAGAATGGGATAGGAATGATGATGGAAATAGGATCACATTTGAGGAAGTGGAAAAAATGGTCAATAGATTGCAGTGCAATAAAGCGGCTGGGGTGGATGAAATTAAGTCGGAACTCATAAAATACAGTGGAATGTCAGGTCTTAAATGGCTACACAGGATAATTGAAATGGCCTGGGAGTCGGGACAGGTTCCATCAGACTGGACTAAAGCAGTAATCACACCAATCTTTAAACATGGAAACAGAAAAGATTGTAACAACTACAGAGGTATCTCTTTAATCAGCGTTGTGGGTAAAATCTTCTCAGGTATTGTTGAAAGGAAAGTGCGAGTATTAGTTGAGGACCAATTGGATAAAAAATCAGTGTGGGTTTAGGCCTCTTAGAGGTTGTCAGGACCAGATCTTTACCTTACGGCAAATAATGGAGAAGTGTTATGAGTGGAACAGGGAATTGTATCTATGCTTCATAGATCTAGAAAAGGCATATGACCGGGTTCCTAGGAGGAAGTTATTGTCTGTTCTACAAGATTATGGAATAGGAGGCAAACTTTTGCAAGCAATTAAAGGTCTTTACATGGATAGTCAGGCAGCAGTTAGAGTTGACGGTAAATTGAGTTCATGGTTCAGAGTAGTTTCAGGGGTAAGACAAGGCTGCAACCTGTCTCCACTGTTGTTCATATTATTTATGGATCATATGTTGAAAACAATAGACTGGCTGGGTGAGATTAAGATATGTGAACACAAAATAAGCAGTCTTGCATATGCGGATGACTTAGTTGTGATGGCAGATTCGATTGAAAGTTTGCAAAGTAATATTTCAGAGCTAGATCAGAAATGTAAGGACTATGGTATGAAGATTAGCATCTCCAAAACGAAAGTAATGTCAGTGGGAAAGAAATATAAACGGATTGAGTGCCAAATAGGAGGAACAAAGTTAGAACAGGTGGACGGTTTCAAGTACTTATGATGCATATTCTCACAGGATGGCAACATAGTGAAAGAACTGGAAGCGAGGTGTAGCAAAGCTAATGCAGTGAGCGCTCAGCTACGATATACTCTCTTCTGCAAGAAGGAAGTCAGTAGCAAGACTAAGTTATCTGTGCACCGTTCAATCTTTCGACCAACTTTGTTGTATGGGAGCGAAAGCTGGGTGGATTCAGGTTACCTTATCAACAAGGTTGAGGTTATGGATATGAAAGTAGCTAGGATGATTGCAGGTACTAGTAGATGGGGACAGTGGCAGGAGGTTGTCCACAATGAGGAAATCAAAGAAAAACTGGGAATGAACTCTATAGATGTAGCAGTCAGGGCGAACAGGCTCAGATGGTGGGGGAGCAAGGTTACCCAAGAGACTCATGGATTCAGCAGTAGAGGGTAGGAGGAGTCGGGGCAGACCAAGGAGAAGGTACCTGGATTCGGTTAGGAAAGATTTTGAAGTAATAGGTTTAACATCAGAAGAGGCACCAATGTTAGCACTGAATAGGGGATCATGGAGGAACTGTGTAAGGGGGGCTATGCTCCAGACTAAACGCTGAAAGGCATAATCAGTCTTAAATGATGATGATGATGATGATGATACATAGGTTCGGCCCAGTCATGCAAAGTACCTTGAACATGAACCACGTTGTTTATTTCACGTTGCCGGTGACCAAGTGTTAATGTGCCTTGTACATATTCATGCCGAGTGTACTGTGCTCACTTTCGTGTTCCAAAGTGACGGCACACTGTTCGCACGGCGGTACACAAAAAGGGGTTGGACAAAAATCCGGAAACACCAAAAGCAGAATACATTACCCTGCGTAATATTGTATAGGGAAACCCTTAGCGTTTAAAACAACTTCCATTCATCTCGGAATGGGTAAATACAGGTGCTGTCCGGTTTTCAGTCCTGTACCATCCTTCCTACAAAATAGAGGCAAGTTGTAATGATGATGTAGGTCGATATCGACCACGCACCATTCTCTCCAACGTAGACCACAAAGGCTCAATATTTATTTAACAAACAAAGAGGGATAAAAACAGTTATAAATAAATACTTTAACATAAATAAAACACAAAAGACTTTAAAAAAATCATTACCATGAGGTCGAATTATTGAAACCAAACAGAAAAACCTAAAAAATAACAGGAAAAAAATAATCATATTCAAATTCAATAAGAAAAACAATAATCAACATAAATAAAGAAAGAATAATATATTCCAGTCTCAGAAGAACCATTAATAAATGCTTACGTTTAGAAGAAAAAACATAAACACCAGCAAAATATAGCAATAAATAAGAAAAAACAGAGAATATAAACATTAGTTTTAATAGTTTAAAAAATCGCCGGTCTTCTAAACCGGAAATAAATCTAGCCCCTACTTTTAAAACTTCAGAGGTGAAAAAGTTTCCACTGTCGGTCGCCAAAACCGATATTTTAAACGAACTAACCCCTGGAATGATCGAAATAGTAATTTTATCATTATAAAATGTAATGAATATTAATTTTACGGGGCAGCCCGTTTCGTGTTGTAGCGCAATAGGGGTGAGAGTGTCATTGAAATGATACGCGAGTTGCGGTGGCAGTCACTGAAACAAAGATGGTTTTCTTTGCGGCGAGATCTATTGACGAAATTTCAATCACCAACTTTGTCTACCGAATGCGAAAATACTTTTTTGACGCCCACCTACGTAGAGAGAAATGATCATCATAATAAAATAAGAGAAATCAGAGATCGAACGGAAAGATTTAGATGTTCCTTTTTCCCACGCGCCATTCGAGAGTGGAATGGTAGAAAAGTAGTATGAAAATGGTTCGATGAACCCTCTTCCAGGCACTTAAGTGTGAATTGCAGAGTAAGTAGATGTAATGTTGAGATCTAATGACTGTGATAGCCAAAGTAGATGTGAAAATTCATCCTCGCGCTCACAAAACCAGTGCTGGATGGCACGAACTGTGTGAACAGAGACCCTCTCATCTTGGAACACACCATCGCAATTCGGTAATAAATATTATACCACCGGATGGACTTATCAGCCAAAATGGTCACATAGTCCTTGGCGGTAATGGAGCCTTGCAGAGGAATCATGGGGCTCATGGAATACCACAACATGTCATCATCGAACCCCGATATGATTCATTCTTGGAATGTAAACTCGGCCAGATGTTGCAAACAGTGTGAAATTAGGCTCATTCTAACAAAGGACTGTTTCCCACTGCCCCATTGTCTAGGTTTTATGGTGTCGTTCTCCTGCTGTGGGCATGTTCATGTGCGGTTTCAGAATTCCTGCTCGACATTCAATTCCCTGATTATGGGGCCCACTTCTTACTCCTGTGGCAGAAATCGCGAGCGGGACATTCAGCTGTGCAATGACTTTTGCATCTGTCGTAGTCTGTTTTGCCAAAATCCTCTTTGATGAAGGCCCACCATGGCCACTCAGCTCACACATTCGTGCTCGTTGTGACATTGCAGATGACTTTTTTCCGCTACGCCTGTACATGCTGCAATTATTGGATACTGTGCCTCTCTAAACATCAAACATTTCTGCTACCCTGGTCACGAAATCAACCATCATATGAGCACCAACCAATTATCCCACATTCCACTTCACTTAGCTCCGAGGTAATGCACTTACAACCACACATAACACTGCTCTGACCACGAATGACTCTTGCGACGCGTTGGAGGACATTTCACAGATGCTGTTCTCAGTCAGATACACCAGCGCAAACAGCAAGCTTGCCTCGCATCTTCATTAATCTTCAAGTATGCACGTTCTTAGTTTGACGAACACTCGCAAGAAACCCTTGAGTGCGAGGTCGCCAAAGACGAATCATGTTTATGGCATTCGACGCCCCACATTTTGTCTACCGTGAAACCACAATATTGGCAATTAAAGTGAACGGGAGGTGGGAGTAGAGGTAACCAATGGTGAGCACAGCATCAGACTACGATGTGTAGTTGAACTGCTTAGATAACGAGTAACTCACAACAGTACTGCAGTGCTAGTGGTGTTGGTACAAAGCAGAGCAATGGCAAAGATAAACAAAAAACAAAAATTGTATTATACCTACAACAACAGTTGCTGAAGCTGACATTTCATATATATATACAGGGTTATTACAAATGATTGAAGCGATTTCACAGCTCTACAATAACTTTATTATTAGAGATATTTTCACAATGCTTCGCACACACATACAAAAACTCAAAAAGTTTTTTTAGGCATTCACAAATGTTCGATATGTGCCCCTTTAGTGATTCGGCAGACATCAAGCCGATAATCAAGTTCCTCCCACACTCGGCGCAGCATGTCCCCATCAATGAGTTCGAAATGGTAAGGCTTCTGCTTTAGCCTTTTCCGTAAGATTTTCCAAACCATCGGCTGTGGTACGTTTAGCTCCCTGCTTGCTTTATTCGTCGACTTCCGCGGGCTACGCGTGAAACTTGCCCGCACGCGTTCAACCGTTTCTTCGCTCGCTGCAGGCCGACCCGTTGATTTCCCCTTACAGAGGCATCCAGAAGCTTTAAACTGCACATACCATCGCCGAATGGAGTTAGCAGTTGGTGGATCTTTGTTGAACTTCGTCCTGAAGTGTCGTTGCACTGTTATGACTGACTGATGTGAGTGCATTTCAAGCACGACATACGCTTTCTCGGCTCCTGTCGCAATTTTGTCTCACTGCGCTCTCGAGCGCTCTGGCGGCAGAAACCTGAAGTGCGGCATCAGCCGAACAAAACTTTATGAGTTTTTCTACGTATCTGTAGTGTGTTGTAACCATATGTCAATGAATGGAGCTACAGTGAATTTATGAAATCGCTTCAATCATTTGTAATAGCCCTGTATATATATATTGAGAGGTCAGTGTCAAAATACCCAGACTAGTCAACAGGGGTTGACAAGAGGTTCGCGAACTTACACCACTTATTGCGCAAACTGCACGTTCTTAAGAGAAAAATATTCTAGTAGAATAGGAAGAGTTACCCCAAAATATAGTACCATACGGCATAAGCGAATGATAGTAAGTAAAGTACATTAATTTTCGTGTCGAACGATCTCACACTTCAAATACCGTTCGAATAGTAAAAGTGGCATCATTAAGTCTCTGGACAACATCCTGAACGCGGGCTTTCCACGACAGTTTACTATCATTCTGAGCACCTAGAAATTTGAACTGTTCACAGTTTCACTAATCATATGCCCAGTCTGTGGAACTAAAATTTGTTGAGTTATGTGTTAGAAACTGTAAAACCTGAGTCTTCTGTGATTTAGCTTTATTTTCTACAAGCCATCAACTTTTGAACTGCACTATTTGAAACAGAGACAATGCTGTACATAACATCTTTTACTACGACGCTAGTGCTATCAGCAAAGAGAAATAGTTTAGAATTACCTATAACACAACAGGACGTATCATTTATATAAATAAGGAACAGGAGGGACCCAGCACTGATCCCTGAGGCACCCTCCATTTGACGTACCCGACTCAGACACCACATCACAGCCATTCACCACACTGTGGATAACGATCTTCTGCCGTCTGTATTTAGAGTAAGAGGTGAACGAATTGTGATTTGCTCCCTCTATTCCGTAATGGACCAACTTCTGGAGCAATATTTTGTGATCAACACAATCAAACGCCTTAGTTAAATCAAAAAATATGCCTAGCATTCGAAACCTTTTGTTTAATCCATCCACTAACTCACAGAGAAAAAAGAATATAGCATTTTCAGTTGTTAAACGACTTCTAAAGCCGAACTGTACCTTTGATAGCAAATTATGTGATATAAAATTATTAATTATCCTTACATATACAGCCTTTTCAATAACTTTAGCAAACACTGATGGCATAAAAATACGTCTAAAATTCAGAATGAGATTTTCACTCTACAGCGCAGTGTGCGCTGTTATGAAACTTTCTGGCAGATTAAAACTGTGTGCCGGGCCGAGATTCGAACTCGGGACCTTTGCCTTTCGAGGGCAAGTGCTCTACCAACTGAGCTACCCAAGCACGACTCATGCCCCGTCCTCACAGCTTTACTTCTGCCAGTACCTCGTCTCCTACCTTCCAAACTTTACAGAAGCTCTCCTGCGAACCTTGCAGAAACCTCAACCAACCTCTCAGTTGGTAGAGCACTTGCCCGGGAAGGAAAAGTTCCCAAGTTCGAGTGTCGGCCCGGCACACAGTTTTAATCTGCCAGGAAGTTTCAAAACAGCGCACACTCCGCTGCAGAGTGAAAATCTCATTCTGTAAACACCCCCCCACCCCTCCACCCCCCCATCACCCACCATCTCCCCAGGCTGTGGCTAAGACATGTCTCCGCAATATCCTTTCATTCGGAAGTGCTATTTCTGCAAGGTTCGCAGGAGAGCTTCTGTAAAGTTTGGAAGGTAGGAGACGAAGTACTGGCAGAAGTAAAGCTGTGAGGACGGGACGTGAGTCGTGCTTGGGTAGCTCAGTTGGTAGAGCACTTGCCCACGAAAGGCAAAGCTCCCGAGTTCGAGTCTCGGCCCGGCACACAGTTTTAATGTGCCAGGAAGTTTCACGTCTAAAATTGTTTATACCATCACTTTCTCCCTATTCTTGAAACGGATTTACTACTGAGTACTTTAATCGTTCAGAAAGTGACTATTCTTAAAATAAAAATTACAAATATGGCTAAGTACAAGACTAACTTTATAGCACAGTACTTTAATGTTCTGCTTCGTGCAGTATTTTCATTTTAATTTGTACACTGAAGTCTAGAGCTTATAAAGACGTGGGAAAATTCGTTTCTTATGCAACGAAGAACGCTCCCTATTACAGCTTCGCCACATGTGGAGTAGGTCACGGGTGGAACTGTGAGTGTTACGCCACCAGATGATGCCGCAGTGTAAGCGCGAGCAGTGCGCCGCATCACGCCTACGGCAGTGGTGAGGCCGGCTGGCTGGACAGCAGGGGAGGCGGCCGGGTTGCCTGCACGCCAGGGGCGGTCTCCGGCGTCCTGTGAGCGCAGCGGCACGACGTCACAACCTTCCGGGTGAGGTCGCCTCGCGCCTCCAGGCAGGGCAGGCCAGGCCAGGGCAGGGCAGGTCGGCTTCCGCAGCCCCACAGCCCGCTGGCTTCCTGCAAGCACTTTGCAAGTCGCCGAGAGGCGGCCTCTGTCGGACGCAGGTCCCGCGGCGTTGCGAAAGCCATCCACCGCAATCACGTTGCTGTGCTGGATATTATTTTCAGACCAGGAGGACTAAAGTTACTGCTAGGCAAACTGGATGACCAGTGATAGTAAATCTATATAATCCCTTAGATGAAAGTCATGCTCTCAGTTCTTATGGTATTTCCAAGATATTTGGTTGTTTATGTCATGTTACACAATTCCACTACTGGTCATTAAAGTTGCTACACCACGAAGCTGACGTGCTACAGACGCGAAATTTAACCGATAGGAAGAAGATGCTGTGATATGAAAATGATTACCTTTTCAGAGCATTCACACAAGGTTGGCGCCGGTGGCGACACCTACGTCGTGCTAACATAAGGAAAGTTTCCAACCGATTTCTCATACACAAACAGTAGTTGACCGGCGTTGACTGCTGTTGTTGTGATGCCTCGTGTAAGGAGGAGAAATGCGTACCATCACGTTTCCGACTTTGATAAAGGTCCGATTGTAGCCTGTCGCGATTGCGGTTTATCGTATCGCGACATTGCTGCTCGCGTTGGTTGAGATCCAATGACTGTTAGCAGAATATGGAATCGGTGGGTTCAGGAGGGTAATACGGAACGCTGTGCTGGATCCCAAAGGCCTCGTATCACTGGGAGTCGAGATGACAGGCATCTTATCTGCATGGCTGTAACGGATCGTGCAGCCACGTCTCGATCCGTGAGTCAACAGATGGGGACGTTTGCAAGACAACTACCGTGTGCACGAACAGTTCGACAACGTTTGCAGCAGCATGGACTATCAGCTCGGAGACCATGGCTGCGGTTACCCTTGACGTTGCATCACAGTCAGGGATGCCTGCGATAGTGTACTCAAAGACGAACCTGGGTGCACGAATGGCAAAACGTCATTTTTTCGGATGAATCCAGGTTCTGTTTGCAGCATCGTGATGGTCGCATCCGTGTTTGGCGTCGTCGCGGTGAACGCACATTGGAAGCGTGTATTCGTCATCGCCATACTGGCCTATCACCAGGCGTGATGTTATGGGGTGCCATTGGTTACACGTCTCGGTCACCTCTTGTTCGTATTGACGGCACTTTGAACAGTGGACGTTACATTTCAGATGTGTTATAACCCGTGGCTCTGCCCTTCATTCGATCCCTGCGAAACCGTACATTTCAGCAGGATAATGCACGACTGCATGTTGCAGGTCCTGTGCGGGCCTTTCTGGACACAGAAAATGTTTGATTGCTGCCCTGGCCAGCACATTCTCGAGATCTCTCACCAATTGCAAACGTCTGGTCAATGGTGGCCGAGCAACTGCCTCGTCGCAATACGCCAGTCACTACTATGGATGAACTGTGCTATCGTGTTGAAGCTGCATTGGCAGCTGTACCTGTACACGCAATCGAAGCTCTGTTTGACTCAATGCCCAGGCGTATCAAGGCCATTATTACGGCCAGAGGTGGTTGCTCTGGGTACTGAGTTCTCAGGATCTATACACCCAAATTGCGTGAAAATGTAATCACATACCAGTTCTAGTATAATATATATTTGTCCAATGAATACCCGTTTATCATCTGCATTTCTTCTTGGTGTAGCAATTTTTATGGCCAGTAGTGTAGAAAAACGTACGTTTTATGGAATAAATGGCTTTACATACAACTGGTTTCAATCACGCATAATGTAGAGAGTGCTGGATAATTCAGACACTGTTGGAAAGATAGAAAAAATTCGTGACTGTGGAGAATTTCCCTCCCCATTCCATAAACCATGGACCCTGCTGTTGGAGGGGAGGCTTGCGTGCTTCAGTGATACATATAGCTGTACCGTAGGTTCAATGACAACGGATGGGTATCTGTTGAGACGACAGAGAAAAGTGTGATTCCTGAGGAGGGGCAGCTGCCGTTACAGTAGTTATAGGCGCAACGATCTGGATGATCGACTAAGCTGGCCTTGTAACATCAACCAAAACGGCCTTGCTGTGGTAGTGCTGTGAATGGCTGAAAGCAAGGCGAAACTACATGCGTAATTTTCCCCTAGTGCAAGCTGCTCTACTGTATTGTTAAATGATGATGGCATCCTCTTGGGTAAAATATTACTGAGGTAAAATAGTCCGTCATTTGGATCTCCGAGCTGGGACAACATTCTTCTGGATAGTTTGCTTATCGATCGCCATTCATCGGGAATGCCCCGATTACGATTTGTATCTCAAAACAGTACAATACGAAACTATTTTACTAAATTCGCAGTCGTTCCAGTTTTACGTATTTTTGGCAGTCATTTTATGTTCTTTCCAGTCATGCCAAGAGACTTTTAGCTCATTTTTTGTCACTTCCAGAGCACTTTGACCATATTTTTATAGGCGCCATACAGTGCGTCATAAAGTTTTATTGATGAAAACCCGCCGATTAAAAATACAGTTCTGGTGACCTCAGAACCCTTGCTATGACCATATAACCCTTCCTACATTTTCACCAAGTCAGCTGACACTACATATATGCTTCGGACAGAATATTACGTGTTTAAGTACGTAACTTCGAATCTCTGGATCTCGCTAACGTATGATGAGACTGAGAAAAGATTTGAAGTTCCACTAAAGCCAAATCTTAAAAACAAATCGTAAAAATTTCAGCGATTTGCCATGAATATCAATTATAGAAAGGACAGTCCACACAACTGGCACTTTTAATACCCAAAAATCGTGGTTTTTGGTGCACCTCAGTAACGGATACAGACTTTCTAAATTTACAATAAGTAACTGAGGCCCATGTGCAAAAATTGCTAAAAACTGGTATACGCTATTTTTATGGATAAGTACGTTAACATCGAACCTCTGCGTCCAGGAAACGAATAATGATACCAAACAATTTTCTTAGTTTGCCGAGAACGTCATCTTCAGAATATATAGTACAAGTTTCGACGATGTGCAATGGACAGATATATAAGAGACGTGGCCATTCTCCCAATTGATCATTTTCATAATCTAAAAGCATGGATTTTTGGGCTTTATAGGCACTGCACATGAAAAAATGGTGCTTTTACGAGTATAAGCCACCTAAAATCTTGCCAAGACCACGCCTACCTCAAAAGATCCAACCCATTTACTCTATTTACCTGGGCTGGAGGAACTGTGTAATGTTTAAATTTTGACCCTTCACTATAGGATAGCTATAGAATGCCCGTTCTTCCGACAACCATGCTAATGATCGGTAGGCCAAGGGCTATCTAAAAAAGGCTGACCCTTCATCTCTCTGATCAATAGGTCCCGAGACATGTCCCTTAGAAATCGTATTTTCGTGCACGGCTTTTTGCAATATATTGGTACTGCGCTCTGTCCTGCGCGGAACGATGTGGACGTCTGATCAATACTGCGAATTTGTCTACGTTACATAAACCTAACTAATGAACTAATGTAAATAAAAACATTAATGTTTCTATTAAACACAAGACCCCAAATTCCAGAAGGAAACCTTTACATTCCACTTTCGGAAAGTAGCGTTGAATGGAAGACAAGATTCGGATAATCTGATGGCATCCAATAAATAAATGAGTTAATAAGAAGAAATGTGGTACCAAAAACGATTCTTAAGGTACAGTTGATAACTGAGGTACAGAATAACGAGATAATACTATAACTGGCCGGAAAAGCACGCGTAAAGAACAGGCCCAAGTATGCTGTGCCGAAGGACATTGAACCGATATTTCGAGATTTACTGACTTTCTTCTTCTTATAAGTGTGAGACTTTAAAATTCATTCTAAAAACCCGACTTGAAAGCCAGATAGCTCCAGTTTTGAAGTACACCTTCTTACTTCGTATCGTTTAAAGTAAAAGTAATTAACTTTCAATCTTCTTTATTTGCAGAGTTGAAAGCACTATTGCGTAACGGAATTTCGAAATAAATAACTGCTGTCTTTGAACAGAAGTATGTGTGTTACGTACAATGTTGGAAAAGATATTGGCCACGTTAAATGGAAGATCATTTGATGATTAAACAGGCAGTAAGTAATTCACTATAGTCTCACTATGTATTTAACTGCACTCTCTTTTGAAAATATCGCTTGAATATTTGGCACCAACTTCAATCTGTTATCCTCTGTTACATCCAAGTAATCCGCGTAGTGTCAAAATTACGAGCAACAGGGAAAAGTTAATTGATTTCCTTTCACGTAACAATTGCAAACAGAAGTCAAAAGGCAACTTTCTAATGGCGATATGCTTAATTATTCCCGACATTGCAGAGTAGTTACTCTGTGATAGCTTCCCAACAGTTCGCTTTGGTGCATCTCTTAAAAATATATTATTAATTTCGCGTTACGGATTACGATTTATTAAAGTTAACTTCATGGAAGTATTTATTAGGCTTTAGCTAACAATACGCAATAACTACCAGCGCTAGATTACGTTCTAAGCAGCGACCGCACTTACACGAAATAGACGTACCGTAATTTATATCAATCAAGGCATGTGAACTGCAGTCTTCGTGGACGTGCTGTTTCGGTACGAGTATCGCCTCTACCTCACCCACAGTTATGACTACACGCGTATCCTAAGTAACCGAGCTCGAAAGCCAATGAAAGCCCTGAGCTTTGAGTGAGGCATTATTGGACTTCCAAAAATCCGAAAAAAAAGCGAACAGCACACACTTCATCAAGAGCGTTTCAAAGTTGCAGTACGTCCCCTCTTTCGCAAAATACGCTTGCCATATTTCAAGCGGACATTGCCACAGGTATTTATGCCGAGGAATGTTTGTTCATCAACGTTCCCCAGCTACCACTCATTCATAATTAACGTAGGTGTAACTGAATAGGGATAGGACAGGAGAGGATGGGTCTGGGGGATGAGGCGTTGGTTGAGCTGTTCACCATACCCCTAGAGACCCTACCCCGGTAACGTACAGTGATGGGAAGCTCTACATAAGATCATGGAATTTTAAAGGAAAAACATCGTGCCTATGGAAAGAGCTTATTAAGTAATAATTAATAGTGTGACCCAATTAAGAATGAAAGGGGGGCGGGGATACCGCACCACACATGGACATATTTTTGAAGGGATCTACCAAGCTACAAAATAACACTAATCGTTACTAGAATGAAATTTTCACTCTCCAGCGGAGTGTGCGCTGATATGAAACTTCCTGGCAGATTAAAACTGTGTGCCGGGCCGAGACTCGAACTCGGGACCTTTGCCTTTCGCGGGCAAGTGCTCTACCAACTGAGTTACCCAAGCACGACTCACGACCTGTCCTCACAGCTTTAATTCCGCCAGTACCTCATCTCCTACCTTCCAAACTTCACAGAAGCTCTCCTGCGAACCTTGCAGAACTAGCACTCCTGGAAGAAAGAATATTGCGGAGACATGGCTTAGCCATAGCCTGGGGGATGTTTCTAGAATGAAATTTGCACTCTACAGCGGAGTGTGCGCTGATATGAAACTTCCTGACGGATTAAAAGTGTGTGCCGAACTGTGCTCAGTTGGTAGAGCACTTACCCGCGAAAGGCAAAGGTCCCGACTTCGAGTCTCGTTCCAGCACACAGTTTTAATTTGTCAGTAAGTTTAAACACTAATCGTTACCGTAAATCTCTGGTTTATTGCCAGGAGACATAAATAAAATGATTTAGCCCCTTAATCAGGAGTACAGTCGCGCGGCTCCCCCCAAAGGAGGTTCGAGTCCTCCCTCGGGCATGGGTGTATGTGTTGTCCTTAGCGTAAGTTAATTTAAGTGACATTAATTAGTGTGTAAGTCGAGGAACCGATGACCTCAGCAGTTTGGTCCCACAGAACTTTACCACAAATTTACCAGGAATACAGCCAGTTAACAGTTGGACCCTGTATTTCAAATACGAACTATAGCCTTGGCACAGAGGGCTGGATACATTAGAGAGTGATGTAAGACTGTGTCTGTCATAATCCCAGTGATTACGGAAATGGTTAGTGATTTAAAGAAAGGTTTCTGAAAAGAATGAATGAACCAATACATTTCGCCTACGCGCTTGACGGGTGGAACTAGCTGGCTGTGAAAGTTAGATATGTGAAATGAAACCGTGATGCGAATTAGCAGCCTGCACACTCGCCTTGTCTCTGCAGCACATACCTACCACTCATAAGCTGAGCGAGGTCTCAAGGCGGCAGGTGTAGTGGTTGAAAATTCTACACTACTGGCCATTAAAATTACTACACCAAGAAGAAATAGAGATGATAAATGGGTATTCATTGGAAAAATATACTAGAACTGACATGTGATTATATTTTCACGCACTTTGGCTGCATAGATCCTGAGAAATCAGTACCCAGAACAACCACCTCTGGCCGTAATAACGGTCTTGATACGTCTGGGTTGGATGGCGTGTACAGGTACAGCTGCCCATGCAGCTTCAACACGATACCACAGTTCATCAAGAGTAGTGACTGGCGTATTGTAACGAGCCACTTGCTCGGTCACCATTGACCAGACGTTTTCAATCGGTGAGAGATCTGGAGAATGTGCTGGCCAGGGCAGCAGTCGAACATTTTCTGTATCCAGAAAGGCCCGTACAGGATCTGCAACATTTGGTTGCGCAATATCCTGCTGAAATGCAGGATTTCGCAGGGATCTAATGAAGGGTAGAGCCACGGATAGTAACACGTCTGAAATGTAACGTCCACTGTTCAAAATACCGTCAATGCGAACAAGAGGTGACCGAGACGTGTAACTAATGGCACCCCATACCATCACGCCGGGCGATACGCCAGTATGGCGGTGATGAATACACGCTTCCAATGTTCGTTTACCGCTATTTCGCCAAACACGAATGCGACCAACGTGATGCTGTATAAAGAACCTTGATTCATCCGAAAAAATGACGTTTTCCCATTCGTGCACCCAGGTTCGTCGTTGAGTACACCATCGCAGGCGCTCCTGTCTGCGATGCAGCGTCAAGGGTAATCACAGCCATGGTCTCCGAGCTGATAGTCCATGCTGCTGCAAACGTCGTCGAACTGTTCGTGCAGATGGTTGTTGTCTTGCAAACGTCCCCATCTGTTAACTCAAGGATCGAGACGTGGCTGCACGATCCGTTACAGCCATGCTGATACGATGCCTTTCATCTCGACTGCTAGTGATACGAGGCCGTTGGGATCCAGCAAGGCGTTCCGTAATACCCACCTGAACCCACCGATTCCATATTCTGCTAACAGTCATTGGACCTCGACCAACGCGAGCAGCAATGTCGCGATACGAATAACCGCAATCGCAATAGGCTACGATCCGACATTTATCAATGTGATTACGTAAGCTTTCCCGGCGTAATAAGTCTTGAAAATCTTTTCGGGTTTGCTGCCGGATCCTAAAATCAACTTGACTCGATATTTCGGCGATCCAACTGTTCGCCATCTTCAGGAATGCTGCTTCTGCTGATGAGTCCCGCTGAGAACTGACGCAAGATTGCAATTCAACGTCCTATATAGGCCACCGTTCAGTACACGGCGCATGCGTCGCCCATCACGGTTTCTACCTTTCAAAACAGGGAGGTGGCGCCGCCCTTGGTGAAACATTGCTGGCAGCGATATATCGCAATCCATGCCGAACCGAAGAACGTTCAGTTTTGATGCGAGATAATACGGGATTCCACGTTTTGCTAAGAGGAAACCCATGGTCTCTGTTGATTAAATTATCAGCTAACCTAATTTCAATCGCCTCTTTATAGACAAGGCAATCGTAAAATGCGTTTTAGACAGGTACGTGCCGAGTAAAACTGTGAGGGACTGGAAACACCCACCGTGGTACAACAACAAAGTTAGGAAACTACTGCGAAAGCAAAGAGAGCTTCACTCCAAGTTTAAACGCAGCCAAAACCTCTCAGACAAACAGAAGCTAAACGATGTCAAAGTTAGCGTAAGGAGGGCTATGCGTGAAGCGTTCAGTGAATTCGAAAGTAAAATACTAGGTACCGACTTGACAGAAAATCCTAGGAAGTTCTGGTCTTACGTTAAATCAGTAAGTGGCTCGAAACATCATGTCCAGACACTCCGGGATGATGATGGCATTGAAACAGAGGATGACAAGCGTAAAGCTGAAATACTAAACACCTTTTTCCAAAGCTGTTTCACAGAGGAAGACCGCACTGCAGTTCCTTCTCTAAATCCTCGCACCAACGAAAAAATGGCTGACATCGAAATAAGTGTCCAAGGAATAGAAAAGCAACTGGAATCACTCAACAGAGGAAAGTCCACTGGACCTGACGGGATACCAATTCGATTCTACACAGAGTACGCGAAAGAACTTGCCCCCTTTCTAACAGCTGTGTACCGCAAGTCTCTAGAGGAACAGAAGGTTCCAAATGATTGGAAAAGAGCACAGGTAGTCCCAGTCTTCAAGAAGGGTCGTCGAGCAGATGCGCAAAACTATAGACCTATATCTCTGACGTCGATCTGTTGCAGAATTTTAGAACATGTCTTTTGCTCGAGTATCATGTCGTTTTTGGAAACTCAGAATCTACTATGTAGGAATCAACATGGATTCCGGAAACAGCGATCGTGTGAAACCCAACTCGCTTTATTTGTTCATGAGACCCAGAAAATATTAGATACAGGCTCCGAGGTAGATGCTACTTTCCTTGACTTCCGGAAGGCGTTCGATACAGTTCCGCACTGTCGCCTGATAAACAAAGTAAGAGCCTACGGAATATCAGACCAGCTGTGTGGCTGGATTGAAGAGTTTTTAGCAAACAGAACACAGCATGTTGTTATCAATGGAGGGACGTCTACAGACGTTAAAGTAACCTCTGGCGTGCCACAGGGGAGTGTTATGGGACCATTGCTTTTCACAATATATATAAATGACCTAGTAGATAGTGTCGGAAGTTCCATGCGGCTTTTCGCGGATGATGCTGTAGTATACAGAGAAGTTGCAGCATTAGAAAATTGTAGCGAAATGCAGGAAGATCTGCAGCGGATAGGCACTTGGTGCAGGGAGTGGCAACTGACCCTTAATATAGACAAATGTAATGTATTGCGAATACATAGAAAGAAGGATCCTTTATTGTATGATTATATGATAGCGGAACAAACACTGGTAGCAGTTACTTCTGTAAAATATCTGGGAGTATGCATGCGGAACGATTTGAAGTGGAATGATCATATAAAATTAATTGTTGGTAAGGCGGGTACCAGGTTGAGATTCATTGGGAGAGTCCTTAGAAAATGTAGTCCATCAACAAAGGAGGTGGCTTACAAAACACTCGTTCGACCTATACTTGAGTATTGCTCATCAGTGTGGGATCCGTACCAGGTCGGGTTGACGGAGGAGATAGAGAAGATCCAAAGAAGAGCGGCGCGTTTCGTCACAGGGTTATTTGGTAACCGTGATAGCGTTACGGAGATGTTTAACAAACTCAAGTGGCAGACTCTGCAAGAGAGGCGCTCTGCATCGCGGTGTAGCTTGCTCGCCAGGTTTCGAGAGGGTGCGTTTCTGGATGAGGTATCGAATATATTCCTTCCCCCTACCTATACCTCCCGAGGAGATCACGAATGTAAAATTAGAGAGATTAGAGCGCGCACAGAGGCTTTCAGACAGTCGTTCTTCCCGCGAACCATACGCGACTGGAACAGGAAAGGGAGATAATGACAGTGGCACGTAAAGTGCCCTCCGCCACACACCGTTGGGTGGCTTGCGGAGTATAAATGTAGATGTAGATGTAGACACTATCCCAAAATCCGGAAATGTTGGCAATCACAACAGTTTCCTCAAATTTCATTTTGTGTCCCTCATTTAGGCAGTGTTCTGCTACGGCCGATTTTTCCGGCTGTTGTAGCCTCGTGTGACGGCGATGTTCCACACACCTGTCATGCACTGTGCGAATAGAACGGCCAACGTAAGCTTTCCCACATTGACACGGGATTTTATACACTCCGCGTTTCCTAAGTCCCAAATCATCCTTCACAGAGCCGAGAAGAGCCCTAATCTTAGAAGGTGGACGAAACACACTCTTAATGTTAAAATTCCTTAAAATGCGTCCAATCTTAAACGATAAGCCTCCAGCATAAGGAAGAAAGGCCACAGACCTATGTTCCTCTTCGTACGCCTCCGGAGAAGGTCCAAATTCCATAGCCCGACGAATCTGTTTCTCTGTATATCCATTTTCCTTAAAAACAGTCATCAAATGCTCAAGTTCTTGGGTTAAGCTGTCTGCGTCGGAAATGGCATAGGCTCTCCGTACCAAAGTCCTAAGGACGCCACTACGTTGATGTGGTGGATGAAAACTCTTAGGGTGCAGATACCAATCTGTATGTGTCTGGTTTTTTATAAACCATTACGTCTAAAAATGGAAGCATCCCATCAAAACCAGATGGAAGTTTGGGACACAGTGTTCACCGAAAGCCGACACATACAGATTGGTATCTGCACCCTAAGAGTTTTCATCCACCACATCAACGTAGTGGCGTCCTTAGGACTTTGGTACGGAGAGCCTATGCCATTTCCGACGCAGACAGCTTAACCCAAGAACTTGAGCATTTGATGACTGTTTTTAAGGAAAATGGATATACAGAGAAACAGATTCGTCGGGCTATGGAATTTGGACCTTCTCCGGAGGCGTACGAAGAGGAACATAGGTCTGTGGCCTTTCTTCCTTATGCTGGAGGCTTATCGTTTAAGATTGGACGAATTTTAAGGAATTTTAACATTAAGAGTGTGTTTCGTCCACCTTCTAAGATTAGGGCTCTTCTCGGCTCTGTGAAGGATGATTTGGGACTTAGGAAACGCGGAGTGTATAAAATCCCGTGTCAATGTGGGAAAGCTTACGTTGGCCGTTCTATTCGCACAGTGCATGACAGGTGTGTGGAACATCGCCGTCACACGAGGCTACAACAGCCGGAAAAATCGGCCGTAGCAGAACACTGCCTAAATGAGGGACACAAAATGAAATTTGAGGAAACTGTTGTGATTGCCAACATTTCCGGATTTTGGGATAGTGTCTATAAAGAGGCGATTGAAATTAGGTTAGCTGATAATTTAATCAACAGAGACCATGGGTTTCCTCTTAGCAAAACGTGGAATCCCGTATTATCTCGCATCAAAACTGAACGTTCTTCGGTTCGGCATGGATTGCGATATATCGCTGCCAGCAATGTTTCACCAAGGGCGGCGCCACCTCCCTGTTTTGAAAGGTAGAAACCGTGATGGGCGGCGCATGCGCCGTGTACTGAACGGTGGCCTATATAGGACGTTGAATTGCAATCTTGCGTCAGTTCTCAGCGGGACTCATCAGCAGAAGCAGCATTCCTGAAGATGGCGAACAGTTGGATCGCCGAAATATCGAGTCAAGTTGATTTTAGGATCCGGCAGCAAACCCGAAAAGATTTTCACGACATTTATCAAAGTTGGAAACGTGATCGTACGCATTTCTCCTCCTTACACGAGGCATCACAACAACGTTTGACCAGGCAACGCCGGTCAACTGCTGTTTGTGTATGAGAAATCGGTTGGAAACTTTCCTCATGTCAGCACGTTGTAGGTGTCGCCACCGGCGCCAACCGTGTGTGAATGCTCTGAAAAGTTTATCATTTGCGTATCACAGCATCTTCTTCCTGTCGGTTAAATTTCGCGTCTTCGTGGTGTTGTAATTTTAATGGCCAGTAGTGTAAGTTCAGATTGGCCTGTGTACTCTGCTCTAAGTTGAAGACATCTTTCACTGCAGCTCTCTCCGACAACTTGCAGTTAGTATCTTCTACGGCTGTCTCAAAGTAAGTGTTGTAGATGACGACAGTGAAACAGGTGTGTTCTAACTGCTCTGTACGAAACTTAGCTTGTTCTGCCTACCTCGCAATCTCGCTGGTTAATTGCAGCAGACGTTGGAAGTTCCGACCGATGATAATTTAATAAACTAGCTTAACACTTTCCTACTCTTGGAATTTTGTCGTGGGCTCTGCTCGCCACTCTTGCTGGGCTGGAACGGCATACTGTCCTCGGTTGCTGTCTACGTGTGCGTAGAATGGCTTTCATCAGAAAACAACTTTATAAATATTCCGTTCCTCTTACTGTTCGTTTGCCAGCTAAGAGCCCGAAATCTTCTGAAATAACTAGAATCCCTCATCACACGAAGAGGAAAGGAGATAGAGAAATAATTAGAAATGAAATTGTTGGCGGTAGTCAATATCGCTTGCAGTTTTGATGCAGCGTGAGTAATTTGACCAGGCTGAATATTGGGATTTGCATATTAAGTTATAAAACATGTTACTGGAAGATCGGGGAATAAGCATCCATCTAACAGGTGGTACTTCCCAGTATCATGTACAGGATCGATGGATGGATGAATGGATGGATGGTTGGAGAGGTTTGTATGGGCGCACGACGGCAAGGTCTTCAGTGCCCACTCAAAAATAGATTGAGACGGGTGTCAAGAAAATACCCGGAACATTATGATAAAACATAATGTAAATAAAACACAGGTAACAAAGGGTGGAAAACTATGTGCTTACCCACACCGAAACATGGGACGAAGCATGACGTCAACAGTAAAACAGGGAAAACACAGGTAGAAAGTGGTAAAAGGAGCTAAAACAATGTAGCAGATGGAATGGCTGGCTGACCGCAAGGGAAAAAAGGGAGGAGCCAGCCACTTTGCAATACACTAAACCCTCCAGCCTAAAAGTTTAGGCCAGAGGCCAGGCATATCGCAAAACTTTAAAACGCTAGTTACACTTGTCTCATCATCAGCTAAAATAGAGGACAGATTCCCACCAACTTTTGCTTCTGACCTTGCATCACGGTATAAAATGCATTCCGTTAAAATGTCACGGACAGAGATGTGCACCACAAGCGTGACAAAACAGGGGATCCTCCCACCGTAAGAGAAAGCTGTGTGTGAGAGGACAGTGCCCAATCTGGAGACGCGTGAGGGTCACTTCATCCCGCCTGATATGGTTCATACTAGTCCGAAACGTACAGAGAATTAGATTTTCATCATATGTAAGTATCAGTGTAATTTTTGTCAGAAGAGATGAATGTACATGTAAAAATAATGACATGACAACTGCTATGTATGTAATTGGCGAAAATATAGTACACAGGATGTGCGGAAATTCGCGTTACGAACTTCTAGAACTTGAAAAGAATCCTATGTCCATAAACATCATCCAACGATACTACACAGCGTGAAAGTTACAGGCGCCGACAGCAGTAAATGTATGTACATGCAAGCTAATTCCGTGATGATGTTACAAACTTTCTGGCGTTATGGAGACGAATAAATGTATCAATTTCAGGTAAGGGTCTATGGTTCGGAAACGAACGACTCGAAAATTACAAACGAAAATCGTTGTGGTACCTCTGACCGTGGCATACATTTACCGGTATTGTTATTGTTAAGAATGTAGGGCATCCAGCGTTCAAAGGTGGTAGTGCGGACCAGGACAAGGAAAAAATGTCCAGTAAACATGAGCTGTAAAATGTGTACCTTGAGAGCTATTAGCACTTGTTCAGAAGAGGAGATGTGTTCCACAGTAGTGAAGATCAAAAAGTGCTCATAGTTCCCCAGATAAGCATTTCAGATCTCATGTTTGCTGTAAGTTTTTCTTCGTTTTGGTCTGGACTACCACCTATGAAAGTTTGCTTACCGTAAATTGTTAGCAACATTAATACCCGTACACTTATTCCACTGACAAAAATATGAGAAAGGGTTTCGCTTCTAATTTCCGACTCGTTCGTTTCAGTACCATGTACCCTTATCTGAATATAATACATTCATCCGTCTGCAACATCATAGAACGTTGGTAACACCATCACGGGATCACCCTCTAAATACACACATATGCAGATTGCAGCGCTGTAAAATTGACGCTCTGCAGCATAGTTGGATATGGGATATGGGATCCTATTCAAAGTATTTGATACTCAGTCCCCTCTACTAGGCCTGTTTGTAACGGGAATTTCAGAACACCCTGTAGTTTAGATACGTGTATCCTTCTTAGGGTTGATATTTTTCTGTGTGCTTGATTGCGAAAGCGGTCTTGCCGCAGTGGTAACACCGGTTCCTGTCAGATCGCCAAAGTTAAGCGCTGTCTAGCTGGGCTAGCACTGGGATGGGTGACCATCCGGCCAGCCGAGTGCTGTTGGCAGGTGGGGTGCACTCAACCCTTGTGAGGCGATCCGAGGAGCTACTTGAATGAGAAGTAGCGGCTCCGGTCTCGGAAACTGACATTCGGCCGGGAGAGCAGAGTGCTGACCACATTCCCCTTTATATCGGCATCCCGTGACGCCTGTGGTCTGAGGATGACATGGCGGCCGGTCGGTTCCGTTGGGCCTTCGTAGCCTGTTTGGACTGTGTTTCGTTTAGTTTTACTTGATTGTGAAAACAGCAAACGAGCGCGGTAGAGTTTGATTCCTCTGTATTCCCTTCAGACTTTCGACGCGAGCCAGCCTGTTATACAGCTTTAACATATTTCCTAATCCCATTTTGAAATGATGTTCACTTTTAATGCGATGCAGCTTTTCCTGAAATTCCAAAAATTGCTACGGAAAATTAAGATTTTCCAAAAGTGAAAACATCGTGCCAAGTAGAACAGCAAGGTCATCCACCTAGGTGCAAATGTTCTGTTCAAATTTAAAAGTATGCTGCCCAGAAAACTTTGTTAAACACTGTTAAGTGTGTCTTATAGGGGGCTGCATCGTTACTCTTCTGCAACCCAGTAATCGGTGATTCAGCACAAGTACTATCAAAAACTGTCCATCTCCGTAGGTGAGTGGCCACCGAGGCTATCATTCGGCGACCTGGGTTCGATTCCCGCCGCTGCCTGGGTTGTGTCCTTGGCGGGAGCACGGTTACTACGGGTTGCGGTCAGCCCCTGCGAGTCTATCTGAGAAGCTTCTCGATCGGTTGTATGTATGCTGTATGTTAACTGGGGACCTAGAAACGACGGAGAGACTCTGGTTCAAATGGCTCTGAGCACTATGGGACTTAACTGCTGCGGCCATCAGTCCCCTAGGACTTAGAACTACTTAAACCTAACTAAGGACATCACACACATCCATGCCCGAGGCAGGATTCGAACCTGCGACCATAGTGGTCACGCGGTTCCAGACTGTAGCGCCTAGAACCGCACGGCCACTCCGGCCGGCTGGAGAGACTCCGTCCCCGCCAGAGCTGCAGTGATCCAAAACCCCATGACGGCTACCGCAGTCCACTTTACCCCTCCACCGCCCCACACCGAACTCAGGGTTATTGTGTGGTTCGGCCCCCGGTGGATCCCCCAGGGTACGTCTCACACCAGACGAGTGTACCCCCTATGTTTGCATGGTAGAGAGATGGTGGTGTACGCATACGTGGAAAATTTGTTTGGGCAGCAATCGCCGACATAGTGTAGCTGAGGCGGAATAAGCGGAACCAGCCCGCATTCGCCGAGGCAGATGGAAAAACCATCCACAGAATGGCTGGCTTACCGGACCTCGAGACAAGTACGCTTGGCGGATTCGTGCCGGGGACCAGGCAGTCCTTCCCACTCCGGAAAGCCGAGCGTTAGACCGCTCGGCTAACCGGGGCGGGGGCTCTCGATCTGTTAGTAGCTGTTTCAAGGTCAAGGAAACCAGCGACGACTAGGAGAGTAGTGTGATGTCACCGCCAGACACCACACTTGCTAGGTGGTAGCCTTTAAATCGGCCGCGGTCCGATAGTATACGTCGGACCCGCGTGTCGCCACTGTCAGTGATTGCAGACCGAGCGCCGCCACACGGCAGGTCTAGAGACGTCCTAGCACTCGCCCAGTTGTACAGTCGACTTTGCTAGCGAAGCTACACTGACAAATACGCTCTCATTTGCCGAGACGATAGTTAACATAGCCTTCAGCTACGTCATTTGCTACGACCTAGCAAGGCGCCATTACCAGTGTATATTGAGATGATATAATGTATCAACAAGAGCGATGTTCACCAATTGTGGAATAAAGTTAAGTATTCCATCAACTACGTTCTTTTCTTAATAGACTCAACTACTTTACTGTTCCATACCTCACGCCAGTCTGCGTGAGCTTAACGCGTGCATTTTGGCTTCCTCCAAACTCCGTGAATTGGCTCCTGCCAATTCACAACAAGTAGCGTGCTGACCACGTGTCCCTTCCTATCGCATCATATGACGACATTGGCACAGTGCCACAACGCGAACAGAACATCACAAAAAACAAGAATTACAGCTTAAATAAATTTTGAGACAGAAGCTACTGGAAACTAACAAAACTTTTCATTTTCAAGACAGGTAAAATTGTTAAAACATTGAAGAAACTCAGCTCATTTACAAGTATCACAGGTTCAGTGGTAAAAGACCTTTTTCTGTTTCAGGCTAGAAGATGGTGCACGACCGACGAAGTATAGCTGAACTGTCCACATGCTATATAAATAGACTGACGGAAAAGAATTACAACACCGAGAAGACGTCGTGCGACGCAAACGAAACTTGGTAGGCGTGTTCCTACATCTGAAAGGTAATGTCTATTCAAATTTCGCGCCAGTCGCTTTAGAGTAGTGCGAATCGCGCCACTATGAGCATGAACATCAGGTTTGCTTTAAATACACACTGTAGCGGTCATCCGTGTTAGTTACCTTTGAGACTGGAAGTAGTGAGCTGATGCTACTCAACAATGTCTTTAGGGTGACAAAGACGCCATTATCGACACCTCACTGAGTTTGAAGGAAATTAGAATTATATTAATACCGTCAGCTGCTCACGGGCGTCGATATATATCAACGGGGAAAGGTAAAGATGTTTTCCCCGACCGGGACTCGAACCCGAGATCTCCTGCTTACATTCAAGACGCTCTTTCGATCTTTTTTTTTTTCAATCTCATTTTGTTCGCTGTTGTTCGTTGCATCTGCTCGGGGCGGACGTCGTAAGACTTCAATTGAAGTTCGTTGTTGATCGCTTAGCTCAGTTTTTTTATTACAGAGAGCTGTTAACCCTCTGACCGAACATGCTGAGCTACCGTGCCGGCTGTCCATCTGAGCCACCGAGGCCATAGAGGAAAGTGCGACTGCAGTGACTATCTCGCGCACGCCTCCAGCGAGACCCACATTCTCACCTTGTATGTCCACACACTACATTCGTAGTATCCCACCCCAACACACTCATTACTCGTGGAAGGCATTCTTACCAAGTCCCGTATGAGTTCGGGGAATGTATGTCACAGAAGAAGAAGGTCATAGCCGGTATTGCAAGAACTATATACTAATATGGATATGCTGTCTGTTCTTTAGGACATGCTGTAAAGTTGATGCATTAAGTTGTTCTGAAAGCGGTGCTGATATTCAAGATAATAAAAGCGGGTTAAAGGCTGTGAGCTATCTGGGGAAGTTATCCTTGAATTACTGAGCAATTGTTTCACCAAGGTATCCAATTTAGCTTACCAAATTGCCAACCAGACTAACATTAATTATAACCTTTTAATAGTCATCTTACGACTATATATATATAAAGAGAATTTAAATAAAAAGAAATAAATCAGTTTATATTTGGACATTTATTTTAACATTGATCATTGTTCCGTTAAAATTTCAGCATATTAAACTTGATTCGTAACTAAACTGGTGCTTTATTTAGGATTGTGAAAACGTGAGTTCGTAATCTTACGGAGCACATCAAATATGGAGCCAAGATTGGGAGACTGCATACAACACTGCATTCATAAAATAATACACGAAGATCGTTGAAACATATGCAGGAGGAAATTAACCACAACCAACCGATTCAGTTTTCACCCAAAGAAGTTACGGTTGTAGCGCAATCCTGTCCGTCATGAAATTACCACACACTGGTATACTAAATTCATACTAATTGTCTGTGAAATTTTCTCGAAAAAATCCCGGGTTCGTTTCCCGGCGGGGTCAGGGATTTTCTCTGCCTCGTGATGACTGGGTGTTGTGTGATGTCCTTAGGTTAGTTAGGTTTAAGTATTTCTAAGTTCTAGGGGCTGATGACCATAGATGTTAAGTCCCATAGTGCTCAGACCCATTTTTTTTCTCGAAAAGAATAGCTGAGGGCTACTATCATGATTACACCGCATGCTTCACGTGGTCAACTTCGTTTACACAAAGAGTGTAAGTCCACGATAATTGATAATTAAAATAAATTACACCGAAACGCAATGTACAAAAGAAAAACCTCGAACTGGTTACTATCGTCATACTATTAACCTGATGGGTCAAACAATTACACTCCTGGCAATTGAAATAAGAACACCATGAATTCATTGTCCCAGGAAGGGGAAACTTTATTGACACATTCCTGGGGTCAGATACATCACATGATCACACTTACAGAACCACAGGCACATAGACACAGGCAACAGAGCATGCACAATGTCGGCACTAGTACAGTGTATATCCACCTTTCGCAGCAATGCAGGCTGCTATTCTCCCATGGAGACGATCGTAGAGATGCTGGATGTAGTCCTGTGGAACGGCTTGCCATGCCATTTCCACCTGGCGCCTCAGTTGGACCAGCGTTCGTGCTGGACGTGCAGACCGCGTCCGACGACGCTTCATCCAATCCCAAACATGCTCAATGGGGGACAGATCCGGAGATCTTGCTGGCCAGGGTAGTTGACTTACACCTTCTAGAGCACGTTGGGTGGCACGGGATACATGCGGACGTGCATTGTCCTGTTGGAACAACAAGTTCCCTTGCCGGTCTAGGAATGGTAGAACGATGGGTTCGATGACGGTTTGGATGTACCGTGCACTATTCAGTGTCCCCTCGACGATCACCAGTGGTGTACGGCCAGTGTAGGAGATCGCTCCCCACACCATGATGCCGGGTGTTGGCCCTGTGTGCCTCGGTCGTATGCAGTCCTGATTGTGGCGCTCACCTGCACGGCGCCAAACACGCATACGACCATCATTGGCACCAAGGCAGAAGCGACTCTCATCGCTGAAGACGACACGTCTCCATTCGCCCCTCCATTCGCACCTGTCGCGACACCACTGGAGGCGGGCTGCACGATGTTGGGGCGTGAGCGGAAGACGGCCTAACGGTGTACGGGACCGTAGCCCAGCTTCATGGAGACGGTTGCGAATGGTCCTCGCCGATACCCCAGGAGCAACAGTGTCCCTAATTTGCTGGGAAGTGGCGGTGCGGTCCCCTACGGCACTGCGTAGGATCCTACGGTCTTGGCGTGCATCCGTGCGTCGCTGCGGTCCGGTCCCAGGTCGACGGGGACGTGCACCTTCCGCCGACCACTGGCGACAACATCGATGTACTGTGGAGACCTCACGCCCCACGTGTTGAGCAATTCGGCGGTACGTCCACCCGGCCTCCCGCATGCCCACTATACGCCCTCGCTCAAAGTCCGTCAACTGCACATACGGTTCACGTCCACGCTGTCGCGGCATGCTACCAGTGTTAAAGACTGCGATGGAGCTCCGTATGCCACGGCAAACTGGCTGACACTGAAGGCGGCGGTGCACAAATGCTGCGCAGCTAGCGCCATTCGACGGCCAACACCGCGGTTCCTGGTGTGTCCGCTGTGCCGTGCGTGTGATCATTGCTTGTACAGCCCTCTCGAAGTGTCCGGAGCAAGTATGGTGGGTCTGACACACCGGTGTCAATGTGTTCTTTTTTCCATTTCCAGGAGTGTATATAAGCACATGGTACTGGTCTCACAAAGCACACCCCATGTGCGTTGAACGTAAAGAAAAGTTGCTGTATTGAAAAATATTGTCAAGACGAGACATTATAATCACACACACATTCTCATTTAAGACTGATGATCTTAGTTAGAGTTACGGATCATCAACATGTGGTTCAACTTTGCTCACAAAGTAGTGACAAAGCAAACGACTGGAATATGTTGTGAACTTCACACTCGAATTGCACTGTGTTGCAGTTTAAGATAACATAAGATATTTTAGATCTAAACCTGAAACAAAGGTGATTAAATTTTCAGTTAGGCTGAACTTAAGAAATTCATTGTCCTATGGACTTTGATAAATGCGAGCCGTGCACGGCAAAGAAATGTTCTTTTTGATTTGCATTCCCACCGAATGTATACCGCTGTAACATTGCAGCTTGTGTTGACTTGACCAAAGTTCACGGAGAATGCTTTTCACGCCACCAAAGTGCGCCAAAACTCCCTTAACATAAATACGATCTACTTCCGGAGGAAGGTTGACTATTCGAACATTCGTATATTCACTTTTCGCACTCGGAAGCAGCAACATACGGGCTGAATCAGCTCTTTCCGGAAGGGAAATTGAGTACCATGTTTGACCAGGAACTTGTCTAGTCGTAGGAAGTCTACGAATTTCACAACGAACACGTAATTCTCAGTATCAAAATAGGCAGTATGCACTTGGTCCGAAGTAGCACGAACCGCTTCAACTAACCAGTCATGGATTTCTAAGGATTCGGCTGCACGTTTCGTGTCGATCTGTCAAACGCAAAACTCACGGTACCTTTTCGTGGAACACTCTTGGACGCCATGAGAAACAAAACAGGAGCATACTAGTTCGCTGTCTGGCGTACACCCAACGAAGGACGAGTGGAGAGAACGGCGATGTCACGCACGCACAAAGAAACTGAAGCGATGAACTCCGAAACACTTGCGGCGTTGCAGCGAAGCGAATACCTAAACAACGACCTGCTCGCTCGGCGCCCAAGGCAGAAATGATGAAACTAAATGAGCTACACAAGCACTGCTTGCTATCCGTCCTGTCGGCTTTACTACGGCTGTCACTTCATCTCTTACTTTCCTACCTATGTTCTAAATACCCAGCCTCCGAGTCTCGAGCCAGTACACAGATTTAATCTGCCGGGAAGTTCCATACGTGCGCACACTCCGCTGCAAAGTGAAAAATTCCTTTCTGGTAACCTTGCCTATGCCAGGCCCGTTTACTGGTCTGCTCGTGTGAGCTGGGTCGCGCTCACGCCTCAGGAGTGAGCAACGTGCCCGGTTCAAATGGTTCAAATGGCTCTGAGGTCATCAGTTGCCTAGAACTTAGAACTACTTAAACCTAACTAACCTAAGGACATCACACACATCCATGCCCGAGGCAGGATTCGGACCTGCGACCCTAGCGGTCGCTCGGATCTAGACTGTAGCGCCTAGAACCGCTCGGCCACTCCGGCCGACTCAGCGTGCCCGGCTCACGGCGAGTCATGGGAGGAGATGATCAGGGCAGGGGGGCAGGGGGGGGGATGTCGATTTGCGAGAGGGCACCAAACAACAAGGTCATCGGCCCCATCGGATTAGGAGAGGAAGGCGGCCGTGCCCTTTCATAGGAACCATCCCGGCATTTGCCTGTAGCGATTTAGGGAAATCACGGAAAACCTAAACCACGATGGTCGAACGCGGCGTTGAACCCTCGTCCTTCCGAATGCGTCCAGTGTGCTAACAGCTGCCAGATTTCAGTAATATCATAGATGGGACATCCAGCTCCTCGTTCAAACTCAGTGAGGTGTTGACAACGGCATCTTCGGTGCCTTAAAGGCAATTCCTGACTAACATCAACTCACCATGTCCAGTACCAAAGGTAAGTAACGCTGTCGACCGTTAGAGCGTATATTTAAATCAAGCGTGGTTTGCATCCTATAGTGGCGCTACTAGCGCCAGTTTTATGTGACTGGTACTAAATTTGAATAGACATCACTTTTCAGATGTAGAGAAACGCCCACTATCTTTCGTTTTCGTCGCCCAACTCCTTCTTGCTATCGAGATTTTTTTCCCGTCAGTGTATTTCCTGAAACGGTTGCATTGATGAGAAATGACAATTAAATGAAAGTTACATTTCCTTTAATTGATGAGACAAGGAACATGGGGTAGCTAAGTGCGAACCTAGATACTGTTTACGTTTGATGCAGCTTTATGACGAAGATCGTTCCGGACGAAGTTTAAACTGACGTCAACATGTATTTCATGACTATATTATTCACATGTTAAACATAGAAATACTGCATATCAGTAAATACCACTTACCTTGATTTCCGCTAAAGCATCAATGCACTACCAATCAGCTTCTGAACTGAAGCCCATCAGAGATCTTCTATGGGTAGATTTCGTTGTCCTCACTGCGAAAAACATTGCTCGTGCAAATATGTAGGACCAAATATTGGACACAATAGTAGCTGCAAAATTGTGAATTTATGGAACATTATGTTCAAGAAATTTTTTTATTTGAATCTACAAAATGTATTTTATTATGAAACTTATCAAGCAACTGCCTGTCACATTGGTGGTGGTCTATAAGCTCCAACCGTAGCTAAGTATCATGCTCTGATGTGTTATAAAATGATACTCGTGTGTATGACCTTCGCCTGGAAGTTCCTAACCCAGCCATTATGGTGCTTTTCACCGATTGCAAAAGAGCTACTCTCCACTTTAAGGAATGCACCGTCGAGTAAATTTGCTTGCGTTTAAAACTACAGCAGACTCAACATACTGCCACTCCTCTGAACACAGCGCACAGTCTGGACTTGCCCTGCGTCACATAACAACTTCTTGACCGCCACATTTTGCCGCGAGCGCTCACCATTCAGGCAGCGAAAGAGCGGGAACGCTCGTGCTCGTCTACCCCCTCCCCCCCCCCCCCCCCCACCCAAAGGGGCCCGGGCCAGGCTGTTGCTAAGCCATGCCTCCGCAGTGTCATTTCTTCAAGGAGAGTTAGTCCCAGAATTTTCGCAGGAGAAAATGAAGGTAGTGTGGTGTCACCGCCAGACGCCACACTTGCTAGGTGGTAGCTTTAAATCGGCCGCGGTCCATTAGTACATGTCGGACCCGCGTGTCGCCACTGTCAGTAATTGCAACCGAGCGCCACCACACGGCAGGTCTCGAGAGACGTACTAGAACTCGGCCCCAGTTGTACGACGACTTTGCTAGCGACTACACTGACGAAGCATCGCTCATTAGCCGAGCAGATAGTTAGAATAGCCTTCAGCTAAGTCCATGGCTACGACCTAGCAAGGCGCCATTAACCATTTCTATAGAGAGTCTCACTTGTATCATCAAGAACGCTGTATACAAATGATGGATTAAAAGTTAAGTATAACCGCAGCTACGTACTTTCCTGTATAGCATTCATAACGTATCCTGTTTCAGACCTCACGCCCGTCTGCGTTAGATTACAGCGTGCATTTCGGCCTCCTCTATCTACAAGGTGTTGGCACATTTGCCAACACACCAGGTAGCAGATAAGGTTTTGTCTAAGGTAAAGCTGTGAGGCTGTCTACTGATTTGTGCTTAGGTAGCTCAGTAGATGGACTATATTTGGGGAACCATTTTTGGTCCGTGTGTACTCCGACGACGTCACGGTCTGAGTACGAAATGTCGACTACGTTTTCTGGGCTCGAGGGTATATCGAATTTTTTTGTCGCCTTGCTGATACCCATATTATTCATCTCAAATACTCGTTCTTGCTGTCGCTGGGCTTTAACCAAATGGTAACCCCTTGGGAGACGATGGTCGGTGGCCACAAGAATTTTGGTATCATGGTGGTCGATCGCCACAAGACATTGGGGGTGAAGGTGGCTCGCAACGACACCAAAATGGCGACGCTTAACCAGAACGCTTAACTAGAACACGAACTTCATTCCCTTAGCCTCCTTCGCCAAGTGTGGGTCTCAGACGCCTATATTTTACAGAATGAAATTTTCAGTCTGCAGCGGAGTGTGCCCTGATTTGAAACTTCCTAGCATGGTCCCAGCGGAGGTTCGGCGGGGAACAACCCTCGCTGGGTTACAAGCGAAACTGAGGCTGGCCGTTGACACTGACACACGACCAGCACACAACAGTCAGCTAGCTCTCCGGACGCGGCAGCCGTTCGGAGGGATTCCTGGGCAGACCACGTTGTCGTGAGTACACGAAGAAGATCACGTACGGTCAGAACCTGTGCCTCATGTGCCTCAGGACAGAAAGGGACGCTATATACTCACCTGTTAGAGTTTTTACAACTAACTAGCATTGGCCCATCTGCATACACAAAGCAGTATCGTGCCACAAACTTTGACAAATGAATTGTCTCATTTCTAACTTCTCCTCTCACTTAGAGAGCAGTTGTAGCAGTCGTCGCTCCTAGTTCGATCCTGTCTGGATGACCTAACACACTTGTGGAGTCACTCCACGTGCCATCATCCCTCGTCGAAGTGCAATGTTGGGAAACATAAAGTACTGTCCAGGGAGAGAAGAGATCTGGACTAGTGATGTATCCCAACTAGTAGACCTCAGAGACAATTAATTGACGTGAGGAGAGCCTATCACCATGTCTTCCTACCATACTACCGTGATCACATGCGTAGGTCTTGCTGCAATCTCAAAAGTGTACTGCAGATGCTCCAGTTTGGCACTATATGATGTCAGTATTGTGGCCCCATCCCAAAAGCTCCTCCGATACTAAAGACATGGAACCACGTGCATCAATGCATATGACTCAACTGACCAACCCCCTCAGATAAACCAACGAATTTGTGAAGTGCTTCGAATATTTCTAACAATGTGATTTAGTGCCTCATTCTCAGCACAGTCGTGAACATTGTGCAATGTGAAGCACAACTTGACACCCCATGAACCCTGTTTTTTTATAATGTCTTTCTCTAGTGTTGTTTTTGTAATGTATGTCATACCTTGTATGTGTTTGTGTTTTGCATTGTAATTCTTATGTAAGTAATAGAGTAGGGCGCACAAATTACTGTATTGTTATCTACACCATGTGTTTTTTTGTATTCTTGACTTATTGTTTTATGCAAACAGTGTGCCTGAAGTCCCCATAAACTGAAGCAGATACCACCACTGTCATTGTGAATGGGCCGTCAGTTCAGGGAACATTTTGTAAAGGATATTCTTGCTGCAGGGAGACAGAATGAATCGGGGGTTGTAATTCGATTCTGAAAGCTCACAAAGAGATTGTTAACTTAAATAGTATCATGTGTGATTGAGTTCAGGCTAAGTAAATGATTGAAATTGTTGTAGCATTTTGGGCATTTAATTGCGGAGCACTCCAATTCTGATTGTAAAGAATAAACTGCTCCAGATTTGGCTCACATGCCCGGGCCATATTTAGAGTGTGAATATCTATGTGAATCGGTGTTTGGAAGGGGCTCCCTGGGTATAGATGTGTGATGTGAGTGTTAGATTTCCATATTAAGAAGGTGAAGTTGGCTGCATCACAAATAATCCTCCCTCTATGAGCTGCATCTTCTGTTGCAGTGATTTTTTTTATTGAGTGCGGCACGTGGAGTCAGTTTGCAAGATTGTTCTTGGACGATTGACTCACTACCTTGCTCCTAAGTGAGCCAACCACTCACCAATTACAATCTAAAAAGGCGTAGGGGCTATGAGAGGTGGCATGAGTCCCCTCTCATATTTCTGTCTTACTCTGAGTAATTCGATTTTCCTCTCTAATTGCATGCAGTGAAAAGTTGCTATTCCTTCACATGTGGATTCCCACGCAGCGTCTCTCGTCTGCTGTGTGGTCCGGTGACAGGCGCGTTCTGTTGATCTTGAAAGGGTTCAGCCAACGGGTGTGAGGGAGTCGAGTCGATGCTTTCCAGACGCTGACATTGTCATAAGAGCGGCGGCGACACGCCCACAGGGGCCTGACGGAGCGACTGGGCTAGAGATTCCTTTACTTCACAGAAACTTAGTGAAAACACTCTCTGGTGGGCTACCAGTGAGGCGGGGGAATGACTTGTGCTCCCAGGCAGTCTTGGCGGGCAAATTCCCGCGTTTTCTGCAAACTCATAACTGTGATTGGCTTGCTCAGGGAATAGCTCCGTGACGTAGCAAAATCAGCGCATAAATTGGCGCCAGGTATCTCCATTGGTGGAATAGTACTGCGTCGGCAATAGAGGGGAATTTTCCGCCGGTTTTCGAGTTGCTGATTGGAACGTTTAACCACGACCACTGTCGTGGGGGCGGGAATGTTCTGTGTTCGGCTTGTACGGGTGCTCTTGAGAGAGTCAGCTCTCAGCTTTCGGTCGGAGTAGTTTACAAGTCTGAGATCTCGCTGTTGTGGACAGCCTGCCTTCCGTTGGCTGTCTAATATACTTTCATTTACTTGTAACTGTTTGACGAAGCTGCTGAAGTTTCGACTTCAACGTAACTTTCCGAGTACAGTTGGCGATTGAGCGTTCTGCGTACAAGCGGCATATGTTGTCCGTCTTGAGCAGTTTTGGCTAAATTTGACTGTACGGGAGTTACTGTGTGACTTCGCTTGTTAAAATCAATCACTGTACCGTCAGTGCTTGTGTGGCGAGCGTTCTTCGTCTCCCTCAGAGGCGCATTTGTATTGATAGGAAGTCTTTAGTCTGGAACAACCAGACCAGGATAATTTGTTTCGGGCTATACTCGCGACATTACCATCACTACGACTGGACGTCGAAGCAACCAGCCATCGCTTCCGGTATGCCAGATCGTGTCCTTGCAGTTAAGAAGACAGCTTTGTGATGTATGTCCGCAGCACCGGCAGATTAGAGAATTTTGCTCTGTGATAATCAGAGCTCAGCAAAGCGCGCCTGTTCCCGTCTTTTCTTACATGGTTCTGTCTTGGATGTTCATTGTCTGAGTTCTCACTACTGTAACAGCAATTAATGTTGGGTTGAGTGGGTATTTCTCTCAAGATCTGAGTTGCACGGAATTGGCTCCACATACCACTTGGTCATAAATGTCACTATCTAGTTTATGGACAATTTCACCTTCACAGCATTTATTTGAGTATCCAATTTGATGTATGTAAATGTTTCATGTGTTTTGTTTATTATTTTGAGTTTAGTCATAATAAATCAAATTGTTATTTTGGCCAGAAATTTCATTCTCTTAATCGGTAGAGCAACCCTTTCATTTCTCACTACGTTAATGAAACTTTCCTTTATCTAATTAATTTCTATCCAATTAAATTATTGCAGGTGCCAAACTCTTTTCTACTCCACTTGCAGGGTCGATTACAGTCAGTTCACGTTTCTTCTTAATCCATGCGCAACAGCAAAAGTCGGAGCTAGAAAAGGGGGGGGGGCTTAGAGCAGCATTTCCATACGAAGATTCGAGAAGAATTTAGTGCTAAATACATTGCTAGCCCCGACACCTCGCAATTTAAGCGTTGAGCCGGGCTGCGGCTCGCGTTGGTGCTGTTTGTAGGTTTCCGTCCTCTATTGGAGGCCAGACCGTACCGTTTAGTTGACATGGTTGCGGTTGTTTGTCTTCTTCTAGTGTTGACTGTCGCCACTTGGTGTCGCAAGCGTTGCCTGTCCGCTAGTGGCAGCAGCGGCTGTTATCGATATTTAGTAACTGTGGTCCTATCTTTGGGGCAACGTCGTGGTTCTTCCCGGTCGTGTCAGTGTGCAGTTTGGTTGGGGACTCAAGAGGAGCCAGGTCCACACACTGGGAGAACACGCCGGGATCGCTGGTGGCGCGCTTGGACTGCCGGATCGAATGCCTATGGTCACGAGGATGCACGACCTCGTCGTAAACCGGATCCTGCAAGCTTTGAGTGCATTCGGATTCAAGTACAGAAACCTCCACCATTGTGAGATCTTGCGATTCTGCAGTGACTTGGGTTCGTGTTGCTGCTTGTAGTGTTGCCGAGGGGAAGAGCAGCGAGTGAAGTGTTTGGGGAATGTGGATCTGATTAGCTTTCCTGGACTTCTAATTGCTATTTATTGCATTCAGTTTGTTACTATTTTTTAAGATCAACCAGCAGTATTTTTCCTGCCCTGTGGCCACTATCGCCCTAGTTACCTGCACTGGGGGTTAGTGTATGTAACGGCAGTGTGCGTTTCCTCGCCTTGCCACTGCTGTCAGGTGAGGCGTGTAGCTTTGACAGCTTTCTTGATTGTAGGTTGGCGATTCTTCTACTCTGGTGGTAGCGATTCCTTTCTCGTTCCGGGCGTTCTGAGCACAGTATTCTGTGGACGGAGTCCAGACTGCCAGTTCCAGCTTCGGCGTATTTTTACATCTTTGCATTTGGTTTATTGGACGTCAGGTAGCCTCGGCAAGATTATCATTAGTCATTCGTTAGACTGCCACTAGTCTGAGTTACCATCTTGTGAAGTGATTGCAACTCTTGGCTGCATATCTCATCGCTCGCGAAAGTGTTTCTTCCAGACCTACTCAGAGGTCAATTCTTGGTGCACCATCTGTGACTGGCCCTAGTGTTTTATTATTGTATTTTCTGTTTTATTGTATGTTTCTAAAAATTTTTTATAATCTCCATTCTTGTCCTTACAGTAGGTTTAAATGATTGTACTACCAAGTTTACCATCATTTTGTCTCACCTGTTTGGTGATCAGTTGCTTTTCTTTTTTAATTAACCTTTGCTGTTGTTTTTACTGTTTTACTGCATGTTTTTTTAAATTTTTTATGTAACTGTCATTCTTGGTGTTACAGCAGGCTTAAATGGTTGTGTTACCAAGATTACCAACATTTTTTCTCACCCGTTTGGAGATCAGTTGCCTGTCATTTTAAATTTACCTTTGCTATTGCATTTCTGTTTTACAGTACGTTTGTTAAATTTTTTAAATAATTGCCGTTCTTGGTATTAAAGGCCTTCAACCGTGACTGTGGTTACTTGCCTTAAAATTCTAATTGGGATCACATTGACTTGTTTTTAAAACATTGTCTGTTGTGCCTGTACTTTATGCTCATTTGGTAAATTGTAACGCTCTGAAAGCACTATTAGTTACACAGTTGTTTATTCTTTCATTAATAACGTGTGATATCTTTAGTTACTGCTGAGTCTGGAATTACCGTTTTAAAATAAATGTGTGTAATTGCAAAAAGGCACCAATAGTAACTGATTACGGACCCGTCCACAATCGTAACCGAATCCTGCCTTCCTTGACTACCACGTTTCAAGCGTATTACGTTGCATAGATATATTTGCTTCCCGTGATACTGGCCCGCAGATTCAAACAACTGTCCGGTCGACGGTATTAAGTGGTGGCCAGGCCTCGCAAGCTCGACCATCCGGATATTTATGTTCAGGCGTCCATCTTGTTTGTACGACACAGTGTCTTAACGTGTATACAGGCTCAGTACTCCATTACTTCCCGTTTATTTTCCAGTCTCCAGCAGGCCAGTCTGCTCCCACAAAGTGCTAGACTGATTATCCAACCCTACAATGCGCGATATCAGCGAATGCTTTATTACTGTCTGTTTCTTAGGTCCTGATGCCCTTTGAAAGACGCGTCTCACTACCGGAGTCTTATTTGCTAGTGGTGGTGAACCGTCTTGCCTCTCCGCTGTTGAAAAAGCTTCACCGTCAACATCCTGGGAAACTGTTTAATTTTAGTCTTCCTATATTTCCATGGTGCAGGGTCGTTCATCGCTTGATAACGACTGGCGACCGTCTTTTTCGCCCGACTGATCACTGTGACGGATACTGTCACACTGATACCTTACTTCACAGACTTGTCTCTTGCGGAAAACTATCAATGGCTCTGGATTGGTCGACAGCTGACTTTTCTTCCCCGAAGGCCTGGATCCGCTTTTTCGAATCAATTTCTTATTCGTCTGGACGTATCCTTTTTTCCTGAGACGAAAACGAATACGGTCGTCTGGCTCCTGGGTCACTACGTTCGATGCGTTGTTGAAGGACAGAACGACTCTAATCCCCATGTGTCTTACGAATATATGGAGACCGCGTATTGGAAATGGCTGCTGTTGCCACTTTATCGAGCATGTTTTTGCGAATACACTTCTTCTTGTCTGTAGAGGACGAAATGCTGGTTAGCTTCACCTGTGGTCTTTTATTCCTCCTTGTTTCTGGTGCCCAGTCACGTGACATCCCGTTTTGTTCCCTTTTCTTCCTTATGTACATGAAACAAAAGAAAATAGTAGGAAGACAGCAGTTGTGACCTAGTTTCTTGGTTGTTCTTATTCCGGCATGAAGTCAAGCTCCGGCATCGCCAGCTGGGGACGTTAGAGCAGAGAGGGCTGTAATGAAGACATTAGCCAATTGCACACTGACCGACCCCTCTCCAGGACGACAACGCGCCGCCAGCGCCCTCTATGCGAACGTAAGAGATGCACCCGAGTGGCCGCGGCTCACTGCTAGAGAAGCGTCAAGACCAGCGACCTAGACAGAAGCATCAAGTGCATCACTTCACTTGTATAGGAACTGTATATACTGAAGAGATTTCTTATTTTCATGTCGCCCTTTGCTTGCGACATCTCTGTATTTCTCTAAGTTTTGTCATTTATTTTCTGTAATAAAATTCATTAACACGGTTTGCTTGAATTGTTGCGTAGAGATCCGAGAACGCAGGTTTCCTAGGCACCCCATATTTGACAAGTAGGCAGGATACAACAGTTCTGAATCTTTTTCTTTTGTTTGTTTATAGAAATTATTTGCTTTCTCAATCTGCAGCTCATATTAGGCGAAGATTTTGACTATAGTGATCTCAATGTTAATAAAAGTACCAAGTCAGTCCAATAACAATATTCAGAAGAAAGTTGCTCGTCAAAACCAAAAGCCTCGAGTTCGCGTCTCGGTCAACCACACAGTTTTAATTTGCCAGGAAGTTTCAGTCCATGCTGAGTTGGTGGAAGTATACGCCAGAAATATAGCACCGTATGACACAGCGGGTGGCGCCCCTGCTCATTCTGCATAGTATACACACTTGTTTATGCTATAAAATGTAGCCGCAGCTTCCTTATTCTGCTGGTATGGCACACAGAACCTTCTTCCCCTTTTCTCATACGAAGAAACCATTGAGTTGGACGCATTTATGAAAGGACGATGAAGTAATTTACGAGGTGCAATGTTTCCTGAACACCCGAAACACAGACTTCAACAATGAGTGTTCTGTCAGGACATTATCTGGGGAGAAATGTAGTTCCACGGTAGCAGTCACATCTTTATGACTACCCATCATGTCTTCTTTGAGGATGATATTTGTTACTGTCGTAATAAAATAAACGATACCGTCTTGAGTGTAGGTGATTCAGCGCTCGGAATTCCCGCCATACGCACCGAGTCCTGGCGGCAAGTGGCCGCTCAAAAAGAGACGCAGCGCGACGCCAGCCAACCCCAACGGCCGCTCGGCGACCCGTTGCGCCTTTATCGGTCGGGCGGTAGAGTGCGCGCTGGAATTTAATATTGGCGGCCACGAGGGGCGGGTGGCCGCGGCAGGCCTTATTGCTGGCCGGGCTCGGGAGGCGGGGGGCGGCCGCCCACACCGAGATATTCACGTCACTGTCCTCCTCTACCCCCTCCCCTCCTCCGCCGAATTACGACCGCGGCCCGACGAGGGAGAAAACCCGTCATGGATGGACAGGTTTAGCCCGCTAGATACTGTGACTAAAAATTCGCCCTGGCGGAGATTGGTATATCCATGTCATCCAGAAAGGGAGCTTATTCAAAACTGCCATGTCGTATTCCCTGTCTGAACAAAAAATTAACGCTCATTACCAGAACACAAATATATTGACGGTTCGTTTTTCAACATTAACGTCGACCATCAAATCATCCCTATTTTATTTCGCCAACAAGTATTTTGCTCCGTCCATTGTTCCATTCGCTGACTGATAATCCTTCGTCAGTATTTTGGCTTACACTTCAACAGATACTTTGGTTTCTTGGCCTCTTCTGTCACCTTTCCCTCCAATTTATACCTGTACTACAACACTTTGAGGTTCAAAAGTAAATGTGTTTGCTTCTTTCCTGATATCTCCATTTTTTAGTATCAAATAACGCTTGTAGCTCTCAGAAATCTCGTCTCTATCTCTGCACTTTTTTTTAAATGTGTCGTTTAGCAAATATTCAAAATTCACTTCCGTTCTACTGCGGTAGTACTGCCAATACTTTAAGCACTTAAAGCACGATTCTCTTCTGCTGTCTTCTCGCATAGCTTACCGCGAAGGGGTTGTAGGGTCACGTAGAATCAAGAGCAAATTTGAGAAGAGAGTTACTGCGCGTGATCTCAAAAATTGTTCAAATGGCTCTGAGCACTATGGGACTTAACATCTGAGGTCATCAGTCCCCTAGAACTTAGAACTACTTAAACCTAACCAACCTAAGGTCATCACACACAGCCATGCCCGAGACAGGATTCGAACCTGCGACCGTAGCGGTCGCTCGGTTCTAGACTGAAGCGCCTAGAACCGCTCGGCCACACCGGCCGGCGCGTGATCTCAGTCCTAAAGTCCATATCTATTAGAAGATCAAGATGAAAAAGTGTAGGTAATGGAAATGAAAAGAAGTAATTAACACACAGAAAATAAGCTACGTGAGGTTTTGAATATAATTATAGTATAATAAAAGTGAATTGCTAGACAATGACGAAGTGCTTCGATTTCGACGAAACATCAGAATTCTTTGCACTATTGTCGTCGCTAGAGAACAGCAGCTGTGTTGATACATAAAACAATTCTCATTTATTATTCAGTCTCAGTTGCGCATCTTTACGTACATGACATGTGTATCTCTTTGTAGCATATTCAGATCTACGTAGCTGCGTCAGCAACCTGACGTATCTGTGTCAGAACATCATATCAGAGTGCTATGATATGAGACTCTGACGCAGACACTACGGGTTTCTGGCGCAAGTACATAGATCTGAAGAATATCCAGCGAGACCGATACAGGTCATGTATTTAAAAGCGTGAAACTGAGACTGAGGACTGAAGAGTAAATGAGAAGTGTTTTAGTATTCTTTGCGTTTATGATGAATACATTTCACTTTTAGATCTAAGAGGGACAGAAGTGGCCAGTAATAGATACCTCTGTAATTAATAGTGTATGTCTTGCCGCACTTTCTGTGGAGTGGGTGAATCAAAGCTCATTCCATTCATGGGCAATTTTCTCTGTAATCAGTATTTCTGTGAGAAAGTTATTAATTTTCTTTGTAATGTTTTAGTCTTTTAGTTTGCAGAGCTCAGAAGAGATAGTGCCACCTTCTCCTGGGGCTGTGTTGTGTTTTAGTCGTTTTATAATCTTCTCAACCTCTATGACTGTAGGTGGTTGAGAATGTGGATTTGGTATGGTTTTCGTAAGGTCTAATTTTTCTTTAGGTTTCTCTCAGTTTTGGAGATTATCAAAATAAGTATGTCTTAAGGATTTTGCAGTTTTCTGACGTGTTTTCAGAGATCCGTCTATTGTTTTCATGTAGATATTTGGACGCTGATAACCACATTTTCTCTGAAGAAGAAAAATTTTCAGTTAAAAGGCAAAGAAGACAGGCCAAAAAGGGAACACAACTAAATGACTGTATGGGACTAAAAGATTTGAAAAAAAAAGAACATGTAGCCCGCTAATTTGCGTAGCGGGGTGACCCGTCATAGGCGGAATGAGTAAAAATGAAATGAAATTATCGTGTGGCACTGTTAGCCAGGAGGCCCAATCCGCGGATGTCCGGCCTTCGGGTTACCAGTCTCATTTCAGTCGATGCCACATTGGGCGATGATGATGGAAGGATGATGAAGACAGCACAACACCCAGTCCACAAGAAGATAAAATCTCCAACTCGGCCGGGAATCGGACCCCAGGCCCGCTGTATGGTAGGCAAACACGTAATCACCTTTTTCTTTTGTTAACCTCATGTTGTTCGTTATGGCTCGTAGCGGTCATCATATGACGCCCATTTAAGTTCGTCATTGATCCGTTCACTCACTTTTTTATTACAAAGGGCAGCTATCGCTCTGACCGAACACGCAGAGCTACCGGTCCGGCAAGACACCCAGCTGAGCTGGAGGACACGTGGAATGAGTCCTCGTGGCAGATAAATTACTGTCGATCCGGCGCACTCGACAGCCGGAGTGTGGTTTTCACGCACTTCTCCAGGCTCATTTATGCAAATGCTTCACTACTGGGCATTAAAATTGCTACACCAAGAAGAAATACAGATGATTCATTGGACAAATATACTAGAACTGACATGCGTTTACGTTTTCACGCAATTTGGGTGCATAGATCCTGAGAAATCAGTACCCAGAACAACTACCTCTGGCCGTAATAACGGCCCTGATACGCCTGGGCATTGAGTCAAACAGAGGTTGAATAGCGTGTACAGGTACAGCTGCCCATGCAGCTTCAACACGATACAACAGTTCATCAGGAGTAGTGACTGGCGTATTGTGACGAACAATTTCTCGGACACCATTGACCAGACATTTTCAATTGGTGAGAGATCTGGAGAATGTGCTGGCCAGGGCAGCAGTCGAACATTTTCTTTATCCAGAAAGGCCCGTACAGGACCTGCAACATGCGGTCGTGCATTATCCTGCTGAAATGTAGGGTTTAGCAGGGATCGAATGAAAGGTAGAGCCACAGGACGTAACACATATGAAATGTAATGTTCTCTGTTCAAAGTGCCGTCATTCCGAACAAGAAGTGACCGAGACGTGTAACCAATGGCACCCCATTCCATCACGCCGGGTGATACGCCAGTATGGCGATGACGCGACCATCATGATGCTGTGAACAGAACCGGGATTCATCTGAAAAAAAATTACGTTTTGGCATTCGTGCACCCAGGTTCGTCGTTCAGTACACCATCGCAGGCGCTCCTGCCTGTGATGCAGCGTCAAGGGTAACCGCAGCCATATTCTCCGAGCTGATAATCCATGCTGCTGCAAACTTCGTCGAACTGTTCGTGTAGATGGTTGTGGTCCTGCTAACGTCCCCATCTGTTGACTCAGGGATCGAGACATCGCTGCACAATCCGTTACAGCCATGCGGATAAGATGCCTGTGATACGAGGCCGTTGGGATCCAGCACGGCGTTCCGTATTAGCCTCCAGAACCCACAGATTCCATATTCTGCTAACAGTCATTGGATATCGACCAACGCGAGGAGAAATGTCGCGATACGATAAACCGCAATCGCTATAGGCTACAATCCGACCTTTATCAAAGTCGGAAACGTGATGGTACGCATTTCTCCTCCTTACACGAGGCATTACAACAACGTTTCACCAGGCAACGCCGGTCAACTGCTGTTTGTGTATGAGAAATCGGTTGGAGACTTTCCTCATTTCAGCACGTTGTAGGTGTCGCCAACGGCGCCAAGCTTGTGTGAATGCTCTGAAAAGCTAATCATTTGCATATGACAGTATCTTCTTACTGTCGGTTAAATTTCGCGTCTGTAGCACGTCATCTTCGTGGTGTAGCAATTTTAATGTTTAGTAGTGTGGATTGTTCAACAACCCCGCTCTAGAAAACGCGGTGATACAAGAAATTTCACACGACTCAGAGAGGGGTGGGGCATTCGACTTTTTCCAGTGCCTTTACTGACAACTGAGGCAATATCCACACAAAATAGAACAAATTTTTCTGGTCATGAAGACAGTCCATGTTGTACCACTATATAAACGCTAGTAAAGTAAAGTGCATTTCTGCCACAGTCTTGAAAATGCGTTTTGACTGTGAGATACAAATTCTGCGCCTGCTGTGGCTGTCTCTTCAAATCATCATTTGATATGTAGTACAACATTCAAAATAGAGTAGTCTGTTAACTTGCTTTATTGCTTCATTTTTAAAGATATTTCCCTGCTCCTAATTGCTTCACATTCATCAATTTGTTTTCTATGTGACGATGTTTAAACCATGGAGGAGACTGTTGCACCTATAGGACAGTCCACCTAGAAACACACTGTGATTTTGGTCGATACTTGAGTCAAGTGATCGATCTTAGAATAACGTGAAGGAACACGCAGTAGATATCGTCATAAGCAGTTTCAGGTTTGGTTGTTGTGAGACATGAGGTTGTGTTTTGCGAAAAATTTGTGATTATTTCTTGTTATAAACATTTAAGTGGTCTATAATATTTTAAAGCTATTTGGGATATATGTTTAGTTCTTTGGGTAGAGTATTTTGTTGTGAGTGAAGTGCTATATATATCATTAGAACTAGACTGGCGGAAAAAAAATCACAACACCAAAAAAAAAAAAAAAAGTGTAGAATAACGACAATGTGAGAATATATTTGCCTGGGTAACATATTTAAGTGAATAACATTATAAGATCACATGTTAACGTAAGCGCGAGATAAGTCATTGCACATGTGAAATACTGCGACATTAGTAAGGGGAGTAATCGCCAGAATATTGAATGCAAGCATGCATACATTGTGTTGTACAGGTGTCAGATGTCAGTTTGTGGGCTGCACTTCCGTGCCTGTTGTACTTGGCCACTAAATACAGTGACAGTTAATGCTGTTTGTCGATGACGCTGGATTTGTCGTCCAGTGATGTCCCATATGTGCTCGATTCGAGACATATCTGGTGATCGAGCAGGTCAAGGCAACAAATCAACACTCTGTAGAACATGTTGGGTTACAACAGCGGTATGTGGGTGAGTGTTATCCTGTTGGAAAATACCCTCTGCTGTTTGTGAATGGCGACACAGTAGGTCGAATCACCAGTTTTGCGGTCAGGGTGCGTAGGATAACCAAGAGAGTGCTCCTGCCATCACACGAAGTAGCACCCCAGACCATATCTCCGAGAGTAGCTCTAGCGTGTCTAGCACGCAGACAAGTTGGGCGCAGGTCCTAAGCAATGCACAGCCATCACTGTCACTGAGACAGAACCAGCTATCATCAGCAAACACAACAGACCTCAACCCAGCCCTCCAATGAGCTATCGGTTGTCACGACTGAAGCTGCAAATAGTGGTGGTTTGGGGTCACTGGAACGCACGCTATACGGCTCGGTGCTGTGTTTGAAGTAGCCGAACTGTGAGATGTTGTTGTGTCACTGCGGCGCCAACTGTTGCTCTAATTGCTGCTGTAGATGCAGTACTACGCGACAGAGCCGTATGCTGAACATGATAGTCTTTCTTCTCTGTAGCGCCAGGTGGCCGTCCAGAGCCCGGTGTTCTTGCGACTCCGTGTTCTCGTCACCACCTCTGCCAGCAGCCATTGAGAGTAGCTGCATTCCTGCCTAGTCTTCCTGCAGTGTAGCGGAAGGAACCGCCAGCTTCTCATATCCCTGTTACATGTCCTTCTTCAAACTCTATACACTGATATGGATATGGTGTCTGTTCTGTCGGACATGTCTGAAAGAACAGACACCATATCCATTTCAGTATATAGTTCTGGCAATACCGGCCATTAACTTCTTCTTCTTCTGTGGGGATGCACACATACTCCCGAACTGTTACGGGACTTGATAAGGATGTCCTCCACGAGTAATGAGTGTGTTGAGGTGGGACTCTTTTAATTTTCCTGTAGGCACTATCTATCTTACCCCTAGTGAGATAAGCCTCTACATCCTTACATTTGTCCTCTAGCCATCCCTGCTTACCAGTTTTGCACTTCCTGTCGATCTCATTTTGCAGACGTTTGTATTCCTTCTTCCCTACTTTATTTACTGCATTTTTATATTTTCTCCTTTCATCAATTAAATTCAATATTTCTGCTGTTACCCAAGGATTTCTACCAGCCCTCGTCGTTTTACCTACTTGATCCTCTGCTGCCTTTACTACTTCATCCCTCAGACCTACCCATTCTTCTTCTACTTTATTCCTTTCCCCCATTCCTGTCAATTGTTCCCTTATGCTCGCTCTGAAACTCTCTACAACCTCTGGTTTAGTCAGTTTATCAAGTTCCCATCTCCTTAAATTCCCACCTTTCTTCCGTTTTAATCTACAGTTCATAACCAATAAATTGTGGTCAGAGTCCACATCTGCCCCTGGAAATGACCTACAATTTAAAACCTGGTTCCTAAATCTCTGTCTTACCATTATATAATCTATGTGATACCTTCTAGTATCTCCAGGGTTCATCCATCTATAGAACCTTCTTTCATGATTCTTGAACCAAGTGTTAGCTATGATTAATTTATGCTCTGTGCAAAATTCTACCAGACGGCTTCCTCTTTCATTTCTTACCCCCAATCCATATTCACCTACTATATTTCCTTCTCTTCCTTTTCGTACCCTCAATTTCCAGTCACCCATGACTATTAAATTTTCGTCTCCCTTCACTACCTGAATATTTTTTTTTTTTAATCTCATCATACATTTCATCAATTTCTTCATCATCTGCAGAGCTAGTTGGCATATAAACTTGTACTACTGTAGTTAGAGTGGGCTTCGTGTCTATCTTGGCCACAATAATACATTCACTATGCTGTTTGTAGTAGCTTATTCATTATTAAACGTACTCCTGCATTACCCCTATTTGATTTTGTATTTACAGCCCGGTATTCACCTGACCCGAAGTCTTGTTCCTCCTGCCACCGAACTTCACTAATTCTCACTATATCTAACTTTAACCTATCCATTTCCCTTTATAAATTTTATAACCAAAAATGGTTCAAATGGCTCTGAGCACTATGGGACTCAACTGCTGTGGTCATAAGTCCCCTAGAACTTAGAACTACTTAAACCTAACTAACCTAAGGACATCACACACATCCATGCCCGAGGCAGGATTCGAACCTGCGACCGTAGCGGTCGTGCGGTTCCAGACTGTAGCGCCTTTAACCGCTCGGCCACTCCGGCCGGCAAATTTTCTAACCTACCTGCCCGATTAAGGTATCTGACATTCCACGCTCAGATCCGTAGAAGGCCAGTTCTCTTTCTCCTGATGACGATGTCCTCCTGAGTAGTCCCCGCCCGGAGATCCGAATGAGGGACTATTTTACCTCCGGAATATTTTACCCAAGAGGACGCCATCATCATTTAACCATACAGTAAAGCTGCATGCCCTCGGAAAAAATTACGTCTGTAGTTTCCCCTTGCTTTCAGCCGTTCGGAGTACCAGCACAGCAAGGCCTTTTGGTTAGTGTTACAAGGCTAGATCAGTCAATCATCCAGACTGTTGCCCCTGCAACTACTGAAAAGGCTTCTGCCGCTCTTCAGGAAACACACGTTTGTCTGGCCTCTTAACAGATACCCCTCCGTTGTGGTTGCACCTACGGTACGGCCATCTGTATCGCTGCGGCACGGAAGTCTCCCCTCGCCACCAACGGCCAGGTCCGTGGTTCATGGGGGGAATAGAAGATGACGAACAATAAATGGGATAAACGCGAGCCGTGCACGGCTTAGTTTATTCTCATTTGTAAGTTTGTGGCTATGCTATTGGTGTTACACACAAAGGACATGGGGACGTGTTTTCTGTGCAACGAAAGTGGCCATCTCCGAACTAAGTGCCAGCGCAGAATTTTGTTTACGGTCTTCGTTGGAACAGCAGCGCAAGTTAGCGATTGCTGAACTTGACCCCGGTAATAACAAACTTGGGATTACAGCTTGCCCCATTTCTGAAGATCATCCGACAGTTCCTGTGGTGTCACCGCCAGACACCACACTTGCTAGGTGGTAGCCTTTAAATCGGCCGCGGTCCGCTAGTACACGTCGGACCCGCGTGTCGCCACTGTCAGTGATTGCAGACCGAGCGCCGCCACACGGCAGGTATAGTGAGACGTCCTAGCACTCGGCCCAGTTGTACAGCCGACTTTGCTAGCGAAGCTACACTGACAAATACGCTCTCATTTGCCGAGACGATAGTTAGCATAGCCTTCAGCTACGTCATTTGCTACGACCTAGCAAGGCGCCATTACCAGTTTATATTGAGATTACAAATCATGTATCAACAAGATCGATCTTCTCCAATTATGGATTAAAGTTAAGTATTCCAGCAACTACGTTCTATTCTTACTAGACTCAACTACTTTACATTGTTCCAGACCTCACGCCAGTCTGCGTGAGCTTAAACGCGTGCATTTCGGACTCCTCTAGCGACACGGTGTTGGCTCTTCTGCCAACACAATAGTTCCCACTATCACTGCCGCTGATTTTCCGCTGGTGTATACAAAAGCTGACCCCGTTCCTGCTACGCCTTGGACGGCGGCGCGCGGTTCTCAATAAGCGGCGCCGCACTCAGGATGGTGATGAACTACTCGCGCCTTGCCTTGCCCCACCTTCCGCTGAGCCATGTTTGTCTGCCACTCCTAGCAGTAGCGTGGTACCCCTTTTCCCTTTCGGGGTGGAGATCGGGGAGGCAGGATGTGCTGCGAGGGTGCCTCCTATGGCGCAACCCTGGAGCGAGTGTGTGTCAGGGTCGTCTTCTTCGAAGCCTCCAACACAGATCCAATCGGTAATACAACAATGCTGTCCTACTTCGCTGCTCTCGGCGATGGAGGCTGTGGATTTTCGCTTATGGCGACTCCCGTTGCGGTTTCTTGTGGGTGCTTTTGTTCTGTCGTTCCTCTAGAAATGTAAAGCAACTGCGGAAACTGTGTCCACATAAATGAAGAATGTAATCTCCCGTTGCGGAACCTGTTACCCCAGAGATGACTCCCGCTGTCTCTGGGATCCACTCAGGTTGCCCTTCGTTAAGGTGTCGGCATGCTTTGGAGCGTGACCCTTCTGTAGGTCGGGCCTAGGACCCTGGGCACTCTCAGATTGGTATGGATGTGGTGCAATATCCGCCTACACCACCTACTGCGGAGGCTGTTACGCCTCACAGCCGGCTTAAGCCGCCGGAACGTTGAGCGGCGTGAAAAAAAAAGAAAGAAAATGTACTAATTCAGTAGGGGCCGGTACTGGCACTCCGATCTCAGATTTGGTATTTCCCACCGCTGTGGACTGTCTGGCGACAGGTAGAAAAGTCGTGCTCCTCTGTTGTTATTTCTGTGTTTGTTCCTTTGAATGACTCCTCAGGTGTATACATTTGTCACACTAAATGTTAACAGAGGACTTTCGGAGCTGTGCCGAACTTCGCTGCTACAGTTTATATAAGAGCCCTGTACAAATATAGTATTCCTGGAGAAGGTTTTACTTACCAGTTTCTCTCTTCCTTCATTTCACGCTGTTTCTAATGAGGCTCCCGGATTTTCGACGGGAACTACCCTGTTCTTACGAGAAGGCATTCCATGTGATGAGACAGAGGTTCTTGAATCTGGCAGTGAAATAGACTCTAGCCTTTATGACCTCACCTTTGTTGTCTCATATCCTCTTTCTCGTCACACAGTGGAGGAGAGTATTTATCTTTTACGTATGGGTCCTCGGGGTCTGTTGGTGGGTGGTGATTTCAACTGCGTTCTGCGTCCTGTTGGTCAGTCTCACCATTTTAATTACTGTCGAGATTTAAACAAGTTGATACACTCGATGTACCTGACAGATGACTGGAAGTTTAAATATCCGATATTTTTTTAAGTTTACTCATTTCACTACGGCTTCCAGTTGCAGGATTGACCGATTCTATTTATCGGATTGGATGCGCGCTCATATTCTTTCAGTCGACGTCATCCATGCTAGCTTTTCTAATCGCAGTGCTTTGGCCGCCGCTCTCCCACTTGATCGGTAACTGGTGAAACTATTCCGTTCCCGATGGATGGTAACTGTCGCTCACTTGGCAGACCCTTCACTCGATGACGTGATGCGCAATGCGTGGGAGCGCAGTCTACCACTCTGGAATGGTGCAGTGCCGTAGCTGAACAGAAGATCCGTCAAACTTTGATTACTTACTGTGCTGCTACGGTGAAGGATTTTCGGAGAACTCTTGTGCGACGCTGCGGATTGCGCAACCCCTACGGATTTGCAGATGTTCAATGTACAAAAGAAAAGCTGTTGCAGTGGAAGTGGAGGCAAATGGAATGGTTGCAGCTGGGATCCAAACCACGATCACTTGTGGCATATCATCCGAAATTGTGCTAAATGCATTCTCTGAAAATTATTTCGAGCAGTTAGTTCATGAGCCCGCGAGAATAGTAAACGGGTGTGAAAACACACTTGACCTCTTAGCAACAAATAATCATGACTTAATAACGAGCATCAAAACCGATATAGGGATTAGTGAACACAGGGTTGTCATAGCGAGATTGAATAATGTAATCCCCAAATCCTTGAAAAATAAGCGAAAAATATATCTATTCAAACTAGCAGTTAAAAATTCACTTGACGCCTTCATGAGAGACAATTTCCACTCATTCCAAATTAATAATATAAATGTAGACCAGGTGTGGCTTGAATTCAGAGAAATAGTATCGGCAGCAATCGAGAGATTTATACCAAATAAATTAACAAACGACGGAGCTGATCCTCCGTGGTACACAAAACGGGTTAAACACTGTTGCAGAAACAACGAAACAAACATGCCAAATTTAAACAGACGCAAAATCCCCAAGATTGGCGATCTTTACTGAAGCTTGAAATTTGACGCGAAGTTCAATGCGAGATGCTTATAACAGTTTTCACAACGAAATTTTGTCTCGAAACCTAGCAGAAAATTCAAAGAGATCCTGGTCGTATGTGTTAGCGGCAAGAAGCAATAAATGCCTTCTCTGTGCGATAACAATGGAGATACTATCGAAGACAGTGCTGCTAAAGCATAATTACTAAACAACGTCTTGCGAAGTGCGTTCACAAAAGAAGACGAAGTAAATATTTCAGAATTCGAATCGAGAACAGCTGCCAACATGAGTAACGTAGAAGTAAATATCCTCGGAGTAGTGAACAACTCAAATCATTTGATAAAAGCAAGTCTTCTGGTCTAGGCTGTATACTAATTAGGTTCCTTTTAGAGTATGCTGATGCAGTAGCTCCATACTTAAAAATCACGAAAGATCCGTACCCAAAGACTGGAAAGTTTCACAAGTCACACCAGTATTCAAGAAAGGTAGTACGAGTAATCCACTAAATTACAGGCCCATATCGTTAACTTCGATATGCAGCAGGATTTTAGAACATATACTGTGTTCGAACATTATGAATTACCTCGAAGGAAACGGTCTATTGACACACAGTCAACATGGGTTTAGAAAACATCGTTCCTGTGAAACACAACTAGCTCTTTATTCACATGAAGTGCTGAGTGCTATTCACAAGGAATTTCAGATCGATTCCGTATTCCTGGATTTCCGGAAGGCTTTTGACACTGTACCACACAAGCGGCTCGTAGTGAAATTGCATGTTTATGGAATATCGCCTCAATTACGTGATTGGATTTGCAGTATCCTGTCAGAGAGGTCATAGTGCGTAGTAACTGACGGAAAGTCATCGAATAAAACAGAATTGATTTCAGGCGTTCCCCAATATAGTGTTATAGGCCCTTTTCTGTTCCTTATCTATATTTGGGAGACAATCTGAGCAGCCGTCCTCGGTTGTTTGCAGATGACGCTGTCGTTTATCGACTAATAAAGTCATCAGAAGATCAAAACAAACTGCAAAACGATTTAGAAAAGATATCTGAATGGTGCGAAAAGTGGAAGTTGACCCTAAATAACGAAAAGTGTGAGCTCATCCACATGAGTGCTAAAAGGAACTCGTTGAACTTCGGTTACACGATAAATCAGTCTAATCTAAAAGGTGTCAATTCAACTAAATACCTAGGTAATACAATTACGAACAACTTAAATTGGAAAGAACGCATAGAAAATGTTGTGGGGAAGGCTGCGTTTTATAGGTAGGACACTTAGAAAATGTAACAGACCTACTAAGGAGACTGCCTACACTACGCATGTCCGTCCTCTTTTAGAATACTGCTGCGCGTTGTGGGATCCTTACCAGATAGGACTGACGGAGTACATCGAAAAAGTTCAAAGAAAGGCTACACGTTTTGTATTATCGCGAAATATTGGAGAGAGTGTCACAGAAATGATGCAGGATTTGGGCTGGAAATCATCAAAAGAAAGGCGTTTTTCGTTGCGACGGAATCTTCTCACGAAATTCTAATCACCAACTTTCTCCTCCGAATGCGAAAATATTTTGTTGACACCTACCTACAGAGGAAGAAACGATCACCACGATAAAATAAGGGAAATCAGAGCTCGTACGGAAAGATATAGGTGTTCATTCTTTCCGTGCGCTATACGAGATTGGAATAATAGAGAATTGTGAAGGTGGTTCGGTGAACCCTCTGCCAGGCACTTAAATGTGATTTGCAGAGTATCCATGTAGATGTAGATGAAAGGAACTGGCTTCGTTATAAAATTTTCTTTGGCATCAAACTGGGCGTCGCAGCTCTTGCATTTCTTCTCTTTCAGCAGCTGAGGCCATTGGTTAAGAGCGCAAGCTGACCAACTTCACGCCTTATCAGTACTATGTTGATCCTTACGACGTGATCGAATTCTTGATCGCCTCTCATGCAGATGACGTACACGATCTTATTGTTACCTCTCCTTCTCAGAAATCAGCAGCTATGGGTGGTTTAACAAATAAAAAATAAAGTAATTATATAATAATTTATACTAATAATTTGTAATAATAATAAAATAAAATAATAATATATAGTAATAATTATTATTATTGTTTGTTTGTTTGGATAAGTAATTGAGAGATTAAAATTTACGCCGTGAAGTTATCGAGCTTCGCACGTCCGAAGATGTACGGAACGTAGCCAGGGCTCATTATACTTTTTTTGTAGACAAAGTCTGATATCTGACCTCAGCTTCAATCATGACTACTAAAACAGAAAAAAGCATACGATTAAGTAAAACATATATTCATTTCAACATATACATTATGATATAAATGACACTTACGTAAAATTCTAGGTAAATAATTGCAGATAATTCACAAATGAGAGCGACTTATTAATTCTGCGCCTCTTTTCTGCAAATAAGTATCAATATGGCTAACTGTGGAGCCGCACAAAATATTACGTCCTTCTAGGACAACGAATGACATAAGAGCGTGCTGATGCCTACTGGCTGTGTCAAGAGAGCGGTGTTAATTCCTTTATTTTGCATTCTCTTGTCTTAAAAAATCGATACATATAATCTAAGTTAACTAAATTAAATACTGTCTGTCCTCGAGTGCAAATGGTTTGTAAAGTGGACTGTCCAAGGATTTTTATGTGCGTTTTGGCGCCAAAGTGGTCCATGTTCAACGTGGGGAAAATTATGTTGTTACCTAAACATATCGGTCGTAATACTGTTGATGATATGCGTCCTCTCACGTTGCTGAATACTGATTAAAAGACTGTGGCGAGGTCGGTAAATCGCAGGAAGTCTGCCTTGCTGGCTTCTGTCGTCGGCCAGTATCAGAGTTGTCTCCCTCGTCGCTCTGTTCTTACTCCTGTGGCCGAATATCGTGATGTGGTTTCGGTTGCTTCCGTTACTTCTGTCCAGCGTGCCTTTGCCTTTCTGGATTTTAATAAAGATTTCAATCGTGGAAATCATGACTTTCTGCTTCGGATTTTTGAGATGATCGGGTTTACTGTTGAGGCTCTCAGAGTGTTCTCGTACATTTACACAGGTATTGCAGCATCGTTACCTGTGAATGGCCAACTGACTCCACCGATTCTCATCCCTCGGGGAGAGCCACAGATGACTTTGCTTGTGTTATCTCTGGAACCGCTGCTTCTCGAGGTCACGTTCCAGCTGCAGGTTTGGACGCATTCTGGAAGGACCGTCGCTGTTCGCGGATACGCTAGTTTTACTCCGTCGGCGTGCAGAGATACCTGTGCTGAAGGCGATCATCGATTACTGTTGCCGTGTCTCGGGAGCGCGACTTAGCGAGGGCAAAAGTAAACTCCTTAATTTACTGGGTTTCGATGGAGCAGTAATCACGTGGGACACTGCTGTAGATCGCCACACGACACTAGGAGTTGTTATTGATCGCTGTCCGCTCCACATGACGAATCTCAATTGGAATTCGGTTACTGATAAGGTTCAGGGGGCGTCACTGGAAAATGAACGTCGCTCTCTTACCCTTGTTCAGAAGGTACGAATTCTGGGTACGTGCAAGGCCTGTTGCATCGCAGAACTTTCCTGCTTCCCTCTACAATAAACTGAAGCAGCTTATTTTCAGGTGGTGACATCCAGCAAGATAGCTAAATCCGTGACACTTGTGACTGTCTAGTTTAAGCATAACTGTTTCATTACTAAACTATTCTGGTACCTAGGACGCCACTAGTAATGGTAGCTCCTGGCTGCTCTCTTCTGGCTAGTCAAACTTAAATATAATTAGTTTTCGTTTTGTTGAGATGAGATTCTGTGACTCTGTTGCCAGCAGTTAAACTTCATGTGGAAAACTAAACGGTTAGTGGTATTATCACTTTGGGTCCACATGGTTTCGCTACTGATATTATTGTTTATGTATGACCTAGCGATGTCGACCACCCGAAGACCGACAAACGGCTTATGCTTGTCACTTTCTACAAAGGGAAGGTGGTATTGCATTCAAGACGTCACTCCTACATAACTGAAACCCTCACACAGCCGGCGCGAACGGCTAACCCAATAATTGTTTAGTAGTAAAAAACGATCAATGGTAGATCTTGGAACAGTACTGTCGCCTTGTACTACAAACTGCTGGATTTCACTGGATAATTAGAAACACCAACAGTACTAAAAAAATTGGTTCAAATGGCTCTAAGGACTATGGTACTTAACATCTGAGGTCATCAGTTCCCTAGACTTAGAACTAACTAAACGTAAAACCTAAGAACATGACACACATCCCTGCCCGAGGCAGGATTCGAACCTGCGACCGTAGCAGCAGCGTTGTTCCTGACTGAAGCGCCTAGAACCACTCGGCCACAGCGGCCGGCAACAGTACTAAAGCCAGGAAGGCAATCTACAGACTTGAAAAAAGTCGGAAACCATTTTCATTCACACGAACAGAGAAGAGTCTACGTACTAACTTAAATAAAAAGTAGAAAGCGACCCAGTGGTGGGGTTTCTGAAAATAGTAGCAGTGAGAGTAATTCTTTTAGTTATTCAGACTTTAAATGCAATAAAATTATGTTATTCAGATGGAATAGCTTTAGAGAAGTTGGAATCGTCGTGTTAAAAATTAATTACTAAATACTGATTGAATTATCTGCTCCACTAAGTATCGGATTACTGACTGATAGTCTGATAAATGTTATTCACTTCTAGTGTCGGATCACTGACTAAATAGTGTCTTTGTTCCAGTCTGATGGATGTTATTCACTTCTTGGAAATCTCAACGACACAGTATCCCTGACAACAGTAATTATTCCTGCATTTTAGATGCATTTGGAGTCAAATGGCCAAGTGTGATAGTGATAGCCGCAAGCGGGTCGATCATACTGTATATAGCAATTACAAAATGCAGTCGATATCCAGTCAAGAGCTTTATCAACTCATTTGTAAAGCCCCCTGTGGATACGTGGTGCATCCACTATTTCTCTGTCAGGGAAACAACTGACTGTCGCAGAAGTAACTGAATCACAATTATGTAAACAGTGTAGCAGTGCCCACCATCTTACTAACGAAGACAATTTTGGATACTGTCTACAGCTATGAGTTTTACAGAGAATTAATGCCCATAATATTTAATACAACTAATCCATCTTGAAAGAATAACGTTTTCCTACGCATCATAACTTCGAAGATGTGTGTTAAAAAGAAAGAGGGTACGAAAAGAAGACAATGAAGAGATACTAGGGAAAGGAGGAGAAGAAGAAAGACTGCGGGAAAGCCATCGCAGAAGACGTGATTGGTCAGTGGGGCATCTGCTAAGGATTCCATGAATAGTCATGCAGACACTGTACGGAACGGTAAAACGTCTGGAGGCAGCAAAATTTGTAGTGTACTAAATACATCATATGAAATTATGAGTGAGTTAGATGTATGAGGGGTGAAACAGTTATCGAAAGATATAAAGTGTTAAAAACATGAAATCAGTTAAAGACTAATTGAAATATTGGTGACCGCATATAACCACATGATTACTCTGCAGTTCACAAGTAAGTCACGGCAAAGGGTTCATCACACAACCTTGAAGATATTTCTCTAGCGGGACCCTGTAGAACAGTGCCCAGGAGAAGCAAACACGTAAATCTTTGCGTGTGGGCTCCGATTTCTCTTATTTTATTGTGATGATCGTTTTTCCCTGTGTACGTGGACGTCAACAAAATATTTTAGCAATCGGATCAGAAAATTTGCGACTGAAATTTTATGGGAAGATACTGCTGCAACGACAAACGCCTTTGTATCAATACTACCATCCCAATTCGCGTATTATATCCCAATACTCCGGAAGAGGACGGATAAGAGTAGCGCAGGCAGTCTCTTTAGTAGACCTGTTCCATTTTCCAAGCATTTTGCCTATTAAAAAACAGTCTTTGGCTCACTTTCCCCTCAACGGTACCTATTTGATCGTTTCAATTTAAGTTATTCGTAATTTTAATCCATAAATATTCGCAGGTTTAAGATCTGTATGATTTATCTCATAACCAAAATTTAGCGGATTCCATTTAGAACTTATGTGCGTGACTTTACCCTTTGAGAATCAACTGCCGCTTTTCGCACCATGCAGGTATCTTGTATAAACAATTTTGCAAGTGGTCTTGATCATCTGGTAGCTTTATAAGACCGGTTAAGGACAGCATCGTCTGCAAACAACATAAGAGGGCTACCCAGATTGTTTACCAAATCGTGTATGTAGATCAGGAACAGCAAAGAGCCTATCGTAGTTTCTTGGAGGACGCCAGATACTATTTCTCTTTTACTCGGTGACATTCCATCAATTACTACTACCCGTTTTCTCACTAACAGGAAATCACGAATCCAGTGCCACAGCTGAGATACTCCGTAGACGTGTAGTTTGATTAAAAGTCGCTTGTGAGGAATGGTGTCAAAGGCTTATGGATATCTAAAAATGTGGAATCAGTTTGACTTCCCCTGTCGATGGTACTCACTACTTCCTGTGCCTCAAGAGCTAGTTGTGGTTCAAGAGAATGATATTTTCTGAATTCGTGTTGGCTCTTTGTCAATATTTTCTTCTAGTTAACTCATAATGTTCGAACATAGTATATGTACCAAAATCCTACTGCAAATAGACGTCAATGATATGTGTCTGTAATTCATCGGATAACTCCTATTTCCTTTCTTGAGTACTAATGTGGCCTTTGTGGCATTCCAGTCTTTAGTTATGGATCTTTCGACGAGCGGTGGTTGTATATCATTGCTAAGCATGCAGTTATTGCATCAGCATACTCTGTAAGGAAACTAACTGGTAGATATTCTGGCTGGAGGCCTTGCGTTTATTAAATAATTTAAGCTGCTTCGCTACACCGAGGCCCAGGAACAAAATTGGAGATAGCGTACACGCACGTAAAGCTATGTGTAGAACTGTTAGACATGCATACAAAAAAAAAGAATGAAAATATTTCTTGTGAGGCTGCTGACCTAAAGCTTCCGTTCGGTGAGATTTCACGCCTAAATTAACATTCGGCCAAAGGTTTCCTTACCGCTATATGTAAGCTGATCTATTTCTGTGCAATGCAGATTAGACACCGATACTACATATGAAACGTTCACTGTTTCTTATAACTGCCTTTGGGTTCTATAATACTATACGAGGATGACGGAACTAATTTCTTGTAGCTAGACTTTGAACCTCAACTCTGCTCGTTGCCGCACAGCATTACGTGTAGGGCGATTCCCCTGTGCTTCTCACAACATGCAGAAGTACACACAAATATCCTCTCTGCTAGCACGCATGAATGAAAAGAGATGTTTTGCATGTTGAACTGGATAAGAGTCAGCGTCAGTCTCATACTATGCGTCAATTCATCTGCTATGAGCAGACTAATGCGAAGTTTGCATTATATAACTGCTGGTAAAGTAAATTGCATGTTACACTCATTAGGCATGCTGTCTTAGGGGAAAACAGTGACTGTCTTATAGTATATATATATATATATATATATATATATATATATATATATATATATATATATATAATGAAGTGCACTATGGAACGTCCCCTTTGAAAAATTGTTATACATGACTGTGCTTAACCTGACAGACTGTGCTTAACCTGACATACAATATTATTTAGCGCAACGCAATCTGACTTTCAAAAATCCCTACAAAAGAATGGCCCTGACTAACATTAACCTATACCTTTCACAAATCACTTACCTCACAAAAATCTTCATTACTCGAACTACTGCAATACAGCGAGCACCACTACTGCCAGCTAAATAAAAGATTCCAACTACAGAAGGCACTAACTACTGATAGGGATAGTTAGTAAATGATAGATATTAATAGAGAACAAACAATGTATTTACCTTAATAGTCATAATATATATAGCAGTTCATGACAAATTACAAAACTCCGCCATCTCTCTCCCCACATCCACCACTCCTAGCGGTTCACCTGCAAATGCGCAACGCTACGCGCTGTTCACATCCAGCTGCCGCTGCCCAACACTACAATGGCAGACAACAATGCAAACTAGCCACAGACTGCACACAGCACAGCCAGTGATTTTCATATAGAGCGCTACGTAACGTTGCCAATAAGAAAACATAAACAGCCTACTTACATTTTGAAAACAATTGTCCAACGTGCAGTTACGCCTATTTCGGTGACAATACCATACGATATTTTCAAATACACTCAGGAGACAGAAGTCATGTACAGATGGCGGTAATATCGCGTACACAAAAAGTTGTAATAGGCCAGTGCATTGTCGGAGCTGTCGTTTGCACTCAGGTGATTCGCGTGAAAAGTTTTCCAGCGTGATTATGGCTACACAACGGGAATTAACAGATTTTTAACACGGAGTGGTAGTTGAAGCTAGAGCCATGGGACAGTCCGTTTCGGAAATCGTTAGCAAATTCAGTATTCAGAGATCCACATTGTCCTTAGTGTGTCCTTAGTGTGCCGAGCTTAGTAAATTTCTCAGGCATTACCCCTCACGACGGACAACGCAATGGCACGAGGGCCTTCACCTAACGACCTAGAGCAGCAGCGTTTGCGTAGAGTTTTCAGTGCCAACAGACGAGCAACACTACGTGAAATAACCGCAGAAATCAATGTGTGACGTGTGACGAACGTATCCGTTTAGAGAGTGTGGCTAAATTCGGCGTTAATTTTCTATGGCAGCAGACGAACGACAAGTGTTTTGGTAATAGTACGGCGTCGTCCGCTGCGCCTCTCCCTGGCTTTTGACCATACCTGTTGGACCCTAGACGAGTACAAAAGTCTGGTTCGTCCAGATGAGTATTTCCGTTGATAAGAGTTGATGATGGGGTTCGAGTGTGGCGCACACCCAACGAAGGCATGGACCCAAGTTGTCAACAAGGCACTGTGGAAGCTGGTGATGGCTTTCATAATGATATGAGCTCTGTGCACGCAGAATGGACTGGGTCCTATGGTCCAACTGAACCGATCACTGACTGGAAATGGTTATGTTCGGCTACTTAGAGACCATCTGCAGCCATTCACAGACTTCGTGTTCCTAAACAGCGATGGTATTTTTATGGATGACAATGCGTCACGTCACCGGTACGCAGTTGTTCGCGATTGGTTTGAAGAACACTCTGGGCAACTCGAGCGAATCATTCGGCCACCCAGATCGCCCGACATGAATCTCGTCGAAAATTTATGGGACATAATTAGGAGGCAAGAAATTATAGACGGCTATAGAGGCAGCACGGGACCTGTTCAGTCCATGTCACATCAAGTTGCTCTACTACTACGGCAAAAAAGGAGGTCCGGCACGATATTGGGATGTATCCCTTGACTTCTGTCAACTCCGTGTATCTGAGTGTGAGATATGACTACCCGTGATTGTGGAATACCAATAGGCTAATGAATTAGGTTTCTGCAATTATTGTCGACTATTATTTATATACATATTGTAAAGTGTATGAAAAGCAATTCTGAACTTCCCATGTTACTTTTGAGCCGTAGTTGTGTCCGGCTCTTCGAAAAGCGCGCCAGGCGGTTTGCTTTCGCTTCGCGTCTAGTGTTTGCGGTGGCGCTTTCGGTCTGACGCGCTGCTTGGATCGCTACGGCCCTCTGGCGGGAGCTGGAGCAAGTGTACGGTCGCGTGACGATCGAGGAGTACGTACTGGGCGGTGACCGAGAGAGGTGGTGGCGCGAGCGGGGCCCTGCTATTGGGGGTCGTCAACTGCTCGCCACGTGCTTTGGCAGACCTCTCGGCTGTCCGGGGCTAAGTCTGCCTTACCCGCATGTACGTGGATTATGAAGCTCAGAAGCCGTGGTACAGGAGATCAGTGCGTGGGACCGTATGCCTTCTTATCCGCCGTTGAAACCACTGGCAGCAGTCGGCTCTGACGAGCATAAGGAAGTGTTCCCGGCGCTATGGTGGAGTGTGAGAAGTTGAGCGCTGTTTTTATAAAGGGGTTTTTCAAGTTCTAGTGAAGTGTATGAGTTTCTTCACCAGTGGTTTTGTTGGGGTCTTCCCACCACAGTTTTCGTTTGCCTGTGCGCGGGAATGTGGTAATTGCTCCTTGGTCGGGCCGTTTCATTCACACCTCGATTGGGTGATTTAGGGTCGGTGTCGTGTGCCTCTGTGGTTCAGAGTCTGTACAGGCACCGCCCTTGCTACATCTTCTGGTTTTGGGTAACTCTAGGAGATGGTGGCTTTTAATGCAAGTTTTGGGGTTTTTCTGCTGTGCCCTGTAGACCACTAATAACTATTCCGACTATTGTGATCTGGGCCCCTTTACACGTGTCACACGTTCACCGAGCTAAGGAATTTTTTTTTTGGGAACTGCCTTTAATGTGAAGGTTTGTGTGCTGGCTTATTCACATTTATCTTGTAACAACTGACAGGTGTAATATAAGCTATTTAATTGGCAAGAGACAACTATTTTAACTGTAGTACAAACTAGCTACTTAAAGGTTTCTTTTACGGAATTGTTCTCTTATACAGGTTGTTACAAAAAGGTACGGCTAAACTTTCAGGAACCATTCCTCACACTCAAATAAAGAAAAGATGTTATGTGGACATGTGTCCGGAAACGGTTAATTTCCATGTTAGAGCTCATTTTAGTTTTGTCAGTATGTACTGTACTTCCTCGATTCACCGCCATGATTTCATACGGGATACTCTACCTGTGCTGCTAGAACATGTGCCTTTACAAGTACGACACAACACGTGGTTCATGCACGTTGGAGGTCCTGCACATTTCAGTCGAAGTGTTCGTACGCTTCTCAACAACAGATTCGGTGACCGATGGAATGGTAGAGGCGGACCAATTCCATGGCCTCCACGCTCTCCTGACCTCAACCCTCTTGACTTTCATTTATTGGGGCATTTGAAAGCTCTTGTCTACGCAACCCCGGTACCAAATGTAGAGACTCTTCGTGCTCGTATTGTTGGCGGCTGTGATACAATACGCATTCTCCAGGGCTGCATCAGCGCATCAGGGATTCAATGCGACGGAGGGTGGATGCATGTATACTCGCTAACGGAGGACATTTTGAACATTTCCTGTAACAAAGTGTTAGAAGTCACGCTGGTACGTTCTGTTGCTGTGTGTTTCCATTCCATGGTTAATGTGATTTGAAGAGAAGTAATAAATTGAGCTCTAACATGGATAGTAAGCGTTTCCGGACACATTTCCACATAACACATTTTCTTTCTTTGTGTGTGAGGAATGTTTCCTGAAAGTTTGACCGTACCTTTTTGTAACACCCTGTATATATATAATTTTAAAATCTTATTATTGGGAAGTCGTTGCGTCATACCTTGCAATATCCTTTACATAGAGAAAATTCGCCAGCTATTGAAAAGAGTTTAAAATCTTATTATTGGGAAGTTATTAACGTCATACCTTGCAATCTCCTTTTCATAAAGACAATTTGTCAGCTATTGGAAACTGTTTTTGAAACTTTTTTTTTTAAAAAAAAGCTTGACTTAAAAATTTATTATTGAGAAAGTCTTTTAAAATAAAAAGATATCTTTAGCAGTGCGTGTTATTTCACCAGCAACTCTTTGCCCCTACTTCCACGATAACGTTTTGGAGTAACATGTGTACTTGAGTTGTTGTGTGTGAACCGCCCTAACTGATGGTTCGTCAATAAAGTTTAGTGCAGAGCATACAATACATAATTACTAACTTAACGTGCACTACAAAACACTGATAAATAACAAGATGAAAAGCAATTTCCCCTTAGCCGGAGCCTTGTGTGCTGCGCAGTTTGTGACGCATGAGTGAATATTTAGTGGAGCAGCTTTGTGGGAAGGCTTGCGCCTGCCGCATCTACAGCAGCAGCAGCAGCAGGTGATGAATCCAGCGGGCGGGCCTGGGGTGGAGTACTGGTGCACCAGCTCCTCCATCCAGCAGGCGGCCCCTCCCCTGCCCTGCGCTGCGGGCCTTGTTGCGCTCGCCGTCCGCTGCAGCTGACGCCGCCGCTTCCTGCGCAGTAATTACGCTCAGCCCTAACGCAAGCCGGGCCACTAGCATAACTGTGCAACAGTAACTGCTCTGCAGGTGGTGGTGGGCGGCGCGCGAAAGAGAGCAGCTCGAGGCGGAGTTACACCAGAGCTACTCCGCTCTGGTGTAACTTCTGTGTTACAAACATCTCTCACCCTCCGTATCCTTATCCTGTCTTGCAGGGATAACTTACTTCAACCGAATTACAGAGCAGGAAATGCAGTGGAGGAATTCACTTCCACCTTGTAATAACGCTCAATCAACCAGGTTGTCGCTTATAACATTTTTACACATGATTTACTACTTCCTTATGAAACCTTCCAGTCTCGTCTATCGTTATTGTTACGCAACCTTCCCTTCTACAATAACCTACGAAACCTTCCCTTAGGATTTCTATCTCTTGCTTAATAATAACAATTGAAATCATCCCTTTGAAATTAATTCTCTTTCTCAATAATAATAAGTGCAATCTTAGCATACAAATTTAAATGCTGCTTATTAAAAGTGATTTGCTGATTATTTCGACGAAACATAGAATGTTTCGTCGTCGTGGCCCTCAGTCGTTACCTGCAATAACCCAAAACTGTTCTTTACCTTTTTTACTGTTATTTTTTCGCCATCTGACTGCTACATCGAACTGCGACATGAATATACCTACTCTGTTTTACTATACTCTATTAGCCGCTGGAGGGCTGTCATGATAGGTGGCTGTTTTTATTACCAAAGCTGACGTTATTCTTTAATAGCAAAGCTGACGTTATTCTTTAATTAATTTGACTAATGTTACGTAATTCACAGTTTAAATTTTTCTTGACAAGAATAAAATTTTGCAAAGTTTTACGTTGATGGTTTTCGGGATGGATTATAATCAGTAATGCAACACTGCTGGCAAAAATTAATTATATTGTGAAAACGATTCTTGAAATATTTACTGTTGGTAATGAAATGATTTTACAAACATTCAAATGGGACTTACTTTTTACAGTAATCTTTCAACTAGCATTGCGCAAACATACCTTCAGTAGTCTTGAGTTTCTCAAAAAAATAATAATATTAGTTCCTCTTATGATAATAGTTAGCTGATGTCTTTGTACATCCGTTTATAATCTCTTGTAAATCATAGCTGGTGGCCGGCAGGCACACCGCTCCTCTCAACCTCTCGCTTCAGACCTGCTACCGACTCGCTTCACATCTCGCTTACTACTGACTTCCTACGAATGCTGAAGTGCGGTCTCTCCCGCTAACAATGCTCTCTGGTGCAGACAATCCCTGCTACCATTACAAAATGTATCAATGCGTGGTCTTTCCTGCTCTTTTCTTAAAATGTATCCATACGCGGTCTCTCCCGCCCTTTTTAAAATTATATCAATGTGCGGTCCCTCCTGCCAACAATACTTTGGTGCAGGCATTCCCTGCAACCACAATTATTTCCAACACGACAAATATTAATTATTCCTACTTAATCCTATTAACAAAATATAAACATCTTTCATAAATTGTGGTTTGACAATAGACAATAGAAATATACACGTCTTTCACTTATAACGTAAAATTAAGAAACCTAAACCATGGCCAAGTGCGAGCAGGACTTCCATACGCACTTAACACACTAACAGAGTTGTGGATCCGTTTTAGACAGTAGTGAAACTCTACACTGTTGCCATTTCCTTTCTTAGTCATTCTATTCTTGGCGGTTTCACATACCTTTCCGCTAGCTGGTAACAATTTGCACAAAAACTGGAATCATTCATGAGTCGTCCGCTATCTCAGTGTACAGTTGTAAAGTTTCGGTGGTGCCATTCTTGCCACTACGACACCGTGTTTCTGTTTTCAAAATTGTCAAAATTGACTTAGCAGTTAAACATTATTTTGTTTTTGAGCTAAATTAATGTTTCAGTTTATTTTCAGTGTTTCTATAGCTTCGAGCTCTCATTTATATGTGGTCAGTGCTCGATCCGAATTTTCCGGACTTGGGAGGAAAATGTTAAAAGAAGATTAAGATAGTGATGCAAATGAACTTGAAGATAAAAGTGACCCTTCATATAATAATGAACTTGACACTGCTCCTCACACCAACGACAGAAAGGCCAACCAGTGTTGTATCTCTGCAGTTCCCAGTTTGCCAAACACGTCGTTCAATGACATATAAAGAATGAAGAGAATTTGAGTGAATATCGAACATTCGTGAAAAATTGTGTATCAGTTCATGTGTGAAATTCATTATATGCCACTGATTTTTCACATCCCATGTGTGCCCCTTACAGCAATCGAATAATGTTTTACTTTATCTTTAATACAATAAACTAGTCTGAGCTTTTCTGTTCCGTTTCATCTACATACATCTACATGGATACTCTGCAAATCACATTTAAGTGCCTAGCAGAGAGTTCATCGAACCACCTTCACAATTCTCTATTATTCCAATCTAGTACAGCGCGCGGGAAGAATGAACACCTATATCTTTCGTACGACTTCTAATTTCCCTTATTTTATCTTGGTGATCGTTCCTCCCTATGTAAGTCGGTGTCAACAAAATATTTTCGCATTCGGAGGAGAAAGTTGGTGATTGCAATTTCGTGAGAAGATTCTGTCGCAACGAAAAACGCCTTTCTTTTAATGATGTCTATCCCAGATCCTGTATCATTTCTGTGACACTCTCTCCCATATTTCGCGCTAATGCAAAACGTGTAGCCTTTCTTTGAACTTTTTCGATGCACTCAGTCAGTCCTATCTGGTAATGATCCCACACCGCGCAACAGTATTCTAAAACAGGACGGACAAGCGTAGCATAGGCAGTCTCCTTAGTAGGTCTGTTACATTTTCTAAGTGTCCTGCCAATAAAACGCAGTCTTCGGTTAGCCTTCCCCAAAACATTTTCTAGGCGTTCCTTCTAATTTAAATTGTTCGTAATTGTAATACCTAGGTATTTAGTTGAATTTACGGCCTTTAGATTTGACTTATTTGTCATGTAACCTTGACAATGAGTCAGGGTTACGTAAACTTGCTTTCGTTTTGTCATTCATTTTGAATTCTTTGTGTTAAACTGATATTTTGTATTCTAATACAGTAAGTTAAAATACAAAATTTATACATAGATCTGTTATTATGGGATATCTGTTTTGAGCTGACTACATTGCAGTCCGCTCAAGACAGATGACCTATAATAACAGATGTTAACAGCTGATGCGGAAGATGGCCACACAAACAAACGTATTATAAATAAATATTTGTAATGAAAGTAAAATAAATTACATTTCACTCCTAAAACGAAGCAGTACCTTCTTGAATTCCCAACACAATTATGATACGAAGATAAACTTCGATTGAGGGTTAATTTCATTCCAGGAATCTCGACGATTTTTGCCTGTTAGCTTCATGCTGGCATGATATCGGTCCCAGGACTCCAAGACATTCGATATCGTTTAAATTCCAAATTTTACGTCGGATAACAAATGACATAAGTAATACTACTTTCGTGTGATGCACTCGCAGACTTTTTTTTTCCTTTGTTGGTACTGTGAAACGTTTCTTCTTGCCAAATATCATAATTGTACGTCAAGGGGAACTAGCCTGTAGGTTTTAACGAATGAGTACGCGAGGATCGAAATATGTGTCATAAATGGCCATATCTTTCGACTGCACTGATATAGAAGTATAAAATTTTTAAACCCACAAAGGACATAAATTTCAACTTCATAAGTCTACTTGTCCTGAGAAAAAGAGGTCCTAACAGACAGGAAGATACACAGACAGTATGATAACAAATAAAAATGTTTTTGTATGTGATACTCATATAATTACAAATTACCAATTTTTGGATTTTTCCTTTGGTTGTCGTCTGAAACTTTGCTTTTTGCCAAGTATCATAATTCTAGATCAGCGGGAAGTACCCTTTAGGTTTTGAAGTGTGAGTATTAAAATAAATGACGTAAATGTCTGTATCTCTTCGTTGCACTTACTCAGAAACTTCAGTTCTTTACTCCGCCAACGGACCGTTGACATTAGTATGTGACATAAATTGCAACTTGATGCGTCTGTCCGTTCCTGGGAAAAAGGTTTTGGAACAGTGGGAGAGACAGACCGACAGGCTGGCGTACAACAAAGTGAGGCTGACTTCTCTACTAATTGATCTACAAAAACCTAAAAAGGAGAAACGAAAACATGCTTACTGTCTATTTATTTCTTGTCATGACTACTCTCGAACACTTCTCTTTTTACTATGCACTACTCCACTGTCGATGACATTTTGGCTGGCTTCTTTTAATTTCGTTTGCCTGCCTACACCTGTATGTATTTGTCAGAAGAAATTAAAATCCATCCTATGACTTTGCATTGAAATGTGACCTTTTTCAGTAACACTTCCAGAGACAGCTTAAATATTTGTAAAAAAGAGTGGGTCAAAATTTTACCATTAATTCATCCTTTATTGACTGTATCTGCATTTTTTTTTCCTTACCTTTAACGAATTTTTCGGAGTGGTGGCAGCGCCTCTGTCTTGGTCCAGTCCATGCATGCTGCCCGCTCTCCTCCTTTACAGCCTTTGATGACAAAAGAAACTCATGACTCAGATACGAACAGGTGTCGATAATTAAACTACCAGTTTCAAAACGCTGTAGAAAGAGAACCACTGCTCAGGATGACACCAAATCTGAAAAGCACTCTAGTGACGCAGGGGGAAATGTCATGGAACAAAAAATATTTAACGAAAGTTTTACCAACAGATACGTCTTAACGTAAATGGGGTCTGCTGCAAATGACGATGAATCCCAATACGACGGCGATGGTCTGAGTTGCACGTTACACCACCGTACTGTTCAATGTGCATGACTGCACAAATTCGGCAGTCAGCAGTTATGGCATTGTTGGGTTAGTAATCCCCACAGCAAGAACGTACTACATCGGATGGGAAAAATCGTTTTTTTAACTGTCCTGAGGCAAAAAACCGCATAAAAAACGAAATGACATCGGTTTCTAAACTGTCATGGCACAGGCATGAGACACGTTCAATATGCTGTCCAGTGTTTTCTGCTGCCAGCTGAAATCGGGAAACAGTATGTTCCACAACAGACCTGGATGAAGATCAGGTGATCTGGACGGCCGGGCCGAAGGGAATTGACGGCCGATAATTCAAGCATTTCGGAGATTCCTCTGCAGCAGTCGCCTCACTGCCTGCACAATGTTCGAAGGAGCGCCATCTTGCACAAAAATGATCCTAACCACACAACCACGCTGCTGAAGGACTGGAATAACGTTGGTGCGTAAAGGACTCTCGAAGAGTTTTCCAGTGACAATACAGGTAACAGGCTCTAAAAAAAAAAAAAAAAAAATACGGTCCTGCGATAAACGGCCCTGCGATAAATCCCATCAACCTGCACTAAACAGTAGTTTTTGCAGAATGAAGAAGTATCGGTTGACGTGTTTGTGGATTTTCTCTTTCTCATAGTATGCAATTCTGTGTATTGACATGATCTTGGTGATGGAAATGGGCTTCGGCTGTCCACAGAATGTTCCTTTGCAGAATGTATCAGCAGACTCAACCGTCTACGCCTTAGTGAGGACGATGTCATGGTCAGTTTTGATGTAGTGGCGCTGTTTACGAATGTGCCTATCAAAGACGATTTGGACCTAATTTCCCAGTACTTGGTAAGTGACGTGGTCGAGCTATTTAGGCACACTCTTACGTCCTCCTATTTCGTGTACAACGGCCAGTATTACTATCAGACAGACGGCGTAGTAATGGGTGGTCCGTTGACTCCGGCTGTTGCAAACCTCTTCATGGAGAATTTTGGGAATATTGCCAAAGATACAGCGCCATTGAAGCCGAAGTGTTTCTTTCGATACGTTGACGACACGTTCGCCATTTGGCCACACGGACGAAAGAAATTAGACGAGTTTTTGGAACACCTCAATGGCATCAACAGTAATATCCAGTTAACCATGGAGGTGGAAAAAGATAATGCATTGCACTTCCTCTACGTCCTTGTCCACCGGAAACGAAATGGGTGCCTTGGCCACAGCGTCTACAGGAAACCCACCCACACAGACCTGTACCTGCACACCACCAGCCATCATCATCTAGCACAGAAGCGCGCAGTATTACAAACATTGGTGCATCGTGCAAGAGTAATATCAGACGACGACAAACTGCCCCACGTACTGAGCCACCTACGCAAGGTTTTCAGGAATAACGGCTACAGCGCCCATCAAGTGAAAGAAGTGATTTCTGGAAAATATCAGAATAAGACCACCGACGAAGAGCAGGAAAAGAAACTTGCTTTGCTGCCATTCCTCGGTGTCGGGCAAGATAAGCCGCCTGTTGAAAAGACACAAGATCAAATCAATGTTCAGGAATCCAACGAAAATTCGTCAGTTACTGAGACGAGTTAAAGACGGCAGTAGGTCTCAGAACACCTGGAGTCTACGAAATACCTTGTGAGTGTGACCAGAAGTACATCGGACAAACAGTGCCCACTGTGGAACAACGCAGGAAAGAACATGAGAGATATTATCGCCTACGCTAGCCAGAGAAATCAGCGTTAGCTGAACATGCGTTAGAAAACGATCACCATATAAAATTTCACGATACCTCTGTCGAGCCACGCACTAACGGCTTCTGGGACAGTCTAATAAAGGAAGCTATTGAAATAAAAATTACCGCAAACACCCTGAATAGAGACGGTGGCTTGCAGCTCAGCACTGCGTGGGATCCAGCGATCGCGCGGTTGAAGAGGGCACATGAAACGCCGACTCAAAACATGCCCACATATGGCAATTCACGGGCACCAGTGACGTCACAGCCGGTATCTAGCGTATATAAGGGCGCACCAACAGCCCACTGGCAGTCTTACCACTTGACAATGGCCAAGGAGTGCTTGGCCGAAAGCTCGTGTAGTTTTAACCAATTGACGCGGTTGGAAACCCGAGAACATTTTATTCAATGTTATCACCGCGAGACTCTGCATTCATACATGAGTGATTTTGTAGGGTTAGAAATACAGGATGTTACGCAGGATTTTATGCGCCGTGCTCGGAGGTATATCCAACGTTCGGCAATTCCGCATGCACGGCACGTTGGCACACCACCACTCGACCCTTCCTGCAGTGCTTTGGCCACGTTTTCGACAGTCGTCGGACCTGTTCTCTTAGCAGTCATCGGACAGATGCCCTTTTTCATGCCCTTGAGAGCCTGAAACTCGTGCAGGGCTACCAGCGCAAACTCACCGCTCCTGTAAAAGAACTTTACCCGCAGTGTGCGATGCTTCAGAGTCACAGTCATGTTCGGAACATAGGAACAGCTTTGTGCCGCGCGCTTATTTGTGTGCATATTCTGACGCTTTCGGTGCCATTTATTTGTCACTTTTTTCTTTCATTTTATTTTATTCTACTATGACATTCCCCCTTCGTCAATGATTGTTGTTGTTGTGGTCTTCAGTCCAGAGACTGGTTTGATGCATCTCTCCATGCTACTCTATCCTGTGCAAGGTTCTTCATCTCCCAGTACCTACTGCAACCTACATTCTTCGGAATCTGTTTAGTGTATTCATCTCTTGGTCTCCCTCTGCGACTTTTACCCTCCACGCTGCCCTCCAATAATAAATTGGTGATCCCTTGATGCCTCAGAATATGCCCTACCAACCGATCCCTTCTTCTAGTCAAGTTGTGCCACAAATTTCTCTTCTTTCCAATTCTATTCAATACCTCCTCATTAGTTATGTGATCTACCCATCTAATCTTCAGCATTCTTCTGCAGCACCACATTTCGAAAGCTTCTATTCTCTTCTTGTCTAAACTATTTATCGTCCATGTTTCACTTCCATACAAATACTTTCAGAAACTACTTCCTGACACTTAAATCTATACTCGATGTTAACAAATTTCTCTTCTTCAGAAATGCTTTCCTTGCCATTGCCATTCTACATTTTATATTCTCTCTACTTCGACCATCATCAGTTATTTTGCTCCCCAAATAGCACTACTCATTTTCTACTTTAAGCGTCTCATTCCCTAATCTAATTCTCGCAACATCATCCGATTTAATTCGACTACATTCCTTTATCCTGGTTTTGCTTTTGTTGATGTCCATCTTATATCCTCCTTTCAAGACCATGTCCATTCTGTTCAGCTGCTCTTCCAGGTCGTTTGCTGTCTCTGACACAATTACAATGTCATCGGCGAACCTCAAAGTTTTTATTTCTTCTCCGTGGATTTTAATTCCTACTCCAAAATTTTCTTTTCTTTCCTTTACTTCTTGCTCAATATACAGATTGAATAACATCCGGGAGAGGCTATATCCCTGTCTCACTCCCTTCCCAACCACTGCTTCCCTTTCATGTCCCTCGACGTCAGTGATACACTGCTCAAATTTGAAGTCATTCTGGGCAATGGGTCTCGTTCCACAGCGTTTTGAAACTGAAACTTCAATTATGGACACCCTGTACAATTGGCGATCAAATTGTATTCTCTAATCCATTTCCTGCATGTCGGTGCTTATATACCAACGTCAGAATCGAACTGCGTTGCATGTAAGTTACACGAACTGTTTCAAACGTAAACTTTTTGATCGCCGCTTGTAAGTGCTGAAGTGAGCTCCTAATCGAATATTTTAGTTTAAACGTTTTCGTTTTATTTCGACGAACAATTTCGTTATTGAGTAAGATGATTTTATGACCTTGTAGAGTGGAGGAATAAACTAGCTTTTAGTTTGCAAGCGAGAAGGATATTTTTGGTCTCAAGACACACCTTTGAACTTTCCATTGGTAAGGTCCTAGAAGCAGTAATTCCAAGCCCAGGACACTACTCCAATAAAGGCAAAAACGTGGTAATAATCAACACTCGCTGTTGGAAAAGTCTGACGCTGTGAAAGAAAGACTCAAAATAAATAAATAAAATAAAAATAAACGTCTAGGTATAGCGCCACTAATTAATGTTTCAAACTGCTTATGTATATTTTCGATTCCAACAACGGCTTATAATTTCAATTTTTTAATCGTCAGGTATAACAATCGAAGATTTCCTGTGTATGAAGTCACCCATAGTGTACCAAAGGTGCTGTCAAAAGATGATGATGAGGATGATGATGTTGGCCTGTGGGGCGCTCAACATCGAGGTCATCAGCGCCCACACAACTTCCCAATCTGTCAAGTTCCAATCTCACCACTTCCCAAATACTGTCCAAAGAGAGAGGTGAGTCAATACAGATTCAGGACACAATATTGGTTCTTTTCTTTTCTTGTATTTCGACAGAACTGTTATCAAGCAGTGTGACTGAATGATGTTTAAAATGGTTATCTGACACCGCAACGTTCGTCAGATTACAGTCACTAAAAGAATAAAATTTTTAATGTGTTACATTACTAATTTCGACACCCTGAGTCGTCATTTTCAAATACAATCAAGACCTGGAAAAACCGCGTTAATAGCTGTAACCACACTTCTATCAAATATTACGAAAAATACACTAAAACCAGGAAATTGAAGCAAAGGCAGCAGAAACGGGTCACAAGACGCCATGACAATTTTTTGTTGATCAGTCATTTCACACCTTAGCGCAATGTAGACGAAAACTGCATCGGGATGATATATATTGCATACTCTTGCATTACATTTTGCAAACAAAGGCTCACACGTCGTAATCTTATAACGTGCAGCAACCTCAAAATTAGAACACAGCACGCGGTCGTACTGTGTTCTGCAAATGAAATCTTACGAAGATGATGCACTCCCATTTGGGTCAGTGCAGGTTTGTGATTACATTTTGAAAAGACTCAGTGCGCCGATACTAGTTACGTAAACTTTTAAAAATTTCATTGCTTTAGTGACTGTGGCTTGACGACGGCATGTGGAGTCAAATAAACACTCTCTTGTCCCAGACGAGGGAAAATGCCACTGAAGCTGGCAGAATCAGCTACGATCAACTGGGTGAGGACGCACAAAGTAATGGAAACCGCTGGACTAAGCTGTCACCCTCTCTGAAAATTTCAGAAAATCGATTTAATTATTTTTTGTCTATTTTTCTTAAAATATTCTCTGTTGTTGTTGTTGTGGTCTCCAGTCCTGAGACTGGTTTGATGCAGCTCTCCATGCTACTCTATCCTGTGCAAGCTTCTTCATCTCCCAGTATCTACATCTACATCTACATCCATACTCCGCAAGCCACCTGACGGTGTGTGGCGGAGGGTACCTTCAGTACCTCTATCGGTTCTCCCTTCTATTCCAGTCTCGTATTGTTCGTGGAAAGAAGGATTGTCGGTATGCCTCTGTGTGGGCTCTAATCTCTCTGATTTTATCCTCATGGTCTCTTCGCGAGATATACGTAGGAGGGAGCAATATACTGCTTGACTCTTCGGTGAAGGTATGTTCTCGAAACTTTGACAAAAGCCCGTACCGAGCTACTGAGCGTCTCTCCTGCAGAGTCTTCCACTGGAGTTTATCTATCATCTCCGTAACGCTTTCGCGATTACTAAATGATCCTGTAACGAAGCGCGCTGCTCTCCGTTGGATCTTCTCTATGTCTTGTATCAACCCTATCTGGTACGGATCCCACACTGCTGAGCAGTATTCAAGCAGTGGGCGAACAAGCGTACTGTAACCTACTTCCTTTGTTTTCGGATTGCATTTCCTTAGGATTCTTCCAATGAATCTCAGTCTGGCATCTGCTTTACCGACGATCAACATTATATGATCATTCCATTTTAAATCACTCCTAATGCGTACTCCCAGATAATTTATGGTATTAACTGCTTCCAGTTGCTGACCTGCTATTTTGTAGCTAAATGATAAAGGATCTATCTTTCTGTGTATCCGCAGCACATTACACTTGTCTACATTGAGATTCAGTTGCCATTCCCTGCACCATGCGTCAATTCGCTGCAGATCCTCCTGCATTTCAGTACAATTTTCCATTGTTACAACCTCTCGATACACCACAGCATCATCTGCAAAAAGCCTCAGTGAACTTCCGATGTCATCCACCAGGTCATTTATGTATATTGTGAACAGCAACGGTCCTATGACACTCCCCTGCGGCACACCTGAAATTACTCTTACTTCGGAAGACTTCTCTCCATTGAGAATAACATGCTGCGTCCTGCTATCTAGGAACTCCTCAATCCAATCACACAATTGGTCTGATAGTCCATATGCTCTTACTTTGTTCAATAAACGACTGTGGGGAACTGTATCGAACGCCTTGCGGAAGTCAAGAAACACGGCATCTACCTGTGAACCCGTGTCTATGGCCCTCTGAGTCTCGTGGACGAATAGCGCGAGCTGGGTTTCACATGACCGTCTTTTTCGAAACCCATGCTGATTCCTACAGAGTAGATTTCTAGTCTCCAGAAAAGTCATTATACTCGAACACAATACGTGTTCCAAAATTCTACAACTGATCGACGTTAGAGATATAGGTCTATAGTTCTGCACATCTGTTCGACGTCCCTTCTTGAAAACGGGGATGACCTGTGCCCTTTTCCAATCCTTTGGAACGCTACGCTCTTCTAGAGACCTACGGTACACCGCTGCAAGAAGGGGGGCAAGTTCCTTCGCGTACTCTGTGTAAAATTGAACTGGTATCCCATCAGGTCCAGAGGCCTTTCCTCTTTTGAGCGATTTTAATTGTTTCTCTATCCCTCTGTCGTCTATTTCGATATCTACCATTTTGTCATCTGTGCGACAATATAGAGAAGGAACTACAGTGCAATCTTCCTCTGAAAATTTTTCACTCAAGGGAAGACTTGAACCGAAGACCTCTCCTACCGCAGTTGCTCACGCTATCCACGGGACCACGGAGTTCCTACCAGTACCTACTGCAACCTACATCTTTCTGAATCTGCTTAGTGTATTCATCTCTTGGTCTCCCCCTACGATTTTTAGCCTCCACGCTGCCCTCCAATACTAAATTGGTGATCCCTTGATGCCTCAGAACATGTCCTACCAACCGATCCATTCTTCTGGTCAAGTTGTGCCACAAACTTCTCTTCTCCCCAATCCTATTCAATACTTCCTCATTAGTTATGTTATCTACCCATCTAATCTTCAGCATTCTTCTGTAGCACCACATTTCGAAAGCTTCTATTCTCTTCTTGCCCAAACTATTTACCGTCCATGTTTCACTTCCATACACGGCTACACTCCATACAAATACTTTCAGAAATGACTTCCTGACACTTAAATCTATACTCGATGTTAACAAATTTCTCTTCTTCAGAAATGCTTTCCTTGCCATTGCCAGTCTACATTTTATATCCTCTCTACTTCGACCATCATCAGTTATTTTGCTCCCCAAATAGCAAAACTCCTTTACTACTTTAAGTGTCTCATTTCCTAATCTAATACCCTCAACATCACACGACTTAATTCGACTACATTCCATTATCCTCGTTTTGCTTTTGCAACAAAATATTCTCTAGGATAATTTATTTCACTGTTTAGCCCAGTTCGCAAAAAACTCTGTTATCGAGTTACAAGGCAATTTGTGAAAAAGTATATCCGAAAACCATTCACAGCGGGGAAAAGTAGATATAGTGGCCAATGTGGCCACCTGTAATTTGAACGACGTCCTAACAGGCATTATGGAAACGATCTTGAGATCGGACCAGCCTGTTACAACTTCTGCACGAAATCGTACGAAAAGCGTATCGATAGAGCAGAGCAGCGGATGACAGAAACTGCTGAATAGGCCAGCAGGAGCACACGGCCACCAAGAAGATGGGCGGGGAGAGCCTCCTTTTCGATCTGTAAGCATTGCTGAGTGGTCCAGTGACCGTTGACTAGAGGCATGTTCTACTTAACTCCAAGGAATGCTTCCCAAAATCTTAACGCGTTTCTACCGAAATCGTGTCTACATTTGCATCTACATATACACCCCGCAAACCACCATACGGTGTGTGGCAGAGAGTTCCCTGTACCACTACGGCTCACTCCCGTACCGGCGTAACATCAAGCTTCAGCACGTCGGCATGGAACTTAACCGCAGAGAGGGCTGAGAGACGACGTCAGCCAATAGTACGCTGACCAGGGTGCCTATTCTGTATCTTTCCGCCATTGTGCCGATCGTTTCGGTAGTCAAGAGCACCGAACGGGCTAGTTCTCGAATTAGAGCCCCTGCATTACTCTGCATGCATTTCGGAAGCGTGAAAGGTGGCTACACTGAGCCACAGCGCCAAAAATCGCGCCAGAGAGTATTGTTCCGCCGCCTCCACTGGCAGTGGTTATTGAGACGTAGCGGCAAGCAGTTCTTACCGAGAAGTTGTGGTGGACACTGCTTGTCGTGAAGTCAGAGTGAGATGTGGTAGTGGAGAGTGTTGTCCCATGTTTTATGCAGTTATTTGATGGGAGAGATAGCAGATGTTATTCCAATGGAGATATTGTAATGATCTGAGTGCTTTTCGTCAATATATATGAAGGTAATAAGTATTATGTTGTTTTATTATTTGAGTGACCTGAATAATGTGCCATTACAGGTTCAGTCAACAAACCATCTGGTGTGTGTTCTTGTATTAGAGTGTAATTTTGGTTTTCTTGCACAATTATAGTATTTCTAATTTTCTTTTATCACGTCAGTATAAATGGTATTTAAAATTTCTTGTCTTGTTGAAGAAGAACCGTGCCAGATGTGCGTTGAGTCACACTACCACACACAGAACAGCTACACTTGTGCTTTGTTGGCTACGTAGATTTTATAGTTGCGGGGGACTTAATTAATTAATTGTATTAACTGAAATTTTCATTTCATTCTTTGTTGTTGTTCTATGCAGTCAGATTGCGTACTAATACTAGTCAGGGCCAGCCGTTTACGAGACTTGCGTAATCGGACTTACAGCTACCAAAAATATTTGCATTCTTATTATATATATAAAAATAAAGCCCCCATGCACGTGGCGACCGCTGCTTCGGATCGTCCCTTGGAATTCTTCTGATTGTAAAAATAGTAGACAGTAGTATTGTTGTAGTAATTTGTAGTTTAGTAATTGTAGTCTATTTTGCATGTGTAGATTTGGTAATTGGCATTCTTCTAATGGTATTTTTCAAAATTTAATTTTTATTGCCTTGTATACGCGTTTGACGATTTGGTGCAATTATTTCAATTGTTCGATTAATCGCGTTTGAGGGAAATATTTCGTGTGAATGGTATTGTTGAAGATAAAGAGTCATTGTGTGTAATTTTCATATAGTGACGAGTTTTGTATGTTTTGTAAATGATTACGCGATCGATGAAAAAGGCAAAAATGATGAATAGTGAGAATGACGAAATTGTTAACATGGCGAACTCGCCAACAGAGGAAAACAGTATGATGAATAATGAAGTGGAAAACAATGTAATAACTCGGGAAAATAGTCCGGAAACAGTTCAAAATTTTTCACAATCGAAAAATTCTCAGATTGCGTGGTTAACGACAGAAGAAATGGTGCAGTTGATGGATGCTATACTAAATTTGGGATCTGAATTAAAAACATATAGGGGAACAATGGAGCAGTTACGATCTGAAATTAAAACAGAAATGAAAGCAATGACAACACAGTTATGCTCACAAATAGGATCAATTAAAACCGAGATGAAAGCAGTGGGGTCACAGTTACGATCTGAATTAGAAACTGATATGGGAACAATGCAAATACAGTTAGGCTCACGAATAGGGACATGTTTCAAAAATATGAAAGATGAATTAAAGAAAGAAATCAGAGAAGAAGTACAACCGATTTTGAATTCTCACAATAATAGATTAATTGCAGTAGAGATTAGACAAAGGGAACAGGATAGAGAACAGGAGGAAAGAGATCGCGTGATAGTACAGTAATTTTCAGAATTAAATTTACAATGTGCACACGATAAGGAAGAAATACTTGAAAGAATCGAGGAATCCGTACCAAATGACAGAATAAATAACCTAACACAACAGTATGAACAGTTAACTACTAAATGTGACCATACCGAAACCCGAGTCGCGACACTTACGGAAGACGTAAATAAACAGAAAGAACAAATAGGTGACTTATCGGAAAGAGTGGAGGAGATTTCAGATAAATTGACAAATCTTAGTTTAAATGGGGACAGAGATTCAGATGATACAGCACCATTGCCATTTGGAGAAACCGAAGAGTACCAGAACATAAATAAGCATGTTGAAAATCAGGGAAAAATTAATGAACGCGTTAAAAGGGAAGTTGATGCATTACGAAAGCAAGTCAAACAAATTGAAGGTGAAATCGTAGGAAAAGACAGTAGAAGAAATTTAGAATCACAGATAGCAGAGGGCTTTGAAGAAAATAATTTGTTTCATTTACGAGAAGCAACAAGAGAGCGCCAGGCGCGCGAACTTAACAATAATCGTCATTGTGACTGGGACAGACGGGGTAGGTCTTTGTCGCCACGAGGCGAAAACTTTGACTATAAACACTTTTTGACTGTTCGGAAATTTAAGATCTTCCGCAATTCTAAGAATGACATACATCCATGTTCATGGATAGATCAATTTATGTACGCACTCCCACCAAATTGGCCACTAAGTCACAAACTGGAATTTATGTGTGGATATTTAGAAAACGAACCGGCGACGCGGATGCGCGCACTCATTAGAGATTGTAATAATCTGAATGATTTTTATCATGCATTTCTATCGGCATATTGGTCCGAAAACACGCAAGACAGAGTCAAACACAGTCTTATTATGCAGCGTAATTTCAAACAGTCTGAGTTCCGCACGCCAGCGGAATATTTTGAAGACATGATTCGAAAGAATCAGTTCCTTTCCAACCCTTATAGCCCGACTGAATTAATTCGCATTTGTTTAACTAAGCTGCCACAATCCATAAGACAAATTGCTTTAGCTGGAAGATGTAAAGACGACATCGAGACTTTTAAGACTTTGTTGCAAGAACTTGAGTATGACAACGACGACGGGACTTCTTGTAACTTTTTCAGTAATAGTAATTACAATAGATTTTCAGAGAAAAGAGATAGTGATATGGGTAACTTTGAGAATGACAGACGTAACAGACAGGACAATAGATACCAGCCTTATGACAATAACAGACGTTCTAACAGAAATTACACAGACAATTATAATAACGGTAATTCGTACCGGAATGATCAATCATACGGAAACAGTAATCGGTATCACCAAGACAGAAATTATTCATACAGTAATAGAAATTCTTACTACAGAAATAATCAGGGTAGTAGATACAACAATAATTTCAGAAGTGACAGTCGAAATTACACAAGAAGTAGTTATGTAGACAGACAGGAAAACAGAAATTTTAATAACAGACGCAACCAAAAATTTGTATCTAACAGACAGGAGGGACCTAATTGGCATCCTCCACGTGACAGAACTTCAGAGAGACAAGTGCAAATCGTAGAAATGGATCCGCGAAATGACGCGAATAATCAAAGACGTGACGCAAACAATCGACAATGACTAGCAGCTTCGGCTTCTGGCAGCAATATAGACGGTTCAGAAAGTAATGACACTACGACTTTACACTACGTACGCCTGGAAGACATGAGAGACATTTTGTTAGACGAAAAGGAAAATAATGTAGACGCATTTTTACATCCTGTTATTGAAGTATGTGTGGGTAAGAATAAGTTCACTGCAGTTTTAGATTCTGGGAGTCCATTGAACGTCATTAGTGAATCAGTTTTTCGTATATGTGAAAGGACTATTGCCTGTCCTGTGTTACCTATTTCTAAAACTACAATTCGAGGAGCGATTTCTGGAAAAGGTGTAGAAGTTAAACAACAGACCAACCTAAATTTCAATTGTCAAGGATACGAATTTTCTGCTAATTTTATTATTGTTCCATTACTCAGTACACAAATTATATTAGGTATGGAGTTTCTTAACACACATAAGGCAATTTTGAACTTTAAAGAGGGAAGTGTGAATTTGACTGTTGCCGGAATGCCGAAATGTTTGAAATTTTTCGAGTGTTTAACAAGATCTGAGTCAGATACAAAATGTTTAAGGTTTCTTACTTCTGATGTTTTCGTTGAGCATTAAGACGACAATGTGTTTATTCATGACAATGACAATAGATACAGAGACGCGATGGATGATATAATTAATAGCGAAGAACTAATTAATGAAAAGGTTAAGAAAGCTGAAGTGCCAGATGACGTTGCAAGAGAAGAGCTGCACCACATTTTGACTTCACATGCTACAGTATTTAGACATCACACAGGAACTATACAAAGCTTACAATATTTATTTAAAGTAAAAGAACACACACCATTTCGCGGGAAAACGTACGCTATTCCTTTGGCTTACAGAGACAAGGTTAACAATGAACTTCAGTACATGTTAGATCAGGGCATTATTGAGCCTGCAGTCAGTCCTTATACTAGCCCATTACACGTTGTTCTTAAAAAGGATGGGTCAATTCGTTTGGTTCTGGATTCCAGACAGATAAATAATATCATCATTCCTGAAACTGACCGTCCACAAAATTTAGATGAACTTCTTCAACATTTTCATGGAATTAAAGTTTTATCCACGATTGATATGCTCGCAAGTTTTTGGCAAATAGAACTCCACCCTGATTGTAGAAAATATACTGCCTTTTTAGCCTTTGGTAACTGTTACCAGTTTCGGAAATTACCGTTTGGACTTACTGTATCTTCGGCAGCATTCATTCGTAGCTTAAATGAAATTTTACCTGTTTATCTTCGTGACAATATTACTTCATATGTTGACGATATTCTTATTGCTAAACGTTCTTGGAGTGAGCACAACAAAATTTTGGATTCATTATTACGCATTTTTGCAAGAGTTGGCATTACGGTGAACTTAGAAAAATCTGAATTTGGTCGTTCTCAGGTGAAATTTCTCGGTCACATTATTTCTACAGAAGGTATTCTTCCTGATCCAGAAAAATTAGACGCTATTCGTAATTATGCTGTTCCTACCACAAAACGTGATGTTCGTAGTTTTCTTGGTGTCTGTAATTATCTAAGACGCTTTGTTAGATTGGACGATTTGGCCACACCTCGTTTATGTGAACTATCTGGAAAGAAATCTAATTGGTGTTGGGATGAGGAAGCTCAGTCAGAATTTGAACAACTTCGTGATGCTTTAGTTGGTGCTCCACTTCTTTCACACCCGGATTTATCTAAAGATTTTTGTTTGGCGACGGACTCATCATACAAAGGCCTAGGTGCACATTTATTTCAAGAGATAGAAGAAAACGGCGTTGTAGTACAAAGGACTATTGCATTTGGAAGTCGTGTTCTTTCTAAATCAGAAAAGAATTATTCGATTACGGAACTTGAACCTTTGGCTGTTGTTTGGGCTTTTACAAAATTTCGGACATTCTTGTTTGGCAGACATACTAAGGTTTACACCGATCATCGAGCTCTGGAATTTCTTATGTCAACAAAATTAACTCACGGCAGATTGTCACGATGGGCGTTGTACCTACAGGAATTTGATTTTAGTATTGTTTACATACAGGGTTCTTCAAATATTGTTGCTGATGCTTTATCACGTGCACCTATGGGTTTGAAACAAAGTGCTGAAGAGGACTGCAAGGAAAACAATTATTGTTTGATGTATATTCAAGGTGTTGCGTTTGAGAACTTTATTTCGTCTTCGCTCCAGGACATTGCTAAGGAGCAAAATAAGGATCCAATCTGGAAGGACATTAAGGAGAAGTGGAAGAGAAAGGAAAGCGTAGCGATTAGACAGCATTATTTAGTTCGCAATGACATTCTTTTTAAACGAAAATCGGTCGACAACTCTGTTTGGTTAGTTTGTATTCCTGATGAGTGGGTTAATAAGCTGATTTGGTATACGCATTTCAGTTATGCACACTTTGGTCCCAGAAAATGCTTTCATAAATTACGAGAAAATTGCTACTTCAATAATATGGAAAAACGTATTCGATTTGTTCTTGCCAAATGCAAATTATGTCAAAAGGCTAAGCCGCCGACAGTTCCTCACAGAGCACCGTTGTTTCCTATCATTCCAGCAAAATTAAAGGACATGGCTGCAGTTGATTTGTTCGGTCCAGTGGTTCGATCTACTAATGGTTTTGCGTACATTTTCGTAGCAGTGGAGTTGACATCAAAATATGTGTGTTTTACACCGTTACGCAAAGCAACAGCTCGTTCAGTATCTAATGCTTTCATTAACCATTTTCTTAAAGAAGTGGGTCATGTTGATAAGGTTATATCAGATAATGGATCACAGTTTCGTTTCACTTTTTCACCCTCAATCTAACGCTTCAGAGAGATGGATGAAGGAAATCAATAAACTGTGTCGTCTTTATTGTCATCAGAATCACAGAACTTGGGATCAGTATCTTCATATTTTTCAAAACATTCTGAATGAACTTCCTAACGACTCAACTTCTTTACCACCTATACTGATATTAAAAAACAAAGCACCGACAAATCGCATTTCTGAAATCGTTCCTTTTCCGCCTACACGGAAACTGCGGCATTCTGAAGTTGTCAACCTGGCTCTACAAAATATTGCATCTGCGGCTGCTAGAAGAGAGAAATCAGCTAAGTGTCCTGGTCGTTTAAAAATCTTGTCAGTTGGTCAGAAGCTGTTAATTAAGGCTCATCGTTTGTCTCACAAAGGAAAAGGCTTGTGTCGGAAATTTTTTCTGCTTTATAACGGTCCATATAGAATTCGCAAAATTATTAATGATAACACTGTCGAAGTAGAAACTCTTAAATCACGACGCTCTAAGGGAATACATCATATATCTAACGTTAAAATTTTTGTGGAATGATATACTTTTGAAAATTTTTTTAGGAATGACATACTTTTGAGAAACTAACAGTTGTATGTAAACACACGGAGAGTACAAGGATACCGCGCTGTGTTTTGGCGGCGGCATATACTCAAAGCAACAGTCAAGTCTGCGCGCCGCACAAGGCAGTCGTTGACCGCAAACAATCACTTCCTACGTCACGCGCCTACAGCTGATCGAGCGCTCAGTGCAAATGCACTGACAGCCGTAAATAAATACACAGTCTAATTTCTCCGACTAAATTCAGTATAAAGCTATAGTGACTTGATGAATTCTGTTATTAACATTCAGTATTTTTCAGGATACGGTTCTATAAAATATTTAAGAACTTCAGGTAAATTCTGTGCGTGTCCGACGTTAAGACGACTTGCTATCGAGAAAATTTCAGGAAAAATGTCATTTCGAAGAAGAAAGTAATAAACTAAAAAGGTAATTATTAATTGAGTTTATTTTTCAGGTAACATATTTCCACTTAGGTACGTACTTTAGACGTAATTTGCTGCTCGCGATTACGTGATTCATACTTTGTGCTAATTACATGTTCAATGAAATGTGAAGAGACGTGCTTGCGTACGTTAACTGATTTTGACAATGATTATTAATGAACTGGATTGTTACTTGTGTATATTATGCATCGCTTGGCTGCACTGCTTTTTCACTGATGTCATATTTTTAATTATGTGCCTGCTGTGCCTATTTATTTAAATTATAATTGTCACCTGATTAATTGTGCTGATGTGGTTAGGTATGTAAGTTATACTTTGTGATTTATCTGCTTGCGCCTTCATGTTTACTTATTAAAATACGATGCTAATGACCTGTTTAGTACGTAAGATATATGTTTACTGCTATGCGTATGGATTGCACATTTACACATTTCTGTTTGTTGTCATAACTATACTTTAATTTGGTATATAGCAATGCTGATGTACAGTGTACAAACATAGAGTTTAGGTTACACTATGGTACTAGTTACAGATTGTTCGCTTGGCAGAGCCTCGTTGTAAGAATTGTGCTGCATCCACTTGTTGACATTCTGTTCACTACTGATATATTTACTCGCTATTGCTTGCCTTGCTTACGCTCAGTGCCTTATATTTTTAAGATAAGAAAATGAACTGCTATAATTCGACGAACGACATTAGTACAAGAAACTTCATAGAAGTCACATGAGCTGGAGGTTTTATGAAAGCTGTATAAATGTATGCCAATAGGAAGGAAGCTAACGACATGACATACCAACACAGTTATTACACTGCATTTTTCGTGAGCAATTGAAATAGGAAGTGACACTTGACACAAGAAATACTCCACATGTTTGCTTCTGTTTGCCATAATTCTTGAAGTGGTGTACACACTGTGAAATATTAGGATCATTCACACTCCGTAATCGTACTTAATTACTGAGAGTTATTCGAACTAAGTCTGTTAGAGGTCATGTATGCATTCTTTGTTTATAATTCATAATGAGTAGAAGATTTTGGTCAGATGGATTACACAGAGGTTGTGTGTTGACAGTGTGTCTTCGGATTGTATGGGATGAGGAGGTTTGCATTAGGATTTTATCTGTACTCGATCGAGGAGACTGACTAGAGGAAAGAGTTGTTAGGGAAGTGAAATGATACTGGCAATAAGGTTTATATGTATCGACGTATTGAAGAGGTATTATGGAGGTATTGAGATTATATGAAGTTGATTGGAGTTATGGTGTATAAGAGGTAAAATAAGTGAGGTGCATATTTTTTTTTTTTTTTTTTTTTTGTTGGTCTGTATGGAACAAGGAGGATGAAGATAGCAGACTAGAACACCAAAATGGAAGGAAGATTGTCTACACACACTTTGTTAAATCACTAAGCAGTATGTACTTTTTTTTGGAGAGAGGAAGTTGCATATCTTGGCACACTGACAGTTGTTCAGCAACCGTACATTTTGATCTGGCTTGGCAAACATTGATCTTGACATGATGACTATGACGTTGACTTAACTATTATTGACTGTTATACATTGCTGTCACTACTACTTGATACACATGATGAACATGACATTTTGACAGAAGTGGATTCACACAGTTAACACTATTCAATTACACAGTAGTACTTAATGTGGATGAAAGATGAGTGAGTGTGTTTTGTGTGTTTTCCTTTCCTAATCCTACCCACCTATCTCCTAAATATTATTTTATTTGTTTGTAGTGGCTTGCACTGACACCCATAAATATTATAGGTTACTGATGTTTGTGTTTTGTAATAGTAATATGACAATTATCTGATATCATTTGTGTGTTTGTTGTGATTTGTATGTTTAGTGTAAGAGCATTGATAATAATTTTGTAAAAGCAATTGTGTGTGCATTCAAACTGTTGTTCACACCTGCACCTGTTCAAATTGGTGTGTGACACTTAGAAATGTTTAATTACTGCTGATGAACTGTCTAATTAGTGATAGTGAATATTATGGACTGTTACTTGCACTTTTTCTACGTGATTGGTGCCACTAGGACATGTTTCATTTCTGCTGATAAACTCTGATCAACAGTGTGATTAGTGATAGTGAATATTATGGACTGATGTCTGCACCTGCTCAACATTGCTGGGTGCCACTGATGGACTGCATCTATTGAAATGATGTCACTTGTTGATGTCTGCACCTGTTCAACATTACTGGGTGCCACTGATGGAACTGCTTCTACTGACATAATGTCACTTGATGGTGTCTGCACCTACTCAACATTGCTGGGTGCCATTGATGGACTGCTTCTACTGAAATGATGTCACCTGTTGGAGTCTGAACCTGCTCCACAATGCTGGGTGCCACTGATGAACTGCTTCTACTGAGAAATGTGACTTGTTGCTGTGTGTACCTCTTCAACATTGCTGAGTACCACAAATAGAACTGCTTCTACTGAAATGATGTTACTTCTTGCTGTCTGTACCTCTTCAACATTGCTGGGTACCACAAATGGAACTGCTTCTACTGAAATGATGTTACATCTTGCTGTCTGTACCTCTTCAACATTGCTGGGTACCACAGATGGAACTGCTTCTACTGAAATGATGTTACTTCTTGCTGTCTGCACCTACTCAACATTGCTGGGTGCCACTGATGGACTGCTTCTACTGAAATGATGTCACCTGATGGTGTCTGCACTTACTCGACATTGCTGGATGCCACTGATGGACTGCTTCTACTGAAATGATGTCACCTGTTGGAGTCTGCACCTGTTCCACAATACTGGGTGCCACTGATGGACTGCTTCTACTGAAATGATGTCACCTGTTGGAGTCTGCACCTGTTCCACAATGCTGGGTGCCACTGATGGACTGCTTCTACTGAAATGATGTCACCTGTTGGAGTCTGCACCTGTTCCACAATGCTGGGTGCCACTGATGGACTGCTTCTACTGAAATGATCTCACCTGATGGTGTCTGCACCTACTCAACATTGCTGGGTGCTACTGCTGGAACTGTCAACCACTTGTTATGAAAACATTTTATGTGAATATTTGTATCAACTGATTTTTTGTGTATTACTGTTTGTGAAAAGTTATAAGACTCTTACCTGCTCATATTCGTCATTGCTGACGCTATCGATTGAATTGTTTAACCACATGATATTTCTGTAAACTATTATGTAAAGTCATATGTATGAAAGAATTTGTATTCCTTACTGTATTTTATATATTAGGCTATTGTAAGGTCAGTGCAAAGCCAAAATTTTATCTAGTTATATGATACTTACGTATTAATATTATCTTTTATTTTTGTCTGTATTTTTTTTTACGAATTTGGTGGTATTTTCACCACCAATGCTGGCAAAAATACCATCAAATTCTAGCCCGTGGAGGAATGGCATATGAAAGGTGGCTACACTGAGCCACAGCGCCAAAAATCGCGCCAGAGAGTATTGTTCCGCCGCCTCCACTGGCAGTGATTATTGAGACGTAGCGGCAAGCAGTTCTTACCGAGTAGTTGTGGTGGACACTGCTTGTCGTGAAGTCAGAGTGAGATGTGGTAGTGGAGAGTGTTGTCCCATGTTTTATACAGTTATTTGATGGGAGAGATAGCAGATGTTATTCCAATGGAGATATTGTAATGATCTGAGTGCTTTTCGTCAATATATATGAAGGTAATAAGTATTATGTTGTTTTATTATTTGAGTGACCTGAATAATGTGTCATTACAGGTTCAGTCAACAAAGCGTCTGGTGTGTGTTCTTGTATTAGAGTGTAATTTTGGTTTTCTTGCACAATTATAGTATTTCTAATTTTCTTTTATCACGTCAGGGTCGCCATGTGCATGGGGGCTTTATTTTTATATATATAATAAGAATGCAAATATTTTTGGTAGCTGTAAGTCCGATTACACAAGTCTCGTAAACGGCTGGCCCTGACTAGTATTAGTACGCAATCTGACTGCATAGAACAACAACAAAGAATGAAATGAAAATTTCAGTTAATACAATTAATTAATTAAGTCCCCCGCAACTATAAAATCTACGAAGCCAACAAAGCACAAGTGTAGCTGTTCTGTGTGTGGTAGTGTGACTCAACGCACATCTGGCACGGTTCTTCTTCAACAAGACAAGAAAATTTAAATACCATTTATACTGACGTGATAAAAGAAAATTAGAAATACTATAATTGTGCAAGAAAACCAAAATTACACTCTAATACAAGAACACACACCAGACGCTTTGTTGACTGAACCTGTAATGACACATTATTCAGGTCACTCAAATAATAAAACAACATAATACTTATTACCTTCATATATATTGACGAAAAGCACTCAGATCATTACAATATCTCCATTGGAATAACATCTGCTATCTCTCCCATCAAATAACTGTATAAAACATGGGACAACACTCTCCACTACCACATCTCACTCTGACTTCACGACAAGCAGTGTCCACCACAACTTCTCGGTAAGAACTGCTTGCCGCTACGTCTCAATAATCACTGCCAGTGGAGGCGGCGGAACAATACTCTCTGGCGCGATTTTTGGCGCTGTGGCTCTGTGTAGCCACCTTTCAAGCGATATCGTTCGGGTCCAGAGAACCGAAGCGCTGTTTTCGGTTCGCGTCGCGCAAGCCAAACGAAAGCAAGCGGCCGCAGATCCGCGCATGCGCACTGCAGCGCGCACAGCGCCACGAACACAAAGCGGCTAGCAGACGACACAGGCGCGCTATTATTCCAAGTAGCGAAAATTGCGTTTACGTTGCCATAACGCATGACGCTGAATTCCATCGAGCTGACGTGCCCGCCTTCATCGCCCTTGTATTATTCTTAACAGTATCAGGCGCAGTATATCCATTTCTAAGATTCTCAGCTGAAATGCATAGAAATTTTTACAGTTTCCCTGACCGCATGTTTCCATGCATGCATAATAACGACAGCGTATTTAACTGTAATCTGCAGATTGTCGTAAATGCCGCATTCTGTCATCTTATTCTGATTCACACTGGCAACGTGTTTTGGATTTTACGTTTCGGGAAATGGGTTAGGAATAGTGTGTAGTACCATACTGTACTAATACATCTTTAAAAACACCCGAAAAATTGATTGTGATAGTTTCAAAGAATAAGAAGATAAACAAAATGTCGTTATAACTCGCTCCTAGAGATCCAAATGGTTAAGTAGCCCCCTTCCCTATTTGGGTCTTAAAAACAAAACTGATAAACGCATTTTATAGAGCACCGGCAGTTCGTCGAACTTTATAACATGCATCTCATGCATGAAAATGTTTCGTATATGGTGCTACAGTCTAAAAATATTACGGAGGAGATCTTTCATCTTTGTCTACTGTTGTTGAGGATTCGATCGCAGATAAATACTTACGACAACCAAGATTATGAAGATGAGTGCTGCTAGTTATATTCCCAGTAATTTAAGTTATGGTCTTAGATTCCTGTCTAACCGCATACTCGGAAAAATCATTTCTGACAAGAAAAAATATAAAGGTCACTGTCGGTTGTTTCACTCACAGCAATTTCATCTCCAGCAATTTCATATTTCGTTTTTTAAACACACAGAAATTACGAAATTGTTATTGAGGAAGTGAGCTCTTACATGTAAGTAATAACAAATATTGCAAAAAAAAATCTTATCTTACACGAATAATAATGTCTCAGAACGTGTTACATATACGAAGAAGAAAAAAAAATTATTTTTTTCTTCGCACTTATCCGTGCGCGAACCAGAGTCCTTTCCACTCTCAACCACTTGGCCACGCCAAACAACAGATACGTAGTGCTCAGTTCTTGTATTATTACGTAGAGGAACTTAGGCTGACTTCATTGTTAATGGTGCCGTGTATGTCATAAGTGCGTGATTGTTTGGAAGGTTTCCAATATCAGGCTTCACATAATTGCTTTCCATAGTTACTTGAAAGTTGTAAATACGTTTCGATAATTACTAACTAAACCATTTGTGGGGAAAAGTACACAAATTCACTAGTATCGTCAGTTCACAATCATGTAATATACTTAAGCAGAGCCGATGTCTTGATATTTAATGCTCTTTAAACTCTTATTTGCATAAAAATAACACGTATTTTGAGAGAATATTGACCGAAAACGTTTTTAGGATGCTATTCATTCACAGTAACAACATAACCTAACTGTATTTCTAACAAAGGAAAATTATTATGAACTCACTTTCCAACTGCATGCGTCCTATGGTTATTCTTTAGTAACACAATCACTAAATCCAAAGCTAAAACCACTAAATATGTTTAAAATAACAAATTATAGGTGTACATAAACCACAGCTAACCGATCGACAGGGCCACGTCGAAATCCAAAAACTCTCGGTACAATAGTCGTAAAAACGGTGGGAGGACCGTTCGGTAACAGGTCTCAGAAGGTTACTGAATAGGATATTTCGATAAAGAACCGAAAATGACGTCACTACCGAGACCAACCTACTACACCGATCGGTATGAAATATACAGAATAGGGCCCCAGGACTGCACCAGCCGCGCGGGGTAGCCAAGCGGTGTGAGGCGTCTTGGTCACGCTCTGCGCGGCTCCTACCATCGGAAGTTTTAGTTCTCCCTCAGGCATGGTTGCGTGTGTCGTCCATAGCGTAAGTTAGTTTAACTTAGATTAAGTAATGAGTAAGTCTAGGGAGCGATGACCTCCGCGGTTTGGTCCCATAAGACCTCACCACAAATTTCCAAATTTATCGCACTACGACAGGAGCTGCCTCTATCAGAAAAGAATATAAGCGCTACTCCTGCCAGAGTCCCACTAGAAGACGTGCAGTGATATAAACGATAGCAGTGACTTATGAACTTGTGTGATTATCTTGCATGGAAATTTTAAGAGCGATGCACATCGATTATTTGCATACGAAACGTCATTGTGACAAGGAAAAGTTATGTAAAGTCAGTTCAGTTACTGTAATAAACTCCATTAATATGATTTGCTTGTATGTTGTCTAGCTATCCAACAAAACAGCTTCCTAGGCACCCTACATTACACGAGTGGGCGGAATTTTACATTGACGATGAGGATTCACAAAAGCCGTGCCTCACGGCCACGGAATTTTGTTTTAGTTTTTGATGGCGCCTTATTCTCTCTTGTCTTTACTTTGCAGCGGCGTTTCCATGGTTTAACAGTCTCTTTTGTTAATCAGCGTTCTTATGTAGGCCTTGCAGAAATATTCTTTGCTTTTGTACTTATTTTTCTTGCGTGCCTTTTCTGTTTCTTTCATTTGTCTCTTCCAAAATGCCGACCTCACCAGCCGGTCTTAGTGGCCGAGCGGTGCAGCAGCTACTTGCCAACGCTGCGCGCCCGATGGAACAAGCAACACCTACTGCTACACCGCCTTTTCACCAGTTTCGTTGACAAGAGGAGGAATGGCTCAAGTGGTTGTAACAGTTCGAAACCCACATACTCGCTCACAACGTGCCATGTGCTGTGAAACCGCCGTACTCCTTATCCACGGTAGTAAATGCAGTGTTCCGACCAACTCAGAAACTTTTCCCTAACGCCACTCCGAGTGAACGTTCGTACGAATATGTTGAAAATTGACTCGCTAACTATTGTGACCAGCAAGTGAATGTGGTAGAAGCTAGGTATCAATTCTTTAATTGTAAAAAACGGTCAGAACAAACTTATCGCGAATGGGTAACAGATTTGCAGAGTATGACGAGGAAATGCAAATTCAAATGCCCTTGTGGGGCTTCAGATGTTATGTTGTGTGATGCGATCGTGTAGAATGTACCTGATGCAACCTCAGTGAAGAGATTTTGAAACAGTCCGAGCCATCATCTCAGCAGGTAGTGCAAATACTAGATGAGTAGCCGGCCGTTGTGGCCGAGCGGTTCTAGGCGCTTCAGTCTGGAACCGCGAGACCGCTACAGTATCAGGTTCGAATCCCGCCTCGGGCATGGATGTGTTAGGTTTAAGTAGTTCTAAGTTCTAGGGGACTGATGACCTCAGTAGTTAAGCCCCATAGTGCTCAGAGCCACTTGAACCACTTGAACTATATCAGTACGATTAACGTGCCCTGACGGCCGTTTAGTTTGAGAAGCGAGCTATCTGCCGCGTAGAGTCCCTTGTTTGTGATCGGCGCCTTCAGCGACGGTGGTTTGCGCTCGCCACGCCGAGTAAATAACGCTCCAAGCCGCTTAATCAGCTCGCTAAACAGGCGGCTACACAGGTGAACAGAATTAAATCTTGCCCTCGTTGATATTCACGGCACAAACGCCAATACTGCACCTCCCGACAAGCTCAATGTTACGCTTGTGGCAAGAAAGGACACGTACAATCTGTATGATTGCAACGGAAGAAATATAAGAATTCGGACCACTCACAAAAGTCTAGTCACAAGGCCCATGTCATTAATGCAGTATATTCAAAGTCTGCAATAGGCATTAGCAAACATAGCAAGCGTGCAGTTTCTTCAGTGATACGCCAGGACAACAAACATTTTGTTCAATTACTTCTTTGTAGGAAATGTGGGAAATTTCAGTTGGACACGGGTTCCTCTAACACATTGCTAAATCGTCACACATATGAATTGTTAGGCTTCTCATGCCTGTCTACAACTAGCACGCAACTGATGGCTTATAATCGACAAGACATTACCGTTCTTGGAACATGTACATTGCCTGACATGTATTGCTCACATATGTGAACAGTGACTTTTACTGGCCGACCAGAGTGGCCGAGCGGTTCTAGGCGCTTTAGTCTGGAACCGCGCGACCGCTACGGTCGCAGGTTCGAATCTTGCCTCGGGCATGGATGTGTGTGTCGTCCTTAGGTTAGTTAGGTTTAAGTAGTTCTAGCGCCTCAGATGTTAGGTCCCATAGTGCTCAGAGCCATTAGAACCATTAGACTTTTACTGCGCTACAACCACGTGATTCTGCAATTATATTTGGCCTTCATTCATTTGATTTGTTTGGCTTTAACATTAAGGGAAAAAATTTGTTTATATGTGGTAAGGTCTTATGAGACCAAACTACTGAGGTCATCGGTCCCTAAGCTTACGCACTACTTAATCTAACTTTCGCTAAGGCCAGCACACACACACCCATACCTGATGGAGGACTCGAACCTCCGACGGAGGAACGTTTAGGACAATGTGTTGTTAGTGGCGCCCGGGTTCCCGGGTTCGATTCCCGGCGGGGTCAGGGATTTTCTCTGCCTCGTGATGGCTGGGTGTTGTGTGATGTCCTTAGGTTAGTTAGGTTTAAGTAGTTCTAAGTTCTAGGGGACTGTTGACCATAGATGTTAAGTCCCATAGTGCTCAGAGCCATTTGAACCTTTTTTTGTTGTTGTTAGTGTCCGCATTCAATGCACAACACAGCGTAGCTACGTTGCTAAAAGAATTCGCGGAACTCTTTTCTGAAGATTTAGGCAAGACTAACGATTTTGTTGAACATATTACTCTAAAAGACAAAGCTCAGCCGAAAGTTTGCCGAGCCAGAACTGTTTCCATTGCATTACGGGACAAAGTCGCTGCTGAACTTAAATAATTGAAAGATAGTGAAGCTTTTGCACCCATACAAGCTCGTCAATGGGCAAGTGCACTAGTTTCGCTCCCAAAACCTTCAGGTCGCATTCGCCTCTGTGTTGACCTAAGACTGTGATTGATACTTACCTGTCCATGAGATCGTCAAGGCGTGGCAATGGATAAGGCGCTGGACGCTACTTTTCAAAAATTGATTTGCGCGACGCGTATCTTCAAATGCCGCTCCATGAAGAATCTCAGAAAGTGTGTGCAGTAAATACTCATTTGGGCTTGTTTAAATATTTGCGTTTGCCTTTTGAGAGTGCTTTCGCACCCGCCATTTTCCAACGGTTTTTGGAACAGCTGACTGCGCAAGTACCAAACTGTTCAAACTATTTGGACAATATTGTCGTAGCAGGTCGTACACCCGAAGAACATATTACAAATTTACGTGCTTTGTTTCGTGTGTTATCTGATGCAGGACTAAAGTGTAGACGGGACGAGCGCGATTTTGCTACACCTGAGTTGCAGTATTGCGATTGTGAGGCCGAAAGTGCAGGAGGTCAGGTCCATACGTAGGAGGATAAGAGTGGAGAAACTTCAGGATAAGGAAATCAGGCACAAGTACATAACAGCGATCTCAGAAAGGTACCAGTTACTTGAATGTAGTCAATTACAGTCATTGGAAAAGGAATGGACAAGGTACAGGGACACAGTACTAGAAATGGCTAAAGAATGTCTTGGAACAGTAGTGTGTAAAAGTAGGATGAAGCAAACAGCTTGGTGGAATGATACTGTCAAGGCAGCCTGTAAAAGGAAAAAGAAGGCGTATCAAAAATGGCTACATACCAGAACCCAGGTAGACAGAGAAAGTTATGTTGAAGAAAGAAACAAAGCCAAACAGATAATTGCAGCATCGAAGAAGAAATCGTGGGAAGACTTTGGAAACAGGTTGGAGACTATGGGTCAAGCTGCTGGAAAACCATTCTGGAGTGTAATTAGCAGTCTTCGAAAGGGAGGTAAGAAGGAAATGACAAGTATTTTGGACGGGTCAGGAAAACTGCTGGTGAATCCTGTGGATGCCTTGGGCAGATGGAGGGAATATTTTGAAGAGTTGCTCAATGTAGGTGAAAATGCGATCAGTAATGTTTCAGATTTCGAGGTAGAATGGGATAGGAATGATGATGGAAATAGGATCACATTTGAGGAAGTGGAAAAAATGGTCAGTAGATTGCAGTGCAATAAAGCGGCTGGGGTGGATGAAATTAAGTCGGAACTCATCAAATACAGTGGAATGTCAGGTCTTAAATGGCTACACAGGATAATTGAAATGGCCTGGGAGTCGGGACAGGTTCCATCAGACTGGACAAAAGCAGTAATCACACCAATCTTTAAACATGGAAACAGAAAAGATTGTAACAACTACAGAGGTATCTCTTTAATCCGCGTTGTGGGTAAAATCTTCGCAGGTATTGTTGAAAGGAAAGTGCGAGTATTAGTTGAGGACCAATTGGATGAAAATCAGTGTGGGTTTAGGCCTCTTAGAGGTTGTCAGGACCAGATCTTTAGCTTACAGCAAATAATGGAGAAGTGTTATGAGTGGAACAGGGAATTGGATCTATGCTTTATAGATCTAGAGAAGGCATATGACCGGGTTCCTAGGAGGAAGTTATTGTCTGTTCTACAAGATTATGGAATAGGAGGCAAACTTTTGCAAGCAATTAAAGGTCTTTACATGGATAGTCAGGCAGCAGTTAGAGTTGACGGTAAATTGAGTTCATGGTTCAGAGTAGTTCCAGGGGTAAGACAAGGCTGCAACCTGTCTCCACTGTTGTTCATATTATTTATGGATCATATGTTGAAAACAATAGACTGGCTGGGTGAGATTAAGATATGTGAACACAAAATAAGCAGTCTTGCATATGCGGATGACTTAGTTGTGATGGCAGATTCGATTGAAAGTTTGCAAAGTAATATTTCAGAGCTAGATCAGAAATGTAAGGACTATGGTATGTAGATGAGCATCTCCAAAACGAAAGTAATGTCAGTGGGAAAGAAATATGAACGGATTGAGTGCCAAATAGGAGGAACAAAGTTAGAACAGGTGGACGGTTTCAAGTACTTAGGATGCATATTCTCACAGGATGGCAACATAGTGAAAGAACTGGAAGCGATGTGTAGCAAAGCTAATGCAGTGAGCGCTCAGCTACGATCTACTCTCTTCTGCAAGAAGGAAGTCAGTACCAAGACTAAGTTATCTGTGCACCGTTCAATCTTTCGACCAACTTTGTTGTATGGGAGCGAAAGCTGAGTGGATTTAGGTTACCTTATCAACAAGGTTGAGGTTACGGATATGAAAGTAGCTAGGATGATTGCAGGTACTAGTAGATGGGAACAATGGCAGGAGGGTGTCCACAATGAGGAAATCAAAGAAAAACTGGGAATGAACTCTATAGATGTAGCAGTCAGGGCGAACAGGCTTAAGTGGTGGGGTCATGTTACACGCATGGGAGAAGCAAGGTTACCCAAGAGACTCATGGATTCAGCAGTAGAGGGTAGGAGGAGTCGGAGTAGACCAAGGAGAAGGTACGTGGATTCGGTTAAGAATGATTTTAAAGTAATAGGTTTAACATCAGAAGAGGCACCAATGTTAGCACTGAATAGGGGATCATGGAGGAACTGTATAAGGGGGGCTATGCTCCAGACTGAACGCTGAAAGGCATAATCAGTCTTAAATGATGATGATGATGATGATGATGAGTTGCAGTATCTTGGCCATGTCATAAACAGTCAAGGTGTACATTCAATTCAGTCGCAGTGCTAGCCATGCGAGATTGGCCAGTTCCTCGCAATGTCCCAGAATCGCAGTCAGTCTTCGGTTAATACCGAACGCTGCACAAATCGCAGCTCAATTTCATCACTTGCGTCGCAAGAATGTCCCCTTTGTTTGGACAGATGAGTGCCAAGTGGCTTTTCATAAACTGAAAGATACATTGCTCAGTTATAGATGCTTAGTTAACTTTGATCCTGACAAACCAGTTGTATTACAAGTTGACGCTTCTTTTTACCGAATCGGTGCAGTGCTTTCGCACAGAATTGGTGATAAAGGCAGGCCTACTGCTTTCGCATCAGAAGTGTTATCCAAAGTTCGGTGTAATTATTCAGAAATTGAGAAAGAGGCATTGGCTATTGTGTATAGTGTCACCAAATTGCACCAGTATGGTAGAAAACTCTGCTTAGTAACGAATGATAAGCCTTTGAAGTCCTTGTTTCATCCGACGAAATCGGATCCGGTAGGAACTGCCCAAAAATTGCAAATACAGGCTTTGTTGAAACTTAAACTTCCTGGCAGATTAAAACTGTGTGCCGGACCGAGACTCGTACTCGGGACTTTTGCCTTTAGCGGGCAAGTGCTCTACGAACTGAGCTACACAAGTACGACTCACGCCCCATCCTCACACTTCCGCCAGTACTTCGTCTCCTACTTTCCAAGCTTCACAGAAGCTCTCCTGCGAACCTTGCAGAACTAGCACTCCTGGAAGAAAGGATATTGCGGAGATATGGCTTAGCCACAGTTTCGGGGACGTTTCCAGAATGAGAATTCCGCTCTGCATCGGAGTGATATTAGCGCACACTCCGCTGCACAGTGGAATTCTCATTCATAGAGGCTTTTGTAGTTGTCTCAATAACGGTACGAGATTGTGTATCGTGCGACAGTTGAACGTGGTAATGCGGACGCACTTTCACCTCTCCGGATGGGCCCTGATACAGACTCTGACTCTTCTGCTGCATCTTGTTGTTACATCGATGAACAGGATTCTGAATTGCTTCAGTTTCTTCTGCTGAACTATAGGAAAATTGCACAGGCCTCGGAAGCTGATTCAGATTTGAACATTTTGCTAACATAAATCTCAGATCTTGGCCTCGTTCACCGCATAAAGAAGTCGTACTGCACCGAATATTTTGCATGTTGGCATAGCCTCGCTATACAGAAAGGGGTGATTGTTGTTCAAAATGGCGGTGGGCAGTCATGTGTATTGATCCCTAAAGATTTGCAAAAACAAGTGTTGCAGTTAATTCACCAAGGACACTGGGGGATTGTTCGTTCGAAAGAGTTAGCCCGCCGACACTATACTTGGCAGGATATGGACACCCAAGTAGAACATATAACGTCACAGTGTCACACATATGGGTAATACACTCCTGGAAATGGAAAAAAGAACACATTGACACCGGTGTGTCAGACCCACCATACATGCTCCGGACACTGCGAGAGGGCTGTACAAGCAATGATCACACGCACGGCACAGCGGACACACCAGGAACCGCGGTGTTGGCCGTCGAATGGCGCTAGCTGCGCAGCATTTGTGCACCGCCGCCGTCAGTGTCAGCCAGTTTGCCGTGTCATACGGAGCTCCATCGCAGTCTTTAACACTGGTAGCATGCCGCGACAGCGTGGACGTGAGCCGTATGTGCAGTTGACGGACTTTGAGCGAGGGCGTATAGTGGGCATGCGGGAGGCCGGGTGGACGTACCGCCGAATTGCTCAACACGTGGGGCGTGAGGTCTCCACAGTACATCGATGTTGTCGCCAGTGGTCGGCGGAAGGTGCACGTGCCCGTCGACCTGGGACCGGACCGCAGCGACGCACGGATGCACGCCAAGACCGTAGGATCCTACGCAGTGCCGTAGGGGACCGCACCGCCACTTCCCAGCAAATTAGGGACACTGTTGCTCCTGGGGTATCGGCGAGGACCATTCGCAACCGTCTCCATGAAGCTGGGCTACGGTCCCGCACACCGTTAGGCCGTCTTCCGCTCACGCCCCAACATCGTGCAGCCCGCCTCCAGTGGTGTCGCGACAGGCGTGAATGGAGGGACGAATGGAGACGTGTCGTCTTCAGCGATGAGAGTCGCTTCTGCCTTGGTGCCAATGATGGTCGTATGCGTATTTGGCGCCGTGCAGGTGAGCGCCACAATCAGGACTGCATACGACCGAGGCACACAGGGCCAACACCCGGCATCATGGTGTGGGGAGCGATCTCCTACACTGGCCGTACACCACTGGTGATCGTCGAGGGGACACTGAATAGTGCACGGTACATCCAAACCGTCATCGAACCCATCGTTCTACCATTCCTAGAGCGGCAAGGGAACTTGCTGTTCCAACAGGACAATGCACGTCCGCATGTATCCCGTGCCACCCAACGTGCTCTAGAAGGTGTAAGTCAACTACCCTGGCCAGCAAGATCTCCGGATCTGTCCCCCATTGAGCATGTTTGGGACTGGATGAAGCGTCGTCTCACGCGGTCTGCACGTCCAGCACGAACGCTGGTCCAACTGAGGCGCCAGGTGGAAATGGCATGGCAAGCCGTTCCACAGGACTACATCCAGCATCTCAACGATCGTCTCCATGGGAGAATAGCAGCCTGCATTGCTGCGAAAGGTGGATATACATTGTACTAGTGCCGACATTGTGCATGCTCTGTTGCCTGTGTCTATGTGCCTGTGGTTCTGTCAGTGTGATCATGTGATGTATCTGATCCCAGGAATGTGTCAATAAAGTTTCCCCTTCCTGGGACAATGAATTCACGGTGTTCTTATTTCAATTTCCAGGAGTGTATTAGTGCTCACCGCCACAAAAATTCTCTGCTTGGCATAAGTCGCTGTCGCCATGGCAACGTATGCACATAGACTTGCGGTTGACTCGCATATCAAGTTTCCGTTTGCTGCGCCGATGAACTCGGCAACGTATCGTAGCAAAATTCAGGTGTTGACTATTTTTTGCCTCGATGGTTTACCTGAAGTCATAGTGTCAGACAAAGGCCCTCAGTTCACGGCAAATGAATTTGAAACATTCTGTGAAGGTAATGACATACAGCATCTAACTAGTGCACTGCTCCATCCACAGTCAAACGGCGAAGCGGAACGTTTTATCAGAACCTTCAAGCAGCGGATGGCCAAACTTCGCCCCGCACACACCAGGGATCAAGCGCTGCAACTGTTTCTCGCCTTCGCACCCATGATATGGACTATCACCAGCGGAACTGCCTCACGGCCGCCGCCATCGGACACTGCTCCACCTGCTCCACCCTCCTCAGCACCCAGCGCCGAAGGAAGGCCGCAAGTATCGCCTCGCGCCGCATGATACATACGCTACTGGCCATTAAAATTGCTACACCAAAAAGAAATGCAGATGATAAACGGGTATTAATTGGACAAATATATTATACTAGAACTGACATGTGGTTACATTTTCACGCAATTTGGGTGCATAGATCCTGAGCAATCAAAACCATGAACAACCACCTCTGGGCGCAATAACGGCATTGATACGCCTGGGAATTGAGTGAAACAGAGCTTGGATGATGTGTACAGGTACAGCTGCCCATGCGGCTTCAAGACGATACCACAGTTCATCAAGAGTAGTGACTGGCTTATTGTGACGAGCCAGTTGCTCGGCCACCATTGACCAGACGTTTTCAATTGGTGAGAGATCTGGAGAATGTGCTGGCCAAGGCAGCAGTCGAACATTTTCTGTATCCAGAAAGGCCCGTACAGGACCTGCAACATGCGGTCGTGAATTATCCTGCCGAAATGTAGGATTTCGCAGGGATCGAATGAAGGGTAGAACCACGGGTTGTAACATATCTGAAATGTAACGTCCACTGTTCAAAGTGCCGTCGATGTGACCAAGAGGTGACCGAGACGTGTAACCAATAGCATCACATACCATCACGCCGGGTGATACGCCAGTATGGCGATGACGAATACACGCTTCCAATGTGCGTTCACCGCGATGTCGCCAAACACGGATGCGATCATCATGATGCTGTAAACAGAACCTGGATTCATCCGAACAAACGACGTTATGCCATTCGTGCACCCAGGTTCGTCGTTGAGTACACTATCGCAGGCGCTCCTGTCTTTGATGCAGCGTCAAGGGTAACTGCAGCCATGGTCTGCTAGCTGATAGTCCATGCAGCTGCAAACGTCATCGAAGTGTTCGTGCAGATGGTTGTTGTCTTGCAAACGTCCCCATACGTAGACTCAGGGATCGAGACGTGGCTGCACGATCCGTTACAGCCATGCGGACAAGATGCCTGTCATCTCGACTGCTAGTGATACGAGGCCGTTGGAATCCAGCACGGCGCTTCGTATTACCCTCCTGAACCCACCGATTTCATACTCTGATAACAGTCATTGGATCTCGACCAACGCGACCAGAAATGTCGCGATACCACAAACCGCAATCGCGATAGGCTACAATCCGACTTTTATCAAAGTCGGAAATGTGATGGTATGCATTTTTCTTCCTTACACGAGACATCACAACAACATTTCACCAGACAACGGCGGTCAACTGCTGTTTGTGTATGAGAAATCGGCTGGAAACTGTCCTCATGTTAGCATGTTGTAGATGTCGCCACCGGCCCCAACCTTGTGTGAATGCTCTGAGAAGCTAATCATTTGCATATCACAGCATCTTCTTCCTGTCGCTTAAATTTCGCGTCTGTAGCACGTCATCTTCGTGATGTAGCAATTTTAATGGCCAGTAGTGTAGTTTCCAAGGGTTTCTAGCGGCAGCAGACGGTGGGTGCGAGGCGAGATCGTCCATCGACTCGGCACATGCACGTATCTCATTGCAGGTCTAGACGGGAAGCAGCGCCGCTATCAAAATCAACTTCGCCTCTGTCGTGTGCACGATGATCTTTCAGCGTCTCCTTCCCCAGATTCAGGGATCCAGAGTAGAGCGCAGCCACAGCAGCCGCCAGAGGGTGTCATCACAACACCGCGGGCCGACCCCCTGGAGACGGAGCCTTCGCCTCCTCCGCCTCCTCTCGTCCTACCCATGGAGCTGCACCCAACCACACCGTACCTGCCCAGCGCAACGTCCACCCCCGGCCTCCCCGCCGTTGTCGCACTCCTTACACAAGACGATCCGTCGCTGTGTTGCCTGATGGATTGGGGGGGGGGGGGGGAGGGGACGGAGAATGTTCCGGTGTAACATCAAGCTTCAGCGCGTCGGCATGAAACTTAACCGCAGAGAGGGCTGTGATACGTCAGCCAATAGCACACTGACTAGGAGCTGCTTCTAGCCGAAGAAAATATAAGCGCCGCTCCTGCCTGTCTCGGCCGCACTAGAAGAAGAGCAGTCATATTAACGATAGCAGTGACTTATGAGCTTGTGTGATTAGCTTGCATGAAAATTGTGTAGAGTGAAGATAATGATTATTTGCATGTTGCCAATTGCTTGCTACTCGTTATTGTGACAAGTCAAAGTTACGTATTGTTAATTCAATTACTGTAATAAACTCCATCAATATGATTTGCTTGTATGTTGTCTAGCTATCCGTGAAAACAGTTTCCTAGGCCCACTACATTACACTGAAAGGTATGTGCTAAGGTCTGATCAGGTTAGCTCCAGAAGATAGTCGGTAGTTGCCGACTGCAAGGTGGAACGAGTATAATTGAGTAGGAGGATCTTTGATGGTTAAGAGAGTCGGGTGCACGCAGCAAAAAAACCGGGGAGTCGCAGGTAGGGTGCCCGGAGGAAGCACACGTGTGCAGACAACGTTAAGGTAGGTCGCTGCCCCTGACCAAACTTTAGTACGTAAATGAGAGAAGATATATAATCATTTCAAGTTGGTTTTTATTAGAAAATGTTCAGAGTTAGGATTTGTATGTCCAAGGTTTGACGCAGTAAGCGTTTTGTAAAATTTTTTGTAAGAGGGATTCGTGCTACGAAAATGTTTGAAATGGTAGGTTTTGTGTATGACTTAAAATTTTAACAATATACACTCCTGGAAATGGAAAAAAGAACACATTGACACCGGTGTGTCAGACCCACCATACTTGCTCCGGACACTGCGAGAGGGCTGTACAAGCAATGATCACACGCACGGCACAGCGGACACACCAGGAACCGCGGTGTTGGCCGTCGAATGGCGCTAGCTGCGCAGCATTTGTGCACCGCCGCCGTCAGTGTCAGCCAGTTTGCCGTGGCATACGGAGCTCCATCGCAGTCTTTAACACTGGTAGCATGCCGCGACAGCGTGGACGTGAACCGTATGTGCAGTTGACGGACTTTGAGCGAGGGCGTATAGTGGGCATGCGGGAGGCCGGGTGGACGTACCGCCGAATTGCTCAACACGTGGGGCGTGAGGTCTCCACAGTACATCGATGTTGTCGCCAGTGGTCGGCTGAAGGTGCACGTGCCCGTCGACCTGGGACCGGACCGCAGCGACGCACAGATGCACGCCAAGACCGTAGGATCCTACGCAGTGCCGTAGGGGACCGCACCGCCACTTCCCAGCAAATTAGGGACACTGTTGCTCCTGGGGAATCGGCGAGGACCATTCGCAACCGTCTCCATGAAGCTGGGCTACGGTCCCGCACACCGTTAGGCCGTCTTCCGCTCACGCCCCAACATCGTGCAGCCCGCCTCCAGTGGTGTCGCGACAGGCGTGGATGGAGGGACGAATGGAGACGTGTCGTCTTCAGCGATGAGAGTCGCTTCTGCCTTGGTGCCAATGATGGTCGTATGCGTGTTTGGCGCCGTGCAGGTGAGCGCCACAATCAGGACTGCATACGACCGAGGCACACAGGGCCAACACCCGGCATCATGGTGTGGGGAGTGATCTCCTACACTGGCCGTACACCACTGGTGATCGTCGAGGGGACATTGAATAGTGCACGGTACATCCAAACCGTCATCGAACCCATCGTTCTACCATTCCTAGACCGGCAAGGGAACTTGCTGTTCCAACAGGACAATGCACGTCCGCAAGTATCCCGTGCCACCCAACGTGATCTAGAAGGTGTAAGTCAACTATCCTGGCCAGCAAGATCTCCGGATCTGTCCCCCATTGAGCATGTTTGGGACTGGATGAAGCGTCGTCTCACGCGGTCTGCACGTCCAGCACGAACGCTGGTCCAACTGAGGCGCCAGGTGGAAATGGCATGGCAAGCAGTTCCACAGGACTACATCCAGCATCTCTACGATCGTCTCCATGGGAGAATAGCAGCCTGCATTGCTGCGAAAGGTGGATATACATTGTACTAGTGCCGACATTGTGCATGCTCTGTTGCCTGTGTCTATGTGCCTGTGGTTCTGTCAGTGTGATCATGTGATGTATCTGACCCCAGGAATGTGTCAATAAAGTTTCCCCTTCCTGGGACAATGAATTCACGGTGTTCTTATTTCAATTTCCAGGAGTGTATATATTGAGATCAACGTTGTGTTTAAACCTAACAGCCTGAATCATAATCCACATCCTTTCCTTGTACTGACTATGAAAGTGAGTAGTAAACTAAGGTTACCCACCAATGAAAGAACCAAGTAAACATCAGGGCCAAAAGTTAATTTTCCAGACGCAGTCAGATGCAGATTTACTGAATAATTAACTTACAACAATCTTATCACTGATACTTTCACAGAATAAAAGGATACAATTCTGTTTAGATACTTTCAACACGAGTGGGCAGTTTCTCACAATTCCCTTCTCTGTTCCACTCGCAAATAGAGCGAGGGAAACGCGACTAACTATATGCCTGGGTATGAGCCATAATTTTTCGTATCTTATCTTTGGGGTCCTCGGGCGCAATGTATGTTGGCGGCAGTAGAATCGTTCGGCAGTAGGCTTCAAATGCCGGTTTCTGAATTTTGTCAATATTGTTTCGAAAAGAACGTCGCCTTCCCTCTAGGGATTCCCATTTGAGTTCCTGAAGCATCTCCTTAACACTTACGTATTGTTCGAACCTACGGGTAATACATCCAGCAGCCCGCCTCTGAACTGCTTCGATGCCATCTGTTAATCCGACCTGGTACAGATCCAAACTAGAGATGGGGGATCCGCTCTTGAACTAATTCATAGAGTTCAATCTTTCAAAGGAGTGAACAATCAGTGATTCAGAAAAAAAGAACGGTAGCTCCAAACGTTTCCCGCGGCAGAGAGAGAGAGAGAGAGAGAGAGAGAGAGAGAGAGAGAGAGACGGAGCATATCAGCAGCGCCTCTGCTGGTCAGAGCACAGTGCACACAACACAGCCAGCACCCGCCTCTGCCCTGCTTCTACCTTGGCTGCCTGCATTGTGCAGTGCCCCATTGGATTTTGTGTTTCACACATGCCGTGCCGTCTCTTTGCGTCATCTGCCGCGCAGTGTCTGGCGCAGCGTAACTTCGCATCGCACTCTGTCGGCGATCGTTTCAGTCGCACGTCCTGCCCTCTGGGCAGTTGATGCGAGCAACAGGACAGAGAGCCACCTAGCGGATAACATAGGAACTACTTGCAACAACCTGCTCGCAAGGGGACGGACGATTTGTCTCAGAGCGGGTGAGTTCACTGCTCCCCCCACCCTCGGAACTCGCCCACTCAACGCTCACCCCACTGTCTCGACTCTAGCCAGAGCGTTGAGCAAAGCGACTCAGGTGTCACTGTGGTCTCTGCGGTCTCAGCTCACGCAGTAATACAGCTCGCGGCTCGACCTGCTCGACTCAGTGCTTCTGCATCGGAGTTCGTCCCTACTGGATATTGTTCTTCGTAGTAATACCGCTATATATATTACATTATTATGTTATGTATACATCAATTGTTTTTATTTTATTTTTATTTGTTTAAACTGATTAGATTAGGTTCCTGATGACTCCTCTTACTATAGGATTTTTATTATGGACACTCGAATTTACGCTTTAATTACGAGCAAACCGATAAACGTATCGCAAAATGTGATACACCAATATTTTCCTTGTTTTATTCTGCGTAAGGCTATATGCAGCACATTCGTTTTACAGTCAAATTTATATTTTTTTTTTCTTATTCTGGTACGGATTTTGCGATTTTAGGCGTCTTCGGAAGGAAACGTTCACTTTAAAAATATATGGCTTGCGATGTATTTGTATGAGGTTAATGAAATTTTAATACATTATAGCCAAATATATTGTTAATGTAAATCTCAAGTTACAACATTTTCCGATCACCCAAAAAACTACGATAGTGCAAAATAAATCAATAATCAAAAACTTTGTCATATCGTGGAAATTTCAATAAACAATACAAAATTCTTACTCATTATCTGTGTTACTTCAAAATAGGATCAAATAAGATCAAAATACAGGTATAGTACTGGAATAAACCAAGTTTAAAGGGCAATGTGCATTCCATTTATTTTCTATTGTAAATGAGTGGTGAGTTATGAAAAAGAGCTAATTCATTTCAGGGAGTGAACAGTTCAGATCCAATCTCTGAAAAGAACAGTTTTGCCCATCTCTAATCCAAACACTCGGGCAGTACTCAAGAACAGGTCGCACCAGCGTCCTGTATGAACCATTCTTTCCTAAAATTCTCCCGATAAGCCGAAATCGACCATTCGCTTTCATTACCCAATTTCTCACATGCTCGTTCCATTTCATATCGCTTTACAACGTTACGTACAGATATTTTAGCGAGTTGACTACGTCAATCAGCACTCTAGTAATACTGTATAAGGTGTTGACATAAGTGCCAACACCGTTTCTTGAGGAGGCCGAAATGCACGCTGTGAAAGCTCACGCAAACGGTCGTGAGGTGTGGAACAGGTCAGAGAAATAAGACTAGCAAACAGGAGGTAACTGGTAGAATACTTAAATTTACTCCATAATTGGAGAACATAGGTCTGACGGTACAGGCTTTATAAGATAACCAGCAAAAGATAAATGGCGCCTTGCTAGGTCGTAGCAATTGACGTAGCTGAAGGCTATGCTAACTATCGACTCGGCAAATGAGAGCGTAATTCTCAGTGAACCATTGCTATCAACGTCGGCTGTACAACTGGGGCGAGTGCTAGTTAGTGTCTCTAGACCTGCCGTGTGGCGGCGCTCGGTCTGCAATCACTGATAGTGGCGACACGCGGGTCCGACGTATACTAGCGGACCGCGGCCGATTTAAAAGCTACCACCTAGCAAGTGTGGTGTCTGGCGGTGACACCACACTGTATCCGAACGTTACAGTTTTGGTCTTCCTACTCGTCCGCATTAACTTACATTTTTCCACATTTAGGGCTAGCTTCCATTCATCACACCAACTAGAAATTTTGCCTAAGTCGTCTTGTATGTTCCTAAAGTCACTCCGAAATATTACCGTACATCACGACATCATTAGCAAACAACCGTAGATTGCTGACCACCCTGTCAGTTAGCTTCATAAATAGATGTCTTCGACGTATCATGAATATCTGGTGGCTAGAAAAAATATGTAATGAAGAGCTCTCATACCTATAGAAGACCAGATACTAGAGAGAAAGTGGGGTTGGTTGGGGCACACCTTGACAAAACCAGATGGAGCCATCGAGAAAAAGCATTGGAATGGAATCCCGAGGGAATAAGGAAGAGAGGAAGACCAAGGGGCACATGGAAGAGGACTGTGGAAGGGGAAGCAAAAAGAGTTGGTAAGATCTGGGAAGAATTGAGGCAAATAGCCAAAGACAGAGACGGATGGCAAGTTCTCCTGGATGCCCTTTGCCCCCAAAGGGGCCAAAGGAATTAAGTCAAGTAAGTCAAGTCTGTCAGCGAAATCATTTACCTATATAGAGGACACCACCGGTCCTATCACACTTCCCTGGGGCACCTGACGATACCCTTGTCTCTGGTGAATACTCGCCGTGGAGCACAACATACTGGGTTCCATAATTTAAGAAGTCTTCGAGCCACTCACGTATCTGTGAAATTATTCCATGTGCTCTTACCTTCGTTATCAGCCCTCAGTTTGGCACCGTGTCAAATGCTTTCCAGAAATCTAGAAATAGGGAATCTACCTGCTGCCCTGAATTCACTATAAATCGTGTGAGAAAAGGGCAAGCTGAGTTTCGCACTAGCGATGATTTCTAAAACCATACTGATTTCCCTGATTGGCGGGCAACATGGCCTGAAATCGTAGTTTGATGCCGGTATTCTAAACTGAATTCTCTGTCAGTGAATGTAGCCGTTTTGCGATATCTTCAAATGTCTGTTTACGGTGCACGCTTTTCTCTCAATATTTCGGGCGAAAAACGTGACATTTGTTTCATTATATCGCCATATTGTTCGAACATAGCGTTATTCAATTTTCCTATGTATACTGATGGGAAATGCATTGAAAATACAGGAACCAGTAGGAGGGCTTCAGGAATTCCCACTGATCACCAGTGTTACTGGAAGCCGTCCTTCTACCTGGCGCAGCGGCTACGCGAACGTCCAATGCGGAAACAAAAATGATTTCTTAAAAGTGTAAGTAATAAACCTATAACATATTTAGTGTTACTTTTCATTTTACTTAAAAAATCGGGAAAACCATATAATTTCGTGCTTTCGACCAGGCCTGACACCCTTAAAGACAAATGAAAATCTATCCGTCCGAGATGCAGTCCTGTAAAACATCATGATGAGCTCTTCCTGAGACAAAAAGAGTTCCGAAGGTAAATCAGCAGTCCGTCCGAATCTTCGGTGGGGACTATTGGCAAGAAGGAGTACTAAGAATCGGAGTATGGAACGTTAGAACTCTGAATGTGGCAGGTTCTGAGAAGAGAAATGAGTAGGCTTACCTAAGACTTGAAAGGGAAAAGTGAAGTGGAACAAAAAAAAAGGACAGAGACTTGTGGTTATTTAATGATAGGGGAACAGCCCTAGGCTCAACAAATGCTGGTGCTATTAAGAGTAGGCAGGTAAACAGAATGAGTTACTTCGAAAAACCCAATGAGCCAATTATTCTTCTGAGGGCTGAAACATAATCACCATCAACAACGATATTTTATACTCTTTTATGCCCGTATCACAAGCCAATGATGAATACATTGAGAGACTAGGTGAGGAAATCGAGGAATTGGTAATGTTGATGAGGTAATAGGAACACTATTACGAGGAAGTTGATGGAACTGGGTGAAAAAACAGAAAGAGCGAGATAGAATTCTACCATATGTTTCAACCAGCTGCAGCGAACAAAATCCCGAAGAAGACAGCATATTTGGAAAAGTCCATGAAACACCGATAGCTAACATCTGAAAAACACCATGGGTAAATCAAGATTCAGAAATCAAGTCCTGTAATTATAAAAAGTAAAGGACCATTGGATATCTGGACAAAATGAAACTAATGAACTGGATTACACTCATATGTTATTTCAAGAGCCGGTTACGTGTACTGAGAAATCTTAAAAGTTGACAGCAGCTGATGCTTATGTTTGTAGAAGAAAGGGCGCAAAGTCAATATTCAAAAATTGGTTGAGATTCCTTACATCCATATCAATATACATGAAACTGAATTTATTGTAGATGAAAATACTATACTGGTCGCACGGCTGACGTCATCAGTTGCTTAAATTAACGAATATCTCTCATGAACAGTTCTGTGATTCTTGAACTATCATTTACCACTCTTATCAAACAGTGATACGCACACATAATCGTGTTTCATGCATAGCGCATGAATAATGTAACTAACACTGTCGAAAACAAGTATAGCCGGCCGCGGTGGCCGTGCGGTTCTGGCGCTGCAGTCCGGAACCGCGGGACTGCTACGGTCGCAGGTTCGAATCCTGCCTCGGGCATGGGTGTGTGTGATGTCCTTAGGTTAGTTAGGTTTAAGTAGTTCTAAGTTCTAGGGGACTTATGACCTAAGATGTTGAGTCCCATAGTGCTCAGAGCCATTTGAACCATTTTGAAAACACGTATATCTAACAACTGATGATGAGTGGCAGAGGGTACTTCGGTACCAGTAACTGTTCCCCGTTCCCTGTTTCACTCACAAATGATACAAGCGGAAGAATGATTGTCGGTAAGCATCTGTAATAGCTCTAATTTTTGGATTTTTTTCATTGTGGTCATTTTGCGGGAGATACGCGGAGAGTAGCAATATGTTGTACGACTGTCTCGAAAAGTCAATGCTAAACTTCCCCGTGAAGCACATCATCTCTCTTGTAACGTCTGCCACTGGAGCTAATAGAGAAACTCTGTAACGCTCTCACGCCAACTAAACTATCCCATGACTAAACGCACCGATCTTGGTTCGATCTTCTCCACATTTTCTGTTAGTCTTAACTGGCAAGGGTCCCAGATTGATGAAGGATACTCAAAAATCGGTGGAACAAGCGCCTTGTAAGCCAGTTCTTTCGAGGTTGAGTTACATTTCCTTGTGATTCTTACTATGGCTCTCATTCTGGCGTCCGATTCTCCCACTCTTCGTTGTACGTAGTTCCTCAGCTACAGGTCGCTCTGGATAGTTACTCCCATCTTCATTTATGCTGTATCATAGAGATACGGAAACTTCCATCTTTTGCAACAACTTTACAGGGTGCGGCGCTTAAATTCGAACAAATTTCAATTTTAATTTCCCAGGCGGAGGTCACGATTGGCCTTGAAAGCCGTAGGCATCTAGTAATCAACCAAAACCTCAAAAGCCGGCCGAGGTGGCCATGCGGTTCTAGGCGCTACAGTCTGGAACTGAGCGACCGCTATGGTCGCAGGTTCGAGTCCTGCCTCGGGCATGGATGTGTGTGATGTCCTTAGGTTAGTTAGGTTTAATTAGTTCTAAGTTCTAGGCGACTGATGACCTCGGAAGTCGCATAGTGCTCAGAGCCATTTGAACCAAAACCTCAAAATGGCAGAGATGTTACGAACATGAGTCAAAGAACCGCGATTGTCGGAAGTCTTCACGCTGGGCGTTCGATCACTAAAATAGTTCGGTTCTTCAGGTACCCGAGACCAAGTTTTTACGATATTGTGACCAAGTCTGGGCAGGGTCCGGTAACCCTGCGAGGAAACTTTGTAAGTATTTACCATATTCTCTACCAGGACTACGGTGGGTCTGCTCTGTGATGACCTACCTACCAATATTCTTCAAAACGTCGAATGACTCTGCTGTGGATTTACTCTGTTGTGGCCCATTACCTCTCTGCATGTCGAGAGTCAGCACTGTCTTTCTGTTGGAAGGACAACACTACTTCTTCAAGACTGCGTGGAAATCCACTACTTCCATGTGCATTTTCTTTTACTACTCAGACTTTGATAAACGAAACGGCAGTTTTACTGTGAGAAAATTTTAGCTTTTGACCAACATTGTATTAATAAGTGTGTGCATTGGATATCTTTGTTATTGTAATTATGAAAAATTTTATCAAATCATTATTGGCCACTGCCCAAAACAATTTGTAAAATTTTTTGTGGGGAGCATGGGGGCTATGTAAGTAGGCTGTTTATATTTTCTTATTGGCAACGTTACGTAGCGCTCTGTATGAAAATCACTGTCTGTGCTGTGTGCAGTCTGTGGCTAGTTTGCATTGTTGTCTGCCATTGTAGTGTTGGGCAGCTGGATGTTAACACCGCGTAGCGTTGCGCAGTTGGAGGTGAGCCGCCAGCAGTGGTGGATGTGGGGAGAGAGGTGGCGGAGTTTTGATAATTTGTAATACTGGATATTATGAACTACTATATATATTATGACTGTTAAGGTAAATACATTGTTTGTTCTCTATTATCATCTTTCAATTGCTAACTATGCCTATCAGTAGTTAGTCCCTTCAGTAGTTTGAATCTTTTATTTAGCTGGCAATAGTGGCGTTCGCTGTATTGCAGTAGTTCGAGTAACGAAGATTTTTGTGAGGTAAGTGATTTGTGAAAGGTATAGTTTAATGTTTGTCTGGGCCATTCTTTTGTAGGGATTTTTGATAGTCAGATTGCTTTGCGCTAAAATTATTGTGTGTCACTTTAAGCACAGTCGTGTATAATTGTTGTAAGGGGACGTTTCAACTTCAATCGAGGAAACGCGTGTCACTAAATTCTGCAGTCAACGAAAATATTCAAGCGCTGATTTAGGAAGATCCCAGGCAATGGCCGAGGACATTGGCGTCATTATTGAATGTCAGCGAGCGAACAATGCGTGGGATGGCTGAGGAGGAACTCATATGAGCCACTTAGTCCAAATCTGGCTCTCGGGTAACTCTGACATGTTCTGGTCAAAGGAGTTATGACCCCCGAACAGCCCGTCTTTGAACCCCTTTGACTACTGTGTTTGGAGCGTAATCGAAAGAGCTACCAATAAGACGAGGCACCCTAATGTCGCATCTCTACACACCACTGTCGAATGAGCATCGTGAATGTGGACAGCGCTGTTGTAAAGAGTGCGTGCGATCCCTTCAGGACAAGACTGGAGGCGGTCATTCTGGCTGAAGGGGGTTACATGGAGTTATATTACTCTTGAAAGATACCACTACTTATATTAAAAGGATTTTCATTTTCTTTTTTATTTTGTTTTAATAAATTTGCTTAAAAAAAGTTTAATTTTTCCGGATGTAAGCACCGCACCCTGTGTTCTTGAGTGCCAGACATTTTACGCATATTCATGTTACATAGCTTCAGTCGTATTCATTTTATGTTCTGTTCATGCAGCCACTTTTGTCCTGTATCTGCTAAATGCACATAGTATAAGTTTCTTCCAGTAAGTACTTCTTTGCACATAACCCATACTGTAAATATCTACACATTCTTGCACTGCTTTTGCCATGGGACTCACTGTTCACAGCCGGCCGGTGTGGCCGAGCGGTTCTAGGCGCTTCAGTCCGGAACCACCCTGCTGCTACGGTCACAGGTCAGAATCCTGCTCGGGCATGAATGTGTGTGCTGTCCTTAGGTTAGTTAGGTTAAAGTAGTTCTAAGTCTAGGGGACTGATGACCTCAGATGTTAAGTCCCATAGTGCTCAGAGCCATTTGTTGTTGTTGTTGTTTTTTGGGGAAGGAGACCAGACAGCGAGGTCATCGGTCGCATCGGATTAGGGAAGGAAGTTGGACGTGGCCTTTCAAAGGAACCATCCCGGCATTTGCCTGGAGCGATTTAGGGTAATCACGGACCTAAATCAGGATGGCCGGACGTGGGATTGAACCGTCGTCCTCCCGCATGCGAGTCTAGTGTCTAACCACTGCGCTCAGAGCCATTTGCACCATCACTGTTCACAAAAGAGGTGCAAGCGTATACAGTTCCCTACGGTATGTTTACAGGAAGAAACCTATACCACGCGCTTTTGGCAGATATACACTCCTGGAAATAGAAATAAGAACACCGTGAATTCATTGTCCCAGGAAGGGGAAACTTTATTGACACATTCCTGGGGTCAGATACATCACATGATCACACTGACAGAACCACAGGCACATAGACACAGGCAACAGAGCATGCACAATGTCGGCACTAGTACAGTGTATATCCACCTTTCGCAGCAATGCAGGCTGCTATTCTCCCATGGAGACGATCGTAGAGATGCTGGATGCAGTTCTGTGGAACGGCTTGCCATGCCATTTCCACCTGGCGCCTCAGTTGGACCAGCGTTCGTGCTGGACGTGCAGACCGCGTGAGACGACGCTTCATCCAGTCCCAAACATGCTCAATGGGGGACAGATCCGGAGATCTTGCTGGCCAGGGTAGTTGACTTACACCTTCTAGAGCACGTTGGGTGGCACGGGATACATGCGGACGTGCATTGTCCTGTTGGAACAGCACGTTCCCTTGCCGGTCTAGGAATGGTAGAACGATGGGTTCGTTGACGGTTTGGATGTACCGTGCACTATTCAGTGTCCCCTCGACGATCACCAGTGGTGTACGGCCAGTGTAGGAGATCGCTCCCCACACCATGATGCCGGGTGTTGGCCCTGTGTGCCTCGGTCGTATGCAGTCCTGATTGTGGCGCTCACCTGCACGGCGCCAAACACGCATACGACCATCATTGGCACCAAGGCAGAAGCGACTCTCATCGCTGAAGACGACACGTCTCCATTCGTCCCTCCATTCACGCCTGTCGCGACACCACTGGAGGCGGGCTGCACGATGTTGGGGCGTGAGCGGAAGACGGCCTAACGGTGTGCGGGACCGTAGCCCAGCTTCATGGAGACGGTTGCGAATGGTCGTCGCCGATACCCCAGGAGCAACAGTGTCCCTAATTTGCTGGGAAGTGGCAGTGCGGTCCCCTACGGCACTGCGTAGGATCCTACGGTCTTGGCGTGCATCCGTGCGTCGCTGCGGTCCGGTCCCAGGTCGACGGGCACGTGCACCTTCCGCCGACCACTGGCGACAACATCGATGTACTGTGGAGACCTCACGCCCCACGTGTTGAGCAATTCGGCGGTACGTCCACCCGGCCTCCCGCATGCCCACTATATGCCCTCGCTCAAAGTCCGTCAACTGCACATACGGTTCACGTCCACGCTGTCGCGGCATGCTACCAGTGTTAAAGACTGCGATGGAGCTCCGTATGCCACCAGGGTTGTCCAGATAATAAAGCTCCGCATTTTCTTTTTCTCATCCGCAAACAATGCTACGAATGCGTGGCGTTACGTGTGTATTGTTTGAAGTCTCCTGGCTGAGCGAACCTAGTTTCCATCACTTCTGAAAGATAGTGTAGCTGCAGGACAGTTTCAAAATGACGTCTGTAGGTGATGTACGTTACAAGCAACGTGCCGTCATCGAGTTTCTCACAGCAGAGAAAGAAACTGTGGGGAATATTCACAAAGGCTTGTGCAAAGTCTATGGAGCATCTGCTGTCGACAGAAGTACAGTTAGTCGCTGGGCACGGAGGGTGAGGTCATCAGAAGGCGGTTCGGCGGAGCTCCACGATTTGCTACGGTCGGTGAGACCATCGACGACTGTCACACCTGACATGTTGCAGCGAGCTGATGTTCTCATTCGCCATTAAACGATGCCATTCGTGGAAGACATTTTGAGTGCGATGAGGAGGTGATTCACAAAGTGAAGCACTGGTTCCGCCACCAGCACAAGTACCTACAGGGCATACATGCCCTTGTTTCGCGCTAGAGGAGGGCCATAGAACGGCATGGAGATTACGTGGAAAAATAGGGTGCGTAGATAAAACACCATTCTTTCGTGTGCGTAATTCTCAATCTTCAATAAAGAATTGTTGAAGAAAAAAATGTGATGTACCGGTATTCCTTTCTGGGCAACACTCGTGAAAAATAATTGAAGTTTTTATTAGCAACTGAGAAATTGGATGTAAATATTAACTCTTAGGTATTGTTGAAGTGTTGAGTTCTAGTTGCAAGGAAGTCTTGAATCCAGCCCAAACCCGGCCCTACCCTCAGTATGCTCGCATGTTTTTTCACCAAACGGCAGTGCGGGACGAATGCCTCGAGTTCCGCAAGACCTCTGTTGGCGAAATCCATGCTGATTATTATAGAGATGACTTTCTTTCTCCATTAATGTAATAATTCTTGGTCATAAATCATGTTCCTCAATTCTACAAGATATTGACGTCAACAGCATACTCCTCCCGAACAGTTCGTGAAGGCCCAAAGGTTCCGACCGGCCGCCATGTCATCCTCACACCACAGGCGTCACTGGGTGCGGATATGGAGGGGCATGTGGTCAGCCCACCGCTCTCTCAGCCATATGTCAGTTTCCGAGACCGGAGCCGCTACTTCTCAGTCACGTAGCTCCTCAATTTGCTTCACAAGGGCTGAGTGCACCCCACTTGCCAACAGCGCTCGGCAGACCGGATGGTCACCCAACCAAGTGCTAGCCCATCAAAAATACTTCAAATGGCTCTGACCACTATGGGAATTAACTTCTGTGGTCATCAGTCCCCTAGAACTAAGAACTACTTAAACCTAACTAACCTAAGGACACCACACACATCCATGCTCGAGGCAGGATTCGAACCTGCGACCGTAGCAGTCGCGCGGTTCCAGACTGTAGCGCCTAGAATCACTCGACCATTCCGGCCGGCGCGCTAGCCCATCCCGACAGCGCTTAACTTCGGTGATCTGACGGGAACGGGTGTTACCACTGCGGCAAGGCCGTTGTCACTCAACACGACAGCATAGGCCTATATATATGTGCAACTGTCCTACCACGCTCCTTGAAAACGGGAATGGCCTGTGCTTTTTTCCAGTTGTTAGTTCGTTGCTCCAACGAACTACGACCAGCTACCGCTACAAGGAAAGCAATTTCTATCTCGTAATCTCTATAGAACCTTACGAGCTTCTCAACTGCTCTGATGCCTCTCTACCACTCGGCGATTGTAGTTCCTTTTCTATTCCGTGATCGGTTATCTCAGTATTTATTTCGTCGTTCGTAAGACCATTGAAAGGAGGGACCGTATTACAATCTTCCGAAGTGAAACAATTTCGGCAGACCGATTTCGGTATTTCTGACTTCTCTCTGGTATATTCCGCCACGGTGCCTGTATTGTCAGACTGACTGACTGTATACATGTTTCGAACGGCCAAATGAATTTACGTAATACCAAAACCTCTTAGGGTTTAGGAACATCGGTTTCAAAAAAATTTTAGTTCAGAAGTCATCGAGTGCTTCTCTCTTTTATCTCCTAACGCTCATTTTCGCTTCGTTCAGCTTTTATTTGTCTGCTAGGTTTTGACTTCTGTCAAATCTGTGATGAATATGTGAATCGGTTATTTATGAAAGGGCTCTTGACACGAAAAGTAAACTGTTGGGAAATTTAAAAAAAAAACTTTATTTTCCTAATATTACTAAGTACGACAGATTTTTTAAATTCTAGTTATTTTGATTCTACTAACCGCTAACAATAACGATGATTAAAAACAATTATGTTGTTTATGTTGCATGATAGTACCTATCAAGGTTGTCTGACAAGAGTCCTTTCATTAAAAAAGAAAGGGTTGACAGAAGGCCATTCGTAGGGACAAAAGCATGAAAACAAAAATGCAATGATTGCTTTAGACTTTATGAAGGCTATTTATTTTACATTAAACATTGTATACACAACTGAGATTGCCTACAACAGATACATGAGAATGGGTTTTTAAAAAATACAAATTAACATTAAAGTCTCATATCATTGAATTTCACAGTTATTTTTCAGCTGTAGGCCACAACATGAAAGAAACCATGTTCCTCAGGGATGAACTGAAAAAGGTTCTTTATGTCTTCCATTTTCCTTATAGGAATAGATACTTTTTCAATGTATGCTTTGTGTGTGGGTAGAGAAATGCATGATTGTGTCGGGATAGCTAGTCTGAATGCGTTGTAGAGGATTCCATTAATAAGACCTGATACTATTACTTTTCCTTTACTTGATTGCCGCAATGAGAATTCATGGTAGTTAGAAATAGTAAAATGTTCTCTTTTTCCCTTCTTTTAAGAATTGGTTTCTTCTGAAAGAGAAAATTTTTATAGAAATGAGGCCACCATTTTTGAAAATCCTAAATATTTTCTGTTTCTATCAAATCAGCACTAAACTTTCCCTGTACTGTACACGTTAATATCATTTCACATACTTCTTTTACTGTGTACTATCGGTCACACTTCCTTGATTTTCTTTTGACAAGGCCAAAGACTCTGTCACAGGGCAGATAAGAGTGGCCCCTTATGGGCAGTCTGTACACAATCTTTTTGAATATTGCACTGTCTGTAAGAGAAAGTAGGAACCTAATCATTGTGTGACTTTTGTTTTGACCTGTACAGTTATGTTCAACAACATTTTCTGATATATTACCATTTATATACTTCACTTTGAAAGGGCAAACTTCATTGCTGCCCTTTCCTGCAACCCCTTGGTGGTACAAGCAAAAGGATGCTTGTCAGTACTGCTGTTGTGGACACAAAATTGATAAACTGACAGCTGCCTAAGGTAATAGACATCCTGAACTGGAATTGTGGCCAAAGAAATGTTTGCCATGTAGTCGAAACACAAAAGCACAGCATTATCATGTCCTGCACAGTATTGTTTTGTTTCACGTAACGAAGTATAAAATTTGTTACCTCACCTTTGGTACACGAGTAAATGTGCAACAGCTACTCGTTTTGCTGTATCATTAAGCTGATGGTTTTTGATTCGCGTATTAAGCATCTCACATTCACAGCAGGTGTCAATTTGGCGCCTTTCAAATCGGTAGTTAAAATGTTCGTTGGATACCTTATAACAAAAACTATACTTTACACCACGACAGAGATATTTTTCTAAAAACGTGTTGTACATTTTCTTTACGTTAAGCCTTCCGTCGAAATATCGTATTTCTTTCAATGAGTAGTGACTAGTTTTTAGGAGGAATGACTTAATGTGGTCTTTGATTTGGTAGGTATAATCTTGTGGAAAAGTCTAACGGTTCCCCTCTGGCACACAAACTCAGAAACGCTTTTTTGCAAGCCTTAACTCGTTGTTCATTAGCCATAACGAAACGTAAATGGGCTCATACGTTCAACAGAATTCGTAGGCTTAGTAAACTCCTGTTCTTTGTCAGCTGTGGAGTTAGGTTTCAACCTAGACCTTTTACTTTTCACTGGATGGGCTTCTATTAATGATTGATGCTTGCAAAACGTCCGCCTCTGCTAATAATGTCAATTTGGTCCTCCTCAGAAAACGTGTTGAAATATCTCATTCTGCACCTACAAAATGCAAAATAAGTTAGTCCCATTTCTTTCAAAATCAGTTTAAAAATCTAAGACTTAAAGATATAGGCCAAGTTCGGGCTCACGTAGAACAACAAAACGCAGTAAATTGAAGCATAACCTACAACAAAAACCTACAGAACTGTCTAGATCTAAGGTATTTCAAAATAAATAAATCACCTTACGAGCATGATGTCCCTGTTTTTCGTGCTTGAGAAACATTCCCTTAATTAATGTAGTCAGCACCACGGATTACTCCTATTTTTGTACGATATTCTTTGTAGTTCTCGATCATGCGAACTCCTCTTTTACGTTCATTACATTCCACGACGTCATTAATTTTAAGTGAAAGATATCCCTTGAAACTAAACCACGATGAAGATGGAGGAACAGAAATGCAAAATATGCAGACTAGTGAACAGAAAAACCTGATTACCAGACCACTGCTGCCACCATGCTTTATTTTACAAAGGGCTCTTGTCATTGACGTAACCGATTCATGTTTAGGTCTGTTCGTAGACAGTAATTCTACGACGTTTCATTTCCGAACTGGTTCTGTAATTATCTGGTCGAAGTAATTTTCGGACAACGCATTCACAATAATGTTTGCATACTAAGACACTCTGCAATTTGTGTCCTGCCATATTTGCCAAGCAAAAATATTTTCCTACCTTTCTTAACATTGCTTCTAATACCTAAGCCATAGTAGCTATCACAGTCTAATGATCATCGGTTGGTTCCACTTAGTTAACTGATCCGATTTGTTTAGGTCTGTTTGTAGACAGGATGTCTGAGACGTTTCGTTCTCGAGCAGGTTCTGTAATTATCTGGCCGAATTCACAAAAATGTCACATGAATCCCTGTCTCTGGCACCAGTTTTGACAGAACGACTCTCCCATTCTATACTTGGCAAGTTGATGTCACCTCCTAATACGGTCAGAATTCTACACGTTCTTTCAGAACCGCTCTACCAGTACAGATCCGAACCCAAGTGGTCTATAAAAGCATTCGTCTACCATTTTTGATTGGCTTTTGATGTTTGGCTTCTCCCAGATTAATTCACATTCGGAATCAGTGATAAAATCGCTCGATATTATGGGATTCTTTACAGCAATACATACGCAACCACCATTGACTGACTTGTTATTGTGATAAATTTTCGAATCAGAACTTAGGATTTCGTTGCTATTCACTTTCGATTTCAAATAACTTTCTGTTCCTAATACTCTACGTGCATTACAACTTTCAATCAGCGATGCTAATCATGGGTACTTTCCTGTGATGCTCCTGCAGTGTACTGATAGCACATTAATTTTTTCTATATCCGATCTGCGAGGACGAGCATTCTCTCAGAACGTCGTGGCAGACGTATCTTCGCTTTCGGCAGGCAGTTCATCTCTAATCCCAAGGGAGCGGGGGTCCTCTAACCTAAAAAGAAAAGCCGGCCCGTGTGGCCGTGCGGTTAAAGGCGCTTCAGTCTCGAACCGTGTGACCGCTACGGTCGCAGGTTCGAATCCTGCCTCGGGCATGGATGTGTGTGATGTCCTTAGGTTAGTTAGGTTTAAGTAGTTCTAAGTTCTAGGGGACTGATGACCACAGATCTTAAGTCCCATAGTGCTCAGAGACATTTTGAACCTAAAAAGAAAAAAAAATGCCATGTGCACGCCGCGCCTACATCGCCCCCTAGTAGCCACATCTTGCGTGTCGAGAGCACGCCTGACCTATCAAGGGGAAGGCCTCAATTCTGCACCAGATAGCGGAGGTCGAGAAATTCTCATGCGGTAAAGTCGCATAGCCACTTGAGCCTCTGGTTTCGATCTTGTACTCTGCTCCAAACCAGAAGACCACAATTGGCCCTGCGTAAATGCTGCAAATACTCAGCTTAGCCGGCACCCTGCGTGTAACGCTCGTTGCCTTCACCAGATCAGCAATCCGCTGAAAGGAACTCAGGATGTTCTCAGGACCCGAAGCGGCAGGTCTCATTCGTGCCGAGTTGTCCCACTATTTCCAGCCGATTGTACTTAGTGCGCATTAAGAAAAATTCAGAGAGGGGGAATACTTTACCGGTCGGCGCTTGGAAACCCAACCATTTCGACCAGGGTAAAGAACACAAAAGGTAGAAATATGAACTTTCTTTTCAGTAAGCATTCAGTAAAGAAATTTCATCTCTTGATTCTGGGGATTCTTCATAGCTGGGAGCGTCCATCTTCAGATTTCTCCTACACCGACCTGCGACTCACCTGATCAGATGAGCTGACGTTCTTAGAAAGATTTCGGAGTGACATGAACTCAGCTGCTGGCGGCATTAGGTCTCCTGAGTATGAAGAATTGTCGACCATAACGTCACTGAACTGGAAATTCTAAGAAGTTTTGAGCGGAAACCATCACATTTCGCACGCTAAAGCATTTAGGGGGTGAGAAGTACTGGAAAAAAATAATCGTGTGGCATTGTTGGTAGGGAGGCCCCATCCGGGGGAATTTGGCTCCCGCGTTGCAAGTCTTATTTCAGGCGACGCTACATTGCTCATCTTGGTCGTCGATGATGATGAGATGATGATGAGGACAACACAACTCCCAGTCCACGAGCGGAGAAAATCTCCAACCCGGCCGCAGGAATCGAACCCGAGCCCGCTTCATGGTAGGCAAATATTTTACTAGTCTTTTTCTTCTCTCTGCATTTATTCGTGGACACCTTTTTTCTTTTTTTGGTACAGAGGGTGTCTAACCCTCTGAACAAACACGTTGAGCTACCGCGCCAGCACTACTCAGCTAAGCAGCGGTCAGAAGTACTGGAAAAATCAATACACACAGAATATCCAGTCCACAGACTGTCATGGAAAGATGTAGTGCTGATAACATGAGCTGGTCCTATGAAATACAAGAGCTACGAAGTGAAACAGAAATTTTCGCATGTAACAGCACACTTGCTGTCAGGAGTCGGGAAGATGGTGCAAGAGATACAGAGAGGCGGAACGTTAAACAGATCATTGGCTGTAGTTACTGTGATGAAGAGATGTGTATTAATTGGTGTTTAACTTTTATAGATATGCCAGATACTGTAACGCAATGATAACGAAGCCATTGAGATTAATGATTTGAGTAGCATACGTGAAGGAAAGCTGCATAGTTACGGTTTACCTGACATAAAGGAACGCTGTGCACAGTTAGGGTTTAGCAGACGTGAGGGGCGCTGCCATGTGTGAAAGATGAGTCTGAGTTTTATACGCTGCTTTGGAAGAGTGTTTGTGTTAATCCTCGAGACTGTGATGTAATGATTTTATGTATATCCTCGAATTGTTGAAAGGAGAGAGAGCTCAATGATTCCGTCACTATATCGAAAGTAAAAACATGCAAGAGAATAAAAGAGATTACTACCCTTGCTGGAGGATCTGCCGCCAAATAGGTAGCGCGTTATAGTTTAAGGTAACATGTGAGAATGAAACGAGGACCGAGCGAGGTGGCGCAGTGGTTAGCACGCTGGACTCGCATTCGGGAGGACGATGGTTCGATCCCGCGTCCGGCCATCCTGATTCAGGTTTTCCGTGATTTCCCTAAATCGCTGCAGGCAAATGCCAGGATAGTTCCTCTGAAAGAGCACGGCCGACTTCCTTCCCCGTCCTTCCCTAATCCGATGAGGCCGATGACCTCGCTGTTTGGTCTTCTCCCCAAAACAACAACCCAACCCAATCAAACGAGGTAAGGTAAAGAACCACAGTACTTTAAGGATGTAGGAAGTAAATTCAGCTGACATTCCGCCAAGTTCGTATGTGATGAGAGCGAAATTATGTTTTGATCTTTTTGTTGCAGATTTACGATTTCCTGCTTTAACAGAACCTACAATACGAGTAGCTAATGACTCATACGATCGGTGGCTGGAAGATGGAATTATGGAGACAATATAGTGCAATGAAATGACAGGAATGAGTAAGATAGTTGGTACCATAGTAGTCTTGACGTGAAGAACACTACACAGCAATGCGTGGGTAACTGAGAGAAGGCTGTTGACAAGGGGAAGGCCACGATGCTGGGATCACAGATTTACTTTAAATTTTGCACACCTTTAGTAAGCCATGAAAACAACATAATGTGCAAGTAGTCACTATTCCAAGAAAATCGGAAGAGAAGTTTTACGAGCGAATCATGTAACTGCTGTATCTGCACGAAGCTGTCAAACGTAATAAGACATTGTGGTCGTATGGTTTGCGTTAGCGCTTTGCTAGAGCGTTTTGGACGCAGCGACGGCTCGAACCATGATAACACTTATTTTTAATCTAATTTTTTTCCGTCACTGGTTACATTATTTAATTTATATGACATTTGAGGAGTAATATAAAGAAAAGGAAAAGTCATGTGCATATTCATGAAGTTTTCGTGAATTTCATGTGTTATTTCACTGTTTAGCATTTGTATTTAAATTTTCAAGAACGAGGGACAGGCTTGGAAAATCCAAGTCGAACCTCGATAACTAATGATGCGAATGACGTTATTCGCTATCAGTAATATAGCAAGTCACAAGGTGCCAGACCACAAGAGTAATGTAAAATTAATCTCGATATCACACCTTGCAAGATGGTATTTGTTGTACGCTTATGGAAAACGTAAACTGAAACTTCATGTGTTTCTTGTTATATTACGTCGCAAATGTCATATAAATTAAATAATATGATGAGTGATGAAAAATAGATTAATAGTGAACTTCGAGCGGTAGTCGAACTGTCGCCTCAAATCTCGTTTCCTTTTAAGACGCTCGAACGCTAATCACTTAACCGCCATGAACTGTAATGTTCGGCTCCTACGCTCAGATGTCACATAATAGGCGCGTAAATCATCTCTTGCGATTTTCTCGAAGTTTCTGCAGTAGTTCACATTTTCATGGCCTACTAAAGGTGTTCAAAGTTTGAAGTAAATCTGTGATCCCAGCGTCGTGGTCTCCGTTTGTATCTACAGACATCTCTTGCATACTTTTCCTTGTAGTGCATGAAATCGAGAGATAACCGCAAGCTTAATTAATAACATAACCTCAGCTGAGCTCCCAACCAAAAGAATTTTGTAATGTGTTGCAGAATTCTTATCTTAAAAAGTAATTGTAGTGTTGGAAATTGCTAGAATATTTAAGATCTAGTAAGAGGGTAATTCAAATCTGAAATAAATGACGTAGTAAAAAATAAGAGTTGATATTTACTTTGCAAATGAACTTTATGTCAATGGTCAAGTAATTCAAATCTGAAATAAATGACGTAGTAAAAAAATAAGAGTTGATATTTACTTTGCAAATGAACTTTATGTAAATGGTCAAGTAAATTCATCGAAGTAAAAGTGATGTAAATTGAAGTAGTATTAAACACATCTAAAATAGTGGTGAAAAAATGTATATTGATTGTAAAAGTTTTTGGAAATGTACTTGTAGTTATGTGAAATGTATTAACTAATGGATGCTTGGTAAATCTGTTTGAGGTCACGCTGATCACAAGAGGGAACAAGGTACAACAGAAAAGCAGACGGGCGACGTAACGAGAGAATGGATGTGTGTTGAGCCAAGGGAGAGCAGATATCCCTCGTACACTGGAGCCATGAAGGACTGGGTCAGCAGGCTGGACAGCTGTAGCACACGTCTGAAGTCATCGCCTGCCACTTGGGACCGCTGCCTGGGACGACCACGCACCAGCAGTTTACTGGTCGACAAGAGCAGGGGAAGCTGGCAATGCAAGAAGACTCTTGTGGAGACCGCCAGAAACCCAGTGGTTCTACAGCCCCGCCTCTACGCAGACAAGCTACCACCAGCCGCACTTACTGGATAAGCATTTCTCATTTTGCTATTAACTTTACATAACCTGTCGCTAACTGCTGCAAATTATCCAGACAATATCAGACTGTGTTTCTATGTTTAAGCAGCAATGAGACTTTGATTACATACTGAATAAACTTATCAACTGTTGTAGAGTTAGAGCACATGTCTGACCACTTTCTTCCGCTAACTCTGGTCACAATTCGCAATGCTGACTATAAAAGGACAATAACCGTTTCATGTTTACAGACACTGTTTCAAATTACTCCTCCGCATGCATTTAAAATTTTAATGTGCTTCCGCGTATCTGTGATCTGATCGTTGTAGTGCTACAACGATGAAAATTAATATTACGACGATGTCAAACCTTATTTCCATGATTTAAAGAAGTATTCATGATATTAAAAATGTAATTATAATTTTATTATTTTCATTTTTGTGCTGAGTGTATCAAGGACTTTCTAGTGCGCGGAGTAAATTAGCATTGTTTGTACTACGAAACTATATACGATTGTTAAACGTTAAGCATGTAATAATTCGATGTAAGACATTTTGTTCAGTCTGAATTTTGTTCTCGTACTGGTCGGTAGAGAAGGAAAAGTTCCTTAATCGATGCGAAGGTATAAAGGCTGTAAAAAGGAGAGAGAGAGAAGGTAAATACAAGTTATTCAAAACAAATATCTCCCAAGTGTAACGTCTTGTCATTTCCTATAACTAAAAATTGCTAGGTCTAATCTGAGCCTGTCCTGAATAACAGCGAAGAACATTTATGTTATCATGTATTTTCTTCGTTTGACCACGGCTGTGATTCGCATGTTTCTTTTTGTTACGCGACGTGTTATGAACACTTTCATTATACGCGCACAAGTGCACACAGCTTTAATCGAACCTGCGTCTTCCGGAAACGATAACTTTTAATCAGTACGATTACGCGAATACCGTCTAAATCGCAACCGTGATCGCAAAAGTGTTTCCTGGACCAAATAATTCTTATAAAATGTGTATTTTCCAAAGCGAGCAGCATTGCACTATCGTTGACTCGCAACAATCGAAAGAGTAAAATCAATGCTTAAATAAAATTGCCGCCTTTTAATAATTATTATTATCCCATTAAATAAATAAATAGCAATTCAGTGGCTATCCAATCAATAAACAGAGGGGGCAATTCATCGTGGATGTCGACTTACGCAGATTAAGGTCACCGACCTTGTGAACAACTGAACTTCAGTTTTTGTGTGTGTTGTGTGTGTGTTGTGTGTGTGTGTGTGTAAGGGAGAAAGGGAGAGAGAGTGAAGAAAGAAAGACATTACACTGTGGACGATCTTGCATCACAATAATCTTGTCTTATGTCGAACTAGGTCCCATCTGCTACAACGAAATGAACGTACTACAACAAACAGTGAATGCCGACATTAAACGTGTACCTGTCGTACCAAAACTGTACCATTACAACTCTCGTGCGGCAAACCAGTTGTACCTTGAACCGACGTCAGCTTTGTGCCATCCTTTTTCATGGACGACGCTTTTGTACTTTGTTAATTTTGTATAATTTTTGTAGAATAGAGACTAACTTCTAGGTCTCACGAATGAGTTTCATCATTGAACTGTGAACTTTTGTTACTTTTGTCTTATGTAATCATGCCTTCTTTTGGAGAACCTACGCGTACAAATGCCAAACTCCACCATGCTGTAAGTTGAAACAGAACACACAAATCCAAATCTTGTTTACAGGCAGTACTTCATTTCACACACAGTGACACAAGCGTATTCTTATAACGAAATTTGAATTTGATAGTTGTGCTGGAATCAATAATATTCGATGCGAACTTGTTATTCTATGTATTCTGCTTTACGTAAATTTTGTATCAAGTATCTGTTTGAATTTATTTTATGTTGCTACATATGAATGACTTTTGCCTGTGTTCTACTGTGTATTTTATTATATGGTGACGTAAAACCTTAAAGTTTTGTCATGCTGCTGTATTTTGTATTTTTTATGAGAGGGTGAACGAGATCGACATCAGAAAATCGCAGGGAGTGAGAAACAGAATCAATCGATGTTTAAAAGATGGAATGGATAAATGATGACTGAGCAAGGAACGTTATTTTATAAGCTTTTTAAAGTCTTTTAGTGGGAATGTTTAGTAATACAAAATAATTTGTAATGCCAGTTTTAAAGACGTCTGAATGAGTGCAAACTGACCTGTCATGGTTATTAAAGAACAAATTCTATTTACGGCAGAAGAGTAGAGGAATGAATGTCTTATGGCTTGATAGATTAGGTAGGGTATTAACAATAAAATGTGATATGTGTAGCGTTGCCAATATCCACACCCTAAACAGTGTCTCAACTGAGAAAGTAGTCGCTTATTTTCTTACATGCACTTTCGCTTTTGCAAGCTTTGAGCACAACTTCATTGGAATAAATTGAAAAAAAAAAAAAGAGAGAGAGAGAGAGAGACAAACGGAAGACGTGATGTTATGCAATCACTATTTCTGGAACTGTCCCAAACTGTTCCATAAGGAATATAAAATCAGAATAAGAAGACCCGTCATATCAGAATAATTAACAAAAACTGAGAAATGTAATGCATATCAGAACCAGTGATGTCAATAATTAATTAACGTAATTTACATTTTTATTCGAAATTGCTTGGTTTATATAAGTAAGAGGACTTTGCAAGCACAGTGGGATGAGGGGACGGGAGTGGAGTCACGTGAACAGACAGAGGAACCTCGCTCAAAGGAGTTATCGAAAGGGCAGGCCGGGAGGGGCGCGCGTCGTCGTCACGCATTCCAGCGGACTTTCTTTGTGCTGCCGTCACGAGACACGGGACGCACCAGTGGCAACACAGAAACGAAGTCCTGCTGTGTAAGGCCTCCAGCTGCAGGCGTTTTACAACTCACGATCGGAAACAGAAGAAACAGTTGTTAGCAAGGTCCAGGAAGGCAATACTGTGCACGAGATGTGCAAATCTGTGCTTATCTGAAACGCACCGGGCGCTGTAGATAACATCTGAAACACGTAGTTTTCGGCGACTTTGAAATCGAAGGACACCGCCGAACATGAGAGTTTTCAGGATTGGCTAATGTAAATAAAGAGGAAATTGGAGAGAGAAACTCGATTGTGCTCTCGAGGACTCATGTCATTGACCACAGAGAAAGATATAAAGAGAGTGACATGCCTGTTTTCAACACTGAACGGTAGGGCTCAGGTCACTGGTTAACCTTTTTTTTTTTTTTTTTTTTTTAATCAATCTAATGACTGGTTTGATGCGGCCCGCCACGAATTCCTTTCCTGTGCTAACCTCTTCATCTCAGAGTAGCACTTGAAACCTACGTCCTCAATTATTTGCTTGACGTATTCCAATCTCTGTCTTCCTCTACAGTTTTTGCCCTCTACAGCTCCCTCTAGTACCATGGAAGTCATTCCCTTATGTCGTAGCAGATGTCCTATCATCCTGTCCCTTCTCCTTATCAGTGTTTTCCACATATTCCTTTCCTCTCCGATTCTGCGTAGAACCTCCTCATTCCTTACCTTATCAGTCCACCGAATTTTCAACATTCGTCTATAGCACCACATGTCAAATGCTTCGATTCTCTTCTGTTCCGGTTTTCCCACAGTCCATGTTTCACTACCATACAATGCTGTACTCCAGACGTACATCCTCAGAAATTTCTTCCTCAAATTAAGGCCGGTATTTGATATTAGTAGACTTCTCTTGGCCAGAAATGCCTTTTTTGCCATAGCGAGTCTGCTTTTGATGTCCTCCTTCCTCCGTCCGTCATTGGTTATTCTACTGCCTAGGTAGCAGAATTCCTTAACTTCATAGACTTCGAGGGCATCAATCCTGATGTTAAGTTTCTCGCTGTTCTCATTTCTACTACTTCTCATTACCTTCGTCTTTCTCCGATTCACTCTCAAGCCATGCTGTGTACTCATCAGACTGTTCATTCCGTTCAGCAGATCATTTAATTCTTCTTCACTTTCACTCAGGATAGCAATGTCATCAGCGAATCGTTAACTACCTAAAGAAAAACTCGGGGAATGTGACCAGTGTCTTGTAAGGAACATTTTTTTCGGTTGGCACTCAGAATATCCGTAGACAAGTCAATCGCAATAGAGTAAAGAACGCAAAACGTAGAAATACGAGTTTTCCTTTTAGCAAGCATTTGGTACAATATTTTTTCATCTCTTGATTATGGGAAGTCTCCATTGCTTGGACTCTTATCGTCAGACTTCTCCTACAGCGACCTGCGAAGCCTCCTGATCGGATGAGCTCAGGGACTTAGAAAGATTTCGGAAGGACTTCGGATTAGCTGCTGCCGAGGGTCGTCGCTGCGACTGATTCTGTAGCCGTCTCAGCTTAGAGCAGCGACCTTGAGGTGACCTGTAGAGACAATGAATTAATTTTTACAAATATTGAAAATACTTCAAGCTTCACTTTGTAATCTTGTTTTCAGATTCAAATGACCAATTTGCTTCCAACTCAGGCCACAGACGCAACACATCCCGTCTCTTGTACATCGATCTTTCATACTAACATCATGACAATCACGGCGCGAGTTCAAGACTGCAATTGTCTCACTTTATACGTAATTTCCTTTGGCATTTACCAGCGTGATGTGTGACTTATGGGCAGCCGCTTGACCATGAAATATCAAGTTTTCTCACCTCCTGCCTGACTGTCATAGTACCTGCAGTGGATCCTGATGCAGTTTGGAGTTCCTGTGTGATTGCCTGGATAGATGTCTGCCTATTACACATTACGACACTCTGTCAGTCAACAGACGAGGTCGGCCTGTACTTTTTTGTGCTGTACGTGTCCCTTCACGTTTCCACTTAACTATCACATCGGAAACAGTGGAGCTAGGGACGTTTAGGAGTGTGGAAATCTCAGGTACAGACGTATGACACAAGTGACACCCAAGCACCTGACCACGTTCGAAGTCCGTGACTTCCACGGAGCGCCCCATTCTGCTCTCTCACGATGTCTAATGACTACTGAGGTCTCTGATATGGAGTACCTGGCAGTAGGTGACAGCACAATGCACCTAATATAAAAAAACGTAAGTTTTTGCGGGTGTCCGGATCGCATAGTGTATATCAGTTGAGAGGCACCCACATGCCTTGCTCATACTGTGGCATCAAGCACTCAGGCCTGCAAGATGAGTGGTCTGCCAAGCGAGTGGATTCATTTTTTATTTATCAAGTAACATGAACTCTAGTACTCACAATTAAGTTAAAAGTTATTCTCCTGCTTGGATATTACACAACGGAAACGCACATCTGACTATTAGTAATTTACACAACTCTGACTGTTCACTACGCACTGGCAATACCACATTTTCGTTCTTATTCAACGGCTTTGATCAACACGTGGCCATCGCACTGAATATGAATGGCGCACACATTATAAATTCTGGGTATCATGGCAACACACTATTCGAAGGAAAAGGCCACCAATCTTTTTCTTTTCACTATCTTATTTATTCCGATAAATTCTATAACCTAAACACACAAATTCTATAACCTACAACAACAACACATGAGAAATTCCGCCCTGTGGGCATGGCTTCACATTGGTGATTCTCTGTCTTATGGTCTCGTAATTATTTAACGCTACAGTGCACTTTCTCGATAGGATGGTGGATCTTTTGCTATATCTCACACTTCGACTCTCACAACCATCATCACGAAACTTTCCTCCAGACCGAGCGGTACAAAAGGAACATGCATAACCCACCTCTGAAACTACCTTGCTACTCTCCCATGCAAACCACACATACTTAAATTACATGACATACACCACACTGCAACACGGAATACAACACAAGGAATAGTCACAACATTATAATCACATCACTTTCAGCTTTCCCACTTCAATTAATATTCATCCCAGTTTCACACGACACTGCCCCACTTCGTAACTTTTATTTCCTACTATGAACTCTGGAGGATATATGCATGTCTTCCTGTGCAATGCAAGCCAAGTGGCGTTGCTGGATAGACGGCTGACTCACCTTGCTTCTCACTCAGAGTATTATAGTTTGAATCAAGCGTCACACGGAAACATAACACGCAAAGTAATATTAACAACATATTCATCACACACGCTAGTCCTCAACTGATACCATGGACGAGTACTTCTCTTTATCCTTTGTCTCATACACAGATTGAGACTCACACAGTACTCACTACGTGGAAGTACTCGTCTCTAATTTTAAGTCCTGCACACCCCATTTCTTAAATATTTCCAACTTATAGTAGACACGCTAGTAATTCAGCTTAACTTAAGCACTCGGAAGTATTTCAACTTATTGCTACACGTGGTTTCATTGTGACCGTTGGTCACTTCCGAAGATTACTACGATCCCCTTAATATTACCTGCCTGACATTTAATTCTCCCCACAAAAGTTCCTGAAATAGAGAAATTATTATTCCAAACTACTCTTAAATATTCCACATGCATACCATGTCTCCACTCTTTTGTCTTTACGGAGAATACCTAAGACAGGTCTTACCAACACTAGATCCCGCGGCAGAGTGCTGAAACACGGCCGTTCTTCAGGTCCTCTCGCACTTCTGCCGAAGTGGGGGAGTACCTTGCTACCGTATTGGTCAGCCACATTTCAGACGCTCAAAGCTCCGGTAAATTTCATCTCTTTGGTTCCACCAAAGGTGGCCAAAGGATCGTCTCAAAGATGATCATATATTCACATTCACTATCTGCAGTTAGCAGACGACCATACATTCATTCATTTCACAGATCTCACCAAACTGGATGTAGGGATTTATTTTGTGGAAGTGCATATGTGATCAATTAAATAAATAAATTGTCATTCTTTCCCACATTGGTATCCGGCTTCGCTGTATTAATTGAAATTGAGCTATTATTACAAAAAAAATGTTGTACTGACAAGAATAACGAAGAATGTTGTACCTATTTTCAATGTCGGGCGGTACTGTACCCTTTCAAAGTAAATGGAGAAAAAGTAATTCCTTGTAAAGCAATTAAATATTTAATCTGACAAAGAAATGTTACATTAAACATTAGTACATTCAATGAAAACTAGTGGTAAGAAAATCGTAAAAAGTTGTGGTGTGACAAAAATTTAATGGGACAAGCTGAAATGTATGATGGTGGAAAAAGGAAAAATCTGTTAATATTAGCATAAATAAAAGAAGCTTCAGAGACAGTGAGAAACAGAAAGAAGGTTAGTATAGATGGCAATAGCAACGAGCTATTAAGATATGGCGAAAATCTCCTTACACTGAGGTTTTTACATGGGTTTATGCCAAAGCGTTTGACAAAGTAAACTGGTTAATATAACAAGTAAATGCAATTTCGCGATGGGTAATAGGGAGCCAAGAAATACTTGTACAATGAAACTCAATTTGTAATAAGAACAGGGAACAGAATACGTAAGGATGGCTCAGTGAGATTCTGGAAGGTACCGACAGCGATGTGGAGCAATGCTGACTCTAGGGCTGTGCTCGGTTTCTCTGTTGATCGAGCTGGTCCCACAGGTTACCGACTGGGTCTCAATCCGAGGATCTAAAATGCTTAAAAGTGCCGATATGGATGCCGGGTCAATATTTAATAGTCACTAGATGTAAGGTAACTGCTTCATTGACAGGTTTCGAATACACTCTTCTTTAGAATATCTGGAAGGGGTACCAAAGTCAAGAGTAGCACAGTGATGGTATCTCAAAGACAAGCAAGGAAACACAATAAGGAGTGCATGAAAATACATACCAATTGAAAAAAAAAATGGTTCAAATGGCTCTGAGCACTATGGGACTTAACATCTTAGGTCATCAGTCCCCTAGAACTTAGAACTACTTAAACCTAACTAACCTAAGGACATCACACACATCCATGCCCGAGGCAGGATTCGAACCTGCGACCGTAGCAGTCCCGCGGTTCCGGACTGTAGCGCCTAAAACCGCACGGCCACCGCGGCCGGCTACCAATTGAAGGAGAAGAACATATGTGTAGCATGGGGTCGTGTGAATATGACGCTCTTAGATATAAATGAGTGCTCAAGGCGTGACACAACGCCTAATGTAACAATGTGGCCAACAGGTAGCGCTGGTAGTATCGTGTCTATAGCGTTCAACGCATGAGAAAAATGTAATTTAAAATACTGCGAAGACTTAAAAGAACGGTCGAACATGATGAAGCACAGAAATCGGAATAAAATATAAAAATGTACCAAAAAGGACATAGCTCATATAACATTGCTAAAACAATAAAACAATGCAGTATATGTAACCGTGAGTAGGTATAGTGGAGGGGGAGGGCGGGGATGGAGGGAGGAAGAAATGGCAGGAAAGTGAAAAAGTATCAATTTGTCTTATTACCGAGATGATAACAAAAAAGCAAAAAAGTATAAACATTTTTAAAAACAAAATTATTTTATATGTGGTATATACAATAATGTAAATGTTAAAAAGGGACACCATCACAAATTAAAATGACAGGTATATTTGGCATAAGTGCCTGTAAACAGGTAGCAGGCTACAAGCAAATACAACAAAGCTTTTTATTATGGGTAAGCACAGTATGAAGGAACATGGCCTGGACCAGTACATTAGTCATGCAATGTTTTTTGCAAAGAAATACAGAGCCAAAGCCTGTAAATTACATTGTGCAAAACTATCTGAAGTTGGACAAGCCATAGGCAATAGCTGCGGAATAGGAAGAACACTCCATAAAAACAGGAAAAATTAAGATGCACTGTATATACGCGCAAGTATCAGTAATGGTGGAACTGTATCGTGAAGTGCATGACGAAACACACTGGGGGATAAGGCAATTGCTTTTCCTTTCTGTGCTACCTGTGGAACTAGTTATATGAACTACAAGCTAAGCTGCAATCACTGTGCTGCATTCTACGCGGGCATCACATCAACAAGCTGTCTGTCCATTTGAATGTCCGCCGACAAACTGTGTCCAAGAAACAATTGGACCACGTCGTTCCTGAGCATGCTGCCCAACAGGGCGTTCTTCATTTCAGTGACTACTTCGCAGCCTGCGCCATATGGATCCTTCGCATTAAGACCTGATTTTCTGAACTGCTCAGGTGTGAATGGTCCCTGCAATATATCCTAAGTTCCGATAACACTCCTTACCTCCATTAGTCATTGTCTTCACCCATCTAGCCCCTTCCCTGTCCCCCTTCCAGCACTACAGAGCCCTCTATTCCACCAAAGCATCCAGTCATTTTACTTCTTTTCTGCTATCCCCCTCTTTGCCCAGCCCTCTGTCTAACTTCCCGACTGCACCTGGCTGACCTACACTCTCTCCACCTCGGCCATGCACATTCCCCAGCAGCACTTTACCGTCCCCCACCAATACCCTGCTATCCCTCCCCCTCCCTGCCCCCGCCACCTCTGTACCACCATCCTGTTGCCTCTCCTGTGGTGTCACCGCCAGACACGACACTTGCTAGGTGGTAGCCTTTAAATCGGCCGCGGTCCGTTAGTATACGTCGGACCCGCGTGTCGCCACTATCAGTGATTGCAGACCGAGCGCCGCCACACGGCAGGTCTAGAGAGACTTCCTAGCACTCGTCCCAGTTGTGCAGCCGACTTTGCTAGCGATGGTTCACTGACAAATTACGCTTTCATTTGCCGAGACGATAGTTAGCATAGCCAGCAGCTACGTACGTTTTTTCCTAGTATATTTTCCTTGACCTGTTCCAGACCTCACGCCAGCCTGCGTGAGCTTAAACGCGTGCCTTTCGGCTTCCTCATAGTGGGTTGGCTGTCTTGCCAATCCACAACATCTCCCATCATGCACAAATTGCTGCTGCTCGTAATCTGGCTTCAGCTGCCAGAGACTGTGATCATGTGTGTGTGCGTGTGTGTGTGTGTGTGTGTGTGTGTGTGTGTGAGAGAGAGAGAGAGAGAGAAAGTTGCGTTTGCGCGCGCGCTGCCTTCTCGGCCTAAATCTTACTCTGTGACAGTCTTTTTGTTGTGCCTATCTGCGACTCAGCATCTCTGCTATCTGGTGAGTAGCAACTACCCTTTTCATAGTATTGTTACTTTCCTTTCTTTATTGAGAATTTTAAAACCCATTGCTCGAGCAATGTCTTAGGCGCATGCATCAGACAGCGCAACTTGAACGACTATGTCAGTTTTCATCCTAACTGCGTCGGCTTCAAGTTGTAATTTGACAAGCATATTGAACATGGACAAACAGTAAGCTTGATTGTGGCCGCTAGGATCGTTTCAATCTACGCCTAAACGAAATCCTTTTCTTTTTTTGTGGGGGTACAATAAACGCCCATGATCACATTAGAGCCCTCCCTCGTAACTGTCAGATCTACGAACTTTAAGCAACACTGGTCATCCAGCTCAATCGTAAATTGGAGTCTAGCGTGCGTTTCACTAAATGCCATACCAAAGTGCACAATATCGTCTTGCTGCTATAGTAAAGCTCACAAATATTATCTATGTATCTCTGATAAATTACAAGATTCTTATTAAAATTTAATTTCCAGTTCATTAATAAAATGACCGCTAGCACACCAAAGAGGGAGCTATCCATAGCTAGTAGTAGCTCTCTTTGGTAGTAAATCTTACCATTGAAGCGGTGAGTTTGGTAGCGTGGGGAATACGGTAAAATCAACCTTGTGCTCTACGACACACAGCCACATGCACTGTGAGCTGTGTGACGTATTGCATTATCCTGCTGGTAGATGCCACTGTGTTGAGGGAACAACAAACAGCACGTAAGAGTGGACTGATCCCCAAGGACAGATTCATACATGTGTTGATTAATTGTGCGTTCAAGTTTGACGAGATGACTCGGGGAATGCCATGAAAACCGTTCCGGCTTGGATCCTTCCTGCGATTACTGCAGGGGCGTAAAACGTCATTCATCGGAAAAGCCCACCTGTTGCCTCTTAGTGGACGCTCTTTTGCGGTAATGACGTGCAAAGTCCACCGTCTGTCACTGATGAACAGCGATCAGCATGGCTGCATGAAGCGCGCGCCTTCCCCAGTGACCCATATGCAGCAACGTTCGCAGAATTGTCACTGAGGACACACTGTTGGTAGCGCCTTGGCTCATCTAGGCTGTCAGTTGCTCAACAATTGCGCGTCTATTCCACCGTACACATCTCCGCAGCCTTTTTCTCCCCTATGTGATGCTAGACAGTTGCCTCAGATTTGGATAGTGGCATTTTGCCATGCATGGTGTACTGTAACCACCGAGGCGCGCACAGTTTACAAACTTTCGGAAATACAATACTGGCCATTAAAATTGCTACTTCACGAAGATGTGCTACAGACGTGAAATTTAACCGACAGGAAGAAGATGTTGCGACACGCAAATGATTACCTTTACAGAGCATTCACACAAGGTTGGCGCCGGTGGCAACACCTACAATGTGCTGACATGAGGAAAGTTTCCAACCTATTTCTCACAACCAACAGCAGTTGACCGGTGTTGCCTCGTGAAACGTTGTTGTGATGCTTCGTGTACGTAGAAGAAATGCGTACCATCACATTTCTGAAAACGCTAAAGGTCCCATTGCAGCCTATCGCGATTGCGGTTTATCGTATTGCGACATTGCTGCTCGCCTTCGTCGAGATCCAATGACTGTTAGCAGAATATGGAATCGGTGGGTTCAGGAGGGTAATACGGCACGCCGTGCTGGATCCCAACGGCCTCGTAACACCAGCAGTCGAGATGACAGGCATCTTATCCGCTTGGCTGTAACGGATCGTGCAGTCACGTCTCGATCCCTAGGTCAACAGATGGGGACGTTTTCAAGACAACAACCAACTGCACGAACAGTTCGACGACGTTTGCAGCAGCATGGACTGACCATGGCTGCGGTTGCCCTCGACGCTTCATCACAGGAGCGTCTGCGATGGTGTTCTCAACGACGAACCTGGGTGCACGAATGGCAAAACGTCATAATTTCGGATGAATCTAGGTTCTGTTTACAGCATCATGATGGTCGCATCCGTGTTTGGCGACATCGCGATGAACGCACATTGGATGTGCGTATTCGTCATCGCCATACATGCATATAACCCGGCTATTGGTTACACGTCTCGGTCACCTCTTGTTCGCATCGACGGCACTTTGAACAGTGGACGTTACATTTCAGATATGTTACGACCCATGGCTCTACCCTTCGTTCGATCCCTGCGAAACCCTACATTTCAGAAGGATAATGCACGAGCGCATGTTGCAGGTACTGCACGGGCCTTTCTGGATGCAGAAAAATGTTCCACTGCGGTCCTGGCCAGCACATTCTCCAGATCTCTCAAGAACTGAAAACGTCTGATCAATGGTGGCCGAGCAACTGGCTCGTCACAATACGCCAGTCACTACTCTTGATGAACTGTGGTATAGTGTTGATGCTGCATGGGCAGCTGTACCTGTACACGCCATCCAAGCTCTGTTTGACTCAATGCCCAGGCGCATCAAGGCCGTTATTACGGCCAGAGGTGGTTGTTGTGGGTACTGATTTCTCAGGATCTATGCACCCATATAGTGTGAAAATGTAAGCACATGTCAGTTCTAGTATATTTGTCCAATTAATACCCGCTTATCATCTGCATTTCTTCTTGGTGTAGCAATTTTTATGGCCAGTAGTGTACTCAAGCAGAAATGAGGTAAGAATATTGGTAATAATAGCATAACTATAAGAAACATGTAAACAGAATGCAACAACGCAGATATGCTAAAACAGTGTTGCAGTATATACTCAAAGGTGTAACAGACGTAGGTCATTCCAGGAAACGATGGAGCTAAAAAGCTGAAACTAGAATAGATTCCTCGAACCTAATCCGTGAATGTAGATGACGATAGCCATGGTGGTGACAAATACGTCCAACTTTCTGTAGACACGCGGTGGCGCTGATTGTGTCTTTTTCTCCATACTCCGTTTTTTGCGTCCTGGTTGGCGTCTACCCGTCCACTGAGGACTGATTTATAATGCACAGTGATCTCTCGTTTAATTATGCTGAAATTCCGGTGCTTGTCGAGGACGTTACATTGCCCCATTCGCGTCAATTACTTGAAGAGTCGATACGCCGGAAGAAGATGAAGTTTCACATCTGTACAGGTGGTGTAGCGGTAGTTGCCGATTTGTCTGGAGGGTGGAGCCACATGGAAAAATAGTCACTAGAGGGGAAATCTTCTGATATTTCCCAAAGGGCAGTGTTTGCTATGACTGTTAGCAGACTATGGAATCGGTGAGTTCAGGAGGGTAATACGGAACGCCGTGCTGGATCGCAAAGGCCTCGTATCACCAGCAGTCGAGATAACAGGCATCTTATCCGCATGGCTGTAACAGATCTTGCAGCCACGTTTCGATCCCTGAGTCAACAGATGGGGACGTTTGCATGACAACATCCATCTGCACGAACAGTTCGACGATGTTTGCAGCAACATGGACTATCAGCTCGGAGAACATGGCTGCGGTTACCCTTGTCGCTGCATCACAGACAGGAGCATCTGCGATGGTGTACTCAACGTCGAACCTGTGTGCACAAATGGCAAAACGTCATTTTTTCGGATGAATCCAGGTTCTGTTTACAGCGACATGAGGGTCCCGGCCGTGTTTGGCGACATCGCGATGAACGCATATTGGAAGCGTGTATTCGTCGTCGCCATACTGTCGTATCACCCGGCGTGATGGTATGGGGTGCCATTGGTTACTCGTCTCGGTCACCTCTTGTTCACATTGACGGCACTTTGAACAGTGAACGTTACATTTGAGATGTGTTACGACCCGTGGCTATACGCTTCATTCGATCCCTGCGAAACCCTACATTTCAGCAGGATAATGCACGACCGCGTATTGGAGGTCCTGCACAGGCCTTTCTGGATACAGAAAATGAATAACCGTTTATCATCTGCACTTCTTCTTAGTGTAGCGATTTTAATGGCCAGTAGTGTATTTCAGTGGTTGAACGCCCAGAATGAGACCCATAGGAAGAATCTTAAGGAAATGTAACTCAGCCTCGAAAGAACTGGCTTACAAGTCGCTTGTTCCACCGATTTTTGAATATCGTTTATCGATCTGGGACCTTTTCCAGGTAAGACTAACAGAAAATGTGGAGAAGATTCAACCAAGATCGGCGCGTTTTGTCCTATTCTTCAAAACTTCGACTGACTCTATTGTGGGTTTGCTCTGTTGTGACCCATTACCTGTCTGCATGTCGAGAGTCAGCACGGTCTTTCCGCTGGAAGGACAACACTGCTTCTTCAAGACTTCATGGAAATCCACTACTTATGTGTGCATTTTCTTTTACTGCTCAGACTTTGAGAAAAACACTGCTATTTTACTGTGATAAACGATCAGGTTGTCTTTATGGACTGTGAGAAAATTTTAGCTTTTGACCAACATTGTATCAATAAGTATGTGCATTTGATATCTTTGTTATTGTAATTATGAAAAATTTTATCAAAGCATTATTGGCCACTGCCCAAAACAATTTGCAAATTTTTTTGTGGGGAGCATGGGGGCTATGTAAGTAGGCTGTTTATATTTTCTTATTGGCAACGTTACGTAGCGCTCTGTATGAAAATCACTGGCAGTGCTGTGTGCAGTCTGTGACTAGTTAGCATTGTGTTTATATTTTCTTATTGCCAACGTTACGTAGTGCTCTGTATGAAAATCACTGGCTGTGCTGTGTGCAGTCTGTGGCTAGTTAGCATTGTTGTCTGCCATTGTAGTGTTGAGCAGCTGGATGTGAACAGCGCGTAGCGTTGCGCAGTTGGAGGTGAGCCGCCAGCAGTGGTGGATGTGAGGAGAGAAATGGCGGAGTTTTGAAATTTGTAAAAATGGATGTCATGAACTGCTGTATATATTATGACTTTTGATGACTATTAAGGTAAATACATTGTTTGTTCTCTATTAAAATCTTTCATTTGCTAACTATGCCTATCAGTAGTTAGTGCCTTCCGTAGTTTGTATCTTTTATTTAGCTGGCAGTAGTGGCGCTCGCTGTATTGCTGTAGCTTGAGTAACGAAGATCTTTGTGAGGTAAGTGATTTCTGAAAGGTACAGGTTAATGTTAGTCAGGGCCATTCCTTTGTAGGGATTATTAAAAGTCAGATTGCGTTGCGCTAAAAATATTGTGTGTCGGTTTAAGCACAGTCATGTATAAATGTTCAAAGGGGACGTTTCACTCTGTTTGACTCAGTGCCCAGGCGTATCAAGGCCTTTATTACGGCCCGAGGTGGTTGTTGTGGGTACTGATTTCTCAGGATCTATGCACCCAAACTGCGTGAAAATGTAATCACATGTCAGTTCTACTATAATATATTTGTCCAATGAATACCCGTTTATCATCTGCATTTCTTCTTGGTATAGCAATTTTAATGGCCAGTAGTGTATTACAGTAGAAACTTAGAATATTTGTAATAATAGCATAACTATAAGGAACATGTAAACAGAATGCAACAACGCAGATATGCTAAAACCGTGTTGCAGTATATACTCAAATTTATAACGGACGTAGGTCGCTCCAGGAAACGATGGAGCTAAAAAGCTGAAACTAGAATAGATTCCTCGAACCTAATCCATGAATGTAGATGACGATAGTCATGGTGGTGACGAAAACGTCCAACTTTCTGTAGACATGCGGTGGCGTTGATTGTGTCTCTTTCTCCATACTCCGTTTTTTGCGTCCTGGTTGGCGTCTACCCGTCCACTGAAGACTGATTTATAATGCACAGTGATCTCTCGTTTAATTATGCTGAAATTCCGGTGCTTGTCGAGGACGTTACATTGCCCCATTCGCGTCAGTTATTTGAAGAGTCGATACGCCGGAAGAAGCTGAAGTTTCACATCTGTACAGGTGGTGTAGCGGTAGTTGCCGATTTGTCTGGAGGGTGGAGCCACATGGAAAAATAGTCACTAGAGGGGAAATCTTCTGATATTTCCCAAAGGGCAGTGTTTTCTATGCACACGACCAAAACGAACTGTCAGTGCCTGAGGAGGGCCCAATTGCAGTGAATTGTCTGTGGGTGACCCAAACGCAGTGCTGAAAATTATCATTTCCGCCTCTTGAGGCAAATATAACTCGACAATATGGACCCTTTCGCCACCAGACCTTTCAGGAATATCTTGGATAATAGTAAACCACTTCAGCTGTATTTATTCCATCATTATCGGATCACTACAGGTTTCGTGGCACTAAAGGCCACGCCTTCAGATGATCATCCGTATAATAATTCACCATTCGTGTATCCCCCAAAGCGCATCAGTACGCATGCGCAAGCCGTCTACAGGCAAGCTGCTTACTGCCCTCCCGTCAGTGACACAGTACGCGGCCGTGTCCCCTATACGCGACTGCGCATAGACCGGAGAAGCGGTAAGGGCGGTTTCCAGGTTTTGCTATTTACTTGGCGGATTTGGTCCAGGTAGAATAACCCTCCATTTAGTGCCCACCACTTCTTGGTTTTTCATTCTGGGCCAAAATTAGGTCACTATGGTATGATTTATTTAGGACCTACCCACCATACTGGAATCCGGCTGTTTTATTCAAAAAAATGGCTCTGAGCACTATGGGACTCAACTGCTGTGGTCATAAGTCCCCTAGAACTTAGAACTACTTAAACCTAACTAACCTAAGGACATCACACACATATATGCCCAAGGCAGGATTCGAACCTGCGACCGTAGCGCCTTTAACCGCTCGGTCACTCCGGCCGGCGGCTGTTTTATTCTATGACATACGGCCCATTAGCGGTGTTTTGTTTTGACGGACAGCGAATGTTGTGTTCAAAATTCCGAGTTTTCCAGCTCTAATGTTTTACGAGGGCTATCCACAAAGTACATTACGTTTTGGAATTAAAAATAAATAAAGTATTGGAATTTTTTTTATTATATACAGATGAAAGCCACACTTAAGTACTACTTTTCTACATAGTCGCCATTTAAATTAAGGCACTTATCGTAGCGATGGACGAGCTTGGAAATTCCTTCGTCGTAAAATTCGGCCGCCTGCGCCTTCAACCACGTCGTTACCTCTTCTTGAAGCTGTGCGTCGTCATCAAAACGCTGCATAGCCAACCACTTCTTCATTGCTGGGAATAAGTGGAAGTCGCTCGGTGCCAGGTCTGGACTGTACGGCGGATGAGGAAACAACTCCCACTTAAAAGATTCGAGAACTTCACGAGTGGCATTTGCCGTGTGGGCCCGGGCGTTGTCGTGAATCAGCAAGATCTTTGAGCCCAACTTTCCCCTGCGCTTGTTTGGTATTGCTCTTCTGAGGTTGTGCAGAGTTTGGCAATACCTTTGAGAGTTTATTGTAGTGCCTCTTTGCAGGAAATCTACAAAAATCACACCTTTTCTGTCCCAAAAGTCAGTCGCCACATGGTTGAAGGCGCAGGCGGCCGAATTTTTCGACGAAGGAATTTCCAAGCTCGTCCATCGCTACGATAAGTGCCTTAATTTAAATGGCAACTATGTAGAAAAGTAGTATTTAAGTGTGGCTTTCATCTGTATATAATAAAAAAAATTCCAATACTTTATTTATTTTTAATTCCAAAACGTAATGTACTTTGTGGATAGCCCTCGTACTTATATGAGTACTAACATTTTAATACTCTAATGGAAAGGTTGTTAATAGATTTAAAATTTTTTGAAAATCTTTAAATATTTACCGTACCTGTGTAAATCTCAGTGTTGTTACTCCTTCTGGTTATCGTTATACAGATGTTCACTTTAAGATGTGGCTTTTAGTGCCACGAAACCGGTAGTGAATTTGATAATACAGGACTAAACACAGCCGAAGCCGTTTACTAATGCCAGAGATGACTACTCACAGCTGTGGCTGCCCTACCTACAAGGTTTCCTGCAGATTTCAGAAAGACGTAGCTCAGTAACATATGAAGGGCTTTTATACGTCCAAAGAAGAGAAGGGGCAGTATAGCTTGAGTATGGTGTTCTAAGGGGCCTGATCAGCAAAAACGTGACTTTGGAGAGTATCACATGGTTATTTTTAATCGTGTTTATATCTCGAAAACGACTGCTTGAAGATGTGTGGTGACTGAAACAGGTGCAGAACAGCATGTACCATGGACGGGCGCTTACTGCTTCATTTCCATCACCCGTCATGTGGACAGAGTAGTCTCTAAATAAATCATTGCTAAAAAGTTTGAAACGTCTGTCTGGGATACTAGCCCATTCAACATCACAAGCTTCAGTGTCCTCTTGTGTGACCTTAGTTCGTTCGTATTCCATTTTATTATTAATTTAAATTTTATTATTATTATTATTACTTATTAATTTAAAATATTCGCTTTTACTCTGTCACTCTTAATTACTCTGTGCTACATTTTGGACTGGATGTGAGAAAATAAACAAACTTCTCATATCGTCAGCATATATTTCTAGTTCCTTTTCAGAGTCGCATGCATCTTATGGTCCTGAGTATGACCTGACTGTTGTTTTTCTGTCTCAATTCTTCGGAACTGGTCTGTTTTTAAGCAGTAATTTTTTTATTTTTGTTGGGATCACGCGTGCCGTATTTTAGGGCCGAACTATTACGCCAACCCGTAACTCAGGAATCCTTTCGTAATTTTAATCGACGTCAGTTAATTACTTAGTTACATGTTGCATAGATCATTTGAATGATTGTCTTAGTTAGACGATGCTGAACGAGTCGTAGTGTTACCACTAATGAACACCTTATTTTTACCCTACTCATGCAGCTACACTTGGAAATAAAGGTTTCGTGTTTTTTAATTTTATTTTAAGTAACTTCTTTCTACTTCAGGCTACCAGTTGTGAAATACAGAGTGGTCCATTGACCATGAGCGGGCCAAATATCTCACGAAATAAACGAAAAAACTACAAATAACGAAACTCATGTAGCTTGAAGAGGGAAACCAGATGGCGCTATGGTTGGCCCGCTAGATGGCGCTGCCATAGGTCAAACGGATATCAACTGCATTTTTTTCAAATAGGAACCCCCATTTTGTATTACATATTCGTGTAGTACGTAAAGAAATATGAATGCTTCAGTTGGACCACTTTCTTCGCTTTGTGACAGATGGCTCTGTAACAGTCACAAACATATGGCTCACAATTTTAGACGAACAGTTGGTAACAGGTAGGTTTTTTAAATTAAATTGCGGGACGTAGGTACGTTTGAACATTTTATTTCCGTTGTTCCAATGTGATACATGTACCTTTGTGAACTTATCATTTCTGAGAACGCATGCTGTTACAGCGTGATTACCTGTAAATACCACATTAATACAATAAATGCTCAAAATGACGTCCGTCAACCTCAATGCGTTCCTATCAACAGCGAGTAGTTCGCCTTCCGTAATGTTCGCACATGCATTGACAATGCGCTGACGCATGTTGTCAGGCATTGTCGGTGGACCATGACAGCAAATATCCTTCAACTTTCCCCACTGAAAGAAATCGGGGGCCGTCAGATCCGGTGAACGTGTGGGCCATGGTATGGTGTTTCGACTACCAGTCCACCTGTCGTGAAATATGCTATTCAATACCGCTTCAACCGCGCGCGAGCTATGTGCCGGACATCCATCATGTTAGAAGTACATCGCCATATTGTCATGCAGTGAAACATCTTGTAGTAACATCGGTAGAACATTACGTCGGAAATCAGTATACATTGCACCATTTAGATTGCCATCAACAAAATGGAGGCCAATTATCCTTCCTCCGTAATGCCGCACCATACATTAACCCGCGAAGGTCGCTGATGTTCCACTTGTCGCAGCCATAGTGGACTTTCCGTTGCCCAATAATGCATATTTTGCCGCTTTACGTTACCGTCGTTGGTAAATGACGCTTCGTCACTAAATAGAACGCGTGCAAAAAATCTGTCATCGTCCCGTAATTTCTATTGTGCCCAGTGGCAGAACTGTACACAACTTTCAAAGTCTTCGCCATGCAATTCCTGGTGCATAGTAATATGGTACGGGTGCAATCGATGTTGATGTAGCATTCTCAACACCGACGTTTTTGAGATTCCCGATTCTCACGCAGTTTGTCTGCTACTGATATGCGGATTAGCCGCAACAGCAGCTAAAACACCTACTTGGACATCATCATTTGTTGCAGGACGTGGTTGACGATTCACATGTGGCTGAACACTTCCTGTTTCCTTAAATAATCTAACTATCCAGCGAACGGTCCGGACAGGTGGATGATGTCGTCCAGGATACCGAGCAGCATACATAGCACACACCCGTTGGTCAGTTTGATCAGAATAGTCATACATGAAGACGATACCGACCTTTTCCGCAATTCGTAAACGGTCCATTTTAAGACGGGTAATGTATCACGAAGTAAATACCGTCCGCGCTGGCAGAATGTAACGTGATACCACGTACTTTTACGTTTGTGACTATTACAGCGCATCTGTCACAAAGCGAAAGAAGTGGTCCAACTAAAACATTCATATTTCTGTACGTACCACACGAATATGAAATAAAAATGGGGGTTACTATTTTTTTTAAAAACGCAATTGATGTCCGTTCGACCTATGGCAGCGCCATCTAGCGGGCCAACCATACCGCATCTGGTTTCCCCCTAGACAAGTTTCGTTCTTTGTAGTTTTTTCGTTTGACGCTTATTTCGTGAGATATTTGGTCCGTTCACTATCAATGGACCACCCTGTATAAATTCGTCCTTGAAATAAGAGGATTTGTCCAGGAGAAATGACTTTGTTATTTTAAATCTTGCTTTGCTACCTGTCAGACAGTTATGTTATTGACAGAAAATCAAATGATTCAATTGGCTCTAAGCACATTGGGACTTAACATGTGAGGTCATCAGTCCCCTAGGCTTAGAACTACTTAAACCTACCTAACCTAAGGAGCCCGCCGCTGTGGCCGAGCGGTTCTAGGCCCTTCAGTCCGGAACCGCGTGACTGCTACGGTCGCAGGTTCGAATCCTGCCTCGGGCATGGATGTGTGTGATGTCATTAGGTTAGTTAGGTTTAAGTACTTATAAGTTCTAGAGGACTGATGACCTCAGATGTTAAGTCCCATAGTGCTCAGAGCCATTTTTTTTTAACATAACGACATCACACAGCCGGCCATTGTGGCCTAGCAGTTGTAGACGCTTCAGTCTGGAACCGCGCGACTGCTACGGTCGCAGGTTCGAATCCTGCCTTGGGCATGGATGTGTGTGATGTCCTTAGGTTAATTAGGTTTACGTAGTTCTAAGTTCTAGTGGACTGATGACCTTAGATGTTAAGTCCCATACTACTCAGAGCCATTTGAACAATTTTTGACATCACACACATCTATGCCCGAGGCAGGATTCGAAGCTGCGACCGTGTCAGTCGCGCGGTTCCAGACTGAAGCGTCTACTACCGCTCGGCCACAGCGGCTGGCGACAGAAGATCAAAAATTTTTGTTGCTATAAATTCAAATCCTTTGTGAGCCATTGTCAGTTTTTAAACGACTAGCGAAGTACATTTTTTCCTCCACTGTTGCAGGTATGGATACCACTGTTCTCAAACTGTGATGTATTTAAACTTCCTGGCAGAGTAAAACTATGCGCCCGACCGAGATTCGAACTGTGATGTATTATTTATGATGAATTTAGTCGGTGAATATATGCATTGTGACGGTGTGCTTAAAGCACCTAACTGCTTGAAAAGGTCCTGTCATAACGACCACGGGTGAACATCCCATATTGACTTTAGCGCTCGTTTCTAAGTGGTGAGTTACCCCAGTAGTGTTACAGTCGTATTTAGTTGAGTTATAGGTTATTCAAAAGGGTATCTTTGCTTTTGCATTGACACGTAAGCGGCTATTTACGAATGTCTGTTTTCTGTGTTTGTGTTTCCGTGCATTCTACTACATCTACTATTCTTTAATTGTGTTTCTTTTGTCAAGTTCTCTCGAAAACTTTAATATACCTTTTCTTCTTTCCTCTAAAAGCGCTGGGCAGTTACCGCTCCACACTGGGTGGTGATATGAGCAATTTCCGAAGATGTATGGCCATGCCGGGAACCGTATGACTGCGCCTCTACTTCCCACAGGCTACGCTGCTGTTGCACTCTGCAGCGCTGTGACCAAAACTCCGGCATTGGTAAAACCGCATCGGAGCCGCTGCATAAAGTCTTATCTTCAGCTGAATAAATCCCGCTTTGATGTATTAGGGACGATGGTCGAATCGAATGTTAGAGCGGAAGAGCCAATCATCAAAAGCACGATGTTCATACTAGCATATTGTTTTCACTTAAGTTACGAATGGTTCAAATGGCTCTGAGCACTATGGGACTTAATATCTGAATTTATTAGTCCCCTAGAACTTAGAACTACTTAAACCTAATTAACCTAAGGACATCACACACATCCATGCCCGAGGCAGGATTCGAACCTGCGACCGTAGCGGTCACGCGGTTCCAAACTGAAGCGCCCAGAACTTAAGTTTCATCTTTCAGTTTCCAGGACGTTTCAATTCAGAGGTACCCGTGTCAGTGAGCCCTCTACAATTTCCGCGTCCTTCTTGAAGTTTCGATCATAATCGTCCCATTCAGAACTCTTGTAAGTCATTTCACTGTTCCAGGAACACTGTTGACGGAAATCCTAACATGACTCATTTACATTTCATACTTTCTGACACTTGCACTCTAACACCGAAACCAGTCTTTAATTCCCCCTGTGCTTTCCCCGGAATACTTATCTGTCGAGCTCCCTTTACTGTAGAGGTGCTGGTACTTAGGGCTTACAGTAACTCTTGAGAGAGATTTTCTTTGGGTTTGAATAACTCCATAAATATATAAATAGATAATTGTAAATAGGTAAACTGAAGTTCAGCAATCCCAGGTATTCACTGAAACGAAACATCAACAGTGTTGGTAAACCTGATAAAATTGAAGTACATAGGATGCCCGAAGTGATACGTGTTGATATCTACTTCATCTTAGCTGCCACAGACTCTGTGAGCACGTACTTCATTTTTATCAGGCTTACCAACACTGTTGATGTTTCGTTTCAGTGAATACCTGGTATTGTTGCACTTCAGTTCACCTATTTCCACTTATGTATTATATACAGACAGTCCCTGAAAAAAAGAGTATAAGCAGAAAACTAAATGAAATTTATCGGATTCAGAGGTTATGTCATGTCACTGCAGTGAATATAAAATCAAGTCGAATTTACATTTCCTATTTATTTCATTTATAAGTAACTAGCATTTCTGTATTCCTTTATTTCCATGAGCATTTTTGTACTCTCTTCTTTCATCCATAAACTAAAGTTTTTCTTCTATTACCCATGGTTTCTTCGCGGTTAACTTCTTCGTATCCATGATTTGCTTTCCATCTTCTGTGACTGCCCCGTATAGAGACGTTAATTCCTCTTCAACTGAACATAATGAACTATCAACTATCCCAAAATCTATAGCGTCAAGGAACTTCATTCACATCTTTTCATTCCTTAGTACTTCCATATCCCACTTCTTTATGTACTGATTCTTCCTATCCAGTCTCTTAAACTTCAGGCTGCTCTTTATCACTTCTAAAATGCTCCTAGATACGCCATACAATCCAGTATCTGATTTCGGTATCTCTGCCTAACCATGATGTAATCTAATTGAAGACTTTCCGTACCTCCCGGCCTCTTCGAAGTATATCTCCGCCCCTTGTGTGATTTCTGAACAGAATATTCGCTATTACTAGCCGTAATTTATGGCAGAACTCAATTTGTCTTTCTCCTCTCTCACTCCTACCATCAAACCCTTCTTCTCCCGTAAACCCTTATTACATTTCTTCCTCTACAACAGCATTCCAGTCTCCCATGGCTATCAGGTTTTCTTCTCCCTTTACGCACTAAATTACCCGTTCAGCATCCTCACATAATTTTTCTGTTTTTTCATCTTCTGCTTTCGGGAGGACGACGGTTCAATCCCGAGTCCGGCCATCTTGATTTAGGTTTCCCGTGATTTCCCTAAATCGCTTCAGGCAAATGCCGGGATGGTTCCTTAGAAAGGGCACGGCCGATTTCCTTCCCCATCCTTCCCTAATCCGAGCTTGTGCTCCGTCTCGAATGACCTCGTTGTCGACGTGACGTTAAACAGTAATCTCCTCCTCCTCATCTTCTGCTTGCGACGTCGTCATATATACCGGAACTATCATTGTCGGTGTTTGTTTGCTGTCGATTCTCATGAGAACAACTCTATGCCTAAACTGTCCACAGTAACACCTTCTCTGTCCTATTTCCGAGTCATAATGAATCCTATTCGCGTTCTTCCTTTTGCTGCTGCCGTTGATATTATCCCATACTCATCTGACCAGAAATCCTTGCCGTCTGCTCACTTACCCCCACTACATGCAGCCTGAGCCTTAGTGTTTCCCTTTTAAGGTTTTCTAGCTTTCCTGCCACGTTCAGACTTCTGACGTTCCACAGCCGAATTCGTAGATCCTTTCGTTAGTCATTCTTTCTCTCATGGTCACACCCCATTTGGCAGTCCCCTCCTGGAGATCTGAAAGGGGGTCTAGTCTGGAATCTTTTGTCAATGGAGAGATCAAAATGAAACTTTTTTTCAATTGCATGTCACATATCTTGTGCATACACATTACGTATCTATAATGCAGCGGTTCAAATTGTCTTCAGCATCCTCATGCCGCTGATCATTGCCGATTCTTCCGCCTCCAAGACCAGTTTCCCACCCGAAGGGCAAGGGAGTGCCCTGAAATTCTATCCATTCCTCCAGCCTCTTTGACAATGCCGTTGGCAGAAAGAGGGTGACTTCCTATGTCGGAAGCCTTCGGCCGCTTTGTTGAAATGGGGGTCGAGGGTGTTTTGATTACTGATCTAAGACGCTTTCCGTGGACTACGGGTGTGTGCGGTATCCGATTGACATTCGACCATGTCTTCTGGGTGCTTCACATCTTTTTGTCAGGCAATGAAAACATGAAGAATTGGTAATCTTTTACTTTTTACTCAATCACTCTGCAACATTCGCTGGACAACACTCGACAGGTTGCAAGCTCAAGAGGTTCTACGAATCAGCTTCAAGAAAGTACTATCATGGAATCATTGTTGATATCAAGTACTTTGCTTTATATTCTTCCAGCTATTTTTCGCCTGCAAAGTAGTACCCAGAAAGGGCAAGACGCTAGCATTTATCCAGGGCCAGTACGGACACATACCTTACATAAGATAATGGGGTATCACGTTAGACCTCCGGTGTCGTGTTAGAGTGTTGTGCTCCATGTTTTCATCTGGACCAATGAGGATCATGCACTGTGAGACTTTGGTGGGTGGAATCACTCTACAGCTTGTAACGTAGCAAATTATTACGAGGTTTCATCTTGCATTGAAAGCGTAGCTTGCCGTGGAGCCAGCAGGATGACAGATTTTCGTTCTCACGTTGGCACAGCTGACACTGGCTACTGGGCCGAGAGCACTGTTTACTTGATCAGCGGTGGGTGCAATACGTCACACATACTCCCTATGAATCTGAAGAAGTACTATTAAATATAATCGATCTTTTTCGTGCTTAGTATACGAAATCCTATGGATAACACAATCATACTAGTAAATTTTCAAATCAATAACTTCCATACTTTCGGAGATATAAATTTTTGCCTAACCGTGCTGGTATTGTGAAACTTGAGTTAGGGACTGTAATGTGTTCATCTACAGTATCAACTGAAACTACAGCCAAGAGGATAGGTTCACACAATCTAATTTACTGGAATTTTCTTTAGTTTCATTACCACAGATTCCTGACGCAGTCTTACTTAGGAAACTTATTGGTTCATCATGTTTTGTTTGTGAGAACGTTTTGGAGAGACTAAGAGATTGAAAGGAGGACATACGTAAAGTGAGAGTGTGATATTGTATTAAGGTGGGTAGGACATCAAACGGGCCGACTTGGAGCAGGAGAGGCACCACAGGGTATTTCAATTTCCACTCTCTATACTTTTACAAATAAATTCATAAAACTTTCTCAGCATGACCAGGAAGGATTCACACTCTTAGCAGTGAAAGTTGTAAAACATAACGAAATAATTTTTTTACATGTGAAATTTCATCATTTTTTTCACTTACTAATGGCAGCATTTGTTGCTATAGGTACACTTTTCTTCATAAATAAGAGAGATTCTTTCGTCAACGCTGCTTTGTCGGCTAAACCAATATCTACCCTCGCAGAGTGAGGGGCTGGCAACCTGAAACCTATGCAAGTAGGTGGTAAGAGAGCAACCCGCCACGCCGCAACCCGAGCAGTATAAGGAGAGGCTGTGTCTATTTACGTCTATAGCAAATTACGTTAAGTCACGTCACTAGAGTTCCAGTCTGTGGCTATTTGTTGGCACCAGTTCAATATTACGTTCAAAAATGTGTGTGAAATCTTATGGGACTTAGCTGCTAAGGTCATCAGTCCCTAAGTTTACACACTACTTAACCTAAATTATCCTAAGGACAAACACACACACCCATGCCCGAGGTAGGACTGGAACCTCCGCCGGGACCAGCCGCACAGTCCATGACAATATTACATGATACGACGCACCAGCAGAGACAACACACAAGCATATTTGTGCGCACTCTCATTTTTTACGCATATTTCCATATTTTTTACCAATTTTAGGTATTTTTCATGATTTTCACCTCTCTCTTCTACTGCGACAACTCCAGCGAAAAATCACGTCACCTTCTGGAGGGTAGATCACCCCTCACACTGCGACGTGTGTGTGTGTGTGTGTGTGTGTGTGTGTGTGTGTGTGTGTGTGTGACCGCGAATGCCGGTGATCGAGAGCAAGTTGGCCAACAATTGTTGAGAAAGTAATGATTCGTACTTAACATTACCGCTATGTCAGTACTGGCCGAGTGATCTCGCGCTCGCGGTAATAACGGAAAATAGATCCCAACCCGTAGGTGGCAATATTAAAGACCAGTGCAAATGCACGCCGTTCTCCCCACTGTATTTGCCGGACAATGCCGATACCAATGGAACTCTGCAACGTACGGGAATTTATTGCAAAATTATCGATATATTAAAAAATATCTATTGGTAGTCTTAGTCGACCATGAGTTGCTATCTGACTTAAAATTGGCTCTGTTTCAACGCGCGGTTATGCCTCCAGTATCATTTGCATCGAAATTACCATTACACTCTAATTATTAAACAAAAATATGGTGATTGCTAGCTGCGAAATCAATAATGCGGTGATTAGCATATGATACCAAATTAAGATTTATTCAGAAAACAGGGTGAGCAATATTTCTAGCCTAACATGACAACCTAACTAGCCTATCATTGGCACAATGCATCCTCTTTTCCTAACTACTTAAGTCAACGCTGAACCCGCAAGAGACTCTATTGAAGTTCTGCCTGAACGGACACAGAGAGCTCCAGTTAAAGAGCTAGTGCAATACGAACTCATTTAGAATTACAGTGCCCTATTTTAGGTGATGATTGCTAATACCACCGTAATCCTCCGTGATGATTACGACGGTCGGCCCTGCCAACATCGTGATCCCGTCTTTCCCGTGGGCGAGCATGGCTTTAATCTCCAACGTGGACGTGGTTTGCGTCCGTAAACTACTGTACGCAAGTGTTCAACTGCGGAGTCAGTCAATAGTCAATACTCAAGCTACTTGCACATATGCTAAGAGTAGTTGGTCGACTCAAGTGCGCGGCAGCAAAGGTACACTTCAGATTGCATATAAACACTACAAGTTAGTATGTTGTGGATTAGCAAGACAGCCAATCCACTATGAGGAAGCCGAAAGGCACGCGTTTAAGCTCATGCAGGCTGGCGTGAGGTCTGGAACAGGTCAAGGAATTGAGACTAGCAAAAATAGTACGTATCTGTTGGAATACTTAACTTTAATCCGTAAATGGTGAACATCGCTCTTGACGGTACATGTTTTACAGCATCAATAGTAACTGGTAATGGCGCCTTGCTAGGTCGTAGCAAATGACGTAGCTGAAGGCTATGCTAACTATCGTCTCGGCAAATGAGAGCGTAATTTGTCAGTGAACCATCGCTAGCAAAGTCGGCTGTACAACTGGGTCGAGTGCTAGGAAGTCTATCTAGACCTGCCGTGTGGCGGCGTTCGGTCTGCAATCACTGATAGTGGCGACACGCGGGTCCGACGTATACTAACGGACCGCGGCCGATTTGAAGGCTACCAACTAACAAGTGTGGTGTCTGGCGGTGACACCACATACTACAAATCTGTTTCTCTCTTCAGAGGAACAGATAATGCTACGTATGTGGAGTCGTATGCGCTACACTATTCAGACTTGGAGAGTAACCACTGGACTCAGTGCCGGTAACTTCTCCAACCTGCTTGCCTCCACGCTCTCCAAGCAGGGCAGCCAGACACCGCGGCTGCTCTCCTCCACAGCCGACCCCTGAGTCCTCCTTCAGAGTTTTTGCAAATCTGGCCGTTCTTCGCCGCATGGATCCGTGCGCGTTGGTAGCCAATCACGACACAGACTTACATGTATCCGTGCGCGTTTGTACTCAACCACGACACAGAATTCTCCCGCGGTTACTGTTGCCGCCAAACTTTTAAAACGTATCTCTACGCGCTCTGCGCCAATCCCGTCACAGTCTTGCGCAAATTTTCCACGGTGGCGCGAAATCGTCTTTCTTTCTTTCGCATATAGCTCCTTCACGCTTCTTGCTGTGATAGCCCAGCCTCTCCGAACGTCTTTGGTGGTCTAAAGTGCCAGCCGACAAAGGGGTCCGGCCGCGGCCATCCCGTTAGTTTGACGTGAAATAAACACCTTCCTTAGGGGTTCCGGCCGTGTTCAAGCCTCTGAGCCCATCTCGTTAGTCTGACACGACACACACAACTTCCTTTTCTGTGTCCATTCTCTCCTACCGGTGGGCCAATTATCAATTATTATTCGGTGTATTAGTACTGATTTATCATCATGTAAGGTGCAAAATCTGCTACCTTGCAACTCCTCGTATGACCGTGTCACCGGGACGCAGACGGGAGAGATTCACGGGTCGGTCTAACACTACGCCAGAGCATCCGCCGAGACGGGGTAGAGAAATTTGTACAATGCATGTGTAACGACCACCAATCTAGTACCTGACGCTCAATCGTCCAGGGAGAGGGCATCGCGTCAGAAAAAAATCGCACAGAAACTCCCCTCCCCACCACCCTATCCCTCTGGCCCAGTCACAAACGTACACCCCTCATCCTCCCAGCCAACAGTTATGCTTCTAAAACTGGTTTTGTTGACTCCATTTTCAGCTATACGGGCTCCCAGTTGGAATAAACCCTACAAGTATAAGCGACATTGCTCTAAGTCTCGTACATATTAACCACGGGGAAATCATAGAATGGTACGTAATATCCACTGATCCATAGAATACGGAAGACATACGTGGACAGCCAGCGCGCAGCAGTACTAGTCACGAAAACTTATTTGCGCATTAATAATGAGTACCCCTCAAACGTGAGAAGGACTGGTGCAACAGATATTTCCTGTAGCACGGGTGACAAATCCATGGTATATAGGGTTAAAAACTTAGCGACAAAATACAATCTAACGACCACGTGGTATGCTATATCTGCCGGACACATAACTATCGCAATATTACACCGTGGCATCACTATAACACTCATAAATAGATACGTAAATAATCATATGCGACATTGCTAAAGGCAAATGAGACTGAGAAATGGTCACAGCACAGAAGAAAATTGTTGTGGACTGACAAGACAGCCAGTCCACAGTGACGGGTAACCGAAAGGCACGCGTTTACACACGCCGGCTGGCGTTATGTCTGAAACAGGATACGTAATGAATGCTATAAAGAAAAGTACGTAGCTGCTGGAATACTTAACTTTAATCCATCATTTGTATACAGCGTTCTTGATGATACAAGTGAGACTCTCTCTAGAAATGGTTAATGGCGCCTTGCTAGGTCGTAGCCATGGACTTAGCTGAAGGCTATTCTATCTCTCGGCAACTGAGAGAAAGGCTTCGTCAGTGTAGTCGCTAGCAAAGTCGTCCGTACAACTGGGGCGAGTGCTAGTAAGTCTCTCAAGACCTGCCGTGTGGTGGCGCTCGGTCTGCAATTACTGACAGTGGCGACACGCGGGTCCGACATGTACTAATGGACCGCGGCCGATTTAAAGCTACAACCTAGCAAGTGTGGAGTCTGGCGGTGACACCACAAAAATAAACTCTTCCTGCATATAAAGTCATAGACTCGTAAAGTTCACAGTACGACAAAATGCGACTTTTCGAGACCGAGCACCATATCCCGATAAACCTATTTTCCAAAGACTAATTATCAACGCGATTCAAAAATGCGAACAACACACGCGTAATAACCGCTGCCTAAGCGAGCTGCACATACGTGTCAACACATGTTAACAGTGGAATCAGGACGATACGAATGACGATCTCTTGCTCATGTGCGCTAGCGCTTCACATCTGAGAAGGACGAGGGCTGACATCGCCACTGTGAGCTGGCTGACAATCCCGGTAGCAGTGTGTGCGACAACCAACAACGCTCTCGCTCGCCAGCAGCGAGGCCCACAAACACGATGTGTAAACATCAGCTAATGGCCAGCGCAGGAAGCGACCTACACAAAGCTGATACTGTACGTAAAGGGGAATCACCGATCTGTGTGGCTCGCTAGGAGTAACGGTCTAGAATTCTTTTTCGACGGCTTTCGTCTGATAACTAGCACCGCCTCGGTCGCATTCCGGCGGTTGAAACAGTAGCCGAGCATCGCCCACGAGCTTCTGCCAGTTTCCGGAGACCTGCCTGATAAAACTACCAGTGTACTGCCTGTCGACCGTGAAGCAGACAACAGAGACTGTCAGGGTAAAAATGGCCTTATATTAATTTATATTACACGTCTGTGAGCCGCCGCACGCAGCCTCATGAACATAAAGCGCATTATTTAATAGCAAAAACAACCGATACGTGTACTGGTTACATCACTTGGTGTAAGACGGTAATATTCTACCACTAATCCAGCTCTCACATATCTTTAGAGCTCCCACAATAAACCGTCTTGCCTACGACAATTTGTTCTACATCTACAAGGGTACTCTGCAAATCACACTTAAGTGCCCGGCAGAGTATTCATCGAAACACCTTCACAATAATTCTCCATTATTCCAAACTCCAACAGCACGTGTAGAAAACGAACCCTTCATGTTTTTGTGTGCGAGCTTTGATTTCCCTTATTTTATTATGATGATCGTTTCTCACGATGCAGGTCGGCGTCAACGAAATATTTTCGCTATCGAAGGAGAAAGCTAGTGATTGAAATTTCGTTAGAAGATTCCGCCGATACGAAAAACGCCTTTGTTTTAATGGTGTCCATCGCAAATCCTTTATCATGTCCGTGACACTCTCTCCCCTACTTTGTAATAATACAAATCGTGCTGCTCTTCTTTGAACTTTCTTAATGTACTCCGTTTGTCCTGTCTGGTAAAGATCCCAGAACGCTCAGCAGTGCTCAAAAAGAGGACGTAGAAGCGTAGTGCAGGCAGTCTCTTTAGTAGATCTGTTACATTTTCTAGGAGTAAATCGAGCAAACGTATAGTTGTGACGACCACGGCGGACAGAGCCATCACACCGTCGCAATCTGTTCCACCGCACTACCGTGGCGCGGGGTGCGGACGGCGGGGTGAGCGAGCCGCGGGCGGAGGGTATTTAAATCTGCCGCCGCCGCGACCGAACCCAGTTCCCCCTGGGCAGACATAGCGTACGGATCTCCGTGCCGGCACGTTCACATGAGCTCAGTCCGTCAGTTCACCTGATGATGGCGACATGTTTGATCGCCGAAATATTGTGCCCGTTGGACACTGTAGACCGGCAGTACACCCGTGGATATTTTGATTATCAAATACGTCGGGAGAAACTCAAGAATCACATACATTACATTGTTTATAAACCATTATAGGCCTTGATTGTCTTTTCATTAAGTAGAGTATCAACATATTACTTTTTACCATTACCAAATGATCCATCACATCTAGATTCTTCAACACCATGCACATATCTAGCTAAAAACGTAACTCTTATGTACTCGAATTTTAGGGGTCCTAACCATAAAATATATTATGATCCAGACCATATTATCTAGTGTTATTCAGACCCAGTAGGCAACTTCCAGAATGATCTTAGAGAAACATACACGTAAACTTTAATAGATAGTGGTATAGTTCTGTTAGGCAAATCCAATGTCTCCTCCACGTGTTCTATACCACAACCAACCAGACCCTCTTGGGCAGATGCGCAGTTGTTCTTTGCATTCTGAGATTTACTCTCACTAGAATTTTCCATGCTAATCTGATTATGACGAATAGATAGATACCCAGATTCGCAACCCTCCAAGATACAGATGATAGTACTGCTTCAGTACCCTATTTGGTATTATGTATAACCCTTTGTCGGACCAGTTTGATGGGATGGACATGCTTCCATCAAGTCGTATCTACATTACTTATCTGGATGACTGTGGGTTGATCTAGCGTCAGTCACTCTTAAGAAATTTATAAGTCTGTCACTTCGCTATTATTGCGCAGGTCAGCCCCTGGTACGCAGGAGTACAGGTGACACTTTACACGTCTACCATATCTACCTTGACTCCTGGGAATATTGTGTTTTAGATCTCACATCGACCTGCCTTATTATTTGTCACTTCTCTCATTCACGTGTCATCTTTTGTATACGTATGGTTAACACAGGATGACGATTATTTCTTCCAATAACAGAAAGCAACATGTAGCTAAAGAGGGAAGCACTTGTGGGTGTACAGCTTTGCTACTCTTTCCACCATCTAATATGCGTCTGCTCGACATATTATCGCCTTCAGACATTTACACAACTGCCAGTTAGGTCTCTCTTTAGCATTACCAGAATTAGCCTCTCTAGAGTTTTTGCCCATGTTCATAAGACACCAGAAAAACTCTCTGGGAAAGGTGATGCTTCTGACGGTTTTAGAAACCGTAAATAACAACAGGGTGTCCCAGTCTTCTTTGAGTAACGTGTGCCATATCACAAGGTGTAACACGTCTGATGAATGGACGATCGTCCCATCCTTTCCCTACTGATAGAGGGAAAAAAATATATTTCTACAGCATACTAATTTACTTAAGAGAAATATCCAGCAGTGTCTGGAAAAAAAAGAAATTTTATTTATAAGCAATAATTCTTCAAATATTTTTACAACCAGAGGACTATGACGGGAGGAGCTTGCAGACAGACGAAGTTCTAGTCAACACTGGATGATTTAACAGTAATGTACATCACCTACAACACCCAGTAGCGGCGAGTTACGGATTGGTGAGTGGCGCACTGTTGTGGCATCACATATGATTCATTTATGACAGCAGTGGTCAATATTGTTCTTACCCACCCACCCACACGCGCGCGCACTCACTCACACACACACACACACACACACACACACACACACACACACATACACACAGGAGCGCGCGCGCTCGAGCGCGGGGGGGGGGGGGGGGGGATTGTTGTTGGAGGTAATATGTTGAACTTATTCTGCTGTAAACACACATAGCATAGCTGCGGTACGTCTGTTTATAGATGAGATAATCCGTTGAGACGTGCTGTAATGAGTACATATGGAACTAATGATGACGCCACATATACCGACTACACGACATATTCTGCAAGAAAGGGGGCTGCCAGAAAGACAGTAATGAGATTGTTGATAAATATAAGACAGGCGATGGAAAGTGGATCACCTCCTGTTGTAAATAAATTTATATGTCAAATCACAACCCCTGGCGTGAACGACGTTATCGGTTTTATAAAGTGTCCAGATATATGAGTATGAGTAGCTCTTATGTACTCCTCGGCTTAAGAAAATTGTCTTACCAGGCTGGAGGCTACATAACTACAGAATGGATCGAGCGTTTCATCCAGTGCAAGACTCTTTAAGGTATAGTGAGCAATAATGAACAGTACTTATAATGTAGCCGAGCGGTTCTAGGCGCTTCAGTCTGGAAACGCGCGACCGCTACGGTCGCAGGTTCGAATCCTGCCTCGGGCATGGATGTGTGTGATGTCCTTAGGTTAGTTAGGTTTAAGTAGTTCTAAGTTCTAGGGGACTGATGACCTCAGATGTTCCATAGTGCTCAGTGCCATTTGAACCATTTGAACTTATAATGTAGTTTATTCTATGCGAATTACATCCATGTGGCGTCAGTTAACGGACAACTTGCGGAACTGCATTTGTTTGTCTACTGGAGGCAGTAAGAACAGTCCAGAATGATTTAAACCGACATGCGATTCAAGACCAAGAAAAACTTATCAACTATGTGTTGCCTGTGTACAGTTTAATTAACTACTACATGGAGATTATTAACACTGTCTCCAACAAAGACGACGTGAGTATTAGTCAGAAGTGAAGCGTGAGTATAACAAATATATTTCTCTCAATCCAAGACATTGTTCTCCATATTACCGACAGAAAAGGATATGGCCCAGTTACGACTGGCCCCCCCAGACAATACTGACCACAACGGCAGGTCTGTGTGGTAGCCCACAACAGCTGTCGTAACTGAAACATCAGGGATGGGATGCCGTAACCGTACACCGCACAACAGTCCATACCTAACCGCTACTGGGTGATGTGGGCCAGGTACATCACTGTTGAATCTCTAGGACTGACGACGGCTCGATGTTCCATCCTGCAACCTCCTCTTGTCGTAGTCCATCGCATGTCAACCAGATTTCGGTTTATCCAAGCGCAACTAAGCATTTCTCGTAAATAAATTACTATGCTGTAGAAATGTATTTTTTCCCTCTCAGTGGGGATGAGTTGGGATGATCAGTCTTTCATCAGGCATGTTACAGCTAAGGTCTGGTGCAAGCTATTGACTCGAGACTGCAAGACCTGCTTGTTATATACGGTTTCTAAGAACATCAAGATCGTCAACTTCCCCAGCTATTTTTACAGGTTGAAAGGGTACAGTACCGCCCGACATTGAAAATAGGTACAACATTCTTCGTTATTCTTGTCAGTACAACATATTTTTTGTAAAAATAACTCAATTTCAATTAATACAGCGAAGCCGGATACCAGGGTGGGAAAGAATGACAATTTATTTATTTAATTGATCACATGTGCACTCCCACAAAATAAACCCCTACATCCAGTTTGGTGAGATCTGTGAAATGAATGGTCGGCCGATGTGACTGTGCAGTTCTAGGCGCTTCAGTCTGGAACTGCGTGACCGCCACGGTCGCGGGTTCTAATCCTGCCTCGGGCATGGATGTGTGTGATGTCCTTAGGTTAGTTAGGTTTAAGTAGTTCTAAGTTCTAGGGGAATGATGACCACAGATGTTAAGTCCCATAGTGCGCAGAGCCATTTGAACCATTTGTGAAATGAATGAATGTATGGTCGCCTGCTAACCGCAGATAGTGAATGTGAATATGTGATCATCTTTGAGACGATCCTTTGGCCACCTTTGGTGGAACCAAAGAGATGAAATTTACCGGAGCTCTGAGCGCCTGAATTGTGGCTGACCAATACGGCAGCAAGGTGCTTCCCCTCTTCGGCAGAGGTGCGAGAGGACCTGAAGAACGGCCATGTTTCAGCACTCTGCCGCTGGATCTTGTGCTGTTATGACTTGTTTTAGTTGTGCTCCATAATGACGAAAGAGTGGAGACATGGTATGCATGTGGAATATTTAAGAGTAGTTTGAAATAATAATTTCTCTATTTCAGGAACTTTTGTGGGGAGAATTAAATCTCAGGCAGGTAATATTAATGGGATCGTAGTAATCTTCAGAAGTGACCAACGGTCACAATGAAACCATGAGTAGCAATAAGTTGAAATACTTCCAAGTGCTTAAGTTAAGCTGAATTACTAGCGTGTGTACTATAAGTTGGAAATATTTAAGAAATGGCGTGTATAGGACTTGAAATTAGAGACGAGTACTTCCACGTGGTGAGTACTGTGTGAGTCTCAATCTGTGTATGAGACAAAAGATAAAGAGAAGTACTTGTCCATGGTATCAGTTGAGGACTCGCATGTGTGATGAATATGTTGTTAATATTACTTTGCGTGTTATGTTTCCGTGTGATGCTTGATTCAAACTATAATACTCTGAGAGAGAAGCAAGGTGAGTCAGCCGTCTATCCAGCAACGCCACATGGCTTGCATTGCACAGGAAGACGTGCATATAACGTCCAGAGTTCGTAGTAGGAAAGAAAAGTTACGAAGTGGGGCAGTGTCGTGTGAAACTGGGATGAATTTTAATTGAAGTGGGAAAGCTGAAAGTGATGTGATTATAACGTTGTGACTATTCCTTGTTTTGTAGTGTATGTTGCCAGTGTGATGTATTTCATGAAATTTAAGTATGTGTGGTTTGCATGGGAGAGTAGCAAGGTAGTTTCAGAGGTAGTGGGTTATGCATGTTCCTTTTGTACCGCTCGGTCTTGAGGAAAGTTTCGTGATGATGGTTGTGAGAGTCGAAGTGTGAGATATAGCAAAAGATCCACCATCCTATCCAGAAAGTGCACTGTAGCGTTAGAGAATTACGAGACCATAAGATAGAGAATCACCAACGTAAAGCCATGCCCTCTGGGCGGAATTTCTCATGTGTTATTGTTGTAGGTTATAGAAGTTGTGTGTTTAGGTTATAGAATTTATCGGAGTAAATAAGATAGTGAAAAGAAAAAGATTGGCGGCCTTTTCCTTCGAACTGTATGTTGCCATGATATCCAGAATTTATCATGTGTGCACCACTCATATTCAGTGCGATGACCACGTGTTGATCAAAGCCGTTAAATAAGAAAGAAAATGTGGTATTGCCAGTGCGTAGTGAACAGTCAGTGTTGTGTAAATTACTGATAGCCAGATGTGCGTTTCCGTTGCGTAATATCCAAGCAGGAGGATAACTTTTAACGTAATTGTGAGTACTAGAGTTCATGTCACTTGATAAATAAAAAATGAATCCACTCGCTTGGCAGACCACTCATCTTGCAGGCCTGACTGCTTGATGCCACAGTATGAGCAAGGCATGTGGGTGCCTCTCAAGGTTTCTTAAGAATCATCAGCAATGGCGGGCGAAGCCTTCGGGGGCAAGAAGCAGTGATTCTGCCAATGGCCTTATCAAAGACGCAGAGGAGCGGACAGAGGTTCAGGGTACTCTCTTGACCTTGGAATGATCACTGGCGTGAAAATGCAGAAGACAGTGGAAACCACTCAATTAAAGACATGAACTGTGTATCGATAGGCGTGTAATTAAAAAGTGTGTCATGATGATCTCTCCAGCGGCAACAGATTGCGGAATTGATCCCCATTCGGAACTCTAGAAGGGGACTGAAAAGGGGGATGTGACTATGACAAAAAGTATGAATAATAAATCAAAGGGTAATGTTGTACGAGTCGGGGCGTGCAATATCAGAACTTTGAACGTGGAAGGGAAGCTAGAAAATCTGAAAAGGGAAATGCTAAGATTCACTCTAGATACTGTGGCGGTCTGTGACGTGAAACGCAAAGAAGAAAAGGGATTTCTGGTCAGATGAGTATAGGTTAATATCAACAACAGCAGAAAATGGTATAAAGGAAGTAGGAATAGTTATGAGTAGGACAGTAGGGCAGAGAGTGAGATACTATGAACAGTTCAGTGATAGGGCTGTTCACATCAGAATTGACTGCAAACCAACACTGACAATGATAGTTCAGGTGTATGTGCCGACACCGCAAGCCAAAGATCAAGAGAGAGAGAAAAATCATATGAAGATATTGAGGAGATGAAGATCTAATAGTCATGGAGGATTGGAATGCCGTTGTAGGGAAAGGAGAAAAACAAAACATACTGAATTGTAGGGCGTACCCAGGAGCAGGTACGGACTCAAATCACAATTTAGTAGTGATGAAAAATAGGCTGTAGTTTAAGAGATTAGTGACAAAAAATCAGTGCGCAGTGAAGTGGGATACTCAGAAATGTGGACATACGCCTGAAGTTCGCTGTGGCTGTAGATACTGCGGTAAGGAACAGCTGAGTAGGAAGTTCAGTTGAAGAGGAATGGACACTTCTAGAAAGGACAGTGACAGAAGCTGAAAAGAAAAAATAGGTACAAAGAATGCTATTGCGAAGAAACCATGGGTAACACTAGAAATACTTCAGTCGATCCATGAAAGAAGGAAGTACAAAAATGTACAGGGAAAGTCAGGGATACAGAAGAATTCAAGTCACTTAGAAATGAAATAAACAGGAAATGCAGGGAAGCTAAGAGGGAGTTGCTACTTGACAAATGTAAAGAAATAGAAAGTGAAATGATTGTCGGAAAGGCTGACTCAGCATATATAAAAGGCAATGAACCTTTGGTGAAATTAAAAGCGAGGGTGGTAGCATTAAGAGCGCAGTAGGAATTCTACTTTTAAATGCAGAGAGGAGAGAGAGAGAGGAGAGAGAGCAGACAGGTGGAAGGAATACACTGGAATCTCTATGAGCGGGAATATAATTACGTGACAGGAGAAAAAATATGAATGGATGTAAAAGAGATATGGGATCAAGTTTTAGAGTCAGAATGTGCGTCAGCCCGACTAATGTCACCAAGCGGCGCCAAATATTTTGTTTCCCCGTCACCTTGATTTCCAGGTAAACTCAATTTCTATTTAATCAATTTCGTTTCTGTAAAAGTAAAGAACAAGTCAAAGAACTTGTAAAGTTTAATTTCCTTGTTTCATTTGTCTGTACTGTGTACCAAATAATATGATTATTACACAGGTCGTTTTGTTTAATTTTCTTGTTAGTGAAGGTCATTGTAGGATGATTTTCAACAGGATGTTCGCTATGTTTTTGTAAGACATCAGTGGCACGATTGTTAATTCGATTGTTAATTAGTTTCTATATGTGTGTACAGGTGGCGAGACATCTGGTTTGGCGAGTGGAGGACCTATGTGTCTAGGCAGTGACAGCCGGCTTTCAGAGTCAGCTGGGCTCCGCCGGACCCAGAGCAGTCAGAAGTCTGACTGGCGCTTGCCTTCACGAGGGACATTGTTCTCATGTCAACACAAAGAGAGCGAGCCGGATCGGCGCTGGGGTGAAGGGACACGTGTCAAGGAATCCTGTCGGCACGACATTCAAGCAGCTGCCGTTCAGTACTCCAGGCGTCTCCACAACAAGTACAGGTTCCACCATCAATAAATCAACTGAGGTTGTACATATGGCCATAAAGTAACCTTTTTCTCCCAGTGTGGAAAACACATTCCGTGTTACTCATCGCGCACTACGGCGAACCACGTAACGGGGTTAGGCTGTTTGTTCCAGGAAGAGAACTCGTTTTTGAAGTACGGCTTGCCAAAAGAGGAACCAGTAACTCATCCCAAATTGTTATTTCCTAGCGAGATCTGACATTAAACTCTGTTCATCATATGAATGAACCTGATGTAAACACTAAGTCATGTATTATTCCTCGTTTGCTTGAATCTCATTAGATTTCATTTCACATTTAGCGGAAGCCAACTAGTGTCGAGTGCAGTCAAGTACGTTCTATGCTGTGTCACACGCACATGGACTGCGCAATAATGAAGGACAACAGCTTCACCGGCGCATCAAATTTGGACACCACTGGCCAGCCAGCGGTCTAACTAACCTGCAATGATGTGAGCAGCTGCAGTTCAGACGTAAAAAGAGACGAGCAAAGAAACAATATCGCTTCGAATGTCACTTAATTTTTAAAGAGAATGAAATAATATTCTGAGAAACTCCAGCAATGCTGCGTGCTTCTTATGTGACCAGAGGGAAAGCATGAAATGCACTCGTTCTCACAAACAAGAGTGATGAAAATTTCTAACCTAAATATAGGGTAATTTTTCTGAGCGAGTTGTGTGTAATGCAAAAGCATACTGTAGGGATTTCACCGTACTGTTGAATACTAATGCCACCAAAGTTATTAATTACAGTCAGTCGTCTCGTAAACTCTTAGCTCCTTCCTTATCCGAATCCGAGAAATACATTTCAGTTCTGGAAGTGTCACCTGCTACGTTGATAGCGAGTCTATCAACAACAGAATCTACGAAGCCAACCAGGCGCCGCATTTTCTGTTCTATGAAGAGCCGTTCTGTATCTCCAGACAGTTCAAGATTCGACTGTACAAAACCCTGATTCAGCCTGTTGTTCTATATGGCTGTGAGACATCGAGTATCCGGAAACAGGACTTCCATAAGCTCCTTGTTTTTGAGAGAAAAGTGCTTCGGAAGATATTCGGTCCGGTTCTGGATGCAGATACAGGGGAATGGAGGATCAGATACAACCAACAGCTTGAGGAATTATACCAGCAGCCCAACATAGCAGGAACTGTCAAAGCCAAACGAATGCAGTGGGCCGGCCATGTGGCCCGGATGGAGGATCACACATGACCTCGGAAGCTCCTGGATTTCACACCTACAGGAAAGAGACCGCCAGGGAGACCCAAGAAGCGTTGGAGGGATGGACTCCATGAAGATTTAAACCAAGTGTCAATAGATGTGGACGAATGGCGGATAGCAGCAATGGACAGAATGCATTGGAGGAGGAAACTTGCAGATGCGTGCGGTCCACTGGGCCTGATCACGTAGTAGTAGTAGTAGTAGCAGTAGTAGTAGTTCTATATCCCGCCAGCGTTCGGCAGTGACGTGTGAAAAAGCTGGCGGCTTAACAGTCTTATTACTTCTCGGGGCAAATCCAGCAGGTTGGCTCCAGATCAGTTCTGTGCGGTTCATATTGTAATGGTGCAGTAGCAAATGTAAAAATGCAGCATTTGTATGATGTGCTCGATGCTGTGAAAATGATTGTTTTTCATGTTTCTACGATACTTTGCCGGCCGGTGTGGCCGAGCGGTTCTAGGCGCTTCAGTCTGGAACCGCGCATCCGCTACGGTCGCAGGTTCGAATCCTGCCTCGGGCATGGATGTGTGTAATGTCCTTAGGTTAGTTAGGTTTAAGTAGTTCTAAGTTCTACGGGACTGATGACCTCAGAAGTTAAGTCCCATAGTGCTCAGAACCATTTCTACGATTCTTATCTATCTCTGTGGTATAAAACGGTGGACATACCGAGTGATCAAAAAGTCAGTATAAATTTGAAAACTTTATAAACCACGGAATTATGTAGATAGAGAGGCAAAAATTTACACACGTGCTTGGAATGACATGGGGTTTTATTAGAATCAAAAAAAAAAAAAAAACAAAGTTCACAAAATGTCTGACAGATGGCGCTGGACAGCAAAACTGCTATCGTGACGGGTGAGAGGTACGCCGATATGTTACAGAATCGCATCATCCCCAGCCTGGCTGATAAACACCTGCTGGAACGTACGATGTTTATGCAGGATGGCGCTCAACCCCATATTGCTAGACATGTGAAAGATCTCTTGCCCGCGTCGTTTGGCGATGATCGTGTGCTCAGCCGCCACTTTCGTCATACTTCGCCTCCCAGGTCCGCAGACCTCAGTCCGTGCTGTTATTGGCTTTGGGGTTACCTGAAGTCGTAAGTGTATCGTGATCGACCGACATCTCTAGGGATGCTGAAAGACAACATCCGACGCCAATGCCTCACCATAACTCCGGACATGCTTTACAGTGCTGTTCACAACATTATTCCTCGACTACAGCTATTGTTGAGGAATGATGGTGGACATATTGAGCATTTCCTGTAAAGAACATCATCTTTGCTTTGTCTCACTATGTCATGCTAATTATTGCTATTCTGATCAGACGAAGCGCCATCTTTTATATTTTTTTGGTTCTAATAAAACCCCATGTCATTCCAAACATGTGTGTCAATTTGTCCCTCTCTATCTGGATTATTCCGTGATTTATTCACTTTTCAAATTTATACTGACTTTTTGATCACCCGTTAGTACAAATAAAGAGGATTTCGTTTCTCATTTTTGCCTTAAAAATTAAATTGTTATGTTTTCTTAATTTAAGCAACTTTTATGATCAGTCTTTCATTAAAAAAATTGAAATTTGTGGTAAGGTTTTATGGGACCAAACTGCTGAGGTCATCGGTACCCTAAGCTCACACACTACCCAATCTAACTAACTTACGCTAAGGACGACACATACACCCATGCCCGACGGAGGACTCGAACCTCCAACGGGAGGAACCGTTCGGACCGCGAAAGACCCAGACCGCGCGGCTAACCCGCGCGGCAGTCTTTCCTAAAACATCGACAATTAAGAATTTGTATTTGAAATGAAAAAAGGAATTTAGCGTCCAGAATGCAATAAGAAACAAGAAGTGCATTATTCATAAACAATGATGATGAATTTTATAATTACGAGATGTATTTCAAATGGAACTAGGAAAACAATATTATGCTGGGCAGATTAGAACCAACGAACCATTGAATGTATATGGTCAGCAGACCATTACGTTACCGACTCCGCTACACAGACTAGGAAAACTTCAAAGCCGTTTATCTCCGTAAATGTATGAAAAACATTAAGAACAGCCTATTTCTTGGCACTTTTTAACCGTCTCCACACGTGTGTTTCACAGCGAAAGAGAAAGCACCCTCAGCCGTCCGCATACTGCGCATTAACAGAGCGACAATCAGAGCACAACGCTGCAGAGGCCGTGACTAAAGGATTTTTGAAATAAAAACTACGTGGTTAAGGCGTGATTAAATAAAATGTTGATGGTTATTAATACATTTGAATATCTTAAAGTTTCATTTAACGTAACTTAGTAATAATATACGGGGTTATTACAAATGATTGAAGCGATTTCACAGCTCTACAATAACTTTATTATTTGAGATATTTTCACAATGCTTTGCACACACATAGAAAAACTCAAAAGGTTTTTTTAGGCATTCACAAATGTTCGATATGTGCCCCTTTAGTGATTCGGCAAACATCAAGCCGATTTTCAGGTTCCTCTCACACTCGGCGCAGCATGTCCCCATCAATGAGTTCGAAAGCATTGTTGATGCGAGCTCGCAGTTCTGGCACGTTTCTTGGTAGAGGAGGTTTAAACACTGAATCTTTCACATCACTATGCGTGAAACTTGCCCGCACGCGTTCAACTGTTTCTTCGCTCACTGCAGGCCTTCCCGTTGATTTCCCCTTACAGAGGCATCCAGAAGCTTTAAACTGCGCATACCATCGCCGAATGGAGTTAACAGTTGGTGGATCTTTGTTGAACTTCGTCCTGAAGTGTCGTTGCACTGTTATGACTGACTGATGCGAGTGCATTTCAAGCACGACATACGCTTTCTCGGCTCCTGTCGCCATTTTGTCTCACTGCGCTCTCGAGCGCTCTGGCGGCAGAAACCTGAAGTGCGGCTTCAGTCGAACAAAACTTTATGAGTTTTTCTACGTATCTGTAGTGTGTCGTGACCATATGTCAATGAATGGAGCTACAGTGAATTTATGAAATCGCTTTAATCATTTGTAATAGCCCTGTATCTAATACACAAGTAGGACCCTCTCTAAGTAGGCTGTTTATGTTTTCTTATTGGCAACGTTAAGTAGCGCTCTGTATGAAAATCACTGGCTGTGCTGTGTGCAGTCTGTGGCTAGTTTGCATTGTTGTCTGCCATTGTAGTGTTGGGCTGTCGGCTGTTAACAGCGCATAGCGTTGCGCAGTTGGAGGAGAGCCGCCAGCGGTGGTGGATGTGGCGAGAGAAATGGCGGAGTTTTGAAATTTGTAAGACTGGATGTCATGAACTGCTATATACATTATGACTTTTGAACACTATTGAGGTAAATACATTGTTTGTTCTCTATCAAAATCTTTCATTTGTTAACTATGCCTATTAGTAGTTAGTGCCTTCAGTAGTTTGAATCTTTTATTTAGCTGGCAGTAGTGGCGCTCGCTGTATTGCAGTAGTTCGAGTAACGAAGATTTTTGTGAGGTAAGTGATTTGTGAAAGGTATAGGTTAATGTTAGCCAGGGCCATGCTTTTGTAGAGATTTTTGAAAGTCAGATTGCGTTGCGCTAAAAATATTGTCTGTCTGTTTAAACACAGTCATGTATAATTGTTCTAAGGGGACGAACACCTCTTCCAGGAGCAGAATACCAGTGCACGTCTGCTACGGCTTCCGACCCATCATTGCGTGTGGGTTTGTTACGTCAGGTTTTTTCTTATGATGAACTGATTGTAGTAATCATGCTCAGTGGCGCACAATCACGTAGTTCTTTGACAGTCAGCGAACCTGCTATTTCTGCTCCATGTTGCACTATTAACAGACCATACAACTGTCCTCATAGCAGAGTTGTCACACTCATACCTGCCAACGAGATGCCTGGGTGTTCCAATTGATGTCGCCAGATGTTTCCCGTCAGATATACTCAGCCGCTCACACGAACCGACAAACAGTGAGCAGAACGATCAAAAGGGGGCCAAAATCAGTGAATTATTCGCAGGCTGTGCTAGCTCGATTAAATCAGTCTTATGCCTATTTACAAACACACCTACATAACTGTTAAAGATCAATATTGGACCTCACTGTGAGGTTCCACAAGTTTTTGTTCTTTATCATTGTTTCAAAAAAATGGCTCAAATGGCTCTGAGCACTATGGGACATAACATCTGAGGTCATCAGTCCCCTAGAACTTAGAACTACTTAAACCTAACTAACCTAAGGACATCACGCTAATCCGTGCCCGGGGCAGCATTTGAACCTGCAACCAGAGCGGTCGCGAACTTCCAGACTGAAGCGCCTAGAACCGCACGGCCACAACGGCCGGCTATCATTGTTTCCGTGCATTTACAAGATTTTTTCAAAAGTAATAATGTGGTATTCTAGAGCTGAATGAGAGACATGACAAGTATTTTAAAGCAATTATATGCTATGTTTTGGACCTCACAACGAGGCTTTACAAGGTTTTGTTCTTTTTAAATGATTTTGTGCTGTTCTACGATCTATTTTACAAACCATTCATGGGCTACATATTCGACGTCATAGTGAGGCTTAACAAGCTTTTGTTTTCCTTTTTTAAACCGTTTTCATGCTGTTCCAAGAATTGTTCTCAAAGCGATCATATGCTATTATTTTTTATTTGTCAGTTCTTGCAATCTAATGGTTTATTTTATCATTTTTACATTTGTACATTTGTTGTTGTTGTTGTTGTGGTCTTCAGTCCTGAGACTGGTTTGATGCAGCTCTCCATGCTACTCTATCCTGTGCAAGCTTCTTCATCTCCCAGTACCTACTGCAACCTACATCCTTCTGAATCTGCTTAGTGTATTGATCTCTTGGTCTCCCTCTACGATTTTTACCCTCCACGCTGCCCTCCAATGCTAAATTTGTGATCCCTCGATGCCTCAGAACATGTCCTACCAACCGATCCCTTCTTCTAGTCAAGTTGTGCCACAAACTTCTCTTCTCCCCAATCCTATTCAATACCTCCTCATTAGTTACGTGATCTACCCACCTTATCTTCAGCATTCTTCTGTAGCGCCACATTTCGAAAGCTTCTATTCTCTTCTTGTCCAAACTAGTTATCGTCCATGTCTCACTTCCATACATGGCTACACTCCATACAAATACTTTCAGAAACGACTTCCTGACACCTAAATCTATATTCGATGTTAACAAATTTCTCTTCTTGAGAAACGCTTTCCTTGCCATTGCCAGTCTACATTTTATATCCTCTCTACTTCGACCATCATCGGTTATTTTACTCCCTAAATAGCAAAACTCCTTTACTACTTTAAGTGTCTCATTTCCTAATCTAATTCCCTCAGCATCACCCGACTTAATTTGACTACATTCCATTATCCTCGTTTTGCTTTTGTTGATGTTCATCTTATATCCTCTTTTCAAGACACTGTCCATTCCGTTCAACTGCTCTTCCAAGTCCTTTGCTGTCTCCGACAGAATTACAATGTCATCGGCGAACCTCAAAGTTTTTACTTCTTCTCCATGAATTTTAATACCTACTCCGAATTTTTCTTTTGTTTCCTTTACTGCTTGCTCAATATACAGATTGAATAGTATCAGGGAGAGGCTACAACCCTGTCTTACTCCTTTCCCAACCACTGCTTCTCTTTCATGTCCCTCGACTCCTTTACTACTTTAAGTGTCTCATTTCCTAATCTAATTCCCTCAGCATCACCCGACTTAATTTGACTACATTCCATTATCCATAACATTTGTTATATCTCCTATTTTGTTGCTGTTTATTGTCACATTTTCGTCACAGATAATCTTTTAGTATGTTGTTGCTGTACTCTTCAATCCAGAGACTGGTTCGATGCAGCTCTCCATGCTACTCAATCCTGTGCAATCTTCTTCATCTCCTAGTAACAACTGCAACCAACGCCCTTCTGAATCTGCTTAGTGCATTCATCTCTTGATCTCGCTGTACTTTTTTACCCTCCACGCTTCCCTCCAGTACTAAATTCAAACGATACATAATGATATTTAATATTTTTATTGACAGCATTAGTTTGTGTTTTCACATTTCACCACATCCGTTCGTAAGTCTGTATTATGTTCAGTGACAAATGTGATATCAAGTGTTCACGTTTTCTATTTCTATATGCACTGGGTTAGATATGTTTCACGATGTTTGTACGTTGTTTTAAGTCCTTCCGAGCGTTGTGGCTTCATTTAGTTTTGAACATCCACCTCAGTGACTGAATGCACCATATCTTCATAATTCATGTAGCCTACTGTTGTACACAAGGAACACATGAATTTAGACTCACCTTTTCACACGATGACACGGCTCATATAATGTTAAATTTTTGTATGTATTTGTATAATTCACTGTTATTGAGTGTCCATCTTTCATTTGAGAAATATTTTATGTAAATACACTCCTCTCATCTTTCAGTTATTCCACAGTCTATGGGATGATTGTGTCGTAGTTTGAAACAACTTTTGCATTTTGTTTGTAAGGAAATCCTGTAACTTCAGTGAACGCCAAATTTTGAGAATCCTCTGCGGTTCACAGGGAGACATTTTCAGGCTGTTATTGTGAGTGAATATTCACAGAAAAGTACGCTAATGCACAGATGCGTGGTTGGCACGAAACAGAAAATTGCGCCTGGAAACTAGATATCAGTTCAAAACTCGGAACGTTCCATTATGTGGTATACCCTGCTGTTATACTTATCATATGAAGAAGCATTACTAATCATTGGGAACTAAATCTGATAAAATTTATTAACACTTCTGAATGAATTACTAAAAAAAAGCAAAAAATATAAAAAAAACTATAAATCTATTTTTAACTTCGCCAGTGCCCATTGCCAGTCCAAAGTCCGGATCGAAAACAAGGATGAGAAATAGATGCAACAGGTGTAAAATTATTCAAACATTGCCTGACTTCTTCACATGTAGCAGCTTGCTGGCAAATGCAAGGACATAGTGATTGAGAAGGCACAATATCTGTACTGTGGCGGCCGGCCGGTGTGGCCAAGAGGTTCTAGGCGCTTCAGTCTGGAACCGCACGACCGCTACGGTCGCAGGTTCGAATCCTGCCTCGGGCATGGATGTGTGTGATATCCTTAGGTTAGTTAGGTTTAAGTAGTTATAAGTTCTAGGGGACTGATGAGCTCAGATGTTAAGTCCCATAGTGCTCAGAGCCATTTGAACCATTTGTTGTACTGTGGCAAATGTAATTACGCCGAGTACACTGCGCCAGCATTAACAAAACCCATATATAAATCTACGTACGATATATTTGAATTATTAACAAGTAACATAGGCAGTTATATTCTTTTATCGTTAGTAGTACAAATACAGATCACCGCGGGACTGCTACGGTCGCAGGTTCGAATCCTGCCTCGGGCATGGGTGTGTGTGATGTCCTTAGGTTACTTAGGTTTAAGTAGTTCTAAGTTCTAGGGGACTTATGACCTACGATGTTGAGTCCCATAGTGCTCAGAGCCATTTGAACCATTTTACAAATACAGATCACATTCCGTCTATTTTTACAAAATCTGTTTTCCAGAACTGATTTGAAACACCTTTGATCGATGAGAAATAACGTGCGAAAGTTAAAACTCTGTTCTCAGTGCGATTTTCCTTGCTACTTTGCTCTGTTGTCAGCCAATATTGGACATTAAACTCATTGATCTAAAAGGGTGGCGGCCTTAAAATAGCTTGTTATAATGAGACTGGCATTGAAGCATTAATAGAAAACGGTATTTGTAAAAGAAGTATCGAATACACCCTACTTTCATCTTTTCATAAAAATCAACATCTTTTCAACTAGTTTGTAGAAAGTAGGGGAATAAAAATTTTTATTCCATATCTTTGTGCTATCAATCTATTGCACTCGAAATTTTATTTTCATCATGTGTTTACTCTACTATATGTGCGAATCCGAATTTTACGTTATTTTCGGGCCTATTTTTCGCGCCGAAATTTCATTCCAATTATACAACCTGTAATGTTTCATAGAACATAGTTTTTTAGCAAAATCAGAACGAAAAAATGGCATTTTTTACGTATTAACAAAATTTTCAATTTTGCGCTTAATTCTTTCAGTACTGGAGAGCGCTACGCAAATGAAACTTTATATTTGAGAACCTAGTGTTGTTAGGTTACTACATGCCAAGTTTCACGTTCGTCATAGCATTAGTCCAGGAGATGCAAGAAGCCAAACTTTTTTTCGGGTCCTTTTTTTTTGGCTGATTTTACCTACAATTTTATGGCTCAATATGGCTTGTAAAATTCTTTTCATTATTATTCGTAAGAGAACGCATAAAGGTGTACAAGATCACCAAATTTTATTTCTGTACAAAAACTATTGTCCGAGATATTACAGCTCAAAGACGCCCAAAATTCACCCTGTCCCTGTGCGAGTCGTAATCAGTCCAGAGGTGTTCAGCACAGGGCGGGGTGGGCAGTGCGGGCCGCTCTGCTCCCGGCGGCGGCTCCGAGGGACAGACAGGCAGGGGTTCTTCTTACACTTCTTAGCCACTTGTCTGCTAGACAAACAACTCAAACAAATCGTCTTAATTACTTATATTACAAAAAAGGAAAGATCCAATACCTAACTTTGTCAATTACACAGGTATGCCGCAAGCAAAGGGCGATTTACCAAATAAGCAATCGTCTTCAGAATAAAGAATGCTAAATCAGTTTTACATAGCCAGTACAAGCGAGGTAACTAGTGCTGATGCTTCTTTCCAAGTCCCTAGTCTTGAAGCTACTACTAAATTGGGCCATCGCCAGTTGGTTGCGGCGTTTACGTCCTCTTCACATAGGGGCCGCTGCTGTCTCGTTGTCGTCCTGGAGTGGGGTCGGTCAGCGTGCGATTGGCTGACGTCTTCTCACAGTCATCTCTTCTCTGTCGTTACCGACTTTATCCTCTAACACTATCTACTTCAGAGCCTAGGTATTAAAAACCACCACTAATAAATGGTATGTTCACCTTTGGCGCGGATAACAGCGACGATGCTCCACGGCATGGAGGCAATTCAGGCTGGTAATCCGCTGGAGGGTGCTGGTACCGTATCTGCACACAGGTCACCTAATTTCCGTGAATTCTGGGGAGCTCTGAGGCCTCGAACACCCTACAAGTCTTGCAGTTTCCGAAATGCTCGTGCCGATCCTCTGGCCCATGACAATCTACCTTCGGTCAACCTCAGGTACATCACACGCCTTTCCCATCCAACACATGGCCAGCACGCTTACTGATACTGCATGCAACGTGCATGTGTCCGACTGGAGTCATCCCCGCCCAGGTGACGCTGCTATCGCGTCGACGGGTTTATATCGATAGTAGATCGCGGTCATAGTGTTCTGGTTGATCAGTGTATACATCTCGGTCTTCAAACAGCATGGCGAGGTTCATGAAAGATTCATAAATTCTACGTATAACGTTCGGCCATGACCACCATGCTATTTGGGGACCGTATGTTAAATAATTTCTGGAATTATTCAGCGAACCTCCGAACTGTACAACCAAGATATCACCATATGAATTATTGATAGGTAAGAGACCTGAAGCTATGATCGAACGATTGTTTAAAGAGCTAACATGAGTTTAGAAGAAAATAGTAACCTGGATTTGAAAATGTTAGTATCCAAAGGGGAGTCTGCAAAGACGAGACATGAAAAGAAACTAAAACCAATTGAATATTTTGTGTGTGATACTGCACTAATGAGGGCTCATAGGAACTCTTCCAAGCAGATTCCAAGCAAAAGATACTCTACGAAATTTTTGAAGGGCCACATATGATCAGGAGGGTACCCCATCCAAACGTCTTGGAAGTACACTACAGGCCATTAAAATTGCTACACCACGAAGATCATGTGCTACAGACGCGAAATGAAAACGACAGGAAGAAGATGCTGTGATATGCAAATGATTAGCTTTTCAGAGCATTCACACAAGGCTGGCGCCGGTGGCGACACCTACAATGTGCTGACATGACGAAACTTTCCAACCGATTTCTCATACACAAACAGCAGTTGACCGGCGTTGCCTGGTGAAACGTTGTTGTGATGCCTCGTGTAACGAGAAGAAATGCGTACGATCACGTTTCCGACTTTGATAAAAGTCGGATTGTAGCCTATCGCGATTGTGTTTTATCGTATCGCGACATTGCTGCTCGCGTTGGTCGAGATCCAATGACTGTTAGCAGAATAGGAATCGGTGGGTTCAGGAGAGTAATACGGTACGCCGTGCTGGATCCCAACGGCCTCGTATCACTAGCAGTCGAGATGACAAGCATCTTATCTTCATGGCTGTAACGGATCAAGCAGCCACGTCTCGATCCCTGAGTCAACAGATGGGGACGTTTGCAACACAACAGCCACCTGCATGAACAGTTCGACGACGTTTGCAGCAGCATGGACTATCAGCTCGGAGACCACGGCTGTGGTTACCCTTGACGCTGCATCACAGACAAGAGAGCCTGCGATGGTGTACTCAACGACGAACCTGGGTGCACGAATAGCGAACCGTCATTTTTTCGAATGAATCAAGGTTCTGTTTACAGCATCATGATGGTCGCATCCGTGTTTGGCGATATCGCGGTGAATGCACATTGGAAGCGTGTATTCGTCATCGCCATACTGGCGTATCACCCAACGTGATGGTATGGGGTGCTATTGGTTACACGTCTCGGTCACTTCTGCTTCGCATTGACGGCACTTTGAACAGTGGACGTTACATTTCAGATGTGTTACGACCCGTGGCTCTACCCTTCATTCGATCCCTGCGAAACCTTACATTACAGAAGGATAATGCACGGGCCTTTCTGGATACAGCCCAGCACAATCTCCAAAGCTCTTACCAACTGAAAACGCCTGGTCAATGGCGGCCGAGTAACTGGCTCGTCACAATACGACAGTCACTACTCTTGATGAACTGTGGTATCGTGTTGAAGCTGCATGGGCAGCTGTACCTGTACACGCCATCCAAGCTCTGTTTGACTCAATGCCCAGGGGCATCAAGGCCATTATTACGGCCAGAGGTGGTGGTTCTGGGTACTGATTTCTCAGGATCTATGCATCCAAATTGCCTGAAAATGTAATCACATGTCAGTTATAGTATAATTTATTTGTCCAATCAATACCTGTTTATCATCTGCATTTCTTCTTGGTGTAGAAATTTTAATGGCCAGTAGTGTATGTTCGAGTAGATGACAGTATTGAAATGAACAGAGAATAGACACAAATAGACATTTCCCTTCACAGGAATTGCATGCACATTTTTTTCAACGATTTGGTAACTTGTTTGGTAGAGAAAGTTATTGTGATGCATCACTCTAGTGTTAAGATCTGACATAGGTATTAGACAATTCCTAACTTTACTGTAGTATTTTTTCTGCTTGAGCTTTATCATGTTTAGGTATAAGTTATTGCATTTGCCAGGCATAGTTGTACTGAATTTTACATTGTATTAAGCCAGTTTTACTACTGATTTATTTTTCTTGTTGCTGCACATTGGCTCATATTAGTTGTAATGTTGCATTTGCTTTGCTAATTTATATTTATTGTTGCTTGCTTTGCCAATATGCATTTTTTGTCATTGCTGTTCAATTGTTTTGTGCTGCTGCATTGCCTCATTCTCTAGGATATATAACTGAGCTCAGTAGATTTAAATTAGCTTAAGAGGAGGTACGCTATATAAGAGAATGAGTTGTGATGAATTGGAAGAAATGCATTGACAAGGTATAAGATAAAGATTTGGCCAAAAAAGTAGTGTACAGTGAAGAATAATTATTTTCAAAGAGGATATGAACAAAACAGTAGGGTTTAGGGACAACAGGTTTAGATAAGATTTTTTTAAGGAGCAAATGTAGAAATAAGAGGAAGGATCTATGGAATGAAGTTTTGGGTTGGACTGCAGTACCAAATGTTACACTGAAAACAAACTCTGTCCTGTCCTTTTGTGTTATTCCTCTATGTGTTTCTGTATGCTTGGGTATTTGTGTTCTTCCTGTCTTTATGTGTTTATCTGATAAGAGTTATGTTGTAAAATTTTTCTAATACTAAGCTATATTCACTATGATGATGAATACTGTTATCCTCAAATATAATTTGCATTAATAATAGACTATGTTCAAATGGCTCTGAGCACTATGGGACTTAACATCTCAGGTCATCAGTCCCCTAGAACTTAGAACTACTTAAACTAACTAACCTAAGGACTTCACACACATCCATGCCCAAGGCAGGATTCGAACCTGCGACCGTAGCACCAGCGCGGTTCCGAACTGAAGCGCCTAGAACCGCTCGGCCACCGCGGCCGGCTAATAGACTATGTTATTTAGTTTATAAAGATGTTTAGACATTATTTATTCTGTTGTGTTTTAATGCTCATGTGTGAAGTTAATGTTTCCAGAACTATTCTCATTATATTATTTATTTACTGATGTCATAATATCTGTAACACCAGTGTATATGTTTATTTCTATTCTTTTGTAAAGCTTGTATTACTACAAATGTTATCTGTATTATTATGTTCTTTAATGATGTATTCTGTATGTATATAATTGTATTCTCATGTCGTAAATTTGTAATTGTATAGACACCAGTTCTTGAAATTAAGTATTTTCATTCCATGCACACATTTCTGTTGGTCATAGTATATGCACAATATGTGAGAAGAAAAGGGACTGTTAGTGCTCGCACATGTATTGATAATTCAGCAAGGGAGTGGTTAACAGCATTGCTGGTTCTAAGGACATTTCAAAAACTTTCTTTTGTGAGTGCACAAGTGGTGGTTTATGGACTTGCTATATTGTCCGCAAGACTCTTCAATGGTGATTGTGCACCCGCACAGTCACAACAGATGGCTACTGGCCATCTCTACAAGGACTACAGTGGGTCTGCTTCTTTGGTGGCCCACTAATACCATAATCTCTACCAGGAGTACAGTGGGCCTGCTCTGTGATGACCTACCTACCAATATTCTTCAATACTTCGACTGACTGCTGTGGGTTTGCTCTGTTGAGGCCCATCACTTGTCTGCATGTCAAGAGTTAGCACTGTCTTTCCGTTGGAAGGACAACACTACTTCTTCAAGACTGCGTGGAAATCCACTACTTCCGTGTGCATTTTCTTTTACTGCTCAGACTGTGAGAAAAAAGAACTGCAATTACTACTGTGATGAATGATCAGGACTGTCTTTATGAACCGTGAGAAAATTTTTGCTTTTGAACAACATTGTATCGATAAGTGTGTGCATTTGATATATTTGTTAGCGTTAATATAATTTTTTTTAACAAATATGCATTGGCCAATACCCCAAAACAATTTGTAAAATTTTTGTGGGGTCCCTGGGGGCTATGTGAGTAGGCTGTTTAGGTATGTTGGTAACGCGACGTAGCGCTCTGTATGAACATCACTGACTGTGCTGTTGGCAGTCTGTGGCTGGTTGTCATTGTTGCAATATTCGCTTGTGCAGTGTTGGGTTGTTGGATGTGAACAGCGCATAGCGTAGCGCAGTTGTTGGTGAGCCGCCAACAGTGGTGGATGTGGAGAGAGAGAGATGCCAGAGTTTTGAGTGGTTGGTATAAGCTGACGAACTGGATGTGTGTTCGCCAGAAAAAGGAAATTTGTAAAGATGAATATCATGAATTGATAGATACATATATATGATGACTTTTGAACATTAAGGTAAATACATTGTTTGTTCTCTATCAAAATCGTTCATTTGCTAACTATGCCTATCAGTAGTTAGTGCCTTCTGTAGTTAGAATCTTTTACTAAGCTACCAGAATTGGCGCTTGCTGTGGTTCAAATGGCTCTGAGCACTATGGGAATAAACATCTATGGTCATCAGTCCCCTAGAACTTAGAACTACTTAAACCTAACTAACCTAAGGACATCACACAACAACCTGTCATCACGAGGCAGAGAAAATCCTTGACCCCGCCGGGAATCGAACCCGGGAACCCCGGCGCGGGAAGCGAGAACGCTACCGCAAGGCGCTCGCTGTATTGCAGTAGATCGAGTAAAGAAGATTTTTGTGAGGTAAATAATTCATGAAAGGTATAGGTTATTGTTAGTCAGGGCCAATCTTTTGTAGGGATAATTGAAAGTCAGATTGCGTTGGCTAAAAATAATGTGTGTCAGTTTAGTGAAGATCAAAATAGGTAAAGAGAGAAATGTCTGAGAACGTTCAGTATTGCTCGGCTGTTTGTAAATCAAATAACGTAAGAGGCTTAATAGCGCTGTCATTTATAATTTTGTAAGAAGACCTTTCATAGGTATTTGCTTATACAACTTTACAGATCAGTACCATATTTCTCTGACACAGAATTACACAGCTATCTGATAATTTAACAGAGAAACAAACATTTCGTTTTACTATGTCAGTGACACATGTTTACGCAATTACACAGTTTGATAACTTCACACTTATGAAACTGTATTTTGTCTCTACTTTGTGAACTGTTCGTATTTTTTTTGGAACCATTGTGATACTATGATAGCTTTTAATGAGGTATTTGGTATGGGATCATGATTTTGGAAGTACTCTACTGTCCATTAAAATTGTTACACCACGAAGATGACGTGCTACAGACGCGAAATTTAACCGACAGGAAGAAGTAGCTGTGATATGCAAATGATTAGCTTTTCAGAGCATTCACACAAGGCTGGCGGCGGTGGCGACACATACAACTTGCTGACATGAGGAAAGTTTCCAACCGATTTCTCATACACAAACAGCAGTTGACCGGCGTTGCCTGGTGAAACGTTGTTGTGATGCCTCGTGTAAAGAGGAGAAATGCGTACCATCACGTTTCCTACTTCGATAAAGGTCGGATTGTAGCCTATCGCGATTGCGGTTTATCGTATCGCGACATTTCTTCTAGCGTTGGTCGAGATCCAATGACTGTTAGCAGAATATGGAATCGGTGGGTTCAGGAGTGTAATATGGAACGCCATGCTGGATCACTAGGAGTCGAGATGACAGGCATCTTATCCGCATGACTGTAACGGATCGTGCAGACACGTCTCGATCCCTGAGTCAACAGATGGGGACGTTTGCAGGACAAGAACCATCTGCACGAATAGTTCGACGACGTTTGCAGCAGCGTGGACTATCAGCTCGGAGACCAGGGCTGCGGTTTCCCTTGACTTACAACAGTACCTTGTTGACAACTTGGGTCTATGGTTTTTGGGGTATACGACAAACACAAAGCCTACCATCAGCCTACCATAATCAAAACATCTTCAGTACTGAGTTAGAATCCCGTCCCTCCTTAAATTATGACTAATAATCAGTATTGGCGGCAGAATCTTTCCGGCATAAGAAGTCACTCTCATTCTACCAACAGCCTTGTCAAAGAGGGCAGAGAAGCGGATAGGGGTTCAGGACACTCTCTTGTCCCAGGGGTGGGAAACTGCCGCCAAAGGCAGAAGAATCAGCAATGATCAACGTCATGAGGATGGAGAAGGCAATGGAAAGCACAGCATTAACGTGTATCCAGAGGACATGTGGCCTGTAATTGAAGAAGTGCCATGATGTCTCTCCATTGGCAAAAGATTCCGGAATAGTCCCCCACTCGGATCTCCGGTAGGGGACTGCCAAGGGGGAGGTTACCTTGAGAAAAAGATTGAATAACCAACGAAAGGTCGGGGCGTGTAATGTCAGACGTTTGAACGTGGTAGGGAAACTAGAATATCTGAAAAGGGAAATATAAAGTTTCAATCTAGATATGGTAGGAATTAGTGAAGTGGAAAGAAGACAAGGGTTTCTGGTCAGATGAGTATAGGGTAATATCAACAGCAGCAGAAAATGGTAAAACGGGAGTATGATTCGTTATGAATAGGAAGGCCGGAGTGTGTGTTTCTGTGAACAGTTCAGTGACAGGGTTGTTCTTATCAGATTCGACAGCAAACCAACACCGACAATGATAGTTCAAGTATATATGTCGACGTCGTAAGCTGAAGAGATAGAGAAACTGTATGAGGATAATGAAAGGGTAATGCAGTATGTAAAGGGGGACGAAAATCTAATAGTCATGGGAGACTGGAATGCAGCTGTAGGGTAAGGAGTTGAAGAAAAGGTTACAGGAGAATATGAGCTTGGGACAAGGAATAAGAGAGGAAAAAGACTATTTGAATTCTTTAATAAGTTTCAGCTGGTAATAGTGAATACTCTGTTCAAAAATCACAAGAGGAGGAGGTATACTTGGAAAAGGCCAGGTGATACCGAAAGATTTCTGTTACATTACATAATGTTCAGACAGAGATTTCGAAATCAGATACTGGACTGTAAGATGTAACCAGAAACAGATATAGACTCACATCACAATATAGTGGTGATGAAGAGTAGGCTGAAGTTCAAGACATTAGTCGGGAAGAATCAATACGCAAAGAAGTGGGATACGGAAATACTAAGGAATGACGAGACACGGTTGAAGTTCTCTAAGGCAATATATACAGCAATAAGGAATAGCTCGGTAAGTTCAAAATGGTTCAAAAGGCTCTGAGCACTATGGGACTTAACTGCTGAGGTCATCAGTCCCCTAGATCTTAGAACTACTTATAGCTAACTATCCTAAGGACATCACACACATCCATGCCCGAGGCAGGATTCGAACACGCGACCTTAGCGGGCACGTGGTTCCACACTGTAGCCCCTAGAACCGCTCGGCCACCCCGGCCGGCTGCTCGGTAGGCAGTACGGTTGAAGAGGAATGGACATCTCTAAAAATGTCCATCACAGAAGTTGGAAAGGAAAACATAGCTACAAAGAAGGTAACTGCGAAGGAACAATGGGTAACAGAAAAAATACTTCAATTTATCGATGATAGGAGAATGTACAAAAATACAAGTCGCTGAGGAATGAAATAAATATGAAGTGCAGGGAAGCTAAGACGAAATGGCTGCAGGAGAACGTGAAAACATAGAAAACGAAATGATTGTCGGAAGGACAGTCTCAGCATACAGGAAAGTCAAAACAACCTTCGTTGACATTAAAAGCAAGGCTGATAACATTAAGAGTGCAAAGGGAATTCCACTGTCAAATGCGGAGGAGAGAGCGGATATACATTTAAAGCCTCTATGAGGGGGAAGATTTGTCTGGTGTAATAGAAGAAGAAACAGGAGTCAATTTAGAAGAGATAGGGGATCCAGTATTAAATCAGAATGTAAAAGAACTATGGAGGACTCAAGATCAAATAAGGCAGAAGGGATTAATAACATTCCATCAGAATTTCTAAAGCGGTAACAATACGACTATTCACGTTGGTGTGTAGAACGTATGAGTCTGGTGACATACCATCTGACTTTCGGTAAACCATCATCCACACAATTCCAAGGACAGCAAGAGCTGACAAGTGCGTGAATTATCGCACAACCAGCTTAACAGCTCATGCATCCAAGTTGCTTACAAGAATAATATACAGAAGAATGGAAAAGAAAATTGAGGATGCGCTAGATGAACATCAGTTTGGCTCTAGGAAAGGTAAAGGCACGAGAGAGGCAATTCTGACGTTACGGTTGATAATGGAAGCACGACTAAAGAAAAATTAAGACACATGGGATTTATCGACCTGTAAAAAGCCTTCGGCAATGTAAAATGGTGCAAGGTGTTCGAAATTCTGAAAAGAGTAGGGGTAAGTTATGGGGAGAGACGGGTCATATACAATATGTACAACAGCCAAGAGGGAATAATAAGAGTGGACGACCAAGAAGGAAGTGCTCGTATTAAAAAGGGTGTAAGACAGGATGTAGCCTTTCACCCCTACTGTTCAATCTGCACATTGAGGAAGCAATGACGAAAATAAAAGAAAGGTTAAAGAGTGGTTGAAAAGATGTCAATGATACGATTCGCTGATTAAATTGCTATTTTGAATGAGATTAAAGAAGAATTACATGACCTGCTGAACGGAATGAACAGTCTAATGAGTACAGATTATGGATTGAGAGTAAATCGAAGAAAAACGAAGGTAATGGGAAACAGTAGATATGAGCACAACAAGAAACTTAACATCAGGATTGAAGGTCACGAAGTAGATGAAGTTAAGGAATTCTGCTACCTAGGCAGTAAAATAACAAATGACGGACGGAGCAGGGAGGACATCAAAAGCAGACTAGCAGTGGCAAAAAGGGCATTCCTGACTAAGACAAGTGTACTAATATCAAGTGAAACATGGACCGTGGTAAAACCGGAACAGGAGAGATTCTAAGCATTTGAGATGTGGTGCTACATACGAATATTGAAAATTAGTTGGGCTGATAAGGTAAGGAATGAGAAGGTTCTCCGCAGAATCGGGGAGGAAAGGAACATGTGGAAAACCCTGATAAGAAGAATGGACAGAATGATAGGACACCTGTTAAGGCGTGAGGGAATGATGAATGACTTCCATGGCACTAGAGGGAGCTGAAGAGCGCAAAAACTGTAGGGGAAGACAGAGATTGGAATATATCCAGCAAATAATTGAGGATGTAGGTTGCAAGGGCTACTCTGAGATGAAGAGGTTAGCACAGGAGAGGAATTCGTGGCGGGCCGCATCAAACCAGCCAGAAGACTGATAAAAAACCATCAGTTCTTATCAACTGACATCTGATCTGACCAGCCCACGGTTTTTCTGTAGTTTAGAGTCCAATCGAAACGATCACGAACCCAGAAGAGGCTGCAGCGATGTCGTGATGTTAGCAAAGGGATTCGCGTCGAATGCCTGCTACTATAGCACATTAACGCCAAATTTCGCCGCTCTGTCTTAACGGATACGTTCGTCGTACGTCCCACATTGATTTCCGCTGTTATTTCACGTTGTTTTGCTTGCCTGTTAGCACTGACAACTCTACGCAGACGCCACTGCTATCGATCGTTAAGTGAATGCTATCGGCCATTACGTTGTCTGCGGTGAGAGGTAATGCCTATAATCTGGTATTCTCGGCAACTCTTGACGCTGTGCATTTCGGAACTTTGAATTCCCTGACAATTTCCGAAGTAGAAAGTCCCATTCGTGTAGCTCCAACTACCATACAGAGTTCAAAGTGCGTTAATTACCCTTGTGTGTCCATAAATACATTGGATTCCTTTTCACATGAATCAGATCAGTACAAATGACAGCTCCGTCAATCCACTGCCCCTTTATACTGAAACTACTTCTTTTAATGTTTTTTTTTTATTTAGCACTGACCAACAGAATTTTCCCCGACAAAGACAACACAAACATAACTTATTCATTTATTAGCCACAATATACAAGCCCAAAGCAATCTGACTGCTTTACATTGACAACATGACTTCCAATAATAAACACAAAAAATAGCCCTTAATTACAAGAAATTCTAGCAATAATACAATCCAACAAATATGAAATTAAAGGATTATAAAACTACCTGCCTAAACTCATTTCAATCACGAATCTCGATAGTGGAAACCCCATTCTTTAACGCAAGTCACTTACCTAACAGAAAATCTTCATAACACGAACTACAGCAAGTAGCAACAACAACCAGCTAAATAAAAGGATTCTAACTACTATAGACTCTAACTACTAGGAGGCATATGGTTAACAAAAGAAAGATTTTGTTGAAGAGCAAACAGTGTATTTAGAAAATTTTACCTTATTCATGTGACATCCAGTTCCAAAAATTATATAGTTGTCAATAATTCTACTGTCTAAACATTATCAACCATACATCCATTATCATACTTTCCTTGCATCTTTTCTTATAAGAAATTTCATTTCACTTTACATTGCATGTACTACCAACACGGAGTCTCCACTAAGAAAATCATGTCCATACACTTCCCTGTCCACTCGCTAACTGCTAGTCCGTCCAACCACAGAATCTCTCGCCGAGGGCGCAGAGCGCTGTCAGCGATATGAACACAGTCTATAGCGCTGGCAATGTTCGAATAGGCCACTTACAATACTTTGTGTACTCGACACTACTGCCACCTTTATTTGTGCATATCGCTATCTGACGACTTTTATTATCTCTGTACGTTCAGCTGTATTAGTTATGATAGGCAGTGTACAAATAATGTATTTTAAAGTCACTGCATCAAACGTCTAGGGGTCGTAGGTCACGCCATAGAGAACAACTTTTGTTAGAGATAAAATGTTCGCTGGTGTGTCCCATTGTCACTGCGCTTCCTTTTGTAGTGCTTAACCGTGTGAGAGCTGGCGGGGCGTAGGGACTCTGAGGCGATAGTACAATTTGTGTGTTATGTCTTATCCAGTCATTTTTTTGAACGTTACCCTACCAATTTACTGGTGTAGGCAGCATGTAGCATAGCTGGTTAGTAGACCCTACTATTTCGATAACGTCACCAGGAAGCGTGGCGAACATTTTGTATGTAACAAAAGTTGTTCCCCACGACGTGGTCTATCACACCTAAATGTTTGATGCAAGACATATTTCTACAAGGACTACAGTGGGTCTGCACCTCTGGTGGCCCACCAATACCGTAATCACTACCAGGCCTACAGTGGGTCTGCTCTGTGATGACCTACCTACCAATATTCTTCAAAACTTCGACTGACTCTGTGGTGGGTTTGCTCTGTTGTGGCCCATTACCTGTCTTCCGTTGGAAGGACAACACTACTTCTTCAAGGCTGCATGGAAATCCACTACTTCCGTGTGCATTCTCTTTTACTGCTCAGACTTTGAGAAAAACACTGCAATTTTACTGTGATGAACGATCAGGACTGTCTTTATGGACTGTGAGAAAATTTTAGCTTTTGACCAACATTGTATCGACAAATGTGTGCATTTCATTTCTTTGTTATTGTAATTATGAAAAACGTTAACCTATACCTTTCACAAATCACTTACCTCACAAAAATCTTCGTTACTCGAACTACTGCAATACAGCGAACGCCACTACTGCCAGCTAAATAAAAGATTCAAACTACTGAAGGCACTAACTACTGATAGGCATAGTCAGCAAATGAAAGATTTTGATAGAGCACAAACAATGTATTTACCTCAATAGTGTTCAAAAGTCATAATGCATATAGCAGTTCATGACATCCAGTCTTACAAATTTCACAACTCCGCCATCTCTCTCCCCACATCCACCACTGCTGGCGGCTCACCTCCAACTGCGCAACGCTACGCGCTGTTCACGCCCATCTGCCCAACACTACAATGGCAGACAACAATGCAAACTAGCCACAGACTGCACACAGCACAGCCAGTGATTTTTCATACAGAGCGCTACGTGGCGTTACCAATAAGAAAACCTAAACAGCCTACTTACATAGCCCCCATGCTCCCCACAAAAAATTTTACAAAGTGTTTTGGGCACTGGCCAATACAGATTTGAAAAACTTTTTCATAATTACAATAACAAAGAAATCAAATGCACACACTTATTGATACAATGTTGGTCAAAAGCTAAATTTTTCTCACAGTCCATAAAGACAGTCCAGATTGTTCATCACTGTAAAATTGCAGTGTTTTTCTCAAAGCCTGAGCAGTAAAAGAAAACGCACACGGAAGTAGTGGATTTCCATGCAGTCTTGAAGAAGTAGTTTTGTCCTTCCAACGGAAAGACAGTGATGACTCTTGACATGCAGGCAGGGAATGGGCCACAACAGAGCAAACCCACAGCAGAGTCAGTCGAAGTTTTGAAGAATATTGGTAGGTAGGTCATCACAGAGTAGACCCACTGTAGTCCTGGTAGAGATTACGGTATTGGTGGGCCACCAGAGGTGCAGACCCACTGCAGTCCTTGTAGAAATAATGGTATCGGTGGATCATCAAAGGTGCAGACCCACTTCAGTCCTTGTAGAGATGGCCAGCAGCCATCTGTTGCGACTGTGCAGGTGCACAATCACCACTGAAGAGTCTTGCAGATAATATAGCAACTCCATAACCACCATTTGTGCACTCACAAAGTTTTTGGAATTGTCCTTAGAACTAGCAATGCTGTTATCCAGTCCCTTGCTGAATTATTAACACATGTGCAAACACTATCAGTCCCTACTTCTCACATATTGCCCATATACTATGACCAACAGAAACGTGTGCAGTGAAATGTAACTTACAAGTTACTTAATTTGATGAACTGGTGTCAATTACAATTTTATAACATAATAATACAATAAAAAAAGGTACAAAATACATAATTAAAAACATAATAATACAGATAACATTTGTAGTAATACAGGCTTTACAAAAGAATCGAACTAACATACACATCAGTGTTACAGAAATTGTGACATAAGTAAATACATAAAAGATCAAAATAACTTTTGAAACATCAACTTCACACATGAGCATTAAAATAAAACAGAATAAATAACGTCTAATCATCTTTACAAGGTAAATAACATATTACCAGAAAAATTCTACAACATAAATCTTATTAGCTAAACACATACAGACAGGAAAAACACAAATTCACATAGTGTAATAACACAAAAATATGGGACAGGGTTTGTTTTCAGTGTAACATTTGGTACTGCAGTCCAACCCAAAACTTCATTCCATAGATCTTTCCTCTTATTTCAACATTTGCTTCCACCAAAAAAATTCTATCCAAGCATGCTTTCTGTATTTATATATTCACACATTACTTACCTCATTATTTATTTTCCATTATCTTACCTCATCATTCATTTCCAAGAAAATCCTACCTAAACCTGTTGTCTATAAACCCTACTTTTTTGGTTTGTATCCTCTTTCAAAATACTTTTTTGGCCAAACCATTTTCTTATAGCTTCTCAATGCATTTCTTCCAATTCATCACAACTTGTTCTCTTATATGGCCTACCCCATCTTAAGCTAACTTAAATCTACTGAGCTCAGATGCTAAACTAAGGGATGAGGCAATGCAGCAACACATAACAAATTAACACAATCAGAAATGACAACAAAAAATACAAATTGGCAAAGCAAGCAGCAATATTACAACTAATATAAGGCAATGAGCAGCAAACAAGAAAAATAAATCAGTAGTAAAACTGGCTTAACAGAGTAATGTAAAATTAAATTTAGTAGCACTATGCCTGGCAAACAGCAGCAGCAAATGCAATAACTTATATCTAAACATGACATAGCTCAAGTAGAAAAAATATTACACTAAAGATGGCAATATCTAATACCTATGTCACATCTTAGTGTCTATGTAATTAAAGTGGTGCACAACAACAACTTATTGTAAAAAAAAAATATTACCATATACTTGAAAAGAAAATTATGTATGCAGTTACTGTTACTAGTCCCTTCTTATTGTTCTTTCGTTTCCAAGTGATCCTTTTTTGAAGAATGTGGATCACAAAATTATTATTTAATAGATCTGTTGACAGAAAGTGTTCACATTAGCAAATGCATTTTATTTCATTTTATAAAACCAATGCTGCAACACAGCTGGAAACTAGTTATCAAATGAAATAAGCAACTATGGAAAGCAAAGCATAAAAATATCATTCAATAGTCACGTGACATTTCATAAGTTAGTAGAAATTCTCTCAAATCTCGTAGAAAGACACTAGTCATAATCAGGTGTGCAGATCTAAGTATCTTTCCAAGTAATGAGCGTGTCGTATTTGCGATGCTTTCTACAAAGGAATGTCAATAGCGAGGATAATGGCCTCTTTTTTTCTCCACCTAATGGCTTTCTTTTGTCAGACGACTACCTCTCAGCTGGGCGCCCAAAATGCAACACGTCAAGGTCACTTACCTTTCTTACTGAAATATTTACGACAGCAGTTTCCGCTACAGTGGCAGTCTCATATAAAAAAATTCCACAGGTTGAGAATTTGCGTTACAAATGTGTAGAAACAAAATCCTATTGATATAACAGTGTCCTAAAAATTTTCGTCGGCATTGTAATACATTCACGCGTTTACATACATTTCATAAGTACGATTCTTGGTTTCCAACAACCTTTTACACAAACCAGAGTCCCTAACCACTACTCATTATTCCTTACCTTATTACACATACACATATTCATCGACACTTCTTCAATATTTCATCATAACAGATACGTAGCATAATCAAATAACTCATATAGCACCAGCTTATTAATCATAAGCATACCTCAGCAGCATTTGCTGACTATGCCTATCAGTAGTTACTGCCTACAGTAGTTTGAATCTTTTATTTAGCTGGCAGTAGTGATGTTCGCTGTATTTCAGTAGTTCGAGTAATGAAGATATTTGTGAGGTAAGTGATTTGTGAAAGGTATAGGTTAATGTTAGTCAGGGTCATTCTTTTGTAGGGATTATTGAAAGTCAGATTGCGTTGCGCTAAAAATATTGTGTGTCAGTTTAAGCACAGTCATGTATAATGTTTCAAAGGGGACGTTTCACACTGAAGACGCTATATATGCTGGTGTCCAAAATTAAAGAGATAAACGGAAATTTTGCTAGGTTACATTTATTTTGCCACAAAACAATAAAAACAGGTGATAGTAAAGTAAAATCAATGTATAAAATAGAGACTGTGAACAACTGTAACATGCATTGTTGTGGATTGGCAAGACAGCCAACCCACTATGAGAGGAAGCTGAAAGGCACGCGTTTTAGCTCATGCAGGCTGGCGTGAGGTCTGGATCAGGTCACGGAAATGAGACTAGCAAAAAAAAGTACGTAGCTGCTGGAATAAACTTTAATCCATAATTGGTGAACATCGCTCTTGACGGTACATGTTTTACAGCATCAATAGTAACTGGTAATGGCGCCTTGCTAGGTCGTAGCAAATGACGTATCTGAAGGCTATGCTAACTATCGTTTCGGCAAATGAGAGCGTAATTTGTCAGTGAACCATCGCTAGCAAAGTCGGCTGTACAACTGGGGCGAGTGCTAGGAAGTCTCTCTAGACCTGCAGTGTGGCGGCGCTCGGTCTGCAATCACTGTTAGTGGCGACACGCGGGTCCGACGTATACTAACGGACTGTGGCCGATTTAAAGGCTACCACCTAGCAAGTGTGGTGTCTGGCGGTGACACCACATTCCTCCCCCGCAAATCGGCGGACGGTTGTGGCATAAGGCTTCCGCCCGCCGTGGGGAGGACCCCATGTTGACGTATGCAACGAGGTGGGGAGCCTAACAACAGGCGAGGCTGTGCCACCCGCACCCTGGCATTCGGCCCGAGGGGAGTTAAGAAACGCCTGAAAACCTGCCCCAGTGTGCACGCCAACATGTGGTGTATGCGCCCGTAGAGAGACAGGAGGGGCCGAAGGGTCGACCTCCATCGGGCCGGGGCACCCGACAGGCGAAAACGACATATGGTCTGGAGTGGGCAAGAGTTCCATGGCGGAGGACAACTGGTCACGGGAAGCGATCGGTGGCGCGTGACCCAGGGAGGCGCCCGGCGGTTGCAGCGACGCGTCCACTGCGGGCGTCACCGGCGGGAGAACAGGCGGTGGCGGCGGCGGCGGCGCGTCGCCATGGGGCAAAATGGAAGGCAGCGTTGGTAACACCTGGGGCTTAGGCGAGCCAGTACATGGGTCCCCAGGGCGTTGACTGGACGACACCGTCGCTGAAAGCAGACGGGGAGCGGCAGATCCCGTGTGACGACAGATGCGCAGCTGATTGAGATGCCAACGCACCTCACCAGAGGCCCCCGAAACCAGATACATAGCGCGGCCGAGAAAGCAAAGAATGCGACCTTCGAGCCAACGCCGTGAACCCCGATAGTTGCGATAGTAGACAACGTCGCCTGGGGCAAAAGCATATGTCTGCTGCTGCACAGGAACCTGATGCGGCGGATGTAGGAAAGACATCAAGGTGCGATGAGGGCGACCGTGAAGCAAATCAGCCAGCGAGCGACCATCACGGGGCTGAGAGTGATATGAGGAGAAAGAGAGCAATAACGCGTCCTCCCAAGAATGCGACGCGTTCAGCTTCAACATCTGTGACTTGAAAGTCCTGACCAATCGTTCAGCGGCACCGTTTGACTGTGGCGAAAACGGCGCGGACGTCAGATGTTGAATACCATTGGCCTTGCAGAATGACTGAAATTCTGCGGACATGAATTGTGGGCCATTGTCGGAAACAATAGTCTGTGGAAGACCTTCAATGCAAAAGATAGCGGATAACGCTTGGATGGTGGCAGATGAGGTCGTGGAAGACATCCGGACAACAAAAGGAAAATTACTGAATGAATCTACCACAACCAACCATCGAGCATTCCAGAATGGACCAGCAAAATCGATGTGTAAGCGTTGCCAAGGGGAAGTGGCTTTTGACCATGCAAAGAATTTCCGCGGTGGTACTGATTGTTGTTCGGCACACACCATGCAAGAAGAGCACATATTCGTAATCGCGGCATCGATTCCGAACAAAGTACAGTGCTGACGAGCAAGTTGTTTCGTTCTCACTATACCCCAATGTCCTTGGTGGAGAAGCCGTAAGACAGAGGACTGTAACGAACGTGGGACCACAACCCTGGACTGATCATTATCTGAACGCAACAGCAAAACACCACGTCGTACAAAAAGTCTCTCCTTGGGAGCAAAAAATCGGTGAACCAAAGGATCCCCGATCCGTGACTTGGACAAGGGCCATTGAGTAGCAACGAAATGCAGAACGGGAGCAAGGACAGGGTCAGCAGCTGTGGCTGTAGCTACACGAAAATAAATCGGAAACGATTCGACTACGTCATTGGTTTCCGAATCAATGAACATCCAAGCAAGTTCGGAGGAATCGAATGCTCCATCCTCAGCAACAGGCAAACGGGACAACGCATCGGCGTTTCCGTGCTTAGCAGTGGACCGATACAAGATATCGTAGCGGTACTGCGAGAGGAAAATAGACCAGCCAATTTCTGCGCTGTACGTGGAGGTACAGGCTTGGTCGGATGAAAAAACGATGTCAAAGGTTTGTGGTCTGTGATGACGGTAAAGTGACGACCATACAAGAAATCATTAAACTTTGTAACACCAAATACGAGAGCCAATGCTTCTTTTTCGATCTGTGAATAATTTCGTTGCGCAGACGAGAGCAATTTGGACACAAAGGCAATAGGGCGATCATGCGAACCATCTGTGCGAAAGCACAGCACCGATCCCGATATCCGATGCATCCACCATCAACAAAAGGGGCTTCCGGGGATCGAATGGCGTAAGGCAAGTATTGGAAAGCAACGCCGATTTCAACCGGCGAAAGGCGCGTTCGCATTCCGTCGTCCAGACGAACGGAACACCCTTACGGCGTAAGCGATGAAGCAGAGCTGAAATGGAAGAGGCGTGGAGCACATAGCGATGATAATAATTAATTTTTCCCAGCACACTCTGTAGCTGCTTCAAATTCTGCGGCGATGGCAAGTCTTGTATGGCACGGAGGTGCTCTGGACTGGGATGTATGCCTTGGGCATTGCGTACATGTCCCATGTAGGGTAAGTCACGAGCAAAAAACACACATTTGTCCTTCCGCAAGCGAGGACCATTTTGTCGCAAGACCTGAAATAATGTTCTGAGATTGACTAAATGTTCTTCTTCCGTCTTTCCGGAGATCACAATATCGTCCAGATAGTTTGCTGCAGTAGGGACCAACGCACAAACAGTTTGTAGATATTGCTGAAATAATGCAGGGGCGGATGCACACCCGAATGGCAGTCGTTTGAATCGATACAAACCAAGATGCGTGTTAACCACCAAAACGCGCTGGGATTCTTCGTCCACCGGTATTTGCTAGGTCCAACTTCGAAAAATATGTACCCGGGCACAGTTTGTCAAGAAGATCTTCCGGGCGGGGTAAAGGAAAAGTTGCAGTCACTAGTCGTGGATTCACTGTTGCCTTGACGTCCACACGAAGTGTCAATTTTCCGGAAGGTTTTTGCAAAATTACTAAGGGGGATGCCCAGAGAGAAGCCTGCACACGTTCAATTACACCTTGTGATTCCAAATCTTGTAATGTTCTTGCGACCTCATCACGCAATGCGTGGGGAACATTGCGTGCTCTGAAAAATTTCGGTTACGCGTTTACTTTTAGTTCCAAATGTGCTTTATAGTTCTTAGCGCAACCAAGGCCCGGTGGAAAAATGTCTGCAAATTCTTCACAGAGACGAGAAACACTGTCTGAAGGCACAGTCTGGTTCACTGATAGGATCTGATTTACTATAGACAAGTTAAATAACTGAAATAAATCGAAACCAAACAAGTTCACTGCAGAAGAAGAACGAAGGACATAAAATGACACAAGTTTTGTTTGTCCCTTGTATGTTGCAAGAAGGCTGCACTGCCCTAACACAGGGATCGCTTGTCCTGAATAACTACTTAACATTGGCAGCACGCAACGGAGGTGTGCCCAGCTGTTTGTACGTGTCTTGATTGATCAGTGAAACTGCAGCTCCGGTATCGAGCTGGAACGGTATCACTTTGCCGTTAATGTCCAAATCTACAAAAAGTTTATTGTCCTGCTGACGACAAGAGCGACTGTCTCATGCAACGTGAACTGACACTGGTACAGAATCACTTGCGACTTGACGGGATTGCCGGCGATGTCGACGCACACTATTTGTGGGACGAACTCAGTCACTGTTAGGTAGAGTAGCACTGGGCGGAGTGGAATGAACTACATGAATGTCCATGGGCGAAGTTTCGCAATCCGGAGTATCCTTGGTTCGATTCCGATTCCGGCGCGAAGCAAAGGGCCTGGAATGATTGTGAGCGTCCAATCGGAGCTTTTTCTGGCAAACACTTTGAACATGTCCTTTTTTTATTACAGAAAAAGCAAATAGCTTGGCGTGACGGGCAAGTCTCACGCGAATGTCTAGTAGCACACTGGGGGCATGATTTCACTGCATTTGCATGCCAGCACGGGACACGTGGCTGAGAGCCAGGCGGCTTTGGCGCAGCCAGCGCAAGGACTGTTTACTGTTCCATGCAGCTCTCCCGGCGGGCCAGTTAACCTGACACATGGGTGGCGAAATTTCAAATGATGCCTAAGCAAAGTCAAGTGTGTCCTGCCGATCCAATATGTCCATCACTCGTTGAAGGGAGGGACTGACTAGTTTCAAAATCTGTTCCCGTATACAAACATCAGAAACGTTCTGTGCAATTGCATCATGCACCATAGTATCCGAATAAGAGAGTCCACATTGACACTCAAAAGCACAATCCCTAATAAGGCCTTGCAAGGTTGCAACCCACTCCCAATTAGTCTGACCTGCCGTACATTTTGTACGAAATAAGGTATACCTTTTTGCAACTACACTGACTGATTCTTTGAAATATGCATCTAATGCAGACAAAAATTTTTCGTAGGACAGAGTTGCTACGTCGCGTTGGGGAAACAATTTGACTATCACACGGTACGTGGACACTCCGACAGAACATAATAAGAAAAGCTGCCGCTCGTTACCTTGAATTCTGTAGGCGGCGAGATGGAATCCAAATTGGCGTGACCACTCCATCCAGCTTTCCAGTGCAGCATCAAAAGGACGAAATGGTGGTGCAACTGCGTGTTGTGGCTGTGGTAGCGGTGGAGCGGCGGCTGCCGCATCGTTTTGCAGTGCACATTGACCCTGGGCGAGCTGTCCAAGGGCATCCAGTAAGGCATGCGTCTGCTGATTCTGTAAGCGATGAAATTCGGACAGTACATCTGGAGATTGTGGCGAAGCCATTACACAAGTAAATCAGGGCAGTATAGTTACGAACGCGAAGTGGCCTCGTCGCCAAAATGTTGCGGATTGGCAAGACAGCCAACCCACTATGACAGGAAGCCGAAAGGCACGCGTTTTAGCTCACGCAGGCTGGCGTGAGGTCTGGAACAGGTCACGGAAATGAGACTAGCAAAAAAAAGTAGCTGCTGGAATACTTAACTTTAATCCATAATTGGTGAACATCGCTCTTGACGGTACATGTTTTACAGCATCAATAGTAACTGGTAATGGCGCCTTGCTAGGTCGTAGCAAATGACGTAGCTGAAGGCTATGCTAACTATCGTCTCGGCAAATGAGAGCGTAATTTGTCAGTGAACCATCGCTAGCAAAGTCGGCTGTACAACTGGGGCGAGTGCTAGGAAGTCTCTCTAGACCTGCCGTGTGGCGGCGCTCGGTCTGCAATCACTGTTAGTGGCGACACGCGGGTCCGGCGTATACTAACGGACCGCGGCCGATTTAAAGGCTACCGCCTAGCAAGTGTGGTGTCTGGCGGTGACACCACATGCATAGTTGTAGACAATCATGTTCCTCGTTTTTTCCAACTTGTCGTACGACGGTGAGTCAAACTAAAACCTTAAACTTGTAATAATGAATCGAAATTTCGCACCGTTATCCCGTAAGTTGGTAAGCGTTTTATAAACAGCGTGCCGAATGGCCTGTAGGTGGCAGCATAGTGCAGATACACACACACCTTTCCAGTATCAGGACAAAGATGGCCGCCCCCCTTGCGACTTGCACCAGGGAAGAACAGCGTTCTGTTATTCGGTTTTTGCCTAGTGAAGGTGTGAAACCTATTGAAATTCATCGACGAATGAAGGTCCAGTACGATGATGCATGTTTGTCTCAGCAGCAAGTCTACGAATGGAGTAGGAATTCGCAAATGGTGAGACTTCAGTGGAAGATGATCCAGATCAGGCACAACGAGTTGTGATTCCACAGCACATAGCAGCAGTTGAAGCCATAGTGAAGGAAAACCGCCGAGTGACACTGAATGACATTGCACCATGTTTACAGATTAGTCATGGGTCAGCACACCACATTGTACATGATGTGCCCCAGTTTCACAAAGTGGCTGCAAGATGGGTGCCACGGCAGCTGACTCCTAAAATGAGAGAACGACGTGTTGATGCTTGTGAAGAACTTTTTCGGCGCTTTGAACGAGAAGATGATGGCTTCCTTCAAGAATCGTTACTGGGGACGAAACCTGGGTTCACTTCCACCAACCGGAAGCGAAGAGATCGAGCAAGGAATGGCACCATTCCTCATCACCAAGTGATTTCCATATGTTTGGACCACTCAAAGAGGCAGTGGGAGGAAAGAAGCTCCGTTATGATGAAGAGGTACGCCACGCGGTGCGTGAGTGGTTGCGCGGACTACCAAAAGATTATCTTCGTACTGCACACACTCCAGACAATGTGCAAAGGGTTAACGAATTGGTGAATGCTGACAGACGCATCACAGAGAACGAACTGTCACGCTACATTGGGATCGGGGAAGATAGTGTTTGCAGGATACTGAAAGTGTTGGCGTCAAAAAAAGTTTGTCTCAGGTGGGTTCCCAGGATGTTGACATTGGCTCACAAAGAAACGATAAAAACGGTATGCAGCGTGATGTGTTGGCAGAAGAGCCAACACAGTGTTACTAGAGGAGGCCGAAATGCACGCGTTTTAGCTCACGCAGGCTGGCGTGAGGAGGGAAGGACTATACTGACGTGAGGTCTGTAACATGACAAGGAATTAGAATTCAGAAAGCGGACGTAATTAGTTTGATACTTAACTTTAATCCATTACTGATGAACGACGCTCTTGACGGTACATTATTCACAATATTATCTGTTCAGAATTCTAATTACTGAATATGGCGCCTTGCTAGGTCGTAGCAAATGACGTAGCTGAAGGCTATGCTAAACTGTCGTCTCTGCAAATGAGAGCGTATGTAGACAGTGAACCATCGCTAGCAAAGTCGGCTGTACAACTGGGGCGAGTGCTAGGGAGTCTCTCTAGACTAGATCTGCCGTGTGGCGACGCTCGATCTGCAATCACTGATAGTGGCGACACGCGGGTCCGACGTGTACTAACGGACCGCGGCCGATTTAAAGGCTACCACCTAGCAAGTGTGGTGCCTGGCGGTGACACCACACAGCGAACTTTTGGAACAGTACGAGAATGGTGGAGTTGAATTTCTTGGAAGAATTGTGACAGGTGATGAAACATGGCTCCATCATTTTTCACCAGAGAAGAAGAGGTAGTCAATGAAGTGGCATCAGGCAAATTCCCCAAAGAAAAAAAATTCAAAACCACACCTTCTGCTGGAAAAGTTATGGCTACAGTGTTTTTCGATTCCGAAGGACTCTTTCTTGTGGACGTCATGCCAAGTGGTACGATCATAAATTCTGATGCATATGTGACGACACTGAAGAAACTTCAAACTCGACTGAGTCGTGTTCGACCACATCGGCAAAAGCAGGATGTTTTGCTGTTGCACGACAATACACGGCCACATGTCAGCCAAAAAACCATGGAAGCGATCACAAACTCGGATGGACAACACTGAAAAACCCGCCTTACGGTCCTGACCTGGCTCCATGTGACTATCATGTCTTTGGGAAACTGAAAGACTCTCTACGTGGAACAAGGTTTGAAGATGATGACTCCTTTGTGCACGCTGCCAAACAGTGGCTCCAACAGGATGGTCCAGAATTTTACTGTGCGGGTATTCAGGCGCTGGTTCCAAGATGGCGTAAGGCAGTTGAGAGGGATCGAAATTATGTGGAGAAATTAAAATATTGTTCCTAAAGGATGTATCTAAAAACTGTAAAACTTTCAAACATGTAGAATATAAGACGGATTAAAAAAATTGTGTGCATTTCTTTTGGAGTGACCCTCGTATTTGCATTGGACTCACGATAGGGACAAATTTAGTGATTGATCAGGGAGCTGTTATGGATTAAAGGAGGATAGTATAACCCTAACGGAAATGGTACTCATAGATAAATTAAAGGCAGTAACTTAGTTATTCCCAAAGGGAATCTATGGATAAACTAATGTGTTAATGTTTTCAGTGGGACTTGGATAAAGCGGACAGTATTTCACAAGGGATCGAAAGCGAAATAAGATTGGCTGAGAAACATCAGATGAAATAAGGAACAATTAAGAAATGTAAATGTTATTGATCAAGATGGGAAAAGAGAGATGAGAATTTATTATTAAAAATAAAACAATATTTTTTGATATACTACGGTTGATTAAGGGAGAACCTTACGATTTTAAAGTCAACCCATATCAGCTTTTGAAATTAAGGCCACATGTAATACCGTTATCAAAGAAGGAAAAAACCGATAAAGAGATACAGAGGATGCTATCTTTGCAGATTATCAGAAGAACAAAACCAGTAGCGAAATGGGAGTCTCAGAATACGAGACATAACAATAAAGTGAAACCAAATGAGTATGTTTTCTTTTTTTGTGGTGTGCTCATATTATATGTAATGATGGTTGGAAGCACGGGAAAATTCAGAGCACACGTAAGCCATATTACGTGCACTGAGGGCCGAACTAGATGAACAGTCAGCAATAAGAGATTCATTCGATATACACGCAAATTATGGCTACCATCAGGGAAACACAATGGAAACACATCGCCTAGGATGAACATCTTCGGCCGGTGAATAACAGTGTTTCATGCAAAATAACTGTGTCGGTGTCACGAGTTCTCAGTGAACCACCGTGAGTCGTAAGCGCTTTTTAAAAAACTGCTAGGGTGAGCAGTAAATACTCCAGGGTAGGATAAAGAGAAATAAATTTCCCGTGTGTATTGCACATAATGCGTTTGTGTATTCTGTCTATATTGTGCCTGTAGAGCGTAAATTGTAAAAAAAAAAAAAAAAAAAAAAAAAAATACTGTGACAGAATTCTCTGAGACGGCCAAGTAGCCGCTGAAAAAATGAGTGAAATGTTTTATATTTCTAAAAACATGTAAAATCAAACAATATTTTGGTGATGTTTGAGTAAATTTTACGTGGGTAATCATTATTCTGAAACTTACGTTTACAGTCTTTGATGCCGTATTTGAAGTATTATGTCTGACATGTGATTTTCCATTAGGATGAATAATGACACATAATTTTACGAGATCATGGGAGGCAAAATTCAAAGGTCGTTTTAAGAAAATACTAAAATTAATTAGCTTGAAAAAGAGAAATACATTAAACAGACGTAATAAATGAACTGCCCGAAATTGTACACGCTGCTCCTAAGAGCTGAATGACAGCGTTCCTAGTGTTTCCAAAATTACGGTTTTATTTTGAAAAAATCACAATTTTGAAAAAGAAATTACCGAAAGGGACGTGTAAGGTACCCCTTCTGTTCAAATTACATGTTATTTTCTCATTTTCCAGTTTTAAAATTTTGTATCACGTCTGCAGATATCATGTAGCATTTTTACTATTGATTATGAGAATGGTTGCGGAGGTCTACGCTTACACTACAACACAGTTATCAATCCTAAAGTCTTGTACGCTGGCGACACACTTACTCTGCACAAAAATGTTGACCTTGAGGCTATCCTGAAAGGAATACGCAAAATTCTTGGAAAGATTCTCAGCCCTAAAAGAACAAAAGATGGATACAAAGTACAATTCCGAATACCAATTGAAAAAGTATCCAGTCCTGCGGGAGCATCAGAAAATGATGACTGAAATTACATGGGAATAGCCACAGACTTCCAACGATAACAGTCACTCTGAAAATTGCGACACACATACTATAAAACAGCGCAAAACCATGCCTGTCCGATGCTATACCCTCAGACTGTGTGTGTACCTCTCACTGACGGGCCCCGCACGCCATCCAATGGAACTTAACACACCTGCTGTAAAGGATTCCCCGCCTGCTTAACCACTGCATACGTCACCGAATTCAGTGCTGTGAAGTGCAAGTCTGCAGCTGTAGCTGGCGGTCGTGTAGATATATGCGTTGCGTATCTGGAAATTTTATACACAGGACGTGAAATTGCGTCTGCAATGTTCTGAGGTCGAATCTGCTTCCGTACAATGCTGTACGCAAATCAGTTATACTGCTTGGTCATAACCCTGAAGCATGACTAAAATGAACAGTCGTAAAGAAGCGTTTCGTAATGCGTCAATCTCCACAAACAAGCACGGGTTCGTTTCTCTGATCACAGAGAAACGAATGGCGCGAGATCAGCAGTTTTAAATATCCAGGTGTCCCTATCTACACTTCGCAGAGAGTCCTATAAAACGCATCTTACGAGGGAACCTCCCCATCGCACCCCCCTCAGATTTAGTTATAAGTTGGCACAGTGGATAGGCCTTGAAAAACTGAACACAGATCACTCGAGAAAACAGGAAGAAGTTGTGTGGAACTATGAAAAAATAAGCAAAATATACAAACTGTGTTGTCTATGGGAATGATAGGCAACATCAAGGTTAGTGACAGCCCAGGAGCGCCTTAGTCCCGTGGTTAGCGTGAGCAGTTGCGGAACGAAAGGTCCTTCGTTTAAATCTTCCCTCGTGTGAGAAGTTTAACTTTTTATATAATCAACTTCGCTCTCCAAAATTCCAGGACATGTTCAGATTTGCTTGGACATATGCAGGATTTGACGGTCTACACACGGAAAAACTTGAAAACGTTAAAAACATATGTATTGACAGAGCACAGGGAAAACTGTGCGACTTTGAAACTGTTGCATTCATTTGTTGCAGTTTATGTGACAAACTCTTATGTTTTCATCACATTTTTTGGAGTGATTATCACATCCACAAGACAACCTAAATCGGGAAAGGTAGAAGAATCTTTTTACCTATTCGCCAAGTGTACAAGTTAGGTGGGTCGACAACATATTCCTGTCATGTGACGCACATGCCGTCACCAGTATCCTATAGAATACATCAGACGTGTTTTCCTGTGGAGGAATCGGTTGACCTATGACCTTGCGATCAAATGTTTTCGGTTCGCATTGGAGAGGCACGCCCTTTCGTCTACTAATCGCACGGTTTTGCGGTGCGGTTGCAAAATATAGACACTAAACTTATTACAGTGAAGAGAGACGTCAATGAACGAACGGACAGATCATAACTTTGCGAAAATAAAGAAAATGAAACTTTTCACTCGAGGGAAGACTTAAACCATGGACCTCTCGTTCCGTAGCTGCTCACGCTAACCACGGGACAACGGCGCTCCTGAGCTCACAGTATCCTTGATGTTACATATCTTGCACATGGACTACTCAGTTTGTATACTGCATCTCCGCAGTATCTTATAATTACAAAATCGCGGAATTCTCGCTGTATTACCTAGCCAGCGTGCCGATGCGTTTCCACATAGATTTCCTACACCGTAATTTAGATTATTACTGTGGTGTCACCGCCAGACACCACACTGGCTAGGTGGTAGCCATTAAATCGGCCGCGGTCCGCTAGTATACGACGGACCCGCGCGTCGCCACTGTCAGTGATTGCAGACCGAGCGCCGCCACACGGCAGGTCTAGAGAGACGTCCTAGCACTCGCCCCAGTCGTACAGCCGACTTTGCTAGCGATGCTACACTGACAAATACGCTCTCATTTGCCGAGACGATAGCATAGCCTTCAGCTACGTCATTTGCTACGACCTAGAAAGGCGCCATTACCAGTTTATATTGAAATTGTACTTATGTATCTTCAAGAGCGATGTTCTCCAATTATGGAATAAAGTTAAGTATTACTTCAACTGCGTACTTTATTTGCTACTATAATTTCCGTTAACTGTTCCAGACCTCACGCCAGCCTGCGTGAGCTTAACGCGTGCATTTCGGCATCCTCGCATAGTGACTTGGCTGTCTTGCCAAGTCACAGCAATTACTCCAACAAACAACAACTACTTCTCTACAAATTGATTGCGCCGCTGTCAGTCGTTTTCGTTGACCTAAAGTGCTCGCAATGTGATTACACCCACGTTAAATGGACTCATGTAAGGCGCAAGACCGGCGTCGCCTTACAATGTGTGCTTGTCGGCACCCCGTCAGAGAGTCTCCTAAAACGCAGTATAGCGATGTGTTGCTGTCGACATCCAGTCAGAGAGTCTCCTCACCTCTAGGTGCCCAATTCTGAGCAAACCTCGGCTCCTTACAGTGAACTGTTCTTGCGACCAACCACCGCGCTCGTTGCAAACGGAAAACCTCCCACTTAACAAATCGTGAAACTGTTAATCAACCACCTTCAGCTTATAATACATTCGGTAGAAACTTCTAGAACAAATTGAGACCCCTTCCCCCCCTACAAATTCAGCCAACCAGATACTTTTGTGTAATTTTAGCGATAATTCACCTGCGTGTCTGCTGTGACTGTTATCCCCCATCTGCAGCAGGTATTCTCCACTGCATTCCACCGTGCTAAAGAGGCAGGTGGCAGCCCTTTTAAGACGCTATTCCAACAATCTCATGCTTCCAGCATCGTCTCTCCCTCGCCTCTTCAGCAACTGCAGGTCCATTGCGAGAAGCCCCATGTCCACTGGTCTCACGACAGGTCGCTGCTCCTGGGTCGTAAACGCCTGCTGTGCTCCTTCCAGTCATAAAACTGACCTCGCTGCAGCCCTTGCCCCGTGTCGATCACAGAGACCACAAGTGGCCCCGTGTGCCCTGCTGTTAGGGCAGGTGCGAAATTACACTCAAAGCAGTCACCTCTGTTAGTGTGTGGCTACAAAGTATACAACCAAGAAATGATTAATAAATCATAACCTCACGTAATGATACGATCACATACTAGATAAACACAGTATGCATTCTCCAAATTTTTCGTGTATGGTGAAAAAATCTTGCCACTTTACACCTACATCAGGCAAGCCAAATGGATTTGGAAACGGATCATCAGACATTTTCAACAGAAACTTATACAGACAAAAAAGCAAAAAATAATAAGTGGGAAGGACGACCAGACAACTAAATTGCTAGCAGACCAGGGACAATGTGCACTGAAGAAAGGAAAAGAATCAGAAGAGGGTTGCTTCAAAACTCTGTAGATTGAAATGTAATGGTTCCTTGTGATCTGACAGACTCCAGCTGCACATTGTGTATATACAGGGTGTTACGTGTAGATACTTATTTTGGTGAGTAAGGACAGTATCCTGAACAACTAAATCTCGTGATATCACATGTTCAACATTTTTCATCCCCTTTTGAGGTACTTCCTGATATTTGTGGCCCTATGGGTCTGATATTAAATAACATATCTCAGTGTTATCCACTTCACTTTGAGGGTTTTCATCCATGAATAACGATCACCCTACCACAAAACACACACACACACACACACGCGCACACACACACACACACACGCACACACACACATATATATATACTGAATCAAACATACCTTTTTCATATTAGGTGCATTGTGCCACCACCAACTACCAGGTACTCCATATCAGCGAATGGATCGCTCGGTGCATCTCACGGACTTTGAACGTGGTGAGGCGATTGTGTGTGACTTGTGTCCATACGTCTGTACGCTAGATTTCCACACTTCAAAATATCCCTAGACAAACAGTTTCTGATGTGATAGTGAAGTGGAAACGAAAAGGGACACGTACAGCACAAAAGTGTACAGGCCAACCTCGACTGTTGACCGACAAAGACCGCCGACAGTTGAAGAGGGTCGTAATGTGTAATAGGCAGACATCTAGCCAGCCTGTCACACAGGAATTCCAAACTGCATCAAGATCCATTGCAAGTACTATGACAGTTAGGCCGGAGGTGAGAAAGCTTTGTTTTCATGGTCGAGTGGCTTCTCATAACCCACACATCTCGCCCTAAAATGCCATCGACACCTCGCTCGGTGTAAGGAGCGTAAACATTGGACGACTGAACACTGAAAAAACGTTGTGTGGAGTGACGAATCACGGTGCACAATGTGGCCATCCCATGGGAGGGTGTGGGTATGGTGAATGCCTGGTGAACATCATGTGTCAGTGCGTATAGCGCCAACTGAAAAATTCTGTGGCGGCGGTGTTGGTGTGGTAATGATTTTCATGGAGGGAGCTTTCACATCTTGTTCTTTTGCGTGGCAATATCACAGCACAGGCCTACATTGATGTTTTAAGCACCTTCTTGCTTACCACTGTTCAGGAGAAATTCGGGGATGGCGATTGTATCTTTCAACACGATCGAGCAGCTGTTCGTAATGAACGGCCTGTGGCGGAGTGGTTATATTACAATAACATCCCTGTAATGCACAGAGTTCTGACCTGAATCCTACAGAACAGCTTTGGTATGTTTCGGAATTCCGACTTCGTACCAGGCCTCACAGACCGACACTGATACCTCACCTCAGTGCAGCACTCCGTGAAGAATCTGCCGTTCCTCAAGATACCTTCCAGCACGTGATTGAACATATGCCTGCGAGATATTTCCGGAAAGCTTTTGACACCGTTCCTCACAAGCAACTTCTAATCAAGCTGCGGGCCTATGGGGTATCGTCTCAGTTGTGCGACTGGATTCGTGATTTCCTGTCAGGAAGGTCGCAGTTCATAGTAATAGACGGCAAACCATCGAGTAAAACTGAAGTGATATCAGGTGTTCCCCAGGGAAGCGTCCTGGGACCTCTGATGTTCCTGATCTTTACAAATGACCTGGGTGACAATCTGAGCAGTTCTCTCAGGTTGTTCGCGGATGATGCTGCAATTTACCGTCTAGTAAGGTCATGCGAAGACCAGTATCAGTTGCAAAGCGGTTTAGAAAAGATTGCTGTATGGTGTGGCAGGTTGCAGTTGACGCTAAATAACGAAAAGTGTGAGGTGATCCACACGAGTTCCAAAAGAAATCCGTTGGAATTCGATTACTCGATAAATAGTACAATTCTCAAGGCTGTCAATTCAACTAAGTACCTGGGTGTAAAAATACGAACAACTTCAGTTGGAAAGACCACATATAGATAATATTGTGGGGAAAGCAAGCCAAACGTTGCGTTTCATTGGCAGGACACTTGGAAGATGCAACGGGTCCACTAAAGAGACAGCTTACACTACACTCGATCGTCCTCTGTTAGAATATTGCTGCGCGGTGTGGGATCCTTACCAGGTGGGATTGACGGAGGACATCGAACGGGTGCAAAAAAGGGCAGCTCGTTTTGTATTATCACGTAGTAGGGGAGAGAGTGTGGCAGATATGATACGCGAATTGGGATGGAAGTCATTACAGCAAAGACGTTTTTCGTCGCGGCGAGATCTATTTACGAAATTTCAGTCACCAACTTTCTCTTCCGAATACGAAATTATTTTGTTGAGCCCAACCTACATAGGTAGAAACGATCATAAAAATAAAATAAGAGAAATCAGAGCTCGAACAGAAAGGTTTAGGTGTTCGTTTTTCCCGCGCGCTGTTCGGGAGTGGAATGGTAGAGAGATAGTATGATTGTGGTTCGACGAACCCTCTGCCAAGCACTTAAATGTGAATTGCAGAGTAGTCATGTAGATGTAGATGTAGATGTAGATTGGAAGCTGTCATCAAGTCTAAGGGTGGGCCAACACCATATTAAATTCCAGCATTACCGATGGAGGGTGACACAGATACTTTTGATCACATTGTGTATATTGCACTGTGTATAAACTGTACAGACTTTGGGGAAAAATGTGATAAACACTGTGGAAGCCGACCACTGTATCAGTATCAGGCAGATAGTCCACCAATAAAGGGTGGAACATTCTCCATGACAGTTGCTACTACCCTTTTCACTTACAGTGTGCTATCAAGAGACTTTTCACATCGGGAGTAGTTTTGTCACTGGTTTCTTCACTAGGTAACCACGATGCCAAAGTTTGTGTCATCCACCATATTAACAGATGATGCCAACTATACATAGAGTGGTATCTTCAACTTTCCTAACAGTCATCTGTGGGATAGTATGCAGACACCCATGGTATGTTGACAGCTAATCATCACATCGGTGCCGTCAGAACGTGTGGGTTGGGATAATTGGCGACCATATTTTGGGACCAGTGTTTCTTTCGCGTCACCTAACAGGTCGGAACAATCAACGTTTACTGTGGGTGACTCTGCCGCTGTTGCTAGAAGAAGTGCCATTAATGATTCGAAGGGCTATATGGCTGCTACATGATGGTGCTCCATTCCACTTTGTCGTTAACGTCTGGGCATATTTCAGTCGTGTCTTCCCTGGTGAATGGGTCAGACGAGGCGGTACAGTTGCATGGGCTGCTCATTCGCCAGATCTCAACCTGTGTGATTTCTAGTTAGGGGCCATCTCACACGTATCGTGTATGTAGAGCCCAACCCAGATGTGGAGACATGGGAGCAGTGTATCACGCTGCCTCTGATACTGTATGGATGCATCCAGGCTGATCTGAACGTGTGAGGCAGAACATGCTGCAGGGTGTACATGGATGCATTGAGGTACATGGAAACCATTTTCAGCACATACTGTAACTGTCGATTCATGGTACAGTGAGTATTTGACCGCAGTTTCTGTATCAGTGTATGATTGAATAATTGTACTGTAGTATGGAAACCATGCTATGCTGGACATAAGTTACTTACACTTTCTTGTTCTGTATCCTCTCCTAAGTGTTTGCACATGGTAGAAAACATCAGCCTGTATGTATATTAGTAACGTTTAAAAATTTCCAGAGTGAACTATATATGTATACTTTCAGAGTCTTGCATCAGACATTTAGATGTGATAGACCATGCCGTGGGGAACAAATGTTCGCCACGCTTCCTGGTGATGCTACTGAAATAGCAGTGCCTACTAATCAGCTATGCTGCATGTTACCTACACCTAGTAAATTGGTAGGGTAATGTTCAACAAAAAACCAGAAGAACGTGTGTCTCTAAGTGAAGAAACGTATGTTGGAGTGGAATCAGCAACATTAATTTAGCTCAGTTCATACAGGGCAGATTACTGGATTAGACACAACACACAAGGTGTACTATCCCCTCAGAGTGCTTACACCTCGCCAGCTCTCATGCGGATAAGCACTACAAAAGGAAGCCCAGTGACAATGGGATGCATCAGCTAACATTTTGTCTCTGACAAAAGTTGTTCTCTATGACGTGGCCTACCAACCCTAGACGTTTGATGCAGTGACGTTCAAACACGTTATTTGTACACTGCCTATCATAATTAATACAGAGGTGACAAAAGTCGTCAGATAGCGATATGCACAAATACAGGTGGCAGTAGTGTCGTGTACACAAAGCATAAAAGGGCAGTGTATTGATGGAGCTCTCATTTGTGCTCAGCTGATTCATGTGGATGGGAACGTGACTTGATTATGGATGCACGATGGGAATTAAAGGACTTTGAACATGGAATGGTAGATGGAGCTAGATGCAATGAACATTCTATTTTGGAAATCGTTTGGGGGTTCAATATTCGGAAATCCACAATGCTAAGAGTGTGCCGAGAACACCAAATTTTAGGCGTCACCCTGAGAGGTGGCATGCCTATACGATTCACATGGTGATTTCCCCCTCTCATATTTATATCTTACTCTGTGTAATTCGATTTGGTGGAGTATAGCCGAGTATGGTCATTACAAGGCTAGTATTGAGAACTCACAAGATATGAATATTTTCCTCTCTAATTGCATGCGGTGAAAGTTGCTATTCCTTCACATGTGGACTCCCCACGCAGCGTCTCTCGTCACCCAGGTGGTCCAGTGACAGGCGGGTTCTGCTGTTCTTGAAAGGGTTATGCCGACGGGTGTGAGGGAGTTGAGTGGATGCTGTCCAGATGTCGACATTGTCATAAGAGTGGGGGCGACACGCCCACAGGGGCATGAAGGAGCGGCTGGGGTTAGAGATTCAGTTACTTAGCAGAAACTTAGTGACAGCACTTTCTGACGGGCTACCAGCGAGACGTGGGAATGACTTGTGTTCCCAGGCAGTCTTGGCGGGCAAATTCCAGCGTTTTCTGCAAAATCATAACTGTGATTTAGTTGCCCAGGGGATAGCTCCATGACGTAGCAAAATCGACGCAGAAATTGGCGCCAGGTATCTCCATTGGTGGAATAGAAGTGCTTCGGCAATAGAGTGAAATTTTCCACCGGTTTTCAAGTTGCTGATTGGAACGTTTAACCACGGCCACTGTCGTGGGGGCGGGTATGTTGTGTGCTCGGCTTGCACAGGTGCTCTTGGGAGTATCGGCTCTCGCTTTTCGGTCGGAGTAGGTTACAAGACTGAGCTCTCGCTTCTCTGGACAGCCTGACGTCCATTGGCTGTCTAATATAATTTCATTAAATTGCAACTGTTTGACGAAGTTGCTGAAGTTTCGACTTCAACGTAGCTTTCCGAGTACAATTGGCAATTGAGCGTTCTGCGTACAAGCGGCCTATGTTGTCCGTCTTGAGCAATTTTGGCTAAAGTTGACTGTATCTGAGTTACTGTGTGACTTCGCTTGTCAAAATCAATCACTGTACTGTCAGTGATTGTGTGGCGAGCCTTCTACGTCTCCCTCAGAGGCGCATTTGTATTACTAGGAAGTCTTTAGTCTGGAACAACCAGACCAGGATAATTTGTTTCCGGCTATACTCGCGACATTATCATCACCACAACGGGACGTCGAAGCAACCAGCCATTGCCTCCGGTACCCCATATCGTGTCCTAGCAGTTAAGAAGACAGCTTGGTAATGTGTGTGCGCAGCAGGGAATTTTGCTATGCGATAATCAGAGCTCAGAAGAGCGCGCCTGTTCCCGTCTTTTCTAGCGTGGTTTTGTCTTTGGTGTTCATTGTCTGAGCTCTCACTACTGTAGCAGCAATTAATGCTGGGTTGGCTGGGTGTTTCTCTTAAGATTTGAGTTGCAAGCAATTGGCTCCACATAACACTTGGACATAAATGTCACAAGCTAGTTTATGGACAACTTTCACAGCATTTATTTGAGTATCCAATTTGATGTATTGTAAATGTTTCATGTTTTTTGTTTATTATTTTGAGTTTAGCCATAATAAATCAAATTGTTATTTTGTACAGAACTTTCATTCTGTAGATCGGTAGAGCAACCCTTTCATTTCTCATCACATTAATGAAACTTTCCTTTATCAAATTAATTTCTATCAAATAATATTATTGCAGGTGCCAAACTCTTTTCTACTCCAATTGCAGGGTCGAGTAGAGTCAGTTCGCATTTCTTCTTAATCCATATGCAACAGCAAAAGTCGGCGTTAGAAAAGGGGGGGGGCGGGGCTTAGAGCATCATTTGCATATGAAGATTCTAGACGAATTTAGTGTTAAATACACTGCTAGCCCCGGCACCTCGCAACCCCTCACCACGGACTATGCACTGGCCGACGGCATTCACTTAAATACCGGGAGTAGCGGCGAGTGCGTAGTGATGTCACTGCTGACAGACAAGCAGCACCGCGTGAAATAACCGCGGAAATCTGTGTGGAGCGTACGACGAACGTATCCGTTTGAATAGAGCGACGAAATATGACGTTAATGGGCTGTGGCAGCAGATGGCCGACGCGAGTGCCTTTGGTTACAGCACGATATCGCCTGCAGCTCCTCTCCTGCGGTTGTGATCATATCTTTTGGCCGTGAAACTACAGAAAAATCGTGGCCTGTTCACATGGCACAAGATATCAGCTGGTAAGTGCCTATGGTGGAGTTCGAGTTTGTCGTAGACCCCACAAAACCGTAGACCAAAGTTGTCAACAAGACTGGTGGTGACTCCAACATTGTGTGGGCTGTGTTTACATGGATTACTGACTCGGAAATAGCTATGTTCGGCTACTTGGAGACCATCTGCAGCCGTTCATGAACTTGTCCAAAACCAACGACGTAATTTTTATTGATCACAGTGTGCCGTGTCACCAGGCCACAGCTGCTCGCGACTGACTTAAAGGACATTATGGACAATTCCAGTGAATGATTTGGCCACCCAGATTGTCCAACATGAATGCCATCGAATGTTTATGGGACTAACTGAAAAGTCAGTTAGTGCACAAAATCCGGGACAGGCCACTGCTTGGCAATTATGGACGGCTATGCGTCTTAGTATTCCTGCAGAGATTTGTTGCGTCTATGCCACGTGCAGCTGCCGGGAAATATAATATATTTGTCCAATGAATACCCGTTTATCATCTGCATTTCTGCTTGGTGCAGCAATTTTAATGGCCAGTAGTGTATGTAGATGTAGATAAAGTAGTTTACTATGTTATCTAGTTTTTGCTCAACTGGAACTTTCTTTAACAAACATAGTAAACTAAATCTTGTCATTCTACTAACTAAATGCCACGTTTTGGCAATGTATGTACTTATTACAATTATGTTATTCCATTTTCTCCATCTTTCTGTACATTTTCTCTGCCCTCCTCTCTGTCCCTTTCCTCCTCCTGCCTCTCCCTACCCACATCCTTCACCACCAACACTGTGCCTATCTCCTCACAACCCTCTCCCTGACGATTCTCTACTCTCTCTTGTCCCTGTCCATTTGCTACTCCCCTTCTCTCTCTCCATCCGCTTCTCCTCACTCTTTCTTTGTATCAGTTTCTGCTCCCACTGTCCATCATCTCCTCACCCTCTGACTTTCTGCCCCTTTTCTCTGTTCCTCACTTCCTCTGTGTCCTACACCCCCTATTCTGTCCATCTCCTCCTCCCCCTCTCTCTCCCATCTCATCCTCCTTGTCTCTCTGAGCATCTCATCCTCTGTCCATCTGCTCTTCCCTTTCTCTGCTCAGTTCCTCCTGCCCATCCCTCTGTTCACCTCCCCCCCCCCTCTTTCAGTTCTTCTACTTCTCCCCCTCTTTCTCTCCATCTCTTCCTTTTTCCTACCTCTGTCCATCTCCTCAGCACCCCTCACTCAGTACATCTCCTTCTCTTTCCTTTCACTGTGCATTTCCCCCCTCCCCCATCCATCTGTCCATCTCTTCTTTCCTCACATCTATGTTCATTTCCTCCTTTCCTCTCTCTGTCTGCTGTCTGTCCATCTCGTTCCTCCCTTTCTTTCTCGACGTTGTCACTCCCACCCCAGTAGGGGGTTGCTGGTTCTTTACCCCAACAGTATGCTTATCTATAGTAAGTAACATGTGTGTCAAGTTTGATTTAAATCGAACAGGGGGTTTGGAAGGAGTATTCTACGTACAGATTATCCTGCGTACTCAGTTATCATACATATTTAATATGTTTCATACAGATTTGTACTCATATTTCAGCTGTTTCGGGAGAGACATTGCCATGCTGTTTCGTTTTCACGCAATTCAGCGTTTATGACGTCATGCCTCCTGAATAAGGTGTCTTACAACAATATAATTTTGTAAGCACATTCAGTGGCACATGTGAATACATACTGAGAAATATGTTGCGAATAGAGTCAGTAGGAAAAAAGTAATAAATTTAAACGTCAAGCATGATGCGGCTGTTTTTCACACATCTCGGTGTTTATGGCGCCATATCTCTAGAGCTATGAGACGCTCAGTCATATAACTTCGCAGGTACATTCAGTGATATATTCTAATGCTGTCTGGCAAAAATGTGTTAAGAATACAGTAAGTCGTACAGAAGTAATAAATTAAAACGTCATGTCTGATGCGGGACTTTTCTGCACGAAAATCGAAAATCCAGTAACCTATAAACTTGCTCTTTCTCATCAAGTTGCGGGGTTGTTAGCGGGAAAACTTTCGTAAATATTTAAAATTATATTTAAACTTTGTTGCAAGACAGTAAGCGCTTCATTCTAAAATACTGAATGGAGGAACTCCGGTATTCCGTTTTCACTCCCACCCCTACCTTTTCGATAGGTAAATGGTTCTCATCCCCACTGCGATTCTTTGTAGATCGTAAGTGACATGTTTACATAATTCGGTTGAAATCTGAAGACTAGTTTAGGAGGATATGTGGAATATACACTGAAGCGCCAAAGAAACTGGTATAGGCATGCGTATTCAAATACAGAGTTATGTAAACAGCAGAATACGGTACTACGGTCGGCAACGCTTGTGTAAGAAAACAAGTGTCTGACGCAGTTGTTAGATAGGTTCTTGGTGCTACAATGACAGGTTATCAATATTTAAGTGAGTTTGGACCTGGTGTTATAGTTGGTGCATCTTCGAGGTAGCGATGAAGTGCGGATTTTACCGTACGACCATTTCAAGAGCGTACCGTGAAAATCAGGAATCCGGCAAAGCATCTAATATCCGACATTGCTGCGGTCGGAATAAGATCCTGTAAGAACGAGGCCAACGACGACTGAAGAGAATCCTTCAGCGTGACAGAAGTGCAAGCCTTCAGCAAATTGCTGCAGATTTCAATGCTGGCCCATCAGCAAGTGTCAGCTTGCGAACCATTCAACGAAACATCGTCGACATGGGCTTCCGGAGCCGAAGGCCCACTCGTTTACCCCTGATGACTGCGCGACGCAAAGCTTTACGCCTCGGCTGGGCCCGTCAACACCGACATTGGACTGTTGATGACTGGAAACTTGTTGCCTGGTCGGACGAGTCTCGTTTCAAATTGTATTGAGCGGATGCATGTGTACGGGTATGGAGACGACCTCATGAATCCATGGACCCTGCATGTCAGCAGGGCACTGTTAAAGCTGGTGGAGACTCTGTAGCCGTCCGGTGTGGGCGTGCGGTTCTAGGCGCTTCAGTCTGGAACCGCGTGACCGCTACGGTCGCAGGTTCGAATCCTGCCTCGGGCATGGATGTGTGTGATGTCCTTAGGTTAGTTCGATTTAAGTAGTTCTAAGTTCTAGGGTTGGTTGGTTGGTTGGTTTGGGGGAAGAGACCAAACAGCGAGGTCATCAGTCTCATCGGATTATGGAAGGACGGAGAAGGAAGTCGGCCGTGCCCTTTCAAAGGAACCATCCCGGCATTTGCCTGGAGTGATTTAGGGAAATCACGGAAAACCTAAATCAGGATGGCCGGACGCGGGATTGAACCGTCGTCCTAAGTTCTAGGGGACTGATGACCACAGATGTTAAGTCCCATAGTGCTCAGAGCCATTTTTTGGAAACTGTAATGGTGTGAGGCGTGTGCAGTTGGAGCGACATGGGACCCGTGATACGTCTAGATACGACTCTGACAGATGACACGTACATAAGCATCTTGTCTGGTCACCTGCGTCCGTTCACGTCCATTGTGCATTCCGACGGATTTCGGCAACTCCAGCAGGACAATGCGATTTCCTCCAGAATTGCTACAGAGTGGATCCAGGAACACTTTTCTAAGTTTAAACGCTACCGTGGCCGCCAAACTCCCCAGACATGAACATTATTGAGCATATCTGCGACGCATTGCAGCGTACTGTTCAGAAGAGATCTCCGGCCCCTCGCACTTTTACGGATTTATGGACAGCCGTGCAGGATTCATGGTGTCAGTTCTCTCCAGCACTACTTCAGGCGTCAGTCGAGTCCATGCCACGTCACGTTGCGGCATTTCTGCATGCTCGCGGGGGCCCTACACGATATTAGGCAGGTGTACCAGTTTCTTCGGCTCTTCAGTGTACATACAGACGTACATACTTGTGCGTAATTACATCCGTTTTTATAAGATGTATGGATTTTTACGTGTATCGAGGCCCTTTATAACAGAGAAATTCTAATTCTTTACTTTGTAAAGATTTTCTACATGTGTTACTGATGTATGGGTATGTCACACTTCATTTTGTTTGTGACTGCGATCTTTAGGCATTACGTGCCGATTGTCACAGAACCTGAAAACTAGCGTGTGACTGAATAAGTAAATTAGCAGAAAAAATCTGGAAAGTATCTCCATTGTGGTATTATTGTCATATTCTTTCAAATACGGACACAGAATCCAGTTAACCTTATCAGTAGCAAAGTGTTTTACATAATACATACTACCCCTTGGGAGGAGGTGAGGGGAAGGGTGTACTTGATGCCCATCAGAAGAAAATTAGAAACTACAAAAAGAAATTAGATTGACTTTTGTTAACTTTTATCAACAACAAACTTTTCAGTAGGTGCTGTTGTGTAAGTAGGGGCCACAACCTGAACTTTTAGCACAATTTTAGCAACACCAACACGTTTTCCGTAACGTGTACACTGAGGGGAGGTGCACGTTATAACCACCAAAAAAATTCTCAAAAATACAAATTCCGTTAACCTTAATTGCCTTTATTCACAAGATGTTTTTAAATATATATAGATGTGGAACAAGGATCGTAGGGTCCCGAAACTGAAAATGTGAATATATCATTTGGCGTGAAAAGTCATATTGACTACTGAGACTAAAATTTTTGGGTTAAGTTATATTGAAAAATTTAAAACAATTAACGTATGTGGTAGAAGAAATTGTTGAAGCCGAAAGGCACACGTTTAAGCTCACGCAGGCTGGCGTGAGGTCTGGAAAATGACAAGGAATTATAGCAGCCAAAAATAGTACATAGCTTCTGGAATACTTAACTTTAATCCATAATTGGTGTACATCGCTCTTGACGATACATGTTTTACAATCTCAATATTAACTGGTAATGGCGCCTTGCTAGGTCGTAGCAAATGACGTAGCTGAAGGCTATGCTAACTATCGTCTCGGCAAATGAGAGCGTAGTTGTCAGTGTAGCATCGCTAGCAAAGTCTTCTGTACAACTGGGGCGAGTGCTAGGACGTCTCTCTAGACCTGCCGTGTGGCGGCGCTCGGTCTGCAATCACTGACAGTGGCGACACGCGGGTCCGACGTATACTAACGGACCGCGGCCGATTTAAAGGCTACCACCTAGCAAGTGTGGTGTCTGGCGGTGACACCACAGAAATCATTAAAAACCAATAAAAAGTTTTCAGTATTTTAAAATATAAAGTACATGACTAGATTACGATATTTTCGTAATGTGGGCATGACGTATTTCCCTCCTCCTCCCCTCCAGCTGGTATTGCTCTGAATTTTCCTTTGTACTCGTATGTTTACGTGCGCACTTCTAGCGTCAAGTTACTGGAGGTTTCGCAAGGTGGTCACATCACGAGGGAACGGAATCTGCCGACCCATCAGACAGGTAGCCCAGAGCGCAGGCGCTGCGCTAACCCGCAACACACTGGGCACCAGATCAGCGGCGCTTCGGAAAAAAATGGCGACAGTAATATTGCCCCCGGCTTGCGGTTTACAAATTCATGAGGTGCGGTCGCGTTTCAACCGGCGGTTTGTAATCAGCCGAATTCCGTATTACATTTGCGGCCTGTAGACTGAATAATTCATTTTTTATCACGTGTTAGAGTGCCCAATCAATTATTAAACTGAACGCATAAAGAATTCATGATAACATAAACACCAAGCATTAGTTAATTGAACCAACCGATTTAAAAAGGTTACTTCTCAATAATTCAAATGTTGTGTGATTTTATAATGTAAGTGCAAATTTTATACGCAGTGCAGCGATTACGCTATAGTTGCTGTCAAAAAAAGACCACATTCAGAATCTTGCTCTCTATTCAAGCGGAACGACGCTTTGTTAATATTAGAAGCTCACTCCTTAGTACACGCTCTTTACATCTCATAATGTAGCCCCTGCTCTTGACAGAGAATTTCACAGCCCCTAACAGATCATATGTTGCTGCAAGCGACAAGATCCCTATGTCGTCAACGAAAGTTGCTGGAGATGAATTATTTCAACGGAGGTATCTTTGTTTGGCGCTAATAAGTTGTGTGCACTTACGCACGTTCTACCAACAATGACTTTAGGTGAAACAAACCAAAAGTCGACAATAACACAGATAAACATTTTTAATATTATCTTTGGTACATAAGATTATACTCTGAAAGATTGAAAGACCAAAAAAAAAAAAAAAAAATCAGCTATCAAATGGTTCGAATGGCTCTGAGCACTATGGGACTTAACTTCTGAGGTCATCAGTCCCCTAGAACTTAGAACTACTTAAACCTAACTAACCTAAGGACATCACGCACATCCATGCCCGAGGCAGGATTCGAACCTGCGACCGTAGCGGTCGCTATGCTCCAGACTGTAGCGCCTAGAACCGCTCGGCCACCCCAGCCAGCAAATCAGATATCCACGTTCTTATTCTATACTAGGTTTTTTTAAGTAAGAAAAGCTTTTGATGAATTTTCAACTTTTAAAGCATTATTTGCTTGTTATTTGAACGGAATGCAGCGGCAATTTGAAAGCATAGCCAGGAAGCCATTGTACAATCTCTGCGCGAACAATAACTGGGTGATGCTGAAATACGCACTGGTCTTGAAAACCGGTTTCAGTTTTAGAAAGTGAACCTCTCGTTCGGAAATAATACAGTTTCTGTTAGTTTTTGTATTGCGTATTGTGCAGCAATAGCAATTTTGACAAACTGCCTGTTGGCTAATGTCTTGGGTTCTTCGGCCAACAGGCAGTTTATCAACAAGTGGCCACGAAAGCCTTAACAATGTTGTAATAGAAATTTTCTTTATATGTGCATGAAAATTTTCACGCACCCGCCACATTAATGCATAAAGTCGTTTCCGATTACAGCACGGATAATTATAGTCAAACAGCCAAAAAGTCGTTCTCTAGCAACAACCCAATCACGTTTCAGCCTCGACTATGTGATAATGATTGTGGGAGAGCAGATCGTCCAAAACAAACAGCACAGGTTCAGTGCACATCACTAGAGATTAAAGTAGCTACTCGACGTTTACGATAACAGAAACAAGCTGATTTGTAAGTATAACCAACGTAGGCATGCTCAATGTGTTCGATACTGTACAACCCCATAAATAGAAAAGGACTGTATATCTGTCTTGACATACTTTGATTAAGAGTGCGTTATACCGCATAGTTAATGTCTTAGAGGAGTAATACTGTATTACCAGAGAATGTACCAGAAGCAAGCTGAATAGGTCAACTATGCTTTGAAGTATGAACAAACAAGACGTGGCGAAGAGCATCGTGCGAGTTTTCGCTGAAGGTATATACTATTATATTAAGATCGAAAGAATGATGGCAAAAAATGTGGAAAGGCTTAGACTTATTTTCTACTTTTTCTTCAACGAAAGCTGTGCATTATTGTGATATGTGGAATAAAACGTCATAACCCAGAGAAGTAGTCAAACAGTTGCTTATTATTACAGTGACGGTAAACAGCTGGAGGCTGTTGCCTACTCCAAATGCCTAGAGTTTGGAAACGTTCGACCCGTTGTAAAATCGTGTTCTGGGGAATTGATCACCTTAGCAAGCTGAACACAGGTACGCTTCCAATAGGATTATGGTATGGTTACAGCCATGTGACTAAGTAAAATCAAGGTGAGATTGTTCTCGTGAAACATAGTTAGTTAAAATTAAAGTCCTTGAAATTCTCTGTACTTCGCGGAACAATTACACTGATCCATGTTACAGGATTATGGAAAGGCCGTCTGCCTTCAGATGCCAATAGGATTGTTGGATTGTGTGTGTGTGTGTGTGTGTGTGTGTGTGAGTGAGTGAGTGTGTTGTCAATTTTCGACAGAGGCCTCGTTGACGGAAAGCTCGCTTTCCGATAGTCTTTTTATTGTGCCTATATGCGCCTCAGCATCTACGTTATGTGGTGAGTAGCAACTATCTTTTTGAAAATAGTGCTACATTCCACCCTGGATTTCCATTGTTTGATTGTTCCACGTTGTATTACGGTAACCACTATAAGTGTAAAATATCAGTATTTTGATGAGAATCACATATAGTCATTTATCATTCTATTTTCAACTGTGAGGTGTACGAAATCACCTGCCATTCTCCGCACTGCTGTCTGGCTTATAAATGTGCAAATACGAATATCTGGTATGTAACATATTGCCCTATACATTAAGATTCGCTCAAACCACTTATGCTTGCAGCTGATGCCTCGTCCCATGATACTGGGGCGGCTTTATCGCACAAAACAGGCAAAATAGAACGCCCCATCACATTTGCTTCCAAAACTTTGATCAGTACTCTATTAATTATAGTCACCGGGAGAAGGAAACCCTAGGTATAATACAGTTTCATCATTACCTGCTTGGCAGAAAATTTTTCCTAGTCACAGACCATAAGCCTTTGACTACACTGTTTTGTCTGTCGAAACACGTTCCCTGCCGCACGGTGCAAAAGTTTTGGTCGCCATTATTGTCACATTACCAGTAAAAACTCTGTGTCACCAGACAGCGTAACACGCAAACGCCGACACATTGTCTCGTTTACGTGTCGGCACAGATGCAACATTCGACACATCAGAATCTTCTTATTTATGTATTGATTCTGCGAATTCGCAAACACTGGAATCTTTTCCTATTGATTCACGGCAGATCATAGAAGCCAGAGAGCATGACCAGTCACTACGATTGCTAAAAAGTTACATTCGCAAAGGTTGGCTGCCATCTTAGACCCCTTACTGTGAAAACAGTTTGTGCACCGCAACAGTATATCTCTTCTAAATGATGTGATTCTGCTTCACACACCTAATGAACAGACAATAGTGTTAATACCCGCTTTCGCGGATGGGTCGCGGATGTGAGTAGAAATACGTAAGACTGCATAAGATGAACATGTAGGAAAGCAACCGAACGTCAGCCAAGACGCTGGGAAGCAGGAGAGGTGGCGTTTCTGTGGCAAGGGACGCTGGACGTACGTGACCAGCCATGACAGAATTTTCTGGAAGGGCGACAGGACACGGGAGAAGCGCGTGATTGCGGAGAATTGCATCAGACGAGCCTAAACAGAGCGGTCCATTGATAGTGAGCGGGCCAAATATCTCACGAAATAAGCACCGTTGGCCCGCTAGATGGCGCTGCCATAGATCAAACGGATATCAACTGCGTTTTTTAAAATAGGAACCCCCATTTTTATTACATATTCGTGTAGTACGTAAAGAAATATGAATGTTTTAGTTGGACCACTTTTTTCGCTTTGTGATAGATGGCGCTGTAAGAGTCACAAACGTGTAACTACGTGGTATCACGTACCATTCCGCCAGTGCGGACGGTATTTGTTTCGTGGTACATTACCCGTGCTAAAATGGACCGTTTACCAATTGCGAAAAAGGTCGATATCGTGTTGATGTATGGCTACTGTGATCGAAATGAGGGTCTTGTACAGTTCTGCCACTGGGCACAAGAGAAAGTACGGGACGATGACAGACTTTTTGTACGCGTCCTATTTAGCGACGAAGCGTCATTCACCGACAGCGGTAACGTAAACCGGCATAATACGCACTACTGGGCATCGGAAAATCCACGATGGCTGTTGTTGTTCACGATGCTGTATGGTACGGCATTATGGGAGGAAGCATAATTGGCTCCCATTTTATCGATGGCAATCTAAATGGTGCAATGTATGCTGATTTCCTACCTAATGTTCTACCGATGTTACTACAAGGTGTTTTACTGAATGACAGAATGGCGAAGTACTTCCAACATTATGGATGTCCGAAACATAGCTCGCGAGTGGTTGAAGCGGTATTGAATAGCATATTTCATGACAGGTGGATTGGTCGTCGAAGCACCATAACATGGTCCGCACGTTCACCGGATATGACGTCCGCGGATTTCTTTCTGTGGGGAAAGTTGAAGGATATTTGCTATCGTGATCCACGGACAACGTCTGACAACATGTGTCAGTGCATTTTCAATGCATGTGCGAACATTACGGAAGGCGAACCACTCGCTGTTGACAGGAATATCGTTACCCGTATTGCCAAATGCATTGAGGTTGACGGACATCATTTTGAGCATTTATTGAATTAATGTGGTATTTACAGGTAATCACGCTGTAACAGCATGCGTTTTCAGAAATGATAAGTTCACAAACGTACATGTATAACATTGGAAAAACTGAAATAAAATGTTCAAACGTACCTACGTTCTGTATTTTAATTTAAAAAAACTACCTGTTACCAACTGTTCGTTTAAAAATGTGAGCCATATGTTTGTGAGTATTACAGCGCCATGTATCACAAAGCGAAGAAAGTGGTCCAGCTAAAACATTCATTGTTCTTTATGTACTACACGAATATGTAATAAAAATGGGGGTTCCTACAAAAAAAAAATCGCAGTTGATATCCGTTTGACCTATGGCAGCGCCATCCAGCGGGCAAACCATAGAGCTGTCTGGTTTCCCCCTTCAAGCTAGACAAGTTTCGTTCTTTGTAGTTTTTTCGTTTCAGGCTTATTTCGTGAGATATTTGGCCCGGTCACGATCAATGGACCACCCTGTATAAACCTGGCCGCTGGTGTTGCTAGAGATTCCTTCGACAGTTGCCTCAGACGCTGGACCTGAGTTACTCTGCCCTCGGGACGGGACTTAGTTTCTCGTGGCAGTTAGCTGCACAGGATACATGCAAGATTGCACAGTGTGTTGGTGCCTCTTAGGGTTCGAGAGTGGTCTTATCCTACCTCGTGTTTCGTCTCAGTTATTTCATCAGAAGTATTTGTCCCTTATCCCACCGAGTTCCCTTATCTGCAAAGAATTTCCAGCTTGTTTTCCAGCACCAGGACTTACGAGTTGGACGAGCCACCTCATTACTGGAATTAGCGTCTAACTCCCATCCTGATCCGCTCGCAGGAAGCCACAGACGAGACACCGCCTCATTGCACCAGCAGGTGTTCAGTCTTTTACAGAGAGGTCACTGTAGAAAAGTTCGCACTAAGCAGCTGGCGTGCCAACATTGTGTGTGGTTTGGTTTAGATAAGCAAGCAGAACACGTAACAGCATGGACATGCAGGCCGCTTTAAGCGAGGAATTTCTGGATACTTTATGATATTTCACGGCAGTGCCTCCATATAGACTTTGTTGGTCGCTTTTGCCAAACACATAGGCTGATTATAGTCAGTAAATACCTTTTTGTTATCCCAATGCTTTCAACGAATACCGCCAGCACTATCAAGGTGCTAGCTTCAGCACTTTCTCTCGAATGTTTGCCACATATAATTATTTTTGAAAATGGGGTTCCTTTTTCTTCCAAGGAATTTGCACAATTTTGCAAACACAGTGGAATACAGCATGTCAGGACAGCACCATTCTCGCTAAGACCGGACATTTCGTTCGAACTTTCAAGAAGCAAATGTCAAAACGTAAAGCTTCACATTCACGTGAATATGCCTCACTTATGTACCTGAGTACTTTGCCTTCTCATGGCGTTTCACCGGCAGAACTTTTGCATGTAAGACGCCATTAGACCTAGCTGCATTTGCATCCTTACTGCTCTGCTCCAGCTTCAGACTTCACCCAAGGTTTCACCCAAACGTACAACAAGCCACATTGTCCTGAGATAAGCTTGCAGAGCACAGTATACTATTAGCGGGAGCACAGAGACGCATCAGCGCCACCAAAATCAGATACTGTCCCATGAACTCAGTGGTCCTGCGGTAGGTCAAACTATTTCAGATTTCTTCACTGCCTGACTCAACCACATCCATCCGCTGCATCGCAGCCTCCTACGCACCTTAGCCAGCAGATGCCTCCACCTGTCGCCATCTCACCAAGGAAAGTCTCCAGTGCTGTTCTCACTAATACAACAAGTCTCCTGTCTCACGAACATCGACACCATCACCAGTCGGCTAGTCACCGGCCCCCTCTACAGCACACTCCACGCTGCTACGTGTGTCGTCGGATGCGTCCTGTGCCTGGTTTTGCGGGGCAGCTGCCCTGGTGTTCACAAGACGCAATGTCGAGACTTTGGTTAGTCTCCTCTGTCCCCTTCCACGCAGCCATTATCATCAGTATCTACCCCACAGGCCTCCCCCAGTACCTCCAAGTTTTGGCTGGGGAAGGTTGCGGTATCGTGGGCCATCCATCGGCTGCACTTTCAAATATGCGCGCCGCCAGTTATTCCACCGTGTTGTTCAAACAAATTTCGGGCTTGCAGCCGGTCGTCGTTCAATACTTCGCACGAAATTTCAACTGGACACCTGCCAGTCATCTTCAGGTGAGCCATCGCAGACTGGCGATAACGTTTTTTTAAAATGGACTTGTAGTCCGGGGTGATAGGTTACAATACAGCATCACCGGTCTATTGCGGTCTAACTGTGTTGGTGAGCCAGTAAATTTCCAATGTGCAGTGACTGCGTCACTGCAATTCACTTTGGAGGTGTGGCGGTGGGACTCGTGGTCCCGTACCACCCTCTGACGGTGATAGTACTACATGAGTCAGGCAGAATTTATTGCCTAACATGTGCAGGTGAAGGTGTGGCGGATAACGACCTCCGCTCCGCAATATATAGCGTACTGTAACTATTCTGCGCATGCGTCGAAAACTTGATAGTTGAACCAACACTGCCCGCCGGCAGCGCCCTCGCTGGTGGAATAGCGGAACTCAGTCGCCCTCTGCGTTGCTGTTTGCCACGGCCGTCGACGCACTCTGTCGTCTTCGATTTGAGCAAATCGTGGAGATGATGGGATTCCATGCACTGTCCAGCTGGTAGCCGCTGTCACGGTTTAACAGATTTTCCGCCAGTCGTATTTCTACGGATTCTTTAATAATGGGAGTCCCAGAAAGACGTTGCTGTGGACAAAATCATTGTTTTCTCATACTCCATTGAATGTCCAATAGAAATACAATGTTCAGCAATAGCGGACTTGCTTGGCTGCAAAAGGCGGGTGTAACGTTGATGTTCAGTGCAGCGTTCTTTCACAGTGCGTGTGGTTTGACCTATGTAAGCCATACCACATTGGCACGGTATCTTGTAACTTCCGGCCTTTCTTAGTAACAGATTGTCCTTAACTGATTCCACAAGGTCCGCAATCTTCGATGGTGGGCTGAAAACCACTTTTACCTGAAATTTTCGGAGGATTCTTGCTATTTTAAAGGAAGTGTTGGCAACGAAAGGAAGAAAAGCTAAAGATTGTTCCGGCATGTTCTCCTCTTTATTCACTTCCTGCTTCTTAGTTTTAACTGTTAGTGCCCTGTTAATCTGCCGGATGGCTGAATACTGTCTTTAGATGGGCGAGTTCTTGAGATAAGCTATCTAGATCTGAGACAGTATGAGCTCTATGAACAAGCGTTTTAAGCAAACTTATGGTTTGCGATGGGTGATGGCAACTCGATGCTTGCAGGTACAAATCAGTATGAGTGGGTTTCCGGTAAACTGAATGCCCTAGAGAACCATCATTCTTCCTTCGAACCAGGACATCCAAGAAAGGCAAACAACCATCTTTCTCTATTTCCATGGTGAATAGGATGTTGCTATGAATGGAGTTGAGGTGATGTAGAAACTCCATTAATTTATCTTCTCCGTGAGGCCACACTGTGAAAGTGTCATCCACATACCGCCAAAAAACTGTTGGCTTCAGGGCAGCTGATTCAAGCGCTCTCTCTTCAAAATCCTCCATAAAAAGGTTGGCGACCAAAGGAGACAGGGGGCTACCCATGGCGACACCGTCAGTCTGTTCAAAATATTCTTGATTAAACATAAAATAAGTTGAGGAAAGTGCGTGCCTGAACAAAGCAGTGATATCAACAGGAAACATGTTACCAATCAGTGTCAAAGAATCTGCAAGAGGAACTTTTGTAAAAAGTAAGACCACATCAAAACTTACTAGAAGGTCTACACTGCTAAGACGAAGAGCCCCCAGTCTATTGATAAAATCAGCTGAGTTTCGTATGTGATGTGAGAACTTGCCTACGAAAGGTCTCAGTAAGGAAGCGAGATGTTTAGCTAAATCATATGTAGGAGCTCCAATGTTGCTCACTATTGGACGCAGAGGAAGACCCTCTTTATGAATCTTTGGAAGGCCATACAGTCTTGGAGGTACACAACCACGTGGTTTTAACCTCTTGATGGTCTCTTGCGGTAAGGAGGAGGAATTTAATAGTGCTGGAGTTTTTCGTTGCACACGTCCTGTAGGATCGTAATCAATCCTCCTATAGGTAGAGTCACTTAGCAGACCATACATCTTATCTTTATACACACCACGAGGTAACAAAACAGTTGCATTACCTTTGCCAGCTTTCAATACCACTACGTCAGGGTCCTCTCTCAGATTTCGTAATGTAGCCCTTTCTGCAGAGGTTAAATTACTGCGTTGAGTAGGAGCCTTCAACAGAGCACGGCAAGTTTCCCTTCTTATTTCGTCTGCGGCATCCAAAGGAAGACGTCGTACAGCTTCTTCAACACCACTCAAAATACTTATTAATGGCGGTGCTGTAGGTTTAGGTGCAAAATTGAGTCCCTTGCTTAATACAGACAGTGTAGCGTCGTCCAAATTCTTCTCCGTGAGATTGACAACGGAACGTCGTACCATTATCCCTTCTGGTGACGGCTTCTGTGGCAACAGTCGATCAAATTTTGATATCTGCTGACAATTAGCATCATTGTGGATCCACTCGAACTTGGCCGTAGTCACTCCATCAACCCAGTCCCATGATACAGGAGAAACATACCTTGCAACCTTCAGATGTAACTGGTAAAGTTCTGCTGAAATACCATCTACGTCTTGTATAGAAAATCCTCTCCTTGACAATAGCATGACTAGCCTTCTCAGTAATCTTCCATGCAGTAGCGGCCTTAATGAAATGAGTCACTCTAGCAAATTTTGGTATTATGCCATGGTCCCGACATCTCAATAAAAAGGTTAATGAACTTAATAGCTTTGCTCTTTTACCACGTAGCTTCTCGAAACTTCGAAATTTGTTTGAACAGTCAATTTGCCGGGAAAATTTTAAAATTCACATTCCACCGTGTTTCCTACAGCTGCCACTGGGGCACGAGGGCGCTACCTGCCACGGACGACCACTCCGCTGCCAATGAGATGCGAGCATCCTTCTCCACAGCTCCGTTTGCAGTTGTACTGCACTGAACCTATTTGTCAGACGTACAGACCTTCATAGTGGGCCCTGCTCATGATCTACTGAATAGTTACTGTATTGAAAGCTACTGACTGATTTGTAAATCCTTCCACATTCAGCTCTGGCACCGGCCTTGCCGCAGTGGATACACAGGTTCCCGTGGGATCACCGAAGTTAAGCGCTGCCGGACGTGGTCGGCGCTTGGATAGGTGATCATCCAGGCCACCATGCGCTGTTGCCATTTTTCGGGTTGCTCTCAGCCTCGTGATGCCAATTGAGGATCTACTCGATCGATTAATAGCGGCTTCGGTCAAGAATACCATCATAACGACCGGGAGAGCGGTATGCTGACCCCACGCCCCTCCTATTCCCTTTCTCCACTGAGGATGACACGGCGGTCGGATGGTCCCGGTAGTCCACTCGTGGCCTGAAGACGGAGTGCTTTTTCCACATTCAGATCTACTGTTAGAAACTGACGCTGCAACTACAGCAACTAAGTTACGTATTATATTTACTGTTTCATATTAGATATAGAATAAATTGAGATCTGAATTTTCTATTCATGAATAGCATCTGTTCCTTACTCCTACATCCAGTAAAGAACCATACAGCGTAAAAAACATAACATTATACAATAATCTTTTCAATACCTCTGAATTTTGAACAATACTGTGACATCATTTATTAATTTTTGAAAATGAAAACTTTTGTTACTACAAAAATTAAAATAGCTTTCATGGCACATACATCACTGTGTAAGATTTTCTGATATATCATATTTGGAAAATAGGCTATGCACAATGTACTGTCGGAGTATTTCCAACATATTCAGTTAAATTATATAAACATTAATAATTATTGTAATTATTTATTTTATTCACTTTTTATGTTTTAACTTGTTGTTTTACGTTTTGCATTGAAGTATTTATTTTTGTTTTTTAGTTTACTTTTTTACATATGTGAATTTGGTTAACTGAAAGTAATATGTAACTCATTAGTAGGATACAAAATCGTCATTATAATGATAATCTGTAAAGAATTGCTTCAAACATAACGTTTCTCAAACCATGCACATGAACGAAATTTCTTCACATAATATAAAAGACTTACTATACAATATGAAACAAACTGCGGTGGGTCGCACCCTAAATATACTGATTTGTATCAGCCATATTATTTCAGTACATTGGAAAAGCCTGGCGAAGAGAATTATTCGTGTTCCAGTGACTGTAGATTGATAGTATTGTTTCTCAAGTGGAGATAGATTTCGTTACCATCCACCAGAACTAGATTTGAAAATCTTATCACAAAGTTCTTCCAACATCGAGGGCCATATACCACCCTCACCTTGTCCCTTTTCATAGATTTAAAAGAAACGGAGAGATTGGATGGAGTATTTGAGAACTTTACTTTGAAGCTACACCTTCGAATTCGGGTAAACTAACGTGTAACCAGGTGGAAAGGTATTTCAAAGAAGGCTTATTTCGCAGTGTGGTAGAAAAATCTGTATTATTGTTAGATCCTTGTGGTGAACAGTGTGAAAGAACGGTTTTCAGCACTTTTCCCGAGTACAAGGAACTTAAAAACCTGATGATCCGACAAGTCTCCAGGGGACAGGTACATCCGATGGCCATAGGTGGTATTCAGTGTTGGAAAAACTATCTGTGAAGATTTTTCAGATCTAGTCCTGCTGAATGATTACGATGTCAACAATGTAGTTAAGCTGCAGCAATACTAAATAATCAGTTGCCTTCACCGAGGTTCTCCAGTGAGCTGTAATATGCCTCGCACAAATCAGGATATTCGGGAATTCGCCTCCCATAGTTCAAGAATCCAGCTGAATTTTGTTTTATATTATGTGAATTATGTGAAGAAATTTCGTTCATTCTATGTGCATAACGCAATAAAAGTTGTGTTTTAAGGATTTCCTTACAAATTATCATTATTGTAATGATTTTCTATCATAATTATGTGGTACTCTTTTGTTTTCAATTAACAAAAAGCACATATGTGAAACAGCGAACTAAAAAATAAAAACAACCGCTAATGTAGAACGTAAAACAACCATTTAAAACACAAAAATAATAACATATATAACTACAACAATAATGAAAGTTAGGTATTTTAATTAAATATTTTCCGGCCGCGGTGGTCTAGCGGTTCTAGACGCTCAGTCCGGAGCCGCGCGACTGCTACAGTCGCAGGTTCGAATCCTGCCTCGGGCATGGATGTGTGTGATGTCCATAGGTTAGTTAGGTTTAAGTAGTTCTAAGTTCTAGGGGACTGATGACCATAGATGTTAAGTCCTATAGTGCTCAGAGCCATTTGAACCATTTTTGAATTAAATATTTTAAAGATGATCCAACAGTGCATTGTGCACAGCTTATTTGCGAAAAATGGTATTTCAAAATCCAGTGTTACAATACATGGCGTGGAACTTCATTAAATTATGTTCTATCAAAAGCTTTCATTTTTCGGAGTTATTTATTGGTGGTGGGGTACCGTGTAAAATTTCAAATTATACGAAAGTTGATTGCACAATTTTCAAGAATGGTAATAACATTTCAGATTTTATGTGAAACACATTTTTACCTGTCATGCTTTCGAAGAAATTCCTTTTAGACCTAATATGCTAAATAGCCATTTGGGGTGTATTTTACCCATTAAAAGTGAAATTGGGTAAAAATGAAGAATATATTGTCATATTTTGACCCCTCTGCATACCTGCCAAGTTTCATCAAGATCGTTTATATCCACTTGGGAATGTTCTCTCGTCAATGAATCTTACCACAGGGATGACGCACTTATTTTGCAGTCGTAGAGCGAGATACTTGCGATTGTCAAGTAAACGAGCCAGCAGGTGAACGCGAGCGACACTGTAGCGTTCTATTCACGGCAATGAACAGCTAAACTGCCACAAGATGTAGCGTGTCGCGTCCGTGATGATGTTGAGGCTACAGCTGCTAGTCCATTTCGAAGGTCAAACCAAATGGGCGAGTATGTGACTACGGCCAGATCTTTTATAGTTAGCTGGCACCATACACATGTAAGCTTCAGACTTCGAAAAATAGAGCCATTTCCCACTATGTAGGAGGGTGGAGACCTACTTGCCTATTCCGGCTCTTTCCCACTGTCAGAACGGTCGTTCTCAAATTTATGCGTACGTCCCCACAACGACTAACTCTCACTGAAAACTTGAATGTTTTTTTATCATTTCCTCGATTCTGAGTAAATTATCAACTCCTCTCAAAATGAAGGCGGCCGGTATCTATCTTCAGATATCAGTTTCTCCACACATTAAGAAAAATTATATCACATGGTTTCTTTTCTCACAGAAATTTTGCTAATATTCCTAATTGCGACTGAATTTCAAGATACTCGAAACAAAATTGTTAGGGAAATTATTGATATGCCAGTGGGTTATTTATTAGCAGAGGGTCCTGAATTAGCCATGTGAGTGTCCGCTCAGTAATTCCTTATCGATTCATTCTTTGTTTGCGGCTCTGTGCAGCCGCCAACTGCGCCCTCCTCGCTGAACGGTAGTCCTGGAAATGTTTGCTGCATTGCAAATCGTGTCTATAAAGCTAAGCTGCTAAGAGGGTTGCTCGGGAAAGGTGAAGTTTGTGGGTTGTTGTGTCAGTGCGTCACAAGTTCCTATTCTATGAGTAGTTTCCAACCAGTGCACACTCCACTGTAGAGTGAAAGATACTATTTGTAACGTACTCTGGCAGCACGCATCCAAAGTCAAAGTTAGAAGAACATTTCGATGTACAATGCTCACTGTAACAAATAATTTATATGTATTTCTGTTAATTGAATTTCAAAAGGACACTTAATTTTGTGAGGAAAAAGATAATTATGAATTTTGCTATTATAAATGATTATTCGAAGAGTGTGAAATACTATCTGTGGCGGAGGATGTGAAAACCGCCACAAAAGAAACGATATGTAATTAAAGATGTCAAAGGCTGTACAAGAATTAGTTAAGATATAAATAGGCAATATATTGTAATAGAATCGCTTGTCTTCTGCACGTACTGAATAGAAGAGGAACTCGTGACGTTGCATTAGGCTTTTAGGTAGTCTTCATTTGTCATAAGTCGTGATCGGCGCTATTTGTGGCTGTGATTGTAAAAGGTATGTAAAGATTTTAATTGTTTCTGTTAAAATATATTTATCTAGTAACATCTGTTTGTCACAATTACTGCAAAATTCGCACCGGACATTACCCATTTTATTTAAGAAATTTCAGCATTTTATTGGATATCGCTGGCGGTGCGGAGCTGCGCCGCGAGCGAGCAGTAGAGGTAAAGGAAAATAATAAAGTGTTTCCTTTCACAGCATTCCAGACTCAGAATAAAGAGCGATAGTAGATTTTATCTTGTGCATTCACGGATGGATACAAGCTGCAGCTTTTGTAAATTTCCATTGAAAAAAGTGATAAATTCTGAACATATCGTAAAGTGTATTTAAAAGCGGATAATTTTAATGAGAGCTTAGCAATATAAAAAAAGAAAACATTTTCATATAGTCAAGATTTTTTTTTATTCGTGTCAGAAGCACCATGGATACAGGAATATAAAAAAAATGAATAGCACACAGAAAAAAAATTAATTACAGGCATATGAATACATATATATATATATATATATATATATATATATATATATATATATATATATATATATACAAATATGTGTGCACAGAAACAAAATGTTATAGGCATTTGGCCCATAAGCGGGCTACGTCGACAGAATTTGGGGTTTCCAACATCAGATCCTCTAAAGTGCAGTGTGAAGGACATTCAGGGCAGTTATACATGTGCTGGGTCGTATGCACCTCTCCACAGTCGCAGAGATTAGATGTTGTAGAATGTCCCCACTTCAGAAGGTTATCTCTTGACCGTGCAGTTTTGGTGCGTAGCCTGTTTAGTGATCTCCAGACCACCCAGTCCTCATCGTAGCCCCCAGTAGCTGCGTGGTCAGCGCGACAGACTGTCAATCCAAAGGACCCGGGTTCGATTCCCGGCTGGGTCGGAGATTTTCTCCGCTCAGGGACTGGGTGTTGTGTTGTCCTAATCATCATCATTTCATCCCCATCGACGCGCAAGTCGCCGAAGTGGCGTCAAATCGAAAGACTTGAACCAGGCGAACGGTCTACCCGACGGGAGGCCCTCGTCACACGACATTTCATTTCATATAGTCAAGATAGTCTTAAGCTTCAAAGCTAGTCGGGGTATATCCAGTTAAACAAAAATCCACTGCAACGTAAAAATGTTTGCTAATTTCGACCGACAACAATATTTTCATTCATGCACAAACAGCTTTAGTACCTGAATGAAAGTAAAACTTGAATCATTCTATCTATCGCTTGAGCCTTGTCCCGCAGTTACGCAGGGTCAGCCACCGTTAATCGGATTTGGCATGTTAATGGTTAAGGGGTGGCCGCATGCCCTTCCTGCCGCCTCCCAGGACGGAAATAGTGTACCCCAACTGTCTGCGTCAAGTGTATTCCATGGAAGAGTGCGAAAGTATTCAGATATCTGCATGCCATGTAACTGAGGCGGAACATGGGGACCAGTCCAGTATTCACCTAACAGGATGTGGAAAACCGCCTAAAAACCACATTCAGGCTGGCCGTCACATATGCCCTCGTCGTTAATACGCCGAGCGGATTCGATCCGGGGCCGGCGCGTTAGCGCTCTCGGCTACCCTGATGGGCTTAAAACTTGAATCATTATTTTGAAATATTCCAAGAAGTTCATTTTTATTAATCTGCAACAGAATATTTCATACGTAAAGTAATAATCACAGATAAAAGCTTTATTGCAACCTTTCGTTTCTCATATCCATCCATGTATAGGCTAAGTTGAATCTCAACGGTTTCCCAATCAAATTAAACGCAAAAAACAAGGGAAGTTTAAAACCAGATGGTGAACTCCCGAATAATTAAAACAGACAGAATCACATTAAATATTACACAGTGAGATAGAAAATTTCTACTCTTCCATTCGTGTGCTACGTCCCCATAGCCCAGCGTTGCTTCAGCACAGGGATGTGTCAACATAAGCAAATTGCAAGGCGTAATCATTTCGAATGAGTTAGTTGGTCACCGTGAAAGTGACATAGACACTTCCGTCCGTGATTGCGAGCCATCTCGGCCGAAAAGTATAAGACAAGTGCCTTCGTTGCTTCTGTAACATTAAGTAAGATGCACTAGATTAGACGCGACAACACCCATCACTGACCGGCAGTGCAGTTACGGCACAGACGGAAACTCATGAAGGAAATGTAGCAGAGCCAGAGACCACCGACTGCTCGTAATAAAAGCGGACAATTCAAACGTTACAAATGACGTATCACAGGAATGTCTCTATTCACTTCAGTATTAACACGCCAAAGAGATAGCTTAGAGGCAGTCGATCAGTAGGATCTTCACCCACACCTACATACGAGGGTTGGAACTTAAATAGTGGCAACTACATATTCACAGCCGATAAAAAAAGAGTTACATATTTGCACCTGTTATTGTCTTTAACAATAGTCATCAGCGTTATGTTGAACCCCTTTCCAGCGATGTGGAAGGCGTAGTATACCGTTAGCAGAGCCTGTTCTGTGGGTGGTGCGAATGGAGCGGTCTACTGCCTGTCGAATATCTGGAACAGTTCTGAAGTGAATGGCACGAAGCGGTTCCTTCATTGTCGGAATCAAATCAAAGTCACAAAATATGGTTCAAATGGCTCTGAGCACTATAGGACTCAACATCTGTGGTCATCAGTCCCCTAGAACTTAGAAGTACTTAAACCTAACTAACCTAAGGACATCACACACATCCATGCCCCAGGCAGGATTCGAACCTGTGACCGTAACGGTCGGGCGGTTCCAGACTGTAGCTCCTAGAACCGCTGGGCCACCCCGGCCGGCTCAAAGTCACAACAAGGACTTAAGTTCGGGGAGTATGGTGGATGGTACGGTACTTCCCAGTCCCATCGACCGAACAGAGCAGCCACAGCTTGCGCTGTATGCGCCCGCGCATTGTCGTGCAAAATGATGGGTGGGTTCGGCAGAAAGTGTCGTCGCTTCTTTCGCAAAGCTGGTAGCAGGTGATGCTCCAAAAACGAACAGTAATACTGTGCATTGTCGGTCTGACGTGGAGGAACGAGTGTGCGTTAGGATAAAATCATCATAGTCGTAAACGAGAAACACCAAAACATTAGAACCGCTCCATTCGCACCATCAACTTCTACTAACGGTATACTACGCCTTCCACATCACTGGCAACGAGTTCTACACAAAGCTGGTGATTAATTTGAAGGACAGTAACAGGGTCAAACATGTAACTCTTTTGTATCGGTTGTGAGTAAATAGTTGCCACTATTCCAACCCTCGTAGGTACTACGCAAGCCACCGGACGGTCCGAGGCGAACGGTACCATGTATCACTACGAGTCATTCCTTTCCCTGTTCCACTCGCAAAAAAAACATCTACACTCCTGGAAATGGAAAAAAGAACACATTGACACCGGTGTGTCAGACCCACCATACTTGCTCCGGACACTGCGAGAGGGCTGTATAAGCAATGATCACACGAACGGCACAGCGGACACACCAGGAACCGTGGTGTTGGCCGTCGAATGGCGCTAGCTGCGCAGCATTTGTGCACCGCCGCCGTCAGTGTCAGCCAGTTTGCCGTGGCATACGGAGCTCCATCGCAGTCTTTAACACTGGTAGCATGCCGCGACAGCGTCGACGTGAACCGTATGTGCAGTTGACGGACTTTGAGCGAGGGCGTATAGTGGGCATGCGGGAGGCCGGGTGGACGTACCGCCGAATTGCTCAACACGTGGGGCGTGAGGTCTCCACAGTACATCGATGTTGTCGCCAGTGGTCGGCGGAAGGTGCACGTGCCCGTCGACCTGGGACCGGACCGCAGCGACGCACGGATGCACGCCAAGACCGTAGGATCCTACGCAGTGCCGTAGGGGACCGCACCGCCACTTCCCAGCAAATTAGGGACACTGTTGCTCCTGGGGTATCGGCGAGGACCATTCGCAACCGTCTCCATGAAGCTGGGCTACGGTCCCGCACACCGTTAGGCCGTCTTCCGCTCACGCCCCAACATCGTGCAGCCCGCCTCCGGTGGTGTCGCGACCGGCGTGAATGGAGGGACGAATGGAGACGTGTCGTCTTCAGCGATGAAAGTCGCTTCTGCCTTGGTGCCAATGATGGTCGTATGCGTGTTTGGCGCTGTGCAGGTGAGCGCCACAATCAGAACTGCATACGACCGAGGCACACAGGGCCAACACCCGGCATCATGGTGTCGGGAGCGATCTCCTACACTGGCCGTACACCACTGGTGATCATCGAGGGGACACTGAATAGTGCACGGTACATGCAAACTGTCATCGAACCCATCGTTCTACCATTCCTAGACCGGCAAGGGAACTTGCTGTTCCAACAGGACAATGCACGTCCGCATGTATCCCGTGCCACCCAACGTGCTCTAGAAGGTGTAACTCAACTCCCTGGCCAGCAAGATCTCCGGATCTGTCCCCCATTGAGCATGTTTGGGACTGGATGAAGCGTCGTCTCACGCGGTCTGCACGTCCAGCACGAACGCTGGTCCAACTGAGGCGCCAGGTGGAAATGGCATGGCAAGCCGTTCCACAGGACTACATCCAGCATCTCTACGATCGTCTCCATGGGAGAATAGCAGCCTGCATTGCTGCGAAAGGTGGATATACACTGTACTAGTGCCGACATTGTGCACGCTCTGTTGCCTGTGTCTATGTGCCTGTGGTTCTGTCAGTGTGATCATGTGATGTATCTGACCCCAGGAATGTGTCAATAAAGTTTCCCCTTCCTGGGACAATGAATTCACAGTGTTCTTATTTCAATTTCCAGGAGTGTACATGGCCTCTTACGAGCCCTGATTTGTTGTATCTTATCCTCGCGGCCCTTACACGCAATGTACGTTGGCGGCAGTACAATCGTTCAGCAGTCAGCTTCAGATACCAATTGTCTAAATTTTCTCAACAGTGTTCCTCGAAAAGAACGCCGCCTTCCCTCCAGAGATGCCCATTTGACTTCCCGAAGCATCTCCGTAACACCTACATGTTGTCCGAACCTACCGGTAGCAAATCTAGCAGCCCGCTCCGATGCCTTCCTTCAAACCTACCTGGTGCGGATCCCAAACACTCGAGCAGTGCTCAAGAATAAGTCGCACCAGCGTCCTATATGCGGTCTCCTGTACATGTGAACCACGTTTTCCTGAAATTCTCCCAATAAACCGAAGCCGATCAGTCGCCTTCCCTACGACAGTTCTCACATGCTCGTTCCATTTCACATCACTTTGCAACGTTACGCCCAGACATTTCAACGACTTGACTGTGTCAACCAGGACACAAGTAATACTGTATGTGAACATTACAGGCTTGATCTTCCTACGCATCCGCAAAAACTTACATTTTTCCACATTTAGAGCTAGCTGCCAGTTAGATCTACCTGCTATTCATCGCACCAACAAGAAATTTTGTTTGAGTCGTCTTGTATCTTCCTACAGTCACTCAACTTCAACACCTTCCAGTACTTCACAGCATCATCAACAAACAACTGCAGACTGCTGCCGATCCTGTCCATCAAATCATTTATGCATATAGAGAGCAACAGCGGTCCTTCGAGGTGCCAGGGTGGAGAACAGTTTGTACCTCTTTAACTCAGACGAATTTTGCATGAGAACGAGAAATGCACTCGACCCCCTCCTTATCTACCAGCTAATTCATTATGCGCACAACGGTAACGGAAGGAAATGTTTGTGGACCCTGGTAGTTGGTAAAATACGGAGTGCACACTCACAATAATTTAATAAAAATCGTAATCTACTCAAAAAAACGAGAACTTAATCATAATAAACAACAGGAAATGTTCTGCCTGTATCTACAAAGTGATATGCGGATTAAATATCACAATGAAATTTATTATATATCAGAACATAAATGCACGTGATTGTCGACACATACAGTAGGTTAAGGGACAGGTTCAAAAATGGCTCTGAGCACTATGGGACTTAACATCTATGGTCATCAGTCCCCTAGAACTTAGAACTACTTAAACCTAACTAACCTAAGGACATCACACAACACCCAGTCATCATGAGGCAGAGAAAATCCCTAACCCCGCCGGGAATCGAACCAGAAACTTTTCACTCGAGGGAAGAGTTGAACCAAGGACCTCTCGTTTGGGGGCTGCTCACGCTAACCATGGGACCACGGCGCTCCCGTAAGTGACAGGGTATAATGAAATATTACGACAGTGAGAGCTGGCTCGAGAACAAGGGGCTCCTACTATCTGTGATGCAATAGATTGACGATAATGACTGGAGCTCCTAATGAATCTCCCGACTATATAGCAGTATCGTGATTACTAGTGAGAGCTCAAATGGGATCACAGGGAGAAACAAGCAAGGTGGACTTGTAGCAAAGCAAACGCGCATGCTGCTGAGGGATTCAGTATAAAATTGATAAGGTCCTACAATGCCGGAACCGCAAAATACTGTACCAGTACTGAAATCTGCAGCACGTTGTCGGTATGCAGCGTCCTAATGATTTAGGCACCGACTTCTGCTGTGCAGCAACTCTGTGTCAACCCCTGATCCCGACATCTGTCGGAGAATTCTAAGTTCTTCCGAGTGACCAAGTCGCAAGACCGTCCGACTCCGAGGAAGATCAGATCCCAAATTCCCCTCTGTGATGCGATGCAAGCAGCGAAGCCAGCATTTCTCTACTCCCTACTCTCCTCGAAAACTGCGAATCAGCATTCAGTTCTGATTCCAAATTTCCCCACACTGTCTCAGAACGTCATTCGCGCCAATAGCGACCATTCCCTCCAATTTCGAGCAGGGCTTTATGATGTCAACTAGCTTCAGTTTAAGTTGACCAATCATGCCTCTGCTATTCAGCTGAGGGCACTGAACTTGCCGTTTGACCGGCTACGAAAACAACCTGCCTAGACCACCGGCCATCCGGCGCACCCAGCAGGGCACAGTCCACAAGCATTCTCAGAATCAAGAGGACAATGCAGTCAGTTGGCGCCAGGAATCTTCGTTCCGGACGCACCAGAACGGTGAACACATAAACTGCGGCGACAGGTCGTTTCGCCCTGCATACAATAGGCGAGACTCGACCGACGTCAGTCGTTCCGCCAGGCGCTAAAGCCTATTGTACGACCCAAACAGAATTCAGGTAAGTGCAGCCCCCAACCAGAAACGCAGTGTGCCACGTCCTCCGATGCTCGCCTCGCCCAGGCCACCCAGGGAAGTAAAACAACATGTTTAGGAATCAAGTGAAAAGTACACTACTGGCCATTAAAATTGCTACACCAAGAAGAAATGCAGATGATAAACGGATATTCATTGGACAAATATATTATACTAGAACTGACATTTGATTACATTTTCACACAATTTGGGTTCATAGATCCTGAGAAATCAGTACCCAGAACAACCGCCTCTGGCCGTAATAACGGCCTTGATACGCCTGGGCATTGAGTCAAACAGATCTTTGATGGCGTGTACAGGTAGAGCTGCCCATGCAGCTTCAACACGATACCACTGTTCATCAAGAGTAGTGACTGGCGTATTGTGACGAGCCAGTTACCGAGCGAGGTCGCGCAGTGGTTAGACACTGGACTCGCATTCGGGAGGACGACGGTTCAATCCCGCGTCCGCCCATCCTGATTTAGGTTTTCCGTGATTTCCCTAAATCACTCCAGGCAAATGCCGGGATGGTTCTTCTGAAAGGGCACGGCCGACTTCCTTCCCCATCCTTCCCTAATCCGATGAGACCGATGACCACGCTGTCTGGTCTACTTCCCCAAAACAACCAACCAACCAACGAGCCAGTTGCTCGGCCACCATTAACCAGACGTGTTCAATTGGTGAGAGATCTGGAGAATGTGCTGGCCATGGCAGCAGTCGAACATTTCCTGTATCCAGTAAGGCCCGTACAGGACCTGCAACATGAAGTCGTGCATTATCCTGCTAAAAGGTAGGGTTTCGCAGGGATCGAATGAAGGATAGAGCCACGGGTCGTAACACATCTGAAATGTAACGTACACTGTCCAAAGTTCCGTCAATGCAAACAAGAGGTAAGCGAGACATGTAACGAATGGCACCGCATACCATCACGCCGTGTGATACGCCAGTATGGCGATGACGAATACACGCTTCCAATGTGCGTTCACCGCGATGTCGCCAAACACGGATGCGACCATCATGATTCTGTAAACAGAACCTGGATTCATCCGAAAAAATGACGTTTTGCCATTCGTGCACCCAGGTTCGTCGTTAAATACACCATCGTAGGCGCTACTGTCTGTGATGCAGCGTCAAAGGTAACCGCAGTCATAGTCTCCGAGCTGATAGTCCATGCTGCTGCAAACGTCGTCGAACTTCTCGTGCAGATGGTTGTCGTCTTGCAAAAGTCCCTATCTGTTGACTCAGGGATCGAGATGTGGCTGCACGATCCGTTACAGCCATGCGGATAAGATGCCTGTCATCTCGACTGCTAGTGATACGAGGCCGTTGGGATCCAACACGGCGTTCCGTATTACCCTCCTGAACCCACCGATTCCATTGTCATTGGATCTCGACCAACGTGAGCAGCAATGTCGCGATACGATAAACCGCAATCGCGATAGGCTACAATCCGACCTTTATCCAAGTCGAAAACGTGACGGTACGCATTTCTCCTCCCTACGCGAGGCATCACAACATCGTTTCACCAGGCAACGCCGGTCAACTGCCGTTTGTGTATGAGAAATCGACTGGTAACTTTCCTCATGTCAGCACGTTGTATGTGTCGTCACCGGCGCCAACCTTGTGTGAATGCTCTGAGAAGCTAATCATTTGCATATCACAGCATCTTCTTCCTGTGGGTCAAATTTCGCATCTGTAGTACGTCATCTTCAATTTTAATGGCCAGTAGTGTATTTTTTGAGCTCTCAGTACAAATAGTCTCATTACAATAACCTTATTCGGTCTGTTACTACCGTGCAATGACAAATAAAATTGATGAAAATGAGAGGAGACATGCAAAAGAGGGTATGGAACCTCTCAGTCCTATCACACTTCCACGGGACACTCCTGATGACACCCATGTCTCCGATGAACACTCGCTGTCGAGGACAACATACTGAGTTCTATTACTTAAGAAGTCTTTGAGCCACTCAGTTGTCTCTGAACTTACTCCATATGCTCGTACCTTCGTCAACAGCCTGCAGTAGGGTCCCTTGTCAGATGCTTTCCGGAAATCTAGAAATGTGGAATCAGCGAGTTGCCCTCCATCCGTAGTTCTCAGTATATCACGTGAGAAAACGGCAAGTTGAGTTTCGCACGAGCGATGCTTTCAAAAACCGTGCTGATTCGTGGACATAAGCTTCTCGGTCTCAAGAAAGTCTGTTGAAACTGAGAATATGTTCAAGGTTTCTGCAGCAAACCGCAGTTAGTAGGTCCGTTCTTTTGCCCTTCTTATAGACAGGGGACACCCATCCTTTTTTCCAGTCGCTTGGGACTTTGCGTCGAGCGAGAGATTCACGGCAGCCATGTTGTTCGCACCTGATCCTCTGATTATTGTGTTGTAACATCTCATGTGAGAGTCAGGGCACGAGCTGCTCTGTTACTTCAGCTTCGGTTGAACCAGAGGGCTCTGTCTAACCCACTGGCCACCATCAGTCAGCATCACAGTCTCAGGGCGGCGTGTGAATCAGTTACACGAGCCCCACAGTCACGACTTCATCGCAGCGATCTGCCGCACGGAAAGCGGCCTCAGACTGGCGTCCGGGCAAGCCGCCAGGCCACGAGTCGCCGGTGAGTGCTTCGGCTGATAAAGGGACCTCAGGCAACCACGAGTCTGCCACTGATGCAGCAGACCTGAATAGAGGCTACATAGCAACCAGCTATCACTGAGGCCACAGCCATTAGTGAATGATACCTGTCGTCTTTTACTATTGCAAGATACTGGTAAGATATGCTACGCAAAATGTCTCTTTCTGATTTCCTAAATTCCAAGAATAACTCTGCAAGTAGAGGCTACGTTTGATTGCCTGCAACAAATAGCAAACACAAAATTTCTGATTGTTGTTGTTGTTGTGGCTTGGAAAAACAGCCAAGCCACTAGGAGAGGAAGCCGAAAGGCACGCGTTTAAGCTCACGCAGGCTGGTGTGAGGTCTGGAACAGTTAAGGGAATTTATAGTAGCAAAGAACGTAAATAACTACTGGAATACTTAACTTTAATTCATAATTGGTGAACATCGGAGTGACGCTACGTGCATCACAAGATAAATAGCAAATGATAATGGCGCCTTGCTAGGTCGTAGCAAATGACCTAGCTGAAGGCTATGCTAACTATCGTCTCGGAAAATGAGAGCGTAATTTGTCAGTGAACCATCGCTAGCAAAGTCGGCTGTACAACTGGGGCGAGTGCTAGGAAGTGTCTCTAGACCTGCCGTGTGGCGGCGCTCGGTCTGCAATCACTGACAGTGGCGACACGGGGGTTCGTCGTATACTAGCGGACTGCGGCCGATTTAAAGGCTACCACCTAGCAAGTGTGGTGTCTGGCGGTGACACCACAGTTGTTGTTGTGGTCTTCAGTCCTGAGACTGGTTTGATGCAGCTCTCCATGCTACTCTATCCTGTGCAAGCTGCTTCATCTCCGAGTACCTACTGCAACCTACATCCTTCTGAAACTGCTTAGTGTATTCATCTCTTGGTCTCCCTCTATGATTTTTACCCTCCACGCTGCCCTCCAATATTAAATTGGCTATCCCTTGATGCCTCAGAACATGTCCTACCAACCGATCCCTTCTTCTAGTCAAGTTGTGCCACAAACTTCTCCTCACCCCAATCCTATTCAACACCTCCTGATTAGTTATGTGATCTACCCATCTAATCTTCAGCATTCTTCTGTAGCACCACATTTCGAAAGCTTCTATTCTCTTCTTGTCCAAACTATTTATCGTCCATGTTTCACTTCCATACATGGTTACATACAAATACTTTCAGAAACGATTTCCTGACACTTAAATCTATACTCGATGTTAACAAATTTCTCTTCTTCAGAAACGCTTTCCTTGCCATTGCCAGTCTACATTTTATATCCTCTCTACTTCGACCATTTTGCTCCCCAAATAGCAACACTCATTTACTACTTTAAGTGTCTCATTTCCTAATCTAATTCCCTCAGCATCACCCGACTCGACTTATTTCTGATTATTGGACCAAATTTATTTAAATGTTAATTGATTAAACTGATAAAAAGGCGCCACCATAGAGATAATTTAATGATTTTATAAAATACCCATCCATATATTGGATATACAATAATCAGGATAAATTACATTGAAACATTGCTAAGAGGAGGTGCAAACTGACTGATTTCAACGATCCTGACTAGGGGGCGGAATGGGGCTGTGAGGTGTAATGACAAAGAGTTTAGCGATAATTCACATTTATTTCCTCGCTAACGGTAACATACATACAGATCTTTGTAGTATCATTGCCACAGATACTACTACAACGCCGCCCCAACAAAAGGTTGGCAGCCCGTCGTCTGCCGTGCACAGCCCGCTCCAGCGGGCTGTGCAGCTCGGCGGAACTGGAGTGTGCCTCGTTCACTTCTTACAAGGAAACCTCCCCATCGCAACCCCCTCAGATTTAGTTATAAGTTGGTTCAGTAGATAGGCCTTGAAGACCTGAACACAGATCAATCGAGAAAACAGGAAGAAGCTGTAAGGCACTATGAAAAAATAAACAAAATATACAAACTGAGTAGTCCATACGCAAGATAGGCAACATCAAGGAGTGCCTGAGATTGGGAGCGCCGTGGTCCAGTGGAATGCCGGCACGGTAACTCAGCGTGTTCGGTCAGAGGGTTAGCTGCCCTCTGTAATAAAAAAACTGAGTTAATGGATCAAAAACGAACTTCACCGGATGTGTTACGACGTCCGCCCAAGCAGATACAACGAACAAAAGCGAACAAAATGAGATTAAAAAAAAAGTGTTCCCTCGGATGAAAAGTTTAATTTTTTATTTTCAGACAATTATTATCTGTCCGTCCGTCCGTCCGATGCGTGGTAACTGCGCCGTAGTATGGGGACGCTACACCTAAACAAACATCGAAACACACGTCAGTCGACCACAGCGCACGGAAGAGAGAGTATTCCTGCTAACGAGGCTCCCTGGCTGGCAGTTGACTGTTCGCTACTTTGGACGAGAGTGCATTAAATACGTGAGATGTATTCAGTGGGCAATATGAATCCAGCAAATATAGCTCGCGACTTCAATAACAAGGTCAATGATAATAATTGTCTGAAAATAAAAAATTAAACTTTTCACTCGAGGGAAGACTTGAACCAAGGACCTCTCGTTCGGGGGATGCTCACGATAACCACGGGACCACGGCGCTCCCGAACTCTGACGCTCCTTGATGTTGCCTATCTTGCGCATGGACTACTCGGTTTGTATATTTTGCTTATTGTTTTTATAGTTCCACACAACTTCTTCCTGTTTTCTCGATTGATCTCTGTTCAGTTTTTCAAGGCCTATCCACTGTGCCAACTTATAACTAAATCTGAGGGGGGTGCGATGGGGAGGTTTCCTTGTTAGCTATATTTCAACCTAGGCAGACGCACTTTCATAATCGGCCCTCAGCCATTTCCGTAATGTTTGCATTGATTCTCTGAGGAGGACCCATCAGGCTTAGTCCCTGATAATATGTTGTAGTAGTTCATGGTATTCCATGCCACTAGATTGTCAGTTTGTAGCTGCAAACTACTGAAGATAATTAATTTCATTGTACTATGTATTTCTTGAATAATAATCCTTCTCTTTAACAGTGTGCCGAACCGCATATTATTGCAACCTGGACTCCTTCAGCTCCTATCAACTCGGCCTCCTACTTATTTGCATTTAGTAACGAGCTGAAAACACCCAAGCGTTTTGTACCTCTAAACAGTGAGACTCAATAAACTTAGAAGACAGTTACTGGAAATGCTAGTGCATGAATATCGACACGTGGTACATTACACAGCGCATCATTTGGACTCACACATGTAGGGAAAGACTACTAAATTACTGGACACGATTTATCAATATCACACACACTACGTTCACATTGATCACTCACATAACGAAAGATAGAATTTAGAAAAAAAAAGCTTCCCTATTCCACGTGTAAGCCCACGGGGTCATAGCGCGACTGCCTTCCAATCTCAGAGAACAAAGTCCACTTATAAAACTCCGTACAACTCAGTAATTTTGTAAATAAGTTAAACAAACAAGAACACGTCTGCTTCGTCATGTAACTGAGGCTTCAGTTGGAACACGAGAGGTGTTTATGTCGAAGTGGAGCCTCATGGTGTACGCAGAAACACACGTGGTGCACCTGAGTACAGGCTACTAAGTCCGTGGGAATGAAACACAAATTGGACGGTAAATTAAATAAAATTTAGAACAAGCATTTCACAAAGCACACGACACATTCGTACATAGTACGCTAAACCAACTGAAGTTGTCGATCACGTTCTGGCACTGCTCGTCCACGCCGAGTTACGGTTGCACCAAAGATGTCATCGAACAAACTGAATATTACTGATATTAACACCGTCCCCTGACTGAAATACTTGGCGGCACGATTATCAACGCCACGCACCAGAGCGACTACCGGAAACTGAAACTGAGCTCTCACACCTTTCAGCAGAGCAACAGAGACAGTACTAAGAGCATCCGTACTCACCGGCGTCCTAGGGAAGACAGCACCTAATCCTCTCCTCGTTGTATGCCAACCTACCGGAACCAGCTAAAGCGAGGGGAAGTTACGTCTCTCTGGTCCACCGCAGTCGCACCCTGCTTAATTCAAAGGTTGGCTAAACTGCCTCTACACATTCATAGAACCATGTAGCGGCTCAGATGGAGCCGTTACACAGGATATATACTGTATAATAAACTGAGAAAGAAAGCATGTGTTGACAGACGTGAAAATTACCGAACTATCAGCTTAATAAGTCACGGCTGCAAAATACTAACGCGAATTCTTTACAGACGAATGGAAAAACTGGTAGAAGCCGACCTCGGAGAAGATCAGTTTGGATTCCGTAGAAATATTGGAACACGTGAGGCAATACAGACCCTACGACTTATCGTAGAAGATAGATAAGGCAAACCTACATTTCTAGCATTTGTAGACTTAGAGAAAGCTTTTGACAATGTTGACTGGAATAGTCTCAAATTCTGAAGGTGGCAGGAGTAAAATACAGGGAGCGAAAGGCTATTTACAATTTGTACAGAAACCAGATGGTAGTTATAAGAGTCGAGGGACATGAAAGGGAAGCAGTGGTTGGGAAGGGAGTGAGACAGGGCTGTAGCCCCTCGCCGATGTTATTCAATCTGTATATTGAGCAACCAGTAACGGAAAGAAAAGAAATATTCGCAGTAGATATTAAAATCAATGGAGAAGAAATAAAAACTTTGAGGTTTGTCGATGACATTGTAATTCTGTCAGACACTGCAAAGGACTTGGAAGAGCAGTTGAACGGGATGGACAGTGTCTTGAAAGGAGGATACAAGATGAACATCAACAAAAGCAAATCGAGGATAAGGGAATGTAATCGAATTAAGTCGAGTGATGCTGAGGGAATTAGATTAGGAAATGAGATACTTATAGTAGCAAAGGAGTTTTGCTATTTGGGGAGCAAAATAACTGATGATGGTCGAAGTAGAGAGGATATAAAATGGAGACTGGCAATGAAAGGCAAAGCGTTTCTGAAGAAGAGAAATTTGTTAACATCGAGTATAGATTTCAGTGTAAGGAAGTCGTTTGTGAAAGTACGAGGTGCATTCAAGTTCTAAGGCCTCCGATTTTTTTTCCTATTAATTACTCACCCGAAATCGATGAAACTGGCGTTACTTCTCGACGTAATCGCCCTGCACACGTACACATTTTTCACAACGCTGACGCCATGATTCCATGGCAGCGGCGAAGGCTTCTTTAGGAGTCTGTTTTGACCACTGGAAAATCGCTGAGGCAATAGCAGCACGGCTGGTGAATGTGCTGCCACGGAGAGTGTCTTTCATTGTTGGAAAAAGCCAAAAGTCACAAGGAGCCAGGTCAGGTGAGTAGGGAGCATGAGGAATCACTTCAAAGTTGTTATCACGAAGAAACTGTTGCGTAACGTTAGCTCGATGTGCGGTTGCGTTGTCTTGGTGAAACAGCACACGCGCAGCCATTCCCGGACATTTTTGTTGCAGTGCAGGAAGTAATTTGTTCTTCAAAACATTTTCGTAGGATGCACCTGTTACCGTAGTGCCCTTTGGAACGCAATGGGTAAGGATTACGCCCTCGCTGTCCCAGAACATGGACGCCATCATTTTTTCAGCACTGGCGGACTGGCGGTTACCCGAAATTTTTATGATGGCGGTGAATCTGTGTGCTTCCATTGAGCTGACTGGCGCTTTGTTTATGGATTGAAAAATGGCATCCACGTCTCATCCATTGTCACAACTGACGAAAAGAAAGTCCCATTCATGCTGTCGTTGCGCGTCAACATTGCTTGGCAACATGCCACACGGGCAGCCATGCGGTCGTCCGTCAGCATTCGTGGCACCCACCTGGATGACACTTTTCGCATTTTCAGGTCGTCATGCAGGATTGTGTGCACACAACCCACAGAAATCCCAACTCTGGAGGCGATCTGTTCAACAGTCATTCGGCGATCCCCTAAAACAATTCTCTCCACCTTCTCGATCGTGTCGTCAGACCGGCTTGTGCGAGCCCGATGTTGTTTCGGTTTGTTGTCACACGATGTTCTGCCTTCATTAAACTGTCGCACCCACGAACGCACTTTCGACACATCCATAACTCTATAACCACATGTCTCCTTCAACTGTCGATGAATTTCAGTTGGTTTCACACCACGCAAATTCAGAAAACGAAGGATTGCACGCTGTTCAAGTAAGGAAAACGTCGCCATTATAAGTATTTAAAACAATTCTCATTCTCGCCGCTGGCGGTAAAATTCCATCTGCCGTACGGTGCTGCCATCTCTGGGACGTATTGACAATGAACGCGGCCTCATTTTAAAACAATGCGCATGTTTCTATCTCTTTCCAGTCCGGAGAAAAAAAATCGGAGGCCTTAGAACTTGAATGCACCTCGTATTTGTATGGAGTGTAGCCATATATGGAAGTGATACATGGATGATAAATAGTTTGGACGAGAAGAGAATAGAAGCTTTCGAAATGTGGTGCTACAGAAGAATGCTGAAGATTAGATGGCTAGATCACATAACTAATGAGGAGGTACTGAATAGAGTTGGGTAGAAGAGGAGTTTGTGGCACAACTTGACTAGAAGAAGGGATTGGTTGGCAGGACATTTTCTGAGGCATCAAGGGATCACCAATTTAGTATTGGGCGGCAGCGTGGAGGGTAAAAATCGTAGAGGGAGACCAAGAGATGAATACACTAAGCAGATTCAGAAGGATGCAGTAGGTACTGGGAGATGAGGAAGCTTGCACAGGATTGAGTAGCGTGGAGAGCTGCATCAAACCAGTCTCAGGACTGAAGTCCACAACAACAACAAACTGGGTACTAATTAGTCTTGTTTCATTGGTGTCTAAAGACTCCCAATAAGTGCCCAGAGCAAATATCCTTACAAAACAGTAGGATATCCAGCTGAGTGGTCGACCCCTAAAATGCATTCTGGAAGGCGTCATCTACTTTGCACCTCAATCTGTACAGATGCGAAGGGACAGGTCAGCTGAGCCGATCCGGGCGAAGTGTCTGCCGCAGCCAGAGGCTCGCCCCCGGTCTGGAGATTAGCCGTCGGCAGGAGCGCGGCGAGACGGCCGCGGGAACACAATGCGGCCGGGAGGTGCGCCGCGTTTTGAGCCGAGGCGCTGCGCCGCTGTTTAAACACTGTGCAGCCGGCCACCCGGGCGGGGCCGCTGTTTGCCGAGTCAACACGGCGCCCGCAACGCAACGCGCGGGCGGCCGCGGCGGCAACGGCACGCCGCGCACAGCCAGCCGAAACTGCCGCCGCCTGTTTGGTGGGGCCGGGATTAATGTTTCATCCGGAGAGCGCCAACATTTTCGGGCGAAATTCCCTCCGTGTGAAAGCTTTCTCTGTTTACGCTACAGTCAAATACGTATCTTCATTGGGAGCTCGTGTTGTGTTTCTATCTTTGATGGCGGCCGCATTTAAATTAACGACATTCTGCTGTATGTGAACACTAGCGGCAAGGAAATGTGTGTAGAATGTCCCTCGAACCTTTTTGAGAGTACGTACGAAAAGAGGTGTCTGAGTTATCTGGATACAGGGCTCGCGTTTAGCAAGAGCGGTTCTCAAAGTGATCTCCAGTGAACCCTCTTGTGGAACTCGAACAACTTTGCCCCAGTGTTTTAATTTGTGTATTATATTTAAATTTATAAAGTGAGCCAACTCTCAAGTGACAGACCAATGAAATTTTTATAAGCTATCACTTTTGACGAAATAGTTTTGAATACGAACTTTTACAGTAATTTTTATTTCCTAAAATGTATTGGCAGTTATTGACTTTCATCTTTTCCGGTTCTGCTACACAAAGAGTAACAGACAATATTCAAGATAGTGACAACGCACTTTCCTTCTGTCAACAATTTGAAAATTTATCTCTTTATTTTATAACTAACTGAGCACCCTGCATTGCCCAGGTGTGTGTGTGTGTGTGTGTGTGTGTGTGTGTGTGGGTGTGTGTGGGTGTGGGTGTGTGTGTATGTATGTGTGTCTATCTTCTAGTACTCCATCACTGCCTACCACTCTCTCTTCACCCTGCCTTCCTCTGTCCACCTCTTCCTCTGTCTATCTCTGCCCATCTGTCACTCCCAGTTCTCCACATCTATCTCCCCCTCCACCTTCTCCATCTTCCTTTCCCCTCTATCTATCTCCACCTCTTTCATTCATCTGTCCACCTGCTCCATTTCTCCCTCACCCTCTCTCAGTCCATTTCCTTCCCCCCCCCCTCCCATTTGAGCCCATCCTCTCCTTCTCCCCTTTTTCCATGTCTCTTCCCCCCTTATCTCTCCACGTTACCACCCTAACGCCTAACCAGTAGGAGCCTGGTGTTTCTAACCAGCACAGTATTTCTTTCCACATTGTGGAATTTGGTCGCAAACGTTCCAGGGGCTAAGAATGAGTTTCTTACATGTAACTTCACCCACATACGGACATTTCAAATATATTCCACACACAATATTATGTAACAGATTTCGCATGTCTTAGTTCACATATTTCACCTCTTTTCCTAGTGAATTTAACCCCGCTAGTTCATTTTGACGCTGCTCAATGTTTATGACGACCTATATCCTGAATTATGTCTCGTACAGTGATTTAAGTTTGCAGATATACCCAGTGGCATATTTGAGTACTGTCTCCGAAATGCTTTTTGAACAGAGTTGACAGTAAACGAGTAATAAATTAAAATTACTTGCATGATGAAGCAATTTTTCACACACTCAATATTTGCGACTTCGTGTTGTACAATGATATATTTTTCTACGTACATTCAGCGTTATATGTGGATACAGTGCGCGAAATGTGATGCTAAAGCAGTTAGTAGTAAACAAGTAATAAATCAAAACATTATGTATGATGTCGCAGTTTTTCACGCGTCTCACTATTTGACGACATGTCTCCTGAACTATATGTCGTAAAATGATGTGATTTTGCTTGTACATTCATAGGTGTATTTCAAGACTATATGCAAATGTGTCGTGAATACATTTACTAGAAACGAAGTAATAAATTGAAATGTCATGCTTCATGCAGCAGTTGTACTCCATGAACAACGAAGATGTAGTAAGCGACAAACATTTTTTTTTTTTTTCATTTCATCATTTTGTGGTGGTTGTCAGCGAGACAAAGTTTTGTAAAGGTTTGATATTATGTGTAAAATTTGTTGCAAATCACAAAGTTCTCTCATACTCAAATACTGGGTGAATAACGTAAGGGTAACCATGCATTTTAGGCGACTCTGCTTTTTCATCGCCCAGTCCATTTCTTTGAAAGGTACGTCGCTTTTACCCTCACAGCTATTTTTTTCCACACTGTAATGGATATGTGTACCAAGTTCAAATCGGTCCAGTGGTTAACGTGGAGATGTGAAACATACATACACCGCCTGAAAAAAAAATCTGTACAGCTCGAAAGACGACGATGATTTTTACCCGATGATGACGTATGTCACCTGGCCGATAGTAGATATACTGTTAATGGTTTCAGCTGCGTCCGCCAACAGATGGCGTAGTAGCACAGTTACTACAGCGCCATATGTGTCTACTCTTTAATAGGCAATGCTCATATCCGGATGGCTCTGTGTTGTGCAAACGTGTAAACCATGCAGGCAACCATGCCATGGAGACACGCTCGTGCTTCCTGCAGTCAACTGAACGAGTTTTAAAGGGGTCAAATTGTGGGCTTCCGCGTGGTAGTATGGTCGTTTCGGAGAATTGCGACTCGAGTTGGATTGCACTGATTCAGTCATTAGGCCAGTTTGCACATGGAGAAGATCAGATTGCTCCCCTTCCTCCAGCTGTTGTAGAGAACCTGACAGAATATGATGAAGAAAATGAAGTTGATGCAATTACGAAAACGATAGTGATGTCCACCAGCCTGAGTGCGACTTTACACCATAACTGTTCCCTCAGAGTGAACTTAATGCTCTCGTTCGAAATCTGAATTTGCATAAGGCAGCTGCGGAGGAACTTGGCTCCTGGTCAAAAAGAAAAGAATCTTCTGTAACCAGCAACACATTACACAGGCTACAGACTTAGAGAGAAAGAATTAGTTCATTTATATTCACAGAACGAGTCCTTGGTTCATTGCAATAACATAAACGAGTTAATGGATCTCTGTGGCATTTAACATGAACCTACACAGTGATTTTTCTGGATTCGTCAATGAGGAGACCAAAAGGCTTTTTACTACATAATGGAAGCGTATATTGGTCCATTCTTGTACTCCATTCAGTTCAAATGAAAGTGACGTATGAGGACATGAATATACTCTTAGCAAGTATCCAGTATGATGAACACACTTAGCTTATCTGCGGTGACTTCATAGTTATCGGAATGCTGGTAGGACGAAAAGCTGGGTTCACAAAAATGCCGTGCTTTCTATGCAAATGGGATAGTCGGACAAGGCAAAGACATTGGAGTGTGGAGTTTGGCTAGAAAGGAGAAATTTTGTGCTTGTAAATAAAACTATTCTGCACAAACCACTTTTAGAACAAAAAAAGTCTTGCTTTCACCTCTACAAATAAAATTTGGCTGGATGGAGTAATTTGTAAAGGCCCTAACACAAGATGGACCCTGCATCAAGTACCTTTCCAGGAAACTTCCCTTCACCATACGAGACAAATTGAAAGCTGGAATTCTTTTCCAGTCCTCAAATAAAGAAACTGATGAAGGATGAAGATTCTGAGAAGACAACGAAGAAAAGAGATAATGGTCATTAATTACTGAGAACTTTCCATGGAATAACAAAGACCCTAATTACAAAGCCATTGTTGAAAAAAGTTGCAAAATTTCAAGAAGATGGGTTGTTAAATGAGTGTGGAAGTCCACTTTCTACACCCACATATTGACTGCTTCCCGGAAATTTAGGACATTATATTGAAGAGCAGAGTAAATGTTTTCACCGAGATATTAAGAGGAGGTACCAGCGGCAGTGGACAGCAGCTATATTGGCCGACTACTGTTGTGTGTTGAACAGGGACAGTCATCATACATAAGGATCTACAAGGAAGTCAAATAAGAGAAATTTTAAAAATTTATGGAACACTGTTGACATTTTGTTTTTATATAAGGTAGTCACGAAACAAATTAGGGGAATCCTGGGGAGTGCTTTTAAATGTGTTTCATTTTTAAATGTGTTTTGATTAAAGACTAACCTTGTGTGAAATGGCGTTAGATTATGTTTGGGGGCTCAGAAGTGAAAATCGTCAAAGTATTACTTCCTATTTTGTGTAGAGACCTGACATGATAGACAAAATCGGTAGTTATTCCTAGAATCAGCATAAAAATTAATTCCAGAACATCTACTTTCAACAAATCATCTGACGAAAGTTTTAAAATGCAGACTAGTGTTATCCGTTTAGTCTATTTTATGAGATCTTTTCCAATCCTTTCCTTTCCTTTCCAAAAATCAGTGACTATCATGTGTTCATATGTTTACATGTACTCATTCTGGTGTGACGAATATTTGATCCTTCTGTGTTTTGAGCAATCACTACAGTTTGCTACCAGTAAATGTGTGTGATTTGTAGCTGTTATTTCATTGCAGTAACCGATTTTGCACATCACAACCTAGTAGTTAATATTGTTTATCAGGGCACACAGCCACATGTTAGAACCAGCCCTTTCCTTCCAATTGCTCATGCACAATTCCTTTACATGCACATGGACTGTATGAGGGACTTGCACCTTGAACGATGATATGCAGAGTATGTCAGTGGTTTCTTGCATAAACAGTGGGGGATCCAGCCAGGATCTTACCGTTAGGTAATCTTTTGATCAAGTACAGTAAATTTACGTAATTCGTGATAGTAGCTTAGGTGACAATTGTGTTCAGTAATGTTTGGGTAATGCCATAGGTTTAAGCGCCGATTAGTTTTAAAATTTGATCTATGTATCAGTGTAGGTATACAAGTAAAAAAATATATTTTTGTATCTCTTTGCAGTTATTGCTTTCTGGACTCTAAGTGTTATGAGTTGTGAATGTTGTATGATGTAGGACGTGAAGCTCTGCCATGAATGTAGGGAATTTAGTTTGAATCTCCAGTTTGCTGAAGCTGAATAGGTTAAAGTTATTACAGTTCACCTTCCAATAATGATTTAGTTTTTGATGTTGTTTTACATGCAATTGTATACATGATCCAGATGAGACGATGTTCATGGAACACTAGATGTGGTCTGAAATATTGTTTTGTGGATATGGTGCAGTAGTTTTTCATGTGATGGTCCATAAGTATATTTGATATGTGCTAAGGAGGATGTATGCAGGTGGATAGCTCATGTGTAAAGGAATCTTCATTACATGATTGATGTCAGTGGTCAATCTTAGTCTGAGTTGTTTCTCAACATGACTAAAATCTTACATATATGTAATACAAGGAAATGTGGTATAATGTAGTAAAATTAATTTAATTAATTTTTAAAGAAATTTGTATATTAAAAACATGCTAAGTCCACTCAACAAACCCATATACTACTAAATATGAAAAGCCAACCCAATTTTGAGTGCACTAGAATGAAATAAGATTTTAGTTGAAAATAATGGGTGTTCTGAGAACACAGGAATTAATTTAAAAAATTCATTTTTGTGTGTCAAATTGCCATTCCAAGACATTATTAAATAAAACAAAGTTCATATTTTACATTTTTTTGGTGTTAAATGGTCATCCAACAGTAAATTATGGTGACAAAATTAGAAGAAAAAGTTCCTCATGAAATTCATTATTATTACGATTCTTCATTCCTTTATATCTCAGTTTAATATCCATTCCTTCAAAAAAATTGAAAATCTCAAATAGAAATTAATTTCAAATATCTGTCTGGCAAAAAATTTTATATTCATTATTCAGTTCCAAGCATATTTTATGTCTATATCTAGTATTCCCTGTAGCTCACTAATTTTTTTAAAGAAATTAGTATGGATAGCATTGTGAACTTCTTCAGTAAGGCTTCCATTTATACAGAATAAAATTTACTGATAAAATTTAAAATCCTTAAGGTATGTATCATAATTTTCTAGAATTATTTTTATCATACTAAAAGATAATTATTTCTTAACTGCCTTGTTTTAGTATTTACATCCCTAGTTATTTGGTAGGCAAAACCTACTGTATTGATTAATTATAATTTTAGTTCTGAGTACTTATTTAAATTAATTTGAAAAACAGCTGAGGCATATTGAGAAAAACGGTTGATTATATTAAAAAGGATAATCTGTATATTAATACAGAATGGAAATATATGTCAGGACAATTTGCATTAACTGAAGATTTTATGAGAGAATTTAAAAATAAATTAGATTCAGAATGTATGCTAATGCCATGTGTCGATTCATCTGAAGATTTTATTAGAGAACATCAAGATCAAATTAATTGGTATACATTGTCATGAATAGGAAATTAACCTGAAGATTTTATAAGAGAATTTCAAGACAAACTCGACTGGAATGCAAACCATATCTAAACTTAACTAATATTTTCATACAAGGATTTTGACATAAATTAGCTTAGATTATTCGATCAAAAAAAAAACGAGAAATTAGGTGTAGATATTATAACAGAATTCCAACATAAAATTAAATGGGATATTACATGATATAAAGAAAAATTATCTGTTGATCTTATTGGAGAATTTCAAGTTGAAATAAACTGAAGAAAAATGTCACACTGCAAATTGACTAAAAGGGCAATTTCGAGATAAGTTATGTTCGTCTTATAGTTTAGTGTTAAAGTGGGAATACTTATCAGTTGATTAAGAATTATCGAAGACTTAATGTGAGAATTTCAGGATAAATTAGATTGGGATAATATACCATATAATCAAAAATTATCTTAAGATTTTATTAGAGGTTTCTCGATTGGGATGATGTATCATACACACAAAAATTTCTGAAGATTTTATAATTGAATTTAATGATAAAGTTATGTGGAAAAATATTTTATGGTGTTAAAAATTATCTGACTCAATAATACAAAAAACAGTAAAACCTTACGAAATTTTGTGCACTACAGAAGAAAATTTTTCTATGCTTAACTGATCAAGATTATCAGTTTATGGAAACTAAATGTAATCATATTTTTTGCAGAGAATGTATTAATAAATTATTAGCTGATTCAGATTATTCTTTCTGTTGTTTTGAAATAATATCAAAAATTATAGCTGATGGAGAAAATTATACTGTTATTAAAACTGTTCTTGTTTATAGTTACCCAAATATTGATACAATTGTGTCAAGAAGTATTTCTTTAAGTTTCTTTCATCATCACATATAAATTTACAGAATTAGGATGTAATTAATTCTTCACAATTTGGATATCTATCTTCGATTTGCAAATTTTTAAGTTGTGCTCTAATGGCGTTCAGAGTTTCCATCAATAATTTTAAAAGAACAAGGGTTGGTCTTAAATTGTGATTGAGTGTTTCAGGAACAGCATGAGGTAATAAAGAATGTATTTCTCTGTTGCTCTCATGTTTTATTCCCATAGCATTATCAATGATTCTATTTAAATGTTTCATAAATTCATCTATAATTTTGTTTATATTTTCCAAATGAGTTATTTGACCTTCCATATATCTTTAATTTTATATTCTCCATGTATGAGGGTTGGAACTTTAATAGTGGCAACTATTTATTTACATCTCGTACAAAATAGATACAGGTTTCAATGTTTTACTGTCCCTCAGAGTAATCACCAGTATTGTGTATAACCCATTGCCAACAATGTGGAAGTTGTAGGATACTGTTAGCAGTGCCAGTTGTGTTGACAGTTCAAGCAGCGTGGTATATTGCCAGAAGAATCTGTAGTAGATCTGAAGTGAATACCATGAAGTGCTTCCTTCACATCGAGTTGAACACATGTGTATTTAAGTGAGGGGAGTGCAGTAGGTGGTACAGTACTTAGCAGCCCCATCAGTCAAACAAGTCAGTTACAGCTTGCATCCAAGCACTGTCCTGTAAAATGCTGTTCAGATCCTGCAGAAAGTGTCACCACTTCTTTCTCTATGTTGTTCATTTTTGGAACACAACCTACAACCAGCTTAGAGACAGAAGTGATGACACTTTCTGCAGGACCTGACCATCATTTTGTAGGACAATGCTGATGCACGTACAGTGCAAGCTGTGAGTGATTTAAGGATCACCAAAGAAAATTCCTTGTACCTATAGTGAAAAATACATGGGGCTTGATTATGAAGCTCAACAAAAAAACAGAAATACATACTCAAACCTCATAATAGTTCACAATTTAAAGGTGATACTGTTCATAAATTCAAAAACAAGCGATTAACTCTGTATGTGGATGGTATCTAATAAACATTATAATTATAAATTCATAGTTTCTAATGATAAGGATTATTGTTAGTTAGGTTAGTGTTTAACATCCCGTCGACAACGAGGTCATTAGAGACGGAGTGCAAGCTCGGGTTAGGGAAGGATTGGGAAGGAAATCGGCCGTGCCCTTTCAAAGGAACCATCCCGGCATTTGCCTGAAACGATTTAGGGAAATCACGGAAAACCTAAATCAGGATGGCTGGAGACGGGATTGAACCGTCGTCCTCCCGAATGCGAGTCCAGTGTGCTACCACTGTGCCACCTCGTTCGGTGATAAGGATTATGATTGACAATTTAATCTGAAGTACTGTGTTGAAAATACAATAAATTAACATTCTATCTACACTGGAATTAAATTAATTTGATTAGAGATAAGACAATTACATCTAAAAATTATAGATACTGGTTATTTAGTTCAAGGAAACCCTAGTAAATTTCCAAAAAATTTGATTGAAAGAATTAATGTAAGGTTACTTCCGACATATATTCAATGGACAGGGAAATGTAAATTACATAGCACCGATTCCTGACACAAAATATTGTTGTGCTGATACTATGAAAACGAAAGATAATGAAGTATTTCTCAAATGTCATAGTCAAGAAGTTAAAGAAAATTATGTGTTCAGTATGAAGAAACAAATTAACTAATACTGTAATTCTGATGTAGATATATGAAGAAGAGGTTCTTTAGAACTAAGTAAACAATTCCTAGAAATAGCTAATATAGATCGTGTTATTTAACAATTGCTGGAATTTGTATGGCTATATACAGATCTCATTTTTACATTTTTACCTCGTAGTACAATAGCTGTAATAAATAAACACAAAAGGTAAGCTATAGTAAGGCATCTATAGCTTGGTTAAACAGTTTAAACAATAGTGATATTCCAGATGCACTTGATGATGTGAAGTAAATATAGCAGGACCAGAAGTTGATATCTGTGATAAATATACCAATTTTGTTTCTCATTGTCATAGCTGTTTTTGGTATGGTTGTAAAACGGTTTTAAAACTGAAACCATTAACAATAAAAATCGAGAATCACTTGGTGATTTATATCAAAAGATATTAACAAGAAGTTCATAAATAGAAAATTCACGATATAGTGTAGAAGAGATATGAAATATAATTGGATTATCTCAGCAGTGTATCCAGATCTTAAGAAATAACTGAAGATATTAAAACAGTTACCACAAGCTGTCAAAACACTGAATCCAAGAGATCCTTTTTATAGTGGTCATACAAATTCAAAGAAATAAAAAGCTGAACAGATGGTGTTAACACAAAAAAGATAAATATACTTGTGTAGTCTCTATCCAACTGTACAATATTAGGGTTATTATCCTGTAGGGTATCCAACAAAAATATATAAACCAAGATGTTATTCTAAAAAATGATATGGGCTTATAAAATGTATAATAGTGGAATATACGGGATTGTATCATCCTGTTTTAGCTGCAAAAATCAAACCTGATAAAAATAAAGAAAGTGTTGTTTACTTTATGTGTAAAGTGTGCAGAAGAAAATATAAATAAATGTAATCACAATGATGACAATGGAAGTTTTATTGGGGTCTGGCAACTGATGTAATAAATAAAGCTGTAGAAAAAAGTTATAAAATTTTAGATATAAAATGAATGTGCTGGTTAAAAATTACATGAAAGACTTAATGAAAAAAAATTAGAAACTGGCCCCTGTACGTTTGAAACTAAGATGTATATAAAATATGTAAAGAAAAAAGTATTGACTTAGATCCTGATAAGATGAAAGAAAACCTAGGAAAATGAGCAGTGCTAAGATATGTCTGAATTCATTATGATGAAAATTTGGACAATGTAAAAGTATGAGTAAAACTGGGTATCTTACAGATTTACAACAACTTTATACGACAATATTGGATGAATGATTAGATAATATAGGTACAAATTTTGTTAATAACAATATGGGTCAGATGATGTATAGTATCAAGGATTATTATGTCAAAAATAACACAGGAACAAATATTTTTATAGCTGTATTCACTGCATCAAATGCAAGACTCAAATTATTCGATATGTTAATAATCTAGGTTTCAGTCAAACCTATGGTGGTAAAACACAACACAGTCATAAATTAATTTTTTTCCCACATGCAAGATATTGAAAGATTCTAAAATGTCCGCAAATTATGTACGAAGCGCAAAAAGTACATTACTAGTTGGCATTAATATACGAAAAAATTCTGAAACATTCTAATTAATTAATTTGGCATCACATATATCTGCAATATAAATGAAAGCACAAGTTAACTTCCAAACATACATATATTCTCCAAATTAGCACCCTTCATTCTTAAGTAATCTCGATTTCTGTGATAACAGTTAATATTCTAGAAGATGGGCCTAACAATTCTATGTCATAAATGTAACCTGACGAAAAGCTATATGCAAAAGAAGTTCTTCTTAGCTAAATAGGGAGACTGAATGTAAATAACTAAGCATATTCTTGATGCAAGTCGCAACACAGAGTATAAATTCACAGATATAAATTGTTCTCAAGCACCATTTTAGGAGTGACTGAGATAATGCATCATGTTATTCACTAAAAATTATATGATCGATAACACTATTTGACCTGTACTGCGTTTATCACAAATGACTCAGGCGTATTGGAGGATATGTAAATAACTGTAGTTTGAAAAGAAAAGGCTATGTAAAATTTCATAAACTATGTTTGTACGATATTATTGCTAACAACATTTTAAAAACACGTCTATAATGTGAAAATTGCGATGTTCATGTTGCAACACTATCTAAGTGCGTAAAGTGTGTATTCAATCTGTGTAGCTGCATTTCTGGAAACAACAGCTTACGAAAATAAAAACTTGTAACTAACTACGCCACCGAAACCACACGCAAAACACAACAGTTTTCTTAGGGAAGGAAGGCATAAGGTGATTTTATTAGCAAATATCACATAAACTGCAGGAAGGTCTGGAATACTTGTAAAGACACTACGAAAGACGGTAACAATGATAGGCGTGACATTTCCAAATACAATACCAGAGTCGATATTTTGAAAAACTGCTTACCACATATGATGAAAGATCTCGCACTTTGCAAGTACAAATTAAATATTATCACATCTCAATTCTCTGTACACCTCAGTAATAAAAATGTTTATCATTACATAAAAAAAGCCCTACGAAAATTCCACTTCATACTCTTTGCAAGCACAAAGAACCATAAAAAATACGCCTGACGCAAGACACTGTATGACCACCCTACGCTGACATAAATACTAAACAAATGCCACGCCATTTAATAAACTGATGCAATTGTCTAGAACACCTAGATATGTCGATGTAGATGGTTTACAACCGCAAATGACGTTAGAAGTTCTAACAACCAGTGATGCTGCCTCAGCCGACATATTCGCTTAATATCAAACCCTAAGTCAAATCGTTCATGTTAGCCTTCCAGTAAGCAAAGTCCAATCAAAATGGCTGTAAATACTACGAGGCATTGTACCTCAAAGTTAAAAGTGTAACAGCACGCGATCGCCAGTTCCCAGAGACAAGATATCGACGTGGTAGTATAGAGAAAACAGAGACGAAATTACGTGATTACAGCAGCAACAGCGGAGAGGAATTACTAATAAATATCGAATATTCCATAACAGAGTAGTTGAAAGGGAAAGATTCAACTCATCGTATCCAGGACACTACAGCCCCTTGCTCTCGATGCAATGGAACTACATCCATGCAGCAAGATGCGTTGCATCCACAGCGACAGTCTGACCATTGACTGCGGCTTATGTTGGATGTCCATGTATCACATACGGTTATTTTAATTGTACAAAATGTATCACAGACAATGGTTAACGTACCGAGCATTCGTCCGTCTTTTTTCAATGGTTTGTAACCCATTTTGATTTGAGCCGTTACAGCGCCAGCCATCACGCAACGATAAAATTGTTCGACACAAAAGTTAAATATTTTTTCAGAAGAATCAGAACCCGCAATAAAAATGGGCAGAGAGGGAGGGGGGGGGGTTGCTTCTGAAGATTTCCACAAGCAGTTTTATCCACGTGAGGTGTATGATGTGTTGTAAATAAAATGACGTAATTTGAGAGCGCTATATCGGCAGTATCGTCTTGTTCTTGATCATTAATACCGCTCTATCTTCACTTTCCTGCTAAAGTAAAATTGTTTACAGCACCTGAGAACTGGATGACTGATGACAATTTACTATCACTCAGTTCTCGTAGGTCCCACGACACGACAGCGGTGAGTGCTGACAAGGAGTACCACTAGCCTCTGCCAATTGCTTCCCTCACCGAATAACTTACAGAACAATCATTGTATGGTGTTTAAATAAGGTTTCTGCTGTTTGTCTGTTGGCATACAGGTAGACTGTTAACTACACTCCTGGAAATGGAAAAAAGAACACATTGACACCGGTGTGTCAGACCCACCATACTTGCTCCGGACACTGCGAGAGGGCTGTACAAGCAATGATCACACGCACGGCACAGCGGACACACCAGGAACCGCGGTGTTGGCCGTCGAATGGCGCTAGCTGCGCAGCATTTGTGCACCGCCGCCGTCAGTGTCAGCCAGTTTGCCGTGGCATACGGAGCTCCATCGCAGTCTTTAACACTGGTAGCATGCCGCGACAGCGTGGACGTGAACCGTATGTGCAGTTGACGGACTTTGAGCGAGGGCGTATAGTGGGCATGCGGGAGGCCGGGTGGACGTACCGCCGAACTGCTCAACACGTGGGGCGTGAGGTCTCCACAGTACATCGATGTTGTCGCCAGTGGTCGGCGGAAGGTGCACGTGCCCGTCGACCTGGGACCGGACCGCAGCGACGCACGGATGCACGCCAAGACCGTAGGATCCTACGCAGTGCCGTAGGGGACCGCACCGCCACTTCCCAGCAATTTAGGGACACTGTTGCTCCTGGGGTATCGGCGAGGACCATTCGCAACCGTCTCCATGAAGCTGGGCTACGGTCCCGCACACCGTTAGGCCGTCTTCCGCTCACGCCCCAACATCGTGCAGCCCGCCTCCAGTGGTGTCGCGACAGGCGTGAATGGAGGGACGAATGGAGACGTGTCGTCTTCAGCGATGAGAGTCGCTTCTGCCTTGGTGCCAATGATGGTCGTATGCGTGTTTGGCGCCGTGCAGGTGAGCGCCACAATCAGGACTGCATACGACCGAGGCACACAGGGTCAACACCCGGCATCATGGTGTGGGGAGCGATCTCCTACACTGGCCGTACACCATTGGTGATCGTCGAGGGGACACTGAATAGTGCGTGCACAAACCGGTACATCCATCGTTCTACCATTCCTAGACCGGCAAGGGAACTTGCTGTTCCAACAGGACAATGCACGTCCGCATGTATCCCGTGCCACCCAACGTGCTCTAGAAGGTGTAAGTCAACTACCCTGGCCAGCAAGATCTCCGGATCTGTCCCCCATTGAGCATGTTTGGGACTGGATGAAGCGTCGTCTCACGCGGTCTGCACGTCCAGCACGAACGCTGGTCCAACTGAGGCGCCAGGTGGAAATGGCATGGCAAGCCGTTCCACAGGACTACATCCAGCATCTCTACGATCGTCTCCATGGAAGAATAGCAGCCTGCATTGCTGCGAAAGGTGGATATACACTGTACTAGTGCCGACATTGTGCATGCTCTGTTGCCTGTGTCTATGTGCCTGTGGTTCTGTCAGTGTGATCATGTATCTGACCCCAGGAATGTGTCAATAAAGTTTCCCCTTCCTGGGACAATGAATTCACTGTGTTCTTATTTCAATTTCCAGGAGTGTATATTCTATTTGAGGACTGGTGTGAAAGCTTCTCTGATCGCCAGGGTGTGGGAGGGGTGAACTTTGAAATCACCCCGATGGTGAGAGGCAAGGTTACTCACCTCAAACAAGCACTTTGATGATGAGAGGCAAAGGGACTCACATTAAAAAAGCACTCCAAAAGGAAGAAAAAACTCTTTAGCAATCCTACCAGCTTACATAGCAGCAGTTGCATACACTGGTGGAGATGTAAAAACTGTTAACTAATGCGTGTTTTGAAATAAGGTCTCTACCTCATACTTTGAACATTGCTGTATATGATTCAGACACTTTATAATGGCACTATTAATAGCTTTATACGAGCATATAACACAACTTGTTAACACCGAGTATAGATTTAAGTGTCAGGAAGCCTTTTCTGAAAGTATTTGTATGGAGTGTAGCCATGTATGGAAGTGAAACGTGGAGGATATATACTTTAGACAAAAAGAGAATAGAAGCTTTCGAAATGTGGTGCTACAGAAGGATGCTGAAGATTAGGTGGGTAAATCACATAACTAATGAGGAGGTATTGAATGGAATTGGGGAGAAGAGAAATTTGTTGCACAACTTGACTAGAAGCAGGGGTCGGTTGGTAGGACATATCCTGAGGTATAAAGGGATCACCAATTTAGTATTGGAGGGCAGCACGGAAGGTAAAAATCGTAGAGGGAGACTAAGAGATGAATACACTAAACAGATTCAGAAGGATGTAGGTTGCAGTAGGTACTGGGAGATGAAGAAGCTTGCACAGGATAGTGTAGCATGGAGAGCTGCATCAAACCAGTCTCTGGACTGAAGACCACAACAACAACAACACAACCTAAAACAGTGGATGGGATTACGAATTGTTTACAGCTACAGACGTGAACTTGCATACAAAAAATTCACATTTACTGTGTTTCACGACAGATGCAATTTGTGAACTTTGGAGTTTACGTGTTGCAAAGGCCAAAAATACACTATTTGCTTATACTGCCTTAATTACATTCAATCGATATAACTTTAGACCCTATAGGTTTCCAATATTCAACACACGAGGAAATGGAGAGTGCACATTTAACACAGGAGGTAATGTGTCTACATGGGTAGGACATTGCACCAACCTCGTACAGAAAGCAAATATTATACAGACAAGTACCCTTAACCATAAGCAGTTAAAATGACACTGCTTTGTTCAGGACCTCTGCGTCAGGTATAATAATTCACACTTTCTCTGATGCAGTTATCACATGTTCTGTTCAGTAGATAGCATCCAAAAAGTCAGTGTCTCTTGCACGAAGCATACATTTGGTGAACCAAAGACCGCATGCTGTCCTTGAATAGTAGTTTTCTGGTTATTAACCCCACATTATTTCTTTACAGATAGTACATATATGTGTACCAAATTTGTCTGAAATCGTTTTGGGATTTAGAGGTAACTTTTTATCCACATCTTTACTAATGAACAGACATGTCGCATATATTTCACTTATATGTAACATATTTCTTACTTATTTGTATATATATTTCATCTTTGTCTCTAGGGAACTGAGCCCTGCAGTTTCGTTTTCACTCATCTCAATGTTTATGACGTTCCATCTTCTGAACCATGTGTCATACAGTGATACTATTTTGCACCTACTTTCAGCGGTATATGTTAATAATGTCTGCAAAACGTGTCACGAATAGAGTGGAGAAGTAATAAGTAAAACTTTATGCCTGAAGTGCAGGTTTATTATATGATCAGCGATAAACCTTCTGCCTTCTATCAATTTGTGGGAACTGTCAATGAGAAAAAGTTTTGTCAATATTTGTTGTATTATGCATAAAGTTTGTTGCAAGTCAGTAAGTGATATGACTAAAAGAATAGACACCATTTTGACCCATGAGCCATTAAAAAATGAAGACACCAAGGAATTGTAGACACTGGCTGCGAGTGTGCGTTGATGGAAATCAGTGGGGAAAGTTGAAAAATTGTACCAGACTCGGAGTCGAACCTGTGTATGCTGCTTGCCCTTTGAGCCTTAATTCATAATGACTGCTGGATTCAGACATGTACGAAGGTACAGGAGGTGTGCTAGGGTAATATGCGCAGTTGGAAAGATCATGGCGTCCTGATGGCTTACTGGGTAGAGTTTCTGCCTAGTAAGCAGGAGACGCATGTTAGACTGTGATGTGGCACAGATTTTCAGTTTTCGCCATTGTGTTAAATCAATGCCTGCTCACAGTCAATGTCTGTAATTTCGTTGTGTCTTAAAATACGAGTATTCTCGCATTGTGGAATACACTGCTTTTCCACCCCCACCACAACACCTTCGATAGGTGGGTGGTTGTCACCGCCACAGCGATTCTTTATGCACAGTAAATCGTATGTGTGCCAAGTTAGGTTGACACTGAATCGGTGGTTTAGCAGGAAATGTGGAACATACACACACATACATACATGCACTTTTATAATTTGTATAAACATGTGTAGAGACAGCTTTCCTCAGTTTACTTTGTGATAACAATATTTATAACAATACATAAATGTATCATCGATGAGGCAATCGTTGACAACGACGAATTTAAGAGTTCTGGCAACGTTATCTATGAACACTATTGCCCATTAAAATTGATACAACAAGAAGAAATGCAGATGATAAACAGGTATTCATTGGACAAATATATTGTACTAGAACTGACATGTGATTACATTTTCACGCAATTTGGGTGCATAGATCCAGAGAAATCAGTACCCAGAACAACCAACTATGGCCGTAATAACGGCCTTGATGCGCCTGGGCATTGAGTCAAACACAGCTTGGATGTCGTGTACAGGTAATCTGCCCATGCAGCTTCAACACGATACCACAGTTCATCAAGAGTAGTGACTGGCGTATTGTGACGAGCCAGTTGCTCGGCCACCATTGACCAAAAGTTTTCAATTGGTGAGAGATCTGGAGAATATGCTGGCCAGGGCAGCTGTAGAACATTTTCTGTATCCAGAAATGCCCGTACAGGACCTGAAGCATGCGGTCGTGCATTATCCTGCTGAAATGTAGGGATTTGCAGGGATCGAATGAAGGGTAGAGCCACGGGTCGTAACGCTTCTGAAATGTAACGTACACTGTTCAAAGTGCCGTCAATGTGAACAAGAGGTGACCGAGACGTGTAACCAATGGCACCCCATAACATCAAGCCAGGTGATACGCCAGTATCGCGATGACGATTACATGCTTCCAATGGGCGTTCACCGCGTTGTCACCAAACACGGATGCGACCATCACGATGCTGTAAACAGAACCTGGATTCAACCGAAAAAGTGACGTTTTGCCGTTCGTGCATCCAGGTTCGTCATTGAGTACACCATCGCAGGCGCTCCTGTCTGTGATGCAGCGTCAAGGGTAACCGCAGCCATGGTCTCCGAGCTGATAGTCCACGCTGCTGCAAACGTCGTCGAACTGTTCGTGCAGATGGTTGTTGTCTTGCAAACGTCCCCATCTGTTGACTCAGGGATCGAGACGTGGGTGCACGATTTGTTACAGCCATGCGGATAAGATGCATGTCATCTCGACTGCTAGTGATACGAGGCCGTTGGGATCTAGCACGGCGTTCCAAATTACCCTCCTCAACCCACCGATTCCATATTCTGCCAACAGTCATTGGATCTCGACCAACGCGAGCAGCAATGTCGCGATACGATAAACCGCAATCGCGATAGGCTACAATACGACCATTATCAAAGTCGGAAACGTGATGGTACGCATTTCTCCTTCTTACACGAGGCATCACAACAACGTTTCACCAGGCAACGCCGGTCAACTGCTGTTTGTGTATGAGAAATCGGTTGGAAAACTCACTGATGTCAGCACGTTGTAGGTGTCGCCACCGGCGCCAACCTTGTGTGAATGCTCTGAAAAGCTAATCATTTGCATATCACAGCATTTTCTTCCTGTCGGTTAAATTTCGCGCCTGTAGCACGTCATCTTCGTGGTGTAGCAATTTTAATGTCCAGTAGTAAGACGCCAAAGGAAGGTGTATAGAACTCACACTCGCGGAAATTTTGTTTCGGCACATGCACGGCACAGTAGGTGCTGCCTGTGGACGGAGCGTCGTGTGTCGCGGCAGTGTCGGAGTGTTTACGAGGCGAGCGGCCACGCCGAGGTGCGCAGACCACCACCTCCGCCCACCTTCCGCTGAGCCGCTAATTACTTCTTCTGGTCGGCCGGCGCTCCTTTCATCAGTGCGGCTCCTCAGTCTTTCATCTCCGACTTGTGATTCCCAAACTCGGCCCCACGTGCTCGTTAATTACTTCCCACACAGATAGCCGACGAGGCGACACTGTGTGTCCACCCTAAGCCTCGTGACACGTGCGAGGGTCGCCCCGTGCTGCTGAACTTGTAGGCTACGAAAGTACGCGGGAAAACTGGGGAAAACGTCTTGGGTTATAATAGTATTCCAAAGTTGTAGAAACCCGTAACAGGTCATATTGTTTACGACCCTCTATAGTCTTCTCACGTACGTATGTGAGTTTGATATACTGTCAGATACTTGTGTGCAGCAGTGACTTAATCTAGCGGTTCCCAAACCATAGGCCGCTGTCCACTTATGCGCCGTGAGCGCTGGTCGAGAGCCGAAGACCAGGTTAAACTTACAGGGAGCTTCAGGCGTTTCACTTGTCATTCGTCAAGACTAGAGAGTACAGAATGTAATAAGGGATGAAAGGCTTGCCAGTATTTCTTTTAATGCTGAAATTTACCAATAATCTGCCAACCAGGCGGCAGTAAGTCTATGGCCCTACGGACAGCGTTTCAGGGCTGGCACGCGACCTTGGCTAGCAGCTCATGGCGTAAACACCTAGCAAGGCACAAGGCGGTCGCCATTTGTCAAGTTTCTGGTTGCTCTGACACAACTACTCACATGAACGACTCACTTGAATTTAAGAAGAATGAAGGAAGGATCACTGGTGTTTTACGACCCATTCACAGCTAACATCACGAAAGTCGGATTTTTCTTGGATTTCTTACTGCTTGAGAGGAAGCAAACAACCATCCCAGCATCTGCATGGAGTGACGTTGGTGACCGCAGAAAACCGATATCTGGATGGCCCACCGGAGAACCGAACCAGGTTCTCTCGAAAGCGAGTTGAGGGCCTCTACCAATACATCAGCCTCTGCCAATACATCACTTCGCGCAGTTTCCGTGGAGGTATTGTTGAATTACCGTTAACTGATACATTTGATGAACCTTTCGACAAACTATGTGAACGAGTAGTACAGAAATGTGTGATTCCCTCACAGGTGACAAACAAGTCAAAAGTCCCATTGAGTTCTTTTTAACACTGACCACTCAATTTTCGTTTTCCATCTAGACGTGGCAGCTAAGTGAGTATAACAAAAGTCTTTTCTTTATAAAAGAAAATGTAAATATATTTCAATCCTCCTTGTACAGAATGTTTCACTAATCAGGCTTCCAATATATATACATTGTGTCTGATTATATTTTTTCTTGTATATTTAGTGACTGGGCCTCTAAACTTTTTTTGCAATGTAGGAGATCCACACAGCTAGAAAGGTTGGCTACAGCTGGCTTAATTGAATCACACGATTCAAAATTATCATTTTCAGACATCTACAGGGTGACGAAGCTAACAGAGTCCACATCGTATGCAATGCGACCAAAATAAAACTGGCCTGGAAAATATTTCATGCAAATGCAACCCAACTTACATTATGTGTACGATATTTCACTCATCTTCAAATACGCAACCCAGCTTACATTATATGCACCCCTTGCTGGGTATACACTGAGGTAATATAAGTCATGGGATGCCTCGCAATATGTTATCGGGCCTCCTTTTGCCCGGTGTAGTCCAGCAACTCGTCTCGGCATTGACTCAACCAGTCGGTGGGAGTCTGCAGGAGAATATTGATCCATGCTACCTCTATAGCCGTCCATTAATTACAGAAGTGTTGCCGGTTCTGAATTTTGAACACGAACTGACCTCTCGATTAGGCCACATTAATGTTTGATAGGATTCGTGGTAGGGCAATCTAGGCTGCCAAACCATTCTCTGGAATTGTTCAGAATATTCCTCAAACCAGTCACGAACAATTGTGGTCCCCTGACGTGGGGCTATGTCATCCATAACTACTTCTCAATCAAGTAGCTCCTCAATTTGCCTCACAAGGGTTGAGGGCACCCTGCTTGCCAAAAGCGCTCGGCAGACTGGATGGTCACCCATCCAAGTGCTGGCCCAGCCCGACAGCGCTTAACTTCGGTGATGTGACGGGAACCGGTGTTAACACTGCGGCAAGGCCGTTGGCTGTTATTACTACCTGATAGAATTTGAAAGTGGCCTCACTGGAGGTCCCCATTTGGCCGGCTGGTCGAATCGTGTATCAGAGGGATTCTGACGTGACACTGGCCCGACTACATGGCAACCTCGGGGCCCGCATACTTGTTGTCTAGCTTCTGGTCGATCAAGTATGACCGCCACAAGGGAGGGTCGTCTTATTGAGCAACAAGCACTTCGTATCCCCTTTACATCTGCGCCTGTCGTCCGAGTTCAAATGATGGAGCCGGCCGCGGTGGTCTCGCGGTTCTAGGCGCTCAGTCCGGAACCGCGCGACTGCTACGGTCGCAGGTTCGAATCCTGCCTCGGGCATGGATGTGTGTGATGTCCTTACGTTAGTTAGGTTTAATTAGTTCTAAGTTCTAGGGGACTGATGACCACAGATGTTAAGTCCCATAGTGCTCAGAGCCATTTGAACCAGCCATCAAATGATGGACTCCTTAAATCATTCTAATCATCCTGCGCCATTGGCTGGCGACTGGCAGCAGCTTAGCGCCCCACACGTAGCCTAAAGTTGATACCACTAAAGAAACGGGTGCGCTTTGAGCAGCGCTATGTCCGGGAAGCATGGATGAATCGCTTCAGATCACAGAGGAAAAAAAATTTCTGGTGCAAAGATTTACAGAGTCTATTCAGATATATACGATGATGAAGTATTTAGCCTATAAATTACATTTTTGAATAAACTCTGGTTTCCATGATAAACCGTACCATACAAATACACTTTTTTACTTATTTACCCTCATCAACGTGTCCTTTTCGAAGTAAGTAAGTAGTACTCAATTTGGCCTGTGACTCAATATGGCCTAGTGCCTTTGGCTTGGTAAATATGACAGAAATCCGATAGATAGCACCTCATGCACATTTGGCAAACTACGTTAACTATCTCTGCTTCTCACAGAGACGCGGTGACTATCAGCCATTTCACAGGTGAGCTTTTGTTGTTTGCCATTCTGTCATTGCTTCGTGCAGGCAAACTTCATGTGTTGCTCATTCGTTACAATTTTTCTACAAACATGGTACTGTGTCAGTTACGTCAGACAACTTGTAACACTCCCGCCCCTGTTGGACGTGCGTTAGCTCAATAAAGCCTGTACTGTAATAAGTTCACGGGCTTCACCTTGTAAACAAGGATTTAGTACATAAGTTGACCGCGTGTACCTAATGGAAGCAATTCGGACTTATATTTAGTTAGTAACTACAGTGATGTGTCAAACAAATGTGAAGTATAATTACGCGTTCGCATGGACAAGAAGTACACACAGTAGATATTGCCAATGATTAATAATACGGTCGCCAGCCTAATTAGGCATTGAGTGAGTTTTTCCCTGTACAAATGGTAGCATGTACAAGCATAATGACGCGTAGTAATGTTGCGTTTTATAGCAAAATTTAGAACCAGAAAGAATCTACTGAACTAAGGTTTTCTTCTTTTGTACTAATTTGGATGAGCTAAATTTACACAACACCACACAGCAATGATTACTACGAGCTGCACTTTGTATATTGATCAGACCGAAATCGGGCATAGATTACCCTAGAATCAGCAATTTTGAAAACACACATACAATGTCACTATAAAAATTGGAAAAAACACTAATACACTTAGGTTTAATATAGAAATTAATTTTACTGTTCAATTCTGATCAGTACACCTCGAAATGTGCAAGAATAGGCAAGAGAATGGGGGGGGGGCCTGAAACTGTTATGGTTGTTATACTGAAACTAGTAAGTCCTGTAGGTAAATTAACACTCAAAGTTATCAATCTGTAAAGAACTATTCTTTTGTCTTATTTTGAATTACTTAGTTATCATTATTTCAGTCACAAATCAATTAAATAACATTGCTAGCTCCATTCAAAATTTATCTTTCAATTTAACCACACTGTTGTTCTTTACTAACATTTATATTTGCACTCCTAACCTTGAACGTCTTTATAGCATAAATTGGTCTGCAGACAATTTAATACTAACTGTAAACTTTCAGTTCGGGATACTCGGGTTGCACAATATGTGGTAAGGACCCTGTCTAGGTCAATGATAAGGATAAGTGATGGCTAAGGCAATTCTGGTAAAAGTCACGTTATTATTGAACAGTCAAAACAGTTTCAACACTGGTCCACACAGATACACTTCTAAAGATGAAATAAATGTTTGACCTGTACAAGTCGGTGCGGTGGGTGGCGGCAGCGAGATAGCGGGCAGCATGGCACGCATACAAGCACGGCTAAGGCTCTCACAGTATCGGCACTTTCCTTCTTCTTAGCGTCGTAATCTTTCCAATTTTGTGCCTGAGGAAATAGCCATGCCAAGTAGTCGTCGGAATCGGCCCATCCGAGGCTCAATGGAATCCACTTTTCCTAGATAGCCTCCTCGGTACAGCACATGTTCCTCTGACCGATGCCCAACTCCGACTGTGTTACTGAGCCCGTTGTGCCGAACCGCGCCAGTGTGCGTTTTTCCGCGCTCGCCTGCATCCACCTTTTCCCGCTCCCCTACAGGTAGGGTATTCACCACAGGTTTTCTACTACACATATCCTAATGCATTACCTACGTATGGACCAAGTGTATAAATTACAATTTTCACATCATACAATAGTTTTAACATTAAATACATTTCCTTTTGGTTATCAAATCGCTTGAAATCTAACATAAATAATAACATTCATTTAAAAAGTTGTGTACAGTTTCTTTAACATGACACGAAAAGGAAAAAAATTCAAATTAATATTTACATTATTTTACATAAATTCAGAAAGAAACATTTATCTAAATGCACAAAGAAAAAAATTATTATAGGTACATTATTGTTACACATGCCCCTGTTTCCAGAAAATTTTCTTAAGTCTAAATTTTATGGGAACACTAAATTTAACAATAATACACTGGTTCTGAATCTTCACGTAAATGTTCAAGAAGATTTACACTACATATTTCCTTCCACTCACTGTATATAGGTTCACACTATTTTAACATATTAAGACTAGTTTCTTGTTATTTATTTAAGTGCCTTTTGCACAGTCCCACTTCCCATTCTAACATTACTAAAATAGCAATTTAATCATTTTTTCCCAAATTTCTTAAAGAAATAATTTAAAATTCTGGAATGCAAACATTTAACTACAAAAACAAATGCATATTTCGTATACACTATAGGATAATTTGTCGCTGCTTGCTTTGAATAGCAGTCCATTTCTTAACTTATTAAACAAAACACACACACAAAATTTTCAGAAAATTATCTACACATATTTGCTGCCTATTCTGTGGATTTGGGCAGTCCCTTTCACTTCATATTGTCACATCCTCTGGATTACATTTACTATTTTCCATCGACTATTTATCTGCCCTCAATGGTATTTGGCAGTCCTTCATATTATGGTTCATACACTGCCCATTTTCATTTTTGACAGTTCCATCTTTTATCTGTCTGAAAGCATTTATCCTTTCTTTTCAGTCCTTTCCTCCATACATTTTTATAGTTACAGTACAATTGGTAATCTGAAACTCACATGACTACATTAGCACACTTTCAAGATTATACAGACATTTACAAAGAATAGTTACATTTGAAATAACTTGGGTTCAGCATAAAATACAGCACAATTACTCGTTTCTGGGAACATACAGTTTCAGGTCCACAATATTTCTTACACCTAAAGGTCTTTTGGATTTTGGGTAGATTAGGTAGTAAGCATTATCGTGTGGAATATTCTGTATTATATATGGTCCGTTATAAACATATTTAAATTTTGAAATTTCATGGTTTAGTTCACTAGATTTTTCGTGGGTTTTTAGAAGAACATAATCTCCAATTTTGAATTTTGAAACCTTTAGATTTTTATCGTGTCTTCTAGATCTAGATTCGGCTTTTTGCTTTGCCCTTTTTATAACCAATTCTTTCTTTTGATTCAATCCCAAACTTGTACAAGGTGGAAACTCTAATTTTTCTTCAATTAAACTTTTACTACTTTTATCTAACAAAATTTCTTCCGGTGGGAATCCTGTAGTTTCATGATGTAATGTGTTCATGACATTCTCAAAATCCGATATGAATCTGCCCCAGGCTCTATGATTGTGACTGCAGTATGTTCTACACAATCTCCCGACTTCACGCATGTATCTTTCAACCGGATTGCTTGCAGGATGGTAGGCTGCAATATATTTAACCTCCACACCATTTTTCTCCATTCCCTCTTTCCAAATTTTGGATATGAACTGGGGTCCATTGTCCGATAGTATTGCCTTGGGTTTCCCGATGGTCCTGAAGTATTCGACCATCCTACTAAATACAGCTTTTGCTGTGGCCTTTTTCAAGGGGTATAGTTTCACAAATTTAGAAAATACTTCCAAAATCACCAAAAGATATGCACAATTTCCCGAAGTCTTTGGGAGGGGACCATATAAATCTACCGATAATAAGTCTAGGGTGTCTTCAGGCAATGTACTTTGCATTGGTCCCCTACTAGTTTTGTTCGGTACTTTGGTCTTTTGACAGACATCACATGACTTAATCCGTTCCTTTACCTTCTTACTTACACTACCGGTAATCACTACGACATTATTCAGTTTATCCAAACATTTTTTTCGGTCCACTATGCCCCAATGCCAAATGAAAATAATCTATGACCTCAGTATCAAACTGTTTTGGCCAACATACCCTCCATTTCTCAGTAACTAAATCTTTCCTCCTATATAAAATGCCTTTATAAATTTTGTAATATTTCTTAATTTGAGGATACTGCACACTGTCAAAATTTACTTTCACTGATTTCCAGGTTGAATCCTCATTCTGATGGTACCTCATATTCTTACATATCTGCTCAATTTTCCTATTTCCTGAAATCTCTTTCATATACCTTATCTGAAAAGTACCCTCTTCCCCATTTTCATTGGGCACTTCACTCATACCATTAGGCAATCGAGATAAGGCATCTGCCACATAATTCTCAGTACCTTTAATATAGCAAATATCGTAATCAAATTGCTGTAGGTACAAAGCCCAACGAGTTAGCCTACCATTAAGTAAACGGCAATCTTTAAGAAAAGTCAAAGCTTTGTGGTCGGTATGTATAATGAGCTTATGGCCCCACAGATAATTTCTAAATTTCTTCAGCCCCCATATAATGGCTAAAGCTTCCTTTTCCGAAATAGTGTAATTTCTCTCGTATCTTGTTAGGGTTCTACTGGCAAATGCGATAGTCCGGTGTTCGATTTCCTTGCCCTCACAGATTTCTTGGAACACTTCTATGCCAATTCCATAAGCACTGCTATCAGTACTCATATGGAAAGGTTTTGACAGTATGGGGTGATGCAAAATATTGTCATTCAAAAGTTCCCTTTTTAAGTTTTCAAAATCTCTCATGCATTCTTCAGTCCACACAAAAGCACTATTTTTCTTAAGTAAATTGTTCAAATGAGGACTATTAAAAACTTGGCCCTTGACGAATTTTCTATAGAATCCACACAAACCCAGAAAGGCTTTCAACTGTTTTCTATTTCTAGGAGCTGGACATCCCGATATTGCACTTAATTTCTCCGGATCCTTGCCAATACCGTTTGTAGTGATAATGTGCCCCAGAAATTTTATTTCCGATTTCACAAATTCACACTTCTTCCATTTAAGTGTCATGCCCCCTGCTTGTAGAGCAACAAAAACTTTCTGTAATAACTCGCAATGCTCCTGCCATGTTTCTGTAGCGATCAGTAAATCGTCTACATAAATGGTTAACCGGGAACTAATAAAAGCGTCCCTTCCATCTCTGGTCGGGACTCTGTTTGCATGTATTAGCTCTAGAATTACCACAGTTATCCAAGTAACGTGGGTACGATCTAAGGAACCATAACTGATTTAATGAGCCATTCGCGGTTTCACCTTAATGCGGCTTGTACTGAGACATGCATGGCTTAATCTTTGAGACAAGCATATGACTACTGGCAGGATCAACCAGGGGTTCTACTTTCTCTTGGATGTTGAGAATTTCAACATCGAATCTACTATTAATGTTACCAATTTCCTCCTGCATAGTATCCATATTTTTGTTAATGGTGTCAATTTCAAATTTCATATTATTTACCACAGAACTTAAATTTCCCATTTTTTGTTCTACCTGCTCTATTTGTTTACTAATTCTAATTCCTTGATCTTTGACCTGTGCTTTAATCTGATCACTTTGGGTTTTTAGCTGCTCGTTTTGTGTTTTTAGCTGCTCATCAACGTGTGTTTTTAACTGATTAACCTGATTGCCGACTTGTTTTTGAAGCTGCTCATTTTGTGTTTTGAGCTGATGGCCCTGCGTTTTGAGCTGCTCATCAACGTGTGTTTTAAGCTGATCAATCTGTGTTTTGAGCTGCTCAGTCTGTCCTGCAATTTGTTTGGTTAATTGTTCTAATAGATCGTTTATGCTCAAAATTTTTACACTGTTTTGTTCTACGGAATCCGTGTGTTCCGATTCTACTTCATAAGTTTCTTTCGGTTCTTTCTTTATCTGTGGTGAATCAATTATGTCAGTGGATTCGTTCACGTACCCACTATCATCTACAAAGTCACCCTCTTCTTCCTGTTTTGTCCCTTGCTGTGTTCGAGGCGATCGCGACATTTCCATCTGTTCGTTGACGTGTTCATGGTATCGTATGTACGCCAATTGTCTTTCGCTAACGCCATCTGTTATCTGGCCGAGTAGACTCCTGCTACTGCTAGCCGCATTCTCCATTTCGCTCGGCACATCTACCCTGTCCCCGTTCCTGTCCATATTGAATGCCAACTACACCACACTATTGTACTTGACTCACACTGCAGTTTATTTGCTAACTTTATTGCTATTCGAGCCACTGAACATCCACTGTTCGGTCTTTACGTTAGTTTATAACCGACAACAACTGGATGTCCTGTCACCGGGAAGCCACGTGTAACACTCCCGCCCCTGTTGGACGTGCGTTAGCTCAATAAAGCCTGTACTGTAATAAGTTCACGGGCTTCACCTTGTAAACAAGGATTTAGTACATAAGTTGACCGCGTGTACCTAATGGAAGCAATTCGGACTTATATTCAGTTATTAACTACAGTGATGTGTCAAACAAATGTGAAGTATAATTACGCGTTCGCATGGACAAGAAGTACACACAGTAGATATTGCCAATGATTAATAATACGGTCGCCAGCCTAATTAGGCATTGAGTGAGTTTTTCCCTGTACAAATGGTAGCATGTACAAGCATAATGACGCGTAGTAATGTTGCGTTTTATAGCAAAATTTAGAACCAGAAAGAATCTACTGAACTAAGGTTTTCTTCTTTTGTACTAATTTGGATGAGCTAAATTTACACAACACCACACAGCAATGATTACTACGAGCTGCACTTTGTATATTGATCAGACCGAAATCGGGCATAGATTACCCTAGAATCAGCAATTTTGAAAACACACATACAATGTCACTATAAAAATTGGAAAAAACACTAATACACTTAGGTTTAATATAGAAATTAATTTTACTGTTCAATTCTGATCAGTACACCTCGAAATGTGCAAGAATAGGCAAGAGAATGGGGGGGGGGGCCCTGAAACTGTTATGGTTGTTATACTGAAACTAGTAAGTCCTGTAGGTAAATTAACACTCAAAGCACGGCTAAGGCTCTCACAGTATCGGCACTTTCCTTCTTCTTAGCGTCGTAATCTTTCCAATTTTGTGCCTGAGGAAATAGCCATGCCAAGTAGTCGTCGGAATCGGCCCATCCGAGGCTCAATGGAATCCACTTTTCCTAGATAGCCTCCTCGGTACAGTACATGTTCCTCTGACCGATGCCCAACTCCGACTGTGTTACTGAGCCCGTTGTGCCGAACCGCGCCAGTGTGCGTTTTTCCGCGCTCGCCTGCATCCACCTTTTCCCGCTCCCCTACAGGTAGGGTATTCACCACAGGTTTTCTACTACACATATCCTAATGCATTACCTACGTATGGGCCAAGTGTATAAATTACAATTTTCACATCATACAATAGTTTTAACATTAAATAAATTTCCTTTTGGTTATCAAATCGCTTGAAATCTAACATAAATAATAACATTCATTTAAAAAGTTGTGTACAGTTTCTTTAACATGACACGAAAAGGAAAAAAATTCAAATTAATATTTACATTATTTTACATAAATTCAGAAAGAAACATTTATCTAAATGCACAAAGAAAAAAATTATTATAGGTACATTATTGTTACAAACTGTCCTGTTTGCGCGTTTTTGTCACAGAAAGCTTGAGTTCTTTGTAGAATTCCTGTGTTAATAACCCGACCATATCTGCTGCATATGTGGTAAATAGTGTCCAGAAAATCAAAGACGGGCATATTTTGCAAAACAACTTGGACAACAAGATAAATGTTGGGTCCCATACAACGTTTGTAAAACTTGCGTGGAGTCACTTCGATATTGCAGTCATGGAGGACGAAAAGGACTTCCGGTCGGAATACCGATTACATGGACAGAGCCAAGAAACCACCTTGATGATTGTTACTTTTGTGCTGTGAATGTAAAAGTTATGAATCGGTACAAAAGCGCTCTTGGATTTACCCAAACGTACAATCCACTAAGCCACCAATCTTGCATAGTGAAGGTTTGCCAATACCAGTATTTACTTCCTTATCAGACGATTACTGTGATAATGTCGAAACGTTACACAGTCAGAGCAAAAGCAATAGTGAAAGTGAATTCGATGAACACAGTCCTATACTGCAAGGCTTTTCTCAGGGCGAACTAAACCACTTGATTCGAGATTGAAGCTTATCTAAGAAATCAGCTGAGCTTCTTGTGTCAACACTAAAAGAAAAACATTGCCTTCAGCCTGGCGTATCAGTAACATCCTATCGAAATAGAGCGAGACATTCTTCCATATTTTAACGAGACGAATGATGTTATATACTGTAGCGATATTTACTGTCTTTTAAGTTTAATGGGTCTTCCAGTATACCAACCAAAAAAAATGGTGACTTTTCCTAGATAGCTCAAAATTTTTTAAATGTGTATTACCGCATAACGTAAATAAATTAGCTTCGATACCGATACCTCATTGAACTATCCCTAAGGAAGATTATTAAAACGTTAAACTTATTTCAGAGAGAATTTCATTTCATCAACATCAGTGGTCAGTGTGCGTGAATTAAAAATTGGTGAATTTTTTACTGGGTCAGCGAACTGGATATTCTAAATGTCCCTGTTTTCTTTGTCTGTGGGACATGATGCGAAAAAAGAACATTCGAGCAGGAAAGGCTAGCCGCCGAGAATGAACCCGACTATAAGATAGGGAAAGATAACATCGTTCATGAACCGTTGGTCAATCGGGAAGAAATGCATTCATTCGCCATTACATTTTAAAATTGGGCTTATAAAACTGTTAAAACTTTAGAAAGGAATGGCGATTGCTTCAAATACATCTGTCAATCATTTCCCGGTCTCAGTGTAGAAAGGTTAAATGCAAAAATTTTTGATGGGCCACAGATCTGTACTGTCATAAACAACGGTGATCTCACAAACCGCAAGACTCAAGTTGAATTGGAAGCATGGACAGGGTTTGTATCAGTCGCCAAAACTTTTTAGGGAATCACAAAGCTGGCGAATATTCCGAAATAGTTGACGCAGTGCTTCAGAATTACCAAAAATTAGGATCTAATACGACTGATAAACTGCTTCGTTTGCATAGTCACTTGGATAAATTCCCTGACAACTTGGTAGATTACAGCGAAGAACAAGGGGGACGGTTCCACCATGACATCAAGGTTATGGAGCAAATATATCAAGGCCGCTGGAGTCGCCATATGATGGCGGACCAAAAACACTGAAGAAAAACCCATACAAAGCGTTTTTCTTAATTCTTATTGATATGTTTTTGTTGTTGTGGTTAATTTCGTTATTCTTTGTATCATTTATAGCACTTTGTTTGTTTGAAATAATATGATAGCTTTAAAATAAATATTTTAAAAAATATCTTCCTCTTTTTTGTAATTTAATTTCCTGTACAAATGCATTGCCTTTATCTTAAAAGTAGAGTCAGTTCAACAACAACGTTATTATTTTCGTATTCAGCAGACCAGAATTACCACAAATTGATTAACACATCCCGTGCCGCAGAGTTACTGTTACGAGTTACTGTTACTGTTAAGAGTGACGGTTCTGCACTACTGCTAACAGTGACGGTTCTGCACTACCACAGATGAAGCTTGTCGGGGAGTATAACGGCGACATGGGGAGATTTCCAGCGTTCGGAGAGTCACAAAAAATGGTTCAAATGGCTCTGAGCACTATGGGACTTAACTTCTGAGGTCATTAGTCCCCTAGAACTTAGAACCACTTAAACCTAACTAACCTAAGGATGTCACACACATCCATGCCCGAGGCACGATTCGAACCTGCCACCGTAGAGGTTGCGCGGTTCCAGACTGAAGCGCCTAGAACCGCTCGGCCACACCGGCCGGCGGAGAGGCACAGCAGTGTTTCTACTGGCACCACGGTGCGGGGAACCGTTGGGTATGATTTAGGGTCAGGGCTGGTGGTGACTGAGGAAACTCTGGTGCTAAAACGGAACGTCACGGTTTTCTTGCTTCCTCATGTGTTGCCACTCCTCCGATAGTATTGTGGTGCCATTTTTTCACCAGGAGAGATGGCAGGTGTCTGTATGAACCTACTGTGTGGTGTCTGAAGTACTCCCTTGAACAGCAAAATAACCAGGACTGTTCACAATATAACACGTATGGAATCAAATGGTTCAAACCGAGCGAGGTGGCGCAGTGGTTAGCACACTGGACTCGCATTCGGGAGGACGACGGTTCAATCCCGTCTCCGGCCATCCTGATTTAGGTTTTCCGTGATTTCCCTAAATCATTTCAGGCAAACGCCGGGATGGTTCCTTTGAAAGGGCACGGCCGATTTCCTTCCCAATCCTTCCCTACCTCGAGCTTGCGCTCCGTCTCTAATGACCTCGTTGTCGACGGGACGTTAAACACTAATCACCTCCTCCTCCCTCCAAATGGTTCAAATGGCTCTGAGCACTATGAGACTTAACTTCTGAGGTCATCAGTCCCCTAGAACTTAGAACTACTTAAACCTAACTAACCTAACGACATCACACACACCTATGCCCGAGGCAGGATTCGAACCTGCGACCGTAGCGGTCGCGCGGCTCCAAATTGAAGCGCCTAGAACCGCTCGGCCACTCCGGCCGGCGTATGCAATCACCTCGGATGACAACTCTACCCAGTCCCAATATCCAGGGCATGAAGGACGCAACAGTTGTCAGCCAGGTTGCCCTAGGAGAGGATACAAAGCTTTATTGCACCCACTCCGACCGAATAACTGCGCGCACCCAGGCTAAAGGCGGTACTATTTAATAATGGCCGCTTGGGGTAGCCGCGCAGTCTGGGACGCCTTGTCAGAGTTCGCACCGCTCCCCCCGTCTGAGGTTCGAACCCTCCCTCCGGCATGGGTGTGTGTGTTGTCCTTAGCGTAAGTTAATTTTAGATTAATTAGTGTGTAAGCCTAGGGACCGATGACCTCAGCAGTTTGGACTTGACCACCACCACTTAATCCTGGCAAGCGGACTCACACTGCCAAGTTCTTTGTAAATTTGACTCGGTTTTCCAGTCACCTGTTGACTGGAACGGACGAACGCACAGTGGCTATACAGCTCGCACCGGGACAGGTGGTCGCCGCGTCAGCTGCCGGCGCGGCGTCGCGCCTTCTCCAGCGCCTCTGCTGTCACACCAGCACCGGCTGGAGTGTCTTCCGCGCGGCCACTTACTCGACTCCTTCAGCATGTTTTATTCCTCCAGGGAGGGCGAGCTTCTAATATGTCGCCTTCCGCCAGGCCGTCGCCTCTTTCTTGTATGAATAAAACATGGCACGCTGAGAAATGGAACGTTACGTTCCGGCGAGGGGGAAATTTATTAATACTGACGCCCTCTTCCTCTCGGAGTGCGTCTAAATTCACGTCTGCAAATATATAGCGTTCCGTCCGTCCCGGTCTCAGTCGCAGACACGCCTGTGCGAGCACCGCGGGCGTCCCCTGCGACTGCCGGCGAGTAGTCGCTCAGTGGCTGCAGAGTGCAGACATTAAAGCGACGGCGTGTCCCAAAAATTTATCTAATTTACTGTCGAGCCAAGGATTCGTCAAGCTAAATAAAGAAGCGTAAACAAGTTATAAGTAGGAGCCCAATAATATCTTCCGTCTAGCGCAGCCAACGGACAGTAAAAATTTTTATTTACTACTTGTTTTATATCTTCCGCGGGATCAAATTGAGGAGGAAGCCTCCGTGGTCATGGAACGAGTCAGCACCTGAAATTACAATGAAGAGCCAAAGTACCTGGTACACTTGTCTAATATTGTGTAGGCCCCCCGCGAGCACGCTACATGACATGGGTCGGCTAATGTCTTGAAGGGTTATGACACCATGAATCCTGCAGGACTGTCCATAAATCGGTAAGAGTACGTTTCAAGGCATCCCAGATTTGATCAATAAGGTCCATGTCTAGGGAGTTTGATGGCCAGCGGAAGTGTTTAAACTCAGAAGAGTGTCCCCGGAGCCACTCTACAGCAATTCTGGATGTGTGGGGTGTCGCTTTGTCCTGCTGGAATTGGCCAAGTCCGTCGGAATGCACGATGGACACGAATGTATGCAGGTGATCAGACAGGGTGCTTACGGACGTGTCACCTGTCAGAGTCGAATCTAGACCTATTAGGGGTCCCATATCACTCCAAATCCACGCGCCCCACACCATTACAGAGCCTCCACCAGCTTGAACAGTATCCTGCTGACAAGCAGAGTCATGTACAGGGCTATTACAAATGATTGAAGCGATTTCATAAATTCACTGTAGCTCCATTCATTGACATATGGTCGCGACACACTACAGATACGTAGAAAAATTCATAAAGTTTTGTTCGGCTGAAGCCGCACTTCAGGTTTCTGCCGTCAGAGCTCTCGAGAGCGCAGTGACAAAATGGCGACTGGAGCCGAGAAAGCGTATGTCGTGCTTGAAATGCACTCACATCAGTCAGTCATAACAGTACAACGACACTTCAGGACGAAGTTCAGCAAACATCCACCAACTGCTAACTCCATTCGGCGATGGTATGCGCAGTTTAAAGCTTCTGGATGCCTCTGTAAGGGGAAATCAACGGGTCGGCCTGCAGTGAGCGAAGAAACGGATGAACGCGTGCGGGCAAGTTTGACGCGTAGCCCGCGGAAAATTGGCTCATGCCACAACTGGAGACCGACAGCGCCGACTTCATCTTTCAACAGGATGGTGCTCCACCGCACTTCCATCATGATGTTCGCCATTTCTTAAACAGGAGATTGGAAAACCGATGGATCGGTCGTGGTGGAGATCATGATCAGCTATTCATGTCATGGCCTCCACGATCTCCCGACTTAACCCCATGCGATTTCTTTCTGTGGGGTTATGTGAAAGATTCAGTGTTTAAACCTCCTCTACCAAGAAACGTGCCAGAACTGCGAGCTCGCATCAACGATACTTTCGAACTCATTGATGGGGACATGCTGCGCCGAGTGTGGGAGGAACTTGATTACCGGCTTGATGTTTGCCGAATCACTAAAGGGGCACATATCGAACATTTGTGAATGCCTAAAAAGCTTTTTGAGTTTTTGTATGTGTGTGCAAAGCATTGTGAAAATATCTCAAATAATAAAGTTATTGTAGAGCTGTGAAATCGCTTCAATCATTTGTAATAACCCTGTATTCGTACCTGTACAAGTCCATCCGCTCGATACAATTTGAAAGGAGACACGTCCGACCAGGCAAGATGTTTCCAGTTACCAGCAGTCCAGTGGCGGTGTCGACGGGCCCAGGTGACGCCTAAAGCTCAGTGTCTTGCTGTCAGCAAAGTACATGAGTGGGCCTTCGGCTGCGAAAGACCATGTCGATGATGTCCCATTACATGTTTCGCACACTGACACTTGTTGATGGACCAGTACTGAAATCTGCAGCAATCTGCGGAAAGATTGCACTTCTGTCACGTTCAACGATTCTCTTCAGTCGTCGTTGGTCTCGTTCTTGCAGAATCTTTTTCTGGACGCAGGGACGTCAGAGATTTGATGTTTTATCAGAATCCTGATACAGATATTCACGATACACTCGTGAAATCGCCATACGGGAGAATGCCCACTTCATCGCTGCACCGGAGATGCTGTGTCCCAACGTTCGTGCACCGACTATAACACCACGTTCAAACTCACTTAAATCTTGATAACCTGCCATTGTAGCAGCAGTAACCGATCCAACAACTGCGCCAGACACTTATATAAGCGTTGTCGACCGCAGCGCTGTATTCACATATCTCTGTATTTGAATACGCATGCCTCCATCAGTTTCTTTGGCGCTTCAGTGTATAATAGAAGAGCAATAATACTCGTACACAAAATGAAACGTATATGAATCTTATACAGGCGACAAGCCATAAGTTTGAATAAATATAAATAACAATGCAGTGTCCGCGCATGATACGGTGACCGACGTGCAGTGACCAGTTTTCGTCCAAAGCGCTGGGAGAGTTCATTCGTCTGTTCGCAACGGGAATCCGTCATTGTCCGTTTTCGGCCGGTCGACTACGACAAAATCGAGGCGCATGCCCTGCAGTCTTTGTTAAACGATTTCACAGATACTATTCGGCAAAAATATTTCATTGTTGCGTTGCTTATAGGTTTATATATCAGCTTCATGACTGCGTGTCCTTCATTCCGTTAATGGCCATAGTTATTGTGATATTTACATTTAAGTAAGACACTACGCGAAATTCGAAAACGTTTGCAATGAAAAATAAGGCTCACCATCATTTTGCGTTTGGCGCATATTACATAATGCCTCGCTATGTATGAAATTTAGCTAACATACTAAAATTTTATTTAGAATTTGTTAGAGGCCTCTTATCTGTTACCAGTCCCGAGAAAACTGATCAGATGTAGCAAACTCATTTGCGGTCGCGTGCCAGCTACAAAGCCAGGGTGAAATATCCACAACATTTCTTAAATTTAATAATCGGTTTGAGATACCAAAATGAGATTTTGGCAAATGATAGAACGCAAAAAGGAGAGTATTTTGCCTTATGGTTGTTACGCAAAACTTCATTATCTACAGCATTATTCCACTGCTACAGACCATTTCGATGAAATAATGTAATATTTTGGGCCTTCGATGGTTGATGAACCGACAAATCCTGTGGGTTTTCCAAAAACATAAGAGAAGACATTGCACGTTTATTTTTGTGCTGAGGATGTGCTTATTCATCAATTATTGACCTAACTTTTTCTCAGTTCCTGCTTAATAAACCACTGTTTCAGAACTCTCTCATATGCGTCTGCATATCCTGTTAGTGAGGTGACATTGTGTGAACTTTGCTGTGTTCTGGCAAAAGAAGCAAATTTTAATATGGCAACAAGAGAAATGTATGTTTTACTAGAAATGCGCCACTCATGACAATTCACTGAACGCTAAAAACGATTAACAAGCCAGCAGAAAATAAATTGCTGCATTTATTGAATTTAAGTGGACTTCTTTTTAGATACTGACCGATGCAAAGGTGACAGTAGATCTTTTTGAATGGTCACCATGCACATATAGGTGTGGAGGGGCTCGAATTAATATTTGCAAAAACTGTGAGGATAGGCTCTAGTTTAGATCGGCACTTCCCCTCCAGCGCTAGTCATTTCCCCCTCTGAGCAACCCCCCACCACTGCCAACCTTCCAATGCGTGCACTGACGGCTGTGCATCTACTGGTCACAGCATTCTGCGTTTAACACGAGAATAAGCTTTTTTTTTAATTTTTCGAGCATTTACAAGACAGAATAGAAGGAGTGAGCAATCGAGGAAACTCTTCAGTTTCGACTTGAAAGTGTGCAGATTACTGCAAATGTTTTTGAATTCCTGTAGCAGCTTACTGAAAATGGATGCTGCAGTTCTTTTCCTCAGGTGCGCTGTCAATAGAAAGGGAAAATGATAACCAAAATAAACTGAACTATAAATTTCATTCTTTGTATTTTAGCATGACATCTCGTTTATTACCGAAAATGACCATACTAACAGCTATTTAGTTTTCGTAAATACTTGAAAGCCCTTGAGAGGCTCTAGAAGTAGTACTGTCCAAGTATTTTCAGAAGCGTCAAGCAACTGTACACATATTTTAGTTTAAATCGTCCTTATTGGGTCATGAGGCGTACTGGTAATATGATTAAGATAATAACATGTGAATGGTTCCACCATGATTCATCAGTTGTACGCCATTTTCCACCTTGAAGTGGAAGGAGATTTCCTACCATCAAGCATGTGATATTTGCAAATGAAGTCTTTCCTTTAATGTCTTATGAATTTTACTTGTCATTAGAATGGAAACTTCTGTTAGTCAATAGCTTCTATTTCAGAAAGCATTTAACTTGTAACTGGTTTTTGAGAATACTTCTACTTAATTAGATTTCAGTTACAAAAACTCACTATGTGTGTGTGTGTGTGTGTGTGTGTGTGTGTGTGTGTGTGTGTGTGTGTGTGTAAGAGAGAGAGAGAAAGAGAAAGAGAGAGAGAGAGAGAAACGTCTCTGAACCTGAGATTAATCATAACTCAGGCGCAGCCTTCAGACCTAGTGCTAAATTTAGTGTGGACAGCGTACTTACTAATGCTTTAATTGATTGGCCCATTCAAGCGACGAATTGACATAATACTACCATTTAAAGGAAATGGTTGTGATAATGAACTCATGAGTCAAATATCTGAATAATGGTATGGTTTATTATTAAACGCATATAAATGTTAAAGCAGCAAAACACAGTTATGTTGACAAGAACGTTAAAAATTATTCCCTGTTATCTGTAGCACTAATCAGCGCTCTGAATTGCCTAAGTTACTGAAAGAGGCGGAGTTGCATCAAATATCGGATCTGATTCTGTGAAACAGGCATAGTAGTCTGACTGTGATGATCACGGTGACAATGGTGACCGGGACCAACACCCAAGAATCCTTTCGATCTGAGGAAGAGCTGAAAAAATGATCCAGTGTTAGCTATGTTGCAAGTGAACTCCATGCTCTCGGTTTCCCTAATATGCCACAGTTGTAAGCGATGCTTACCATATTCTTCACTGTACTGCGAGCAGAGTGGAGACACAGCGACTCTGCCACTTGACAGCACAGCTGTAATCTACCCTCTGTATCCACCCCATAATTGTAGCTACATCAGCCTTTGCGTCTCGTAATCATTCCCTCTCATTTGTATTCTGATCACCACATTATGTGTCCCTAGTGACTCCTTTACTGTTGTTTGTGTTGTCCCCATCATTTCATCATCATTCATGAAAGTGGCAAGTTTGGACTGAGAAAAGGTTGGGAATTTGTATGGGAGCTGATAACCGCGCAGTTGAGCACCCCATAAACCAAACATCATCACCATCATCCTTTTCCTGCATCTCTAAAAACGTAGCTTCAACCAGCCCTCTACAAAGTTGCCAGTGCCGCCCAGTGGCGTAATTGTTTCATAGCCAAGATTTCAAGCTGGAAAGTAAAACACCATATCGCCAACAAGCCAATGAATTTTCTAATAGCTTGCTGTGAAGTCCTCCTGACGTCACAGCAAACACTCCCATTAGTGCTCATTCTGCTAGGTTTGTTACCAGCAGGTTCGAACAATACGTAAATGTTGCAGAGATATTTCAGGAACTCAAATGGGGATCCCTAGATGAAAACACTTTTCGGAAAACACTATTGAGAAAATTTAGAGAACCAGCATTTTAAACCGACTGCCGAACGATTTCGCTCTCGTGAACATACATCGTACGTCGCGCGTAAGAACCACGAAGATAAGACACAACGGAGGCATACAGACATCCGTTTTTCCATAGCTCTATTTGCGAGTGGATCAGGAGAGGAAATATGATTTAGGGTAGCCTCCGCCACGCACCTTATGGTGGCTTCCAGAGTATCTATGTAGATGTACGAGGTGCATTCAAGTTCTAAGGCCTCCGATTTTATTCTAATTAACTACTCACCCGAAATCGATGAAACTGGCGTTACTTCTCGACGTAATCGCCCTACAGACGTACACATTTTTCACAACGCTGACGCCATGATTCCATGGCAGCGGCGAAGGCTCCTTTAGGAGTCTGTTTTCACCACTGGAAAATCGCTGAGGCAATAGCAGCACGGCTGGTGAATGTGCGGCCACGGAGAGTGTCTTTCATTGTTGGAAAAATCCAAAAGTCACTAGGAGCCAGGTCAGGTGAGTAGGGAGCATGAGGAATCACTTCAAAGTTGTTATCACGAAGAAACTGTTGCGTAACGTTAGCTCCATGTGCGGGTGCGTTGTCTTGGTGAAAAAGCACACGCGCAGCCCTTCCCGGACATTTTTGTTGCAGTGTAGGAAGGAATTTGTTCTGCAAAACATTTCTGTAGGACGCATCTGTTACCATAGTGCCCTTTGGAACGCAATGGGTAAGGATTACGCCCTCGCTGTCCCAGAACATGGACACCATCATTTTTTCAGCACTGGCGGTTACCCGAAATTTTTTTGGTGGCGGTGAATCTGTGTGCTTCCACTGAGCTGACTGGCGCTTTGTTTCTGGATTGAAAAATGGCATCCACATCTCATCCACTGTCACAACCGGCGAAAAGAAAGTCCCATTCATGCTGTCGTTGCGCCTCAACTCAACATTACTTGGCAACATGCCACACGGGCAGCCATGTTGTCGTCCGTCAGCATTCGTGGCACCCACCTGGATGACACTTTTCGCATTTTCAGGTCGTCATGCAGGACTGTGTGCACAGAACCCACAGAAATGCCAACTCTGGAGGTGATCTGTTCAACAGTCATTCGGCGATCCCCCAAAACAATTCTCTCCACTTTCTCGACCATGTCGTCAGACCGGCTTGTGTGAACCTGAGGTTGTTTCGGTTTGCTGTCACACGATGTTCTGCCTTCATTAAACTGTCGCACCCACGAACGCACTTTCGACACATCCATAACTCCATCACCACATGTCTCCTTCAACTGTCGATGAATTTCAATTGGTTTCACACCACGCAAATTCAGAAAACGAATGATTGCACGCTGTTCAAGTAAGGAAAACGTCGCCATTTTAAGTATTTAAAACAGTTCTCATTCTCGCCGCTGGCGGTAAAATTCCACCTGCCGTACGGTGCTGTCATCTCTGGGACGTATTGACAATGAACGCGGCCTCATTTTAAAACAATGCGCATGTTTCTATCTCTTTCCAGTCGGGAGAAAAAATATCGGAGGCCTTAGAACTTGAATGCACCTCGTAGATGTAGATGCAGATGTAGATGTCAGATAGCCTCACATTACAGGTCCTGTGAAAACTTAAGAAAGCTTGCTACAAGGCTAGTAGCCAAATCTGTTCCAGTATCCACTTGTAAAGTGGGTCAGAGCTGTTTTTGGGGTTTTTAGGAAATCCAGGAGATGACTCATAGTGCCTGTTTCCATCTTTTGGAACAAAGACGTTTTTATGACGGCCACCCATTACATCATGATCAATGATGTAATTGGAAAATGGCATGGCTGCCTGCATTCTGTGAGCCAAAGAGACTTCCATCTCCTGGTCAGGAGATGAGAGCCTTCCTGCAATTTCTTCCACATTTCTGAAAAGCTCAGTGCAACTCTAACAGCCCTGTGGCTCATTCTGCTGGGCTTCACGATCTGACACTTGTCTCATATTCCTAGCTTGCCTCACTTCTAAAGTAAGCCTACAGTGTGTTCAAAATAAGTTGCGACTTTTGATATACTGGGCGAGTAGAGGCAAGTGTGGTTGCCAATGTGTGCCGAGAGCGTCAGCGGGCGGCAATAAAGCAACGCCTACATGAGGTCACAAACTTTAGCGGTCGCAAGGAAAACATTCTTTGACGGTAAAGAAACATTAGTAATGAACAGAGCAGTTAAATCAATGATCCTCTATACATACAGTTATGGTGTAAGTGGAGCGAACTCAAGAGACGAAATGTCACTGTCCTTTTCCTCAGAACTGGTAGTATCATTTCTTAAATCTGTTCTTCCAGCAGCGCTTTACAAATCCAATCCTCTTCAACTACCTTTTCCATTTGGCTGACAGCTGGAGGCCAGCCCTGTGGGATAGCACTTGCAATGATCTCTGTTGTCAGATTTTCAACCTCATTAAGCATAAACTTTCACCTGCGCCCATATGTTCTCAATCGAATTGAAATGAGCATGATATGGAGGAAGCGTACTTATGCCCTTTATCGGTAGTCAGTTCGTCGACCTAACAGCGTGGAGTTTTTGGCGTGTAAAGAGCTACAATTTCTATTAACTCTGCCTTACTCAGGCCAGATTCAAGTTTATCCGATGGAACATTTCTTTGTACTCACAACAAAACATCGGCTTCCCTCCACTGCATGGTCGGAGCTTCATCTATCACAGCAGTGTGTTATGGCGCATTTCCCATTACTATTATCGTATTTGGAGGAATATTCTGCAGCAGAACATCAGAAAACCACTCCATGAAAACTTTGTCATTCATTTTCTCGTCATAGTCGCCTTGCTGCCTGGAACGGAACGGCAATAAACAGTTCGGAATAAACCCACGAACAGAGCCAGCACAGAGAGCGATTTTCCTGCCACTCTTGCCTATTGATGCTTTTGTCGTGTCTTGTGCTGTGCTATCCATCCGCCCCTTTGTGTATGTGTGACACGCATTAACCCACGTCTCGCCCAGCCACACAATATCTTTGAACGAAACGTTCCTCATTGCACGCAGATATTGGCCAGGCCACTGTGTCACTTCTCTCGATGATAAATGTCCGAGACGAAAACGCACCGGAAACCAAGCTCGTGTAAACAATTTCGAAGTGACTACCTGCTCCCACTGAACAGCTCCGCTTCTTTGAAGCAGAAAAGAAGTTTATTTAAACTAGGATATTCCCTGCATTGGTAATAACCACACACATTATCTCTGAATTGCATCCTGCTGGAATGCGTCCATCTTAGTCGCCCGTCTGTCATCTTTTCTTGCCTGGAGTTTCTAACAAAGGATGACATGGTGTTGCTTCTTTACTCGAATCTTCTTTCCTTTCCTTCTCCTTGCCAATTCACAGCACCGTAGACGGCTGAATGTTAAGTGTAGTGCTCTGTCCACTACTCTTGTATTATCTAAAATCGGACCGCCGTTATTGCACGCGAGTTAAAAAAAAAATTAGCACAGAGCACACACATTCGCGACCTTGGCCACGGATCGGGATTACCGTTCCAGAGCTCGTTATCTTCGCAGCCGGTGAACGTCTTCTTGGACATCTTTTTTTATTGCGAATCTCGTGTTCAGATACATTGCACTGTTATTATCAACGCAGTGCTAACACAATAACTTTCATTCACAACATCTACCCACTGCAGTACACGTCAACGACGAAAAATAACACTTTACAAAGCCAGCTAACGAACACAGAAGCATCTAAAGCGTGGCACCTCGTGGTACTGTTTATTCCCAGCGTGGCAACAGGGGCGCTTTACCGACCGAACCGCTGGCAGCATGGTAGGGAAAGCTGGCTCGCCATTGGTGTTACTTGGGCAACAGCGTCATGTCCCCCTTGGTGAGCGAACGTCAAAAGTCGCAACTAATTTCAAACGCAGCATAGAAAGCAACTGAAAGTCTGCAACAGTAAGTTGCATGCAAGAAAATTAAGAAGAAGAAATGAAATCAGCACATACCAAAACTGTGATAATATGTATTCCCTTAAGCTAATTCAACTCCCCTCCATTTGCATAATTAAAGGTGACCAAAGAATGAAAAGAGGCTACACAAAGAGTTTGCTACATTTTACACTTACTCATTGTTGGTATGTACTGGAGCTTGGCTTCACTACAAACTCGCTCGCAGCGACAGCTGTGTGTAGCAGGAAGCAAACGTGGAGCTCGGTGGTGAGAGCGGCATCCCCACTACCGGCACAGGGAGAGATGGGGGGGGGGGGGAGCCGAATGGGGGTATGAGTGGGAGGCAGAACAGCTCCCGCTGCTTGTTCGTCACTCAATTTAAATCCGCTACCAGCTGCATGGAAATCACTGTATGACATATTATTGATACCAATTAACCAAATAAAAAAATATGTAGACTTGTATAATTTTATTATTGTACAGCTCTACATTTTTCTTAATTTACTTTGTGAGCTGTTGTGCAAATACAAAGTCAATAAAGTGTGGGATTCTCTCTTCTCTTGCATTTTTTCCCACTTAGCAATCACTTCTATGTTTGGAGTAATTGTGCTCGTGCATTGTAGCCACTGTGTGGAGTTTAGATCACGATTCGAGAGTGTGTCTCTACAGCATGTCTTGTTATTTTTCACTATGGAGAACAACTGTTCAGAAACATACGTGGAACTGAATACTGATATCATTGTAGCGCGGTGCGAGACTAGCCGAGCGGTCTCAGGAGCTGCAGTCATGGGCTGTGCGGCTGATCCCGGCGGAGGTTCAAGTCCTCCCACGGGCATGGGTGTGTGTGTTTGTCCTTAGGATAATTTAGGTTAAGTAGTGTGTAAGCTTAGGGACTATTGACCTTAGCAGTTAAGTCTCATAAGATTTCACACATGTCACACATCATTGTAGCCGCCGGTTTGTGGAAACGAGGAAATCTATGCTGAGGGAAGTGTCAATAGAATTCTCGCACTGGCATTTGTTTCTGTATTTTCTGTCACACTTCACCACAATAATTTCAAGTCGTAGTTCAGAACGGTTCTCTTTAATACTCCCTGAACATGGAGAGGAGAACAAATCAAAACCACTTTCCAGTACCTTCAAATCTTGGAAACATTGTAAAATTCTTCCTTAATGGATACTAAAATGTTGACAGTTCTTGTTAACGACAGCACTTATCCGAACGATAATTTAGGAAAACGAGCTTGATTTTCTTTTATCTAGCTGCAATTTCCTCTGTTTATCTTTCTGTATAATTCCTCACACAGGGGACTGAGATGTGAAGACCTTGTCTGTCGTATACAGGGTGTTACAAAAAGGTACGGCCAAATTTTCAGGAAACATTCCTCACACACAGAGAAAGAAAATATGTTAGGTGGACATGTGTCCGGAAACACTTACTTTCCATGTTAGAGCTCATTTTATTACTTCTCTTCAAATCACATTAATCATGGAATGGAAACACACAGCAGCAGAACGTACCAGCGTGACTTCAAACACTTTGTTACAGGAAATGTTCAAAATGTCCTCTGTTAGCGAGGATACATGCATCCACCCTCCGTCGCATGGAATCCCTGATGCGCTGATGCAGCCCTGGAGAATGGCGTACTGCATCACAGCCGTCCACAATACGAGCACGAAGAGTCTCTACATTTGGTACCGGGGTTGCGTAGACAAGAGCTTTCAAATGCCCCCATGAATGAAAGTCAAGAGGGTTGAGGTCAGGAGCGCGTGGAGGCCATGGAATTGGTCCGCCTCTACCAATCCATCGGTCACCGAATCTGTTGTTGAGAAGCGTACGAACACTTCGACTGAAATGTGCAGGAGCTCCATCGTGCATGAACCACATGTTGTGTCGTACTTGTAAAGACACATGTTCTAACAGCACAGGTAGAGTATCCCGTATGAAATCATGGCGGTGAATCGAGGAAGTACAGTACATACTGACGAAACTAAAATGAGCTCTAACACGGAAATTAAGCGTTTCCAGACACATGTCCACATAACATATTTTCTTTATTTGTGTGTGAGGAATGTTTCCTGAAAGTTTGCCCGTACCTTTTTGTAACACCCGGTATACTACTGACTCGCCGTTGCTGCTACTAGATGGCACCACTGTCAAAGTTGACACCCCAGTATTTTGCAGCTGGCGCCTGTCCCTCGCTGTCACGACCGAACGGCGCGTGCCACGCGCATTTCCCATACTCCCCGCCGCAGCCGCTGTGTTCTGAAGTAAGATCTTGAGCATCCGCGAGTGCTTGCCCTCAAAATCTGCGGGTTGGTAAGTCCTTTACTAGACAAATAATGTAAAAGCTACTCTCCAAAATACTTGAATTTCAATACAATATTTATTCCTTAGCGCATAACCATTACCATGGAACATTTTTTTTAAATCTGGGAAACTTTATTTTATGTGGAATTTTTATTAATTTCATAAAAAGGCTGTCACACGTTAAAGTGAATATGTCATTTAAAAATGAAATAAGCAAGTATACTAAACTCTATGACGATGGTTTCGTAGTTCAAGATGCTGCTGCAGGAAAGCAAGTCTCACATGGAGTAAGGTTCTCTGCAAGTTTGCTAGATGGAGCGCATGCAGCAGGCGAGCAGGTGACTGCCACTTCGCATGCCGAACCTCTGAAGGCCAGTTCCCACTAAGGTTGCCGTGCAGCAGAGCCTTGATTCCCATGGAAATTAGAGATGGGCAAAACTGTTCTTTTCAGAGATCGGATCAGAACTGTTCACTTCCTGAAATGAATTAGCTCTTTTTCATGACTCATCACTCATTTACAATAGAAAATAAATGGAAGGCACATTGCCCTTTAAACTTGGTTTATTCCAGTACTATACCTGTATTTTGATCTTATTTGATCCTATTTTGAAGTAACACAGATAATGAGTAAGAATTTTGTATTGTTTATTGAAATTTCCACGATATGACAAAGTTTTTGATTATTGATTTATTTTGCACTATCGTGGTTTTTTGGGTAATCGGAAAATGTTGTAACTTGAGATTTACTTTAACAATATATTTGGCTATAATGTATTAAAATTTCATTAACCTCATACAAATACATCGCAAGCCATATATTTTTAAAGTGAACGTTTCCTTCTGAAGACGCCTAAAATCGCAAAATCCGTACCAGAATAAGAAAAAAAATATAAATTTGACTGTAAAACGGAAGTGCTGCATATAGCCTTAAGCAGAATAAAACAAGGAAAATATTGGTGTATCACATTTTGCGATACGTTTATCGGTTCGCTCGTAATTAAAGCGTAAAGTCGAGTGTCCATAATAAAAATCCTATAGTAAGAGGAGTCGTCATGAACCTAATCTGATCAGTTTAAACAAATAAAAATAAAATAAAAACAAATGATGTATACATAACATAATAATGTAATATACATAGCGATATTACTACGAAGAACAATATCCAGTAGAGACGAACTCCGATGCAGAGGTGCTGAGTCGAGCAGGTCGAGCCGCGAGCTGTATTACTGCGTGAGCTAAGACCACAGAGACCAGAGTGACACCTGAGTTGCTTTGCTCAACGCCCTGGCTAGAGTTGAGAACGGTGGGGTGAGCGTTGAGCGGGCGAGTTCCGAGGGTGGGGGGAGCGGTGAACGGCCACGACTCACCCGCTCCGAGACAAATCGTCCGTTCCCTTGCGAGCAGGTTGTTGCAAGTAGTTCCTATGTTATCCACTAGGTGGCTCTCTGTCCTGTTGCTCGCATCAACTGCCCAGAGGGCAGGACGTGCGACTGAAACGATCGCCGATGGAGTGTGATGCGAAGTTAAGCTGCGCCAGACACTGCACGCGGCAGACGACGCACAGAGACGGCACGGCATATGTGAAACACAAAATCCAATGGGGCACTGCACAATGCAGGCAGCCAAGGTAGAAGCAGGGCAGAGGCCGGCGCTGGCTGTGTTGTGTGGCGTGCACTGTGCTGTGACCAGCAGAGGCGCTGCTGATATGCTCCGTCTCTCTCTCTCTCTCTCTCTCTCTCTCTGCCGTGGGAAACGTTTGGAGCTACCGTTCTTTTTTTCTGAATCACTGATTGTTCACTCCTTTGAAAGATTCAACTCTATGAATCAGTTCAACAGCGGATCCCCCATCTCTAATGGAAATGCCATCAGTGGCGCTGCATCACGGTTTTCCCATTGCGTGCCGCGCTGCAAGTCCGCACCGCCAATCACAGAACACGCTGAGAGTGATGTCAGGTAGAGAACCCCGGCTGAACGAACTTTCGCCAAAGTCTGACGCCGATGCAGCAGCAGCTATGTAATACTTATCGTCCCATCTCGAGGTAACTATTCGGTGAAAAAAATTTATTTTTCTGCGCCTTACAGCCTGGTAGCTTTGCTTGATAAAGAATTGAATTTATTTTCGTTGTTTGTCCTGGTTACTTACTGTTATCAAAGTAAGCCAGTATACGAAGTTTTGTTGAGTGTTCAGAGGTAAAAACACATTGCATAGACTTTGCGTATAGTTCATTTTAGATAATACATTATTGTGTATGAAATTATCCAACGAATCGATTTTTTTTTTAAAGCTGAGGGGAGAAAAATAGCTATAAACCTTCTCGAGATGTTGAATGACATGTCGGCGGACGGGACTCGCCGGGGCCGCGTGTGGGTCCATGCGATGCGACCGACACTTTGCCCAGATCGTCGTAAATCGTGTGGTTATACCAGCCCCAGATCTCATAAGCGGTTCAAGATATCCAAAACGTGGTTTATCGCAAATGATAGCTCGTAAACAGTCACGTATTCTGTCACATAATGAGTATGCAAATTCTGTTCCTCTATCGAGATGTGAAAGTAACTATAGTTTTGCACAATAGTTCGATAAACTTTTTTAAACAGCATGTAATGCCACATGAAATGAAAGGAAAGTGACATGGAACACATTAATATTTTCAGTATTCTATATACCCCCTACAGAATTTTCACTTTCTACTTAAAGGCATTTTCAGTGGAATCTGGAATGATTCAGTTTTGTTTTAATATGCTCATAGTTTTAGATTATAAAATAATTCGTGTCTTATTTTTTATGTGAATAAAGTGAGTACTTACAGTTAAGTTTCTGGTTGATGCCCGCATTTCCTCTCATCTGGTCACATTCTGGAGGCTGCATTACAACTTCACTTACCAAACATAAGCACAAATTCACAACATTTTTCTTCACAGTTTTCATGTTCCTTGCGCTAAATGGTGTGAAGCACTATTATTCTTCTGCCACTAGCTGCACATAATTTTGCCAAAAATTGTGATTTAAAGCCGTACCTACACTGTGTTCACTTTATGTGTCTTCCTATTTGGTTTTTTTTATGTGCATGTTGCCAATGTAACGAAGTATATGCTGAAATCTAACATCTGTGTTGTGTGGCTAGTCAGTGTAAAACGTAGAAAGCTAAATGTGGGTGCAATAGCTGTTAGTTTTAGGCTGATTTGAGTTTTGGTTTAAATGTTTTCTGCAGGGGTTCAAGTAACAGTAAACTCACTGTTTATATCACTAGATAAACTAGTAGAATAACAATTCAACAGATGATTATTGTAAGAATATTAGCACCCACCCCCTTTCCCCGCACTCTTACATGAACCCTTCACAAAACATTTAAACCATAACCCAGATCATCTGGAAACCAAAACTGTCACTCTCCAGCAGCTATTACATTCACATTCAACTCTCTACAACTCGCCCTGACAAACCACAATATACTTCATTAGGCTGGCAAACGTATACATAAACAAACCAGATAAGAAGACAGATAAATTTAAAACAGTGTAGTTACGACTTTAAAACACTTTTTGGTAAAATAATCGCAGCTAGTGACAGAAGAATGATGTTGCTCCTCAGCAATTGGCACAAAGAACATTAAAATTGTGAAGAAATAAGTCTGTAACGTGAAAATGTGCTATGTCTCGCAAGTGATGTTATAGTTCGACCTACAGCATTTGATAGGATGAGTGCAAACGCAAACCCCAGCCAGAAACTCGAAACTCGATTAACCGTAAGTAATTACAGATTCGAGTAAAAAAAAAGATGTGAAATGTTTTATAATCTATAAAAATCGCATATCAAAAGAAAACTGTATCACTCTAGATTCCACTGAAAATACCTTAAAGTAAAAGGCAAAACGCGTCTGGAACGAACTAAATGTACCACAACAGGAGAAAGGCGTTTGTTATTCACAAAACGGATATTTCTGTGCTTGTTGCGGATGATGGCCACGCACACAGACTTGTCATTAATTATTTCGTTTTGTGTCAAGACATTTTGTTTAATTGCAACGTTTAGAATACTTTACAATTGCGTGCAATAACACCGCATTGCCAATTATTCATCCCAACATCGCTAAAATAGTTCTTACAGACAGGATATATCTCCTCTGGAAAAACAATTTCTTTTACCGAAAGATTTTTCATACCTGACCGAATCTTTGTGTCTAATATCTCTGCCTAAAGCACCAAATACACTCCTGGAAATTGAAATAAGAACACCGTGAATTCATTGTCCCAGGAAGGGGAATCTTTATTGACACATTCCTGGGGTCAGATACATCACATGATCACACTGACAGAACCACAGGCACATAGACACAGGCAACAGAGCATGCACAATGTCGGCACTAGTACAGTGTATATCCACCTTTCGCAGCAATGCAGGCTGCTATTCTCCCATGGAGACGATCGTAGAGATGCTGGATGTAGTCCTGTGGAACGGCTTGCCATGCCATTTCCACTTGGCGCCTCAGTTGGACCAGCGTTCGTGCTGGACGTGCAGACCGCGTGAGACGACGCTTCATCCAGTCCCAAACATGCTCAATGGGGGACAGATCCGGAGATCTTGCTGGCCAGGGTAGTTGACTTACACCTTCTAGAGCACGTTGGGTGGCACGGGATACATGCGGACGTGCATTGTCCTGTTGGAACAGCAAGTTCCCTTGCCGGTCTAGGAATGGTAGAACGATGGGTTCGATGACGGTTTGGATGTACCGTGCACTATTCAGTGTCCCCTCGACGATCACGAGTGGTGTACGGCCAGTGTAGGAGATCGCTCCCCACACCATGATGCCGGGTGTTGGCCCTGTGTGCCTCGGTCGTATGCAGTCCTGATTGTGGCGCTCACCTGCACGGCGCCAAACACGCATACGACCATCATTGGCACCAAGGCAGAAGCGACTCTCATCGCTGAAGACGACACGTCTCCATTCGTCCCTCCATTCACGCCTGTCGCGACACCACTGGAGGCGGGCTGCACGATGTTGGGGCGTGAGCGGAAGACGGCCTAACGGTGTGCGGGACCGTAGCCCAGCTTCATGGAGACGGTTGCGAATGGTCCTCGCCGATACCCCAGGAGCAACAGTGTCCCTAATTTGCTGGGAAGTGGCGGTGCGGTCCCCTACGGCACTGTGTAGGATCCTACGGTCTTGGCGTGCATCCGTGCGTCGCTGCGGTCCGGTCCCAGGTCGACGGGCACGTGCACCTTCCGCCGACCACTGGCGACAACATCGATGTACTGTGGAGACCTCGCGCCCCACGTGTTGAGCAATTCGGCGGTACGTCCACCCGGCCTCCCGCATGCCCACTATACGCCCTCGCTCAAAGTCCGTCAACTGCACATACGGTTCACGTCCACGCTGTCGCGGCATGCTACCAGTGTTAAAGACTGCGATGGAGCTCCGTATGCCACGGCAAACTGGCTGACACTGACGGCGGCGGTGCACAAATGCTGCGCAGCTAGCGCCATTCGACGGCCAACACCGCGGTTCCTGGTGTGTCCGCTGTGCCGTGCGTGTGATCATTGCTTGAACAGCCCTCTCGCAGTGTCCGGAGCAAGTATGGTGGGTCTGACACACCGGTGTCAATGTGTTCTTTTTTCCATTTCCAGGAGTGTATTATATTCTGTGCATCGTCTTCAACCTCCATAAAGTCTCACAGAGCCCAGTCCTGATACTAGTTATAATCAGTCATAATAATAGGTGTCCGCCCCGATGGCTGAGTGGTCAGCGTGAGGGATCGCCGTCCTACGGTCCCGCGTTCGATTTCCGACTGGGTCGGAGATTTTCTCCGCTCAGGGACTGGATGTTGTGTTGTCTTCATCATTTCATACCCAAGCGGCGCGCAGGTCGCCCAATGTGGTGTCGAATGTAATAAGACCTGCACCAAGGCGGCCGCAACTGCCCCGCAAGGGGCCTCCCGGCCATTGACGGCAAACGCTCATTTCAATAATAATTGGTCTCACAATTAACATTTTAGGTGTTGTGATCCAACTGCCGATTCGAAATCTGGTTTTGATTAACATGCTTTCCCGACAAAAACTGTAATTAAAATATTTTCATACGACGTTATGGCATCCTTAATAGTCCTCACAACGGCCACATGATATCTGAAGTCAGCAGAAATGCCTCCCCTGCACAAGAAACGTATGGCAGCATATGCAGAACTGCAAACGATATGTTTGCCATCGATAATTTCCACACAATTTGAGAACCGCCAGTGCATTCGAAAGTCGTGGACAATACATGACTACTAATTGGTTGTTGATTCATAAAGGAATACATGTCTTACGGAATATGCCACAAATTTTGGAGTTGCCGAAACAGTAATTCAAACTTACCATTTACTGATAGTCATCATAAGAACACTGCATTAAAATTGTAAGTTTGCATTGATTGACTGGCATATATACACAAATACATCACAAGCGATATGTACTGGAGGCTATATTATACAATATTCTGGAAATAAATACACAGTTGACCTAGTTAATTACAAGGTATTGCTCGTTGCTGCTGGGTTGCATTAACAAGAAATACACTACTGGCCATTAAAATTCGTACACCACGAAAATGACGTGCTACAAACGCGAAATTTAACCGACAGGAAGAAGATGCTGTGATTTGCAAATGATTAGCTTTTCAGGGCATTCACACAAGGTTGGCGCCGGTGGCGACACCTACAACGTGCTGACATGAGGAAAGTTTCCAACCGATTTCTCATACACAAACAGCAGTTGACCGGCGTTGACTGGTGAAACGTTGTTGTGATGCCTCGTGTAAGGAGGAGAAATGCGTACCATCACGTTTCCGTCTATCGCGATTGCGGTTTATCGTATCCCGACATTGCTGCTCGCGTTGGTCGAGATCTAATGACTGTTAGCAGAATATGAAATCGGTGGATTCAGGAGGGTAATACGGAACGCCGTGCTGGATCATAACGGCCTCGTATCACTAGCAGTCGAGATGACAGGCATCCTACCCGCATGGCTGTAACGGATCGTGCAGCCACGTCTCGATCCCTGAGTCAACAGATGGGGACGTTTGCAAGACAACAACAATCTGCACGAACAGTTCGACGACATTTTCAGCAGCATGGACTATCAGCTCGGAGACCATGGCTTCGGTTACCCTTGACGCTGCATCACAGACAGGAGCTCCTGCGATGGTGTTCTCAACGACGAACCTGCTTGCACAAATGGCAAAATGTAATTTTTTCGGATGAATCATTGTTCTGTTTACAGCATCATGATGGTCGCATCCGTGTTTGGCGACATCGCGGTGAACGCACATTGGAAGCGTGTATTCGTCATCGCCATACTGGCGTATCACCCAGCGTGATGGTACGGGGTGCCAAAGTTACACGTCTCGGTCACCTCTTGTTCGCATTGACGGTACTTTGAACAGTGGACGTTACATTTCAGATGTGTTACGGCCCGTGGCTCTACCCGTCATTCGATCCCTGCGAAACCCCTCATTTCAGCAGGATAATGCACGCCCGCATGTTGCAGGTCCTATACGGGCCTTTCTGCATACAGGAAATGTTCGACTGCTGCCCTGGCCAGCACTTTCTCCAGATCTCTCAGCAACTGAAAACGTCTGGTCAATGGTGGCCGAGCAACTGGTTTATCAAAATACGCCAGTCGCTACTCTTGATGAACTGTGGTATCGTGTTGAAGCTGCATGGGCAGCTGTACCTGTACACGCCATCCAAGCACTGTTTCACTCAATGCCCAGGCATATCAAGGCCGTTATTACGGCCAGAGGTGGTTGTTGTGGGTACTGATTTCTCTGGTTCTGTGCACCCAAATTGCGTGAAAATGTAATCACATGTCAGTCCTAGTATAATACATTTGTCCAATGAATATCCGTTTATCATCTGCATTTCTTCTTGGTGTAGCAGTTTTAATGGCCATTAGTGTACAATTCTTCATTTGTTTGTCATGGTGTTCAGCCTTAAAACTGTATTGACATAGCGCTCCACGCTAGCCTATCCAGTGTAGGCCACTTCTTTTCAACGTAACTACAGCATACCACATACATTCGAATTTGCTTACCGTTGTTTACAGTTTTGCCTCCATTACCAATCTGACGTTTCCTCGATGCCTCAGAATAAGTCCCATCAAGTAATTCCTTCCTTTAGACAAGTTGTCCCATATTTTCCTTTTTCTTCTCAGATTGATTCAGTACATTATTATTATTTATATAGTGTACGTATCACATCTTCAACATTATTACTGTAGCAGCGCATTTCGAAAGCATCCATTGTCTTCTTGACAGATCTGTTTATCGTCTATGTTTCTCTTACATACAAGGCTATACTTCACATAATAAAGTACTTCCCAACATTTAATTCAATATTCAACAATTTTTTCTTTTTCAGAAACGCTTTTCTTGCTATTACCAGTCTGTATTTTATATCCTCTCTACTTCTGCATTCTCAACTACTGCTTCCCTTTCAACTCCTTGAAGTGGTACAACTCCAGTTCAGGTTCTGTACAAGTTTTAATCTTGTGTCCCTGTGTTTTATCCCTTATACCGCCAGAGCTTCAGAGAGTGTATTTCAGTCAAGACTGTCAAAAGTTTCTCTAAATCTACAAATGCTATAAACACAGGTTTGCCTTTCTTCAGTCTGCTACTAGGATAAGTGGTAGGATCAGTATTGCCATACATGTTTAGTCGTTTCACAGAAATCTACCATTGTGCTGACGTTAGTTTGTACAGCCCATACCTCTCCTATAAATAATTCTTCCACCTCCCTGCCTTTTCTATTTTGCTTAGTTCTGGCTTGCCATCTGAGCTCTTTGTATTCATACAGTTGCTTCTCTTTGCCCGAATGCTTCTTCTTGTTTTTACTTTTTGAATTTAACTTTGGCATCTGACGTTCCTAAGTCCAAAACCGCAAAGCAAATTTCAACAGCCTTGAATTTTCCTCCTAGACATTCTTCATTTGTTATTTTGGACTTTCTGGCAATGTCATTTTCAAACATCTGTATTCACTTGGACCTACATCGTTTGCTGCCTTTATTATTTTCCCCTACTGTCAGTTAAATTCAATGTATCATCTATTATCTAAGGATTTCTACTGCATTTTTTCCCAGTTCCATCATATGTTGCCTTCACCACTTCTTCTATTAAAGGAACCACTTACTCTCTTTCAGTTACTTTTTGTCTAGTAATCAATTTAAGATTATCTACAAACTCTCGGTCTTAACTTATTTACGTTCCATCTCGCTAATCAGTTACCTTTCGCTATCTCTTTAGTTGTAAACTGCAATTCTTAACCAATAAGTTGTCTGCATCTACACGTAGAAACCTCGAACAATTTAAAATCTGATTTCGAAAACTCTGATTCCTTCCACTGGGCACATGATCACCTATTTCCTCTTGTTACCCCTTCTAATGAAATCCAGTCTCTCATCACATTTTAAATTTTTGTCTCATTTAATTACCTGAAAAAATTTATTATATCATATTGTACATTCTTTCAATCCATTCTCATTACCTGTGGTGGTGTTAGACATGTTCACTTGTACCACTGTGGTAGGTAGTTGTTGGGTTTATACCTGTCTTGGCTATGAAGAAGTTAATGGCATTTTAGAGACGGAGTTAAGTATTGTGACACTACTTCATGATTGTTTCAAAGTTTAACAAGTAGAAGGGTAATGGGGGTATAAGCACAATTTGTTAGTGCAAGTTGCCTACATTGTGGGTAAGCATGACAGGTCCTTAACCTACTGTTCTTCTAAATGGATTGTGTCCCCCTGGGGATAATCCTTCCTTCCAAAGAATCCTTCAAACTTTCCCCTACCCTACCCCTCACCTCCCTCCTCCATGACCCCTCTGGGGACTCCCCATACCAATATGAGCACCCTTTTGGTATGAAATCAAATTAATTAAGTCAATCAATTCATTGACCTCTCCCTTCCAGAAAACCCCAAATTACTGTCTCCCCTCCCACACCTGGAAATCGGCGAAAAAAAAGAGTATGTTAGTGGCTTTTTGATGGGGAATCGATTCTAGTGCATGGAATATTGTTTTAACAATTTCTGATAGACAAGAAAATATGTGGAATCTTCTTTATTTAAACAGTTTATGGGATACAAGGCAGTTTTTGGAATATAGTTTATTTGTTTATTTAAAAAATTTGTCTGTAAACTCACTGCACTGTATGGAATACTGTTTATTTAAACATTTTTGAGAGTGAAAAGGCAGTACGGAATGTTTAAATAGTTGCAGCATTTTTTTTATCCCAGTCACACAAGGAATACAGTCAACATAGCTCGCTGCATGTAATTACAATATCATAAATCTTTTGCGCCAACTGTAGGGCATTGCACGCCAGGCTGACTGCTTCAGGATTTCTGCACATGCAGAATGCACTACACCCACTCGGGCTGCGTGACTGACAGATTGGACATCACGTTAATCCACGAACGAAAGCGTCAATGGCGGCAATTGTCTGATATTGATACTTAAGAAATTCCTGTCGAAACACATGCTATCTCCTTCTCAAGTAGCCACATCCTGTTACGTGCCACTACCAGGGTTGCAAGTGCCATTAGTTGTACTCTGACTCAACTGTAAATAAATCCGCCAATGGATGTCTTGGAAATATTCCCTCACTCTATCAGATTGATTGACTAGTTAATTAAACCCATACCCTTTGTGTGGGACAGCTTCACCTTGCATCCTTTTGGTCGACATTAGAAGTGGAATATCCGGTAGGATTAGAGCCCATAACTACCCTATTTTCAAACCATATTGAATTTGTTTCCCCTTGCCTCCTATAGATACTGACACATTTAGGTCATTTGGTGGCAAGTCCATTACATTAGTGGTAGCTGAAAATTTTAAATTTCAGCTCAGTTTCGGTACTGTCCTCAAACAATCTGCAGTTGTTGGACTGGTGTGTGTGCTCGCAGTACCACTATCAGAAACAATAAACTGATCAATGGGGAATTTGATGCTGTGACTGGTATTTTAAAGCAATCCATAACCCCTAAATTGTTTTTCTATGCTACATACGGAAGAAGGAGGAAGGGTCTACTGTGTGACAGGATAGAGACAACAGAAATACCGCTGCAAGACAGAGTCCACTGCAATGTATTGAGAAGCACTAAACACAACACACTTAAACCATGATCCAGTATGTAGCAATAGTTGTCATGGATAGATATCAGCGATCACTGAAAAATTCATACATTTCATGTGCTCATGTCCCGATGTCCACACGGAATGCGCCAATAGTTTGCTGTCGCAACAGCAGCCACAGACAGAGAAGCAAGTGTATCCCAGTGTGCACCATCTCCAGGGGTAATTGGAAGGGTAGGAATTTGGATGATATCAATACGTCCAGTGCCAACACTTAGTGATCGACACTGAATCGCTCAATTTCCCATGGAGAATACATTCAACACACGTGATAGTGGATACAGCTCAATGTGTACTGAGTATTAGTTCGCTGTCCAGCTGAGACTCCACCTGCAGCTGCAGGCTAGAACCGACTAACCGATTGGCTGGAACTTTCCTTTATACCTGCCGCTCGCAAGAGCCTTAAGCTGGAAACACCTATTCATTATAGCCACAGGCTAAATAAGCCACAAGCCCCACATGCCAAATAGTGACATCCTAGGAAACTAGCCACATATTTATCTCTTTAATTGTAATTAAATAATATGGATTACACGCCCCATCTGATGACATTCAACATTAAGTGATGAATTGGAAATAACCTCCTTCTGATAGCTATGGCTCAGGAATTACCAGTACCTCCATCTATCTTATGACTGGACATAACTGTCACATAAAATCCTTCAGCACTCTTAAGGCTATCAGTGTGCTTAAATTACAATCTCCCACATCAAAACCATACCCCTCTTATGACTGGATACAGTTATTTTCATTGCTCATGTCGAAATAATTACCACAGTAACCTTACATCCCAACACAAACTTTATAACCTTGCTGATCACAGCAAATCTATCACAAATCCCATACTAAACATAATACTTCGTCAATAACTGAATGCTAGTCAATAACTGAATGCTATCAAATAATAGCGAAAATCCATGATGGATGGACATGCCCACATGCCTCATTTGTTTTTATTGCGAGTGGTACCAATGTGTCACAGGAAGAGAGACATAATCGTTTCATAAGCGACGAGGTGTTAAAAACACAATCACAAAGAGTGTGTTATTGTAACCCTGCATAAAAGGTGGTCTTGGTTCTACGCACACACAAGTATCGCTAATGATATCCATGTTAAAAACTACACATCTTTTATAAATCAAGGTATGGTGTCACTTCCGAATGAAGAAGTCTTCCACACAAATACCACAATATTGAATAATGATGGTGATCCTGGAGTGTAAACAGATCAAAAGTGTTGGTGCATATTGCCAGCGGTGTAAGGTCGTAATGAAATCACCCTTATCAGAGAATAGAAAGTGATTCGCCTAAGGAGCGTGGTATTAAGCTGGTATTTGCAACTCCCTCATGCCATTGCTAGATATTTCCCGAAGTAAGGAACAGTATTTGTAATACATTCTGTATGAATGCCATGTAGACAGTGTAAGAGAGCTTCTGCGATATATCCACGGGGTTATAGGTGATGGAGAATAATGAGAATTATCACATACAGTAGATGGTGTGCTGTTTGAGGAATCACTTAAAAATGAATTGCTAGACTGAAGCCATTAGAAATGTACAAAATCCTATGCTCAATAAACCAGCTTCTCAGATCTATTGCTACACCTTATGACAGAAATAGTGTCTGCAATTTGGAATGAAGTCCCTCTATTCAACCACATACTTGCATTGGATCCTATGGAGATGTCTTGTAATAGGTACAGTCGCTGGTGAGTCATATTCGTGGAACTCTTGCAAAGAGTCACCTTTTTCGTATCTATCTGCTGAGCAACCCAAACAGTAAATTTCAAACATGATTTTAGACAGTCCCTCTGTATGTTGTATCTCTTCCTCAGTCTCTGACTCGCCCTCCCTGCCACTTTGTCCATGTGATGGTCCCAATTTAAGTCAGAACAGAGCAGAGCTAACAGAGCACTGTATCCTCCATCTTCTGCATCCATGGAGATACAGCATGAGCTGAGTTAATGCAAGAGGACCATATTTTGACCACTTGGTGGACATAGGATCATGTTGTCATAGCTCCACCAACAGTGTACAATGTGCAAGGTCAGTGCCACATGAAGCCTTCTCCTGCAACACGAGGTAGTAGAAAAGACAGCATGGGTAGTTGCAGTAGTGTTTCTTATCAGGAAAGTCAGTAAGACTGCACATCATATGGGAACTGTAAGAAGTATGAGGATTTTGCTAATGCGTTGTGATGAGTTTCCAAATTACATGCAGGTACTGAAGTCTAAAGGAGATCTGCTTCCCTTGGGATGCATTCAGGCCTGTCACCCAAACAATTCTCTCCCGTTATTTTGTATCATCCAACATAGAAAAACTTAAAAACTCTGCTAATGTCATCTGGTAGAAAACCTGATAAAATATTACCCCATCCCTCTCTCGCGATACATCATAAATAGATACCAACTGCGTGCTGACATTGGGCATATGCGGCAATCCTACACTCCTGGAAAAGAAAAAAAGAACACATTGACACCGGTGTGTCAGACCCACCATACTTGCTCCGGACACTGCGAGAGGGCTGTACAAGCAATGATCACACGCACGGCACAGCGGACACACCAGGAACCGCGGTGTTGGCCGTCGAATGGCGCTAGCTGCGCAGCATTTGTGCACCGCCGCCGTCAGTGTCAGCCAGTTTGCCGTGGCATACGGAGCTCCATCGCAGTCTTTAACACTGGTAGCATGCCGCGACAGCGTGGACGTGAACCGTATGTGCAGTTGACGGACTTTGAGCGAGGGCGTATAGTGGGCATGTGGGAGGCCGGGTGGACGTACCGCCGAATTGCTCAACACGTGGGGCGTGAGGTCTCCACAGTACATCGATGTTGTCGCCAGTGGTCGGCGGAAGGTGCACGTGCCCGTCGACCTGGGACCGGACCGCAGCGACGCACGGATGCACGCCAAGACCGTAGGATCCTACGCAGTGCCGTAGGGGACCGCACCGCCACTTCCCAGCAAATTAGGGACACTGTTGCTCCTGGGGTATCGGCCAGGACCATTCGCAACCGCCTCCATGAAGCTGGGCTACGGTCCCGCACACCGTTAGGCCGTCTTCAGCTCACGCCCCAACATCGTGCAGCCCGCCTCCAGTGGTGTCGCGACAGGCGTGAATGGAGGGACGAATGGAGACGTGTCGTCTTCAGCGAGGAGAGTCGCTTCTGCCTTGGTGCCAATGATGGTCGTATGCGTGTTTGGCGCCGTGCAGGTGAGCGCCACAATCAGGACTGCATACGACCGAGGCACACAGGGCCAACACCCGGCATCATGGTGTGGGGAGCGATCTCCTACACTGGCCGTACACCACTGGTGATCGTCGAGGGGACACTGAATAGTGCACAGTGCATCCAAACCGTCATCGAACCCATCGTTCTACCATTCCTAGACCGGCAAGGGAACTTGCTGTTCCAACAAGACAATGCACGTCCGCATGTATCCCGTGCCACCCAACGTGCTCTAGAAGGTGTAAGTCAACTACCCTGGCCAGCAAGATCTCCGGATCTGTCCCCCATTGAGCATGTTTGTGACTGGATGAAGCGTCGTCTCACGCGGTCTGCACGTCCAGCACGAACGCTGGTCCAACTGAGGCGCCAGGTGGAAATGGCATGGCAAGCCGTTCCACAGGACTACATCCAGCATCTCTACGATCGTCTCCATGGGAGAATAGCAGCCTGCATTGCTGCGAAAGGTGGATATACACTGTACTAGTGCCGACATTGTGCATGCTCTGTTGCCTGTGTCTATGTGCCTGTGGTTCTGTCAGTGTGATCATGTGATGTATCAGACCCCAGGAATGTGTCAATAAAGTTTCCCCTTCCTGGGACAATGAATTCACGGTGTTCTTATTTCAATTTCCAGGAGTGTATTATATACACAGGTAATGGTTGATTGGAACGGGTTGCCAGTAATCGACGTCACTTGCACAGAGCAGCGTAAAGTTTCATCACCTGTACTGTAGTAGGAGTGTGCTCCCTGCCGCCGTTGGATAAGCAGCTGCAGCAGCAAGTCGTATACTCCTAGCTCACTCATTTGTTACATAGTTTAATTCTTAATTTCTTTGCGTGTTTTTGGTACTTGCATTGTTTAATTCATAAATTTCGGGCGTATTATAGTATTTGAGAGTTGTAGCATCGCGTTTTAGTACCTGAATAGTGTAAATTCGCGTAGTCGTCTGTCATCTGTTTTTGTTTTGAACGGCCAGTGTCGGTTGGTCACAGTCAGTGTGCTCCCTGCCGCCGTTGGATAAGCAGCTGCAGCAGCAAGTCGTATACTCCTAGCTCACTCATTTGTTACATAGTTTAATTCTTAATTTCTTTGCGTGTTTTTGGTACTTGCATTGTTTAATTCATAAATTTCGGGCGTATTATAGTATTTGAGAGTTGTAGCATCACGTTTTAGTACTCGAATAGTGTTAAATCGCGTAGTCTCCTTCCGCCGCCGAGCAGTGTGTCAGCAGTGCACAAGTGGCAGCATTACTGCATTTACTAGGCAATCTTGTATTTTAATAACCGCTTCAATTTTGTGTCGTTTTGTTTGCGCTCTCTGTAGATTAGTTCAGACGTTCTTTGCACAAGTTTTTAGCATGGATAGGGACTGCAACTGCTGTGTTCGGATGCAGGCTGAGTTGGCATCCCTTCGCTCCCAGCTTCAGGCAGTGTTGGCTTCGGTCACACAGCTTGAGGCTGTTGCCAATGGGCATCACTGTGGGGGTCCGGATGGGGGTTTGTCGGGGACGGCCAGCTCGTCCCACGCATCCCCCGATCGGACTACGACTGTGGTTGCCCGGGATACTGCCCGCATTGAGGCTTCTCCCTCACCTGTGGTAGAGTGGGAGGTCGTCTCAAGGTGTGGCAGGGGGCGAAAGACATTCCGGAGGGCTGAATGGAAGGCCTCTCCAGTTTGTCTGACGAACCGGTTTCGGGCTCTGTCTCAGGCTGATACTGATCTTCAGCCTGACATGGCTGCTTGTCCTGTTCCAGAGGTTGCCCCTCAGTCTGCAAGATCCGGGCAGTCGCAGAGGGTGGGCTTACTGGTAGTTGGGAGCTCCAACGTCAGGCGCGTAATGGGGCCCCTTAGGGATATGGCAGCAAGGGAGGGGAAGAAAACCAAAGTGCACTCCGTGTGCATACCGGGGGGAGTCATTCCAGATGTGGAAAGGGTCCTTCCGGATGCCATGAAGGGTACAGGGTGCACCCATCTGCAGGTGGTCGCTCATGTCGGCACCAATGATGTGTGTCGCTATGGATCGGAGGAAATCCTCTCTGGCTTCCGGCGGCTATCTGATTTGGTGAAGACTGCCAGTCTCGCTAGCGGGATGAAAGCAGAGCTCACCATCTGCAGCATCGTCGACAGGACTGACTGCGGACCTTTGGTACAGAGCCGAGTGGAGGGTCTGAATCAGAGGTTGAGACGGTTCTGCGACCATGTGGGCTGCAGATTCCTCGACTTGCGCCATAGGGTGGTGGGGTTTCGCGTTCCGCTGGATAGGTCAGGAGTCCACTACACGCAACAAGCGGCTACACGGGTAGCAGCGGTTGTGTGGCGTGGGCTGGGCGGTTTTTTAGGTTAGATGGCCTCGGGCAAGTGCAGAAAGGGCAACAGCCTCAACGGGTGCGGGGCAAAGTCAGGACATGCGGGGACCAAGCAGCAATCGGTATTGTAATTGTAAACTGTCGAAGCTGCGTTGGTAAAGTACCGGAACTTCAAGCGCTGATAGAAAGCACCGAAGCTGAAATCGTTATAGGTACAGAAAGCTGGCTGAAGCCAGAGATGAATTCTGCCGAAATTTTTACAAAGGCACAGACGGTGTTTAGAAAGGATAGATTGCATGCAACCGGTGGTGGAGTGTTCGTCGCTGTTAGTAGTAGTTTATCCTGTAGTGAAGTAGAAGTGGATAGTTCCTGTGAATTATTATGGGTGGAGGATACACTCAACAACCGAGCTAGGTTAATAATTGGCTCCTTTTACCGACCCCCCGACTCAGCAGCGTTAGTGGCAGAACAACTGAGAGAAAATTTGGAATACATTTCACATAAATTTTCTCAGCAAGTTATGGTCTTAGGTGGAGATTTCAATTTACCAGATATAGACTGGGACACTCAGATGTTTAGGACGGGTGGTAGGGACAGAGCATCGAGTGACATTATACTGAGTGCACTATCCGAAAATTACCTCGAGCAATTAAACAGAGAACCGACTCGTGGAGATAATATCTTGGACCTACTGATAACAAACAGACCCGAACTTTTCGACTCTGTAAGTGCCGTTGCAGCATCCCTGAATATGGAAGTTAATAGGAATATAAAAAAAGGGAGGAAGGTTTATCTGTTTAGCAAGAGTAATAGAAGGCAGATTTCAGACTACCTAACAGATCAAAACGAAAATTTCTGTTCCGACACTGACAATGTTGAGTGTTTATGGAAAAAGTTCAAGGCAATCGTAAAATGCGTTTTAGACAGGTACGTGCCGAGCAAAACTGTGAGGGACGGGAAAAACCCACCGTGGTACAACAACAAAGTTAGGAAACTACTGCGAAAGCAAAGAGAGCTTCACTCCAAGTTTAAACGCAGCCAAAACCTCTCAGACAAACAGAAGCTAAACGATGTCAAAGTTAGCGTAAGGAGGGCTATGCGTGAAGCGTTCAGTGAATTCGAAAGTAAAATACTAGGTACCGACTTGACAGAAAATCCTAGGAAGTTCTGGTCTTACGTTAAATCAGTAAGTGGCTCGAAACATCATGTCCAGACACTCCGGGATGATGATGGCATTGAAACAGAGGATGACAAGCGTAAAACTGAAATACTAAACACCTTTTTCCAAAGCTGTTTCACAGAGGAAGACCGCACTGCAGTTCCTTCTCTAAATCCTCGCACCAACGAAAAAATGGCTGACATTGAAATAAGTGTCCAAGGAATAGAAAAGCAACTGGAATCACTCAACAGAGGAAAGTCCACTGGACCTGACGGGATACCAATTCGATTCTACACAGAGTACGCGAAAGAACTTGCCCCCCTTCTAACAGCCGTGTACCGCAAGTCTCTAGAGGAACAGAAGGTTCCAAATGATTGGAAAAGAGCACAGGTAGTCCCAGTCTTCAAGAAGGGTCGTCGAGCAGATGCGCAAAACTATCGACCTATCTCTCTGACGTCGATCTGTTGTAGAATTTTAGAACATGTCTTTTGCTCGAGTATCATGTCGTTTTTGGAAACTCAGAATCTACTATGTAGGAATCAACATGGATTCCGGAAACAGCGATCGTGTGAAACCCAACTCGCTTTATTTGTTCATGAGACCCAGAAAATATTAGATACAGGCTCCCAGGTAGATGCCATTTTCCTTGACTTCCGGAAGGCGTTCGATACAGTTCCGCACTGTCGCCTGATAAACAAAGTAAGAGCCTACGGAATATCAGACCAGCTGTGTGGCTGGATTGAAGAGTTTTTAGCAGACAGAACACAGCATGTTGTTCTCAATGGAGAGACATCTACAGACGTTAAAGTAACCTCTGGCGTGCCGCAGGGGAGTGTTATGGGACCATTGCTTTTCACAATATATATAAATGACCTAGTAGATAGTGTCGGAAGTTCCATGCGGCTTTTCGCGGATGATGCTGTAGTATACAGAGAAGTTGCAGCATTAGAAAATTGTAGCGAAATGCAGGAAGATCTGCAGCGGATAGGCACTTGGTGCAGGGAGTGGCAACTGACCCTTAACATAGACAAATGTAATGTATTGCGAATACATAGAAAGAAGGATCCTTTATTGTATGATTATATGATAGCGGAACAAACACTGGTAGCAGTTACTTCTGTAAAATATCTGGGAGTATGCGTGCGAAACGATTTGAAGTGGAATGATCATATAAAATTAATTGTTGGTAAGGCGGGTACCAGGTTGAGATTCATTGGGAGAGTCCTTAGAAAATGTAGTCCATCAACAAAGGAGGTGGCTTACAAAACACTCGTTCGACCTATACTTGAGTATTGCTCATCAGTGTGGGATCCGTACCAGATCGGGTTGACGGAGGAGATAGAGAAGATCCAAAGAAGAGCGGCGCGTTTCCTCACAGGGTTATTTGGTAACCGTGATAGCGTTACGGAGATGTTTAACAAACTCAAGTGGCAGACCCTGCAAGAGAGGCGCTCTGCATCGCGGTGTAGCTTGCTCGCCAGGTTTCGAGAGGGTGCGTTTCTGGATGAAGTATCGAATATATTGCTTCCCCCTACTTATACCTCCCGAGGAGATCACGAATGTAAAATTAGAGAGATTAGAGCGCGCACAGAGGCTTTCAGACAGTCGTTCTTCCCGCGAACCATACGCGACTGGAACAGGAAAGGGAGATAATGACAGTGGCACGTAAAGTGCCCTCCGCCACACACCGTTGGGTGGCTTGCGGAGTATAAATGTAGATGTAGATGTAGATGTACCCCATACCCCACGGACTATCATTTGGGAGAGAGGGTCCCTGTGTTGTGTTTTCATAAGCAGTTTCGTACATTGTTTTTTCTGCTGAAACACATCCAAGCAGTGTTCAACTACACTTTTGTACAATGCCACACATTTTGTTTTTCCACCACAACTTTGAGGTCTGTCTCATGTTCTAAACTGACATTAACATGGTTTGATCCATTGGCTCTCACATAAAGCTGGATGTTGCATAGCATAAACTATGCTGCTCCCACAGCACACAGGGCGACTGAATTGTGGAGCATTTGCAAATAGCTGCCTGGAGGTGATGAGATACACATTTAATCTCATATTTCACAGTGAAGGGGTAGATTAAGTGTAGGTGTTCCATTTCGATTGTTTCCTTATAATGCAGTCATGTACATTATCAGTTTCAGTGCTGGACATCCCTGGAAGGTGTTGCTCTCACCAAGACTGTCTCCAACTCAAACAAGTGGTGACAGTCAGTCATTATGCAGTAATCTACAGTGTACCTGTGGTGTCACCGCCAGACACCACACTTGCTAGGTGGTAGCTTTTAAGTCGGCCGCGGTCCGCTAGTATACGACGGACCCGTGTGTCGCCACTGTCAGTAATTGCAGACCGAGCGCCACCACAAGGCAAGTCTAGAGAGACGTACTAGCACTCGCCCCAGTTGTACAGCCGACGTTGCTAGCCATGGTTCACTGAGAATTACGCTCTCATTTGCCGAGACGATAGTTAGCATAGCCTGCAGCTACAGTTGCTACGACCTAGCAAGGCGCCGTATTCAATTGCTATAATACTTCTGTATCATCAAGAGCGATGTTCTACAAATGTGGATTAAAGTTAAGTATTCCAGAAGCTACGTATTTTTCTTTATAGCATTCATTACGTATCCTGTTTCAGACCTCACGCCAGCCTGCTTGATTTTAACGCGTGCATTTCGGCCTTCTCTAGCTATACAACAGTACCAGTGGATGGATGGGATGTAAAAGACAACTTCCATGTACAGTAATAAGCACCACCTGGTTTCATTGGATGACACTGGTTGGTGTGTGGGGAATGAGGCAGAGGTAGCCAGTGTCTGGAAAAAATGGGCATTTCCAGCTTAAGGCTCTTGTGAGTGGCAGGTACAAAGAATAGTTCCAGCTGGCCAGCTAGTCAGTTCTTGTCCGTAGCTATAGGTATGAGTCCCAGCAGTGACATCTTGTGGATAGCTGAAGAGTAAACTAATACTCATTGTGCATTGGACTGTCTCTGCAATCGTGGGTGGTGTATCTATTCTCTGTGGAATACTGAGCGAATCAGTATAGATCATTGTCGAGTGTTGGTATATCATCTGAATTCCTACCACTCCAATCATTCGCGGATGCCATCCAAGGCGCACTATGGCATACATGAGAGTCCACAACTGCGACCTCGTTCGTGGCGGCAGATTATTACCGCACTGCAAGTGGACATCGGGGCATGAACACGCTGGATGTAAGAATATTTTAGCAGTCTATGACTTCCAGCTAAGGCAACTATTGCTGCAGACTATTTTGTGGTTTAAATGTGTCATGTTTAGTTCTCCTCAATAAATTGCAGTGGACTACATCTTGCGGTAGTGTTTGCTGTTGTCTCTATCGCATCATGCAGTAGCCCTTTCCTCCTAATCCGAACTTAGTGGAGAGAACCAACTTAGGCATTTTAATAGTGCTTTGAAAACCCAATCGCAACATCAAATTCCCCATTGATCAATTTATTGTTTCCAATAGTGGTATTATGAGCACACACACCAGTCCAACCCCTCCACAGATTGTTTAAGGACTTAGTATGCAACTGAGCTGAAATCAGAAATTTTCAACTACCTCCAACGTAATGGATTAATTGTGTCAGTACCCACCGATGGGAGACAAGGGAAAACAAATTCAGCAGGTTTTGGAAACCAGGCAGCTGTGAGTGAATCCTTCCAATTACTCCAATCATGGTATCCACGAACAGCAAGTAAGGAGAAACTCAAAGGGTATCGATTTAATTAATTGGTCAACCAAAGTGATAGTGTGAGAGAATATTTCCAAGACATCTACAGCTGGAGGCTTGTCAAGTTAGTGCTGGTTTCCAGAATGAGATTTTCACTCTGCAGCGGAGTGTGCGCTGATATGAAACTTCCTGACAGATTAAAACTGTGTGCCGGACCGAGACTCGAACTCAGGACCTTTGCCTTTCGCGGGCAAGTGCTCTACCACATGAGCTACCCAAGCACGACTCACGCCCCGTCCTCACAGCTTTACTTCTGCCAGTATCTCGTCTCCTACCTTCCAAACTTTACAGAAGCTCTCCTGTGAACCTTGCAGAACTAACACTCCTGAAAGAAAGGATATTGCGGCGACATGGCTTAGCCACAGCCTGGGGGATGTTTCCAGAATGAGATTTTCACTCTGCAGCGGAGTGTGCGCTGATATGAAACTACCTGGCAGATTAAAACTGTGTGCCGGACCAAGACTCGAACTTGGGACCTTTGGCTTTCGTGGGCAAGTGCTCTACCAACTGAGCTACCCAAGCATGACTCACGACCCGACCGCACAGCTTTACTTCTGCCAGTATCTTGTCTCCTACCTTGCAAACTTTACAGAAGCTCTCCTGCGAACCTTGCAGAACATATCAGCGCACACTCCGCTGCAGAGTGAAAATCTCATTCTGGAAACATCCCCCAGGCTGTGGCTAAGCCATGTCTCCGCAATATCCTTTCTTTCAGGAGTGCCAGTTCTGCAAGGTTCGCAGGAGAGCTTCTGTATAGTTTGGAAGGTAGAAGACGAGATACTGGCAGAAATAAAGCTGTGAGGACGGGGCGTGAGTCGTGCTTGGGTAGCTCAGTTGGTAGAGCACTTGCCTCCGAAAGGCAAACATCCTGAGTATGAGTCTCGGTACGACCCACAGTTTTAATTTGCAAGGAAGTTTCATAGTGCTGGTTTGTTTGCAGTTTGGTCCAGGCATGAGCAATGGTACATGCAGGCCTGGCAGTGGTAGGTGACAGGATGAGGCCGCTTGAGAGGGAGAGAGAGAGAAAGAGAGCATATGTTTTGACAGGAATTTCTCAGATATCAGTATCAAAGGTTTGCTGCCACGCTTTTGTTTGGGGATTAGTGAGACATCTGGTCTGTCAGTCATTGGGCCCAAGCAGGCATAGTAGGGCTTGAACATGTGAGAATAGCAAAGCTGTTGGCCTGTGCGCAATACCCTACAGTTGCTGCAAAAGATTTTCAACACTCTAATTACTTGTGGTTGGTTATGTTGACGATATTCTTTGTGCAATCGGGATAAAAACCACCGCCAAATGTTTAAGTATTCCACACTGCCTTGTCGCCCTCAAAATGTTTATGTAAAGAGCATTACATACTGTGCAGTCACGTTCCAACTAATTCTCTAAGTCTATAAATAAACTGTATTCTGAACTCTGCCTTCTGATCCATAAATGGTTTAAATAAACAATATTCCACCTACTGACTTGCCTGCCAGAATTTGTTTAAGCAATATTCCATACACTGCAATCGATTTCCCGCAAAATTCTGTAAATAAATAACTAAACTACATTCTAGACATGGCATTGTATCAAATAATGTAAATAAACCATATTCCACACATTGCCTTCTCTACCAGAAATTGTTTAAACAATATCGCATACACGCAATCGATTCCCCACCAAATAACCAATAAACTGAACCTTTTTACACCAATTTCGATTGGGGGAGGGGACGAGGAGTGCCAGGGTTTCCGTGAGGTGGAGGCGTTAAGTAATTGATTTATTTAATTAATTAGTCAATTCATTTGATATCAGAAGTGTGCCTGTATTGGTGATGGGAGTTCCCAGATGGGCGAGGGACGAGGAGGAGGGGGAGGGGTGGGGGATTCTTGGAAGGTTGGATTATCCCAAGGGGTTTGTAATTGACTTAGTAGAAGGACTGGTTAAGGTCCAGTCAGCCAGAAGAGCACAATAGGTTTGCCTCTGAATGTATGCTTGCCCTGATGTAGCCAATCCACACTAACAAAATGTGCTGATACCCCCATTACCCTACTACACCAACACTCACAGTGTGGTTAAAATACACTCCTGGAAATTGAAATAAGAACACCGTGAATTCATTGTCCTGGGAAGGGGAAACTTTATTGACACATTCCTGGGGTCAGATACATCACATGATCACACTGACAGAACCACAGGCACATAGACACAGGCAACAGAGCATGCACAATGTCGGCACTAGTACAGTGTATATCCACCTTTCGCAGCAATGCAGGCTGCTATTCTCCCATGGAGACGATCGTAGAGATGCTGGATGTAGTCCTGTGGAACGGCTTGCCATGCCATTTCCACCTGGCGCCTCAGTTGGACCAGCGTTCGTGCTGGACGTGCAGACCGCGTGAGATGACGCTTCATCCAGTCCCAAACATGCTCAATGGGGGACAGATCCGGAGATCTTGCTGGCCAGGGTAGTTGACTTACACCTTCTAGAGCACGTTGGGTGGCACGGGATACATGCTGACGTGCATTGTCCTGTTGGAACAGCAAGTTCCCTTGCCGGTCTAGGAATAGTAGAACGATGGGTTCGATGACGGTTTGGATGTACCGTGCACTATTCAGTGTCCCCTCGACGATCACCAGTGGTGTACGGCAAGTGTAGGAGATCGCTCCCCACACCATGATGCCGGGTGTTGGCCCTGTGTGCCTCGGTCGTATGCAGTCCTGATTGTGGCGCTCACCTGCATGGCGCCAAACACGCATACGACCATCATTGGCACCAAGGCAGAAGCGACTCTCATCGCTGAAGACGACACGTCTCCATTCGTCCCTCCATTCACGCCTGTCGCGACACCACTGGAGGCGGGCTGCACGATGTTGGGGCGTGAGCGGAAGACGGCCTAACGGTGTGCGGGACCGTAGCCCAGCTTCATGGAGACGGTTGCGAATGGTCCTGGCCGATACCCCAGGAGCAACAGTGTCCCTAATTTGCTGGGAAGTGGCGGTGCGGTCCCCTACGGCACTGCGTAGGATCCTACGGTCTTGGCGTGCATCCGTGCGTCGCTGCGGTCCGATCCCAGGTCGACGGGCACGTGCACCTTCCGCCGACCACTGGCGACAACATCGATGTACTGTGGAGACCTCACGCCCCACGTGTTGAGCAATTCCGCCTCCCGCATGCCCACTATACGCTCTCGCTCAAAGTCCGTCAACTGCACATACGGTTCACGTCCACGCTGTCGCGGCATGCTACCAGTGTTAAAGACAGCGATGGAGCTCCGTATGCCACGGCAAACTGGCTGACACTGACGGCAGCGGTGCACAAATTCTGCGCAGCTAGCGCCATTCGACGGCCAACACCGCGGTTCCTGGTGTGTCCGCTGTGCCGTGCGTGTGATCATTGCTTGTACAGCCCTCACGCAGTGTCCGGAGCAAGTATGGTGGGTCTGACACACCGGTGTCAATGTGTTCTTTTTTCCATTTCCAGGAGTGTATATGACAGTATAGCAAACACTTACAATCAGGTGTCAGACTTTTCAGTTATAAATAAATGTCTACCATATGAAAGATATTGCACTATCATTACAGTGAACTGCATTCAGGTACTGCAAATTGCTGTACAAAATGCTATTGTGAGCGTCACATCAAGTTTTTGTTTTGGTGCAATTGCTTTTCTAAATGTTGTCGACTGTGTCACGAGATAGTGATGAGGTATGGACGGTAATTCATCCAATCTGAAATAAGAAAAGATGAATAATGAAATGTGTCAAAGAATATGTCGTAAAGAAAATAAAGAATTGGAATGTCTTCACCCAACTTCGCCTTTCTTTCGTGTAGGTTCATGGTACAGTTAATCAAATGCATCGCACCCTTCAAGGGTTCCGACCCATACTTCAGCGGCAGTCCGCCATTAGCTACTGCTAGCGTCTGCCGCTTCCAGATGGGAACGCCAGTTCCGCGAACCGCCGCGTCCTTGTGGGAAGTGCTTGCCGCTGGCGTTACCGCATGCTGCACTGCAGCGCTGTAATGGGAATCGGCCTTGCCGTTTCACGAACTTCTTCGTGCGAGAAACAGCAGTCTACCAAATGGAAAGACGTGCAACATCTACCAACATGAACCGGAGAGAGCACACCGGATGATAGTTGAAACATGTAGTGCGTCATCGTGGGAAGCTTCCTCACTTTCTAGATGACCTCAGCAGGGCGCCGTCGAAGAAGGGGCTACGCTTGACGAGCTGTCTCGGCCAACACGTGTACGTCAGGCGTAACACAGAGCTTATGGAGGCAGACGTTGATCTCGGAGGTGTTAGAAGACATGCGCTGTCGAAGAGATTTTAATTACACTCCTGGAAATGGAAAAAAGAACACATTGACACCGGTGTGTCAGACCCACCATACTTGCTCCGGACACTGCGAGAGGGCTGTACAAGCAATGATCACACGCACGGCACAGCGGACACACCAGGAACCGCGGTGTTGGCCGTCGAATAGCGCTAGCTGCGCAGCATTTGTGCACCGCCGCCGTCAGTGTCAGCCAGTTTGCCGTGGCATACGGAGCTCCATCGCAGTCTTTAACACTGGTAGCATGCCGCGACAGCGCGGAGGTGAACCGTATGTCCAGTTGACGGACTTTGAGCGAGGGCATATAGTGGGCATGCGGGAGGCCGGGTGGACGTACCGCCGAATTGCTCAACACGTGGGGCGTGAGGTCTCCACAGTACATCGATGTTGTCGCCAGTGGTCGGCGGAAGGTGCACGTGCCCGTCGACCTGGGACCGGACCGCAGCGACGCACGGATGCACGCCAAGACCGTAGGATCCTACGCAGTGCCGTAGGGGACCGCACCGCCACTTCCCAGCAAATTAGGGACACTGTTGCTCCTGGGGTATCGGCGAGGACCATTCGCAACCGTCTCCATGAAGCTGGGCTACGGTCCCGCACACCGTTAGGCCGTCTTCCGCTCACGCCCCAACATCGTGCAGCCCGCCTCCAGTGGTGTCGCGACAGGCGTGAATGGAGGGACGAATGGAGACGTGTCGTCTTCAGCGATGAGAGTCGCTTCTGCCTTGGTGCCAATGATGGTCGTATGCGTGTTTGGCGCCGTGCAGGTGAGCGCCACAATCAGGACTGCATACGACCGAGGCACACAGGGCCAACACCCGGCGTCATGGTGTGGGGAGCGATCTCCTACACTGGCCGTACACCACTGGTGATCGTCGAGGGGACACTGAATAGTGCACGGTACATCCAAACCGTCATCGAACCCATCGTTCTACCATTCCTAGACCGGCAAGGTAACTTGCTGTTCCAACAGGACAATGCACGTCCGCATGTATCCCGTGCCACCCAACGTGCTCTAGAAGGTGTAAGTCAACTACCCTGGCCAGCAAGATCTCCGGATCTGTCCCCCATTGAACATGTTTGGGACTGGATGAAGCGTCGTCTCACGCGGTCTGCACGTCCAGCACGAACGCTGGTCCAACTGAGGCGCCAGGTGGAAATGGCATGGCAAGCCGTTCCACAGGACTACATCCAGCATCTCTACGATCGTCTCCATGGGAGAATAGCAGCCTGCATTGCTGCGAAAGGTGGATATACACTGTACTACTGCCGACATTGTGCATGCTCTGTTGCGTGTGTCTATGTGCCTGTGGTTCTGTCAGTGTGATCATGTGATGTATCTGACCCCAGGAATGTGTCAATAAAGTTTCCCCTTCCTGGGACAATGAATTCACGGTGTTCTTATTTCAATTTCCAGGAGTGTATTTTGGCTATTTTTTGCTATTTTTTCAATGGAATGCAGTTTTTTCTCTGTTCCTCCCTAGGGTTCTCGTGGTTCAAAGCGGACACACTTCTACTGAGCGCTATATGCTGCCTGGTAAGAAACATAATACACCGAGAAGACGAGGTCCTATGTCAATGGAAATTCATTCGTGTTCACACTATCGACGGATACGTGAATGCGTGGAGTGGATATCACATGTGATAGGTAGAATGAACATGAAAGTGCATGTGTTGTTTGTGTTTAGCGTTGTTACCAGGCCTGATATAGTGTATAAGTGGCGTAAATAGCGTCAGGTGTTCTGTGATCACTGTGTAGAACAGACAGATGATGTATATTCGTGCCATATATCACTTCAGAGACTTTTAAAGCGGTCTGATTTGGCCGACTGTTCGAATCGCACACTACCCAGATGTGACTGTGGCCCGACGCTAGACTCATCCTGAAGATCCCAGCCGACCGCGTCAGACCAGCACAAGGAAGCATGGCCACCGGGTGCACGAAGTAGGATTTGGAAAAACCGACCAGTTAAAACCGTTACCTGTAATTCTTATCTGAATAACCAGTATTGTCGGCACTTCGTTATGACGGTGTTTTCTAATTTTTACTAATAACCGAGTAAAAACTAGAAATATGAATTAGACATAGCAAGAGCGGCAAAATGTTTCGTTTTTACATAAACCTTCTCCTAAAATGGAGTAATCATTATTCGTAAAATTTGCAACGGTTCAAAATATTACGTTATTATAGGAAATGGGAAAAGCGATCAGTGCTATTTTAGCAATAATGCCGACAGAAACGAGCAACATACACATGGCATAACAATTATTACAGCATTGCTGAGACAATAGCATCCGTGTTGCCGTGTATTGTCTCTCAATGTACGAGTGTAAGTGCAGTGAGCAAACCGCGTCACACCTTGACCATACTGTATGTCCTAGCTCTCGTCGCCGAAGACCTTTTGTATTGCAGAATGGCACCATCCCTAGTCTGGAAATATTTTTAAGAAGTGATGTAGCAATGAAACTCAGCTTTGAAGGAGTAAAGATCTGTCTGTCGTTTCTATGGATTAATAAAAGAGGAAGGGACAGTAATAAATTAAAGACTTTAGAAGAATTTATTTATACTATAGAATAAATATTGAAACTAGCTGATCAGCTTCCTGTGTCTACGTAATGTGCTTTATCTGCTGTAGCCCTTGAAAAGGAGCAACTTAACACGAAAAACTCTTTGGCACTGACTATTCGTAATGCTCAAATAGTGGTACGATCCCCGCTAATTGTTGAACAGCGTTTCAAAAAACTAGAGTCAGTACAAGAATACTAGTGTTTTTTTTCTAGTTTCCACCATTTACCACTTTTCGAGAGAAGTGGCGAATGGTTGGTGGACTAAGGTTTCTGGTACGTAGATCCCTGTTCGTACCACGCTTACCCACCATATCTTACATACCATAAAAGAGAAAGCCGGGTGGAATCATGGTTGGTAGTCACAATTTATAATTAAGACAGTTTCTTGACATTACGCCTTTTGAGGAATTTGCCAATTACAAATTTTGAACGAGCCACTAGATAAAGCTGTGCAAATACAGTTAGAAATCCAACTACTCAGTACTCAAATAAACAGACCCTTAAGAGAAAGTTATAAAAAACAGGCTTTTATAGAAACTTAAGCATAGCAATTATCGATTACTTCACATAGCCACTTAATCAAACTCCTTAGAACCAGTTATTGTATTAAGACGGCCACACTTAAAATTCTTCAATAAAGTACCCTGATAAGCTTTCAAACCGTTAAAGAAGCACTTGTTAAAATGTCAATTACAAACTTAACGTTGCCAGGCACTAATATCCCTCGCTTTATTGTCCCTTATTAAGAAAACAGAAGTACTGACAAACTTCAGAAATTCAAACTCCCGTATAGGATTTCCCTCAAAACACATATAATGAAAACAGTTACCAATAAAGGGTGGCTTAATGGAACTTCAACATTAGTGCCAAGCTAAGATCCAATTAAGTAATATGATAGAACCACTTACATAAAAAACTACAGCAGAAACACTGATGTTTAAAAATGAATGTTCACGTGCTCAGACGTGTTAATAAAAGACTACTAGAAAGAGCTGTGCAAGGAACTCAGCAGATCCGTGCAATTTTAAGTTTAGCCAGTTGCCAGTCGCTAATATTTAAGGAAACAGGTTCGTATAAGAACAGATTACATACAATATATATTTATATATCTACCAGCTTAACCTGCCTTGGCGGAAGGAAGATAAATACCAAACTATGGAAGGCGGTATGTGAACAACTCCCGGTAGTGGTCAGGTTCTTAAACACTGCCAGGCCTAAACCTCCGATGACATTTCCACCCCGCCAAGGCGCTGGCACAATCAAAGGTTTTTGCGCGAATCACAAAGACATTCGAATAACTCTGAAACATAGAAACACTCGGCAGAACCTTTGACTCGAAATACGGGCAAGCGAGTAAAGGAACACGTTGCAGTACTGACAAATTCGCAACTTTGACCTTAAGTATTTTATACATGGACAACTGTATTAATAGAGTGCAGGCTTTGAAAACGCCAACATAAAATCATTTGATTACAAGAAACACAGAACACTAGTAAAACTTCTGAGAAAACTTTCAAATAAAGGCTACCATTTAACTAGACCAACTGAAATCTTCCACACCATCTTAAAGTTCGACTATAAAAGTCTCACTATAATAATAAAATTTAAATGCCTCTGAGTGCGTCAGTCAACAAAACACAATTACGACCACTTACTTCATATCACGTACACAATACGAAGGAGCGGGTTCCACAGCTTCACTTCAAATTTTGTTCCCAGCGAAGTCACAGAACTCGTACCTCCAAGTTGCCCATGTCGCCAAAACGCCCGACCAATTTCACATCACAACATATAACGGTCATCACGCTCGTTCGGCAGCCGTTGACACTCGTCTCCCAGCTAATCTCACGAGATCTCGAAGGTTACCCGTCGAAGGCTCATACCAAATCGCTTCGCCCGCCAACACGAAAGATAAGACACGCGAAAAGCAATGATACCTTAGCTCAACCACAATCGATCTCAACGATACGTGAACAAAATAACACTGGCGCCAGCTCGCCAAGGCTCAGTTTCTTTTATAGGCCTATTTAATTCAGTATTTGGCTCTACGCATCCCGAAATTGAGAAAGTCAGTATTTGATTGCCACTTTTATTATGAGAAATAGTACGAACATAAAAAGGAAATCAGTTATTTCAGAAACCGTCTATTTTGAGCGGATTTAAAAGTCAGGTTAAACTGGCGTGGAAAAAGAAACAATATAACCGAAGGCCGTTTGCTTCATCGATAATCAAGCACGTCGTAGCCCCATCACATCTGCATTTGCCATCCGAGAACAAGTAATTGACTCCCTGCAATATTCTGTCGTCCCTCACCATTGGTTGGAGACTCGCAGTAGCCAGACTAGTGGGGTTAACGTCCCGTCGACATCTGGGTCATTAAAGTATCGCACTGGGGAATTACTGTCACAAGTGTAGGCTGCCGTTCACCCTCTCTCTCTCTCTCTCTCTCTCTCTCCCCTCTCTCTCTCTCCCTCCCTCTATTCGTTTAGTCGGTTCCGACTCTCCTTGACCCCATGAACCAAAGCACGCCAATTTCTTCTGTTCTGCACTTTCACCCGTATGCTTTCCAGCATGGAACATATTCCTTCAGTGATGCCATCGATCCATCTCATCCTCTGACGTCCTCTTCTTCTAGTACGTTTTATCTTCCGTAGCGTTAGTGTTTTTTTTCCAGAGAAACATGCTTCTCACGAAGTGTCCAAAGTAGGACACCTTTTGTTTTGTATCAGACATTCGGGGGAGCATTTTCGTTTTATCTTCTCTGATATTGATCTGTTCGTTCTCTTTGTTGCCCATGGGACTAAAGAAGTTTCCTCCAACACCACAATTCAAAAGAGTGTATTCTTCACCGTTCCCCCTGTCTAATGGTCCAAGTCTCACATTCGTACATGACTACCGAAAAGACCATAGTCCTTACAATACGCATATTTGTTGCTAAAGTTGTACTTCTACTCCTCGAAACCTTGTGAAGTTTTGAGATTGCCTTTCGGCCAAGCAGCAGTCGTCTCCTGATTTTGTGGCTGCAGTCACCATCTACAGAAATCTGTGAACCGAGACAATTGATCGTAGACACTACCTGCATTGTTTCTCCTCCTATATGCGACGAAATAGGCGTAGTTGCCATAATTTTCGTTGTCTTAACGTTCAGCCTAAGGCCAGCTTTTTCACTTTCTTCTTTCACCTTCAGCAAGAGACTCTTTAACTCTTCTTCACTTTCTGCCAGCAGTATAGTATCAACTTCGTATCTAAGGTTGTTTGCATTTATTCCAGCTGCTTTAATTCCAGTTTCTTCTTCATGTAGCCTGACATTTCTCATATCGTGCTCTGCAGACATATTGAATAAGTAAGGTGGTAATACGCAGCCTTCCCGTACCCCTGTCAGAATCTTGAACCATTTAGTTATACCATACACAGTTCTCATCGTAGCTTCTCGGTCAGAGTATAAACATCGTACGAGATGGATCAGGTGATCTGGTACTCCCATATTTTTCAGTACTTCCCATAATGTACTGTGATCGACACAGTCAAAGAGTTTTGGCATCATCAATGAAGCAAAGATACACGTTTTCCTGAAATTCGTCATGTGTTCCTCTTCGTGCACCTGCTTCCTGGTGCAGTTTTCCAACACGACAATGCTGACGCACATGTGACACGTATCTCTATGGACTGTGTGCCTCCTGCTGAGACACTCCCGTGGTCAGCAGGATTCCCAGATCTGTTCCACACAGTATGTTTCAAGGGACTAGCTCGGAAGGCAGCTCTGTCCAATTGACACTACCCCGTATCTCGGGAACCAGTTACAACAAGGCCAACTCGCCCCAGGAGACGAACAACGGCCTTACGACACCCATCTGAACCTCAAAATGGCTCAAATGGCTCTGAGCACTATGGGACTTAACATCTGAGGTCATCAGTCCCCTAGAACTTAGAACTACTTAAACCTAACTAACCTAAGGACATCACACACATCCATGCCCGAGGCAGGATTCGAACCTGCGACCTTAGCAGTCGCGCGGTTCCGGACTGCAGCGCCTAAACCGCGTGGCCACCGCGGTCGGCCCATCTGAACCGAATGACCGCGTACATCCAGAACAGAGAGGGTGCAACGTCATTCTGATGAGTGTGTTCATACTGCCTTTTTTTGCACATTTCGGTGGATTTTGTAATCACTGCAAGTTCTGTAATCATTGGCTTGAGATCATATTCCCTCTCACCCCGTGAAGTTTCATTTACTGTCTTCTCGTTTGGGGTCCTTATCCAGGGTGGTTTTTTCCGTTTTGTGCAAACTCAAGGGACTGATCATTGAGAGAATACGGAACAAAAAAGGTCTAATTAACTCTTGTCCATAAATGCATGGTTTCCATGCTAGAGACCATTTATTCTGTCATACATTGTTACAGAGATTGCCACCTAACACACGCTGTACCATGCAGCCACAGTTACAGTGTGTGTTGAAAATGGTTTCGATGTGCCTCAGGGGTCCGCAGCTCGTGGTCGTGCGGTAGCGTTCTCGCTTCCCGCGCCCGGTTTCGATTCCCGGCGGGGTCAGGGATTTCCTCTGCCTCGTGGTGGCTGGGTGTTGTGTGATGTCCTTAGGTTAGTTAGGTTTAAGTAGTTCTAAGTTCTAGGGGACTGATGACCATAGATGTTAAGTCCCACAGTGCTCAGAGCCATTTGAACCATTTTTTTGATGTGCCTCAACGCATGCGTGTACGCGCCGTAGCATGTTTCGTCTCACACGTCCACATCGGCCAGGCTACAACTGAACTCTGTCAAGGGCAGCATGAATACACTGCTCCAGTGTCTCCACATCTGAAATGGGCTCTGCATACATGATACTTTTGAGGTGGTGCCACGACCAGAAACACGGTCGCCTATTATCCCGGCCCTCACATTCCGGCTACACCGATGCTGATGATTCACTGGGGGGTTCCACGTAATATTCCACAGATGACTGTTATGAAAGTTGAAGACGCCACTCCGTGTAAAGTTCGCCTCATCTACAAATAGGGTGGATGACACAAATCTCGGAATCCTAGTGAAGAAACCAGCGAGAAAACCGCTCCCGATATGGCAAGTTATAGGGGTAGTAACAGTTGTGACGGAGAGTGTTCTACACGGTCGTCGGGCTTTTTCTGTACTGCTGGCCAACTACCAGGCACTGACACGGCGGTCACCTTCCACAGTGTAAATCACATTTTCCTTCAAGTCTGCTGTCCGAACATTTCGGTTACATCCTTCATGATTTCCTGCTCCCTGAAACGACGCTACCTCAGACAAAAGGCGAAAGGCTGTTGGACACACTCAATGCTGTCGTTATTGTCGGCGGGGACAGGTCGCCTGATGTAACCTTGCTGCCGGCCACCCGTTGCCATTCGACTTTCCGTAAGTAAACACCATATCGGCAAGCTCTCGATTTGGATAGGGAACCATTGTGTACCACGCTGTATCACATCCACTACAAGGTGAGTCAGCAGGAGTAGTGAATCGGACACAGCATTACCAATTGCTACGGCAGGAGAGGGTGCTAGGGCACGACGTATGAGGTACAGTGCCACCCTCTAGGAGGGGAAACCATGCATGCTGTAACTGTGACTGCATGGTACCGCACGTATTAGACCGCAGTCTTTGTAACAAAGTATGACTGAATAAACGGTCCCTAGCATGGAAACCATGCTTTCCCGGACATAAGTTCGTTAGACCTTGTTTGTTCCGTATCTTCTCATCGAACGATCCCTGGAGTTTGTACACGGTGGAAAAAAATCACCCTGTATTTGTCAAGCAGTTATACGAGGTGTCCCAGTATGAGTCGCGAGACCCATTTTTTTCTGGTAGTCCGGCAGATACAGGGTGTTTCAAAAGTGACCGGTATATTTGAAACGGCAATAAAAACTAAACGAGCAGCGATAGAAATACACCGTTTGTTCCAATATGCTTGGGACAACAGTACATTTTCAGGCAGACAAACTTTCGAAATTACAGTAGTTACAATTTTCAACAACAGATGGCGCTGCGGTCTGGGAAACTCTGTAGTACGATATTTTCCACATATCCAGCATGCGTAGCAATAATATGGCGTAGTCTCTGAATGAAATTACCCGAAACCTTTGACAACGTGTCTGGCGGAATGGCTTTACATGCAGATGAAATGTACTGCTTCAGCTGTTCAATTGTTTCTGGATTCTGGCGGTACACCTGGTCTTTCAAGTGTCCCCACAGAAAGAAGTCACAGGGGTTCATGTCTGGCGAATAGGGAGGCCAATCCACGCCGCCTCCTGTATGTTTCGGATAGCCCAAAGCAATCACACGATCATCGAAATATTCATTCAGGAAATTAAAGACATCGGCCGTGCGATGTGGCCGGGCACCATATTGCATAAACCACGAGGTGTTCGCAGTGTCGTCTAAGGCAGTTTGTACCGCCACAAATTCACGAAGAATGTCCAGATAGCGTGATGCAGTAATCGTTTCGGATCTGAAAAATGGGCCAATGATTCCTTTGGAAGAAATGGCGGCCCAAACCAGTACTTTTTGAGGATGCAGGGACGATGGGACTGCAACATGGGGCTTTTCGGTTCCCCATATGCGCCAGTTCTGTTTATTGACGAAGCCGTCCAGGTAAAAATAAGCTTCGTCAGTAAACCAAATGCTGCCCACATGCATATCGCCGTCATCAATCCTGTGCACTATATCGTTAGCGAATGTCTCTCGTGCAGCAATGGTAGCGGCGCTGAGGGGTTGCCGCATTTGAATTTTGTATGGATAGAGGTGTAAACTCTGGCGCATGAGACGATACGTGGACGTTGGCGTCATTTGGACCGCAGCTGCAACACGGCGAACGGAAACCCGAGGCCGCTGTCGGATCACCTGCTGCACTAGCTGCGCGTTGCCCTCTGTGGTTGCCGTACGCGGTCGCCCTACCTTTCCAGCAAGTTCATCCGTCACGTTCCCAGTCCGTTGAAATTTTTCAAACAGATCCTTTATTGTATCGCTTTCCGGTCGTTTGGTTACATTAAACCTCCGTTGAAAACTTCGTCTTGTTGCAACAACACTGTGTTCTAGGCGGTGGAATTCCAACACCAGAAAAATCCTCTGTTCTAAGGAACAAACCATGTTGTCTACAGCACACTTGCAAGTTGTGAACAGCACACGCTTACAGCAGAAAGACGACGTACAGAATGGCGCACCCACAGACTGCGTTGTCTTCTATATCTTTCACATCACTTGCAGCGCCATCTGTTGTTGAAAATTGTAGCTACTGTAATTTCGAAAGTTTGTCCGCCTGAAAATGTACTGTTGTCCCAAGCATATTGCAACAAACGGTGTATTTCTATCGCTGCTCGTTTAGTTTTTATTGCCGTTTCAAATATACCGGTCATTTTTGAAACACCCTGTATTTGCAATGTAGTTTTTGCAGTGCGTCAGCTGGAGTTAGCCTAACCAAATACTGCTTATGATGTGCGTACTTGGCCAGCGCTGACTGCTATCGCCGTGTAGAACTGCTGCTCTTCCTGTCTTACTTCCCCTGCCGACACATATCGATAAAGCGAATATCGCATCGGACAAGAGGTCGACAGCCACCGTGCACCGCCAGCAGGCGGCACCGCAGCTCCGCCAGCGGCCACACCGTACCTTCTGGCTGGCCAGGGGCTGGGACGGGAGCCTTGTAGACGACGATGTTTGGTTTGTGGGGCATTCAACTGCGAGGTCATCAGCGTCCGTACAAAGTCCCAATCTTTACAGAGTACAATCTAGCCACCTTCACGAATGATGATGAAATGACAACACAAACACACAGTCCCGGGCACATAAATTCCCCAACCCGGCCATGAATCGAACCCTAAACCCCGTGATCCAGAGGCAGCAACGCTAGCCACCAGACCACAAGCACGGAACGAGCCTTGTGGAGACCTGTGTAAACGACGAATTCGATCATGAGAGTTATACTTGAGAAACTAGAATGTGTATATATTCTCTGGCGCACTACAATCAGTTACTTCAGGTTGGAGGTTTGAGAAGCTTTTTCATTTTCCCCATTCAATTGCATTGAAAATGAACGGAGTGCGCCTGTAGTCACAGAAACTAATCAATTCTGCGACGAACCTACATTTTCTTCATTTTTATGAATGGTGTATAAGTTCGTTCATTCGTTCGTTTTTCCAGTTGGCTCTGAACGTCTTCTGCCATAATCTGTGTCGGACACATGACACCCGTGTTTGATAGAGTCAGTTGGCGAAACTATTTTACCTGAAGTGGACTTAAATGTCAGCTGCAACTAGGAAGCCTTCTTTTATGAAATCACCACCATCGAAAGGGCGGATCGAATTTGCTAAAAGTAGTGCCGTTTTACAGCTCACCGGAACGGCTCAGTTACTTGATTTTTCTTCCTTTGTTTTACCTTACACGTCTAGTTCGTAAGACCAAATTGAGGAACAAATCTCCAAGATCCTGGAACGCATCTGTACATGAAATTACAACATAAAAGTAATAATAGATAAAATAAAAAGTTCATGTAAACACTATCAACAATATAAAAAAGGGATCAGCTTAATTTTTCTAGGACCTGCTCGACACAATAGAATGAGTGATCCATGAGAAAACTCTTTAGTTTCGATTTTAAAGCTCTTGGATTACTGCTAAGGTTCTTGAATTCTTGTTGTAGCTTTTTGAAAATGGATGCAGCAGTATTCTGTAAGCCTTTCTGCACAAGAGTCACGGAAATGAGATCCAAATGTATATTGGATTTCTGCCTAGTATTAACTGAATGAAAGCTGCTAACTCTTAGGAATAAGTTGATACTGTTAACAAGGAACGAGAGGAAAGAATTGAGAGGCCAATGTCAGAATACCCACACTAATGAACAGGGGTCGACAAGAGGTTCGCGAACTTACACCACTTGTTGCCCGAACCGCCCGTTTCTGAGCCAAAAATATCCTTTGAGAATGGGACGAGTTGCCCCAAAACATAATACCATACGTCATAAGCGAATGAAAATAAGCATAGATCACTTTTCGTGTCGAAATATCACTTACTTCAGATAACATTCGAATAGTAAAAATGGCAGCATTAAGTATATGAACAAGATCCTGAATGTGGGATTTCCACGGCAGTTTACTGTCTAAATGAACACCTAGTATTTTTAACTGTTCAGTTTCACTAATCGTACGCCCAATCTGTGAAATTAAAACGTCTGGTTTTGTTGAATTGTGTGCTAGAAAATGTAAAATCTAAGTCTTACTGTGATTTAGCGTTAGTTTATTTTCTGCAGGCCATGAACTTATGTCTTGAACTACGCTATTTGAAACGGTGCCAACGTTGCACACATCATTCTTTGCTACCAAGCTAGTGTCATCAGCAAACAAAGATGTTTTAGAATCACCTGTAATACTTGAAGGCATATCATTTATATAAATAAGGAACATGCGTACTTCTTCAGAGTTTCCTTTAAAACCTCTTCTACACGTTCAGGTCCTTCGCATTTTCATTTGCGTAAATTGATGTGGTAAGACATGTGGGATTTTGTAAACTGGACTTCTTGAAAATATTTATACAATAGACTGAACATTTTACCAAAACATTTCTTTATAAAAATATAAGATTCCTCGCACAGCGTACGTACATGTGAAGACATTTCTGGTAAGACACAGTGCTGAATACCCACAGCTCCTATTAATGGCACTAGCGCCAAAACATTTTCTCCCCTGTATCACAACTCTCGGTTCTCCTGTGTTTTCACGATCACGTGGTGGGTCGGGCACATTTCTTTCACCCCCCTCCCCCAACCACCACCCTCGCGGTCACGGCAAAGTGCTCGCTCTCAGGCGAGTTGTTAAGCCCTCCACTACATTAATTTGGGACTGCTGTTTCGAATCGTCACTTAAAGTTGTTCTTTAAAATTCATTTTGTTTGTAACGAGAAAGAAACCGATGCTTTCCGTCGACATTGCATGTCACATGAAAAACGCGTTCAGTAACTGCGCCGGCTGACTCCTGCTGCCTATTGCAAAAACGAAATTACAAAAACCTGCAGGAACACCACGGAAAATCCACCTTGCGACTCTTAGGAGGGACTCCCTGTGAATATAAGATTCAAACATACTGTTCCCAATTACTTGGTTGCATTCCAGTCTCTGTCTTGCTGCACCCTCTACAGCTTCTTCTAGTTATACTGAAGTTACTCACAGGTATCTTGACAGGTGTCCTAACATGGTGTCCTTTCTTAGTGAGCAGTTAAACAGAGAACCGACTCGTGGCGATAACATATTAGACCTTCTGGTGACAAACAGACCCGAACTATTTGAAAAAGTTAACGCAGAACAGGGAATCAGCGATCATAAAGCGGTTACGGCATCGATGATTTCAGCCGTAAATAGGAATATTAAAAAGGGTAGGAAGATTTTTCTGTTTAGAAAAAGTGACAAAAAGCAGATTTCAGAGTACCTGTTGGCTCAACACAAAAGTTTTGTCTCAAGTACAGATACTGTTGAGGATCAGTGTACAAAGTTCAAAACCATCGTACAATATGCGTTAGATGAGTATGCAAGATCGTAAGAGATGGAAAAGAGCCACTGTGGTACAACAACCGAGTTAGGAAACTGCTGCGGGAGCAAAGGGAACTTCACAGCAAATATAAACATAGTCAAAGCCTTGCAGACAAACAAAAATTACTCGAAGCGAAATGTAGTGTGAGGAGGGCTATGCGAGAGGCGTTCAATGAATTCGAAAGTAAAGTTCTATGTACTGACTTGGCAGAAAATCCTAAGAAATTTTGGTCTTATGTCAAAGCGGTAGGTGGATCAAAACAAAATGTCCAGACACTCTGTGACCAAAATGGTACTGAAACAGAGGATGACAGACTTAAGGCCGAAATACTAAATGTCTTTTTCCAAAGTTGTTTCACAGAGGAACATTGCACTGTAGTTCCTTCTCTAGATTGTCGCACAGATGACAAAATGGTAGATATTGAAATAGACGACAGAGGGATAGAGAAACAATTAAAATCGCTCAAAAGAGGAAAGGCCTCTGGACCTGATGGGATACCAGTTCAGTTTTACACATAGTACGCGAAGGAACTTGCCCCCCTTCTTGCAGCGGTGTACCGTAGGTCTCTAGAAGAGCGTAGCGTTCCAAAGGATTGGAAAAGGGCACAGGTCATCCCCGTTTTCAAGAACGGACGTCGAACAGATGTGCAGAACTATAGACCTATATCTCTAACGTCGATCAGTTGTAGAATTTTGGAACACGTATTATGTTCGAGTATAATGACTTTTCTGGAGACTAGAAATCTACTCCTTAGGAATCAGCATGGGTTTCGAAAAAGACGGTCATGTGAAACCCAGCTCGCGCTATTCGTCCACGAGACTCAGAGGGCCATAGACACGGGTTCACAGGTAGATGCCGTGTTTCTTGACTTCCGCAAGGCGTTCGATACAGTTCCCCACAGTCGTTTAATGAACAAAGTAAGAGCATATGGACTATCAGACCAATTGTGTGATTGGATTGAGGAGTTCCTAGATAACAGGACGCAGCATGTCATTCTCAATGGAGAGAAGTCTTCCGAAGTAAGAGTGATTTCAGGTGTGCCGCAGGGGAGTGTCATAGAACCGTTGCTATTCACAATATACATAAATGACCTGGTGGATGACATCGGAAGTTTACTGAGGATTTTTGCAGATGATGCTGTGGTGTATCGAGAGGTTGTAACAATGGAAAATTGTACTAAAATGCAGGAGGATCTGCAGCGAATTGGAATGGCAATTGAATCTCAATGTAGACAAGTGTAATGTGCTGCGAATACACAGAAATATAGATCCTTTATCATTTAGCTACAAAATAGCAGGTCAGCAACTGGAAGCAGTTAATACCTTAAATTATCTGGGAGTACGCATTAGGAGTGATTTAAAATGGAATGATCATATAATGTTGATCGTCGGTAAAGCGGATGCCAGACTGAGATTCATTGGAAGAATCCTAAGGAAATGCAATCCGAAAACAAAGGAAGTAGGGTACAGTACGCTTGTTCGCCCACTGCTTGAATACTGCTCAGCAGTGTGGGATCCGTGCCAGATAGGTTTGATACAAGACATAGAGAAGATCCAACGGAGAGCAGCGCGCTTCGTTACAGGATCATTTAGTAATCGCGAAAGCGTTACGGAGATGATAGATAAACTCCAGTGGAAGACTCTGCAGGAGAGACGCTCAGTAGCTCGGTACGGGCTTGTGTCAAAGTTTCGAGAACATACCTTCACCGAAGAGTCAAGCAGTATATTGCTCCCTCCTACGTATATCTCGCGAAGAGACCATGAGGATAAAATCAGAGAGATTAGAGCCCACACAGAGGCATACCGACAATCCTTCTTTCCACGAACAATACGAGACTGGAATAGAAGGGAGAACCGATAGAGGTACTGAAGGTACCCTCCGCCACACACCGTCAGGTGGCTTGCGGAGTATGGATGTGGATGTAGATGTAGATGTAGATGTAGATGTCATTGCTATACATACGCCTATTCTGCGGAGAAACTCCTCATTCCAATTGCAACTTGTTTTCATCATTCTTCTATAGTACATCTGAAACGCTTCAACTCTCTTCTTTTCCACTTTTCCCACGGTGCATGATTCACTTCCGTATAGTTATGTGCTCGGAAGGTGCCTTCTCTGAAATTTCTTCACCAAACTTAGGCCTATCTTCGATGCTAGCCTAGACTCCTTTTAGCCAAGAGCGCACTCTTTGAATGTGCTTACCTGATTTTATTTGTCCCTTGACTCGTCCGCCATATGTTACTTTTCTTCCAAGGTAGCAGAATTCCTTGACAATACGCAAGAAACTTCCGGAATTCTGGAAAAACAATTCATGGCTTTTGCATCACTACAATGCACCTGCTCATTCATCGTTGCTTGTGAGTGACTTTTTGGCCAGAAACAACACCACAATCATGCCTCAGCCAGCATATTCTCCGGATTTGGCCCCCTGCGACTTTTTGCTGTTCCCAAAACTGAAGACACCTATGAAAGGACGACGATTTTCAACGACTGAGGAAATAAAAGATGCATCGATCGAAGTACTCAAGGTTGTACCAAATGTGCTTATGAGTAGTGCTTCGATGATTGGAAGAAGTGTTGGCGCAAGTGTATAGTATCTCAGAGGGATTACTTTGAAGAGTACATCATGAATATTGATAAATAAATAAATATTTTTTCATAATAATATAAAGTCACCTTACTTCTTGAACACACCTCTTACTTTTGTAATCACCAGTTTTGATGTTACTTTTGTTCTAATTTTACATCTGCTGCACCTCAATTGTTCCGTCTTTCTTCAGTTTATTCTTAATCCACATTTTGTAATCATTAGACACATCATTCCATTCAGTAGATCTAGTAATTCTTCTCTTTCTCCGAGGACAGCAATATCACCAGTGAATCTTATCATTGGGTCAGACGTTAGAAATACGAGTTGCTCAGTACAGAAGTTAAGTCACGCGAGTATGACACACGTGTCGGTTGCGTGGGCAGTGCGGACACAGATTCCCACAGTGCCAAAGTGTGTGTCCCTCTGGCTGGTCTGTGGTACTGCAGTGGACGTGGGTGCGCGGCTGAACTGCCTCGCGCAGTCGATCCGCCGCGCCCGTGCCGCCGTATACCCGTATATCTGCGAGGCCGTATCTCCCAACGTTACTGCCCCAATAGGTCGAGTTAAAAATTCCATTAGGGGAGTCCCCGGCCGGAGGGAGATGCGGCGCTCGAGTGTGGGGGCGGAGGGGCGGGGGCGGGGAGAGTCTGGGGCTGGAGCCTTGTCTGGAAACACGCGGTCAGCGCCATTTCCGGCCCTCGTGTTGCGGTCACTGCGCACGCGGCTGGTCCACAACCGCTAGTGCACGTAGAAAATCGCGCGTGTCCGAAACAATTTGTCGCTTATGAAACCAATCTAAGGGCGTCGCAGCTACCGACAACAACATCTAAGTCTAGTGATTAAATCATTTCTGCAGCAAACTCTGAATGAATGTTCTCTTATAGCTAATAATCTTTTCGATGTTGTTATTGTATTTCTTAAAACAAGTCACACCTGGCATCAGAAATGAGTAACAGAAAAGAGTTAACGTACACATATGTCAGTAGTTCAGGGTACAAATGTACTAAATGGTGGCACATCACTCCACAACAAGAATCTAGTGGCCACAGTAGAAGAACTATGTACATGTACTAACAAAACCACAATAAAACACTAGCGCCTTCCCTGAATTGAGACTACCAGTTGCTTCCAGGGCCCACTCCCAAAACCATATAATTATCCTCTATACCAAGGCTTCCCAACCTTTTCAGCTGGCGGACCCCTTCTTCAGTCGAAAATCCATGGAGGACCCCTAGTCAGTCAAGTGCACAATAACTTTAAATTTCAGAGCGAAACCCGTAGGAACTGAAAGCTTCGTAATACAAGTGCCATGTTTCCAATGACCGCTCCCCCCCCCCCCCTCCCGAAGTATCAATAGTCTTTGGTTTAGAGATGAATGAAAACAACTTCAAATTAACGATCCAATTTGAATTCCCCACGGAATGGACAGAAGGAGGATATAAGATGAACATCAACAAAAGCAAAACGAGGATAATGGAATGTAGTCAAATTAAGTCTGGTGATGCTGAGGGAATTAGATTCGGAAATGAGTTACTTAAGGTAGTAAAGGAGTTTTGCTATTTAGGGACTAAAATAACCGATGATGGTCGAAGTAGAGAGGATATAAAATGTAGACTGGCAATGGCAAGGAAAGCGTTTCTCAAGAAGAGGAATTTGTTAACATCGAGTATAGATTTAAGTGTCAGGAAGTCGTTTCTGAAAGTATTTGTATGGAGTGTAGCCATGTATGGAAGTGAAACATGGACGATAACTAGTTTGGACAAGAAGAGAATAGAAGCCTTCGAAATGTGGTGCTACAGAAGAATGCTGAAGATAAGGTGGGTAGATCACGTAACTAATGAGGAGGTATTGAATAGGATTGGGGAGAAGAGAAGTTTGTGGCACAACTTGACTAAAAGAAGGGATCGGTTGGTAGGACATGTTTTGAGGCATCAAGGGATCACAAATTTAGCATTGGAGGGCAGTGTGGATGGTAAAAATCGTAGAGGGAGACTAAGAGATGAATACACTAAGTAGATTCAGAAGGATGTAGGTTGCAGTAGATACTGGGAGATGAAGAAGCTTGCACAGGATAGAGTAGCATGGAGAGCTGCATCAAACTCAGGACTGAAGACCACAACAACAACTGTATCCAGACACTTAATAGTGGATTTACTCCCTTTTTAACACACTATAGCCTGATTAAAATTATTTGGTAACCGACATTTCACACGTTGGAGCTGCCTTCCTCCAAGAGCAATCAATGTCACGTCCAAACTGTTCACTCTTGACAAGCTGCCTCTTATGGTCTGTTCACTTCCACTGTTTGGCTACTGTTGTGTAAGGAGCATCCATACTTCGTAACAGTCGTGTGTGTGTGTGTGTGTGTGTGTGTGTGTGGTTTTTCGTGAGATCCGAAGAAAAATGTTCAGATGTATGTAACGTCTATGCGACTTAACTGCTGAGGTCATCAGTCCCTAGTCTTACACACTATTAACCTAAGTTTAACTTCCGCTAAGGACAACACACACACACACACTCACACACATGCCCGAGGGAGGGCTCCAACCTCCAGTGGGAGCGGCCGTGCAATCCACGACGACGTGGCGCCTCAGACTGCGCTGCCGTTCCGTGCGGCTGTGAAGAAAAGAGGCAGACCCATGATTCGGGATACAAACACATCACGAAAGAAAAGAGGCCAAGGAATTGTCTTTAAAGGACTACTGTGAGATCTGCTGTGCACTGTGTGGGAATACATTCATCCAGTTTACATGGGTTTCCAAAACTGGATTTCGTAAGCCGATGTCCCAGTTCCGCTTTTGGTTGGTCAGGTGAACACTTCATAATCGATTCTGGAAATCTGCTTTTATAAAGTCGTTTTCCAGTTCCACAGTCGATTTTCGTGCCCATGTAAACATCTCGGAAAGTCTAGTTATTTTTAACTCTTTGCTTATCTACTAAACGTCAGCTTTCAGTCGATAGCCGGCAGCTAGCAGGCGGCGTTGCAACAGTGTACTGTCATCACTTAAAACTTCCGGGCTGATAGGCCGTGGTCGAAGTATAAAACACTCTCCTGACGTTTTGTCTCCGACTGCGGGAGACATCCTCGGAGGTAAAGCGGCGAACTGCGAAGAGAACTCGACGAAGCGCTGATTATATAGGCAGTACAGAGGGCGCCACAGTCGATCACGTGGCGTCGGCTATGAGACTGTCTCTGGTAATGCCAACATTCTCGATTGAAAGTAATCGATCGTCACGCTTGCGGTGCAACGCTGACATCCAAATTTTATCCAGTTTAACACCTTCGTCTTTCCTGTTAAAATTATTACGATGTTTATCAATCTCGATAGCCTCTCTATACAAGCGTGCATAATAATGCGAGGTTTTTGATATGACGCTCGTCTCGCTGAATTTTATTTCATGATCACCTTCCTGGTAAACATGTTCCGCTACGGCCGATTTATCCGTGTGACCCAGGCGGCAATTCCTCTTATGTTCAATAAGACGGGTGTTCACACTTCTCTTTGTGGTACCGATGTAAACCTGTCCACAGTTACAAGGAATTTTATATACCCCCGGTGTAGCCAAAGGGTCTCGTGCATCTTTTGCCGACCTTAAAAATTCTTTTATTTTTCTGGTGGGTCTGAAAATAGTTTCCACCCCATACTTGCCTAAAACTTTCCCAATGCGGTCTGTGACCTTACTTATGAACGGAAGAAAAACTTTGCCCTTGGACGACTGTTGTTCGTCGTTACTCCTGATTTTCTGGCTAGAGCGAAGTGCTCGATCTATATCCTTGCTAGAATAGCCATTCTTCACGAACGTTGACCGTAGGTGTTCAATCTCATCTTTTAAATAAACAGGTTCACAAAGTTTGTACGCCCTGTCTACCAAAGTTTTCATTACACCTCTTTTTTGTCTAGGGTGGTGGTTAGATTCTTTGTGTAGATAACGATCAGTATGTGTGGGCTTTCTATGCACCTTATGGCCCAACGTTCCGTCCCGTCGTTTAATCACAGACACATCCAGGAAGTTCAATTGCCCATTCCTTTCCGTCTCCATAGTGAATTGGATTTTCGGATTAACGCTGTTTAAATGTGTCAGGAAGGCATCCAACTCCCCTGCTCCGTGTGTCCATACTACGAACGTGTCATCGTCGTAGCGATACCATCTGGCTGGTCTCTTACTGGCAGTCTGCAACGCCCGTTGTTCAAAAGTCTCCATAAATAAGTTAGCCACAGCAGGACTGAGATTAAAAGATGAGATTGAACACCTACGGTCAACGTTCGTGAAGAATGGCTATTCTAGCAAGGATATAGATCGAGCACTTCGCTCTAGCCAGAAAATCAGGAGTAACGACGAACAACAGTCGTCCAAGGGCAAAGTTTTTCTTCCGTTCATAAGTAAGGTCACAGACCGCATTGGGAAAGTTTTAGGCAAGTATGGGGTGGAAACTATTTTCAGACCCACCAGAAAAATAAAAGAATTTTTAAGGTCGGCAAAAGATGCACGAGACCCTTTGGCTACACCGGGGGTATATAAAATTCCTTGTAACTGTGGACAGGTTTACATCGGTACCACAAAGAGAAGTGTGAACACCCGTCTTATTGAACATAAGAGGAATTGCCGCCTGGGTCACACGGATAAATCGGCCGTAGCGGAACATGTTTACCAGGAAGGTGATCATGAAATAAAATTCAGCGAGACGAGCGTCATATCAAAAACCTCGCATTATTATGCACGCTTGTATAGAGAGGCTATCGAGATTGATAAACATCGTAATAATTTTAACAGGAAAGACGAAGGTGTTAAACTGGATAAAATTTGGATGTCAGCGTTGCACCGCAAGCGTGACGATCGATTACTTTCAATCGAGAATGTTGGCATTACCAGAGACAATCTCATAGCCGACGCCACGTGATCGACTGTGGCGCCCTCTGTACTGCCTATATAATCAGCGCTTCGTCGAGTTCTCTTCGCAGTTCGCCGCTTTACCTCCGAGGATGTCTCCCGCAGTCGGAGACAAAACGTCAGGAGAGTGTTTTATACTTCGACCACGGCCTATCAGCCCGGAAGTTTTAAGTGAAGACAATACCGGCCGTGAAAGCTTACATTGTATGAGTGTACTGTCAGTTGGTAGCTGGCAACTGACAGGCGGCGTGGCAACAGTTTAGCCACAGCTGACAACTTCTACTACTACTTGGACACTATATCGTGGCAGTCAGCCTCGACAGTAAACCAATTAGGAAAACAAACAGACAGACTCTCTTATTTCTATATAAAAAGACAATGCATTTCACAGAACGTAAGACTTTTTTTGTCAAAGGAAATAATTCTGGCAGAGTTGGTTTACCTTTTCAAAGGTGGCACATGAAAAATCCTCATTTGTTTACGCTCGCAGCCAGTTGCCACAATATAGTGTCAGAGTAATAGCAAGTAATTGTAATTGAAGAATAGGCAGATACATTATAAAGAAATTAGCTTTAGAGCTCATTTTAATTTTCGTAACAAAAATATCAATGCCAACAGAATTCAATTAATAATTATTTTGTAAATCATAAAAGACAGACAGAAAATTCCTACAGAGTTATAGTTCAGGTACGTTCACTGAGCATCTACGAAGAAAAATGCTTTCTTCTTCATATAGATGAGTCTGTAGGAATAATAATGGAATCCTAATGTGATGGTTGAGGGTGCTTCTGCTGACACAATTTTGAAACGTTGGGTTTAATTATTGACAACTGGAGTTGGATGTCTGGTTCCGCATCTAGACAGCTTCGGTACTTAGTTTTGTGCGCGGCATAGATCGAAAATCCAAGTTCACACATGTATGTTGTGGCAAACGGAAGAAGTACAAGTTTTTCCTTTTCAACATGGGGGTAGTAGTTCTTGTTATGCAAACGGATCCAAAAGTGTAGGGTCTGTGGCAATTTCTATCAACAACTCATATTCATTTGATGGTAGAATGGATACAGTGAATGGGTTGACCACCCATTCGCATTTCTGCAGCTGTCATCTTAAGCTGCTGGGAAATAATGCTGCAACAATGACATCAAGCTTCGGAGATGTCCCAGGATTTGATGAAACAAATTCTTTCCAAGCGCCAATGCTTTGTTTTTCAGTAACTTCTTGAGAAGAGGAAAACACTCGACCTCCCACTCCTCGACACTCTGTGCCCAAAAACTGATTTTCCTCTTGAATGCTCGGACTTTGTCGATAGCAGTGACTTTCGTTTCACTTTGCCCTTGGAGTGAAATATTCATTTCGTTCATTTTGGAGAAAATATTTGACAAATAGGCAAGTATGCACTGTCAATTTTCGTCATTAATACGGTCTGCTAATTTGGTGTTATGCTCCAAAAGGAAAACTAAGACTTCCAGTCCTAATTCATACAACCGAGAGTGTACATTCCCACGTGAGAGCCACGTCATCTCTGTGTGGAGAAGCAGCGAACGATGAAGGCTTCCCATATCTTCACACAGTATTGTGAAAAGTCTTGACTTCAACGGTCTTGATTTTATGTAGTTAATGATTTGAATGGATTCGTCTAAAACTCTCCTGAACGAAACAGGCATTTGTTTCGTAGCTAAAGCGTATCTGTGGAGAGCACAATGACTACTGCTGCAATACTTGGTGTTTTCTTTTATTTTCGTTATTGCCCTGACTGCAGGACCCGTCATAGCTTTTCTTTTGCACCATCTGTGCACACATCTATGCAATTAGACCATGAAACTTCGTTAGCCCTTAAAATCATCCCATAGACAGAATATTTCAGCACCTGTTGTATTGGCTGGTAGTGGTCTGCACAATAACAGGTCCTCCTCAAAACATCCAGAACATTCATAACGGACAAAAGCCAATAAAATCGCTAATCCTGCAACATCGGTGGATTCATCTGTCTGCAGAGAAAATGAATTGCGTTGGGTGCGAGAAACAAGAGTGTCTTCCACATCGTTTGACATGTCAACAATGCGTATCTTGACAGTGTTTTTTGGTAATAGCACCGAAGATACAAGCTTTACTGCCTTTTCGTCTAGCATGCAAGAAACGATATCATTAACACACGACTTTATGAGATTTTCTACAATGGTATGAGCTTTGCCTCTTTTTACCACTCGATAACTAAACAAGGAAGAAGCTTTTAATGAATTTTCATTAATTGTTATTGCATGAGTTTTCATCTGTCTCGTGGGCCCCTACCATCACGGTACAGCGCGTCCCCAGGTTGTGGATAGGGGATACGGCCTTCAGATATGAAGGGTAGCTGCGAATACAAAAGATGAGCAGTCGCGGACAGCCGATGGGGAGCAGGCGATGGCGTTATGAACCATCCCTGTTTCTTCTTCTCTTACTATCAAATCCATTCATCAAGGATCAGCAATATTAATGGGCATGGGTCCCTTTGAAGTAAAATATTCCGGAGGTAAACTAGGTTCCCATTCGGATCTCCGGGCGGAAGCTACTTCGAAGAGATTCAGGCCGAAAGGAACTTTCAGGTTGGGAACATGGAACGTTAAAAGTTTGAACAGGCCAGGAACGTTCCAGACATTATTAGACGAATTAGATAGATACGATGTAGACATTACAGCTATTCAAGAAACCCGGTGGCAGGGGGAGGGTAGCATAAAGAGGGGTAACTATACATTTTTCTATGGAGGTGCGGAAGCTCACAGTTTCGGAACAGGTTTCGCAGTACAGAGAAAAGTGCTTCACGCAATCAGAGACATAAGATTCATTAGTGACCGACTATCAGTTATGGTGTTGTCCGGCAGGTGGAATAGAATAGTAGTAATTAATGTACACGCACCAACTGAGGAGACTGAAGAGGTTGTTAAAGATGGTTCTTATGAAGAACTAGATCAACTGTGGGATGAGTTCTCCTCTCACGATACAAAATTAATCATAGGTGATTTTAATGCAAAGATAGGGAAGGAGGAAGCATTCCGGCATACAATTGGGAAAGAAAGTTTGCATAACATTTCCAATTATAATGGCACAAGGGTGGTTAATTTTGCTGTTTCAAAAGACATGATTGTTGAGAGCACATATTTCAAAAGGAAGGACATTCATAAAGCAACTTGGGTCTCTCCAGATGGACACACCCGAAACCAAATAGATCATGTTCTTGTAGATCGGAGATGGCACACTAGTATAGAAAATGTTAGGACTTTCAGGGGAGCAGACTGCAATTCTGATCATTTTCTTGAAGTTGCCAAAGTTCACCAACGGCTATCTACAGCAACATCAAGGTGTCACACTGCAGAACTTGTTAGGTTCGACACTGACAAGTTGAATGATGAAAACTTTAGAAGAAGGTACATGATAGACATTTCAAATAGGTTTGATGCTCTCAGGACACACGAAGATCAAGACAAGGATGTAAATAAACAGTGGATCACTGTGAGGAATAATATCAAAGAGGCAGCGAAGGTCACAATAGGTACAATTTAGAAGAACAGGAGGAAACCGTGGTTTGATGAAGAATGCAAGAAATTGGTAGGAAAGGAGAAAATCACGATTAGATTGGGATAGAGTGGGAGACAGAAAACGAGAGGAGTTCTTGAACATGAGAAGGGAAGTTGGTCGTAGGCTATGGGAAAAGGAGAGGGATTATTTGTGAAGTGTTGGCCGAAGAGCCAACACCTTGTAGCTAGAGGAGGCCGAAAGGCACGCGTTAAAGCTCACGCAGACTGGCATGAGGTCTGGAACAGTTAAGGGAAGTTATAGTAGCAAATAAAGTACGAAGCTCTTGGAATACTTAATCCACAATTGTAGAAAATAGCTCTTGTTACTGTACAGGCTTCATTAGATACATAGCAAAGGATAAATGGCGCCTTGCTAGGTCGTAGCAAATGACGTAGCTGAAGGCTATGCTAACTATCGTCTCGGCAAATGAGAGCGTATTTGTCAGTGAACCATTGCTCGCTAAGTCGGCTATACAACTGGGGCGAGTGCTAGTACGTCTCACTAGACCTGCCGTGTGGCGGTGCTCGGTCAGCAATCACCGACAGTGGCGACACGCGGGTCCGACGTATACTACCGGACCGCGGCCGATTTAAATGCTACCACCTAGCAAGTGTGGTGTCCGGCGGTGACACCACAATTTGAACAATCAAATTAAAAAAATGGAAACAAACAGTAAAACAAAAAACATTAGGGAACTTTACCTAGACATAAATGGGTATAGGAAGGGGTTCAAGGCTAGGACAAATGCACTTTGTGGGGATGCTGGGGGAATACTGACAGACCCCAGTGCTATATTAAATAAATGGAGGGCATATTTTGAGCATCTATTAAATGTACACCACGAAGCAGGAAATGAGCAGGCGTACGAAATACATACAGCAAAACCTCAGATACCTGAGCCAATGTTAAAGGAAGTAAGAGATGCAATCAACAAATTGAAAAACCATAAAGCACTAGGATCAGATTGCATAACTGCAGAGTTAGTTAAAAATGGGGGACAGAAATTGGTGGAAGTAGTTCATAAAGTGATAACTAGAGTATAGAACTCTGAGATGATACCTGAAGAGTGGCAGGAGTCGATTCTCATCCCAATTTTTAAGAAGGGCGACAATATTGATTGTAGTAATTATAGAGGGATATCGCTATTACCAGTATGTTCCAAAATTTTCTCGAATATTCTGCTAAGTAGGCTTACACCATATGCAGATGAAATTGTGGGGGATTACCAAGCTGGCTTTCGGAGGAACAGATCAACTATAGACCGAATATTCACCCTGCGTCAAATTTTGGGAAAGAAATTGGACTACAATAAACCAGTTCATAATCTTTTCATAGTTTTTACAAAAGCATATGATTCAATACTGCAATCAAAATTGTACAGAATTCTTTTGGAATTTGGAATACCAATGAAGTATGTTAGACTTATAGAAGCGAGTTTGGAAAACACAAAAGGTAGAGTACGCGTGGGGAAATTGGAGTCAGAAGAATTTGTAATAAAGAACGGCTTTAAGCAGGTAAATGCCCTGTCTCCACTAATTTTTAGTTTGGTCCTAGAATATATTCTACGAATGGCAGCAGATAATTCAGAGGATGTGAAGTGGAAATATTAAGATATTAGGGTACGCAAATGATCTAAACATCATTAGCGATAGGAAAGAATCTGTAACAGCAAATGCGAATGCGTTAATCAAGGCTAGTAAAGATGTAGGTCTAAGGATAAGTGAAGAGAAAACTACATACCTTGTTACTACTAGAATGCCAACACCAGTAGATCAGGAAATGTCAAGAGTTGGAGACATGCAGTTTGAAAAAGTGAACACATTTAAGTATCTAGGCGTGGACATCACTTCGAGAAATGAGATTGGATCCGAACTGAAGAAGAGATTACGAGCGGGATATGCGTGCTACTTCTCACTGAATAGATTACTTTCATTACGGATATTGTCTAAGAATTTAAAGATTAGAATATACAAAACTATTATTCTACCAGTTATGCTGTATGGGTGTGAGACTTTGTCTCTCATTGTGCAAAATGAAAAGCCGTTTCGAGTATTTAAAAACAAAATTTTGAGGAAAATTATCGGAGCAAAAAGGGATGACATTAGCGGACAGGGGAGACCGAGGCGTAGATGGGAGGACAATGTGAAGGCTGATTTTAGGAGCCTAGGTACTGGAGGTGAATGGAAGGAAATAGCCCAAGACAGGGACAGAAAAAATGGCTCTGAGCACTATGGGACTTAACTTCTATGGCCATGGTCCCTCCGCCGTCCGCGCCCGGCCTGGCCGTCTTCTGAAGTCGAGTTAATGATCTGAGGTGTGTCAGATCTGGTCTCTAATGTCCGACACCTTGTCTCACAGCTGTTCTCTCGGTCTCCACTTCTATTTCTTGCAGAATCCCGGAGTGTCCTGCATTGAGTTTTCACAAGCTCAAGCGCTGAATTCCAGGCAGTGCTGATTTGGTATCCCGAGTCACGGTTGATTAGATTGTCTGTGACCTTAATCTCAATGGCTTCTTTAAAGACACTGTCCCAAAATCTTGAGGTCTGTGTCACAATCGTGGTGTCATTGTAATCCATTGAATGACCAAGTTCCAGACAGTGCTCTGCTATGGCTGATTTAATTGCCTGCCTGAGTGTGGTATGTCTCTGGTGTTCTTTACACCTGATGTCCACAGTTATGGTGGTCCGGCCAATGTATGACATCCCACACTGGCGTGGTATGTTGTAAATACCTGGTTTGCGTAGCCCCAGGTCATCTTTTACATTCCCCAGCATAGCCCCAATTTTGGTGGGTGGTTAAAATATGCTCTTGATGTCATATTTATGGAGAATCCTGCTGATCTTGGCAGAGACAGATCCGGCGAATGGCAGGTATGCCATCTTCTTTGCCTCTTATGGTTCTTCTGGATCCTTTGGCCGGTTGGCAGGTTGAAGTGCCTTCTGGATATCTCTAGAGGAGTACCCATTCCTGCTGAACACTGATTGTAAGTGTTCTATTTCTGTGGCCAGACTATCAGGATCTGACAGAGTTTGTGCTCTGTGGACCAGTGTTTTGAGCACTCCATTCTTCTGTGCCAGATGGTAGCAACTGCTGGCTTGTAGGTATAAGTCAGTGTGCGTAGGTTTGCGGTACACACTGTGTCCAAATGTGCCATCTGCCTTTCTATTCACCAGAACATCCAAGAACCATTGTGAACTGAATGTTCGGATGGCAAGAGTTAAGATGTAGCAGTAACTCATCTAACTTCTCTCTACTATGGGGCCAGATGACAAAGGTATCATCCACATACCTAAAAAAGCACTTGGGTCGATATTTGGCTGAAGAGAGTGCCTCCTCTTCAAACCTTTCCATACATAGGTTGGCCACCACTGGCGATAGAGGGCTGCCCATCGCCACCCCTTCTGTTTGTTCGTAAAATTGACCCCCATATAGGAAGTATGTTGAGGTCAGTACATGTCTGGATAGGTCAAGGAGAGCTCCATCGAACTTCTCTCCAATAAGCTCAAGTGACTCCTTCAGTGGTACCCATGTGAAGAGAGACACCACATCGAAATTAACCATGATTTCTGTGTCTGTGATGTGTTGCTGGCCCAGTCGTTGCAGGAAATCCTCTGAGTTCCAGATGTGATGTGCACATTTACCCACATGTGGTGTCAACATCATCTTCAGGTATTTCGCAGTAGGGTACGTTGCTGCGCCAATATTGCTGACAATAGGTCGCAGTGGAACCCCATCCTTGTGAACCTTGGGGAGTCCATAAAGTCTAGGTGGTGCTGGCGCTTTGGGACGCAGCTTCTTGATGACTTGTTCAGGCAGGCCCATCTCCTTCAGGGCCCTGGTCTTTTTGTCCACTTTCTCTGTAGGGTCGCTTGCTATTGACCTGTATGTAGCCGAAATTAAGCGGATTCCTTTCAGTACTTGCCGAAATGACTCCACACTATTCATTACTTAAAGTCAGTTGCCACTTTCGCACCATTCAGATGTCTTGCCTATATCACTTTGCAAAATTTTTCGATTATCTGATGACTTTACAACTGCAAACAATGTGAGTGAACTGCTCAGACTGTCTTCTAAATCCTTCATGTGTATCAGGAGCAGTAGAGGGCCAATAACACTTTCTTGGATAACGCCAAATATCACTTCTGTTTGACTCAATTACTTTCCTTCAGTTTCTGCGAACTGCGACGTTTCTAACTCGAAAGCACAGCTCCGGTCGCACAACTGAGATTTCAGTCTGTAGGAACGCAATTTGATTAGGAGTCGCTTATGAGGAACATTGACGAAAGCCTCCAGGAACTCTAGAAATATAGAATCAATTTGAGATACCCTGTCGATAGCACTGACTACTTCAAGTGAGTAAGCAGCTAATTGTGTGTCACAAGAAGGATGTTTTTTTGAATCAGTGCTAACTATTTGTTAATAAATACGTTCTGTCGAAGTACTTCATAAAGTTGGAACACAGCATATGTTCCAAATCCGTACTGCTAACTGACATTAGTGATATGGCTCTTGAATTCAAAGCATTATTCATGTTTCTTTTCTTGATTATTGGTGTGACCTGCGCAAGTTTCCATTCTTTAGGCACGGACCTATGGAGCTATTGCATCAGTGCAGTGTAAAGGGAACATAATTGGTATACAGTCTAGACCGGAGTATCACTGCCTGTACTCGAAGTCAGTTCGTGATGGGATGTCTTCTTTCACATTTTCATCAAAGCGGGTTCTCAGGCCTTACTAAGGATGTAACCGCAATCTCCACTGACCAGCGGTTCCCGTACTCGAATCTCGATAGATTCTTTAAAACAGTTCCAGTATCTGGACGTTTGTGTCAGAGCCTTGGACTGGTGGTAATTCACTCTTTGTAATTCCGAGAGGCAATGTTCAGCAACCGCCGACTTGTCAGGCTGCTGTAATCTCGGTGCGCCGTTGATGTTCTTGGTAACGTTCTTCGATAGTACGCACCGTTTGACCTGTGTAAGTCACGCCACATTCGCAGGGGATCTGGATCTCCATAGTCTTACATCTCCTTCACATTATCAAGCATTGCCTGTGTCTCAATTGGTGGGCGGAAGACAGTCTTCACTTGATGTTTTTGAAGAATTCGACAAATCATTCCCGATAAGGAGCCAAGAGCGGAATAAATGCTAAGCCCCAATCCTGCTGCTCTTCTGTTTCCTCAGGTTGTACAATTGGTGCTGGAAATAGAGCTCTCTGAATTTGCTTCTCTGTGTAGCCGTTTTTCACGGAAACCGACCTTTGATGTTCAAGTTCTTGGTTAAGGCTCTCATTGTCAAACAGGGTATGGGCCCTGTGAACTAATGTTTTCGGTGTGCGTCTTCTTACGGTCTACGCTGTGGCCCAGTGAGTCGTCTGTTCTTCTTTTAACCAGAGCGTCCAGAAAGGGAAGCACTCCATCCGCTTCGACTTCCGTGTTAAACTTGAGGTTCTGGTGTATGGAATTGAGATGTATGAGGAAACCATTCAGCTTATCGCTACCATGTGGCCATATGACAAAGGTGTCGTCAACATAGCGGAAGAAACAGATAGGTATCCACCATGCTGAATCCAGGGCTTCCTCCTCGAAATGTTCCATGAACAAGTTTGCGACGACTGATGGAAGTGGACTCCCCATGTTTACTCCTTCCGTCTGCTCGTAGTACCCACCGTCGAAGACAAAGTATGTCGACGTCAGGACGTGTCTAAAAAGGTTGGTTGACTCTGTGTCAAATTTCTGAGCAATAAGTTCCAAGGATTCCTGCAAAGGCACCCTCGTGAAGAGAGAGACAATTTCGAAACTCGTAAGGATCTCCAAATTACGAAGTCTGAAGTTGTTAAGACGTCTGACAAAATGCGAATATGATGTGGATATTTTCTGACGTACGGCTAAGCATATCCCTCAGGTATTTTGCAAGTGAGTACGTCAGACCACCAATGTTGAATGCAATCGGACGTAAGGGCACTCCCTCTTTGTGTACCATCGATCGGGAGTCCGTAAAGTCTCGATGGAACACACGACCTCTGTCGTAGCTTCTTTGCAACCATCGTCTGGTTAGCCGGATTCCCTGAGAAGAGCCATGGTTTTCCTCTTCACTCTCTTGGTAGGATCACCGTTGATCTTCCGATATGCGATCTCTTTACCGAGCCCCGCATTTTCTCAATGAAATCATGAAGAGATAAGATCACAGTTGGTTGCCTTTGTCAGCTGGTAAGATCATGAAATCTGGATCTTCTCGTCGCCCCGTATGGGGCAAATTCGGAGAGATGTACGTCTCTCACCGACTGTGCAACCGGAGGAAACAGAAGAGCACCTCAGCAGGATGGGGACATAGTATCTAGTACGTTCTATGGCGCTTTATTGGGAAAGATAGGTCGAATTCTTCTAAAAGAGGCTGATTAAAAGGAGAAATGAGACATCCACGCACTGACTTCGAGAACAGGCAGAGATACTAAGAACCGCCGCCGACACGCGTCCCTGGGCGCGGACCGCGAATATAACGGATGCTGGATGCGTCAGAGCAACTCTTCGGGGGGGGGGGGGGGGGAGAAAGAAGATAAACGCCCCGCGCGGGCGCCTCGGCGGTCAGTTGGTCCAGCATACCTGACGACGGCAACGTAGTCGCTTGCCGAAGTATTTTGCCCGCTGGACACTAACAGCAGGCTGTTCGCTCGTGAACTCTTTCTTCATGACGTACGCCGGGAGTAACTGAAGAATCACAACTGAACGATTGTCTTTGTTCGATTGCTCCCATAGACTGGTTTCACTCGAAACAATGAATGAGTAATGCAGTTGACTGAATTGATTGTTTTCATTAGGTTGCTCCCACTGACTAGGTTCACTCAAAAGTATGAATGAATAATTCAACCGATACGTCTAACTTAATAAGCCACAGCTGCAAAATACAACACGAATTCTTTACAGACGAATGGAAAAACTAGTAGCATCCAACCTCGGGGAAGATCAGTTTGGATTCCGTAGAAATACTGGAACACGTGAGGCAATACTGACTTTACGACTTATCCTAGAAGAAAGATTAAGGAAAGGCAAACCTACGTTTCTAGCATTTGTAGACTTAGAGAAAGCTTTTGACAATGTTGACTGGAATACTCTCTCTCAAATTCTAAAGGTGGCAGGGGTAAAATACAGGGAGCGAAAGGCTATTTACAATTTGTACAGAAACCAGATGGCAGTTATAAGAGTCGAGGGACGTGAAAGGGAAGCAGTGGTTGGGAAGGGAGTAAGACAGGGTTGTAGCCTCTCCCCGATGCTATTCAATCTGTATATTGAGCAAGCAGTAAAGGAAACAAAAGAAAAATTCGGAGTAGGTATTAAAATCCATCGAGAAGAAATAAAAATGTTGAGGTTCGCCGATGACATTGTAATTCTGTCAGAGACAGCAAAGGACTTGGAAGAGCAGTTGAACGGAATGGATAGTGTCTTGAAGGGAGGATATAAGATGAACATCAACAAAAGCAAAACGAGGATAATGGAATGTAGTCGAATTAAGTCGGGTGATGTTGAGGGTATTAGATTAGGAAATGAGACACTTAAAGTAGTAAAGGAGTTTTGCTATTTGGGGAGCAAAATAACTGATGATGGTCGAAGTAGAGAGGATATAAAATGTAGACTGGCAATGGCAAGGAAAGCGTTTCTGAAGAAGAGAAATTTGTTAACATCGAGTATAGATTTAAGTGTCAGGAAGTCATTTCTGAAAGTATTTGTATGGAGTGTAGCCATGTATGGAAGTGAAACATGGACGGTAAATAGTTTGGACAAGAAGAGAATAGAAGCTTTCGAAATGTGGTGCTACAGAAGAATGCTGAAGATTAGATGGGTAGATCACATAACTAATGAGGAAGTATTGAATAGGATTGGGGAGAAGAGAAGTTTGTGGCACAACTTGACCAGAAGAAGGGATCGGTTCGTAGGACATGTTCTGAGGCATCAACGGATCACCAATTTAGTATTGGAGGGCAGCGTGGAGGGTAAAAATCGTAAGGGGAGACCAAGAGATGAATACACTAAGCAGATTCAGAAAGATGTAGGTTGCAGTAGGTACTGGGAGATGAAGAAGCTTGCACAGGATAGAGTAGCATGGAGAGCTGCATCAAACCAGTCTCAGGACTGAAGACCACAACAACAAACGTCTAACTGTAACGGAATGAGTCATTTGTTTTCCAACAAAAGTATGAATCGATTGTTTTCTTTCTGTTGTTCCCATCACTAGTTCACGCTGCACAGCTAATACTTCTCCCGACCTACAGCGGGCTATTTACTAGTTACTGAGAAATCTATGTTATGTAATGTAATTTATGTAAACGTGCCAATAGTGCTCATTTGCCGGACGGTGAGGTAGAGAGGGAGAATAAACTTCAAAGACGACCTCCCGTTGTCGTCGCAGAAATCAACAGCTGAGATAGGAGGAGGTGCTCACGTGCGTAGCTGTGAGCAGTGTTATTTCACTGGAGCCGTGTTTGAAATGCCAGGAAGGCAGTGTCTGAATAGCCCAGATACATTTTGTTACACATATGAGGATGACGTACAAAGAGGCGAAACGGTTTTCAAATAAGTTAAAGAACTTCCTTAGATGGAGTCTGTCTCTCTAGCAAATGCACAGTCATCCCAGATTTACTTGAATGAATACTGTGTTTTTGGGATCGCTGATTACGAAACCAATGTCGGAATTACAAAATTCCAAACGGCAGTTCGAATACGTCGTTTTAAAGATTTCTAATTTAGCGAATTCGGGTGACACTTCGGTTATAGGGAATTTTGAGGTCACCGATAACGAATTAGAACTCGGAATTGGCGTATCGAAATATTCCGTATTTACTCGTACATTTTCCAGTCGAATAAGGTGTTTACATTTTTCAGTCGAAATCGAGGTCACGTACACCGCTTGCGTCACTGTCGCATACAGAAACGTCGCTGTCGGGTTGCCCACTGGTAGATGGTCCTGAAGCGGATCTGTTACGTCAAGTGGTATCTTTTTACCTTCTTCAGTTGCCGCCTACTGGAAGTTCAAGATAAGTGGATCTGAAGATGCCAGAAGCCGACTGAATACGTCACACATCGTCTTCTCTCAAGAATATTCGCGGGTACGACTTTCTCGACAATGCTCGATATCCACGTCAGACCAATTGGCAACCGAGCAGCTTCGAATATGGCATATATGTGCGTCAAAATCACAAGAACCCATCTCGGCATATAGCACCGTTAGTATAAATCTACATAACACCGACTCACATTGAAGCAGTACGTTTTATATTTCACGACATTAATGGCACACCCGCATGACATTGTTTGCTAGATTACTTCGTTCTTCGCCATCAGCTCCTCATCAGTCTCCAGAATTTGTGCAGTTAAGGGCAGACTGTCGAAATAGCGCCTAGCAATATTACCATCACTTGCTGTGCTCGATTTCTGTTTCGGAACGGCAAGCAGCAAACCGACACTGCGTTTGAAATCGCTTTGAATTACCAGTTTGCGAACGGCGGTATGTAGTTTCTGCTCCACACACCGAGCACGCCAAGTTTTGTCTTCGTCGCCGTTCTTTTAAGCTAACCTCTTAAACCACTGCATAAACTACATCCTAGTATGGAATCGAGATATTGCGACGGTGAGGTTCTCGATCCACAAGTAGGTCAACGTAATTAAACTATTTCCATGTTCACTTACAGATATAATAACGTTGAGCCGATAATTTCCACATTGCTGTGCATTTTCGGTATATTGATAACTTTCACTATTCGGACCGTCTGACAGCTAATGAGTGAAACACAATTTTCGTGCCATACGCGTTTCGCCTTTATTCTCTGCAAGGCATCTTCAGTGGCAGGTTGCCTGGACGATTTTCTGTATATTATGTTTCTGTTCCATCTATGGTGCCGTGCCTCTTCTTATAATTGCCCTTGGGGTTTTTTCACATTTCGCTGCACTAGGAACCGAACACTTGTTTCGATGCAGTGTTTTGGTTTGCGTTGCCGACTGTCGGCACTCGACTGACGAAACATGTAGTGAATCATTCCATTTAAAAGCTACTCACAAGTTTCATCAAATATGATGTATCACTAACAAATAACACGAAAACATCAAACAACGTACCATGCAGTTGTGATGTTTACGTTGTGTCTACAAACTACACTCCTGGAAATTGAAATAAGAACACCGTGAATTCATTGTCCCAGGAAGGGGAAACTTTATTGACACATTCCTGGGGTCAGATACATCACATGATCACACTGACAGAACCACAGGCACATAGACACAGGCAACAGAGCATGCACAATGTCGGCACTAGTACAGTGTATATCCACCTTTCGCAGCAATGCAGGCTGCTATTCTCCCATGGAGACGATCGTAGAGATGCTGGATGTAGTCCTGTGGAACGGCTTGCCATGCCATTTCCACCTGGCGCCTCAGTTGGACCAGCGTTCGTGCTGGACGTGCAGACCGCGTGAGACGACGCTTCATCCAGTCCCAAACATGCTCAATGGGGGACAGATCCGGAGATCTTGCTGGCCAGGGTAGTTGACTTACACCTTCTAGAGCACGTTGGGTGGCACGGGATACATGCGGACGTGCATTGTCCTGTTGGAACAGCAAGTTCCCTTGCCGGTCTAGGAATGGTAGAACGATGGGTTCGATGACGGTTTGGATGTACCGTGCACTATTCAGTGTCCCCTCGACGATTACCAGTGGTGTACGGCCAGTGTAGGAGATCGCTCCCCACACCATGATGCCGGGTGTTGGCCCTGTGTGCCTCGGTCGTATGCAGTCCTGATTGTGGCACTCACCTGCACGGCGCCAAACACGCATACGACCATCATTGGCACCAAGGCAGAAGCGACTCTCACCGCTGAAGACGACACGTCTCCATTCGTCCCTCCATTCACGCCTGTCGCGACACCACTGGAGGCGGGCTGCACGATGTTGGGGCGTGAGCGGAAGACGGCCTAACGGTGTGCGGGACCGTAGCCCAGCTTCATGGAGACGGTTGCGAATGGTCCTCGCCGATACCCCAGGAGGAACAGTGTCCCTAATTTGCTGGGAAGTGGCGGTGCGGTCCCCTACGGCACTGCGTAGGATCCTACAGTCTTGGTGTGCATCCGTGCGTCGCTGCGGTCCGGTCCCAGGTCGACGGGCACGTGCACCTTCCGCCGACCACTGGCTACAACATCGATGTACTGTGGAGACCTCACGCCCCACGTGTTGAGCAATTCGGCGGTACGTCCACCCGGCCTCCCGCATGCCCACTATACGCCCTCGCTCAAAGTCCGTCAACTGCACATACGGTTCACGTCCACGCTGTCGCGGCATGCTACCAGTGTTAAAGACTGCGATGGAGCTCCGTATGCCACGGCAAACTGGCTGACACTGACGGCGGCGGTGCACAAATGCTGCGCAGCTAGCGCCATTCGACGGCCAACACCGCGGTTCCTGGTGTGTCCGCTGTGCCGTGCGTGTGATCATTGCTTGTACAGCCCTCTCGCAGTGTCCGGAGCAAGTATGGTGGGTCTGACACACCGGTGTCAATGTGTTCTTTTTTCCATTTGCAGGAGTGTATTTCACTCAAATGGAAGATATTAAAGAAAAGGATCTGTTGCCAGCACACACCGCCACCGTTCTTGGCAGTTAGTAGAACACTAAAATGGCGGAAGCACAAGTATTTCAGCTAGTTTCTGCACCGGCGGCGCTGTCCTGGAAGCAAATATCCACCTATGTGGAATTAGGCCACCATTGGAAAATGGCCTCCTTACTCTAGATCTTTGGCAACCGTCGATCTGCGTAGTTCCGCAGCCTAGCTGCGTCTGCTGCATTTTTATAGTAAAGCGAGGCCATCATGCCCGAATTACTTTACGTGCTTTCGGAGTGTATTTTACATAGAATTAAGTTGGACAGCCATACGTCAGAAATTTGACTCCCGAAACACATCACTTTGGAGACATTCCTGATAATAATGCTAGTATGCTAAAAATATTTATTCCGATTACCATAACAGCAGCTACCTTTGGTCCTCAAGACGGACAATATCAACCTCAACAGAGAGGATGTGTGGGTAGGATCATTTTAATGCAAGACGGCGGACCTCTGCACATTGCACAGACAGTGAAGCGCCAGCTGCACACACATTTCTGAAATGCTGGAATTGTCAGCCATCGCTCCTCTACAACCTGACCGCACAGGTCACCTGATCTTAATCTGCTTGACTTCGGGCTGAGTGGTTATCTGAAAGATGATCGGTGCTCCTTTTACGGTCATTGTTGCACTGAACGCAAGCATTGGGCAGTGCATTCTGAAAATGAGCCCAGAGACTCTCCGATCTGTTGCGGAAAATGCTGACTCTGGATTTCAACTCGTGGCAGAAAGCGGTGGACAGCATATCGAACATGTCCTGCGCCAGTATCACGTCAATCAGAAACCGATGTCATTTTGCTTTTTATGCGGTTTCTGGCCCCATTACAGTAAAAAATCTGTGTCAGTTCACTTTTTATGCGGCTGCTGGCTCCAGGACCATTAAAAAACGACGTGTTTTTGCTTTTTGTGCGGTTTTAGGGCTCAGGACAACTAGAAACATTTTGGCCGTCCGATGTGGTAACACTTTCCCGTGGTGGATGGGCTTACCTAACCAAAGTGCCACAACTCTTGACTGGCAAACATTTGCACTCATGCACATTGAACAGTACGGGTGGTGTAATGTGCAACTCAGACAATAGCTGTCGTATTGGCCGAGCGGTTCTAGGCGTTTCAGTCCGGAACCGCGCTGCTGCTACGATCGCAGGTTCGAATCCTGCATGGGGCATGGATGTGTGTGCTGTCTTTATGTTAGTTAGGTTTAATTAGTTCTAAGTCTAGGGGACTAATGACCTCAGATGTTAAGTCCCATAGCGCTTAGAGCCATTCTGAACCGTCGTATTGCGATTCTTCTGTCGTTTGTTGCCGACCCCATTTACGTTAAGACACTTACAGTGCCGTCTACTGGTAAAATTTTCGTTGAACGTGCGTGAAGTTTCCCGCTGCGTCAGTAATATTCTGTTCAAATCCGATGTCATACTGAGCACTGGTTCTCTTTCTACTGCGTTTTGAAACTGGAACCAGAATTACGGGCACTCTGTATTACTGTCTGTCGGCTGCCAAGAAGGGCATGTTACGTGTAGTGAAATTGTATGTGAAATTAAGCCCACGCTTGCGCAGCCCTCGCTCCTCCCAAAACCTACACAACACCTGTACACAAGAGTAGGTGTGATTCTAACACAGCAGCATCAACGAGAGGGCTGTGCCAGGAATAACCGTGCGCTGTACGCCGAGGAAGCTACGGCGCTGTATGCTCTGCTGGTGGGCGTGCAGCGAATCAACGGCAATTCAATAAAAGCTGCAAGCAGCGGGCGGCGGCCTCTGCTGCGAGACGTGGGCTTCTCTCGACTGTTCCTCGAAGTGCCCCAGAGGGAGGAGCCCACGGATGTGGAACGCTATTTCCGTTCTCCAGTTTGCCCCCTAGATACCGTTCTCCAACCGGTGAAACGAACGCTGCTTAATTTTCCAGCGATTAAAATATATTTCAACGAACTACACAATTAAATGAAATGGTTTCGCAGGCTAGATTAAAGCTGTAACGGATACAGAGCACATGATGTGCCTTGTGGAGACCATTCCAAATTAAATTACTCTCATTTTATAGCAGCGAAAATAGGGAAATGGACTTCATATTTTTGTTAAATTCGTATTATTCGCACGTTTCACAACTTCTCGGTATCATCATTCGTGCTCCCTGTGGTATATTCTGAACCTAGTCTGTGAGTTACTGCTATGATAGTCTGCGCGGTATGCACTACCAGTATTAGCGACTGTTTAATCTGCTTCATTCGCGTAAGGAAAAATAAAACCACGGACTAGAGAACCCCATAAGCAGTCTATGGCAACCTCCGATGGTTGTTGTTGTTGTTGTTGTTGTTGTTGCGAGACATGAGGTTTGAGATGTTGTGTTTTCACACCGCCATATCTCATCACATAAAACACTGATCTGAGTGATGGAAAAGGCCAAGAGCCATTTATTTGCCAATGCATAATATTTAACTACGCGTTGTAATGATGTATTTTCGCGATTTACAATGAGAAATGAATCCAGCGCCACTGACGCGCCTACGAGACTATAGACTAATTCAGCGCACATATAGAAACATCAATATTAAAGACAGACTCTGAAGACATTTGAATATTACAAAAAACAAGCGCGCAATCCATCGTCCGCTGCCGGACGATATCACTCTCTTTTTATCTCCTGTATAATACGGACTCACCATTACATAGGCGTCATTATAAGATTTGTAATTTGTTTAAATCTATTGATAAATACTGTTATTTTCTTGCCTGCGAGACTAATATTTGTGAAAAACGCAGACTGGTTACTGAATGGACATTCCTATGTGATTTCTAAACTTTACAAACCACCAAGCTCTGTCATTGTTATTGACGTAAGTGTTAACATGTTATATGTACGTCCAAGTTCGTAATTATAGTGTCAAATACTCTAAAATTGTGTTTGTTTAATCATTTACTTTCTGTGTGCCAAGTATTTTTTTTACAGAGCCAACCGTGTTATTGTGCGGACAGAACAGTCGACGCCGATGTTAAGATACTACTTATAAACCTCCGCCCCCCCCCCCTCCCCCCCGTTGTAATATTCTTCAAACTCAGTTTTAAAATGGCCCTTAGGGTACATTTTCAGTGCGAGTGACGTCCGGGAATTTCTTACAAGGGAACCTCCCCATCGCACCCCCATCAGATTTAGTTATAAGTTGGCCCAGTGGATTGGCCTTGAAAAACGGAACACAGATCAATCGAGAAAACAGGAAGAAGTTGTGTGGAACTATGAAAAAAATAAGCAAAATATACAAACTGAGTAGTCCATGCGCAACATAGGCAAGATCAAGGACAGTGTGAGTTAAGGAGCGCCGTGGTCCCGTGCTTAGCGTGAGCGGCTGCGGAACAAGACCTCATTGGTTCAAGTCCTCTCTCAAGTGAAAAGTTTAATTTTTTTTATTTTCAGACAATTATTATCTATCCGTCCGTTATGTTTTCATCACTTTTTTGAGAGTTATTATCACATCCACAAGAAAACCTAAATCGGGAAAGGTAGAAGAATCTTTTTACCTATTCGCCAAGTGTACAAGTTAGGTGGCTCAACAACATATTCCTGTCATGTGACGCACATGCCGTCACCAGTGTCGTATAGAATATATCAGACGTGTTTTCCTGTGGAGGAATCGGTTGACCTGTGACCTTGCGATCAAATGTTTTCAGTTCCCATTGGAGAGGCATGTCCTTTCGTCTACTAATCGCACGGTTTTGCGGTGCGGTCGCAAAACACAGACACTAAACTTATTACAGTGAATGGAGACGTCAAAGAACGAACGGACAGATCATAACTTTGCGAAAATAAAGAAAGTAAACTTTTCACTCGAGGGAGGACTTGAACCAAGGACCTCTCGTTCCGCAGCCGCTCACGTTAACCACGGGACTAAAGCGATCCTTAGTTCACACTGTCCTTGATGTTGCCTATCTTGCCCATGGACTACTCAGTTTGTATATTTTGCTTTCTTTTTCATAGTTCCACACAACTTCTTCTAGTTTTTTTCGATTGATCTGTTCAGTTTTTCAAGGCCTATCCACTGTGCCAACTTATAACTAAATCTGAGGGGGTGCGATGGGGAGGTTCCCTTGTTAGCAAACTTCTCTAATCGCACATCGCTCGCACAAAGCCTCACGGTTCCACAATGGTCCGCGGCGGCACTTTCTAAACGGGAAAGGGAGCCACGCAAATATATGTTGCTTCCCCTGCTCAGTCTGATGCTTAAAGGTTGTGTCTTGTGCAACGTTTATAAAAATCACGGTTGCTACATATTTAAGTGCTGTATAATGTATTAAAGCTCTTTGGAGGATATTATTAATTTTTCAGATAGAATTTTACGGTGAAGAAATTTCTTCACTTTTTTTAAAAAAAACTTACATAACGTCCACTACATTCTACCTTGGAAGGAAAATCTTCTACGTGGAACACACAACAATTGCAAATAAACTTAGTTTCTTTAATGTGTTAACAAATTTTGCAGTCTTGAAAAGGGAAATTTTTGATAATTTATTTTTACTTACTGATTATTCTTACAGGGTGTTTCAAAAATGACCGGTATATTTGAAACGGCAATAAAAACTAAACGAGCAGCGATAGAAATACACCGTTTGTTGCAATATGCTTGGGACAACAGTACATTTTCAGGCAGACAAACTTTCGAAATAACAGTAGTTACAATTTTCAACAACAGATGGCGCTGCGGTCTGGGAAACTCTATAGTACGATATTTTCCACATATCCACCATGCGTAGCAATAATATGGCGTAGTCTCTGAATGAAATTACCCGAAACCTTTGACAACGTGTCTGGCGGAATGGCTTCACATGCAGATGAGATGTACTGCTTCAGCTGTTCAATTGTTTCTGGATTCTGGCGGTACACCTGGTCTTTCAAGTGTCCCCACAGAAAGAAGTCACAGGGGTTCATGTCTGGCGAATAGGGAGGCCAATCCACGCCGCCTCCTGTATGTTTCGGATAGCCCAAAGCAATCACACGATCATCGAAATATTCATTCAGGAAATTAAAGACGTCGGCCGTGCGATGTGGCCGGGCACCATCTTGCATAAACCACGAGGTGTTCGCAGTATCGTCTAAGGCAGTTTGTAGCGCCACAAATTCACGAAGAATGTCCAGATAGCGTGATGCAGTAATCGTTTCGGATCTGAAAAATGGGCCAATGATTCCTTTGGAAGAAATGGCGGCCCAGACCAGTACTTTTTGAGGATGCAGGGACGATGGAACTGCAACAGGGGCTTTTCGGTTCCCCATATGCGCCCGTTGTGTTTATTGACGAAGCCGTCCAGGTAAAAACAAGCTTCGTCAGTAAATCTAATGCTGCCCACATGCATATCGCCGTCATCAATCCTGTGCACTATATCGTTAGCGAATGTCTCTCGTGCAGCAACGGTAGCGGCGCTGAGGGGTTGCCGCGTTTGAATTTTGTACGGATAGAGGTGTATACTCTGGCGCATGAGACGATATGTGGACGTTAGCGTCATTTGGACCGCAGCTGCAACACGGCGAACGGAAACCCGAGGCCGCTGTCGGATCACCTGCTGCACTAGCTGCGCGTTGCCCTCTGTGGTTGCCGTACGCGGTCGCCCTACCTTTCCAGCACGTTCATCCGTCACGTTCCCAGACTGTTCAAATTTTTCAAACAGATCCTTTATTGTATCGCTTTTCGGTCCTTTGGTTACATTAAACCTCCGCTGAAAACTTCGTCTTGTTGCAACAACACTGTGTTCTAGGCGGTGGAATTCCAACACCAGAAAAATCCTCTGTTCTAAGGAATAAACCATGTTGTCCACAGCACACTTGCACGTTGTGAACAGCACACGCTTACAGCAGAAAGACGACGTACAGAATGGCGCACCCACAGACTGCGTTGTCTTCTATATCTTTCACATCACTTGCAGCGCCATCTGTTGTTGAAAATTGTAACTACTGTAATTTCGAAAGTTTGTCCGCCTGAAAATGTACTGTTGTCCCAAGCATATTGCAACAAACGGTGTATTTCTATCGCGGCTCGTTTAGTTTTTATTGCCGTTTCAAATATACCGGTCATTTTTTAAACACCCTGTATGTAGTAGAGTAATAACGTAACACAAGTCAAACTGAAGTGACAAAAGTCGTGGGATGTCTCCTAACATCGCGTCGGACCGCCGTTTGCTTGACGCAGTGCAACGACTCGACGTGGTACGGACTCAGCAAGTCGTTGGGAAGTCGCCTGCAGGTGCGTCATGTTGGCACTACACCCGTCCATGACAGCAAAAGTGTTGCCAGCGCAGGATGTTGTGCAAGAAACTGCCCACTTGATTACGTCCCACAAATGTTAAATCGGGTTCATTTCGGAATAAATTATTCAGCCGAATTGTCCAGAATGTTCTTCAAGTCAGTCGCGATCAATTGTGGCCCAGTACGAGACATCGTTGTATAGGAACGTGTAGTCCACGAATGGTTGCAAATCGTCTCCAAGTAGCCGAACATAACGGTTTCCCGTAATGATCGGTTCGGTTGGACCAAAGGACAAAATCTAAACACACTCCACACCATTACGAAGTCACCACCATCTTTCACAGTGCCCTGTTGTCGACTTGGGCGCATAGTGCCGTGGGGTCCGCGCCACATTCGAACCCTACCATCAGCTCTTACCAACTGACATAGGGACTCATGTGACCAGGCCACTCGCCTAGGGTCCAGTCGATGTGATCGAGCCCACGAAACGCGCTGCAAGCGATGTCGTGCTGTTAGCAAAGACACTCACGCTGCCCATCTGCTGCCATACCCCATTAACGCCCAATTTTGGCGCATTGTCCTAACAGATACGTTCGTCGTATGTCCCACATTGATTTCTACTGTTAAATGTCTGTTAGCAGTGACTGCTGTACGCAAACGCCGCTGCTCTCGGTCGTTAAGTGAAGGTCGTCGGCCACTGCGTTGTCTGTTGGGAGACGTAATGCCTGAAATTTGGTATTATCGGCACACTCTTCACACTGTTGCTCTCGGAACAGTGAACTCCCTAACGATTTCAGAAATGGAATGTCCCATGCGTCTGTCTCGAACTAGCATTCCCCATTCAAAGTCTGAGCCATGCTGCGCCTCACATTGGTGCTGTTTGTAGGTTTCTGTCCTCTCTTGGAGGCCGGACCACATCGTTTAGTTGGCCTGGCTGCAGTTGTTTGTCTTCTTCTCGTGTTGACTGGCGCCACTTGGTTTCGCAACTGTTGCCTCTCCGTCTGTGGCAGCAGTGGCGGTTATCGATATGTAGTAAAAAAGAATGCTTCAAATGGCTCTAACAAGGGAACATCCCCATCGCACCCCCCTCAGATTTAGTTATAAGTTGGCACAATGGATAGGCCTTGAAAAACTGAACACAGATCAATCATGAAAACAGGAAGAAGTTGTGTGGAACTATGAAAAAATAAGCAAAATATACAAACTGGGTCGTCCATGCATAAGATAGGCAATATTAAGGGCAATGTCAGTCGATGAGCTCCGTGGTCCCGTGGTTAGCGTGAAGTGTGAACAGCTGCGGAACGAGAGGTCCTTGGTTCAAATCTGCCCTCCACTGAAAATTTTGCTTTCTTTATTTTCGCAAAGTTATGATCTGTCCGTTCGTTCATTGATGTCTCTGTTCACTGTAATAAGTTTAGTGTCTGTGTTTTGCGACCGCACCGCAAAACTGTGTGATTAGTTGACGAAAGGACGTGCCTCTCCAATGGGAACCGAAAACATTTGATCGCAAGGTCATAGGTCAACCGATTCCTCCACAGGAAAACACGTCTGATATTTTGTATACGACACTGGTGACAGCATGTGCGTCACATGATAGGAATATGTTGTCGACCCACCTAACTAGTGCACTTGGCGAATGGGTGAAAAGTTCTTCTACCTTGACCGATTTAGGTTTTCTTGTGGATGTTATAATCACTCCAAAAAAAGTGATGAAAACATCAGAGTTTTTCACATAAACTGAAAATAAAAAGTTAAAATTTTCGGTCGAGGGAAGATTTGAACGAAGGACCTCTCGTTTCGCAGCTGTTCACGCTAACCACGGGACCACGGAGCTCGGCGACTCACATTGCCCTTAATATTGCCTATCTTATGCATGGACGACCCAGTTTGTATATTTTGCTTATTTTTTCATAGTTCCACACAACTTCTTCCTGTTTTCTCGATCGATCTGTGTACAGTTTTTCAAGGCCCAACCACTGTGCCAACTTATAACTAAATCTGAGTGGGGTGCGATGGGGATGTTCCCTTGTAAGCAGTATGGGACTTAACATCTGAGGTCATCAGTCCCCTAGAGTTAGAACTACTTAAACCTAACTAACCTAAGGACATCACACACATCCATGCCCAAGGCAGGATTCGAACCTACGACCGTAGCACCCGCGTGGTTCCGGAATGAAGCGCCTAGAACAGCTCGGCCACTGCGGCCGGCCGATATGTAGTAACTGTGGCCGTATCTTTGGGACCACGTTGTGCTTGTTCCGGGTCTTGAGTGTGCAGTTCGGTTGGGGACTCAGGTGGAGCCAGGTGTGCACAGTGTGAGAACACGCTGGGACCGCTGGTAGCGCCCATGGACTGCCAGATTGAAGGCCTGTGGTCAAGAGGGTGCATGACCTCGTCGTAAACTGGATCCTGCAAGTTTTGAAGGATTCAAATAGAGATACTTCCACCATTGTGAGATCTTGCTGCTCATAGCGTTGCTGCTCATAGTGTTGCCAAGCGGAAGAGCAGCAAGTGGAGTGCTTGGGGAAGGCGGATCTGATCAGCTTTTCTGGGCTTCTAATTGCTATTTATTGCGTTCAGTTTGTTATCATTTGTGAGGTTCAACGAGCGTCATTTTTCCTGCCTCATGGTCGCTAACGCCCCAGTTACCTGCCCTGGGGGTTAGTGTATATAACAGCAGTGTACGTTTCCTCGCCTTGCCGCTGCTGTCCAGTGAGGTACGTTGTTTAGACAGCTTTCTTGATTGTAGGTTGGATGACGGTTGTTCTACTCTGTTAGTAGTGATTCGTTTCTCGTTCCACGCGCTCTAAGCACAGTATTCTGTGGGCGGAGTCCGGACTGCCGGTTCCGGCTTTGGCGTATTTTTGCATCTTTGCATTTGGTTTATTGGACGTCACGTAGCCTCTGCAAGATTATCTTTGGTCATTCGTTAGACTGCCACCAGTCTGAGTTACCATCTTGTGAAGTGAATGCAACTCTTGCAACTCTTGGCTGCCTACCTCATCGCTCGCGAAAGTGTATTTATTTTTTTCAGACCTACTCCTACTCAGAGGTCGATCCCTGGTGCACCATCTGTGACTGGCCCTTGTGTTCTATTATTGTATTTCCTGTTTTATTGTATATTTCTAAATTTTTTATATAATTGCCACTCTTGGCGTTACAGCACGTTTAAATGATTGTGCTACCAAGTTTACTTGTAGACTTAGAGAAAGCTTTTGGCAATATTGACTGGAATACTCTCTTTCAAATTCTAAAGGTGGCAGGGGTAAAATACAGGGAGCGAAAGGCTATTTACAATTTGTACAGAAACCAGATGGCAGTTATAAGAGTCGAGGGACATGAAAGGGAAGCAGTGGTTAAGAAGGGAGTAAGACAGGGTTGTAGCCTCTCCCCGATGTTATTCAATCTGTATATTGAGCAAGCAGTAAAGGAAACAAAAGAAAAATTCGGAGTAGGTATTAAAATCCATGGACAAGAAATAAAAACGTTGAGGTTCGCCGATGACATTGTAATTCTGTCAGAGACAGCAAAGGACTTGGAAGAGCAGTTGAACGGAATGGATGGTATCTTGAAGGGAGGATATAAGATGAACATCTACAAAAACAAAACGAGGATAATGGAATGTAGTCGAATTAAGTCGGGTGATGTTGAGGGTATTAGATTAGGAAATGAGACACTTAAAGTAGTAAAGCAGTTTTGCTATTTGGGGAGCAAAATAACTGATGATGGTCGAAGTAGAGCGGATATAAAATGTAGACTGGCAATGGCAAGGAAAGCGTTTCTGAAGAAGAGAAATTTGTTAACATCGAGTATAGATTTAAGTGTCAGGAAGTCATTTCTGAAAGTATTTGTATGGAGTATAGCCATGTATGGAAGTGAAACATGGACGGTAAATAGTTTGGACAAGAAGAGAATAGAAGCTTTTGAAATGTGGTGCTACAGAAGAATGCTGAAGATTAGATGGGTAGATCACATAACTAATGAGAAAGTATTGAATAGGATTGGGGAGAAGAGAAGTTTGTGGCACAACTTGACCAGAAGAAGGGATCGGTTGGTAGGACATGTTCTGAGGCATCAAGGGATCACCAATTTAGTATTGGAGGGCAGCGTGGAGGGTAAAAATCGTAGGGGGAGACCAAGAGATGAATACACTAAGCAGATTCAGAAGGATGTAGGTTGCAGTAGGTACTGGGAGATGAAGAAGCTTGCACAGGATAGAGTAGCATGGAGAGCTGCATCAAACCAGTCTCAGGACTGAAGACCATAACAACAACAACCAAGTTTACCACCATTTTGTTTCACCTGTTTGGTGATCAGTTGCTTGTCCTTTGAAATTAACCTTTGCTGTTGTATTTGCTGCTTTACTGTAAGTTTTTTTAAATTTTTTCATATTATTGCCATTCTTGGCGTTACAGCAGGTTTAAATGGTTGTGCTACCAAAAATGCCATCATTTTCCCGTTTGGTGATCAGTTGCCTGTCTTTTTAAATTAACCTTGCTATTGCATTGCTGTTTTACAGTAGTTTGTTAAATTTTTTTATAATTGCCGTTCTTGGCGTTAAAGGACTTCAGCCGTGACTGTGGTTACTTGCCTTAAAATTCTAATTGGGATCACATTGCCTTGTTTTTAAAACATTATTTGCCGTGTCTGTATTTTGTGTTCACTTGGTAAACTGTAACGCACTGAAAGCATTACTAATTAACAGTGGTTTATTCCAAATAACGTGTGATACCTTTATTGCTGAGTCTGGAATTACCGTTTTAAAATAAATGTGTGTAATTGCAAAAGGGAACCAACAGTAACCGATTACTCCCCTGTTCACAATCGTAACAGAATTCTCCCTTCCTTGACTAACAGGTTTCTCTGTTAATTCCCGTCTTGGGGCCATACTCACATCGGAAACCTTTTCACATGAATCACAGCTCCGCCAATGCACTGCGCTGTTATCACTTGTGTACTACAGCCATCTGTATACGTGCATATCGCTACCCCATAACTTTAGTAACCTCAGTACAACCCACAGAAACTCGTTTTGGAATCAAAAGCCGGCCGCGATGGCCAAGCGGTTCTAGGCGTGAAGTCCGGAACCGCGCGACTGCTACGGTCGCAGGTTCGAATCCTACCTCGGGCATGGATGTGTGTGATGTCCTTAGGTTAGTTACATTTAAGTAGCTCTAAGTTCTAGGGGACTCAGAAGTTAGGTCCCATAGTGCTCAGAGCCATTTTGTAATCAGAATCCCGTCGTCTGGAGGTCTAACAACGTGTGGTCACGACGTTGGGATCACAGATTTATTTCAAACTTTGTACACATTTAGCCGGCCATTAACACAAGATAATGTGCAAGTAGTAAGTGCACTACCATGACAATTCCGAGAAAATCGCAAGAATAGTTATGGAACTAATGTATCTGTACGTAGGTACCCGAAGTCATAGTTTATGATAGGCAATTGATTAGCTTGTTGTAGCTAGGAATCACAGTCGTAACAAACTTTTTGAAGGACATCATCTTTACGCCAGTGACTATTATAAGTTTTTATTACACACTACTGCAATTTCGGCCTTAGGCCATTATCAAGTGCTGATATTACGGCTTTCAGCCATGTCAACGTAATGTAAGCTGACACATTTGTATGTCGTTGTCAATCCTGTTAAATACATAAGACATAAAAATGTATCAGATTAATTACGTTGACTGCCTTAAAGACGTAGTATCAGCACTTGATAATGGTCTAAGGCCGAAATTGCAACAGTGTGCAATAAAAAATTATAACATTCACTGGCGTAAAGATGATGTCTTTCAGAAAGTGATTAGCGTTCAAGTATTTTTAAGACATACGTACACGAAGCGACAGTTCGATTCCTGCACACATTTAAATTTGGATCTATATTTTTTTCATCACTGGTCATATTATTTAATTTATGACATTTTAGAGGTGAATATTATTAAAAAAACCACCTGTATTTGCATGAAGTTTCAGTAAATTCATGTTATTTGGCTACTTACTAATTTTAATTAAATTTAATTTTTAGAATAAACATATTTGTAACTATCGACAAGTAAATGAAAATAAACGCATAGAGTTTTCGTGAATATGTATGGCTGTCGTGATTTGGGAAATCCCTTATACATTCAATCTCGTAAGGAACCCGGAACTACTTTGCACCTCGACGCTTCGAGCTAAAGACAAAGTGAAGGCCCCATTTACCAGTTAACCTGCGTAGCGGTGAAACGTTGCTAATGTAGCAAGGACGAATAGTCTAGATGCAGTTTTTTTGAATATCACGTAGTTTACACTTGTGCTACAAAAATGATGCTTTGTGCAGGAGTCGCAACGTCTCATCATACACGTTTGTCTTACGAAGCTCAAACACTTACCACCTGGCCAACATGAACTCTACCATCCGGGACCTACGCACAGAGACACCAGTTACATAATAGACGCATAAAATTCCTGAAGTGCACTCCCCTTTTCTACATTATGTGCGCGATACTACCTCCATCTACGTATCGCTGTGCCATTACTTCTGTCGACTCACTGTATGAAGTAGACTATTGATACGATTTTCTCTACTACAAAGATTTTAAATAAGTCTAGAGTATTTGTTTCTACGGTGATGAGCCAAAACGTTACGACCACTTGATTAACACTTTGTTTGTCTGTCTTTGGAACGGAATACATCACTGACTTTGCTTGTCAGGGGTCCGCCAGTTTTTTGGTAGGTTTGTAGAGAATGTGACATTACATCTCTACCCACAGGTCAATTAATTCGCGTAAATAACCGGCCGCTGATATGCCTATGCGGTGATGACGTCCGATAGCGACCCAGATGGGTTCCATGGGATTTACATCATGTGTATTTGGTCGCCGAGACATCAACGTGAGTTCACTATAATGCTCCGCAAACCAATTGTAAGTAGGCTGTTTATGTTTTCTTATTGGCAACGTTACATAGCGTTCTGAATGAAAATCACTGGCTGTGCTGTGTGCAGTCTGTGGCTAGTTTGCATTGTTGTCTGCCATTGTTGTGTTGGGCAGCGGCAGCTGGATGTGAACAGCGCGTAGCGTTGCGCAGTTGGAGGTGAGCCGCCAGCAGTGGTGGATGTGGGGAGAGAGATGGCGGAGTTTTGAAATTTGTTATACTGGATATTATGAACTGCTATGTATATTATGCTTTTTCAACACTATTAAGGTAAATACATTGTTTGTTCTCTATTAAAATCTTTCATCTGCTAACTATGCCTATCAGTAGTTAGTGCCTTCCGTAGTTTGAATCTTTTATTTAGCTGGCAGAAGTGGCGCTCGCTGTATTGCGGTAGTTCGAGTAACGGAGATTTTTGGTGAGGTAACTGATTTGTGAAAGGTATAGATTAATGTTAGTTAGGGCCATTCTTTTGCAGGGATTTTTCAAAGTCAGATTGCGTAGCGCTAAAATTATTGTGTGTCAGTTTAAGCACAGTCGTGTACAATTGTTCTAAGGGGACGTTTCACAATGTAACACGGTTCTGGCTCTGAGGCAAGAACAGTTATACTGCTGAAAGATTACATCACTGTCGGGGAACACACCAAGTATGAAGGGATGCAGGTGGTTCGCAGCTGTCAGCTCACCTTCGATTGCTACCACGAGTCACATGCAAGCGCAAGAGAACGTTATAAGGAACCCCTTACCTGCAGAAAGAGCGCATTTTACTTTATCTCCAATTTTGTCATTTCACAGACGTGATCTGAACGTATGAACGCTGCGGTAAGGAGCGAGCGGTAGATTCGCACACTGGCTAGCAGAGGCGGTTGGCCGTCTGGTGCTTTCGGAGCCAGTGAGTGGAATGAGGTGCCGATGCCGATGCAGAAATCGCTCGTGACATCGGCAAAGTGATGCGTAGGGAAAGTACAACAAATCTAGCGCGAATCGAGTAATTGGTATTGATAAACATTTGCTAAGAAAAGATGCCTTTTGCCACTCAGACATTAGGAGGAGTCCATGGGTCACAAATATTATCTTTCAGTAACTTTAAGGTGCTAGGAAACGTTGATATTAATAAATAAATGAATAGCTTTTGCTTGACCGAAGATGCACGATATTACATAAGCTCTGGCTACTGCACGCTCAAGCTAGAAACTGTGTGCATAGTCGGCAGTCATCGATAGAATGCTTTCGATCTAGTTTTGTGGTAGACCATTCCTTCGTACCGTTAATAGTCGGCTTATAATCTGTATGAACAAGTTCATTTTACGCTCCTTAATGGCAGCCCGTATAATAATTATCTGCACAAAAGAAAGTTTCTTCTCGCTTCACTGCGCGAAACAGTCACAGTAGTACTGCACTTCCAGAATCCGACGGCGACGCTACGACTCTGCAAGGGGAGATAAATCTAGGAGAGCGTCTCTACGTAACAGGTAGGCATAGCACAGTACTGCTCCCACCAGCATGCGTCCAGGGCGCTGCGCGTTTCGAGCCGCCGTTCACCTCGATGTCGAAGTAGTGAGCGAAAATGTGATACACCCGAAGAGCCAACACGTTTCCATTGATTGCCGGTCGAATCCCGATGGTCCCGTGTCCACTACAATCGTAATTGACGTAACTGACCACGTTGGGGTGGTCTGCTGCTGAGCTTAATCTTCAAAAATGTACGATGTACGGTGTGCTCCGAAGCACTTGTGCGTGCACCAGCATTGCGTTCTTTCGGCAGAGATGCCACAGATCAGCACCTGTCCTGCTTTACAGATCAGACAAGCCTCCGAACCCCGCGTTCTGTGGAGAGTCGTAGAAGTCCAGCCATTTAGCGCCGAGTGGTAGTTTTACTGTCCTACCTCTTTCCGTAGATGTTCACGACTGCAGTACATGAACGTTCGACCAGTTTCACCGTTTTGTAGATGCTCGTCACAGGCAACGCCTAATAATAATCCGCCCTCTGTCAAATTCGCTATCTCAAAGGATTTCCCCAGTTGCAGCCCATACCTTCGATTAGGTGTTCCCTCGTTCATCTCTCCTTCGGTTACGTACTTTCGTTACAGCGTCACATGCCTGCAACGCAATCAGGCGGCATCCATCGTAACGGTGGGCAGTGGTCATAATGTCTCTGCTTATGTTAATAAAGAACCCTGTTAATATATGATGTGTTGGCAGAAAAGCCAACACCGTATAGCTAGAGGAGGCCGAAATGCATGCGTTAAGCTCACGCAGGCTGGCGTGAGGTCTGGAACAGTTAAAGGAGTTGAGTCTAATAAATAAAGTACGAAGCTCTTGGAATACTTAACTTTAATCCACAATTGGAGAACATCGGTCTCACGGTACAGGCATCCATAGATAAATATTAAATGATACTGGTAATGGCGCCTTGCTAGTTCGTAGCAATTGACGTAGCTGAAGGCTATGCTAACTATAGTCTCGGCAAATGAGAGCGTATTTGTCAGTGTAGCTTCGCTAGCAAAGTCAGCTTTACAACTGGGGCGAGTGCTAGGACGTGTCTCTAGACCTGCCGTGTGGCGGCGCTCGGTCTGCAATCACTGACAGTGGCGACACGCAGGTCCGTCGTATACTAGCGGACCGCGGCCGATTTAAAAGCTACCACCTAGCAAGTGTGGTGTCTGGCGGTGACACCACAATATATGTGTGCAGCTTTGTTGTAGAAAGAGGATACCGGCCACCAAACAACGTCCTCTCCTCGCTTCCCATGGTACATGTGGTATCGATAGCTACGATGCCACAACGTAGGTGCGCTCTGCTAGGTTGGCACCACGACAGACACCGACGACAGCGCCCTCTAGCCGGCGCTGTGCAGCTCTACGAGCGCCGCTCCAGATTCAGCCCAGTTGATTCCGAGGAGACGACCGAGCAACATTGTTTCTATTTCATAGTGGGCGAGCCACTACAGATTTTGTCTTTGTAACTTCTAGCCGCTGTTAGATTTAATGGATGAACGGTTTCGCACCTGCGTGCTCATCTGTACGCAAAGTTATGTAAAAGAGTTATAACCTAACTGCAGTACCAAGTGGTCCACCTCACCTGCTCCTCCTAGCTCCCTACATTCGGCCTACTATAATACCTCCTCTTATTACTAGGCTAATTACTATTTAGCTCTACAGGGCCTTTATACTGAAATGGTTCTCCACACCACCTAGTATTGTCTTTCTATGTGTGTGAGTAACTGTTTGTTCACTGTTGTGGGTAAATACATACAGCGTACACAGGGCGGTGTGTGAAACTGATAGCGATTACACTCTTCCGCTGTTGTAGAAATCTGCTCCAGATGCTGCAGATACCGTGTTGAGCTGAAAGTGGTAACCAAAGTACGGAGAAATATTCTTCGGGGCTCTGTTGCATAGCAATCAGATTGCTTTCAGTTCTGAGAAATGTCCAGTTACTATTGTGGATTTGAATGATCCATGAAGTGACTTCTTTTCCGAAGAAAACATCGAACTATTTCACTAGAACTGAACGCTCCCGTCGGAACTGTTCTCAGCTGGTGTTTATTAGTAGATCACAATAGCAGTATATCGCTGGGTGTTTAATAAGACGTACCTTCTTGAAATGAACAATATTTTATTGTTATATTAACTGATTTCCTTCCATATGCACTTATATTTTACAATGTGAGTCAAAAACTCGCAATGGCGTCGATTTTTTACATCACAAGAATGGCTCTCCTCTCCTAAAATTACTCTTAACAAGAACAAACAAAAAACTTTATCCTAAGAATAATTATGTGAGCGCTGACCGCCACAGAGTAATAAACAATATCTTTGTCTCTCTCTCGCACTGTCACAGCAAGTTACGCTGCATGATACATCATACTACCCTTCAGTTTTCAGGAGCAGATCAACGCGGCGCCTTCCAGGTTGGATACAAAAGTACAAGACTCTACAGCGGCAACGAGATGGGGCAAAAGTGACGACGAGGGTAATTCAACAGCGCAGATTGAAGTTAATCATCTTGGCCGACGATTCTGTTTGCTTCTCCTGTGTTTTAGATTGCAGGGGTGATCATTTTACCAATTTTTTGTCTTTGTATTCAAGGGGGGGAAGGGGGGGGGGGGTTGGGCCGCATAACTAATCAAATTTCTTTTCCGACGCTTTGCTTGCTTTTTTGCTATAACGTATTTGTGTAAACAATAGTTACCCCATCCCTCGAATCTCTGTCCACACGCCTCAGCCGCAGACGGACAATGTGATGGATCTAACATAAATTTTTCAGTTAAAGAACCAACAAGTCGCTACCTTACTGACGACGATACAGCAACTACTGGCTGCAGCAGCCGGGTCAGCCGCACAACCACAACCAACCAACCAACCATCCCAGCAAGTGCCGCTGACCAGCGTACCACCGTTGCGGCAATTTAACGACACAGAAGAGGAATGGCTCGAACACCTGACACAGTTCAAAGTACATTGTCATGTACATCGAGTTCAATGTACCGTAATGCTACAATATTTTCTTTCGATTGCGAGGTCTCCAGTATTAAGGTTAATACAAGAACTAAACGGCATCTCCCGACGAACTCAGTTATGAGCAAGTAATCGCTGCATTAAGCAAGCACTGTGACCAGCAATTCCAAATAGCTGCAGGTGGACATCAGTTTTTCCGCTATCAGAAAAAGCCGGAACAGACGTACCGTCAGTGGCACACAGAATTAACGGGCATGACTAGGAAGTGTAAATTTAAGTGTAGTTGTGGCAACTTTTACTGTGATTTGATGATAAGGGATGCTATAACATTTAATGTCCCAGATAGTAGAATATGGGAACAGATCCTAAAGTTTGTAAATAATATATTTCAGCTATGAGTGGTCCTTTGGAATTTTTATTGGCAGATCTAGATTACAGTTAGCAACTAGCCATTCTCAATGCACTATCCTTTTTTGGTCAATGCCTGTAGTGCCTCTTGGTCTGGCTTTGTACACAGTTCATGAACTGTCGCTAATGTAAAGGGGATGATCTGGTATGGTGGGGATATGAATTGCATGTTTACTAGATCGAGACAGTACTTGGTGATATATTGCCTGGTTGGAGATCGGTTTGACGTTCCAATATTGTTGTTGAGTATCGTATGCATTTGATGACCTGTAGACAACTTTGCGATGTTTAGTTGATGGTACAAAATATGGTGATCAGTGTAAAATAGTTTATTACCACTGAGTTTAGCATCTGTAGAAAGAAAGAACAGGTTGGGGGTGTATAGATTGAGGGAACTGTCGGTGCAATTTAGCAATCTTTGCAAAATAACGACAGAAAGCCACAGTAAGAAAATGCTCGATTGATTGTGGTGGGATGTAGGAGCGGTGAGAACATTTGCATGTGTTGAGAGCAGGAAGGCTATCACGTTATGTCCGGGAGGAAGACTGGATTCGGCGATATTTTGGCAAACAGGTTCTGTTAGGGCAGTAATTTTGGCGTATACAAGCTGAAACAACAAGAAAGGGAGCGTTAACTATTTCTGGGGCACTTTAATATTACGAAGAGCTGGACTTGGCTGATATTTCTTTTTTCACAAAGCCATGTGATGTAATAATAACATTGAGAATGTTTTAGATGGCGATGAGTCAGTCACACTGGGGCGGGTACGTGTGGTTGAACGCGTGTGTTAACACGCTCTGTGCTATTCTGCCTTCAACGGTAAAGACAAGTGGCGCCTGGATATACTTCGAATATGAGACTGGCATGAACGGGCTTTGGAATGCTATGACAGTATAACGGTGACTGTATAGAGGCATGCAACTTTCACCGGTGTGGAACCCGAGCCGTGGCTGCCTCACTTCGCGGGGGTTGTGGCACGCGGCCCTAGGTGCGATTGCGTCATCATCGGTGTCTAGCGGATAGGAATTTCTCTCTGAAAGGGGTGCCGCCATCTCATGCTTGCGGAAGCCGAGCAGGGCTGTGCGCGGTTTGACATCTGACAAATGTGTCACTTATCGCTACCTCCTGGGTACTCTACTGGACATGGGATGGTGGACTGTGCTTGTGCGCATTGATTGCATTATTTCGCGAGCGGCTCTGTACTCCCTGCCATACGCTATTTGGACAGTTTACAAGTACCGAACGTGTCTACACATCAGTGTGTAAGTTGTGTAGGAGTACTTTGCAGGTCTGTATGATGTGGGGCATGTCAGAGCGTGTGTTCTGTGATACATATACTCCATCCCTAAATAAACTGCCCCCAAATAAAGAAAGTACACTTGTTCCTCTCTCCATCAGCCTAGTGCTGGCTGCGTCCTTTTACCTGCAACCCCTAGGAAGAGGTTGTGCCCTGGATGGTTAGGTTAGTGGTGGCGAACTTCGTTTGCAACAATTTTCTTAGGTTGGTATCGAAAGCGGAAGTGACCTTTCTTTACTGCCAGAATTCAAACTCCGCGCCGGTTCCTAGGAAGAGGTGACAGTCTGGACCTTGAAAAGTAGTTGAAACTAGGTAGTTGAAAGTATAGTGAACCCCTTTTCTTACCTGCCTGAAATTGGTTAAATAATAAAGACAAGTACTTTTTTCCAGCCATTTTCCTTGCTTAGTGGAGATAACAGGGATGTGACGTGTTATCATGTTGGAATTTGAACTTGATGCAATTTTTTTGGGGAGGGGTTAGGTTAGTAGAGGTAACCCAATTGACCTTCTTCCCGCCAAAATTCAAACTTCCCGCCAAAATCCGCTATCTTGATTGACGCCACTGGGGGGGGGGGTCTGTGACGTCATGGCCGCTATCTTGGATGACGTCACAGGGGGTGTGTCTCTGACGTCACGGCCTCCATGTTGGAATTGGGGTAGCGTCCCCCTTGTCCCACTACAAACTTCGCTTCATGATCATACTAATGCTCATATATTAAATGTAACAAAGCGTCTACATCGTTTATTTCTCTACTGGCCAGCATTACTTTTCTGGATGCCATCTGGTACCCTTGTTTCGCAGATCCTTATTAACTTTTTCTGTTGAAACGCTGCACCCTTGAACTGGTTTATTTTCACGATTTCCTTGGAGTATTGAGTTGGCCGGCGAAATTGTGAACTTGGATAAGGCTCCAACGTTAAAATTTCTAGCTTCGCGCGCTGCTGCATCTCTTGTGTAAAAATGCCTCACTAAATTCCTCGTAAGGCCTGCACTTCACCGCATTCACTCGCATCGTGGCGGCTGCCTCTTCCCGAAGATGCGATGCGCGTAAACGAAACTGATTATTATCCGGCAGCCATGACCTCAGAAGTCCGTCTTGGAACAGTTCAGTTCAAATCTTTGGATGCAAAGTGTTCGATCTGTTCGGGAACGGCATGTACTTCGGCACTGGACCAAATGTTTTGTAACTTCGTTCTCTTCGATCTCTATGCATCAGATACTCACAGGTACTGTTGGCTGGACATTTGCAGACAGTGGTACAGGATACCCACGTGTTTAGCAGAGTCTGTTGGTTAACTGACAAAATTCTTCCTCTTCTATTCACCTATCTTCTTCACTCATTACTGTCTCTCTGACTGTCATACTGTCTTATGAACCACTACCGCCGGCCGGGATGGCCGAGCGGTTCTAGGCGCTGCAGTCTGGAACCGCGCGACCACTACGGTCGCAGATTCGAATCGTGCCTCGGGCATGGATATGTGTGATGTCCTTAGGTTTGTTAGGTTTAAGTAGTTCTAAGTTCTAGGGGACTGATGACCATAGCTGTTAAGTCCCATAGTGCTCAGAGCCATTTTTTTTAACATGGTCCTTCTGAACCCCCATCATTACATAACGGCAACTGATCTACTTGTTTTCTGACTTGCGTCATGTCTTCCGTTACTTCGTCTTTCCACTCTTTAATCACATCACCGTGCTTGCGCAATTCTTCGGTTACACCCTTCACTTCCTGAGATAATGTGCCTAACTTATTGCCGCAAGTACTTACTCATTTCGCAACTATCAATGTACGCGACCCGTTTGCTGCTGCTCTAATTCCTCGAAATATCCCTTATAATATTTCAATTATTCTTCTATTCTTTTGGATTTCGCATTGTACCTGTTATCTTACTGATTATTGATTAATGGGAGTGCCACGAAGTTTTATTCTGTCTTTTCCAAAGTAACTTCCTTTTTCTATGACGCTCCTCAACCATTTTGTAATGCTCTTCCACTCTTTTATGCTGTTCTCCTGTCTTTTTGAACACACTACAGTGTTTTTTTTTCTTATTTTACAATGCCAACATACAAGGAAAGAAAATTGAAAGGCGGTGGTGAAGAAGGTGTTGGAGCACGACAGACAACAGTCAGAGAGTTAGCGATTGCCACCCAGTGGCAATGGAATTCCCCATTGCCTGTGACATTGTGACATTCTCCTCACGCAACGACTCAGTTTCGGTTTGGTCGCTATCAATATGTATGTCACTTAATTCACTGTATGTCGCTACCGAACCTTGGTATTCGATACCAAGACTTTATCAAACTTCAGTACTATGTGTGAACTGTCTTGCCCGACTTCTGTTTAATTTCACAGTTTGTATTCACAGCTGGACTAATACTTCTATATCACATTCAGTCATCCTCTCTAAACTACGTATGTCAGCACGGGTTAACTTTTGCATACCCAGTCACTGACAAAAATCAAATACCTCCTCCTAATCACGCAAACTCCATCCTAGACACGCCACAAAACACGCTAAAATCCTGCCAAAAAGCAGAAACACATTTAAGTACACTGACAAAAAAAAATGCGACACCAAAAGATAATTAATGTGGAGTATGAAATTTCGGGAGAACATTTGTCTAGGTAACACACTGCAAGATCACAGGTTAATGTAAAAGCGAGATAAGCCATTGCAAATATGAAATGCTGGTACAGTGTTAACCGTTGTAACTGCCAGAATATCGAATTCAAGCATGCAAACGTGCATGCATTGTGCTGGACGGGTCCCGAATCTCAGTTTGTGGGATAGAGTTCCAAGCCTGTTCCACTCGATCGGTCGATACAGGAACGGTTAATGCTGGTTCTGGGTGACGCTGGAATTTCCGTTCGATCTACATCTACATGGATACTCTGCAAATCACATTTAAGTGCCTGGCAGAGGGTTCATCGAACCACCTTCGCAATTCTCTATTATTCCAATCTCGTACAGCGCGCGGAAAGAATGAATACGTACATCTTTCCGTACGGGCTCTGATTTCCCTTATTTTATCGTGGTGATAGTTTCTCCGTATGTAGGTCGGTGTCAACAAGATATTTTCGCATTCGGAGGAGAAAGTTGGTGACTGGTATTTCGTGACAAGTTTCCGTCGTAACTAAAAACGCCTTTTTTAATGATGTCCAGCACAAATCCTGTATCATTTCTGTGACACTCTCTCCCGTATTTCACGATAATACAAAACGTGCTGCCTTTATTTGAAGTTTTTCGATGTACTCCCTCAGTCGTATCTGGTAAGGATCCCACACCGATCAGCAGTATTCTAAAAGAGGACGGACAAGCACAGTGTAGGCAGTCTCCTTAGAAGTACTGTTACATTTTCTAAGTGTCCTGTCAATAAAACGCAATCTTTGGTTAGTTTTCTCCACAACATTTTCTATATGTTCCTTCCAATTTAAGTTGTTCGTAATTGTAATACCTAGGCATTTAATTGAATTTACGGCTTTTAGATTAGACTGATTTATCGTGTAACCGAAGTTCCTTTTAGCATTCATGTGGATGACCTCACACTTTTAGTTATTTAGGGTCAACTGCAAGTTTTCGCACCATTCAGATAACTTTTCTAAATCGTTTTCCAGTTTGTTTTATCTCCTGATGACTTTATTAGGGAATAAACGACAGCGTCATCTGCAAACAACCGTAGACGGCTGCTCAGATCGTCTCCCAAATCGTTTATATAGATAAGAAACAGCAAAGGGCCTATAACACTACCTTGGGGAACGCCAGAAATCACTTCTGTTTTTCTCGATGACTTTCCGTCAGATGCTACGAACTGTGACCTCTCTGACAGGAAATTACAAATCCAGTGACATAACTGAGGCGATATTCCATAAGCACGCAATTTCACTACCAGCCGCTTGTCTGGTACAGTGTCAAAAGCCTTTCGGAAATCCAGAAATACGGAATCGATCTGAAATCCCTTGTCAATAGGACTCAACACTTCATGTGAATATAGAGCTAGCTGTGTTTCACAGGAACGATGTTTTCTAAACCCATGTGGACTGTATGTCAATAGACCGTTTTCTTCGAGGTAATTCATAATGTTCGAACACAATACATGTCCCATATGTGCTCTATTGGAGACAGATCTGGTGATCTAGCAGGACACGAAGACATGTCAGCACTCCGTAGACTGCGGTATGTGGGCAAGCATTATCCTGTTGGAAAACACGCCCTGCACTCCTGCTCACGAATGGTAGCACAACAGGTATAGTCACCAGACTAAGGTACAAATTTCCAGTCAGGATGTGTGGGACAACCGCGAGACTGCTCCTGCTGTCATATGATATCGCACCCCAGACGATATCTTAAGGTGTAGGTCCTGTGCGTGTAGAACGCAGACAGGCTGGGTGCAGGCCCTCGGCTGGCGTCCTTTTAATCAACGCACGACCATCCCCTATCCAGAACACACCGGACCTCCACCCTGAGCTTCAATGAACTCTCGCTTCACGCGACTGGAGTCGAAAACGCTGGTGTCAGTGGAATACACACTGAAGGGCGTCTGGCTCAGAGCTATCCTTGAAGTTAGTTGTGTCACTGTGGTGCGAACTGCCGTTCAGATTGCTGCTGCAGATGCTGTACGATGCGTCACAGCCATACGCCGAGCACAATGGTCTTACCTCTCGGTAGTGCTGTAAGTAGGCTGTTTATGTTTTCTTATTGGCAACGTTACGTAGCGCTCTGTATGAAAATCACTGGCTGTGCTGTGTGCAGTCTGTGGCTAGTTTGCATTGTTGTCTGCCATTGTAGTGTTGGGCAGCTGGATGTTAGCAGCGCGTGCCGTTGCGCAGTTGGAGTTGAGCCGCCAGCAGTGGTGGATGTGGGGGGAGAGATGGCGGAGTTTTGAAACTATATATATTATGATTATTAAGGTAAATACATTGTTTGTTCTCTATTAAAATCTTTCATTTGCTAACTATGCCTGTCAGTAGTTAGTGCCTTCCGTAGTTTGAATCTTTTATTTAGCTGGCAGTAGTGGCGCTCGCTGTATTGCTGTAGCTTGAGTAACGAAGATTTTTGTGAGGTAAGTGATTTGTGAAAGGTATAGGTTAATGTTAGTAAGGGCCATTCCTTTGTAGGGATTTCTGAAAGTCAGATTGCGTTGCGCTAAAAATATTGTGTGTCAGTTTAAGCACAGTAATTCTATAATTTTTCTAAGGGGACGTTTCAGTGCCACGTGGCCGTCCGAAGCCCGGTCTTTTTGCGACCGTACATTCTCGTTACCACTGCTGCCAGCGATTATACACAGTGGCTACATTGCCGCAAAGCCTTTCTGCAATATCGCAGAAGGAACATCCAGATTCTCGTAGCCCTGTTCCATAACCCCGTTCAAACTCAATAAGGCGTCGATAATGTGGTCTTGATCTCCTTAAAGGCATTCTTGAGTAGCACCAATTTACCACGTCCAAATTCAAAGGTAACTAAGGCTCACGACCATTACAGCGTATATTTAAAGCAAACCTGATTTGCATCCTCATATTGGCACTACTAGCACCACTCTTACGCGACTGTCACGAAGTTTGAATAGCCATGATGTTTCAGATTATCGCACATCCAGTACTTTATTAATTATATGGCGGTGTATATATGTTTAAAAAAACAACAACATCTACACTCCTGGAAATGGAAAAAAGAACACATTGACACCGGTGTGTCAGACCCACCATACTTGCTCCGGACACTGCGAGAGGGCTGTACAAGCAATGATCACACGCACGGCACAGCGGACACACCAGGAACCGCGGTGTTGGCCGTCGAATGGCGCTAGCTGCGCAGCATTTGTGCACCGCCGCCGTCAGTGTCAGCCAGTTTGCCGTGGCATACGGAGCTCCATCGCAGTCTTTAACACTGGTAGCATGCCGCGACAGCGTGGACGTGAACCGTATGTGCAGTTGACGGACTTTGAGCGAGGGCGTATAGTGGGCATGCGGGAGGCCGGGTGGACGTACCGCCGAATTGCTCACGTGGGGCGTGAGGTCTCCACAGTACATCGATGTTGTCGCCAGTGGTCGGCGGAAGGTGCACGTGCCCGTCGACCTGGGACCGGACCGCAGCGACGCACGGATGCACGCCAACACCGTAGGATCCTACGCAGTGCCGTAGGGGACCGCACCGCCACTTCCCAGCAAATTAGAGACACTGTTGCTCCTGGAGTATCGGCGAGGACCATTCGCAACCGTCTCCATGAAGCTGGGCTACGGTCCCGCACACCGTTAGGCCGTCTTCCGCTCACGCCCCAACATCGTGCAGCCCGCCTCCAGTGGTGTCGCGACAGGCGTGAATGGAGGGACGAATGGAGACGTGTCGTCTTCAGCGATGAGAGTCGCTTCTGCCTTGGTGCCAATGATGGTCGTATGCGTGTTTGGCGCCGTGCAGGTGAGCGCCACAATCAGGACTGCATACGACCGAGGCACACAGGGCCAACACCCGGCATCATGGTGTGGGGAGCGATCTCCTACACTGGCCGTACACCACTGGTGATCGTCGAGGGGACACTGAATAGTGCACGGTACATCCAAACCGTCATCGAACCCATCGTTCTACCATTCCTAGACCGGCAAGGCAACTTGCTGTTCCAACAGGACAATGCACGTCCGCATGTATCCCGTGCCACCCAACGTGCTCTAGAAGGTGTAAGTCAACTACCCTGGCCAGCAAGATCTCCGGATCTGTCCCCCATTGAGCATGTTTGGGACTGGATGAAGCGTCGTCTCACGCGGTCTGCACGTCCAGCACGAACGCTGGTCCAACTGAGGCGCCAGGTGGAAATGGCATGGCAAGCCGTTCCACAGGACTACATCCAGCATCTCTACGATCGTCTCCATGGGAGAATAGCAGCCTGCATTGCTGCGAAAGGGTGATATACACTGTACTAGTGCCGACATTGTGCATGCTCTGTTGCCTGTGTCTATGTGCCTGTGGTTCTGTCAGTGTGATCATGTGATGTATCTGACCCCAGGAATGTGTCAATAAAGTTTCCCCTTCCTGGGACAATGAATTCACGGTGTTCTTATTTCAATTTCCAGGAGTGTATTACACCTGGGGTAGAGATAAGTAGTGGCTATGAATACTATTTTGTATTTTTATGTATTTTGCCTGGTTCTGGTGTCCGGGGTTTTCTTCTAATAGCATTCCAGGTCTCGTCAATTATATTCACGGTTATTTGTCATTCCAAAGTCCTTGATACGTCCAATTTGATACATATTCTCTTTGATAATACAACAGCTGACAGAGAGAACAAAAGCTATCACACAAGTAAAACAGACAGACTCACAGCACTGAACTGAACTAGAACTGAACTGAACTGAACTGGCGCTGCATGGCAGCGTTCCCTATTTATACTTCACAAACAATGAGTGTTTCTGACATTCACTATTACAGTATCGTGAAATTAATAGTTACAATTAAAATTTACAAATATACAAAAGGTTAACAATGAGAGTATGTACAAAATAAAATATCATTTTGTTACGTAAAATTTCAGATTAGAAATTGTACATTTAATCTTTGTAAGTAAATGCGAGTTATTTACAACACTGCGTTTTGTTCATTTAAAAAATACAAATTAGTTACCGCACAGAAAATGTTCCTAACATTTGCATTAGATATGCACAAGCTCTTTAATTTTTCTACGACAGTAAAATTTCGAAATATGCATCCAAACGTAAGTAATGTAGTTAATTACCAGTGCTGACAATGATCAGTTAATTATTTTCGTAATGATATTAGCTCTGGTTTACAAATTTGGGTTTGAAGTTTCATATTGCTAGAAATTACGTAATTTTAGCTTTCCCAAATAGAAATTTCGAGGAAAGGAATAACGATAATAATATTTATGTTTGCTTATTGTTCAATGAATTACATACTGATTATTATATTCGTGATTAAAAATTGATGGTTCATAGTTATTATTATGTTACACATTTACATACTATACAATTGTTAGTCGTTGTATTTAAATATCAGTTTTTGCTCAAAATAATATTATTACATCATAAATCACTCTTCCACAGTGTCTTAAATTTAATATATTTAATAACTGAAATGATCGATACTAGGCTAAACATTCCGGGTATCGACTATTATAGTAAAGCTGGGGGGAGGGGGGGGACTGGTATGTTATAAGAGGTAGAAACACGTCTACAAACTTTCGTTTATGTCGCATAAGTACTTCTTGGTGTTGCTATTTTTGTTTCCGTCAGTGTACATCCCCCAAAAGTGCACTGTCAGAACTCAAGACTATGGCTGACTCTACTCATCTGCCTCCTTCTTGCTGGAAGAGAAACGTAAATTATCACACCACACACAACTTACACCTAATTTAAAATTTTGAAGTTCCTTGTTATTCTGGCGTCCATATACTCTTTTCCGGTTAAAATCTCATTAACCCGAAAATCACTTAAATAGCAGGCAAGAAACTCTAATTAAATGACCTACATAAATGACCATAATAAGCCAGCGATGGTAAAAGTCCTGCCAAATGGTTGACAAAATCGTATGTATTTATCTAGAAACTAACTACCTAGATCAGGAAGTTCCAGACTTAGAATATCCTGGCAATGGTCGCAGATTCCGATGTAAGGTGCCAATTGAGTGTTTAGTGTTGTGGTTGGCAGGAGAGCCAACACCGTGTTACTAGAGGAGGCCGAAATGCACGCGTTTTAGCTCACGCAGGCTGGCGTGAGGTCTGGAACAGGACAAGGAAATTAGAATTAAAAAAAACGGACGTGGCTGGTGCAATACTTAACTTTAATCCATTTATTATGGTACATGATTCACAATATTAATGGTAACTGGATATGGCGCCTTGCTAGGTCGTAGCAAATGACGTAGCTGAAGGCTATGCTAAACTATCGTCTCGGAAAATGAGAGCGTATTTTGTCAGTGAACCATCGCTAGCAAAGTCGGTTGTACAACTGGGGCGAGTGCTAGGAAGTCTCTCTAGACCTGCCGTGTGGCGGCGCTCGGTCTGCAATCACTGATACTGGCGACACGTGGGTCCGGCGTATACTAACGGACCGCGGCCGACTTAAAGGCTACCACCCAGCAAGTGTAGTGTCTGGCGGTGACGCCACATTTAGCATACCCCTAAGATACCACAAATCTGATTCCCAAGTGACCTATAAGGAAGAGAAGCTCCGCATAAGGTCATGCAATTTCAGAGAAACAATTTGTCACAAAGGATAACGTTTATACATTGAAAGTTACTAGGGGTAGTCCAATTTAGCACGACATTGTCGGTACCACACCGCAAACGGATATACTGCGGAAGGGATCTAGCTAGTTAGAAAAGGAAACTTGCGATCGTTATAACAATTTGGTTTATTGCCAAAAGACAACAAACCCACTGAATCAGTAATACAAACATTCAGTATGTGTAAAGGTGATTACAAATTTGAACCTTGGCACTCGTGTGCGAATTTATAAAAGCACAATATGAAACTGTGCCAGTGACTACGCATAATACTTAGTGATTTAAAGACAGGGTCCCGAGAAAACAAGAACGAACACCAATACTTTCGCCAAAGTGTATAATGGGTTCAACTGGCTGGCTGTGAATATTAAATTTGCGCAGTGATGCGCTGATGCGGATTAACTAGCTTTGTGTCTGCCTTGCCTTGATGGCTGCATTGGTAGACAATGCTTACCACTCTTATCCTATGCAAGATTGGAAGATGGCCTTAGTAGCGGTTAAAAATTGTAAGGTCAGCTGGATCTGTGGTCATAACCAAGGTGAATAACTCAGTCTTTGCGAAACCCTTCTATGGCTGCTTAAAACAAAGTGCATTCTAGACAGCATCTCTAAAGTAAGTGTATTTTCTTTTACTTCCCAGACACATGTATATCCTGAATTTACTCAACAAAACTCGTCACCCAATTCCAGCAGGCCTTGCAAGTTTTGGCCTGTAATAATTTTTTAAACAATTTTAACAATTTCCCATTAGAACGAATTTTGTCATTGTTAATGAATAAGGTTTGGTACATTGAAGGAAGGCACAAAATCTCTCCTACGCCATGACAGATTCTGGCCCAGGACAATTAAAAGCTTTACAAATATATACGAATGCGAACTTTTCACTTCTACCGAAATACTTACTGTAAACCAGTCACAGATTTGAACAAGTATTCCTGCATAGCATGGCAGTGTTCAAGAGCAGGTCTCAGGATCCAGATACTATAGTTTTTGCCTGGCGTTCAGATATTATCTAGCTAAAAACGATTCCTTTCTGCTTCTAGCACTGTACAGTTTCTAGACTATGCAGCCTGTCCTCTTTGAAGCTCGAGCTGTGTGGACATGGCAGGCTGCCATTTCCTGTTATACACCGGCCCAGAGATGGCTTTCAGCATCCAGCAATTTTACGACACCCCTGTTCTGCTAAGTTAACTTGACTGTTACGAGCCATCTGAAAAGTACACAGAGATTCAGAAATAGCACATCTCCCACACCATTTTAAGTGGAGAGTAGCTGAAAAATAATAATTTGCAGTACAGTCACTGGCAGCAGTGAACAGTGTTAGCAGTTTTCATTCAGCATTAAAGACTTGACTTTACTGTATATTGTGATCTGCATATTAATTTACAAAATTGGTTACACAACAATTTGGCCATAAACTGCCACATAAATGTTGACTGGTGAGTTTAATGTGTAGAAATGAGTGGAGTTCGATGCACTCGTGCCTCCCCACACCACTCCACATGAACCATCAAAACGAACGCGTAATGCACCCAGGAACATCGTCAGCCATGACCATTTCGGTGAGCTAGGCGTTATTTTTTGGGGAGGCCTAATGTACGTGCGTACTGACTTCCAAATCTTGGAACATGGTACTCTACACGTTATTATGGCACTGTAATTCTTCTCCAAGTGCGTCTTTTGAGGGGTCCTCTCAACCCCGACTTCTTTTTTTCCGGATGACAATTCATGACCGCATCGAACTGTATGGGTAGAGGATCTCGTGGAACGAGAGGATAAGTGGCAAATGGACTCTCCTGACCGCTTCCTCGACGTAACCCCGTGGCACTCATATCGATTAGGAGTAGGTTTCTTTTTTAAGTATCTGTGTATCTGCAATTTATGAAGTGTGCATTCTGCGTTGTTTGAACTCCTTGATGTATGGCAAGAAAATCAGAGTTTTGTAAGGTATATATGAAAAAAAAGAATATGTTGAAATTTTAAATTATTATAATATGAATGTGTTTACGAAAGAAGTATGTTTGTTAAAAGCTGGTTCATGCTTAGCGCACTTGTTTTTGTAACATGAAAACGCTGTGGGGAAGTCCCTCCGCAACGAAAGTGGCATGGCGCGAAGTAAAAGGTGTATTTGGCGGTCGAACTGAGCGGCTCCTTTGTGTGAACGGCACGCAGTGTGTGGCTAGCCTTAGCACGGTACACCTCGCCGGTTTTATGAGGCGCAATTGGAAGCTGCATTATAAGGGATTTGCCTCGGACGTGATCTGGCTATTATTTGGTATTCCAGAAATAATGGAATGGCTCTAATATGTTGAAAATCCGACGCCAAGAAGAAATTTTATAGAGTATTCGCTCATCAAGAGCCGCGAGTGCAGTTAGCCGGCATTTCGCCTGCCACTAATCTTCGCCACTGCTTCACAGACTTCATACATTCAGTTACGTAATGTATATTGGCATGGACCAGTTAATTTGTGTGTTGTTTCAATAATAATCACATAAAACGTCAATACGTCTTCCAAACCATAACTTCAAGCCTGATCACGAACCTACACAGGGTCCTCACCTAAGTGCTACTAAAACCGAGTATCCTGATTTACATGACCAATTCTGGCATTCATGCGTTTAAAAGTGATTTTTTGTCAAAAGCAAAAGGAGTAGTAAAAGTTAAAGGAAGAGTTAAATTCGGATACTTTGTTTATGCAGAACTCCAAGTGAAATTGTTTATTATAAAAAGTAGTTTTGTAGGATTACAGTGCAAGATTGTGCAAATATTATTGCCAAGAATACCTGGTTCACAGGCGATTAAAGTGCATGTTCATATAAATCGTCAATGAACAGATTTGCGGTATTACTATTAGAAATGAAGTTATGCACATTTTCAATTATAGTGTAGTTTTGGTAACCGTCGTGAATGGTTGCTTTTGAAGTTAATTGAGCCCAGTATAGCATTTTATTACCCTACAAAGTAATTTAAGGGAATTATTGGCTTTTAGAGATAGTTTTTTCCTTTGTAATAGTCAAAGAAACTTGTCTAGTAAAACTATACCAGTTTGTGGGTCCCCATCATATTGTCCTATTAAGAAAAAAATGAACTGTTACTGTTGCTAAGGAAACCTGCTGTATGTAGAGGGGCTCAAACAGTGTATTTAAGATGTTATTCATCATTATTTGTGTTGCTCATGTCAGTCAAGATAGAAGCCCATCCTGTTCAAAATTAGTTCTGCACTTTATGCACTAATGTTTCAGTATTTTGATGAAGTGATGCTATTGATTGTGGTCGTCGTTGGTATAAGCTCGGTGCAGTTTTGCTCCCCATAATTTACTGGCGTGTGTGTTATTGATAACTGCTGCTACACACACTACAGACTGCACTGTGTCAGTTTGTATCCTGTTTGCTATTCAAAGGGAAATCTCAACAAAAGTAACTTCAACAACGAATATCCAGTTTTCTCAAATACACGAGGGTGAGTCAAATGAAAACCTTAAATATATTTAAGTGTTATTTATTGTGCAGTTATTTATTGTGTGTTATTTATTGGTACAAAGCTGTATCACGTTTCAATATAATCTCCTCCACGCTCAATGCAAGTCCTCCAGATCTTACAAAGTGCATAAATACCTTTAGAAAAAAATTCTTTTGGCAGTCCGCGCTACCATTCATGCACCACGTGACGTACCTCTTCATCAGAACGGAACTTCTTTCCTCCCAATGCGTCTTTGAGTGGTCCAAACATATGGAAATCGCTTGGTGAGTATGGTCGATGAGGAAGACACTCAAAATGCAGGTCTGTGATTGTTGCAACTGTTGTACGGGCAATGTGGAGCCTTGCATTGTCATGTTGCAAAAGGACACCAGCTGACAGCAATCCACGTCGCTTTGATTTGATTGCAGGCCGCGGATGATTTTTTAGGAGATCTGTGAATGATGCACTGGGGACAGTGGTCCCTCTAGGCATGTAATGCTCCAAAATGACGCCTTTTTCGTCCCAAAAGAGAATCAGCATAACCTTCCCTTCTGATGGTTGTGTTCGAAATTTCTTTGGTTTTGGTGCTGTGGAATGGCGCCATTTCTTGCTCGCTCTCTTCGTTTCCGGTTGGTGGAAGGAACACAGGTTTCGTCCCCAGTAACTATTCTTGCAAGAAAGCCATCACCTTCTCGTTCAAAGCGCCGAAAAAGTTCTTCACAAGGATCAACATTTCGTACTCTCATTTCAGGAGTCAGCTGTCGTGCAGACACTGTGTGAAACTGGAGCAAATCATGCACAATGTGGTGTGCTGACCCGTGACTAATCTGTAAACATGCTTCAATGTCATTCAGTGTCACTCGGCAGTTTTCCTTCACTATGGGTTCAACTGCTGCAATGTTCTGTGGAGTCACAACTCGTTGTGCCAGACCTGGACGAAGAGCATCTTCCACTGAAACCACACCATTTACGAACTTCCTACACCATTCGTAGACTTGCTGCTGTGACAAACATGCATACCGTACTGAACCTTCATACGTCGATGAATTTCAATAGGTTGCACACCTTCACTACGCAAAAACCGAATAACAGAACGCTGTTCTTCTCTGGTGCAAGTCGCAAGTTGGGCGGCCATCTTTATACTGATACTGCGACGGTATGTGTGCATCTGCACTATGCTTCCACCTACAGGCCATTCTGCACACTTTTTGTAGCACCCTTACCAACTTACAGGATAACGGAGCAAAATTTCGATTTGTTATTACAAATTTAAGATTTTCATTTGACTCGCCCTCGTATATTTCCAAATTAATGTGCCTAATTAGGCTGGCGACCGTTCATTTTTTTTAATTGACTTATAATTTTACCATTTCTGTTAACGCCCAAGGTTAAGGCCAGTTTGCTTTCACTGTCAACTTCACAAAATCCGAAATTATAGTCCAATACCCTTTTCCATTAGACACACGCACGGTCGACTTTGAAATCCTCGCATAGAGTAACATTAGCGTGTTTCTTGGCACGTTAGTGTTATACGTAGCTTTTCTCGTGACAGAACTAAAGGTTCAGTTGTCAGGCAATAGTGTTATAACCCGTCAAGCACGTGTGGCAGATGTATTGCAGTGCGTCTTCATGAACCAACGACCAGCCAGCAGGTGTCAGCTGCACTGGTGGAGGAATGAAGCGCCCTACCATAAGAACTCCTTAGCAACCTTTTTGTCAGCATAGGAGCGCATTGAACAGCATGCACTGACGCCCGTGCTGATCACACACCCTACTGAGAACCATGTCCTGCCTTTAGTAATAATACAAGGCCGTAACTCAATGTTGTTATAGTCTTTGAGTTAAAGTATTATTTCCGTTCATCTTATTGTGTATTTCTATGGGGTACCACCTGTACAACACCGCATAAATTCTTTCTACGTTTCATGGAGTTACGTTAGTTGGCAGTAACACGTCACAGGAAAGTTATTTTGATTGCAAATTTTGCACACCAACGCACTATCAGTGGTTCGTATTTGCTCCATACGTGTTATAACCAATAAAGTTTTCCTGTCACAAGCTTGTCGCAGATTCACGACGTTTTCCACGAAATGTCTATCGCTTTTATTACCCTCGGCGGTTCTGAACGTTTTTGTAGTTATTCACTTGTTATCAAGACAACTGTTTTTGGTTACCGTTGTCGTAAAAGAGTGGAGAAAAATTTGGGACTAATAGCCACTGGTTATTTATGTCGACTTTCAGAAGCCCACTTTTTTCGTAATTTCACGTGATGCCTTTGTACACTTCACTTTTTCACTTGATAGTGATCTACAGAATACAGAAATTCAAGTCGTTGAGGGAAATGAAATAAATAGGAACTGCAGGGAAACTAAGCTGCATGAAAAATGCGAAGAAATCGAAAATGAAATGATTGTCGGAAAGACTGACAGGACATAGAAAAGTCAAAATAACCTTCAGTGAAATTAAAAGCACGGGTAGTAACATTATGAGTGTAACGGGAATTCCACTGTTAAATGCAGAGGAGAGAGCGGATAGGTGGAAAGAATACACTGAAGGCCTGTATGAGAGAAAAGATTTTTCTGATGTGATAGAGGAAGAAACAGGAGTCGATAGGGAAAAGATAGGTGGTCCAGTATTAGAATCAGAATTTAACAGAGTTTTGGAGGACTTAAGATCAATAAGGCAGAAGGGACAGATAATAATTCACCAGAATTTTTAAAATCATTGGGGTAGATGGCAACAAAACGACTATCCACGTTGATGTGTAGGTATATGAGTCTGGCGACATACCATCTAACTTTCGGAAATCTCATCCAGACAATTCCGAAGACTGCAAAAGCTGACAAGTGCAAGAATTATTACACAGTCATATTAACAGCTCATGCATCCAAGTCGCTTACAAGACTCGTATATACAAGAATGGAAGGGAAAATTGAGGATGTGTTAGATGAGGATCAGTTTGGCTTTAGGAAAGACAAAAGCATCCGAGAGGCAATTCTGACGTTGTGGTTGATAATGGAAGCAATACTAAAGAAAAATCAAGACACGTTCACAGGATTTGTCGACCTGGAAAAAGCGTTCGACCATATAAAATGGTGCAATGTGTTCGAAATTCTTAGAAAAATAGAAGTAATCTATAGGAAGGGACGGGTATTATACAATATGTTCATCAGCCAAGAGGGAATTATAGGAGTCGACGACCAAGAACATGTACTCGCAATAAAAAGGATGTAAGATAGGGATACAGTCTGTCACCCCTACTGTTCAATCTGTACATAGAAGAAGTAATGATGGAAAAAAGAAATATTCAGGGGTGAAATTAAGATTCGTGGTGAAAGTGTGTCAATGATACGATTCGCTAATAACATTGCTATCCTGAGTGAAATCGAAGAAGAATCACATGATCTGCTGAATGGAATAACAGTTTAATGAGTACAGAATATGGATTGAGAGTAAATCGAAGAAATACAAAAGGAGTGAGAAGTACCAAAAAAACATCAGAACTGATAATGATGAAGTAGATGAAGTTAAGTAATACTGATACCTAGGAAGCAAAATAACCAATGACGGATGGAGCAAGGAGGACATCAAAAGCAGAGTAGCTCTGGTAAAAACGGCATTCCTGGTCAAGTATCAAACATAGGTCTTAATTTGAGGAAGAAATTTCTGAGAACGGTATGTTCGGAGCACAGAATTGTATGGTAGTGAAACATGGACTGTGAGAAAACCAGAACAGAAGAGAATGGAAGAATTTGAGATGTTGTGCTACAGACGAATGTTGAGAATTAGTTGGACTGACAAGGTAAGGAAAACACCGATGACGAGAAGGGACAGGATGATAGAACATCTCTTAAGACATCAGGGAATGACTTCCATGATACTAGAGCGCGGGTGGGGGGAGGGGGGCGGCTGTTGAGCCAAAAACAGCTGAGGAAGACAGAGATTGGAATACATCCAGCAAATAAATGAGGACGTAGATCTATAGGAACTCTGCTACTCTGAGATGAAGAGGTTGGCACAGGAGGAGAATAGATGGCGGGCCACATCAAACCAGTCAGAAGACTGACGACACAAAAAAAAGCGATCTACATTCGACGTATAAAACTGCACTGTGCGTGTTCCTCTTTCGTACAGAGACAAACTATGACAGAGTCCTACGTATTTGTAGACAGGGAACCCTTTAACACCCCTCCAAATTTGGATGACTATTGTACACTATTGTGTGTGTGAAATCTTATGGGACTTAACTGCTAAGGTCATCAGTCCCTAAGTTTACACACTACTTAACCTAAATTACCCTAAGGACAAACACACACACCCATGCCCGAGAGAGGACTCGAACCTCCGCCGGGACCAGCCGCACAGTCCATGACAGCAGCGCCTCAGACCGCTCGGTTTGGATGACTCCTGCAGGCACTAGAGCCGCACCATAGCCTGCCTTCAAGCACCTAGGTCCCTCACCACAGTTAATTTCTCTACAGGTACATGGTCATCACAGCCCCTCTTATTCAACAGCGGGTGCATCGAAAGTGGTGCCGAACTGGGGTGCCTTACAGGCACCCTTTGCAGTTTTATTCACGGCTCACCGTGACCCTACCAGAAGAGGACGCGTAGCAGGATGGCTGAAATAGCACATACATCCTTTACTGCTTCATTTCAAGTTCTAATTTCGTCGGATGGTTTTCGACGGTCCGTAGTGGTTCCACCCTGTACACCAGAGCGTTGTGCACTGCACTACAAAAGTCCGCAGGTCGTGGTCAAGTGGCTAGCATTGGTGGCTCTGGATCCCGGGATCCTGGGTTCGATTCCCGGCCGGGTCGGGGATTTTTTCCGCCCGGGGACTTGGTGTTTTTATTCCCGCGCCATCCTGCAGATAAAGAGCTTTCTGCGGATGGACGTACGTGTAGAACTTTACGAACCACCCAACGTCCCCCAACACTGTAACAACTGCCAACGGTTCGGCCACTCGGGCCTCCGCTGCGACCTGGCAACTCGTTGCCGCGGATGCGCTGGCAATCACAGATCCAACACCTGCTCACAAACACAGCCAAACCAGCGACGCTGTGCCAACTGCGGTGGGCCCCATGCTTCAAATGGTTCAAATGGCTCTGAGCACTATGGGACTCAACATCTTAGGTCAGAAGTCCCCTAGAACTTAGAACTACTTAAACCTAACTAACCTAAGGACATCACACACACCCATGCCCGAGGCAGGATTCGAACCGGCGACCGTAGCAGTCCCGCGGTTCCGGACTGCAGCGCCAGAACCGCTAGACCACCGCGGCCGGCAGGGGCCCCATGCGGCAAACATCAGACAGTGCAGTGCATACAAACAGGCGCTGAAGCGTAAACAAGACAAGAGCAGGGTACAGTACGACATACCACGCCCAAGGCCAGCGCCGAACCCAGTGAGAAACGGCGTAACGTTTGCCACGGTTGCACGCCCTGGCGGAACGGCACAGGCCGCGGAACCTCAGCGCCCTTCACACACACGCGAAAGAACCGCTGCTACAGCTACACAACAGCCACAGACAACACCTGAAACCAACAAGCATCGGTACCAACACCTATGCCCCCAAACAACACGACCCCACTCCCGGAAATCACGTGCTGCGAAGAAACGCACGCTATACAGGAAAACACATCCACACAAGAACCCTCAGAACCCCAAGCCCAGAGGAGGAATAGACGTACACGTAAACACAGGGCGGGGAACACGAAATCACCGCAGCAGGCCACCCAGCAACAACAAATCAACAACACACAGGAAAACAGTCAACAAGACACCGAGACTATAACTCACACTACCATCCCCCTCACCAAAGTAGTAACACAGACGCCACAAGCTCTGTCACAAAACATAAATACAAATTCCACTCCTAACAACACACCAATACCCGCACAAGCGGCCGCTAACTCCACAACAGCACCTCAGGTTGCCACACCCAACAGCAACACATCACCTGGGGGAATACTGGAAACACTATTCCCTCGACACACGACCGTTCAAATCCTTACCAAGGTACTGATGGCCGTCACTACACTCATCACCCAGCTCATGAGCGCCGAACCCGGGCAATACTGGGCTGTCATACACACTGCCATCACAACACTCTTTCACACTCTTACATGAATAATATACCACACCCGGCCAATAACGCAAACCCGCACACACTGTCACAGATCCTATTCTGGAATGCAGACTCGATCCACAACAAAAGGGCAGAATTTGCCGCGATGACGACCATCCCATCGTGAGACACATCCACGGTAGCACTGGGCAGAATTGTGGTGAAATTTTGCGCCAATGTATCATTAACCCACCATGCACCTTACATGCACTTTTTGCGCTCTGGCCTTCCTTTCACATGTTCTGAAACCCTGATGTGTGAAACGTTGCCGAGCCCGAGCGCGACGTGGCAGGCCACCATGCTTTTGCACCTTTACAGAGGAAGATTGCAGGCACCTTTAAGCAAAATTTCAAACTTCTGCGTCGCAGTGGGAGACAATTACGGCATTTCGAAAGAGTGGTGTTTTACCTACGTTGCGCAGTGTGGTTTAAACCAGACGAGTGACTCATTTTTCAGTCAGTATTAACAGAGCTTTAACTGGAAAATCTGTGCATATTTTTGCAAATTTCTTATATAAATTAATTCTCTACAGATAATTATTTTATTGGTAACTGTTTAAATCTTTACCTGAAACGTGACTGGATAACAGCCTGTAACAATATCACCAACCATTACAAACATCTGAGTAAATGCCGTTGTCTTTTTAGGAACTCTTACCATTTTGCAATACTTCTGTATATCTTGTGATTTACATCGCGTCTGCGTAAAAATGTGAGTGTAATGATTATAGTTTCTTTACGTTTTAATTCACTGTGTGGGTTTTAAGCGAAAGAAAATGACACCGGTTCCACAGTCCTCCACTGTGTCACTAATATATTAGTTATTCTCTATGATAACATAACCATCCCGCATTCTGCACAAAATACGAGTATTTAATAGTCTAGTGGCTGTGACTTGCATGTTGGCCTCATTACCAATAATCACTAGTAACACGCTATCGGTCAGTCTGATCACAATACGGATAAAATCTTACTAGCTAGGAACAATAGCGAGGCGCTTTCAAATGGGGCACAGCAGTTGAAGGCGAGATATGAAATGATGGCTGCATTAAATCCAAAGAGTATTTTTCCTATTATTTCATGAGTTCAGGTAACTATATTATGAGAAACGCCAGCGAGACATAAAAATGAAGTTGCCGTTCCCGGACTGATTAAATATGCGAAACAAAAGAGGTGAAAAAGAACCATCTACTTTTCCCAGCGAAATACTTGGCTGCGAGCTGAACGACTTCGCTAAAACAACACATAATATATATCGTGTCTTGGTATTTCTGTTTCTCGATATTTTAATTGCGAAAAGAATTTCCTCGGAGTACATTTTATTAAATCATGCTCAATTTAGCAAATGTAGCGTTTATAAACAAGAAGAGTGAGAACTTTTCAACATTCAAATGAAGAGGCCATGGAACCGCCTGGCAAATAACTTCAACGAGTTCCGCTTCAGTTATTCAAACGGCTGAATTAGCATAAATAAGGAGCTGAAACTTTTTCCTCACAATGGAAGTTTTATTTAAATCAGGGCGATACGCGAAATGATGGAGTGCGTTAGCTCTTCGTGAAATTTCGTTCCGTCTGTGGATATGAATCCTCAAGCTGAGATGAATCGCCTGAGCTATACGTCCCAACTGTGTAATATGTCAGAGGTTTATGTTGGAGAATATTGTTCCGAGTCAGTGATAATGGATTTCTGCGAAGGAACTGTGCCGGTACTGCCTTTCTGACTGATATTCAGTTATCTTAGAGTGATGCTCTAAAAATATTCTTACGGCAAATAAACGAAATTTAAAAGTAATGTAATTAGTGAAACTACGAGAAATGCTATTTTCACCTTTAGAGTTGATGACTGACCTACGAACTTTCTCACGCAGCCGATTAAGGACAAATAAGTTGAATGTTTTCAAAAGCCAACTAACTTCTATGAACAGCTGTCCTATTAACATCCAGAAGAAGATTTATTCTTATTAATTTATAATATATAATGAATACACAAGAAGCAAAAAACAGCTATCCCATCTGTCAGAAACAAAACGGCAATATTTGCATCAAGGATTTTACTTTCTGTTCCTCATAAGTTTCAGGGCGCTCTTTTATCGTTAGCTTAGTCTCAAAACATTTCTTCAGTGTGCGACTTTCACTCAAGAAATCCATTTCTCATATGTCACAAAGCCTAAAATATTTCACGGAGTACCTTGGCGAGCACGAAGTCTTACCTGATCAATGTAAGTGCCGGTGTGTCGCAGTGAGTCAAGTGAGCTATCAATAACCCTAGAATTAAGACAGAAACGCAACGGACGAAAAGTTGGCATTACAGAGAAAATCTGGATTATCAAACAATAAGCATTTCGGTTATTCGATGTCAGTGACTGAAGGGATCATTATGGGAAGCAAAGCAGATGGTACAATAAATATTATAATACATAAAATAGAGTATTAGTTCTCATGTTTAATTCGTTGACATGTTCTCAGTTGTAAATACGTTTATCTATCTTTAATATGGGTAGTATCGTCACTCAGTAGCAGCCAGTATCATGTGGTTTCTAGCACTGTTTCCACTTCTCATGCCTACGTTAAACTACATTCTGTGTTAGTTCCGCGCCCGCATCTCGTGGTCGTGCGGTAGCGTTCTCGCTTCCCACGCCCGGGTTCCCGGGTTCGATTCCCGCCGGGGTCAGGGATTTTCTCTGCCTCGTGATGGCTGGGTGTTGTGTGCTGTCCTTAGGTTAGTTAGGTTTAAGTAGTTCTAAGTTCTAGGGGACTTATGACCACAGCAGTTGAGTTCCATATTGCTCAGAGCCATTTGAACCATTTTTTGTTAGTTCCGCACACCTGTCTTTATTAAGTATTATTTGTACCAGAACCGTTGTTTTGTATTAGTTTGTTAGTTCCACACAGCTTTTTTATTAAACATTAGTTGTAACTGGACTGTTGTCCTTCCTCGATATTTCGAAAATACTAGTATCTGCCCTTCGTTCATAACCAGAAGTAAAAGTGTGTAAGTTCTTTACTGCACTGCTGTATTTAATTTAAAGTATTTGTTTGTGTTAATACCACAAATCAGAACGAAATCTATTATTGCACAACACACAAAGTTCTCCATTCCACAGTCACTTGAGGCCAACAATAAGCTCCTAAGTTGCTACTCAGTTTTTCTAATAGTGGAGCATTAGTGACTCTTTCTAATATTTACTCCCAGTATTTGAGTATCTGCCATTTTTGTTACTTATAACGAACAATAGTAGGCAAATGGCTATCGACAACACAAGTGGAATCAGATGTGCGAGTAGCAGAAAGCAACTGAATAGACCATAAGCGTACACACACGAACACAACTGTCAGAGAAGTTGAGGAACGTCGGAGGTTTCCCCAGTGAGTGAGATCAAAGTATGCTGTGAAATGGTACTTGTAACGAAACAGGTTTTTACGTTTGAGAGGCCCGAGGAAGATACTACTTGTCAATGCAAGAGAGAACCAGCATACACCAAAAGTTTCTCTCGACTTGCTAACCACCAGCTGACACTTATGGACACGCGTCACCCCTCCTGACAAACACCGAGCGAGGTGGCGCAGTGGTTAGCACACTGGACTCGCATTCGGGAGGCCGACGGTTCAATCCCGTCTCCGGTCATCCTGATTTAGGTTTTCCGTGATTTCCCTAAATCGCTTCAGGCAAATGCCGGGATGGTTCCTTTGAAAGGGCACGGCCGATTTCCTACCCCATCCTTCCCTCACCCGAGCTTGCGCTCCGTCTCTAATGACCTCGTTGTCGATGGGACGTTAAACACTAATCTCCCCACCCCCCTCCTGACAAACAGTCTTTCTATCTATACGATTGAAGTCAATTGACATTCTCCTCCTTCACTATATTCTTTTTTAAGGTCGATACCCTGGTATCACACACGTATAGGTCTTTGGGAATTTTATATACAATTAGTACACAATTAGTACTTTTTAAATCTAGTTGTTCACGCATGAGACATGTGGTACCTACATATTCATGAAAACTGCGATAAATCTTGCGTAGGTTGTTTGCTGACGTTAATTTGCTGCCACGTTCTAGTGATATTGATTTATAACATACTTGCATTACTTTATGTAGAGATACATACGTAAGTTAGCGTAAGTTTAGTTTCTTGCAAAGAAACATATTGTTTGATTAATGTAGTTCTACTACAAATGCATTCAGGAGAAAAAGAAAATTTTGATGAGGCGTCGTTCTATAGCTTTGGATGAAATAAATTGTAACAGACACAGTACGATTTTAAAACAATTTGCTTTCAATGCAAATTTTATGTGTAACACAGTACTGTCGTTGGTTTGGAAAAATACCTAAATATTTAGTTATCATTAATAAGAAAACTACAAATGACATGAATACCAAAAACTGTTTTATAATAATTAGTAGAATTAAAATGTGTAAGATATTTGAAGAAATGTGCATACCAGAAGTATAAAAACTGTATTTGGAGTGAATAATGATCTATGAAATTAAATATAAAAAAAGTTATACATAAGTAAATTGAGTTGCATAAGACGAAATGGACCTAATGAAAAGTTAAACCAAACAGGACTCAACAGTGAGGAAAAATTTGGTGCAGTCGTACACTTAGTCTATAAAGGTATCGAGACAACAAAATTGGATTTAAGAAAAAAAATACTGGGTAGCTATAATTGAACAACCGATTTCTGAGTGCTGCAATGTGAGCTGTATACATCGAAGGATGCTGAAATATCACTAATCGCTGCACTATCTGACTATGATGGAAAAAAAATAATTGTCCACCTTCTGTCATCAAATGAAAATATGACGCTTTAAGCAGTCAGAACTTGAAATGTTTCTTATTGTGACGTCAGTATGCTGTTTGTCGCTTGGCAGCGAATGATGATTTCTTTTGTGAAGTGACTTTTGGTGTAAAGGATTGAGAAGGTTGAAGTTTTCTTTACGAAACGCAATGGCTATTGCGATGAAAGACCAAACACTGCTGATAATGTTGTTATATCAGAATGACGACAAAAGAAGCACTACGTTTCGGGAATATCGCCGACAGAAACAGCTGCGAAGACGCCCCATGTCAGTAAATGAGCTAAAGAATGTGATCAAGAAATTTCAAGAAACTGGTGAATTAGGTGGTGCAGGTTTTCACCACCGTTTACTATTCGCGTGGGATCATGAACCAACTGCTGGAAATAATTTTCAGAGCCAGAGGGCTCCTGCTGCAGTTTAGTGCGCCATTTGAAATCAAAAGGTTTATAATGCCGGTCACAGTGTCGTTAGTGGACCCCATGAAGGGAAATACACTCCTGGAAATGGAAAAAAGAACACATTGACACCGGTGTGTCAGACCCACCATACTTGCTCCGGACACTGCGAGAGGGCTGTACAAGCAATGATCACACGCACGGCACAGCGGACACACCAGGAACCGCGGTGTTGGACGTCGAATGGCGCTAGCTGCGCAGCATTTGTGCACCGCCGCCGTCAGTGTCAGCCAGTTTGCCGTGGCATACGGAGCTCCATCGCAGTCTTTAACACTGGTAGCATGCCGCGACAGCGTGGACGTGAACCGTATGTGCAGTTGACGGACTTTGAGCGACGGCGTATAGTGGGCATGCGGGAGGCCGGGTGGACGTACCGCCAAATTGCTCAACACGTGGGGCGTGAGGTCTCCACAGTACATCGATGTTGTCGCCAGTGGTCGGCGGAAGGTGCACGTGCCCGTCGACCTGGGACCGGACCGCAGCGACGCACGGATGCACGCCAAGACCGTAGGATCCTACGCAGTGCCGTAGGGGACCGCACCGCCACTTCCCAGCAAATTAGGGACACTGTTGCTCCTGGGGTATCGGCGAGGACCATTCGCAACCGTCTCCATGAAGCTGGGCTACGGTCCCGCACACCGTTAGGCCGTCTTCCGCTCACGCCCCAACATCGTGCAGCCCGCCTCCAGTGGTGTCGCGACAGGCGTGAATGGAGGGACGAATGGAGACGTGTCGTCTTCAGCGATGAGAGTCGCTTCTGCCTTGGTGCCAATGATGGTCTTATGCGTGTTTGGCGCCGTGCAGGTGAGCGCCACAATTAGGACTGCATACGACCGAGGCACACAGGGTCAACACCCGGCATCATGGTGTGGGGAGCGATCTCCTACACTGGCCGTACACCACTGGTGATCGTCGAGGGGACACTGAATAGTGCACGGTACATCCAAACCGTCATCGAACCCATCGTTCTACCATTCCTAGACCGGCAAGGGAACTTGCTGTTCCAACAGGACAATGCACGTCCGCATGTATCCCGTGCCACCCAACGTGCTCTAGAAGGTGTAAGTCAACTACCCTGGCCAGCAAGATCTCCGGATCTGTCCCCCATTGAGCATGTTTGGGACTGGATGAAGCGTCGTCTCACGCGGTCTGCACGTCCAGCACGAACGCTGGTCCAACTGAGGCGCCAGGTGGAAATGGCATGGCAAGCCGTTCCACAGGACTACATCCAGCATCTCTACGATCGTCTCCATGGGAGAATAGCAGCCTGCATTGCTGCGAAAGGTGGATATACACTGTACTAGTGCCGACATTGTGCATGCTCTGTTGCCTGTGTCTATGTGCCTGTGGTTCTGTCAGTGTGATCATGTGATGTATCTGACCCCAGGAATGTGTCAATAAAGTTTCCCCTTCCTGGGACAATGAATTCACGGTGTTCTTATTTCAATTTCCAGGAGTGTACTATAAGGGCTCACCTTTCCTAAATCATACTTAGTCCCTCTCCGCAAGATTAGCTGAGATCAAAGAGCTTTGATCGAAGTGAGATGTTGTCCAGTACCCGAGAAAATTCTGATCCTACATAAAATCGCTAAATGCGTCGAGTGATTCTGTCTGGTCATTCGTTGACCTGACTGAAGTGGAATAGAAGAACGCAAAACAAAATCCGACAACATAGCGTCGTTTGGTTGTCGTACAGACTTGTGTATGGAGGGAGTTAATAATTGGCACCCCTGACGTAGAGAAACAAATCAACCGCCTGGTCACGAAGGAATCCAAGTTCAGCCTTATAGAGAGTATTCTACGGCATTAGCCCCTTACTGAGCTTACATTTATCTCGAATCTCTGACCTAGTGAAAAAGACCCAAGCGGGTGGAAAAGGGAGCATAAGGAGGATAAAAGAACAAACCCATGAAATTACAGACCATCCATAACATCATTTCCCTGCAGAATTCGTGAACGTATTCTCAGTTAGAATATAACAAATTTGCTTGAGACCAAAAAGGTTCCTTCCACAAATCAACATAGATTTAGAAGAAATCGCACATTCGAAAGTCGATTTGCCCTTGTCTCACACGGTATCCTACGAGCCATAGATGAAGGGCAACAGGTAGATTCTGTATTCCTATGTTTCCAGAGAGCGTTTGAATGGTGCCCTGCTGCACACTGTTAACGACAGTACGAGCTGCGGAATAGGTTCACATATATGTGAATGGCTAGAAGACTCCTATTGAACCCAGTACATTTTCCTCGTCTGCGATCGGCAGGAGTTCGCCATTAAAGTGTGATAGGACCGCTCTTATTACATACATTCACGATCAGGAAAAACAGAACGACTAGAGATAGGACGTTCATATTCGCAGGACATGTAGATTAGTACGTACTGCAGATATAATTAGCATTTCAGTCACCTTGGTTCAGCGCGTGTCCAGTTGCCTAGTAGCCACAGCGTCCGCCATGGACCCTGACGTCCCATGCGTGATGGCATGACACATATAAAGCGCGAACGGCGTCCCGAGATATAACCATGCATGCTGCATTCACCTGGTTCCAAAGTTCACCTGTGGTGGGTGGTGTTTAGGTCACAGCGCTGGACCTGTCGTTCCATCACATCCCAAACAATTTCGACTGGCGGGCCAGGGCAAAAGACTGACATCCTGTGACACCAAGAAGACACGTGTTCATGCATCAACATGTGGTCGTGCACTGTCCAACTGAAAATGGCGTCAGGGATGTTGTGCGGAAGGGATATGGCTACGGGTCACAGGATGCCATTCACGTAGGTCACACTGGTCAAAATGCCCTGGACACGCACCAACTGTGATTTTTGGTTGTACACAGTAACAGCCCACACCATAAGGCCTTGAGTTGGCGCTGTATGTCTCGTGCTAATGCAGTCACTGCGATGCCGCTACCCCTGTCTGCGGCGAACCATCGTTTTTAAACAAACAGAACCTGGATTCTTCCGATAATGCATTCCTGTCCACATTGACGTCGTTCCATACACCAATGCCGTCTGGCACGTTTCTGCACGTTCGTCAAAAGTAGGCGGAGAAGTGGACGACGCGTACTTAACCCACGCCGTAATAAACGGCAGCGGACTGTCACCCTTGATATTGTACGATGTGTTACACCGTTACGGAAGAGCCGGGATGGATGCATCACATTCTCTCATGCCAGTAATGCGCCCTCTTTCAAACCGGTCCACATGGTTCAAATGCTAATCATTTCTGGAGAACGTACTAATGTACATGTCCTGTGCTTTATGAACGACCCATCTCTAGTCACTCAAGGTGTGCTGTTTTTTTCTGAACATGAGTGTAGATGATGTGATGTTTGCTGACCATGCAGTGCTTTACGGTAAGGGGTCGTCGTTGAGTGACTGTAACAAGATACAAGATGACCTAGGCATAATTTCTAGTTATTTTGATGCATGGCATCTGGTTCTAATTGCAAGAAAATGTAAGTTGGTGTAGTCGAGTAGGAAAACAATGCCATAATGGTCGACTATAGCATCAGCATCATACTTCTTGACACAGTCACATCGATTAAATAACTAGAGGGGACATAGCAAAACGATATGAAGTGGAACGAGCACTTCAGGACTGTAGTAGGGAAGGCGAATGGTCGACGTCAGTTTATTTGGAGAATTTTAAGAAAGCGGGTTTCATCTGTAAAGGAGACCGCGTATCACACAAAAGAATGACTTATTCTCGCGTATTACTCGAGTGTTTGGGTCCACCATCAGGTCGGATTAAAGGATGACATTGAAGCAGTTCGGAGGCGAGATGCTAGATTTGTAGGTTCGATCAACACGTGAGTGTTATGAAGATGCTTCGCGAACTGAAGCTGAAATCCCTGGAGGGAAGATGACGTTGCTTTTTCGTGGGAAACTTCTGATAAATTTAGAGAACCGGCATTTGAAGTTGACTGCAGGACAATTCTAGTGCCACCAGCGTACATTTCGCGTAAGGATTGCGATAAACGAAATTAGGGCTAGTCTTCAGACAGTTGTTTTCCCATCGCTCTATTGGCAGGAAAGGGAATGACTTGCAGTGATACACACCACACGATGGCTCGCGCAATATGTACATAGACATAGATATAGAATGTTCAGGAGAGAGGTGAAAATTCAGGCTGGAACGGTGTCGGTGGTAAGATTCGCTAACGATATTGGTGTTCTTATTGAAAGTGAGGGAGAATTGCTGGACCTGTTGAGTGGAATAAATAGTCTAGTGAGCACTGAACACAGACCTCAAGTTGTGGAAGAAGTTTCTGTGTATGTGGCCCTCGAGCACAACACGGGACAAAAGTAAATAACAGACGTCGACAAAACAACTAAAGGAGGTAATCGAAGCATCTGAGATGACGTGTTACAGAAGCGTGATTGAAATTAAGTAAACTGAAAAGTAAATAAATGTGGAGTGCCTTCGCAGAACCGGTTATGGAAGGAATGTGTGCATAACACTGCATAGAAGAAAGGCAGGATAGTAGGACATGTGTTTAGACGTCGAGGAAGCAGTTCCGTGGTGAGAGTGTCTGCCGTTAGTGGCGGAAACATGTGAGGAAAGAGACTAAAATACATGCAACGGTGAGGATGTCTGGATTAATAGCAGGGGGGAAGGGGTGTCAGCGGACTGCACCGAGCCAAACAGAAGGCGTATGAATCCGAATATTGTCCTGATTTTAGTAGAACAAAGGAGCAGGGGCAAACTTCACCATAAGGAAACTCCAACTGAACGGGTACGTGCTATACCGATAGTTTTCGTTTAATCTAGTCTTCGGAGCCACACTACAAGAAGACTGTCAGTGCTTGCGTTTCCAGATGATATTTACTGATAACGGGTGGTTATAGTTAAACTGATGGTGTTCTGTGTGCTGGAGCTGGACGCTGAACATCGTAGGTATGTTCATCAACCGGCGCGCTGTGGGGGTTTCCAAAAAAAAAAAAAAAAAAAAAAAAAAAGAAAAAAAAAATAATAGTTGCACTTTCGACCACCAAATGAAAATACGCCTCTGTAAGAAGTCAGAATGTGGTGTCGGCGCAGGGAAAGGGGAGGGACGATTAGACTCATCGAAACAGTAGTTTGGTACATTTACTAAGATATGGTCGCAAGTTTCATAGTGTGTTGAATATGGTCTCCTGACTCAACAACATGTTGCATCCGTAACACGGCATGGTCGACAGTAGCTTGCATCATATCCAGTGTAATCACAGCAATATGTTGTCATTTTATGATAGGCTTGAGATCAGGAAGAGTCCGGATATGTCCATGACGGACACGATCCTCCAGATATACCCAAAGCCAGAAACCACATGGATTTACGTGGGGCGAGGGGGAATCTGGAAGGGGACACATTTCGAAATTGGCTACTGGTGATGCGGTCATTACTGAAGGTTTCGCAGGCGGTGCCGCTACATCTTGCCTGAAAATAGCGTCGTGAACACAGTTGTGTTTCTGCAAATCTGAAATCACATGTTGCACACGGAGGCCCTTATAACGTGCCGACTTCACTGTACACCTAACAGCCCCGCGAGGTGTCGTTTCCTCGAAGAAAAACGGAGAAAGAGAGTGAGGGAGATTGTGAAACCTCACCACACAACTACGTAAGCTCAGTGCGGTGGACGTTCCTGCACAGCATGAGACGGATTAGAGCAGCATATGGAGCATTTTTGTGTACTCACGTCACCGTGCAGCGTAAAATGTGCCTCCAAAGAATGTACCCTGGCCACACGTCATCCATTTCCGTGGGTGCCAATAAAAAAGAAGGGTAATGGCACGGCATAGATGTCTATCTTCAGACTTCATTCGAGGGACATTCTGAATCTTGTAGAGATACCAATGTGAAATGCACCGCAGAACTTCTGAATTGTTAACAATCGCCGTGACAGAGTTCGAGAACTGGCTGCAGAATTTGAGGCATGTGCTGCAAGGTCGGCTTCTGATACAGCACCTCCATCAACAGCTGCCATTTGAATTGTCCCCCCCCCCCCCCCTCCACTCGCTGCACCACCAATTCACCAGTTTCTTGAATTTTCTTGATCACACTCTTTAGCTCATTTATTGTCAAGGGGCTTCCTCGCAGTTGTTCCTGTCGGCGATATTCCCGAAACGTGGTGCTTCTTTTGTCGTCATTCTGATATAACAAAATTATCAGCAGTGTTTGGTCTTTCATCGCAATAGCCATTGCTTATAACAGTTTCCACAACGAAACTTTGTCTCGAAACCTGGCAGAAAATCCAAAGAGATTCTGGCCGTATGTGAAGTATGTTGGCGGCAAGAAACAATCAATGCCTTATCTGCGCAATAGCAATGGAGGTACTATCGAAGACAGTGCCGCCAAAGCAGAGCTACTAAACACATTCTTCCGAAATGCCTTCACAAAAGAAGACGAAGTAAATATTGCCGAATTCGAATCGAGAACAGCTGCCAACATGATTAACGTACAAGTAAATATCCTCGGAGTAGTGAAGCAACTTAAATCACTTAATAAAAGCAAGACTTCTGGTCCACACTGTATACCAATTAGGTTCCTTTCGGAGTATGCTGATGCATTACCTACATACTTAACAATCATATACAACCGTACGCTCGACGAAAGATACGTACCCAAAGACTGGAAAGTGCACAGGTCACACCAATATTCAAGAAAGGCAGTAGGAGTAATCCACTAAATTACACGCCCATATCGTTAACGTCGATATGCAGCAGGATTTTAGACCATACATTTTGTTCGAACATTATGAATTACCTCTAAGAAAACGGTCTATTGACACACAGTCAATACGGGTTTAGAAAACATCGTTCCTGTGAAACACAACTACTTCTTTATTCACAGAAGTGTTGAGTGCTATTGACAAGAGATTTCAGATCGATTCCGTATTTCTGGATTTCCGGAAGGCTTTTGACACGGTAACACACAAGTGGCTCTTAGTGCAATTGCGTGCTTATGGAATATCGTCTCAGTTATGTGACTGGATTTGTGATTTCCTGTCAGAAAGGTGATAGTTCGTAGTAATTGACAGAAAGTCATCGAGGAAAACAGAAGCGATTTCTGGCGTTCCCCAAGGTAGTGTTTTAGGCCCTTTGCTGTTCCTTATCTATATAAACGATTTGAGAGACAATCTGAGCAGCCGTCTTCGGTTGTTTGCAGATGACGCTGTCGTTTATCGACTAACAAAGTCATCAGAAGATTAAAACAAACTGAAAAACGATTTAGAAAAGATATCTGAATGACGCAGTTGACCCTAAATAACGAAAAGAATGAGGTCATCCACATGAGTGCTAAAAGGAACTCGTTAAACTTCGGTTACACAATAAATCAGTCTAATCAAAAAGCCGTAAATTCAACTAAATGCGTAGATATTACAACTACGAACAACTTAAATTGGAAGGAAAACATAGAAAATTTTGTAGGGAAGGCTAACCAAAGACTGCGTTTTATTGGCAGGACACTTAGAAAATGTAACAGACCTTCTAAGGAGACTGTACACTAAGCTTGTTCGTCCTCTTTTAGAATACTACTGCGCAGTGTGGGATCCTTACCAGATAGGATTTAGGGAGTACATCGAAAAAGTTCAAAGAAAGGCAGCACGTTTAGTATTATCGCTAAATATGGGAGAGAGTGTCACAGAAATGATACAGGTTTAGGGCTGGATATCATTAAAAGAAAGGTCTAAAGGGGTCTTTTGGACTGCCGAGTAAAGTGTTATTGCGTCCATTTGCTGTTAGGATGGGATGCGCGGGTGGTAGTTCCGGGTAGTGTGGAACACGGAACACGGAAAACTTAGTTTTACCATTTGTTAATAAACACGGTGCGACAATGCATTACGCGCGGCTGGTAACCCGTCATGACTGTGTCGAGAGCGATACGTGTTCGCGACTGGCCGGTGTCAGACTGCCCTTAGCTGGTGGCGTCCGCAGCTCGTGGTCGTGCGGTAGCGTTCTCGCTTCCCACGCCCAGGTTCCCGGGGGGCACTTCAACATTTATTCTGTTTGCAGACACAGTGACGATGGGCACTGACGAGCGGGTTTTCAGGACAACAATTTCATACATTAAATAGGCTCTACATACACGAGACATCAATAAAAGCACAAAGAACACAACACTGACAATCAAATATGGACGAGCATTATTGTAAGATTCAATAGACTTCATTTTAGTTGCTACTTTTAAGAAATTTAGCTCATTATTAGTATTTATTACACTTTCATGGATATCCGCAATTAAATTGTCATCCTCGGGTAAGCTGGACTGAGAATGATTTGCATAGGTCAGTAAGTATGATTCATTGTAATAAACAGGTAACATCCTTGTTAAAGGGAATTTTGCATCTGCATGAAAGGTGGTTGGTAATACAGAAGGCATTTAAAACAGATCACATGATAAATTACATTCAGAATTAATCCACTACCAGTTAATTTGAATGTGAAAGGTAGTTCAGGTGTGTCAAACGTTTTACAGGTAAGTTTGATTTCGAGAGTTGAGTTAAACGAATATATTATACCTTCAAAACATCTTTTAAGGAATGGTTGATGAAGATGCATTAAAATCCTAGGGCAATCACCGCGAGGCGGATTGTTCATAAACAAATCTTTCTCACAACTGTACACTCTAGTATCTAAAAATACTGCCGTCTTTGGGCAAATTAGCTTGTGAGTACGATTACACTTACGAACATCATATTCATTCAGGGATACAAAATATCTTCTATCTTTACTGATTAATAAATAATCCTTTAGCTGATACATTGCGTGAATACCTACTTGGCTCCATTTCACAGGGTAAGTATGAATTTTATACATTTCAAAATTATGCTTGAATCTGGCAATCGGCATAGAAACAATTACAGTTAATTGATCTTCAATCATTAAAGAATATGTGGTAGTTAATCTGTAATAAGCTGTAACGTCTCTTAGCAAAAGACATATTATGTAATAAAGAGAAAACATTGTGTGTCATGCTTTGTTCTTGTATGGAATTATGTACTGATTTTTTATTTAGATAATATCTATGTCGGCGAGTACTGAAACCGCCACAGACGATACTTATTAAATATCAAACAAAGATGAGAATAGGTGACTAGTATAAATAGTAAAAAACGAACATTAATTTCTCTGTCGTCTTCTTGGAGTTACGTGAATAGGATAGCCTGTGACGTTATATTGTACGATAGCGTAGCATTCTTTTGTCAAGATTGTGAGAGGGACGCCATTTGACATAGCATTGGAAAGGTGTGTAATTAATTGATTTGTTTAAATGTTTTGAATAGAGTTACTTAGTGAAAGTTTGCATTATGATTTGTAATAAGCTTGCCTGGTATTTTATCCCATCCCTTTAAGACATTTTCAGATATTTAAATATTATTCGTGGTGCAGAGCTGCGCTACGAACGAACGAGCCGCTGCCGCGGCGCATTCAAATTGCATTAAATGAAATCTATCATACCGCAAAGAAGCGGGCAGGTAATAGTGAAGTAAAATTATTTCTTTCAGCTTTCGGAATTGCAGAGCAGAGCAGCAGATTTTATGATGTGTTTTACAGGGTGACGCGGGCTGCTGATAATATATGACTAACAGTGTAAAACGATAATTTACCTTCATAACATAAAAGAAATCTTGCTGTGCGTAGTTCTGGTCTGGCAAACCTTATAGTAAAAACATCTTTTTTCTCCGATAATAGTCTCATGTTCTCGTGTTAGTCGTGGTGCTTATTGGTGTTTTACTGTTAACAAAAATCCACTGCAAAATTTTGATGTTGAACAATCATTGCGTACTGTAACATCAGTATTGATAACAAAGTAATTTTCATTAACCTTTTCAATAACTATAAAGTAAGGAAGATATGTTGAACTTTATAGTGAGTTACAGTACCGAAAAAATGTTCCTTTAATAGAAAGCCAGATCCAGAAGAATAAGAACATAATATATTTTGTTTTGTTGAAAATTAATGATCCAAAGAAAGTCACAGCACAGCATCACTAAAAGGTATTTCGGGGCTCTTTTCGTAGTAACATATTTTATTTCATATATTAGTTGTTACGCGAGTAATAATAAAAAAAGCAAATAATAATAAAGCCAGCGAAAAAGCATATAAATTGTAGGAATTGATAGGGTAAATCATGGTAGATGATGCATCTAGCTTATGTTCAATCAATAGCAACATTTGTAAAAATTGGTCTGGATGCAATAAAGCACTATTCAAGCAATCATTCTAAGGCTATTCTTAAATTGAGAGCATCAAATTTAGCGTTTGATAAACTGTCAGTAATCCTTAACAGTAGGCTGTTTAAATCTAACTGTGCACTCACAGCTTGAAAAATTGCACATAATTCACGGATGGTTGCATTCATTTCATCACGAATTGTGTTAAAATGTGTAGTGAACTCTTTCTCAATTTGTTCAATAAACAATGTGTGGTTAGTAACGGTTCAAATGGCTCTGAGCACTATGGGACTCAACATCTGAGGTCATCAGTCCCATAGAACTACTTAAACCTAACTAACCTAAGGACATCACACACATCCATGCCCGAGGCAGGATTCGAACCTGCGACTGTAGCAGTCACACAGTACCGGACTGCAGTGCCTAGAACCGCTCGGCCACGGCGGCCGGCTTAGTAACGGAAATTTTGCAAATTTCTTAACACAATTATTTCATTAGAAAAGTTAATTGAATTTGTGTTAGACTGCTGCTCAAGAGCTAGTATTTTATCCTTTATGTCCAATAGATCTTGGCTAGTTAAGGTACCAAATACAGTATGAAGACCTCTACCTCCAAAATCAAAGCAGGCACGCTTGCGCCTAATCAAGCTTTTATGTGGCAAGTGTTTTAAGAAACAGTTAATCTCTTGCCCATAGCTAGCGAAAGTGCATTCTACTTGCATTTTTGCAGTAATCCAGTTGTTATACCAAGGGGTTCCAGATTACAAGACTGTATCATTATTCTTAATTGAACGGATCAAATCAATTTGTTTTTTAACACAATCAAATTGTTGGTGAATCTCAGACAAATTATATTTAAGCACAACTGTAGCACTGTGCGTTGAGACTGATTGCGGTTCAAACAACACACCTGCATTCTGTGATACTACGTCTACAGCATTAATGGAACACGCTAACATAACAAAGAATGGAATTACAGTAAACATGGTTCGTAAGTTCTACACACTAGAATTAAACAATGAATAAGAAGAAATATGCGTCTTCGGCGACCTGTGGAACATGTTATTTACACTTGAGCACCCTGCGCAATAGCTACAATTTTATGTTGCACAGCACATTTACATATGCACTCGGCTAAACGCAACCCACCCTGCATTCACTCCCACTACACACGCTTACGGAGGTTGTAAGTGTGCCTTGGGCTGGATCGCTGGGTTGGCGGCGGCGCTCGAAGTCTGGACTGTGAACTCGCGGTGCTCGGCTCCTGCACTTTGGAGCAGCTGGTCTGCCCCTCGGTCGGTCCTTGTCGTCGTCCTGCGTTGCTACAGGGAATCTACCCAGGTAGGGCTTTACACGGTTGATATGGACGACAACCGAACGAAAAGGCAGTTGGAGCTTTAGAGTGACAGATGACACCACCTCCAATAGGGGGTATGGTCCCTTCCAAAACTTCTTAAACTTTTTGACCTGCAACTTCTTTAGCACTACGTTGCTCAGGTAGACAGAGTCTCCCACTCGATACTGCGGCGCGACTGCTTGGCAATCATGTTGCTTGGCTTGCTGAAGGAAGAACTGATGATTCCGCTGTTTCACTCCCCTCCATGCGTCCTTCAGTTTGCAAGCTAACTCCTTTACGTGTTCATTACTGATTCCAGCTGTCGATCGTGCAAAGTCCAAGGGTGAACGCATCTTCCGTCCATATCGTGTTTGCTGCTTACATAGCGGCTAAGCATTTTAATGATGGTTCTGTGTACTCTCTCGACGCGACCATTGCCTTCAGGGTGTGCTGGTGTGGTTCTCAACTGCGTTATTTGCGTCAGCTTACATGTTTGTTTAAGTAAATCACTCATAAAATTCGTCCCTTGGTCACTGATAATGCTTAATGGAGATCCAAACTTTAGAATCCATTCCTTCACAAAAACTTTAGCTATGGTTTCAGCACTTTGATTAGGTATTGGTACCATCATGGAGAAATGATCTAATATCGTCAATATGTACTTGTTTCCATCCTTAGTCTTCGGCAGGGGACCGACGACGTCTAACCCAATTCTTTCAAAAGGTTCACTAGTCTCCGGCAGTCTTGTAATGGTGCCTTAGTTCTTCCCCAATTATTCCGTCTGTTGCAGGAATCACATTGTGAAGCAAACTCAAATACGTCACCCTTACGACTTAGTCACCAATACTTTTCAGCTCCTTTGGTATTCTTTGCCTTTTTACCGCCGTGTCCTGATAGTAAGGAATCATGTTGTTCAGTTAGGATTTGCTCTCTCATGCTTCCTGGAATAACTAGGCGATTCCCTTTGTTAGTAACTTTGTACAGCAAACCATCTATTTCAACGAACCGTTGATAATTCTTCCATATTTCGCGTTGTGGATCTTCTTCTTGGGCTGCTTTTAATTCCTCCTCACGGCTTATGGTGACACAAACACGAACCTTACAACTCATCGCATCAGCATTCACATGTTGTTTCCCAGGACGATGGATAACTGTGAAATGGTAAGCGCTCAGTTCTAATGCCCATCTTGTTAGTCTCGAACTGAGATCCTTTAAGCTCAACAGTCATTTAAGTGCGGCATGGTCTGTGATTACAGTGAATTCTCTTCCTGTTGAGAAACATCTGTTTTGTTTGATACCAAAGACCAGAGCACAAAGTTCCTTTTCAAAGTTCCTTTTCAGTAATAGTGTAGTTACATTCCGCCTTATTTAATTGCCGGGAAGCAAATGATACTGGACGTTTTGACCATCAAATTTTTGGGAAAAAATTGCACCAATGCAAAATTTGAAGCATCTGTGGAGAGGATGAAGGCCTTACTGAAATCCGGAAAGGCCAAAACTGGAGCTGTGGTTAGAGCAGTTTTCAGTTTTTCCATTGCATTTTTGCATTCTATTGACCAATTGAATGTGGCTCCTTTTTTAAGTAACTGTGGCATTGGCCTTGCGATATCTGCATAATGGGTTATGAAGCGACGATAGAAATTCGATAACCCAAAAATGATTGTAGTTCTTTGAACGTTTGTGGTTCAGGAAAAGTTTTGACAGCTTCGATTAATTTTGGATCAGGGCGGACACCTTCACTGGTTATAACATGTCCAAGGTACTTCACTTCACTTTGTGCGAAGTGACACTTATCTATTGATAAAGACACTTCTGATACGCTCAAATACTGCTTGAAGTCTCTCAGTGTGTTGCCTAATGTTTTCACCAAAAATTATCACATCGTCAAGGTATACAAGAGTTTGTGTTGTGGTGAGCCCACGTAAAACAGAATCCATTAGGCGTTGGAAGGTAGCGGGGGCGCTACGTAGTCCAAAGGGCATACGGAGGCATTTGTACACTTCTGTTGCAGTTACAAATGAAGTTTTTGCTTGATAATCTAGATGCACTGTTAATTGGTGATATCCGCTAGTTAGATCACAGACTGAGAATATGCGACATCTGTCCAAATAGTCCAGGGTTTCTACCAAGTTTGGTAACGGGTAAATGTCTGGTGTGGTGACGGCATTTAAAGCTCAGTAATCAACGCAAAATCGGAACTGTGGTTCACCCGCAACAGATTTCTTCTTTACTAGGACCACTGGTGACGACCATGGTGGATCAGCAGGATCTCTTGGTTTAATAATTTCGGCCTCTAGTTGTTCCTTGACCATATCTTCGACCAATTCTCTTTGACTGAATGGAATTCGGTAAGGCTTCTGCGTGATTGGTGCTGCATTTCCAGTGTGTATGCGATGCTGAACTAAGTGAGTAACAGGTAAATTTGAACGTTCTCTGAAAAGATCTGAATACTCTAACAAAACAGGTGCTAAAATCTTCTGATCATCAGCTGACAAATGTTCAATCTTCTTCCAAATTTTGTTCTTTAATTCGATTTCATTTTCGGCTCCTTGTTTCAATGTTTCAGTATCACTACAAGAATCTGTTTTCGTGACTGCTACATCTGCTTCTTCGTTTCGAATCGGTATTACATCATCTTTACATATGCTCGACACTTCAGCAACCTTCGTTCCTCGTGGCAAAACGACATCTGTATTGCTCATATTCGTTATTGTTGTTGGGACTCTCGCCACGTTCGGCCTCACCATTGTAGCTCCGCCTATACTTCGGGCAACATAACAATGCATTGTGTCCAATAATTCACAATTTTCCGATCGTTCGGTCAACAACAAAGCTCCTTTTCTGATCAGTGGCGACTTTACTTCGACATGGATTGTCTTTCCTGTTCCCTGAGGAACTTGTTGTGTCTGAGTAATTGGTAGTTCGACTCGGATGGTTCCAACTGATGCGTCGGTCGGGGTGATCGGTCCCTCGACGTCAGAATTTCGGCTCCTTTGAGTGCGACATGAAGAATAATTTTCCAGGTTGTAATTGTTACGACCTAGTCTGATCCTTCCTTCTGCGACAAATATCTCTGCCCCGTTAGCGGATAAGAAATCAAATCCAAGTACACCAACGTAGCGCGTTTCATTATTAGAAACCACTTGCACCGTTGCTGCGTATTTGTCCTGGCCTAGGCACAGTTCTGCGTCAGCTTCTCCATAGTTACATAGTTTCCCACCGTTCAGCCCGCGCACATTAAACTTTCGTCTATAGAACACCACATCAATGAGGTCTGTGCTCCGGTGTCGATCAATAATATTTTTTTTCGATAAACAGCACCTATCACGAAGTCATTATCGAATTGATTTTCAGCTGCACTAACAGGAATCACTGCCTCGGGCAAGGGGCGGACGCTGTGGTGGCACGTACGTCCCCGCACTAGTTTAAATACAGGGTGTTTCAAAAATGACCGGTATATTTGAAACGGCAATAAAAACTAAACGAGCAGCGATAGAAATACACCGTTTGTTGCAATATGCTTGGGACAACAGTACATTTTCAGGCAGACAAACTTTCGAAATTACAGTAGTTACAATTTTCAACAACAGATGGCGCTGCGGTCGGGGAAACTCTATAGTACGATATTTTCCACATATCCACCATGCGTAGCAATAATATGGCATAGTCTCTGAATGAAATTACCCGAAACCTTTGACAACGTGTCTGGCGGAATGGCTTCACATGCAGATGAGATGTACTGCTTCAGCTGTTCAATTGTTTCTGGATTCTGGCGGTACACCTGGTGTTTCAAGTGTCCCCACAGAAAGAAGTCACAGGGGTTCATGTCCGGCGAAAAGGGAGGCCAATCCACGCCGCCTCCTGTATGTTTCGGATAGCCCAAAGCAATCACACGATCATCGAAATATTCATTCAGGAAATTGAAGACGTCGGCCGTGCGATGTGGCCGGGCACCATCTTGCATAAACCACGAGGTGTTCGCAGTGTCGTCTAAGGCAGTTTGTACCGCCACAAATTCACGAAGAATGTCCAGATAGCGTGATGCAGTAATCGTTTCGGATCTGAACAATGGGCCAATGATTCCTTTGGAAGAAATGGCGGCCCAGACCAGTACTTTTTGAGGATGCAGGGACGATGGGACTGCAACATGGGGCTTTTCGGTTCCCCATATGCGCCAGTTCTGTTTATTGACGAAGCCGTCCAGGTAAAAATAAGCTTCGTCAGTAAACCAAATGCTGCCCACATGCATATCGCCGTCATCAATCCTGTGCACTATATCGTTAGCGAATGTCTCTCGTGCAGCAATGGTAGCGGCGCTGAGGGGTTGCCGCGTTTGAATTTTGTATGGATAGAGGTGTAAACTCTGGCGCATGAGGCGATACATGGACGTTGGCGTCATTTGGACCGCAGCTGCAACATGGCGAACGGAAACCCGAGGCCGCTGTTGGATCACCTGCTGCACTAGCTGCGCGTTGCCCTCTGTGGTTGCCGTACGCGGTCGCCCTACCTTTCCAGCACGTTCATCCGTCACGTTCCCAGTCCGTTGAAATGTTTCAAACAGATCCTTTATTGTATCGCTTTTCGGTCCTTTGGTTATATTAAACCTCCGGTGAAAACTTCGTCTTGTTGCAACAACACTGTGTTCTAGGCGGTGGAATTCCAACACCAAAAAAATCCTCTGTTCTAAGGAATAAACCATGTTGTCTACAGCACACTTGCACGTTGTGAACAGCACACGGTTACAGCAGAAAGACGACGTACAGAATGGCGCACCCACAGACTGCGTTGTCTTCTAAATCGTTCACATCACTTGCAGCGTCATCTGTTGTTGAAAATTGTAACTACTGTAATTTCGAAAGTTTGTCCGCCTGAAAATGTACTGTTGTCCCAAGCATATTGCAACAAACGGTGTATTTCTATCGCTGCTCGTTTAGTTTTTATTGCCGTTTCAAATATACCGGTCATTTTTGAAACACCCTGTATCTGCCGTGTTGTCTGCTGCTCACATTGGTTTCTTTTTGTTGCGACAGTTCCTCGCTAAGTGACCCTGTATCCCATAGTTGTGGCAGGTCCTGTTCTCCTTACAGTCCCTGCGCTTGTGACCGGGCCTATGGCAACGGTAACATTCCACATTTGAATTGAACACGCGACGTTCTTCTTTTCGCATGTAACTCGGGCGTCTCAATGCTTCGACAAAACCAACGGCTGCCTCTACTGCTTCTTGAAATGTTTTACAGCGTGCGAGTCTGACTGCTTTGTTTACGTCTTCCCCATACAAACCATGGATGAATGTGTCAAGTGCTCTCTGATCGGCTTCGAAAAGCTGGATCCGGTTCTCATTTTCGTCTTCTACAATCTCGTAAGTCTGAGCATTTATGTTTCGGATTCTGTCAGCGAATTGCTCCATAGAGTCGTCACGCCGCATGCGCAAACTATGAAGTTGCTCACGGTAGAATCTGATTGCATTTTTGCGTTTTAGAATCATTGTAAGCTTCTGGTTTCACGCAAATCGGCTCCGCGCTAATGACATCTTGTGCAGCTCCTTGGATTCTCAATTTAGCAACTGCTAGCTTATCCGAATCAGTCCGCGAACCCAACACAGCTGCGCCTTCGAGTTTCCGAAAAAATACTTCCACATCTTCCTCAGGTTTTCCACTGAATACTGGTACATATGGCAACAGGGAAAAATTCTTTGTTGGATCAGAAGTGCCGTCATGTGACAAATCAACCGGGAGGCTACGCTCGCTTTTATCTGCTTTTAATTGTTGAATCTCTCTTCGTAGTTCTTCTATAACAGTTTGAAGATCGACCGTGTTACTAGCGTTTGCGTCTACCATTTTGAATGCAGTCTATACCGGTCACTCAATACAGAAAAATTTAAAATCTATCACTGCCTTTCGTTTTAAGCCAATCTGGGTAGACTAACCTTAATTCCAGTGCTGGATGTCCCTGTGTTGTCGGACGATGTCCTTGGCTGCTGCTGCTTGCTGTGTTGTCGTGAAGATGCTCCAATGTTACGTTTACACATCGCTGCACTTTTCAGGACTGTAGGTTTTCCGAAAATAATCACACTTCTGACACCACTTTTCTAACGGGGTCTTTTGGACGGCAGAGTAGAATGTTATTGCGTCCATTTGCTGTTAGGATGGGATGCGTGGGCGGTAGTTCCGGGTAGTGCAGAATGTGGAACACGGAAAACTTAGTTTTACCATTTGTTAATAAATACAAGGTGAAAGGATATCAATGATACGATTCGCTGATGACATTGCTATCCTGAGTGAAAGTGAAGAAGAATTAAATGATCTGCTGAACGGAATGAACAGTCTAATGAGTACACAGTATGGTTTGAGAGTAAATCGGAGAAAGACGAAGGTAATGAGAAGTAGTAGAAATGAGAACAGCGAGAAACTTAACATCAGGATTGATGGTCACGAAGTCAATGAAGTTAAGGAATTCTGCTACCTAGGCAGTAAAATAACCAATGATGGAACGAGCAAGGAGGACATCAAAAGCAGACTCGCGAGGGCAAAAAAGGCATTTCTGGCCAAGAGAAGTCTACTAATATCAAATACCGGCCTTAATTTGAGGAAGAAATTTCTGAGGATGTTCGTCTGGAGTAAGCATTGTATGGTAGTGAAACATGGACTGTGGGAAAACCGGAACAGAAGAGAATCGAAGCATTTGAGATGTGGTGCTATAGACGAATGTTGAAAATTAGGTGGACTGATAAGGTAAGGAATGAGGAGGTTCTACGCAGAATCGGAGAGGAAAGGAATATGTGGAAAACACTGATAAGGATAAGGGACAGGATGATAGGACCTGCTGAGACATGAGGGAATGACTTCCATGGTACTAGAGGGAGCTGTAGAGGGCAAAAACTGTAGAGGAAGACAGAGATCGGAATATGTCAAGCAAATAATTGAGGACGTAGGTTGCAAGTGCTACTCTGAGATGAAGAGGTTAGCACAGGAAAGGAATTCATGGCGGGCCGCATCAAACCAGTCAGTAGACTGATGACTAAAAAAAGTAAGGACGGTGCGACAACGCATTACGCGCGTCTGGTAACCCGTCATCACTGTGTCGAGAGCGATACGTGTTCGCAACTGGCCGGTGTCAGACTGCCCTTCTTAGCTGGTGGCCGTGTACACGCCACGGCGCGCGACTCCGATTGCATTTCTCGTCAGCATTCCGCGTGATAAGCGCACAGCGCGGCGACTCTAGCGCTGTCCGCTATGCCCGAACAGTTCTGCCGTTACAAAGGCGTTTTTCGTAGCACCAGAATCTTCTCATGAAATCCCAATCACCAACGTTCTCCACCGAATGCGATTATATTTTGCTGTTACCGACCTGCATGGGGAGGAACGATCATCACGATAAAATAAGGGAAATCAGAGCTCGTACGGAAAGATACAGGTGTTCATTCTTTCCGCGCGCTATACGAGATTGGAATAATAGAGAATTGTGGTTGGTTGGTTGTTTCGGGGAAGGAGACCAGACAGCGAGGTCATCGGTCTCATCGGATTAGAGAAGGACGGGGAAGGAAGTCGGCCGTGCCCTTTGAAAGGAACCATCCCGGCATTTGCCTGGAGCGATTTAGGGAAATCACGGAAAACCTAAATCAGGATGGCCGGACGCGGGATTGAACCGTCGTCCTCCCGAATGCGAGTCCAGAGAATTGTGAAGGTGGTGCGATGAACCCTCTGCGAGGCACTTAAATGTGATCTGCAGAGTATCCATGTAGATGTAGATGTAGATCTTGCCAGTCCTTTTCCTAGAGGCTCGGAAGCTCTTAACAAAGATCTGATCTCTCTTATACAGGTTTTGTCACCGTCCGTAATTTTATCAATTTTCCTGAAGCTAATACGCCCTATGAATATTCTGATTTGCTTTCTTCCGCTGGACCGCAAGTTGCTAGGGATCAATCTATTCCGGTAACAGGACATTAATTGACCACAGGTTACTCAGTGGAGCGGCAATCTTGAAACTCAGTAGCATTTCAGGTGGTTTCAATTTGTGGCTTTCATGGTTTGCCGTGTTCAATGCAATCATGAACCAAGGAAGCGTATGATCTCCGCCCTCTTGGTCTTTGCTATGGTATGCGATTACGACCGCCCTAGGCTGCGGTTAACTCTCTCAACATACGAAACGTTGGGGTCATATGTCGTGGTGGTTCCATATGTAATACCTATACGCACGCGAAAGTTCTTAAAGCCATGCATGTCGCAATATCACTGATAACATACTGCGGTAGACCAGACACACCAAAGATGTTTTTTCTGTCCTGCACCACAACTTCAGCAGTAACTGCTTTGCAGGCGTACAGCCGGGTAAACCGCGTGAAAGCATCCACACATGCTAGCATATAACGATTTCCGTTCTTTGGCCGGGACAGTGGACGCACGAAATATATAAACATTTTCTGAAGGAGGCGTTCTACCGTAATAGATGCTAACGAAGCCACCTTCGTATCCTGAGCAGGCTTGACCGCAATACATGCCTAACATTCATCCACTCTGTTTTTTGTGTCACTGTTCATTCTGTTCCTACCAAATGCTGATGTATTTTGGAACGTGTTTTTAAAATTCTCAAATGCCCGCCCATAGGGAACTTGTGGAAATACTTGAACAAGAAAGGCACTATCTCCTGAGGCACCACTACCTTATAGTCCTTGTCATACCTGACCCAGCAACATAGTGCCTTGTCCATAAACACATGTGGTTTAAAAATATTCCCCTTCTCAGATTTATTTTTTATCGCCACCACTTCTTCGTCCTTCTCTTGATATTCTCTAATGTTTCGAGAGCTGTTTGACAAATCAGTTAGGACAGAGCTGATTGTCACCACTTCTCCATGAGTTCAGGCCAGTTCAGGACCCGTTCTTCGATTTCCGCCTCCTGAAATAGGCGACTCAGACAATCAGCAAGTTGTTTTCTCAATCCCTTTATATTCCTGACCAGGAATTTGAACGCTAAGACCCTCGTTGTGCACCTGGCAATCCTGTCTGTCTTCCGTGGCCGCCCGCTGTTTCATAGCATAAAGTAGATGTGCTCCAGGTAATATTTGAATTTGTCTACTTCCGATAGCACCACCAGCGCCTCTAACTCGTAAACTGAGTAATCATTCTGCAAGTGGTTTCAGGTATGGGATGCGTATGTTATTGGCCTTCACTCCTCTTCGCTCTTGTCAAGCAGGGCCGCCCGCTCCCCTACGATTCGAGGGATCTGTTTGCAAGACGAACGGTGCGTTAAATCCAGGAGCGGAGCTGATATAAAAGCTTGCTTCTGCAGTGAGAAAATTAGGGACTAAAACGAACGTTTCTACAGAAAGACAATCAGTAGCAGAAGTCCCGTCTTTTGTTTTCTCTATAAATAAGACACAACATCCTTCCGTGAGTTTTGTCTGCCTATAAACAGGGTGAAAAGTATTTAAACCGACACACTCTGGGAGATTGTAGGGCACATCAAAACAAATATTTTTCCCTGATGTCATTTTTTCCCTACGAGGAGTATTTAAACCGGTAGAGGAAGATTTCTCTGGCGGCAAATTAATTAAACCGACAAACACTTGTAAGAGGTATGCGATGTATGCGCTGCCTGCAACAGGCAAGACTTAGGAGAGTCTCTGACCAGAGAGCAGTATGTAGTTAGTTGTTGCTAGTCGGCAGTAGTCGGCAGTAGTCTGCGTGAGTCGGCAGTAGTCGGCGCGTGTCGGCAGTCTGCTCTGGTCGGGACTCTGGAGGATGGGTATTATTGTAGAAGGTAAAGAAGCAGCCTTGCGCATATCTAGTAATGTATGTTAACTGTCATCCAATTTCTTTCAAAAAATGCCCCAATAATAATTTTCATAATATAAAGTAATTTTTTTTAAAGCATTCATTTCAATTTAAAGATTTTATCCAATGAATAATTAATTCCTTTCACGAGTCACAAACCATAGGCCAGCATTGCACGGAGCTGTGCCGAAAATTTTTTAGGTAAGAGCAGATATATTCGCAGTTTTTATTGAGGTAAGAATTTTTGCTTTTTTTATTCAGAATACGGGGCCGTGGCGCAGCGCTGCTATCGTCATAAAATTTACCAGGTTACTGAATTTTCCTTTTTCATTATTTTTGGGTTTAGTATTTTTTCTGTTTCGAACTTAACATTAAATGAGAAATGAATTTTGTGGGAACATTAAATGTGAATGCATTTCTGCACAGAGATTATAAATGGGAGCCAATTTTGTTCCGAGGTTAGAATATTTAAAATTCATTTAATTCTTATTTACGAGGGGAGGTTACACCTGGTTCACGGTTCATTTTCATTTTTTTATTGTGATTTTTTGTGGGGAGGTTACACACTTTTCCATTTTTTTTTATGACCAAGAGACAACACATTAACGCAACCCAATTTCAATTAGATTTTCAAAAATGCCTCCATTGACACGTAAACAAGGGTTACACCGTCGGATCATGTTTTGTCTGACACGGGCAAAAACCCCGGGAGTATCCTGAACTGTTGCTGCTGCTGCTGCTACTATCCGGGCAACCAAATCCTCTTCTGATGCATTAGGAGTTGCGAAAAACAAGGTTGCGCAACTCTCCCCACACAAAAAAATCCAGAGGGGACATATCTCGGGATCGAGCAGGCCATGGTACAGGACGACCTCTCCCAGTCCACGTTTCTGGAAAATGTACCGGCGCCCCGTCATGTTGGAACCACATGCGTTGTCTTGTAGGGAGAGGGACGTCTTCCAATAATTCTGGCAATTCTCTAGCGAGAAAATTATAATAGTGCCTGCCATTTAATGGCCTAGGTAGCAGATACGGCCCAATTAAACAGTCCCCAACAATACCGACCCACACATTAACGAAGAACCGCACTTGATGAGCGCTAGTAACTGTGGCATGTGGGTTATCCTCACTCCAAACATGAGAACTGTGCATGTTGAAGACTCCATCACGCCCGAACGTTGCTTCATCGGTAAACAACATAGAGGATGGAAATTTAGGATGCATTTCATACTGTTTCAGGTACCACTGAGAAAACTGTGCTCTGGGTGGATAATCAACTGATTCCAGGTTGTGGACACGCTGTAAGTGAAATGGACGTAACAATTGCCCTCGAAGGACTATTCTTACATTCGTCTGATTCGTCCCCATGTTACGTGAAATTGCACGAGTGCTGATTGAAGGATTCCGCTCCACATGCTGCAAGACAGCTTCCTCAAACTGAAGCGTTCTTACCGTGCGACGGTATCCCTGTCCAGGTAATCTGCTAAATGACCCGGTCTCACGCAGACGTTGGTACACAGCAGCAAAGGTTGTATGATGCAGGATACGGCGATTAGGATATTGTTGTCGATAAACCCTCTGTGCGGCTCGTCCGTTGTGGCGCGCTACGTAGTACGCGCCAGCCGTATCAGTGTACTCACTCCAGGTGTATCGCTCCATCAGTAAACAGAGACTATGCACTACCACACTGCTGGACAGCAGTTGCCTACAACTGAAGAGCGTAATACGCCCTCTAACAACTGAAGATCTTATTACGGTCTCTAACAAATGAAGAGCGTAATACGGCCTCCACCGGTTTAAATACTCCTCATAGGAAAAAATGACATTACGGAAAAATATTTGTTTTGATGTCCCCTACAACCTCCCAGAGTTTGTCGGTTTAAATACTATTCACCCTGTACAGGTTAACATCTTAATAGGTAGGCTAAATTTACATCTACGCATCTACGTGCTTACTTCACAAGCAGGGGACTGATGACCTCAGACGTTAAGTCCCATAGTGCTCAGAGCCATTTTTACTTCAAAAGCCATCATACGGTGTGTTTCAGGGGGTATCCTTATCACTACCATTTATTCCCTTTCCAACGACACTCACAAATTCAGCGATGGAGAAGGACTACCTATACTCACACAGAAAGAAATTTTCACTCTGCAGCGGAGTGTGCGCTGATGTGAAACTTCCGGGCAGATTAAAACTGTGTACCGTCCACATAGCTTTAATCCCGCCAATGCCTCGTCTCCTACCTTCCAAACTTCACAGAAGCTCTCCAGTGCAGAATGAAAATTTCACTCTGGAAACATCCCCCAGGCTGTGGCAAAGCCATGTCTCCTAAGTGTCCTTTCTTCTAGGAGTGCTAGATCTGCAAGTTTCGCAGGAGAGGTTCTGTGACTTTTGGAAGGTAGGAGACGAGGTACTGGCGAAAGTAAAGCTGTCAGTACGTGTCGTGAGTCGTGCATGGGCAGCTCAGATGGTAGGGTACTTGCCAGCGAAAGGCAAAATTCCTGAGTTCGAGTGAAGTTTTAGCTATATGTATCCCTATGAGCGCTAATTTCCCGTATCTTATCTTCGTCTTCCTTATGCGAAACGTATGCTGGTGTCAGTATGTTGCTTCTCCGGTCAGCTGTAAATGCCAGTTTTCATCAGAGTTCCTCGAGAAGAACATCCTCTTACCTCCAGGGATACCCATTCGACTTCTCGAATTATCTATCCACTAATCTGGCGGGAAGCAAAAGGAATGCTTCTATAGGTTCGTATTCTGAGGGAAACCTAACTCGTACGGTTTTGACATGTGGCGGTCGGTTTACTGGTAAGTTGTTATTCCTCATTGTGTCAGTCTTTCAGGGATATTTTGAAATCACATCTCAGAACGTTTTGACTTGCGGCAGGGATGAGAGGGAAGCATATTGTTCAACATTCTGGCGTCTACCCCAGCGACATTTAAGCGTCCAGACCTTCTGGGATGGCCATTACAACTTTTGCGAGTCTGGAACCATTAACATATGTCTGTATGGCGAGCGGTACAGCCCTGATGAGCGGGCGGACGTTCGCGCGCCCAGGTGACTGATGTTTACATCCAGTGTGGGGTAGAGAAGAGAGAGAAACCATCGCACTGCATCCATAGACCGACAGGTCTCAGCAGGATTAGTTCAGGGTCAGCATATTCTAAGTGACCTACTGCCACCAGCATGACATGACCACCGGGAGACAGAACGTAAGTAGCGTTGGATGTCTTCAGCTGTTTGACGACAGTTGCCATCATTCTGGTATCTGAAGAAGTATTTACCTAGTCTGTGGGAAGCCTCCAGAGACGTCGCAGAAGCGTCTGTGACAGTTACCGGGCAAGTTTGAACTGATTGCAGGAAAAATTTATCATCATGCAAAGGGACTCTCATGATCAAATTTATAAATTAGCCTATCAATTTGATATGAATGACGTGCCACCTGGTGGGTGGATGGGAGAGTGAGAGTGCTACGGATGTGATTCGGAAGTTGGAGGGTTAATCAGGCGTTTTCTTGCTGTGGTGAGATCCTTTAACAGAACCTGCAAAGGGCGAGATGATCATCGCAATAAAATCAGCTATATTATCGAATTTATAAAGCGACACATAGTATAAACCTGACGTTTACAGCTTCTCTGTGCTTGCCTTGAGAGACTTCTCATATCACGAGACTTTTTTTACTTTTATTTAGTTTAAGAGAGGGAATTGGAAAGCTGATGAGGTGTTAACAGACTTTTTTTTTCCTTGTGGTTAGGTCTTCTAACGAAACCCACACAGGGCGAGAGGATCATCATAATAAAATCTTTCTGTGCTGTTACCGTAAGAGACTTTGAACGGGCGAAGCATTTGGTTAGTTTAAGAGAAAGTTCAAAAATGAGGAGACACCCTGGGACAGAGGGAGAGCATGCTCTTAAGAGCTTCATCATTCGCTAAAAATGAGTAACATTCCAGTTCTGTGTAACAGATAAGAATACTTAGAGAAAATGCCACAGTGTTTCACAGGATTGTCACAAGTAACTATACTTTACCGAGGTGAAAACGCTTATACGATCCAATTTCTTCTATCTTTGAAAATGACTCGTATAAAAGGGAGGAATTTACATTTCGCGTGAGAAGTTTTAGGTGTATTGACAGAAGAACATCCCAGTTTCAGACTTTTTAAATTGAGAAGTTTATGTCAGAGATGAGGAGTTTATGTCAGGGAAGTAGGAGTAATCCCCTGAATTACAGGCCTATATCACTAACGTCGATTTGCACTAGGGTTTTGGAACATATACTGTATTCGAACATTATGAAGTACCTCGAAGAAAACGATTTATTGACACACATCCAGCACGGATTCAGAAAATATCGTTGTTGTGAAACACAACTAGCTCTTTATACTCATGAAGTAATAAGTGCTATGGACAGGGGAGGTCAAATTGATTCCATATTTTTAGGTTTCCAGAAGGCTTTCGAACCGTTCCTCACAAGCGTCTTCCAACCAAACTGCGTGCCTACGGAGTATCGCCTCAGTTGTGCGACTGGATTCCTAATTTCCTGTCAAAAAGATCATAGTTCGTAGTAATAGACGGAAAGTCTTCGAGTAAAACAGAAGTAATATCCGGCGTTCCCCAAGGAAGTGTTAAAGGCCCTCTATTGTTCCTGACCTATATTAACGACATAGGAGACAATCCGAGTAGCCGTCTTAGATTGTTTGCAGATGATGCTGTCATTTGCCGTCTTGTAAAGTCATCAGATGATCAAAACCACTTGCAAAATGATTTAGGTGAGATATCTGTATGGTGCGAAAAGTGTCAATTGATCCTGAATAAATAAAAGTGTGAAGTTATTCATATGAGTACTAAAAGAAATCAGCTAAGTTCCGATTACGCAATAAATCACACAAATCTGAAAGCTGTAAAGCTAAATACTTAGGGAGTACAATTACAAATAACCTAAATTGGACCGATCACATAGATAATATTGAGGCAGAGCAAACCAAAGACTGCGATTCATTGGCAGAACACTTAGAAGGTGCAACAGGTCTACTAAAGAGACTGCTTACACCACGATTTTCCGCCCTTTTCTGCAATATTGCTGTGCGGTGTGGGATCCGCATCAGGTGGGACTGACGGATGACATCGAAAAAGTACAAAAAAGGGCAGCTCGTTTTGTATTATCGCGAAATAGGGAGGATAGTGACACAGACATGATACGTGAATTGGCGTGGCAATCATTAAAACAAAGGCGTTTGTCGTTGCGACGGCATCTTCTGATGAAATTTCAATCACCAGTTATCTCCTCCGATTGCAAAAACGTTCTGTTGGCACCCACCTACATAGGTAGAAATGATCATCACGATAAAATAAAAGAAGTCAGGTTTCGCACAGAAATATTTAAGTGCTCGTTTTTCCCGCGTGCCGTTCGAGAGTAGAACGGTAGAGAGACAGCTTGAAGGTGGTTCATTGAACCCTCTGCCAGGCACTTTATTGTGAATAGCGGAGTAATCACGTACATGTAGATTTAGGCTGCAGTTAGTCTGAGTTGGGCCGCTTGTAATGCGGCTGTTGGTGGGAATGATCCGAGGGATAGAATGCAGCGGATTAGCCAGGCCTCCACAGCTCCACAGCTAGCTAGCTGTCTCTTCATGCACGCAATACATTTGTTTCATGGTGCTGGGCTAAACTGGAGGTGACTGGAGGTGTCTCGTCATGTTTCTTTTCGTCTTGAGACAGCATCTTCAGATAAAGTAACGGTCACGACATTTGTAATAAAATACCATATGATATACTTCCCATTTTTCTGTTGGCTAGGATGAGACTTACAACTCACAAGTAGGTAGAAATGTGTTCCGCTCTCAAGCAATGATTCTATAGGAGTCCTGTACATAGTGGTAAACGGTATAGGAGCAGTGGGGCAGCGGGTAGCTGTTCTAAGATTATTACTACCATCGTTATGTTCCTCCCAGCAACAGCTTTTCACTTGTAGGTTGGTGGGAGACTATTCCACTGTACTTCAGTGATAGTTTGCTATCCTATCATTATTTTTCATTCATGGGTAGCTATTGTCTAGACAGGCTGGAGCAGTGCTAGACTACTAGTGAAAACATCCACTCCACATGTAGAAGTTACTGACGAGACTGGATGAAGTTGCTGTCTAGTGACTGATGAATGGCAACTCAAATTGTTTAAATAAACAATATACTGGACTGTGTTCAAAATAATAAATACTTATGTTCACAATATCCAACAGCCCAGCACACACTGAAACCTGTTCCAACCCTTTATTTCTGAACCACCATCTTGGATTACGTCATGGGAGTGGAGCAGAGGGGCAGGGAGGGGAGAGTGAGGGGGCCAGCAGCGCTCTCTGGTGGTGATTTTGTGACTAGGCCAATTGGTCTCCAAACCTCAAGGTGAACACACATAAAATTTGATATTCTCACAACAAATTTGAATTTCCCACCATTTTTCATGGGCCACAATCCTGAATCATGTCACAGGAGGGAAGTGGGCAGGGAATTTACTGAGGGAGACTCATGTGCTGACTGGGGAAAACTCATGACATCATCAGGGAGTGAGGATAATTAATTGATCAATTAATTAATTTGCATAAAATTGCGCCAGAACTGTATTTGCCCCTTTACTTAAGGCATGATACTCCATATGTATCATATATCTTGTTTAGACATGAAGTCACATTTATCAGTCTTGGCCAGGCAAATCACTGAAACATGCACTGTTGATCTGTTGATAACCCCAATTCGCTTGAAACGTCAGTGTGCATGGAGTGTAAACGAGTAGTGTGGGATAGTGAGCAGTCAGCTCCTAGCCTTTGTTTCAGAGATGGAACACTGAACACGCACAAGTATCATAGTGTCCTCAAAGTACTTTTCCCGCGGGTTCTAGAAGACGTTTCTCTGCAGACTAGAAGGAACCAGTGGCACTAACATCATGGCTGTCGAGACCATAGCGCACCAAATACTGCAGCACGTCTTCACGAATTGTTTCCAAATCGTTGGATTGGAAGAAGAGGACCCGTACCTTGGCTGGTCCGTTTGACGTGTGAAGACTATTTTTGTGTGGCAAAAGCTGAAAGATGCTGCCTACAAGAAAATACCAACTACACCCAGTCATACGCAATGACGTATTACTACAGCCTGCTCAGATATCTCCGCTGAAATGCTATCAAAAGTGCAACAGTCGTTCGATAACAGACTAGAAGCGTGTATTGTCGCTGCCGGTGGTCAATCTGAACAGAATCTGTGATGGTGAGGCGTCTCGGTACCAATCAGAACCCACATAAGTAGTTTGTTGACTTGCTTTGTTCTTTAGTGTGTGGTACCACACGTACAGTGTAAGTGTCACTGTGGGAACTTTTCAGAATACAAGATCTCGTAAACGACTCACTCTAGAATCCTGCAAGAAACACCACTGACATTCTACTTTACTCTTCTTTCAGTTTCTTAACGTCAGTAGGGTTTGTTACATCTTAAAATTGTATGTTTGCGTAAAAAGTGCACTTTCTACGTATTATCACGCAGACCTCCAGCAGGTAAACAGGAAATTAAGTGGAAGCACATCATTCACCGTTATTTTTTTAAACATACCGTACTTACTTAAGAAAAATAAGTAAAATCAGACAGATTAACAAGATTACAAACAACACTCTGAACTTCTGAATTTCAAGAAATTACACTCCCTACTTTAGTGACAATTTAAATGAGGTAATAGTTAAAGAGAAAAGCTGTGAGTGACAGTAGTTCTCGGGTTTGTTGCTCAAAATTTCCACCTTTACGAAACGCAACTCAGAAAATGCTTCAACAAATGAACCAATAATTAATATTTGGAAACAGATGGCTCTTTAAGACAACATAGAAGAGTAACATATCTCAAAGGCTGAATACTTAATAGCTGTCTCTGAAGAGAGAGTAGATTACAGCTTCCTTAAGGCAAACAAGAAAAAGAAATTCTTACAATACACCTCTAAGGCATCTAGATGATGTAATAAAGTAAAATGGTGCACAAATTTATAGAGCTGCCTTCAGCCAGACAAAGTCCCCCCCCCCATGAGCAGTTAAGTAATTAACCAGAGAACGAGTGTGCCTACATTGATGTAACTGCCTTCAGACAGACAGTGAAAATTCTAATAAGGTGTACAGCAGAAAACACTTCAGTGATTCAGTAAGTGAACGTGTATACGCAGCGGCTAAAGAATGTGTAGTGGATTGGCAAGAGAGCCAACCCACTATGCGAGGAAGCCGAAATGCACGCGTTTTAGCTCACGCAGGCTGGCGTGAGGTCTGGAACAGGTCAAGGAAATGAGACTAGCAAAAAAGGACGTAGCTGTGGAATACTTAACTTTAATCCATAAATGGTGAACATCGCTCTTGACGGTACATGTTTTACAGCATCAATGGTAATGGCGCCTTGCTAGGTCGTAGCAAATGACGTAGCTGAAGGCTATGCTAACTATCGTCTCGGCAAATGAGAGCGTATTTTGTCAGTGAACCATCGCTAGCGAAGTCGGCTGTACAACTGGGGCGAGTGCTAGGAAGACTCTCTAGGCCTGCCGTGTGGCGGCGCTCGGTCTGCAATCACTGATAGTGGCGGCACGCGGGTCCGACGTATACTAACGGACCGCGGCCGATTTAAAGGCTACCACCTGGCAAGTGTGGTATCTGGCGGTGACACCACATTCCTACCCCGCAGATCGGCGGACGGTTGTGGCATAAGGCTTCCGCCCGCCGTGGGGAGGACCCCATGTTGACGTATGCGAAAAGGTGGGGAGCCTAACAACAGGCGAGGCTGTGCCACCCGCACCCTGCTATTCGGCCCGAGGGGAGCTAGGAAACGCCTGAAAACCTGCTCCAGGATGCACGCCAACATGCGGTGTATGCGCCCGTAGAGAGACAGGAGGGGCCGAAGGGTCGACCTCCATCGGGCCGGGGCACCCGACGGGCGAAGACGACATATGGTCCGGAGCGGGCAAGAGTTCCGAGGCGGAGGACAACTGGTCACGGGAAGCGATCGGCGGCGCGTGACCCAGGGAGGCGCCCGGCGGTTGCAGAGACGCGTCCACTGCGGGCGTCGCCGGCGGGAGAACAGGCGGCGGCGGCGGCGCGTCGCCATGGGGCAAAATGGAAGGCAGCGTCGGCAACACCTGGGGCTGAGGCGAACCAAGAGATAGGTCCCCAGGGCGCTGACCGGACGGCACCGTCGCTGAAAGCATACGGGGAGCGGCAGATCCCGTGCGACGACAGAGGCGCAGCTGAGTGAGATGCCGACGCACCTCACCAGAGGCCCCCAAAACCAGATACATAGCGCGGCTGAGGCAGCGAAGAATGCGCCCTTCGAGCCAACGCCGTGAACCGCGATAGTTGCGGTAGTAGACAACGTCGCATGGGGCAAAAGCAGGTGTCTGCCGCTGCACAGGAACCTGATGCGGCGGATGTAGCAAAGACATCAAGGTTCGATGAGGGCGACCGTGGAGCAACTCAGTCGGCGAGCGACCATCTCGGGGCTGAGAGCGATACGAGGACGAAAAGAGCAATAACGCGTCCTCCCGAGAATGCGACTCTTTCAACTTCAACATCTGTGACTTGAAAGTCCGGACCAATCGTTCAGCCGCACCGTTTGACTGTGGCGAAAACGGCGCGGACGTCAGATGTTGAATACCATTGGCCTTGCAGAATGACTGAAATTCTGCAGACACGAATTGTGGGCCATTGTCGGAAACAATAGTCTGTGGAAGACCTTCAATGCAAAAGATAGCGGATAACGCTTGGATGGTGGCAGATGACGTCGTGGAAGACATCCGGACAACAAGAGGAAAATTACTAAATGAATCTACCACAACCAACCATCGAGCATTCCAGAACGGACCAGCAAAATCGATGTGTAAGCGCTGCCAAGGGGAAATGGCTTTTGGCCATGCAAAGAATTTCCGCGGTAGTGCTGATTGTTGTTCGGCACACACCGTGCAAGAAGAGCACATATTCGTAATCGCGGCATCTATTCCGAACCAAGTACAGTGCTGACGAGCAAGTTCTTTCGTTCTCACTATACCCCAATGTCCTTGGTGGCGAAGCCGTAAGACAGAGGACTGTAACGAACGTGGGACCACGACCCTGGACTGATCATTATCAGAACGCAACAGCAAAACACCACGTCGTACAAAAAGTCTCTCCTGGTGAGCAAAAAATCGGCGAACCAACGGATCCCCGATCCGTGACTTTGACAAGGGCCATTGAGTAGCAACGAAACGCAGAACGGTAGCCAGGACAGGATCGGCAGCTGTGGCTGTAGCTACACGACGAAAATCAATCGGAAACGAGTCGACCACGTCATCGGTTTCCGAATCAATGAACATGCAAGCAAGTTCGGAGGAATCGAATGCTCTTTCCTCAGCAACAGGCAAACGGGACAACGCATCGGCGTTTCCGTGCTCAGCAGTGGACCGATACTAGATATCGTAGCGGTACTGCGAGAGGAAAATAGACCAGCGAATGAATTTCTGCGCTGTACGTCGAGGTACAGGCTTGGTCGGATGAAAAAGCGATGTCAAAGATTTGTGGTCTGTTATGATGGTAAAGTGACGACCATACAAGAAATCATGAAACTTAGTAACACCAAATACGAGAGCCAATGCTTCTTTCTAAATCTGTGAATAATTTCTTTGCGCAGACGAGAGCAATTTCGACGCAAAGGCAATAGGGCGGTCGTGCGAACCATCTTTGTGCGCAAGCACAGCACCGATCCCAAAATCCGATGCATCCACCATCAACAAAAGGGGCTTCCGAGGATCGAATGGCGTAAGGCAAGTATTGGAAAGCAACGCCGATTTCAGCTGGTGAAAGGCGCGTTCGCTTTCTGTCGTCCAGACGAAAGGAACACCTTTACGGCGTAAGCGATGAAGCGGAGCTGAAATGGAAGAGGCATGTGGCACATATCTGTTACAGTAATTTATTTTTCCCAGCACACTCTGTAGCTGCTTCAAATTCTGCGGCGAAGGCAAGGCTTGTATGGCACGGAGGTGCTCTGGACTGGGATGTATGCCTTGGGCATTGAGTACATGTCCCAGATAGGGTAAGTCACGAGCAAAAAACACACATTTGTCCTTCCGCAAGCGAAGACCATTTTGTCGCAAGACCTGAAATAATGTTCTGAGATTGGCTAAATGTTCTTCTTCCGTCTTTCCGGAGATCACAATATCGTCCAGATAGTTTGCTGCAGTAGGGACCGACGCACAAACAGTTTGTAGATATTTCTGAAACCATGCAGGGGCGGATGAACACCCGAATGGCAGTCGGTTGAATCGATACAAACCAAGATGCGTGTTAACCACCAAAACGCGCTGGGATTCTTCGTCCACCGGTATTTGCAAGTACGCATCTGCTAGGTCCAAGTTCGAAAAATTTTGACCCGGGCACAGTTTGTCAAAAAGATCTTCCGGGCGGGGTAAAGGAAAAGTTGCAGTCACAAGTTGTGGATTCACTGTTGCCTTGAAGTCCACGCAAAGTCTCAATTTTCCGGAAGGTTTTTGCAAAATTACTAAGGGTGATGCCCAGAGAGAAGCCTGCACACGTTCAATTACACACTGTGAATCTCAGATGTGTCAGTTATCATTAACGGGCTATATTTTCACAAGTCTAGACGACATTTCAGTATGACACGCGCGATTCATACACATCCGACCAACATGTGGCAATCCTAATGTGGCTCGACTCTAGGTCCAATAAGAGCACTTGACTCAGCACGGCCTTACACATCAAAATGCCCACTGTTTCATTACAAATTTGAAACAGTAATTAACGTAACCTGGATGAAGGCAGCGCAAAGGTACAATGTATTCCATGAAGCCGATGTGCCGAGGTGACATTAACAGCTGTAATACGATGAGCTCGCACTGGGTCCAGGTCCGAGACAACATAAGTGTATCACAGCAGTAGAAGACTGGAAATCCCTCATCCGCCCTATCCTTTGTTACGCCTGTGGTGTCACCGCCAGACACGACACTTGCTAGGTGGTAGCCTTTAAATCGGCCGCGGTCCGTTAGTATACGTCGGACCCGCGTGTCGCCACTATCAGTGATTGCAGACCGAGCGTCGCCACGCGGCAGGTCTAGAGACACTTCCTAGCACTCGCCCCAGTTGTACAGCCAACTTTGCTAGCGATGGTTCACTGACAAAATACGCTCTCATTTGCCGAGACGATAGTTAGCATAGCCTTCAGCTACGTCATTCGCTACGACCTAGCAAGGCGCCATTAGCAGTTACTGTCGAGATTATGAATAATACCTCACGCCAGCCTGCGTGAGCTAAAACGCGTGCCTTTCTGCTTCCTCTCAAAACCGGGTTGGCTCTCTTCCCAATCCACAACAACGCCCATCCGGATTGGATCTCCGCCCCCCCCCCCCCTACCCTTTATAAATCCCTCCAAATCCTTGAACGCCATGCTCTCCGCCTCGCCTATCGCATCCGTCTCCCCTCCCCCACGCGGATCCTGTACGATCTCATCCCCTTCCCCCACCTCCTCCTTTTCCTTGAAAGGATACGGATCCTGTACACCTCCCGCAAACTCGATCCTCCTCACCCGCTAGTCTACCCCATCCTCTCCGAGCCCCGCCCGCTGCTGCGTCTGTATTCCCACGTCCCACCAGGTCTCCATCTCTCCACCCTCCTTACCCTCTCCCACGGTGGCTTCCGCCAGCTCCCTCTCCCTGGTGATGCCCTCCTCCCCTCCATCTACCTCTCCTACCAACTTTGATCCTCCCACCCTCCTCCTGTGTTTGCTCCTCTGGTCACCCTCCCTCCCTTCTCTCCCTCTTCCCTCCCTCCTCCTTTTCTCCCTCCCCACTCCCCCCCCGGGCTTCCCCTCCCGTGTCCCTCTCCTCCTCCCCCCATCTCCTCAGCCATTGGCATCCTTGTTCTCCCCTCTCCCCCACCTCACCCTTATTCCCCTCTTGGCAGGTCCCCGGACTCGCACACGCTAAGTGGACATTCGCGCGCCAGAGATCATCGCCATCAGTGTCTCGTGTGTGCCGTCGTGTTTAGTGTTCAGTGTTCACCGTCACACTCCATCGTTCACCAGTGCCATCGTCATCTTCAGTGTTTGTGCTTCGTGTCAACAGTTTGTAGTGTGGATTGTCATCGAGTGTGAACGGCTTCATGTTTTTTTATGTTCATGTGTCTACTGTTTTTTCCCTCCGTTTTGTTCCAAGTCATGTATCTTCTCTGTTTTTATCGTTGTACTATCTTTGGCTGAAGAGCGGCGTATTGTGCTGCTGCCAGCCTACCTGTTCTACGGGTTTTAAAATCACAATAAAGAAAAAAAAATAGAATAGAAGACTGGAACAGGCTAAGAAAGCATATAAACTCCACTGTCATTCTCACTTAACACTCCCCGTGACCACAATACTTGTGCAGATCGACGGGCACTTCATAAACTTGGTCTAAGGCTCGACACGGTCGCACTTAAAACGACGTAAATGTTTACTAAATCATCGAATCCACTACTGAATGTGGCAAACTGAATTGCAATAATAAGTGTCTCCGGTATCTACACGTTAACCTGACCCCTTCTAAGACAACGTGACAAGGTATTAAGTCGCACAACACGATTCAATCAGAGAATTTGTCGGATCAGAAAGCTCCTTGCGTAACGTGACTTCCACCGAGAGGCACGGACAACAAATTCAAATAGCAAAGACCACACCAATGTTCCGTCTTTTGATAACACCGGTGCCCACAACTATCAAATAGGGAAAACGTTTAAAGGACTACCAATCACTCCAAGGCACGTCATGTTCGGCCGAAGGGCAGGTACCGCCCACAGACACGGCGCGGCCCACCCTCGGGTCCGGCTTCAAAACACTGGCTGCCCCCGTGCGATCCGCTGCCGCCCCTCGCCGCCCAGCGCGACTCCCCCGCGCCCCCTGCCGCCACGAGCACCGAAGCGCTAAAGTCGAGCCGAAATACGATGATACCTGGTGCTTGCGCCAATCGGCATTGAGCGCCGGCTGCGGCAGCAGACGATTCGAGTAAGTCTAACGCGAACGCTGCTCTGCTCATTCGCGAGTTCCGCTGCGCTATGCAGTTTGCCAGTTCTGTCAGACAACAGCGATAACAGCTGATTCGGTGTCGCTACTCAGATTTGTTGAAACGCGCTCCTGAATAGCTGTGAGGAACTGGCAAGTCTCGTATGGGTGATAAATGCAACTGAAGAGGATGTACTCCTTAACTGTTTATGACATGACCAAGATAGTGCAAATATCACAAATGTCCAGTCTACGCTTTTGTGGTGTCACCGCCAGACACCACACTTGCTAGGTGGTAGCTTTAAATCGGCCGCGGTCCATTAGTACATGTCCGACCCGCGTGTCGCCACTGTCAGTGATCGCAGACCGAGCGCCACCACACGGCAGGTCTTGAGAGACGTACTAGCACTCGCCTCAGTTGTACGACGACTTTGCTAGCGACTACACTGACGAAGCCTTTCTCTCATTTGCCGAGAGATAGTTAGAATAGCCTTCAGCTAAGTCCATGGCTACGACCTAGCAAGGCGCCATTAACCATTTCTAGAGAGAGTCTCACTTGTATCATCAAGAATGCTGTATACAAATGATGGATTAAAGTTAAGTATTCCAGCAGCTACGTACGTTTCTTTATAGCATTCATTACGTATCCTGTTTCAGACCTAAAGCCAGCCGGCGTGTGTAAACGCGTGCCTTTCGGTTACCCGTCACTGTGGACTGGCTGTCTTGTCAGTCCACAACAGCTTTAGTCCTGTATCAGACAACACATGAAAGAAGACACGTAAATTTGCAATATGTTCTTCAGATGTATGACCCAATACGATAATATCGTCCAAGTAATTCGAACAGTTTGGCACTTGTGCAGTCAGCTGTTCCATATAGCATTGGAAAATGGGGGGTGCGGAAGCACTGCCAAAAGGAAACGCAAATATTTAAACAAAACCACGTGAGTGTTTACTACACACACTTTTTGAGATTCTTTATAGAGTGGTATTTGAAGATACGCGTCGTGCAAATCAATTTTTGAAAAGTAGTATCCAGCGCCTAATTTGTCCATAGGATCCTCTGGGCGCGCAGCGAATAAGTATCAATCACAGTTTGCAGGTTGATCGTAGACTTAGAGTCAACACCGAAGCGAAAGCGTCCTGAAGGCTTGGGTGGCAAAACCAGTGGACTTCCCGATTAACTAGCTGATACGGGCGCAATAACTCCGCTATCTTCCAATTCTTTAAGTTCACCAGAGACTTCGTCCCGTAACGCAATGGGAAAAGTTCTGGCTCGGCACAATTTCGGCCGAGCATTGTCTTTCAGCGTAATATGTGCAACAAAATTGTAGCTTGGCCTAAACCTTCAGAAAAGAATTCCAGGAATTCCTTTAGCAAGCTAGCTACACTGTCTTCTGCATTGACTGCAGACACTGACAACACATTGTCCTGAATGTCGAAGCCAAACAAATCAAAAGAAGCAAGACCAAATATGTTCTCACACTCGCATGATTGTAGCACTGTAAAAGTCACTGTTCGCATATGTGAGCGATACATAGCAGGCAAAGTATACGTTCCAAGAATGGGAATGTTTGGTCCATTATAACCTGTCAGTTGCGCGCTAGTTTCAGACAGGTGTGGAGAGCCTAATATTTCATATGTGTGTCGATTTAGCAATGTGACAGAGGCACCTGTGTCCAACTGAAATTTCACGCGTTTCCCACATAGAAGTAACTGAACAGTAACTTTGTTTGACTGGCATGTCACAGAAGAAACTGCACGCTTGCCTGTTGCAGATTTGGAATAGACTTCATTTATGACATGGGCTTTGTGACTAGATTTTTGTGAGTAAAAAAATGATTCAAATGGCTCTGAGCACTATGGGACTTAACATCTGAGGTCATCAGTCCCTTAGAACTACTTGAACCTAACTAACCTAAGGACATCACACACATCCATGCCCGAGGCAGGATTCGAACCTGCGACTGTAGCGGTCGCGTGGTTCCAGACTGAAGCGCCTAGAACCTCTCGGCCACACTGGCCGGCATTTTTGTGAGTAGGCCGAATTCTTATGTCTGTTCCATTGCAAACATACGGTTTGTACATGTCCTTCCCTACTACAAGTGTAAAACTGAGCTTTTCAGGAGGGGCAGTCATGGCGTTTGTGCCATGAATAACACCAAGGGCAACACTTGATTGTGTTCGCCTGCATAGCCGCCTGTGTATCAGACTGCTTACACGGCGGTTGTTTACTCGGCGTGTCGAGCTGCCGCCGCCCAATGGGTCGGTGGCAACTAAGGAACTCAAGCCGACAAATAGATGGCTGCTCAAAGGTATGAACTGACAATCCACCGAAATTGTACTGATCTAGTATTTGCACTACCTGTTGAAATGGTGGATCAGAGTGTTGCGAAATCTGTTCTCTGAGTCTGACATCAGGTAAATTGTACATGATCGCACCACGAAACGTAACACCTGAATATAAAGTACCGCAAGCATATTTGTGTTTGCATTTCCATGTCATACTCTGAAAATCTGTTAAACGCGATAAGTTTATTCTGACCGTTTCTTGCAATTAAAGAATTGATATGCAGCTGCTATCACATTCACTTGTTGGTCATAATAGTCAGTCAGTTCATAATTAAGTCACTTCATAATTAAGTTCACTTGGAGTGGCGTTAGGAAAAAGTTTTGTAATTGGGCGGAACACTGCACTTCCTACCATTGATAAGTCCGCCCCGATAGATGAGTGGTCAGCGTGACGGATTCCCGTCCTACGGGCCCTGGTTCGGATCCCGGCTGGGTCGGGGATTTTCTCCGCTCGGGGACTGGGTGTTGTGTTGTCTTCATCATCATTTCATCCCCATCCAGTGCGCAGGTCGCCCAATGTGGCGTCGAATGTAATAAGACCTGCACCAAGGCGGCCGGACCTGCCCCACAACGGGCCTCCCGGCAAATGACGCCAAACGCTCATTTCCATGCCATTGATAATAGATAATGGCCTTTCACAGTACGTGGTCTGTTGTGAGCGAGGAGATGCGCTTCGAACTGGGACAACCACTCGAGCCATTCCTCTTCTTGTTCACTAAGCTGTCGAAGAGGTGGTATAGCAGCGGTAGTAGGCGGTGTGTGTGCGCAGCGTTGGCCAGTAGCTGCTGCACCATGTTGAGTAACGTGGAAGAGATCTGTTGCGTCTGGAACTGAAACATCTGCATTAGCTGTGTGGTATTTAATACTTGCAGCTGTGGCGCTGAGAAGGAGGCGGGGCAGGAGGGGTGGGCATTTTGGAAGAGGAGATTGCAAAAATAAGGTGAGGTAAGCAAGCAAAAAAATCAAAGAAGATTTTTGCAATTCCCACCTGAAAACATTTATTACCAAAAATGACAAGAAACTCTTAAAGTAAATGAACGCTCTGCAAAGTAAAGACAAAGAGATATTTAAGGCGCCAGCAACAACAAAAAATACTCGTCGCCAAATGTGGGGTCCTGCTTACCCGTCTCGTATAGGATGCTGCGTTCTCGGAAAGCTGTACAATTCAAGCAAATAACATTTATAGTTTTTATTAGAAATAAAGAAGATTGACAATACCTAACTTTGAATGTACAAAGGTGAGTAAAAATGAAAACCTTAAATTTGTAATAACAAATCGAAATTTCTCGCTGATATCCTGTAAGGTGATAAGCGTGCTACAAACAGCGTGCAGAATAGCCTGTTAGACGGCAGCATAGTGCAGATGCACACATACCGTCACAGTATCAGTACAAAGATGGCCGCCCCACTTGCGACTTGCACCAGGGAAGAACAGCGTTCTGTTATTCGGTTTTTGCGTAGTGAAGGTGTGAAACCTATTGAATTGCATCGACGAATGAAGGTTCAGTACGGTGATACATGTTTGTCACAGCAGCAAGTCTACGAATGGAGTAGGAAGTTCGCAAAAGGCGTGACTTAAGTGGAAGATGCTCCTCGTCCAGGTCAGGCACAACGAGTTGTGACTCCACAGAACAATGCAGCAGTTGAAGTCATAGTGAAGGATACCGCCGAGTGACACTGAATGACATTGCAGTATGTTTACAGATTAGTCATGGGTCAGCACACGACAATGTGCATGATGTGCTCCAGTTTCACAAAGTGTCTGCAAGATGGGTGCCACGGCAGCTGACGCCTGAAATGAGAGAACGACGTGTTGATGCTTGAACGAGAAGGTGATGGCTTCCTTGCAAGAATCGTTACTGGGGACGAAACCTGGGTTCTCTTCCACCAACTGGAAACGAAGAGAGCAAGCAAAGAATGGCACCATTCCTTATCACCAAAACCAAAGAAGTTTCGAACAGAACCATCAGAAGGGAAGGTTATGCTGATTCACTTTTGGGACGAAAAAGGCGTCATTTTGGAGCATTACATGCCTAGAACGACTAATGTCATCAGTGCATCATACACAGATCTCCTAAAAAATCATGTGCGGCTTGCAATCAAATCAAAACGACGTGGATTGTTGTCAGCAGGTGTCCCTTTGCAACATGACAATGCAAGGGGCCGGGCGGGGTGGCCGAGCGGTTCTAGGCGCCACAGTCTGGAACCGCGCGACCGCTACGGTCGCAGGTTCGAATCCTGCCTCTGGCATGGATGTGTGTGATGTCCTTAGGTTAGTTCTACGTTCTAGGGGACTGATGGCCATAGAAGTTAAGTCCCATAGTGCTCAGAGCCATTTGAACCATTTGAACAATGCAAGGCCCCACACTGCCCGTACAACAGTTGCAACAATCACAGACCTGCATTTTGAGTGTCTTCCTCATTCACCATACTCACCAGACCTTGCCCCAAGTGATTTCCATATGTTTGGACCACTCAAAGACCCAATGGGAGGAAATAAGTTCCGTTCTGATGAAGAGGTGCGCCACGTGGTGCATGAGTGGTTGCGAGGACTACCAAAAGAATTTTTTCCGAAAGGAATGTATGCACTTTGTAAGCGCTGGAGGACTTGCATTGAGCGTGGGGGAGATTATGTCGGAAAGTGATACAGCTTTGTACCACTTCTGCACAATAAATAATATTTAAAAAAATACTTAAGGTTTTCATCTGACTGACGCTCGTACAACGGTGTCGGAAGCGATGGGCGACATGCAAACTGTGGTATCAACGCCAGACACCACACTTGCTAGGTGGTAGCTTTTAAATCGGCCGCGGTCCGCTAGTATACGTCGGACCCGCGTGTCGCCACTGCCAGTGATGGCAGACCGAGCGCCACCACACGGCAGGTCTAGAGAGACGTACTAGCACTCGCCCCAGTTGTACAGCCGACGTTGCTAGCCATGGTTCACTGAGAATTACGCTCTCATTTGCCGAGACGATAGTTAGCATAGCCTTCAGCTACATTTGCTACGACCTAGCAAGGCGCCGTATTCAAGTTATATTGAGATTCTATTAATGTATCATCAAGAGCGATGTTCTACAAATATGGATTAAAGTTAAGTATTCCAGAAGCTACGTACTTTTCTTTATAGCATTCATTACGTATCCTGTTTCAGACCTCACGCCAGCCTGCGTGAGTTTAAGCGCGTGCCTTTCGGCTTCCTCTCATTGTGTCTAGGCTGTCTTGTCTAGACACAACACAAACAATATATACAAGGTCCATGTAAGAAAATTGGTATGGATCACACGTCACTGCAACAGTAGTGCTCTCCTAGTACTGTGCTAATTCTGTCCTGGTCTGTGAGTCCCAGTCTGGCACTGTCTGGCCGAGGCTGGCAGAAGCGGCACTTATATTCACATCACCGGCCCGAGCGACCGAGCGGTTCTAGGCGCTACAGGCTGGAACCGCGCGACCGCTACGTTCGCAGGTTCGAATCCTGCCTCGAGCATGGATGTGTGTGATTACCTCAGGTTAGTTAGGTTTACGTAATTCTAAGTTCTAGGGAACTGATGACCTCAGAAGTCCGATAGTGCTCAGAGCCATTTGAACCATTTATATTCACATCGGCTAGATGCCACTCCTATCGTGGTGAAGTCCCGGTCAGCGCGCTATCGGCTGACGTCTCACCGCCTTATTTGCTCTTGCGATCTTCGTCTTCTTGCCGGCACTTGTCGATACGCCGGAACAATGGGAAGGGCGTGGGTGACGCGGTCGAACGTCATCCCGCTCGCCGCCAGGGGTGCTGGAGAGAGTACGATTAGTGGAGCGGCGCCGATGGCGCAGGGTCCCATTACAGGTTCTGCTCCTTGACCCATGCCATTCCATGGAGGCGGGCACTGGTGTATAGGGCACTGGTATTGTCTTCAGAAGGTAGAATAGTGGTTGGTGGAGTAGTTTTAGCTGTTCTGTGCCCATCAAACAGTTTAGCGTCCTCATGGTGCGTTGGGGGGATGTCGCCACAGTCACATCGTCTCCTTCGGCAGTGGCGGATTCGGAGCCGTCGTTTTGAACGACAGCGGCCCCGTCCTCGACCTGCAACGTCTCCTCTTGGCCGGAAACGGTGAGTTGCCTGCTCTTGCGAACGTTACGGAGAACGTTGTTTCCTTACTCGACCATCCGTGTCTGACGATGGGAGGGAGTCGCGTGGCTGTTGCAAGAAGACCGCCGAGGACTGGGTCAGCGGCCGATCACGTCGGCACCGTCGGAGAGGGTTCGATGGCCGGCGGAGGCGGCGGGCCGTCCGAGGCGCTCTCCGTCGAGGATTGATCGGGCTCGTTTGTTGAGTCCGGGTGGCGTTGCGAAGCGGTAGAAGAAGCAAGAGCGTAGGCCACCGGTAGTACCGTAGGTCGCGACGAGGGTGGACCTTCGGCGGTTGGCTAGCCGTTGTGGCCGAGCGGCTCTAGGCGCTTCAGTCTGGAACCGCGCGACCACTACGCTCGCAGGTTCGAATCCTGCCTCGGGCATGGGTGTGTGTGATGTCCTAAGGTTAGTTAGGTTTACGTAGTTCTAAGTTCTAGGGGACTAACGACCTCAAATGTTAAGTCCCGTAGTGCTCAGAGCCATTTGAACCCTTTGAGCCTTCGGCGGTAATACGCGTAATACGCCGTTGTAATCATTCGGATCTACGGTGTTCTTCTTTGCCGCACCTGGAACAGGTCCAATGCTGGCTGAATATACAGGGTGGTCCATTGATCGTGACCGGGCCAAATATCTCACGAAATAAGCGTCAAACGAAAAAACTACAAAGATCGGAACTTGTCTAGCTTCAAGGGCGAAACCAGATGGCGCTATGGTTGGCCCGCTAGATGGCTCTGCCATAGGTCAAAAGGATATCAACTGCGTTTTATTTAAATAGGAACCCCCATTTTTATTACATATTCGTGTAGTACGTAAAGAAATATGAATGTTTTAGTTGGGCCACTTTCTTCGCTTTATGATAGATGGCGCTGTAATAGTCTCAAATGTATAAAGTACGTGGTATCACGTAACATTCCGCCAGTGCGGACGGTATTTGCTTCGTGATACATTACCCGTGTTAAATTGGACCGTATACCAATACCTAAAAAGGTCGCTATGGCGTTGATGTATGGTTATTGTGATCAAAATGTCCAACGGACGTGTGCTATGTATGCTGCTCGGTATCATGGACGACATCATCCAAGTATCCGGACCGTTCGCCGGATAGTTAGGTTATTTAAGGAAACAGGAAGTGTTCAGCCACATGTGAAACGTCAACCACGACCTGCAACAAATGATGATGCCGAAGTAGGTATTTTAGCTGCTTTCGCGGCTATTCCGCACATCAGTAGCAGACAAATTGCGTGAGAATCGGGAATCTCAAAAACGTCGGTGTTGAGAATGCTACATCAACATCGATTGCACCCGTACATATTTCTGTGCACCAGGAATTGCATGGCGACGACTTTGAACGTCGTGTATAGTTCTGCCACTGGGCACAAGAGAAATTACGGGACGATGACAGATTTTCTGCATGCTTTCTATTTAGCAACGAAGCGTCATTCACCAAGAGCGTGCACGTAAACCGGCACAATATGCACTATTGGGTAACGGAAAATCCACGATGGCTGCGACAAGTGGAACATCAGCGACATTGGCGGGTTAATGTATGATGCGACATTATGGGACGACGGATAATTGGCCTCTATTTTATCGATGGCAATCTAAATGGTGCAATGTATGCTGATGTCCTAGGTAATGTTTTACCGATGTTACTACAAGATGTTTCACTGCGTCACAGAATCGCGATGTATTTTCAAAATGATAGATGTCCGGCACATAGCTCGAGTGCGGTTGAAGCGGTATTGAATAGTATATTTCATGACAGGTGGATTGGTCGTCGAAGCACCACACCATGGCCCGCACGTTCACCGGATCTGACGCCCCCGCATTTCTTTCCGTGGGGAAGTTGGATATTTGCTATCGTGATCCATCGACAACGCCTGACAACATGCGTCACCGCATTGTCAATGCATGGGCGAACATAACGGAAGGCGAACTACTCGCTGTTGAGAGGAATGTCTTTACACGTATTGCCAAATGCATTGAAGTTGTCGGACATCATTTTGAGCATTTATTGCATTAATGTGGTATTTACAGGTAATCACGCTGTAACAGCATGCGTTCTCAGAAATGATAAACTCACAAAGGTACATGCATCACATTGGAACAACCGAAATTAAATGTTCAAACGTCCTGTATTTTAATTTAAAAAACCTACCTGTTACCAACTGTTCGTCTAAAACTGTGAGCCATATGTTTGTCACTATTACAGCGCCATCTATCACAAAGCGAAAAACGTGGTCCAACTAAAACATTCATATTTCTTTACGTACTACATGAATATACAGGGCTATTATAAATGATTGAAGCGATTTCATAAATTCACTGTAGCTCCATTCATTGACATATGGTCACGACACACTACAGATACGTAGAAAAACTCATAAAGTTTTGTTCGGCTGAAGCCGCACTTCAGGTTTCTGCCGTCAGAGCGCTCGTGAGCGCAGTGAGACAAAATGGCGACAGGAGCCGAGAAAGCGTATGTCGTGCTTGAAATGCACTCACACCAGTCAGTCATAACAGTGCAACGACATTCAGGACGAAGTTCAACAAAGATCCACCAACTGCTAACTCCATTCGGCGAGGGTATGCGCAGTTTAAAGCTTCTGGATGCCTCTGTAAGGAGAAATCAACGGGTCGGCCTGCAGTGAGCGAAGAAACGGTTGAACGCGTGCGGGCAAGTTTCACGCGTAGCCCGCGGAAAATTGGCTCATGGCACAACTGGAGACCGACAGCGACGACTTCATCTTTCAACAGGATGGTGCTCCACCGCACTTCCATCATGATGTTCGGCATTTCTTAAACAGGAGATTGGAAAACCGATAGATCGGTTGTGGTGGAGATCATGATCAGCAATTCATGTCATGGCCTCCACGCTCTCCCGACTTAACCCCATGCGATTTCTTTCTGTGGGGTTATGTGAAAGATTCAGTGTTTAAACCTCCTCTACCAAGAAATGTGCCAGAACTGCGAGCTCGCATCAACGATGCTTTCGAACTCATTGATGGGGACATGCTGCGCCGAGTGTGGGAGGAACTTGATTATCGGCTTGATGTCTGCCGAATCACTAAAGGGGCACATATCGAACATTTGTGAAAGCTTAAAAAAACTTTTTGTGTTTTTGTATGTGTGTGCAAAGCATGTTGAAAATATCTCAGATAATAAAGTTATTGTAGAGCTGTGAAATCGCTTCAATCATTTGTAATAACCCTGTATGTGATAAGAAATGGGAGTTCCTACTTAAAAAAACGTAGTTGATATCCTTTTGACCTATGACACCGCCATCTAGCGGGCCAACCATAGCGCCATCTGGTTTCCCCCTTCAAGCTAGACAAGTTTCGTTCTTTGTAGTTTTTTTCATTTGACGCTTATTTCGTGAGATATTTGGCCCGGTCACGATCAATGGACCACCCTGTATATCCGCCGATCTGTAAATAGTACGGGACGTGGCTTCGGAGATCAATGGTGACCTGTCCGAAACTGCGTGCACCTCTCCACAGTATGGCCGTGAACCGTGCCGTATGGTCGGAATGCCACGACGACTTCCTCTGCAGGAAGTTCGAATGGTAATTCGAAAATGCATATCGTACGCATTCACAATCCCGTGTGGTCGACAGTTTCCGCCCCCACAGTGCCATCAGCATGACAGAAACGGAACCTCTGTTTTGTGTCACGTAGGATGCGTTCGCACGGCGTGTAGTTAATTTTTTAACATAGACCGTGCTGCTCGCGATTGACAAATATAATCTGATAAGCCGGCCGCGGTGGTCTCGCGGTTCTAGGCGCGCAGTCCGGAACCGCGCGACTGCTACGGTCGCAGGTTCGAATCCTGCCTCGGGCATGGATGTGTGTGATGTCCTTAGGTTAGTTAGGTTTAAGTAGTTCTAAGTTCTAGGGGACTTATGACCTAAGATGTTGAGTCCCATAGTGCTCAGAGCCATTTTGAGCCATAATCTGATAATATCGTTCGCCCGGATTTCACTTCCTCTCGCAGAAGACGCTCCATTTTGAGTTTTTTGCGTCGGGCATAATCATTGCAGAAAGTAAATTGCAGTTTTATGGTAAAGTTAGCCGCGCGGGGAAGCCGTGCAGTCTAGGGCGCATTGCACGGTTCGCGTGGCTCCCTCTGTCGGAAGTTCGAGTCCTCCCTGTGGCATGTGTGGGTATTGTCCTCAGTGTAAGTTAGTTTAAATTAGATTAAGTAGGGACCGATGACCTCAGCAGTTTGGTTCCACAGGAAGTTACCACACCCACCACTATGGTAACGGTTTGCTACGCACAGCAGACGGTAATCCGGCACGTAAGCAACGGCCGTCAGAGTGTAAACAAGGCGAGCTCGCGCTCCACACACTGGCGTGTCTGTTCTATTACACTGCGAAAGGCAGAGTGCGTCAACCGGCGACAGTGTGCCGCGACTCACCTACAATATGTTTCTTTTTGTTTACTTTCGTCCCCGAAATGTTATTAAGAATTATAAATCATAATAAAAGTGACACGAGTTCATGAACCTTAAATGGATCGTGGCCTTAAAACAGCTTACTCTCATTACACGCGAGTCATAACGCGAAAATAACTAAATGCAAAAAATTCTTTAACCAGCAATATGGTGTTTCCCGTCATTTTATTACGACAAATCGTACCAATAACGACTCGTTCTCGAGATATTCAGCCTGCTGGTGCTTAGAAACAGCATACGTTCATAGGGTGTAAAGCAACCCATAAAACCCATCGAATATGGGGTTCTGCTGGAAACAACAGATACAGTACGGCGTCTTGCTTTCCGATTGTGACGTAGGGAGCGTTCTTGCTTCCCGCTTGATCTACTTTACGTGGCACGTTGCCGAAATATCGCAGAACTTATTTTGCGTTTCACATGACGAACAAGGCCCCGGGAGAGGCAACATTCCATTAGAACTACTGAAAGCCTTGGGAGAGCCAGTGCTGACAAAACCCTACCATGTGGTGAGCAAGATGTATGAGACAGGCGAATTACCCTCAGACTTCGAGAATAATATAATAATTCCAATCCCAAAGAAAGCAGGTGTTGCCAGATGTGAAAATTACCGAACTATCAGTTTAATAAGTCACGGCTGCAAAATACTAACACGAATTGTTTACAGACGAATGGAAAATCTGGTAGAAGCCGACCTCGGGGAAGATCAGTTTGGATTCCGTAGAAATATTTGAACATGTGAGGCAATACTGACCCTACGACTTATCTTAGAAGATAGATTAAGGAAAGGCAAACCTACGTTTCTAGCATTTGTAGATTTAGAGAAAGCTTTTGACAATGTTGACTGGAATACTCCCTTTCAAATTCTGAAGGTGGCAGGGGTAAAATACATGGAGCGAAAGGCTAATTACAATTTGTACAGGAACCAAATGGCAGTTATAAGAGTCGAGGGGCATGAAAGGGAAGCAGTGGTTGGGAAGGGAGTAAGACAGGCTTGTAGCCTCTCCCCGATGTTATTCAATCTGTATATTGAGCAAGCAGTAAAGGAAACAAAAGAAAAATTCGAAGTAGGTATTAAAATCCATGGAGAAGAAATAAAAACTTTAAGGTTCGCTGATGATATTGTAATTCTGTCAGAGACAGCAAAGGACTTGGAAGAGCAGTTGAACGGAATGGACAGGGTCGTGAAAGGAGGATATAAGATGAACGACAACAAAAGCAAAATTAGGATAATGGAATGGTGTCGAATTAAGTCGGGTGATGCTGAGGGAATTAGATTAGGAATTGAGACGCTTAAAGTAGTAAATGAGTTTTGCTATTTGGGGAGCAAAATAACTGATGATAGTCGAAGTGGAGAGGATATAAAATGTAGACTGGCAATGGAAAGGAAAGCGTTTCTGAAGAACAGAAATTTGTTAACATGGAGTATAGATTTAAGTATCAGGAAGTCGTTTCTGAAAGTATTTCTATGGAGTGTAGCCATGTATGGAAGTGAAACGTGGACGATAAATAATTTGGACAAGAAGAGAATATAAGCTTTCGTAATGTGGTGCTACAGAAGAATGCTGACGATTAGATGGGTAAATCACATAACTAATGAGGAGGTATTGAACAGAATTGGGGAAAAGAGGAGTTTGTGGCATAACTTGATTATAAGAAGGAATCAGTTGGTAGGACATGTTCTGAGGCATCAAGGGATCACCAATTTAGTACTGGAGGACAGCGTGGAGAGTAAAAATCGTATAGAGAGACCAAGGGATGAATACACTAAGCAGATTCAGAAGGATGTAGGTTGCAGTAGGTACTGGGAGATGAAGAGGCTTGCACAGGATAGATTATCGTGGAGAGCTGCATCAGACCAGTCTCAGAACTGAAGACCACAATAACAACAACAGCAAGATGAAATGACGTCTCAACTAGAAACAGCAGTATGTGACATCAGAGAACTCGTAGAGCGCCACGCCAACGTTAGGTAACTCGTTCCGTGTGGCGACGGCCTAGGTGTCATTAAATTTACATCATGGCCGCAGGCCTCGCGCGGCTTAAAGCGTGCGTGTGTTTAGGTGTGCTGGGAGCGGTACGGTGGTAGCTAAACGGACGGTGCGCGCCTCTGCCCCTTGAGAGCCGTCCCCGCGGAGGACTCGGGTCTGCGAACTGCCGGCCGACCCGCAGTCGCAGCGGCGGCGCGGCGCGCCGTCAGCCGAACCGCCGGCCGATGCGGGCGCGGACGGCCAGGGCTGCCAACTTTATTCGCGGCGCGTGTCCCCCGGGCGCGGGAACTTTCCTTTCAGCAGTCACGGCAAACACGGCGACAAGTTGGCGCCCCGCCGCTCAGCCGGCCGCCGGACATGGACGCCGCGACTATGGGCCCCAACTCACAGTGCTTCCCCTTCTCTCTCTCTCCCCCCCCCCCCCCCGCTCCCTCACCCTCTCCCACCCTCACCCTTCAATGCAGTGCCGCCCACGCCACAGGGAGGCCAGCTCCACAGCTCAGGCGGGCAAGCGGTCATCGCCGTGGACGCAAAATGTGAGCCGACAAAGGAGAGACTGATGCGTTGGGACAGAAAACACTTGTTTCATCTTAGGGTCAATTTAAGTATCAATTTTTGTCCAAATCGGTTTTACATTTCGCCAGTTTCGGTGGTTTTGGTTTATACATGTTTTATTTTCCGACAGCCTAATTTCCCAGGATGATGGTTAGTTTTGTCGTATTTCTTTGTTTGCTCAAGATTACGTTCAAAATGAAATTAAACCCACCAAATACATTACAGTATATTTATTGACTTGATACATTTAATTTATTACAAGTTCATAAAAAAAATTTCACTTAAATACATTAAATCTAATGAATTGAAGTACAGATACTTCTTCAACCATACAATGTTGAAAATATTTAAAAAGAAGTGTTCTAGAGCGGTAAACTAAAGTCTACAACTACATCTTCATGGATACTCAGCAGGTCACCTCACGGTGCCTGGCGGAGGGTACCCTGTACCACTACTTGTCATTTCCTTTCCCGTTCCGCTAGCAGACAGAGCGAGGGAAAAACGCCTGTCTTTATGCCTCCGAGTGAACCCTAATTTCTCGTATCTTATCTCCGTGGCACTTACGCGCAATGTCTGCTGGAGGCAGTAGAATCGTTCAGCAGTCAGCTTCAAACACAGGTTCTCTAAATTTTCTCAATAGTGCTTCTCGAAAAGAACGTCACTTTTTCTCCAGGAATTCCCATTTGGGTACCCGAAGCACCTCTGGAATACTCACGCTGTAGGTAGGCTGTTTAGGTTTTAATTTTGGTAACGCCATGTGGCGCTCTGTATGAACATCACTCTGTGCTTTGTGCAGTCTGTGGCTGGTTTGCATTGTTGGAATTTTTGCTATTGTAGTGTTGGGCAGTTGGATGTGAACAGCGCGTAGCGCCGCGCAGTTGGAGGTGAGCTGCCAGCAGTGGTGGATGTGTGAAGAGAGTGGCAGAGTTCTGAGAGCGGTCGATCTAGACGTGTGTCCATCAGAAACAGTAAATGTGTAATACTGGATATCATGAACTGATTATATATATATATATATACACTCCTGGAAATGGAAAAAAGAACACATTGACACCGGTGTGTCAGACCCACCATACTTGCTCCGGACACTGCGAGAGGGCTGTGCAAGCAATGATCACACGCACGGCACAGCGGACACACCAGGAACCGCGGTGTTGGCCGTCGAATGGCGCTAGCTGCGCAGCATTTGTGCACCGCCGCCGTCAGTGTCAGCCAGTTTGCCGTGGCATACGGAGCTCCATCGCAGTCTTTAACACTGGTAGCGTGGACGTGAACCGTATGTGCAGTTGACGGACTTTGAGCGAGGGCGTATAGTGGGCATGCGGGAGGCCGGGTGGACGTACCGCCGAATTGTACATCGATGTTGTCGCCAGTGGTCGGCGGAAGGTGCACGTGCCCGTCGACCTGGGACCGGACCGCAGCGACGCACGGATGCACGCCAAGGCCGTAGGATCCTACGCAGTGCCGTAGGGGACCGCACCGCCACTTCCCAGCAAATTAGGGACACTGTTGCTCCTGGGGTATCGGCGAGGACCATTCGCAACCGTCTCCATGAAGCTGGGCTACGGTCCCGCACACCGTTAGGCCGTCTTCCGCTCACGCCCCAACATCGTGCAGCCCGCCTCCACTGGTGTCGCGACAGGCGTGAATGGAGGGACGAATGGAGACGTGTCGTCTTCAGCGATGAGAGTCGCTTCTGCCTTGGTGCCAATGATGGTCGTATGCGTGTTTGGCGCCGTGCAGGTGAGCGCCACAATCAGGACTGCATACGACCGAGGCACACAGGGCCAACACCCGGCATCATGGTTTGGGGAGCGATCTCCTACACTGGCCGTACACCACTGGTGATCGTCGAGGGGACAGTGAATAGTGCACGGTACATCCAAACCGTTATCGAACCCATCGTTCTACCATTCCTAGACCGGCAAGGGAACTTGCTGTTACAACAGGACAATGCACGTCCGCATGTATCCCGTGCCACCCAACGTGCTCTAGAAGGTGTACGTCAACTACCCTGGCCAGCAAGATCTCCGGATCTGTCCCCCATTGAGCATGTTTGGGACTGGATGAAGCGTCGTCTCACGCGGTCTGCACGTCCAGCACGAACGCTGGTCCAACTGAGGCGCCAGGTGGAAATGGCATGGCAAGCCGTTCCACAGGACTACATCCAGCATCTCTACGATCGTCTCCATGGGAGAATAGCAGCCTGCATTGCTGCAAAAGGTGGATGTACACTGTACTAGTGCCGACATTTTGCATGCTCTGTTGCCTGTGTCTATGTGCCTGTGGTTCTGTCAGTGTGATCATGTGATGTATCTGACCCCAGGAATGTGTCAATAAAGTTTCCCCTTCCTGGGACAATGAATTCACGGTGTTCTTATTTCAATTTCCAGGAGTTTGTTCTCTATCCAAATCTTTCATTTGCTAACTATGCCGATCAGTAGTTAGTGCCTTCAGTATTTAGAATCTTTTATTTAGCTGGTAGTATTTGCGCTCGCTGTATTGCAGTAGTTCGAGTAACGAAGATTTTTGTGAGGTAAGTGATTCATGAAAGGTATAGTTTATTGTTAGTCAGGACCAGTCTCTTCTAGGGATTATTTAAAGTCAGATTGCGTTGCGCTAAAAATTTTGTGTGTCAGTTTAGTGTTGACCCGAATAAGTAAACACAGAAATGTTTGAGTACGTTCAGTTCTGCTCAGCTGTTTGAAAATCGAATAACGTAAAAGGTTTATCAGCACTGTAATTCATAAATTTTTCTAATGGGATGTTTCATATGTTGACCCTTAGCAAAGGATACCTCACTAGAATCTTCTGATTTTTTCATGTAGTTTGTGTAATTAGTGTAGCTATTGTTTATTTCTAGAGTTTAATTGCAGAGAGAATTTCCTTTGTACTGTAACGCCCCACCCGTCACTTATCTGGTTTAGGCGTGTGTTCACCACAGGTAATTGACTAACAGATCAACAGAGAGTGCAAAACTGTCGCAAAAAAAGTAATAAGGCCCTGTGACTCCTGATTGAACTGCGGTGGCAGTGTTGACATTAATTGATTCAGAATTGATCACTTTTAATTAACAAGGGGTGCACATTGATGTTATATTCAGCTATTGAGCACCAGATGCAAATGTTGAACATAAAATTAATTAAGAAAGTGACTTGGGACTTCAACTACTTGATTGAAAACGGATGCAGTCGATTAGCACAAATTTATTTTAACTCCCAACCTTCAATCATCACATTACAAGACTCTCCTATCAGGCTGTGGTAATAAATTGCGTTTACGTGGAGTAAAGCGCGATAAATCAAAATTAATTCCTATCGACTGACCCAGGTGTAATGCGAAGTGCAAGAAGAATTCCCCAATACACGGCCCATGAAACCATCGTGGAAACTTTGCCGACCTGATCCAACAAATTAATCAGCCGGTTTCAGGTGCAATATCACCGAATTCAGCATGGCGGGGTGGCGGCGTTGTGAGGACGTCGGCCGGCCTCGTGGTGCTGCAAGGCTGCGCTTGTCTATTCACTCCTAGCTATCTTGCTGAGTACATAACGGAACCAAAACTTGCAATCTTCAAGCTCAATCGTTCCATTTGCTAAATCTTAAACTGCAGAGATGCTCACTCTTTTTGCCGGCCAGAGTGGCTGAGCGGTTCTAGGCGCTACAGTCTGGAACCGCGCGACCGCTACGTCGCAGGTTCGAATCCTGCCTCGGGCATGGATGTGTGTGATGCCCTTAGGTTAGTTAGGTTTAAGTAGTTCTAAGTTCTAGGGGACTGATAACCTCAGAAGTTAAGTCCCATAGTGCTCAGAGCCATTTGAACCATTTTTTTGCTCTCTCTTTCTCAGGCAACCTGAGTAAAGAACGCCACGTCCGCACTCCAGGCAAACTGGGAACAGAAGACCACTACAGAGACTTCTCGCCATCTGCTCTTCACCTCGCTTTCCCCTCCAGCAAAATCACTTACGCCAATTGCCGCGCAAGTCGCGCTAATTATGCAACGCTCCCCAGCGCCGAACAATACCTGCTGTGGGAAGTGAAAAATTTCCCACAAAATTTCCCTTCCTCTCAACTTCTGCTGTTTAGCTCCTCCCAGGCCACCCATCAAGGTTAGTTTCTGCACAAAACACCGATTTTTCCGGAATTCTGACTCCCAGAAGAGTACGTCAAATTCCTTGGTCCTACGTTCCCATCGGAGGCCACCGTATTTCATTCTGTCGCCCTTCACCTGATTTACTTCAGACTCTGTGGACCGTGAATTCAGCGTGAAGTTGCTATAGTCACAAACGCATATTTTGGGCTCTGTTGACCGCTCCACCGTAGCTTTGCGCGGCTTTCTCTCATATTTCACTGAAAACGGGCCGACGAACATTTATCAACAGGCGCACAATTCACCGTCTGCTCCACGGTGCACCAGCATGGGGTCAACCACCCCCCCCTCACTGACACTCATCTTAAGGCAGCTGGAGGCCGCGCCCCGTTCTCGCTTTCTCAAAGCTTGAGCCACCCTAAGCTGCCTATTGTCGCTTCCCTTCGCCGCCCCCCAGCCAGCCATGGTCAATTCTGAATACTTCCCTGAGATAAATTAGCCTCCAGTAAATCAACGCATTTCCACGAAGTTTTCATGTCATGTGAATTACTTTAAAACCATCACCCGACATTAATTATTCCAATATGTCCATACTATACCCTCTACAAGATGCATTGTGCCTTGTCAGTTATTTTTGTTCAGCCCTACTGTTCGCTCAACGTGAGTTAGGTGATCTTTAATGACTTCATTTAAGGGGCATAGTTCTTGCCATCTTACAGTAGCTGTAGTTTTTCATTGTTGTACAGTAAAACAGATGTGGCATGCACGTAGATTTGCACCAAGTATTTCGCAGCTGTGCTTGCAATTAATTAGATATTATTTTCAGTGCTATTTTAATGTGTTTTCTTATTTTACTGTTCAAATTGTGCTTTTCTGTGTTACCGTGCGAAATATTGTGACAATTATGGCGTGTGAAAAACGTAATACTAGGCTCCAAAGTAAACTGAGAAATGACAGTGAAGACGAGAGTAGTATGTTGGCGCCACCGTGTAATGTTTTAACTAATGTTCAACATAGTAATTTGGTAATTGTGGATAGGGAAATTGACCAGGCGGCAAATAATGGTGTAGACAGTGAAACAATTAGTGAACAGGGAAGAGTTATGAATCAATCGGTCGGCAACAGCTCGCCTCAGGAATCCAAAATGACAGGACAGAGCCGGCCCATGTGGCCGAGCGGTTCTAGGCGCTACAGGCTGGAGACGCGCGACCGCTACGGTCGCAGGTTCGAATCCTGCTTCGGGCATGGATATGTGTGATGTCCTTAGTTAGGTTTAAGTAGTTCTAAGTTCTATGGGACTGATGACCACAGAATTTAAGTCCCATAGTGTTCAGAGCCATTTGAACCATTTTGACAGGACACAATCTTGCAAATACTGTAGATTCAGGTTTTGCGTCCTCACCATTTTCTCAAATAAGTCAAGATACATTTTCTGCTTTTCAAAATGCGTATACTGTCGGTTCAAATGCACTGCCGAATAGCACTGAGGTACATGTTTCAAACACCAGTGCATTGTTATTACAATTAATGCAACAAATGGGGCAAAAGCTTCAAAAGTTAGACACAATGGAACAACACCAGAGACAAACACAGTAACAGTTAGACGCAATGGAACAAAATCAAAAACAGTCACAGCAACAACTGGAACAAAAACAGAAACAAATTAAAGAAACAATTCAACAAACACATGAAAATTTAACTACTGAGTTACGTAACATCGAATCGAAATGTCAAAAAGTCTGTAATGACGTAAAAACACAAATTTGTGAGCACTTTCTACCTATTTTTTGGCGGCATGAAAATGCATTACAGAATCACAAAACAGCTATAAAAGAACTGCAAACTATTGTTCATGAAAATCGAGACCTTGCGGGCTAAAATTGACTCAGTTGCATCTACCGATTCGGTTATGCAACTTGCAAAAACTCAGGAAAACTTAAAGGATATAAGACTCGCCGACATGATGATTTTGACTATAAGCTGTTCATTACTACCCGTAAATTCAAAACATTTAAGAATTCTGGCAACGACACTCATCCACAAGCGTGGCTTCATCAATTCTCTCATTGTTTTCCTCCCAACTGTTCATTAGAGCACAGATTAGAATTTATGTGTGGCTACTTAGAGAATGAACCAGCTGTAAGAACGCGATCGGTCATTCACGATTGTCACAGTGAAGGAGAATTTATCGTGCCTTCCTCTCAGCATATTGGTCTCAAGCTACACAAGACCGAGTAAAACATAGCATCATAATGATGAAACATTTCGAACAATCTGAATTTTCCAATCTTGTGAAATATTTTGAAGACATGTTGCATACGAATCAGTACCTGTCAAACCCATACAGCCCCTCAGAACTCATCCGCATTTGCTTAATCAAATTGCCTGAACATTTACGACATACTATTTTGGCAGGACGTTGCAAAGACGACGTTGAAGCTTTTCAGGGGCTCTTACAAGAATTGGAAATTGGCACTGACAATCGCGGGACACGAAAACAAGAACACAGCACTTACAGGTTACATCCGTCACCATTCCGCTATGAGAGAAATAAGATATGGCCACGACAAGGCTTTTCTTACAACGCAAATCGTGACCAAAACAGGCACCACTTGTATGACAACCGTTGGCAGAGTAGTAATAATTACAGAGAAAGATCACCTCTCCACTGTAATGACTATGACAGAGATAATCAAATAAACAGACAACATGCGAACCAAAATAATTATTATCAAGGGAGACAGAATTACTAGTCCACCACGCAGTTACGACTCAGGGAGAAATTCTGCACCACGTGACTGACAAGAGAGAAACTATGGAATCTACGGACATGTCGACAGACGATATAATCGTAACGATAGACCTGAATTTCATCAGAACTGGCGGGATTCAAATAGGAACAATGACAATGTGACTCTTGACAATGTGAATTTGTAGAAGTGAGAGCTCCAAATCCCAGTAACGATGCGTGTAATAGACAATGACTCGCACCGCAGGCAGCCAAGTGCGCCAGCTGGGCTTCAGAAAAATAACATAAGCTAACCTTGAGAAAAATTCCAGTATTCTTTAGCGATGTACACCACATGAGAATTGTGTTGAAGTCGAATGTCTGCGTACTGGGAAGAGTAAAGGTTTACTCCATATTTCACATGTAAAACAGTTTATTGAAAGATAATCTGCTTTTTAATTTAGTCTTTGCTATAAAATTTTTCACTTCACGTTACTAGTATGCTTTGTCACACTTAGAAGCTGTTATCATGCAACAATGTTTTGAAGTTAACTATCCATTCTAGAACCTAGGGAACATATTTAGACAGTAATTACAAATGCATTGTTATAGTGAACAGACGACACAGTGTTATTGTGAGTGTACATCTTGCTTGTTAGTTGCACGATTACGTAACGACTATAAGACTCACATACTTAGAACATATACGAGTACCGGTACTGCTAATGAGATTTTAATGCAACATTCTGATTTACTTGAAAATATATTATGGATTTAAAGTGCTTTCTGAGATATACCAGATGACACAGGGGTTAGTTTATTTGACAGCTACACGATTATCACGATGCTACTAATGAGTAACACAATTTACATTGTTGCTTTTGCGGTGTATCTGTTTTACATCGGCACAGTTTTTCTGAATTCTTCTGGAAAGGAAAATATGTTTTAGTAGTAACTTTTGTAGTATAGATACAATGAGACAGCCTTTTTTGTAGCACAACAATACATTACAGTGTAGAACTTTCTTGATCACGGTACTGTACGTAATAACTGCGATATCTATATGCACAGCATTTCGCTTTTGTTTATTATGATGTAAGTACATGGACTTTACAGAATTTTGCTTACAGACGACGATAATTACGACACTTGGCACATTTTTTTACCCTCAAGTAATGACAGAGATTATCTTACAACAAGACACACAGTTTAGCGCTGCAGTACACGTATTTGAGTGATTAATTTTGTACTTAAAACATTTATTTTTAAAGATTTTTGAATTACAAAGATACAAAGGTTTTCCGTGATATATTTCATTCCATTGCTGTAATCTGTAACACCTGAGGGTATAATTACATTAATTCTCAGGGGGGTACACGCTTACTTTGTGTACCATGTGTTTGGCAAGCACAAGGAGCCATAGCTAATATGGTATTTGCTTATACAACTTTACACATCGGTACCATATTTCTCTAACACATAAATTACACAGCTATATGATCATTTAACTGAGAGAGACAAACATTTATTTTACTACATCAGTGACAGATGTTTATGTAATTACACAGCTGGATAACTTCACACTTATGAAATTGTATTTTGTCTGTACTTTGTGAACTATTCATATTTTTTCGGAACTGTTGTGATACTATGAGAGCTTTGAATGATGTATTTGGTATGTGATCATGATTTTTAAAGTACGTTTGAAGTAGATGACACTATTGAAATGAGCAGAGAATTTAGTTTTAGGTTTTGAAATCATTGCAGAAAGCTAAGACGTTTTTGAGATTTTATTGAGGTTTTATGATATTATTACGATGACGATGTGTATTATGTTGTTGAGGTATGTTTATGATCAATAAGATGATGCTACTGTATATGAAGAATGTGATTACGTGTTTATATGTATATGAATAATGAATAGAGGTTAGGGACTCTGGTTTGTGAAAAAGGAATTTGGAAACCAAGAATCGTACTTTAAGATTGTGTCAATGCGTGAATGTATCACAACACTGCTATTCATAAGATTTCGTTTCTACGCATTCCTATGTAATTTTTCGATCTGTGAATTATTTTTATATGACACTCACTGTAGTGCAAACTGCTGTCGTAAATATTTCGATAAGAAAGCTAAGTGACCTGGACGTAATGCGTTATGGGCGCCCAGCTATGCGCCAGTCGCCTGGAGATAAAGCCATTAAGTGAAAAAAAAGAGGCCATTAACTTTGCTATTGACATTCCTTTGTAAAAAGCATCGCAAATATGCCACGCTATTACTTGGAAACATATGATTATACTGTGGAGCATGTACTTTGTGCTACTTACTGAAATGCTTATGAATTGATGGGAAATATTCTCACATCTGCACACCTGATTATGACAAGTGTCTTTCTACGAGAGTTGAAAGAATTTCTACTGACTTATGAAATGCCACATGGCTAGTGAATGATGCTTCATGCTTTGCTTTGTATATATATTTGACTATTTTGTTTAATATCCAATTTCTAGCTGCACTGCAGCATTGGTTAAAATAAAATTTAATAGACGTACTAATATAAATATTTTCTGTCTGCAGATCCATTAAACAATAATTTTATGATCTACTTTCTTAAAAAAAAAGAAAAAAAAGGGAACACAAATAGACATTTCCCTTCACAGGAATTGCATAAATAATTTTTTAACGATCTGGTAACTTGTCTGATAGAGTAAGTTATTGTGATCCATCACTCTAGTGTTAAGATGTGACATAGGTATTAGACATGGCCATGTTTACTGTAATATTTTTCTGCTTAAGCTTTGTCATGTTTAGGTATAAGTTACAGCATTTGCTGCTCCTGTTTGCTAGGCATAGTGCTACTTAATTTCACTTTGTATTACTCTGTTAAGCTAGTTTTACTACTGATTTATTTTTCTTGTTGCTGCACATTGGCTTATATTAGTTGTAATGTTGCATTTGCTTTGCTAATTTATATTTATTGCTACTAGCTTTGCCAATTTGCATTTTTTTGTCATTGCTGTTTGTGTTAATTGTTTTGTGCTGTTGCATTGCCTCGTCCCTTAGTTTATGCATCTGAGCTCAGTAGATTTAAGTTAGCTTAAGGGGGGTAGGCTATATAAGAGAATGAGTTGTGATGAATTGGAAGAAATGCATTGAGAAGTTATATGAAAAACATTTGGGCCAAAATGAGTAGTGTACAATGAAGAATAATTATTTTGAAAGAGGATATGAACAAAACAATAGGGTTTAGGGACAATAGGTATAGATAGGACTTTTTGGGAATAATGATGAATGAAGGGCGATCTCCAAGAAGTAAAGAAAGTTTTGTTTGCAAAATACTGCAGTAAAACAAACCCTGTCCTTTCCTTTTGTGTTATTCCACTATGTGTTTGTGTACCCTTGTGTATTTGTGTTCTTCCTGTTTTTATGTGTTTATCTGATAAGAGTTATGTTGTAGAATTTTTCTAATACTACGTTATTTACTTAGTCAAGATGTTTAGACATTATTAATTCTGTTCTGTTTCAATGCTCATGCATAAAATTAATGTTTCGAAAACTATTCTCATTATTTATTTACTTATGTCATAATTCCTGTAACACTGATGTACATGTTTATTTCTATTCTTTTGTAAAGCCTGTATTACTACAAATGTTATCTGTATTATTATGTTTTTAATGATGTTTTCTGTACCTTTGTGATTGTATTCTCATGTTATAAAATTGTAATTGACACCAGTCCATCAAATTAAGTAACTTGTAAGCATTCATTTCAGTGCACACATTTTCGTTGGTCACAATATATGCACAATATGTGAGAAGTTACGACTTTTATTGTTTGCACATGTGTTAATAATTCAGCAAGGGACTGGTTAACAGCATTGCTGTTTCTAAGGACAAGTCCAAAACCTTTGTGAGTGCACAAGCGGTAGTTTATGGACTTGCTATATTGTCCGCAAGACTCTTCAATTGTGATTGTGTACCTGCACAGTCGCAATAGATGGCTGCTGGCCGTCTCTACAAGGACTGCAGTGGGTCTGTACTTTTGATGGCCCACCAATACCATACTCTCTACCAGGACTACAGTGGGTCTGTGATGACCTACCTACCAATACTCTTTAACTTCGACTGATTCTGCTGTGGGTTTGCTCTGTTGTGGACCATTACCTGTCTGCATCTCAAGAATCAGCATTATCTTTCTGTTGGAAGGACAACACTACGTCTTCAAGACTGCATGGAAATCCACAAATTGCGTGTGCATTCTCTTTTACTGCTCAGACTTGGGGCATAAAATTGTAATTAATTCTGTGATGAATGATCAGGACTGTCTTCATGCACTGAGAGAAAATTTTAACTTTTGAACAACATTGTATCGATAAGTGTGTGCATTTGGTGTATTTGTTAGCGTTAATATAAAAATTTTTTAACAAATTTGTATTGGCTAGTGCCCAAAACAATTTGCAAAATTTTTTGTGGGGAGCACAGGGGCTATGTAAGTAGGCTGTTTAGGTTTTTATACTGGTAACGCCACGTAGTGCTCTGTATGAAAGTCACTGGCTGTGCTGTGTGCAGTCTGTGGCTGGTTGGCATTGTTGTAATATTCGCTGTTGTAGTGTTGGGCAGTTGGTATATATATAATGACTTTTGAACACTATTAAGGTAAATACATTGTTTGTTCTCTATCAAAATCTTTCATTTGCTAACTATGCCTATCAGTAGTTAGTGACTTCAGTAGTTAGAATCTTTTATTTAGCTGGCAGTATTGGCGCTCGCTGTATTGCAGTAGTTTGAGTAACGAAGATTTTTGTGAGGTAAGTGATTCATGAAAGGTATAGGTTATTGTTATTCGGGGCCATTCTTTTGTAGGGATTATTGAAAGTAAAGAGAGAAAGTAAAGAGAGAAATGTCTGTGCACGTTCAGTTTTGTTCAGCTGTTTAAAAATCAAATAACGGAAGGGGTTTATCAGCACAGTAATTCATAAATTTTTCTAAGGGGAGGTTTCAGGTGCAGGCTCTGGTAGTTGACCCTGAACGTAGGAAAATGTAACATATTGTGCATACATAGGAAAACAAATCCATCACTGTACAGCTATACTATTAATGACAAACAGCTGGAGGCAGGGTCTGCAGTAAGATATCTAGGCGTATCGATCTAGAGCGACCTTAAGTGGAATGACCAAATAAAACAGATATTGGGAAAATCAGACACCAGACTCAGATTCATCGGAAGAATCTTAAGGAAATGTAATTCATCCACGAAAGAAGTGGCTTATAAGGCAATTGTTCGCCCAATTCTTGAGCATTGTTCATCTATCTGCGATCCCTATCACGTAGGACTGACAGAGGAGATAGAGAAAATCCAACGAAGAACGGCGCGTTTCATCACGGGGTCGTTTAGATGGTAAGAGAGCGTTATGGAGATGCTTAACAAACTCCACTGGGAGATGTTAGAAGAGAGGTGTTGTGCATCACGGAGAGATTTACTGCTGAATTTTCGGCACAGCACTTTTCAGGAGGAGTCGGACAACATATTACTTCCCCCACATACATCTCCCGTATTGATAACGAGGAGAAAATTCGAGAAATTAGAGCCAATAAGAAGCTTACCGACAATCGTTCTTTCCACGCATCATTCGCCACTATTCGTGAGTGGAACAGGGTTCGAGGAATCAGATACTGGTACCGAAGTACCCTCCGCCACACACCATTAGGTGGCTTGCGGAGTATTGATGCAGATGTAGATGGGTACTTCCGTAACCAAGGCCGAAGCGTTTGGTACTTCAAAAGGCACCTATCAAAGATTTATACAGCATACTGGGAAAGTGGAAAAACATCATTCGTGTAGTCACGATGCGGATGAAACTGTGTTGAACAACTGTGACATGAAGTCATTGAGACGCCCTGCAAATCCCACATGACAGGACAGATAATATAAATAGTGGAAAGGGGCCAAAATAAGGGCTGTCATTACACTCGATCATACAACTTCATTATTTGATGAAACATTACGAGATCCGAAATTTTTTTTTTAACACACAGCTTTAATCCTTGGGACTTAATTACCGGCTGAAAGCCACTTCAATTTTATAACGGCTGAAGGCCAATAACTTAAAACGCAAGCATAATCTGAAATTTACCGGGCAATGCTTATTTTAAAACAGTTCTTTAGTTAGGCTGAAGTAAACAAGTTAAATTCAAATGGGCTGAAGGCTCCATACCATTAATTTTTAAAAAATACCAAAGCCCTTACTTGAAACTGTTCTTTAATTTAGGCTGAAGGCCTTAAGAGCAAAACAACAAACTCAGAATCGGCTGAAGGCCTAAGACTTAAAATTCAACAACATTAAAAGTTTTAAAATGCCAAAGAGCTTACGTGAAACATTACCTTAAAGTAGGCTGAAAGGCTTAAAAGCAAAACAACTCTAATTTAAAACAACAACAAATTTTAAAAAAATAAGGTAGTACACCCAAGGGCTCTAAGATGTTCGAGGGTCGGCCTGGAATTCAAACAATAACGCTCGCTTAGGTGAGACAGGCAGTCAGCCCAACCATTTTCAATCGGCTGGGAGCCCAGTCTGTCAACAGACCAACGATCGAGATCAGTTCCTCTCCACACTTGCACCAAAACTCAAACGATGCCAACAGTAGAGACTGGAACTGTGGTGTCACCGCCAGACACCACACTTCCTAGGTGGTAGCCTTTAAATCGGCCGCGGTCCGTTAGTATACGTCGGACCGGCGTGTCGCCACTATCAGTGATTGCAGACCGAGCGCCGCCACACGGCAGGTCTAGAGAGACTTCCTAGCACTCGCCCCAGTTGTACAGCCGACTTTGCTAGCGATGGTTCACTGACAAATTACTCTCTCATTTGCCGAGACGATAGTTAGCATAGCCTTCAGCTACGTCATTTGCTACGACCTAGCAAGGCGCCATTACCAGTTACTATTGACGCTGTAAAACATGTACCGTCAAGAGCGATGTTCACCAATTATGGATTAAAGTTAAGTATTCCAGCAGCTACGTACGTTCTTTGCTAGTCTTATTTCCTTGACCTGTTCCAGATCTCACGCCAGCCTGCGTGAGCTAAAACGCGTGCCTTTCGGCTTCCTCTCATAGTGGGTTGGCTCTCTTGCCAATCCACAACAGGAACAACAACCAGAACGGATCGCAGACAAGCTATAAGCGGTGGACGACTCAAATACACGTCGTCTAATCAGACGACCGAGCAAACGGCCAAGCAGAGTCGTTACCACTCAAATATGTGTGTCGGCAATCGTCGGGCGAGTGATGGCTATCCTGCCCTTCCTCGCTACTCCACTTCAACCGACCAATTCAGAGCCAGTACGCCGACGATCTTTAAATAACTTGTCAGTCGAACCGCATAAACTACACACAGTTTCACGAAGACTTGTACGAAGAACTAGACAGTGCTAAAGGCAGTGACTAAGCAAAACAAGGACGAATCACGAGTTGGCACACACAGCCAACCCATAAGCGATCGCCGTCCAAATAGACGTCGTCGGACAAGACGACCGACCGTATCAACCACTCAAATCATGCGAGTCGGCAATCGTCCAGCGAGTGCTGGCTATCCGCACCTCCCTGGCACTGCATTCCCCACTGGTGCTACGTCGCGACTGCGCCAACCGACCAGCTGCTACACATCAGCACGGAGACAGCACTAAAATAACTGGGCAGTCGACATCACCAGCTACACACAATTTCACAAACACTAGGACGAGAACGCGATCAATGCTGAAAGCAGTGACTGTACAATCACAAGGACGAACCACGAGTTGAGACACATACCGCCAAACCATAAGCGATCGGCCGGGAAATCGTCCGGTAAGACGACCAACCGACGACCAACCAAGACCGTCCCGAGCCATGTGTGCCGGCAACGGTCGGGCGAGTCATGGCTATCCCAACCTCACTGCCGCTCCAACCCGACCGAACTTCTGCCGCGACCCAACTGTTCGACTGCCAGGTACGAGCTCAACTGCTGGCGCGTTTCAACTGACTTCATTGCCCGGTCCGAACTGCACAGCTGGCGCGTTCCAAATTGTTGGATGACACACGACGATCAGGAAGTAATAGCAGTCCCAAAGATAATATGGCAGGGCCTATATCGATAAGCGCTGCTGCTGCCACTCACGGGCAGGCAAGGCAGCAATTCAGTGTCACCAGTATATGAAAATTAACATAACGAGGCGGCAGTACGGTAAAAAAATGGCTCTGAGTACTATGGGACTTAAGAGGTCATCAGTCCCCTGGAACTTAGAACTACTTAAACCTAACTAACCTAAGGACATGACACACATCCATGCCCGAGGCAGGATTCGAACCTGCGACCGTAGCGGTCGCGCAGTTCCAGACTGGAGCGCCTAGAACCGCTCGGCCACTCCGGCCAGCAGTACGGTAAAAACAGGATGTAAAATAACAGATGGTACGAAGACGAGCCACGCGCGGCTCAGTCAACGACGAGCATTATGAAGAAAAATAAAAAGCCGATAGGCGTAAAAGTCACTGCGGAACTGTATGTCGCAATCATGAATGCTGTCGGCGCAAAAATGAGGTGAACGTAGCTGTATAAGTAGGAAATTGCAGGGGTAGCTAGAAATCCAAAATCACTCATCAGTAATGGAAATTCCCGCAACAGGAAAACGTGGGGCCAAAGCTATAAAACCTGGAGTATGGAGCAACGGAAGAAAATCGTTTGGTGGGATGAGTCTTTGTTTCGCAGTTTCAGCTTCATCCGAGTTTACGTCCCAAGAGTGAAACATCGCGGGAATTCTGTGATGATTTGGCCAGCCATATCGTGGTATTCCATGGGCCCCACGGTTACTCTGCAAGGTCGAATTACTGCCGAACCATTATGTGACTATTCTGGCTGATCAGGTCCACCTCATGCTGCAATGATTGTTCTTTAGTGGTGATTCCGTGTTCCGAGACGTTAGGGGTCCTGTTCACACAGCTTCGTCCCGGACGGGTTTCGTGAGCACGAGCCGCGCGGGATTAGCCGAGCGGTCTGGGTCGCTGCAGTCATGGACTGTGCGGCTGATCCTGGCGGAGGTTCGAGTCCTCCCTCGGGCATGGGTGTGTTTGTTTGTCCTTAGGATAATTTAGGTCAAGTAGTGTGTAAGCTTAGGGACTGATGACCTTAGCAGTTAAGTCCCATAAGATTTCACACACATTTGAACATTTTCGTGAGCACGAGGATGAATTGTCGCTGCGTTGTGCTCTACTTCGGAGAGGAGGATTCATGATCGCCATGCACCTTCATCTTGGTTACCAGAATTGGGCGCTATTTTTCACGAAGAATGGTATAAATTCCCTTGAAAACCATTAGGGGTTTTTTCATTCCGAGATGACTACACGTTTTGAATTTCAACGGTTTCCCTACGTCATATCAGCTGTGTTCATGTGTTGTTCGCACGATTATGTGATGTCTCATATTCTGATGCAATTGCGTAATGCAATACATTTACAAATATCAGGTTATATATATAAAACGTAAAAGTCTAATCCGTATGCGGTTTTAGTACTATCACCAGCCCACACATTTCTTACGACTTCAATTTTTTGATGGGCATACTTGTATCCCTGTCTTCAGTACTGTTGGTGCCCTCCGCGAGTCTCACATGTACAATTAATCTTATTACCTTTTGTCCTACCCCTTCTTGAAGTCTGTGCTTTCTGTGTATTCATTTTATACGCGATTCTACGAAGAACCTCCTCATTTCATATATTATCAGCCAAGTTACAGTATCCTTCTGTAACACCATACCTCAAACTTCGCGATATTGTTCCTTTACAGTTCTACCCCGCGCGTTTCTATGAAGTAGGTCAGCGTATGTACACAAGTAAGGACTGACATGGTCATGTCATCACCATAATATTCAGAGGAGTGAACGTCTTCGGATTCAGCAACACGTAAGTACTGTGAAACATATTAAAAACCACTGTACAGCGACACTAGAACTTTGTTACTGTCAGTTGGTTCAAATGGCTCTGGGCACTATGGGACTTAACATCTGAGGTCATCAGTCCCCTAGAACTTAGCACTACTTAAACCTAACTAACCTAAGGACATCACACACATCCATGCCCGAGGCAGGATTCGAACCTGCGACCGTAGCAGTCACGCGGTTCCGGACTGAAGCGCCTAGAACCGCTCGGCCACCGCGGACTGTCAGTTGGTTCGCTCCATATTGCCCACCATCATCCCAAACAAGATTTTCATTTTCATATAATATTTAGAGATGATCACACCCATCAGACGAGTGGAACATTTGGACAGGCTCATATTCACATCTGTAACTTATCACTTTCTACGGTGCCCTTATAACAACAGAAACCCCTTGCATTTGGTATAACAAATTGCAGCGAATCGAACATCGGTTACTCCTTTAACGAATCTTAATTTGGATAGACTCATATTTGCATCTAAATCTTTGTTTTTAGTATGGTGCCCTTTTTCCGGGCGGGAAGGAGCGCTTGGTCCCTGGCACGAATCCGCCCGGCTGATTTGTGTCGAGGTCCGGTAAACCGGCCAGTCTGTGGATAGTTTTTAGGCTGTTTTCCATCTGCCTCGGCGAATGCGGACCGGTTCCCCTTATTCTGCCTCAGTTACACTACGAGGTGCATTCAAGTTCTAAGGCCTCCGATTTTTTTTCTAATTAACTACTCACCCAAAATCGATGAAACTGGCGTTACTTCTCGATGTAATCGCCCTGCAGACGTACACATTTTTCACAACGCTGACGCCATGATTCCATGGCAGCAGCGAAGGCTTCTTTAGGAGTCTGTTTTGACCACTGGAAAATTGCTGAGGCAATAGCAGCACAGCTGGTGAATGTGCGGCCACAGAGAGTGTCTTTCATTGTTGGAAAAAGCCAAAAGTCACTAGGAGCCAGGTCAGGTGAGAAGGGAGCATGAGGAATCACTTCAAAGTTGTTATCACGAAGAAACTGTTGCGTAACTTAGCTCGATGTGTGGGTGCGTTGTCTTGGTGAAGCAGCACACGCGCAGCCCTTCCTGGACGTTTTTGTTGCAGTGCAGGAAGGAATTTGTTCTTAAAAACATTTTCGTAGGATGCACCTGTTACCGTAGTGCCCAACATGCCACACGGGTAGCCATGTGGTCGTCCGTCAGCATTTGTGGCACCCACCTGGATGACACTTTTCGCAATTTCAGGTCGTCATGCAGGATTGCGTGCACAGAAGCCACAGAAATGCCAACTCTGGAGGCGATCTGTTCAACAGTCACTCGGTGATCCCCCAAAACAATTCCCACCACTTTCTCGATCATGTCGTCAGACCAGCTTGTGCGAGCCCAAGGGTGTTTCGATTTGTTGTCGCACAATGTTCTGCCTTCATTAAACTGTCGCACCCACGAACACACTTTCGACACATCCATAACTCCATCACCACATGTCTCCTTCAACTGTCGATGAATTGCAATTGGTTTTACACCACGCAAATTCTGAAAACGAATGATTGCACACTGTTCAAGTAAGGAAAACGTCGCCATTTTAAGTATTTAAAACAGTTCTCATACTCGCCACTGGCGTAAAATTCCATCTGCCATACAGTGCTGCCATCTCTGGGACGTATTGACAATGAACGCAGCCTCATTTTAAAACAACGCGCATGTTTCTATTTCTTTCCAGTCCGGAGAAAAAAAATCAGAGGCCTTAGAACTTGAATGCACCTCGTATGTCGGCGATTGCTGCGCAAAAAAATTCTCCACGTACACGTACACCAGCATTACTCTACCACGCAAACATGGGGGTTACACTCGTCTGGTGTGAGACGTTCCCTGGTTGGTCTACCGGGCGCCGAACCGCACAATAACCCTGGGTTCGGTGTGTGGGGCGGCGGAGGGGTGAAGTGGACTGCGGTAGTCGTCGTGGAGTTGTGGACCACTGCGGCTGCGACGGGGACGGAGCCTCTCCGTCGTTTCTAGGTCCCTGGTTAAGATACAATACAATGGTGCCCTTTTAACAATTAAATTGCATTGCATTTGGTATAACAAACTGCAAAGACTCGGCATCGGTTACACCTTTAATACATCGCTGCTTTGAAACGGCGTATTTTTTCCTCAGCACACACTTTCCAGTATCGCAATTCACGAAAATGCGGCACTTCAGCTTCAGCAAGATGCTTTCTGTTTGGATACGTGCTCCATTGGTGGACGCAGCAAGCTACCTCGCATCGCGTAGAATCACGCATACGGTATTCGACCGTCATCCCTGTGCTGCTCGCGCCAGCTCGAGCCTGCCAACAACGCGACGCTACGAAACGCATCGCTTTTCTCGTCGACCGCAGCGGCGCCCCGGATGAAGGGGACGGCCGCGGAAGCTGGATTTCCATCGCATTTTCCGCATTTGAGCCGACAGTGGCGGCGAGCGCCATTGCCAGCTGGTGCCACTCAGTCCGCAGAGAACGTGGGAAGGCGGCGTCACAAATCAGCTGTTGGCGCACCAATCAGCATCAAGCGGCGCCCACTGAAGGCGGCCGGCCCTCCGTTAGGATTCGAATGCTGACACCCGGAGAAAAGGGCGGACTGTGTCGGTCGGGGGGGGGGGGGTAGAGGATAGTTGCGTGGCAGGGTGTGTGCCCACTGCCTACGGCCTGGGGCGCGCCGGCCGTGGGTAATTTAATTAGGCGCTGCCACGCGCAGGCGCATAACTCTCGCCCGCGCTTTGTGCCAGCCACGTCTTTCAGCGCGCCTTCCCTGCCCCCCCCCCCCCCCCGCCACCACCCACCTCTTTCGACCCGCTGGCGCCAGTCTTTATAGAGAGCCACGCATTGTGGCCAGAGCTCGTTGTTCCGAGACGCCAGGACGCCTTTCCCGGCCTCGCAGTCACGTAGCGTGTCCTGAAAGTAAAAAGGGTTTTTGTAATACAAGACAGGTCAAAGTCACGTTACACGTCTCCGCCGCATGTAGCGCTTAACTCAGCAATAGTCTTTTGTCTATAAGCTTCCGCTATGAAATTAGTTAAGAGCAGTGTCCGATTTGTGCTTTTACCAATTTGGGGGGGGGGGGGGGGGAATGTCTTAGGGGGTAAGTATAATTATACAGGGCTATTACAAATGATTGAAGCGATTTCACAGCTCTACAATAACTTTATTATTTGAGATATTTTCACAATGCTTTGCACACACACACAAAAACTCAAAAAGTTTTTTTAGGCATTCACAAATGTTCGATATGTGCCCCTTTAGTGATTCGGCAGACATCAAGCCGATAATCAAGTTCCTCCCACACTCGGCGCAGCATGTCTCCATCAATGAGTTCGAAAGCATCGTTGATGCGAGCTCGCAGTTCTGGCACGTTTCTTGGTAGAGGAGGTTTAAACACTGAATCTTTCACATAACCCCACAGAAAGAAATCGCACGGGGTTAAGTCGGGAGAGCGTGGAGGCCATGACATGAATTGCTGATCATGATCTCCACCACGACCGAGCCATCGGTTTTCCAATCTCCTGTTTAAGAAATGCCGAACATCATGATGGAAGTGCGGTGGAGCACCATCCTGTTGAAAGATGAAGTCGTCGCTGTCGGTCTCCAGTTGTGGCATGAGCCAATTTTCCGCGGGCTACGCGTGAAACTTGCCCGCACGCGTTCAACCGTTTCTTCGCTCACTGCAGGCCGACCCGTTGATTTCCCCTTGCAGAGGCATCCAGAAGCTTTAAACTGCGCATACCCTCGCCGAATGGAGTTAGCAGTTGGTGGATCTTTGTTGAACTTCGTCCTGAATGTCGTTGCACTGTTATGACTGACAGATGTGAGTGCATTTCAAGCACGACATACGCTTTCTCGGCTCCTGTCGCCATTTTGTCTCACTACGCTCTCGAGCGCTCTGACAGCAGAAACCTGAAGTGCGGCTTCAGCCGAACAAAACTTTATGAGTTTTTCTACGTATCTGTAGTGTGTCGTGACCATATGTCAATGAATGGAGCTACAGTGAATTTATGAAATCGCTTCAATCATTTGTAATAGCCCTGTATATGCTATTAGCTTGGACCGTGGCGTTACACATGGTTAAACAGTTATTATAAATAGATGTTAATGCCTAAACTCACTATTCACGCGTATGCGCTATCAGAAAAGCCATCCCTTGTTATATCTTTAAAAGTACATTATAGGTAAAGCTTATTTACAAAATCACCTACATACAGGTATACGAGGGGAATTCAAAAAGTAAAGGCACATTTGTGAAAAGCTGTACTTATTCTGATGATAGAAAACTTAAACACGCGCTATTTTTCTACGTAATCTCCCTGAACTTCAATGCAGTTTTCCCGACGTTTTATGAGGTTTTTTTATATATTTCATCAGAAAGTACGTTATTCGGTTGCATCTGTAACCAATTTTACACCGCAGCAATGACGTCTTCATCACTTTCAAATCTTCTTGACTGTAGTGCTTCCGTTAAGGGTCCAAACATGTGCAAATCGCTTGGAGCCAGGTCTGGACTGTATGGTGGATGTTCCAGCACCTCGAATCTCAACTCCTTTATTGCGTCGGCTCTCCGTTTGGCAGGAATGTGGGCGAGCGTTATCTTGCTGCAGGATGACACTTCTTCACAGTTTTCCACGACGTTTGGATCTGATTGCAGGTTTCAGTTTCGTACGCAACACATCACATCCACCATACAATACAGACCTGGCTCTAAAGCCTCCTTTACGCTGGGGCGACGTCTTGCAACATTGTGGCATGCTACGGAAATGTGGCGTGCGTCGTCTTGTAGCATGCTACAACAGGCAACATCTTGCGGCGTATGTTGCATGCGGCAGGTTAATTTACACCAAAGCAACAGAATTTGTGCCACATGTGTGTCGGTCTTGCAGTATAATGGATGATAAAGTGATGGCAGCGGCGACCTACTTGGTACTTGGACACGTATGTAACAACGGAAATGAAAACCAAAGGAAAAGAAAACGATGTTATAAGAGAATATTTAAAGAAGGTCCACGAAATAGTATCCTAGGAACTAGAAGCAGACGATGGTGCGTTATTTACACTCCTGGAAATGGAAAAAAGAACACATTGACACCGGTGTGTCAGACCCACCATACTTGCTCCGGACACTGCGAGAGGGCTGTACAAGCAATGATCACACGCACGGCACAGCGGACACACCAGGAACCGCGGTGTTGGCCGTCGAATGGCGCTAGCTGCGCAGCATTTGTGCACCGCCGCCGTCAGTGTCAGCCAGTTTGCCGTGGCATACGGAGCTCCATCGCAGCCTTTAACACTGGTAGCATGCCGCGACAGCGTGGACGTGAACCGTATGTGCAGTTGATGGACTTTGAGCGAGGGCGTATAGTGGGCATGTGGGAGGCCGGGTGGACGTACCGCCGAATTGCTCAACACTTGGGGCGTGAGGTCTCCACAGTACATCGATGTTGTCGCCAGTGGTCGGCGGAAGGTGCACGTGCCCGTCGACCTGGGACCGGACCGCAGCGACGCACGGATGCACGTCAAGACCGTAGGATCCTACGCAGTGCCGTAGGGGACCGCACCGCCACTTCCCAGCAAATTAGGGACACTGTTGCTCCTGGGGTATCGGCGAGGACCATTCGCAACCGTCTCCATGAAGCTGGGCTACGGTCCCGCACACCGTGAGGCCGTCTTCCGCTCACGCCCCAACATCGTGCAGCCCGCCTCCAGTGGTGTCGCGACAGGCGTGAATGGAGGGACGAATGGAGACGTGTCGTCTTCAGCGATGAGAGTCGCTTCTGCCTTGGTGCCAATGATGGTCGTATGTGTGTTTGGCGCCGTGCAGGTGAGCGCCACAATCAGGACTGCATACGACCGAGGCACACAGGGCCAACACCCGGCATCATGGTGTGGGGAGCGATCTCCTACACTGGCCGTACACCACTGGTGATCGTCGAGGGGACACTGAATAGTGCACGGTACATCCAAACCGTCATCGAACCCATCGTTCTACCATTCCTAGACCGGCAAGGGAACTTGCTGTTCCAACAGGACAATGCACGTCCGCATGTATCCCGTGCCACCCAACGTGCTCTAGAAGGTGTAAGTCAACTACCCTGGCCAGCAAGATCTCCGGATATGTCCCCCATTGAGCATGTTTGGGACTGGATGAAGCGTCGTCTCACGCGGTCTGCACGTCCAGCACGAACGCTGGTCCAACTGAGGCGCCAGGTTGAAATCGCATGGCAAGCCGTTCCACAGGACTACATGTAGCGTCTCTACGATCGTCTCCATGGGAGAATAGCAGCCTGCATTGCTGCGAAAGGTGGATATACACTGTACTAGTGCCGACATTGTGCATGCTCTGTTGCCTGTGTCTATGTGCCTGTGGTTCTGTCAGTGTGATCATGTGATGTATCTGACCCCAGGAATGTGTCAATAAAGTTTCCCCTTCCTGGGACAATGAATTCACGGTGTTCTTATTTCAATTTCCAGGAGTGTAGTAATTTTATGAGAATGTCGACTGAAGACTTTAATTACTTACTGCAGTTAACTGCACCTCTTATTGTAAAGAAAGATAACAACTCGAAGACAGTGTTTCACCAAGAATTCGATGGGCCATCACATTACGATTTTTAGCCACTGGCGATTCATAGAAGTCACTAATGTACTTATTTAAAGTATCATATTCTGCTATTTCCCTCATAGTGCCAGAAGTACGTGAAGCTATTTCATTGGTGTTGAAGAATTACATAAAGGTAAGCACGCAACATTCAATACTGATTTCATTTAAGTAATGCTTTCTTGGCATTTTTAAGCAAATTAAAATGGATATTAAAGAACTGTTAAAAATACTTATTTCTAAAATCGAATTAATTCGAGCTCTTCTGTTTCTGTTTGAACAAATTCGTCACAATTATTATTGTCCACATATACAATTTCACAGCTAGGTTTTGCAACCAATGTTTCGATGCTCGGAGTTTGCTGTTCATACTCCCCCAAGGCCGCTTTAAAAAGAACATTTAAAAATATGTGCTTGACATATGTGGAAGGTACATGTTCTTCAAGGGCTACAACGCCGTCATCTTTTGATACTGTGACCTCTGTGTCATCAGTCTGAAAAAATAGAGAAAGTAATGAGTATGTTTACTTTTCAGATTCCAAAGGATACTGAATAATGGCAGAAGGTAGGGAGAAATTTCGAAGTGAAGTGAAACTTCCCTCACTGTATAGGAGCCATATATGGCAAACATGTGCAAATTATGTGTCCTCCGAATACTGGAAGTGAATACATCAACTACAAAAAGACATTCAGCATTGTCCATATGGCAATTGTAGACGCAAATTACTGCTTTCAATATGTAAATGTTGGATGTCACAGGGACAGAAAGAGAGGGGATGAGGAGATTGACTTAGAGACGGAGAGAAATTGACCTTAGTGAAGGGGAGAGTGACGGAGCGGGTAGAAAGTGATAGAGGAGAGAAGCAGATGAACAGAGAGAAGGGCAGGAGAAGATGGGGAGTGGGAAAAGAAGGAGATGGACGTAAGGGGAAGGTAGAGACATCCGGGCAATGTCGAGTTTATTTACCTCATTTATAAAATTAATAAATCTTCATATGTTGTTAGTTAACAAATTTTGTAAATGATTCATGTAATATACGATACTCAAACTGTACTAAAATATGAGATGAATAAAATGTAAAATTAAAATTTTTGTGTTGTTTTGTGCTTAATTTTAACACACTGAAGTTATAAGTGAATGTTAATTTGTTAAATCATCGTATTATGACACAGCCACAGCAAAGTGTGACCGGTTCAGCTAGTACTACAGTATATAATTGTCATTTTTAACTTACATAGTTTATTTGAAGAGACGAGATGAATGAGACTGCTCCCGAAGATTCGAGGGTTTGCCTGTTGGTTTGTCAAGGGCGCTATGGTGCTGAGACGTGATCCACCTTCCTGCAAATTTTTCTGCATCGAAGCAATGCAGTGGAGGTCCATTTATTGAAATGAAAAGTAGATTTGAAAGCGTCGGAATTTGTAAGCGATTTCTCTGATCAATCAGTGTTAAATTCATGGCACTAAATCCGCGTTCACATTCAGCCGTAGATATAGGTATAACTTCGACTGCTTTCACAAGTTCCTTCACAGAATTGGGCATGTGTTGAGGATTTTCTTTATAGATTCGAAAATCTTTAACTGGTGACGCACACGTGCTTTCACGTAATTTAAAATTCACCTTATTACACAAGCGATAAATTGACATGTCACCATAAAATACACGTTCATAATTTTCTGAAGGCCATGTATCTGAATTTAATACGGCTACATCCGAAAGCGGTTTTTTATATTGTCTACCAAAGACTGAAAAAATTTCTTCCGAAATGTGAGTGAAAAAATTTCTTCCGAAATGTCTGAAATCTGTTATATTCATCACAAGATGGTTCTTTAATTAATACCCCTTTGAATGTGCGCTTTTCCTCCAACTCTTGTACTATCATCCTAACTCGTGGCGAGTCATTTGTTTTCAGTGTTTCAATAGTTCTTATAGCCAAGTCAGTTTCCTGTTTTGCTCTAAGGACTGAAGAATTTCTGTTCTGCATAAAGAATGATAATACTTACAGAACTTCTAGGGCCTCGTAAAGCAGAACTAATTCCATTACAAGTAACCACTTTGTGAGATGTTTTAGTAAACCTTCAAATTTAGATCTCTCCTGAATTTATCGGGAACCATCATGTCTCAGTTTTTCAAAAAGATGGACAACAGAACTGTGACTTTCAAGACGAGCTCGAACAGCATTAAATGAGGAAGCAACCCAAAGTACGGGGAAAATACGGCCTAGTTTTAATAGCTGCGAGGATAATTCTTCTGAAACACTTTGTAGTAATCTCTGATTTTTGGGACTTTGAGAAAACACAGAATATAAGGAATCTAAAAAAACCTGTATATGGCATACATCTGCTACATCATTCATAACATCGTGGACAGCTAATTCTATTTTGTGGTTCATGCAATGAACGACAGTTAAATCCTTACGTAAATTACTACGCACTAGAGCGGCTACGCCTTTGTAAGGTGCAAGCATTGTTGAGGCACAATCTGTTGCGATACCTACAAGATGGTTTTTTAGTACGTCATTTGTAACGCTATACTTTTCAAGAGCTGCTAACAGTGTGCTGAAAATGCATTCTCCTGTCCCACTTTCTAATTCAACAATGAAAAAAAAAATAATTGCAAGAAACTCCCTCAAAGGACAAACGTAAATATATTATTAAACAAGTTTTATTGGAAACCGTTGTAAGTTCGTCCATCATGATACTAAAGCTTGAACCCGATTCTACAACGAAGTGAGCAAGATTCTTTTTCATTTCTTCTCCTACAAACATAATGATATTTCGGCAGGCATGGTCAGAATGAGGCATATTACCGGCTGATAAACCATTAAGTTTTGTAGTTCGATTACTGTAGGTTACGATTTGAATGATAATTTCTGTATGCAGATCTGAACAACGAAGCATTTGCGATTATTTTTTCTTGTGATGCTCTCCCCACAACATTTCACTTTCACTCACGCATTTTTCTAAACTTTTCTTTTCTTTTATACTCATGATTTCTATGCACTCCTTGGGTGATTTGCACTTTGCCCTCCAGTGCGTGGGAAATAAACATCCCAGGTTGGGATGCATAAACTAAAACCAGAGGAGGGGATGGTCTGATGCAAACGGGGGGGGGGGGAGGGAGGAACTCCCCCCACCCCATCCACCCCACCCCCCCTGCAAATCGCACTCTGGTTTGGAGCAATGTTCCGTCTCCATTCTCTCCCGCATTGTTGTTGTGTTTTTCAGCCCAGAGATATGTTTGATGCTGCTCTCCATGCTAGTCTATCCTGTGCAAGCTTCTTCATCTGCGAGTAACTACTGCAACCTACATCCTTCTGAATCTGCTTAGTGTATTCATCTCTTGGTCTCCCTCTACGATTTTTACCCTCCACGCTGCCCTCCGATACTAAATTGGTGATCCCTTGATATCTCAGAACATGTCCTACCAACCGATCTCTTCTCCTAGTCAAGTTGTGCCACAAATTACTCATCTCCACAATTCTATCCAATACCTCCTCATTAGTTACGTGATCTACCAATCTAATCTTCAGCATTCCTAAGTAGCAGCACATTTCGAAAGCTTCTATTTAATACTTGTCGAAACTATTTATCGTCCATGTTTCACTTCCATACATGGCTACACTCCATACAAATACTTTCAGAAAAGACTTCCTGACACTTAAATCTATACTTGATGTTAACAAATTTTCCTTCTTCAGCAACGCTTTCCTTGCCATAGCCAGTCTACATTTTATATCCTCTCTAATTCGATCGTCGTCAGTTATTTTTCTCCACAAATAGCAAAACTTATCTGCTACTCTCTCATTTCCTAATCTAATTCCCTCAGCATCACGCGACTTAATTCGACTACATTCCATTATCCTCGTTTTGCTTTTGTTGATGTTAATCTTATATCCTCCTGTTAGGACACTGTCGATTTCGTTCATTTGCTCTTCCAAGACCTTTACTGTCTGTGACAGAATTACAGCGTCGTCTGCAAAACTCAACGTTTTTATTTCCTCTCCATAGATTATAATTCCTACTCCAATTTTTACTTTTGTTTCCTTTGCTTCTTGCTCAATATACAGACTGAATGATGTTGGGGATAGGCTACAATCCTGTCTCTCTCACTTCTCAACCACTACTTTCCTTTCATGCTCCTCGACTTTTATAAGTGCTACATGGTCTCTGTACGAATTGTAAATAGCCTTTCACTCCCTGTATTTGAAAGAGGGTATTCCGGTCAACATTGTCAAAAGCTTACTCTAAGTCTACAAATCCTAGAAACGTAGGTTTGCCTTTCCTTAATCGATCTTCTAAGATAAGTGCCGGCCGGTGTGGCCGTGCGGTTCTAGGCGCTTCAGTCTGGAACTGCGCGACCGCTACGGTCGCAGGTTCGAATCCTGCCTCGGGCATGAATGTGTGTGATGTCCTTAGGTTAGTTGGGTTTAAGTAGTTCTAAATTCTAGGGGACTGATGACCACATACGTTAAATCCCATAGTGCTCAGAGCCATTTGAACCATTTTTTAAGATAAGTCGCAGGGTCAGTATTGCCTCAAGTGTTTCAACATTTCTACAGAATTCAAACTTATCTTTCCCGATGTTTGCTTATACCAGTTTTTTCATTCGTCTGTACAGAATTCGTTTTAGTATTTTACTCCCATGACTTATTACACTGATAGTTCGGTAATTTTCGCACCTTTCAACACCTGCTTTCTGTGGGATTGGAATTACTATTTTCTTCTTGAAGTCTGAGAGTATTTCGCCTGTCTCATACTTCTTGCTCACCAGATGGTAGAGTTTTGACATGGGTGACTCCCCCAGGGCTATCAGTAGTTCTATTGGAATTTTGTCTACTCCGGGGGCCTTGTTTCGACTTAGGTCTTTCAGTGCTCTGTCAAATTCTTCACTCAGTATTATATCTCACATTTCATCTTCATCTACTTCCAGTTCCATAATATTGCCCTCAGGTACATCGCCCTTGTATAGACCCTCTATATACTCCTTCCACCTTTCTGTTCTCCCACATTACACCAGTATTATTTAATCACTATGTCTGTCCTTCATTGAACCTTGTTGTTCCCAACGAAACCTTCATTCGAAATTGAAGTAGCTTAAAAGGAATGAGTAAGTCGGTCGTGGTGATTGCTATAAGGTAGATGTGAGAACATAGCGTCCTGTGGGCCGCATACGCCCCGCTGCAGGCTGTTGTCCGGCCCGCCAACTAGGTCGGAATTTTTATGTAACCGTTTATACCTTTTCTGAAATACAAAGATAAATAATGTCTGCCATCATTATACAATATGCGGCTCTCCGCTAACCTCTGCTTCCACAGCCAAAACTATTGCCCTCCCTCCTCCTCTGATATAACAGGTAGGAGAGACCTCTTGTTTTACTGGGTCTGTGAGGATAGTACTTTCAATAACTGTATACTCGCACAGTTTTAATCTACGAATGGTTGGAGTAACAAAGTTTCAGTCGATTCAGATTCCATGGTAGTATTCTAATTATAAGCCAGTTGGCCCTTAAAATACGCATACATACTGTAATCGTTAGGGGAGACTTAAATCATCTAACAATTAATTGGGAAAATTACAGTTACTTTTGTTAGGCGTGATGAGACACCCTGTGAAACATCACTAAATGCCTTCTCTGAAAGCCGGCCGGAGTGGCCGAGCGTTTCTAGGCGCTACAGTCAGGAACCGCGCGACCGCTACGGTCACAGGTTCGAATCCTGCCTCGGGCACGGATGTGTGTGATGTCCGTAGGTTATCTAGATTTAAGTAGTTCTAAGTTCTATGGGACTGATGACCAGAGCAGTTAAGTCCCATGGTGCTCGGAGCCTTCTCTGAAAACTACCAAGAACAGTTGGCTAGGAAACCCAATCATGGCGAAAATATATTGGATCTAATGGCAACAAACATACCTGGCCTCTTTGAGGATATCCACATCGAAACTGGTATCAGTGACCACGAGGCTGTTATGGCAACAGTGATTACCAAAGTACAAAGGGCAACTGAAACAAGTAGAAAGATATATATTTTCACTAAACTAGATACAAAATTAGTACTGTTATACCTTAATGAGGGACATGAAACTTTCAGCAGTGGGCAGGAGCATTAGAGGAACTATGGCTCAAGTTTATAGAATAGTTGACCATGCACTGTATATATGTGTACCCAGCAGAACAGTTCATAATGGGAAGAAACATACATAATATACAGTCACTATAAAAAACCTTCTAAAGAAACAGAGCTTAATGCATAATAGGTGTAAAACAAAGCGTAGGGCTATAGATAGAGAGATGCTGAATGATACCTTAGTGTGCTGTTTGAGGCTTTCCCAGCGCTGCATCTGCTTGATAGGTTCCCAGTAATTACGCCGGATAATATTGTAAAAACCGCACAATATTTCAGCGGGACAACTGCCCGCCATAATCAGGTGCTACTGCCGCGTCGCTTTTTTTTCTTTTTTTTTCTTTATTGATTTTCAATTCCCCCCGAAGGGGGCGGGCTGGCAGCAGCTTACTACGCTGCTCTACAGCCTACAGACTTTTTATTAAAAAAAAAAAAAGGAAGAAGAAAGAAACAAGAAAATACCGGCGATAAAATGGTGACTTAAAGTGTAAAATGGCGTAAAAATGTGGAAAGTTAAAACAGAAAGCAGAAGGGGTTGGCAATGTTGATAAAATACACAGGAATCAGACAAGTAACATAGTAGACACACAATTAAAAAAAAAAAACAGGGCGACAGTCTGGTTTCTGTTCGCAAGAGATAAAAAAATTCACACTCAGCGACAGTATGATGGCTGTTCGCTACACTTCCCAAAAGACACAACACGGAACACTCATTGGAAAAACACACCGTAAAACACTGCACGAAAATGGCGGCACAAATATGGCACTCCCGATCCAAAGGTAGATGGGGGAGAGGGACCTGGAGAAGGGGGAAAAACAAGGAGGGAGGAGAGGAAAAAAACGAAAAGGGGGGGAACCAAGGAGGGAGACGACTAATAAAGAGGGAGAAGGGCAGACGCGAGAGGGAATGAGAGGAGGTAGAGGAGGGAAATGTAAAAGGACTCGGGGGAGAGAAGGGGGCAAAGAGAGGGGAGGTGGGGAAGAAAGAGGATGGAAGGGGCGGAGAGGGAGCCCGGGAAAAGGACAGAGGAAAGGAGGGGGAGTGAGGATCAGAGTTGATAGGAGGGATAAATGGAGGGAGAGAGGGCATCGTCCGGGAGGGGGAGTTGATGGAAGCCACCGTGGGAAAGGAGATGTAGGGTGTAGAGATGGAGGGTAGGGGGGATGCAACGGTGAAGACGTGGCAGGGGGCGGGGATCAGAGAAGAGAGGAGCAACCAGGGGGTGAGGGGGTGCAAGACGGCGGGAGGTGTAGAGGATGCGGATATGTTCGAGGAATAGGAGCAGACGAGGGAAAGGAATGAGATCATAGAGGATCCGCGTGGGGGACGGGCGCGTCGCTGAGAAGCTCGCCAATTTATATGTTGGCTTCCTAGAACAGCGCAGGCGCCAGCGGGGGCATAACGTCATCGAAGACCAATCGTAAACGGCGTCGAATACCAGAGCCCTCTGCTGGAGAACGGGTCGCGGTCTGCGGAAGCGCGCCGCGGCGCGGGAAAATGCGGCCGGGAGCGACGGACCCCGTTCGCGCGCGCGAGGTGTTGGCGCGCGATTTAAGCGTCTGCGCTAAGGCTTCCCATCTGCGTTGACTCGGTGCAGTTGCTAATCTGCGGCTGTCGATTCCTTATTGCTGCCAAGACTGGCTCCCAGGCTTTGCTCAGGTGAAACCCAGTGTCTCTGTTTATTGGGTCACTGCTTATACGTATTTCGACTGCCTCTTTGATGATGGAGTCCCAGTATGTGGAAGCATACCAGAGGATCTTGGTTTCTACATAGTTCATGCCGTGTCCCGTGTCTAGGCAGTGTTCAGCAACCGCAGATTTCTCTGGCTGACCCAACCTCGTGTAACTTTATGTTCGTCGCATCTGTCTTTAACCGTACGACATGTCTGGCCAATATAAGACTTTCCACAGTGGCACGGGATTTTACATATTCCTGTCTCCTCAGGCCGAGGTTGTCTTCAACAGAGCCCAGCATTGATTGCACTCGTGCTGGAGGCCGGAAAACACATTGAATCCGGTATTTCTTGAAAATTCTGCCCATCTTAAAAAACACGCCACCGACATACGGTAGAAAAACCAACCCCGTGGTGTTCTCCGCTTCTTCAGGCTGTTCTTGAGGTTTGGAGCGTGGTGATGGAAATGCATTCCGGATCTGCTTCTCGGAATACCCGTTCTGGGCAAACACAGAGCGGAGATTGCTAAAGTCGGCCGATAACCTGTCCTGATCTGAGATGGCTCTAGCCCTATGCACTAGCGTCCGCAATACACCGCTGCGCTGTGAGGGATGATGACAGCTCGTAGCTTGTAAATACAAGTCTGTGTGCGTAGGCTTCCGGAACACACTGTGAGCCAAGGAGCCGTCTCCTTTTCTACGAACCAAAATATCCAGAAACGGGAGCTCACCATCTTTCCCTACCTCCATGGTGAAACAGATGTTTGGATGGAGGGAGTTTTCACGCGCCGCGGCGCGCTTCCGCAGACCGCGACCCGTTCTCCAGCAGAGGGCTCTGGTACTCAACGCCGTTTACGATTGGTCTTCGATGACGTTATGCCCCAGCTGGCGCCTGCGCTGTTCTAGGAAGCTAACATATCAATTGGCGAGCTTCTCAGCGTCGCGACAGTAGCAGCTGATGATGGCGGGCAGTTGTCTCGCTGAAATATTGTGCAGTTTTTACAATGTTATCCGGCATAATTCCCGGAAACCTATCAAGCTGATACCTTAGTAATTACCGTAGCAGGATATTGTCAAATTATCTTTCACAAAACCTAAAGAAGTTCTGGTTGTATGTAAAGGCTGTTAGTGGCACCAGCGAATGAGACAGGAACTGAAACTGAAGGTAGTACAGCAAAAGCTGAAATGCTTAACTCCGTTTTCAAATGTTCCTTTGCAAAGGTAAACCCAGGAGAATTGCCTCAATTTTACCCTCGCACCACTGAAAAGATGAATGAAATAAGTATTAGTGTCAGTGGTTTTAAGAAACAGCTGAAATCGTTAAAATTGAGCAAAGCTCCAAGACCCGATGGAATCTCTATCAGATTCTACACGGAATTTGCGGCTGAGTTAGCCCTTTTTGTCGAATCTTAGAACAAATACTGAGCCCAAACATAATGAGGAACCTTCAACAGAACGGCCTACTCAATGCCAACAAGCGTGAATTTCGAAAACATTGATCATGTGAAATCCATGTCGTTCTTATATCACATGACAAACTAAAAGCTTTGGATCAAAGCAGGTCGGTAGATGCAGTATTTCTTGAGTTCCGAAAAGCATTTGACTCGGTACCACATCCATGCTAATTGCCAAAAGTATCATCGTGTGGGGCATCAAGTGAAATTTGTGAATGTCTGAGGACTTTTTGGTAGGGAGCACGCAGCATGTCAAGCATGTCGTCTTGGATGGAGAGTCGTCGTCACATGTAAGAGTAACTTCAGGTGTGGCCCAGAGAAGTTTGTTGGGACGTTCATGTTCTATGTTAATCACCTGACAGACAGTATTAATAGTAACCTAAGACTTTCTGCAGATGATGCAGTTATCTGCGATGAAGTACTATCTGCAAGATGCTGCATTAATATTCAGTCAGATCGTGATAAAGTTTCAAGGTGGTGTAAGTAGAGTGAATAAAGGGTCGCTATGTGTAAGGTACGTGAAGCGCACTCTGAATAAGAAAATGCTACCTGACACTGAAGTCAACGTAAAAGATCGGGTCGCCACCAACTCTAGCCAAGCGACAAATAAGAGGTTGGGCTGAGTCAGAAAATTACTTACTTTAATAATAAGAAAAACTCATAAAAGAACATTCATTATAAAGTCACTCAAAGAGAATGGGATGTAATTATTAATATGGTCCCAGCATTGTTCACGTGAATCGAATATTAAAATGAAGTAAAGAGTGTGTGGACACTGTGCATAAACGCAGCTTGCAGCAACATTGCTGAAAACAAGATCTGTTCTAAAGCATTTGTTTAAAATAAAAAGGGAACACTTATTATTGGACTTGTGCACATGGAAACGCTATGGATGGGCTAACAAGGAAAACTACAAGGTAAATGGCGTAGGTAACGGAGACGTGACATCGGCACACTGGATAGGATTGGAAGTAAAATTATTTATTCCTTAAAACATTGATGTAAGGCAACTACACAGCTGCTGTTGCCTGGTAACTAAGTACAATTGCTTGTGAAAAGCTATACGTTTCATAACGTCTCCCCACGTGGTTCACGGAGACACAGCTTCTATGCACCATGGCCAAATTTTAACATCAAACCACGCAGTCGCGAACAAGTAACATTTTACAGTGGATCCATTTGAATAGACAAAGGATAATGGCAGAGGGCCAACAAACTCTAATATTAACCCACGTGAATGTTTTCCAACGGACATAAAGTAATGAGACAAAGAAAATTCAGAAAGGAGTAAAGATTGCCAAGATTCGGAAAAGATCAGAAAGTATACACACGCAGTTGAAGGCACACAAACATTCACACTGAACCGAGGGCGCTTCAATATATGCAACGCCTTTGTGCTACGTTCTTCTCACGGATCAAAGTCAAGTCTGCATTAGGAATCAAACTAAAAGTCTGCAAAAGCCTTGCATTTCTTGCTGCGACCCAGCAAATCAATCTTTATCAGATGAAACGCGAGACCAAAAGCTAAGAGCTCCCGTCTTGCTAAGAGACAACGCGCCACGCGGTTAATTCAACTCGCCCTTCTTCCAAGAGACTGCGGCTGCAGACCCTCGGAGAGCTGGAAGCAGACTACCCCTCTCACACACTCCAACGACTCCCACGCGACTCCGTGGCCAGGAAAACCCAGAGATGAGGCTTCGGCCACCAGCCTAACAACGGTAACTTTCACACCTGAAAACTACAAGGGTTGGCCATTCTGTACGACCACCGCTGATTCTCTGCAGCAGACTAAACCACTGTATAGTAAAATGAAACACACCCACATTCATTCACTCACGCATGCCAAAGAGTTCTGTATTATCGAAAACCAAATAAAATTATAATGAAAGGGGACTACAGAAGCCTTTCAGTAGTGCAAAGCATGGTAACTTGCTTGTAATGTTCAGAAACGTAAAATTGTACACTTCACAAAATGAAAAAACGTAGTGTCCTGTGAGTGTAACACCAATGAGTCACATTTAGAATCAGCCAAGTCATACGAGTACGTGAGTGTAACATTTTGCAGGGATAAGAAACAGAATGATCACATAGGCTCAGTTGTGTAAAAACAGGATTTACACTTCGATTTATTGGTAGAATACTGGGGAAGTTCAGTCAGTCTACACTCGTGCGACCGGTTCTAGAAAATCACAAGCGTGTGGGACCCACGCCAAATACGACTGACAGGGGGGTTGGGTTGATTTGGAGGAAGAGAACAAACAGGGCACGGCTGACTTCCTTCTCTAATCCTATGAGACCGATGACCTCTCTGTCAAAACCATCCCGACATTTGCCTGAAGCGATTTAGGGAAATCACGGAAAACCCAAATCAAGATGGCCGGACGCGGGATTGAACCGTCGTCCTCCCGAATGCGAGTCCAGTGTGATAACCACTGCGCCCCCTAGCTCGGTGGACGGACAGGGGATCTACATCTACATCTGCATCTACATCCATACTCCGCAAGCCACCTGACGGTGTGTGGCGGAGGGTACCTTGAGTACCTCTATCGGTTCTCCCTTCTATTCCAGTCTCGTATTGTTCGTGGAAAGAAGGATTGTCGGTATGCCTCTGTGTGGGCTCTAATCTCTCTGATTTTATCCTCATGGTCTCTTCGCGAGATATACGTAGGAGGGAGCAATATACTGTTTGACTCTTCGGTGAAGGTATGTTCTCGAAACTTTGACAAAAGCCCGTACCGAGCTACTGAGCGTCTCTCCTGCAGAGTCTTCCACTGGAGTTTATCTATCATCTCCGTAACGCTTTCGCGATTACTGAATGATCCTGTAACGAAGCGCGCTGCTCTCCGTTGGATCTTCTCTATATCTTCTATCAACCCTATCTGGTACGGATCCCACACTGCTGAGCAGTATTCAAGCAGTGGGCGAACAAGCGTACTGTAACCTACTTCCTTTGTTTTCGGATTGCATTTCCTTAGGATTCTTCCAATGAATCTCAGTCTGGCATCTGCTTTACCGACGATCAACATTATATGATCATTCCATTTTAAATCACTCCTAATGCGTACTCCCAGATAATTTATGGTATTAACTGCTTCCAGTTGCTGACCTGCTATTTTGTAGCTAAATGATAAAGGATCTATCTTTCTGTGTATTCGCAGCACATTACACTTGTCTACATTGAGATTCAATTGCCATTCCCTGCACCATGCGTCAATTCGCTGCAGATCCTCCTGCATTTCAGTACAATTTTCCATTGTTACAACCTCTCGATACTCCACAGCATCATCTGCAAAAAGCCTCAGTGAACTTCCGATGTCATCCACCAGGTCATTTATGTATATTGTGATTAGCAACGGTCCTATGACGCTCCCCTGCGGCATACCTGAAATCACTCTTACTTCGGAAGACTTCTCTCCATTGAGAATGACATGCTGCGTCCTGTTATCTAGGAACTCCTCAATCCAATCACACAATTGGTCTGATAGTCCATATGCTCTTACTTTGTTCATTAAACGACTGTGGGGAACTGTACCGAACGCCTTGCGGAAGTCAAGAAACACGGCATCTACCTGCGAAACCGTGTCTATGGCCCTCTGAGTCTCGTGGACGAATAGCGCGAGCTGGGTTTCACATGACCGTCTTTTTCGAAACCCATGCTGATTCCTACAGAGTAGATTTCTAGTCTCCAGAAAAGTCATTATACTCGAACACAATACGTGTTCCAAAATTCTACAACTGATCGACGTTAGAGATATAGGTCTATAGTTCTGCACATCTGTTCGACGTCCCTTCTTGAAAACGGGGATGACCTGTGCCCTTTTCCAATCCTTTGGAAAGCTACGCTCTTCTAGAGACCTACGGTACACCGCTGCAAGAAGGGGGGCAAGTTCCTTCGCGAACTTAAAAAAAGAAGGGCAGTACGAATGTTCGCAGGTTTGTTTAATCCATGGCAGAGTGTATCAAAGAGACGCTGGAGAAACTGAACTGGAAGACTCTTGAAGACATACGTAAACTATTCCGATGAAGCCTATTAACAAAGATTCAAGGACCGGCTTTAAATGATGATCCTAGGAGTATACAACAACCCCCAACGTATCGCTCACATAGGGATCGTGAGGATCAGATTAGATTAATTACTGCACGTTTAGAGGCATTCAAACATTCTCCCCGGCCTCCATACGTGAATGGAATGCGAAGCAACCCTAATAACTGGTACAATGGGAGGTACTCTCAACCATGCACCTCAGGTGGTTTGTAGAGTACAGATGTAGATGTAGCTGTAGACAGTGGCGGATACATATCTGGGGACGGGGGGGGGGGGGGGGCGTTTCTGTCTGGCACATAGATAGCTAACACATACCTACGAGAAAAGTCGCGGCCATTCTAGTGATCTCGATACCTTATTCTGTCTGGCATTTGTTCGAGAACAGTAGCAAATATTCTACTATTGTCCTATTGACGATGTAATTAACCTGTCTGACAGGAAGAATAGGTGCATAGAATTCATCATATAAGGAAGAGAACCACATTCGGTTTAAATCTCAGTCAAAACTGACTGCGAGAAAGAAAACGAAATCCGCGCATTTTCACAGCATAGCATCTAGTGAGTAAGAAGTATGAGACAAGCGAAATACCCTCAGACTTGAATATAATAATTCCAATCCCAAAGAAAGCAGGTGTTGACAAATGTGAAAATTACCGAATTATCAGTTTAATAAGCCACGGCTGCAAAATACTAACACGAATTCTTTACAGACGAATGGAAAAACTGGTAGAAGCCGACCTCGGGGAAGATCAGTTTGGTTTCCGTAGAAATGTTGGAACACGTGAGGCAATACTGACCCTACGACTTATCTTAGAAAATAGATGAAGGAAAGGCCCACTTATGTTCCTAGCATTTGTACTCTTAGAGAAAGCTTTTGACAATGTTGACTGGAATACCCTCTTTCAAATTCTGAAGGTGGCAGGATGAAAAACAGGGAGCGAAAGGCTATTTACAATTTGTACAGAAACCTGATGGCAGTTATAAGAGTCGAGCGGCATGAAAGGGAAGCAGTGGTTGGGAAGGGGGTGACACAGGGTTGTAGCCTATCCCAAATGTTATTAAATCTTTATATTGAGCAAGCAATAAAGGAAACAAAAGAAAAATTAGGAGTAGGAATTAAAATCAAGAAATAAAAACTTTGAGGTTCGCCGATGACATTGTAATTCTGTCACAGACAGCAAAGGACCTGGAAGAGCAGCTGAACGGAATGGACAGTGTCTTGAAAGGAGGATATAAGATGAACATCAACAAAAGCAAAGCGTGGATAATGGAATGTAGTCGAAATAAATCGGGTGATGTTGCGGGAATTAGATTAGGAAATGAGAACCTTAAAGTAGTAAAGGAGTTTTGCTATTTGGGAAGCAAAATAAATGATGATGCTCGAGGTAGGGAGTATATAAAATGTAGACTGGCAATGGCAAGGAAAGCGTTTCTGAAGAAGATAAATCTGTTAACATCGAGTATAGATTTAAGTATCAGGATGTCGTTTCTGAAAGTATTTGTATGGAGTGCAGCCATGTACGGAAGTGAAACGTGGACGATAAATAGTTTAGACAAGAAGAGAATAGAAGCTTTCGAAAAGTGATGCTACAGAACAATGCTGAAGATTAGATGGGTAGATCACATAAAGAGGTATTGAATAGAATTGGAGAGATGAGAAATTTGTGGCACAACCTGACTAGAAGAAGGGATCGGTTGGTAGGGCATATTCTGAGGCATCAAGGGATCACGAATTTAATGTTGAAGGGCAGCGTGGAGAGTAAAAATCGTAGAGGGAGACCAAGAGATGAATACACGAAACAGATTCAGAAGGATGTAGGTTCCAGTAGATACTGTGAGATGAAGAAGCTTGCACAGGATAGAGTAGCATGGAGAGCTGCATCAAACCAGTTTCTGGACTGAAGACCACAACAACAACAGCATAGAAGAGCATTTTCTTTTCCGCAGTCGGTTTCAACAGAAACATCTGAAGTAAATGGACCAAGAAATTTTCGAGCTTGTTAGAAAAACTATGTTTCCCGTTTATATTACCGTTACTTGGTCAGAATACATCAGTAATGGTCTTGCACCCACGTAACACAATATGAAAGGACCGTCATAGTGTATCTCCATTTGGCAGGCTGGACGAATCGCGCAGTATTCAGGATTTGTGAGGCATACCGAAGTGACACCGGTGAGATGTTTGACTGCACATTCTCCGCCAAGGATCCGGTGGCACACGTCTGACAACTACAAAGAAACACTGCCGTATAGTGCACCGAGCATACCGTAATTTCATCATATCTGAGAACTGTTATGTAAGAACAAGCCATGGATTCTCTGCTATGTTCTCTGTTATCCCACATCATTGATCGGAGACCAGCAGCAGCTGGACTAGCGAATCAGCGTCCCATACGTAGGCTGGCATTAACACAAAAAAAAAGGCAGCGTTTGCAGTGACCAGGAAGCGAGGACTGCTTATGAAATGCGTCGCATCGTTTTGAGCGATGAACTGTCATTCCGTGCTACACCAAATGACCATCGCCGACGAGTACAGGTCCCATTGTTCGAATTATCTAAAGAGGCCCAACGGTGTTATCACCGATACCATGGTGCGGGGTCTCTACACAGCCGGTAGTCACTGAGGGAAACCTGAAGGCCCAGCGGTATGTCACTGACATCCTGCGTCCTGAGCCAGCTTTCAATAGGCAAATGATCCTCCACACATGGCACGTGTCTCTATTAAATGTCTGCGCGATGTTGAGGCCAGCAGGATCCTCAGATCTGGTCCCCATAGAACATGAGGGGGAAGATCTCGGACGTCAACTGTGTCCCAGTGCCACCGTTCGGAATATCAAGAACCAGTTACAACAGTTGTGGGCCAACTTTCCTCGGGAGAGAATGCGACGGCTTTGACAAAGCTCCCAACTGAATCAGCGCATGCATCTAGCCCAGAGCATGTGCAACGTCGTACTGACATATGCGCTTGTAAAGCTTTGTAAATTAGACTCGACACATTTTACAAACACCGTCTCAAACCGCAGTCTTCAATTACTTTCATCCTGCTCTGTTGGATCCTTCACGGTTTTTGTCAGACAGTGTGCTTTACTAAAAGCGTTTACATTTTTATGTTCATTGGATAATTTTCGGAAAATAAAGTGTCGTGAAAACGGTAAAAATGCAACGACTTCTAGGAAATTACTTGCTGTGTTTAGCATAGGCCGCTCACCAGTTGCTCGCTTGATGTCTAGCCCACGTGGACCCACCTGCCGACTGGGCGACTGCAGAGAGAGTTCCAGCCAGGAAAAGTCGCTTGTTGACAGTCTGGCAGTATCAACTGTCAACAACAAACCCGACAAGGTTCTCTAGTCCATATGTACCCTTATTCTTCATCAACTGAAGCCAAAAAGAGGCGTATTACTGTTAATAATGTAATTGAACTATAAAGTTCCTGTTGTGTCTAGACAAGACAGTCTAGACACAGGGTGAGGTTACCGATAGGCACGCGTACACACACGCCGGCTGGCGTGAGTTCTGGAACAGGATACTTGATGAATGCTATAGAGAAAAATATGCAGCTCCTTGAATACTTAACTTTAATCCATCCTTTTGGTATACATCGTTTATGGCGAATACAAGTAAGACTCTCTCCAGATATGGTTAACTGCGCCTTGCTAGGTCGTAGCTATGGACTTAGCTGAAGGCTATTCTAACTGTCTCTCGGCAAATGAGAGGAAGGCTTCGTACGTCTAGTCGCTAGCAATGTCGTCCGTACAACTGGGGCGAGTGCTAGTCCGTCTTTCTAGACCTGCCATGTGGTGGCGCTAGGTCTGCAAGTACTGACAGTGGCGACACGCGGGTCCGACATGTACTAATGGACCGCGGCCGATTTAAGCTACCACCTAGCAAGTGTGGTGTCTGGCGGTGACACCACATTCCTCCCCCGCAAATCGGCGAACGGTCGTGTTATAAGGCTTCCGCCCGCCGTGGGTAGGGCCCCATGTTGACGTATGCGATGAGGTGGGGAGCCTAACAACAGGCGAGGCTGTGCCACCCGCACTCGGCCATTCGGTCCGAGGGGAGCTAGGAAACGCCTGGAAACCTACTCCAGGGTGCACGTCAACATGCGGCGTATGCGCCCGTAAAGAGACAGGAGTGGCCGAAGGGTCGACCTCCATTGCGTCGGGGTATCCGACGCGCGATGACGCCACGTGGTCCGGAGCGGGCAAGAGGTCCAGGGCGGACGACAGCTGGTCACGGGAAGCGATCGGCGGCGCGTGACCCAGGGAGGCGGTTGGCGGCTGCAGCGAAGCGTCCTCTGCGGGCGGCGCCGGCGGCGGCTGCTGCGGCGACGGCGGCTGCGCGACGCCATGAGGCAAAATGGAAGGCATCGTCGGTAACACCTGGGGATGAGGCGAGCCAGTAGATGGGTCCCCAGGGCGCTGACCGGACGGCTCCGTCGCTGAAAGCAGACGGGGAGCGGCAGAACCCAGGCGACGACAGAGGCGCAGCTGATTGAGATGCCGACGCACCTCACCAGAGGCCCCCAAAACCAAATACATCGCGCAGCCGAGGCAGCGAAGAATGCGCCCTGCGAGCCAACGCCGTGAACCGCGATAGTTGCGATATAATACAGCGTCGCCAGGAGCAAAAGCAGGAGTCTGCCGCTGCACCGGAACCTGATGCGGTGGATGCAGCAAAGACATCAAGGTTCGATGAGGACGACCGTGAAGCAACTCAGCCGGCGAGCGACCATCGCGGGGCTGAGAGCGATACGAAGACAAAAAGAGCAACAACGCGTCCTCCCGAGAATGCGACTCTTTCAACTTCAACATCTGTGACTTGAAAGTCCGGACCAAACGTTCAGCGGCACCGTTTGACTGAGGCGAAAACGGCGCGGATGTCAGATGTTGAATACCATTGGCCTTGCAGAATGACTGAAATTCTGCGGACATGAATTGTGGGCCATTGTCGGAAATAATAGTCTGTGGAAGACCTTCAATGCAAAAGATAGCAGACAACGCTCGGATGGTGGCAGATGACGTCGTGGAAGACATCCGGACAACAAAAGGAAAATTACTGAAGGAATCGACAACAACCAACCATCGAGCATTCCAGAAGGGACCAGCAAAATCTATGTGTAAGCGTTGCGCTGACGACAGCAATTTGGACGCAAAGGCAATAGGGCGATCATGCGAACCATCTTTGTGCGCAAGCACAGCACCGATCCCGAAATCCGAGGCATCGACCATCGACAAAAGGGGTTTCTGGGGATCGAACGGCGTAAGGCAAGTATTTGAAAGCAACGCCGACTTCAATTGGCGAAAGGCGCGTTCGCATTCCGTCGACCAGACGAACGGAACACCTTTACGGCGTAAGCGATGAAGCGGAGCTGAAATGGAAGAGGCATGAGGAAGAAATTTATGATAATAGTTAATTTTTCCCAACACACTCTGTAGCTGCTTCACATTTTGCGGCGAAGGCAAGTCCTGTATGGCACGGAGGTGCTCTGGACTCGGATGGATGCCTTGGGCATTTATAACATGTCCCAGATACGGCAAGTCACGAGCAAAAAACACACATTTGTCCTTCCTCAAGCGAAGACCATTTTGTCGCAAGACCTGAAATAATGTTCGGAGATTTTGTAAATGTTCTGCTTCTGTCTGTCCTGAGATCACTATATCGTCCAGATAGTTTGCTGCAGTAGGGACCGACGCACAAATAGTTTGTAAATATTGCTAATCCAATGTGCTGTGCACGCGTGGATTCGAATCCCATCCTCGTCGCCATTTTTTGTTGTGTCTAGACAAGACAGTCTAGACACAGAGTGAGGTTACCGATAGGCACGCGTACACACACGCCGGCTGGCGTGAGTTGTGGAACAGGATACTTGATGAATGCTATAGAGAAAAATATGCAGCTCCTTGAATACTTAACTTTAATCCATCCTTTTGGTATACATCGTTTATGGTGAATACAAGTAAGACTCTCTCCAGATATGGTTAACTGCGCCTTGCTAGGTCGTAGCTATGGACTTAGCTGAAGGCTATTCTGTCTCTCGGCAAATGAGAGGAAGGCTTCGTACGTCTAGTCGCTAGCAATGTCGTCCGTACAACTGGGGCGAGTGCTAGTCCGTCTTTCTAGACCTGCCATGTGGTGGCGCTAGGTCTGCAAGTACTGACAGTGGCGACACGCGGGTCCGACATGTACTAATGGACCGCGGCCGATTTAAGCTACCACCTAGCAAGTGTGGTGTCTGGCGGTGACACCACAGTTCCAATTAAGGAAATGTGAAGCCAAGGTATTTTTAGTTATTCATTTTGGCTTTCGGCATCAATGACCATACAGCCTGCAGTTTGTACCTTTGACCCAAGTTAACAGAATTGTAAATTTGGCAATGGAACAATTATGCAAGTTTTAAGTACAAAGACTGTTCTGAAAGTAAAATAAAGCCACAAAATTATGACCTAGTTTTAGAACCGTGCTGGTTCCGTATGAGCACGAGATACAGAGCGATGCATATTCTAAGCTGGATACAGCCTCATTTAAGTAGTCCACGAGCAAATTGTACTTATATACATCAAACTGGTAAAGTAAAGCAGTTACACTTGTGAGGAGGGGTTAAATCCCTCACAAGCAATTCCCTCTGTAGGACAGCTTGAGCGGCCGTATTCTTGGCAGACGACAATGTGACGTGGTTCAGATCCGCCACTGCCGTTGGATCCTTATCACAGAACCCAGAAGCGGTATTTTTAATCGCTGTAGTGGGCTTGTAATACCCGTATCGCACCCTAATGCGAACGGTTGAACCACATGACGGCTCGAAGTTTCACCGAGGTGAACCATTGCCGAGAAAAGACGGTTACTGTACTGCGGCCAGGTAGCCGCCCTTATACTGCAGGGACGTGTGCCATTCACAGTTCCATTCGTGATGAGGAGCTTTTTGAATCGTCGATTTGGGATCCGTATAAGGGATGGGCGTTGGACGTAACTGTCTTTCCGTAATTACTGTTTTGGCGAGGTGGTCAACCGTTTCGTTAGGTAGAACACCATGATGCGAACTCCACTGGTGGGGTCACCAAACGACAGAAACCGAGTGGGACAGGAAGCAAAGTGAAAAGCTTTCCACTGACGAAAAATTTAACAGGGCCACAGATTTTCTTGACCGTAGGCGGTGACGGTTGAAAGAGACAAGATTCCTCTCACTTGCACACACCCACAGTTTGTCTTTATGTAGTGTGAACTACAATTTTGCAAACCTGAAATGAAGAGAAGTGAAGCGACATGGCACAACAGAAAGGAGTTGGAAATTAGGTTATAGATGTGGAGGTTCTCTGCAGGATCGATATGCACATGAGGGAAACATTTACAAGAAGAAGGGACATCGTGGCAGGACATGAGTCAAGATATCGAGTAATAGCTTCCGTGGTATTTGAGGGAAAACTGTTAGCAAAGAAAGAGACTGGAATAAATCCTGCACGCAACTGAGGATTACGTTGCTAGTGCTACTCCAAGTCGAAAGAGTAGGCGGAGTTGAGGAATCATCAAACCAGTCAGATTACTTATTACAAAAAAACGTTACACTCAAGCGATGTACTACGCATTAACGTAAACAAGCTATTATTATGATACTGGAACATTTTATTCGTTTTACTGCTATTCTTGTATCCTAGACAACAGCTGTACGTTAGAAGCGGGAGCAACAGCAAATTATATTTGGAGAAGCAACAACGTGTGGAACGGTGACCGCTCCTTGAATCAGCCATGGATCCGTGCTTCAATCTCTTCCATGTCCGATCTTAAACAGCGTAGGTGAAAGGCAGCGTCCTTGCTTGACTCCTCTTCTTACTCCTACTCCCTCTGCTCGTTCTACACTAACTCTGACTTTTTGCTTAAGGTATAACTCCTTCGCCAGTAGCCGGCCGCTGTGGCCGAGCGGTTCTAGGCACTTCAGTCCGGAACCGCGCTGCTGCTACGATCGCAGGTTCGAATCCTGCCTCGTGCACGGATGTGTGTGATGTCCTTAGTTAGGTTTTAGTTCAAGTCTAGGGGACTGATGACCTCAGATGTTAAGTCCTACAGTGCTTAGAGCCACTTGACCCTTCGCCAGGTTTCTTTCTCTCCAGTCGATGCCGAGTTTTCTTAAGATAAGCATCGATCTGCTTCACCTCTTTCTATCCACGGCTTTTTCCCAAATCAATAAAAGCTGCATGTGTCTCTCTCCTACGACGTCTCTCGCACCTACCTCTTTTCTGAAGCCATACTGCTCTTCCGCAAGTCCGATATTCAGCTTGCTGCTCATACGTCTACAACACTCTCAGTAAAAGGTTGGTGGCATGTGATATAAAACTTAAAGTTCTATGTTACTTACATTTTCTTTTGTTATGCTTCTTTTGGAGTGGTACCAAGATCGATCCAAGGAGTCCATAGTCCACTGTACCTCTCAATATATTTCCCTGCGTATTCCCAACGGCACTTTCCTTTCCTTTCACATGTTTACATGCATTTACGTAAATGAAACAGATGTTACAGGCCAAGTTGTGTGGGGCGTCTCCAGACAAGTCTTCATTTGTCATCGTGACTCAGCTCGAGATGGGACTCATCACTGAAGACAGTTCTACTCTAGTCAATGAGATTCCAGGCCGAAGACATGTCTGGAGGCGTCCCGGACAGTGGTGGGATACGAGTCCGACTGTCGTCCGCCATACGGCACCCAGCCAAGAGTGACGGTCTGGGCAGCCACTTCTTTTGATAGCGGGACGCCTTTGGTTGTTTTCTGCGCTACCCTTACAGCACAGTGGTATGTGGACGATACTCTACTCCCTGTTTTGTTGCCCATCGTGGCAAGCCATCCTGGGCATACATTTCAACAAGATAACAACACGGAGAAAGTTTCTACTGCTTTTCTTCGTGCTTTTAAACCATACCTTGGTCAGTAAGGTCGCCGAATCTCTCCCCAGCTGATAGCGTTTGGAGCATTACAGGCAGAACCCTCCAACCATCTCTGGATTTTGACCATCTAACGCGCCAATTGCTAGAATTTGGCAAGATACCTCTCAGGGAGACATCCAACAATCTGTGCCAAGCCTAATAATTGCTTGCATGAGGGCCAAATGTGGACCGATGCGTTATTTACTTTCTCAATTTGTGAAGCTCTTTCTCTTGAATAAATCACCTAATTTTCCTGAAATTGCGATCATTCGTTTATCTGTATATACACATCAGATCTACAGATTTCCGGTTTATTTGGATAATTTCCTCGTCGTGCGTCGGTATTTCTTTTTGTCTCAGAAAATACTACTTGATTACCAACTCTACTTTGCAAGACAGCCCTCAGATCGTCTCCACATATACCATCGGGTGCAACTGCAAAAATTATGTGACTGTACGACATATGGTTTCAGAGATACGACGTCTTAAATATTGAGCTGCGTGAAAGCAAAACTGCTGGGCGAAATTCACTAGTGTGGCAGGTGAAATATGTGTGAAACATGTTAAGCTACGTGAAATATTTGAGACATGTACACACGCGGTAAAATTCTCAGGTAAAAATCTCCTCCTAAACCGTTGTATCGATATCAGATAATCATATTACTTGGTACCTGAAAAAAATGCTGTGTACTACCAACCCCTTATTCGGATGGGGGTGATAATGTGGAGAGAGAAGATGAATTAGAAAATGGTCATAATGAGAGAAAGGGGAAATATAAAGTGAAGAGTAGGAGATGGACAGAGAAAGGAGGAAAGGACAGACAAGGGATAGGGGAAGATGGACAGAGGAAGATGGGGTGATTGACAGAGGCAGCAAGGAGTAGGAGATGGAGATGAAGAGGGGAGGAAAAGTGGAGAGTGAGATGTGGAGGAGTAGGTGAGCCGGGAGAGAGAGGAAGAGAAAATGGACAGGCGAGGAGGACTTGGTGTCTGAGGGGAAGGGGGACAGAGAGGGGGTGGAGGACATGGTCTTACAGGGGGGAGGAGATGCACAGACGAGGAATGAGCAGAGAGATGGAAGGTGGGAGGAAACAAACAGATAGAGAAGAAACTGAGAAGTATAATGACAGAGAGGGGGGTGAGCAAATGGACAGAAAGAGGGGGGTAGGAGCAAGTGGACAGACAGAGTGTCAAAAGGAGATGGACAAAGAGTGGCTATGGAAGAGGTGGACTGACAAAGGGCGAAGAAAAGGTGGACAGAGAGCGACAAGGAAGAAGGTGGATGGAGAGGTGCAGGATGAGGCACACAAAGAGAGGAAGGAAGAGACAAGAGAGAGGGGAAAGGAGGAGACGTAATAATAGGAGACTGGAATAAATACATACCCAGGCAACGCCGGGAACTCAGTATATATACACTACTGGCCATTAAAACTGTTATACCAAGAAGAAATGCAGATGATGCACGGGTATTCATTGGACAAATATATTATACTACAACTGACGTGTGATTATATTTTCACGCAATGTGGGTGCATACGTCCTGAGAAATCAGTACCCAGAACAACCACCTCTGGCCGTAATAACGGCCTTGATACGCCTGGGAACTCGGTCAAACAGAGCTTGGATGGCGTTTACAGGTACAGCTGCCCATGCAGCTTCAACACGATACCACAGTTCATCAAGAGTAGTGACTGGCGCATTGTGACAAGCCAGTTGCTCGGCACCGAGCGAGGTGGCGCAGTGGTTAGCACACTCGACTCGCATTCGGGAGGACGACGGTTCAATCCCGTCTCCGGCCATCCTGATTTAGGTTTTCCGTGATTTCCCTAAATCGCTTCAGGCAAATGCCGGGATGGTTCCTTTGAAAGGGCACGGCCGATTTCCTTCCCCATCCTTCATTCACCCGAGCCTGCGCTCCGTCTCTAATGACCTCGTTGTCGACGGGAAGTTAAACACTAATCTCCTCCTCCTCCTCCTCCTCCTCCAGTTGCCCGGCCACCATTGACCAGACGTTTTCAATTGGTGAGAGATCTAGAGAATGTGCTGGCAAGGGCAGCAGTCGAACATTTTCTGGATCCAGAAAGGCCCGTAAAGGACCTGCAACATGCAGTCGTGCATTATACTGCTGAAATGTAGGGTTTTGCAGGGATCGAATGAAGAGTAGAGCCGCCTGTCGTAACACATCTGAAATGTAACGTCCATTGTTCAAAGTGCCGTCAATGCGAACAAGAGCTGACCGAGACGTGTAACCAATGGCACCTCATACCATCACGCCGGGTGATACGCCAGTATGGCGATGACGAATCAACGCTTCCAATGTGCGTTCACCGCGATGTCGCAAACACGGATGCGACCATCCCAGATGCTGTAAACAGAACCTGGAATAATCCGAAAAAATGACGTTTTGCCATTCGTGCACCCAGGTTCGTCGTTGAATACACCATCGCAGGCGCTCCTGTCTGTGATGCAGCGTCAAGGGTAACCGCAGCCATGGTCTCCGAGCTGATAGTCCATGCTGGTGCAAACGTCGTCGAACTGTTCGTGCAGATGGTTGTGGTCTTGCAATCATCCCCATCTGTTGACTCAGGGATCGAGACGTGGCTGCACGATCCGTTACAGCCATACAGATAAGATGCCTGTCATCTCGACTACTAGTGATACGAGGCCGTTGGGATCCAGCACAGCGTTCCGTATTACCCTCCTGAACCCACCGATTCCATATTCTGCTAACAGTCATTGGATCTCGACCAACGCGAGCAGCAATGTCGCGATACGATAAACCGCAATCACGATAGGCTACAATCCGACCTTTATCAATGTCGGAAACGTGATGGTACGCATTTCTCCTCCTTACACGAGGCATCACAATAACGTTTTACCAGGCAACGCCGGTCAACTGCTGTTTGTGTATGAGAAATCGGTTGGAAACTTTCCTCATGTCAGCTCGTTGTAGGTGTCGCCACCGGCGCCAACCTTGTGTGAATGCTCTGAAAAGTTAATCATTTGCATATCACAGTATCTTCTTCCTGTCGTTTAAATTTCGCGTCTGTAGCACGTCACCTTCGTGTTGTAGTAATTTTAATGGCCAGTACTGTATTATATTGTGGTCTACAAGACAATTTAAATCATGCATATGTTTAAACATTTCGTTTAACAAAAAGTGTGGATACTGATTTTCATGCATTTTTAGGCGTCGAATAATGTACCGACATTGAATGTTTAGTATTTTTTTCTAACGTGTTTATCTATTAACTGCGACCAATGTTTAAATATGCCCTGTCTCCTAGTACAGATCGATCAGATGACGATCACTTAAGAGCTAAATCAATTGCTCAGTAAATATTTTGCATGTAGTAGCTTGTGGCGTTTCCGTGATAACATTCCTCGAGCTTCAACAGTAGTTCTTAACCCAAGTGTTGGGGTTGTTTGAGATTGTGTCTGTCTGTCTTCATATAGGTTTTAATTTGTGAACAGCTCTTCAGTTTCCCGAAGTATTCTGCGTCCTAACCTGTATCAGCCCTATATCGCATTTCCTTAACACTACCATCTTTGCATTCTTTATCCATTTTCATGTTGTGCCTCATGAGAAGAATGGGTTGTACGAAACGGGACGTTTCTCAGACGGATCTCTTTAACTTTACCTCGAGAACTGCGATATCCAACATGTATATTATTTCGTCTTCTACTGGTACGTGTTCTTCTTGCGACTCTCAAATTTCTTTCTAGCTTCACATATACAGTGCGTGGAGTACAAATTAAATTATACAGACGCAATTAAGAACAATCATCTGACTTCTCTTGTTATCGTTATAACCTTGCATTTTCAACAACCGCTCCTCTAATTTCCTCTCCTGGTGTCAACTGGTCTTGCTATAATGGGCAGTCACATTATAACGCCTTCAACTCACCATGACCTAGGTCTCAGATTCCTCTCATATTTGTAGGCATAATTAACCTTAGCCTCCTGTTTAATCACTGTGGTCATGATCCCCAGTTACGAATGTATATTAAAGACAGATGGGACAGTTACAAAGCTACGTAAATGAGAGGCGCAAGCAAACGCAAAGGTGTTTCTAACGGAAATCCCCCTCCTCAGAATAATTAGTATCTACTCGTAATCAGGGAAAAATGAGTCTACACCTATTTACATTTGTTATCTTTTCAACATCTCTCTCTCACCCCCGAATCAGATTAAAATTTGCTCGTCGCTGAAGTTTCTGAATCAAGTTTCAACCTCAAGGCAGGTGGAGAGATAATAAGTCTACGTTAATAAGAGACGCGAGCAGACTCAAAGAAACATTCCACATTTTCATCGCTGTGCTCGAAGGCGTTTAAGTTTCCAAGTGCTTCCTATTTCTTAGGCTAAATGAATAAAGTTTTGTCGACATCCCTGGAGGACGTCGCTTTGACTAGTTCCTGAAAGAGTCTCCTCGTAAACGTAAAACTGTCCTACCCAATTAACTCGTGGCTTCGGGCATTAGCAGGGAGAATCTTTTCTAGTGGAGAAAACTATGCTTTTTTCATAGACATGAGGGCTCCAGTTTTTTCAACGTCTGGTCGGTCGCGAAATTAAAACTGCAGTGAGAATCCGATGAAGCGCTGCGCGTATGCGTTAACGCAGTAACTTTAGTATTCCAGTCGATCGCGTAATGCCGCACTCGTCAGTTCTGAGCTCGCAGACAGCACGTAAACATGCCCAGACCAATAGAGTCTCCCCCCCTCCTCCCCCCCTCCCCAAAAGGGTGTATTGAGCGACGTCATTCGATTTCTTCATGACGCAGCCGAAATTCATCGACAAATTAATGAAGTGTACGGTGAAACTTTCGCCAGAGTGAGATTAGTGTAAGGCAATGGTGCAGGAACCCTGAAGCGGTAAGGGAGGAAGCAAGTGTCATCCGACATTGTGATCAAAGAGTGGATCATAGTCGGGTTACAGTTTCTGTGCCGAATGATTCGTTCCCCGAAATTACAAAGTCAGCTCTCTGTACCATCGTGAGTAAGAGATTTGAGTCGTGCAAATTGTGTGTGAGATGGTTTCCCCACATGCTGTCCGACCACTACAAAACCCGCCTTAACGTTTCTCCAGCGCTGTCATGAAGATTTTTTGAATAAATTGTCACAGGGACGAAACATGTCTCCATTTCGAAAATGATGAAACAAGAAAGCAATCTGAACATTCGATGCACTGTCATTCGGCAAGTAAACTAAAAAAGTACAACAAAAACTACTTAGAAAGTGTACAGATACAGTGTTCTGGAAACGAAAAGTGTTGTGGACTGGCAAGACAGCCAATCCACTAGGAGGAAGCCGAAAGGCACGCGTTTAAGCTCACGCAGGCTGGCGTGAGGTCTGGAACTGGACAAGGACGTTATAGTAGCAAAGAACGTACGTAACTACTGGAATACTTAACTTTAATTCATAATTGGTGAACATCGCTCTTGACGGTACATGTTTTACAGCATCAATAGTTACTGGTATTGGCGCCTTGCTAGGTTGTAGCAAGTGACGTAGCTGGAGGCTATGCTAACTATGGTCTCGGCAAATGAGAGCGTAATTTGTCAGTGAACCATCGCTAGCAAAGTCGGCTGTACAACTGGGGCGAGTGCTAGGAAGTCTCTCTAGACCTGCCGTGTGGCGGCGCTCGGTCTGCATTCACTGATAGTGGCGACACGCGGGTCCGACGTATACTAACGGACCGCGGCCGATTTAAAGGCTACCACCTAGCAAGTGTGGTGTCTGGCGGTGACACCACAAGTTCTAAGTTCTAGGAGACTGATGACCTCAGATGTTGTCCCATAGTACTCAGAGCCATTTGAACCATTTTTTCTCTTTCGGGACGACTCACGACGTCTACGAAGGGGAGTACAGAACAATCGGAGTGCTGTCAGCATGCTTTCTCCCCCTTCATGACAATGCTCGGTCGCACACTGCAGCTGCAGCAAAGACACTCCTGGAACGTCTTTATGGGAAGTGTTCGATACGCACCATGCAGCCCGGACTTGGGTGCATCTGATTTTCATCTCTTTGCGCACATGTCTCGGAGGACAGCATAGTGGTACAGACAGTAATCTACAGAGCAGATCACCACAGAGATTTAGCTGAAAGTACAGGCGACTGCTTTCTGTGATTGGCGTATTAGCAAGTTGGTAAAGTGCTCGAGTAAATGACTATGTCGGGACGGCGACTCTGTAGAGAAGTAGCTGGAATGTGTAGCTAAGAGTTGCAAATAAAACATTTTTGTTTTTCAGAGTAGTTTCCATTTCGCAATCGACCGGATCTCTGTAGAGAAAATAGCTCACATACATCAATAAGAACAACAAAAATGGAATCGGTTAACTGACTCAGAATTGAGTTGACTCAGAATAGAGTTGATGAGGAAGAAACGTGCCAGGTGTTAGCAGCATTCGCGCTTTTAAGAGTTCCATACGGATTTTATTATGTATGCAGACAGCTCATCCAACTTGGGAATCTCGACGATTTTTGCCTGTTATCGACACTTATACCGATAAGATATCGGATCAGGCAATTCCAAGACTAAAGAGTATGCTTTAATTTTGAACTACGAGGGCCGTTCAGAAAGTAACCTCCGGTTGATTTAAAAAAATACACCAAGTTAAATAAAAATATTTTAATATATACATCTTACAACTACATCTTTGCACTATTTTTCTACATAGTCTCCATAGCGATTGAGGCACTTATGGTATCTCTTCACAAGCTTTGAAATTCCTTCTGCATAAAAATCACCCGCTTGTGCCTGGAGCCAGCCTGTGACCGCATGTTTGAGCTCTTCGTCGTCCTCAAACCGCTGTGACCCGAGCCATTTCTTCAAATGCATGAAGAGGTGATAAACACTTGGCGCCAGGTCTGGGCTGTAAGGTGGATGGTTGATAACGTCCCACTTGAAGGACTCAAGAAGGGCCGTTGTTCTGCGAGCAGAGTGAGGACGGGCGTTATCGTGCAAAAAAACGATACCGGAAGTCAGCATACCACGGCGTTTGTTCTGTATAGCCCGTCGTAACTTTTTTATTGTTTCACAGTACACGTCTTGATTAATGGTCGTACCACGTTCCATGAATTCAACCAACAACACCCCTTTGGCATCCCAAAACACCGTTGCCATCAGTTTTCTGGCAGAAAAATCTTGCAAGCTTTTCTTGGTTTGGTAGGCGAATTTGAAAGTGCCCACATCTTTGATTGTTCTTTTGTCTCAGGGTTCACGTACTTAATCCAGGTTTCGTCACCGGTCACGATTCTGTTTAACAATGGTTCTCCTTCGTCCTCATAACGTGACGAAAGTCTAATGCAGAGGCCATTCTTTGAGTTTTGCGGTGGTCGGTAAGAATTTTGGGCACCCATCGTGCACAGAACTTACGGTAACCCAATCTTGCTGTCACTATCTCGTACAAGAGAGTCTTAGAAATCTGTGGAAAACCAGTAGACAACTCCGACATTGAGAAACGTCGATTTTCACGAACTTTTGCATCAACTATCTGAACGAGTTCGTCAGTCACCAATGATGGTCTACCACTCCTCTCTTCATCATGAACGTTTTCTCGTCCACTTTTAAATAAACGTACCCATTCACGGACAACTCCTTCACTCATAACTCTTGGTCCGTACACGGCACAAAGCTCACGATGAATAGCTGCTGCAGAATATCCTTTGGCTGTAAAAAACCTTATGACAGCACGCACTTCACATTTGGCGGGGTTTTCTATTGCAGCACACATTTCAAACTGCCACAAAAACTAAACTAGCGCAGGTACGACGTTCACTCGACCACGGCTTGATGCCGACTGACCTGTTGAGTGCGTGAACGCACAGATGGCGTCGCTACTCCCCCCACAACCCGCACTGTGACCGATCGGAGGTTACTTTCTGAACCGCCCTCGTAGAAGTCGGATAGCAAATGGCGAAAGAAATATTTTTTTCGTGCGATGTAATTACACGTTAACAATTTCCAGATTTGTTTCCTTTACTTGTACTGTAAGACCTTGATTCTTGCCAAATTTGATGATTTTAGGTTAACTGGAAGTACACAATAGGTTTTGATGAGTTAGGAAGTATCAAAATATGCGACATAAATGGCCGTACATTTTGGTTATATTCACGTAGAAGCTTCTATCTTTTACATCCCTAAGCGACCGCAGACGTTGGTATGTGGCAGAAATTTGAAGTAGTTAAGTCTACCCGTTGCTGAGGAAAAGGGGTCTTAACAGACGGATAGTCGGATAACAAATAAGAAAGTTTTTTTTTCATGTGATATAATTACTAGTTCACTACTTGCGGATATTTTCCTTTACTTGTTTTGTGAAACCTTGCTTCCTGCCAATATTCATGATTCCATGTCAACGGGAGGTACCTACAGGTCTTGAAGAGTGAGTATCACACTGTCTATCATAAATGGCCTTATATTTTGATTATATTCAAGTAGAGGCTTCTATATTCCACACCCCCAAGGAGCCGCAGACCTTAGTATGTGACATAAATATCAAGTTGATGCGTCTAGAAGTTCCCGACAAGAGATGTTTTTAGCAGTCGTGCAAGAACACAGACAGACGGAAAAAATTTGATCCTATAGGACTTCCGTTTTTGCCATCTGAGGTACAAACCCTTAAAGCACAACAACAACTATAAACGCAGTAAAACTTCTTGTTGGGGTATCTTGCAACATTTAATTTGGTAAACGTACATATACACTCCTGGAAATGGAAAAAAGAACACATTGACACCGGTGTGTCAGACCCACCATACTTGCTCCGGACACTGCGAGAGGGCTGTACAAGCAATGATCACACGCACGGCACAGCGGACACACCACGAACCGCGGTGTTGGCCGTCGAATGGCGCTAGCTGCGCAGCATTTGTGCACCGCCGCCGTCAGTGTCAGCCAGTTTGCCGTGGCATACGGAGCTCCATCGCAGTCTTTAACACTGGTAGCATGCCGCGACAGCGTGGACGTGAACCGTATGTGCAGTTGACGGACTTTGAGCGAGGGCGTATAGTGGGCATGCGGGAGGCCGGGTGAACGTACCGCCGAATTGCTCAACACGTGGGGCGTGAGGTCTCCACAGTACATCGATGTTGTCGCCAGTGGTCGGCGGAAGGTGCACGTGTCCGTCGACCTGGGACCGGACCGCAGCCACGCACGGATGCACGCCAAGAGCGTAGGATCCTACGCAGTGCCGTAGGGGACCGCACCGCCACTTCCCAGCAAATTAGGGACACTGTTGCACCTGGGGTATCGGCGAGGACCATTCGCAACCGTCTCCATGAAGCTGGGCTACGGTCCCGCACACCGTTAGGCCGTCTTCCGCTCACGCCCCAACATCGTGCAGCCCGCCTCCAGTGGTGTCGCGACAGGCGTGAATGGAGGGACGAATGGAGACGTGTCGTCTTCAGCGATGAGAGTCGCTTCTGCCTTGGTGCCAATGATGGTCGTATGCGTGTTTGGCGCCGTGCAGGTGAGCGCCACAATCAGGACTGCATACGACCGAGGCACACAGGGCCAACACCCGGCATCATGGTGTGGGGAGCGATCTCCTACACTGGCCGTACACCACTGGTGATCGTCGAGGGGACACTGAATAGTGCACGGTACATCCAAACCGTCATCGAACCCATCGTTCTACCATTCCTAGACCGGCAAGGGAACTTGCTGTTCCAAAAGGACAATGCACGTCCGCATGTATCCCGTGCCACCCAACGTGCTCTAGAAGGTGTAAGTCAACTACCCCGGCCAGCAAGATCTCCGGATCTGTCCCCTATTGAGCATGTTTGGGACTGGATGAAGCGTCGTCTCACGCGGTCTGCACGTCCAGCACGAACGCTGGTCCAACTGAGGCGCCAGGTGGAAATGGCATGGCAAGCCGTTCCACAGGACTACATCCAGCATCTCTACGATCGTCTCCATGGGAGAATAGCAGCCTGCATTGCTGCGAAAGGTAGATATACACTGTACTAGTGCCGACATTGTGCATGCTCTGTTGCCTGTGTCTATGTGCATGTGATGTGTGATCATGTGATGTATCTGACCCCAGGAATGTGTCAATAAAGTTTCCCCTTCCTGGGACAATGAATTCACGGTGTTCTTATTTCAATTTCCAGGAGTGTATATCAGACCTGCTTGTTATTGAAGACATCTTGGGCAGTTTCCGCCTGCTAGAACTTTGTTCTGGCTGATGTTGATGATCGGCTCTTCAAATAATCTCCTGAATGGGTAGCGGTCACAACTGACAAGGCTGATTTCCACACGACGGCTGTTGCTTTCCCATACGTATTGCAGGAAACGTTCTAACAGTTCCAGCGCGAAGCGGTGCCGTACAGAGACTATAGAAGCGGGGATACGAAATTGCAAATGAAAATAGCTTCATTCTGCCCTGGATTCTTATTCACTTGAAGGCCTAAATGGTAGATATTGGGCCGTGGCGGGGTTGCGGGCGTCGCCTTTCGAATTCCTGGCGCCACTAGCGTATGCTGGTCATGTAATTCTGTCTGTTCTAATACACAAACTAAAAGTTTAGAATAGACGAACGTGTCATGAAGCAAAAATTATACTTCGTATACAATCAGAAAGGACTTCAGCTAACAAAAAATTCTTTTACAGCGAGTGCGACTCGTAAAATAAATATTATTTCACAATTCTCAGTTTTCAGTAAAACCCTGGGGCCATTCTTATTTCAACGTTTTTTTTCTATTCAGAAGCAGCATCTTTAGAACGTTTCAAATACGAGACTCAACATGAAAAAATGCAAAGTCTCTTTCCACTAGTAGTGCAAACTCTTTTGAAAACAAAGCCAGTCAAACAAATACGCTGCTGAGACGGAGCGCACTTATACTTACCTAACACAGAATACTGTAGAATATACTAGTATTAAATTAATGAGGAAGTCTCCGTGCTTATGACCCGAGAGCTAACCCGGAACACATGTCTGCTCACTACGCTACACCATTCTCCCGTAACACACGACCTGGTCTCGTGTGTTGCTGTCCTCTGACGGCTTTAATGGCATATAAGTTACTAACCGACACTCAATTATAACAATTTGTGCCAACAAAAATGTGTTTTCGGCGGGTCTTTAGTGCACCTTTGTCTTGAAACGGCATACTTTCATAACACACAGGTAACAATTAGAAAATTATTTAACCACCAGAATGACATTTCCCGTCATTTCACCACAACGAATCGTACCAATTGACGATGGCTTAACGAGAGACCGATATGCTGGTGCCTTGAAATGGCATCTGTTCATAGGATGTAAGCTATAATATAAAACCCACCAAATATGGTCTTCAACTCAAAGCCAATATCGAGACTTAGTACTGAAAAGAGGTGCCGTGCATGTGACGTAGCAGGCGTTCTTCAAATGGTTCAAATGGCTCTGATCACTATGGGACTTAACATTGAGGTCATCAGTCCCCTAGAACTTACAACTACTTAAATCTAACTAACCTAAGGACATCACATACATCCATGCCCGAAGCAGGATTCGAACCTGCGAACGTAGCTGTCGCGCGGTTCCAGACTGAAGCGCCTAGAACCGCTCGGCCACACTGGCCGGCTGGCGTTCTTCCACCTCACTTTCCTACGTTCAGCCGAACGTTCTGAACAACTGCCACGCTTGATATTGTTCTACACGTTCTGCAAAACTTCACAGTGCGCGTCTTCCACGCTATAGCCTTCAGAAACGCGACTCGCTCAACGTTGACGTTTGAATGCGCAGACCGCGTGCCGACGGCTTAAGCTGGGAATCGCTACTTGCAAGCGAAACTCCCCATCGCACCCCTCTCAGACTTCGTAGTAAGATAGCCCAACGGATAGCCCGTCAAAAACTGAACACAGATCAAGCACGAAAACAGGAAGGTGTACTGAACTGTGTTAAAAAAAAAAAAAAAAAAAAAAAAAAAAAAAGTCAATGGAAACAGGGACCTATCCATTCTTAACAAGTTCAATATTCACCGAAGCTCAACAGCCGTTGCGTTGTGCTTTAGGTCTGTATCATTTGCCTGACAGAGGCGTAGCCCTTTTCATTGGCTCTCACATGATGTTGTGGTGCCGTAGTGCTAAGTGCCTTACCAGCCTATTGCTGGAGGGCCTTGCACCACACTCTCTCGCAGACCTATCCAACTTCCGAAAGTCCCGCCGCCCTTCTCTTACTCCCACCACTTTTTCCTCGAACTGAGCTACATGTGTACTGTAATATTGCCAGCGCAGTTGACATCCATGATGGTGATCTATAGTTTCCTTCAGCAGCACAGGTCACCGAATGTGGTTGAGGGGAAACTTCGCCACGTCGACGGCGTCCCGTTTGGCGATCGGTGTGCGCTCCTTATCTTGACACTGAAGTCCAGTCTGCATGGCACCTTATTGTTAATGGGAAAGCCGGCCGGTGTGGCCGTGCGGGTCTAGGCGCTACAGTCTGGAACCGCGTGACCGCTACGGTCGCAGGTTCGAATCCTGCCCCGGGCATGGATGTGTGTGATGTCCTTAGGTTAAGTACTTCTAAGTTCTAGGGGACTGATGACCACAGCAGTTAAGTCCCATAGTGGTCAGAGCCATTTGAACCATTTTTTTTGTTAATGAGAAGCAAGTACGCCGGTCACGCCCTCACAGGATTCACCTCGCAGACACCCAGTTGTGCGTCGACTGTGATGTTATGGTGGGCAGACCGGCGAGAGGTGTCTGGTCCTTGGTGGGACAGATGTTGTCCCTGATTACCCGCACGACTCCTCATCAGATACCTAGTCAACTGCTGAGCTTCCCGGACGCGGCATACTTCTCGCAACCAAAGACGAACTCTGTGAAATGCATTTCTGGACACGCAACACTCTACTTGTTTTCTGATGGCGAGGAAAGTGTCCTTGACTTTTGGCAGTTCCTTAATGAACGACATTGTGCAGTTGTCCACAATCCAAAATACAGACAATTTTTCTCCAATTTTCTCTGCGGTGTCTTCCTTAACCCACCCCAGAACTGGGCTGTTCCTGTCGTGAGGAGTTGAACCCCGCCTCTTCCACCCTCAGAACCAATATATTCACTTGTCATCGAAATGTTCTTCTCAGAAAAGCTAAGCCGGCCGTGGTGGCCGAGCAGTTCTACGCGATTCAGTCCGGACCGCGCGACTGCTACGGTCGCAGGTTCGAATCTTGCCTCGGGCATGGATGTGTGTGATGTCCTTTGGTAAGTTAGGTTTACGTAGTTCTAAGTTCTAGGGGACTGATGACCTCCGATATTAAGTCCCATAGTGCTCAGAGCCATTTGAACCAGAAAAGCTATACTTTGATTGTCTCAATTAGTCTGACATCTTGCTACGCTCTTCTCGCGCGATGCCGGTTTCCTGATGTTCTCGATGGTAAAATGACAAAAACAAATATATAAAACTGTTGCGTTCATTTGTTGCAGCTTATGTGACAAACTGTTATGTTTCCATCATTTCTTTGGGAGTGATCACATTCACATTCATACGAACATCTAAATCGGGCAAGAAGCCATATCTCACTCATTTACCAGGCGTACAAATTAGGTGCGTCAGTGTCATATGAGACGCCAGACATGTTTTCCGGTAAAGGACTGTTGACTTATCGCCTTGTCATCAAACGTTCGAAAGCCACTTCCTTTCCGTTGCTAATAGACTAACTGTGCAGAATCAACTTTCATCGTAAATCCCTTCCGTACTCCACGCTGTTGCTAACAGATGTTACAACACGACACAGACACATTGAATACAGTGAGCAGCGAAGAAGGGGGAAAAAATAGGGGCACAAGGGAGGTTTGAACACGGCTCGCCCGCTTGGTGGTTTGACACCTTGACCACTTTTTTCTTTTATTTTGTTCGTTGTATTTGATCGTAGCGGGCGTCATATGACATTCATTGAAGGTCGTTGTTGATCTTTTCACTCAGTTTCTTTTTTTACAGAGACCAGCCTGGTCCCTGACCTGGCAGTGCCGGCAACCACTTAAGCACGCCGCCGCTGCTGTATAATACTGTCCTATATTGCACTTCTTGCCCTTCGACCGTTCACTGTTTCTATTTCGATTTTTTTCAGTAGAGGTTCTTCCTGTTTTCGTGCTTGATCTGCGTTCAGGTGCTGACGGACTTATACACCGGGCCCTCTTACCACGAAATGTGAGGGGGTTGCCATGGGGAGCCTCCCTTGTTAGAACACTAGGCCCGAGCTGAATTTGTCAAGTTTCATGGAACTTATGGAGATGCAGTTTTCTCTTAGCTTCATTCTGTTAATTCAGTTATGCGCCTTCTATTTAACTTATTAGTGGGCGACGGGTCCGTGACTGCCGAGCAGATGTGGTTCTCCTTGCGTACCGAATTCACTTTCACATGGAAGTCATTCGATGTGCCAACCACTCGTTTTTTCGACCGACCGGCATATCCAAGACTCTTCGGTGATCTTACCTCAGGAGGTGTCCTCCGTTACTATTTCACAAGTTTTCCCTACAACCCTCTCGCCAGTGTAAGATGTACTGTGATCCCTTAAGGACATTACCGGCCTTAGTGGCCGTGCGGTTCTAGGCCCTACAGTCTGTAGCCGAGCGACCGCTACGGTCGCAGGTTCGAATCCTGCCTCGGGCATGGATGTGTGTGATGTCCTTAGGTTAGTTAGGTTTAATTAGTTCTAAGTTCTAGGCGACTGATGACCTCAGACGTTAAGTCGCATAGTGCTCAGAGCCATTTGAACCATTTTTGAACCTTAAGGATATTTGTTAACATTTTTGCTTTCCTTATCTAGTTCGAATCCCACGTGAATACAAATTTATTGTGTAAAGACTATGAGAATCAGTAAATAATCTGACACGTCCCATACTTATAGCTTCTTTTACGTATGTAGAGTCTGCAATCAGCCCTCCTTCAGAGGTAAAAAACGTATTACAAACGAACAGGCTACCATTTGATAATGGAAAGGAGCAAATTAGTACATTATGAAGTAACTTAACCAACAAAATGCAAAGTACAAAAGGACAGAGGATATATTCTGTTTCAGTGACAAGTTCATTGCACCCAGCACGTCGTTTATAAAAACTGTAATTAAACGTATAGAAACGAAATACGCTGCAGAAAATGCTACATGAACTGCCCACTCATATCAAATATATCAGAGAAAACAGCCTAGACCTACTTAAACCTAACTAACGTAAGGACATCACACACATCCATGCCCGAGGCAGGATTTGAACCTGTGTGAAAAGTGGCAATAGACCATAAGCAAAGTGAGACGTCCACGACAGGAGTACTGAAAGAAATTTGTTACATTTCTGTTACACAGTAAATCACACAAATTTAAAGGTTGTTGATTCAACTTAATACCTAGGGATTATAATAATAAACAATTTAGTCTGGAACCGCCACAGAGAAAATGTTGTGTTTAAGGCGAGCAAAAGACTGCGTTTCGTTGGCAGACCACATAGAAGATGCAACAGATCTAGTAAAGAGACTGCCTGCAATACGCTAGTCCATCCTCTTTTGGTGGGTTGCTGTGCGGTATGAGATCATTACCGGTAGTGTTGACAGAAGGCATTGAAAATGTTCGAAGAAATGCACCTCCTTTTGTGCCATCGTGAAATAGAGCATAGAGTGCCATGGATATGATCAACGAGTAGGAGTGGTAATCATTAAAAATAAGGCATTTTTAACTGCGGTAAGATTTTTCCACGATATTTCTATAACTAAAGTTCTCCTTCAAATGCGAAATTGCATTTTGACTATCATCTACGAAGGGAGAATTGAACAACCTGATAACAGACAGTAAGAGAAATCGGAGCTCGCACGAAAATATCTAGTGTGCATATTTCTCATGCGCTATTCGAAAGTGGAATGGCCGAGAAGTAGCTTGAAAGTGATTCTATGAACTGTCTTCCAAGTAGTTAAGTGTGAGTAGCAGAGGAGTCATGTACACTGCTGGCCATTAAAATTGCTACACCACGAAGATGACGTGCTACAGACGCGAAATTTAATCGACAGGAAGAAGATGCGGTGATATGCCAATGATCAGCCTTTCAGAGCATTCACACAAAGTTGGCGCCGGTGGCGACACCTACAACGTGCTGACATGAGGAAAGTTTCCAACCGATTTCTCATACACAAACAACAGTTGACCGGCGTTGCCCGGTGAAACTTCGTTGTGATGCCTCGTGTAAGGAGGAGAAATGCGTACCATCACGTTTCCGACTTTGATAAAGGTCGGATTGTAGCGTATCGCGATTGCGGTATATCGTATCGCGACATTGCTGCTCGCGTTGGTCGACATCCAATGACTGTTAACAGAATATGGAATCGGTGGGTTCAGGAGGGTAATACGGAACGCTGTGCTGGATCTCAACGGCCTCGTATCACTAGCAGTCGAGATGACAGGCATCTTATCCGCATGGCTGTAACGGATCATGCAGCCACGTGTCGATACTTGAGTCAACAGATGGGGACATTTGCAAGACAACAACAATCTGTACGAACAGTTGGACAAAGTTTGTAGCAGCATGGGCTATCAGCTCGGAGACAATGGCTGCGGTTACCCTTGACGCTGCATCACAGACAGGAGCGCCTGTGATGGTGTACTCAACGGCGAACCTGGGTGCACGAACGGCAAAACGTCATTTTTTCGGATAAATTCCGGTTATGTTCACAGCATAATGATGGTCGCATCCGTGTTTGGCGACATCGCGGTGAACGCACATTGGAAGCTTGTATTCGTCATCGCCATACTGGCGTATCAGCCGGCGTGATGGTACGGGGTGCCAAAGTTACACGTCTAGGTCAGCTCTTGTTCGCATTGATGGTACTTTGAACAGTGGACGTTACATTTCAGATGTGTTACGGTCCATGGCTCTACCCTTCATTCGATCCCTGCGAAACCCCTCATTTCAGCAGGATAATGCACGCCCGCATGTTGCACGTCCTGTACGGGCCTTTCTGGATACAGAGAATGTTCGACTCCTACACTTGTCAGCACATTCTCCAGATCTCTCACCAATTGAAAACGTTTGGTCAATGGTGACTGAGCAACTGGCTCGTCACAATACGCCAGTCACTACTCTTGATGAACTGTGGTATCGTGTTGAAGATGCCTGAGCAGCTGTACCTGTACACGTCATCCAGGCTCTGTTTGACTCAATGCCCAGGCGTATCAAGGCCGTTATTGCGGCCAGAGGTGGTTTTTCTGGGTACGATTTCTCAGGTTCTATGCACCCAAATTGCGTGAAAATGTAATCACATGTCAGTTCTAGTATAATATATTTGTCCAATGAATACCCGTTTATCATCTGCATTCCTTCTTGATGTAGCAATTGTAATGGCCAGTAGTGTAGATACAATTCTAGTGTGTGTCACCCATCATGTCTTCCAGTCGAATGATGACTCATGGCGCGTTTATTCCACATCAAAGAAAGATGTCAAAACGAAACAAATACACTTAACTTTTGATAGATCCAGCTTCGAAATTAAAGAACGAGGCTCTGTTTTGGTCTTCTTACGCAGTACACGTGCAGTTCTCTGCAGCGAAACAGTATCGTTCCAGTGCAGCGGAAATGTAATGTTGGAGAGGAACACATTTTCCGACCGGCCGTTGTAGCGGTGCAGGAGAATAGCCGGAGCTCCAGGGAAGTGGAGGCCCCAGCACGCCGTGGCCCCAGCACGGCAGGTTAATATTTCATCCCGATCTGCGGGCCACGTATAGGAGGGCCGCACCATCGGCAGTGGTCGGTTGCTGGTCCTCCTGGGATTCCTGCTGGTCCACCGTGGTCGGCCCAGCACTCTCGTAATTACACAGGAGTCCGCGTGGCGTCGCCACGGGCGTCGTCAGCGCCCTCTGTCGCCGACACTCGAAGACGGGCGAGCAGTCCGCGGTCACCACCTGCCTGCAGCAAGCAAAGAACTTTAGCCTAGGTACTGCGAGGTCGTGGCGAACAGCATAATTCCTCTTAGCCTAGGCGCAAATTGAGACGCGCGTAGCACGTGTGACGTGACACGACACTACAGCGCGGCACGCACAAGTCGCGCAGACCCAGCGCATATTGCGACGCCTACACCATATTTCGCACGCGCCGACTGGCGACGCTCTGCACCGACAGAACGAAGCGCGCGCACCCTGTTGTCTTTCTCAGTCGATTTTACAGAAACTATTCACTGAAAATATTTGATTTTGTCTTACTTGTAGCGTTATATGTCAGCTTCGTGGCGAAGCTGTGAAACCCAGCTCGCGCTATTCGTGCACGAGACTCAGAGGGCCATAGACACGGGTTTCCAGGTAGATGCCGTGTTTCTTGACTTCCGCAATGTGATTGGATTGAAGAGTTCCTAGATAACAGATCGCAGCATGTCATTCTCAATGGAGAGAAGTCTTCCGAAGTAAGAGTGATTTCAGGTGTGCCGCAGGGGAGTGCCGTAGGACCGTTGCTATACACAATATATATAAATGACCGTGTGGATAACATCGCAAGTTCACTGAGGCTTTTTGCGGATGATGCTGTAGTATATCGAGAGGTTGTAACAATGGAAAATTGTACTGAAGTGCAGGAGGATCTGCAACGAATTGACGCATGCTGCAGGGAATGGCAATTGAACCTCAATGTAGACAAGTGTAATGTGCTGCGAATACACAGAAAGATATATATTTTATCATTTAGCAACAATATAGTAGGTCAGCCACTGGAAAGAGTTAATTCCATAAATTATCTGCGAGTACTCATTAGGAGTGATTTAAAATGGAATCACCACATAAAATTAATCGTCAGTAAAGCAGATGCCAGACTGAGATTCATTGGAAGAATCCTAAGGAAATGCAATCCGAAAACAAAGGAAGTACGTTACAGTACACTTGTTCGCCCACTTCTTGAATACTGCTCACCGGTGTGGGATCCGTACCAGATACGGTTGATAGGAGAGATAGAGAAGATCCAACGGAGAGCAGCGCGCTTCGATACAGGATCATTTAGTAATCGCGAAAGCGTTACGGAGATGATAGAGAAACTCCAATGGAAGACTCTGCAAGAGAGACGCTCAGTAGCTCGGTACGGGCTTTTGTTGAAGTTTCGATAACATACCTTCTCTGTGGAGTCAAGCAGTATATTGATCCCTGCTACGTATATCTCGCGAAGAGACCATGAGGATAAAATCAGAGAGATTAGAGCCTACACAGAGGCATGCCGACAATCTTTCTTTCCACGTACAATACGAGACTGGAATAGAAGGCAGAACTGATAGAGGTAAAGTACCCTCCTCCACACACCGTCAGTTGGCTTGCAGAGTATGGATGTCGATGTAGAAGTGACCATCATCTGGCTAATGGCCATTCTTATTGTGATGTACACATTTTAGTAAGACACTACGCAAAAACTAAAAAAGTTTGCAACGAAAATTAGGGGTCGCTATGATGATGTGTTTGGTGCGTGTTACACCATATATTGCTGCGTATGAAATTTAGCTAACATGCTGAATTTTTGTTTAGACTTGGGAGGAGGTCTCTATCTTCCTCCGATCTGAGAGAGAATGGATTCTATGTAGCACGCTCACTTCCGATCTCACGCCCGCGAGAATGAAGTACCAGCACATGGTAGAGCACTTGCCCGCGAAAGACAAAGGTCCCCAGTTCGAGTCTCGGTCTGGCACACAGTTTTAATCTGCCAGGAAGTTTCAACATTTCTCTCCTCGACCGCTCGAGACACCGAAACGAAAGTTTGGCGAATGATAGCACACAAGGAGCAGAGTGTTTTGCCAATTCTCAAACGCACGGAACTTTCTTATCTATGGCGATATATCAGTACTTATACTTCTCTTTTTTATTTACTTCACTCCAGCGACTGTAATTTTTTAAGAGTTATCGACAGCTAGCGAAACAAGAGCTTCATAGTATGAAAATAAACATGAAATTTTTTCTTTTATGTTAGTGCAAACTGACACTATGAGGTTTTTCGTAAGCTATTGAGCTCTGTGATTGCCAATTACTTGTTTAATGAGGCACTCCGTTTCGGAATTCTGTCGCAATAGCTGCTGTGAGACGAGCTTGGAAAAATTACAAGTACAATTAAACCAGTCACCAAGATAAATGTGGCCGTTACTCACAAACGGTGATGCTTCTTCGAATGAGAAAAGGATAACAACTAACACAAAAACAGATTGGCAATTCTGTTGGAAGTTTGGTGGAATCCCCGTAACCCATCGTATTTTTAACACTGAGCGACTGTAATGGAAATTTACCAAAGGATTTTATTTCTTCTCTTGATCTGCGCAATATTAAAATAATGACGAGCGTTCCTTCAGGCGGAGTTATAGGCACATGCCAGATACTGGTTACTCACCTTCGGCTTGCCAAACTGACAATGTGTGATAGCGAATAAAATAGTTGTTATTGAGAAAAATAAACAATTGATCTGTCCGTCAACACAATGGTCAGTGTATTGTCAGCAGCGGAGGATGATGGGCGCGACAGTGATGCATAAGCTAGCCGTGTGTGCCTTGCCATGAAAGTAGATCTGCCTTTGTCTGCTGTACATTTCAACAAATTAAATATATCTAATGATGACACTCTTTTAGGCTATTCATACTTTCGTAATAATACCGACCATCTTCTTCATTTGTGTAGCCTGTTGTATAATTAGTTTATTAATGCTGATAATGTGCATGCAACAATTGAAATGCTTTTTCTCATGACGGTGAACCAATTAAAACATTATTATTTGTGACTACTTTTCGACTGTTTCTGGCTTGCAGTGGAAATATGATGTTTGCATGCATGTAGTACAGTGTGTTGTATTACATTATTAAGGTACGTTTACACTGGGATACATGTATCGCGACATGTATGAGCAACATGTCAATTTGACATGTCGCGATACATCACCTCATACAAAAATTGACGGAACTTTTATGCGGACCCTCGAGCTCATACATGTCGCGTATACATTTTGTATATCGCTTTTTGGCCATATACGCGACATGTATGAGCGACATTTGAACTCGCGCATGCGCAGTACTATCATTTCCTGTCGTCTTGTCGCCTGCCGCTTATTTTGACGATTAGCGCATGCGTAGTACCAGGCTCTTTGGCGGCTGTTTGAGTTTTGGAGGTGCCGACTATCGTTTCGACGTTAATGTATCTGCATAGAACATCAAAAAGTGCCATATGCAACATTATTCTTCGTGTTTGCGAGGCCATTGTGCAAGTTTTATTCCAAGAAGTGAAGGTAAAAGTTTTATATATAACAGAGTATGTAATACATTCTGTAATTTTTTCATGCATCTGGCACGTATATCAATTTTTTGCTATTATTCCGGCGGCCTCGCGTGATAATGTTGACAACGGATGCCGACAATCGTGTGTGAGACGTTGACATTAGCAATCGCGCGACAATGCAAATGTTTTGCAAAGAAATCTTCGTTTCAAGAGGAATCCCCAGTGGCCAAAAAACGGAGTGTTACTGCCAACTGATCCTCTGGTGGAATCGCTTCCCGAAAGTTTGTGTTGGTTTTGAACACAAGAGGAGCCACAAGTGATAACAAACCGCGGAAATCCTCCATACTCATCCTAACATAATTTCTAAAATATGCGCCATCCTTTAGCGTTAATTCGCGAGAAACTCTCTCTGCCACCATCTACGCTTCCTCCGCCTTTTCTTCCTATCATCTTCCAAAAGAGCAAGTGTACCAGCACATAAAAATGTGAAATCTTCCAAATCGTCGTCGAAAGCTATCGCACAGTGATACATACAGGGTGTTTCAAAAATGACCGGTATATTTGAAACGGCAATAAAAACTAAACGAGCAGCGATAGAAATACACCGTTTGTTGCAATATGCTTGGAACAACAGTACATTTTCAGGCAGACAAACTTTCGAAACTACAGTAGTTACAATTTTCAACAACAGATGGCGCTGCGGTCTGGGAAACTCTATAGTACGATATTTTCCACATATCCACCATGCGTAGCAATAATATGGCGTAGTCTCTGAATGAAATTACCCGAAACCTTTGACAACGTGTCTGGCGGAATGGCTTCACATGCAGATGAGATGTACTGCTTCAGCTGTTCAATTGTTTCTGGGTTCTGGCGGTACACCTGGTCTTTCAAGTGTCCCCACAGAAAGAAGTCACAGGGGTTCATGTCTGGCGAATAGGGAGGCCAATCCACGCCGCCTCCTGTATGTTTCGGATAGCCCAAAGCAATCACACGATCATCGAAATATTCATTCAGGAAATTAAAGACGTCGGCCGTGCGATGTGGCCGGGCACCATCTTGCATAAACCACGAGGTGTTCGCAGTGTCGTCTAAGGCAGTTTGTACCGCCACAAATTCACGAAGAATGTCCAGATAGCGTGATGCAGTAATCGTTTCGGATCTGAAAAATGGGCCACTGATTCCTTTGGAAGGAATGGCGGCCGAGACCAGTACTTTTTGAGGATGCAGGGACGATGGGACTGCAACATGGGGCTTTTCGGTTCCCCATATGCGCCAGTTCTGTTTATTGACGAAGCCGTCCAGGTAAAAATAAGCTTCGTCAGTAAAACAAATGCTGCCCACATGCATATCGCCGTCATCAATCCTGTGCACTATATCGTTAGCGAATGTCTCTCGTGCAGCAATGGTAGCGGCGCTGAGGGGTTGCCGCGTTTGAATTTTGTATGGATAGAGGTGTAAACTCTGGCGCATGAGACGATACGTGGACGTTGGCGTCATTTGGACCGCAGCTGCAACACGGCGAACGGAAACCCGAGGCCGCTGTCGGATCACCTGCTGCACTAGCTGCGCGTTGCCCTCTGTGGTTGCCGTACGCGGTCGCCCTACCTTTCCAGCACGTTCATCCGTCACGTTCCCAGTCTGTTGAAATTTTTCAAACAGATCCTTTATTGTATCGCTTTTCGGTCCTTTGGTTACATTAAACCTCCGTTGAAAACTTCGTCTTGTTGCAACAACACTGTGTTCTAGGCGGTGGAATTCCAACACCAGAAAAATCCTCTGTTCTAAGGAATAAACCATGTGGTCTACAGCACACTTGCACGTTGTGAACAGCACACGCTTACAGCAGAAAGACGACGTACAGAATGGCGCACCCACAGACTGCGTTGTCTTCTATATCTTTCACATCACTTGCAGCGCCATCTGTTGTTGAAAATTGTAACTACTGTAATTTCGAAAGTTTGTCCGCCTGAAAATGTACTGTTGTCCCAAGCATATTGCAACAAACAGTGTATTTCTATCGCTGCTCGTTTAGTTTTTATTGCCGTTTCAAATATACCGGTCATTTTTGAAACACCCTGTATGAACCAGTGTAAACGCACGCTCATACATGTATGAGGTTGATACTTGTCAACTCATACAAGTCGCGATACATGTCGCAAAGTCGCATATACATATATCTCATACATGTGCCGATACAAATGGCAGTGTAAACGCACCTTTACATCCATATCCAAGTAATCACTGTGAGACTTCTACAGATCTTGGACGCTTTTTACCAGGAGCACAAAGGGATCACAATTGTGGACATTATCCCTTTCTAAATTTTTGTAACAGTTTACTAGGCAGCGAGAAGATAACCTTGTTTTACTTTCCTGCCTTTCTTCTTAATCACACGATTTTATAATATTCCCTATTCACTACCCTCTGTCCCTTCTTGCGATCTGAAAACATCGCGGAGGCATACGATACAATTCCAGCGGCCAATGGCTCACCAGTTATTGAAGTATGCATTTTTCTTGACAGAAGAATAACGAAACAAAACAAAACTATACAGATATAAATAACAGAAACGTATAATGTACAAACGAATAAAGTTGGAGCGTGTAAATGGCGATCAACGAAGCACTACTCAAAGGCATTTAGTATACAGTAAGGCAAAATTAATCGTATGAGCAATACTACCACTGCCCATATGGGCCGTTCCGATGTGAGCATATGGACGGGCTACTTGTCCGCTCCGCGCCTCAAATTCCCCACGGTGGTAGCGAAGCACGCGCGACGCGCGGCGCGAGAAACTGTGCCTCAACCACAACGCCGCGCGACCTGGCGCAGGCGCGTGTCGCGTCACAGTCGCGTCGCGTCGCAATTTGCGCGGTCCCATTTGAACCAGTGAAGCTACAAAAATTCGCGCTGCGCTGCGGCGCGCCACACGCACTATACGTGTCTCAATTTGCGCCTAGCCTTGGACTTAATCCAGATTGAAGGAATATGACATATTTGAGGGAGTATTTGATTGTGTGAGTCTTGAGTTCCACATAGAAGCCGATGATCTAGATCTACGGCTACATACAGGGCTATTACAAATGATTGAAGCGATTTCATAAATTCACTGTAGCTCAATTCATTGACATATGGTCACGACACACTACAGATACGTAGAAAAACATAAAGTTTTGTTCGGCTGAAGCCGCACTTCAGGTTTCTGCCGTCAGAGCGCTCGAGAGCGCAGTGAGACAAAATGGCGACAGGAGCCGAGAAAGCGTATGTCGTGCTTGAAATGCACTCACATCAGTCAGTCATAACAGTGCAACGACACTTCAGGACGAAGTTCAACAAAGATCCACCAACTGCTAACTCCATTCGGCGATGGTATGCGCAGTTTAAAGCTTCTGGATGCCTCTGTAAGGGGAAATCAACGGGTCGGCCTGCAGTGAGCGAAGAAACGGTTGAACGCGTGCGGGCAAGTTTCACGCGTAGCCCGCGGGAAATTTGCTCATGCCACAACTGGAGACCGACAGCGCCGACTTCATCTTTCAACAGGATGGTGCTCCACCGCACTTCCATCATGATGTTCGGTATTTCTTAAACAGGAGATTGAAAAACCGATGGATCGGTCGTGGTGGAGATCATGATCAGCAATTCATGTCATGGCCTCCACGTTCTCCCGTCTTAACCCCATGCGATTTCTTTCTGTGGGGTTATGTGAAAGATTCAGTGTTTAACCCTCCTCTACCAAGAAACGTGCCAGAACTGCGAGCTCGCATCAACGATGCTTTCGAACTCATTGATGGGGACACGCTGCGCCGAGTGTGGGAGGAACTTGATTATCGGCTTGATGTCTGCCCAATCACTAAAGGGGCAGTATCGAACATTTGTAAATGCCTAAAAAAACTTTTTGAGTTTTTGTATGTGTGTGCAAAGCATTTTGAAAATATCTCAAATAATAAAGTTATTGTAGAGCTGTGAAATCGCTTCAATCATTTGTAATAACCCTGTACATATTCTGTAAACCACTATGCGACGCATGGCGGAGGCTACTCCATACCGCTGTTGTAGCCGGCGCAGGATACGGTGGCCGGTGCACAGCGACCAGTTTTCGTCCAGAGCGCTGGGTGAGTTCATTCGTTTGTTCAAAAAATGGTTCAAATGGCTCTGAGCACAATGGGACTTAACTACCGTGGTCATCAGTCCCCTAGAACTTAGAACTACTTAAACCTAACTAACCTAGGGACATCACACACATCCATGCCCGAGGCTGGATTCGAACCTGCGACCGTAGCGGTCGCGCGCCTCCAGACTGTAGCGCCTAGAACCGCTCGGCCACCCTGTCCGGCCTTAGAGTATCTTTTACACGTGAGTTTAGTAATACTAGTTATGGCAGGCGAGAGAATGGATCAGGTCTTAGTGCCTTGCATTTTAAACATTACAGTCATTGGTGCGTTAGACTTTCACAGACATGGCAGAGGCTAACAGTCGAATAACTCGTAGGTAAGCTGGGAGGGGAAAGAAGCAATCCGAACCACAGATTTACTCTGCCTCCCCTCCTTTCGTCCCCAAAGGAGACAAACGGACCACTGTTTCCAATATTACCACCTTCCCGCGGGTGGGCAGACGAGAATGAATGGCGAGAAACCCCCAAAATATGCGGCTGATATAATTAACAAGAGTAAGTAAATTGAATTCAATTAAAGTTCAGGAAATCTGTTAACAATCAATACTCAACTTCTGGTGCGTTACGACTCCCAGGACTAAACCAACGCAGCACTGCTCTGCCGAGCCGCCCGCTGCCAGCCGTTTTAACGAACATAGGAAGGCGCGCCGACTTTCAGAACCTCTTCGCTGGTCGACAGCATACGGCCAAACTAAAAATTAGGCCCCTTGCGGACCCACGCTCAGGAAGATTCCTTTCGCGACGAGCAGTTACGGTAACGCCCCATACCACGGAGCCGCTGCTCGCGTCGCTTACGCTGATGCCGCGGTCTGCGTGCTGTCCCTCTAGCACCGGCAGAGAAGTCGCTCTTGATGCCCCGACTGCCAACTCTCACGAGAGCCCACACAGCCACTTCTTAAACCCACGCGAACAGCCCACCTTTCCCCATTCCCGCTAGAGGGAGACACCGAAGCCTTCAATTGCGACAACGGCGCCACCGCCAGTAAACGGAGGACGACTGCTTCACGTTACGAGCTGCTGCGCGCTTTTCAAAGCTAACTTTAGTACGGCTCAGTGTTGTCGTTAGTGTAAGTTAGTTTACGTTAGATTATGTAGCGTGTTAGCCTAGGGGCCGATGAACTCAGCACTTTGGTCCCATAGGAGATTACCATAAATTTCCAAAATTTCCAAAATTTCCGCAAACTGCAGTTTGTGGTTGGGGTTGGTTGTTTACTGTGCAGGAATCGGCTGTCCTGTACAGTGTCAACATTAACTCTGTCGAACCTGTCTGAAGCGTTAACAGAAAAGAAAATTACCAGGGAAAGTTAGCCGCCAAGGAAGTAGGGCCTCCCGGACTAGATCCTTTGCCTGATAAAGTGACGAAATCAAATAAGCTTGACTACAAGCGAATATTTAACAAATAAGTGTATAATAAGCGTAAGTTGTAAGAATGCCTGGTTCTGAGCCCAGAATTTAATTCGGTAACTAATACCTGAATTAGCGATCTTCTGCAATTTTTCGAAAAATAAAGAATGTACGAAAACTCCCACTTACACAAAAATGCGAAACAAGGAGTAGCGAAAGCTGAAATATCATTTCGTTCTTGCCATAAACTGTACTTAATTATGTACAAAACAACAAAATTCCACAAAAACAAATGTTCCTTTTTTCAGGCAAGTTATGGATACTATTACTATTATTATTATTATTATTATTATTATTTTTGATTATCCCCATTTAAAGAGAGCGTTTGAACTTGAATTCCTTTATATGATTGTTTATGTTTTTTCTGAGCCAAAATTTTCTTTATGTGTTCACTATGTTGTTTCTTTCGCCCCGCTGCCTATTTGCATCCTGGTCTCTTCTATGTAGTGGTGTCAAATTTATGTTTTTTGATGATGTTCCTGAATTCAGTTCTATTTTCTGCATCGTTTACTGTTATGTGTGCTTGTCTGAGGTCCTCTTCAACTTCTTTTATCCATTTTGTTTTTCCCCTGGCTGCGTTAATGACTTTAATAATTCGCTTTGAAATTCTGTTTCCATTCATCCTGTGGATATGTCCGCAGAACTGCATTCTTCTTTTCCTTATTGTATCCGTAATCTTGTCTGTGTATTTATATAGTTCTGATGTTGGTCTCTTCTTCCAGATTCCTTGCTCTTGTATCGGGCCAAAAATTTTCCTGAGATTTTTCCTTTCTTGTTTCTCTATTTGTTTGATTTTAGTTTGCCCATCTATTTGTGTTGTTTCAGATGCACACAGTGCCTCCGGAAGTACGACAGTGTTGTTGTGCCTCAATTTTGCGTTGATGGATATGGACGTTTTGTTATAATAGTCCCATGTGAGTTTATATGCTTTCTGTTGATTTTTTATATTTTTTATTCTTTCCTCATTGAGCTTTCGGTTGGTCCCTGATGGCTGGATGATTTCTCCCAGGTACTGAAAATGTGGTACTTGTACAATTTTCCCATGGGTTGTCACAACAGGCAATTTGTCTTGTGGCACTCTTTTATGTACTGGGTTTTCTCATACGAGATTTGCAGGCCAGTTCTTTGTGCAATTTCGTGTAACTTCTCTATAGCGTTAGTGGCTTCTTTTCTATTATTTGTGAGGATTGCAAGGTCATCTGCAAAAGCTAAACACTTCACATTGAATCTATTATCTTTTCTAATGCCAATTTGGATTCCTTTGACTTCTTTTTCCTATGTCCTGGTAATTTTTTCAAGAATGATATTAAAGAGTAATGGTGAAAGTCCGTCATCCTGTCGCACACCAGTTTGGATTTCAAATGGTTCAGAGATATCCCCCATAAATTTAACCTTGGAGGCTGTGTCAGTTAATGTTATCCGAATGATAGCTCTTGTCTTTCTGTCAATGCTGAATTCTTCCAGCGTGTTCCAGAGCGCTACTCTGTCTATTGAGTCTTAGGCCTTTTTAAAATCTACGAAAGTGACCACTGTGTTTCGGGTGTTTCCCATCTGGAGAATCATTTTCAGATTCCAGATCTGTTCTATGCATGATCGTCCCTTGCGAAAAGCGGTCTGGTGTTCTCCTATTTGTGGTTCAGCTTGTTCTTCTAATCTATTCATGAGAACTTTTGATAGGATTTTATATGTGACCGGTACGAGTGAGATACCCCTGTAATTATTTGGTTCAGTTTTGTCCCCTTTTTTGTGGATTGGATGGATGAGTGCGCATTTTCATTCAGAAGGGATCTGTTCTGTTTCCCAAATGTTTAATATGATTCTAACATTCTGCGTGGAGTCTGTTTGTTCTAAGTCGTGTCTCCCTACAACTTTCGCGCAACACCACTCTGAGCGTGTTTTTTAGGGAATTGACTAGTTTGAACCTGGGACCTGTTGCTGGTAAGGAGACGCCAGACCACACATGACATGTAGAGTTCAGAAGAGGTCAGTGAGACTAGCGATGATATAATCAAATACTTAATGATTTCAGCGTCAGCTCCACTGCACTCTCTGTAAAAGAATCTTAATACTAACTAAATTTAGTGGAAGGAGTTCAAGGCTTTCCTATTTTTAGTTAGCTGGTAAAATAACGTCGAAAAGGCGGTTAAGTTTATCACTGGAAATTTTATTCTACTCACAAAACATTGTTTATAAATTGCACTATTGATAAAAGGAAATATTTTAATACAGGATGATAAAAACCAACTGCGTTCAACAGAAATGTGAACGAATATTCCCTGAATGGGTTTCCAAGTTCTACAATGGATCGAAGGATGACCTATGCCATATCACATCTATAATCTTGGTTTAAATAAAGTTTCATAAAAGTGAAAACTATCAAAAATGGTCTACAGTGACCCTCAATTATCTTTAATTACTTATTTAACTTGTCGTAAATTACAGTGGCTGATGTGGCTTCTCAGTAATTATATAACAGAAAAACTATCGCGTTTCAGATTTTTAACTTCTAATAGCAAATGTGAATACCACGAAGTTTAATTGACGATCGACACTAGTATTACGTAAAAAAGGGGTGCAACAGATGAGACTTCTGCAGTTCTGGGTGAAGCCTTATGCACTGCCTTATGCACTCTTATGCGGCATAGTGTGCATTCATTACCTCGTCGTTGGTTAGGCAGTGTCAGGGGGCGGCGGGCGGCGCAGCTCCACACACCTCGCGATCTCGGAAGCAACTCTCTCTAACTTCTCTTTACTACAATTTCCCGAAGTTTGTTTAAGAAGAAGGTATCTGGCTGTGTTTTCAACTGACCAATCAGGGTCTCAATGTTAACCTTAAGCTCCGCCTGCAAAAATTCTGTCTATCCAATGAGAAACGTTATACTTTTCGTGGTGGGGCAATGTTTATAATGTCTGCTACGTAACAGAGACACGTATAGTCTCATGCTAAAACTTGCAGCTGGTATGGCCCTTTTAGTGTTATCGTAAGATCTATACTTTACTTCTGGAGGGCTCTATCTTTTAACATGGGCTGGGGGTGGTCTTGGCGGTCGGCTGGCTATGTGGGTGTCTGTCCCTTATCGTAGGGCCTCCTAGCCTACACGACTCTGCTCTCGGCTTCTGTTCTCGTTTCTCCCCTCGGAACAGCGTCTGTTTCGCGGTGGGAAGGTATGCATTTAGGCGTTCTTGTGTTAGTCTGTGGTATTCCATTTGCTCACTCGTTGATCGTATTACTTTGGTTAATTTAATGTCAGGATTCATTCGGAGCTATGTGACATACTGCCGGATTGCTATCATGTCAGGGTTTTCATGGAAGGTGTTGGATTTGCCTGACACCTTACATGATTTTGTGGAATTTTTCCTGTTAATCTTTTATCATTTAGTTTCCATAGTTCAACAATAATTCCATCTTCTCCTGGGGCTCTATTGTTTTTCAGTGTCTTGATAATTTCTATTATTACGTTGATGGTTGGTGGTTTAGCATCGGGATTTGGTGTAGACGCCTGGTAGTAAATATCCTCTGTAGGTCTTTCGCAGTTGAGAAGTTTGTTAAAACAGTCTGTGAGGATTTGGCAGTTTTCCTTCGTGAACCATCCGGTTTCTTGAAGCAAAGATTACTATTATTATTATTATTATTATTGACAGCGGCTGAAGTAGTATAAACATAAGCATAACCGTTGTACAGCAGATGCTATTAATTTAGCACTCTCATATATATGTGAACTTAAAAATTTGTAAACACCCAGAACGTATACCTAGGAGCCGCCACCGCGTGGTTGTTGCTGAATCGGCTGTACCGGCTTCGGCACCGGTTGGGCAGACCTTCCTCGACTGGTCGCGGCGCTACAGCGCAGGCAGTCCGTCACGGGGCATCGCAATGAGAGTTAAGAATTCCGACACGGCCCATTCAAATTGAACTGTCACATTTGCATGGCCCGCCCCCACGCCCCCAGTAGCCTCGCGTGCCGCCGCTGTGGCGCACCATTCGTCCTGGGCGCTGTTCCGCTGCCCCCTCCCCCAACCCTTCCCCTCTCCCCACCTTCCCCCTCCTCATCCCCCTCCCCTCCAACCGCCCCTGCCGCTGATAGATCTGCCGTGTCGCGCCGCAGTAGCACAGCGGGTACGGCGGGCAGAACGCGCCGCTCTGCAGGCAACACTTTATTAGCTACAGCGGTGTTAACCGAGTCGGACCGCCCTGCCGGCACCGCCGTCATCTGTCTCCTCCGCTGCGAGAGACCACGCGGGGCAACGGCCGGCCGATGGCGATCTGCACTCTGGTACCGCGGCCAGGGCGTCGCAGAAACTGCGGTCCCATAAATTCCGTAATAAAGGCGAGCACTGTTCTCGTCAACGGCCACCGAGCGACGATTCATCTGTTTGTACAGGTACCAATGCAAGAAAAATGCGACGCAAAAACACTGCATCCGTTGAACGACCTAGTTAACACTGACTTGCTGATGTAATCAAATTCAAACAACTCACAGCAGTCTATTTCAAAGCCGAATTAGTTGGTAATTATTCGATAATCCTCCTAAAATAAACGAAAACTGGTGAGAATCTTAAAAGGGGGAACCTTGTTTGTTTCAAGTACTTTTCTACGGGAAATGTGGAAAGGTTCCTCAACAAATAAATATAATGAATAGACAATAGTCTTTTAACCCAAATCTCTATCACCTATTCAGGATAATGCAACCAACTTTCACCACGTCAAGTGCTACTTTATTCATGACTCGCAGTATGCCATGACTTAACCCTTATTTCGAAAAAAAGATTAGTTAGTTATAAGCGGTTCCAGTTTTAAGTGCAATTGTCGCAACGCGCCTGCGAGAAAAAACTCGGCCCCAAAAACGAAAAGCGCGGGATCTGCACTAGCTCAACGAAGCCGACTAAGCAACACATTTATTGATTACGTTGCCGGGGGTGGCCAAGCGGTTAAAGGCGCTACAGTCTGGAACCGCGTGACCGCTAGGTCGCAGGTTCGAATCCTGCCTCGGGCATGGATGTGTGTGATGTCCTTAGTTAGGTTTAAGTAGTTCTAAGTTCTAGGGGACTGATGACCTTAAATGTTAAATCCCATAGTGCTCAGAGCCATTTGAACCATTTGATTACTTAATTTGCAATTCATAAGGGTTAATGGGGGGTTGCAAGCTACTCCCATGTGGGAGGGGGAGTTTCATTGATTTGATGAATGCAGATAGACAATGGTGTGACATCTTTATTACAAAAGAAGCGTAAACGATAACTTGCATAAACACAAAGTAAATAAGGTTGTTATTTCCGCTCAGTCAGATACCACTCAACGCGGGAGGAACAAAAGATTGATTCAGCACTCTGCTCTCTCCACAATGTCGAAGAACAAGAGGAGTGGCACGAAGAGGAATAAGGTTTCTGATCGTTGTGACTAAATAGATATGCTGCCATTTTTAGAAGAGAGTGGAATTGCCATCATGGACTCACCACTATCGTAGACTAAATAGAATAAAGGATAAATAACATAATAAGAAAGTGCCAAACTGGCCTTCCCATCGAAAACGAAGTGACTCACGTGAATATCCGTCATCGCAACACTCGTATAAGCGAAGAAAATAAAATCACTGTAAGGCTTATAAGTTGCTATGTAGGCAGCAGCAAGCAAGACCAACCGCTCACCACGTGGTCACGCGTTCTAGCATGAAGGACCATGAGTCTGTAAGCTTATTTGTCCGTCGCTGACGTAGAAGACCGCAAACCTTCTTTCCTTCCCGTCTGGGCAAGCTGTGTAGTGACTAGAGTACATGTAAAGCTTACTGGGACAGGGTAAATGCTAGCAACAATGAAGTCGATAAATCGATTGTAATATTGGTATTTTAATTTGATATCCCCCACAACTGACAAAATTTACAAAAAAAAATGAGAATTTCATTGTCCACCTACACACTCCTGAGAATGGCACATTAACAATTTGCAATTACGCGCCCCTATTACCGGCAGCTGCATTGATAAATACTCGGCACCTCGCAAGGATAACTACCAGATCAAGAATATTAGGTAAGTTGTTGGAAGTGGTTGAGCGTTGGTGAAAATCTCACTTCTGAGCACATAAAGAGCTCTAACCGCAGAACTCTGCACCGAACACGCGTTGGTGCAGTGCTGCGATACAGACCGTATATCTCCCTTCGAAAACGATGGCCAAGACGCCGTCTCCAAGTCCGAGCCCCTCGATGGCTGAAGGCGAAGTCCCTCCACAATTCTCTCGTCTCCCACGCGTACGAAAACGCGGCGGAATAATACTCAGTTTCGGCCAATGTCGAACGCTCTATCATCGCCGAAATCCCTCCACTGAGATCTACCCAATGATCGAGTGTGTCATAACGCCCCTAGGCAAGCTAAACTCCCGTCTTCGCCAGCACAGGTGGCTCCGGATGCCGGCTACCCCCAAATGCGCCGTATTGTCCCGCGTTTCCGGTGAGCGCTACCTGTCGCCCACGGCGGCCCGGCAAGCTACGGCCATTCCACAATTCTCAACTTCCGACGCTTTTCACCAACGCTTTAAGTTAGTGGCTCAATCCTGCAGACATGCAGGGAGTACTGCTCGAGAGCGCCTCATATTTATCATAATTCAATAGAGTCATGGTCTGATGCCCTTGCCAGTCCCTTTATTATTAATACTAATGTTGGTAAGCTAACGTGTAAGTGCCCATGTCCTGGCACCTTACACCATGTCTAGCGATGTCAGCATCGTGATCTCAGGCCTCCTCCAGCGAGCAGGAACAGGACAGAACTAAACTGAGGTTCCACGTCTCCACAGGACAGCAGGGAGCGCTGGGCAGCGAGATTTGGCGTTCTCCTAACCCGGCCAATCAGAGGCCACGGGATTGCCGCGAAACACGATGCCGTTATGGCTAACCGCCCCAACACCTGAAAATGGCTCGTCAGAAGATGGTCAGAGTTTAGTCAGGGAGGCTACTTTGCAGCGTTAAAAGGGAGTGAGAAGTCAAGTTTCAGGGTTGGTACTACAGCTTGTGAGATTAGGAAGGGGGAGAACTTTAGCCACTACATAGCATTCAGACTGGTCCCATATACTCCCTACAGCAAATATTAACGTGGGAACAGGGAAGCCATTATGGCCACTCCAGGGAGACTGCTAAATTGGGTTCACAAAATAACGAAATCGTGCGCCCATCCTCTCTCTCTCTGACCAGCGTAATATTGTCACAGAAAATTGTCTAGCCATACTGCAATCGTGAAATGATGAAAGAATTACAAAAAGGATAAAAATGAAAGGCGTACAGAGTGAATGAGAATTAAATGGTTCAAATGGCTCAGAGCACCATGGGACTTAACTTCTGAGGTCATCAGTCCCCTATAACTACTTAAACCTAACTAACCTAAGGACATCACACACATCCATGCCCGAGGCAGGATTCGTACTTGCGACCGTAGCGGTCGCGCGGTTCCAGACTGTAGCGCCTAGAACCGCTCGGCCACTCAGGCCGGCGAATGAGAATTAAATCTGTGTTACTAAACGGATTTAAGTCCACGTTGTGCAGAGTTATACTTACAACTTGCCTATCTAACAGCTTCCACCGGCGACAAATCATTGATTTTTCAGTATTTCATACAATTTCTGAGAGAATTTAAAAATTTAAAATGCTCTCATATTCGTGCCTCGGGTATGGATGTGTGTGATGTCCTTAGGTTAGTTAGGCTTAAGTAGTTCTAAGTTCTATGGGACTGATGATCTCAGAAGTTAAGTCCCATAGTACGCAGAGCCATTTGAACCATTTGCTCTCATATCCTGCTTATTATGAGGTTTAATAAAGGGTCCATTAGTGGGATCTCCTGTACAATAACCACTCACAGACGGGAGATGGCAGCACGCTGGCAGTGAAGAATATATGCACTAAGGTGACCGAAACTCATGGGATAGAGATATGCACATGTACAGACGGCGCTAATATAGCGTACACAAGGCACTGAAGGGAGGTGGATTGGCGGAGCTGCCACTTGTAATCAGGTGATTAATGTGAAAAGGCGTAAGACGCGATTATGGCCGCACGACGGGGATTAGCAGACTTTGAAAGCAGAATGAGTTAGATGCGAGGGACATTCCATTGCGGAAATCGTTAGGGACTTCAGTCTTACGAGATCCATAGTGTCAAGAGTGTGCCGAGGACACCAAATTTCAGGCATTACCTCTGACCACGGACAACGCAGAACAGCGGCTGTAATGGTACTTTGACTTCCGCGCCTCCGCCAATACAAAGATATAATTTACGATCGCGCACGCAGAAGAGCGCTGCGCCAGTGACCGATTTTTATAAATAATTTTGTTCGTCTTTTTACTTTTGGGTAGGTTTTTTGTTTTTAACAACTAATTGAGGTGATTCTCTCTCTTGTCTTCATACGAAAGACGTGTATTTTTCGGCGATGTGTTGAATGTGCTTTTGGGTGGAAATTAAAATTACATTACAAAGCGAGGTTGTTACAATAGTGGTTCGAGGTGGTTATCATCAAATTTGTAAATTGATCATGACAGTGACAACTTGAAGAAGTTTTCAACAGACGGAGAAAAGTGAAAGACGGGTCGTCCTACAAGAGAAATTAGTAGGACAGCCATGAAGACTACATTGTAATTAATACTGCGTATCTAACAAGATTATAAGGTAAATTTCAATTAGTTTCTGATGCTATTTCCGTACAGTCGCTTTTTGTAGTGTTGCCGGCCCGGTCTGCCATGCACGGTCAAATTACAGCACGATCTCAATCAATAATACGAAGTCCGCCTTATCCGTAACTGAAACCACCAAAATTCCAAACCCAATCAGATTTTATATTTTTCACGGCAGAACCCCGAGGAGAAGGGAACACTACACGGCGTTTGCGTTGAGTTGTCACTGCTAACAGACAAGCAACACTGCGTGAAGTAGCCGCAGACATCAATGCGTGATGTACGACGAACTTGCCCGTTAGGACAGCGCGGCGAAATTTAGCGTCATTGGGCTACGGCAGCAGACGAACGACGCGAGTGCCTTTGTCAACAGCACGACATCGCCTGCAAGCACCTCTCCTGAACTCGTGACCGCATCGGTTGAACCCTGGATGGCGGAAGACCACGGCGTAATCAGATGAGTCCCGATTTCAGTGGTAGGAGCTGATTTAAAGGGTGCAATTGTGGCGCAGACACCACGAAGTCACGGACCGTAGTTGTCAACAAGGTACTGTACAAGCTGGTGGCGGCTCTATAATGGTGTGGGCTGTGTTTGCTCCGAGAGGACTGGGCCTTCTGATCCAACTGAATCGATCATTGATTGGAAACGGTTATGTTCGGCTACAGTGGCAGGTTATGAAGATTTACGTGAGTCTGGACGTAGTGTTATAGTCTTCGCACGAGTGGTGCGACACAGCATCTCCGAGGTAGCGATAAAATGGGGATTTTACCGTAAGACAATTTCGCGAGTGTACCGTGAACATGAGGAATTCGATAAAATATCAATCTCCGACACCGCCGAGGCAGGATAAAGATCCGGGAAGAACGGGACCAACGACGACTAAACAGAATCGTTCAACATGGCAGAAGTGCAGCCCTTCCACTAATTGCTGTAGATTTCAGTGCTGGGCCATCAACAACTGTCGGCGTGCGAAGTATTCAACAAAACATCATTTCTATGGGCTTTCGGAGCCGAAGGCCCACTCGTGTACCCTTGATGAGAGCACGACAAAAAGCCTTAGGCCTGGCTGGGCCCGTCAGCACAGACATTGGAATGCTGACGACTGGGAACATGTTGCCTGGTCGGACAAGTATCTTTTCAAATTGAATCGAGCGGATGGACGTGTACGAGTTTGGAGACAACCTCATGAATCCATGGGCCCTCAATGTCAGCAGTGGAGTGTTCAAGCTGGTAGAGGCTATGTAATGGTGTGGGGTGTGTGCTGTTGGAGTGATATTGTAAGTAGGCTGTTTAGGTTTTTATGTTGGTAACGCCACGTAGCGCTCTGTATGAAAATCACTGACTGCTGTGTGCAGTCTGTGGCTGGTTGGCATTGTTGAAATATTCGCTATTGTAGTGTGGGGCAGTTGGATGTGAACAGCGCGTAGCATTGCGCAGTTCGAGGTGAGCCGCAAGCACTGATGGATGTGGGGAGAGAGATGGCAGAGTTTTGAGAGCGGATGATCTGGACGTGTGTCCATCAGAGACAGTAAATTTGTAAGACTGGATGTCATGAACTGATTATATACAGGGTGAGTCACCTAACGTTACCGCTGGATATATTTCGTAAACCACATCAAATACTGACGAACCGATTCCACAGACCAAACGTGAGGAGAGGGGCTAGTGTAATTGTTTAATACAAACCATACAAAAATGCACGGAAGTATGTTTTTTAACACAAACCTACGTTTTTTTAAATGGAACCCCGTTAGTTTTGTTAACACATCTGAACATGTAAACAAATACGTAATCAGTGCCGTTTGTTGCATTGTAAAATGTTAACTACATCCGGAGATATTGTAACCTAAAGTTGACGCTTGAGTACCACTCCTCCGCTGTTCGATCGTGTGTATCGGAGAGCACCGAATTACGTAGGGATCCAAAGGGAACGGTGATGGACCTTGCATTTTTTTATGTTTTGTATTAACCAATTACACTAGCTCCTCTCCTCACGTTCGGTGTGTGGAATCGATTCGTCAGTATTTGATGTGGTTTACGAAATATATCCAGCGGTAATGTTAGGTGACTCACCCTGTATATATATATATATATATATATATATATATATATATATATATATATATATATAGACTTTTGAACACTATTAAGGTAAATACATTGTTTGTTCTCTATCAAAATCTTTCATTTATTAACTATGCCTATCAGTAGTTAGTGACTTCAGTAGTTAGAATCTGTTATTTAGCTGGCAGCATTGGCGCTCGCTGTACTGCAGTAGTTCGAGTAACGAAGATTTTTGTGAGGTAAGTGATTCATGAAAGGTATATGTTATTGTTAGCCAGGGACATTCTTTTGTAGGAATTATTGAAAGTCAGATTACGTTGCGCTAAAAATAGTTTAGTGATGATCAGAATAAGTAAAGAGAGAAATGTGTGAGTATGTTCAGTTTTGCTCAGCTGTTTGAAAATCAAATAACGTAAGGGGTTTATCAGCACAATCATTCATAAATTTTTCTAAGGGGATGTTTCATAATATGACTCTGACAGATGGCACCTACGTAAGCATTCGTCTGATCACCTGCATCGACTCACGTCCATTCTGCATTCCGACGGACTTGAGCAATTCCAGCAGGACAATGCGACACCCCACATTCCCAGAATTGCTGCAGAGTGACTCCAGGAACACTGTTTTGAGTTTAAACACTTCTGCTAGCCAGCAAACTCTCCAGACATGAACATTATTGATCAAATCTGGTATGCCTTGCAACGAGCTGTTCAGAAGAGATCTCCACCGCTTCATACTCTTACGGATTTATGGACAGCCATGCACGGTTCATGGTGTCTATTCCCTCCACAACTACTTCAGACATTAGTCGAATCCATGCCGAGTTGGGTTGCGGCACTTCTGCGTGCCCGCGGGGGCTCTGCACGATATTAGGCAGACATACCAGTTTCTTTGGATCTTCAGTGTATTTACCCCACTGTGAGACAAGATGGTCACATCATAGAAAAATGTCTGGGGTTGTGTACGGAATCACGATTGTATCCAGGAGTGCCCCTCTTCGTTCGAGCCGGCCGCTGGTGGCCGAGCGTTTCTAGGCGATAGTCTGGAACCGCGCGACCGCTACGGTCGCAGGTTCGAATCCTGCCTCGGGCATGGATCTGTGTGATGTTCTTAGGTTAGTTAGGTTTAAGTAGCTCTAAGTTCTAGGGGACTTATGACCTCAGCAGTTGAGTCCCATAGTGCTCAGAGCCATTTGAACCATTTTTGAATCTCCGTTCGAAGAAAAGCGCCGTTCAAGAACGTCTGTTCAAGGCTCCAAAAATATGAAAATCGCGCGTGGGGAGATCGGGACTGTATGAAGGATGTACAAGGGCTTCCCAGTGACATTTTTGCAGTGAGCCCACATTTTGCAAAGATTGTTTCGACTAAGCTGCAGAAGTTTCGCTGAGAGGCTCTTACACATTCTCTATACAGTCCCGATATCTTGCCATGCGAGTCATATTCTTGCATCGCTGAAGAGACATTCGTCGACTTGCTTCGAACGAAGAGGTGCACACCTGGGTACAATTATGGTCCCGTAGGCACCACAGACAGTTTTTCGTGAAGATACTGACTATCTTGTCTCACAATGGGAGAAATGTATTAATAGTTCTGGCTATTGCTTTTGAAATAATTAATAGTTTAGTTATTCTTCTCCGCCTGTCTCGTTTTTATTACACTGTCTCTTATAGTCAACCTGACGCGTTATACCGGTAATTCACGGCGCGCGGCGCGCAAATTTCGCAGACCATATTCATTCAGTATTTGAGAATGAGAGCGCTTAGCGGCTTCCACTAAACTTTACGCTTAAAATAAAAGTCTTTCGAATCGTTTCCTCGCCATGCAGTCACTACATACCTATTATACGAGTCATGATAGTAAATCGTCATATACAAACCTTGCGCACAACTAGGTAAAATTACTAATGCGACGAGGCAAGTGCTATTGAGAGTGAGGTTGTGAATATTGAATGTTCATTCCTTCCAAGTTCTTGTATGTTGTTTGTGAAAGTTATTTTGAAACTATGGTACTCTATGATTTTATTTCCATAGTCACAGAATCGAGCAATAGAAAATTCAATGAGTCCCACTGAAAATACAGTGCTTAGGACCATCAATTAAATTCCATTGCTTAACTTTGCCTGCATACATCTGCAAAATGGTTCAGTACTATGGGACTTAACAGCTGAGGTCATCAGTCCCCTAGACTTAGAACTACTTAAACCTAACTAACCTAAGGACATTACACACATCCATGCCCGAGGCAGGATTCGAACCTGCGACCGTTGCAGCATCGTGGTTCCGGACGGAAGAGCCTAGAACCGCTCGCCATAGCGGCCGGCCATATATCTGCAGTCTGAAGTTTTGAATATCAGAAGGCGGGAAACTTACATATCAGAGCCCTGAAATTCTGTCAGATGTCACTGCGAGGTGGACCTGTTCGCTGGTCTGGGCAAACCAATTCGACTGACAGGCACGACGATGCGTGATGGAATTGTCAAACGTCAGACGGCCGACTCAGGACGAATAAGTTCACCCTCGTGACGCACGATATGTCCAAGATCGTATGCAATTCCACTGTCGGTAGAGTTGGAAACCGCCACTGGCTCTTAGACCACCACAAGATAACAGACCACAAGCCTCATGCACTCGGGAATGAAGGGAATGACCTGAAGTTCTCCAGCAGGGGAGGACCAGGACAAAGAAGGCAAAGAATCACAGCCACTTTCAAGTATACATTCAGTGGCAATCTTTTGATTGACAGGTCCTTATTGTTCTGCTGAGAGGATTAATACCCGCGGTGGATAATCCATCCGTCTGATTGGCAGTTAATTAATTACTCAATCAAACTGATACAATGGTAGGGGGCCCTGCGGGCTATTCGAATAACCGAAGCAGTTCGTGAGTACCGAAGGTGACATAGGTGAGCTGTTTCTTGACAGTTTTTTAATCAATTTAATTAATTAGTGCATTAATTTTATATCGAACACTTTCTACCGGCGTCCATAGCCATCTCAAGTGGTCTGTTTGCATGAAGCATAATGGCGCACGCGAGAGACACCTTCCTTCCAAAGCAAATGTCTGACTGCGAATCGGTCCAGAAATACTGCTGAAGTTAATAAATAATTAATTTCCAGTCACATAATCATGATGTAGGGCATATAAGGCAGACACGGTAGCTATTTCACACACACAACTGACTCGAAATAGGCCTACACTTAAAAAAAAAAAAAAGATCGTTGTATACAAAGAGGGAAAGAGGCAGAGAGCTGGTGGGGTCCCCACCCCAGGAGCAACTGAGTGGTACAAGTTCGAATGCTTATCAGTACTCCCAGCCCAAACACTCATTGTATTAAATCTTCCCAAATTTCCACGGAGTATACACGCGACTCGCACGGTCATGAAGGTGGCTCAGTGCAAACTGGATGTTAGTTCACTATTCACCCATCCAGGGGGAACCGTGAGGCAAATTGTCATAAGCTAGAAGCTCTCTCAGACTCTGTGTGCTCGTGTACAAAGTATTGGCCAACCCCAGTCCAGAGCAAAGGTGTCTGCTGAGACACTGTTTCCGGCCCTGACTGCGGCTAAGCTTTCTACGGCCATCTCCAGCATTTTATCACTGTGGCTATAATTAAATACTACCATGGCAGCCTCAATCTGACAACATTCGACAGTGAGTGAAGTATTGGAAATACTGTCCCCCTGACTACTGTGGCTCTGTTGCCACTGAAAGTCTCGTAATTGGACTATCTGCAGAAAAATACGACGGACAGTGATTCCACACCGGCAGCAGCAGTTTGGCGGGTTTCACACAAACAGATCAAGCTTTGAAACTTCCTGGCAGATTAAAACTGTGTGCTGGACCGAGACTCGAACTCGGAAGCTTCTGTAAAGTTAGGAAGGTAGGAGACGAGGTACTGGCGGAACTAAAGCTGTGAGGACGGGGAGTGAGTCGTGCTTGGGTAGCTCAGGTGGTAGAGCGCTTGCCCGCGAAAGGCAATAGGTCCCGAGTTCGAGTCTCGGTTCGGCAGACAGTTTTAATCTACCAAGAAGTTTCATATCAGCGCACACTGCGGTGCAGAGTGAAAATCTCATTCTAGGGATCAAGCTTTCCTCGACAACAGCAGGGCAGTGTAATTGAGGAAATGTCTTTGGGGATAGTTTCTGTTTTCCACGATGTGTAGACCACTTTTGCAGGGTTTAACTGTCAGTGCACCACTCAAGGCACAGTGCACTACTCAAACACGCAGGAAACGCTGTATTCCTATTGGCTAATATTTAAGCAGCCAATCAGATCATCTCAAGCACTTTTTTACTCGTGGTATTTCTAATGTCAGCCAGTCAGATTACGACAAGTAATTTAGACTAGAAATCTCTTAATTCCGAAACTAAAGAAAATGCAATGAAAACAAAATACGGTTCCTTTCCACAAAATAAATCACTAATGAATTTAATACTCGTCGCCTCTTCTGACTGCCTTTTACAAAATCACTCTCACCCGGAAATACGTCACAAATTTCCATACTGCACGACAACTTTCTCGCGCATGCATTTTCATAGCTCTGACACAATGTCACATTCTCACTTTACACATGTGCTCCTTTCACTCTCTCAGTCTCTCCAAAACACTAACACAACCAAAACACGAAGAAACAACACTCAACCAAAATATTTTAATTACGTCGTAAATCTGTGGTAATGAAACTAAAAAAAAAATCCCTGCAAATTAGGTTATTTGAACCTATCCTCTTGGTCGTAGTTTCAATTGATACTATAACTGAATGCAATCCCATCCCTAAGGCCGGTATTACATTACCATATTTCTTTGTCAAAGTTGATATGTCACATATTTCGCCCGCATCTCGTGGTCGTGCGGTAGGGTTCTCGCTTCCCACGCCCGGGTTCCCGAGTTCGATTCCCGGCGGGGTCAGGGATTTTCTCTGCCTCATGATGGCTGGGTGTTGTGTGATGTCCTTAGGTTAGTTAGGTTTAAGTAGTTCCAAGTTCTAGGGGACTGATGACCATAGATGTTAAGTCCCATAGTGCTCAGAGCCATTTTTTGTCACATATTTATGTCAAAGAAATTTGATGGTGTAATAGGGAACTTTGTCAAATCTCGCCTGTCGTCAAATAAATACGATCAATTTTAGGGTCTCGCCGTAGATTTGATCATAAATGTCAATCGTCTTCTGTTCACTGCTATGTGAAACGTAACCGCTTCGAGCGTTGGCGTCGCTACAGCTATCTGACGTCTCTGTAGCGTGTTTGTGAACGTGGCCTCAAAGTAGGTTTTGAAACGTCCCCTTAGAACAATTATACACGATTGTGCTGATAAACCTCTTACACTATTTGCTTTTCAAACAGCTGAGCAAAACTGAGCGTACTCAAACATTCACTAAAGTGACACACAATATTTTTAGCGCAACGCAATCTGACTATCAAAGATCCCTGCAAAAGAATGGCCCTGAGTAACATTAAACTATACCTTTCACTAGTAACTTACCTCACAAAAATCTTCATTACTCGAACTACTGCAATACAGCGAGTGCCACTATTGCCAGCTAAATAAAAGATTCAAACTACTGAAGGCACTAACTACTGATAGGGATAGTTAGCAAATGAAAGATTTTAATAGAGAACAAACACTGTATTTACCTTAATATCATCAAAAGTCATAATATATGTAATTTCAAAAGTCCGCCATCTCTCTCCTCACATCCACCACTGCTGGCGGCTCACCTCCAACTGCGCAACGCTACGCGCTGTTCACATCCAGCTGCCGCTGCCCAACGCTACAATGGCAGACAACAATGCAAACTAGCCACATACTGCACACAGCACAGCCAGTGATTTTCGTACAGAGAGCGCTACGTGGCGGCGGCGTTACCAATATAAGAACCTAAACAGCCTACTTACATAAAGAAAACATAAACAGCCTACTTACATAAAGAAAACATAAACAGCCTACTTACAGTTTGTTCCTTCGACTTTTCCTTTAAATAAACTTGCTTCGACTAGGGAGGGCGGGTGAGCAAGGGGCACAGTGCATGCTACTAATTGTGTGTTGATGGGCAGCTGAAATATGCTGCAGACGACTTGAAGTCCACAGCCAGAGTTACAGCTACAGCCATCCACCTCTACATCTGGAAACATCCAGGCAACTTCCCAGCAAGCCGGAATAGAGGATGTGGCCACACTCTAAAACCAAAAATTCTTTCTTAGCTTTCGATACGACTTTGTCTACTTTTGAACTCTGGATGCCACAAGTTAATAAGTGCTTCATCCGTTTCGTGCTTTCTTTTAATTTTGTAGTTGTGGGAAGACTAATTCCATTAATTAAGTTATTCAAAATTAAAAGTAGTTTTTATTGCCCTTATAGCGTACTAAACATCCATTTAGCTTCAAATATTCCCCCTTCAGTGTTATATAAATTTCTTCACACGTTTCTGGAATTATTTTGGATAATGTGCAATGCGATATTCGAGTGCTGTGCTGTAAAGTAGAGTAGCTCTCTTATGTGTCGAGAAATCGCAGTGTCGCAGTAGGCCTGTCTTCTGCCCATATGTCATTTCTCAAGAGATATTCTGTTTTGTAAAATGAGAAGCTGGCCGCTGTGGCCGAGCGGCTCTAGGCACTATAGTTCGGGACCGCGCTGCTACTACGGTCGCAGGTTCGTATCCTGCCTCGATCATGGATGTGTGTGATGTCCTTAGGTTAGTTAGGTTTAAGTAGTTCTTAGTCTAGGGGACTGATGACCTCAGATGTTAAGTCCCATAGTGCTTAGAGCCGTTTAAACCATTTTTGAATATGAGAAGTCAATTTCCTGAGCAAATACTAAAATACACTTTGATCCATTCGTAAGTTATTTATACACTACTGTCCATTAAAATTGCTACACCACGAAGATGACGTGCTACAGACGCGAAATTTAACCGACAGGAAGGCTGCGGTTCCCGTTGACGCTGCATCACAGACAGCTGAGCCTGCGATGGTGTACTCTTTGATGAACCTGGGTGCACGAATGGCAAAACGCCATTTTTTCGGATGAACCCAGGTTCTGTTTACAGCATCATGATGGTCGCATCCGTGTTTGGCGACATCGCGGTGAACGCACATTGGAAGCGTCTATTCGTCATCGCCATACTGGCGTATCACCGGGCGTGATGGTATGGGGTGCCATTGGTTACAAGTCTCGGTCACCTCTTGTTCGCACTGACGGCACTTTGAACAGTGAACGTTTCATTTCAGATCTGTTACGACCCGTGGCTCTACCCTTTATTCTATCCATGTGAAACCCTACGTTTCAGCAGGATAATGTACGACCGCATGTTGAAGGTCCTGTACGGGCCTTTCTGGATACAGAAAATGTTCCACTGCTGCCCTGGCCAGCACATTCTCCAGATCTCTCACCAATTGAAAACGTGTGGTCAATGGTGGCCGAGCAACTGGCTCGTCACAATACGCCAGTCACTACTCTTGATGAACTGTGGTATCGTGTTGAAGCTGCATGGGCAGCTGTACCTGTACACGCCATCCAAGCTCTGTTTGACTCAATGCCTAGGCGTATCAACGCCGTTATTACGGCCACAGGTGGTTGTTCTGGGTACTGATTTCTCGATTTCTCAGGATCTATGCATCCGAATTGCGTGAAAATGTAATCACATGTCAGTTCTAGTGTAATATATTTGTCCAATGAATACCCGTTTATCATCTGCATTTCTTCTTGGTGTAGCAATTTTAATGGGCAGTAGTGTAATACCTAGGTCTTCATCCAAGTATGTTTCTGTTTTTCCGCTGCTTTTCTTCCAAATACACACACACACAATGCAACTGTAGTGCTAGCGACTGTAGTGCGTAATAACAAGCTGCCGTCTGCCATCTTGAAATTTGACGAAAAATATGACGACAGTGTAATATCCCATTTTAGCGCAACGTCAAAGATGTTTGTCAAAGAAATTTGACGAATATTATATTTCTTTGTCAAAGAAATACGACAGTGTAATATTGGCCTAACTCACGTTTGACAATGCCAGCACGGTTATTATACGTTTTACGTAAAAATTTGTATCTCCGAAAGTATTTATGTTATTGATTTTAAATTTTGACATTATGATTGTGTTATTTATAGAATTTGGTTTACTGAGTATGAAAAAGATAGAGTAATATTTAAGAGTACTTCTTCAGATTCATAACGAATCGCACGCAGCGTTAAGCAAGTACACCGCTTCCTCGGCGCAGTAGCCAGCGTCAGTTCTGCGTGAGACCAACATCTGCTCTGCTCCCGGCTCCACTGCAAGCTGCGCTTTCGATGCAAGATGATAACTCTTAATAATTTGGTACGTTACAACCTGAAAAGCGCCCATATGGGGCGAAAAAAAAAAACCTGCAGCCATGTGGAGCAGGTGTCGGCTCGTCGCCGTGTGAGGTGAGGCGCGCTGCGTGAGCGCAGACGGCGTCCGTTAGCAGGCGGGCGTGTCGCCGCTTAGCGGCCCTCCACAGCCGGAGCGGGGCTCATTACGCGGCCCTCACGGCGGGCCTCGAGGGGCCTCGGGCGAGGCCGCTAACAACCCAGCAGGCGGTAGGCAGACACTCTGCAGCCGCGCGCCGCTACGGCCACAGACCTGCGCTGCGCCCGCCACCTGAAACTCTCTTTCTCCACTCCCAACTCTTCCGCACGGGTGACGCGCCCCTGTTGACTCTGGCAGTGAACTCTCTGCCTGAAGGCTATCACATACAGAGGCGGACAAAAGTATTACGACACACCTCACGCGCGTATCGCACGGTCAGTTCAGTTGTGACTAGTGATGGGGAGCTCGTGAATGAGTCGTTCAAATGAACGCTTCACTCCAGTGAAGTGTGAACTAACCACTCAATTTCAATGAACTGGTACTTCAAACTCTTCACAGATAGCACACTCCATACTTTTTTATAGTTCACTCACTCTCTTCCCCTCTCCCTCTCCCACTACATCGGCGCTACGTCACTCATCCTCCCTTCACTTCAGTCCTCCCTCTACTGCCTGTCGACAAATCGCGCGGTGTTTGTGGGGAACGATAGGTTTACGAGGGGTTGCGGAGGTGAGGGGCGAGGGGAAGGCAGCGTCAGCTGCTTCCTGCAGTGCTGACATCATTACCCGTGACTATTTGTGCAGTTAGACTTCGCGTCTACGGGTAGCCTACCGTTGGCAGCGCTTGCAGACAAATGAATAGTAAAGATACAAACGAAGAGGCTGGCTGTGTGAGCTCGCACAGCCAACATGAAAATGAAAGGTTTGTTAATAACACTGAAAGAGGGATTTTACCTGAAATCGTACCAATGACTACAGGTGACAGTTTACGTTTTGAATATGGAGGGTTATTATTCCCAACAAAAATAAAATCTACAGGATAACTTCTGAATAATTACTTAACGTAGGTATATAGACTTTGTGACAGTGGTAAACATACTAATTCTGTTTTGGATTAAATTTTAAAAGAAACATAAAAGTGGACTGCATTTCGTTGGTAGCCCTAGTTTTCAGTCCATTAATACAACAAATAATGTTTCATTTGGCAGATAAAGACTTTTTTGGGCGCTTCATGAGAAAATGTCGAGCAAGATTAAATGTAATACCTTCTTTATATGTGACGGGCTTCTCTGTTTATCTTTCCTTTGTCCCCTCCGACCATGCTCTATTTAAGTTAACTCAAACGCTGTAAGAGCGTAAAACGTTGTGTGCACGTTACTGCATAGTTCGGCCATCTATTGGTAAAATTATGAAGTATTACGAAGCTTTATTGTACGAGTGAGGCGAAGCGAGCGCAGCCGCGGCTGAGCGGCGAACTGGGCAACTTCGCCAGGCTTCCGTACTTCATGAATGAACTACTTCATTTGAACGCTTCACGGCAAAGAGTGAAATGAATGAAGTAGTTCACGTGAATGAACGAGTTCGACCCATCTCTAGTTGTGACTAGTGGTGTGCAGGAAATCGCGTATCTGTTAGAAATCACAGTGATTGAGAAATCACAGATATCACAATAACAACTTTACAAAATCTAACTGCGATTTCAGTCACAGTTAGCAGTCGCAAGTAGCATTTCACATTCAACGCCGTGAGCCATCTGTTGGCCGAATTCCGTACTGCTTTCTGCGATTTCAGTGACAAATCGCGGCTAGAAGTCGCAAGTAGCAACTAAAAAGCGCAGTTAACTGTGCCATCTGTTGGCCAAAGTTCGTACTACGCTCATCTCTGCGACACACTATCGAGTCTAACTGCGATTTCCGTGACAAGTTGCAACTAAGAGTCGCAAGTAGCAAGACTCTCCAAGTCTGAATAGTGTAGCGCATACAATTCCACACACGTAGCATTACCTGTTCCTCTGAGACGACAAACTGATTTGTACTGACTTGTGGTGTTCATATGCAATCTGAAGTGTACCTTTGCTGCCACGCACTTGAGTCGACCAACTGCTCTTGGCATATGTGCAAGTAGCTTGAGTATTGACTCGTGACGGACTCCGCAATAGAACACTTACGTACAGGAGTTTACGGATGCAAACCACGTCCACGTTGGAGGTTAAAGCCAAGCTCGCTCACGGGAAAGACGGCATCACGACGTTGGCTGGGCCGACCGTCGTAATCATTACGGAGGATTACGGTGATATTAGCAATCATCAGCCAAAGTAGGGCACTGTAATTCTAAATGAGTTCGTATTCCGTTAGGTCTTTGACTGGCGCTCTCCGAGTCTGTGTCCGTTCAGGCAGAACTTCACTAGAGTCACTTGCGGGTTCAGTGTTGACTTACGGAGTTAGGAAAAGAGGATACTTTGTGCCAACGATAGGCTAATTAGGTTAGCGAGTGTATTGGATTGTCATGTTAGACTAGAAATATTGCTCATCCTGTTTTCTGAATAAATCTTAATTTGGTATCATAGGCTAACACCGCATTGTTGATTCCGTAGCTAGCAATCATCATATTTTTGTTTCCTAAATAGAGTATAATGATAATTTCGATGCAAACAATACTAGGGACATAACCGCACGTTTATACAGAGCCAACGTAAGTCAGATAGCAACTCAAGGTCGACCAAGACTAACAGTAGATATTTTTCAATACATCGATAATTTTACAATAAAATCCCCGTACGTTGCAACATAAATTATTTTAGTTTTTGGGGCTCAAATTTATTTGCAGATAAAAATAAACATTTCAGTTCGGCTGGTCAAAGCTAGTCTTTGATGCTTCTTACTGCTGATAACTTCGTACCTACACGTGCTGGAAACTTTTAGCACTCAAATATGGTCTCCTGTGGTACTCTCGTTCGTCAGATTTAGTATTATTCGTTAAGCGAGAGTTATTTCGTGTTAACGTTTTTCAGAACACTTTCACTGCAGTGCATCGGCTAGTGTGTCAGACTTGTCAAAGCTACTCTTTGACGATTCTCACTACTGATACCTTCATAGCTATACCTGCCAAAAACTTTTTATGGTACGTCCTTCGATGGATTTAGTGCCACGTGAGAGATATTCACAATACCGCTTTCGGAAAAAAATTGACAGGAACGCTGCATTGTTGTAGTACCAAGTCCACATGAATTTAACGACGGAGTTCACTCAAGAATCCTTCCTAAACGCGCTTACATATGGTGCGCAAAGACTTCTCAGCGCTGGGCCCGAATACGTGGCCTCAACTGCCGGGTGAGGCGGCACGCGGAGTCCTGTTATGGTTTCGTAAGAGTGACATCGTCCTTTCTGTGGCCTCACGCGTATAGTCGGAAGAGAGCAAGCGGAAGCTGTCACCGGTCTAGAACAACAGCATACTTTTGCAACATCTATGTGTATGTGTGTGTGTTTGTGTGTGTTAATGTGGTATCTCCCAGCGGTTCTCTCCGTTTGTAAATAACGAACTCTTGTCGATTATTATCACAGTTAAGTGACAGCTCTCTGTCTTCCCTGTTAAAACTTTCAACAGCAGCCACCAATAATATGACTATTTTCACAGCATTCAGTCGTTAATGCTAAAAGCTTTCTCAACAGAGAGAGAGAATGGTTCAAATGGCTTTAAGCACTATTTGTCTTAACATCTGAGGTCTAACTAACCTAAAGACATCACACACATCCCTACCTGAGGCATGATTCGAACCTACGACCGTAGCAGCAGCGCGGTTTCGGACTGAAGCGCCTGGAACCGCTCGGTCACAGCGGCTGGCAGAGAGAGAGAGAGAGAGAGAGAGAGAGAGGGGGGCTATACCTGTCGAAACCTAACAGTTCCCCGTAACAAAATTCCTGTCTAGAATATCTCACGAACCGTTAAGCGTTCTGGGTTCAAAGACATTCTTGATCGGTGAGGGGAAACGCTTTCTGCAAACCGACGTATGCCCGCCTTGTGAGCAATAGCAAAGTATCTTCCTGCTGACCACTCTTCCCTTAATGTATATCCAGACCCGTGCTTGTAGCGACTGAGGAAACACATGTTATCACATCGCTATAGTATCGTGAAATCCTATACAGCAGTATGTCATAGGCTATATTTGCTCTAAGTACTGTCTCATCGGGTAAAAAAAAAAAAAAATCGATTCTTGTATATGACGTCCCGCCAACGCCATTCTCCATCGAGAAGTCCAAAGAGTACTCTATGTAGCAGACAATGCGACAGCAGCGCCCTCTATGTGAAGAGAACAAAGGGCCACTCCCGATAGCCCACGATCAGTTCTAGAGAAGCCTCAAGACCAGCGACATGAATAGAAGAGTCAACTGTATTACTTCACTTGTATTAGGAATTGTATATACTGAAGAGATTTCTAATTTCCATGTCGCCCTTTGTTTGCGACACTTCTGTGTTATTGTCAAAGTTAAGTATTATCATTGTTCATTTGATAATAAAACTCATAAATACGATTTGTTTGTATGTTGTCTAGCGATCCGAATATGCAGGCGTCCTAGACCCCATATTCGAAGACTAGATAGTTTTTGTGTTAGCTGAAGTGCCAACACAGTATTACGAGTGGAGGCCGAAATGCACACGTTTTAACTCACGCAGGCTGGCGTGTCCGCAGCTCGTGGTCGTGCGGTAGCGTTCTCGCTTCCCACGCCCGGGTTCCCGGGTTCGATTCCCGGCGGGGTCAGGGATTTTCTCTGCCTCGTGATGACTGGGTGTTGTGTGCTGTCCTTAGGTTAGTTAGGTTTAAGTAGTTCTAAGTTCCAGGGGACTGATGACCAGAGATGTTAAGTCCCATAGTGCTCGGAGCCATTTGAACCATTTGAAGCCAGGCTGGCGTGAGGAGGGAAAAACTATACTGACGTGAGGTCTGGAACATGTCAAGGTATGAGATTTCAGAAAGCGGACGTAATTAGTTTGATACTTAGCTTTAATTCATTAATGATGAACGTCGTTCTTGACGGTACATGATTCACAATATTATCTGTTCAGAATACATTCTTGAAGATAGTAATTATAGTAACTGAATATGGTGTCTTGCTAGGTCGTAGCAAATGACGTAGCTGAAGGCTATGCTAAACTGTCGTCTCTGCAAATGAGAACGTATGTCGACAGTGAACCATCGCTAGCAAAGTCGGCTGTACAACTGGGGCGAGTGCTAGGAAGTGTCTCTAGACCTGCCGTGTGGCGGCGCTCGGTCTGCAATCACTGATAGTGGCGACACGCGGGTCCGACGTATACTAATGGCCGCGGCCGATTTAAAGGCTACCACCTACCAAGTGTGGTGTCTGGCGGCGACACCACAGTAGTATTCAACAAATGTAGTTCTGACATGAACAGAAATGTAAGATGACCCCTTCTTTATGTGAAAATTGCACGTTATTCGTTGATTTTATCGTGAAGTCAGTGGCTTGCTGTATGTTATCATTTAGAAATTCTATGGAGAGGTCTGACGTTAAGTAAACACCATAAAGGACGTTTTGCGTGCCAAATTCGAAATGGATCAATGTTGTCAGCGACATTGTCTTCATGTGTAACACAGAATCGACGCTGTAATATATACCGGTATGCTATTCAACAGCCGTTTCTATTTTTCAAGAACTGACAGTGAATCTCGTATGTTTTCTGACTTACGTAGAAACGATACCGCTATGCTCTCGTATTTCGGCTTAGAAATCCAGATGAAACGTCATTATACTGTACCTTATGGGGTGTGGCGTACACTGCTGTTGCCGTTATCGTTGAGATAGCCGCGTTCCAGACGGAAACACGCCACGCTGCATGATTCACATGACAGTGCTGTGTATTTACAGCAGCGCAATGCTTCCTTCTTACTGAGAGGGCCTTCAGGAGGGCAGACATCTCGAGCGAGCCGTTTGTGGCAGGGCACACGGCTTCTATCAGGCGGAGATGTCCACATCTACTCTTGTAGGCGAAAGCGGCCGCGAGTCTTAGAGCCGGCGCGCGTTACACTGTTACGTCAAGTGATTCACAAGACTACGGAAATCGTGGCACAGTCCTACAGACGGCAAAACTGCGGAAGAAAACAAAGTCGGCACAGCCCCGTCAACATCCATACACTGCAAGCAGCCCGGCTCCAGGGATTTTGCCGCCCTGTACGAAAATTTCAAGCGCCCCTTGCCTCCCCCCCCCCCCCTTTGGGGACGTAGTCAACTTTTCTCGCAATATAATCCATACATAACGCCTTATTTTCACATATCACTCTCATTCGTCTCTTTGTTGTGAATATGTCTCTAAAAGGAAAGCAGCAATAAGTGATACGTTTGCAATGGAATACATTTTCACAAGCTGCGACATCGTCGCGAAAAAACACAGTGACCCTTATATGTAATAAGTTTCCTTTAATTTACGTCTATGGTCACAATCTTTTCTGTTTAACAGATTACCGGTTTCGGTAATCTTGCTGGCCAGGGTAGTTGACTTACACCTTCTAGAGCACGTTGGCACGGGATACATGCGGACGTGCATTGTCCTGTTGGAACAGCAAGTTCCCTTGCCGGTCTAGGAATGGTAGAACGATGGGTTCGATGACGGTTTGGATGTACGTAAATTAAAGGAAAGTGAATACATTTTGAGCCATAAATCCAAAATTAATATGTCAACCAAGATTAATTTATGTCACCATCAGAGCATAAAACTAAAAACTGTTCACTTTTTTCATTTGCTGGAGCATAGGATAAGCGTCTTACCAACTAACTGTTGTAGTGTAAATCACAGGTTCCTCAAAGCACTTTGTACGTCGTTTATCTTCATATGCGGCACATATCCGTCGCAGCACATAATTAAGACAAAGAAACAAAAATACGTTTATTCACTGCACACTGAACTAAAGCCGGTACATCGAAATATAAATATTTACATTCGACATAATCTACTGTTGTTGCTGTCAATATCGATACCAACGCTTAATCGATTTAAAAATATCTCATGTAACAATAAAAATAGACTGCAATGTGTGAAACCACCAACAATCAGTCTGCACAGGCGGATGAGATTTGTCAACTTACACTCCTGGAAATTGAAATAAGAACACCGTGAATTCATTGTCCCAGGAAGGGGAAACTTTATTGACACATTCCTGGGGTCAGATACATCACATGATCACACTGACAGAACCACAGGCACATAGGCACAGGCAACAGAGCATGCACAATGTCGGCACTAGTACAGTGTATATCCACCTTTCGCAGCAATGCAGGCTGCTATTCTCCCATGGAGACGATCGTAGAGATCCTGTGGAACGGCTTGCCATGCCATTTCCACCTGGCGCCTCAGTTGGACCAGCGTTCGTGCTGGACGTGCAGACCGCGTGAGACGACGCTTCATCCAGTCCCAAACATGCTCAATGGGGGACAGATCCGGAGATCTTGGTGGCCAGGGTAGTTGACTTACACCTTCTAGAGCACGTTGGCACGGGATACATGCGGACGTGCATTGTCCTGTTGGAACAGCAAGTTCCCTTGCCGGTCTAGGAATGGTAGAACGATGGGTTCGATGACGGTTTGGATGTACCGTGCACTATTCAGTGTCCCCTCGACGATCACCAGTGGTGTACGGCCAGTGTAGGAGATCGCTCCCCACACCATGATGCCGGGTGTTGGCCCTGTGTGCCTCGGTCGTATGCAGTCCTGATTGTGGCGCTCACCTGCACGGCGCCAAACACGCATACGACTATCATTGGCACCAAGGCAGAAGCGACTCTCATCGCTGAAGACGACACGTCTCCATTCGTCCCTCCATTCACGCCTGTCGCGACACCACTGGAGGCGGGCTGCACGATGTTGGGGCGTGAGCGGAAGACGGCCTAACGGTGTGCGGGACCGTAGCCCAGCTTCATGGAGACGGTTGCGAATGGTCCTCGCCGATACCCCAGGAGCAACAGTGTCCCTAATTTGCTGGGAAGTGGCGGTGCGGTCCCCTACGGCACTGCGTAGGATCCTACGGTCTTGGCGTGCATCCGTGCGTCGCTGCGGTCCGGTCCCAGGTCGACTGGCACGTGCACCTTCCGCCGACCACTGGCGACAACATCGATGTACTGTGGAGACCTCACGCCCCACGTGTTGAGCAATTCGGCAGTACGTCCACCCGGCCTCCCGCATGCCCACTATACGCCCTCGCTCAAAGTCCGTCAACTGCACATACGGTTCACGTCCACGCTGTCGCGGCATGCTACCAGTGTTAAAGACTGCGATGGAGCTCCGTATGCCACGGCAAACTGGCTGACACTGACGGCGGCGGTGCACGAATGCTGCGCAGCTAGCGCCATTCGATGGCCAACACCGCGGTTCCTGGTGTGTCCGCTGTGCCGTGCGTGTGATCATTGCTTGAACAGCCCTCTCGCAGTGTCCGGAGCAAGTATGGTGGGTCTGACACACCGGTGTCAATGTGTTCTTTTTTCCATTTCCAGGAGTGTATTTCACCATTAGACAAAAGAAATGTAGGCATACCCTACAACAAATCTACACTATGCAAATGACTGAAAAAGTATGACAGAGATAAATCAATCAATCCTAAAATTAATGAAAAACATGTGTGAAACACTTACCTTGTTGTTGTTGTTGTGGTCTTCAGTCCCGAGATTGGTTTGATGCAGCTCTCCATGCTACTCTATCCTGTGCAAGCTTCTTCATCTCCCAGTACCTACTGCAACCTACATCCTTCTGAATCTGCTTAGTATATTCATCTCTTGGTCTCCCCCTACAATTTTTACCATCCACGCTGCCCTCCAATACTAAATTGGTGATCCCTTGATGCCTCAGAACATGTCCTACCAACCGATCCCTTCTTCGGTCAAGTTGTGCCACAAACTTCTCTTCTCCCCAATCCTATTCAATACTTCCTCAATTAGTTATGTGATCTACCCATGTAATCTTCAGCATTCTTCTGTAGCACCACATTTCGAAAGCTTCTATTCTCTTCTTGTCCAAACTATTTACCGTCCATGTTTCACTTCCATACATGGCTACACTCCATACAAATACTTTCAGAAATTACTTCCTGACACTTAAATCTATACTCGATGCTAACAAATTTCTGTTCTTCAGAAACGCTTTCCTTGCCATTGCCAGTCTACATTTTATATCCCCTCTACTTCGACCATCATCAGTTATTTTGCTCTCCAAATAGCAAAACTCCTTTACTACTTTAAGTGTCTCATTTCCTAATCTAATAACCTCAACATCACCCGACTTAATTCGACTACATTCCATTACCCTCGTTTTGCTTTTGTTGATGTTCATCTTATATCCTCCCTTCAAGACACCATCCATTCCGTTCAACTGCTCTTCAAAGTCCTTTTCTGTCTCTGAGTTTCGCCGATGACATTGTAATTCTGTCAAAGTTTTTATTTCTTCTCCATGGATTTTAATAATTACACCGAATTTTTCTTTTGTTTCCTTTACTGCTTGCTCAATATACAGATTGAATAACATCGGGGAGAGGCTACAACCCTGTCTTACTCCCTTCCCACCTACTGTTTCCCTTTCATGTCCCTCGACTCATATAACTGCCATCTGGTTTCTGTACAAATTGTAAATAGCCTTTCGCTCCCTGTATTTTACCACTGGCACCTTTAGAATTTGAAAGAGAGTATTCCAGTCAACATTGTCAAAAGCTTTCTCTAAGTCTACAAATGCTAGAAACGTAGGTTTGCCTTTCCTTAATCTTTCTTCTAAGATAAGTCGTAAGGTCAGTATTGCCTCACGTGTTCCAACATTTCTACGGAATCCAAACTGATGTTCCCCGAGGTCAGCTTCTACTAGTTTTTCCATTCGTCTGTAAAGAATTCGTGTTAGTATTTTGCAGCTGTGGCTTATTAAACTGATTGTTCGGTAATTTTCACATCTGTCAACACCTGCTTTCTTTGGGATTGGAATTATTATATTCTTCTTGAAGTCTGAGGGTATTTCGCCTGTTTCATACATCTTGTTCACCAGATGATAGAGTTTTGTCAGGACTGGCTCTCCCAAGGCCGTCAGTAGTCCCAATGGAATGTTGTCTACTCCGGGGGCCTTGTTTCGGCTCATGTCTTTCAGTGCTCTGTCAAACTCTTCACGCAGTATCGTATCTCCCATTTCATCTTTATCTACATCCTCTTCCATTTCCATAATATTGTCCTCGGGTACATCGCCCTTGTATAGACCCTCTATATACTCCTTCCACCTTTCTGCTTTCCCTTCTGTGCTTATAACTGGGTTTCCATCTGAGCTCTTGATGTTCATACAAGTGGTTCTCTTATCTCAAAAGGTCTCTTTAATTTTCCTGTAGGCAGTATCTATCTTACCCCTAGTGACATAAGCCTCTACATCCTTACATTTGTCCTCTAGCCATCCCTGCTTAGCAATTTTGCACTTCCTGTCGATCTCATTTTTGAGACGTTTGTATCCCTTTTTGCCTGCTTCATTTACTGCATTTTTATATTTTCTCCTTTCATCAATTAAATTCAATATTTCTTCTGTTACCCAAGGATTTCTACTAGTCCTAGTCTTTTTACCCACTTGATCCTCTGCTGCCTTCACTACTTCATCCCTCAAAGCTACCCATTCTTCTTCTACTGTATTTCTTTCCCCCATTCCTGTCAATTGTTCCCTTATGCTCTCCCTGAAACTCTGTACAACCTCTGGTTTAGTCAGTTTATCCAGTTCCCATCTCCTTAAATTCCCACCTTTTTGCAGTTTCTTCAGTTTTAATCTACAGGTCATAACCAATAGATTGTGGTCATAGTCCACATCTGCCCCTGGAAATGTCTTACAATTTAAAACCTGGTTCTTAAATCACTGTCTTACCATTATTAATCTATCTGATACCTTCTAGTATCTCCAGGGTTTTTCCATGTATACAACCTTCTATCATGATTCTTAAACCAAGTGTAAGCTATGATTAAGTTGTGCTCTGTGCAAAATTCTACTAGGCGGCTTCCTCTTTCATTTCTTAGCCCCAATCCATATTCACCTACTACGTTTCCTTCTCTCCCTTTTCCTACACACTTACCTTAAATGCAGATATTTTTCTTGCTTTGGCACCAGCAAACTCCTGTATGACTTCGTTAAAATCCAAAGCCCTAGCTAGCTCATGATCAATCGACACTGCTGTCAACCCACTCAGTCGTGCATGCCTGCCCCATTGTTGATAGGTACGTTTTTATCAGTTCAAGGGTCGAAAAACGTCGTTGTCCACTTGCCACTGTCACCGGTTGAGTGAGAAAAATTCGTAATGCTACATCTACGTTGGGCGCAAAGCCGTATTCTTGTATAAGTTCCAACGTTTCAATTGTCGTTCTACCAGGCTTCAACAACGTTGACACTACTTTAAGTTCATCTTTAAAATCAGTAAGACTGATGATCGCGTGATGACTGGGTGTTGTGTGATGTCCTTAGGTTAGTTGGGTTTAAGTAGTTCTAAGTTCTAGGGGACTGATGACCATAGATGTTAAGTCCCATAGTGCTCAGAGTCACATTTTTGACTGATGATCTTAGCCTGTCCGTGACTAAAACTGTCGCACAGCTTGGAACATTTTTCACTAATAACGTCAGGTGACATGCCCTTAATTTGACTAATGTCGTACAAAAAAATCAGAAAGTTCACTGTAACTTTTGAGCTGTTGAAATGTCTCACTGAGAGCGCATTATATTATTCAGTACTTTAAAATAAAAATCTACTTTTACTGCAACCCTCGAGCTTCAGTTTTTTCATCTTCTCCCTTCTTCTTTCGATTTCGTATCTGCATTGTAACCTACGACTGGGTTTTCTATATCGAGCTGGGTTGCCATTTCCTTAGAGTGAAGCAGATAATCTTGGAATATGAAGTCCAGTAATACATCATACCACGTTACCACTGAACAAAGGAACGTATACTCATGAGTAAGGTGCTTCAAACTACAAGTCTCATGCGCAACCATTCTGTCTGTATTTTCGTCTTCACTTATTTCAACTAGGACATCCTAGACCTCCCCTATGTTATAGTTGAGAAGAGTGACGACTGCATCGATCCTACTTTCCATCTTGTCGTACTTAATGGCTTCAACGTTAGGGTAGGTATATGATCACTCAGGACTGACCAGCGTCGCGAAGACGCAGAAAAGAGATAATTAATTTTTCTCACCGAAAAAAAGAATGAAACCGCGTATTCTGATGCCTTTCCAGCGTCATTCATAACTGGATTTAAGGAATGACTACTGCAGGGCACATAAGAAGTCTTAGGATTTATATCTAAAATCCTCTTTTCCATACCTATGTTCTTGCCTTTCATGTTAGAATCGTTATCGTAGGTCTGACCCCTCATGTCCTCCAGCAGTATATTCATTTCTTCTAACTGTTTTAAGACTACCTCTGTAAGCCCTAAACCAGACATAACTCTTACAGGTACAAATCCAAGAAAATGTACACTAATATTTATATCGCACGTGTCAAAATCAGTAGAAGTCACATTCACAAAACGCACTATCCTTGCCATTTGCACAAAGCCAGAAATATCTGGTGTACAGTCCAAAATTAAACTATAATATTTAAAAGATCTCAATAGAGACAATACTTTGTTTTTAATTTTTTGATGGGGAATGTGAATTATTTCATTTTGCAAGTTTTAACCCAGATAATGACGAGAATTATTTTCACCACATATCAAAAAAAGTCTTGCATCAAACCAGTTCCCAGGACTCCTGAAGACGAACGTTGACGGTGGATATTGTATCACAGACACAGGTCCTTTGACTGTCCAGAGAAGTCACAAAACCCGCCCAAACATGAAACAGCCATGCATGAGCAGCGCCTATTAGATGGGGTCCGACAGCCGATCAGTTCCAGGCATTCCATCAGGAAGGAGGTACACGGCTCGTCTTGTCTGTAGTTCCACCATGTCTAGACGGTCAATACCGCGAGTCGATCGCGTCCTCATTCTTACTTTGTGCGAGGAAGGGCTGTCAACAAGGGAAGTGTCGAGGCGATTGGAGGGAACAAAAGCGATGTGGTGGAGGTACAGAGGGACAGGAACTGTCGATGACATGCCTCGCTCAGGTCGCCCAAGGGCTACTACTGCAGTGGATGACCGCTACCTACGGATTATGGCTCGGAGTAACCCTGACAGCAACGCCACCATGTCGAATAATGCTTTTCGTACAGCCACAGGACGTAGTGTTAAGACTCCAACAGTGCGCAATAGGCTGCATGATGCGCAACTTCACTCTCCACGTCCATGGCGAGGTCCGTCTTTGCAACCACAACACCATGCGAAGCGGTAGAGATGTGCCCAGCAACATGCCGAATGGACCGCTCAGCATTGGTATCAAATACTCTTCACCGATGAGTGTCCCATATGCCTTCAACCAGAGAATCGTCGGAGACGTGTTTGGAGGCAGCCCGATCAGGCTGAACGCCTTAAACACACTGTCCAGCGAGTGTAGCGAGGTGGAGGTTCCCTGCTGTTTTTGAGTGACATTATGTGGCGCCGACGTACGCCGCTGGTGGTCATGGAAGGCGCCAAACAGCTGTACGATACGTCAATGCCATACTCCGACTGATGGTGCAACCATATCGGCAGCATAGTGGCGAGCATTAGTTTTCATGGGCGACAATTGGCGCCCCCATCGTGCACATCTTGTGAATGACTTCCTTCAGGATAACGACATTGTTCGACTAGAGTGGCCAGCATGTTCTCCAGCCATGAACCATATCGAACATGCCTGGGATAGACTGAAAAATCGCCGTTGAGGAATGGGACAATCTGGACGAACAGTGCCTTGATGATGTGGATAGTATGGCACTACGAATACAGCTATGCGTCAATGCAAGAGGACGTGCTACTGGGTAATAGAGGTACCGGTGTGTACAGCAGTCTGGACCAGCACCTCTGAAGGCTCGCTGTATGGTGGTACAACATGCAATTTGTGGTTTTCATTAGCAATAAAAATGGCGGAAATGATGTCTATGTTGATCTCTATTCCAATTATCTGTACAGGTTCCAGAACTCTCGGAATCGAGGTGATGCAAACTTTTTTTGATGTGTGTGTATCAAACTAACCAAATAATACGACGAATTTTAAGAAATGTTGTGAGTGAACATTTTGTCTGAAGTTCTACTTAAGGGAGGACACTGTCTAGCCAAAAACTGAAAGGCGTTCGATTACACCTTTCCAATGTCGGGTCTCTGCATTTAATATCTGCAGGACCCCTACATCGACAGTATTGCAAGATTTTAATCTTCTAGCGAGCTCCACCTATTTTGGTGCGATTATAAGTGGACTTAGGACCTACCGAGGCTAGATAATGGCACAGAAATGTGGCGTCAGTTATTCTAATCACCTGAAGTCAATAATACTTTAATGTTCGTAAGGAAAAAACGGCATTTGCACGTTTTGTATAAACCAACCATTTCCTCTGAACAATTTCTCCATTACACAAAAAGTAACTGTAATTTTTAGAGGTAAAGCGACGATTAGAATTATCCTTACGACAGCTTTCAAATTCCATTATCTGTTCTGGAGGCCTTCTTTTGACTTACTTTGTCCTAACAAAATCATCGATTTTTTCGAGCCATTTTGCGGGTTCTGAATCATCACCGACAGTTTGAGTAGCGTATGAGCACTTGCTAGAATCAACTCGTACAGTTTCACATTCATCAGAGAGCTCGCATACAATCTCATGTTTTCCCTGCGACGTTCAAGGCACACCTTCATCTACCGAAGATTTACCCTGATTTACGTCAACATCTGCATTTTTGCTTCGATCATTCCGATCAAAATCTTTATCTAACGAAAATTTTAATTTTTTGTCTGTCTTTTCTTTTTCCGATCGTCTTTTCCTATACAGCAGCCTGAAAGGCGCTTCCTACCGTCAGACTTTGCAACAGCTTATAACATTCGCAATAACTTGTAGCCTAATGAAAACACGTCGCGTCACAGTGAGTTAGCGTTTTCACACAAAAGTAATAATACGTCAGCACTGCCAGCTGAATATATGGTTGTCAACTTTTAATACGGTCGTTATTGCGTTATTGGCTTTATTGAACAGCCTCCAATAGGAATGATATGACCGGTGATAGAACTGTCTTTACCTACTTCATTATTGTTCGATGTTAATATACGAAAGTAAATTGTGTCTGGCAAATAAAATATGTTTCTGAAACTTCCTGGCAGATTAAAACTGTGTGCCGGACCGAGACTGGAACTCGGGACCTTTACCTTTCGCGGACAAGAACACTGGTAGAGCACTTGTCCGCGAAAGGCAAAGGTCCCGAGTTCGAGTCTCGGTCTGGCACACAGTTTTAATTTGCCAGGAAGTTGCCTATCAGCGCATACTCCGCTGCACAGTGAAAATCTCATTCTGAAAAAATGTTTCTAATAACTTATATATGTTTCTAATAACTTATATTACCGCTACAATCCACAGTTCCACCTCTTAACTCGCTACTTAGCCATTACCATTGTTGCTATATAATGAAACTGCTAACTGAGAGCGGCCTGTCAGCTGTGCACGGCTGCCAACTCTCAAAAATATTTATTCCGTAAACTCAAGTCGAAACACCCCTTAGACTCAGTATTAATCAAAAAGAAAATATCCATATTTTTCTGTTGATTTTACTTACTTATTTGCAGATTATTCAACATTTCAAACATAATTTTAGCTTTTTATGAAACATTTGAAGTTTTAATGCTAATTTAAAACAAAATTATCATTTAGAATGGATTATGTGTAATACAAGAACTGCATTTTGTTGCATTTCGTTTACAACCTGTTTCGTAGCTCCATTTTAAAATTTGTTTTGCAATAATGTAAACAGACAGCGTGCCTCTAATACCAGCATTGTTATGCATAAATCTAGTACAAATTTAATAGAAATAGAGAGGCCACATTTTGAAACATCTACGTTATGGATCAGTCGAAAATGAACTCCACAGTGAGCGTTTTATTGCGTTTATAATTGCTCCATGTCATAAACTGACTTGTGGAAGTCTTGAGAAGATTCGTATGAATACTGTTAAGTAACTAAATAGTAACCAAATACTTAAAACTTCAAGTCCAACTCGCGAACATTGGCGGATCCGGCTGTCACCTCTTTCATGATACAGTTATGGGAACGAGAAAGCAACTAGTAGTGTTCTACGTGTGTCGAATAAAACGTCTGTTTCAGCTAGAGTAATTGAATATGATATGATTATATATGCATTATTTGATATAGACAATAGCTCTATGCGTATATAAAATAAATGTGTTCAGCAATAAATATTTGCAATTTTTTGGGTGGGAGTCAACGTTTCTTTCGCAAATCGGAGCACACTGATTCTGTACCGTAGATAATAGTCAGTAACACCCTCGATTTTGTGAATAATGTGTATTTCCAATTAATTCTAACATTTCTTCATTTATGCAAGATGAATTTGCCGCCCCCAAAAATCTGCCGCCCTGAGCAGTGACACGGTTCGCCGGGGGTGGGTGGGGGCTACATCAAATCAGTATTAGCGATTACCTTTGTATCCCAACCTCATACTCTGATCGAATAAACGATTGCCTTTAGACATCCATCTGTCTCCGAGAGAAATACGTCTTTCTCATGTCTTTCATTCGTAATGTCTGCTTGTTCTGCTCAAAAGTGTCTAGGAGTCTTCAATTTCTTGGTAGCAGGAGGAGTCCAACTGACAAATACTTTCAAATGTGTGTGGTGTGTTCAGCAGCTATCTACGTGGTAAATCTCTCAAGTTCATCTCTATCACGTCTTAGAAACCATGTCTCAGACTGAAGACCACATCACCACCAACCATAGCAACGTGTTTAAGTTCTCCACACACACACACACACACACACATATTTTTGCAAATAAAGAATGTTTTGAGTAGAGTGGAAGGAGTTGTCAAGCACACTTAATTTCATTTAGTGTTTGAAGCTTAGTTTATATTATGAGTTAATTTTTTTACTCGAATGGTTAAGTGGTCAGAAATGTTTACAGTATGACAGTGTAATGGATTTCTCTTTCTATTACTATGCATATGTTATACCCGTTGCCACCGAAATCTTCGTAAGGGACTAAATGCGCTGTGAAGATGCTGTTAGTATATTCAATAACAAAAGTGGTTTCTGAAGGAAGTTCTGCATTGTACATCACATATAATGTTTATAAAACACTTCTACGCAAGGAATACATTCATCCTAAATGGTATCTTCAGAATATTATGCATTAAAACTTTAATTAGGTTTCGAAAGTTTACAATAGTAAACTACATGCACATGACCCATTGAGAGATTCAAGTTTTTGCTTATAAATTTTTTTTCCAGTTGCTATTCCAGTTAGTAGCGGAGCATGGCTCTGAGGCATAAACTGGAAAGCGCTCCTCCTTTCTCACCCTTTCAAATTGTTCCTCGCTTTATGCAACGAACACTCGACCTCTTTATTTTCAACTTTTTCGAGCGACATGAATCGCGGGTTTAGCTTGTGTTTGTATTGCATCCAGCGTTCACGGCAACAAGTACAACGGAGGGAGGGGGTCGCTGCCGGAGAGGAAGGTCGGATAGCAGCTTAGGGGCGCCCCGCTTACTGGTGCCATTACCGCGTATCCACCTGCTGCTGGCGCGCTATCTGGCGCCAGTTTTAGCATGCAAACTGCGGCGCCGTAACTGCGCGGCGTCCCAGGCTGGCGCCAGCTTAATGGCCTGGCGACAGGTGTAATTCGCCGGACTCTGTGTGTGAACGCGGGGACCACTGCCGCCGTTACGGCTTGCAGACTATCTCTTTGGGATCGGCGTCCAGCTTTAATGAAAGAGCGGGCCGCCGGGGAAACTGAAAGCGAATCCCAGGGAGCAGCCAGCCGATGGGCCAGTTGCCGCAGGACCACTGCACGGCGAAACAATCAGGCGCAACTACGTCCTCCCAGGGGCGTGTTTACCTTCAGAATACCAACCCCGTCGCAGCGCACCGCACGCAAACATCGTCTGGAGTATTTTGTAACACTGAACAGGAGTCGGAGTCAATATTACTTTCATGTCAACCTCTGCATCTGCATCTACATCTGTGTGTGGCGGAGGGCATAAAATATCTCTGTCCCATTCGCTAGCGAAGCGAGGGAAGGGGAATGTCGGAATTTTTCGCATTTCACTGTCATAGCTCTTTCGCGGGACGTGTCTTGAAGACAACAATTTATTGCTTGACTTATGTTGATATGTGTCTTTATAACAGTAGTTTTCTTTCTTATTTTTGATAAAATAGTCCTCCCACTGCGTCTTGTCTTTGGCGTGAAATGGACCCCCAAACACATGTATAAAATTCACTCAAATGCAAAATATCGTCGGCTGTAAAATGTATGTAATACGCAACAGTTTCCACTAGTAAAACTGTACTGCTACACGTCATTAGTAAGTTAATTGTTGCTTGCTAAAAAGCAACTTTAGTGCTGAAATACATTCCTCTGTTTAAAAATTCCATTGACAGGGACAATTAGATAGCCGGCCGCGGTGGTCTAGCGGTTCTGGCGCTGCAGTCCGGAACCGCGCGACTGCTACGGTCGCAGGTTCAAATCCTGCCTCGGGCATGGGTGTGTGTGACGTCCTTAGGTTAGTTAGGTTTAAGTAGTTCTAAGTTCTAGGGGACTTATGACCTAAGATGTTGAGTCCCATAGTGCTCAGAGCCATTTGACAATTAGATAATAGTGAGACTGTCAATGGCGTGTGCTAAGAAACCAGTATGCGAAGTAAGTTAAATTATACGAAAAAGTAGCAGTTACATTAAATAATTCGAACGCTATACACTCGAGATAAATGCGTTTTGGAAGATATTTTGTTTTCTACAGTGAAATCCTGCTGAATATCGGCATGCGTCGGATGTTAATCTGGCTGTAAGTAAGTAAATAAAAGGGACCTATGCTGGCAGCTCACATCACACAGTACCCAGCTTTCTATATTGTCCTGTCTATCCTTCACTCATACTCCCAAATAAGCGTATGGTCCATTACTTTTAACACATCTATACCTGCGACTTATAGCACCGCAAACTGTTCCTCTTGAAATGTTATTCCTGTTTCGAAATTTGCTGTCTTTGCCATCATTCGATGCACAACTTGCAGTTTTCTATGTGACACAGCACCTGCCCAGCTTGGGGCAACTCGTGGCAGCCTGCTCGTTTGTCCTCGACTTAGAAATGGGTCTCGACGCTGAGTGTACGGAGACCTCTCTATCACAGGAAGGCTCGAGAATTTGTTGTCTTGCCAATAGTGAAAGGAATCATGAAAGTTGTCTTAGTGTCCTACTTGCATAAAAACCGTTGTTTATTCCGGTGACAGATTTTCGCCCTCTGTTCATCTGGTATGCCCTGGGGGACAATGTAACATGTCTCCAGTTTTATTGTGTCTCACTGTTTAGAGGCACAAAACGCGTGGGTGTTTTCAGCTCGTTACTAAATGCAAATAAGTAGGAGGCCGAGTTGATAGGAGCTGAAGGAGTCCAGGTTGCAATAATATGTGGTACGGCACACTGTTAGAGAGAAGGATTATTATTCAAGAAACACACAGTACAATGAAATTACTTTCCTACAGTAGTTTGTAGGACTGCAGCTGCGGCAATTAACTGACAATCTCGTAACATGGAATACCATGAACTAATACAACATATTCTCAGGGACTAAGCCTGATGGCCCCTCCTCAGAGAATCAAAGCAAACGTTACAGAACAGGCTGAGGGCCGATTATGAAAGTGCGTCTGAGTAGGTTGCAATATAGCTAAGAAGTGAACGAGGTAGACTTGGCCACTGTTTCTATGTTTCGATACAGTGTATCGATACGTGGAAATGTTTCAGTGTTTCGGAACGGCTGTGGTTCACTGTTTCGAAACAATGGTGTTTCATTCCGCTCCTGTCTCGGATAACCGCACCAGATTCGATCTCGAGCCAGACACAGAAACTGTATCGTTGTTACAAAATAAGGCTGTTTCAGTCCACCTGCGCTTGGAACGGACTAACTGTACCGAAACAGTGATGTTTCATTCCGCTCTGTGTCGTATGAGATTCGGGCTCAGCACAGATACTGAAACACAACATAACACTTCATGAAACACTTTCAAAAGTGTCGAAATCTTTTTGACAAGCAATAGCATGAAGCTTAAGATATCCGAAAATAAAGCTTCGTTTCTAGCTGACTGTCCTATTACGAAATGGCGTAACATCTGCTTTATAAACACTAACCGAACAATAAAACAACGTATACTATTCAAATTCAAAATAATAAATATGTGAAAATCATTCGATTAAATTACACTTTTTTTATAACATACACTTCTCTTTTCATGTACAGTAATCGTATTAAGAAACGCAAGTAAGCCTACAACATTTTGAATAAAAAAAGGTGTAGAGTGACAGTTATTAGACATATACGTAAATTTGATCCAGGTATAATTGCAAGCAATCTGTTTGACATATCACTGATATTGTAATTGTGAACGGGAAGGGCTGGGAAGCATGGTGACTTTATAGTAACGGTTCGTAACACCTTGAAGGACAAAATTTTTTCTGTTATATTTTGTTATTTATTCGAATTATTTGGCGTTTCTTGTGAGTCTATAGTCACTGTTCCTATTATCCACAATGATTCCCTTTGTGTACATGGAAATTAGCAGGATGGGTATATTACCTATACTAACGGAATGTGGGAATCCCAGTAGCATATCCGTTGTTTCTGCAGTTTGCTCCCACCTCCAGTTCCGTTCGTGGTGGTTCTTCTGTCTTCAGCTACGGCTGTCCTCAGCCAGTTGAAAAGTATGAAAGTCAGACAACACGAAAGCAGCGCATTTGCTGCAGGAAATACGAAACTGCCGAGACGCCCAAGTGATAGTTTCATACTTTCTGCGACATGATTAGCGCTCTCGCACTTCATTTGTGTTTATATGGACATACTTATACAGTAGACATTCAAGATGATGAAATGTGTAGGTTTATCAGATTACAAAACACAAACTATTTTACTGTGTCGAAACAGCGTATCGAAACATTACATTGTACTGAGACTTCCTGGCAGATTAAAACTGTGTGCCCGACCGAGACTCGAACTCGGAACCTTTGCCTTTCGCGGGCAAGTGCTCTACCATCTGAGCTACCGAAGCACGACTCACGCCCGGTCTCACAGCTTTACTTCTGCCAGTATCTCGTCTCCCACCTTCCAAACTTTACAGAAGCTCTCCTGCGAACCCTGCAGAGCTAGCACTCCTGAAAAGAAGGACATTGCGGAGACATGGCTTAGCCACAGCCTGGGGGATGTTTCCAGAATGAGATTTTCACTCTGCAGCGAAGTGTGCGCTGATATGAAACTTCCTGGCAGATTAAAACTGTGTGCCCGACCGAGACTCGAACTCAGGACCTTTGCCTTTCACGGGCAAGTGCTCTACCAACTGAGCTACCGAAGCACGACTCACGCCCGGTACTCACAGCTTTACTTCTGCCAGTACCTCGTCTCCTACCTTCCAAACTTTACAGAAGCTCTCCTGCGAACCTTGCAGAACTAGCACTCCTGAAAGAAAGGATACTGCGGAGACATGGCTTAGCCACAGCCTGGGGGATGTTTCCAGAATGAGATTTTCACTCTGCAGCGGAGTGTGCGCTGATATAAAACTTCCTGGCAGATTAAAACTGTGTGCCCGACCGAGACTCGAACTCGGGACCTTTGCCTTTCGCGGGAGTGCTAGTTCTGCAAGGTTCGCAGGAGAGCTTCTGTTAAGTTTGGAAGGTAGGAGACGAGATACTGGCAGAAGTAAAGCTGTGAGTACCAGACGTGAGTCGTGCTTCGGTAGCTCAGATGGTAGAGCACTTGCCCGCGAAAGGCAAAGGTCCCGAATTCGAGTCTCGGTCGGGCACACAGTTTTAATCTGCCAGGAAGTTTCATATCAGCGCACACTCCGCTGCAGAGTGAAAATCTCATTCTGAGTAAGCGACAGTTCTGGTCATTAGCCCGCGCTCCCGTTAAGACGACAAAAAGCATCCAAAACTTCCTTCAGCATTGGTACGTCATCATGGGTATGGAGAAGAACCATAACGTCATCAGCATATGCACGAACGGTAAACCTTTCTCCCAGCAGCGACCGGCCACTCAAACGAGCAACTATAGTTCGCAATGATGGCTCCAGAAACAGAACGTATAGCGACATGGATAATGGACTCCCTTTTACGACGTGCCGCTGCACGTGTGGGTTGAAAACGCTGTTTCGCACCATTCCGTGAAAACATACACTCTTGATGTGGAAGGCTTGGGGGCACGTCAGCTCTGATCTGATAGAGGAGCCATCGCCACTGCACTCATCGGAGATCGGGGAGCACAAATCAGAACGACTTACAGCAACATTAGGTACAGAAGGGGCCGTGCGGTTCTGGGCGCTACAGTCTGGAGCCGAGCGACCGCTACGGTCGCAGGTTCGAATCCTGCCTCGGGCATGGATGTGTTTGATGTCCTTAGGTTAGTTAGGTTTACTTAGTTCTAAGTTCTAGGCGACTGATGACCTCAGAAGTTAAGTCGCATAGTGCTCAGAGCCATTTTTTAGGTACAGAAGAGTGTCGGATTGCATCACCTGATCATCAGGATGAGAGCCCGTAGAATACAGTTCGCCCACCGTCTCAGCATGGAGGAGGGTTGGTATTTCACTGGAACACTGTAAAGACTGGCCAGCAGGCAACGTCTCTGCGGGAACATCTGTACTCATGGGAACTGTCGCGTCTACAGGTGAAGTGGGGTGCGGATACAACACACATTTCAACATCAACAGAAGTAGCTGTGGTAATAGTGGAAGCACGATTAACATCGATAGACAACTCATTACCGCCAGAAGCTGCACGCTCTGTCAACGCCGTGACAGAAGAACAAGACTGGAGAGGGGCGCTTTTCAAATCTGTACCGTCCTCAGCCCGCCGGCGTTTGACTTGCGCTCAGGATCCGTCGCCCCCTCATGGCCAGAGGCCGCTCCGGGATGCGCCGGTAACGGTGGAAATTCGCGAGGAGTAGGGGGTACTGTTGCCCCAACATCGCTTAAAGCCGGAGATTGACTGTCAGTAGACTGCGAAGACACAATGTCTGCTAGTGTTAAAGGAAGATGTTTTTGATAAGACGACGTCAGAACAGTAGTACGGCGCGGTCAATCGGATCTGAGGTGACAGCTTTCGTTACAGAGAAAACAGGTTCCTTCCTACCCTGCATACGTAACATGGATCCGGTAACCACAAATAGTTACGTGGGAAGGAATATTCTTTTTAACGCACATGTCCACAGTCCGGATACCATTATAACACTGGAAGTGATGTTGTGCTAACCAGCGTTCCCATCGGATATGTCATATTGCTCCTAACGGAAGCAACGCTGTTTTAAAAAATGAATCGTCCACTTCAGGAGGAATGTTATAAACTCTAACCGGAGTATACTCGAGTGCCGCATTTTCAAGGAGGACTTGACTAACGGAACCATCGCGATGGGTAAACAACACTTTAGAACCAACCCGACCGAGCGAGGTGGCACAGTGGTTAGACTCGCATTCGGGAGGACGACGGTTCAATCCCGCGTCCGGCCATCCTGGTTTAGGTTTTCCGTGATTTCCCTAAATCGCTCCAGGCAAATGCCGGGATGGTTCCTTTCAAAGGGCACGGCCGACTTCCTTCCCGTCCTTCCCTAATCCGATGAGACCGATGACCTCGCTGTCTGGTCTCCTTCCTCAAAACAAACCAACCAACCAACCAACCTGAGAGAGAAGCCGTTCTCCTTGAACGGGATCATAAAACTTCACAAAGAACGCATACAAACCTACCTGATCAGGTGTAACACGGATAACATCAGACAACCAATGTTGAATTTCTAAAGACCAGGCTGAACACGACGCGTCCCCTTGTCAAAATTGAAACGAACAGTAGCTCGAGGAGGAACAGACTTAGGAGACTCGACAGACACCCCTCCCCCCAAGAGAAAAACGACTACAAACTCCGCTACGCAACTACGATACGACTCCGGCCGATACACCAAGAAGACTGAGTAGCTTCGATACAAGCGGCGCAGCGGCACAGGCGGAAGTTAACTACGACCTGCTCGCTCGACGCGCAAAGCGACACTTATACTCGTCCACTGCGGCGCTCGAAGTCACAGCACCAAGTGTAAATGTCTTGGTAGTCTTTGCATATTTCTTTACCAGGCAGTCGTCTGTAGGACCGTCTGGTGTCACTTTGGCATTGACTTAGGTTTCACACAGCACCTAGCCCGACCGGCGGTTTTTAAATGTTTTTAAACTCTTCATGGATTTTTGTTTTTTATGTGTATTGCAGCGTGTAAAAATTATCCCCGTCTCCTGCTATTTTCAGCACGATACCTGAAGATGGGCATATAAGAGCCCGAAACCGGTCGCGTGTTAAATAAAAAGAACGTTACAACTGTAGCGGTGTTTTCAACTGCTGGTAGATTAGCGACCAAGTTAACACGGGAAACAGAAGATTTAGGTAACTTGTATTTCTCCAAGTGAACGAAGACTAATCACAAGTAAGGCAGCAAGAAACAGAGTTCAGCTACCGCAGCGTCGACTAGGATGAGGCTAGGCTTGCTGCAGTAAGATACAGGATGTTTCAAAAGTGACCGGTATATTTGAAACGGCAGTAAAAACTAAACGAGCAGCGATAGAAATACACCGTTTGTTGCAATATGCTTGGGACAACAGTACATTTTCAGGCGGACAAACTTTCGAAATTACAGTAGTTACAATTTTCAACAACAGATGGCGCTGCAAGTGATGTGAAAGATATAGAAGACAACGCAGTCTGTGGGTGCGCCATTCTGTACGTCGTCTTTTTGCTGTAAGCGGGTGCTGTTCACAACGTGCAAGTGTGCTGTGGACAACATGGTTTATTCCTTAGAACAGAGGATTTTTCTGGTGTTGGAATTCCACCGCCTAGAACATAGTGTTGTTGCAACAAGACGAAGGTTTCAACGGAGGTTTAATGTAACCAAAGGACCGAAAAGCGATACAATAAAGGATCTGTTTGAAAAATTTCAACGGACTGGGAACGTGACGGATGAACGTGCTGGAAAGGTAGGGCGACCGCGTACGGCAACCACAGAGGGCAACGCGCAGCTAGTGCAGCAGGTGATCCAACAGCGCCCTCGGGTTTCCGTTCGCCGTTTTGCAGCTGCGGTCCAAATGACGCCAACGTCCACGTATCGTCTCATGCGCCAGAGTTTACACCTCTATCCATACAAAATTCAAACGCGGCAACCCCTCAGCGCCGCTACCATTGCTGCACGAGAGACATTCGCTAACGATTGATGACGGCGATATGCATGTGGGCAGCATTTGGTTTACTGACGAAGCTTATTTTTACCTGGACGGCTTCGTCAATAAACAGAACTGGCGCATATGGGGAACCGAAAAGCCCCATGTTGCAGTCCCATCGTCCCTGCATCCTCAAAAAGTACTGGTTTGGGCCGCCATTTCTTCCAAAGGAATCATTGGCCCATTTTTCAGATCCGAAACGATTACTGCATCACGCTATCTGGACATTCTTCGTGAATTTGTGGCGGTACAAACTGCCTTAGACAACACTGCGAACACCTCGTGGTTTATGCAAGATGGTGCCCGGCCACATCGCACGGCCGACGTCTTTAATTTCCTGAATGAATATTTCGATGATCGTGTGATTGCTTTGGGCTACCCGAAACATACAGGAGGCGGCGTGGATTGGCCTCCCTATTCGCCAGACATCAACCCCTGTGACTTCTTTCTGTGGGGGCACTTGAAAGACGAGGTGTACCGCCAGAATCCAGAAACAATTGAACAGCTGAAGCAGTACATCTCATCTGCATGTGAAGCCATTCCGCCAGACACGTTGTCAAAGGTTTCGGGTAATTTCATTCAGAGACTACGCCATATTATTGCTACGCATGGTGGATATGTGGAAAATATCGTACTATAGAGTTTCCCCGACCGCAGCGCCATCTGTTGTTGACAATTGTAACTACTGTAATTTCGAAAGTTTGTCTGCCTGGAAATGTACTGTTGTCCCAAGCATATTGCAACAAACGGTGTATTTCTATCGCTGCTCGTTTAGTTTTTATTGCCGTTTCAAATGTACCGGTCATTTTTGAAACACCCTGTATGAACGATGGAGTCAGAGTCGCGACCAGGCGGCGCCTGCACAGGGAAGTGACTCCGAGCATGAATGGGCGAGCGGCAACCGCTCGGTGGCCTACACAGCGCTGGCAGGGGGCGCTCGTGGTACGGAGCCACGAGAGAAACGGCACGGCGGGCGTTCCCCATTGGTTCCGCCAAATACCGCACGAGTGCTATCGGCATCTCACGGAAACTTGCAATTCTGTTTCTATGACGCCGAGAGAAATCGATACCACACGTCTTCCTTTGTGAGCAGTTATCAGAAACAGCTCCTTGCGGCATACCTGTCGGAGTTTTGATCTTCCTTAGTGAGTCGTTGACACAAACAGTTCTTTCTCACATCGCGTCGTGTGTTTGGGTCCTCCTTAATGAGTCGTTATCAGAAAGAGTTTCTTGCTGAATCCTATTCAGTGTCAACTTCTTTGCTTCGGCAGCCTATTATTCTTTAAAAATATACAAATAGGTGGAGTTTTCATTTGATATGAAATAAACGGATTACAGAAATTTTTATGTTTTGGGCACCGTATTGTATGCAACACATTTGTAGGAGTTCAAATACTGGCTAAAACATTCTGCCCACAAAACGTGACTTACCAAAATGAAATTGATGAACACTGATACCTGATACACACATAAAACGCCGGCCGCTGTGGCCGAGCGGTTCTAGGTTCTTCAGTCTGGAACCACGAGGCTGCTACGGTTGCAGGTTCGTATCCTACCTCGGGCATGGATGTGTGTGATGTCCTTAGGTTAGTTAGGTTTAAGTAGTACTAGGTATAGGGGACTGATGACCGGCCGGCCGGTGTGACCGAGCGGTTCTAGGCGCTTCAGTCTGGAACCACGCGACCGCTACGGTCGCAGGTTCGAATCCTGCCTCGGGCATGGATGTGTGTGATGTTCTTACAACTACTTAAACCTAACTAACCTAAGTTCTAGGGGACTGATGACCTCAGGTGTTAAGTCCCATAGTGTTCAGAGTCATTTGACTGAAGACCTCGGCTGTTAAGTCCTTTAGTGCTTAGAGACATACACATATGAAACTTTGTGCTGGAGAGCGTTGCTATCTTTGCTACATCAGTGAACGAGGCTATCACGCAAACCTCGACCAACCATACATGTAATATAGAGGTCCTGTCTAAGTAATGACTGACCACGTATCTTCCGTCACTGTATATATTTTTGGACATTTGGGGTTGATCGTTTCATGTTGTGATCAGTCGTCTTTGTAAACAGAGATGTGCTAATAGTGTTCACATATAATTGTGTCAAGGTCAACAAAGAAACTGGTTTCCTCTGCGACAAGTACGTTCAACAGTCATTCACACATGTTAATTGTGCTGTCACACGTTACAACTCCGCGGCAATTTAAATGCCGCCCCAACGCGACGTGCGGCAAGACAAGTATTCCTCTGAGTGTCGCACTCATAGAACTCGCCTCTCAGAGCGTGACCTGGAAAACAAGGATGTTTGGATGTGCGCTGAGCTCTGCGGTGGATCGTGAGATGCGCCCGTGAGAGGACGATGGAGGACACAAAGTACTGGCTGTAGGAGGCTAATCTCTGGGCCTTTAGTTCCCTTCGTATTACGAACAAATAGCGAAGGATAAACGGCACTGGCAACACGAATCCGGTGAACAGAAGAAGAGAGTTGCCAGACGGCAATGCTAAATGAAATGTCACACTGTGCTGGGTACTTCGAGAAGGACCGAGTAAAGCCGAGCCTTGGCCCACTTACCTAGCACGCGCGTGATTTTGCACGCCGTGGCTGGCCCTACGCTACAGGATACTCTGTGCGGGTTTTCACGTCTTGCGCTGTGCCGCATCCCAGCGTCAGCCAACGCTTCCCACCTGTCACTGAAGTGAGACATATGCACTTCTGTTGTGTTTTAGCGAACAGTGTCGTGCTGCGAAAAAGCTGCCCTCTTCGCGCATGTACCGCATTTAACGCGTCTTGCTCAAATTTACTGTGAGATGACCAAAATCACGGTTACCTCTTAATATCGTGTCGGACCTCCTTTCCCCCCGCGTAGTGTAGCATCTCGACGTGGCATGGACTCAAAAAGTCATCAGAAGTCCCCTGTAGAAGTAGTGAGCCACGCTGGTGCAGGATTTTGTGCATTAACTGACCTCTCGATTATGTCGCACAAATGTTCGATGGGATTCTTTTCGGACCATCTGGGTGGCCAAATTATTCGATCGAATTACCCAGAATGTTCTTCAAATGAAACACGAACAGTTGTGACACGGTTACATGGCGCATCTGGCATCCGTGTAAATTACATCGTTGTTTGGGAACATGACGCCATGAACGACTGCAATTAGTCTCCTAGTAGCCGACATCCAGAGGGCGCAGACTACTCCGTGTGAACATAGTCATCATCAGGCGCGGCTCGTGGTTTCTATACTGGGGAAGGCTGCGGTATTTATCGATCGGAGCCAACATAGACCTAGTGTTACGCTACAGATTAGTCTGACATAAACAACTAAGAATTCAGGGGGAGGGGGGTGGGCATATCACTCTCTACTCTTAATTTTACGTACTGTATCTTCTACAATTAGGTATTAAATATCATTAGAAGCTAACTTCGAATTAAAATCTTTGGTTAGTGTTTTTAAACGTCATCATTACATTTTCTGACATTTTGCAGCAAATCATATGAAAAGACGCGTTTCGGAGAGATCTTTAATGCGATGAATGTTAACTTTGCGGCTGCTTAATATTTTAAGTGTTTTCAGTTCTAAACTTAAGGCGTTTATTGTGGTTTACCTCCAAAGCTCCAAGTTTACGAGTTCGCATGACGATACTGTGATGTTTTGGCGACGTTACAGGTCTTGTGCAAGTAAAACTCACTAAAATCTTGCAAAATACACTCCGAAAAAGAAACTTACTAATATCACACGATATCAACAAAAGCAGTCAGCATCAGCAAGCAAGGAAAGTAAAGTAATGGGACAAATTTCGCGCGCTTTGTCTCTAATCACTTATGAAACTCTCGCTAGATGGCAGTACTGTTATATTACTGTAGTCTGGTGCACTCTGGCGGGATATTTGCAAACTTATTCTAAATGTGGATAAAATAGCCAATGGCAGAAACAAAACAACTATGTAAAACATTATCAAAACAATAATACGAAACGTCGATTAATGACGCATCGAAGCGTAGTGCACAGACAGAGATTGGATAGCAAAGTTTCGGCCACTCTACATTCCTTTATTACATAGATAGTGGAACGTGAAAAACGTGTGGTGGTTGGTATGACACCCTTAGGCTGCAAGCTCTGAGCCTTCGGGTCGCCCATAAAGAGCAGTACTATGTAGAAGCCACGCCCCCAAACCGCTACTACATGCAGCTTACGGATGTGCTGCGAATACACAGAAAGATAGATCCTTTATCATTTAGCTACAAAATAGCAGGTCAGCAACTGGAAGCAGTTAATACCATAAATTATCTGGGAGTACGCATTAGGAGTGATTTAAAATGGAATGATCATATAATGTTTATTGTCGGTAAAGCAGATGCCAGACTGAGATTCGTTGGAAGAATCCTAAGGAAATGCAATCCGAAAACAAAGGAAGTAGGTTACAGTACGCTTGTTCGCCCACTGCTTGAATACTGCTCAGCAGTGTGGGATCCGTACCAGATAGGGTTGATACAAGACATAGAGAAGATCCAACGGAGAGCAGCGCGCTTCGTTACAGGATCATTTAGTAATCGCGAAAGCGTTACGGAGATGATAGAAAAACTCCAGTGGAAGACTCTGCAGGAGAGACGCTCAGTAGCTCGGTACGGGCTTTTGTCAAAGTTTCGAGAACATACCTTCACCGAAGAGTCAAGCAGTATATTGCTCCCTCCTACGTATATCTCGCGAAGAGACCATGAGGATAAAATCAGAGAGATTAGAGCCCACACAGAGGCATACCGACAATCCTTCTTTCCACGAACAATACGAGACTGGAATAGAAGGGAGAACCGATAGAGGTACTGAAGGTACCCTCCGCCACACACCGTCAGGTGGCTTGCGGAGTATGGATGTAGATGTAGATGTAGATGTAGACGTTCCAAGGCGCAGCCTAAACACTACTAACCGTTCGGAAAACATCTATCGATACAAACAGTTCCAAAAACGTTGACCGTCGTTATTTTAATCGGAGTGGGAATTATGCGAAATTCGTCCTGATAATTTAAATTATGTAATACGTTCTTGCAAAATTTACTTTAACATATATTTTGGGGCGGCTCCGCCTCAGAGCCTTTAATTACGAGCCGCGCCTGGTCATCATTATGGAGCCAGTATCAGCTTGCACAATGCCTTATTGACAACTTGGGTCGACTGTTTCGTAGGGTAGAAACCTACCACCAGCTTTTACAAGCCGAAATCGGAACTCATCTGAGCAGATCACGGTTTTCGACTCTTCTAGATTCCAACCCCTGTGGTCTAGGGATAGCGTCTTTGATATGTAATCGAAACATCCTCGGGCCTGGGTTCGAATCCCGCAACTGCTTAAATTTTGGTTAATAATCAGCATTAACGGCCGAAGACATCCGGCACAAGAAGTCTCTTGTCCTAGGGGTGGGAAACTAAAGGCGGAAGAATCAGCAATGGTCAATGCATGAGGATGCAGAAGGCAATCGAAACCACTGCATTAAAGATACATAACGTGTATCCACAGGACATGTGGACTGTAATTGAAAAAGTGTCATGATGATCTCTCCATAGGCAAAAGATTCCGGAGTAGTCCTCCTTTCGGATCTCCGGGAGAGGACTGCCAAAGGGGAGATAACCATGAGAAAAAGACTGAATAACGTTCTACGAATCGGGGCGTGGAATGTCAGAGGCTTGAAACTTGAAAAGGGAAATGCAAAGGCTCAATCTAGATATAGTACGGATCAGTGAAGTGAAATGGAAAGAAGACAAGGATTTCTGGTAAGAAGAGTATAGGGTAATATCAACAGCAGCAGAAAATCGTATAACGAGTGTAGGATTCATTATGAATAGGAAGATAGGACAGAGACTGTGTTACTGTGAACAGTTCAGTGACAGGGTTGTCCTTACCAGAATCGACAGGAAACCAACACCGACAATGATAGTTCAGGTATATATCCAGACGTCTCAAGCTGAAGGTGAGGAGGTAGAGAAAGTGCATGAAGATATTGAAAAGGTAATACAGTACGTAAGGGGAGAAGAAAATCTAATAGTCATGGGAGACTGGAATGCAGTTGTAGGAGAAGGAGTAGAAGAAAAGGTTACAGGAGAATATGGGCTTGGGACAAGGAATGAGAGAGGAGAAAGACTAATTGAGTTCTGTAACAAGTTTCAGCGAGTAACTGCGAATACCTTGTTCAGGAATCTCAAGAAGAGGAGGTATACTTGGAAAAGGCCGGGTGATACGGGAAGATTTCAGTTAGACTACATCATGATCAGACAGACATTCCGAAATCAGACACTGGATTGTAAGGTTGAAACTTCCCCTTTGTATGTAGAGAATGACAGTGCTGGAAAAACTCTTACGTTATTTGAGTACTTCAGTTTTCCTCAGCAGTTTGAAAATCAGACAGTTCTCTCTTTACTTATTCTGATCATCACTAAACTGACCCACAATATTTTTAGCGCAACGCAATCTGACTTTTAATAATCCCTACAAAATGAAGAAATTAAACAACGGTTTCAAAGAGCATTGCACAAAGATAGCGATGGCATATCCACAATAAATAAGGAAGCGGGATGGGAGGAGATCAAAAACGAAATAGTTGAAATAGCAAAAGAAAATTGTCTCGTGAAAAGAGTAAGAAGACATCCATGGTGGGACAATGAATGTGATGAGAACCTGGAGAAGAGACAGAAATTGTGGCAGAGATGGAACTCCACAAAAGATCCTCAAGATCTTGACAATTTTAAAATCCAGAGAAGAGAAACAGCTAAGCTTTTCCGTAATAAAAAAAGAAGACAATTTCAGGATAACCTAGAACAGATTGAGGAAGACTTTAAAAGAAATAATTCTAGAGATTTCTACAAAACTTTTAGAAAACAGCTAACCAAATACCAATCCCCAAATTTATGTTTTAAAGATGAAGAGAACAAGCTAGGTTTGACAAACAAGACTAATTGTGAAATACTAGCAAAATATTTCGAGAATCTACTAAATTGTGAACCACCCAAAGATAAAATGAGTTTTGAAAACCACCGAAATACTAATACCGAGTCAAAACCTCCAGACGCTGAAGAAATAAAACACATAATACACAGTCTAAAAAACAATAAAGCCCCAGGTGAAGACTCCATAGTACCAGAAATCCTAAAAATAATGGATACCAACCTCCCACAAGTTTTGGAACATATGTTTAAGAAGATCTGGGACGAAGAAAGAATTCCTGAAGACTGGCAGTGTGCCCTGATACACCCACTACACAAAAAGGGGGATAAGATGAATGTTAATAATTATAGAGGGATCTCGCTACTACCAGTAGGATACAAAATTTTGTCAAGGAAATTACTTCAAATCGTGGAGCCAGTTCTGGACAAAAAATAGGTGAATATCAAGCAGGTTTTAGACAAGGTAGATCCTGTGTTGAACAAATATTTAACCTGAAAACACTAATTCGTTACAGAATCTCAAGAGGCCAGAGATTTGCAATAGTATTTGTAGATTTCAAAAAAGCATACGACTCGGTAGATAGAGAAACATTACTGAAAGTATTGGAAGAATTTGGGGTCGATAAGAAAACAATTCAAATTATCAAACAGACGCTAACAAACAGTAAGGCCAAAGTTAAATTTATGGGTGAAATTTCAAGGAAGTTCGAAATTAAAACAGGTGTTAGACAAGGTGATGGTTTATCCCCAATCCTCTTCAACTGCGTACTGGAAAAGATATTGAGAATATGGAAAGAAGAACTCAAAGGCACCAAGAATGACATCAGAATTGGAACAAAAAAAGAAAAAATAGAAGTGGACTGTTTAGCTTTTGCAGACGATCTGGCAATAATTACAGAAAACGAAGAAATAGCTCAGAACTACTTGGAGAAACTACAAGAAGTTTCGGCCAGAGCTGGACTGCAGATTTCATTTGAAAAAACCGTGTATATGTCTAATCATAGAAATAACAAGAAAAATCTTATTACTAAATACGGCAATATTAAGAGAGTAGAAAAATTTAAGTATTTAGGTGAAATAATTCAAGTGAATGGTTTAGACAAGAGTGCAAACCAGGCGAGAGCAAGGAAAATGGAATTTGCTTTTCAAAAAACCAAAGACATATATAACAAAAAAAACATTTCGATTCAAGCTAGATTAAGACATTATAAAACTGTCATTAGACCAGAATGCCTGTATGCATCGGAGTGCCTAACTCTTAACAAAAAGGGGGAAATAGAAAACATGGAAAAGAAAGAAAGGAAAATTTTGAGAAAAATATTAGGACCGAGAAAGATTGGGGAAGAGTACAAGCTAAAGAGTAATAAGGAAATATACAAAACTATTGAGAAAGTGAGTGAGGCGATGCGTAAACGCAGACTAACGTTTTATGGTCACCTGTCGAGGATGGATGGAAACAGACTAACAAGAAAAGTGTTTGAACATAGTAACAGGAACGAAAAAACCAACAATAAATGGATACAGATGGTGAAAAAGGATTTGGCCTATTTTAATGTCACCCGTGAGTCAATCAGGGACAGGGAAAAGTTTAGACAAATAGTGAACGAAATTAAGTGTTTTCCAGAAGAAACGAAACTAAAGAATAATAACAGGAAATGGTCGGAAGAGCGGAGGAGGAACCACTCGAAAATGATGAGGAAATATTGGGAAGAGAGAAAAAAAGATCAAAAAGCCGGGCAAGTGAATTGTTGAACGTGGTCCAAAGATGGCCGAAATCGAAAGAAGAAGAAGAATGGCCCTGACTAACAATAACCTATACCTTTCATGAATCACTTACCTCACAGAACTCTTCTTTACTCGAACTACTGCAATACAGCGAGCGCCAATACTGCCAGCTAAATAATAGATTCTAACTGTTGTGTCTAGACAAGACAGTCTAGACACAGGGCGAGGAAACCGAAAGGGCACGCGTCAACTCACGCAGGTGGGCGGTAGGTCTGAAACAGGATACGTAATGAATGCTATAAAGAAAAGTAGGTAACTGATGGAATACTTAACTTTAATCCATCATTTGTATACAGCATTCTTGATGATACAAGTGAGACTCTCTCTAGAAATGGTTAATGGCGCCTTGCTAGGTCGTAGCCATGGACTTAGTTAGAATAGCCTTCAGCTGTCTCTCGGCAAATTAGAGAAAGGCTTCGTCAGTGTAGTCGCTAGCAAAGTCGTCCGTACAACGGGGGGGAGTGCTAGTACGTCTCTCTAGACCTGCCGTGTGGTGGCGCTCGGTCTGCGATCACTGACAGTGGCGACACGCGGGTCCGACATGTACTAATGGACCGTGGCCGATTTAAAGCTACCACCTAGCAAGTGTGGTGTCTGGCGGTGACACCACACTAACTACTGAAGGCACTAACTACTGATAGGCATAGTTATCAAATGAAAGATTTTGATAGAGAACAAATAATGTGTTTATCTTAACAGTATTCAAAAGTCATTATACACACACACACACACACACACACACACACATATATATATATATATATATATATATATATATATATATATATATGGAAGTACTAAAGAATGACGAGATATGGTTGAAATTCTCCAAGGCTATAGATACAGCAATACAGCAATAAGAAATAGCTCGGTAGGCAGTACAGTTGAACAGGGATGGACATCTCTAAAAAGTGCCATCACAGAAGTTGGAAAGAAAAACATAGGTACAAAAAAGAAGGCAACTGTGATGAAACCATGGGTACCCGAAGAAATACTTCAACTGATCTATGAAAGGGGAAGTACAAAAATGTTCCGGGAAACTCAGGAACACAGAAATACAAGTTCCTGAGGAATTAAAGAAGTAAGAAGTGCATGGAAGCTAAGACGACACGGCTGCAAGAAAAATGTGAAGAGATCGAAAAAGAAATGATTGTAGGAAGGACAGACTCAGCATATAGGAAAGTCTAAACAACCTTCGGTGACATTAAGAGCAAGGGTGGTAACATTAAGAGTGAACGGGAATTCCACCGCTAAATGCAGAGGACAGAGCGGATAGGTGGAAAGAATACACTGAAAGCCTGTATGAGCGGAAAGATTTGTATGATGTGATAGAAGAGGAAAAAGGAGTAGATTTAGAAGGGGATCCAGTATTAGAATCAGAATTTAAAAGAGCTTTGGGGGACTTAAGATCAAATAAGGGAGAAGGGATTGATAACATTCCCTCAGAATTTCTGAAATAATTGGGGGAAGTGGCAACAAAACGACAATTGACGTTGGTATGTAGAATGTATGAGTCTGGCGACTTACCATCTCACTTTCGGAAAAATGTGATCCACACAATACCGAAGACTGCAAGAGATGACAAGTGCGAGAATGATCGCACAATCAGCTTAACAGCTCATGCAACCAAGTTGCTGACAAGAATAATACACAGAAGAATGGAAAAGAAAATCGAAGCTGTGCTACATGACGATCAGTTTGGCTTTAGAAAAGGTAAAGGCACGAGAGAGGCAATTCTGACGATACAGTTGATAATGGAATCAAGACTAAAGAAAGATCACGACATTTTCATAGTATTTGTCGACCTGGAAAAGGCCTTTGACTATGTGAAATGGTGGAAGATGTTTGTACCTATGTTTTTCTTTCCAACTTCTGTGATGGCACTTTTTAGAGATGTCCATCCCTGTTCAACTGTACTGCCTACCGAGCTATTTCTTATTGCTGTATTGCTGTATCTATAGCCTTGGAGAATTTCAACCATATCTCGTCATTCTTTAGTACTTCCATATATATATATATATATATATATATATATATATATATATATATATATATATATATGTGTGTGTGTGTGTGTGTGTGTGTGTGTATAATGACTTTTGAATACTGTTAAGATAAACACATTATTTGTTCTCTATCAAAATCTTTCATTTGATAACTATGCCTATCAGTAGTTAGTGCCTTCAGTAGTTAGTGTGGTGTCACCGCCAGACACCACACTTGCTAGGTGGTAGCTTTAAATCGGCCACGGTCCATTAGTACATGTCGGACCCGCGTGTCGCCACTGTCAGTGATCGCAGACCGAGCGCCACCACACGGCAGGTCTAGAGAGACGTACTAGCACTCCCCCCCCGTTGTACGGACGACTTTGCTAGCGACTACACTGACGAAGCCTTTCTCTAATTTGCCGAGAGACAGCTGAAGGCTATTCTAACTAAGTCCATGGCTACGACCTAGCAAGGCGCCATTAACCATTTCTAGAGAGAGTCTCACTTGTATCATCAAGAATGCTGTATACAAATGATGGATTAAAGTTAAGTATTCCATCAGTTACCTACTTTTCTTTATAGCATTCATTACGTATCCTGTTTCAGACCTACCGCCCACCTGCGTGAGTTGACGCGTGCCCTTTCGGTTTCCTCGCCCTGTGTCTAGACTGTCTTGTCTAGACACAACAGTTAGAATCTATTATTTAGCTGGCAGTATTGGCGCTCGCTGTATTGCAGTAGTTCGAGTAAAGAAGAGTTCTGTGAGGTAAGTGATTCATGAAAGGTATAGGTTATTGTTAGTCAGGGCCATTCTTCTTCTTCTTTCGATTTCGGCCATCTTTGGACCACGTTCAACAATTCACTTGCCCGGCTTTTTGATCTTTTTTTCTCTCTTCCCAATATTTCCTCATCATTTTCGAGTGGTTCCTCCTCCGCTCTTCCGACCATTTCCTGTTATTATTCTTTAGTTTCGTTTCTTCTGGAAAACACTTAATTTCGTTCACTATTTGTCTAAACTTTTCCCTGTCCCTGATTGACTCACGGGTGACATTAAAATAGGCCAAATCCTTTTTCACCATCTGTATCCATTTATTGTTGGTTTTTTCGTTCCTGTTACTATGTTCAAACACTTTTCTTGTTAGTCTGTTTCCATCCATCCTCGACAGGTGACCATAAAACGTTAGTCTGCGTTTACGCATCGCCTCACTCACTTTCTCAATAGTTTTGTATATTTCCTTATTACTCTTTAGCTTGTACTCTTCCCCAATCTTTCTCGGTCCTAATATTTTTCTCAAAATTTTCCTTTCTTTCTTTTCCATGTTTTCTATTTCCCCCTTTTTGTTAAGAGTTAGGCACTCCGATGCATACAGGCATTCTGGTCTAATGACAGTTTTATAATGTCTTAATCTAGCTTGAATCGAAATGTTTTTTTGTTATATATGTCTTTGGTTTTTTGAAAAGCAAATTCCATTTTCCTTGCTCTCGCCTGGTTTGCACTCTTGTCTAAACCATTCACTTGAATTATTTCACCTAAATACTTAAATTTTTCTACTCTCTTAATATTGCCGTATTTAGTAATAAGATTTTTCTTGTTATTTCTATGATTAGACATATACACGGTTTTTTCAAATGAAATCTGCAGTCCAGCTCTGGCCGAAACTTCTTGTAGTTTCTCCAAGTAGTTCTGAGCTATTTCTTCGTTTTCTGTAATTATTGCCAGATCGTCTGCAAAAGCTAAACAGTCCACTTCTATTTTTTCTTTTTTTGTTCCAATTCTGATGTCATTCTTGGTGCCTTTGAGTTCTTCTTTCCATATTCTCAATATCTTTTCCAGTACGCAGTTGAAGAGGATTGGGGATAAACCATCACCTTGTCTAACACCTGTTTTAATTTCGAACTTCCTTGAAATTTCACCCATAAATTTAACTTTGGCCTTACTGTTTGTTAGCGTCTGTTTGATAATTTGAATTGTTTTCTTATCGACCCCAAATTCTTCCAATACTTTCAGTAATGTTTCTCTATCTACCGAGTCGTATGCTTTTTTGAAATCTACAAATACTATTGCAAATCTCTGGCCTCTTGAGATTCTGTAACGAATTAGTGTTTTCAGGTTAAATATTTGTTCAACACAGGATCTACCTTGTCTAAAACCTGCTTGATATTCACCTATTTTTTGTCCAGAACTGGCTCCACGATTTGAAGTAATTTCCTTGACAAAATTTTGTATCCTACTGGTAGTAGCGAGATCCCTCTATAATTATTAACATTCATCTTATCCCCCTTTTTGTGTAGTGGGTGTATCAGGGCACACTGCCAGTCTTCAGGAATTCTTTCTTCGTCCCAGATCTTCTTAAACATATGTTCCAAAACTTGTGGGAGGTTGGTATCCATTATTTTTAGGATTTCTGGTACTATGGAGTCTTCACCTGGGGCTTTATTGTTTTTTAGACTGTGTATTATGTGTTTTATTTCTTCAGCGTCTGGAGGTTTTGACTCGGTATTAGTATTTCGGTGGTTTTCAAAACTCATTTTATCTTTGGGTGGTTCACAATTTAGTAGATTCTCGAAATATTTTGCTAGTATTTCACAATTAGTCTTGTTTGTCAAACCTAGCTTGTTCTCTTCATCTTTAAAACATAAATTTGGGGATTGGTATTTGGTTAGCTGTTTTCTAAAAGTTTTGTAGAAATCTCTAGAATTATTTCTTTTAAAGTCTTCCTCAATCTGTTCTAGGTTATCCTGAAATTGTCTTCTTTTTTTATTACGGAAAAGCTTAGCTGTTTCTCTTCTCTGGATTTTAAAATTGTCAAGATCTTGAGGATCTTTTGTGGAGTTCCATCTCTGCCACAATTTCTGTCTCTTCTCCAGGTTCTCATCACATTCATTGTCCCACCATGGATGTCTTCTTACTCTTTTCACGAGACAATTTTCTTTTGCTATTTCAACTATTTCGTTTTTGATCTCCTCCCATCCCGCTTCCTTATTTATTGTGGATATGCCATCGCTATCTTTGTGCAATGCTCTTTGAAACCGTTGTTTAATTTCTTCATTTTGTAGGGATTATTAAAAGTCAGATTGCGTTGCGCTAAAAATATTGTGGGTCAGTTTAGTGATGATCAGAATAAGTAAAGAGAGAACTGTCTGATTTTCAAACTGCTGAGGAAAACTGAAGTACTCAAATAACGTAAGAGTTTTTCCAGCACTGTCATTCTCTACATACAAAGGGGAAGTTTCAACCTTACAATCCAGTGTCTGATTTCGGAATGTCTGTCTGATCATGATGTAGTCTAACTGAAATCTTCCCGTATCACCCGGCCTTTTCCAAGTATACCTCCTCTTCTTGAGATTCCTGAACAAGGTATTCGCAGTTACTCGCTGAAACTTGTTACAGAACTCAATTAGTCTTTCTCCTCTCTCATTCCTTGTCCCAAGCCCATATTCTCCTGTAACCTTTTCTTCTACTCCTTCTCCTACAACTGCATTCCAGTCTCCCATGACTATTAGATTTTCTTCTCCCCTTACGTACTGTATTACCTTTTCAATATCTTCATGCACTTTCTCTACCTCCTCACCTTCAGCTTGAGACGTCTGGATATATACCTGAACTATCATTGTCGGTGTTGGTTTCCTGTCGATTCTGGTAAGGACAACCCTGTCACTGAACTGTTCACAGTAACACAGTCTCTGTCCTATCTTCCTATTCATAATGAATCCTACACTCGTTATACGATTTTCTGCTGCTGTTGATATTACCCTATACTCTTCTTACCAGAAATCCTTGTCTTCTTTCCATTTCACTTCACTGATCCGTACTATATCTAGATTGAGCCTTTGCATTTCCCTTTTCAAGTTTCAAGCCTCTGACATTCCACGCCCCGATTCGTAGAACGTTATTCAGTCTTTTTCTCATGGTTATCTCCCCTTTGGCAGTCCTCTCCCGGAGATCCGAAAGGAGGACTACTCCGGAATCTTTTGCCTATGGAGAGATCATCATGACACTTTTTCAATTACAGTCCACATGTCCTGTGGATACACGTTATGTATCTTTAATGCAGTGGTTTCGATTGCCTTCTGCATCCTCATGCATTGACCATTGCTGATTCTTCCGCCTTTAGTTTCCCACCCCTAGGACAAGAGACTTCTTGTGCCGGATGTCTTCGGCCGTTAATGCTGATTATTAACCAAAATTTAAGCAGTTGCGGGATTCGAACCCAGGCCCGAGGATGTTTCGATTACATATCAAAGACGCTATCCCTAGACCACAGGGGTTGGAATCTAGAAGAGTCGAAAACCGTGATCTGCTCAGATGAGTTCCGATTTCGGCTTGTAAAAGCTGGTGGTAGGTTTCTACCCTACGAAACAGTCGACCCAAGTTGTCAATAAGGCATTGTGCAAGCTGATACTGGCTCCATAATGATGACCAGGCGCGGCTCGTAATTAAAGGCTCTGAGGCGGAGCCGCCCCAAAATATATGTTAAAGTAAATTTTGCAAGAACGTATTACATAATTTAAATTATCAGGACGAATTTCGCATAATTCCCACTCCGATTAAAATAACGACGGTCAACGTTTTTGGAACTGTTTGTATCGATAGATGTTTTCCGAACGGTTAGTAGTGTTTAGGCTGCGCCTTGGAACGTCTACATCTACATCTACATCTACATCCATACTCCGCAAGCCACCTGACGGTGTGTGGCGGAGGGTACCTTCAGTACCTCTATCGGTTCTCCCTTCTATTCCAGTCTCGTATTGTTCGTGGAAAGAAGGATTGTCGGTATGCCTCTGTGTGGGCTCTAATCTCTCTGATTTTATCCTCATGGTCTCTTCGCGAGATATACGTAGGAGGGAGCAATATACTGCTTGACTCTTCGGTGAAGGTATGTTCTCGAAACTTTGACAAAAGCCCGTACCGAGCTACTGAGCGTCTCTCCTGCAGAGTCTTCCACTGGAGTTTTTCTATCATCTCCGTAACGCTTTCGCGATTACTAAATGATCCTGTAACGAAGCGCGCTGCTCTCCGTTGGATCTTCTCTATGTCTTGTATCAACCCTATCTGGTACGGATCCCACACTGCTGAGCAGTATTCAAGCAGTGGGCGAACAAGCGTACTGTAACCTACTTCCTTTGTTTTCGGATTGCATTTCCTTAGGATTCTTCCAACGAATCTCAGTCTGGCATCTGCTTTACCGACAATAAACATTATATGATCATTCCATTTTAAATCACTCCTAATGCGTACTCCCAGATAATTTATGGTATTAACTGCTTCCAGTTGCTGACCTGCTATTTTGTAGCTAAATGATAAAGGATCTATCTTTCTGTGTATTCGCAGCACATCCGTAAGCTGCATGTAGTAGCGGTTTGGGGGCGTGGCTTCTACATAGTACTGCTCTTTATGGGCGACCCGAAGGCTCAGAGCTTGCAGCCTAAGGGTGTCATACCAACCACCACACGTTTTTCACGTTCCACTATCTATGTAATAAAGGAATGTAGAGTGGCCGAAACTTTGCTATCCAATCTCTGTCTGTGCACTACGCTTCGATGCGTCATTAATCGACGTTTCGTATTATTGTTTTGATAATGTTTTACATAGTTGTTTTGTTTCTGCCATTGGCTATTTTATCCACATTTAGAATAAGTTTGCAAATATCCCGCCAGAGTGCACCAGACTACAGTAATATAACAGTACTGCCATCTAGCGAGAGTTTCATAAGTGATTAGAGACAAAGCGCGCGAAATTTGTCCCATTACTTTACTTTCCTTGCTTGCTGATGCTGACTGCTTTTGTTGATATCGTGTGATATTAGTAAGTTTCTTTTTCGGAGTGTATTTTGCAAGATTTTAGTGAGTTTTACTTGCACAAGACCTGTAACGTCGCCAAAACATCACAGTATCGTCATGCGAACTCGTAAACTTGGAGCTTTGGAGGTAAACCACAATAAACGCCTTAAGTTTAGAACTGAAAACACTTAAAATATTAAGCAGCCGCAAAGTTAACATTCATCGCATTAAAGATCTCTCCGAAACGCGTCTTTTCATATGATTTGCTGCAAAATGTCAGAAAATGTAATGATGACGTTTAAAAACACTAACCAAAGATTTTAATTCGAAGTTAGCTTCTAATGATATTTAATACCTAATTGTAGAAGATACAGTACGTAAAATTAAGAGTAGAGAGTGATATGCCCACCCCCCTCCCCCTGAATTCTTAGTTGTTTATGTCAGACTAATCTGTAGCGTAACACTAGGTCTATGTTGGCTCCGATCGATAAATACCGCAGCCTTCCCCAGTATAGAAACCACGAGCCGCGCCTGATGATGACTATGTTCACACGGAGTAGTCTGCGCCCTCTGGATGTCGGCTACTAGGAGACTAATTGCAGTCGTTCATGGCGTCATGTTCCCAAACAACGATGTAATTTACACGGATGCCAGATGCGCCATGTAACCGTGTCACAACTGTTCGTGTTTCATTTGAAGAACATTCTGGGTAATTCGATCGAATAATTTGGCCACCCAGATGGTCCGAAAAGAATCCCATCGAACATTTGTGCGACATAATCGAGAGGTCAGTTAATGCACAAAATCCTGCACCAGCGTGGCTCACTACTTCTACAGGGGACTTCTGATGACTTTTTGAGTCCATGCCACGTCGAGATGCTACACTACGCGGGGGGAAAGGAGGTCCGACACGATATTAAGAGGTAACCGTGATTTTGGTCATCTCACAGTAAATTTGAGCAAGACGCGTTAAATGCGGTACATGCGCGAAGAGGGCAGCTTTTTCGCAGCACGACACTGTTCGCTAAAACACAACAGAAGTGCATATGTCTCACTTCAGTGACAGGTGGGAAGCGTTGGCTGACGCTGGGATGCGGCACAGCGCAAGACGTGAAAACCCGCACAGAGTATCCTGTAGCGTAGGGCCAGCCACGGCGTGCAAAATCACGCGCGTGCTAGGTAAGTGGGCCAAGGCTCGGCTTTACTCGGTCCTTCTCGAAGTACCCAGCACAGTGTGACATTTCATTTAGCATTGCCGTCTGGCAACTCTCTTCTTCTGTTCACCGGATTCGTGTTGCCAGTGCCGTTTATCCTTCGCTATTTGTTCGTAATACGAAGGGAACTAAAGGCCCAGAGATTAGCCTCCTACAGCCAGTACTTTGTGTCCTCCATCGTCCTCTCACGGGCGCATCTCACGATCCACCGCAGAGCTCAGCGCACATCCAAACATCCTTGTTTTCCAGGTCACGCTCTGAGAGGCGAGTTCTATGAGTGCGACACTCAGAGGAATACTTGTCTTGCCGCACGTCGCGTTGGGGCGGCATTTAAATTGCCGCGGAGTTGTAACGTGTGACACCACAATTAACATGTGTCAATGACTGGTTTTCTCTGCGACAAGTATCTTCAACAGTTTCTTTGTTAACCTTGACACAATTATATGTGAACACTATTAGCACAAAATGGCTCTGAGCACTATGGAACTTAACATCTATGGTCATCAGTCCCCTAGAACTTAGAACTACTTAAACCTAACTAACCTAAGGACATCACACACATCCATGCCCGAGGCAGGATTCGAACCTGCGACCGTAGCAGTCGCGTGGCTCCGGACTGAGCGCCTAGAACCGCTAGACCACCGCGGCCGCCACACTATTAGCACATCTCTGTTTACAAAGACGACTGATCGCAACATGAAACGATCAACCCCAAATGTCCAAAAATATATACAGTGACGGAAGATACGTGGTCAGTCATTACTTAGACAGGACCTCTATATTACATGTATGGTTGGTCGAGGTTTGCGTGATAGCCTCGTTCACTGATGTAGCAAAGATAGGAAGGCTCTCCAGTACAAAGTTTCATATGTGTATGTCTCTAAGCACTGAAGGATTTAACAGCTGAGGTCATCAGTCAAATGACTCTGAACACTATGGCACTTAGCACCTGAGGTCATCAGTCTCCTAGAACTTAGAACTACTTAAACCTAACTAACCTAAGAACGTCACACACATCCATGCCCGAGGCAGGATTCGATCCTGCGACCGTAGCGGTCGCGTGGTTCCAGACTGAAGCGCCTAGAACCACTCGGTCACACCGGCCGGCCGGTCATCAGTCCCCTATACCTAGAACTACTTAAACCTAACTAACCTAAGGACATCACACACATCCGTGCCCGAGGTAGGATTCGAACCTGCAACCGTAGCAGTCTCGTGGTTCCTGACTGAAGAACCTAGAACCGCTCGGCCACAGCGGCCGGCGTTTTATGTGTGTATCAGGTATTAGTGTTCATCAATTTCAATTTGGTGAGTCACGTTTTGTGGGCAGATTGTTTTAGCCAGTATTTGGGTACCGTGTTGTATGCGACACATTTGTAGAAGTTCAAAGCATAAAAATTTCTGTAATCCGTTTCTTTCATATCAAAAGAAAACTCCACCTGTTTGTTTATTTTTAAAGAATAATAGGCTGCCGATGCAAAGAAGTTGACACTGAATAGGATTCAGCAAGAAACTCTTTCTGATAACGACTCATTAAGAAGGACCCAAACACACGACGCGATGTGAGAAAGAACTGTTTGTGTCAACGACTCACTAAGGAAGATCAAAACTCCGACAGGTACGCCGCAAGGAGCTGTTTCTGATAACTGCTCACAAAGCAAGACTTGTGGTATCCATTTCTCTGGGCGTCATAGCAACAGAATTGCAAGTTTCCGTGAGATGTCGATAGCACTCGTGCGGTATTTGGCGGAACCAATGGGGAACGCCCGCCGTGCCGTATCTCTCGTGGCTCGGTACCACGGGCGCCCCCTGCCAGCGCGTTGTGGTGGTGGTGGTGGTTAGTGTTTAACGTCCCGTCGACAACGAGGTCATTAGAGACGGAGCGCAAGCTCGGTTTAGGGAAGGATGGGGAAGGAAATCGGCCGTGCCCTTTCAAAGGAACCATCCCAGCATTTGCCTGAAACGATTTAGGGAAATCACGGAAAACCTAAATCAGGATGGCTGGAGACGGGATTGAACCGTCGTCCTCCCGAATGCGAGTCCAGTGTGCTAACACTGCGCCACCTCGCTCGGTCAGCGCGTTGTAGGCCAGCCAGCGGCTGCCGCTCGCCCATTCGTGCTCGGAGTCACTTCTCTGTGCAGGCGCCGCCTGGTCGCCACTCTGACTCCATCGTTCATACAGGGTGTTTCAAAAATGACCGGTACATTTGAAACGGCAATAAAAACTAAACGAGCAGCGATAGAAATACACCGTTTGTTGCAATATGCTTGGGACAACAGTACATTTTCAGGCAGACAAACTTTCGAAATTACAGTAGTTACAATTTTCAACAACAGATGGCGCTGCGGTCTGGGAAACTCTATAGTACGATATTTCCACATATCCACCATGCGTAGCAATAATATGGCGTAGTCTCTGAATGAAATTACCCGAAACCTTTGACAACGTGTCTGGCGGAATGGCTTCACATGCAGATGAGATGTACTGCTTCAGCTGTTCAATTGTTTCTGGATTCTGGCGGTACATCTGGTCTTTCAAGTGTCCCCACAGAAAGAAGTCACAGGGGTTCATGTCTGGCGAATAGGGAGGCCAATCCACGCCGCCTCCTGTATGTTTCGGATAGCCCAAAGCAATCACACGATCATCGAAGTATTCATTCAGGAAATTAAAGACGTCGGCCGTGCGATGTGGCCGGGCACCATCTTGCATAAACCACGAGGTGTTCGCAGTGTCGTCTGAGGCAGTTTGTACCGCCACAAATTCACGAAGAATGTCCAGATAGCGTGATGCAGTAATCGTTTCGGATCTGAAAAATGGGCCAATGATTCCTTTGGAAGAAATGGCGGCCCAGACCAGTACTTTTTGAGGATGCAGGGACGATGGGACTGCAACATTGGGCTTTTCGGTTCCCCATATGCGCCAGTTCTGTTTATTGACGAAGCCATCCAGGTAAAAGTAAGCTTCGTCAGTAAACCAAATGCTGCCCACATGCATATCGCCGTCATCAATCCTGTGCACTATATCGTTAGCGAATGTCTCTCGTGCAGCAATGGTAGCGGCGCTGAGGGGTTGCCGCGTTTGAATTTCGTATGGATAGAGGAGTAAACTCTGGCGCATGAGACGATACGTGGACGTTGGCGTCATTTGGACCGCAGCTGCAACACGGCGAACGGAAACCCGAGGCCGCTGTTGGATCACCTGCTGCACTAGCTGCGCGTTGCCCTCTGTGGTTGCCGTACGCGGTCGCCCTACCTTTCCAGCACGTTCATGCGTCACGGAAACCTTCGTCTTGTTGCAACAACACTGTGTTCTAGGCGGTGGAATTCCAACACCAGAAAAATCCTCTGTTCTAAGGAATAAACCATGTTGTCCACAGCACACTTGCACGTTGTGAACAGCACCCGCTTACAGCAGAAAGACGACGTACAGAATGGCGCACCCACAGACTGCGTTGTCTTCTATATCTTTCACATCACTTGCAGCGCCATCTGTTGTTGAAAATTGTAACTACTGTAATTTCGAAAGTTTGTCCGCCTGAAAATGTACTGTTGTCCCAAGCATATTGCAACAAACGGTGTATTTCTATCGCTGCTCGTTTAGTTTTTATTGCCGTTTCAAATATACCGGTCATTTTTGAAACACCCTGTATCTTACTGCAGCAAGCCTAGCCTCATCCTAGTCGACGCTGCGGTAACTGAACTCTGTTTCTTGGTGCCTTACGTGTGATCAGTCTTCGTTCGCTTGGAGAAATACGAGTTAGCTAAATCTCCTGTTTCCTGTGTTAACTTGGTCGCTAATCTACCAGAAGTTGAAAACACCGCTACAGTTGTAACGTTCTTTTTATTTAACACGCGACCGGCTTCGGGCTCTTATACGCCCATCTTCAGGTATCGTGCGGAAAATAGCAGGAGACGGGGTATAATTTTTACACGCAGCAATACACATAAAAAACAAAAATCCATGAAGAGTTTAAAAATATTTAAAAACCGCCGGTCGGGCTAGGTGCTGCGTGAAACCTAAGTCAATGCCAAAGTGACACCAGACGGTCCTACAGACAACTGCCTGGTAAAGAAATATGCAAAGACTACCAAGACACTTACACTTGGTGCTGTGACCTCGAGCGCCGCAGTGGACGAGTGTAAGTGTCGCTTTGCGCATCGAGCGAGCAGGTCGTAGTTAACTTCCGCCTGTGCCGCTGCGCCGCTTGTGTCGAAGCTACTCAGTCTTGTTGGTGTATCGGCCGGAGTCACATCGTAGTTGCGCAGCGGAGTTTGTAGTCGTTTTTCTCTTGGGGGGAGGGGTGTCTATCGAGTCTCCTAAGTCTGTTCCTCCTCGAGCTACTGTTCGTTTCAATTTTGACAAGGGTACGCGTCGTGTTCAGCCTGGTCTTTAGAAATTCAACATTGGTTGTCTGATGTTATCCGTGTTACACCTGATCAGGTAGGTTTGTATAAGTTCTTTGTGAAGTTTTATGATCCCGTTCAAGGAGAACGGCTTCTCTCTCGGGTTGGTTGGTTGGTTGGTTTTGGGGAAGGAGACCAGTCAGCGAGGTCATCGGTCTTATCGGATTAAGGAAGGACGGGAAGGAAGTCGGCCGTGCCCTTTCAAAGGAACCATCTCGGCATTTGCCTGGAGCGATTTAGGGAAATCACGGAAAACCTAAACCAGGATGGCCGGACGCGGGATTGAACCGTCGTCCTCCCGAATGCGAGTCCAGTGTCTAACCACTGTGCCACCTCGCTCGGTCGGGTTGGTTCTAAAGTGTTGTTTACCCATCGCGATGGTTCCGTTAGTCAAGTCCTCCTTGAAAATGCGGCACTCGAGTACACTCCGGTTGGAGTTTATAACCTTCCTCCTGAAGTGGACGATTCATTTCTTAAAACAGCGTTGCTTCCCTTAGGAGCAATATGACATATCCGATGGGAACGCTGGTTAGCACAACATCACTTCCAGTGTTATAATGGTATCCGGACTGTGGACATGTGCGTTAAAAAGAATATTCCTTCCCACGTAACTATTTGTGGTTACCGGATCCATGTTACGTATGCAGGGCAGGAAGGAACCTGTTTTCTCTGTAACGAAAGCTGTCACCTCAGATCCGATTGACCGCGCCGTACTACTGTTCTGACGTCTTCTTATCAAAAACATCTTCCTTTAACACTAGCAGACATAGTGTCTTCGCAGTCTACTGACAGTCAATCTCCGGCTTTAAGCGATGTTGGGGCAACAGTACCCCCTACTCCTCGCGAATTTCCACCGTTACCGGCGCATCCCGGAGCGGCCTGTGGCCATGAGGGGGTGATCCTGAGCGCAATCAAACGCCGGCGGACTGAGGACGGTACAGATTTCAAAAGTGCCCCTCTCCAGTCTCGTTCTTCTGATACGGCGTTGACAGAGGGTGCACCTTCTGGCGGTAATGAGTTGTCTATTGATGTTAATCGTGCGTCCGCTATTACCACAGCTACTTCTGTTGATGTTGAAATGTGTGTTGTATCCGCACCCCACTTCACCTGTAGACGCGACAGTTCCCATGAGTTCAGATGTTCCCGCAGAGACGTTGCCTGCTGGCTAGTCTTTACAGTGCTCCAGTGAAATACCACCCCTCCTCCATGCTGAGACGATGGGCCAACTGTATTCTACGGGCTCTCATCCTGATGATCAGGTGATGCAATCCGACACTCTTCTGTACCTAAAAAATGGCTCTGAGCACTATGCGACTTAACTTCTGAGGTCATCAGTCGCCTAGAACTTAGAACTAAGTAAACCTAACTAACCTAAGGACGTCAAACACATCCATGCGCGAGGCAGGATTCGAACCTACGACCGTAGCGGTCGCTCGGCTCCAGACTGTAGCGCCCAGAACCGCACGGCCCCTTCTGTACCTAATGTTGCTGTAAGTCGTTCTGATTTGTTCTCCCCGATTTCCGATGAGTGCAGTGGCGATGGCTCCTCTATCAGATCAGAGCTGACGTGCCCCCAACCCTTCCACATCAAGAGTGTGTGTTTTCACGGAACGGTGCGAAACAGCGTTTTCAAGCCACACGTGCAGCGGCGCGTCGTAAAAGGGAGTCCATTATCCATGTCGCTCTACGTTCTGTTTCTGGAGCCATTATTGCGAACTATAGTTGCTCGTTTGAGTGGCTGGTCGCTGCTGGGAGAAAGGTTTACCGTTCGTGCATATGCTGATGACGTTATGGTTCTTCTCCATACCCATGATGACGTACCAATGCTGAAGGAAGTTTTGGATGCTTTTTGTTGTGTCTAGACAAGACAGTCTAGACACAGGGCGAGGAAGCCGAAAGGGCGCTTAATTCACGCAGGCTTGCTTAGGTCTGAAACAGGATACGTAATGGATGCTATAAAGAAAAGTACGTAGCTGCTGGAATACTTAACTTTAATCCATCATTTGTATACAGCATTCTTGATGATACAAGTGAGACTCTCTCTAGAAATGGTTAATGGCGCCTTGCTAGGTCGTAGCCATGGACTTAGCTGAAGGCTATTCTAACTATCTCTTGGCAAATGAGAGAAAGGCTTCGTCAGTATAGTCGCTATCAAAGTCGTCGTACAACTGGGGCGAGTGCTAGTCCGTCTCTCTAGACCTGCCGTGTGGTGGCGCTCGGTCTGCGATCACTGACAGTGGCGACACGCGGGTCCGACATGTACTAATGGACCGCGGCCGATTTAAAGCTACCACCTAGCAAGTGTGGTGTCTGGCGGTGACACCACACTTTTTGTCGTCTTACGGGAGGGCGGGCTAATGACCAGAAATGTCGCTTACTCAGTTTGCGAGGATTTGACGCTGTTGAAATTCCATGGGCCTTTTAGGTCACTCGATATCAATCGTTAGGTGTTACAATTGACAGACTTCCAGTTTATCGTAGCCACCCTTGGCGGAAAACTGTCACGGATAAGATTCAGGGAGCAATCATTGAACACGAGCGTCGCTCTTTCTCAATTCTTCATAAGGTCCGGGCCATGGGAACGTATGTGTTAAGTAAGGCTTGTTTTATTGCACAAATCATTCCACTTACTGCGATGATGCATCACAAGTTGCAAAGTTTAAGTGACGGGTTTATCTGGCGCAAGTCTATATTTCGCGTGCGTTATGGGGTAATGGCGCGCCCCCGTCTGCTGGGAGGTTTGGACCTCCCTGACATTCGAGTTAAGGCTTCTGCCTTATTCATCCGTCGCACAGTTTTAACAAGTCTAGCCCCCCCCCCCCCCCCCCCAGTCACTTACAGCTCGCCTTCATGACTGCATCCGATCGGCGAGTTTAACACCTACAGTCAATATTGGTAGGATTAGTTATGAACTAAGGCACGTTAAGGAATTTTTTTTCTTGAAGTCAGTTATTTAGGAGTAAATATCCTTTCCCAAGCGAATCTCTCACTAAAAATGCTGTTATGCCGCTGGCCTATTCCTCGTAGTATTCCCTCTGTGGAAGCCCTGTCGCCAGAAACGAATTGGAAGATTGTTTGGTCTAACGTTAGCCTCCCGGTTTTCCCGATAGAAGTGGCCTCCGCGTGGTACCAAGTTGTTCATGACATTGTACCTGCCAACGTGCGACTTTTTCGTATTGGCCTCAGTGTGACGGATCACTGCAATCGTTGCCATGAAACTGATGCATCATCGAGTGATCTCCTGCGGTCATGGCCACTGGAGATGGCTTCGTCGACAACTGGCTTTTCTTCTCAGGACGTCGAGGGCGGCTATCTCTCGGAAGATTCTCGTGCATCCCGATTCAAACTTCTTTCCACGATCGAAGAAAAATGCCATCATATGGTTTGTTGGACATTATGTCCACTACGTGATGGTCAGTGGATTCAAAAAATGGTTCAAATGGCTCTGAGCACTATGGGACTTAACATATGTGGTCATCAGTCCCCTAGAACTTAGAACTACTTAAACCTAACTAACCTAAGGACATCACACACATCCATGACCTAGGCAGGATTCCAACCTGCGACCGTAGCGGTCGCGATGGTGAGTGGATATGACGCAGATCCGAGTGCCTTTTCCCAATATATGGTCACAGCCCATTGGACGTGGCTCAGGATGCCATGTTATCGAGAGCTTTTCTCTAATATGCTGCCTCTTGTTTTTCATCGACCAGAAGTTGGATGAGTTGAAATCCCCCCTTTTTGTAGACAGTCTTGTTTGGATTTAAATGTTACACGATGTAGAAGTCACGGAGGAAATAAGGTGTGGGCACGTTAAAATTAACGCCATATTTCTTTATATAGGTTTTTCTGATTTAATCCTTTTGTTTTTGTCGAAATGACTTCTTTTGTTTTGTTTGAATTGATTGCCTTAAATATGTGCTTTGGAAGGCGAACAAGCCGGCCGCGGTGGTCTAGCGGTTCTGGCGCTGCAGTCCGGAACCGCGGGACTGCTACGGTCGCAGGTTCGAATCCTGCCTCGGGCATGGGTGTGTGTGATGTCCTTAGGTTAGTTAGGTTTAAGTAGTTCTAAGTTCTAGGGGACTTATGACCTAAGATGTTGAGTCCCATAGTGCTCAGGGCCATTTGAACCATTTTTGAAGGCGAACACAAAATAAAAATAGTCTAAAAAACAGTTCGGCATTAAGTGTTACGAATAGGTCCTGGGTCGACTCCGGGCTGTTCTTACATTTTTACTAACACAGTTATAATTAAAATTAAAAAAAAAACAGTAGAAGACGTGGTCTGCTATCAACGAGCGCAGAGCATGGAGTAGCGGACGGGGAAGGAGGAAGCAAGCTGGTAAACAAGAGTGCAACTCGTTCGCGGAGCCTGCAGAATAGCTTCACCAAAGGTCGCAGCTAGCTCAGGAACTACTTTGATACGCCAGGCACGCGACTGCAAATAGTTCCGGCAGATACATGCGCCAAACGATCGGCGTACTGCCGCAAAGGGCAGTTCGACGCACCGTTGGAAGTCTACAGAGCTGCCACCCCGGCAGCCTCGGCCATACACCTCTTCCAGCTGGCCGATCTCTTGCAGATAAACTTGGTATACTCGACGAACATCATGACATTGTAGAATTGTTTATTGTGATCGCTCCCCGTGAAGAGAGGGGTCTTTTCTATTATTATTTGTTATTTTATATTTGTGACGATCCGCAGTTGGAATCAAGTCTGTTGTTCTTTGGAGATTGTATTATTGTTTCGTTTTGGGGAGTACAAGAAATTGTTTTTCGGCTTGTATTTCCCACATTTCTATTCTGCTAGCGAGACTCAGTAAAGAAGACCCAAACTGTTTTTTATTTACTGCCAATAAGTCACCCAACGCACATCGTACGGCGTGGTGAGCACAATAAGAGCTGTTACTACGGTATCAGGGTTAAACTTGTAGTATCATTGCCACAGATACTACTACAATGCCGCGCCAACACCAGGTTGGCAGCCCGTAGTCTGCCGAGCAGAGCGCACTCTAGCGGGCTGTGCAGCTCGAAGGAACTGGAGTGTGCCTCGTTCACTTCTTAGCTAGATTGCAACCTATTCAGACGCACTTTCATAATCGGCCCTCAGCCATTTCTGTAATGTTTGCTTTGATTCTCTGAGGAGGGCCCACAGGCTTAGTCCCCGACAATATGTTGTATTAGTTCATGGTATTCCATGTTACGAGACTGTCAGTTCATAGCCGCAGCTGCAGTCCTACAAACTACTGAAGATAAGTAATTTCATTGTACTATGTGTTTCTTGAATAATAATCCTTCTCTCTAACAGTGTGCCGTACCGCATATTATTGCAGCCTGGACTCCTTCAGCTCCTATCAACTCGGCCTCCTACTTATTTGCATTTAGTAACGAGCTGAAAACACCCATGCGTTTTGTGCCTCTAAACAGTGGGACACAATAAAACTGGAGACATGTTACATTGTCCCCAGGCCATACCAGATGAACAGACGGCGAAAATCTGTCACCGGAATAAACAACGGTTTTTATGCAAGTAGGACACTAAGACAACTTTCATGATTGCTTTCACTATTGGCAAGACAACAAATTCACGAGCCTTCCTGTGATAGAGAGGTCTCGGTACACTCAGCGTCGAGACCCATTTCTAAGTCGAGGACAAACGATCAGGCTGCCACGAGTTGCCCCAAGCTGGGCAGGTGCTGTGTCACATAGAAAACAGCAAGTTGTGCATCGAATGATGGCAAAGACAGCAAATTCCGAAACAGGAATAACATTTCAAGAGGAACAGTTTGCGGTGCTATAAGTCGCAGGTATAGATGTGTTAAAAGTAATGGACCATACGCTTATTTGGGAGTATGAGTGAAGGACAGACAGGACAATATAGAAAGCTGGTTACTGTGTGATGTGAGCTGCCAGCATAGGTCCCTTTTATTTACTTACTTACAGCCAGATTAACATCCGACGCATGCCGATATTCAGCAGGATTTCACTGTAGAAAACAAAATATCTTCGAAAACGCATTTATCTCAAGTGTATAGCGTTCGAATTATTTAATATAACTGCTACTTTTTCGTATAATTTAACTTACTTCGCATACTGATTTCTTAGCACACACCATTGACAGTCTCACTATTATCTAATTGTCCCTGTCAATGGAATTTTTAAACAAAGGAATGTATTTCAGCACTAAAGTTGCTTTTTAGCAAGCAACAATTAACTTACTAATGACGTGTAGCAGTACAGTTTTACTAGTGGAAACTGTTGCGTATTACATACTTTTTACAGCCGACGATATTTTGCATTTGAGTGCATTTTATACATGTGTTTGGGCGTCCATTTCACGCCAAAGACAAGACGCAGTGGGAGGACTATTTTATCAAAAATAAGAAAGAAAACTACTGTTATAAAGACACATATCAACATAAGTCAAGCAATAAATTGTTGTCTTCAAGACACGTCCCGCGAAAGAGCCATGACAGTGAAATGCGAAAAATTTCGACATTCCCCTTCCCTCGCTTCGCTAGCGACTGGGACAGAGATATTTTATGCCCTCCTCCACACACAGATGTAGATGCAGATGCAGAGGTTGACATGAAAGAAATATTGACTCCGACTCCTGTTCAGTGTTACAAAATACTCCAGACGATGTTTGCGTGCGGTGCGCTGCGACGGGGTTGGTATTCTGAAGGTAAACACGCCCCTGGGGGGACGTAGTTGCGCCTGATTGTTTCGCCGTGCAGTGGTCCTGCGGCAACTGGCCCATCGGCTGGCTGCTCCCTGGGATTCGCTTTCAGTTTCCCCGGCGGCCCGCTCTTTCATTAAAGCTGGACGCCGATCCCAAAGAGATAGTCTGCAAGCCGTAACGGCGGCAGTGGTCCCCGCGTTCACACACAGAGTCCGGCGAATTACACCTGTCGCCAGGCCATTAAGCTGGCGCCAGCCTGGGACGCCGCGCAGTTACGGCGCCGCAGTTTGCATGCTAAAACTGGCGCCAGATAGCGCGCCAGCAGCAGGTGGATACGCGGTAATGGCGCCAGTAAGCGGGGCGCCCCTAAGCTGCTATCCGACCTTCCTCTCCGGCAGCGACCCCCTCCCTCCGTTGTACTTGTTGCCGTGAACGCTGGATGCAATACAAACACAAGCTAAACCCGCGATTCATGTCGCTCGAAAAAGTTGAAAATAAAGAGGTCGAGTGTTCGTTGCATAAAGCGAGGAACAATTTGAAAGGGTGAGAAAGGAGGCGCGCTTTCCAGTTTATGCCTCAGAGCCATGCTCCGCTACTAACTGGAATAACAACTGGAAAAAAATTTTATAAGCAAAAACTCGAATCGCTCAATGGGCTATGTGCATGTAGTTTACTATTGTAAACTTTCGAAACCTAATTAATGTTTTAATGCATAATATTCTGAAGTAAGATACCATTAAGGATGAATGTATTCCTTGCGTCGAAGTGTTTTATAAACATTATATGTGATGTACAATGCAGAACTTCCTTCAGTAACCACTTTTGCTATTGAATATACTAACAGCATCTTCACAGCGCATTTAGTCCCTTACGAAGATTTCGGTGGCAACGGGTATAACATATGCATAGTAATAGAAATGGAAATGAGCGTTTGGCGTCATTGGCCGGGAGGCCCCTCGCGGGGCAGGTCCGGCCGCCTTGGCGCAGGTCTTATTACATTCGGCGCCACATTGGGCGACCTGCACGCCGGATGGGGATGAAATGATGATGAACACAACACAACACCCAGTCCCTGAGCGGAGAAAATCTCCGACCCAGCCGGGAATCGAACCCGGGCCCGGAGGACGGCAATCCGTCACGCTGACCACTCAGCTACTGGGGCGGACATAGTAATAGAAAGAGAAATCCATTACACTGTCATACTGTAAACATTTCTGACCACTTAACCATTCGAGTAAAAAAATTAACTCATAACATAAACTAAGCTTCAAACACCAAATGAAATTAAGTGTGCTTGACAACTCCTTCCACTCTTTATCTGCAAAAATGTGTGTGTGTGTGTGTGTGTGTGTGTGTGTGTGTGTGTGTGTGGAGAACTTAAACACGTTGCTCTGGTTGGTGGTGATGTGGTCTTCAGTCTGAGACATGGTTTCTAAGACGTGATAGAGATGAACTTGAGAGATTTTCCACGTAGACAGCTGCTGAACACACCACACACATTTGAAAGTATTTGTCAGTTGGACTCCTCCTGCTACCAAGAAATTGAAGACTGCTAGACACTTTTGAGCAGAACAAGCAGACATTACGAATGAAAGACATGAGAAAGACATATTTCTCTCGGAGACAGAGTGGTGGATTGGGGTATGTATAGATGTCTAAAGGCAATCGTTTATTCGATCAGAGTATGAGGTTGGGATACAAAGGTAATCGATAATACTGATTTGATGTAGCCCCCACCCACCCCCGGCGAACCGTGTCACTGTCCAGGCCGGCAGATTTTTGGGAGTGGCAAATTCATCTTGCATAAATGAAGAAATGTGAGAATTAATTGGAAATACACATTATTCATAAAATCGAGGGTGTTACTGACTATTATCTACGGTACAGAATCAGTGTGCTCCGATTTGCGAAAGAAACGTTGACTCCCACCCAAAAAATTGCAAATATTTATTGCTGAACACATTGATATAGACAATAGCTCTATGAGTATATAAAATAAAATAATGCATATATAATCATATCATATTCAATTACTCTTGCTGAAACAGACGTTTTATTCGACACACGTAGAACACTACTGGTTGTTTTCTCGTTCCCATAACTGTATCATGAAACAGGTGACAGCCAGATCCGCCAATGTTCGCGAGTTGGACTTGAAGTTTTAAGTATTTGGCTACTATTTAGTGACTTAACAGTATTTGTACGAATCTTCTCAAGACTTCCACAAGTCTGTTTATGACATGGAGCAATTATAAACGCAATAAAACATTCACTGTGGAGTTCTTCATTTTCGACTGATCCATAACGAAGATGTTTCAAAATGTGGCCTCTTTATTTCTATTTAATTTGTACTAGGTTTATGCATAACAATGCTGGTATTAGAGGCACGTTGTCTGTTTACATTATTGCAAAACAAATTTAAAAAAAAAGAGCTACGAAACAGTTTGTACATGAAATGCAACAAAATGCAGTTCTTGTATTACACATAATCCATTCTAAATGATAAGTTTGTTTTACATTAGCATTAAAACTTCGAATGTTTCATAAAAAGCTAAAATTATGTTTGAAATGTTGAATAATCTGCAAATAAGTAAGTAAAATCAACAGAAAAATATGGATATTTTCTTTTTGATTAATACTGAGTCTAAGGGACGTTTCGACTTGAGTTTACGGAAAAAATATTTTTGAGAGTTGGCAGCCGTGCACAGCTGACAGGCCGCTCTCAGTTGGCAGTTTCATTATATAGCAACAATGGTGGAACTGTGGATTGTAGGGTAATGTAAGTTATTAGAAACATATTTAAGTTATTAGAAACATTTTTTCAGAATGAGGTTTTCACTGTGTAGTGGAGTATGCGCTGATATGCAACTTCCTGGCAAATTAAAACTGTGTGCCAGACCGAGACTTGAACTCGGGACCTTTGCCTTTCGCGGACAAGTGCTCTAACAGTGCTCTTGTACGCGAAAGGCAAAGGTCCCGAGTTCGAGTCTCGGTCCGGCACACAGTTTTAATCTGCCAGGAAGTTTCAGAAACATATTTTATATGTCAGACACAATTTACTTTCGTATATTAACATCGAACAATAATGAAGTAGGTAAAGACAGTTCTATCAACGGTCATATCATTCCTATTGGAGGCTGTTCAGTAAAGCCAATAACGACCGTATTAAAAGTTGGCAGTGCTGACGTATTATTAGTTTTGTGTGAAAACGCTAACTCACTGTGACGCGACGTGTTTTCATTAGGCTACAAGTCATTGCGAAGCCTTTCAGGCTGCTGTATAGGAAAAGACGAGCGGAAAAAGAAAAGGCAGACAAAAAATTAAAATTTTCGTTAGATAAAGATTTTGGTCGGAATGATCGAAGCACAAATGCAGATGTTGACGTAAATCAGGGTAAATCTTCGGTAGATGAAGGTGTACCTTCAACGTCGCAGGGAAAACATGAGATTGTATGCGAGCTCTCTGATGAATGTGAAACTGTACCAGTTGTTTCTAGCAAGTGCTCATATGTTACTCAAACTGTCGGTGATGTTGTTGACTCAGAACCCGCAAAATGGCTCGAAAAAATCGATGATTTTGTTAGGACAAAGTAAGTCAAAAGAAGGCCTCCAGAACAGATAATGGAATTTGAAAGCTGCCGTAAGGATAATTCTAATCGTCGCTTTACCTCTAAAAATTACAGTTGCAGTTTGTGTAATGGAGAAATTGTTCAGAGGAAATGGTTGGTTTATACAAAACGTGCAAATGCCGTTTTTTCCTTACGAACATTAAAGTATTATTGACTTCAGGTGATTAGAATAAGTGACGCCACATTTATGTGCCATTATCTAGCCTCTGTAGGTCCCAAGTGCACTTATAATCGCACCAAAATGAGTGGAGCTCGCTAGAAGATTAAAATCTTGCAATACTGTTGATGCAGGAGTCCTGCAGATATTAAATGCAGAGACCCGACATTGGAAAGGTGTAATCGAACGCCTTTCAGTTTTTGGCTAGACAGTGTCCTCCCTTAAGATGAACTTCAGACAAAATGTTCACTCACAACATTTCTTAAAATTCGTCGTATTATTTGGTTAGTTTGATTCAGTTCTCGGCGAACACACACACATAAAAAAATGTTTGCATCACCTCGATTCCGAGAGTTCTGGAACCTGTACAGATAATTGGAATAGATATCAACATAAACATCATTTCCGCTATTTTTATTGCTAATGAAAACCACAAATTGCATGTTGTACCACCATACAGCGAGACCTTCAGAGGTGCTGATCCAGACTGCCGTATACACCGGTACCTCTATTACCCAGTAGCACGTCCTCTTGCATTGACGCATACCTGTATTCGTAGTGGCATACTATCCACATCATCAAGGCACTGTTCGTCCAGATTGTCCCATTCCTCAACGGCGATTTTTCAGTCTATCCCAGGCATGTTCGTTAGGGTTCATATCTGGAGAACATGCTGGCCACTCTAGTCGAACGATGTCGTTATCCTGAAGGAAGTCATTCACAAGATGTGCACGATGGGGGCGCCAATTGTCGCCCATGAAAACTAATGCTCGCCACTATGCTGCCGATATGGTTGCACCATCAGTCGGAGTATGGCATTGACGTATCGTACAGCTGTTTGGCGCCTTCCATGACCACCAGCGGCGTATGTCAGCCCCACATAATGTCATCCAAAAACAGCAGGGAACCTCCACCTCGCTACACTCGCTGGGCAGTGTATTTAAGGCGTTCAGCCTGATCGGGCTGCCTCCAAACACGTCTCCGACGATTCTCTGGTTGAAGGCATATGGGACACTCATCGGTGAAGAGAATGTGATTCCAATCCTGAGCGGTCCATTCGGCATGTTGCTGGGCACATCTCTACCGCTCCGCATGGTGTTGTTGTTGCAAAGATGGACGTCGCCATGGACGTCGGGAGTGAAGTTGCGCATCATGCAGCCTATTGCCTACAGTTGGAGTCGTAACACTACGTCCTGTGGCTGTACGAAAAGATTTATTCGACATGGTGGCGTTGCTGTCAGGGTTCCTCCGAGCCATAATCCGTAGGTAGCGGTCATCCACTGCAGTAGTAGCCCTTGGGCGACCTGAGCGAGGCATGTCGTCGACAGTTCCTGTCCCTCTGTATCTCCACCATGCCCGAACATCGCTTTTGTTCACTCCAATCGCCTCGACACTTCCCTTGTTGACAGCCCTTCCTCGCACAAAGTAAGAATGAGGACGCGATCGACTCGCGGTATTGACCGTCTAGACATGGTTGAACGAGCCGTGTACCTCCTTCCTGATGGAATGACTGGAACTGATCGGCTGTAGGACCCCATCTAATAGGCGCTGCTCATGCATGGTTGTTTCATGTTTGGGCGGGTTTTGTGACTTCTCTGAACAGTCAAAGGGCCTGTGTCTGTGATACAATATCCACAGTCAACGTTCGTGTTCAGGAGTCCTGGGAACTGGTTTGATGCAAAACTTTTTTTGACGTGTGGTGAAAACAATTCTCGTCATTATCTGGGTTAAAACTTGCAAAATGAAATAATTCACATTCCCCATCAAAAAATTAAAAACAAAGTATTGTCTCTAATGAGATCTTTTAAATATTATAGTTTAATTTTGGACTGTACACCAGATATTTCTGGTTTTGTGCAAATGGCAAGGATAGTGCGTTTTGTGAATGTGACTTCTACTGATTTTGACACGTACGATATAAATATTAGTGAACATTTTCTTGGATTTGTACCTGTAAGAGTTATGTCTGGTTTAGGGCTCACACAGGTAGTCTTAAAACAGTTAGAAGAAATGAATATACTGCTGGAGGACATGAGGGGTCAGACCTACGATAACTATTCTAACATGAAAGGCAAGAACGTAGGTATGGCAAAGTGGATTTTAGATATAAATCCTAAGACTTCTTATGTGCCCTGCAGTAGTCATTCTTTAAATCCAGTTATTAATGACGCTGCAAAGGCATCAGAATACGCGGTTTCATTCTTTTTTTCGGTGAGAAAAATTAATTATTTCTTTTCTGCGTCTTCGCGACGCTAGTCAGTCCTGAATGATCATATACCTACCCTAACGTTGAAGCCATTAAGTACGATAAGATGGAAAGTAGGATCGATGCAGTCGTCGCTCTTCTCAACTATGACATAGGGGAGGTCTAGGATGTCCTAGTTGAAATAAGCGAAGACGAAAATACAGACAGAATGGTTGAAACACGTATATTGTGTGGCGGCGATGGTGAGGCATTGCACAATCTCTGACCAGAGACCATGTAGTCAGCTCAGTTGCGAGAGAGGAGTAGCGCGCGAGAGTTCAGTTGTTGCGAAGCAGTTGCATGTATTAGTCGGTGCTAGTAGCGCGTGAGAGACAGTCGGGTTGTGTGTGAGGAGTCGGCGGGCGCCGACATGGCTCTGGTCAAGATTCAGGACGAGGTATATTGTTAAATAAGGTAATGAAGCAGCTTTGCGTACATCTGATAATGTAATGTAAATTAACTGTAACTAATTTGTTCAATAATCGCCCCAATAATAATTTCGTTTTTAAAGCAACAATTTTTAACAAAGAATCCCCTTTTTGAAGTAATATTTCCCTTGCATTTCCTTAAAGAAAAGTTTCCGTTAAATTCAAAAAAAATATATATATATATATTTGTGATGCATTTCCTCCAAGCTATGGCGAAAAATAAGAGCAGATGCAGTATTATTGAGGTAAGAATTTGAATTTAATCAGGGCCTAAAGATCGACATTTCGGTCTAATTGTGTTTTCATTGTCATTGAGATTTCATTCATTTCTTATTAAATTGACTTTCATATTTTGTGGGCAGCTTATACATGGGTCAGATTGCTATTTCTAACATTTAATTATTGTCTTTCAAAATTTCTCTGGGGAGGTTACACTTGGCGACATCCGGTCCAGGATCGTATTTCGTTGAGAATCGTCTGAAAAGTAGTCAGATATCTGCTCTTATTTGCTTTAATATAATTAACATTTGGCGCAACGCTTTTACTAATTTGTGACTTTCCTCAGATCATCGGCAATTCTTTGCTCTGTTGTATTTGTGTTTGTTGCTTTTGCTTTGTGCTTATTTGTTTTGTGAATAATTTTGACTACTGTAAAAATGCCACGAAAGACTGTGAATAGTGTATCGCGAGGTATAATGAACGAAGCTACCGATTTAAACAACTTCACCAATAGTACTTGTGACACGCAGTGTAATGATGTCAATCCTGCGTTCACTGACAATCAGTGCGTTCCAACTACTAGTGATGATTATTATCTTACTCATGAAGAAACGAACTCGGTTATGTCCTCTGTTGATTTGACGACAACCGATGACACGGGGCGCACTATTTTAATGAGCGCTGCCCAGCTTAATACACCCGGTTTGGAAAATTCAAGTAACGTACAGAGAAATTTTTCTAATGAAAATGGACAGTGTACTGAAAATACGACTGATCTATTTAATTCCGAAATAGTGTCTGACAGCGTACATCTGACTGATAATCCTTTTTGTAAATTACAGAATGACCAAATGGTCACACAAAGCGCGACAATTGCAGGTACACCACTAAACAGCACAGAGAATAGAAATGCTAATTTTGGCTTGGAACAAATTATGGCAAAATTGCTACAACAACAATTTAGTGAAAATTTCAAACAACTTAATGAAAAGCTAGACAATAATAATGAAAAACAAGACAAACTTAGTGAACAGGTCAGACAACAGAGTGAAGATTTCAGACAACTTAGAGAATAGAACAAACAAGATAATGAAAATCTCAAACAACACTTAAATGAAAAATTAGATAACAATTCCAGACAGTTAAATGAAAAATTAGATAACAATTCCAGACAGCTTAGTGAACAGATTAGAGCCGTTGCCGCGCAGTGTCATGATACTAAGGAACAGTTACGCGAGGAAATTGAGGCTTGTTCAAGAAAAAGTAGCGAAGAAATTAGATCTGTTGCTCAAGAATTACGGAATATGCAAACAGCTACAACAGAAACACTTAGAGAGGAAATTAGCGCAGTCGGTAAACAATGCTCTGAAAAAGCAACACAATTACGCGACGAGTTTAAAGCTATGACAGCAGAACTTTCGCGCACAATGGATGAAAAGATTGACGCGAAATTCGACCAACAGAACACTCAGATTGACGAACGTTTTAATCACCACATAGAAAACAGTAATGCGCGTTTCCGTAAATTTATACAGGATCAAAATAAAGTAAAACGTCAAGTCATGGAAACAATCACTGCACAGAGACAAGAAGATAAACGTAACATGTTTGCGAAGGCAAAAACATATGTAGACAACAATATTGCTACAGTGTCCGACAAGATTAATACCATCGAACAGTTGAACGCGGAATTACGTGATGAAATTTCTGATCTTAAATCAAAAACAGATACACACACAGTAGATATTCAAACAGTGACAGACAGATTAGAACTAACACAGGATTGCGATGTCATCAAAGCTGATGTTAAAAACTGAACGAAACTACACGTAAGTTGCAAAAACAGATTAATGCGTCTGATTCTAAAACCGATGGTCAAGTAAAAATACTGACTGAAAAATGTGATGAACTGGCCAGTCGTATTGACGTTATTGAAACTACTAATGACAATAAATCAGACGATACTTCACCGGTTTCATTTAACCAAACACCTGAATTCCAAAATCTACAACAGACAATCAATGAAATCGATTCATCTAATAACACATTGCATAGAAAATTGTCGAGTTTACAGCAAGAGGTAGCAAAGATAAAAAATATTTCAGCTAATAACACAGCACAGCAGACGCCACTTAGCGAACATTTGTCAGATTCACGCAGTGCGTATAATTTGAGTAATCTACAGAGAGTACCGGACTTAGATTCCGGACAACCACAGTTCAACAGATTCTCTTACAATCCAGAACCCGCTCCATCATGCAGAGACGATAATTTTGATTACAAGCATTTTCTCTCAGTGAGAAAATTTGAAGTATTTAAGAACGATAGAACACAGATTCACCCCCTGGATTGGATACAACAATTTAGCTTTGCTTTTCCACCGACTTGGCCCGTAACACACAAACTTGAATTTATTTGCAGTTTTTTGGAAGGCGAGCCGGCAACTCGTATGAGACCGATCGCGAGACAATGTTATTCAGTAGAAGAATTTCAGAATGCTTTTTTGTCAGCGTACTGGTCGAAGACGACACAGCGCGGAATCAAAGATCAACTAATTAGTTTGCCAAATTATGAGAACTCCAATTTTCCCAGTGTGACGCAATTTTTTGGGCACATGGTGCAACAAAACCAGTATTTAAGTGAACCTTATAGTGAATTTGCACTCATACAATTATGTATCTCTAAATTACCACGATCATTAAGAGTGTCACTCCTAACGGGTCAGCAAAAAGAAAGTATTTCAGCATTCAGGGATCTGCTGCAGCTTTTAGAAGTGCAGCAATCAGATTATTCGTTCGTAAACAAAGAATTTTCGTATAATAATCAAGGTCAACAAACATACAGCAATTATGATCGGGCACGTATTTTCAATAGTAAAAGTAACAGACGCTTTAGGAATGACAACCACGAAAACTTTAATAACAGACAGAATTCCAATTATCAATATCGTCAAAATTTTCAGCAACAGGAGCCATATTTTGGTAACAATAGAAGTTTTGCACCGCAACAGCATGAACGTCAACCGGTTAGAATACCTAACCAACAATGTAATGCACAAGGTCAACCAGACTTTAATGTTTCGCCGCGTGCACGTATAGTCCCAGCTACAACAAATAGTAACGCACGGCAGCAAAGGAACAACTATGTACAGAAAACACAATACTTCAATTCCTATCGCAATGTACCGTATAGGAATGACTATCACGACAGACGTAAAAATAATGAGGACAATTTTCAGCGTACATCTAACAATAGTCGGTCATGCCAACAGCAAAATTATCCACAAGAACATGTTCTCATGAATGAACCCGACAGTAGATTTCATCCAGAGCGTAATACGTCTGGAAGAAATAATAGAACAGTTCAAATAGTCGAAATGCCACAGAATCGTCCTGAAAATAATAACACGTCAGATAGAATATGACTAGATACTGTACAGGTCGCATCTTCCAGTAACACAAGCACTACCTTTGACACGCAAAATGTTGTTCACGAAAATGTTATTACTTTTGACGACATCAGAGACACTCTTTTACAGGAAAGACCAGTTGTTCAGAAAACTATTTCACACCCTGTCACTGAAATTAAAATTGGTTCATCGAAATTTTCAGCAGTAATCGATTCCGGATCACCTATGTCAGTAATAAATGAGGAAACTTTCAACAAGTGTAATAAAGAGAATACGTATCCGACATTACCACTAGGTAAAACGAAAGTAAAATGAGCAGTATCGAGTAAAGGAGTAGACGTTAAATTACAGACACATTTATCATTTTGTATTGCAGGTCACACTTTTCACTCAAATTTTTGGATTGTTCCTTTATTGACAACAGACGTTATTTTAGGTACTAATTTTCTCGTACAATACGACGCAGTGGTTGATTTTCAGAATTCCTATTTAATGCTGAAGGATGAAGATGTACAATTGGCTTTAGAATTTCAGCACTCTTTATCCGCGGAAGAACAGACAATTAATCGCACAGAGGTCATTTCCGTATCACGTGGCATAGACTGTAATTCCACATTGTTCACGGATACGTACGTACATAACTATAACACCCCAGACGAAGCTGACTATGATGTAATGCAGATGATTTCTGATAAGGTTAAACAGAGTTGTGCAAATACAGACGACGAACGCACGCAACTACACAAAATTCTTTTACAGCAAGCTCCAGTTTTTGACAACATTCCTGGTACTATGTCCGGTTTTGTGTATGAATTTCAAGTCAAACCGCATGATACATTTAAAGCTAAGCATTATCCTATTCCGTATATTCATAGAGAACAGGTTAAGAAAGAATTGCAAGATATGCTCGACCAAGGAATTATTGAACCAGCAGTTAGTCCGTACATAAACTCGCTACATATTGTTAAGAAAAAAGATGGCTCACTTCGCCTTGTACTTGATTCGCGTCACATTAATGACATAATTATTAATGAAACAGATCGACCACAGACATTAGAGGAACTGCTACAGAAATTTCACGGTACTGCTATTTATTCTACATTAGATTTGAAATCGGGATTTTGGCAAATTCAGCTTCATCCGAATTGCAGAAAGTATACAGCTTTTCTCTGTTTTGGCGACTGTTATCAATTTTGTAAATTACCATTCGGCTTAACTATTTCTTCTGCAGCTTTTATTCGCGGTTTGAACACAATACTTCCGACAGAACTTAAAGACAGAATCACGACGTACGTAGACGACATTCTTATCGCAGAAGCTAACTGGTCTGAACACAATCTGATTTTAGAACGACTGTTACAAACTTTTCATGCACAAGGACTTACAGTTAATCTTAGTAAATCGCACTTTGGCAAAACTTCTATAAAATTTCTTGGACACGTAATTTCAGCAGAAGGCATTGCGCCTGATCCGGAAAAACTTCAAGCTCTACGTGACATTACTGTTCCTACGACGAAGAAACAATTACGCAGCTTTTTGGGCTTAATTAACTTTTTTCGTAAATTTATTCATCATTCTGCTTTAGACACGCCTAGATTATGCCAATTGACAGGTAAAAACACTATTTGGTCTTGGGATAAGCAAGCACATTCTGAATTTGTGAACCTGAGAGAAGCCTTGTTGAATGCTCCACTTTTATCACACCCAGATCTTACCAGAAATTTTTCCATTGCCACCGACAGTTCCAACACAGCTTTAGGCGTACATATTTTTCAGGAAATTGAAGAAGATGGTTCTACAGTAATTAAAAACATCGCATTTGCAAATCGCATTTTGTCACCTGCTGAACGAAATTACTCCGTCACAGAACTGGAAACATTATGTGTTGTATGGGCTTTTACCAGATTTCGGCACTTTCTTTATGGAAGACACACCACAGTTTACACAGATCACAGAGCGATGCAATTTTTACTTTCGGCTAAATTTACACACGACAGGTTAAGCAGATGGAAACTTTACTTGCCGGAATTTAATTTCACAATTGTTCACATTCCCGGCACGCAAAATGTTGTAGCAGACGCATTATCCCGTTCTCTTTGCAACAATCAGCAAGACGTCGCAACCAACTTCTGCAAAGCAAATTTCAGCGTCATGTACATTCAACAGGTTGCATTTGAAAATTTTATTTCGTCGTCATTACAGGACATAGCACAAGAGCAAGGTAAGGACAACGTGTGGAAAGAAATTAAACACCTTTGGCAAGATAAGAATAATGTTACGATTAGACACCATTACACTGTACGCAATAACATTCTGTTTCGCCGTTCTCATCCTGACAGCAACAATTGGTTATTATGTATTCCTGACGAACTGGTTAACAAATTAATCTGGTACACTCATTTAAGTTACGCACATTACGGAGCAAGAAAATGTTTTCTTATACTGAGACAGAACTTATTTTAACAACATGGAGAAACGTATACGACGAGTTTTAGCGTCATGCAAAATTTGCCAGAAAGCTAAGTCAGACACAACTTCACATATTCCTCCGTTATATCCCATTATACCTGTTAAACTAAGACATATGGCCGCTGTAGACATTTTTGGTCCGATTCCGAGAACTAATAGAGGTTTTTGCTACATCTTTGTCGCTGTTGAACTAAGTTCAAAATTTGTTACCTTCACTCCGTTACGCAAAGCTACTGCTAAAACTGTTTCGAAAGCATTTTCTATTTCATGTATGACATGTGATGAAAGTAAAATCGACAATGGATCACAATTTCGTTCTGCTATATGGAGACGCATGTTACGAGCTAGAAACATTTCTCCGATCTATATATCCAGGTACCACGCTTCTTCGAACCCCTGTGAACGATTAATGAAAGAAATTGGTAAACTGTGTAGGATATACTGCCACAAAAGACATATTGATTGGGACACACACATACACACATTCCAGGATGTAATTAACTCCGTATCAAATGAATCCACTATGCTATCTCCGTCTGTTATACTGAAAAATGTTGAACCACCTAACAAGATTAAAGAATTAGTAAATTTTCCTAGATCTCATCGGCTACGACACCATGAAATAATTGACATTGCGCTGAACAACATTAAACGTGCTGCAGAGCGCCGGAGAAGACAGCAAAAACAGGTTTGTACACGCCGAGACTTTCACGTTGGACAGAAGATATTAGTACGTACACACTATTTATCCAGCAGAATAAAAGGTAAGTGCAGGAAATTTGAACTTCTATACGCAGGTCCATATCGGATTCGCAGCATTCCTCACCCCAATGTTGTACACGTCGAAACTTTGAGAAAGAGAAAAAGTAAAGGCAAGCACCATGTCTCAAACATTAAACCTTTTATTGAGTGAACATGCTTTATGATTTATCACACTGTAATGCCATTTCCTAATTTTTTTACGAGCGCTTACGCAATTATATTCACATGACTAATTACTGATGATTATTGTATTTTTCTTGGCAAGTGCCCGGCAAGGTAAGGTTAGCAGGTCGCTTTTCTTGTCGTTACACATCAGACCGTGCACATTTTCCATTTTTTTGTATGCATTATGAATTAATTAAGATATAACACACACCAGTTGACTTTGACATTTTTGCTTTATGATATCTCAACATCGTGACTATTTTACATTTTTTGCTGCTGCATTGTGATATTGTGTACATTTTTGCCTTTGAACACTGTCTATGCTTTTGACATATTACGTTTTCTGTCATGTTATGCTGTATGCTTAATTATGTCACCATAAACCAGTCATTATTTAATGGGTATATGATTTAAATGCAAGACATTAATCTTTGTTCATCATTTTCAGAAATGGGAATTTCAACTACGGAATAGACGAAAGAGGATACAAAAACCTTATAAAGAAGAGTAAATGGATCAGAATTAACAAGCATTAACAATATACAATACACATCGCTGAATAGCAGTCTTAACTAATTTTTTCTTTCAGAATACGAGGCGATTGATGCAGGCTGTCAGACAGAACTACACATCTTAGTTTTAGTGATGAAATATGATAGAGATAAGGAATAATTGTATAATGAATAATGAAGTGATATTTTTTTTGCAGATGATAATGAGTGATGATGAATAATGATGAAGAATATGCTACTATGAATAATGAAGTTTTTCTTTACATGTGATGATAATGATGGAGTTATGGATAATGAAGTGATGGATAATGAAGTTTTTTTTTCTTTACAGATGAGGATGATGTTGAAGTTTATGTATTTATGCTATGTAGTTATTTAAGTATTTCTTGCAGTTTGTTTTGACAGTAGGGATTTTGTTGCTTAGTAGGATGAATGAAGGTTTTGGAAAGGACAGCTATGGAACTTTTCTTTTTTATACACATTTCACTACCTGTTAATTCGAAGTTCACTACTTTTCAGCATAGCATACGTTTCTTCTTTCAGCTCAATAATCCATTTTGTATTTTTTTCCAGCAGAAGCTTTTCATGATACTTACTAAACCTGTTACTTATTATACCTGTACTAGCACTTACATTTTTTTACCCATTTGTCTCTATCATTTATAAATGTGATCACATATACGGCCTTGTTTCATAACCTTGCAACAGCGGACTCATGACAAATGACGTTATACATTTTCATTTACAGCAACAACCCAGAAGCAATTTTTTTCTTGCTTTCCCCTATAATTACCCAAGGCAATGCATTGCTAACAAAAAAAAGTATTACCAGTCCCGAATAATGCTACTAGTTTAAGAGAATTCTGATAATACTGATCAGTTCTGAATAGTATGTCACTCCAGTAATGACTTCTTAATGCTTTGTAACTGGCTAATAACTCCACTGTTTATTGTAATGAGACTACTTATAATGCCCTTGATTATTAATGCTATGGCTGTAATTAACTGATTTTTAATAATGACTTCTTAGTGTGTAACCCCAGTTTCAAATAATGCTACTCATTTAAGAGAGTTCTGAATAATACTGAATGATGAAAAATGTTTTGTATTATTAGATACTTGCTGGCCACTGAGTGCCAATAATTAGTGTATCTAGATTAATTATGTTAATACTATACCATTCATTAGCTCGTGTTTTCAATAAAGACTTTTGGTGTTTTGTAACTGGCCACTGAGTGCCGATAATTTATGTAACTAAATGAATTGTTAGTAATTATGCCATTAATTAGCTCCTGTTTTCAGTGATGACTTCTCATGATAATACTGAATGCTGATAAATGTTTTGTACTATTCAATACTTGCTAGGCCACTGAGTGCCAATAATTAGTTATGTTAATGGTATGCCAATAATTGACTCTCCTTTTCAATGATGACTTCTGATGAACGTTATTCTGTCATACTAAATATGCTTTGTAACTGGCCAAGGACTGCCGCGGTTTATTGTAATACGATTACCCATGATGCCAATAATTTAATTTTATGAACATTTTCTGTAATACTACATTCATGGTACAGAAATGTTCAATAGTTGGGCTATGAATGCCGCAAACTACTAATGTAATTACTAATGACGACTTGTATGTGACTTAATGTCCTTCACCTTCTGCGCTAACTACCCTGAATTACTGTAATATCCATTTGTTCTGTCCATTCTCATGATCATGGAGCACTATATTTGGTTTTTGCACTAATTCTACGTTGGTGTGCTTTGTAAGAGCGTGGTGTTGACACGACATGCTGTCCACCACCGTGAGCGATGAAAACATTATTATGGTCCCACTGTTTGGTGTACCTGATGTACTGCTAAAATGATAACTGGGAATATTACTACGACATTTCAGTGTCTTGGATACGCTGATAAATACTTCTGGGAAAATAACTGCAGATTGTCTCACTTGGTGTTGTACTTCTGTGGAAAGATATGGACTTTCAGTGCAGCTGTGTGCAACCTAAGTGCTACAACCATGACGCAATCCTTCCTATTCCTTCCCTAATTATTTTAAAATGAAAAAGTCATAGAGTGCGTGTGCATTTCTTTTCTTTTGTTAATGAGATCAGTTATCCTGAAATCACTAAAGACTTCTATAGTGCATGTGCACTTTATTACACTCCTTGATTGATTTGTTTGTTTGTTGTGGAGAAATATCTTCTGTACTACAGTGCACTTTTGCCATTTGTTAATACATTTTGTGATTTGATGATGTGTTCTAAACTGCAGTGCATGTGCACTCATGTCACTTGTCAATATGATTTTTTGTCATTATGTTTATTTGTTGTAAAAATGCTACAGACATTTTTTTCGATTTGTTGATATATTCTGAGGTACAGTAAATGTGCACTTTTGTCATTTATCGATACGATTTGTATATACCTTTTTGTGATTTGCTCTGTATTCATTGTATATATTTTTGTCTTTGTCTGAAATATTTTGTACTCGGTGCATGTGCACCATATTCAATTCACGTTCTACATCTGAATATTCTTTGTAATTGTAAAATTAATTAGTTAAGAAAAAATTTTGCCGCAATTGGCAAGTCCAAATGACTCACCATCGCTGCCAAATTTTTGCCCCCCCCCCCAGTGGAGGGTTATGAAACACGTATATTGTGTGGCGGCGATGGTGAGGCATTGCACAATCTCTGACCAGAGACCATGTAGTCAGCTCAGTTGCGAGAGAGGAGTAGCGCGCGAGAGTTCAGTTGTTGCGAAGCAGTTGCATGTATTAGTCGGTGCTAGTAGCGCGTGAGAGACAGTCGGGTTGTGTGTGAGGAGTCGGCGGGCGCCGACATGGCTCTAATCAAGATTCAGGACGAGGTATATTGTTAAATAAGGTAATGAAGCAGCTTTGCGTACATCTGATAATGTAATGTAAATTAACTGTAACTAATTTGTTCAATAATCGCCCCAATAATAATTTCGTTTTTAAAGCAACAATTTTTAACAAAGAATCCCTTTTTTGAAATAATATTTTCCATGCATTTCCTTAAAGAAAAGTTTCCCTTAAATTCTAAAATATATATATATTTGCGATGCATTTCCTCCAAGCTATGGCGAAAAATAAGAGCAGATGCTGTATTATTGAGGTAAGAATTTGAATTTAATCAGGGCCTAAAGATCGACATTTCGGTCTAATTGTGTTTTCATTGTCATTGAGATTTCATTCATTTCTTATTAAATTGACTTTCATATTTTGTGGGCAGGTTATACATGGGTCAGATTGCTATTTCTAACATTTAATCATTTTCTTTCAAAATTTTATGGGGAGGTTACATGGTTGCGCATGAGACTTGTAGTTTGAAGCACCTTACTCATGAGTATACGTTCCTCTGTTCAGTGGTAACATGGTTTGATGTATTACTGGACTTCAAATTCCAAGATTATCTGCTTCACGCTAAGGAAATGGCAACCCAGCTCGATATAGAAAACCCAGTCGTAGGTAACAATGCAGATACGAAATCGAAAGAAGAAGGGAGAAGATGAAAAAACTGATGATCGAGGGTTGCAGTAAAAGTAGATTTTTATTTTAAAGTACTGAATATTATAATGCGCTCTCAGTGAGACATTTCAACAGCTCAAAAGTTACAGTGAACTTTCTGATTATTTGTACGACATTAGTCAAATTAAGGGCATGTCACCTGACGTTATTAGTGAAAAATGTTCCAAGCTGTGCGACAGTTTTAGTCACGGACAGGCTAAGATCATCAGTCAAAAAAATGGCTCTGAGCACTATGGGACTTAACATCTATGGTCATCAGTCCCCTAGAACTTAGAACTGCTTAAACCCAACTAACCTAAGGACATCACACAACACCCAGTCATCACGAGATCATCAGTCTTACTGATTTTAAAGAGGAACTTAAAGTAGTGTCAACGTTGTTGAAGCCTGGTAGAACGACAATTGAAACGTTGAAACTTATACAAGAATACGGCTTTGCGCCCAACGTAGGTGTAGCATTACGAATTTTTCTCACTCAACCGGTGACAGTGGCAAGTGGACAACGACGTTTTTCGACCCTTGAACTGATAAAAACGTACCTGAGATCAACAATGGGGCAGGCAGGCACGACTGAGTGGGTTGACAGCAGTGTCGATTGATCATGAGCTAGCTAGGGCTTTGGATTTTAACAAAGTCATACAGGAGTTTGCTGGTGCCAAAGCAAGAAAAATATCTGCATTTAAGGTGTTTCACACATGTTTTTCATTAATTTTAGGATTGATTGATTTATCTCTGTCATACTTTTTTAGTCATTTGCATAGTGTAGATTTGTTGTAGGGTATGCCTACATTTCTTTTGTCTAATGGTGAAATAAGTTGACAAATCTCATCCGCCTGTGCAGACTGATTGTTGGTGGTTTCGCACATTGCAGTATTTATTTTTATTGTTACATTAGATATTTTTAAATCGATTAAGCGTTGGTATCGATATTGACAGCAAGAACAGTAGATTATGTCGAATGTAAATATTTATATTTCGATGCACCGGCTTTAGTTCAGTGAATAGACGTATTTTTGTTTCTTTGTCTTAATTACGTGTTGCGACGGATGTGTGCCGCATATGAAGATAAACGACGTACAAAGTGCTTTGAGGAACCTGTGATTTACACTACAACAGTTAGTTGGTAAGACGCTTATCCCATGCTCCAGCAAATGAAAAAAGCGAACAGTTTTTAGTTTTATGCTCTGACGCTGACATAAATTAATCTTGGTTGACATATTAATTTTGGATTTATGGCTCAAAATGTATTCAGTTTCCTTTAATTTACGTCTATGGTCACAATCTTTTCTGTTTAACAGATTATCGATTTCGGTTTTTAATGACCATCATCAGATCTGTCTCATAATATCCAAGTCCTAATGCACTTTGGTATTATGAGACAGATCTAACGATGGTCATTAAAGACCGAAACCGGTAATCTGTTAAACAAAGAAGATTGTGACCATAGACTTAAATTAAAGGCAACTTATTACATATACGGGTGACTGTTTTTTCGCGACGATGTCGCAGCTTGTGAAAATGTATTCCACTGCAAACGTATCACTTATTGCTGCTTTCCTTTTAGAGACATATTCACAACAAAGAGACGAATGAAAGTGATATGTGAAAATAAGGCGTTAAGTATGGATTATATTGCGAGAAAAGTTGACTACGTCGCAAAATGGGGGGGGGGGGGGAGGCAAGGGGCGCTTGAAATTTTCGTACACGGCGGCAAAATCCCTGGAGCCGGGATGCTTGCAGTGTATGGATTTTGACGGGGCTGTGCCGACTGTTTTCTTCCGCAGTTTTGCCGTCTGTAGGACTGTGCCGCGATTTCCGTAGTCTTGTGAATCACTTGACGTAACAGTGCAACGCGCGCCGGCTCTGAGACTCGCGGCCGCTTTCACTTACAAGAGTAAATGTGGACATCTCCGCTTGATAGAAGCCGTGTGCCCTGCCACAAACGGCTCGCTCGAGATGTCTGCCCTTCTGAAGGCCCTCTCAGTACGAAGGAAGCCTTGCGCTGCTGTAAATACACAGTACTGCCATGTGAATCATGTAGCGTGACGTGTTTCCGTCTGGAACGCGGCTAACTCAACGGTAACGGCAACAGCAGTGTACGACACACCCCATAAGGTACAGTATAATGACGTTTCATCTGGATTTCTAAGCCGAACGTCGAAATACGAGAGCAAAGCGGTATCGTTTCTACGGAAGTCAGAAAACATACGAGATTCACTGTCAGTTCTTGAAAAATAGAAACGGCTGTTGAATAGCATACCGGTATATATTACAGCGTCGATTCCGTGTTACACATGAAGACAATGTCGCTGACAACATTGATCCATTTCGAATTTGGCACGCAAAACGTCCTTTATGGTGTATACTTAACGTCAGACATCTCCACAGAATTTCTAAATTCACTGACTTCACGATAAAATCAACGAATAACGTGCAATTTTCACATAAAGAAGGGATCATCTTACATTTCTGTTCATGTCAGAACTACATTTGTTGAATACTACTGTGATGTCACCGCCAGACACCACACTTGCTAGGTGGTAGCCTTTAAATCGGCCGCGGTCCGTTAGTATACGTCGGACCTGCCACTATCAGTGATTGCAGACCGAGCGCCGCCACGCGGCAGGTCTAGAGAGACTTCCTAGCACTCGCCCCAGTTGTACAGCCGACTTTGCTAGCGATCACTACATACGCTATCATTTGCCGAGACGACAGTTTAGCATAGCCTTCAGCCACGTCACTTGCTACGACCTAGCAAGGCGCCATATTCCGTTACTATAATTACTATCTTCAAGAATGTATTCTGAACAGATAATATTGTGAATCATGTACCGTCAAGAGCGTCGTTCATCATTAATGGATTAAAGTTAAGTATCAAACTAATTACGTCCGCTTTCTGAATTCTCATTCCTTGTCATGTTCCAGATCTCACGTCAGTGCAGTTCTTCCCTCCTCACGCCAGCCTGCATGAGCTAAAACGCGTGCATTTCGGCCTCCACTCGTAACACGGTGTTGGCTATTCTGTTAACACAAAATTGGCGACGAGGAGTAAAAACGGTGTTCTTAACTACACTGCCATATGTCGTTGAAACTGCTCTGATTTCATTGTGTAATGGCTTCGCCACAATCTCCAGATGTACTGTCCGAATTTTATCGCTTACAGAATCAGCAGACGCAGGCATTACTGGATGCCCTTGGACAACTCGTCCAGGGTCAACGTGCAATGCAAAACGATGCGGCAGCCGCCGCTCCACCGCTAACGGAGCCACAACACGCAGTTGCACCGACCTTCAGACCTTTTGATGCTACACTGGAAAGCTGGACGGAGTGGTCACGCCAATTTGGATTCCATCGCGCCGCTTACAGAATTCAAGGTAACGAGCGGCAGCCTTCTCTTTTGTCGTCTGTTGGTGTGCAAACCTAGCGTGAGATAGTCAAATTATTTCCACGACGTGACGTAGCAACTCTGTCCTACGAAGAAATTTTGTCTGCATTAGATGCATATTTCAGACAATCAGTCAAAGTAGTTGCGAAACGGTATACCTTCTTTCGTACAAAACGTGCGGCAGGTCAGACTAATTGGGAGTGGGTTGCAACCTTGCAAGGCCTTACTAGGGATTGTGCTTTTGAGTGTCAGTGTGGACTCCCATATTCAGATACTATGGTGCGTGATGCAATTGCACAGAACGTTTTTGATGTTCGTATACGGGAAAAGATTTTGAAACTAGTCAATCCCTCCCTTCAACAAGTGATGGACATATTGGATCGGCAGGACACACTTGACTTTGCTCAGGAATAATGTGAAACTTCGCCAGCCGTGTGTCAGGTTAACCGGCCCACCGGGCGAGCTGCACGGAGCAGTAAACAGTCCTCGCATCCGGCCGCGCCGCTGCCGCCAGGCTCTCAGCCACGTGTGCCACGCCGGCAAGCAAATGCAGTGCTCAAATCATGCCCGCAGCGCACTATATAACATTCGCGTGAGAACTGCCCGTCACGCCAAGCTATTTGCTTTTACTGTAATAAAAAAAGGACGTGTTCAGAGTGTTTGCCAGAAAAATCTCGGATCGGAAACTCAAAACCATTCCAGGGCCTTTGCTTCGCGCCAGAATCGGAATCGAACCAAGGATACTCATGCTCGCGAAACTTCGCCCATGGAAATTCATGTCGTTCATTCCACTCCGCCCAGGGCCACTCTCTCTAACAGTGACTGTGTTTGTCCCGCAAATAGTGTGCGTCGACATCGCCGGGACTACTGTCAAGTCGCAAGTGATTTTGTACCAGTGTCAGTTCACGTTGCACGAGACAGTCGCTCTTGTTGTCAGCAGGACAATAAACTTTTTGTGGACTTGGACGTTAACGGCAAAGTGATACCATTCCAGTTCGATGCCGGAGCTGCAGGTTCACTGATCAATCAAGACACTTACAAACTGCTGGGCACACCTCCGTTGCGTGCCACAAATGTTAAGTTAACTATCTATTCAGGTCATTTTACGTCTTTCATTCTTCTGCTGCAGTGAACTTGTTTGGTTTCGATTCATTTCAGTTGTTTAACTTGTCTATAGTAAATCAGGTCCTATCAGTGAACCAGACTGTGCCTTCAGTGTTTCTCGTCTATGTGAAGAATTTGCAGACATTTTTGCACCGGACCTCGGTTGCGCCAAGAACTATAAAGCACATTTGTAACTGAAAGTAAACGCGCAACCGAAATTTTTCAGAGCATGCAATGTTCCCCACGCATTGCGTGATGAGGTCGCAGAAACATTACACGATTTGGAATCACAAGGTGTAATTGAATGTGTGCAGGCTTCTCTCTGGGCATCACCCTTAGTAATTTTGGCAAAACCTTCGGGAAAGTTGCGGCTTTGTGTGGAGTTCAAGGCAACAGTGAATCCCCAACTAGTGATTGCAACTTCACCCCGCCTGAAAGATCTTTTTGAACAACTGTGCCCAGGCACATTCGAAGTTGGACATAGCAGATGCATACTTGCAAATACCTGTTGACGAAGAATCCCAGCACGTTTTGGTGGTTAACACGCATCTTGGTTTGTATCAATTCGAACGACTGCCATTCGGGTGTGCATCTAAAAAAATGGCTCTGAGCACTATGGGACTTAACATCTATGGCCATCAGTCCCCTAGAACTTAGAACTACATAAACCTAACTAACCTAAGGACAGCACACAACACCCAGTCATCACGAGGCAGAGACAATCCCTGACCCCGCCGGGAATCGAACCCGGGAACCCGGGCGTGGGAAGCGAGAACGCTACCGCACGACCACATGCTGCGGACGTGGGTGTGCATCTGCCCCTCCATTGTTTCAGCAATATCTACAAACTGTTTATGCGTCGGTCCCTACTGCAGCAAACTATCTGGGCGATATTGTGATCTTCAGAAAGACGGAAGAAGAACATTTAGCCAACCTCCGAACATTATTTCAGGTCTTCCGACAAAATTGTCTTCACTTACGGAAGGACAAATGTGTGTTTTTTGCTAGTGACTTGCCATATCAGGGACATGTTCTCAATGCCCAAGGCATACATCCCAGTTCCACGCACCTCCGTGTCATACAAGACTTGCCTTCACCGTAGAATTTGAAGCAGCTACAGAGTGTACTGGGAAAATCAACTATTATCACAGATATTTGCCGCATGCCTCTTCCATTTCAGCTCCGCTTCATCGCTTACACCGTAAAGGTGTTCCGTTCGTCTGGACGACGGAGTGCGAAAGGGCCTTTCGCCAGTTGAAATCGTCGTTGCTTTCCAATACTTGCCTTACGCCATTCGATCCCCAGAAGCCCCTTTTGTTGATGGTGGATGCATCGGATTTCGGGATCGGTGCTGTGCTTGCGCACAAAGATGGATCGCAAGATCGCCCTATTGCCTTTGCGTCCAAATTGCTCTCGTCTGCGCAAAGAAAGATCGAGAAAGAAGCACTGGCTCTCGTATTTGGTGTTACAAAGTTTCGTGACTTCTTGTATGGTCGTCACTTTACCATAATCACAGACCACAAACCTTTGACATCGCTTTTTCATCCGAACAATCCTGTACCTCCAAGTACAGCGCAGAAATTAATTCGCTGGTCTATTTTGCTCTCGCAGTAACACTACGATATCTTGTATCGGTCCACTGTTAAGCACGGAAACAACGATGCGTTGTCCCGTTTGGCTGTTGCTGAGGATAGGGCATTCGATTCCTCCGAACTTGCTTGTATGTTCATTGATTCGGAAACCGATGACGTGGTCGAATCGTTTCCGATTGATTTTCGTCGTGTAGCCACAGCGACAACTGCTAACCCTGTCCTTGCTACCATTCTGCGTTTTGTTGCTACGCAATGGCCCTTGTCAAAGTCACGGATCGGGGACCCGTTGGTTCGCAAATTTTTTGCACACAAGGCGAGACCTTTTGTTCGACGTGGTGTTTTGCTGTTGCGTTTTGATAATGATCAGTCCAGAGTCGTGGTACCACGTTCGTTACAGCCCTCTGTCTCAAAGCTTCTCCACCAAGCACATTGGGGTATAGTGAGAACGAAACAACTTGCTCGTCAGCACTGTACTTAGTTTGCAATCGATGCTGCGATTACGAATATGTGCTCTTCTTGCATGGTGTGTGCCGAACAACAATCAGCACCACCGCGGAAATTCTTTGCATGGCCAAAAGCCACTTTCCCTTGGCAACGCTTACACATCGATTTTGCTGGTCCATTCTGGAATGCTCGATGATTGGTTGTCATGGATTCATTCAGTAATTTTCCTTTTGTTGTCCAGATGTCTTCCACGACATCATCTGCCACCACCAATCATTATCTCCTATCTTTTGCATTGACGGTCTTCCACAGGCAATTGTTTCCGACAATGGCCCACAATTCATGTCCGCAGAATTTCAGTCATTCTGCAAGGCCAATGGTATTCAACATCTGACGCCCGCGCCGTTTTCGCCACAGTCAAACGAGTCGCTGAACGATTGGTCAGGACTTTCAAGTCACGGATGGTGAAGTTGAAAGAGTTGCATTCTCGGGAGGACGGGTTATTGCTCTTTTTGTCCTGGTATCGCTCTCAGCCCCGAGATTGTCGCTTGCCGGCTGAGTTGCTCCGCGGTCGCCATCATCGAAACTTGATGTCTTTGCTACATCCGCCGCCTCAGGTTCCTGTGCTGCGGCAGACACCTGCTTTTGCCCCGGGCGACGTTGTCTGCTACCGCCACTATCGAGGTTCACGGCGTTGGCTCGAAGGGCGCATTCTTCGCTGCCTCGGACGCGCTATGTATCTGATTTTGGGGGCCTTTGGTGAGGTGCGCCGGCATCTCTATCAGCTGCGCCTCTGTCGTCGCACGGGATCTGCCGCTCGCCGTCTGCTTTGAGCGACGGTGCCGTCCGATCAGCGCCCCGCAGACCCATTTACTGGCTCGCTTCAGCCCCAGATGTTACCGACGCTGCCTTCCATTTTGCCCCATGGCGCCGCCGCCGCCTGTTCTCCCGCCGGCGACGCCCGCAGAGGACGCGTCGCTGCAGCTTCCGGGCGCCCCACTGGGTCACGCGCCGCCGATCTCTCCCCGTGACCAGTTGTCCTCCGACATGGAACTCTTGCCCGCTCCGGACCAGATGTCGTCTTCGCCCATCGGGTGCCCCGGCCCGATGGAGGTCGACCTTTCGGCCCCTCCTGTCTCTCTACGGGCGCATACACCGCATGTTATCGTGCACCCTGGAGTAGGTTTTCAGGCGTTCCCTAGATCCCCGCAGTCCGAATGGCAGAATGGCAGGGTGCGGGTGGCACAGCCTCGCCTGTTGTTAGGCTCCCCACCTCGTCGCATACGTCAACATGGGGTCCTCCCCACGGCGGACGGAGGCCTTATACCACAACCGTACGCCGATTTGCGGGGGAAGGAATGTGGTGTCACCGCCAGACACCATACTTGCTAGGTTGTAGCCTTTAAATCGGCCGCGGTCCGTTAGTATACGTCGGACCCGCGTGTCGCCATTATCAGTGATTGCAGACCGAGCGCCGCCACACGGCAGGTCTAGCCTAGAGAGACTCCCTAGCACTCGCCCCAGTTGTACAGCCGACTTTGCTAGCGATGGTTCACGGTCTACATACGTTCTCATTTGCAGAGACGACAGTTTAGCATAGCCTTCAACTATGTCATTTTCTACGACCTAGCTAGGCGCCATATTCAGTTGCTATAATTACTATCTTCAAGAATGTATTCTGAACAGATAATATTGTGAATCATGTACCGTCAAGAGCGACGTTCATCATTAATGGATTACAGTTAAGTATCAAACTAATTACGTCCGCTTTCTGAAATCTCATTCCTTGACATGTTCCAGACCTCACGTCAGTATAATTTTTCCCTCCTCACGCCAGCCTGGCTTTAAATGGTTCAGAGGCTCTGAGCACTATGGGACTTAACATCTATGGTCATCAGTCCCCTTGAACTTAGAACTACTTAAACCTAACTAACCTAAGGACAGCACACAACACCCAGTCATCAAGAGTCAGAGAAAATCCCTGACCCCGCCGGGAATCGAACCCGGGAACCCGGGCGTGGGAAGCGAGAACGCTACCGCACGACCACGAGCTGCGGACACGCCGGCCTGCGTGAGCTAAAACGTGTGCATTTCGGCCTCCACTCGTAACACTGTGTTGGCTCTTCAGCTAACACAAAAACTATCTAGTCTGCGAATGTGGGGTCTAGGACGCCTGCCTATTCGGATCGCTAGACAACATACAAACAAATCGTATTTATGAGTTTTTTTATGAAATGAACAATGATAATACTTAACTTTGACAATAACACAGAAGTGTCGCAAACAAAGGGCGACATGGAAATTAGAAATATCTTCAGTATATACAATTCCTAATACAAGTGAAGTAATAGAGTTGACTCTTCTATTCATGTCGCTGGTCTTGAGGCTTCTCTAGAACTGATCGTGGGCTATCGGGAGTGGCCCTTTGCTCTCTTCACATAGAGGGCGCTGCTGTCGCGTTGTCTGCTACATAGAGTACTCTTTGGACTTCTCGATGGAGAATGGCGTTGGCAGGACGTGATATACAAGAACCGATTTTTTTTTTTTTTTTTTTTTTACCAGATGAGACAGTACTTAGAGCAAATATAGCCTATGACATACTGCTGTATAGGATTTCACGATACTATAGCGATGTGATAACATGTGTTTCCTTCGTCGCTACAAGCACGGAGCAGAATATACATTAAGGAAAGAGTGGTCAGCGGGAAGATAGTTTGCTATTGCTCACAAGGCGGGCATATGTCGGTTTGCAGAAAGTGTTTCCCCTCACCGATCAAGAATGTCTTTGAACCCAGAACGCTTAACGGTTCGTGAGATATTCTAGACAGGAATTTTGTTACGGGGAACTGTTTGGTTTCGACAGATATTGCCCCCCTCTCTCTCTCTCTCTCTCTCTCTCTCTCTCTCTCTCTCTCTCTCTCTCTCTCTGCCAGCCGCTGTGGCCGAGCGGTTCCAGGCGCTTCAGTCCGAAACCGCGCTGCTGCTACGGTCGTAGGTTCGAATCATGCCTCGGGCAGGGATGTGTGTGATGTCCTTAGGTCAGTTAGACCTCAGATGTTAAGACCCATAGTGCTTAAAGCCATTTGAACCATTCTCTCTCTCTGCTGACAAAGCTTTTAGCATTAACGACTGAATGCTGTGAAAATAGTCATATTATTAGTGGCTGCTGTTGAAAGTTTTAACAGGGAAGACAGAGAGCTGTCACTTAACTGTGATAATAATAGACAAGAGTTCGTTATTTACAAACGGAGAGAACCGCTGGGTGATACCATATTAACACACACAAACACACACACATACGCACAGGTGTTGCAAAAGTATGCTGTTGTTCTAGACCGGTGACAGCTTCCGCTTGCTCTCGTCCGACTATACGCGTGAGGCCGCAGAAAGGACGATGTCACTCTTGCGAAATCGTAACAGGTCTCCGCGTGCCGCTCACCCGGCAGTTGAGGCCACGTATTCGGGCCCAGCGCTGAGAAGTCTTTGCGCACCATCTTTAAGCGCGTTTGGGAAGGATTCTTGAGTGAACTCCGTCGTCAAATTCATGTGGACTTGGAACTACAACAATGCAGCGTTCCTGTCATTTTTTTTTCCGAAAGCGGTATTGTGAATATCTCTCACGTGGCACTAAATCCATCGAACGACGTACCATAAAAAGTTTCTGGCAGGTATAGCTATGAAGGTATCAGTAGTGAGGATCGTCAAAGAGTAGCTTTGACAAGTCTGACACACTAGCCGAAGCACTGCAGTGAAAGTGTTCTGAAAAACGTTAACACGAAATAACTCTCGCTTAACGAATAATACTAAATCTGACGAACGAGAGTACCACAGGCGACCATATTTGAGTGCTAAAAGTTTCCAGCACGTGTAGGTACGAAGTTATCAGCAGTAAGAAGCATCAAAGACTAGCTTTGACCAGCCGAACTGAAATGTTTATTTTTATGTGCAAATAAATTGGAGCCCCAAAAACTAAAATAATTTATGTTGCAACGTACGGGGGTTTTATTGTAAAATTATCGATATATTGAAAAATATCTACTGTTAGTCTTGGTCGACCTTGAGTTGCTATCTGACTTACGTTGGCTCTGTTTAAACGTGCTGTTATGTCCCCAGTATTGTTTGCATCGAAATTATCATTATACTCTATTTATTAAACAAAAATTTGATGTTTGCTAGCTACGGAATCAACAATGCGGTGTTAGCCTATGATACCAAATTAAGATTTATTCAGAAAACAGGATGAGAAATATTTCTAGTCTAACATTACAATCCAATACACTCGCTAACCTAACTAGCCTATCGTTGGCACAATGTATCCTCTTTTCCTAACTCCTTAAGTCAACACTGAACCCGCAAGTGACTCGTAGTGAAGTTCTGCCTGAACGGACACAGACTCACGAGACCCCCAATCAAAGAGCTAGTGCAATACGAACTCATTTAGAATTACAGTGCCCTACTTTGGCTGATGATTGCTCACATCACCGTAATTCTCCGTAATGATTACGACGGTCGGCCCAGCCAACGTCGTGATGCCGTCTTTCCCGTGAGCGAGCTTGGCTTTAACCTCCAACGTGGACGTGGTTTGCATCCGTAAACTCCTGTACGTAAGTGTTCTATTGCGGAGTCCGTCACGAGTCAATACCCAAGCTACCTGCACATATGCCAAGAGTAATTGGTCGACTCAAGTGCGTGGCAGCAAAGGTACACTTCAGATTGCATATGAACACCACAAGTCAGTACAAATCAGTTTGTCGTCTCAGAGGAACAGGTAATGCTACGTGTGTGGAATTGTATGCTCTACACTATTCAGACTTGGAGAGTAGGCACTGGACTCAATGCCGGTAACTTCTCCAACCTACTTCTCTCCACGCTGGGCAGCCAGACACCGCAACTGCTCCAGTCCAGAGCCGACCCCTGAGTTCCCATTTAGATTTTTGCAAACTTGGCCGGTCTTCGCCGCATGGAACCGTGCGTGTTGGAAGCCAATCACGATACAGACTTCCATGTATCTGTACGAGTTTGTACCCAACCACGACACAGAATTCTCCCGCGGTTACTGTTGCTGCCAAACTTTTAATATGTATCTGTACGCGCTCTGCGCCAATCCCGCCAGTCTTCCGCAAATTTTCCACTGTGGCGCGAAATCGTCTTTCTCTCTTTCGCATATATCTCCTGCTCACTTCTTGTTGTGATGGCCCAGCCTCTCCCACAGTATTTGATGGCCTGAAGTACCAGCCGACAAAGGGGTCCGGCCGTGTTCCAGCCTCTGCGGCCATCTCGTTAGTTTGACATGACACACCAACTTCCTTTTCTGCGACCATTCTCTCTTACCGGTGAGCCAATTATCTCGTTTTGTTTAATGGCTATTTCTGTGTATTCGGTGTATTAGAACTGATTTAGCATCATGTAAGGTGCAAAATCTGCTACCTTCCCTCAGCATCACCCGACTTAATTTGACTACATTCCATTACCCTCGTTTTGCTTTTGTTGATGTTCATCTTATATCGTCCTTTCAAGACACTGTCCATTCCGTTCAACTGCTCTTCCAAGTCCTTTGCTGTCCCTGACAGAATTACAATGTCATCGGCGAACCTCAAAGTTTTTACTTCTTCTCCATGAATTTTAATACCTACTCCGAATTTTTCTTTTGTTTCCTTTACTGCTTGCTCAATATACAGATTGAATAACATCGGGGAGAGGCTACAACCCAACAAACTATGTGTGCCGTTAGGTCACTCCAGCCGTATCAAAGCAGATCAGACAAAATCTTGAATTATTAATGTTCTCTCCCTCTTAATGGTCAATTTATCTGTGCTGTGAGATAATTTAAACTTATAATTTTTTTACTTGGTTGCCTCTTTTAATTAATGGCACTCCAGCTAATTTTCTCATATCAAAATTTATTTTTCAGTTGTGAGTAAACAGCACCACACAAAACGAGAGAGAAACCTTTTCTTTTTGAAAATGATAATTCATAATGTTTCTCCTACATGGGCCTGATTTTAGTTAGGTGAGGACAATTTTCAGACAGTGCCGGCACGTCCAGAACTTTTGAAAGCGTACTGCTGCTGACCATTCAGTTCTTCATCCATAATGATTCGCTATTGCTCCAGAGGGACCAGTTTTTCCGAGAAATGTGTTTAACGGCTTGTAGGAAGGCCTTGTTCTTTTGACCATACGTGACTGATTTCTGTAGACTGGAGACAGAAGTTTCTTGTTCGACTATGATGTGGTGTGATCAATGACGTCACACTTCTTTGTCAAGCCTGTAGTGACACAAGCTGTTACAAGTGTCTCTGTCTCCGCCCTGCAGATCCGAGAGTTAAAGAAGTGTCTTGTTAGACTGTGAGGCATACTGCCATTCTACGTATTTCCCGTCTTTATTTGGTTGAGAGAACGTCGATTGTTGTGTGTTTGTTTGCATCGAGATGGCGAAACACCGATCGAGGAGACATTGCTGGTATTCAAGAACGAGGAACACATGCGATGATGAGTATTAAAACTTTACTTGTCTTTGTAAAGATGATCTGGAACATGTTACATCACTGACATCGGTATTCGTTAGAAAAATTCAAGTGGAACTATCAGTTTCCTCTATTTTAGAGTTTTCATGTAGAAACCTTCGCAGATGAAATAAGCCTCTAGCTATTCAGTGGTTTTCAGCATGTCCCAGGCTAAAGTTTCAGCTCCTTATCTTAAAATTGTGCACTCGATCGGCAGCATACTGCTATGCAGCTGATATCTAGAACAGTCGCGTAAATGGTACAATCTTCTGACCCGCAAACCATATGAATATACATGAAATTCTGATAATTTTCATATGCTACTCGATGGTTCCAGCATAAATATGCAAGTATTATGGGTTTTTGGTGCGTAGAGATCGGTAAATTAATTCACGATTGTAGAAGCATTTCTCATCGACACAGCTCAGAAAGTAGGTATTCTTTTAAACCAAGCGACTGGAGGTGGACGGAACTCGTAGCAGAATCCAGGGCAGCAAGTAGGCCCAGACAGAAACAGTACTGTCAGTGGATACATTCGTGCTGGAGGAATCAGCCCAGCCAGCCTTTGTCCACCACATTGGGGAGTGAGTGCTGTCCACAGAGGGTTTCCTGACCACGCGTCAAGCTAGCATGGGGGAGGCAGTAGCCTCGTGACTGTTGGCCATGGCACATGACCGACCAACCTTGCTGGGAATATCTACCACCACAACTATGTATATACAGCGTATGTGCTTCTGTTTCTAAGATTTGCATGTCTTCGCAGTATGTGTAGGAGTGCCTGGATGTTGCTAGTTATATGCAGAAGTGATGCCGAAAGGGAGAAAGCGACACAGTACATTTAGGGGAATGGGAGGGTATGACATGAGAAACCCACAATGTCATCAGTTGGATGGGGTAATTAATTGATAAATTAATTTGCATAATTAGTTTGATATCAAAAGTATGCACAGAACAATAGTTTAAAAATCAAAAGTGTAGCTTAAGGGCTGATATGGCGCAGAAAATAGGTTAAATGGAGGGCGAGGGCAATAATTTGTCCCTGTCTGATTGCCTTCCCCTTAATGTATACAGTCCACACAAACAATGTAGTGCAGAAATGGCTTTACCCAACTACTATTTTTACTGCTAGTATCTCATTCATTCGTTCTCACTGTGCTATCTCTTCTCACTGTCACTGTATCTCTGTTCCTCATTGTCATATATACTCTGTTTCTCATTATCATTGGCTCTCACCCACTTCCACTTTCTCTTGCTCTTTATTCCGCTATCCCCCCCCCCCCCCCGCCCCTCCTGCTTTCCCTCACAGTACTGTCTCCTGTTTTCCTAGCACTGTTCTATGACTGTCAAATATGTTTAACAGCCACTGTGTTCCTCTCTTTCTCTCACAATGCCCTTCTATCCTTTGCTCCTTCTATAACACAACCACTGTCTTCAGGTATCTATTATTTTCCTATCTCTTAGCCTTTGCCACTGTTTTCTTCTAGAATAAATGGAGTGAACATGCTCGCATTCCAGTATTTGTGGTAAAAATTTTCATGGTGTTGAGAAGATAGAATGAGGACGCTGGTATGCCACTTTCCAATCAATCTTTTAAATAAATAGGAGCACACCCACTTTCTTTCTTTCAGAAGAACCAGCACCGTGTTACTAGTGGAGGCCGAAATGCACGCGTTTTAGCTCACGCAGGCTGGCGTGAGGAGGGAAGGACTATACTGAGGTGAGGTCTGGAGCATGACAAGGAATTAGAATTCAGAAAGCGGGCGTAATTTGTTTGATACTTAACTTTAATCCATTAATGATGAACGTCGCTCTTGACGGTACGTGATTCACAATATTATCTGTTCATAATACATTCTTGAATAGGGCTCCTTGCAAGGTCGTAGCAATTGACGTAGCTGAAGGCTGTGCTAAACTGTCGTCTCTGCAAATGAGAGCGTAATTTGTCAGTGAACCATCGCTAGCAAAGTCGGCTGTACAACTGGGCGAGTGCTAGGGAGTCTCTCTAGACTAGACCTGCCGTGTGGCGGCGCTCGGTCTGCAATCACTGATAGTGGCGACACGCGGGTCGGACGTATACTAACGGACCGCGGCCGATTTAAAGGCTACCACCTAGCAAGTGTGGTGTCTGGCGGTGACACCACAATTATCTGCATAATTAGTACGAATATGCTTACAGTTGGCAGCATTCGCAAGATGTTCTTCTACACGCAACCAAAACAAGAGAGGAAGTGAAGACGGCTAAAAAATTAACAAAAGAGCGTATCTTGTCGTCTCTTTAGATCATTTTGTTTCGGGTGCTCCGTATATTTATTTGCCGTCGAAACTTACGCAAAGAAATTATTACAATTTTTAAATTTCTCTTCTTTATAAATACTGTTTTTATGTCTTTCTTAGTGTTTCACTGGGGACGATATAGGCTGCAAACGAGAAATATTACAAAACACATGTTCTCAAGAGCCGTGTTCCTACTTTTTGAATTTCAGTGGAGTGAATAGAACGTGGCTTTGTGGATGGCATTCATGTCGATGACTTTCAACTTTTACTTGAGACACTAGGCAATTCATAAGAGTTTTAAAAGCCCCATCTCTCCCGATTTCCATTGTCCTCTGTACCGAGAAGGTACAAGGCTGTTATGGCGAGTGTAGCCATTACCCCAGTAACAGTGGAGTAAATGGGTGGAGAAGGGGAGCGGATTTTCCGGATACGTCACCGCAGACGGAATTCTTTTCCGCTCCGCAGCTGCTGGCGACTAATTTACCAGTTGCTCTGGGGAGCGAAATTACTTTTAATTAAAATTCCCACGGCGGTTATCAAAATTCTACGAGCGGCTAAGGGCGGCCACGTCATCACGCGCCCCACTACCGCTACTCCCTCCCCCGCCCAGCGAGGAAGGCGCTCCGTGCTCGCCGCCGCCACGCATACCGCCACAGGGAGGGAGAACACACACCGGCGCGCCGGGCACACGCTCCCCAGAGTCCGGAATTTTTACACGAAAGAGTGACTCTGACGTAATGCAAATGACTTCCAAAGTCCATAATTAAAGACCTCGGCTGGAAACAAGTTATTGCATGCCAAATTTAGTAAGAGATGTGCTTTCAGTCCTGTAAGTTGTAAGTTCCACGATGATCGGAGGGATAGCAGCTCTGTCTCGAAATTCAGATTATTACTAGTGGCGCCATTGGCAGGATGGGTGCATGTAAACAGTGGTAAGTGGCGCGGACATTGCTGCCAGTAGTCATAACGTGTGTGGCGGCCGTATCAAGAAAATGCCTTCCAGGAACGAGCTGTACGAATCGGAGGACGTTGCGGATACGTCACACTCCAATAAAGACCCTGCAGATCTTTCTGAACGGAAATGTGCATCAGACGGTGTTACTAAACAGGTACATGTGCATATTTCGTTAAGCAAGTAAACAGTCTAAAGTACGTCGCTTACAGTAGTTCACGTCTATGGTAAACACCTTACGTTATTTGATTTTCGAACAGCTGAGCAGAACTGAACGTACTCAGACATTTCGCTCTTTACTTATTCTGATCAACGCTAAACTGACACACAATATTTTTAGCGCAACGCAATCTGACTTTCAAAAATCCCTACAAAAGAATGGCCCTCAGTAACAATAACCTATACCTTTCGTGAATCACTTACCTCACAAAAATCTTCGTTACTCAAACTACTGCAATACGGCGTACGCCAATACTGCCAGCTGAATAAAATATTCTAACTACTGAAGGCACTAACTACTGATAGACAAAGCAAATGAAAGATTTTGATAGAGAACAAACATTGTATTTACTTAATAGAGTTCAGAAGTCATTATATATATATCAGTTCATGCCATCCAGTCATACAAATTTACTGTCAGTGATGGACACATGTCCAGGTCATCCGCTCTCAAAACTCCGCCATCTCTCTCCCCACATCCACCACTGCTGGAGTGCTGGCGGCTCACCTCCACATATATATATATATATATATATATATATATATATATATATATATATATATATATATATTACAAAAGTAGAAAGGATAGTTAGAGTGATAGTGGAAGAAGTGGGAAAACGAATGGCCCAATTGGCTGGCCGGGTATTACGACTAAGTTACAGATTAAAGGAGAGGGGGAGGAATAGTGAGAGAGAGTGAAAGCGAAAGGCCATTGTCCTGGCCTCTTCTTCTTCTTCATAGCGGCGTCTTGATGGTGGTGGTAGTCGGTCTTGATGTGGCGGGTTGGGGGGTCGGGGAAAGAGAAAGAAGTCAGAGAGTGACAGATGGAGAAGGGAAAAAGGAAGGGCCTGTCATGATTAGGCCAGCATTTGTGATAGTGTGGGTGTGGGGGGGTGGCGTGTTGGGGAGTGAATGACTTGACATGTTGGGGGGAAATGTTCTATGGTGTGAGGGAGAATAATTGTCATGAGGTGAGATGGCTATTGCATGTGAGGTCATGGGGGGCGAAATAAAAGGTCGGGCCATCGAGTGGTGGCAAGTCGGTGAACACGGGTACCCAGGGATAGGATTAAGGGATTAGGGGAGTGACGGGTTTGTTGGTAAAAGGAGTTGGCTGCGGAGAGGATGCGGGTGCGAAGGAGCGGCACTTCGGCCAGGTTATGGAGCTCTTGAGTTGGGAAGTCGAAGGGGAGGCGGAGGGCACGCCGGAGAGCCCGGTTCTGGACGGTTTGAAGTCGACGGAGGTGGGTGGGGGCAGCGTTGCCTCACACCACCACCGCGTATTCAAGGATGGGGCGAACAAGGGAGGTGTACAGTCTAACAGCAATGTGTGTGGGGAGTGAGGAGGTTGGGTTGATGAGAGGGTAGAGCAGGCATAGCCTCCCAATTGCCTTTCGACGCACGTCATCGATGTGGGGGCGCCAGGTGAGGCGTTGGTCCAGGGTAACCCCCAAGTACTTCGCAGTACAAGTCCAAGGGACTGGGGTACCAAGGACCGTCACCTGAGGGAGCCGAATGGGTATATGGCGTCTACAGATGATGAGGGCTTGGGTTTTGGTGGGATTAAATGCTAGACGGCAGGTCCTAGCCCAATCGGTTAGGGAACCTGTAGCCCCCTGGAGCCGCTGTTGAAGAACTGCCGCACTCCGAGAACGAGAGAAGAGTGCAGTGTCATCTGCGTAGAGAGCTAAATGTACCCTCGGCGCAGAGGGCAGATCTGCTGTAAAGAGGGAGTAGAGTAGCGGTGCAAGTACGCTGCCTTGTGGTACTCCTGCCCTGATTCGTCGTGTAGATTTCCCGTCTGGGATCCTAACATGGAAGGTGCGACCTTCCAGGTATGTGGCTATTAGCCGGACATGGGACACTGGAAAGCCAAGGGAAAATAATTTGTAGAGCAGCCCCTCGTGCCAGACCGAGTCAAACGCTCTGGACACGTCGAGGAGTATGGCCCCAAAGTACTCCCTACGTTCTATGGCGTCCAGTGCCTCTTCTACAAGGCGCAGGAGTTGGTGGGTAGTTGCATGTCCCTGCCTGAAGCCAAACTACTCATCAGGGAGGACTCGTTCTCAGGCAATGTGGATGAGCAGTCTTTTAAGGTACAGCCTCTCGAACACCTTAGAGATGGCGGGCAAGAGGCTGATGGGGCGGTAGCTGGCAGGGGAACGAAGATCCTTCCCAGCCTTGGGTATGGCGACCACTTCAGCATGTTGCCAGGCAGAGGGATATTGCCTGGTTGTGAGGATGTTGTTGAAGGTGGCCGTCAGGATGGGAATAGTAGCTGGGGGAAGCTGTTTGAGTAGGACATTCGTCAGCTTATCGGGGCCACCAGCTTTCTTTGATTTGAGGTACCGCAATTGCAGTTCAACCTCCTCTTCATTGATGGGGGTGATTTCATCCTCTGGGTCCTGGACGGCAAGGAGTTGTGGGAGGCGTGCCATTACCAGGCGGATATGGTTGGGGTCAACGGGGTCATTGACCGGAGTGAAGTTGTGCACGAAAACATCTGCCAAGGCGTTGGCCTTGGCGTCTGGTTCGGACACAAAGTCATTGCCAACCTGGAGTGGGGGGATCCGTTGCCCTCGTCTCAGAAGGCTTTTTGTGAGCCGCCAGGCAGACGGGTCACTCAGGTCAATGGCAGAGATTTTGTTCTCCCATGCCTGATTGCGGTGGTCTTGCACCGCAGCCTTGATTTGGCGCTGTAGTCTATTGATGAGGCGCTTGGTTGCCGGGTTGCGAGTGAGCTGCCATTCTCGAATGATCCGGTTTTTCTCTGTGATGAGAGCAAGGATGTGGGGGGGGGGGGAGTGGACGCAGATGGTCTGGGGGTCTGTGTGGACGGTGAGGGGTCGCTGCTGTTGCGGCATCTAAGGCAATGGTGGTAAGGTGTATGAGGGTGCGTCCGTTTGATCGGCAGCAGGGATTGTGGGTAGGGCTGCTTCGACCCGTCTCTGGTAGGACTGGGAGTCAATATCGCGGATGTTCAGGCCCTCACTCGGCGCGGTCGGGGTTCCAACGAGGTCGATGGAACAGATGACCGGCTGGTGGTCCGAGGCTAGAGCAATGCGGGTGGCAGCAGTGATGAGGTGGGGTAGACCTTTCACCACTGCGATGTCCAAGACATCTGGGGGACGTCCTCCAGAGGGGTAAATGGTGGGTTCGTGTGGGCCGATGGTCCGGGCAAGATGCCGCTCAGCGACCCGAAGGAGTTGACGACCAGATGTGTTTGTCAGTCTACTGTTCCAGGCAGCATGTTTGGCATTGAAGTCGCCGCCAACGAAGACGTCGTTGCCGAGCGACAGTAATGCTTCATAGTCCGGTGTTTCAAGAAGGCCTCGTGGTGGTCTATATAGGGCCACGAACATGATGGGGCCCCTCACTGTGTGGACAACAACGCCAGTGGCTTCCACAGTGTTAAGTGGGGGAAGGGGTATGGGGTGGTGGCGGAGGGAATTACGCACGTACACCGCCGTGCCACCATAGGCGGTGGGCCTGTCTGTCCTGTAGCAGGAGTAGTTTGCTACACGAACGAAAACACCGGGTTTGAGGTGCGTCTCAGCAACAAGGCAAATATCAACCCCCTCATCAAGGAGGAACTGTCGGAACTCGCCCTGTTGTTTGGGGAGACCATTGGCGTTCCAGATCATGGCTGTCAAACCGTGATGTCTAACAGCCATGACTGGTTGGGATGGGAGTGGTGATGTGGGACATGGATTGGGAGAGGGCGGTGGCAAGCTGTTGTGGGATGGTTTGGAGGAGGGAGGTAAATGTGGTGGAGATTGCGGAGGTCAGTGCCTCGACGATATTAGTGATGATGTCGCCTAGGTGGGTGGGAACAGTGGATGGGGTGGGGAGAGGGCGCTGCTGCGACTGTACCAGGGTGGAAGAGGGGGCAGCAGTACTTAACGCCTGCCGGTGGGGTGGGGAAGGAACAGCGGAGCGTGACACCCGCTGTGGGGAGGGGGAAGCAATGCTTGACACCTGCTGGGTAGGGAGGTGAGGGAAGGATGTTGTTGGGGGTGGGATATGGATGGAGAGGAGTGGGGGTGGATAGGAGCCCGAATGGGCGGGATGGGAGCGAGACGCAAAGAGGGGGGGGGGCATGGCGCCGGACCCACCAGGGCACCGGAGTAACCGGTGCCCGAGCGGGCCGTCGCCGATGGTCCTGAAAATCGTTTCTGGCTTGCCTTGAATGACTTGATTTTTGGGCAGCCCATGTAACTGCCCGTGTGCGTTCCACCGCATCGGGCACAGGTGGGGGGGGGGGCGTTTCGGGGTTTAGAGCACTCTGAGGAGGCGTGACCACCAGCACACTTCACGCAACGCACCTCGCGGGTGCAATCACCCGCGAAGTGCGCCAGTCCCTGGCATCGATAGCATACCAGGGTCATCCTCCTGGAGCGCGGTTTCTCCATCGTCACGCTAACGTGATCGATGAGCGAGAGGGTAAGGAGGTTGCGGTTCTCCGGCGTGTCAGGGGCGGAGACAAAGAAGAGTGGGGTGGGGAGTCGGGTTCTATGGGAAATGATCCTGGATATAACTGTAGTGGTGATGACCTGAGGAAGGCACTTTCATCATTGAACATCATCAGAGTACTCCATGGGGAGCCCTCTGACAACAACCCGTAGGCGGCGGGTCTTTTTAGGGGGAGTAGAGAAACCTATGTTGAGCTTACTGAGGATGATAAGGGTCTTAGTAAGGTCTGTGGGGGACTGGAGATTCAGGCGGTAATTATTATTGCCGGACCATTTTAAGCGGAAGGGGTGCTCAGTGTGGGTAGTTAGGATTTCACGAAGCTCCTGGAAGGGTCCCTTGTGTTGTATGTAGATGGGTGGGGGGGGCGGGAGGGGTGGAGGGTGCGGGGGTTGGAGGAGTTGGTGGGGTGTCTGCGGCACCATCAATAGTCTCATAGGTATTGCTGACAGGCACGTCCGACAATGACGTGGTGAACTGGCGACGAGGTGCCGTTTTGCGCGGCACCTGGAAGCCCTCTGCGTCAACAATGGCCTTCTTTTTCTTGGTGAGTCCGCGTTCAGCGGGCTGAGTGGCCTCAGAGTCCGATGAGGAGACTAACTGCCGCTTCCGACGTTCAGCGACCGGGCGCCGATGGTCGTCATCAAACTCCAACGCGCTCCCGTCATCGCTGTCGTCGGGCGCGGCAGCCATGTTCGGGTAGTAGATGGCCTGGCGCTGCACTGGGTCGACCAGGTGGCCTCCCTCCTCTGCAGCGTCTTGGAGGGCAATCATTTGTTCCTGTAGTCCCTCCTGGATGTCTGCGTCTGACATCAAAGACGACGCAATGTGCTCATCGTGTGCCGGTATCGGTTGGGGGGCACATACGGCATCCCGTATGTCCGGCATATCGAGTGGCCGGCTGGTGGGGGGCGGGAGGGGGGAGCGGGATCTAGAACGCGGCGCACGCGGGCTTGTCCCACATGAAGGGGGCCCTGATGCGCAGATTTCCCTAATCGCCCTAGGTGCCGTTTTATTGATGGCTGCATCAATGAAACTGCAACCGGGAATGGTAGGGGAGGGGCAGTTGACAGTGGATGTGGTGGTTGCGGTGGTGGTGGAGGTGCAGTTCATGGCGGTCAAAGGCAGCGCCGTAATGCCGCCAGCAGCAGCTGTCTTGGTCCTCTTCGTATGCCCAATCTTCACCGTAGTCGTGTGCGTGGTCGTTGTATGTGGGGGGCCGGATGGGGCCGCCGACGGAGCAAGCTCCGCCGGACGGCGATCCGCCACACCCGTCGCATCAGAACGCACGTCTCTCTCCCGCGGCATCCCAGCTCGGAATGGGCTCCAACTGCCGAACACTACAATAGCAAATTCCAATAATGCAAACCAGCCACAGACTGCACACAGCACAGTCAGTGATTTTCATATAGAGCGCTACATGGCGTTACCAACATAAAAACCTAAACAGCCTACTTACAACGTGGCAGTATGGAAGCAGGCGTGCAACATTGTTGAACTGCTGTAGTAAGGTGCTGGAATTGATTTCTTACGAAACAGTATCCACAGCCGTAATCGCATCTTGAAAACCACACGAAAACAAATGTCAGTTATGTATTTACCCGCTCACGCACATTATAAGGCCTATATTGTGTGCTTCTTTATATTTCTCGATTTTATGAGGTTCTTAACGAGTACATGTAACATACTGTAGACGGATGTAATTTATTTTTGTGCGTAAAATTATGCTGAGGTAAGTGCATCCTCTGAGGGTGCACCAGGCGCTGCCGCTGTGCAGTAAGATACAGTTCATACAAATGATAAGCGAAGCCAACAGAGAGGTCATAAGCGGGTAAAACATGGAGGTATCTAGGAACAAATAAAGCATACGAGGAGCGAAGGAAGGGGCATCATATGGAACATACAGGGGAACGGGGTTGGCGTTCTATAGAAAAATATAGGTCCTCCACGTGAATGCTCAAGAAAGTGAAAAAGAAAAGAAAAGCATATTCAGAAATTTCTGGCAGCTTATTTGCTGTAGTACGCAAAATGCATGCATATAAGTTTGTTTAAGGTCAAAAAGTGTTATCCCTAATTTTAATTTGTATTTTTCTGATGATTCGCAGTAATGTTTTATTAACTCGCTCAGCAAATAAAAAGTGGTAAGTGAATAGTAACTGGTGTTAAGCGCATTCGGTTTGCAAGTAAACAACGTTAATTATCCACTGATGTAAGTCTAAGAACAGAACTGTGGAGGGAATTTACCATCTTAAAAACATGTCGCTATGGTAAATACAAAACTAGATAAAAAAATTACATTGGTTATACACGCAATAGTTTTGGGAGATTTTTCTGAAATTTTACTGCACGATTCTCGAAAAATTCAAAATATCGCTGACCGTTCTTTACAGTCGAGGTTGAGGTCTTCAGTTTTTATAATAGTGCTGAATGCGCGCAGGATGTACGTGTAACGAAAACGCAGTGTACTTTCCTTATTGGACTTCAGGTAAAAATTATCGCTTGTGAGAAATGTCATTTTCGATACGTTTTACAAGTTAGCAATTTCACTTTTACAACTAGAGTAACATGCCTGGAAGAAGACTCTTAAGGTTTAATAAAAGGTGCAACATATTGGGATATTGATGAAATTCTGTCCAGTTGCTATCTCACTGGACAGACGGCAATCCATCACGTATGTCCCGCTCTTACCACAGAGACCATTAGAGACTTCGTAATAGAAGCTTTAGAGACTGGTTGTTGGAGAAGCACAAAATGGCCTCCACACTCAGCGAACTTAACAGCTTTTGACGTTCATCTGTGGAGAAGATTGAAACAAGATGCTTGCAAGGAGACAACTCCCAAAGACACGAAATGCCACATAACGTGGACCTGTTCTACGATCAGTACACGTTAAGTTCAGTTTGCACGCTGTTTTCTTTACAGAATGTGTGTTTAAGGTCAACGTTTTTGTCAGTTGATCTGACGGTCGTAATGCCCAACACTAGAACCGTGAGTTACAGGTTTGCTTACATTTGTTACAGCAGGGCAAGCGTTTGTGGGACATCTTAATCTGACAGTTGGACAGCGGTTTACGATGCTATTATCTTGCTAGTTGATGGTCAAGTTCCACATATGTTCCGTAAAGGAAAACATCTTCAGTAGCTCTTTCAAACGCTACAGAGCAAAAGTACGTCGGTCCATTACCAAAACAGAAAATCGGAGCCACAATTTCGGCTGCTATAAAATTATCTGAGGCATCACAAAACTCGCCACACCATCTGCTGTAACTTAGCGAGAACCACACCTCGGTCTGATTCTGTATACGTAGGGTGTTAGGCTTATGAGTGCAGATACTGTGATCATTGGTAGCTTAATACGCATCTGCTTCAGTGTGTTAGTTGTCTGATATCTGTGTCATAGTTTTATCACAAACACGTTACACAATTTACTACCTGACGTTTCCTAGACAGTCGTAAACGCAACCGTCTGCGTCCACACATCCACCACACCTCAACACCTAATTCAGGGGAAAATAAGCTTTAAAGGCCTGCTATTGCCAACTTAAAAACATACCACTCCTGGTAGCTAGGATTATTAGTCTGAAAATGAAGTAAATACTAATGTAAACTTGTTCAGTACACTGCCCTCAGTCACCAATAAAAATATCTGTACTCATTCCCCTACCACGCTGTATTTGTGAGGGCCTACCTCAGCGGCGTCAACAGGAGCGCACGCACTGATACGTGAAACCATTATGACTAACGGTATAACAGCGTGTTAATCCACCTTCGGAACACGTCGATTCAGCGTGGATTGGATTCGACAAGTTTTTGGTATTTTCGGGCGTATTTGACATACAGTATTTACGTGAATCCCATAAATTACGGTTGGTTATTTTCTGGGTGCAGACCTGTCGTCCTATTGCGTCCCCAGTGTGTCGCTATGAGTCCAGATGGGACAAATTTGGTAGCCATGAGGTCAATGTGGGTTACCTCATGCTCCTCAAAACGCAGTAGCGCGACTCTGTCCTTGTAACGTAGTCAATCAGCCTGTTCTAAGACGTCGTCGCCATCGTGGAAGACACCTACATCTACGTACATACTCCGCAAGCCACCGTACGGAGCGTGGAGGAGGGTACATTGTATCACTAGTAGTAATTTCCTTTCCTGCTCGACTCGCAAATTGAGGGAAAAACGACTGCCTATATACATTCGTATGAGTCCAAATTTTTCTTAACTTCGCGTTCCTTACACAGAATATATGTTGCCGACAGCAGAATCTGTCTGCACTCAGCTTTAAATTCCTGTTACCTAAAGTTTCACAATAGCTTTTCGCAAAAAGAACGGTGACCTCCCTCCAGGGATTCCCATTTGAGTTCCCAAAACATCTACGCAATAACTCCCGTGTTGACTGAACCTTTTTTTTTTTTTGGTCATCAGTCTACTGACTGGTTTGATGCGGCCCGCCACGAATTCCTTTCCTGTGCTAACCTCTTCATCTCAGAGTAGCACCACTTGCAACCTACGTCCTCAATTATTTGCTTGACGTATTCCAATCTCTGTCTTCCTCCACAGTTTTTGTCCTCTACAGCTCCCTCTAGTACCATGGAAGTCATTCCCTCATGTCTTAGCAGATGTCCTATCATCCTGTCCCTTCTCCTTATCAGTGTTTTCCACATATTCCTTTCCTCTCCGATTCTGCGTAGAACCTCCTCATTCCTTACCTTATCGGTCCACCTAATTTTCAACATTCGTCTATAGCACCACATCTCAAATGCTTCGATTCTCTTCTGTTCCGGTTTTCCCACAGTCCATGTTTCACTACCATACAATGCTGTACTCCAGACGTACATCCTCAGAAATTTCTTCCTCAAATTAAGGCCGGTATTTGATATTAGTAGACTTCTCTTGGCCAGAAATGCCTTTTTTGCCATAGCGAGTCGGCTTTTGATGTCCTCCTTGCTCCGCCCATCATTGGTTATTTTACTGCCTAGGTAGCAGAATTCCTTAACTTCATTGACTTCGTGACCGTCAATCCTGATGTTAAGTTTCTCGCTGTTCTCATTTCTACTACTTCTCATTATCTTCGTCTTCCTCCGATTTACTCTCAAACCATACTGTGTACTCATTAGACTGTTCATTCCGTTCAGTAGATCATTTAATTCTTCTTCACTTTCACTCAGGATAGCAATGTCATCAGCGAATCGTATCATTGATATCCTTTCACCTTGTATTTTAATTCCACTCCTTAACCTTTCTTTTATTTCCATCATTGCTTCCTCGATGTACAGATTGAAGAGTAGGGGCGAAAGGCTACAGCATTGTCTTACACTCTTCTTAATACGAGCACTTCGTTCTTGATCGTCCATTCTTATTATTCCCTCTTGGTTGTTGTACATACTGTATATGACCCGTCTCTCCCTATAGCTTATCCCTACACTTTTCACAATCTCGAACAGCTTGCACCATTTTATATTGTCGAACGCTTTTTCCCGGTCGACAAATCCTATGAAAGTGTCTTGATTTTTCTTTAGCCTTGCTTCCATTATTAGCCGTAACGTCAGAATTGCCTCTCTCGTCCCTTTACTTTTCCTAAAGCCAAACTGATCGTCACCTAGCGCATTCTCAATTTTCTTTTCCATTCTTCTGTATATTATTCTTGTAAACAGCTTCGATGCATGAGCTGTTAAGCTAATTGTGCGATAATTCTCGCACTTGTCAGCTCTTGCCGTCTTCGGAATTGTGTGGATGATGCTTTTCCGAAAGTCAGATGATATATCGCCACACTCATATTCTACACACCAACGTGAATAGTCGTTTAGTTGCCACTTCCCCCAATGATTTTAGAAATTCTGATGGAATGTTATCTATCCCTTCTGCCTTATTTGGCCGTAAGTCCTCCAAAGCTCTTTCAAATTCCGATTCTAATACTGGATCCCCTATCTCTTATAAATCGACTCCTGTTTCTTCTTCTATCACATCAGACAAATCTTCACCCTCATAGAGGCTTTCGATGTATTCTTTCCACCTATCTGCTCTCTCCTCTGCATTTAACAGTGGAATTCCCGTTGCACTCATAATGTTACCACCGTTGCTTTTAATGTCACCAAAGCTTGTTTTGACTTTTCTGTATGCTGAGTCTGTCTTTCCGACAATCATATCTTTTCCGATGTCTTCACATTTTTCCTGCAGCCATTTCGTCTAGTACTTCCGTATCCCACTTCTTTGCGTATTGATTCTTCGTGACTAATGTCTTGAACTTCAGCCTACTCTTCATCTCTACTATATTGTGATCTGAGTCTATATCTGCTCCTGGGCACGCCTTACAATCCAGTATCTGATTTCGGAATCTCTGTCTGACCATGATGTAATCTAATTGAAATCTTCCCGTATCTCCTGGCCTTTTCCACGTATACCTCCTCCTCTTGTGATTCTTGAACAGGGTATTCGCTATTACTAGCTGAAACTTGTTACAGAACTCTATTAGTCTTTCTCCTCTTTCATTCCTTGTCCCAAGCCCATATTCTCCTGTAACCTTTTCTTCCCACCCCTTCCCCTACAACTGCATTCCAGTCACCCATGACTATTAGATTTTCGTCCCCCTTTACATACTGCATTACCCTTTCCATATCCTCATACTCTTTCTCTATCTGTTCATCTTCAGCTTGCGACGTCGGCATGTATACCTGAACTATTGTTGTTGGTGTTGGTCTGCTGTCGATTCTGATTAGAACAACCCGGTCACTGAACTGTTCACAGTAACACACCCTCTGCCCTCCCTTCCTATTCATAATGAATCCTACATCTGTTATACCATTTTCTGCTGTTGTTGATATTACCCGATACTCATCTGACCAGAAATCCTTGTCTTCCTTCACTTCACTTCACTGACCCCTACTATATCTAGATTGAGCCTTTGCATTTCCCTTTTCATATTTTCTAGTTTCCCTACCACGTTCAAGCTTCTGACATTGCACACCCCGACTCGTAGAACGTTATCCTTTCGTTGATTATTCAATCTTTTTCTCATTGTAACCTCCCCCTTGGCAGTCCCCTCCCGGAGATCCGAATGGGGGACTATTCCAGAATCTTTTGCCAATGGAGAGATCATCATGACACTTCTTCAAATACAGGCCACATGTCCTGTGGATACACGTTACGTGTCTTTAATGCAGTGGTTTCCATTGCCTTCTGCATCCTCACGTCGTTGATCATTGCTGATTCTTCCGCCTTTACGGGCAATCTCCCACCCCTAGGACAAGAGTGTGCCCTGAACCTCTATCTGCTCCTCCGCCCTCTTTGACAAGACCGTTGGCAGAATGAGGCTGACTTCTTATGCCGGAAGTCTTCGGCCGCCAATGCTGATTATTTATCAAAATTTAGGCAGTGGCTGGGATCGAACCCGGGACCGAAGACGTTTTGATTATGAATCAAAGACGCTACCCCTAGACCACGGGTACGGTATCCTACAGATAACAAATCTAGCTGTCCGCGTTTGAATTGCTTCAATGTCGTACTTTAATTTGACATGTTGCGAGTCCCAGACAGTTCTCAAGAATGAATCGCGCCGATATTACAAGTATACACGGTATTCTTTATTGGTGAGCTACACTCTTCTAAAATTCTCCCAGTAAATCGAATTCGACCATTTGACTTCCCTATTACCGACCTTAAGTGCTCGTTCCATTTCGTATCGCTTTGCAGTGGTACGCCTCAAAATTTAATCGGCGTGTCTGTGACAAGCAGGACACTGGTAAGGGTAACCGCAGCCATGGTCTCCGAGCTGATTGTCCATGTTGCTGCAAACGTCGTCGAACTGTTCGTGCAGATGGTTGTTGTCTTGCAAACGTCCCATCTGTTGACTCAGGGATCGCGACGTGGCTGCACGATCCGTTGCAGCTATGCGCACAAGATGCCTGTCATCTCGACTACTAGTGATACGAGGCCGTTGCGATCCAGCACGGTATTCCGTATTGCCCTCCTGAACCCACCGATTCCATATTCTGCTAACAGTAATTGGATCTCGACCAACGCAAGCAGCAATGCCGCGATATTATAAACCGCAATCGCAATATGCTACAATCCGACCTTTATCAAAGTCTGAAACGTGATAGTACACATTTCTCCTGCTTACACGAGGCATCACGACATCGTTTCACCAGGTTCAAATGGATCAAATGGCTCTGAGCTCTATGCGACTTCTGAGATCATCAGTCGCCTAGAACTTAGAACTAATTAAACCTAACTAACCTAAGGACATCACACACATCCATGCCCAAGGCAGGAATCGAACCTGCGACCGTAGCGGTCGCCCGGTTCCAGACTGTAGCGCCTAGAACCGCAAGGCCACTCCGGCCGGCGTTTCACCAGGCAACGCCGGTCAACTGCTGTTTGTGTATAAGAAATCGGTTGGAAACTTTCCTCATGTCAGCACGTTGTAGGTGTCGCCACCGGCGCCATCCTTGTGTGAATGCTCTGAAAAGCTAATCATTTGCATGACACAGCATCTTCTTCCTGTTGGTTAAATTTCGCGTCTGTAGCAAGTCATCTTCGTGGTGTAGCAATGGATACATGTTCCTAGTATTATGCAGATTAAATACTGACTAAGCATTTGATGCGTCGAATATATGAATTTTAGTTTTACAAGAAGAATACACTAATGGTTGTAAATTTGTTGGTAGAAATAGAATGGAGTTCGTTGCTATCTGAGTGTAGTATTCGTTAAATATCTTAATACATTACAACTGTGAAGGTGCGTTCAGTTACTGCCACGCTTCCCATGGAAGGGCATATGATTGACACTCACGGCGCAATACTGTCGCCAACCGCCTGCGCTTATCGTGGTGTGACAGTTTCGATCGGTATTTCGCCTCAGATAACGGCTTATACAATACGACCACCGTCCGGCTGTAACTAGAAACGTGATTCATCCTTTCAGGTGACACGTTTCCATTGATCCACAGTCCAAATTCGAGGGTTCCGCGCCCACTGCGAGCGTAACTGGCGACATGGCTGGCTCGTCATTTGAACACGGGGTGGTCGTCTGCTGTATGGTCCCAAGTTCAACAATGTGCGCTGAAGGGTGTGCCACAAAACATCTGTGCCTGCGTCAGCACCGTACACTGTCGCTATATCTGCCGCATTTGGCCTCTCGCTCTCTTAATGTAGAGGGCAAGCCTCCGATGACCAATTCTGTAACGAATACTAGGACACCCAACAGTTAGTCACGTATGCGTTGATTCACTGACCTTGAATCACTTTCCATTGATTCTCGCGACCGTAGCCAACGAACAGCCGAGCAGCTTCGCCCTTTTCCGAGATGATATTTTCCAGGCTCTGTCAACGTCACTTATGTCAGAGAATTTCCCCATTTATGGCCCCCGTTGTCGCTACAATGATTCTTCATTCGACTTAGCTCTGATTATATATAGGAGGTGGATACAAATCAGGAAACACCTCGAGACACGTATGCTTGGTCATAAAAGAAGATGCCTGCCAAGTCTGCAAATGGTTCAAATGGCTCTGAGCACTATAGGACTTAACATCAGAGGTCATCAGCCCCCTAGAACTTAGAACTACTTAAAACTAACCAACCTAACGACATCACACACATCCATGCCCGAGGCAGGATTCGAACCTGCGACCGTAGGTGTCGCCCGGTTCCAGACTGAAGCGCCTAGAATCGCTCGGCCACACCGGCCGGCGCCAAGTCTGCAGCTTGCGCTGTTGTATAAGGGTCGTTCAATGAGTAATGCCTCTATTTTTTCTCAGATTTGTTGTTAAGAGTCAACATTTGGTGTCAATATACATCAACATGTCTTGTCCATGTCCTATTTTTCTACGTAGTCTCTATCACGTTCTATGGCTGTACGCAACGTTGCGAAAGAGCATGTATTCCCTGCTGGTAAAAGCTCTTGTCCTGCCTTTTTTGCTTCCAGCGCAAAGTGGTGCACCCAGGTTTCGTCCGCCGTAACGATCCGTGACAGAAAGGCCTCTTCGTCGGTCTCAAAACGCTCCAGCAATTCAGATAAAATGGCCCTTCTTTGAATCTTGTGCTCCGCTGTGAGCATTCGAGGAAAGCATCGTGAGCACCTCTTTGAATATCCGAGAGTCTCGGATCATCGCAGACACTTTTCCAATGCTGACCGACGACTGTAGAGCCAATTGTCGAGTTGTGATGAGCCGGTCGGCACGAATAATGGCATCCACACGATTCAGCATGTCTGGAGCAGTGGCTGTGACAGGACGTCCCGAGCGTAGCTGATCATGGAGCTCTGTTTCTGCATTCCCTGAGGTTGCAACATTTTTTTACCCATAGCCAAACTGTAGTCCTATCAACTGCAGCGTCATCATACATTGCACACAAACGTTTATGGATGTTCACCACGGTTTCTTTTTCGGCACACAAGAATTCAATAACAGCACGCTCCTTGTGAGTCGTATGTGCACGCCATTTTGGCTCTGCACTGCAGCTCTGCCATCTGCCGGAACGGTTCGAAACTTCACCGGCGCACACAACAAACATCAAATGAGAAGCACCAACAAGGACGTTCGTCTATGTATATTAATGGCTTTTTCAAAAAAAAATGTGGGGCATTACTTATTGAACGACCCTCGTATTTGACCAAGAACGGCACCTCCGCAATGATGTCATTACGTTGAAAGTGTCTATCGTGGTCAGGTGTTCTGTGTAATTCTGAGGGCATTACGTCGGGGCTAACTGAATGCAAATCATTGTCAGTTCCACATTAACACGGAAGGATCTCCTTAAGCTTGGATTTGCAGGGCAAGCTGGAATTCCAAAGCACTCATCGCTGATGCAAGAACAGTAACACGTGGTGCCGAAGCCATAAACCTGGTCTATAGAGCAATACAGGAGACTCATTTGGTCGTCTGACTCTTGTTTCACAATATTTCCAACTTTTGGCCGAATTGCTGAAATACGACGGGATTTGGTGATACTTCCGATACCATATCGTAGTTTTCCGTAGGACTATATTTACCCTGCAAGATCATATTATAGCTACGGATTATGTAACTAATTTGGGTGATGACACCGGTTTTAAACTGAACATAGTTAAAGTATAGAGCCTAATGTCAGTTTGTGTAGAACATATACATTGTATTGTATTTTATTGTATTGTGTGTTAACCGGGGACCTAGAAACGACGGAGAGGCTCCGTCCCCGCCACAGCCGCAGTGGTCCACAACCCGACGACGACTACCGCAGTCCACTTCACCCCTCCGCCGCCCCACACCGAACCCAGGGTTACTGTGCGGTTCGGCCTCCGGTGGGCCCCCCAGGGAACGTCTCACACCAGACGTGTGTAACCCCTATGTTTGCGTGGTAGAGTAATGGTGGTGTACGCGTAAGTGGAGAACTTGTTCGCGCAGCAATCGCCGACATAGTGTAACAGAGGCGGAATAAGGGGAACCAGGCCGCAATTGCCGAGCCAGATGGAAAACCGCCTATTAACCATCCACAGACTGGCCGGTTCACCGGACCTCGATACACATCCGCCGGGCGGATTCGTGCCGGGGACCAGCCGCTCCTTCCCGCCCGGAAAGCCGTGCGTTAGACCGCACGGCCAATCGAGCTGGCGAACGTATACATAACATCAATATCAATATCCTCCCTGGAAGCACCACCTTATCGTAGCACTGTCCGAGTTTGCGTGTTCCTGTGATGCTGAGAGCTATACCGGTGGTAGCGTAGCTACTGGCAGGTTCAACCTAGCCGGTCAGGTCTCAACAGAGGAGCCAGACGAAGTGTGCCTCACAACGACCTACCGTCCTTTCCTCCCTTTCCCTTCCAGTCCCTTCCCTTTCCTTCTTCCCTTCTATCAGTCTCTTCATCGGTGTAGGAGGCGGGTAATATCGATAGGTAAACACTCACGGCTTCTGTACCGACGAAGCAAGGCACCTGTGATGTGCCTTAAGGGCGTATGTCAGGATACGTCCAGTGGCATATGGCCATTCACTGCATCCCCTGCCTCTTGCCAGTCGTATCGGCCCTACGATCAACTGCCAACCAGAGGCAGAGGACGAGAGAGTGGATCTGCATCTGCGCAACTGCTTGCCCACTTTAAATACCTTCACGCGCAGATGACTCCGGCAAAGTTTCAATGGACTATGAGCTTTGAAAGTCCTGCGGCGATGGAGTACTGATGGTGAGGCAAGGGTTTGGTGTACCTGAACCTTAGTTGGTGCTCTGCACGTTAGGCGGTCAGACGGTGATGGTCGTTCTGGTACTCGTGAGAGACGGGAGGACTGGTTCGGCAGCTCGTCACACGACAAAGCAGCCCTATTTAGGATCGCTCTGTTTTCCCTAATCCAGGGAGGGGCCTAGAAAAGGTGGCCTAAACATAGCCCGTCTCAACCCAGCACAAGTGGCAAACTGCGGTCACTTGTTCACTAACATATGCGGTCAAAAAAAATAATAAAATAAACAGTTACCTTAAATATCTAATGATTGGAGTCTGGAACATTCGTACTTTACAGGATAACGACCATAATCAGTGCCCAGAGAGAAAGACAGGACTTATCGCAAGGGAATTGGCTAGATATAACATCGACATTACCGCCATAAGTGAAACACATCTTAGTGACTCTGGACAGTTATGTAAACCGCTCGGAGGTTACACCTACTACTGGAGTGGAAAATCATCCACTGAAAGGGCGGAAAGTGGGGTAGGCTTTGCCATACGCAATAAATTGGCATGCTCACTAACAGAACTCCCAAAAGGTATCAGTGACAGAATAATAAGACTCAGACTTCACCTGTCATCCAAGAAATATCTTCACTTGATCAATGTATACGCACCTACATTGCCATCTCCGGATGAAGAGAAGAACAAGTTCTACCAAGACCTCCGACATGTCCTTAGGTATATTCCTTCTGCAGATAAACTTCTGTTACTTGGTGATTTTAATGCTCGTGTTGGGAATGATTTCAGTGCTTGGAATGGAGTCCTCGGTCGCCATGGGATTGGAAAATGCAACTCGAATGGTTTGGATCTTCTAACTCTATGTGCCGAGTTTGAACTCTGTCTGACAAATACATATTTTCGTCTGGCTGAAAAATATAAAACGACATGGATGCATCCGCGATCTAAACACTGGCACCTTCTGGATTATGTGATAGTACGGAAAAAAGATCTTGGTGACGTACTGGTCACACGTGCAATGAGAGGCGCTCAGGGATGGACAGACCATCGACTCGTGAGGTCCAAATTAAAGAAAACTTTGAAGGCACCACGCCGAGCTTCACACAAAATACCAACAAAATTGTCCTGCAAAATCTTGGCCAATTATCAGACTATGAGAGCAAAACTGGATGAAAAATTTGGTGTCGATGGCCTTTTGATATCTGAATCTGCCCCTGTGGATGAACAGTGGAGTGCATACGCTAGCAGACTGCGTGGCTGTGCTTCAGAAGTCTTGGGAAAGCCTCAGAAGAAGCACCAGGACTGGTTTGACGACTCAGATCCAGAGATCAGAAAGCTAATTAATGATTTCAGAACCTCTCTTCGCTCCCCTGATGACAACAAGCGTAGAGCAGTGCATTACAATCTGAAAGTGAAGGTACGTGCTCTCAAAGACAGTTGGTGGGCAAATAAAGCAAATGAAATACAGTTATATGCCGACACACACCAAACGGGCAGATTCTTTGAGTCCCTGAAAACTATCTTTGGTCCAAGAGTTGGGAAGATAGCACCAGTCTATAACAGAGATAAAAGTTGTCGGCTGACGCAACAGAGTGACATCCTGTCTCGGTGGGCGGAATATTTTAATGACGTTCTTAATCCCGACCATCAGACAACCGATATTCCATACATAGAAGCACTTGAAGACCTGCCAGTTGAGGAACAACTTGCGGATGCCCCTTCCTACGATGAATTCATTTCAGCACTGGCTAAGCTGAAAAATGACAAAACAGCAGGATTAGATAACTTGCCATCAGAGCTATATAAATATGAGGGGCCAAACATCAAGAAACCATTGTTTGCTCTGATCTTAAGGATTTGGGAGTATGAAATGATTCCACAAGACTGGAAAGATGCTTGTATTTTCAAGATCTATAAAGGCAAGGGTGACATATCAGACTGCAGCTCCCACAGGGGCATTTCTCTTCTCTCAGCAGCGGGAAAAGTCCTTGCCCACATAATTAACACCTGGTTAACACACTTTGCAGAAACACTGCTACCAGAGACCCAGTGTGGCTTTCGCCCAAACAGAGGCACAGTGGATGCCATATTTGTTGTCAAACAAATGCAAGAGAAAAGCTTAGAGCAACATCGGCCTTTGTTCATGTGCTTTGTAGACCTGGAAAAAGCTTTTGATCGTGTCCCACGGGAAGCTCTCTGGATCATACTAAAGAAAACTGGGTGCCCTGACAAAATTGTCAGTTTGATTCGGCAGTTTCATGAAAACATGATGGCAAAAATCAGCCATGAGGACAAGCTCTCAGAACAGTTTCCCGTGACATGTGGTGTAAAACAAGGCTGTGTTCTGGCTTCCACACTCTTCTCACTTTACTTCGCAGTTGTTATGAGAGACGCGACCAAAGCCTGTAGTAATCAAATTAGTCTCGATACAAGGACAGACAAAAGTGTCTTCAACATCTCTCGCCTCAGAACAAAAAGTCGCGTAACCAAACTATCCATCTTAGAGATTCTCTATGCGGATGATGTATGCATAATGGCTAATTCTTGCGAAACTCTTCAGACTTACATAAATCTGCTAAATGCCTCCTGCAGAAGATTTGGCTTAGCCATTAGCATCACTAAGACGCAAGTTCTCAAACAGCCACTTAGAGGTCTTAATGCAGATGACTCCAGTATTGAGATAAATAACAAACCCTTGCAAAATGTGTCAAATTTCAAATACCTGGCAAGCCAAATTAGAAGTGACAACAGCCTGACAACGGAAATCGCAGCGCGTATAGCCAGCGCAGCCTCAGCCTTCGGTAAGCTTAATGACCGAGTATGGAAATCACATGATCTCAAACTACAAACAAAAATTGCAGTCTACAAAGCAGTAGTATTATCCACCTTATTCTATGCCTCGGAAACCTGGTGCTGTTACAAAGCTGACATTAAGAAGCTAGACAAATTTCATTTTCGATGTCTGAGATCAATTCTGCGCATCAAATGGGAAGACCGTGTCCCAAACACAGAGATTTTGCGCCGCGTGAAACTGGCTGGTATTGAAGCTTTAATAATGAAACATCAACTGAGATGGAGTGGTCACATAGTACGCATTGATGACAGTAGGCTACCTAAAGCGGTGTTCTACTCGCAGCTCTCGTGCGGGAAGAGGAGGAAAGGTGGTCAACACCTGCGATATAAAGACACCATTAAACGCCACCTTGCAGCCTGTGGCATCCCAAGCAACCGTTGGGAGGAGCTAGCATTGCGCCGATCAGAGTGGCGATCAACTGTACATAAGAGCATCGAACAATTCGAGCAAAAGCATCTAATGAACCTGGATGCTAAAAGAGAGCTCCGAAAATCTCAGCTCAAGTCTGTCTACACGTATACTTACAACTCTGCTGGTCAACTTCACTATGCTTCATGCAACAGGATATTCAAAGCGAAATTCGGATTCGCGAGCCACATCCGAGCCTACCACAACAAGGACAGAGAAGACTGACGGAGTCGCTGTCGCCGGACACGGCGAGGAGGAGATTATATATATATATATATATATATATATATATATATATATATATATATATAATCTCATCGATGTTGTATTGACTACCATCACTCTCAAGCACTGTAGTTCATCGTATCGCTTTGAAGATGGAGATTCGTTTCGTAATGCATATCAAATGGAAGAAAGGATATTTTTGAAACTACTCTTCACCGTTGAAAAGTATGTTCATTGGCCAGATACAAACGTGGGGTAGTACAAGAAACCAAGAGATAGTTATATATCTTTAACAAAGTTTCGTAACAGCAAGAACTTCCACTCTGTACTTGCGTTTACATTATGACATAGACTGGCATTCAGTTAAGATTTCTGGCCACTCTGGGAAGATTCCAGACGGTGGCCTATGCGACAAGAATTTATAACAAATAGCATCGTCTACTGCAGATAATAAAACTGTTAAATTAATATGAAAATCTCAATCTTTTAGAAATCAAAAAGGGAAAAATATTAAATGTAGATGGACGTGAACCTGCTAGTATTTCTTTGTAGTTTACGAGACTATCAACGGCTCTACAGCTTCACCATGGCAGCACCATCTGATTTACATGGTATTCAATGTGTAAACTATCTGCAAGCGTCGTCATTTGTCATTTAATTGTGACAGTTTCTACCAAAAATACGCGCCTTTGATGAATCATCATTGTACTGTAGCATTTTGACGGCATAGGCCCTACTTTCATAGCATGTAAGCTATTACACGGAAAGCATCAAATTGCAGAAGCCTTTAACTACGGGTATGTAGTACCTCGCCGTTTTCTTATAACTAATCGGACCTATAACGATGTGTTTCCGAGAGACTCTCAATGTTCTGCTGTTTTGACATGGCTTGTATTCGTGCCACTTACGCTATATCCCAAAAACCACCAAATACGGAATTCAGCTCCTTATGACTTAATGTATAATGGCATCTTCTTTCTCCTGCTTGTGACGTAAGACCCATGCTGCAGCTACATTCCTCTTCAAGAGACAAAAATTTGTGATAACAGATTCTTCATTTCACGTGGAACGTGGAACTGCACGCCGTGACGTCACCAGATCCTCGCCCTCGAACGTCTTCACGTCCCGTGAGAGGACTCCTTTCCTCCAGCTCGAGGCACCGCCGCTCTCTCTTTCCGCGGAAATTGGCGCGAATCGCGTGCCAAAGAAACAGATGCGACGCCAACGATGTACTGTAGATACATACAACGATACGCAGCTCACAAACCTCAACGGAGCGAACCATGGATGATGGGTATCAGACGGATGCTATATTGCTTGACTTCCGGAAAGCATTTGACTCGGTGCCCCACTGCAGACTCCTAACTAAGGTACGAGCATATGGGATTGGTTCCCAAGTATGTGAGGGGCTCGAAGACTGCTTAAGTAATAGAACCCAGTATGTTGTCCTCGATGGTAAGTGTTCATCGGAGGTGAGGGTATCATCTGGAGTGCCCCAGGGAAGTGTGGTAAGTCCGCTGTTGTTTTCTATCTACATAAATGATCTTTTGGATAGGGTGGATAGCAATGTGCGGCTGTTTGCTGATGATGCTGTGGTGTACGGGAAGGTGTCGTCGTTGAGTGACTGCAGGAGGATACGAGATGACTTGGACAGGATTGTGATTGATGTAAAGAATGGCAGCTAACTCTAAATATAGATAAATGTAAATTAATGCAGATGAATAGGAAAAACAATCCTGTAATGTTTGAATACTCCATTAGTAGTGTAGCGCTTGACACAGTCACGTCGATTTAATATTTGGACTTAACACTGCAGAGCGATATGAAGTGGGACAAGCATGTAATGGCAGTTGTGGGGAAGGCGGATAGTCCGGTTCATTGGTGGAATTTTGGGAAGATGTGGTTCATCTGTAAAGGAGACCGCTTATAAAACACTAATACGACCTATTCTTGAGTACTGCTCGAGCGTTTGGGATCCCTATCAGGTCGGATTGAGGGAGGACATAGAAGCAATTCAGAGGCGGGCTGCTAGAGTTGTTACTGGTAGGTTTGATCATCACGCGAGTGTTACGGAAATGCTTCAGGAACTCGGGTGGGAGTCTCTAGAGGAAAGGAGGCGTTCTTTTCGTGAATCGCTTCTGAGGAAATTTAGAGAACCAGCATTTGAGGCTGACTGCAGTACAATTTTACTGCCACCAACTTACATTTCGTGGAAAGACCACAAAGATAAGAAAGATTAGGGCTCGTACAAAGGCATATAAGCAGTCATTTTTCCCTCGTTCTGTTTGGGAGTGGAACAGGGAGAGAAGATGCTAGTTGTGGTACTAGGTACCCTCCGCCACGCACCGTATGGTGGATTGCGGAGTATGTATGTAGATGTAGAAGACTACACGGGACCATCGCCCTATCCTGCGCTGTCATAAAGGTCGCCGACGACAGCGTTCGTAGGCCAGTTCGCCAGTACAGATCGTCTCTTCGGTTCGGCAGCTAGCCTGCCGGCGTCGTAATTAGTAACGTCTGTGAGAACCAGTACAGCTGGAAAGGTAGTTTACTGCTGGGTTGACAAAACACGTTATTCAGTGACTGGAAATGATTATCACAAGCTGCGACATGGTCGCGAACTGAACAGTGACCCGCATATAGGATAAATTTCCATTACTTCACGTTTATTCTTATTAAATTTCACATGACTGCTCCTCAAAAGACAAGCAAATGTGTTTAGTTAATCAATTATAGCAATGTCTGCTGACATTCTGTAGTGTGCCCAGCCACCCTGGTCTGTCTCCTGCTTCCTAGTGTACGAATTGCAATCTTGCTTCAAATTCCTTCTTAAGATATGACATTTGATTTGAGAATACTGACATGTCTATTTCACAATTATTTTTATATTCAGAAATTGTTGGAAAGTGAAATAATTCTTGACTCGCAATGACTTTTTCAAACATACCTATTTTATGACTGAAGGAACACACGTTTTGTATGAGATCACATCTTAATTTCCACTTCCTTACAGCTCAGTACCGAGCGCAGCTATATGTTTTAGAATGTCTTTCGTTTGCTGTGAACTCCAAATGATTTGTTGATTCTAGTGCATCCAAGTTTCCTATGAAGGACGTTACTTCTACATCTACATCTACATTCATACTCCGCAAGCCACCCAACGGTGTGTGGCAGAGGGTACTTAACGTGCCACTGTCATTACCTCCCTTTCCTGTTCTAGTCGCGTATGGTTCGCGGGAAGAACGACTGCCGGAAAGTCCCCGTGCGCGCTCGAATCTCTCTAATTTTACATTCGTGTTCTCCTCGGGAGGTGTAAGTAGGGGGAAGTAATATATTCCTCATCCAGAAAAGCACCCTCTCGAAACCTGGACAGCAAGCTACACCGCGATGCAGAGCGCCTCTCTTGCAGAGTCTGCCACTTGAGTTTGCTAAACATCTCTGTAACGTTATCACGCTTACCAAATAACCCTGTGACGAAACGCGCCGCTCTTCTTTGGATCTTCTCTATCTCCTCCGTCAACTCGACCTGGTATGGATCCCACACTGATGAGCAATACTCAAGTATAGGTCGAACGAGGGTTATGTAAGCCACCCCCTTTGTTGATGGACTACATTTTCTAAGGGCTCTCCCAATGAATCTCAACCTGGCACCCACCTTACGCCGGCCGTGGTGGCCAAGCGGTTAAAGGCGCTACAGTCTGGAACCGCGCGGCCGCTACGGTCGCAGGTTCGAATCCTGCCTCGGGCATGGACGTGTGTGATGTCCTTAGGTTAGTTAGGTTTAAGTAGTTCTAAGTTCTAGGGAACTGATGACCTTCGAAGTTAAGTCCCATAGTGCTCAGAGCCATTTGAACCCGCCTTACCAACAATTAATTTTATATGATCATTCCACTTCAAATCGTTCCGTACGCATACTCCCAGATATTTTACAGAAGTAACTGCTACCAGTGTTTGTTCCGTTATCATATAATCATACAATAAAGGATCCTTCTTTCTGTGTATTGGCAATACATTACATTTGTCTATGTTAAGGGGTCAGTTGCCACTCCCTGCACCAAGTGTCTATCCGCTGCAGATCTTCCTGCATTTTGCTGCAATTTTATAATGCTGCAACTTCTCTGTATACTACAGCATCATCCGCGAAAAGCCGCATGGAAATACCGACAGGCCGGCCGGTGTGGCCGTGCGGTTCTAGGCGCTTCAGTTTGGAGCCGCGTGACCGCTACGGTCGCAGGTTCGAATCCTGCCTCGGGCATGGATGTGTGTGATGTCCTTGGGTTAATTAAGTTTAATTAGTTCTAAGTTCTAGGGGACTGATGACCACAGATCTGAAGTCCCATAGCGCTCAGAGCCATTTGAACTTCCGACACTACCTACTAGGTCACTTCGTGTCTTATTTGCCAAAACATTCAATCACTTGACATTTACTTAGACAACCAACACTGACGTGCTGCACTGCGCCGAATCACACTCACAGAGAAACTCTTTGAACGGTGTGTGCTGAAGAGCAGAACGATACCTCATAAAATTAATCAAATTGACCAACCTGTCCATTACTGCTCTCAGAGTAACGCTAAAGTTTTCTGTGAAGTGCTGCGTGGCGAAGTACACATTGGTAAGGTAGCACCACAGCATTCTTATCTTTTATTATCTTATATAGTCTTTATTCTGTGTCCGTCATCGCTGGGTCCCGCCAATTGAAACAGACATCATTTTATTATAACTAATGTTTGATTTTGTCATGAAGTCATTAAAAGTCAATGAAATACCTTGAAGTGTAGCTACAACATCTTGTTTTTCTTTAAAAAGTGCCACGAACAGTTCCAACAAACACTTTTTTTTTTACTATCTCACAGTCTGAAAATGGCTTCTGGTGTATTAAGTGTCCAACACACATACATCGCTGCTTCTTCAGATTTTTCTTGCTCGTTCATAAAGCGAACTAGGAAGGCCGTGCTTATTTTATAAAAAGTTAGATACGCGTGGAGTATTTCTTGACGGACTTCACTTCCGAGAGGAAAATTTTTGTGGAACTGCTGATGAGATGTTTCATTGCTTCGCTCTTAATTGGCACTTCTAACGCGAGCGACAGCTCTATTGCATTCGAGGCAATCTGGAAAACCTCCAGGCCTATCAGGTAGCATAAAACAATATTGTTCATCCACTCAGTCAGAAGGATCCGATTTTCACTATCAAACGCTTTTTAGGATTCGTATCGATCCAAAAGAAACCTTGTAATCCTCGATAATAAAGAAACGCTCTCAGAACAACTACTGACAAAATGGTGATAAAATTTCTATACTTTAGAGTTGCTCTTTATAAAAAATACCGGCGCCTCTAAGAACTATGGGACTTAACATCTGAGGTCATCAGTACCCTAGACTTAAAACTACTTAACCCTAACTAACCCTTACCACGTCACACACATCCAAGCCCGAGGCAGGATACGAACCTGCGACCATAGCAGCCGCGTGGTTCCGGACTGAAGCGTCTAAAGCCGCTCGGTCACAACGGCCGGCGTTTATACTTCGATTTAATAGTTTATTTAATAAATTGCCAGGGTCTGAAATCGATTTACAATATTTCCTTGTTCACTAAATAAAATTCTTGCGTAGCATTTGTGTGTTCAGAGCTCTTATGTGGATCGACATAACGTAACGGCGGCGGCCATTTTGCTCCCTTCCGGTCCCGCTCTTCTCTTCAGCGCACTATCCTGCGCTGCACAGCAGGGTAACTGTGTATTTAACCCACCTGCAACTAACTGTTGTTGTTCTTCTTGCTGTGGTCTTCAGTCCATAGACTGGTTTGATGGAGCCTTCTATGCTACTGTATCCTGTGCAAGCGACTTTGGCTCCTAGTAAATACTGCAACCTACATCCTTGTGAATCTGCTTATTGCATTCATCTCTTGGTCTCCGTCTACGAGTTTTACCCTCCACGCTTCCCTCCAGTACTAAATTGGCGATCCCTCGATGCCTCGGAACGTGTCCTACCAGCCGATTCCTCCTCCTAGTCAAGTTGTGCCACAAATTTCTCTTCTCCCTAGCTCAGTACCTTCTCATTAGTTATGTGATCTACCCATCTAACGTTCAGCATTCTTATGAAGCACCACATTTCAAAAACTTCTGTTACCTTCTAATCTAAACTGTTTATTGTCTAAGTTTCACATCCATACACGGCTACACTCTAGCAAATACTTTCAGAAAAGACTTCTCGATGTTTTTCAGAAACGCTTTCTTTGCCATCTCCAGTCAAAATTTTATATCCTCTCTACTTCATCACCCTCAGTTATTTTGCAGCCCGAATAACAAAATTCAAGTATCTCATTTCCTAATCTAATTCCCTCTGCATCATCTGACTTAATTCGACTACATTCCATTATCCTCGTTTTGCTTTGTTTGATGTTCATCTTATACCCTCCTTTCAAGACACTGTCCATTCTGTTCAACTGTTATTCCAAGTCCTTTGCTGCCCCTGACAGAATTACAATGTCATCGGTAAACCTCCAGGTTTTTATTTCTTCTGCCTGGATTTTAATTTTTATTTGGTTTCCTTTACTGCTTGTTCACTGTACAGATTGAATAACATTAGATATCTACAACCCTGTCTCACTCCCTTCTCAGCCACTGCTTCCCTTTCTTGTCCCTCGACCCTTGTAACTGCCATCTTGTTTCTGTAAAAATTGTAAATAGCCTTTCACACCCCGTATTTGACCATGCCACCTTCAGAGTCTGAAATAGAGTATTCCAGTCAACATGGTCAAATGCTTTCTCTAAGTCTACAAATGCTGGTAACGTAGGTTTGCCTTTTCTTATGCTAGCTTCTAAGATAAGGTGTAGGGTCAGTATTGCCTCACGTGTTCCTACATTTCTACGTAATCCAAACTGATCCTGCCCGAGGTCGGATTCTACCAGTTTTTCCACTTTTTGTAAAGAATTCATGTTATTATTTTGCAACCATGATTTATTAAACTGATAGTTCGGTCATTTTAACACCTGTCAGCACCTTCTTTCTTTAGAATTGGAATCATTTTATTCTTTTTGAAGTCTGAGGGTATTTCGCCTGTCTCATACATCTTGCTCACCAGACGGAAGAATTTGGTCATGGCTGGTTCTCCAAAGGGTATCAGTAGTTCCAAAGGAATCTTGTCTACTCCCGGCGACTTGCTTCTTTTTAGACCTTTCAGCGCTCTGTCAAATCCTCTACGCAGTATCATATCTCCCATTTCATTTTCATCTACGTCCTCTTCCATTTCCTTAATATTGCCTTCAAGTACATCGCCCTTGCATAGACCGTCTATATACTCCTTCCACCTTTCGACATTCCCTTCTTTGCTTAGGACTGGTTTACCATCCGAGCTCTTGATATTCATACAGGTGGTTCTCTGCTCTCCAAAGAATTTTTCTGTAGGCGACACATATCTTACCCCTAGTGACATATGCTTCTACATTCTTACATTTCTCCTCTACCCATTCTCGCTTCGCCGATTTGCACTTCCTGTCGATACCATTTTTAGACGTTTGTGTTTTTTCGCCTGCTTCATTTTCTCCATTTTTATATTTTCTCCTTTCATCAATTAAATTCAGTATCTCTTGTGTTACCCAAGGATTTCTACTAGTTACTCTTCGTTTCCACCCCAATGGCCACGCATTCGGGAGGACGACGGTTCAATCCCGCGTCCGGCCATCCTGATTTAGGTTTTCCGTGATTTCCCTAAATCACTCCAGGTAAATGCCGGGATGGTTCCTCTGAAAGGGCACGGCCGACTTCATTCCCCATCCTTCCCTAATCCGATGAGACCGATGACCACGCTGTCTGGTCTCCTTCCCCAAAACAACAAACAAACAAACAAACCCAATGGCCACGCCTTTGAAAGGTAGTTGCTGCTCAACCCCACAGCGCTTGTGATCAGATAGCTGACGATATGTGTACCGAGTTTGGCTGAAAACGATTCAGTGATTTAGAAAGAGACGTGGAACATAAAAGAAACACATTTTTATAATCTATAGAGATCAAGTCTTAACAGTTTTCGTATCATTATGTGTTGATAGTTCTAATAATCTGATAATTGTTACAAAGTACCGGTAGTGTGCGGTAATTAAGCCGACAGCCAACAAATTTTCAAACAATATAGTCCTGGAGTGTTCGCCGAACGTGTGGTTGCCGATCTTAGGCAACCAGAACGGTGAACCCCGCAACCGGCCTCGCAGCTCGTGCCTCGCTATCGAGACAACCCATCTGGCCATCCTCTCCTCCGTGATTAAGCGGCTGTCTGGCTGAAACGGAGGCTTGTCTGCACCGTGTGCTCCTGTGGCACTTTTCTTTATGCTTTCAACAGCCCACTTACTATGTTGATGGAGTCGTATCTAACAATGTGCTCAGTTAGACACGTAACAGTAGCTCGTTTCGTCTCACAAGTACAGGCCAAACAACATTCACAAAATCATGGGTTGCTGGTGACTGGTGTTTATATGCATCATCTTTAGCGTAACATAGTAAACGTTTATTTTTTCAGTTATAGCACTCTTTAACTGAATGAAATTTTCACTCTGCAGCCGAGTGTACGCTGATATCAAACTTCCTGGCAGGTTAAAAGTTTGTGCCTGGCCAAGACTCGAACTCCCCCGCAAAAGGCATAGGTCCAGAGTTCGAGTCTCGCTCCAACTCACAGTTTCAATCTGCCAGGAAGTTTTATACTCTTTAACTGTTCGACGAAAGAAGGAAGTATGAAAATGTTCAAGAAGTCACAGAAATATAGCATATGACTCATTTATGAATGAAATAAATAAAAGTGCAGGGAATAGCTAGGAAATGTGCGAAGACATCTAAAAACAAAGTGACCTTGGAAAGACAGATTCACTTTATAGAAAAGTCAAAATAATATTGGGAGAAACTGAAACCAAATGCGTTAACATATAGAGTGAAAACGGAATTCCACTGTGAAAAGCAGAGGAGACATGCAAGGACTACACTGGAGGTGAGTAAATGACTGCTGAAGCGACAGAGGAGAACTGTGTGTCGATTTGGAAGGAATAATGGATGCAGTATTAGAGCCTGAAACAGCTTGCAAAGACTTTCGATGAGAGAAGATAAATGGGACTGTTTGCTAACATTCGTTCTGAAATCCGCAAATCACAAAGGTGACAACTATCGATTGTTCAAGTTCATGTGTACAATCTACGAGCCTTAAAAATACTATCGGATTTTCAGAACAAGATCATGCATGCAAACCAGAAGAGACCAGAGACATATACAGTAAAGCGTCAAACAAACTGGTACAGGCATGCGTATTCAAATTTGGAACTATGTAAACCGGTAAAATACGGCGCTGCGGTTGGCAACGCCTATATCAGACAACAAGTGCCTGGCGCAGTTGTTAGATCGGTTACTGCTGCTACAATGGTAGCTTATTAAGATTCAAGTGGGGATGTACCGTACGACCATTGCACAAGTGTACCGTGAATGTCAGAAATCCGGTAAAACATCGAATCTCCGACATCGTTGCGGCCGGAAAAAGATCCTGGAAGAACGGGACCAACGGCGACTGAAGAGAATCGTTCAAAGTGAGAGAAGTACAATCTTCCGGCAGATTTCAGCAGATTTCAATACTGGGCCATCAACAAGTGTCAGCGTGCGAACCATTCAACGAAACATCACCGGTATGGGCTTTCGGAGCCGAAGGCCCAAGTCGTGTGCCCTTAATGACTGCACGACGCAAAGCCTTACGCTTCGCCTGGGCCCATCAACACTGACATTGGACTGTTGATGACTGGAAACATGTTGTCTAGTCGGACGAGTCTCGTTTCAAATTGTATCGAGCGACTGGGTGTGTACGGGTTTGGAGACAACCTCATGAATCCATGGATCCTGCATGCCAGCAGTAGACTGTTCAAGCTGGTGGAGGCTCTGTAATGGTGTGGGGTGTGTGCAGTTGGAATGATATGGGTCCTCTGATACGTCTAGATATGACTCTGACAGGTGACACGTACGTAAGCATGCTCTCTGATCACCTGCAACCATTCATATCCATTGTGCATTCCGACGGACTAGGGCAATTCCAGCAGTATAATGCAACACCCCACAGGTCCCGAGTTGCTACAGAGCGGGTCCAGGTTCTCAGTTTAAACACCTCACGCTCCAGACATGAACATTATTGAGCATATCTGCGATGACTTGCAACGTGCTGCTCAGAAAAAATCTCCACTCCCTCGTTCTCTAAGGGATTTATGGACAGCCTGCACGACTTCAGATATTACTCGAGTCCATGTCACCTTGTACTGTGGCACTTGTGTGTGCTCACGGGGGCCCTATACGATATTAGCCAGGTATACCAATTCTTTTGCCTCTTCAGTGTACGAGTAAACGCAAGACCTGTCGCACAGTCAGCTTAACAGCTCGTGTATATAAATCCCCGACAAGAGTAATATGAAGAATAATTGGAAAATAAGATTGACGATCTGTTTGCTGACGATCAGGAAGGTAAAATCGCCGGAGGCGTCTCTGATGTTACGCTTCGTAATGAAAGTAAGACGAGAAGAATCAAGACATCTTCATTCGATTTGCGCACATGAAAAAAATATTCGACAAGGAAGGTTGACGCAATAAATATGAAATGCTTAGAAAAGTGGATATAAGCTATAAGGGCAGATCAGTAGTCCTACTACATGGACAAGAATTAAGAGGGAATAATAAGAATGGAAGACCTAGATACTAGTGCTCAGATTAAAAGGGGGGTAAGACGGGTATGCAGTCTTTCGCCCAGATTGTTCAGTCCATACCTCGAAGAAGAAATGACGGAGAAAAGAAAGGTTCACGCGTGGAATAAAATTTCAGGAAGAAAGGATATCAAAGGTAATATCCGATAATGACATTGTTATTCTCTTTTAAAATGGGGATGACTTACAGGACCTGATGGAGAACTTCAACTTCTTTTTCTGAACTAGATTCAGTACATAACTGGTATTTCAGCAATAATTCCCTAAAACACACCCTTCTTTTCGCAAAATATTCGTTCAAGAATGCATATTAACGCTATGTGTCTTCGGTTTCAGTCGTGTACATACAAGAAGGGAGAACTTTCATGGCCCAATATAGAATATAAGCTGGCCTGTAACGTTTCTTGAATGAATTTCACTTGATGATTACTGCTAATTCTCTGTACGATTCTTTGTACTCACAATGAGGATATGAGGCCTAATTTGTAAGTCTAGCGCCTATTCAGAAATAAACATGAACCACAATAGTCACGTTGAACTCATTCAGGATCATCATGTAGTCTTTTCAGTTCTCGTCAACTCTAAGTTACCTTACAGGCAGTTATACGCATGCAAAGAATCCAAAATATTTCTTCCGATGACGGCTTGTTGTGAATAACGAGTCAACTGAGGGCAGGCTGCAGTTAATTGTTGATGTTCACATCGACTGCAGATGTAATTAAGAACATAAGAGCACGTCGGAAAAACTCGTGAAATCATTATGAATATTATGAGAGGTCGTAGAATTAACACAAAATAGTAGGACGTTTGAATGGCTTTGTATTATTACTCAGAAATCCGATAAGAAAGTGCAATATCAAGATTATAATCGTCCCTCAACTGATCATGCAGCGTATGGACTGAGGCGATGAAAGTCATGGGACACCACCTAACATCGTGTCGGACCTCGTTTTTCCCGACTTAGAGTGGACTCAAGAAGTCTTTGGAAGTCTCCCGCCGAAATCCCGAGCCATGCTGCGTCTATAGTCGCCCATAATTGCGAAACAGTTGCCTATGCAGGATTTTGTGAACTACCTGACCTCTCGATTACGTCACATAAATGTTTAATGGGATTCACGTCGTGCGATGTGAATGCCCAACTCATTCGCTGGAAATTTCCAGAATGTTCTTGAAACCAATCGCGAACACTTGTGGCCCGGTGACATGGCGCATTGTCAGCCATAGAAATTCTATCATTGTGTGGGAACATGAAGTCTATGAATGCCTGCAAATGCTCTCCAAGTAGCCATACACAACCCACTTCTAGTCAGTGGTAAGTGCTGTTCCACCAGAGGACCTAGTACCATGCATGTAAACATAGCCCACACCCTTATGTAGCCATCACCAGCTTCCACAGTGGCTCGTTGACAACTTGGGTCCATGACTATGTGGCGTCTGCGCCACATTAGAGCCCTTCCATCAGAACTTACTAATTGAAATCGGGCCTTATCTGACCAGGCCACGGTTTTCCTGTCGCTCGTCCAAAGACCAACCGATATGGGCACGAGTCCAGTGGGGAGGGGGGGGGGGGGCGCTGCAGGCGATGTCGTCCTGCAGCGACGGTCGTCTTGTGTCATAATCCATTAACGGCATATTTCGCCGCACCGTCCTAACGGATACTTTTGGCGTGCGTCCCACGTTGATTTCCACGATTATTTCACACAGGAATAGAAAAGCAACTGAAATCACTTAACAGAGTCCATTGGACCTGATGGGATACCAATTCGATTCTACACAGAGTACGCGAAAAAACTTGCCACCCTTCTAACAGCCGTGTACCGCAGGTCTCTAGAGGAACGGAAGGTTCCAAATGATTGGAAAAGAGCACAGGTAGTTCCAGTTTTCAAGAAGGGTTGTCGAGCAGATGCGCAAAACTATAAGCCTATATCTCTGACATCGATCTGTTGTAGAGTTTTAGAACACGTTTTTTGCTCGCGTATCATGTCATTTCTGGAAGCCCAGAAACTGCTCTGTAGGAATCAACATGGATTCCGGAAATAGCGATCGTGTGAGACCCAACTCGCTTTATTTGTTCATGAGACCCAGAAAATATTAGATACAGGCTCCCAGGTAGATGCCATTTTCCTTGACTTTAGGAAGGCGTTCGATACAGTTCCGCACTGTCACCTGATAAACAATACGGAATATCAGACGAGCTGTGTAGCTGTATTGAAGAATTTTTAGCAAACAGAACACAGCATGTTGTTCTCAATGGAGAGACGTCTACAGACGTTAAAGTAACCTCTGGCGCGCCACAGGGGAGTCTTATGGGACCATTGCTTTTCACAATATGTATAAATGACCAAGTAGATAGTGTCGGAAGTTCCATGCGGCTTATCGCGGATGATGCTGTAGTATAGAGAGAAGTTGCAGCATTAGAAAATTGCAGCGAAATGCAGGAAGATCTGCAGCGGATGGGCATTTGGTGCGAGTGGCAACTGACTCTTAATATAGACAAATGTAATGTATTGCGAATACATAGGACGAAAGAACCTTCATTGTATGATTATATGATAGCGGAACAAACACTGGAATCAGTTACTTCTGTAAAATATCTGGGAGTATGCGTACGGAACGATCTGAAGTGGAAATATCATATAAAATTAATTGTTGGTAAGGCGAGTGCCAGGTTGAGAGTCCTTAGAAAATGTAGTCCATCAACAAAGGAGGTGGATTACAAAACATTCGTTCGACCTACACTTGAGTATTGCTCATCAGTGTGGGATCCGTACCAGGTCGGGTTGACGGAGGAGATAGAGAAGATCCAAAGAAGAGCGGCGCGTTTCGTTACAGGGTTATTTGGTAAGCGTGACTGCGTTACGGAGATGTTTAGCAAACTCAAGTGGCAGACTGCAAGAGAGGCGCTCTGCATCGCGCTTGCTGTCCAGGTTTCGAGAGGGTGCGTTTCTGGATGAGATATCGAATATATTGCTTCCCCCCACTTATACCTCCCGAGGAGATCACGAATGTAAAATTAGAGATATTCGAGCGCGCACGGAGGCTTTCCGGCAGTCGTTCTTCCCGCAAACCATACGCAACTGGAACAGGAAAGGGATGTAATGACAGTGACACGTAAAGTACCCTCCGCCACACACCGTTGGGTGGCTTGCGGAGTATAAATGTAGATGTTGATGTAGTGTTGCTTGTCTGGTAGCACTGAAAGCTCTACGAGAACGCCGCTGCTCTCAGTCGTTAAGTGAATGTCTTCGGTAATTGCGTCGTCCGTGGTGGGAGATGATGCCTGAAATTTGGTGTTCTCGGCACACTCTTGACAGTGTGACTCTCTGAATATTGAATTCCCTAACGATTTCCGAAATGATATGTGCCACACATCTAGCTCCAGCTACCATTCCGCGCTCAAAGTCTGTTAATTCCGGTCGTGCGGTCATAATCACGACAGAAACCTATTCACACGAATCGTTTCTATACAAATGTCAGCTCTGCCAATGCACTGCCCTTTTATGCATTGTGTATGCGATATTACCGCCAGCTGTATACGTACATATCGGTATCCCATGGCCTTAGTCACCTCAGTGTTAATTCCACAGGACACGAGAATCAGTACAAAACGAAACCACATACAGTCGTCAATGCCCATAATAGTGTGAAATAAGAGGAGCCTAAGATGCGCCATCGCTTACACTGGTGTATCAATAAAACGAAGTTAAGCTATTGATTCTTGATCACGAAATAAGCCATTTCTCAATGAACAACGAATGTTAACTTTGGATGCAAGAGATAGTATATTTATGAAATGAGGACTCTGGAATTTACTGATATTTTTTAAAATATGACTCATGTAGAGTAAAGGAAGATATTTTCGTGGTACAAGTAATTTCGTGATAATTTTTTGCTTGTGTGCAGCGGACATCCTTATGCAAGGAGAAGGTTGGTCCGTGTTGTGGTATTTCTGTGCTTCCCACCAGATGGCATCATATGCCTGTTTATATTCCACTACGCCTTAAGTCAACAATACAATACTTTTTCTCTGCCTTCGTGCCGTTTCGTGAACTACTGTGGTGGTTATTGCATCGTCTGTGTATTTTTGATGCTGCGTGGAAACTGTTGTAGGTACGCGATTTATTTTACGGTATGTTATAGTCAGTTATACAGTGAACGCAAAAATGTACTGCAATTACTCGTGCGGCTTAAGTTGCGCCTCATAATGCTTAAGGGGAACAGTGAATTTCTTAGCAAATTCCACTCAACAGAATGGTGTCTTTTGCACGTTCTCTTATTTTGCGCAATTGTATGAATTCTAAGCGAGATATCAGCTAAGTGTACTAAAACAATGTTATTGCTAATAGTGTGTTTTACACGTCTGCAGTTCTAAATTTAATTTTTGACATGTCACGAAATTACCAACCTACATTTACATTATCACGAAATTACCTACCTGCACGTCATGTACAAGATGCCAAGGGAGTGTTCAAAATATCGCAGGTATACTATTCAGCAAATACTAGCCGCTGCTGAATTACTGAAAGTTAATAATGTGTCTATATACCAAGCTTCAAAGCAAATGATTGTTCCGTGGAGCACATTAGAAGACTACCTCAATCGAAATGTGAAAGACAGTCGAGATCCTCCTAAATTAGGGAGACAATTTGCTCTAAAGCCAGATCCTGAGATAGAATTATACAGCTACATTATAAAGATGCAAAAACTGGGTTTCGGGTAGACAGTTATGATGGTGGGAAAAATGGCATACGAATTAGCGAAACGAGCTGGTCGTGGAAATTTCTTAAACCCCAAAAAAGGAAGTGACAGCAAATGGTGGTGGTTGAGCTACAAGACGATGTATGTACAATCTTCCGTTACGAACTCCTGAGAACCTTGCCGCTTACAGGGCTTCCATGGCAAACGAAGAGATGATTTGGGATTTCTTTTCCAAATTAAAGAAATTGGTGGAAGATTTAAAAATTCAGAACTTGCCTGATCGATTATGGAATTGCAACGAAACTGGTTTGTCGTATGTCGTGAAAGCAAATAAAGTCATTACGTCAGTAGGAAAGCGATATGTTTACAAGAGAACTTACGCAGATCGTGGAGAGTCGCATACACTTTTAGGTTGTATCTGTGCCAATGGAACATGAATTCCACCTACGATTATATTCAAAGGAGTTCAGTGGAACGATGTGCTAAATAAAGCATGACAGTCTTTCGAATTCATTAGTAAAATTCTCTCCGAAAGGCTGGATTAACAGTGATTTGTTTTTAGAATGGTTCAGTTTTTTTGTGGATGCCATCCCTCCCAATCGCCCTGTTATCCTCCTGATGGATTCTCACGCATCACATATTAACTCTAATGTCATGCCAATCAAATTTTCTTGTTGACATTTCCTGGGCACACATCGCATCTGCTGCAGCCACTTGATATGGGTGTGTATAAATCACTGAAGGCTCACTGGGCCAAAAGACTGGACCAATACATGAAAGAGAATCCGGATGATAAGCCGAACAAAAGCAACTTTCACACAATTTCAAATCCAGAATTTATTCAGTTTTTGTGCGAAGAATTTCCAAAACGCCTTCAGAAAAACTGGAATTTATCCCTTCAACATAAATGCTATTTCTAGAGGGACTGTTGCTCCTTCACAGCTAACAAATAAGCCTGTTCAACCTACACAAAATAGGCCTATGGCACAAGACATGGAAAACGATTTGTTGACGTTGCCAATAGCAACGATAAAATGCAAAAGGTCTACTGCGAATCAGAAAAGAATTAAAAAAGATTCAGGAGCGAAGTGTCTCAATGAAGAACTGCAACTAATAGCCTCTACATGGAAATGAGAGATCGCAAAAACCACACTCAAAAAAGAGAAGACAGAAGACGATTGGCTTTGTGGTTCATGCCACAAATCTTACTCAAGTGATGTTCACAAGAAGAATGGAGCTAAATGGATCCAATGCTTGTTTTGCTTAACGCCATACCATGTGCTCTGCCAGCATTCCGGTGCAGAGGAGGAAGTTTATATGTGCGACAACTGTTCGAGGATTCAGACATCGTAAGCAACAATGCCTAGCAGTATTTTATAACAATAATGAAGACTAGTTTCACCTGCATGACCATTTGTATTGTCGGTCTGTAAAAAAAGAAGTAACCTAATCAATCTACTGTGAAATACCATAATTACGATTTATCACGTAATCAGATTACTATTATCACAAAATTACCTACCTATGTCACGAAATTACAATACTTTTTATGGTTTGGAAGATGCCGCTATATTTATTCAGTAGAACTATTTAAATAAGAGATACAGTCTAAAACCAATGTGTTACGTCCGATCCCTAACGGGAATGTATTCATAAAAGATTAATTTCGCAAACATCAGGAGTAATTAGCAAAACAACAAATTTATCGTGAATATATCTCCCTTTACCCTAGTTGACAACGATACTAGCTATCCTCTCAATAGTAAGCTATCACCCATACACTTCAGATTTAATTTTATTAAACACTTTCAGAATAAGAGTATGCAGACGGAGCACTTCGTACATCATAAGCTCCGACCAAAAATGCGCACCGGCCGAAGTGATTTATGCCGATCAGTTCTGTCGGTAAGAAGGGGCCACACGCCGCAGAATTAAGACCTGAGCTGTGCGCCGTATGTAATGACCTTAAGAAATCTCGAGTCTGCGAGCAATGCAGAGAAGAATAGAGTACAGGGTATGTAAATTGATCTCTGACTGTAATTTCTATGAGGCATATAATGTGTCAGGATCATAACCATTACATACACGATCTGCGTTACGTGTGACTTTAGAGGTATAAATTTCTGGATCATTTTGTTTGCTGTTTATGGCTTTAGTTGCTTAGTGTGTTACATATAAATAAAAAGCCTTTGGAAACCCTGTTAACTATGGATACTCATGTAGTAGCGCAGTGAGGCTTAGATTGCCGGTAAATTTCACAGCCTCACGTTAAGCGGTAGGGACTCGTGACCTGAATGCTACTTCTGCGCAGGGGTAAGGACAACTTTGCAGACTGGTAGACAATTACAGATTCTCAGCGTTCTGCTTTGAGGTGGACTTGAAATGGGCCACTCGCATATCATGCATTCCCGATACAAATGGGGAAAGTTTACATGCTGTCTGTGGTACCGCAGAGGAGGGAATGAGCAGGCACAGCGCGTGTTGCGCTTGGCACTGACTGTATCGAATACAGTTGCCAGCGTCCTGTCTGTTTTATCGCCGTATGTTCCTTAGAATTTTTTATTTTATTTATTTATTTTTTTTTGTTTTGCAATCAGAAAAATAATTTATGCTCGTCCAGTGTATTGCAGAATAATTCTTTCATGAATACAATCAAGTACGAGGTGCATTCAAGTTCTAAGGCCTCCGATTTTTTTTCTCCAGACTGGAAAGAGATAGAAACATGTGCATTGTTTTAAAGTGAGGCCGCGTTCATTGTCAATACGTCCCAGAGATGGCAGCACCGTACGGCAGATGGAATTATACCACCAGCGGCGACAATGAGAACTGTTTTAAATACTTAAAATGGCGACGTTTTCCTTACTTGAACAGCGTGCAATCATTCGTTTTCTGAATTTGCGTGGTGTGAAACCAATTGAAATTCATCGACAGTTGAAGGAGACATGTGGTGATGGAGTTATGGATGTGTCGAAAGTGCGTTCGTGGGTGCGACAGTTTAATGAAGGCAGAACATCGTGTGACAACAAACCGAAACAACCTCGGGCTCGCACAAGCCGGTCTGACGACATGATTGACAAAGTGGAGAGAATTGTTTTGGGGGATCGCCGAATGACTGTTGAACAGATCGCCTCCAGAGTTGGTATTTCTGTGGGTTCTGTGCACACAATTCTGCATGACGACCTGAAAATGCGAAAAGTGTCATCCAGGTGGGTGCCATGAATGCTGACGGACGACCACACGGCTGCCCATGTGGCATGTTGCCAAGCAATGTTGACGCGCAACGACAGCATGAATGGGACTTTCTTTTCGTCGGTTGTGACAATGGATGAGACGTGGATGCCATTTTTCAATCCAGAAACAAAGCGCCAGTCAGCTCAATGGAAGCACACAGATTCACCGCCACCAAAAAAATTTCGGGTAACCGCCAGTGATGAAAAAATGATGGTGTCCATGTTCTGGGACTGCGAGGGCGTAATCCTTACCCATTGCGTTCCAAAGGGCACTACGGTAACAGGTGCATCCTACGAAAATGTTTTGAAGAACAAATGCCTTCCTGCACTGCAACAAAAACGTCCGGGAAGGGCTGCGCGTGTGCTGTTTCACCAAGACAATGCACCCGAACATCGAGCTAAGGTTACACAACAGTTTCTTCGAGATAACAACTTTGAAGTGATTCCTCATGCTCCCTACTCACCTGACCTGGCTCCTAGTGACTTTTGGCTTTTTCCAACAATGAAAGACACTCTCCGTGGCCGCACATTCACTAGCCGTGCTGCTATTGCCTCAGCGATTTTCCAGTGGTCAAAACAGAGTCCTAAAGAATCCTTCGCCGCTGCCATGGAATCATGGCGTCAGCGTTGTGAAAAATGTGTACGTCTGCAGGGCGATTACGTCGAGAAGTGACGCCAGTTTCATCGATTTCGGGTGAGTAGTTAATTAGAAAAAAAATCGGAGGCCTTAGAACTTGAATGCACCTCGTATTTGAAGATGGTCATATACACAAACAGGTAGTGAATAATGTGCTTAAATGACTAGTGCTTTCTGCAAAAAATATTTCTATCATTTGTATTTCCTCATTCAAATAAAATCGAGAATCATTAACGTAGGGCAAAAACAGTAATGGTCCTATGTTTGAACCTTGTGGAACATCGATAGTGATTTCTTCCCAGGCAGATGACGTGAAGTCCTAGTTTTTATTACTCTCGCATCCCAGTACAGCTGCATCTTCTTGTGCATCGTAGCGCAGTGACACAAACAGAACAGTTTTATTAAAAAAAGACAACGGCAACGAGAGCTTGCGCTCAAGTCCCCCCTTACCTGACGCCGTGCGAGAATTTTTCTCCAGATTCCCTCTCCAGAGGGCTTCTGGGGCTACACACCTGGAACGCCTGGCAGGCAGGCGGCTCTGTTTGCAGAGGGCGGACGCCGGCCGGCTGCGATATTTGATTTGCTGTCCTGCCGCTCGCTGGTCCGTTCTCCCGTTGCGTCGTCGCCTTCTTCCGCGCGACGAGACGTGGAAAACAGCTCCACACAACTCCACAGACACACTGCTCGCTGCAGCCAACCGAGAACCGTAAGTACACAAAGGTGCTACTGCACCACGCTGCAGTTTTCAGGGATAATTCAAGAAAACTCAAGTACATGGTAAGGGAGAATGCGGACTTAATTGAATTTGCCTAAAAACCGTACAAAACTTTTTTTCATTTTACACGTCTAGTTCCGCGGGATTAAATTGAGCAGAAACTCTCTGTGGTCAAAGAAGGTGTAAGTACATGAAATTAACGGAAATGAAGTAAAATGTAGACGAATCCTATGCAGATGACGAGCTACGATTATATGTTGTCGCAATCAGCAAACGACACAGAAATTACCTTAATTTTTCCAGGACATCCCCGACATAACAGAAAATGTGATCCGAGAGTAAATTCTTCAGATTAGACACGAATGTGCAAGGATTACTGCTAAGATTTTCTCAAATCCTGTGGTAGCCTACTGAAAATCGATCTAGCAGAATACTGCACGCATTTCTGCACAAGAGTCAAGGAAGTGCGATCCTAATGCAAATTCGATATCTTACTCGCACAAACCGAGTGAAAGCTGCTAATTATGGGGAATATGTTCATATTATTAAGAAAAGACGACATTAGAGAGAATAAATGTTGAGAGACCAATGTCAGAATTCCCAGACTCCTGAACAGCAGGCGGCAAGAGGTTCTTGAACTTACACCACATACCGCTCAAACTGCTCGTTTCTCAGCCATAAATACGGTTTGTGAATCGGAAGAGTCACCCCAGAATATAAAGTCATGAGGGAATGAATAGAGCAAAGTAGATTAATGTTCGTGTTGGACTGTCACGTAATGTTGATACTTTTCCATCAGTAAAGACAGCTAGTTCAGTTTCTGAACATCATTCTTAAGTTGGGCTTTCATGAGAGCTTACAGTCTATCTGAACAGGTAGAAATCTGGACTGTTCAGACTCACTAATCATATGCTTATCCTCTGTAATAAAAAAAAATGTCAGTTTTAGTTTAACTGTGTGTTAGAAACTGAGTCTTACTGTGATATAACATAAATTTATTTTTAACAAGCCATAAACATGTGTCCTGTACTGCACTATTCTTTGTGTGTCTTGTACTGCACTATTCTTTGTGTGTCTTGTACTGCACTATTCTTTATGTGTCTTGTACTGCACTATTCTTTATGTGTCTTGTACTGCACTATTCTTTATGTGTCTTGTACTGCACTATTCTTTATGTGTCTTGTACTGCACTATTCTTTAGTAGTGGTCTGGGCACTGGCTCTGAAGTCAGCCTCAGTCAGGTGGCACCTCATAGCCGTTATCATGCTGTGAACAACCATATTTTGCGGTCTGTTCTTAAAGTATGAGAGGAACCAATTGTGAGCTACATCTGAAGCCTTTTAAAGGAACCAATTTCAAAATTTGTGTGGACAGAGCGTAAACAATTCGTTGGAATATTTCATTTTTTGACATGAAATAATTCTCCACATACGCTACATTGGCACATAAAATAACTTTTCTGCTTCCAGAGATTTAACGTAAGTTCCATGCAACAATGAAACGAGTTAATGTAACATCTCTGTAGTTACTGTTCATAGTAAAGCACAATCACACGCCACTGTAAACAACAGTGGGAGAGACAAATTGCTAGTTCTATATAAAGTAATTTGCTGAGACCCAGTCGTTGCCCAGCTATGTATACATTCCATTAATCTACACTCGTGGAAATTGAAATAAGAACACCGTGAATTCATTGTCCCAGGAAGGGGAAACTTTATTGACACATTCCTGGGGTCAGATACATCACATGATCACACTGACAGAACCACAGGCACATAGACACAGGCAACAGAGCATGCACAATGTCGGCACTAGTACATTGTATATCCACCTTTCGTAGCAATGCAGGCTGCTGTTCTCCCATGGAGACGATCGTAGAGATGCTGGATGTAGTCCTGTGGAACGGCTTGCCATGCCATTTCCACCTGGCGCCTCAGTTGGACCAGCGTTCGTGCTGGACGTGCAGACCGCGTGAGACGACGCTTCATCCAGTCCCAAACATGCTCAATGGGGGACAGATCCGGAGATCTTGCTGGCCAGGGTAGTTGACTTACACCTTCTAGAGCACGTTGGGTGGCACGGGATACATGCGGACGTGCATTGTCCTGTTGGAACAACAAGTTCCCTTGCCGGTCTAGAAATGGTAGAACGATGGGTTCGATGACGGTTTGGATGTACCGTGCACTATTCAGTGTCCCCTCGACGATCACCAGTGGTGTACGGCCAGTGTAGAAGATCGCTGCCCACACCATGATGCCGGATGTTGGCCCTGTGTGCCTCGGTCGTATGCAGTCCTGATTGTGGCGCTCACCTGCACGGCGCCAAACACGCATACGACCATCATTGGCACCAAGGCAGAAGCGACTCTCATCGCTGAAGACGACACTTCTCCATTCGTCTCTCCATTCACGCCTGTCGCGACACCACTGGAGGCGGGCTGCATGATGTGGGGGCGTGAGCGGAAGACGGCCTAACGGTGTGCGGGACCGTAGCCCAGCTTCATGGAGACGGTTGCGAATGGTCCTCGCCGATACCCCAGGAGCAACGGTGTCCCTAATTTGCTGGGAAGTGGCGGTGCGGTCCCCTACGGCACTGCGTAGGATCCTACGGTCTTGGCGTGCATCCGTGCGTCGCTGCGGTCCGGTCCCAGGTCGACGGGCACGTGCACCTTCCGCCGACCACTGGCGACAACATCGATGTACTGTGGAGACCTCACGCCCCACGTGTTGAGCAATTCGGCGGTACGTCCACCCGGCCTCCCGCATGCCCACTATACGCCCTCGCTCAAAGTCCGTCAACTGCACATACGGTTCACGTCCACGCTGTCGCGGCATGCTACCAGTGTTAAAGACTGCGATGGAGCTCCGTATGCCACGGCAAACTGGCTGACACTGACGGCGGCGGTGCACAAATGCTGCGCAGCTAGCGCCATTCGACGGCCAACACCGCGGTTCCTGGTGTGTCCGCTGTGCCGTGCGTGTGATCATTGCTTGTACAGCCCTCTCGCAGTGTCCGGAGCAAGTATGGTGGGTCTGACACACCGGTGTCAATGTGTTCTTTTTTCCATTTCCAGGAGTGTATCTTCTCCTTTTGTCTGTCTGTCTGTCTGTCTCTCTCTCTCTCTCTCTCTCTCTCTCTCTCTGCCTATCTCCTCTTTCACCTCCTCTCTCCCATATCCTCCAAGCCATCTCTGTCCATCTCATTCACGCCCCCCCCCCCCCAACGTTTTCTGTCTTCGTAATCCTGCCCCTTTCTCTGCCTATCTCTACTTCCCCTGTTTCAGTCCATCTCCTCCTCTCCCCTTTCTCTGTCTATTTAGCCTCCATCTCTTTTTGTCCATCCCCTTCTCTCTGCCTCTCTCTTCCTCCCCTGTTTCAGACCACCTCCTCCTCTTTCCTTTCCCTTTCCATATCCTCCCCTCTCTCTGCCTATTTCGCTTCTGGCTCATTCTGTCCACCTCCGCCTACCCCTTCTCCTGTCGATTTCTTCTTCTCCTGTTTCAGTCCACTTTTCTCAGTCCACGTCCTCTGCCCTCCTCTATCTGGACCCGTCTCTCCCCTTCCCTCACCACAATAGGATACTCGTGGTTCTTACTCTCAGAGTATGTGTACCAAGTTTGAAATTTTATTGAAACCGTTCCAGGGGTTTAGGATGAGATCTTTGTATTTGTCTTTGCCGGCTTACACATATTTCAAATATATTTAACGCTTATTTAACGCATTTTACACCTATTTGTACATGTATTTCACGTGTAATCTATTCTTAGCGAATCTCACCACGCAGTTTCATTTTTACGCTGCTCACTGATTAAGAGGTCGTATTTCATAAATTACCTGTCATACAGTGATATAATTTTTCTGATACATTCAGCAGTATATGTCAATACTGTCTGCAAAATGTGTCGCGACTAAAGTTAGTAGTGATGTAGTAATAAGTTAAAACTTAATGTTTTATGCAGCAGTTTTACTGCATGAACAGCGAAAATGTACTAAGCTATTAACTTTTACTCCTTTCATCATTTTGCGGGTGTCGTTAGCGAGAGAAGATTTCGTAGAACGTTTGAAATTATGTGTCAAATTTGTTGCAAATTTCTAAGTGCTCTCATTTCAAATACTGGGTTACTGAAGTATGGGTATCCGTGTGTTGTGGGCTACGCTGCTTTCTCAGCCCTACCCCAACCCCTTTGATAAGTTGGTGGTTCGTACCCCGACATCGATGATTTGCAGACAGTGTGTGATTATTCCACAAGTTTGGATGAAATCGGTGCATTAGCTTCGGACGAGATGTGGAGCATACGTACATGTATTCATACATGTCTAAGTGTATACATTTTTATAATACGTATGGATGTCTACCTGTACTGAGATAGAATTTCCACACGTGAGCACGATTTTGTCTTGTTTCATTCTTATGCGACTACTCTGACCGTGACCAATGATTATCCCGAATTTTAGTTCGACAGTTTAGCTGTACACGTGAATGAGAGCCACAAAATGGGACTGCGAGCCAGAAATTAGCCCCAAAAATGTGAAGAGCATGCAACTGAAATAATGAAACGAAGTATATGTAAATAAAACGAAAAATGAAATATATATATATATAAATTAAAAGCGAAGTTAAGTTGTGAATCTTCTGTTTTCAAAACAAATACTTTATTAGTTATGGACTCGAAAACTGAGTTCTTCTCGGAAAATAACTGAAGAAATTATAATTGATAGTAGTGACAACGGTTTAATATGGATGTGAATGTTGGGCACTAACGAAACGACGGATAACAAGCTTAGATGTTGTTGTTGTGGTCTTCAGTCCTGAGACTGGTTTGATGCAGCTCTCCATGCTACTCTATCCTGTGCAAGCTTCTTCAACTCCCAGTACCTACTGCAACCTACATCCTTCTGAATCTGCTTAGTGTATTCATCTCTTGGTCTCCCTCTACGATTTTTACCCTCCACGCTGCCCTCCAATACTAAATTGGTGATCCATTGATGCGTAAGAACATGTCCTACCAGCCGATCCCTTCTTCTGGTCAAGTTGTGCCACAAACTTCTCTTCTCCCCAATCCTATTCAATACTTCCTCATTAGTTATGTGATCTACCCATCTAATCTTCAGCATTCTTCTGTAGCACCACATTTCGAAAGCTTCTATTCTAATCTTGTCCAAACTATTTACCGTCCATGTTTCACTTCCATACATGGCTACACTCCATACAAATACTTTCAGAAATGACTTCCTGACACTTGAATCTATACTCGACGTTAACAAATTTCTCTTCTTCAGAAACGCTTTCCTTGCCATTGCCAGTCTACATTTTATATCCTCTCTACTTCGACCATCATCAGTTATTTTGCTCCCCAAATAGCAAAACTCTTTTACTACTTTAAGTGTCTCATTTCCTAATCTAATTCCCTCAGCATCACAAGCTTAGAAAGGTGAGGTTTATGGAGCAACCATGAAACAGTGAAGAAAAGGGCAATTGGAAAGTGCACATTTCAAGAACGAAAAAAACCAGAACACTAAAGTCATTGCTAAAGTATAAGACAAAACATAGGCGACGAAATATCGATTGGTTAAAGAAAAGATGGACACAGTAAAATAACTGAAGCTGGAACAAACAAGACATAATTCAAACTTGTGTTGACGGTGATGTATACGGTAACAGAGAGTACTGCATTGTGATAAATGGATCTGCACTGATGTTACAGCAGTAGCCAACTTCCAGTTTGAGATGGCAACCTAATTAATAAGCACATGAACTGAAAACTTTTCGGTGTCCTATCTTTACACGAGAAAATTCTATTTTCTTTTCCTTTACGGTATAGCATCAACGCGACTATACACTGTCAATGTTTTGAATTTATTTAAGAAAACCTTCATCGTTGAATCGTGCATGTCCCTATAACCATCCCTATGAGACAGCTTCCGAACTGGATGAATAATCATGACCACGAACGCCACCTAGTGTCCAAATATGCCTTTCGCTCCAACCTGATTCACTAATATTCTCGATTTTTCTGTTCTTTCTGTCTCTATCCGCCTTTCTTCGTCTTTTCTTTTTATGAGATACAATCCTGTGACTTGTGTAGTCAGTTTACCTTACGAAGTAGTTAGCTGGATACTACAGTCCTACAATTCTGAAAGCCTCACCGTCGATGATAGTGAAGCATTTCGAACGGCTTGATTCTGCCTTTCATCTTCTGCCACACTACACTAATCTCTGTGGAGCCACTATATCCAACGTATTCTGCAATATGTTTTGTATGATCCAGTCCGTATCTCCCACTACTTCGGCCGATTTAAAGGCTACCACCTAGCAAGTGTGGTGTCTGGCGGTGACACCCCATTAACCACGATGGTTAAGAAGCACGCAGTGGGCCGCCCTGCGACTCCCAGTGGGCGGCGCTGAGGCAACGGGGACAGAGGCCACTGAGTCAGCTGCTTACACATCCTGTCGTCGTCAAAACTCCGTGGCTGTAGACAGCCAGCACGCCACAGTACAAGGCACGGGTCACTGAGGTAGCCCTTCCACAACAAGCTGTTTTGGAGACAGCCAAGTGGCGTCCTCGCCATCATGGGACCCTGTGACGTAGACAGAGAGGAACGCAGCACTGTAGCTGGGAGTAATAAAACACTTTAAGATCGTGGCCTAGTTTTAACATGGCACATCCTGGCAGTTTTTATCCACGTCCTAAATTCCTCCACTGCACGCCAACACCTACATTTGGCAGTGACAGCTACATTTGGTTTCAGAACAGTGGGTGTCATCTGTAGAATACGACGTTCGAGCCCACTGCCTACGTTACAGTCACAAAATGTGGTGAGTGTTGCCCAGTTTTTCTTTCTGAGTTTTGGACTTTTATTTCTTTGCGTTGTCAGAGTAAGTGTTAGTGTGTTTGGGGTAGAAAGACTGTTTTCTTTCGTGGAATTTAATTATTTTTGTATTGGGTTGAGTATGATACATTTCAGGACAAGATAAATAAAGCAAGATGAGATACTGAGCTGTAGGAAGTCAGTTTATTTTTGTAGTTAAATGTTTTGTTTCTGTGGGTTTTTATACGTTGAAATGGCACTATCTGGGAATGAAAGCAACACAATGGCAGAGTGAAGGACGCAATGTGTGTCGGAACCAGAAGTGGTACGGATTTTGTTTGAAAAGGTAGCATAATTAACAGCGGACAATACGCAGTTGAGAAGTGAATTAACATCTAGGAGTGAGCAGGAAACCGCATCTGATCAGTCGTTGTTGTCTAGGGTGCCGCAGCAGGAGATTGATCCAGCTGCCACGAGTCTGATTATTCCATCCTCTGGCAACGAATCTGAGGATGTGCATTCGTTTGTGGAGGACTCGGAAAATTCAGCTGTGATGAATGGTTGGTCTGACGGACAGTTGTTACATGTAGCCAAGATTAGATTAACGGGTGAAGTGAAGACAAATGAAAGGTGTTCTCAGGCCTTAAGGAAGGCAGGACAGTTTAGGCAGTTGAAAGAGGGGCATTTACAGAGGTACAAAAAACAGAATAACTCTCGATACATTAGGGAGAGGTTGCGTACAATGACGAAGACACGGAGGAAATGGTAGAGAAATTTGACGACAGGATTAGAGAAATAAACGAGTATACTTACGAGTTGGGTCAGAGCAATGAAGCGAATGGTGTTCTGTTGCAGTAGGCCGAGAAAAGGGCACTTTATGTATTTTTAAGGGGATTACCGGAGCATATGGCGCGGAAAGTGCGGGAAGGTCTCCGAAAGATTTGTATTCTGCCATTCAGCTGGCAATGGGGGTACGTGATAGCTAGAGACTGTTTACAGCGGGTATAAAATGTTATGAGTCTGGTCGTATGGGACAAGTGCAGAGGCAGTGTACCTAGTCACCGAGGAATAAAGGAAGGGGTGGAAATCAGCAGTGTGGGGATGGAAAAGAGGAGTTAGTAGAGGTGGACAACCAAACGGCAGAGGGGGCCCAAGACCCACCTAAGGGAGCCCCCATTTAATTTGAATGCTACAAATACGTATGCAGAGGTGGAATGTTCAGTGGTAGGATCCATAGGAACTAAAAAGTTTAAGATTTTGTTGGACACAAGGACGCAAGTGTCAGTGGCTATTAAGAGTTGAAGGGGATGAAGGAAGTTAGACCCACCACGTTACAGGTTGTGTGGAGTGGGGGATAAGGAGGTCACACCTTTGGGGTCGGTGACAGCTGACTTTCGCATAGGGAAAGTCCGATTTCATGCATGCATGGAGGTAGTACCATGGTTAAGCGAGGGCTACGACATGATTCTAGGAGTAGATCTCTTGCATCAACATCATGCCAAAATTGACCGTGGACAACGAATTGTGGAAGTTGATGGAATGTTATTTCAGCTACGGGAAACTGTTGTCGATGCAGAGCTGTCGTGAGGGGCGTTCAACGTAATGAACAAACCAATTTAGCCGTGAACATTAGCATTAAGGCTTAATTCACATGAGTGTGTGTCTAGTGGCACAGGGAAGTCGCTTTGGGTAAGTATAGAGTCAAGTCTACCTGGGGGTATGGTACTTATTATCGAACCATTGGAGGGTAATGAAGTCTTGGATCCATTAGGTTCTTTTGTGAAATGTAGTATTGTACGCATACAAGAGGGAAACGGCGGGAGAGTAGTCCCCGTGAACGTGGATAATTTTAGCGCTGTAGACACGAATTTGGGAAAAGGAGTTTTAGGAGCGAATTTGGATGTACCAGATGATGAAGACTGCTGTTCGAGAGGTAGGCATAGCGATCAACCACTAACTGCCGATAGAACTGCATTTCGTAACAAAGTTAAGCATTTGAAAGGAGGAGAAAAAGAGCATATGGAAGAATTATTGTGGGAATTTAAGGATTTGTTTTTTCCGCGAGGGCCGTTAGCAGCAACTCCATTAATTAAACATACAATACCAACAGGGAACGAAGCACCTGTTTACTGTAAACCATACAGAATACTGAGGTAATTACAGCCGATTATGGAGGATTTCATTGATCAGCAGCTTGCAGATGGTATTATAGAGCATAGCAATAGTTGCTGGGGAGTGGGCATTGTCGTTGTGCCTAAGAAATCTGTGTATGGAACTAAGAAATACAGGTTCTGTTGTGACTACCGATACCTCAATAATGAGACAGTAACGGATGCATACCCCATTCCAAACATATCAGAGACTTTGGATCACTTAGGACAGTGCCAGTATTTTTCTACGATGGATTTGAGAAGTGCTTATCATCAGTTACAGGTGGCTTCAGAGGATCGTCCAAAAAATACTTTCTCTACTCCTAGATGCCATTACCAGTACATCAGAATGCCATTCGGTTTGGAAAACGCTCGGGCAACGTTTCAGAGGTTGCCAGACAGTGTGTTAAAGGGTTTGAAACCACGGCAGTGTCTTGTCTATTTGGATGACATTATAGTGTTTTCAAGTACTACGGAGCAGCATAGACAGCGGTTAAGGGAAGTCTTTATGAGGTTAAGAGCAGCTCGTTTGACGTTGAGCCTGGAGAAGTGTCATTTTGCATTGGAAGAAGTGCAATATTTAGGTCATATCATCAATAAGGATGGAGTGCAGACAGATCCGAGGTTGGTACAGGCTGTAAGGGATTTTCGGGAGCTGAAAACAGTTAAGGAAGTGCAATCATTCGTTGGAATTTGCAATTTCTATCGAAAATTCGTGAAGAGTTTTGCAGATTTAGCACAGCCATTGACGTGATTGTTACAGAAGGGTGTGAAATTTGAATGAACACAAGAGTGTCAGAAAGCATTTGACAAACTGAAAGAAGTGTTAAAATCAAGTCCAGTTCTTGTGTTCCCAGATTTTGAAAACGAATTTATTGTAGTACGTGATGCATCAAATCAAGCATTAGGGTGTATTCTTAGTCAGGAAATTGATGGGAAAGAACATCCTGTAGCCTATGCGTTTAGGCAGTTGAACGCAGCAAAGAGGAATTACTCAACAACAGAGAGGGAGATGCTTAGCGTAATCTATGAAATCACATATTTTAAATGTTATTTATATGAGAGAAGAATTCGGGTGGTGACAGATCATTCTGCGTTGAAATGGTTGTTGGGGTTGAAGGATCCATCCACTAGACTCGCTAGGTGGGCTGTGAGGCTTAGTAAATTCGACTACGAGGTGGTGCACAAGCAAGCCTGGGAAGAAGCATGGTAATGCAGATGCACTGAGTAGAAAAGTGGCAAAAGTAGAAGTCCTAGGTTATGACCTAGCAGTATGGCAAGAATTACAGGTTGCTGACAACAATTGTAAATTGTATCAGACACGGCCACCATTTAATATGTACGATGGTCTTCTGTGCAGGGAAATGAAGTTTAGGCCAAGGATAGTAGTGCCAGTGAAGCTGAGAGATGGAATCTTAAAAGAAGCACATGTTCACGTGTTATCTGGTCATGGTGGGAGTACAGCGATGAATAGGAGAGTTCCAGAGAGGTATTGGTGGAGAGGTAGGAAAGTAGATGATGATCAGTATGTCAAGAACTGTATACCATGTGCGCAGAGAGTAGATTTGAGTCAGAAACGGATACAGTTACAACGATTGTCAGAAGCGACATGTCCATCCAGACTGTAGCGCCTAGAACCGCTCGGCCACTCCGGCCGGCTTGGAAACGGGTACAAAAGGTGACTACGAAGGCTTTGGAAAGGCAGGAAGACGCAGTGAATCGGAAAGGAAGTTTACCGCAGTATAGAGCGGGGCAACGGGTAATGCTACCCTACTCAGCCCCTATGTGCCAAAATGGAAAATGAAGAAGTTCGTCATGAGGCATCAAGAGCCATACCAAGTAGTTGAAACCACATACCCCATTAATGTTAAGCTTCAGCTGCCAACTAGAACAACGATAGTACACATTGTGTGGTTTTGGCCATTTAAGCACTCCGTCTTGAGGCCACAAGTGGCCCATCGGGACCATCCGACCGCCGTGTCATCCTCAGTTGAGGATGCGGATAGGAGGGGTGTGTGGTCAGCACACCACCCTCCCGGTCGTTATGATGGTTTTCTTTGACCGGAGCCGCTACTATTCGGTCGAGTAGCTCCTCACTTGGCATCACGAGGCTGAGTGCACCCCGAAAAATGGCAACAGCGCATGGCGGCTGGATGGTCACCCATCCAAGTGCCATCCACGCCCGACAGCGCTTAACTGCGGTTATCTGACGGGAACCGGCGTATCCACTGCGGCAAGGCCGTTGCCTTGGCCATTTAAGGGTTGTCCAGATATGATTCCAGGCATTTGACAGTAAGGGAAGAGGAAGAAAGAGAGAGTCGTGAGAGGTGTTAAGCGCAGGGAAAACCAGGAAGATATAGTACAGCATGATTTACTGTATGCCTTGTGATCCAGAAAGTAGTAGAGCATTTGTAGGTTTTGTTTTCTTGTTATGTATCACTGGGTTTGCATAGATTAATTAGGCTAATATTGTCATACGTTGTATGTGTTCTCGAGTATTGTGACCCTGCTGGGAACAGTAGTTTTTTTTGAAGAGTGAGGAAGGGTGTTGGTGATCCCTGTCCTAAGGTCACTGAAAAGGGGAGCGTTGAGCAAGTTGGTAGAAGTAAAAACTGAGGAAGTATTGCTGATCTAGGCAGTTAACAGCTGATATACTGAGATGACAAGGGAGGAATTACGAAGCTGTTATAGAGGGAATGTAACAGTATTTCCAGCCAGGCTGGTAAGCACCAATCCGGACACATGCATGGTGCAGTAATTTTTGCCAGGAGGAAAGAAATAGACTTTCCAAGGGACATCGTGGAGCCAAAATTGAGCTTGAAACAGTTCGTGATGCTCCTCACCTTCTCCACCTACCAGAATTTGATAGTAGTAGGAAGTTGTTTTGAGCAGGGAGTATTTGCATAAGCGAAACGTATAGAGCTCGAAGGGAGCAGAATTTTAATCAATGGAAATGCGTGTAACATAATAGGACCAATCTTCCATATGCCAGCGCCAATTTCAGGAGTCGCGCATATGATCGTTACAGAGCCACAGCTGTATGGACCAGAAGCAACTTTGATTTAAGGAGGTCAGATTCTGCCTTCGCAAAAACTCTTAACTCTGCAGTCAGATCTGTTGAGATCCACAAAACAGTTCATTTCAGAGCAATAGGGGAGCATATCAGCTGAACAGCTTGTCCAGTATGTCCCTCAATATAGGGAGAGGTAATGACGAGTAACGATTGGTTTGAGCACCTCTGTGCCAAGTGCTATCGCAGCCTTAACTATGTTGTGTGTTGTTTTTATTCTGATCAGGTAGAGCCAATTCCAAGAGATAACTGACAGTAGTCCAAACCACAGTGGATTGGATACCAAGGGCGTAAGATGGTTAGGTGAGGGGTTGATTGAGAATTAAATGGAGTGGCCATCAGTAAGGAATTTTTACGTTGTCTCATATCACATGTTTAAGAGGACTAGACCACATCTGAGTTTTCTAATAGTAGTAGTAAATATGTCTTAAGTATGTGCCAACCCAAACAAGTTTAAGAGTAGTTAGAGATCGACCTAGGGACCGGGTCTTTCCGAAGAGGGGAATAATGTAGCGGAACCACTGTTTTAGATAGGAAAGTTAGATTCAGTGCAATATTTCTGGACACACGAGTTAGAGCCAGGTGCAGGCCTGTTGACAGTAAGTTATGCTGACCAGCAGTTACGAAGTAGAATGGAGGCCACAGAGCCGTCGAACCACTGAAAAGAGTAAACGCAGCGCTTTGCATGGCGCAAGTTACAGGCAGAAGGGGCCCACTAGCGCAACCTAGGCGTTATGAGTACATGACTTGGAGTGGCGCATTTAGCAAAACAGAGGTGCACAGCCGCGTATAAATAGGTGCCGATTTTGTAACGAGGGGCATTCAAGTGTGGCAGCTCTCCTGGATGGTGGGGTGTGTCACACCATGGGCTACACACAGCAGCAGATGGGGTGCCAGCGTTCCAGTCCATGGCAGGTCACTGGTTTGACCTCCTTAGGCCAACACAGGGTCTGTAGCCAGCCAGCGGCGGGCCACTCGACGGCTCGCTACTACGGGCAGACTTGTTGGCTCTCATCACACGCCAGAGGCATCCCGAGGCGAGGGCCGCTGATTTGGCTGTCGGATCACTTGTGTCACCCACGACCTTAACCATGATGGCGAAGAAGCATGCTGCAGGCCACCCTGTGGCTTCCAGAGAGCGATGCTGAGACAACGGGGACACAGGCCACTGGATCAGCTGCTGGTGCATCCTGACATCATCAAAACTCGGTGGCTGTAAAAAGCCGGCACGCCGCAGTATGTTGCACGGGTCGCTGAGTTAGCCCTTTCGCACCAAGCTGTTTTGCAGACAGCAAAGTGGCGTCCTCGGCAGTCCATCCATATCCTACATTCCTCCACCACCCGCCAACATGTACATTTGGCAGTGACAGCTACAATACGGACTCTCAACCAGTCTGATGTAAAAGGAATGGATTCCACGATGGTGGATAGTGTTGAGACGGCGTAAGAAGGATGGGTGTGCAGACGCATAAACAGATCACCCATAGTCGAGTTTCGAATGGACAAGGCACCGGTACAAATGAAGGAGAGTGGTTAGATCTGCACCCGAGGAAATACCATTGAGGACACACAGGAGACTGAGGGTCTTTGTACAGCAGGTTGCCAGGTATGACACATGGGAAGATCAAGAGAGTTTCCTATCAAGCATGAGCCCCAGCAATTTCGTAGTTTCAACGAACATAAGGGCAACAGGCCCAAGATGTAGAGATTGTGGAAGAAGCCATTTGTGCCGCCAGAAATTCATACAGATGGTTTTGTCAGGTGTGGAACTGTTAAAAGAACTAGTGAATGGTGGTTAAAAACGTGGAGAGCAGCTCTACGAGTGCGAATTGCGTCACGGCATGTCTCAGTCCACCAAGGGACTGGGACACAACATGGTAGAGAGGAAGTGCGGGGGATGGAACGTTCTGAAGCAGTAAGGATAACGTTTGTGAGATATTCGACCTGGGTGGGACAACTGGGGAAAGGTCGCCAGGGAGGAGTAAAGCTGCCAGTCAGCCCTACGAAGTTGCCATTTAGGCGTGCATTCCGATGAGGTAGGGGTCAGCAAGCGGATAGCACACGGGAGATGGTCGCTTGAGACGATGGGCAAGCTGGACAGTGCAGAGGGAAAGATCCAAATGGGAATAGGTGTGCGAGGAGTCGGAAAGGAATGTGGGTGCTCCATTGTTAAGGCAGAAGTTAACTTGGTTAAGAAGGTCAGCCAAGAGGGCACCTCTCAGACAGGTCCTGGGAGAACCCCAAAGGGGATGATGTGCATTAAAGTCACTGAGTAGCAAAAATGAGGGAGGCAACTGCCCAATAAGTTGAAGTAAGTCTGCTCTGGTGACAGCGAATAATGGAGGGACATATATAGTACAGAGGGAAAAATTCAGGTAAGGAAGGAAAAGGCGAACTGCCACAGCTTGAAGATTGGTAGTCAACGAGATGGGTTGACTATGAATGTCATCCCATATAGCAGCATGACGTCCCCATGAGAGGAAATGCCGACCTCAGGGGGAAGGTCAAAACGAATTGGTAAGAAATGTGAAAGCTCAAAGCGGACGTGAGGGCGCAATTTCGTTTCCTGAAGGCAGAGTACAAGGGGACACTGCGACGCCAGCAGCAGTTGTAAATCCTCCTTGTGGGACTGAAGGCTGCGAACGTTCTATTGGAGGAAAGTCATGATGAAGAGGAGGGGGTATCATCTTGGCGGCTGCCGAGTGAAAACAAGGGAAGAAGCGCTGCTACAGAGCACAGAAGCAGGAGGATCCTGGTCCATGGGGTCCACAGAAGATCCTCTTCGATGGTGTCGGCACGAGATACCTTCGCCTGGCCAGCCTCCGTGTCGCCAGTGCGCACCAACAACCGTTTTTCGGCGTTGGACTCCACAGACCGACCGCACAAGCAAGCTGATGCTTCTGTGGTCTCGTGCCGACACCATCGAAGAGGATCTTCGAGGTGGCAAAGGAAAAGACCATTTGCCTTTGGAGGACCTTCGAGCCTTTCTGGGTAGATGAAGACTCGGGTATTGTTTCGCTGGAGGGACAGACGGTCTTCACAGGAGTACTCCTTCTGCCCTTTCCGGCCTACCGGTTGTGTATCTGGTGGTTTCACCCCTTGAGGCGAGAGTTTCACGGCTTGTTGCACAGCTGGACGGAGGGATGGCGATGCTCTCCTGACACTGGGCGATTTCACGACCTCAGAGCAGGTCGCATGTCTGCGTGGCCATGTCCTTCATGGAGCGAGGGGTAACAACAGAACTATAGGTACCAGACGGGAGAACAAAGGGTTTGAGACTAGTCAGTAACTTGCGAGCAACTGGATGAGGCACCTTTTCCTTTACCCGAATCTCATTAACAGTTCACTTATCAAGGTACACTAGACATTCCCGAGAGGAGGCGGCATGGCCGCCATTGCAGTTGATATGGCAGGGAGGAGGAGGTGGACAATCTCTCTTGTGCAAATCCCTACCATAGGTGGCACATTAGGCTGGGTGCTGACAAGACATTCTAGTGTGGTTAAAACGATGGCACTGGTAGCAGCCCATTGGGTTTGGAATGTATGGCCGGACGGTGATAATTTCATAGCCTGCTTTGAGCTTGGACGGAAGCACCACTCTTTCGAAGGTGAGAAAAAGAGTGAGGATAGGTATTAGGTACTAAGGAGGAATCTACGTTTTTCATTACACGATGAACGGCAATGACACCTTGATCAGAGAGGTAAGACCGTATTTCGACCTCTGTTAGATCGTCGAGCAGCCTGGTGTAAATTACACCACGGGAAGAATTCGAAGTTCTGTGGGCCTCGAACAGGGTATCCGTGAAGAAGCGAGGCAGCAAGAATCAGAAGCGGTCTCCAAAAGGATTGTGCCATTGTGTAAATGATTTCACAGGGCCAGCAATTGCATCTACACCTTTCGGAATAATAAACGGGTTTACCGTGACGAAGGACTGACCATCTTCAGTACGAGGAACCGTGATGCAGTGGGAAGGGTCTTTAAATCATTAGCCTCGTTGTCTTTACGTTTTGTAGAAACTGGGTGGGAAGATGATTGACTCATCGCGAGGAAATTCCCCATGATTACCAGCGTCTCCGATAGCGCGCTCCTTCCAGCTGGGGACCCCCTTCACAAGGGGGCGCACCCGCCTTAGGTGATTGTTGGCAACTAGTTTTAACGTGCTGTTATAGTCGGTACATAAGCGATGGGACACAGCATCTCCGAGGAAGTGATTAAGTGGGGATTTACCCGTACGACCATTTCACGAGTGTACCGTGAATATCATGAATGCTTAGAAACTTCTGATCTCCGACAACGCTGTGGCTGGAAAAAGATTCTGCAAGAACAGGAAAAAGGACGAATGAAGAGAATCGTTCAACGTGACCCTTCCGCAAATTGCCTCAGATTTCAATGCTGCGCCATCAACAAGTGTCAGCGTGCGAAACATTCAACAAAGCATCATCGATATGGGCTTTCGGAGCCGAAGTCCCACTCTTTTACCCATGACGACTGCACAACATAAAGCTTTAGACCTCGCCCGCCAACACCGACATTGGATTGCATGTTGCCTGGTCGGACGAGTCTCGTTTCAAATTGTATCGACTGGATGGGCGTGTGGGGTATGGAGAAAACCTCGTAAGTCCATGGACCCTGCATGTCAGCAGGGGACTGTTCAAGCTGTTATAGGCTCTGTAATGGTGTGGAGCGTGTCCAGTTGGAGTGTTATGGGACCCCTGATACGTTTAGATATGACTCTGACAGGTGACACTACGTAAGCATCCTGTCTGGTCGCCTGCCATTCATGTCCATTGTGCATTCCGACGGCTAAGGCAATTCCTGCAAGACAATGCGACACCATACATGTCCATAATTGCTACAGAGTGGCTCCAGGAACACTCTTCTGAGTTTAAATACTTCCCCTGGCCACCACACTCCTGAGACAGGAACATTATTGAGCAAATCTGCAATGTTTTGAACGTGCTGTTCAGAAGAGATCTTCGCCCCCTCGCACTCTTACGGATTTATGGACAGCCCTGCAGTATTCATGGTGTCAGTTCTCTCCAGCACTACTTCAAACATTAGTCGAGTCCACGGCACGTCGTGTTGCGGCACTTCCGCGTGCTCGCGGGGGCCCTGCACGATATTAGGCAGATGTATCAGTTTCTTTGGCTCTTCAGCGTATAACAACTTCACTCGCTGGATCTTTTGTGTCTGGCTTATAACTGGATATCCGCTTCTTGCTGATGCTGGGGAACACTGACGTAGTCCGTTGTGGATAGCTGTGAAAACAGGTCCGTCACAGATGTAGGCTGGGGGATTCTTGCTTTGATCAAGGCCGTAAGAAACTTGCGGCGTTGTCTGTCACGGAGCTGTCCTATGGGAGCAGGTACATGAGCAGGTACATGAGCAGGCGCCAGAGCTCACGCTCACAATTAGCGAGCTGTTAAGCGCTGTTGTAAGCATTCCAGTTTGAGAGGCCGTGGCTTACCTACAATAAAAGTAGTGTCTCTGACTGAGGGAGTGATGTTTGGACTGTAAGAGACGGAATGTCAGAGACTAGATCACTGTCACTCAACCAGAAATTTTTAACTGTAGACTACAACAGCCATGAAAGTGTTTATTGTATGACCTCTCAGGATTGTCAACATCTTGCTACGCTTCTTCTCCAGGCAGCAGAACCGACAACCATACAACTATGGGATAAAGCGTTATCGCCGCCGCAAGCCGTCCTCTCACGGGATGCGAAAACGCCCGTGAAGGATGAGCTAGTGGCGTCACAGCGAATAACTGCAAACTGCGCGATCCACTACACCGCGCAGCGCCAAAGAATTTGGTATGTCAGAGTTTTGCCTCTTGGAGAGAAACGTGTCCAACGAGACGCGATATCTTTTACGTCTTAAGCAGAACATCGTAGCAGTTATATTGTATGACGTTAAACCTCACGTTCAGTGTTGTTTTTTTTTCCGCAGAGTACTTGGTATGAATGTAAGCTGCTTCAGAGCATCGGAAAATTGAGGATCTCTCGGAAACGAGTCGCTTTAGCTGCGATTTGTCGTAATAAAATGACTACATATCGGTAGGTAAAGGCTTCTTGTAGATGATGTTTTTAGTGTTATAGGACGTGTGCTGCGAAAGTATACCTTTTCAGAGCTACGACAGAAGGTGCCAAAATCGTGTGTTTTTGGTGCAACTCTGAATATTAAATATGAAATAATGATTTTTGCAAACACAGTGTATGTGAATAATTTTATCTTGGAACTCTTCCATTGGTCCGTGTCTGGGTTTAAAAAAAAAAAGCAATATGGGAATCGTGGTTCTGCCTTGATACAAAACACTCTTGATATTTATTTATTTATTTATTCCGTAAACTACTCGTAGTTTCAGCGACAAATATCGCCATCATCAGTGCGTTCTTGAATTCTAAAGTATGCATATGTAGCATAGTTAAAAACCATTGTAAAGCATTGTTATATGTGCACTATTTGTGTTTTAGATATTGTTCTCTGTGAATACTTTCATAATACCTTATTTTCTATACGTCACAGCATGGGTTTAAGACTGTTGTTGCGGTTTGCGGCATACTTTCTGTGTTTGGGATTGCGGTAGTGTTGTGGATATACACCAAAACTGTATCCACAACGTTACTGCAATCGCAATTGTATAAAGCTGACATGCATAAGTTCACGTTTTAGTATTTGTTTACTAACAGCCACTCACACAGTCGCAAATGACATGATTTATGCCGAGAAAAACGGCAACAGAAAAACACAAAAGATATGCCGGAAAACCACGACAGCAGCCTTAAAACCATGCTGACACACAGTAAAATAAGTATTATGAAAGTATTCACAGAATACAATATTTAAAAAATAAACAGTGAACATATAACAATCTTTTACAATGTTTTATACCTATGCTACTTCCAAAGAAGCCACTGATGATGGCGATATTTGTCACTAAAACTAGTTAGCGGGAGAAATAAATATCAGAAGTGCTTTGCATATTGTTACAGTGAATGTCATATGCGAGTACCTGTTTACCATGTCGAGGTTGTAGCGCAGTTGATGGCGTCGGGCTGTGAAGAGGAAGGCAGCACGTTCGCGCCCTACTGGTTCCACACTTCCTGAACCTCTTATTTTCTAAAAGATTCTTGGTCTTTCATATTCATTTAACAGTAGTATTATCGCAAAAGTTGGTGTTATTAATCATAAATATTGCATTTGCTGCAATTCTTGTTGCAAAGGCTGGTATGTTTTCCCAGTGGCCGGAAATGTTAACTGTCTACGTATGACAGTAAACACAAGTTACACACCGAAAGCTTTTCGGTATGGCGAAACATTCAGTAAAATATTATATAACGGGCTCTGGGTCTATAGAGTGGCCCTTGTGCGCATCTAGCCGGTAAATATATTTTTCAGTGATGCTGAGCAGCTTCGAAAAAATCTTCTCTCCCATTCGAATGAAACTGGCACAATCAATGCCTTCTCTGTGCGATACCAATGGACATACTATAGAAAGACAGTGTTGCCAAAGCAGAGCTACTAAACACAGCCTTCCGAAATGCCTTCACAAAGAAGACGTAGTAAATACTCCAGAATTCGAATGAAGAACAGCGGCCAACATGAGTAACGTAGAAATAAATATCCTTGGAGTAGTAAAAATACTTAAATCACTTAATAAAAGCAAGTCTTCTGGTCCAGGCTGTATACCAATTAAGTTTTCAGAGTATGCTGATGCAGTAGCTCCACACTTAAAAATCACGAAAGACTAGAAAGTTGCACAAGTCACACCAATATTCAAGAAAGGTAGTAGGAGTATTCCACTAAATTACAGGTCCATATCGTCAACGTCGATATGCAACAGGATTTTTTAACATATATTGTGTTCGAACATTATAAATTACCTTGAAGAAAACGGTCCACTGACACACAGTCAACACGGATTTAGAAAACATCGTTCTTGTGAAACAGAACTAGCTCTCCCATTAAATATTGAGTGCTATTGACAAGGGATTTCAAATTGATTCCGTATTTCTGGATTTCCGGAAGGCTTTTGACACTGTACCACACAAGCGGCTTATGGGAATATCATCTCAGTTACGTGATTGGATTTGTGATTTCCTGTCAGAGCGGTCACAGTTCGTAGCAATTGACGTAAAGTCCTCGAGTAAAACAGAAGTGATTGCTGTCGTTCCCCTGGGTAGTGTTATAGGCCCTTTGCTGTTTCTTATCTATATAAACGATTTGGGAGACAATCTGAGCAGTCGTCTAAGGTTGTAGATGACGCTGTCTTTTATCGACTAGTAATGTCATCAGAAGATCAAAACAAATTGCAAAGCGATTTCGGAAAGATATCTGTATGGTGTCAAACTTGGTAATTGACCCTAAATAACGAAAAGTGTGAGGTCATGCACATAGTGCTAAAAGGAATACTTTACACTTCGGTTACACGATAAATAAGTCTAATGTAAAATCCGTAAATTCAACTAAATACCTAGGATTTAAAATTACACACAACTTAAATTGGAAAGAACACATAGAAAATGTCGTGGGGGAGGCTAACGAAAGACTGCGTTTTATTGGCAGGACACTTAGAAAATGAAACAGATCTAGTAAGGAGACTGGCTGCACTACGCTTGTCCGTCCTCTTTTGGAATACTGCTGCGCGGTGTGGGATCCTTACCCGATAGGACTGACGGAGTACATCGAAAAAGTTCAAAGAAGGGCAGCATGTTTTGTATTATCGCGAAATAGGGAGACAGTTTCGCTGAAGTGACACAGGATTTGGGGTGGACATCATTCAGACAAAGGCGTTTTTCGTTGCAGCGGACTCTTCTCACCAAATTTCTCCTCCGAATGAGAAAATATTTTGTTGACACCGACTTACATAAGGAGAAACGTCCACCACGATAAAATAACGGAAATGAGAGCTTGTACTAACGGTGTAGGTGTTCGTTCTTTCCATGCGCTATACGAGATTGAAATAGTAGAACCCGCTGCCAGGCACTTAGACCCTAAATGTGAATTGCGCAGTATCCATATACACTCCTGGAAATGGAAAAAAGAACACATTGACACCGGTGTGTCAGACCCACCATACTTGCTCCGGACACTGCGAGAGGGCTGTACAAGCAATGATCACACGCACGGCACAGCGGACACACCAGGAACCGCGGTGTTGGCCGTCGAATGGCGCTAGCTGCGCAGCATTTGTGCACCGCCGCCGTCAGTGTCAGCCAGTTTGCCGTGGCATACGGAGCTCCATCGCAGTCTTTAACACTGGTAGCATGCCGCGACAGCGTGGACGTGAACCGTATGTGCAGTTGACGGACTTTGAGCGAGGGCGTATAGTGGGCATGCGGGAGGCCGGGTGGACGTACCGCCGAATTGCTCAACACGTGGGGCGTGAGGTCTCCACAGTACATCGATGTTGTCGCCAGTGGTCGGCGGAAGGTGCACGTGCTCGTCGACCTGTGACCGGACCGCAGCGACGCACGGATGCACGCCAAGACCGTAGGATCCTACGCAGTACCGTAGGGGACCGCACCGCCACTTCCCAGCAAATTAGGGACACTGTTGCTCCTGGGGTATCGGCGAGGACGATTCGCAACCGTCTCCATGAAGCTGGGCTACGGTCCCGCACACCGTTAGGCCTTCTTCCGCTCACGCCCCAACATCGTGCAGCCCGCCTCCAGTTGTGTCGCGACAGGCGTGAATGGAGGGACGAATGGAGACGTGTCGTCTTCAGCGATGAGAGTCGCTTCTGCCTTGGTGCCAATGATGGTCGTATGCGTGTTTGGCGCCGTGCAGGTGAGCGCCACAATCAGGACTGCATACGACCGAGGCACACAGGGCCAACACCCGGCATCATGGTGTGGGGAGCGATCTCCTACACTGGCCGTACACCACTGGTGATCGTCGAGGGGACACTGAATAGTGCACGGTACATCGAAACCGTCATCGAACCCATCGTTCTACCATTCCTAGACCGGCAAGGGAACTTGCTGTTCCAACAGGACAATGCACGTCCGCATGTATCCCGTGCCACCCAACCTGCTCTAGAAGGTGTAAGTCAACTACCCTGGCCAGCAAGATCTCCGGATCTGTCCCCCATTGAGCATGTTTGGGACTGGATGAAGCGTCGTCGCACGCGGTCTGCACGTCCAGCACGAACGCTGGTCCAACTGAGGCGCCAGGTGGAAATGGCATGGCAAGCCGTTCCACAGGACTACATCCAGCGTCTCTACGATCGTCTCCATGGGAGAATGGCAGCCTGCATTGCTGCGAAAGGTGGATATACACTGTACTAGTGCCGACATTGTGTATGCTCTGTTGCCTGTGTCTATGTGCCTGTGGTTCTGTCGGTGTGATCATGTGATGTATCTGACCCCAGGAATGTGTCAATAAAGTTTCCCCTTCCTGGGACAATGAATTCACGGTGTTCTTATTTCAATTTCCAGGAGTGTAGATGAAGATGTAGACCAGACGAATCCCAATCTCGAAACCTATGCGAGAGTTCGTACTCAACACGACATCGAGAACATCGATATTAGGCATGCACAAACTGAAGTTAGATTCTCTACCTTAACTTTATTCAATTTCAAATCTAAAACGGGACGAAAATTCAGTTTAGTTAACAAAAAACTTTTACTACTGTGTGTACTAGATAGCTGCACACCAGTACGAAGTGCTTCTCTAACAGCAGTTCGCTGTTCAAGCCATCGTCAACATGTACGGAATCACCAACACGACTTTCTCCGTAAACACGACCATTTTACGGGCGTGCATTTTCGTAAGGACTCAGTGTGATCTGAGAGCGCAGATCACGGTAACCATCTCATCCCGTTAGCTAATGGCGCTGTCACCCGTGAGGTCCAATGTCCCGTCCGCGCCCACGTTAACGTTACCTGCCTCGTTCCATGTGAGGACGGCAGTGAAGTGTACAAAGTATGTACATAAACTTTCAAGACTGGTCTCAGAACACAAAATTTATTGAATACTTTCATACATCGGATTAAAATTCTTCAAAGTAGGTGCCTTAAGAATCCACACGCCACTGCCAACGAGATTTCCACTGCTGGTAAGCTGTTTGGAACTTCTTAACCGGAATACTGTTCAACACCCACGTCGAAACCTTTTAGACTACTGCGACGCTGTCAAACCGCTTCACTTTCTGGTCACTCTTCATCCGGGGGAACAAATAGAAGTCACTAAGGGTGAGGTCAGGCTGTAGGGTGGCTGCAGCAGCGCTGCCACGTTAAAAAAGGTCAAAACTTCAGTGACGGAGAAGCAGGCGTGAACGGTCGCATTGTCATGGTGGAGCATCCAGTCGTCTTTCTTCTGCAGGCGGACTCGGCGGACTCAGTCCCTCAAACGGCGGCCCACTCCAGTATAATACTGACCACTGACAGTCTGTCCGGCAGGCAGAAACTCTTTCTGTATCATTCCTTTTGCGTCAAGGAAAGCAATGAGCATGCATTTTCACACGTGACTCATTCATGTGTGCTTTCTTCGGCTTTGGTGTTGCGGAGATGTGCCAGTCTGAGCTTTGCCTCTTCGACTCTGGGTCGTATTCGAAGACCCAGGTCTCATCACCAGTACGCACTTTGTCCAAAAAAATGAGGTTCGGTTTGTAAACGTTCAAGTATTTCCTGCGAAACAGCCAGACGCTGTTCCTTCTCTTCATCTGAGAGCACTTCAGTGACAAGTTTTGCACACACTTTTCTCATCATTAGATCTTCTGTCACTAGCTCAAACAGAGTTTGGTGCTTCAAACCCCCTTCATCTGCAATCATTCTGATGCTGCGATGTCGGTCTGTTTAAAACTTGACGCACTTCGGTCAGAATTTCGTCAGTTCTGCTCGTTGAAGGTCCTCCACAGCGTTCATCGTCCTCCAAGCCTTCGTGGCCATCTTTGAACATCTTGTGCCACATGAAAACCATGGCACGTGACATGGCGTATTTTCTGTAGGCTCCTGGAATAATTTCTAACGTTTCCGCACCGGTCTTGTTCAGTTTTACACAAAATTTGATGGAACACCGGTGCTCCAAGAGGCGCTGCATTTTGGACGCTCCGATTTCTCGACGACGTTTCGAAACAAACACTCCCTGCACTCGCGATATTGTCACTCCAGCGTTTTGCCAGCGAATGCCGATGCTTGTTGCCTCGCTTAGCTTACAGCCCCCACCATCTGGCACAGATGGTGAGACCGATCTGCTTTCGCACCGCTACTCATGAAAAAAATCAGTCTTGAAACTTTATTTACACACCCTGTACGAGCGGAGTAGACATGACTGGACAATCATTCTAGCGACGATGCGGGCTGTAGATGGGAAAATCCACTTCGACAGAGGACAGATCGTTACGCCCCGCCACGAGGAAACGGGCGTTTCTGCAACTGGCAAGCTAGTCAGCTGTTGAGTTCTATTGTGATGAGTAACGGAACTGATTGAAGGGCAGCGACAAGGTGCTGGACGTCCACGTCTCATCACAGAACGTGGCCGAAAAAGCTTGCTCGTCCTGTGGCAGAACTAACAGCAATGTGCAGCTGTGGTGTAGGCACAAGTTTCTCCGAGCACACCGTTCTGCACGCATAACTGAACGTGAGGCGCCACAGCAGAAGACCTTTGTGCGTTCCCATGTCGGTCCAAAGCAGCGTCAGCTGCTATTGTGGTGATAATGGAGTCATCAACGTTGACACATGGGTCAGTGGAAATGTGTTTTCTGGTCAGATACATCCTGTTTCTTGCTACACCAGACCGATAGTCGTGTCCACGGACCCATGGCGGTGGGGGAATTTGGGGCACTCACCTGAACTTCCGTAGACTCTGTAAAAGTAATCAAAGTTACCATAACAGCTGTGGACTATGCGAAAATTACTGTGAACCATCTGCATCCCATCAAGTTTGATGTCTTCCGTGACAGCGATGACATCATCCAGTAGGAATTGTCTGTGCCACAAGACCAGTATTGTGTTACGTCTCCTCCACAAGACCGAAATTGTGCTACACTGTCTCGAGAAGTATTTTCTTGAACTCAAATTGATGTCTTTGTCACCAAATTCGCCTGATATTGAGCCGATGGAGCACATCTATGACCCTACTGGGTACCAGCACCGCGCCCGCAAACCACGTTCCCGTAATTTACGGGAATTGCGTGACCTGTGTGTGGACCTCCGGTACCACGTACCTCCAATAGACTGCCAAGGACTTGCACAATACGTGACACGCGGAATCACTGCTATGTGGCGTTCCAGCGGTGTACCAGCACGCTGCATTCGGGAGGACGACGGTTCAATCCCGTCTCCGGCCATCCTGATTTAGGTTTTCCGTGATTTCCCTAAATCGCTTCAGGCAAATGCCGGGATGGTTCCTGTGAAAGGGCAGGGCCGATTTCCTTCCCCATCCTTTCCTCAACCGAGCTTGCGCTCCGTCTCTAATGACCTCGTTGTCGACGGGACGTTAAACACTAATCTCCTCCTCCTCTCCAGCACGCTATTAAAAAGTGGTTATCAGTGTACGTTCACGATGAGTTACGCCTCTATCTTTGTCGATTAAATTACCGGCATCGTCGTGCAGGCGACGGATTTCTGGGACACTAATGAAGGAGGTAGCCAAGATTAGAGTGACGGGTATCTTCATATTTCATTTCATGCTCACATGTGATGCATCACGGAACACCAGTTTCGATTTCTAGCCGAGTCGGCGGCTTTACTCCCCTCGGGACTTGGTGTGTGTGTGTCACATCCTGCCACGCGGGATTAGCCGAGCGGTGTAAGGCGCTGCAGTCATGGACTGTGCGGCTCGTCCCGGCGGAGTTTCGAGTTCTCCCTGTGTGTGTTTGTCCTTAGGATAATTTAGGTTAAGTAGTATGTAAGCTTAGGGGACTGATAATCTTAGCAGTTATGTACCATAAGATTTCACACACATTTGAACATTTGTGTCACATCCTGGACATTATTTCGTCTTCATCGACGCTCAAATCGGCATTGAGGCGTCAAATAAAAAGACTTTTAGCAAGCGGCCAAACATCCCAAATGGACATCGACAAAGCCTAAACAGATCACAAACCTGCGTCCAGCACGTTTTGTTTTCTTTTTTCCCCTTAATGTTCTTCCGTATATTATTCCGGTTAGCAGTTTTCCAGTGTGTAGTCGAGATAATGGTTGTATAGTTTTCATATTTATCCATAAGTGCCCTCAAGTAATGCAACAATGGTGCTGCTATGACAGTAATACACTTCATTCATTTTTAAGAGAAACTCAACAACAACTGTTATATCTCTCATTAACTTATGAGGTGCCACCTATTTTAGTTACAACTCGATCCACGACCATGATAAACTTCTCGAGTCATATTAGTTTACCATAGCAGCTGTTACAGTTGCGATTTCAGAAGCCTTTTCTTTCTTAGTGTTCACTACCACGGAATTTCGGCTGTATAGCCGTTCTCGAGGGTCTCCAGTTTCTTGAAGTTTTCACGGTAGACAGGTCATTCAAACGCTATTCTGGCGCGCATCTCGGGCAGTCTTATTTCTTCTTCCGCTATTGCGTTTGATAAGCGTACAGATATTTTCCAGGTTAGTCGCCTTCGGAATCAAAACCACTTGACAAAATACCTCTGGACAGATGCGACTGAGTCAGAGGTGAGTCTTATCACTGATATTATCACTAACGCAAGCGAATCTCCTCCACTGTATTCTGTGAAGTGGTTTTGATTCCGAAGCCGACTAACTTAGAGATATCTGTGAAGTTATCAGACAAAGCACGAAAAGAATAAACAACAGGCCTACTGTGCCAGTTGCCCACCAGAAAGATAACCTGAAATACAACCATTCGTTGTTTAGTCGGCAGAATACAAAGAGAACTTGTAGAGTATAACTCGCTACTTCATTTATACCTGTAGTTCTTGTCTATGAAACACAATTTTACAAGCAGAGCGTGATGGGTCTGCACACAATAATATAACCAATAATTACGTAATTTTAATATGATAAATATACTGAAAGGGAGGATACTATAAAATAACACATTTAACTATAAGAGGCGACCAAAAAGGCTCCATTTGAGGACGCTGCAGCAGCGTATATGCAACGCAGCAAGAGTCCGATGCGGGTATATAAGCAACAGTATGCAGGTAAGGGATTACTGTGGCGTTCCTGCCTTCCCGGCGTGCCTGCGGTAACTGCAGAAACGCGAACTATGGCGACGTTATTAGCAAATGTGTCGAAACAAGACTATCGTGTGTTATCCTTTTCTTGGTTGTCGAAGGACGCACACTGGTAGGCAACCTTCACAGAATGAAGAAGGGGCAGCACTTCTATCGGAAACCACCGTTATAGAAAACTGGGACAACAGGTGCCGCTGCTTCATGACAGCGCACGTCCCCATACCGCAGATATGACCCAACTGAAGTGGGGGCACTCGAGCATCGGCCCTATACTCCTGATCTGGGGGATCTGATAAGGGGATACGCAACGACCGGATGCTTCAGTTTGAAAATTGTAGCCGACCGCTGTGGCCGAGCGGTTCTAGGCGCTTCAGTCTGGAACCGCACTGCTGCTACGCACGCAGGTTGGAATCCTGCCTCGGGCATGGATGTGTGTGATGTCTAGGGGCGATGTACTTGAGGACAATATTATGGAAATGGAAGAGGCTATAGATGAAGATGAAACGGGAGATACGATACTGCGTGAAGAGTTCGACAGAGCACTGAAAGACCTGAGTCGAAACAAGGTCCCGGGAGTAGACAACATTCCATTGGAACTACTGACGGCCTTGGGAGAGCCAGTCCTGACAATACTCTACCATCTGGTGAGCAAGATGTATGAGACAGGCGAAATGCCCTCAGACTTCAAGAAGAATATAATAATTCCAATCCCAAAGAAAGCAGGTGTTGACAGACGTGAAAATTACCGAACTATCAGTTTAATAAGACACAGCTGCAAAATACTAACGCGAATTCTTTACAAACGAATGGAAAAACTGGTAGAAGCCGACCTCGGGGAAGATCAGTTTGGATTCCGTAGAAATACTGGAACACGTGAGGCAATACTGACCCTACGACTTATCTTAGAAAATAGATTAAGGAAAGGCAAACCTACGTTTCTAGCATTTGTAGACTTAGAGAAAGCTTTTGACAATGTTGATTGGACTACTCTCTTTCAAATTCTGCAGGTGGCAGGGGTAAAATACAGGGAGCGAAAGGCTAGACCGGACTGCGTGGCAACTGCCCAGTACCATGGGGACAGTTCCTGCTGCATCAGCAGGTCCACCCTGACGCACCTTTGCCTGGCCAGCCTCGGTCTGACTTGCCTCATGGAAGCTCTTGCATTAACCATGTCAGGGTCTTTATTTTAATCATACAGTGCAGACTTTCATGGCCGGTATTGTCTTCAGTTCAAACTTCCGGGCTGATAGGCCGTGGCCGATGCATAAAACTCTCACCTGACGTTTCGCCTTCGACTGCAGGAGACGTTTTCCGAGGTAAAGCGACGAACTGCAAAGAGAACTCGACGAAACGCTGATTATATAGGCATTACCGATATTGTGGCATTATTCCGACACTGCCTCACCAAACCTACTTTCAATACAAAAATAACTCTTATGAACAGATTGACGGGGTGGCTATGGGCAGTCCTCTTAGTCCTGCCGTGGATAACTTGTTTATGGAGCGTTGCAGACTGCCAGAAGAGACCAGCCTGATGGTATCGCTATATCGATGACACTTTCGTAATATGGACACACGGGACAGAGGCGTTGGATGCCTTCCTGACACATCTAAACAGCATTAATCTGAAAATCCAATTTACTATAGAAACGGAAAGTAATGGGCAACTGAATTTTCTGGCTGTGTCAGTAATTAAACGACGGAACGGAACGTTGGGCCACAAGGTGTATAGATCGGCCACACGTACCGATCGTTATCTGCATAAAGATTCAAACCACCTCCCTAGACAAAAAAGAGGTGTAATAAAAACGTTGGTAGACGGAGCGTACAAAATGTGGTGTCACCGCCAGACACCACACTTGCTAGGTGGTAGCCTTTAAATCGGCCGCGGTCCGGTAGTATACGTCGGACCCGCGTGTCGCCACTATCAGTGATTGCAGACCGAGCGCCGCCACACGGCAGGGCTAGAGAGACGTCCTAGCACTCGCCCCAGTTGTACAGCCGACTTTGCTAGCGAAGCTACACTGACAAATACGCTCTCATTTGCCGAGACGATAGTTAGCATAGCCTTCAGCTACGTCATTTGCTACGACCTAGCAAGGCGCCATGACCAGTATATTGAGATTGCACTTATGTATCATCAAGACCGATGTTCTCCAATTATGGAATAAAGTTAAGTATTACATCAACTACGTACTTTATTTGCTATATTAACTACTTTACACTGTTCCAGACCTCACGCAAGCCTGCGTGAGCTAAGCGCGTGCATTTCGGCATCCTCGCATAGTGACTTGGCTGTCTTGCCAAGTCACAACATAAAATTTGTTAACCTGTTTATTTAAAAGATAAGACTGAACATCTACGGTCGACTTCCGTGAAGAATGGCTGCTCTAGCAAGCAGATAGACCTAGCACTTCGGTCTAGGTAGAGAATCAGGAGCAACGACAAACAACAGACGCCCAAAGGCAAGGTTTTTCTTCTGTTCATTAGTAAGGTCTAAGATCGCATTGGGGCAGCGTTAAGCAAGTATGTGGTGAAAATTATTTTACACCCATCAGGAAAATAGAAAAATATTTAAGATCAGCAAAAGATGCACGACATGCTTTTGCTACATCGGTGTGGTACCGATATAAACCTGTCCACAACTACAAGGAATTTTATATATACCCGGTCTTATTGAACATTACAGGAATGCAGCCTGGGTCACACAGATAAATCGGCACTAGCAGAACATGTTTACCTGGGAGGTAATCACGAAATAAAATTCAGCGAGCGTCATACCTAAAACCTCGCATTTTTATGCGCCCATGTATAGAGACGCAATCGAGATTCATAAACACTGTCATAATTTTAACAGGAAAGAGGGAGCTATTAAACTGGATGCAATTTGGAGGTCAACGTTTCACCGGAAACGTGACGGTCGTTTCCTTTCAATCGAGAATGCTGGCATTACCAGAGAGAGTCTTATAGCCGAACCTACGTGATGGACAGTTACGCCCTCTGTACTGCCTATATAATCGGCGCTTCCTCGAGTTCTCTTCGTAGTTCGCCGCTTTATCTCGTAGGATGTCTCCCGCAGTGCGAGACGAAACGTCAGGGGAGAGTTTTATGCCTCGACCACGGCCTGTCAGCCCAGAAGTTTTAAGTGAAGGTCTTTATTTTATTCAAGCTTCCCAAGTAAAAGAAATGTGGCAAAACATGGCTGCTCTGCTCAGAAGATCCGGCCCACCTCATCACAGTTCATGACAATTCTGCAAAAGATTCGGCACACATCTTACAAATTAACAATTGTGTACACTACAATCAACTTTTTCCTTACGTTGGCTCAACTTAAAGCACAAGGTTCATTGAGTTCATTCTTAATATAAGTAGTATTTTCTGTTATTAGTCCACTGATTTTCTCCTGCTTTCACACACGACTCCACCGACACATCCCTTAAAACTAGTAATGTAGCGTTCTTTGGGTGGTTGGTTGGTTTGCGGAAGGAGACCAGACAGCGTGGTCATCGGTCTCATCGGATTGGGGAAGGATGGGGAAGGAAGTCGGCCGTGCCCTTTCAGAGGAACCATCCCGGCATTTGCCTGGAGTGATTTAGGGAAATCACGGAAAACCTAAATCAGGATGGCCGGACGCGGGATTGAACCGTCGTCCTTCCGAATGCGAGTCCAGTGTCTAACCACTGCGCCACCTCGCTCGGTATCGCGTTCTTTCTTCTTCTTTACACTTCATTTTCCTCATTCTCGGTGACACCATAACTAAACCTTATCTACCATTGTTTGCTATAGTTAACAAAAATAAAATGGTTCAAATGGCTCTGAGCACTATGGGACTTAACATCGGAGGTCATCAGTCCCCTAGAACTTAGAACTACTTAAACCTAACTAACCTAAGGACATCACACACATCCATGCCCGTGGCAGGATTCGAACCTGCCACCGTAATAGTCACGCGGTTCCGGACTGAAGCGCCTAGAACCGCTCAGCCACCACGGCCGGCTATAGTTAGTTCACCGATAGCTGAGTTTGTAGGGGTGGTCGTCCATCTGCCTAATACGATGACAGGTCGCACAAAGCGGAATCAGAGCCACTGAAGTGCCGGATATTGTGACGCTCGCTGTTACGTCTGCATGACGCCAGTTATCGCGGTACTTCTGTACGTGCTGGAGCATCTCCGCCAAAGGAATGCGGCCCCTTTTACAGTGTTACAATTTTCCCGAACTCACCGTCGTATATCACCAATAAACTGTACTCCACTGAACCGCTATGCAAGAAAATATAGGACAAATTAAGGTAAACACCGTAAAACTCTTTCTGCATGATAAATTATCTTCGGCCGCAAATGGTCCTATTCCACTAATCTCTTGTGCTCATCATTTCTTTTCATTTATCCAGTAGCCTCTTTACTCATTACTTTGGCACATTATCGTGAACTTTGACTCTTGGACAGTAGCTTCCCTTACGTTTCCCTGGAAATACATCCTTGGAACTATGCTCACCCAGAACCAATACACGGTACTATCACACACAGTGCGTCAGCAAGCAGTTCCACTTACTTCCCTCACTTTAATACTAATCACAGATTGACTTCTTCCTGAAATGCTGTGTTTCCTTGTAGCTTGCGGTACTGCATAACGCGATTTAAGTCTTAGTCATTTCCCCGAAGTTTAATAGGTTTTTCGTTCATGACAGAAGAACCTGTCACTGGCGACAGTTTCCCCGCAGCTGGAACAATGTTCCTCCAAGGTCCACAGTATTACTAAAGAATAATTTTTTCGTGATGTTTGCTCTTACGTCCAGTAGACACTACCTTCGACGATGTCCCGAGCCTCAGGCGCACATTCCTGAAAGTATTCTGCACTTTGCCTCATTCTCCTCTTAAAGCCTCACCCTTGAGGAGGCGGCCCCACAAGGGGTGTAAGTAGACTATAGGTTTTTTTATTGGTAACGTCACATTGCACACAGCACAGCCAGTGATTTTCATACAGAGCGCTGTCTGTGGCTGGTTTGCATTGTTGTTGGCTATTGTAGTGTTGGGCAGTTGGCTGTTAACAGTGCGTAGCGTTGCGCAGTTGGAGGTGAGCCGCCAGCAGTGGTGGATGTGGGGAGAGAGATGGCAGAGTTTTGAAATTTGTAAGACTGGATGTCAGTAACTGCTATGTATATTATGACTTTTCAACACTATTAAGGTAAATACATTGTTTGTTCTCTATCAAAATCTTTCATTTGCTAACTATGCCTATCAGTAGTTAGTGCCTTCAGTAGTTTGAAGCTTTTATTTAGCTGGCAGTAGTAGCGCTCGCTGTATTGCAGTAGTTCGAGTAACGAAGATTTTTGTGAGGTAAGTGATTTGTGAAAGGTATAGGTTAATGTTAGTCAGGGCCATTCTTTGTAGTGATTACTGAAAGTCAGCTTGCGTTGCGCTAAAAATATTGTGTGTCAGTTTAAGCACAGTCACCTATAAATTCTTCTAAGGGGACGTTTCAGGGGTAGCGACGTAGCTGCGTCTTTTGGAGTTAAATGCATCAATGCCTCCTCATTACACACAAAATTTGCAACAATATCACCATTCTCAATAGCTTTCTGTATATCCCTCGCAGTATCTACAACAAAATAAAGAGTATGCTGTTCCTTTCTACGTGACGCAAAAATCAGTGCCACTTCCCAAGCACTGCGGCCTTAACACAACACCCATTATCACTGATGGGGTGGATACTACAGCACCTAAATGAAGATCACTCATTTACTTCAGTACAGCATACATTTATTTCGTTTATCACTACTGATGATTGGCGATCTGCGACATCATAAGTATTGAAGGTGATAATTCTACATTATTCTCCCCAACTTCCACAACGTTAGTAGTCTGAAGATCTATTACACATACACCTTGAACTTATTTCTCCTTACGTGCTGCTTCCAAATGAGCACTTTTTTTTTTAATTTCTGAAAAACCTCATACTCCTTATCTCTGCCGAAACATTATGGTCCTCGTTATTAGCCCACTCTGGAGTAACTCGACTGTGCAAAGCTGTGTTCTTTCCTTTGACTATTGTTCACTCATGTATATTTGCTTGGTCTGCTCCCAATTTTGCTACTTTCTTAGACATATTTCCATTGCCTGCTCACAGCTCAGCTAATTCAGATACTAAAATTCGCAACGTTTCCTCCAGGGTAGCCCAATTATTGAAAAGCGATATGAGTAATTACAGAAGAAACAGACTACAATAGAATGAAAAACAAATGACGACGACACTTTATTATGCTTAAGTGTCATAACACTTCTTGACAAAAAACTGATCCACATGATGAATAGCTACACATGGTTAACACCTTGTAAACTTCCAGACAATGAGCCACACTACTTCCTCATGACCAGACACATTGCCCATATTAACTAGGCAAAACTAACATTCATATTTGCCAGCCGGTGTGGCCGAGCGGTTCTAGGAGCTTCAGTCTGGAACCGCACGACCGCTACGGTCGCAGGTTCGAATCCTGCCTCGGGCATGGATGTGTGTGATGTGCTTAGGTTAGTTAGGTTCAAGTAGTTCTAAGTTCTAGGAGACTGATGACCTCAGATGTTAAGTCCCATAGTGCTCAGAGCCATTTGAACCATTTTTGAACATTCATATTTATACAGCCTCAGAAAACTTGCCACAGTTGATACGTGAAAAAAGAATTAAGAACATGTTAAAAGACGCAGTGATTGGACATGATAGTTGCATATAACGAAAAACACTGCATTCATCATTCTGAATGTAGAAAAATCCTCCAGGGATGATGACCACTGATGTTCTTCTGTCACCCAAACGCAGAGGTGACACAATCTTTTGAGACCAAATCTCTGTGGTGGGTAGTGGAACTTCTTTGTCAGTGGTCAGGAAGCCAGTAGCAGTGGAGCAGCAGGTGGACATCTGGTTGGTGATTAATTTACTATCATTAAAACAGCACTGTGAAACATTTACTTAATTGTACAACAAACGAATACGTTTGCGACATCCTCTGAGGTGCCAGCGCCCCCCATCCCTCCTCCCCCAATGATCAAGCTGGGCTCATTGGCGAGGACGTGGCCTGTTGTCACAGGAAGCTTGCGACATTGCTTGGATGATAGAGTGATGACGCCAGCGACTTGGGAAGGGCGCCGATTCCAGAAGCGGACGGCAGCCCACTAAATCAGCGACAAAGACCAAAGGCAGCCACGCAGACGGGGCCCACCAGACCGCACAGAACCACGCCATGGGCTCCAGTATAGAAGTCACAGATCTCAGCAACAGTGCCTGCCCACGCAAACAGAGGCAGGCTCCAGCAGAGTTCGCTTGCAGAAGTGAAGGCAGCCGAGGTAGTTGCTTGTCCGCTGGCATGAGCAGTAGACCACTAGGTTAGGAGGCTGGCAGCGACTGTAAGTAGGCCCACTGGTTGGAGGGCGCTGAGTCAGCCACATCAAACTTATTACTGCTGGTAGTGTAGACCTCCCATTGGAACTAGTGGATGTGAGGCTGCATACATCTGCCTAGAAATGAGGCCTGTTTATTGGAATTCACTCATCCCTCTTTAGCCAAAGAATCGACTCCCAGCATCTGAGCCAGAAAAGAACCACAGTTCAGTAACTAACAACTCAGTTGCTCTGTCTTTTCACTGCATTAACAATATTACTACTCCAGTCGCAATGCTGGGCAAGCCCAGTCGACACTGTGGTGATACTATAGGGTGTTTATAAATGAATATCGGGGTTTTAATGCTTTATAATGTTTATTATATTAAACTTATAAATGATATGTCAAATGAATGACCAACTCAAACAATTTTACCAAGAACCTTATAAATGTTCAATGTGAGCACCATTTGTCACACGGCACACATCAAGTCTATTGCCAAGTTCTTCCCAAACGTTGACAAGTGTGTCTTCAGTAATCGTAGCAACAGCTGCTTCAACCCAATTTCTTAATTCGGGGAAGTCTGCTGGTAGCGTAGGCATGTACACACGATCCTTGATTTAGCCCCAAAGGAAAAAATCGCATGGCTTTAGGCCAGGTGAACATGGAGGCCATGCAAAGCAAGCCCTGTCATTGGGTCCCTTGCGGCTTATCCAGCGCTTGGGTACAGTGAAGTTCTACCAATCGTGTACTTCGCTATGCCAGAGTGGTGGCGCACAATCTTGCTGGAAAATGGAGTTCTCTGGTTCATCTTCTTCCGAGGGAAGAGCCATTGCTCTAGTGTATCAAGGTAAGAAGTGCCAGTTACAGTAGGTTCACCAAAGAAGAAAGGCGCATGAAGTTTCTGCTTGGATACGGCACAAAAAACAGTCACTTTAGGGTAATCTCGTTGCATTTGTACCACCTTGTGAGGATTTTCTGAGCCCCAGATGCGCATATTGTGAGTGTTAACAGGTCCACTAAGGTGAAAGGTTGATTCCTCACTGAAGACAACATGATCCAGAAAACCTTCATCGTCATGAAACAACATTTTGTTTCCGAAGTTGGCACGTAATCAACGGTCTATCGGCTTTAGAGCCTGTAATAACTGTAAACAGTAAGGACGTAGTTGTACGCCTTTTCTTAAAAATTTCCAAACAGATGACACGGGAACTTTTAGTTCATGACTAGCCTTCTGGACTGATTTCCTTGAGCTACGAGTGAACGACTGTCTCACTTGTTCAACAGTCTCTTCACTAACTCTTGGTTGTCCTGTGTTCTTCCCTTTACAAAGGCAACCGGTATCTTCAAATTGATGATACCATCTATGAATGTTATCATCACTTGGAGGATCACAACCGAACTTCAACCGGAATGCACATTGCACGGTAACTACAGATTCGTCTTTGCAATCTGCAAAACACAAAACGCTCTCTGTTCACTAGTAGCCATCTTCGCTACTACCGCTGTCTAGCGGATTGCTGCTAAAGCATTGCGCGCTGCGCATGCGCACTGGTGCCAAACACAACTGCCAGAGTTGCTCTTTCATTTGACATATCATTTATAACTATAAGTTTAATGTAATAAATATTATAAAGCGTTAAAACCCCGCTATTCACTTACAAACACCCTGTACTTGTGTCAGCAGGTCGGTGCTGATGTAACTTCAACTGGCTGACCCTGGTGTGACCTGCGTCCATGAGGCTCTTGCATTAACTGTCGAAACGACTTAATTTTATTTTACTTCGCCTAATAAAACAGCTAAGGCTCAAAAGTGCATTAAGTAACTCAGGACTAGTGTATTACACTCGCAGGCAGATAAACTGAAAGAGTCCACTGGACCTTAGCAAAAATGTCGAGTTTCTGCATGAAGAGCCATCCTTCTCTAACAGCGGCGTTTACACCTAGAGAATCTATGACAGTACAGCAGTGGTTCCCAAGAATTTGGCTTATGAGCCATGCTCTGGCACGACCGCAACAGCACTCAGCCTCGCTGCACACTTCCCCCACCCACCGCCATGGCACACTGTCTAAGCTCGAGGAGGGGCAACAGGGGAAAACTGCGAACGCGCTTATTTAACTGGCTGTGCAGTCGCACTGCATTAGACTTAGTTTTATATACTATGTGGAATTTCAAGAACAAAGAAGTCGCTGGAGGAACCAGAAGAACGGGCTCCCACAAGGTAGTGTTTTGTCCCCCCTACTTTTTAATCTGTATACAAATGATCAACCAGTTGGACCGACGACAAGAAGCTTTATCTATGCTCATGATGTAGCCATTGCATGCCAATCTAGATTAATCAAACAGATTGAGAGAAACCTAACAGATGCCTTAGAAGTACTAACTGAATATTACAACGGGAACCAGCTTCGACCTAATCCAGCAAAGACGCAGACTTGTTTATTCCATCTAAACAACAAGGAAGCAAACAGGGAATTACAATTGGAATGGAACTCAGTTAAACTCGAACACTGCCCAAACCCAGTTTATCTTGGAGTCACGTTAGATCGAACATTGTCTTACAAGAAACACGTAGAAAAAACTAGAGCGAAAGTCAACACACGGAACGGCATAATCCGTAAACTTACCAACTCACACTGGGGAGCAAACCCTGAAATTCTACGTGCATCATCCCTGGCATTGTGCTTTGCTCCAGCTGAATATGCATGCCCCGTCTGGAGAAGATCGACACATGCCCAGAAGCTAGACGCAGCACTGAATGCCTCGTGTCGATTAATCACGGGATGCCTGAAGCCTACAAGCCGTGATCTCCTTTATATGTGTTCTGGAATAGCCCCCCCCCCCCCCCCCCCCCCCACAGATCAGGCGGCAAACGTTGGCGATGGCCGAACGAAGATAGAAGACATCCCCTGTACGCACATCAGCCAGCGGAGGCAAGACTTAAATCTAGAAAAGACTTCATAAAAGTTGAACGTCCACTAACCGAAAGTCAGTCTACAACTAGAGAATCAATGTGGAAACAGAAATTGGATAAAGGCAGTCTGAAAAGTTGGAACATTAAAGAAAAACTTCCTGCTGGATCACAATTGGAATGGAGAGTCTGGAAGAGCCTAAATAGACTTAGATGTCAAATGGGAAGATCACAGGACAACCTGATCAAGTGGGGATACGCCCTGCCAATGTGGAGGAAAACAAACCATGACACACCTACTGACCTGTCCATCTTTGCTGGCCCCGTGCACTTTCCAAGACCTGTGGTTGGCCAACGACGCTGCAGTGAAGAGTGCCGAACACTGGAGAGAGATATGAACCTTGCTTTAGACAATAATGACGACTTACAATATGTGAAGATCATGAATGTACGTATGAATGAATAACTATCATTTACTTGTATTTGTAATCTAGTATATATAGCGTATTAATTAATTACAGATGTAGCTCAGACACGATTAAATAAATAAATAAATTTCTCATCTCACAACAACACAGATCACAAACAAAACAAATTTTTCAGTATTATTTAATTATTTTTTGCCGCACTGAACACATAATTTAATTTGATCTGGTACAAACTTTCGGAATATGGACAGAAGGAGTTAATTTGACAGATTTCACACTCAGGTAATCGTGACTTATTTTCATAGTCGAAAAAAGGTCCTTCACACAAATATGTCGATCGAAATATTGTAGCACCTTTGCATTCTCATTATGCAGAGCTGAAAAAGTCTACCTGAGGAAAGCAACATATACATCCCACACAGTTGTAAAATAAAATAAAAAAAAATGTAAGACTTGCAGTGTCCTCAAAATGCTTAGTAAACCATCATTGTAATTCTTTCAAGGCCACAATGAATTCTTCAAAGCCTGCATTTTATTAACTGCAGTGAGATTAGGGAATTGGACTGTGTTTGTTAGAATGTGTTCCTTCAATAATGAAGTTTTGTTTTTAAATGCATCCCCTGCAAATCACAAAAAAATGAGAAAGATGTTGTTTCTCCCCCTGCAATGTGTTACTGTGAGGAGTGTGCAATAAAGTCCACTTAAAATTCTAGATCTGCTATCCATTCTGGATGTTCTAATTTTGGCTCATGCACTCCTTTTCCTTTCATAAACTCAACAACATCGAATTTTAAAATGAAAAATCATTCCAGGCAACGTATTTTGCTGTATATATAAAATCTCTATACTCTTCGTTTAGTTCCGTCGAAAAATGTTGCAACTGAAAGTGCAACAATGCCTGTGACTTCAGAAACTTTACTATTGATTCTACAATTTCTTCACGTGCTAAATGTCTGCAAATTTAACTCAAAGTTCTTTTTCATGTACAGAACAATGAATCCCATCTGTCGATCGTTGTAATTTTTTGTTTTTGCATTGTCAACTAAATCTCTGAAACCTTTCTGCATGTTATTTTAGTGGCGTGTCATAGTAAATTTGCAGTACCCGTCGTTTGTGCGACTGCTCGTCATAAATTCACAATTCTTATCTCTCTCTTTTGACATTCTCATTGACTTTTAAACGTATGTGACGACAGATCGATAGCTGCCTCTTTTTGTGCAAACATCCACTGGACTTGTGAACGTCTTTCATGCAACAAACAAATAGTGAAGGGTAAACAGCGTCGACATCACGATTAGGTCGAATCGAAGAGTGTTGTGTCGACCGAAAAATGACGCATCACAAAACTAAATAAAGTATCGCGATGTAGCAAGAACGTCCGGCAGGAAGCGAACAAAGCTGATACAGGACAAGCATTGGCCAGCACAAAGCCCTCAGACACAACGCGCTTGGGTTTTAGCACGCCGTGGCCGGCACTGCACTAGAGGCTTATCGCCATACGAGATGGCGTCTCCTTTTGTGCCACGTAAAACCCCTCTTGGAAGAAATATATCATCAGCTTGGAATAAAGGTGGAAAAATACTTGTCGACAAGATAAAAAACTGAAGACCAAGGTGTTGGAATGAGAGGAGGGTACTCATAATAAAAAAAGAAACAACATTAAGCAAGTATCGTGTCAAACACTGGGTCATGCTAACTGACCCCTGTATTCTGAAATGAAAGACTATAAAGTTTGTTATGTGAAAGAAGGAACCTGTTAGGTATTATACATCATGACGCTTTTTAATAAAAAATTATAGCTTCCAATGTGCGCCACGTAAGCTGTGTTCGCCTTTTGATACGAAACCCAGAAGCGCTGCCCCATTTTCCGGCTGTACCTTCAGAAGGAGGGAGAGGTCAGGTGCCTGGGAAAAAGGAAAAGAAGGCAAAATCAGGCAGAGAAACAGGACACTCTTAATAGTTTGCCACTCACGACAAGTGCGTAACCATGTGTCGGAAAGTGATAAGCTAACAAGACGACTTTATCTTCCGTTAGAGCACGCTCCGTATCCACGTCAGGACGAGAGGTCGTTACAGCGCCAGGCATCGAGCGCATACGCCGGAGAACTGGAACAGGAGTAGCCTCGTCCTGAGCACCGCCTCCTTTTTCTCAGCCGAAAACAATGCTACGAATCCGAAACGTTATGTACGTATCATTTGAAGTCTCCTGAGCGAGCGCGCCAAGTTTCCGTCACTTCCGACAGATACCGTAGCTGCAGAATAGTTTAAAAATGGCCTCTGTAGGTGATGTACGTTACAAGCAATGTGCCGTCATTGAATTTCTCACAGCAGAGAAAGGAACTGTGGAGAATATTCACAAACGCTTGTGCGAAGTGCATGGAGCACCTGCTGTCGACGGAAGTACAGTTAGTCGCTGGGCACAGAGGGTGAGGTCATCAGAAGGCGGTTCAGTGGAGCTCTACGATTTGCAGCGTTCGGGGAGACCATCCAGCGCTGTCTCACCTTACATGTTGCAGCGAGCTGATGTTGTCATTCGCCATTAAAGGATGCCATTCGTGGAAGACATTCTGAGGACGATGAGGAGGTGATTCAAACAGTGAAACACATCGTCACCAGGACAAAAGTTGGTACCGACAGGGCAACCACACCCTTTTTTCGCGCTGGAGGAAGGCCACAGAACGGGATGGAGATTACTTGGAATGTGTAGATAAAACACCATTCTTTCGTGTGTGTAATTCTCAAAAAATGGCTCTGAGCACTATGCGGCTTAACATCTGAGGTCATCAGTCCCCTAGAACTTAGAACTACTTAAACCTAACTAACCTAAGGAAAACTCACACATCCATGCCCGAGGCAGGATTCGAACCTGCGACCGTAGTAGCAGCGCGGTTCCAGACTGAAGCGCCTAGAAGCGCACGGCCACACCGGCCGGCTGTGTGTAATTCTCATTATGTTCAATAAAGAATTGTTGAAGAAAAAAAATTAGGTACATCACGTCCTGTAAGAAGTGGTATATCGTGCAGTAACATCAGATCATCAGTGGACCCTAAGGATGCGTTGCAACGTATGGGAAATGGGAAACGAAATTCAGCTGTCAGAAGATACTTCTGGAAACTTCTGGCAAACTGCAACTCTTGATGAAAAACCAGACAATGTTCAGCGATATGCAAGGAGATTATCAGTTGCTACATTCAGCTTTCACACAATTACAGAAGCAACTACCCAAAATTACTCAGTTATTCCGCGAGACTGACGTAAAAGGAGTTGGCCAGACACAGGTGGTAGTATCATAAACACAACTGTCGCTAGGGCAAACGAATAGGACGTAAACAAGATAGTTAAAGCAAGAGAGGAGGCAAAAGCGGATGGAGAAGTCAAACAAGAAACAGTAGACCTATACACCACGCAGCTCAACAGCGTTGAGAGGAACGTAGTAAACAGTATTAAACAGTTGCGCTTCTCGGCTGCAACGCTCACGTCCCACATTCGAGCATCGGAAAACGCCACCAGTCACTGACTTGGAAATACTCAGGGACCGTTCGTATAACGTTGACACCCAAATGACAGTGGTAAAACTCCTTCAAATCCTCGCTGACAGCATTACCGGTGCACGTGCAGAAACCACCAGACTTCATGAAGCTCTGTTGCACGCTCTTTGCGATAATCCCGCGTCCGGCCATCCTGATTTAGGTTTTCCGTGATTTCCCTAAATCGCTTCAGGCAAATGCCGGGATGGTTCCTTAGAAAGGGCACCGCCGATTTCCTTGCCCATCCTTCCCTAATCCGAGCTTGTGCTCCGTCTCTAATGACCTCGTTGTCGACGGGACGTTAAACAGTAATCTCCTCCTCCTCCTCCTCTTTGCGATACACCTACTCCCAGATCAGTTCAAACGGCTCTGAGCACTATGGGACTTTCCTTTGACGTCATCAGTCGCCTAGAACTTAGAACTAATTAAACCTAACTAAACTAAGAACATCATACACATCCATGCCCGAGGCATGATTCGAACCTGCGACCGTAGCGGCGGCTCGGCTCCAGACTGTAGCGCCTAGAACCGCACGGCCACTCCAGCCGGCCCAGATCAGTTCCTAGAGCGGTTACGTAAGATTCCAGCAAAATTATACGCCCTACTGGAAGCACTAAGAGCAGGGGGGAAATATTTTAATCGCTGTACTTTCGTACGGCCACCGTCACTAGTACACGACAATGGTACGTGGCTGAAAATTCAAATACAACTGCCACTAACCTGCAGGGGCATGCTTACCCACGAGACTGGAGAGCCAAAAAAATTCTGTGCGTCTCCAACTACACGAAATACTACTACTGACGTGGGACAGACAGTCCCGAACCCTGCTCTCCACGTAGGAATTACTGTACAGCTGAACTAGGCCAATCACCATATAGCCTACTCAACAGATACCATACTTACGGCCCGTAGGTCGAGTCAGGTCATTCTGTTCTACTCCCAGAAATCTGCGGTGACATGCAGTAAAGAGATAATCACAGATTTAACGGAATACTTCCAAAATGTTCTATTGCTTTGGTTTTATTCCGAGGCAAACGCAGTGGTTATCATTTTTACTTGTTACTGTTACGGCGTAAAGTCAAGCGCTGGCACGCCAGTCGGGAACGATAGAGAAGAGATGGCTGTGAGAAGACGTCATCCAATCGCACGCTGACCGACCCCTCTCCTGGACAACGTGACAGCAGTGTCCCCTATATGAAGAGGAGATAAGCGCCTTGTCCGACTGGTCGCGGCCCAGTTGAAGAGTAGCTTCGAGACTAGTGACTTGTATTGATTGCAGCGGCTCAGAATTGTCTATACTGAAGAAACTTGATTATTTCGTATGTCGCCCTTTGCTTGCGACACAGTGTAATTGACAAAGTTAAGTATTGTCATCTTTTCCTTTTGTAATAAAACTCGTTATTACGATTCTGTTGAATGTTGTCCAGCGATCAGAGTAAGCAGGTTTCCTAGACACCCCGTATTTGACGAGGAGTAAGGGGACATAATAATTACGATCATGGACGTGGCATACAGTACATAGCGCTACAGGGAAAAGCGTTTTTGATCAAGGACTCGCAATGCCATATTTCCTGACCAACCTTCTGATAACCTGCCACCATGACTGGAACCATCATCCAAAACACTAGTCGCACGTTAATTTACCTAGCCGACCTACCCTCTGAGATCTTACCGGCGGAAAATCTGACCACCTTGAATAACACTCTGCTTGCCTTCCTACATCAGATATTTGCTGCACAAAACGGCGACATATCCATGGAACGCTAATTACATCAAGTGAAAAGGTTCCGTATGGAAATTCACTGCTACTCGTAACCATAGGAATTGCGACCTCAGCTGCGAGCATCATTTTAGGTATAATGGGTAATACTTGCTATCAGTTCAAACGTAAAGTTTCCCATGTTCCATTCCTAGAAACCTTCAACCAACACTACATGTTCCTTATCAGTACTATCGGCACCAATTAGAAACAGATTGGCAAAAACCGATTATGAACTAAAATCTCCATGTGTGTGGCTAGTCCTAGTAAACGAGGAAAAGAAATGTAAATAGTGCAAAGAAACAAGAGACAGGCACTGTGCGTGAAGCAGAGAACACAAAGTGTAAATACTTAGAAATGTGGTTACCTGGCATTATCAGCAGGAGAGCGATCTCTGAATTTGAAAATTTGTCTTACCGAGGAAGCTTTATTTACCCAGATAGGCAACTTAAATTGCCATCTTCAGATCATCAAGGTAAATCAACCACTGAGCCACTCAATGTAATGCACTGTCATTTAGACATAAACATAAGTACTATCGCGATCTGGGCAATGTCAAAAAACACGAACATTTTCGCCAATCTCGCGTCCGTCGGCCGTCGTGATTTAATATATTATTATTATTATTATTATTATTATTATTATTATTCTTTCTTTTCTCAGACGTTATGTCTCGTCAAAAATAAAAGTGACGCGGACCTTGATCAAGCGTGACTTCCTTTTAACTGTACGGTATATGTTACATTGCATTTAGGAACTTTCGGGTTACTGAACATGTATCAATAATTACGGATTTCTGTATTTGTATATATACGTTTGGATGTAGCTGTATTGCGTTGATGTACTGGTGGATATTGTGCAGTATGACTCCTGTAGTTGATAGTATAATCGGTATAATGTCAACTTTATCCTGATGCCACATATCCTTAACTTCCTCAGCCAGTTGGATGTATTTTTCAATTTTTTCTCCTGTTTTCTTCTGTATATTTGTTGCATTGGGTATGGATATTTCAATTAGTAGTGTTAATTTCTTCTTTTTATTGGTGAGTATGATGTCAGGTTTATTATGTGGTGTTGTTTTATCTGTTATAATGGTTCTGTTCCAGTATAATTTGTATTCATCATTCTCCAGTACATTTTGTGGTGCATACTTGTATGTGGGAACGTGTTGTTTTATTAGTTTATGTTTTATGGCAAGTTGTTGATGTATTATTTTTGCTACATTGTCATGTTTTCTGGGGTATTCTGTATTTGCTAGTATTGTACATCCGCTGGTGATGTGATCTACTGTTTCTATTTGTTGTTTGCAAAGTCTGCATTTATCTGTTGTGGTATTGGGATCTTTAATAATATGCTTGCTGTAATATCTGGTGTTTATTGTTTGATCCTGTATTGCAATCATGAATCCTTCCGTCTCACTGTATATATTGCCTTTTCTTAGCCATGTGTTGGATGCGTCTTGATCGATGTGTGGCTGTGTTAGATGATACAGGTGCTTGCCATGAAGTGTTTTCCTCTTCCAATTTATTTTCTTCGTATCTGTTGATGTTATGTGATCTAAATGGTTGTAGAAGTGGTTATGAAATTGCAGTGGTGTAGCCGATGTATTTATATGAGTGATTGCTTTGTGTATTTTGCTAGTTTCTGCTCGTTTTAGAAAGAATTTTCTTAAATTGTCTACCTGTCCATAATGTAGGTTTTTTATGTCAATGAATCCCCTTCCTCCTTCCTTTCTGCTTAATGTGAATCTTTCTGTTGCTGAATATATGTGATGTATTCTATATTTGTGGCATTGTGATCGTGTAAGTGTATTGAGTGCTTCTAGGTCTGTGTTACTCCATTTCGCTACTCCAAATGAGTAGGTCAATATTGGTATAGTGTAAGTATTTATAGCTTTTGTCTTGTTTCTTGCTGTCAATTCTGTTTACAGTATTTTTGTTAGTCTTTGTCTATATTTTTCTTTAAGTTCTTCTTTAATATTTGTATTATATATTTCTATTTTTTGTCTGTATCCTAGATATTTATAGGCATCTGTTTTTTCCATCGCTTCTATGGAGTCACTGTGGTTATCCAACATGTAATCTTCTTGTTTAGTGTGTTTTCCCTTCACTATGCTATTTTTCTTACATTTGTCTGTTCCAAAAGCCATATTTATATCATTGCTGAATACTTCTGTTATCTTTAGTAATTGGTTGAGTTGTTGATTGGTTGCTGCCAGTAGCTTTAGATCATCCATGTATAGCAAATGTGTGATTTTGTGTTGGTATGTTCCAGTAATATTATATCCATAATTTGTATTATTTAGCATGTTCGATAGTGGGTTCAGAGCAAGACAGAACCAGAACGGACTTAATGAGTCTCCTTGGTATATTCCACGCTTAATCTGTATTGGCTGTGATGTGATATTATCTGAATTTGTTTGGATATTAAGTGTGGTTTTCCAGTTTTTCATTACTATGTTTAGGAACTGTATCAATTTAGGATCTACTTTGTATATTTCCAATATCTGTAGTAACCATGTGTGGGGTACACTATCAAAAGCTTTTTGGTAATCAATGTATGCGTAGTGTAGCGACCTTTGTTTAGTTTTAGCTTGATATGTCACCTCTGTATCTATTATCAGTTGCTCTTTACATCCTCGTGCTCCTTTGCAGCAGCCTTTCTGTTCTTCATTTATAATTTTGTTCTGTGTTGTATGTGTCATTAATTTCTGTGTAATGACTGAAGTTAATATTTTGTAGATTGTTGGTAGGCATGTTATGGGGCGATATTTAGCTGGGTTTGCTGTGTCTGCTTGATCTTTAGGTTTCAGATAGGTTATTCCATGTGTATCAGGGAATGTGTATGGGTCTGCAATGTAACTGTTAAATAATTTAGTTAGATGTGAATGTGTTGAGGTGAATTACTTTAGCCAGAAATTTGCTATTTTATCATTTCCAGGGGCTTTCCAATTGTGCATAGAAGTAATTGCTCGGTGACTTCATGTTGCAAAATTATCACTTCAGGCATTTGTGGTATCATCTTGTATGTGTCTGTTTCTGCTTGTATCCACTGTGCATGCCTGTTATGTTGTACCGGGTTTGACCATATGTTGCTCCAGAAGTGTTCCATGTCTGTTATGCTTGGTGGATTGTCTATTTTAATATGTGTGTTATCTATTGTCCGGTAAAATTTCTTTTGGTTTGTGTTGAATGTTTGGTTTTGTTTCCTTCTATTTTTCACTTTTTTTGTATCTTCTAAGTCGTTTGGCCAATGCTTGTAATTTCTGCTTCTATTCATCTAATTGCTCTATTGCTTCTTGTTGTGAGATTTTACCTAACCTTTTTCGTTTTTTTTCTGACATTTCATTTCTTATAAATTGTGTAAGCTGTCCGATGTCTTTTCTCAGTTTTTCTATTCTGATCTGTAGCCTGTGTTGCCATGCTGGTTTTGTGGGTTTCTTCTGTGTGTTGGTTGGTTCTGATCTCTGCCTAGTGTGTATATTTAGTGAAGTGAGTGCTCCTACATAAACCAGTAATTGTAACTCTTCCATAGTTGTATTTTCATTTATTTTATTGTGTATGATTGTGTTGATAGTTTTTATTGTTGTTTCGACTTGTGGGTTATTTGGTGGTCTATGCAAGAATGGTCTATTGTCTGTATTTGTGTCTTTGTATTCTATATATGTCAACTGAAATTTTTCTTCTATATCTAACATGTGTGTCACTTCATGTTCTATTTGTGCTTGTTCTGGTGGCTGTCTTAAGATTTCGTTTTCCTCTGATTGTTTAATTGACGCGTTTTGTTCTTTGTTTGTTTTCTCTGGGATGTTTGAGTCCATTACTGTATTTTCTTCTTCTTCTAATTGCACATTATTTTGTTCCAGTATTTGTTGTACTTGTTGTTTGATGTTTTCTAATTCTGACTGGGGTATCCTGTTATTTTTTATTATTACACGGATCTGATCAGCTAGTCGTTGTTCTGTTAAAAATTTTAATTCCGGGTATCTGGTAATAAATGTTGTGTATACTTGTGATCTGTATCCAGTTGTGTTGGTTCCTAGGTTTGTTGCTTGGTAATAACAGAACATGAGGTGTCTATTAACTTCGTCTGACCATCTCATCCTCTGTCTTTGCTTTCCTTCTAGAGTGGTTGCAGGAAGCATATCCTGCAAAACACCTCTATTTGGATTTAAATCATTTTCCAGTTGGCTAGCAGTGTCGTTACCATTGTGGGCGGGCATAGGGTTCAAGCTTCGTCCCCGACCATGACGGCACTTGTCCGAGGCTTCTTTAGTTCTGTCCTGAACCAAGTAATCACACTAAAAGGGGGGGTTAGCCCTATTAGTGGTTTGTTCTTTTCGTCGCCTTTTTATTATTATTATTATTATTATTATTATTATTATTATTTTGATTGTTGCCGACTCACGTGGTGGGCCTTAATAAAATATGACATTTCATTCAATTTTGATTTACGATTAAATGCTTTTGTGAAGTTCTCCCTTTTCTTTAACAATATGCATCTTCAGTATAAATTATTTGTTACGTTACACTCACTGAATCTTAAAACATGAGCGTATAAGTTGAACAATGGAATAAACTTTTCATATTAATTTCCTCGGGTAGCCATTTCACTTTAAAGCAAAAAATCTTTAGTTATTAATTACAATTGCGGCCCACACACGCGCGAGAGTATTTTTTCTTACCTCTGTTAACCATTGCACTCTAGTCGGAGTCCTGGCTCTGGCTCTCGGCTGTGGTACTGAAAATAAGAATCTTAAAGCTACGTATTTTCTACACAGAGAAACTATTATTTTATGGGTACACAATAAAAAATCTATATTATTCAAGTTTTAAATGTCCTTTCTTTATAAATACTGTTTTTTAAGTATTTTTCTTATTATTTCACTGGGGACGCTATAGCAAGTAAAACTTCTCTAGTAAGAAGACTACATTCTACTTATAAATGTATCAGTGCTTGTATTACAATAAGAGTACAGAGACGCAGATTGTCTTAGGGAGGCTGGGGGGAGGGGGAGGAAGTGTAGTGGAACAAGCCGCAGCCAAAAGAAATGTCGAATTAAGAGATTTGGAACTGGCTTCAGTCGCTAACCTAACAATACAGCACCAAATGGGAGCAATCCAGCCTGAATAGTTCGTCATCTGGACACAATATTTCGGTGGTCTGTCTGGCCACCATCTTCAAGCGAGTAGGCTGTCGCACTATCTCGCCGGAACTGAAATCAAACACTTCTTTTTTCTTTATTGTCATTTTGACACCTTACAAACAAGGTAGGCCGGCAGCGGCCTATTTATGCCGCTCTTCGGCCATAGAAAAAGACATACCGTACAACGGGAATAGAGAAAAACAAACATACATGGAGGGCAAAAACGGGAGACAAACATAGTAAAATAAACGAAGTCGTTCACTGACGCATTGCTAGGATAAATAAAAAGAAAAAAAGAAAAATGAAAAAAAAATGAAAAAATGAAAAAAAGAAAAAATGAAAAAACGTTCAACACTGCACACAATGGAGAATACAGAATGTCACACGTGAATGGAGGACCTCAGATGGAGAGACTCAGATGCACTGACGGGACGATGAACACGAGCACTGCGGCGATGATCTCCGGTGCATGAAGACGCACTGTTCACACAGAAAACCCGGGGGACTGCCAGAGGGAACAGGTGTGGGTAAGAGGGAGTGGGGGAGGGGTTGATGCCAGTGGGAGAGGAGAAGGGAGGGGGAGGGGAGAGGAGAATGGAGGGGGAGGGGAGAGGAGAATGGAGGGGGAGGGGAGAGGAGAAGGGAGGGGGAGGGGAGAGGAGAAGGGAGGGTGTGTGTGGAAGCCTGGTGAGTGGGGGAGGGGAGGGGAGGGGAGGGAGGGAGGGAGGGAGGAATAGAGGAGGGAGAGATGGGAAAGAGGGTGCCCTGAAGGAAAAACACAGGAAGGGGAGGACCAAAGTTGGTAGGAGGGGTAGATGGAGGGGATGAGGGCATCATCAGAGAGGGGGAGTTGGCGGAAGCCACCTTGGGCAAGGGTATGGAGTGTGGAGAGATGGAGAGCAGGTGGGATGTGGCAGTACAGGCGCAGCAGTGGACAGGGGTGGGAAGGGATGGGAGAGACAAGTGGGTGAGGGGGATCAAGTTTGTGGGAGGTGTAAAGGACCCGTGTCCGTTGTAACCTCCCCACAAAATTTTTAAAGAAAATAATTAAATATAAATGGAAATCGTGCTCAACGCAACCTCCCAGCAGAAATAAAAGAAAAGTCTATGATAATGAAAACGTGCCAAAAGTTATTTCCCCACAAGATTACTGAATAATAATGACTCTAATGTTGTTGAGCTCCCACAAAACATCGTTAAATTGAAATAAAAGCGACCGTACCTTCGCTACAAAAATATTGAAAAATAATGGCCCAATGTAAACTCGACACAAAAATTGAGAAATGAACATTTAATTGTAATGATTTTTTTTCTTTTTAATAACGATTGCTTCGAAAACAGAATTATTATTGGGGCATTTCTTGAACAAATTAATTACAATTACAATACATTATTAGCTGAGCGCAATGCAGCTTCATTACCTTATTTAACAATATACCTCGTCCCGAACCTTGACCAGAGACCCATGTCGACGCCGCCCGACTCCGACCGAGTACATCTCGCAACTGCTAACTCGCAACTGAACTACATGCTCTCGCGACTCGCTACGTACCACAACAGCGTCCAACTCGGAACTGTACACGCAACTGAACTGAACTCTCGCGCGGTCAAGCGCGGACTAGCAACGATAAATAACTCTCTGGTCAGAGATTCTGTCATGCCTCGCCATCGCTGTACTGAATACACTGAACACATACGTGTTTCACCGTTCGAGGAAAAGGAGGAGGTGCGGGAACTGAATTAAGTCGTAGAGGATTCGCCTGGGGGAGGGGATGTGATGGCGAGGTGGAGCGCATGGCGTTCCAGGATTTGAAGGGGTTTGTAAAGGAGGTAGAAGGGGCGGTGATCCAGGCGGAATGGGCATAACAGAGGATAGGGCTGATGAGCTGATGAGGGATTTACAGGTGTGGAGGACGGTGCAGGGGTCCACACCCCATGTGCCGTCAGATGAAATCAAACACACCGCGGCGGCTCCTTTACACGCCGACCGTGGTGCCACCGCGCGTGCGCGAACTAACTGCCCTCTAGCGACAGGCACAGCAGCGGACCGATGCTGAAAGCTCGTGGAAACGATAAAATGATATCAAACACTACTATGACCGAAGCGAGGACCGTTCTTTCTTAATGTCAAACAGAGCAGGGTTCCAACTCTTACTTAAAAGAAATCCCTTATGTCTGTTTATAATGCTGTCAGATAGCCAGATTTCAATGGCTTCTTTTACTACACAGTCCCGATACCGCGATCCAGGAGCAACCAGTTGTGCCTCATCGTACAACATTTTATGTCCTTCAGTACGACAACGGTTCGCCACTGCAAATTTTTCTGGCTGAAATAAACGCGTGTGGCGACGGTGCTCAACGCAACGATCCTGGACCGCAGGGCATGGAATCTTGAAGATCCCGGGCTTTCTGAAACCCAAATCATCCTCCACTGAGCTCATCAGAACTCTGGTCTTAACTGGCGAACGGAATATACTTTTAATATGAAATTTCTATTAAATTCTTCTTATTTTTGAAGATATGCTCCCCGCAAACGGTAGAAATGCCACCGATTTGCTTCCATCTTCTGTTGGTTCCCGCGAAGATCCAACCTGTAGAGCATGACGCATCTGATTGTCAGTATAACCATTCTACTTGAACACAGCTTTTAAATGATCCAGTTCTTGTATCAAACTATCTGCATCTGAGATGGCGCAGGCTCTTTTTACCAATGTACGCAATGTACGTAGGACCCCGTTGCATTGGTACTGTGGTGTCACCGCCAGACATCACACTTGCTAGGTGGTAGCTTTAAATCGGCCGCGGTCCATTAGTACATGTCGGACCCGCGTGTCGCCACTGTCAGTAATTGCAGACCGAGCGCCACCACACGGCAGGTCTAGAGAGACTGACTAGCACTCGCCCCAGTTGTACGACGACATTGCTAGCGACTACACTGACGAAGCCTTTCTCTCATTTGCCGAGAGACAGTTAGAATAGCCTTCAGCTAAGTCCATGGCTGAGAATTTCACTTGTATATCAAGAGCGATGTACCACAAGGATGAATTAAAGTTAAGTATTCCTGGAGCTACGTACTTTTCTTCATAGCATTCATTACGTATCCTGTTCCAGACTTCACGCCAGTCGGCGTGAGTTGACGCGTGCCCTTTCGGTTACCTCGCCTTGTGTCTAGACTGTCTTGTCTAGACACAACAGGTACGATGGCTGAAAGTTTGGTGCATGAAGATACCGGTCCGTATGTGTGGGTTTGCGATAAATACTATGTACACCAAGACATCCTGCACAAGCTATTACAGACGTACACTGACACAGGGTGGCTATTTAAAATTACAAGGTACTAGAAGCCGCGGGGGATTAGCCGAGAGCTCACAGGCGCTGCAGTCATGGACTGTGTGGCTGGTCCCGGCGGAGGTTCGAGTCCTCCCTCGGGCATGGATGTGTGTGTTTGTCCTTAGGACAATTTAGGTTAAGTAGTGTGTAAGCTTAGGGACTGATGACCTTAGCAGTTAAGTCCCATTAGATTTCACACACATTCAAACATTTTAAGTACTAGAAAATAGCACACCACTGAAACCAATGAAAAGAAGTAGATTACTAAGATCGTATGTCGCTGTGGTGGAAAATGGATTCATTTTTTAAGATAGCTGCGGTGCTGGCATCCGATATGACGCGAGAAAGTTATTCAGATATTTGCAATAGCCTGAATGAATACTGATTCATCGAATCTTGTACTTCATACTGGACGGTGCATGTACAACAAAATCGAACCTCTCACTGGATGCGGCCCAAGTAACTGCAGCAAGACCGTTGACGTACTCAAAATTTCATAGCCGGTTTGTGAGAGCGTCACCAGCAATATCATACTGTTACCTGACGACGTTGTCGTTCTTAGAAAGTGTAGTCACTGGGTGATTGCAAGACAATGTGGAATGACTAAAGCAGTATTTCCACGTATTTTACTGACTAAGATTCATCCACAATCAAAGAAAACTACTAGAGTACGTAGATAAACAAACCGTTATTATCAGGCTGCAAGATTACCTACCATAGCTTTTCACGCTGGTTGAATTTCTGAGAAATGATATGAAATCAAACCGAAAGATAAAATCAGTTTAACTCGTGGGACTAGTACTTCTGGAAAACTCTTGATCATTTTGTGCCTCCACAGCTGAAGAATGTAAATGATAATAAACATCACCACAGCTATATTTCAGGTATGTCTTTTACGCCACAACCGACTTCGTTCTAAGCGAACATCTTCAGGTGATTGAAAGTGCACCGACAGTGCTCAAAACTAAGACGTGAGCCTAGGCACTTAAACGTATCTTCTACTTTCGGTCACCTGAGAGTGCTCATATAGATTGAGACACGTTTTGGTGAAATAAACGTACATGAAGTTCAGCTGTGGAGTGGCTAGTGCCGCAAGACATGTGGAAGTGAAGCTGTCGGAACTGGAAACGAGTGGAACCCGGGTAGCTCAGTCGGTAAGAGCACTGCACGCCAGGACTTCGGGTTACGTTCCAGCTCCGGCACAAAGTTGTAGCCTGTTACGCAGTTTCTTCATTACGAATGATCAATTCTTTTACTGAGATATGAAAAGAGTACTAAAATACAATACTAAAAATAGAAAAAAGGGGATTTATCTTTTAACTTAAAGAGTCGAAGACTACAATATGGCTCTATCTACAAAGAAAACTGAAAGAAAGATTTAGGAGGAATGTGCGCAAAAATCCTCAAAAATGTCGAATTTTTTTTGTCACGAGATAGTCCTGTAGCATGTTTGAAAATTGGAGACAATATCTCTGAGTTTAATTCGTGCTATTAATTACGTAAAAGCCATCTCGTTTCAAACAACATCATGAAAGACAACTGTAGAGTACAGAAGGCTGTGGGACCATTTACGGTGCGACTAATTATGGTTTATTAAAGAAACGCACACTTGGTGGATCACAAAACCCGAGCGAAAGCTTTAATACCGTCTTTTAGAAGAGAGGCCCAAGGACAACATTTGTTCTCCCACTATTATCATAACTTGCTCGTACGATGCTTGTCTGGTGTTCAGTGACGGTCACACTGGAAGAATCAGATTCCTTGTGAAACTAGGGTTTGGTGCAGGTTGCTTCAGTAAAAACCCACTGATGAAGATTAGCGATGTCTGTATTTTTCTTCTGAATCGTCAGTGTAGAATCTTGCCAAAAGAGCATGCCAGAAGGATCAGACTAGAAGAAACGACTTACATGAAGACCCAAAACATGAAATGTATGGTTACGGCCCGTAATAACGTACTTGTTTCCGACATAAATGCCAGTAAAATATTTTCTGCATTTCCCATAATTTTCAATTTTCGGTGCGTAAGGAACAATTTCTGCTCCACAACTGCAGATACAAAGGTGAAATTTGCTACAGACCTTGTACATACTACAACATAACTTCCTGCTACACGAAATTCTTCATAGTGCGTTGCTGACAAATTTATGTAAATTTTTGTCCATTAGGAATTGCAATGTATTGTATATATAAATTTAAAAGGAAATTTTTGCAAGAGTTCTAAGACTGATATCAATGATCTGGTACACATATCAGTCTAACTAATTAATGGGAGAACCTGCCACATTTTGAAAGTGATAAAGAAAGTAACCTTAGAGAAAATGTTCCTCATCTGTTAGTATGCGTTCTAAAAGTATCCAGAAATGTCCTCAAGAAATCCGGATTACAGTCAATAACATAATGACAACATCTGGTAAATTTGATTTAGTTATCTAACGGAGAGTAAAAATTACAATAGCTAATACACTGAGCTGCTAAAAGACATGGGACAGAGATATGCACATATAAAAATGACAGTAATATCATGTACACAAAATATAAAAGGTTAGTGTAATGCCGGAGCTTTCATCTGTATTCAGGTGATACGCGTGAAAAGCGATAATGACTGCACTACAGAAATTAAAAGACTTTGAATAGGGGGTGGTAGTTGGAATGTCCCATGCGTTTAGTTCCATTTCGCGTAAAGTTAGGGAATTCAATATTTAGAGATCGACACTGTTAAGAGCGTGCGGAGATTACAAAATTTCAGGCTTATCTCTCACCACGGACCGAGAGTAGCGGCGTATGTGTAGAGTTCTCAGTGGTAACAGACAAGCAACATTCCGTGAAATAACCGGAGAAATCAATATGGGGCGTCCGACTAACGTATTCATTAGCGCACTGCGGTGAAATACGTTAATGGGCTACGACAGTAGAAGACTGGTGCAAGTGTCTTTGCTAACAGCACATCATCACCTGTAGCACCGCCATTCCTGGGCTCGTGACCGTAATGGTTGGATCCTAGACGACTAGAATACCGTGGTGTGGTCAGATGAGCCCCGATTTCATTTCGTAAGGACCGATGGTAGGGTTCGCGTAAGTTGTAGATTCAGCGAAACCATGGACCCAAGTATTCAACAAGGCACTGAGCAGGCTGGGGGTGGCTCCGTACCCGTGTGTGCTGTGTTTACGTGGAATGGGGTGGGTCTTCTGGTCCATCTAAACCGATCATTTACTGGAAAAGGCTATGTTCGGCTACATGGTGTCGTATCGGCCGCCGCACAGCAGCCGTCTACCCGGCGCGGCGTGCTACAACACAGCGAGTACCGGTGGCGCCGCACACGATGTCAACAACTGGCGCCAGTGAACGCGTCGTCACGGGGTTAGCGCCAGCGTACACACCACTATCGATACGGATTACCCTGGCGGCGCTGCCCTTGCCACCAGAGTGAGCAACCGTATAAGGGCGCCATCTACCAACACTCTGATTGGCCGGACCTGCGGATTTAAGCGAGCTCCCTGAGCCCGTTTAACCAGTTCAATCTTCGCCGATGACTGTGTTACTACCCGGCTGCTGGATTCACGACGACCGAACCGTACTGTGGCCTCCCTGGCTGGAAACTGCGACGCGGCGGTATCGACTGGTTGGCAGTGGTTTGGACTTGTATTCTCTACTAGTGACTGATTTCTCCTTGGCGCTACAGCCAGCGAAGTGTTGTGTAGTCGAACTTAAGTTTTATTTTGTGTGACAGAAGGTCAAATAAATTTGGTTATCACATAATATTTGTTGTGTTATAGTGCGAACATAACACAACACATGGCGACCATTTGCGATCATTCATGGATTTCATGTTCCCAAACAACGACATCATGTCGCAGGTACACAATTGTTCGCGACTGCATTGAAGAACTTTCTGGACACTTCGAGCGAATGAGTTAGCTACCCGGATCGCCCCACATGAAACCAATCCAACGTTTTTCCTTTAAGTATGGTCAGATTCCTGAACGATTAAAATAAGTAGTAAAGTCGCTTTATAGAAAGGGAGAAAGGAACAATGTAGACAATTTTAGACCTATATTGTAACAAATAAGCCCTCGGTCACAAATATTAAGTCAAAAATTGACCTGGTTTCCACGCTACTATGAGCGTCGTCTTCAGAATTAGACTAACTGTACTAAAACATTAGGTATATAGTACATTAATGAAATTAAAGTTTTTACTGTCTCGAAAAGATGCAGTACTTACAAGTCACATATAAGTACTGCATCTTTTCGAGTCAGTATATTATTTACTGCCATTTCTTGTTAACAATGTGTTGTGTACATAGTTCCGCGTAGTCAGCGCGTACACAACTTTCCCACTAGACCGCGCCCCGCTAAGCACAACAGCACAGGCGCAGCGCTCGTCTGTCTCCGCAGGACAAGATGGCGCTGTCTTAGAGACAGACCAAATTCTGCTTCCGCCGATCCGCGTATTAATATGTAACGCAGCCAATGAGATTGCTGCTAACGTAGAACCTTTTCTCCTCGCAGATCACACTCGCGCAGTGATACCTGAACGCTCGAGGTATTATTACGAGTGTACAGACCTCCGATTAGTCAGTCTGCATTAGTCTGCATTAGCCTATAGTCAAGTTTCAGTCTGCGCCTAATAAGATTACCATATTCCTGTACATAGCCATGAAGATAAATGATTAGACATTTTGTCAAGTATCAGTTATATGTAAGAATAAGGTTAACGTACCAAGACCAAAGGAACTTCAGATTGTCAATTTCGGTCACCGTCAATCTGCTACTCTAAGCGTGCAAGCGGCAGAAGATAAACACGCCACGATAAGACCACGAGACATATTGCTGACACTCGCCTACTTCGTTAGAGCAACAAGTCAAATAATCTGATGGTGTGTGTACCGAAGTATTACAGTATGCACACCACACAATGTTAGCTTATTCCGAAGAATTAGCAGCTTTCACTCAGTTAATACTCGGCAGAAATCCAATCTGCATTTGGATCGCACTTCCTTAACACTTATGCAGAACGATGTGCAGTATACTGCTGCGTACATTTTCAATAAGCTACCACAAGAAATCAAAAATCTTAGCAGTAATCCACACGCCTTCAAATAAAACTGAAGGGTTTGCTCCTGGGTCACTCCTTATATTCTGTTGAGGAGTTCCTTGAAAAACTAAATTGATTCTTATGTTATATTATTGACTGCGTTTACTTAAACTTACGGCTTGATACCTTTTGGGTTCATAAACATTTATTTTTATCTGCTATTACTTTTATTCTGTAATTTAATGTACCGATACATTCCATGACCTTGGAGATTTGCTCCTGAATTTAGTCCTACGGAACTAGAAGTATAAATAAAAAAAATGAAATACAATAAAATTTGTGGGACATAATTAGACATCAATTCGTGCAAAATCCTGCACCCCCCAACAGTTTCGAAATTATGGACGGGTGGACAGACAGCACGGCTTAATATTTCTGCTGGGGACTTCCAATGACATGTCAAGTCCATGTCATGTCATGTTGTTGCTCCACACTGGGCAATAGGAGTTGCGGCACGATATTAGGATGCAAGCAGTGGCTTCTGTCACCTCAGTGTGTGTACCCTTGTATTCTCTCATACGGATCCCCTCAAGAAACAGCGACATTAGGAAAGAATTAAGCATATTTAACGCAAGGGAAAAAAACCTGAACAGCGCAGCAGGAAATGGAGTAACGTCTGGAGAGAATGAACAGTGGCAGACTGCCTTACAGAGTCAGAAACTATAATATGGTGGGCCGAGGAAGTTTGGAAACTCCGAGGACGAAATGGGCACCATAACAGACAAACGCCTCGTAACTGAAGTACTAAAGAAGAAGACTAAAATAACACACAGCTGTATGAAATAAACTGTACCAACTTTGACTGAATTTTCTCCTGTTGAGAAATCCTAAGCAGCGATATATTGTACTCGGCAAAATTTTATAAACCCAAGATCGCATAAATATTTATTTATTTATTTATTTACAGCAACCGGTTTCGGAAGACTTTGCTGTCATCCTCAGGTCCTTTTTTAGACTTGAAGATGACGGCAACGTCTGTCCAAACTGGTTGTTGCAAATAAAGAAATATTTATGCGGTCTGGTCTTGGCCTTATAAAGCTTTTACCAAGCACTAACTTTGGCAGGAGGCAATCTTTGAGAGTGGAACTAGGACAAGGGGAAGGAGTGTCCACCGCGGCAGTCGGGGCCTCGCAAGGAGACCCGAGAGGTACAGCGGCAGCGCCAGTCGGCGGCTACGGCGTGTACACCCCTGGGCAGGGCGCGCACCTCGGCGCCCGCTGAATGTTTCATCCCGGCCGCGAATTTTGTACACATTTCAATTAGCACGTGAGCGGAGAGCAAATTTGCGTTCTCCACGTCCTTCTCTTACGACGTCAATTGGCCGGCGCAGCGGGATGATTAAATCTGCACAGCGCCGGGCCGCCGTAGGCTGGAAACCAAACAGGCGGAACACACGGCGCGAGGCGGCCCGCGGATAATTCATCGCTCGTGGGCAGGAGAGACCACCCCGATAGTCCGCCGGGGATAGACAGCCCGCTCGTAAACACGCGGAGCCGCGCAAGTTTTTGGTACGCGCTTCCCCCGCTGAAAGGCCAACTTCCCCAGCGTCGGTTCCGTTTGCCCTGAAATTACCTGACTTTGCCTTTACATGCATTAGGAGTGCGCACTGAATCCTAAAAAGAAAATCGGTATATATATATATATATATATATATATATCCTACATGATCAGTGCAGATCCTAAAGGCAATCATTCAATGCTTAATTTAATTTTACCTGCAATTCGCAGTTGCGCATATGTACGAGGTGTGTTTTTTAAGTACCGTTTTGAAATTAAAATTTTTTTTGTAAAAAGCAGTGCCTCAGTGGCTATTCCCTCAAACCGAGTGAATGCGCTAAACAGAACAGTGTGCTATTTATAGCATCAGTCCTGGCGCACGCAGCGGATGTGGACTCTTATCAGCTCCGCGTTATCAGACCGGAAATGAATTTTTGAGCAACACACTCCTAGTAATACTAGGTAGCGTGTTGCTCCAAACCAATTTGAATCGCGCCAATTTGAATGGCTGCCTCGCCTTTGGCGTGCGATTCAAATTGGTTTGGAGCAACACGCTACCTAGTATTACTAGGAGTGTGTTGCTCAAAAATTCATTTCCGGTCTGATAACGCGGAGCTGATAAGAGTCCACATCCGCTGCGTGCGCCAGGACTGATGCTATAAATAGCACACTGTTCTGTTTAGCGCATTCACTCGGTTTGAGGGAATAGCCACTGAGGCACTGCTTCTTACAATGATGCGTAAACGTTGCTTTCGTCGTCGGCGGCGGATGCTTATTTACAAATCACTTGTCAATGTGGACGGCACTCTAGGTGCTTCGACATCTTCTGGCAAGGGTAAAAAGAACGAAACGAGAGCTCTTTCTAAAACTGCTCAATTTGTTCTTATTGGAATCCTTTGAAAGTAGAGAAATCTTATGTTACGGTACTATTCCTGTTTCTGAGATTATTATTGCTAATGAGGGCTCCTACCTTTTTCCTCACGGGAGTTTGAATTTATCTTACGACTTGTACGACAAGATAAAGACAGACTGTAGTGTCCATTTACGGGTGAAGGCAAGTGGTCCTTCTTCTTTGGAAGATTGTCGCATTGTGGGTGATTTTATTTTTACATGAAAGCCTGTACCTTAATCTACGCACTGACGCCATTACAGTCTGATTCTTACTTGTTTACGTTGTGTACTGAGTGTTTAAGATGCCTCCGATAATCCTGACTCCCGCCGACTGGGAAGTACGGGCTGTTATAAGATTTCTTAGTGCTAAAGGCCTAAAAGCGATCGATATTCATCGTGAGATCTGTGCAGTTTACGGAGAAAACATTATGAGTGATGGAATGGTAAGAAAGTGGGTGAGAGCATTTAAAGATGGCCCCACAAATGTGCATGATGAACAATGGAGTGGGGGTCCTTCGGTCGTTAATGAAAGTTTAGTGCAGGAAGCGGACAATAAGGTGAGAAAAAAACAGACGCTTTACGATTTCCTGCTTGCGGGATGACTTTCCAAATGTTTCTCGTAGTATTTTGTATGGCATTCTGACCGAGCACTTGAATTACCGAAAATTGTGCGCACGTTGTGTATCGAAAATGTTGACCGATGTGCACAAAACCAAACGTTCCGACAGTGCATTGACTTTCCTTCAGCGGTACCACAACAACGGTGATGATTTCTTAAGCCAAACTGTTTCGGGCAATGGAATATGGGTGGCCTAAGTCACACCACAATCAAAGCAACAGTCCATGGAAGTTGAGAAAGGGCATAGTTTTGCTGCAATACAATGCCCGTCCGCATGTTGAGAATCAGACCAAAGATCTCATCACATCTTTTCGATGGGAAACTCGAAATCATCCTCCGTACAGCCCCGATCTTGCGCCCAGTGACTGCCATCTGTTCCTGGACTTGAAGAAACACCTGGGCTGTCAGCGTCTTCAAGACGATGACGAAGTCGAAACAGTGGTGATGCAGTGGTTAACAAGTCAGGCGGCAGACTTCTATGAGGAGGGTATTTAAAAACTGGTACAGCCTTATGACAAGTGCCTCAGTATTGACGGAAATTACGTAGAAAAGTACATTAAGGTACAGGCTTTCATGTAAAAATAAAATTACTGAGATATTTCAGCACGTCTTTTTTTAAATTTCAAAACGGTACTTATTTAAAAAATATGCCTCGTATTTAGCAAGGCAGATATATTTCATTTCTTACATTAGCGAAGTTTCTCTTCATCGACGCAAAATTGTAGGAAAGGCCATTTGGGAGATTATGAGAGTATTATTGCATGACCAACTATCTTTAATCTGCCAGGAAGTTTTAACTATCTTTATATTTACCGACACTTGCTAATAAAGGAAATTAATATCTTCAGTGAGTCCGCGATCGTTGTGTATATAATGTGTATTACACCACCTACATTGCTAAATGTATATAAACTGCTAGAAAAAAAATTAGTACACCTGGAGAGAGAGCGTCGATTTTGATCCGATGACGGCATATGCCACCTGATGGCAGTAGGTGTACTGATAATGATTTCAACGTCGTCCGCTAACAGACATCGTAGTGGCATAGCTACCAGAGTGCCACTCGTGTCTAACAATTAATAGGGAACGCCAGAAGGGTCGGTGTGGTGGAAACGTATGAACCAAGCAGACAACTACGCCACAGCGACGCACTCGTCCTTCCTACAGGCAACTGAGCGAGTTTGGAAAGGTTCAGATTGTGGCCTTCCCTGTGGTGAAATCGTCCTCTCGGAAACTTACCGCAGAAGTTGGATGTGCTGCGTCAGCTGTGCAATAATGCTGGTGTCGGAAGTTACATGAACATTATTACAACCTTAGATGAGGCAAACCTACGTTTCTAGCATTTGCAGACTTAGAGAAAGCTTTTGACAATGTTGACTGGAATACTCTCTTTCAAATTTTAAAGAGCAGGGGTCAAATGCAGGGAGCGAAAGGCTATTTACAATTTATACAGAAACCAGATGGCAGTTATAAGAGTCGAAGGGCATGAAAGGGAAAAACAGGTAGAAGCTGACCTTGGGGAAAATCAGTTTGGATTCTGTAGAAATATTGGAACACGTGAGGCAATACTCACCCTACGACTTAATCTAGCTTCTAAGATAAGGAAAGGCAAACCTACGTTTCTAGCATTTGTAGAATTAGAGAAAGCTTTTGACAATGTTGACTGGAATACTCTCTTTCCTGTTCTGAAGGTGGCAGTGGTAGAATACAGGGAGCGAAAGGCTATTTACAATTTGTACAGAAACCAGATGGCAGTTACAAAAGTTGAGGGACATGAAAGGGAAGCAGTGGTTGGGAAGGGAGTGAGACAGGGTTGTAGCCTCTCCCCGATGTTATTAAATCTGTATATTGAGCAAGCGGTAAAGGAAACAAAAGAAAAATTTGGAGTAGGTATTAAAATCCATGGAGAAGAAATAAAAACTATGAGGTCCTCCAACGACATTGTAATTCTGTCAGAGACAGCAAAGGACTTGGAAGAGCAGTTGAACGGAAGGGACAGTGTCTTGAAGGGAAGATATAAGATGAACATCAACAAAAGCAAAACGAGGATAATGGAATGTAGTGGAATTAAATCAGGTGATGCTGAGGGAATTAGATTAGGAAATGAGACACTTGAAGTAGTAAAGGAGTTTTGTTATTTGGGGAGAAAAATAACTGACGATGGTCGAAGTAGAGATGATATAAAATGTAGGCTGGCAATGGCAAGGAAGCGTTTATGAAGAAGAGAAATCTGTTAACATCGAGTATTGATTTAAGTGTCAGGAAGTCGTTTCTGAAAGTATTTGTATGGAGTGTAGCCATGTATGGAAGTGAAACATGGACGATAAATAGTTTGGACAAGAAGAGAATAGAAGTTTTCGAAATGTGGTGCTACAGAAGAATGCTGAAGATTAGATAGGTGGATCACATAACTAATGAGGAGGAATAGGATTGGGGAGATGAGGAGTTTATGGCACAACTTGACAAGAAGAAGGGACCGGTTGGTAGGACATGTTCTGAGGCATCAAGGGATCACAAATTTAGCATTGGAGGGCAGCGTGGAGGGTAAAAATCGTAGAGAGAGAGACCAAGAGATGAATACACTAAAGAGATTCGGAAGGATGTTGGTTGCAGTAGGTAATGCGAGATGAAGAAGCTTGCACAGGATAGAGTAGCATGGAGAGCTGCATCAAACCAGTCTCAGGACTGAAGACCACAATAACAACAACACCAGATGGGGTTCTGCACGTCCACACAGCACAGATCCCCCTCTCCCTTTCTAGGATCCTCGTATTGTAAGGGCAGCAGTATCAGATCGTACAGCTACCACAGCACAGGCCAGAGGGCTTGTGAGCCCAGACCTGTCAACACCAACCGTTGTGAACCGGTTAATAGCAGTGGGACTACGGGCACGCACACCTGTAGCCCGTCTTCCACTCACGCCACAGCATGGGCGTGCACAGCTCGACTGGTGCCATCAGAGCATCAATTGGAAGATGAAATGGCGGGGCCGTGATCTTCAGCGATGAAAGCAGATACCACTTGCATGCAAGTGACGGTCGTTTGTATTCCGGCATAACATCAAGCGCGGGCACGTCGGATTGGAACGATACAGCAGAGAAGGCTGCGAGACGGCGTCAGCCAATAGAACCCTGACTAGGACGACACCACGACAGGAGCGACTCCTACACAAAGAGAATATAAGCGCCGCCCCAGCTAGGGTCGGCGGCGCTAGAAGAGTCGCACCTGAAGACAGCCACTAGAGGACAAGCCGTGATATGAACACTTTAGCCGTGACTTGCATGGAAATTGTATATGTCGAAGGACATTGAATATTTGCATGTCGCCAACTGCTTGCGACACCTCTTTCTAAAAAGGCAAAGTTAGATGTTGTCAATTTCACTTATTGTAATAAACTCTATTAATAAGATTTGTCTGTTTTCTGGGATACCTAACTAACAATTCAGCTTCCTAAGCACCCTATATTAGACGAGTCGGCAGCATCCCACAGTTTGTTTGCAAGCACGACTTAGTCAAAATGGCTCTGAGCACTATGGGACTTAACTTCTGAGGTCATCAGTCCCCTAGAACATAGGTTAGTTAGGTTTAGGTAGTTCTAAGGACATCACACACATCCATGCCCGAGGCAGGATTCGAACGTCCGACTGTAGCGGTCGCGCGGTTCCACTTTAGCGCCTAGAACCGCTCGGCCACTCCGGCCGGCACGACTTAGCCCTGGTGAGCACTGTCTCGCAGAGTCCATTCGTCCAAGACATATTGGTCCCACCCCAAACCTTATGGCCCGGGTGCGATAAGCTACAACTCTCGTTCGCTTTTGGTTTTTCTGAAGGGGACACTAAACAGCGATCGGTACGTGCAGAGTGTTATTACACCTGTTCTCTTCCCGTTGTTGCAACAAAAACGTGATGTAGAGTACATTAAGTTCACGGGCAGTGTGTGAGCGATACAAGATGTGCAGTAGCTTCTCTGGCCAGCACGATCTCCAGACATGCCACCAATCGAGCGCGTTTGGCATATGATGAGACGATAAGTGGCTCGCGTAACTCGTCAACCTACAAGACTCACAGGACTTCGGGAACAGATCGAGCAGGAGTTGCACATCGTATCCCAAGACAGTATTAACCATCTGTCACTGCCTGCCTTGCGTACTAGTTTCTCTCCGGCAGTATATATACAGGGTAGTCCACTGATCGTGACCGGGCAAAATATCCCACGAAATAAGCGTCCCACGAAAAAACTACAAAGAACGAAACTTTTCTAGCTTGAAGGGGGATACCAGATGGCGCTATGGTTGGCCCGCTACATGACGATGCCATAGGTCAAACGGATATCAACTGCGTTTTTTAAATAGCAAATACTAATGTTTTAGTTGGACCACTTTTTTCGCTTTGTAATAGTCACAAACATATGGCTCACAATTTTAGACGAACAATTAGTAACAGGTAGGTTTTTTAAATTAAAATACAGAACGTAGGAACATTTTATTTCGGTTGTTCCAATGTGATACATGTACCTTTGTGAACTTATTATTTCTGAGAACGCTTGCTGTTAACAGCGTGATTACCTGTAAATACCACATTAACGCAACAAATGCTCAAAATGATGTCCGTCAACCTCAATGCATTTGGCAATACGTATAACGACATTCCTCTCAACAGCGAGTAGTTCGCCTTCCGTCATGTTCGCAGATGCATTGACAATGCGCTGACGCATGTTGTCAGGCGTTGTCGGTGGATGACGATAGCAAATATCCTTGAACTTACCCCACAGAAAGAAAAACCGGGAACGTCAGATCCGGTGAACGTGCGGGCCATGTTATGGTGCTTCGACGACCAATCCACCTGTCACGAAATATGCTATTCAATACCGCTTCAACCCCACGCGAGCTATGTGCCGGACATCCATCATGTTGGAAGTACATCGCCATTCTGTCATGCAGTGAAACATCTCGTAGTAACATCGGTAGAACATTACGTAGGAAATCAGCATACATTGCACCATTTACACTGCCATCGATAAAATGGGGGCCAATTATCCTTGCTCCCATAATGCCGCACCATACATTACCTCGCCAAGGTCGCTGATGTTCCACTTCGCGCAGCCATCGTGGATTTTCCGTTGCCCAATAGTGCATATTATGCCGGTTCACGTTACCGCTGTTGGTGAATGACGCTTCGTCGCTAAATAGAATGCGTGCAAAAAATATGTCATCGCCCCGTAATTTATCTTGTGCCCAGTGGCAGAACTGTACACGACGTTCAAAGTCGTCGCCATGCATTTCCTGGTGCACAGAAATATGGTACGGGTGCAATCGATGTTGATGTAGCATTCTCAACACCGACGTTTTGAGATCCCGATTCTCACACAATTTGTCTGCTACTGATGTGCGGATTAGCCGCGACAGCAGCTAGAACACTTACTTGGGCATCATCATTTGTTGCAGGTCGTGATTGACGTTTCACATGTGGCTAACCACTTCCTGTTTCCTTAAATAACGTAACTATCCGGCGAACGGTTCGGACGGTTGGATGATGTCGTCCAGGATACCAAGCAGCATACATAGCACACGTCCGTTGAGCAGTTTTATCACAATAGCCATACATCAACACGATATCGACCTTTTCCGCAATTGGTAATCGGTCCATTTTAACACGGGTAATGTATCACGAAGCAAATATCGTCCGCACTGGCGGAATGTTACGTGATACCAAGTACTTATACGTTTGTGAGTATTACAGCGCCATGTATCACAAAGTGAAAAAAGTGGTCCAACTAAAACATTAATATTTATTTACGTACTACACGAATATGTAATAAAAACTGGGGGTTGCTATTCAAAAAAACGCAGTTGATATCCGTTTCACCTACGGCAGCGCCACCTAGCGGGCCAGCCACAGCACCATCTAGTTGCCCCCATCAAGATAGACGAGTTTCGTTCTTCGTAGTTTTTTCGTTTGGTGCTTATTTCGTGAGATATTTGGCCCGGTCACTATCAATGGACCACCCTGTATACTGACCCATATAAATTAGCACGGAATGCAGGCGCTGACTCTGTTAGCCATCTGTACGATTGACTGGATATCACTGTCCTGGGATACGTTATGCAGCACCTGCTCGATCTGTTCCCGAAGTCCCTGTTAGTGTTGTAGGTTGACGAGTTATATACAGGGTGATATTTTTTCATCGTGTACAAACTTTAGGGATTTATCGATGACGGGATAGGAAACAATAAACTTCTAAACAACATGTCCCAAAATGCTTGCTTTCCATGCTAGAAACCATTTATTCAGTCACACTTGGTTACAGAGACTGCGATCTAATACGCGGTGTGCCGCGGAGCCACAGTTATTGTACGCATAGTTTCCTCCTAGAGCGTGGTACTGTTCCTCTTACGTCACGCCCTAGCTCTCTCTACTGCCATAGTAATTGGTAGTGTTCTGTCCGACTCACTTCTCTTGCTGACTCACCTTGTAGTGGATGTGAGCTAGACACAGTGGTGTCGTATTCGAATCGAGAGCTTGTCGACATGGCGTTTACTTACGGAAAGGCAAATGGCAACGGGTGGCGGGCAGCGAGATAGTATCAGGATACCTATCCACACCAACAACGATCACAGTATTCAATTTTTGCAACTTGTTTCGCCGTTTGTCGGAGACGGAATGGTTTCAGGAAGCAGGAAATCGTGGAAGACGTACCCGAAATGTTCGGACACCAGTTATGGGGGAAAATGTGCTTAACACTGTGGCAGCCGACTGCAGTGTCAGTACCAAGCAGTTGGCCCACCAGTATAGGGTAAGCCACACGAGAGTGTGGAACAATGGCAATGTTACTACTTTTATCACTTGCAGCGTGTGCAAAGCTCACTAGCGCCTGACTTTCCACATTGGAAGCACTTTTATCACTGGTTTCTTCACCAGACAGCCACGATTTCGTGATGTGTGTCATCCATCCTATTCTCAGATGAAGCTACGTTTACGCGGAGTGGTATCTTCAGCTTTCATAAAAGTCATCTGTGTGATAGTATCCGGAACCGCCATGCTATGGTGACAGCGAATCATCAGCATCGGTGCAGCTGGAATGTTTGGGCCGGGATAATTTGTGACCGTATTTTGGGACCAGTCTTCCTTCCACGTCACCTAACAGGCCGCAACTGTCGGCGTTTTCTGCGGGTGACTTTGCCTCCCCTGCTGGAAGAAGTGCCATTGATGATTCGAGGAGTTATGTGGGTGCTACATGACGGTGCTCCAGCCCACTTCTCCGCTAACGTCCGGACGCACATCAGTCGTGCCTTCCCTGGTCGATGGATCAGACGAGGGGGTCGAGTTGAATGGCCTGCTCGTTCATTGGATCTCAAACCCATGCGATTTCTGTTTATGGGACCATCTCAAAAGTATTTCGTACTCGGAGATCATTCCAGATGTGGAGACACTGGAGTAGCGTACTCAGGCTGCCTTTGACACTGTTCTGACGCAGCCTGGCCGATGTGAACATCGTGAGACAGAACATGCTACGGTGCGTACACTTATGCGTTGAAGCACATGGGAACCATTTTCATCACATGTTCTACCTGTGGCTGCATGGTACAGTGAATATTAGACCGCAGGCTCTGTAAGAATGTATGATTGAATAAATGGTGTCTAGCATGGAAATCTTGCATTTCCAGACATGAACTTACGTACGGAAAGGCATTGTTTCCGTGTTAGACACCATTTATTCAATCATACATTATTACAGAGACTGCGGTCTAATAGGCGCTGTTCAAATGGTTCAAATGGCTCTGAGCGCCATGGGACTAAACATCTATAGTCATCAGTCCCCTAGAACTTAGAACTACTTAAACCTAACTAACCTAAGGACATCACACAACACCCAGCCATCACGAGACAGAGAAAATGCCTGACCCCGCCGGGAATCGAACCCGGGAACCCGGGCGTAGGAAGTGAGAACGCTACCGCACGACCACGAGCGCTGTACCATATATGTACGGTACAGCCCTTTTTTGGCTACTATTATCATCATTATCATCAGATAGCCGGCCACGGTGGCCGAGCGGTTCTAGGCGCTTCAGTCCGGAACCGCGCGACTGCTACGGTCGCAGGTTCGAATCCTGCCTCGGGCATGGATGTGTGTGATGTCCTTAGAACTAATTAAACCTAACTAACCTAAGTTATAGGGGACTGATCACCTTAGATGTTAAGTCCCGTAGTGGTCAGAGCCATTTGAACGATCATCATGTAACGTCTACGCTCGGGCGCACGTTAACTCTTTAAAGCCTGTACTATGATAAGTTGACGGGCTTCACCTTATAAGAAAGGATTTTAGTAAATATGTTGACCGCGTGTACCTGAATGGAGGCAAAATCAGACTTAAACCCACTCAGTAACAACAAGGATACGTCAAGCAAGTCCACAGTGTAACTGCACGTTAGGACGAACAAGAAACATACACAGCTGATGCTACCAATTGTTAATAATACGGTCGCCAGCATAGTTAGGCATAAACTGAGTTTCTTCCCTGTACAAGAGGAAGTACGTTCAAGCATAACAACACGTAGTAATACTGCATTATATGGTAAATTTTAGAACCAGAAAAATCTACTGAACTAAGAATCTCACTTTCTGTACTAATATGGACACACCATAAATACACAACAATACACTATAATGTTTACTACAACCTGCGTTTTGTCTTTTGATCCGACTGAAATCGGGCATAGGTTACCCTAGAAATAGCACTTTTGAAACACACATACAAAGTCAATTTTAAGAAGGGAAAACACTGATAAATTTAGGTTTTATATTGACTTTAACTTTGCTGGTCAAAGCACTTCAGTACACTTCAGAATTCAAATGAATAGAAAAGAAAAAGGGGAAAGGGGGCCCTGAAACTTATGATCACTGTATTGAAATTTTGATTATGGAAATCGTTAAGCATTCAAGATTTCCAATAAATGAGTTACTACTCCTTTTGTCTTATTTCCTGCTCATTTAACTACCATTATTTTTGTCTCAAAATAATTAAACTTCATTACTACACCAATTTCAACATTATCTTCCAACTTAGTCAGACCTATGTTATTTACCTATGTACTCATTAACAACAAAGTTCTTTAAACATCATTCTAACATAGATAGGTCTGCAGGTAATTATTAATAATATAAACTTTAAATCTTCGTCTCAGGACACTCGGATTGCACAACATGTGGAAAGGACCCTGTCTAGGTTAGTTGTGAGGATAATTAAATGATAGGACAGTTCTGGTAAAATTTAAGTTGTTATTGAACAGTATGGGACAAAAGTAGCACTGGTCCACACGAATACAGTACTAAAAGTTTCAACCTGTTCGTATGTATGAGGCGGTCGGCAAGCGGCGAGATGGCGAGGCACAAAGCACACATGCAATTACAGCAATGGCTCATGAAATATTGGCACTTCACTTCTTCATAGCGTCGCAATACTTTTCCATTTAGTGCCTATGGAATATTGCCATGCTGTATAGGCGTTGGAAACAGCGCATCCAAGGCTCAAAAAAACCACTTTTTCCAGGAGAGCCTCTTCGATCCAGCGCGTGTTTCTCAGATCGATGCCCAACTCCGACTACTACTGCTGAGCCCGTTATGCCGTACCGCGCCCGTGTGCATTTTCCCGCGCTCGCCTGCCTCCACCTTTTTCCGCTCCCCTACAGACAGGGTATTCACCAAAGGTTTTACATTCTACTTATCCTAATACATTGCCTACGTATGGACCAGGCATACAATTACGACTTTCATATCTTACAGTAGTTTCAACATTAGTTTCACATCCCTTCGATTACAACTTTACTTGAAATTGAACATAAATATTAAAATTTACATCGAAAATTGTTTATAGCTTCTTCAACATAATGTCATGAAACAAAAAAGAAAGGAAACCAGAATATCGATTATACTAATTTATCCAAATTCAGAAGAAAAAAATTTATTACATATACAGTAGGATAACGTTAGTGTTGGTACAATCATATAAAAACCTAAGTTTTGTCCATTATACTAGTAGCCGGAACTACATAATAAACAGACATATATATTATGCTAAGTAGACGGTATTTTTAAAACATTTAGCGTTAAGAGTTAATCTATGCAACAGAATGTCTGTTTGATCATGGGGTTCATATAACTGTAAGGGTGTTTAAAATTAAAGTTCCAGTTTCAAAACGCGCTAAAGAAAGAACCGTTAGTCAGAATGACTTCAAATTTGAATGGAATTTTATCGAATAAGGGGAAACGTCATGGAAACAAAAAATGTAACGAGCGTGAGCTTAACAACGTAAATGGGTTCGGCTACACATCATCATAGACGAATCGCAATGCGACGACTATAGCGTAAGTTGCACATTAAACGAATTGTACTGTGCAATGTGCATGGTCGCACAATTTTGGAATTTAACAGTTACGCCAATTTTTAGTTAGGTCAGTATGTAGCAACTCTTGAGAATGGGTAATTTTGCACCCATAGTAATGCAGAATTTTTTTGTAAAATGTTATTCACCGTACTTACAGGCATGTTCAAAGTTCGGGTAATCCCATGTGGATTGCAAGTTTGTACACCACAGCTCGACCGCTCCTGCAGTGTTGTGGGCACATCTTCAACTGGCGTCGGATCGACTGATTTCCTCCCTCTGCCTCCTTGCACTTCGAAAGAACCTGTCATTTTGAATTTCGTAATCATTTTCTCCAGAGATTTCACAGGTATCGGACCAACGCATTTTCTTATACGCTTGAGTGTCCATAACTGCACATCACCGTTCTTATAAAAGCAGCGCCGTGATCCTACATTGAGACAGTCTCTCAGAGGCGAAATGAGGAATCGCCGTGTTTCGTGCGTCTTTTATTTTGCATATTCTGCCGCTTACAACACCGACCAGTGGTACAATGTTCGTTAGTTATTTCATCTGATTGCTTGCACAACGTTTTTCTTTCTTCGATAATATTCCGTTTAAAATTTGGTGTCATTTTGAGCAGTGGTTCATTCTTTTTTTACAACCTTTTGAAATTGGAACTTTAATTGTAATACCCTCTATATATGGAGCATGATTTGCATAGAAGTAACAACCCATCCGTTTCATTTCGAGAACGGATCAAAATACCGGAGCAAGAATTTCGCTACATATTACTGCAGATCAGTAGCTATTAAATCGAATTGGAAAAAAAGAGATTCAGGGCACACTTTCATTGAAAGAAAGGATCGGTTGATAGGACACATTTAGCGGCGCCAAGGAATTGTCAGCTTGCTTTGACTGGTAGAATATTTTATTCATTATAAATGAAAACACACACAACACTACTGTAATATTCTTCAAGAATTATTAATTACTACCTCGGGTACCCGACTTTACTCAGGGGGTTGATACGAGATTGTGTGGTAGTTGTAACACAAGGATAAATTCTGAAGTATAAAAGGTGAAAAACTTTAACTGAAAATATTACTATTTGCAATATCTGTTAAAGTACAAGAGGTACAAAAATTATTGAAAACATATTCTAACTATTTCCAGTACTTGATTACAAACAACGTTTTTCATTTCGTTATCCGAGTATACGTAAATGTACAAATTTTTCGAATTTCCTACTCGTTCAAGAACAAGCTACGTATAGTTGACCGTGAGATAAACAGAAATCTTTGAGGTTGATGTCACAATATTTTAAAGTTCGTCCTTGCACTTTTTCAATTGTAAAACCGTAGGCTAGTTTAACTGGAAATTGTTGTCTTTTTAAAAAAAATGGTTGAAATGGCTCTGAGCACTATGGGACTTGACATCTTAGGTCATCAGTCCCCTAGAACTTAGAACTACTTAAACGTAACTAACCTAAGGACATCAAACAAATCCATGCCCGAGGCAGGATTCGAACCTGCGACCGTAGCAGTCCCGCGGTTCCGCACTGCAGCGCCTAGAACCGCACGGTCACCGCGGCCGGCTGTTGTCTTTTAAACTGGAATGGCAGCTCAGCAAATGTCACGTCCCATCCCCATGCGTATTCGAATACTCTGTATATAAATGAAATCTTTTTCAGAAACTGCTTTCACCATTGATATATCACCAGCTACCTACCGCTTTTGTGAGCTCGGTATTAATTTTTCCAACAAGGGCAATACTCTCTCGTAGACAATACTTCATAGGGAATGAAATATGATCTATGTTATTTAATAATCCACGTTGTTATTATCATAAGAACAAAAAATGATGAAAAAAACTATAATGTGAAAACTGATCGGATCATTTGAGTGGTACAGCTAACTTCTGGTTCAAAAAATGGTTCAAATGGTTCTGAGCACTATGCGACTTAACTGCTTAGGTCATCAGTCGCCTAGAACTTAGAATTAAACCTAACTAACCTAAGGACATCACACACATCCATGCCCGAGGCAGGATTCGAACCTGCGACCGTAGCGGTCGCCCTTCTGGTTCAAGAAACTAGACTTTCTTGATGGGCATAACAATTCTAAATGCGCTTTGAAACAATGAAATGTACTAGTTCACTACACACGATCCTTCCTTGGGGCAATTTCCTTAGCTATTACGTCAGTAACAAAAGAATTCCCCAAAGCTACGAGAAGGAAATATTTAGGTGTAGCGTCCCATCATTAGGGACGGAGAGCATGGTCATCTGGGGGATATTAAGCTTTTTGAAAGGAATCACACACCTCAAGTGATGGCTGCCATTCGTGAGGAGCAGAGATCAAACCTCTGTGAAATCATCCATCCGTAGATCCCACACAAGTTTCACATCACTCAGGAATGGAACAGCTGCTACATCAGGCTAGAATTGGCGAGCACAATAACAATGGTGTGACATATGTTGTTATTGCCCATATAGTTGATATTGGGAAAGAATGCTTCAAAATATGACGAGCACGGAAAAACATAGATACGTAAATACCAGCAAGGAGGCTCTTCTCAGTATATCTTTCGTTAAGCGCTCTACTGCGTTTAGCGTTGTTTTCTGACACACACACACACACACACACACACACACGTGTGCGGCGCACGCTACGCTTTTGCTGCCTCTACTCTGTGAAAGGCAGGCACGGCTTGGGTTCGCTACGCCCGCTACATCTGCTGGAGCGTTGCCGAAACACGTCCGCTCCTGAGGATCAATGCCGACGTATTTAATTCCAAGTTTCTGGCCGTGTAATGGAAATGTAATTGTTGCCCAGCGGTAGAAGAACGTCGTAGTTCATTACACTTCGTCTGGCTACCTACTTAATGAGGATTCGGAACGATCTAGAGAGTAAACCTCCCTATTCATTAGAAAGAAACAACTTGTCTCGACACCCGTAATTTCTACTGATGGTTTCACGCTGAGTGCTAATTTTATCAGCCAGTCTTCTGCTGTTATATCTACACAATACTTCCCTCATGATCATTACGTGAGTTGTATATACAACGAAACATGATTTTTGACTCGCACTGTTAAGTTGGGGGACGAAAATTCAAAAATAATCCCTCACGTGGCACGAAATGTATTCCTTACAGCTTTCTTCAGAAGTTTCTCTTAAGTCTTCCTATGCATTTGTAGCAAACGAAACCGTTACAAGCAGCGGAGTTATTATGAGAATTTTTTCCACTTCTTCTGGCAGTGAGACTTGATAAGTTACTAGAGTTTCGAAGGACAGCCTAAAGTCGGCTGAATGGCAGTATTTTCAGCAGAAAGCATAGAAGATAGATTACACATTTTTAGGGTTTTTGTAGTGAATTCAGTACGTTAAATACCTTTCCAACAGTTAAATGTATGTACTTATTCCCTCTTCAAACGCTCCATAATGATACTACTGGAGACTAGACGGTTGTCCAGATTTGAGACGTGGGCATATCAGCGGATGATATTTTATCACAGAGAGAAAATAATTTTGGGAAATGATGATCATAAACAGATTGATTCGCGAAAGTGGCCCCTGGGAGAGGTATTACAGTACGTTTAACGTCCAGATTAAACTCTGCCAGTGCTAAAGTTGGTTCAGTATAAAATTGCCAACGGCCCAGAACTGGACCCCATGCGGTGAGTGCAGAATGGTTCCAGCGTGCGCGTCTTGGGCAACCATATAGGGGATATGAAGGGAGATGAAAACTTAATAGTCATGGGGGGACTGGAATTCGATAATAGGAAAAGCAAGAGAAGGAAAAGCTGTAGGTGAATATGGACTGGGGATAAGGAATGGAAGAGGAAGCCACCTGGTAGAATTTTGCACAGAGCATAACTTTGCTTAAAAAATCATGAAAGAAGGTTGTATACGTGGAAGAGGCCTGGAGACACTGGAAGGTTTCAGACAGATTAAGTAATGATAAGATTTAGGATACAGGTTTAAAATTGTAAGACATTTCCAGGGGCAGACGTGGACTCTCAGCACAATATATTGGTTATAAACTGTAGATTGAACCTGAAGAAACTGCGAAAAGGTGGGAATTTAAGGAAATGGGGTCTGGATAAACTGAAAGAACCAGACGTTGTAGAGAGTTTCAGCGGGAGCATTATGGAACGATTGACAAAAACGGGGGAAATACAGTACAAGAAGAAGGGGTAGCTTTGAGAGATAAAATAGTAATGGCAACAGAGAAGCAGCAAAAAAGACAACGGCTAGTAGAAATCCTTGGGTAACAGAAGATATATTGAACATAACCGACGAAAGGAGAAAATATAAAAATGCAGTAAATGAAGTAGGCAAAACGAATACAAACGTCTCAAAAATGATATCGACAGGAAGTGCAAAATGGCTAACCAAGGATAGCTAGAGGACAAATGTGAGGATGTACAGGCATATTGATAGGATAGATACTGCCTACAGAAAAAATAAGAGACCTTTGGAGAAAAGAGAATCACTTGTATGAATATCAAGATCTCAGATGGGAAAACTATTCTAAGTAAAGAAAGGAACGCAGAAAGGTGGAAGGAGTGTGTAGAGGGTCTATACAAGGGCGATGTACTTGATGGTAATATTATGAAATTGTAGAGGGAGATATAACACTACGTGAAGAATTTAACAGAGCACTGAAAGACCTAAGTCAATACAAGGCCCCGGGAGTAGACAACATTCCATTAGAACTACTGATAGCTTTGGGAGACGCAGCCCTGACAAAACTCTACCATCTGGTGAGGAAGATGTATCAGACAGGCGAAATACCCTCAGACTTCAAGAAGAATATAATAATTCCAAGGCCAAAGAAAGTAGGTGTTGAGAGGTGTGAAAATTACTGAACTATTAGTTTAATAAGTCACGGCAGCAAAATACTAACGCGAATTCTTTACAGACGAATGGAAGAACTGGTAGAATCTGACCTCGGGGAGGATCAGTTTGGATTCCGTAGAAATGTTGAAAACGTGAGGCAATACTGACCCTACGACTTATCTAAAGAGATGGATTAAGAAAAGGCTACGTTTCTAGCATCTGTAGACTTAGAGAAGGCTTTTGGCAATGTTGATGGAACACTCTCTTTCAAATTCTGTGGGTGGCAGGGGTCAAATACAGGAAGCGAAAGGCTATTTACAATATGTGCAGAAACCGGATGGCAGTTATAGGGGTCGAGGGGCATGAAATAAAAGCAGTGGTAGAGATGGTAGTGAGACAGAGTTGTAGCCTATCGACGATGTTATTCAATCTGTATAGTGAGTAAGCAATAAAGGAAACAAAAGAAAAATTTGGAGTAGGAATTAAAATTCACGGAGAAGAAATAAAAACGACGATATTCTAATTCTGTCAGAGACAGCAAAGGACCTGGAAGAGCAGTTGAACGGAATGGACAGTGCATTTAAAGAAGGCTATAAGATAAACATCAACAAAAGCAAAACGAGGATAATGGAATGTAGTCGAATTAAATCAGGTGATGAAGTAGATGATTTTTGCTATTTGGGGAGAAAAATAACTGACGATGGTAGAAGTAGACTGGTTATGGCAAGGAAAGCGTTTCCCAAAAAGAGAAATTTTCTGAAAGTACACTACTGGCAATTGAAATTGCTACACCAAGGAGAAATGCAGATAATAAACTGGTATTCATTGGACAAATATATTATACTAGGACTGACACGTGATTACAAAAAATGGCTCTGAGCACTATGGGACTCAACTTCTAAGGTCATCAGTCCCCCAGAACTTAGGACTTCTTAAGCCTAACCTAAGGACATCACAAACATCCATGCCCAAGGCAGGATTCGAACCTGCGACCGTAGCAGTCGCGCGGTTCCAGACTGTAGCGCCTAGAAGCGCTCGGCCATCCCGGCCGGCACATGTGATTACATTTTCACGCAATTTCGTTCCATGGATCCTGAGAAATCAGTACGCAGAAGTACCACCTCTGGCCGTAATAACGGCCTTGATACGCCTGGGCATTGAGTCAAACAGAGCTTGGATGGCGTGTACAGGTACAGCTGCCCATGCAGCTTCAACACGATATCACAGTTCATCAAGAGTAGTGACTGGCGTATTGTGATCAGCCAGTTGCTCTGCTCGGCCACCATTGACCAGATGTTTTTAATTGGTGATAGATCTGAAGACTGTGCTGGCCAGGGCATCAGCCGAACATTTTCTGTACCCAGAAAGTCCCGTACAGAACCTCAACATGCGGTCGTGCATTATCCTGCTCAAATGTAGGGTTTCGCAGGGATCAAATGAGGGGTAGAGCCACCGGTCGTAACACATCTGAAATGTAACGTCCACTGTTCAAAGTGCCGTCAATGCAAACAAGAGGTGACCGAGACGTGTAACAAATGGCACCCCATACCGTCACGCCGGGTGATACGCCAATATGGCGATGACGAATACACGCTTCCAATGTGCGTTCACCGCGATGGCGCCAAACACGGATGCGGTCTCGCAGGCGCTACTGTGTGTGATGCAGTGTCAAGGATAACCGCAGCCATGGTCTCCGAGCTGATAGTCCATGCTGCTGCAAACGTTGTCGAACTGTTCACGCAGATCGTTGTTCTCTTGCAAACGTCCCCATCTGCTGAGTCAGGGATCGAGACGTGGCTGCACGATCTGCGGATAAGATGCCTGTCATCTCGACTGCTGGTGATACGAGGCCGTTGGGATCCAGCACGGCGTTCCGTATTACCCTCCTAAATCGACCGATTCCATATTCTGCAGTCAGTCATTGGATCTCGACCAACGCAAGCAGCAACCGCAATCGCGATGGGCTACAATCCGACCTTTATAAAAGTCGGAAACGTGATGGTACGCATTTCCCCTCCTTATACGAGGCATCACAACAACGTTTCAACGCCGGTCAACTGCTGTATGTGTATGAGAAATCGGTTGGAAACTTTCCTCATGTCAGCACGTTGTAGGTGTCGCCACAGGCGCCAACCTTGTGTAAATGCTCTGAAAAGGTACTCATTTGCATATCACAGCCTCATCTTCCTGTCGGTTAAATTTCGCGTCTGTAGCACGTCATCATCGTGGTGTAGCAATTTTAATGGCCAGTAGCGTATTTGTGTGGAGTGTAGCCATCTACGGAAGTGAAACATGGACGATAAATGGATTAGACAAGAAGAGAATATTAGCTTTCAAAATGTGGTGCTACAGAAGAATGATGAAGATTAGATGTGTAGATCACGTAACTAATGAGGAGGAACTGAATAAAATTGGGGAGAGGAGGAGTTTGTGGCACAAATTCACTAGAAGAAAAGATCGATTGGTAGGACATGTCCTCGGGCATCAAGGGATCACCAGTTTACTATTGGAGGGTTGCGTGGGGAGTAAAAATCGTAGAGGGAGACCAAGAAATGAATTCACTAGGCAGATTCAGAAGGATGTAGGTTGCAGTAGTTACTTGGAGATGAAGAAGCTTGTGCAGGATAGAGTAGCATGGAGAGCTGCATCAAACGAGTCTCTGGACTGAAGACAACAACAACAACAACAACAACAACAACAACAACAACAGGGGGTAGGCGGCAGGATGCCCTTGTCTCGCTTAAGAATGGACACCTTGCGAAGAGACTGGCGGACATTGTGAAGCTCGCCGAAACCTATGGACCCCTTCTGCCATTGGCACTGAGTGTCAATAATGCTCACCGAAATGCGTGTGAGTTCTTCTGGCTGACAGCAGCCGCTTTTACCTGCCTTAAAAAGCGAGAACGTGTAGAGAATTCAAACACCCTACAGTTCTGGTAGGGATGTCCAAGAATTTGCACAGGGAGGTATGTGAGACTAAAGAACTACGTAAGAAGTGAACCTGCTAAAAAGGATGTTTTCTGGACAGGAAGGACATTGCTTATAGATCACGAACGCCATCAAGTTCCCAGACAAAGCACACACATGAGACTGTCCAGGGCTCACGCAGAGATATCCATTACAGCTTTGTGGTTGCTTTCACAGCGACTTAGGAAAGCAGAAAAACATTGTAACAACGTTGGGAACAGCCTTGACAGTGAAATCATGGGAGAGACGCCAATTTCTGTGTCACATCAGTCGACACAAGATAGGAAATTTCCGTCCTGTACTGGGAGGCGTGGTCATGAAATGGCGACTAGTCAGTGGGTGCCGTTGCAAATTCAGTCCGCTCGCAAGTGTCGAGAGGAGGTAAATTTCTAGTAATCGTTGAGATTGGAGATGGATGAGGATGAGGAGGGGAGTCGGTGGGGCAGCGCGGAAGCAAGGGGACACGAGGGCTCTTCCAGCCGTCGCAAAGGTCTGATCCAGACACTGTGATGTCGCCGCTTCGGCTACGGCAACCCACGTCCACAGCGTGGATTGCGTACCTGGATCCCACCATGAAGCTGCGTGTTGGCAACTGAGCTGCCAGCTCGCCGTGCCACTGCGGGAGGATGCGCCATGCCGACTCATTAGTCATTTGTCGTGCGGTGACGGCAGAAGCAGACGCTGAGTATGCTGAGATGATTCATTCCCCACTGCTTCCCCTTCGTAACTGGGTCGCGTGCACACCCAGTCAGAATCGGCCCTGAGATCTGTAATTTTATTTAGTTTTGAGTGTAAAAGTTACGGAAATAAATGCAGTTATTTCAAGTTTTATTCAACTAAATAGAGTGTCCTATTCGCTTAATCTTACATCTTTTTGCGTCTGATTTCACTCAACAGTTTTGTGAATTATTGGCTCTCACTGTGGTGAGCTCACTGATAATTTGCATGATGTATGATTATCAGCGAGAATGATGTATGATGTCTTAAGGAATTCTCCATTCACAACATTTTTGGGGCCTAACGTTGTGTGATCCTGTTATTCATCTATATGTCATTTCATATCAGAGAGGAGAACTTTTCTCAGTTTACTACAGTACATTACAGTTTACTACAGTACATTACAGTTTCCGAACAACGATCTCACGCCCTAGTTTTGTATGTTCCGAACACTGCTGAAAAGCTGCGCTTGCGTTCTTGGCTTGTCGTGATAGGTTACAAGCCCGTCATAACGAAGTACACTCCTGGAAATTGAAATAAGAACACCGTGAATTCATTGTCCCAAGAAGGGGAAACTTTATTGACACATTCCTGGGGTCAGATACATCACATGATCACACTGACAGAACCACAGGCACATAGACACAGCCAACAGAGCATGCACAATGTCGGCACTAGTACAGTGTATATCCACCTTTCGCAGCAATGCAGGCTGCTATTCTCCCATGGAGACGATCGTAGAGATGCTGGATGTAGTCCATGGCTTCCCATGCCATTTCCACCTGGCGCCTCAGTTGGACCAGCGTTCGTGCTGGACGTGCAGACCGCGTGAGACGACGCTTCATCCAGTCCCAAACATGCTCAATGGGGGACAGATCCGGAGATCTTGCTGGCCAGGGTAGTTGACTTACACCTTCTAGAGCACGTTGGGTGGCACGGGATACATGCGGACGTGCATTGTCCTGTTGGAACAGCAAGTTCCCTTGCCGGTCTAGGAATGGTAGAACGATGGGTTCGATGACAGTTTGGATGTACCGTGCACTATTCAGTGTCCCCTCGACGATCACCAGTGGTGTACGGCCAGTGTAGGAGATCGCTCCCCACACCATGATGCCGGGTGTTGGCCCTGTGTGCCTCGGTCGTATGCAGTCCTGATTGTGGCGCTCACCTGCACGGCGCCAAACACGCATACGACCATCATTGGCACCAAGGCAGAAGCGACTCTCATCGCTGAAGACGACACGTCTCCATTCGTCCCTCCATTCACGCCTGTCGCGACACCACTGGAGGCGGGCTGCACGATGTTGGGGAGTGAGCGGAAGACGGCCTAACGGTGTGCGGGACCGTAGCCCTGCTTCATGGAGACGGTTGCGAATGGTCCTCGCCGATACCCCAGGAGCAACAGTGTCCCTAATTTGCTGGGAAGTGGCGGTGCGGTCCCCTACGGCACTGCGTAAGATCCTACGGTCTTGGCGTGCATCCGTGCGTCGCTGCGGTCTGGTCCCAGGTCGACGGGCACGTGCACCTTCCGCCGACCACTGGCGACAACATCGATGTACTGTGGAGACCTCACGCCCCACGTGTTGAGCAATTCGGCGGTACGTCCACCTGGCCTCCCGCATGCCCACTATACGCCCTCGCTCAAAGTCCGTTAACTGCACATACGGTTCACGTCCACGCTGTCGCGGCATGCTACCAGTGTTAAAGACTGCGATGGAGCTGCGTATGCCACGGCAAACTGGCTGACACTGACGGCGGCGGTGCACAAATGCTGCGCAGCTAGCGCCATTCGACGGCCAACACCGCGGTTCCTGGTGTGTCCGCTGTGCCGTGCGTGTGATCATTGCTTGTACAGCCCTCTCGCAGTGTCCGGAGCAAGTATGGTGGGTCCGACACACCGGTGTCAATGTGTTCTTTTTTCCATTTCCAGGAGTGTATAACGTACACTAAGCCGCACATTACTTCCAGTGTCTGATTCGTTTACGGGCGTTTCTAACGCCACGATCAGGCTCCTGCCAGCCGCTATGGCCGAGTGGTTCTAGGACGGTCGCAGGCTCGAATCCTGCCTCCGGCATGGATGTGTGTGATGTCCTTAGGTTAGTTAGGTTTAAGTAGTTCTAAGTCTAGGGGACTGATGACCTCAGACGTTAAGTCCCATAGTGTTTAGAGGCATTTGAACCAGTTTAGGCTCTGCGTAGAGATTAGACTTGACAATTTCTGCGTTTCCCCTTTTTTTCTACAGATACCTAGTACAGAGTATCAGTTTATGAAACTCGTGCAACTTTAGTAACATTAGGTGAAATCACACCAGGAGACTCACATACAGCAAACCGATGTACTAAATACAAGGGCCATTCGGAAAGTAAAGTCCGATAGGTCGCGAAATGTAAACTACTGTGAAAATCACCTTCCAGCTCGGTCTCTACATAGCACACGAGACTGCCTTCTACAGCGACTTTCGGACAATTCTCTAAGCTGGCCTACAGCTCATTTCCTGTGCCAGAACGTTCTCTTCACAATCAGCGGTCAATCAGCGGTTCGTGTGGCCAGAGATGAAATTCAGGGGGAACCATTGTGGGTCATCAACCACTTCCCACCGAAAGCGCTGCTGGAGCAGCTTCATTGTCCCTGCAAAGTGCGGCTGTGAATTGTCATGAAGAGAGAAACGCGTGAAAGTTATGTTATGTGGGCTGCATGTCATCAAGGGAAATTTCTCACCAGACGCTCACAGTTGGTGGGAGACGTTGGTTACCTAGGCATCGTAACATGCTTACAGTGCGCTTCGAACTGGAAAGAGCGACGTGATGTGATCGATGGGCGAACCAGAGACACTTCCCTACTCATATGTGCAAAGCTTCATCGAATTTTCACTGTAGCTTCCATTTAGCGCCCGATCGGACCTTACGTTCCGAACAGGCCTCGTAATATTGCGACACAGAAGTGAGCTAGTCCGAAGGTGGCTGCTGACTAAAGCCACCTACGCCCGCCATCTGCTCTCGTCGTCAAGAGACTGGTACTCATACACGCGGTACAATAGTCTGCACTTTCAAACTTTTCAGGTACTCGACCTTACTGTTCTTGTTGTTGTAGCCTGCGCAGCTATCCACCCTAGCCTATCCTGTTCATGTGTCTTCATCTTCGAATAACATCTGCAACCTAAGTAAACTTGCTCCTGCTTACTTCATTCACCTCATGGTCTCCCTCTACAATTTGTCCCTCACTCTTCCCTCTACTAACAAACTGACTAGTCCTTAATGCCACAGGACGTGTACGATCAATATAACCACTGTTTTAGTCAATTTGTGCCAGAGATTTCTTTTTCCTCCCTATTAGTTCAGTAGCATCCTATTAGTTACTTGCTCTACCCATGAAATCATTAGCAGTTTCCCGTGGCTCAACATTTAAAAAGTCGCTATCTTCTACTTTTCTGTACTGCTTGTCATCCATGTTTCACTTCTATACAAATCTACACTCCAGACAAATACCTTCACAAAATATTAACTAATATTTAAATTGATATTAGATATTAACAAATTCGCCTTTTTCAGAAATGCTTTTGTAGCTACTGCCAGTGTGTATCTTACATCCTCTTTACTTCGGTCATAATCAGTTACTTTGCTGCCCAAATAGCAAAACTCATCTATTGCTTTTAACGTCTCGTTTCCTGATCTAATTCCGTTAACATCTCCTTATTTAATTCTGTAGTATCCTCATCTCCCCTGTTTCCTGTGGTACAAGATTCTATAGTGGCGACGATATTGTTTGGTGGTCGGTATCCTCTTTCTACAACACAAATGCAGACGTCGATTAAGACATTCTTTATTTACATCTACTTTAAGTATTTACTTAACTGGAATAGAGTCCATGTGTTGTTGTACAAGCTCTTTAGTCATTGTCCTCTTGCAGACAATATCGGTGATCTTGCCATAATCTATGTACTATCGTAGCCTAAGCCCGTTTGCGATGAATGAAGCCTAACTAGAATGTGTCAGTGAGAGTGACGAAGCTAATGACTGAGGCTCTCCAACCAGCTGCGGCGATCTACATACTTGCAGTTGAGAGGGCGTTGGTGGCGTGTTGCTTGCGACTCTGTCTGTGGCCTCTCTTATGGTAGGTGCACTAGATCAAGCGCCAATTATCGATCATCACGCTATATCTTTGCCGACCGGTGTGCTGGCGACAGCTTATGTTAACACTAATTCGTCTACATTCCACAACCCTTGTTTCACTTTTCTAAAGTTCCACTTGTATCATCCTTTTAATACACTATCCACTCCTGTAAGCTACGCCTCCAAGACATTTTCTGTCCCTGACAGAACTGTAAAGTAATTGGAAAACCTCAGAGTTTTTGATCTTCTATGTGAACTTTAACTCCCTTTCTAAATTTACCGTCTCTTCGTTTTACTGATTGCTTGCAGTACAGATTGAATAATATCAGGACTATGGTGCAAACCTCTGCAGGCCGCGGTGGTCTAGCGGTTCTAGGCGCTCAGTCCGGAACCACGCGACTGCTACGGTCGCAGGTTCGAATCCTGCCTCGGGCATGGATGTGTGTGCCGTCCTTAGGTTAGTTAGGTTTAAGTAGTTCTAAGTTCTAGGGGACTGATGACCACAGATGTTAAGTCCCATAGTGCTCAGAGCCATTTGAACAATTTTGCAAACCTCTCTCACTGCCTTCGCAACCGCTGACTCTGTAAATATCCTTCATTTTAGAAATCATAAATCGTTTTTATGGCATTGGATACTTTCTGAAACAATTGGTCAAAAAGGTGACTCAGCTAAAGAGTCTAGCAACATTGTCGTGAAACAAAATTTGATTCTCTGCTTAGTTCTTTTTATAGAAAGTTACGTCGCTGCAGCCATTCGAAATCTGTGCTATTTGCTCAAAAAGCCAAGACAGTCATATCACTGACCTACGTGGCTTAAGCCACAGATACCACTGGAAGACATTTCTGTGAGCTTGCCTACACAGTCCTGGAGTTTTCTACAGACGACCGCATTTTCCTCTTCGCCTGTTATTAACCCTTTAAGTGACAAAAATACATAAAAAATTGAGCAGGTTTATTGATTAGTGTTCCTAAACAGTGATACTGTCATACCTTTAATTGTTATGCTGGAAAAAATATTTTAAGTCCACCATCAGTTGTGGGGCATGTATTCATATCAATGAGTCAGAAGCACAAAATCATAAATTGCACTTTAAGAGGTAAATTTACAAAAACGTGCAGTTAACTCTGAATGTCAACGTGTGTTAGTAAACGTATGCCCTCAGGAGGCAGAACACTCCTAAAGGATTGCGGTTAACAACCAACTTTAGGGCGAGTTTGTGACACTTGCACGGAATTTTTTTTTTTTTTGTGGTTTTAGGGCGCACAACTTCAATGGTCATTAGCGCCCTGACTACTCTAAGAATGCACCGCGAGGCACAAGTTGACAACAACAACTAAAAGTGAAAACACGATAAAAGACAGACTGACAGGCATAGGATTAAAAAACAGCATCGCCCGCATCTCGTGGTCGTGCGGTAGCGTTCTCGCTTCCCACGCCCGGGTTCCCGGGTTCGATTCCCGGCGGGGTCAGGGATTTTCTCTGCCTCGTGATGGCTGGGTGTTGTGTGCTGTCCTTAGGTTAGTTAGGTTTAAGTAGTTCTAAGTTCTAGGGGACTGATGACCATCGATGTTAAGTCCCATAGTGCTCAGAGCCATTTTTGAAAAAACAGCATCATCAAATGTCCTTAGAGAGGTTTGTCAAATTGATAAAACGAAGAACACGAGCAGCTGCTCGTGGGTCATCCGCTAAAATGGCATCGAAAGTACTTGGCAGGTTAAGATCTAGACGAAGTGTGTTAAAATCTGGACAGGAAATTAAAATGTGTCGAACCGGCAGCAAGTGCCCACATGGGCAGAACGGCGCCGGCGCAGCCGTCAGCAGATGGCGATGGCTAAACCGGCAGTGTCCAATCCTTAACCGGGCCAAAACTACCTCCTCCCGCCGAGAAGGGCGTGAGGACGTCGTCCAAGCCATGGGAAGAGGTTTTAAGGCCCGAAGCTTGTTGTCTGTAAGTGCAGCCCAATCGGCATGCCACAGCGATAAAATGCGCCGACAAATGACCCTGCTAAAATCGGACGAAGGGACACAACAAGAAGCTGTCCGAGGCTGGAGGACCGCAGCCTTGGCCGCGGCATCTGCAGCTTCGTTCCCAGGGATACCGACATGGCCAGGAACCCACATAAAGCTAACCGGAGAACCGACGTCCACCAGCTGCTGAAGAGAGCGTTGGATCCGGTGTACGAAAGGGTGAACCGGATACGGATCACTGAGGCTCTGGATGGCGCTCAGGGAATCGGAGCAGATGACATAAGCAGAATGTCGGTGGCGGCAGACGTAAAGAACAGCCTGGTAGAGGGCAAAGAGCTCAGCTGTGATGACCGAACAATGGCCATGGAGCCGGTATTTGAAACTTTGTGCCCCGACAATAAAGGAACACCCGACCCCGTCATTGGTCTTAGAGCCATCTGTATAAATGAAAGTCATGTTGATGAACTTCGAACGAAGTTCCAAAAAACGGGAGTGGTAGACCGAACCGGGGGTGACCTCTTTTGGGAGCGAGCTGAGGTCAAGGTGAACGCGGACCTGAGCCTGGAGCCAAGGTGGCGTGCGGCTCTCGCCCACTCGAAAGGTTGCAGGGAGTGAAAAATTAAGGTGTTGAAGGAGGCGACGAAAGCGAACTCCAGGGGGTAGCAGGGCAGAGACATACAACCCGTACTGACGGTCGAGAGAGTCGTCAAAAAAGGAACGATAAGACGGATGGTCGGGCATTGACAGTAGCCGACAGGCATACCGACAAAGCAGTATATCGCGCCGGTAGGTGAGTGGCAATTCGCCAGCGTCAGCATGAAGACTCTCTACGGGACTAGTATAAAATGCTCCGATCGCAAGTCGTAAACCCCGATGTTGTATGGAGTTGAGGCGGCGTAAGATGGATGGCCGTGCAGAGGAGTATACGAAGCTCCCATAATCCAGCTTGGAGCGGACGATCGACCGATATAGACGAAGTAGGACGGTTCGATCCGCTCCCCACGACATACCACTGAGAACACGGAGGACATTTAAAGAACGGGTACAACGGGCGGCCAAATATGACATGTGGAGACCAGCTAAGTTTCCTGTCAAAGGTAAGGCCTAAAAATTTGGTTGTCTCCACGATTGGGAGAGCAACGGGACCGAGTCATAAGGACGGTGGGAGAAACTCTTTGTAGCGCCAGAAGTTAATACAGACCGTCTTCTCGGCAGAAAAACGGAAGCCATTGGCGACACTCCAGGAGTAAAGACGGTCAAGAAATCGCTGAAGACAGCGCTCCAGGACACGTGTACACTGCGCGCTGCAATAGATGGTAAAATCGTCCACAAAAAGGGAACCTGATACATCAGCTGGGAGGCAATCCATTATTGGATTGATCGCGATGGCGAAGAGAGCGACGCTCAAAACTTAGCCCTGTGGCACCCCATTCTACTGGCGAAAGGTGTCGGACAGGACAGAACCCACACGTACCCTGAACTGTCGATCCATTAAAAAGGAACGAATAAAAAGAGGGAGGAGACCGCGAAGGCCCCATGTATGCATGGTGCGGAGAATGCCCGCCCTCCAACAGGTGTCGTAAGCCTTCTCCAAATCAAAGAACACAGCCGCGGTCGGGCGCTTCCGCAAAAAGTTATTCATAATGAAGGTCGACAAGGTAACCAGAGGGTCAACAGCAGAGCGGCGCCTACGAAATCCACATTGTACATTGGTAAGTAGGCGTCGAGACTCGAGCAGCCAAACCAATCGAGAGTTAACCATTCGCTCCATCACTTTACAGACACAGCTGGTAAGCGAGATAGGTCGATAACTGGAAGGCAAGTGCTTGTCCTTCCCCGGCTTAGGAATCGGGACAACAATAGACTCGCGCCAGCATGCGGGAACATGTCCCTCAATCCAGATGCGATTGTATGTACGAAGAAGAAAACCTTTACCCACAGGAGAAAGGTTCTTCAGCATCTGAATATGAATAGAATCAGGCCCTGGAGCGGAGGACCGTGATCGGCCAAGTGCGGTTTCGAGTTCCCGCATCGTGAATGGGGCATTATAACTTTCACAATTCGAGGAGCGGAAGTTAGGTGGCCTAGCCTCCTCTGCCTTTTTGCGGGGGAGGAAGGCAGGGTGGTAATGAGCGGAGCTCGAAACCTCTGCGAAAAAGCGGCCGAAGGCATTGGAGACAGCCTCAGGGGCCACAAGGACGTCATTCGCGACCTTCAAGCCAGAAACTGGTGAGTGGACCTTAGTGCCAGATAGCCGGCGCAGGCTACCCCAGACAACAGAAGAAGGAGTAAAACTGTTGAAGGTGCTTGTGAAAGCAGCCCAGCTGGTTTTCTTGCTTCCTTTGATAATACGACGACACTGAGCACGTAATCGTTTATAATTGATACAATTCGCCACTGTAGGGTGGCGTTTAAATGTGCGTAAAGCACGTCGACGAGCACGTAAAGCGTCTCTACATGCTGCGGTCCACCAGGGGACCGGTACGCTACGTGGAGAAGAAGTAGGGTGAGGGATGGAATATTCAGCAGCAGCGAGAATGACTTCCGTGAGGTGGGCGACCTGACGATCGCAGCTTGTGAAGGTTAGATCCTGAAAGGTCGCCCTGGAAGAGAAGAGCCCCCAGTCTGCCTTGGAGATGGTCCAACTAGAGGAGCACGGAGAGGGGGTATGCTGCAGGAGATGGATAACACACGGGAAGTGGTCGCTCGAATATGTATCAGAAAGTGCATACCACTCAAACCGGCGTGCAAGTTGGCGAGTACATATAGAGAGGTCTAAATGGGAATAGGTGTGACATGTGTCCGAAAGAAAAGTAGGGGGCGCCAGTATTGAGGCAGACAAGATTGAGCTGGTTGAAAAGGTCTGCTAACAAGGAGCCCCTCGGGCAGGATGCTGGAGAGCCCCAAAGGGGATGGTGGGCATTGTAGTCTCCAGTTAACAAAAATGGTGCAGGTAGCTGAGCAATAAGTTGCATCATGTCTGCCCTGGTAACGGCAGATGACGATGGAGTGTAAACGGTACAAAAGGAAAACGTAAAAGTGGGGACAGTAATGCGGATGGCAACTGCCTGCAGGCCGGTGTGCAACGTGATGGGATCGTAGTAAATATCATCCCGGACCAGCAACATAACCCCTCCATGAGCTGGGATACCTACCACAGGGGGTAGGTCAAAACGCACAGAGGTGTAGTGTGCCAAGGCAATTTGATCGCATGGGCGTAGCTTCGTTTCCTGGAGGGCTACGACGAGCGGACGGTGCAAGCGGAGCAGCAACTTCCTCTCGGTTGGAGCGAATGCTGCGAATATTCCAGTGAATAAGTGCCATCGTAAGAAAAGGAAGATGAGAGAAGGGGTCACCTCGAAGGCCGCTGAGGGCCTGGCTTCGAGCGAGCACTGCCGCCGCTATCAGTAGGCGGACAGTCATCGTCCATTGGGTCCATAGGTTCATCGGCCATCTCGGGAGGATGGCCGGGAGGGGGAGCTTCCTCCGCCGGTGAACGGCCAGATGTTCGGCTACCAGCGGTGCGGCCAGGCGAAACGGATGACGGCCTGGGGCGGCAACCGCTGGTGGCGCAGGAGAAGAAATGCGCCGTGGCGGAGAAGGAGAACTGTGCTTCCTATGAGCCTTTTTGGAAGGACGTTTGGTGGAAGTACCGGTCGAAGGCTGGGAGGTCGAGGTACGTAGGAAGTCTGCACGGGATGGTTCCTTCTTGAAGGCCCGTGCATTGGACTTCTGGGTCTTCGTCTTAGCAGAAGCTGCTGAAGGGGCTGGTGTCTGTGGGGTGATGGGAGGAAGAGGAGACGTCGACCGCGCGATCTTAGCACTGGCCAAACGGACGACCGTGGTGCTGAAGGTCAGATCGCATGTCTGGGTTGCTACCTCCCTGGTAGTCCGATAGTCCGAGGAGAGGCGAGGACAGTACTGTATTTCCCCGCTGGGAGCAGCGCGGGCTTCCTACTAGCCAATAGCTTGCGAGCAGCCGAGGTGGACACTTTCTCTTTGACCCGAGTTTCTTGGATACAGCGTTCTTCCTTATAGACAGGACAGTCGCGGGAGGATGCGGCATGGTCACCCTGACAGTTCAGTTCACACAACGAGGAGACGGAGGTGGACAGTCACCCTCATGGGCATCCCTGCCACAAGTGACACATTTAGCCGCATTGGAACAAGACTGTCGAGTGTGATTGAAACGCTGACACTGGTAGCAGCGCGTAGGTGTCGGGACATAGGGGCGAACAAAAATAACCTCGTAGCCCGCCTTGATGCGCGATGGCAGCTTAACACTATCGAAGGTCAAGAAAAGTGTCCGGGTCGGTACAAGGTCATTGTTGACCTTTTTTATGACCCTATGGACAGCCGTTACGCCCTGCTCAGCGAGGAAAGATTGAATCTCCTCGTCAGTCAATCCGTCGAGGGAGCTGGTATAGACTACACCACGAGACGAATTCAAAGTTCGGTGGGCCTCCACCCGGACAGGGAACGTGTACAGGAGTGTGGCCCGAAGCAGTTTTTGTGCCTGAAAGGCACTCTCAGTTTCTAGTAATAAGGTACCGTTACGCAACCTGGTACAAGATTTGACAGATCCGGCTATGGCATCTACGCCCTTCTGGATAACGAAAGGGTTGACAGAGGAAAAACCCTTTCCGTCCTCAGATCGAGAAACGACGAGGAACTGTGGGGCAGGCGGTAGTACTTTTGTCACTGGTGGCTGGTCACATTTCCGTTTTTGGGCAGAAGTCGAAAGCGATGGAGTAGAATCCATTGCGGAGGAATCCCCCATGATTGCCAGCGTCTCCGATGGCGCGCTCCTTCCTTGTGGGGACCCTCTCAGAGGGCACTCCCGCCTTAGGTGAATGTTTACACCTCAGGTAACACCTCCCGAGAAACAGACGGAGGGACCAATCGGCATGGTCAGAAGGTATCAGCTCAGGCAATCACCCCTCCCCGGGCCTGGCCTTTACCAGGGGGTACGCGCGTGCCTTACATGTCTACCCAGGGCGGGGACTTACGCGTTACCCCGTCACCGGCTACTAGTGCGAACGCGTGGGTCGGCCTTCAGGCACGCACAGGGAGGAAGGAAGAAGAGGAAAAAGAAGAGAGGGAGAAAGAGGACAGACTGTCTCAAACGCCGAGGCGGAGACCAGAGAAGGCAAGGAGAAGAAGGCAATGAGAATGCAAGGAGAAGAAGGCAATGAGAAGGCAAGGAGAAGAAGGCAATGAGAAGGCAAGGAGAAGTCAAGGGAAAGAGTAAGGAAGACAGTGAGGTGGAGAAGAACAAAGAAAGGAACCAACAAAAGGAAGGAAGAAACGAGAAGTGAAAAACCAAAAAGACCACAATTATAGGTCGTGGAACCGTCCGTCTCCGGACGCAGGCGCTAACTACCCCCGTGAGGGGGATGGACTCCTTTTAGTCGCCTCTTACGACAGGCAGGAATACCTCGGGCCTATTCTAATCCCCGGACCCGCAGGGGGGACTTGCACGGAGTGACACTTGTACTTAAGGGAGTCTGTTGACATTTGCACATAGGATACACCAGACTGTCCGTCGCTACCTATGACGTATTCTGCGGAAGGCCAAAGCCCATTTCCTGCACAAAGTTCCCTGTCATCCCAGAGTTGAGTACTGCAGCGGACCTCTGACTGGCAAGTAGTGTTCCGTGTTTTAGTGCTGAGATAATGGAGTTCACCGAGACCTCTAAAGGGAAGCCTTTACTGATTTACAACCGTCATTTGTATATAGTGGATTAAACAGACAAACAAGAAGTGACTTACTGGCGTTGTGTAAGCTCTAAAAACAATAAATGAGACGTAAGATTATACATAAAAAATAACACAGTTTTAGGGAAAGGTAGCCATATATGTATTCCAGATGAAGCAACAAATGGAGTTCGAAAACATTTTGTCAGCGCAAAGGAGCAGGCAAAAGAAACAGATGCTACAGTTTCATAAGTTTCCTTTGAAGACGTAGTGCAGCTCTTGAACCGAAGCCACGACTTAGTAACATCATTACCATCACGAAGATGTGCCAAACACTCGTTGCACCTGACTAGGGGAAAATATATGGGAACTTCACCAGATCCCACCCATTACGGGGAATATTCTTCCTAGAAAATAATTTACTGAGGAATTATAATGGCACTTTTTTACTTGCAGATAATACCAGGGGGCTGACTGACAGAATACTGGTGTTTGCCAGCGAAAAAGGAAAAGCGTGTTTACCAAATTGCGAATCATTCTTCCTGGATGGAACGTTCAAGAGTTCGAGCAAGCAGTTTCGACAGTTGTTAACACTCCACACCGACCTTAATAGTTGTTGGAACGGAACAAAATCTATTCATTTTGTTTACGTTTTGCTGGCAAATAAAGAGTGAGAAACATGTAAACTTTTTTTTAATCTGTTAAAACTAACGAGCCTGGATGTAACCCTGTATCTCTGATGAGGGACTTCAAAATTCCCATTGTCCAAGCAGCTAACAGTTTGTTTCCTGGAACAGAGGTTACTGGTTGCAGTTGTCATTTTAATCAAGAGGAGCTTGCTTTTTTTGTGAAATATTTTTAAATTTTCTGAAGGGCTTGTGATGCTGTGGCCGTCATCGTGTAAGTGCACTTTTAATGCAGATTGCAGGTTATTTAAGTTACGTTACTCCTTCGATCTCATTTGATATGACCTACTGGTTTGTCCTATGTATTTCTCAGGGCAATCATTGCACGTAATGCAGTAGACCTCCTCTTCATTATATTTAATCACCACAGCTTCCTTGTGCCTGAGTTTTCCTCCTAGAACTGAAAATATCAAATATGCTGAAGTAATGTTTTTGGACCTCATATGTCTGGCAGTTTTTTTAAATTTTTTTTATGTTGCACCCAGACAAATTTTACAAAAAATAGTGTGTTCCTTTGTCTGTTCAGCTGGTCTAAGTGTTATAAAATCTGCCTCTAATCCAGTATGGGAAGGCAGATTTTTCTTTTTCAATATACGAGGGCAGTTCAATAAGTAATGCAACACATTTTTTTTTCTGAAACAGGGGTTGTTTTATTCAGCATTGAAATACACCAGGCTATTCCCCAATCTTTTAGCTACAGAACACTATTTTTCAACGTAATCTCCATTCAATGCTACGGCCTTACGCCACCTTGAAATGAGAGCCTGTATGCCTGCACGGTACCATTCCACTGGTCGATGTCGGAGCCAACGTCGTACTGCATCAATAACTTCATCATCCGCGTAGTGCCTCCCACGGATTGCGTTCTTCATTGGGCCAAACATATGGAAATCCGACGTTGCGAGATCGGGGCTGTAGGGTGCATGAGGAAGAACAGTCCACTGAAGTTTTGTGAGCTCCTCTCGGGTGCGAAGACTTGTGTGAGGTCTTGCGTTGTCATGAAGAAGGAGAAGAAGTTCGTTCAGATTTTTGTGCCTACGAACACGCTGAAGTCGTTTCTTCAATTTCTGAAGAGTAGCACAATACACTTCAGAGTTGATCGTTTGACCATGGGGAAGGACATCGAACAGAATAACCCCTTCAGCGCCCCAGAAGACTGTAACCATGACTTTACCGGCTGAGGGTATGGCTTTAAACTTTTTCTTGGTAGGGGAGTGGGTGTGGCGCCACTCCATTGATTGCCGTTTTGTTTCAGGTTCGAAGTGATGAACCCATGTTTCATTGCCTGTAACAATCTTTGACAAGAAATTGTCACCCTCAGCCACATGAATAGCAAGCAATTCCGCACAGATGGTTCTCCTTTGCTCTTTATGGTGTTCGGTTAGACAACGAGGGATCCAGCGGGAACAAACCTTTGAATATCCCAACTGGTGAACAATTGTGACAGCACTACCAACAAAGATGTGAAGTTGAGCACTGAGTTGTTTGATGGTGATCCGTCGATCATCTCGAACGAGTGTGTTCGCACGCTCCGCCATTGCAGGAGTCACAGCTGTGCACGGCCGGCCCGCACGCGGGAGATCGGACAGTCTTGCTTGATCTTGCGGCGATGATGACCCACGCTTTGCCCAACGACTCACCGTGCTTTTGTCCACTGCCAGATCACCGTAGACATTCTGCAAGCGCCTATGAATATCTGAGATGCCCTGGTTTTCCGCCAAAAGAAACTCGATCACTGCCCGTTGTTTGCAACGCACATCCGTTACAGACGCCTTTTTAACCGCTCCGTACAGCGCTGCCACCTGTCGGAAGTCAATGAAACTATACGAGACGAAGCGGGAATGTTTGAAAATATTCCACAAGAAATTTCCGGTTTTTTCAACCAAAATTGGCCGAGAAAAAAATGTGTTGCATTACTTATTGAACTGCCCTCGTACTTCTGTTAATTGGGTTAACAAATTCTGGACCATAACATTTTTGATACACTAAATACTCTATAAACTCATATTGAGCCACTTGAGCATCTCTGGTAAGAGGCACTTCATACATACGGTTTAACATGGTTCAGAATGCTGTGGTTTTATATTTCATAGGTTGACATGACTGCCTGTGTATAATAAGATCTGTCATTGGATTATGGTAAATATCGAGCCTATATTTCAATCTCTTTCAGTCTCTTGGAGGTCCAAAAATGTTATGTTTTAATTCTAAGTGCACTACCCAGTGAACTGTATCTTTTGTTTCAGACTATTTAGATGCCAAGGAAGTTGGTCACTTTCAGTAGTATTACCATCATATAATATGAAAACATTGTAAACATACCTGGTCCATAAAATTAATCTTCTAGCAGTTGAGGGACTTTTGCCATAAATTCTTGCTAAAAGTTGGTCATAAAAATATTTGCTATACAGCAGGCAAGTGGAGAGCCCAAGGTCAATCCCTCTTGTTGTGAATGAAAATCATCCCCAAATTTAAAATAATTAAAAGATAAAACAATTTTTTACAAAGCCAGCATTTCTTTCACCTCCTTAGATTGTCTCTCCGAAAAGGTACCCAGATTCTCCATTTCCCTTCCAACAACTATTAAGGTCGGTGTGGAATGTTAACAACCGTCGAAACTGCTTGCTCGAACTCTTTAACGTTCCATCCAGGAAGAAGGAAAAGCGTGTTTACCAAATTAGAATACTGGTGTTTGCCAGCGAAAAATGATTCGTGTCATTCGGCCCCCTGGTATTATCTGCAAGTAAATATTGCCATTATAATTCCTCAATAAATTATTTTCTAGGAAGAATATTCCTCCGGAATGGGTGGGATCTGGTTACACCTGATTAGGGGAAAATATATGGGAATTTCACGAGTGTTAGTAACATCATTACCATCACAAAGATGTACCAAAGTCGTGGCTTCGGTTCAAGAGCTGCACTACGTCTTCAACGGAAACTTATGAAATTGTAGCATCTGTTTCTTTTGCCTGCTACTTTGCGCTGACAAAATGTTTTCGAACTCCATTTGTTGCTTCATCTGGAATACATATATGGCTACCTTTCCCTAAAACTGTTATTTTTTATGTATAATCTTACGTCGCATTTATTGTTTTTAGAGCTTACACAACGGCAGTAAGTCACTTCTTGTTTGTCTGTGTAGTCAATTATATACAAATGACTGTTGTAAATCAGTAAAGGTTTCCCTTTGGAGGTCTCGGTAAACTCAATTATCTTAGCACTAAAACACGGAACACTATTGCAGCTGACCTCTGACTTATTTCCTGCACAAAGTTCTCTGTCATCCCAGAGTTTCATTACCAATGTGCGGTGTCTTCTCTATCACGCATGTCCAACATAAGATACGCCATACACAGCTGCATATCATCAATCGTTTCCCAGCAAATGGCGAAAGTACCCACCAGGAATTTTGACTTGCTGGTGCACGAGATCGCCCATGTTCTTTCCTTACTCGATTTGTCCTCAAGTATTTTGTCACTCTCTTCTTACGTTTCTCGACGTCGTTCCCCTCTTAGTTCGTCCTCCCGTGTACCGGATACGCAGTTACTATTTTCTTTCACGATTACCGATCTGTGAAACAAGTAGTTCTCCAACATGTGAATTCCATCATAGATAGATAAGAGCTTTTGTTCGATTATTTTCATGGTCAAGAAAGTTTTTCGATTCATTTTCTTAAAATTCACAATATTTCATTGACCTTTTTCGTGAAGGATGTTCTTTTGTTTTAGAGGACTCAAGATAATTCATATTTAAATGGATCTATTGGCAGGAAAAGAATCGTTCGTGAGCTAGTGCTTTGTCCACGTAAGACGGAACTTTCAAGCAAATGATTTTTCCACGAAAGATGGAGTGCAAGTTCGAATCATGGACTCACGTACAGTTTCAATGCGCCAGTTTTATTAACTAAGATGTCGAAACCATCAACAAGAGTTACTGCAAACATTTTCATAGTTATCAGAATTAAATACTGAAAACAGCATTACGTTACTGTGGGAATTTCGGACCTTTTCGGGGGAGTGCAGAAGATAAGAAGGAATTGATTACAGCTTGAGATTAAACCTCAACAATTAGGCCGCCTGATAATTCTAATAGCACTGATTTTATCATGAATTCCTTTAACCTCCACTTGCGTCGCAGAAAAATGATATGAAGGAAGATGATACAGGAACGATTTCTTATCTCGAGCAATTTACGACACTTGAGCTTATCGAATAATGAGTACATCAAGTGTTTCGTGCGAATTAAAACAAATAAAACAAACTCATTGCCGGCTGTGAGATATGAGTTTATCTGGAGGAAAAAGCTATAAAGGGAAGTTGTGTAACGGGCTTCATCACATGATTCAGTTGCGAATATCACTACTAGAAAGAATTTCCTCATAGGAAAGGTAGAAGGCAGCTTCTTATGGAAAAGCCTGGAATGAATGTTTTCTGGTAGTGACTCCTAAAATGAATTAGACCAATATTAAGGAGTAAACACGAGTGCATCGACTGTAATATTCAAACTATAGTCGTAAAAGTAATAATAAACTGCGAATCGAATGTGTCCGGAGTTTCGGAGCCATCTATCCGTTACAAAGTAACTGTTTCTCGTTACTGATCCTCTCTTGTACAGGGTGTCTCAAACCTTGAGGGTCATTATTATATAAACAGTTAACATTCTAAACGGGGTGCTTTAAGATACCAAACTGATGGTAAGAAGTTGGTTTTCAGTTGTTACCTTACATAAATTACAAGCTATACTAATAACTTGAGTTCACAGAAACTGTTCAAACTGAGTAAAGGCAGGCTGAATGCATTCACTAAACTGAGGTTTAAAATTTTATCTCGCTCTCGAAAATACTCCTGTCTTTCTTCAGTAAGACGAGCACCTGTGGTCTAACACACTTCCTCCCCTCCCCCCCCCCCCCCGCAACTGACAACAACAACAACAACAAAATCCCATATATGAAAGATCCATAGGAATGAGATACGCCGATCACACTGCCTGTGGGACACGACTTCCCCCTCCAATCCACGGATCAAAATATCAGCTTTTCAGTTACTCACGGTCATTACTGATTACGTGGTATGGTATTCCAGTGGGTCGGATCATCATCATGTTGCGGACAACATATCCCGAATGAATAACACGTAATATGAACTACTTAAATGGGCTTGGAAGCAAATGACATCCAGTTAGTTGAACCTGTAATTTCCATCCCGCAAGTGACGCACAATCGTTCATGCCTACCTAAGCGGACAGCGGTGTTGTCTATTTTCACCATTCTACTCAAATGCGTTGGTGAGAACATAGTCACAATTGAAAGGGATCTGATACGCAAAAAAAAGTCCGAACTGCTGTTGGTTCAGCACTGCAGTCGCGGCATAGTCCGTTGGTACAAGCGAACACACTATTCATAATCACGTAACTCCACTGCTTGGATACGGTGTAACTGATAGTAGCTTCGCCAGCAGTCTTCACACATTCGGCACTGCGTTCTTCGAAGAGTGATCAGTAAGCACTAGTCAGGTCACCAGTGAAAATCACTCTTCTGTTACAAAGTCCCAGTCCACCTTCTCAGACTCCACTGTGCGAATTGTTCCATACTGAGAACCTCTGCCAGATGTCTCTCTGCGGCATTGACGCCCCTGTTCCTCGTAAGTTTGTGTCTATGTCGTTACACTAACTGGAGACTTTTTCTGTATAGCCGTTCAGTTTCCGGCACACTTTCTGTTGCACCAAACTTTTACTCTTGAATACTATTATTGGGTGCTGTATTGTCCATTGTTTCTCCTTTAGAAAAAATCTAAGAGGTAGTAGGAGTTTGTTATTTGAGATTCGATACCTACACGGATTCTCTGCAAATCACATTTAAGTGCCTGGCAGAGGGTTCAACGAACCACCTTCACAATTCTCTATTATTCCAATCTCGTTTAGCGCGCGGAAAGAATGAACACCTATATCTTTCAGTACGAGCTCTGATTTCCCCTATTTTATCGTGGTGATCGTTCCTCCCTATGTAGGTCGGTGTCAACAAAATATTTTCGCATCCGAAGGAGGAAGGTGGTGATTGGAATTTCAAGAGAAGATTCCGGCGTAACGAAAAACGCCTTTCTTTTAATGATTTCCAGCCCAAATCCTGTATCATTTCTGTGACACTCTCTCCCATATTTCGCGATAATACAAAACGTGCTGACTTTCTTTGAACTTTTTCGATGCACTCCGTCAGTCCTATCTGGTAAGGATCCCACACCGTGCAGCAGTATTCTAAAAAGAGGACGGACAATCGTAATGTCGGCAGTCTCCTTAGTAGGTCTGTTACATTTTCTAAGTGTCCTGCCAATAAAACACAGTCTTTGGTTAGCCTTCCCAACAACATTTTCTGTGTGTTCCTTCCAATTTAAGTTGTTCATAATTGTAATACCTAGGTATTTAGTTCAATTTACGGTTTTTAGATTAGACTCATTGTAAGTAGGCTGTTTATGTTTTCTTTATGTAAGTTTGCTGTTTATGTTTTTTATTGGCAACGTTACATAGCACTCTGTATGAAAATCACTGGCTGTGCTGTGTGCAGTATGTGGCTAGTTTGCATTGTTGTCTGCCATTGTTGTCATGAACTGCTATAGCTGGATGCGAACAGCGCGTAGCGCTGGGCAGTTGGAGGTGAGCCGCCAGCAGTGGTGGATGTGGGGAGAGAGATGGCGGAGTTTTGTAATACTGGATGTGAATTATGAATATTAAGGTAAATACAGTGTTTGTTCTCTATTAAAATCTTTCATTTGCTAACTATCCCTATCAGTAGTTAGTGCCTTCAGTAGTTTGAATCTTTTATTTAGCTGGCAGTAGTGGCACTCGCTGTATTGCAGTAGTTCGAGCAGCGAAGATTTTTGTGAGGTAAGTGATTTGTGAAAGGTATAGTTTAATGTTTGTCAGGGCCATTCTTTTGCAGGGATTTTTGATAGTCAGATTGCGTTGCGCTAAAATTATTGTGTGCCAGGTTAAGCACAGTCTTGTATAAATTCCTCTAAGGGGACGTTTCATCATTTATCATGTAACCGAAGTTTAACGAGTTCCTTTTAGCACTCCTATGGATGACCTCACACTTCGCGTTATTTAGGGTCAACTGTCACTTTTCGCACCATTCAGATATATTTTCTAATCGTTTTGCAGTTTGTTTTGATCTTCAGATGACTTTATTAGTCGATAAACGACAGCGTCATCTGCAAACAACCGAAGACGGCTGCGCAGATTGTCTCCCAAATCGTTTATATAGATAAGGAACGGCAAAGGGCCTATAATACTACCTTGGGGAACGCCAGAAATCACTTCTGTTTCACTCGATGTCTTTCCGTCAATTACTACGAACTGAGACCTCTCTGACAGGAAATCGCAAATCCAGTCACATAACTGAGACGATATTCCATAAACAAGCAATTTCACTACGAGCCGATTATGTGGTACAGCGTCAAAAGCCTTCCGGAAATCCAGAAATACGGAATCGATCTGAAATCCCTTGTCAATAGCACTCAACACTTCACTTCATGAAAATAAAGAACTAGTTGTGTTTCCCATGAACGATGTTTTCTAAATCCATGTTGACTGTTTGTCAATAGACCGTTTTCTTCGAGGTAATTCGTAATGCTAGAACACAATATATGTTCTAAAATCTTGCTGCATATCGACGTTAACGATATGGACCTGTAATTTAGTGGATTACTCCTACTACCTTTCTTGAATACTGGTGTGACCTGTGCAACTTTCCAGTCTTTGGGTACGGATCCTTCGTCGAGCGAACGGTTGTATATGAATGTTAAGTATGGAGCTAATGCATTAGCATACTCTGAAAGGAACCTAACTGGTATACAGTCTGGACCAGAAGACTTGCTTTTATTAAGTGATTTAAGTTCCTTTACTACTCCAAGGATATTTATTTCTACGTTACTCATGTTGGCAGTTGTTCTCGATTCGAATTCTGGAATATTTACTTCGTCTTCTTTTGTGAAGGCATTTCGGAATGCTGTGTTTAGTAACTCTGCTCTGGCAGCACTGTCTCCGATAATATCTCCATTGCTATCGCGCAGGGAAGGCATTGATTGTTTCTTGCCGCTAACATACTTCACATACGACCAGAATCTCTTTGTTTTGAAACCTGGCAGAAAATCCAAAGTTTCGTTGTGGAAACTGTTATAGGCTTCTCGCATTGAAGTCTGGCGATCTTTTACAGAAGCTCGAAATTTAGCGCAATCTTGGGGATTTTATGTCTGTTTAAATTTGGCATGTTTGTTTAGTTTCCTTCTAATATTCGAGCAGGTAAAGACTTATCCAGTAGTTGGTCCAAACTTGTTTGACGTGGTTGTGTTTCTCGCTAGCAGCATTGTTGAGACACCTCGTACCCCTTTTATTGTATTTCTTTAGAAACTGCCATTTCTAAGAAGATCTTTCTTGTGATATAAAACAGTGGAAGTGAAGTAGTAAATATAATAACAGTACTACTACTACTAATATAATAATAATAAAGCAACAACTTGAAGACATCAAAAAAGAACAGAAAAAGGTTATCAGGAAAATTGTAAGAGGAAGACATACCCAAGACGGTTATAGGCTACAATCAATTAAAACATCAGACAAGTTTTCAAACATCAGGATCGATATTAGGAAAAGGCGAATAAAATTCTTTGGCCATCTCAGCCGACTACCAGAAAATCGACGACGAAGAACGTAACAGATTATGTAACCTCACTTAATAATTCCACACCTTGGCTAGATGAAATTCCAAAGGACCTAAATAAGGCAAACATAAGACCAGCCGACATTCTAGAAAGAGACACCTTCAGACACAAAATGGACAAATGGAAAGTTATATCAGAGCAACCAAGAAAAAAAAAACAGCTCAGACCAAAGTGGTCGGAAGAGCGTAAACAAGCCTTTTCGATAAGAGTGAAAGCCTACTGGAAGAACAACAAGAACTCAAAGAGAAATTGTTCGAGTTATTTGCTTAACGTGTTCCATTTCTGGGGAGAATTCGCCAATGATGATGATAATGGTTCAAAGGGCTCTGAGCACTATGGGACTTAACTTCTGAGGTCATTAGTCCCCTAGAACTTAGAACTACTTAAACCTAACTAACCTAAGGACATCACACACATCCATGCCCGAGGCAGGATCGCAGTACCGTAGCGGTCGCGCGGTTCCAGACTGTAGAGCCTAGAACAGCTCGGCCACTCCGGCCGATGATGATGATGATGATGATGACTGTTATTATTATTCCAATAATTGTTATAAATTTTACAGGTCCAACAAGTAATATATTTGTTTTATTTTATCAATCATCGAATAAAAGAAGTAGTTTACTGTTACCAGTCACTGTTCACTGTTCATTGATTTTCACAAAGTGTTTTGAAGGTTTAAACCTCCAGTATCAGGAGGACTTACATATCATAGTAACCCACGTACGTGTTCTTTTGAGTGCCGTTAGGCACTGTCTAATAAACGATTCAACCCAAAAAAACACCCGTTCATCACATGGCTCACAATTTTGTGGCAGTCTTTGACATTTATATTTTAGTTCACTCTTTCAGTCAAAGAGAAAATGAAAATTAATGCTTCTTCAATAGTCATTGCCTCCTTTCCCTGGCGCATTACATCAGCTACCCCATTACACCGTGTAATCACAAACAAATTGTCGCATTTATCAATCATATTTGCTGAAAGGGTCAGGGAAAATATGTAATCAAACAAAGAGATTCTCAGCACATTTTATTGTGAAGATTAAAAGCGTTGCTGAAAGCGGATACAAAGATGCAGGTAATGAAACAGAAGAATATAAGTGCGCTGTTGACAATGGCGTTGAGCAGGGTGTGATAGTCGATGAAGATGATGTAATATTTTGGGAATACAATTTTAAGCTATATCCCTACAAATCATTCAGAAGATAACACTGCTAGAGCAGCACGCTGTTATATTTTTCATACTTAACCATTATCTTTACTTCGTCCTTCCTTGGACAAATACAACAGTTTTACTTGCATCACAAGTAACGTGTCTTTCTGCCCTGACTGTAGATTAATTATCATACAAAAACTGATTTCAGTATTCTATAGCTGTTGTAATAAAAGCAATAAAACATGAATTCCCACCACTCAGTGAAGGCAGCAGAGGATCAAAGAGGTAAAAAGACGAGGGCTAGTAGAAATCCTTGGGTAACAGAAGAAATATTAAATTTAATTGATGAAAGGAGAAAATATAAAAATGCAGTAAATGAAGCAGGCAAAAAGGAATATAAACGTCTCAAAAATGAGATCGGCAGGAAGTGCAAAATGGCTAAGCAGGGATGGATAGAGGAAAATGTAAGGATGTAGAGGCTTATCTCACTAGGGGTAAGAGAGATACTGCCTACAGGAAAATTAAAGAGACCTTGGAGAAAGGAGAATCACTTGCATGTATATCAAGAGCTTTGATGGAAACCGAGTTCTAAGCAAAGAAGGGAAAGTAAAAAGATGGAAGGAGGATATAGAAGGTCTATACAAGGGCGATCTACTTGAGGACAATATTATGGAAATGGAAGAGGATGTAGATGAAGGTGAAATGGGAGATATGATACTGCGTGAAGAGTTTGACAGAGCACTGAAAGACCGTTTGGATTCCGTAGAAATGTTGGGACACGTGAGGCAATACTAACCCTACGACTTATCTTAGAAGAAAGATTAAGGAAAGGCAAACCTACGTTTCTAGCATTTGTAGACTTTGAAAGAGTATTCCAATCAACATTGTCAAAATCTTTCTCTAATTCTGAAGGTGGCAGGGTTCAAATACAGGGAGCGAAAGGCTATTTACTATTTGTACAGAAAGCAGATTGCAGTTATAAGAGTCGAGGGGTATGAAAGCGAAGCAGTGGTTGAGAAGGGAGTGAGACAGGGTTGTAGCCTATCCCCGATGTTATTCAATCTGTATATTGAGCAAGCAGTAAAGGAAACAAAAGAAAAATTCGGAGTAGGTATTAAAATCCATGGAGAAGAAATAAAAATTTTGAGGTTCGCCGATGACATCGTAGTTCTGTCAGAGACAGCAAATGACTCGGTACAGCAGCTGAACGGAATGGACAGTGTCTTGAAAGAATTATATAAGATGAACATCAACAAAAGCAATTCGACTACATACCATTATCCTCGTTTTAAGTCGGGTGATGTTGAGGGAGTTAGATTAGGAAGGGAGACACGAAAATTAGTAAAGGAGTTTTGCTACTTGGGGAGCAAAATAGCTGATGATGACCGAAGTAGGATATAAAATGTAGACCGGCAATGGCAAGGAAAGCGTTTCTGAAGAAGAAAAATTTGTTAACATCGAGTATAGATTTAAATGTCAGGGAGTCGTTTCTGAAAGTAGCCATGTATGCAAGTGAAACGTGGACGAGAAATACATTAGACAATAAGAGAATAGAAGCTTTCGAAATGTGATCTACCCATCTAATCTTCAGCATTCTTCTGTAGCACCAGATAACTAATGAGGAGGTATTGAATAGAATTGGGGAGAAGAGGGGCTTGTGGCACAACTTGACTAGAAGAAGGTATCGGTTGGTAGGACATGTTCTGAGACATCGAAGGATCACCAATTTAGTATTGGAGGACAGCGTGGAGGGTAAAAACCTTAGAGAGAGACCAAGAGATGAATACACTAAGCAGATTCAGAAGGATGTAGGCTGCAGTAGGTACTAGGAGATGAAGCTTGCACAGGATAGAGTAGCACGGAGAGCTGCATCAAACCAGTCTCAGGACTGAAGACCACAACAACAACAGCAACAACAACAACAACCTAGTCAAGTCCAGATGACTCGGGGGCACGCATCTTGCGTGACGTGCGTGGCGAACACGGAGCCTCAAGCTGGGCCTGGCATTGCTTCCACTTACTTGTGCCAGGTCCCTCCTGTTTCCTTTCCCGTCGACCACCCTCTTGCTCACTTCCGATCCCGACGGTTATGGCATCCGAGGCCTAGAGAGTCCTTCATTTCTGCCTTTCATGGCCCTTGCCCTTGTGCTTCCGATAGCTCATTCTTCGACTGTCGGAGCTCTTTCCACTCTCTTGAAGATAATCAACAGCTTCAACGGCGGACGAGGTCTGGGGACCTAACGGCGAAGAAGGTGGAAGAACCAATTTTAGCAGCGTCTGTACTCCATGTTAGGAGCGGCTGCATCAGGCGTCTGTTCTCCATGTCAGGAGAGGCCTTTCCTTCTGCTGGCAGTAGCTCTAAAAATGCTTGGTGACAGAATTTTTACGATCGGCTCGTCACATAGGCTGTCACATGTTTATGGAAATGTTGTCATCCGGATCAAAGGCTAGTGCGTCCGCCGTAGGCGACGCGCGTTGACATGGCCCGGTCAGCGTCAGAAATATGCAAGGGATACAGTCGCACGGGCGGCAACGGCTGAACAAGCTAGCCCTCACATACCATCCTGCAACACTCAGCCTCGGCACCATGACTGGACGGTACAACAAACTATCTACAGTCCTTGAAACCCGATGCATAGACATCTGTGCAGTGCAAGAAATACGGTGGTGTGGAAACAAATTGTACGACGTTGGATGCGGTTACAAGCTGATGTATAAGGGTACACGCGTAACAAATAGTGGCGTTGGCATTATAGTGTCATCCAAGTTTGACAGTAATATCTCTGAAGTGCAACGTTGTGATGATCGCCTGATGAAGATTGTGTACATCACAGATGGCAGAAAAATCCAGTTTTTCAGTGCCTATGCTCCACACTGGCCAAGCAACTTCCATCAAGGAAGCCTTTTGGAGGATGCTTGATGCAAAGACTCGTGAAGTGCCCCCAGAAGATTGTATCACCACTGGTGATCTGAATGGGCACGTAGGGTGCAGAAAGGAAGAACACACTGCTCACGGTGGACATGGATTCGAAGAAAAGAATGACGACGGTCAGCGTTTCCTCGATTTCTCAGAAGCTCATAACCTGGCAGTTGCCAACACATGGTTCAAAAAGCGTGACTCACATTAATTACGTATTCAAGTGGCACAAAGCCACGCAGATCGACTACATCCTCATGAGACGCTGCGATCTCGAAGTAGTTGTTGATGCAACAGTTGCGACGCATCACCGTCCATTGATCTGTAAGCTACGAATCAAGTTGCCAACAAACAAGCACGCAGATCGCACAGGACCTGCGAGAATCAAATGGTGGAAATTCAAGGATAAGGAAGCCGACATCATAGCCCGAATTACTTTGCCACCAATTAACACAGTTGAAGAAAGCTGGGAGACAGTGAAAGAACTACTCACGAAGCTGCACATGCAATTCTTGGGACAACAAAACCAGGACGACAGAGGATCGATAGAGATGCGTGGCTTTGGAATGACACCGTCAAAGACGCGGTACACACGAAGAAACGATTGTATCAGGAGTTTCTTGCCGATAAAACATCGGAGCGATGGAATGCGTACATAACAGCCCGAAGAGAAGCAAAACAGGCTATAGCAGCAACCAAATCCTCACGTTATGCTGATCTATACGCAAAGGTTGAAACACTTGAAGGAAAGCAGGACTTGTATAGACTCACTAAAGCAAGACCACGCAATTCAGAAGATGTTCATCGGTTCTACGGAGTCAATGATGAGACCGGTAATCTGGTAGTTGACTGGAAGGAGGCCAGAGAACGATGGCGCAGCTACTTCAAGCAGATCTCAACAGAAGAGTTCCCCATCCACCAATACCCACCGGCCATGCTGTTGAAGGCTCCGTTAAGAGAAATTGCAGTCGAATAGGTCAAGACTGCTTTGAGGAAAATGAAGCCTGGGAAAGCCACCGGCCCAGATGACCTTCCAACAGAGAGTGTTGGTGTTCCCATCATTGGAAGGCAGCCGAGTGGTTAATTGAACTCTTCAAACCAGATCACTGACAAGGGACAAACACCAACTGAGTGGCAGCAAAGCATCAGAGTGCCTATCTTTAAGAAGAAGGGAAATCCCGCTGAGTGCACCAACTACCGTCCAATTCGACTTCTCTGCCACGCGCTGAAAATCTTTGTGCGTGTTCTGGACCAAACGACTCTGAGATGACACTATTTCCAGAAAACAAACTGGATTTGTGAAGAACTGCGGCACAACTGATGCGATTCATGCTGCAAGAGTTTTAATCGAGAAACATCATGAGAAAGTGAAGCTGCTGCGTGTAGCATTCCTGGATCTCTAAACGGCCTTTAATCGGGTGCCACACAGTCTCATCTGGCTAGCTCTTCGACAGCATGATGTGCCAGGGCAGCTTATTAACTGGGTGCAGTTACTTTATGCACAGCCGAGAAGTTTTGTCCGTACAACCTCAGGACTATCCAAGGACTTCCCCATCACAGTCGGCGTCCATCAAGGTTCTGCATTATCACCACTTCGACAGCTGACCTTCACCGGCCATTACCATGGAACCCACTTTATGCGGACGACGTGATAATGGCGGCAGAAGACAAGCTTGATCTGCAGAGTCTAACTCAAGAATGGAATGACCGGTTGGTGCAACACGGTTTGCGCCCTAATTTGAAGAAAACCGAGTACATGACATCAGAGAGACATGAAATGGGAACTATCACGATTAGTGGTGAAGATCTGACTCTGACTTTGTCCCACAATCACCGTTGACGGCCGACTCTCCGAAGAGGTCAACACCAGAACTCAGGCAGCCTGGATGAAGTGGCGAACTACAACCGGAGTCACTTGCGGCCTCAGGATGAGGCACTATCGCACTATCATCCGACCAGTCGCCTTGTATGGCCGACTACAGTTGAGACAGTGAGGCCCGCTGTCCACCTTAGCATCTTAGGTTCCATTACACTTCAGCGGAGTTCTAAGTTAGATCACGTTTCTATTGACAGCATTAGGAAACAGTTTGGTGTTGCACCGATCCTAGACAAGATGCGTGAGAGTCGTCTTCGATGGTTTGGGCATGTTTTACGGGCCTGTGATGACTGACTGACTCTACTTGCCAAGGCGGATTACACACTTGAAGTCGTCGGCAGTACACCCAAAGGACGACCTAAGCAAAGTTGGGCTGATACAGTTCATAAAGGCCTTAAATGCGTGAACATCCACCCAGATGCAGCTCGTGATAGAGCTAAATGGAGATAACGGACCCATGTAGCGGATCCAGCAGGCACGCGGGACAAACGCTGAAGGAAAAGACGACGACCTACTCTAGTCCAGTATAACCAACCGTAGTTACTCCAAGAACGCTAATGGAGAGACAGCGTCCGAACTACGGTACCGTATGGATGTCAAACGCATCTGACGTATACAACAAATTTTATAACTATGTTTGCTAATTAATCTTTACCTATAATGTTAGAAATTTTGTATCACAACTATATAACATTTACTTACAGATAACCTGACGAAGGCTATTTGCCGAAACAGGCCTGTTGTAACGAATAAAACGATCTGAGTCAGCAGCGTTTTTGGAATCTAAATTACTGTTACGTTTCTCCAAAAGTAAGTGACTGACATGCGTTCCTTGCTAGAGACCTGGTACCGTCTAAAACACTATTTTTCTCATGATGAGCAAGTTAGAATGGTCCATCAGTTGTATACCCTCGACCATCATGGTTTTCGCCACCCGTTATACCGTTTCCTCCGACTGATGCGCTGACAGGTGTTAACTGACGGAGAAGGAGCGCTGTCCTGGAGGAGACTAACGATTTGAACTGCAGTGAAGCCGAAGTTCAATCACACTATGGGAATGTCGGTGTAGATAAAACAGGATTCTAAGTCAAAGCAAGCAATGTATTACATACCAGTAACACCTCTAATATAACTTTAAACACAATCTGCAATCGTGAACAGTGATTCTGAAGGGTATTGTAATAATGGTGTATACAGTACATCCACTTAGAAGAGTTATTTATGTTACCTCCTGCTGCTGCCACAGTTGAATATAATTTAATCGCTATTTCATCCAAGACGTCCACCACTGTATACAGATTATGTGCTCTTCAGTCTGAAGACTGGTTTGATGCAGCTCTCCATGCTACTCTTTCCTGTTCAAGCCTCTTCAGATCCGAATAACTGCTGCAACATATATCCATTTGAAACTGCTTACCGTATTCGTCACTTGGTCACCATCTTCAAGTTTTACTCGCCACACTTCCCTCCTACGCAAAACTGATGAATTCTTGATGCCTCGGGATGGGTCCAATCAACCGATCTCTTCTTTTAGTCGAGTTTCTCCCCAATTCTAATCCTCCTTAGATATGCGACCTGTCCATCTATTCTTCAGCACTGCTCTGAAGAACCAGATTTCAACACCTTCTGTCCTCTTCTTTCTGAACCGCGTATTGCCCACATTTTGGTTCCGTAAAAGGCTACTCTCCAGAGAGATACTTTCATAAAATACTTCCTGATACTTAAATATATTTTCGATGTCAAAAAATATGTCATCTTCAGAAAAACTCTTCTTTGCATTTCCAGATGCATGTTATACGCCCTCCGCTTCAGCCATCATCAGTTTCTTTGCTGTCCAAATAGCAAGACTTATCTTCCACTTTTTGTTTCTCATTTTTTTATTTAATTCCCTTAGCACTGAATGATTTAATTCGACTACATTAAATAATCCTTGTTTAGCTTTTTTTGATGTCTCTATCTTCCTTTCAAGACACCGTGCAGTCCGTTCCACGGCTCTTCGAATTTCTTTGTTGTCTCTGACGGAATTAAATGTCATAGGCCCACCTCAACGTTTTTGCTTATTCCCCCTAAACTCTAATTTCTTCTCCAAATTTTTCTTTGGTTCCCTTTACTGCTTGCTCAGTGTATTGAACTGAACAACGTCGTGGATGGGCTGCAACCCTGTCTCACTCTCTTCTGAGCTAGTGCTTCCTGTTCCATGGTCTTTGACTGTTATAACTATCGTCTGATTTCTGTGCAATTTGTACACGACCTTTCGCTCCCTGTCTTCTGTCCCTGAAGCTTTCATAATTTCGGAAAGTTTATTCCAAGTTAACATAGTCAAATCCTTTCTCTAGTCTACAAATGCTATAAACGTACGTTCCCTTTCTCTAACCTATCTTCTAAGATAACTCGCACAGTCAGTATTTCGACGAGTTCCTATATGTCTCCGGAAACCAAACTCATAGTCCCCAAGTTCATTTAGCATCTACCAGTTTTTTTTTTTCATTTTTCTGTAAATACCTCGTGTCAGTATTTTGGAACCATGACTTATTATAGTTCGGTAATATTCTACTTGTGATCTTTTATTTTTTCTTTGGAAATGGAATTATTACGTTCTTCCTGAAATCTGGGAGTATTTCGACTACCTAATAGATCTTGCACGCCAGGTGGAATACTTGGACTATCGCATTCGGGAGGACGACGGTTCCATCCCGCGTCCGACCATCCTGATTTAGGTTTTATGTGCTTTCCCTCCAGGCAAATTCCGGGATGGTTCCTTTGAAAGGGCACGGCCGACTTCCTTCCCCATCCTTCCCTAATCCGATGAGACCGATGACTTCGCTGTTTGGTCTCTTCCCCCAAACAACCCAACCCTATCGCTGGCTCTACCAAGGATGTCGAGGGATGTCGTCTAGTCAGGAGGACTTTTTTCAACTTAAGTCTTTCTCTTCCCTGCAAAATTCTTCTTGCACGCATGCTCAGTGAAAAATCCTATCAGGCAGCCTTCTCTTTCATTCTTTTCCTCCAGTCTGTATTATCATACTACTTTTCCTTCTGTTTTTCACTACTGTCAATTTTCAGCCCACTATGACAGTTAAATTTTCCTCTCCCTTAACTACGTGAATAACTTCTTTCATCTCATAATAGATTCGTACATTCTCCTCATCTCCTGCAGAGGAAGTTGCCATATAAACCTTTACTACTGTGGTGGGTGATGGTGTCATGTCTCTCGGCTAAAATAAAGAGTTCACCGGGCTGTTCATATAAGCTTACCCGCGTTCCCGTTTTCTTATTCATTGTTAGCTCTAGTCCGGCATTACCCCTAGTCGATGTCGTATTTATAACGGTATGCTCCTCTGGCCAGAAGTCGTGATCATCTTGCCGCCGAACTTCACTAATTCCACTTTATGTGACCCAAACCTATTCATTTTTTCGTTTTTAATTTCCTAACCCTTCTACTAGAATAAATAATCTAACATTCCATATTCCGACACGTCGCCATCGGGAAAAAGGAAAGGAGAGAGGCCATTTTACATCATCCTGAGTAGTCCCAGCCAGGAGATTCGAATGGAGGACTATTTTATCTTCGGAATGTTTTCTCCAAGAGGCTGTCATTATCATTTAACTACACAGTAGAGCTTCATGCTCTCGGAAAACGTAACGGCTGTAGTTACCCCTTTGTGGGGTCCCTGCCCACCCGTCTTTTAGAAGGTGCCTAAAGGATGCTGCGTTCTCGGAATGCTATACAAAAATTCAACCAAATAACAATAAAAGTTTTATTACAATTAAGGAGACTGACGATACTTAACTTTGATTGTTTGATTTACACCGATGTAGCAAGCGATGGGTGAGGGGCAAAGTCCTCTGCTGTATACAAGGTCCATGTAAACAACTGATATGGATCACACGTCACAGCTATCTTAGTGCTCTACTGGTACTGTGCGGAGACTGTCCGGCCGAGGACGACAGGAGCGGCGCTTATATTCTCCTCGGCTTGAGGGCACTCCTGTCGTTGTGCGGTCATTGTCAGCGGGCTATTGGGTGAAGTCGTCTCACAGCCTTCTTTGGTCTTGCGATCTTCGTCTTCGTGCTTGTCGATACGCCGGAACATCCTTGCTTTCAGTCATGCACAGTATTAGCAAGACCATTTTGGCAGATGTTTGTAGGTCCAACAGCCTGGATGAATGCCTTCTGTTACTGAAACGCAGTTACTGAAAAGGCTGCTGCACGTCTTCAGGAATACACATTTGTGTGGTCTCTCCACCGATGCCCTCCGTTGTGGTTGCACCTACGGTAAGGCTATCCGTATCGCTGAGGCACGAAAGGCATCCCACCTCCAGGCAGTTTTTGGTTGATGCGGCCACTCTGTACAGGATGTTACGAAATTATTGTTACAACCTTCTAGGACTTGTGAAGGAGACTGAGAGTACAATATTTTGAATAGAAACTCATGTCCGGAAACGTCGGATCGGCTGATCGGCTGATGTCAGAGGTGTAGGATAGACGTCAAATGACATGATTCGAGACTCTTTCACATGTCTGTGAATGTTAGAGCAACGTGGTTGAGTACACGTTTGCAGAATACACCGACATGATCCTTCTGAATGGCGAAGTTCACAGTAGCGGAAGAGTTGCTCGTCGTCTATATCAAGATCTTTCTCCACAACGTACAACTCCATCGCAGACCCTTTTCGCCACGCCGGCCGAGGTGGCCGAGCGGTTCTAGGCGCTACATTCTGGAACCGCGCGACCGCTACGGTCGCAGGTTCGAATCCTGCCTCTGGCATAGATGTGTGTTATGTCTTTAAGTTAGTAAGGTTTACGTAGTTCTAAGTTCTAGGGGACTGATGACCTCAGAAGTTAAGTCCCATAGTGCTCAGAGCCATTTTAGCCTTTTCGCCACAATTACGCAACGGCTTAGAGAAAGGATAACCTCAGCATGGTTCAGCAGGAGTGACCGTCGTGCTCCAAGGAGGTGCCGCACACCCGAACTGGAAGAGACCGTACTACGTCACGTTCAACAGAACCCGTCAACGAATAGACAAGCAATTTCTTCGGCAATTAATGACTGGAATTGTAAAACAAGTATGTACTGAGTCACGCCTGATCATTTACTTGTAAAAGTGGTCACGTTATCAACATGTATTCAAATGGTTGTAGCACGGAAACTGTACGAACGTGGATTCCAATTCAAAGTATTATATTCTCACTCCCCTCTACAGGTACTACGCGTTTGTAACAAAAATTTCCGAACACTATGTGTAAACCACGTGAACTGTCTGTCAACAGCATTCGCATAAATTAAGACTACAGTAACAAACGTTCATCGTTACCGCCATATCAGTAGTATAAATCCGGAAAGTTTTAATACGACAAATCATATACGTGCTCGATTTAGTTTTATATTGGTAACATATATTAACCTGTCTGTGTTGTATGGCCAGACATTTCCTCAGCGATATTGATTCAGGAATGAAAGTAAGCATATACACTCCTGGAAATTGAAATAAGAACACCGTGAATTCATTGTCCCAGCAAGGGGAAACTTTATTGACACATTCCTGGGGTCAGATACATCACATGATCACACTGACAGAACCACAGGCACATAGACACAGGCAACAGAGCATGCACAATGTCGGCAATAGTACAGTGTATATCCACCTTTCGCAGCAATGCAGGCTGCTATTCTCCCATGGAGACGATCGTAGAGATGCTGGATGTAGTCCTGTGGAACGGCTTGCCTTGCCATTTCCACCTGGCGCCTCAGTTGGACCAGCGTTCGTGCTGGACGTGCAAACCGCGTGAGACGACGCTTCATCCAGTCCCAAACATGCTCAATGGGGGACAGATCCGAAGATCTTGCTGGCCAGGGCAGTTGACTTACACCTTCTAGAGCACGTTGGGTGGCACGGGATACATGCGGACGTGCATTGTCCTGTTGGAACAGCAAGTTCCCTTGCCGGTCTAGGAATGGTAGAACGATGGGTTCGATGACGGTTTGGATGTACCGTGCACTATTCAGTGTCCCCTCGACGATCACCAGTGGTGTACGGCCAGTGTAGGAGATCGCTCCCCACACCATGATGCCGGGTGTTGGCCCTGTGTGCCTCGGTCGTATGCAGTCCTGATTGTGGCGCTCACCTGCACGGCGCCAAACACGCATACGACCATCATTGGCACCAAGGCAGAAGCGACTCTCATCGCTGAAGACGACACGTCTCCATTCGTCCCTCCATTCACGCCTGTCGCGACACCACTGGAAGCGGGCTGCACGATGTTGGGGCGTGAGCGGAAGACGGCCTAACGGTGTGCGGGACCGTAGCCCAGCTTCATGGAGACGGTTGCGAATGGTCCTCGCCGATACCCCAGCATCAACAGTGTCCCTAATTTGCTGGGAAGTTGCGGTGCGGTCCCCTACGGCACTGCGTAGGATCCTACGGTCTTGGCGTGCATCCGTGCGTCGCTGCGGTCCGGTCCCAGGTCGACGGGCACGTGCACCTTCCGCCGACCACTGGCGACAACATCGATGTACTGTGGAGACCTCACGCCCCACGTGTTGAGCAATTCGGCGGTACGTCCACCCGGCCTCCCGCATGCCCACTATACGCCCTCGCTCAAAGTCCGTCAACTGCACATACGGTTCACGTCCACGCTGTCGCGGCATGCTACCAGTGTTAAAGACTGCGATGGAGCTCCGTATGCCACGGCAAACTGGCTGACACTGACGGCGGTGGTGCACAAATGCTGCGCAGCTAGCGCCATTCGACGGCCAACACCGCGGTTCCTGGTGTGTCCGCTGTGCCGTGCGTGTGATCATTGCTTGTACAGCCCTCTCGCAGTGTCCGGAGCAAGTATGGTGGGTCTGACACACCGGTGTCAATGTGTTCTTTTTTCCATTTCCAGGAGTGTATTTTATTCATTCATTTGTTGATTCATAGATTAATCATGTTCCGTAGATCTCATGAAGGTTGAGAATGTTCAGTGGTGTAGTACGACTCAATGTATGTCTTTATTCTTAATACAGGAGACACAAAAAAACACGACCAACTCGTAGAAATTTAAAGTATCACTATTATGGTTAATGCTATTTTTGAGCATGCCATATTACTTTAATCAAACATGTTAGAAAGAATGCTACTATTGACTCCTCAGTTATATTAAATACTGTTACGGAAAAAAATCGCAGCATCAAACAAATAATTAGTGTAGAGTAATGAAATTTCGCCAATACATTCGTCTAGGCTACATATTTAAGTGACTAACATTGCAAGAGGTTAATGTAAGCACGAGATAAGCCACTGCAAACGTGAAATGCTGGTACATTCATAACCGCTGCAACCTTCAGAATGTTGAACGCAAGCATGCAAACGTATATGTATTGTGTTGGACAGATGCGGGATGTCAGTTTGTGTCTGTTGCACATGATCGATCAATGCAGGGACTTTTAATGCTGGTCGTGGATGACACTGGAGTTGTCGTCCGATGATGTCCCACACGTCTACATCTGGAAACAGATCTGGTGACTGGAATGAGATTTTCACCCTGCAGCGGAGTGTGCGCTGATATGAAACTTCCTGGCAGATTAAAACTGTGTGCCGGAGCGAGACTCGAACTCGGGATCTTTGCCTTTCCCGGGCAAGTACTCTACCAACTGAGCTAACCAAGCAGGACTCACGCTCCGTCCTCACAGCTTCTGCCTGTACCTCGTCTCCTACCTTCCAAACTTTACAGAAGCTCTCCTGCGAACCTTGCAGAACTAGCACTCCTAAAAGAAAGGATATTGCAGAGACGTGGCTTAGCCACAGCGTGGCGGATGTTTCCAGAATGAGATTGGAAGGTAGGAGACGAGGTACTGGCAGAAGTAAAGCTGTGAGGACGGAGCGTGAGTAGCTCAGTTAGTAGGGCACCTGCCGGCGAAAGGCAAAGCTCCCGAGTTCGAGTCTCGGTCCGGCACACAGTTTTAATCTGCCAGGATGTTTCAGATCTGGTGACTGGGTTACAACAGCGGTATATGGGACAGCGTTATCCTGCTGGAAAACACCTCCTCGAATGCTGTGCATAAATGGTAGCACAACATGTCGAATCACCAGACAGACGTACAAATTTGCAGTCAGGGTGTGTGGGATACCCACGGGAGTGCTCCTGGTGTCAGTCGCACCCCAGATTAGAACTCAAGGCGAAGGTTCAATACGTCTAGGTCGCAGACAGGTTTGCTGCAGGCCTAACAAATACACCAGCATCAATGGCACCCAGGCAAAACCAGATTCCATCAGGAAACAGGAAAGGCCTCTGTCTGTCCTGCCCTCTGATGAACTGTCACTTGACACCACTGTCGTCGCAAATCGTGGAGGTCTGTAGTCGTGCAGTGCACGCAACAGCGAGTTTAGCTCGGAGCTTCCCTTGCAGTAATCGATGTGTACAGTTCGCTGTGTCGCTGTGGTGCCAACTGCTGCTCTGTCTGCTACTGCAGGTGAAGTACGATGCGCCAGAGTCATACGCCGAACACGACCGTCTCTCCTCGGTAATGTGACGTGGCCGTCCGAGTTCTTTCTTCTTGCGACGATACGTTCCCGTGACCACTGCTGCCACCAATCTTTTACAGAAGCTCGAAATTTAGCGTGGACTTCAATTTGAGATGCTTATAGTTTCTACAACGAAACTTTGTCTCAAAACGTGGCAGAAAATCCAGAGAGATTCTGGTCGTATGTGAAGTATGCTAGCGGCAAAACACAATCAATGCCTACTCTGCGCGATAGCAATGGAGATATTATCGAAGACAGTGCTACCAAAGCAGAGTTACTAAACACAACCTTCAGAAATGCCGTCATAAAAGAAGACGAAGTAAATATTCCAGAATTAGAATCGAGAACAACTGCGAACGTGAGTAAGATAGATGTAAATATCCTAGCAGTAGTGAAGCAACTTAAATCACTTAATAAAAGCAAGTCTACTGGTACAGGCTGTATACCAATTAGGTTCCTTTCAGAGTATGCTGATGCAAGAGCTCCATACTTAACCATCATACATATACAACCGTTCGCGCGAATAAAGATCCATACCCAAAGACTGGAAAGCTGCACAGGTCACACCAATATTCAAGAAAGGTAGTAGGAGTAATCCACCAAATTACAGGTCCATGTCATTAACGTCGATATCCAGCAGGATTTTGGAACATTATGAATTTTCCCGAAGAAAACGGTCACACACAGTCGACATGGATTTAGAAAACATCGTTCCTGTGAAACACAACTAGCTCTTTACTCGCATGAAGTGTACACTGCACCACACAAGCGGCACGTAGTGAAATTTCGTGCTTATGGAATTTCGTCTCGGTTATGCTACTGGATTCGAAATTTCCTGTCAGGGAGTTCAGAGTTCGTAGTAATTGACGGAAACTCCTGGAGTAATACAGAAGTGATTTCTGGCGTTCCCCAAGGTAGTATTACAGGCCCTTTGTCTGGCAAATCGTTTATATACCTAAGGAACAGCAATCTCAAGAGCCGTCTTAGGTTGTTTGCAGACGACGCTGTGGGTTATCTACTAATAAAGTCATCATAAAATCAAAACAAATTGCAAAACGATTTAGAAAAGATGTCTGAATGGTGCGAAAATTGGCAGTTGACCCTAAGTAATGAAAAGTGTGTGGTCACCCACATGAGTGTTAAAAGGAATCCGTTAAACTTCCATTACACGATAAATCAGTCAAATTTAAAGGCCGAAAGTTCTACTAAATACCTAGGAATTACGTTTACGAACAACTTAGATGGGAAGGGACACACAGAAAATCTTGTGGGGAAGGCTAACCAATGACTGCGTTTTATTGGCAGGACACTTAGATGACAGATCTACTAAGGAGACTGCCTACACTACACTTGTTCGCCCTATTCTGGAGTTCGTCCTCTTTTAGAATACTACTGCGCGGTGTGGGATCTCACCAGATCGGATTGACGGAGTACATCGAAAAAGTTCAAAGAAGGGCAGCACGTTTTGTATTATCGAGAAATATGGAAGTTGTGGTGTCACCGCCAGACACCACACTTGCTAGGTGGTAGCCTTCAAATCGGCCGCGGTCCGCTAGTATACGACGGACCCGCGTGTCGCCACAGTCAGTGATTGCAGACCGACCGCCGCCACACGGCAGATCTAGAGACCATTCCTAGCACTCGCCCCAGTTGTACAGCCGACTTTGCTACAGATGGTTCACTGACAAATTACGCTCTCATTTGCCAAGACGATAGTTAGCATAGCCTTCAGCTACGTCATTTGCTACGACCTAGCAAGGCGCCTTTATCATTTGCTATTTATCTTGTGATGCATGTACCGTCAGACCGATGTTCACCAATTATGAATTAAAGTTAAGTATTTCAGCAGCAACGTACATTATTGGCTATATTAATTACATTGTCCTGTTCCAGACCTCACGCCAGCCTGCGTGAGCTTAACGCGTGCCTTTCGGCTACCAATGATAGTGGCTTGGCTGTCTTGCCAAGCCACAACAGAAGTGTGTGTCACTGAGCCGGCCGCTGTGGCCGAGCGGTTCTAGGTGCTTCACTCTGGAACCGCACGACCGCTACGGTCGCAGGTTCGAATCCTACCTCGGGCATGGATGTGTGTGAAGTCTTTAGGTTAGTAGTTCTAAGTTCTAGGGGACTGATGACCTCCCATAGTGCTCAGAGCCATTTGAACCATCTGAAATGTCACAAATGATACAGGATTTGAGGTGGACATCATTAAAACAAAGGCGCTTTTCGTTGCGGCGGAATCTTCTCACGAAATTCCAATCACCAAATTTCTCCTCCGAGTGCGAGAATATTTTGTTGACACCGACCTACATAGGGAGAAACGATCATCATGATAAATAAGGGAAATCAGAGCTAGTACGGAAAGATATAGGTGTTCGTTCTTTGCGCGCGCTATACGAGATTGGAATGATAGAGACTGTGAAGGTGTTTCGATGACCCTCTTCCAGGCACTTAAATATAATTTGCAGAGTATCCGTTTAGTAGCAGCAGCAGCAGCAGCAGCAGCAATCATGTTCTACATTTCTGCCAAGTCTCCTGCAATTTCGCAGTGGGAACATCCAGCTTCTCGTAGCCCTGTTACACGACCCCGTTCAATCTCAGTGAGGTGTTGATAATGGCGTCTGTCTCGCCTTAAAGGTATCCTTGCGTAACAACTACAACGTCCCATCTTAAAGGTAACTAACGCTCACGACCGTTACACCGTGTATTTAAAGCAGACATGGTTTTCGTACTCCTAGTCGCACTACTAGCGACACTTTCGTGCTACTGGCACAAAATTTACATGGATACCATCTTTAAGAAGTAGAAACGTGCCTACTAACTTTCGTGTATGCTGCACAACTCCTTGTTATTGTGATTCTTCTTGTTTCAGTGTTTGTCTCCCATTGGTAGCTTCTCATTTATCTGGTTACGCTGGTATTTTTAAGAGTATTTGTAAAGACGTTGTCCTGAGAACAGTGCATTACTAGTTGCCATTACATGTTTCGAACGGTTGCTGCTGCTTACATTGTTGTTAACAGATGTTTCCGAATTCTTCTCTCCAAATATTCAGCTGAATTGTAGAAACAGGGGCACAAGACTCATAACCGTTGTTTCGGTCGTCAGTTCCAAGGCGGGCCTCCGCCCTCTCCAGTTCAGTGTAACTGCTGCATCCCGCAGCGTCATCATCCTTATACGCTCACATTGATTATTGTTGTGTTGGCAGAAGAGCCAACACCGTGTTAGTAGTGGAGGCCGAAATGCACGCGTTTTAGCTCACGCAGGCTGGCATGAGGAGGGAAGAACTATACCGACGTGAGGTCTGGAACATGACAAGGAATTAGAATTGAGAAAGCGGACATTACTAGTTTGATACTTAACTTTAATCCATTAATGATGAACGTCGCTCTTGACGGTACATGATTCACAATATCAATAGTAACTGAATAGCATAGCCTTCAGCTACGTCATTTGCTACGACCTAGCAAGGCGCCATAAACTGTCGTCTCGGCAAATGAGAGCGTATGTAGACAGTGAACCATCGCTAGCAAAGTCGTCTGTACAACTGGGCGAGTGCTAGGGAGTCTCTCTAGACTAGACCTGCGGTTTGGCGGCGCTCGGTCTGCAATCACTGATAGTGGCGACACGCGGGTCCGACGTATACTAACGGACCGCGGCCGATTTAAAGGCTACCACCTAGCAAGTGTGGTGTCTGGCGGTGACACCACAATTATAATGCCTCCCGCTCGATCCTTCCCTTCCGTTGTCCCTTCAAACACTCTTCAGCGACGTCTCTCGTCGTAACATTTACCCAGCCAGTCAATTTCTTCGGTTTATTAGGTTTCCAGTAGGAATATTTTTTGTTAAATTCAATGAAATAATGAGAGTAATGAGTATTAAAAGTACAACTCGGACCGGGGCATGCGTGAACTGCATGAGGAAAGGGAATATGTTATTTGCCTCATTTATCATGATGAATATGACCATTATCAACTGATACAGCTAATTTCTGGATTTTTACAGCGATTCTCTTAGCAGATTAATCTTAATATTAAACAACGTGATGGTTCCTGTATTGCGACATTACACAGTCAAGGAATCATTACCGTAGCGTAGTATTCTGAAAGGTTTTACATAATGCCATGAACGCACTCCGCCTGACATTATTCTGAGTTGGAATCCCGTGATGTAGCGTAATAATTTTGCAATTTTTACATCACTTTCGCCACATAATCTGATGAAGTCGAATTGCAGGAGTAAGCAAAACGTTGTTACATAATCTTACAGAACTAAATCATTAAACATTGAAGCTGGAGTAATGATTTAAAATTTGTGCCAAGGCCGGGACTCGTAGTCGGGTCTCTTGCTTACTACGCAGATGTGTTACATTTTCTTCTCTTCTGGGTGAAAATCATGGTATCATCATTGAGTTGAAGTTTATCCATAAATTTTCACTCTGCAGCGGAGTGTGCGCTGATATGTAACTTCCTGCCAGAGTGAAAATCTCATTCTCGAAACATGCCCTAGGCTGTGGCTAAGCAATGTCTCCACAATATCCTTTCTTCCAGGAGTGCTAGTTCGGCAAGGTTCATAGGAGAGCTTCCGTGAAGTTTGGAAAGTAGGAGACGCACCGTCCTCACAGCTTTACTTCCGCCAGTACCTCGTGAGTCGTGCTTGGGTAGCTCAGGTGGTAGAGCACTTGCCCGCGAAAGGCAAAGATCCCGAGTTCCAGTATCGGTCCCACACACAGTTTTAATCTGCCAGGAAGTTTCATATCAGCGCACACTCCGCTGCACAGTGAAAATCTATTCTGGTGAGAGGTGGGCTGGAGGGCCCAGTGGAAACTTTGTTGACAGTAAACACCGACTTTATTTATCCCCAATACATGGCCTGTCGTGGCTCAGAGAGGCAAACACGCCTCTCTCTCACATTCTCTTTTATCCCTGGCAGACGCTGACGCATAAGCAGTGGGTTCCTCCCTGGGACCGAGCGAAGTGGCGCAGTGGTTAGCACACCGGACTCGCATTGGAGAGGACGACGGTTCAATCCCGAGTTCGGTCATCCTGATTTAGGTTTCCCGTGATTTCCCTAAATCGCTTCAGGCAAATGCCGGGATGGTTCCTTCGAAATGACACGGCCGACGTCCTTCCCCATCCTTCCCTAATCCGATGAGACCGATGACCTAGCAGTTTGGGCTCCTCCTCCAAATCAACGCCAACTCCCTTCTTCCCTGGACGCCGACTCCCTGGGTGCTGACTGCAGGCCTGCGGTAGGCCGGCTGCCTTTGGAAGCCGTGTCCATTGACGTCAATGGTGAGCTACTTCCGTGATGGCGCGGAGATACGGCTGCCCCTCATTCTGCATGCGTCACCACACCACTGCATTGAGATGGCTGTGTTCGGGGTAGATGGAGGGCAACTGGATCTGAGGCTCCAAATCCCACTAGGAACTCAGTGTTGGTGGCAGCATGTGTAGTGGCGCTGAAAATTCAGACTTAATTTGCTAAAGCGTGCACAAACCTCCTGCACGGTTACCACTGTGCGGAGCAGTTTATTGCTGCGCCGGGCTGTCCCCGTCTTGCAGTCCCCTTGCGTGTCTACTGTCGCGACCCCCATGTCACCAGACTGGCGCCTGTCACCCTGCAGCTGTTTATGATCTGTGGCGGCGCTTTCACTACCCTCTCATTACTTTTGGTACACTCGATACACACCGAGGTGACAAAAGACGTGGGATAGCGATATGCAAATATACAAAAAAAGGTTCAAATGGCTCTGAGCACTATGGGACTCAACATCTTAGGTCGTAAGTCCCCTAGAACTTAGAACTACTTAAACCTAACTAACCTAAGGACATCACACACACCCATGCCCGAGGCAGGATTCGAACCTGCGACCGTAGCAGTCCCACGGTTCCGGACTGCAGCGCCAGAACCGCTAGACCACCGCGGCCGGCTTGCAAATATACAGATGGGGGTAGCATCGTGTACACAAGGTATAAAAGAGCAGTGAGCGGAGCTGTCATTTGTACTCAGGTGATTCGTGCGAAAAGGTTCCCGACGTGATTATGGGCACAAGACGGGAATTAACAGACATTGAACGGGGAATGGTACTTGATGCTAGATGCATGGGACACTACATTTCGGAAATCATTAGGGAATTAAATATTCCGAGATTCACCGTGTCAAGAGTGTGCCGAGAATACAAAATTTCAGGCATTACCTCTCACCACGGACACGGAGTGACCTACAGTTTTCATTTAATGACCGATAACGGCTCTAAGCACTATGGGACTTTAAGTAGTTCTAAGTCCAGGGAACTGGTGACCTCAGATGTTAACCTAACTAACCTAAGGACACCACACACATCCATGCCCGAGGCAGGATTCGAACCTGCGACCGTAGCAGCAGCGCGGTTCCGGTCTGAAGCGCCTACAACGGCCGGCATTTAATGACCGAGAGCAGCGGCTTTTGCGTACAGTTGTCTAACCTAACATAAAACCAACACTGCGTAAAATAACCGCAGAAATCAATGTGGGACGTAGAGGTCCGTTAAGACAGTGCGATGTTAATGGGCTACGGCTGCAGACGACCGACGCGAGTGCCTTTGCTAACAGCACGACATGTCTGCAGCACCTCTGCCGGCCTCGTACCCACATGAATTGCTGTCTGGGAATCCGTCGCCTGGTCAGACGATTACCAACAGCTCTTACCAGCTGAAATCGGGAGAGTTCGAGTGTGGCGCCGATCCCACGAAGCCCTGGACCCACTTTGTTAACAGAACACTGTGCAGATTGGTTGTGGCTCCAGAATGGTGTGGGCTTTGTTTACGTGGAATAGAGTGGGTCCTCTGGTCTCATTGAACCGATTATTGATTCAGCTACTTGGAGACCATCTGGAGCCATACACGAACTTGGTTCCCAAACAATGACGGAATTTTTATGGATGAAAATGTACCATGTCGCCGAGCCACAATTGTTCGCAATTGGTTTAAAGAACATTCTGAACAATTCGAGCAAACAATTTCGCCACATAAATCGCCCGACAGGAGTCCCATCGAACATTTATGGGACTTAATCGAGAAGTCAGCTCACGCAAAAAATCCCAACACCACTTTCGCAATTCTGAATGGCTTTCGAGGGAGCACGGCTCAATATTTCTTCTGACGACTTCCAAAGACTTGTCGAGTTGTTGCACGATGCCAAGAAAAAGTAGGTCCGACACGATATTAGGCGGTGTGCTATCACTTTTTTCACCTCACTGTACGACTGTTGCTTCAAAATTTTCTCTTTTAGGCGATGATAAAAGCCTTATGTAAAGGATATCATACGTAATATAAAGGATATACCTATAGTGTAGACAATAACATCAGCACAGAAAACTCTTGTAAAAACAAAGTTTTATTGCCCTAATGTGGTCAACTAGTCAGTGAAGTGACCATTTTAATTACCAGTACTGAGGACAGATAGAAAGCTTTCTTGGAAGTATGATGTTCAAGACCTTATGCAGAAACCGAATGCTCTTGTTTCCACTGTAACAATAAGTCTTCGCGCTTCGTTGTAACAGACAGTAGATATTGTCTTCTTATTCCAAACGATACAGGAGAGTGAAACTAAGCGAAGCAAATCCAATATTCATTGAGTAAACATTAGACGGCGAAGCGATGTACACTTGGAGAATACTTAAGCACTGTACGGAAAGGTGTACACTTTTCAGCAGTTTCCGTTTTCATTAGACTTCCGGAGTAATCAAATCCAAGTAATCAAGTCCAGGTTGCAAGGTTTCTTTGTGCCACACTCCTACTGTGCACGGAAGTTCGTGGCAGTGGTTGATTTTTCTATAAAGTGTTATTCATTCTTATAACCATAACATGTTTTCCTGTTTTATTAATTTTTTTAATTCTGTCCTTAAAATTTCGCCGGCCGGGGTGACCGAGCGGTTCTAGGCGCTACAGTCTGGAACCGCGCGACTGCTACGGTCGCAGGTTCGAATCCTGCCTCGGGCATGGATGTGTGTGATGTCCTTAGGTTAGTTAGGTTTTAGTAGTTCTAAGTTCTAGGGGACTGATGACCTCAGATCTTAAGTCCCATCGTGCTCAGAGCCATTTGAACCATTTTGAACCTTTATAATTTCTCTGGTCAACAGTCTGTAAACCACATATCGATATGGGCTATGACCGAATCGCTTTGGTTCACATGGTGGACTTGGTTCGTTGCCTTTCACAGCCGGAATCAGTTCGTCTGGATTGTATTATTTATTTATTCTATTTAGTTACGTATTTACCGACACCTGTTCTCTCTTTACGAGGCGTAAAGTTCGACATACGAAAACTTTATTAAAATTATTCAAATATGTTTGGAACTTACGGAATTAAACTTTAACCTGTAACTCTCTGTATTTCTCTAGTAAACCGAAAAGGATTTGAATATGGTGAGAAATTTCTCCAGCACAAGACCCTCGATTGGCTGCGCTGCTTCACTGCCCTTTAACTACCAAGGTCGTACTCAGTACCTGTTTTGTTACGATAAGAACATATTCTGCTATCTGAAAATGATTCTCTCTCCTCGTTATCTGATAATATAAAGCGGAAAGTGTCGTGCCTCTTCATCTCATCACTCGCTCTCAGACGTTTCTGACAGCCATGCCTTCACGAGTAGCTCTAAGGCTTACCATCGCGGTAAGTAATAAATATTTTTTTATATACTACGGAAGTTGCAGCTATCATTCATTTGACACTTGCCTAGAAGAGTGAGGTAGGAATTCGGTCTGTTTCTCGTCCATCATTCCTCGATGTAGCGAAGGAGGCGAGCGACGAAGTGTTAGCCATCACTGACTTACGCTTTGTGTTTTAAGTAAGATGAACAACCGAGGACCACAATGACGTTTTTTGTGTAGTCATATCAGCTTCATTTCACCACCTAGGTGGAAGTACGATGTAGTTGTTAGTTTTAGCCAGAAAAAAAACCTTGTCGAGACAAAGGAAGTAAAAGAAGTATTATTAGCGACAATCTTAATTTCTCAGTGAAATATTCCTACCACGTCATGCACAAGCTCATTAGTGACCCAGCGCAAGATGCGATTGGTGATAGGTAGTTGGCCGAGTTGCTTTGTTAGGAGCAGTCATAGCCTTTGCGTTACAGAATTAAGATAACTACGGAAAATCGTACTCTTTATCGCTGGACGGATATCCGATGTTCCGTTCTCCTAAATGCGAGTCAGGTAGCTTACCACTACCCAGTCGGGCCTGCCCTAACAATCGGATCATAACGAGTCGTCGTGTGCGACACAAAACCGTTGGTAAGTTTCTATTCACAGTCGAAAAATACTTGTGCCAAGGATACTGAATAATCCCCTGGCTAAGAAATTCACTTGTTTCTTGCAAAAAGGTCGATTAACGATTAGCTTTTCTTGACATTTGTAAGAAAACTGAGGTTAGTGAAATTGTTGTTGTTGTGGTCTTCAGTCCAGAGAGTGGTTTGATGCACCTCTCCATGCTACTCTATCCTGTGAAACATTCTTCATCTCGCGGTACCTACTGCAACCTACATCCTTCTAAATCTGCTTAGTGTATTCATTTCTTGACCTCCCTGTATTGATCTTACCCTCCACGTTGCCCTCCAATATTAAACTGCTGATCCCTTGGATGCTTCAGGAGATGTCCTACCAACCGATCCCCTCTTCTAGTCAAGTTATGCCACAAATTCCTCTTCTCCTCAATTCTATTCAGTACCTTCTCCTCTTTAGTTTCGTAATCTACCCATCTAATCTTCAGCATTCTTCTTTAGCACCACATTTCGAAAGCTTCTATTCTCTTCTTGTCTAAACTATTTATCGTTCACGTTTCACTTCCATAGATGGCTACACTTCATACAAATACTTTCAGAAAAGACTTCTTGACTCTCAAACCTATACTCGATGTTAACAAATCTCTCTTCTTCAGAAACGCTTTGCCGGCCGGAGTGGCCGTGCGGTTCTAGGCGCTACAGTCTGGAGCCGAGCGTCCGCTCCGGACGCAGGTTCGAATCCTGCCTCGGGCATGGATGTGTGTGATGTCCTTAGGTTAGTTAGGTTTAATTAGTTCTAAGTTCTAGACGACTGATGACCTCAGAAGTTAAGTCGCATAGTGCTCAGAGCCATTAGAAACGCTTTCCTTGCCATTGCCAGTTCATATTTTATATCCTCTCTACTTTGACCATCACCAGTTATTTTGCTCCCCAAAGAGAAAAACTTATCTACTACTAGAAGTGCCTCATTTCCTAATCTAATTCCCTCAGCATTACCTGATTTAATTCGACTGCATTATTATCCTCGTTTTGCTTTTGTTGACGTCCTTTCAAGACACTGTCCATTCCGTTAAACTTCTCTTCCAGGTCCTTTGCTGTTTCTGACAGAATTACAATGTAATACGTAAACCTCAAAGTTTTTATTTCTTCTCCATGGATTTTAATACCTACTCCGAACTTTTGTTTCCTTTACTGTTTGCTCAATATACAGATTGAATAGCATCGGGGAGAGGCTACAACCCTGTCTCACTCCCTTCGCAACCACTGCTTCCCTTTCACGTCCCTCGACTCTTGTAACTGCCATCTGGTTTCTGTACAAATCGTAAATAGCCTTTCAAAATGTTGAAAATGTGTGTGAAATCCTATGGGTCTTAACTACTAAGGTCATCAGTCCCTAAGCTTAAACACTACTTAACCCAAATTATACTAAGGGCAAAGACACCCACCCACGCCCGAGGGAGGACTCTAATCTCCGCCGGGACCAGCCGCACAGCCCATGACTGCAGCGCCCAAGACCGCTCGGCTAATCCCGCGCGGCAAATAGCCTTTCGCTCCGTGTATTTGAGCCCTGCCACCTTCAGAATTTGAAAGAGAGTATTCCAGTCAACACTGTCCAAAGCTTTGTCTATACAAATGCTAGAAAAGTAGGTTTGCCTTCCATTAATCTATCTTCTAAAATAAGTCGTAGGGTCAGTATTGCCTCATGTGTTTCAACATTACTAGGAATCCAAACTGATCATCCCTAAGGTTGTCTTCTACCAGTTATTCCATTCGTCTGTAAATAATAAGTCACCAATGCAAAATACTAACACGAATTCAACTGATAGTTCGGTAATTTTCACATCTGTCAACATCTGCTTTCTTAGGGACTGAAATTATTATATTCTTCTTTAAGTCCTAGAGTATTTCGCCTGTCTCATACATCTTGCTCACTAGATGGTAGAGTTTTGTCAGGGCTGGGTCTCCCAAGGCTATCAGTAGCTCTAATGGAAAGCTGTCTACTCCCGGGGTCTTGTTTCGGCTTATGTCTTTCAGTTTTCTGTGTGCAGAAACGAGTGCAGTATACTGCTGCATCCATTTTCAATAAGCTACCACAAGAATTCAAAAATCTTAGCAGTAACCACGCGCTTTCAAATTGAAACTGAAGAGTTTCCTCATGGGTCACTCTTATTCTGTTGAGGAGTTCCTTGAAAAATCAAACTGATTCTTATGTTATATTGTTGACTGCGTTTTCTTAAGGTTATGGCTAATTTTTTTTTTTGGTTCATAAATATTTTGTTTTTCATCGGTTATTACTTTTACGTTGTAATTTCATGTATTGACACTTTCCATGATCTTGGAGATTTGCTCCTATGTTTGCTCCTACGGAACTAGACTCGTAAATAAATAAATTACTTTGACAGAGTCTGTGGCAGCTTTGGGGGCTCGACTCTTACAGGTTTAGCGCCGTAGAGGTATTGCACACTGGCTAGTAACAGGTCTATCACGAACCATGCTGAAAGTAGCAAGTGTCAATCTGGGATAATGCCCAACTAGATTTCTTATGTCAGCGCGTTTAGTGTAGCACTATAGGCTGTCCATTTCATGTTGATGAATGTTCTGTTAATGCTGAACGTATTTCGATAGTTACAAGGCATGGTGTTGCGCACATTTGTATCAACGACCACTGCACACGTTTTATGTTTTGCTTAGCGCAGTTTTATCCATACAGAAGATATTACAGAACAATGTCGCTGCTTCACATGTACTGTTGGGGAGAGGAGATGACCCCAATAGTGGCGCATGATGCAGCTGTTCATGTGAGAGGAAGAGAGGAAGACGTGCCTGTTTCTCGCCTACATTTGTGACGTAGGGTTCGCGATGACTGAAAACGCCCGCTGGGCCATTAATAATAAATCCCTTTTTACAATAGTCCATTATCAATTTCGGTACAGAGACGGGATAACAGCAGGAGGGAGGCTATTAACTATTCTCCCTCCTTTGGCTTTAACCATTTAGTCGGAAAAGTGAGTCACCGCAGGTTTGGTATACAATATGATATATACAGGCGCAGACATTCGAATTACATTAATTCCAAGTAAACGTCATGGTACACTTTGTATACTCACACACTTAACACAGTCCACATATCACATCTTCACATGCTGGATCCTTTGTGTCTGACTTAAAACTGGTTATCTGCTCCTTGCAGAAAGTGCGCATACTGACGTAGCACGTCACCAACGTAGGCTGGAAAATCCCTTCTCTTATCAAGACCCCGAGAAACTTGCGGTGTTGTCTATCATATTGTGAAGACCCTAGTATCATATGGTTGAGGTCTGCAATCTCAGTGGTCCCCGGCGGACGTTCGAGACCTCCCTCGGGCATGGGTGTGTGTGTTTGTCCTTAGGATAAGCTAGGCCTATTGTTTTTATTTAAGTAAGGCATTTGATTGTATTGATCACAAAATATTGCTCCAGGAGTTGGGCCATTATGGAATATGGGGAGAAGCTCACAATTGGTTCACCTCTTACTTTAGCAACAGACAGCAAAAGGTCATTATTCACAATGTTGATAATGGCTGTGACGTGGGGTCTCAGTGAGGTACGGTCAAGTGGGGGGTACCCCAGGGGTCAGTGTTGGGGCCACTCTTGTTCCTTATTTATATAAATGATATTCCCTCTATTATTACTGGCAACTCTAAAATATTTCTGTTTGCTGATCACACTAGCTTGTTAGCAAAGGACATTGTGTGCAACATTGCACTATTTAAAACTGAGGCAGTTTATGACCTAAGTTCATGGCTTGTAGAAAATAAACTAACGCTAAATCACAGTAAGGTTTAGTTTTTACAGTTTCTAACAAGCAATTCAACAAAACCTGACGTTTTAATTTCACAGAATGGGCATATGATTAGTGAAACTGGAGGCGTTCAAATTTCTAGGTGTTCAGATAGATAGTAAACTGTTGTGGAAAGCCCACGTTCAGGAACTTGTTCGAAGACTTAATGCTGCCATTTTTCCTATTCGAACGGTATCTGAAGTGAGTGATCGTTCGACACGAAAATTAGTCTACTTTGCTTATTTTCATTCACTTATGTCGTATGGTATTATATTTTTGGGTAACTCGTCCCACTCTAAAAGGATATATTTGGCTCAGAAACGCGCGGTTCGGGCAATAAGTGGTGTAGGTTCACAAGCCCCTTGTCGAACCCTGTTCACGAGTCCGGGTATTTTGACATTGGCCTCTCAATATGTATATTCCTTACTGTCATTTCTTGTTAACAATACTAGTTTATTCAGAAGAATAAGCAGTTTTCACTCGGTTAATATTCGGCAGAAATCAAACCGGCACTTGGATCGGACTTCCTTAACTCTTGTGCAGAAAGGTGTGAAGTATACTGCTGCATCCATTTTCGGTAAGCTACCACTCGAATTCAAACATTTTAGTAGTAATCCACGCACTTTCAGATCGAAACTGAAGAGTTTCCTCATGGCTCACTCCTCCTATTCTGTCGATGAGTTCTTTGAAAAAATTAAGCTGATTCTTGTTGTATTGTTGATTGCGTAAAGACTTTTTCGGGTTCTTAAGGATTTTATTTTTATCTATTATTACTTTTATGTTGTAATGTCATGTACTGACACGTTCCATGACCTTAGGGATTTGCTCCTCAATTTGTCCTACGGAACTTGACGTGTAAATAAATAAATAAATAAATAAATGTCGTTGGGGCAACACAGGAACACGTAGGGGTCGTGTGATGTGGACCTGCATGTTCAACATCGGCTTTTGGAACGGTGTGCCCCGAAACACATGTGCCTGCACCAGCCTCGTACCCTGTCGTCAGATCTGCCACAGACAGCCACCAATCGTGGATTACAAGAAGGGGGATCCTCTGACGTGAACGATCTGTGATAAGACCTGGCCGTCCAGTACTACACGGCCTACTCCTTATTTCACAATCCTTCGCCGGCCAGTGTGGCCGTGCGGTTCTAGACGCTTCAATCTGGAACCGCGCGACCGCTACGGTCGCGGGTTCGAATCCTGCCTCGGGCATGGATGTGTGTGATGACCTTAGAACTACTGAAACCTAACTAACCTACGTTCTAGGGGACTGATGACCTCCGATGTTAAGTCCCATAGTGCTCAGAGCCATTTGAACCATTTTGAACAATCCTTCAACCACTTTCCAGTAGTACGCCAACAGGCGACCAGCTTTCAGAGATTCTTGTTCGCACTCGCAGCGCCACAACAATGTGCTCTTTGTCACAACCGCTCACATCAGTGGATTTCCGCATTTGCAGCCTATATCTTCGCTATAATGGCTACCCATTCGTCTCTCTTCCGCTTACGTTCTTTCCTTATTGCGTCACATTCCCGCAACACAACCCGGAAGCATTCAGTGTCGTCGTGAGCACGGTCATAATGATCTGGCTCATCAGTATATTCTCTAATGCAGTCACTCAAAAAAGAACAGATTTCATCAGGACCTTTGTGACCTTCCCCTTCTATATATGAATAAAAAGTTCCGTTGCCAGTTTTGAACTGTGAATGCAAAATACATTTAGCCATAGCTAGCGGTAATAAAGGACCTTTTGCACAGGTAAAGAACGTAGGTAAAGATTTTGCATGTAATCAAAGCACAATCAGCTACGTTTTCACTTTCTTTACATGTCAGTCGAAGTATATTCAGTTTTTAAAAAAAAATTTTTGAGGCTCTGCTCTTGCGAAGGGTGAGATTAGCAGTTGCAGCACATTTGGCATTGTCATTTAAGTGAGGGTCTCTTATTTTGTTACCTAGCTTTTCATACTTCGAGCACACGTCGATTTGAAGGCGATCCAAAAATAAATTGAAATTTTCTCGAAAATACTTCAGAAAAAAATTGTATTTTGCTTTTATTTGGCACTCTGGATGTTTTGTGGTTAAAATTTGCTATAAACATTTTAATTTTAGCTCTGCGGAAAGATAATACACTTTTGTGACATAATGATGCGTTTGCTTGGCAGGTGTATCATTTATAAATTCATGAATCTTCTGGCGACGTTCACCACGAATCACCGTGTTTGAACGAGAGCCAACCTACTTGCTTCTATTATCACGAGGACTTTGGTTACGGATTTTCAAATAGCACAATCGATCAACGCGTTTCCTAGTTATCAAAAACAACGTGTGGGAAGTGTTACGACGTATAGTTAGCCGATAATTACTGAACAATACGACAATGTACTTCAAGGTGTCTGCTTTGATTTTGAGAGTCTTTGACTTACGTTTTGTTTGAATATCTTCATCAACAAGCTTTTTTTAAAGTTCTTTGTTAGTTGAACACCGATTAGTCCTTGGAGAAAAATATCTTTGAGACAGTAAATAACTTTGCTCGTCTTTGGTATTAATCAGTCCCATACATTTTTCAAGCGAGGAGAATCAAAATAATAGTACTACGTAGCAATAAAAGCTTATTACAATCGAAAATTTGAGTATGTAGTCTATCTGCTTCACAATAAAATATAATAATGATGATGAATTTTTGGAGTTTGTTCAAAGCGCAAACGTTAAGAACACACCAGTACGCGTAAGTGCGGACAATTCAAGTGTTTCATTAATAGTCTAGTAACTTACTTGCAGGTGTTTCGAGTGTGTCAAGCTTGAACAAATTTCCCAAAGTGATTAATATGCTCTTTTCCCGTCACTTTTGAGTTCCTAATCGCTATCTGTTCATATTTATCAGGATTTGAAACACCTTTGTTTCGTACTTAACACAGTGAACAAGCATCAAGTTGTAGTAATGCCACTAGACTACAAACAACACGCTGGCAGGGATTGTTGCGTCAGCCCAACATCAGTGTAGGATTCATTTTGAAAACGGGACATCTCCGACAGCTGACCCCTTTTCAAAATGAATACTATGCTTCTTTTCGACTACAACGCTCTGCGACGACGAGATCTGTCTATCTGTCTCGTTTTTGTGAGGAGTCGCCGACCCGACGCTCAGAGAACCCGAATCCATTCAAAATGCATTTTGTCAAAGAACTGGAGATGACCCCTTTTCAGAATGATGATTCCTTAAAAATGTTAGAAACATCTAGTAACAGATATTGAGATATATTGAAATGTTAACTGTATGTTCATTTTGCGAAAACTGTGCTAATGCAGTGATAGTGACATAGGAAACGATTATCTTTTCCAGTTCCTGGCCATTGCCGCCGGCGCTGCCAATGAGGAATATCTGGAGGGTGAGGAATATATGGAATACGAACCAAGAGCGACTTGTTCGTATCCCAGTCAAGTTGTCTGCAGTAATGACTGTTCACAGGTAAGTCATTCTTTTTTAGTTACAATACAATCAGTATTTTTATTTAACAACGATTATGAATACTTCTCAATGCGAATAACCTTTTCATAAACTGAGATTGTCCCGTTACCAAACTTTAATTCTTTAACTATTGATAAGCGTATGATCGGATTTAAGTGGAGCGCGATTTATATCTGGTAAATGACCGTATCTTCCCAGAGAGAATGTTTTCTTTCCGACTAACTAATGGTTATTATCTGGCGTTAAATGAAAACATATAACCTAGGGGGAAGACATTTCGGTAGTCATCTCATATAACAGACATTATTTGAGGTTACTAGTTTGCAAACTGACAGTGTGAAAGTCTAGCGATCTTGCATGTTGCTGTGTTGTACTGATTTTCCATTTTGTCGCATTTGAAATGATGGTTCTAGTCTGTCGAGTTACTCTGTCAGCACTTCACAGTTAATACAGTACACTGGAGAGGCGCCCAGCTTCCGGTTTTTTTTTTTTTTTTTGTGGTTTTAGGGCGCACAACTTCAATGGTCATTAGCGCCCTGACTACTCTAAGAATGCACCGCGAGGCACAAGTGGACAACAACAACTAAAAGGGAAAACACGATAAAAGACAGACTGACAGGCATAGGATTAAAAAACAGCATCATCAAATGTTCTGAGAGAGGTTTGTCAAATTGATAAAACGAAGAACACGAGCAACTGCTCGTGGGTCATCCGCTAAAATGGCATCGAAAGTACTTGGCAGGTTAAGATCTAGACGCAGTGTGTTAAAATATGGACAAGACATTAAAATGTGTCGATCCGTCAGCAAGTGCCCACATGGGCAGAACGGCGCTGGCGCTGGCGCAGCCGTCAGCAGATGGCGATGGCTGAACCGGCAGTGTCCAATTCTTAGCCGGGCCAAAACTACCTCCTCCCGCCGAGAAGGGCGTGAGGAGGACGGCCAAGCCACGGGAAGAGGTTTTAAGGCCCGAAGCTTGTTGTCGGGAAGTGCAGCCCAATCGGCATGCCACAGCGACACAATGCGCCGACAAATGACCCTGCTAAAATCGGACGAAGGGACACAACAAGAAGCTGTCCGAGGCTGGAGGACCGCAGCCTTGGCCGCGGCATCTGCAGCTTCGCTCCCAGGGATACCGACATGGCCAGGAACCCACATAAAGCTAACCGGAGAACCGACGTCCACCAGCTGCTGAAGAGAGCGTTGGATCCGGTGCACGAAAGGGTGAACCGGGTACGGATCACTGAGGCTCTGGATGGCGCTCAGGGAGTCGGAGCAGATGACATAAGCAGAATGTCGGTGGCGGCAGATGTAAAGAACAGCCTGGTAGAGGGCAAAGAGCTCAGCTGTGAAGACCGAACAATGGCCATGGAGCCGGTATTTGAAACTTTGTGCCCCGACAATAAAGGAACACCCGACCCCGTCATTGGTCTTAGAGCCATCTGTATAAATGAAAGTCATGTTGATGAACTTCGAACGAAGTTCCAAAAAACGGGAGTGGTAGACCGAACCGGGGGTAACCTCTTTTGGGAGCGAGCTGAGGTCAAGGTGAACGCGGACCTGAGCCTGGAGCCAAGGTGGCGTGTGGCTCTCACCCACTCGAAAGGTTGCAGGGAGTGAAAAATTAAGGTGTTGAAGGAGGCGACGAAAGCGAACTCCAGGGGGTAGCAGGGCAGAGACATACAACCCGTATTGACGGTCGAGAGAGTCGTCAAAAAAGGAACGATAATACGGATGGTCGGGCATTGACAGTAGCCGACAGGCATACCGACAAAGCAGTATATCGCGCCGGTAGGTGAGTGGCAATTCGCCAGCGTCAGCATGAAGACTCTCTACGGGACTAGTATAAAATGCTCCGATCGCAAGTCATAAACCCCGATGTTGTATGGAGTTGAGGCGGCGTAAGATGGATGGCCGTGCAGAGGAGTATACGAAGCTCCCATAATCCAGCTTGGAGCGGACGATCGACCGATATAGACGAAGTAGGACAGTTCGATCCGCTCCCCACGACATACCACTGAGAACACGGAGGACATTTAAAGAACGGGTACAACGGGCGGTCAAATATGACACATGTGGAGACCAGCTAAGTTTCCTGTCAAATGTAAGGCCTAAAAATTTTGTTGTCTCCACGATTGGGAGAGCAACGGGACCGAGTCGTAAGGACGGTGGGAGAAACTCTTTGTAGCGCCAGAAGTTAATACAGACCGTCTCCAGCTTCCGTTGACATGAGCTCACACCTTCTTGACTACAATCAGAATGAGGTAACAGCTACGAATCCTCACCTCCGTATCGAGTTGGTTATTAGAGGAAGGAGAAAACTTGTTGGTGTTGAAAACTACTTACGTTAGCATGGGCTGCACAATAACATCAATCAGGTTTGTAATGGTCGGTCCTCGCTGCTCTTTCCCTAATGGATGCACTTCAAATGGGATTAATTTCGGTGTTATTCAGTCATTCTTTCCACTTACACGTCCTATATAATTATAACCTGTGTGGAGATATAAATGGGTATGGAGACATAAATTGCAAAAGGTATGGACAGTAACAATTCTGTAATCGATTTGGGTTCAAACGTTTATTGAAACTAGCGTTTCTACACTGATGAGCCAAAGAAACTGATACACCTGCCTAATATCGTGTAGGAGCCCCGCGAGCACGCAGAAGTGCAGGAACACGACTTGGCATGGACTCGACTAATGTCTGAAGTAGTGTTGGAGGGAACTGACACCGTAAATCCTGCAGGGCTGTCCGTAAATCCGTAAGAGTGCCATGGAGTGGAGATCTGTTCTGAACAGCACGCTGCAAGGCATCCCAGTTATGCTCAACAATGTCGGTGTTGGGGAGTTTGGCTCCAGGAACATTCTTGTGAGTTTAAACACTTTCGCTGGCCACCAGTCTACGATACCCCGCAAGTCCAGAATTGCTACAATGTCCTGCTGGAATTGCCCAAGTCCGTCGGAATGCGCAATAGACATGAATGGATGCAGGTGATCAGACAGGACGCTTACCTACGTGTCACCTGTCAGAGTCGGTATGTAGAAGTATCAGGAGACCATACACTCCCAACTTGTCATGCTCCATACCACTACACAGCCTCCACCAGCTCGAACAATCCCCTGCTGACATGCGGAGTCCATGTATTCATGGGTTTGTCGCCATACACGTACACGTCCATCCCCTCGATACAATCTGAAACGAGACTCGTCTAACCAAGCAGTATGTTTCGAGTCATCGACAGTCCAATGTCGGTGATGATGGGACCAGGCGAGGCGTATAGCTTTGCGTCGGGGATCCTACGGCTCCGAAAGTCCATATCGATGACGTTTCGTTGAATGGTTCGCAGATTGACACTTACTGATGGTCCAGCATTGAAATGTGCAGCAAATTGCGGAGGGGTTGCACTTTGTCACGTTGAACGATTCTCTTCAGCCGTCATTGGTCCCATTCTTGCAGGATCTATTTGCGGCCTCAGCGATGTCGGAGATTTCATGTTTTACCGGATTCCTGATGTTCACGGTACACTCGTGAAATGGTCGTACGGGAAAATCCCCATTTCATCGCTACGTCAGAAATGCTGTGTCCTATCGTTCAGGCACCGGTTACAACAGCAAGCTAAAGCTCAATAAATCTTAAAAATCTGCCATTGTAGCAACAGTAATCGATCTAACAACTGCGTCATACACTTGTTGTCTTATATAGGCGTTCCCGACCGCAGCGCCGTATACTGCCTGTTTCAATATCACCGTATTTGAGTAAACGTGCCTATACCAGTTTCTTTGGCGCTTCAGAGTATATGACTTTTGGCCGCCAATGTTTGGCTGTCAGGGACAAACAGCCATCGTAAAGAGCTGGACGCAGTTCCGGCGGTCCGGGAACGAGCAGACATTTTTATAAGCCCCTCTATGGTCCCACAGCAGACGACGTCAATATCAGAAAATACAAAAAGAAAAACGCTGTGTTCCTGTATAAGCGCAAACCCGTACGCATTGACAGCATGCAGTATAACTGCCTAGTTACGAAAACCAATTATCGATCATAATTCTTTGGAATACTAATGGCATCGTGTGCTCCAAACCGCTATAATTCCTTTGATAAGCAGCAACGCCGACAGTAACACCGCCGAGATGTAATCCCCAGACCTGAAAATGTCCGAAACTACGTCCATGCATTCAAATGGGTAATAATCTAGCTTGTGCATTAAAAATGTACAAATATCCAAGTGGTACGGTTGTTAAAATACTAGCACTTAAAGCACTTCTTTTAACTATATAGGCTTTTAATGCAATTTTATTCAGATGGACGGAGAGAGAGGGAGGAGGCGATGGACAAAGAAAGAAAAGAGAAGGAGGTGGATAGAGACAGGGACAGAAAGAGTTGAGACAGAGATATGAGCGAACAGGAGATGAACAGAGGAGGAAACTACAGAGAAAGGGAAGAGGAGATAGAGATAAAGGGGCGGGGATGCAGTAAGTTTGGAATTTCTGGGCACTAGTCCGCTCCTTCCCCATCCGATAGACGTAACTCACTGCTGAGCTGTCTCGACGCCACAGCACCAGCGATTGCTGCGTGCTATGTCCCCAAGAAATCCTCGGCTTTCGACGTCCATGTGGTTTCCATACTCAAAAGGCGCATTAAGATGAGCTTGGAGGTGGAAAGCTAAGTGGGATAGTCGCGAGTGTATCAGTAGTTCTGTTGGTAATCAATAGAAAAATGCAGTCGAGACTGCTTTAACTGACCAGCTGAGTACCTGGAGTTGCCCGAGTATGTATATTCCTGTCTTCTATTAGTCCCGTCCCCTTCTCTTTGTCGACTTCCTCCTTTACCCTTCTGTACATATCCTCCACACACCTTTCTCTGTGCACTTCCTCCACCAACACTCCGTCCAACTCCTCCTCCCCCTCTAATTCAATCTCATCTTCCCCCCTCCTTTGTCAATCTCTTCCTTCACACCATTTTGTCTATATTCTCCACCCCCCCCCCCTCTCTCTCTCTCTCTCTCTCTCTCTCTCTCTCTCTCTCTCTCATATATCCTCCCCTTTCCTTCCTCTGCCATTTCCTCCTCCCCCTGTGTCTCTCCATCACTGTCTCTTACTCTCCTTGCCTCTGTCCACCTCCTCTTTCCTCTCTCTGTTCATTTCTTACCCTCCCTCTCTCCATCTCTTACTCCCCCATCTCTGTTTATCTTCTTCTCCACCTGTCTCTGTGACCATCTGCTACTTCTTCCTTTTTCTAACATGTAACAGGACGTCTCGGAGTTTGTAGCAATGTTCTTTTGGCAGCCTACTTCTTCGTTAGTTGAAAGCAGCGAACCTATAGCGTACATTTGTACAGATAACACCACATGTTATCAAAAGCATCCTGGCACCTGGCTGAAAATGATTTAAAAGTTCGTGGCGCCCTCCAACGGAAATGTTGGAATTCAATATGGTATTGGCCCACCCTTAACCTCGATAACATCGTCCACATTCGCAGGCATACGTTCAATCAGGTGCTGGAAGGTATCTTGGGGAATGGCAGCTCATTCTTCACAGAGTGCTGCACTGAGGAGAGGTATCGATGTCGGTCGGCGAGGCCTGGCACGAAATCGGCGTTCCAAAACATCCCAAAGGTGTTCTATAGGATTCAGGTCAAGACTCTGTGCGGGCCAGTCCGTTACAGGAATGTTATTGTCGTGTATCCACTTCGCCACAGGACGTACAGTATGAACACGTGCTCGATCGTGTTGAAAGATGCAATTGCCATCCCCGACTTGCTGCTCAACAGCGGGAAGCAAGAATGTGCTTAAAACATCAATGTAGGCCTTTGCTATGGTAGTGCCACGCAAGACAACAAAGGGTGCAAGCCCCCTCAATGAAATACACGACCTCACTATAACACCACCGCCTCCGATTTTTACTGTTGGCACTACACATGCTGACAGATGACGTTCACCGGGCATTCGCGATACCCACACCCTGCCATCGGATCGCCAAATCGTTTACCGTGATTAGTCACTTCATACAACGTTTTTCCACTGTTCAGTCGTCCAATGCTTACGCTCCTCACACCAAGCGAGGCATCGTTTGGCACTTACCGACGTGATGTGTGGCTTATGAGCAGCCGCTCGACCATGAAATTCAGGTTTTCTCACCTCTCGCCTAACTGTCATAGTACTTGCAGTGGATCCTGATGCAGTTTGGAATTCCTGTATAATGGTCTGGATAGATGTCTGTCTATTACACATTATGACCCCCTTCAGCTATCGGCGGTCTCTGTCAATCAACAGACGAGGATAGCCTGTGCCCTTTTGTGCTGTTAGTGAAATGGAAACGTCAAGACACGATCACATTGGAAACAGTGGACCTAGATATGTTTGGGTGTCACTAGTATCATACGTCTGTACGCGATATTTCCACGCTTCTAATCACCTGACCACGTTCGAAGTCCGTGAGTTCCGCGGAGCGCCCCTTCTGCTCTCTCACGACGTCTAGTGACTACTGAGGTCGCTGCTATGAAGTACCTGGCAGTAGGTGACAGCACAATGCACCTAATATGAAAAACTTATGTCTTTGGGGGTGTCCGGATACTTTATATCACATCGTATATCTATACAAATGTACTCTATAGGTTCGTCACTTTCAACTAACGAAGCGAACGCAGATTCCCAAAAGAACACTGTTATATGGGAGAACATTTTTCTGAGTTTTTAGCAATTTCACGTGTAATATGTTACAAAACACGCCAAGAGCTGGTTTCGAACCTTTTTCCTATTTAAAAAAAAATCTGTTTTTGTGCTTGGGGGGGAGGGGACGTCCCATAACGCTGATCTATTCACCCAGTGTTTGTATTGCAGAGGGCAGGTAACGCTCTCACCAAACACGCTGAGCAACCGCGCCGGCTATACTAGACACCTTCAGTACGTCGATCTGACGCTCTACCACAGTGGTCGTGTGTTTTCAGGATGTATTCCCGTCGTTTTTCCATTAACTGGCGTGAAATAGTAACACTTATTTACGCCATATTTAAAAGAGAGTGTTTTCTCTGCCATCTACATCTACGTTATTACTCTCCTATTCAAAATGAAGCGCCTGGCAGAAAGTTCAATAAACCACCTTCAAGCTGCCTCTCTACCGTTCTGCTCCCGAACGGCGGGCGGGAAAAACGAGCTCTTGATTTTTCAGTGCGAGCCCTGATTTCTTTTATTTTATCGTGATGTTCATTTCTCCCTATGCAGGTGGGTGCCAACAGAATATTTTCGCAATCGGAGGAGAAACTGGTGATTGAAATTTCATGATGAGGTTCCGTCACAATGAAAAACGCTTTTGTTTTAATGATTGCCATTCCAATTCACGTATCATGTCTGTGACACTATCTACCCTATTTCGCGATAATACAAAAACGAGTCGCTCTCCTTTGAACTTTCTCAATATCATCCGTCAATCCCACCTGATACAGATCCCACACCGCACAGCAATACTCCAGAATAGGGCGGACAAGTGTGTGTAAGCAGTACATCTGTTGCACCTTCTATGTGTTCTGCCAATGAATCGCAGTCTTTGGTTTGTTCTACCCACAACATTATCTATGTGATCATTCCAATTTAGGTTATTTGTAATTGTAATCCATAAGTATTTAGTTGAATTTACAACCTTCAGATTAGTGTGACTTATCGCGTAATCGAAATTTAGCTGATTCCTTTTAGTAATGTAAATAACTTCACACTTTTCTTTATTCAGGGTCAATTGCCAGTTTTCGCACCATAGAGATATCTTATCTCAATCGTTTTGCAATTTGGTTTGGTCATCTGATGACTCTACAAGATGATAAATGACAGCAAAAACTGCAAACGATCTAAGACAACTACTCAGATTGTCTTCTATGTCGTTAATATAGGTCAGGAACAATAGAAGCCCTGTAACACCTCCTCGGGCAACGCCGGATATTACTTCTGTTTTACTCTATGACTTTCCGTCAATTACTGTCTTTCTGACAGGAAATCACGAATCCAATCTTACAGCTGAGGCGATTTTCCATAGGCATAGGGGTTGGTTAGAAGACGTTTGTGAGGAATGGTGTCGAAAACCTTCTGGAAATCTAAAAATATGGAATCAATTTTACGTCCCCTGTCGATAGCACTCATTAAATAAATGGCTCTGAGCACTATGGGACTTAACATCTGAGGTGATCAGTCCCCTAGAACTTAGAACTACTTAAACCTAACTAACCTAAGAACATCACACACATCCATGCCCGAGGCAGGATTCGAACCTGCGACCGTAGCGGTCATGCGGTTCCAGACTGAAGCGCCTACAACCGCCGGCTAGCACTCATAACTTCATGAGTATAAAAAGCTAGTTGTATTTCACAAGAACGATATTTTCTTAATCCGTGCTAACGATGTGTCAATAAATCGTTTTCATCGAGGTAATTCACAATGTTCTAACACAGTATATGTTCCAAAATCCTACTGCAAATCGACGTTAGTGATATTGACCTGTAATTCATCGGATTATTCCTGTTTCCCTTTTCGGGTATTGGTGTGACTAGAGCAATTTTCTAGGCTTTAGGTACGGATCTTTCTATGAGGGAGCGCTTGTATACACACACATTAGGAAAAGTTTTGCGTCGCCTTGATTCCCGGAGTTCCGGAACCAGTACAGAAAATTGGAATAGAGATCAACATAATCATCATTTCCGCCCTTTTTATTGCTCATAAAAACCACACATAGCATGTTGTACCACCATATAGCGTGACCTTCAGAGGTGGTGGTCCAGATTGCTGTATACACCGGAATCTCTAATATCCAGTAGTACACCCTCTTGCATTGATGGATGCCAGTAATCGACGTGGCATACTATCCACAAGTTCATCAAGGCACTGTTGGTCCAGATTGTCCCACTCCTCAATGGTCATTCCACGTAGATTCCTCAGAGTGGTTGGTGGGTCACGTCGTCCAGTCCTTGTCAGTCTATCCCAGGCATGTTCGATAGGTTTCATGTCTAGAGAACATGCTGGCCACTCTAGTCGAGCGACGTCGTTATCCTGAAGGAAGTCATTCACAAGATGTGCACGATGGGAGAGCGAATTGTCGTCCATGAAGACGAATGCCTCGCCAGTACGCTGCCGAAGTGGTTAAAATATCGGAGGATGGCATTCGCATATTGTACAGCCATTGCGGCGCCTTCCATGACCACCAGCGGCGTACGTCGGCCCACATAATGCCACCCCAAAATAGCACAGAACATCAACCTTGCTGCACTCGCTGGACAGTGTATCTAAAGGGTTCAGCCTGACCAGGTTGCCTCCAAACATGTTCCCGACGATTGTGTGGTTGAAGACATATGCGACTCTCATTGGTGAAGAGAACGTGATGCCAATCCCGAGAGGTCCATTCGGCATGTTGTCGGGCCCATCTGTACCGCTCTGCATGGTGTTGTGGTTACAAAGATCGACCTCACCATGGACGTCGGGAGTGAAGTTGCGCATCATGCATCCTCTTCCGCACACTTTGAGTCGTAAAATGACGTCCTGTGGCTGCAGGAAAAGCATTATTCAACATGGTGGCGTTGCTGTCAGAATTCCTCCGAGCCATAATCCGTAGGTAGCGGTCATCCACAGCCCTTGGGCGGCCTGAGCGGGGCATGTCATCCACAGTTCCTGTCTCTGTATCTCCTCCATGTCCGAACAACATCGCTTTGGTTCAGTCCGAGACGCTTGTGAGAGCCCTTCCTGGCACAAACTAACAATGCGGACGCGATCGCACCGCGGTGTTGACCGTCTAGGCATTGTTGGACTACAGACAACACGAGCTGCATACCGCCTTCCTGGTGGAATGACTGGAACTGATCGCCTGTCGGACCCCCTCCGTCTAATAGGCGGTAGTCATGCATGGTTGTTTACATCTTTGGGCAGGTTTAGTGACATCTCTGAACAGTGAAAGGGGGCTGTGTTTGTGATACAATATCCACAGTCAACGTCTGTCTTCAGGAGTTCTGGGAACCGTCGTGATGCAAAACATTTTTTGACGTGTGTAATTGCTAAATATGGAGCTATTGTATCAGCATAGTCTCGAAGGGACCTGACAGTCTAGACCGGAGGCCTCGCCTTTAGGGGGGTTGGGGTTGTTTGGGGGAAGAGCCTAAACTGCGAGGTCATCGGTCTCATCGGATTAGGGAAGGACGGGGAAGGAAGCCGGCCGTGCCCTTTCAAAGGAACCATCCCGGCATTTGCCTTGAGCGATTTAGGGAAATCACGGAAAACCTAAATCAGGATGGCCGGACGCGGGATTGAACCGTCGTCCTCCCGAATGCGAGTCCAGTGTGCTGCCTCGCCTTTAATAAATGATTTAAGCTGCTTTGCTACACCGAGGATATCTACTTGTATGTTTCTCATCTTGGCAGTTGTTCTTGACTGGAATTGAGGAATATTTACTTCGTTTTCTTTGGTGAAGGAGTTTCGAAAAACCATGTTTAATAACTCTGATCTAGTGGCGTTGTCATCAGTGACTTCATCGTTGTTATCGCGCGTCGTGGCACTTTTGTGCTTTATGTATGGGTTTTCTGCCAGATTCCGAGACAGAGTTTCGTTGTGGAAATTATTAAAAGCATCTAGCATTGAATCACGAGCCATATTTCGATCTTGTGCAAAACTGTGCCAATGTGTTGAATTTTGCCATCTTTTAAATTTGGCATATTATAACTCGAGAGCGTAACGAATGAAACAGGAAAATGCTCACCGAACGTGACCAGTGCTTCGAATGGGAAGTTTGTTCGAGACGTGGTGGGCCATGGGACATACTGTATACGTCTTCCTCGCTCGCAGGTCAACTTGTGCATGAGCGTGGACGGCGGCCTGACACCCACAGTGGTGGAGACCTGCGACGTCAACGCCGGCCAGAGGTGCAGCTTCTCGCAGAAGACGTGCGTGGCCGAGGGCTCCTCCGACTGCCACAGCTTCGTCACCAACTTCACGTGCAACGACCCGGGCGCCTACCCCGACCCCTACGACTGCACCACGTACCACGTCTGCTTAGAGGGCGACACCACAGCGGATTTGGGCCACTGCGAGGTCGGCTGGGCCTACAACGCGCTCACCAACGACTGCAGGTAACCCTTAGTACAGTGGTTCCCGTCATTTCTTAAGACGCTTATCTGTGACCGCAATCAGGTACTGGCTGGCACCCCCGTCCTCCCCTCCCCGCCATCTGTTGCATCCTCTCAAACGCCTCTGAGCACTATGGGACTTAACTTCTGAGGTCATCAGTCCCCTAGAACTTTCAACTAGTTAAACCTAACTAACCTAAGGACATCACAAACATCGATGCCCGAGGCAGGATTCGAACCTGTGACCGCAGCAGTCGCGCGGTTCCAAACTGTAGCGCCTGGAACCGCTCGGCTACCCCGGCCGGCTGCATCCTCTCCCTCACATTATAACCAACCTTAGCACCTAACTAAATTTTAGAATGTAATACTTTTCTTGGAGCACTTTTATTTCTAAAATGAAAGATTGGTGTCTGTGCCTCTGTCTGCCTGCGCGTGTGCGCGTGTGCGCGTGCGCGTGCGCGCCTGCGCGCGTGCGCGCCTGCGCGCGTGCGCGCCTGCGCGCGTGCGCGCCTGCGCGCGTGCGCGCCTGCGCGCGTGCGCGCCTGCGCGCGTGCGCGCGCCTGCGCGCGCGCGCGCCTGCGCGTGCGCGCGCCTGCGCGTGCGCGCGCCTGAGCGTGCGCGCGCCTGCGCGTGCGCGCGCCTGCGCGTGCCTGCGCGTGCGCGCGCCTGCGCGCGCCTGCGCGCGCCTGCGCGTGTGCGTGTGTGTGCGCGCCTGTGTGTGCGTGTGTGTTCGCGCCTGTGTGTGCGTGTGTGTGTGCGCGTGTGTGCGCGCGCGTGTGTGCGCGCGCGTGTGTGCGCGCGCGTGTGTGCGCGCGCGTGTGTGCGCGCGCGTGTGTGCGCGCGCGTGTGTGCGCGCGCGTGTGTGCGCGTGTGTGCGCGTGTGTGCGCGTGTGTGCGCGTGTGTGCGCGTGTGTGCGCGTGTGTGCGCGTGTGTGCGCGTGTGTGCGCGTGTGTGCGCGTGTGTGCGCGTGTGTGCGCGTGTGTGCGCGTGTGTGCGCGTGTGTGCGCGTGTGTGCGCGTGTGTGCGCGTGTGTGCGCGTGTGTGCGCGTGTGTGCGCGTGTGTGTGCGCGTGTGTGCGCGTGTGTGTGCGCGTGTGTGTGCGCGTGTGTGCGCGCGTGTGTGCGCGTGTGTGTGCGCGTGTGTGTGCGCGTGTGTGTGCGCGTGTGTGCGCGTGTGTGCGCGTGTGTGCGCGTGTGTGTGCGCGTGTGTGCGCGTGTGTGCGCGTGTGTGCGCGTGTGTGCGCGTGTGTGCGCGTGTGTGCGCGTGTGTGTGCGTGTGTGTGCGTGTGTGTGCGTGTGTGTGCGTGTGTGTGCGTGTGTGTGCGTGTGTGTGCGTGTGTGTGCGTGTCTCTCTGTGCGCGTGCGTGTGCGTGTGAACTTTCCACAGTGACGGCACACACTTGTTACGTAACATGCTTCCCCTGCATTACTCCTCTCCACTACGGCTCTTGCTTGACCTGCAGAGTGAAACACCATTTAAAATCAAACAAGTTCAGACGTGTGTACTGTACTTACTGTTCCCAAATCACTTAATTTCATTACTGCACGTCTTACTTCTGAACTGGCAGAAAGTGGACGACTTCAGTCTGTCAATGTTTTGTGTCTGAAGACTACTAACAATACTAAAAGCTTAACTCCTCGCGAACAGGCTATGAAGGCCCAACGCTACCGACCGGCCGCCGTGTCATGCTAAGGCGTTAGTGGATGAGGATATGGAGGGGCATGTGGTCAGCACACCGCTCACCGGCCGTGTATCAGTTTCCGAGACCGGAGCCACTGCTTCTCAATCGAGCAGCTCCTCAGTTTGCGTCACAAACGCTGAGTGCACCCTTCTTGCGAACAGCGCTAGGCAGACCGGATGGTCATCCATCCAAGTGCTAGCCCAGCCTGACAGCACTGATCTGAGGGAACCGGTGTTACCACTTCCCCAAGGCCGTTGGCTCACTAACACTACAATTTCTAATAATAATAATAATAATAATAATAATAATAAGAAGAAGAAGAAGAAGAAGAAGGAGAAGAAGAAGGAGAAGAAAAGAATAGGCCTCCGGTATGTTCTGCCAGTCGTCAAAAGGCGACGAAAAGAACGAACCACTAATAGGGCTAACCCCCCCTTTTAGTGTGATTACTTGGTTCAGGACAGAACTGAAGAAGCCTCGGACAAGCGCCGTCATGGTCGGGGACGACGCTTGAACCCTATGCCCGCCCACAATGGTAACGACACTGCTAGCCAACTGGAAAATGATTTAAATCCAAATAGAGGTGTTTTGCAGGATATGCTTCCTGCGACCACCCTAGAAGGAAAACAAAGACGGAGGATGAGATGGTCAGATGAAGTTAATCGACACCTCATGTTCTGTTATTACCAAGCAACAAACCTAGGAACCAACACAACTGGATACAGATCACAAGTATGCACAACATTTATTACCAGATACCCGGAATTAAAATTTTTAACAGAACAACGACTAGCTGATCAGATCCGTGTAATAATAAAAAATAACAGGATACCCCAGTCAGAATTAGAAAACATCAAACAACAAGTACAACAAATACTGGAACAAAATAATGTGCAATCAGAAGAAGAAGAAGAAGAAAATACAGTAATGGACTCAAATATCCCAGAGCAAACAAACAAAGACCAACACGCATCAATTAAACAATCAGAGGAAAACGAAATCTTAAGACAGCCACCAGAACAAGCACAAATAGAACGCGAAGAGACACAGGTGTTAGATATAGAAGAGAAATTTCAGCTGACATATATAGAATACAAAGACACAAATACAGACATTAGACCATTCTTGCATAGACCGCCAAATAACCCACAAGTCGAAACAACACTAAAAACTATCAACACAATCATACACAACAAAATAAATGAAAATACAACTATGGAAGAGTTACAACTACTGGTTTATGTAGGAGCACTCACTACACTAAATATACACACTAGGCAGAGATCAGAACAAACTAACACACAGAAGAAACCCACAAAACCAGCATGGCAACACATGCTACAGATCAGAATAGAAAAACTGAGAAAAGACATCGGACAGCTAACACAATTTATAAGAAATGAAATATCAGACAAAAAACGAAAAAGGTTAGGTAAAATCTCACAACAAGAAGCAATAGAGCAATTAGATGAAAAAAAAACAGAAATTACAAGCATTGGCCAAACGACTTAGAAGATACAAAAAAGTGAAAATAGAAGGAAACAAAACCAAACATTCAACACAAACCAAAAGAGATTTTACCAAACAATAGATACACACATTAAAATAGACAATCCACCAAACATAACAGACATGGAACACTTCTGGAGCAACATATGGTCAAACCCGGTACAACATAACAGGCATGCACGGTGGAGACAAGCAGAAACAGACACATACAAGATGATACCACAAATGCCTGAAGCGATAATTTTGCAACATGAAGTCACCCGAGCAATTAATTCTACACACAATTGGAAAGCCCCTGGAAATGATAAAATAGCAAATTACTGGCTAAAGAAGTTCACCTCAACACATTCACATCTAACTAAATTATTTAACAGTTACATTGCAGACCCATACACATTCCCTGATACACTTGCACATGGAATAACCTACCTGAAACCTAAAGATCAAGCAGACTCAGCAAACCCAGCTAAATATCGCCCCATAACATGCCTACCAACAATCTACAAAATATTAACTTCAGTCATTACACAGAAATTAATGACACATACAACACAGAACAAAATTATAAATGAAGAACAAAAAGGCTGCTGCAAAGGAGCACGAGGATGTAAAGAGCAACTGATAATAGATACGGAGGTGACATATCAAGCTAAAACTAAACAAAGGTCCCTACACTACACATACATTGATTACCAAAAAGCCTTTGATAGTGTACCCCACTCATGGTTACTACAGATATTGGAAATATACAGAGTTTAGAAACTGTATCAATTTAGGATCTAAATAGTAATATCCAAACAAATTCAGATAACATCACATCACAGCCAATACAGATTAAGCGTGGAATATACCAAGGAGACTCATTAAGTCCTTTCTGGTTCTGTCTTGCTCTGAACCCACTATCCAACATGCTAAATAATACAAATTATGGATACAATATTACTGAAACATACCCACACAAAATCACACATTTGCTATACATGGATGATCTAAAACTACTGGCAGCAACAAATCAACAACTCAACCAATTACTAAAGATAACCGAAGTATTCAGCAATGATATAAATATGGCTTTTGGAACAAAAATTTAAGAAAAATAGCATAGTCAAGGGAAAACACACTAAACAAGAAGATTACATATTGGATGACCACAGCGACTGCATAGAAGCGATGGAAAAAACAGATGCCTATAAATATCTAGGATACAGACAAAAAATAGGAATAGGTAATACAAATATTAAAGAAGCTCAACAGAAAAATATAGACAAAGACTAACAAAAATACTGAAAACAGAACTGACAGCAAGAAACAAGACAAAAGCTATAAATACTTATGCTATACCAGTATTGACCTACTCATTTGGAGTAGTGAAATGGAGTGACACAGACCTAGAAGCACTCAATACACTTACACGATCACAATGCCACAAATATAGAATACATCACATACATTCAGCAACAGAAAGATTCACATTAAGCATAAAGGAAGGTGGAAGGGGATTTATAGATATAAAAAACCTACATTATCGACAGGTAGACAATTTAAGAAAATTCTTTCTAGAACGAGCAGAAACTAGCAAAATACACTAAGCAATCACTCATATAATCAGCTACACCATTGCAATTTCATAACCACTTCTACAACCCTTTAGATCACATAACATCAACAGGTACAAAGAAAGTAAATTGGAAAAAGAAAACACTACATGGCAAGCACCCGTATCATCTAACACAGCCACACATAGATCAAGACGCATCCAACACATGGCTAAGAAAAGGCAATATATACAGTGAGACGGAAGGATTCATGATTGCAATACAGGATCAAACAATAAATACCAGATATTACAGCAAGCATATTATTAAAGATCCCAATACCACAACAGATAAATGCAGACTTTGCAAACAACAAATAGAAACAGTAGATCACATCACAAGTGGATGTACAATACTAGCAAATACAGAGTACCCCAGAAGACATGACAATGTAGCAAAAATAATACATCAACAACTTGCCATAAAACATAAACTAATAAAACAACACGTTCCCACATACAAGTACACACCACAAAATGTACTGGAGAATGATGAATACAAATTATACTGGAACAGAATGATTATAACAGATAAAACAACACCACATAACAAACCTGACATCATACTCACCAATAAAAAGAAATTAACACAACTAATTGAAATATCCATACCCAACACAACAAATATACAGAAGAAAACAGGAGACAAAAATTGAAAAATGCATCCAACTGGCTGAGGAAGTCAAGGACATGTGGCATCAGGATAAAGTTGACATTATACCAATTATACTATCAACCACAGGAGTCATACCTCACAATATCCACCAGTACATCAATGCAATACAGCTACATCCAAACATATATATACAACTACAAAAATCTGTAATTATTGATACATGTTCAATGACCCGAAAGTTCCTAAATGCAATATAACGTATACCGTACAGTTAAAAGGAAGTGACGCTTGATCAAGGTCCGCGTCACTGTCCATTTTTGACCAGACATAACGTCTGAGAATAGAAAGAAACAATAACAATAGTAATAATAATTCGCCTCCAAAAACTAAAGAGAGCCAGTGGAAGAACCTACAAGGTGTACAATAAAAAATTAGTCCAAAAACACTAAAATTAGGCATTGTAATACAGTATAAAAACCCGAAGTCCTGTATGCCAGTGAAATACTGACATTCCACATAAAAGTTGACATACGAGTAGAAATCTTATTCAAGGAAGAACTAAAATCATCACAAAGATATCAGGACCAAAGAAAACCGGAGAGGGCTATAGACTACAATCTCGTCAAACAACTTAGAAATTGTCCAATCGTGTAGCAGACATTAGAAAAAGGCAATTAAGAATTTTGTGCGTAAGTCTTGTTTTGGGAAGCCTAGAGACGCGCCCATAGAATTTCAAATACTTAGGACAAAGTGAATCAAGAACCTTCTCTAGTTTGAGCAGAAATGCTCTGAAGTCGGAGTAAGGGAGCTATAAACAACATACATAACCACTCCTCCATCCCGCAAGGAACTCCTCGAGATACAGCCAGCTGATCTGTATCGTGGTAAAGGAAGCTTCTGAATTGTCAAATTGTTTAAGTGGTGCTCTGATATACCAATAATTTTAGAGTCAAAATCTATAAGCAGTTCACTAGCTTTATCTCTAATACCTCTTATATTTTGATGAAATATGCTAATTCCTTCTCTACTTGGAAACATTACATCCTGAGAAGATGAGCCCATAGTTAGAGAGACTTCCTTTCAGAAGGTATACCTATCAACTGACTTCAATCTAAAAAAAGGTGCAGCTCTAACACCAACTACTACAGGAATTTTTCCATGAGTGACACCACCACCACCACACTTCCAAAAAAAAAAAAAAAAAAAAAAGTTTCAAATGGCTCTGAGCACTATGGGACTAAACTTCTGAAGTCATCTGTCCCCTGTAACTTAGAACTACTTAAACCTAACTAACCTAAGGACACCACACACATCCATGCCCGAGGCAGGATTCGAACTGCGACCGTAGTGGTCGCGCAGTTCCAGACTAAAGCGCCTAGAACCGCTCAGCCACACCGGCTGGCACTACACTTTCACCTATAAGCTTAGCCAATCATTATGTAATACTCTTTTCAGTAGTTATTTAAATTGACAAGCACATTTTAACAACATCGTTACAACATTTTATATAAACAACACTACAAATTAACGCAGAAATATAGATTGTTGTTGTTGTTGTTGTCTTCAATCCTGAGACTGGTTTGATGCAGCTCTCCATGCTACTCTATCCTGTGCAAGCTTCTTCATCTCCCAGTACCTACTGCAACCTACATCCTTCTGAATCTGCTTAGTGTATTCATCTCTTGGTCTCCCTCTACGATTTTTACCCTCCACGCTGCCCTCCAATACTAAATTTGTGATCCCTTGATGCCTCAGAACATGTCCTACCAACCAATCGCTTCTTCTAGTCAAGTTGTGCCGCAAACTCCTCTTCTCCCCAATCCTATTCAATACATCCTCATTAGTTACGTGATCTAACCCACCTAATATTCAACATTCTTCTGTAGCACCACAATTCGAAAGCTTCTATTCTCTTCTTGTCCAAACTAGTTATCGTCCATGTTTCACTTCCATACATGACTACACTCCATACAAATACATTCAGAAACGACTTCTTGGCACTTAAATCAATACTCAATGTTAACAAATTCCTCTTCTTCAGAAACGCTTTCCTTGCCATTGCCAGTCTACATTTTATATCCTCTCTACTTCGACCATCATCAGTTATTTTGCTCCCCAAATAGCAAAACTCCTTTACTACATTAAGTGTCTCATTTCCTAATCTAATTCCCTCAGCGTCACCCGACTTAATTCGACTGCATTCCATTATCCTCGTTTTGCTTTTGTTGATGTTCATCTTATATCCTACTTTCAAGACACTGTCCATTCCGTTCAACTGCTCTTCCAAGTCCTTTCCTGTCTCTGACAGAATTACAATGTTATCGGCGAACCTCAAAGTTTTTATTTCTTCTCCATGGATTTTAATACCTACTCCAAATTTTTCTTTTGTTTCCTTTACTGCTTGCTCAATACACAGATTGAATAGCATCGGGGAGAGGCTACAACCCTGTCTTACTCCCTTCCCAACAACTGCTTCCCTTTCATGTCCCTCGACTCTTATAACTGCCATCCGGTTTCTGTACAAATTATAAATAGCCTTTCGCTCCCTGTATTTTACCCCTGCCACCTTTAGAATTTGTAAGAGAGTATTCCAGTTAACATTGTCAAAACCTTTCTCTAATTCTACAAATGCTAGAAACGTAGGTTTGCCTTTCCTTAATCTTTCTTCTAAGATATGTCGTAGGACCTATTGCCTCACGTGTTCCAACATATCTACGGAATCCAAACTGATCTTCCCCGCGGTCGGCTTCTCCTAGTTTTTCCATTCGTCTGTAAAGAATTCGTGTTAGTATTTTGCAGCTGTGGCTTATTAAACTGATTGTTCGACAATTTTCACATGTCAACACCTGCTTTCTTTGGGAATGGAATTATTATATTCTTCTTGAAGTCTGAGGGTATTTCGCCTGTTTCATACATCTTGCTCACCAGATAGTAGAGTTTTGTCAGGACTGGCTCTCCCAAAGCCGTCATTAGTACTAATGGAATGTTGTCTACTCCCGCGGCCTTGTTTTGACTCAGGTCTTTCAGTGCTCTGTCAAACTCTTCACGCAGTATCGCATCTCCCATTTCGTCTTCATCTACATCCTCTTCCATTTCCATAATATTGTCCTCAAGTACATCGCCCTTGTATAAACCCTCTATATACTCCTTCCACCTTTCTGCCTTCTCTTCTTTGCTGAGAACTGGGTTTCCATCTGAGCTCTTGATGTTCATACAAGTAGCTCTCTTTTCTCCAAAGGTCTCTTTAATTTTCCTGTAGGAAGTATCTGTTTTACCCGTAGTGAGATAAGCCTCTACATTCTTACATTTGTCCTCTAGCCATCCCTGCTTAGCCATTTTGCACTTCCTGTCGATCTCATTTTTGAGACGTTTGTGTTTCTTTTTGCCTGCTTCATTTACTGCATTTTTATATTTTCTCCTTTCATCAATTAAATTCAATATTTCTTCTGTTACGCAAGGATTTCTACTAGTCCTCGTCTTTTTACCTACTTGATCCTCTGCTGCCTTCACTACTTCATCCCTCAAAGCTACCCATTCTTCTTCTACTGTATTTCTTTGCCCCATTCCTGTCAATTGTTCCCTTATGCTCTCCCTGAAATTCTGTACAACCTCTGGTTCTTTCAGTTTATCCAGGTCCCATCTCCTTAAATTCCCTCCTTTCTGCAGTTTCTTCAGTTTTAATCTACAGGTCATAACCAATAGATTGTGGTCAGAGTCCACATCTGCCCCTGGAAATGTCTTACAATTTAAAACCTGGTTCCTAAATCTCTGTCTTACCATTATATAATGTATCTGATACCTTTTAGTATCTCCAGGGTTCTTCCACGTATACAACCTTCATTTATGATTCTTGAACCAAGTGTCAGTTGTGATTAAGTTGTGCTCTGTGCAAAATTCTACCAGGCGGCTTCCTCTTTCATTTCTTAGCCCCAATCCATATTCACCTACTACGTTTCCTTCTCTCCCTTTTCCTACTACCGAATTCCAGTCACCCATGACTATTAAATTTTGGTCACCCTTCACAATCTGAATAATTTCTTTTATTTCATCATATATTTTTTCAATTTCTTCGTCATCTGCAGAGCTAGTTGGCATATAATCTTGTACTACTGTAGTAGGTGTGGACTTCGTATCTATCTTGGCCACAATAATGCGTTCACTATGCTGTTTGTAGTAGCTTACCCGCATTCCTATTTTCCTATTCATTATAAAACCTACTCCTGCATTACCCCTATTCGATTTTGTGTTATAGATACAGATATAAAATAGGTTTACTTGTAGCACCTATTTTTGAGCAATATCTCATCGGGAGAAATGAGTTCGTCTCCAGGGTGACGATGTCGAGAAATAAGTGTCTAGATATGAAGAACTAAGATGCTGATTGTTAGATAACTTCGTTTTATTTAAAAACTGTAAGAGTTTTCACATAAAGAATTCGGAGGCACTGCTTTTTAGCCCGTCTCCGTAGTTACGGGGTTAGTTTAGTAAAGCCCTTTATTGTAATTCTGCCTGTAGTGACGTTCGCTAATGCTCGGTTTCAAACGTCCAGCCTTAAGACGACGGACCGCCCGTGCGTGGAGGGCCCCATCGACGGCTGCACGTCACCAGCGCAGGTGGGCGTGGTGCAGGAGAACCCGGCCATCTACTACGTCTGCATCCGCGAGAACGGGAACCTCTTCCCGGACATGCGCAGGTGCCACCACGGGCAGGTCTTCAACGTCACCACTGTCGGGTAAGTACTGAATGTAGCAACGCAGCGAGGAACGCCAGAAAAGAACCACAGTGGAAAACTTGATGTTACGAACAATATACGGGGTGTCCCAAAAAGAATGACCCGATTTTAAGTTGTAATAATACTGAGACAAATGTCACTAGTAACTGAAACAGCGCTAGATGTAATCGGCATGGTCTAGAGTTTCAGAAAAAATCCGCTAGATGTCGCTACGAGCGCAGTTTCCTCGATGCCAACGTGCCTGAACATTAGATAGGGCGTGACAGGACCGCAAGACCAGGCTTTACACTCTTGGCCTCCTAGGTCCCCTGACTTAACACCATTCGATTTCTTCCTCTGGGGGTATGTTAAACAATGTGTTTACGTTCCTCCCTTACCTCGTGACACTGGTGAACTAAAAACCAGAATATCAGCTGCTGTAGCTTCAGTGACAGAAGACACCTTACACTCAGTTTGGAATGAATTCGGCTATCGGCTAGATGTCGTCCGTGCAGCCAATGGAGGACATATTGAACATTTATGATGGATTTTTATACACTTCTGTCTTTTCTGAGCAATTTACCATGCAATTTGTTGGTGTTAAGCCCTTCTTCCTAATAAATAATTCTATTTAAAATCAGGTCATTCTTTTTGGAACACCATGTACACTGACTGCGTATCCTCCTCCCGTTCTGGGTGGTTCACATTTTTTTCCAATGAAACTTCACGAGCTGTGAGTGTGTATGATGTCATTTCGACGATTACAAGAGAGAGTCAAATTAAAAAACAACTTGCATTACGAGCGCACATATCAGCAGGACATCCTCAATGCTATACTCTGTTCGTCATAAGAATAAACCCGATGTAAACAAACACAAACGCAATGATTGGTCAGAAGCCGTAGCACACGTACACTGGTGGTGTTACGCTCTTGGAAATAAACTTTCATGTAACGTAACTTGGTATTAAGATATCTAGTGTATAAATAGGACTTAAGACGTTATAATGTATTAACAGCCATAATCACACTTAAGCAATCTAGTTTTTATTTCAAAAATCGTGTGCATCCACCGTCTCTGTACTGTTGTGTTTTGAGTAGCACTGTTAATACGCAGAATGAAAACGGCTGAGGCTGCTTCCCGCTCCATAGTCAAACACGCCTGTGGACCACGGTTAAAAAGTGCCGAGAAATACGTTGTTCTTAATATTTTTCATAACTTTACAGAAAACAACAGGCTTCGAAATTTTCCAAGCGATGCTATTTAATGTAGTTGAGATACAAATAGAATGGCTTTTTTTTTTTTCAACCTCCGATAGGCTATAAATAAAAGATAAGTTCATAGAAAACAATTATTTTATTATCAAAAGTTTTGCACACTTGTGGTTACTTTTCAACATCACCACCGAAAAGACAAACATTTACCGTACCTGCGGACAAGCTTTGCAATACCTTCTTCAAAAAATGTTGCCGCCAATGATGTCAAATGACACTCCTAGCCATGTCTTCAGTTCAGGGAAAAGGTGAAAGTCACTGGGTGCCAGGTTAGGACTGTACGGCGGATGATCGAAAATGTCCCATTGAAATTGTTATTTTAAGGAGACGTTGGGTTGTGACAGCAGTGTGTGGACGAGCGTTGTCATGGATCAACACAATTCCTGAAGCCAGCATTCCTCTTCGTTTGTTTTGAATAGCTCTCCGCATACCTTAAGTTTCACAATAAGCAGCTGCACTGAGAGTGGTTCTGGGCTGCATAAACTCTACAGGCCACACACCCTTTTGGTACAAAACATGGTAGCCATCACCTTTCTGTTGTTGAATGTTTGGATGCATCCAAATCAGCCAAAAAAAAAATCATTCTTGTGACTGTAGTTTTTTTTTTCCGGTGTGTCATACTGGTTCCAAGTTTCACCTCCAGTAACAATTTATTTCAAAAAGTTCTGTCCTTCATCGTGATAATGGTCAAGGAAATTCAAAGCTGATACCATTCGGTGATATGTGGGCGTTTGTCAACACTTTTGGAACCAAGCGAGCACGAAGTCATTCGTAGCCTAAATGTTCAGTAACGACAGAGTATACGACAGATCTTGAAACTTCCAGAATTGCCATAGATAAAGCAGTTATGGTGAACCTACGATTTCCTCTAACCATTCTGTCAACTCGTTCAACAAGGTAGACCGTAACGACAGACTTGCGTCCTTGGCCTCCTCCATCATGCACGTCATTTCGGCCATCGTTAAACCATTCACGCACAACACCATCAGTCATGAAGTTATTCACCGTACACTCGGCTCCTCCTCCGATGAATTTCTGCTGCACTATTCCCTTCTGCTTGCAGAAACCGAACTGCACTTCGTAATTCACAACTGGCCGGAGCAACAATGACTGCAGCCATGTTTTGGCTGTAGTGCAACACAGACTGATTCCTTGAGGTCGGCAATGGCGGAGTGTGTTGTGCGGGAGTTGCGCAGGAGCCTACAGTGAATGTCCACTTTCTGCCGCTCGCATAGCTTCTATAACAGTGGAATCGGTAGCGTCGTAGGTAGCTAATTTAGTGCACTTAAGTGGTCGCTGGTTCAAGTCTCGTTTTGGTTATCTTTCTTCGTTCAATTTGAAATACCTACTTCTCGTAATTGTAAAATTGATCATTTTTTATGAATAATGGACGTCGTCTTGTTTCTAATCACAAATTGCACGCGAAATTCCTGTTTCCATTTCAAATGTAAATTCTTAATTAACGTACTCTGAAAGATTGTTAATAAAGGTTGCTTAAATTAAGACATTAGAACAAATTAGGACAAAAACGAAAAATGTGATACTGTTTATTTGGACTATGTCTATTGTTTTACACCACAGGAACCACAATGATAACTGTCGCAGAAACCTGAATAATATCATTTTCACAGCAGTACTGAAATGAAATGAAATATATTTCTCGGATTTCGATAGGGAAGAAACTAAGGGATTACCAGAGAGTAACTGTAATTAATACCTTCAGTAGCTTCAGTATTCAACCATACGGTGAAATCCTTGCAGTATGCTTTTGCAGCACACATAGCTCACCCAGAAAAATTCCGTGTTTAAGTTAGGAATCTTCATCATACTTGTTTGTGGTTAGAATATACAGGGTGGTCCATTGATAGTGACCGGGCCAAATATCTCACGAAATAAGCATCAAACGAAAAAACTACCAAGAACGAAACTCGTCTAGCTTGAAGGGGGAAACAAAATGGCGCTATGGTTGGCCCGCTAGATGGCGCTGCCATAGGTCAAACGGATATCAGCTGCGGTTTTTTTTTTTAAATAGGAACCCCCATTTCTTATTACATATTCGTGTAGTACGTAAAGAAATACGAGTGTTTTAGTTGGACCACTTTGTGGTAGATGGCGCTGTAATAGTCACAAACGTATAAGTTCGTGGTATCGCTTAACATTCCGCCAGTGCGGGCGGTATTTGCTTCGTGATACATTATGTGTGTTAAAATGGACCGTTTACCAATTGTGGAAAAGGTCGATATCGTGTTGATGTATGGCTATTGTGATCAAAATGCCCAATGTGCGTGTGCTGTGTATGCTGTTCGGTATCCTGGACGACATCATCCAAGTGAACGCACCGTTCGCCGGATAGTTACGTTATTTAAGGGAACAGGAAGTGTCCAGCCACATGTGAAACGTCAACCGCGACCTGCAACAAATGATGATGCCCAAGTAGGTGTTTTAGCTGCTGTCGCGGCTAATCCGCACATCAGTAGCAGACAAATTGCGCGAGAATCGGGAATCTCAAAAACGTCGGTGTCGAGAATGCTACATCAACATCGATTGCACCCGTGCCATATTTCTATGCACCAGGAATTGCATGGCGACGGCTTTGAACGTCGTGTACAGTTCTGCCACTGGGCACAAGAGAAATTACGGGGCGATGACATATTTTTTGCACGCGTTCTATTTAGCGACGAAGCGTCATTCACCAACAGCGGTAACGTAAACCGGCGTAATATGCACTACTGGGCCACGGAAAATCCAGGATGGCTGCGACAAGTGGAACATCAGCGACGTTGGCGGGTTAACGTATGGTGCGGCATTATGGGAGGAAGGATAATTGGCCCCCATTTTACTAATGGCAATCTAAATGGTGCGATGTATGCTGATTTCCTACGTAATGCTCTACCGATGTTATTACGAGATGTTTCACTGCATGACAGAATGGCGATGTACTTCCAACATGATGGATGTCCGGCGCATAGCTCGCGTGCGGTTGAAGCGGTATTGAATAGCATATTTCATGACAGATGGATTGGTCGTCGAAGCACCATACATACCATGGTCCGCACTTTCACCGGATCTGACGTCCCCGAATTTTTTTCTGTGCGGAAAGTTGAAAGATATTTGCTATCGTGATCCACCGACAACGCCTGACAATATGCGCCAGCGCATTGTGAATGCATGTGCGAACTTTACGTGTATCGATATTCCTCTCAACAGCGAGTAGTCCGCCTTCCGTATTGCCAAATGCATTGAGGTTGACGGACATCATTTTGAGCATTTATTGCATTAATGTGGTATTTACAGGTAATCACGCTGTAACAGCATGCGTTCTCAGAAATAATAAGTTCACAAAGGTACATGTATCACACTGGCAAAACCGAAATAAAATGCTCAAACGTACCTACGTTCTGCATTTTAATTTAAAAAACCTCCCTGTTACCAACTGTTCGACTAAAATTGTGAGACGTTTGTGACTATTTTCGCTTTGTGGTAAATGGCGCTGTAAAAGTGGTCCAACTAAAACATTCATATTTCTGTACGTACTATGTACTATGTAATAAAAAATTGGGGTTCCTATTTTTAAAAAAACGCAGCTGATATCCGTTTGACCTATGGCAGAGCTATCTAGCGGCCCAACCATAGCGCCATCCGGTTTCCCCCTTCAAGCTAGGCAAGTTTCGTTCGTTGTAGTTTTTTCATTTGACGCTTATTTCGTGAGATATTTGACCCGGTCACGATCAATGGACCACCCTGTATACACGATACTGGGGCAGTAACAATAACTCTTGTGTAATGTACAATGTTTTACGTTAATTTATGCACTTTCTTTATAATTTTACAATATCTTAAAAACATTTGCTTGAGAATAAATTATGTGCTTTATTTAATTTGTCTGTAGGTGCACAGACAAACAAGAAGATTGAAGCACCGCGGCTTCTGGGTAAGATTAAGGTCAACAAAGTACCTCTCATCACGATGTGGAGATTCTGCCACATTCACAGCCATTGTGGACCACAATGGCCGAAGCTGGAACTCTGATGGTGTCTCATAACTAGAACATGGACATCTACAATGATCATAGACATAAGTTCAACATGCATTCTTTGAGTTGTTTATTACCACCAGCACCAAGAAATGTAAATAATTTGTACATAACTAATCAAAAGACAATATAAAACGTTACATTAAGTAATTTGTGTTTCAAGTGTTTGATTGCCAACCTGTTCATAGACATAAGCCAAGTGAGAATGCTATTTGGATATTGCACAGTTCAGCCATACAACTCTCAACTCACAACTCAGCATAGCCATTTCAATAGTACTACCATACTAAACATTTCTTTTTCTGGGGTAAATGGAAACAGACCCATAGTTATGGGCCTGTTAACGTGTATTAAAGTATGTTCTATAGAAATTTATTCTTGGATAGGTTTGTATTTGAAGTTATTTACCACAAGATGAAGTATGCAAACGTCGCTGAATATCGTATGCACCAGATACCTGCAGATCCAGTTTCACGTTAACAAAAAAAAATTGATAAAAAAGACGTCTCAAGTGGATGGTCTTGTTGATGGTGCGGAAAAACATATTCTCTTTTAACTTTATCCAGTATTTACGTGCAATTTTAGTTCCCTCTGACAAGGCATCCACAGTTTAACCAAAGCTGAAAAACTGCCAAACATACTCAGCTTCTTACCATCGTTCTTGCATTTTTATGTGTGTCTTCATTTGCATCTTCTCTGACGAACGTCGAGGGCTTCCTTCTCTACTTTTCTAAGTCTATTGCAACTGTTTTTAATCAAAACTCAAATGTTGCCACTTCACTGGTTCTTGCTTTATCGGAATACATTGGAACTGAAAATATGCTTTCTCTGAATTAATATACGGTAAAAAATGATACATTAATTTGCAGCTGAAAGCTAAACCTAATTTCTGACATACACACAAACTCACTGAACCATTCATACATAAAGAGATATAATGCATTTTACCTGCTTGAACATCAAATATCATTACTCTGTAATATTTTATGTCTCAGGACGCAAGCGGAAATAACGAGTATTAATGTCGTCAGAGCAAATTTTTCTATTTCTATAAATGTTGGAGCTGATGTGAATTCATTGAAATTCTATTAAACAATCTATGCATTGAATATGGAATAGCTATACCAAAGTTCCCATCACTGTTTACATAGTCACAAGGCTATACGCTAACTGCGATCTTTCATTAATATGCATACTTATCGATAGAACTGAAGTAATCTTTACACCGAGTTATATTACCACGGAGATTCAAACAGTGAGTGATTTATACTTCTTTCAAGAAAACACTGTTACTTCAAGAAGTTCGTCTAGGGCAACTAAGTATCGGGCTGCATGTAATGTCTTAAACTTCGTTCTATTATGCACATTATGCTGAAAGTTGTTTTATTTTGATAGTGAATTACTGCTGCAGCTGAAGATAGCTATGGATATGTGGTGTGGAGATATTCTGCTAGGTCAAAAGAAACTGAAAATTCAAACGCTGAAATTATGCATAAAAAATATTATCCTTCAAAATAACTGTCCCAAAAATACTATATGGCCATAAAAGATACCAAATACCTTCATGTTGATTATCTGTTTCGGTCTACTCGCTTATTGTGAGCAACAATGGACTCCAATGCAATCTTAAATTTATGTGGCGTAGCGTTAGTTTATTTAAGCTTTTACTTTCAAACCAAAAAATTAGTGCTCGACCCTGAGAATAAAATAACTCTTGTAATTAGTGCACCGTTCCAACCTCGTTCTCAGTAGCACAAGGAATGTTCAACATTCACTTTCTTTGATATTGTGCACTGCCCCTACAGCCCAATGGCTCAGTCCTCATTTTGATCAAAACACACAGCCGCTATCTTCTGCATGCACTGGCACAGCTATTGACCCGTTCACTGAAACTTGGTTGACGAGAGCCTGCACGATCCTTGTTCTTTCGATGTCATGATGTCTGCATACTGAATGATCTTCTGCACCGATTCTCTTGAACAGTCTTTCGTGCAGTTCAGTTTTCTGTTCTGCTTCTCTATTTATTCGTGAAGCCCTCAACTCAATTCGTCGTTAATTTCAGTGACTCGTTTCCAGACATGAGTGATGCCGTCATAATTATAACATCTTCATTCCACTCTTTCAATATTTCGACTCAGCTCTCCATACTTTATCATCTGGCAATACCACTAAGGACACTACTCTTATTCCACAAAGTGCCATCATTTCTCCTCTAAACTATGCCATGTCCTTTCTGTCTATCGTTATAATTCCGATTTTCATAGTCAACTGTCTCTTTCTCCTCAATAATATTATAGAGATATATTTTTACATGTTGAGCCACAGCACTTCTCACGCTCCATCCGTGAATGGAACCAGAAGAAACCCTAATAACAGGTACAAAGGAATGTACCTTCTGCCATGGACCTCGCGATGGTTTGTGGAGTATACTTGTAGATGTTGATCTCGTGCTGTCATTCATTGATACCTTTCCAAGTGTGTTTTACAACAGGTAGTGGTCTAGTGGTTAGCGTCCCTCTAGATTCTACGGTTCTAGGTTCGATTTCTTGCTGTTTTTTTTTTCATATGTGGTCTGGGTGTGTTGTTCTAATCCTTTCATCTCTTCTTCATCATAAAGAAGTTAAAAAGTATCTGAAGGGACATGAAATGGGAAGACGTGCACCAGTGGGAGGGGGGGGGGGGACAACTCTGGGGGAAAGGGAGGGCTCCTCTGTCCACTGGAGCCGTCTTTTCATTCCCATTTCTGTGAAGACGACATGAAATGTCGAGGCCCTTTATCTACTATGTTTCAAAAGCATTGCGCTCCTGTCGTTATTCGTCATTAAGCGTGTCTTCCACAGTCTTGTTTCTTACAGTTGATGCTTGGATCAAATCGAGACTATTCGCTGTAGGTACTTTTTCTCCCCACGCCTATGGACTATATGAAATTGCTTAGTAGCTGCATTTAGCAATAGATTTTCGTTTAAAAAAAGATAAAATAAGGGGGAGAAATGACAAAGACTGGAATATATCTGTATATTAAAGGTAATTGAAGTGTATGGGCATTGGTGGGACAAAGGAAGAGGTACAAAATATAAGCTAGAATCTTCCCCAAAGCTTGTCTCACGTATGCATTCAACACACACATTGAATACACCTCCTCCCTGTATTGCCCGCACACTCGCACTCACCATATCTTCCTCCCCCTGCCTCTTTTCATCTCCACTTCCCCCTCCATCTGCTTACAACCCCTCTACAACTTCGACCTGCATGACACATCTACTCCTACTCCTCCCATCTCTCTGACCATTTCCTCCTCTTCTTGCTCAGTCCACCTCCTCTACATACCTCAACCCACCCCAACTATGTTCATCAGTACATTTACCATTTCCATTACAGTTCCCAAAACATGCCTGTCATGCAGGGCAGGCTAAACATCAGGGGCTTGAAAATCATTCGTTTGCCCCTGACATACAGGCCTCCATGCAAAGTATTTCGATAAAGCAGGCCAATAATACTCCAACGCCATGCACCTATAACGCAGGGCAGTCTACATATCAGGGCAAATAAAACCATTTCTTGCATCTGAAATGTAGGCTTCTCTGCAAAGCAGATTTATTAGGCAGGCCAATACTGCCTCCACACCACATTCGTGCCATTCATAAACAAACCAGAGGCTAGAAAAATATATTCTTCCCTTACCTCTGCTGCTATTGGAACTAGCAGGTTATAACAAGTTATAAAACCCATAGTGCTGATACTCATTTCTGTGTCAAATTTGGTTGGAATGGATCCATAGGTTTGGGAGCAGATGTTGGACACACACACACACACACTGTGATGTACCACTATTGAAATAAACCCTTCATGTGTAAGTCCATTTTTGTTCATTCTGAGATACAGCATCCTAAAATTAAAAGACAGCTGAAAAATCTTCAGATTTCCATGGACTAAACACAGAGAAAAACACAACCAGTAAAGGACAAGCAATAAATGTTAGTGAGATGTCAGGCTACATTGCTGAAGTTAAGCGCCATCAGTTGTGGATAGTATTTCGATAGTTGTGATACTCACCATCCGGTTATCCTGCACACTGTTAAAGATTTTCCCTTTGCCTTTACAGCAGATGGGACAGGAAATACTGAACACCAGGATTTATTCCAGTGTCCTAGACTAAGTTCCAAACCTATCTGCAGTGCCTGATGAAGTGAGGACACACAGCACTGTACGCGATGTGAAGGCCATGTGTCAGAATTGGGTTTTATACTTTCCCTTCTCTGAATGCGCCCTTCGGTGTCTCCTAGCTATTCATGCCACAGTAGCTCCCTTTACGTCTGAAATATGAAGTCTGTTGAAATTTCACTCCATTCCTTTAAGGCAACGAAGAGTTTGAACGAGTACTATGCTAATTGGAAACTAATCATGATTGTGAATGTCATTATATATTGGAAGCCTCATAAAGGGGGTTCATAAAATCTAAAATGTCCTTACATGGGAGAGTATTGGGCAAAAAGTACATACTCCCTATCGACTTTCATTTATGTCGTACAACCACTTCCCAGTGTTGCGATTTCTTCTCCGTCAGTGTATTTGTCGTTTGCTTACATATTATACGGAAATAAAAGCAAGACCCATGAAAGGTTGTACATAAATGTCGAAATGTGTGTGGTTGGAAAATAAAAAGTTGAAACATTGTGCTTCGCGCAAGGCGATGTATTACACACACTCATTACAAGAGTAAAGCAAGGTTTTTGGGAAATATCTGTCAGTTGTTTTGTGTAACTTCTACCCCTTACAGAACCAGAGACAGTGTTCATAGTTCATGAATGACATCCGATAGCGGTGGGGAGCTGTGGGTCAGATTTTACTAAAAGTTTCAGCAGTTCCTTGCGGTGACTGTCATGCTATCAGAAGGAGAAAGAAATTTGGTTAAGATCTCCAACTGAAGTATCATTGCACTGACAACATGGGAACTCTATAGCCTTCATTCGCTGCAGATAACTAAGAAACGGACCGTAATTCAGTCTTATCCTTTAGACGACGTAAACCGAGGTCTTTTGGGAATATCGGTCAATCTTTTTGTGCAACTTTTACCCTTACGGAACGAAAGATAATGTCCATACTCTCACGGTCGAGAGACAAACTGAAACTGAGTGTACTAAAGCAAAGGCGTAAGTGCCTAGCTCCGTTTCTGAATGTTCCTTTACGAAGGCAATTATAGTAGTATTAACCTAATATAATTCTCTCGCCACTGAAAAGTTGATCGATAGACATGTCAGTGTTAGCGATGTTGAAAAAGAGCCGAAATCAGTAAAATCAAACAAAGTTCGATAACCCGATGGGATCTCTACCAGGTTCTATACCAAATTTGTGGATAAGTTGGTGCCTGTTTAAGCTATAATTCACAATATGTCCCTCTAACAAAAATCCGTGCCAAACAGTTGGGAAAAAACAAAGATCACAACCATTTATCAAAGGACAACAGAATTGATCCTCGCAACTACCGTCCAAATTCACTGATACTCGTTTGCTATAGATTCTTAGTGTTGTGTCTAGACAAGACAGTCTAGACAAGACAGTCTAGACAAGACAGTCTAGACAAGACAGTCTAGACAAGACAGTCTAGACAAGACAGTCTAGACAAGACAGTCTAGACAAGACAGTCTAGACAAGACAGTCTAGACAAGACAGTCTAGACAAGACAGTCTAGACAAGACAGTCTAGACAAGACAGTCTAGACAAGACAGTCTAGACAAGACAGTCTAGACAAGACAGTCTAGACAAGACAGTCTAGACAAGACAGTCTAGACAAGACAGTCTAGACAAGACAGTCTAGACAAGACAGTCTAGACAAGACAGTCTAGACAAGACAGTCTAGACAAGACAGTCTAGACAAGACAGTCTAGACAAGACAGTCTAGACAAGACAGTCTAGACAAGACAGTCTAGACAAGACAGTCTAGACAAGACAGTCTAGACAAGACAGTCTAGACAAGACAGTCTAGACAAGACAGTCTAGACAAGACAGTCTAGACAAGACAGTCTAGACAAGACAGTCTAGACAAGACAGTCTAGACAAGACAGTCTAGACAAGACAGTCTAGACAAGACAGTCTAGACAAGACAGTCTAGACAAGACAGTCTAGACAAGACAGTCTAGACAAGACAGTCTAGACAAGACAGTCTAGACAAGACAGTCTAGACAAGACAGTCTAGACAAGACAGTCTAGACAAGACAGTCTAGACAAGACAGTCTAGACAAGACAGTCTAGACAAGACAGTCTAGACAAGACAGTCTAGACAAGACAGTCTAGACAAGACAGTCTAGACAAGACAGTCTAGACAAGACAGTCTAGACAAGACAGTCTAGACAAGACAGTCTAGACAAGACAGTCTAGACAAGACAGTCTAGACAAGACAGTCTAGACAAGACAGTCTAGACAAGACAGTCTAGACAAGACAGTCTAGACAAGACAGTCTAGACAAGACAGTCTAGACAAGACAGTCTAGACAAGACAGTCTAGACAAGACAGTCTAGACAAGACAGTCTAGACAAGACAGTCTAGACAAGACAGTCTAGACAAGACAGTCTAGACAAGACAGTCTAGACAAGACAGTCTAGACAAGACAGTCTAGACAAGACAGTCTAGACAAGACAGTCTAGACAAGACAGTCTAGACAAGACAGTCTAGACAAGACAGTCTAGACAAGACAGTCTAGACAAGACAGTCTAGACAAGACAGTCTAGACAAGACAGTCTAGACAAGACAGTCTAGACAAGACAGTCTAGACAAGACAGTCTAGACAAGACAGTCTAGACAAGACAGTCTAGACAAGACAGTCTAGACAAGACAGTCTAGACAAGACAGTCTAGACAAGACAGTCTAGACAAGACAGTCTAGACAAGACAGTCTAGACACAAGGAGAGGAAGCCGAAAGGGCACGCGTTTACACACGCAGGCTTGCTTTAGGTCTGAAACAGGATACGTAATGAATGCTATAAAGAAAAGTACGTAGCTGCTGGAATACTTAACTTTAATCCAACATTTGTATACAGCATTCTCGATGATACAAGTGAGACTCTCTCTAGATATGGTTAATGGCGCCTTGCTAGGTCGTAGCCATGGACTTAGCTGAAGGCTATTCTAACTATCTCTTGGCAAATGAGAGAAAGGCTTCGTCAGTGTAGTCGCTAGCAAAGTCGTCGTACAACTGGGGCGAGTGCTAGTACGTCTCTCAAGACCTGCCGTGTGGTGGCGCTCGGTCTGCGATCACTGACAGTGGCGACACGCGGGTCCGACATGTACTAATGGACCGCGGCCGATTTATAGCTACCACCTAGCAAGTGTGTTGTCTGGCGGTGACACCACACTTAGAACATATTCTGAGCTCAGATGTAAAGAGGTATCTCGAAGAGAGCGAACTTCTCCATGACAAAAAGCATTGCTTGAAAAAACATGGAAGTAGTGGAACCCCACCCACATAGTTTCCTCATGACGTCCTGAAAACCTTGGATCAAGGCGTTCAGGTAGATTCAGTATTTATTGATTACCGAGATGCATTTGACACGATACCACACCTCCACATGTTATCGAAAGTACGTTCGTATGGACTATTGAGGATTTGATACCCCGGTAGACGCAGCATATCTTCTATGGAGAGTCATCGATAGATGTAGAAATTAGTTCTGGTGCGTTCCATGGACGGGTGTTGGTACCCTTGCTGAATGACGTTGCCGGAAATATTGTTACCTAAGACTTTTCCACGGATAATGCAGTTATGCACAATGAAGTACTGTACAAAGAAAGCTGCGCAAATATTCAGTTGGGTCTTGGTAAGATTTGAAAGTGGTGAAGAGTTTAGCGACGTCCTTTAAATGTTAAGTAGTGTAGAACTGTGCTTTAAATGTGAATATTTTAGGTTTGAATTTACCGTGACTGTTGTTGATCACGAATAAAATAACAAGTTTTCTATTACCAGTCTTAAACCTTCGGAGTGTGGTGAAACTTCCGTTACCAGGATGATTTATTTTATCAATATGGCATGCGTATATTGTGCGACGACATTTGTGGTAACCTGTGGCACTTTATAACAGATAAAACGAAACACCATTTCAGAATACCTCTGTGGAAGTCTTTGAATATAACCCGAACTTAAATATAAAAGTGCAAATAAAATAGAATATCTCCAGTGCTCACAGGCTCCTTTTTCTCTTTTAACACGTCAAATGTAAACCGTCACACTTTGTAAACAAAGATGGTGTTCACAAATTGATAGCTGCTAACACACAGGGTATTAGGCGTATAGTTACAGATATTGTGGTAATTGGTACCTTAATATGTATGCACTTCATTGTGATAGCTTTCTCTTTGCGTCTAACATCCTTCTCTTAAAAATCACATAATTTGCTGCCTCATGTTTTCTGCACGGTCGTAACTGTGTCATGAAGTTGACTAAACCTGTCCATATAGACTGTCCATACTTCAATAACTGATCTGCTTCCCAGCGGAAAATAAACGTTGATGGCTTGCTTGTGCTGTGTGTACTTGGAGGTACTAACAAAGCTAAAAATTTAAAACTCATAATAACTAGAATCATTAGCCTGCAAATGAAGTAAATATTGATGTATTGTTGTTCAGCACACTGTCTTCAGTCATCAATAGAAATATCTGCACTTACACCCCTAACATAATAAACAGCAAAACAGGAACACGATCTCGAAGTACAAAGAACATGTAAGATCACTGAACAGATGGAGCTATTATAATTCACATTTCCACACAACTATAACAGAATCAACAATAAATTCCACAATCAAACAAAAGGCCTAGCAATGGAGTCAAACATTTCTTGACTGTTAGCGGAAATATTTATAAACTACTTAGAAAATAAAATTCTTAATTCCGACAATCACATCATCATGAACTTTATCTACGACTATAGATATGTAGATTATATCATCATTTTAATCAATGGCACAAAACATAATATCAGTGAGTTAAACCAATTTCTCAACAGTTCCCATGGAAACAAAGTTCACAGTTGAGCATTATGTGGGTGACAGCATAAACAATCTAGACCTGATCTTTTAACAGTGAATAATATACACCAATTTGTAATTTGTCAGAAATTTTCCTTAACACACACTACCATCCAAAATTATTCTTGTGATCCAGCACCTCTCAAAATGGCAACATTCCCATATATGGTCAGCACAACTATCCAACTACCAAACTCCAAAGTAAAATTCAAAGAAGAAATTGAAATAATAAAGCTAAAAGCCGTTGCAAATGGCTTTAACACCTCCACAGTAGACACCTTGAAACTCTCCGTCATGGCGAAACAACCACACAACGACAAACAAGCAGAAAGTAAGATACCCCATACTATACCATTTCACAGGGAGCCTGATTAAAATACGACTATTTCTTAAAACAATAATGCATGAACATCTTTTCCACCGCTGACAACAACATTGTGTTGATGTTATGAGGTAACTTCTGCCAAGTGAACTACTATAGCATACAGATGTATACAGAAATTGAATGTTTTAACTGTGATCTTTTCTACATAGGCCAGACAAGTAAATCATTTGAGATTAGATTCAAGAGAAATACATGTCAGCGCTAAAACACAAAAGAAACACCCTACATCAGAAATATCCTTCTACCTGTATAAAACCAAACACTATACTAACAGGGTGTGTTACCACTGAACCGCAAAAGATTCGTTTCGCCACTGGATAGATAGAAATGTTGTTCCAAACTGCTCAAAAGTTTGACAGAGTTCAACTGTGTCTGTGGGCCAAGGGGCTCCAACACCTTGAATTTAAGTACTGGTCAAGAGGCCACAAAGAGATTGAGGAAACAGGTATTCAATCCAGAACCGTTCCATAACAAATAGCGTAGTCTCCTCAGGTGCTCTGAGAAATATTTGAACGAAGCTAATCATGTGGAAGAGTCCACATCTCACAAAGATGTGGCAAGAATTCTGAAGGACAAGTTGCTTTCCATAGTCGTGAGAAATTTACAGGTACCAGAAGATGATCTATAACATTTTATGTCTATTCTAGATTCTGTTGATCATATTCATGAAGACATGAATGTCCATAACCATAAACAATAATGGCCACAATAGCGCGCCAAATTCAAGTCAGCTGCACGAACAGTACCATAACACTGGCAGTCCAGATGAGTACCGTGCCGTTCTTCTGATGTCACCTCTTACATCACCCGACTAATGATGCACGTCACACAGATAATCGTGAACAGAATTCTAATAATAGTAACAGAAGAAGGTTTAATAATAACCAGTAGCACCCTGGGTACCAGATAAACGGAGATTGACAAAATTTCAGAAATAAAAATAACGGTTGCTGGAATCCAAGTAATGGAGACCAGAAATGACGAAAAGCAGACAACATTTATCAAACAGATTACCTATATACAACACGGTGTGCCTGCTAGTAGTTGGAAAAATCAAGGTCATTCGGTAAACACTGCATAAGTCACAAATGAACCACGGCCAACTGCCCACACAGAAGCTTCGTCAAATTAATTTCAGCCTCATTAAATCCTCCGATGTCGGCCGTATCACGCCGTGGGGGAAACCAAGCAATCATGCCAACCTCTGAAGGTGTAATTACGGTACCTGTGTGCCTGTGCACACTCAAGAAGTACAGGTTTTAATGCAAGCCTCAATACACGCCTTACTGGGAAAAATTCCTACCACAATAATTTTAGAAACAGGTGCACTATTAACTTCTTATCAAAATACTTATTTAAACCTATTAGTAAAATAGACAAATTGCCGACCTACTAGGTACAAATCTGTTGTATTGTTGGAGCTCCAGGTGCCAAGTCGCAACCTGTAAAGTTGCAGACAAAAGTAATTCTTGATTCTAAAAAAAAAATATTATCATTTGCTGAATATGGAGTTTATCTGAGAAAAGGATTTAAAATTAGACTTTTCGTTGGGTAAATGCTACTCACGCATCAAGGGCGATTAAACTGAAGTAGATTTAATACTAAACCCAAGCGAAATATAAGTACTTCAATGGAATTAAAGTAGAAGATTTTAATACAGAGTAATGAACTTTAAATATATTATGTACACGAACATATTGCCGAAATGATTAACGTTGAAAGATCACAGGTTAACGTCAGCGCGAGATAGGCTACTGCAAATGTGAAATGGTGGTACGTCAATACCGGGTAATCGCCAGAGTGTGTGAATGCATGCAAGCAAGCAAACGTGCATGCATCGTGTTGTACAGGTGCCGGATATCAGTTTGTGGGATGCCTGTTGCAGTTGATTGGTCAATACAGGGACGGTTACTGCTGTTTGTGTATGACGCTAGAGTTTTCGTCCAATGACGTCGCGTGTATATTGGATTGGGGACAGACAGATCTGGTGATCAAGAAGTCGACACTGTAGAACATTTGAAGTTAAAAGCCGCGCGGGATAGCAGCGTGGTCTGGGCGCCTTGCCACGGTTCGCGCAGCTTCCCTCGTCAGAGGTTCGAGTCCTCCCTCGGGTCTGGGTGTGCGTGTGGTGCCCTTAGAGTAAGTTCGTTTAAGTTAGATTAAATAGTGTGTAAGCCTAGAGACCGATGACCTCAGCAGTTTAGTCCCATAGGAACTTACCACCAGTTTCCATTGGGTTACAACAGCGGTAAACGGACTAGCGTTGCCATGTTGGAAAACAATCCCTGGAATGCTGTTCAAGAATGGCAACAAAACAGATTAAATCACCAGACAGACAAATTTGCAGTTGGGGTGCGTGGGACAACCACGAGAGTGATCCTGCTGTCATACGATATCGCATCCCTGACCATAACGCCAGGTGTGGATCCAGTGTGTCTAGCATACAGACAGAAATGGTGCAGGTCTATTTCAGATGCCTGAAAAGGACGGTAAGATTGAAGTTAACATGATTAGTTTTGCTACTAGATCCTTTTCAGAACGCGAGCGTGGATATTCTGCAACTGGCCGAAATGTGGTAGGTTAAGAAATACAGGTATTACCTTATGGAAAACACATTGAGGTATTTTATGACCATCATGTTCTGAGGCTTTTATTAACCTCTAAGCTACTACATCCCAGGATTATGAGGTCTGCAGTCTTTCTACAGGAATATAGTTTCGAGATTATGTCTAGGAAAGACAAGAACAATGTTGTGACTGACGCTTTGTCTCGCCTACTGCAAGGGCTGATAGATCTTTTGGATTTAACATACCAAGTAACGGAATAAAGAATTTTGTTAAGGAAAGAAACACATTACAAACAATACTGTTTAGATATGTATAACAACCTGACTACGTTATGTGACACAGGCTCGAGTGACATAAAATGAAGACTCTCCTTACACAGAACTCACCTCAGATAATTTTACAGCATTGCAAAACTCAAAACAATGATTTATGCTACAGACGTAATGCTTCTGTTGACAACTGGTGTGTGTGCTTGCCACATAGTTGCAGACAATAGTTTGGCATCCTCAATATGTTTAGAGTCATTAGTGCCACAAAACGTTTAAGAAAACTGAATTTACATTGCTTGTCTACCGTGTCAAAAAGCAACGCCAATAATACGTTCTACTATACGGAATCGCACACTGTCTTCCCAGCACAGTCGCTACAAATTTTATCTCTCGATATAAGCGGGCCAATGCCCTCTAGACGTGGTTGTGTTAAGTATTTAGTAGCTGTGAATGACGTTTTTTCCAAAATATGTCAAGCTATATGCTACGAGGTCGACGGGAGTGTCTTTTTATTGTGAACATTACGTACCAACAATTGCGAAGCGTCTCACATGCTCCACAGACAATGGGTCGAGTTGTACGTTCAAGAAATGGAAACATTCTGTGCGGTAGTATTCAGCACGTCTTTATAACCTGGTAATACCGTCCAACTAACCCGGCTGAACACATTTCCAGAAAATTCAATCGATTTATAAGAACTTACGCTAGTACACAACACACACGATGAGTTAAATTATTTACAATGTTTTTGAGTGGTTCAATAGATTCATCTATTGACACAAAATCATAGACACCTGCAGAAGAACTTAATGACAATAAGGAAACCAACGATTGGATAAACCCATTGCCACCTCTGCCTAAAGAAGAACCTGCTCTGGAAGAAAAGGTAAGGAAATACACTAGTTGCAAACACTGATCATGCCAGACGTAGAAAAAAAGAAAAGATACGACAAAATGTTAGCTCATGTACTCGTACAGCAATATTTTGGTTGAGATTGGAGTATTTCTCCAACCAAATTCTCTGCTTTACAGAAAGAAAATAGCAAATATCAATTACGCTATACAGGATCCTACCGAATAGTCCACACCCATCTAGTTATCTTTTGGCCTTTCCTAAACCTGGTAAAATTAGAACATCTTACTGTCACCAGGATCTGAGAACACATCTACATGTGTAACAATAATGACCCTGTTCTCTGATCTGAGAAAGCAGTAGATGTACCTTTTTTTTGTTTTTTTTACAAATGACATGTATGAAAACTAAAGCAAAGAAAGAACTAAACCTATGCTTTTATGCTGTGACTTTCAGATTAATCAAATATACGTAAGAAAAATACAAAAGAATACATCACTGCTTAAGATAATCCTGCTGTAATACGGACAGATTTTGTTGACTGTAGCGAATATAGCTTTCATTTACCGAACAAATTACTATGGAACCAGAGACCCTGTGAATCATTGCATGAAACACTATATTTGTAAAGAAATTACTTTACGATTCATCTTGTCTTAGGTACAGTGAACTTGAATGTGGCATTAACGGAAAACTGAGATGACCTCAGAAGTTAAGTCCCACAGTCCTCAGAGCCATCTGAACTTTCTGGCTTGACACTCAATACTGTTCATCAGTCCCCTAGAACTTAGGTTAGTTAGGTTTAAGTACGAGGTGCATTCAAGTTCCAAGGCCTCCGATATTTTTTCTAATTAACTACTCACCCGAAATCGATGAAACTGGCGTTACTTCTCGACGTAATCGCCCTGCAGACGTACACATTTCTCACGACGCTGACTCCATGATTCCATGGCAGCGGCGAAGGCTTCTTTAGGAGTCTCTTTTGACCACTGGAAAATCGCTGAGGCAGTAGCAGCACGGCTGGTGAATGTGCGGCCACGGAGAGTGTCTTTCATTGTTGGAAAAAGCCAAAAGTCACTAGGAGCCAGGTCAGGTGAGTAGGGGGCATGAAGAATCACTTCAAAGTTGTTATCACGAAGAAACTGTTGCGTAACGTTAGCTCGATGTGCAGGTGCGTTGTCTTGGTGAAACAGCATACGCGCAGCCCTTCCCGGACGTTTTTCTTGCAGTGCAGGAAGGAATTTGTTCTTCAAAACATTTTCGTAGGATGCAACTGTTACCGTAGTGCCCTTTGGAACGCAATGGGTAAGGATTACGCCCTCGCTGTCCCAGAACATGGACACCATTTTTTCAGCACTGGCGGTTACCCGAAATTTTTTTTGGTGGCGGTGAATCTGTGTGCTTCCGTTGAGCTGACTGGCGCTTTGTTTCTGGATTGAAAAATGGCATCCACGTCTCATCCATTGTCACAACCGACGAAAAGAAAGTCCAATTCGTGCTGTCGTTGCGCATCAACATTGCTTGGCAACATGCCACACGGGCAGCCGTGTGGTCGTCCGTTAGCATTCGTGGCACCCACCTGGATGACACTTCTCGCATTTTCAGGTCGTCATGCAGGATTGTGTGCACAGAACCCACAGAAATGCCAACTCTGGAGGCGATCTGTTCAACAGTCATTCGGCGATCCCCCAAAACAATTCTCTCCACTTTCTCGATCATGTCATCAGACTGGCTTGTGCGAGCCCAAGGTTGTTTCGGTTTGTTGTCACATGATGTTCTGCCTTCATTAAACTGTCGCACCCACAAACGCACTTTTGACACATCCATAACTCCATCACCACATGTCTCCTTCAACTGTCGATGAATTTCAATTGGTTTCACACCACGCAAATTCAGAAAACGAATGATTGCACGCTCTTCAAGTAAGGAAAACGTCGCCATTTTAAGTATTTAAAACAGTTCTCATTCTCGCCGCTGGCGGTAAAATTCCGTCTGCCATACGGTGCTGCCATCTCTGGGACGTATTGACAATGAATGCGGCCTCATTTTAAAACAATGCGCATGTTTGTAACTCTTTCCACTCCGGAGGAAAAAAATCGGAGGCCTTAGAACTACGAGGTGCATTCAAGCTGTAAGGACAATACACACATCCATGCCCGAGGCAGGATTCGAACCTGCGACCGTAACCGTCGCGTGGTTCCAGACTGTAGCGCCTAGAACCGCTCTGCCACCCCTGCTGGCAAGCCAGAAAGTGTGCCTGAAGTAAATGTGAGTCCTTCCATAAACACACTCCAGTAAGTAATCCTCACTTTTCACTTAAAGACTAATATGTGAACATACCTATACTAACATTCCACTAATGATTAAGTAGTATTGAAGTACAAAATTTTATACATGGCTGCACGTTCAGAGACCGTGAATAGTTACAATTGAAAGAAAACAGCCCTCGGTCACTATTTTTAACGTATTAACCGGGTTTCAACACTGCCAGGAGTGTCTTCCTCAGAATACATGGTCACAGAATTATGACTAAAAACGGAAGTCCGTTTGCAACCTGTAACCGCGCAAGCAACGAGCAGCCCTTAGTGGCTCGCCATTACGGGTTTTTATCTTAAATCTCTTTGTGACAAATGTCCTTTTGGCTGACTGAAGCGCCTAGAACCGCTCGGCCACCGCGGCCGGCTGGACGGTGCGAAACTTACGACAATCCCAGTGATACATCGCAGACTTTATTGTCGATACCGACTGTTCCCTATGCAAGGAGGTTATAAAAATTCAAACAGCTTAAATAGAATGAATACAAAATGCAAACTTAATAAAGACAGAGACGGCGCTAATGTAAGTGTTCGTAAGATGTTAAATAAGCCCTGAATAAAACTGAGGGGATATTCTAAAATATTTCCAGTATCTTACTTATTTATCAATATATGTTCATGTTGCATCAGGAATGGAAATCTTGTACCCATGGAATTCTAAAACGCTTTTGCACAACTCAAGACTGTTGTGCTGAAATAAATATCACTGACTGTGTCGTACAATTGTTCCATTACCCAGGCCTGTGTGGAAGATTTGAAGACTTCCTGGATATCACGACGTCATTCAGTTACAGTACGGATGAGAAACTCACCTCTTGGATCCCATCCCCCAAAGTGGAACTGCCCCCCAAGCTGTGCTGCCTCCTGTCACCTGACTTGCCTCGGCGAGTCGTCTACCTGTTTACCAATCAGTGGTAAAACAAGCTACGTCAATTAATCTTATATTTACTTAGATGGCGCGCGGAGTGGCCGGCCATGACACGGACTGCAGGGCCCCTCCCGCCGCAGGTTCGAGTCCTCTCTTGGCCACGGGTCTGTGAGTGCTGTTCTTAGCATAAGTTACGTTAAGTTAGGACTGAAGAGCACAACAACACACTGAGACTGGTTTGATGCAACTCTCCATGCTACTTTATCCTGTGCAAGCTGCTTCATCTCCCAGTACCTACTGCAGCCTACATTATCCTGAATCTGCTTAGTGTATTCATCTCTAGATCTCCTACGATTTTTACCCTCCACGCTGCCCTCCAATACTAGATTGGTGATCCCTTAATGTCTCAGACCATGACTAGAAGAAGGGATCGGTTGGTAGGACAAGTTGGGCCACAAACTCCTGTTCTCCCCAATTCTATTCAGTACCTCTTCATTAGTTATGTGATCTACTAATCTAATCTTCAGCATTCTTCTATAGCACCACATTTCGAAAGCTTCTATTCTCTTGTTGTCCAAACTTTTTATCGTCCATGTTTCACTTCCATACACTGCTACACTCCATACAAATCCTTTCAGAAACGACTTCCTGACACTTAAGCGTTTCTGAAGAAGAGAAATTTGTTAACATCGAATATAGATTTTCCTTGCCATTGCCAGTCTACATTTTATATCCTCTTGCTATTTGGGGAGCAAAATAACTGATGATGGTTGAAGTAGAAACTACTTTACTACTTTAAGCGTCTCATTTCCTAATCCAATAGCCTCAACATCATCCGACTTAATTCGACTACATTCCATTTTCCTCGTTTTGTTTTTGATGTTCATCTTATATTCTCCTTTCAAGACACTGTCCATTCCGTTCAACTGCTCTTCCAAGTTCTTTGCTGTCTCTGACAGAATTACAATGTCATCGGCGAACCTCAAAGTTTTTATTTCTTCTCCATGGATTTTAATACCTACTCCGAAATTTTCTTTTGTTTCCTTTACTGCTTGCTCAGTATACAGATTGAATAACATAGGGGAGAGGCTACAGCCCTGTCTCACTCCCTTCCCAACCACTGCTTCCATTTCATGCCCCTCGACCCCTAGAACTGCCATCTGGTTTCTGTACAAATTGTAAATAGCCTTTCGCTCCCTGTATTTTACCCCTGCCACCTTCAGAATTTGAAAGAGAGTATACCAGTCAACATTGTCAAAAGTGTTCTCTAAGTCTACAAATGCTAGAAACGTAGGTTTGCCTATTCTTAATCTATCTTCTAAGATAAGTCGTAGGGTCAGTATTGACTCACGTGTTCCAATATTTCTACGGAATACAAACTGATCTTCCCCGAGGTCGGCATCTTCCAGTTTTTCCATTCGTCTGTAAAGAATTCGCGTTAGTATTTTGCAGCCGTGACTTATTAAAGTTAGTTTAAGCAGTATGTAAGTCTAGGGACCGATGACATCGGAAGTTTGGTTCCTTAGGAATCCACACACTTAAATATTTTTTTATACCTACATACTTAATCGCAAGAAAAAAAAATGAAAACTATCCATTCAAAAGAAAGACGAAAGCCTTTTGCTCTGTGTATGAACAACTTTTACCTGCCTACAAGAAATCAGTATATTTGTTGGTTCATGTGTGCGATAAAATGTGCTAAGTGTTATGAGAGTTCAGGAACCAAAGAAATTAACTTACACTGCTAATTATGAATAATTAACACAATGGAATGAATAGACATTGTGTAGTGACTTGTTGAATAGCGTGTAAAATTCATGGTGAATGCCAACGCCTTTCAAGGGGGCTATGTAGTCCCGCAATTTATCATCATCATCATCATCATCATCATCATCATCATCATCATTACACCACCACCACCACTTCCAAATCTCAAAGATAATTTCAGAGTGAAAAGAAGTAATAGGACATCGTACAAGATTAAATTGTTTTTAGGACAAATCCTCACTACTCTCTTGCACTCTTTTTGTCTCAGTGAATGCATGGAATAAAAAGTGCTGTCTAGTGATGTTCGTTTAACTAAGGCGAATTACACTATTCTGAAAATTTACTTTATTCATCTGCATTATTCAATTTACTCCTCGATATCATCCGATAATTTTTAACGCTTTTGAGCAAATATTCGTTGTTGGTCGTCTTAATACGATGATGCAGTGGATCAGTCGCCATTGTCGCAGCCGTAAGTGCTCATGGTACGTTCCAGAAAACGAACCTGTCTTCATTCAGTTGCACGATACCGACGTCTGATGCCGATTTATAAGCGTCATTTTATGCAAAATTAATTCAATTTTCGCCTTTCGTCTCATCACTATAATCATCCTCTCTCTCTCTTTGTCCTTATATAATCATCACAATCAGTAGTATCATCTTACTAAACGGAAAGAGCGATTTAATACAACACACACACACACACACACACACACACACACACACACACACACACACACACACACACGTTGCCTGTATCGCCCCTTCATATTTGGCATGAATTATTCAGTTATTTGGATGGTTGGTTGATTTTTTTGTGTATATCTTTTGAGTTTTGCGAGTTATGCAAGTCAACTGTTCATCGAGAAAATATTAAACGTTTGTGTCCCATGTCAACCTGTTATTGTAGATGTCTGTTCATGTTATTGAGAGAATATCTATCTGACTAGCTTTAATTCTTTATCAGTGTATTTCTTCAACATTTCCTTAGATGGAACATGTAACACATGTATGCATAAGAAACCCACAGCTTTGGTGTAACCATACAGTGCTTCCTGCCTGTCACTCCCATCGTCCTCTATCTACGAATGCCAACCTGAATTGCTATTCATGTATAATTTTGGCAACATAAATATTATATTTAACGTTTTCAGCGTGTAGCCTGACTGCACAAATGAGTGCAAAGATTACGCTCTATAATCTTGACAGAAAAATATTCGTGTAGGCCTACCAATTTAACAAATCTGCTCATTCTCTCAACAGAGGTATCCACAATGGCTTCCTCCGAAATAATAATTTTGTTCTGCTGTGTATTCTTTGTACTTTGAAATTGTGATTGTGTTTTGCTATATGTTCCTTGCACCTTTAAGTAACTAGACAGCATGTTTGTTTACGAAACGTGATAATTTATGTGTGATGTATTGGGACAGAGAAAGGAGACTGTCACCGCTGGTGGTATTCTATTCTAGTTGTTTTATTTGAACATTTCTGAAATAGAGAATAGTTGCTCAAGCGCTCTACGATAAATTACTGCTAGAAGGGGAGCAAGTTCTTTCGCATAATCTTTATAGAATCTTATAGATATCTCATCTGGTCCTGACGTCTTTCCGTTACTAAGCGATTGAAGGTGCTTTTCAGTTTCGGAATCGGCCATTTCGACGTTCGCACGACGATTGAAAGGAGGGACAGTGTTACTATCTTCCACGGTGAAAGAACTTCGGAAGACCGAATTCAGTATTTCGGCCTTCTCTCTGTTGTCTTCCATTTCGGTGCCGGTGTTGTCGCTGAGAGAATGAATAGATGATTTTGACCCACTCTTAACTGGTTTTGCATACGACCAAAGTCTCTTAGGCCGCTTGACGACGTCTTATTTTCAAAATCATTGAACGCTTCTCTCATTGCTCTTCTTACGCTCATTTTCGCTTCGTTCAGCTTTTGTTTGTCAGCTAGGTTTTTACTTCTCTTGAATCTGAGATGAAGTGCTCTTTGTTTACGCAGTGGTTATCAACACGGCTATTAAACCATGATGGAACTCTTCCATACCTTACTCTTAAGATATTTGTCTATGGAATATTGAACAATGTTTTAATGTCTTTGAATTTTTGTATTTGTTCTCCACATCTTCATCCTCTTCGCCGAGTATTTGATGCTGACTGCTGAGATATTTTGAAATTTGTATCCTGTCACCCTTGCTGAGCAAATATATCTTCCTACTCTTCTTAACATTCCTTGTAGGACCGGTCGTCATAGATGCTGGCACTGCCTTATGAACACTGATGACTTCCTCTACGTTAACTGATTCGATAAGTTCAGGTCTGTTTGTTGCCAGGAAGTCTAAAGCTTTACCCTCACGAGTTGGTTCTCTGTCTATCTGCTCACAGTGTAAAATGCTTAGATACAAAAAAGTTTTGCCTAGAGCAACATATAGAAGCATGTGCCTGTCAACTTAAACTGAAGGAGGGCTCTTTTATACTTGTAACGGTATATAGGTCCCCTTCAGGAAACTTTCATTTATTCCTGGAAAACTTGGATGCCATGTTGTGCTATCTGTCAGATAGAGGAAAGCAAATTATTATTTGTGGGGACTTCAGTGTTGATTCACTGAAAGAGGGTAGTAGGAAGAATGACCTAGAAGTCTTGCTCAGTTCTTTCAATTAGACATCTGTCAATTTTCCTACTCAGGTAGTAAAGGACAGCTCCTTGCCGCCGTTGGATAAGCAGCTGCTCGCAGAAAGTCGTATACTCGTAACTCACTTATTTGTTACATAGTTTAATTCTTAATTTTGCGTGTTTTTGGTACTTGCATTGTTTATTCATAAATTTCGGGCGTATTATAGTATTTGAGAGTTGTAGCATCGCGTTTTAGTACCTGAATAGTGTAAAATTGCCTAGTAAATGCAGTAATGCTGCTACTTGCGCACTGCTGACACACTGCTCGGCGGCGGAAGGAGACCACGCAATCTTGTATTTTAGTAACCGTTTAAATTTTGTGTCGATTTGTTTGTGCTCTCTGTAGATTAGTTCAGACGTTCTTCGCACAACAGTTTTTAGCATGGATAGGGACTGCAACTGCTGTGTTCGGATGCATGCTGAGTTGGCATCCCTTCGCTCCCAGCTTCAGGCAGTGTTGGCTTCGGTCACACAGCTTGAGGCTGTTGCCAATGGGCATCACTGTGGGGGGTCCGGACGGGGGTTTGTCCGGGACGGCCAGCTCGTCCCACGCATCACCCGATCGGACTACGACTGTGGCTGCCCGGGACACTACCACAGGTGAGGGATCAGCCTCAATGTGGGCAGAGTGGGAGGTCGTCTCAAGGTGTGGCAGGGGGCGGAAGACATTCCGGAGGCCTGAACGGAAGGCCTCTCCAGTTTGTCTGACGAACCGGTTTCAGGCTCTGTCTCAGGCTGATACTGATCTTTGGCCGGACATGGCTGCTTGTCCTGTTCCACAGGTTGCCCCTCAGTCTGCAAGATCCGGGCGGTCGCAGAGGGTGGGCTTACTGGTAGTTGGGAGCTCCAACGTCAGGCACGTAATGGGGCCCCTTAGGGATATGGCAGCAAGAGAGGGGAAGAAAACCAATGTGCACTCCGTGTGCATATGGGGGGAGTCATTCCAGATGTGGAAAGTGTTCTTCCGGATGCCATGAAGGGTACAGGGTGCACCCATCTGCAGGTGGTCGCTCATGTCGGCACCAATGATGTGTGTCGCTATGGATCGGAGGAAATCCTCTCTGGCTTCCGGCGGCTATCTGATTTGGTGAAGACTAATAGCTTGCGGTCTCAGAGTACAGTGAGAAATCTGCGCAGCAACTTTTAGTGTTTCTGGTGAGCTCTGCTTTCATCCCGCTAGCGAGACAGGCAAACAGAAATGAATTTGTCTACTGAAGTTGATGTATTTACAAATACCTTTTTTTAGAAATCCTCATTATAGAAAGTTATTACACGAAATAAATATTCAAACTAGAATGCACTGACCTAAACTGTATGCTGTCTGCTAGCACAAAATTCAAACTTTATGGCGTGACGGAATATCTGGTGACGGGAAAATTTACGCTAGGATGCCGCCCTAAACAAGGATATTCACAAGACCTACGCAAAAACTAAAAAACTACGATTAATTTTCTAATCACTAGTCTACACAGTATGATGCAGGCTGTGCCTCTGCTTTGCCGGAGTGGGCGTGCAGTTCTAGGCGCTAGTCTGGAACCGAGCGACCGCTACGGTCACAGGTTCGAATCCTGCCTTGGGCATGGATGTGTGTGATGTCCTTAGGTTAGTTTGGTTCAAATGTCTCTGAGCACTATGCGACTTAACTTCTGAGGTCATCAGTCGCCTAGAACTTAGTAAATCAATTTAGTCTTTGGTCTTTTTTGATGTGCCTCTGCAAAAAAAAGTTTAATTAGTTCTGTTTATCAGACAAGTATTGCTGCTCGTCCTCTCGGGTCGGAGTCTGCACACGCCTTATTCAACATGTAAACATCACTACAGATTTAGGTTACGGCATGCTCGATGGGCCTGCCATTATTGTCGATTATGTGGCGCATACGAATAACGACATACTGCATGCTATTTTGTCAAAAAGTGACGTTTTGAGCCCGTGGCTATCTACAAAACAAAGGTTGATTCTTACATAGGAGATAACAGCAGCCAACCACTTTTTACAGTGTTATTTCTTTATTTAAGTAACGCCGTTACCGGTTTCGGAACCGACGGGTTCATCATTTGGGGAAAAAAAGGCGAAAACTAAGGGAAAACATAAACTAGCCGTCTGAAGATGAATTTTCCTGGGCTGATGGTGCCCTACAACTAAAACAAGATGTGAGACAATGTCTTTTTAACTGTAACTGTCCCCAACAACGATTTTAAGTGATCGAAACATCTTCCCTTTAATAATTTGTTTACGTTACTAACTAAGAGAAATCCGCGCCATTATGTTCCAGTGCTGACTGCTTATTATCTCGTACCAGCGAAAACTGTATTCTTGACTTTTTATGTATATTTATGTACATAATTTAAAGCAACGCTCACACACTAAGAAGATTCATCACATAGAGGTATGTATGCAAAGATGGCGATATTACGATCATAACAATGCCGAAGTCTTCCACTTTCAGAGATATTGCGTTACATACATGTATGTGACACAAGAAATTCACAACTAACTAATGTTACATTACTTGTCCACCTAAGTTTAAACATTCGTCTGTGAGAAAACCGAAACAGAAGAGAATCGAAGCATTCGAGATGTGGTGCTACAATGTTTCGCTACCATACAATGCTGTACTCCAGACGTACATTCTCAGAAATTTCTTCCTAAAATTAAGGCCGTTATTTGATATTAGTAGACTTGTCTTGGCCATGAATGCCGTTTTTGCCGATGCTTTTCTGCTTTTGATGCATCTTTGCTCCGTCCGTCATTGGTTATTTTACTGCCTAGATAGCAGAATTCCTTAACTTCATCTACCCCGTGACCATCAGTTCTCGTATTAAGCTTCGTCTTTTTTCGATTTGCTCTCAATCCATACTCTGAAGAATTTCATGATCTGCTGAATGGAATGAACAGTCTAATGAGTACACTTTCGCACAGGATAGCAGTGTCATCAGCGAATCGTATCATTGATATCCTTTCACCTTGATTTTTAATTCCACTCCTGGACCTTCCTTTTATTTCCGTCATTGCTTCCTCGATGTAGACTGAACAGTAAGGTCAGACTGAACAGTAACGTCAGTAGGGGCGAAAGACTATATCCTTCTCTTACATCCTTTTTAATACGAGCACTTCGTTCTTGGTCGTCCACTCTTATTATTCCCTCTTGACTGTTGTACATATTATAGACAACCCGTTTCTCCCTACAGCTTACCAGTATTTTTCTCAGAATTTCGAAAATCTTGCACCATTTTACATTGTCCAACGCTTTTTCCAGGTCGACAAATCCTATGAACGTGTCTTGATTTTTCTTTAGTCTTGCTTTCAATTTTAAACGCAACGTCAGAATTGCCTCTCTGGTGCCTTTATCTCTCGTAGAGCCAAACTGATCGTCACCTAGCGCATCCTCAATTTTCTTTTCCATTCTTCTGTATATTATTTTTGTCAGCAACTTGGATGCATGAGCTGTTAAACTGATAATGCCATAATTCTCGCACTTGTCAGCTGTTGCCGTCTTCGGAATTGTGTGGATGTTGTTTTTCCGAAAGTCAGATGGTATGTTGCCAGACTCGTACATTCTACGCACCAACGTGAATAGTCGTTTTGTTGCCACTTCCCCAACGATTTTAGAAATTCTGATGGAATGTTATCTATCCCTTCTGCCTTATTTGACCGTAAGTCCTCCAAAGCTCTTTTAAATTCTGATTCAAATATGGGATCCCCTATGTCTGCTAAATCGGCTCCTGTTTCTTCTTCTATCACCTCAGAGGAATGTTCTCCCTCATAGATGCATTCAATGTATTCTTTCCAGCTGTCCGCTCTCTCGTCCGCGGTTAAAAGTGGTATACCCGTTGCACTCTTAATGTTATCACCGTTGCTTTTAATGTCACCGAAGGTTTGTTTTACTTTCCTGTCTTAAGGTAGTGGAAGTTTATTGAGTACTGCTACGACATGTTTGCACGCTTCAATTTTTTTAATTATCCCTTATTATTATAGGGATTGCCTTCTTTTCAGTTGTTCAAAATGGTTCAAATGGCTCTGAGCAGTATGGGACTTAACATCTGAGGTCACCAGTCCCCTAGAACTTAGAACTACTTAGACCTAACTAACCTAAGGACATCACACACATCCATGTCCGAGGCAGGATTCGAACCTGCAACCGTAGCGGTCGCGCGGTTCCAGACTGTAGCGCCTAGAACCGCTCGACAACTCCGGCCGGCCTTTTCAGTTGTAAGGATACTGAAACTGCTGGAGGTTTTCTCCAGAATGTTTCTAAATATTTTAGTTGCGACTACTTAGAGTGATTGCTACACTCATATTCATTTTCCGTGTTGGGTTAAACGTACTAAGCGTACCGGTGGAAAGCTGTTTCATATTTTCTCACAGTCAAACACCACGGAATATTGCAACAGGGCTACTCTCTACTTTATAATCCTTAACAAAAACTCTGTCACAATGAATGTTAGCTAGACTGCAGTTATGTGGGTCGTTCTATTGTGGTGTGCAGACGGATGTGGTTTGCCCGACTGTGGACGCGACTTGTGGAGCAGTTGATTGCAGCTCATCGCTGTTTTCACCTTGTAATAAAAGTGTCGAATCGTCAGCAAATACGAGGGTCACTCCAAAAGAAATGCAAACTATTTTTGTAAAAATATAGTTTTCATTCTGCATGTGTGAAAGTTTTACAGTGTGTAGACACATCCTTCCCGCTTGTTTTCAAACTTAGTTCAACCTGTTCCCGCGAGTGGCGCCGTCACACCATGTCTTCAAGATGGCTGGTACACTTGACGTGCGTCAGAAGCAACGTGCTGTCATAGAACTCGTGTGCTGTGAAAACGAGCCAGTGGAAATCATCCACAGGAGGTGCAAGGTATGGAGATGCTGCTGTCGATTCGCAGTACAGTTAGTCGGTGGGCAAGCAGGTTACGTGATGAAAGTGGGCACAGCAATATTGAGAATTGTCCTCACAATGGCAGGCCTCATACTGCACACACTCCAGACAATGTGCAGAGAGTTAACGAATTGGTGACTGTTGACAGACGCATCACAGTGAACGAATTGTCATGCTACATCAGAATAGTGGAAGGGAGTGTTTGAAGAATACTTAAAGTGTTGGCGTTAAAAAAGGTTTGTGGCAGGTGGGTTCCCAGGATGTTGACAGTGGCTCTCGAAGAAACAAGAAAAACGGTATGCAGCGAACTTTTGGAACAGTACGTGAATGGTGGAGATGAATTTCTTGGAAGAATCGTGACACGTGATGAAACATGGCTCCATCATTTCTCACCAGAGACGAAGAGGTAATCAATGGAGTGGCATCATGCAAGTTCATCCAAGAAAAAAAATTCAAAACCACACCTTCTGTTGGAAAAGTTATGGTTACGGTGTTTTTCGATTCTGAAGGACTCTTGTTTGTGGACATCATGCCAAGTGGAACCACCATAAATTCTGATCTATATGTGACGACACTGAAGAAACTTCAAGCTCGACTGAGTCGTGTTCGACTACATCTGTAAAAGCAGGATGTTTTGCTGCTGCACGATAATGTACGGCCACATGTCAGTCAAAAAACCATGGAAGCGATTACAAAACTCGGATGGACAACACTGAAACACCCACCTTACAGTCCTGACCTGGCTCCATGTGACTATCACCTGTTTAAGAAACTGAAAGACTCTCATCGTGGAACAAGGTTTGAAGATGATGACTCCCTTGTTCACGCTGCCAAACAGTGGCTCCAACAGGTTGGTCCAGAATTTTACCGTGCGGGTATACAGGCGCTGTTTCCAAGATGGCGTAAGGCAGCTGAGAGGGATGGAAATTATGTGGAGAAATGAAAATATTGTTCCTAAAGGATGTATCTACATACTGTAAAACTTTCAAACATGTTTTTTTAAATCCATCTTTTATTCTACAATTAGTGTGCATTTCTTTTGGAGTGACCCTCGTAAGATACCTTTTTGTACTTCTACAGACTTACGACCAGTGTGTTCAGCTGCTTTGCACTTTGATCACAATTACGTACTGCACAGTTTGCTGATGACGCTATAGTGCCCAGAAAAGTACCGTCGTTAAGGGTCTCTAGGAGGATACACATTCACTTACACTGCATTTCTGTTTGGTATGATGAATGGCAGCTTGCTCTTCACGTAGGAAAAAATATGTAAGTTAATGCAGATGAGTAGGAGACAAGCCAATAACGTTGGAATAAAATATCAGTACTGTGAAGCTCGATACAATCTACACGCACATGAGTAATCTGCAGTTCAAAACAAAGTGCGTGGAAGAGGGCTCGTCGACCCACCTCGCTCTTTTCTCTGTTTCACTCACGTACAGCGCGCGGGATACACGAACACTTCAGTCGTGCCGTGCGAGCTCTGATTTATTCTATGATCATCATTTCTCCCTATGTAGGTGGGTGCCAACAAAATATTTTTACCCTCTAGGAGAAGATTTGTGATTCAAGTTACAGCAGAAGATCTCACAGCAACGAAAAAGACCTTTGTTTTAATGATCGCCACCCCAATTCGCGTATCATATCCGTGACAGTGTCTCCCCTACTTCGCGACTGTACAGAACGAGAGGCCCTTCTTTGAGCTTATTCTTGTCCTCCGTCAGTCCTGTCTAATGCGGATCCCCCACCTGGGTGGACAAGCTTCATGTAAGCACTCTGCCACAGGTCTACAAAAGAAGTCTCCAAGTGTTCTGCCAGAAAATCGCAGTCGTTGGTAAGGTTTCCTCACAACATTCTGCATGATTGTCCCAGTTTAATTCGTCGGAAATTGTAATTTCTATACATTAAGCTAAATTGACAGCCTTTAGATCGACGCATTGTGAATCAGGAATTTAGCGAATACCTTTTTGTACACCTGTGGATTGTCTCGCTTCTCCTTATAGAGACACAATCGCCACTCTTAGAAAAAATATCTGTATGGTGCGAAATCATTTTGCAAATTCGTTTTGATCATCTGACGACTTCACACGACGGTAAATGACGGCATCACCTGCTAACAATATATGAGAACTGCTCAGATTGTCTCCTAAATAGGTTGTGTAGATCAGGAACAGCAGAGGGTCTATAACACTCCCTTGAAGATCATAGATATTACTTCTGTTTTACTCTATGACTTTCCGTAAATTAATATCTCTGACCTCACTGACAGGAAATCGTAAATCGAGCGAAGAACTAAGACGATAATACATAGCCATGGAATTTTATAAGAAGTTGCGTGATTCCCCTTTCGGTAACACTCATTACTTCGTGGAACTAAAGCGCTAGTTATCTTTCTCGTGAAACAACGCTACACAATTTCTGAATCCGTGCTGACTGTGTGTCAACAAACAGTTTTCCTCGAGATAATTCTTGTTGTACGAACACAGTTTAATGTTCAAAAATCCTGCTGCAAATCTCTGTTAGAAGTAATTCGCTCAATTACAGACCTATCGCTATGTTTCCTTTCTTGGGTATTGGTGTGACTTGTGCAACTTTACAGTCTTTAAGTGTGGATCTTTCGAAGAGCGAACGGTTGTTTATGATCGCTAAATATGAAGTTACTGTATCAGCATACTCTGAAACGAACCTGACTGGTAATAAAAGCAAGGCCTCCGGTCAAGATTGTATAAGTTATATAAGCTGCTTCTCAACACGGAGGATGCCTACTATTAAATTGGTCAAGTTGGCAGTAGTTTTTGATTTAAATACGGCAATATTAACTTAGTTTTCTTTGCTGAAAGAATTTCGGAAAAATTATGTTTGGCAACTCGGCTTTAGTGGCACTTCATCAGTAACATCACCATTTTTATCGCGCAGTGAAGGTTTTCATTGCTTGACGTTGTACTTTACACACGAACAGAATCTTTGGATTCTGCCAGATTTCGGGACAGTTTCGTTGTAGCAGTTGGCGCTAAGTTTCCAGCTTTTTTAAAACTCTCTTGCTAGTGCTTGGATTTTACGTTCTTTCATATTTGGCGTGCTTTTCTTCGTAGCTTCTGTAACAGTGTACCGACCTGCTTTGTGTACCATGTGAGACCTCTTACTAATTTGTTTGGTATATATCTCTCAACCGCCGTCGATTCTATTTGAATCCAAACGACGTCTAATCTAGGCTTACATAGTCAAATCGGAAACGCTGTTTCTTAGAAAAGCGTCAAGTGCGTTTTTATCTGATTTTCTAAATATATATATATACTTTCCGTTTATTTTTTGTGGGCGTGGGTGTTAACATATTTAGACTCGCTACAATGAGCGTGTGGTCACTAACCCCTGTATCAGTCACGATGCTCCCTATTTGCTCAGGATTATTGGTTGCTAAGAGGCCAGCTACGCTCTCGCAACAGTGGGTCCTTGAAATAATAATTATTGTTCAAAATACTTATCCGAGACAGTTGAGAACTTTCACCATTGCAGCGAATCATCAATCTTGAGTACACTACTGGCCATTAAAATTGCTACACCACGAAGATGACGTGCTACAGACGCGAAATTTAACCGACAGGAAGTAGATGCTGTGATATGGAAATGATTAGCTTTTCAGAGCATTCACAGAAGGTAGGCACCGGTGGCGACACCTACAACGTGGTGACATGAGGAAAGTTTCCAACCGATGTCTCATACACAAACAGCAGCTGACCGGTGTTGCCTGGTGAAACGTTGTTGTGATGCCTCGTAAGGAGGAGAAATGCGTACCATCACGTTTCCTACTTTGATAAAAGTCGGACTGTCGCCTATCGCGATAGCGGTTTATCGTATCGCGACATTGCTGCTCCCTTTGGTCGAGATGCAATAACTGTTAGTAGAATATGGAATCGGTGGGTCCAGGAGGGTAATAAGGAACGTCGTGCTGGATCCCAACGGCCTCGTATCACTAGCAGTCGAGATGACAGGCATCTTATCAGCATGACTGTAACGGATTGTGCAACCACGTCTCGCTCCCTGAGTCAACTAATGGGGACGTTTGCAAGACAACAACCATCTGCACGAACAGTTCGACGACGTTTGCAGCAGCATGGACTATCAGCTCGGAGACCATGACTGTGGTCACCCTTGACGCTGCATCACAGACAAGACCGATGGTGTACTCAACGACAAACCTGGGTGCACTAATGACAAAACGTCATTTTTTCGGATGAATCCAGGTTCTGTTTGCAGCATCATGATGGTCGCAGCCGTGTTTGGCGACATCGCGGTGAACGCACTAGGAAGCGTGTGTTCGTCATCGCCACACTGGCGTAATACCCGACGTGATGGTATGGGGTGCCATTGGTTACACGTCTCGGTCACCTATTGTTCGCATTGACGGCACTTTGAACAGTGGGCGTTATATTTCAGACGTGTTACGACCCGTGGCTCTATCCTTCATTCGATGCCTCCGAAACCCTACATTTCAGCAGGATAATGCACGACCGCATGTTGCAGGTCCTGTACGGGCCTTTCTGGATACAGAAAATGTTGGACTGCTACCCTGGCCAGCACATTCTCCAGATCTCTCACCAATTGAAGACGTCTGGTCAATGGTGGCCGAGCAACTGGCTCATCACAATACGCCAGTCACTACTCTTGATGAACTGTGGTATCGTGTTGAAGCTGTACCTGTACATGCTATCCAAGCTCTGTTATACTCCATGCCCAGGCGTATCAAGGCCGTTATTACGGCCAGAGGTGGTTGTTCTGGGTACGGATTTCTCAGGATCTATGCACCCAAATTGCGTGAAAATGTAATCGTAATCACATGCCAGTTCTAGTATAATATATTTCTCCAATGAATAATCGTTTATCATCTGCATTTCTTCTTTGTGTAGCAATTGTAATGGCCAGTAGTGTAATTTAATGATTATAAAGAATCCGCCTCAATTGCAAATAGAAACCAGATGTTGACCTAGTTTTCGGCGCGGATTAATTTTGGACCATGCCTCTTTAGGCAGCCTGTAGTTTCAGTTTGTTCCGAAGGCGGCGTGATTATCCGCGCCGAAACCTAGGTCAACGTCCGGTTTCTATTTTCAATCGAGGCGGATTCTTTATAATCATTATCTCAGATAGCTTTCGGTACGATTTCTAATAAATCTATTTCGATGTCTACAACCGGCTTGATAAAAGTATTTTCGCCAACATCTGGACGGTAGACTGAAGTGGTCGTCATCTGCAATTGTATGTGAGGTGTACCTGTTTGAAACGACTATGCTCGTCTTTGAGCTGTTTGGCAACTTATTCAGTAGTTGGTACAACGAACCAATTATTAATCTGTTCAAGTTGTCGAATACAGGGTGTACATAAAGCCCGACAACACTTACAGTTATTTATTGCACAAGAACTCAACATTGTACAGATGTCATACATATTGCAGTTTGAAGAGTAATTCTGAAAGGTTTTTTTTTTTTTTGTTTTTTACAAAAGGTCGATATGCGAACCACGAGTGATCCGGCAGACGTCAATGCGGTAATAGAATTCTTGCCCTATCCGTCCCAGTATGGATCGTCAACTGTGGCAGTCGCTTCCCTATTCTCTCCCGGAGCTCTGCTACATCACGTGGTAGAAGCGGTACATACACCAGATCTTTAAGGTGTCCCCACAGAAGAGTGTCACACGGAGTGAGATCTGGTGATCGGGGAGTCCGTTTCATGAAACAGCTGTCCCCTTCTGTAGCACGGCCGATCCATCGATGCGGCAGCTCCGTGTTCAGGTACCCACGAACCTCACGATGAAATATGGGTGGTGCCCTGTGGTGTGCGTACTGTAAGACCTTCAGTACACACACCATCAGGTTATTTGACTTGTCACTCTAAAGAAGTAGGCGATTGTCAGCAATGTCTCGTGGTCTTATTGTGGCGTGTTTATCTTCTGACATTAGGTCAGACAATAGAAATGCCACTTGCACGCTTAGAGTAGCAGATTTATGGTGACCAACTTTAAACAGAACTTTATTATTATTATTATTATTATTATTATTATATTATTATTATTATTATTATTATTATTATTATTATTATTATTATTATTATTATTAATAATAAATGTATGTGAAAATTAATCATAAACGTTACTTTACTCGATTCTGGATGCTATTTACAATTGACAATCTGGAGTCTTGGTATGTTAATCTTATTCTCACATATCTCTGATACTTGACAAAGTGTCTATACATTTCCCTTCATGGCTACGGGAATATGGTGATCCTATTAGGCGCAGACTGGTGCAGCAATCTCATTGGCTGCGTTACATATTAATACGCAGATTGGCGGAAGCAGAATTTGGCCTGTCTCTATGGCAGTGCCATCTCGTAGTGCGGAGACGGACGAGCGCTGCGCCTGTGCTGTTGTGCTTAGCGGGGTGCGCTCTAGGGGGAAAGTTGTTGTGTACATAGATCCGCGTAGTCAGTGCGTACACAAGCCACATCCTGCTGAAGGATGAACGAAGAGTCCGATTGCAGTTGAGGCATCAGCCATTGCTGCAACTAGTCGTATGCACTCCACATTCACTTCAGTCACACTGAAACGTCTGCTTCGCTTTGCAGGGCACGAGCAACCTGTCATAACAAATTTGTTCTGTCACTGGTAAATGGCTTTCCTAGTTGGTGGCTTCTTACCATACTTGTGTGCTACAGCTGCTCAACAGATGTTTAGAACCTTGTTTTTTGTCAAACTCCAACACACAGCACACACAAAGCTCGCTCCGCATCTGAGCTCTCCATGTTTGCGACTAGCGCTGACTATCGGCAAATTACCAAACTACGCTGTGGTGGTATACACGAAAAAAACTTCCAGGGTTTCTCTTCAGAATGACATATGTATGATATCTGTACAACGTTTGGGTCTTGTGCAATAAATAATTGAAAGTGTTCCCGAACATTATGTACACCCTGTATTACCTATCGATACTAACTCGCAGGAACTGTACTTAAATTTCACAGCAAGGTAAATTAGAAAATTACTACTGACAGCAATAAACATTACACAAAAGCGTCTCCAGGCCAGCCGGCCAGGGTGGCCGAGCGGTTCTAGGCGCTACAGCCTGGAACCGCGCGACCCCTACGGTCGCAGGTTCGAATCTTGCCTCGGCCATGGATGTGATGTCCTTAGAACTTAGAACTACTTAAACCTAACTAACCTAAGTTCTAGGGGACTGATGACCTCGGATGTTAAATACCATAGTGCTCAGAGCCATTTGAACCAATCTTCAGGACACAAGTGGAACATTGGAATAATCCGGGGGGAAAAAAAAAAAAAAAAAAAAAAAAAAAAAAAAAAAAAGAAAAAAAGAAAAACACACACACACACACACTCACGCCCGAGGGAGGACTCGAACCTCCGCCAGGACCAGCCGCACAGTCCACGACTGTAGCGCCTTAGACCACTCGGCTGATCCCGCGCGGCGCCGTGTCGTCCTCAAGTGGAGGATGCGGATAGGAGGGTCGTGTGGTCAGCACACCGCTCTCCCAGTTGTTATGATGAATTTCAGTGACCAGAGCCGCTACTATTCGGTCGAGTAGCTCCTCAAGCTCCTCAATTGACATCACGAGGCTGAGTGCATCCCGAAAAATGGCAGCAGCGCATGGCTGCCTGGATGGTCATATCCAAGTGCCGGCCACTCCCGACAGCGCTTAACTACGGTGGTCTCATGGGAACTGGTGTATCCACTGCGGCAAGGCCGTTGCCCAAACACTGCACACCAACTGTTTTTGATGATGATGATGATGATGATGATGATGTTTGGTTTGTGGGGCGCTCAACTGCGTGGTTATCAGCGCCCGTACAATTACCCAATCTCTGCTCAGTCCAATTTCGCCACTTTCCTGGATGATGATGAAATAATGAGGACAACACAAACACCCAGTCATCTCGAGGCAGGTGAAAATCCCTGACCCCGCCGGGAATCGAACCCGGGACCCCGTGCTCGGGAAGCGAGAACGCTACCGCGAGACCACGAGCGGCGGACCCCAACTGTTTTTAATCTATCTATCCTTTATGAACACGGTTGAGTCCTCAGTAAAAGTTTCTGCTGAATTTATTTATGGCTTTAGCCAGCTTTCTATACCTCTAACGATTTGAGATTCAGTGCTTCCTATAAGCGACTGGAGCTCTGGTTCTTTCCCAATACAGGTACAACAATTTACAGTTAAAAAAACTAATTGTTGCTAGATCTACCTTTGCCCTGCACCCTTTTAGACTGACGCCATTTCTGTGGCTTACAGAGTCCCTCTAACGTAAGAATCCGGCCAGTAGCCTCCTGTATGTAGTGGATGGCTGACGTTTTAAGCATAACCCAGGAAACCCACCACGCTATGGCGCAAGTCGAGGAATCTGCAGACTACACGGTCATCGACAATGGCTTCCGTTTCTCCACTGACTTTTGTCTGTACGAATTTCTGGCGGCGCAAATGGAAGGGCAACAGACCCAAGATGTAAAGATTGTGCGAGAAACCATTCGTTGAAACTACGAAATTCCTGGGGCTCATGCTCGATAGGAAACACTCTTTGTCCTGGTCAGCCCGCTGTACATGGCTCCTCAATGTCCTACATGTCCTCAATTGCAGTTCCTGGGGTGCCGATGAAACCACCCTCCTCCGTTTTCTCCAGTTCCTCATCCGTTCGGAACGCGACTATGGGGGCTTTTTTATGCTTCTGCACGCCCATCCCTCTTACCCCGTCTCAACACTATCCACCATCGTGGCATCCATTTGGCCACGGACACCTTTTTCACCAGCCCAGTAGAGTGTCTGTATGCTGAACCTGCTGAACTACCCCTGTCCTACCGCCGTACCGTTTGTCTGCCATGCGTGTCCACCCCTCCTATGCCACTTCCTGACACAATGCATATTTTTTAATCATTTATGTTCCCATTTGGGTTTGCCGTTTGAGTTATGGGCCGTTTTGGCAAATGACACGCGAGCTGTCGACAGCGCTTTACTTTTTATCTGCCAAAGCAATATGGCAAAGGCCATTTAATTTTTAGTTGTGGTCCTTCGTTCCTGTATGGTGTGTTTTTTAGCCCTTTCTTCATGTCCCTGTTTCTAGCTCTCTCCTATTATATTAGTTGGGATCATAGAGGGGAGTTAAAAAGCGACTGTCTTCATGTTCTATAGGTTTGACTTGGGCGCTTATGACCCCAGTTGTTTTTTTTTGCGACCTAAAGGAAAAAACAAAACAAAAACCAAACTCTTGACATACGGGCCGCTACTGTCGCGTTGTCGTCCTGGTGGGAGGTCGGATAGCGTGCAATTGGCCGACCTCTTCTCACAGCCTTCTCTTCTCTATCGTTCCCGACTAACGCACTGGCCCTGACTACACCGTAAAGCACACAGTCCTTCCACTACGTGTGGGATCGCACAGTGCGAAGAATGTTTTTTACCGTTGTGGTGATTCATTAGTGGTGAATATTTTTCTGTTGTAGAAACGCTCGTAATAAGGTGGTGGTCAAAACATTATGCTTCAAAGGCCGTACAGACCAGAATCGGCGTCGGATCGGACAACTGCCAAGAGCATTGATTCAATTGTCCCGACAATGTGCAGAGTTGAAGCACCCATTTGGCAGAACATGGTGTACTGCATGCCGCCTGAAGAAGTACAGAACTGCCTGTTGTGTCGGACAGCTTAACACGACACGAACTGCGCGCACGCTGCAGATGTCAATGTGGGGGCTACGCCGACACTCCAGCTCCCGCCCTATGGTTGGCGTCGCTCGTCGTATGGCTGTCCTGCCTTCGGTCCCTTAAGAAGGGCCTCAGAGTGCCAAAGTGTCTACGACTCCCCTCGGATCGCGGTGTGCGACATCAGTTAGGAACTCCGTCACACAGCAGGACATGGTATTTCACTAAATTGGCACATCCAACCTGGTGCACTGGTGGGATCACTGCGTCAATGCTACTGGTGAGTTTGGTGAGTTGGCATACCTATTCTGGACTGTAAGTCCCTCAAACAAACTTTTTAAATCTAATTTTAATCATATTTTGCAGCTACAAACGTGACTGTGTATGAATTAAAAACGCTTTCAGTCACAATTTTTCAGTACAAGATGCATTTCGAACCCTGTGGGTCCATCTTCAGGTTTAATTCGTCTCAATACATGCTTTATTTGTTCTCTTGAATGAGATGAAATGCATATTGTTGTCACGAAAAGGTTTGATGTTAGGTTACAAATTTCGTAAGTCAGACGTGGAAAAGATGTGCGAAATAGTGGAAAAGATGAATAGTGTAAACTTACCAAATAATCCAAGAAAAGCGTTTTTAAAGTTTTAGCCACAGAATAAGTTTTTCCCCCATCGTTTATGCCCTTCGTGACAGGAATATGCAGCACTTCAGCAATCCTACACATCACATAACTAATTTTCTTTTTACACACTCCATTGTCTCACGAAACATGACTGACTGTCGGAATTGTATTGGCTCTGACAGTCACTTTCACTCCATCAGTGCTACTTTGTGATGGCAAGGTCGTACACTGTACTGAGTCAGGACCAGTCTGTCGCTGCTGCACAGGAGAGCCAGTCTACTGGTGGGAAGAGACCAGAGTGCCATCGTTCTCGGATCGGTCATGCTCCTGGAACTTGAGCACGGCACCGTCGTGAAAAGGCACCTCGATTTCTGGCTTCCTTTTGTCGTGCTAATGTATGCGACCCTCAGCATTAGACTCACCTGCTACGTTTCCAGTATTTGATGTGTACGAAGGGCAGCGCCAATAGTGACAAATTTCTTTGAGAGTGCCATTCCAAGGTTTCCAGCATATGTGTGACAGACACTATAACACCAACACCGAGAGCCTGTGAAAGTTTGTATACAAAATTTAAAGAGCCATTCCCCCGCATATCACTCCCATAGGGACCGGGCACACAAAAATATACTAATTACAGGGCATACACAGGAGTTCAAGCAGTCATTTTTCCCACATACCATATGCAAGCAGAACAAAAAGAAACCCTAAAACATGTTACAATTTGAAATATCCTCTGCCACTCACGCCAGCAGTTTACATTCAGAGCCACTCTTTACAGTTGCGCATTAACTTTTTGGAGGACCTACATCGCTGCTCATCTTGTATGACAGACATTTTATCGTGTAGCTCTCGGGTGAACATAGTCAACAGCAGCACGTTTTCCAATGCCGTCATGTTTCTGATCCTTGTCTTTGTAAGTGTGTGCCTCTAGTGCGAGGGACGCAAACAGTTTGCACACATAGTGAATGAAGGGGAAAATTAAGGACATAAGGAATGACTGACAGCAAGACACAGAAAACAATGAGTGACAAAAGATTACCATAACATTCCTGCTGATAGGCACAATTCACTGGTAACGTGTCGTAAACTTACAGACCACAAAGTAGTCTACTTACTCTCTTAGCGAATGACGTGAAACCTCAATGTCCCTGGTGATTGGAAAAAAAAAAATGCAGGCGACACCAGTCTATAAAAAGGATAAAAGAACGGATACACAAAATTACGGACCAATGTCTGTAACATTAGTCTGCTGCAGAATTCTCCAACACATTCTACGTTCAAATGTAATTTCCTCGAGACTGATAGCTCGCGTCCACAAACTGGCACTCGTGCAATACTCTGCCCGCCTTTTTCTCACACAGTACCCTTTAGACAGTGGACGAAGGGCAACCGGCACATTCTGTATTCCTGAATTTCCCGAAGAACTCGTCAGAGAGATCCCTCGCAGATTTAGGCCTGGCCAGACAGGATGCGGCCCGCCAGCCGCCGCACCCGGTCCGTACTGTCGAAACGCTCGCTAGCACGCCGTGCCAGCCGCACGGAGCGGGTGCGAGGCAGTGGTGGTCGGTGCCGAGTCGCCACGAGACACACAGGCGTGCCATAGGCCGGAGGGCGACAGCTTGGGTGCCTATTCTGTGTCTTTCCGCCATTGTGCCGATCGTTTCGGTACTCAATAGCACCGAACGGTCTAGTACTCTAATCAGAGTCCCTGAATTATTCAGAATGCATTTCGGTAGCGATACCGTTCGGGTCTAGAGAACCGAAGCACTGTTGTCGGTTCGTGTCGCGCAAGCCAATCAAAAGCAAGCGGTCGCAGATCCGCACATGCGCACTGCAGCGCGCACAGCGCCACGAACACAAAGCGGCTAGCAGACGACACGGGCGCGCTATTCTTCCAAGTAGCGAAAATTGCGTTTACGTTGCCATAACGCTGTGACGCCGCATTCCATCGAGCTGACGTGCCCGCCCTCATCGCCCTTGCCTCCTCCTTAATAGTATATCCATTTCCATGATTCTCAGCTGAAATGCATAAAAAATTTTAGTTTCTCTGACAATGCTTCCATGCATTCATAATAACGATAGCGAATTTGAGTGTATTCTGCAGATTGTCGTAAATGCCGCATTACGTCACCTTATCGTCATTCACAATGACAACGTGTTTTGCATTTTACTTTTCGGAAAATGAGTTTGTACTAATAGGAATAGTGTGTAGTAGCACATTGTATAGATCTAACACCCGAAAAATTGATTCTGAGAGTTTCAAAGAATAAGGGGAGAAATAGAATGTGGTTATAACAAGCTCCTAGAGATCCAAATGATTAAGTAGCCCACTTCCCTATATGGCTCTTAAAAAGAAACGCATTTTATAGAGCTCCTGCAATTCGTCGAAGTTTGTAACATACATCTCATGAATGAAAATGTTTCGTATATGCTACTACAGTCTAAAAACATTATGGCAGAGGTCTCTCATCTCTGTCTACTGTTGTTGAGGATTCAATAGCAGATAAATTCTTGTGACAAGAAATATCATTAAGATGACTGCTACTCGTTACATTCCCAGTAATTTTAAGTTGTGCTCTTGGATTCCTGTGACCGCATACTCGGAAATCGTTACATATTCGGAGAAAATGGTGAATTATTTCCGACAAGAAAAAATATAAAGGTCACTGGCGGTTGTTTCACTCACAGCAATTTCATCTCCAGCAATTTCAAATTTCGTTTTTCAAACACACAGAAATCACGAAATCATTACTGAGGATGTGCAATCTTACATGTCAGTAATAAATATTGCAGAAAAATCTTCACTTACACGAATAAATATGTCTCATAACGTGTTGCATACATAAAGAGGAAAAAAAAGATCATTGCATCATCCCGTGCGCGAACCCGTAACCTTCCGTTCCGCACTCCCGCGCGCTAACCACTTGGCCACGTGAAACAACAGACGTATAGTGCTCAATTCTTGTAGTATTGTGTAGAGGAGCGTAAGCTGACTTCGTTGCCAAACGGTGCTGCGTCAGTCATAAATGCGTGATAGTTTGGAAGGTTTCCATTATTAGGCTATACATAATTGCTTTCCATTGTTACTTGAAAGTTGTAAACACGTTTCGATACTTACTAACTAACCCATTTGTGGGAAAAAAGTACACAAAAACACTAGTAACGTCAGTTCACACACACGTAATATACGTAAGCAAAACCGATGTCTTGATATTTAATGATGTTTAAACTCTTATCTGCATTAAAATAACACGAGTGTCGAGGCGACACGAGTGTCGAGGCGACACGAGTGTCGAGGCGACACGAGTGTCGAGGCGACACGAGTGTCGAGGCGACACGAGTGTCGAGGCGACACGAGTGTCGAGGCGACACGAGTGTCGAGGCGACACGAGTGTCGAGGCGACACGAGTGTCGAGGCGACACGAGTGTCGAGGCGACACGAGTGTCGAGGCGACACGAGTGTCGAGGCGACACGAGTGTCGAGGCGACACGAGTGTCGAGGCGACACGAGTGTCGAGGCGACACGAGTGTCGAGGCGACACGAGTGTCGAGGCGACACGAGTGTCGAGGCGACACGAGTGTCGAGGCGACACGAGTGTCGAGGCGACACGAGTGTCGAGGCGACACGAGTGTCGAGGCGACACGAGTGTCGAGGCGACACGAGTGTCGAGGCGACACGAGTGTCGAGGCGACACGAGTGTCGAGGCGACACGAGTGTCGAGAAAAACTTTGTCACTGTGAATGATTAAACCCAAAAAACAACCTAACCTGACCAAACCATATTTCTAACAAAGTAAAATTGTTACAAAGTCACTTTCCAACTGGATGCATCCTCTGGTGATTCTTTAGTAACGCAATCACTAAATCCAAAGCTAAAACCGCTAAATGTGTTTAAAATAAATAATAGGTGTACATAAACCACAGCTCACCGATCGACAGGGCCAGACCGAAATCCAAAACCTCTCGGTACAATAGCCGTAAAATCGGTGGGAGGACCGTTCGGTAAGAAGTTGCAGAAGCTTACTGAATGGGATATTTCGATAAAGAACCGGAAATGACGTCACTACCAAGACTAACTACACCGATCGGTATGAACGATACAGAATAGGGCCCCTGGCCAGGTCCCGGCTGCTTCCCCAGTGCGACGTCCACAGGGAGCCACTCACGCCTGCGCGGCGCCCCTCGCCGCCGAGCGCCCCAGTCGCACCACACACAACGTCCTGCCACGTTCCATCCGTCCGGGCCCCTGACAGACAGTACGTCTCTAGTCTTACCACGCAATATGTAGTCCCAGACTGCGAGTCTCCCTCCGAGACGAGGGCATCTCTAGGAGTGCCGCAGTGAAACTGCCATAGGATGTCTACTGCTTTCTATGTGCTTATACAGGGTGAAAAGTATTTAAACAGACAAACTCTGGGAGGTTGTAGGGGACATCAAAACAAATATTTCTCCCAAATGTATTTTTTTCCTCTGGGGATTATTTAAACCGGTGGAGGCCGTATTACGATCTTCAGTTCTTAGAGGGCGTATTACGCTGTTCAGTTGTAAACAACTGCTGTCCATCAGTGTAGTAGCGCATTGTCTCTGTTTACTAATGGAACGATACACCTGGAGTGAGTACACTGATATGGTTGGTGCGTACTACATAGCGCACCACAACAGAAGAGCTGCACAGCGGGTGTATCAACAACAATATCCTAATCGCCGTATCCCGCATCATACGACCTTTGCTGCTACCAACGTCTACGTGAGACCGGGTCATTCAGCAGATTACATGGAAAGGGACGCACGGTAAGGACGCTGCAATTTGAGGAAGCTGTCTTGCAGCATGTAGAGCGGGATCCTTCAATCAGCACTCGTGCAATTGCACGTAACATTCAGACGAATGTAAGAACAGTCCTTCGAGAGCCATTGTTACGTCCCTTTCACTTAGAACGTGTCCACAACCTGGAGGAGGAGGAGGAGGTTAGTGTTTAACGTCCCGTCGACAACGAGGTCATTATAGACTGAGTGCAAGCTCGGGTTAGGGAAGGAAATCGGCCGTGCCCTTTCACAGGAACCATCCCGGCATTTGCCTGAAACGATTTAGGGAAATCACGGAAAACCTAAATCAGGATGGCTGGAGACGGGATTGAATCGTCGTCCTCCCGAATGCGAGTCCAGTGTGCTAAACACTGCGCCACCTCACTCGGTCCACAACCTGGAACCAGTTGATTATCCACCCAGAACACTGTTCCAGGTACTACTGCGAAAACTGTGTGAAATGCATCCTAAATTTCCATCCTCTGTGGCGTTTACCGATGAAGCAACGTTGGGGCGTGATGAAGTCTTCAACATGCACAATTCGCATGCTTGGAGCGAGGATAACCCACATGCCACAGTTACTAGCGCTCATGAAGTGCGGTTCTTCGTTAATGTTGGGGACAGTTTAATTGGGCCGAATCTGCTACCTAGGCCATTAAATGACACGCACTATTACAATTTTCTCGCCAGAGCATTGCCAGAATTGCTGGAAGACTTCCCGCTCCCCAGAAGACAACGCATGTGGTTCCAACATGACGGGGCGCCGGCACATTTCACCCATCGTGTGCGTCGATTCCTGGACCGGCGGTTCCCAGAAACGTGGATTGGCAGAGGTGGTCCTGTACCATGGCCTGCTCGATCCCCAGGAATGTCCCCTCTGGATTTTTTTGTGTGGGGAGAGATGCGCAACTTTGTTTACGCAACTCCTGTTGCATCAGAAGAGGATCTGGTTGCCCGGATAGTAGAAGCAGCAGGAACAATTCAGGATACTCCTGGGGTTTTTGCCCGCGTCAGACAGAACATGATCCGACGGAGTAACCTCTGTATACGTGATAATGGAGGCATTTTTGAAAAGCTATTGTAATTGAAATTGGGTTGTGTTAAATGTGTTGTCTCTTAGTCATACAAAATGGAAAAGTGTTTGTTGGTTTAATCAATTTTCCGCCAGAGAAATCTTCCTGTACCGTTTTAAGTACTCCTCATAGGAAAAAAATGACACTAGGAAAAAATATTTGCTTAAATGTCCCCTACAACCTCCCACAGTTTGTCGGTTTAAATACTTTTCACCCTGTATAATCTGACAGAGGTGGTAACAATCTGTGATCGTTTGCTGACGATGCTGTTGTATATCGAGAAGAATCGTTTAGTGACTGCAGAAGGATACGGGATGACTTTCCTGCAAGTTACCTTTTTTCACATGTAGAGCAAACCGCCACGCATCACATGAAATGTAAGTTACTGCAAATGAGCAGAAAAACAATTGTGTAATACTCGAATATATTATTAGCTGCTCGAATTTGCATATTGGTGAACAATAGCAGCAACTAGGAAGGAGGGGGTGGATTACAAAGTCTTTTAGAAGATTTGACAGGAGTAAGATTACGTATCATTTCTTGTAAACTAAAGAGTTTATTGTAGAGTTGGCTCTAGTTGTTCCTGTCTATGGGTCTAATTCCTGAAGCTGAAATTGTCGCATGTAAAGTTCTCATGGTTCAAATGGTCTAAATAATTTTGAATATTAACGTAAAAACAAAAATAATGCAACGACAATTTATTTTGTCACATTTTGTATATCACAAATTCTTCGGAATTTTCACATTAACAACGGCGAAATTACATTGTTCGCCCGAAACACAAAACTACGTCCGATCACATTGTGAAGTACACCAGTGGCAAAAAACAGTCAATACTCTCACTGCGCGATAGAAATGTTACCGATGATGGTGCCACTAAAGTGGAGTTACTAAAAAGTGGTGGATAATTTTATTGTTGACCTTAGAGTTGGTCTTTACTCCGTAAAAACAGAAAAATTCCAACAAAATAGGATTGCTCATGAATGTAGCGCAATTTTAGAAAGAGGTCAATTCGGTAAAAAACAATGACTTAAAACTGAGGGGGTAGTATTATTACTAGTATTAACCGTAAATTAAAAAATAATGAGGTTCTTATCACTAAATCTGATAAAGGAAATTTGCTTGTTGTAGCCTATAAAAGTGAATATATTTCTAAAACTTTGGCTTTTTCCGAGGTAAATGACATATTTGAAATCGAGCAGGATCCTACCTCTACATTACGGAAAAGAGAGAGAAGATCCAAAGAAGAGCGGTGCGTTTTGTCACAGGGTTATTTGCTAAACATCTCCGTAACGCTATCACGGTTACCAAACTCAAGTGGCAGACTGCAAGAGAGGCGCTCTGCATCGCGGTGTAGCTTGCTCGCCAGGTTTCGAGAGAGTGCGTTTCTGGATGAGGTATCGAATATATTCCTTCCCCCTACTTATACCTCCCGAGGAGATCACGAATGTAAAATTAGAGAGATTCGAGTGCGCACGGAGGCTTTCAGACAGTCGTTCTTCCCGCGAACCATACGCGACTGGAACAGAAAAGGGAGGTAATGACAGTGGCACGTAAAGTGCCCTCCGCCACACACCGTTGGGTGGCTTGCAGAGTATAAATGTACATGTAGATGTAGATGTTTATTTTTTCTTAACATATCCCTAATTTGCTTTTGTACATCTTATGAAAGATGTTTTAAAACTTTAATTAATATGAACCCTAGAGCACCTATGCTTAGAAGTCAGTTTAAGGTACACAAAAGTCAACACCCAAGTCGTCCCATCGTTAACGGAATAAAGAGTCCACATCATAAATTAGCGAGATTCTTACACACTAAAATTAAAGAAGCCTTTGTTTTTGGAAACAATTATTCTGTTAAAAATAGTGCTGAGGTAATAAACAAGCTAAAATCGATAGAGATCACTTCTTCCCCTCGTTTAGTGTATAAACTTACGACGTCAAAAGAAACCAATGTTCCAGTGGATATCATTCTTAAGATTATTGAAGATAAGTTCCGACAACTGTAGCTCACTTAGAGTTCTATGTTGTCGAATGTTATGTCACTACTGCAGGTTGTACTAGATTACAATTACTTTCAGTTTAATGGCAAAATGTATGAGCAATCATTCGGCTTAGCTATGGGTTGCCCGATAGCGGGTATCTTAGCTGACATCTTTGTGAATGCGTTAGAAGAAAATTTCTTCAAAAACAATCTTGCGTTGAGTAATATTATTCCTTTCTATGCTCGTTATGTTGATATACTCATATTTCAAGGGAGTGACCAAGATCTACAACAACTGTTTCATGTTTTCACGAGAAAATGAAATTCACAAAAGAGATACAAAACAATGAGAGAGAACTCCCTTTCCTTGACTTGAAACTTACGTTATCTGGTAACACTATTAGCTTCGACATTTTTCGTAAAGAATCTTTTTCTGATATTATTATTCCAGTAGATTCTTGTCATCCTCAAACTCACAAAATCGCCTTCTTTCATTCTGCAGTTCATCGTGCTGTGAGCACACCTTTAAAACAGAACTGTTTAGAAAAAGAAATATCTTTATTAAAATCAATAGCCACTAACTATGGATACGACCTTAAATTAGTTTACCAAATTGTTAAGACAAAAAAAAAACAGCTGTAAAATGTTCAACTTTAGGAGATGACAGGGCGAAAAAGAATGAGGGTAATAACTTTATTTCTATTCCATTTTTGGGGAACGTTTCATATAAGATAAGAAGACTTTTACAGAAACAATACGGTTACAGAGTTGCCTTTGCCGTAAATAATAGCCTGAAACAATAATTCATACTATTGTAACACGGGAAGAACTTGGCACTAAGTCCGGTGTATACAAAATTACTTGTAACGACTGCCCAAACTATTACATTGGACAGACACGTAGACCCATTAAAGTTAGGTATAAGGAACATATGTTAGGTAAAAATGGGGAAAACTTACATAATTCCACGTTTGCCGAACATCTATGGCTCTTACAGCATACGCCACTGAACTGGACGACGTAGAGTTGCTTCATGAAGCGAATAAAGGTTACAAACTGGACTTGCTCGAAGAATTAGAGATTTTCAAGCATCTGTCTCTAAAAGATGGTTTTGTCCTTAATGAACAGGTGCAGCTTAGAAACAAAAATTTTTTAGACAGTTCCAAACCCCTCCTTTCCTTAATGTAATATAGTCTGGCTGACTAGAAGTTAGTTTTCTTGCTTGTTGATGCCGGTGAAATGCGCCTTTCCTGTCTTGTTAGGATTATACGTATTTTTGATGTTTGTTGTTTGTGATTTTCGATGTGTATGTGTGGTTAATGGACTAGCATGTTTTTATTCACAACGACAGATGGTTTCGTTTTATTGTAACATTGTTTTCGCTAATACACTCCTGGAAATGGAAAAAAGAACACATTGACACCGGTGTGTCAGACCCACCATACTTGCTCCGGACACTGCGAGAGGGCTGTACAAGCAATGATCACACGCACGGCACAGCGGACACACCAGGAACCGCGGTGTTGGCCGTCGAATGGCGCTAGCTGCGCAGCATTTGTGCACCGCCGCCGTCAGTGTCAGCCAGTTTGCCGTGGCATACGGAGCTCCATCGCAGTCTTTAACACTGGTAGCATGCCGCGACAGCGTGGACGTGAACCGTATGTGCAGTTGACGGACTTTGAGCGAGGGCGTATAGTGGGCATGCGGGAGGCCGGGTGGACGTACCGCCGAATTGCTCAACACGTGGGGCGTGAGGTCTCCACAGTACATCGATGTTGTCGCCAGTGGTCGGCGGAAGGTGCACGTGCCCGTCGACCTGGGACCGGACCACAGCGACGCACGGATGCACGCCAAGACCGTAGGATCCTACGCAGTGCTGTAGGGGACCGCACCGTCACTTCCCAGCAAATTAGGGACACTGTTGCTCCTGGGGTATCGGCGAGGACCATTCGCAACCGTCTCCATGAAGCTGGGCTACGGTCCCGCACACCGTTAGGCCGTCTTCCGCTCACGCCCCAACATCGTGCAGCCCGCCTCCAGTGGTGTCGCGACAGGCGTGAATGGAGGGACGAATGGAGACGTGTCGTCTTCAGCGATGAGAGTCGCTTCTGCCTTGGTGCCAATGATGGTCGTATGCGAGTTTGGCGCCGTGCAGGTGAGCGCCACAATCAGGACTGCATACGACCGAGGCACACAGGGCCAACACCCGGCATCATGGTGTGGGGAGCGATCTCCTACACTGGCCGTACACCACTGGTGATCGTCGAGGGGACACTGAATAGTGCACGGTACATCCAAACCGTCATCGAACCCATCGTTCTACCATTCCTAGACCGGCAAGGGAACTTGCTGTTCCAACAGGACAATGCACGTCCGCATGTATCCTGTGCCACCCAACGTGCTCTAGAAGGTGTAAGTCAACTACCCTGGCCAGCAAGATCTCCGGATCTGTCCCCCATTGAGCATGTTTGGGACTGGATGAAGCGTCGTCTCACGCGGTCTGCACGTCCAGCACGAACGCTGGTCCAACTGAGGCGCCAGGTGGAAATGGCATGGCAAGCCGTTCCACAGGACTACATCCAGCATCTCTACGATCGTCTTCATGGGAGACTAGCAGCCTGCATTGCTGCGAAAGGTGGATATACACTGTACTAGTGCCGACATTGTGCATGCTCTGTTGCCTGTGTCTATGTGCCTGTGGTTCTGTCAGTGTGATCATGTGATGTGTCTGACCCCAGGAATGTGTCAATAAAGTTTCCCCTTCCTGGGACAATGAATTCACGGTGTTCTTATTTCAATTTCCAGGAGTGTATGTATTTCACCGCCTACGTTACGCGGGATTCTCGCGCATTACACTAGTGCCTTCTCTCGTTAGTGTCAAACAGATAAAGCTTGCGTTATGGAACATCTAAGACACAGGTAAATTGGTTCTATATTTTCTATTTTACATAAATGTTTTTAAATGGTCTGATGTGTTAATTCAAACTTTCTCTCTTACTAAATAAAACGTAACTTTTAATAATTATTGATGCGCTTATGCATGTATTCATGGATTTTAGTATGTGCGAGTGTCTGGCACATACAAGTGCCCTCTCTCGGCGAAACCATCTGCCTTAGTGCTTTCACACTCTTGTCTCGATAGTTCATAGGCGAAGTAATGGTGCTACACTGTTCGCTTTGACCCTGTGCCCATAGTCATGTTGTGCATATGGAGAAGATGTCTTAATTATTGACGACGCGTTTGGCTCAATTGTTTTATTCATCTCCACTGCATGATGTAATTTTAGTAAGTAAGTAAAGATTTTGTGCCTGTATTACTCTGGTAATTTCACTGTTACTTAAGCTTTTGTGTTTCTCACTTCCGACATCAGAGGGTTGGATCCCCTCATTCGACGGCGTCAGATTGCAGTCTTCGAAGATTGTGTCCGTATGTCTGTCTGCCTGCCTGCCGCTTACTGCTGTAGCTGTTCGTTCGTCCGTCCGTCCGTCCGTCCGCCTGCCTGCCTGCCTGCCTGCCTGCTCGCTGTCCGCCGCCGCTACCGCTGCTGCCTGCTATCCGTCCGTCTGTTCGCCGCCGTCCGTCTATTCGCCGCCGCCGCCAGCCGGTGCTCGCCGCCGCCGCCTGCTGTCCGTCCGTCCGTCTGTTCGCCGCCGCCGCCAGCCGGTGCTCGCCGCCGCCTGGTCGCCGCCGTCCTGACCCTGGTCTACGGCCGTCTTCGTCTTCATCCGTCTTCGTCTGTCCCCTATTCGTTCTGTTCGTTATTGTTTCTCCCTACCGTCATGTCCGCCCCCACCACCACCACCACCACCGCCATAGTTTATACTTCCCCTTCCGCCGCCTCCACCACTATCACATGGTGTGCCCAGTCCCACCCCCCTCCTTCCATCCCTCCTCTTCTCACTCTCCCTTCGCCCTCACTCTTTGTCGCCCCCTCTCCAGCTTCTTCCTCCCGCTCCTCTCGATCTGATCCTTTCCCCCCACTCCCCCAGCCTGTCACTGCAGCTCCGGCTCGGGTGGTGGCCCGTCGGGCCACTGTCCATGCCCAGCTCTCCCCGTCGCCTTCGCCATCACCGCCGCCACCGCCGCCACCGCCACCGTCACCATCTCCGGCGCCGACTCCGGCCCCAGTACCTGCCCCTCCCCACCACATTCCAGTTGTTCCCATCCCCCACACCACCTCCGCCGCCGTCAAGCGCCCCAGTGGCACCCCTGCCTCGTCTGCTCCAAAAAAGGCTCCGCCTCGTCCCCCTTCCCCACCCCTGATGTCATGGATGTCTCCCCGCCCGTCCCTGCCCCCTCCTCCTCCTTCTCTACCCCCTCCTCCTACCGCTACCTCCTCTCCCGTCCGGATCCCTCCCTCCTTGAAGCCCGGAACCTCACCCTCTTCCTTCGCCAGAATTGTCCTGGTACCCCCATCTCCCTCCTCACTCCTCGCCGTGATTCGGTACTCATCTCCTCCCCTAGCCTTACTCTCCACACAGACCTCCTTTCCCGCATCCCTGTCAACCCCTGCTCCCTCGCCACCTCCCTCCCGCCAACCCCAACCTCCGCGTCGCCCGCTGACCCTCACTGCCGTGATCAATCGGCTCAGTCCCGTGATCATGGAGGAGGAGGTGTTGGCGGAGCTTCAGGCCCATCCCCATCTGGAGGTGCGTGCGGTTGGCCGGATCCATAACGCTGCCGGCCCCACCCGCCTTATGCGGGTTTTTTCTGAGCACGCCCCCTCCATAGACCGTCTCCTGAAGGAGGGTGCCCTCCTTTTTAACCAGCGTTATAAGGTTGACCCCTCCCGTTCCCCTCCTCAATCCCTGCGCTGCCAGAGGTGTCTGCACTATAATGCGCACCCCACTGCTGAGTGCCGCGGGGCCCCCACCTGCCTGCATTGTAGGCAAGCGCACTACCTCAGGCAGTGCCCTAACCTCCAACCCCTTTTCCTGCAATACCTGCAATCTTCCCCATCCCACCTACTCCCGAAAGTGTAAAGCCCGACCCCCTCCGACCACTCCTGAACTCACCGTCCCTGTCCGTCCCCTGGACGCCCCCACCCCTCCTGGAAATTCCCTTCGTCCCCCCCCCCCACCGCTGAGGACATCATCAGGTTCCTCACCATCGTCCTTCAAAATGTTCATCCCTTTCAGCGCCCCCACACCCTCCAGCAGATCTCCCTCGCCGCCCGTTCCATATTCCAACTCAAGATGTATGCCACGTACTCCAACAACCAGGCCCACTTCACCTTCTCCCATCTTGACACCCTCGTCTAAATCCCTGTCATGGCGCGACAGCAACGTATCCTTTTCAACAATATCCGCTCCCTCTCCACCAACAAGAACCTCTTCCTGCACACCCTTGCCACCCACCGCGTGGATGCCTTCCTCCTCAATGAAACCTTCCTCCAACCCCACCACTCCATCCACACCTCACCCTATCTCCTCCACCGCTCCGATAACCCCCTCCCAATTGCGCGTGGCGGAGTTGCCATTGGTCACCACCGCCAGATCCCCGTTCGGCTCCAACCTCTCCTTCCCGACCCCACCGACCACCTGATCCTTAGTCTCTTCTTCCCCGGCCTTACCGTTACCTGCGCCACCATCTATGTCCGCCCTAACGCCCCCATTCCCTTCGACTTCCTCTCCCACATTGACCGTACCTTCTCCTCCTACGTGATCGCCGCTGACCTCAACATCCATAGTCGTTCCGCCGCCCAGTTACGGTGGTGGCATCGGTTCCTCTCCTCCCTCCAAGTCGACCTCATCCCCATCCCCAGCACACCCGTCCCGAATCCAACTGCACTCCTGATGTTATCCTCTCCTCCCCCAACCTCCTTGGCCGCATAACGGTGGATGTCCTGGAGCCTATTGGTAGCGACCATCTCCCTGTCCTCCTCACCGTTTCAGACGGTCGTCGCCCTCGCCCCGACCCTCGTACTGACCCTCCCCCTAAGTTTGTCTACGACTATTCCCGTGCCGACTGGAATGCCTACCGGGATACCCTTTCCACCCAGGTCGATAGCCACCCCTTCACCTACCACCACCCTGACGATGTCACCCATGCCGCCTCCTTTCTCCAGCAGACCTTGTCTGCGGCCGTGGAGGCCCACGTCCCTACTGTCGCCATCCACCCCCACCGTCCTACCTTACCCCCACAGGCCGTTCTCCTCCTCCGTGAATCCCGTCGTCTCTACCGTGCCTTCCTCCGCACGCGTGATCCGGACACACTAAGACGCCACCGGCAACGCCAGCGACACATTCGTAATTTGCTCGCGGCTAAGAAACGCCGGGACTGGCGACAGACATGCACCCATTTAAATGCTACCCTACCAATCAACTCGTCCAAGTTCTGGTCGGCCTTCCGTCGCCTTACCGGCACTAAACCCTCCCCCTATTATCCTCTTCTCCATGATGATCACCCTTTCCCTGACACCCTTAGTAAGGCCAATCACTTTGCCTCCTACCTCTCTGATGTATTTTCCATCCCCGATGATCCCCAGTTCGATTACTCCCTCTTCCCGGATGTCCGCGATCGAACTGACACCTCTGTCCCTCCCCTCGCTCCTGGTTTCCAGTACTTGGACAACATTGCACACACGGAACTCAATACTCCTATCACTACACAGGATCTCATTGCTACGCTCCGCACAAAATGCAACACCGCTCCTGGTCACGAACGTGTCACCTACCGTCACCTTCGTGAAGCTCCTGTCTCTTTCCACTCTGGCCAGGCTCTACAGTGTAGTCCTGTCCACCGGTTACTACCCCGAATCCTCATGTTCCTTAAACCTGGCAAACCGCCGTCCGCCGTCTCCTCCTACCATCCCATCAGCCTTACCTCGGTCTTCAGCAAGGTCCTGGAATCTATCTTCACCCGACGCATCCACCAGCATCTCCGCCAGCACCGCCTCCTTCGAAACCAGAACAGCTGTTAGCATGAGTGACAAATGTAGGTATCTTAGGTGCTGCGAAACAACTCAAATCACTGAAGAAAGGCTATTCTTCCAGTCCACATGGTACACCAATCAGGTTCGTCTCAGAGTATGCAGACACAATAGCACCTTACTTAGCAATCATAAACAACCGCTCACTTGACGAAAGCTCTGTTCCTGAAGACTGGGAAGTAGCACAGGTCACAGCAATATTCAAGAAAGGAAATAGTCCTAACTCACTGAATTGCAGACCCATATCACTGACCTCAATCTGCAGTAGGATTTTGGAGCATATGCTGTACTCTAACATTATGAATCACCTCGAAGAAAACGACTTACTTATACATAACCAACACGGATTCAGAAAATATCATTCTTGTGCAACACAGCTAGCTCTTTATTCCCATGAAATAATGAGAGCTGTTGACAAGGGATCTCAGATCGATTCCGTATTCCTAGATGACTTTTGATGCCGATCCTCACAAGCGACTATTAATTGAATTGCGTGCATATGGTGTATCGTCTCAGTTGTGACTGAGAGGAAATCACGAATCCAGAGGGGTCACAGTTCGTAGTGATCGACGGTAAATCATCAAGTAGAACAGAAGTTATATCTGGCTATCCGCAAGGTAGTGTCGTGGGCCCTCTGCTGTTCCTGATTTATATAAATGATCTAGGCGATAATCTGAGCAGCCCCCTTAGATTGTTTGCAGATGACGCTGTAATTTACCGTCTAGTAAAATCATCAGACGATCAATTCCAATTACAAAATGATCTAGAGAGAATTTCTGTATGGTGCGAAAAGTGGCAATTAGCACTCAACAAAGATGTCATCCACATGGGTACTAAAAGAAATCAGATAAATTTAAGATAGACGTTAAATCGCACAAATCTAAGGGCTGTCAATTCAATACCTAGGAATTATAATTACGAGTAATTTAAATTGGAAAGACCACATAGATAATATTCTGGGGAAGGCGAAACAAAGATTGCACTTTGTTGGCAAAAAGAAGATGCCCACTATAGAGACACCATACATTACACTTGTCCGTACTCTGAGGGAATATTGCTGCGCGGTATGGGATCCTTACCAGGTAGGATTGACGGAGGGCATCGAAAAAGTGCAAAAAAAGGGCAGCTCGTTTCGTGTTATCTCGCAATAGGGGCGTGAGAGTCACTGATATAATACGCGAGTTGGTGCGGCAGTCACTGAAACAAAGGCGGTTTTCTTTGCGGCGAGATCTATTTACGAAATTTCAATCACCAACTTTCTCTTCCGAATGCGTAAATATTTTGTTGACACCCATCTACGTAGGGAGAAATAATCATCACAGTAAAATAAGAGAAATCAGAGCTCGAAGGGAAAGATTTTGGTGTTCCTTTTTCCCACGCGCCATTCGAGAGTGGAATGATAGAGAATTAGTATGAAAATGGTTCGATGGACCCTCTGCCAGGCACTTAAGCGTGAATTGCAGAATAACCATGTAGATGCAGAGGCATGCTTACTACCCCTTCACTTTGTGGTAATAACGATATTCCAAAGGGTTCACAATTTCTATTATGAAGGGTGTGAAGTACTTCGCTTGAATTGAACGTGTTGTATACAAAATTATATGAATTTTTCAGAAAAACAGCCGAGATATTTTTCGAGTTTTGCACAGGTCAATATTACACTACCGGCCATTAAAATTGCTACACCACGACGTGCTACAGACGCAAAATTTACCCGACAAACAGAAGATGCTGTGATATGCAAATGATTAGCTTTTCCGAGCGTTCACACAAGGTTGGCGCCGGTGGCGACACCTACAACGTGCTGACATGAGGGAAGTTTCCAACCGATTTCTCATACACATACAGCAGTTGACCGGCGTTGAAACTTTGTTGTGATGCCTCGTGTAAGGAGGAGAAATGCGTACCATCACGTTTCCGACTTTGATAAAGGTCGGACTGTAGCCTATCGCGATTGCGGTTTATCGTATGACTACATTGCTTCTCGCGTTGGTCTAGATCCAATGACTGCTAGCAGAATATGAAATCGGTCGGTTCAGGAGGGTAATACCGAACGCCGTGCTGGATCCCAAAGGCCTCATATCACTAGCAGTCGAGATGACATGCATCTTATCCGCAGATCGTGCAGCCACGTCTCGATCCCTGAGTCAACAGATGGGGACGTTTGCAAGACAACAACCGTATGCACGAACAGTTCGACAACGTTTGCAGCAGCATGGACTATCAGCTCGGAGACCACGGCTGCTGTTACCCTTGACGCTGCATCACAGACAGGAGCGCCTGCAATGGTGTACTCAACGAAGAACCTGGGTGCACGAATGGCAAAACGCCATTTTTCGGATGAATCCAGGTTCTGTTTACAGCATCATGATGGTCGCATCCGTGTTTGCGAACAAGAGGTGACCGAAACGTGTAACCAATGGCACCCTATACCATCACGCCAGGTGATACGCCAGTATGGCGATGACGAATACACGCTTCCAATGTGCGTTCACGGCGATGTCGCCATTGAGGGCACTTTGAACAGTGGACATTACGTTTTAGATGTGTTATGACTAGTGGCTCTACCCTTCATTCGATCCCTGCAGAACCCTACATTTCAGCAGGATAATGCACGACCGCGTGCTGCATGTCCTGTACGGGCCTTTTTGGGTACAGAATATGTTCGACTGCTGCCCTGTCCAGCACATTCTCCAGATCTCTCACCAATTGAAAACGTCTGGTCAATGGTGGCCGAGCAACTGGCTCGTCACACTAAGCCAGTCACTATCTTGATGAACTGTGGTATCGCGTTGAAGCTACATGGGCAGCTGTACCTGTACACGCCATCCAAGCTCTGTTTGGCCGTAATAACGGCCTTGATACGCCTGGGCATTGAGTCTGAGGTGGTTGTTTTGGGTACTGATTACTTTTTCACGCAATTTGGGTGAATATCCTGAGTAATCACATGTCAGTTCTAGTATAATGTATTTGTCCAATGAATACCCGTTTATCACCTGCATTTCTTCTTAGTGTAGCAATTTTAATGGCGAGTAGTGTAGCTCAGAAGCGCGCCACTAAATTTGGTACCGGTAGGTCCGATCGACATGCGAATATTATGTAAACGCTCCAGGAACTCTTCAGGAATTCCCATTAGAGAAGATGGCAGTTTTTCTGCGAAACGCTACTGAGAATGTTGGAAGAACCGGCACTTTTGGTTGTCTGCGGGAAGATTCTACCACCGCTGATGTACTGTACATGACACGTTAAGAGTGAGAAGACGAGATAAGAGAAATAGGGGCTCGTATTCAGGCATATGTACAGTCCTCTTCCACTCACTCCATTTGTGAGTGGAACAGGGAACGAAATGACTGGTAGTGACACAAGGTATACCCTGTTATACATATCTGTTCTGCAGCCATTGTATGATGCATATGTGTTGAAATGTTCCCAAAGCAGACAAGAGAACAGAGAGAATGGTTTGCCATGGGTTTCCTCAATCGTATTTCTGTTTGTGTGTGTAATAAGTAAAAGTTTGTACTTGAATCAGTTCACAGCTTAAAACATTACGGTTTTAGATCTGGTGTGATGTGAAACACTTTTCCTAAACTCAGACGGACACCTTTTCTGAGCTGTTACTCTTTCCACAAAACAGACGACAGCGACGAAACTCGTGGAAGGTATATTTCTGAGTGAATATTTCTATCTGAATATGTAACACTTCCTGAGGAACTTCGTAAGAAAATTTTTATGAAACTTAAATGAAACCTTTCAAAAATTGATAAGAATAAATTATAATTTGTAGTTACAGTTAAGTAGTTTGTCCAGAATGCATCACCGCTGACGCATGCTAGCCATGGATTCGTTTCCTACTCACCTTTCTAGATAAACGCAAAGCGATTTAACTCACGAGATAAATAAGTGGAGACCTCAAGAAGTAGCGTAAGTTTTCGGCAAAATTCAGAACAATTCCTTTACTTTTAGCAAAATACGCTCTTGTTTTGTTTTCTTTTTTGTCCGAATGATCAGACGTGTGGCGTTGACAACCTTTCAACGTAGTACATTTAAAGTCGAAGCAGTAGTGCATTGAAATTGACCGTTACAGTAAGTGGTAACTGGAGAACTTTTTGAGTGAAACCTTTGCTCGTGCATAAGATCTCTAAAGAATCTTTCGGGAATGGTGTTTTCTTGTTTTCTTATTTCGGCTTTTTCACCTTTTAACGAATGATTGTTTCTGCTGGGAAGCAGTCGCATTTTCCTGCTGGCAGACTGCTTCTACGATTTAAGGTGTTCCTCAGTGTCGATATTCTGCATATTCTTAAATTACCGAGGAATAATGTTTTGAAACTCCCACGGGCATTCGTAGCCAACGGATCTGTACCTCACGATGCTACATATAGAACTGTCAACGTATGTCGTGTAGAAGTAAAACCAGAAATAACAATCCACAGATTAGACGAAGATTTCTGGCGTGTTCGAAATGTCAAGTTTTTGTTTTCAGGTCAGTATAATGCAGAGTGTGGACAGTATTTATGCTTGTGGCCAACTGCCAGTTAATAAATTACAATTTGACCACCAGTGGGTGAGTGAAAGCCATGCTGTAGCCGTGTCCTGTTTTTCTGTGAAAACAGAACTGGCACACAGTCACAGGGATCCCTGATACCTTCTGGTGGACTTAAGTTTGTTACTGAACTGTGTGACTGGGATAAGTCTCTTCACTCATTTTGAAAGAACAAAATATTTCGACATTAGCTAACACACACACACACACACACACACACACACACACACACACACACACACACACACACACACACAAAGTGTACGTTTAAGATGTGACACAGGCCAGTCCCACATCGGATTACCTGGTTCGTACCTTGTACAGACCATTAAACTGAACACAACTACCACAGCACTAGAGCAGCGAATTCACCGGTAAGTGATCGCTTTCCTGCACTTTTAATTTGGAACTACTTTTTATACACGTTATCTTTCTAAATTGAGCTCTGCCGTACGATATGCAATAACAGTAACCAGAAATCTGTTATTCCTAATTGTCTTTGCTTTCTGATACTTATACGCGAGAAATAACACTCATAAAACAGTTCTGTTCATCTGGACAGATTTAACTACAAAACAACTGACGATGTTAACTGCACACTTCGTGGCAGAATGTGCACCTCTATTCGCATTTATCACAAATGAATTTCTTTCAGATCTCCAAGAATTAGTCATTATTACGTCGGACATTGTCATACAAATACCATTAACGTCAAGTAGGTAGTGTCCACAACTGACGACGGGTCTCTTGTCCATGCGTAATGGTCATAGCTTCGACGCTGCAGTTTGTTCAAATGGTTCAAATGGCTCTGAGCACTATGGGACTTAACATCTATGGTCATCAGTCCCCTAGAACTTAGAACTGCGTAAACCTAACTAACCTAAGGACAGCACACAACACCCAGCCATCACGAGGCAGAGAAAATCCCTGACCCCGCCGGGAATCGAACCCGGGAACCCGGGCGTGGGAAGCGAGAACGCTACCGCACGACCACGAGATGCGGGCCTGCGGTTTGTAATGGCTCATTTAAACAAAAGCATTCACCACTTTCGTCACAACTTTTGAAACTTTATACCATTACAGTACTACACACGCTGCATTATTTGAGTCACACTTAAACAGAAGATAGGCTACAGGTTTAGAAACGCAGATTCAAAATTAAATACGTTTCCTAACATTGCGATGTGACGCGTCCGTATCGATTCTGTTGTATTTACCGTCGCTACTCAAAAAGACCGGGCCTGCACGGGCTCCCACTCCAGCGGTTTTCAAATAGCACCACACGAGGTGTGAATGAGATGCTAGTGTCCGAGCTATAGTAAGTATGGAAATGCCGTGTGGCTAGGGCCTCCCGTCGGGTAGACCGTTCGCCTGGTGCAAGTCTTTTGAGTTGACGCCACTTCGGCGACTTGTGTTGTCCTCATCATTTCATACCCGTCGACACGCAACACTCAGTCCCTGGGCGGATAAAAACTCCGACCCAGCCGGGAATCGAGCCCGGGCCATTAGGTGTAACATTCCGTCGCGCTGACCACTCAGCTACCTGAGGCGGACCGAGCTATAGTTGGGACGGGCTGATAACGTGTAATACGAGTGGCTGATCCTGGCCTTGTGTGCCAATACTGTGCGTTTTTGCTGTGGGAAGCTCTGTGGTGTGGCAAGTACGGATCCTGCTGTGTGTGAACTGGAATTTTGGCGAAGTGCATCGGAACTGTGATAGTAGAGAAGTCCAGTGTGCGATGTGACTGACACTTTTGATGGGATCGCTCTTTGCTGTTTAATATTAAGACATTCCAGTGCAGAATCTGGCACTAGTAGGGAGCCGTCCGCGAGGTGTGCTTACATACAGAAAACAGATCAAACGCTCTCCGAACGTGGAGGTGACTGGATACAGTCGAGTACAGTGCCATATAACGCCTCCCTATCAGTGCATTTGAGCTAGGTGCTGGCAGCTGTGTTACATTTGCAGGCAATTTTTGAACATACAATGGGATGTTATATCGTGATCGCATGCATAGATCTGACCTAAAATCGATAGAATTGCGAAGAATGAGGAAGGAATAAGTATAAATTGACAGAATATAAACCTAAATGAAGTGAAATTGAGGAAGTACTTGCCTATCTTCTGGTTCGCTCCGAACAATTTTTGCATGAGAACAAATATGTGGCAACAGGAGGAACCCAGGAAAACGTCGACATCGAAACGAAGGGAATCATGGAGGTAGTCAATTATTTCCATCCAAGCAGTATTATACTACATGTCTATTCAGCTACCAGTGACACACGTGAGTTGACTACTATTCAAAAATGGGGGGACTGATTACCTCCCATGTCAGTTAGGTTTAAGTAGTTCTAAGGACATCACACACATCCATGCCCACAGCATGATTTGAACCTGCGACCGTAGTGGTCGCGCGGTTCCAGACTGAAGCGCCTAGAACCGCTCGGTCACGCCCGCCGGCAGTTGACAACTGTATTTGATGCTTTTCAGGAGGACAGAACGATTCACATCTAACCTTACTTGCATCTGGCTTAAAGGATAACAGAGTGGACGGGGTGATCGATTGAGAGAGAGATTGAACCAGTCAACCATTAAATCGTACATCGTTACTTCTACAGGGTGTTACAAAAAGGTACGGCCAAACTTTCAGGAAACATTTCTCACACAAAGAAAGAAAATACGTTATGTGGACATGTGTCCGGAAACGCTTACTTTCGATGTTAGAGCTCATTTTAGTTTCGTCAGTATGTACTGTACTTCCTCGATTCACCGCCAGTTGGCCCAACTGAAGGAAGATAATGTTGACTTCGGTGCTTGTGTTGACATGCGATTCATTGCTCTACAGTACTAGCATCAAGCACGTCAGTACGTAGCATCAACAGGTTAGTGTTCATCACGAACGTGGTTTTGCAGTCAGTGCAATGTTTCCAAATGCGGAGTTGGCAGATGCCCATTTGATGTATGGATTAGCACGGGGCAATAGCCGTGGCGCGGTACATTTGTATCGAGACATATTTCCAGAACGAAGGTGTCCCGACAGGAAGACATTCGAAGCAATTGATCGGCGTCTTAGGGAGCACGGAACATTCCAACCTATGACTCGCGACTGGGGAAGACCTAGAAGGCGAGGACACCTGCAATGGACGAGGCAATTCTTCGTGCAGTTGACGATAACCCTAATGAGAAGTTGCTGCTGTACAAGGTAACATTGACCACGTCACTGTATGTAGAGTGCTACGGGAGAACCAGTTGTTTCCGTACCGTGTGCAGGCACTATCAGCAGCTGATTGGCCTCCACGGGTACACTTCTGCGAATGGTTCATCCGACAATGTGTCAATCCTCATTTCAGTGCAAATGTTGTCTTTACTATTTGATCACGTTGGAATGAAGCCTCATCCGTAAATTTTGACAATCAACGTGTGTGTGCTGACGAGAATCCGCACGCAATTGTGCAATCACGGCATTGTTGGTGATGTCTCGATTGGGCCCCATGTTCTTCCACCTACGCTCAATGGAGCACGTTATCATGATTTCGTACGGGATACTCTACCTGTGCTGCTAGAACATGTGCCTTTACAAGTACGACACAACATGTGGTTCATGCACGATGGAGCTCCCGCACATTTCAGTCGAAGTGTTCGTACGCTTCTCAACAACAGATTCGGTGAGCGATGGATTGGTAGAGGCGGACCAATTCCATGGCCTCCGGGCTCTCCTGACTTTCATTTATGGGGGCATTTGAAAGCTCTTGTCTACGCAACCCCGGTACCAAATGTACAGACTCATCGTGCTCGTATTGTGGATGGCTGTGATACAATACGCCATTCTCCAGGGCTGCATCAGCGCATCAGGGACTCCATGCGACGGAGGGTGGATGCACGTATCCTCGCTAACGGAGGACATTTTGAACATTTACTGTAACAAAGTGATTGCGGTCACGCTGGTACATTCTGTTGCTGTGTGTTTCCATTCCTTGATTAATGTGATTTGAAGAGAAGTAACAACATGAGCTCTAACGTGGAAAGTAAGCGTTTCCGGACACATTCCTCACACACAAAGAAAGAAAATATGTTATGTGGACATGTTTCCTGAAAGTTTGGCCGTACCTTTTTGTAACACCCTGTAAATATGGAGAAGTTGCTGTAGGTCAATTTTTTTCCAGTGTTCTGACTGCATGCATCAGTCATGTGAGAGAGCCCGCGTTCTATCTCAAGTAGACATACAACCACGTGTTCTGTATGTGGTTTAAAGTACTATGAGTAGAAGTCCTCTGATGACCGACAGGTTTACCATTAACGATCGCATGTGTGATGGAACTTGACATATTCCTCTAAACGAACTTTGATTTATGTGATGATTTTACACCCAAGATGCAATAGGGGGGATGGAATACGACACTTCAGAGTCATAACTAAGTTAGCGATAGGAGCCTGTGAGGTGTTGCAATCCCCATGTACACATTTGCCTGTCTGATGAGCTGTTTACAGAGTTAGTGATGGAATTACTTGTAATTTTCACATGTCGGACGCTGCTGCTATGCGTTTGTTTCCGTGTAGGATGTATCACCCGCTACTAAGGACCATTTTATGTAGGTCTGGTGTAACTATATTGTACTCATATCAGGCAGAGCAAGTGTTTTACGGTTCGATAACCTAGTTTATCGTAGAGAAACCGGGAAGAAGGATGTATGCCATTAACAACGGTACATTCGATACGTCTGATAGGTCGGAAGCGCAGGTGATCTAACATTATAGGCCCATTTTAAGTGCAGAACATTGTAACCTTAGGAGTGCGTGTGTTTATGTTCTCTCTTACTAATGCCCTCGAGATACCAATCCTAGACTCTAGAACAGAACTTCAGAGTTGGTAACTTTTGGAGCTCCATCTCCTATAAAAATGATTCCTTTCTTGTTGTTCTTAACTGTCTGCTATTACATGACGGCAATTTGAAATCTGTTACTATACATTGGTAAGGAGTGCTAAGCTCCTCATCATCGTCGCATCTCGAGAAATCTCGTGCACTTGGACGGGTTAGGACTCGGAAAGCTCAATTCATTCGCGAGACGTGGAGTGTAGCGGTCTTCTTCTGGTCGGTTGCAGATTAATTCGCTAACGGTACTGCAGGGCTGGTTGGTCAATGACAGTGTGAGGACGGTCTTTCAGTCTCTAATTTTACCGTAAGACAGCGGGGATGCTCTGTGACTCCCATACACAGAGGTGGAAATATGTCGAGCACTGGACGTACTGCAAAAAGTACACCAGACATTCAGTGACGACCTGTGTGTTCGAGAATTAACAATCATCTATCCATGGTCGCAATGATACTCGCGAAGTGGAGAGGGGCTGGTTTAGCTATGATATTGAAATTGGGGAAACTTTCCAATAACTTCAATACCGGCCAATCATGTTATAGCAAATCCTTCGCGCTATGAAATGTGATGTTTATTATTAGAGTACGTAGATGGTGTCTTTTCCATCCCATCCGTGCACTGACTCATATCGCTTGTTTGAGTTTGGTAACCAATCACTATGTGGTAACAGGTTTTAGTGGATGGGCAGCAACTTTTGGGGGGTTGCTAGCATCGAAACAGTCATCACGTACGTAAGTGCAATATGAGGAATCAGTTGAAAGGGAAAGCAGAGTCGTCAGCTATTCCGTCAGTGTGAGAGACGAGTCTCAAAGTACAGCTCGCGAATCAAATTCGGACTTAAGTGTTGTGATTAAGACTGATATTTTAACTAAAGTTATGTCTCAATAACATAGGTGACCGGTTTCGGTTATATATAAATAACCATCTTCAGACCCATGGCTTCTTTGGAGGATGGTAGGTGGAGCTCTCCTCAGCTGCTACGAAGTCAATTCAGTAGCAGCTGAGGAGAGCTCCGCCTACCATCCTCCAAGGAAGCTATGGGTCTGAAGATGGTTATTTATATATAACCGAAACCGGTCACCTATGTTATTGAGACATAAGTGTTGTGATCAAGACTGACTTCAGTTAAAATATAATACTCTATTGATCACTATTTCCAAAAATGTTTACCAAAATTGTACAACTTCGGACTGTTGTTTGGTGACCTACGCCAACAGTTTACTTAAGTTGTAACTGTCTTTTATTTAAAATCATCCAGTGTTATGCTATCTGTCGTAAGAATATGATATACACCGTGCAACGTCTAGTTTCCCGTGAGAGGCCGTCGATCAGAACTTCTTAATGTCAGTTTAGAATCCGGCCCAGGTCTCGAAGTCGTGGCAGAAAACAATGTCAAAGATTTATTTTTTTCTAACACACCTCTGTACAGTGTTTGAAGCAAATAAACAGGACCAGAGGGAGCGTCGCATACGATCATTCGCCTTGAGTATAGGTGATCAAACTTTAAAATATACAGCCACCGCAGACACCACTTTATATGCAGCAGTAGCAGTAGCAGTTTGAGGTGATGGACTTGGTAAACGGTTAGGAATTCATGGATGGCTGCACGCTGCGGTATTCTGAGGGAGCATTGCGGAATCTCTTTCTCCACGCTGGAGCGCCACCGCAGCTTTGCGTAATTGCGTCGGCATCGGTGTCTAGGTGGCTCAAATATGCGATGAAGTTAGAGAAAAATTACGAACTATAGGACTTCCACTGTTTGGGGGGGGGGGGGTGTAGAGAATAAGGGTTGGGTCGGGTTGTTTGGGGAAGAGGCCAAACAGCAAGGTCATTGATCTCTTAAGATTAGGGAAGGAAGTCGGCCGTGCCCTTTCAAAGGACCCATCCCAGCATTTGCCTGGAGCGATTTAGGGAAATTACGGAAAACCTAAATCAGGATGGCCGGACGCGGCATTGAACCGTCGTCCTCATCCTTTTTCTCTACCGAGCGGGGTAGCGCAGTGGTAGCACACTGGACTGGCATTCGGGAGAGCATGTTCGGCTGATTGATTTCAATGGATGCGGATTTGTAGTACTTGTATGTAGTTTGCGGACGTAGCACATTGCGCACATTTCCGTCGAATGGACAAAACACGTCCCTGTTGCACTAACTCAGGTCGCTTTGTTTCTACACGGGTTGCAGAAGATGGTGGGTATGGTTTTCTCCGACTTCTGCTCAGGGGCTGGCTAAAACCAGGCTGGAATTTTACTGTAGCAGCTAGGTTCGAGGGCGGTGACTCGTTTCTAGGTATCTGAGTGTGAGAAATATGATTCACTTGTGGGTATGATCAGATGCAGGTGTGTGCTTGAATATAGAGAAATAACTGAAATAACTGACATTTCTAGCGGGTAGCGTAACACTAGAGATCTGAGAAGCTATTGTACATTTTTCTTCGTACGATTTCAAACAGTAGTAGCACATGATGTGCCGATTGTGTTCGTTCTCAATCAGTCGATATATCGCCGAAGTTCTGATATAGCGCATTCTCTCTCCATACCACAAGTACTATAGAATTATCTAGTTGGGACGGTGTGAGGGAGTCACAAATACCGCTTACATATCACGTTCCTTAGCCGAACCACTTTCAAAGTTCAGTGATTTTATTACGAGGTTGCATGGTGGACGGATAATACGCGTTGGTACTATCACCGTGACTGAATGAGGTGGTTTTTTTTCCGGAAAAATACCGAGGTCAGGTCGTTCCTCGATTTGTAAAGTGGGTACAGCTTTTAACGTGGATACTTGTGTGCGCCTGTAGAACCAAGACTGCTTGCGACAGTAACATGCAGTAGTTGGTAAGATCGATTTTTTTCTTTACGATCTAGCGGATTACGTCTCTCTTTCTAAGACACAGTGGTAGGACTCTCAAGAAAAACCTAATAGACATGCACAGCGACCGTTGATTTTCGTTAAGTATTATTTCGTATCGTATGCAATCAGTTATTGACGGAGTATTGTACTTAGTAGTAACGGATACGTCATATGTTCGCATTTGAGGATGAGGTTTTGTGTGTGTTTGTGGGAAGGAAATGACTAAGTAATCCAATCCCCAAATCCATACCCCGACTGTACAGTGATAGCAAATGGAAGAGTACGTGCACTCGTAAGGAAGGTACAGATATTTCCATTTCCAGAGCCACTGCCGACAGGAGGGTGTATTTCTAATACTTCGCTAATTGTCGGAAGCCGTTTAATTGAGAGTGCGATCGTAATATGTAATTGTAAGTATAATGATCAAAGATATAGGCTACGTGAGCGGTTTTCTAGACTGATTCCATGTATGCATGGCCTGTGGTGGTAATGATTCACGTTTCCCATTAACTGCAGCACCCGTCCGAAAGCATAGGCCTGTTGGAGTGTAGGAATGTGAGTTAACTTTGGAGTCCTCTAGACGACCGAATAATGAACTCATACTTAGTACGTGTTGGGCAGCTTTCGTGATCAAATGGAAATTTGAGAAGATGGTGCGTTCGCGTTGGACTGTTATTCCGTCCCATGTAAATTGTTCGCTTGACAGCTAAATAAATGCACGAAATGTGCAGAAGCAGAGAGAAGATCGATTGTGGTGTCTGAAAGACACGTTCGTCTGTTCTCTAGACATGGGAAAGACCTTAGTTGGCTTGTAAATTATAGGTCTGATTTGGGATCTGTTACATCACCGACATCGGTATTCGGGAGTGGAAACAACAGTTTCCTCTATTTGTTTCAAGTTACTCAGGGTTTACAGCACGCTGCACCTCACTAAATTTTGGAGTTTGTAGAGAAATAATTCTCAGGATATAGACTCGAAATTATGTTGCGCTAGCGATCGGCAGGATGCCGATTAGTGCTTGATATCGTGAAGTACAGTGAAAATGGTATAATAATATGCAGAAAATGTATGTGTTCTTGTAATCCCGGAGTCTCGATATGTGTGTAGGAAAGCGAGCAAGCAAGGAGCTAATAGAAACGCATTTGTGCCGACCGGAAACGATCTCGAATTTGTAGAAGAGTTCTGAGAGCTACTTTGGTCCACTGAGGGTGCTCTGACGTAAAAGGGATGGCGCTGAATGTCTCGTCTGTAGAAAGAAAGAGAAGGCTGACGGTGCTTCCCTAGGACTGTGGAGCATGGTGACATAACCTGTGCGAGTGAAGGCAAAGTATATTTTTATCGGGTGCTGTACAGATATAAAATATAATCGCACTGTTTGTGTAAAAAGTGTATATATTGTATTTTAAAGTTATGTGCCTTACAATGTGTATAATGTGTATATAATGCACTGTAAAGTTATTATGGTTTATGCTATGGCCCGACTAGAGAGGATGATTGTGTCCCATAGTAAAAATTGCTGAGCATTATGCGACTTAACATCTGAGGTCATCATTCCCCTAGAAGTTAGAACTACTTAAACCTAACTAACCTAAGGACATCACACACATCCATGCCCGAGGCAGGATTCGAACCTACGACCGTAGCGGTCGCGCGGTTCCAGACTGAAGCGCCTAGACCTGTTCGGCCACCACGAACGGCCCTATAGCAAGAGTCTTTTCGTTTTTTTTTTTTTGTTTTTTTTGTCATCAGTCAACTGACTGAGATGAAGAGGTTAGCACAGGAAAGGAATTCGTGGCGGGCTGCATCAAACCAGAGTAGCACTTGCAACCTACGTCCTCTATTTGCTTGACGTATTCCAATCCCTGTCTTCCTCTACAGTTTTTGCCCTCTACAGCTCCCTCTAGTACCATGGAAGTCATTCCCTCATGTCTTAGCAGATGTCCTATCATCCTGTCCCTTCTCCTTATCAGTGTTTTCCACATATTCCTTTCCTCTCCGATTCTGCGTAGAACCTCCTCATTCCTTACCTTACCAGCCCACCTAATTTTCAACATTCGTCTATAGCACCACATCTCAAATGCTTCGATTCTCTTCTGTTCCGGTTTTCCCACAGTCATTGTTTCACTACCATACAATGCTGTACTCCAGACGTACATCCTCAGAAATTTCTTCCTCAAATTAAGGCCGGTATTTGATATTAATAGACTTCTCTTGGCCAGAAATGCCTTTTTTGACATAGCGAGTCTGCTTTTGATGTCCTCCTTGTTCCGTCCGTCATTGGTTATTTTACTGCCTAGGTAGCAGAATTCCGTAACTTCATTGACTTCGTGAGCATCAATCCTGATAAGTTTATCGCTGTTCTCATTTCTACTACTTCTCATTACCTTCGTCTTTCTCCGATTTACTCTCAAACCATATCGTGTACTCATTAGACTGTTCATTCCGTTCAGCAGATCATTTAATTCTTCTTCACTTAGGATAGCAATGTCAGCAGCGAATCGTATCATTGATATCCTTTCACCTTGTATTTTAATTCCACTCCTGAACCTTTCTTTTATTTCCATCATTGCTTCCTGGATGTACAGATTGAAGAGTAGGGGCGAAAGGCTACAGCCTTGTCTTACACCCTTCTTAATACCTGCACTTCGTTCTTGATCGTCCACTCTTATTATTCCCTCTTGGTTGTTGTACATATTGTCTATGACCCGTCTCTCCCTATAGCTTACCCCTACTTTTTTCAGAATATCGAACAGCTTGCACCATTTTATATTGGCGAACGCTTTTTCCAGGTCGACAAATCCTATGAAAGTGTCTTGATTTTTCTTTAGCCGTGCTTCCATTATTAGCCGTAACGTCAGAATTGCCTCTCTCGTCCCTTTACTTTTCCTAAAGTCAAACTGATCGTCACCTAGCGCATTCTCAATTTTCTTTTCCATTCTTCTGTATATTATTCTTGTAAGCAGCTTCGATGCATGAGCTGTTAAGCTGATTGTGCGATAATTCTCGCACTTGTCAGCTCTTGCCGTCTTCGGAATTGTGTGGATGATGCTTTTCAGAAAGTCAGATGGTATATCGCCAGACTCGTATATTCTACACACCAACGTGAATAGTCGTTTTGTTGCCACTTCCCCAATGATTTTAGAAATTCTGATGGAATGTTATCTATTCCTTCTGCCTTATTTGACCGTAAGTCCTCCAAAGCTCTTTTAAATTCCTATTCTAATACTGGATCCCCTATCTCTTCTAAATCGACTCCTGTTTCTTCTTCTATCACATCAGACAAATCTTCACCCTCATAGAGGCTTTCAATGTATTCTTTCTACCTATCTGCTCTCTCCTCTGCGTTTAACAGTGGGATTCCCGTTGCAGTCATAATGTTACCACCGTTGCTTTTAATGACACCAAAAGTTGTTTTGACTTTCCTGTATGCTGAGTTTGTCCTTCTGACAATCATATCTTTTTCGATGTCTTCACATTTTTCCTGCAGCCATTTCGTCTTAGCTTCCCTGCACTTCCTATTTATTTCATTCCTCAGCGACTTGTTCTGGGAAAATCAGGAATACAGAAATACATGTTTGTACTTCCTCCTTTCATCAATCAACTGAAGTATTTCTTCTATTTCCCATGGTTTCTTCGCAGCTACCTTCTTTGTACCTATGTTTTCCTTCCCAACTTCTGTGATGGCCCTTTTTAGAGATGTCCATTCCTCTTCAACTGTACTGCCTACTGCGCTATTCCTTATTGCTGTATCTACAGCGTTAGAGAACTTCAAACGTATCTCGTCATTCCTTAGTACTTCCGTATCCCACTTCTTTGCGTATTGATTCTTCCTGACTAATGTCTTGAACTTCAACCGACTCTTCATCACTACTATATTGTGATGTGAGTCTGTATCTGCCCCTGGGTACGCCTTACAATCCAGTATCTGATTTCGGAACCTGTGTGTGACCATGATGGAAAAGGCCGGGAGTACGGGAAGATTTCAATTAGATTACAAGTATACCACCTCCTCTTGTGATTCTTGAACAGGGTATTCGCTATTACTAGCTGAAACTTGTTACAGAACTCAATTAGTCTTTCTCCTCTTTCATTCCCTGTCCCAAGCCCATATTCTCCTGTAACCTTTTCTTCTACTCCTTCCCCTACAACTGCATTCCAGTCGCCCATGACTATTAGATTTTCGTCTCCCTTTACATAATGCATTACCCTTTCAATATCCTCATACACTTTCTCTATCTGTTCATCTTCAGCTTGCGATGTCGGTATGTATACCTGAACTATCGTTGTCGGTGTTGGTCTGCTGTCGATTCTGATTAGAACAACCCGGTCACTGAAATGTTCACAGCAACACACCCTCTGCCCTACTTTCCTATTCATAACGAATCCTACACCTGATATACCATTTTCTGGTGCTGTTGATATTACCCGATACTCATCTGGCCAGAAATCCTTGTCTTCCTTCCACTTCACTGACCCCTACTATATCTAGATTTAGCCTTTGCATTTCCCTTTTCAGATTTTCTAGTTTCCCTACCACGTTCAAGCTTCTGACTTTCCAGTATTTTCGTATTTGAAGATATGTATGGTAGTTTGTATGATTTAATTGTCAGTGCAATATGGCGATCTGTGCAAAAAAAAAAAAAAAAACCCTGAACGTCTGGTCTGCAGAAGGAAAAAAGGCGGATAGTGCTTCAATATTGGAGGTATCAGTAATTCGGATGGGTAAACTCGATAAGAGCGAATCATAATGCTCGATTGATTGACATCGTTTGTGTGGGATATAGGAGCCTCCTCATAGCGTTGAGGACGTTTGGGTATGTTGAGTGCAGGAAGGGTATCACATTAGGTGCACTAGGACAAGGGAATTGGTTGGGTTGGGTTGTTTTAGGGGAAAGAGACCAAACTCCGAGGTCATCGCTCTCATCGAATTAGGGAATGAGGGGGGTGGGAAGTCGGCCGTGCCCTTTCAAAGGAACCATCCCGGCATTTGCCTGGAGCGATTTAGGGAAATCACGGAAACCTAAATCAGGATGGCCGGATGCGGGATTGAACCGTCGTCCTCCCGAATGCCAGTCCAGTGTGCTAGCCACTGCACCACCTCGCTCGGTAAAGGGAATTGTATGTTATTTTCGTTAATAGGTTCTGTTAGCTTGTATGCACAGAAATTCTTAACGCTCGCTTTCTGCATGTCTCTGTTTTTTTTATAGTTTCCAAGAAATAGTTAACCTAAGCCAAGTTGACCTCTTGGGAATTGTAATTACCGAACCATGTGACATCAGAATAACATTGAGAACGTTTTAGATGGCGAGTCGCCACTCAGATGTTTCGCGGCGAGGCGAGAGCCACGCTGGGTAGTTAAGTATGGTTAAACGGTTGTCTCATGCCGCGCTAGAAGCAATGCACCCTGTGCCCCTGTCATCGGCAGTAGAGACATCTGCTGCTTCGAGGTGTCTTACATGAGTGCGTCTTGGAATTCGGTGATGTCAGTATAAGCGTGAGTGTATACACGAAAAAAATGGACAGGCGACTTTCAACTGCGTTTGGCGGCGGCTGACAAATGTGACAGCGTACGCGTCTCTGGCTGGTAGCGCCAGGACATACCTGTATGTCTAGGTGAACACGTATTGCGATAGGAATTTCTCTTGCGTCAAGTATGAAAAGCGATGTGGCCGCCTCATACTTGCGGGACCCAAGCGGGGTCCTGTGCGTGATTTGACAGCTGATGGCCGCGCCCCTTCATTGGGGTACTCTGTGCACTCTGCTGGACAGGGGTTGCCAGAGGGTGCTTGCGTGCGCTGACTGCATTATTTTTGGGAGAGGGCCTGTAGGCTGCGCCAAGCGTTATTTGGACAGTTTACGAGTACTGAGCGTGTCTACACATCCTTGTGCTGCATTAGTTACGAGGTGTCTGCAAGTGTGTAATGAAATTATTTGGGAAAATTAGGAGTTGTCTGCATGTCTGGAGAGCGTTATTTAGAAGTAGTTTACAGGTCTGTGGACTGTGTGAGATGGCCCGAAGGATGTCTTTTGTATGAGTGTGATAAATAAAATGTTCAGAAATAGGCTGTGCTGGGCTGCTGGGGAGGGTAAGGAAGGAGTGCACACTCAGTTATTTTCGCGCCATTTTCCCCCTACAGATCACCATCTGGGATTCTATGACGTAGAATCACGTGACTAATGCAGTAGCCAATAGGAGTGCAGCATTCTAGGGGTGGGGGTGCTACAGAATGAATGCAAGAATGAATGCATGAAAGAAAGAAAGAAAGAATGCATGAAAGAAAGAAAGAAAGAATGCATGAAAGAAAGAAAGAAAGAATGCATGAAAGAAAGAAAGAAAGAATGCATGAAAGAAAGAATGCATGAAAGAAAGAAAGAAAGAATGCATGAAAGAAAGAAAGAAAGAATGCATGAAAGAAAGAAAGAAAGAATGCATGAAAGAAAGAAAGAAAGAATGCATGAAAGAAAGAAAGAAAGAATGCATGAAAGAAAGAAAGAAAGAATGCATGAAAGAAAGAAAGAATGCATGAAAGAAAGAAAGAATGCATGAAAGAAAGAAAGAATGCATGAAAGAAAGAAAGAATGCATGAAAGAAAGAAAGAATGAATGAAAGAAAGAAAGAATGAATGAAAGAAAGAAAGAATGAATGAAAGAATGAATGAGCATTGCGCTCCTATTGGGAAAATGTGAAAATTCTCATTTGATATCAGAATATACAAATAGTACATTCATTTATGTAATATAATTAAAATTTAATTGGAATTAAGTACTTAGGTAATTGATACGTCAGATGCGCGATGTGGGTGTCACATGTGCTCAGTTACATTTGTTAGGGTATTTGCAGAAGATTATCTGAGGCGCAGATATGAATGTGCAGGCTGGAGGTTGTGACGTTTGCGGTCGCATGCTCGCCAGCCGCAGACGTGAGAGAGAGAGAGAGAGAGAGAACAGACGATCTGGGGTTATGTAATGGGACCGTACAGTGGTTGTGTGTCCAAGAGCACATGGTGAAGAAAATGTATGAAGCCATCTTGAATAACGATACTTGCGTCATGCCCCGATGTCATGGTAGCACCCTCTGGTGGCGACGCACAGTGGGCCAGAATCATGAAAACGTGGCCAAAAAGGAAAAAAAAAGTTTAAAGATGGGGATTTTGGACTATCAGGTTGGCAGCAGCAATGCTGGGACAAGTGAACGCCGGCTGTGCGGACGACCAGATGTTGATTTGTTCGGTAATATATCAGGTCAAATGCGGCAGTTCATTGTTAGCGTGCGCGCAGCTTGCCAGGCTACAAAAACAGTCGTGTTGTTGAAGGAAGTTATTTATGTTTTGTGCATGTGAAACCAATACTTTTAATATGGAATGTATTCCAGGAGGTATGTACTAGTGAAAAAACACTTATATCACTATTAAATTATCAATTATGCACGTTTACATTTCAATTAACGTACTACAGGGAAATGAATGACAAAATCGTAAAATGAGCTTGAAAAACAGAGATAAGTTACGAATTCCACGACATTCTGCTTTCTTTTGCGCTGTGTACGCAAGTATATATTATTACCTTTGTAAATTAAGCTTCAAATCCTGCGACTAGTTGCGACTCTGGCTTTGAGCCACGTTTTAAGCCAAACTTGCAAAATGTCATTGTTCAGACATCTTCAAAAATGACAGTAGAATCAATTAATTATGAGTTTTATTTGTACAATTTAAATTACAATCGACACGTAGAAGCATTGTAAAGAATGAAATTAAAAAAAATCTGTTACACTTTTCGTCATTTCTCTAATTATTTTAGTTTCATCTGATCCAGCGTATTCCAGAATCGGATTTTCGAGGAAAGATTTTTGTTATTAGAAAAATGAGTATTTGTCAAATGATTTGGAAGGGGTCATAGAACATTTGGAAAGGTTGTTGACAGAAAAAAAGTGGACATACAATTAGAATTCCCTATGATATGAGGCCTACCATTTTGATTTTGTTAAAGTTAAGAAACAAGTATAAGGAAGCAACTCGGCAACAAGGATAATTTTTCAGGAAGAACGAAACCTGGTTAAATACAATAGTATACATTCCGATTGATTCGAAACCTGCAAGTGTGACTCAGATAATGTTTAAATCAACAGGCCGACCTGCCACAAAATTTGATAGGTCTAAAAGAAGGAGAACTGAGGAGATTCGTACGAAGTTCAGTCCTGTCGAATTATCGTTCGCCGCGCAAATGGGTCTTCGATCTTCGGGGCACCCAGATGCTGCGAAGATTGTGAAAGACGTCACACTCTCAAGTCCATCCAAGGTGAAAAAATACAAGGCAGGCTTGCGATTTTCAACATCATCGCCATCCTCATATGATGCAAATGAAGGTCTAGCACTCCTTTTCGACTTGAAATTGTCAAAAGAATCTTACCAGCATTTGAGAAATGGGGCTAAAGGAAAAGGCTTAAACACACTATATCCACCGTCTTCAGCTGTTTCGGTAGCAAAAAAAGCTTGCTGCCCTCCAGACGTAACCCTCACTTTTACCGAATCAAAAGCTGAGGTATGGTTGCAAGCTTTGTTAGACCACACTGTTCAACGTGTTCTACTGCTGAAACGAGACGATATTTTACATATGAGTGATTCGGAAATGTCTAATATGGCCCTTATTTGTAAGTGGGGCTTTGACGGAACCTCCGGGCAAAGCATGTATAAAATGAAGTTTTCAGATTCGAGTATTTCAGATGCAACTTTATTTTTCACTTCGCTTGTTCCACTGAAACGTGCGGGTGTAAATGAAGAAACTAAAGAAGAAAAGAGTTTATGGATTAATCCGAAGCCGTCTTCAACCCTCTTTTGCAGACCACTGAAGTTAGAATTTACAAAGGAAACAAAGCAAACGTCTTTAAATGAGAAAGCGTATTACGACAAACAGATCGAACAACTCCAGTCATTCGAAACAGTTATCCATGGGAAAGACATTTCCATTAAATACAATTTAAGCATGACCATGGTAGATGGTAAAGTGTGCAATGCTATCACCAACACGAAATCTGCGCAACGGTGCTATCTCTGCAAGGCTACGTCTGCCCAATTTAATAACATTGACGATGTTTTGAAAAACAAGTTACCGCCGATTATCTGCAGTACGGACTATCGACTCTTCACGCCTGGATTCGATGTTTTGAATCTTGTATTCATTTGGCATACCAAATGAAAACAAGAAAGTGGCAGGCACGTAAAGCAGAAGATAAAGAGGAAAAAGCAATACTGAAATCCAACATTCAAAAAGCTTTCAAAGAGCAGCTTGGAATTTTAATTGACATGCCGAAACAAGGGTTTGGCAGTACGAATGACGGAAACACCGCTCGACGTTTTCTTTAAAACACTCCAACATCGGCGCTGATAACTGGAGTTTCCGAAGAACTAATCCACCGTTTCCATATAATTTTGCAGACGATTTCGAGCGGACGTCAGATCGACGTTGAAAAGTTTCGAGCATACGCCTTAGCAACTGCCAGGCACTACATGAAAGAATACCCCTGGTGCAACATGCCAACAGCAGTCCATAGCTTGTTGATTCACGGTCCAGACATTATTTCTTCGGCCATTTTACCCATCGGTCAACTATTGGAGGATGCTCAGGAATCAACAAGTTGATAAAGCAATATCGCCTGAGTTTTTCTCGAAAGTTTTCAAGAGTTAAGACTATGGAAGACGTGTTCAGGAGATTGTTGGCAACGACAGACCCCTACGTTTCTTCCTTACGCAAATCTTCGCCGAAGAAACTTAAGAGTTTTCCGCCACAGGAACTAAGACGGCAACGGCTTCTGGCGACAGACTATGAAGATTCAGATGCAGATGCAGATAATGAGGAAACTGTTTGAGGATGACGACGATTCAGTTGAAGCAGAAGATAATTTACAAGTTTTCATTTTCTTATTCTTTTTTAAGTTATAAAAAATTTACAAAATAATTGCAATTAAAATGAAATAATTTTTTGTAATATTTTACACCATCTTGTAACCTATATTTGGTCCTTTCATCGAGTTTTCCACTTTTTTGGTTTAATTTTTAAGCATTAACTACAATAACCCCTAAATACCGAATTTTATATGAATAAAAATATATAAATATAAATAAATAAAAATAAATAAAAAGACAGGTTTTGAACTCTCATCAGTAACCTCGATAATTCCCTAAAAATTACTTTTATACGTAAAAAATGATAGTGTACATAGAGCCTGCCATATTGGGTCCGCCATTTTGTTTTTTTTCACTTTTTGATATCACATTCTTAATCAGAAACTCCGTAAACCCTTACATACTAAGTTTGGTACAAACTGAACAGCTATTTATATTTTGACCAGCTTTTTGGTATTCTGACCCACTGTGCGACGATATGAACTAAGCCAGTTGGGCTCTTTGCACCACCCAGTCTGTCCACCAAGAGGTCATCTTGGATAATGTTACTTGCGTCATCACCTGACGACCTGAGAGTGCCCTCTGCTGGTGGCGATCTGAACTAAGCCAGTTGGAGTCCAGGCCCAGTGGCGAATACACATGCTTGTAATTGGTTAAATAATAAAGAAAAGTGCTTTTTCCAAAGAATCCTTAGGTGGAGGAATCGACTGAGGTTAGTACAAGTGTCCTTTCTTTCGCTGTAACAGTGAAAACCCAAGTGACCTATGTTCCCACCAAAATTGAAAGTTGGCCTTCTTCCACTAACCTAAGTCACCTGACTGCCAATTCCTCCTTGAACTGACGCAAAGTGAGATTACTAAGCAAAGAAAATGGCGTGAAGATAACTGACCTGTGATGCATTATCCTGTTGGAATTCAAGATTCGTAAGAGGAAGAGGCATGACTTAGGAATATATCTCACTTGGGCTACCTCCACCAGCCTGCCATTTTCTTTGCTTAGTAGAGATAACAGAGGTGTAGTGCATTATCCTGTTTGATTTTGGTGGGAAAGTGCCAAGCCCCCATCCCCCAGAAAAAAAGTGGGAAGTTGAAATTCCGCCATCTTGGATGACGTCATGGCCGCCATCTGGGGACAAAGAGTTCTAGTCCACTCTGCAATGTTGCCAGATATATACAATATGGCGGCCATGATATCCAACACTCATGCTGAGTATAACAAATCCCTACATCCATGATTAAGATTTTCTGAAGTCTCGTCTTTCACGGGATAGCTCTGTCTTTCCCTTAGCTGCCTGCTGGCTTCCCGTTTATTTTGCACGGTACTAATTATCGTGAGTGTGACGTATACGCCAGCCAGTGTGGCCGAGCGGTTCTAGGCGCTTCAGTCTGGAACCGCGCTACCGCTACGGTCGCAGGTTCGAATCCTGCCTCAGGCATGGATGTGTGTGATGAACTACTTAAACCTAACTAACCTAAGGACTAGGGCACTGATGACCTCAGATGTCAAGTCCCATAGTGCTCAGAGCCATTTGAACCATTATTTTTTTTAGACATATCCCTTTATGTGTGACAGTCGTTCCATGAGTGACAAAACCCAATCATTTCAATAAGATGTTAGATGTTATGAAGTAGATTTTCTCCTCCCTTTTGTGTGACTGATGTTATGGAAGCTTACAAAAAGGAGTAAGGCTGGATCATCCCATACAGTCAAATTCCATGATTCTTCCTGCTCAACCTAGTTAATCAGATATATATTTCCTTGTGTAAGGGACGTTAATGAGCTTGTGCTTGTTCCTAATTGCCTTCAATGTTGACAGCAAATTCTATTTATTAAATATTCAGTTGCTCAAACTGATTCCTATTTGATTCACCATTCTCACGTTCTCCACTCCTACTGGTACTGCCACATGTGTTAAATGATTGTAAAATTACATTACCCAAGTGACACACTCATGTTATTTGAATGCTCTTATTATATTTCCCCTTGCTATATGAAATGAATGCATAGAGGAATGCTTGCTGCAGTGTAATCGAACGCAATCCCAAGCGTTCTATCCGTTGTGTTATCAGTTTACCTAAGGCTAAAACTACTCATTTAATGTTGGTTCGGTATATTGACAAATAAGTGTAAAGGAAGTAAAGCTTCCCATCACGATTATCTGAGAGATCTCTGTAACCAATGAAAATCCATGTTGTACGGTGAAAGATGGGGCTACATTAGCAGAGTACTAGAATGGTACAAAGAGTAGAAATCACTCTTTTCGATCCCAGGATTGGGTTTAATCAGAAGCTAGTAAGTACCTCCACGACCAACAATAACATCGGCTTCGAAAAATAACCGAACTCTTTCAGTTCTATGCTGTCGGAAAAAATTACAAGAGTAAATGACAATGAGATGAATGCACTTCTTAACAAGTATGTAAAAAGCAGGAGAAATTTGTTTCAACAAGTAATCAACCAGAGTAACTTCAAAACACGAACAGATATAACCATTTCGCCGTCGTTTTCGAATGCAGCAGACTAAAATTCATATGAATGACGCACAGAACTGATCTAGATTTGTGCCCAGTCGTACCTGCATCGTTAATAAGTGAACAAAGGCTTGTGTGATGAATGAAAAACTCTACAGATGAATCTGAAGCTTGTGGGAGAAAAAAGAAATACAGCGGCACACAAGTAATACTGAATAATGAAACCTTCCGGTGCTTCATTGTGAGTAATAAGAGCAACGGTAACAGGAAATCTACCGAACAGTGAACGTTAAAGAAATTGAATAAAGTAATATCTTTCAAAAGAAAGGCTATTCACCGTTCTAGGTTCAAGCATCTAGCCTGAATCTGTAACTACTTGGTACTTCTGTCAGGTTTACTTGTTGTCATACAATTTACGTGTTAATCTCAGAGGTCTACTTTCCTGGGAAGCCGCATTAAGTCTCTCGATCTTTCATTAACTAAATAGGCTTAAATAGATACTTTTAATTAATTTTCTCATTCTTAAGAGAACGTGAAAGGCAAAACGAGTATGTGACAGCGTCTAGAAGATGCCCGTGGCATACGTCGTTTGGTGCATTGATTATGATAGCGTCAGAGGTGAAATGCTTCGGCTGTTGGTCGTACAAACTTATCTTTGTTTGGTCACCTTACCTCGTGATAAACTATTCCCCTCCAAAAGATAACACTTTGAGAGACATGTTACGCTCTGTAACAGTTGAGTGCTGCGTAGCTAACGTTTAAAGGCAATGCTTCACGTAGTAAACATAATGCTCTGTATTTTTTACGTTGGGATCACTTTCTTCTTGTATTCGGTAAGTAGAAATGCTCCAGTTATTATCTTATTGGACTGATTTATCCAATTAATCTACGATGTGTGTATATATTTCTAAGGTGGATTTTAGTGCAGTGGAATTTTCCTGGTATTATGTGCTCGTATTCATTTCAGTAAGTAGTGGTAGAGCACTTGCCCGCGAAGGCAAAGGTCCCGAGTTCGAGTCTCGGTCCGGCACACAGTTTTAATCTGCCAGGAAGTTTCAACTAATAATACCGTTTTTTGTGCAGCGATTATATCTACAGGGTGTTTCAAAAAGGACTTTACCATCACCTTTGAAAATTCATATAAATTAATTCATAGTACCTACAAAGTTGTAGTGTCAATGTGTAGTACATCAAGTTTTGTCTCGTGTAGTTCGCTAGTGCCGAATCACACCGTAAGGAGCGCCAGCGGTAGTTGTGTTAAAGATGGCTGCCTTCACTGGACCTGAGCGTTGTAACTGTGTTTTGGTTTGAAGAATCGAAGTCGGCGACAGTACTTCAGCGTAATTTCCTTACCAAGTACGCTAAAGATCTTCCTACTAGGCCTACAATTTATGAGTGGCATAAATGCTCGCAGGAACTTCTGCGCGCATATGTTAAATTACATGAGGATGAACATTTCTTGGACAAAATCATCTTTTCTGACGAGTTGACTTTTCACTTAAGAGGCAAGGTTAACAGACATAACTGTAGGCTTTGGGGCAGTGAAAATCCACATTACACATTGCAACATCTTCGTGATAGCCCTAAACAGAATGCTTTTTGTGCATTTAGCAAGAACAAAGTGTACAGTCCCTTTTTTCTGTGAGAACCATTAATGGGATAGTGTACCTGTATATGTTCCAAAAATTTTTGATTCCACAGTTCGGTGAGGTAAACATTTCGTTCTTTGTCATCTTCATGCAAGATGATGCACCACCCCACCACCTAGCTGACGTCCAGGATTTTCTCAGTAACCGCTTTCCAGGCCAATGGATTGGTCGCGATGTGCTAACTGCATGGCCACACGTTCCCCAGACCTGGCATGACATGACTCGATTTTTTGTATGGGGATTCATCAAAGATATCGTGTTTGTTGCTCCTGCATCGGCTTCTCTACTTAGAGGAAGAATTTAGGCCGCCACTGAGGAAGTTACACCTGCAATGCTATAGCGAGTTTGGTTGCTTATCCCACACACATCCCATCCGAAGTCAGTCCAAGTTTTTTTACCGCAAACTAAAGATGATGATTTTGACTTTGGGAAGAAACTATTTCCCTACAAAAAATTTTAAAGTTGTAAAGTCGTTTTTGAAACAACCTGTGTATTCGTGGACATCGTTTAGTGTGATACTATCTTCCCGTTCTATTGAATTGCTTTAGGTGTGGAAAGATGCGGTTGCAGTCGCACTTCTCTGGATATAAAATGATACACAAGGATACCTTCTAAACAAGTGAGAAGTTTTAATAATATTCACACTAATTGTTACAATCTCCGAAACTACGGAATTATATCGCAATGCATTAACCATGTCAAAGGATAGAACACCGTACGAATGTGCTCTACTACTTTACTACTTGAGTCATTGACGCCCCGCAACTCGAGTTCCGATTTCAGAGATATCGACTGGCACTTCCCGTTATCTATATCTGGAGCTCTCCCTCCCCCTCATACTTACACTGGCTGTCTGTCCTACTTGCAGTATCTGCTTTCGGCAAGACCAGAACTTTTGTGCACAAGGGTAAATAATGTGCTACAGGCTGTCAGTAGTCTTCAGTCCACAGCGTCATGTTTTGTTAGATAGTACATTTTGAAGTTTACTAAATACTGTATTTAAAAAAGAAAAAACTTCATTTCAGAATGAATCTTTCACTCCGCATTGCAGTGCTCGATGTTTTGAGATTACCACACAGATAAAAACTGTGTGCCGGACCCGAAATAATTCTGAAAGGGACCCTCATACGTTCAACCTCTTTCCCGGATCACCACTTTGTTATCACAGCTTTCCGATCTCAATGATACATCTCCGTAATCCTAAAATTTGTTTGAAGACTTATTTTCGAACCGAATTTGTTTTTAAGACAAATGCTAGTGTGCCCCTTCACTGTCTAGTACTCTATCCGTCGTAGCCATCTTAGCGAACGGAAGGAGTAAAAGGTTGTGTCGAAAAACAAAATCGAAAGATATATTGCGCAATATACCAAGCGATAGCCAGTCCTCATGAAGTTCCGCACTCTCCTCCAATATATAACTTACCATGTAAGGGTGACACTGTGCAATGTACAGCAGTTTCTGCCGAGACTTCGTTTTATGAGTTGTTTGCATGTCCGGATATCACGAACAAGTATGAATATGAATACGGCATGAATGACATATGAAAAGAATCATGTGTTGTGCATTCAGTGCAGTAGTTTCATTACATATTTAACGTTTATTCAGTAATTAGCTTTAGAGAGAGACTCGACAAAACTGTTTAATTGCAGCGAAATAACACTGTTACTGCTTATTTGTTCCTTTCACGAGTTTGAATTTTGCACTGAAGAAATAAACAACAGCACTACCTACCAATGCTCTACGATAATGTATCTCACTCTTTTCAGGTTTAGTGGAAACTTAGAAGCAGCACTGTTCATATACTCGCTGGATTTATGTACGTAAGTTGCAACGAAGTTCGTTGAAAGCTTCCTCGTTCATCCTTAAAAAGTTCAGATACCAATATGGCTCTCTTAGAAGTCGGATCTACACACGGCCATACTAAAGTGCTAAGCCACGTTTTCGCGGATTGCCACTTGGTTTTTTAAAACCAATTCAGATCGAAAATAAGTCTTAGAACATATCACTGTAATTCCACAATTTATCATTGTTATCACAGCGTCCCGATATCAAATGCTAGATTCCTCTACCCGGTCTTTTATTCTTCCCGCTCAGTAAGATGACTACGACAGGAGAGAATACGAGGTGCGATCTTATTGTGGTTGTTTAAATCTTCAGATTAATGTAATTCGAGTCATTTACTTTTTTCATTTGTATTATTTAATGCTCCTCGTCATCATTTAATAACTTGTGATGTTTTTCAATAAATATTCGTTGTCGGTCGTCTTAATATGATGATTCAATGGATTGACCGCCATTGTTGCAGCCTTAAGTGCTCGCAGCACGTTCCAGAAAACGAACCTATTTTGATGTGACTTGAAAAGCACAAAATAAGGCGAATATCAAGGAAAACTGCTACCCTTTTGAGCGACTGTTCTCTACCTGAACACGTTATCAAGAGATTGAGACAACACAATGCAGTACCACCAAGACTCTATGGTCTTCCCAAGATATAGAAGGATGGTGCCTCACTACGATTAATAGTGAGTAATATTGGTGCTGCGACCTATTCTACAGCAAAATATCTGGCCTCACTACTAAAGCCGTATGTGGGTGTTTCCACCATATACGTAATTCCGAGGATTTTGTCAGTCGCTTGAAGGAAGTTAAGCTTAGCAGCTCGAATTTATTAGCTTTGATGTGGTCTCACTTTTTACCAAAGTGCCTTTAATGGAATCGTTACATCTTATTGGTAACTTATTCAGTGCAGAACTGACAGCCTTGTTTAAACATATACTCGCCTCAACGTACTTTTTATTCAATGACGAATTCTTTGAACAAACAAACGGCGTCGCTATGGGGAGCCCTTTGTCCCCTGTGGTAGCTAATCTCTTTATGGAGGTTTTTGAGGAGAAAGCACACGAGTCTGCAGTTTTAAAGCCTTCGAGCTTCTGGAGGTACGTAGATGATGCCTTTGTTGTATGGTCTCATGGCAGACAGGAACTGGAAAAATTCCTTCATCACTTAAACTCATTACATGACAACACCAAATTCACGATGGAGATGGCCATTTACCATCTTTTTCAATTTATAAGCGTGCTAGTACGCCGTGAAAATGATGGGGTCATTAGGACATTCTGTGTACAGGGAACCGACTCACACAGATCTGTGTCTCCAGGCGTCAAGCTACCATCACCCAGCACAAACAGCCGGTGTTCTCAGTACCCTAATACATCGATCTCATGTAACATCGGATGATGAAAACCTCCACGCAGAATTGGAACACTTGGAGAAGGTCGTTAAAGAGAATGGCTACACTTCACGGCAAATAAGGAAGGCCATGCGCAACTGTCATAGCAAGAAGCAACGCACTGAGGACGCTGACGACGATTATAAATCAACTGCGTTCCTTCCACACGCCGGGAATGTGTCGTCGAAAATAGGCAAATTACTCAAGAAAAATAAAATCAATGTTATCTTCCATCCACCAGCAAAGAACCGGGCCCTGGATCAGTTAAAGACGATTTACAACTGTGAATGTGGCTCTGCATATATTGGCCAGACGACAAGAACTGTCCATGAACGATGTACAGAACATGGAAGATATACCTGTCTGCTGCTGCCGATTTTGACGGTTGCCGCAGAGCACTGTATTTCTTTGGGTCATTCAATGGAGTACAATGTAACAACAATTTTTAGCTCCGATTTCCAGATTTTGGGATTCTGTAATCAAAGAATCAGTGGAAATGCATCTTGCCGATAATCTTATAAATCGTGAAAACGGCTTTCAACTGGCTAAAAATTGGAATCCTGTTATTAAAATTATACAATCACAGCGGAATCGACGGCGTCATTCGATACTCAATAACTAGATGATCTTTTACTTTCACCACCGAGGGCAGCACGTACAACTCTGCTATGCCGCGCATGTCAACACCTGACGCATGCGCTGTAGGATGCCAGTATATTTTGCAAGCGCGAGATTCAGCATAAATACCGCGACCGCACCTAGGTTCATCCGTCATCAGAGGGTTGGATCCCCTCATTCGAAGGCGTCAGATTGCAACGCCTGGGCTACTCTCAGGTTGGAATATCCGTCTTCGAAGATTGTGTCCGTCTGTCTGTCTGCCCGCCGCTTACTGCTGTAGCTGTTCGTTCGTCCGTCCGTCCGTCCGCCTGCCTGCTCGCTGTCCGCCACCGCCGCTGCCTGTTGTCCGTCCGTCTGTTCGCTGCCACCACCGCCTGGTCTTCGCCGCCGCCGCCGCCGCCGCCGCCGCCGCCGTCCTGATCCTGGTCTACGGCCGTCTTCGTCTTCATCCGTCTTCGTCTTTGTCTGTCTCCAGTTCGTGTCCTTTCCTATTCGTTCTGTTCGTTATTGTTTCCCCCTACCGTCATGTCCACCACCGCCACCACCGGATCCCTCCCTCCTTGAAGCCCGGAACCTCGCCCTCTTCCTTCGCCAGAATTGTCCTGGTGCCCCCATCTCCCTCCTCACTCCTCGCCATGATTCGGTACTCATCTCCTCCCCCAGCCCTACTCTCCACACAAACCTCCTTTCCCGCATCCCTGTCACCCGCTTTGGCCCTCATGCCTCTCTCACCCCTGCTCCCTCGCAACCTCCCTCCCACCAACCTCAACCTCCGCGTCACCCGCCGACCCTCACCGCCGTGATCACTCGGCTCAGTTCTGTGATCACGGAGGAGGAGGTGTTGGCGGAGCTTCAGGCCCATCCCCATCTGGAGGTGCGTGCGGTTCGACGGATCCATAACGCTGCCAGCCCCACCCACCTTATGCGGGTTTTTTCTGAGCACGCCCCCTCCATAGACCATCTCCTGAAGGAGGGTGCCCTCCTTTTTAACCAGCGTTATGAGGTTGACCCCTCCCGTTCCCCCCCTCAATCCCTGCGCTGCCAGAGGTGTCTGCGTTATAATGCGCGCCCCACAGCTGAGTGCCGCGAGGCCCTCACCTGCCCGCATTGTAGGCAAGCGCACTTCCTCAGGCAATGCCCTAACCTCCAATCCCCTCCTTCCTGCAATACCTGCAATCTCCCCCATCCCACCTACTCCCAAAAGTGTAAAGCCCGACCCCCTCCGACCACTCCTGAACTCACCGTCCCTGTCCGTCCCCTGGACGCCCCCACTCCTTCTGGAAATTCCCTTCGTCCCCCCCCCCCACCGCTGAGGACATCATCAGGTTCCTCACCATCGTCCTTCAAAATGTTCATCCCTTTCAGCGCCCCCACACCCTCCAGCAGACCTCCCTTGCCACCCGTTCCATATTCCAACTCAAGATGTACGGCACCTACTCCAACAACCAGGCCCACTTCACCTTCTCCCATCTTGACACCCTCGTCTAAATCCCTGTCATGGCGCGACAGCAACGTATCCTTTTCAACAATATCTGCTCCCTCTCCGCCAACAAGAACCTCTTCCTGCACACCCTTGCCACCCACCGCGTGGATGCCTTCCTCCTCAATGAAACCTTCCTCCAACCCCACCACTCCATCCACACCTCACCCTATCTCCTCCACCGCTCCGATAACCCCCTCCCAATTGCGCGTGGAGGAGTTGCCATTGGTCACCACCGCCAGATCCCCGTTCGGCTCCAACCTCTCCTTCCCAACCCTACTGAACACCTGATCCTTAGATGGTGGCACAGGTAAAAGTAAGGCCAGGGAAGAAGAGACTATGTCCGCCCTAACGCCCCTCTTCCCTCCGACTTCCTCTCCCACATTGACCGTACCTTCTCCTCCTACGTGATCGCCGCCGACCTCAACATCCATAGTCGTTCCGCCGCCCAGTTCCGGCGGTGGCATCGGTTCCTCTCCTCCCTTCAAGGCGACCTCATCCCCATCCCCCAGCACACCCGTCCCGAATCCAACTCCACTCCTGATGTTATCCTCTCCTCCCCCAACCTCCTTGGCCGCATAACGGTGGATGTCCTGGAGCCTATTGGTAGCGACCATCTCCCTGTCCTCCTCACCATTTCAGACGGTCGTCGCCCTCACCCCGACCCTCCCCCTACGTATGTCCACTACTATTCCCGTGCCGACTGGACTGCCTACTGGGATACCCTTTCCACCCAGGTCCATAGCCACCCCTTCACCTACCACCACCCTGACGATGTCACCCATGCTGCCTCCTTTCTTCAGCAGACCTTGTCTGAGGCCGTGGAGGCCCACGTCCCTACTGTCGCCATCCACCCCCACCGTCCTACCTTACCCCCACAGGCCGTTCTCCTCCTCCGTGAATCCCGTCGTCTCTACCATGCCTTCCTCCGCACGCGTGACCCGGACACACTACGACGCCACCGGCAACTCCAACGACACATTCGTAATTTGCTCGCGGCTAAGAAACGCCGGGACTGGCGACAGACATGCACCCGTTTAAATGCTACCCTACCAATCAACTCGTCCAAGTTCTGGTCGGCCTTCCGTCGCCTTACCGGAACTAAACCCTCCCCCTATTATCCTCTTCTCCATGATGATCACCCTTTCCCTGACACCCTTAGTAAGGCCAATCGCTTTGCCTCCTACCTCTCCGATGTATTTTCCATCCCCAATGATCCCTGGTTCGATTACTCCCCCTTCCTGGATGTCCGCGATCGAACTGACACCTCCGTCCCTCCCCTCGCTCCTGGTTTCCAGTACTTTGACAACATTGCCCACACGGAACTCACTGCCCCTATCACTACACAGGATCTCATTGCTACACTCCGCACAAAACGCAACACCGCTCCTGGTCACGAACGTGTCACCTACCGTCACCTTCGTGAAGCTCCTCTCTTTTCTCTCCACCATGGCCAGGCTCTACAATGTAGTCCTGTCCACCGGTTACTACCCCAACCTGTGGAGAACCTCCCATATCCTCATGTTCCTTAAACCTGGCAAACCGCCGTCCGCCGTCTCCTCCTACCGTCCCATCAGCCTTACCTCGGTCTTCAGCAAGGTCCTGGAATCTATCCTCACCCGACGCATCCACCAGCATCTCCGCCAGCACCGCCTCCTTCCCGTTACCCAGTGTGGCTTTCGGCCGTCCTTCTCTTCTGACGACCTTCTCCTTCACCTCACTCATCTCCTTTCCGAACAGCTTAATTCCCGTCGCTCCGCAATCTTCCTCTCCCTGGACCTCGAACGTGCATATGACAGCGTATGGCATTCCGGTCTCCTCTTCAAGCTCCAAACCTTCGCCCTTCCCATTAACTACGTCCGTCTGATCGGCTCCTTTCTCTCCCGCCGTCCTTCCTATGTCACCATCCATAACACCAATTCCTACACCTTTTTCCCCTCTGCCGGTGTGCCCCAAGGCTCCGTCCTCTCCCCCCTTCTGTACCTTTTGTACATGGCGGACATGCCGCCGCCGTCACCCCCCATCCACCTTCTCCAGTTTGCCAATGACACCGCCTTCCTTGCCCTTGCCCCCACCCTGCAGCGCTCCCAACACCTTCTCCAATCCCATCTTGACCGGTTCACTGCTTGGTGCAACCAGTGGTTGCTCAAGGTCAATCCTTCCAAAACCCAGGCGATCGTTGTAGGCAAAACCACTCCTTCCTTCCACCTCCTTGATTTCTACATCACCATCTATGGCCGTCCTATCGCCCTCACTCCCACCCTTAAGTACCTTGGCGTCACCCTCGACCGTCGCCTCTCCTGGACTCCCCACCTCCGGAGAATCCAAGCCAAGGCATGCTCCCGACTCAGTCTCCTCAAGCTCCTCTCCGGCCGTACGTGGGGTCTGGACCCCTCCACCATCCTCCACACCTATAAATCCCTCATCCGCCCTATCCTTTGTTATGCCCATCCGCCTTGGATCTCCGCCTCCCCTACCTTTTATAAATCCTTCCAAATCCTCGAAAGCCATGCTCTCCGCCTTGCCTATCGCATCCGTCTCCCCTCCCCCACAAGGATCCTGTATGATCTCATCGCCTTTCCCCACCTCTTCCTTTTCCTTGAAAGGATACGGATCCTGTACACCTCCCGTAAACTTGATCCTCCTCACCCTCTCGTCTCCCCGATCCTTTCCCCACCCCCGCCCGCAGCCGCGCCTATATTCGCACGTCCCACCCAGTCTCCATCTCTCCACCCTCCTTACCATCTCCCAAGGTGGCTTCCGCCAGCTCCCCCTCCCTGATGATGTCCTCGTCCCCTCCATCTACCCCTCTTATCAACTTTGACCCTGCCCCCGCCCCACATCCGGTGTCCTTTCCTTTCGGCACCCTCCCTCCCTTCTCTTCCCTTCCCTTCCCTTCTTTTTCCTTTTCCCCCATCCCCTCCCTCCACCCCTCTTCCCCCGGGCTTCCCCTCCCCCTTCCTCCCTCCCCCCTATCTCCCCTGCCTGTGGCATCTCTGCTCTCCCCTCTCGCTCTCCCACTCCCCTTCCTCCTCCTCCTCCTCCTCCTCTCTTGGCAGGTCCCCGGACTCGCACACGCGTAGTGAACATTCGCGCGCCGGAGATCATCGCCATCAGTATCTCGTGTGTGTGCTTCGTTTTGTGTTTCATGCAGTTACGACTCCATTGTTCACATGTGCCGTCGCCGTTCTCCGTGTTTTGTGCGCCGTGTCCACAAGTGTTAGAGGTGATACAGACAATACAAAAAAAAAACGGCGGGCAAAAAATGGAGATACAAAAAAACAAACATGAAGCTGTTCACGTTGGACGATAAAAACACTGTCATGTTATTGTTTCCACTTAAGGCTGAAGAGCAGCGTAATGTGCTGCTGCCAGCCCGCCTGTATGGGTGATTAAAATTACAATAAGGGAAAAAAAACTGGGTTCATCCTTTCCCCCCCCCCTTCACTTATCCTCTCCTTCCCCCCCCCTTTTTCCCGTCATCTGACCAGTTTCCCCCCACCTGCTCTCGGGTGTGGTATGTCATATTTGTGCCAACGTTTAGTGCAGTGTGTAAGTGAGTGTTTAGTGTTGTGCGTCCTTCCACAGTGTCGCGAACAGAAATCATGTTGTCGCTGAATGTGCTTTTTATATCTCTTGCGAACAGAACCCAGACTGTCGCCGTGTTTTTTAATTGTGTATTATTTTTCTGCTTTCTGTGTATTTTATGAGCATCATCCACCCTGTGTTTTGTGTTTTATGTTTTAAGCTCCACACACACACACTACTTAATCTGAGTTGTCCTTAGCGTAAGTTTAGTTTAACACATCGATGCCCAAGGGAGGACTCTAATCTCCAACGGACGGAGTCGCACGAACCGTGGCAAGGCGCCCTTAGACTGCGCGACTACCCCGCGCGGCTGGTAAGTGGCCTCATATTGCCAAGTTGTTTCTCAATTTAACTGTATTTTGTAATCACTTACACAACATCACAGACCCTCTCAATCTTCCGCTTCCTGCTCCCCTGCTGGGTGTTACACTTTTTTTGATAGGCAGATTATGTTTCAACTATAGTCATAAAACTACGCCAGAAGTGTTGAATTGATTTCAACTTTAAACAATCCCGATGTACAAGATGCATCGTAGACTGTTTGCGATCGCCAGTCAAATAAAGCTCCTCCGATTATCGTGCTCTCAAGCTGTCTGTGGTTTATCGCTTAGTAATACAGGTCCCCATCCGTTTCTTCGAAATGTGCGTCACCGGAAGCTTGAGATAACAGCAAACAAACAGTTGCTCACTGCCTTCTTCTCAAAGGTCGAAGAAAATAGTTTACTGACTCTTACCAACATTAAAATTCGCCAAATTTTGCCGCCACTTTATGCTCCCGACGATAAAGCGCAAAATATAAACTGCAACGAGTACGTAACACAGAAAAAACCGATGTCGCGCACATCGTGAGAGCAACACGAGTAATGGATCGTACCTGTAGTCTGTTCAAAATTGCTTTAGGATTTGCGTCTACGAAGGAGGTAGTGGAGTGAGTTACCTGCTGCATAGCCGATGCAAGTATTACACGCAGGGTAATTCAGCTGCCCCCACGGCTTTCGTCTTACGCAACCCGGAATGTTGTTGCTGGCCTTCATACGCCACGCCCAAGATTCTCATATTCTTTCGCTCTGTACGCGCGAACTACGAGGGTTGTCCAGAAACTAAGTTTCGATCAGTCGGTAAATGGAAACCACAGTGAAAATCAGAAACGTTTTATTTGCAGCAGTTAGAGTGTCGTAGTGTTGTATCAGAAGTAGGTGGAAGGTGTACCTAAGTTGGAAAGCTCTATACAGTCGCCGCTCCAATATCCTCTTCACAGAAAGCAGCCGCCTGCGCTTTCGACCGGTTATCTGCACTGGTCTGCAGCTCGTTGTCTGTGGAAAAATTGTGTCTTCATAGGAACAGTTCGTGTGAGCAGAGAAGAGATCACCCACAATACAGTCCGTAATTGACTCCCACTGAATCTAACACTTTTCATAGGAAACGCTGCAGGATCGTCTTCATTGCCCCTGCAGTGTACGGCCGAGAATTGGCACGAAGAATGAACTGATCGACAGTTGTGTTATGTGGCCTGCATGACACAGGCGAAATATCTAACGGCGGGAGACGCTATTCCCTACGCATCTTTGTGTGCTCACTGTTCACTTAGAGCTGAAAAGAGCCAGGCGACACTATCGATGGGCATACTAGAGACACTGCCCAACCCATCTGTGCAAAGCTTTACCAGATTTTCCCAGTGATTTCCATTTCCCGACCGATCGGAACTTACTTTCTGGACAATCCTCATATCAGTCGTTTTTTCTGAATGAGGAGGACCTTTTCGTAGAAAATTTGTAGTGGGATATGTATCCCCTAGAGGCCGTAGTTTTCGAGTTATTCACGAAAAACGAACAAAACTGAGTATGGGTGTGAGGGTGAGAGTGAGTTTAAGGTCAGATTCCACAGGTCTGGATTTCTAGTGTGCTTGTGATTTCGGAAAGATGGTGCTGAGTGTCAGGCCAAGGCATATATCATAGACGTCTACATCTACATCCACATCCATACTCCGCAAAGCACCACACGCTGTGTCGCGAAAGGTAGCTGTACCACTAACAGTCGTTTCTTTTCTTGTTCTACTCGAAGAAAGAGCAAAGGAGAAACGACAGGCTGGATGCCTCCGTATCAGAACGAAATTCTCGTACCTGTTCACTACACCCAAATACACACAGCAAAAAAAGTTTTGCATCACCCTGGTACCCACAACTCCTGAAGATAGACGTTGACTGTGGATATTTTATCATGGACGCTGTCCCTTTGGGCGGATTTAGTGACAGCTCTGAACAGACAAAGATGGAAACAACCATGCATGAGCAGCGCTTATTAGACTGAGGGGGTCCGACAGCCGATCAGTTCCAATCATTCCACCAGGAAGGAAGTACACAGCTCGTGTTTTCTTTAGTTTAACCATACCTAGACGGTCAATACCGCGGTTCGATCGCGTCCGCATTGTTACTTTGTGCGAGGAAGGTCTCTCAACAAGGGAAGCGTCCAGGCGTCTCGGAGTTACCAAAGCGATGTTGTTCGGAGATAGAGGAGTTACAGAGAGGTAGGAACTGTCGATGACGTGCCTGCTCAGACCGCCCATGGACTACGACTGCAGTGGATGACCGCTACCTACCTTCCTTGGAGGAAGCCTGACACCAACGCCACCACGTTGCATAATGCTTTTCGTGCAGCCACAGGACGTCGTGGTAGGACTCCGCTGTGGATGTCTGGAGTGAAATGGAAATCAACTGTCACGTAATAGGCTGCATGATGCGCCATCTTTGCAACCACGACACCATGCAGTCGTTACAGACGGGCCCAACAACATGCCGAATAGACCGCTCAGGATTGGTTGAAGGCATGTGCGACACTCATCGGTGAAGAGAACGTGATGCCAGACAATCGTCGGAGACGTGTTTGGAGGCAAGCTGGTCAGGCTGAACGCCTTAGACAGACTGTCCAGCGAGTGCAGTAAGGTGGAGGTTCCCTGCTGTTTTGCGGTGGTGGTATGTGGCGCCGACGTACGCCGCTGGTAGTCATGGATGGGGCCGTAATGGATGTACGATACGTGAATGCCTCCGACCGATAGTGCAACCATATCGGCAGCATATTGGCGAGGCATTCGTCTCCATGGACGACAATTCGCGCCCCCATCGTGCAAATCTTGTGAATAACTGGATAACGACATAGCTCGACTAGAGTGGCCAGCATGTTCTCCAGAACATGGCCGAGATAGATTGAAAAGGGCTGTCTATGGAAGATGCGACCCAAGAACCACTGTGAGGGATCTGCGCCGAATCTCCATTGAGGGGTGTGACAATCTGGACCAACTGTGTCTTGAACTTGTGAATAGTAAGCCACGACGAATACAGGCATGCAGCAATGCAAGAGGACGTGGTACTGGGTATTATTCAGAGGTGGTGGTCCAGATTGCTGTACACACACCAGTATCTGTCTCGCTGTGTGGTGGTTTTCATGACCAATAAAAATGGCGGAAATGATTTTTATGTTCATCTGTATTCCAATTTTTTGTACAGGTTCCGGAACTCTCGGAACCGAAGTGATGGAAAACTTTTTTTGATGTTTGTATTAGGCCTACATAGGGATTCTTCAACTACATAAGAAAAATCGGTGAGTAAAATAAATCTATTATTTATTCCACAACTGACTGTATAACTCATGAATCGATTAAGCATTCAATACTGACAGTTTCGATCCAAGTATTGTATTCAGGGTAATTCAGCTGCCCCTTTCGCTTTTGCTTTATGCAAAGCGGAATGTTATTGTTGGCCTTCATACACCACCCGCGTGATTTTCATATCCTTTTGCCTGGTATGCGCAAACTATTAGTCATACAGAAAAAAAATTACAATGGCCTTTTCGTAGAAAATTTTTACTGGGATATGTTTCCACTATAGGCCGTAGTTTTCGAGTTATTCACGAAAAACGTACAAAATTGACCCTGAAACTCACCGTCACACTGATTCCACAGGTCTGAATTTCTAGTAGGTTTGTGATTTCAGAATGATGGTGCTCCAGCGCACTTTGTGAGATATGCCCTGGCCCGACGGTCAGACATCTACATCCGCATCTACAGCAACATCTACATCCATACTCTGCAAACCATCATACGCTACGTCGCGGAACGTACCACTAATAGTCGTTTCTTTTCTGGTTCTACTCGCAGGTAGAGCAAAGGAAAAACGACAGTCTGTATACCTCCGTATGAGCACTAATTATTCGTATCTTATCTTCCTGGTCCTTACGCCTACATATTTAGACGACGAGACTGAGTCAACCAGGACAATAACAATGCTGTATCCGAACACTACGGGATTGTTTTTCCCATTCATTCGCATCAACTTAGACAAAATTTATAGTTCGTGTGTTGAATGGCAGCTAGCTCTAAATGAAGAAAAATCTAAGTCTTCTTGTATCATCCTACAGTCACTCAACTTTGCTGATGATGCTATGGTGTATGGGAAGCTGTCAAACTAACAGACTTGCAGTCCACCCTGTACGCCAGATCATTTATGAATACGGAAAGTAATAACGGTCCTACACAAATCCCTGGGACACTCTTCACGATGCCCTCCTCTATGATGAGCACTCCCCATCGACGACAACATACTGGGTTCTACTACTTGAGAAATCTTCGAGCCACTCACATATGAAGGGCTTATTTCAATAGTGGTGCAAGTCCATTTTTGTTCATATTGAGATACAGAGGCCTAAAGTTAAACGAGCGCTGAAAAATATGCAGTTGAGATACCAGAAATATTCAAGCATATGGCTTCTTGCTACAGATGAACCTTTTTTCTGTTTGTTTGTTTGGATCATAAATTTCAGAAGGATTATAGGCAGAAAAGTGGAGGTAATGGACTAGTACCACTATTGAAATAAGCCCTTCATATCTGGGAAGCTATTCCGTATGCTCGTACCTTTGTGGACATTCTGCAATGAGGTACCTAGTCAAATGCTGTTCGGAGCTCTAGAAGTATGGTATCTACCTGTTCCCCTCATCCTTAGTTTGCAGTGTATCATGTGAGGAAAGGGCAAGCTGAGATCCACAACAGCGATGCTTCTTAAAATCGTGTTGATTTTTTATACAAGCTTTTCGGTCTCCAGGAAATATTCTGACTTTGAATGTAATATGTGTTCTATAGTTGTGCGGATCCATTCTTTTACCATTCTTTTACCATTCTTATTTACAGGAGTCACCTGTGCTTTTTTCGAGTCGCTTCTGACTGGGTTGGGTGAGAGATTCGCGATAAATGCAAGCGAATTAAGGGGCCATTGCCGTAAAGTACTATCTGTAAGACCAAATTGGGATTCCCTCTGGACCTGGCTACTTATTTGTTTTTAAGTCTTTCAGCTGTTCCTCTATGCCGGGGATGCTAATTACTATGTCAGCCATAGCGGACTGTGTGTGATGGTCAAATGACGATATGTTCGTACCACTCTCCTAAGTGAACGACTTCTTAAGCGTATAATTTAAAAGTTCAGCTTTCATTTTGTATCTTCAACTGCCACACCAGACGGGTTAACGCGTGAATGGAACCGAGAGTGCAACAGCCATTTTCCAAATTTCGTTGCTGAACCACGGTGGCCAACTACAGACAGACAGTAATTGGAAGGGGGTAGCCAGTTCCTTGGCCCCCTGTGCTCTCCCCTTCGGAATTTTTCCTCTGTGGATATATAAATTTATTTGTGTACTCAATGCCAGTACTAACTATGCGACTGGTCCCGGCAGAGGTTCGAGTCCTCCCTCGTGTGTGTGTGTGTGTGTGTGTGTGTGTGTGTGTGTGTGTGTGTGTGTGTGTGTGTGTGTGTGTCCTTAACCTAAAATATCGTAAGTAGTGTGTAAGCTTGGGGACTGATGTCCTTAGCAGTTAAGTCCCATAAGATTTCACGCACATTTGAACATTTTTGACTGTGCAAGAACTCATTGAGCTCTTCTTTACACCGTCTATCATCATCAGAAGGGAGTGTGGAATTTTACAGAGAATCACATTATACATCGAAGTAAGTGGTTGGCACATAGCACTTTGTATCTACACTATTGCAGACAGATTTGGTTTGCAGTATTTTACTGTGCTGTACTGTCAATAAACGTTCACAAAAATGCACTATCCTTGTGTTTCATTTAGTCTGTGGAATGCTTGGAGGAAGATGCATGGTAGTGTATAAGTTATATTACACATTTCCGTTCGCAGGTTCTTTGTGTCAAAACGTTCAAAACTCCATCCTTCTACAATCTGCCATTTTTAAAACGTCGTTCAAATGACTTATCACTACGGAACTTAACAGCTGAGTTCATCAGTCCCCTAGAACTTGAACCTAACTAACCTAAGTAGTTCTAAGGACATCACACACATCAAAGACCGAGGCTGGATTCGAACCTGCGACTGTAGCGGTCGCACTGTTCCAGACTGAAGCGTCTAGAACCGCTCAGTCACTCCGGCCGGCACGCTTTCCCAACAGGTGCCATTCTAACTGAAAGACGTTTAGCTCGGTGGATACCAAACTAGGAGAGACGCCACTGAGAGCCAGTCAAGATTCCCGCCAAAGCCATGTCCGAAAACTAGACTCTGAAGAGATGGTGTTGCATCGCGTAGCCGCCAACTCGGCAAGCAATAAGCACCCATCAACTTGCGTGGGAAATGCATACTTTGAAGGACATAGGAGTGTAATACCTGTTCCACTATTACTCTCCTCATTAACATTAACATTAAGAACGTATGCAAGCACCGAGATCAACGGATTTTGAGCCCCACGTTCACTTCTGACAGCGGATAATCCACCACAGTGCAGTGGCCCCGAACTTTGTACAGTTTGTGTTGTTCACGGATGAAGCCTCATTCACCCTTGTTGGTGTTTTTAACAGCCGCAACACCCATGTCTGGATTGAGAACAATACCCAAGCCACTCACACTGGTAGCCACCAACAACGATTCTCTGCCAATGTATGGGTGTGCATTGTCCAAGATCGCGTAACAGAACCTTATTTGTTGCCTCCACGTTTGAATGCTCCACGTTATCTGGTTTTCCTGCAAGATCACTGCCACACAGTTCTTTGAGACAGTGCGTCTTGCGGACTGCAAGTGGTACAGTCATGCTGAAACCACCTCAACAGTCCACTTCGCTGTTAATGACTGCGAGCACCTGAACAACACACACCCTCATTATTTGGTAGGATGGGGAGGTCCTGTCCCATGATGAGCGCGATCGCCTGATCTCATACCTCTGGACTTGTTCCTCTAGGATTATGCCAAGACTTCTGATGGACTGCAGCAAGCATGTCTACATGCATTTCCACGAGGTTTCATACAAGTTGCCTGTATTCTGGTACAACTAACACCAGGGATCTTTGAGAAAATGCGGCAGAACTTTGTGCGCCATTGCAGTGCATGCACCAGACTTCAACAAAATCAAAAGCCTGATGATGATCACAAAATATTGCTCCAGAAGTTGGACCATTACGGGGAGTAGGTCACCATTGGTTCACCTCTTACTTCAACAACATACAGCTCTGATGTGGAGTCTGAGTGGGATGCGTTCAAATGGGAGGAGGGGGGTGCCACTCCTGTTCCTTATTTATACAGAGTTATTACAAATGATTGAAGCGATTTCACAGCTCTACGATAACTTTATTATTTGAGATATTTTCACAATGCTTTGCACACACATACAAAAACTCAAAAAGTTTTTTTAGGCATTCACAAATGTTCGATATGTGCCCCTTTAGTGATTCGGCAGACATCAAGCCGATAATCAAGTTCCACCCACACTCGGTGCAGCATGTCCCCATCAATGAGTTCGAAAGCATCGTTGATGCGAGCTCGCAGTTCTGGCACGTTTCTTGGTAGAGGAGGTTTAAACACTGAATCTTTCACATAAACCCATGCGATTTCTTTCTGTGGGGTTAAGTCGGGAGAGCGTGGAGGCCATGACATGAATTGCTGATCATCATCTCTACCACGACCGATCCATCGGTTTTCCAATCTCCTGTTTAAAAAATGCCGAAGATCATCTTTCAACAGGATGGTGCTCCACCACACTTCCATCATGAAGTCGGCACTGTCGTTCTCCAGTTGTGGCATGAGCCAATTTTCCAGCATCTCCAGATACACGTGTCCTGTAACGTTTTTTTCGCAGAAGAAAAAGGGGCCGTAAACTTTAAACCGTGAGATCGCATAAAACACGTTAACTTTTGGTGAATTGCGAATTTGCTGCACGAATGCGTGAGGATACTCTACCGCCCAGATTCGCTTTTCCGTAAGATTTTCCAAACCGTCGGCTGTGGTACGTTTAGCTCCCTGCTTGCTTTATTCGTCGACTTCCGCGGGCTACGCGTGAAACTTGCCCACACGCGTTCAACCGTTTCTTCGCTCACTGCAGGCCGACCCGTTGATTTCCCGTTACAGAGGCATCCAGAAGCTTTAAACTGCGCATACTATCGCAGAATGGAGTTAGCAGTTGGTGGATCTTTGTTGAACGTCGTCCTGAAGTGTCGTTGCACTGTTATGACCGACTGATGTGAGTGCATTTCAAGCACGACATACACTTTCTCGGCTCCTGTCGCAATTTTGTCACACTGCGCTCTCGAGCGCTCAGACGGCAGAAACCTGAAGTGCAGTTTCAGCCGAACAAAACTTTATGAGTTTTTCTACGTATCTGTAGAGTATCGTGACCATATGTTAATGAATGGAGCTACAGTGAATTTATGAAATCGCTTCAATCATTTGTAATAGCCCTGTATAAATATGCCTTCTGGTATTAAGAGTAACTCTAAAATATTTCTGTTTGCTGATGACACTGGCTTGGTAGGACAGGTTGTTGTGTGCAACATTGCCTTAGTTTCAAATAGTGCAGTTCATAACATACGTTCATGGCTTGTAGAAAATAAACACTAAAAATTGAGTCTTACTGTGATTTAAAGTTTCTAACACGCAATTCAACAAAACCAGACGTTTTAATTTCACAGAATGGGCATATGATTAGTGAAACTAAACAGTTCAAATTTTTAGGTGTTCAGATAGACAGTAAACTGTCGTTGAAATCCCATGTTCAGATACCGTTCGAATAATAAAAATGGCAGCATTAAACCTTGGAACAATATCCTGATGTACGTGATCGTTCGACTTGAAAAATTGGTGTGCTTTGTTTATTTTCATTTGCTTATGTCGTATGGTATTTTAGTTTAACGTAACTCTTCCAATTGTAAAAGGATATTTTTGCCTCGGAAACGGGCGGTTCGGCCAATAAGCGGTGTAAGTTCGCGAGCTTCTTGTCAATCCCTGTTCTGTCATTGGCCTTATATATATATTTTACACTCTACTGTCGTTACCTATGAACAATATCAGCATACTCCCAAGAGTAAGCAGCTTTCACTCAGTTAATACTCGGCAGAAATCCAACTTGCATTTGGAGCGGACTTCCTTAACTCTTGTGCAGAAAGGTGTGCAGTATACTGCTGCATCCATTTTCATTAAGCTACCACAAGAATTCAGAAGTCTTGGCAGTAATTCATGCGCTTTCAAATCGAAACTGAAGAATTTCCTCATGGGTCACTCTTACTATTCTATTGAGGAGTTCCTTGAAAACTTAAACATTTTAAGTAAACGCAATCAACAATACAACAAGAATCAGCTTATGAACCCAAAAAAGTCAAGCCATAAATTTATTTTGTTTGTTATTACTTTTATGTTTTAATTTTATGTATTGACACGTTCCATGACCTTGGAGGTTTGCTCCTCAATTTGGTCCTATGGAACTTGACTGCTAGTTTATTTATTTATTTAGACGTAGTCACTTTGAGCAATTACTACGAACAACACTGTTACGCGATGCTCGCTGCGTATGTGCGCAACACAGTACAATCGGTTGTGGACGCAGTATTACCTGTTTGAATTTGACACAAATGATTTGAAACAGCCGATGTGTATTTATTACGTTATACTCTCGCACGTAAGTTCATTACGTTTGTTTCAAAGGAGAAGATATCCTACAATCGATTAATCGCACTCGACAGCTACAGAGCAGGATATTCAGTAGTGAACTTCCAAAATGATGGAGCACAGCAGTCAATCGTCCTTTTCTTTCAGGTTTTATTAGGCACATTAGATTTCGGCTAGTGCCCAGTCATTATCAATGCACTATTTCACAGAATCAGTGCATGTCCTAGTACGTGAATCCCCTTCTATCAGAGTTAGTTCGTTCGTTCGTTCTTGGAAGAACTATGGCAGAAGCTCGAACAACTGGGGACTGCCGTGCTAGTACATGCATTGATACTATGAAACAGTGCATTCATAATGGCCGGGCACTAGCTGAAATTTAGATTTGCCTAATAAAACCTAAAAGAAATGGACGAATGATTGTTCCGACTTTCAAAATGATGGAGCACAGCAGTGTCGTTGAGTACATCCACATTCCCAGTGGAAGATAACTTGACAGTAATGAACTCGTTTCGTTCAACTGACCTGCCTGGGCTGTGCGTCATAGTGCAGCATCATAGTATGTTCCGTGCCGGTAGTGCAGCCTGTGCTTGTGACAGATTGCCCGCCAACGCTCCAGCGTGGTCGTAATGTTCCAGAGTGTGCCTTTAAGAGCTACGTATGACGACTATACATTTTTTCGTCATCGCACACGGCACATTTCTGCTACTTCGGAAAAGTAGTTGAGAAGACTGTTGGTGAACTTCCAGTGTCGGTTACGTATCATCGTACACCGACGGTAAAAATATCTCATCATCATTAGGAGTTATGCAAGATAAAGTTGTTATGCCTGTTTCTACATCTCAAAGGTGACGTCTATTCAAGTTTCACGCCAGTAGCTTAAGAATGGCACTCGTAGCGCGGTTTTTTTTGTGTTATCATTCTTCTGACTGGTTTGATGCGGCCCGCCACGAATTCCTGTCCTGCGTCACACCTTTTCATCTCGGAGTAGCACTTGCAACCAGCGTCCTCAATTATTTGCTGGATGGCTTCCAGTCTCTATCTCTTGTATCTCTTGGTCTACAGTTTCTGCGCTCCACAGCTCGCTCTAGTACCATGGAAGTCATGTCTCAACAGATGTCCATTCATCCTGTCCCTTTTCAGTGTTTTCCACATACTCCTTTTCCCTCCGATTCTGGGCAGAACCTCCTCATTCCTTACCACTCCTTACCTTATCAATCCACCTAATTTCAATCGTCTTAGCACCACATCTCAAATGATTCGGTTCTCTTCTGTTCCGGTTCTCCCACAGTCCACGTTAACATCAGGCTTAATGGTCACGAAGTAGATGAAGTTAAGGAATTCTTCTACCTAGGCAGAAAATAACCAATGACAGTCTGCTGTAGATGTCCTCGGTGTTCCGTGTATCACTGGCAAAAGGAGCATTTCTGGTGGACGTCTACCAGTATCAAACATAGGCTTTAATTTGAGGAAGTTATTTCTGAGAATGTACGTTTGGAGCAGGTCTGGATGGGGATGAACTGTATGGCGATGGCAGAAATGCGTGAAACACGACTTGGGCTCTCCCCCATGGCTTTCAGTGGCCAAGATTGGGCCTGGTATACTGTCCACTGTAGACGGCGTTCTGCAGCGCCCATGATGGAGGAAGCGACGTAGATACAAAAATCGTCAGCATACAAAGAGGGACTGTCGGCCCAGCAGCCGCCACAAGTCCATTAATAGCTACAAGAAAGAGAGGGACGCTCAGCACAGAACCCTGTGGAACCCCATTTTCTTGCTGATGGGAAGCGCTGTAGGAGAAACCAATTTGGACCCGGAAAGGGCGACAAGAAAGAAAGTTACGGATGAAATCGTGCGGAGAACCACGAAGGCCCCAGTTTCGACAGAAAGCGTGGAACCCACAAAGGCTGGGTGAGTAATAATTGCTGCTTGCATTGCTCTCCATAAGACCCATTTTGTCAGAGTAGGTGGAAAGAAGGGGGCTGCAACTCCGGCAGGTGACTGAAATATCCCTTACAATTCCACTGGTGGATTTCCAAGCTGAAGTCCAAATTGGAAGCGAACGGACCGCAGCCAGTCAGGCTGCTGAGTTGCCATTTGTAATCGATAAGGATTGGGTAATGTCCATATAGGTGGGGTCAGACTCTGTTCGTTCCTTGGCTGGAGGAGGGGAAGGCGCCACCTCAGGGGGTACCGGAGGGGCCTTGCCCTTGTTCTTGTGTTTCTGCCTCTTCTCTTCTGAAGGAAGAGAAGGGCAGACTGCCAGGTGTAATTCAGTGCCCAGCCTCGCTGCAATCTTGGCGCCCAACAGCTGTAGATCAAGCGGCTGATATGGAGCTGCAAATTGGCTTTCAGTGATGGTGCCAGGAAAAGGAGTCATGGGAGGGAGCTCCAGCTTCAGCAGCTGCCGAAGAAGGGGAGTGCTTCTCCAGCGGAGGATGGGGAGCAGCACCCAAAGGCAGGGGGAGGGGGAAGGGGAGCAGCACCTAAAGGCAGGGGGAGGGGGAAGGGGAGCAGCACCTAAAGGCAGGGGGAGGGGGAAGGGGAGCAGCACCTAAAGGCAGGGGGAGGGGGAAGGGGAGCAGCACCTAAAGGCAGGGGGAGGGGGAAGGGGAGCAGCACCTAAAGGCAGGGGGAGGGGGAAGGGGAGCAGCACCTAAAGGGAGGGGGAAGGGGAAGGGGAGCAGCACCTAAAGGCAGGGGGAGGGGGAAGGGGAGTGGGAGGGTGAGGGTGAGGAGGAAGGTGTGGGGCGAATGGGGCAAGAGGAGCAGGTAGGAGGGGGAATGAACTTAACTGAAGCAAAAGTAGAAGTTACATGCATGGGATGGAGAGGGTCTTACTTTCGACATCTAAGGTCTTGTACTCTTGAATCTGTCATTCTTTCACATACACTGGGCATGCTGGCGAGTGTGGAGGATGCTGCACATTACAATTTATGCACACTGGCAGGGAAGCACAGGTACTTCCCTCATGGAGGGGGTGCCCACAGTCACCGCAGAGGGGATCACGGGTGCAGCGTAAGCATTTAAAGCATCTCATTGGTGATGGAATGTAAGGTTTTACATCACATCAATACACCATCACCTTGACCGTCTCTGGGAGGGTATCCTCCTCGAAGGCCAGTATAAAGGCGCCTGTATTGGTGTGATCGATTTATCCGACGTGTACAATGAGGTCCTAAAAACAAAATCCTTGCTGCTCGAGGTTTGCATAGAGGTCCTCGTCAGTTTGGAGAAGATTCCAGTGGAAAATGATACCTTGTACCGATTTCGAAGATTGGTGAGGTGCGACGGAGACTGGGATGTTACCGAGATGGTCACAAGCATGCAGGAATTCCAGATTGGGCAGCAGATGATGTTTTTATGAGCGAAGAACTGGACCGCATTTTACTCAAGGATTCCACCTCGTCTCCACGAAAAACAAAGGCTTGGTCATGGCAAAACTTTCGCCATTGTCCTGGTACAAACCAGGTACCGAGGGAAAGGTTTCAACCAAAGCCAGCGAGTTTGACCCTCTTCCCAGAGGGTGGCCAGGGAGGGGAAGGCAGAAGATGACACTCCTCCTCCTGATCCTTCAATCACTCTTAGAGACGGCCACAGAATGGTCAGGATGTTTGCGCTTTTGTCGCTTCATGTGCTAGGCGTCCTCCCTAGTACCACCCACTCCGACCAGGGGCTCGCCCCATGGGCGCCACCTGGCCACAGCAAGAGCAGTCTGGCACGGCCGCCATTGCCGGGAGTTCTAATGCCTCAAAGTGATAAGTAACGACTCCTTATGATACACGAGGCGTTAACACCTCAGGTACTAGCAGTGTGATCCCTTTGGTTTTGGGGGGCTCAGCCAAGTGGGTTCGTAACAGCCCCACCACACGGACTGGCTACCATGCTAGTGACCTAGTAGGAATGGGTTCAGGGTGCAAGGGGAAAAGGGAGGGGAGTGGGAGAGGAGCCTACACCATGGAAACTAGGTTGGGAGTTCATCCCCGTATGCCTCACACTGAACGGGGCCATGTACGTGCCACGTTCATGAACAACATTCCAGGGACTGATTCCAAACAGGATGACGCTCTACATACTGCTGTTTTAACTCAACATCCTCTGTGGGCACATTGCCTTGCCCTGCTCGATCACCAGATCTCTCTCCAATCGAGCATGCATGGGACATCGTAACTCCTGTCTCATCCAGAACCAGTATCAACTGACCATGTACTGACTGCGAAATGGATCTCCACGCCTATTCCACTTAAACTGACATCCCACACGTGTAAGACACAATGCACGCACTTTTTCACGCTTGCGTTCCACATTCTGCCGGTTCTGTCGGTTATAGCGCTTAGCAATGTACCATCATTTCAGATTTGCAATTATTTTTTTCCCACTTACGTGAGCTAGTGATCGTGCAACGTTAATCACTAAAACATGGTACCTAGACAAAAGTATTCCCGAAATCCAGTTACTCTATATTGATTATTTCTTCGTGTTGGGAATTTTTTCCCGTCAGTGTACATTAAGTGTATATAGTAATATGTGAACGTTTTAGTGACCTTTAACCTGTATTTCCTCTCCTTCAACTGCAGGTGACCTGACAAAGTTCGCTTCGAAGGAAGCCGGTTGTGGCGTTATAAACATACCTGAAATACATAAGAGGTGGTTTTTGTTAACATTTACGTTATTACGCCATGGAACACAAAATGATCAAGATTACAGATTAGATTGGAAAGAGATTACTAACTTATTAACGATAACAGGTTTTATTTCTCGTAAATTAAGGAGACAAGGGCTTGCCCACATGAAAACTCTCATCAAATAACTGTGAGCAAAATAAGATTGCTCACCGGAGCTCTGACTTACTTGTATGTCTTCTTTAATAGCAGTGTCTCTCTAGTAATGTGAAGTTTCTGCTATGTGTTGCAGGTGACGGCATCTTCATGGAACAGTCGAGTGATGGAGGAGACGAATCGGGGCTGCACCAAAGTTGGGCAGATCATCTGCACCGATAGCTGCTCAAAGGTAGCCAAAAATACTGCGCGTTCCTGATGCCGAAGACATTTAAGTACTTTCAGTTCGTGCAAAAGCTGCCTCTGCAACAACCGCAGCTTTTAGAAGCATATCGCTACGTTAGTGGTTTTGCCAACCACAGTAAACAGCCCTTAATTCACACTTGCCTTGAATGGTTGTAGAACGTTTATTCACACAGAGGCTTGTGATTGTATGTCCACTATTTCTTTAAAGATATGAAGGTGTTAGTGAAATTACTAAGTATCGATTTGACAGCACGTGACCTCGTTAGTTTCTTAAGTTGTTGAGAATTTCAAAGGGATAATTAGGCAAAGAATGACTGAAACAGAGGAAAGGAATACAACAGAAGAGGAACTGACGGCTTGGAGAAATGAAAATAGTCAAGGCAGCAGAGGACGAAACAAGCAAACAGACCTAGCGGAGTAGGAAAACTTTCGGCACCAAAAATTACTCTCTATAAATTCCCGCTGCTATGTGAATTGTACTCACTGGAACTCCACAGCTATCTGACTGTACTCTGTACGGATGGGGGGAGAGTAATTTTGGTGTTGCACACCCGACCTTCACCGCATCTATCGTACTGCCCTCTACGCAGCACCACGGCTGTCTTCCTTTCGGTCCGCGAAATGTCCTGTTTCTCGACCGCGTCTCCTCTGATCAATCACCTGTATCGGCCCTCTGGTTGGGCTAGTGCCATGCAGAGCCCGAGAAAAGCAGCTAGGAACACACCCCTCTTTGGAGCCCTTGCAAAAACAGAAAGCTACCAGATCTTTCTAGAAGCTTCTTTCGAGAGATACGAAGAGCCAATGAAACGTCTCGCCTAAAGAGAAAACTGTCATCGTTGTTCCTCTCAAGCTAATGGACGTTCCTTGCCCTCTTCAGCAAGGCAGAGCAGAGCAGAAATTCGTCCCAACAGCCAGGTAAACTTTTATTTCCATGCAAGGCAGTGAACAAGCACAGAACAGATTTACTGACCATAGAGCGCACTTAAAAAGAAAACCCAGTTTGTACAGACACCAGCTGTGGGCACCGATATTACTCACAAAGTCAACTCCTGACCACACCTCCCTCGGATTTAGTGGTAAGAGGGCCCAGTGGACAGCCTGTCAAAAACTGAACACAGATCCAGCATGGAAACAGGAAGAAAGTGTACTGGACTGTGCTAAAAGAAGCAAAGTAGAAACAATGAACGGTCCAAGAAGAAGTAGTGCAGAATAGTCTAGCTGGATAGAGGAATGGTGTCGTGCGTAAGTGGTTACACTGTTGGACTGCCTAGTGGGAGAGCAGTATTCAAATGCCAATCTTTTTTTTTTTTCTTCGCTGTTCGCTTTATTCAAATTTGTGCCTGTGTCGTGCTGTAGCCTCCGTTTGCTACAGCGAGGTGTAAGGTAGGGACCCATAACGACAGTTGATCCTGCACAGCTCTTTATTACCAGCCAAAAGGAAGTGGTTTAAGTCAATCGAGTCCTCCGCCGCAAAACGCGTCTGTGTGTCGTAGACGGCATTAGTAGCAGTACGTGTGTCATATGATAGGAATCTCTTATCCACGCACCTAATGTGTACGCCTGGTGAGTGAGATTTGTCTCCTCGCCCGATACAGGTGTCCGTACGAATGTGAATGTGATAATTCCCAAGGAAATGATGAAAACATAATAGTTTGTCACATAAAGTGCCACAACGGAACGCAACTTTAAAAATGCAAGTTTCTCGTGCTCTGTCAAAACAGTGTGATTGTGAACCTGCTGCGTTCATTTGCTGAAGTTTTAAACTCCATTGTTGTAACAGACATCTTACAGAAATGAAAACACCAAATAGTTCACACCCATTTATTTGTTATCTCGGCTGCTGTAACTATTCATCACATTTATTTCCGACAGTAACGTATTGTTACCGCATGACATGTTCTATAACCAATGTATAGTATTACAACTGCCAAGATTAGAGAGAGGCAACAAACATTTCATTTCAATAACCAGACAAACAGTTCACAATGTTGTGGGAAAAAAATGGCACGAGGAAGTTTTGAACACGGCTCGCCTTTTTTTGTATTTTGTTCGTCATTGTTCGTTGTATTTGGTCGTAGCGCACGTCACCTGACACCCGTTGAAGTTCGTTCTTGATCCATTCACTCAGCTGGCTGGTCTCTAATAAAAAAAACTATGATCCTAAAAAAGCTGAACTACCGTGCCGGCACCCCACTTGGCAGTCCAACACCATAACCACTTATCCACGACGCCGTTGCTGTGTTAGGCTGCTCTTTATTCACTTGTTATTCTTGGACCGTTCGCTGTTTCTATTTTGCTTCTTTTTTCACAGTTCAGTACACCTTCTTCGTATTTTCACGCTTGATCTGTGTTCAGATTTGACGGGCCACTAAATCTGAGGGGGGGAGGAGGCGGGTGCGACGGGGAGTTTCACTTGTCAGTTTAATTAGGCCAAAAATTGTCTTACCTCATCAGGTTTATGAGTTCTAGACAAATCAGTCACGTTGCGTTGCGTTCTTGCCTGAACACAGCAACCATAGCACAATGGCCATTCACCATGACAGCTCGTTCCCTCTGGAAAGTGAGTCGCGAGTGTCACCAATAGTGGTGGAGTCACAACTGCGCCATACCTGGAGCAGTCATTAGGCAGGTACCAAGCAGGGACGCCACTTCCACAGGTACGCCGTTCCTCTCCCACTCACAGCAACCACATTTCAAGTGACACTCATCACTATCCAACGGGGACCAAGCAGAGGCCAAAGAGGTTGTTACATTAATATGGCCACCGCCTATGTTCTACATCAGTGTGCAACAACCACCAGCAGCGGATGACATATAAAAGATAATTTTTGCAAGTTTGTGGTACGTTTCTGTGGGAGACGCGCCAACATGCCAAAGATGTCTGGGGATGTAGAAAACAGTACAGTCGTTGTCGTAATAATGAAAGGGAGTGATTTAACTACCGTCCAAAAGGGGATGATCGTTTCGGAAATGCTTCTACCCTTCGCCTGGAATCCAATGATCAGTTTCTTAAGTTGTTCACTTGTCGCAGCGGTTAAAGTATACCTTGTATGGCAAAATAGCGCTATGCAAAACCGGCGTCGAGGCAACGGTGGTCCATCACAGCGCAGGGGTGAACGGCGGACACGGGGATGTGTACGGGCGACTGCGTGCCACTGACCGCCCAGATGAACCAAGGGGGCTGCGAACCATCTCTCGTCAACGACTGTTCAGTGTGTGTTGTTGCATACGAGCCTCCGCAGCAGGCGCCTGTTTCGTGCACCCATTCTGACTCCTGTTCATCCGCGACGGAAGCCGGAATCTGCACTGCAGTACCACATCTGGACGCCCACTGAATGGCGACAGGTGGCCGTTGGAGTGTATGCCCCGGCAACAATCGTCGGAAGGTTCCAGGCTGCAGCAAGAAGCGTTATAGTCTGGAGAACGTCATCGTGTTGATCCTTTGCGCCTTCCAGAGATACGAGATCACCCAGAAAATGCCACAAGTACGCATCTACTTCGGAAACATGCCCACCACTCCGTGCAGTTTGTCATTCCTCGGCGCCACGGCGTCTTCCAGCAGGACGATACATACAGCTCAAAGTGTACATGCGTAGCTGGAAAAGCACTTGGATGAGTTTACTGTACTCCCTCTCCCAGCAAAGTCCGAGTCGAATATGTTGGACCATCTCGATCGGGCTGTCCGCGCCATGGGTTCTAAACAGAACTTACCTGGCCACGGAATTGGTGTCAGCATGGCTCCTGTTGGTACCTTCGAGAACTTCACGGAATCTGTAACTGCACGTCTGCGCTAAAAAACGTGGTTATTGAGGCCTTGGACATGTGGTCACACTAACGTGGCTGGACATTGTAGTACTGCTTCTGTCACCCTGGAGCTCCGCCAGACAACGTCCGCGACGTCACACTATCAGTGGGACAGCTCGCACGAACGGTGCCTAAAATGCAGGCGGTAGCCCCCGTTCTAGCCTATAAATAAGATCCAGCTCCAGTACCCCAATCCGTTTCGGACGGAATATTTTGACCCCTTGTGAGAGAAAATCAATTGCTTCAAGCAAGAGGCTGGTATTACATGCAGCGACGAAAATGGATAGTGCAATGCCACGAACACGTTGACCAAACGCTGCAACGAATATTTTATTTTCACGCCTGTAGGACATATGTGTTAACATTTCATCCTTATTCGAGCTTATTTGGAGAATTTTCAATAGAGAAAAAGTAATCCTCACAAAGAATGGTGAGATATTATAATGGTTACTGTGTGTATCTAACATTACTGGAACTTTTCTGGCGTATATCGCCCGCATACATTCATCTTACCGCCATCATTAGGACTTTGAGGAAGGTCGACTCATTGCCGTGAGGGATGTGAGTGAATCAGATTGTACCGACAGTTGCCAAAATACGGTGTTACCCTGACCTCTCTTTCAGCAGTCATTGTATGAAGAACAATAGGCGAAGCTGTCGCCACGAACCGCTAGTAACAGTTTACTGGAAGCTGAGATGAAACCTCGAGGTACTATGGGTCGTTAACGGCTGGCACCGTGCCACAGGCAGTAGTTATTTCCCAAGCTATGTTCTGCGGAACACAGCTGCCCTACTGACAGTGAGTAGGCGCTCCGCGAAAAACTATTAACAACATAGTATCGTCAAAATGTGCAAAACAAAATGCTAATTTTTTTAATTTTCTTACGATTTATATGTTAGTATTTCATTTTCCAACCATAAGTAATAACACAAAATATTTGCAAAAAAAAAAAAATAGAAAAGCTAGTAGAAGCCTACCTCCAGGAAGAATAATTTAGAGCCTGAAGACATGTAGGAACATGTGATACGATTTACCTTATTAGATAGGTTACGGAAAGGCTAACCTACGTTTGTAGCATTTAAAGGGAGTATTCCATTTAACATTGTCAAAAGCTCTCTCTGAGTCTACAAAATTCTGAAGGCATCAAGAGTAAAATACACGGAGAGAAAGGCTATTCTCAACTTGTATATAAACCAGGTGACAGTTATAAGAGGCGAGGGGGCATGAAAGGGAAGCAGTGGTTGAGAAGGGAGTGAGATAGGGCTGTACCATATAGCAGATGTTATTCAGTCTGTGCCCTTACCAACAGTAAAGGAAACAATAGAAAATTTGGAGTAGGAATTGAAGTTCAGGGAGAAGAAATAAAAACCTCTAGGTTTGCCGACGACATCGTAATTCTGTCAGGGCTAGCAAAAAACTTGCAAGAGCGGGTTAACGGAATAGACACTGATGTTCGTATTATATCCTCCTTTCGAAACAGTAAAAGCAAGACAGGTGTAACGTGATGTTATCGAATTAAATCAGATGATACTGAAGGAATTAGATCCGGAAACGATACACTTAAAATAGTAGATAGGTTTTGCTATTTGGGCAACAAAAACTGATGACTGCCAGTCTACACTTTGTCCCCTCTATTTCGGCAATGGCAAGAAAAGCGTTTCTGAAGAAGACAAATTTGGTACATCGAATATTGACTGAAGTGTTGGGAAGTCTTTTCTGACAGTATTTGTATGGCGTGTAGTCATATGTTTATCGTCCAAGTTTCATTTCCATACATAAGACAAGAGGAGAAGAGAATAGAAGCTCTTGAAATGTGGTGCTACAGAAGATTGTCCGCAGTTCTGTTCAGTACCTTCTCATTGAGTGATCTACCCGTCTAAATCTTCAGCAGACAAACGAAATTTGGGGCACAACCTGACTAAAAGGAGGACACGTTCTGAGACATGAAGGGATCCAGTTTAGTACTGGAATGAAGTCGGGGGGGGGGGGGGGGGGGTGTAAAAATTGTAGAGCGACCAACAAATGAATACAGTAAGCAGATTCAGAAGGATGTAGGCTGCACTATTAGCCTCTCTTCGAACTGAAAATCATAATTATTATTTAATGTTGTTATAATCACTGAATAAAACAGAGTTTTCTCGTTTATTTTGAATGTCAATACAATTTTTAAAAATAAACATTTCATGAATCCTGGTGCATTGACGAGACATTTTAATCAGAGGGAAATTTTGGGAACCCTTGGCAGCCAGAGTCAACTGGGCACTGTGTGGCATTCTGTGGAATTTATAGTTTGACCTGCCCACGTCCTGATCTGCAGTCTCAATCACGAATCCGTTTTTAGCGTGAATTGTCGTATGGGATCTTTTACTATCCTGCTGGAGTATGTCATTTGGTATCCGTGTTCCTTCAGCAATTATGAGATCAGTCCTGTTGTCATGTACAATGGCTGCTATCTCTAATTTGTGCGAATCAAATATTAAATGGTGTGTTTGTAGTGACTCTTGCTTGCCTCTACATCTTTTCTTGCAACGCATTATGAAGTGAACTTCGTATCAGAGTTTGTAGAAGAGTAATGCTGTTTCGTGTCTTATTAATTTCTATCCACAAGCGCAGAACCTTACTTCAAAATAATTTGTGTCTGATCTGGTGATGATATATGGATTTACACCAACCATTTCTTTCGTTAGTGTAATTTTCCAATCAGAACTAACCTTACGTATGTCTGACTGAATCTGCGGTAATGGCATTATTATTAACATAGGTTTTCTAAAATCCAGTCAACTGACTAGTCGCAAAGAAACAGGAATTAGTTGTTTTTGATGCATTTATTCCAAATGACCTGTTTCGGCCTCTGCCCTTCATCAGATTTCCTGCTGTAAACAATATATCAAATAATTTGTTACAGATTTTTTTAAACACCAAATGTTAAGAAGAAAGCGCAAAATGGAACCAAGTATCAGAACCAATACATACCATCCATAGTAAAAGTAACTTTGATAGCTTGTTCTTTACTCATACATTCACGAACAAAAAGATGTGACATTTCTATTTTCCATGTTTAAATTATGTTAGTCGTGAGAAGGACTACGAAAAACTGCTCCTCTGGTGTGCTCCTACTTGCCAGCTAACCACGCGGTGCAAGAGGGCACCACACTACGGCAACGCGGCTGTGCAAATCCCGATGTGTTTTAATTCTTAGTAAACCGTAACCAATAACAAGTAGAAGTATATAGGTACATTAAAAAACAGATCGCGGTAGTACAAAGAAGTAGTAAATTAGAGAATTGCGTAAAAATTATCTTGTCTTGGAAAGTTACGATTTGTTGAAGATTACAGAAGGATCTGTTTAGATTTGCAATTACACTTATTGACTGTTAGTCAAATATAAAATCTTAAAACAATTGTCCCAGACTGTGGTTCATTATTGCGGCCATCGATGTGCCAAACTGTTTTTTACTATTTCAACGGGCATAAACAACAAAAACATATGTAGCGTGCCTGCACGTAAAAATTGGTAAAGGGAAAGGTGATTGCCCGCCTGCACTTAAACACAATAAAAGAAGCATCACTGTAGTATACGGACACGAGATTGTAGCTTTCAACATATTTCAATATTTATTTATCTTAAATTTTTCTGTAATCCTGATAAGTGAATCAAGACAAAAAATTAACGTATCAGAGAAGTACATACGGAAGGGAGTGTGCATTTCAACGTTCATAATTTTTCTTTTTGTGTTTGTATTTAAAATATAACTTATCATTACAAAAGGACTTGTCTTGATTTGTCATTTAACTGCCTGACTAAACGACAACGTTAGTTAGGTTCATCAGTGGTTCAGGAGGAAAATGTCTTAAATTTCAACGTTTGTGTTCACTAACCTTTATAGTGCACAAAAAAATAGAGGGAGAGGTGGCTGTCTATACACCAATTTCAGAAAAGTAGTTGCGACTGTTATGAAGCCTTTACGTGCCCCTCTCAACAATTCGTCAGAAGGACTAAAAAAAAAAAAAACTTTTCTTACCACTACCAATTTTCTCGTTGAATAGCTGTTCTGGAGCCACTTGACTGGACATTTTGGAGGGATTGGAAATACATGAATTCAGATTGTTTTCCTTCCTCTCTGTGTGTGTGCGCAGAATAGTCACGCTATTTTCTGATTCTGCCAACGTACGGCTTTTATCTTCTACATGGAAACCTAATGCGCAACTGTTGCTCGTATACCCATGTTCGTTAAATCTCGTTTTGGATACTTCCCCTGTTTATCCCATGTAAAAACATTCTCATGAGCCTCAATTTATTTTATACAGTCCAGTTTTACAAAAGGTGTTTAGCACGGGTTCCAGAATGAGCCTCAACAGGTTCCCCAAAATTTGCAGTCCTTTGCGAAGATGGTCCGAAAAAAAAAAAAACGTTAAGACAACGTGTTTTACTTCTTTATGCTCCATTTTGCCTGCGGCAACCTTAGTGCTGAAGATTAGTTATGTGATCTACCCATCTAATGAGGAAGTATTGAACAGGATTGGGGAGAAGAGGAGTTTGTGGCACAACGTGACTAGAAGAAGGGATCGGCTGGTAGGACATGTTCTGAGGCATCACGTGATCACCAATTTAGTATTGCAGGGCAGCGTGGAGGGTAAAAATCGTAGGGGGAGACCAAGAGATGAATACACTAAGCAGATTCAGAAGGATGTAGGCTGCAGGCTGCAGTAGGTACTGGGAGATGAAGCTTGTACATGAGAGAGTAGCATGGAGAGCTGCATCAAACCAGTCTCAGGACTCAATACCACAACAAGAAGAAGAAGAAGAAAGAAAGGTCTTATGGGACCAAACTGCTGCTAACCTGTAGAACATAAAACTCAATCGCAGTACCACAAAGTAGAAGAAAGTACATTACAAAATTGTGTGAAAAATACTTAGCCCAGATATTAAATTCCATACATGAAAGTTGAAGTGTTGGCAGAAGAGCCAACACTGTTTTGATATAGGAGGCCGATTTGCACGCGTTAAGCTCACGCATGATGGCGTGATGGCTGGAACAGTTAAAGGAGTTGAGTCTAGTAAATAAAGTAAGTAGTTGCTTGAATACTTAACTTTAATCCATAATTGTAGAACATCGGTCTGACGGTACAGGCATCCATAGATAAATATTAAATGATACTGGCGCCTTGCTAGGTCGTAGCAAATGACGTAGCTGAAGGCTATGCTAACTATCGTCTCGGCAAATGAGAGCGTAGTTGTCAGTGATCCATCTCTGGGTAAGTCGGCTGTACAAATGGGGGCGAGTGCTAGTACGTCTCTCCAGACCTGCCGTGTGGCGGCGCTCGGTCTGCAATTACTGACAGTGGCGACACACGGGTCCGACGTATACTACCGGACCGCGGCCGATTTAAAAGCTACCACCTAGCAAGTGTGGTGTCTGGCGGTGACACCACACAAGTATTAAGCTTACAACTGAATTTGGAAAGGAAGGGACCCTTACTCTTTTAGATACTTGGGAACTTTAAGTCTATATTCAGCTCCTTGGAGACTGTCTGGAAACGGTTATGAATTGCTCAGAATGATCGGTTCAGTTGGATCAGAGGGCCCAGTCCATTGCGTGTGGAGTCCATATCATTTTGGAGCCACCACCAGCTTGCACGGGCCTTGCTGACAAATTGGCTTCGTGGAGTCTTCAGTTGCTATCAAACTAAGAGCTGTTGGTAGGGTTCGAGTGGGCTGCAGTCGACACTCATCTGACCAAGCCATGGTTCTCCTGCCGTGTATGGTCCAACCGATACGATCACGAGTCCAGGAGGGGGGCCATGCTGGCGATGTCGTGCTGTCTGCAAAGACACTCGCATTGTTGTCCGCTACCATAGTCCATTAACACCAAATTTCACCGCACTGTCATAACGGACACGTGCGTCATACGTGCCACATCGATTTCTGCAGTTATTTCGCTTGTATGAGTGGATTTGTCGGTGCCAACAAACACCGCTGCTCTAGTGTGTGTCACGTTGCAGTTATTACACCTGGAACCATTGGATCAATTCAGACTGGACGTTTGTTTTTTCCCGTGCCTACAAAATGTATTATCGCACTATCTGCAGCTACGCCTTAAAGAACAGCCAGTTTCATGACAAGCACCGATGGAATGTGATAGCATGCAGCCGAATGCGAGTCGGTCTCTTGTGGAGCTCATCACCCCGTCAACCAATATGATTCAATACGCGTTCTTTGACAGTGGGTACCTAGCTGAACTCCTTGGAAGTCACAGACCGAGCAAGACGTTCGTCTTCAATCTTGATGTTGCAAACTTTTGTGATCACTGTGTCCCGCCGCGTCCATTTTGTGAAGTGTGATACATATACCTCATAGAAAATGAGGTAACTCTGTCCGGGAGATGCAATCTTCCGTCGCCCGCCTGATGCAAATGGTGAATCATTGGCAGCTAATATTTTTCATGTCTTAACTGCTGATACAACACTTACAGATAATCATCAACAGTCCGACTTCGTAGTTAGGCTGATAAGAGGACTGTGTGATGGGTTGCCAACTTTCATTTTTCGCGGTCTTCTGCATCTGGGAGTTACTGGCCCCATGTCTGATTTGTCTTCTCCTTTATCTCATCTGTTCATGCTCTCGGTGGTCTCCCCTGCCATTTTTCCCTTCGCCTTAACGATCGGCTTTTCCAAGTTCTCATGTTGTCGAATTATGTGAGCAAAGAACTGCAGGATTTGTCAGGATGCAGAAGAGGTTGTCCAGAATCTGTTTCTAAGTTCTAAAGGATTAATTTGTTCCATTTGTCCAGCCATGATATTCTCAGCAACCACTTATATGCCCACATTTCAAAAGCATGAATTCTTTTTCAGTGCCCTTCGGTTTTCCTTTAAGGCTCTGAAACATGGATAATGAAGACAACAAAGATTCCAGCAATCTCATTTTAATGTGTCTGGATAGGGTTCAGTCTTTCCAAACTGACTGTCAGCTTCGATGAAGCATCTCTACACACAAAATACCACGTAGGATTGTTCTGGGTAGAGCCACCATATTTCTGAGCCACATAGAATATGAATAAGTTGATCACTTTGTCTAGCTGTGCTGATACCACACCAGTAGCCAGTAATGACTCACCTCTGTTTATGATATTGGTCTTCTTATTAATTGACAATCCACGTTTCTCACTTCCTTAGTATTTCTCTCATTTCTACTTCAGATCTGAATAGGACACAGAAACAAGAATTTGAAGTTTTCTGATGACACCAGTAGAAACAACAGTCGAGCCATGAAGACTTTTTCTCACAACATATTCTCCATAGGTGTTAGAACCGGCGATAGAATGCGCCCCTTTCTATTTAACTCCTTTACGTGTTTCAAAAGGATTAAAATAGATTGGATAAAATTATCAGTGTAGATATTTCTGGTAAGGGTAATAATATGATCAGGAAAGCCTATTTCTGACAGTACATTCCAAAGTTCTTTCCAACGATCACAGTCGAAAGCCTTTCCATAGTCCAAGAAACAAAGAACTAATGGGGTGTTGAACTCCTTACATTTTCCAGTTAGCTGTCTGACATTGTGCGTAATATGGGAACATAAGTGCAGATTCTCAAACTCAGTTTGCTCTGGCGGTATTTCTTTATCTAAGCAGGAAGTCAGGAATTCATTGATGACATTTAGAAGAATCTCGCTGCCATGTGCAATTAATGAAATGGCTCTGTAATTCTCACAACGCTTTGTGATTCCTTTCTTATGAAACGGAATCATTACCGACATTGTACAATCCTCTGTCGTCCTTCCGTTATTCCATATACTGTTACGTACTTCATGTTGATTTTCAAACCAAAATCTCCAGATGCTTTGATCATTTTGCCAGTAACCCTTAACTCACAAGGTGTGGTCTCACACTGCGCGAAAGTTTTCGATCGCCCTCTCCCAGCTCAGATCTAACAGGATGCTTCTAATTCACCCCTACCCTCCTTAAATCACCACTCCTGTAATTTTTTGCTGTCGGTTGCATTATTGCCTTCATTGTTTGTTGTTGACACATGTTACTGAGACGTGACAGGGTCTCAAACCACATCTCGTGAACTACGTACCTGGTTTCTTCAGTGTAGTACAGAATGTGTGGGCATTAACGTGTCAGTTTTCACCATCCCAAGTTTGTTTATTGATCCACACATTTCCCATCATCCACCGGTTAACATGTCATCAGACACAGAAAGTGAAGATTTTAGAATATTCAGTGATCACGGTTCTGCTAGAGAACAAGACGTTCTCTCAGAGAAAGAACTTGAGAACAACTGTGATGGGGATCTTTCTGTTTCTTCAATAAAGTAGTTGAAGTGTTAATTAAAATCAAATGTGTCCTGAGCGGTGATAATGTAGAAAAATTTACATCGCAGTACTGAATCCCAGTTTTGGAGTTTTTCATACCCATGAAGTATAATTTTTATGTGCAAGTTAAAACCGTGGAATTTAGTGTTGTGAACATTTACTTGCTACTGATATACAACAATTTTCTAGAATTTTCAGAGAGTAATATTTAGTTGTGTAACAGATCGGTTATACGAACTATTAAAAAAAAAAGAACAAGTTTTTGACCTTGTGTGATAAAAGTATTCACCTGTAGTATTTTACATTAACAATTATCTCTTTGGAAAAATAATTATTACATGTTGTTGTTGTGGTCTTCAGTCCTGAGACTGGTTTGATGCAGCTCTCCATGCTACTCTATCCTGTGCAAGCTTCTTCATCTCCCAGTACCTACTGCAACCTACATCCTTCTGAATCTGTTTAGAGTATTCATCTCTTGGTCTCCCTCTACAATTTTTACCCTCCACGCTGCCCTCCAATACTAAATTGGTGATCCCTTGATGCCACAGAATATGTCCTACCAACCGATCCCTTCTTCTTGTCAAGTTGTGCCACAAACTCCTCTTCTCCCCAATTCTGTTCAATACCTCCTCATTAGTTATGTGATCTACCCATCTAATCTTCAGCATTCTTCTGTAGCACCACATTTCGAAAGCTCCTATTCTCTTCTTGTACAAACTATTTTATCGTCCATGTTTCACTTCCATACATGGCTACACTCCATACAAATACTTTCAGAAATGACTTCCTGACACTTAAATCTATACTCGATGTTAACAAATTTCTCTTCTTCAGAAACGCTTTCCTTGCCATTGCCAGTCTACATTTTATATCCTCTCTACTTCGACCAACATCAGTTATTTTGCTCCCCAAATAGCAAAACTCCTTTACTACTTTAAGTGTCTCATTTCCTAATCTAATTCCCTCAGCATCACCCGACTTAATTCGACTACATTCCATTATCCTCGTTTTGCTTTTGTTGATGTTCATCTTATATCCTACTTTCAAGACACTGTCCATTCCGTTCAACTGCACTTCCAGGTCCTTTGTAATTCTGTCAGAGACAGCAATGTCATCGGCAAACCTCAAGGATTTTATTTCTTCTCCACGGATTTTAATACCTACTCCGAATTTTTCTTTTGTTTCCTTTACTGCTTGCTCGATATACAGATTGAATAACATCGGGGAGAGGCTACAACCCTGTCTTACTCCCTTTCCAACCACTGCTTCCCTTTCATGTCCCTCGACTCATAACTGCCATCTAGTTTCTGTACAAATTGTAAATAGCCTTTCGCTCCCTGTATTTTACCCCTGCCACCTTTAGAATTTGAAAGAGTATTCCAGTCAACATTGTCAAAAGCTTTCTCTAAGTCTAATTATTACATAACTTAAATTAACAATTTCAAATGATTTGTGGCTTAAATCTCGGGCTAAACTCAGGGGTCCCAGAGACCCCACCTTGTAGTAAATGTTACAGAAAAGTCACCTCGAGAGTTAAGGGGTAATGAGGTCAGGTCCAGGTGGTGGTGGTGGTGGTGGTGGTGGTGGTGGTATTTGTACAGTTGAGCGTCCCACAAACCAGTTATTAGCATCCGTAAAAAATTTACCAATCTTTTCACTGTCCAGACTCGTCACATTCCCGAATAACAACAAAATGATGAGGACAGCGTAAACATCCAGTTTCCGCCCGGTGAAAATCCCCGATGCAGCCAGGAATCAAACCTTTGGACCCGAGATCCATAGACTAACCACTACACCACGAGCTGCGAACGTACGTCCAAAACGGGGTGGCGGACAGCGAAGTGCTGGGGTTAGATGGACGGCAGGGGAGAGGTGGGAAGGGGGGGGGGGGGAGTAGTGGACAAGGACAGAAGTAAAAATACTGAGTGTAATGGTGGAATGACTGCTGTGTAGTGCTGGAATGGGAACGGACTGGATGGGTGAGGACAGTGTTATTGATTAAGTAAGTCGTTAGAGTTTTTCAAAACAGTGTATTTTCAAAAGATCATTACGATTATCACAATGTGATCAAAAATATCCGGACACCCCCAGAAACATACGTTTTTCATATTAGGTGCATTATGCTGCCACCTACTGCCGGGTACTCGATATCAGCAACCTCAGTGAGTTCCGCCGAGCGCCCCATTCTGCTCTCACGATGTTTAATGACTACTGACTTCGAACTTTGTCAGGAGATAGGGTGTCACTTGTGTCATACGTCTGTACGCGAGATTTCCGCACTCCTAAACATCCCTAGGTCCACTGCTTCCGATGTGATAGTGAAGTGGAAACGTTAAGGGACACGTTCAGCACAAAAGAGTAGACGCCGACTTCGTCTGTTGACTAACAGAGACTGCTTATTACACATTACGACCCTATTCTACTGTCGGCAGATATCTATCCAGACCATCACACAGTACTTGCAGTGGATCCTGATGCAGTTTGGAATGCCTATGACAGGTGGGTGAGAGGTGATAAAACTTTGATGTCATGGTCGAGCGGCTGCTCGTAAGCCACACATCACGAAATGCCAAACGACGCTTCGCTTGGTGTATGGAGTGTAAACATTGGACGATTGAACAGTGGAAAAACGTTGCGTGGAGTGACGAATCACGGTACACAATGTAGCGATCCGATGGCAGGCTGTGGGTATGGCGAATGCCTGGTGAACGCCATCTGCCAGCGTGTGTAGTGCTAACAGTAAAATTCGGAGGCGGTGGTGTTATGGTGTGGTCGTGTTTTAATGGCCGGGGCTTGCATCCCTTGTTGTTTTGCTTATGACTATCGCAGCACAGGCCTACACTGATGTTTTAAGCAAGCACTTCAGGGATGGCGACTGCATCTTTTAACATTATCGAGCACCTGTTCTTAATGCATGGCCTTGGAGGAGCGGTTGTGCAGGCCAGTCCATTACAGGGATATGATTGTGTAGAGTCCTGACCTGAATCGTATAGAACGCCTTTGGGATGCTTTGGAACGTTGACTTCGTGCCAGGCCTCCGACCGTCATTGATACCTGTCCTCAGTGCAGCGCTCCGGGATGAATGGGCTGCCATTCCCCAAGAAACCTTCCAGCGCCTGATTGAACGTATGTTTGCGAGAGGCTAAGTGTGGGCCAACACCATACCCAATTCCAGCATTACCAATGGAGGGCGCCACGAACTTTTAGGTCATTTTCAGTCAGGTGTCCGGATACTTTTGATCACATAGTGTAATTTGGATTCGTTACAAACAGAATCGAATCGCTGGGTTTTTACCACAAAATTTCATTTTACCCCTCAGGGGATAATTACCTCCCTCCTGCCCTCCTCTGCCTACGTTTGGCAACCACTGGTGTGGATGCACGCGCTGTGACAGGTTGCGCTGTGCGTGGGAGACGGCGCCGGAGGGCTGGCCACCTCGACGCTGGAGACTTGCACGGACGGTCTGAGGTGCAGCGCCGGCGACGAGGCGTGCACACAGCCGGAGCTGTCCGAGTGTCGCAGCGGCAGCGCCAACGGCTTCTTCGAGTGCCGGGCCGCCGGCTACCTCCCTGACCCGTACAACTGCAGCATCTACCATCTCTGCCCCAGCGTCGGGGACCCCAACTACGTCACTGGCACCTGCGCCGGCGCCTTGGCTTACAACCCGCTAACCACCGACTGCAGGTGAGCCGCCACCGTGGTCGAGAGATTGCATCCATTTGCTGTGTACAGTGCCGAGAATGTGTACAGTGGAATAGCAGTACCCTCCAATACACTGCAATACACGACACATCGAATATGACAAGCAAATCGTACAAGAAGTTAATATACAGGGTGTACAAATTCTAGGGATTGATCGATGAGAGGATACGGAACAAAACAGGTCTAACCAATTTCTCTCTGAATAAATAGTCTCTAGCCTGGAAACAATAGATTTGCAGTCACACATTGTTACAGAGCCTGCAGTCTAATGCGTGCTGCACCATGCACCCACAGTTACAGCATTTGATGGAAATGGTTTCCATGTGCCTCAACACATGCATGTATGTATGTATGTATGTCTCACACGTTCACATCACCCAGGCTGCATCTGAACGGTGTCAAAAGCACCATGAATACGCTGCTCCATTGCCTCCACATCTGGAATGGGCTCTGCATGCACAATACGCTTGAGGTGGTCCCATAACCCGTGCGATTTCTGATTGAGATCCCGTGAACGATGCTGGCCATGCAACTTGATCCCCTGCTCCGACCCATCAATCAGGGGAGACACAATTGAGATGCGTCCAGATGTTAATGGTGAAATGAGCCGGAGCAACATCAAGTAGCAGCGACATAACTCTTCGAATCATCAATGGCACTTTTCCCAGCAGGGGACGCAAAATCCCCACAAGAAACGCCGACAGCAGTTCTTCCACGTTGCCTAACTCGCTGGAAAGCTGGTCCCAAAATATGGTCGCCAATTAGGGGGCACGCACACACATTCCAGCTGCAGTGATACTGATGATTCGCTGTCACCACACCATGGCGGTTCTGCATGCTATCCCACAGATTACCGTTATTAAAGTTGAAGATACCACTCTGTGTAAAGGTGGCCTCATCTGTGAATAGGATGGATGAAACTAATCCCCCAACAGTGGTTGCCTGGTGAAGAAACCAGTGAGAAAACTGCTCCCAATGTGGAATATCTCTCGCTAGTAAGCTCTGCACACGCTCTAAGAGATAACTGTTACGATCCTTGTCATGGAGAACGTTCCACATGGTTGTCTGGCTTACTCTGTGCTGGCAGCCAAACTGACTAACACTGTTGAAGGCATCGCCATGTCAGTGAATCAGATGTTCCTCAATCTCTGGCGTCCGAACATTTCAGGTACGACCTTCATTATTTCCTGCTTCCTGACACGACCCTGTCTCAGACAAAGGCTGAAACACTTTTTTTCAGCCAAACGCTTTGGTTGTTGTCAGCGGGGACAGGTCTCCTGATACAACCTTGCTGCCCGCCGCCCTTTGCCATTGGCCTTTCTGTAAGTAAACACCATGTCGGCAAGCTCCCGGAACCACTGACTGCAACGCTGTACCACACACACACTACAAAGTGAACAAGAGAAGTGAATCTTACACAACATTACCAATGACTAAGGCATGAGAGGGTGCTAGGGCATAACGCATGAAAAACTGTACAACCCTCTAGGAGGAAACCACACATACTGTGACTGCGGTGTAGTATGCGTTGTATCATGTAGTCAGTCTCTGTAACAAAACATGATTAAATAAATGGTCACTAGCATGGAAACCATACATTTCCAGACGTAAGTTCATTCGACCTTTTGTGTTCCGTATCCTCTCATCGATCAACACGGTGAAAAAAAAAAATCACCCTGTATGTGGTGTGGTACCATACGTTGGGTATGTAATGAAATGCAAAGTAAGTCATTTATTCTCTGGAACTATACACAGAAGGTTCGCAAAGAAAGTCTGCACGGAAACTCTGGTGAAGTTCTATAACGCTGTTTGAAACTTACGAGTCACGGAAGTTCGTAACGTATCATGTACAGCAACATACTGTATCTGTTCTACGACGGTTTCAATTCAAATGTTTAACTCATCCACTTGGTGAAGCACTACAGTTATTAGGTAAAATTTGAAAGGAAACATAACGAAACATCCATTTATCAGTTAAGCACATGTGTCTGTATTTACATTATTCCAAAACAAATATTTAAGTGTTAACACCTAAAATAGAGCCCAGCGTACTGTATGTACAGAACAGTACTGATCCATTACAATAGTGCTAGGATATGGCGACCACCAACGTTGTTACAGACATTTTACTTAAGAAGCATGTTCTGGTATACACTCTCCATCCCACCCCGTCTCTCTTCAGTTTCTACTGCATGGCCGGAACTCGTGCGGGCAAATGCTTGTCTCTACAGCAGTCTCACAAATTAAACTTAGCATAAGACGTAGTACCCGTCATCCTGTCTGCAGTACTGCGTACCAGTACAAGCAACTCAGATTTTTCGCTTTTCCTCAGGAGACGTGAACGAGATACAGATCTGAACTGAAACCGTTGTCGAACGGAAATGGTACGTTTCCGGACACGGATTCCTATTCAAAATACGAGGGTTGGAACTTTGCCACTATTAAACTATTTATTTACAGCTCATACAAAGTTCAAACACGTACCTAAGTTTTAGTAACTTTCAAAGTAGCCACCAGTATTATGTATAACCCGTTGCCAGCGATATAGAAGTCGTAGGATACTCTTGGCAGTACCAGTGGTGTTGACGGTTCGAGTGGCGCTGTCTATTGCCCGACGAATTTGTAGCAGTTCTGAAGCGAACGCCGTGAAGCGTTTCCTTCAGTTTAGAAATCGAGTTGAACTCACGGTAGCCCCATGACTTAAGTCCTCGTAAGTCAAACAAATCAGTTACACCTCGCACTGCACGTGCTTGAGCATTGTCCTGTAAAATGATGGCCAGGTCCTGCAGGAAGCGTCATCACTTCTTTCTCCAAAAACTAACAGCATAGTGACAGAAACTTTGAAACACGTATCTATTAGTGGCAACTATATTTTGTACAAGCTGTAAATAAAAAGTTCCAACCCTCGTATTATGTACTCACTCCTCTCTTCAACGCCTAGGAGTTTGTAGCAGGAATTTCCGAATATCCTGTACAATGAAATACACAGGAAGTTACTACTTCAGTGGAACTATACGCAACGTTGGCAAAGAAAGTGCAGAGAGATAATCAGCTGAACTACACTGTGATCAAAAGTACCCGGACACTCCCAGAAACATACGTTTTTCACATTAGGTGCATTGTGCTGCCACCTACTGCCAGGTACTCCATATCAGCGACCTCAGTAGTTATTAGACGTCGTGAGAAAGCAGAATGGGGCGCTCCGCGGAACTCACGGACCTCGAACTTTGTCAGGTGACTGGGTGTCACTTGTGTCATGCGTCTGTACGCGAACTTTCCACCCTCCTAAACATCCCTAGGTCCACTGTCTCCGATGAGATATTGAAGTGGAAACGTGGAGGGACACATACAGCACAAAATCTTACCTGCCGACCACGTCTGTTGACTGACAGAGATCGCCGATAGCTGAAGAGGGTCGTAAGGTGTAATAGGCAAACAAACATCCAGGCCATCACACAGGAATTCCAAACTGTCATACTAGTTGCAGTGGATCCTGATGCAGTTAGTTTTTTCACCTCCCGCCTGATTTCATGGTCGAGCGGCTGCTCATAAGTCACACATCACGAACTGCCAAACGACGCTGCTCTTGGTGTATGGGGCGTAAACATTGGACGACTGAAAAGTGGAAAAACGTTGTATGGAGTGACGAATCACGGTACACAACGTGGCGATGCGACGGCAGGGTGTGGAATGGCGAATGCCCAGTGAACGTCGTTTGCCAGCATGTGTAGTGCCAACAGTAAAATTCGGAGGTGGTGGTGTTGTGTTATTCATGGACGGAGCTTGCACCCCTTGTTGTTTTGCGTGGCACTCTCACAACACAGGCCTACATTGATGCTGTAAGCACCTTCTTGCTTTCCACTGTTGAAGAGCAGTACAGGGAAGGCGATTGCATCTTTCAACACGATCGAGCACCTGTTCATAAGGCACGGGCTGTGGCGGAGTGGTTACACGACAATAACATCCCTGTAATGGACTGGCCTGCACAGAGTCTTCACCTGAATCCTATAGAACACCTTTGGGATGTTTTGAAACGGCGACTTCGCGCCAGGCCTCACCGACCGACATCGATATCTTTCCTCAGTGCAGCACTCCTTGAAAAATGGGCTGTCATTCCCCAAGAAACCCTCCAGCACCTGGTTGAACGTAGCCTTCATGACAGCTTCCACTCTCGCAAGGATAAGGGTGGGACAGTACCATATTGAATTCCAGTATTACCGATGGAGGGCGCCACGGACATCTAAGTCATTTTCAGCCAGGTTTCCGGATACTTTTGATCACATATTTTATCTCTACACTGATACTGCCCTATGGATGCGAAAATTGGACCCTTTAGAAAACTCAAGAAATAGGAGCACAATAAAAGAACTTTTTAGAGAAGTGGCTGTATACACTTTAATGGATAAAAAGAGGTATTGTCAGATTCTATCTGAACGGAATGGGTAAAACATAACAGACAGAATAAAATAATGTCGGTTGAGAGGGATCGAGCGTATGTCAGATGCAAGATAACTTAAACAACATAACAATATAAACCAAAAGACATTTAGGAAGACCAACGAAAGGTTCTCTCGACCAATCTTGAAGGAAACGGGACGGATCAAAATACCAACACCTGATGTAGACGATGAAATTTTGAAGTTACCATATCCTTGGACACCTGAGATTTCTCTTACCAGTTTTACTGGTACATTCGCATCACATTTTAACATGAAAATTTTTACGTTAATTAGCAGTTGAAGTGAGTGTCCATTTATTTTTTCACGGTATTTCTACAACCAACGAAATAAGTCAATCGTCCAGAAGCGTCTTGAGCTCGTCAGACTACCAAGTGAGTAACACACGTTTTGCTCCTGTGAATACTCGCGTCGTGATCACGTGATCAAAGCGCGACAGGCAGGTGGAGAGACGCCGGCGTAGCGGCCGGAAGACCACTCCATTGACGAAATTGAACGACCGTGAAATTCATGTGGTGGGTGCACGGAACATGCGAACATCGCCAATTCATAACGGGAAAGTGTCCTTATTCGAATGTGCGCTGAAGTGTGTAATGCGACAGTGAAATTTGGTGCAGTCGGTACCAGTACAGTGCGTCAACAAATGGTGCCTAGAACTTAGGTGTTCGATAATAGTGACTCAAAAACTTGAACGTAATTGTTAGCTCTTTAACACAGTCGCTCACACACGAATAAATTCGTCAAAAATTTATGGTGACGTCATCGCGATGTGTGACGCACTGACCGCCATTATACACACAAAACAGTGCACTAAATAGAACTCTGACTTACAATCAGAGCTTTTCAAAAAGTAGCTACGAAAGTCAAAATGAAAAACTAAATTCTTCGGAAACTTGTTTGTAGCGCATGGGGAGGTACACTGAGATGACTTAAGTCGTGGGATAGCGATATGCACATATGAAGGTCGCGGTAGCATCGGGCATGCATGGTCTGAAAGGGAATTTCATTGGCGGAGCTGTTATTTGTACACAGGTGAGTCATGTGAAAAGGTGCCCGTCATGGTATGGAGACGCACGACGGCCATTAACAGACTGCTGAATGCGGAGTGGTAGTTGGAATGTACCACGCGTCTAGCTCCATTCCGGAAATCTTTAGGGGAATTTAACATTCCGAGATCCAGTGTCAAGAGTGCGCCGAGAATACCGAATTTCAGGGTTTACGTACCTTTCGCCACGAACAACGATGTGTTCTTCAGTTGAAGATCGAGAGCAGCTGCAGCTGCATAGCGTTGTCTGTGCCAACAGACAAGCAACATTGCTTGAAACTGCCGCATAAATCGATGTGGGACGTACGACTAACTTACACGTTAGCACAGTGCGGCGAAGTTTAGCGTTTTGGGCTACGGCAGCATAGATCGACGCGAGTGTCTTTGCTAACAGCACGTCGTCACCTACGGCGCCTCTCCTGGGCTGGTGACCATATGGGTTGTTGGACCATAGACGACTGGAAAACGGTGGGCTTGACGCATGGGTCCAGATTTCAGCTAGTAAGAGCTGCCGCTAGCTTCATAGGGTCTTCGCTACACAAACTCTAATCGGTCAACAAGGCATGGTGCAAGCTGGTGGTGGCTCTATTATGGTGTGGGCCGTGTTTGACTAATCTATTCCATGTAGTGATAGATTCACCTGGATCTGAGGACACTGCCATTTATGATTTTCGTTTAGTTGGAGACCATTCGCAGAGTTGATTAACTTCATTTTCCGAAACAAAATGGGGCACAATTGTACGAGACTGGGTGTCAAATCTTTCGCTCAAATTGCCCAAAATGTTCTTCAAACCAGATCACCCGAGATGAATCGCATCGAACATTTATGGGACATAATAGAGAGGTCAGATCGTGCACAGAATAATACACCGACAACACTTTCGTAAGTATGGTTCAATATTTCTGCAGCGGACTTCCGGTGACTTTTTGTGTCTATGTCACGTCGAGTTGCTGCACTATCCCAGATAGAAGAGGGTCCTACACGATATTAGGAGCAATCTGAGCGTTACACTGAGGTGACAAAAGTCAAGACCCACAGGCTGAGCCCTATCACACCCTGTTCCGAATACTTTTGCTCGACCTGGAATAATAATACTTACACTTATAAGGTATTGCCTGACTGAGTGGCATGTCTGTTTTCGGAGCGCAAAGACCTTATGGCTTCCTGTTCTCAGCAGTATCCCAGCTCCAGCTGTAAGAAGATAAGAAGCTCTCCTGAAGGTCTGAGACAACGTTAAGAAGAATCCTCAGCAACCCATTAATTTAGGTTTTGCGGAAGCAGAGCAACGTTTAAAGTAAAAGAAATCGTCGTGGCGCACAGCAAGCAACCTAGTTGACTCCTCTTACAGCTTCAACGACTGATGCACACTGATCTGGTTCCCATAGACGTCTATGGTGGCTCCAGAACCTTATTTTAACTGGACATAGCAGATGTGGTTATCTACCACACAAACTAGGCTCGGCTGGTTCCAAAGTGCTGCGACTGTGATGCTCCGAGCACAAAAATTTTGTAACAAGGTAACACCTCGAATCCGCGGTAGTGTAATTACGTAATCAGGACAGGGTAATACTTGCACCTTCTACACCAACAGCCCTGAACAATATTCCTGTCAATTGGTTTCTGAGTGGGTAGGGGGGACGTTGGGGTAGGGAAGGGGAGGGGAGGGCTGGGAAGCCAGGAGGGGAAGGGGTAATTAATTGATTAAATTAATGATTAGTCATTAATTTTATATTAGAAGTGTGCATGTATCAGCGAGAAGTAGGGTGTAGGGTTGGGGATTTCTCAGAGTGGTCGAGGAGGAGGAGGAGGAGGAGGAGGAGGAGGAGGAGGAGGAGGAGTGGGGGTTTGTGCCCCCATATTCAAAAATGATGTTAAGTCCCAGAGTGCTCAGAGCCTGAGGTCATCAGTCCCCTAGAACTTACTTAGGTTTAAGTAGTTCGAACCTAAGGACATCACACACATCCATACCTGAGGCAGGATTCGAACCTGCGGTCGCGCGGTTCTAGACTGAAACGTCTAGAACCGCTCGGCCACAGCGTCCGGTGCCCCATATTGTTGATGACTGTCCTCTCTGAGCGACAACGACATTAACCACGCATCATATGAACCAATTAACTGTGTCAGGTAACTACAGTGCGCAAGAAAATTAATGAATCATTTTTCCTTCCATTCCGGCGCATGCGTTTTTAATTTGGCTCAAAGGATCCTACGACCATCCTCTGTAATGGTGCAAAAGCGTGACGCTCTGCGACGTCATCCTCGGGCTCCGCGACGCTTCAGACTGCGAGGAGTCGAGACGTGCGAAAAAATGGCCACAGCTCTGGACTTTATTATTGCCTTAAAATGTGGATTAATGGTGTCAGGCAGAATAGTGGTAGAATTTCTTGCCAGTCTAACGCCACTGTGGACGTGTCGCATTGTGGAAACATCACACTCCCTCTTACCCACATTCCATACCCTGTTTTTCCGCCTCTGCGATGGAGGTCAGAACCGCGGCACCCCACGACGAAATCGCACGGTTTTGAGAAGCTTCCCTCGTGCACCTACAACAAACACCGCCCTTCAGAATCAACTTTCGGTTTTATTGACACCTTATGCCGCTCAGTTTGCAGTGCCATGAGCACCAGGCTGACGTTCGTGGCAGCGCTCGACACTGCTGCCAACCCCTGGGCGTTTCGACACTGGTGGAGCCGCAACCGCACTGGACGTGATATGGCCTCTTTAGTGTGTTGCGCGACCGTAATTTTTGCTGTTTCGGATCACTTTCAAACTTCGTCGAATGGTTTTAAACGATTCCTAGTGGTTCCACCTTGTAGACCAGAGCAAAAGGGAGGGGTTGTACGCCTTTTCAGAGGTTTCGTTTCGCGCCCTCGTGTGGCATGATCACGGGGGTAGGATGGGGGGGGGGGCTGTGGTATACTAACGTATGCTCTAATAAAATGGTAACGGGTCGCTCTAAGATCCACGGTTCGGCGACGCCTGCCTTGCCACCCAAGCACATTTGTTGGGCACGTTAAACCTGTCAGAGCAGTCACGAAGATGAATCGGTGTCGAAGTTTCTAACACGTGAGGATTAGGCTACCCCTGGACACATCTTTGGTGTGGTTTGCCTACCTTCAGGCGCTAGTGCTACCACGAGACTATATAGTGTTCAAGTGTCCGACATTTTTTAATCTCTCCACAAACGTCGGTAGGCGGCACCGACGGTGTTGCGGAACTGGGAGGCCTTAGAGAGATTTACTAACGCGCACAATAATGCAACACCCCTCTGTGATTACGCTGCAGTTGGGCGCGAAATAGAATTGGATCAGATTGGAATGTATACCGCAGAGACAGGCTGGACAGTGCAGGTGGGAGCCGGCCGGTGTGGCCGTGCGGTTAAAGGCGCTTCAGTCAAACCGCGTGACCGCTCCGGTCGCAGGTTCGAATCCTGCCTCGGGCATGGATGTGTGTGATGTCCTTAGGTTAGTTAGGTTTAAGTAGTTCTGAGTTCTAGGGGCCTGATGACCTCAGTAGTTAAGTCCCATAGTGCTCAGCCATTTTTGAGTGCAGGGGGAGGCGTGTTTATAGCGATAAGAAGTGCAATAGTATCGAAGGAAATTGACGGAGATCCGAAATGTGAAATAATTTGCGTGAAGATCACGGTTAAAGCATGCGCCCTGCCTCAGCAGCTATAGTGGCAGAACACCTGGAGGAAAATTTGGTAAATTAAAATCTCCACCCAAAACTATAACGTGGTCGGGAAATCTACTAGAAATATTTTCCAGATATAGACTGGAGGACTCAGACGTTTATAACTGGTGGCAGGGACAAAGAATCCAGTGAATTTTTGTAAGTGCATTATCTGCAAACTACCTTGAGCATATGGGAACTAAGTCTTTCGCGACGGCACTAATCTGTAAAACATTGTTTTATTGCCGCGTTAATTCGGGATAAAATCTCAGGCTTTCGACGATTACCTCCATCATCATCAGCAACTGACTGTCTTCACTGCTGCTGTGGTAGCATTATTCAAAACGGCTGTTTCTGACGAGGACCACTTAAGGTCCGAGATTAACCATCTGAAGTACGTGTTCCGAAATAATGGTTATGATGCACGCGATATAAAGACAGTTCTAAAAAAAAAAGTGAAAAAGCGCTGCACACTCACAGGATGAAACACCGATTGCGCTTCTTCCTTTTTTGTGGCAATTTCCAGCAAAATCTGAAGAGTCCTGCGTAGACGGGGTGTAAGACCTTAAATCGGAGATGATGCGCCCTGTGAAGGACAATCTCGGCCTCAGAGGGGATATTATAAACTCCAGTTACCCTGAGTGTTTTTTTTTTGTTGTGGTTTTAGGGCGCACAACTTCAATGGTCATTAGCGCCCTGACTACTCTAAGAATGCAACGCGAGGCACATGTTGACAACAACAACTTAAAGGGAAAACACGATAAAAGACAGACAGGCATAAGATTAAAAAACAGCATCATCAAATATCCTTAGAGAGGTGTGTCAAATTGATAAAACGAAGAACACGAGCTGCTGCTCGTGGGTCATCCGCTAAAATGGCATCGAAAGTACTTGGCAGGTTAAGATCTAGACGCAGTGTGCTAAAATCTGGACAGGACATTAAAATGTGTCGAACCGTCAGCAAGTGCCCACATGGGCAGAACAGCGCCGGCGCAGCCGTCAGCAGATGGCGATGGCTGAACCGGCAGTGTCCAATTCTTAACCGGGCAAAACTACCTCTTCCCGCCGAGAAGGGCGTGAGGAGGACGTCCAAGCCACGGGAAGGGGTTTTAAGGCCCGAAGCTTGTTGTCTGTAAGTGCAGCCCAATCGGCATGCCACAGCGATAAAATGCGCCGACAAATGACCCTGCTAAAATCGGACGAAGGGACACCACACGAAGCTGTCCGAGGCTGGAGGACTGCAGCCTTGGCCGCGGCATCTGCAGCTTCGTTCCCAGGGATACCGACATGGCCAGGAACCCACATAAAGCTAACCGGAGAACCGACGTCCACCAGCTGCTGAAGAGAGCGTTGAATCCGGTGTACGAAACGGTGAACCGGGTACGGATCACTGAGGCTCTGGATGGCGCTCAGGGAGTCAGAGCAGATGACATAAGCAGAATGTCGGTGGCGGCAGATGTAAGGAACAGCCTGGTAGAGGGCAAAGAGCTCAGCTGTGAAGACCGAACAATGGCCATGGAGCCGGTATTTGAAACTTTGTGCCCCGACAATAAATGAACACCCGACCCCGTCATTGGTCTTAGAGCCATCTGTATAAATGAAAGTCATGTTGATGAACTTCGAACGAAGTTCCAAAAAACGGGAGTGGTAGACCGAACCGGGGGTAACCTCTTTTGGGAGCGAGCTGAGGTCAAGGTGAACGCGGACCTGGGCCTGGAGCCAAGGTGGCGTGTGGCTCTCGCCCACTCTAAAGGTTGCAGGGAGTGAAAAATTAAGGTGTTGAAGGAGGCGATGAAAGCGAACTCCAGGGGGTAGCAGGGCAGAGACATACAACCCGTATTGACGGTCGAGAGAGTCGTCAAAAAAGGAACGATAAGACGGATGGTCGGGCATTGACAGTAGCCGACAGGCATACCGACAAAGCAGTATATCGCGCCGGTAGGTGAGTGGCAATTCGCCAGCGTCAGCATGAAGACTACGGGATTAGTATAAAATGCTCCGATCGCAAGTCGTAAACCCCGATGTTGTATGGAGTTGAGGCGGCGTAAGATGGATGGCCGTGCAGAGGAGTAGACGAAGCTCCCATAATCCAGCTTGGAGCGGACGATCGACCGATATAGACGAAGTAGGACGGTTCGATCCGCTCCCCACGACATACCACTGAGAACACGGAGGATATTTAAAGAACGGGTACAACGGGCGGCCAAATATGACACATGTGGAGACCAGCTAAGTTTCCTGTCAAAGGTAAGGCCTAAAAATTTGGTTGGGAGAGCAACGGGACCGAGTCGTAAGGACGGTGGGAGAAACTTTGTAGCGCCAGAAGTTAATACAGACCGTCTTCTCGGCAGAAAAACTGAAGCCATTGGCGACACTCCAGGAGTAAAGACGGTCAAGAGAACGCTGAAGACAGCGCTCCAGGACACGTGTACACTGCGCGCTGCAATAGTTGGTAAAATCGTCCACGAAAAGGGAGCCTGATACATCAGCTGGGAGGCAATCCATTATTGGATTGATCGCGATGGCGAAGAGAGCGACGCTCAAAACTGAGCCCTGTGGCACCCCATTCTCCTGGCGAAAGGTGTCGGACAGGACAGAACCCACACGTACCCTGAACTGTCGATCCATTAAAAAGGAACGAATAAAAAGAGGGAGGCGACCGCGAAGGCCCCATGTATGCATGGTGCGGAGAATGCCCGCCCTCCAACAGGTGTCTTAAGCCTTCTCCAAATCACAAAACACAGCCGCGGTCGGGCGCTTCCGCGAGAAGTTATTCATAATGAAGGTCGACAAGGTAACCAGATGGTCAACAGCAGAGCGGCGCCTACGAAATCCACATTGTACATTGATAAGTAGGCGTCGAGACTCGAGCAGCCAAACCAATCGAGAATTAACCATTCGCTCCACCACTTTACAGACACAGCTGGTAAGCGAGATAGGTCGATAACTGGAAGGCAAGTGCTTGTCCTTCCCCGGCTTAGGAATCGGGACAACAATAGACTCGCGCCAGCATGCGGGAACATGTCCCTCAATCCAGATGCGATTGTATGTACGAACAAGAAAACCTTTACCCGCAGGAGAAAGGTTCTTCAGCATCTGAATATGAATAGAATCAGGCCCTAGCGCGGAGGACCGTGATCGGCCAAGTGCGTTTTTGAGTTCCCGCATGGTGAATGGGGCATTATAATTTTCACAATTCGAGGAGCGGAAGTTAGGTGGCCTAGCCTCCTCTGCCTGTTTGCGGGGGAGGAAGGCAGGGTGGTAATGAGCGGAGCTCGAAACCTCTGCGAAAAAGCGGCCGAAGGCATTGGAGACGTGCTTGTGGCCCCTGAGGCTGTCATTCGCGACCTTCAAGCCAGAAACTGGTGAGTGGACCTTAGTGCCAGATAGCCGACGCAGGCTACCCCAGACAACAGAAGAAGGAGTAAAACTGTTGAAGGTGCTTGTGAAAGCAGCCCAGCTGGCTTTCTTGCTTTCTTTGATAATACGACGACACTGAGCACGTAATCGTTTATAATTGACACAATTCGCCACTATAGGGTGGCGTTTAAATGTGCGTAAAGCACGTCGACGAGCACGTAAAGCGTCTCTACATGCTGCGGTCCACCAGGGGACCGGTACGCGACGTGGAGAAGAAGTAGGGTGAGGGATGGAATATTCAGCAGCAGCGAGAATGAATTCCGTGAGGTGTGCGACCTGACGATCGCAGCTTGGGAAGATTTGATCCTGAAAGGTCGCCCTGGAAGAGAAGAGCCCCCAGTCTGCCTTGGAGATGTTCCAACTAGAGGAGCACGGAGAGGGGGTATGCTGCAGGAGATGGATAACAAACGGGAAGTGGTCGCTCGAATATGTATCAGAAAGTGCATACCACTCAAACCGGCGTGCAAGTTGGGGAGTACAGATAGAGAGGTCTAAATGGGAATAGGTGTGAGATGTGTCCGAAAGAAAAGTAGGGGCGCCAGTATTAAGGCAGACAAGATTGAGCTGGTTGAAAAGGTCTGCTAACAAGGAGCCCCTCGGGCAGGAGGCTGGAGAACCCCAAAGGGGATGGTGGGCATTGAAGTCTCCAGTTAACAAAAATGGTGCAGGTAGCTGAGCAATAAGTTGCATCATGTCTGCCCTGGTAACGGCAGATGACGATGGAGTGTAAACGGTACAAAAGGAAAATGTAAAAGTGGGGAGAGTAATGCGGATGGCAACTGCCTGCAGGCCGGTGGGCAACGTGATGGGATCGTAGTAAATATCATCCCGGACCAGCAACATAACCCCTCCATGAGCTGGGATACCTACCACAGGGGTAGGTCAAAACGCACAGAGGTGTAGTGTGCCAAGGCAATTTGATCGCATGGGCGTAGCTTCGTTTCCTGGAGGGCTACGACGAGCGGACGGTGCAAGCGAAGCAGCAACTTCAAGTCCTCTCGGTTGGAGCGAATGCTGCGAATATTCCAGTGGATAAGTGCCAACGTAAGAAAAGGAAGATGAAAGAAGGGGTCACCTCGAAGGCCGCTGAGGGCCTGGCTTCGAGCGAGCACTGCCGCCGCTATCAGTAGGCGGACAGTCATCGTCCATTGGGTCTATAGGTTCATCGGCCATCTCGGGAGGATGGCCGGGAGGGAGAGCTTCCTCCGCCGGTGAACGGCCAGATGTACGGCTACCAGCGGTGCGGCCAGGCGAAACCGATGACGGCCTGGGGCGGTAACCGCTGGGTGGCGCAGGAGAAGAAATGCGCCGTGGCGGAGAAGGAGAACTGTGCTTCCTATGAGCCTTTTTGCAAGGACGTTTGGTGGAAGTACCGGTCGAAGGCTGGGAGGTCGAGGTACGTAGGAAGTCTGCACGGGATGGTTCCTTCTTGAAGGCCCGTGCATCTGACTTCGGGGTCTTCGTCTTAGCAGAAGCTGATGAAGGGGCTGGTGTCGGTGGGGTGATGGGAGGAAGAGGAGACGTCGACCGCGCGATCTTAGCACTGGCCGAACGGACGACCGTGGTGCTGAAGGTCAGATCGCATGTCTGGGTTGCTACCTCCCTGGTAGTCCGAGGAGAGGCGAGGACAGTACTGTATTTCCCCGCTGGGAGCAGCGCGGGCGTCCTACTAGCCAATAGCTTGCGAGCAGCCGAGGTGGACACTTTCTCTTTGACCCGAATTTCTTGGATACAGCGTTCTTCCTTATAGACAGGACAGTCGCGGGAGGATGCGGCATGGTCACCCTGACAGTTCACACAACGAGGAGACGGAGGTGGACAGTCACCCTCATAGGCATCCCTGCCACAAGTGACACATTTAGCCGCATTGGAACAAGACCGTCGAGTGTGATTGAAACGCTGACACCGGTAGCAGCGCGTAGGTGTCGGGACATAGGGGCGAACAGAAATAACCTCGTAGCCCGCCTTGATGCGCGATGGCAGCTTAACACTATCGAAGGTCAAGAAAAGTGTCCGGGTCGGTACAAGGTCATTATTGACCTTTTTCATGACCCTATGGACAGCCGTCAAGCCCTGCTCAGCGAGGAAAGATTGAATCTCCTCGTCAGTCAATCCGTCGAGGGAGCTAGTATAGACTACACCACGAGACGAATTCAAAGTTCGGTGGGCCTCCACCCGGACAGGGAACGTGTACAGGAGTGTGGCCCGAAGCAGTTTTTGTGCCTGAAAGGCACTCTCAGTTTCTAGTAATAAGGTACCGTTACGCAACCTGGTACAAGATTTGACAGATCCGGCTATGGCATCTACGCCCTTCTGGATAACGAAAGGGTTGACAGAGGAAAAATCCTTTCCGTCCTCAGATCGAGAAACTACGAGGATCTGTGGGGCAGGCGGTAGTACTTTTGTCACTGGTGGCTGGTCACGTTTCCGTTTTTGGGCAGAAGTCGAAAGAGATGGAGTAGAATCCATTGCGGAGGAATCCCCCATGATTGCCAGCGTCTCCAATGGCGCGCTCCTTCCTTGTGGGGACCCTCTCAGAGGGCACTCCCGCCTTAGGTCACACCTCCCGAGAAACATTCACCTGAGGTGTAAACAGACGGTGGGACCAATCGGCATGGTCAGAAGGTATCAGCTCAGGCAATCACCCCTCCCCGGGCCTGGCCTTTACCAGGGGGTACGCACGTGCCTTACATGTCTACCCAGGGCGGGGACTTACGCGTTACCCCGTCACCGGCTACGCGTGCGAACGCGTGGGACGGCCTTCAGGCACGCACAGGGAGGAAGGAAGGAGAGGAAAAAGAAGAGAGAGGGAGAAAGAGGACAGACTGTCTCAAACGCCGAGGCGGAGACCAGAGAAGGCAAGGAGAAGAAGGCAATGAGAAGAAGGCAATGAGAAGGCAAGGAGAAGAAGGCAATGAGAAGGCAAGGAGAAGAAGGCAATGAGAAGGCAAGGAGAAGAAGGCAATGAGAAGGCAAGGAGAAGAAGGCAATGAGAAGGCAAGGAGGAGAAGGCAATGAGAAGGCAAGGAGAAGAAGGCAATGAGAAGGCAAGGAGAAGAAGGCAATGAGAAGGCAAGGAGAAGTCAAGGGAAAGAGTAGGGAAGACAGTGAGGTGGAGAAGAGCAAAGAAAGGAACCAACCAAAGGAAGGAAGAGACGAGAAGTGAAAAACCAAAAAGACCACGATTATAGGTCGTGGAACCGTCCGTCTCCGGACGCAGGCGCTAACTACCCCCGTGAGGGGGATGGACTCCTTTTAGTCGCCTCTTACGACAGGCAGGAATACCTCGGGCCTATTCAAATCCCCGGACCCGCAGGGGGACCCTGAGTGTGGAAGCAAGTGTATTGGTCAGGCCATTCGTACCGTTTCCGACCGCTGTGCAGAGCACCAACGCCATATTAAAAGTAGAGAACTGGAGAAATCGGCAATTACGGAGCACAGGCTCACGAACAAACAAAATATTGTTCAATGAAACAAAAATTCTATGTCCCATGCCTCCACGTACTGGGATTCTGTTATGGAGGCTGTGGAAATAAGAATGAGCCAAAAGAACTTTAACCGCGATAGCGGATACCATCTGAGCTGTGCATGGACACGAGCGCAATGCATAAAACAGCAAGACGTTCCTTCCAAGGTTTACGTTCCAATGGAAGCGGTGGCGCCACCGGCGCACACATTGGTCGGCGATTACGTACTCCTGTCGCAGACGGTGTCAATCAGAAGCCGTCCACGGGCTATAAGAAAGGCTACCACAGCAGCAGTGCATCACATTTGCCAACTTTTTAGTGCAGTGTTCCAGTGACTATTCAGTGTTGTTCGTCTTTCTCGTGTTGCGAACAGAAACCATGCTGTCGCTAGGTGTGAATTTTATGTCTTTTGTGAACAGACTCCAGACTGTCGCCGTGTTTAATTGTCTATTGTTTTACCTGTCTGTTTCGAATGTATTTTATTAGCATCATCATCCCTCTGTTCTTTGTTTTAAGTTCCACGATTTCTTTTCGCCATGTTACTCTTTAAGTCACCGATTTTATCGCCTGTTTTTTATTATTTATTCTCTTCATATTTCTCACAAAGTCTGTAGGCTGAAGAGCGGCATACTACGCTGCTGCCAGCCCGCCCCCTTCGGGGGGAATTGAAACTCAAAAGAAAAAAAACCAGCAGTGCAGACAGGCTTTCGACCATTACCTCTATCGTCAACGTCAGGATCAACTGACTGAGATTTTATCCCGAATTAACGCGGCAAGAAAACAATGTTTTACATACTATCTTGAGCAGTTAAACGGAGAACCGACTCGTGACGATAACATATTAGACCTTCCAGTGACAAACAGACCCGAACTATTTGAAACAGTTAACGCAGGACATTGAATGAGCCATCATAAAGCGGTTACAGGACCGGTGATTTCAGCCGTAAATAGAAATATTAAAAAAGGCACGAAGATTTTTCTGTTTAGCAAAAGTGACAAAAGCAGATTACAGATAACTTTACGACCTAACACAGAAGTTTTATCTGAAGTACAGATAGTGTTGAGGATCAGTGGACAATGTTCAAAACCATCGTACAATATGCATTAGATGAGTATGTGCCAAGCAAGATCGTCAGAGATGGTTGTTGTACCACGGTGGCTCTCTTCAGAGTTAGAAAACTGCTGCGGAAGCAAAGGGAACTTCACAGCAAACATAAACATAGCAAAAGCCTTGCAGACAAACAAAAATTACGCGAAGCGAAATGTAGTGTGAGGAGGGCTATGCGAGAGGCGTTCAATGAATTCGAAAGTAAAGTTCTATGTACTGACTTGGCAGAAAATTCTAAGAAATTTTGGTCTTATGTCAAAGCGGTAGGTGGATCAAAACAAAATGTCCAGACACTGTGACCAAAATGATACTGAAACAGAGGATGAGAGACTGAAGGCCGAAATACTATATGTCTTTTTCCAAAGCTGTTTCACAGAGGAAGACTGCACTGTAGTTCCTTCTCTAGATTGTCGCACAGATGACAAAATGGTTGATATCGAAATAGACGACAGAGGGATAGAGAAACAATTAAAATCGCTCAAAATAGGAAAGACCGCTGGACCTGATGAGATACCAGTTCGATTTTACACAGAGTACGTGAAGGAACTTGCCCCCCCTTCTTACAGCGGTGTATCGTAGGTCTCTAGAAGAGCGTAGCGTTCCAAAAGATTGGAAAAGGCACAGGACATCCGCGTTTCCGAGAAGGCACGTTGAACAGATGTGCAGAACTATAGACCTATATCTCTAACGTCTATCAGTTGTAGAATTTTGGAACACGTATTATGTTCAGGTATAATGACCTCTGGAGACTAGAAATCTACTCTGTAGGATTCAACATGGATTTTTAAAAAGACTACCGTGTGAAACCCAGCTCGCGCTATTCGTCCACGTGACTCAGAGGGCCATAGACACGAGTTCCCAGGTAGATGCCGTGTTTCTTGACTTCCGCAGTTCCCCACAGTCGTTTAATGAACAAAGTAAGAGCATATCTACTATCAGATCAACTGTGGATTTAAGAGTTACTAGGTAACAGAACCACAATCAGTCTTCCGAAGTAAGAGTGATTTCAGGTGTGTCACAGGGAGTGTCGTAGGACCGTTGCTATACATAATGACATTGTGGATAACATCGGAAGTTCACTGAGGTTTTTTGCGGATGATGCTGTAGTATATCGAGAGGTTGTAACAATGGAAAATTGTACTGAAATGCAGGAGGTTCTGCAACCAATTGACGCATGGTGCAGGGAATGGCAATTGAATCTCAATGTAGACAAGTGTGATATGCTGCGAATACATAGAAAGAAAGATCCTTTATCATTTAGCTACAATATAGCACGTCAGCAGCTGGAAGCTGTTAATTCCATAAATTATCTGGGAGCAGGCATTAGGAGTGATTTTGTATGGTCATTCCATTTTAAATCAATCGTCGGTAAACCAGATGCCAGACAGATTCATTGGGTAATGTAATCTATTTCCTTTGTTTTCGTACTGCATTTCCTTAGGATTCTTCCTTGTTCGCCCACTGCTTGAATACTGCTCACCAGTGAGGGATCCGTACCAGATACGGTTGATAGAAGAGAGTGGGAAGTTCCAACGGAGCGCAGCGCGCTTCGTTACAGGATCGTTTAGCAATCGCGAAAGCGTTACGGAGATGAAAGATAAACTCCAGTGGCAGACTCTGCAAGAGAGACGCTCAGCAGCTCGGTACGGGCTTCTGTTGAAGATTCGAGATTATACCTTCACCGAAGGGTCAAGCAGTATATTGCTCCCTCCTACGTACATCTCGCGAAGAGACCATGAGGATAAAATCAGAGAGATTAGAGCCCACACAAAGGCATACCGACCATCTTTCTTTCCACGAACAATACGAGATTGGAATAGAAGGGACAACCAATAGAGGTACTCAAGGTACCCTCCGCCACATACCGCCAGGTGGCTTGCGGAGTATGGCTGTAGATATAGAATGGATTTTAACGGTTCCTATTGGTTCCACCTTGTATACCAAAGCACAGTCTGTGGTCTTACTACACTCCAAAAGAGTCAGAATACAATGTTGCTGCAAGCCCACTGGAAGTGATCTGTGAGTAGGATTTGGATCACGGGGACCCGGGTTCGATTCGCAGCCTGGTTGGGATTTTCTCTGCCCGGAGCGCCTTAGACCGCTCGGCTGATCCCACGCGGCGTCAACTATACAAACCCTAATTTTAGACAGCGAAGTGTGAGGGAATCAACGCCCCTAGGGAATGGGTGGTTTTACTGACGCTGTTTATGCGACCCTATGAGGCCTTTCGTGTCGATTCTGAGCGGCGATATGCCTGAAATGTTTCCCCGATCCAGTGATAACAAAACCGCGTGATTTCATCACTGGGTGCCGCTGTTCTGACCTCCATCGCAGAAGCGGCAAAAGAAGCGGCGGAGAGTGTGTAAGAGGGTGTGATGACCTTCCCATAGTATGACCCGTCCACAGTGGTGTTGAGCGGAATTGCGGTGGAATTTTGAGCTTTAAGGTCACATTGGCACCTATCATTTCTGAACTGTGGCCTTTTTTCGCATTTGTCGACGTGTTACTTAGACCAAGGGTGACGTCGAAGGGCGACACGCTTTTGCATTGTTACACAGGGACTATAGAATTTATTTAATTTATGAAAAACTAAATGAGCTGTTACATTTTAAACCTCTTTTTCAGGAAAAACTCAAATTTTATATTTAATTATGTCAATTTTTACCACAGATTTGCAAAATTCTGGAGTTTCATAGAGCTATAAGCATCGTTTGCATGATGTGCAAAATTCATTGAAGAATTCCTCTTACTTATGAAAAAAAGTGTACCTCTAACAACAAATGCAGCCGACAGTAAGTGAAAAAAATGATAGGAGCGTGAATCCTGAATCCTCCCTGCTCATACTGACGAAGTTTTATGAACTTATTTCTCAAAGTATAGAGAGTGGAAATTAAAATGTCCTGTGGTGCCTCTCCTGGTCTAAGTCGGTTCGTTTGACGTCCTACCCCCATTAATTTTGTTGCATAGTGTATATACGGAGATTTAAGATTATACGATCGTGTGATTGTGCTCATCAGTCCCCTAGAACAGAACTACTTAAACCGAACTAACCTAAGGACATCACACAACACCCAGTCATCACGAGGCAGAGAAAATCCCTGACCTCGCCGGGAATCGAACCCGGGAACCCGGGCGCGGGAAGCGAGAACGCTACCGCACGACCACGAGCTGCGGACAGTTTGTATGTGTGAACTTGTTTTCACTATATGACAAATAAACATAAGGGGGCGATCAAAAACTTTCATTTCGAAGGCCACACAGACCATAATCCGTATGTTTATCACACAAAATCGTCGTGAGCATTGAGGCAACCATCCCACAGTCGCACCACGTTGAAGACATCCGTCAGGTATAACCGCACGTCCTGCTGCTTGATCAAGTCCGTAAGTGTCTGCTGCACCTCATGTGACATGAACCGTCGACCCTTCAAGGCCCTGTTTCAATAACAAAAGGCGTAATAACCGGGCCGGGAGAGATCAGGACTTTGGGGTGGGATGCACTCGATGACCCGCCCTAATTGGCGTATCCCCTAGATAAGGCTGGGCCTTTCAGATCGACCAATTTCTTGTGCCGAATCGTGACCACTACGGAAACTGTAGAAAACCACCATTGTGGAATGGTGCAACAGACATGCTGATTACACATTCTTCATTCTCCGATGGATGTCCACTGGTGACAGTCATTTTTTAACTGCCTTAGGACAATGCATTTGAGAACAACATTGGCATGTTTCACGTTTCCGCATTTACCGCTCACATGCTACAAAGACACGGACGCCACACTATTCCGTTACCTATATTCGGTGCGTATAAATTCACATCGAAGTCTCTGTTCACAGTACTACATACACTGGAACAGGGACGATTAAAAGTTTGAGAGTATTGCTCATCAGAAGAATAAGCATGACGTGAACATTCGTCATGTATTCTTCCACGTTTGCGTGAATCTCATTAGATTTCGTTTCACGTGAAGTGGAAGCCAAGTTGTGACCAGTACAGTCAGGTACTATCATAAGCATACGTTTTAAGCTGTGTTACACGAATATAGGTTGAGAGATAATATGCAGGACATCAGCTTTACCGGCGACCGCTACGGTCGCAGGTTCGAATCCTGCCTCGGGCATGGATGTGTGTGATGTCCTTAGGTTAGTTAGGTTTAAGTAGTTCTAAGTTCTGGGGGACTGATGTCCTCAGATGTTAAATCTTATAATGCTCAGAGCCATTTGAACCATTTGAACAAAGAAGAGTTATGAAAATTCCTAATGTAAAGACAGCTTAATTTGTCCGAGCGAGCCATGTGTGATGCAAAAGTATACTACAGGGATTTCACCGTACTGTTCAATACTGAAGCCACTGAAGGTATTCATTTCAGTCAGTCGTCTCGTAATCTCTTAGCTCCTTCCTTATTCGAATCCGAGATATACATTTCATTACTGGAACTGTCGTCTGCTACGTTGATAACGACTATCAACAACAGAATCCACAAAGCCCCACCCAGGCGCTGCATTTTCTCTGCTTCTTTTATGACGTACCGTTCTATATCACGCCAACGTTCGGCAGTGACATGTATTGGAACGCACCCAAGTTTTTCACGTCTGGCACTTTAACAGTATTTATTTCTCGGGCCTAATCCCTTAACTTCACTCCACATCAGTTCTGTTGGGTTCATGTTATAATGGTACAGTTGCAAATGTAAAAATGCAGCATTTATACGGTGTGCTCGATGCCGTGAAAATGGTTTTTTCGGGTTTCTACGACGCATACCTATATCTGTGGTATAAAACAATGGAGATAATTCAGCAACCTTTATTAACAGTCTTTATTTGAACTAAGAAAACTCAAAAATTAGACTAATTTTTTAAGCAAAAATGAGAAACTTTCATAAAATATCGATAACTGAGAATTTATATTTGAAATGAAAACAGGAATTTCATGTGTAATATGCAATTAAAAACACGACGACGTTCCATTTGAGTTATCTACGTCTCAAAAAAATGTAAAGTTCATCGTTTTTTATGAATAATGCACGAGAAAAAAAATTGACTTAGATGAGAGTTGAAACAGCAAACCATGTGCTGCAGTAAGTGACCCAGGTAATACGCTACCGACTCCGCTGTAGATTACCTTACATTTGCATTGCAACTGTCACACAATCCCTCGAACTTCAAAGCCGATTATCTCTGTAAATTTATGATAAGCATTAAGAAAAACCTATTTCTCGGCACTTAACCGCATTCCACACGCATGTTTCACTACGGAACAGGAAGCAGCCTCAGCCATTTTTATACTGCGCATTAACAGCGCGACAATCAGAACAGTGCAGATGCTGTGACTATACACGATTTTTGAAATAACAACTACACAATCAAAGCGTATTTATGAAAAACGTTGATGGCAGTTAACACATTTGAATATCTTGAAGTTTCATTTAACGTAACTTAGTAGTAAGATTTCTAATACATAAGTAGGACCTACTTCCAAGAGCGCATCAACACCAGTGTGTGTGTGCGCGCGCTACGTCTTCTGACCAATCATCGTGTTTGTTTACATCAGGTTTATTGTTATGACGAACGGAGTATACACAAGCTCCGCCCACGGCAATGCTATTCCTGTTTCTGTTGGGTATCCCCTCGTATATGTTTTAGTTGTAAACAAAGTGCGTAATAAACATATGATAATTAACTTCCAAATCTTTTCTCACAGATATAAAGGATAGGATATTAGGTGATTGTTCGTTTCCTTCTTACTGAATGTAAAAACCTAATTCAATACATACGGTGATGCTTTCTGCTAGTGTAAAATAATGGTATTTTTGGGGTCAGCTGTTTCATATTAATACTTCTATTCATTTCTACAATTGCATCTACAGGATCACTCTGCAATTCACATTTAAGTGCTTGGCAGAGGGTTCATCGAACGAAAATCATACTATCTCCCTACCATTCCACTCCCGAACAGCGCGCAGGAAAAACGAACACCTAAACCTTTCTGTTCGAGCTCTGATTTCTCTTATTTTGTTTTGATGATCATTCCTACCTATGTAGGTTGGGCTCAACAAAATATTCTCGCATTCGGAAGAGAAAGTTGGTGACAAATTTCGTAAATAGATCTCGCCGCGACGAAAAACGTCTTTGCTTTAATGACTTCCATCCCAACTCGCTTATCATATCTGCTACTCTCTCTCCCCTATTACGTGATAATACAAAACGAGCTGCCCTTTATTGCACCCTTTCGATGTCCTCCGTCAATCCCACCCGGTAAGAAACCCACACCGCGCAGCAATATTCTAACAGAGGACGAACGAGTGTGGTGTAAGCTGTCTTTAGTGGGCTTGTTGCATATTCTAAGTGTCCTGCCAATGAAACGCAACCTTTGGTTCGCCTTCCCCACAATATTATCCATGTGGTCTTTCCAAATGAAGTTGTTCGTTATTTTTACACCCAGCTACTTGGTTGAATTTACAGCCTGGAGAATTGTACTATTTATAGAGTAATCGAATTCCAGTGGATTTCTTTTGGAACTCATGTGGATCACCTCACACTTTTCGTTGTTTAGCGTCAACTGCCACCTGCCACACCATGCAAAGCGATTTAGAAAAGATTGCTGTATCTGATACTGGTCTTCGGATGACCTTACTAGACGGTAAATTACAGCATCATCTGCAAACAACCTAAGGGAAGTGCTCAGATTGTCACCCAGGTCATTTATACAGGGTGTTACAAAAAGGTACGGCCAAACTTTCAGGAAACATTCCTCAAACACAAAGAAAGAAAAGATGTTATGTGGACATGGGTCCGGAAACCTTTAGAGCTCATTTTAGTTTCGTTCTCCCACCTACGCTCAATGGAGCACGTTATCGTGATTTCATACGGGATACCCTACCTGTGCTGCTAGAACATGTGCCTTCGCAAGTACGACAGCATGTGGTTCATGCACGATGGAGCTCCTGCACATTTCAGCCGAAGTGTTCGTACGGTTCTCAACAACAGATTCGGTGACCGATTGACTGGTAGAGGCGGACCAATTCCATGGCCTCCACGCTTTCCTGACCTCAATCCTCTTGACTTTACATTTGGTACCGGGGTTGCGTAGACAAGAGCTTTCAAATGCCCCCACAAATGAGAGACTCTGCGAGCTCGTATTGTGGACGGCTGTGATACAATACGCCATTCTCCAGGGCTACATCAGCGCTTCCATGCGACGGAGGGTGGATGCATGTATCCCCGCTAACGGAGGACATTTTGAACATTTCCTGTAACAAAGTGTTTGACGTCAAGCTGGTACGTTCTGTTGCTGTGTGTTTCCATTCCATGATTAATGTGATTTGAAGAGAAGTAATAAAATGAACTCCAACATGGAAAGTAAGCGTTTCCGGACACATGTCCACATAACATTTTCTTTCTTTGCGTGTGGGGAATGTTTCCTGAAAGTTTGGCCGTACGTTTTTTGTAACACCCTGTATAGATCAGGAACAGCAGAGGTCCCAGGACGCTTCCCTGAGGAACACCTGATATCACTTCAGTTTTACTCGATGAGTTGCCGTCTATTACTTCCTGAACTAAGCTTTCATAAATGACCAATTCCGTTTATGGAAACCAATGCTTGCTTTTTTTTTTTTTACTGTTTATGTCCCCCCCCCCCCTTGGCTTGTAGTGCCACGTGACGTGTTGCCTGCCCCCAGCCTGGAGCGGACGGAGCGGCCGTGCACCGAGGGCCCGGTGCCGCGCTGCCTGCGGCTGGGGCAGGCGGGCGCCCTGCCGGAGAACGCCGCCATCCACTACGTGTGCGCGCGCGTCGGCGGCCGGCTGGTGCCGCAGCTGTACAGGTGCCCGCAGGGGCTCGTCTGGGACGAGGGGCGCTACGAGTGAGTACCCACACGCACCACTCCCTGCCAGTCTACACCGAGCTGGCGGGATAGCGATGCGCACGTGTACAGATGGCGGTAGCTTCGCGGACGCGAGGTATAAAGTGGCAGCGCCTTGGCCGAACTCCCATCTGTACTCAGGTGATACACGTCAACAAGTTTCCGATGTCACTACGACCGCACGACGGAAATCAGACATTGAACTCAACGGTAGTTGGATCCAAACGCACCGGGACATTCCATTTCGGAAATTGTTAGAGAATTCAAGATTCCGAGATACACAGCTTCAAGAATACGCTGAGAAAATAAGATTTCAGTCAGTACCTCTTGCCGCGGACGACACACTGGGCGACGAGCTCCACTTAACGACCGAGAACAGCGGCCTTCACGTAGAAATGTTAGCGCTAAAGCAGTCGGCACACGGCAGGCTCAACGTTCGGATGCACGTTCCGAGTTTCCGACGCCATGACGTTCAGTAGCACGTTCAGGAGTCTTTCCTACCGTGCAGAGCAATGTCTAGCATATCAGATATTCTGAGCGTGTGTCTAAGCGTTCACCAATCAGATGGCCCAACGTCACCTACGTCACATGCACGCCAACTCCCTTCAGCATAGAGCTGTAACGCGCTATATTGGCATTCAGTTCAAGCCTATACGTATACAGGGTGGTCCATTGATAGTGAGTGGGCCAAATATCTCACGAAATAAGCATCAAACGAAGGAACTACAAAGAAGAAAACGCAGTTGATATCCGTTTGACCTATGGCAGCGCCATCTAGCGGGCCAACGATAGCGCCATCTGGTGTCGTCCTTCAAGCTGGACGAGTTTTGTTTTTTTTAATAGGAACCCCCATTATTTATTACATATTCGTGTAGTACCTAAAGAAATAGATGGCGCTGTAATAGTCACAAACATATATCACAAAGCAAAAAATGTTGTCCAACTAAAACATTCAAAAGTACGTGGTATCACGTAACATTCCGCCAGTACGGACGGTATTTGCTTCATGATACATTACCCGTCTTAAATTGGACCGTTTACCAATTGCGGAAAAGGTCGATATCGTCTTGATGTATGGCTATTGTGATCAAAATAGCCAACGGGCGTGTGCTACGTATGCTGCTCGGTATCCTGGACGACATCATCCAAGTGTCCGGACCGTTCGCCGGATAGTTAAGTTATTTAAGGAAACAGGAAGTGTTCAGCAACATGTGAAACGTCAACCACAACCTACAACAAATGATTGATTCCCATGTAGGTATTTTAGCTGCTGTCGCGGCTAATCCGCAAATCAGTATCAGACAAATTGCGCGAGAATCGGGAATCTCAAAAACGTCGGTGATGAGAATGCTACATCAACATCGATTGCACCCGTACCATATTTCTATGCACCAGGAATTCCATGGCGGCGACTTTGAACATCGTTTACAGTCTGCCACTGGGCACAAGAGAAATTACGAGACGATGACAGATTTTTTGCAAGCGTTCTATTCAGCGAAGAAGCGTCATTAACCAACAGCGGTAACGTAAACCGGCATAATATGCACTATTGGGAAACGGAAAATCCACGATGGCTACGCAAGTGAACATCAGCGACCTTGGCGGGTTGCGGCATTATGGGAAGCAAGGATAATTTGCCCCTCATTTTATCGATGGCAATCTGAATGGTGCAATGTATACTGATTTCCCACGTAATGTTCTACCGATGTTACTACAAGATGTTTCACTGCATGACAATATGGCGATGTACTTGCAACATGATGGATGTCCGGCACATAGCTCGCGTGCTGTTGTAGCGGCATTGAATAGCGTATTTCATGACAGGTGGATTGGTCGTCGAAGCACCATACCACGACCCGCACGTTCACCGGATCTGACGTTCCAGGTTTTTGTTTCTGTGGGGAAAGTTTAAGGATATTCATTATCGTGAGCCACCGACAACGCCTGAGAACATGGGTCAGCGCATTGTCAATGCATATGGGAACATCACGGAAGGCGAACTACTCGCTGTTGAGAGGAATGTCGTTACACGTATTGCCAATTGCATTGAGGTTGACGGACATCATTTCGAGCATTTATTGCATTAATGTGGTACGTACAGGTACAGCATTGCGTTCTCAGAAATGATAAGTTCACAAAGGTACATGTATCACACTGGAACAACCCAAATAAAATGTTCAAACGTACCTACGCTCTGTATTTTAATTTAAGAAACCTTCCTGTTACCAATTATCCGTCTAAAATTGTGAGCCGTATGTTTGTGACAGAGGGCGCTGTAATAGTCACAAAGCGAAAAAAGTGGTCCAACTAAAACATTCATATTCCTTTACGTACTACACGAATATTTAATAGGAACCCCCATTTTTAATTAAAAAGCGCAGTTTATATCAGTTTGACCTATGGCAGCGCCATCTCGTTTCCTCCTTCAAGCTAGACAAGATTCGTTCTTTGTAGTTTTTTCGTTTGACGCTATTTCGTGAGATATTTGGCCCCGTCACGATCAATGGACCACCCTGTATATGGCGTTTCTGAGCACCAGCAAATTGAGAATCACTCAAAAACCCGTTGTTAACTGTGTGATTCGTTGCAATATAATAATGAGAAACATATTCGTGGCAAAAGATTTATTTTAACTTGTGTATTATCGGACTATGCCATTTGAAGGCAGCGACACACTGAGGATCCACCAAAAACACATTTTTCTTGGTAATATTTGTTATAATGAAATTTCAGTTAGTAACATAGCTACGATTAAAGCTTTTAGCAAGTGGCAACATGTTAGGATTGGCTGTTTAACGTTGTGATTTTGTCTTAATGGTTCACAACGCTATGCGTGATTAGAGTGGTGGCTCCCGTCTCGAGACGTCTAAAATTTTTCCTGACATTCCTTTTTAGTAGGCTCTGCTGCTTTGTAAGTTTAATGTCAGTATATACAACAATATTTGATGTTACGTAAATTTAAGTTCTCCGATTTTTGAGGACAATGTGCAGGACAGCTTGCGCTGCTCGTATAAAAATAATTTATTCCTTTTTCTTTTAAGTTTCGTAATCCACATGTTGTAAATATTCTGCTACTGGGTACGAACAGTAATCAAGTTAGAATGACCCTATGGTTTTACTAAAATGTGGGAATGATCACATAAGGTAAATTTGCAATGGTTCTCAAAATAATGATTGTGTCGCTCTGTTTGTAATGGAACTTTTATAAGCATGTGTCATTGATTGGACATGGTACTTTCCTCTTTGTCTTAAGACATACACAAATAACTTAAATATGCATGTACAAATTACATATAGAACAATGTCACTAGCTCTATTAAAACGCACATTTCCCCCATTATCCATATCCTAATGTCAGAATTTTACGCGTGCTCCTTTCGTAAACAGTGTGATTCACGAACTAGAAACATCCCGCAACTGCCGCTGGAGTGCGTTGCGATCGCGTTTGCTACGTTGGGGCCCACGTACCGTATGCACAAGTCGCATCGTTCCTGAGCGTTCAGCAGCACATCAAAAGCACGTTCAGCGTAGACGTTCGACAGCACGGTCCGTGTGCCGACGGCGTAACGGACAAATACTGCGTGAAATAGACTTTGCCACTGTTTCTATGTTTCGATACAGTGTATCGATACGTGGAACTGTTTCAGTGTTTCGGAACGGCTGTGGTTCACTGTTTCGAAACAGTGATGTTTCATTCCTCCCATGTCTCGGATAACCGGACCAGATTCGATCTCGAGCCAGATACAGAAACTGTATCGTCGTTTCAAAATAAGGCTGTTTCCGTCCACCTGTGCTTGGAACGGACTAATTGTATCGAAACAGTGATGTTTCATTCCGCTCTGTGTCCGACGAGATTCGGGCTCGGCACAGGTACTGCAACACAACATACCACTTCAAGAAACACATTCAAGAGTGTCGAAATCTTTTTGACAAGCAATAGAATGAAGCTTAAGATATCCGAAAATAAAGCTTCGTTTCTAGCTGACTGTCCTACTCCGAAATGGCGTAACCTCTGCTTTATAAACACTAACCAAACAAAAGAACGCATACTATTCACATTCAAAATAATAAATATGTAAAAATCATTCAGTTAAATTACACTTTTTTATAACATACGCTTCTGTTCATGTACAGTGATCATATTAAAAAACGCAAATAAGCCCACAACATTTTGAATAAAAAAGGCGTAGAGTGACCGTTATTAGACATATACATAAATTTGATCTAGGTATAATTGCAAGCAATCTGTTTGACATATCACTGACAGTGTAATGGTAAACGGGAAGGGCTGGGAAGCATGGTGAATTTTTAGTAACGATTCGAAACACATTGAAAGACAATTTTTTTCTGTTATATTTTGTTATATATTCGAATTATTTGGCGTTATTTGTGAGTCTATACTCACTGTGCGTATTATCCACAATGATTCCCTTTGTGTACATGGAAATTAGCAGGATGGGTATATTACCCATACTAACGGAATGTGGGAATCCCAGTAGCATATCCGTTGGTTCTGCAGTTTGCTCCCACCCCCAGTTCCGTTCGTGGTGGTTCTTCTGTCTTCAGCTATGGCTGTCCCGAGCCAATTTAAAAGTATGAAAGTCACACGACACAGAAGCAGCACATTTGCTGCAGGAAATACGAAACTGCCAAGACGCCTAAGTGATAGTTTCATACTTTCTGCGACATGATTAGCGCTCTCGCACCTCATTTGTGTTTATATGGACATACTTATACAGCAGGCATTCAAAATGATAAAATGTGTTTATTAGACTACAAAACACAAACTGTTTCACTGTTTCGAAACAGCGTATCGAAACATTACATTGCACTGTTTCATTTGTTTCGAAACAGTTACGTGTTTCGGTTTGCCCATCTCTAGCGTGAAATAACAGCGGAAACTGAAACACTCCCATAACTGAACCCACTGTTACTGACTAGTGGATTGTAGCCTAACAGTTAAAAATATTTTGACACTGTGCAGCTGACAAAGGCTGATCGTTAATATTTACAGGCAGTTGTTTCGTACCGAATACAAAGCTAACTAGAATGTCAAGTAACAATAATTGATACATACTTGGCGTCATTCGTGCTGATATAGAACGTTAACAACAGTTACTCCCTCCGTCTGACAAAGTAACAACAGTTCTCTCATCACAGGTCGCCTATTAGTGCCACATGACTACTGGCGTGTGGTGACATTGAGTGTACAATCCTCATCGCAATCCAAATCGTGGGAATCCAGCGCGTTTGTCGCGTACTCACGGTACACGAATTAACACTTAAACACAGACAAATCACTCAAGTAACTCCATTTACGGATTTCCTGGAGGTCAGGCCCACGGATTTGGGAGACCCTCACAACCGTTAAACAATTGTAAACGCGGTCGGCCGTCCTGCCGAAATCCACTCCAAGGTTATTTTAAAGAAACAGTCGAGCGCCCACTGCGCCAGAGGGAGTCTATCGACAGTGCCTCACGCAGGTCGCAGTAGGTAAAGATGTATTATTCTCAATACGTAAGGGGTGGTTGGCCCCTTACAAAATCGATGTGGGACGTACGACGAACGTACCCGTTAGGACAATGTGGTGAAAACTGGCGTTAATGGGCTATGGCAGCAGAGGGACGACATCGCCTGCAGCGGCTATCCTGGGCTCTTGACAATATCGGTTGGAAACTAGACGACTAGACAACCGCGACCTGGTCGGATGAATCCCGCTTTAAATTGGTATCATTAGATGTAGAGTTCCATTATGGTAGAGACTCCGCAAAGCCATGGATTCAAGTTGTCAACAAGCTATTGGTGGCTCAATAACGGTGTGGCCTTTGGTTCACTTGGATCAGAGAACCCAGTTCATTCCATAGGAACAATCACTGCTCGATATAGCAGACGTATTCCACAATAGCGAAGATGAAAAAGTGCTCACAGCTCCTCAGGTATGCATTTTAGAGCCCATATTTACCGGACATTTTTCCTTGTTTTGGTCCATACTACCACCTCTGAAAGTTGTGTAGCCTGATTTCTTAGCGACAACACTAACAGCATATGTATGCCAGTGTCATTGGCATCAGAACGATTTTCGCTTGTAACTTTCGACTCGTTGGCTTCCGAAGCCCCAAATGGATACATTTATCTACCTCCATCACCCTAGAAAGTGTGTATCACAGAACCACGCTCCATATTCGTAAATTTACAGGCGAAGGAGCATTTAAATACGACACACTGTAGCGTCATTTGATGACATTGCCGGATATGGGCTCCTATTCAAAATATTATATACTCACTCCCCTCTACAAGTCCGGAAATTCCCGATATGAACTTCTAGAACACCTCGAGTAGCAGTCAGACAGCGCGATTTGGGCCTGACTGGCACACGAAGTGAGACAGAAAGGGGTCCGACGAAAGGGCTGGCAAAGAATAACCGGCCTACAAGGCGAAGCTGGACGCTGGCTCAACCACCGAAGCTTCGCACCCCACCGCTGCCTACATCCGTCCGCAGCCTGTAAAACTACGGTTCCGTAATATTTTCTTGGTAGGTTTTACAAATTTTGTAATATTATAAGTAGATTTAATAAAAATAAAACGTTATTGAAAAATTTTGCTTAAATGAACTATATGTAAAAAATGCACAGAATAAATTGAATGAATCTAAATTTTGCGATCAAAACCGGATGACATTGGCATCTTGTTACGATATTTCGGCTGACAAGCACTCATCCCTCTTCAGGTGAGCGACTTTTATTACAGACTCCTGGTGCAGGACGCTCTGTTGGATTACCGAAAGTTGCGATTCCACACATTTGCTTTGACCCGAGACGTTAGAAAGATGGCGGATAGCCATATTTGAAGTGCATATTTTATCGGCATTGTGTGAAATTCTGGTATTCTGTAGAATGCCGAAGTAATGTATAGAATTCCTGATATTTATAGGCAAACTATGAAACGTAAGCTTTTTATGAAAGTATTACATACTTTTCCTAGGCATTCTATACAATGCGTAAATGGTACTGGTCATTCTGTATAACGCCTACGGAAAGTTTTACTAAAGGCTTCTCATCTTGTGCCTTTTAATTAATACCCATTTGAAACAAATAACAAACTTACGAAACAAAGCACAGGATATTCTTACCGGAAAACAACGAAAGAAGAACTGAGATTGAACAACTTGTTACAGTACGTACTCACTTTTCTCCTTCATGAAGGAACACTTTACATTTTGACAATTTGATCTTGTGCGAACATATCACGATTTAGAGAAGAATGAGAACATGATATTGTTAGCGGTAAAACACAAATCAGAACTGGCATGACCACCTTACAGCAGGGATGGCTAGATTGAGCAACACGAAATATCAAAATATGACATGCCTTTGTGTCAAAAAGAAAAGAGTAATTCAGAATGTCATACAGCTGGCGAATCCTTGGCCGCTTCCTGGGGACTGAGATGCAGTCGTTAACACACTGGATTCTTATTCGAGAAGACGACGGTTCAAACCAGTGTCAAGCCATCCAGATTTAGATTTAGCACGATTTACCAAAATCGCTCCAGCCAAATGCCGGGACGGTTCCTTTGAAAGCGTACTGCCGATTCCCCTCCCAGTTCTTTACAATATCTCAGCTTGTGCTTCGTCTCTAATGACCTCGATGTCGACGGAACTTTAAGCCCAATGTTCCTTTTGTGTACAGACAAGCAGCTGCAGATCTGAGAGGTATTTCGTGGTCAGAAACATCTTTAATTCTCCTAAAGTTCTTTGGACAGACTGGGAATCTAAACAGCTCTATGCAAGATCAAAATTCATTCTGCAGTTCCAAATCTGTAAAAGCCATCTTCTGTCACGTTCGTAACAACTGTCAACAGCCGGTGCGAGTCACTCCGCCCTTTGTCCAGGTCGGCATTCGAAACTCTCACAGTAGTATCCAAACGCATAGCGGGAATTTTTCCTTGTTTTGGGCCTGAATCTCTATGTTCATTTCGATTCCGTTTACTTTAGATAGCTTTCTCAATACTGAAGCAAACATTGCACAAAATGCTAACCCCATAACTTTCTACCTCATCGTCTTTAGGAAAAGTGCGGCCGAAACGTTCATGCCATCTGTGGACACTTGATAGGTTTGAGCACCGCTGGTTTCTTTTCAGCAGACGCAACTGGTTTTAGAAGAGGGATTATCTGTAACCACGGAAACGGAAGGTTCTTCGATAACCATTGCTTCATCACGGTTTTTGTTTCCTCCAGCGTGGATTCCATTCTCAAATACGTCTTCTGCAGGAAGCTGTACCTCTTGCATTGATTCGTCTCGTCTTTCTGCTGTTTTGTTATTTGCACGCTCTATATTGCGTTTTCTAACTCTTCCTCAGTCTCTACGTCCTGTAAAACGTCGTCAGGCAGGGATGAGGTCGAGCATCTACTCTGCATTCGTATGGAAACCTATTAAACCCAACATGAAAATCTGTTTTGAACAAACAAGACTCCGTCACTCCAGCAGCTAGTTTTTTTATCTTTAATCCAAGCACACAGCATATTTTCAGTGTTCTGATTGGCTCTTTCGACTCTCCCCTGACTTTGGCGCGGCGTACCATGGACGATATTCAAGGTGGGCCAATTAATACTTGTTTACGCTACTTACCACACTGTTTGTGAAGTCCCGCCGGTCTCTGTACACTTGTTGGAGCACCAAGCAACGTAAATATGTCGATGAGGCTGTAGACAACTTCTTCCGCTCTCTTCGATTTCAGTCCTGGGAACTATAAACCTAGTGAGATGATCCTGGTAGACCATTATATACTTGTATTCTCTATCAGAATGAGACTGAAAATCGGTGAGATCGACCTGACAACGTAAACTGTTAAAAACGCTGTGGTCAAACCAATGGCTTTTGGGATTTTACATTGTCAGCCAGAAGAAGCAAAAAGACGAATGTACTGCTCGTTATCATGAGGGGTAATGTCATACTTGGGTGAAAGTTCTTTCAACATATTGTCCCGCCTTACATGACCAAAAGCCAGATGTGCCTAACAGAGTATGTTAAATAACTCGGACGTAAAACTGAATGATACTCATACCTTCAACAGGATGGATCAACTTAGTCTTATTCTCAGCCATCATTAGTCGTAGTGTTACAGCAGCCAATAGCCTTGTGGTTCCTCCTTCATAGTCGTCTTAGAGTTTTTCACATCGTTGAATAAGTTTTGGTGACTTGTTTCGGTTAGGAAAACAGAAATCAGCTGCATTGGCACTTACTCGAGATAATTCATCGAAGAACCGTCACTGCATCTCAGCATGGGGTGATTCTTGTCTTGACACTACACTCCCTTCCGAAATAGCGATACAAAAACATCGGGAAATAATGCCAGGAGAGCGTCTGTCGGAGTTCAGCCGCATGCTATACACTGAAGAACTACACTGGATCGCTAAAGAAACTGGTATAGGCGTGCGTATTCAAATACAGAAAGATGTAAACAGGCATAATGCGGCGCAGGTCGGCAACACCTATATAACAAGTGTCTGGTTGTTAGGTTGCTGCTGCTGCTGCTGCTGCTGCGTATCAAGATTTAATTGAGTTTGAACGTGGTGTTACAGTCGATGCACGAGTGGTGGGACACACCATCTCCGAAGTACCGATGAAATGGGGATTTTCTCTTACCACTATTTCACGAGTATACCGTGAATATCAGGAATCCTGTGAAACATCAAGTTTCCGACATCGCTCCGGCGGGAAAAACATCCTGCAAGAACGGGACCAATGGCGACTGAAGAGAATCGTTCATTGTGATAGAAGTGCAACCCTTCCGCAAATTGCTGCAGATTTCAATGCTGGGCCATCAAGTGTCATTGCGGGAACCATTCAATATCATCGATATGCGCTTTCGGAGCCGAAGGACCACTCGTGTACCCTTAATGAATGCACGACACAAAGCTTTACGCATCGCCTGGGCCCGTCAATACCGACATTGGACTATGACGACTGGAAACTGACTGCAGCAGCAACATGTTTCATGAATCCATGGACCCTGCATGTCAGCAGAGACTGTTCAAGCTGATGGAGGCTCTGTAATGGCGTGGGGCGTTTGCAGTTGGAGTGATATGAGACCCCTCATACGTCTAGATACGACTGGCAGGTGACACGTACGTAAGCATCCTGTCTGATCACCTGCTTCGATTGATGTTTCTTGTGCATTCCAGCGGACTTGGGCAATTCCAGCAGGACAATGCGACACCCCACGTGTCCGGAATTACTGTAGAGTGGCTCCAGGAACACACTTCTGAGTTTGAACAGTTCCGCTGTCCACCCAACTCCCCAGAGATGAACATTGAGCATATCTGGGATGCCTTGCAATGTGCTGTTCGTAAGAGATCTCCACTCCCTCGTAATCTTACCAATTATGGACAGTCCCGCCGGACTCATGATGTCAGTTCCCTCCAGCACCACTTCAGACATTAGTCAAGTCCATGCCACGTCGTGTTGCGGCACTTCTGCGTGCTCGGGGCCCTACACGATATTAGGCAGGTGAACCCGAACACCGCCGCAAACAGTGGCGGAGGGAAAAAACAATGGGATTAGGCATATCATATACTTTGATATTTTATACATTGACAGCAGATAATCCGACAAAGTATTGGGCCGCGCGTCTGTTGCGCGCCACTACACGACGGGGACGGGGGGTGGAGACGACGGAGTCCACCGCCAACCCTTCCTTTCCCATTTCTTTCTCCTCTACTTCTTCTTGGGCGAAGCCTTCGCCTTAGACGGCGTCGTCGCCTTCTTCGGGCGCGGCGCCTTCGGCTTCTTCGTCGGAACCTTGGCGGCCTTCTTCGCCTTCGACGGCAACTTGGCCTTGGCCGGCTTGGCAGCAGCCGCCTTCTTCGCACCCGCGGGAGCGGCCGACGCCGCAGACGCCTTCTTGGCGGCGCCCGCCTTCCGACCAGTCGCCGCCTTCACGCCACCGGCCTTCTTTGCGCCGGCCGCACGGGCGCCCTTTTTCTCCTTGCTGGACGGAGCGGCGCGCTTCTTCTTGGCACCGCCAGCTCGAGCCTTGCCGCCCTCGGCCGCCCCGCCGCCGGCGCCGGCAAGCTTGAAAGAGCCGCACGCGCCCTTCCCCTTCGTCTGCACCAGCTCGCCCGCCACGACGGCCGACTTGAGGTACTTCTTGATAAACGGCGCCAGCTTCTCCGCGTCCAGCTTGTGGTGCGCGGCAATGTACTTTATCGCCTGCAGCGACGATCCGCCGCGCTCCTTCAGACTCTTGATGGCGGCCGTCACCATCTCAGAGGAGCGCGGGTGCGCAGGCTTGGCGCGCGGCTTCGCAGACGACAGGCAGTCCTCTCATGCGTTGACGTTCCATTTTAGGCATTCTGTAGAATGCCTAATTCCACATAATTCCAGTAATATATGCAACTCTTCGTATTATACCCGACAACAAGCGTGCAGGATTCAAGAAGAACGAACTATAGGAGACAAACTCACTGCTGAAGTTACTGGATACACGAAGGTTCAAAATTCTGACACGGGTGCTCTGTTGTTTGTTACGACACGGTGACTACAACACAAAACAAATCATTTTGTTTGTTGGAATTTCTGCCAAGTCAATCCACTGTTTAAGTGCAACCTGCATTCCGTCGTCGTTCCAGCAAGAAATCACCTCTGCACAAGCAAATTTATTATTAGAATGAGATTTTCACACTGCAGCGGAGTGTGCGCTGATATGAAACTTCCTGGCAGATTAAAACTGTGCCCGACCGAGACTCGAACTCGGGACCTTTGCCTTTCGCGGGCAAGTGCTCTACCATCTGAGCTACCGAAGCACGACATCCCCAGGCTGTGGCTAAGCCATGTCTCCGCAGTATCCTTTCTTTCAGGAGTGCTAGTTCTGCTAGGTTCGCAGGAGAGCTTCTGTAAAGTTTGGAAGGTAGGAAATGAGATACTGGCAGAAATAAAGCTGTAAGCTACCGAAGCACGACTCACGCCCGGCCCTCAGATGGTAGAGCACTTGCCCGCGAAAGGCAAAGGTCCCGAGTTCGAGTCTCGGTCGGGCACACAGTTTTAATCTGCCAGGAAGATTCAAATTTATTATTATTTTACAATCCTGCCTAGTCGTTGAATATGGGGTGTCTAGGAAACCTGCTTTCTCGGATCGCTAGACAACATTCAAAGTAAACGACAATAATTAGCTTTGAGAATTACATAGATGTATGAATGCAGAGTCTCGCGGTGATAACATTTAATGAAATGTTCTCGGGTTTCGAACCGCGTCCATTGCTTAAAAATACACTACTTGGCCAAGCTCCTCGCTCCACAAGTGGGACACTGCTGATAAATTCTGCTGTGTTTTTTGTATGATGTTCGCAGACTCAACCATCTACGCCTTAGTGAGGATGATATTATGGTGAGTTTTGACGTAGTGGCGCTGTTTACGAATGTGCCTATCAAAGACGCTTTGGACCTATTTCCCAGTACTTTGTGCCTAAATAGCTCGACCAATCACTTACACTCTTACGTCGTCCTATTTCGTGTACAACGGCCAGTATTACGACCAGGCAGACGGCGTAGCAATGGGTGGCCCGTTGGCTCCAGCTGTTGCACACCTGTTTATGGAGTATTTGGAGGATTTGGAGGGTTTTGCCATAGATACTTGGTCATTGATGCCGAAGTGTTTCTTTAGATACGTTGACGGCACTTTCGTCATTTGGTCACACGGACGCGAGAAACCAGACGAGCTTTTGGAACACCTCAATGGCATCAACAGTAACACCCAGTTTACCATGGAGGTGGAAAAAGATAACGCATTGCACTTCCTCGACGTCCTTGTCCAGCGTAAGCGAAATGGGTGCCTTGGCCACAGCGTCTGCAGAAAACCCACCCACACAGACCTGTACCTGCACGCCACCAGCCATCATCATACAGCACAGAAGCGCACCGTATTACAAACATTGGTGCATCCTGCAAGAGTAATATCAGACGATGATAACCTGCCCCATGAACTGAGCCACCTCCGCAACGTTTTCAGGAATAACGGCGACAGCACCCATCAAGTAAAAGTAATAATTTCTGGGAAATATCAAAATAAGACCACCGACGAAGAGCAGGAAAAGAAACTTGCTTTGCAGCCACTCTGTGACCGTGTGTCGGGCAAAATAAGCCACCTGTTGAAAAGACACTAGATCAAATCAATCTTCAGACCTCGAACGAAAATCCGTCAATTATTGAGACCAGTTAAAGACGCAGTATGTCTCAGAACACCTGTAGTCTATGAAATAACTTGTGGATGTGGCCAGAAGTACATCGGACAAACAGTGCGCACTGTGGAACAACGCAGGAAAGAACATAAGAGGTATTATCGCCTACTCTATCCAGAGAAATCTGCGTTAGCTGAGCATGCGTTAAAAAAAACGGTCACCACATAAAATGTGGCTATACCTCTGTCGTGGCTCGCACTAATGGCTTCTGGGACAGTTTAATAAAGGAAGCTATTGAAATAAAAATTACCGCAAACACTGAATAGAGACGGTGGCTTGCACCTCAGCACTGCGTGGAATCCAGCGATCGCGCAGTTGAAGAGGGCACATCGAACCCCGACTCAAAACATGCCCATATATGGCAATGTCACAGGCACCAGTAACGTCACAGCCGGCAGCTACCGTATATAAGGGCGCACCAACAGCCCACTGGCAGTCATACCACATGTCAATGGCCAAGGAGTGCTTGGCCGAAAGCTCGTGGAGTTTTAAGCAATTGACGCGGTTGGAAACCCGAGAACATTTTATTCAAACATGGAACTACTTCGCCAGAAGACATTGTTTACATAAATTGGCGATGTTTGGATCTGAACTCTTGAAAGGCATTCGGCAGCCCTTCTTGCTTATCTGTTGTGCGGGCCCTCTAACTGATAAGGGGCCGCTACGACAATGCACAAGTCGGTGAATAGCCTCACACAGAAATGCTTGCGTCTTAGCGTTTGTACGGTTCTGATCATGTCGTCTCACCATCGCAGAGTACTCGAGCAAAGAAAATTTCTGACACGGCCGGGAATCAAACCCCATGATCTAGAGGCAGCTATGATGACCACTACACCTTACTCTTTAGGGTTTATTGCATATAAACTGATTCTGGCGTGTAGCCCATTCTCCACCAGATGGGTATGCTCTGCTCAGACTGTGTGTGCGCGCGCGGACACACACACACACACACACACACACACACACACACACACACACACACACACACACACACACACTTGGGTTTTAATCCTGGACGTTGGTGTGAAGTCTGGTGATCAGGAATTTTTGGCCTTCTCTTCCCCTCTCCATGCCATCCAATCACAGGGTGTACACGCGGACGAGGAAAACTTCCCGGATTTCCCAGTTACAAATACACTTTTTCCCAGGTGAAAACATACTTTGTCCCTGTTAACTGACAGCATATTTTCTCTCGGAACTGTATAACTTATCAGTGAATGATTATGATTTTATACATGGGCGTAGAATTTCCTGGCGCTATCTAAAACTAAACACAGAGAAGACACGCATTTTGGAAAGATCTTTGATGTGCAGCAACATGTACGCTGCATATTTTCGTATTACGAAAGCATAAATTCGAATTCCGCCAAACACCGCATCTTACTTTATGAAGCATTGAAATCTAGATTTCAATGCGCTTTTGTAAGCCAGTCATAGCTCATGTCACGTGATCTCGCCAGCCTTTGACAGCAGGTATTCAGAGCTTAGGGCACGTGATTTAGTCGGCCAACAGCAACATCACTTAAGTAGTGCAAACACACGAACAGAAAGAGTTAATGGTTTAAATTAATATACATAGTGTTGCTACATGACATGCAAAGCTTTCACATTTAATATTGGTCTATATGATTAATACGCTGCAAGAGAAGCTAAGCTTTTACTTACAATGTTGTTCTTTTATGCGCGTATTACAATTTAAGATATACCACACAAATGTGCCAGTAAAATGTTTAATAATGACATAAATGTCTGATCTTCTGGGCTCGAAATTCATCTAAATGGCTCATCACAGAGCGTTTGACTCATTTAAAAATTAACTCTGTGATTTAAGAAATTCATCGTAGATGATCGCACATAGTTCCGGTATAACTGCCAGAATGCTACTTTGATGGTAACTCTTTTCAAAGCACCATCCGGAATTTTTTCCCGCGACCTGTTAGAAATAGGTTCGTTTCTGCACTTGCCAGAGACGCCAGATGACAGGCGTGACCGCGCTTGCGCAGCTACGATGTCTTAGGAAGCCCGTATGTTCACAGGTGTAAAACATCAAAAGCTCTTACATTATATCATAAGAGAAACAAGGCATCAGAGGACACTCCAAGAGCATCAGAATTTCGTAACACGAATGTGCACTTTAAATGTGCTAATTTTAGTATGTCCAGATTCCCAGTGAAGTAAGCCACGACCTGATATTAAGTTTTCGATGTGGTTTTCTGGATGTAAATTTTCTTGGAGTACCAGTACTGTATTACCTCAGGTTTGGTTCTTTATTATGGCATAATGCCATACGTGCAAGCAGTTGAAAACGTGCACTCGAAATGCAGCGAACAGTGTGTGGAATTTAACACTTGGTTTCACATATATTGTCTGCCTCAGCGGAAAAGATTAATAAAAGAAAATTGCTTTAGCAAACCGACAAAAATGATTTCATTGTTCTGCAAGGCAATTGATGCTCGACTGTCAGAAAGGTGGATATAAATTTGCAACTAGTAACACATTTTAGCCTTCCGTAATTAGGTGAATTTATTTTATTTCGTTTGATAGCTCCCGGCCACAGAAATCTGTTTTGTTTTCATTTGACGTGAGAGCACTAAACGAAGAGGGAACAGCAAAATCACTAAATGTAAACACGGGTCACGTGGAGACTACCCACTATCCTTTACTACACTGTAACTCAGACTGCTCTGCGCATCAACCCTGGACCTACGAAATTTCCGAACGGAGGCAATAACCCCGCCAGTCACTCTAGCGTTTACGACAGGACGCCCAAAATTTAAAAAATCGAATTTTCAAAAATATGTTCATTTTGTAGCGCACATCTTTCTGAAGAGAGTGATGGATAAAACATGTGTGTTCGAAGAAATGTAACGCGTTATTTGGTCGTAAGTGTGCTGAAGTGCAGTGCCTCGCCTCCTCACACAGCATTCTTTCACGTCACTGTACTTCGCTCTGTGGAATTGAAACACATATATTTTGTAATGGATACCATCAAACCATATTCAGGACAGTGGAAATTAAAATGTCCTGTGGTCTCTCTCCTGCTTACAGTCTGCCGGTTTGACATCCTGTCCCCTTTTCTTAAAAAAAAAACTCTTCAGAAAATTTGCACACTATCCCATATCAGTTAACAACTTGCTGCTTTGTGTGACATAAAATTAAATATAGGATACATAAACCCAGTAAAGACATGACAAGCAAGACAAAAAATTCTAGGAGCTAAGGATCGAAGAAATGTGTATTCTCTCTCTAATCTTGCTACAGCTTTACATGGCGTGCTTCCCTTTCTGCGAAAGAATCCAGTACCTCGAAGTTCGTCAAACGTCTTGCTACATGAAAAGTCGAAATGTCGTTGTCTAATACTGAGAAAGCTGTTATTACAAATAGCACCCAAGACTGGTGTGGATTCCGATCTGATTACGTCTATTTTGTCACTGTCTGGTAGGTAAAACAAAATAGGCCTTTCTAATGCTCAACAATTTTAACACAAATCAAATAAACGTGACTGTTTTGGTACAAACGGTCTTCTTTGTAACGACAGAACATAATTCACATGTACCAGTATCAAATCCCTATTACACCCACTACAATAAAAAAGCTTTACGTTAAGAAATAGTTTCAGACTTCATTCACACGCTCCAGTTTCTCAAGTATAAAATCGAGAAGTAGCAGCACGAAATTTTTATACAAACTTGGAAGAAGTAGGAACGGATACATCACACAAATTATGGAACAACATTACGATTCCAACAGTCTTGTTATCACTGACACTGGCGGAATAGTTACAGAATTAAAGCTTATTCGCAGGTTAACTTCACTAACCCTGCCACTATCACCAGTTTAGTTACCCCGCGTTTATTCTCCGGTTAGACGTTAAGTGATCGTGCAACATTTTCTGCACTACTCCCAGAATAGAACTTCAGCGGCTGCTACAACTAGCCCTTACTAGTATAGCGATATGGCCAAAAATTTTCTGTCAAAATTTCATTTTCTTGGATACATAGAGAAGGTAATACGTAATCTTTCTTTCCTGTTATTCGTTTATTTCCACTCCTGTAGTCTGAATCTATGGATGTCGCTAGTAATTATAACAACGCTCATCATTCGCAAACCCAATCAACCACACAATCAGACAGCGGTTGGAATTCATCCGTTAGGCCTTACACCGCTCAGCTCGTATAGCCCCTTTTGTCTTTAGGAAAGTTTGTTTCTACATGCGACGAGGATTCCCCCGACACAGAAATCATGTACACTATGCACGCATTCACAAATCAACTTACGATTCATTCAGAAAGCAATTTAGAATGTGTTAAAAAACCGACAGGAATGCGTTTCAAAGTCATATGAATACTCGATAGACTAACGTGCGCTGGATGCAAGTCGCTTTGTGAAACAAGGTTTTTTTCCCCCCTTTGCCAGATTGCCAATCTTTAACGTCCATTTACTGCCCGAAATTTTGGGAGAGACTTTTGTATTGCTAGCACGTAAGGAACCGCGGTGCGAAGTCCAAGAGTGACTGCATGCAAACAGTACTGACAACATGGCACCACAACTACTAACTACTTCAGAGCGCTACTGGACTAGGGATCAAGATCTACGACAGCGGGAGGACTCAGATCGAACGTGACCGAATTGAGCGCAGGCTGGCGATAGTTATCTACTGACACCGACTATCTCATCTGATACTGTTAACCCCGTTCATCTGTTATCTCTTAACACAAATATCACTGTGGAAAAGAGGGCCGGAAAATCAAATTTAATGGAGTACCCTGAAACCATACTTAATGGTTTGAATATATTACAAATTTACATAAAAGCTGGCTACACCAACAACGTCAATCACAGTTCGACACGTAATTTAAAGATGCAGCCTTCAGACACTAACAGCTTAGGAAATAAGAATACGTCAACTGAAAGACTGAACACAATCAAAGACAAAATAAATCTCTCATCGACACGCTTATTTACGACGTCTTGGGTCGCTTACATAGAAATAATTCGCTCGTTGCACACAGGTGCGCGAAAAATTTACGTTTCACAACTGAGTAAAGCCTGTATATCTAAATTTCTCTTTTTAGAACGAATATTCGAAGGTCACACGTAACAACACTGATAACACGTAAACATAACTTGATGCAGAAGAACCTTAGGACGGCATGTGCACTCGCTCACAGGCGATTATTAATAAAAGAAATACATTTTCAATAACTGTCTGCGGCAATCTGGAGTATTTTGACAATGAAACCATCTAGATCGGTTAATATACAGTACTGCTTTAGTCATCACGCCGTTTCTGCTACTGTCCACCATCAGAGGATTAAAAACATACCAGTTGTGCACAGGTTTTGATACTGCATTTTCTAAAATTTGATCCAAGTTTTCAGATGATGACTGCAATGGCCGATACGAAATAATACGTAAAGAAATTTATTACCCGTTGTAGAAGGATCTATTCGCAAACAAATAAAAAATTAAAAAATAAAAAAGACGTTAGGGATCTTTTAACGTGTAGCGGTTGCTATTCTGATGTGGCTCGTATCATTATCTTTGAGGCAACAGCTTGAACAGAGTCAACTCAGAATGAAACCAGAGGAAGATCTACGCACCGTCAACGCGTTCACTCTTCGTTCATTACACAAATCTCTCTCCAGCGCTTGCACGTTCAACTCCTTACAGTCTAATAGAATTACGAGGAAGAACAGATTTATAACAGTGTACAAAATACAAAGACATAAAATTACAGTGTTATCCCACTGCACGTCCAAAGTATTCCTAACGTTAAGTGTCTAAGACGCATGTTTCGTCGGTCTAAATTTAACACTCTCATCCACCCTTGACAGCTCAACGCTCTTACCTTATACCGCTGCAAACCTTATACCGCTGCATCCCAGGCGTCTCCAGCCGCTGTGCGCAGCCCAGCACTCCGTGCTGCTCCTACGTGCGCCGACGGACCACGAGACTGACTCCCCATGCGAGTGGAGCTGCACCGCCCCCTCAGCAAAAACACTGCTCCCCTTTCCCATGAACACATGGTGCATTTCGATACTAAGAACTGCAAAGAACATTGCTCGAAATTCTGCTCCATCAGTTGCTTACACGTAACTCATGTTGTCCCATCAAGATGTGTTGTCATACTGTACGATTTTTCACTGTGTATCGTAACTATTTATTTCATTGTGACGATGTTTCTGAATTGTGCCTTCTATTGACAGAAACGAAATTGTATTCAGCAGTTCTCATAGAAAACCGTACTCTGCTTTAATTTTCTCAAATTGTGAGACATGAGACTTGTCCAAGCAAGTCTATACCGCCGCAAACCTCTATACCGCCGCAAACCTCTATACCGCCGCAAACCTCTATACCGCCGCAAACCTCTATACCGCCGCAAACCTCTATACCGCCGCAAACCTCTATACCGCCGCAAACCTCTATACCGCCGCAAACCTCTATACCGCCGCAAACCTCTATACCGCCGCAAACCTCTATACCGCCGCAAACCTCTATACCGCCGCAAACCTCTATACCGCCGCAAACCTCTATACCGCCGCAAACCTCTATACCGCCGCATCCCAGGCGCCTCCAGCCGCTGTGCGCAGCCCAGAACTCCGTGCTGCTCCTACGTGTGCCGACAGACCACGAGACTGACTCCCCATGCGAGTGGAGCTGCACCGCCCCCTCAGCAAAAAGACTGCTCCCCTTTCCCATGAACACATGGTGCATTTCGATACTAAGAACTGCAAAGAACATTGCTCGAAATTCTGCTCCATCAGTTGCTTACACGTAACTCATGTTGTCCCATCAAGATGTGTTGTCATACTGTACAATTTTTCACTGTGTATCGTAACTATTTATTTCATTGTGACGATGTTTCTGAATTGTGCCTTCTATTGACAGAAACGAAATTGTATTCAGCAGTTCTCATAGAAAACCGTACTCTGCTTTAATTTTCTCAAATTGTGAGACATGAGACTTTTCCAAGCAAGTCTACACCGCCGCAAACCTCTACACCGCCGCAAACCTCTACACCGCCGCAAACCTCTACACCGCCGCAAACCTCTACACCGCCGCAAACCTCTACACCGCCGCAAACCTCTACACCGCCGCAAACCTCTACACCGCCGCAAACCTCTACACCGCCGCAAACCTCTACACCGCCGCAAACCTCTACACCGCCGCAAACCTCTACACCGCCGCAAACCTCTATACCAAAAAAGGATATATTTATACCCGTTTACGGATATTTTACCCCTTAACACCATGCTTTTTTCACACAATGACTGGGCCGTAATACTAACATGAAAATTTGAAAAAAGGGCTATAGTAGGAAGAAACAAGTTATATTGATTACATCACAGATTTGCATGTGCCTTACCTCTACATTATGGAAACAATGAGTGCAGTTCATGTTCTTCCTACAATCTGAGTTTCGTATAGTCCAGATCTTATTGTACTTCTGGCAGTAAATGTGCTGTTCATTAATATTTGTCTTAACGCATTTCGTCTGTTGTCAACCGATATTGGAGGAGCATTCTCTCTGGCATTTTAATCCTTTCTGATATCAAATACGAGCGCTTCTAATTGTTCACAATTAGGATAACTGCTGTATGGTGTCTGCCGTTATTTAGATGAGTATTTCATGAAAAATTGCGTCTGGGTCACTCACAATATTCGATTACCAATGTAGAGTGCAGATCACCTTCACGTATGTAACTATAGATACAAAACGCTGTTTTTCTAGAAGGGTGTCAGTGAAACAGTTCCACAAACCAATTCTTTCAGTACCTTACTAGCTGACTGAAGTATTGTATTTAACAGCTGAGGCCTGAATCGGGAATTACACTTCGCTTGAACAGATTTGACTGATCAGTCGTTTCATCACTGCAGCCTACTTTCTTATTCTATATGGCTTAGTGTATTTTGCAGAGAGCATAGGACTTAAATTGCATATCACTTATTGTGACATCTCATTAACTAGCACATCTTTTAAACTGTTCTCCATTTTCTCCAGAAAAGACGGATATTAGAAGTAAAAAGGGGAATATATGAGAAGCAAGGGGATTTATAAAGAATCCCATCCACCACTGATCAGGTGTTTGCACTGGAGGAAGCCATATCTGAATACGCATAATACAACAAAACTACATTTGCTAACATGAAGAAAACCTACGATAGCATAAACAGAGAAAAGTCATGGGAGAAAATGCACAATTCTGGAATACCAATAGAGATTACAAGTTTTGCAAAAGTTACATTGGAAGCCTGGAAAGGGGGAGTGAAAATGGAAGGAGAGTATTCCAACTCTTGACATACGAAGGGCCAGACGAGGTGATGCAGTATCATAGCTCTTGTTTAAAAATAATCATACAGGAAGTAGTGGATACAGCAGGAAAACCAGGAGAGGGTATAAACGGAGGAATAAAATTGAAAATCTTGTCTTTGCAGATGATTATGCAGTAGGGGCCTACTGGCTGAAAATATAGATGAAAACCATTTTCCTGTAATACGAGCCCCGTGATTTGTTAAAATAAAGAGAAAATGAAATTCATGACGACAGAAAGAAATTACAAGACAAAAATGGTGGGATACACTGCATGTCGATAACCACGTTTCTGATGAGTCTATAAGACTTAATCTGTATTCAGAGCGTCATATTCACTCAACGCATTACTGACTTCCAAAAAATTTTCCAGAGGGACCAAAAGAAGGATAAACAAAATTATAGTCAGAGCAGTGTTACTATACACCGCAAAAACAGAAAGATAAGTGTACAGAGAGTAAGAAATATTTTTAAGTAAAATGTTGAAGATATTTGCATCAATTTGTGAGGGAAGACAGCGGCGAAGAAGAAGAAGAAGAAGAAGAAGAAGAAAGAACAGAGGGCTCATGGCGATACGCAGGCTGAGTCGCCAACTACCGCCACCTAGAGTAACTCCTTAAGTACGATAGTAGCTGGAAAGTTTGTGGGACAGTTGTTGCTTGGGACAATGGGGGCCATAATATGACATTGGTTTTTGTTGCTATGTGGGGTCGCTTCCGAGATATGGTCATCTTTTTAAATGGGATGTTATAGTTTGGTACCTATTTTCTGATAATGGCTATCGAAACGAATCCAGCGATGTTTAACAGAAAGATTTTTGAAGATCAACGAAAGTTACAAAAGTGGCATAAGTGTCCATTTACAGAAGGTGTTCGAAGTGATGACCATTGGTATAAATGCAGTGCTGCAATCTTATCATGGATGGAGTGGTATTCCTTATCACTTCGGCACTTATACGCTAGAGAACTGTCAGAGCATGTGCTTCGATATAGTGCAAATAGTAAATATTCGCCGAATACGGCGTATCTATCTAAAGTGTCATCGACATGTAAACACCATTCGACGGTTTCGCAATACATCACTAACAGTAACGGTAAGACTCGTATCGTCGAATCAAGCGACTGTGATTGATGTATTCCTTCGAAGAACAAGTCGACATGCTTCTCATTTACGGAGGAGAATGCCAACGAAATTCAGTGAGAGCTAGAGACTTATGTATTGAAAGATATCCACAACGTACTCACCCTGCATGTCGTACATTTAAATACGTGCATGATAAACAGAGAACTTTATCTTTAACGCCTCGGAAACATATCCGACAAAGGAAAGTTACTAACGAGAAAACGGAAATTGGTACTCTTGCCACTGTGGTTAGAGATCCTTGTGTTAGCTCGCGTCAAATCGCAAGAGAATCCGGCATGAGCCAGAGTAGTGTTGTACGTGTTCTGCATCGCCATAAATATCATCCTTACCATATCAGTCTCCACCAAGAATTAACTGGTACGGATTGCAGGCGTCGCATTGAATTCTGGTGATAAGCTCAACTTCAGATTCAAAGGGATGACATTTATTATTTTGATTTTATTTACTGACGAGGCTACTTTCACGAACCATGGAAATGTTACTCTGCATAACACACATAATTGGGCAACATTGGCTGCGGCAAGTTGCACACCAAAAACAGTGGCCAGTGAATGTTGTTAGATTCTGGAGGACAGAAATATAGCCCCCATTTCATCGAAGGAAATCTTAACGGTAGGAAGTACACCACATTCCCGCAAGAAACATTACGTCTGTTACTGGAAGAAATACCTTTAGGAATAAGGAACAAAATGTGTTAATTTGTGTCCGGCACATTTTTCGATAATGGCTAGAAATGAGTTTTAGAGAGAATTCCGAAATCGTTGGATTGGACACGGAGGAAATGTGTTGTGGCCGGTTCGTTCGCCAGACTTGACTCCTCTGGATTTTTTCTGTGTGGATTCGTAAGGGACATTGTTTATAAAGACGTTCCAACTACACCTGAAGATATCGAAGTACATGCTCTGACAATTCTCTCTCGCCTAAGTGCCGAAGGATAAGGAATAACACTCAGTCCATGATAAGAAGATTGCAGCACTGCATTGATATCGATGGTCATCACTTTGAAGGTCAACGAAGGTCACAACGCTGGCATGAAAGTCCATTTACAGAATATTTTCAAAGACCTTACTGTTACATATCATTGGATTCGTCTCTATAGCTGCTATAATAAAATAAGTACGGAACTATAGCATCCCATTTAAGGAGTTGGGAATCTCTGAAGCGACATCACCTAGTAACAAAACACCAACGTCATATTATGGCCCACGTTGTCCCATGCATCTTTTGTCCCACAAACTTTTCAGCTCCTATCGTACTTTCGGAGTTATTCTTTGTGCCAATAGTTAGTGACTCATCCTGTATAATGAACAGATGTTGTGGAAGCGAAGACAAGGAGGCTGAGATTGGCCGTGCGCATCTGTAGAAGAGATCAGGGAGCAAGACCGAGGGAAGTGTCAGATGAAACCAGGAGAACGTAGGCCAAAGGAAAATGGACAGACCAGGTGGCCAAGGACCTTCAGACATTTGGGGCGAGGAAAGAAGGTGGCAAGAGGGGAGTTGGGTTGATTTGGGGGAGAAAACCAAATTCCGAGGTCACCGGTCTCATCGACTTAGGGAAGGAAGTCGGCATTGTCCTTTCAAAGGAACCATCCCGGCATTTGCCTAAAGCGATTTAGGGAAATCACGGAGAACCTAAATCAGGATGGCCGGACGCGGGATGCACACTGGACTCTCATTTTGGAGGACAACGGTTCAAACCACTGTGCCACCTCACTCTGTGAATGTGGCAAGAACTGAATGCTAGGTGGCCAGGCTACTTGACGAGGCCAAAAGCCGACTGCAGTTTGTGGTGACAGGACAGTAAGTTGGTTGAGAGCACGAATCACTGTGCGTAAATGATGAATACGCCGTTGGCGAAGAAACAACGAAACTCTGAGTGGAGTTGTGCTTCCACATCTTCGAACAAGGCATTGCTTGGTGTGATCACTGCATAGTGCATATAACCTGTTGCATAAACACCGGCGGGGTCACCACTATGGGAATGGTATCAGTAACCAGGACATAGGAAACTTAATTCCCCATACATGTCGTAGCTCATATATATTTACACTTGACACTGCGTCCGTACAGAATGAAGTATAGCAAATAACTGACTAAAGTAAGTGCTCAGTCGAGCCTCCATCTCAACTTTAGAGTTCAGAGATATTAAGTTTCGTGGTCAATACGAACTATCGACGCCACAAGGTACACCGCTTCTGCTGGAGGTTCAAGTCCTCCCCCGGGCATGGGGGTGTGTGTTGTTAGTTTAAGTAATGTGTAATATTTAGGTACTGTATATCTAGCTCCAAACTGTACAGCTAATAGTGCTTGGTGCAGAAAAACGGTCATGAATCACCATCTTCTCCAGTGTACTTCAGATCCCCACTGCAGTATACGTTATGGTATCACAGTATCATCAATTCTTTTTACATGACCATAACATAGCTATTTTCTTCTACACAACACATTCTTCCATTCAATTCCGTTTTACTTTACACTTCAGTGTTCCTTTTTCTTTTTATGAAATTCTTGCTCATTTTCTCCAAAAATCATTGTCTAATACTTTCAGTGTGTTAGTATGCTTCCCATTAGTTATCGAAGTCTCTGCTTCATACAATACTATACTATAAAATATCAATTTCATTATGGTAGCTTTAGCTCTTTTCATCAATTTTTGTTCCATAAAATTCAGCAGAGTAAGCCAATGGCATTCTGTCCATCACTACTACTATTATTAAATTCTAAATCTCATTTTCCCTCTTTTCTACAACAGATCTACAGTAGCAAGAATTTCTTATCTTTCAGGTTTTCTTCCACTTTATCAACTGTTCATCTAGAAAAATAACGTATTTTGTGTCTTTATTACTGATCTTCAGATCACAGCTTTTTTTTCTACTACAGATTGCATATGTAAATTGTATACTGTGCTGTGGCTACTTCATCACCAACAAATAGAAATAAGAATGAACAAATATACATAATTTACTAATTCCATTCCCTTATCTTTATGAGACCGTGGCCTTATAATATGTTGGTGAAATGGGCATTCGTGTTCCTTTTAAAGTCGGCAGTACATTTACAGACATTTACGAGTATTTCTAATACTTTTTCCAAGTAACAGGTCTCTGTATTCACCAAATTTAATGTTTTCCAACACACATTCCTTGGAACAGTGTCATATGCTGCCACTAAATCAATGAAAACTAATCCAATTTTCTTTTGTTGTTGTATGTACTTTCCAGAATTTGCCGTAATGTGAAAATGTGATGTGTTTATGATCCACCAGCTCACTGACCATCTTGCGTTCCAAAATTCGCTTTCACTCTTATTGCTTTCTCAGAAATCTTCACGAATAAATTCCCGACATAATTTGAACAAATTTCACAATGCTTTTTTGGTAATATGGCAGTAATAGTACCTAATCTCATTTCTCAGATTGTACATCACCATGCAATGTTTGGTTGAATAGTCACGCTGTTAGTTACATGACTGTCAGTATTTAGGTTTTGAAGTATGTTGGTGACTGAGCCTGTTCAAAGTGTCAGTTATTTTGTATTTGAGAAAATGGGGTGGTTTAACTGCTACAAATTCTGATGTTATGATTGTGTGTTCAATTCGTTCCATGATTTCTGCTCTGAATATTATTGTGAACTGAACAATTTTTGAATTTGTTCTTCACTTTTTTTGTAGTGTCAGTTGCAGACTTGCATTGATTTTATCTCTTGGAATGAAACATACCAATAAATATGATGCAGAGTTCAACAAGTATACAAAACAAACATGTTTTAAATTATGCTAATGATCTGAAAAAATTTTAGACACTGCAGAAATAGCTGGTGAGTATTTGTAGCTTATACAGGTTGGAGAAAATGAAATTAGATCAGAAAATATTTGAAGCACCTTAAGGAAGGCCATGCCGATTACACTTCCCAGTGTACACTGTGCAGGTCGGATTGTTTATCTTAAGGGCAGGAAATATTTTGTGGGCCAGATATGTTTTACCTGGAAAGCATTGAACACTGTGTGACAATTACAACAGCTCTTATATGAATAAAACTTGTGCATATTTATGAACAGTATCACACATGAAAATGTGTACCTGCAAGTGACCAGTTTCAGTCTTGAACCAATAATTAAATGTGATTTCACATTGTTTTGCCTTGTGTAAGTAATGTTTTCTTTCACAGATGTGGTCTCCAGTTTTAGTGTCATCTGGAAACAACTGACGACTGATTGGCGCCATTGGCAAGAAATGTACAAAGCTACATCATTCATCGTTTGTCATATCTTTCCTCTAGAATGCAGAATTCGTTTAGAACGTTTATATGTGCATTAACACTGCCAGTAACTCATTTAAGAAGATACACGGACATAAAATAAGACTCATCGCAGAATGTTCCTCGCTTTACAAAACAAATATGACTGTTTCATGTCATCTCAAAGATATTCATATCAGAAGAAACAATACAACTGCAAACTTGTGTTATAACTGTAATCAACACTTCTGATAAAATAGAGAAACATATACTTGCCATAAAAAAGTTATAGAAACATTCAGTGCCCCATAGGGATGATGTTCCATTTATGACTAACACGGCAAATACATCTAATTCAACTGCTGATGAATATAAAGTGTGCTCTCTTTACCACAGCGAACGGCACAGATTGGTTTGTCATATGACTGGTATGCCCTCAGAACTTCTGCAATCAGTCAGTGTGACAGTATACAGGAGGATGGGTAAGACAAGCAATTTTACAGAGGTGTATCTGATCATGGTCAGAAGATGGCTCCCAGAAGCAGAGCTCACTGTTTTTCCATGGTAATCCAGTCACTCCGGTACTTGCATGTACCTTGTAAACGGTATGCTGTTAGTACTTTGGCACAGAGAAAACCACAGCCAACAGATTCAACTGCCACTGGCACTGATTTGTTGCTCAGCATTGTTGTTATTAACTTGTTTTAAATGAAACTTATGATTTTAGAATTCTGGAAGAAGTAGTTACACTGAAATAGGTACAATGACACAGTGGTACATTAGACCATGTATGGAATGCTTAAATCTTCAGTTTCTGTCAGCACCACATGAGCAACCTAACCGACTGTGGAAGCTCTGTTGTGATTTCTCAACATCTGATACAAAAACACTCTCTCTCTCTCTCTCTCTCTCTCTCTCTCTCTCTCTCTCTCTCTCTCTCTCTCTCTCTCTCTCTCTCTCAGCTGTTTCTTTTGTGTGCATCTATTCTTTCTCTGGCAACTTGTTCGAAGGCTTAACATCCCACTGCAGAAATTTGTTACTTGTGGTAGCACTTGCAGTTTCTTTCATTAAGTAATCTGCCTTCACCCTTTTCCACATATGAAAGTAGGAGTTGTTTGAATGGGATAGTTTAAGTAGCACAGAACGTAATCCATATAGGTGATAGTTGATTTAACGGTAGTGGCAGACAGAAAACGGTCTCCAACCTGTTATGCTGCACAGAAGGTACAGGGAGAGGGGGGGGGGGTTGTGTGTCGTCGTTGCCACCTGACACCTCAGACTGCAGCAGGTGTGTATTTGGGTTTCTTATGTAAAACAGAGGTGCCTGCTAAGACAGAGCTGGGTAGATAGGAATGAACACAGCTGCAGATTAATTTCTCTGAGATTCTCCAAGCAGTGGTGGTTGTATGCAGGTAGTACAGCAATTTGTGTAGGGATTATTACCTCTACTTTGTACTAGATTCCTGTTAAAACAATTAAGATCACCTTTAACTATGCCATTGCTCATTGGAACAACAGTGCCTATAAAATCCACAATGTATCATTTCTTCAATAATGTGGGTATTGTGGTCTGAATAAATCAAAATGTTTGTTGCACCAGGATATGCTTGGAACATTACCTCCTCCATGGTTACATTCCGGAACAGAAAAAATGGTCTTCCGTCAACCTTGCACAGTAACTGAATACTGTCTTTTCACAGAAAATATATTCTTGCAATGCAACATACACAATGCCGTAAAAGAGTAGAAATGCAGTGGATAAATGGACTAAGTCTGATTGATTGCTTAATTTAATGGGTTTATGGGACCAAACAGCAAGGTCACCAGTACTGTGTTTCCAAAGTTATTCACATATGAAAGAGGTTATGCTAGAAGTCAGAGCAAGTGAGGAGACTAATTATAGAATAATTAAGTTAAAACACACGAAAAGTGAGACCAAATCTAAAAACCAGAAAAAAGGGGGGTGCTCTTTCCATGGGGGAATGGTCATGGGGTCAAAAACCGAGAAGACATGAAGAGGTCCTCACCACAATCACCCTGCCCCTGCTTCAGGAGTAAAACAAATCCTTACACCTGGAAATAGAAACCAAGTTCAAGGTGGAAACTTGAGAACCAGCGCAACCACCCACATTGTGGGGGTGGTTTGTTATGCAGGAGGAAACAGTGGGTGAGCCCGGTATAACCGATGCATAGATGGCATAAAACAGTGGCGCTCTTCCACTCCTCTCTGAAGGTGTTCATAGTGCAGCAGACCCTTGATTGTGCAGAGTTTATTGCTATGAGCAACAGCACACCAAATGACATTCCAAAGAGAGATTTCATGTAGATCCGCATATCTGGAATCATGAAAGGGAGTGGAAGATAAGTATCTGCTTCTCAAGCTAAATGCTCAGCTAATTCATTCCCTGTGATGCCCACAAGACTTGGGACCCAGAGAAAGAAAAATGTGCACACAGCACAGCCGAGGGCAGTGTTTTTTTTTTGTTATGGTTTTAGGGCGCAAAACTGCTAGTCATTACCGCCCGGCCTGTGACTTAGGGAAAGGTAAAGAACTAAACTGGAAACCGGCAGAAATAGAAACGAAACAAAAAAATTGGAGAAACTAAAAATAGAAGGAAAGCTTAAAAAACCACTATAGAAGGGGGTTGGTTGTCCCCAAAAAGAGCTTCAAATAACTGACTTCATCTCACTGGTACTAATAAACTCGAGAACGCGATCGGCTGAGCGCGTGTCATCTGCTAAAATGGAAGATATATCAGGCGACAGCTTTAGACGGACGCGTAACGGAGTAAAATAGGGGCACTCAATCAAAAGGTGTCTTACCGTCCACAGTTGAGAGCAGTGGGGACAGAGTGGGGGAGGATCGCCGCTTAAAAGATGTCGACGGCTAAAAAGACAGTGCCCTATCCGGAGTCTAGTTAAAATCACCTCCTCCCGACGACGAGTTCGGGAGGAAGAGGTCCAGTCACAGGGAAGAGCTTTCACGTCCCGCAATTTATTATTAGGAAGTGTCGACCAATGTGCCTGACAAAAGAGTAACACGACGACATAAAACACTCCGTAGATCGGCGAAGGGAATCGTGTGAATAGCTGGCTGAAGAAGGGAGACAGCAGCCTTGGCTGCTATATCGGCCACCTCATTTCCACAGATACCAGCGTGTCCTGGGATCCAGAGGAACGCCACAGAGACGCCCACCACGACGTCCTAAATCCGGTGGACCAGAGGGCGGACAGGGTACAGAGCTTGGAGACTGAGGAGAGAGCTGAGAGAATCTGAACAGAACATACTGTATACGCTGATGGCGACGGATGTATTGGACAGCCTGAAGAACAGCGTGAAGCTCCGCAGTATAAACCGAACACTGGTCGGGACGCCGAAATCCATTTGGGGTGTCGCCAACAATATAGGCACTCCCTACACCTAAGGATGTTTTCGAGCCATCAGTGTAAATAAAAGTGGCTTCCTTCATTTGTGCACATAGAGCAGCAAATGCCCGACGATAAACAAGTGAAGGGGGTACCATCCTTGGGAAATTGAAGGTCACAGAGCAGGCAGGTCCGGGGACGGAGCCAAGACGGTGCTGTACCCCAAGTTGTCAAGGTGGTTTTAGGAAAGCGTAATGAAAGAGAATGGAGTAGTTGACGGAAGCGAACTCCCGGTGGTAGTAGAGAGGAAAAGCGGCCTGCATACCTTAAATCCAAGGCGGCGTCGAAAAAAAATGTCATGGGCTGGATTAGCAGGCATGGAAGACAGATGGCTAGCATAACGACTTAGGACAGCTCGCCGATTGGACGGCGGAGGTTCAGCAGTCTCAGCATAAAAGCTTTCCACAGGGCTGGTGTAAAAAGCTCCAGACACTAAACGTAATCCACGGTGGTGGATAGAGTCGAGACGCCGAAGAATAGACGGCCGAGCAGGAGTAGACTGTGCTTCAATAGTCCAATTTCGAGCGCACTAAGGCGCGATAGAGGCGGAGAAGGACCACTGTCTGCTCCCCAGGAGGTACCATTCAGGACATGGAGGGTTTTGAGGGATCGCGGAGAGCGTGCCGAAAGATAGGAAACGTGGGAGGACCAGCACACTTTTCTGTCAAACATAAGACCCAAGAATTTAGCGACGTCTGAAAACGGAAGGTTGACAGGGCCTAGATGTAAGGAAGGTCGAAGAAACTCCTTACGACGCCAAAAATTAACACAAACGGTCTTATTGCGAGAAAAGCGGAAGCCTGTTGCGATGCTCCAAGAGTGGAGGCGATCGAGACATCCTTGTAGACGTCGTTCAAGAAGGCTGGTCCGTTGAGAGCTGTAGTAGATCGCAAAATCGTCCACAAAGAGGGAGCTCGAGACATCAAGGAGGAGACCGTCCATAATTGGATTTATGGCAATGGCAAACAGTACAACAATTCGCACGGAGCCCTGGGGTACCCCGTTTTCTTGGGAGAAAGTACGGGAGAGAGTAGTGTTCACCCGCACTTTAAACGTGCGCTCTGCCATAAATTCGCGGAGAAAAAGGGGCAACCGACTGCGAAAGCCCCAAGAGAACAGTGTGCGGAGGATGCCTGTCCTCCAACAGGTATCTTATGCTCTCTCCAGATCAAAAAATATTGCTACTGTTTGGCGTTTCCGGAGAAAATTGTTCGTGATATGAGTGGAGAGAGCGACAAGATGGTCAACTGCAGAACAATGCTTTCGGAAACCGCATTGGGCAGGTGTTAAAAGACTGCGGGACTCCAGCCACCAAGCTAAACGGGAATTCACCATACGCTCCAAAACCTTACAGACACTACTCTTGAGAGAAATGGAGCGATAGCTAGAGGGGAGATGTTTGTCTCTTCCAGGTTTCGGAACAGGAACGACGATAGCTTCCCGCCATCGTCTGGGAAAAGTACTGTCGGTCCAAATTCGATTATAAAGGCGAAGGAGGTAACGGAGACTATGGTATGATAAATGCAGCAACATTTGGATGTGGATACCATCCGGTCCTGGAGCGGAGGAGCGAGAAGAGAGTGCATGTTGGAGTTCCCGCATGGAGAAAACGGTATTATAGCTTACGCGATTTTGAGAGGAGAAAGCAAGAGGTTGCACTTCCGCTGCACGTTTCTTCGGGAGAAACGCTGGAGGGTAATTGGAAGAGCTCGAAATCTCAGCAAAGTGTTGAGCCAGTGAGTTAGAAATTGTGACGGGGTCCACTAATTTATCACGCGCGACAGTGAGCCCAGAGATCGGGGAGAAACTAGGCGCGCCAGATAACCGTCGAATCCGACTCCGAACTTCCGAGGAGGGAGTGAAGGTGTTAAATGAGCTAGTAAAGAAGTCCCAGCTTGCCTTCTTGCTATCGCGGATGACGCGACGGCATCGCGCACGGAACTGCTTATAGCGGATACAGTTGGCCGAAGTAGGATGGTGGCGGAAAACGTAGAGAGCACGTCGCCGCTCACGTATTGCGCCACGGCATGCCTCGTTCCACCAAGGAACTGGAGGGCCCGGGGAAATTCGGAGGGTCGAGGTATTGAACGTTCCGCAGCTGTAAGAATAACGTCTGTAATATGTGTGACCTCATCGTCGACGCTAGGAAAGTGACGGTCATTGAATATCGCTAGACACGAAAAAAGTGTCCAATCGGCTTGGGCAAACTTCCAGTGTCGCGGGCGCATATACGGCAGTTGTGGCTGCAATCTAAGGACACATGGAAAGTGGTCACTCGAGTGTGTATCATCAAGGGCGAACCATTCGAAGCGCCGAGCCAGCGGAACAGTACCGTCCGAAAGGTCCAAATGAGAGAAATTAGTTGTAGAGGCAGACAAAAATGTAGGGTCCCCAGTGTTCAGGCAAACAAGATCCACTTGGTGGCAGACGTCTAGCAATAGTGAGTCACGCGCACAAGGATGTGGAGATCCCCAAAGCGGGTGGTGGGCATTTAAGTCCCCAACCAGCAAATAGGGGGGTGGAAGCTTACCAAGACGATGAAGGAGATCAGCTCGTGCCATTGGTGTGGATGATGTTACATATACAGTACAAAGAGAGAAGGTGTATCCAGAAAGGGAAAGACAGACAGTGACAGCTTGGAAGGAAGTGTTTAAGGGGATTGGGTGATAATGGAGAGTATCATGGAGAAGAATCATGCGTCCTCCATGTGCTGGAGTGCCTTCAACAGAGGGGAGATCAAATCGGACTGACTGAAAATGTGGGGAAAAAAGCGGTCGTGGGGAGAAAGCTTTGTTTCCTGATGACAGAAGATAACTGGCGAGTAGGATCGTAAGAGGATCGACAATTCATCCCGACTGGCTCGAATGCCGCGGATATTCCAATGGATAATGGACATAGGGTGGACAGAAAATGGAAGAATGTGACCAAGGTTGCCGTCAACTCTGACTGCTCAGAGCTTGCGACCGACAGCGTGGAACGGCACTCAGCCGAAGGCGTAAGATCCTGATCCATATGTTGTTCAGGAACAGCTCCTGCCACCAGCCATCGGCCGGTTGGTCGGCCGCCAGCAGTGTGCCTCGGCGACACAGAAGACGGCCGAGGGCGGCTACCACCAGGTGGTGCTGTAGATGAGACACGCCGTGGCGGAGAAGGAGAGGAACTGGGTTTCTTATTAGCCTTCTTGGAAACAGGTTGTTTAGATGAAGGAGGAACCGATGGTTGTGAAGTTGGGGTACGTAAAAAATCGTAAAGAGCAGGCTCTTTTTTGGAAGTCCAGGTGTGACTTTAGTGGTCGAGATTTAGCAGAACCCGATGAAGGGTGAGCCACGGAGTGAGCAGGCGAAAGTGGGGAGGTTGAACGGGCGATCTTTGCACTGGCCGATCTGACGACCGTGGCACTAAAGGTGAGATCGCAAGTGTGTGGCCGCCTCCTTTGTTGGCCGAGGAGAGGCAAGGACAGTGCTGTATTTTCCTCTGAGGCACAGTGGGCTTTCGACTGGCGAATAATTTTCGAGCAGCAAAGGTAGACACCTTTTCCTTCACTCTGATTTCCTGAATGAGCTTTTCGTCTTTAAAAATGGGGCAATCTCTAGAGGAAGCAGCGTGGTCACCCAAACAGTTGATGCAACGAGGGGATGGAGGTGGACAAGCACCCTCATGGGCATCCTTGCCACGCGTACCTTATTTGGCCGGGTTGGAACAGGACTGGCTGGTATGATTGAACCGCTGACACCGATAGCAAGGGATAGGGTTTGGGACGTAAGGGCGAACGGAGATTATATCATAGCCCGCTTTTATGTTCGATGGGAGTTGAACTCTGACAAATGTCAAGAAGATAGTACGGGTTGGAACAATGTTCGTGTCAACCCTGTTCATGACTATGAACAGCCGTTACGCCCTGGTCACACAGGTAGTGTTTAATTTCCTCGTCAGACAATCCATCGAGGGAGCGTGTATAAACGACGCACACGAGGAATTTAAAGTGCAGTGCGCTTCCACCTGGACCGGTAAGGTGTGTAGCAGTGACATATGCAGCAATTTTTGTGCCTGGAGGGCACTGACTGACTGTAACAACAAGGTGCCATTCCATAATCTGGAACAAGACTTTACAGGACCTGCAATTGCGTCGACACCTTTCTGAATAATGAATGGGTTGACCATGGAGAAGTCGTGACCTTCGTTAGACCGAGAAACAACAAGGAACTGTGGCAACAATGGAAGAACTGTGTGGCTGAGACTCGGTGAACTTACGCTTGTGAGCAGACAGTGGAAGATGAGGAAAACATTGCAGAAGTATCCCCCATGCTTACCAGAGTCTCCGACGGCGCGCTCCTCCCTTGTGGGGGCCCTCTCTGAGGGCACTCCCGCCTTAGGTGATTGTTCACACCTCAGGTCACACCTCACCCCAAAAAGGTATCAGCTCAGGTAATCACCCCTCCCTGGCCCTGGCCGTTACCAGGGGGTACGTACGTGTCCTACCTGTCTACCTGGGGCGGGAAATTACGCGTAACCCCGTCACTGGCTACGCATGGAAATGCATGGTTTGGCCTTCAAACAAGCACAGGGAGGAAGAAAGAAAGGGAAAACAAAGAAAGGGAAAGGGAAGAAGAGAGACCTCAAACGCCGCAGCGGAGAATGGGGTAAAGAGAAGAGAAGAGAAGAGGTAAGGAAAAGAGAAGGACAAAGGAAGGATGAAGACTTGCAAGCAGAGAGAACGAAGGTGTTACATTCTCGAGCATCCGTCTCCCGACATAGGCAGGACACATACTCCCAGAGGGGAGAAAGGGAAGGAAAGAGGCGGAGATGGTGGGATGGGGAAGGATGCAGAAAAGGAAGGTATGCAGCCTGGAAAGGAAGGAGGGCCACATTAGCTCGGGGTCCCGTGCTCGCTATGCACGTATCCACAAAAGTGTCAGACCCCCTGGGGGGGGGGGGGGGGGGGCACAACAAGGTGCCGACAGTGACTAAAATCCTGTCACATTGCTGTTTCCAATCTGGATAAATGGTCAGTTGGATATCGTGCTGCCCGGAAGCTGTACTGGTAAGGGGACAAAAGGCCCCGATATCTGAGTGCCCAACAATCTGAAGCTACCCAGCCTCTCCAGGAGTTTACGAAGTACATTCATTAGGCTAATCAGGCAGTAGCCTTCTAGAGATGTTGGGTTCTTCCTGAGCTTAAGGATGGGAGTAACTATACTGTCTCACCATTGTGGTGGGAAAGAAAATGTCTGCCAAATGTGGCAGAAGACCCTGAGCAGATGTTGCCTCTGGGTGATGTCCAAGTGTTGGGTCATCTGGGTGTGGATGGAATCTGGACCTGGGGCTGTGCATCTTGAAGACTTAAGAACCTGCAAGAGTTCCTACTTAGTGAAGGATTCATTATAGGGCTCAGTGTGGTGCAGGTTGTAACGAAGAGGTGGGGGCGGAGGGGTGTCAGTTTGTCAGAGAAAGGTAACAGGATATGAAGGACGCCAATGCAATTGCAAAGTGTGTCAAAAGGTGGTGTGGAAGGACCAATGGATCAGTGCACTGAGCACCTTGGAGGTTAAGGACCAATGAATCAGTGCACAGAGCACCTTGGAGGTTAAGGACCAATGAATCAGTGCACAGAGCACCTTGGAGGTTAAGGACCAATGAATCAGTGCACAGAGCACCTTGGAGGTTCAGGCCCAGGACAGTTTACTGTTGCTGGCGGCTCAGAGCTACAGAACTTGGACCAAACCTGCAATAAAGAGACATTTCCCCTGAGAAGAAACGTAGCACTCCCAGCATTCCTTTTTACTCTGCTTAGTAAGGTAACAAGCCTTAGTATGGGGACACTTAATGAGAAGGTTTGTCTGCGAAGGGTGTCATGAAAATCACTGCAGTGTCAGTCAGCAGACCTGGACAGTGACTGCTACATCCTTGGTCCACCACGGTACTAGTTGGTGACTAGTGGGTCCTGTGGATAGGTGGACAGCAGTGCTAGCAGCATGAAGAATAGTGGCAGAGATGCCTTGCACGACCACATCAATGCAATTCCAGAGGGAGGGTTAAGGGCACAGCAGTCTTATATAAAGGCCAGTTGGCCCTGCAGAATGCTCAACGTGAGGGCCTGTTTGCCTGGCGGCAGCAGGAAAATGATAGAATCACCACAAAGTGACCAATGTAGAGAAGCCACGAGACCAGGGGGCAGACAGCATAGGATCGATAGCAGTAAAGGAGCCACGAGCAGCACTGAAGTGGGTAGGGGAACCATCATTGATGAGAGAAAAAGTCCGTAATAAGTTGTTCAATTAGTGACACTCCCCCAGAGTGGGTGGTGGGCACTGATGTCCCCAAGAAAGAAAAATGGAGACAGTAGTTGCTTTATTAAGGTAGACATTTCAAAGTAATGTGGCCTACCTGGAGGGAGAGACAGTGCAAACTGTGATTGCCATAGTCATTTGCACTCTAACCACTATTGCTTCCAGGTTGGTACATAGGGGTATCCAGTCACTAATGACATTGGAGTGAACCAAAGTGCAAACCCACCAAATGCTATCCTGGAGTCAGCACAGTTCTGACATAATGCTTGATAACTAAAAAACATTGGAGAGTGGTTATCACAGACGTACATTTCTTGAAGAGCAAGCCAAAAAGCAGAATAGGAGAGGACAAGACATTTCATTTCTGATAGGTGAGGATAGTATCCACTGCAGTTCCATTGAATGATCATGTGGTGAGTGTCCAAGTTAGACAAAGAAGCCAAGAGGTGGTTCTGTCATTATTTCGATGGTTGTCACTGACAAAGATGGGGTGACATCCATAAATAATATGTCGGACTCAGGTTTCAAGGGGGAGATGACACCTCCAGGGACAGCAGGTGGCCTTTTCTTGGGACTTGTTTCATCGAAATGTGTCAACAGTGGTTGATTTATGATTTATCATCTTCATGGGTTTTCAGCAGTGGTGCACTCTTGTGCTGTGTGCTAGAGGGCAGTTACTATCACACAGGCACAGTGCATCTGTAGGTGGTATATGAAGGAGTCACCACTGCAGTTTGATTTCAATTCCAGTGTGTTAGTGTGACAGCATCACCTAAAGATGGCAGCCAGGTGGACCACCTAAATACTGTGTCAAGATGTTATATTCTAGCTGGAGACGCAATATGAATATCAATTACTATACTGGAAAGTTTATGGAGCCACATTACTGGATGATAATTAACAGTGCCACCAAACAGACTATAGTGAACTTTTTCTACCAGATTTGTGTGTGTGTGTGTGTGTGTGTGTGTGTGTGTGTGTGTGTGTGGGGGGGGGGGGGGGGGGGAGGACACCACATAATCTAATAGAAAATGTTTTGTCCATGTTATATTTTAGTAATGTATTTGTCAGAGTAAGCTCCTTAACCATCTTTATTATGAAACTTATTTCAATGATGGAACAATGATCAGAATTGATGTCCTGTGGGAGATGGAAATATCTGCAGAGAACACTGTTTCTGCTCTCACTGCTACTGATAGAAATGCATAGCCAGAGCAGAAAGGTATGCCGTTCAAGCTAGCAAAGCAAGCTAGAATGTAGAGCACAACAGTTGCGAAAGGAAAAATATGAATCAATGAGTTTAGCTACAGTACATAATGATATGTAAGGGAATCAAACAAATGGTTGATTTTTATTCAATTTTTAGCAAATTAAAGTTCTCAGAGCTTTAGTCAACTTTCTCTCATGGACTAGTTGCATTACAGAGTCTGAACTGTGTTGGTTTATTTGTGACAACAGAAGAGAGGAATTTCTCAGTTTTCTTAGGAAAGTTAATAAGGGATTTGTAACAGTATTTTAATTCTGTTTTTAAATGTTATCCCTATGAATACAGATTATAAAAATTTGGTATTTACTTAACTGCTTATGTTTTGTTTACTCTGCACAAATTTTTCTGTTCTTATCCATAAACTGTATTTGAAGTTTACTGAAAACTACTATTGTACAAGCTGAGATCATTTTTCTGCTCAGTTAGTAGCATGTTGTATTTCAACAGTTTGTGCCATGCCCTTTATCATTAGGGTTAATGGCTGAAGGAATGTAACAAGCAATTGTTTACAGGTTGAACAGAAATGGATAGAAACTGAGTTCTTCACAACTCAGTGCCCTTAAGTTATAAGATGAAAGTAAAATCACAAATAACTTGGCTTACTAAACTTGGACCCAAAATGCCCAGAGTAATCACTTTCCAATTACATCACCACCCTTTTGAAGCCCAAAACCAAAAAGCCAGTGAGTGGAAGAAGATACACATCACAACACATTCACTTTGCACAGTAACCACATCTTTCAAGACTGATACAGCAGTGAGAATCAAACACTCCTTTGCATATGCTCTGAATTCAGCAAAAGTGGAAGTTGCAGGATTTACAGGTGGGACAACTGAAGTAAACACAAACCTTCCAGGTGATGACAAATTTGGTGAACTACCCACTAAATCACCACAACCTATTAAGAATGACAGAAAAAGTTATTTTCTACTGCTAATTGTAATTAATTTCTCTCACTACAGTAGTCAGGTTGAGGTAGCTCACAAACTTTGCACAAAAGCAGACAATCTGTATCAAGGAAAGGAGAATCTTATTGTTTGTTGAACACACAATTGCACATGAATATTTGAAATCTGAATATAGAGCAACATTGAAAATAAGAGAATACTGGAAATTAGGTAGTTCATTTGACAGAGTGGTCAGATGAACCCCAGGAAGAGGTGTTAGGACAGTGTGGTGCTCATGTAAGGTAGCACTGGAATCCAAGTGTCAAATACATCACACTGTGGGATGTAGTGTAGCTGTATCCCATCATTCTTTGGCTGCATGTATACCATTACTGAGATGCTACACAGCTGCAGTTGTGTAATAGTGAAGAACACAAAATGAGAGGATTATTTCAATACCAGTAATGGCAGACTGGCAGTATAGTAATATTTATGCTGAATGTGAACAAAGACCTGTTGGAGCATTTAAAAAATTCACTACTCCTGCAAGTGGTCAGTTTTTAGTTTCATTATTTCACATATTGATTGACCTAATTTAAAAATTTAAAATTCTCTCAATCTGAAACTGCACAGTAGGAGATATATTAAGAATTTAAAACAGAAACAAACAAGTCACATTTGGGCACTATGAATTTGTCTTGAAGCACGGTAACTGACAGAATGCTAGTACCTGGCCTATATTCATGCAGTATTTTGGAATATGACCTCTTAATGACATGCAATGAACTTTTAGCACACAAGCGAAAAAAATTGAAAATTTAGGAAAGATCTGATATGCTTTAAGTCAAATATTTAACACAGTAACTCACTTTAAAGTAAACTCACTTTAAAGTGATCAGTCTATTAAAGCCACTTTACTCATGGGAGGTTGATTCTTTAAAGGTTCTGCAGTTTACTAGTACATTTTTACCTTATCATCCACATCTTACAAAATTTCCATGAGTAAATTACTCCTGTATGGAAACTCCACTGCAGTAACCTGATTGTATCCAAAACAAAACTATGCAAGCATGTTATTAATTTGCAACAAACTTTGTGGTGTTTATAAAGTTATTTGTTCACAACATCAGTATAGTGAATAGTGAATAGTATGTCAATACAATAGTAATGAAACCTTAAATATTACTTAAGTCAATATTCTGGCATTCACATTTTTATTTTTTAATTATTGTCTAACATGTTTCAGAGCTACATCTCCATGTTCACTGACTATGAATTTAATGGGCATTTTCACCCTACACCTAACAACAGTTACATTTACAGAGGTGAACCATACCTCAGGTGGGATAATGGCAGAATGCAAGAGAGATGGGGGAATTGTGTTTACTAATATTACATACATTTGATCACACAACTTCAATCTTTTGCACTGGTGAAATACTTCCCACATTTACACTTACACACAAACTATTTGAAATGTTAATGACTATATTACATGATAACACATATTTAACCACTGTTACATTGATGTGATGGGAGATTATAATGGATTTACTATTTTTTCATTCATGTAGTTGATTAAATAAAATACAACATTAAAAGATTTGGAGAAGTATCTGGTAACCATTTTAGTTTAAGTGATAAACAGAACACGAAATTTTACATGGCAATTTACATACACAATGACTTTATACTCTTTGCCATTTACTGTTTCCATTACTATGTGAGAGAAGAGAAGGACAGGGGGAGGAGGACTGTGTCACTGACAAGTTCTGCTGGCCATAATTGTCCTTTATGAGCCAACTTGACAATAGCTCACCAACTGGCTCATAGAACACCACAAAACCACTTTCACATTTGAGGTGCCAGGCTACTACTGGCATCTTGCACTATATTTCTTGTAAGCTGGCCACTTTCTGATGAGGTGAAAGTAGTACTCCACTGGTACTTACCACTGCTTGTCACTGCTAGTCAGGATACCATAATGTGCTATGAGTAGTTACTATGGTGAAATGTGCCAGAGGATATACTGCTTTTAGTTTGGGACTCTGCCATCCATAACCTTGGCACTTTAGTGCTAATGACCACGTTAGGGAAGGCAAGATAGGTACAGTACTGGATGAGGCATCCTTCTTGGCAGGTAGAACTTCTGACATGTTACAGTTGTACCACTGTTACAGGAGACCGATGCCCTGCAGGCAGTTGACATCCTTTCCCTGAAGTGAAGGCTTGCAGGTGAAGATTGGCTGAAAGACTTCATATTGTTGCTCGCAGAGATGGAGAACGATCTTAAGTGACCAATGATCATTCTTCTTCCAATAGTAGTCACCAAAATATAAATGAGTATTGATGCAGACATCCATAAGGTCTGGGACAGAGACTTTTGAACATGGTACTACTCTAGAGTGTGTTTACTGAAGAGAGATTGCCTTGGAAAGCAGTACATCAGTACCTCATACCTTCAACTGTGCTACACCACAGCATTCTGTCCTCTCTCTTTGGCCTCCTCATCACATGTGGCAGACAATTACTTTGTTCATTGGTCATCTCTAGCCTGGTGCACACTGTCAGTGGCTTTTTGGAACAACAGCCTGCTCTCTCGCTTAATTGTTCTCTGGCTGTGCACTGCTTCAGTGTTGTCAGTCTAGTTATGGCACCAACATGAGATTACATGCTTCAAAATATTCTCCATTCTATCATTTGGTGATAACACCTCCAAATGCAACGACAGCTGGTATTTGGTGTGGGTGACACCCTCCTAGTAAGGATACTTCCTTATCTACTAGGCTCCTTTCTCCATCCCTTCTACTTCATGCAGAGAAATGTCTAACTGGTCACATTTAGTTCTAAACCCAGACTTCAGCGAGTGAGGTGTAACCACAGCCATCTACACATCCATTATGGCTTGTTGCAACCTCACCACCTCTTACTCAGCCTCCATATCCAAGGATAATTATTTTCAGGTTTGTGAGGATTTTTAAATGGACACATTACCAGACTTTTCATATTACCTCCAGCTTGGAACACCAGGCTTTGTGTCATGCATTTGCTCCACAAGCAATACCAGCTTCACCACATCTGAGCAGTCCCCTCCCCTTCCAAGGAAAGATTAGAGAATGGAAATGAAAGACACCCTCTGGCCTCGCAACCTAATACCGTCGGGGTCGAAAAAACAAGAGTTGGCCAAGGGAGGCCGACAGTAAAGCTAATAGAAGTCTGACACAAAAAGTGGAAGAAATGTCAGACTTAGTTAACAGCTTACTATCTGTCAGTCATGTGACGGCATTTTCAAGGACTGTCAAAGTGCCTGATACAAAAGAAACCTAGTATTAATGACTAGATATTGCCTAGATTGTCAAATTTTGTAAAAAATAGTTACAGTCTAATAGCTATTTTTTATCAGAGCATAAAAAAGGAACCAAGTTGTTACTTATACAGTAACAGCAATGTTAATAAATGTAACTTTTACAACAAAACCATTACAGACACTTGTTACAGGTTATCTTTTATTACACAATGGAAGTTGTGCATGTTTACACAATGAAAGCTACATACAGGCTACAACTTAGCTATGAATACAATTTGAGTCAAAATTCCTCCGTTCTTGTAACAATGAAAGTTACTTCATCTGGTCATAATATAAAAATAAGTTATTCCTAACAACCAAATTGTAGACCAATAATTTATGTATATACAATTTATCAGAGTATGTTCAGTATAAGGATGTGTTTTTACAACAGTCTCTTACAATGCTTGAAATTTTAACACTAACATAAAAATTTAAGTAATAATGTGAAATATGGAATACAAACATCAGATAGTTCCTCTGAACAGAGAAGTAACAACCTGTTCTTCCTATCAAGGTGAATACTCTTAGCACAACACAAATTCCATTTTCATTAAGTATTTGGAAAACTATCAACATTAGTGCAATGTTATTGAAAGTAAATAAACATGAAAAATTATCAAATGTTACACAAACTGTTCAGTACACTGTCAGTGTCACAGTATTAACACAAAAATTCACACAAAGAAATTTATTTATCAAATAGAAAAATTACCTGCAAAAACTACAGCTTCTGTAACAGTTACTTCCTCAGTCAGTAGAGGGTGGTATGTTAGAAGTTGAGAAAGAAAGAGGAAGTCAGTAAGCTCACAATGTGAGGGACCCACCTGAGGTGGTGGTGAAGGTATACAATGTTTAAATGATAGACAAAGATACTTTTGTGTGTATATTCATACAAAGACAATCAGGTGCACTGACAGTCTGCCTAAAATTCTTAAGTAATAACAGCCTTGGAGAAATGCATGACGATGTCTCCTGGACCTTACTACAGCTGGTAACAGTCATTGACCATCCTCAGGGTTCCGTATAATCGACAAAACGGAAGAAAACTCAATGTAACAATGAAAAAGAATACAATATTTAAAGGTATTACAAATTCATTTAATATTTGCAGAGAAATATGTCAGTTAGCATACATTCTCCACACATGAAGAGAAACTGTCAAAATCAAAAGGTATGAAACAGGAAACTTACATTTCCAGTACTTAAGCCTATACACTGTCAGGCACACATGTTTGATCTAAGAAGCCAACAATGTAACACACAGAAGATAATACAAAGAGCTTATATGTGGATAGCAACATGGAACTGTTTCTTCATAATATTATACATTTAGTTCTTATGGAGGTGTGTAAACGGCCATTTATGTGAATGTAATTTTTAAAAAACTTTCACATTGTCTGAACTATATCTACACAGTGCATATACTATATGTGTATATGCCACACAAATATAATAAAAGGAACAGTGCACAAAACCCAACTTATGCAAAAGGCACACATCTCAAATGCCATCAGGAGCTCAATCACTAAACCTACTTAAGTCAAATGTAATGAAATCCATGAGTTTTATAGTAATAAATTTATGTCTAATATTTCTGAAGTATAGAACACTATGAAGAGATTTCCAATACACGAGTCATTAAGTATTTATATCAAGTAATGAACCATCCAGGAGCAGATGGAAAACCACATTAAATAGCAAGTCAGACCATGAAAACAATAGAGAGCTTCATAATGTAATCACACAACAATTTTGTCACTACTGTACTTAAGGGGAGGGAATTCTATATGAATATACCACTGGCACTCTAGATGGTACTGAATCTGCTTATGATTTCCCACATGCACAATAACTGTAAACAGACATTCACAATTTAAAAAATAGTGTAAACAAAAACAAATTTGGAGCAAAATACACCACAAAGCCAATAAATTGGTGAGCAAGTTCTCCTACAGAGTGAAAAATGGGAAAGGTTTGAAACCACAAGACTAGTAATATGTTTTTCTGTACCTATACATTATGTTCAGATTATACTTATCACATCACTGTGATTATTAACAAATCTATGCTCAAACCACAATATTGTGTATTTAACTAAGAAGTATTGTCTCATGACAAAACAACAGGAGTCTTAACACCATATGACTGTAGAGACAGAATTAACATTTAAACAATATACATAAAGCCACGGATACTCAAAAGGCTGAAATACGCAGAAGCAGGAATGTAATCTATTTGTGTTGGGCCTTTCTTTGACAAAATCCATACAATGTACATTGTTGCTGGATGAATGTACCACCACCACCACCACCACCACCACCACCACCACCACCACCACCACCACCACCACCACCACCACCACCACCACTTCAAACGTGTATGGTGGGATTACAAGAAAAGCAATATGGTGGCAGAGGTGTGCACTAAAATCTAGTTTAAACTCATAATTTAGTCTCATGGAACAATATGTTTTACAAATCAAGCACATGCTTAGATTTTGAAAGAAAGCCTAATCTAAACCACAGAACAAACCTGTCAGGAGAAGCAGTAATGATTAGACAGACATTAAACAGTTAACAGTAAACCTATGATTCCTTAAGGAATCAAACACCCAAGTTTTTAAATTATTTGTAAAGCAATCAAGTTCACAGATCTGACAATTGTAACCAAGAAAAAATTTGGAGAATGTTTGAACTTACCTTTGAAGTCATCTAGTTTTCTCAGTAAGAAACATTGCATAAATATAGTCTAATTTTCACATCATGAGCTATACTGAATGGAGACACTATCAGACCAATGTTACATTGAACTGCTTTAAACCTTTGACTTAACATTATACCTCTTAATGAGTAGATCGACACATGTACTTCATTACTGACTGAATTTAAAAATGTATATATGAAATGTTGAAATCCAAATTCTTGTTGTCCCTGAAAGATGTTACATAGCCAACATGCATCTGGTGCTGGGCATCATAAACCAGGCAAGTCATTTGGTAGTATTGATGGAATGGTGTTTGAGGAGAAAATACCTCCTGGCCTGGATTTTTTATTGTATCTGATTTAGGCTAACAATGTATGTGCAGTTAACAATGCAGAGCAGTGCTTCCCAACCCATGGTAAGTGAGCTGATCTGTGGCACTGGACACTAAGTACTTGAAGTCAAATATTTAACACATTAACTCAGTTTTAAAGTAATCACACTATTGAAGCTGTTTTATACAAAGATGTTTGATTCTTTAAGGGATCAGAAGTTTACTGGTACATTTGTAAGACATGGGTGATTATGAATTTCCATGAATAACTTAGAGATGTACAGATACTCCACTCCAGTAACCTTGTATTGAAAGTACTGACATGAAACCAGGCAATCATGTTATTAATTTACAACAAACTTATGAACAAACAGCTTTATGGACATCACAATGTTTGTCAACATGCAGTAACAAACACATTAAGTAAGACTTAACCAAGTCATTCTGTCATTCACAAATTTTTATTTTTTAGATATTGTCCAATAAGATTCACGGCTACAACTCCATTTCCACAAACTGTATGGATCTAATGAGCATTAAATCTGCTTTAGTTGTTCACCCAACACACAATGATACATTTAAGGAGGTGAACTATACCTCATGTCGAATAGTGGCAGAATGCAAGAGAGATGGGAGAATGATGTTTACTAACATTACCTGCATTTGACCACACAATTTTGGTCTTCTGCATTGATGAAATACTTCAACATTAGCACTTACATTTTGAAATGACTGACAATAGTACACAACTAATTGTGCATATTTGACATGTTACATGGATTTGATGGAGGTTACAATGGATTCACTGTTATTTCCATTCTCAAAATTGACAAAAGTAGATAAGTAAAAATGTCTAGGACAAGTGGCTTTTAGCAATATCTAAGTGCTTACATATTCAGCAAGAAATTTTACATACTATTTTATACACAGGGTGATTATACACACTGCCATTTACTGCTTCAGCACCAGAGCGCCCGAGTGTAACATTAAAAAGTCTGGAAACAACTTTCACATTTGAGGTGAAAGGCTACTGCTGGCATCTTTCACTGTATTACTAGTAAGTTGGCTGCTTTCTGGTGATGCTAAAGTAGTAGTCCATTGCTACCTAATACTGCATTCAGCTGAAATCTACTCATGGTAACATGATGTGCCATGAGCAACTACTATGTTGAACATTGCCAGAGAATCCATGGAATGTAGTTAGGCATTCAAACTTTTATTCATTACCCTGCCTCTTTTAACAATGATGAGCGTGTTTGTTAAGGTGAGACATGTACAGTACTGGAAAAAGCATGCTGCTTGGCACATAAAGTTTACCATGTGTCATGGTTCTAACACTTATGGAAGGATGTTGCCTTACAGGCAGCAGATGTCCTTTCCCAAGTGAAGGATAGCAGGACAACATCTGGCTGGAACACTTCATATTTTGCTGGCAGAGGTGCAGAACAATCTTCAGCGACAAGATATCTTCACTCTCACAGCAGTAGTCACCAAAATACAAATGACGATCGGTACAGACATCTGTGAGGTCTAGGATGACAACAGACCTTTGAATATGGTACCAATCAAGATGCTGTGTGCTGAAGAAAGATTGTCTTTGGAAGAATTACACCAATAACTCTTACTTTCAGCATTGCTCCACAACAATAGTGCAGTCCTCTTCATATCTGGTAGACAATTACTTTGGTCACTAGCCATCAGCGTCACTCCAGAGCAGGCTTCTGTTCTAAAATACCAATGACAGTGTGCAGCAGGTTGGAGATGACTAACAAACAAACTCAGGTGAGACAGTATTGTCCACTGCCCCAAGATTGTCCATGTAGCAATGGCAGCAACATGGGACTACACATTCCCAAAATTTCTCGCGTCTTTTGGTGGTAACATACAAGCTCAGAAATGGTTAATATTTGCATCCTCCTAATAAGGGTGCTTTCTTATCCAGTATGTTCCTTTTTCCATCCCACTTCACTCCATGCAGAGAAACATCTAAATGGTCACTTTTGCTCCAAAACCAGACCTGAGTCACAGTGCTATCATACAAACACTGCTCTACACATCCATAATGACCTGTTCCGACCTCAGCACCTCTTACTTGGTATTCATATCTGAGGATTATTATTTTCAAGCTTTTGAGGATAATTTTTATGTGGTTTTGTGTTGTGCATTTGCTCTACAAGGAATGCTGGCTTCACCACACCTGAGCAGGCCCCCACTCCCCCTTTCAAGGAAAGATTAGAGAATGAAAATGAAAGACACCCTCTGGCCTTGCAACCTAATACCATCAGAATCTCAGAGAAAAAGAGAAAAAGGAAAAAAGGAAAAAGAGCTGGCCAAGGGAGGCTGACAGGAAAAGTGATAGTTTGACAAATAAGTGGAAGCAATGTGACTTAGCTAACAGCTTTCTAGCTGTCAATCATGTGGTGGCATTCTCATAAACTTTGTGACAAAAAGAAACATTGTGTGAAGTATTGGATTTTCTCATGGATGGGCAAATTTTATCAATGATTAACAGCACTATTATTCAATAAATGTAAATTTACAACATACACACACTTCTCGCATGTTATCTTCTATTCCAAAATAGATGATATGAACCTTTGCACAACTAAAGTTGCATACACATTACAACATAGCTATAAGTAGAAACTTCGTGAATTGAAAGAAGTGCTATATTTGAAACAACAGCAATGGAAATAGCTTGATCTGGTCATAATATAAAAAGTAACTTATTCATAACAAAACTGTAGGCCAATAATTTTGGTATCTACCATTTGCCAAATTCTTTTAAATACAGAGGTGTATTTTTACAACTGACTTTATAAGAATGCTTAAGAAGATTAAGACTAATATAAAAATTTGTTTCCTTTCAAAGAGAGAAAATTGCAATGACTTTAATAATACAAATGTCAATGACAGTAACCTTATGTAATACAAGTATCTGAAAGTCTCTCTGAACAGAGGAACAATAACCTTTTCGTCTAAGACAAGTACTACAAGCACACCACAAAATCTGTTTCATGAAGTACTCGGAAAAATTTATATGAACATTGGTGCAAGTTATTAGAAAGTAAATAAACATGAAAAATTATCGAATTTTATATGAACTGTTCATCACACTGTCAGTCTAACAGTGTGAATACACACAAAAATTCATACAAAGAAATTTAAGTATCAAATGGAAAATTTAACTGCAGAAACTACAGCTTTTGTTACAGCTACTTCCTCAGTCAGGAGAGGGCAGTACACTGGGAGGAGTTAAGGAAGGAAGAGGAAGTCAATCCGATGCCACAATCTGAGGAACCTATCTGTGGTAAAGGTGAGGATAAACAATGAACAAATGGTATCCAAAGATACCATTGTGTGTATACATTCACACAAAGATGTTGAGGTACACTGAGGGTCTCCCTGAAATTATTAAGTAATCATTGTACTGGAAAAATGTGTGACAATGCTGTCTTCTGAAATTTATTACAGATGGTTTTGGTCATTACCATCCTCATGTTTCTGAATAATTGATAAAGCAGAAGGAAACTATTTAACAATGAAATTTAATATAATATTGGAAGGGATTACACATTAAAATTTAAGCAATAACTGCGCTCAGTCACAAAATTAAGTCTTTTTGACCTAGGTTTTGGCCACTACCAAGAGTGCCTTCATCAGAAATAAAATATTTAAACTGGTCTATAATGTAAGTACAAAATTTTAGGAAAAATTGTTACACGTAAGAACTGACTGGCAGTATCAAAAGAAAAGGCACAGTACTTAGATGTCATGTATAAACTGAGTATCAAGCAATGAAGCTTTAATCACAAAATTTCAAAATACAAAACATAGAAGGCAAACCACTATGGGCTACTCATGTGTCTAGCTGTGGTAGCATCAGTGAGCAAGATTAATTCTGATGCTACTGCAGCTCGTGTGAGCAGCCCATAGTGGCTTAATGAATTCATTAAGGAATATGACAATACAGTTATGTCCAGTATTTCATAAGTACATAACACTATGAACAGACTGCAATACATGAGTCAATGTTCATATTGAGTATCTAACCATTCAGAAGAATATGGACGATCACATTAAATAGCAAGTCAACACAACATAACATGATAGCTCCATAATGTCACACAATTTGATTACTCCTACTTAAGTGGGAGCAGTTCAATATGAATAGTCCACTGACACTACATAATACTGAGTCTGCATGTGATTCTTTCATATACACAATAACTTAACACAAATATTCAAAGTTTAACAAAAATTTAGAGCAAAATGTGTTGCATACAGCCCACAAACTGGTGAGCATGTACTCTCACAGAGTGAGAAATGGGAAGGGCTCAGAAGCTTTTTTTCCTTCACCTATCCATTATGTTCAGATTACATTGAACCAATCATTACAAATTAATACAAATATATGCTCCAACCACCATGTCGTGTATTTAACTGAAAACTATCATACAATGATGAAAGAACAGGAGTTTTAACACTACATGACTATACATTATACAATAATGTATAAAATTTTGTACATTATACAATAAAGGTCACAGATAATCAAGGCTGAAAGAGACAAAAGCATGAATGTTATCTATTTGTGTTTGGCCTTGTTAACTTTAAAGGCATATGATGAGATTAGAAGACAGGCAAAGAGTGTGCTAAAATCTAGATTGAACTGACACTGTAGTTCTCATGGGACAAAATTTATTGCAGCTCAAGCACATGCTTAAAATATTTTGAAAAAGGCTTAATATAAACCACAGAAGAAACCTCAAAGGAGCAGTAGTAGAGGTTTACTGTTTAGTGTCAAATTGCTGATTCCTTGAAGAATCAAACTCCCAAGTCTTTAAAATATTTTTGAATCAATCCAAAGTTTGTGGCTATTTTCATGTTAAAATATCCAACAGACATGTGAGCAAGGAAAAAAAATCAAATGTAGGTTCAAACCTTCCCTAAAATTTTGAAGTCACTAAGTACATAATATGAAACACTGCATGAATGTAGGCTGGGTAAATTGCACATCATGAGCTACAACTCCTACTGACTGACTCTGTGCATGCCATAATTATTCTAGCCTTATCCTCATTGTCTGTGTGAGAAAAATACTTAGGGGATTGTAGTAATTCCTAGAGTCATCATTTAAAGCTGGTTCTTTGAACTTTGTTCCTGGTCAGTTCCTTCAGTACCTCTGTGACATTCTGTAAGATTTACGTAAACTATTCTCAAAACGTCTGCTGACACTCCCATGGATTAAACAAACCTCTGACCATGCCTACTACCCTTAACTGGATATATTCAATATGCCCTGCTATTTGTTAAGTTCCCACACACTTTAGCAATATTCTAAACCAGGCCACACAACCTATTTGTAAGCAATCTCCTTTACAGAGTGACTGACTGAACTTCCCAGTATTCTACCAATAAACAGACGTCTACCACTTTTACCCACAACTGAGCCTAAGTGATCTTTCCATGTCATGTCCCTATGAAGAGTTATACCCAGCTATTTGTATGAGGTGGCAGATTACAACAGTTGCCTTTAAATATTTGGCCCAAGACTGTCACCTAATGAGTAGACCATGAAGAATTGAATTACTCACTGAATTTAAAAGGTATGCATGAAATTTTGAAATTCAAATTCCACTGCCTCTGGGAGCCATTACATAGACAACATGCAACTGGTCTAGTGTTTGAGCAAGAAACAAGTCCTGTCCTGGATCCTTGTCTTTATTTACACTAATTATGCACCTGCTGTTGTGAATGGTTCAGAGTGCAGATTTGCTACATTCGCAGGTGGCAAGCATTGTAACATCTTTCAAACAGTTGGCAGTAACACTTTTGATAAAGTCTTCAACTAGTTTGTTTCATGTCCCTTCCTGCTGAGTGACATTCAGTAACCAGCAGATAACAGTGTAGAGAACACCTTGTTCCTCTGCACTTACATAGCCTGCGAACTGCACAGACTCATGTTCATTACAGTTTTCGTATATATAATGATATCCCATATTGGAGACAAAATAAGTACAAATTTTCTGCTACTGTCAACTATCATATTCTGTTGAACTATCTACTGAGAGAACACACTTGTTGCTCAGTGTATCCCCTGTATTTGATCTCTCTCTGGGGTCATGTAAAGAGTAAGTCAAAGAACCTCTTGTTGCAATTATTTAGCCATCTGAGAATTGTTACCAGTGCTTCAACACATTTCTTCCTCTATTGTGTTTTGTTATCAAGGAATAGTTACTACTTACACTTACCACATCCCTGCAGCAGGGATAGACCACTTAATTGGTAAGTATGCTGCAAAAATTTTCAACCTCCTTCCATTGACCTTAAAAACTATGAATCTCTTCAAAATTTAACTCCAGCTTCCCTTTAATTCCTCTTTCATCTTTTAAGTAATGAGTGAATATACAGTGTACCTAAGGAAAGAGATAGCTAAGCAGTTTCACAATTGACGAATGTCAATACACATATTTCAGAGATCCATGTAGTGTAATGTCCATAGGTGGTGGTTTCTTACCACAACCAAGTGGTCACCTGTAGGGCAGTACAAGATCAACAACTGGTTGCCAGACAATCATTTTAGGTCTCTTGATTACATGAGAAGTACGTGTTGAACAGTGAAGCAAAGACTCAGCACTCCATGTGAATATTTTTTGAAGTCAGTCTGGATTTTTTTAGACGTTTCGCAAGTGAAGTTGTGAACGCACAATTTATGTCAAGGTATACCTCAAAAGCATGAGGAAGAATTTAAAGAAAACATGAATAAAAGTACATAATTGTTATTTGATAGTGTAACTGGAGATGAGTGATTTACATTTAATAAAAGCTGTGCATCCAGAAAAATCCTTTAGTCAGGATTTTAATTTTTTTACTGGTAACTACTCCAATTTCAGTATCAATTAACATACAAATTGAGATTAAAAAACTTTGTAAGGTTGTATAATGCATACAGCTTAGAATTATGAATTGTCAATTGTATTATCTGGAGATAGCTTATTTATTAGAAACTAATTATCAAAATTTGAACTCTTCTTTACTAACAAAAAAAGAAATGTGAGAAAATCTATGTACAGAACAGCTAATGATATTAGCTGATGGTCCATCCTGGGAACAACTGCATCTAGTTCTTGACATTCTCAGGTAGAGAACATTAAATTCTGTACCAACAACTTCTTTGATCAGTGACAACATTTAAAAGAAGATGACTGCATGTAAAAAGCTATTGGTACATTAAAACTGGGCAGCCTCTTTCAAACTGCATCATTTTCATCAGCACTACTGATACAGGCAGAATATTACCATGCAATTCCCAGACATACTGCCAACATCTTAAGCATGTACTCATTTCACAAAAGGACACAAACTGGTATCAACTAACATGACAACATCCTGTAATTTAAAATTATCCCATCAAAAATTCCAGTAAATGATTGTCAAGGAAATAAAGTTCATAAAATGTGTATACATGAGAAATGAATACTGAAGAATAGATTCCAATTTCTTTATAAATCTAGTTAAAAGTAACCAAAGTTATTGGATATCTTAGTTTTCCATCTCGGAAGACTAGATAATTGTTTATTTTGTTTAATGAAGAAAATGTATTTTGACATACAAACACCTTAGGAAAAAGACTAAGCAGTTAGGAAGACAGAACACTTAGTTCCTACTATAGCTGCCTAATTAGAAGGCTGTTCAATTGTTTTCTATAAAAATGTTTCATGTTGATATCACAAAACTGATTTGTCAGTTACATGTGTGTGACATTCTGTCAGTCATGTCCAGCAGAACATACTTGTACTCTTGATACGGCATATTCCCCCAAAAATTGATATTTACAGTAACCAACATCAGTATCAAATGGGCTCTGAAACAATTCACTGGCAAAAACTAAAAATTTGTGGTGGACTAGGACTCCAACCCAGATTTACTGGTTTACGCAAGCAGCCACCTAAACCCGCTTTGGCTTCCCAAACAAGACCTACCTCTGATCCAAATTCTCAACCTATCTCTCAGTATGAAGTATCTATTCATTTAGCTCATTGCACACAGCAATTTCCATGTTACTGTAAGAGGTTTGAACCCTAGAATGCATCAGCACTCAGGATGTTATTGCAGTCAGTGTGCTTTAAGTTCTGAATAGGTGAGAGACATTGTGTTCAGATAGCCGAAGCAGTTAAGACCACCAGTTATGTGAAGCAGGAAATCTGGCTTCAAGTCAGTCTGGCACAAATTCCCAACCACCACGTAACAAGACTCTGCACCTCCCCACTATGCCATTGAAGACTTACTGTTTATGGCTGAACAGTTTGGAGGTCACTGGATAGGTAAGAGCGGTTTTATCAAACTGCCACCATGGTTTCCTGATCTTACAGCTGGACCAATAGATCCTGTGAGGTTTGCAGCACAACTGGCAAAGATCCAACCCAATGGAGATCATATTGAGCATATACTATAATGCCAATTCTTAGGTGTCCTGTACTTTAACAGGTCATAATGCCTACACAAATAAAGATACCTTAAAATAGATTTCACATTTATTTCTGTGAAAGAGGCAATTCAAATAATCACAATCCCCTCCCCATTTGAAACTCAACCAAAATATAATACAGCCTCTGTTCATAGGAGTGCAACTTACAAGAGCTATGGAGCAGACACCTGTAATAGATGCCATTATGATTCCTCACACTGTTATAGGGGTGTATCAAGACACTTTCCTCCCCTGCAGAATACATTACATGTACTTGTGTTAGTTTAAATTTTCATCTGTAAAGGAGACTGCATATAGAACTCTTGTGACATACTTTAGTATTGTTTCAATGAGTGAGATTCACACCAGGCTGGACTGAAGTAAGACAAAGAAGCAATTCAATTCAGTGGTGGGCTGCTAGATTTGTTACCAGTTGGTCTGATCAGCATGCATGTCTTGCAGTTATGCTTTAGGAACTTAAATGGAAATCCTTGGAGGGGAAAAGATGTGCATTTTGAAGAACACTACTGACAGTTTAGACAACCAGCATTGGAAGCTGACTGCAGATCTATCTTACTGTCACCAACATACGTTTTTGCATTGGGGCCATGAGAAAACACCATAAGAAATTAGAACTCATACGGAGGTATATAGACAGTCGCTTTTCCCTCACTCTGGGACTGGAACAGGAAAGGAAACTACTAGTAGTGGTACAGCGTACCCCCAACGATGCAGGTCAGATGGAGTTAACAATCAACCTATCATCTTTCTGCAGATATTTGAGAAATTGTTCTTGCAAATCATCTTCACAAATATTTTCTTCCAGGAAACCAAATTTAGTATCTGTATCAAGCCTAGCATTGTTGTTTGATTACCAATCAGATCCTGGTTTTCTTTTGGTGATGCCCTCATCCACAACTGATTTTCGTTCCAAAAACATGTGATTGTCGATGTTTGGCTCAAAACAAATTAAATGAAATTAATTTTCACATTTTTTTAGAATTTTTATTTGGTAAGGTTTCAAATTATCTGCCTACTGCAAATGCAATGACAGGTTGACTACTGCAAATAATTTCTATGCACTTGTGGCACATTTTATAAATAAGAAGACTGGTTAATAGAAGGATCCAATCTCACCTCTCCACTTTTTTGTTTTTTTTTGTTTTGGTTTTAGGGCGCAAAACTGCAATTGTCATTAGCGCCCGGTCTATGACTTAGGAAGCAGTAAAAAACCGAAAACGGAAACCAGCAGCAATGGGAACAAAAGTCATAAAATTGGAGAAACAAAGTAGAAGGAAGGCTTAAAAATTCACTACAGAAGGGGGGTGGTTGTCCCAAAAAAAAACTTCAAATGACCGACGTCATTTCACTGGCACAAATGAACTCGTGAACGCGATCGGCCGATCGCGTGTCATCTGCTAAAATTGACGATATATCAGGCGACAGCTGTAGACGGGCGCGTAACGGATTAAAATAGGGGCACTCAAAAGGTGTCTTACCGTCCACAGCTGAGAGCAGTGGGGACAGAGTGGGGGAGGATCGCCGCTTAAAAGATGTCGATGGCTAAAAAGAGTGCCCTATCCCGAGTCTAGCTAAAATTACCTCCTCCCGACGACGCGTTCGGGTGGAAGAGGTCCAAGCGCAAGGAAGGGCTTTCACTTCCCGCAATTTATTACGGGAAAGTGTTGACCAATGCGCATGCCATAAATGAGCAACTTGGTGACATAAACCGCTCCGTAGATCGGTGAAGGGAAGCGACTGAATAGCTGGCCGAGGAAGAGAGACTGCAGCCTTGGCCGCTATATAGGCCGCCTCATTCCCACAGATACCAGCGTGTCCCGGGAGCCAGAGCAACGCCACCGAGACGCCCCCCAGGTGGAGCAAGCGCAGACAGTCCTGAATCCGGTGGACCAGAGGGTGCACAGGGTAAAGAGCTTGGAGACTGAGGAGAGAGCTGAGAGAATCGGAGCAGATAACGTACTGTATCCGCTGATGATGGCGGCGGATGTAGTGGACAGCCTGGAGAACAGCGTAAAGCTCCGCAGTATAAACCGAACACTGGTCGGGAAGCCGAAAGCGATTTGGGGTGTCGCCAACAATATAGGCACTCCCTACACCTAACGATGTTTTCGAGCCGTCGGTGTAAATAAATGTGGCGTCCGTCATTTGTGCACATAGAGCAGAAAATGCCCGACGATAAACAAGTGTAGGGGTACCATCCTTGGGAAATTGACAAAGGTCACGGAGCAGGCAGAACCAGGGACGGAGCCAGGGTGCTGTACCCCAAGTTGTCAAGATGGTTTTAGGAAAGCGGAAGGAAAGAGAATGGAGCAGTTGACGGAAGCGGACTCCCGGGGGTAGTAGGGAGGAGGAGCGGCCTGCCTACCCTACATCAAAGGAGGCGTCGAAAAAAAGGTCATGGGCTGGATTAGCAGGCATGGAAGACAGATGGCTAGCATAACGACTCAGGAGGACTGCTCGCCGATTGGACAGAAGAGGTTCAGCAGTCTCAGCATAAAGGCTTGCCACAGGGCTAGTGTAAAAAGCTCCAGACACCAAACGTAATCCACGGTGGTGGATAGAGTCGAGACGCCGAAGAATAGACGGCCGAGCAGAGGAGTAGACTATGCTTCCATAGTCCAATTTCGATCGCACTAAGGCGCGATAGAGGCGGAGAAGGACCACTCTGTCCGCTCCCCAGGAGGTACCATTCAGGACACGGAGGGTGTTGAGGGATCGCAGGCAGCGAGCCGAAAGATACGGAATGTGGAAGGACCAGCACAGTTTTCTGTCAAACGTAAGACCCAAGAATTTAGCGACGTCTGAAAACGGAAGGATGACAGGTCCTAGATTTAAGGAGGGTGGAAGAAACTCTTTACGTCGCCAAAAATTAACACAAACGGTCTTACTGGGAGAAAAACGGAAGCCGGTTTCGATGCTCCAAGACTGGAGGCGATCGAGACATCCTTGAAGACGTCGTTCAAGAAGGCTGGTCCGTTGAGAGCTGTAGTAGATCGCAAAATCTTCCACAAAGAGGGAGCCCGAGACATCAGGAAGGAGACAATCCATAACTGGATTGATGGCAATGGCAAACAGTACAACCCTCAGCACGGAGCCCTGGGGTACCCCGTTTTCTTGGGAGAAAGTACGGGAGAGAGTAGTGTTCACCCGCACTCTAAATGTGCGCTCTGCCATAAATTCGCGAAGAAAAAGGGGCAGCCGACCTCGAAAGCCCCAAGAGAACAGTGTGTGGAGGATGCCTGTCCTCCGACAGGTATCGTATGCTCTCTCCAGATCAAAAAATATTGCTACTGTTTGGCGTTTCCGGAGAAAATTGTTCATGATATAAGTGGAGAGAGCAACAAGATGGTCAACTGCAGAACGATGCTTTCGGAATCCGCATTGGGCAGGTGTTAAAAGACTGCGGGATTCCAGCCACCAAGCTAAACGGGAATTCACCATACGCTCCAAAACCTTACAGACACTACTCGTGAGAGAAATGGCGCGATAGCTAGAGGGGAGATGTTTGTCCTTTCCAGGTTTCGGAATAGGAACGACGACAGCTTCCCGCCATCGTCGAGGAAAAGTACTATCGGTCCAAATTCGATTATAAAGGCGAAGGAGGTAACGCAGACTATGGGTTGATAAATGCAGCAACATTTGGACGTGGATACCATCTGGTCCTGGGGCGGAGGAGCGAGAAGAAGAGAGTGCATGTTGGAGTTCCCGCATGGAGAAAACAGTATTGTAGCTTTCGCGATTTGGAGAGGAGAAAGGAAGAGGTCGCGCTTCCGCTGCACGTTTCTTCGGGAGAAACGCTGGCGGGTAACTGGAAGAGCTCGAAATCTCAGCAAAGTGCTGACCCAAGGAGTTAGAAATTGCGACGGGGTCCACTAATGTATCATGCGCGACAGTGAGCCCAGAGACCGGGGAGAAACTAGGCGCGCCTGAGAACCGTCGAAGCCGACTCCAAACTTGCGAGGAGGGAGTGAAGGTGTTGAATGAGCTAATACAGAATTTCCAGCTTGCCTTCTTGCTGTCGCGGATGACGCGACGGCATCGCCCACGGAGCTGCTTATAGCGGACACAGTTGGCCAAAGTAGGATGGTGACGGAAAATGCGAAGAGCACGTTGCCGCTCACGTATTGCGTCACGGCATGCCTCGTTCCACCAAGGAAGTGGGGGGCGCCGGGGCAATTCGGAGGTGCGTGGTATTGAACGTTCCGCAGCTGTAAGAATAACGTCGGTAATATGTGTGACCTCATCGTCGACGCTGGGAAAGCGGCGGTCATCGAATGTCGCTAGAGACGAGAAGTGTCCAATCGGCTTGGGCAAACTTCCAGCGTCACGGGCGCATATATGGCAGTTGAGGCTGCAGTCTGAGGACACATGGAAAGTGGTCACTCGAGTGTGTATCATCAAGGGCGACCCGTTCGAAGCGCCGAGCTAGCGGAATAGTACCGACCGCAAGGTCCAAATGAGATAAATTTGTCGTGGAGGAAGACAAAAATGTGGGGACCCCAGTGTTGAGGCAAACTAGATCCGCTTGGCGGAAGACGTCTAGCAATAGGGAGCCACGTGGACAAGGATGTGGAGATCCCCAAAGCGGGTGGTGGGCATTGAAGTCCCCAACCAGCAAATAGGGGGGGTGGAAGCTGACCAAGAAGATGAAGGAGATCAGCTCGTGCCATTGGTGTGGACGATGGAATGTATACAGTACAAAGAGAGAATGTGTAACCGGAAAGGGAAAGACGGACGGCGACAGCTTGGAAGGAAGTGTGTAAGGGGATTGGGTGATAATGTAGAGTATCATGGAGAAGAATCGTGAGTCCTCCATGGGCGGGAGTGCCTTCAACAGAGGGGAGGTCATATCGGACGGACTGAAAATGAGGGAGAACGAAGCGGTCATGGGGACGCAGCTTTGTTTCCTGAAGACAGAAGATGACCGGCGAGTAGGATCGTAAGAGGATCGACAATTCATCCCGATTGGCTCGAATGCCGCGGATATTCCGGTGGATAATGGACATAGGGTGAACAGAAAATGAAGGAATGTGACCAAGGGTGCTGTCAACTCAACGACTGCTCAGAGCTGGCGACCGACAGCATGGAGTGGCATTCAGCCGAAGGCAGAAGATCCTGATCCATAGGTTGGTCAGGAGCAGCTCCTGCCACCAGCGATCGGCCGGTTGACCGGCCACCAGCAGTGCACCTCGGTGACACAGAAGACGGCCGAGGGCGATTTCCGCCAGGTGGTGCTGTAGATGGGACACGCCTTAGCGGAGAAGGAGAGGAACTGGGTTTCTTTGTAGCCTTCTTGGAAGTATGATGTTTAGATGAAGGAGGGACCGATGGTTGTGAAGTTGCGGTACATAAAAACTCTTCACGAGTATGCTCTTTTTTCGAAGACTTGGTGTCTGACTTTTGGGCTCGAGATTTAGCAGAACCCAACGAAAGGTGAACCACAGAGTGGGCAGGCGAAAGTGGTGAGGTTGAACGGGCGATCTTTGCGCTGGCCGATTTGACGACCGTGGCACTAAAGGTGAGGTCGCAAGTCTGCGTGGCCGCCTCCTTTGTTGGCCGAGGAGAAGCAAGGACAGTGCTGTATTTTCCTGTCTGAGGCACGGTGGGCTGTCGACTGGCGAATAATTTTCGAGCAGCAAAGGTCGACACCTTTTCCTTCACTCTGATTTCCTGGATGAGCTTTTCGTCCTTAAAAACGGGGCAATCTCTAGAGGAAGCAGCGTGGTCACCCATACAGTTGATGCAGCGAGGGGATGGAGGTGGTGAAGCACCCTCATGGGCATCCTTGCCACACCTAACACATTTGGCCGGATTGGAACAGGACTGGCTGGTGTGATTGAACCGCTGACACCGATAGCAACGCGTAGGGTTTGGGACATAAGGGCAAACGGAAATTATATCATAGCCCGCTTTGATTTTCGATGGGAGTTGAACTTTGTCAAATGTCAAGAAGACAGTGCAGGTTGGAATGATGTTCGTGTCAACCCTTTTCATAACTCTATGAACAGCCGTTATGCCCTGGTCAGACAGGTAGTGCTGAATTTCTTCGTCAGACAATCCATCGAGGGATCGTGTATAAACGACTCCATGCGAGGAATTTAAGGTACGGTGCGGTTCCACCCGGACAGGAAAGGTGTGGAGCAGAGAAGTACGCAGCAATTTTTGTGCCTGGAGGGCACTGACTGTTTCTAACAACAGGGTGCCATTCCGTAATCTGGAACAAGACTTGACAGGACCTGCAATTGCGTCGACACCTTTCTGAATAATGAAAGGGTTGACCGTGGATAAGTCATGACCTTCGTCAGACCGAGAACCAACAAGGAACTGTGGCAACGATGGAAGAACCGTCTGTGGCTGAGACTCAGTGAACTTACGTTTGTGAGCAGACATAGTGGAAGGTGAGGAAACCATTGCGGAAGAATCCCCCATGATTACCGACGTCTCCGATGGCGCGCTCCTCCCTTGTGGGGGCCCTCACTGAGGGCACTCCCGCCTTAGGTGATTGTTCACACCTCAGGGCACACCTCCCGACAAACGGACAGAGGGACCAATCGGCACTTTCGGAAGGTATCAGCCCGGGTAATCACCCCTCCCTGGGCCTGGCCGTTACCAGGGGGTACGTACGTGTCCTACCTGTCTACCCGGGGCGGGGAATTACGCGTTACCCCGTCACCGGCTACGCATGGAAGTGCGTGGGTCGGCCTTCAGACACACACAGGGAGGAAAAAAGAGAAAGGGAAAGGAAAGAAGAGGGGTCTCAAACGCCGCAGCGGAGATAAGGGCAAAGAGAAGAGGAAAGGAAAAGAAAAGGACGGAGGAAGGACGAAGACTTGCAAGTGTAGAAAGCAAGGCAGTTGGAACAGTTTCGAGCGTCCGTCTCCGGACGTAGGCACAAACCATACTCCCAGAGGGGGAGAAAGGGAAGGAAAGAGCCAGAGGTGGGGGGGGCGAAGATGGGGGACGGGGAAGGATGCGGAAAGGGAAGGTATGCAGCCCGGAAAGGAAGGAAGGCCACATTAGCTCGGGGTCCCGTGCTAGATACGCACGTATCCACAAAAGAGTTGGACCCCCTGGGGGGGGGGGGTGGCGGGGGAGGGGCTGAGAAATCCGTGAACGGCCACTCAAACCGCACGGCCACTCAGACGCCGAATTTCCGGCTCTAAAAAATACAGTATGTAAATGAAGCAAAATTACGTAAACTCGTGTAGTTTTTCGCTAGAGACTTCTAAAAGAATTAGAAACCATTCCTTTCCGTTTAGTGAGTTTGCGTCACTACAGATACTCATTCGATTCTGAAGAAACTTATTGGTAGAAAATGTTGATATTTGCACACACAAATTCACATTACAGCTTTATGAATGTGTGCATTTTGTCGATTTTTGTCGATGTTTGTCATAATTGTTGTGGTTCCTACTTTCCAGGTACAATGCAGCATAAGTTTTGAAGGGTTTGCAGTGAAAAATGCGGTCGCTGGCTACTTCACATTTCGTTTTAGGTGATATGTTGCTGCGAACTAAATGTAGTTAATACGCCGTAATTATTTTTAAAGTTGGAATGAAAGCCATATCTCAGTGAAGTATGGAGAAAATAGAAGTTACAGTACTTTATTTGCGCGCTGCCGCCTAGCGCGGTTCGGCCAAGTCCCATAGCCTGCAGATCAGTCGTGACCAATTCGCGGAAATTCACACACCTTTTTCAAGTTAGTTACCGCACATTGTGGTACTTACTACTGGAAGAGAAGGATAAATACGTTCTACTGCAACAGTTTCGAAATGGAAAAGTTGAAACATCCTATCTGTAGGACAAGGCTTGAAAAAAATTTCGTGTACGACAGTTATCAATCGTCATTTATCTGGGTGTATACGCGGACAGGGAAAAAAAATTTGAGTTTTCCTGAATTTCCCTGTTAATTGTTTTTTCCCAGGTGAAAAATCCCCTTTTCTGTGTTAAGTGACAGTTCTTTCCCTCTGAAACCCTTTGAATGGTTAAGGTTTTATACACCGACGTAGAACTTTCCGGCACTTTATAAAGAATACACGTTTTTTGAAGGTCTTTGATGTGCAGCAACATGAACGCTGTATATTTTCGTATTACGAAGGTAGAAATTAGAATTCCACCAAAACAGAACGTTAGTTCCCGAAGCATCGAGATTGTTATGCCTTCTTTTAAGTCCTGTGATCTCGCCAGCCGATGACAGCACAATTAGTGCATAGGAAACTTTATGCGATCAGCCAATAGCAGCATCACTTAAGCAACGCGAACACACAAATAGGAAAAAATTAACGATTAATTAATATACGTTGTGGCTACAAGAAAAGCTGGGCTTCCTCATAATATTGGTCTCTAAGATTAGTAAGCTACAAGAAAATTATAATATTCGTCTTTTTCTGCGTGTGTTACAGTCACGTATCACATAAATGCCTAGAGAAACTTTAATAATGACGTGTCTGGTTTTCTGGGCTCTACATTCTTGTAAGTGGTCGGTCCTCAAAGTGTTAAGTTTTAAATGAGATTCAAACGCTCTGATCTAAGAAATTCATCGCACGATCTCAGACAACTTCATCTTGAGTAAACAAATTTACTTTGAAAATAACGCGTTTCAAACCATTCGCAATATTTTCCTGCTACCAGTGAGAAATAGGTTCGTTTCAGCTGTTGCCAGAAAGCTCATAAAGCATTAAGAGATCTTACATTACGTCATAAAAGAAACAGTACACCAGATGATACTCAGAGCAGCGGAGTTTCGTAAAACCTACTAAAATGCATAATTCGGCTTAAAGTGCACATTCTTATGTCCAGATCCTCGATCGATAGGCCCCAACCTAACATGCTTTTCAGTGTGGTTTTCGAGATGTAAATTTTCTTGGAATACCCCTACTGCATTACCTCATGATTGGTTCCTTATTATGGCATCATGCTGTATGTACCAGAAGATGAACACGTGCACTTTAAATTCAGCGAACAGTTGAAACCGATTCAGGTAAGTTGACAGCCTTAGCGGAAAAGATTTATTTAAGCCAAATTTCTTTAGCAAACCGATGAAGCTAACTTCACTGTTATGCAAGGCGATTTGACTGCCATAAGTAGAAATAAGAAAACTGAAATCGGTATTACTTTAGCCTTCCGTAATAATGCGAATGTATTTTAATTCATTTGATGGCTCCCGCCCACAGAAATCCATTTGGTGCTCATTTGACATGAGAACTGTAAACGAAGAGTAAACAGCAAAATCACTACACGTAAGCACTGTTCAAGTGGGGATTTCACGCTCCCCCCCTCCCCCCCCCCCCCCCCCCCCGCTAGAGTCGCTAGAGCTAGATGATTTTATGAGCTTATAGCGGGCAAAATTGTGGCTATAGCGGAAAAAATTTGTAGCGACTTTTTAGTTAGTCATGACTAAGTTACCTTTTAAATATTTTGCATATGAGTGTCTTAAAACTCAGTCACTTTCGGCTATGGACCACCGCTACATCCTCAGTGTTGTGCTAATTTTCTCTTCCTAATAAATATCAACATTCCTGTACTTCCCTAATTCCCCTTGTGGGAGGGAAAATAAAAGATTACTCTGAAGAAAAACTCTACGCGTGCGTATTGTACTGCAAAATACTTTTACACCACCAGTATCCGCTAGAGACTAACTCTTCGTATATACTCGCATAATGTAGTCAATTACGATTCAAAACGCTTCCTTGCTATCATGAACTTTCTCACGACCTAATTTTAACAATTTTTTTGGAAACTTATACACGGCTATCTTTATGTACATAAAGATCCACATATTTCTTTAATCTAGTACAAAAATGCACAGCTGTGTTTTCTTTAGTGAAACTGTAGTATGAAACCAAATAGTATATTAATAGGTACAGACCAAAAAATTGTCAACTGACAAGCTTATTTGTATCCGAGAAACGGCCAGCCATTTACACAGTAGTAACATCATGAAAAGATACATTTTTGCCAGTCTCTTTAAGAGTCGAAGTTCTGATGCCAAACGAGTGAATAGAAAATGTAAATATTTTCTCGCAAACCTAAAAGTGTAACTACGTTAAAATTGGCATTTTTAAAATTTCTGTAACAATTATTCACGTTCCTCACAGCATTCTTTGGAAATCGAAAAGTTATAGTTTTGAAAGCTGCAGCAATTTATAGTGCCACAATAAGTCCGAAATACGACCGCATTTTTATTTTGAATGTGCTTTTGCACTTCATTTGCAAAACGCACAATCGTTTCGCAGCGTTTATACAGAATAGCCGCTTGGTGGCACTGCTGTAGCGAACCTCCAGAAAAACTGTAGGAGCTTCGTGACTCAACAATGAGTGAGAACAAGAATACTGTATTGGAACTGGAATGTCATATTTTAGTTGTATCTGTGTTGCGGTGTCGTTAGTTCTTGCAGTAGTTTACAAATTATCGGTTTTGATTGTGTAACGATAGTAGTTGTGTGGAATTAACACAGTTATTAAAAAATTATGGAAGTGCCGCCTAAAAGAAAGGTGTACAGCCAGAGTTATAGAAAAGAGTGGGAAAACTGCATGGAGTTCAAACATTGGTTGAAGCCTGAGTCAGGTAACTCAACTAAAGCCTGTTGTAGCTATTGTCAGTCCGAAATGTATGCAAAAATTAACGATTTGGAAAAAGCATTTGGAAACAAAAAACAGAGCAAAATGTGAATTTCTCAAAACAAGCAACTGACATTTTCTGCAGTACCAGAGAAAACATGAAATTCATGTGCAAGAGCTGACAACATTAGCGTTGTACATTGCTGAACACAGCTCAATTTCCAATATTCATCACTTGACGTGTGTAAAAAATGCTTTAAGGATTCGAAATCAACAAATGACATGAAATTACATAGAACCAAATGTACGCAGCTAATAAATTGCATTCCAGCACCTCATTTCAAAAAGGAACTTTTAAGTGACATAGGTTACCAAAAATATAGTTTATTATTAGATTAATCAACAGGTTTAAGTATCAGGAAATATCTCGGGATCGTCTTAAGATATTTCAGTTTAAATAAAAAAAGTAGTGTGCGTTTTTAGCTTTGCAGCCCCTGGAGAGTTGATGCCGTTGGAATGGTATCGGCACTTTCACAGTGTTTAAAAGCTGAGGGCCTCAGACTACAAAATTTAATTGCAGTAGGAACCAATAACGCAGCTGTTATGACTGGTTCTAGCCACAGCGTGTATACAATTCTGAAAACGCTACACAATCTTCCACGTCTCATTTTGATACCTTGTGTATGTCACTCATTACAGTTGGCAGTAACGCACGCATCAGAAATCACTTTGCCACGAAACAGTTTCTGGTCCGTGAAACATACACCTGATTCTCACTCGTCAAAGCGCCAAATGAGTATAAAAATATTTTTCAGCTAATTAATCGCGGTGACGCACCGTTAAAAATACTGAAAGCGTGACACACGATGGCTATCTATCGAACCGACTATAGCAAGAATTTTATCCCAGTGCGATGAATTACAATTGCATTTTAAGACTACTAAATATCGATGTTACACAGCGGAGATGCTTTATAATACGTACGCAGATGAACAGAATCTGACTTAATATGTAATTTTCGAAAACAATTCTTGGTGAAGCGCAGATACACTCAAAATCATTGAGAGTGAAAAAGCAAACCCCGTAAAACTTCAGTTGTTTGAAGGCTTTGCTACGTTCAGTCTGCCAAGGAATTCAGTTGCCGACGGCAGCAACAACACTTGCGTCTAGGGGACGCCAAAGAATTGGCTTTGCTGATTGGCCACGTCGTGCCATGACGTCTCTCACACCAGCCAATCCAGATCGTTGCTACTTTCTGAAACGCGCTGTTCTTTAAACGAGGCCATTCGTCTGTCGATACATTATGTGGCTAACTCGTTATAGTACTTCACTGTTGTGTGTTCTAGGCCTATGTTTATAATGGCAGATTCCAACACGTGTTTTGTGTGCGATAATGCATTTCAGCTTCGAAAAACTTTATACCCGCACATCAGGAAATTGCATGATGTAGAGCCAAATACAGAAGGTAAGATTAAGTGCCCACAAGACGACTGCAGCTATTCCTTCAATACATCGGCTAGTTTGAGAGCACATGTGGAGGAAAAAGCACATGGTTCGAACTGCGGATGAAAAGATTGTATTCCAGTCAATGGACGGTAAGAAACACCGCATAATAATAAGTTTTTGCTATTCAATAGTAGGATCGTTTCTGGTAAAACTATAGAATTTCGTTCTTTGTGCATTCAGTAATCTGGTGCAATGTTGTACTGCAAAGTTTCTTTCAGTTCACATGAAAGGATGATTTGTATTAACGGCCTAGTCTTAGAAGACATTTAAGTCACAATCATTGTAACCCACAATGGGTAATTAACAAACCTTTTTTACTGTCCATAAATTGTGAATAAACTGTTTCTTTTTCGCATCGCTCAACGCATGGAACCCAGATTGGAATCCAGTTTCATGTGTAACAGATTTCTCGTAGCAAAAGGAACAATTTAGACATACCGGGAGATAGTGAGCAAATTCTGAAGCTGTGGGAAGAAATTGCTGTCACTTGTTAACTCTCGCTCCAAGAAAGGTCAACCAACACTGTGCCAGCAATGAGAAGATGCCAGTTCAACGAACATCTAACAAACAGAACTTCAGTCCAAAAAGTGTCTTTGGTAAACCAACCCTGGCTGAAAAGTCAGATGTTTGCTAGTGCTTTGGTGCAACCTGACAGTGAAGTGTTGAGTGTACATGTTGGCTTTGATCACACATACTCTAAGAATTAAATTTATCTGTCCTACAGTTGTGTGTGCATGTTTGGGTGTCATGGTTTATAGGCATACTGGGGAAACTCGCCATGTAAAAAAATGAGTAACGCATCATACTCGGTACCTCAGGGTGATGTGGAAATCCGAGTGTACTTAATAAAGAAAAGTCACTGTGTGTTTCTTTTGACTCATTTATCCTATTGCATATAGTTAACAAAATGTAACTGAAATATCTATTGAACTGTAACATTAATTGGACTATGTACATAGTCATTTCAAATGGTTTTGCTATTTTTCACAGGTAAAGTATGAGTATTCACAAGAATCCTACAGTACGAATGTTTTCCAGTTGACAACTGAATGAAGTCAAAAAGCAAAATTTGCTTGGACAAGCTGAACATTGTTTATTCAGTTCCAGTTATTATTATTATTTATATTAAAACAGTTCCCGAGAATCTATTTTGCTGACTTTCTTGGTCTAATTTTCTATATTTAACATGTCGGTTATGACATGCTTGGTGATGAATGTTTTGTCACCAGGCATATGGCATCAGGTATGTGGCTTTTAGTGACAATACTGCAGTCGATGTGTTAACAGCTTTTCGGGACCTTGAGCATGAAGTATATGCATCTAGAAGTCTTGTTTAAAAAGTGCAGCCAAAATTCTAATGTCTGTGAGGAATTTTCCTTTAGGGTCATTCCACATCAAATCACCCAATAAAAAAAATTTTACACCCACCTCCTTAGATTTTCATGAAATTTGGCTCAAATGGTTCTAATACCATCCTGACAACACCTGCAAATTTTTTTTTGCTGTATCTCATAGTTTTTTTATAAATTTTTTAAGTTTTTATGTTTTGTGTTTTCCGAACCTTCCGAAATGGTAAATTTAATTTGTACTCAAAACTTTAAAATTGCTTATCTTAAAAACTCTTCTAGATAACATCATGAATTTTTACAGCAAGTTTGTTTATTATACATATTTGAAGATAAAAATGATACTATTAAAATATATTAATATTTTCCATGAAAAAAATATATATGTATTTTTTCTTTTCTTTTTTTAACGGATGTTTTGTTTTATAAGAATTGCAATATCTAGAGTCTCAGACCTGATAATGCTCAAATTTGTTTTAATTTACTCTTAAACATATAGGCTACTTGATAAAATAAAAATAATGATGGCTTTTTAACATGTTTATTAATTATAGTAGATTACATTAGAGTTATGTACAAAGATAGTGTACTTACGACACTTATGTATAACCCAACTGATTGCTTGAAACATTGAATTTTTTTGAGTAATTTTGTCTTTTTAATAAACATTAATGCTGATTCAACTTGTTTTTCCACTTCATCCAAGAGCTTTCAGTTCTTTTGATACAGTCTTTATTGAAGTAATACATTCTTCCAGTGCCGCTTGATTGAGGTGTGTCTACTACACAGACTGTGCTCCAAAGGCACTATGCAAGAATCTTCTCTTTCAGGCCAATAAAATGATGCAGCTGGTCCTGAAGGATGTAGAAATAGAATTTCTGCATCTTCTTCATCATTGAATATTGTTTTTACCAGTCCAAAGTACCAGTTACCATCATAATTTACAGCTACATAGCTATTTATGGATGGTTCAACACTAACCCAATCAGAAGATGAATGGAAAGAAAAGAGTAAGGAGGGTTTTACACTATCTGTAGTCCTAATTTCAAGGTTGTTTGTTGGAAGTGGTTTGAAGTTATGAAAACTTGTTCCAGGAATGGTTTGGGTTGCTGAAAAACGGTTTTCTAGTTTTAACCGTAGCAAATCAGCTTCTTTTTTGTCAATAAAGTGAAAATGAACACACATCGATTACTGTCATTATTTGTTCTTTGTCCGAAAGCTGTAGACTAGCTTTCCTTAAAATTCTTTTAATAGTTCCTCCTAGGCCATCACAAATTGACTTCCCATGACTTGTTGCAAAAAAAGTGTGTTGGGCCTTCAAATTAAAGTCTCTCAAGTGTTCAAATTTTTAAAACTTTCTATTTTTGTACTGCCCAGCACAACCATCTGTAAAGTAGTGAACTGAGTCAATGTCAGTATGATGTGATGACAGCCACTTTGTAATTTCTTTTTGTAGAAAGTTAACAAAACCAGTATCACGTTCTTGGTCATCACTAATAAAACATTGGTTGGAAACAAAAACATTTTTTTCCTCATTTCTTAGAAAAACTCCAACTGGGTGTAGAGTACAACCACCTCTATTCCAGTGGTAACTTTGGATCTCATTTTGTATAACAAAGGAATAATTTTCACTGAAACCCATCACAATAATTGCTGTTTTGGGTGGTGGGTTTTCTTTCAATCTTTTAAAGGCTGCTGATTGGGATTTTGCTATAAACGAGTGCGGGGTGAGCTTTTCCAATGACCTAACCAATAAAGAAATGTAGTCTTCAACACTGGTAGACTGATCATTTCTGCCCTGTGTGTTAACCCACTTACTGATTACAATTTCTTCTTCTAAATCGTAATCTTCACTTAGTTTTTCAGATAAGTACTCAGTGCAGTATTTGCAGTACAGCTGTCGCAATGACGTAGCATGCAGTTTTGGTTTTCCGTGTTGCACACAAGCATCTTAATTAGGTCTTTATAAGATTCTTCAATTTTCACATCATCCAGTAATAGTTTAACATTCTGGTGGATACTGCATACACATACAGTGTGTGTGTGCCTGCAGCACCAGCAAGGATACACCATTTAGGTCTCAAGAAACAAAATTTTGAAAATCCTACTTCTACCTCAGGATTCTCCCATTAGAAAGAATAATAGAGTTCTCTCAAGTTACACAAAATGAGTCTTTTTTGCATGTACACATTTTTTTGAACACTGTCTTTTGTTCCAAATGCACTCTGGAACTTTCATCCTTTTCATAAAGATCTGTTACAACTCTTACTGTATTTTTGGAAAGAGTTTTACCTTTTTTGGACCAGGAGTTTCCAAAATACCCTTTTCAGATTTTAGCTTTCTAGCTTGTCGTACCATGTACTCACTTACATTAAATTCTTTCATCACTTTATTTTGACTCCAAGAATCTGGAGCCAAGGTCAGAATCTGGATTTTTCTAGACCTCCCAACAGATGATATCTTCTCTTTCATAAGAGAAATCATTACATCAAAATCCTTTGCTTTCTCAACCACACTTGTATCTTCTTCGTCATCAGAACTTGGTTCATCATATTTTAGTGCTTTTGAAACCGCCTTTTTTGCAGTCTTTTCAATACTGCTAACCTTCCTTTTAAAATAAGACCCTTTACTTTGTTCTGACAAGCCATGAAGCTCTATCAGTGTTAAACCTAAATTATCAAGAGCAATGTTTGTACGAGGGATTCATTTCTGGATTCCTGTGATTCTAATTCAACCATGACTTCATCTGTTTCACTTTCATTGACTTCAACTCTATTTTTCCTCACAAAAGTTACGGCATCTTGAGCAAAACTTTTGTCCAGGTTTTATGCTAATATTTTTTGTCAGTAATTGTTTACAAAGATCCAAGCCTACACTTCTCAATGATTTTTTGATGGGCTTTTTGTGTTTTAGTGGGTCTACACATGTTTGATACTTTTCAAAAACGTTTAAAAAGTAGTAGCTGTGGTATGAACATATATTCTTAAATTCACACAGATTAATTCCAGATCATAAGTGGATCAACTCTTTCTTCCTCGCTCAATTCAGATACCGGCTGTAACTTTTTTGAAGGTGTGTAGGTTGTTTGGAAACAGTCAGATTTTTTAAATAACCCTACACTACAGGTTTGAACATCTGACATACTGATTTCACTTTTGGTCTGATTACTGTTCTGGTTACTTTTATAGGATATTGGAAAAGAATCTCTGTAAACTAAGTAACAGTACTTACTGAAAGTTCAAATAAACTTAATAAAATACTATCCAAGCACTATTTAACACTAATAATTTTTTACTTCAAAACACAGGAGTAACAAAAAATCCAAGCGTACATTGTTACTTGAAGACAAAAACTTATTTTCGGTGTCTAAGTCACTTGGTACTTTTTATTTTTAAAATATAATTAATATTATTTTAAAAATTAGATAACTATTAAACAGATTAAAAAGCCAACATAATTTTTCTTCTATCTAATAGCCTACACAATTAAGAGTATTTTGAAACAAATTTGAGCTTTCTATCAGGTCTGAGACCTAGATATTGCAGTTTTTGTAAAACTGAACATCCGTTAGCTAAAAAAAACTTAATTTTTTATTCATTTGAAAGTTTTTAATATATCTTTATGGTAATTTTTTTTAACATTTACATATAATACACAAACTTATTCCAAAATTTCATACTGATATCTTGAGTATTCTTTAATATACAAATTTTTTTAGTTGTGAGGACACGTTTAAGTTAAGATTTCCAACTGCTGAAATAATGCCAAATCTAAAAACTTTAAAAATTTATAAAAAACTATCAGAGAAACAGCAAAAAAATTTACAAGTGCTTTCAGGATGATAAAAGAAGTAATTGTACCAAGTTTCATCAACATCTGACCTGGTTGGTGTCAAAGCCTGGGTGACTTGACATGGAATGACCCTTTAATGGAATGTTTTTGCCCAAAATTCAGTTAATGTCTGGTAATTACTTAACATGGTAAGTGTTATGAGGCCAACACCAGCCACAGCAGAGCCGTCTGCCATGGCTGCTGGCAACTTTGTGACATTTAAGGGATAATATACAAAAGTGGGCTGTGCGAGAAGTTCAAACTAGTTTTCTTTGGTTAAAGCAATTAAAATCAAACTTTTGAAGCATGTTGAAAATCACATACTCCTCACCATAATTTAAATGTTTACATTGAAATGGTTCTGACATGTGCATAATATATGGAATTGTTATGTTTTCTTGAAACCTTAAGAACCAAACCCATTGGTTGAATTAACATATGAGTAAACCCATCACAATAGCATTATGTTATGCATCAATTAGCTGTAGTTATAGGATAAGTAAACATGTACAGTAAACTTTTCATACAAATTTTTTTATAAAGCTTGCAAAGGTTATAGAAAAGATTGACAACAAGATAAACTTGTGTAGGCATCATTGTAAATACATTTTTACTTCAAGAAAGCTGAATTGGATAATCTCAAGATGCCTTAAATTGCATGACACATATCACCAATCAGGTATTTTCTTTTTGAGAAATAGTCTGGTTTTTCAGAATTTTTTCATTTGTTCTTGTGGAAAACCTTGTATCAAACAGCTGTTTTTCTACGATCAATCCATTATTACATGCATGTAGTTTTGGTGACCCAATGGCAGCCATCTTAAGGCTGTATGCAAACCACCAGATAAACATGTCTACGTAGTTGGTCTGCATTGTGCAGGTCCCAGCAGTTTTTTTTATTAGATTCTGTGAATGTCTCCTTCAGTTTCATGTGGATGTCTCCGACATAAAAGTATTATGATAATTTTATTAAATGCTTTCTTGCTGTGTTGACCTATATCAATGGTGACAAGAAAATTTTTACTGGATCGGGATTTGAACCTGTCACTCCTGCTGTCAAGGCAGTTGCACTGACTACTTCACTACCAAGACACAGTGCCCATCACGACTATGGATTACCTCAGCGAGTCTCCCATCTGACCCAAAATTGCATATGTCACTACTACTGCAGTAGTACCCTCACTACAGCAGTCCATCTCACTCGCCGTATCCATGAGATATTCCTGCAAATGGCTCTGAGTGTATGAGTGCATCTGAACTGAAGAAAGTTCTCCAATGCCAAGCTAGGCTATGTATAGAGACAATTGTATGCATGGTGAAGAATGGATACCATGCATATAATTGCAGAATTATAACTAGTTGTCTTATGACTGAGGTTTCCATGTCAGTCTGAAGAAGTCCGTGGAATCTAGTAAAAAAAACCTGGTGGCACCTGCATAATGCAGACCAACTATGTGATATATTTATCTGGTGGTTTATTTATAGCCTTAAGATTAATGGGATGCCGAAACTAGTTGCATATAGTAAAGGATTTATAAAAAGTAAAACAGCTGTTTGGTACAAGGTTTTTCACAAGAATTTGAAGCCAGCTGCAGTCATATCCCACCTCTGATGTATTCACAAAAAGAAGAAAAAACCATTAATTGCTCTAAGAATTTCTCCAAAAATATTACCCATTACATGGAATGACCAGATACTGCATTCAGAACAAGAATTTTGTAGACTTATGCAGGACCAACGCCTGGTAAGTGCTAGATCAAAATATGACCTCTTCCAACACCTCTTCATTTTCTACCTCGTTTTCATTTTCTTCTTCTTCTTCTTCACCTAACTCTGAATTACTGCCATGGCTGCTATATAATCCGGATAAAGGCCCAACTTAGCGTTGTAGCTGATTACTTTCTGTAGAAGAAGGCAAAAGGAAGACAGAAGTCCTAAATTTTGCATTTAAGAACTCGTTCACACAGGGTGATCATACAGACACACTTGATTTTGCCCATCACACAGACTGGCATGTGACTGAACTTTAACGTGGCATCAGAGCTCACTCCCCAAAATTTACAAGAATTACAGGACTTTTGTGCACAGATGTGGTGCCAACTCCCTCCAGCGACCTATCAAGGCTTTGTTGATTCCGTGCAAAAATGCATCGTCACTTATCCATGCCGAAGATAGACATACCGGCTATTAGGTAGATGGTCAAAAGGTTCTGGTTAATCAGTGTGTGTAGCTGTACTTAGTCAAGGATAGACTGTAGCCATTCATCGAGTTGATCACTTATTTTCATTTCTTTACGAGAATATAACATCGTTTCAATCTATAGGAACAGGAAACACTTCACTAGAGAAATCCCACAAGCAGTATGGTGGTGTCAGTCTGGCCCCAAACTTACCTGCTCTGAACACAACCACTTGGTTTTACAGTTCAGAGTGCAAAGTATGCACACCTAAAGCACTACAATTACAAGCATTCAATCTAAACATAAACGAAATTCCCTGGCATCCGTATTAACCCACCACACTGGTTATCGGTTAGATAGGCTACGCCAGATGACTTGGCACACATTTGTAAAAGAAAGAAATGAAGGTAGTTAACTGAGGTGATGGGAAAAAAGAGGCAAGTGAAAGTAAAGAGTAAGTATCATTGAAGTAAAGATGCACTTGAAAATTGCATAAAGGAACTAAATTTTGTGAATGAATTGGAAAACATTTCAAAAACTTGCAGCGTACAGAAAAAACTAACTTTCAGTTTATTTAAATATTACTATTTGCCTAAATAAACACTTGCATAATATTGTACATACATTTTTATAAAAAAAGTTTTGGTTGCCAGCAGCTTTTCAAGAAGTAATTTATCTTGTACAAATTCATCCCACCAAATACAGTAATAAATTGTCAAGTGAAAGAGTTAAAATGATTGTTGCGACAGTTTTCTGTAAAGTGATCGGAATAATGGTGTTAACCCATTCTACAGAAATTCTGGAAGTGCTTCTTACAATTAGTATTTCAGCAGGTTATATGGTTTAATGTTTTATGTACTTTTAAATTATTCATAATTTAAGTGAACACACTGAAAACAGAAAAAACTCTAATAATTCAGTTAAAAATAAATAATACACTCCTGGAAATTGAAATAAGAACACTGTGAATTCATTGTCCCAGGAAGGGGAAACTTTATTGACACATTCCTGGGGTCAGATACATCACATGATCACACTGACAGAACCACAGGCACATAGACACAGGCAACAGAGCATGCACAATGTCGGCACTAGTACAGTGTATATCTACCTTTCGCAACAATGCAGGCTGCTATTCTCCCATGGAGATGATCGTAGAGATGCTGGATGTAGTCCTGTGGAACGGCTTGCCATGCCATTTCCACCTGGCACCTCAGTTGGACCAGCGTTCGTGCTGGACGTCCAGACCGCGTGAGACGACACTTCATCCAGTCCCAAACATGCTCAATGGGGGACAGATCCGGAGATCTTGCTGGCCAGGGTAGTTGACTTACACCTTCTAGAGCACGTTGGGTGGCACGGGATACATGCGGACGTGCATTGTCCTGTTGGAACAGCAAGTTCCCTTGCCGGTCTAGGAATGGTAGAACGATGGGTTCGATGACGGTTTGGATGTACCGTGCACTATTCAGTGTCCCCTCGACGATCACCAGTGGTGTACGGCCAGTGTAGGAGATCGCTCCCCACACCATGATGCCGGGTGTTGGCACTGTGTGCCTCGGTCGTATGCAGTCCTGATTGTGGCGCTCACCTGCACGGCGCCAAACACGCATACGACCATCATTGGCACCAAGGCAGAAGCGACTCATCGCTGAAGACGACACGCCTCCATTCGTCCCTCCATTCACGCCTGTCGCGACACCACTGGAGGCGGGCTGCACGATGTTGGGGCGTGAGCGGAAGACGGCCTAACGGTGTGCGGGACCGTAGCCCAGCTTCATGGAGACTGTTGCAAATGGTCCTCGCCGATACCCCAGGAGTAACAGTGTCCCTAATTTGCTGGGAAGTGGCGGTGCGGTCCCCTACGGCACTGCGTAGGATCCTACGGTCTTGGCGTGCATCCGTGCGTCGCTGCGGTCCGGTCCCAGGTCGACGGGCACGTGCACCTTCCGCCGACCACTGGCGACAACATCGATGTACTGTGGAGACCTCACGCCCCACGTGTTGAGCAATTCGGCGGTACGTCCACCCGGCCTCCCGCATGCCCACTATACGCCCTCGCTCAAAGTCCGTCAACTGCACATACGGTTCACGTCCACGCTGTCGCGGCATGCTACCAGTGTTAAAGACTGCGATGGAGCTCCGTATGCCACGGCAAACTGGCTGACACTGACGGCGGCGGTGCACAAATGCTGCGCAGCTAGCGCCATTCGACGGCCAACACCGCGGTTCCTGGTGTGTCCGCTGTGCCGTGCGTGTGATCATTGCTTGTACAGCCCTCTCGCAGTGTCCGGAGCAAGTATGGTGGGTCTGACACACCGGTGTCAATGTGTTCTTTTTTCCATTTCCAGGAGTGTATAAATACAAGCGAAACACTAGCAGGACCATGACACAAAAAATAAAGATTGAATTTCCATGTACAATGTGCCATTATATCTGTATAGGAAGTTTTATTTTTAAAATAAATGCAAAAGGAAATATTGTACAAGGATTAAATAATTATGGGTAAATCACCAGAAAATGTTAAGCAAACAGTATATGTTTTAGGCACTTTTGATGACTAATTAGTAATGCATTTCAGACATTGTCCATCAGAATATCTGTCCAGAAACATCACAAAATATGTATGACACATTAAGCGTACTTAGATTCATAGGCAAATAAGTTAACATACCAGAGAAAAAACTTTACTTCAGAGTATCATGCCAAGTGTTATCTATCATAACTTCGGAGCTCTCAACTCACAGCATTCTGCCATCACATAATTAGCTGTTATAACATACCACTAATTGACTTGGTTGTAGAAGTGCTGAGTTCATTTGTCATATTTTGACAGATAATTAACAAAAATCAACTGAAAAACCATAAAAACAGTACATTATGCTGAATGATTTTTATTCCTTTAGGAAAACTAATAATCGCAATTGAGAGTGCAAAGATCACACTGGAACAAAAGAACAGTATTAAGATGGGTGGTATGGGCAAGAAACGGAGAGAAGGGAAGGGCAAGGGTGAGAGGGTTCCAAACTAATCTCAGCTTATGTAAATGAGAACCAGCAATCTCTGGTATTAATAAACTTAAAATAGGGAATAGAGGCTTACTGTAAGTCTATTAGGTATTGTGCATATGCATAATAAGTTGTAGGTGAAATTTCTTTAAAGTGCATAAACAGGTTATTAAATTATTCCAGCACTTAGATAAGAACACACAATATATTCAATATAATGTTATTTGAGTGGGGAGAAGCCATCTGCCTCTGTCAAACAGTAGTGAGTCACATATTTAGCTTTTTTGGTTTGTTTTCATACTTCAATTCTTAAGTTAGAAATGGTAGGATGGATAGGGTGTGTGTTGGACACAATAGGAGCTGGCTGCAGTTCATGATTGGCTGAAGGTGCTTTTAACTATGGTCAGCTGTCTTCAGGCTGCTGCATTCAGGTGTAATGGTGGCAGAGAAACTGGTGTATTCCTTGGAACAGCTCAGGTATCATTTGTTTCACCATAGGCTCTGCTGTTGAGGCACCTTCTAGTGTGTCTGATGTGGTGGGTCTGCCCTGACCATAGGGTGAGTGGCAGTCGGTAATACATTTGCATCACTTGAGGCAAAGGGTCAACATTGAGACATCATTGGGATGGGGGGAGTGGACTGCACATGGTAAAGTGAGCATTCATGATCAAGGAAAGAAGTAAGCAGAACACGGATTAAAGGGTCAGTGGAAGGAGGGTTGGGGCATGGAGGTGTACAAAATAAGAGCAGAAGAGAGGAATATCTTTGATTGTGGAACTACATTCCAGAAAATACCCTCTATGTTTTGATGGCTTTGAATGTCAACACTAATAAGTAAATTTGGATATCATCTTATAATGATTGATATTGGCAGTCATTTGGTGTAGTATGAGAGTGTGATACTAGTCTGTTCTGTGATTTTGGAATCAGCTGAAGGCATTTTTCCTTCTACATTCGTTTTGATATATATATAGTACAAACAATGTTTTTTATCCTCATGATTATTATTGAATTGTTGCGCGTGTTTGCATATTCAGCAAAGCACGATATTGTTTATGATGTTTGAATTCTTTGCAGTATTAGGCGTGTAATATATGTATTGGCTATCTATGCAAATTCCCAGTTGGAAGTAAGTTTGCTATTAATTCAGATAGAACACTACTGTATAAATTGGGATCATGCCTATGACATGTAGTCCGTAGTCTTGTCATAGGTTGATTGGTTTAGGGGATGAAAGGGACCAGACTGCTACGGTCATCGGTCCCTTTTTCCAAATACAAAGAACACCCACAGAGAATAAAAACGAGGAACAGAATAGATCACAGACGATACAGAACAAGAGAAACTGATACAACGACAAGACAAAACGAACTAAAACCACACAGTGTGACAGTGGTTGGCCGACCATAGAAATAAAAAAGGAAAAGCCAACCACTTAGAAACACATTAAAAGATCAGTTTAAAATCATAGGCCAAAGGCCAGAATCAACAAAAAATAAAATAAAACAGAAACACTCAGATTAAAGAATAAAAACTCCCTGCCCTAATAAAACGTAAAACTAAGGCAGCCATAACAGGGTCATCAGATAAAACGGCAGGGAGCGTATCTGGCAGCGCAAATGTCTGCCTGACCACAGCTAAAAGGGGGCAGGCCAACAGAATGTGGGCCACCGTCAAAGCCGCCCCGCAGCGACATACAGGAGGGTCCACCCAGCGCAGTAAATAACTGTGTGATAGCCGGGAGTGGCCAATGCGGAGCCGACAAAGGACGACTGAGTCCCTGCGGTTGGCTCGCATGGAGGACCGCCACACAGACGCCGTCTCTTTAATGGCACGGAGTTTATTGGGTGTAATCCGATCGCGCCATTCAGCGTCCCAAAGCGCAAAAACTTTTCGGTGGAGGACTGCCCGCAAATCAGCCTCTGGGAGGCCAACATCCAGAGATGGTTTACTCGTGGCCTCTTTCGCCAGGCAGTCAACATGTTCATTGCCCGGAATACCGACATGACCGGGGGTCCACACAAAGACCACAGAGCGGCCGCAACGCGCAAGAGTATGCAGGGACTCATGCATAGCCATCACCAGACGAGAACGAGGAAAACACTGGTCGAGAGCTCGTAAACCGCTCAGGGAATCACTACAGATAACGAAGGACTCACCTGAGCAGGAGCGGATATACTCTAGGGCTCGAAAGATGGCGACTAGCTCAGCAGTGTAAACGCTGCAGCCAGCCGCCAAGGACCGTTGTTCGGAATGGTCCCCTAGAGTTAGCGCATACCCGACACTACCAGCAACCATCGAACCGTCGGTGTAAACAATTCCAGAGCCCTGATACATGGCCAGGATGGAATAAAAGCGGTGGCGGAAGGCCTCTGGAGGGACCGAGTCCTTCGAGCCCTGTGCCAAGTCGAGCCGAAGGCAAGGGCGAGGAACACACCACGGGGGTGTACGCAGAGGCGCCCGGAAAGGAGGTGGAACAGGGAAAAACCCAAGCCCGCAGAGAAGCTCCTTGACACGTACGGCGATCGGACAACCCGACCGGGGCCGACGGTCTGGCAGATGGACGACTGACTGCGGAACAGGACACGATAATTTGGATGCCCGGGCAAGCTGAGAACATGGGCAGCATAAGCGGCCAGCAAACGTTGGCGCCGGAACCGCAGTGGAGGTACACCTGCCTCCACTAGTACGCTGTCCACAGGGCTGGTGCGGAAAGCACCAGTGGCAAGGCGTATCCCGCTGTGGAGAATTGGGTCCAGCACCCGTAACGCAGATGGGGATGCTGAGCCATAAGCCAGGCTCCCATAATCCAGACGGGACTGGATTAACGCCTGGTAGAGCCGCAACAGGGTAGAGTGGTCGGCGCCCCAGCGGGTGTGGCTCAAGCATCTCAGAGCGTTTAGATGCCGCCAACACCGGGCATCGAAAACCACCCCCAAAAACCTGTGGGTCTCCACCACAGCAAGGAGTTCGTCGGCAAGATAAAGCCGTGGCTCAGGATGGACTGTTCGGCGCCGGCAGAAATGCATAACGCGGGTCTTGGCTGCCGAAAACTGAAACCCATGCGCTACAGCCCAAGACTGCGCCTTACGGATAGTGCCCTGTAGCTGACGTTCAACAGCTGCAATGCCAGTAGAGCTGTAGTAAAGGCAGAAGTCGTCAGCATACAGGGAAGCGGAGACAGAATTTCCCACGGCCGCAGCAAGCCCGTTAATGGCTATTAAAAACAGACACTTAAAACAGAACCCTGTGGCACACCGTTCTCCTGGATGTGGGAGGAACTATATGACGCCGCGACTTGCACGCGGAAGGTACGACACGGCAGAAAATTGCGGATAAAAATCGGCAGAGGACCCCAAAAACCCCATCCATGAAGCGTAGAAAGGATGTGATGACGCCATGTATCGTACGCCTACCGCATGTCGAAAAAGACAGCGACCAGGTGCTGACGGCGGGCAAAGGCAGTACGGATGGCCGACTCCAGGCTCACCAGATTGTCGGTGGCAGAGCGGCCTTTACGGAACCCACCCTGAGACGGAGCCAGAAGGCCCCGAGACTCCAGTACCCAATTCAAGCGCCGGCTCACCATCCGTTCGAGAAGCTTACAAAGAACGTTGGTGATGCTAATGGGGCGGTAGCTGTCCACCTCCAGAGGGGTCTTCCAGGTTTCAAAACGGGGATGACAACGCCTTCCCACCATTGCGACGGAAACACCCCCTCGACCCAGAGACGGTTGTAAAGATCGAGAAGGTGCCGCTGGCAGTCCACTGAAAGGTGTTTCAGCATCTGACAGTGGATGCCATCTGGCCCAGGAGCGGTATCAGGGCAAGCAGCTAGGGCACTGCGAAATTCCCACTCACTGAATGGAGCATTGTAAGATTCTGGGTGGTTGGTGCGAAACGAAAGGCTCCGACATTCCATCCACTCTTTAATGGAGCGGAAGGCCTGGGGGTAATTCGCAGAAGCGGAACTAAGAGCAAAATGCTCTGCTAAGCGATTGGCAATGACGTCGGAGTCAGTACAAACTGCTCCATTCAGTGAGAGCGCAGGGACGCTGGCAGGGGTCCGATAGCCGTAGATGCGTCGAATCTTGGCCCAGACCTGCGAAGGAGTGACATGGAGGCCAATGGTGGACACATACCACTCCCAGCACTCCTTGCCTTGGCGGATAAGGAGGCGGGCCCGCGCACGCAGCCGTTTGAAGGCGGTAATGTGGTCTAAGGAGGGATGTCGCTTGTGACGCTGGAGCGCCCGCCGGCGATCTTTAATCGCTTCAGCGATCTCAGGCGACCACCAAGGCACAGCCTTCCGCCGAGGGGACCCAGAAGAACGGGGAATGGCAGATTCAGCGGCAGTAACGATGCCGGTGGTGACCGATTGAACCACCGCATCAATGTCGTCATTAGAGAGAGACTCTAGAGTGGCAGTGGAGGAGAAAAGTCCCAGTCAGCCTTATTCATAGCCCATCTGCTAGGGCGCCCAGAAGAGTGACGCTGTGGTAGTGACAGAAAGATCGGAAAGTGGTCACTACCACACAGGTCGTCATGCACACTCCATTGGACAGACGGTAAGAGGCTACAGATTGAAAGGTCAATGGCGGAGTATGTGCCATGCGCCACACTGAAGTGTGTGAAGGCACTATCATTTAAAATCGCGAGATCGAGCTGCAACAAATGCTCAACGATGGCGCCTCGACCTGTTGCCACTGACCCACCCCACAGAGGGTTATGGGCGTTGAAGTCGCCCAATAGCAAGAAAGGTGGCGGCAATTGGGCTATCAGCGCAGCCAGGACATGCTGCGAGACATCACCATCCAGTGGAAGGTAAAGACTGCAGACGGTAACAGCCTGTGGCGTCCACACCCGAACAGCGACAGCCTCTAAAGGTGTGTGGAGAGGGACAGACTCGCTGTGCAGAGTGTGAAGGACAGAGGCAGACACCACCCGACACCCTTTCATAAGCTGCCCGGTTCTTATAATAACCCCGATAGCCACGGAGGGCGGGGGTTCGCATTGCTGGAAACCAAGTTTCCTGAAGAGCAATGTAGAAGAAAGGGTGAAGGCTGATAAGTTGTTGGAGCTCAGCTAGATGGTGGAAAAAACCGCCGCAGTTCCACTGGAGGATGATATTGTCCATGGCTGAGAAAGGCGTGAAAGGACTGGGAAGGCAATTTACGCCGCTTGTTCACTCACTGCCACCGATTCAGTACCAGTACGAGAGGCATCCATGGCGTCTGAGGGACCAGCGAGTTCAAGGTCCTCAGCAGACGCTAGAATCTCGACTGCATCCTCAGATGCAGAGCGCGAAAGGTGCGGTGGGGTTGTTGCCACCGCAAGTTCTTTGGCCTTAGAGGTCTTTCTGTTGGACTTCTCTCGCTGAACCTTGGGTTGCACTGGCTGGGAAGGCTTCACCGATTCAGTCTCCGAGACAGAGGAGGATCGTGAAGCCCTATGCCCGGCCGCTGGTGAGGACTTATGCCACTGACGGCCGTCGTCCTTCCCGCTGGTGGAACCCTGGGAAGGGAGGGTCCCAAGGGAACTCTTACGGGCGAGAGTAGCCGAAGAAGTTAAACGCTTCTCCGGCTGAGAAGCGGGGACGGACGTCCCCGATGGGTGGGAGGAGGTTGCTCCTGAGGTAGGTGGTGCAGGAGCAACCGGTTGGGTAGAGCACCCCATGGGCAAGGGGGCAAGAGGAGTCTTACTGCTTATCGAGCTGGATGGAAGTCTCGAAACTGATGGGGCTAGCACAGTTGTCGTAGCAGCTGCATAAGAAGATGTCATTCTCACAGGATGGAGTCTGTCATATTTCCTTTTGGCCTCAGTATAGGTCAGCCAGTCCAGGGTCTTATATTCCATAATTTTGCGCTCTTTCTGAAAGACTTTGCAGTCAGGCGAGCAAGGTGAATGGTGCTCCCCGCAGTTGACACAGATGGGAGGCAGGGCACATGGAGTATCGGGATGAGACGGGCATCCGCAATCTCGACATGTGAGGCTGGAAGTGCAGCGGGAAGACATATGGCCGAACTTCCAGCACTTTAAGCACCGCATCGGGGGAGGAATATAGGGTCTGACGTCACATCGGTAGACCATCACCTTGACCTTTTCCGGTAACGTATCACCCTCGAAGGCCAAGATGAAGGCACCAGTAGCTATCTGATTTTCCTTCGGACCCCGATGAACGCTCCGGACGAAATGTACACCCCTGCGCTCTAAGTTGGCGCGCAGTTCGTCATCAGACTGCAAAAGAAGGTCCTTATGGTAAATAACTCCCTGAACCATATTAATCTCTTATGCGGCGTGATCGTAACAGCAACATCCCCCAACTTCTCACAAGCAAGCAACCGTCGTGACTGGGCAGAGGATGCCGTTTGGATCAGGACCGATCCAGAGCGCATTTTTGACAAGCCCTCCACCTCCCCAAACTTGTCCTCTAAATGCTCGACGAAGAACTGAGGCTTTGTGGAGAGAAAAGACTCCCCATCAGCTCTCGTACAAACTAAGAATCGGGGCGAATAACTATTACCTCCATCCTGAGACTTATGCTCCTCCCACGGCGTGGCCAGAGAGGGGAACGTTTTCGGATTGTACTTTTCAGCATTAAATTGAGCCCGAGAACGCTTAGAGACTGCTGGCGGCTGGCCGCCAGCGAGAGATGATGTACCACGCTTCATTGCGGGTCATCCGCCCTGATGCCACCTACTCCGACCAAGGGCCCTCCCCACGGGCGCCACCCAGCCGCAGCAATAGCCACCTGACAGGATGTCCATTGCCGGGAGTCCTGATGCCCCAGGGAGATGGGCATCTACTCCTTGGCATACGTGGGGAGCTAGCGGCGCAGGCATCAGTAGAGCAATCCCTGTGTTGTCAGGGGGCTACAACCAAGAGGGTACATGGCGGCCCCACCACAACGGACTGACTACCGTGCTGGATCTTAGGTGCAAAACTGTCCAAGGTCGTCGTCGCAGTTAAAAGAAACACTGCAGAGTGCAGCGTGGGAATCGCACTCAGGGACGTATCCTCGCCCAAGAGATGGAAAACGAGCGGGACACCATTGCAACGACGAAAAAGCCGGCTAAAGGTCTCAATGCATGACGGATACAGTGCACCACGTAAGGCGCCCTTCCCCAATTGGCTCGCTCTTCGGAATAACTTAAAGATGGAGGTCAAACCCGAGAGGGGACCATCACATAAGGCCGAAACATTTGAGACTCCTTTTAGTCGCCTCTTACAACAGGCGGGAATACTGCGGGCCTATTCTAACCCCCGAACCCGCAGGGGGGAGTCTTGTCATAATGCTGTGACATAATCTCTTCTGGATTTGTATTTATTACGACTCAAAACCACCCCCCTGCCACCACCATTTAGTCACTATTTTACTTATACCCTTGACCATACCTCATCTTCCCACTGCACTTTCACAATCACCCCTCCCTCCAAACAAACAATCTGTATATGAAATTACGTCAATTCTGTTGAAGAAATCATCAGCCAAGTCATGAGGACAAAGACACAGCATGGCTTCCAATCTGTGGTGCAATGGGTAAGTTAGAGTGTAAACAGGCAAGGAATCATGAGCCTTTCTGTCACCAAGGAAAATTAAGGAAAGGTTGTGACCTGAAACATACTCTCAGGCTCAGTGCACCAGGGATTTATAATATTCCTTGTGAGTATGGTATCAGTTATGTGGGACAGCCTATACAAACTACTTCTAATTGCTGTGTTGATCATCTCAAGCATGAAAAATGAAAATCAGCAGTTTCCGAGAACTGTTTAGTGAGTAAATGCAAGAAAGCCTTTAAGCAGATGAGGATCTGGCCCATATTTCTAGCGGTTGGGTCTCTGTAATTACGGAAGCAGCTGAAATTAGACTATGATCACAACAATATACACACTGGGTATGTAATTATCAGTTTATTTATTTGCTATTTTCTAATACACTAACAGACCACATGTTGCACATTAGGCAGTATATATGATAACAATATTTTCACACAATTTCAAATTAATTAGTATAATTAAACAATGCATGGAAGCATGCACATCAGAAAGAAAATTAATCTAATTCCTCATTTAGCATTGTTTATCACAATGCCATATGAACATAACCCGGATTCTGAAAAACTAGACAAGGTGTAGGAAGACGCAGTTCGAGCATAACACTGACATATAGTTCCTTGTTTACATAACAACGACCAAAATTGAAGCATAACATACTTTGCCAGGAGCACAATATTGGGACACCCCCCTGGAAATCTATTCTACGGACTTCTCTATAATTTTGTCTGAGGCCTAGGTTAGTTGAAGGGTTATAATTTCGTTAATTGTGTAACTCATAAAGATTGAGTGCGGGATAATTGTTGTGGTGACAAACGGACATATGGCATTGCCTAATATTTACGTTTGCGTTATATTTGAAGGTACCATATTTATCGAACTTCTCGCAATAAAACCTAGAAGAACAAGGTAAAATCGGAAAAAATAGTTAATGAATAAGCATTCAAAGAATATTTTGATACATATTATGAACAATATCATACATAAACTGCAGAAAATGCAAGGAATATGTATGTAACTTTTACATATATTTGGTCCGATTTTCCGCATTTGCCACAGCTGCAACTGGGTTACTCTGTCACCGCATTATCGATTATTCGCATTCGAACCAGGTTTTTACGTTTAATTCCCATAAGTTAAGCTCCAGTGAATAATCTGGACTTATTTGACGTTCCAAAATGACAGCTGTGGGCAATCTACATGTAATTTTTAAACAACAGGTGAGCGACGTCGCTAATGTCAATAGAGCTCATTATACATCTTGTCACCAGGCGTCACTGCTACACACGTTCAGTCTCCCTGATGACGTCATGAGCCTCCACCAATCAGCACACCCAATTCCCTGGCGTCCCCTAGACGCAAGTAGCAACAACCGACCAAGACTACATAGACCTCAAAATAAGAGATCGTCTTAATCCTGTCCCCTACCTCGGATATCTTTTAGAGTCGCATGTGCAGAAGCTTCCAGTAAATCATCTTAGTATTGCAGGAATAAAAAGACTGTATTGATTTTAACGTAGTTAGGAGAAGAAATCCAAGAAAGACTTCCAGCCAACTACAAAGCTTTGGAAAAAATGACACTTGAGTGAGGAAGAAACTTTGAAACAATCAAGATACACGTCATTAATCTTGTAAAGGAAATGGGATACCCTGACGAAAAAATTGACAAAATCTTGCCGCAGTGGCAAGCTATTCACTTCGTTGATTGGAATCCACGAAACGGGGACACTTAGCTTTTGGGCTAAAATAGCCGAATATAAAAATGCGATTGGAATAAAGACCTTCAAGGTGTTAAGTGATTTCGCTATTGCTGTTCTATCTTTACCACATTCAAACGCCGAAGTAGAAAGGGTGTTTAGCTCCATGAATATTGTGAAAAATAAGCTTCGGAACAGACTTTCTGAACAAACTGTAAATTCCCTTCTCATCAGAAACCAACTCAAGATTAAAAACGTGAGTTTCTCGACTTATGATCTCTCAGAAGATGTTATTAACCAAGTCGGTCTTCCTTTGCCAAGAGAAACTGGAGAGGCTTCAACTTCTTCAGTTAACGCAACTGATGAACCTGGAGACTTCTTACACGATTTTGAAATTCAGGTAAAAGCATTCAGCTAATAATTATATTTTCTTTCATGAAAGTGCAGCGTAATATATACATCGTGACATGTTGCATCAAAATTCGAATTGAAGTTACTCATCATTGCGAACAAACTCTGCTATGGGACCAACCGTGAAATCGCACAAAATTAGCTGTACCATATATTTGAGTGGCATTGGTCTGTGTGTGAAACGCCGATTTTTTCCACTATTTCAGGGTTTGTCTCATAATAAAAATTGGAGTTCTGAGTAGCTACATTATTTGGGCTTTCAATGTAACACGTTTAAAATGTCACAGTATGTATTTTATTTTATTAATAATCTCATGTACACAGTTACAACTACAGAATTTTAATAGCTAAAAGCATACTTTTAATTGTATTTTCAGATCAGAAGCTTAAGACACGAATAATTTCGATTGAGTGGAACATTTAATGGCTTCGCTTACAAATATAATTTTTTCAGATTTTTCTAACCGTGCATATGTTAGACTAATTTTGTTGTTGAAAATAAACTTTCAGTACCATTTATCAATAAATTAATGTGATTTGTAGTGTTTCATACCAAGTTTCTAAAATATCGCTGGAATAAAAGCAAAATAGGACCATTAAAAGTATGTTGTAGGCGTTGTAGTACATTATTGTCTGGTAGTACGAAAGAGCTGAAAATAAATATAATAATCTCCCCCCCCCCCCCCCCCCCCACACACATATCTTTGCCCTTAAAGTTTAGCGACTTCTAGCGGATTTTTATTGAGTTATTTTACACATCTAGCGGATTTTTTAACATCGGCTAGTGACTACATATTACGCAACGGCATCTCTGGCCCGCTGGGAACTGCTGAAACGAACCTAAAGTAGAACAATTGTGATGTCCCGCTCTTTTGTTGTGGAGTTCTGCATAGTCTTCGTCCTAAAGCCTTTCTCTCATTTTGCTGTTGGCAAACACTTATGTGCGCACTATGTTTTCCTGTTGCAAATTGTCATTTCCTTTCAACTTTAGTTTTATTTATTTTTCCTCGTGTTTTATTGCTGGAGTAGCGGGATGTCTTTACACTCTTTGCTGGAGAGTCAGTTCTTATGATACAAAATTACAAAAATTTAACTGAAAACAAACAAAAAACTGAATTCTTAAAAATTCCCAGCTTCTTCTGTTGTCCCGGGGTGTTTACACCCTGTTTATTGAACGAAGACTAAGTTCTGTGATTTCTTCAGGTTAAGTATTTCTCATTTTATCTGTTTCGTAGAGCTGGTCATTCAACAGATATTTCCATCCAATAACACCTGACACGAAATTAGCCGTAACACTTAAATGTCAAAATAATTTGAAGTCTGCAGTAGTTTATCATTTCCTCTGTTGTAAACGGTGTTTTCCATATACATGGCAAATACGAAAAAAAGCAGAACAGTCGCATTTTCACTTCAGGTAGAACATTCTAACGTTTTCAAGACAGCGAACAAGTTTGGATTACAATACGGCACGTTCTGCATATCTACATAAATTATCTGAACTGTGTCAACACTTACCAAGCCGAGCCAGTCATAGCCACAGAGACATTCTTTATAGTATCTCATAACGCGGTTAACTGCAGAGCTAGCTATGCTGCATTTTCAGCAATGAGTAGTTTCGTGTACTACTATAGTACATTTGAATAAATCAATACATGTAAAGCAAAGAACCAAGAAACACCTCTGCGAAACTGTATCGAAGATCTAATTTTTGTGTATCCAGAGAATTCTGCATCTAGTCTACAAACCGCTGTGAAGTGCATGGCAGTGGACACGTCCTACTGTGCCACTAGTAAGGGCTTTTTCCAGTTCCATGCACGTATGGACGCGGGAAAAGTTACTTTAAATTCTTCTCTGCGTGCTGTAATTAGTCTAACCTTGTCCACTAGATCCACATGCGAGCTATACGCAGGGGGGTTTGTAGTACACTCCTAGCGTCTTTAAGCCTATTCTTCAAACTTTAAACAGGCTTTCTCGGGCTGATCCCTTATTATTACTGTTATGGGTCTCTCACACTTTAGCAGTATGTGAGTGATTTGTAAGCAATCTCCTTTGTACACTGATTGCACTTCAGTATTGCACCAATAAACCGAAGTTTGATACCTGCTCTGCCATACCCACGACTGGGCCTATGTGATAGTTTCTTTTCATACACCTACTAACTATTACAACCACGTATTTGTATGATTTGGATGATTCCAACTGTGACTCGATATTGCAGTCACAGGATACCTCGTTTCTTCGTTTTGTGAAGTGCACAATTTCACATTTCTGAACAATTAAAGCAAGTTACCAGTGTGTGCACCACATTGAGATTTTAGCAATACTTTGATGAACTTCTTTCAGACAATACTTCACAGCAGGACTGCATGATCTACAAAAATCTGTGGCTACTATTAATGCAGAAAAACGCAGAAAAACGTGAGTCGCTGAAGAAGCAAGAAGACTCGACCTCTGCACACAAGTGGCAAACAATGACGGGAGAAAACTGCACTCGGAAAGTACAATCCCAAAATAGCAGCGAAACTTCAGTATGTATAAACAGTGAAACTTTAATGCATAAAAACTGTCAAACTAGAACTTATACCGACCTTGTGGGAGTATTCACTACTGAAGAGTCAATGAACACACCAGCCGAAGTCTAAAAGTTACGAAATGAACCACAAAAAGTAAAACCGTTGCACGGTGAACTTCCGACTGCTAACATTGTAAAATACGGAAAAATATGTGTGTTAGGCGATACCCACGGCCATGGAATTGCCGCAGTGCTAACGGAAAAATACAATTACAGGGCAAACGGTTTCGTAAAGCCTGGGGCTCCATTAAGTGAACTGAAAAACCTTACAAAATTACGTGAAGTAACTAGTTTGTGTAAGGATGACTGTTGTATTGCTGGGAGGATCAAATGACATATAGAAATGAGTCGTTCAAGGCTAGCACAGAATTGAGAAAATGCTTCAATAATTTATCTCACACGAATGTACTCGTAAATATCCCGCATCGTCACGATTTACCGAGGTGGTCGTGTGTAGATTAGATTAGATTTACTTTCATTCCAATTGATCCGTAGTGAGGAGGTCCTCCAGGATGCGGAACATGTCAGAAAAACAATACATGAGAAATATTTACAACTAAAGCAAATAAGCTAATGTACCATTCCACAGTGAAATTCATGCCGCAAACAAGAGTTTCAGTGAAATATGTATTCACTTCGTAAATACAAACGTTATTGAGAAACAGTTTGGAGCAAAGGCTCCAGACAGTTCACGGTCTTCATTTGAATGCATTAGGAAAGGAGGTACTTGCGTAAAAATTTTTACTCTTATTTCGCGGTGCAATGAAGTACCCAGGACAAGTGGAAATCGATCGCAAGTAACAAAGTTCTTTTCATGCAGCGAACAATATAGCCATCAATCAGTGTCAAATCACGAAATGGTTTATAACCAATAGGCCAGAAAGTAACATTCAAGTTGGGAAACAAACTCAAATTACGAAATGGTTCAAGCCAAAAAGAAATGAAGCACAAATTTTGCAAGCTCCAAAAATACTGGAAGACAAACAACCTGCTGTACGTGTGTCTTTCAGAACAAGGAAAGCTCCAGAGAGGAACAGTGATTTTTTATGGCTGGCGACAGGGAAATCACTTCAGCCCCATCCAGATCCAGTGCCATCAAGAATGTAACTATGGATGTAAGTACACAATATCAAAGTGACAAGGAAATGTATAAGCCAACTGATCAAGCTGATGGGCTGCTACAGAAGAATCCAGACCTACCCTTTTGTGAGGATGGCTCATTATCAAACATTAGGTCTTTAAAAAATAAAATTTATGATCTTAGTAGTAACTATATAAGGCATTGTAATATAAATGGTTTAAATCTGAATTTCTAAGTGTTAAAGTAATTTGTTTAAATGAACACTGGCTTAGTACTGATACCATAAAAATCTTAAATAAAATTGAAAACTTCAAGGTAGCTACCAGCTTTTGTAGGATAAATAAGTCACGAGGAGGTTCATGCACGCTCATTCATTCTGATTTAGATTACCATGTAAGATGTGACTTCAATTGTTTTAATGAAGAGTGTATTTTTGAAAGTTGCTGTGTTGAGTTAAAAGACTTAAATGTTGTTATAACATCAATGGAAATACGGAAGCGTCCGATCCCACCCATCTGCTTTGACCCATGACGTTACAAATATGGCGGAAACGACCATAAACCACGATTCCAATATGGCGCACATAAAGTCGTTACGTACACATTACGAGGACGAAAATACATCGGAAAACATACACACATTCCACAAAAATCCTAATGACACTAACGGGACAAGCGCGGGAAATAGGGGGCTTTTGGGTGGGAACAAACTAAATATAAACAAATTTAGACACCCACCCCCATACAAAACGACGAAAAAACCGACATCACAAAACTCCCCAAATACCACTAGACACATCACCTGGAATCTGACACTTCCCTTGGCCTATATAGCTCAAAACCATCTCCCGATACCAAAACCAACATTCACAGCCACAAATTCAGATCAAACACTTCCCTTGACCTGTTATCCTTACAACATCTCCACATAAAGCCTTCCCTGGTCCGAGACGCCGGAACTAAGTAAGCCTCATTTCTTCACAGCATACTGAACACTTCACGACTTCATCCAAAAATCCGAATAGTTGAAGAAATTTTATTAGAGACAACGCACTTTCCCCTATCATAGCCGACAACCGAAAACTGTTGACCCTGTCAGTCATATCCATACCTACCAAAGACATAAAAAAAGCAATTTACCAGAATTCACACACGACGCCACACTCGCAAACTAAACCAAAAACATCACCTAACACCACCAGAGAGCACCACCGATCGCATCAAACCGACACCTACAAACACGCCACTCAAACTAAATTCCGCGCCGTCCTGACGTCACGGATCAAAGCCGACGGATGGGCTCGGACGCTTCTGTCGACCCACATCAATTTATAGAATCCCAGGGAAGGTGACAACTGAGCATTTCCTACGTAAATTTCAGAGTGTTAGAATACCTCAGTAAAGAAAAGAGGAAAAAACTGATTGCTGCTGATTTCAACATCAATGTGTTGAATGAAACATGTGAGGTATCAAAATTTACAGAATTAATAAAAAATATGGGTTCAAATTAAATTTTTCTGAGTCTACAAGAGAAAATGCTCAGCTACATGCAATGACAATATTTTAACAAATTACGTATTTTAAGATGGATATGTTTTGTCTAGATCTAGGAATTTCTGATCATTCAGCATTATTCATTGAGCTACCCAGAGTTGGTAGAGAAGTACCATGTAAAAAAGCTTATGTAAAAAGGATCTTCAACCAAGAAACTGACTATTCCATGATAAGCTCAAGGAGACAGAATGGCACTTTGATAAAAATATTTCAGGCACGGAAAATTGTGAAGCATTTCTAAGGGAGTTTCTAAGCGTTTTCAATGAAATGTTTCCACAAAAAACTTATTTTAATAAAATGACAAATTTTAAAATGGATCACTAAAGGTATGAAAATCTCCAGTGCTAAGAAAAGGCAGCTGCATAAGGAACTAAGACATAATAAAAAAAATTGAATTTATTGAATATGGTAAACAATACAAAAGTACATTTAAGAAATGTTGTCAAAGAAGCAAAGCAAATGGCAAATAATAAATTAATCTTAAAACATGAGAATAAATCAAAGGCAGTGCGGTCAGTTGTAAAACAAGAATTAGGTATCAAAGCCTCTGGACATGTAATTAGTACAATTAAGCTTGAAGATGAGATCATTGTAAATCTGGCTCAAATTTCAAAATGCTCCAATGAGTTCTTCATTAATGTAGTGAAACCAGAGGTTAATGTTGCAGATTATGAGAATGTATGTCCCTTTGGACTAAATCATAATTCTGAATGCCTCACAAAATTCAAAACGGTTTCAACAATAGATATAGAAAAAATTATATTAAAACTAAAAAACAAATTCTGCAGGTTGGGATGGAATACCAGCAAAAGTCAAATTTGTGTGTAAAATAATAGGATACCCACTATCTAAAATAAACCAATCCTTTGAACAAGGAAACTACCCAGGTGCTGAAGTATGTAGAAGTAAAACCATTGCTCAAAAAAGGATCAAGATAACTTATGGGGAATTATCGTCCCATCTCCCTCCTTCTAGTCCTATCAAAAATCTTTGAAAATGCTGCTGCTATGCAGACTAAATTTTATGGAGAAATATGATGTTACAGAAAACCAATTTGGTTTCCAACGTGGCAAAAGTACTACTGATGCAATTAAGAAGTTTATCGACAAGATCAGCACATCGTTAGACAACCGTAATAAAGTTGCAGGAATCGTTTGTGATGTTACAAAAGCCTTTGAGTCTGTAAATCATGCACTGCTCATCTATAAGCCTGACAAGTATAGGATCAAGGGTAATGTTCTAAATTGGCTTACTTCATACTTATCAAATAGGAAACAAAGAGTGATTGTCTCGTCAAACGCAGCAAATTACTATTCAAAATGGAAAACAGTAGCCCAAGATGTCCCTCAACACTCAATTCTAGGACCTATTTCGTTCTTGTTCTATGTTAATGATTTACCGAACAATATAAATGCTCCATCGATTTTATTTGCAGATGAAACAACCGAATTTACGCCATCTCTTGACAGCCCCATCCAAGATAGCTTGCTGCATCTTCGATAGCAAAAACTCAATTCAGTCACAAATGACACTTGATACGCCATACGATCGTACTTTTAATAAAAGCGCAGGTGTTGTACTGAGTCCAATGCTTTTTCGGAAATCAGAAATTCTACATCTACCTGACTGCCTTTATGGCTTTTAATATGACATGGTGAAAGTGTGAGTTAGGTTTCACGTGATCGATGTTTTCGAAATACGTGCTGGTTGGCATGGAGAGGGTCACTCTTCGAGATACCTCTATATTTGAGTTCAGAATGTGTTCCAAGATTTAGCACATTTGCGTACGGGATACTTCACGGCATTTTTGTGGACCAGTTCTGCTACTTTCTCGTAGATGGATGTGACCTATGCTTTCTTAGAACTACTGAAAACGGTTTTGTTAGATACATCTACGACAGATTATAGTTAATGGGGGAGGGGGCTATCTCGACCGCAATAAAAAAATTTGATAGGGATTCCAACGGCCTCTGGGGCTTTGTTCAATTTTAACGAGTAGGTGGACTGCAAATGTTAAGCACACAATTTCACGTATGTGAGAAGGTACTGCTTTAAGTTTTATTATAAATCAAATGTATGTAATAAGATCTTCGGTTCATAGTGCTAGAAACAAGCACGGAAATAATTCGTATTGACATAGCGTATACCATGTGAGGCTAGACAATTTTCGTTTGAACATGACGCTTAAATATCTTATATAAAGCGTCCGATCCCACGCGTCTGCTTTGACCCGTGACGTAAGGGTGTTGTGTGTGACGTCATGACGGCGCGGAGTCTGGTTTGCGTGTGGCTGTCTCCAGTTCTGTTTTATCTTATTTTATTTACTTTTCTGATCTGTTCGTTCTATCCCGTGAGATTTTTTTTAAAGACAAAAAAACTAATCAGCTACTGAAGGCTCTTTATCTTCTATGGGTTGCAGGGGTTACGACCCCTGGGGAGGTGGGTGGGTATTCATGCATGGCTGTCTTCACTTACACGTTGTAGCTACGCAAGGCGTCTAAATTTGTTTATATTTAGTTTGCCCCCCACCCAAAACACCCCATTTCCCGCGCTTGTCCCGTTAGTGTCATTAGGTTTCTTGTGGAAAGTGTGTGCGTTTGCTTTTGTTTCTGCCATATTTGTGACGACATGAGTCAAAGCTTACATGCTTACATGCTTGCTGCATTATCTTTCAGATGTAATAGACATTTTCGGTACCGTACTGAACATTATACTATACATTTTAGAATACATAGCATGAGCGCAAAATTAAGATGTTTCCAAAAATATTTACCATCTTGAATTAATTTAGAAGATATATCCCTCCATGTTTCGGCCTTCAAAATGTTCTTATAATCTTCATTGCCTGTATCGTGCAAGTTTTACTTCCTCACCTGTTCGAGAAGTTTTCCTTGTTAAATAACTTCCACCGAGTACTGCACTCGCATCAATACGAGAGTTCTGCCTCCCTCCGCTGCGGGTACAGCTGCCAGCTTGAGAACAACGCAAAACATTTGGACTGCAGGCGCTCACACCTGCCGACCAGCGCGGCGAGTGTATTTTGAGGCAGACATACTCGCCGCGGCGTGAGCGACACGATACAACGATACGTATCCTTTGTGGCCAGGCCGTAAGACATCTACTACGCCACAGATTCCACTATAAATCCAACGTGCATTTGAATCTCAACAGTGTCAAATGCAATCTCTTGGAAAACTGCAAAGCGATTTTTTTTCTGTATGAAAAACATTAAGAACTTACCACTCGGTACTTTTAAACCGCGTTCCACACGCATGGTTCACTACAGAATAGTCAATAGCCATTTTCATGCTGTATATTAACAGCGCGACAATCAGCACAGCAATACGAAGTGTGACAAGATTTTTTGAAACAAAAACTGCACAGCTAAGGCGTGATAAGCATAACGTTGATAGCTATTCATACATTAGAATATCCGTAACATTCATCTAACGTAACATACCTAATCCCTAGGACCTACTTCCAAGAGCGTAAGACCATTGTACGTGTGCTGCGACTCCTGACCAGTCATCACGTTTGTGTTTGTTTACGCCAGGTTTATACTTTTGATATGCAGTATAACCGGCACGCAACAGCTATTCGTACAATCTGTAACAGCTCCACGTATTGCGGCTCATTAGAATCATGGGGCTACTATTTGCGCTTGGATTACAACACAGTTGCAAACTTTTTTTTTACGCATGAAAAATTTTGCCGCTTTTGAGTACAGAGCACTACTACGATGTTGAGGTTCCGTCAACATTTACTGCACAAACTGTCTGAAAACCGGAATCAACATGTGTTCCAAGAAAATTTTATACATTGAACTCCTCGTAAGATTATATTCACGCAAGTTACGTTTCACCTCTTTCCGAAGACGCAATTAAAACTTCTTTGAGCAAGTAATAAAAAATTCGGTATATGAAGCACATGTCGGCATCACGACCTCGCTTATTCCTAGCCTGTCCATATACTGTCAATATATCGTAACAACTACGCTGTACAGGAAAATCACAAAATTTGCCGCACTTACCAAGATCTGCGGCAGCAAACAGCAACGATATCCAGACCCAGGACACTCCGCTCACAGAATACAAACGGGCGGCTCACCACTGTAAGCCTCAGGTCTCGTGTTGCTGCAGAGGTTCCCACGCGAAACGAAAGCCACACACACCAAACTGCCGCACTTAACGCTAGTAGACTTGCGAAGGCCCACCGTGTGCAGTTGCGCAGGTACACCACGTGTATCGATTATTGCGCCCTCCGTACCAGGAATCGATACAGATCACTTCTTGATATCAGACAATGCCCGCCAACTACTTCGTTTAGATGCGACCCATCTTCCAAATTTTGGAAACGGTTCTTCGCTGTCGTCTTTACATGTCAAGATCTGAAGCGGATTTGCTAGCCCAGTTACATATGGCGCCTGAAAATTAGCTCTTACAGTTTATGATTTAGTGCGCACAATCGCTATTTCTTTTCAGTAAGACGAGTGGAAACAGCTGGTGTCTAATATTTCTACTTGTTCTTTGCTGTACAAACAGCCACTTCCTCCATATTATCCGAAAATTTTTTAAAACGAGACGCAACCTGACAGCCCAAGAAAATTTGAAAACGTGTCGCATTTACATGGGAGCGCAAATCGATTGCGGAATTGGAAAACTGGTAACCTTGTTGTTGGTTGGTTTGGGGGGAGAGGATCTAACAGCGAGATCATCGGTCCCCCGGGTAACAAGAAATGGATCTCCAGTACCGATTTTGAAGTGTTTACATGACCGCCCAGAAGCGGTACTGGGAAACAGGCATATGAAATCCGGTTTTTGTGAGCTCCACGTAAACGGGGGTGACAGTAGACTTCCCAATAACGATTGTCAATATCGGATGTATATTTTAATACGAATAGTCTTTGTTTTCTGGAACCGGTACTTAACAGCGTATTAATTTACGAATTAGCTGTTTTGGCTTGCATTAATTCGTTGCGCCTTGGAGGACAGCATTAGTAAACCTACGAAGGAAATTTAATCAACGCGAATTCGCTTAACTGAGGAGGAAGGCGCAGAAGCGCCCATCTAGAATCAATGGAAAGAGTAGTGTCATATCTCCTCTTATCTTCCTAAATATTTATCATGTATTCTTCTTTCCTGACGTTCGATACTCTACATTACTCCTCACTATGATTTATGGAACAAAAAATTATCATGTATATGAAGACAGTAACTGTTCTGGAAAGAACAGAATACTGTTGATGACCGTGCAGCTTTTCCCTGGAATAAATGATGACTAAATGAAACCCTCAGCTGCCGACAGGTGTTGTTGATATACCTCGATGTGGACAGCTGAAAATGTGTGCCCCGACCGGGACCCGAACCCGGGATCTCCTGCTTACATGGCAGATGCTCTATCCATCTGAGCCACCGAGGACACAGATGAATAGCGCGACTGCAGGGACTTATCCCTTGCACGCTTCCCGTGAGAGTCACATTCCCAACTGTCCACAATTCCACATATGTAATGTACAATATAGACAACCGAGGTATATCAACAACACCTGTCGGCAGCTGAGGGTTTCATTTAGTCATCATTTAAAACATTATCATACGTAGTAAAATTAGCAGTAGCTTTAAGGATTTATTATTTAACATACTGCACTACACGTGAAAAATAAAAAAAAAAAAATACAATAAAAAGCACAAATGATACCTACACTAAAAAGCAGCTGCTATTATGTGTTAATGTCCTGTCTCCTAGCCCAGTGAAGGGTTGACGGCGCAGTCACGAAAAAATTGTTTACATCACCCAGGTAGGCGCTCAATTTACACTCCTCGGTAATACGCTGGTTCGAAGCTCCGCAATCACAGCTTGGGTTGGACTGCTTACCCCATTTGTGCAGGTTGTATGCGCACACTCTGTGTGCTGTTGGGATGCGATTGATATTCTTCCACTCATGCCGTTGGGTTTAAAGCCCTTGTGTTTCAGCAGAGGGTCAATATAATGTCGCACTCTAGGTGCAGAATTAATATTCCATGTTTCATACCATTTACTGTTAAAGGTGAAGGTGCTATTAGCAAGCTCTTGTGCCAATCGCAGTAATGGATATACGGGAAAAAAAATCGATTTGTTAAGAAACTAGGAATATCTTCACAGTGAGAAGTTGACCATTATTTATTGTTATGGAGTATTCTTTCAACAGTGCTGCATGTTAACGTAATGGAGAGGCTACCCGTATGTGGCTGAGTGTTGGAAGCTGGTTTAGTTACAGAGCTTTAGCTATAGTGGAGTAGTTCCTACCCACCCAGAGACTATTCTGGTGGTTGTATCGAGCTGTCTGTCTGATTTAAAAATGGCTCTGAGCACTATGGGACTCAACTGCTGTGATCATGTCCCCTAGAACTTAGAACTACTTAAACCTAACTAACCTAAGCACATCACACACATCCATGCCCGAGGCAGGATTCGAACCTGCGACCGTAGCGGTCGTGCGGTTCCAGACTGTAGCGCCTTTAACCGCTCGGCCACTCTGGCCGGCTGTCTGATTTACGAGAGGGTTGTTCAAGCATACCAGAGCACAATATTGAGTCATGCAAACCTCTAAACTGAGCACTTAAGTTGAAGCGTATTTGCTAATTAGTACTGCAGAGTTTCTGGATATGTTTGTGTCGTGTTTTAGTTTCCAAGAGGTTTTTCCGAGATGTTTACAGACGAACAGTGGAGCTCGAGAAGTACAGCATATGCATACTTAGAAGTAAAAAAATTAAAAGACAGTGTTAAGACCAGAATGTTCATATCCATGTTTGCTTAACGACGAATTGTAAGTTGGACGCAAAATACATACCTGAAAGGCGGATTCTTAGAAAATTAATGGCTGCAATACAAGTTACAGATGGCTGAAATATAAGAAGTAACGAGATCTACCAAAAAATACAGGAAATATCGGAAGTAATGGGAAAGTGAAGCATAAACGTCTCACGCAACCTCTATCAAATGAATGAAACATCAAGAAAGCCATGGAGTTGTTTCTTAGTTGTCGGTGTTGCAAAGTTTGCTATCACCACCATCTTGTTAGGATCTGGGGAGATTCCTTCTGTGGTGGTGATATGGCTGAGGACTTTTACAGCTGAGGCCCCAGTGCATGACTTGTGATATTGGCAGTTACATTGCATTCCTTGAAGTTCTATAGCATTTCCCTTAAGATCACATTGTGTCCCTTCCATGTCGGTTCCACAATTAAGAGCCTATCCACGTAAGTGGTGTTTCTTTGTTTCACAGAATGCTTTAATATGCCATCAAGTCCCCTAATAAAGGCAGCTGAGGATATGCTTAACACATATGGTAGCCATTTGAATTGATAACATCTACTGATGGCGAGGAATGCAGTCTATTTCCTGCAGACATTGCTAAAAAAAACTTCCTTATTATGGCATTAAAGACAAACCTTTGGCTTGGCTAGAACCTTATTTATATAATGGAAAACAAAGTGTTGTCTTAGAGGAGGCAGACGTGAAAATAAACCCAGACTGAGGGAATGTAAAAAATGGAGACCCTTAGGGCTCAATCCTTTGGCCACTGATTTCCTTGATCTGAACTAATGATTTACCAATTACAATTAATAATGGAGCAAAATATAGTCCTGCCTGCTGGTGATACACGTATCTTGATAAAAGATCCCTACTATGCAATACAAGATACAGCCCTGACAATTACTAACCAAGTACGAAAATCTTTCACAGCCTAACGTCAATTTTTTTATTTAAAAATTGCCATTATACAGTTTCAGACAACAAATGAAAACCTTGAAGTTCCTAAAACTGTTAATAACAATCAAAAACTTAATGAAACCACACATACAGAATTCATAGGCAACAAGATGGACACTCAGTTAAGAGGGAAAGAGCAAAGAAACTTAGCTCACCATTCTTTGCACTGAGAGCCGTTTCTCACTTTTCTGGCAGAGGAATAATGCTGTTGTCATTTTGTTTCATATGGCTTTAAGTACAGCATCAGATTACATCAGTAACACACCATCAGATTACATCTGGTACATTTTGAGATAAAAGATATATGTACAGTTCATACTGATTATAAGATAAAATACTGATAACGATAAATGCCTACAATATCAAGTCACATAGACTAATCAGTATTGTAATACTTTGTATATATCCATTTTAAGCAAATGTTTTCAAACTTCAGAAATGAGCAGTGAGGTTTCCATTTTAAGCAAATGTTTTCAAACTTCAGAAATGAGCAGTGAGGTTAATATGTAGGGTCTCTTCAAGTCTCTTAGGATATTTACTATTACAGGATTGCATATTGCGTACACACACACTCTCTCTCTCTCTCTCTCTCTCTCTCTCTCTCCCTCCATGTTGTTGTTTGTAGCCAAGAACAGAAAATTATTGAAATAAAAATATCACTCCCCAAAAGAAATCAAAACTTTATTTACTCAGGCCATAAAAAATTAATCAAATAAGGTGCAATAATGGTTGAGGTAGGCTTATTATAAAAAGATATTATCTCAAAGAGACAGCAGATACTTTTACAACAGGAGCCAGATGTGAACTACACCTGACTGCCACCATAGCTGGCTGTACTATAACTACCGAAAAACAATTCATTAAAAGCTATGTGTAGCAACTTTACACAAGATAAACAGGGTAAACACTTTCATGAACTTGTAAGTCGCAGACGCATCCACAAATTAATAAAATATCAATAAAACTGCTTTATCTTAACTCATACAATCAACAGTGTCATTAAGCAAGCAAAATTAATGAAATTAGAATTTTGAGCTTTAAGAAAAACACAAGTTAATCAGTTTGTCAAGCTCCAAAACACTTAGTTCATTTAGTCTAAGTTCACAGGTATCTACTACCATCAAAAGCAAAGGCAGTGAGAGGCTTCTAATACAATACCAGACACAATAATTATGGCAACTGATGGAGCTGGATGGCACAAATTACTTTGGCCTGGAGGAGCATCGATGGGTGCAGTTTGCAGAATGCAGAAATCTCAGAAACAAATGTCCGGAAACTTGCTCACAAATTTCAATTCCCCAGGTGACAGCAGCTGATGCATGAGATGGAGTCCACAGCAGCCAATTCCTCAGTCTGCCCAGACCCTGCCTACCACAAGCTGCTTTTACAGGGCCCACATATTTTGCCTGGGTGGAGTCCTGCTGGCTCACTTGCTTCCTATTGCACATCTGCACAACCCTGGCATATAGCACTCATCCATCCCCTCCATTCCACTCATTCCACTATAGGCGACGGAAAGCTTTTCTAGGTGTGGTGGGCAAAATGTTAGACAGAATAAATCTCATTTTAGGGCATGATTTTAGGTAGCAATGACCCGTCAAAGTAGCTAATTAACACATTCCAGACTGGGATATAACTAAGTCACCAATGGTGTGTTCCAAAGTTGTTTTGTGAAGGGATCAACATCAAGAAAAGTTGCATGGGATTCGGAATAGGACCATGTGAAATTTAATTGTGAGAAGGTATTCAGAGATTCCATGAATTTTGGCAGATCAGCCTCACCATGAGTCCATATGGTAAAGATGTCATCATTGTACCTAAGCCAAACCTGGGGCTGAAGACTTACCAATCCCAGGAAAACCCCTTGCAAGTGACCCATGAAAAGGCAGGCATACGAAGGAGCCATCCTGGTTCCCATCGCTGTACCCCTGATCTGTTTGTATGTCTGCCCCTAAAAAGTGAAGTAGTTGTTGGTAAGCATAATGCTGATCAAGGTGAGTAGAAAGGATGTTGTAGGTTTGGAATCATATGGGCACTGACTGAGGAAATGTTCAGCAGCAAACACACCATGTACGTGTGGTATAGAGGGACATGGTATCAGTGGTGACAAGCAAGATGGGTGGTGCATGTCGGACAAGCATGGATTTCAGACGATCTAGGAAATGGTTGGTATCTTTGATTTAGTAGGGGAGCTTTTGTACTATGGGTTGCAGGTATTGATCCCCTAAGGGAGATATATATTTGGTGGGTGCTTTGAAGCCAGCAACTATAGGATGGCCAGGATGATTGGGTTTGTGGACCTTAGGAAGAAGGTAAAAGGTGGGAGTGCTTGGTTTGGGTGGGGTGAGAAGGTCTATGGATTGAGGTGTTAGTCTTTGTTAGAGGCCTGAGGTTTCAAGGAGGGACTGCAGGTCAGTTTGAATTACAGGGATGGGATCTTGATGGCAGATGCTGTAAGTATAGGTGTCAGACAGCTGTGTAGACCTTCACTAACATACTCCTTTTGGTCAAGTACTACAGTGGTAGATCCTTTGTCTGCTGGGAGGATAATGATGGAGTCATCAGCTTTTAGGGAATGTAGAGCCAGAAGTTCTGCAGAGGACAGGTTAAGATCATGTAGTATGGACCTGAGGAAGGGTTGTGAGGCAATGCTGGATGTGAGGAATTCCTGGAAGGCTCAAGGGGTGATTTTGAGGTAGTAGTGGTGGATCAAGTTGTGGTTGTGGTCTGAACTGTTCAAGGCAGTGATCAATGTCAGGTTTGCTGTTGGAAAGGTTTTGGGGTTGGGTTGCAAAGTAATATTTCCAATGGATATTACGTGTGAAGGAAAGGATGACCTTTATGAAAGCAGCATTATCAAATGTGGGTTTAGGGTTAAAAAAGAGGCCCTTAGATAATACAGAAAATTCAGGAGGGGAGAGAGCTTCAGATGAGAGGTTAAGGACATTGTACTGCTGTGACTGGTTCTTGGGATTATAGGTTATTCTTGATCTGGGAGGCAGTGGTGAAGGCTGTGGGATGTTAAGGAGGTTGGCCAAGCTCGGTTTGCAGGAGAGGAGTGGTGGTTGATGGTATGGCTGTTTAGAGAGGGTCAGGAAGGGAAATACCACTTTTCAGGTAGTTTAGGAGATGGTGGTACAGGTTTTTGAGGTGAAGTCTGATATGTTGTTGCAGTTTGAAGTTGGCTTGGTGGATGATGCCATTCAAAGAAACTTGAGGGGCAGACAACTGCAGGATTTTGTAGAAGGAGAGAAGTCTGGTGGAGTGGAAATTTTCTGATGACGCATATAGGTCACAGGTTGACCGGGTAAGAGCAAGAGATTGCTGTATTTGAAGCTGTAAAAGAGCCTGTTGTAGGGTAGGACTGCATCCAGAAATGGATACTTTCAGTGTTAGGCATTTTGGAGTAACTCCAAGAAGCAAGCAGGTTTCAAGAAACAGAATGTGGGATCTTAGGTTTGATAGTGCAAAGCCATGTTTTTGAAAGGAACGGATGTAATATGAGATGGGATTCATCATGGCAAGAGAGGACAGTTTTGAGAGTTAAAAGTCGTGAGAGCGGGAAAAAAAGCAGAGGATGGAAAAGATGGAAAAACGGAATAAAAGCAATGGAAAAGGTCGGAAAAGTTAGAAAAATTCGTACGGAAATCGTTAATAAGAGGTAATAAGCGGGCGATCTGTATTGATACGATCGAGAAGGTCGTGAAAACAGACGAAATGTTAAAAACTGCGTAAACATAAATTGAAAGTCATAGGAGAAAATTTAACTACTTAACTTGGGAATTAAAGTGACATAAGAGACGGCAATAAAAGTCAACCAGAGCGATTTGTCGAAAAACAAACGCACAAAAACGTGAAAGAATTGCGTATAAACAAAATAAATGGATGGGGCAAAAGAAAATAGCTGACGAATTTGCGAGTAAATCGGTGGAAGACGATTGGGAGAAGTCCATGCAATGTAATGAACTGTAAACTGTTACATGCAAATTCGTAAATAACAGTGGAATTGTAGTACGCAAATAAAAATGAAAGTGGACCAGTCTATGAGCACGGAAATCGGTATTAGAAAAGATGTGGGGGCAAAGTGCTGATTAATCTTGGTGATACAGATAAATAAACGAATGGCTTAGCACATAAGATAGAAAACAGATGACAGTTCGGACAACACAGACAACAAAGAGTGACAAGAGGGTTAAATAAGAAGGAATGATAGCCACATATAGCAACGAAAACAATCAATTATTGATGCAATTATTTAATTGGACAGATAAAAAAATCTACTCACCAAGAGACGGCAGAACACACACAGTAAAAGACTGTTGTGATTGGCAAGCTTTCGGAGCCAGTAGCTCCTTCTTCAGGCAGAAGGGTTGAAGGAGAAGGTTAAGAATGAAGGAAAAGAACTGGCGAGGTCTAGAAAAAAGGGGAGATTTTGGGAAAGCACCCAGAACCACAGGTCAAGGGAGGCTTACCATATGGGATTAGAAGGAAAGCCTAATTGTTGGGGACTGCATCGGACGAGTTTTGAAAACCTGATAGCTTAAAGGTGGGAGACAGGGTCACATGCAAGGCAGAGATTACTACTAAAACATCATGCATGAATTAATGAGAGTGATAAGCTTGGTGCGTTGTACGTACCACAGGTGGGAGGGGGTGGTGAAAAATAGATGGAGAAGACAATGAAACTGAAAGAGAGTGAAGCAAAGAATAGTTACAGTGAAGAAAATTTGAGGTGGAAGAAATTAACATAAACTTTAAGGCCAGGTGGGTGGCGAGAATCAAGGACTTGTTGTAGTGCTAGTTCCCACCTGCGGAGTTCTGAGAAACTGGTGTCTGGGGGCACAATCCAGATAGCGCATGTGGTGAAATAGGTGCTGAGGTCATGAATGTCTTGTTGTAGAGTACGCTCTGCAACAGGCTATTGTGAGTTGCCAGTATATACCGTATGCCTATGCCCATTCATCCTAATTAATAATTTGGTGGTAGTCATGACAATAAAGAAGGCTGAACAGTGTTCACATAATAGCTGCTCTATGAGGTGTAATTTCACAGGTGGCTCTCCCATTGATAGTATATGTTTTACCAGTTACAGGGTATTATAGATGGTGGTAGGGGGGTTCATAGGGAAGTGTTGCAGTGGGGAGTCACAGGGGTAGGAGCCATAGAGTAGGGAGATGGGTGCAAAAAGGGTCTGACTTAAATTGCTGAGATTGGGAGGGCGACGGAAAGCTATTCTAGGTGTGGTGGGCAAAATTTTAGACTGAATAAATCTCATTTTAGGGCATGATTTTAGGAAGTCATGACGCTGTCTAAGTAGCTGATTAACAAATTCCAGACCAGGAATGGTGTGCTCTGAATCTGCCTTAGTTGATCAACAGTTGCAACCCATAGTAAGAAAACTCCCCTCCTACATCAAAGATACCAACCATTTCCTAGATCGTCTGAAATCGCACCTGTCCAACTCCCACCACACATCTTGCTTGTCACCATTGATGCCATATCCCTCTACACCACCATCCCTCACATACAGTGTCTGTCTGCTACTGAACATTTCCTCAGTCAGCGCCCAACTGATTCCAAACCTAGGACATCCTTCCTACACACCTTAGTCAACTTTATACTTACCAACAACTACTTCACCTTTGAGGGGCAGACATACAAGCACATCAGGGGTACAGCCATGGGAATCAGGAAGCCAACTTTTCCATGGGTCGCTTGGATGGGGGTTTCCTGGGATCTGTAAGTCTTCAGCCCCTAGTTTCGTTTAAATACATTGATGACATCTTTACCATATGGTTGGGTGATCTGCTAAAATTCATGGAATCTTGAAATACATTCTCTCAATTAAATTTCGCATGGTCCTATTCCGAACCCTGTGTGACTTTCTTGATGTTGATCTTGTCCTCATAATAAGCCAGCTCCACACTTCTGTCCACATTAAACTTACCAAAAAACATTAGTACTTACATTTTGACAGTTGCCATCCTTTCCATGTCAAACACTCCCTCCTATACAGCCTTGGCATCCAAGGCAAACGTATTTGTTCCGATGCAGAGTCCTTACAGCAATACACCACCACTCTCACCTCAACATTCACTGCACGTAGTTCCCCCACCAGCCTAGTTAAAAAGCAGATCTCCCGAGCCGTCACATCCCGTTCTGGTACCACTGATCCCTCCACAAAACAGTTTCAGAACACTCCATTGGTGACTCATTATATCCTAGTCCAGAATGTGTTAATTAGCTACTTCGATAGGGCCATGACTTCTTGAAATCATGCCCTAAAATGAGATTTATTCTGTCTAAAATTTTGCCCACCACACCTAGAATAGCTTTCTGTCACCTTACCAATCTCCGCAGTATTCTTGTCAGACCCTTGCTCCTTCTGATCCATCTCCATACCCTATGGCTCTTACCCTTGCGACGTCCCCACTGCAAGACTTGCCCTATGCACCCCCGTACCACCACCTATAATAGCCCTGTAACTGGCAAAATATATACTATCAAAGGGAGAGCCATATCATATACCAGCTGTTATGTAAACAACGTTCAGTATTCTACATCGGCTTGACTACCACCAAATTATCAATTAGGATGAATGGGCATAGGCATAGGGTATATACTGGCAACTTGCAATGTCCTGTTGCAGAGCATGCTGTATAACATGACATTCGTGACCTGGGTACCTGTTTCACCCCACACACCATCTGGATTCTTCCCCCAGTCACCGTTTCTCAGAACTCAGCAGGTGGGAGCTAGCACTACAACATGTCCTCGATTCTCGCCACCCACCTGCCCTTAATTTACGTTAATTTCTTCTATCTCCGCTTTTCTTCACTGTAACTACTCTTTGCTTCACTCCATTTTACGTTTCCACACCTCTCATTGTCTTCCCCATCTATTATGTTACATACCATGCACTTATCTTCTCACTCTTATTAACTTGTGCACAATGTTTTAGTAGTAATCTCTGTGTTTCATGTGAACCTGCCTCCCACCTTTAAGCTGTCAGAATTTCAAATTTCATCCAATGCAGTCCCCAACAATCATCCTTTCCTTCTCATCCTGTACAGTTAGTCTCCCCCTTCCCACAGTTCTGGATGACTTTCCCAAAATCTACCCATTTTTTTAGACCTCTCCAGTCCTTTTCCTTCACCCTTCTTCCTTTCCCTTCAACTCTTCTGCCTGAAGAATGAGCTGCTGGCTACAAATGCTTGCCAATCACAACAGTCTTTAATGTGTGTATTCTGCCACTGCTTGGTGAGTAGATTTTTTATCTATCTAATTAAGTAATTTATCTAAAAACAAAGATGATGTGACTTACCAAATGAAAGCGCTGGGAGGTTGATAGACACACAAAGAAACACAAACATACACACAAATCAAGCTTTCGCAACCAATGGTTGCTTCATCAGGAAAGAGGCAAGGAGAGGGAAAGACGAAAGGATGTGGGTTTTAAGGGAGAGGGTAAGGAGTCATTCCAATCCTGGGAGCGGAAAGACTTACCTTAGGGAGAAAAAAGGACAGGTATACACTCGCACACACACACACACACACACACATATCCATCCGCACATACACAGTCACAAGCAGACATTTTGAGTCATACAATGTAAATGCTGCATCCATGCAATTGCTGGCAACATATTTATTTAACCACATGCAGTGTACAAAGCTGACTTACAAAATCAATAATCAGATCATTAATTTCCAGTCCAAATATGAGACAGTCACACAAGGTGTACCCCAGGGCTCAATTTTGGGCCCTTTCCTTTTCCTAGTGTACATAAATGATATAGAGCAACCTTTCAACTCCTAATTGGTAACCTATGCAGACGATACCTCACTGTTATTTCTTGGTAAACAAAATGATGTGTTAACGTTGGTAGCATCTGAGGGACTACAGCAAATAACTACTTATTTCCAAGATCAAGGTTTGAAAGTTAATATCAGTAAATCTCAGTTATTGCCATTTAAACTTACAAACTCACACCAAACCTCTATCAGTAACATAGGTGGAATTGAAGTAGTGGACACAGAAGGCTGCAGATTTCTAGGTATTCACCTAGATGAAAATCTAAGATGGGTAAACCATATCAAATTTTTATGCCATAAAATCAGCAGTTCATTACATCTAATCAGCCAGTTATCAAAAGTAGTTCCACATCAGACATTAAAAACAATTTATTATGGAACCATTTTTGCACAGATTAATTACGGGATAGAGATATGGGGTTGTGCTGCCGACATACATATGAACAGAATATTAACCCTACAGAAAATAGCAATCAGAATTATCCATGGATTAGGGTATAGAGATTCATGCAGGGAAATCTTTGTTCATCATAAATACCTCACAGTCTACTCACTGTATCTTTACAAATTAATTATATTTTTTGTGACACATCAAAACAAAGAAACAAAGTGCTCTGATATGCATGCTTATAATACAAGAAATAAAGACTGCTACTACAGACAAAGAACAAAATTAAAAACAACAGACCATAGTCCATGCATTAGTGGTCAAAAATGGTACAACAGATTACCGAGCTCTATAAGGTGCCACAAAGGGAACTTATTCAAAGTGAACCTGAAACATTTCTTGATTGACAAGTGTTTATACTCTTTAAGTGAATATTAATATTAAACTAAAATAAATTATTGTGTATATATATATATATATATATATATATATATATATATATATATATATATATATATATATATATATATATATATATATATATATATATATATATATATATATATATATATGTATGTATATATTGTACTAAACTTGTAAAAAAATGCTACGACGTTTGCAAAAGACACCAGTTGGTGTCTCGATGCAAAAAAAATTACAATAAATGAAAAATAAATAAATTTGTAGACGCAAAGAGTTTGGGCAGAGATGTCAGTCAAGGCGGAAGTACAGAGGCAAAGATGTTGTTGAAAGACAGGTGAGGTATGAGCGGCGGCAACTTGAAATTAGCGGAGGTTGAGGCCTGGCGGATAATGAGAAGAGAGGATATACTGAAGGGCAAATTCCCATCTCCGGAATTCTGACAGGTTGGTGTTAGTGGGAAGTATCCAGATAACCCGGATGGTGTAACACTGTGCCAAGATGTGCTGGCCGTGCACCAAGGCATGTTTAGCCACAGGGTGATCCTCATTACCAACAAAAACTGTCTGGACACTGAATGGATAGTTTGTTGTTAAATAATTTTATCGATAATTGATTGTTTTTGTTGTTATGTTATCTCATGTATTACTGTGTTATTTCACTTTACTTGCCCTATATTATTAGTACACTACTTGTATAGTATGTAATCAGCAGGACCAAGAAAAAATCAAATCATATAAAATCACTATCTGTGCATCACTCTCTAACAGGTTATTACTATTTTTCTCTAACAGTAACTATTTACTATTGAACAGTATATGAGCATAGTGTCTATGATTGTGCTCCTGTTTCCCTGAAATCCAGATGAAAATCCTACTGCCTATACCAGGTTGTAAGATTCAAGTAAATCTATTAACATTTTTTCTGGAGAATCATTCAGAAAGTTTTTACTGAAATCCCCACACAAATCAACTTTGCATCTTTCTTAAGAACTATGCATAGCAAAGCATAAAGTATGGACAGGAAAGCCCTTGAGTCTGAAAAGGGAGACCTTTAGAGGTCTATAATGAAGAGCTTTTTATTTGAAAATTCAAACCCTCTTGCATAACTTCTAAATATTAGGTCTTTACAGTGTTTTGATACATCAACTCTTCTGAACAAAGTACTACATTTGACATAAATGATCACTCCTCTCTTCTGCAACAAACTTTCACAGAAATCAGATGAGATGTACTTCTCCAAAGGAAGCTTTAGCATTTACTAACTGCACTAGTGACATTCTAACATACAAATAGCTTTGGTGTCAAGATCTATTAGCAGTTCATCTACTTTACTTTTAATTTCCCCAATGATGAAATAAGCTTACTCTGCCTTGTGATCTGCATTCCCCATTTAATGAATCCACCTCAAGAAGGGATACTTCCTACCCGACTTCATCCTAAAAAGATCTAACCCTTCTATATATTATCTCTGGAATTTGACCTTGAGTCAGTCCATGTCCACCTGCTTCAGTATCACTCAGAAGCTCCACCACCTTTCCCAATCCTATTCAGATTTATAGCCCAACCTATGGATACTCTCAAGTGGCACCTCTGAAATGTGTGCCTTGTTAGCAGTCATCAGCACCATCTCACGTTCAATATTAACTAGCCTCACAGCACAACTGAGATACAGTCAATCATAATTCCAGAAGAGCTCCACAAAGCGATTATTGGTGATCAGAATTTGAGAAACAATCCTTTTCGAGCCATTGCCTACACCATATCCCAATCTCACTGTCACTACCTGATCCTCTTTAGTAAAGTTCTTACTCAAAGCCACTAAGTCTTCTGTCATCTTACTGAGCCCAGCACACAGTTTAAAGATGTTGGTAACATGATACTTCTTACCCAATGTCTCCTGCAACTATGGGACTATACCATTCCCATGACTGCTCCCTAGCATCAGAATCCTCCTCTTCTTAATTTTTCTACCCCACTTTTATTTGCTATTGGCCTGCTCCTAAAACTATTGAAAGGCCCCCTCCACATGACTCTTAACAGCTGGCTAAACCTATTCACAACATTCAAAATAAAACTATCGAAGTGCATTCTCTTCATAATGGTCTTACTGTCAGTACATTACTACACCTTCACTATCACTACTGTGGTGCATATAACACAACCCCCAATAGGTAAATGCTCTTTATAATGCCATGTGTTGGCTCAGACCAACAGTCTGTACATGGCGACAAGTTCTGTACTTTTCACCGGTCTTTTCATGTCAACAAGTCTGTAGTCATCAACAACTCTGTACTTGTGAATTTGTCTGTACCTGTTCCGCTGGCTGGGATTGCCGAGCAGTTCTAGGCGCTTCAGTCTGGATCTGCACGACCGCTACGGTCGCAGGTTCGAATCCTGCCTCGGGCATGGATGTGTGTGATGTCCTTAGGTTGGTTAGGTTCTAGGGGACTGATGACCCCAGAAGTTAAGTCCCATAGTGCTCAGAGCCATTTGAACCATTTGTAGCTGTTCTGTATGCTGGCACTCTACAACCTAATAACTGTTATGCTGTCAGTCATTGACAAAATAAACTGTGGATTTCTTGTAACCATGTCTATCATTGCATTCCAATTCATGAAAATCAGTCACCAGTTTACCACGTTAAAATCAAGTCAAACACAATTAAACTAAACAGGACGCTCAGGTCATTGTGTTGTGCCCCCAGAATCATAACCTAAAGATAAAGATGATAGTTTATTTGGTAGATTTTCACTTCTTGTTGTCTCATGTTCTGGGGCAGTACACCAAAACTAAGTAAAGTGTTTATTCAGAAGAACTTACCAATAAGAATGCTGTGAAAAGCAGAATAAGAATAAGAATCTTTATTAGCCGTTCAGTATTTTCCTATACAATGGGCTTCGTCAATAAGTTCAATTACAGTATAAAGATGGTTATATTCTCATAACAATGTATATATAAATAATGTGAATGTTAGTGTAGTACAATAGTACACATTTGGAATTTTATATATTGTTAATTTTACCATAAAAAAGAAAATATTATACAAATTTGTATTAAGTGGGGTGTATTCATGTTGATGACACTATGTCATTATCATATACATGTTGATAACACTATGTCATTATCCTAAGATATTGATACAAATATAGAGCACTCGAAATAGGTCTATGCCTAAATGTTAGATATTGTTTTTCCAAATTTAGGTCCTACTACAGGCAGAGGTACCTTTCTCTATGTTACAACAGCAAATCTGCCATATTACAATCTTTATATTCATCAACTGAGTAAAATGCTTTACCTTCGAACCATTGACCCGATGTTGTCTCAAATTTACTTTTAGATACTGTTTGTACAATTTTAGGGAGCATATTAAACAGTTTGATGCCTTCATATTTATAAATATTATGTATCTTGGACAATCTAGAGTATGGTAGATCAATCGTGTGGTTTTCTCTTGTATTATGGGTGTGGACAGATGACCTAAGGGGATATTGAGCTATGTTTTTTTTACGTGTAATAAGCATTAATAGATGTACAAACAAGGAACTGTCGTGATGTTAAGTTTTTTTAAATGTCCCCTGCATGTATCCCTAGGAGATAAACCCACTATACACAAAGCTTTGTCTTTACAAATGTCTGCTTGTGTCTGTGTATATGCGGATGGATATGTGTGTGTGTGCGAGTGTATACCTGTCCTTTTTTCCTCCTAAGGTAAGTCTTTCCATTCCCGGGATTGGAATGACTCCTTACCCTCTCCCTTAAAACCCATATCCTTTTGTCTTTCCCTCTCCTTCCCTCTTTCCTGACGAGGCAACCGTTGGTTGCGAAAGCTAGAATTTTGTGTGTATGTTTGTGTTTGTTTGTGTATCTATCAACCTGCCAGTGCCTTTGTTTGGTAAGTCTCATCATCTTTCTTTTTACATATATTTTTCCCACGTGGAATGTTTCCCTCTATTATATCCATATATATATATATATCTTTCTTTTTAAATATATTTTTCCCACGTGGAATGTTTCCCTCTATTTTTATATATATATATATATATATATATATATATATATATATATATATATATATATATATATATATATAGCGCTGGCAGGTCGATAGACACACAAATAAACACAAACATACACACAAAACTCTAGCTTTCTCAACCAACGGTTGCCTCGTCAGGAAAGAGGGAAGGAGAAGGAAAGACAAAAGGATGGGGTTTTAAGGGAGAGGGTAAGGAGTCATTCCAATCCCGGGAGCGGAAAGACTTACCTTAGGGGGAAAAAAGGACAGGTTTACACTCGCACACACACACATATCCATCCACACATACACAGATGTGTGTATATATATATATATGGTTTTAATAGAAGGAAACATTCCACGAAGGAAAAATATATCTAAAAACAAAGTAGATGTGACTTACCAAATGAAAGTGCTGGCAGGTCGACAGACATGGTGTTTCAAAAATGACCGGTATATTTGAAACGGCAATAAAAACTAAACGAGCAGCGATAGAAATACACCGTTTGTTGCAATATGCTTGGGACAACAGTACATTTTCAGGCAGACAAACTTTCGAAATTACAGTAGTTACAATTTTCAACAACAGATGGCGCTGCAGTCTGGGAAACTCTATAGTACGATATTTTCCACATATCCACCATGCGTAGCAATAATATGGCGTAGTCTCTGAATGAAGTTACCCGAAACCTTTGACAACGTGTCTGGCGGAATGGCTTCACATGCAGATGAGATGTACTGCTTCAGCTGTTCAATTGTTTCTGGATTCTGGCGGTACACCTGGTCTTTCAAGTGTCCCCACAGAAAGAAGTCACAAGGGTTCATGTCTGGCGAATAGGGAGGCCAATCCACGCCGCCTCCTGTATGTTTCGGATAGCCCAAAGCAATCACACGATCATCGAAATATTCATTCAGGAAATTAAAGACGTCGGCCGTGCGATGTGGCCGGGCACCATCTTGCATAAACCACGAGGTGTTCACAGTGTCGTCTAAGGCAGTTTGTAACGCCACAAATTCACGAAGAATGTCCAGATAGCGTGATGCAGTAATCGTTTCGGATCTGAAAAATGGGCCAATGATTTCTTAGGAAGAAATGGCGGCCCAGACCAGTACTTTTTGAGGATGCAGGGATGATGGGACTGCAACATGGGGCTGTTTGGTTCCCCATATGCGCCAGTTCTGTTTATTGACGAAGCGGTCCAGGTAAAAATAAACTTCGTCAGTAAACCAAATGCTGCCCACATGCATATCGCCGTCATCAATCCTGTGCAATGTCTCTCGTGCAGCAATGGTAGCGGCGCTGAGGGGTTGCCACGTTTGAATTTTGTATGGATAGAGGTGTAAACTCTGGCGCATGAGATGATACGTGGATGTTGGCGTCATTTGGACCGCAGCTGCAACACGGCGAACGGAAATCCGAGGCCGCTGTTGGGTCACCTGCTGCACTAGCTGCGCGTTGCCCTCTGTGGTTGCCGTATGCGGTCGCCCTACCTTTCCAGCACGTTCATCCATCATGTTCCCAGTCCGCTGAAATTTTTCAAACAGATCCTTTATTGTATCGCTTTTCGGTCCTTTGGTTACATTAAACCTCCGTTGAAAACTTTGTCTTGTTGCAAAAACACTGTGTTCTAGGCGGTGGAATTCCAACACCAGAAAAATCCTCTGTTCTAAGGAATAAACCATGTTGTCTACAGCACACTTGCATGTTGTGAACAGCACACGCTTACAGCAGAAAGACGACGTACAGAATGGCGCACCCACAGACTGCGTTGTGTTCTATATCTTTCACATCACTTGCAGCGCCATCTGTTGTTGAAAATTGTAACTACTGTAATTTCGAAAGTTTGTCCGCCTGAAAATGTACTGTTGTCCCAAGCATATTGCAACAAACAGTGTATTTCTATCGCTGCTCATTTAGTTTTTATTGCCGTTTCAAATATACCGGTCATTTTTGAAACACCCTGTATGTATTATTATTTTTTTTTCTCATACAGATTCAAGAGTCTATCCTGAATTGATAAAAGTTATATCGTCCACATAGAGGACTGTTTTACAGGGTAAATATTGTGGCATATCATTAACATACACTTCAAACAGGAAGGGCCAAGGTATGGAGCCCTGTGGCACACCTCTTTTTGTTGTTTGTGGGTTTGACAGCTGCCCATTTACACTAACAAATTGTACTCTGTTGTTTAAGTAGGATTCTAATAATTTCAGGGTGTCCTCTTCCATGCCGTAGTGTCTTAATTTCATGATCAAAGTACTATGAGATACAGTGTCAAATGCTTTACTCAGGTCTAGGAGAGTAGCACAAGAGATTAATTTATTTTCAAAGGCATCATATGTCACTAACAACATTTTCAACTGCTTAAACTATGCATAGCTTAGACCTGACTCCCTACTGTGAGTTACTTAACAAGTTATTCCTCTCAAAATAGTGAATCATTTGTTGGTGAACACAGTCTTCGATTATTTTAGATATTATAGGGGTTAATGAAATAGGGCGATAGTTACTTGGATTTGATTTATCTCCTTTCTTAAATACGGGAATAGTTACTGCTATTTTCCATCAGGGAAAATCCCTTGCTGTAATATACGGTTAATTAGAGCGGTGAGAGGGCACAGAAGTTCATTTGATATCTTCTTTATGAGAAAGTTTGACAGACCATAGAAGTCCTCTGCTCTGGAATTACTTAGTTTGTCTATTGCTTTGCTAACATCATTTTCAGTTACTGTTGCCCAGCAGAATTTATGAACTACATTCTTATTTGAATCTAAAAGAGTTTTAGCATCAAGCATGGCATTGGGGGGGGACAAATCTTGTTGTAAACTGAAGTTAACAAAGTGTGAGTTCAAGATATCTGGGGCTATGCGTATAGCTTTATAGCTGTTTCTGGATTTAAGAATATAGTTATCATTCGCCCTATGTTTTGCCAAGCTTATTTCAGATCTATAAATTTTTCTTATTCTAATGTACATCTCTTTGTACTCACTGCTGTTATGAGATCTGTCCTTAAACATAAGAAGCACAATCCTGATACTGCTGAGGTATGGTGTAAACCAATTATTTAGTCTCTGTGGTTTATGAGGTTGGTTATTATTCTGTTTTTTTACTAATCTGGGACAACACTCATCAAATATTCTTGCAATTTCCTCTATAAATAATTTGCTTGTGTTTATAGAGGAAATTGCAAGAATGTTTTATGAGTGTTGTCCCAGATTAGTAAAAAAACAGAATAATAACCAAGCTCATAAACCACAGAGACTAAATAATTGATTTACACCATACCTCAACAGCATCAGGATTCTTGCAGACAACTTTTGAACGATCTCAGAACTCTTATACTCACCTCCCAACACATTTACACTTTAATGGATTTTTGTTGCTGATAATAAAATTCAGTTTCATCTGATCCGTAAACAGTCAAAACACAAGGCACCAAACTGATTTTCACATGGACTTTATCTGCTCATCTAGGGTTCAGAATGGAATGACCCTGGGAAGATATTCGTACAAGCTCCTATCTTACATAAAATGAGAAATAGGAAATGCCTATCAATTCAAAAGAAAATTAAAAATGTACCTAATCAGTCTCTCTTTTTACAAATTATTTGAATATATCAGTTCTGGGATTGAATAATTATGTTAGCTGCCTGGCAAATAGCAGTGCATGACAAGCGGTATACTTCTGTAAGTAGAAGTACAATATTATCTTTTCTTAGAAAATGTCATTGTAATCAAGTAAATATTAAGCTACTAACAACATATAAACAACAACTCTACAGTACAACTGACAAGGCAACTGTATCGTTCGAAGTAACGCTTTCCTTTATAATTTAATCAGTTTAATTTCGATGTCATAAGCATGAATATTGATAGTTTATTCTTAATACACTACATGGGTTTAAGTTTGTATGTTTTCCTCATCTTTTGTTAATTCCTGCCTTGACTCAGTCTACATCCAGATCGGCCTTGGCAATATTGACAGAACACGATGAATGAATTAATGGGTTATTTCTGGTTTGAAGATTTTATTTTATTGTCTGTTCCTCTAATTCTATAATGGCATAGCTTCCTCGTTGTAAGCCATAGTCAATAATGTTTCCAGCATTAGCTAATTCATAAAAGTTGCTAGACAGTGTCAGCAATGATCTAAATCTATTAAATTGTACCCATCCATTTAATTTGTGGAGTCCAGGTTGTCTCATATTTACAAAGTAGGTCTCCTCAAGAATAACAAATATTATTCTTTCAATGACATTTGACCAAACATGTTGTACATAGAATTTCCTTAGTTTTAAAAGTGAAAGACTCTGCCAACTTACACCCTATTCTGAACACTTCCTTCTTGCAGATCAGAATTAAATGGAAGACAAAAGGGTGTCGCCATTTCATTACATGCTAACCCTGAGATTTTGTTTGATAAACTATACAGGATATCCCAGGACAAATAGTTAATATTCAGGGATATGACAGGCACAATTATTTGAAGAAAAAAGTCTAGTAAACAGGGGCTCTAAAATACATACCTTAAGAGCTATGAGCAGTTCACCTTCAATATTGTGAAACACATCTCTTCTACTGAACAAGTGACTGGACCTTTTTCTTGTTTTGGTCCATACTACCTCCTCCCAAAGCAGAAAGCTAAGAACAGGCAGCAGAAGAGATTTGTTTCACAGTATCAAAGATGAAGAGATTTGTTTCACAGTATCAAAGATGAAGAAGAGCTGATAGCTCTAAAGGCATACATTTCAGAGCCCAAGGTTGCCAGAATTTTTTTACTTTAAATTGTCCACATAATAATAGTCAAGTAAAAAACAATAATGATAACAATAAGAAAAAAATTATATTAATACTAATGAACACATTGAGTGAGTTGCTTATTTGTACTATAGGAAAAACGGTGTTTTAAACAGGGTGTTAATTTTAACTGAAAATGTTGAAATATCTCGAAAACTACACATCAGATTAAAAAAAAAAAAAAAAAGGTTGTAATTCCATTTTTTTTTTTTTCTCGGAGGAGGACATGCAATAATACCACACTCAATCCACCACCCAATTCCATGATTCAGTGGTGGCAGCAACTTTTGAAATCTTCAATGGGAAACCCCATTTTTTGTTGCAGATTATGATTCTATGGTAAAATCTACATACGTTTTCTCTGAAACATTTTCTTTGCTTACCACAGATACTGCTGTAATCAGAGGAATAGAAATGGGTACACAATCATGATTTATGACATGCTACTGAACAGTTCTTGAATATCCAATGGCACATGGGACCCCACCTACATGTTGCAAAAGTAGGACAGGCCAGTATTTCATAACTTCTATTTGGAAACCCCATTTGCAACATTGTATTCCTCTGACATATCGAACAGAAGACCACTCGATGTGCCACTGCAGCTGTGGCTCGAGGCAAACGCTACTCTACTTTTCCAATTAGAGTAAGTGTTCAAACATAGTACTGCCAACTTCAATACACTTGGTGTTCTGCTTCTCAAATGATTGTACACGTAACAGAAGCATATCTGTGGGAATGTCAGCACAAGCATTTCTGATACAGTCGACCACACCTTAACACCCTGATGGCATTTGGTGGTACACTTTGTCTTTTAAATATCCCCACAGCAAGAAATATGGCGACATCAAATCCAGTGACCCAGAAGGCCAATCAATAGGGCCACATATACAGATCCAAGGACCAGTGTAAACATGGTATAATACCTTCCATGCTTTAATTGCGTAATGATCAACTTGCTGTAACCAGTGGTGATTGTCTACACTCCAGTAATGCATGTTATGCTGGCTAATGCTACCATGCTTTGTGAATCTAGAGTCATCAAAAAACAGTACCTCAACAAAGAATGTGAGTGCTGTTTGCATTTATTCATGTGTCCATTCAAAAAGCACTACCTGGTTATGGAAATTGGTGCAATGAAATTCTTAATGCAGTAACACATGATGTGGATGATACTTATGATGATTCGGTACTGTGAAAACACTACCTGTGGACATAAAGAAATCATGGTGTAATTGCCGTGTGCTTATCCATGGGCTGTGGTGCACGGCCACAAGTACAGCTATTTTATTAGCTTCTCCTGAACAGGCCTGTATGCTGCCATCAGACATAAAGGCATTCACAACCTTGTAAAAGAATGATTGAGAGTGAGCTTTCTCTGGAAAATGCACAGCATACAAGACAACAGCAGCCTCAACATTTCTCCTACATTCTCTGTAAATCATGATCATTTCAGTACTTTCTTTTCTGGTTGCAACGTTCATCATCAACTTGCATGTCTGTTCTCCAAATTATAGGTAGGTGTGCAGGCAATAAACATTGTGCAGTTATTATTATGCTTAGAGCTGATACCTGTTCTACATTTGCATGATACGTGGGCTCTGCTGACAGTGTACTACCCATTATGAAACATCATAATTCACTACACAGCCACAGTGGCATGTCAAGTGATCTCCTGTTCGATATGTCGGAGGAATACAACATTGTGAATGGTTGTGAAATACTGGCCTGTCCTACCCTTGCAGCATGAAGGTGGGGTTCACATGACATTGCACATTGAAGGGGCATCAAGTAGCATGATGTAAATTATGATTGTATACCCATTTGTATTCCTCCAATTGCAATGCCATGTGTGGCAAAATGAAGAAAATGCTTCAGATAAAGCATATGTAGATTCTACCTTAGAATCATAATGTACAATAAAAAATGGGGGTTCCCATTGAAAATTTCAATTTTGCCCCCTGCCATCCATGCATGGAGTGGTGTGGTGGGTCAAGTGTGGTATCATTGAATACCTGCCTCCAAGACAAACAAACTGTAATTATAACTTTTTTTGATCTGATATGTAGTTTTTGAGATATTTCAATGTCTCCAGTTAAAATGAACACCCTGTCTAAATATACTGTTTTTCATGTAGTACAAATAAGCAGCTTGTCCACTTTGTTCATTAGTACTAATATATTTTTTATTCTTATCAGTATCATTCTTATTTTCTACTTCACTACTAATTTGTGAACAATAGTGTATGTGAAACATCGAAAGCAGTTATAATTTTACTTAAGGGAGTTTTACAGAGAGATATCAATAACCATCAACCTGTTTCACTGCTGACATCATTCTTCAAAATTTTTGGTAAGCTGATGTTGCCTTAGCAACAATAGGATCCTTAGCAAATCACATTTTGGGTTTCAGAAGGGTTGCTCTACTGACATTGCCATTTACGTGTTTACTCACCAGATTTTACGATCACTTAATAATAAAATAGTGCCTGTTGGTATCATCTGCAACCTCTCTAAGGCATCTGACTATATGAATGACAGTATTCTCCTTAACAAATTGATGTTTTAAGTGAGTGATGGTATAACCAACCAATGGATAAGGTCATATCTAACCAAAAGAATGCAGAAAGTTGTACTTAGCAATTCAGGTGATATAGTCCAGAGGCATAATTCTGACTGGGAAGAAATCACATATGGAGTTCCCAAAGGTTCAATCTTAGGTCCACCACTGTTCCTCATATATGTAAATGATCTTCTGTATAGCATACAACAAGCAGAATTAGTTCTTTTTGCACTGCACAGTAATGTTGTAATCAATCCAAGCATACGTACAGAAATGAAAGAAATGGTAAACAAAGTTCTTAAAAGTATAATTGATTGGTTTTCTGCGAAGTCTCGCCATCAGTTTTAGAAAGACACAGCATACCTAGTTCTGTACATCTAGAGGTACTACACCAACGAAAAGTGCAATGCATAGTGAGGAAATAATAAATAGGGTGGGAACTACAAAATTCTTAGCGGTTTATATTGATGAGAATTTAAATTGGAAAAAAAACACATTTTGGAACTTGTAAAAAAACTTTGTTCAGCACGTTTGTGATTAGAATAACTGCAAATCTTGGGGAGAGACAAATCAATAAGTTGGCATATTTTTCATTCAATAATGACATATGGAATAATGTTCCGGGGTAATTCATCTTTAAGAAAGAAAGTCTTCATTGCACAAAAAGTGCTGTAATAATAATATGAGTTGCTCACCCATGAACATCTTATAGACATCCATTTAAGGAGTTAGGCATTCTGACTACTGCTTGACAGTATATTTATTCCCTCATTAAGTTCATTGTAAATAATCCACTGCAGCTCAAAAGAAACACTGATGTTCATAATTACACCACCAGAAGGAAAAATGATATTCATTACTTGTCTTTAGAACAAAAAGGGGCACACAATGCTGCAACAAAAATTTTTGATTACTTGCCCAGAGATACAAAATGTTTGACAGACAGTAAAGTAAAATTTGAAAACAAACTGAGAAAGTTTCTCCTCGAAAAACTCATTATGTTCCATATAAGAATTTCTACTACTGCAATGTGTAAAAGGTAATGGGTAGGAATTACTAACTCACATCTGTATATCTTTTTTCTTTCTATAATAAAAAATTATAAAGGTTAGAAATTACCAGAATGTAATCATATGTAGAAATTAATTTGTGATGTAAATGTAAAATGACCTGTTCCACATCATTACTATCTACTGTGCAAAATGATCCATTAAACATGTAACTAAGTAACTAACTACTCAGTTGGAGACAGTTGCAAAAGGTTGAAATAAACAGTACAGATAGTCTGCAAAAATCAACAGATTTCTTTAAGTGGGGAAGTATCAAGAATAGTGACCCACAGCATTCAGTCTTGGGTTCCTTACTGTTCTTAATATATATGGTGGTCTGGGACCGGGCCAAATATCTCACGAAATAAGCATCAAACAAAAAAACTACAAAGAATGAAACTTGTCTAGCTTGAAGGGGGAAACCAGATGGCGCTATGGTTGGCCCACTAGATGGCGCTGCCATAGATCAAATGGATACCAACTGCGTTTTTTTTTTTTAAATAGGAACCCCCATTTCTTATTACATATTCATGTAGTACGTAAAGAAATATGAATGTTATACTTGGACCACTTTTTCCACTTTGTGATAGATGGCTCTGTAATAGTCACAAACATATGGCTCACAATTTTAGACAAACAGTTGGTAACAGGTAGGTTTTTTACACTAAAATACAGAAACTATGTATGTTTGAACATTTTATTTTGGTTGTTTCAATGTGATACATGTACCTTTGTGAACTTATCATTTCTGAGAACGCATGCTGTTACAACATGATTACCTGTAAATACCACATTAATGTGATAAATGCTCAAAACCATGTCTGTCAACCTCAATGCTTTTGGCAATACGTGTAATGACATTCCTCTCAACAGCAAGTACTTCGCCTTCCGTAATGTTCGCACATGCATTGACAATGCGCTGATGCACGTTGTCAGTGGATCACGATAGCAAATATCCTTCAACTTTCCCCACAGAAAGAAATCCAGGGATGTCAGATCTGGTGAACGTGCAGGCCATGGTATGGTCCATCGATGACCAATCCACCTGTCATGAAATATGCTATTCAATACTGCCTTAACCACATGAAAGCTATGTGCCAGACATCCATCGTGTTGGAAGTACATCGCCATTCTGTCATGCTGTGAAACATCTTGTAGTAACATCGGTAGAACATTACATAAGAAATCTGCATACATTGCACCATTTAGATTGCCATCGATAAAATGGGGGCCAATTATCCTTCCTCCCATAATGCCGCACCATTCATTAACCCACCAAGGTCGCTGATGTTCCACTTGTCGCAGCCATCGTGGATTTTCCATTGCCCAATAGTGCATATTATGCCAGTTTATGTTACCGCTGTGGAGAATGATGCTTTGTCACTAAATAGAACGCGTGCAAAAATTCTGTCATCATCCTGTAACTTCTCTTGTGCCCAGTGGCAGAACTGTACACAACATTCGAAGTCGTCACCATGCAATTCCTGGTGCATAGAAATATGGTATGGGTGTAATTAATGTTGATGTAGCATTCTCAACACTCAAGTTTTTGAGATTCCCGATTCTCACGCAATTTCTCTGCTATTAATGTGTGGATTAGCCGCGACAGCAGCTAAAACATCTACTTGGGTATCATCATTTGTTGCAGGTCATGGTTGACGTTTCACATGTGGCTAAACACTTCCTGTTTCCTTAAATAATATAACTATCTGTCAAACGGTCCAGACACTTGGATGATGTCATCCAGGATACCAAGCAGCATACATAGCACATGCCCGTTGGGCATTTTGATCACAATAGCCACATATCAACATGATATCAACCTTTTCCGCAATTGGTAAATGGTCCATTTTATCACAGGTGATGTATTACGAAGCAAATATCGTCTGCACTGGCGGAATGTTACATGATACCACGTACTTATAAGTTTGTGACTATTACAGTGCCATCTATCACAAAGCAAAAAAAAGTGGCCCAACTAAAACATTCATATTTCTTTACGTATCACACGAATATGTAATAAAAAATGGAGGTTCCTATTAAAAAAAAAACACAGTTGATATCCGTTTGACCTATGGCAGCGCCATCTCATGGGCCAACCATAGTGCCATCTGGTTTCCCCCTTCAAGCTAGACAAGTTTCGTTCTTTGTAGTTTTTTTCGTTTGATGCTTATTTCGAGAGATATTTGGCCCGGTCACTATCAATGGACCACTCTGTATATTAATGACTTGCCACTCTTTATTCATGAAGATCCAAAGATAGTTATTTTTGCTGATGATACAAGTATAGTAATCACACCCATCATACAAAAATCAGATGATGAAATTGTAAATAATGTATTTCACAAAATTATTAGGTGGTTCTCTGTAAGTGGACTCTCAAAAAATTTTGAGATATCACAGTATATACAATTCTATGTAGTAAATGGCACAAAACTATTGATAAATATAGACTACAAACAGAAGTCTGTTGTTAGGGCAGAATATTCAGAACTTCTGGGTGTGTGCACTGGTGAGAAATTGAATTGGAAAAAACACATCGATGATCTGCTGAAACAGTTAGGTTCAGTTACTTATTCTATTAGGTTTATTGCAAATTTTGGTGATAAACATGTCAGTAAATAGCCTACTGTGCCTATTTTCATTCACTGCTTTATATTTTGGGGTAATTCATCATTAAGAGAAAAAGTATTCATTGCACAAAAGCGTGTAGTCAGAATAATAGCTGGAGCTATGTCACCTTGGAGAAATTTATTTAAGGAACTCAGGATATTCACACTACCTTCACAATACATATATTCACTTATGAAATTTTTTTATTAATAACCCATCCCAATTCAAAAATAACAGTGAAATGAATAGCTACAACACTAAAAGAAAGGATGATCTTCTGGGTTAAATCTCACTTTGGCAAAGAAAGGAGTGAATTAGGCTTCCACAAAAATCTTTGGCCATTGGCTAAATAGCATTAAAAGTCTGGCAGACAGCCAACCAACATTTAAAAACAAAGTAAAAGAATTTCTGAATGATAACTCCTTCTGCTCAATAGATGAAATTTTAGATATAAAGCAGTAACTGAAAAAAATCAATTATATTGTGTAAATTGGCACATTCCACATCATTACGAAATGTCATATTCATGATATGTTGAACAAGTGTTAATTTGTATATGTATATACGTATGTACATGGACATTAAAGGAACACCATTACAATGAAATTTAACCATATTCTCAATGGAATTATCCTAGTGCATATATTTAGTACAGTTTCTCTTTAAAGGTCATTTTCTAGCTGAATGAAAAAATATTAAGAAATATTCCAGAAACAATTAACACATAATAAATTAAACATTAATGTTATGATAATAACTGTTTTGTTAAATTAGAATCCTCACCATTTGTTTGTGCCTAACATATGCCTCAAATGTTCTACCTCTGCACTTATAGCAACACCATCTAATAGCGTTGCGTTACCTTTTCCATTTTTTTTTTTTTTTTTTTTTTTTGTATTATATTGATCATTTTCCATTCATAGTAAGTTTACAACATTCAGCATTGAAAATGTCCTTAGATCATCTTACATGGTGTCGTGCATGACAGACTAAAACAAGAAAAAGAGGCAATATTTTATGTTCCTGGACTGGTTTAAGTTTTAAAGATATACCAGGTGTCACACTCAAACCTCCCTGATTTCAAAGACCCAGGAAAAAAAAGTCACAATAGATGCAACAATGAAAAATGCACCACACTGTAGAACATCTCAAAGAATTTATTTATTTATCATCAGTACACCTCTACATGTGAAACATTTGTAGCATGAAGAATATCAAGTCTATATTCAATTTCTTGCCAAGTTCTTTGTAATATTTCCTCTGTTACTGTTGCAATCACATTAGTGATACAATGTCGCAATGTAGGAATATCGTCCACTTTGGTCACATACACGCGGACCTTCATGAATCTCCACATGAAGAAATCAAGAGGTATAATGTCGGGTGAATGTGGTGGCTGGGCAATGGGTCCTCCACGTCCAGTCCAACAATTGAGAAATTTCCTATCCAGGAACTTGTGAACAGCTGTTGACCAATGCAGCGGAGCTCCATCTTGTTGAAAAATTATGTTGGATTGTAAGCACAGGTGCCGACTCTATGGGGCCTGAGGGGGCCCGAGCCCCCTCAAAACTTCATTTGGGGGGGGGGGGGGGGGGCACAGCCTCCCAATAATTTAAGAAAATTATTAGTTATATTATACTTTGTAAAATCACAAAATTATGTTGGAATATTTTATTTTCCTTGTTTAACGATAGTTACCTTTTAAAATACATTCAGTAATGAGTTAAAGCAAATAATTATTACAGTAGTAAGCAGGTTAACTGAAAATGAGTGGTGTGAATCATGATAGTGTTACGGTGCTGTGGGCACACTTAGAATTTGTCCCGGTGCGTGAACCTTCGGGTAAAGTCTGGTGCCGGCAAGCCAGCGCTGCAGCTGCGGTGACATCAAGAGGACTGGAACAGAAGCACCTGGAATCCTCACATCGCTTTAACACTTTGAGACATTACGACACCACGGTTATATAAAGCCCACCCTACTGTTGCAGTCATTCAGTGTGGATAGTTTCATTCAGTGCATGCTGCAGACGTGTTTAGTGTTCCGAATTTGGTGGCTAGTGGACTATTTTATACGACTATATTTTATTCATTTACTTTAGTCTCTTAGTGTATTGTGAATTAAATTTGCAATGGATAAATTTGTTACCAAAAAGGTGCACTTGGAAGACGATGATACTGCAAGTCAACCTCCAACAATTATTGTGTTGTCAATTGCTTTGTCGTCTTCAGGTGAGAACCATTCACATCCGAAACCTGGACAATTTGGTAAGGGAAGATCATTTCAGAAGTCTTCGTGGATCAAATATACATGGCTAGGATATGAAGCATCTACTGAAAAAGTTTTTTGCAAAACCTGCAAAGAGGCAGATGCTAAAAATCTAATACAATTTTCTTGAAAAAAAGAAGATGCATTTACTTCCATAGGGTTCTCTAACTGGAAAAAGGCTTTGGAAAAGTTCTGTCTTCATGAAAATACATTTACTCATAAAGAAGGTGTTCTTAAACTAAATTCTATCACTAACCGAAGTGTGGACTCCCAACTGAATTAACAGTTAAGTTATATGAAGAAAGGCCATTTAGCTCTTGAGACAATTTTTATTACCATGTAGTTTCTATGCCGACAAGGACTAGCAATTAGAGGGCACAAAGATATAAACTCAAATTTTTTTCAGTTGTTGGAACTCTGAAAGAATGCATACCTGAGTTTAAAGATTGGTTAGGGGGTTCGAGGTATAAGTGGACGTACCACGATATTCAAAACAACATCATTGATCTACTAGGAAAGTCTGTGTTGAGAAATGTATTGGCTTCAATCAAGAAGACTGATCATTTTTATGTTATGGTTGGCGAAACAAGTGGTTCTTCAATTCACAAACAAGTATCATTTTGTATTTGTACTGTCGATGAATCCTTAATCATCAACAAAGACTTTATTGGCTTATACAAGACCCCCAATACTGAATCACAAATTCTGTTTAGTATTTTAAAAGACATTTTTGCTCATCTTGATTTTTCAATGGACAACTTAAGAGGACAGTGCTATGACGGTGCCTTGAATTGAGAGGTAAGTTCAAAGTACTAAAAAAGTTAGTTCTGGACGTACAACCAAAAGCATGTTATGTGTACTGCACTACTCACAGTTTAGACTTGGCAGTTGTAGACAGTCTCCATCATCTTATGTCTATGAGAGATATTATGGCTTTAGCCAAGGACTTAATAAACACTATAAAGTAATCCAACAAAAGGATGGGACTTTTCAGAAGCATACGCTGTGAGAGCGCCAACGACCAAGCTGGTCTACGACCTCTTTGCCCGACTTGATGGACTATGTGACCTTCTAGTATCTTGAGAATATTGAAAAACTTTGAAGAACTTCTAGTTTTTTGAAAAATTGTCTGCAGAGGACAAAACAGAGGCAGGTTACAAATGTGCAGGCTACCTTGAGTCAATGTTACAATTCAAGACTTATTTATTTTTATGTCTTTATTGCCATGCAATGAACCCAGTACAGGATTTGAATGAAAAAATTCAATGCCCTCCTCTAAGTGTTGCTGATCTGGAAAAAATATATGAGTGCTTGATTTGTATATTGAATGGAAGACGTGATAGTTTTGAAGACTTTTGGTAATTGTCTTTAAAAGAAAAACCTTCACAAGTTGAAGATCCTTTGCTTCCTCAGAATCAAAGTATACCAAGAAGTATGAAAACAATGAAGCCAGCTCACTGCACACTTTCAAAACCCTAAAGGAATACTACAAAGCTATTTACATTGAAGTTTGTGAAACGGTGCAGTCTTGCATTACTGAGCGGTTTGCTTCAACTGTACTCACACAGGTCATTGCAGTTGAACAAGAGTGCTTGCTTTTAGTAAACAGAGGTGAAACAAATTTGGAAAACTTAACTGAGTTTTTCAAAAATGACCTAGACATTGAGAGACTGTGTTTACACTTGGATATGTTAGCTGATACCACTAATAAAAAAACAAATGGTCTTAAAAAACATGTGCCTGCAGTTGGAGAAATGTTATTTGAAGTAGTGAAGTGCATTAAGCTCCTCCAAGTAGTTCCAATCATGACAGCAACAGCAGAATGGTCATTTAACGCCCTTAGATGTCTGAAGTCATATCTCTGATCAACAATGGGACAAGCGATTGTACAACTTGGCTGTTCTTCATGCCTACCGAGATATTTTGGATGAATTGGATATCTGACCAGTCATCAATGACTACATATTCAGTAATCCAGTCAGACAGTTGACATTTGCATCTTTCTAAAGACCCTCTAGTCCTAATAAGTCTGCCTCGAATGCCGAGTGGTCAGTGTGGTGGTCTATCATGCCAGGGGGCACGGGTTTGATCCTCGGCTTGGTCAGAGATTTTCTCCACTCAGGGACTGCATGTTGCATTGTCCTCATTATCATTTCATCATCATCAGTGGAAGACAATGGGAAACCACCACTGGAATCATTTCCCTAGGTGCTCATGTGGTGGACCTCTCTCATGAGGCTTCCCACATAACAAGACCTACTGTAAGGCAGAACACAAAGTTAAGTAAGTCCTAATAATGGCATTTAGAGCAATATTAAAAATCTTAATAAAACAGAGTATTAAACACATACATAATGTTATACAGTTTCGAAATATTAGTAATAGTTTAATACTGTATTACTATAGTACTGTATTAGTTATATTAAAATACTTAAATATTTTTAGGGTGTAAGAACCAATTAAAACCCGCTATTAACATAATTTTCAACCAAAAGTATTAGGCACACTGTACTAATTTTGAGATATTGTTTTCATTTAATGAACGCTGAGCCTTATTCAAAGTAAGCTTAAATGAGCTATTTCACTTATTAATCAAAGTGCTATTGCTGTGCGACAGCAATATTTTATGTTTTATTCTTTTAATGATAGAAATACTGGAACACGTGAGGCAATACTGACCATACGACTAATCTTAGAAGAAAGATTAAGGAAAGGCAAACCTACGTTTCTAGCATTTGTAGACTTAGAGAAAGCTTTTGACAATGTTGACTGGAATACTCTCTTTCAAATTCTGAAGGTGGCAGGGGTAAAATACAGGGAGCGAAAGGCTATTTACAATTTGTACAGAAACCAGACGGCAGTTATAAGAGTCGAGGGACATGAAAGGGAAGCAGTGGTTGGGAAGGGAGTAAGACAGGGTTGTAGCCTCTCCCTGATGTTATTCAATCTGTATATTGAGCAAGCAGTAAAGGAAACAAAAGAACAATTTGGAGTAGGTATTAAAATCCATGGAGAAGAAATAAAAACCTTGAGGTTCGCCGATGACATTGTAATTCTGTCAGAGACAGCAAAGGACTTGGAAGAGCAGTTGAACGGAATGGATGGTGTCTTGAAGGGAGGATATAAGATGAACATCAACAAAAGCAAAACGAGGATAATGGAATGTAGTCGAATTAAGTCGGGTGATGCTGAGGGAATTAGATTAGAAAATGAGACACTTAAAGTAGTAAAGGAGTTTTGCTATTTGGAGAGCAAAATAACTGATGATGGTCGAAGTAGTGAGGATATTAAATGTAGACTGGCAATGGCAAGGAAAGCGTTTCTGAAGAAGAGAAATTTGTTAACATCGAGTATAGATTTAAGTGTCAGGAAGTCATTTCTGAAAGTATTTGTATGGAGTGTAGCCATGTATGGAAGTGAAACATGGACGGTAAATAGTTTGGACAAGAAGAGAATAGAAGCTTTTGAAATGTGGTGCTACAGAAGAATGCTGAAGATTAGATGGGTAGATCACGTAACTAATGAGGAAGTATTGAATAGGATTGGGGAGAAGAGAAGTTTGTGGCACAACTTGACCAGAAGAAGGGATCGGTTGGTAGGACATGTTCTGAGGCATCAAGGGATCACCAATTTAGTATTGGAGGGCAGCGTGGAGGGTAAAAATCGTAGGGGGAGACCAAGAGATGCATACGCTAAGCAGATTCAGAAGGATGTAGGTTGCAGTAGGTACTGGGAGATGAAGAAGCTTGCACAGGATAGAGTAGCATGGAGAGCTGCATCAAACCAGTCTCAGGACTGAAGACCACAACAACAACAGGATTTATTTAAATATAATTTCAGTCCTTTCAGAGCTATATATTCACTGCTCTGTAATAGTCTATAAGTATGATTATTACTGCAAATTAAATAAGCTTTTTACAAAAATACCATGCATGTTTATGTTTTGTTTCCTTTTTCAAAGCCAAAAAATGTGTCAGGCTTGTTGAGTTTCCCAGAGTGTTGAGTTATCAAGAGTCCAGTTTTCGGGTTTCTAATGTTGATCATATGACTAAAATGCTTAAAAAAAACTTTCAAACTCACTATTTTTCATCTATAATTTAGAAAATTTCCTGGGGCAAGATCCCCAATATTGCCCCCCCACCCCCACAAATTTTTATAAGTCAGCACCCCTGGTTGCAAGTCTGAGAGTACATAAACTTCTCCAACATGTCCAGATACACTGACCCATTCACTGTTTGTTCTGCAAAGAAGAATGACCCAATAATCCTGTCATGCGTTAGCCCGCACCAGATGTTTAGTTTCGGGCTACCATGAACATGTTCAGTGACAACATGCAGATTTTGTGAACCCCAAATCTGAACATTATTCCTATTAACCCTTCCTGATAGATGAACTTTCCAGGAAACTGGCATCCATATCAATATGCTGCAGCATATCCGCAGCAAATTGTTGTCGGCGAGGTTTGTCATTCGGCATCAGATGCTGTAGAATTTGCACTTTGTAGGCACACATACGAAGATGCTGGTGAACTACACAATGCAATGGTGATCGAGGTACATCAAGTTGCCTAGATGCTTGATGAATTGACTTATGTGGACTTCTGAGAAACGTTTGTGTGATGTCCTCCACTGTCTCTTTTGAAACTCTGTAATGTGCATCACCAGAATGTTTCAGAACACTTCCTGTTGCCAGATACTTCCTGTAACATTCCTTAATCGTTGTCACATCAGGTGGATCACATTCATACACATGACAGTAATTTCTTTGCACAGTAATCAGCGATTTTGTTTCTGCAAACCACACTATGGCTTGTGTGTGTTGCTGCGGAGTTGCCATTTTCACTTCATGCAACCATGTTGCACTCTGGCAATGATACTTGGCACTTCTGATGTGGGAATATAGATTCTTTGAGATGCTCTACAATGTGGTGCGTTTTTCATTGTCATATCTACTGTGGTTTTTTTTCTCTTGGGTCCTTGAAATCACGGAGGTTTGAGTGGTACACCCTGTACATACATATATACAAATACTCATACTACTTAAAAAAAAAAAAAAACAAGAAGTACAATCAGATATATATATTCACCCACATACACAGCAGTACATTGTTTCCATCCATGAAAACTTATCCCTTGTTGTGTACATGTTCTCCAACTTCCTTCCGCATTACTTACAGCAGCAGTACTATTTTATGTTTGATTTTTATGATTAAACTTGAAAAAAAAAAAAGTCTGAAACATTAGACACTATAGTATGATTCAGCAGCCATAAATTCAGAATGAAAGACAAATTTTCAGATCTCATCTGTATATGGGCATTGCATTAAATGCAATGTGACATATAAAAATTTACACCAGACAGGGATTCTAACCTGGAGGCTGTGCTCCTCTAGAAGAGTTGCTTTAACTGGCTTGGCCATCCAAGCATGCGTCCCATTCATCCCAAATTCCGACTTGCCACACACTACAATTGTAGTGACTTCCATCCACCCTATTTGCTTGTAGATATTCAGCTGAGTCCAGCAAGGGTTTGGACGAGTGAATGCATGTGCACAGAAGATACCATTTTGCCGTCAATGTTCTTATACGTGCATATTTATGTGTGGCATGTACAGACACTGAACATAAATATGTCCATAAACACACTCTGACAGCAAAATGATATCTTCTGTGCTAAGTGTATTATATGTGGTACAGGTAGAGGTGGGAGGGGGAGCAGCTGCATCAATAAAAAAAAAAGTCAGAAAAAAAGGTATATAAAATGTAAAGGGAGTGAAGAAAGGCATAGTTACTGAGAAGAAATGCTGAGATCAAAGAAATTAACACAAATTAAGGCCACATGGGTGCTGAGAACTTCAGTCATATTGTAATTTCAGTTCCCTCCTGCGGAGTTCTGATAAAGTGGTGTCTGGGGGAAGAATCCAAATGGCGCATGTGGTAAAACAGATATTGAGGTCATGAGCTCACTCTACAACAGGATATTGTGTGCTACAAGTATACACACTCTGTCAGTGCCCATTCCTCCTAACTGAGAACTTGGTGGTAGTCATATCAATGCAGAAGGCTCAACAGTCCTTTCATGACAGCTGGTACATGACATGTCATTTTCACATTTGGCTATCTGTTTGATACCATGTGTTTTGTCAATTACAGGCCTGGTACAGGAGGCGGTAGGAGGGTGCATAGGGTAAGTCTTACGACGGGGATGGTTGTAGGGGTAGGAGCCACAGTGTTGGGAAGTGGGTGCAGAAGGCGCATAGGGTCTGACCTGGATATTGCAGGATTTCTGTGTGTGTTGGAAGGACCACCCCAGACCAGTACACAGTAGTACTGTATTTTTAGAAATGTGTATTCATTTGCTGTGCTAGATACCTTCCTCTTTAGAAATATGTTTGAGCTAATTTTTGTACATCTATTACGTATGTGACTGTCCCAAGACAAGTACTTGTTTACAATCACACATGAACTTGTGATTAATTGTTTCAAGTGAATCAGTGTTCCCAACTTCAAGGCTGATTTTTTCAGTGTGTTCATTTTGAATGGCATGGACCTGCACATGCATTGTTTTTTTCTTTTTTTTTTTTTATTTATGAACAAATTTTTACTACTGATGTACAGGGCTGTATGTTCTATATTAAGAGCAAGTTCTTTTCTCTGGTGCTTTCTCACTGCTACAAGAGATGTATCATCAGCATACATCATCACATCTGCACCCACTGGCATACCTGTACCATTTGCAAAAAGAACTTACAGCAATATTTAACTTGCTTAAATTAAGAGCAAATATTTAGAAATCTCTTTTTCCATTGTATGTTTTATTCCCACTCACTGTCTTCTGTTCTTCACAAAGGATTGTATAATGTTGCCTTCTTTTCCTCTCACGCCACTGAAGTGCAACATGATATTTTTATGAAATGACATGTCTCACTTCTAGGCTACCATGACAACGAAAAATGTTGGTGAGATTCTATAGTAAGTGTTGGGACATCCTATTGTGGGAGATATTATTGCAATATGTGAGGTTGGGAGAACAACTGAAACCAAAGTCATCTACAAGATGGGACAGCGGGTGAGCGTCTCCACCTGCTGTGCGGGGCCGCTTGTTCATTGGTGTCATGGTTTGAACATGTTAAGATGAGGAGAAAAAAAATGGTCATGGCTACAGTGGATGCTGTGCAAATGACTGTCAAATTGGCTCATTTAGAGAATACTTCTGGTCTCAAACTTCTCCAAGCAACATCAGTTTTTAACAAGATCTGTCAACCTGCATTGTACTTGAAATTTATATTAAGAGACAAAGTTTTGTAGGACAAAGTGTCAATGACTGTGTTCTGTCATTCATGTCATCCGAATAGCCTGAAAGACAATTTGACATTCTCTTTCAGCACCCATCCATACATGAATAGACGAAGCCCTGTAAACAATATTGCAGTGATTTAGTGGAGCTGGCTAACAGGACAACCTCAGCAAAAATTGGTTCCATTTTGTTGTATTAGTGAAGTTTCCGCATTTTAGTGTGAAATACAAGCATATGAGTTGTTGCTAGTGTTTTTAAATGCTTTCATTGTGTAACAGTCAGGATGGTGGTCTAGTGGTACAGCTTGTGCCTCTGGTACTGAATCCCAGTCAGACCACACAAGTTTTCAGTCTGCCTTTAATATAGTCTTCACCTGTCAACAATGCATTCTGGGAACAATGCAAGGAGTCACCAGGAATGACACAGAGTTCGAATCCCACATAAAACTGTAGGTCTCAGTTCACTGGAAAACTACGTTATATTTAGGACATGCAAGTCTCTGAAGGGGCATCCAATTGGAAAACTCGCACCTGCCAATTATCACATAACAAGCTGTACAAGTTTTTGTTTATTTCATTTACATACATGTTACACTGAAGATCCTGCTGTATCTGAAGTGGCACAAATTTTATACAGGGTCTTTGTGATTGTTTGCACAAACATTTAACTGTGAGAAGACAATGGAGTTTCGTTATGGACTGTGTGTGTCCATGGCAGTTGTTTTCTCTGTGTTTATTAGGATGTAGAACAGATCTTGTGGGGCATCATTTCTCATCCCTAATGAGCTCAAGTTATATTTAACAACTAAGTCAGTTCTCTCCTTCTCTGTTTCCACAAACTGGTATCTTTCTGCAATATATATTTCACCCAAGTTACTTCCTATTACCCTAGCACCTATTTCTTTTTCTGATTTAAAAATCAGTTGTTCATGACAGATTGTGTCAAATGGTACTGACAGACCTAGAAATAAAGCTCTAACATGCTTTTTTTGTCATCAGCTTGAAGTGCATCATGTATAAATGAGAAAACCTCTGTTTCTGTTGGACAAGCTGTTCAGAAACAATGTTGGGACTTCCGTAGCATGTTACTGTGTTCTCAGAAATCTGATAATCTTCTATGACTTTTTTTCCATTAGCAGTATCTCTGAAAATACTGATAATTATGTTATAATTCTATTGCCCTTATTCCCCTTTTTATTCAGTGCTGTAACTTTGGTTGCTTTCAGACATGTTGGGAAAGTTCCTGAAGAAAATATTTCATTAACAGCACAGAGCAACCAACCACCATGAAATGTAAGGTGGGTCGGATGCTACTAAATCTAATAGCAGAGACTTCTTATTGTTATAATCTTATTGGTATTCAATGGTTAATGTTACGTTAAGTACTATAAAGAACATAATATATAAAAATTTCTCTTAGGTTACAGAGAATTTAATGCATTATGATTGTTAAACTTGCTCTGTATAATTTGTTCCTGCCTAGTTCAGAAGAATATAATTTATATAATGCAAATGTTAAAGAAAAGGTGTAAAATAAAACAAAAATAAAATAAAAATGTAATACAATAAATGTGGTCAATTTAAATTGTAGTAAGTAGGTGGAAGTGATATGCTACATTTAGAGTGTAATATAGTCTAACTGGTTGTTGATAATCCATTTCTGCCTATTTCATGTGAGAAGGTCTCACTAGAACCTCAAGCTATTTTCATCTGAAGTAGTGTATGTTTATGTAGATTTTTTGTGTTCATGTGAATTGATATAGTACAAACAGCCCTTTTCAATCTATCTCAGGCATGTTCATTAGGGTTCATGTCTGGAGAACATGCTGTCCAGTCTAGTCGAGCAATGTCGTTATCCTGAAGGAAGTCATTCACAATATGTGCATGATGGAGGTGCAAATTGTTGTCCATGAAGACAAATGCCTTGCCAATATGCTGAAGATATGGTTGCACTATACATCGGAAGATGGCATTCACGTATCGTACAACCGTTACGGTGCCTTCCATGACCACCTGTGGCGTACGTTGGCTCCATATAATGCCACACCAATACACGAGGGAACCTCCACCTTGCTGCACTTGTTGGACAGTGTGTTCAACGTGACCAGGTTGCCTCCAACCACATTTTTGATGATTGTCTGGCTTAAGGCTTATGCGATACTCATTGGTGAAGAGAACTTGATGCCAATCCTGAGCGGTCCATTCGGCAAGTTGTTGGGCCCATTTGCACCGTGCTGCATGGTGTCATGGTTGTAAAGATGGACCTCGTCATGGACCTCAGGAGTGTAGTTGTGCAGCATGCAGCCTATTGAGTACAGTTTGAGTCGTAACACGACATCCCGTTGCTGCACGAAAAGCATTATTCAACATGGTGGCGTCACTGCCAGGGTTCCTCCAAGCCATAATCTGTAGGTAGTGGTCATCCACTGCAGTAGTAGCCCTTGTGGACCTGAGCAAGGCATGTCATTGACATTTCCTGTCTCTCTGTATCTCCTCCATGTCTGAACATTGCTTTGGTTCACTCTGAGATGCCTGGACACTTCCCTTGTTGAGAGCCCCTCCTGGCTCAAAGTAACAACGTGGACGTGATTGAACTGCGGTATTGACCATCTAGGCATGGTTGAACTACAGACCACACAAGCCATATAACTCCTTCCTAGTGGAATGATTGGTACTGATCGGCTGTCAGACCCCCTCCATCTAATGGAAATGAGAGTTTGGCGTCATTGGCAGGGAGGCCCCTTATGGAGCAGGGCCAGCCACCTGGGTGCAGGTCTTATTACATTCAGCGCCACATTGGGCGACCTGCGTGCCAGATGGGGATGAAATGATGATGAAGACAACACAACACCCAGTTCCTGAGCAGAGAAAATCCTCGACCCAGCCGGCAATTGAACCTGGACCCCCCAAGGATGGCAGTGCGTCATGCTGACCATTCAGCTATCAGGGCGGACTTCATCTAATGGGCACTGCTCGTGCACGGTTGTTTACATCTTTGGATGTCTCTGAACAGTCAAAGGGACTGTGTCTGTGATACAATATCCACAGTAAACTTCTATCTTCAGGAGTTCTGGGAAAAAGGGTAATGCAAAACTTTTTTTTGGCATGTGTAGATTGTAGTTCACAGCTACAACTTAGCACATTACATTTTTAGTTTTATTCATGGTTTATACAGAAAATACATTGGTTGTAGCTTTACATAAAGAAGAGAATATGATTCTGCCTACACATAATACATTACTGTTTGTGTTCAGTATACTGTTAACAATGTACAATGTGTCATTGGGGCGAAGGAGCCTCAGAATAAAATTTCTTCAAGCCTTTGCCTCCAAAGGAACATTTACCTTATTGCTAGAGTCTTTGTATATCGTGCCACTGCTTGTGTCAGTGCTTTGTTTTATGGTTGTTACTGAATGTTGCGTTGTTTGTGGCTGTGTTATGGCATGCTGTGTCATTTGTTGTTGTTTGGGATCCTTTAAATGTTGATCCATTCTGAGTCATGTTCACTCAGTGCACAGTGTGTTGGTTCTTTCCTGGATTTCAGAATCTGTGGTTGTGCTTGTGTACTATCATGTGGTTTGCTGTGTTGCTTGTGCTTGTCTATGCCTCCTTCCATATAGGCCTTGGTGCTCCTATTTTTTCTGCAGTGTGTTCAATACAATGTTGTCTGCACTATTTACTGTGTTTCAGACATCAGAACTGCATGTTATTCTGGCAATATCATTGTCATTCTGTATAGGTCTCACACATGCTAGCATATTGCCTTGTGGTGTGACATATTGTGGTGTCAAGACGAAAGATACACTATCAGATGAGAGAAAGGTCCAGAAATCAGATGGCCATATTATTTATACTGAAGCCTGATATGTTATCTATTCTGGGTTAGTAGCTTTTTTTCATTTTTTTTTTAGCTTGCTATATCCCCCTCCCATTTGTAGGATGTAAAAACATCATTTTACACAATTATTAAAAGTGTATTTCTCTTCTTTATGTAAAGCTACACTCAATGTATTTTATATGTCAAATATATTTTCTGTACAACTACAGATTCCTTTTTTAAGGTAATGTTGTTGAGATGGTCTCTCTTAGCTGTAATTTCTCTCTTATACCACATTCCATATTGTTTTTGTCCTGTTAGAAGCTTATCTTCAATACGTACCGTTTACCAGTCTTTAATTACCATCCTCAGGATGAATTTGTTAGTTTAAAAGTATCTGTCAAAAACAGGTGTGGCACTATTTTCTTTCATACCTACAAGTTTTTAATACACCAGATGTGAACTAACTCTTACGGGTGCTTCAGCCTTATCTTTTACTTTTTTAAGGGAAATCAAGACTAAAGTAGGTTTTCACTATATCTGTGAAAACTTGAAATTTTACTGATGCAGTACATCACTCTCGCATTGACTGGCTTCCAAGATTCTTTTGCTAAGTACTTTCTGAAGAGCAGTATTCTGTGGGTACTGTAGGTCCTACTTTGAAAAGTAGGTATTTGTTTGATCTTATGTGACAAGTCATTTGTGGTATCAAAAGTGTGCATGAGGATCTCTAGGACCTAATTTTAGTACTGTGGAAATGTAAGTTTGCTTATTAGCATTAATTAATATCTGATCTACAACAGACCTGGAATGATTAGTTTAATGAGTTTGGGGAGGGGAGGGGGCAGGTTTTGATTTTACATTGCAGATTTATAACATATTTTCCAATTAAATTTTTTTACATTGTTATTTACTAAAGCTTATATTTAAGCACAGTTTACAGCTGAAGTTTGTACATCTTTCTCTACATTCAGGATTTTTAAGCGTTCCAGTCTGGTATATATTCTTTTTCTAACTCAGTTACACAAGTTCCACCAAGGTAAAGCTGATTCCTGCACGAGTCAGTACAATGTGCTTTCTCACGTCTCATCTTTATTCAATGAATAATTAATATTAATTGCGGTCAGACAACCAATGAATCGACACTTGTTGAACACATGCCAAATAATGAAATTCAGTCGCCTTCATTTGGCACTAGTTGACGCATCATCCTGTGCATTCTCCGCTCGCCTCTTTCTTTTGGGAAAACACGAAAGGTTTGCAACTAGTCTTGCAGGTAAAAATTCATTCTGTGAACGCAGTCATTTGCAAAGAATATTCAGTGGCCTATATTAAATTTCCAGAACATTGTAAATGAATAGTTTGTGTTTTGTTTCATTTTCTCCATAGAACTTTTAATTATTTCCGGAATATCTGCTAATATAACATCATTATGTGGGATCTAGTTTATTCGCCAATTCGTTTCAGAACACTGTTTAATGCAAAACTTGATTAATGAAATTGTTCTTATGCACAGCGTTCAAAGAAAGTCGAAGATATTCAACAACGCATACGTGAAAAATTAATAGCAAACAACTGCACATTAATTTTGTATTCGCGTCCTCAACGTAGCGCCTTGCATCGTCTAATCTAATGTCATAAGACTACACAGTAACAGACACGCGATCCTAATTTGAGTAGCAAATCTAGGTTATCACATCGATACTTTAAATATGCTTATGAAATGTACACAATCGACTCCTAGGTGACAAGTGACGTAACAGAAATGTTATTTGCGGTCTCTGTGCTAACAAGAGAACCTCTGGCACAAAACTTCGGGTTTTCGGAGAAAGGAAACAAAAATAATGAACACCAAACGTGACGACCGTCTTGATGTAGGTGGTTGGTCGGTGTAAAGGCGGGAGAAGGGACCAAACTACGAGGTCATAGATCCCCTTGATGTAGTTGCTTCGTAACTTCTATTCTGAAAGCAAATATTCTGTATGTTACTTTTGAAGCTTCTGTTTAGGCCCAGTCGTAAAATATATTTTCATAATTTAAGAGGTGTACCTTAATTCTTAATCGTGATTCGGGAATAGCAGTCCATCGGTTTTCAGACCTTTTGAGACCCATTTCACTGGGAACAAATCCCATTAAGTACCGGTAATTCAGTGCTGGGTGCTGAAACTATGAAGCGCAAATTCCTATACTACTCGCCAAAACTATATAAGGTAATGCAGAATCAGTTTCAAATTATTGGTTTTTTAATAAAAATTGGAATGTATGTTCCTATTAGAGACCCATATATGTCGAAGCAGAATGCAATTGTTGAACAACAATAAATACCAGATCGCCAGTACTGATTATATATTTTGTAATTACAAAGGTAAAGTGTCACCAGGCCAAACACTGGAGGCATCACAATGTTTCACGAACAATGATGGGAAGGGGGAGACGTCGCTTAGTCTGGGCCTCAGTTGGCACTTTTTGTTTTGTTTTTGAATACTTTGTGATGAAATTTGATAATAAAATGTTCAAATGTGTGTGAAATCTTATGGGACTTAACTGCCAAGGTTATCAGTCCCTAGGCTTACACACTACGTAACCTAAATTATCCAAAGGACAAACACACACCCATTGCCCGAGGGAGGACTCGAACCTCTGCCGGAACCAGCCGCACAGTCCATGACTGCAGCGCCTCACACCGCTCGACTAATACCGCGCGGCATTTGATAAGATTTATGGATTATTTCATGTCATGTAGGAAGCCTATATCATCTAGTACCTCTACTTATTTACATATTTCGTTCTGATAAAAATTTTACAAACAAAATAATTGACAGCAAAGTGATGTGAAATGCCCATTCTGCCCCTATCACGGGGCACCCCAAGTGTTGGTATGAGGCAACATCAAAAGAAACCCTCAGACAGATTGGAAACATATCTATTTTTGTTAGTAAACGTTGTGTGACACATTGAATTTGTATGGAATATAATTGCTGGGCACTGGAAATATCCCTGCATAGGATATAGAGCTACTGCTACAGTTTATTTTGTGCTGCTGACCATGGAAGGCATTCATAGTTTACAGCTGACATCCGTGAAGATAATTTTGCATACTGTTGCGTCTGCAGGAAGTGAAAGATGTTTGTCAAACTTGTATTGTATTGTATTGTATTGTATTGTATTTTTATTGATCCAGGCAATCATAGTATTGTACAGCTGTACATATGATATTGGATAGGTCAAGAGAGCTATTTACAAGTAATTTTTAAAAATTGATTTTTACATTATTTTGTAGCAAGGAAATTATCTATCTTAAACAAAACAATTAATACAAATTTTTACAAATTGATGTTTACATTATTTTGTAGCAAGGTAATTATCTATCTTAAACAAAGCAGTTAATACAAATCATAGAACTGTAAGGTTGTACATATGATACTGGACACGTCAAGGGAACATATTTACAAGTAATATTTAATAAATTGATTTTACATTATTTTGCAATGAGGAAGTTAGCTACCTTTAACAAAACAGTAAATACAAATGTTGTATGGTAAAATACAAACAGCCAATACAAATGTAATAGTAAAGTAGTCCAGTGTATTTCATAGACATGCACAGTATATAGTAATCCAGTATATTTTATAGACATGCACAGTATATAATTTTCAGACCAAATTGAACATTTCTCATATTGTTTACATTTTTAACCCCTTTCAAAAAAATGATCAACTGCATAAAAACAATGGTCCAAGAGATATTTTTTTAACTTATCTGAGAAGGCTTAACGTGACTTTTCAGATAAGTGACAATCATCTGGAGTAAGAATGACCCATCTTTTTATGTTTTTGTAGAATATCTCTTGCACATACGAATGTCTATTCGTGGTGATTTTTATTATTGTACATTATTACTATACAAACACCCACAGTGCACTGTGTATGTTATATTTTTCATAGATTAGTAGAAAAAAAATTTAAAGTATGTTAGTATGAGTGTGACCCCTGTAAAGGGATTTAAATGTTCCCCATTGAAAACTGAATATTTTGTTAAGCATTGATAAGCAATATATCGGTGAAATACACATTTCTATGGCATAATTATCAATCCTTCATTTGAAACACACTACAAGAAACTTTTACTGACAAAAAACACGTTTTACTAAAATACTACCTGGAAATTTATACAGAATTCTATGTCCACTAGTCTGTAGCTCAAGTGGAGGCAGCATTTGAGTTGCCATATTTCCTTTGTTGCAGCTCTTTGAATAATACAAAATAGTGAAAAGTTTGCTCCCCCCTCTCCCCCCTTGTATGACCAACTGCTTCCACCACAACAAAGTCATTTGAAAAAAGATCATGGCGCTTGCACTTAGTGTGCAGTGAGTCTTCAACAACAGGGTCGTCTGAAGGATCAAAGTCACTTTCATCAGTTTCCAGAGTCTCTGCCAATTTTTTACACCAAGCTCATCTTCTGACAAAGAATTATCAACTTTTGAAAGAGATTTTTCTTGGCATTTGAGAGTGCTTCTTTAGTAGTGGATGACTTAGAACAACTAGATAGTTTGTATCATTTGTAACTGCAGGCAATTTGAACTTTTTGTGCAGTGCAGACACATTTGATGATGTTTTGAATGATTTTGGACCAATGCTCAGTGCATGAACAGCTGTAGCAGCTTTATCAGGACTCACATCAATTTTCTTTCTTTTTGTATTTGAAAGAGCTATTGATTTTTTTCTTTTCATATAGAGACTTTTATATAAGAAGCCAGAGATTCAGCTGCAGCTTCCTTTTTCTCTTCATATTCTGTTCACCTGGAGTTAAGAGTACAGCTTCTTTTTAATTAACCAGATCACTTTTTCCAGTGTTTGCTAATCCACATCTAGATACTGTCTTCCAATCTTCCACCTGTATGCCTTTAGTACGTTCTTGGCATTTCAACTAAATTTTTTATATGATAATTTTTATTTTCAAGAAGATATAAGTTTATCCAGAAATACAAAGAAAAGAGTGAAATTGACCCCGGGATCAGTGTTACACCCAGTGGGTCAGTATCACCCAAGTTGAGAGTACAACTGCAGTGCTATCATTTCTGTTAATAGAACTGATAAGTGCAGTGATGTGGCAATATATTTTTTTCCTTCGGTTGCTACTTTCACAAAATGTAATCGTTATCTTTTATGTCACTTCCCATGTTAAATTCTTCAATGTGAAGACTCAATTTAAAATCACTGTTACTCATCTGAAGAATAGTGTAGCCTCCATGAGCTGCTCTCTGGCTGAAGTTGCCTTCTGACATTTTTAGAAAATGGTTTTGTTGATTGTTTGGTGTTGAGAGTTCGGCCAATTTTTTTCTTCCTATTTTCACATTGTACAAGCTCTTGCTTTTCTGGTCTATCAACAATAATTGTTGTCCTTCCTTTTTTTTCTTCTGTGCTGAGCTGTTGTCTTATGGATGGTTGCTTGTAGAAAATGTAAAATTTCTGTTGTGACTCGCCGATCATTCAAAGTGCCGCCGCGCAATTACGCGCGTCATCTACGTGCGGCGCTGTCTGCCAGCCATGCAGCAGCTGCGCCACCTAAGCGGCCAACCGAGCAGCGGCCGCTAGACTGGGACTCAGTGCTCATTCGAATGCTAACGTGTACACATGTCTTTCTTGTCAACTTACTCTGTGACTTATATGTGTTGTTGTGTCATTCCGAAATATATGTGTTAAACTTGAAGTTCTAACAATTTCCTTCAATGATACCAAGGCTCCTGAACTATTAAAACAGCTACAAATGGCAGGCAGCCTTATAAATTGAGTAGTGCTTGTGCTGGTGTCTGTGGGATCTCCCTTGTTGGTATCATTATCAGTATTTTCTGGTACACTTCCAATTACTGCATCTCTTTTACCATCATATTGCCAAGATAACTAACCTTTCAAGAGTTTGTCTAGGGATGTTGCATTGTTTTGCTGCTGCCAGAATTTTCATGCCATCTTGAGTTACACTATCCACAACTATCTTTGTGTCTTCAGCAGGTGTTAGACCAAAAGTAGTTTTTCTCTGTCTGGACTGAACCACTTTTGTTTCCTGAAAGCTATGAAATGTTGTATGCAAAAGAAACATCATTTGGGGCATAGTGAGCATATATGCTCACTGTACCCCAGAAAAAATTCCTTACTTTACCTTGTACCCCATAAACACAACTAAACACATTTATTCAGTCACAAGCAGTTGTTATAACTCTGTATTTTATATGGTACTGGTATGTAGAGACAGTATTTATGATAATTACTTTTATTCTCAATATTTGGTTTCTACAAAATGAAGGAGTACAAATTCTTAAATAGCCTAGGCAAAATTTGCGGAGGAAGATAGTAAAACACAAGAGTCTCAATTTCAGTACTCCAACATCATTCAACCATATTGTTTCTGTGATTTCCTAAACGCTAAGAGTGTGTAGGCTACACGTGCAGAACTGTGATAGCATCCCAACAGTCATGGATTTTATGTTGTATCCTGCCCACCCGTCGAATTTGGGATGCCTAGGAAACCTGCTTCTCGGATTGCTAGACAACAATTCAAGCAAATCATATTGAAGATTTTATTACAGAAAATAAATGACAATACTTAACTTTGAGAATTTACAATGATGTGTCGCAAGCAAAGGGTGACAAGCAATATGAGCAATCTCTTCAGTATATATAGTTCCTAATGCAAGTGCACTAACATAGTTCCTAAGTTGGTGCTATACAAGTGCCTTTTCTTAATGTCACTGTGGAAATGGCAGAACTGCTAGTCTTCAACGGGAGCACGGCCAGGCGGTGTGGCGCTTACATCCTCTTCGTGTCAAAGGCGCTGCTGTCGGGTTGTCGTCCTACAGAGGGGTTGGTCCGCATGCAATTGGCTGACGTCTTCTTCACAGCCCTCTCTGCTCTAATGTTCCCGACCTGTATCCTGGCTCTTGACTTTACGGTGCAACATTCCTTCCCCCAAAGTGACGGACCATCATCATATAAGAAGCTCAACAATGGGAGAGGAGGCAGGATTGTGGACGCTGCACTGGACTGGAGGTGTAGCTGCAGGGGACGTCAGGCTTCCGGTCATACCCCGCAATCTGGGCTTTACTCTGGCGGTAATGTCCCCCACAAAATGACAAGAAGGATACACGTCCACCTCCCGAGTCCCATAACCAGATGTAGAAGGCGTCGACTGCTGCAGTGTGGGCGGGTCCAGCTCCATCAGTAGGATGAGAGGGGGCAGAGGAGGCAAAGGCTCCGTCTCCACGGTTTGTCCCGCGGTGTCGTGATGACACCCTCTGGTGGCTGCTGTAGCCATACTGTCCTCAGGATCTGTGAATCTGGAGGAAGAGACACAGAAGGATCACCGTGCTCAAGACAGTGGCAAATTTGATTGTGATGTAGGTGCTGTAATCTGTCTGGGCCTGAAATGAGATACATGCACGCCCAAATTGATGAAGGATCTCGCATCACGCCCACCATCTGCTACCACTAAAAACCCTGTAAAACACAATATCGTGTGGTGCGAAGTGATACTTGTGGCCTTGCTTTGGCGCCGGATGCTGAGGAAGGTGGAGCAGTGTCCAGAGGCGGCAGACATGAAGCGATTCCGCTGGCAATGGTCCATCTCGTGGATGCGAATGATAGGAGGTGAGAAACAGCTGCAGTGCTTGATCCCTGGTGTGTGCAGAACGAAGTTTGGCCACCTGCTGCTTGAAGGTTCTGGCAAAACATTTGCTTCGCTGTTTAACTGTTGGTGGAATGGTGTACTAGTTACATGCTGTAGGCCACTGCATTCACAGTATGTTTCAAATTCTTTTGACATGGACTGAGGGCCGTTGTGCTGACACTATGACTTCAGGCAAACCTTTGAGGCAAAAAATAGAGGACACCACCTGAACCTGAATGGTGCTATGTGACATTGTTGAGTTCATTGGCACGGCAAAAGGAAACTTGCTATAAGAGTCTACCACAATCAACTGAGTATTCCAAAAATGTCCCACAAAGTCTATGTGCACATGTTGCCATGGTGATTGCGACTTAGGCCAAGGAGAGAATTTTTGTGGCAGAGCAGACTGATTTTCTGCACATGAATGACACTGTGATGTCATCCGTTCTATTTTGTTGTCGATACCCTGCCAAGTACGGTATCACTGTGCTAACTGTTTCATACAAGCAACCCCCATTGTCCTTAGTGAAGTAGATGCAACACTTCTTTTTGCAAAGCTTTGGGGATCAACACACGTGACTGTCCTCAGCGAGGTTATGTTAACGTGCAAAGTGCCGGTGCACTACAGATTTCTTTATTCTATGCAATGAGTGATGCCAAGATGTGCAACTGTATTTTAGCAAAATGTTCAAACCTGAATCAGCTTCGATGGCCTGTGCCATTTTCCTGTAGTTCAGAGGAAAGAATTGAAGCAATGTAGAATCATGAGCATCGATGTGACAACGAGATGCAGCAGGAGTGTCAAAGTTTGTATCAGGACCAATCGGAAGATGTGAAAGTGTACCCGCATTACCGTGTTGAGCTGTCGGATGATAAACAGTCTTATACTGGTACTGAGTCCACAACAAAGCCCATCTTTACAATTTTAGGGCAGTTCGTACAGGTACCGGCTTTGTTGGATAAAACAAGGACTGCAATGGCTCGTGCTCCATTACCAAGTAGAATTTTGTGCCATACAAATAATGGTTGAATTTGGTGACACCATACACAATAGTCAATGCCTCTTTCTGTATTTGCGAATACTTACACTCAGCTTTGGACAACACTTTTGATGCAAAAGAAATAGGCCTGTCTTTATCACCAAATCTGTGCAAAAGCATTGCACTGATTCCGTAAGAGGAAGCGTCAACTTACAACACAACTAGTTCGTCAGGATCAAAGTGAACCAAGCATCGATCACTGAGCAATGCATCTTTGAAGTATTTTAAGAGCTTTTTGGCACTCATCTGTCCAAAGAAAGGGGACATTCATGCGATGGAAGCGATGCAGTGCACTTGCAATTTGTGCAGCATTCAGTATGAACCGAATATAATAGTTCATTTTTTCTAAGACTGACTGCAATTATGTGACACTGCGAGAACTGGCAGGTCCTGTATGGCTAACAAATATGACTGAAGAGGATGGACACCGTGACTGTTTATGACATGACCAAGATACTGCAACTCAAGTTTAAAAAAAATTACGCTTGTCCAGTCTACACTATAGTCCTGCATCAGATAACGCACAAAACAAAGAACGCAAATTTGCAATGTGTTCTTCAGGTTTACAACCTTCTGTGACAATATCATCCAAGTAGTTTGGACAGTTTGGTGCTCGAACAGTCAGCTGTTTCAAATACCATTGGAAATGGCAGGTGCAGAAACACTGCCAAAAGCTAAATGCAAATATTTAAACAAGCCCAAATGAGTGTTCCCAACAAATGTAGTTTGAGATTCTTCATCTAGTGGTATTTGAAGTTATGCGTTGCACAAATGAAGTTTTGAAAAGTAGTGACCATGCCTAATCTGTCCAATGGATAAATGTTAATTACAGTTTGTTGGTTGACTGTAAACTTAGTCAACACAGAGTCAAATGGGACCTCAAGGTTTGGGGAGCAAAACCAGTGGACTTGTCCATTGACTAGCTGATATGGGCACAATAACTCCACTATCTTGCAGTACTTCAGGTTCACCAGTGACTTTTTCCCATAACGCAATGGGAACAGGTCTGGCCCGGCAAAATTTTGGCTGAGCATTGTCTTTCATAGTAGCAAAATTATTAGCCTTGCCTAAACCTTCAGAAAAGAGTTCCGGGAATTCTTACAGCGAGCTAACTACACTGTTGTTAGCATTGGATGCAGTCACTGACAACACATAGTCCACAATTTTAAAGCCATACAAATCAAATGAATCAAGGGCAAATATGTTCTCACAGTTGCGTGATTGTAGCACAGTAAAAGTTGCAGTTCGCATATGCGGGGGATATATGGCAGGCAGAGTACATTTTCCGAGAACAGGAATGTCTTGTCCATTATAAGCTGTGAGGTGCATATTGGATTTAGACAGGTGTGAGGAGCCTAACTGTTCATATGTGTTACGATTCAACAATGCAACAGAGGCACCTGTGTGCAGCTGAATTATCACATATTTTCCACTAATATGCAAATGAACAAAAAGTTTGTTGGACTGGCATAGCACTGAAGAAACTGTTTGCTTGCTAGTTTTTATAACGTTACTAATGCCTGCAGAAGGCTTGGAATACACAACATTGATTATGTGGGCCTTGTAACCAGATTTTTGTGGGTGAGCAGAATTCGTATGATTGCTCTAATGCAAACATACGGATTGTACGTGGCTTTTCTTGCCACAAGCGTGACACTGTGCTTGTCTGGACAGGCAGTCTTGGCGTTTGTGCTGTGAATAGCAGCGGGAGCATGACTTAATTCTGTTCACCTGATTAGAGAGCTGTTTACGTGGTGTGGTGCACTTCAGCTGTTTCTGCCTGATGGGCTGGTCATGAACAAGGGGCGACTCAACCTGACAAATTTGCGGCTGCTCAAATTTATCAGCTGAGAAGGCATCTGTATCGTACTGATGTAGTATTTGCACTATGTGCTGGAATGATGAATCGGACTGTTTCAAAATCTCTACATGATCGCATCACACAACATAACATCTGAGTGTAAAGTACCACAAGCACATTTGAATTTGCATTTCCTTGTCATACCCTGAAAATCTGTTACCCACTTGTGATAAGTTTGTTCTGACAGTTTCTTGCCATTACTGCTAGCTGCTACCACACTCACTTGTTGGTCGTAGTAGCAAGTGAGTGAATCTACAATCTGATTTGGAGTTGCATTCTACCGTGGACAGAAAATAATGAATTTTCATAGCACCTGGTACTTTGTGAGCAATTATGTGGGCTTCAAAGTGTTGCAACCACTCGAGCCATTCCTCGTCTTGTTCATGAAACTGTCAAAAAGGTGGTATGGCACTTGGTCCTATGAATAGTGCTTGTTGTTCTGGTGGGAGTGCAGCATTGGCCAGTAGCTGCTGCTTTGTGTTTAGCAGGTTGATATCTGTCGGCTCTGAAACTGAAAAATCTGTGTTTGCTGTGTTGCATTATTGCTTGCAGCTGTGGCACCTGAGCAGGGGTGGGAGAGTGGGGTTGGCATGTTGGAAAAGACAAATGTAATAAACAGACAAGGCAATCCATAAAAATAAGTAAAAAAGCAAAGAAAATTTCTGCAATGCCCTCATGAATACGCTGATTAACAAAAACACTATAAGAGAGACTGTAAAAAATTAAGGTGCCAGCAAACAAGAAAAGCACACGAAAAACAGTGGCCACCAGACACGGGGTTTTTCATATAACTCATTGCCAATGTTGTGTCCTGCCTACTTGTCAGATTTGGGGTGCCTAGGAAATCTACTTCTTGGATCACTAGACAATTCAAGCAAATCATATTAAAGAGTTTTATTACATAAAATAAATGACAGTACTTAACTTTGAGAATTTACAGTGATGTGTCGCTAGCAAAGGGTGACGAGCAACATAAGCAGTCTCTTCAATTTAGGTCTACACAATTCCTAATACAAGTGTAGTAATACAGTTCCTAAGTTGCTGCTGTAAAATTGTCTATTCTTAATGCCACTGTGGAAATTGCAGAACTGCTAGTCTTCAACTGGGGCACAGCCAGGTGGTGCAGTGCTTGTGTCCTCTTCATGTCGAGGGTGCTGCCATTGGGTTGTCGTCCTAGAGAGAGGTCAGTCTGTGTACATTTGGCTGACGTCTTTTTCACAGCCCTCTATGCTCTAATGTTCCCGACCCGTATGCTGACACCTGACTTTATGCCAGAACATTTTTACCATTGATTGCTCACTGTGCCCCATTGTTCACTGTCCCCCAGTCTTCCCCACTGTAGGAATTGTAATATTTTCTGAAGTCATTAATTGTTGATAAGGGTAACTATATGTAATGATTACTTTTCACACACACACACACACACACACACACACACACACACACACACACACACACACAGAGAGAGAGAGAGAGAGAGAGAGAGAGGGGGGGGGGGAGGTAGAGAGATAGGCAGAGAGAGGTGTATACAATTAGTTTCCTCCTAGAGGAAAGAATGAAAATGAAAGAGGCAGAGTGGTATATATGGAAGAATTGCGAAGTCATAGCCCAGACAAAGGCAACAAATCAAGCTTGATCTTAAGGCAGACACATCTCTGCCCTCTTGCTCAATTAAATTTTGGGGTTGAAAGAGAGGATCTAATCTTGAAACTGAAGCTACATTGGCGCACTAACACAAGAACAGTTTTACCAATTGCAGATGACAGTGTGAACACATACTGTGAAAGCAGTTTGGAAGACTATGAGGACTAGTATAAATTTCTTTGGGATATGATTACCAGAGCAGCACGATTTTGGAACATATATTGTGTGTGAACATTATGAATTACCTCAAAGTGAACAGTCTATTGACACACAGTCAACACAGGTTTTGAAAACATCTTTCTTGTAAAACACTAGCAGCTTGCTTACACACACCAAGTCTTGAGTGCTGTTGACAAGGGATTTGAAAATTGACTGTATTTCTTGATTTCCAGAAGGCTTTTGACTGTATGACACAAGTGACTTGTTGTGAAATTGCATGCTTATTTATATTGTCTGAGTTATGTGACTGGATTCATGATTTCCTATCAGAGAGGTCACTATTTGTAGTAACTGACAGAAAGTCATCAAGTAAAACAGAAGTGATTTCTGGCATTTCCCAAGGTAGTGTTATAGGCCATATGCTGTTCCTTATCTATATAAACAATTTAAGATACAACCTGAGCAGCCGTCTTAGGTTGTTTGCAGATGATATTTTCATTTATTTTCTAGTAAAGTTGTCAGAAGATCAGAACAAATAGCAAAATAATTTAGAAAATATATCTATCAGTATGGTGCAAAAATTGGCAGTTGGCTCTAAATAAAGTGTGAAGTCATCCACAAGAATGGTAAAAGCAATCTGTTAAACTTTGGTTACACAATAAATGAGTCAAATCTAAAGGCCATAAATTTAACTAAATATCTAGGAATTAAAATTATGAACAACTTAATTCAGAAAGAACATATAGAAAATGTTATGGGGAAGGCAAACCAAAGACTGTGTTTTATTGGCAGAACACATACAAAATGTAACACATATACTAAAGAGATTTCCTATGCTACACTTGTCTGTCCTCCTTTGGAGTACTGCTGCACTATCCTTACCAGACAGGATAAACAAAGTACATTGAGAAAGTTCAAAGATGAGCAGCACATTTTGTATTATCATGAAATAGGGGAGAGAGTGTCACTAACATGCCACAGCGTTTGGTGTGGACATCATTAAAACAAAGGCACTTTTTGTAGCGGCAGAATCTTGGCACAAAATTTCAATCACCAGCTTTCTCCTGTGAATGCGAATATATTTTGTTGATGCCGACTTATGTAGGGTGAAATGATCATAATAATAAAATAAAGGAAATTGCAGCTCGCATGAAAAGATGTAGGTGTACGTTTTTTTCTGCACGCTCTTCAAGATTGGAATAATAGAGAATTATTGTGAAGATGTTCAATGAACCCTCTGCCTGGCAATTAAATGTGATTTGCAGAGTATCCATGTAGACATAGATGTAGATGTAGAACTAGAACTAGTACTCTTAAAGTGCAGTTTTCAGTTATGTCACCTCTGGTTTAGGCTCTTTAGAAGGACATTGAAAAAGATATCATATGGCATCAGTAGGCTGTATAGCAACAGTTTGAAATGGCAGCCTTAGTTATTCAACCGACCAACATGCACACTGCTGAGAATGCTCCTACTAGTGTGAAAATAGTGTCACTCATGGAGCAATACTATAAGCTCTGGATGTATTGGTCTGAGTCGGAGGAAGGAAAGGCATTCATACATCGGTGTGGTGGTTCATCACACATCACTCGGTCCTATCATATGCTCCATGGTATGCATCTAACTACTTCTTGCAAGAAGTTACTTGTGTTATTAATTACCAGAAGCATCCAGTCATACCAGAGCATTATATTTTCTGTCCTAGTGATTTCTAATACTGGTATGTTCCCAATGCCAGAGCTGAGAAGTAAATATAACTGCAGTTGAAAAATCTACTAGCAAAACAAATTGCTGCAGCTTGGACAAAACTATGGACATTAAAGAGCACACATTTATTGTCTTCCATCAAAGCATCACAACTCTCATTAATAAAAAATAACCTTCCATATCCATATAGGACAATCACAGAAAATATGGAACATCCCACAGAAATTGTTGAAATCAACAGATATGTCTTGTTGGATGCAAACTAGTAACTTACTACTGTAGAACCAGCAAGAAGAAAGAGGTAGTGATTATTTAGGGAAAAAAGGAAGAATGGCATTCAAGTCCTGGATCTTCAAAGTTGATGAGCATGGTGTTGAATATCTCTTTGAATACTGTAACTGGATAAATAAAAAAAATCTACTCACCGAGTAGTGGCAGGAGAACAAACATATAAAGATATTGAAATATGCAAGCTTTTGCACTTTTGCAGCCAGTGGCTCTTTCTCTGGCAGAAGGGTTGAAGAAGAAGGAGAAAAGGGGGGGGGGTGGAGGAAAAGGACTGATGAGGTGTAGGAAATTAGGAGGGTTGCTAAACTCTCCTCATTTACTTCATCTCACCAGTCCTTTTCCTTCACTGCTCCTACTTCTCTTTCAACCATTTTGCCAGAAGAAGAGCCACTGGCTCTGAGAGCTTGCAGATTTCAATATCATTATATGTGTACTCTCCTACTGCTGCTCGGTGAGTAGCCTTTTTTTTTTTTTTTTTTTTTTTTTTTTTTTTTTTTTTTTTTTTTTTTTTTCCCCCCCTCCAGTTACATTATATTTTCAAAAACTGATTATTTTCTTTCAATACTGCACTACAGTAGTAGATCATGAACCGATACTGAAATGTAGACTTTCACTGCCGGAAATGTCATGTCCATTATGATTATCTGGGTTGTTATGCCATGGTCGGTTGATGAATTTTGTCTCAATTCCCAACATTTCCTCCCTGTCTGTGAGAGACATCTTCAAGGGGGTCTGTAGCTCGATGGAAGGTCCAACACACCCGCTGGCTCACTACTGACTGTCAGTTGTGAGCCAGCGGGTGTGTTGGACCTTCCATCGGTCTCCTGCAGACAGGGACGAAACATTGGGAATTGAGACAAAATTCATCAACCGACCACGGTATAACAGCCCAGATAATCATAATGGACAAGATCATGAACCACACAAACCAATAGTAATGGCATTTTATAGCCTGCCAACAAGAAATACTTTGACCTCCATGGAACACCTAACAGATGTGGCTCATCAGTGGCTATGTTCCAGACTACGGATCATAATGTTTGAGGGTTTGAACCTCGTTGAGTCAGGTTATAATTTGTATTTGTCACTTACCAGCTCTTTCCTCTTTGTCTTTGTTTGTTGTCAATTCAAAGGTCAGAGGGAGGTAAGGGCATCCCAACACCAATAGGACCATGCCTAGTAAAGTACTGGGTATTAAAACCACGCTCTAGGTTGACAACAACTTTACCTTGTTCAGGCTTAATTGGAGAATCAGTATTGGTGGATACTTTTCTGTTCATTTCTGGCAGATAGAACTATAGAGGACACAGAATTGTTGATGTCCACTTCGAACTGTTGCAGTAAAACTCCCCATGAACACTGAAGGACATGGTGCAACAGTCATTGTCAATTTGTTTTTATATCCAACTACCTTCAGTGATTTACATATAAAACCAATGTGATGGATATAGTCATTGGCTAAACTGGCCATGATGCTCAGATATTAACACTTTGCCATCCGCATGTCTCGTACAAATTTATTCGCTTGGCACTGGCAGTGCTAATTCGGATTACTTGGCTTGTCACCAGCCGTTGTTGACATTACCAGGAGATTACAAATTGTTAAGTTTTGGTTTTAATTCTCATAAAGTCTCAACCCTGTTCACCTACTTTCATGACTTTCAAAGATGCACATATGTAAATAAATACAAAAGTTGTTTGTTTCATTTATCTGTTTATTTGCATTGTCTTTGGTACTTGGTATTTCTCTTTTATATGTTATGCAGCAAAACAGTCTCCAAGATGTAACACAACTCCACAATACTTGTACATTAAGTTCATTGTTCTTTTTTTGTTTTGAGACATCCATGGCAGTTTCTTCATTTTCATGTACATTTCAGAAATAAGTATTAGTTGGTGTTGCTTTATGTAACCAGAAAGTCTGTCAACCAGATTATGATGAAATGTATGCAATGTAGTGGCAACATCCAAGTTTTGCTCAGAAGCAGGTACATGGTCTTTTATCCACGAATCAGACACTTTCAATAAAAAATCGTGAAATTGGAGACTCTTGCTTCTGTATTGAAATATTGACATGTACAGAATGCATTAAATAATGTGCAGTTAAAGACATACATGCAAACCTTTTTTGACCATTTTATAGTTTTTCTGTATATAAAATAATAACTCAAATATTGGTCTGTCTGATCCACTCCGTTCACGTATTTGTTGTAATCTAATACAGTTCCAGGTTTTGTTTTATTGTGTAATTAGTTTTTCTACATTTTCTTTGAGTGTCAGTCAAAGTAGCATTGTGTATTGTAGAGATCATTCATATCGTTTTAGTTTTCAAAGCCCTCCATACCTGTGCGAGTACTTCACCTTTCCATTGATAACAATCTTCAAATACATTGACTTTTGCATACTTTAATTTTCCCTTAAATCCTCTATTTTGCCATATCGATCCACAAACTCAAATTTTCATTTCAAGTAACTTCTCTGCAAATTCTACTCTGTTTTAATAATTATCTATGTAGAGGTGATGCCACTTTTCATAATAAGGTGTCAATAGTTCCATCACTGTTTTTGCTAAAGGCTGTCCAGCACCGGAATATATCTTGAATGAGGAAATGTATCCCGTACTCAAATCACACAGCATCCGAATGAGTATGCCATATTTTGTAACTTTTGACGGATTGTTAACTTTAAAATTTAACCGTCCATGCCACAGTATCATTCCTTCATCAGTTGAGATGTTCTGACTTAGATTAAAAGTTTCTTTAAACTTTTTGGAAAAATAATCAACTGCCAATTGCAATTTGAAAAGCCGGTCAGCATTATCTGGTTAATGGCTGAGAGGTTTTGTCTATATGTTGTTGCAGCACAGTGCTGATTGCAGTATAGCTGGCATCAGTAGTTACTGAAATTGGGACATCAGCACTGGGATGAGCTAGTGTGACTGCATTAGCTAGAGCTGTTTTCAGGTCATTAAAGGCTCGAGTCATGTCTTGCGACCATGTGACTTGGTAACTCCCTGAGGTATGCTTACCTTTTAAGGCATCAGTTCGGGGCACTTGAAGAGAGGTGGCATGAGGAATGTGGCGCCTGAAAAGAATTAATCATGCCCAAGAAATGTCAGAGATCGAGAAAAGTAACAGACGGTGGTAAGCTCATAACTGAGCAATGCTTTCATACATGGGACATATACTTTCAGAGTTCACAGTGTGGCCTAGGAAAGTAACTTCTGTCAGGTGTGCTTGAGGTTTGTCGTCATTTATCTCTGTGCCGTTATCTGAGAGCACATGATTAACTGAGAAAAATGCTGCTCATATTCTTCAGAGGAGGTGTAAAAAATTAAAATGTCATCAAGATAAGCATAACCAAATGGAAACTGGAGAAATAAAGAGTCTGCAAAACATTGCCATGTTGGCATATTTGAGTTTGTAAGGCATAATGCAATATTCAAACAAATCAAAGGGAGTTATAATGGCATCTTTGTACATTGGAATCTGGTGATATGCCTTGCGGCAGTCAAGGGCGATGAAATGCTGAACACCATGTACCTGCAATGCGAAATCTTGAGTGTGGTGGGATGGGGTAATTGTCTAAAATGGTGCAAGCATTGGGCCTATGATAATATCTGCAAAGTCTGAAAATTGATTCCTTTTTGGGGATGAGATGAATAGGTGATGACCAATTGCTGTCAGAAGGACATAGGTGGACAGGAGGTCCTTCAGTGGTATGTAGCCTATGACAAGTACAATGTTAATAACCTTAATGAATTCCCTCAATGGATCTGAAGTCACACAAGCAGTAGGAACTCTGGGGCAAGGGACAATGTCACGTGCAGCACTGTTTAACAGAGAACGACTAACCTGAAGTGTAGGCAGCCTAGGCCGCCTCCTGTCAAGTGCAGCTTGGGCACAGTCAGTGTCAGCTGTGAGTGCAGAGGCTAGATCAGCAGCTGCGTGGCACGGCGACTGGCAAGGTGGGCGTAGTCCATTTCGGTGGTGGGTGCAGTGGCGAAGACTTGTACAGGCTCAGCGGGTTCGATAGAGGTAGCTGCATGGCCAACTGGTGTGACTGTTGTGAAGGGAGCGTTGTCTACCTCGACGGTGGGCGTGTTGTTGAAGCTCTCTGTTGTGGAGGAAGGAGTTTGCTTGCCATGTGAGCAAGATGTCAGTTCTCGGTGACAGCCATGACTGTAGTTGTGGGATTTGGCAATACAACATGTACAGTAGTAACGGATATCCTTGGTGCGAGTGCAGTAATGTTTGTCTGTGCATGTACCAGATCCACTGATGTGTTGTGGAGGAGTGCTGGGCACAGAGCTACAATGTCATGTCACTGGTTGAGCAGTTTGCACAATGAATTTACCAAGTCAGAAGTGATACACGTGAGTTCACCTAACTGCGGTAGAAAGGCAGCTGTCTTCACTTTCGAATGTGTAAGCATTGCAACGAAGGAGCCCTCGTTGCATTAATTGGAGGAAAGTTGTAACAGCACAACCATGAAAGGTCTGGAGAGTCTGAAGTACCACAAAAAGTATATGTCTAACACAGGTTCATCGATGTCAGCCACATTAAAATTTAAGTTCAAGATGAGTAGAGTCATAGACCATGATCAACAAGTTGTTAACTGCTCAGTCATGGCAGAAGGTGTCAGTGCCATAGTAGACAGTGTCAGATGTATAACAATAGTATCTGCACTGGTGTCGACCAGGAAGAGGAAGAGCATGTTGTTGATGAGGTCATAAAAGTACAGTCTGCCTGCCAGTAGTTGTTTATTGTAGGATGATTGGTGCTGATGTAGGCACCCTGTAGAACACCCAGAAGATGATGTGCCCAGTTCATCCCAAGCACAACTTTGGGTCCCGTGAGCAAGGCGGGCGGCACTTCTGAGTCGCGTCCCCATGGTTGACATGATACTAACACAGAGAATACACAGGGTATGGCTGCGAACCCGGGGCAACATCTGTTGTTGTGGCAGTTGATCCGGTTGATACCATGTTAGAGGCCGGGTGAACAGTACTAATGGAGGCAGCAGGCTTGCTACCACCACCACCACCACATAGCACCACAATGGAGGTTTTTGACTGGCATGACTTCCCGCGGGCACATGCGAAACTGCGTACTGAAATGTTTACAGGATGGTTAACCATCACCGGTGTCGATGAACTCGGTACAGAGATGAGCTGATTGTGTCTTGTGATTTTGTAGATGTTGTCTGGCAACTGTAAACGCATTTCTAGTGTGTCACCCTAGTGTGGGATAAGAGTTGTAGTCAGAGGGCTGATGGTATTTTAACTATCCAGAACAACCATAGCACTTCGTCTGATAGGAATGAAGTGTCTATTAATGCTATAATCTTTTGCCAAAGTTGAGACACTGTGAGCTTGCCGAGTGATACTTCATGCACTATGTGATGAATTGCTTTTTGCAGGGATCTCGACAATCATTCAAGAATTATAGATTTTGCATGTTCGTAGCATTCCTTCATCGGTGCCATGAGGATGAGATTGGATGTCAAATCCATATGCTCGTGTAGAGCAGCTGTAAGCAGTGTGATGAACTGTGCTTCATCAGACTATCGTCCACTAGAGAAAACTGTGTCTTAGGACTTCCTTAAGGACTGTCCTTAGTAAATGGTGGCAGTTGTGGTAAATATCCTGAGAAAGACAGCAGTACAGATGGAGCAAACACTGATGAAAGGGTTAAGGCTGTAGAGATTGGTGACGTATCTGGGCTCAGCTTTGTGCTGTCCTTAAGGTACATGCATATAAACCAGTGCAGCAGACACAAGCAGCACAGCAGAAATGGCTGTTGTACATTGAAAAATTTGGACTGCACAACTTGGCATACTGTGTGTTGTTTACAGGTTCAGGTGCACTAAAAATGTTTGATGTAGGAGTACCGGCTGAGGCAAAAACGTCAAAAGTCACTGTGTTCATTGGTAAGAGTTCACTGTTCATGCATTGCTGGTGTTGAACTGGGTTAAACACTTGTGGATTATTTTTCTGGCAAGGTTATATGTATATTTGGCAATATGGTGCCGTGGTGGAAAGCCGGCAGCCTGGGTTGGGAAAGCCGGCAGCCTGGGTTGCAGGTAAGGCCCAGCAAGGTAACAAATGGGCCGCCTAACATTATAGAATGTTCATGTACAGAAAAGCCATTCGATGGAGTGACATGATGTGTAAAATGTCCTGGGAAATGCCCATGGGGCATAGAAACTAGTGCAGCAAAGTTTATTGTCTGCAATGTTTGTTGAGCGAGTTGTGTGGCAATGAAGCAAACTGTTCACAATTTCAAAATTTCACAATTCGAAGCACCATGGTGGCAAATCGGACTGAGAGAAATGACACAAGGTGATGGTGTGGTTGATGGAGTCAGTTGTTGTGTCATAGCAGTCGTTGTTCTTGGCCACATTTTCCTGTCTTTTTTCATACACAGAAATTGCTTGAATCACGGAAGTTCACAGGAAAAATGTAACATGAGGTAACCAGTGAGGGTGCGACTTGTTTTCATAGCTAAATAATGTCTCAAAGACCACTTTAAATGAGTAATGCTCTATTATAAGTCACATATTTACAAAAGTGAACAGCACAGTTCGACAATAAACAAGGGACTGCCTGACTCTGCAGTACGGCAGAAAAAAGTTAGTACAGATATTTCACATCGCTCGATACATTGATGTGCCACAAGATCATTTGGAAAAAAAAAGATTTCTATCACAGAATCAGTCATAGTGTTTAGAGAAAGAACACAGAGAAGACATTTATCTGGCAAATAGTGTAGATGAGAATTTGAACCCTTTGTGAAAAAGTAAATAGAAGCAAAGCCACGAGATGGATAGCTCTGGGGATTAAAACGTCTTGTGCTAGGAAAAGAGAGCTGTACCTAATTCAGAGGACAAACCATAGCCCAGAGATGAAATTCCAATACCACGAGTATTGTAAAATCACACGAACTGTTACTTTAAACAAAAAAAATTATGCACTATGCTCCAAGAATAAAGTAAAAAAATTGGGACATTATTAAACAAAGATATCATTCCAAATGAAATTGAGTCCCCAGAAAATATCTTTGGAATAAATGTGACACATTTGAATCACAGACCACCAAATTTAATGTGGCAGCAACCATTGCACTCGCCAATAAACAGCCAAGTTCACATAGTAATAGTAGTAGTAGTAGCAGTAGTAATAATTTATTTGTCCATGGATCATATTTTACAATGATATTAGACATGTCAGATTCATATAGCTTCAAACAAATATGCAGTTCATTTATAGATTTACCTTATTATAGAGGTAAGAATTAATAACCAGCATGAATACGAAACAGTGTTACTGATGAAAGCAGGCTATGCAAAAAATTACGTTCAACTGAGCCAATTGATACTGGATGTTGGCGTCATCTCATAATGTAGTGATGAAGTGGCTTAGTAGGACACAGTACCCCTGATAATGTTACATGTCACATGCCTATCAACTACAACATCAAAGAATTTATCACAGTGTACCTCTTTTAGAAGTGATTTCCCTCTCTGTAGAAATCTGTCATTTGACTTAGCTGTTTTGTTTGCAGTGAACTGCATGTATATCTTTTTATAAGTTGTTTTTGCCAAAGCACATGTTTGGACAATTTATGTTGTGAGAAACTCTTTTTCCAGTTCTTCTCTTGAATTAGTACTTGCTATGAGAGCTGTGTCATTTGCACACTTGATTATATTGTCACTAATTGCTGAAGGCATATTGTTGGCACATAGTATGAATAGGACTAATACGCATAGTACATCATTTTTCCCTAGTGTAAAATCTTTGTATATACTTTTATTAGTGATTTCAATAATATTATTTAGCTTCACACACAATAATTCAGGAGCCACAAGCTAGTGTCGTGAGAATGGTGTACCGAAACTCACAATTAAATGTAACAAGTGATATTTGACCATTGTGTTAGGCTGAGAACATTTCTGTGTAGAACAGTTATTCAGTGCAAGAACTACAAACAGTCACAGCAACAATGGTACTTTTATTGGATGTAAGGAACAGTTTATCTTTGAATGTATTCTGAGATTGTATTATGTATTATTGTCAGTATAAGGAAAAGAGAGATTCCTACTCATCTTAAAGACTACACATTGAGTTGCAGACAGGCACAATGAAAAGACACTTACACAAAAGCTTTACACACACACACACACACACACACACACACACACACACACACACACACACAAATTCATTCACAAAAACAAGCACACCTCAAGCACACATGATCACCATCTCCAGCCACCTGGACTGAAATTCAATTGTCACACAGAATGGAAGCAGCAATCTGGAGGGGACGAGGAAGGGATGTTGAACTAGTCCTCTCTGATAGCTCCATCCACACCTCTGTTCACATTAAACCCACCCACCACCAACAGTACCTACACTTCAATGGCTATCGTCCCACACACATCAAAAAATCCCTCTCATACAGCTTGGCCATCTGAGGACAGCATACCTGCAGTGACAAGAACTCCCTTGCCCAGTATACTGAAGATCTTACCAAAGCCTTCACAGACAGGCATAGATCTCTCGTGCCATTTCTCCATACACTCCCAGTCCTCCCATCACCCCCAAGAACCAGCTTCAAAGGAGTGCCCTCTTTATCACCCCGTACCACCCCGAACTGGAACAACTGAACCACATCCTTTGTCAGAGCTTTGAATATATATCATCATGCCCTGAAGTGAGGGACATTTTAGCCAAGATTCTTCTCACATCTCCTAAAGTGGTGTTCTGTTGTCCCCCCTCCTGCTCCCCCCCCCCCCCCTGCCCCCATCTTAGTCCATCCTTATGCCATGCCCAACCCCACCCCCTTGCCACAGGAATCATATTCCTATGGAAGAACTAGATGCAAGACCTGCCCAATCTACCCACTCAGCACTTCCTCTTAAAGTCTTGTCACAGGCTTATCCTACCACATCAGAGGCTGGGCCACTTGTGAAAGCAGCCATATTATATAACAGCTCTGCTGCAATCATTGCAAAGATTTTTATATTGGTATTACTACCAACTAGCTGTCCACCTGGATGGAATGGCCACTGCTGAACTGTGGCCAAGAGCAAAGTGGACCAAAGTGTGGTACAATGTGTGGCTGAATACAACATGCTTGATTTCAATGACTACTTCCCTGCCCAAGCCATCTGGATCCTCCCCTGCACCATCAGCTTTTCTGAACTGCACAGATGAGAGTTATCCTTACAACACATTCTTCACTCCTGAAATTTTCCCTGCCTAAACGTACAGTAACCTACTGTCTCCACACCCTCCATCCAACAGTTTCCACACCCTCTGTCCTGTTGCTTTCTCCCTTTTCTCGCCTCCCATCGTCTATGTCTGCCACCCTCTGCCAATGCATCCACCTGTCATTTTCCTTCCCTACTCCTCTCCTCTATCCCCCCCCCCCACCCGCCCCCCACCCCCACCCACTTGTCTCCCTGCCCCACAGCCTCGACACTGTGGCTGTTGGCAGTCTAGCCCTGCACACTCCACCAGGTAGCACTCTTCCCTCCCCCTATATGTACCCTCATATTCTTTTCAATTTCCTGCCCCCTACATATTGCTGTTTTCATCCTACATGACAGCTGCATTCTGATCCGAGCTGCCAGAGATGGCAGTGTCCTTGCTTCTGTGAATGAATATGTAAATATGTGTGTGTTTTCCTTTTCTGACAATGTAAAAAATGTAAATGCCACTTGAACAAGAGAAATCCTTATATTTTTATCTGCAGTGGCATTGTTCTTCCTCTTATAAATAAATATTGCATTAGCAGTATTCGGCCAGCGTGCTGTCATCTCTTAACTCAGAAACATTATGTATAAAAGAGACAAAATTAGTATAAAAATATTCAGGCAGCTTATGAACATTTTGACCCTGCACCCCATCCATCCATTCATTCATATTGCACAGATCCTATCAAGAAGGTTAACAAGTTGAAGAACACATTAACAACAGATAAGCAAACCATAGATACTTAAACTGCACTCAGCTGCACCAGTTGAATGTGACCTAGTCAGTAAGAAACAGAACTGCCAGTTTCAGCAATGTTGCTGCCTTATCAGTTATAGTAAATACCTGTTGTGTTTCTCTTAGTGGTAGCTTAATATTTATTTGATTACATTCGAATTTTTCAAAGAAAATCCTTACCTACATATTTAAAAAATGTATCATACATACAGTACATTACTATTTGTCATGCAGCTTGGCACCAAACACTGCTTCTTTCAAAGTTGCTAAAAGAAAATTTCAGTCCTTGAATCCAGATAATCAGACATGTTGTTGTTGTTGTTGTTGTTGTTGTGGTCTTCAATCCTGAGACTGGTTTGATGCAGCTCTCCATGCTACTCTATCCTGTGCAAGCTTCTTCATCTCCCAGTATCTACTGCAACATACATCCTTCTGAATCTGCTTATTGTATTCATCTCTTGGTCTCCCTCTACGATTTTTACCCTCCACACTGCCCTCCAATGCTAAATTTGTGATCCCTTGATGCCTCAAAACATGTCCTACCAACCGATCCCTTCTTCTAGTCAAGTTGTGCCACAAACTTCTCTTCTCCCCAATCCTATTCAATACCTCCTCATTGGTTACATGATCTACCCACCTTATCTTCAGCATTCTTCTGTAGCACCACATTTCGAAAGCTTCTATTCTCTTCTTGTCCAAACTAGTTATCGTCCATGTTTCACTTCCATACATGGCTACACTCCATACAAATACTTTCAGAAACGACTTCCTGACACTTAAATCTATACTCGATGTTAACAAATTCCTCTTCTTGAGAAACGCTTTCCTTGCCATTGCCAGTCTACATTTTATATCCTCTCTACTTCGACCGTCATCAGTTATTTTACTCCCTAAATAGCAAAACTCCTTTACTACTTTAAGTGTCTCATTTCCTAATCTAATTCCCTCAGCATCACCCGACTTAATTTGACTACATTCCATTATCCTCGTTTTGCTTTTGTTGATGTTCATCTTATACCCTCCTTTCACTGTCCATTCCGTTCAACTGCTCTTCCAGGTCCTTTGCTGTCTCTGACAGAATTACAATGTCATCGGCGAACCTCAAAGTTTTTACTTCTTCTCCATGAATTTTAATACCTACTCCGAATTTTTCTTTTGTTTCCTTTACTGCTTGCTCAGTATACAGATTGAATAACATCGGGGAGAGGCTACAACCCTGTCTTACTCCCTTCCCAACCACTGCTTCCCTTTCATGCCCCTCGACTCTTATAACTGCCATCTGGTTTCTGTACAAACTGTAAATAGCCTTTCGCTCCCTGTATTTTACCCCTGCCACCTTCAGAATTTGAAAGAGAGTATTCCAGTTAACATTGTCAAAAGCTTTCTCTAAGTCTACAAATGCTAGAAACGTAGGTTTGCCTTTTCTTAATCTTTCTTCTAAGATAAGTCGTAAGGTCAGTATTACCTCACGTGTTCCAACATTTCTACGGAATCCAAACTGATCTTCCCCGAGGTCGGCTTCTACCAGTTTTTCCATTCGTCTGTAAAGAATTCGTGTTAGTATTTTGCAGCTGTGACTTATTAAACTGATAGTTCGGTAATTTTCACATATGTCAAAACCTGCTTTCTTTGGGATTGGAATTATTGTATTCTTCTTGAAGTCTGAGGGTATTTTGCCTGTCTCATACATCGTGCTCACCAGATGGTAGAGTTTTGTCATGACTGGCTCTCCCGAGGTCGTCAGTAGTTCAAATGGAATGTTGTCTACTCCCGGGGCCTTGTTTCGACTCAGGTCTTTCAGTGCTCTGTCAACTCTTCACGCAGTATCTTATCTCCCATTTCGTCTTCATCTACATCCTCTTCCATTTCCATAATATTGTCCTCAAGTACATCGCCCTTGTATAAACCCTCTATATACTCCTTCCACCTTTCTGCCTTCCCTTCTTTGCTTAGAACTGGGTTGCCATCTGAGCTCTTGACATTCATACAAGTGGTTCTCTTCTCTCCAAAGGTCTCTTTAATTTTCCTGTAGGCAGTATCTATCTTATCCCTAGTGAGACAAGCCTCTACATCTTTACATTTGTCCTCTAGCCATCCCTGCTTAGCCATTGTGCACTTCCTATCGATCTCATTTTTGAGACGTTTGTATTCCTTTTTGCCTGCTTCATTTACTGCATTTTTATATTTTCTCCTTTCATCAATTAAATTCAATATTTCTTCTGTTACCCAAGGATTTCTATTAGCCCTCGTCTTTTTACCTACTTGATCCTCTGCTGCCTTCACTACTTCATCCCTCAGAGCTACCCATTCTTCTTCTACTGTATTTCTTTCCCCCATTCCTGTCAATTGTTCCCTTATGCTCTCCCTGAAACTCTGTACAACCTCTGGTTCTTTCAGTTTATCCAGGTCCCATCTCCTGAAGTTCCCACCTTTTTGCAGTTTCTTCAGTTTTAATCTACAGGTCATAACCAATAGATTGTGGTCAGAGTCCACATCTGCCCCTGGAAATGTCTTACAATTTAAAACCTTGTTCCTAAATCTCTGTCTTACCATTATATAATCTATCTGATACCTTTTAGTATATCCAGGGTTCTTCCATGTATACAACCTTCTATCACAATTCTTAAAGAAAGTGTTAGCTATGATTAAGTTGTGCTCTGTGCAAAATTCTACCAGGCGGCTTCCTCTTTCATTTCTTACCCCCAATCCATATTCACCTACTACGTTTCCTTCTCTCCCTTTTCCTACACTCGAATTCCAGTCACCCATGACTATTAAATTTTCGTCTCCCTTCACTATCTGAATAATTTCTTTTATTTCATCATACATTTCATCTATTTCTTCATCATCTGTAGAGGTAGTTGGCATATAAACTTGTACTACTGTAGTAGGCATGGGCTTTGTGTCTATCTTGGCCACAATAATGCGTTCACTATGCTGTTTGTAGTAGCTAACCTGCACTCCTATTTTTTTTATTCATTATTAAACCTACTCCTGCATTACCCCTATTTGATTTTGTATTTATAACCCTGTAATCACCTGACCAAAAGTCTTGTTCCTCCTGCCACCGAACTTCACTAATTCCCACTATATCTAACTTTAACCTATCCATTTCCCTATTTAAATTTTCTAACCTACCTGCCCGATTAAGGGATCTGACATTCCACACTCCGATCCGTAGAACGCCAGTTTTCTTTCTCCTGATAACGACGTCCTCCTGAGTAGTCCCTGCCCGGAGATCCGAATGGGGGACTATTTTACCTCCGGAATATTTTACGCAAGAGGACGCCATCATCATTTAATGATACAGTAGAGCTGCATGTCCTCGGGAAAAATTACGGCTGTAGTTTCCCCTTGCTTTCAGCCGTTCGCAGTACCAGCACAGCAAGGCCGTTTTGGTTAATGTTACAAGGCCAGATCAGTCAATCATCCAGACTGTTGTCCCTGCAACTACTGAAAAGGCTGCTGCCCCTCTTGAGGAACCACACGTTTGTCTGACCTCTCAACAGATACCCCTCTGTTGTGGTTGCACCTACGGTACGGCCATCTGTATCGCTGAGGCACGCAAGTCTCCCCACCAACGGCAAGGTCCATGGTTCATATGGAGAAGAAATGGCTAATCTACATTCTTTTTTTTTTAATTTTTTGTGTTGCTCAACTCTGAACCACAGAGAAAGTGGCAAAGACTACACAAAAATTATTTTTGCGTCTTTTATTGTGATTGTGCAAGTCATAATTCGCCTGGAACTGATATTTATTATCAACAACAAAAACATTTAAGGCTTTAACTTATTTGGAAGTGTGTGTAAGATTTTCAAGATCCTTAAAGAGACCTCTGCAGTATGTTACTTCAGACAATATTCTTACTGTGCACATTGCTTAGTTAAGGAGCACTGTCCCAAGCAGTAATATCATAACACGAAAAGGAGGTGAAAATATGCTAAATAACTCAACAGTCTTTCATTTAGGTCAACACAAAGAAAAGTATGTGTAAAAGCAAAACAGAGGGAACTGAACTTCTTGGTTGGTATATCTATGTGTTGCCTCCTTTTTAACGTATTATGCAGTTGGCCTCTAAGGAATTTTACATACAGTGTTCCATTGAATATACAAGCATTGATAGTTACTGGGGGTCCCAGATGTCTCTTGCTGGTTTGAAACTTCATTGCCCTGAACCATTTGGAGACACGTTCAAATATAATCTGAGCTGTACCTAGCAAGGTTGAGTTCAGACCATTGAATAGCATGGTTGAGCCATCAACAGTTTTTGAACCAACTTTTGAAGTTATTCGAAAATAATTTCCATGGATTAGGAGCAATAGAGGACTCAGTATCAACTCCTGATGTACTCCGCAGTGAAGTTAGTTTCATTCCTGTGACACAGTCTGCCATTCTAACCGTTTGCTTCCTGATATGAAGTTATGACTCCACCTACACAAGAAGGATGCCATTAATGCCGTAACACTTCACCAGTTACTGCCCGCACTGTAGTTCAGCCATCACCTCCGGTCAATGGTAGGTCACTTTTAGAGGTAGTAGGCTGCAAAAAACTTTACAGAAGGTGATCGAAAGGCCTCCCTGGTATGTGTGACAAACAGGTTGTGGCGGTATCACTGCTGACAATGGCCCTGAGTTAGCAGCAGTCATTTGCTCTGTTACAGAAGCTGTCTCTTGGTCTGCATAGCCCAGCCATTCACAGAGGATGCTATTATAAGTGGTTCATAGTTCTGATGTTGGGAACATGATGGAGCTCTTTAGGGATATGGCTGCCAAGGAGGGGAAGACATCTTCTGTGCACTCTCTGTGCATCTCAGAGGAAGTCATTCTGGATATTGAATGGGAACTTCCATATGTCATGCTGAGCACAGGGTGCAGCCAACTGCAGGTCGTGGCTCATGTTGGTATGAACAATGTGTGTTACTTCAGGTCGTATGAGACTGCCTCTGGTTTCCACCAGCTGTCTGAAATAATAAAAACAATCAGTCTCACTTGCAAGATGAAGGCAGAGCTCACCATCTGCAGTATCACTGACAGGGTCGACTGTGGACCTTTGATACAGACCTGAGTGGAGAGTCCAAAACAGAGTGTAAGATGACTGTGTGACTACCGTATTTACTCGAATGTAAGCCACACTTGAATCTACACCTCACCTGAAAAATGAGACTCGAAATCAAGGAAAAAAAAATTACCCGAATCTAAGCCGCTCCTGAAATTTGAGACTCGAAATTCAAGCTGAGAGAAAAGTTTTAGACCGCCCCTCCAAATCGAAACAAAGTTGGTCCATCGTAGCGTGAAACACAATGAGGTCGAATGGATGAAGATACAGCTACAGTAGTTTGGTTCGAGTTGTAAGCTCAACAGTTAAGCTTTACCAAGTAGCCATTGCTATGTATCAGGCGCTCCGTCCTTATTTGTATGGGTTCCCTTCCTTTTTCACGTGCTATGCCTGGTTTGAAACGATTGCTTTTTTGCTTTGATCTGATAAGTGCCGTTCTCTTTGTTATAGGTGTTTATGTCACTCTAAGCTGAAAATACATTATTGTACTGTGTCATGCATTGTTTGTCGCATTCTGATGATGAGTGTTTACGGCCTGTCGTCGCTCGTGGCATAGGCTGCTTAGTGCGCGCTATCGCCGCTTACAATAAAAAAAGGGAGAAATTATCTCATTAGCGAAAGAATGGCAAGAGACTGCTATTTGTTGTTACTTACACTGCCGCTTTCTTTGATAATGATCAACAAGAACCAAATAATAGCTGCGTATGGTAGAAGATGTTCTGAACGAGAGTTTAGTGAAAATTTTTCTCCATTTTAAAATCTTTGCAGACGCCTCTTTAGTACATTACATTCTGTACAGAAATTAGAGTCATCTTAGATTTAAAAATTTAGTCAGTTGCCATGCTTCATTTATGACTGTATCACTATTCAGCATAAGAATAATACAAATATAAACATGACATGATATGTATATTCTTCCGCGTTTGCTGTTGTCTTGGTCTAGTTTCGTAGTTTATTAGGCAGACAGGATTTAAATGAGGTAGCAGCAAACACAAAAGAATACATGGCATAATGTTTACATTCTTCTACCTTTTCTTTTAATTTATTTACTGACGCAGAGGTTTTGGCGCCAGTATTTATCTTTGTGCCTACAAAGCATACCTGTGTTGCGCTACATATATTTGACAGCAGAAGTTAGTTGTGGCGACACCTACCAACATTTTACTTGCACTCGATTCTAAGCCGCAGGCGGTTTTTTGGATTACAAAAACCGGAAAAAACGTGCGTCTTAGATTCGAGAAAATACGGTATGCAGGCTGCAGAGTCCATGATATATGTCATAGGGTAGAGAGGTGTTAGGATCTGGTTAATAGAACAGGTGTCTTTTAAACACTGGAGGCAGCAACACAGATCTGGTTAATGGAACAGGTGTCTTTTAAACACTGGAGATAGCAACACAGGTTGTGGGGGCTTTGTGCAGTGGGCCAGTCAGCGTTTTTCTTTCTTTTTTTCTTTTTTCTTTTTTCCTTTTTTTTTCTTTTTTTTTTTCCTTTTAGGGTCTCAGAAAAGTTTAAACAAGGGTACAGTCTCAAAGGAAGCAGATCAGTCATAGGACAGACATTTGCAGCAAACTTGTTAAGTAGTTGTAGCTGTGTTGGAAAAGAACCAGAACTACAAGCAGTCACAGAAACACTGAAGCAGATATTGTTGTAGGTACTGAAAGCTAGCTAGAGCCAAAGACAAGTTTGACCAGAGCTTTTACCATGGACCTAACAATGTACAGAAAGGATAGACTAAATTAAGTTGCTAGGTTTTTTGTTGCTGTTAGAAGTAGTTTATGCAGTAGTGATATTGAACTAGACAGTTGCTGTGAGTTAGTAGGGGTGACAATCGAAATGAATTAACAGTTGGTTCTTTTCACTGGTCTTCCCACCTCAGATGATACAGTTGTTGAGAGGTTTAAGGAAAGTTTGAGCCTTGTGTAGAATACCTGCCTGACTCACACAATTATGTTTGGTACAGACTTCAATTTACACTCTATTTGTAAGTGAAAATACATTTTTAATGTTGCTGGTAGGCACAAAACATAGTCCATAATTGTAGTAAATGCTTCCTGCAAACATTATTTTGAGCAATTAGTGCAAGAGCCTACATGAAGTGTAAATGTTGACATACTAGATTCTTAATGAGAAATAATTCTGACTAGGTAGAGATTGTCATGATGGATGCAGGAATTAGTAACCACAATGTCCTTGCAGTGACATTGGTACCATAAATCCAAAGGTGCCAAAAATAAATGCAATATATATTTATTTAAAGATGCAGTTAAAAATCTACTTGACACTTTCCCAAAAGAGTCCCCATTCTTTCCACACTAACAACATATGTGTCAAGCAAATGTGGTCCAATTTCAGAGCGAGTGTATTGATAGTAATTGATAATTTTATACCAAGTAAATCAATAAGAAATGGAAAACAGGTCTTCTTAAGTTTGAAAGAATACAAAATCTCCAAGATTGGTGACAGTTTATAGAAGTGTGTGACTTAGTATAGAGTCTAATGTGAGAAACTTTTAATAATTTCCACAGTGAAACCCAATCTCAGAATCAAGCAGGAGATTTAGAGGCCCTTCTCATATGTAACATGGTTTTCCAAAATTATTTCCCAAATGAAAATGCAGTAAATATTCCAGAATTCAAATAAAAAACATGACTAATTTGGAAGTAAATTCCCTTGATGAAGCAAAGCAACTTCAGTTACTTAAAGCAAACTCTTCCAGTCGAGAGTTAAGTTTCTTTCAGAGTTGTTGTGGTCTTCAGTCCAAAGAATATTTTGATGCAGCTCTCCATGCTACTCTATCCTGAACAAGCCTCTTCATCTCTGAGTAACTACTGCAACTTACATCCCTTTGAATCTGCTTACTGTATTCATCTCTTGGTCTCCCTCCACAATTTTTACCCCATGCACTTCCCTCCAGTACTGAATTGGTGATTCCTTGATGCCTCAGAATTTGTCCAATCAATCAGTCCCTTCTTTTGATTAGGTTGTATCACAAATTTCTCTTCTCCCTAGTTCTCTTCAGTACCTCCTCATTAGTTATGTAATCTACCCATCTGATCTTCAACATTCGTCAATAGAACCACAGTTCAAAAGCTTCTATTCTCTTCTCGTGTAAGCTGGCTGCACTCCATACAAATGCTTTCGGAAAGGACTTCCTGGCACTTAAATGTTGACAAATTTCTCTTCTTCAAAAAGGCTTTTCTTGCTATTGCCAGTCTACATTATATATCCTCCCTACTGTGACCATCATCAGTAATTTTGCTTCCCAAATAAAACTCGTTTACTACTTCCAGTGTCTCATTTCCTAATCTAATTCCCTCAGCATCATCAGATTTGATTTTATTACATTCCACTATCCTCATTTTGCTTTTGTTGCTCATCTTATATCCTCCTTTCAAGATACTGTATTTTGTTCAACTGCTCAACTGCTGTTCCAAGTCCTGTCTCTGACAAAATTGCAATGTCATCGGCAAACCTCAAAGTTTTTATTTCTTCTTCCTGGAGTTTAATTCGTTCTCCAAATTTTTCTTTTGTTTCCTTTACAATATACAGATTGAATAGGGATAGGCTACAAACCTGTGTCACTTGCTTCTCAACCACTGCTTCCCTTTCACGTCCCTCAACTGTTATAATTGCCATTTGGTTTCTATACAAATTGTAAATAGCCTTTCGTTCTCTGTATTTTACCTCTGCCACATTAGAATTTGAAAGAGAGTATTCTAGTCAACATTGTCGAAAGCTTTCTGTAAGTCCACAAATGCCATAAAAGTAGGTTTGCCTTTTCTTAACATATCTTCTGTGAGATCTTGTAGGGTCACTATTGCCTCATGTTTCCTACATTCCTCCATAATCCAAATCGATCTTCCCAAATATGAACTTTTACGAGATTTTCCATTCTTCTGTAAAGGAGTCATGTTACTATTTTGCAGCTGTGACTTATTAAATTGATAGTTCAGTAGTTTTCACACCTGTCAGCATGTGCTTTCTGTGGAAAGGGGATTATTATATTCTTTTTCAAGTCTGAGGGTATTTCGCCTGTCTCATACATCTTGCCAACCAGATGGAAGAGTTTTGTCATGGCTGGATCTCCCAAGGCTATCAGTAGCTCTAATGGAATGTTATCTACTCCCCAAGGCTTTGTTTTGACTTAGGTCTTTCAGGGCTTTGTCAAATTCTTCACACAGTATCATACTTCCCTTCCCTTCTTCCTTTATGTCCTCTTCCATTTCCATAATATTTCTCTCAAGTGCATCTTCTTTGTATAGGCTCTCTATATACTACTTCCACCTTTCTGCTTTCCCTTCTTTGTGTGGGACTGTTTTTTCATCTGAGCTCTTGATATTCTCTTTTCTCCAAAGGCCTCGTTAATTTTCCTGTAGGCAGTATCTATCTTACCCTTAGTGGTATATGCTTCTACATCTGTACATTTGTCCTCTAGCTATTCCTTTTAGCCATTTTGCACTTCCTGGTGATCTCATTTTTTTGCTTACTTCATTTATTGAATTTTTATATTTTTTCTTTTATCGATTAAATTCAATATCCCTTGTGTTACTCAAGGATTTCTACTAGCCCTTGTCTTTTTACCCACTTGATCCTCTGCTGCCTTCACTTTTTCATCTCTGAAAGCTACCCATTCTCCTTTTGTTGTATTCCTGTAGCCTGTTCTTGGCAATCATTCCCTAATACTCCCTGTGAAACACTCTACAACCTCTGGTTCTTTCAACTCAGCCAGGTCCCATCTCCTTAAATTCCCACCTTTTTGCAGTTTTTTCTGTTTTAATCTGCAGTTCATGTCTTACAATTTACAATCTGGTTCCTAAATCCCTGTCTTACAATTATATACCATATTTACTCGAATTTAAGCTGCACTCGAAACTAAGCCGCACCTTAAAAACGAGACTCGAAATCAAGGAAAAAAAATTTTCCCGAATCTAAGCCGCACCTGAAATTTGAGACTCGAAATTCAAGGGGAGAGAAAAGTTTTAGGCCGCACCTCCAAATTGAAACAAAGTTGGTCCATTGTAATATGAGATGCAATTTAGGTCGAATGAATGACGATACAGCTACAGTAGTTTGGTTCGAGTCGTAAGCTTAGCAGTTACGCTATACCAGGTAGCCATTGCTATGCATCAGGCACTCTGTCCGTATTTATACGGGTACCGGTACCCTTCCTTTTTCATGTGCTTCGTCTGGTTTGAATTGATTGCTTATTTTTCTTTGATATGATAAGTGCCGTTCTCTTTGTTATAGGTCTTTACATCACTCTAAGCTAAAAATGCATTACTGTACTGTGTCATGCATTGTTTGTCGCATTCTGATAGTGCGTGTTTACGGCCTGTCGCCGCCCGCGGCATGGCTTGCTTTTGTGCACCCTACCGCCGCTTACAATCAAAAAAAAAAAAAAAAAAAAAAAAAAGAGAGAGGTATCGTCTAATTAGCAAAACAATGGCAAGAGACTGCTATTTGTTTTTACTTACACTGCTGCTTTCTTTGATAATGATCAACAAGAACCAAATAATAGAATGCTTATGATAGAAGATGTTCTGAACGAGAGTTTAGTGAAACTTTTACTCCGTTTGAAAATCTTTGCAAGCGCCTCTTTAGTACATTACATTCTGCACAGAAATTAGAGTCATCTTAGATTTAAAAATCTATCAATTGCCGTGCTCCGTTTCTGACTGTATTACTATTAGGCATAAGAATAATACGAATATAAACATGACATGATATGTATATTCTTCCGCATTTGCTGGTGTCTTACTCTAGTTTCGTAGTTTATTAGGCAGACAGGTTTTAAAGGAGATAGCAGCAAACACAAAAGAATACATGGCAAAATGTTTATATTCGCATTATTCTTATGGTGAAGAGAATACTGCATATGATTCACAATTCATAAAAGTTCCTATAAGCAACCATCTCTTCTCACAGGTAGGAAAAAAATTCAGAACGTAGAGTTGGCCATATTGACAAACATCCCAAACAGTCTTGCAAGTCGGATTTTCATAGTACATTGAAATGCTGCTACATTCGAAGATGAACAATACGGAGTTTGTATTTACTGCATTGGATAACGTATGAAAATGCAGTGGTCGAAACTCGGGGCGGAGAAAAAAGCTCGTCTTCCCCCCCTTTTTTTTTTTTAATTTATTTACTGACGCAGAGGTTTTGGCGCCAGTATTTATCTTTGTGCCTGCAAAGCATGCCTGTGTAGCGCTACATATATTCGACGGCAGAAGTTAGTTGTGGCGGTACCTACCAACATTTTTCATAATTTCCGCTTACTTTGCACTCGATTCTAAGCCACAGGCGGTTTTTTGGATTACAAAAACCGGAAAAAAAGTACGGCTTAGATTCGAGTAAATACGGTAATCAATCTGTAACCTTCGGGTGCCTCCAGGTCTCTTCCATATATACTGCCTTCTTTCATGGTTCTTAATCCAAGTGTTAATGATGATTAAGTGCAAAATTCTGCCAGGTGGCGTCCTCTTCCATTCCTTATCCCCAGTTCATATTCACCTACTGCTTTTCCTTCTCTTCCTTTTCCTACTATCGAATTCCAGTCCCTCATCACCATGAAATGTTTGTCTTCCTTAACTATTTGAATAATTTCTTTTATCTCATCATACATTCCTTCAACCTCTTCATCATCTGCGGAGCTAGTTGGCATATAAACTTGTACTACTGTGGTAGGTGTAGGCTTCGTGTTTATCTTGGCTAAAAATAATGCATTCACTATGCTGTTCGTAGTAGCTTATATGTGTTCCTATTTTTTTATTCATTATTAAAACTACTCCTGCATTACTCCTATTTGGTTTTATATTTATAACCCTGTATTCACCTGACCAGAAGTTCTGTTACTCCTACCACTAAGTTTCTCTAGTTGCCACTATATCTAAATTTAACCTATACTTTTCCATGTTTATCCGATTAAGGGATCTGATATTCCATGCTCCAGTGCATAGAATGCCAGTTCTGTTTCTCCTGATAACGACATTCTCCTGAGTAGTCCCTGCCTGGAGATTCGAATGGGGGACTATTTTACCTCCTGAATATTTTACTCAAGAGGATGCCATAATCATTTAACCATACAGTAAAGCTGCATGCCCTTGGGAAAAATTATGGCTGTAACCTTCCCCTTGCTTTCAGCCATTCACCATACCAGCACAGCAACGCAGTTTTGGTTGCTGTTATAAGGCCAGATCAATCAGTCATCCTTTATCATTTAGCTACAAAATAGCAGGTCAGCAACTGGAAGCAGTTAATACCATAAATTATCTGGGAGTACGCATTAGGAGTGATTTAAAATGGAATGATCATATAATGTTGATCGTTGGTAAAGCAGATGCCAGACTGAGATTCATTGGAAGAATCCTAAGGAAATGCAATCCGAAAACAAAGGAAGTAGGTTACAGTACGTTTGTTCGCCCACTGCTTGAATACTGCTCAGCAGTGTGGGATCCGTACCAGATAGGGTTGATAGAAGATATAGAGAAGATCCAACGGAGAGCAGCGCGCTTCGTTACAGGATCATTTAGTAATCGCGAAAGCGTTACGGAGATGATAGATAAACTCCAGTGGAAGACTCTGCAGGAGAGATGCTCAGTAGCTCGGTACGGGCTTTTGTCAAAGTTTCGAGAACATACCTTCACCGAAGAGTCAAGCAGTATATTGCTCCCTCCTACGTATATCTCGTGAAGAGACCATGAGGATAAAATCAGAGAGATTAGAGCCCACACAGAGGCGTACCGACAGTCCTTCTTTCCACGAACAATACGAGACTGGAATAGAAGGGAGAACTGATAGAGGTACTCAAGGTACCCTCCGCCACACACCGTCAGGTGGCTTGCAGAGTATGGATGTAGATGTAGATGTAGATTGTTGCCTCTGTAACTACTGAAAAGGCTGCTGTCCATCTTCTGGAACCACAAGTTTGTGTGGCCTCTCAACAGATACCCCTCCATTGTGGTTGTACCTATGGTACTTGTATCTGTATTGCTGGGGCGTGCAAGTCTCCCCATCAGCAGTAAGGTTCATGGTTCTTTTTTTTTTTTTTTAAAAAAAAAAAAAAGAGTATGTCAATGAAATACCTTCATTTCTTCTCTCTCTCTCTTTCACACACACACACACACACACACACACACACACACACACACACACACACACACAAAAGAACAGGAAAGTTGTACAGGTCACACTAATACGAGAGAAAGGAAATATAAGTGTTCTGCTGCATTATAGACACATAAACAGTGATTTGTTTGCATTTTGAAGTGTGTACTGTGTTCCAGCATCATAAAATACCTCAAAGAAAATTATCTGTTGACACATGACCAGCACAGAATCAAAAAATATCATTCTTATGGAACACAACTGGCTCTTTATTCTCATAAAATAATGAGGTTCCGACAGGGGCTCTCATGTTCAGTCCACATTTCAAGATTTCCAAAAGGGTTCCTATAAAATTCCTCAAAAGCAGCTTCAGATTAAATTGTGGGCCTGGAGAGTATCACCTCAGCTATGCTATTAGATCTGTTATTTCTTACCAGAAAAGTCCTCGTGGTTCATAGTATTTTATGAAAAGTCATCTTCTGAAACCAAAATTTTATCTGGGGTTCCACAATAAAACACTTTTGACACTCTGCTGTTCTTATTTTATACTATGCTGCTCCGGGCCATGTGTTGCTGTGGCTCAGTCTGATTAAACAGAAAAGAAAGAAAAGAGAAAGCACTTGTTTGTAATATGTATGGGTACTGGATATATGTCTTAATTTCCTCCTTCCCCCCTCTTTGTCCATGTCCTCCTCCTCCCCCCTCTGTCTGTCCATTCAGCTTCTCCCCCCCTCCCTATCCATCTTCTCCCCCTCCCCCCTCTCTTTCCATCTTTTCCTCCACCCTTGCTCTGTCCATCTTCTCCCCGCCCCCTTCCTCCCAGATCTCTATCCATCACCTCCACTTCACTTTCTATGTCTATGTCCCCCCCCCCCCCCTCCATCTTCTCTTGCCTCCCCTCCCTCTCCCTCTCTCTCTGTCCCTCTCTCTCTCTCTCTCTCTCTCTCTCTCTCTCTCTCTATCTATCTATCTGTCTCCTCCTTTCTGCTTTCTGTGTCCATTTCTTCCACCCCTCTGTCCATCTCCTTGACTCACTCTCTTGATTTGGAAGCAGTCAATGAGGAACTTTTGCAGGTGTATGATACTAAGCAAATCAACATTTACATTTTTATTTATACAGGGTTATTACAAATGATTGAAGCGATTTCACAGCTCTACAATAACTTTATTATTTGAGATATTTTCACAATGCTTTGCACACACATACAAAAACTCAAAAAGTTTTTTTAGGCATTCACAAATGTTCGATATGTGCCCCTTTAGTGATTTGGCAGACATCAATCCGATAATCAAGTTCCTCCTACACTTGGCGCAGCATGTCCCCATCAATGAGTTCGAAAGCATCATTGATGTGAGCCCGCAGTTCTGGCACATTTCTTGGTAGAGGAGGTTTAAACACTGAATCTTTCACCTAACCCCACAGAAAGAAATCGCATGGGGTTAAGTCGGGAGAGCGTGGAGGCCATGACATGAATTGCTGATCATGATCTCCACCATGACCGATCCATCAGTTTTCCAATCTCCTGTTTAAGAAATGCCGAACATCATGATGGAAGTGCGGTGGAGCACCATCCTGTTGAAAGATGAAGTCGGCGCTGTTGGTCTCCAGTTCTGGCATGAGCCAATTTTCCGCTGGCTACGCGTGAAACTTGCCCGCACGCGTTCAACCGTTTCTTCGCTCACTGCAGGCCGACCCGTTGATTTCCCCTTACAGAGGCATCCAGAAGCTTTAAACTGCGCATACCATCGCCGAATGGAGGTAGCAGTTGGTGGATCTTTGTTGAACTTCGCCCTGAAGTGTCGTTGCACTGTTATGACTGACTGATGTGAGTGCATTTCAAGCACGACATACGATTTCTCGGCTCCTATCGCCATTTTGTCTCACTGCGCTCTCGAGCGCTCTGACAGCAGAAACCTGAAGTGCGGCTTCAGCCGAACAAAACTTTACGAGTTTTTCTACGTATCTGTAATGTGTCGTGACCATATGTCAATGAATGGAGCTACAGTGAATTTATGAAATCGCTTCAATCATTTGTAATAGCCCTGTATAAAGAAGTGATTTTGGTCATATGACATGCATAGCCCTCTTAGATTCTTTTTAGACCATGTACTTACAGATACTGACAGGGAAAGTTGTAAAGTATTTAAAAGACATTATGGCATTTTGGATCATTGCTGTAAGATAATAAAGCTAAAGATAGCTGAAAAACTGCATTGAACTTCTCAGAATGAAAAATATGTACTTTTTACAGGGTATTGGCAAATCAAACCTATGGTGAAGTGTAAAAGGAAAAAAATTAGCTGTTAAGTTCTCTAAGTTCTGCACATTGTTACAATTAATTTTTGAAGAGACATTTCCAAAAGTTCTGCAGCAGTAGCTAGGGAAAATAGATGGATAGCTGCTGGTATTATAAAGTCCTCCGAGGCACTTAAATTTTTCAGTTCTTTACAAAAGCAGTACACTAATCCTTAGTTCCTAGATTACTATCACAGGTGTAAACAAAGATACAGGATGGTTCTACTTGCTGCAAAAAAATCATTCAGTAATGAAATAATATATAATGCTGAAAATAAATGCAGAGTAGTGTGGGATTTTATAAAACATGAAACTGGAAAAGACAGATGCAAGTATAAAAACATATGAATGAAAAGTAGGGGTAGAATAATAGAAATGCCTCAGGAATTAGCTAATTTTGTAAATTACTATTAGTTTGGATTGCAGAGAATCTACAGCAAAATCTTCCCAAAATTAATGTAGCAGCCACAATGATTTACTCAGCAAGCATAGTTATGATGTTTCCAACAACAAAGCTTGAAGTCAGCAAGACAGTACAACAGTTAAAAAATAAGATGTCAAAAGGCATAGATGAGGTTTCTGTCTCTGTTCTGAAAGGCATACACAGATAGCATATGAGCCCCAATAACAAATATAATGCATTAGTCTGTCAGTTCAGGTCTTTTTCCTGAGTAGGTAAAGCATAAATGAGTAGTGACTGTAGCAGAGAATGGTAATGCTGAAATCATTGAAAGTTATAGGCCAGTTTCAAAACTGTCTTCATTCTCAAAGATGACTGATTCGATTGTGAAAGAGAGAGTAATAAGGTACATGAAAAAATAGTATTTTTAATGAAGCACAGTTTGTTTTCTGAAGTGAGAAACATACAATACTGGCCATTACAGAGTTTACAAAAGTGGTACTCGAAGCTCTTGATGAGGCTGACTGTGTTATGGGCATACTCTTAGATTTGTCTGAGGCTTTTGATGATGTTGACCATAAAACACTACTAAACAAGCTAGAAGCACTTGGTATGAGAGGAACAGCGGCATCTCACTCATCATATGGTGGATGCTGACTCAATTTTTCAGATGAACTGTGGAGCACGGTTGAATGTGTGCAGGTGTGGAGTCAGCTTTCTGAACAGACTGGAGTTAATGTGAGGGCCATTAGTATGTGCAGTCATAAAGAACAAAACTATGTTTTATACTGCAGTTCACCTGATACATTTTGTGTGTAAATGAAGAAACACTGTAAAATTCGGACCATCTGAATGAAGCAGTGGAGCTGTTAAGACACTGACCTCATATAGAGGAGGATGGAGTTGCTCTGTCTGGCCATCCTGATTTGGGTTTTCCTAAGTTGCTTAGGCAAATGGTGGAATGGTTACTTAATGAAGATCATGGTCATCAACCTGTGCTATCCTCTAAAACCATTTTATGTATTCTTTGTGTTGTTTATTATAGCTTGACAATTCCCCCATCATTGTTAGATGACGCTCAAATGAATAAAGACAAATAATAAAAATGTTTTTGGATGATGCTGTTATTTATCATCTAGTTAAGACATAAGAAGATGAAAATAAAGCAGGGAATTACTGTCTTCGACATTCTGCTGTAGTACCACATTACAAAAGCTTTTATTCTCTTCTTGTCTGAACTGTGTATTATTCACGTTTAATTTCTGTATAGGACTACATTCCAGACAAATACCTTCAGAAAAGATTTCCTAACACATAAATTTATATTCTATGATAATAAATTTTTTCTCTTTCAGGGAAACTTTTTTTGCTGTTGCCAATTTCCATTTTACACTCACTCTACTTTGGCTAATCCTAGGTATTGTGCAGCCCAGCTGGAAAAAGTCATCTGCTATTTTTAATTCTTTTTTGCTAATCTAATTCAATCAGCATTGCTGTATTTAATTTAATTACAATGTACTACCATTGTTTTACTTTGACTGATATTCTGCTTTACTTCTTTTTGAGAAGAAATTCATTCCATCTACTGATTGTCTGAGTCTTTTTTGTCTCTGATAGGTTTATATCATTACTGGCAAATCTCAAAGTTTTTGTTTCTTCTCTGTAAAGTTTAATGTCTATTCCAAATTTCTCCTTGGTTCTTCACAGTTTGCGCAATGTACAGATAAAATGATTGACTATAACTCTGTCTCACTTCCTTCTCAGGTGTTGCATCCCTTTTGTGTCCTGTAACTCTTAATCCTGCAACCTGGCTTCTGTACAAATTCTAGATAAGCATTTACTTGGTATTTATATTTGTGTTGCCTTCAGAATTTCAAACAGTGTGTTCCAATTAACATTACCAAAAGCTTTCTGTCAACCTGTAAATGCTAGGAATGTAAGATAACCTTTCTTCAACCCAAGGATGTGCAGTCTTGTGACCATTTGTCTGATGGTGGCCAGCCACTCAACAATCATTTGAGTGAATGTTTTTTTTTTTTTAATCCCTTCCTGGGAAGGAGAGGACATATCGACTTAGATCATAGATGTATTTAGAATTCATAGGTATAACTGTATTTATTTTATTTCTTAAATAAAGTGAATGTTTGTGAAATGAATGGGGCGAATCAATTATGTATTTTTTTTGTCTCTTGATGCCCTTACTAAGCTATGGCAAGGGGTTCGTGGCCTGTGGTATGAACATGTCTGTGCAGTCATGCTTACACCAATCTTCTAAGATAAGTCATAGGATCAGAATTGCTTCATGTGTTCCTAAGGCTCTCTAGAACTCAAAACCGATCTTTCCTGAGATTGCATTCCATGATTTTTTCTGTTCTTCTGTCTTTAATTTGTGCCAGTATCTTATTATTATTTAGTAACATTCAGACCTCCTGCACATTACTTTCATTAATGAAATTCAATGTTCATCTGTAGGTTGATGCACTCTGAGTACATCTTTACTTACAAGTAAATTTGTTTTTGGATAGGATTTGCTTTGAGCAAACATAATTTTTTTCTTCTTGTCTACTCAGAAATGTTGTGCTGAAGCTACAGAATTATTAGTGGGTTTTTATTTTATTTCTATTAAATACTGGGAGAAATACTTTTTAGTATTTCAACGTATAGAATTTGTTTTTAAGTAAAATATTCACAGATTAGAAAACAGATTTTGTGTATGTAAAAATATTATGGAAGGGATAGTTGCTACTCACCATACAGCGGAGATGCTGAGTTGCAGACAGACACAATGAAGAGACTGTTAGAAAATGAACTTTCGGCCAACAAGGCCTTCATCAGAGTTAGAAAACACACACACACACACACACACACACACACACACACACACGTGTACACGACTGCAGTCTCTGACTGCTGAGGCCACACTGTGAGCAGCAGTGCGTGATGGGAGATGCAACTGGGTGTGGGGTTAAGGAGGAGGCTGGAGCAGAGAGGGGGAGGGATAGCAGGGTAGGAATGTGGTATGGAAAAATGCTGCTTGTGGGAGCTTAGAGGGACAAGGTGGAGAGAGGGTCAGGAAGCTAGTTGCAGTTGGGAGGTTAGATGGAGGGTGGAGGGGGGTTAGCAAAAAAGGAGAGAGGTAAAAAGAGTGTGGGTGCGTTGGTTGAATAGAGGACTGTGTAGTGCTGGAATGGGAACAGGGAAGGGACTAGAAGATAAGGAGGTAAGGACAAAGACTAATGAAGGTTGAGGCCAGGAGTGTTACAGTAACATTGGATATACTGCAGGGAGAGTTCCCACCTGCACAATTCAGAAAAGCTGGTGTTGGTGGGAAGGATCCAGACGGCACAGGCTGTGAAGCAGTTATTGAAATGAAGAATGTTGTTTTGGGTGGCACGCTCAGCAATGGGATGGTCCAGTTGTTTCTTGGCCACAGTTTGTTGGCGGCAATTCATGTGTGCAGACAGCTTGTTGGTTGTCATGTCTACATAGAAAGCAGCACAGTGGTTGCAGCTTAGCTTGTAGATCACGAGACTAGTTGCACAGGTAGCCCTGCCTTTGATGGGATAGGTGATGCTTGTGATTGGGCTGGAGTAGGTGGTTGTGGGTGGATGTATGGGACAGGACTTGCATCTAGGTCTATTATGGGGATGTGGACCATGAGGCAAGGCATTGGGAGCAGGACTAGTGTAGGGATCGGTGAGGATATTGTGTAGGTTCAGAGGGTGATGGAATACTACTGTGGAAGGGGTGGAAAGCATAGTGGGTAGGACATTCTTCAATTCAGAGCATGGTGAGTGGTAGTTGAAACTGTTGGAGAGAATGTGATTCAGTTGCTCCAGCTCTGGGTGGTACTGAGACACAAGAGGAATGCTCGTCTGTGGCTGGTCAGTGGGACTTTGGGAGGCGGTGAGTGACAGGAGAGGTAAGGTACAGATGATCTGTTTTTGTACAAGGATGGGAGAGTAATTGTAGTTTGTGAAGGCCTCAGTGAGACCCCAGGTGTATTGTGAAAGGAACTGCTTGTCACTATAGATGTGACACCCAAGGTGAAGCGAATGGGGGAGAATGTGCTGAGGTTCTGGAGGAATGTGGATAGGATGTCCTCACCATTTATCCAGATCATGAAGATGTCATCAGTGAATCTGAACAAGGTGAGAGGTTTGGGACTCTATAGTTGTTTTGGAAGGTTTCCTTTTGGCAACCCATGAATAGGTTGGCATAGGATGGTGTCATAGCCATATCCTGTTTTTTTTTTTTTTTTTTTTTTTTTTTAGTTAATGGCTTCAAAGGAGAAATAATTATGGGTGTGGATATAGTTGGTCATGACCATGACCAACTATACCCTCACACACGATTACTTCTCCTTTGAAGGCATTTCCTACAAACAAATCCGTGGTATGGCTATGGGCACTGGAGTGGGATGGATCTTTCTACCTCTCCTTTTTCCCCGTCCTCCATCTAACCTCACGACTGCAACTATCTGCCTGACCCTCTCCTTACCTTGTCCCTGTATGCTCCCTCAAACAGCACTTTAGTGTCCCCCACCCCTAACCTACTAGCCCTCCCCTCCCTGCTCCAGCATGCTCCTGCCTGCTCCTTACCCCCACCACACAGCTGCATCCCCCATCATGCGCTCCTGCTCACAGTGTGGCCTCAGCAGCCAGAGACTAAGATGATCTGCATGTGCATGAGTGTGTGTGTGTGTGTGTGTGTGTGTGTGTGTGTGTGTGTGTATGTGTCTGTGACTCTGCACCTCGGCTGTATGGTGAGTAGCAACAATCCTTTTCACAGTGTTGTTACATTCCATTTTGGATTTTCCATTATTAAATTTTGTGTATGGATTGTTAAGACGTGATGTGGTTTATGTGGCTTTCTGTACTTTGCATTGTAGCTGTTTTCCTTGCAGAGTTTGCATGTGCAAGTATAGAGAACTTAATGGAGAAAACTTATTTACATCCAAGAGTTTAGACAGGGAATGTAAATCACAACAGTCGTAATACTCTCAGTAGTGGAGTCCAGAAGGGTTGCTCTACTGAGAATGCTATTTACACATCTTCTCATCAAATGTTTCAAGCCTTAAATAATAAAATATCACCAGTTGGCATTTTTTGGGATCTTTACAATACACTTGATGGTGAAGATTGTTTCCAGAACGAAATTTTCACTCTGCTGCAATGTGTATGCCAATATGAAATTTCCCAGCAGATTAAAACTATGTGCCGGACTGAGACTCGAACTCAGAACCTTCGTCTTTTGCAGGTAAGTGCTCATTTGATTGAGATACCTGAGCATGACTAGTGACCTATTCTCTCAGCTTTACTTCTGGCAGTACCTCATCTCCTACAATCCAAACTTCATATAAGTTCTGCGAAACTCACAGGACTAGCACTACAGGAAGAAAGGATATTGTGGACATGTTGCTCATCGGAGTGAAAAATTCATTCTGGAAACATCCCACAGATCTGGAAATGTCACTGGCCGCAGGAGTATCTCAACATCACACAGACAGGTTGTAGAGACTTGTGGCCTATGGTGGTGAGCACTGTTATGTTGAAATACAACACCAAGATACTGTTGCGTGAGAGGTAAGACGTGATGAGGCTGGATGTCTGTGACCTACTGTCGTGCCCTTGATCACTGCCAGCTGTAACTTGAAGTCATATCTGATGACTCCTCACACCATGACACTGGGAGTAACACTGCCATGCCTCTCCAGAAGAATGGGTCCTCGCCCAGGATTGCCGTCATACTTGTAACGACAGTCATGAGGTGTAGAGCTGAAATGCAATTCATTGCAGAACAGTGTGACGCCATTAGTCAACAGTCCATGCTTCCTGGTCATGGCGCCACTCCAACTGCAGCTGTTCAAGTTGCGGTGTTAACAGCAGACTACTTTTGGGCTGGTAATTCTGTAGCTCAACTACCTTTAGTCTCCAACCATTGGTGCAGAATGACACAGAATGTTACAGGAAGTCCATTGCTTGTTCTCAGATGGCATGTGCTTATCTGAAGGGGCTACAATATGCTCGGTGCATGATATGCGGAACCTACCTTGTGGTATTCCGACAAGGTCAACCAGAAGCTTGGTGACGAGTGTGCCTGCCCTTAGCTCCCTATGCAGCCTGACACCAGACCCAACAAATCTGGATATTGCACAATTTAACTATCTGGCCAAATAGAGATCCTCAAAGAGGTTCCTGTTAAACCGTGTCAGGTGGTGACAACACTGTCTCACATGAGTACCTGGCATCTCTGTGTCCTTCGCAGACCTCACTTGACTTGTGATGCTGGTCACGCCCATTCTACATTGACAAACCAAAGAAACTGGTACCCTGCGAGCATGCAGAAGTGCCACAACATGACATAGCATGGACTTGACTAATGTCTGAAGTAATTCTGGAGGGTAATGCTGGAGGGAATTGGCACCTTGAATCCTGCAGGGCTGTCCATAAATCTGTAAGTGTGCAAGAGGGTGAAGATCTCTTCGGAACAGCATGTTGCAAGGCATCCCAGATAAGCTCAATAATGTTCATGTCTGAGGGTTTTGGGAGCCAGAGGAAGTGTTTAAATTCAGAAAAGTGTCCCCAGAGCAACTCTGCAGCTATTCTGGATGCATGGAGTATCACATTGTCCTGCTGGAATTGCCCAAGTGTGTCGGAATGTACAATAGACATACATGGATGCAAGTCATCAGGCAGGATGCTTACATATGTGTCACCTGTCAGAGTTGTATCTAGACATATCGGGGGTCCCATATCACTCCAACTGCACATACTCCACACCATTACAGAGCCTCCACCAGCATGAACAATCTCCTTCCGACATGCAGGGTCCATGGCTTCATGAGGTTGTCTCCATACTCATACACATCCATCCACTCAATACAATTTGAAATGAGACTTGTCTGACAAGGAAACATGTTTCCAGTCATCAACAGTCCAATGTTGGTGTTGACGGGTGCAGGTGAGGCGTAAAGCTCTGTGTCATGCAATCATCAAGGGTACACGAACGGGCCTTCAGCTCTGAAATCCCATTTTGATAGTGTTTCATTGAATGGTTCACACACTGACACTTGTTGTTGCCCCAGCATTGAAATCTGTAGCAATCTGTGGAAGGGCTGCACTTCCGTCATGTTGAAAAATTCCCTTAAGTCATCATGAAAAATTCCCTTAAGTCATCATTGGTCCTGTTCTTGCAGGATCTTCTTCTGGCCACAGTGATGTTGGAGAGTTGATGTTTTACTGGATTCCTGATATTCACCGTACACTCTTGAAATGGTTGTATGGGAAAATCCCCACTTCATTGCTACCTCTGAGATGCTGTGTACCATCACTCGTGCACTGACTATAACACCACATACAAACTCACTTAAATCTTAATAACCTGTTATTGTAGCAGCAGTAACCAATCTAGCAACTGCACCAGACACTTGTTGTCTTACATAGCCATTGCCGACCACAGCACCGTATTATGTCTGTTTACATATGTCTGTATTTGAATATCCATGCTTATACCAGTTTCTTTGACACTTCAGTGTGTAACTTACCATACCAGATCTGGTGACAATACTAAACATGAACAACATTGATGACCTCTGGTGCCTGTTCTTCCTGTGACAGAGATTTGGGTCTCTAATCATTTGCATACTCGTCAACGGTGTGTATGTGTATGAACTTAAATTGACATCTGACCATGTCTCTTGAGTGCTTCACTTTTTTTGTCATACAGTGTATATTTCTCGTGAAATAGATGTTTCTGTAGCTATATCAACAGCTCCTGTTGAAAATTTACACATTACATAAGCACTTTAATAAAGTTTTTGACAACAGCTGTTAATGTAGCTATAAAAATTTGACTTTCATGGAACATATTACAGCTGTGGAGCACCACATTACAAGAAGAATGTACATGTGTATATCTGTAACATACCAAAAATTATCTAGTGTAAAGTAGAGTACATTGTGAAATAAGAGAGAGCAGGTGAGTTAATGGACATTAAGTCCAGAAATATGTTGGTATGCTAAGATGTGTTGCTGGGCAGGTTCTTACCTCTGGAGATCAGGAAAACTGGTGTTGGCTGGGAAACCTAAGTAGCTTGTGTAGCACAGTGTAGCAAGCACTCTGGTTCCCAGAGTCATGCTGTAGAGCACACTCAGCAGCTGGATACTGGTTGCCTCTGAAGCTGACAGTTCTGTGCCCATTTATGTGTTTAGCCAGTTTAGTGATGCTCAGACTTGCATAAAATTCTGTGTAATGGACCAAATTAAATGGTAAACAACACATGTTGCTTTGCAAGTTGCTCTGCCTTTGATATTGTATGATTTATAAGTGGTGGGACTGGAGCAGGTGGTAATGTGTGAGTGCATGGGGCAGATTTTACAGTAGGGACGACTGCATGAGTAGGAATAGTGCAGTACTAATAATGGTTTATGAATGTCGTAATGTTTGACTAGGATGCTAAGACGTTGGGAGTCTGACAATTGGTTAGATGGGAAGAATGTCAGTAGGGGAGGATCTGTAGGCTTGACTAGAGAAATTCATAGCCTTGTTGAGATAAAGTATTGTGGCATTAAACTCCTGGATGGTACTGGGTGACAAAGAGGGCATTTCTGAGTTTTTCGGCAGTGGGAATTGTATTAGAGACAGGGTGAGAGAAGGATAATGCCCGGAGAATTGCTTGTCAATAATAGCAGTGGGGTACTGCATAAGTCTCTATGGCAAATTCAGACGCTTTAGGTGGCAAGAAGTGATGTGGAGCTGGTTTGCAAACTTCCCACCTCTCTCCCATAGGTTGACTTACTTGGTATGCACAGCCGATCTTCTCTGGATAGCTGGCCACGTCAATCTCCAAAAACTTCTCTGTAGAATAATGCTGATTAAGGAAATTTTTCAGATTCTCTCTCTACTCTTGAAATAAATAATTGGTGCTCGAAGAAGATTTTTAGCCCAGTCGTGGTATATTTCAACTTCCACAAAAAACAAATTGACTTCGTATAAATATTCAAACTCATGCGAGTCAACCAAGTCGTCAAACATTAGACTCTATTAGGATACACTTACAACAGGGTTGGTTTAATAACCACCAGAAAATATGAACATGTCTTGCTTCTAGCAAGTCCAACACATGAATTACTTAAAAGTCTAATCTCATTTCTTCATTTGTTCTTAACACTCATCACAGACACTAAACCAGCAAAGACTAGCACAGGCTCTTCTCTACACATACACTGAAACTCTATGGATTGTACAGCAGGTACTTGTTGGCCGCTGTTCGGCCACCATGTCCTCATTTTGCTCGTGACTGTTTTTAGACCTGTGCACACAAACATGCAATGCGCAGTAGGTCGGATTCATCTCTCTCACACTTCTATTTAAAATATCATGGGTTCGAGATGGAGGAAGGCTAAGTGGTTCTAGAATTTACACGGAAATTCTCAAAGCACTACATATTCTCCCCCTCAGATCGAACACATGATATTTTATATTCCATCGTTATGTATGTTTATATCACAAATAACAACAATCCATATTTCAGCAGTACACCTTGTTCTTTTAATAACTGTGAATACCCTTTTCCTTATTATTTAGCTGTTCCTTATTTTTTTTCATTTTACTTTAATTATAAAACGTGAATATTTCAATCAATGTTGGAGTTAGCTCTTTCAATATCTAAAAGATCGTGAGGACCAATTTCTTTTTCTTTTTTCTGCTCTTTATCCAATTGTAAATTCCAGGTGTTCATGACACTTGAGTACTTTATTCTGTATTCTAATTCCTTGCAATATTTTTTTCCTTAGTATGTACGAGTGTCATTATTTATAGTAGTTTGTAGTCTGGAAGAACTCTGGGCAAATAAAAGTGTTCTTTTTGACCCTTGTAGACTCACATAAAACATATAAAACTTGTTGGGTTCAAATTAATGATATGAATGTAATAGAGGGAAACATTCCACATGGGAAAAATATATCTAAAAACAAAGATGATGTAACTTACCAAACGAAAGCATTGGTATGTTGATAGAGACACTAACAAACACAAACAAACACACAAAATTCAAGCTTTTGCAACCCACGGTTGCTTCATCAGGAAAGAGGGAAGGAGAGGGAAAGACGAAAGGATGTGGGTTTTAAGGGAGAGGGTAAGGAGTCGTTCCAATCCCGGGAGTGGAAAGACTTACCTTAGGGGGAAAAAGGGATAGGTATACACTCGCACGCGCACACACACACACACACACACACACACACACACACACACACACACATCCATCCGCACATATACAGACACGAGCAGACATATGTAAAGGCAAAGAGTTTGGGCAGAGATGTCAGTCGAGGCGGAAGTTCAGAGGCTTTTGCCACGAATCTGCTCCAGTCCTGAATCCCTGAACCATTACACCAACAACCTGAAAACAGCTTTCGCATCCCACAACTACCCTCCCAACCTGGTACAGAAGCAAATAACCAGAGCCACTTTCTCATCCTCTCAAACCCAGAACCTCCCACAGAAGAACCCCAAAAGTGCCCCACTTGTGACAGGATACTTTCCGGGACTGGATCAGACTCTGAATGTGGCTCTCCAGCAGGGTTATGACTTCCTCAAATCCTGCCCTGAAATGAGATCCATCCTTCATGAAATCCTCCCCACTCCACCAAGAGTGTCTTTCCGCCATCCACCTAACCTTCGCAACCTCTTGGTTCATCCCTATGAAATCCCCAAACCACCTTCCCTACCCTCTGGCTCCTACCCTTGTAACCGCCCCCGGTGTAAAACCTGTCCCATGCACCCTCCCACCACCACCTACTCTAGTCCTGTAACCCTAAGGTGTACATGATCGAAGGCAGAGCCACGTGCGAAAGCACCCACGTGATTTACCAACTGACCTGCCTACACTGTGAAGCTTTCTATGTGGGAATGACCAGCAACAAACTGTCCATTCGCATGAACGGACACAGGCAGACAGTGTTTGTTGGTAATGAGGATCACCCTGTGGCTAAACATGCCTTGGTGCACAGCCAGCACATCTTGACACAGGATACTTCCCACTAGCACCAACCTGTCAGGACTCTGGAGATGGGAACTTGCCCTTCAATATATCCTCTCTTCCCGTTATCCACCAGGCCTCAACCTCTGCTAATTTCAGGTTGCCGCTGCGCATACCTGACCTGTCATTCAACAACATCTTTGCCTCTGTACTTCCGCCTTGGCTGACATCTCTGCCCAAACTCTTTGCCTTTACATATGTCTGCTTGTGTCTGTATATGTGCGGATGTATATGTGTGTGTGTGTGTGTGTGTGTGTGTGTGTGTGTGTGTGTGTGTGCGCGAGTGTATACCTGTCCCTTTTTCCCCCTAAGGTAAGTCTTTCCGCTCCCGGTATTGGAACGACTCCTTACCCTCTCCCATAAAACCCACATCCTTTCGTCTTTCCCTCTCCTTCCCTCTTTCCTGATGAAGCAACCGTGGGTTGCGAAAGCTTGAATTTTGTGTGTGTGTTTGTGTTTGTTAGTGTCTCTATCAACATACCAATGCTTTCATTTGGTAAGTTACATCATCTTTGTTTTTAGGTATAATAAAGCTTGTGGTGTATAGCATTCAAACTTACCAGAATAATTCCTGTTAAATGTGTGACTTCTTTCACAATACTGTCCTTTTCCTCTAGGATCAGTACCTATACCTTACATGTGGGTTGACCCTATGAGTGCACTTCCTCCTTCCATTCTGGTAGGTACACCCCTTTATAAAATGTCCCTATTCATCAGGCCACAGGTCGTCCTATCTCTATGTAGGTACACTTGCCCTATATCCTAAGCAAATGCCGGGTACGTCCCCCTTATACTTTATGAGTAGGCCTCATGGTTCATTGCACTAATATACATCTTTATGTACACTATAATTAAATATTTCCTGTAAAAATATAAACTATTTTACACCTAACTCTCATTTCTAGGTACCTCCTCTAATACTCCAGAGTGCTGTACCACTTCTCAACTTCTATAATCTTAGTAGATACTGTGTATACACATATTATTCAACTTATGGTAGATACTATGCCTACCTGTATTAATCAACTCTGAGTAGATACTATGTGTATACAATAAGTCCCACTATTCTATGACTTATCACTTCATCAGAGTGTTTGCTACCCTGACTTTCCTTAAATGATTATCACGATTAACTCCCACTTCTATTACTGACAAGCAATTCTCCTGGGCATTATCCTTCTCTCACCCTGTCTCTAACACAATTCCCACTGCTACAAAACTCAGAAATGCCCTCTTAGTCACCCAGTACCATCCAGGTATTGAGGTAGATGTGGTTGCTAAGATCAAAGAAGAGAAAGAAGACAGCCTCAAAGACACGAACCCTTCCCACTCCCCTTCCCCAGGATCGCTACATCGCCAGTACTTGAGTGAGAAGCTGGAGGAGGTATAGTGTTAAATCGTCTCTTACAGAATGGACATTCCCACCTTCACCCTTGATGTCCCCGAAGAAAATCTTAGCAACCCTATGGAAATGGCAAATGGTGAAGAATCAGGCACACTTGTTTGCGAGGGTCGTTTGATAGGTGTGATGTGTGTTTTGTGTTAGTCATGATTTATATTTTCATCTAAATCATGCTTTTTACCTACACTATCCACCCCCTATTAACATCGATACAAAACCTCCCGTGTATGCCACATCTCATAAAAGGGATAAAATATTCTGTACCAAGTACAAAATTATATATTCCATAATCACAGTCATTTAATTAGTCACACAATATTATGTTTTCCACAAATATGATATTCTATTCAGTTTACTAAGAAAAATATGCTTCAATGACTTTAACACAATTATCTTACATTCAGTGTGAGAATGGTATTCTTACGATTTCAGAAATTATTTTGAAAGTTATTTGCCCGGTATGGTGTTCCCTACTTGCTTAGAATTATGTGACAAAGTATAACCAGGCAGCTTTCAAGAAAACCATTTTTGGCATCATTGTAATTATGATTCATATTAATAGAATATACAAATTTAATGACGATGATTTCACCCAGACTTCTGCCCTCAGATTTGCACAGAAAACTGGTGAAAAGATTACTTAAAAGGACTAACTCAGGCAAAAATAAAACCTAACTATAAGTGGAATTTGCGTAGGCTGCTGTCAGTTTTACAATCAAAACCATGGGAGAGAATAGCTGGCTAGGCAGATTTAATCTATCTTATTTCGTGGATAATATGTGTTCCAATTCCCACCTCATATCGCCGCCTAGTAATGTCAGGATAAGTTGGGATGAGCTGGTACGAGTCATGAAGACAGGTAAGGGCACCCCTGGAATAACCAAGGAAGACACAATCAAAATTCCTAGCGGGCACAACTCTCTAACAACTGAGGACGACGCAGTCAAAATTCCTAGCAGGCACAACCGTCTAACAATCGAGGACATCGCAGTTAAAATTTCTAGCAGGCACATCCCTCTAACAACTGAGGATGATGCAGTCACATACCAGGAACAATTTTGAGTGATGTAATAACAAATACTCGCTGGTATGGTTCTCCAAAAACCTGTAAGTGGGGGTGATAGAATAGTGTAATAAGTTGGAGGAATTCGGTGCAGGAAAATTTTATTACGGAAGAAACACCGTAAACAACTCGGGATCTGATGTTCGTCACTCTGCCTGTTGACACAGAACATTAATGGCCCTGGGAGATAGATGACTCTGCCCGGATCCCGTGGATCTGATATTAACGTTACTTGAGCAAGTGCTGACCAGTACTTCTTCGTAAATTTTGTTTGAAAGTCTCCCCACTGCAAAAAAATCACCACTTCACTAGGTAACACAACATTAGGTGAAGTTATTTGTTTTTCTACATGTTCCTGGATAAGTCTGACTTCTCTCCAGAGTTCATCTATTCCTTTCCGGGTATCAGTAAGTTCTGAAGAAGCCATAGGTGATATATTCCTGGATGTATTCTCGCAGTGACTTTCTGATCTATAATTTCTTCTACCTGTTCCTCCAAACTACTTACATTTATAATGTCTGAGTTCGCTAATTTTTCTTTGAAGTTTTATTTCTACATTATCTACTCATGTGTTAACACCTGTAATTTGCGATTGGATTATTGGCATTTACTTATCTTGCTTGTTGACGCACTCATTAAAGTATGCAACTTCTGCTTTACAGCCTCAAACTTAACACTGAATACCTTTTCAAATGATCCTGACTTTTCATTAATTTCAGATTCGACCATATTACATTTTTCCTCAATATCAAATTCTAATTTCTTTGTCAGACCCTGGATTTGATCATTCTGTTTCTTACTAAAGTCAGTGAACAGTTGATTTACATGGAGGTTTAAAGAGTTTTTTACTTCATTCTTTAATTCTAATTTCAAATCCTCTACTTCAGTATTTAAATCATCAAATTCAGTCCTTAAAGCCCCCATGCCTTTGCATAAACTACTAAATTCTTTGCTTTGCGATTCTACTTTGGCATTTATCAAATTTAATTGAGAATTTACGGACCCTAGTTCTTTCTTTAGAGTTTCATTCTGAGCATTAGAAACTTCATTTAGTTCCTTTCTTAAAGCCGCTGAATCTGCACTCTCTGCATCTAATTTAGCATTTTGACCTTTGATTAGGTTTCCTAACTCAGACCAGTCTGGCATTTCTCACTGACTCTCATAGCCATAGCTGGTTTGTGAGTTTTTCCATTTGTCCCAAGCTATTCATATTCTTATTAACTTTAGACCCAGTAATCATTTAAAAAAATCAACTCTGGGTATAATAACTACAGTAATAATGTACGTTCGAGGGCTAATACCACATTGTATTAATACAATAAAGTTCTGTTTTACGCTCACCTGGCGTAGAATTTGGGCTGCATTGATGAACGGACGTGTAATCAGCACCGGCGTCAGTTGTTGGTTTCCACGTAGGTGTCAGTGAGCAAATGTGGAAGTAGGTCAGCACTGGCGAAGAGCAACTGGTGCCAGTGGCGTCGGATGTTGGTTTCTGCGTCTGCATACTTATGATGTGTGAGAGCTGTATACTTCCCTACACCGGATCTTCTTAGTCGAATTGTTCTCAGTGTATCTCTTCTTAGTCTAATACATAGAGATCTTCTTTCCAATCTGTGTTATTACTTCCTTACGTCTTTCCGTTTGCTGCATCCACAAATTTTCATTATCATTTGATTTGTGGGCTAAATCAAGTTTCTTGTAACTGTTTTCATGTCTTGTTATACTGGGTTGCTATGGTAACATCCAACATCCACTTTTCTCATTTTCGTCACTAATTCCCATTTTTTCGGGTCCTTTTTCACCGGTTGCCACGTTCTAACTTTTTAGACGATAGAAAGCATGGACTAAATATACAAACTTTATGTTTTCACCAATTAACAATGTATTGCATTATGCCAAATAACTTTCTCGCATTTTACATGTAAATATCTCTGTCTTCTTGTAATTCACTCGCTTTTCGAGCTCTAGAAACACATTTACTTACATTTATAAATGAGTTGGTTTAAGAACCACTTGTAAATATGACCACATCTTGCTTCTAGCAAGTCGAACACATGAATTACTTAAAAGTCTAATCTCATTTCTTCATTTGTTCTTAACAATCATCGCATTCACTAAACCAGCAAAGAATAGCACAGGCTCTTCTCTACACAAACACTGAAACGCTATGGATCATACAGCAGGTACTTGTCAGCCACTGTTTGGCCGCCACGTCCACATTTTGCTCGTGACTGTTTTTAGACCTGCATACACAAACATGCAATGCACAGTATGTTGGATTCATCTCTATTACACTTCTATTTAAAATATTGTGGGTTCAATATGGAGGTAGGCCAAGTGGTTCTATAATTTACACAGAAATTCTCGAAGCACTACAAAATATGTCTGCTCCGATCAATGAATCCCTCAACAGTTACATCAACAACCTCTCCAAAACTGTCCTGTCCCACAAGTACCCTGCAGATTGTGTTCACAAATAAATATCCCAAACAGTAACCTGCTCTAACTGTCTGACTAATACAGTTCCTACTTGTAAGGAAGTCAGAAGCACCTCTTTTGCCCCCCAGTAGAACACATGCATTGTATGCCTCAATACGTAACTAATTTTGTTTTACATTTGCAGAGGTGAAAGAGTGACTGAAGCCTTGGGCATGTTTATTATATCTTTTTATTGTCGCAGAAGGAGCTGAGAAGCATAGTCGCTGTTGTGTAATGGTTATGATTGTAGACTGTTGCATGGAGGGTCGTTAGTTCAAAACTCACCTGAACTAGAGTATTTTATTTTCTGTATTCTGTTTGAGTACATTCTAGAAGTATCCACAAATGGCAAGAATCATTGTACTGTAATGTTCTGTAGCTGTATGTATATCGTATGTTTTCTGGTCGGAAACAGTTCACTCCATGCTCTTATATGTGCAAATGCTGAATAAATCTGCGTTAAGTGAAGTTAGTGTTTGTCATTCATCTACTTACACCTTCTTATACGTGAAATTATTCTGGTGGAGGCGCTGGGTATTGGAATTTGTGATACCGCACATTATCGATGACACAGTGGCTCCCATCAGGCCCCAACAGAGCCACCATTTACGTGGCGAGAAACCAAAGTTTGAGCCATATTCAACAGATTGCAATCTATCGGAGACAGAAGAAGAAAAGGAGGATGTTACAATGACAGCAACTGTATGCTACCTCATGAGACATCCTTCCGGGTTCTCTGGTGACAATGACCAAGATCCCAACAAATGACTGAAGGTATATGAGTGGATAGCCAGATTTAACAAATGGGATGACACCATGTGTTTGGCTAACGTATTTTTCTACATGGAGGGCGCTGCCAAGCAATGGTATGAGAATAACAAGGAGATGTTCACAAGCTGGGTAGTATTCCAGGTGGAACTGCTCAAGTATTTTGGCGACACATAACGACGGAAGTACAAGGCTGAAGATAAATTAAAGTGCAGGAGAAACAACAGCATCCTACATTCAAGACGTCTTGGCTCTGTGTAAAATAGTGGATCCTAGAATGAAGGAGGAAGATATGGTTGCACGTCTCATGAAGGGTGTTGCTGAGGACATATATCAAGTCCTACTCCTGAAGGAGGTTTCGACAGCAGACTACTTCATAAAATGGTGCCAGTATATCGAGACAATGCATCAAATAAGAATTACATGCAAGAAGTTTGAACGGCTTCCAAACGTCATATCGATGTCTGTGATGGAGGAAGAAACTGATTTCACAAGTGTTCTTCATCAGATAATGAGAGAGGAAGTTCAGAAGGCACTTGGATTGCATGGCGAGCAAAATACCGAGATGCTTCAAGAGGTCATAAGGGAGGAAGTGGAACAGACATTGAACCCAATCTCTCGTCCTTCAGTTCCCTTTAAAATGGTAAAAAAGTCGAGACTCAGGCAAAGTTATGTTCCTTCAGTGCCGCATTAGCAACCTATTGGGCACCAAGGAAGACTGACGTCTGGAGGAACCAGGATAACCAACTAGTATGTTTCCACTGAGTACAACCAGGACATGTGGTGCGCTGTTGTAAAGAAAGGCAGCGGATATTCGATGACACCTGCGTCAGAAGACAGCAGACCTCTCTTAGCCAATGCCAACTCCGGGACGACGAAGCTGAACAAGAATATGTGGGTGCAGGACGACGTAGGTCACCATTGCCTCAAGCTAGCCGCTAGACAGGACACTCCCCAACATACCAATCAAGGTCTCCATCACTGTTTAGAAGCTCCAGCTGATAATGTAGCTGCCGCAACCTGGAAAACTAAAGGGTGTGACCTTTCTTGGAGGTGAGGCTACCGAAGAGAAAAATCCTCCACCGTCAATCACTACAAAAATGATAGGAAACTATGTCGATATCCTCATGGATCGCTGACCAGCCCAAGCTCTTGTGTAATCTGGAGCGTCATATTCAGTCATTTTGGAGAAGTACTGACACCAGTTGCAGAAAACTGTGTTCGTCGACAGCAAAACATCACTGCTGAAGGTGGGTAATGGGAAATATGTAAAACCTACAGGGAGATGTGTCATTCGTGTGGGTATAAGTGGCAATACACTGTCCTTGAATTCATCATCGTACAAGAGTGTAGTCATGACGTCATTCTCGGATGGGACTTTTTGAAAGCTTCTCAGGCAATTACAGATTGTGGTCGCTCGAAGATTATGCTAGACAACATGAGATACTGTGGACAGGAAGATGCACATCCGAGTGTGTGCTGGATGAAGTGATCATTCCTGCAGTCAGCACTAGAAAGGTAACTGTCATGTGTCATGCCATGCATCAACCCATGGATCTTGTAGTTGAATGTAAGAGAAGCATACTAAAGAAAAATAACTTGGTCATCCCAGCCTCTGTCATCTCATTTAAGAATGGATTCAGTGAATTGTGGATAGTTAACTGTTGCTGAGAACCGCAGATCCTTCCAAGACGGAGCCGTTAATTGCAAAACAACTGAGCATCATGGAAACCTCCCATGCCAAGTCTGTGGGTGAAATTAGCCCTACCACTACAAGACAAGACATTCTAGTTCGACCACCACCAGATCTCACTAAGGAACAACAGAAGAAGCTACTTGCCATTCTTCAATAGTTCTCTGAATGCTTCAATCCACAGGTGAAGAGCAAATTAGACAAATCGATGGTGAAGCACCAGATAAGCACTGGAGACCATCAGCCAATAATCCAGATAGCATACCGTGTGTCAGCAACAGAACATCGAATAATTCAAGCCGAGGTAGAGAAAATGATGAAGAATGACATCATTCCATCTTCGCAGAGCCTATGGTCATCACCAGTGGTTCTTGTCAGGAAGAAGGATGGCAGTTGGCGCTTTTAGTTGATTACAGGAAGCTCAATAAGTGCAGTCAGCACTAGAAAGGTAACTGTCATGTGTCATGCCATGCATCAACCCATGGATCTTGTAGTTGAATGTAAGAGAAGCATACTAAAGGAAAATAACTTGGTCATCCCAGCCTCTGTCATCTCATTTAAAAAGGACGTTCACCCTCCTCCATGAATTGATGATACACTAGATAGTCTGAAGGAGGCTAAGTTTTTCTCAACCATGGACATGTACTTGGGATACTGTCAAATCAAAGTAGATGAGGCTGATCATGTAAAAACTGCATTCATAACCCCTGAGGGCCTATATGAGTTTAAGGTAATGCCATTTGGTTTGTGTAATGCACCAGCAACTTTTGAGTGGATGATGGATAATCTTCTACGTCACCTGAAGTGGACGATGTGTCTTTGTTATTTAGATGACATTATAGTGTTCTCAGAGACATTTGATGAACACATAATAAGACTGAGGGCCGTTTTAAAGTGTCTCCAACAAGGCAGACTGAAACTTAAACCAAGAAAGTGTCTCTTCGGAGCAAAAGAAATCAAAATACTTGGACACCTTGTGTCAAACGAAGGTGTGTGGCCATACCAAGAAATGGTGAGATCTATAACGGAATTTCCTATTCTTAAAGTATTGGAGATGTGAGAAGCTTGCTCAGATTATGTTCTTATTCTCATCGTTTTATCAAAGACTTTTGTACCAAAGCCAGGCCACTCCAAGAGTTGTTAAAAGCCGATGCTAAATTTATCTAGGGTGGTGCTCAACAAGATTCTTTTGATGTGCTGCGAAAAGCTCTGACAACTGACCCTGTACTTGGTCTGTATGATGAGAGAGCACCTACAGAACTACACACAGATGCCAGTGGGTATGGGATTAGTGGTGTTCTGGTGCAGATTTCGGATGGAAAAGAGATGTTGACAGCCTATGCTTGTAGGACACTTACAAAAGCTGAGAGAAACTACTCAACTACAGAAAGAGAATGTCTTGCTGTGATCTGGGCCATGTGCAAATTTCGACAATATCTCTATGGAAGGCCATTCACAGTTGTTACAGACCATCATTCACTTTGTTGGTTGACAGGTCTTAAGGATCTAACAGGATGACTCACAAGGTGGGCACTACGTCTTCAAGAGTATGACATTACAATAGTGTACAAAAGTGGAAGAAAACACCAAAAAACCTCTCAAGAAACCCTGTGCAAGACCATCAAGACTTTGATGTAGATGGTGGCTGTCTTGCTGCACCCCAGGATCTCTCTGCTGAGCAGGAGGACAACGCCAAGATATCTCAAATTATGCTTGTCTTAAATCGGTTAGAGGATGTGAAAGGACAATTGAAGGTAGTTTATGGATTATTTTGCAAGAGAAACTTTGATCCGTTTGGAAAGAGGTGATTCCTAAATACATGCACTTAGATGTTGTACAGAAATTCCATGACACACCTGAGGCTGGATATTTAAGATTTATTAAGACATACAATAGCATCCGCAAGAGATTTTTCTGGCCAGGTTATTTAGGAGGGTCCATCACTATGTGTCACATGTCGAGAGTGCCAGAGGAGAAAGGCAGTTCCTCAGAAACCACCTGCCCGACTCATACTAATTCCACCAGCTGAAACGCCTTTCCAATGTGTTGGGATTGACCTCCTGGGACGATTTCCAACGTCTGATAATGGCAATAGATGGATTATTATTTACACTGATTACCTGACACTCTATGCCATTACAAAATCCGTGAAAACAGCTGAAGCATTCAAGGTAGTCAAATTCATCGTAGAAGACATTGTATTAAAACACGGTGCCCCAAGGTCATTAATTACAGATTGAGGGAAAGTTTTTCAATCGTATCTTGTGATAGGGATAAACCGTCGGTGCAACATTACTCATCACATGATGACTGCCTACCATTCGCAAACTAACGGGCTCACTGAATGCCTTAATAAGACCTTGGCCGACATGCTATCAATGTTTGTCAGTGTTGAGCAGAGGAACTGGGATGAGGTGCTACATTTGCTACAACACCGCCAAGCAAGACACCGCAGGATTTACACCATTTTTCCTATTGTATGGGCATGGGGCGATGACAACGACGACAATGGACACTGTGTTTCCGTTACATCCTGATGACTTGGATGATGACTACATCGACCAGAGCTGAGGAAGCTCGGCAGTTAGCCCGACTCCGCATGCTGCAGGCTCAAGAAAACGGTCGCCGAAGGTATGACGTGAGCCACCGCCCTCTTGTTTACCAGTCTGGTGACCTCATCTGGATCTTCACTCCTGTTTGGAAGTTTGGTCTCTCTGAGAAGCTCCTCAGGCGCTACTTTGGACCTTATAAGGTTGTAAGACAGTTGTCTGATGTTACTTATGAAGTTGAAGATTTCGACCCCGACACAAGGTGACAAATAATCAGAGATACAGTTCATGTCCTTTGAATGAAGCCCTGTAAGGATCGTGCAACCCAGGGTAAATTTGAGGCTCCAGTGATAGGCAACAAGCAGAAAGATGATGAAGAATGTAGCGGCAAGGGAAGTTCTAAGAAGATCACCGCCAGGGCAAACATCAATCATCGTGTGTTGGAGTATGCAGGACCGATGACTTGTTCCTGCACTAGGAGGACGTAACACCAAGACATTGTTCTCTTAAGGAGGGAGCAATGTTACAGAAGGAGCTGAGTAGCACAGTTGTCATAGTGTAGTGGTTATGTTAGTAGACGTTTGCATGGAGGGTCGTGAGTTCAAAACTCACCAGAACTGTAAAATTTTAACTTCTGTATTTGGTTCAACTACATTCTAGAAGTATCCACAAATGGCAAGAATCATTGTACTAGAATGTTCTGTAGCTGTATATATACCATGTGTTCTGGATGGAGGCAGTTTACTCCGTACTCTTGTATGTGCAAGTGCTGAATAAACCTTTGTTAAGTGAAGTTAGTGTTCATCACTCATCTACGTACGCCTCCTTCTACATGACAAAATTTATACTTGCTGAGCACCCAGCATTGCCCAGGTATGTATTTGTTCCAATCATTTATTAGTCCATCTCCTCCATCCCCCTCTCTCCGTTGATCTCCTCCTGCTCCTCTCCCCACTTGCCTCCTCCTAGCCCTTTCTCTGTCCATCTGATCTTCTCCTCCTCTCCTCCCCCTCCTCTACCCATTTGCTTCCTCCCCCTCTGTCCATCTTCTCCCCCCCCCCCCATCTAATTCCATTTCCTGCTTCTCTCCCCCCCCCCCCCATCTAATTCCATTTCCTGCTTCTCCTCTCTCTCTCTCTTTGTCCATCTCCACCTCTCCCTCTCGCTGTCCATCTCCTCCTCACTCATCTTGTTATTCAAGTCTTCCTGACTCAACTCTCCGTCCATCCCCTCCTCTTTTCTTTCGCTGTCCATCTCCTCCTCTCCCCTCTAATGCACTGTCTCTTCCCTGTCTCAGTCCACTTCCACCTGTTTCCTTTGTCTGTCTATCTCCCCCTTCCTCTCTCTCTGCCTATTTCCCCTTTCCCCTCTCTCCTCCTCTCTATTCCATACCCTGCTCTCACTCTCCGTATCCATCTCCTCCTCCCCCCTCATTGTTTGTCTGTCTCCACCTCCCCCTTTTTCCCTCCACATTATCCATCCCACTCCAGAAGGAGGCTGCTGGTTCTTACTGTCAAAGTATTTCTTTCCAGATCATAACTAATATGTGTACCAAATTTAGTTGAAACTATTCCACATATTTAAGATAAGCTTTTTACTAATAGCTTTGCCTGTGCATGCACATGTGAAATGTATTTCACTTACATTTAACATATTTTACATATATTTATACAGATCTCTAGTGAATTTTGCCCTGCAGTTTCATTTTGAAGGAACTCAATATTTGTGACATTGTATCTCCTGAACTGTGTTATATACTTTTTCAGTTGCATCCAGTGGCATATGTGGCTGCTGCCTGCAAAATGTTTTGTTAATAGAGTTAGTAGTAAGGATGTGAGGAATTAAAACATGCATGGTGTCACAGTTTTCCACAGTTGTCAGTATGACATCATATCTCCTCAATTATGTGTCATAACATGAGATTATTTTGCTGGTAAATGTGTTGGTATGTGTGAATACTGTCTGCAAAATATGTTTTAAATACAGCTAGTAGTAAAGAAGTAATAAACTAAAATGTTGTGTTTCATGTGACAGTTTTACTACATGAACAATGAGACTCTGGTAAGTGGTAAACTTTTTTTCCTGTCATCATTTTGTGGTGTTTGTCTATGAGTAAAAGTTTGAAATTATGTGTAAAGTTTGATGAAAATCACTAAGTGCTCTCAAGTCTCAAATACTGGATGAAGAAAGTATGGATATTCACACGTTGTGGACTACACTGCTTTTCCACACCCATCCCCACCCTTGTCACAGATATGTGGTTCTTACCCCCACAGCGATTCTTTCCAGACAGTAAGTGAAATATGCACCAAGTGTGGTTGAAACTGGTGTAGTAGTTTTTGAGGAGAAGTGGAACATACATAAATACACTCCTGGAAATGGAAAAAAGAACACATTGACACCGGTGTGTCAGACCCACCATACTTGCTCCGGACACTGCGAGAGGGCTGTACAAGCAATGATCACACGCACGGCACAGCGGACACACCAGGAACCGCGGTGTTGTCCGTCGAATGGCGCTAGCTGCGCAGCATTTGTGCACCGCCGCCGTCAGTGTCGGCCAGTTTGCCGTGGCATACGGAGCTCCATCGCAGTCTTTAACAATGGTAGCATGCCGCGACATCGTGGACGTGAACCGTATGTGCAGTTGACGGACTTTGAGCGAGGGCGTATAGTGGGCATGCGGGAGGCCGGGTGGACGTACCGCCGAATTGCTCAACACGTGGGGCGTGAGGTCTCCACAGTACATCGATGTTGTCGCCAGTGGTCGGCGGAAGGTGCACGTGCCCGTCGACCTGGGACCGGACCGCAGCGATGCACGGATGCACGCCAAGACCGTAGGATCCTACGCAGTGCCGTAGGGGACCGCACCGCCACTTCCCAGCAAATTAGGGACACTGTTGCTCCTGGGGTATCGGCGAGGACCATTCGCAACCGTCTCCATGAAGCTGGGCTACGGTCCCGCACACCGTTAGGCCGTCTTCCGCTCACGCCCCAACATCGTGCAGCCCGCCTCCAGTGGTGTTGCGACAGGCGTGAATGGAGGGACGAATGGAGACGTGTCGTCTTCAGCGATGAGAGTCGCTTCTGCCTTGGTGCCAATGATGGTCGTATGCGTGTTTGGCGCCGTGCAGGTGAGCGCCACAATGAGGACTGCATACGACCGAGGCACACAGGGCCAACACCCGGCATCATGGTGTGGGGAGCGATCTCCTACACTGGCCGTACACCACTGGTGATCGTCGAGGGGACACTGAATAGTGCACGGTACATCCAAACCGTCATCGAACCCATCGTTCTACCATTCCTAGACCGGCAAGGGAACTTGCTGTTCCAACAGGACAATGCACGTCCGCATGTATCCCCATGCCACCCAACGTGCTCTAGAAGGTGTAAGTCAACTACCCTGGCCAGCAAGATCTCCGGATCTGTCCCCCATTGAGCATGTTTGGGACTGGATGAAGCGTCGTCTCACGCGGTCTGCACGTCCAGCACGAACGCTGGTCCAACTGAGGCGCCAGGTGGAAATGGCATGGCAAGCCGTTCCACAGGACTACATCCAGCATCTCTACGATCGTCTCCATGGGAGAATAGCAGCCTGCATTGCTGCGAAAGGTGGATATACACTGTACTAGTACCGACACTGTGCATGCTCTGTTGCCTGTGTCTATGTGCCTGTGGTTCTGTCAGTGTGATCATGTGATGTATCTGACCCCAGGAATGTGTCAATAAAGTTTCCCCTTCCTGGGACAATGAATTCACGGTGTTCTTATTTCAATTTCCAGGAGTGTATGTACATACTTCCACTTTTATAGTATGTGTGGATTTACATTTTTTATTTATTTATTCAAATGAGCAGTGCATCTACACTGCACTATACACTGACACCTTTGAGCAGGATTCTGTCTTGGCAGCTCAGTGGTTTTCTCTTGTCATATTATTATGACTTTTTCGTGATATTGGCAGCACTGGAACAGATGAGGTGTGCTATTGCTGATAAATTTTTCATCTACTCTTGCTCTTCGAATGTCCTTTCCACAAGTGCATGTACTCTGCAGAGAAACTAGTCAAGATTATCCAGGCCATTCTTTCCTGCCTATGAAGGCAGAGGAAGGAAGTACCTACCAATGTGGTAATTCAGGACAATGACCTATCAGAGGTAGCTGCTAAGAATCATATACAGAAAATTCAATGATTAATAGCACTGCCAGTATACATGTTGTTATTACTCTGCTGAGGTACAGCCATGCTTCAGCTGGAAATAACGAGCTGGTGAAGCCAACCACCCATCCAAGTTCTACCTCTGCTCAGCTTCTTAGGCCAGTCGTTTTCACACATCTATGAGTAGGACATACTCTGATGTTACACAACATCATTTTCTAGTGAGAAGATTCTCTCATGTTTACTGACAGTAATGTAAATATTACTCTCCGCCACATTTTAAATCGTTGTGATTCGTAGTCAGATGACAGGGCAGCCAACAAAGAGCCAAATGTTGTCTGAACTTAAATATCTGTGAAATGTCTGACACTCTAAGTTATTGGGGCAGCATTTTTAGTGTTTTGCCAGGTTGAGTGGGTCATAAAAGGTTTGTTTGTGATCAGTCATCCACACGTTCCGGATTTTTTGTTTCAGTATATATTCCTTTATTGTACCCAGGTATTAAGGTTTTAGAACAATGCTCCTATTTACAGTTCAAACAATAATGTAGATAAACTGAGAGAGAGTAAATGTGACATTATCTGAGTTTGTATTTTGTACCTTTTCTAAAATTTCATGTTTCTATCCGTGTTTTTCACCAAATGTTTTAGCAGTACCATTAATATTTATTCATTTGTTCCTGCCTTCCTTTCTTTTTTCATTCATTCATGCATAGTGTTTTCACAAATCTCTTCAGAAGGGATGTTTTGGTGATGTGGAACAATTCATGTTATACACACATCAAAACGAGTTTTGAATCATTCCAGTTCCCAGAACTCCTGAAGATAGACATTGACTGTGGATATTGTATCACAGACACATTCCTTTTGACTATTCAGACATGTCAGTAAACCTTCCCAAAGATGTAAACAACCATGCCTGAGCAGTGCCTATTAGATGGAGGGGGTCCGACAGCCGATCAGTTCCAGTCATTCCACCAGGATGGAGGTACACGGCTTGTGTTGTCTGTAGTTCAAACATGTCTAGATGCTCAATACCACAGTTTGATTGTGTTTGCATTTTTACTTTGTGCAAGGAAGGGCTCTTAACAAGGGAAGTTTCCAGGCATCTCACAGTGAACCAAAGCGATGTTGTTCGGACATGGACGAGATACAAAGAGACAGTAACTGTCAATGACATGACTCACTCAGGCTACCCAAGTGCTACTACTGCAGTGGATGACTGCTACTTACAGATTATGGCTCAGAGAAACCCTGATAGCAATGTCACCGTGTTGAACAATGCTTTTGGTGCAGCCACAGGACGTTGTGTTATGACTCAAACTGTGCACAATAGGCTGCACGATGCCTAACCTCACTCCTGATGTCCATGATGAGGTCCATATTTGCAACCATGACACCATGTAGGGTAGTGCAGATGGGCCCAACAACATGCCGAATGGACTGCTCAGGACTGACATCACCTTCTCTTTATCAATGAGTGTCACATATGCCATCAGCCAGACAGTCTTCAGAGACATGTTTGGAGGCAACCCAGTCAGCCTGAACACCTTAGACACTGTCCAACGAGTGCAGCAAGGTGGAGGTTCCCTGCTGTTTTAGGGTGGCATTATGTCAGCCCGACGTACGCTGCTGCGGTCACAGAAGGCGCCATAATGGCTGTACGATACGTGAATGCCATCCTCCGACCCATAGTGCAGCCATATTGGCAGCATATTACGAGGCATTCATCTTCATGGACAAAAATTTGTGCCCCCATCATGCACACTTGTGAACAATTTCTTTCAGGATAACTACATCACTCGACTAGAGTGCCCATTATGTTCTCCAGACATGAACCCTATGGAACATGCCTGGGATAGATTGAAAAGGGCTGTTTATGGATGATGTGCCCCACCAACCTCTCTGAGTGGACAAATCACCATTGAGGAGTGGGACAATCTGGACCAACAGTGCCTTGATGAACTTGTGGATAGCATGCCACATCGAATACAGGCATGCATTAATGCAAGAGGACTGTGTATTAGAGGTACCGGTATGTAGAGTAATCTGTACCACCACCTCTGAAGGTCTTACTGTATGGTGGTACAACATGCAATGTGTGGTTTCCATGAGCAATAAAAGGAGCAGAAATGATGTTAATGTTGACCCCTATTCCAGTTTTCTGTACGGGTTCCGGAACTCTTTTAGCCAAGGTGATGCAAAACTTTTTTTGATGTGTACATTACAGGCAGAAGTATCTCTGCAAGTTACTTTTGCAAAGCAAGCTAATGACCAATTACGACTAGTGTAAAGAACTCACATCGATAATTACAGGAATTATTTCTAGGTTACGTGTATTCAGGGTGTTCGGGAGAAATAGTCAGTATTCAGCAATATGACAAGAACAGTCATTCAAAGTAAAAAAGTCTAGTAAAAATGGTCTCTAAAATGCGTACCTTAAGAATTAAGAATTAGGGGCACTTGTTCATCTTTACTTTTGTGAAACACATCTCTCGTATGGAACAAGTGCTGACAGCTCTTAAGTCATGCATTTTGGCCCCATGTTTGCCAGGCAGTTTTTTTATTGATTTGTCTGTGTTACCTTCTCCCAAACTATTACTCTGCTGTTGTTTTACATAGCAAGCTCATTTGACAAAATATTGTTCAGCAGCAAGAGATTTCACACTAACTCTGTATTAATGTCTCATCTAGCCCAATAATGGCCTCAGTTTGGTGTGGAAAAGAGTCCACAAGTGATGTGTTGGCAGAAGAGCCAACACCGTATAGCTAGAGGAGGCCGAAATGCACGCGTTAAAGCTCATGCAGGCTGGCGTGAGGTCTGGAAAATGACAAGGAATTATAGTAGCCAAAAATAGTACATAGCTTCTGGAATACTTAACTTTAATCCATAATTGGTGTACATCGCTTTCTTTTACGGTACAGGTTTTACAATCTCAATATTAACTGGTAATGGCGCCTTGCTAGGTCATGGCAAATGACGTAGCTGAAGGCTATGCTAACTATCGTCTCGGCAAATGAGAGCGTATTTGTCAGTGTAGCTTCGCTAACAAAGTCGGCTGTACAACTGGGGCGAGTGCTAGGAAGTCTCTCTAGACCTGCCGTGTGGCGGCGCTCGTTCTGCAATCACTGACAGTGGCGACACGCGGGTCCGACGTATACTAACGGACTGCGGCCGATTTAAAGGCTACCACCTAGCAAGTGTGGTGTCTGGCGGTGACACTACAACAAGTTCCTCAGGTTTGCCACATTGAACTGATGCCACTCATTGATGGTTAGATCCTGTGGAGTTGCCAAATTGCAGGATGTTAACTGCTGTTTCACCTTAAGTCCCAAATAGTCCCAGATTTTTTTTTTTTTTTTTTTTTAGATCAGGTGATTTAGCAAACCAATAAATACGTGATGTGGTGCCTGAGTGTTTGTGCAAACCTCCGAAGAGCTTCATTCGACCGTCAGCCATCTTGACACCTCGCAAAATTCCGATTCGTCATACACTGTAAGCTCTCACAGCCGTTATTTAAATCCTCAGTGAGTTTTGTTCAATGGGAATCAGCTGTGATCCAAAACATTTTTATGCGTCTATCATTTTGTGATGCTGGATACATCATGAGAGGCTATAAAGACTCAGATAATAGTTTTAGACATAAACAAGTTCAGCAAGCTGAACTGTTTATAAGTATCTCTGCAAGTACTTAATGACATCACAGCACAGCTGTTGCACAGATATATAAACAGTTCGACTTGCTGAACTTGTTTAAATTTGAAATTACTGAGTTTTTATAGCTGCAGATGATGTCTTCACTATTAGAAGATGAAATTGTAGCCACAGAAACGTATCTCAGACCACAGCCTATCCCCCATTAAACGGAAAACACCAGAAGTAGCAATTTGTTTAATCACACTGTACACTCCCAGTCAGGTACTGCCCAATTTCTATATTGTTTGGCCCACCAAAGACGTGCAGCCACTGTGACCAGTGGCATTTTGTGGCTCTCTGACTCCAGCATTCATTGTGTACGTTCCCTTTGTAGTGTTTCCTCAGAATCTGGCTGAGGTGGACCTGCTTCAGTGACAACAGCAATTCCTAACAGATTTGAAACTTATTTTCACTGACAAGTCATGACATTCTCTCCAGTCCCTATTGGTTACACTTTTTTTATGGCCGCTGTTCACACAACTGCAAGTGGTTCGTCATTCCTTTTGGACACTTCAGATGGTCTATATTGATACACCAACTAAATGGGCAACTTCATTCGCAGTGTGATCACAGACATGTCCAGACATGATAGCTTCTTTTTGCCACTCTGTCACAGCTCCACGTCTTACTTCACTTCCTTGATACATCTGACTAGTATGTGAACACAATCTCACTGCCTTGATTTGTGTCAGTGGCAGATAGTCACATGACTGCTCTGTAGTGTATCAAATAATAACCACTCAGCTGCTCTTATCAGTAATTTATTTAATGACTGGTTTCGTGGCCTCGAAGTCACTCAGTTAGGTTAAATCTGTTAAATTAGAAAAAGCATTCACTACAGTTGTGTTCGAATTATGGTTACAATTGATAGTGAGAAGTATAGCCAATTACATACATGGTGAATTGTGACATTAAAATTGCATCATGGACAGGACTGAATGTTCCTAGTTTATGGATAAATGTTAGAGTTAGCAGATCATAGGGTAAGCAGAGAGTATGGGTCCACATTTCCTTGAGCATCATCATCATCATCATCATCATCATCATCATCATTTAAGACTGATTATGCCTTTCAGCGTTCAGTCTGGAGCATAGCCCCCCTTATATAGTTCCTCCATGATCCCCTGTTCAGTGCTAACATTGGTGCCTCTTCTGGTGTTAAACCTATTACTTCAAAATCATTCTTAACCGAATCCAGGTACCTTCTCCTCGGTCTGCCCCGACTCCTCCTACCCTCTACTGCTGAATCCATGAGTCTCTTGGGTAACCTTGCTTCTCCCATGCGTGTAACACGACCCCACCATCTAAGCCTGTTTGCCCTGACTGCTACATTTACAGAGTTCAATCCCAGCTTTTCTTTGATTTCCTCATTGTGGACACCCTCCTGCCATTGTTCCCATCTACTAGTACCTGCAATCATCCTAGCTACTTTCATATCCGTAACCTCAACCTTGTTGATAAGATAACCTGAATCCATCCAGCTTTCGCTCCCATACAACAAAGTTGGTCGAAAGATTGAACGGTGCACAGATAACTTAGTCTTGGTACTGACTTCCTTCTTGCAGAAGAGAGTAGATCGTAGCTGAGCGCTCACTTCATTAGCTTTGCTACACCTCGCTTCCATTTCTTTCACTATGTTGCCATCCTGTGAGAATATTCATCCTAAGTACTTGAAACCGTCCACCTGTTCTAACTTTGTTCCTCCTATTTGGTGCTCAATCCGTTTATATTTCTTTCCCACTGACATTACTTTCGTTTTGGAGATGCTAATCTTCATACCATAGTCCTTACATTTCTGATCTAGCTCTGAAATATTACTTTGCAAACTTTCAATCGAATCTGCCATCACAACTAAGTCATCCGCATATGCAAGACTGCTTATTTTGTGTTCACATATCTTAATCTCACCCAGTCAGTCTATTGTTTTCAACATATGATCCATAAATAATATGAACAACAGTGGAGACAGGTTGCAGCCTTGTCTTACCCCTGAAACTACTCTGAACCATGAACTCAATTTACCGTCAACTCTAACTGCTGCCTGACTATCCATGTAAAGACCTTTAATTGCTTGCAAAAGTTTGCCTCCTGTTCCATAATCTTGTTGAACAGACAATAACTTCCTCCTAGGAACCCTGTCATATGCCTTTTCTAGATCTATAAAGCATAGATACAATTCCCTGTTCCACTCGTAACACTTCTCCATTATTTGCCGTAAACTAAAGATCTGGTCCTGACAACCTCTAAGAGGCCTAAACCCACACTGATTTTCATCCAATTGGTCCTCAACTAATACTCGCACTTTCCTTTCAACAATACCTGCGAAGATTTTACCCACAACGCTGATTAAAGAGATACCTCTGTAGTTGTTACAATCTTTTCTGTTTCCATGTTTAAAGATTGGTGTGATTACTGCTTTTGTCCAGTCTGATGGAACCTGTCCCGACTCCCAGGCCATTTCAATTATCCTGTGTAGCCATTTAAGACCTGACATTCCACTGTATTTCCTTGAGCATGCCTAAAAAAATTAAAAAACAACAAGAACTGTCAAAAAATTTCCTCTCAACCTAATGCGATAGAGGCCAATAATTGACTAGAACACCCAGTCAAAAATAAAAAATTGAAAACATATACCACGTAACCTGAACAGTCGACAGTAGACTGAATGTAACTAGTCGTCTTATAGATATAGGAGCACAATCTGTCCAGAGTGCTTAAAAATTAATGATACAGTTCTGCAGCACTCCAATGTGAGCAGTGTGCTCTTGTAAGCAGTTTCTAAATATTTTATACAGAGAATGTATTTCTAAGATTGCTGTAACTTTACGCAGAACACTATCAGCTGCCAATGTACTGACCAAGTCAAAACCTGTTCAGTAGGAACACTAGCCTTAAGGAGAATTTATGTCCCTAATTCTGAGTATTCTCATAAATTATAGGAATGGTCAATAATGTACTCTTTTTCTTTGAATGTGTATGAATTTTTGGTTTCCTGCCCGATGACTACTGGCAATCATGTTTTTATTTCCCACAATATTTCTCCGAGGTAACTGCTTGTCATTGTTGGGTAGCGGCTACCGGTCACTACTGGCAAGTAGCATCTGCTGGTGCCTGCACGACTATGGTCTGTTATGCAGGCCTCATTTGAAAGTTACGCAGCATCATGGAGGGTCCACCTAGTAACAGATTTGGTTCAGACCCTGGCCACAGTGACGCTCGGCAGTAATGTCTGTTAACCACCTGACAATATCAGGCAGTTGCTTCAAGGAAATAATGTGAGGTACAAAAAACCTGATCCAGTGACAGAGCCATATTGCACACTTCTTTATTATAAATACATTTGTCCCCTTAGCTGCATCCCCCAGAAGATTATGCGACAGGACAGAACCGAATGAAAGTATGTTAGCAATCCTTGTAAGCACATTCCCGTATTCTCCTGACCATGTCTGGTATAGATGGGCCCTTTATCAGTATGCTTGTGTGTCAGCTCACATGACAGTTTTTGAAATGCCCTCAGTGGCCTTTGTAAATCATCTAGGTTTATGTACATCAGGAAGAGGAGTGGGAACTTTGCAGTTTCCTCACAATATTTTTTAATGTGTCCCTGTGTTTTCTATTTTTAACTTGTGACTCCATCTATTGAAATGGGAAGCCTTTAACACCACAACTTTTTAGTTCATGCAGTAGACCTTTGTTAAATACACAAAGATCTTTATAAATTAGCATAAAATGCCAATAGGATAAATTTTCATGCTTAATTCTACCAACAGGGAGTTTCTGACATCACCTGCTTTACATGTAGAGAAGCTTTTACAGAAGCCAAATTGACCTATTGTTAAATGGTTAGTGTCAGAAAGGTGATTCAGTATTTCTTTAAAAACTGTCTTTCCAAAAAGATAAGTCTATAATTAGAGGCCACTTTTTATTTTCGTTTTGGTATGTAGTTGGTGCTGTTGTATATTATTTTCATTTTGGCATATAGTTGGTGCTGTTGTATATTTCAATGTTTCAGGAAATATTTCATCAGCCATTGACTTAAGGGAGCACATTCATTTATTTATTAACCAGGAAAATAATGCTTCTGTTGGAGCATGTTCTTCTTTAAAAGACTCTGACAGAGAAGTTGAGATCAAGCTCCCTCAATCCTCATTTCGTCTCCTTGTCCAAAAATTTTTGCATACAAACATATTCATGCTCTTTTAACACACAGATTCAAAATCATTTTACCCAGTCTTCATACTCAGTATCTTTCTCTCATTGCCACTATCTATCTGTATCTCTCTACCACTGTTTCCTTTTCCTCTCATTGATTTACAGTGTATCCCACTGCCATTGTCTCTTCCATACCTTGGCAGCTCAAAATGTGTGGAGGCAGGGGCTTCAACTTATTTTTTCACCTGTACTTACATGTTTAAAATTTCGGTCCAAAATGTGCCTCCCCCTATGCCTACACATAAAAGTTTGCCCGTTTGAGAGGGTCCAGACTCCCCAAGTCTATGTATGGTCTCCACTAATCTGCTAATCTGTATTTTTCAATTCCATTGTCACCTCTCTTTTTTGCTTCCACTTCTATCTCCATCCATCTCTCTTTCTCTTTTATTACTACTGGCTCTCACTGACCATCAATATCTTCTCTCCATCTTTCTCCTTCACTGCCACTTTTTCTCTTTCTTAATCAGTGTGTCCTCTCTCTTTCTCTGTCACTGGGACTGCTTCCTCTCTCTTCCACTGTCACTGTTTCTCTGCTACTCTCTTTCAACACAAAAAAGCACAGAAATGTTCCCATGCCAAAATTTTTGGCAAGGAAGGTGGAATAAGAACTGAGGCATCTGGTTACCCCTTTTCCCCTCAAGGTCTTTTAATTTTAAAGAGGAACAGGTTGGCCTTTGCTCCTACAGGAGCATTTTTCCACTGGTTCCCTTCTTTTCTCTGCTACAGCAGGGTGTGCTGCTTGTATAAAATGAATTCTGTGGGTCAGTAAAGTTTTGATAGTTCATTTACGTACTTTGACACTTTTATGTCCTCTGACACATATAAACAACAAATAAGTACACATAATGTAGGATTAACACAAAATAATTTGCATTACATTTTTTGTGGATACTTTGATCATCAATCACAATTCATTAAAATGCTCAGCTTATGATTTATGTCTTAAAAGAGTAAAAATGTTGTTAGAGATATTTCATTGAATTTGCACTCTTTCCAGTTATAAGTCATTTTTGACAGTCCTTTAAAATTTTTTCAGGCATGTTAAGACCCTTTTTAGCCCTTTCTTGCCACTGCAGTTCCACTTTGGGCATATTTGCACAGGCATGAAGTGCCCATTATACTAAAAACTGATGAAAAACATAGTTTGGTGACCTCAGTAGTCTTGTGAAGATGCTAGAACCCTTGCCATCTGTTCATTACATCAGTTAAAGCTAAATTTACTCCTCAGACTGGATATTATGTGCATATTTTACATGCATAAGTGTGTGAACTTTGAACCTCTGGAACTTGGAAATGGATAATGATATATCAAAAAACTTTTCAAGGTTCCTGAGAACGTCACCTTAGGAACATATGGTTAAAATTTTAGCGATGTGCCATGAATAGAATTTATATAAGTGACTATCCCCACAATTGGTATTTTTTGTACACAAAAATCATGGTTTCTCAGGGGTTTCTCAGGAATTACATATGAATAAATTGTGCTTTTATAAGCTGCCTAATGCATAAGAATCAACTGTTTGCTGGATTTACCTGACCTGGAGGAAGTGTGTAATGTTTAAATTTTGACTGTGTACAGTAGGATAGCTACAGTATGCCCATTCTACAGATAGGTATGCAAATGGTTGCTAGGCCATGGGCTATCCAAAATACTTGACCAATTATCTCAGTGATAAACAGAACTGGAGATATGACCCCCTGAAAAATTGCATTTTTGTGTGTAGCTTTTTGGAACATATTGGGGTTGTGCAATGCCGTGCACAGACCGATTCATATGTCACGTCCTGTATATCCCATCTTGAAAGATAGCCTTTGGGATGTGAAATGAGTCTCGTTATACATTTACAAGCAGAAACAGTCACTACAGGTTTCTTCTGTGAACTATACTGACAGCAGATTATTACTAGGGTTCATCTGCTCACATTGATAAATATGACTTCTACTGTGTGTGTGTTTTTCTGTATATTTTCATGTGGAATCTGGACTTGAATACCAATGATGATATCAGAATCATCAACAACAACTTATTTTCATACTGAAAGTGCATGTATTAAGTACAAACAAAAGTACACATGAGCAGAAACTTCCTGCCTGAGCAAAGATCGTTCCTATTTGTACATACATTGAATCTGTATCAGTTAATTAGGCATCTCAGAATATGTGTACCATGGGTGATGAAAAGTCATGTTCTCAGATTCACACAAGTGCATCATGGGTACACTTTAGCACAGTTGTCTAGCAAATTAAGTTGTTGTCAAATGTCTTTGGGAAAACAACAGCATCAGCCAGGTAGCAAAGACATGTTGTCCATATACATTGTTTAAGAAAGTTGCATATCATGTATTCAAATGTGACCATAGCATTGCACAGACCTAATGGTGTAATTTTGAACTCATAGAGGCCAGCAGGTATTATGAAACTAGTCTTTTCTCAGTTAGCCTAATTAACCTCAATCTGGCAGCAGGCAGTTTTCGTATCTGTAGTAGAGAAATACTTCACTCTCTTCAGACAGTTCAATGCATCATTGGCTTGTGGCAATTGATGTATCTCATTTTTAGTGGTTTTGCTCAGCTAGTGGTAATTGATGGAGAAACACTGCGCGCTATGTTTTTACCACACTAGGATCACAAGGGAGGACTGAGAACTTTCTTATGACTGAATGATGATATCCTTCCATCTTCTCCACTTCAAATCTGATCTATCCATTGTTTGCCTGGAAACACCCCATATGAGTGTCATTGATGGGCAGAGGATACCCAGTGTTAATATGTTGTATTACATTGGGTCGTCTGTCTGATTTTGTCCCTCTGTCAAGTTGGAACCTGTTGGTGGCTAGATAGTAGATTCCACCACTGGGAAGTTGATGGTCGTTGCATAGCAAAATTCCCCCCTTAATGTTCGGGGGTAAGAATAGGCCCACGGTATTCCTGCCTGTCGTAAGAGGCAACTAAAAGGAGTCTCAAACGTGATGGTCCCCTCTCAGGCTTGACCTCCATATTTCAAAATTATTCTGAAGAGCGAGCCAATTGGGGAAGAGCACCTTACTTGGTGCACTGTGTCCATCGTGCATTGAGGCCTTTAGCCAGCTTATTCGTCATTGCATTGCAGTCCCACTCACTCTCCATCTCTTGGGTGTGGATACATTCCTGGGTGCGATTAGATGCCTATCTGCCTGGAGCATCGTGACTCCTGGCAATGGCCATCCTGCCAGGTGGCCCTCGCTGTGGCTGGGTTGTGCCTGTGGGGAGGGCCCTTGGTCGGAGTAGGTGGCATTAGGGTGGATGACATGCAATGAAGCATCGCACATCTTCTCTTGCTGGTGACCAACCACCAGCAGTCTCTAAGCGTTTGAAGGCTCACTTTAATTCAAACATGTATGTCCCCAAATCATTCCCCTCCCTGGCCTCACCATGGGAGGAACGAAAGGCTATGAATGACAGCGAGATGTATTCACCCCAGTATCTAGTCTGTACGAGGGCTGATGGGGAATCCTTTGTGTCCATGAAGCCTCAGTTCTTTGTAGAGCATTTAGAGGACATGTCCAGGGACGTGGAGGGCTTGTCAAAAAGGCAGTCCGGGTCAATCTTGATAAAAGCAGCATCCTCTGCCCAGTCATGGGCATTACTCGCTTGTGAGAAGCTGGGGGATGTTTCTGTTACTATCACACCCCATAAAAGCTTAAATATAGTCCAGGGCATTATCTTCCACGGGGATCTTCTTTTACAGTCCAATGACGAGCTGCGTGCCAACTTAAAGCGATGAGGTGTCCATTTCGTCCAACACGTCCACCGGGGTCGGAGGGATAATCGGTTTGCCACCGGTGCCTTCATCATGACCTTCGAGGGTGACACATTACCCGAAAAAGTGAAGGTGATGTTCTACTGCTGTGATGTCAAGCCATATTTCCCTCCCCCGATGCGGTGCTTCAAGTGTTGGAAGTTCGGCCATATGTCTTCTCGCTGTACTACCAGCCTCATATGTTGTGATTGTGGTTGTCCATCCCATCCCTATATTCCATGTGCCCCACCTCCCATCTGTGTCAACTGTGGAGAGCACCATCCCCCTCGCTCGCCGGACTGTAAGATTCTACAGAAGGAAAGGAAAATAATGGAATACAAGAGCCTGGACCGACTGATCTACACTGAGGCTAAATGGAAATTTGAATGGCTTCATCCGTGCGCATGACGCCATCTTATGCCACCACTGTCACTCCTGTTACAGCTCCATCCATTGCACCACATACAGCCAGCTCTCAGAGCTGAAGGACCACACCTGCCCCCTTGATGGTTGGGGGCACTTCCCTCCCTATTGCTCCCGCACCACCTACCTCGGGAGCAGCATCTCCCCGACCATTGGGGACACCAGTTCCCACTTCTAAGCCGGAGAAGCATAATTCTTCTTCAGCTTCTCTCGCTAGGAAGGGATCCCTTGGGTCACTCCTTCCCAGGTTCCTACCAGTGGCACAGCAGACACCCGCCAGTGGCTGAATACACCACAGGTCGCTGGTTGTAGGGCTTCGCGGTCCCCTTCAGTCCTGGAGACTGAATCAAATAAGCCCTCCCAACAAGAGCAACCAAAGGAATAACGTGAGAAATCGAAATCCCCTAAGATCAAGGAAACTGGTGGCACCCACTCCACCACTACCTACAAGCTCTGCGTCTGAGGATGAGGTGGAGATTCTGGCATCCGCTGAGGACCTAGATCTTGCCGGCCCCTCAGACATAATGGATGTCGCTCCTGTTGGTGCTCAATCGATGGCAGCAGGTGACCCAGTGGCATAATCTGCCTCCTTGGTCCCTTCACGCCTTTCTCAGCCACGGATAATGTCATCCTGCAGTGGAACTGCAGCGGTTTTTTCCACCATGTTGCTGAGCTCCGAAAACTTCTCAGCCTTCACCCTTTCTTCTGCATTGCTCTTCAGGAAACTTGGTTTCCAGCAATGCGAACCCCTGCCCTCCATGGCTATCAGGGTTATTATAAGAACCGGGCAGCTTATGAGAGGGTATCTGGTGGCGTCTGCATCTACGCCCTTCACTCTCTTTACAGCAAGTCTGTCCCTCTACAAACACCTTTAGAGGCTGTCGCTGTTCGGGTGTGGACGCCTCAGGCTGTTACTGTCTGCAGTCTCTATCTTCCACCGGATGGTGATGTCCCACAGCATTTCCCGGCTGCACTGATAGCCCAATTGCCGCCACCTTTTCTGTTACTGGGTGACTTCAATGCCCATAACTCTCTGTGGGGTGGATCAGTGGAAATAGGCTGAGGCAGCATCGTTGAGCAAGTATTGGCACAGCTTGACCTTTCTCTTTTAAATAATGGTGCCTTCACACATTTCAGTGTTGCGCATGGCACCTACTCAGCCATTGACCTTTCGATCTGCAGCCCTAGCGTACTACCATCTTTCCAATGGAGTGTGCATGACGACTTGTGCGGTAGTGACCACTTTCCAATCTTTTTGTCACTGCCACAGCATCACTCTCCTGGGCGCCCCTGCAGATGGGCTATGAATAAGGCTGACTGGGACTCGTTCACCTCCATTGCCACTATTAAGCCTCTTTCCAATAATGCCATTGATGCGGTGGTTCACTCGGTCACCACCGGCATCATTACAGCCACAGAATCTGCCATTCCCTGTTCTTCTGGGTCCTCTCAGCGGAGGACTGTGCCTTGGTGGTCACCTGAGAATCACTGAGATGATTAAAGATCGCAGGCGGGACACTACAGTGTCACAAGTGGCATCCCTCAATGGAACACCTCATTGCCTTTAAACGGCTGTGTGTGTGCGAGCTCGCTGCCTCATTCGCCAATGCAAGCAGGAGTGCTGGGAAAGGTATGTCCCCACCATTGGCCTCCATACCTCTCCATCGCAAGTTTGGGCCAAGATTAGGCAACTCTGTGGCTATCAGACCCCCGTCAGCGTACCTGCACTTTCACTGAATGGAGCAGTCTGTACTGAGTCTGACACAATTGCAAACTGCTTGGCAGAGCATTTTGTTCAGAGTTCAGCTTCTGCCAATTACCCACTGGCCTTCCGCTCCCTGAAAGGATGGTTGGAACATCAGAGCCTTTCATTTCACAGGTGCCACCCTGAATCGTACAATGCTCCCTTCAGTGAGTGGGAATTCCAAAGTGCCCTAGCCGCTTGTCCTGAAACGGCTCCCGGGCCAGATCACATCCACTGTCAGATGTTCAAACACCTCTTGGTGGACTGCCAGCGATGCCTCCTAGACCTTTTCAGCCGTATCTGGATTGAGGGTGAGTTCCCATCGCAATGGCGGGAAAGCATCATAATCCCCGTGTTGAAACCTGGCAAGAACCAGCCTCACCAACATTCTTTGCAAGTTGCTCGAATGCGTGGTGAGCTGGAGCTTGAATTGGCTACTTGAGTCTGGGGGCCTACTGGCTCCGTCTCAGGGTGGGTTCCGTAAGGGCCACTCTGCCGCTGATAATCTGGTGTGCCTGGAGTCTGCCATCTGGTCACTGTTTTTTTGACATGCGGAAGGCATATGAGATGACATGGTGACATTGCATCCTCTCTACGCTTCTTGGTTAGGGTCTTAGGAGTCCGCTCTTGATTTTCATTCAAAATTTTCTGTCGCTTCATTCCTTCTGTGTGCAAGTTGCAGCCCCCCATAGTTCCTCCTCCAGAGTTCAGGAGAATGGGGTACCGCAAGGATCTGTCTTAAGTTTCTGCCTCTATTTAATTGCAATTAATGGCTGCGGCGGTAGGAACGTCTGTCTGAGCGTCATTGTATGCTGCTGAACAGCAGTTGCAGGGCGCTATCCGCAAGGTGCTGTCTTGGGCTGTAGCGTGTGGTTTCCAGTTTTCGGCTGCCAAGACCTGCGCTATGCATTTCTGCCAGTGATGCACTGTTCACCATGAGCCATGGTTTTATCTTGATGGTGAACTTCTTGCTGTGGTGGAGACACATCGGTTTTTTGGATTGGTTTTTGATACCCGGTTAACTTGACTCCCTCATATTCGGCAACTTAAACAGACATGCTGGCGGCATCTTAACACTCTTCATTGCTTGAGTCACATCAGCTGGGGTGCCAATCAGTCTACCCTTCTACAGCTGTACCAGGCGTTAATTCAATCCTGTCTAGATTATGGGAGCCTGGCATACGGTTCGACATCCCCTTCCAATTGCGGTGGCTGGACCCCATCCTTCACAGCGGGATCCGACTCGTCACTGGAGCTTTCCGGACAAGCCTTGTCAACAGCATACTTGTGGAGGCAGGTGTCCCTTCATTGCAGTTCCAGTGCCAACGATTGGTGGTTGCTTATGCTACATACGTTTGTAACTTGCCCGGGCATCCCAATTATCGTCTCCTGTTCCCTCAGTTGGTCGTCCATCTTCCAGATTGGCGGCCCCAGTTGGGATGTGCAATCGCAGTTCTCGCCAGAGCTCTTCTCTCTGGGCTTGAGATTTTCCCTCCTCCACCTCTTTTCCGAGCCCCTCTGTGTTTACCCCCGTGGTGTGTGCCCCGCCCATGCCTTCAGCTCGATTTGGCACAGGGCCCAAAGGACTCAGCCCCTCCTGAGGCACTCTGCTGCTGCTTTCTTTCAATCCTTGCCACGTTTCAAGGCTCTGTTGGTTCGTGTATTGCATGTAGAAGTGGAAGTCTGTGAGCTAGGCCACATTTCACAAATCAGTGTTGGAGTGTTTACATGACCAACTGGAAGCAGTATTAGGCTGTTCAGTTGATTTATTACTGTATAATGTATTCAGATTATCTGATGATTACTTGGCAGTAAGTTGAAATCAGTAATAATACCACTTGTGTGACATGAGACAGAAATATGTAATAAGAAATATTTTTACTTTTTTTTTAATTTTAATTTTTGATTTTGTATTTTGTTCATTATTGACAACATTTCATACCTCTATACATTTATGAATTTTTTAATAAAACTTTGGAAACACTTAATTGGAATGAATTGTTATGTGAAAGTGTTTTTCTTTTACATGGGTCTGTACATTTATGATAGAGTAATGAACTGTATCAAAACTGAATTAGGCTGACACAACTACATTCAATCAAAGAAAAATGTGATATCATGCTATGCGAGAACTAAAAATGAAGTGTTATGTACTGACATCTTGGAAATGATAGCTACCTTACATCTCAACAGCCCACACTAAACCATTCAATACCCCTGATAACATTTAATACCCTAATCTTGATTGCCTTCTTTAATGTACTGTACCATTAATTTGTTTCCTGCACTATGACACAGGTAATTTTACTTCATTTTATGCTTGCAGGTGAGACTGTGTTCCGTGACAGCTGGTGTACTTGGCTCCTTGAGTTTGGGTGTAACACTTGGGTTCTGTGCATCTTTATTCAGCAGTTCTTATAGTCTGTCTGACATTTGAAGTGCCACATTCACATGGTATGTGATATATGTCTGTTTTGGGGGTTATAGATTATCTTCCGCACAAGATAGTATACCTTTTAATTTCTGTGGAGGGATCAATATAAATTTTTATACCATATTTTTGAAGTAATCTCCTGATCTTCATAGGCAAATGGAAATTATGCAGTTCTGATGGTTTCTTCATTGTAATTTAATTTTGTTGCATGCACTAAAAGGAACCTAGCTTTAGAAAACTGCCCAGGTCAAACATAACTTTTGTAATATGGGAATTCCAGTCACAAAACTTATATTCCTAATATTTTTCCACTTATGTCTGCTGTTCAAGCTAAGGAAGTCTGACAACCATTTTCTGTTAAGTGAATAGTAGGTTTAAGGAAAGATTTGTTTTGTTTACTTTCAGGATTCACAAGAAGTTGGAATGGAAATACAGTTGTTGCCTGATTTCCCTCCAGGCCCACTTGACAAATACCGAAAGGCATCTTCTTTTGACTGGAAATCTATGAAGCTACTGTTAGAAACCCCTGAAATATTGGATTATAAGGTGCCAAGCATAATTTCTTACTGTGATTTTAAAATATTTACACACTCATTTAAAACTTAGTGCTCTTGTAACTACAGATGAAAATATGGAAGCTAATTGAGGAGAACCCAGAATTTCACCATTCAGATAATTCACTAAGTTTAGAAGAACAACGGACCCTCCTTATGAAGAGACTGTATAGTTTTAGAAAGCTCCATACGTTATCATCTGAGGACATATTTGGAAATCTTCACAAGGTAACATATGTGGCAAATTACGTTGTTATTTGTAAATAAGTATCTTGAATTCTTCTGAGCCTTATGCATATAGAAAAGTTATCAGTATTACATTTCTATGCTGATTAGAGGGAAATTCTGTCTCTAGATTCATACTTAAATATCAGTAAAATTCTGAAAAAGAATTTATGTGAATTACACATGACCCAATTCCATATTAGTATGTGTGGAAAGACAGAATGGAAATTCTGATTTTTATAGCCTAAAATAGGCATTAAGATTGAAAGTAATGTGCGAATTCATATTTTGATACAAAAGCTGTTCACATAGTATGAGTGCAAATCCCTCATCAAACCGTGTATTTCATCCACCATAATACTGCATACAATGAAAAATCAAGTATGAAATAAGAATGGTATGAAATACATACACACACACACACACACACACACACACACACACACACACACACACAGTCCCTGCAGATGGAAACATGGAAACTGCAGTGGCATGTGTGTGTGAGTAGTGCATTGTAGTGGTTAATTAAAAAAAAATTGGAGAGGAGAGACCGTGAAAAAGGGAAAGAATGAAAGAAATGCAAATCGGACTTTGTATAACAGAAAAGGTATCGGACTTCGTTATTCGGAAAAGCTATTGTTGGGGTGGTCCTTGTGGCGTTTTTGAGCAAAAGTTAAACCAATTTCCACTACAAAAAGTATTGAAAAGAAACAGAGAATAACAGAATGTAACTGACAGGGGGAAATGGCGTAGACGAGAGATCATCCTTTACCAGATTAACTTATCTTCTTTCGGGAGGCGTCCACGTCTTCAAAAATCTCCTCATTTCAGCGTGAGAAAATCTGCTCCGAAATCTTGCAATAGTCCAGGGATCACTAATTTATACCAATGAAAATCATCTTGATACTGTATGCAATTTAATTCACTTTGCTACTTCCATCCACCGACTTTCTTAATAACTTCCACAATGTCTACACATTACAATCAGATCAAGATTAGCCATTAAGTTTTTACGTCAGCATCCGATCACATCTGCCTTAAGCTACCGCTAACAAGAGACAATTGAAAACGGATAGAAAACAAAAAAGGTTACAATTTTGGTATTTTCTCTGCCGCCGAGCGCTCATGCCGCTGCGACGGGATATTTTTATCTGAGGGAACGAGTGTAGCGCGGCAAAATTTAAAGCCCCGCTACAGCATATATGAACGTGTGTGTGTGTGTGTTTTTTTTGTCTTATTCTGAAAGAGGACAGTGTCTGATAGCTTAGTCTACTTTTGAATGTACCTGACTGCTACTCACTGTCTCCTGTATGTAGTGAGTAGCTGTTTATAACAATTCATACTCTTGTTAAGCCTATACACAGATATACATTGTTTCTTTCACAAATGCAAAGACATTTGCAGCTGTGACCTGTGCTATGTGTTCTTAAGTGAGTGATAAATTCCCTGTTTATGGTTGTCTTTGATTACCTGAGGAAATAAGAACAGAATAATACCTGGCTGCTTCTTTATACATTACATCAAAGAAATTATTTTCAAAACTCAAGTTTCATCTTTTTATAGAATGGCAGTAATGTTCATTAAAAGTTTATGGCAGCACACCTATTCACATTTTCTTTATTCATTATATTCACCTGATGCAAGAGAGCCTTCAATTATCATTATCTGCATTAAAGGGCCAAATGTGTGGTTGTAGATTATCTGTTGCCAGTTACATAATTACAAAGGTGCTCACAACAGTGCCTGACTTTTAACTGTGCAGAAGTAACCATTTGTAAAAGCATATTTTGGAAATTTGGGGTAACAGAAACCTCAGATGTTTCTAAGAGCAAAACATACTTAACTGAGCTTAATTAGTTTATCTATATGTTGAGTCTATTTCATTAATACGGTAGTTTTCTACTCACCTCAGAGAGGACTATGCAGGTGTGCTGGTGGGATATGAAGGGGGTAGGCAGGTGGAGGACTCGGATTAGTGAAGGTTGATGTCAGAGGGGTTACAGGATTGTAAGATATGTTCCAGGGAGAGTTTCCACATATGGAATTCAGGAAACCTGGTGTTGATGGAAAAGATCCAGATGGCACAGGCTATAAAACAGTCATTGAACTCAAATACATCATGTTTGATAGCGTGCTTAGCAACTGGGTAGTCCAGCAGTCTCTTGGCTACTGTTTAGTAGGGACCATTCATGCAGACAGAGAGCTTGTTATTGATCGTGTGTGTGTCAAACGTGGCACAGTGATTGCAACTAAGTTGGCAGATCATATAACTGCTTTCACAGTTGGCCCTGCCTCTGCTGGGGTCACCAGGATAGGAAATGCTTGTGACAGGCCTGGAATAGGTGGTAGTGGGAGGATGTGTGGGCCAGATCTTACATCTAGGTCTTGGGGAAGGGCATAGAAGCAAGGGTGGAGTAGGGGTGGACAAGGATAATGCTTAGGCAGGGTCGGTGGCAGAAACCACCCTGATGGTGGGGATAGTGTGAGGATATTTCTCATTTCATGAAATGACAGAAAGTATTCGAATCTTTGGTGGAGAATGTGTGTTAGTAGGTCTAGTCCTGGGTGGTACTAAACCACAGGGGGTGGGGTCTACTTTTCTGGCTGGTCAGTGGGAATTTGAGGGGGGGGGGGGGGAGGGGGAGTTTAGGTGACTGTTAGGTGACTGGGGAGACAAGCCATGAGAAACCTGTTTCTAGACAAGGTTACCAGGTTAATTTCCATCTGTGAAGACCTCAGGATGTGTAGAGGGACTGCACATCACTACAAATGTGATGATAGAGGGTGGCTGGGTTGTACGGAAGGGATCTCTCAATGTGGAATGGATGGCAACTGTCGAATTTGAGGTATTGTCAGTGGTCAGTAGGCTCAAATCAAGAGGCGCTACCAATGTAGCTGTTCCCTAGATATAGATCAACATTGAGGGAGGTGATTGGGTGAAGTGAGTAGGGGTGAAGGTGGTGTGCTTCTGGAGGAATGTTGGACGATGTGAGCTCACCCTTATCTTCTATAAAAGTCAGGCACTGTGTGAATTTTTATACAGTTGTTACTCAAAGCATTGGGAGATTCTTCTTGTCACTGATGTAAACGTACACATGAATTGATTTGCGAAGCCAGTGAGAGACACTTATTGCTGGATGGTGAACTGTGCTCACATAGCTGATGGAGAAGATAGCCCAGGTTGACAGAATCACTGCTAAAACCACTGCTAAACAAGCTCATACTGTTCATATTAAGTTGCACGGAGGTCACGGTCACTGTGCTGCAGGTTATGTTGACTAGATTTTATTGCATGTTATCGCTATAGCTCTTGACCTTGGATTACTTCCATCTGTTGACTCCCCTCAAAATTATTTTCTTTCTGCAAATTTTGTATCTTTGATATTGTCATTTCTATACAATTTACACAGTACCTAAAAATCTCAAATGATGACCAATGGTCAATTCAACTTAACTTTGTTATATGTCACATTCTTTTCATTACTAAGAATATGATGAACTAGTTAGTTTGTCAGAAAACAAAGCTAATTTCAGATTTCATTATCATTGCTCATATGCAGTTGTAAACACAATTACTGACTTCCTGATAAAGTGTGTAAAAAAAGTGGAAAAAATAAATAAAGTATTCATACAGTTGGCAATGAAAATAAGTTAGCGACACCTACTCTCAATTAATTTTGAAGTAACTAACATTCTTAGATAAAACATTGTTAGGCACTGAAATATAATCACATATTTGGGCAAACTAACCAGCATAATTAGATAGAAATTATTACTGAAAGTGTAACACTTCAGGCTTTCCCGGCGATCTAATGACATCTTGGGTTGTCGGGTGTTCTGCCGGATATCAGCATCGTACTTGCACGATATTTCGGTCATGTAGCTCGTGACCTTCATCAGGTGCGACCTGAGACTGCTCCTCGAGTGGACCTGGTCCAGTATTTATGCCTATGGCCTTCCCCCTCCACCAACGGCTGCAGGCGCTTCCTCTATGGTCCGTGCCCATTCCCTGCGACCTTCTGGAGCGTTGCTGCTCCGTTTTCCGTCCACTGTGGTTCTAGGTGTTCCCTCTGTGGTCCGCGCCCACCAAACCCGCTCCTGGGGGTTTCATCTATGGTCTGGGGTACCAAGCGTTCCCCCTGCGGTCCGCGCCCGCTCACCACGACCTGTTGGAGCGTTGTCGCTTCGTTTTTCTTCCACTGCGGCTCTGGATGTTCCCTCTGCGGTCCGCGCCCACCAGTCCCACTTCTGGGTGTTCCATCTTCGGTCTGGTGCGCCTGGCAGTCCGTCAGGGGCTCGTTTTCCATCTCGATGTCTCTGGTTCTTCTGTTTGTGTAGTGTTGCAGCTGGCCCCGTTGCTCCTGTAACAATTCCAGAGCCGGATCCCAGGCTCTGCTTAGCTGGTACCCTGTGTCACGGTTCATAAGATCGTCAGCCATTTTAATTTCTATCAATTCTCTTATAACACTGTCCCAAAATGTGGGTGTTTGTGCTAGAATCTTGGTATCCTCATACTTCATGGCATGATCTAGTTCTAGACAGTGTTCAGCAATGGCTGACTTAGTCAACTGTCTTAATCTAGTGTGCCTCTGATGTTCTTTGCACCTGATCTCCTCAGTTCTTGTTGTCTGGCCAATGTAGGACATGTCACATTGACAAGGTATATTGTAAATCCCTGGTTTTCGTAACCCCAGGTCGTCTTTGACACTCCCCAGCAGTCCCCCGATCTTGTTGGATGGACAGAAAACACACTTGATATTGTGTTTACGGAGGATCCTACCGATTCTGGCAGAAATAGAGCCAGCATAGGGCAGATATGCCACCTTCTTTGCTTCATCTTGGTCTTCTTCAGGAACATGTGGTATAGTGGCTGGTTGGAGTGCCCTCTCAATTTGTCTGTCCTTGTATCCATTCTTGGAGAAAACTGTTTTGAGACGTTCTATCTCTATAGGTAGATTCTCCTGGTCTGACAGGGCATGTGCTCTGTGGACCAAAGTCTTCAGAACCCCATTCTTCTGTGCAGGGTGGTGACAGCTGCTAGCCTGCAGATATAAATCAGTGTGTGTTGGTTTTCGGTACACACTGTGGCCAATTGATCCATCTGCTTTCCTCTGGACTATTACATCCAGAAATGGCAGCTGGTCATTCTTCTCCAGTTCCATGGTGAACTTGATATTAGGGTGGCATGAGTTAAGATATTCAAGAAACTCATTGAGCCTGTCCATCCCATGTGGCCAGATCACGAAGGTATCATCCACATACCTAAAGAAGCATGTGGGTTTAAATGTGGCTGTCTCCAATGCCCTCTCCTCAAAACTCTCCATAAACATGTTGGCAACCACAGGGGACAGTGGGCTGCCGATAGCTACACCTTCAGTTTTCTCGTAATATTGGTTTCTGTACAGGAAATACGTGGATGTCAGTGTATGACTGAACAGGTCCAACAGAGCACCGTCAAATTTCTCTGCAATCAATTCTAGTGAGTCCTTCAGTGGGACCCTGGTGAACAGCAATACCACATCAAAACTAACCGTGATGTCCGAATCTGTGATGTGCAGTTGCTTGAGGCGTTGCAGGAAATCTTCTGAGTTGCGGATGTGGTGAATACATTTCCCCACATATGGAGACAGGAGACCTTTCAAGTACTTGTCTGTTGTGTACGTAGGTGCCCCAGTATTACTGGCAATAGGACGTAGGGGCACGCCCTCCTTGTGTATTTTAGGCAGACCATACAGTCTAGGTGGCACTGGCTCTTTTTCCCGTAGTTGTCTGATGATCATATCGGGCATCCCTGTTTCCTTCAAGAGAGCACTAGTCTTCTTGGCCACCTTGTCCGTGGGGTCACACTTCAGAATTGTGTTGAAGACATGGAGATGGAAAATGAGCCCCTGACGGACTGCCAGGCGCACCAGACTGAAGATGGAACACCCAGTAGTGGGGCTGGTGGGCGCGGACCGCAGAGGGAACATCCAGAGCCGCAGCAGACAAAAAACGGAGCGGCAACGCTCCAACAGGTCGTGGTGAGCGGGCACGGACCGCAGGGGGAACGCTTGGTACCCCAGACCGTAGATGAAACCCCCAGGATTGGGTTTGGTGGGCGTGGACTGCAGGGGGAACACCTAGAACCGCAGCGGACGGAAAACAGAGCAGCAGCGCTCCAGCAGGTCGCAGGGAATGGGCGCGGACCACAGAGGAAGTGCCTGCAGCCGTTGGTGGAGGGGGAAGGCCATAGGCATAAATACTGGACCAGGTCCACTCGAGGAGCAGTCTCAGGTCGCACCTGATGAAGGTCACGAGCTACATGACCGAAATATCGTGCAAGTACGATGCTGATATCCGGCAGAACACCCGATAACCCAAGATGTCATTACTGAAAGTACCGTATATTTAAACGTATCCCCATTCACTATTCAGTTACTCAGAAATGTAAATCTTTTAACTGTATTTTGTGCAAATCAGGCAAACAACAATGGCCAACTTCAGTTTCAGATATTGTAAACGTACAAAAGAAGCATGTTGGAAGTCATTTTAGTTCAGTCTGTGGTGAGTTTTGAAGTGAGTTGAGATCCATGTCTGAAAGTACGGGACAATGTACTGCAGAAGATTTAGTACAGATTGCAAGTCATGAACTGTACCACATTTTATCTAAGTTTCATGCCCAGAATTTTATTCAATTATTTTTGACTGTTTTAAATTATCAGTTATACTGTGAATATGAAGTTATTCTTGTGGACTGTGTTAATCTTTCAAGTAATGACTAATGTGAACTTTAACAATAATGTCAAGCTATGAACAGTGTTACATCTGAAAGATATTTACCGTTTACATTGTTTTTACATTGGTATGACTATTAGATTTAATAGACAGTGTTTCAAGATTTTTATCCAGTGACTGTGTTAAATATCTGTTTTCCATGCGTGAACAGTAATGATTGTACATGTACATTAAGTTAGTACGCTTGGACTACAACTTGATGACAGTGTGGTGCATGGTCATCTGTTTATCTGTACCACAATTATATTAGGTGAGACATGGACTGGCCATAAACAGTAGCTCATTCAGTATTCAAGTACAAATAAAGTGTTTGAACTTCAATTTTTGTAGTGGACTACATTACTGACAATAGATTTTACCACCACCAAGTTTTCAGCCAGTTTCAATGAAGTCACTTCTACTGATGATAACTGTGCAGGTAATACGGTAAGTTATATTTGATCCCCTGATGTTGAGGAGCACATTGCAAAGGTACAGAAGTAAAGTGAAATGCAATGGACAGAAGAGGGTGCCATTATGAGACTGATTTGGCCAGGGGAAAAAAGTACTGCCTGAGATCATCAATGACAACTCCATCTTAGACAGCAGCAAGTCATCATGCAGATACAACTGACATCACATTGCAAAGTATAGTAGTCAATCAGCAAGAGGGAGACCATATGTAAACAGGGAGGTGAGACAGTATGGAAATTTGTACAATGTGATTAGCAGACAATACAATAGCAGCCTCAGCTGATGGTGGAAATTATTACAGTAAATTAACATTGTGTTTGATTGTCAGCAATCACTCATAAAAATGTGTGACATCGAGAGTAAAGACAGTGTGTTAGGTGGTCGTGGACAGGGAGTAAACATTGTTTAAGGACATTAGGAAAACTGTGTACTTAGGGGAAGAATGGAGGAATTTCCCTTGGTAGATGAGCAGAAAGTAGTAATTAAAAATGTACCTGAAGATGACAAATGGGTTTACGTCAGGGCTAGAATGAACTTTGTATCACGAACTTGATGACAGCCACATTATGGATGAAATGTCTATGGCTTCACCGCCCACACTCACTGTAGTGTGGATGAAGAAGAGAATAGTTCCGAAGCAGTGGATCAAGTTGAACAAGTTAACATTGGGCAAGAACTGTGTGATGAAAATTGGGAAATGTAAGAGAAGTTGAGAAATGGGGATATCAATTCATTATTGATACTGTTCATGAAACAACAGGAAACAAATTTTAAAGAAATGAGAAGCAACATGAAAAATTACATTAGTAGTGTAAATAAAAAAATAGTGGTGGTGATAGGAAAGGAATTAGTAGCTTAAAGGTTGAAAGGAAAGAATCTATGAAGAACATTAATGCAATTAATCTTGTGAACTTGGATAGGAGGCTAGAAACTGTAAAAATTGGCCTCGAGAATAACTTAAAAGAAGTAGTATAAGACACAGAGGCAAAATTGAATAACGTTAGCAGTGTTTGTACATCTGAAAAAAAGAGATTTTGGAAACTACATGAAAAGAGAATGGAATTGATTGCAAGTTCATCCGATAGTAATTTACAAGTATCGAAGAAATTTTGTTCTGATAATAGGGAGGAACTTGAAAGTCAAATTGACCAAATTAAAACAGAGACAGTGGAAAAAGAACTAGAAAGTAAATGTGTAGCTATCATTGAAAATAAAATGGAAAGTTCAGCAAAAATTTATATTCTAATTTTATTGAAACTGAAAGGGAAGTCAGCAAAGGAAATATGGTGCTTTTACAGGAACTGATGGAATTTCATTTGTTAGTAGTAAGAAATTTAATAGTTTTGAACCATGGTGAAATGCACTCTCTTGATTTTGTTAGAGAATTCAGTGATTTATCAGAAAATTTGGGTGGTAAAGAAAATAGTCTTTTGTAAGAGGATTTTTGAAATCTGATGCTTACAGTGGGGCAGCTGAAGTTTCAGAAACGTATAGTTTATGGGAGGAGTTTAAGAAATCACTTTTAAATGAATGTTGGTCTAGAGGTGAACAACAAAGAATTTTAAGTGAATTTCGGGTAGGTGAGAGGTATGATCATAGAAGAGCTACTATCAAAGGTTTTATCCAAAAAATCTACTCACCAGGTGGTAGGAGAACACACTTACAAAAAGGTATTGAAATTTTCCAGCTTTTGGAGCTCGTGGCTCCTTCTTATGAAAGAAGATGATATATTTTTGATATTCATTGATATATTTTCAAAAAATGATTATTTCTGTTGTTATATTAAAGATGTTGTCATTTCTTAATTAACAAACTAAAATATTTGGACAAGGAACTGGGTAGCAAATTGATAATTATGAGACTGGGAAATAACCTTCCACAGTTTGTTAGAGAGTTACTGGTACTTTTTCATGCTCATAGAAGTAATATAAATCATGTTTCAAATTATTTGGGGAAGGTGCAAAGTAGAAGATGGCGGAAGAAACTTTGTGGATAGTATGAATCAAGGAGGGATTACCATGTAAACAGGATGATCAGGGTAGAATCTTGGAGAGGTAATGGTGATCCAAGGAATAACTGGGTCACAAATGGTCCAGATGGAAACAGAAGTCGTAGAAGAAACTCCAGAGACAAAATTGTCAGAAATAATGGTAATTTCGGATGCAATTGGAGCACACACATGGGCAAAACACAGGAAAGAGCCAGATGTAAATAATTGTACTTTGTCATAGCATTAGTAAAGAAAGTGAAGAACATAGGTCATGCCATGTGCTGACAATGGGTGGTCCTAAGGGGTGGGATAACCTTTCTGAAACTATCTATACAGTGATGTAGGTTGTTGTTGTTGTGGTCTTCAGTCCTGAGACTGGTTTGATGCAGCTCTGCATGCTACTCTATCCTGTGCAAGCTTCTTCATCTCCCAGTACCTACTGCAGCCTACATCCTTCTGAATCTGCTTGGTGTATTCATCTCTTGGTCTCCCTCTACGATTTTTACCCTCCACACTGCCCTGCAGTGCTAAATTTGTGATCCCTTGATGCCTCAGAACATGTCCTACCAAACGATCCCTTCTTCTAGTCAAGTTGTGCCACAAACTCCTCTTCTCCCCAATTCTATTCAATACCTCCTCATTAGTTATGTGACCTACCCATCTAATCTTCAGCATTCTTCTGTAGCACCACATTTCGAAAGCTTCTATTATCTTCTTGTCTAAACTATTTATCGTCCATGTTTCACTTCCATACATGACTACACTCCATACAAATACTTTCAGAAACGACTTCTTGGCACTTAAATCAATACTCGATGTTAACAAATTTCTCTTCTTGAGAAACGCTTTCCTTGCCATTGCCAGTCTACATTTTATATCCTCTCTACTTCAACCATCATCAGTTATTTTGCTCCCTAAATAGCAAAACTCCTTTACTACTTTAAGTGTCTCATTTCCTACTCTGATTCCCTCAGCATCACCCGACCTAATTCAACTACATTCCATTATCCTCGTTTTGCTTTTGTTGATGTTCATCTTATATCCTCCCTTCAAGATACCATCCATTCCGTTCAAGTGCTCTTCCAAGTCCTTTGCTGTCTCTGACAGAATTACAATGTCATCGGCGAACCTCAAAGTCTTTATTTCTTCTCCATGGATTTTAATACCTACTCTGAATTTTTCTTTTGTTTCCTTTACTGCTTGCTCAGATTGAATAACATCGGGGAGAGGCTACAACCCTGTCTTACTCCCTTCCCAACCGCTGCTTCCCTTTCATGTCCCTCGACTTCCATAACTGCCATTTGGTTTCTGTACAAATTGTAAATAGCCTGTATTTTACCCCTGCCACCTTCAGAATTTGAAAGAGAGTATTCCAGTCAACATCGTCAAAAGCTTTCTCTAAGTCTACAAATGCTAGAAACGTAGGTTTGCCTTACCTTAATCTTTCTTCTAAGGTAAGTCGTAGGGTCAGTATTGCCTCGCACGTTCCAACACTTCTACGGAATCCTAACTGATCTTCCCTGATGTCGGCTTCTACCAGTTTTTCCATTCGTCTGTAAAGAATTCGTGTTAGTATTTTGCAGCTGTGACTTATTAAATTGATAGTTCAGTAATTTTCATATCTGTCAACACCTGCTTTTTTTGGGATTTGAGTTATTATATTCTTCTTGAAGTCTGAGGGTATTTCGCCTGTCTCATACATCTTGCTCACCAGATGGTAGAGTTTTGTCAGGACTGGCTCTCCCAAGGCTGTCAGCAGTTTTAATGGAATTTTGTCTACTCATGGGGCCTTGTTTCAACTCAGGTCTTTCAGTGCTCTGTCAAACTCCTCACGCAGTATCGTATCTCCCATTTCATCTTCATCTACCTCCTCTTCCATTTCCATAATATTGTCCTCAAGTACATCACCCTTGTATAGACCCTCCATATACTCCTTCCACCTTTCTGCTTTCCCTTCTTTGCTTAGAACTGGGTTTCCATCTGAGCTCTTGTTATTCATACAAGTGGTTCTCTTTTGTCCAAAGGTCTCTTTAATTCTCCTGTAGGCAGTATCTATCTTACCCATAGTGAGATAAGCCTCTACCCCTCTAGTACCTTCCGCTGCAGAAGTCGAACACGCGTCAGAACAAACGGACGTGGTCAGCCCATAGAAGGCTCCGCCTCCGCGGTAGCTATTCCACGCAGCGGCTCTCGCACAGCGAGGGTGCCACTGCTAAGCCACATGCAGACAGCGGCCAATAGCCGCTCCCTCCGGTTTCGTATATAGGGACCCACTGTGCCCTAGTCCAGCCAGTCTGGTACTTGCTCTGGATTTCGTTTCTATCTCGGCGGTACTGCGTTCTGGTCGTTGCTCATTGTTGACATTTGCCTGGCTCTGGTTCCGAGTGGATTTACGTTTGGTGTTTGGTGTTGTGGTTTCCACAAGCCTCCATTATTTATCTCTTCCTTGTTGTGTCGCTCATAGTCTGTCATGGTCGGTTGTTGTCAGTTGTCGTTGGTCTGTTGTCTGACTTGTCCTGTGTTTACTCGGTGATGTGTGCTCCACCGCCGGCGGCTTCCCCGCCTGGCGGCTCCAATCCGCAGCTCATGGCGTTCCCACTGTTGGTTTTGGTTACTACAACCTCCTTACATTTGTCCTCTAGCCATCCCTGCTTAGCCATTTTGCACTTCCTGTGGATCTCATTTTTGAGACATTTGTATTCCCCTTTGCCTGCTTCACTTACTGCATTTTTGTATTTTCTCCTTTCATCAATTAAATTCAGTATCTCTTCTGTTAACCAAGGATTTCTATTAGCCCTCATCTTTTTACGTACTTGATCCTCTGCTGCCTTCACTATTTCATTCCTCAAAGCTACCCATTCTTCTTCTTCTGTATTTCTTTCCCCCATTCCTGTCAATTGTTCCCTTATGCTCTCCCTGAAACTCTGTACAACCTCCAGTTTAGTCAGTTTATCCAGGTCCCATCTCCTTAAATTCCCACCTTTTTGCAGTTTCTTCAGTTTTAATATACAGTTCATAATCAATAGATTGCGGTCAGAGTCTACATCTGCCCCTGGAAATGTCTTACAATTTAAAATCTGGTTCCTAAATCTCTGTCTTACCATTATATGATCTATGTGATACCTTCTAGTATCTCCAGGCTTCTTTCATGTATACAACCTTCTTTCATGATTATTGAACCAAGTGTTAGCTATGATTAAGTTATGCCCTGTGCAAAATTCTACCAGGCGGCTTCCTCTTTCATTTCTTAGCCCCAATCCATATTCATCTACTACGTTTCCTTCTCTTCCTGTTCCTACTGTCAAATTCCAGTCACCCATGACTATTAAATTTTCATCTCCCTTCACTACCTGAATAATTTCTTTTATCTAATCATACATTTCATCAATTTCTTCATCATCTGCAGTACTAGTTGGCATATAAACATGTACTACTGTAGTAGGCAACGGCTTTGTGTCTATCTTCACCACAATAATGCGTTCACTATGCTGTTTGTAGTAGCTTACCCACACTCCTATTTTTTTATTCATTATTAAACCTACTCTTGCATTACCCCCATTTGATTTTGTATTTATAACCCTGTATTCACCTGACCAAAAGTCTTGTTCCTCCTGCCATCGAACTTCACTAATTTCCACTATATCTAACTTTAACCTATCCATTTCCCTTTTTAAGGGATCTGACATTCCATGCTGCGATCCCTAGAACGCCAGTTTTCTTTCTCCTGATAACGATGTCCTCTTGAGTAGTCCCCGCCCGGAGATCCGAATGGGGGACTATTTTACCTCCAGAATATTTTTACCCAAGAGGACGCCATCCTCATTTAACCATACAGTAAAGCTCCATGCCCTCTGGAAAAATTACGGCTGTAGTTTCCCCTTGCTTTCAGCTGTTCGCAGCACCACAACAGCAAGGCCATTTTGCTTAGTGTTACAGGGCCAGATCAGTCAATCATCCAGACTGTTGCTGCTGCAACTACTGAAAAGGCTGCTTCCCCTCTTCAGGAACCACATATTTGTCTGGCCTCTCAACAGATACCCCTCCGTTGTGGTTGCACCTACGGTACGGCTACCTGTATCATTGAGGCACGCAAGCCTCCCCACCAACGGCAAGGTCCATGGTTCACGGGGGGATGGATGTAGGTTAGGGTCCCAAGTATCACACCCTGCAGTCATTCACCCTGGTGGGCCCTCGTTTGTGAGTAATTGACAAAAAAATTTCAAAATTTCACAAGATGCTCTACAGATTTTAAAATAGAAGTGTTATGTGGATTGGTTGAGTTATGTAATGGTTGTTGAACTGCAATCTTACACACAAAAGGTTGTAATCAAACCTCGTCATGTTCTTTGAATTTTTTTATTTCTAAATGTTTATGAAAATGTCTTTGATCATAATTTTTATTTAGTTAATTGGTTTAAATGTAATTTTTTCACTTCTATTCCTTAGTCATGTCATTTTAATCACTGTATTAGTTTTTTCAGTTACTCGTTTTTCTTACTATAATTCTTTTTCCATTTGGAATATTTGAGAATATAAATTTAACTATTTTTGATTATCTGTTATAATATTTAGACATTTGAAAATGATGATCTAACAGTTAAAAAAAAAGATAAAATAATCTAATTATATTGACTGATAGTGGTGAAGTTGTGCCAAAAATGTATTTTTTGATACAAGATGAAATATTTTGGATGGTAATTGTCATGTAAACATTTAAAACATAAATTCTTATTGCACTGTGGACAGAATAACACAGATGAAGATTTAAAGGAAAGAAAGTGTTAGAAGTAAAGCATGATTCCAGTAGAAAGAAGAGTAGAAATAGCGAGTACAAGAACAAGAATGAAAATATAAATGATAAAATGGGAGGCATAAAATCAAATTAAATACATAAAAATAATTAAAATCATGTGAACAAAGATTTCAAATGGAAAATCAATGACTAGGAGAAAAAATGAGAGCAAATGAAAAAGTTAATAGAATGATTAAAACAATGTGACAATGGATTAGAAATTTAAAAAAAATTATACCCAACCAATTAATTGAATTAAAGTAATGATCAAAGCTATTTCAATAAAAATAAAAAAAGTTCAAAGCACTTGATGAGATTTGAACTGACAACCTTTTGCATATGAGGACTGTACATTAACCATCACACTACACAACCAGTTTATGTAACATTTTTATTTTTAAAGCTGTAGAGGATTTGAAATTCTGAAATTTTTCCTCATCAGTTACTCACAAATGAGGGTGCACCAGGGTGAATGGCTGCATGGTATGATACCTGGGACCTTACTCTATGCCACCATATAGATGGTTTCAAAAAGTTTATCCCACCACTGGGAACCTGTTCTTGTGAGTAAATATATTTCCAGTAATGAAAATGTTATAGTACCAAATGAGGTTTGCATAATAATGGATAGTCTTGAGGAGGTGGAGTGTGTTTCAGCTGTTTGATGTACAGAATTTTATAAGAAGCAATATCAGTATGGCATGAAAAACTGTAAATGACTGCAAAAAGCAAAGGAATTTAAGTCTCTTTCTCTATGGTTAAATAGTGAGGATAGAGAACAACTGGTTAACCAAGCTTTTTCAGGAAATGATGCTAACAGTAGTTCAGGTAACAGTTAAAATGATAATACATGTAGTAAAGAAATGATATTCGAAGCAAAGCAAATTGATTCTGTTGGTACTGAAAAGATGGAGGTCATTACAGAGAATGTAGATATAATTATTGGTACAGGCTAGGATATTGAAATACAGCCTGGCCACCTGGGACAGTGTATTTGCAGCGACAAGAACTCCTTTTCCCAGTATGTCGAAGGTCTCACTAAGGCCTTCACAGACAGGCACTATCCCCCAGACCCTATCTACAAAGAGATTTCCTGTGACATTTCCCCCCACCACCCCCAATCCTCCCACCATCCACAAGAGCCAGCTACAAAGTAGTACCACCTTCATCACCCAGTGCCAACCTTGAGTGGAACAATTGAACCATATAGTTCATCAGGGCTTTGATTACCTATCATCATGGCCTGAAATGAGAGACATCATAGCCAAGATACTTTCCAGCCCTCCTAAATCATTATTACATTGCCCTCCCAACCTCCACATCATCCTAGACCTTCCCTATACCATTCCCAATTCCAAGACACAGCCTAGGTCTTCGTGGCAAACGAATCTGCTCTAGTTCGGAATCCCTGAACCAGTACACCAACAACCTGAAAACAGCTTTCGCATCCCGCAACTATTCTCCCGACCTGGTACAGAAGCAAATAACCAGAGCCACTTCCTCATCCCCTCAAACCCAGAACCTCCCACAGAAGAACCCCAAAAGTGCCCCACTTGTGACAAGATTCTTTCCGGGACTGGATCAGACTCTGAATGTGGCTCTCCAGCAGGGTTACGACTTCCTCAAATCCTGCCCTGAAATGAGATCCATCCTTCATGAAATCCTCTCTACTCCACCAAGAGTATCTTTCCGCCGTCCACCTAACCTTCGTAACCTCTTGGTTCATCCCTATGAAATCCCCAAACCACCTTCCCTACCCTCTGGCTCCTACCCTTGCAACTACCCCTGGTGTAAAACCTGTCCCATGCACCCTCCTACCACCACCTACTCCAGTCCTGTAACCCAGAAGGTGTACATGATCAAAGGCAGAGCCACATGTGAAAGCACCCACGTGATATACCAACTGACCTGCCTACACTGTGAAGCTTTCTATGTGGGAATGACCAGCAACAAACTGTCCATTAGCATGAATGGACACAGGTAGACAGTGTTTGTTGGTAATGAGGAAAAAAATGTTAATAGATTTACTTGAATCTTACCACCTGGTATAGGCAGTAGGATTTTCATCTGGATATCAGGGAAACAGGAGCACAATCATAGACGCTATGCTCATATATTGTTCAATAGTAAATAGTTACAGTTAGAGAAAAAATAGTAATAGCCTGTTAGAGAGTGATGCACATATAGTGATTTTATATGATTGGATTTTTTCTTGGTCCTGCTGATTACATACTATACAAGTAGTGTACTAATAATATAGGCCAAGTAAAGTGAAATAACACAGTAATACATGAGATAACATAACAACAAAAACAAACAATTATCGATAAAATTATTTAACAACAAACTGTCCATTCGCATGAATGGACACAGGCAGACAGTGTTTGTTGGTAATGAGGATCACCCTGTGGCTAAACATGCCTTGGTGCACGGCCAGCACATCTTGGCACAGTGTTAGACCATCCGGGTTATCTGGATGCTTCCCACTAACACCAACCTATCAGAACTCCGGAGATGGGAACTTGCCCTTCAGTGTATCCTCTCTTCTCGTTACCCACTATGCCTCAACCTCTGCTAATTTCAAGTTGCTGCCGCTCATACCTCACCTGTCATTCAACAACATCTTTGCCTCTGTACTTCCGCCTTGACTGACATCTCTGCCCAAACTCTTTGCCTTTACAAATGTCTGCTTGTGTCTGTATATGTGCGGATGGATATGAGTGTGTATGTGTGCAAGTGTATACCTGTCCTTTTTTCCCCCTAAGGTAAATCTTTCCGCTCCCAGGATTGGAATGACTCCCTACCCTCTCCCTTAAAACCCACATCCTTTCATCTTTCCCTCTCCTTCCCTCTTTCCTGATGAAGCAATCGTGGATTGCGAAAGCTTGAATTTTGTGTGTGTGTTTGTGTTTATTTGTGTGTCTGCCAACATACCAATGTTTTCGTTTGGTAAGTTACATCATCTTGAAAATAATAGAGGGAAAAATTCCACATGGGAAAAATATATCTAAAAACAAAGATGATGTAACTTACCAAATGAAAGCATTGGTATGTTGATAGAGATACTAACAAACACAAACACACACACAAAATTCAAGCTTTTGCAACCCACGGTTGCTTCATCAGGAAAGAGGGAAGGGGAGGAAAAGACGAAAGGATGTGGGTTTTAAGGGAGAGGGTAAGGAGTCATTCCAATTCCGTGAGCGGAAAGACTTACCTTGGGGGGGAAAAGGGCCAGGTATACACTCGTGCGCGCGCGCACACACACAAACACACACACACACACACACACACACACACACACACACACACACACATCCATCCCTATGGGATGGGACAGGTAGAAACACACACACACACACACACACACACACACACACACACATCCCCCCCAAGGTTAAGTCTTTCTGCTCCCGGGATTGGAATGACTCCTTACCCTCTCCGTTAAAACCCACATCCTTTCGTCTTTCCCTCTTCTTCCCCCTTTCCTGATGAAGCAACCGTGGGTTGCGAAACCTTTAAATTTGTGTGTGTGTTTGTGTTTGTTATTGTCTGCATCAACGTACCAATGCTTTCATTTGGTAAGTTACAGAATCTTTGTTTTTAGATACATTTTTCCCATGTGGAATGTTTCCCTCTATTATATTCACATAACTAATTATTGTAGTGGTTTTGAATACCTTTACTGGTCAGGACTTCTACACTGACTGTGTGTGGCTGTTTCTTGTTGAATCGTCTGATCAGTCGGAAGTTGCTTTGCAGATGCGGGTAAATGATTACTGAAAATATAATTGTTTTTGGATAGCTCAATATGAATTTTCTAAGGGTCCAAAGTTTATCATGCATTTACCAGTAGAATAAGGTGCAGAGAAAATATTTCGCCATACACAACTCCATCCGATTTTGGCGAAACAATTCATGACTGTGAACCATCAAACTTTGCAGAAACATAAAAGAAAATTAAATACATATGGTCATGAAGTTGTGAGAAATAGGTTCTATACTAAATAATTAGTCCATACACAAGTTCAGTTTAATGTTGAATTTATGGCAGTCAATACATAACGAACTTACATCCTTCAACATTTTCAGATACACGTCGCACAATATAGCTTCTCACATAAATCTACTGCTGTGCAGTATGGAACTTTCACATTACACTAAAATAATATTTTTTAAACAATAATAATACATGGGCAAGACATGTGTGTCCGACACAAATACAAGAGACAGAAGAGAATATCTCATACATCAAAAGAATGTGTAAAAAATGTTCTTCTTTTGTCCACCTTTCACACAGTGGATTTCAAAGTCAATAGCTCACTGCACTTCTGACGGTGCTTCCAGAATAAACACATCATGTCACAGGATGTTAGTTTTTTTTTACATTCTTGCAACGTTGTTTGCTACCTATAGCTGTTATCGAGCATCAAGCGACTGCTCGGTTAGTGAATGATTTAAAATGGTAGGGCAATCACGTAATGTTACAATATGAATGTCAGCTAACTCATTCCATGTTCAAGGACAGCATGGACAATGGGGCTGCATTGTGGCTGGTGCTATGTTTTGCATGACAGTGAACAAATAACTATAAATTAAGCTTGCTACTATCTCTTAATCTTTTGAGCTAAAAAATTACTAATTCCCTGTAAGAATTGAAGTAAATACATAAAACAAGACTTCTGTTAAGCCAACAAAAAACCTATGGCAAAAATTACTGGTTGCCTAAAATTTCTTGATGTTATTAGAGCACTACCATAGCCAAAAATAGAGCTAATGTATGATAAATGTAAACCCCTCTTGAAAGAAAAACAAGATGTAACACTATATGTACGTTACAGTATGTGCCACATCACAAATGCCAATTTACTATGAATTACTTTATGCACAAGACAACAGTGCCTTTCAAAAATTCTCAAAAATGTACTTTTAGTTACAAAAATTTTCAAAAATAGACTTTTGCAAGTTGAAAAAAAAAAATCTCAAAAATAACCCATTTCTCACAAAGGCCTTATTATACAATGAAATTAGGGAACAATTGATTTGAATGGTTGGGCCTTGTAATCTTACCCCACATGGTCTCACATAAAGGAAAAGTCTGATGTCGACTTTAACATATAAATAATTGTGTGAATTGTACAGATTTTTTACTTAGCTAATGCTTCTGACCTTGGCAGCTAAAGACAGTGTGTATGAATTGTGTTTGAATGAATGTGTGCATGGTGTCTACTTCAGAAGAAGGGTTTTTGGCTAAAGACTTACTGGTTTAGCAGTCTCTTTGTTGTTCCGGTCTGCGATTCGACATCTCCACTATATGATGTGTAACAATCTATCCTTTTCATAACATTGTCATCCTTCCTTCCTGATTTTCCATTGTTTAACCCAGTGTTGGGGTGATGTGAGAAAGCAGGTGGATTATTGTCCATCTGTTATGATTTTCTCTCCCCAAAAGAATTTTTTTTTAATTTTGTGTTACCTTTGATATTGGCATTTACGTAAAATCTACACAGTACTTAAAAATATCAAATTATGGCCCATGAAAAATTCAACTATAAGGCAATTATGGGTTTCGTGTCCTCGAGACACAGTCTCCTTTGATATTTGTCATGATTCTCTAGGGATTGGGCCTATGAGGCACAGAAACAAATGAACACTCAGCTATGTACCATCACCACTTTATTTCCATAATAAGAGTGTAATAACACACTCGTTATGCTGATGAATCATAATTGTGTCTGATGTCGTACCATCAATAAGTACAGATATGTCAATGCTCCATTGTGAGCTGAAAACGACATAAATTCCACATTGAAACCACATGTGTTGAAAACAGTTCTGTCCATGCATGCGGCCAGTGACACAACTTACCTAGTGCATGTGTTGTGGCTCTCTGTGATTGGTGCATACTGACACTGCAGTTTGTAAGCATTCCAATATATGTCCAGCTTGCACTTGTGTCTGTATGAGGTGGCTGCATCGGGGCCTGTAACCATTACATCACAGTCCCCCAAAGAAGACAAGCTACCAAATGTGGCTCAAGGTGATCACCTGGGCATCATGAATCTGTTTTTCCAGTTGTAGCATCAGAGGACATTCCAGTGTTTATCTCATTTGCAGACACAGTAGTGATTGGTACTGATGAGCAGGCTTTTAATACAACAACTTGGTGCATGATGTATGCTGTAGACACAAGACAAATTAATAAAAGTAAGAAAAACACAATGCTGACAATTAAGTATGGGTTAACATTACCAGAGGATTCAATAGATTTAATCGTATTTACTGCCTGGATCAAATTTAACTCATTGTTAGTAGTCATTACATTGTCTTGAATGTCCACAATTAAATCCTCATCCTTGGGGAAACCGGACTGGGAATGATTTTCATATGTTAGTATGTATGATTTGTTACAGTATGCTGGTAACATGCTTGTTAATAGAAGCCTTCCAGTTGCATGAAAAGTAGTTGGCAGTGCTGAAGGCTTATCTACCAGATCACATGATAAATCACAGTAGGTGGCATTTAAAATTAATCCACTGCCATTTAATTTGAGTGTGAAAGGTTGTTCGGGTGTATCAGAAGTTTCACATCTAAATGTGACATCGAGAGTTGAATTGAAAGAGTAGATTATACCTTCAGAACATCCTTTAAGAAATGGCTGATGTGGATGCATTAAATTCTTAGGGCAGTCATATCTTGGAGGATTGTTCATAAACAGTTCTTTCTCAAAGCTGAACTTTCTGCTATTTAAGAATACTGCCGATTCTGGACAGATTAACTTATGCCCACATTTACACACAGTGCATACATTAATAAAACTGACAAACTGCAGGTACTATTTACAAATGGGGAAAAAAAGGTCCTATGAACATGTGCCTGGAAATTCATCTTTGCCACAGTAGATGGCACTGATGAATGACAGTTCCTCTGTTAACGTACTGTGTGTTCCTTGTGTGTTGCAGGTGATAGTGATAATAGTGGTTGTCATGCAGGATACACTTAATCATACTTTGGCTTACATCATGTTGGTGGGCCACTTGCCTGGAGTTTCGTCTCAATATCCTGTAGAAATGGTCCTTCAAATGTGGTGTATGCACACCTCCCTGCATGTTCATATACCTTAAAGGACACAGATCACACAAACACACAAAAAGGGATTTAACTGTTGTGTAATGTAGTTGGTATCTGTGAGTGTACTTATTTTGGTATAGTCATACTGCCTCTTGACCATTTCCATCTGCTTGACTGTACACAATTTCGACTTTTTCCTTAAATGAATACTAGTCCATTCTGCTGCTTACAGTATGCTGTGCCTGCAGCACTCAAGGAACACATGACATGTGGTCAGAGGAACTTTCATTTCTCATCGCCGTCTACCATGTCAATGATATGTTTCTGGACACATGTTCAAAGCACCTCTATTCTTCCATTTCAGCATCAGGAATCTATGTGCAGTTTGTCAGTTTTACAAATATTCACGCTGTATGTGCAGATCATACTCATTCAGAGATAAAATTACCTTTGCTCCTTGCTGATGGGTAAATAATCCTTTAGCTGGTACATGACATGAAGGCCTTGTTGCCACATGACAGGATAAGCATAAATTTTATATATTTCAAAATTATGCTTTAATGTAGCAGTAGGTATAGAAACAACAGTTAACTCATCTTCAATCATTAAAGAGTGTGTTGTAGTTAACTTGTAGTAGGCATATAAATTATAAGAATTAAGAGGATAAATCATAGTAGATGTTGGATCTAATTTAGGTTCAAGTAATATTATAATCTGTAAGAATTGGTCTGGAAGCAATAATACACTGCTTTAGCTATGGTTTGAACTACTTTCTAGAGTTGTTCCTTATTAAGAGCATCAGTTCTAGCACTTAACAGACTGTCAGTAATTCTAAACAACAGTTGTTTAAAGCTAAGTGGCATGTACAGGATTTAATCCTTCAAACAACTCATGGATGGTTGCGTTCACCTCATCACAAATTATGTTGAAATTCATAGTGAATTGCTTTACAATCTGCTCAGTAAAAAACTGTGTGGTTAGTAATGGTTTTCTGAGTATTCCTTAATATGATTATTTCATTAGAGAGGGTTAATTGAATTCATACTAGACTGTTGTTCAAGGGCTGAAATTTTATCTTTAACACCTAATAGATCTCAGCTGGTAAAGGTACCAAATACACTGTGGAGGACACTTCCTCCAAAATCAAACCAGGCATGTTTGTGCCTAATCAAGGTTCTGTGTAGCAAGAGGTTTAAGAAATAGTTAATCTGTTGTTCATGATTAGCAAATGTGGACTCTACCTGCATTCGAACGGTGATCCAGTTGTCATACCAAGATGTTCCCATTTCCAAAACTTTGTCATTTTCTTTGACTGAATGAATTAAAACAATTTGCCTCTTAACAGAACTGAATTGCTGTTGTTTCCACTCAAATTGTATTTAAGCACAAGATTTGCATTATCTGTTGAAACTACCTCAAATGATTGTCGGTCAAACAACGCATTTGTCGTCTTTGTTACTGTTGCTATTGGATTAATGGAACACAGTGTCATAGCAGAAACTAGAATTACAGTAAACGTGGTTGGTTAACTGATGAATGTAATACACATGCATCTCTTGTGATAACCTGGGGAATAAGGTTACGTTACACTTTAAGTAATAGCTGCAATCTACACACATCAAAAAAAGTTTTGCATCACCTCGGTTCCAAGAGTTCTGGAACCTGTACATAAAATTGGAATAGAGATCAACATCAACATCATTTCTGCCCTTTTTATTGCTCATGAAAACCACACATTGCTTGTTGTACCACCATACAGCGAGAACTTCAGAGGTAGTGGTCCAGATTGCTGTACACACCAGTACCTTTAATACCCAGTAGCACATCCTCTTGCATTGATGCATGCCTGTATTCGTTGTGGCTTACTATCCATAAGTTCATCAAGGCACTGTTGATCCAGATTGTTGCACTCCTCAATGGTGATCTGGTGTAGATCCCTCAGAGTGGATGGTGGGTCGCGTCATCAATAAAAAGTCCTTTTCAATCTATCCCTGGCGATAGGGTTCATGTCTGAGAACATGCTGGCCACACTAGTTGAGCAATGTCTTTATCCTGAATGATTTCATTCACAAGATGTGCACGATGGGGTCATGAATTGTTGTCCATGAATAGGAATTCCTCACCAATATGCTGCTGATACATTTGCACTATTGGTCGCAGGATGGCATTCACGTATTGTACAGCTGTTACAGCACCTTCCATGACCACCAGTGGCATACATTGGCCCCACATAACGCCACCCCAAAACAGCAGGAAACCTCCACCTTGCTGCAATCACTGGACAGTGTGTCTAAGGTGTTCAGCGTGACCAGGTTGCCTCCAAACACATCTTCCCAACAATTGTCTGGCTGATGGCATACGCGACACTCGTCGGTGAAGAGAACATGATGCCAATCCTGAGCAGTTCATTCAGCATGTTGTTGGCCCCATCTGTACTGTGCTACATGGTGTTGTGGTTGCAGAGATGGACCTTGCCATGGACATTGGGAGTCAAGTTGCGCATCATGCAGCCTATTGCGCACATTTTGAGTCATAACATGACATCCTGTGTCTGCATGAAAAGCATTATTCAACATGGTGGCATTGCTAACAGTGTTCCTCTGACCCATAATCTGTAGGTAGCGGTCAGCAACTGCAGTAGTAGTCCTTGGGCGGCATGTCATCAACAGTTCCTGTCTCTCTACATTTCCTCCATATTCAAAAAACATCAATTTGGTTTACTCCGAGACGCCTTGACACTTTCCTTGCTGAGAGCCCATCCTGGCACAAAGTAACAATTAAGACGTGATCTAACCATGGTATTGACTATCTAGGCGTGGCTGAACTACAGACAACACAAGCTGTGTACCTCCTTCCTGGTGGAATTACTGGAACTGATTGGCTGTTGGAAGCCGTCCATGTAACAGGCACTGCTCATGCATGGTTAGTTACATCTTTGGGTGGGTTTAGTGACATCTCTGAACAGTCGAAGGGACTGTGTCTGTGATACAATATCCACGGTCAATGTCTCTTCTCAGGAGTTCTGGGAACTAGGGTGATAAAAAACTCTTTTTGATGTGTGTATATTGCACAACACATACACATGTGCATTTGGATGAGTAATACCCATATTCTTTACACCCACTCTCACTGCACACATCTATGAAGATTGTAGTGATGTCTGGGACTGGATCACTCAATATAAGGCGGTACCTCAGCCTCTAAGTCTGGACTGCAACCTTGCACTGCTCATTTCCTGGATTTAGGAACAGTTGGTTGGGCCCTCAGTCAGTCATCATCACTGTCTTGAGATGTTTCAGGAAGTCTATCCAGAAATGGCGTTACACAATTGACATAAGTGGCAATCAAACAAAAAGGCAGTCGAAGCTTAAGAGTGCCTGGGGGCAACACCTCCAAGATGGGTGATCCTTTCCTAAACTTCTTAGACATTTATACATGGCTCTTCTTCGACACTACATTGCTCAGGTATACAAGATCTCCAACCTTATACGGTGGTGCAACTGCTTGGGGATCATGTTGTTTCGCCTGCTGCAGAAAAGATTGATGGTTCCGCCATTCCATTCCCTTCCATGCCTCCTTCAGTTTGCACACTAATTCCTTTACATGTTCATAGCTGACTCCAGCATTCAATTGTGTAAAGTCCAAGAGTGAATGCATCCTTCTTCCATACACAATTTCACACTGACTTAGGCCAGTTGACATGTGCATTTTTGCATCGTAAGCAGTCATGACGTACAGTAGACACACATCCTAGTTGTCATTCTTGCTGCTTACATAGTGGCTAACTGTCTTAATGACTGTTCTGTGAATTAGCTCAACATGTCTATTTCCATCAGGTTGTGTGGTGTACTTCTTAGCTGCATTATTCACATTAGCTTGGAAGTCTGTTTAAACAGTTCACTCATGAAACTCAATCGTTGGTTGCTGATTATGCTTGATGGTGATCCAAACCTTAGAATCCATTCTTTCACAAAAGCTGTAGCCACATTCTTTGCACGCTGATCAGGTATTGATATCATGAGCAGATTTCTGGAGAAATGATCTAACATTGTCAACATGTATTTATTCCTGTCTTTAGTCTTAGGCAACGGTCCAGTGACGCCATGTCCTGCTCTTTTGAACGGTTCATGTGTGTCTGGCAATTGTTGTAATGGTGACTTAGATTTTCTCAAATTATTGTCTGTTTGTTCAGAAATCACACTGTGAAACACACTCAAAAATGTCAGCTTTATAAGTTGGCCAGTGACATACCTCAGCTATTTTAGTGTTTGTTGCTTTTTTACTGCAGTGTCCAGATAATAAAGAATCATGTTGTTCTTTCATGATTTGCTCTCTCATGTTTACCAGAATAACTAGTCAGTTTCCTTTACTAGTGATTTTTGTACAGCAATCCGTCTATTTTGACAGAACATTGATTGCTTTTCCATATTTTGCATTGTGGATCCCCCTCCAGAGCTACTTTTAACTCTTTCTTGCAACTTATTGTAACACAAACATGTACCTTTCAGCTCATCACATCAGCATTTACATCTAGTTTGCCAGGTCAATGAACAACTTTAAACTGAAACTCACTTAGTCTCAAGGCCTACCTTGTTAGTCTGGAACTTGGGTCCTTTAAGCTCAATACCCGTTTACGTGTGGTCTGGTCTGTAATCACTGTGAATTCTCTTCCTGTCAAAAAACATTTATTATGTGTTACAACGAAAACCAAAGCACAAAGCTCCTTTTCTGTTTTAGTAAAATTAAATTCTGCTTTGTTAAATTGTCTGGAGGCAAATGATATTGTGTGTTCGTGGCCATCAATTTCTTGAGACAAAATAGCACTGACATCAAAATTGGAAGCATCTGTTGAAAGAATGAAGGACTTGCTGATATCTGGATAGGCTAACACTGGAGCTGTGGTTTTAAGTTCTTCTATTGCCTTCATGCATTCAGCTGATCAGTTGAATGTAGTTCCCTTTTCCAGTTGCTGTGTCATTGGTCATGCTATGTTTGCATAACTGGCTATGAAATGCCTATAGAAATTTGATAATCTTGAGAATGATTGTCATTCTTTTAAATTCTGTGGTTACAGAAAATTCTTGACAGCTTCAATTAATTTTGTTTAAGGCAGACGCCGTCACTAGTTATAATGTGTCCAAGGTAGTTCACCTGATTTTGTGCAAAGTGACATTTATCTGTTGAAAAGGATGGATTTGCACTTCCTATACCCTCAAAAACTGCCTGAAATCTCTCAGTATTCTGCTTCATGTTTTCACTGAAAATTATTGTGTCGTCGAAGTATACATGAGCTTGTGTTGGTGTGAGCCCTCTTAAAACGGAATCCATCAGGCTCTGAGAGGTGGCTGGCATATTGCAAAGTCCAAATGGCAAACGCCAGTAGTTGTACACTCCTGTTGCTGTAACAAACGATGTTTTTGCCTGATCATCTGGATGCACTGTCATCTGATGATATCCATTTATTAGATCACAAACCTAAAAAATTCAACATCCACCCTAATAATCCAGTGTTTCTAAGAGGTTGGGTATGGGGCAAACATCTGGTGTGGTTACTGCAGTCAGGGCACGATACTCTACACAAAAAAGCAACTGTGGTTCTTCAGAATCAGATTTCCTTTTAGCTATGGTGATCAGTGAAGACCATGCTGGATCTGCAGGATCTCTTAGTTCTGTAATTCTGGCTGCCAGTTGTTCTTTAACCATTTTTTCTACCAGCTCTCTTTTACTGAAAGCTAATCTGTAAGTTTTCTGAGTGATGGTTGCTGCATTTTCAATATGTATACATTGTCACTAAAATCTTCTGTTCTTCAACTGTTAAATGTTCTGTCTTCTGCCAAATCTTGTTCTTTAGTTCATTATTAATTTCAAATCTTTATTACAATCTTTTGGTGCCACCACAAAAACCTTTCTTCATACTGCAACATCTGAAACTTCACTTGGAATCTGTATCACATCACTTTTACTTATTCTTAACACTTCAGTAACCTTCATTCCTCATGACAATACAACATCATCATTGCTCATGTTTATTATCGTTATTGGGACTCAAGGTACATTCTGTCTCACCATTGTAGCCACACCTACACCTCTGGTGACATAACAATACATTTTATCTACTAACTCACATAGATCTGACTGCTCAGTCAACAACAGAGCTCCTTCTTTGCACTGGGGTGGCTTTGTTTCAACACAGATTATTTTTCCTGCTCCCTGGGGAATTTTCTGACGGTCATCAATTTGTACTTTGACTCAGAGGGTTTGAACTGTCATGTCAGGCAGGTCAATCGATCTCACAGTGCCAGTGTTGCTGCTCCTTTGAGTACGATCTGAAGAATGACTTCCTAGGTTGTATTTTCTACAGCCTAATCTGATCTTTCTATCTGAGACAAATATCTTTTGCCCCATTAGCAAACACAATATCAAATTCAAGTACAGTCATTGTATGAAACTACGGGGATGGTTTGAAAAGTTCTTGGAACAGAATAGAAAAACGTACTTACATCACTGAAACTTTTTTTTGTTTTTCAATGTAGTCTCCTTGTAGGTTAATGCACTTGGTCCAAAAATGTACCATGTCCTGATCCCATCTCGAAAATGAGTTTCCTTCAGGCCTGGAAAATAGTTGTCAACTCCGGCTATCAATTCTTCGTTTGAAGTGAATCTTCATCGACCAAGAAAAATTTTCAGTTTTGGGAAGAGATGGAAGTCTTACAGAGCCATGGCAGGTGAATAAGGCAGGTGTGGCAACAATTCATACCTTTGTGTAATTTTGCCATGGCAATGGCAGATGTGTGCAGGCATGCATCAAGAGTCACAGTACCCATCTTGCAGATAATTTTTTCATTTCTTTCTTCAGTTAAAATGTGATATACACTTTCAGGTGACATCTGTCAAGCATGAGCAGTTTCACGCACTTTCAATTGGCGATCCTCCATGACCATTTTGTGCACTTTTCCAATGATTTCTGGAGTAGTGACACATCTTGGCCAATCACTGAGCAGATCATCATCTAAATACTCCTGACCAAATTAAAATTCATTTGTCCATCTGGAAAGAGTTGAATATGAAGGAGCAGAGTCCTCCAGTGTATTCTGGAAAACAGCAATAATGTCCTTTGCTTTCATACCTTTCTTTACAAAGTACTTAATCACTGCTTGAATCTCGATTTTTTTCCATATTTGCAAATCACTATGGAGGAACAACAACAGAGCCTCATCACCACTACAGCTCTCTTCCAAGAGCACTGATGTGGCACGTGTTTACAGGCAATAGTCCAATCAATATCAAGTAAACAACTTGTTGCGCTAGCACTGACCTCTCGTGGTGATTCCGAGAACTTTTCAAACCACCCTCTTACACTTGCTGCTTATTTTTATTGGCCTAAACAGAATTCTATATCATCCTGTCCATGGTTATGTAACTTTCTGCTGTTTAATCTGTGTGCCTTTAACTGTGATGTTTTAACTTTTGTCTATGTAACACGACATTAGTGAGGTGTGTGCTCCTGTATCAGTAAGCAGCTTGATCTGTCATCCCCAATATACAGCATCTATCACAAAGTCATTGTTGATCTGATTTTCAGTGGAGCTAACAGGAATCACTGTCTCAGGCAGGGGACAGATGGTGTGGTGGCACTTACATCCCCATACTCGTTTTAAGATCTACCAAGTTGTCTTTTGTTCATAACACGGTGTTTTGCACTAGGTCCGGTGAAAGTTTGTGGTGTCACAAGAAGTCAATGCCTAGTATAGGTTTGTCAATTTCACATACTAAAAAAGTCCACTCAAGTTTACAGTTTGCGGAGAGTGAGACGACGTGGGAAGTTGAACCCAAGCATTGTAGTTTAGTTGAATTCACGGATTGCAGTGAAGTATGATGAGGGCAGATGTTCTACGACGCTAAGGATGTAGACAGCAGCGAAACATCGGCACCTGTGTCCATTAGGAAAAGGTATCCCGATGAAATGTCTTTAATGTAAAGTCGTCCACAACAATTATCCGGTCGTTCCCGGACAGAATGGAGCACTGGTGGGGGGGGGGGGGGGGGGGGGGTGCCTGTCATGTTGCATGCAGGAGGCAGCACCTGGACCTACCTGCAATTGGCATTTGGGAAGTAGCAGGGGGGTCTGCAGTTCCGTGCCACCTCACCAAACCATGTGTGGAAGTAACAGTACGGGTAGTGCGGCTGCATTTCTTGCAGGAAGTTCGTTGCCAGTGGCAGTGGCCGAGGTTCGGTGGCCACAGCAGGTTCGGTTGCAGGAGGGGACGTGACCGTGGGCGGAGCTGGTGATGTCCCACTTGCTTGTTTACTGCTTCACGGAGCGAGCGGAACGGTCGGCACAGTACAGCCCCGGCCGAATACGGCCGCAGGGTGATGAGCCTGAACCTGAGACTTGTCAGGTAGGCAGTGGCTGGCGAAATAGAGCAGTGATGCGTCGTGTAGCTTGTCAGAAATTGTCACTCTTTGCTTGACAGGTTCAGGAGACCTTTGAGCCAGAGAAAAGCAGATGTGAGGAGATAGTTTATCTGACCAGATGGCGAGGAGAGCTGTGTCAGAGAATAGATTGGCGCTGACCAGGGCACGTAGCCATCTCCAGAGCAGGGAAGGTTTGTCATTGCCTAGTTGCTTGACTTGGAGCACTTTCCATATTGCTGCCTCAGTTGAGCATGCAAGCCGATGTAGAACTGTCTTTTTGGCTAGAGTGTACTGGGTAGATGAGTCCGGGGTGTCGACCAAGTCAGCAGTCAAGTCGTCCTGGTTGTGCAGGTGGGTGATGTTGCAACTCGGGGTCACCAGTGAGGAGAGAATTCGGGTTGGTTACACCAAACAACTCCCATTTAGCAGTTGTTCATTTATTCACCTAAACACATGCAAGGCTCACAAAGAACTGAACATGGCGGAACAGCCCAAGGACAATGCTCAGAGTCCAAAGACGATGCTCAGAGTCCAAAGACGAATGCATATCGATGCTGGTGTCGACCTCATCAACGCCACAAAGCAACTAAAAGAGTAAGCTAACAGTAACAGAAGAAAAGGTCTCGAATAAAACCTTTTTGTTTCAATTTTTTCTGATTTAGTGTCAGGAATTATGGGATTGCTGTTAATTCAAAGTTAGAGTTAACTTGTTAATAAAAACAGAAATTCTTCAACTAAAAATGACTTCATTTATACAACTTACCTGTTTACATACCCTTAAATTCATAAATCCTGTAAAGTAGAGAACTTGCTGTTCATTCAAAACTAGAAGGCTAATAATGCATGTAGAAATGCAGACATTCTTACATTTTTTTTTCTTTTGTCAACATACATTTTTATTTACCCTTGAGCTCTCAAAGTTTGTCAGGGAAAAATGCTAAATCTTATCTGGAAATCAGAGAAATATCCAGGAATTTCACTTGGATGAACTTGTGGCAACCCTGCAATCATAATATGCTACACAAAATTGTTTGTGGTTGCTGCAGTCTGTGTGCATAGCCCCACCCATGACTTGCAGAAAGGAAGGGATAATGACTGTTGCTTTAAAACAAGAATGAAAAGAAGGAAGTCTCTCTCTCTCTCTCTCTCTCTCTCTCTCTCTCTCTCTCTCTCTCTCTCTCTCTCTCTTGCACACTACTCCAAATGCCTACCCCACATAGCCAATAACCTTGTACAGTAGACATGGCACACAGATGAAACAATATTTTCTGAAAGTGCATTGCAGAGATGTTTATGTTCATATGTGGTACTTACTTGTAGTAAGTGACATGATTAAATAAAACCTGTTGTAATACAATAACTCTTGGGTTGCTGTGGATGTCAGAAGTTGAAAGTAATATGCTGTAGCCATGAAGACTACCAAATTGTACCAGCAAGTCTCAAGCAGAAGAATGCCAAAGTGCCTGCTTTAAGTTCACAGGCTATATAGTCTGATGCCAGCTGCTATGCATTTATTCTCAAGAAGTGACTGGCTGTAAATGTTACCAACTCATATCAGCAGTTATTATGAACATTTATTAAACAATGGAAAATCCAGAATTCCAAACCAACAACCTCCTTACTAGTTGCCATGACAAACTACATTCTCATCCACAATTACCTCTCCTTTGAAGGCATTACCTACAAACCAATCTGGGGTACAGCTATGTGCACCCACATGGCACCATCCTACACCAACCTAGTAATAAGCCCTCTAAAGGAATCCTTCCTAAACACCCATAATCCTAAACCTCTCACCTGGTTCAGATTCATTGATGACACCTTCGTCATCTGGATGGAGGGAGAGGACATGAGGACACCCTATCCACATTCCTCCAGAACCTCAACACCTTCTCCCCCATTCGCTTCACCTAGTCCTACTCGACCCAAAAAGCCACCTTCCTAGATGTTGACCTCCACTCCAAAGGTGGCTACATCAATACATGAGGACACCCTATCCACATTCCTCCAGAACCTCAACACCTTCTCCCCCATTCGCTTCACCAAGTCCTACTCGACCCAAAAAGCCACCTTCCTATATGTTGACCTCCACTCCAAAGGTGGCTACATCAATACATCTGTCCATATCAAACCTACTAACCACCAGCATTACCTTCACTTTGACAGCTGCCACCCCATACTTATACGTCCCTTCCATACAGCCTAGCCATCTGCGGCCATTGTATCTACAGTGACAGGCAGTCCCTCTTGAAAAATACCGAGGGTCTCACCAAGGTCTTTACAGACCATAACTACCCTCCTAGCCTTGTACAAAAACAAATCTCCCATGCCTTATCTTTCCAGTCATGTAGCACCTCCCAAAGTACCCTCATAACTCAGTACCACACAGGACTGGAGAAACTGAATTACATTCTTCATCAGCGTTGCGACTACCTGTCGCCGTGCTCTGAAATGAGAAATGTCTTGTCCACTATCTTTCTTATTCCCCATAGTGGTATTCCACCTTCCATCAAACCTACACAATATGCTCGTCCATCCATACACAGCCCCTGCTACCAAGCCCTTGCCTCATGGCTTATATCCCTGTAATAGACCTAGATGAAAGACCTGTCACATATATCCTCTCACCACCACCATCTCCAGTCTGGTCACTAACATCACCTATCCCATCAAAGGTAGGGCTACCTGTGAAACCAGTCATATGATCTACAAGCTGAGCTGGAACCACTGTGCTGCATTCTACATGGGAATGACAACCAACAAGCTGTCTGTCTGCATGAATGGCCATTGACAAACTGTTGCCAAGAAACAACTGGACCACCCTGTTGGTGAGCACTCTGCCAAACATGACATCCTTCATTTCAGTGACTGCTTCACAGCCTGTGCCATATTTATCCTTCCCACAAACACCAGCTTTTCCAAATTGTGCAGTTGTCAACTCTTCCAGTAATATATCCTACGTTCCCATAACTATCCTGCATTCTATGACCGGGAAGCCTTTTTGGGCAGTTCAGTCTCATCCTGTTGTTGTTATTCATTAAGCACTACCCAGGAGGCACCTTAACTGCCGACGTGGAAATCCTAGACACATACTTCAGAAAATGGTGCCTCCGGCTAAACCCTCAGAAAACTGTTACTTCAGCATTCCACCTATGGAACAGACACTCTGACTATAAACCAGAAGTTAAACTCCGAGGCCAAACCTTGAAGTACTGCAGCACACCGAAGTACCTCGGAATAATGCTCGATAGGTCCCTAACTTTCCAAGAACATCTCTCCAATGTGGCTGCAAAAGTGAAGACCCATAATAGTATCATTCAGAAGCTCACTGGTACCACCTGGGGTTGCAGCACTCAAACCCTAAGATCAACTGCTTTGGCACTATCATACTGAATCATGCTGAATACTGTTGTCCAATGTGGATGAACAGTACCCACTGTAGCAAGATAGATGCGCAACTCAACCAGACAATGTGACTTATCACAGGCTGCATGACTACCAGTTTTAAGTAACATCCAACCTCCAGCTCTATGAAGATCAGATGCTCTCCTGAAGACCTGGAGAAACATTCAGAAGAACCCCCAGCTACCCGTACACAGTGATATATTAATAGCAGAACATCAGCATCTGAAGTCAAGAAAACCACCTTGGAGAACTGCATGACATCTTGAAGCCTCCCACCTTAACATCAATGAAGAATAGAGAAGTCAGTGGGAAGAATGGTCAGTGTTCAATAGTCATCTGGTTGAAAAGCCTTTCATGCGAGTTCCAGGTTTCACACTCTCCAGATGCCAGTGGAGAACCATCAACTGCATCCGAACAGGACAAGGGAACTTCGGATATCTAAAGCACAAATGGGGCTGGGCAACATCTCCAGATTGTGACTGTGGAGATGCTCTGAAAACAATTAATCACATTGTTGGTGAATGCCTGAAATGAACCTTTGGGGGATCAATAAATGATATCCACCATGCATCACATGAAGGGCTCAACTGGATCAACAGATTGGGCTTAGAAATCTAAGAACTTGTGTAATGTGTAGATAATTTAGCATAATACTTTAAACATTTGATTCTGTACATGTATTTTGCTTGTCATTTCTTACACTGTATATTCTTAAAATTATGTATTTGATCCAAGTTCTCTATCATCATACAATAAATTATAAATAAATAACTATCCTGGCCTCAAACTTCATTAGTCATTGTCCTCACCCATCTAGGCCCTTCCCTGTTCTCATTCCAGCATTACACAGTCTTCTGTTCCACCAAAGCACCCAATGTTTTCACTTCTTTCCCTTTTCACTAACTGCCCCTACCCCACCCACACCCGCCCACTTTCTAACCTCCTGACTATATCCAGCTACCCTATGCTCTCTCTTCACCTCGTACCTGCACACTCCTCTTTTTTTGGTCATCAGTCTACTGACTGGTTTGATGCGGCCCGCCACGAATTCCTTTCCTGTGCTAACCTCTTCATCTCAGAGTAGCACTTGCAACCTATGTCCTCAATTATTTGCTTGACGTATTCCAATCTCTGTCTTCCTCTACAGTTTTTGCCCTCTACAGCTCCCTCTAGTACCATGGAAGTCATTCCCTCATATCTTAGCAGATGTCCTATCATCCTGTCCCTTCTCCTTATCAGTGTTTTCCACATATTCCTTTCCTCTCCGATTCTGCGTAGAACCTCCTCATTCCTAACCTTATCAGTCCACCTAATTTTCAACATTCGTCTATAGCACCACACCTCAAATGCTTCAATTCTCTTCTGTTCCGATTTTCCCACAGTCCATGTTTCACTACCACACAATGCTGTACTCCAGACGTACATCCTCAGAAATTTCTTCCTCAAATTAAGGCCGGTATTTGATATTAGTAGACTTCTCTTGGACAGAAATGCCTTTTTGCCATAGCGAGTCTGCTTTTGATGTCCTCCTTGCTCCGTCCGTCATTGGTTATTTTACTGCCTAGGTAGCAGAATTCCCTAACTTCATTGACTTCGTGACCCTCAATCCTGATGTTAAGTTTCTCGCTGTTCTCATTTCTACTACTTCTCATTACCTTCGTCTTTCTCCAATTTACTCTCAAACCATACTGTGTACTCATTAGACTGTTCATTCTGTTCAGCAGATCATTTAATTCTTCTTCACTTTCACTCAGGATAGCAATGTCATCAGCGAATCGTATCATTGATGTCCTTTCACCTTGTATTTTAATTCCACTCCTGAACCTTTCTTTTATTTCCATCATTGCTTCCTCGATGTACAGATTGAAGAGTAGGGGTGAAAGGCTACAGCCTTGTCTTAATCCCTTCTTAATACGATCACTTCGTTCTTGATCGTCCACTCTTATTATTCCCTCTTGGTTGTTGTACATATTGTATATGACCCGTCTCTCCCCATATCTTACCCCCTACTTTTTTCAGAATCTCGAACAGCTTGCACCATTTTATATTGTCAAACGCTTTTTTCAGGTCGACAAATCCAATGAAAGTGTCTTGATTTTTCTTTAACCTTGCTTCCATTATTAGCCGTAACATCAGAATTGCCTCTCTCGTCCCTTTACTTTTCCTAAAGCCAAACTGATCATCACCTAGTGCATTCTCAATTTTCTTTTCCATTCTTCTGTATATTATTCTTGTAAGCAGCTTCGATGCATGAGCTGTTAAGCTGATTGTGCGATAATTCTCGCACTTGTCAGCTCTTGCCGTCTTCGGAATTGTGTGGATGATGCTTTTCCGAAAGTCAGATGGTACATCGCCAGACTCGCATATTCTACACACCAACGTAAATAGTCATTTTGTTGCCACTTCCCCCAATGATTTTTGAAATTCTGATGGAATGTTATCTGTCCCCTCTGCCTTATTTGCCCGTAAGTCCTCCAAAGCTCTTTTAAATTCCGATTCTAATACTGGATCCCCTATCTCTTGTAATCGACTACTGTTTCTTCTTCTATCACATCAGACAAATCTTCACCCTCATAGAGGCTTTCAATGTATTCTTTCCACCTATCTGCTCTCTCCTCTGCATTTAACAGTGGAATTCCCGTTGCACTCTTAATGTTACCACCGTTGCTTTTAATGTCACCAAAGGTTGTTTTGACTTTCCTGTATGCTGAGTCTGTCCTTCCGACAATCGTATCTTTTTCAATGTCTTCACATTTTTCCTGTAGCCATTTCATCTTAGCTTCCCTGCACTTCCTATTTATTTCATTCCTCAGCGACTTTTATTTCTGTATTCCTGATTTTCCCGGAACAAGTTTGTACTTCCTCCTTTCATCAATCAACTGAAGTATTTCTTCTATTTCCCATGGTTTCTTCGCAGCTACCTTCTTTGTACCTATGTTTTCCTTCCCAACTTCTGTGATGGCCCTTTTTAGAGATGTCCATTCCTCTTCAACTGTACTGCCTACTGCGCTATTCCTTATTGCTGTATCTATAGCGTTAGAGAACTTCAAACGTATCTCGTCATTCCTTAGTACTTCCGTATACCACTTCTTTGCGTATTGATTCTTCCTGACTAATGTCTTGAACTTCAACCTACTCTTCATCACTACTATATTGTGATCTGAGTCTATATCTGCTCCTGGGTACACCTTACAATCCAGTATCTGATTTCGGAATCTCTGTCTGACCATGATGTAATCTAATTGAAGTCTTCCCGTATCTCCCGGCCTTTTCCAAGTATACCTCCTCCTCTTGTGATTCTTGAACAGGGTATTCACTATTACTAGCTGAAACTTGTTATAGAACTCAATTAGTCTTTCTCCTCTTTCATTCCTTGTCCCAAGTCCATATTCTCCTGTAACCTTTTCTTCTACTCCTTCCCCTACAACTGCATTCCAGTCGCCCATGACTATTAGATTTTCGTCCCCCTTTACATACTGCATTACCCTTTCAATATCCTCATACACTTTCTTTATCTGTTCATCTTCAGCTTGCGACGTCGGCATGTATACCTGAACTATCGTTGTCGATGTTGGTCTGCTGTCGATTCTGATTAGAACAACCCGGTCACTGAACTGTTCACAGTAACACACCCTCTGCCCTACCTTCCTATTAATAACGAATCCTACACACTCCTCGGCAGCACCTTACTGTCCTCCACACCTACCCTGTTATTCCTCCCCCTCCCTGCCCCAGCCTCCTCTTTAACCCATTAACCCACCGCTTGGATGCCTCTCCTGTCATTTGCTGCTGCTGCTGTGTGTGTGTGTGTGTGTGTGTGTGTGTTTGTGTGTTTGTGTGTTGGCTGAAAGCTTATTTTGTGACAGTCTTTTCGTTGTGCCTAACTGCGATCATGGACATTTATTATAAATACATCCGTGCAAACAACGATATTATGGTTCGCTTGCGTTTAAAATTCTTCTGATATTCAGGAAAGTAGTTACATGAACATGAACTTAAAATGAGTTGTAAGGGACTCTGTGGAAAGAAATAATGGAGTGCCAAAATTAGATGAAAAATTGATAAATCCAGGAAAGATGGAGTATGTGGCAACCCCATGTGTAAATAAATAAATAATAAATAAATGGTTTATTTGTCCATAATAACTCAACAGTCATGGACATAGTCAATTTATAAACACAAGAACATTAACAAAAGTTTAGAAGCAAATATAAATTATACACAATAACATTAAAAATCTTTGATGGAGTACAAACATTTATCAATTAACAGGTGCTTTAATTTTGTCATAAATAAGTTTCCTTTTAAAATTTTTATTTTATTTGGCAGTCTGTTATAAAAATGTCTTCCATCAGAAAATGGACTATGATCTGTTGCTCTTTTATAACTAAATTTTCTGTAGTAATCTTTTCTTTTTCTTATATTATAAATATGGATTTCACTACTGATTACACTATGCTCCATATTTTCTTTTACAAACAGTATATTTCTGAGAACATACAATGAATACACTGTTAGTATGTTATACTTAATGAAATATTCCCTACAGGACTGACACTTACTTATATTAGCTATTATTATAATTGCTCTTTCCTGGGCTCTAAAAGCCCTATCCATATATACCATTGGTGCCCCATCCCAAGTCTCGATACCATATTGCAGGTGGGAGTGTATAGTTCCAAAATATATTTGTCTTAGAACAGGTTGTGCTATTATGCTAAAAAGATGTTTTATCAGGTAGATGTTACAGGAGATTTTTTACACATGTAGCTGATGTGCTCCTTCCATGTAAGATGTTTGTCTACTATAATACCCAGGAATTTATGTTATCAATTTTTTCAACTGACAACTCTGGTTCTATATCCACTTGTCTTGATTTATAATTTAGCTGAAACTCCATCAGAATTGTCTTGTCCTTATTTAGTGACAATTTGTCTGTGGTGAAATATTCTGTGATGAGGCTAATGTTCTCTACATTATTTTGCACTGCTAACTGTTTTGTAGAGCCCCAACTTTGAAGGAGGTATCATCAGCATAGTTTACTAGGTTTGAATTTTGTGGAATTATTATATCATTGATGTACACAATAAACAAAAAAGGCCTGATAATGCTTCCCTGAGGGACTCCACAGTTAAGAATTTTATAAGATGATTTTACTGTTTGTGTATGTCTCCCAGTTGTATAATTCAACTTTACACATTGTCTCCTGTCAGCAAGGTAGGATCTTAACAAATCTAGTGCTGCTCCTCTGATTCCATAAGTTTCTAATTTATATAGGAGAACACAATGATTTACAGAGTCAAAAGTCATAGATAGGTCTAAAAAGGTGCCAACAACTTTGTTTCCAACATCAATTTTATACAACACCACTTGAAAAAATCTAGCTAAAGCTGTTATCGTAGACCTGCTCTTCCTGAAACCATGCTGACAGTTTTTTAATAGATTGTACTTACAGAAAAATGATTCAAGTTGCTCAAGAAGTAGACTTTCCAACAGCTTACTAATTATTGATATCAATGAAACAGGCCTATAATTTTGTATATCTGTAGTTATTTCCATTTTATTCACCATTCTTATTTCATTGACTTTTAACAGGTCAGAAAATGACACCTGACTGAATGAGCTGTTTATTAAATGTTGTAGTGGCTTCATTAATTCATTACTGCATTCTTTCTGAAATTTTGCTGAGAGGTCATCACAGCCACAGGATGTATTTGCTTTTAAGTTGGAAATGGTTTTCAGGATTTCCAATTCTGTATCACACTGCAGGAAGAACTGCCATTACTGGGATTTCGCATCTGTGATGGGTCGATCACATCCTCCCTACTCGTCTTACTAATGTGCTGTATGAATCTCTCACATACTCCCTTTGGGTTACTCAGCAATTTTTCACTGTCGCTTATTATTATGTTATTGCACACTGCATTGTCGCTCCCTCCTATTTCCTTAAGTACTATATTCCACACTGTTTTGGTAACATTATTAGATAACCTCTTCTGTTCAGCATACATCTGTGCTTTTAGTGTCTTAACTGCTTCCCTGTAGGTTTTCCTACAGGCTTTGTATTTACATTGAAAATACTGCAGTTTGATGACTCTAAAAAGAATATATAAATCCTTTATATCTTTCTTTAATTTTATCATGTTAGGGGGAAGTTAAAGATTCCTGGAACTGTCAGTTTACTTTAGTATTTTGACCACTGGGTATACTTGATTAGGACAATGGGTTAATGTTGTATAAAATTTGTCTCACTTTTCATTAATATCTTCTATTTCATATAGGCCTACCTGATGTCAATTTATGTGTGCCAGGGTTTCCTTTAATGTACGATAGTCAAGCTTTCTTTTATAGGTAAGTAGGTCCCCATCAGATACTATTTCTGTGTCTTTATAAAGCTCCAGGACTGATGCACTATGATCTGAAATGTGATTCTCAACAGTTCTGACTACAAGGTCTTCCTTTCTTAAGTTTGTAATAACATGGTCAATACATGTCTGGGAGTCGAATTCACATGGGTGTAATTATAGGACTGAGAAATATCAATATATCTAAGCTTTATACTATTAGCTAATTTCTACTAATCTAATTACTGTTACACTTATACTATTAGTTAAGGAGTCTATGTTCACATCCCCTACTATTATAGTCTGTTTTTTATGAGGTTCAAGTTTGTCAATAAGTTCCTCGAAATGACAGAAAAATTCTTCCATGTTACTGTTAGGGGATCTGTAAACTGCTATTTCTAAACTTTATTCTTATTGCAGCTGTTTCAAAAACCATCTCACATGCAAGTTTGTCTACCCAATCAATTTTTTCACACTGGACATTACTTTTGACATAAATACCAACACCTCCACCTTTTTTTGGTTTCCTGCAATAGACACTGACCATTTTATAATTACTTAAATTAATGCTACACATTTATTCAGTTTTGAACCTGTGGCGAAGTCATTTATCCACTGCGCCAAAAACAGCGGGTGAAAGCTGCAGCTGATAGATATTTATCTTTGCCGTAGTCGGCCTGGTTACGAGTTGTTCATTCTTGTTAGTTTTTGATCTGTGCTTGGAAAATAAAATGTTTTCTCATCTCATGAAAAAGCTGTTACTTCATAAAATACACTCCTGGAAATTGAAATAAGAACACCGTGAATTCATTGTCCCAGGAAGGGGAAACTTTATTGACACATTCCTGGGGTCAGATACATCACATGATCACACTGACAGAACCACAAGCACATAGACACAGGCAACAGAGCATGCACAATGTCGGCACTAGTACAGTGTATATCCACCTTTCGCAGCAATGCAGGCTGCTATTCTCCCATGGAGACGATCGTAGAGATGCTGGATGTAGTCCTGTGGAACGGCTTGCCATGCCATTTCCACCAGCGTTCGTGCTGGACGTGCAGACCGCGTGAGACGACGCTTCATCCAGTCCCAAACATGCTCAATGGGGGACAGATCCGGAGATCTTGCTGGCCAGGGTAGTTGACTTACACCTTCTAGAGCACGTTGGGTGGCACGGGATACATGCGGACGTGCAGTGTCCTGTTGGAACACCAAGTTCCCTTGCCGGTCTAGGAATGGTAGAACGATGGGTTCGATGACGGTTTGGATGTACCGTGCACTATTCAGTGTCCCCTCGACGATCACCAGTGGTGTACGGCCATTGTAGGAGATCGCTCCCCACACCATGATGCCGGGTGTTGGCCCTGTGTGCCTCGGTCGTATGCAGTCCTGATTGTGGCGCTCACCTGCACGGCGCCAAACATGCATACGACCATCATTGGCACCAAGGCAGAAGCGACTCTCATCGCTGAAGACGACACGTCTCCATTCGTCCCTCCATTCACGACTGTCGCGACACCACTGGAGGCGGGCTGCACGATGTTGGGGCGTGAGCGGAAGACGGCCTAACGGTGTGCGGGACCGTAGCCCAGCTTCATGGAGACGGTTGCGAATGGTCCTCGCCGATACCCCAGGAGCAACAGTGTCCCTAATTTGCTGGGAAGTGGCGATGCGGTCCCCTACGGCACTGCGTAGGATCCTACGGTCTTGGCGTGCATCCGTGCGTCGCTGCGGTCCGGTCCCAGATCGACGGGCACGTGCACCTTCCGCCGACCACTGGCGACAACATCGATGTACTGTGGAGACCTCACGCACCACGTGTTGAGCAATTCGGCGGTACGTCCACTCGGCCTCCCGCATGCCCACTATACGCCCTCGCTCAAAGTCCGTCAACTGCATATACGGTTCACGTCTACATCTACATCTACATCTACATTTATACTCCGCAAGCCACCCAACGGTGTGTGGCGGAGGGCACTTTACGTGCCACTGTCATTACCTCCCTTTCCTGTTCCAGTCGCGTATGGTTCGCGGGAAGAACGACTGTCTGAAAGCCTCAGTGCGCGCTCTAATCTCTCTAATTTTACATTCGTGATCTCCTCGGGAGGTGTAAGTAGGGGGAAGCAATATATTCGATACCTCATCCAGAAATGCACCCTCTCGAAACCTGGCGAGCAAGCTACACCGCGATGCAGAGCGCCTCTCTTGCAGAGTCTGCCACTTGAGTTTGTTAAACATCTCCGTAACGCTATCACGGTTACCAAATAACCCTGTGACGAAACGCGCCGCTCTTCTTCGGATCTTCTCTATCTCCTCCGTCAACCCGATCTGGTGCGGATCCCACACTGTTGAGCAATACTCAAGTATAGATCGAATGAGTGTTTTGTAAGCCACCTCCTTTGTTGATGGACTACATTTTCTAAGGACTCTCCCAATGAATCTCAACCTAGTACCCGCCTTACCAACAATTAATTTTATATGATCATTCCACTTCAAATCGTTCCGCACGCATACTCCCAGATATTTTACAGAAGTAACTGCTACCAGTGTTTGTTCCGCTATCATATAATCATACAATAAAGGATCCTTCTTTCTATGTATTCTCAATACATTACATTTGTCTATGTTAAGGGTCAGTTGCCACTCCCTGCACCAAGTGCCTATCCGCTGCAGATCTTCCTGCATTTCGCTACAATTTTCTAATGCTGCAACTTCTCTGTATACTACAGCATCATCCGCAAAAAGCTGCATGGAACTTCCGACACTATCTACTAGGTCATTTATATATATTGTGAAAAGCAATGGTCCCATAACACTCCCCTGTGGCACGCCAGAGGTTACTTTAACGTCTGTAGACGTCTCTCCGTTGATAACAACATGCTGTGTTCTGTTTGCTAAAAACTCTTCAATCCAGCCACACAGCTGGTCTGATATTCCGTAGGCTCTTACTTTGTTTATCAGGCGACAGTGCGGAACTGTATCGAACGCCTTCCGGAAGTCAAGAAAAATAGCATCTACCTGGGAGCCTGTATCTAATATTTTCTGGGTCTCATGAACAAATAGAGCGAGTTGGGTCTCACACGATCGCTGTTTCCGGAATTCATGTTGATTCCTACATAGTAAATTCTGAGTTTCCAAAAATGACATGATACTCGAGCAAAAAACATGTTCTAAAATTCTACAACAGATCGACGTCAGAGATATAGGTCTATAGTTTTGCGCATCTGCTCGACGACCCTTCTTGAAGACTGGGACTACCTGTGCTCTTTTCCAATCATTTGGAACCTTCCGTTCCTCTAGAGACTTGCGGTACACGGCTGTTAGAAGGGGGGCAAGTCCACGCTGTCGTGGCATGCTACCAGTGTTAAAGACTGTGATGGAGCTCCGTATGCCACGGCAAACTGGCTGACACTGACGGCGGCGGTGCACAAATGCTGCGCAGCTAGCGCCATTCGACGGCCAACACCACGGTTCCTGGTGTGTCCGCTGTGCCGTGCGTGTGATCATTGCTTGTACAGCCCTCTCGCAGTGTCTGGAGCAAGTATGGTGGGTCTGACACACCGGTGTCAATGTGTTCTTTTTTCCATTTCCAGGAGTGTATAAAGGCTCCCATAGTGGTGACCCCGACGTGATCGTAGCAGAAGCATAAAGAAAATATATATACCGACGAGAATAATGAATTCAGAGACAAAAGCACGGGGCAGTGGAATCAAGATTGAAGACTACAGTCTGTTCGACCAAGGATCGCGGTCCACGCCCTTTGATTCGCCACAAAACGGAACGACAGATGTTAACGCAAAAGATGGGAGTACCTACGCGCGACACGGAAACGTTAAGCTTTCCGCATTCTGGCCGACGCGCCCCCAGCTTTGGTTTACGCAGGCTGAATGCATATTTCGACAGTGTTGAGTATCTAACAACATTGACAAATTTAATATAGTGGTTTCACATCTAAATTGAGAAGTGATAGAGCAAGTAGAAGAAACATTGTTGCAACAAAATTACTTTGTGCTAAAGGAAGCTCTCATACAGCATTATACGTTGTCACCAGATTTGCGACTACAAAAAATTTTCGCTTACAAAGATTTGGGCGACAAGACTCCATCACAAGTACTCAAAGCCTTACGTACATTAGCTGGCCCAGAACTCCTACCTGTAGAGTCTTTACGTCTAATATGGCTTTGTAAACTTCCTGCCAACATCCGTGCCGTCATTGCAGCAGAAACAGACTTACCATTGCAAGTCTTAGCAAAAAAGGCAGACACCATCGCAAACACCTTAACCAAAGTTTCTGCGTGTTCCGAATTCAACTACAGCCAGGATAGAGGCCCAAGAACGTGTAGTGTGATGGAATCTGACGTCAGTGAGCCAGGAACATTCATTAATACTTCCCAACAGCAGTGCTCATTGACCGAACCCACCATACAGCAACTGGCAGCACAAGTGGCAAAACTCAACGTGCAAGTAACTTCACACCACCAGCAGGTACGAAGTCTCAGTTGGAAAAGATGAAGAAATGCTATCCAACAGGATTTGACAGATCAATGGTACTGGTACCACAGACGCTTTGGTAACACTGCCCATCAATGTCTTCAACCCTGCAGCTACCCAAACTTAAAAGGCGGGCGTTAAAGGGCGTTAACGTTCGTCAACAACAACATAGGCACCCGAGTCATAGCGTGATTCAAAGAGGTGAAAACGCCACGGTATCTGCAGTCAACCAATCACACCGATTGTTCGTGTTGGACCTCTCTTCAGGTGAGAAGTTTCTGATTGACGCAGGTTCAGAAGTCAGTGTTTATCCAAGAAAGAGAGGTGATGTACTCACGACAACAACGCAGAATGTGCTGACTGCGGCAAACAACTCCAGAATATCTACCTATGGTGAGAAACAGTTGGCATTACATCTGAATTCCAACTTCTATCCAAAATGGACTTTTGTGGTTGCTAATGTGCCGAGTCCTATAATTGGAGCAGACTTTTTGCGGAACTACCATCTTATGCCTGACCTGGTTAACCGTCATTTGGTGACAGTTCCCACAGAAGCGATATTGCCTACTGCGTCTTCTGCGTCGGTTCAAGTGCAGTGCGATGTGCCCGTGTCTTTCTGCACGAATATTTCCGGCTCCTCTACCGCGTGATCCGCGTCGGGATATTGTGATACGATTTCGTACCCGCAACTAAGCGGGGCGCGCACGTGTGCGTCACGCAAGAAGATGCCCAACAGTCGTAATGATTCGTATACTGTAGGCAATATCAGAGCACTGTTGGAGGAATCACTTTTTCGTAAACTGCTTCAAGACTTTCCAGCGCTTACCGAACCCGTCAACGCAACCAGGAAATGCAAACACAATACTCAACACCACATCAGCACGACACAAGGTCAACTCGTTGCCTTCCGCCCGCGGTGTCTGCCTCCAGAGAAGCTGCTCGCGGTACGAGCTGAGTTCGACAGACTTCTAAAAACAGGTATTGTAAGTAGGTCTGATAGTTCATGGGCATCTCCAATTCACATGGTCCGTAAAAAAGACAATTCATGGAGAGTATGTGGAGGCTACAGGGCACTCAATGCCCGCACAATTCCCGACCACTACCCAGTACCCAATGTGACTGATTTTAACAGTACGATTAGCAATGCCAAAATATTTAGTGTGATTGATTGCGCCAAAGCATTTTCCCAGATTCCCATGGCTCCATCTGACATTAAAAAAACAGCAGTTATCACACCATTCGGTTTGTTTGAGTACAATTTTATGCCATTTGGCCTCAGAAACGCTGCCCAAACATGGCAAAGATTCATGTATGAGGTGCTTCGAGAATTACCATTCGTGTTTTGTTATATGGACGACATTTTAGTATTCTCTGGTTCTGTATATCAGCATGTCGAACATCTGCGGCAGCTTTTCCGCCGTCTGACAGAGTATGGCATAATTATTAACGAAACAAAGTGCACGTTTGGAAAACGCGAGGTTAACTTCCTGGGATATTTGGTTTCAGCAGCAGGCCTGTCACCTTTGCCTGAGCGGGTTGAAGCAGTACAACAGATGCCCCTTCCCATGGTTTACAAAGGACTTTGCAGATTTTTAGGCATGCTCAACTATTACAGACGTCACTTACCTAAATTAGCTGCCGCCCAAGAGCCACTCAAAACGTTACTTGCATGTAAAAATACAACAGGAAATCGTAGAATTCCATGGAGTCCAGATGCTGAAGCAGCTTTCCATGACTTAAAGAAATGTCTTTCTCAGGCAACACTACTGGGACATCCAAGATTGAGTACTCCTTTAGCGCTCATGGTTGATGCGAGCCAAACAGCAGTGGGTGCGGCGCTACAGCAAGAAGTTGATGGCAGATGGCAGCCGCTCGCATTTTTCTCTAAAAACCTGACTCGACAGCAGCAAAAATGGAGTGCTATTGACCGTGAGTTGCTTGCTATTTACTTAGCCATAAAGCATTTTCACACGTCTGTCGAAGGGAGGCACTTTGCAATTTTTACCGATCACAAGCCGTTAGTAGCTATATTTCAACGAGAGACAGAGCTCAATTCACCACGTCAGTGCAGGCAAGTCGAGTACATTGCACAGTTCACAACTGATGTGCATCAAATTTCAGGAAAAGACAACCTGGTTGCAGATTGCCTGTCGAGGAATTGTGCCAGTTTAAATTCAATTTGTTGGACCGAGTTAGCGTCTAAACAGCGAGAAGATCCTTTCTTGCGCCGTCTAATAGAGGAACAGAGAATTGCGCTGCAGCTCAGACGTGTGTCTGTCCCAAATGTTCCAGACGGAATTTGGTGTGATGTAGCAAAAGGAAAGCTGCTTCAGCATCTGGACTCCATGGAATTTTACGATTTCCTGTTGTATTTTTACCTGCAAGTAACGTTGTGAGTGGCTCTTGGGCGGCAGCTAATTTAGGTAAGTGACGTCTGTAATAGTTGAGCATGCCTAAAAATCTGCGAGATTTATAGTGCACTACATAACCTATCACATCCAGGAGTACGAGCTACAGCCAAGTTAGTTTCCTCCAAAGTAGTGTGGCCGGGAATACAAAAAGATTGTCGTGCATGGGCGCGTGCATGCCTAACATGCCAGTGTAATAAAATCAGCAGACATGTCTTTGCACCTATTGCTGACTTCCCGACGCCATCTGCAAGATTTTCACATATACATGTGGACATTGTGGGCCTGCTATCATGCTCTTCAGAACAACGCTATTTGCTCACGATCATTGATCGTTTTACTAGGTGGCCAGAAGTAGTTGTAATACAAGACATTTCTGCGGAGTCGGTTGCAAAAGCACTGTTGCATTCATGGTTCTCCAGGTCTGGCGTTCCGCAAAACATAACAACAGAAAGCGGAAGGCAGTTTGAAAGCCAACTTTTCAATGAACTTTTACTACTGTGCGGGTGCAACCACCTATGCACCACAAGCTATCATCCATCTAGTAATGGAATGGTGGAACGACTACACCGCACGCTCAAAGCTGCATTAATGTGTAGTTCCACTTCATGGCCTGAAGCACTACCGCTGGTCCTACTCGGATTGAGAATGGCCGTGAAGGAGGACTTACAATGCTCTTCCACAGAATTGGTTTATGGTGAGCAATTGAGGGTTCCTGGAGAATTTATCATTCCAGCATCTACACAGCCATTCGCCCATGAGCTATGCACGCAATTCGCGAGACAACTAAGCATTAGAATGAGAAACATCAAACCCACTAACCCTGTCAGACATGGAGACCGGAGAGTGTTTGTACATAAAGACCTGCAAGCAACGTCCCACGTGTGGCTTAGGGATGATACGGTGCGCCCGTCGCTTGTTTTGCATTACTCTGGACCATACAGGGTAATCACAAGAGGAAGCCACAGCTTCAAAATCGATAAGGATGGTAAAGAAGAGACAGTCTCAATTGAGCGGCTTAAACCTGCTTACACTGAAGAGGGTACACTCCTTCCTCGGTCTGCAAAATCACCCTCAAACGTGGAGGCCAAAGAAACAGCAGATAGTCTCGCTGAGCCCTCGGTTTCAGAAGAGGACAACGAAGCAGCAAGTGCAGAACAGGAGCAGCCATTGCCTGCACCAGATGTTTTCATGAGGGCTGGTAGAAAAATCAAGTGCAAGTTTCCCCACATATCTGGTGCACCCGGTTTCAAAAGGAGGGGGGCTGATGTGGCGACATCATTTATCCACTGCGCCAAAAACAGCGGGTGAAAGCTGCAGCTGATAGATATTTATCTTTGCCGTAGTCGGCTTGGTTACGAGTTGTTTATTCTTGTTAGTTTTTGATCTGTGCTTGGAAAATAAAATGTTTTCTCATCTCATAAAAAAGCTGTTACTTCATAAAATATAAAGGCTCCCATAAACCCTATTTCATTCACAAGATTAATATGAGGACTACTAACACTTAAAAATTCTTCAATTTGTTCTATTTTGTTGGTAAAATATTGGACGTTTTGTGATATCATTTTGAGTTTACTGTCATTTATGATGTTGTTGTCAAGTACTTCGCCTTTATGTATACATGGTGAAGGCTGCTTTACTCTAAAAAAGTTACTGTAGGACTACTTTCACTTGTGAACAAACTGTATTTATATATAAGTCTTTTCAGTTCGATCCTTTCTTTTATTATTTGATTTAGTTCTTCATGCAAATAATGTTTACCTGCATAATTCAAATGAAATCTGTGGTTAGTGTGTTGACTTCTATTCAACTTTCCTATATCTAGAATTGAACAATTTGCATAGTTTGAACATAGTGCTATAATCCTAATATCTGTTTTTTCTTATTTCCTTGTTTACACACAAGCTGTTGATCAGATCATAATGAAGCGGGACAGTAGCAACAGTCATGTTTTTCTGCTTATTTTCTTTAAGGAAATTCTTCAGAGCTTCAATACAGACACCAGCTTCATTGCTTCCCACATCATTCACACCACTTATACAAACTATGAAATCATTGCTACAATGTCTGTTTGTGCAAGGTAATCTCAAGAACTGCTGTAAAAAGTTTGATCTGGTTTTGAGTAAGAGGTAGACTAATTCACAAGGAAGGTTTTTGTGTATAATTTATAAATATTTTGTACATATTGTCTGAATTATGATGAATTAAAGCAAAGTTGTGAAAATGATGTCATTACCACGTAGCGGACAGTTCCCATCACTCAGGAGAGCAGCAGTGCCTTGAGAAGGCAGGAAGCATGACTTATTTTATATCTGGTCTGGTAGTCTAGTGGTAAAGCTTCTGGCAAGGAATGGAAAAGTTGTAGGCTTGAATCACAGCTCGGTCACTTTTCCTTCACTGTGCCTTTTGATCTAACGTTCAACAGTCAGTGGTAGAGATTCACCAGAAATTGCTCAGATTCCTAATGGACCAAATTGCTGAGGTCATCAGTCTCTAGATTTCCATACTACTTAAACTAACTTATGCTAAGAACAACACACACACCCTTGCCCGAGGGAGGACTCGAACCTCCAGTGGGAGGGGCCACGCAATCCATGACATGGTGCCTCAAACTGCGTGGCCACTCCGTGCGGTGATTTAAATCATTTCAGAATAACTGCACAAACAAAAGAATCCAAAGCCTGTGTTTTCAATTGTTTATGCATGGAGTAAAACACTGTGTGGGATGAAACTTTGCTTTGTTTATGTAGAGAAAGGCTTATAGCAGTTCAGCATATGACTCAACTTTTAGTTTTCTGCTTTCCTGGAGTCAAGGAGATATGAACAGGATTCTCTGCATGTTGGGGCAAACAATATTATTTGTTTGGGTGGTTTCAGTTTATGTAGCTGACTGGTAAAATTGCAAGAAAGAGATTTAGCCCTGTTAAAGATAATAAAGATATGGAGATGACCTTCTTGAATGGAATTCAGAAATTTTTTGCGGATGGATACACAAGATCTTGAAATACTTCCACAGATGGTTGAGGACACATTTGGAAGTGTAACAACCATTTTGGACTACCAATTTCTGTTTCTCTCACATTTGCAATCACAATTTGCACTCTTAATTCACCACAAATACTTCAAACAATAGACAGTGAGTTACTCAACTTTGAAGTATTTTAATAAAGATGACCAATAATGGAAAGATAACCTCATTGTCATGTGATGTGAGACTTAACAGTTTGAAGTAATCAGACATTGTAAACTAATAGTTTCACTGTGCTCATTTGATAACAGTTGCATAGTGGAAAAACAGACTAATCCAAAATTTATTTATTTATTTATTTATTATGCTTTAAGTACAACATTTGCTTTGCATCATTTATTTACAGTACATTCTTTTGACAGCACAGATGATGACTCAGTTTTCAGCTTTCTGCTTTCCTTGAATCAAATCTACATGAGGACATGATTATTTGCATGGCATGGTGAAGAAATGTTCCCTAAAGAGTCCATGACAAAGAATTGTGGCAATGAGTCTCAACAGTACATCACAGTGCATACTAACCTTCACAATAAGTGTGCTGTAGCATGACCTAAACGCACGATGCAATGTATCAGTGCCTGTGTTATTCTGAACTACAATGCAAACAGGCACTGCAGTGATTACAGCCATTTTAAATACATTAAATGTATTCACAATTGCGAATATGGGCAGCTATCAGCTGCAGAATGGAATGATAACAATGAAAATTTGTACTAGATCAGGACATGAACCAGGATGACTCACTCATCGCAAGTGGTCACCTTGCCATTTGGCTATCCATGCATGACTCACAGTCAGACCCAAACTTCCAAATGTCGTTGACCACGTGTCTACAACCTGTCCTCGTACGTCCATTATGTATACTCCCATACAGGTGAAACATTTTACTTGAAAGTTACTTGCCTAGTTTCGGTAGATAAATATGATATTGCAGTGCCTGTGTTATTCTGAATCATGATGCAAAGTTCCTTTGAACATGCATGAATGTCCAAAGAAACAGGTGAGTATAGGTTCTAGACACATGTCCAAAGGAACAGGTGAGCACAGGTTGTAGACACATGGTTGACAGCATATGGAAGTTTGGGTCTGGCTGTTTGTCATACACGGATAACCAAATGGTAAGGTGACTGCTCATGATAAGCTGGAAATCCGACTTCGAGTCACAGTCCAGCACAAATTTTCATTATCATCTTTCCCTTCTACAGCTGATGTTATGCATATTCACAGTTGTGAATATATTTAATGTATTTCATAACAGCTGTAGTCACTGCAGTGCCTGTTCCTTTAGACATGCATGTATGTCCAAAGGAACTTTGCATCATAAGCACTGCAATATCATATTTATCCATTGACATCGGGAAAGTGAATTTCAAGTAAAATGTCTCATTTGTATGGGAATATACTTAATGGATATAAAAGTACAGATTGTAGACACATGATCGATGACATATGGAAGTTTGGGTCTGTCTGTGAGTCATGCACAGGTAGCCAAATGATAAGGCAACTGCTCACGCTAAGTGGGAAATCCAGGTTTGAATCCCAATCTGGCACAAATTTTCATTATCTTCATTCCATTCTACAGCTGATCATTGTTCATGTTTGCAGTTGTGAATACATTTAATGTATGACCTAAAAATATGCATAATGTGTGTTTGATTTCTATTTTTCCTTATTTTTGTGCCCAGCTAGTCTCTGATACATACTGAATCACTAACTCTCTCTCTCTCTCTCTCTCTCTCTCTCTCTCTCTCTCACACACACACACACACACACACACACACACACACACACAATATGCATACAATATTTACATTGGTTGTAAACATATGGTTACTTACATAAACATATGTTTAATTATATCACAATGTGCTCTCATTGTTGCCATGCAAAGGCATTCCAGATGCCAATTCTACATAGAAACATAACATTTGTGCTTCCGCACAACTTTCCTGGCATGCACATTTACATCGCGTAAGTTATATGAAACTGAAGATATTCGCTTACTTAATATTGTTCTCTGAATTTTATTCATGGCCGCCACACAAAATACTCTATGCCCATCAAGTTTTGCTGCCATAGGTGCTTAATGCTGTGCGTGCAAAAGCGGGCCAGGTCACCAGTTATATATAAAACTTCAGCATGCATATATTTGTGCTATTAGGTCAATTGACTTGAAATCTTGACACAATGTCGAATGCAAATAGACAAGTGTTTTTATATAGCTATTTTCTAACGTGTAATATATAAATAAATGTGTTATAAATAAAGGGAAAATTTGCTACCTATAACCTCAAAAAGTTCCTGACAGATTAACTTCAAATTTTAAACAATACTATACTAAACATTCAGGTGGAAATAGACTATATATTTTTTAACAACAGTGTACAGGTTTTCTGTCAAGTGAGGTGGTGCAGTGGTTAGCACACTGGACTTGCGTTCATGAGGATGATGCTTCAAAACCACATACAGCCATCCAGAAAAGGTTTCTGTGATTTCCCTACATCGCTCCAGGCAAATGCTGGGATGTATCTTTTTAAAGGACACAGCTGACTTCCTTCCCCATCCTTTCGTAATCTGATGGGACTGATAACCTCACTGTTTGGTCCCCTCCCCCAAATCAACCAACCAATTAACAGGTTTTCTGTTAAAACAGACTGTGAGAAACAAAATGCTCTACTGTATGAATGTGCATTTCTGTTTCCCTTGTTGTAACCAGCTATAACTACAGTAATGGTGCATTTAAACCAGTAGACAGATCGTTTCTCCCATATATATTTTTCAGTATTATATACTTTTTTAAACGTAACTTTTATTTCACAGAAGAAAGGAAAGTTGTATTTCTGGCTTATGGTCAGTATACTACTGCAGAATCTGTATTTGCAATACAATAAACAAAGCTCAAGGTCAGAGGGAGGCAGGGTGGGTGGAGGAGATGGACACAGAGGGGCGAGAGGAGGTGGTGTTGGAAAGAGAGAGGGGGAAGGAGGAAGAGATAAATGGAGGGGGGGGGGGGGGGAGGGCAGGATGGGAGACCAGGATGTATGCCCAAGTCCACACATATTAGAAATGTATACTTTCTCAGTACTTTCTTCTCCATTAAATCAGAGTGAGCTACAGCAACACTGGCTACAGCTAGTGCCGAATAAAAATTCTCAATTTCTCTCGGTTCTCACTGACAGCTCAATGGTCATTCTGCTGATAGAGATGACTGGTTACTTTTGAGCTGGTGTATGACAGGTATTGTCACACTTTTGACCCTCTCTTTGATAAGGATATAGATTTAGCTGTAGAAACAGCAGCAGCATTGAGACACACCAGTGTAGAGTTTGTGTCTGTTCTGAGACAACATAATTGACCTCATTTTGAGCTATTCTGTCAGGAGAGTTAATTTGAAGTTGGAAGGTTGCTTGGGTCAGGTGCAGGGTGTCATATTGGTGTGGCTCCTTTTGATTCTCTCTTATACTAGATATGGCCTGCACCTCAACAGGAAAGGGAAGAGTAAACTGGCTGGGCTAATTGCCAGAAATTTAACGGGCAGGGGGGGGGGGAAGTGTCACTGCCATGAATGGGTAAAATAAAATACAAGTGGTTACAAGTATTGGAGCAGCAACTTTTGTAGAATATATAGGACACAAAGAAGTCAAGTTCTAAGGGAGGCCAGGATTGAAACAAATCTTCAGGTTCAGAAAGAAACTAAACAGCATAATTCTGGTATATTGGATCAGCAAACACAGCTGTTAGTTAAAAATTTTCACCTATCTGCAGAAATTTTATCCCCCTCCCCCCTCCCCCACAGTTTCATCTCAGTCAATGTGAGAAGCTGACTATCTTTAGTGCATCAAAATATTCACACGCTAAGAAGTAAAATTAATGAACTACTTATTTGCATTGATGAATTGGAATTATCCTACCCAATTGACATAATCTGCCTCTATGAAAATCAAGTGACCACAGTACTGTTTTCCTTTTCATCCCATTTGGTAAGTCTCCCCTGACCTGGGGTTCTGGGTGACTTTTCTGAAATATACCTCTTTCCCTAAACCTCTCCAGTCCTTTTCCTTCACCCCTCTTCCTTCCCCTTCAACTCTTCTGCTGGAAGAAGGACCCACAGGCTCAAAACTTGTAAAAGTTAAATCCCTTTTGTGTGTGTGTGTGTGTGTGTGTGTGTGTGTGTGTGTGTGTGTGTGTGTGTGTGTGTGTGTGTATTCACCTGCCGCCACTTGGTGAGTAGAATTTTTATCTATCCATTTACATTTGCAGTTTCATTTGAGGTTCGTGGAAGGTACATTAGCATATGTGTTCTTATTTTGTAAATATTTATTGTTTATTCTTGTGTTATGATATGTTCCACATCTTAAAGGAGCTTCTCACTATGGATCAATTGCAACGAAAAGTACCTCTAATCTAATCTAATCTAACCTTTACAGTAATGTATTCGGAGGAGATACAGTAATGTATTTGGAGGAGATACTGTTTGGAGGGTGCACAGAACCAATATTACTTCAGGGCAGGGACAGTGGAAGGAATTTGAGACATGCAGCACGTATGTGAGCTGTCTAGGAACTTACGTTTAAGCTAGAATGTTGTAGAAACTGGTAGGACAATCCAAAAACTAATCTGGATGAGGAGGGATAAATAGGTCTCATTTTAAAATTATCGCTACAGAAGATCAGAGGTATAATGTAGAACCTGTTTGGTGCATAATGTGGTGAAAGGGACACTTCTTTACTGTTTTCAAGAAGGTTAAATTAATGTGTAACTAAATGAAGTGACACAGGAAGTTAGCTTGTGAACTGAAACAAATGGAGTCAGTAATACAGACAACTGTGCATTTACCTAATTGATTATCATTCAAAAAGATACATTTGGCATGAATGCAAATGCTGTGGATGGAGTAGAATTTTGTTTGGAAACAATAGCAACAGTTGAAGTATGATTACTAGCAATTTGTCATGTTGTTGGTATATACTGAGATACGAAGCAGGAAATCACTGAGACAGCCATCAACACCAGGGGAAATGTATCATAGCCAGTTGTGTAAACACATACAGTTGAAAATACGCAAGACTGGAAACAAAAATATCGTATTGAATACAGCCTCCAAAGCATGTAACTTCAGAACTATGAGTGCTTCTTCATCTGTGCTACTGGCTGGGCTCTGAGCACTATGGGACTTAACATCTATGATCATCAGTCCCCTAGAACTTAGAACTACTTAAACCTAACTAACCTAAGGACAACACACAACACCCAGCCATCACGAGGCAGAGAAAATCCCTGACCCCGCCGGGAATCGAACCCGGGAACCCGGGCGTGGGAAGCGAGAACGCTACTGCACGACCACGAGATGCGGGCATCTGTGCTACTGAGTAACACATCTCTTCTATGGAACAAGTGCTCATAGCTCTTAAGATATGCACTTTAAAGCCCATGTTTACTGGATATTTTTTCTTGTTTTGACCATAGTATCTGCTCCCAAATTATGGAAAACATAGAGCTTGCAGTACAAGACATTTGTTTCACAGAATTGAAGATGAACAAATGTTCATATATCTTAAGGTAGGCATTTTAGAGTCCATCTTAACTGAAACTCTTTTGCTTCTAGCATTGTGTACTTTCATCTGTGTTGTTAATGCCGTTAATTATAATACACCCTATTAAAAAGGACCAAGCATGTCTTTTGTCTGAAACTACAGTAAGAAGTTTACGAAGTGCAGCAATTTAGTTTCACTGTATATCTAAATGTTAGTAGCTGCTGGTTCATATATTTTTGTTGCAGGTGTTCTTAGAAGTAAAATTCCATGTGACTGATGTCAGATAAGCAGAATGATCATTAATAATAATTAACAATGAGGATAGCAGACCAAAATGATTCTGCGCAATATCATTTTATACCTAAAAAATTAAGGGCATAAGGAATTTTACTAACTAAATATTATACATGTAAGTGTACTTTACTAGCAAAATAATACTTAGTACTGATTGTATCTTCTTATTGTTTTAGCCATTTGCACTTCTGTCTGCAGCATTTCAATATGATGCATCATTTCCTTCAACAATTTGTGTGAATTTTGTTATGTTTGCAAATGGTATTCGATCAATGGGTACTGCGAGACACTATCAGTTTATTGAAGACTGTGAAGCAGGGAAGGTATGTACTGTTTTTGGGGAAAACTGTTCCTTGTGTGTAAATTGTGATAATTTATTGATTTTTTTATTTCAAATGTTAGTCAGAATTAACGCAGGAGACATTATCAAAGCTAAGAAGAAAGAAACTAGATTGTATGTTGGTCAGAATACTGTTTAATGTTATTACTAAGTGATTTGTTACTCTAAAAGGATTGGCTAAAATTGTCACAGTGACAAAATTTCAGAGAGAGTATTTAGCATTTTGAGAAACTTTTATGTAAAGGCCTAGTTAACTTTTCAAGTGACTTCTGCACCCTTTGAATAACTGTGCTAAATATAAGCGTACATGTTAAATCTGCTATTGATTTGAGGTTATTAATTCTCAAAATGTGTTGTTTCATTACAACTGGCCAGAGGGAAACAATGTTCATATATACTTATAAAAATGAGTGATTATGAAGTGAAGTTTCAACCAGCGTGAAAATGTGGAAGTGCACTGAAAACCAGAAGTTACAGATTACCAATATCCAGATAGTCACATTTAGCAATTACCGTGGTAATGGTGTGCAAATAGACAGCACATAACTAGCTTTTTTTTGTGTCTTTACAAGAGTTCAAAAACATATTTTTACATTGATTTTTATTACTGTATGAGAATGACTAACATAGGAGAATCATACAAAAATACCGACATTTGACCATTGGACAGACTCCCATATGGATGACCTAATAATAAGTATCCATGGCTTAGAGAAACAACTGAAAGATTTGAGAGCAAATAAATCACCAGGTCCAGATGGAATTCCAATTTGGTTTTACAAAGAATACTCTTCAGCTTTGACCCCTCACTTAGCTTGTATTTTTCGTGACTCTGTCACCCAGCACAAAGTCCCAAGCAACTGGAAAAAAGCACAGGTGACTCCTCTATACAGGGTGAGTCACTAACTGTTGCCACCTAGAATAACTCTGAAAGCATGATAGTAACTGAATAGTTTGTTGGACGAATGCTGCGTGGGACAATGCAGGCCATAACGTGACTTTGGTTTTTTGTTGCTAGATGGGGTCGTGTCAGAGATATGAAGGTCAACTTTGTTTTTTTAAATGGGATGATATAGTTTGGTACTTATTTTCTGATAATGGCTATCGAGACGAATCCAATGATGTGTAACAGTAAGGTCTTTGAAGGTCAGTGAAGGTCAAAAAGGTAGCATGAACGTCCATTTACAGAAGGTGTTCGAAGTGATGACCATTGGTATCAATGCGGTACTGCAATCTTCTTATCATGGATTGAGTGGTATTCTTATCACTTCAGCACTTATCAAAGCACATGCTCTGACAATTCATAAATACGAGGTGCATTCAAGTTCTAAGGCCTCCGATTTTTTTTCTAAGTAACTACTCACCCGAAATCGATGAAACTGCCGTTACTTCTCGACGTAATCGCCCTGCAGATGTACACATTTTTCACAACACTGATGCCATGATTCCATGGCAGCGGCGAAGGCTTCTTTAGGAGTCTGTTTTGACCACTGGAAAATCGCTGAGGCAATAGCAGCACGGCTGGTGAATGTGCGGCCACGAAGAGTGTCTTTCATTGTTGGAAAAAGCCAAAAGTCACTAGGAGCCAGGTCAGGTGAGTAGGGAGCATGAGGAATCACTTCAAAGTTGTTATCACAAAGAAACTGTTGTGTAACGTTAGCTCGATGTGCGGGTGCGTTGTCTTGGTGAAACAGCACACCCCAGCCCTTCCCGGATGTTTTTGTTGCAGTGCAGGAAGGATTTGTTCTTCAAAACATTTTCATAGGATGCACCTGTTACCGTAGTGCCCTTTGGAATGCAATGGGTAAGGATTACACCCTCGCTGTCCCAGAACATGGACACCATCATTTTTTCAGCACTGGCGGTTACCCGAAATTTTTTTGGTGGTGGTGAATCTGTGTGCTTCCATTGAGCTGACTGGCGCTTTGTTTCTGGATTGAAAAATGGCATCCATGTCTCATCCATTGTCACAACTGACGAAAAGAAAGTCCCATTCATGCTGTCGTTGCGCGGAGGCCTTAGAACTTGAAAGCACCTCGTATTCACACAATACGGCATATCCATCTAACATGCCATTGACACAGAAACACCACTTGATGCTTCCGCAATACAATACTAATAGGAGCAGTAAGACTAGTATCATCAAATCAAGCAAATTTGAATGATGTATTCCTTTGAAAAACAAGTCAATGTGCTTCTCACTTATGGAGAATGCCAATGAACTTCAGAGAGAGCTAGAGACTTATATGCTGAAAGATCTACACAACGTACTCACCCTGCATGTACTACATTTAAATATGTGTATGGTAAAGGTGAAAGTAAACTGGCGTTCTACGGATCGGAGCATGGAATGTCAGATCACTTAATCAGGCAGGTAGGTTAGAAAATTTAAAAAGGGAAATGGATAGGTCAAAGTTAGATATAGTGGCAATTAGTTAAGTTCGGTGGCTGAAGGAACAAAACTTTTGGTCAGGTGAATACAGGGTTATAAATACAAAATCAAATAGGGGTAATGCAGGAGTAGGTTTAATAATGAATAAAAAATAGGAGTGCCAGTAGTACAAGTTTATATGCCACCTAGCTCTGCAGATGATGAAGAAATTGATGAAATGTATGATGAGATAAAACAAATTATTCAGGTAGTGAAGGGAGATGAAAATTTAATTGTCATGGGTGACTGGAATTCGATAGTAGGAAAAGGAAGAGAAGGAAATGTAGTAGGCGAATATGAACTGGGTGTAAGAAATGAAAGAGAAAGCTGCCTGGTAGAATTTTGCACAGAGCATAACTTAATCATAGCTAACACTTGGTTCAAGAATCATGAAAGAAGGTTGTATACATGAAAGAAGCCTGGAGATACTAGAATGTATCAGATAGATTATATAATGGTAACACTGAGATTTAGGAACCAGGTTTTAAATTGTAATACATTTCCAGGGGCAGATGTAGACTCTGACCACAATCTGTTGGTTATGAACTGTAGATTAAAACTGAAGAAACTGCAAAAAGATGGGAATTTAAGGAGATGGGAACTGGATAAACTGACTAAACTGGAGGTTGTACAGAGTTTCAGGGAGAGCATAAGGGAACAATTGACAGGAATGGGGGAAAGAAATACAGTAGAAGAAGAATGGGTAGCTGTGAGGGATGAAATAGTGAAGGCAGCAGAGGATGAAGTAGATAAAAAGACAAGGGCGAGTCGAAATCCTTGAGTAACAGAAGAGATACTGAATTTAATTGAAGAAAGGAGAAAATACAAAAATTAAGTAAATGAAGCAGGCAAAAAGGAATACAAACGTCTCAAAAATGAGGTCAACAGGAAGTGCAAAATGGCTAAGCAGGGATGGCTAGAGGACAAATGTAAGGATGTAGAGGCTTATCTCATTAGGGGTAAGATAGATACTGCCTACAGGAAAATTAAAGAGACCTTTGGACAAAAGAGAACCACTTGTATGAATATCAAGAGCTCAGATGGAAACCCAGTTATAAGCAAAGAAGGGAGAGCAGAAAGGTGGAAGGAGTATATAGAGGATCTATACAAGGGCAATGTAATTGAGGACAATATTATGGAAATGGAGGAGGATGTAGAAGAAGATGAAATGGGGGATATGATGCTGCGTGAAGAATTTGACAGAGCACTGAAAGACCTGAGTTGAAACAAGGCCCCATGAGTAGACAAAATTCCATTAGAACTGCTGACAGCCTTGGGAGAGCCAGTCCTGACAAAACTCTACCATCTGGTGAGTAAGATGTATGAGACAGGCAAAATACCCTCAGACTTCAAGAAGAATATAATAATTCAAATCCCAAAGAAAGAAGGTGTTAACACATGTGAAAATTACCGAAGTATCAGTTTAATAAGTTTCTTTACAGACGAATGGAAGAACTGGTAGAAGCCGGCCTCGGGGAAGATCAGTTTGGATTCTGTAGAAATACTGAAACATGTGAGGCAATACTGACCCTACGACTTATCTTAGAAGATAGATTAAGGAAAGGCAAACGTACGTTTCTAGCATTTGTAGACTTAGAGAAAGCTTTTGACAATGTTGACTGGAATACTCTCTTTCAAATTCTGAAGGTGGCAGGGGTAAAATATAGGGAGCAAAAGGTTATTTACAATCTGTACAGAAACCAGATGACAGTTACAAGAGTCGAGGGATGTGAAATGGCAATCAGTGGTTGGCAAGGGAGTGAGACAGGGTTGTAGCCTGTCCCCGATGTTATTCAGTCTGTATATTGAGCAAGCAGTAAAAGAAACAAAAGAAAAATTCAGAGAAGGTATTAAAATCCATGGAGAAGAAATAAAAACTTTGAGGTTCGCCGATGACATTGTAATTCTGTCAGAGACAGCAAAGGACTTGGAAGAACAGTTGAATGGAATGGACAGCGTCTTGAAAGGAGGATATAAGATGAACACCGACAAAAGCAAAATGAGGATAATGGAATGTAGTCAAATTAAGTCAGGTGAAGATGAGGTAATTAGATTAGGAAATGAGACACTTAAAGTAGTAAAGGAGTTTTGCTATTTGTGGAGCAAAATAACTGATGATGGTTGAAGTAGAAAGGATATAAAATATGGAATGGCAATGGCAAAGAAAGATTTTCTGAAGAAGAGAAATTTGTTAATGTCGAGTATAGATTTAAGTGTCAGGAAGTCGTTTCTGAAAGTATTTGTATGGAAGTGAAATGTGGATGATAAATAGTTTAGACAAGAAGAGAACAGAAGCTTTCAAAATGTGGTGCTACAGAAGAATGCTGAAGATTAGATGGGTAGATCACACAACTAATGAGGAGGTATTGAATAGAATCAGGGAGAAGAGGAGTTTGTGGCACAACTTGACTAGAAGAAGGGATCGGTTGGTAGGACATGTTCTGAGGCATTAAGGGATCATCAATTTAGAATTGGAGGGCAGCATAGAGGGTAAAAATCATAGAGGGAGACCAAGAGTTGAGTACACTAAGCAGATTCAGGAGGATGTAGGTTGCAGAAGGTACTGGGACATGTAGGAGCTTGCACAGGATAGAGCAGCATGGAGAGCTGCTTCAAATCAGCTCAGGACTGAAGACCACAACAACAACAACAACAACAACAACATGATAAATTGAGATCAACTGAAATTTTAACACATCCATCAAAGGAAAGTTACTAAGGAGGAAACAGAAAATGGTGCTCTTGTCTCTATGGTTTGAGATCTTTGTATTAGTCTGCATCAAATAGCAAGGGATTCTGGCATGAGTGAGAGTAGTGTTGTTCATGTTCTGCACCGCCATAAATATCATCCTTACTATATCAGTCTCCACGAAGGATTAGCTGGTACGGATTGTATACGTCACATTGAATTCTGCTGATGGGCTCAACTTCAGATTCAGAGGGATGACACATTTATTAATTTGATTTTATTTACTGATGAGGCTACATTCAAGATCCATGGAAATGTTAATTTGCATAACATGCATTATTGGGCAGCTGAAAATCCATGCTGGCTGTGGCAAGTTGCACACCAAAAACTGTGGTTAGTGAATGTGTGGTGTGGGGTTCTGGAGGACAGAATTATAGGCCCCTATTTCATAGAAGGAAATCTTAATGGTAGGAAGTACTCCACATTCATGCAAGAAACATTAGGTCTGTTATTGGAAGAAATACCTAATACAGTATGTGGTATCAACAAGATGTTTGTCTGGCAAATTTTTTGCTGATGGATAGTAATGAGTTGCAGAGACAATTCCCAAATTGTTGGACTGGAGTTTTTCTTGTGGGGATTCTTAAAAGACATTGTTTATAAAGACTACACCTGAAGATATGCAAGAGAGAATTGTCAGAGCATGTGCTTCAGTAAGTGACAATGTGATAAGGAATACCACTCAATCCATGATTAGAAGATTGCAGTACTGCACTGATACCAATGTTTATCACTTTGAAAACATTCTGTGAGTGGACATTCATTCCAGCTTTGTGATCTTCGTTGACCTCAAAGAGCAAACTGTTATACATTATTGGATTCATCTCGATAGCCACTATCAGAAAATAAGTACCAAACTATAGCATCCCATTTAAAAATCAAAGTTGACTTTCATATCTCTGAGCAACCCCACCTAGCAACAAAAAACTGTCATATTATGCCCCCCTTCTTCACACACAACTTTTGTCCACAAACTTTTCAGCTCCTATCATACTTTCAGAGTTATTCTTGGTGGCAATAGTTAGTGACTCACCATGTGTTAGAAGGGTAAGAAAACAGACCAACAAAAATTACAAACCAATATCCATAAGTTCAGTTTTCTTCAGAATGTTTGAACATACTCTCAGTTTGAATATAATAAATTTTTTGACAGGAAGAAGCTTATTCTACAAATCAGCATGGTTTTAGAAAGCATCAGTCATGTAAAACTCGACTTCCCCGTTTCTCACATGATATACTGTGAACAGTGGATAAAGGGCAACAGGCTGATTCTATATTTCTAGATTTCCAGAAAGCATTTGATGTGGTGCACTATTGCAGGCTGTTAACAAAGGTATGAGCAAATGGAATAAGTTCACATATTCAAGTTCCTTAAATACTTCTTAAGTAATAGAACCCAGTATGTTCTCCTCAATGGCAAGTGTTCATCAGAGGCATGGGTATCATCAGGAGTGCCTCAATTAACTGCGATAGGACCACTGTTGTTCTCTATATACCTAAATGATTTGGTGGACATGAGTTTGCAGTTGTTTGTTGATGATGCTGTGGAGTACGGTTAGGTGTTGAAGTTGAGTGGCTGTAGGAAGATACAAGATTACTTAGACAAAATTTCTAGTTTGTGCACTGAATGACAGCTAACTCTAAATGAGGAAAAATGTAAGTTAATGCAGATGGGTAAGGAGAACAAACCTGTAATGTTCAGATACAGTATTAGTAGTGTCCTGCTTGAAACAGTAAGATCATTTAAATATCTGGGCATATCATTGTGAAGTGATATGATATGCAATTGGCATGTGAGAACTGTGGTAGGTAATGCAAATGGTTGACTTTGGTGTGTTGGAAGAATTTTAGAAAAGTGTGGTTCACATGTAAAAGAGATCACATATAGGACGTTGGTGTGATCTATTCTTGAATACTGCTCGAGTGTTTGGGATCCATGCCATGTCAGACTGAAGGAAGACATCAAAGCAGTTCAGAGGTGGGCCACTAGATTTGTTATTGGTAGGCTCAAACAACATGTAAGTGTTGCAGAGGTGCTTTGGGAACTCATATGGGAATCCCTGGAGGGGAAGCGACATTCTTCTCAAGGCACACTGTTGAGAAAATTTAGAGAACTGGCATTTGAAGCTGACTGCCAAACAGTTTTACTGCTGTCAACACAAATTGTGCATAAGGACTGCAGAGATAAGATACAAGAAGTTAGGGCTCATATAGAGGCATACAGACAGTTTTTCACTGTATCTGTGAGTGGAACAGGAGAGGGAAAGACTAGCAGTGGTATATGGTACCCTCCACCACACACTGTATGGTGCCTTGTGGAGTATCTGTGTAGATGTAGATGTAGATGTAAATGACTGGAGGATGAACATGGGATGACAAATACAACAGACATTTCACTTTAGAATTCTATTAGAATTCATACTTTCCTTTGTTCATAGTATGAAGATTTTACTGAGAGAAGATTCTTGCAGCTGTCACCTTCTACCACACAAAGTGCATTGGAAGATCTCATCTGATTATGTCGTAGACCACTGCTGCTCCTGTAGTCATTTGTTTAACTAGGGAAATTACCTTACTTGTGGCAAAGTAAGCCTAATAACATTTCTCTTATGAAAGAAATTCACAAAAGCACATAAATGTGCAGTTAGCAAATGACTCAATAGCAAACTTACAGCACTAATATAAGGTAAAGCTCTATGTTATTTAAAGATAGTTGTGAGCACTGGTTGAGCTATTGTTCCTAGTAATGCAAACTCCCAAATGGAAATAACTGATTCAGTCAGTTCTACTTTTATGTATCAGCTGGATTATTATTGATTTGATTCTTACAAGTGAAACCATACTGCTGTAGCAACCAAATGTAAACAATGAATACAGTCTGTTGTAGGTTTTCATATTGACTGGATTACACATTCTTGCTTTTCAAGTAAAACTAGTGTGTAGTCTGTCTAGTAGTTAACCATATATTTCTTCTTTCAACGGAACCTACTCTTTAGTTAATGTCAGTGAGCTCATAGTGGTGATTAACCAGACTTGAAATAATGACAACAATGTGGTATGTCAGCTAGAGGAAACTTAAACACATGTTAAGAAAAAGAAGAAGAAGATCTGGACTTTTTTCATGGAACAGAAAGAAAAGTAAGTCAGCATCAGGAAGGCTTACCAATGTGCAAATGGACATATCGCTGTACTTAACCCCAAAGTAACCACATATAGATGTACAAGTCTGGATGGAAATGAGGAAACAATTGCAGTCGAAGAACATGGAAAATATGATATGGTGTTTTTAAATGCTAATGAAAAATACACGGTTAAATAAGTAATCTTGGTCCCTGATAACCTAGCTGTTGAGTGGCTCTAAAACTCTCTCTTTCACTCTCTCTCTCTCTCTCTCTCTCTCTCTCTCTCTCTCACACACACACACACACACACACACACACACACACACACACACACACACACACCTGTGATTTGGTTAAAATTGTTGAGACTTCTCTTGTAACAGTAATGTGTTAAATTAATATTTTGTGTTTTATGAAATCAAATAAAACTACATTAAAAACTCAGTGACTCTAGTTTTTATCTTTCCCCTTAATCTGTTGATGCAGCTCTGCATGCTACTCTATCCTGTGCAAGCTCCTTCTTGTCCCAGTACCTACTGCAATCTACATCCTTCTGAATCTGCTTAGTGTATTCATCTCTTGGTCTCCCTCTACGATTTTTACCCTCACACTGCCTTCCCATACTAAATTGGTGATCCCTTGATGCCTCAGAACATGTCCTACCAACCGGTCCCTTCTTCTGGTCAAGTTGTGCCACAAACTTCTCTTCTCCCCAATCCTATTCAATATTCCTCATTAGTTATGTGATCTACCCATCTAATCTTCAGCATTCTTCTGTAGCACCACATTTCGAAAGCTTCTATTCTCTTCTTGTCCAAACTATTTACCGTCCATGTTTCACTTCCATACATGGCTACACTCCATACAAATACTTTCAGAAATGACTTCCTGACACTTAAATCTATACTCGATGTTAACAAATTTTTCTTCTTCAGAAACGCTTTCCTTGCCACTGCCAGTCTACATTTTATATCCTCTCTACTTTGACCATCATCAGTTATTTTGCTCCCCAAATAGCAAAACTCCTTTACTACTTTAAGTGTCTCATTTCCTAATCTAATTCCCTCAGCATCACCCGACTTAATTCGACTACATTCCATTATCCTCGTTTTTCTTTTGTTGATGTTCATCTTATATCCTCCCTTCAAGATACCATCCATTCCGTTCAAGTGCTCTTCCAAGTCCTTTGCTGTCTCTGACAGAATTACAATGTCATCGGCGAACCTCAAAGTCTTTATTTCTTCTCCATGGATTTTAATACCTACTCCGAATTTTTCTTTTGTTTCCTTTACTGCTTGCTCAATATACAGATTGAATAACATCAGGGAGAGGCTACAACCCTGTCTTACTCCCTTCCCAACCGCTGCTTCCCTTTCATGTCCCTCGACTCTTATAACTGCCATTTGGTTTCTGTACAAATTGTAAATAGCCTTTCGCTCCCTGTATTTTACCCCTGCCACCTTTAGAATTTGAAAGAGAGTATTCCAGTCAACATTGTCAAAAGCTTTCTCTAAGTCTACAAATGCTAGAAACGTAGGTTTGCCTTTCCTTAATCTTTCTTCTAAGATAAGTCGTAAGGTCAGTATTGCCTCACGTGTTCCAGTATTTCTACGAAATCCAAACTGATCTTCCCTGAGGTCGGCTTCTACTAGATTTTCCATTCGTCTGTAAAGAATTTGTGTTAGTATTTTGCAGCTGTGGCTTATTAAACTGATTGTTCGGTAATTTTCACATCTGTCAACACCTGCTTTCTTTGGGATTGGAATTATTATATTCTTCTTGAAGTCTGAGGGTATTTCACCTGTTTCATACATCTTGCTCACCAGATGGTAGAGTTATGTCAGGACTGGCTCTCCCGAGGCCGTCAGTAGTTCCAATGGAATGTTGTCTACTCCGAGGGCCTTGTTTCGACTCAGGTCTTTCAGTGCTCTGTCAAACTCTTCATGCAGTATCGTATCTCCCATTTCATCTTCATCTACATCCTCTTCCATTTCCATAATATTGTCCTCAAGTACATTGCCCTTGTATAGACCCTCTATATACTCCTTCCACCTTTCTGCTTTCCCTTCTTTGCTTAGAACTGGCTTTCCATCTGAGCTCTTGATGTTCATACAAGTGGTTCTCTTATCTCCAAAGGTCTCTCTAATTTTCCTGTAGGCAGTATCTATCTTACCCCTAGTGAGACAAGCCTCTACATCCTTACATTTGTCCTCTAGCCATCCCTGCTTAGCCATTTTGCACTTCCTGTCGATCTCATTTTTGAGACGTTTGTGTTCCTTTTTGCCTGCTTCATTTACTGCATTTTTATATTTTCTCCTTTCATCAATTAAATTCAATATTTCTTCTGTTACCCAAGGATTTCTACTAGCCCTCGTCTTTTTACCTACTTGATCCTCTGCTGCCTTCACTTCTTCATCCCTCAAAGCTACCCATTCCTCTTCTACTGTATTTCTTTCCCCCATTCCTGTCAATTGTTCCCTTATGCTCTCCCTGAAACTCTGTACAACCTCTGCTTCTTTCAGTTTATCCAGATCCCATCTCCTTAAATTCCCACCTTTTTGCAGTTTCTTCAGTTTTAATCTACAGGTCATAACCAATAGATTATGGTCAGAGTCCACATCTGCCCCTGGAAATGTCTTACAATTTAAAACCTGGTTCCTAAATCTCTGTCTTACCATTATATAATCTATCTGATACCTTTTAGTATCTCCAGGGTTCTTCCATATATACAACCTTCTATCATGATTCTTAAACCAAGTGTTAGCTATGGTTAAGTTGTGCTCTGTGCAAAATTCTACCAGGCGGCTTCCTCTTTCATTTCTTAGCCCCAATCCATATTCACCTACTACATTTCCGTCTCTCCCTTTTCCTACACTCGAATTCCAGTCACCCATGACTATTAAATTTTCGTCTCCCTTCACTATCTGAATAATTTCTTTTATTTCATCATACATTTCTTCAATTTCTTCGTCATCCGCAGAGCTAGTTGGCATATAAACTTGTACTACTGTAGTAGGTGTGGGCTTCGTATCTATCTTGGCCACAATAATGCGTTCACTATGCTGTTTGTAGTGGCTTACCTGCATACCTATTTTCCTATTCATTATTAAACCTACTCCTGCATTACCCCTATTTGACTTTGTGTTTATAACCCTGTAGTCACCTGACCAGAGGTCTTGTTCCTCCTGCCACCGAACTTCACTAATTCCCACTATATCTAAGTTTAACCTATCCATTTCCCTTTTCAAATTTTCTAACCTACCTGCCCGATTAAGGTATCTGACATTCCACGCTCCGATCCGTAGAATGCCAGTTTTCTTTCTCCTGATAATGATATCCTCTTGAGTAGTCCCGCCCGGAGATCTGAATGGGGCACTATTTTACCTCCAGAATATTTTACCCAAGAGGACGCCATCATCATTTAATCATACAGTAAAGCTGCATGCCCTTGGAAAAAATTACGGCCGTAGTTTCCCCTTGCTTTCAGCTGCTCGCAGTACCAGCACAGTAAGGCCGTTTTGGTTATTGTTACAAGGCCAGATCAGTCAATCATCCAGACTGTTGCCCTTGCAACTACTGAAAAGGCTGCTGCCCCTCATCAGGAACCACACGTTTGTCTGGCCTCTCAACAGATACCCCTCCGTTGTGGTTGTACCTACGGTACGGCCATCTGTATCGCTGAGGCACGCAAGCCTCCCCACCAACGGCAAGGTCCATGGTTCATACATACAGCATCAAAAATTCGCAGTTTAAGGATTTAAACTTGCATTAGATTTTAAGAATGTATTACTCACCTGCTCATATCTTCTTGAAGTGCTTCATAATATGAACTTGTCTCACTAGGCATTGCTTGTTTAGCATCTGTACGATTTTGTGAAAATGATGACATATTTTGCATATTTTAATTCAGTAATGTCGTATTGAATAATATTATGGAATAACTCATCTTTAATAAAGAAAGGCTTTGTTATGCAAAAATGTGCTGTAAGAATAATATGTGGTGCTCAACCATGATCATCTTGTAGATGTCTGTTTAAGGGGTTGGGCATACTGACTACTGCTCTATAGTGTATTTATTCCCTCATGAAGTTTCTTGCAATTAATCCACTACAGTTCAAAAGGGACACTGGGAAGTTGTCTTTACCACAAAAAGTGGTGCACTGTGCTACAACAAACATTTTTGAGCACTTATCCAGTGAAATGAAGCATCTGACACAGTCAACGAAGTAAAATTTGATAACAAACTAAGAAAGTTTCTTCGTGACAACTCCTTCTATTCCACAGAATAATTTCTATTATTGTAATGTGTGTAAAAGGTGATGGGGCAGGAATTACTAACTCACATCTGTACATCTTTTTGCTGTGTAACTCTGACTGAGAGCATCAAGCATTAGCTTGCTCCTCAGAACCCTTCACTCACAGAGGCCTAGTATTACTTCCCTCCACCTTAACATCATAGAAGCAGAAATTTTGAAGGCAAGTAAGCAGGTGAGTGAACTTTATACACCAAATTCCATTTATTCCTAACAATTTGCCATTTCACTATAAATGTGTACCATTCCCAGTGAGCTTATGCCATGCCTTGACCATAAGCAAAGCACAAGGCCAAATGTTGCATGTTGCAGGTGTGGACCTGAGTATCAGTTGCTTCTTGCACAGACAGCTTTACATGGCTATCTCATGTGTTAGTGAAGAAAACAAGCTTTCCATTCACCGACAACACTACTTCAGATGTTATATACAAAAAAGGTTTAAAAGTAAAAAATAAATTGCATGTGTACAAAACTGCAAGCACAGCTCTAAGTAAATACCTGGGTGACACTGAGTTACACAGCCAAAGTCATAAGTGAAAAAATCCACATAGTAAAGTCAACAGAATGTATACAAAAATAGATGCCTGCCTAGTAGCAGATGACATAATCCTTTACAGTCCTATCTTAAGGAAAAGATCGCTTAGTGCTAACTTCAGAATTTCCCTTTGTCAGTCATCTATCTTACCAGTGATATGACACTTATGTGGAGTATTAATATATAGAAAGAAAAAGAAAAACTATCGATATTTTAAAGAAAAATAATGAGAGAATTAGAAAGAGTGAAGCACTACAGGATTTAGATAAATGACATTATATTCCTGAAGTGCTAAAGAAGAGAAGATTATCCGTCTGGTCACAAATTGAAATGTTGGAGAATAGTCTGCCTACCGTAGTATTCCCTAGGACAGTAGTTGAAAGATGAATGCCCAGGATTAGGTGACAAGACAACATGTAGGATGATGCAGCTAGAATGGACATCAATTTAGAATGAATGACCAGTGCAGTCATTGGTAAGAAATTGAAGATGCCTTTGGAGCAAAGTGTGGTTGATAAGGGCTTTGCCACATGTAAAGTTAAGCAAGTACTATAAGATCTAGTTGTGGCAAAATTTTTCTATTTAGAACAATCACATTTAGGAACAACTAATGAGGTGGACTTATAACAATCAGTAGAATCTGTAGCATATTTTACACAGTATTAAGTTCCTAGTCTTGATACGGAAAACACTACCAAAATATCACAGAAGCACCTCCTATCTGAACTACACCCTCCAAACAGTGTGGATGAAACGCCATTTTGATTCAGTGGTACACTCGGTGTGTTACATTATTTGGAAAGAAACAAAATACTGGTTAGTCAGACCTCACTACATTCCTTCTGTCAGCTTCTGTGTCGTGCAGCTTCATGTGCCACTGTAAGCGTTGGCCTTTCGTGAGCCACCCAACTCCTGATATCCATTGCACACAGTTCTTTTCACAGTGTTTGCTCAGCAACTGGCCCAGAAGGAGCTGCATTCACTGGCAGTTGTGTTTGAACTCGGTTCTCATTTAGGAACCCTGTGTCAATTAGTCTCTTTACAATTCCGGTCTTAGGCCATGTCAGATGGCTACGACTAGCACACTGTTCCTCATAAATGTGACGGACAGTTCACATTGATACACTAAGAAACCAGACAACTTCATTCATGGTGTGCTTATTTTTGTCATTCTTTAAAACCCCCATATGAGCCCATCTTAGTGTGCCAATTCTGTACAGCTGACTTGTGTCAGTAGCGGAGGACCACATGACTGCACATGGCAGTGGCTATACGCCAGATATGTCATTTCAGAGTGGCTATTTGCTTTTCAAATGGGAGGATGATATTTTGTCTGGAGAGATTATTGTGGTTTGTTCAGGAAATTGACACTTAAGTGACAGTGCAGACTGGCTAACAGTATCACTTGCTCTTAAGATGCTATTGTTTATTTAGCTTTATTTTTATTAGAAAATATATACTTAATAAGGGAAATTTATTCACTTATTCTGTTAGATATAATGTTTTATTAGCATACCTCTCTAAGTGGAAGTTACTTGAGAAAATGATAATGGCAAAAAGGAAAAGCTATTGAAAAACAAATATAATGTTTATTATTTAATTGTTTAAATATTTAATACATTTCTATTAGTGTCTGTTTGGTAATGACCAGATGTTTACCTTCTGCCATGCACTTCTAAGTGGCTTTGAAGATTATGTAGATGTTAACAATCAATGCTGCTTCTTGTTCTGTTTATGTTTCAAGATTAGAGGCTGTTTTGCTCTTACTGAAATCGCACATGGAACAAATGCAAAGGGGATGAGGCTAACAGCTACATATGATCCACAGACTCAAGAGTTTGAGCTTCATTCTCCTGACTTTGAAGCAGCTAAATGCTGGGCAGGAGGCCTAGGTAAAATTTTAGATTCCCATAACATGTTTGTTCTAATGCTTATACTGATATGTAACAATATGAATTGGACAGATTGCTAGTCACCACACACAGAATGTGTAGACTGCAGATGGACATGTTTAAAATGATATCAAAAATATTGTCACGGTATTGGACAAGTTACTTCAGCAGATGAAAAGAAACACACTCAAACGAACAAACGAATTGCATGCATGCACACATGTTCCCTCCCAACGATCCTCCTCAGCCCCTCCAAATCCTCCCCCCCCCCTCTGCACTCCCCCCACCCCCACCCCCCCACACACACAGACAATTCAGTTCACACACGTGTGACTTTTGCTGTCTCATGTGTGTGTGTGTGTGTGTGTGTGTGTGTGTGTGTGTGTGTGTGTGCTGAAGCATGAAGCAACTTGTGTAGAAACTGGCAGTGCCTCCTAGATGTAATGAGTAACAGTCTGTCCAGTTCATATCATTATTCCAGTTTGTATTTTCCAATGTTTATATATATTTTAAAGTTTGTAAGTTACACTCACATATAGGGAAAGGAATGCCATATTCATAGTGTCTTGAGCTTTCAGAACTGATATATTCTCATCTGGAAGAAAAGAAGAATTTTTGATAATAAATGTAGATTTACAATACTATAATAGTTACTATTTCTCATACAAACCACATTAACTGTGACAGATTGAAAGACATAGCTTGATTGCAGTAGGTGCACATAACAGTGCCTTTATTGTCATACTTACTGATTCATATTTGGCTGTATGTGGAGTTAACTGTAATTTGAATAAGTAACTTTTGTTTTCAAAATAACAATTACATAGAGAAAATATGTTCTAGCATGACAAAAAAAGAGAGAAAACTGATGTATGATTAATGCATTATTTTTCCTCTACAGAATAGAAAGATTTGGGGAGAAGAAATAAAGGGTGGCCAGAAACAGTCTGAAAAGCTTGTAAGCATGTTGCGGGGTAGGTTCTTTGGAGAAATAATTGTTAAGAGACAATTCGATACAGTGAACACTGAAGTATCCAATCGGGTCACTATGCACACAATTTCAAGCAGCCTGCAGAGATAGAGTTGCCACATGTGTTCTTTGCTTGGTTTCCTCAAACAGGTGCAACAACCTGATTGGCCAGCTTCAGTGCTAATTAAATTGACACCAACGTGACATACCAGAGTTTTTCTTTAGAATTATTTCTCAGCACAATCTACCCTGCAATACCTTTACAAGCTTTTCAGGCTGTTTCTGACCATCCTGAGCGAACATCAACCCCCATGTAAGCAAGTACCAATAACATTCTGCTTCTTTTTTTTCCTTTTATTTATTTTTTAAATGCAATGTAGTATATCTGGATTCAGTGGGAATTTGTATGTCACATTCAAGAATTATTCACTCTATACACTGTATAGTTCACATCTGGGAATTCAGTACTTAAGCAGATGCTGCAATTGAGACACAATCATGATCAGTCTCTTCTCCTACTATAGAAACATTAATGCATCTCATGTATTTGTATGTACACACATCAAAAAAAGTTTTGCATCACCTCGGTTCCGAGAGTTCGGGAACCTGTACAGAAAATTGGAATAGAGATCAACATAAACATCATTTTTGCCCTTTTTATTGTTAGTGAAAACCACACATTGCATGTTGTAGCACCGTACAGTGAGACCTTCAGAGGTGGCGGTCCAGATTGCTGTACAGCCCTGTACCTGTAATACCCAGTATCATGTCCTCTTGCATTGATGCATGCCTGTATTCATCATGACATACTATTCACAAATTCATCAAGGCACTGTTGGCCAGACCTTTTCACAAGTTCATCAAGGAACTGTTGGTCCAGATTGTTACACTCCTCAAAGGCAATTTGGCATAGATCCCTCAGAGTGACAGGTAGGTAACGTCGTCTATTACCAGCCCTTTCCAATCTATCCCAGGTATGTTCGATAGGATTCATGTCTGGAGAACATGCTGGCCACTCTAGTTGAGTGATGTCATTATCCTTAAGAAAGTCATTCACAAGATGTTCACAATGGGGGCACGAATTGTCATCCATGAAGTCAAATGCCTCGCCAATATGCTGCCGATATGGTTGCACTGGCAGTCAGTGGATGGCATTCACATATCTTACAGCCATTATGGCGCCATCCGTGTTCACCAGCTACCCCAAAACAGCTGGGAACCTCCACCTTGCTACTCTCACTGGACAGTGTGTCTAAGGCATTCAGCCTGACCGGGTTGCCTCCAAACCCGTCTCTGACGATTGTCTGATTGAAGACATATGGGATGCTCATCGGTGAAGAGAACGTGATGCCAATCGTGAGCAGTCCATTTGGCATGTTGTTGGGCCCATCAGTACCATGCTACATGGTGTCGTGGTTGCAAAGGTGGACCTCGCCATGGACGTCAGGAGTGAAGTTACGCATTGTGGAGCCTATTGCACAAAGTTTGAGTTGTAACATGACATCCTGTGGCTATACGGAAAGCATTATTCAACATGGTGGCATTGCTGTCAGGCTTCCTCCAAGCCATAATCAGTAGGTAGCGGCCATACACAGCAGTAGTAGCCTTTGGGCAGCCTGATCGAGGCATGTCATTGACAGTTGATATCTCACTTTATCTCCTCCATGTCCAAACAACAACGCTTTGGTTCACTCCGAGATGCCTGGGCACTTCCCTAGTTGTGAGCCCTTCCTGGCACAAAGTAACAATGCGGACATGATCAAACTGCGGCATTGACCATCTAGGCATGGTTTAACTACAGACAACATGAGCCGTGTACCTCCTTCCTGGTGGAATGACTGGAACTGATTGGCTGTCGGTGCCCCTCAGTGTAATAGGTGCTGCTCATGCATGGTTGTTTACATCTTTGGGTGGGTTTAGTGACATCTCTGAACAGTGAAAGGGACAGTGTCTGTGATACAATATCCACAGTCAACGTCTGTCGTGAGGAGTCCTGGGAACCAGGATGATGCAAAACTTCCTTTGCTGTGTGTATTTATTTATACTTCATGTACTGAATATGTTACTAATGCCTTCAAAGGCAGTCATTACAGGACACACACACACACACACACACACACACACACACACACACACACACACACTAATGCATACAGCTGTATGGTTGTATTGTTTTGACTGACTAGTGGCACAGAAGAGAATGAATGTAGCAAGAGGTGACTGCAGGCAAGAGGTTGTCAGTGTAGAATGAGTGAAGTAAGGGCTATGGGGAGAAGAACAAGTATGGAGGTGGGTGTGTGACAGCGTCTAGTAGAGATTGAGGGCAGGAGGACTGCAGGATCACAGGACATTCTGCGAGGGCAATTCCCATGCATCTACTTCACAGACGCTAATATTTGGCAGCAGCTAGTCATTCGGAGAAACGCACCTCATCAGTGGTCATGCCCCAAAATCTATGGCTTTGCCAGAGCTACAGTGGAGCTGTTCATCATCATCTTTGTCTCCATTTATCCATCATTGGTCTGGTTTGGAACATTTACGGTACTTGTGCATTTTGCCCTGTCTTTCCACCATTTTTCTTCTGTAACTGTTGTGTTACAGTCCAGATTCCTTCTTCTTTTAATGGTCTTAACTGAGTCAATCCATCTTGCTTGGGGTCTCCCTCTTGCCCTCAAACTTCACCTGTATCATTCCTTTTGTTGTTCTTCCTTCTCGTACTCTCTTTACACGTCCAAATCATTTCATTGTACTCTCCTCAGTTCGCTCATTAACCTTGTTAATTCCAGTTTGCTTCCTAACTTCTTTGTTCCTCACTCTGTCTCTCTTCGATTCTTAGGAATTTCATTTCATTATCTTGGATTCTACCCTCCTTTCTTCTTATCATTGACTGTGTCTCCCATCTGTATGTCAGTATCCATGTAAAGTATGTGCTGTACAGCACTTTGTTATGCTTCATTTGCATCTCCCTTCTCCAAACTGAGCCCCTCACACACTGGTAAAATGCATTGCTCTGTTGCACGATTTTGCGAATTTCTACCTCCAGCCTTGCATAGAATGCAAGAATTATGTCACTTCCTAAATATTTGAAGTTGTCCATCATTTTAATTCCCTGCCCTTTAATATCAATTTGTCCTTTCCCTTCTCTGCGTCCCCTGACCACCATAGCCTTACTTTCCTCTGCACTGAATTTCATACCAAATTTCTCAATTTTTTTTTCTTTCTGTTACTCAGTCTTTCTTGTAAATCCTTACTGTTAGTCCCTCACAACACAATATTGATTGTAGAAAGCAATCATTTCATCTGCCTTCCTCTGTAAGGGTCTTTTCCTTCTTTCACAACTTCATCAATCACCATTATAAATAATAATGAGCATACCACATGTTCTTGTCTCAGGCGTGTAACATTCCTAAACCAATCAGTGCTTCGAACTTGAGTCCGGACACAGCTGAAGCTCGTGTCATAATTGCCTAAGGAATTTCAGTTGATTGTTTTCCAAACCACTTCCTCTCCAAGGTTTTTCATACCTTTTTTTCTGGGGACACTATTGTACATGTTTACTAAATCAGTAAATATCGTCACTGGGTCTTTCCTTTACTCCCAATTACTCTCCAGCAACTGCCTCAAACTAAACACTGGGTCCACTGTTGATTTAGCATTTCAAAAGCTGTGCTGCTACTCTTCTAGTGGACCTTCCACTTTTTCCCCACGATCTTCTTTCCAGAATCTTTTCATTATTTTTGCTATGTGAGATACCAGTGTCATCACTCTATAGTTATCATGTACCTTTCTGTCTCCCTTTTTGAATAATGGAATTATTGTTGCCTTTCTCTATTCTTGAGATGCATTTCTGTGTTCTTATGCAGCTTAGCCATCTGTATAACCATTGTAGTTCAGTAGGTCCAGCTGCCTTTATCATCTCCTCACTTATTTCATCTATCCAAGCTGCCTTTCTTGTATTCATTCTTCTAACAGCTGTTTCCACTTCTAACACTGTAATATCAGTATACATGCAAAAACATGCTTACCAATATGTTCCAAAACACCGCAATTAAACACGGGATTTACCGGTGCCCATACCTTGGGTTCCGTTGGTGACAAAAAGTTAGGGTCAAGCATTCAGGAAAGCCATTGGACTAGTGACTGTTTGTATGCCCAACAGAAGAATCATCTTAGTGTCACTATCGTACAGTATAGGGTCAAAGTATGAATATTATGCACTCCCTACTGCTTATTCAAATTAAGCAGATCTGTTGGTCCTTTTTGCATTTGATGTGGTCTATGGTGGGCTCAATGGGACTTATGGAGGCACCATTTGTTCATGGGTGGTTCCTCAGAAAATCCCAGAGAAGTGTTGTTTTGCTATATTTTCACTACAACTAGCAGACCAAAACCTAGCTGAATATTCCAACATGGCTATGCACAGCAAATGGCTGACATTTGTATGACACATTCCTAAGATCCTGATCTCAGACAATCTTGAATTTTTTTATTTTTATATATTTTTTATCTTTATCCCTTCCCAGATACAGAGGTTAAAAATTACCCTGCTAATACACATAAAATATGTACATAAAAACTAAAAATATTGATTGATGACAGATATACCCATGTTAAACTGATGATTTAATGAAACTGAGAGACATACCCGTGAATGAATGAATGAATGAATGAGGCATTTGCATAAATTCATGGATGGTTCCTGAGAAAACCCCAAGAAAAGTGTTTTTCACCATTTTTTCACTGTCAGCAGTGAACCAAACCTCAGACACAGATGCCAATATGGTTATGCACAGCAAATAGCTGTAATTTTTATGATATATTCCTAAAATTCTAGTCTTGAACAACTTCAAAAATTTTCTAGAAATATTTTATCACTTTCCAAGACACAGAGGTTCAAAGTTACCCTATTTTTGCATGTAAGCTACACAAGTAAAATGCAACATGAGGTGAAAATGTAGTTTATGAAATGATTAGCACAGAGAAATATGATGTAAAGTGTCTCCATTATCATCAGAAGGGTCCTGGGTGCTCCATGTTGTAGTACTGAAACACAAGCAAATATTTTGTGCACGTAAAATCTGGTGTGATGTGTAAAATTAGTTTTGCATTGTTTGAATTGCATCAAGTTCTTTTGATATGAGTGACATGCCCTGCTGTGGTAGGGAAAAGAAGAGAACCAGCAGAAAAATGATTGTATTGGAGAACAAAAAAGGTGAATATGCTCCTCATTATTAAAACAGTCTGGCTAAAAAGTGGGTACCAGGTGCCTCACTCTACCTTCCTCAGCACCTTTAAAGCTTTTCACAAAAATATTGGCTTGTATACTCATGTGCTGAGAGAGAATGAAACAGTGCAAGCAGGAAAGAGATGGAGAAGTAATAAATACAGGAAGGTACAGGACGTATGAAAAGAAAATTTATATTTGAAAAGCTACCTGCACATGCCTAACAATTTGGAGGAGAGTGGGGAGTACGTTCATCACTTGCTTGGCCTTTAGAAATTCAGTCAATATGGAGTACTTCTTGGGAGCAGACCACACATTCTGTGTGTGAGAATTTTACAAAAATGGTGATTTGACAGCTGTAGTGTGTAGGGAATTTTGCAGTGATTATGTATTCCATACAGTAAATTATGAGGTTCATTCAAACAAAACCAAGTCAGTGTGTCTACCTTTGCCTTACATGTAAGGTGGCACCACAAAACTGCTGGTATGGTGGCACCATCTACTGGTAGAGAGACTGATGCGTGTGCGCCATTTGATGTTGCATAGCGCCAGTGTGGTTTCATGCCGAAGAGAAGGTGGTCACACAAGTTATCGTCCACTACCGAACATGCAGGCGAGTAAGCAGGAACAATGGGGAGTGATTCATTTTCATGTCCAGCATTATCAAGCCACTTTACAGAACATTAGGTGGGCCATCAAGTCAAAACGCTGAAGCGTGTTGTCCAATGGCATTATCCTCCTGCATTACAGTGCCTGCCCACACACGGTCAATGCGTTGAAGATGACATTGCAGCAGTTTCAGTGGTAAATGCTGAAACATCCACTATACAGTCCTGAACTTTCACCATGTGTTTGGACCTCAAAAACAAGCTATTCATGGACATCGATTCACAATGGATGGTGAAGTGTGTGGCTGGGTCCTGGCCTGGATCCAACAGCAGCCTACTAGCTTCTTCAAGGATGGAATCAATCAGCTAATGCCACAGTGGGATAAATGTGCCAACAGTTTTGGTGACTATCTTTGAATATGTGTACTTTTTATAACTACAGTTTTGAGTTAGTAAAATCATTACCGTTACTTTACACTAGTGACCGGGTTTCATTTAAATGCCCATTATAAATGGTGCGCAAAGTCTTCCCCTTACCTGGAAATGGATCACACTGTATGAGGAGACCAGTTCAACACTGCTGGCCATGCCAAAATCTGGGTGAGTAAGATCATCAAGAAGAGGGAATTTGTGGAGAGTGTAAGTTGTTCTGTTCATGACAACCCTAACCTCTCCATTAGTAAGCATGCAAGTTCTTTAAATGTACATAGATCATCACTATACCGAATTCTGCAAAAAGACCTTAAACTGCACCTTTACAAAATCCAATTGGTGCAAGAATTAAAGCCTCAGGATGTCAGACAAAGGCTGCAGTTCATTAATAATGTGACTGAGTGCCCGTCATTGAGCATATTCTTTTCTGATGAGGCTCATTTTCACCTGAACAGTCATGTCCATACACAAAATTGCTGCAACTGGCGTGCAGCAAATCCTTAACAGAAACATCAGAAACCCCTTCCTTCACCAAATGTTATTGTACAGGTTGCATTGTCGACTCGAGAATTAACTAGCTCCTGCTTTTTCGAGAACAAGAGAGGTTGTGAACGTACAATGTGTGCAGAACATTATGTGACAATGTTAAATGACTTTTTGATACTTGAATTGCACAACTTTTCTAGTTATGACCAAAGAACATGGTTTCAGCAAGATTGAGCCACAGCACAGGTATCCAATGTGTGTATACTTCGAATTCATGAAATTTTTCCTGACAAATTGATCCCCAGGAGGAGTGGCATGAATTGGCCCCATGCAATCCTCATTTGAGACCCATGGATTTTTTACTATGAGGATAGGTCAAATCTAAAGAGTATGTCAATAATCCAACTTCTCTGGAACAATTGGAAGAAAATATCTGTAGCGAAGTGGCAGCCATTCCAGTACCTACATGCCGAGCCATCATTGTTTAAGTAAGCGCTGTAGACGTGCTGGACTGCATTTAAATGACATTATTTTGTGATGTAAATTCATAAACTGTTCATTTCAATATAAATAAAGTTTTAGTTGATAGAATGTAGCCTCTATTTTATTTTGACACATCAAATGTAAAATTTCTTTTGAGACACTCATTAGTAGACAGTGATAGTGGAATAGAAAGAGTTAGGGAGACAGTGACAGAGTGAAAGAAAGAGAGGGACACTGTGCCACTGGAAGATAGTAGACAGTGAGAGAACGGTGCTAGGAAAAAAGTGAAGGAGACAGAGACAGTGGGAGAGGAATAATGAGGAGGAGGAAGTGGAACTGGATGAGAGCCAGTGATAATGAGAGAGAGACAGTCTGTGATAGTGGCAACAAAGAAGTGAGTTAGTGGCCATGAGAAGATGGCAGCAGTGGGAAGGAAGGAATGAGATAGTAGCAGAGAGAGAGAACAAGAGGGAGGCCGTGACAGTGAGAGGAGACACTAGTAGTAGGACAGAAGGAAGGTGTCTGTGGCTGTGAGACACTGAACAGTGACAGTTGGAGAAGCCCTGAAAGATAATGACAATTAGTTGGGTCAGATGAGAGAGTGAGAATGGACAGTTGGGAGTGGATGGGCATGAGAAACTTACAGTTATGGACTAGTGAGTGTGAGCGAATTACAGTTAGAGAGCTTGTGGGACTGAGTGGTGAGTTGCATATTAGAAAGAGCATGAATATGTTGCATGTCAATATTTTGGTGAAAAATTTTAAGGACACTGAGGAATGTAGAATGAGGCAGCTGGTACCCACTCTTCAGTCAGAGTCTTTTAATAAAGTGGGACATATTCAGCTTTTGTTTTGCTCCAATAGGAACATTTTTCCAGTGTCTTTCTCTTTTTCCAGGTCTAGGTCCCCCCCGCCATACTTCTATCTCTTTTTGTCACTATTTTCTATGTTTTACTCATCTCCTCTGCGTTATTAGCTCTCCATTCTCCCCTTTCATTGGTTTTGTGTAAGTACTTTAATTCCTTGTAATTCTTGCAATTCAAATCCGCATCCTTTTCCTTCCATTATCGTCATTTTCCAACTCTTGTGTCAATTCCTCCCAACTTTTCCTCTCTTCTTCTGCTACCTCTTTCTTACATTCCTTTTTGTGTTCTGGGCAGTTTCCTTTTTGTCTCTGTTTCATTCTTACCATTCTTCCTTCTTTTCTTTAACTGCTTCCTTCACCAACTCATTGACCTAGTAAATAATAGAAATCCTCATAGGATAGGATATGCCTTGAGGAGCTGAAACAGGATGTGCTGGGTGGGTACATAGGATAAGTCCTGGAACCTTGCCTTCCAGATGGTTATGGATCTTGTGGCAACAGATTGGAAGTAAGTGTGGTATTAGTGTAATAGAAGAAGGACAAGTTTATTAAAAAAATATGCAAATGTGTTATTTATAAAAAACTTTCTTAATTTCTTGTGGCTTTTGTTATGGTAGAAGCTTTACTTTCAGCTCACTCCACTTATTTTGGTTCTAATACATGATGTGTAGGTGCTGTTTCCTCTCACATATGGTGTTAATGAGTTTCACTTGATACTGCAAGCTTATTTGTTAAGAAGGTTCAACACAAAAACAGTTTTACAAATAACATAGAGTACTATATTTTTGTTACATTAAAAATTAGTGAAGTGAGTAAAACCCTGGAAATAAAATTAACCATATAAATTAACTTTTCTTTGCAGGGAAAGGCTGTACCCATGGATTAGTATATGCAAAGCTTATAACACCAGATAAAACAGACCATGGTTTACATGCATTTATAGTTCCCATTAGGGATCCAGCAACCCTTCAGCCTTTTGCTGGTGTTCTTGTCGGTGACGTGGGAGAGAAAATTGGACTGAATGGGGTGGATAATGGTTTTGTGCAGTTCAATAGATACAGAATACCTCGTGAGAACCTACTAAATAAATTAGGAGATGTGACACCAGAAGGGAATTATGTTAGCCCACTTAAAGACCCAAATAAGAGACTAGGTTTGTGACACATTTAATGTTAAAACAAATAATTTTTATCATAATTTATTTCAAAATAATGTAACTATTGTATTTTTTATGACAGTAGTCCTAGAACAATATTGGATTTATCGTGATATTACAAGAAAATGATAATTTTAGGAGCTTCACTTGCAACATTGTCTACTGGCCGAGTGTCTCTAATCACAGTAAGCTTGTCAAATCTCATGAGAGCAGTTCCTATTGCAGTTCGATACGCTGCAGTACATACAGAGAATACACAGGACGCGGAGAGCTCACAGGCCCAGATAGAGGGCCAGTGGCAGGTAAACTATCATTCACTAAAGACAAAAGGTTTTAAAGCTTTTAGTTTTAGTTTTATTGATCCCACACTAATCTGATCTCCTTTTTCAAGAAATTTTCTTCCATGTATATACAGCAATAACTGAATATATGTTCACACTGAGATATCAACAATTAACTCTCATTAGTTTCTAAACAACTGAAAGCAAACTGCATGATAATAATCTCATTTGTGCTGAAATATGAAGAAAAACCTTGTGTGTTAAGTGTAAGTATCTGAATAGTGTCTCATTTTTTTGTTATTTCTCCTGTAGTAACAATTTAAGAATAATGTGGTTAAGTGGTGGTTAGACATGCTAAGCAGCTTTTAATTGAGAGGGATCACCTCTGTAGTATTCCACACATCAAAAAAGGTTTTGCATCACCTCGATTCCGAGAGTTCTGGAACCTGTACGAAAAATTAGGATAGAGATCAACATAAGCATCATTTCTGCTCTTTTTATTCCTCTTGAAAACCACACATTTCTTGTTGTACCATCATATGGTGAAACCTCCAGAGGTGGTGGACCAGATTCCTGTACACAATAGTACCACTAATACTCAGTAGCATGCTCTCTTGCATTGATGCATGCCTTTATTCGTGGTGGCATACTATCCACTAGTTCATCAAGGCACTGTTGGTCGAGGCCGCCCCCCCCCCCCCTCCCCTCTCCTAATTGGCAATTCAGCTTAGATCCCTCAAGAGTGGTTGGTGGGTCATGTTGTCCATAAACAGCCCTTTTCAATCTATCCCAGGCATGTTCGATAGGGTTCATGTCTGGAGAACATGAAGAACACTCTAGTCGAGGGACGTCATTCACAAGATGTGCACGATGGAGGCACGAGTTGTCATCCATGAAGACAAATGCCTCACCAATATGCTGCCAATATGGTTGCACTATTGGTTGGAGGATGGTAGTCATGCAGCGTACAGTTGTTACAGCTCCTTCCACAACCACCAGCAGCATATGTCAGCCCCAAATAATGCCACCCCAAAACAGCAGGGAACTTCCACCTTGCTGCTCTCGCTGGACAGTGTGTCTAAGGCCTCCAAACACATCTCTGATGATTATCTGGTTGAAGGCATATGCAATACTCATTGGTGAAGAGAATGTGATGCCAATCCTGAGCGGTCAATTCGACATGTTGTAGGGACCATCTGTTCTGCGCTGCATGGTGTCTTGTTCGCAAAGATGGACCTTGCCATGGATGTTGGGAGTGAAGTTGTACATCATGCAGCCTATTGTGCACAGTTTGAGTCATATCAAGATGTCCTGTGGCTGCACAAAAAGCATTATTCAACATAGTGGCATTGCTGTTAGGGTTCCTCCAAGCCATAATCCATAGGTAGCAGTCATCCACTGCAGTAGTAGCCCTTGGGCAGCTTGAGCTGGGCATGTCATCAACAGTTCCTGTCTCTCTGTATCTCCTCCATGTTTGAACAATATCGCTTTGGTTCACTCAGAGATGCCTGGACACTTCCCTTGTTGAGACCCCTTCCTGGCACAAAGTAACAATGTGAATGCGATCGAACCACGGTATTGACTGTCTAGGTCTGGATGAACTACAGACAACATGAGCCATGTACCTACTTCTTGGTGGAATGACTGGAGCTGATCGGCTGTTGGACCCTCTCCATCTAATAGGCACTGCTCGTGCGTGGTTGTTTACATCATTGGGCAGGTTTAGTGACATCTCTGAACAGTGAAAGGGACTGTGTCCATGATACAATATCCATAGTCAATGTCTACCTTCAGGAGTTCTGGGAACTTGGGTGATGCAAAACTTTTTTTGATGTATTTATTAACAGAGGAAAAATTTTATAGAGTTCTTCTGGTGCATTCCCATTTGTACACAATGACAGTGGTGTTTCCTTCATCAGCTTTTACTGTTAGTGTATAATTGACATTCAGCTTATGCCATATTTTTGACAAGAGGCTTCCTTCCTCGTGACTAACAGAGTTTTGGTGCAACATACTTGCTTCACTACTTGAGCCATCTGGGTCCTCCCCTCCACCACCAGCTTTTCTGAACTGCACACATGGGAACTATCCTCAAAACACTTTCTCTACTCTCGTAATTATCCTGGCCTCAACCTATGGTAACATACTGTCCCCACACCCTTCGCCCAACAGTTTCCACCCCCTTTCTGTCCTGTCTCCTTCTCCCCATTCTTGTCTACCACCCTCTTTGTTTGCTACCCTCTTCGAATGCACCCATCCATCTTTCTGCGCTCCTCTCCTCTTTTGCTCTTTTTTTACCCACATCCCCACCCCACAACATCCTGATGCTGTGCCTGTTGGCATTCTAGTCCCTAGTCCCTGCATACCGTGACAGAAAGTGTTCCTCTCTCCTACCACCCATACACTACTATCCCTTCCCCTTCCCCTCACCACCCAGATTGCTGCTTGCACCCCTCCCCCTCATGATAGATGCAGTCTGGCCCAAGCTGTGGAGCTGGCAGTCATGTGCCCATGAGGTGTCCTTGCTTGTGTGTATAAATGGTGTGTGTTTATCTTTTGCTCATGAAAGCTGTGGCTTAAAACTTTATGTAGGTGTCTTTTAATTGTGCCTGTTTGCAACTTCACAAGTCTTCTTTACGGTAAGTAACAATCTTACTTTTCCTACATTGTTGATATGGAGTTTCCATCATTAGAGTTTTGGTACACTGACCACTCATTTTTTTAAATAACTTAGGTAACTTTATAGTAGAGGACTATTTTTGCATTATTCCTTACATTTAGTCTTAGGTAACCTTAAGTGGCTCCATGGCTCAGTGCTAAATATGACAGACTAGTGTTCCGAACTTCTCACAAGGGAACTGTCCAATCTGATATGTCGGAACCTGCCATAAATTTTTTTGAACAGGAAGAATATACTGGAAAAAAAAAACACAGCGTCAAAATTTTAGGCACACTGCAAGTTTATTATTATTATTTTTTTAATATTGAGATTTACCAAATTCAGAGAATGCCAGATGGCTGGGGGAGTGTACCCCTCTGCTGCAGCTGTAGCAGACAGCATATCCACAATATGGTGAGCATATATCCTCAGCTGATGGCACATTAGTGAACAGATAAATTGAATTTCAGTTTCTATTGATAGTTTCTGTGACATAGATTTTCACAGTTACTACTCACATGTATTTGCAACTCCTTCAAGATTCATAATAATTAGCGGTTGCCTTTGCTGTATTGCTATGTGTTAATGATGTAGATAAAACTGAACTAATTTTCTTTGTGATTTCTTGGTGTATACTTGATAATAGCATCCATCTTTGTGCAGGTTCCAGAGATTCACAGTAATGTGGAATCCGGTTTTAAGCCTTGGCGAAGATGAAAATTGAAGAATGTAGTGTTGTTGTTGTGGTCTGCAGTCCAGAGACTGATTTGATGCAGCTCTCCATGCTACTATATCCTTTGCAAGTTTCTTCATTTCCATACATTCTTCTGAATCTGCTTAGTGTATTCATCTCTTGGTCTCCCTCTGTGGGTTTTACACTCCAAACTGCCCTCCACTACTAAATTGGTGATCCATTGATGCCTCAGAACATGTCCTACCAACCAATCCTTTCTTCTTGTCAAGTGGGGCCACAAATTTTTCTTCTCCCTTGTTCTATTCAGTACCTCCTCATTAGTTACATGAACTACGCATCTAACCTTCAACATTCTTCTGTAGCATGACATTTCAAAAGCTTCTATTCTCTTCTTGTCTAAACTACTTATCATACACATTTCACATCATACATACCTACACTCCATACAAATACTTTGAGAAAAGACTTCCTGACACTTAAATCTATACTTGACATTGACAAATTCCTATTCTTCAGAAAGGCTTTTCTTGCCATTGCAAGTCTACCTTTTATATCCTGCCTACTTCGACCATCATCAGTTATTTTACTCCCCAAATGGCAAATCATCTACTACTTTAATTGTTTCATTTCCTAATGTAATACCCCCAGAATCACTTGATTTATTTAGACTACGTTCCATTATCCTTGTTTTGCTTTTGTTGATGTTCATCTTGTAGCCTCCTTTCAAGACACTGTCCATTCTGTTCAACTGCTCTTCCAGGTCCTTTGCTGTATCTGACAGAATTACAATGTCATCAGCAAACCTCAAAATTTTTATTTCTTCTCCATGGATTTTAATTCCTACTACAAATTTTTCTTTTGTTTACTGCTTGCTCAATATATAGATTGAATAACATTGGGGAGAGGCTACAACCCTGTCTCACTCCCTTCCCAACCACTGTTTCCCTTTCATGTCCCTCGACTCATAAAACTGCCATCTGGTTTCTGTACAAATTGTAAATAGCCTTTCGCTCCCTGTATTTGACCCTGCCACCTTCAGAATTTGAAAGAGAGTATTCCAGTCAACATTGTCAAAAGCTTTCTCTAAGTCTACAAATGCTAGAAACGTAGGTGATGTTGGCTTCTACCAATTTTTCCATTTGCACATAAAGAATTCATGTCAGTATTTTGCAGCTGTGACTTATTAAATAGATAGTTCGGTAATTTTTACACTTGTCAACACTTGCTTTCTTTGGGATTGGTTTTATTATATTCTTCTTGAAGTCTGAGGGTATTTCACCTGTCTCATACATTTTGCTGACCAGACGGTAGAGTTTTGTCAGGGCTGCCTCTCCCAAGGCTATCAGTAGTTCTAATGGCATATTGTCTATTGCTGGGGCCTTGTTTTGACTTAGATCTTTCAGTGCTCTGTCAAATTCTTCATGCAGTACCATATCTCCCATTTCATCTTCACCTATGTCCTCTTCCATTTCTATAATATTGCCCTCAAGTACATCACCCTTGTGTAGACCCTCTAGATACTCCTTCCATTTTTCTGCTTTCCCTTCTTTGCTTAGAACTGGTTTTTCCATCTAAGCTCTTGATATTCATACAAGTGGTTTTCTTTTCTGCAAAGGTCTCTTTAATTTTCCTGTAGGCAGTATCTATCTTACCCCTAGTGATATATGCCTCTCCATCCTTACATTTGCCCTCTAGCAATCCCTGCTTAGCCATTTTGCACTTCCTGTTGAGCTCATTTTTGAGACGTTTGTATTCCTTTTCGCCTGCTTCATTTACTGCAGTTTTTATATTTTCTCCTTTCATCAATTAAATTCAATATCTCTTCTGTTACCCAAGGATTTCTACTAGCTCTTGTCTCTTTACCTACTTGATCCTTCTCTACCTTCACTATTTCCTGTCTCAAATCTACCCATTTTTCTTCTTATGCTCTGCAATGCTCTCTCTGAAACTCTCTACAACCTCTTGTTCTTTCAGTTTGTGCAGGTCCCATCTCCTTAAAATCCCACCTTTTTGCAGTTTCTTCAGTTTTAATCTACAGTTCATAACCAATAGATTATAGTCAGAATCTGCATCTGCTCCTGGAAATGTCTTACAGTTTAAAACTTGGTTCCTAAATCTCTGTCTTACAATTATATAATCTATCTGAAACCTTCCAGTGTCTCCAGGCCTCTTCCATATATACAACTTTCTTTCACGATTCTTAAAGAAAGTGTTAGCTATGATTAAGTTATGCTCTGTGCGAAATTCTACCAGGCAGCTTCCTCTTTCATTCCTTACCCCCATTCCAGTTTTACGTACTACTTTTCTTTCTCTTCCTTTTCCTACTATTGAATTCCAGTCCCCCACGATGATTAAATTTTCGTCTCCCTTCTCTATCTCAATAATTTCTTTTACCTCATCATACATTTCTTCAATCTCTTTGTCATCTGCAGAGCTAGCTGGCATGTAAACTTGTACTACTGTGTTAGACATGGGCTTTGTGTCTGTCTTGGCTACAATAATGCATTCACTATGCTGTTCATAGTAGCGTACCCGCACTCCTATTTATTTATTCATTATTAAACCTACTCCTGCAATACCCCTGTTTGATTTTGTATTTATAATCCTGTATTCAACTGACCAGAAGTCTTGTTCCTCGTGCCATTGAACTTCACTAATTCTCACTATATCTAACTTTAACCTAGCCATTTCCGTTTTAAATTTTCTAACCATCTGCCCAATTAAGGGACCTGACATTCCATGCTCTGATCCATAGAACACCAGTTTTGTTTCTCCTGATAACAATGACCTCCTGAGTAGTCCCCACCTGGAGATCCGAATGGGGGACTATTTTACCTCTGGAATATTTTACCAAAGAGGACACCATCATCACTTAACCATACAGTAAAGCTACATGCCCTCGGGAAAAATTATGGCTATAGTTTCCCCTTGCTTTCAGCCGTTCACAGTACCAGCACAGCAAGGTCATTTTGATTAATGTTACAAGGCCAGATCAGCCAATCATCCAGACTGTTACCCCTGCAACTACTGAAAAGGTTGCTGCCCCTTCCTCAGGAACCACATGTTTGTCTGACCTCTCAACACATACACCTCCATTGTGGTTGCACCTAAGGTACAGCTATCTGTATTGCTGAGGGATGCAAGCCTCCCCATGAATGGCAAGGTCCATGGTTGATCGGGAGGTGGGGGTGGGATGGTGTGTGTGTGTGTATGTGTGTGTGTGTGTGTGAGAAGAGTATGCAATCAAATCACCTATTTCTCCTTAAGACCTACATATGTGTATTTATTTATTAGTTAAGTTCTTAGATATTCATTCCAATTATGTCATTATTTCATTGGAAATTGTGGAAACATTAGAAGAAACAGGAAATATATCAGACAGTTCCATCATGAAATGTATTTTGAATGATGACTGTCACGTTAATTAAAGTCCAGAACAAAAGTAGAGTATCTTCCAAGCTCAAAGAAAACATGTACAGTAATAGCTTTCAGTGAGAAAGAACAGGCTGTAAAGGAATAACTATTTGAAATATTTATAACTGCTCTTGAAAGCCAATGGACCATTAACTAGGGAGACGTACAAGACTGAGCACTGTCAATTCCAAGTGAGATGAACATAACTGATTTCCACCTTGTTCAATCTGATTGATTTGAGAGACAGTACCAAAAAGTGAGGTCATTGGTCCCATCAGATTACAGGAAAATGGTGAAGGAAGTCAGCCATTCCCTTTTAAAGGGACCATCCCGGCATTTGCCTGGAGTGATTAAGGGAAATCATGGAAAACCTTAATCAGGTGGCTGGACACGGGTTTGAACTGTATATGAGTCCAGTGTGCTAACCACTGCGCCACCTCAATTGGTTGTTCAATCTGGTTAAAAAGATTCAGGGAATTATACGGAAAAGGAAGTTGTAAAATTACAAACTTCACCTCAAGTAAATGTGTAGAGGAGATGTTGTAACAGGTAATACTATAGATAAATGTGTAGCTGACGTGAAGGTGAAGCTTCTTGTTATCCACTAAAAGCTGTGTATAGAGCCAGTCAGTCAGGACTCTTGCAAACCACACTTTATCATATGGAAAAGAAAAAAAAATAGTAATAATACGAGAGAAGGAAAGTTGCTACTCACCATATAGTGGAGATGCTAGGCCGCAATAGGCACAATAAAAAGATTCACACAAACATAGCTTTCGACCATTAAGGCCTTTGTCAGCAGTAGGCACACGTACACACATGCACACACACCCTCATGCAAGTGCAACTAGCACACACATCTCCAGTCTCAGAGAGCTGAAACTACACTGGCAGTGTAGTTTCAGCTCTCTGAGTCTGCAGATGTGTGTGCTAGTTGCACTTGCGTGAGTGTGTGTGTGGGGGCATCTCCACTATATGTTGAGTAGCAACTTTCCTTCTCTCATATTGTTACATTCCATCCTGGATTTTCCATTGTTTGGAAAAAAAGAGACAGAGGTGCTTGTGCAGTCAGTGATTGCTATGACACTCTTGTACGCAACAGTTTCAGTGATAGGTATCACTGTTTTACTGTTTCTGTGACCTTATCTCTGTCATCAGGAAAACCACACAATCCCTGCTCCCAAATCCTTAGCTCATGGCTCATATCCATGTAATAGTCCTAGATGCAAGACCTGTCCTATATACATCCTCCCACAACCATTTACTCCAGTCTGGTCCCAAACATCACCTATTCCATCAAAGGCAGGGCTACCTGTGAAGCCAGTCATGTGATCTACAAGCCAAGCTGCAACCACTGTGCTGCATTCTATGTGGGCATGAAAGCTAACAAGCTGTCTGTCCGCATGAGTGGCTACCTATAAACTGTGGCCAAGAAACAAGTGGACCACCCTGTTGCTGAGCACATTGTGAAACATGACATCCTTCATTTCAATGACTGCTTCACAGCCTGTGCCATATGGATCCTTCCCACCAACACCAGCTTTTCTGAATTGTGTGGGTAGGAACTTTCCCTGCAATATACCCTACGTTCCTGTAACCCTCCTAACCTCAACCTTTGCTAGTCATTGTCTTCTCCCATCCAGCCCATTCTCTGTTCCCATTCCAGCACTACATAGCCCTCATTTCTCCATTGCACCCAGTCTTTTCTGCTACCCCCCTCCCCACCTCTCTGCTGCCCACTGTCTAACCGCCCAACTGCACGTAGCTACCCTACCCTCTTTCAAGCCCATCCCTGCACACTTCCTAAGAGCAAATCACTGTCTGCCATTCCTACCCTACTATCCCAGCCCCTCCCTGCCCCAGCCTCCTCCTTACTTCCACCCAGTCACCACTCCCATCATGCCCTAGTGCTGCTGCTTGCAGTGTAGCCTCAGTTGCCTGAAACTGTAGTCGTGTGTGTGAGTTGCGTTTGCATGAGTGTGTATGCATGTGTTTGTCATCTAATTTTGATGAAGGGCTTACTGGCTGAAAGCTGTGTTTGTGAAAGTCTTCTTGTTGTTCCTATCTGCAACTCACCAGCTTTCTTTTTACAATACAATTGAAAACCTAGGTATTGAAACATCATGTAAAATTTTAAAGTGCTTTTTGTGTTTGTATCAAAACCTATGTGTGTGTCACAATATATTGTGTATTTTCTAAAGCTCTGTTTTGTGAAAAACATATTTTATGCTTTCCCTTTCAACAAGTGTGTGTATTGTATATATTGATCATAAATTTCCACTATTTTCAAGTTGATTATCTGAGATTTTTATTGACCTTAGTCTCGAAGGAGGAAAAAATCCAAGTGCTTTCACAAGTCAGCAACTTTTATCCCAGGATTTTGCCATAATATAAATCTCCTTGTTGAGTGTTTATTGTTTCACTTCTTAAAGGGAACTTGAAATACTTGTTGCATAATAGAGACAGAAATATAAGATAATCAGCAGGCTTAGTTTAAAATTATTTATTTACTGTTGTGTAACACTTCTCACCAGCTACAAAGCAGCCCCCCTGTGAATGTTATTCTTGGGCATGAGATCAGTTAGTTACTGTTTGCAAGCAGCTCAAATTCAGCCTGACAGCTCTCACATGAGTGTTTTCATGACGATCTAGTCCGCAACTTTTAGACCTGAATCAGAGGGTTAAGAACTGTGAGGTTGACTCCCTAAATAGAACAGGTGTCCATACAATTAGAAGCTGTCGCCCTGTTTTGTGTGTGGTATGCACACTTTTTTTCCTTGGGAGTAGGCAGTTTCCCATCCAGTATAGATAATAGTAGATGTAGGAAACCCTCAAGTATAAGTGGTGTAAGCTCCTAAGAAATGATTCTCACAGGTGAGAGTATTATAATCATAGTAATCAATCTCCTGTTACAACAAAATGTCAGACTCTGAAGCTCTCCTAAAAACAAGTGGAGGCCACATAATACTAGTTGCTGAAATCTGGTTGATACCCTATTGTGACAACAGTGAAATTTTTGGGGAAATGTTAAGTATATTTCAAAAGGATGGGCTAACATAAAATGGAGGTGCTAATTTGTCACATTAGACCTGAAACTAAAATTCACAAAGCTAGGAACTGTCTCTGCATGTGAGATTGTTTGAGCTAGACTCTGTACCAAGAGAGGGTATAAACTTGCAGTTGGATCCTTCTACTGATCTCTGGACTCGCCCAAAATATGTAAATGAAAACTTCAGAGACAACCTTAGTTCACTAGTGGGTTTGTTTCTGTAGTGAGTCATAGCAAACCTTGATTTACTTCTGGAGAAGACTGAGCAGATACTACAACACACACAAAATGTTAGATAACTTTATTAAATTTTGAACAATTTAAAACACTTAACTTGGAAACAATACATGCCCACAGGAATGTCATGACATATTTGTTACTTTTGATAAACATTATAACTATTATCACTTGATATAATTCAAATGATAGTCACACCTCAATGTTATATGGACTATAGATCTTTATACACAGTTCTGACTAATGTTAGGTTGCAGCCAGATCTGAGCTAAGACCATACTGATGCCATAGGTGAGGAATACAGAGTGGACCAAGCTGTGCAGCACTCTGATGTAAGCAAGCTTCTGGCAGCAGCAGCCTGTGGAAACTATAGAAGGCGTGTTTACACCAGCATCTCTCATTAGTCACTGCACCTGGCAGCATTTGTTTTTAGCTTGTGGTACCATTGTGATGTACCAACTGTAACCTGGGATCCCTTTCTTTGGAGGACACCACATTCCTCACCCCTCTTCACTGTCATTGTGTAGTGCTGTATCAGATGATAATGGCAGGGGATCCTGAATGTGGATGCAGATGAGGAATCAGGGACCTTAGTGAGGACTGATGGCATGTCTCTTTTCCCCATCCCTGTATCCACCTTGCAAGTGACCACAAACACCACCCAAAAAACTGGCCACAGGGTGCATGCCCATATCCAGGGACATAGATGCTGTGGATGAGCAGACCATAGGTGGGACTCCAAAGGCATAGTGACACATGTCCAGGAGCAGTGCCTCCATGGATTTTGGCCCAGGTGGCCCAGGCTACAGGACGGTGATGATGGCAGTGGCACGATGTCAATTTCCATCAACACTGCTCTAGATGGTGCTGACTGTGACAATTAGGCAGGTGGAGATGACTGCTGTTGTAGACCTCAGCAGCATGCTGCATCTGTAGGCAAAAATTCTGTGGCAGAATCACTGATGTGGGAGTGTTGCAGCTGGTTCTGGTGACACTGGTGCAGCCCAGAGGAACCTTGAATGATATGAAGCGTACAACCCAAAACTTTTTTTATGAAGCTGTAGCCAAAAACGTTAAAGAAAACTTCATGCTGTGGCTGAAACTTTGTCTGACATGGAGGAATGAACTGTTTCCACATCAGCAGAAGATGCAACAGGGTATGATGATGACACCCGTGTAATAATTCTGCTGATGACTTCTCATTGCATGGCAAGAAGCAATAGGAATAAAGAAAAACTTTAAGGTTTGCTCTGGTGTGTGGGAGGAATGGAGTTTCTTCCGGTGACTTTAGAAAATTTGAATGAACCATTCAGCTTCACCATTAAACTGAGGGTGTGAAGGAGCAGTAGTTACATGGTGTATGCTGTAATCAGCACACATGTTTTGAAAGTTGTTTGACATAAATTGTGGTCCATTGCCCAAGACAAAGATCTCAGGAAGACCTTCAAGACAATAAAAGAAGAGAAAACAGATACCTTATTAGCAGTAGATGTGGATGTCATGGTGACTACAAAAGGATATTTTCTGACATGTCTACCACCAACAACCATCGCATGTTCCAGAATGGACCAACAAAATCAATGTGTGTTTGTTGCCATCATCCGGACAGATGTGGCCACTCAAAAATGCATTGCTGTACAGTGGACTGAAACTCTGTACAAGCATTGCAAAGAAAAGTTATTTGCTGAATTTGGACATTCATGCCCCACCAACGTGCAATGACTTCGGACAAATTATGCCCCAGTGACCTTGATGCAAAAATGACAAAACTTCCCACAGAAGGGATTGAGGACTCACAACTCGTACATTGTCATTCTCTGTTGGCAACAGCGGGACACCTGACCATACGGACTGCATGTGATGATGTGAAAAGTCGCTGCAGGATTTCTTTCAAGTGATGTGGCCACCTGTGGTGCATGTACTGCAAACTACCCAAATAGCTGGGTAAGAAGCAATTGCTCCAACAACATGCTGAAAATTCTGAAGAATTTCAAAATCTTGTGTATCGATTCAATAAAATTATTCCTCAGAGGAATCAAACACTGTATAGGTACTGACTGGTAACTGAGACAAGTCAGTGTTTGATTGTTGTGCAGTGGGTGTGTATGACTCACATTGATAATTAGACAATAACAGAGCTCAGGTTTGCAATTTTTGTGCTGTCCATGTTGGAACGGGCTTGGAATGATTGAACAAAACTGTTAATGGCTGATGTCCTGTCATAAAATAGAACTTCCAACCATACAAATATTGCTGAAAATTGATAATGACATAGATTGATAATGAAATAGACAATTACAAGTGCCTCTTTTTCATGTTGGCTTTAATTGCACTCTACTTTGCTGAGAGTTTTTTAGGCAAAAGGAATGGGCTTATCAGGTGAAGAAATTCTGTGAGAGATCACAGGTCCAATCCCATAAGAAGCATCCTCAATTAAGACAACAGGGTTTGCAAGATTAAAATGAATAGGACAACAACAGCTTAACTCTGTGTCCAACTGCCAAAATGTGCCCTGACATTCATGGGACCACACATAGGGAACTCCTTTCCAGTGCAGTTGGTTATGTAATAGGTTAGCTTGTCCATGATGGCCTGTAGCTTATGGATGTTATGAGATCCCAGAAAATCTTTAATTGCAGACAAGTGTAAATGAGCAGGATGAATACCCTGTGAATTTATAATGTGTTGTAAATATTTAAGTTCTTCATGGAAGAAGGAGAACTTTTCCTCATTACACTTAAGCCAGCTGCAGCAAGCACATTAAACAAACATTGTAAATTTGCCAGCTGTTCAGCAAACATGCTACCCATGACAGCAATATCATCCAGGTAGTTTGCACATCAAAGGACTTTGGCTGTTAATTGTTCTAGGGAACAAATAATAGCAGGAAGTGGAAGGACTTCTGAACAGAATCTCGGAAAATGAAACAAACCTGGGTGTGTGTTGATTGCAAGATACTGCTCAGACTGATCATGCAGCAGTAACTGTAAGTAATACCCTACTTAAACCAGTCTGTCCACTAAGTTCTCCAATCAGGGGAGAAGAAACTAAACCATGACAATTTGCAGATTACCGTATTTACTCGAATCTAAGCCGCACTTTTTTTCCGGTTTTTGTAATCCAAAAAACCGCCTGCGGCTTAGAATCGAGTGCAAAGCAAGCGGAAGTTCTGAAAAATGTTGGTAGGTGCCGCCACAACTAACTTCTGCCGTCGAATATATGTAGCGCTACACGGGCATGCTTTGTAAGCACAAAGATAAATACTGGCGCCAAAACCTCTGCGTCAGTAAATGAATTAAAAAAAATATATGTGGAAGATGAGCTTTTTTCTCCGCCCTGAGTTTTGACCATGGCATTTTCATACATTACTCAACGAAGTAAATACAAATTCCGTATTGTTCATCTCCGAATGTAGCAGAATTTCAATGTAATACGAAAATCCGACTGACAAGACTCTTTGGGATGTTTGTCAATATGGCCAACTCTACGTTCTGAATTTTTTCCTACATGTGAGAAGAGATGGTTGCTAATAGAAACCTGATGAAATGTGAATCACATGCAGTATTCTCTTCACCGTAAGAATAATACGAATATAAACATTTTGCCATGTATTCTTTCGTGTTTGCTGCTATCTCATTTAAATCCTGTCTGCCTAATAAACTACAAAATTAGAGTGAGACAACAGCAAACGCGGAAGAATATACGTATCGTTTCAAGTTTATATTCGTATTATTCTTATGCCTAATAGTGATACAGTCAGAAATGAAGCACGGCAACTGACTAGATTTTTAAATCTAAGATGACTAATTTCTGTGCAGAATTTGATGTACTAAAGAAGCGGCCGCAAAGATTTTCAAACGGAGAAAAATTTTCGACTAACTCTCATTCAGAACAATGTTCTATCATACACAGTCTATTATTTGGTTCTTGTTGATCATTATCAAAGAAAGCAGCAGTGTAAGTTAACAACAAATAGCAGTCTCTTGCCATTGTTTCGGTTATGAGACAATTCCTCTCTTTGTTTTAATTGTAAGCGGCAGTAGCGCGCACAAGAGCAAACCATGCCGCGAGTGGCGACAGGCCATAAACACGCACTATCAGAATGCGACAAACAAAGCATGACACAGTACAGTAATGCATTTTCAGCTTAGAGTGACGTAAACACCTATAACAAAGAAAACGGCACTTATCAGCTCAAAGCAAAATAAGCAATCGATTCAAACCAGACGAAGCACGTGAAAAAGGAAGGGTACCCGTATAAATACGGACGGAGCACCTGACGCATAGCAATGGCTACCTGGTAAAGCTTAACTGCTAAGCTTACGACTCGAACCAAACTACTGTAGCTGCATCGTCATTCATTCGACCTAAATTGTGTCTCATATTAGAATGTACCGACTTTGTTTCGATTTGGAGGTGCGGCCTAAAACTTTTTTCTCCCCTTAAATTTCGAGTCTCAGATTTCAGGTGCGGCTTAGATTCGGAAAAATTTTTTTCCTTTATTTCGAGTCTCATTTTTCAAGTGCAGCTTAGATTCGAGTAAATACGGTACTGTGGCTTTTAAATGAACACAGAGATGTAACCTTCCGACGGCTTTCGAAGTACAATCGAGGGGATGTTCTCTTGCTCACAGAAACGGGTGGTATCACCCCATTGTTTTTCCATCATTAAGCTCATGAGCATCCTGCTCACGTATAGCCCAGGGGCCAGGCCCTGCACAATAAAATTATTATGGCACATTGTATGGTAACAGTAATGTACCTCCCAAAATTTTTAGTATTTTCTAAACCTGGCTCAAAAAGTTTGATGTATTTATGAAACATCAGAAACATTAGTATGTGGCACTGAAACACTGATTTGTAACATGTTGTCTTGTATGCACAGATTGAACAAATCAAACAAGTCTAAACAAAAAATTTTTGCAGTGTTTCCTAAAACATAGTACATGAAAGGAAACCCTCTTTATAATGTCATGAAAAGTTTCTGGCAAATTGCACACACCAAGTACTGGTATTTCATGTCCTTTATAAGCAGACAAAACAGTAAAAGCTTTTGTAGCTGTAGGCACTGATCATTTTATATGTGTCTTTACTGATGAGGGAAACAGATGCATGTGTGTCGAACTGGAATTTATTTCTCTCTTGAGCCACTGTTAATTGGACAAAAACCTTGTTCTTCTGTCTGTGGACTACGGCAGAAGCCTTCTGAGAAGTGGAACCTTCCTTTGGACTGGCCCTAGTGTTTCTGCTGACATTACATTCAGTCGCTGAAAGCCATGCTGTTGTCGTGCAATCCCCCAGTGCCTGCCATGATTGCTTTATTAACAGGTGGTCTGGATATGATGTTTTCTACCTCACCTGAAATGCCTTGTATCAGGACAATGACAAGCTGTACCATCATGATTTGAAAGACACTGAAGAGAAGACTTATTTTGCCTTGTTGTGAAGTACACCTTGTGTTCCACCTGACTAAAAGGTTTTACTCTATTTTTACTGTTCATCTGTTCCCTGTTTGAATAGACTTTTACATTAACTTTAGTCTGAGTACCTTATGCCCTATGAACAAGAGAAACAGATGGATTCTTAAAATCAACTTCATCTCTGTCCACAATACTTTGAGACAATAGACAAAACTGTTTTTAGATCTGGATCTGGCAATTTTACTGTAATGTTCTATCTGCTGCAGCTGAAACTGAACACTGTTGATTAGAGACATTTCTTGTTGGGGCTCAGAAATGGTTAAACACTTTTCAGTATACACACAAGTACACAAGTAATAGCTGCAGTCCCCGGTGTTGTCCACCTGCCACACAAAGGCCCTGTACCTTGTTGATACTCATAATGAATGCAAGCCACATAGTAAACTGCAATTGCTTTAAATCAGTCATAATTGAATCAATAGAATGTAATGAATGAACACATCTTCACACATATGAAAAGATGGTTAGTTGCACCAACTTTTATTACTTTTTTTTGATAAGTATCTCATTGTGTTTTTGGAGAACTTGTCTTCTATTGTTTCAGCTCAGTTTTCATTGTTTCAAGTAGGGTTGCATTTGAACACAACTTGGACTGTTCAAACAGTTTATGCCACTGTTCAGGAAATCTTGGATTCTTTTTGATCTGTTGATTCGTCCATGATCTAGTGACTTTTGTTGGTACTATATCTGTGACCTGCCTTAGTGCTTGTTTGAAATTGTGGATTTTAATAATAAAAATAACTGTGAAATGTGGACTAAAATACACTCATGTTCAGAAAAAACAGAACAGCTTGAACAACTGGAGACGGGACATTCATTTTCAGGAAATATATACGTTAGTATGTTCTGCAGAAATGATTAGCATTTCAGTTGTCTCAATTCGGCATGTGTTCTGTGGCCTAGTAGTCACGGGTCTGCCATGGGCCCTGATAACTTCTTCCACATGTGATGGCATTGATGTATATAAGGTGTGAATGGTGTCTGTGGTGTAGCCATCCGTGCTGCAGTCACCTGGTTCCAAAGTTCATCTGTGGTGGCTGGCACTGGGTCGCAGTACTGCACCTGTTGTTTCACCATATCCCACACATTTCTGATTGGCAGCAGGTCTGGTGGGTCAGGGCAACAGGCTGACATCCTGTGGCACCAAGAAAGCACACGTTCAAGCAGCAACATGTGGTCATGCATTGTCCTGCTGAAAAATGGCATCTGGAATGTTGTGCAAAAAGGGTACAGTTACAGTTCACAGGATGGCATTAACATAGGTCACACTGCTCACAGCGCCCTGGCCATGCACTGAATGCAATTTTCAGTTGTATGCAATAGCACCCTACACCGTAAGTCTTTGAGTTGGCACAGCATGCCTTGTGTGAATCCAGTCACTAGGATGCCACTCCTCCTGTCTGTGGCAAACCAAAATGCAACCATCCTTTTTAAGCATACAGAACCTGGATTTGTATGAACACATTATCTGATGCTATTCCTGTCCCCAGTGACATTGTTCCATACCCCATAGCTGTCTGGCATGTTTCTGCACATTCGTCAAAGGTCGGCAAAGAAGTGGACAACATTCATGTAACCCGTGCCATAACAAAAGGCAATGGACTGGCATCACTGATAGTGTATGATGTGTTACACTGTTTGGCTGTTGTGCCAGAGCCAAGGAGGATGCAAATCTGTTTTGCAATGCCATTCATACGAGATATTGATCTTCTCAAGAGTGGTCTGGATGGTGCAATCTGACCCATCTCATCATTTTTTGTCACCTTCTGTGAACCATTCTAAACACACCTTTTGCACTGCCAAAACACTTTGTCCCACACAAGCTGTAGTTTCCCAGATGGATGCATCACATTTCCTAATGCCAATAATGCACCCTCTTTCAAACGGTATGGTTTGCACGTACGTCTGTGATGCATCCTGCATGTCTGCTCAAGTCACATTGTTCAATTACCTTCAGCTTATAGTAACAACGAGAGCCAGAGACACATTATACTGGTAGGTGGTGTCACTCCATGATATCGATGTTGACCTTGAACCTGTGGACCGATGTGGTTCAAATGCTAATCATTTCTGCAGAACATACTAATGTAGTTGTCCTGTGAATATGAACATCCTATCTCTAATCGTTCAAGGTCTTCTGTTTTTTTTCTTAATATGAGTGTATCATGTAGGGTGTATGTCATACGTAACAGTGGCAAGTAATCAATATAAAAGAGATTGCAATCATGTTTCTGTCATATTCTTGAGCTTTTCCTTGTCCCACAATCTAGTGATGGTTGATGATACTATCTGCAAGATGAGTATTGCCACTGTAATTTATTCTCAAGATAGGAGTTACAGTCAGTTTACCACAATGTATTTTGTTTGTTAGGCATTTAATTTTTCATCTGAATGTGGAAATCTGAAGTAAAAATGGAAACTCTGGTTTGGAATACCAAAAATATTAGGAAAAAGATAGATTGCTACTCACCAAAAAGATTACACATTGAGCTGCAGGTAGGCATGATGAAAAGACTGTTACACATTATAGCATTTGGCTGAAGCCTTCTTCAACAAATAAACAACACACATATCCATACAAGCAATTAAACCTCAGGCACACATGACCACTAACACTGGCAGCTTCTACCAGAGCTCTGGTTCAAGCTGCTGGTGGTCATGTATGCCTAAGGTGTGCTTGCTTTTGTGGATGTGTGTTTTGTTTCTTTGCTGACATAGATGTAGGGATGCTAGATGAAGTATAATGGATGCAATAATGTACACTGGTTGATCTTTCTGTATCTTTGCTTCACACAGTATCGCTCTGCAAAGTACATCACAAGCTTGCAGGATCACACCAAGAGAGAATAAAATCAAAATACTTCTATCACACTTATATTACAAATTGTCTTTGGGCTGTCACTTGCTTGTCAATTTGTGTCACTACATCAGTACCCGTAACACCCCATCGCCCCCCCCCCCCCTTTTTTAACCCAAAGCCCAGGATATGTTGGGGAACTGATGTTTTTTGGTTTGTCCAGCTCCTGAACTCTCCAGTACCTGTTCCAGTGCAGTCTTATACTCATGGTAGGCAGTCCAGGTTTTGTCATGAACGTTGTGCTGGTCTGGTATGGTAGGTCATGGAGTGAGAGGTATTGGCATGATATCCTTTCTCAGTTTCAGATCCAAGTGTGCTGACTTCAGTCATCACTTGATGCTATATCAAATTACACAGGCCAACGAAAACTTTTTTGAAAAAGTTTTTTTACTTGGATAGCTGATCTTTATAGATTTTAATGAGCTGAATCCAAATTTAGCCTTAGTTTTTTTGTATCACCCATAGTTTTTGATCAATATGCTTTTTGTTATATAGTATAAAAATCCTATGCTATACAGCAAATGGGGAAATTAATGAAACGCTTTGTTACAACATAAGCATGGTTTGTATTTACAGTAAGCTACTTAAAACAATGATGTGTGTTACTAGAGGTTTCACTTGTCAGCTGGAATTGGTTTGTATTTTCTTTCTCTTTCTTCTTTGAAGCTTCTTGTGTAGCTTTTTCTATGATGAGTCGCTTGCTGAACCTCTCGGTGAAATTACCAACAGTAGCTCCCATCATGTCAATGATCCAGCGGCATGGTAGCATTTATCCACCACTAATTTTGATTGAATCAATAAACAGCCTCCAGTCTTCCTTTTTGTATTCAATACCAAACTCATTCATCAGACCTGGAATGTCTGAGCAGTATACTAAATCACCTTCTTGCTGAAAAAACTTGGAAAATTGCTGCTCTCTCTTTCTATACATGTATATGCTGGTTCCAACTGCCAATAAGTTCTTTTCTTTTAATCTAGAGCCAAGCAATTCAGTTTTTTCTTTCATTAATCCCAGATCCCTAACCAGATTGTTAAGCTCTGTCTCAGTAAACAATTTGGGCTCTAGACTTTCTATATTACAATGGAATTCATCATCATCATCTGGTTCATCTAAATTAGATTGTACATCAGAAAATACTTCTGTTGGAATAGAATTTAAATCGTCTGGTGGTTCAGGAACCAGCAAATCTACACCATACACTGATCGGATGGCGTACGCAAGGTTGGGTAGCTTATTACCTTCTTGTTTTTCGAATTACGAGCAGTAATACCAACACTGCAAAAGTAGCAATCATCGGAATGATTTCTAGGCTCCCTCCATATCATAGGAACAGCAAATCTAAAGGCTTTTTCCTCCTTTTTGGACCATTTTCTCAGCTCTTCAACATACACATAACATACCTTATGCAGCACCCAAGATTTATCTTGATCACCAAGTTTAGGTCCAAAGTATGATAGATGAACCTTTTTCATAAAGTCTGTAATGTTTCTTTAGTGTTTTTTAATCACAAATTTGCCACAAATATAACAAAAACTGTCAGCAGAGTTTTTACAACCACTATTAGACATTGTACTGAGCACATGTACAGGAAATGGGAAAATGTGGTTAGGTTGACAGTAAACGAAATACCATCTGTTAACACAAAAATAGAATTGACCTTTTCTTGCCAGCAAATGTTTTTCAGCAGTGCTACCAACGTCATCTACATTCATTACCCTCCTTTTTAAATTATTTTAACTATATAAAAGCTGTCAAATCGCTCAATTTAATAAATGTAACTGTAAAATGTGAAGAGATGGTGGGTGATACAGTTTTTTAAGTATCATATTTGGATTTCCCACCCTAAAAAACATAAGAATAAGGTATTTTCAGCAAAAATGTCTTTCCATTGTTGGCCTGTTTTATAGTCAAATCTCAGTTTAATATTGACTATGAACCTTTGATACACAGTTCTGACTAATAATTCTATTAGGTCACAGCCAGATATGAGCTAAGATGATGCTGTCACTGTAGGTGATGATTACAGAGTGGGCTGAGCTGTATTGCACTTTGATGTACGTAAGCTTTCAGCAGTGGCAGCATACGGAAACTCTAGAGGGCAAGGCTATACAGACGTCTCATTTGTTATGTCTGGCAGCATCTGTCTTTAGCTTGAGATGCCATAGTGAGGTAACAAGTGTAACATGAGACCTCTCTCTTTGGTTGGCACCACAGTTTCCCAGTCACACTATCATCATCAGGAAATTCTGGTTACATGCTAAGGCACTAATGTTAGTATCCATACACTTGTGGATGCACAGGAACTGTAATTGAGAGTATCAAGTGAAAACTGGAAATCCTTGTATCCATTTTCAAATGTTCCATTACAAAATAAAACTCATTAGCACTGCCTTATTTTAATTGTTGCATCACTGCAGAGATGAGTGATATAGATACTAAAATTGAAGAAAGTTTCAGGTCCTGATGGAATCTCTTGCAGATTCTATACAGAGTTTGTGACTGAATTAGCCATCTTTTAAGCATTATATACTGGGCCCTACAGTTGGAAGCAACCACAGGTCACATTTGTCTGCAAGAAGGAAAGCAGAAGTGATCCACAAAACTATTGTCCAATGTCCATGATATACGTTGGCTGTAGAATCTCACAAAATATTTTGAGCTTAAACATAATAAGGCATCTTGAACAGAATGACCTCCTTTGCACCAACCAGCATAGATTCGAGAAACATTGGTCATGTGGAACCCAATTCTCTCTTTTCCTACATGACATTCTGAAAGCCACTGATCAAGGCAATCATGTAGATTTAATATTTCATGACTACCAAAATGCATTTGAGTCAGTACCACACCCACACTATTATCAAAAGTGTGACTGTATGGGGTATCAAGCAAATCTTGTGGTTGGAGTGATGATTTCTCAGTAGGGTGGACACAACATTATATCTTGGTTGGAGAGTCATCAACAGATGTAGAAGTAACTTCAGGAGTGCCCAGGAAAGTGTGTTCAGATCCTTGCTTTATATTAATGACCTTGCAGACAATATTAATAGTAATGTCAGACTTTTCGCAGATTATGCACTTATTTATAATGAGGTATTGTCTGAAAGAAGCTGTGCAGATAATTTGTCAAACCATGATAAGATTTCAAAGTGGTGCAAAGATTACTCGTGTAGTGTAAGTCTACAGAATTGTAAAATAGTGTATATTAAGCGTAAATCTAAAAGAGATTTGCTACAGTAACTGTACTTCACAAAATGAAAAAGTGGTGGATATGAAGAGAAAGCTTTTCAGAGCTGTGCTCACTTAGTGCTTCCAGAGTTGAGCACTTAGAAGATGCAACAAGTTTACTAAAGATTGCCTACACTACACTTGTTCATCCTCTTCTTGAGTATTTCTGCATGATGCATGATCTGCATCAGCTATAGGGTTGATGGAGGACATTGAAAAAGTTCAAAGAGGGCAACTCATTTTGTATTATTGTGAAGCAGGGAAGAGAGTGTCAGAGATATGATACAAGAGATTGGGTAGAAATCTTTAAAATAAAAGTGTTTATTGTTGCATAGGAAGAAATGATCATTGCAATAAAATAAGTGAAATCAGAACTCTCAAGGAAAGGTTTAAGTGTTCATTTTTTCCTGTGCACTGTTTGAGAGTGGAACAGTAGAGAAATAGCTTGAGGGCAGTTCGATGAACCCTCTGCCAGGCACTTAACTATGAATTGCAGAGTAGTCATGTAGATATAGTTGTATGTAGAGGTGAGTCAGTTATTTGATATTGGTTTTTAATCTTTTCAGATTGGCATTTTCAATGTACTTACCTTAATTATCTGTCCTCAGTGGGTTGTGGTATCTCATATCATCCCTGATATGAATTTTGTTGATCATTTACCCTTAGCACCAACAGTTCGTTTGAATTATGTTGGGTTCAGTAACTCACTTGTTAATCCTCTGAAGAATATGCTTTAATCATATTATCTGTGCATAACCTTTTTGACAAATGTTGACTCTTTTTGCTCAGATATTACAACAGTATAAGACACTTTGCTATGACATATTATATTAAGTATAAATCTAAAAGAGATTTGCTACAGTAACTGCTTGTCTTCCTCTGCACAGCAGTGGCAACTGATTCCATGCTTGGCTGCTACTTTTGCGCTGAAAATCCTCTCTGATGCCTTTTGTGAATTGATAACTGATGTCCAAATAAAATCTTTCCTTGGAACATATAAAGAAGAACTGGTAAGGCCATTGTACTTAATACATAATTAGTAATTCAGCAAATTATTATGTATTTATTAAACTGCTGTGCAAAATCTGCTATAAAATTATTATTTGAAGGGGCCTGCAGACTATAGAATTGAGACTGTTGATAGCAACAGAAATAAGCAATAGTTTTAGGCTTTGACACAGTCCACAGATTGAGAGTATTATTGATACAATCACATGATTATTTAAACCTATTTTCTTTTTTCATTTATTTTAATTTTCTTATGTATTTTGTTATAAACCAATATAGGATTGTATAAATTATTTATCCTTTTCCATATTTCTCAAGATAATAGCTTGAGAATTCTCTACATGTTCTTCATAACATTTTCATTACTTTTGTATTTGCTTCAAGGTATAGTGGTGTGACCATTTCATTTGTATATGGCAAATTATATATACAGGGATGGTTGGTAAGTGGTAAATTTTGATGAAAGAAGGAACATTTTTATTGTGCCTTTGTGGTTGGTAAGCTTGATTCTTCCGAGAAACATATAAATAATTTCAACAATGTACAGTGTGAAGTTAATACCTGAAAACTGTCTGGATTGCTCGACATGTCAGTTGTGATTGAAAATGGAGAAAACCAAGTTTCGTGCAGTTATTAAACATTTTCATTTGAATGCTTGGACCACCACAGAAATTGAAACAGAACTGGATGATGTTATGCAGAATCTACACTATCAATGAAGACCATTTACTTCTGTATTAATGAATTTAAACATGGTTGGACAAGTACTGATTACAAAGCACACTCTGGCCATGCAGTTGAGGTCATCACAAAGAAAACCATTGACAAAATCCATGATATGGTAATGCAAGACTGCTGAATACAAATTCATGAAACTGCAGAAGCTGTAGGCATTCCAACTGTGCAAGTGCATAATATAATCTATGAACAAGCCGTATGTGAGGTGGGTGCCACAACTCCCTCACAGTCAACCAAAAGCGCATCCAACACAACATTTCAGCACAACCTCTGGTGATATTTAATTGCAATTCAGAAGACTTCTTGTCCCAATTTGTCACTATTGATGAAACTTGAAGCCATCATCAAACACCAGAGTCAAAATGGCAGTCAGAACAATGGACAAGAAGAAGCATACAGAAGATCAGTTTGTTAGCTGGTAAGGTGATGGCCATGGAATAATCCTCATAGATTTCTTGTAAAAAGTCAGAACAGTAATTGAAACCTAATATGCTTCATTGTTGGATTGTTTGAATCTCATGTTGCCTGAAAAAAGATCAAGGTTGGCACACTAGAAAGTGCTGTTTTACCAGAATAACACACCATCTCACACATCAGCAATAACAATGGTGAAAGTGCAAGAACTGGGCTTTGAATTGATTCCTCACCCACCCCATTCATCAGGTGTATCCTCAAGTGACATTATCCTGTACCCTGACTTGAAACTTGGTCTTTCTGGGAAGAAATATTCATCAAATAAGGAAATAAAAGTTACAGTCAACGAGTATTTTGCAGATTTTGGCAAAATCTACTTTTACGATGACACAAAAAAGGTTGAGGACCACTGCACAGGATAGAGTAGCATGGAGAGAAGCATCAAATCAGTCTTTGTACTGAAGACCACAAGAACAACAGCAACTTCTCCAACAAAATATAGTGTAACTGAAACCAGTAAACCATAGGCTCTGCAACATGCATATTTATGTCTTACAATAACTGAGAGGTTTTTGATGTGTAGTTACATCATAAACATGATTAAACTTACAGTTAAAAATTATGCTTTTCTATAAGTTCACACATTGAAAAAGTCATACAACAAATGGAAATTCTGTTTGTATACTTTAAATCATATTGAATGTGTTTTTATGTATAAAATTTCATGATAACAATTACATTTCAAAATATTAAATTTATTTTTAATTACAAAATTGATTTTCAAGCAAACATTTATATAGAATCCAAATTTGGTATTGAATTTTATTCACCTGTCATTCCTAACGTAACTTACATTCTTCTGAAAAGCTAATTTAGGAACTGATGACATACCGATTTTTCTACGAAAGTATATTTATGTAAAATAATTATTTGAAAGCCAAAAGCGAGCCTTCTTGACCATAAAGTAACTATAAAATCTTATGCAGGTGATAACAAGATTGACTGTGTTAGTATTTATCTACAAAATACATGTTCTACGTGGGATCAGTGTATGAGGATGAAAATCAGTGCTGTATCAATGAGTTCATAATGCTATTTTCTGGTCTGCCATAAAGCATATACCTAGGTTATGTAATAGATAAAGTGATACAAAAAAGATGTTTAACATGTGCACAAATTAACAGAAGAATTAGTTTGTTGACAGCAAATGCCAGAAGTTGCTGACAAGCAACTTCAACAGTTGGTAGACACTGATGGCCTAATGGTTGGAAACAAGCACCATGAGAATGGAAAAGTATGTAAGATATTCACAAGCTGGTTCTATTGTTCTACTGAAAGTATGTGAATGACAGTTAAAGAGTCAGTAGATGAAATAGTAGAGGAAATCCAAGGTTCACTGTGAACATAGATACTTAAGGATTGTATTGTCCATAAAATACAACTCACAAAACTTTTGCTACACTTGGTAGTGAGCTGGTAAGGTAAGATCCGCTTCTCGACTGAGAGTGGCCAAGGTTTGGAAACACACAGTCATCGAAGATTGCATGGGGCACAAGGTAATGAGCAGAGAGCACAGGAGAAGAGAATTTGGCAGGTGAGTGACTGGCAAACAGTGATTGAGGAGGTGAGCTGAATGGTGGCGAGCTATGTGGGATGTGGATTTTGCTTGGCGCTGCAGCTGCCCAGCTTCCAATGTACACCAGAAGCTCCTTGTCCAGCTACAAAAAGATACCTGGGTTGACAAAACAGAAATTGAGTTCTATTTGTTCCATTAAACCTACAGAACTTACAAATAAACCAGAATCATATGTCAATAAAATGAGTGCATTGTATTTAAGCAGTGACGGTATGATAAAAAATTAAGAAATTTGTAAGGGCTCACATAAATGATTACTTGCACATGATAATTATAAAATTTGTAGCATATGAATGTGTATATGTAAATTCACAAACAAGATAGATGTCAAATGGTAGCTGAGTGTGCCAGTTGATACCACTGACCATCTTTCTATGTTGCAACAGATTTTTACTGTATCTAAGTATGCAAATTTGAGAAAACTTGGAATATTCAATACATACATGTAGTGTAAATGCAGCATCATATAGCCTTAATAAATTCATTTCTCATGATATGTTCAATGTTCAGATATAACATATATTTCATATTTAATTAAGCAAAAGACATATATCATTTAAATATGGTGCGACACATGTCATTTCTGAAAACACCATTGAAAAAGAGCTCAAAAATGTATAGTTTAATTTGCCCAAGTTTACAGTTGTAGATAAATGATGTTTTATTATTTCACATCCTGTGTGTGTGTGTGTGTGTGTGTGTGTGTGTGTGTGTGTGTGTGTGTGTGTGCGTGCGCGCGCGCACATGCAAAATATAAATTTGCAGTTCCAGTAGAAATAGGATGATGATGTTTGTGGTCTGTAAATGACCAATGAGAAGAGGGACTCCTCACCATATATTAGAGATAAGGCAATTATATTGGAAATTTTATTGCTGAGCCACATATTTTATATTCAGGAAGTGCACTGAAGCATGGTTGAATGTGTTTGTACGTAAGGGAGAACACTGGATCACTTTTTGTCCATCACAGTTTCTCTATTGACTCTCTGTCCTTTTCCTCTATATATCTTGGTCATTGGGTGGGGCATAGTAGTTGAAACATATCTACTTCTCCAGTTTTCTTTCTGTTTCACCTCAATCCCCATTTCTCACCATTCCTTCTCAAGTTCAGTAACACACTCAGTTCATGAGTTTCCTCGTGTCCTACTCATTGTCTCCTATAATATATTGGTCTTTCTCTCTGTACTTATCCTCACCACATATCCCACAAAAATTACTCTTTCTAGCCTTATTTCTTCTGATGTTGTCCTGGTAAAGCTGTAAATCTCTTGTCTAGGTCTTCACAGCCATCTGTCAGCACCTCCTTTAGGGCCCAGCATTATCCTCTATTTTTCTCTTCCCCCGCCATGTCTTTTTAACGTTATCCTCTCAGTCACATATAGTACCCATGTTCATCACTGTAGTCTTCTATTGTCTAATCTTTGAGTTTAACAATATATTCTTTTTATTGTATATTTTCTGTCCTACTGTGCAAAGGTAATACCCAGTTAATGGTCACCTGAGCTGACAATGTCACTGAAAATGGTGGACCAGACACACTGTTCTTGTGGTGGCATTCACAAAGTGAACAGCTAGCCAGAAACAAAGTCCAGAACATAGCAAAAGTTGTCATAAGTGACCACAAACAGTCCAGGGAGCAATCTCAAAGAAAAACATACCCACCGGCAAGGTCAATCACACTGCTAATAAATGGTGTGTGTCAAAGGCTATGAAGAAGTAGCAAGATGGAGTGACAAGTGTGGGCCCACCATATTTACTAGCACTCTCGTGACCTGCCTGTGGCTGCAGTGGCTCCCTCCCAGGAGTGAGCTGCAGCCATGCCCAATTACCTCTGACCTTCCCTCCATCTTTGAAAACATAATGTAGCTGGATAGATAAAAAATCTACTCGCCAAGTGGCAGCATGAGAGCCCACACATATAAAGGTTAAGGAAATTTGCAAGTTATTGGAGCCAGTGGCTCCTTCATGTGGCAGAACGGTTGAAGGTGAAGGAAGAGGAAAGAAGGATGAAGGGAAAGACCTTTCAAGGGTTAGGAAATGGGGAGAGTTTGGAAAAGTTATCCAGAACCCTGGGTCAGCAGAGACTTGCCGAATGGCATGAAAAGGGAAGACTGATTGTTGACGACTATACTGGATGAGATTTGAAAACCTGAGAGCTTAGAGGACGATGATCGAGTAATGAGCTCAACAGAGATTACTAACAATATGTCATGCAAGAGTTAATAAGAGTAAAAAGCTAAGTGGAAGAGGGAAGTGTGGAGAGAGATACAAACAGAAAACAAAAGATGCAAAAAACTAGAAAGGAATGAGGAAAGGAATAGTTACTGAGAGAAAATGCTGAGACTGAAGAAATTATTGTAAATGAAGGTCAAGTGTGTCATGAGAATTGAGAACATGTTGGAATGCCAGTTCCCAACTGTGCAGTTCTGAGAAGCTAGTGTCTGAGGAAAGAATCCAGATGGCACGTGTGGTGAAACAAACACTGAGGTCGCAACTTTCATGTTGTAGAGCATTCTCTACAACAGGATATTGTTTGTTGCCAGTATACACTCTCTGTCTATGTCAATTCATGCTGATGTAACTTGCTGGTAATCATACCAGTGTAATAGGCTGAACAGTGCTTACATAACAGTTGGTACATGACGTGTTGTTTCACAGTTGGCTCTCCATTTGATAGTATATATCTTGCCAGTTGCAGGACTGGTATAGGGGTGGTAGGAGCATGCATAGGTCATGTTACAGTGGGGACAGTCATAGGAGTAGGAGCCATAGGGTAGAGAAATGGCTGTATAAGGAGCATAGGGTCTGATCAGGATATTGCAGAGGTGGTGATTTGGTGGGGAGGGATGTTGCTGGGGTGGGGGGAGATGACTACGGAAAGCTATTTTAGGTGTGGCGATGTTTCAGATCATGAATTTAGAAGTCATAGGCTTGTCAAAGTAGATGATTAATACATTCAAGACTAGATTAATACAGAGTGACCAAAGGTTAGCTCCTGAGTTGTTTTTTGGGGTTCAGCGGTACCATGATTGATTATGATGGCTCAGGAAATCTGCTTTTAATATAGGTTGGTGAGTAGGGTAATTACTTCCAGTGAATACTGAGGTGAGAATAGTGCTGTAATGTCTGAAGAGATTTCAGGATATCAGCCGGCCATCGTAAACTACATTCCACAGCTGTACTGCTGTAAAGAGTCTGCATCTGAACAATTACATGTACCTCAAATGCTTAGGCTGTATGGGAGGGAGCGTTTGACATGGAAAGGATGGCAGCTGTCAGAATGTAAGTACAGGTGTTTTTTAGTAGGTTTAATGTGAACAGAGGTGTATATAGCTGATCCTCGGTGAAGATGAGGTCAACATCAAGGAAAGTGACATTTGATTCAGAATAGGGCCATTTGAAATTTGAATGGCGAATGTATTTAGAGATTCAAACAGATCAGCCTCACTGTGAGTTCATATGGCAAAGATATCATCACTGTATATAACCCAAACCAGGGCCCCATCCAAGGAAATATTGACATAGGAAGGAACCATCCTGGTTCCCATGGCACTGCTCCTGACATGTTTTATGTCTGTCCCTGAAAGGTAACATAGTTGTTGGTAACTATAAAGTTGATTAAGGAGGGTGGGAAGAACATCATCAGGTGGCCACTTGTTAGGTAATGTTCAACAGCAGACACACCATGTACTTGGGGTTTTTTTGTATGGGAGGGAGGTGGCACTAGTGGTGACAAGCAAGGTGTTTGGTGAGAGTGGGATGGGCACAGATTTCAGATCACCTAGGTCTTTCATATAGGAGGGAAGTATTTGTAGTACAATTTGCAAGTGTTGATTAACTAAGGCAGATACACATTCTGTGGGTGATTTGAAGACAGCAACTATGGGACACCGTGGGTAATTGTGTTCATGGTTCTTAGGAAGAAGGTAAAAGGTGTTGGTGCATGGTTAGCAAGGGGTAAGAAGTTCTATGGATTGAAGTGTTACTCCTTGTGATGATCCTGAGGTTTTAAGGAGGGACTGTAGATCAGATTGTATCACAGGGCTGGGACGTTGATGGCAGATGCTATATGCAGGGTTACCAGACAGCTGGCATAGACCCTTACTTACATACGCCCATCAGTCAAGTACCACAGGCATCACATCCAGTTGTGGTACTGCTGGTCCCCCAAAAAAACAACTTAAGAGTACACCTCTTATCACTCCATATTACGCTGGTCTTGAGTGTATTAATCAGGTACTTCGACAAGCCTGTGACTTCTAAAATCATGCCCTGATATTTTGACCACCGCACCTACAATGGCTTTTTGTTGTCCAATTCCCCTTCCACCCAATCTTCACAATATCCTGATTAGACCCTATGCTCCTTCTGCATCCATTTCCCTACCCTAAGGCTTCTACTGCTGTGACTGCTGCCCCTGTAAGACTTGACCTATGCATGCTCCTGCCATCCTCATACCAGCCCTGTAACTGGCAAAATAGACTATCAGATGAAACAACAAACCTCATGTACCAGCTATTATGTAAATACTGTTCAGCCCTTTGCATTGGTATGACTAATCAGTCAGGATGAATGGACCTAGAAAGAGTGTGTACACTGGTGTCACACAGTATCCTGTTGCAGAACTCCGCAGGTGGGAACTGACATTACAATATGTCGTCAAGTTCTTGCCACCCATCTGGCCCTAATTTACATTTTGTCTCATTGTCTTGGTAACTATTCTTTTCTTCACTCTAGTTTCCTATATCTTTCCATTTTCTGGCTGTCTATTTTTCCCCACTCCCCACCTCTACCACATACAATGCACTTAGCTTTTTGCTCTTATTAACCCTTGTACAATGTTTTGTCAGTAATCTCCATCTGGCTATATTATGCTGTCTTCCACCTTTAAGCCCTCATGCTTTCAAATCTCATACAGTGCAGTTCCCAACAATCAGTCTTTCCTTCTCATCCCATCTGACAAATTTCCCCTGACCCAGGTTCTGGGGGGTTGTTGTTGTGGTCTTCAGTCCTGAGACTGGTTTGATGCAGCTCTCCATGCTACTCTATCCTGTGCAAGCTTCTTCATCTCCCAGTACTTACTGCAACCTACATCCTTCTGAATCTGCTTAGTGTATTCATCTCTTGGTCTCCCCCTACGATTTTTACCCTCCACGCTGCCCTCCAATACTAAATTTGTGATCCCTTGATGCCTCAGAACATGTCCTACAAACCAATCCCTTCCTCTGGTCAAGTTGTGCCACAAACTTTTCTTCTCCTCAATCCTATTCAATACTTCCTCATTAGTTACGTGATCTACCCATCTAATCTTCAGCATTCTTCTGTAGCACCACATTTTGAAAGCATCTATTCTCTTCTTGTGCAAACTATTTACCGTCCATGTTTCACTTCCATACATGGCTACACTCCATACAAATACTTTCAGAAATGACTTCCTGACACTTAAATCTATACTCGATGTTAACAAATTTCTCTTCTTCAGAAACGCTTTCCTTGCCATTGCCAGTCAACATTTTATATACTCACTACTTCGACCATCATCAGTTATTTTGCTCCCCAAATAGCAAAACACCTTTACTACTTTAAGTGTCTCATTTCCTAATCTAATACCCTCAGCATCACCCGACTTAATTCAACTACATTCCATTATACCCGTTTTGCTTTTGTTGATGTTCATGTTATATCCTCCCTTCAAGACACCATTCATTCCGTTCAACTACTCTTCCAAGTCCTTTGCTGTCTGTGACAGAATTACAATGTCATCGGCGAACCTCAATGTTTTTATTTCTTCTCCATGGATTTTAATACCTACACCGAATTTTTCTTTTGTTTCCTTCACTGCTTGCTCAATATACAGATTGAATAACATCGGGGAGAGGCTACAGCCCTGTCTTACTCCCTTCCCAACCACTGCTTCCCTTTCATGTCCATCGACTCTTATAACTGCCATCTGGTTTCTGTACAAATTGTAAATAGCCTTTCGCTCCCTGTTTTTTACCCCTGCCACTTTTAGAATTTGAAAGAGAGTATTCCAGTCAACATTGTCAAAAGCTTTCTCTAAGTCTACAAATGTTAGAAACGTAGGTTTGCCTTTCCTTAATCTTTCTTCTAAGATAAGTCGTAAGGTCAGTATTGCCTCACGTGTTCCAGTATTTCTACGGAATCCAAACTGATCTTCCCCGAGGTCAGCTTCTACTAGTTTTTCCATTTGTCCGTAAAGAATTTGTGTTAGTATTTTGCAGCCGTGACTTATTAAACTGATAGTTCGGTAATTTTCACATCTGTCAACACCTCCTTTCCTTGGGATTGGAATTATTATATTCTTCTTGAAGTCTGAGGGTATTTCGCCTGTTTCATACATCTTGCTCACCAGATGGTAGAGTTTTGTCAGAACTGGCTCTCCCAAGGCCGTCAGTAGTTCCAGTGGAATGTTGTCTACTCCGGGGGCATTGTTTCGACTCAGGTCTTTCAGTGCTCTGTCAAACTCTTCACGCAGTATCGTATCTCCCATTTCATCTTCATCTACATCCTCTTCCATTTCCATAATATTGTCCTCAAGTACATCACCCTTGTATAGACCCTCTATATACTCCTTCCACCTTTCTGCTTTCCCTTCTTTGCTTAGAACTGGCTTTCCATCTGAGCTCTTGATGTTCATACAAGTGGTTCTCTTATCTCCAAAGGTCTCTTTAATTTCCCTGTAGGCAGTATCTATCTTACCCCTAGTGAGATAAGCCTCTACATCCTTACATTTATCCTCTAGCCATCCCTGCTTAGCCATTTTGCACTTCCAGTCGATCTCATTTTTGAGACGTTTGTATTCCTTTTTGCCTGCTTCATTTACTGCATTTTTATATTTTCTCCTTTCATCAATTAAATTCAATATTTCTTCTGTTACCCAAGGATTTATACTAGCCCTCATCTTTTTACCTACTTGATCCTCTGCTGCCTTCACTACTTCATCCCTCATAGCTACCCATTCTTCTTCTACTGTATTTCTTTCCTCCATTCCTGTCAATTGTTCCCTTATGCTCTCCCTGAAACTCTGTACAACCTCTGGTTCTTTCAGTTTATCCAGGTCCCATCTCCTTAAATTCCCACCTTTTTGCAGTTTCTTCAGTTTTAATCTACAGGTCATAACCAATAGATTGTGGTCAGAGTCCACATCTGCCCCTGGAAATGTCTTACAATTTAAAACCTGGTTCCTAAATCTCTGTCTTACCATTATATAATCTATCTGATACATTTTAGTATCTCTTCCTCGTACACAACCTTCTATCACGATTCTTAAATAAAGTGTTAGCTATGATTAAGTTGTGCTCTGTGCAAAATTCTACCAGGTGGCTTCCTCTTTCATTCCTTAGCCCCAATCCATATTCACCTACTACATTTCCTCCTCTCCCTTTTCCTACACTCGAATTCCAGTCACCCATGACTATTAAATTTTCGTCTCCCTTCACTATCTGAATAATTCCTTTTGTTTCATCACACATTTCTTCAATTTCTTCGTCATCTGCAGAGCTAGTTGGCATATAAACTTATACTATTGTAGTAGTTGTGGGCTTCATTTCTATCTTGGCCACAATAATGCGTTCACTATGCTGTTTGTAGTAGCTTACCCAAACTCCTATTTTCCTATTCATTATTAAAGCTACTCCTGCATTACCCCTATTTGACTTTGTGTTTATAACCCTGTAGTCACCTGACCAGAAGTCTTGTTCCTCCTGCCACCGAACTTCACTAATTCCCACTATATCTAACCTTAACCTATCCATTTCTCTTTTTAAATTTTCTAACCTAACTGCCCGATTAAGGGATCTGACATTCCATGCTCTGATCCGTAGAATGCCAGTTTTCTTTCTCCTGATAACGACATCCTCTTGAGTAGTCCCCGCCCGGAGATCCGAATGGGGGACTATTTTACCTCCGGAATATTTTACCCAAGAGGACGCCATCATTTAATCATACAGTAAAGCTGCATGCCCTCAGGAAAAATTATGGCCGTAGTTTCCCCTTGCTTTCAGCCGTTCGCAGTACCAGCACAGCAAGGCCGTTTTTGTTATTGTTAGAAGGCCAGATCAGTCAATCATCCAGACTGTTGCCCTTGCAACTACTGAAAAGGCTGCTGCCCTTCTTCAGGAACCACACATTTGTCTGGCCTCTCAACAGATACCCCTCCGTTGTGGTTGTACCTACGGTACGGCTACCTGTATCGCTGAGGCACGCAAGCCTCCCCACCAACGGCAAGGTCCATGGTTCATGGGGGGGAAGGTTCTGGGTGACTTTTGCAAACTCTTCCCATTTCCTAAACCTAGCTTGTCCTTTTTCATCATTGCTCTTCCTTCCCCTTAAACCCTACAGCCAGAAGGAGCCCCTGGATCCAGTAGCTTGCAAATTTCTTTAACCTTTATATGTGAGTATTCTCCTGATGCCACTTGGTGAGTAGATTTTTTATCTATCCAGTTAAATTATGTTTTCAAAGACTCATTATTTCTTTTGTGTATCTCCCATCGGCATCAAGGTCATTAGAGATGGAGCACAGGTTTGGAATGTGCCAATGATGGGGAAGGAAATTGGTAGTGCCCTTTCAAAGGAACCACCCTGGCATTTACCTTGTGTGATTTAGATCTTATGGCCCGACTGTGTTCCAGTGAGCTAATCATTGTGTCACCTCATTCGGTATAACATATTGAAGTATACGTCTTTGGTCATACAGAAGGCTGACCTTATTTTCTTCATGTATATATGCAGATTGAAGTGACGAATGAAAATCTGTACCTAGGCTTGGATTTGAAACTGGTCTCCAGCACACTAGGCATATGCACTAATCACTACACTACTCTGGTCCAGTGGCTTTGCGCAACTGCAGGGACTATCCAAGCATACCTCCCTTCTCAATCCAAATTCCCATTCTCACCACAGCCCACTTGGTTTTCCCCTTAAACATGAACACTATTGCAGAGGCCCCTCTAACTGTATTGGAATAGCACTTAAGCATCAAACAAAATGGAGGATCCTGCCTGAATCCCAGGCCTACGTACACTCCTGGAAATTGAAATAAGAACACCGTGAATTCATTGTCCCAGGAAGGGGAAACTTTATTGACACATTCCTGGGGTCAGATACATCACATGATCACACTGACAGAACCACAGGCACATAGACACAGGCAACAGAGCATGCACAAAGTCGGCACTAGTACAGTGTATATCCACCTTTCGCAGCAATGCAGGCTGCTATTCGCCCATGGAGACGATCGTAGAGATGCTGGATGTAGTCCTGTGGAACGGCTTGCCATGCCATTTCCACCTGGCGCCTCAGTTGGACCAGCGTTCGTGCTAGACGTGCAGACCGCGTGAGACGACGCTTCATCCAGTCCCAAACATGCTCAATGGGGGACAGATCCGGAGATCTTGCTGGCCAGGGTAGTTGACTTACACCTTCTAGAGCACGTTGGGTGGCACGGGATACATGCAGACGTGCATTGTCCTGTTGGAACAGCAAGTTCCCTTGCCGGTCTAGGAATGGTAGAACGATGGGTTCGATGACGGTTTGGATGTACTGTGCACTATTCAGTGTCCCCTCGATGATCACCAGTGGTGTACGGCCAGTGTAGGAGATCGCTCCCCACACCATGATGCCGGGTGTTGGCCCTGTGTGCCTCGGTCGTATGCAGTCATGATTGTGGCGCTCACCTGGATGGCGCCAAACACGCATACGACCATCATTGGCACCAAGGCAGAAGCGACTCTTATCGCTGAAGACGACACGTCTCCATTCGTCCCTCCATTCACGCCTGTCGCGACACCACTGGAGGCGGGCTGCATGATGTCGGGGCATGAGCGGAAGACGGCCTAACGGTGTGTGGGACCGTAGCCCAGCTTCATGGAGACGGTTGCGAATGGTCCTCGCCAATACCCCAGGAGCAACAGTGTCCCTAATTTGCTGGGAAGTGGCGGTGCGGTCCCCTACGGCACTGCGTAGGATCCTACGGTCTTGGCATGCATCCGTACGTCGCTGCGGTCCGGTCCCAGGTCGACGGGCACGTGCACCTTCTGCCGACCACTGGCGACAACATCGATGTACTGTGGAGACCTCACGCCCCACGTGTTGAGCAATTCGGCGGTACGTCCACCCGGCCTCCCGCATGCCCACTATACGCCCTCGCTCAAAGTCCGTCAACTGCACATACGGTTCACGTCCACGCTGTTGCGGCATGCTACCAGTGTTAAAAACTGCGATGGAGCTCCGTATGCCACGGCAAACTGGCTGACACTGACGGCGGCGGTGCACAAATGCTGCGCAGCTAGCGCCATTCGACAGCCAACACCGCGGTTCCTGGTGTGTCCGCTGTGCCGTGCGTGTGATCATTGCTTGTACAGCCCTCTCGCAGTGTTCGGAGCAAGTATGGTGGGTCTGACACACCGGTGTCAATGTGTTCTTTTTTCCATTTCCAGGAGTGTACATTAATCAAATGAAACTATATGATTCCATTGACTATTTTAAGTCTCAAATATGTGTGACGTATATAAGCAGACTATAGCGACAAATGAAAATTTATACCAAGGCCAGGATTCAAACCTGGGTCTCCAGCTCACTAGGCAGATGCTCTAACCATTCCACCTCCCTGGAACAATAGCTTTGCACAACTTCATGGACTACCCTAACTTACCTCCCTCCTCAATCCAATTCCCATTCATGCGTCAGCCCACTTGGTATTCCCCCTAAACTCTAACAGCGTTGCAGAGGCTCTCCAACTGTATTGGAATAGCAACAAAATGGGGGATCCTGCCTGAAACTCAGGATAGGTGCTTTACTCAAATGCAACTATACGGTTCCAGGTCACAGGGAGTACCTGCAGAAGACAGGGAACCATGGTGAAGAAACATAGTACATCTACATCTACATCTACATTTATACTCCGCAAGCCACCCAACGGTGTGTGGCGGAGGGCACTTTACGTGCCACTGTCATTATCTCCCTTTCCTGTTCCAGTCGCGTATGGTTCGCGGGAAGAACGACTGTCTGAAAGCCTCTGTGCGCGCTCTAATCTCTCTAATTTTACATTCGTGATCTCCTCGGGAGGTATAAGTAGGGGGAAGCAATATATTCGATACCTCATCCAGAAACGCACCCTCTCGAAACCTGACGAGCAAGCTACACCGCGATGCAGAGCGCCTCTCTTGCAGAGTCTGCCACTTGAGTTTGTTAAACATCTCCGTAACGCTATCACGGTTACCAAATAACCGTGTGACGAAACGCGCCGCTCTTCTTTGGATCTTCTCTATCTCCTCCGTCAACCCGATCTGGTACGGATCCCACACTGATGAGCAATACTCAAGTATAGGACGAACGAGTGTTTTGTAAGCCACCTCCTTTGTTGATGGACTACATTTTCTAAGGACTCTCCCAATGAATCTCAACCTGGTACCCGCCTTACCAACAATTAATTTTATATGATCATTCCACTTCAAATCGTTCCGCACGCATACTCCCAGATATTTTACAGAAGTAACTGCTACCAGTGTTTGTTCCGCTATCATATAATCATACAATAAAGGATCCTTCTTTCTATGTATTCGCAATACATTACATTTGTCTATGTTAAGGGTCAGTTGCCACTCCCTGCACCAAGTGCCTATCCGCTGCAGATCTTCCTGCATTTCGCTACAATGTTCTAATGCTGCAACTTCTCTGTATACTACAGCATCATCCGCGAAAAGCCGCATGGAACTTCCGACACTATCTACTAGGTCATTTATATATATTGTGAAAAGCAATGGTCCCATAACACTCCCCTGTGGCACGCCAGAGGTTACTTTAATGTCTGTAGATGTCTCTCCATTGAGAACAACATGCTGTGTTCTGTTTGCTAAAAACTCTTCAATCCAGCCGCACAGCTGGTCTGATATTCCGTAGGCTCTTACTTTGTTTATCAGGCGACAGTGCGGAACTGTATCGAACGCCTTCCGGAAGTCAAGGAAAATGGCATCTACCTGGGAGCCTATATCTAATATTTTCTGGGTCTCATGAACAAATAAAGCGAGTTGGGTTTCACACGATCGCTGTTTCCGGAATCCATGTTGATTCCTACATAGTAGATTCTGAGTTTCCAAAAACGACATGATACTCGAGCAAAAGACATGTTCTAAAATTCTACAACAGATCGACGTCAGAGAGATAGGTCTATAGTTTTGCGCATCTGCTCGACGACCCTTCTTGAAGACTGGGACTACCTGTGCTCTTTTCCAATCATTTGGAACCTTCTGTTCCTCTAGAGACTTGCTGTACACGGCTGTTAGAAGGGGGGCAAGTTCTTTCGCGTACTCTGTGTAGAATCGAATTGGTATCCCGTCAGGTCCAGTGGACTTTCCTCTGTTGAGTGATTCCAGTTGCTTTTCTATTCCTTGGACACTTATTTCAATGTCAGCCATTTTTTCGTTGGTGCGAAGATTTAGAGAAGGAACTGCAGTGCAGTCTTCCTCTGTGAAACAGCTTTGGAAAAAGGTGTTTAGTATTTCAGCTTTACGCTTGTCATCCTCTGTTTCAATGCCATCATCATCCCGGAGTGTCTGGACATGATGTTTCGAGCCACTTACTGATTTAACGTAAGACCAGAACTTCCTAGGATTTTCTGTCAAGTCGGTACCTAGTATTTTACTTTCGAATTCACTGAACGCTTCACGCATAGCCCTCCTTACGCTAACTTTGACATCGTTTAGCTTCTGTTTGTCTGAGAGGTTTTGGCTGCGTTTAAACTTGGAGTGAAGCTCTCTTTGCTTTCGCAGTAGTTTCCAAACTTTGTTGTTGTACCACGGTGGGTTTTTCCCGTCCCTCACAGTTTTGCTCGGCACGTACCTGTCTAAAACGCATTTTACGATTGCCTTGAACTTTTTCCATAAACACTCAACATTGTCAGTGTCGGAACAGAAATTTTCGTTTTGATCTGTAAGGTAGTCTGAAATCTGCCTTCTATTACTCTTGCTAAACAGATAAACCTTCCTCCCTTTTTTTATATTCCTATTAACTTCCATATTCAGGGATGCTGCAACGGCCTTATGATCACTGATTCCCTGTTCTGCGCTTACAGAGTCGAAAAGTTCGGGTCTGTTTGTTATCAGTAGGTCCAAGATGTTATCTCCACGAGTCGGTTCTCTGTTTAATTGCTCGAGGTAATTTTCGGATAGTGCACTCAGTATAGTGTCACTCGATGCTCTGTCCCTACCACCCGTCCTAAACATCTGAGTGTCCCAGTCTATATCTGGTAAATTGAAATCTCCACCTAAGACCATAACATGCTGAGAAAATTTATGTGAAATGTATTCCAAATTTTCTCTCAGTTGTTCTGCCACTAATGCTGCTGAGTCGGGGGGTCGGTAAAAGGAGCCAATTATTAACCTAGCTCGGTTGTTGAGTGTAACCTCCACCCATAATAATTCACAGGAACTATCCACTTCTACTTCACTACAGGATAAACTACTACTAACAGCGACGAACACTCCACCACCGGTTGCATGCAATCTATCCTTTCTAAACACCGTCTGTGCCTTTGTAAAAATTTCGGCAGAATTTATCTCTGGCTTCAGCCAGCTTTCTGTACCTATAACGATTTCAGCTTCGGTGCTTTCTATCAGCGCTTGAAGTTCCGGTACTTTACCAACGCAGCTTCGACAGTTTACAATTACAATACCGATTGCTGCTTGGTCCCCGCATGTCCTGACTTTGCCCCGCACCCGTTGAGGCTGTTGCCCTTTCTGCACTTGCCCGAGGCCATCTAACCTAAAAAACCGCCCAGCCCACGCCACACAACCCCTGCTACCCGTGTAGCCGCTTGTTGCGTGTAGTGGACTCCTGACCTATCCAGCGGAACCCGAAACCCCACCACCCTATGGCGCAAGTCGAGGAATCTGCAGCCCACATGGTCGCAGAACCGTCTCAGCCTCTGATTCAGACCCTCCACTCGGCTCTGTACCAAAGGTCCGCAGTCAGTCCTGTCGACGATGCTGCAGATGGTGAGCTCTGCTTTCATCCCGCTAGCGAGACTGGCAGTCTTCACCAAATCAGATAGCCGCCGGAAGCCAGAGAGGATTTCCTCTGATCCATAGCGACACACATCATTGGTGCCGACATGAGCGACCACCTGCAGATGGGTGCACCCTGTACCCTTCATGGCATCCGGAAGGACCCTTTCCACATCTGGAATGACTCCCCCCGGTATGCACACGGAGTGCACTTTGGTTTCCTTCCCCTCCCTTGCTGCCATATCCCTAAGGGGCCCCATTACGCGCCTGACGTTGGAGCTCCCAACTACCAGTAAGCCCACCCTCTGCGACTGCCCGGATCTTGCAGACTGAGGGGCAACCTCTGGAACAGGACAAGCAGCCATGTCAGGCTGAAGATCAGTATCAGCCTGAGACAGAGCCTGAAACCGGTTCGTCAGACAAACTGGAGAGGCCTTCCGTTCAGCCCTCCGGAATGTCTTTCGCCCCCTGCCACACCTTGAGACGACCTCCCACTCTACCACAGGTGAGGGATCAGCCTCAATGCGGGCAGTATCCCGGGCAACCACAGTCGTAGTCCGATCGGGGGATGCGTGGGACGAGCTGGCCGTCCCCGACAAACCCCCATCCGGACCCCCACAGTGATGCCCATTGGCAACAGCCTCAAGCTGTGTGACCGAAGCCAACACTGCCTGAAGCTGGGAGCGAAGGGATGCCAACTCAGCCTGCATCCGAGCACAGCAGTTGCAGTCCCTATCCATGCTAAAAACTTGTGCAAAGAACGTCTGAACTAATCTACAGAGAGCGCAAACAAAACGACACAAAATTGAAGCGGTTATTAAAATACAAGATTGCCTAGTAAATGCAGTAATGCTGCCACTTGTGCACTGCTGACACACTGCTCGGCGGCGGAAGGAGACTACGCGATTTAACACTATTCGAGTACTAAAACGTGATGCTACAACTCTCAAATACTATAATACGCCCGAAATTTATGAATTAAACAATGCAAGTACCAAAAACATGCAAAGAAATTAAGAATTAAACTATGTAACAAATGAGTGAGCTAGGAGTATACGACTTGCTGCTGCAGCTGCTTATCCAACGGCGGCAGGGAGCACACTGACTGTGACCAACTGACACTGGCCGTTCAAAACAAAAACAGATGACAGACGACTACGCGAATTTACACTATTCAGGTACTAAAACGCGATGCTACAACTCTCAAATACTATAATACGCCCGAAATTTATGAATTAAACAATGCAAGTACCAAAAACACGCAAAGAAATTAAGAATTAAACTATGTAACAAATGAGTGAGCTAGGAGTATACGACTTGCTGCTGCAGCTGCTTATCCAACGGCGGCAGGGAGCACACTGACGAGGTTGACGTGAACAACTGACAGAAGACCTGATTATTCAACATGTCAACATATCACTGGAAATGCCTGAAAAATTGTATGGTTCCAGATATATATATATAATAGAGGGAAACATTCCACGTGGGAAAAATATATTTAAAAAGAAAGATGATGAGACTTACCAAACAAAAGCGCTGGCAGGTCGATAGACACACAAACAAACACAAACATACACACAAAATTCAAGCTTTCGCAACAAACTGTTGCCTCATCAGGAAAGAGGGAAGGAGAGGGAAAGACAAAAGGATATGGGTTTTAAGGGAGAGGGTAAGGAGTCATTCCAATCCCGGGAGCGGAAAGACTTACTTTAGGGGGAAAAAAGGACAGGTATACACTCGCACACACACACACATATCCATCAGCATATACACAGACACAAGCAGACATTTGTAAAGGCAAAGAGTTTGGGCAGAGATGTCAGTCGGGACGGAAGTACAGAGGCAAAGATGATGTTGAAAGACAGGTGAGTTATGAGCGGCGGCAGATTGAAATTAGAAATTAGCGGAGATTGAGGCCTGGCGGATAGCGATAGCCCTTCAGCATATCCTCTCTTCTCGCTATCCGCCAGGCCTCAATCTCCGCTAATTTCTAATTTCAATCTGCCGCCACTCATACCTCACCTGTCTTTCAACATCATCTTTGCCTCTGTACTTCCGTCCCGACTGACATCTCTGCCCAAACTCTTTGCCTTTACAAATGTCTGCTTGTGTCTGTGTATATGCTGATGGATATGTGTGTGTGTGCGAGTGTATACCTGTCCTTTCTTCCCCCTAAGGTAAGTCTTTCTTCTCCCGGGATTGGAATGACTCCTTACCCTCTCCCTTAAAACCCATATCCTTTTGTCTTTCCCTCTCCTTCCCTCTTTCCTGATGAGGCAACAGTTTGTTGCGAAAGCTTGAATTTTGTGTGTATGTTTGTGTTTGTTTGTGTGTCTATCGACCTGCCAACAAACAAACACAAACATATATATATATATATATATATAAAGAAAGATGATGAGACTTACCAAACAAAAGCGCTGGCAGGTCGATAGACACACAAACAAACACAAACATACACACAAAATTCAAGCTTTCGCAACAAACTGTTGCCTCATCAGGAAAGAGGGAAGGAGAGGGAAAGACGAAAGGATGTGGGTTTTAAGGGAGAGGGTAAGGAGTCATTCCAGTCCCAGGAGCGGAAAGACTTACCTTAGGGGGAAAAAAAAGGACGGGTATACACTCGCACACACACACATATCCATCCACACATATACAGACACAAGCAGACATATTTAAAGACCAAAAGGACGGGTATACACTCGAACACACACACATATCCCCGTGTGTGTGCGAGTGTATACCCGTCCTTTTTTCCCTCTATTATATATATATATATATATCTAAAAAGAAAGATGATGAGACTTACCAACAAAAGCGCTGGCAGGTCGATAGACACACAAACAAACACAAACATACACACAAAATTCTAGTTTGGGCAGAGAGATCTCTGCCCAAACTCCCAGCCCCCACAAATGTCCGCCCGCGTCCGCGTACATGCGGACGGACATGTGTGTGCGTGCGCGAGTGCACACCCGTCCCTCCCTCCCCCCAAGGCAAGTCCCCCCGCCCCCGGGACCGGAACGACTCCCCACCCCCTCCCCCAAAACCCAAATCCCCCCCCCTCCCCCGACGAGGCAACCGTTGGTCGCGAAAGCAAGAATCCCGCGTGCATGCCCGTGCCTGTCCGTGTGTCCATCGACCCGCCAGTGCTCCCGCCTGGCAAGTCTCATCATCCTTCCCCCCAGATACATCCCTCCCACGTGGAATGCCCCCCTCTATCCCATACACACACACACACACACACACACACACACATATATATAAAATAGAGGGAAACATTCCACGTGGGAAAAACACATCTAAAAAGAAAGATGATGAGACCCACCAAACAAAAGCGCCGGCAGGCCGATAGACACACAAACAAACACAAACACACACACAAAACTCCAGCCCTCGCAACCAACGGCCGCCCCGCCAGGAAAGAAGGAAGGAGAGGGAAAGACAAAAGGATCCGGGCTCCAAGGGAGAGGGCAAGGAGTCACCCCAATCCCGGGAGTGGAAAGACCCACCCCAGGGGGAAAAAAGGACAGGCACACACCCGCACACACACACACACCCATCCGCACGTACACAGACACAAGCAGACATTTGCAAAGGCAAAGAGTCTGGGCAGAGATGTTAGTCGGGGCGGAAGTACAGAGGCAAAGATGATGTTGAAAGACAGGTGAGGTAGGTATGAGCGGCGGCAGATTGAAATTAGAAATTAGCGGAGATTGAGGCCTGGCGGATAGCGAGAAGAGAGGATATGCTGAAGGCCAAGTTCCCATCTCCAGAGTTCTGACAGGTTGGTGTTAGTGGGAAGTATCCAGATAACCCGGACGGTGTAACACTGTGCCAAGATGTGCTGGCCGTGCACCAAGGCATGTTTAGCCACAGGGTGATCCTCATTACCAACAAACACTGTCTGCCTGTGTCCATTCATGCGAATGGACAGTTTGTTGCTGGTCATTCCCACATAGAACGCTTCACAGTGTAGGCAGGTCAGTTGGTAAATCACGTGGGTGCTTTCACACGTGGCTCTGCCTTTGATCGTGTACACCTTCCGGGTTACAGGACTGGAATAGGTGGTGGTGGGAGGGTGCATGGGACAGGTTTTACACCGGGGGTGGTTACAGGGGTAGGAGCCAGAGGGTAGGGAAGGTGGTTTGGGGATTTCATAGGGATGAACTAAGAGGTTACGAAGGTTAGGTGGACGGCGGAAAGACACTCTTGGTGGAGTGGGGAGGATTTCATGAAGGATGGATCTCATTTCAGGGCAGGATTTGAGGAAGTCATATCCCTGCTGGAGAGCCACATTCAGAATCTGATCCAGTCCCGAAAAGTATCCTGTCACAAGTGGGGCACTTTTGGGGTTCTTCTGTGGAAGGTTCCGGGTTTGAGGAGATGAGGAAGTGGCTCTGGTTATTTGCTTCTGTACCAGGTCGGGAGGGTAGTTACGGGATGCAAAAGCTGTTTTCAGGTTGTTGGTGTAATGGTTCAAGGATTCCGGACTGGAGCAGATTCGTTTGCCACGAAGACCTAGGCTGTAGGGAAGGGACCGTTTGATGTGGAATGGGTGGCAGCTGTCGTAATGGAGGTACTGTTGCTTGTTGGTGGGTTTGATGTGGACAGACGTGTGAAGCTGGCCATTGGACAGGTGGAGGTCAACGTCAAGGAAAGTGGCATGGGATTTAGAGTAGGACCAGGTGAATCTGATGGAACCAAAGGAGTTGAGGTTGGAGAGGAAATTCTGGAGTTCTTCTTCACTGTGAGTCCAGATCATGAAAATGTCATCAATAAATCTGTACCAAACTTTGGGTTGGCAGGCCTGGGTAACCAAGAAGGCTTCCTCTAAGCGACCCATGAATAGGTTGGCGTACGAGGGGGCCATCCTGGTACCCATGGCTGTTCTCTTTAATTGTTGGTATGTCTGGCCTTCAAAAGTGAAGAAGTTGTGGGTTAGGATGAAGCTGGCTAAGGTGATGAGGAAAGAGGTCTTAGGTAGGGCGGCAGGTGATCGGCGTGAAAGGAAGTGCTCCATCGCAGTGAGGCCCTGGACATGCAGAATATTTGTGTATAAGGAAGTGGCGTCAATGGTTACAAGGATGGTTTCCGGGGGTAACAGACTGGGTAGGGATTCCAGGCGTTCGAGAAAGTCGTTGGTGTCTTTGATGAAGGATGGGGGACTGCATGTAATGGGTTGAAGGTGTTGATCTACGTAGGCAGAGATCCGTTCTGTGGGGGCTTGGTAACCAGCTACAATGGGACGGCCGGGATGATTGGGTTTGTGAATTTTGGGAAGAAGGTAGAAGGTAGGGGTGCGGGGTGTTGGTGGGGTCAGGAGGTTGATGGAGTCAGGTGAAAGGTTTTGTAGGGGGCCTAAGGTTCTGAGAACTCCTTGAAGCTCCGCCTGGACATCAGGAATGGGATTACCTTGGCAAACTTTGTAAGTAGTGTTGTCTGAAAGCTGACGCAGTCCCTCAGCCACATACTCACGACGATCAAGTACCACAGTCGTGGAACCCTTGTCCGCCGGAAGAATGACGATTGATCAGTCAGCCTTCAGATCACGGATAGCCTGGGCTTCAGCAGTGGTGATGTTGGGAGTAGGATTAAGGTTTTTTAAGAATGATTGAGAGGCAAGGCTGGAAGTCAGAAATTCCTGGAAGGTTAGGAGAGGGTGATTTTGAGGAAGAGGAGGGGGGTCCCGCTGTGACGGAGGACGGAACTGTTCCAGGGATGGTTCAATTTGGATAGTGTCTTGGGGAGTTGGATCATTAGGAGTAGGATTAGGATCATTTTTCTTCATGGCAAAGTGATATTTCCAGCAGGGAGTACGGGTGTAGGACAGTAAATCTTTGACGAGGGCTGTTTGGTTAAATCTGGGAGTGGGGCTGAAGGTGAGGCCTTTGGATAGGACAGAGGTTTCGGATTGGGAGAGAGGTTTGGAGGAAAGGTTAACTACTGAATTGGGGTGTTGTGGTTCCAGATTGTGTTGATTGGGATTTTGAGGTTTTGGAGGGAGTGGAGCTGGAAGTGGGAGATTGAGTAGATGGGAGAGACTGGGTTTGTGTGCAATGAGAGGAGGTTGAGGTTTGCTGGAAAGGTTGTGAAGGGTGAGTGAGTTGCCTTTCCGGAGGTGGGAAACCAGGAGATTGGATAGTTTTTTAAGGTGGAGGGTGGCATGCTGTTCTAATTTGCGGTTGGCCTGTAGGAGGATGCTCTGAACAACCGGTGTGGATGTGGGAGAGGAAAGATTGAGGACTTTTATTAAGGATAGAAGTTGATGGGTGTGTTGATTGGCTGAGTGGATGTGTAGGTGAAGGATTAGGTGGGTGAGGGCAATGGATTGTTCGGTTTGGAACTGGTATAGGGACTGATGGAAAGAAGGGTTGCAGCCAGAGATGGGAACTTTAAGTGTGAGGCCTTTGGGGGTGATGCCAAATGTCAGACAAGCCTGAGAAAATAAAATATGGGAGTGTAATCTGGCTAGGGCGAAGGCATGTTTGCAGAGGGAATGTAAATAAAACTTAATGGGGTCGTTGTGGAGGTGTTGTGAGGGTGACATGGTACTAGAAGGTGGAAAGTGGAACAAGAGGCTGAAATGAAAATGAAAATAAATATAAAAATATATGGGGAGAGATAAAGGTAAAAGTAAAGGTTTTTCATTTCAGCCTCTTGTTCCACTTTCCACCTTCTAGTACCATGTCACCCTCACAACACCTCCACAACGACCCCATTAAGTTTTATTTACATTCCCTCCGCAAACATGCCTTCGCCCTAGCCAGATTACACTCCCATATTTTATTTTCTCAGGCTTGTCTGACATTTGGCATCACCCCCAAAGGCCCTAGCCAGATTACACTCCCATATTTTATTTTCTCAGGCTTGTCTGACATTTGGCATCACCCCCAAAGGCCTCACACTTAAAGTTCCCATCCCTGGCTGCAACCCTTCTTTCCATCAGTCCCTATACCAGTTCCAAACCGAACAATCCATTGCCCTCACCCACCTAATCCTTCACCTACACATCCACTCAGCCAATCAACACACCCATCAACTCCTATCCTTAATAAAAGTCCTCAATCTTTCCTCTCCCACATCCACACCGGTTGTTCAGAGCATCCTCCTACAGGCCAACCGCAAATTAGAACAGCATGCCACCCTCCACCTTAAAAACTATCCAATCTCCTGGTTTCCCACCTCCGGAAAGGCAACTCACTCACCCTTCACAACCTTTCCAGCAAACCTCAACCTCCTCTCATTGCACACAAACCCAGTCTCTCCCATCTACTCAATCTCCCACTTCCAGCTCAAAATCCCAATCAACACAATCTGGAACCACAACACCCCAATTCAGTAGTTAACCTTTCCTCCAAACCTCTCTCCCAATCCGAAACCTCTGTCCTATCCAAAGGCCTCACCTTCAGCCCCACTCCCAGATTTAACCAAACAGCCCTCGTCAAAGATTTACTGTCCTACACCCGTACTCTCTGCTGGAAATATCACTTTGCCATGAAGAAAAATGATCCTAATCCTACTCCTAATGATCCAACTCCCCAAGACACTATCCAAATTGAACCATCCCTGGAACAGTTCCGTCCTCCGTCACAGCGGGACCCACCTCCTCTTCCTCAAAATCACCCTCTCCTAACCTTCCAGGAATTTCTGACTTCCAGCCTTGCCCCTCAATCCTTCTTAAAAAATCTTAATCCTACTCCCAACATCACCACTGCTGAAGCCCAGGCTATCCGTGATCAGAAGGCTGACCGATCCATCGTCATTCTTCCGGCGAACAAGGGTTCCACGACTGTGGTACTTGATCGTCGTGAGTATGTGGCTGAGGGACTGCGTCAGCTTTCAGACAACACTACTTACAAAGTTTGCCAAGGTAATCCCATTCCTGATGTCCAGGCGGAGCTTCAAGGAGTCCTCAGAACCTTAGGCCCCCTACAAAACCTTTCACCTGACTCCATCAACCTCCTGACCCCACCAACACCCCGCACCCCTACCTTCTACCTTCTTCCCAAAATTCACAAACCCAATCATCCCGGCCGTCCCATTGTAGCTGGTTACCAAGCCCCCACAGAACGGATCTCTGCCTATGTAGATCAACACCTTCAATCCATTACATGCAGTCCCCCATCCTTCATCAAAGACACCAACGACTTTCTTGAACGCCTGGAATCCCTACCCAGTCTGTTACCCCCGGAAACCATCCTTGTAACCATTGACGCCACTTCCTTATACACAAATATTCCGCATGTCCAGGGCCTCGCTGCGATGGAGCACTTCCTTTCACGCCGATCACCTGCCGCCCTACCTAAAACCTCTTTCCTCATCACCTTAGCCAGCTTCATCCTAACCCACAACTTCTTCACTTTTGAAGGCCAGACATACCAACAATTAAAGGGAACAGCCATGGGTACCAGGATGGCCCCCTCGTATGCCAACCTATTCATGGGTCGCTTAGAGGAAGCCTTCTTGGTTACCCAGGCCTGCCAACCCAAAGTTTGGTACAGAATTATTGATGACATTTTCATGATCTGGACTCACAGTGAAGAAGAACTCCAGAATTTCCTCTCCAACCTCAACTCCTTTGGTTCCATCAGATTCACCTGGTCCTACTCTAAATCCCATGCCACTTTCCTTGACGTTGACCTCCACCTGTCCAATGGCCAGCTTCACACGTCCGTCCATATCAAACCCACCAACAAGCAACAGTACCTCCATTATGACAGCTGCCACCCATTCCACATCAAACGGTCCCTTCCCTACAGCCTAGGTCTTCGTGGCAAACGAATCTGCTCCAGTCCGGAATCCCTGAACCATTACACCAACAACCTGAAAACAGCTTTCGCATCCTGTAACTACCCTCCCGACCTGGTACAGAAGCAAATTACCAGAGCCACTTCCTCATCTCCTCAAACCCAGAACCTCCCACAGAAGAACCCCAAAAGTGCCCCACTTGTGACAGGATACTTTCCGGGACTGGATCAGACTCTGAATGTGGCTCTCCAGCAGGGATATGACTTCCTCAAATCCTGCCCTGAAATGAGATCCATCCTTCATGAAATCCTCCCCACTCCACCAAGAGTGTCTTTCCGCCGTCCACCTAACCTTCGTAACCTCTTAGTTCATCCCTATGAAATCCCCAAACCACCTTCCCTACCCTCTGGCTCCTACCCCTGTAACCACCCCCGGTGTAAAACCTGTCCCATGCACCCTCCCACCACCACCTATTCCAGTCCTGTAACCCGGAAGGTGTACACGATCAAAGGCAGAGCCACGTGTGAAAGCACCCACGTGATTTACCAACTGACCTGCCTACACTGTGAAGCGTTCTATGTGGGAATGACCAGCAACAAACTGTCCATTCGCATGAATGGACACAGGCAGACAGTGTTTGTTGGTAATGAGGATCACCCTGTGGCTAAACATGCCTAGGTGCACGGCCAGCACATCTTGGTACAGTGTTACACCGTCCGGGTTATCTGGATACTTCCCACTAACACCAACCTGTCAGAACTCCGGAGATGGGAACTTGCCCTTCAGCATATCCTCTCTTCTCGCTATCCGCCAGGCCTCAATCTCCGCTAATTTTTAATTTCAATCTGCCGCCGCTAATACCTCACCTGTCTTTCAACATCATCTTTGCCTCTGTACTTCCGCCCCGACTGACATCTGTGCCCAGACTCTTTGCCTTTGCAAATGTCTGCTTGTGTCTGTGTATGTGCGGATGGGTGTGTGTGTGTGTGCGCGTGTATGCCTGTCCTTTTTTCCCCCTGGGGTGGGTCTTTCCGCTCCCGGGATTGGGGTGACTCCTTGCCCTCTCCCTTGGAGCCCGGATCCTTTTGTCTTTCCCTCTCCTTCCTTCTTTCCTGGCGGGGCGGCCGTTGGTTGCGAGGGCTGGAGTTTTGTGTGTGTGTTTGTGTTTGTTTGTGTGTCTATCGGCCTGCCGGCGCTTTTGTTTGGTGGGTCTCATCATCTTTCTTTTTAGATGTGTTTTTCCCACGTGGAATGTTTCCCTCTATTTTATATATTTGTGTGTGTGTGTGTGTGTGTGTGCGTGTGTGTGTGTATGGGATAGAGGGGGGCATTCCACGTGGGAGGGATGTATCTGGGGGGAAGGATGATGAGACTTGCCAGGCGGGAGCACTGGCGGGTCGATGGACACACGGACAGGCACGGGCATGCACGCGGGATTCTTGCTTTCGCGACCAACGGTTGCCTCGTCGGGGGAGGGGGGGGGGGATTTGGGTTTTGGGGGAGGGGGTGGGGAGTCGTTCCGGTCCCGGGGGCGGGGGGACTTGCCTTGGGGGGCGTGAGGGACGGGTGTGCGCTCGCGCACGCACACACATGTCCGTCCGCATGTGCGCGGACGCGGGCGGATATTTGTGGGGGCGGGGAGATCTCTCTGCCCAAACTAGAATTTTGTGTGTATGTTTGTGTTTGTTTGTGTGTCTATCGACCTGCCAGCGCTTTTGTTTGGTAAGTCTCATCATCTTTCTTTTTAGATATATATATATATATATATATATAATAGAGGGAAAAAAGGACGGGTATACACTCGCACACACACGGGGATATGTGTGTGTGTTCGAGTATATACCCGTCCTTTTGGTCTTTAAGTATGTCTGCTTGTGTCTGTATATGTGTGGATGGTTATGTGTGTGTGTGCGAGTGTATACCCATCCTTTTTTTCCCCCTAAGGTAAGTCTTTCCGCTCCTGGGACTGGAATGACTCCTTACCCTCTCCCTTAAAATCCACATCCTTTCGTCTTTCCCTCTCCGTCCCTCTTTCCTGATGAGGCAACAGTTTGTTGCGAAAGCTTGAATTTTGTGTGTATGTTTGTGTTTGTTTGTGTGTCTATCGACCTGCCAGCGCTTTTGTTTGGTAAGTCTCATCATCTTTCTTTTTAGATATATTTTTCCCACGTGGAATGTTTCCCTCTATTATATTCATATATATATATATATAATAGAAGGAAACATTCCACAAAGGAAAAATATACTTAAAAACAAAGATGATGTGACTTACCAAATGAAAGTGCTGGCAGGTCGACAGACACACAAACGAACACAAACATACACACAAAATTCAAGCTTTCGCAACAAACTGTTGCCTCATCAGGAAAGAGGGAAGGAGAGGGAAAGACGAAAGGATGTGGGTTTTAAGGGAGAGGGTAAGGAGTCATTCCAGTCCCGGGAGCGGAAAGACTTACCTTAGGGGGAAAAAAGGACGGGTATACACTCGCACACACACACATATCCATCCACACATATACAGACACAAGCAGACATATTTAAAGACAAAGAGTTTGTCTTTAAATATGTCTGCTTGTGTCTGTATATGTGTGGATGGATATGTGTGTGTGTGCGAGTGTATACCCGTCCTTTTTTCCCCCTAAGGTAAGTCTTTCCGCTCCCGGGACTGGAATGACTCCTTACCCTCTCCCTTAAAACCCACATCCTTTCGTCTTTCCCTCTCCTTCCCTCTTTCCTGATGAGGCAACAGTTTGTTGCGAAAGCTTGAATTTTGTGTGTATGTTTGTGTTCGTTTGTGTGTCTGTCGACCTGCCAGCACTTTCATTTGGTAAGTCACATCATCTTTGTTTTTAAGTATATATATATATATATATATATATATATACAATCAGGACTGCATACGACCGAGGCACACAGGGCCAACACCCGGCATCATGGTGTGGGGAGCGATCTCCTACACTGGCCGTACACCACTGGTGATCGTCGAGGGGACACTGAATAGTGCACGGTACATCCAAACCGTCATCGAACCCATCGTTCTACCATTCCTAGACCGGCAAGGGAACTTGCTGTTCCAACAGGACAATGCATGTCCGCATGTATCCCGTGCCACCCAACGTGCTCTAGAAGGTGTAAGTCAACTACCCTGGCCAGCAAGATCTCCGGATCTGTCCCCCATTGAGCATGTTTGGGACTGGATGAAGCGTCGTCTCACGCGGTCTGCACGTCCAGCACGAACGCTGGTCTAACTGAGGCGCCAGGTGGAAATGGCATGGCAAGCCGTTCCACAGGACTACATCCAGCATCTCTACGATCGTCTCCATGGGAGAATAGCAGCCTGCATTGCTGCGAAAGGTGGATATACACTGTACTAGTGCCGACATTGTGCATGCTCTGTTGCCTGTGTCTATGTGCCTGTGGTTCTGTCAGTGTGATCATGTGATGTATCTGACCCCAGGAATGTGTCAATAAAGTTTCCCCTTCCTGGGACAATGAATTCACGGTGTTCTTATTTCAATTTCCAGGAGTGTATATATACAGTGAGTCACATAAAATGAAACACCCTTTTATTTTGTGAATTATTACATATATCGAAACACAGTTGGAGGCAAATGTTAGACCTCAAGTGGCACATATTTTTTTGTTTGGTTAATGTTTTTAGCACTAGTATAATCACAGGTATTGAAGCAAGTACTTTTTTTAATGGAACTGTATACTTTTTATAACTGCATTTGATAGCTCTTGAGAGGATAGTTACAGTGATATAGTGTTTGTCATTGTTGATGTTGAAACTTGTCATAAAAAATTCGAGAAATGTTGAATTTGGGAGCACCAAGGCCAGAAATGGCATTAGCGGTGCAAACACTGCCAAAAAGGTGTCTTGGACCAGGCTGCATAATTATATACCATAAGGTAGGCCTGCACTACAAGAATAAAACTTTATTTCTGCTTGAACCAACTTATGACCTGGATGCAGGTCCACCTAGAATGTTGTATGTGGAAAAACAAAATAGGCTAGAACCTAGTGTATCACAAAGGGCTTAGGAAAACTATTTCACATTTGTGCATCAGCCTAGATTTACAAAAGCTGAAACAGAGAAATCAACTGTTCATTCTTCAAAAATAAAGAGGTCTTATATGTTGCAAAAATCAACATCTGCATTAAATATCTAAATGCTAGAAGGAATATTCGCCCTAAAACCACAAGGAATATTTGACCTACCTTTCCCTCTATGTGGCTGTGTGCCTCTTAGAGGTAAAATGCATGCTGTCTGACAACTGTCTCTACCTACACTGCTCTAAGTTATATCAAATGGGTTACATTCATTGAACTCAACATTTTATTAAAAATACTTTGGTGACTGCCTGTGCACCACAAAATAAATATTCGCCTTAATGAAACATCATTTCATGCTAATCATAAGTGCATAAGGACAGTGTTACCAGCTATGTGCAGTGCACACTGGCGACTTATCTGACATTGCAATGTGATTAAATACACAAATAAATGAAATAAGCAGTTTACTGACAATGATTTTGTAACTACCCACATCACATAACAAATTTTGTCTTCCAAAAAAATAACTTTATATTTTATTGAAGTATCTGTTCAAATTGGTGACCATGGACTGAAAGGCACATTTGCAATCACTGTTCAAAAGAATGATGAACAGATGTAATTTCAGTGGATGATATGGTAGAGCATGCACTGGTGGTTTGATGACACACATCGTCTGGAGCAGATGGGGCTTCATCATACACTGCATCTTTGAGTACCCCCCAAAGAAAGAAATCAAGAGGAGTCAAATCAGAGGACATCACAGGCCATTTGATAACAGAATTTTGTCCTATCCAATATCCAGGAAGGTTTTCATTTAGTATTTGTGTTTCATCACAGAATGAATGAGGTGGACAACTGTCGTGTTGCAGCCACATACACTGTCAAATACCTGGTGGCACATCTACTAGAAGAACCAGTAGAATGTTCATCAGAAAGTTTGTATATGAATTACCATTTAGAATGTCTGAGATGAAGAAAGATCCCCCATTGTAATTTGCTATGATGCTGCATCTTATGTTTACACTCCATGGCCATTGATGTTGCACCTGATGAAGCCAATGTGGATTTTTGGCGGACCAATAGCGCATGTTATACAAATTTCAATTAGCATGATTAGTAACCATTGCTTCATTGCTAAAGCATACATCTTGGAAAAATGTAGAGTTGTCTCTCAGTTGCTGGAGAGCAAACCGATAAAATTCTGTACAGTGTTCAAAATCACAGTAATTTAGTGACAGGAGATAGGAATGGAAGTTCTGTCAGTGCAGGGTGCAAATGACACTCGTTTGGCTGATTCCACATTCCTTGGGAATATGTCTCATACCACTGTGCAAATTTATTAGCATAGTAGCCAGAACAGCTTCTTTGTATTCTCTGTTAGTTGCAGTCTTCTTTCTTGCCCTCTTTTTGTTGTTCAAGAGCTTGTCTGCACTAGCATCTTAATATTTCTTGCAGTTGCCTAGTGCATCAGACATTGGAAATCTGAATAAGTGGCCCGATAGAGCTGTACTGTTTTTATGTCATTTCTTTTACATTTACCATATAAAAATAATATATCCAACTCCTCCTCTTGTCATAAATGTCTGCACACAACGAATGTTAAAGCAAAAATGAGCGACCTGTAGTGTAGACAAGTAAACAGACACAGGTATTGACATTATGATGCAGCATAGCATAGGAGCTCTGCTTGGCAGTGTGTGCACCACTAATGCTAATTCCAACCATGTTGCTCCCAAATTCTATGAAAAATATGTGCCCCTCAATGCTCTAACATTTGCCACAAACTGCATTATGATATGTGTAACAATTCACGAAATAAAAAGTTGTTGCGACTTATGTGACTCAATCTATATATATCTGGAACCATACAATTCCTCAGGCATATGGTGATATGTTGACATGTGAAATAATTGGGTCTTCTGTCAGTTGTTCACATCATTCTTGCATATTTCTTCAGCGTGAGTCCCTGTCTTCTTCAGGTGCTCCCTGCACCCTGGAAATATATAGTTTCACTTGATTGAAGCACCTATGCCTGAGTTTCAGGCAGGATCCCCCAATTTGTTTGACACTGAGGTTCTACTCCAATGCAGTTGGAGAGCCTCTGAAATGCTGCTGAGTTTAGAGGGAATACCAAGTGGGCTGATGTGTGACTGGCAATATGGACTGAGGAGGGAGGCACGCTAGGGTATTTCGTGCAATTGTGCATAGCTACTGTGCCAAGGTGACGTAGTGGCTAGTGTATCTGCTAGTAAGCAGGAGACCTGGGTTCAAGTCCTAGCCGTGGTACACCTTTCATTTATAGCTTTAGTCTTCTTACATTTCATTTTCATCACCCCCTCTGTTATGCTCTCACTGCTCTTGTTGGTTCCTGTTATACACTGGCGTCCAAAATTAAAGAAACAGACAGAAATTTTGCAAAGCTGCATTTATTTTGCCACAAAACAGTATAAACAGGTGATAATTAAGTAAAAATAATGTAAACAATGCAGTACATAAATAACTGCAACATACAAATGATAGACAAATATGTTCTTAATTTTTTTTCAACTTAGCGAATTTAGACACACATTCCAACAACTGGTTAATGTGCTCAGTATGGGGTGTGACCACATCTGATGGCAGTACAGGCCTGACAGTGATGGGGTGTGCTGTAAATGATGTCATCAATATCATGTTGAGGCAATAATCCCTATTCTTCCTGTAGAGCTGCTCATAAGTCTTGTAGAATAGTTGATGGATGTTAACATGATGCAACCTACGCCCCTAGTGCATCCCAGACTTGCTCTATAGGATTCAAATCAGGATAGTGAGCAGGTCATGCCATGCACCTCACAACAACCCCACATGATGTCCTGAGATCTCATCACAATACCTGTCAGCAGTTAAACCTTGCCAATTTAACTGTACAACTTCATGAAGAGGTGTTCGAGTGGACAACATAATCCCTACTCAGACCATTAGGGACCCTCCTCGATATCAGTCTCTTTCCACAGTTCTTGGATCCAAAAATCATGTTCCATATTCCCTCTAGATGCAAATCCATCGAGAATCACTTTCCAGACCCAATCTGGACATTGGCCCACTGTTCAGTCATTCAGGTGGCATGTTGACAGTTCCATTCTAGACGTTCTCTTCTGTGAAGACGCATCAGAGGTACACATACAGCATGTCTCTGGCAATAAAGGCATCTCTGCAGAAGCCTTCTGTACACCATTTGCCTTGATACAACATGCCCAGTGGATGCTGTGAAGTCCGATGCCAGTGGCCGTGCAGTACTAAGGCAGTACCATCGTCCCCTTACAACCAAAGAACGGTCCTCTCTTTCTGATGTCACATGTGGTTGGCCCTGTTCTGTTCTTCGGATACAGTTCCAGTCTCTATGAATTGTTGCCACATCTGAAAAACAACAGAATGATTCATGTTAAACCATTGGGCCATATCAGTTTGCGACTGCTCTGCTTCCATTCTTCATATGTCCCTCCACCTCAGAGAGTACGGTAAACGTCTTCACTGTGTCATACGTCACCATCTATGACTGTGTACACTGGGATTGTGGATTTGGACTACCCAGCAAACACTACCAAGTTTTTTAGGTGCCCTGATGTCATCTTGGGATGCTTGTTCATTGACCAGAATGTTATCTTCCCTGCAGAACACAATTGTACAGACATCTGTCGACAGTTTGTATGATTATATCATGAATTAGGCACAGGGTAGATAAATAATGGTATGTTGCTTTAATTTTGGGCACCAGTATATATTCTTGCAGGTATTTAAATTTGTCTGTCTTTTTTATGGTGCCTTTTGGTGATTTCTGATCAGTAGTAGCACTCAGTGTCTTCGGCTTGGTGTAAGTTGCAATGTTGACTTCGCCTCCACTGCTTCTGATGTGTCCTCCTCCTCTTCTTTCCATGGTGTCCATTGTACCATTTATTATTGGATGAGTTATTCATTAATAACAAACTGCATGAATTTAATACTATTTGTTAACAGAACTCAAATTTTGCTACACTAATATTTAGAAATACACATGTTTACACAGTCTGTGTGCCATAAATTTACTCTGTAATGCAAATTTGTCTTTTATTTCTAACTTGTCTGTGACTCACACCAAAGTGGTTTGCTCATTGTCAATGTCTTTTGTGGTACTGACATTAGATGTCATTGTTGACATCAAGAATATACTTTAACTTATTGTTGCTGATTTCATTTGAACATAGAATATTATGTATTATAATCACTTGCAATATTATTTTAAATAATTTATCAAATTTATAAGATTATATAAGTTAATTGCATGTGATCCTCTGTCCCACCATCCTGCCTATCTTCTTTAGGTTGTCAAGTTGTTTCTTTGCATCTCCTTCCATAGTGCATACTATCACTCTTAGAGAACTGTAAGTGTGAGCCTAATCTGTGTATCATTCACTCAGCTGCAGGTGAATAAACTTTGCACAGCTTGGCAGAAGTTGCCGAAAATGTCCGACACTTTTTACCTCTCCAGTGACAAAGCCTCTTGCACAGCTTGCATAGCCATGCATAAATCATTCAGATGAGTATAAGTCACAAAGTTGCAGTGTGTTTGAGCTCAGTACAGTTACTCTGTGCATCATCCTGCATTATGACATAGCTAACCAACATCTTTGCCGAGCCACGTGGGAAGGTTCACATACCTCTTATGTCATACTTGGAAAGTGTTCTCCTAGTAGTGGATGAGACCAAACCACATGGAAAGCAAGTGATGTGGAATGACTTCCACTCATTTGGCTTTGCCATGTGGATGTGGTATCTAATCACTATGTCAGTCACAAGGAGTAGGTAGTCCACTTGGGCCCTGTTGTTCTTTTTTTACTTCACATGCATCTTTTATATTCTCATACCATTGTTTATTGCTCTCCCCTGCCTGGTCACTTTTCTCAGTGCTATGTTGAACAAAATTTTTGACAGCCTGTCTCCCAATATGACATCTGTATTGACCTCAGACTCCTCTGGTAGTGCACCTCTGAATCTTCTTCTCACCCTTGTGCCTGTCAGAATCTCAATTATCAATTCTCATGCATTGCTATTTAGTCTTCTGTTCTTGAGGATCCATCCAGCAACCTATGAAGGTTAAATCTATTACCAAGTTGTTCTTTAAGGCCATATGTTCTATCAGTATTTCAGGGTAAATATCTGTTGTATGTATATTCTTCCTTTCCTAAAGCTAGCTTGATATTCTCCAAGGGTAGTTTTTATGTGTTGTTCTTCTCTCTTGAGGAAGCATTTTAATAGCACCTTGTAGTTTACTCTGCTACTGATACTCTTCTGTCATTGTTTGCATCCCTCTTGACCTCTTTCCCTCTAGCATTGGTGCTGATATTACATTCATCTACCCTTCTGGTAACTGCTTTCTCCTCCATACCTGGCACACAATCTTCATCATGTTGCCTACCTGCTTGTCATCTCCTCATTTATCATATCAGCTATTAAACTCATCTTCTCTATATACCTTATTATTATTTAGCTGTAGGTGACTGATGTGTGGTGCTTAGAAAGAGGCAACAGAAAACAGTATTCACACTAGCTTTTGATCTCTTGCAAGAGCTTGAAAACTAGTTGTGAATACTGTTTTCTGTTGCATCTTCATATGCACCATATATCAGTCAGTTGTAGGTGAGTGGTTGCCTATCTCTTATTTTATATATTATTCCCCCCAGGAATTTTCATTCTTGCTATTATTATTTATGTCACTTATGGCCTTTGCATCCTTATCCCTTGTTGGAAATATTACCTGTCTCCAGTCTTAACTGGTCACAATTCCAATTTTTCTTCATGTGGTTTGCAGTGTAGAAGCTTGTGAAAGGACTCCGAAAATAGCAAACAGTTCTAAAAAAAGTACTCTGCTGCTGTGTTCTGTCAGGCTCATTTTTAGTTTTCCAAAAAAATCTCTGCTGTTGTTGTACACAAAGTTTTCCTTGATCTTGTCCAGTTGCTGCTTCATACTCTGTTATCTGGTCCATCTAATTGTTCTGGCCACTTCCTTCCTCCTTCTTGTTACTCTGTCTCGCCAGGTTTCCATACTGCTCTCTGTTGCTTCCTCCCACTATTTGTTCAACCATCAGTTCTACTTTTTTTTTCTTTCTTTCTATCGGTGTAGTCCAGTGTATTCTCTCATATTCAGCTTCTTGTCTTCTGATTCACTGTATATTTCAGTTCCTTTATAATATTTGTCTAAATACTATCATAATTTGCCTGTCTATCTTGGTGTCACTGATTTATTCATCTGTGGCCATCTACTTCTGTCCAACAGCACTTGACTTCTTTGAGAGAAATAGTGATCTAATTCTAATCTTGTGTTTTTTCCTGACCTAGGTGTTCATGAACTCTTTAGCATTTGTCTGGGTGATTGTTACGTGATCAATCTGGAATTCCATAGTGCTAGTCCATAGACTTACATGGGTCTTTTCAATACTCAGTTTGGCTCTGAAGTGTGTTGTTATCTGTTCATCTCATTTTATTCTCTCAGCACAGCTCAGTCGTTACTTCTCCATTTTTGTTTGTCCTTCTATGTGCCATGTATGGCCGTACTTCCTTATGTCGGTTCTTTTATCCAATCAGTGCATTATAATACCCTATGAGTATTTAAGGAATGAAGAGATACACTTGAAGTTCTCTGAGGCCATAGACAGGAATAGCTCAAAAGGCAGTTCAGTTTAAGAGAAATGGGACTCTCTATAAAGGGCAATTACATAAGCTGGAAAGAAAACTGTCAGTACAAAGAAATTAACTGTAGAGAAACCCTGGATAATGGAAGAAACACTTCAGTTGATTGATGAAAGAAGGAAATGCAAAAATGTTCTGGAAAATTCAGGAATACAGAAATAAAAGTCTTAGGAATAAAATAAAAAGGAAGTGAAGGAAAGCTAAGGGGAAATGCCTCCCTGAAAAATGAGAAGAAATCGAAAATAAAATGATTGTCAGAAGAATGACTCAGCATAAAGGAAAGTCAAAACAGCTTTCGCTGAAACTAGAAGTAACATTAAGAGTTCAGTGAAAATACCGCTGAGTATAGTGAAAATACCACTGTTAAATGCAGAGGAAAGGGCAGATAGGTGGAAAGAATACATTAAAGGCTTCTATGTAGGGGAGGACTTGTCTGATGATGCAATAGAAGAAGAAACAGGAGTCTATATAGAAGAGATAGGGGATCCAGTACTAGAATTGGAATTTAAAAGGGCTCTGGAAGACTTAAAATCAAATAAGGGAGAAGGGATAGATACCATTCCATCAGAATTTCTAAAATCATTGAGGGAAGTGGAAACAAAACAACTATTCACCTTGGTGTGTAGAGTTCATGATTCTGGCAATATACCATTTGCCTTTTGCAAAAGCATCATCCACATAATTACAAAGCTTGCAAGAGACAATAGGTGCAAGTCTTATTGCACAATCAGCTTAACAGCTCATGTATCCAAGTTGCTGACAGGGCTCTGGAAGACTTAAAATCAAATAAGGGAGAAGGGATAGATACCATTCCATCAGAATTTCTAAAATCATTGAGGGAAGTGGAAACAAAACAACTATTCACCTTGGTGTGTAGAGTTCATGATTCTGGCAATATACCATTTGCCTTTTGCAAAAACATCATGCACATAATTACAAAGCTTGCAAGAGACAATAGGTGCAAGTCTTATTGCACAATCAGCTTAACAGCTCATGTATCCAAGTTGCTGACAGGAATAATATACAGAAGAATGGAAAAAAGAATGGGGTTTGTGTTAGATGATGATCAGTTTGGCTTTAGTAAAGGTAAAAGAGCCAGAGAGGCAATTCTGATCTTGCAGTTGATAATGGATGCAAGACTAAAGAAAAATCAATTTGCCAACCTGGAAAGAGCTGTTCAACAATGTAAAATGGTGCAAGATATTTGAAATTCTGAGAAATAGAGGGGTAAGCTATAGGGAAAGATGGGTAATATATAACATGTACAAGAACCAAGAAGGAATAATAAGAGTGGAAGGAGAGGTACGAAATGCTTGGATTACAAAGGGTGTAACACAGAGATGTAGTCTTTTGCCCATACTGTTCATTCTATACATCAAAGAAGCAATGGCAGAAATAAAAGAAATATTCAAGAGTGGAATTAAAATTTGTGGTGAAAGGATAGAAGTAGCAGAAATGAGAACAGTGAGAAATTGAGCATCACAGTTGGTAATCATGAAGTAGATGAAATAAAGAAATTCTACTACCTAGGCACCAAAATAATTGATGGCGGATGGACCAAGGAGGACATAAGAAGAAGACTAACACTGGCATAAATGGCATTCCTCATCAAGAGAAGTCTACTAATATCAAACACAGACCTTAATGTAAGTCAGAAATTTTTGTGAATATACATTTGGAGTACAGCATCATGTGATTGTGAAACATGGATTGTAGGAAAACTGGAAGAGAAGAGACTTGAAGCATTTAAGATAAGGTGCTACAGAAGAATGTTGAAAATTTGGTGGACTGATATGGTAAGGAATGGGGAGGTTCCCCTCAGAAGCAGTGATGAAAGGAGTATATGGAAAACACTGACAAAATGAAGGGACTGAGTGGTAGGACACCAGTTAAGACATTCAGGAATAGCTTCCGTGGTACTACAGGGAGCTGTAGAGAGTAAAAATTGTAGAGGAAGACAGAGATTGTAATACATCCAGCATACTCAGTGTATCACCTGGATACTTCTATAAAATGCCTGCCAATTTTGAGTCCTTCCTGTTGTTATCATTAGTCTGTGCATATCCACCTAATGTTGCATACATGTTAAAGAAAAGTTCTTATAGAATGTAAATACTGTTTGATTAAAGGAGACCACTCACTGAAAGGCAGAAGCACTGAGTTGTCAACAACCGCACACAAAAGAAAGAAAACTTGCTAGCTTTTGGAGTTATCCCTTGACAGACTAGAGTAACATGCACACACACTCATACATGCGCATGCATATGTGTCTAAGCTCCCACACAATGTTGGCTAGGGTAACACTATTTTTTGGCAGGTGGACAGCTTGTGTAGGGAGTAATGTTGGGTTAGGTGGGTAGAGGAGGAGGATGTAGGTGGGAGGTAGAAAGGAGGACAGGGAATGAGTGGCTAGTAGTTCAGAGGGAGGTGGCCAGTTTGCTGGCCAGGAGTGCAGGAAGGAGGGATGACAGAAATATGGGCTGGCACAACTGTAATGGACAATGGAAAGCAGTACATGCTGAAGACAATGTTGGGATGTGAAGTGGGGAGGGGGGCATGGCCTCAGTCTCTGGTAACCCACTGTCCTCAAACCCTCCACCCAACTGTTTACCCTTCCTCAGCCACATCACCCTCCCCCAATTCCTGTCCCCACATTGTCTTCAGCATGTGCTGCTTCACACCAGCTTCTATAGTCATGCCAGCCCATATACCTGCCACTCCTCCCTCCTGCATTCTTAGCCAGCAAACCTCTATCTGAGCCACTAGCCACCCACCTCTCTCTCTGCCTCCTGCCTTCCTCTCCCTCTACCCAACCTATGTAACACTATTCCCACCACAACCAGTTCACATACTGAAAAAGAGTTAGTCTAGCTGGCACCATGTAGGAGCATAGGCATGTGTATGCATGTGTGTGTGTGTGTGTGTGTGTGTGTGTGTGTGTGTGTGTGTGAGAGAGAGAGAGAGAGAGAGAGAGAGAGAGAGAGAGAGAGAGTGTTTGTTTTTTCTAGCTCACCAAAGGATACATAGGATAACTCTGAAAGCTAGCAAGTTTTATTTCTTTTGTGTGTCTGTCAATGACGCTTTGCTTCTGCCTTTCAGTGAGTGGTCTCCTTTAATCCAAAAGTATTAATATAGCATACATTTTCCTGCCATCTCAGATGATCAATGTTAATATCCCATATGACTAACTCTTCAAATCAGTTATGTTATCTTGATGGCTCTGGTCTGCTATCAACCTGATGTGTGTGTGTCTTTCCTTTCCCATGCTGATTTCTGGTTTTTCTTTCAGCATCATGAAGCCTGCCAACTTCACTTTATCTCCATTCCTCCATTTTGTTTCTTGCACAGCTAATATCCTAAGTGCTTCTCTCTTTATCTCACCTATTACCTATTTAAGTTTACTGATGTTGGTCATTTTCTGTATGTTTATTAAATCCAGTCTTAAATTCTTTAAACATCAACATTATGTTAAAAGTGCACTTTTGTGAAATGATTTGTCTGTGGCTTTGTTTGTAATTTCCTGTGCTTCATAAATGAAACTAGCAGGTATTTTGTTTCAATAATAGTAAATGAAGCTGAACCCTTCGGTCTCACCCTAACGACCACCTCTGAAACAATCACAGATTTTGATGAAAGTGCCAAATATTTGTAACTGCCATGATTATAAATTTCATGGGTGATTCTCATTGGCTTCCATACACTATCACCTAATGGAAACTCCAGGTAAGAATATCAACAACGTAGGAAAAGACAGACTGCTACTTACCATAAAGAAGACACGTCAAGTTGCAGACAGGCACATTTAAGACACTCACATATAGCTTTCAGCCACCACTTTTATCAGTAAAACACACATGCACAAGTGATCATACCTCATGCACACATGACCGCCAACTCCAGCATCTCAGGCACTTCAGTCTGGAACCGCGCAACTGCTACGGTCGCAGGTTCGAATCCTGCCTTGGGCATGGATGTGAGTGATGTCCTTAGGTTAGTTAGGTTTAAGTAGTTCTAAATTCTAGGGGACTGATGACCTCAGATGTTAAGTTCCATAGTGCTCAGAGCCATTTTTGAACTCCAGTATCTCAGGCTGGAATGCAACACGTGGGATGTAAGCAGCATTCTGGAGGGAGTGGGGAAGTCGAAGGGGAAGTAGTGTACAGGTGGGGAGAGAGATGAATGCTGTCTGGTGGAGTGTGCAGGGATAAGAGTGCCACTGGGCGCAGCATCAGATGGTTGTGGTGTGTGGGGAAAGACGGGGGGATGCATTGGCAGAAGGTTGCAAACAAACAGGGTGAGAGATGAGAACGGGGAGGAGATGATATGACAGAGGAGGTGGAATATGTTAGGTGGAGGGTGTAGGGCATTGTGTTACTGTAAGTTGAGACCGGGATAATTACAGGAGTGGAGAATGTGTTGTAAGGATAACTCCCATCTGTGTAGTTCAGAAAAGCTGGTGGGGGAGGGAAGACTCCAGATGGCTCTGGTAGTGAAGCAACCATTGAAATCAAGCATGTTATGTTCAGCTGCATGTTGTGCCACAGGGCGGTCTACTTTTCTCATCGCCACAGTTTGGCACTGGCTATTCGTCCTGATGGACAGCTGGTTTGTATTCGTACCAGTATAAAAAGCTGTGCAATGATTGCAGCAGAGCTGATAAATGACCTGGCTTCTTTAACAGGTGGCCCGGCCCCTGATGGGGGTGGGGTAATCCTTTGATGTGTGTGTGTGTGTGTGGTGTGTGTGTTTGTTTTCTGATGAAGGCTGTAGCTGAAAGCAATATATGTGTCTTTTAATTGTATCTGTCTGCAACTTGACATGTCTTCTTCATGGTAAGTAGCAATTTGTGTTTTCCTACATCATTGATGCACCAGCACCTGTCTGACTATGATCAACAGTAATTAGTTGCCAACTGCAGCAGACAACGAAAGAACCGAGGACACCATAAGTGCACTTTAGCTGGCATTTTTTGAAATTACATGCTTTTTGTCAGGTTCTGCAGAATCCAAATGTATGCTTGGTTCAACCTCGGTCAAAGGAGTATTGTCCCCTTCAGATAATCTTAATTAAGTTGTTCACTACATCCCATGAGGTAAAAGCAAATGCTTTGTGGAAATGCTCATGTCCAGCTGAGGTCGTAGGGCCCAGAAGCTGAATTCAGGCTGTCTCTGACGTAGGACAGACACTCTTGTTGTTGTTGTTGTTGTTGTTTTTGTTGCTGTTTTCATTGTTGTCTTCACTCTGAAGATTGGTATTATGTAGCTCCCCCACACAAGTATGTCCTGTCCAACTGTCTTCATATCTGGATAACTACCATCTGACAAAAATGCTGTGAGACAAATTTTATTCTTGGTGTATAACCAATGTCAGTGCAGTAAGTACAATGGCAGCCTGAACTAAATACTGTGAACAACAGATGTGCATTCGACCAGTCAGCTGTCAGCAGGCAGTGCTAAGTAGTGGTTGTGGGGCCATGGTGTGTCCACGTTGTTGTGTCACAAATCACAATGGAGCAACATCTCTAAATCAAATGTTTAAGATGTTGTCTGGAATGTTTTGAAGAAGAGTAATATGTGTGCAGGCTTCATTCCACACACCTCAACTACCAAACAAAAATGATGATGTGTGGATACTCACCATACCTTGACTGAAGTTAAAAAATTCAGATAATTATTTTTGTGGAAAAAAACATCATCAATGACAAGACTTAGCATAATCAAGACAAATCTACCATGAAATGAAAAAGCACAGAAATTAATGTGAAGGGTCAAAGCTTTGATGACATAACTGACATGCAAAGCCAAAGTGACATGCAAGTTGAACAACATTCTAAAGAATCACTTTTCTAACATTTTGCATGGGTGTATGAAGATTCTGTATGTTGTACTTAAGTAGGAGGAGACTATGTAGAACACCTGAAGCATTAAAACCACCATCTTAACATTTATTCTCTCAAAGAAAGCACACTAGAAACAACACAATGGGTTTTTCTGACTTTTTATAGCCAAACAAAGAGAGGTAAATGGATAAACGGGGTATTAAATTGACCAATGTGACATCTAGTTTCATAAAAAATGTTTAATTACTTGAAAGTAATCAGGGTGATGAAGCAATACTTAATTAGTGATTAGAGCATTATTTTAAGTGTTTCACGAGCAGTTGCTGCTAGCAGTGTAAATGAAGTATCAAAAAGTTCATCTCTCTAAGACCTAGCTATTTTGTACATTAAAAGTTACGTTGGTGTGGTATTTTACTGTCAATAAAAGAATTTGAAAAAAAATGATAGTCAAATATTTTGTGAAATGATTTGTCTAAAGGTGAGAAATGATTTTCAAGAGAAACATTTGACACATCTCTGAATTATGCTCAAAATCATGCACAACAAATGAGGTGCCAGTTGAGAATTTAAAGTTCAATGTTTAACTTAGAGTTTTAAAGAATGGTAGAGGATGTTTGTCTGATGGACTATGTGAGCCAATGACCCTCATTTACGGTACAGGATTTTGACCATTATTCAAAGGAAAATCAGATATCTCTCTAATCTATTTTAGTCTTTACTTCTAGACAAATCATTTCACAGAACATTTGACCACTTTTTTGTTAAATTTCTTTTTAAATCATTAATCCAATCTCAGAACTTCTTGGATTGACACTGTATATCCATATGTACAATGTTTGATACCTCGCCCCCCCCCCCCACTGCCCCCCCCCCCCCACACACACACTTCCCCCCATTACGAAATCGGTGGTTCCTTGATGTTTTAGGATGTGTCCTATCAAGTCATCTATTATTTTAGTAGACTTCTGCAATAAATTTATTTTCTGCCTAATCTGATCCAGTGCTGCCTCGTTAAAAAAGCACTCCATCTTCAGGCCACAAGTGGCCCATCAGGACCATCCGACTGCCATGTCACCCTCAGTTGAGGATGCGGATAGGAGGGGCGTGTGGTCAGCACACCACTCTCCCAGTCGTTGCGATGGTTTTCTTCGACCAGAGCCACTACCATTCGGTCGAGTAGCTCCTCAATTGGCATCACAAGGCTGAGTGCACCCCGAAAAATGGCAACAGCGCATGGCAGCTGGAGGGTCACCCATCGAAGTGCCGGCCACGCCCGACAGCGCTTAACTTCGGTCATCGCGCAGGAACCGGTGTATCCACTGCAGCAAGGCCGTTGCCCGCTACCTCGTTAGCTATATATCAATTGAATATTCAGCATTTCTCTGTGGCAAAATTTTAAAAGTTTCTATCATCTTTTTGTCTGGACTTTTTATTGCCCATGTTCACTTCCTTACAAGGCTACACACCAGATAAATACCATCAGAAAATACTCCATAATATTTAAATTTGTATTAAATGGTAGCAAATTTCTCTTTTTCATAAATGCTTTCCAAACTATTGCCAGTCTGCATTTTATACTCTCCCTACTTTGACTAATGTCATGTATCTTACTGCCTGAAGAACATAAGTCTTTTACTACTTGTAGTGTCTTATTTATTAATCTGTTTCCCTCAGCGTCACCTAATTTAATTAAAATGCAACCCATTACCTTGTTTCATATTTGTTTATTTAATCTTATAATCTCATTGTAGGATGCAAACCATTCCAATAAACTGCTCTTCCAAGTTCTTTGCCCTCTCTGACAAAACTACAATCTCATCAAAAAATCTCAAACTTTTATTTCTTCTCACTGAACTTTTAATTCTCTTTAAAAATTCTCCTTGGTTGTTTTTCCCACTTGCTCAGTGCAGAAACAATAACATTGGGGATAGGCTATGAGCTTCTTTCAGTTCCTTCTAAACTGCTGCTCCCCTTTTATGTCCTTTGACTCTTATAACTGCAGTCTAGTTTCTGTACAGGTTGTTTATAAACTTTCATTTCTTGTATTTTTATCCCTATTAACTTCAGTTTTTCAAGGAGCGTATTCTCATCATCATTGTGAAAAGCTTCCTCTTAATCTACACGTAGGTTGGTGCCTTTGGTAGTGGAACATAACTTGAAATAGAGATGCTGCTTGAGGTGTTTTGGTGGCTCTTCCACTCTCTGTCATTGGGAAGTGAAATTTCTCTTATGAGTTTGAGACTGTTGGCATGGCTTTACCTGGAATCTTCTATGGCATAAACAGTATTTGATTTATTGTAGTCACCAACTCATGGGTTTTAGTTTTGTGAATTGATGAACTACTACATTTAAACAGAATTACTGTTTCAGTTTGTGGCTGAGCATGTGTTGTTTGGTATCTATCTGACAAATAAAAGCTCTGTGAGTGATTGTGACTGAAGTCAAACTTTGAGTTTAAGTCATGGCATGGCACACAGTTTTAATCTGCCAAAAAGTTTCAAAACAGCACACACTCCACTTTAGAACAGTGAAGGCGCGTGGTATTTATTGATGCAGCGTTGCACAACTCTCAATAATTTTACACTTCGTGTGTCACCTTTTCTTATATTGTTTGTTTAGCAAGCCTTATATAAACTATGAAATATGTTACTATCAGTTCTCTTTCATCATCCGGTTTCGTACTGCATCACAATGGACTCAAAAATACTGCCAGTCTCAAGGCAGGCTTGGAGGGTTTGCACTTTATGACACCTCCCAAACAGACAGTGCAGCCCTTTGCAGTTCAAGTAGGGAAAAGTTGATGCCTGTCCATAGCACCAGATAGCATGCGTGCCAGTGATGTCAAAGGGTGTTGCAGTCAGTGTGCAAACTCCTTAACTAGAAACAGTTCCAAATTCCCTTGCAGGTAGGACCATCCTATGGCGGACACTTCTCTCAGCTTTCTTTCCTCTCTAAATGTTAATTTTTTATCCACACTGCTAGGGTACACCATTCCGTAGCCCACAATGTCACCAGTATTGATATTGCAACAGCACTCATAAAAATTTGGTTTTATTGTCAATTTTTTTAGTGTAGAAACATAGAGGGTTAAATGATTAGAGTGATTAAGTTAGTTAAAGGTAGGAGTTTTACAGTAATGAAATTGTGAAGGAATATTGGGGCCAGAATTCATTTGTGTGTTAAATTTGGTTGTGCACCTCAGTGGTATGGTACCATGATGCAAGTGGGTCGTCGGAGCACTAAGTTAAGCAGCACAAAGGAGAACACTGGGTCACCAACCATTAGAGGACATGACAAGAAGCAGCTCACCGCATCCCAGGGTGGCAACATCAAGCGCGGTAATTGGGATACTTATGCCAGCCGAGCAACACTAGAATACGCCACTGACCTGCTGTGGGGGAAGAACCATAAACATCAGGAGAATAAAGCAGTATTTAAGGACCATCAGCCAGCTCATCACCTCCGGCTGTTGTAAGGCACTGGAGTGACACAGAGCCAGTGTTACTCAAGCCTACCATCAGTTTGGAGTCACCACTGTCATAACAGTCAACTTAGTAGTCACTGTGATGATTCAGGTCGTCGCCTGTGATGCGCCAGAGTGTCACCGCTGATGCAGTCAATACCATCACTATTGTCAGACACCTGCAGCAGGCTGCTGGCTGTAATGGGAGTCATTGCCTGGGGTGCATTGTGGTAACATGCTGTCAACATCTTCCTGGGACAATGGTGTACCAAACACTGTGACCGGCTTATGAGCCAGGGACTGTGGCCCGCTGATGCCAGACAGCTACTGCTGAGGATGGTCTCTGAGATGAAGTACTGACCCATACCACTGCCACCGTGCCCCCCAGGCACGATCGTAACAGAGGCCTATGGTGCGTGGTTCCAGCTGCTAGACTATGACACAGCAAGGCCAGAGTGCCACTACCTTGGCAGTGAATTAGAGCTATGTCACCACAGCTACAGATGTAGAAACAGGCACCTGGGTCTGCATCTGCCAGCCATCTTTATCACTACCAAGAATATTTCGGGTGGAAGCAAACATCGGCCAGAGAGCCAACAACCAATGTATTGCAGTTGATCAATAAATGTTGTTATTCTGTCATCAGGACCCATCTGTGGACATACCCCCACCACCCTCTTCCTCATACCCAACAGAGAACCCACATTTGAATCCAGTGATGGGCTGTGGAGTCCAGTGCCTGTGTATACTGGTGTCAGGAAGACTGCTGAGGCATCGTGGAGGTCAGACCACATGGAGTCAGGAGTCAGCAGTATGGGACACCTGCAGTGATGGTGTGTCACGCAGCAAAAGCACTAAGTGCCAGTTTCAGTTGTTTTGGTTTCAAGCATGCTGGGTTATCCCTTTTCGTGTCTTTTTCCTAGATCATTTTTGTATTCTTTGGGTATACTTTTCTGTTGATTAAATTGTAGATATGTCAAAGGGACTTTCAGCTGCTAAGGCTATTGAGTAATGTAGGGATCAAGTAGATAAATTAGAGATAGAGTTAAATGGGCTCAGAGTGGCAGAGAGGGAGCAGTCACATCACAAACTATCCACTCTGGATGGCCGTGCTGCGGGAATGGTTACTCCATTTTCAGGGAAGTAGGGTAAAGATGTTTTTATCTTTTCTGATAATTTGGCTACAGCCTCCAAATTGGGGGGGATGAAGTAAGGAGCATTTATTATGTGTTGCTAGACTGAAGTTAATGGTATATGCTAGAGCACATGTTATTTGTAATGAGAACCTGAGGGATGCTAAAATATTTGACGAATTTCAGGAGGGACTAATAGAGAAATATCATAAGAAGAACACGGAAAAATATTGTCAGGAACAAGTTAATAGAATGTTCTGTAAGTACAATGAATTGATTGAAAGTTTCACTGACCGTATTTGTAAAATAAGTGTAGATGTCTATGAGCTCAAGGATGTGGGAAGCAGAGCAGAGGACTCTAGACAGGTTTTTGAGGGGGCTACAACTGCAAATGTCAAGAAAGGTTCGTTTGAAATTTCCTAAGTATCTGAGTGAAAAAGTGGAAATTGCATAATCATTGGAGGAAATTGAGACACTGCCTAGGTCACATGAATGTCTGACGTTTTTTAGTACAGGCATAAATTGTTTTCGTTGTGGACAAAAGGGTCACATACAATGAGACTTCAGACAGCAATGTTGCTGGTATTGTAAAAAATTTGGTCACTCAGATCAGCAATGCCGTAACAGAAATCAGCAGCAACAGAAGTTTCAATTGCTGGGTAGATCTTATGGGCAGCAGTTAAACAGCGCAAGGGGTGGTGTGTCCACTGCGCCATGCTCCGAGTAAGAGCGGCACATGTAAGAAAGCAGTGGCAGACTTTTTTCTGATGGGTTAGTGGGGGCTAAATTATGTAAAACGTGTTAGATACCTGTTCTCAGGTATTGGTTGCAAGCAAGTGAATATTTGGGGCAAATTGGTTAAGTGAACCCCACTGGAAGTTAAGTATTGTAGGTGGAGGGCGTATAAATTCACTCAGTTCTGGACTGTTGAAGTTCCAAGTGGGGGAAATTACCTTTCAAGTGGATGCAGAAGTACTTCCCATGATTATTCTTGGACTCGATTTCCTCGTTGCACATCATGCCATAATTGACCTGGAACAGCACATGGTAGAACTGGATGGAACTTTGTTTCAGCTAGGCTCTGCAGCCAGAATACCTTTACTCTCGCAAGGTCTGCCCAATGGCCAGGGGAAACTGATTAAACTGGTCCCTTAAGGACAATTCGCGGGATCACGTACCGAAAGGTACAAGAAAGTTAGTCTGGACTGATGTTGGTACTGACCTGTTGGTGAACTCGTTGTGTATGATTGAACTTTTGGCAGATAACAAAGTGCTGGCCACAGTTAGTTGTTTTATAATACGTGGTGTGCCCTATGTTCGGAAGGTGAATGACATGAGGGTAGTGCTTATCAGTATTGATAATTTTGATCCAAAGGAAGTAAAGTGATCACAGGGCATACTGGTTATGAATTTAGAAGTGTTAGATGGGGATGACCTAGACCATGATTTTACACCAAATTACACAAAGCCATGAGGGTCTGTCGACTGGTCAGTGCTGAGTATGGTAGCACGTCTTAAAGCAAAGGATATAGAGCATTAGTGGAAAAACTGTTGAGTGAGTATGTTGAATTATTTAATCTATTGGGTCCATTACCTGCAACACTGCTTATTCACCATCAAATTCCTATTGGAAGTGAAGGACCCATCTACAAATGACTGTATCAAGTTCCAAGGCAGTTACAGCCAAAATGGAAGAGTTTATAGATCAGCAACTTAGAGATGGCATCATGGAACTCAGTAGTAGTCCCTGGTCTGCTTCCATTATAATTGTAAGCAAAAAATCATCAGATGGTGGCAAAGCATATCATTTCTGTTGTGACTACTGGTTCCTCAACCAGAAAATGGTGTTGGATGTGTATCCCATGCCTAATATAACAGAGACGTTGGACAACTTGGGTCAGTGTCACTACTTCAAACCCAAGATTTGCATACTGGCTACCACCAGTTGCAAGTGACGCCAGAGGACCAAACAAAAACTGCATTCTTGACACTGACTGTACATTTTGCATTTCACTGCATGCCTTTTGGACTTACAACTACACCAGCAAGCTTTCAGGGTTTGTTGGATATTGTGCTTCGTGGATTGAAATCAAAACAGTGCATATTGTACCTTGATGACATAATTGTGTATTCAAAGGATATTCCAGGACATTTGGAGTTGTTGTGCAAAGAGTTTGATCATCTGCCTGCAACACAGTTAATGCTGAGTTTGGAGAAATATAATTTTGTATCGTAGGAAATTCGATATTTGAGTCACATTATAGTGCAGGATGGAATTCATACTGATCCAAAGCTAGTTGAGGCCATTCAAAATTTTCCATCACCCACCAAGGTACAGGAATTGCTATCTTATTTGGAACTCATGAATTTTTATCATAAGTATGTTCCAAAATTTGCAGAAATTGCAGGACCTCTCATGCAATTGCTGTGGAAAGGAGTGAAGTCTCACTGGACAACTGAATGTGAGGCAGCATTCCAGAAGTTAAAGATCTGTTGACTTCTAGTCCCATTTTGGTCTATCCAGATTCTGAAAAACTGTTTATTCTTTCTTGTGATGCAAGTGATTCTGTACTAGGAGCTATTTTGAGTCAGGAAGTAGATGGACAAGAGCACCCTCTTGTATATTGTTCATGGCTGCTCAATAATCCTGAATGTAGGTATTCCACTGTGGAAAAGGAAATGCTTGCAGTGATTTTTGGAACTGGGCAGTGATTTTTGAAATTGGATATTTTCATTGTTACCTGTACGGTAGACAATTTAAAGTGGTGACTGATCACACAGCACTTAAGTGGCTTTTAAGACTTAAAGATCCAACGAGTAGATTGTTGACATGGGCCGTGCAGTTAAGCAAGTCTGATTAAGAGGTAGTGCATTGTCTGGTAAGGTCACACACCAACACATATGGACTCAGCCAAAAGGTATGTGCTGTGGAATGCAAAGGCATTGATGTAAGTGAATGGGGCGCACCACTAAGTGCTGACCCAGACTGTCAGCAGTTTGCTAAACAACAGCAGTTCTGCACGGAGCACAATTTATTGTGTCAAACAATGTGAAATGAACCATGGTTGGTGGTACTGCAGAGATTGTGTGATGAAGTGTTGAGGCAAGCACATGATTCGACTTTAGAAGGACATTCGGGTCGAAGAGCAATGGAGAGAAGGGGAGTGCAGAGTTACGCGGCCAGACCTGCCCTGTAAGGGGTCTCCCGGCCAATGACACCAAGATCTCATTGGTGGATGATGCATAGGCAGGATGTGGACCATTAAGTAAAAAACTGTGTTCCATGTGCTCAAAGAGCAGAACTTAACCACCAGAAAATTAAAGTTCAGAGGTTACCAGAAACTGATAAACCCTTCCAAGGGGCAGGATTGGACATCCTAGGACACTAGCACAAACACTAGGAGGGAATTGTTATGTATTAACTATTATTAATCATTTTTCTCGCCGTGCGGGATTAGCCGAGCGGTCTAAGGTGCTGCAGGCATAGACTGTGCAGCTGATCCCGGCAGAGGTTCGAGTCCTCCCTCAGGCATGTGTGTGTGTGTGTGTGTGTGTGTGTGTGTGTGTGTGTGTGTGTGTGTGTGTGTGTGTGTTTTTGTCCTTAGAATAATTTAGGATAAGCAGTGTGTAAGCTTAGGGACTGATGACCTTAGCAATTAAGTCCCAAAGATTTCACACACATTCACATTTGAACATTTGAATAATTTTTCTCATTTTGTTTCCATGATAGCTTTACTGGACCAGCAAGCCACTGTGGTGGCTCAGGCTCTAGTCAGCCACTGGATACTTCAGTTTAGAACACCTGAAATAATCGTGGATCAGGGCTCAAATTTTATGTTGGAATTAATCCAGCAGCTATGCAGGCTGTTGCGCATTAAGAAATTATGGGCGAGCACTCTGCATCCTCAACTTATCAGTCATATGGGACGAGTCCACAGGACAGTTGTGAAAATGTTGAGATTTTACATTGGGAAATCCTATTGGCATATATCATCACTGCATACAACTCAAAAGCTCACAGGAGCATAGGGTTATTCCCATATGAACTAATTTTTGGGCAAAGGATGCCATTGCATTTGAGTTTTGCAAAGCCCCACTGCAAGGAGACTTCTTGTCAGTGAAGGATTTTACCAGGAGAGTGAAACTTACTTGGAGACATGTACAAAAATGAATATGAAGGCATTAGAGAAACAGAAAAGAGCGCATGATGTGAAAACAGTGTTTCGTAAGTACCCTGTGGGTCAATTGGTTATGTTAACAAATCCTTATGTGCTGAAGGGGAAAACAAAAAAGTTTTGTCTTACAGTATAATGGTCCTTACAAAATGATAGAGATGATGTCACCAGTTAATGTTAAACTGCAGTTTCCTACCTGTTCTTCAATAGTCCATGTAAGTTGAATTTGGCCATTTAAAGAGATGTGACAATTTGCCTCGTGTGACTCCAGCCTCTGTAGAAAAAGCGAAGCCGAAGGAAACTGGATAATATGGCAAATCATTGATGTGTGCTAGACCTAGACCTAGAGCAGGGATGCGGGACCGACATTTGGATTTTTTTCCTCTGAAGGACGAATATTCCTACCCTGAGATGGGAGAAGATGGAGGGAGTATCTGGAAGCACACTTGGTCCGTGGAGGAGGGGTGGAGCACAGAGTCTTATCGTTTTAGGTCTGTTGTGTATAGTTGAAGTATTTAAAGTATGTTCTGTATCAGGCGATGTCATGTTTTTCAGACAGACATGATTACGTCGTATCGCCGTTGGACATTAAGGATAAATTGCAACATTTGGGCACTCAGGAATGAGATTTGGAGACTAGAAGAAACATGTGGGAAATTGCACAGCGTGATGAATAATCAGTCAAGCTATAATGGTACACAAGGATAGTGTAGCCTGTTACAATCAGAGTTTGCAAAGCTATAGCTGCAATTACTACAGACTACTACCCCCCCAGGGGGTCCACAACTCTTTTGTGGATACGTGCGTAGCGAGCACGGGACCCCGAGCTAATGTGGCCCTCCTTCCTTTCTGGGCTGCATACCTTCCTTTTCCGCATTCTTCCCTCTCCCCCATCTTCGCCTCTCCTCCCCTCGCCTCTGGCTCTTTCCTTCCCTTTCTCCCCCTCTGGGAGTATGGTTTGTGCCTACGTCCGGAGACGGACGCTCGTAAACGTACCGCGTTCTTCGCCTTCTCTGCTTGTATGTCTTCATCCTTCCTTTGTCCTTCTCTTTTCCTTACCTCTTCTCTTTACCCTTTTCTCTGCTGTGGTGTTTGAGACCTCTCCTCTTTCCTTTCTCTTTCTTTGTTTTTCCCTTTCTCTTTCTTCCTCCCTGTGCGTGTCTGAAGGCCAACCCACGCATTTTTGTGCGTAGCCGGTGATGGGGTAACGCGTAATTCTCCGCCCCGGGTAGACAGGTAGGACACATACGTACCCCCTGGTAACGGCCAGGCCCAGGGAGGGGTGATTACCCGAGCTGATACCTTCCGAAAGTGCCGATTGGTCCCTCCGTCCGTTTGTCGGGAGGTTTGACCTGAGGTGTGAACAATCACCTAAGGCGGGAGTGCCCTCAGAGAGGGCCCCCACAAGGGAGGAGCGCGCCATCGGAGATGCCGGTAATCATGGGGGATTCTTCCGCAATGGTTTCCTCACCTTCCACTATGTCTGCTCACAAGCGTAAGTTCAGTGAGTCTCAGCCACAGACAGTTCTTCCATCGTTGCCACAGTTCCTTGTTGTTTCTCGGTCTGACGAAGGTCATGACTTCTCCACGGTCAACCCTTTCATTATTCAGAAAAGTGTCGATGCAATTGCAGGTCCTCTAAAGTCTTGTTCCAGATTACAGAATGGCACCCTGTTGTTAGAAACAGTCAGTGCCCTCCAGGCACAAAAATTGCTGCGTACTTCACTGCTCCACACCTTCCCTGTCCGGGTTGAAGTGCACCGCACTTTAAATTCCTCGCGTGGAGTCGTTTATACACGCTCCCTCGATGGATTGTCTGACGAAGAAATTCAGCACTACCTGTCTGACCAGGGCGTAACGGCTGTTCACAGAGTTATGAAAAGGGTTGACACGAACATCGTTCCAACCCGCACTGTCTTCTTGACATTTGACAAAGTTCAACTCCCATCCAAAATCAAAGCAGGCTATGAGATAATTTCCATTCGCCCTTATGTCCCAAACCCTACGCGTTGCTATCGGTGTCAGCGGTTCAATCACACCAGCCAGTCCCATTCCAATCCAGCCAAATGTGTTACGTGTGGCAAGGATGCCCATGAGGGTGCTTGTCCACCTCCATCCCCTCGCTGCATCAACTGTATGGGTGACCACGCTGCTTCCTCTCGAGATTGCCCCGTTTTTAAGGATGAAAAGCTCATCCAGGAAATCAGAGTGAAGGAAAAGGTGTCGACCTTTGCTGCTCGAAAATTATTTGCCAGTCGACAGCCCACCGTGCCTCAGGCAGGAAAATACAGCACTGTCCTTGCTTCTCCTCGGCCAACAAAGGAGGCGGCCACGCAGACTTGCGACCTCACCTTTAGTGCCACAGTCGTCAGATCGGCCAGCGCAAAGATCGCTCGTTCAAACTCACCACTTTCGCCTGCCCACTCTATGGCTCACCCTTCATCGGGTTCTGCTAAATCTCGAGCCCAAAAGTCAGACACCAAGCCTTCCAAAAAAGAGCATACTTGTGAAGAGTTTTTACGTACCACAATTTCCCAACCATCGGTTCCTCCTTCATCTAAACATCATACTTCCAAGAAGGCTACAAAGAAACCCGGTTCATCTCCTTCTCCGCCAAGGCGTGTCCCATCTACAGCACCACCTGGCGGAAATTACCCTCGGCCATCTTCTGTGTCGCCGAGGCGCACTGCTGGCAGCCCATCAACCGGCCGATCGGTGGTGGCGGGAGCTGCTCCTGAACAACCTATGGATCGGGATCTTCTGCCTTCGGCTGAATGCCATTCCATGCTGTCGGTTGCAAGCTCTGAGCAGTCGTTGAGTTGACAGCAACCTTCGTCACATTCCTCCATTTTCTGTTCACCCTATGTCCATTATCCACTGGAATATCCGCGGCATTCGAGCCAATCGGGATGAATTGTCGATCCTCTTACGATCCTACTCGCCGGTCATTTTCTGTCTTCAGGAAACAAAGCTGCGTCCCCATGACCGCTTTGTTCTCCCTCTTTTTCAGTCCATCCGATATGATCTCCCCTCTGTTGAAGGCACTCCAGCCCATGGAGGACTCATGATTCTTCTCCATGATACTCTCCATTATCACCCAATCCACTTAAACACTTCCTTCCAAGCTGTCGCCGTCCGTCTTTCCCTTTCTGGATACACGTTCTCTCTTTGTACTGTATACATTCCATCGTCCACACCAATGGTACGAGCTGATCTCCTTCATCTTCTTGATCAGCTTCCACCCCCCTATTTGCTGGTTGGGGACTTCAATGCCCACCACCCACTTTGGGGATCTCCACATCCTTGTCCACGTGGCTCACTCTTGCTAGACGTCTTCCACCAAGCGGATCTAGTTTGCCTCAACACTAGGGTCCCTACATTTTTGTCTGCCTCCATGACAAATTTATCTCTTTTGGACCTTGCGGTTGGTACTGTTCCGCTAGCTCGGCGCTTCGAATGGTTCGCCCTTGATGATACACACTCGAGTGACCACTTTCCATGTGTCTTTAGACTGCAGCCTCAACTGCCATATATGCGCCCGCGACGCTGGAAGTTTGCCCAAGCCGATTGGACACTTTTTTCGTTTCTAGCGACATTCGATGACCGTCACTTTCCCAGCGTCGACGATGAGGTCACACACATTACCGACATTATTCTTACAGCTGCGGAACATTCAATACCACGCACCTCCGAATTGCCCCGGTGCCCCCCAGTTCCTTGGTGGAACGAGGCATGCCGTGACGCAATACGTGAGCGGTGACGTGCTCTCTGCGTTTTCCGCCACCAACCTCATTTGGCCAACTGTATCCACTATAAGCAGTTCCGTGCGCGATGCCGTCGTGTCATCCGTGATAGCAAGAAGGCAAGCTGGAAATTCTTTATTAGCTCATTTAACATCTTCACTCCCTCCTCGGAAGTTTGGAGTCGGCTTCGACGGTTCTCAGGCGCGCCTAGTTTCTCCCCGGTCTCTGGGCTCACTGTCGCGCATGATACATTAGTGGACCCCGTCGCAATTTCTAACTCATTGGGTCAGCACTTTGCTGAGATTTCGAGCTCTTCAAATTACCCGCCAGCGTTTCTCCCGAAGAAACGTGCAGCGGAAGTGCGACCTCTTGCTTTCTCCTCTCAAAATCACGAAAGCTACAATACTGTTTTCTCCATGCGGGAACTCCAACATGCACTCTCTTCTTCTCGCTCCTCCACCCCAGGACTGGATGGTATCCACATCCAAATGTTGCTGCAATTATCAACCCATAGTCTGCGTTACCTCCTTTGCCTTTATAATCGAATTTGGACCGACAGTACTTTTCCCAGACGATGGCGGGAAGCTATCGTCGTTCCTGTTCCGAAACCTGGAAAGGACAAACATCTCCCCTCTAGCTATCGCCTCATTTCTCTCACGAGTAGTGTCTGTAAGGTTTTGGAGCATATGGTGAATTACCATTTAGCTTGGTGGCTGGAATCCCGCAGTCTTTTAACACCTGCCCAATGCGGATTCCGAAAGCATCGTTCTGCAGTTGACCATCTTGTTGCTCTCTCCACTTAGATCATGAATAATTTTCTCCGGAAACGCCAAACAGTAGCAATATTTTTTGATCTGGAGAGAGCATACGATACCTGTAGGAGGACAGGTATCCTCCGCACACTGTTCTCTTGGGGCTTTTGAGGTCGGCTGCCCCTTTTTCTTCGCGAATTTATGGCAGAGCGCACATTTAGGGTGCGGGTGAACACTACTCTCTCCCGTACTTTCTCCCAAGAAAACGGGGTACCCCAGGGCTCCGTGCTGAGTGTTGTACTGTTTGCCATTGCCATCACTCCAATTATGGATTGTCTCCTTCCTGATGTCTCAGGCTCCTTCTTTGTGGACGATTTTGCAATCTACTACAGCTCTCAATGGACCAGCCTTCTTGAACGACGTCTTCAAGGATGTCTCGATCGCCTCCACTCTTGGAGCATCGACACCGGCTTCCGTTTTTCTCCCAGTAAGACCGTTTGTGTTAATTTTTGGCGACGTAAGGAGTTTCTTCCGCCCTCCTTACATCTAGGTCCTGTCAACCTTCCATTTTCAGACGTCGCTAAATTCTTGGGTCTTATGTTTGACAGAAAACTGTGCTGGTCCTCCCACGTTTCCTACCTTTCGGCTCGCTGTCTGCGATCCCTCAACACCCTCCATGTCCTGAATGGTACCTCCTGGGGAGCGGACCGAGTGGTCCTTCTCCGCCTCTATCGCGCCTTAGTGCGCTCGAAATTGGACTATGGAAGCATAGTCTACTCCTCTGCTCGGCCGTCTATTCTTCGGCGTCTCAACTCTATCCACCACCTTGGATTATGTTTAGTGTCTGGAGCTTTTTACACCAGCCCTGTGGAAAGCCTTTATGCTGAGACTGCTGAACCTCCGCTGTCCAATCGGCGAGCAGTCCTTCTGAGTCGTTATGCAAGCCATCTGTCTTCCATGCCTGCTAATCCAGCCCATGACATTTTTTTCGATGCCTACTTTGATGTAGGGTATGCAGGCCGCCCCTCCTCCCTACTACCACCGGGAGTCCGCTTCTGTCAACTGCTCCATTCTCTTTCCTTCCGCTTTCCTAAAACCTCCTTGACAACTTGGGGTACAGCACCGACTTGGCTCCGTCCCCGGATCTGCCTGCTCTGAGACCTTTGTCGATTTCCCAAGGATGGTACCCCTTCACTTGTTTATCGTCGGGCATTTGCTGCTCTATGTGCACAAATGACGGACGCCACATTTATTTACACCGACGGCTTGAAAACATCGTTAGGTGTAGGGAGTGCCTATATTGTTGGCGACACCCCAAATCACTTTCGGCTTCCTGACCAGTGTTCGGTTTATACTGCAGAGCTTTACGCTGTTCTCCAGGCTGTCCACTACATCCGCCGCCATCGGCGGATACAGTACGTTATCTGCTCAGATTCTCTCAGCTCTCTCCTCAGTCTCCAAGCTCTTTACCCTGTGCACCTTCTGGTCCACCAGATTCAGGACTGTCTGCGCTTGCTCCAGCTGGGGGGCGTCTCGGTGGCGTTCCTCTGGCTCCCGGGACACGTTGGTATCTGCGGAAATGAGGCGGCCAATATTGCAGCCAAGGCTGCAGTCTCTCTTCTTCGGCCAGCTATTCAATTGATTCCCTTTGCCGATCTACGGAGCGTTTTATGTCGTCGTGTTGTTCATTTATGGCACGCGCATTGGTCGACACTTCCCCAAAATAAATTGCGGGACGTGAAAACTCTTCCTTGTGCTTGGACCTCTTCCTCCCGAACGCGTCGTCGGGAGGAGGTAATTCTAACTAGACTCCGGATAGGGCACTGTCTTTTTAGCCATCGACATCTTTTAAGCGGCGATCCTCCCCCACTCTGTCCCCACTGCTCTCAGCTGTGGACGGTAAGACACCTTTTATTTGAGTGCCCCTATTTTAATCCGTTACGCGCCCGTCTACAGCTGTCGCCTGATATATCGTCAATTTTAGCAGATGACACGTGCTCAGCCGATCGCGTTCTAGAGTTCATTAGTGCCAGTGAAATGAAGTCAGTCATTTGAAGCCTTTTTTGGGATAACCAACCCCTTTCTGTAGTGGATTTTTAAGCCTTCCTTCTGCTTTTAGTTTCTCCAATTTTATGACTTTCGTTCCCATTGCTGCTTGTTTCCGTTTTCGGTTTTTTATGTTTTCCTAAGTCACAGACCGGGCGCTAATGACCATAGCAGTTTTGCGCCCTAAAACCAAAACAAAAAAACTACAGACTACAGAGTTAATACCACAGGTCGTGCGAAAAAGAAGTTGGCTGGACACAGGTTCATAGAATCAGCTGATGCAGATGATATAATTAACGTCAGTAAGGCACTATAGGAAGCTGAGAAGAAGGCAGAAAGCAACCAGAAGATAGTGAATTTGCAAGCAGCCGAGCTCGCCAGTTTGGAAAGCGATGTGCTGAACAACTCTCGGCAGCTTCATGAGTTGGCCACTTTTTTAATGTTCCATATTAGTTCATCTGCCAAAACCACTAATCAGGACTTGCATGTTATTGGCGATTGCTTGGACAATACTGATGCACAGTTAATGATTGCCACATTATTACACAACCTTGATAACAGCTTGACGGATGCCCGTATTGAAACTGTGAAGTTGCAGGAAGCACTGTTGCACATCATGCATGGTCAACTTACACCTGTTCTACTACCACCAGAATGAATGTTGATATGTTTAAAAGAAATTCAGACTGCTCTGCCAGTGCCTTTGGGACTTATAAAACCTGCAAGACAGGATTACTTCACTAAATACTACTGCTTGGCTTCCATTACAAGCCAACAGACAGGGACTCAGTTGGAAGTTAGTGTACAATACCACTAACTTGTAGAGACTGTTATTTGGAGTGCTTTGCAGTACATGCGTACCCAGTAGCATGGGAATCTTTGCGGAAGTACGTCTAACTAAAGGTGCAGGAGATCTTACTAGTAGCACCAGACAGATACAGTCATGTGTTAATGTCTGCACAAGAGTTATTACACTGTCACACTGGTCCGGTTACCATCTGACCTTTGAAGTTAGTGCATAAAGTACTGAAGTCTTGTGAGTTTGCATTGTTATGTTTGAGAAGGGCTTTGCAGAATGCCCTAAGGAAGTATTGTCAGAGGAGGGGGAATATTTACAGAGGGTAGGACAGCACTGGTTATATTCAGTGGCAGAGCCAACAGTTGTTATTTGTACATGTTATAAGCAGGTCAAGTTAGATGGTGCACAAAGGTTGGTTCTACAGAGTCAGGGATTAATATTTAATGGAACTGGTTGTGAGATATCTGGACCCACTTTCCATTTACCAGCACTGATAATGGAAACCATAGCCATCAGTATGGTTCATTCCTTAATTTATGTACCTGACCTACCTTCCTCAGTTTTGCCCCATGAACACCTTATGTTTGTTAATGATATGACTGATGAGGACCTGCTCATCTCTCTGGATCATATGATTGCCAGCTAACATGGTTGTGTTACCATGGAACATCTCTTAGAGCACATGAAAAGATATAGAAGTAAGCAGTAGCAGCAACTAGTAGTTATTGGTTCATCACCATCAGCTGCTTGTGTATTCCTTGTGATGGTTGCAGTTACATATTTATTTTTCAAGAGAAGAGTTTCCCAGATTCCACATCTCCTAACCTTCAGCCTACGGGTTCAAACCAATCAAAATGGCACCATCATCGACAAGGCAGTGTAATGAGTGAACAGTCATGAAGGTAAAGACCAAGTGTACTCAAGGACCATAGTGAACAATGATGTATAAAAGAAATGTGGTGTATTTAGTAGTGACAAGCCATAATGTATAGTTTCAAAGGAAGCAAACCATGTAAATATGATACAAGTCCAGTATTGGTAGAGGGTTCAAAACTATGTAAATAGTCGAGTGTAAATAGTTGTAGAGGCAGAATGTGGGGTCCCATTCTTTCTGAGCAAGGGGGGAACGTAGAGTTTCACATGATTGGATTGATTAAGTTACTTAAAAGTAGGAGTTTTACAGTAATGAAACTAGTTAAAATGTGAAGGAATATTGGGGGCCAGAAGTCATTTGTGCATTACATTCAGTTGCATGTCTTAATGGTTTGATACTGTGACACAAGTGGGTTGTCGAAGTGCCAAGTTAAGTTACACAGGAGAATGCTTTATTACCAACCAGCCGATGATGTGACAAGAAGCAGTTCGCCGTATGCCAGGGTGTCAACATCAAGGGCAATAATGGGGTTAGTTATGCCAGCCAGACAAGACCAGAATATTCTACTGACCTGCTGAAGAGGAAGAACCAGAACATCAGTGGAGGAAAGCTGTATTTAAGGACTGGCAGCCAGTCTGTCATCATCAACCAGCGTGAGGCACTGAAGTGATGGAGAGCCTGTGTAACTCAGTGCTTCCACCAATTTGGAGTCATCACAGTCATCATAACAGTCACCGTTGTGATGCAGGTCATTGCCTAAGAGGTGTCAGTTTGTCACTGCCATTGTAATCATCACTGTCATCGGATGCCCACAGCAGGCAGCTGCCTATAATAGGAGTGCAAAGTTGTAATGCTCTGTCACTGCCATACTGGTGTACTGCCATCATGAACACCATAACCAGGGCAAGAGCCAAGGACCTTGGTACGCTGGCACCAGACAGCCACCACTGGGGGTGGTTGCTGAGACAGGGCACTGACCTGTCCCACTGCTGTAACATCACCCCCCCCCCTTTCCCCAACCATGATCACAACAGAGACCCACAGCATTGGTTCCAGCTGCAACAATATGACACAGCAAGGCCAGCACCATTGCCTCAGCTGCAGATTTGAGTTACACCACCTCAGCTACAGACGCAGCAGCAGGTGCCAGGGAATGTATCCACCAGCCATCTTCATCACCGCCAAGAATATTGCAAGTGGAAGCAAACATCGCTCAGAGGACCAACAACTGTTGTATTACAGTTGATCAATAAATGTTGTTATTCTGTCATCAGGAGACATCCATGGACATGCTCTCACCATCCTCTTCCTCACACCCAGCAGAGAATCCATGTTAGGATCCGGTGCCGGATAGTGGAGTCTGAAATATGCTCACTATTTTCATATACTTGAATTTAGCATATTTTGTGACAGTACTCACTTTTCCTTGGATGTTTATAAGATGATATTTGACTTTTTTGTGTTGGCTTCAGTCGTCTAGTGAAAGTATGACTCCATAACGCTGTTTTGTCAGCTGCGGAAATATCCTGGTTTAATGTGTTTGCCTCATTTTTGGTGCTTCAAATACCATTTTTCTGAATGTGCTTCCTTCTTGATGTTTATATAAAAAAGTAGTAGAATAACTCATTTTTGCTGGTCATTTGCAAATTATTATAACGGGGACCTGTAGATTGTTCCACCGTCACACACCCAGTGTTCACTGCTGACTGACTACGGTCAAAGAAGCCATTTCACACAACACACAAGCTTCCACTAGTAACCAGTCTCTTTATTCGTCACATCTACTAATATTAATCATTATGCTGTCACTCTTGAACATATAAGCAAATTAGCATAAAATAAGGCAAATTACAATTCACAAAAAATATAAGAAAACATTTACAACCTCCCTCATTAGATTTGGTATCGACAAATCCGGTAGAAAAGAACTCATCTCCCAGATCCATTACAAGTCGCATTCCCATTCACAGATATTCCGAGGAAAAGTTTTCTCATCAGCATAATTGTATTTTATATTTTTGTCAGTGCTAAATAGAGCTTAGATTTAATGATAACATTGTCACATTGGGAAAAATTGCTAGAATATTGTGATTGTTTGTGTTGCTGCAGCTGTAATGTTTACATTGATCATGTGGATGAATATTATTTCTAAGAAAGTTGTGAATAGGTGTTGTGGTGATTCTAGGTGATTGAGTGTTTTGGTTTTTAATGCAATAGTTTTCTAAGCATTGCTGTATGTGGTACATTCTGGACAGTGTTAAATAGCTTGTCACATACTCAGTAGTGTGCACTATGACTGAAAATGAACAGTGTAAATAATTTACAAGGTACAAACCATTACCATCTTTCTGTTGAGGAGAAGCTTGCCATAAAAGACTAGCACGAACATTTCCAGTTTTAAATATTGTGCACAATATTAATACTGGAAATTGACAGTTTAACAGACCATTTTAAATGGATATTTATAAAAAACAATGGTTATGTGACTACAAAGTTAAAAAGGCATTATTCTGCTTCCCATCCCTGTTGTTCATGGGGATCCCTTGTGAACAAAAGTGGGAGTTATGGACAAATATAATCTGGGTGCCAAGGTGAAGAAGCATGATTCTTCAGCTGTTCATGCACAAAAATTGCTTAGAGTAGCACTTTTTGGAACTCTCAACATAACTGAACAATTGGATAGTGCATATAGAAAGAAAATTGCAGAATTTAACAAAGAAGTTAGGAATAGTATGTGTTGTTGTTGTTGTTGTGGTCTTCAGTCCTGAGACTGGTTTGATGCAGCTCTCCATGCTAATCTATCCTGTGCAAGCTCCTTCATCTCCCAGTACCTACTGCAACCTACATCCTTCTGAATCTGCTTAGTGTATTCATCTCTTGGTCTCCCTCTACGATTTTTACCCTCCACACTGCCCTCCAATGCTAAATTTGTGATCCCTTGATGCCTCAGGACATGTTCTACCAGCCGAGCTCTTCTTCTAGTCAAGTTGTGCCACAAACTTCTCTTCTCCACAGTCCTATTCAATACCTCCTCATTAGTTACATGATCTACCCACCTAATCTTCAACATTCTTCTGTAGCACCACATTTCAAAAGCTTCTATTCTCTTCTTGTCCAAACTGTTTATTGTCCATGTTTCACTTCCATACATGGCTACTCTCCATACAAATACTTTCAGAAATGACTTCCTGACACTTAAATCTATACTCGATGTTTACAAATTTCTCTTCTTCAGAAATGCTTTCCTTGCCATTGCCAGTCTACATTTTATATCCTCTCTACTTCGACCATCATCGATTATTTTGCTCACCAAATAGCAAAACTCCTTTACTACTTTAAATGTCTCATTTCCTAATCTAATTCCCACAGCATCACCCGACTTAATTCGACTACATTCCATTATCCTTGTTTTACGTTTCTTGATGTTCATCTTATATCCTCTTTTCAAGACACTGTCCATTCCATTCAACTGCTCTTCCAAGTCCTTTGCTGTCTCTGACAGAATTACAATGTCATCGGCGAACCTCAAAGTTTTTATTTCTTCTCCATGGATTTTAATACCTACTCCAAATTTTTCTTTTGTTTCCTTTACTGCTTGCTCAATATACAGATTGAATAACATCGGGGAGAGGCTACAACCCTGTCTCACTCCCTTCCCAACCACTGCTTCCCTTTCATGCCCCTCAACTCTTATAACTGCCATCTGGTTTCTGTACAAATTGTAAATAGCCTTTCGCTCCCTGTATTTTACCCCTGCCACCTTTAGAATTTGAAAGAGAGTATTCCAGTTAACATTGTCAAAAGCTTTCTCTAATTCTACAAATGCTAGAAATGTAGGTTTGCCTTTCCTTAATCTACCTTCTAAGATAAGTCGTAGGGTCAGTATTGCCTCACATGTTTCAGTATTTCTACAGAATCCAAATTGATCTTCCCTGAGGTCGGCTTCTATCAGTTTTTCCATTCATCTGTAAATAATTCGTGTTAGTATTTTGCAGGTGGCGCTGCTGCTGAATGGCTGGCAGACAGCGCCACATGTAGAGGAGGCGCGTAACTGCGCAGCGGCACTTTGAAAGATCGGCGAGTCACAACACTTTTTCCCCTTTTGAAGTTTTTGCACAGGTCTTGGTGGAGGTGGACTGTAGATTGCTAACATCCATAGGTGTTGTTTGACTGGCCGTAAAGTCTCAAGGAGGAGACTTCCCGTACGGACGGAAGTGTCCCGATGATAACGGGTCGAGATGACAGGAGACGTGGGGGTCGAATCTGCTGGGGCCCCGTGCACCAATCTGCCTGTTGCAGCAAGTCCAGTTGTTATAACAGGAGACATGGGCGACGTGTCCGCGTCCGTAGGAGAAGGAGGCTAGTTAGAGTTGCTGTGACAGATGATGGTCATCTGGTTCCTGCACGGGCACGTGTCCTATTTGCGTCAGTTCTTATGCTGGCACCGATATGATGGTGAGAGGACTGCGTTGTGAGTAATGAGAGATTCCAGGATCCCGAGCCTCAGATAGAGCCGGCATCCAGAACAGGCGTTGCCTGCACATGAGGCTGAAGCTGGTCCGAATGATGCACTGCAACACTCGTGTCCGTCTGGATTTCATACAGGCGTCGGCCATGGTGTCGTAAGATGCAGCCAGGACTCCATTTTGGCCACCTGCCATATCCCCATACCCTTACAAGGTCGTCGGCAGTGAAACGGCCAAACAAAGGCACCCACAGCCGTGAGGTGGAAGGCCACAGAAGATGAAGTAGCATGCGGGGTTGTCGGCCAAATAAGAGCTCAGCTGGGCTGTGGTTGCCCATGGGGGTGAAACGGTAAGAAGCTAGAAATTGGAGAAGCGCATCATCAGCAGCAGAAGAAGTCAGGAGTTTCCTCATCTGAGCCTTAAATGTGTGGACCAGCCTCACGTTTGAGTCTGGATGGAATGGAGGGGCCGTGACATGCATGACGCCGTGATGGGCACAAAAATCCACAAAATCGTAAGAGGCAAATTGCGGACCATTATCAGTAACAAGAGTAGAGGGAAGGCCTTCCAAAGAGAAAATGCGAGCTAGAGCATTGGTGGTTGCCGCGATGGTAGGCGACGGGAAACAGACAATGAAAGGAAAGTTAGAGTAGGCGTCAATAACGAGAAGCCAATAAGTACCTCAAAAAGGTCCCATGAAGTCAGCATGAGTACGCTCCCAGGGCTTCTCAGGTGAAGGCGACGGTGACAAAGATGATTTTGGGGCGGCGGCCAGCACCACAACACGCGGCTGCACTTGGGAGTGTACTGCGCACAGAGGTTGTATTTCCTGGACGTCACCCCATGCCTCTATTTGCACTCCAGCGACACGAGTAATTTCAAAAGACTGAGTGATGGATAAGACTTCATCTAGAGTTGGATTTGCCAACTGAAGGGCACGTTGCCTAACTTCTTTGTCAGGCGCCGACCGGATAATAGCATCCCATCCATGGAATCGGCTTAGGATTCTTTGTGAACTTCAGTAAGAAATTGACACTTTCTACTGAGGCCATGAAGTTCAGCAGCCCAAGCGCGATAGGATTGATTCGGTTGTTTTTGACAACGATAAAAGGCAACATGAGAGGCTAGCACATGCGTATGCTTTTGAAAATAGATGGACAGAAGTTAGCACATTTCAGCAAGGGACAAAGACGCAGGATCTTTCAAAGGAGCCAATTGCGACAACAACTGATACATTTAAGGTAAAATCCATGAAAAGAACAGAGACTTACATGTTTGGTCATCCACGACATGAAATGCCAAGAAGTGCTGTCAGAGACGTTTTTCGTAATCAGACCAGTCTTCCACCGTCTCGCCGTAAAGAGGAAAAGGAGGTAGAGACAACGATGAGAGACGCCCCGCATTTGATGCCACGATGAAATCACGAATCGTATTTGTGAGAAGCATTTGCTGTTCTATGAGACCTTGCAATAGTTGCCATTGAAACACCCGGGTCAATGATGAAAAAGAAAAATTCACTACCTCATCGCCAGTTGTTATAACTTCAAGTTGAACAAATATATTTCAAGGACGATGCAATACATGAAAGTCACAGATCAAGTAAACAGAATAAGACGTGTGTCACTTTAACAGTCAAATCATATCTGAGTCCAAGTCTAGTGGCCGCTGGCTGGCCGCTTAGGTGGCGCTGCTGCTGCATGGCTGGCAGACAGCGCCGCATGTAGAGGACGTGCGTTACTGCGCGGCGGCACTTTGAAAGATCGGCGAGTCACAACAATGTGTTAAATATTTTAGTGAATGTATTTTTTGTGTGGTTCCTTTGAATCAACCTCAAGTGGTCATGATGAAACTCAATTGTCATCATACCCTTCTGTTTCAGAGGATGGCTTAATTTTAGTGCTGAATCAAAGCAGCACTAAAAGATCATTTGGATAAGGCAGCTGTTTTAAAATGAACATCTATAACAGTTCAGAATGAGCTTTTGCTAATTATATTGGAGGTATGCCAAGAAGAAATTTGAAAGAAAATAAGGGAATCAGAATTTTTAACTGTTATTGCTGCAGAAACTTACGCTATATATTTCATATGGCTGTTGTATACCACTACCTATTAAGAGGTAAACTAATAGAAAGCTTCTGGAGTTTCCTGTCTCCTTCCAAACATTATGCACAGAAGTTAGCTGTGAGTTTGCTAGAATAATAAGACAAGTAAAAATTAAATTAGACTCCCTAAAAATTAATTTCATAGTCCTGTGATTGTGTATCCTTTATGACTAGTTTCTCTGGTGAGGTAAAAGCTATTGTGACATTGCTACACACATCAAGTTGTTATTACAATGAGTGAGGTGACACCAAGCAACCACAATGTCAAGTTAAATAATAATAATAATTATTATTATTATTATTGATGGTTGTGGTGGTGGTGGTAGTAGTAGTAGTAGTAGTAGTAGTAGTAGTAGTATCCCCCTTCCCCAAGTTTGCAAGAAATATGTGCATTCCTCTCAAGGAGCTTACAGCAGACCATGGTCCTTGATGAAGTGGTGAGAAAGTGCTTGTTTCGATCTTGTCCTGCTAGAAGGACTCAATCCATAAACACATTTCATGACTGCAAGAAAGACATTATAGAGTGTATGAATCACATACTGTAAAGTTAATCTACAATAAGTGAAACTGTCCTGTAAAATATTGATCCTTTTCAGAGAGAATCAGTTAGAATAATTAACGACTCCATAACCAATGTTTCTAAAAATAATTTACAAGAGATGACCTGGTATAAAATTTATAATGAATGAAATACTAACATAAACTTTGATTTATTCCATGATAAATTTGTATGATTATTTACAAATAGCTTTCCACATAAGCTCATCAGAGAGGATATTAAACAATCATCTAAAATACCATGGATCACTAGAGGGATTAAGGTATCTTGTGAAAGGAAAAAGGAAATGTATCTGTTGGCAAAACAAGTAGAGATCCCGCACTAGTTGCACACTACAAAAACTACTCAAAATTACTAATAAAAGTAGTTAAAAAATCAAGAGATGTGCACATTAATATAAAAATCAGTAATTCCAACAACAATCTGAGATGGGATGAAGTGTAATGAGAGATAGGGCGTCTGGCCAAAGAAGAGGATAATATCACTATTTTCTCAAATGGAAGGGCTTGTAATTGATGAGTCACAGGAAGAAAATGTATTTAACAACCATTTCATGTATGTAGTGAAAAATATAGGGAGAAAGATTTCAAGAGAAAAAGTGCAGCAATATGTTGAAAAAGCAAAATGCAATTGTATCATTGACTTCCCCATCTGACAATAAGAAAATTAAAAGTTCATATAGATTTGATGATGATTCCAACACAGTACTGAAGATGTATTACCATTTAATACACCCTGTCTTATCTGAAATTTGTGATGCATCACTTATTCAAGGCAGTTTTTCAGTGAGAATGAAATATGCCATTGTTCAACTCCTTTAAGAAAGATGATAGGAGAAATGTCAATCACTAATGACCAATTTCACTACTGACATTTTCCAAAATTGTTGAGAAACTGATGTATTCTAGAACAGTACCCCTCCTGAGCACCGACTGAGTGGTGCAGTGCTTAGCACACTGGGCTTGCATTTGGGAGAATGATGGTTCAAACCTGCATCCAGTCATCCTGATTTAGGTTTTCCGTGATTTCCCTAAAATTGCTTCAGGCAAATGCTGGGACAGTTCCTTTGACAGGGCATGGCTGACTGCCTTCTCCATCCTTCTCTAATCTGATGGGACCAATGACCTCAGTGTTTGGACCTTTCCCCCAAATCAACTAACCAACCCACCTGAGCAACAATAATATCCTCAGTAAATCACAGTGTGGATTTCAGAAGAGTTGCCCTACTGAGAATGTCATTTACAGGTTCAGTCAACAAATTTTATGAGTATTAAGTGACAAAACAGCCGCAATTGGTATTTTCCATGATGTATCTAATTGTGTGAATCACAGTATTCTCCTAGGTGAACTAAAGTGTTATGGGATTGATGGAATAGCCAACTGATCTAATATACAAGAAGTAGAATTAGTTGTTTTCACAGATGATTCCAGTATTGCTCAAAAATGTGCTGTAACAATAATATCTGGTGCACACCCACTATCATCTTGTACACATTTTTTTAAGGAGTTAGAAATTTTGACTCTTGTTTCACAATATATTTATTCCCTTATGAAGTTTGTTGTAAATAATCAATTGAAGTTCAAAGGGAACAATACCATACATAACAATTCCAAAAGAAAATGACATTCATTGTGCCACATTAAAATTGTCTTTAGCACAAAAAGGGATGTACAGTGCTGCAACCAAAATTGTTGATCAATTACCCGGTTATATAAAATATCCGACAGACAGGAACGTAAAATTAGAAAATTAGCTGAAAAGGTTTCTCCTTGACAACTCTCCCCTATTCCATAGAAGAACTTCCATTATTGATATGTGTAAAAAATGGTGGGTATGAACTATATGCATTAATTAATGCATATTTACAAAATAATTTGTGATGTGACTATAAAATGACTCATTCCACATCATTACTATTTATCAAGCAAGTGATCCATGGTATATGAAACTAACCAACTAACTACAATTTGCCAAACTCTTAGTTATGAAAAGTTCTTTCCAGTTGTAACATTAATCATAGGTTAAAATTCTTTGGTAAAGTTATATCATTTCCTACGGTTCTCTTTGGCCAGCTATACATGGAGACCCTAATGTGTGCTGTACTCTTAAGAACAAGATACAAGAAGAAATAGACATCACCAGTAATACTGAATTTACTGATGGCATAATGAAGAAAAGGATGTTGGACAAAACTGAGTGGAAAAGAAAAGCAAAGAAGGTGTGTGACGTGATAATTCCTGAGGCTAAAGTTCTTTTTAGTTTTTCAGGTGATCTAGTAACTACATTACTGTTTCATTTAGAACTGTTTCCCTTGTACTGTTCTAAGTTTCCTGAAGATATCTTAAAGGAAATGTGTTCAGTGTATACATTTTTGGATAATCTGAAAATATGTCATCAAATATCTTCTATCCACCTTGCACAAAAATTTATAATGTAATTTGATAGCTAAAAAATCTATGCATCAAGCAGTAGCAGAAGAACACATATATAAAAAGTATTAAAGTTTGCAAGCTTTTAGACCCAGTGGCTCCTTCTTCTGGCAGAAGAGCTGAAGGGGAAGAAACAGAGGTGGTGGAAAAGGACTGATGAGGTGTGTGAAAGGGGGTAGAATTTGGAAAAGTCACCTAAAACCCCTGACTAGCAGACTTACCAAATTGGATGAGAAGGAAAGACTAATTGTTGGGGACTGTACTGGATGATATTTGGCAACCTGAGAGCTTAAAGGTGGAAGACAGGGTAATATGCAAGATGTAGATTACTGCCAAAGCATTGTGCATAAGTTAACAAGAGCAAAAAGGTAAGTCCATTGTATGTGATAGAGGTGGGAGAGGGGGTGTCGAAAAATAGAAAGGTCAGAAAATGAAAGATGTAAAAAACTAAAAGGGAGTGAAGAAAGGAACAGTTACTGTGAAGAACTACTGAGACCAAAGAAATTAAAATAAATTAAGACCAGGTGGGTGGCAAGAACCACGCACATGTTGTAGCACCAATTCCCACCAGGGGAATCCTGAGAAACTGGTGTCTGGGGAAAGAATCCAGAGGGCATGTGTGGTGAAACAGGCACCGAGATCAAGACTGTCATGTTGTAGAGCATGCTTGGCAACAGGATATCGTGTGCTGCCAGTATATACCCTTTGCTTATGTCCATTTATCATAACTGATAGCTTGGTGAGAGTCATATGGATGTAAAAGGCCATACAGTATGTGCATAACAGCTGGTGGGGTAATTATGTCTATTGAAGGCTGAGGTGATGGTCAATAACACCACCAGCCTAGTTCCAAAGTATATTTTCCGAGCCATTACATCCAATCCTGTACATGGTTTGTCACTCGGTATTATCCTGGCCTTGAATGTATTAATCAGCTGCTTTAACAAGGCTATAACTTCCTAAAATCATGGCCTGAAATGACCTCCACTCTGTCTGACATTTTGCCCTCTACACATAGATTAGCTTTTTGTCAACCTCCCAATCTGTGCAATATTCTTGTCGGACCCTGTGCTCCTTCTGCATCCATGTTCCTACCCTATGGCTCCTACCCCTGTGGCTGTCCTCGCTGTAAGTTGTGTCCTTTGTGCCACCTATACCAGACTTATAACTGGCAAAACCTATACTATCAAAGGGAGAGCCACAAGTGAAGCGACACATCATATACCAGCAGTTATGTAATCACTGTTCAGCCTTTTACATTGGTATGACTCCCACCAAGTTATCAGTCAGGATGAATAGGCATAGACAGAGGGCAACGCACAGCATCCCATTGCAGAGCACACTCTACAACGTGACAGTGTTGACCTCAGTGTTTGTTTCAACACACACACCATCTGAATTCCTTCCCCAGACAGCAATTTCTCAAAACTTCCCATGTGGCACCTGATGCTACAACATGTACTTGGGTCTCGCCATTCATGTGACCTTAATTTATATTAATTTCTTAAACCTCAGCACTTCTTCACAGTAATTATTTCTTTCTACATCTTTCATTTTCCAACCTGTCTAGTTTTCACCATCCCACTCCCACCTCTATCACATACAATGCACTTAGCTTTTCACTCTTATTAACTCATGCACAATGTTTTGGCAGTAATCTCTGTCTTGTGTATTATCGTATCAGTTGATAAATTACAACATGCTCTTTGTCACAAATATTTTTCTGCCATAGATATATCATGAATGTTTCACAAGATCATAAATTGGATCTAAAAAAACTGAATTTTGTGAACTTCATACATGCGAATTCTATGACTGTGTACATCATAATGAATAGCAGGAAGCCAAGCACCAAGTTAAAGAATTTTACTCCCGCATGAAAGCCAGAGTAACTTCAATAAATTATGGAAATGTTGGCAGCCTCAATATCAATGCACATTTGTTGAAAATGTCTCGACTTATGTTGCTGACTTTTAATGAAGTTTACGTCTTCAAACACTGATTGAAGAACTTTGTGAAGGACAGAGCTTATGCATTTTGGTGCCACTGCTTCTATGTGAAGAAAACTGTGTGTCCAAATAGCATGAGGAGTCTCTTTAAGGACTAGAGCTTGTGATCTGGTGTAACAGACAGCCATATTATGACCTGCATTTCTATACACACCTCTCCCAATTAAATTTGTTTTCTTCTATATAACATATTTCGAAGAAGTCTGTTACTTTTGTTCCAAGAATTGTTCTCATGCAGAAAAGATCTTCTTGAAATTTATTGTCATTAATACACAGCAGTTAACAAATTACATGTGCATCATTTTGGTTATTTGTAGCTTCATCCAACTAAATATCAAAGTCACCATTACCATGGAGTTTTTCAACCAGCGTATTATTGCTCTCATCAACCATACTTAGTATTAAATGAAGCAGGTTGTCTGACAAAAGCACACTTGCCAGTTCCTTGGCAGCTGACACCTATCATAATAGATGCCACATCCAGCAGCTGGTAAAATTAAGTCAACCATTATGGTGTTAAGTTTCTTCCTCTTTGCTACACTGTAGGCAACTTTGTAGGATGAAGGAAGAATCCTTTTTTTTTTTAGGAATTGTACCATGTTTAGATTTTGTTCTGTAATTTCTTCTAACGTGTAGGAAAGGTATTCCTGTGGTTGTGTGTTTTTTTACCAAAGCACATGGTTTGATTCCATATGTCATTTCATGTTATTACAAAACTTTTTCAGTAGCTTGGACTTCGAAACAAATGACACACTCTGGTACACATGTAACAGAATTTCAAGTAGCATTTTCATCTGATTATGTCTTTAGAACTGCATGATGCATATGAAATATCAAGTTGTGTACTTTCATTTAAAAATTGTCCATGCTGACAGAGAAATACAAATCACAGAAGACAAGCAATAATTACAAATGATGTACAATACTGAACTGAAACAAATGAGTCACATAGTACAATTTGAAACCCAACTAGTATGTTGCCATTAGTAACAACACTTAGTTGCTGGCTCATTAAATATTACACTACTAGTGCACAGGCTGTTCCCTCACTCTGAAAGCAAATAAACCAAATAATTATTTTTATGACACCACTGCTACACCCCTACTTTAGGCCTTGTGATTCCTGGGAGCTGCAACACAGAGTTTTAAAATGCCTGTTTTATGGGGAACTGGTTGCAAAAACATATTTGCACACAATAACCTAAAAATTTACTTGTTTCTTAACATAACTGAATGAATTGGTGAAACTTTGCACAAATTAAAATTGTGTGTCAGATTGGGATTCAGGCCCGGGAGCTTTGCCTCCCACAGACTTTGCTCGTATCAGCTGAACTTACTGGGCATGACTCATGTCCCACTGTCTTAGCTTTATACTTCTGCTAGTACTTTTCTCCTACTTTCCAAACTTTACAGAAGTTCTCCTGTGTACCTTGTGGGACACTGCACTCTCTGCTGCAAAGTGCAAATTAATTCTGGAATTAATTGTCATACTGACAATACTTAAAATGTTTCTGTAATTTATCTTATGAACCTCTGAGGCTAATTGCTGTGTTCTCTATTCTCAGGCAGCATTAGGTCCAGAACTCCATGCTCTTTCATGTGCAGCAAAGCCTTTAGCAAGCTGGACAGTGAGAGATGCTATTAAACAATGCATCAACATTTGTGGTAACTGTGGCTATCTGAAAGGTAAAAGCTCTGGCATTCCCTACCCATCTGTGTTGTTATAACAGAAATCATTTTTTAAATGTATTTTCTCCAACTGTACATCTGTGTCTTGAGGTTTACAGTTAAATTAACATAATTTTGCTTTCCAGCATCTGGACTCGGAGATATCCGCAACAACCATGATGCGAACTGTACGTACGAAGGGGAAAACAATGTTCTCTTACAGCAGACGAGTAACTGGCTACTTCAGTTGTGGAAGAAGAGTGAAGGAAGCCAAAATGTATTTGAAACACCACTCCATTCCATCTCATTCTTGAAAGATGCAGAAAACGTTCTCCAAAGAAGATTTGTGGCTTTGTCTGTAGAAGAAACTGTATGTCCTAAAAGTAAGTTAACTCAATTGAAATACAACATGTATTTCTAGATTTAAATTAAGGTATAAATGAAAAATTCCTTTTGAGTATAGTCAGGACCTACATTTTATTTGACACCAGCATTAAAAAGTGGTACATGGTACAGACTGTGTTTGATGAATAGCCAGTTACTATTTTTAACTAACTTAATCATTTCTGCAGCGTTCACAAATGGGTCAGTCAACTCTGGAAAGTGTTAAATAGTATTGGAAACAAATGTCTGAATTACTGGTGTATTGTACCAGATAAAGGAAATAAAAAGAGTGAGAGAGAGAAGAGGGGATGCGGTAATCTATGAGGACTACAAAATTATTTTGCAAGAAGTGATTATGGAATTTCTCTGAGACAGTACATCAAATTTACTGGAATGTATGTATACTTATTGTCTATAAATTGATTTTATGTTTTGTTTTCTGCAGCATTGCTTTCTGCATATGAATGGCTCATCTGTTGGTTGCTGATATCGACAGAGAAAAAGTTGAATGAGTTACAAAAGGAAGGCGTAGACCCATTCATTGCCAGAAACAATTCCCAAGTGTTTTATGCTCGAACATTGTCTGTAGCATATGCAGAGGTAATTAAATAAACTATTTTTTTGTAAGTTATGCAATAAAACAAAAGTGTTTTGTTCAAGACCATGAAATAATGCTGAACTGATTCAGATTCTGAGTACCTTAAGAACAAGGCAGATGGCAATCTGCTTATTTCCTTATTCTCTTGTTTTTTATATGTCTTCCAATTTCATACTACACAATCCCACATCCACATCATCTCCAGATTATCAATGACAATGTGGAAAGTAGATTGTATTGTAACCACAATTTAACTCCACAGTTTCATCATCTAGAGTTCTCTCTAGTGGCGTTACCTATATGTAGGAACCCAAGCACCTACCTGTTCATCCTAAATCTCCTCCTGGGCCTCGTTTTTTCCAAAATCACACGTTATTCTGCATAAAATTTTAATATTTTATTCCTTAACTGCCAATCAGGTTTGGGTAGTTTCGTGCTTTGTCACTGGTATATCTGTCTTTTCTTTCTGGGTTGGCACCAGTAGGCACTGTTGAGAATTACTGATTCTTATAACTTTCTTTCCATTTTTTACTTTGGTAATTGTGAAATAGTTAGAAAGCACCCTGTAGCAGAATAATCATTCATAGTTGCAGACTCCATCAGATTCACTTATCTAATGAGTCCTCTGAAAAAGAATGCATATTTTAACATATCATCAAAGTTTTGACAGAACTAAAAAGGCCCTCATGTCATTTCTTGTGATTGTAAAATGATTTGAATGTGTGACAAATTCTTCATGGTTGTCCCATTACTTTTGAGTTAATGTTCCACACTAAGACATGCTTGATCACATCAACAGTGTTGCTGTGGGATTATTAAAGCTTAACACTTACTCTCAATTTCAGTACCTAGGACTGTCATCCCATGTACATGTTGTCCTACTCAAATTTAATTTATTATTTGTGGTGTATCCAATTTGCACTAAAAATTGTAAGGTGGGTAAGAGAGGTACAGTTTCCATCATTGTGATGGAACCAGGGTTCTTCTTTTCCTTCAGTAGGCCTAAGCTCTGTTTTCATATACAGGGTGTCCATAATTAATGCAGAAGGAGAACCACTCCTCATAATGATGTCAAATTTGAGCAGCATATTATTGATGCAGGGAGAAACTTCATGGGAGAAAGAAAAAAAATTGCGAATAGATGGCACTGTAATCATCTTAACATAAATGGGAACAGCTAAAAATGACAGATGAATCACAATGTTATGGCTGTGGTTTGAGTTGCACATTACACCATCCATACTATTCAATGTGCATGACTTCACAAGTTCAGCAGTCAACAGTTGTGGTACTGTTAGTTATATAAGCCCATCCACCATGGCAAGGACATACCATGTCTGACAGGAAAAATCCATTTTTAATTGTTCTAAGGCCAAAAATGCCATAAACAGCAAAATTTTCCTAGGGCCAAAAACTGTATGAAAAGCAAAATGGTGTCAGTTTCTAAATGTTGTGAGACTGGAAGAAGACATGTTCAATACGCTGTCCACCATTTCAAGCCACAAGTTGAAATGGAGAAACAGCATGTTCCACAGCAGATTCGAGTGTCCTGGGACTCGCACTCAGAATGTGTTATGCAATGCAAGCCTTCAGTTCAGCTATGTTCATAATTGGAGCACTAAACACATCTTTCAGATAACCACACAGTCAGTATTCACATGGAATATGATCAGGTGATCTGGGTGGCCAGGCGGTAGGGAAATGATGGCTGATATTTCAAGTGTTTTCAAAGTGCTTCCGCATAAGCTGATTCTCTGGCTGTACAATTTTTGGAGGAGAGCCATCCTGCATAAAAATGATGCTACCCACACACTGTTGAAGGGTTGGAATAATGTTGGTGCACAAAAGATTCTCACATCATTTAACAGTGGCAGTTTAGGTAACAGGATGCACAGGACTTATCTCCTTTTTTTTTTTTTTTTTTTTTTTATTTATTTTTTGTTTTAAAAGGGGGGACCTATGATAAACAGTGCCATCGATTCACACCAAATAGTCACCTTTACAGAATGAAGTGGTACCTGTTGATGTGTGTGTGGATTTTCTGTTGCCCATAGTCTGCAGTTATGCATATTGACATGTCCTAGGAGATGGATGAGAGCTCCATGTGTACACAAAATGTTTCATGACCAATATTGCCTGCTTCCATGCAAGCAAGAAATGCCATAGTGAATGTTTGTCTTGTTGCCAGGTCAGCTGGAAGCAACTCCTGAATGTGGGTGGTTTTGTATGGTTAACAATGCAGGATGTTTCATAGGATTTTATACTCAGGTAGGTTGCCTTGCACTGTATGTGTGGACACCATCATTTGACCTTTCCTGCAATACTGTGCCCACATCTTTGACAGACATTGGATCAACTGCTTTCCTCCCTCTGCCACACTGCCCTTCAAAAGGACCTGTCTTTTCGAATTTTTGTAATCATTTTCTCCAGACCCTTAGCAGACATCTGACTAATGCCCTTTTTCCTACCTTGAGTGTCTGAAACTTCTGCAGGGCTGTTAGTGCACAATCACATTTCTTGTTCTTCTGCTTTACTGGCAGTACATGATCCTTCATGGAGACAGTCATGTTTGGCATCTCTGATGTAAAATGAGGAACATGTGCTGCATGTCTGTTGGTGTGCATATAAGATGCTTGCAGCACCATGTGTTTATGAAAGTTTCATTAATTAGTTTTTCATTCCATGATGTTCCCCTGCATCAATAGTATGCTATTCAAATTTGATGTCATTCTGAAGAGTGGTTCTCTTTCTACAGTGTTTTGAAAATGGAACTTTAACTATGGATACCCTGTATTACACTGTTTGATATCCAGTCATATGCCACTTCAGTACCAAATATTGAAAAATATTCTTTAGATCTGATTCACTTCTCCCACATCCAAGACATTTTACCCATTTTGCTGAGCTTCATTAATACAAATATTCCAGTGATTCACAACAAATTTTGAAAAATAAACTCTTTCTTCCATTTTTCTACATCTACTCTCATATTCTTCAAACCACTGTGAATTGTATGACAAAGGTTACTCTCATTGTACCACATATTAGGGTTTCTTCCCATTCACATTCCATGTAGATCACAGGAAGAATGACTGCATAAATGATGTGAGTGCTCTGTAATTAATCTAATATCGGTCTTCACAGTATCTTCAGGAGCAACACATAGGATGCTGTAGCATATTCCTAGATCCCTCACTTAATACTGGTTCCAAAAACTGTATAACCAACATTCTGCAGAGCATTTTCCATCTTATCTTCAAGGGTCTGCCAGTTCATGTTTCTTAGCATTTCTCTGATGTGCTCCACGAAGCCACACAAACCTGTCACCATGTGCACTGGCCTTCTTTGAGTACATTATCTTTTCTATTATCCTTTTTTTTCTTTTTTCCCCCAAGTGTCCTACCAAGAACAAAAGTCGGTGAGCTGTAAGAGTGGTATTCTGTGAGTATTCTGTTTTGTATCCTCACAGCTTGTTTCACCCAGGTATTAGTGTGAGTTAACTGATTCCAGTTGTGACTAACTGATATTGTGATCATAAGGTACAACATTTATACCCCCTAGGGGGCTTCCTGCTCTTTGGTGGGTTCATGCTTGGCCCCAGCCTTTGCAGCATCTTTTCCATTCCATGGTGCATGCCTATCCTCTTGCTATTCTTTGACCACTCCCTTGGGAAACATCTATTGGGTGTTTTTCAGAGTGTGTTCCACATTTTCAGTGGCTGACATTGGAACAGTCTCACCACTGCTTTTTATCCCGTTTTCTTTCTTTGTTTGCCTCCTCCTGTCCGTCCTCAGCTTTGGCATTTGAGGTTCCTCTTTTTCTTATTCTTCCTCCCTGTGTGCTCCTGAAGGCTGGCCCATGCATATGATGCATAACAGGTGGCTAGGTAACACATAAATCCCAGCCCGAGCTTGACAGGTAGGGTTCACATGTACCCCCCGGTACAGGCCACGCCCAGGGAGGGTGATTGCCAGAGCTACTACCTTCCCAAATTGCTGATTGGTCCCTCTGTCAGGTGTTCAGGAGGTGTGACCCAAGGTGTGAATGAAGAATCACCTAAGGCTGGTGCGCCCCCTTCTGAAGAGGGATCCCTGTTGGAAGGAGTGTGCCATCAGAGATGCTGGCAATCATGGGGGATTTTCTCACAATGAGCCAATCATCTTCACATTCAATGAAATGGACTGAGGCTAACAAATCAAAGACTCTCCCAGCTATACCAAGGTTCCTCATGGTTTCCTGTACTAAAGATGGTCAGTCCTTTGCAATGGTAAATTCGTTTATTACAGAAAGAGTTGGTGCAATTGCCAGCCAAGTGAAATCCTGGTCTTGTTTGTGCAATGGTACTTTGCTTTTGGAGACTACTTCTGATTCTCAAGCACAACAATGGCTCTCTCCTTCGCTCCTCCACAGCTATCCTGTTCATGTCAAGGCCCTTTGAACCCTGAATTCTTCCAGTGGTATTACTTACACTAGGCTGCTCGATGGTCCGACAGAGGCAGAAATCCAAATGTACCTCTCCGATCAGGGTGTCATTCCCATCCATCGGGTGATGAAAAAAGTAGATGCATCCTTAGTGCCCACACACACTCTGTTTCTCGCTTTTGATAGAGTGGTCCTTCCGTCAAAGATCAAAGCAAGTTATGAAGTTATCACAGTCAGTTTGTATATTCCGAATTTGATGTGCTGCTATCAGTATCATCTTTACAGCCACACTCGAGAGTCCTGTTAACATCCAGCCAAATGTGTAACCTGTGGCTGGGATTCTCACGAGGTGATTGTCCACCTCCTTCTCCCTGCTGCATCAACTGCAACAGTGACCATGCTGCTTCCTCCTCCTGCGATTGTCCCATGCATCTCAATGAGCAGGCTGTCCAGGAGATTCAGGTGAAGGAAAAAGTGCCTTGCCCAGTCATTCACAAGTCAATGGCTAGTCAGAAACCCTGTGTTCTACCATCTGGCACCTACAGTATTGTTCTTGCTACCTCTCACTCCACAAAGGACATGGCCAAGCAGACATGCTACCTTAAATTTAGCACTATGGTTATGAAATTGTGCAGCCTAGTTGTAGCATCCCCATCTCCTCCTTCAGCTGTGCAACACGCCACCAAACTTTTGCCTCATGGGGCGAAGTCACCATCTACATAACCAGCAAGCTGGAAATGACAAAAGGAATACTCTCGTGAAGACCTACTACATCCCTCCAGCCAACCAGCTTCTGACTCTTCCTCTGCTAACTGGAAACACTTGAAAAAGTCCAACAAAGGCAACTGGTCTTCTCTTTCACTGACTCGAAGATCCTCCTCAACAATGTTGCCACATGATACCCTCACCTGGCTGACCTCCATGTCCTGGTCTGCACACCAATCATTTTGCTGCACTGGACTCCACAGGCCAACAACAGAAGAATGCTGATGCTCCTGTAGACCTCATGGAGCAGGATCCACCTGCCTCTGTGCTGTGTAGCAGTGAGTCTCCGAAGGCTGGCACTCGACACCCGCCATGGTGATATCCCTTCATTTTTTCCTCATCATGACTCTCCTCCAATGGAATGCTCACAGTCTTTGATCCAACAAAGAGGATTAATGGCTGTCCTTAGCATTGCAATGTCCACTTGTTCTCTGTCTTCAGGAAACTAAATTGTGCCCTCACAACCACTTTGAGCTCTTGCATTTCTTCCCGGTCTGCTTTGACCTTTCCCCCAAGGTTGGCATTCCATCTCATGGGGTAGTCATGCTTCTCATATGGGATGATGTTCATAACCAGCCAATCTCCCTGACTGCCCACCTTCAAGCTGTTGCAGTTTGCCTTTTCTTTCCTCTCTTGAACTTTTCCCTTTGTACCATTTACGTCTCTCCTCATTCAATGTCACCAGGGTAGATTTCATCCAGCTTATTGGGCAGCTGCCTCATCCATTTCTGCTGCTCAGTGACTTCATGCGCACCATCCCCTTTTGCAATTCTCTGAGAACCCTTAACACAGGAGCACCCATGTTCCTTTCAGACTCCACACACCTGTCCCCATTTGAACCTATCCTTCTGCACTGCCCAGTTTGCCCATCATCTAGAGTGGTACATGATCCCTGACACATACTTGAGTGACCATTTCCCATGTGCTATCCTTTTGCTGACTCCTATGTCACCCACGTGCACATCTAAATGGTAGCTTACTTAGGCCAACTGGAGGATTTACTCCTCCTGGTGACCTTCAGTGAGCAACAATTCTCCAGTTGTGAAGACCAGGTGGAGTGTCTTACAAATGTTATTCTTACCACTGCAGAACATTCCATTCCTAGCATGATCTCTTTATCATGTGTGTCCCAGACCCTTGCTGGACTGAGGCACTCCATGACACAATTCACACATGGAGGCATGCTCCCTGCATTTTTAACCATCATCCTACAATGGCAAACTGCATTCATTATAAACAGATGCATGCACAGTGTCGTTGCATTCTTCAGGATAGCTGAAAAGCTAGCTGAATTTCATTTACTAGTTCTTTCAACATTCCCACTCCTCTTTTCGTTGTGTGCGCCAACTTCCAACAGCTCTCTGGTACCGAGATCCATTCCCCAATTTCCAGCGTGAAAGCAGCAGATGATGTCATCGTGGACTCTATTGCTATCTCCAACACCTTTGGCCACCATTTGGCAGAGATTTCAAATACTCCCACTGTCACCCTGCCTTCCTCCATTGGAAACGAGCAGATCTTTCTCCAAATCATGGGTGCTATAATGCCGTCTTTACTATGAGGAAGGTAGAGCGTGCTCGCACTTCATCTTGATATTCCACCTCAGAGCCATATGATGTTCACATTCAGATGTTCCAGCACCTTTCTCTTGTGGGCAAGCACTTTTTGCTTAGTACATATAACCGCATCTGGGCAGAGGGCATGTTTCCCAGACACCGGCATGAAGCCACTGTCATACCCATACCTAAGCCCAGTAAGGACAAATATCTTCCTTCTAGCTACCACTTCATTTCTCTCATCAGCAGTGTGTACAAGGTGATGGAATCTACGATTCATGCCCGGCTGGTATGGTGGCTCGAGTCTCGCAATTTACTAACCACTGCACAGTGTGGCCTTTGAGTGTGGCAAACTGCAGTTGACCGTCTCATCATTTTGTCCACCCATGTCATGGATGGTTTTCTGCAGAGATCCCAGACTGTGACCACGTTCTTCAATTTCGGGAAAGCCTACAACACCTGCTGAAGGATTGGCATCCTCTGTACTCTCTACATGTAGGACTTCCGTGGCCGTCTACGCCATTTCCTTCAGGCATTTTTAAAAGACCAAATCTTCAAAGCCTGTGTGGGTTCTGCCTTTTTGGACACCTTTATCCATGAAAACGGTGTACCTTAGGGTTCTGTCCTGAGCATTGTCCTCTTTGCTATTGCCATTGACCCTATAATGGCCTGTCTCCAACCAGGCATCTCCAGCTCCCTTTTCGTTGACAATTTTGCTATCTATTGCAGTTCTCCACAGACTTGTCTCATTGAATGGTATCTTCAGCAATGTCTCGCTCATCTTTACTCATGGAGCATTGATGGTGGCTTTCGTTTTTCACCTGACAAAATGGTTTATATGAATTTCTGGCAGCACAATTGGTTTCTTCCACCATCTTTACATCTTAGACCCTTTGCTCTTCCATTCATTGAAATTACAGAATTCCTGGGGCTCATACTTGATAGGAAACTCTCTTTGTTCTTCCACGTGTCTTATGTGGCAGCTCACTGTATGTGATCCCTCAGTGTCCTATGTGCCCTCAATGGTTCTTCCTGGGGTGCAGAGCGAACCACCCTCCTCTGTTTGTATCACTCCCTTGTCCATTCGAAACTAGACTATGGGATTTTTGTTAATCATCTGCACATATGTCACTATTATGCCATCTCAATACTATCCACCATCTTGGCATCTATTTGGCCACTGGCATTTTTACACCAGCCCGGTTGAGAGTCTGTATGTACAAGCTGCCGAACTACCACTGTTCGACTTCTGTGACTTTCTCCTCAGCAGATATGCATGCCATTTGTCTTCCATGTGTGGCCACCCATCCTATGCCACCTCCTTTGATGACTCCTTTGATCGCCAGTATGGAGTGCATCCCTCTTCTCTGTTACCTCCTGGAGTTCACTTTTGGCTCTTGCTCCAGCAGCTTAACTTCACACTACCTGCAACTTTCCCGGTGGGTGTGAACCCTTCACCACCTTGGCTTCATGCAACAGCCCATATTCACCTTGGCCTTCATTCACTTCCTAAGGACACTACTCCAGCCTTGCAGTATTGCCTTTAGTTTCACAACCTTTGCACAGAATTTGGCGATGGTACCTTTGTGTATACTGATGGCTATTGGACTGACCGTGGTGTCGGGTGTGCCTTCATCATTGGTGCCAACGTTTTTCAGTATGGGCTTCAGGAACACTGCTCAGTATTTACAGCAGAGCTCTTCATCCTGTATCAGGCCAGCCAGTACATCTGGCTTTTCAGTTGCATCTTCTGCTCTGATTCTCTCAGCACCCTTCAGAGCCTCTGTGCGCTGCACACCTTCCATCCCATCCCTTTGTGCAATGAGTCCAGGAAAGCTGTCACTTGCTCAACCTTGATGGAGGTGCTGTGCTGTTTATGTGGGTTCCTGGTAACATTGGTCAGACAGAAAACAAGGCTGCTGATGCCGCTGCCAAGGCTGTGGGCCTCATACCTCAGCCCGCTAGTTCTTATATTCCCTCAGATGATCTCTGTGTTGTCATGTGTCTGCAGATGGTTCCCTTTGGCATCATCACTGGTCCTGTCTTCATAGGAACAAGCTCCAGGGTATTAAGCCTCTCCCAGCGGTTTGGATAACCTCCTCTCAGCCCTCTCACCACAAGGAGGTCATTTTAACTTGGTTGCATATTGGGCACTATCTCTTTAGCCATTGCCACTTGTTCATTGGTGCTTCCCCAGCACTTTGTGCGTGTTGTGCCTAACTTTTAACTGCCCACCATTCCTAATGGAATGCCTCTTTTTAATTACTTACATTCCTATTTGTGTTTTCCATCTGAGTTATCAGCCATTTCAGTGAATGATACATGGGCTGTCGAGCAATAAGGTGAAGGACATTTAATTTTTAGTTCTAGACCTCTGTTTCTCTGTGGTGTATTTTATAGACCTTTCTCCACGTCCCTGTTTTTAACTGTCTTCTCTTACTTCAATTGGGATTGATGTGTAGTCTTTTTTAACTCCTCTGTGTCTTCATGTTCCACAATTTTGACATGGACAGGTATGACCCTAGTTGTGTTTGTGGCTTAAATCAAAACAAACCAAATAAAACAATATATTTCTAAATCTTGTGAAGTTCACAGTTTTACAACTCTGGACAATTAAAGCAAATTATTCATCTTTGAAGTAGACTTAATATTTGTGCAACATTTTTCAGATGGTATTTCATTGTAGCTCACTGCACCACCTGCAGAAAGTTTGAGGTTACTATTAATTTTGTCTACCGGATCTCTAATATACAACATTAATAGTAAGGATCCTAGCACTCTTTCCTGAAGTACACTTGAAGTTACTTCTACTTCTGTCTATGATGCTTGGTCTGAGATAAAATGCTGCCTCCTCTGTACCAAGGAATCTTCATTTTGCTCACAATGTACAGTTGATGGTATATATGATTGTCCTTTCACTAATAAGTATTGACATGGAACTTCTTAGGATGCCTTTCAGGAGTCAGGAAATACTGCACCAACATGATGGCATACAGTCCTTGCTTTCAGGATGTCACGTGCCTAAAGTGCAACTTTAGGACCCAGTTTTTGTAATCAGTGCTGGTTGTCATGGAGGAAGTCACTCTATTCAAGAGACCACATTTTGTTTGAGGTCCAAATAAGGTCTAAAATTCTATGGATGTCATTGGTGTTGGACAGTAATTTTGTGGATCACTTCGTATCCTCCTCTTTAATGCAGAAGAGTCCTGTTTTTCCCTCCAACCACTGGGCACAGTATATTGTAAAGGGTGTAAGATATATTATGGTAAAAGAGAGGCAGACTCAGATGCTAATTTTATGTACAGTCTACCATGGATTCTGTTGGGCCCAGGAGCATATTAAAGTTTTAACTGTTTTGGCTATTTCTCAGTTCCACTGATACTAATATTTATATGAAATTGCAGTGCCTCTGCATGAATGTCAAAAGGAATGGGCACTGCTTGTGATAAGTAGGAAATTGTGGTTAGAGCCCTGGTCCAGCACAAATTTTCATCATCATCATTCCATTCCACAGCTGAAGGTTGTCCAATTTGCAATCACAAATACATTTAATGTACTAATAGTTATATCGGTCATCATTGAAGTGGTACAAGAGTGAAACTGGGGCACTACTTCTGGATCCTCCTTTGTGAAATACATTTGAAAAAGGAGTTCAGAATTTCTGCTGTTATCTTGATACTCTCAGTTTCAGTTCCTGTTCATCCATGAGAGTCTGGACACTAACTGTGATGCCACAGGCAACCTTTACATATGGGTACGATTTCTTTGAGTTTTCTGAGAGGTCCCTTGATAAAATTCTGTTAACAGTAGTCATCAAGAGCTTCACACATTTCCCTTTTGACAGCCAGATCCATTTCATTTAGAATCTCTATTTATAGCTTTACGTTTTGTTTTGCACCTTTTTTTCAGCAGCCACCAATTCTTTAGAAGTTTGTTTATAGAAGCTGTATACCATGGAGGAACCCTTCAGCTACATACATATTTTTGCAGTGCTCTGGTTAACTATTCTTCTAAACTTGAGCCTCAGTTCCTCTGTACGCTCCTTCCCAGAGCTATCTCATTTAAATTCTGCATATTTCTCTTGAGTCTGCTACCTGATCATGTTTCGTGTATCCCACAGTATTTCTTCAAGGCAAATGATCAACATTGTCAGGTGGTGGCTGTTTGTTACTGCTGGCAAGTAGCAATTACTGATGTCTGCATTGTGATGGTCTGTGATGGAGGCCTTAATTGAAAGTCACACATGCGCAATAGAGTTCCTTGCAATGAGATAACAGCAGCATATTCAGAGTCCTCTTCTGGTAGCTGAGCTGTGGCCATCTGCACATGCACCAGGTAACCAGAGCAGCTGCCAAGTGTTGGTGTGGTTGAAACACAAACCAAAATTGTTAGCTAGATGTTGCAGTGTGACTGTCATCAGTCATAAATTCTTGTGTCTGTTTATGTCTAATGGTAGCAAGTGCAGGCTGGACTTAGTTGCAATCATGAATCTTTATTTATGAGATTACCCATCAAGTGAATACCGGTATGTATTACCACCTTTGTCATGCAGCCCTGGAAAGACTAAACTGAGGATATAATCTTTGTCTTCACATATGTTATGCAGTATCCTGTTGTAAATCATTGTTCTACTATTCCAGATCTATGCAGCTGGCCCAAATACATATGACGATGGTGTTTATCGCATCTGTCTTGGACGATATGTCTAAACAAAATATATCATTCCACACTCACAAGGAATACTGTTTTGCTAGGCTGAAATCATCTTTGACAGGACCTAAATGTGTCCTCACTTTTTCTGAGGGACAAAATACACATCTAATGTTGTGTCTCTTGAAGGCTTTTGTGATAGTTGAGGAAATATTGCCGAAGTACTGCAATAGTGGTGGATTCTTCCCTTTATTCATTTTGTTACCTTGGATGGATTTATTTTTAGTAGAATGTGTGATGGATTTCTCTTTCAGAGTAGTCATTCTGTCAGAAAATTGTGCTGAGTTGTTGAACCTCACTCGACAGACTGTCAGGCCTGGACACCTACCTCCTTAGTGAATCAGAGTGCACAGTACACCGTCACATGTTGCGGCCTGAAAACATAAGTTAGTGCCAACAGATTAGCAATACACACTGTGCCCCAGTGTTCCATTGGCTTTACTGTGTACCTAAATGTCCATAAACTGTTATGTACTGTCTTTCTCCTCCTCCATTGTAGATGGAATATTTGGATGGAGTGAATTTAGATGTTGCAGAAATACAGATAATGTTTTGATTTCATGGGGCCACACAAACGTAACATCCACAGACCATCTTAAAATAGCTGATCTTAGATCTTTCTCTTCAAAATCTTTTATAAAATAGTTGGCCACTATGAGAGGAAGTGGGCTTCCCAAGGTGACTTAGTGTACTTGTTCGTAATATTCGTCATTGAGTAAACTTGCTGCATATGAATTGCAGAGACCCCTTTAAAGGCAGTTTTGTAGATAAAGATACCCCCGCCCCCTCCCGAGTTGCATATGTGGTGTTCACATTTTCCTACTTGGTCACACATGCACGAGTTTCAAATGAGACTTCCATAACAGACTGTCACAGTGGGGGCACTGGTTATTGCTACTTGCCACCAATAGTCAGCACCCACCATCTGACAATGTTGAGCAATTACCTTGAGGAAATATTGTGGGATACGTAAAGTGTAGGATATAGAACACGTCCAGAAAAATCATTTTAAATTCATACTTGAAACATGGTCCTTCTGTCACTTTGGTAATCATTATTTTATTATTATTGTTTCGTTCTGGAGACAAATGTTCATTTGTTCCATAAGCCAGTCAGTCAGGCTCTCTGCTGCCACCTGTTCACATCTCCAGACCAGTGAGCTACGTATTTAGCTTTCCTCATGTTTTAGTAGTAGTATATTCCTTAAAATTTTTGCTTGTTTTTCAATTTCCTGCTAAAGACAATTAATCCTGTGTTTTGTAAGTGTAAATGCAGGCAGTTTGTAGCACAGTTTTCATTTCTTCTGAATAGTCAGTTACGCAGCTCAGTAAGGCAACAGTGCACCCATGGGTAACATATCAGGAGGGTAGCAAGTTGCATATTTAGGTTTCTGCATGCTTTTTACTACTTCAGGAGAGGAATTTGTGACACCACATTCAAACCAGTCATAAGACTGATGACTCAAAGGAAAAAAAAGAATCAGTCTTGCTAGAAAGGGTGGGGTGTGTGCATGGTGTCTGCAGACACAGGAAGAGCTGGCTACAGTTCATAAACAGCTGCTGCACGTCTGGCTAGTATCAACAATCTTCATGCTGTTGCCTTGGGGTGCAGCAATAGTGAAAAATTTGACACATTGCATGAGACACCCCAAGTGTCACATGTTTTGTTGATGGGCTGTGCTGCTGAGGCATTTCTTAGTGTACATGACACAGTGAATCCATCTTCACAGCAAGGTTAGTTGCGGGTGGTAACTTGCTCTTGTCACTCGAGGTGGAAGGTCAATGTGGAAGCTGGCCCTCTGGTCTCACTTATTGCTTATTTGTCGTATGACTGAGCAGGTGTCTGTTCCGTCAGTAGAGTTCAAGCAGGCACACATGGCCATGGGTTTGCTTGTTGTTGGCAGCTCCAATGTTAAGCATATTCTGGATCCCCTTAGGAAAGTAACATTCAGGGATCGAAAGAAAGCCAATGTGCACTTGGTATGGTTGCACGGGGGCCTCATCCAAGATGTGGAGACAGCCTTGCCTGCAGCTATCGAATCTGCAAGTTGTGGCTCCCATCGGCATAAGTGACTCATTTCACGTGGGTTCTGGCCATCCTCAGTTCATACATGCAGGTGGCAAAGGTGGTGAAGGCTGATGGCCTTGCATGCAGGATGCAAGCCCAGCTTGCAGTTTGCAACACTGTTCCCAGAGTTGATTTGGGTCTCTTGGTGGAGGGTCTCAGCCAAAGGATTTGTTGACTGTGATGGTCTTGGCTGCAGATTTTTAGACTTGTGTTATCAGTTGAGGATTTATAGAACTGCCCTTGATAGGTCAGGGGTGAACTACACAAAGAAAGAAGCCACTTGTGTAGCAGAGTACTTGTGGAGTGCACATGAGGGTCTACAAAACACCCTTGTCCCCTTCAAAATACTCTCCATTACAACTACTACATTTGTCCCACCAGTGCTTCCACTGGTTGAAACATTTTTTGTAGTCATCCTTAGAAATGGCTGACAGCTCCTTCCTCCTTTTTTTTCTTGACTTCTTAAATGTTGTAGGTATCCTTTCATGCCCATTTTTATTTGTGGAAATGAGAAAAAGTCTCACAGAGCCATGTCAGGCAAGTAAGGTGTGCGGGGCAGTGGAACAATGCCATTTTTAGCCAAAAACTGTGTATCAGAGATGGCTGTGTGTGCAGGTGCATTGTCATAGTGGATGAACCAGTCCTGTCTGCCACAAATCGAGTCTTTTTGATGAAAATTGTTGTGCAACCTCCTTAAAACTTCCCAAATAAAAGGTATGTTGACGGTCTGACCTGGGGGAACAAACTTTGAATGAATTACACCTTTGGCATTAAAAAAAAACAAATCAGCATTGTTTTGATGTTTGATTTGACTTGAAGACATTGTTTTGGACAGGGTGACAATGACATCTTTCATTGGCTTCACTGTTGCTTTGTTTCTGGGTCATAACCATAGCACCATAACTCATCACTAGTAATGACCTTTGACAGAAAATCTGGATCAGTTTCAAGCTGTTGTTTCAAAGCACAACATGTTTTAACTCAGCGCTCCTTTTTATGGTCATGTCCATTATAATTATCCGGGCTGTTATGCCATGGCCGGTTGATGAATTCTGTGTCAATTCCCAATGTTTCGTCCCCGTCCGCAGAGGACATCTTCAAGGGGGTCTGTAGCTTGATGGAAGGTCCAACACACCCATCAGTAGTAAGCCAGTGGGTGTGTTGGACCTTCCATCGAGCTACAGAACCCCTTGAAGATGTCCTCCACAGACGGGGATGAAACGTTGGGAATTGACACAGAATTCATCAACCGACCACGGCATAACAGCCTGGATAATTATAATGGACATGGCATTTCCGGCCATGAAAGTCTACATTTTAGTATTTTTATGGTCAGTCAGAACCCAAGAAACAGACTTGGCAGCAACCCTTTTCATTCCCAAATCTTCTGTTAAAATTCACTGAACCGAGCTGTAATATAACAGTTGATCAGTCACTTGTCATTTGTCGACAGTCTGTGAGCACAATCTCTCAATTTTTTTTTTCAATATTTTCGTCAATTCGGGCAGTTGATGGACATCCAGAAAGAGATTTTTCATCAGTTGACATGTCCCCATTTTTAAATTGAACAAACCACTCATATACTTGAGTTTTTCCCGTAGCATCAACTTGGTACGCTGTTTTCAACATTAAAGCAATTTCAGCAGCATTTTTGTCAGTTAGAAAACAAAGTTTCACAGCTGCATTTTGTTCACTTAAACAGAACATTGTAAAAAAGCAAAACAAGAACAAAACAGTGCTAGCAAAAACAATCACTGCACATGAACAGAACAAACCAGGTTGACAACAGAGGTGGTGCTGATATATTGCAAACTATGGATGAAGGGCAACAGGTAGATTCCATATCCCTAGAGTTCCAGAAAGTGTTTGACATGGTGCCCCACTGCAGAGTCTTAACAAAGATAAGAGCACAAGGAATAGGTTCACAGATATTCTAGTGGCTTGAAGACTTCCTAAGTAATAGAACCCAGTATGTTGTACCCGACAATGAGTATTCATCAGAGACAAGGATAGACACATCATTTAAATATCTGGGCATAACATTGCGAACTGATGTGAAATGGAACAAGCATGTGAGGGCCTCGGTAGGGAATGGTTGACTGTGGTTTGTTGCAAGAAATTTGGAGAAATGTGGTTCATCTGTAAAGGAGACTGCATACAGTATGCTAGTGCAACCTATTCTTCAGTACTGCTCAGGTGTTTGGTATTCCAATCATGTCAGATTAGAGGAAGACATTGAAGTAATTCAGAGGTAGACTGCTATATTTGTTACCAGTAGGTTCGAACAATGCGCATGTGTTACAGAGATGTTTCAGGAACTCAAATGGGAACCCCTGGATGGAAGGTGATGGTCTTTTCTAGAAACACTGTTGACAAAATTTAGAGAACTGGTGTTTGAAACTGACTGCAAAATGATACTACTGCCGTCAGCGTACATTTTGCGTAGGGATAATGAAGATACAATATGAAAAATGGGGACTTATATGGAGGCATATAGACAACCATTTCCTGTGGTAGATTTTTTTATCCATCCAATTACATTACATGGGGGTACCCAAAAAAACCTGGAATAACATTGCCATGAGCGGAACTTGTGTAGTATGCATTTCTGCCACTAGGAGTGTATAGTGCTGCTCATTGTCAGTTCAGTGCTGCCTGTGTTGTTGACCTGACTTGTTCCATTAATCTGCAGTGATTGTTTTTGGTAGCACTGTTTGTTTCTTGTTTCATTTTTTATTATTGCAGGCTTAAGTGAATAATGTGCAGCGATGAAATTTTGTTTTCTACTCTATAAAAATGCTGCTTATACTGTTTTAATGTTGAAAACAGCTTACCAAGATGACACTATGAGAAAAATTCAAGTATATCATTGGTTTGCTTGATTTAAAAATGGCAAAATGTCAATTGATGGAAAACTAAATGATTAATGGAAAATCTCATATAAAGATGTGAAACAAATACTAACAAAGAGATAGAGGGGCTGGCCAGTACTTACCTCAGCTCAGTACAGCCGATAGATACATAGGCAAGGTTGTCAGAGGGAAGCCAAAGATCATCTTTGGCTTCCCTCTGACAACCATGCCTCCATCCTTGCTACCCTCCCTATTTTCCTTTCCTTGTTGCTTCATAGCCTGGGTTGTGAGTAACTGAATCTCCTTTCCCTTCTTCTCTTTCTTTCCCCTCTCTCCTCCCTGATGAAGGAACATTTGTTCCGAAAGCTAGGAATGTAATTTTCGGTTCTGTTTTATGTGTATCTATCGGCTGTACTGAGCTGAGGTAAGTACTGGCCAGCCCCTCTATCTCTTTGTTAGTATTTGTTTCACATCTTAATTGATGGAAAACCTCATTCTGGACGACCATTAACTGCCCAAATTGGCAAAAATATAGCTTGTGCTCAAAGATCATTATAAGAAGACTGCTGAACAGTGTTCATCAGAAAAGATCCACTTTGTGGCAGACAGGAGACTGGTTCTTTCACCATGTCAATGCACCTGCACACACTGCCATTTCTATTACACAGTTTTTTACTAAGAATGGCATGGTTCCGCTGCCCCATGCACCTCAATTGCCTAACCTGGGCCCAGGCAACTTTCTCTTATTTCCATGCATGAAAATGGGCATGAAAGGACACTGATTTGACAGCATTTGAGAAGTCAAGAAGAAAATGAGGGAGGAGCTGTCAGCTATTTCTAAAGACGACTACAAAAAATGTTTTGAACAGTGGGAGCACCGGTGGGACAAATGTGTTAATTGTAATGGAGAGTATTTTGAAGGGGATAAGGTTGTTTTGTAAACAACTTGAAAATATATAGCTTTCAAAAATAATTCCAGTTTTATTGGGTACCCCCTCGTATATTGTCAATATTTTCGTTGATATAAATATTGCAATTGATTGTTGCATAATTATTCTCTTATTATATCAGTGTGACTGGGCAAGCTGAGGTTTTCTCTTAAGTTGTCAGTCATATCTGTGGGTAGGTTGGTGTTTGATAGAAGGACCCAAATACATTTCTGCCCACCCACAATACTGTTTCTTATGCAATGATCCCATATGCAGCTTCAGTTTTTGTCTCAGTGGATTTGAGTTTCTTCCCTGCTGCAAATACATTACTTATATTTTTGAGTAGCATGTCCTTTCGATACACACATAGATTTACCCCAAAAATCTACTGATGTCAATTGTGAGCTTTAATCAGCTTTCTGTTTCTAGTATTACATTCGTTCACTGCTTTTTAAGAGTGCTTCAGACTTTGGCACCTATTTGTGAGTACAATGAAGGGCATTTCTGTGGATCTTAAACTAATACTTCTGGCTGTCCTACAGCAGTCATCATCTGGAGTGGATGGAGAGTCACTTCATCTAAAGAAAACAAAATTAGATGCACACCAACACAGTCAGTGACCCAGTTGCTATCTTCTGATATGATGTGTAGTGCATGCCTGACCTATTTAAGGGGGATCTACATTTCTGAACCCAATGGCACAAGTCCAGTAAGTCACAGGCTAGCTTGATACTGGACTTTCGAAATCTCTGTTTCGAGCTCCACTTGACTTGGAACCAGATGCTCAAGAACTGTTCCAGGAACAATGCTACAGGTTAGAAGATTGTTGAATCTACAGAAACAAGGTGGTCTTCTCAACCTTCTCTGCCAGTCACAGATATGATCCAAGAATGTCCTCTGAGTCCAGACAACAAACATCATTCATTCCAGTGGCCACCCTAATTTGCAGTTGGCTCACTCTATTTCCTCAACTGCTGCTGGAACAAATAATGTACCCATTGTAAATGCTTGCATGCCAGTTTTAGCTGCAGTCATTAAATGAGGATGCCCCTATTATGGCACGGCAATGTACATATTTCCAGTAGCAGTCATGATTGTTCATGATGCATATTCTAGTATTTTTGAAACTTCTGGAGCCAGAACTTTGTCATCAGTATCAGTTTAATTTTGGCATGATCTTGGTTTTTGCATTTGGCTGAGTCTTGCCATTCTGCTTTCCCCATTTCTCCCTGGTTGCTAGTAAGAGGAAATTTAAAAGATCTGCTATTGTTTCATTTGGTTAATTTAAATGTGAATTTTGTGATACAGTGAGAAGGGACTGTCTTAATATACTAAACTCCAAAGTGGACCCATAAACAAGTAGCTAATTTGAATATATAATAACACAAAATGAATTATCAAATTATTGAAATATACACTACTGGCCATTAAAATTGCTACACCAAGAAGAAATGCAGATGATAAATGGGTATTCACTGGACAAATATATTATACTAGAACTGACATGTGATTACATTTTCACGCAATTTGGGTGCATAGATCCTGAGAAATCAGTACCCAGAACAACCACTTATGGCTGTAATAACGGCCTTGATATGCCTGGGCATTGAGTCAAACAGAGCTTGGATGGCGTGTACAGGTACAGCTGCCCATGCAGCTTCAACGCGATACCACAGTTCATCAAGAGTAGTGACTGGTGTATTGTGATGAGCCAGTTGCTTGGCCACCATTGACGAGGCATTTTCAGTTGGTGAGAGATCTGGAGAATGTACTGGTCAGGGCAGCAATCGAACATTTCCTGTATCCAGAAAGGCCCGTACAGGACCTGCAAGATGCGGTTGTGAATTATCCTGCTGAAATGTAGGGTTTTGCAGGGATCGGATGAAGGGTAGAGCCATGGGTCATAGTACATCTGAAATGTAACATCCACTGTTCAAAGTGCTGTCAATGTGAACAAGAGGTGACCGAGACGTGTAACCAATGGCACGCCATACCATCACGGCGGGTGATAAGCCAGTATGGCGATGATGAATACATGCTTCCAATGTGCGTTCACCACGATGTCACCAAACACAGATGTGACCATCATGATGCTGTAAACAGAACCTGGATTGATCCGAAAAAATGACATTTTGCCATTCGTGCATCCAGGTTTGTCGTTGAGTACACCATCGCAGACACTCCTGTCTGTGATGCAGTGTCAAGTGTAACCGCAGCCATGGTCTCCGAGCTGATAGTCAATGCTGCCGCAAACGTCATTGAACTGTTCGTGCTGATGATTGTTGTCTTGCAAACATCCCCATCTGTTGACTCAGGGATCGAGACATGGCTGCACGATCCGTTACAGCCATGTGGAGAAGACGCCTGTTATCACAACTGCTAGTGATACGAGGCCATTGGGATCCAGCACGGCATTCCATATTACTCTCCTGAACCCACTGATTCCATATTCTGCTGACATTCATTGGATCGCAACCAACGCAAGCATTAATGTCACGATACAATAAACCGCAATCGCGTTAGGCTACAATCCGACCTTTGTCAAAGTCAGAAACATGATGGTATGTATTTCTCCTCCTTACACGAGGCATCACAACAACATTTCACCAGGCAACACTGGTCAACTGCTGTTTGTGTATGAGAAATTGGTTGGAAACTTTCGTCATGTCAGCACGTTGTAGATGTCGCCACCGGTGCCAACCTTGCGTGAATGCTCTGAAAAGCTAATCATTTGCATATCACAGCATCTTCTTCCTGTCAGTTAAATTTCACGTCTGAAGCACATCATCTTGGCGGTGTAGCAATTTTAATGGCCAGTAGTGTACAAACGAAGAGTGGGCCAAATGACCACACAGGAAGTGGTTTTGAATAGGGGCAAGGAATGTACCACCAAACAAGAAGTAGGTTGAACTGATTAGAATTTAAATGTAATGTCAAAATACACAGATTGTTTGGAGAGCTCTCTGCAGGATGTTCTAGAATTAACTCCAGATACAATTCTTATAACACATTTCTTAATCCTCAAAATACTGTCCCTGCAACTTACATTTCCACAGAAAATGGTTCCACAATTCATTCAGGATTGCCAAAAGTTCTGGAAATCAAGGAATCAGGGACTTTCAAATGTGTCAGGGAAATCAGGTAAGTATATATATATAAAAAGAAAGATGATGAGACTTACCCAACAAAAGCGCTGGCAGGTCGACAGACACACAAATTTATTTGTGTGTCTGTCGACCTGCCAGCGCTTTTGTTGGGTAAGTCTCATCATCTTTCTTTTTAAATATATTTTTCCCACGTGGAATGTTTCCCTCTATTATATATATATATATATATATATATATATATATATATATATATATATATATATATATAAAACCTGCGGAAAAATCTCATTTTTGTCTCAGTAGATGAAATGGGTTGTTTACTGAGATGTCATTCATTATCACTGGCTAGGTGCAGCTGAGTACATGTGCCATTTCCCTACTCCATCACTCCTACTGCTTCTCCCCTTCCTACCACTCCCATCAGCTTCCTTTCAGTGCTGCCATCATGTCTTGGCACTAGCCTACAACTGCCAACAAGAGACAGGGAGGCATGAGGAATGGTTTGTGTGGATTTGATTCTCAGAGATTGTAGATACTGTGACCACAGGTGGTAGTCACTGGTGCACGAGTTGTGTCTGAACAATTGTGTGATTGTGTGCTCTCGTTTTCTGACAAAGGGTCAGCTGAAAATTTGGTTGTGAGAATGTGATTGTCTTTTCCACATGCCTGTTTGTGGCTCAGCGATCATCTTTACAGTGAGTAGCTACCTATCCTCTTTATTACAGCAGTATTATGAAAAGGAAAGTTGCCACTCATCATATAACGGAGATGCTGAGTCGCAGATAGGCACAAAAAAGGCTGTCACAAATAAAGCTTTCGGCCAGTAAGGCCTCCATCAAAAATAGATGACAGACACACTGTGAGCAGCAGCACCAGTACATTGTGGGAGTGATGACTGAGGGGGAGTCAGAAGGAGGCTGGAGCAGGGAGGGCGAGAGATAGTAGGGTAGGGGTGGCAGACAGCGGAGTGCTGCTGGAGTGTGTGCAGGCCTGAGGTGGAGAGAGGGTAGGGCAGCTATGTGCAGTCAGGAGGTTAGACGGAGTGGAGAAGGGGGTATAGTGGAAAAGGAGAGAAGCAAAAAGACTGGGCGTGATGGTGGAATGAGGGCTGTGTAATGCTGGGATGGGAACAGGGAAAGGGCTGGATGGGTAATGACAATGACTAATGAAGGTTGAGGCCAGGAGGGTTACAGGAATGTAAGATATATTGCAGGGAAAGTTCCCCTCTGCACAATTCAGAAAAGCTGGTGTTGGCAGGAAGGATCCATATGGCACAGGCTGTGAAGCACTGCTGAAATGAAGGATATCATGTTGGCACCATTCTCAGAAACAGGGTGGTCCACCTGTTTTTTGGCCACAGTTTGTCGGTGCCCATTCATGCAGACAGACAGCCTGTTGGCTGTCATGCCCACATAGAATGCAGCACAGTGGTTGCACCTTAGCTTGTAGATCACATGACTGCCTTCGATGGGATAGGTGATGTTTGTGACTGGATGGTTGTGGGAGGATGTATGGGACAGGTCTTGTGGTGTCACTGCCAGACACCACACTTGCTACGTGGTAGTCTTTAAATCAGCCGTGGTCCGTTAGTATACGTCGGACCCGCATGTCGCCACTATCAGTGATTGCAGACCGAGCGCCACCACATGGCAGGTCTAGTCTAGAGAGACTCCCTAGCACTCATCCCAGTTGTACAGCCGAATTTGCTAGTGATGGTTCACTGTACACATACGCTCTCATTTGCAGAGACGACAGTTTAGCATAGCCTTCAGCTACGTCATTTGCTACGACCTAGCAAGGCGCCATATTCAGTTACTACATCTTCTGAACAGATAATATTGTGAATCCTGTACCATCAAGAGTGACGGTCATCATTAATGGATTTAAGTTAAGTATCAAGCTAATTACGTCCGCTTTCTGAATTCTAATTCCTTGTCATGTTCCAGACCTCACGTCAGTATAGTTCTTCCCTCCTCACGCCAGCCTGCGTGAGCTAAAATGCGTGCATTTCGGCCTCCATTCGTAACACTGTGTTCGCTCTTCTGCCAACACAACAGGTATTGCCTCTAGATCCATTGCAGGGGTATCAGCCATGAGGTAAGAGGTTCAGAGCAGGGGTTGTATAAGGATGGACAAGTATATTGTGTAGATTCATTGGATGGCAGAATACCACTGTGGGAGGGATGGGAAGGATAGTGGGCAGGACATTTCTCATTTCAGGGCATGATGAGAAGTAGGCAAAACACTAGTGGGGAATGTGATTCACTTGCTCCAGTCCTGGATGGTACTGAGTTAAGAGGGGAATGCTCCTCTGTGGCCACATGGTGGGACATTGGGAGGTGGTGGGAGAATGGAAAGACAAGACACGGTAGATTTTGTACAAGGTTGATATGATAACTACAGTCTGTGAAGGCTTCAGTATATTTTGAGAAGGACCGCTGGTTACTGCAGGTGGGACGACCATGGGTGGCTAGGCTATATGGAAGGGACTTTTTGGTATCAAAAGGGTGGCAGCTGTCAAAGTGGATGTTTTCCTAGTGGTTAGTAGGTTTGATATGAATGGAGGTACTGATGCAGCAATCTTTGAGGTGGAGGTCATCATATAGGAAGGTGGCCTGTTGGGCTGAGTACGACCAGCTGAAGTGAATGGGGAAGAAGTTGAGAAGTTGTTGAGGTTCCAGAGGAATGTGGATAGCATGTCCTCACTGTCGATCCAGATTGCAAAGTTGTCTTCAGTGAATCTCAACCAGATGAGGGGTTTAGGATTCTTAGTGTTTAGGAAGGATTCTTCTAGTTGGCCCATGAATAGATTGGCATAGGACGGTGCCATGTGGGTGTTCTTAGCCATACCTTGGATTTGTTTGTAGGTAATGCCTTCAAAGGAGAAGTAATTGTGGTTGACGATATAGTTTGTCATGAAGACTAGAAAGGAGGTTGTTGGTATGGAATCCGTCAGACATTGGGAAAGGTAGTGTTCAATAGCAGTAAGGCCATGGGTATTAGGGATGTTAGTATAAAGGGAGGTGGCATATGACAAGGAGGGCACCGTGTGGTTAAGGAACAGAAACTGTGGAGAGTTGGTGGAGGAAATGGGTGGTATCTTTTATATAGGAGGGTAGGGTCCAGGTAATAGATTGCAGGTGTTGGTCTTCGAGAGCTGTTACATTCCTATAACCCTCCTGGCCTCAACCTTTGTTAGTCATTGTCCCCACTCATCCAGCGACTTCCCTGTTTCCATTCCAGCAATACACAGAATTCATTTCAGCATCACACACAGCCTTTTTACTTCTCTTCTTTTCTCCTACCCCCTACCCACTCCTCACCTGTCACCTTACCTACCTCTCGACTGCACATAGCTGCCTACCCTCTCTCCACATTGTCCCTGCATGCTTCCCAGCAGCACTGCACTGTCTGCCACTGCTACCCTACTATCCCTCCCCCTCCGCTCCCCAGTCTCCTCCTTACCCCCGCCCAGTCACCACTCTCGTCATGCACAGGTGCTGTTGCTCGCAGTGTGGCTTCAGTTGCCTGAAAGTGTGTGTGTGTGTGTGTTGTCTATTTTTGATGAAGGGCTAACTTGCCGAAAGCTTTATTTGTGGCAGTCTTTTAGTTGTGCCTATCTGTGACTCAGCATCTCTCCTATATGGTGAGTGGAACTTTCCTTTTCACAATGTGTTTTACATTCCATCCTGGATTTTTCATTGTTTGATTTTTGCCTGACAGCTTTTCTTTCATCCTAACACAGTGCTCTTTTCCTTTGTTGCTATTTTCTAATGCGTCACTATACTCAATGTTCGCCTATCTTTCTCTTGTTTCTTGTGTTTGTGTTGTCACCTTACAAACTACACTCCACGCTGTACTTACGAGCCACACTGCTTCAACTGTCTCGACCACGCATAACAGACGGCTACAAGAACGTGCTGCCATGCTGACTGTTGGTGCAGCATCTTATGTCGCATGTTGCTCCCGCCAATGTCATTAGTTCTATACCTTCTAATTGATCATTCTTCCTGTGTCACTCTCCCGTATTGTCACTTGTTATTTCCCACACCTTTCTGGTGCCCCACAGTCTTGTGTCTCATCTTACGAACCCTCCCTACCCCCAACTCTTTAACTGTTCTATCCCAGTTCATACTCACTAATTCACCTCATCCACTCACATATGTCATCTCCCTTCTTCATACCTATCCACCCTTAGACCTGTTACCCACAGTAAAATATACATATTTTTTTATTATTTATATCTTTTCTTTGATCTCATTGTAACCTCACACCAATTTTAGCAAGTTCTCACCTTTCATTATCATCAACTCCCTCCGATCTCATTTGTTTCTCCCTTTTGTATCCATTTCATCTTTCTTGTGGTTTTTCACAAATATTTGGGTGTATTTTTGCGAATTTTTTCGGACATGTTTCTACATTATTTATGTAATTTTTCGCATTTTTTTCCACCACCATGGACCCTTGCTCCTTCCATCTGCATCAATACAGAAAAGTTTCCTTATCCCTAGCCAGAACCCCGTCCCACATATTGTTCATGTATTGTTACTTGGCCTTACCATTAAATTACCCATCTCTGGCTGCCACCCCTCCTTCCGCAATGACTGCCTCCTGTTCAGATTCTGCCAGTCCTTAGCCCTCACCAACATAGTCCTGCAAAACCATATTGACCAAGCCCAAACCTCCTTGCAGTACCTTCCCTCCATCTGCAAAATTCTCGTGCTATGCAGTCACAAATGGCTGGAACCCATAGCACACATTGAAACTCTTGCCCTCCAGGAACTAGAGCAACATGCACAATGCCACCTCAAAAAGCTCTCCACCCTGCTCACTTCCTACTCCCACCTTGGAGTACCACTGTCCATCACCTCTACAAAACATCCAAACCTCCTCCATGTCCCCTCATAGCTGACAAACCCTGTATTGCAGACCTACTACATTTACCCCACCCTTCAAAACTCCCTCCCATCACTACACAGAATCCAAAGCTTAAACAGACCCAAAACACAGTCCTGAACCTTTCCTCGAAAAGCCTTAGCCCCACAGAAATATCAGTCCTTTCCAAAGGCCTCAACTTTTGCCGACTCCCAAATTCAATCATGCAGAACTTGTTAAAGACCTTTTCTTCTTCTCCTGGTCCCTACAGTGGAAAGACTTTTTCACCACCAACCCTACCAATCAAACTCAACCAAAGACCAATATTGAACCCTACCTAACTCAGTTCACTCCTCCATCCAACCATGATCCAACCCCACTGCCCCAAATCACCTACTGTTAACTTTCCAGAATTTCTTAACCTAAAACCTTGTCTCACCATCTTTCCCCAACTCCCTCAACATGCAAACTAACCTTACATCCACAGAAATAACCACAGTCCACCCTCTAAAAACTGATCCCAACCTTATAATCTTACCTGCAGACAAAGGTTCCACCACTGTTGTTTTGAACTGCAAGGATTACCTGGCAGGACTCCCCCACCTGTCAGATATATCCATCTACAAACCTTGCCACAGCGACCCCATCCCAGAAATCCAGTACAATCTCCAGTCACTCTGCAAATCCTTATGCCCATACCAGAACCTCTCCCTGGAGTCCATCTCTCTGCTCACCCCTACCACTCCCCACACTCCTACCTTCTACATGCTTCCTAAAGTCCATAAACCGAACCATCCAGGATGCCCCATTGTGACCAGTACTGTGCTCTCACTAAGAGAATCCGTTCTCTCATAGACAAACACCTTCAACCTATTACCCGGAACCTACCCTCCTATGTAAAAGATACCAACCATTTCCTGTACCAGCTCTCCACACTTCCTCTCTGTTTACAACACGGTGCCCTCCTTGTCACTATTGATGTCCCCTCCCTTTACACTGACATCCCTAACACCCACGGCCTTACCGCTATTGAACACTACCTTACCCAATGCCTGATGGATTCCGAACCAACAGCCTCATCCCTAGTCCCCCTGAACAAATATATCCTCACCCACAATTACTTCTCTTTTAAAGGCATTACCTACAAACAAATCTGAGGTACAGCTGTGGGCACCTGCATGACACTGTCTTATGCCAACCTATTCATGGGCCATCTAGAGGAATCCTTCCTTAACACCTAGAATCCTAAATCCCTCACCTGGTTCAGATTCATTGATGACATCTTTGCAATCTGGATCAAGGGTGAGGACACCCTATCCACATTCCTCCAGAACCTCAACTACTTCTCCCCCTGCTTCACCTGGTCCTGCTCAACCCAACAAGCCACCTTCCTAGATGTTGACCTCCACCTCAAAGATGGCCACATCAGTACCTGTGTCCATATCAAATCTACCAACAATCAGCAATATGTCCACTTTGACAGCTGCCACCTGTTCCATACCAAGAAGTCCCTTCGATACAGCCTAGCCACCCATGGTCATCGCATACGTAGTGACCAGAAGTCCCTCTCGAGATATACTTAGGGTCCACTGAAGCCTTCACAGACCTTAATTATCCTGTCAACCTTGTAGAAAAAAAAATCTCGTGTGCCTTATCTTTCCACTCTCCCACCACCACTCGAAGTCCCACTGTCCAGTCACAGAGGAACATTCCCCTCATATCTCAGTACCATCCAGGACTGGAGCAACTGAATTACATTCTCCGCCAGTGTTTCGACTACCTCTTGCCATATCCTGCAATGAGAAATGTCCTGCCGACTATCCATCCCACCCGTCCCGCAGCAGTATTCCACTGTCTACCAAACCTGTACAATATACTCATCCATCCCTACACAACCCCTGCTGTGAACCTCTTACCCCTGTAATTGAACTAGATGCAGGACCTGTCCTGTACACCCTCCTACCATCACCTACTCCAGTCCGGTCACAAACATCACGTATCCCATCAAAGGCAGGGTTACCTGTGAAACCAGTCATGTGATCTACAAGCTAAGGTGCAACCACTATGCTGCATTCTATGTGGACATGACAACCAACAAGCTGTTTGTCTGCATGAATGGGCACCAACAAACTGTGGCGTAGTAACAAGTGGACCACCCTGTTGCTGAGCATGCTGCCAAACATGACGTCCTTCATTTCAGTGACTGCTTCACAGCCTGTGCTGTATGGATCCTTCCCACCAACACCAGCTTTTCTGAGTTGCACTTCCTGTTACCCTCCTGGCCTCAAACTTCGTTAGTCATTGTCCTCACCCATCCAGCCTCTTCCCTCTTCCCTGTTCCCTGTTCCCGTTCCAGCAGTACACAGCCCTCATTCTAGCATCACACCAAGTCCTTTTACTTCTCTCCTTTTCTGCTACCCACACTACCCCCCTCCTCCCCCTTTCCCCTGCCCTCTGTCTAACCTCCAGACTACACACAGCTGCCCTACCCTCTCTTCACCTCATCCCTGTGCGCTCGCCAGCAGCACTGCACTGTCCACCACCCCACCCTACTGTCCCTCCCCCTTCCTGCCCCAGCCTCCTCCTTACTCCCATGCAGTCTGCACTCCCATCATGCACTGGTGCTGCTGCTCGCAGTGTTGCTTCAGTTGCCTGAGACTGCTGTCGAGTGTGTGTTACAGTTGTTTGAGTGTGTGTGTGTGTGTGTGTGTGTGTGTGTGTGTGTCTGTCTGTGTCTGTGTCTGTGTCTATTATTGATGAAGGGCTTACTGGCTGAAAGCTTTATTTGTGACAGTCTTTTTTTGTTGCGCCCATCTGTGACTCAGCATCTCTACTATATGGTAGGTGGAAACTTTCCTTTTCACAATATTGTTACATTCCATCCTGGATTTTCCATTGTTTGATTTATTCTCATTATTATTGATTCACAGTGTATTCACACAAGTTGTCTGTTGCATGGATTGATCACTGCAGTCTCATTTCATCAACATGCTGTCATGAATAGCTGGCCACACGAGTGGATTTTCGTGAAGGGCCAAAACAGCAGGCCATTTCTGTGGATATCTCTAATGGATTGGGCCTGCCGATCTGAAGCCCACTGTTTCCCACTAATGTGCTGGCCCTGCCCGTCAGACCTATCTAGTCTCACTGATCTGCCTGCAGGCTGGGTCTGTTTGCGTATGGCACATCATGGCAGATTTTTGTGGTTTATCCATGGACCCAGGACTGTGGTGCTCCTTGGCAGGCCAGAGCTCTAAGGCGATGGATTTCAGGAATTGTGACTGCCTCACCGCAAGTACATTGTGCAGTGTGGCATTCTATAGAAATTTTATTTATTGTAGTACATTTTGGCACTTCAAAAGCAGTTTCTATATTAGAAAGTACGGATGATAAGAAGTAGAAAATTGGGGCAGTTACTGGTACTTTGCACAGTTGTTGTTGTGGTGGTGGTCTTCAGTCCCGAGACTGGTTTGATACAGCTCTCCATGCTACTCTATCCTGTGCAAGCTTCTTCATCTCCCAGTACCTACTGCAACCTACATCCTTCTGAATCTGCTTGGTGTATTCATCTCTTGGTCTCCCTCTACGATTTTTACCCTCCACACTGCCCTCCAATACTAAATTGGTGATCCCTTGATGCCTCAGAACATGTCCTACCAACCGATCCCTTCTTCTGGTCAAGTTGTGCCACAAACTTCTCTTCTCCCCAATCCTATTCAATACTTCCTCATTAGTTACGTGATCTACCCATCTAACCTTCAGCATTCTTCTGTAGCACCACATTTCGAAAGCTTCTATTCTCTTCTTGTCTAAACTATTTATCGTCCATGTTTCACTTCCATACATGGCTACACTCCATACAAATACTTTCAGAAACGACTTCCTGACACTTAAATCTATACTCGATGTTAACAAATTTCTCTTCTTCAGAAACACTTTCCTTCCCATTGCCAGTCTACATTTTATATTCTCTCTACTTCGACCATCATCAGTTGTTTTGCTCCCCAAATAGCAAAACTCCTTTACTACTTTAAGTGTCTCATTTCCTAATCTAATACCCTCAGCATCACCCGACTTAATTCGACTACATTCCATTATCCTTGTTTTGCTTTTGTTGATGATCATCTTATATCCTCCTTTCAAGACACTATCCATTCCATTCAACTGCTCTGCCAAGTCCTTTGCTGTCTCTGACAGAATTACAATGTCATCGGCGAACCTCAAAGTTTTTATTTCTTCTCCATGGATTTTAATACCTACTCCAAATTTTTCTTTTGTTTCCTTCACTGCTTGCTCAATATACAGATTGAATAACATCGGGGAGAGGCTACAACTCTGTCTCACTCCCTTCCCAACCACTGCTTCCCTTTCATGCCCATCGACTCTTATAACTGCCATTTGGTTTCTATACAAATTGTAAATAGCCTTTCGCTCCCTATATTTTTCCCCTGCCACTTTCAGAATTTGAAAGAGAGTATTCCAGTCAACATTGTCAAAAGCTTTCTCTAAGTCTACAAATGCTAGAAACGTTGGTTTGCCTTTCCTTAATCTAGCTTCTAAGATAAGTCGTAGGGTCAGTATTGTCTCACGTGTTCCAATATTTCTGCGTAATCCAAACTGATCTTCCCCTAGGTTAGCTTCTACTAGTTTTTCCATTCGTCTGTAAAGAATTCGTGTTAGTATTTTGCAGCCGTGACTTATTAAACTGATAGTTCGGTAATTTTCACGTCTGTCAACACCTGCTTTTTTTGGGATTGCAATTATTATATTCTTCTTGAAGTCTGAGGGTATTTCGCCTGTCTCACACATCTTGCTCACCATATGGTAGAGTTTTGTCAGGACTGGCTCTCCCAAGGCCGTCAGTAGTTCTAATGGAATGTTGTCTACTCCCAGGGCCTTTTTTCGACTCAGGTCTTTCAGTGCTCTGTCAAATTCTTCACGCAGTATCGTATCTCCCATTTCATTTTATCTACATCCTCTTCCATTTCCATAATATTGTCTTCAAGTACATCACCCTTGTATAGACCCTCTATATACTCCTTCCACCTTTCTGCTTTCCTTTCTTTGCTTAGAACTGGGTTTCCATCTGAGCTCTTAATATTCATACAAGTGGTTCTCTTTTCTCCAAAGGTCTCTTTGATTTTCCTATAGGCAGTATCTATCTTACCCCTAGTGAGATAAGCCTCTACATCCTTACATTTATCCTCTAGCCATCCCTGCTTAACCATTTTGCACTTCCTGTCGATCTCATTTTTGAGATGTTTGTATTCCTTTTTGCCTGCTTCATTAACTGCATTTTTATATTTTCTCCTTTCATCAATTAAATTCAATATTTCTTCTGTTACCCAAGGATTTCTACTAGCCCTCGTCTTTTTACCTACTTGATCCTCTGCTGCCTTCACTACTTCATCCCTCAAAGCTACCCATTCTTCTTCTACTGTATTTCTTTCCCCCATTCCTGCCATTTGTTCCCTTATGCTCTTCATGAAACTCTGTACAACCTCTGGTTTAGTCAGTTTATCCAGATACCATCTCCTTAAATTCCCACCTTTTTGCAGTTTCTTCAGTTTTAATCTACAGTTCTTAACCAATAGATTGTGGTCAGAGTCCACATCTGCCCCTGGAAATGTCTTACAATTTAAAACCTGGTTCCTAAATCTCTGTCTTACCATTATATAATCTATCTGAAATGTGTCAGTATATCCAGGCTTCTTCCATGTATACAACCTTCTTTTATGATTCTTGAACCAAGTGTTAGCTATGATTAAGTTGTGCTCTGTGCAAAATTCTACCAGGCGGCTTCCTCTTTCATTTCTTACTCCCAATCCATATTTACCTACTATGTTTCCTTCTCTCCCTTTTCATACTACCAAATTCCAGTCACCCATGACTATTGAATTTTCGTCTCCCTTCACTATCTGAATAATTTCTTTTATTTCGTCATACATTTCTTCAATTTCTTCGTCATCTGCGGAGCTAGTTGGCATATAAACTTGTACTACTGTAGTAGGCGTGGGCTTCGTGTCTATCTTAGCCACAATAATACATTCACTATGCTGTTTGTAGTAGCTTACCCGCATTCCTATTTTTTTATTCATTATTAAACCTACTCCTGCATTACCCCTACTTGACTTTGTATTTATAACCCTGTATTCGCCTGACCAAAAGTCTTGTTCCCCCTGCCACCGAACTTCACTAATTCCCACTATATCTAACTTTAACCTATCCATTTCCCATTTTAAATTTTCTAACCTACCTGCCCGATTAAGGGATCTGACATTCCACGCTCCGATCCGTAGAACGCCAGTTTTCTTTTTCCTGATAACGACATCCTCTTGAGTAGTCCCCACCTGGAGATCCGAATGGGGGACTATTTTACCTCCAGAATATTTTACCCAAGAGGAGGCCATCATCATTAACCATACAGTAAAGCTGCATGCCCTCGGGAAAAATTACGGCTGTAGTTTCTCCTTGCTTTCAACCGTTCACAGTACCAGCACAGCAAGGCTGTTTTGGTTAGTGTTACAAGGCTAGATCAGTCAATCATCCAGACTGTTGCCCCTGCAACTACTGAAAAGGCTGCTGCCCCTCTTCAGGAACCACATGTTTGTCTGGCCTCTCAACAGATACCCCTCCATTGTGGTTGCACCTACGTTATGGCTATCTGTATCGCTGAGGCACGCAAGCCTTCCCACCAATGGCAAGGTCCATGGTTCATTGGGGGGGCTTTGCACAGTATGTACTCATATATTTCTTGAAAGAAAATTTACACAGTGCCTGTAAAATATTACACTGTGGGTAATAATCAACAATAATGAGCATAGTAGAACCACCATTTTATTGGCAGTTGGTTTACACAACTTTTCCCCGCCTTATACAATTCTTTCAAGAGGCCTACGTTTTCCTTAGGTTATTTCTGAAATCAGTGAAGGTATTTTAAATCCACATTGTGACTCCAAGGGATTGTGTATTTTTGCCACCAAATGTAGTTTGTTTTATTGACATAAATTAACATCAGTGGTCTTCATGACACACATTTGGCTTGGTTTCTCCATCTAAAAACAGTTTGCTACAAAAGGCATTGATGTTAGTACTTAAGATTTTTGCTCACATCAGGAAATGGCATTTGCTGGCAAGCTTTTTTAGATATTTCCTTATTTGGTACTATTGTTTCTTGTACTGTAGTTGCAAACCTGGATTTAAAATACCTTCAATTATTCTAAAGCAGCTATAGACAATATGGTCACTCAAATGAAGAATTTTTTTCTGAAACTTCCTTTCAAATTTTGTAGCTTGGTTTTTATAAATACACTTTGGTCCAAACTTGGAATAAGTCCAGAAATTTTTCAACCATCTCTTTGTAGACCCTATTTTTTACATTCTTGTTTGTGCAATGTTCATGTGTTAGTTTTCCCAAAAATGTGTTTCACAGTACAGTTTTACATTTTTTGATGTGTCATTGGCCCAGCCCCTTCACTATATTTGTAACAACTAAAACTTGCTGTCTCTTGAAAATCACTCATTTAGAAATGGCAATTTTTTTTTTGTAACAGCTGCATTATTCTTATTTCCTTGCTAAAATTTACTTCCTTGGGCACAAAAGAGTGGAGTTTATACAATGTCACCGCACTAACTTCCTTATACACTTGCAGCTGTGGTAGAATCCTGAAACAGTAGTTTATTAAATGAGGAACTTTGGTCAATTCAGATCAAAAGTTAATATAAAAAAAAAAACACATTTTTGGTATAAAAACAAATGTTTGATTTCTTAATTATCTTGTTCACTAATTCTTATTTCAGCAACTATTAAAGATGTAAAAAAAGATTACATCATTCAATTACACTAATCTACAGTTACTCATATAATGCAGTAGATAAGAAAATTCCACATGCTTGTCATGAAGAAAAATACTCAAATATTTCCATGCTCTCATTTTGATAACTCAGACCATTTATGAGGCATAATGGATGCTGTGAATATTTTATTCTGGCATTCCGCGGATACAGTCTCTCCACAAACACACAGGCAGGTATCAAAGAATCCACCGGAAATATCCATCGCTCATTGGGAAAATCCTTCTTTTGTGTGGATCTTCCCTTTTAGGGGGCATCAACTTAAAATTGTTGCAGGAGTGTTGTCAAAAAACAAATTTCTATCCTCAGTCATGAGGCAACTGTCACAGTGTTCTTGTAGTATTTCATGGCAAAACTAAGTAAGACAAAATTCAGTGCTGAATGGGTGAATGACAGGAGGTTTGAGGGCATCAAGGCCCACAAGATATCAGAATTTCAGGCATCTCACTGACTTAATGGGATCATATTTTCAGTGACTGCATTGTTTTTTTTACCCTGCCATTTTGATGATGCATTAGGCAATTAAAACGGTATTCCAATAATGCTTTAAAACATAAACAAGGAGAACAAGAACATCGGGTGGGCTGGGAAATCTTGCCAGTGCAGTGGCACACAAAAGAAAGGGTGTTGTACATTTTCTTAGACCAGTTTATAATGTCTCCAGAATGAGATTTTCACTCTGCAGCAGAGTGTGCGCTGATATGAAACTTCCTGGCAGATTAAAACTGTGTGCCGGACTGAGACTCGAACTCGGGACCTTTGCCTTTCGCAGGCAAGTGCTCTACCGACTGAGCTACCCAAGCATGACTAACGCCATGTCCTCACAGCTTTACTTCTGCCGGTACCTCGCCTCCTACCTTAAAAACTTTACAGAAGCTCTCCTGCGAACCTTGCAGAACTAGCACTCCTGAAAGAAAGGATATTGCGGAGACATGGCTTAGCCACAGCCTAGGGGATGTTTCCAGAATGAGATTTTCACTCTGCAGCGGAGTGTGTGCTGTTATGAAACTTCCTGGCAGATTAAAACTGTGTGCCGGACCGAGACTCGAACTCGGGACCTTTGCCTTTCAGGGACAAGTGCTCTACCGACTGATCTACTCAAGCACGACTCACACCCCGTCCTCACAGCTTTGTCACAGTGTTCTCCGGTAGAGCACTTGCCCGCGAAAGGCAAAGGTCCCGAGTTCGAGTCTCGGTCCGGCACACAGTTTTAATCTGCCAGGAAGTTATATATCAGTGCACACTCCGCTGCAGAGTGAAAATCTCATTCTGGAAACATCACCTAGGCTGTGGCTAAGCCATGTCTCCGCAATATCCTTTCTTTCGGGTGTACTAGTTCTGCAAGGTTCGCAGGAGAGCTTCTGTAAAGTTTGGGAGGTAGGAGGCGAGGTACTGGCAGAAGTAAAGCTGTGAGGACGGGGCGTGAGTCGTGCTTGGGTAGCTCAGTCAGTAGAGCACTTGCCCAAGAAAGGCAAAGGTCCCGAGTTCGAGTCTCGGTCCGGCACACAGTTTTAATCTGCCAGGAAGTTTCATATCAGTGCACACTCCGCTGCAGAGTGAAAATCTCATTCTGGAAACATCCCCTAGGCTGTGGCTAAGCCATGTCTCCACAATATCCTTTCTTTCAGGAGTGCTAGTTTTGCAAGGTTCGCAGGAGAGCTTCTGTAAAGTTTGGGAGGTAGGAGGTGAGGTACTGGCAGAAGTAAAGCTGTGAGGACGGGGCGTGAGTCGTGCTTGGGTAGCTCAGTCAGTAGAGCACTTGTCAGTGAAAGGCAAAGGTCCCGAGTTCGAGTCTTGGTCCGGCACACTGTTTTAATCTGCCAGGAAGTTTCAATATACAATCTGTTGAAGAATGTACCTGCAAGAAGAGCTGATTATTAAAGATTTAATAAACCTAAAAATCTGCTCTTCCCTAAAAAAATTTTCTCCATGTGCTGGCTCGAAAATGAGGATACAGCTGACAGGGGCGTAAAACTCGTTCCCTTTCTAAAGACTCATGCAGATAAAGTAAAGGAGCACAAAATTAAAACAGACATTTACAGCTGGAGAAGTACCTCGAAGATCCTCTGTCCTCTAATATATCTTTTTTTAGCTTTGTTTCGGGGTAGGTCATGCCCTTTTCGAGGGAATCCCAATGTGTGGACTCCCATAGCACCTTTCCTGTACAATGCTTTGTCATCTCTACTTGCTGATGTGATGTCCTTAGTTGTTAAGACTGAAGTATTATCTGCAACAAAATCAGTGTGTGATCTAAATTTGATAATAAAACTGGTCTTAATCCTTCAAAAGTCATGAACTTAGGTCATGCTGTATGTTCTGAACTCAGAAAAGTAAAAGTGCCTGCCAGAGATATTTTAACTTTCAGGACTCAGTGCATGGACGTTTCTGATCGAAATGTGCTCATACCTTCTAAAGTCACCTTTGAAATAGGGCATTTGTAGATACATAAGCGTTTGTGATCCAGTTGTGATAAATAGTGGCCCAAGAACTAGCAAGGCCAGAATCTTGAAAGCCTTGCAGAAATTCTCTTCACAGAATTGGATAAGTGTTAAAAACTGTGATAAAGTTGAGAAAGAATTCATGCAAATTCTTGATAAGGAGGTAATTTTGGATCACTCTACAAACTGAGGAGGACTGAGATGAGAACTGATCACTTTTGGAGAAACGTATTGGATGGTGATACCACCTGTTAGCAGTTGTATAGCTTTCTTCAAAAGGTTCTCATTCTAAGCCATGGTCAAGCCTTTGTAGAGCAAGGTTTTCCCATTAAAAAAGAGTGTATGATAGTCAACCAAAAAACAAGTCACTTCTAGTCATACAGCAAGTATATGATGGTCTGAAATCAGCTGGCAGTATCTTCAAGATTGACATTAACAAGAGAATGATTCTGGACTGCCACATTCTACAGATGGGTATGGTGAGGCTTTAAGGCAGAAGCAACGTGAGAAGGTGAAGAAGCAGAGAGAGCTAGATGGAAGAAGACCATTGTCCAGCAAATTAAAGAACTAGTGGCCAAAAAGTCACGGATACCAACTGAAAGGGCCACTGTATTGAGTGGAATTGATGAAGAGATTGCTTCTCTGACAAAGGGGTTTTGACTGGTTTTCATTGATTGATTTGAATTGTTTGTTTGACAGAATACAGAGTATTATTATTTGGCAGAGAAAAGTCATTAAATGTACCACCGTGCTGTTCTTATTTTTGAGACTTTAATGTTATACAACATATTTCTTTTGTGTTTGTCTGGTCTGATGCATTATCTTGCCTGTAAATTTTATTCCAATACTGTAGGATGAAGGTGTTACCAAGGTATGAAACCTAATGAAAAAGGTGACTGAAAAGACCTTATACACTCTAGTTTGTGTCCATTTTTTCTAAACCTCCTTGTAATATTTAGTGGCAGAATCTTGACCGTAGTAAAGAGCCCATAACAATCCATGCAGCTTATGTGCCAGAATTAGACTGCACACAAAGAAAAGAAAATTCATGAAGAAATTGCTCACAAAATGTGTGACACAAAGTGATGCCAAAAAGTATTTCAAGCCATGTGAAATGTGTTTCATTCATCTCATAACGTACACAATTTCATACATATAGCTGATGTACAGGAGACATGTCAAGGTTACAATTAGCTTACTTGAAATTTTGTCACACCTACAATAATACTTTGTGGAGAATTCACTTATTTAAAATTTTTCAAACTTACAGTATTTGCATCTACTGTAACTATCATAAATTTTCATTCCATTTTAGGGATACAGCTCAAAGTATCACTTTGTCCCTCATGAAATCTTCCACAGAGTAGTAGCATCGTTCAATTAGAAAATCATGCAATTTGCTTTTTAAAATATTTATCTTCATATTCATTATGTCTCACCCTTTTATTGCATTGTGAATTTTCATGGCTATATGCTGAGGAGTCTGAGCATGCAGTTTTAAGTGACGAGACGTGAGCATACAGTTTTCTTTACATCTTGTGTGTTCAAAATGATTTTTTTTATGTAGATGAATTCTGCTGCATGGGAAAAGAACCACCTCAAAGATGTATAAAGAGTTTATTGTTAATATTTTTAGGTCTTTAATGGTCGACATGATGCCCTCGGCTGTGCAGAGCACATGTTGTGAATGATTCTTTTTCACAACTCTAAAATTCGTGTAACGTTTCTCGAGTTTCCCCAGAAAATTATGCCATATTGAATTACTGATTTGAAGTAGCTATAGTATGTTATTTTCCTGGTGGCCATATCAGTGGCACAGGCTAAAATTTCCATTGAAAATGCAAAGCTCTGTAATTTATTTGCTAGATATTCCATATGAGAATTCCGACTTAAACTTCTGTGTAAGTTTATTCCTAGGTACCTGACTGAGTCAAGTTTTTCTATTTTTTGATTGTTGTGAGTGATACAGATTTCTTCAGTTTTTGACTGTGTGGTTTTAAAACTCATGCTGTGGGATTTTGAAATGTTTAGCCTTAAGCCATTGAGACTGAACCATATTTCCAAGTTTTCATGACACCTTCTGGTATATTGTCAGACTTTTCATTTTCAATTATGGCAGAAGTATTATCTGCAAACAAAGTTAAATGAGCATTTAGATCGAGAGGCAAGTAATTTGCATAGAACAGGAATGGGTCCAAGAATTGAGCCTTGAGGCATGGTTTACAGAGCCGAATGCTTTTGTAAGATCACAGAATATTCCTGAGACCTTTTAGATTAGATTAGTTTTTCATTCCATAGATCCGTACTGAGGAGATCCTCGTGGATATGGAACATGTCTCTTTTTATTTAAAAAAAAAAAAAAAAAAAAAGCTGAAATAACAATACTAATAGTATGTGTATATACAGTACATCATTTGTTTCTATTAAAAAATTCGTCAATGGAGTAGAAGGAGGTGGCTCCTTTTAAACTGGTCTTTATTTGTAACTAAATTTTTTTATGTTTGCTGGCAAATTATTAAGATGAGTGTTCCTGAATAGTGGACTCCTTTTTGAACTAAAGTAAGTGCTTTTAAGTCCTTCTGCAGATCATTTTTGTTCCTGGTATGAACTGAGCTGTTTGTTGGAAAAAGAGATATATTATTTAGGACAAATTTCATTAAGGAATAAATATACTGAGAGGCAGTAGTTACTATAACCAGTTCTTTGAAGAGGTTTCTACATGACATCCACGAATTTACTCCACAAATAATACATATTACACTCTTTTGGACTCTGAAAACTTTTGTTTGACTTGAAGAGTTACCCCAAAATATTATACCATATGACATTATGGAATTAAAGTAGGCAAAGTATGCAAGCTTTTTCATTTTTATGTCTGCTAACACTCGAATTACAAATACAGATTTGTTACGGCGTTTCTGCAGTTCTGTGGTGTGCTCCTCCCAACTGAATTTATTATCAAGTTGTAGTCCCAAGAATTTAAGACTGCCAACCTCTTCTATCTGCTCTTCATCATGCTTTATGCATATGCTGGGTGGAAGCCTCTTACCGGTTAGTGAGTCTTTTCGAAGTTTAATGCCAGTGAGTTGGCTTTAAACCATTTATTAATATCCATGAAAATATCATTAATAGATCTTTCTAGAACTACACTCGACATACTATTTATTGCAATACTTGTGTCATCTGAAAATAAAATGAACTCTGCTTCTGGCAGTGTAACTTATGAGAGATCATTAATGTACTCAAGACAAAGCAGTGGCCCTAAGATGGATCCTTCTGGAACACCACATGTAATTTCTTGCCATTCTGATGATGACTTAATTCACTAGTCCCTTGCACGGACGCCCTTTGTTTCCTGTTAGCGAGGTATGACTTGAACCATTTCGCAGCACTGCCCGTGACACCATAGAATTCTAATTTATTTAAAAGGATGTTGTGGTTCACACAATCAAATGCCTTTGACAAATCACAGAAATACATGCTGCTTGTAATTTGTTATTTAATGAATTAAGTACATTTTCACTGTAAGTGTAAATAGCCTTCTCGATATCAGAACCCTTCAGAAATCCAAACTGTGTTCTTAATAATATGTTATTTGTGGTCAGATGGTTGAGAAGATGCCTGTACATTACTTTTTCTAAAATTTTTGAGAATGCTGGCAAAAGTGAAATCGGTCTGTAGTTTGATGGTATCTCTTAATCCCCTTAGCTTTCCTATCTAGTGATGAAGTAATTTTTTCAATAAACTCATTTATCGCATCTGCTGTGTTTTTGCCTTGTTGGAAGGCAAATTGGTTATGTGAAATGATATCATTCTGTGTGATGAAGCTTTATATCTGTAAAGCAGCAATTTTTTTCAAATATTTTTGATATGACAGATAGTATAGAAATGGGGCGATAATTTTTAAACAATGGTTTTACTACTATGTATTTCAAGAGATCAGGGAAGTAACCTTCCTCAAATGATTTGTTTATTATGAGAGAGAGAGGATGAGCTACTATGTTGTAAACTTTTTTAATTGCTGTTGTGGGTATCCCATCCCAGCCAGCAGAGGTTTTGTCTTTTAAGGATAGTATGACATTTTCAACAAATTTTGCTGATACTGTGTTGAATTTTTAAGACATTCACTGGCATTGCCTTTTAACCCAAAACTATTTACTTTCTGCTCATAATTTGCTATGTCTAAATCAGATTTTGCTTAATTTATGAAGTACTCATTGAAGCACTCAGATATTTGAGCTGGATTTACAATGGATTTTTCATTAAGTTTGATTTGTGATATGTCTTGTTTGTAATTTCGGGCACTTAATTCAGACTTAACTACAGACCCTACTGCCCTTGTTTTATTTTTCTGCCCTAGAATGAATTTGTTATTTGTCATTTGTTTTGAAGCTTTCCCAACTTTTTAAAACATAGTCTTATAGTTCCTAACGTATTTTAAAAAATCAGGATCTTTGTTGTACACTCCTGGAAATGGAAAAAAGAACACATTGACACCGGTGTGTCAGACCCACCATACTTGCTCCGGACACTGCGAGAGGACTGTACAAGCAATGATCACACGCACGGCACAGCGGACACACCAGGAACCGCGGTGTTGGCCGTCGAATGGCGCTAGCTGCGCAGCATTTGTGCACCGCCACCGTCAGTGTCAGCCAGTTTGCCGTGGCATACGGAGCTCCATCGCAGTCTTTAACACTGGTAGCATGCCGCGACAGCGTGGACGTGAACCGTATGTGCAGTTGACGGACTTTGAGCGAGGGCGTATAGTGGGCATGCGGGAGGCCGGGTGGACGTACCGCCGAATTGCTCAACACGTGGGGCATGAGGTCTCCACAGTACATCGATGTTGTCGCCAGTGGTCGGCGGAAGGTGTACGTGCCCGTCGACCTGGGACCGGACCGCAGCGACGCATGGATGCACGCCAAGACCGTAGGATCCTACGCAGTGCCGTAGGGGACCGCACCGCCACTTCCCAGCAAATTAGGGACACTGTTGCTCCTGGGGTATCGGCGAGGACCATTCGCAACCATCTCCATGAAGCTGGGCTACGGTCCCGCACACTGTTAGGCCGTCTTCCGCTCACGCCCCAACATCGTGCAGCCCGCCTCCAGTGGTGTCGCGACAGGCGTGAATGGAGGGACGAATGGAGACGTGTCGTCTTCAGCGATGAGAGTCGCTTCTGCCTTGGTGCCAATGATGGTCGTATGCGTGTTTGGCGCCGTGCAGGTGAGCGCCACAATCAGGACTGCATACGACCGAGGCACACAGGGCCAACACCCGGCATCATGGTGTCGGGAGCGATCTCCTACACTGGCCGTACACCACTGGTGATCATCGAGGGGACACTGAATAGTGCACGGTACATCCAAACCGTCATCGAACCCATCGTTCTACCATTCCTAGACCGGCAAGGGAACTTGCTGTTCCAACAGGACAATGCACATCCGCATGTATCCCGTGCCACCCAACGTGCTCTAGAAGGTGTAAGTCAACTACCCTGGCCAGCAAGATCTCCAGATCTGTCCCCCATTGAGCATGTTTGGGACTGGATGAAGCGTCGTCTCATGTGGTCTGCACGTCCAGCACGAACGCTGGTCCAACTGAGGCGCCAGGTGGAAATGGCATGGCAAGCCGTTCCACAGGACTACATCCAGCATCTCTACGGTCGTCTCCATGGGAGAATAGCAGCCTGCATTGCTGCGAAAGGTGGATATACACTGTACTAGTGCCGACATTGTGCATGCTCTGTTGCCTGTGTCTATGTGCCTGTGGTTCTGTCAGTGTGATCATGTGATGTATCTGACCCCAGGAATGTGTCAATAAAGTTTCCCCTTCCTGGGACAATGAATTCACGGTGTTCTTATTTCAGTTTCCAGGAGTGTACTTCACTTCAAGAAAACTGTTAAAGAATGTACTAAAGTTTTCATTTGTTGAAGCACCATCCCCGAAACACCACTTACCTTTACTTCGTTTCTCACAGACTATTTCAATATTTGTTATATTGAAACTTGTTTTGATATAAGTTTTTCTTATATTATGTTTGTCAGTTTTTGGCAGTGAGACAAACAAGGCCGAGTGATCAGAAAGTCCTAAATCTAGAAAGAATTTATGTACATTATCAAAGTAGTAATTTGTTACCATGTTGTCAGTGCATGTTGCTGAGTGAATATTTTGTGTGGTGAACTCCAAAAAATTTAGTTTAAAACCAGACTTTTTAATTGAGTCAATAAATGTTGTTCGCCCGCACCTCGTGGTCGTGCGGTAGCGTTCTCGCTTCCCACGCCCGGGTTCCCGGGTTCGATTCCCGGCGGGGTCAGGGATTTTCTCTGCCTCGTGATGGCTGGGTGTTGTGTGCTGTCCTTAGGTTTAAGTAGTTCTAAGTTCTAGGGGACTTATGACCATAGCAGTTGAGTCCCATAGTGCTCAGAGCCAATAAATGTTGTTCATTCTTTATTGTCATTTGCAGTGTTTATATTTAATTCTGTTGCTATTACATTTTTTTCCTCTTTTCTTTCTTTAGTTTATCTAGCAAGCACTGGAATTTAGAGAGGAATGGTGTGACTAAAGCCCTTTCTGGAATTCTATAAATTGAAATGATTAACATATTAAAGTCTTTAAGCTTTACACAACAGCTTTCAAATATACAATCTTCATTTAAACAATTAAAATATGTTTTCACTTCATAGCTTACAGGAGAGTCCAGGAGTATGCAGCAACCTCCATGAGATTTTTTTCTCCCTGCAATAGCTGTTTGCAACATTGAAATATTCAGTTTTATTTAAAATGTTTATTGCATTAGAGCTAACCAAGTGTTCATTTAAACAAATAATTTTTATGTTTTTACATTCTGAGAGAAGAATTTATAACTCATCAAGTTTGTAGCTTATGCTGCTGGAAGATTTAGATTTCAAGCCATTTATATTCCATTGCATCAAATAAGAATTTTTGCTTGTTTTAATAGTATTAAGCAAACATTTTAGTAGACACCCTTTAGCAGTTTTCAATTAAGAGGCATTTTTCTTTTACATCCCTTCCAGTAAATATTAGTTTCCCTTAGTTTTAATGATTTTACAAACATCCATAAACATTTTGCTGAAGGTCATCGATCCTAGTCCTTTTAAATGCAGTCCATCCTTGGCTAGACATTCCTCGCCCAAAATTTTATTTGAATTTATAAATATAGCACCTAGTCTGTCACAACACTCATTAATTCGGCAATTGATTCGATAGATATAACTGTCACTCACCAACCTCCTGTTTATGATTCCACTGATCACTATCCTGGAAGCAGGGTAAATTTTTCTGGCTGATCGGATTATATTTTTTGATTTTAATTTTGTCTCCGCTGTATCCTCAAAGGGAATTTGTCCCAACATGGGTGGAAACAGCTTTGTAATTTTTGTTCGCTTCTTTTTAGATGTTTTGTCTTGAATTTGTAATGTTTTTAAAATAGTTTTTGAGCTGATAGGGCATAATTCCTGGATGGACTTCAACTTTACATGTTGGCACTACAACATTTTTCAACATGGAATCACCAATTATGAGAAATTCATTTTCAGCTAAACTTTTAATACTAGACTTCTTTTGTTTTCGAACTTTTTGCTTGTCCATTTATACACAGTATTTATGCCTACTATGTCACTCTTTGTTTTAATTCAAGTGATGTGAAATGCTCGTCTTGCAGGGAGCTCATATTTATATCCCTCTGCAAATGGAGTACTTCCTTGTTTGCATCAATCATTTTTTGGGATTTGTTTGAATCACAGTTTCCTTCATAAATAAGATCCACATATTCATTTCTAGGCATCAGTACTTCTGATCATCATTTTATTGCTTCACAGGACGACTCATTACCACATCTTAAAACATTTGTTATTCCACTTCCATCAGTTGTGAAGAAGCTTCACAACTGTTTCGTGAATAAACCTCTTAGTTCATAGCCTTTTCTGGTATGTGCCATTACCCACATCACTGCTTCAGTCTGTCAGTACCCATCTGAAGTTTCCAAATTCAGTTGGAGTTCTGTGCAAGAGTGTAGGTTTGTGTTCAAACCCAACAGACACTTCTAATCTGTCAGGAGTGTGCGTGGCAACTGATAATCCTCTGTGGAAAGAAAGATATATTCTGAAGAATAATTTTTGATGTCATCTCTGCTGTAATATTCGTCCTCAGACCATCATTTGAAAAATCACTTGTATGTTTTGAGACAAAACTTAAAAATGAGATAGTAGTAAACCAATATTATTTTTGCTTAAGTGACTTGCCATTTCCAGAAATGTGTTACAAGGATGTGTACTATAGCTATGATCTGAATTGTTCTTAAAGGTTCTTATTTTCATCTTTAACAACTTATAAGATACATTGTGTATCATGTTGGGCAAGTAAACATTCAGTATTTACTGAAAGTTAACTTCAAGTACAAATTTTTAATTTCCTATTCCTGCACCTAATAAAATATGTGATTACACTTGTATACAAAGGATGAAGAAATGTACTGTTGTTATTTTTACATGTACTGTATGTCTTGTTATATTACTTTAGCACTCGTATCTAGTTGTTCCATTTTCTTAGTCCTCCAGTCCCAGATGGTAATTATTGGGACTGCAGTGATGTAAAAATACACTCTTTATCATTTTAGACTGAACATAATGCCTGAATCCTTTGGCTGCGTATTTTGTAGATGCCGTGTGTTTTCTCACAGCTTAAAATTTGTTTGAATTTTACATGAAAGACTGAAAATGTCACCTAATTTGCTGAAAATTACTGAATGTCCACATATTGTAACACCTGCTGAAAAGGCAAAACTTCAAATTTGTTATTGATTTTAATATGATGAACAGTTTTCTGTTCATATTAAATTCTTGAACTGTGATTCAAACAATTTGTATGATGATTTGATGCCATCACATATGTTGAAAAGGTTTTATTCCTTGGAAAATATCTTTTATCTTTACATCTACATCTACATCTACATCCATACTCCACAAGCCACCTGACGGTGTGTGGCGGAGGGTACCTTGAGTACCTCTATCGGTTCTCCCTTCTATTCCAGTCTCATATTGTTCGTGGAAAGAAGGATTGTCGGTATGCCTCTGTGTGGGCTCTAATCTCTCTGATTTTATCCTCATGGTCTCTTCGCGAGATATACGTAGGAGGGAGCAATATACTGCTTGACTCTTCGGTGAAGGTATGTTCTCGAAACTTTGACAAGAGCCCGTACCGAGCTACTGAGCGTCTCTCCTGCAGAGTCTTCCACTGGAGTTTATCTATCATCTCCGTAATGCTTTCGCGATTACTAAATGATCCTGTAACGAAGCGCGCTGCTCTCCATTGGATCTTCTCTATATCTTCTATCAACCCTATTTGGTACGCATCCCACACTGCTGAGCAGTATTCAAGCAGTGGGCGAACAAGCGTACTGTAACCTACTTCCTTTGTTTTTGGATTGCATTTCCTTAGGATTCTTCCAATGAATCTCAGTCTGGCATCTGCTTTACCGACGATCAACATTATATGATCATTCCATTTTAAATCACTCCTAATGCGTACTCCCAGATAATTTATGGTATTAACTGCTTCCAGTTGCTGACCTGCTATTTTGTAGCTAAATGATAAAGGATCTATCTTTCTGTGTATTCGCAGCACATTACACTTGTCTACATTGAGATTCAATTGCCATTCCCTGCACCATGCGTCAATTCGCTGCAGATCCTCCTGCATTTCAGTACAATTTTCCATTGTTACAACCTCTCGATACACCACAGCATCATCTGCAAAAAGCCTCAGTGAACTTCCGATGTCATCCACCAGGTCATTTATGTATATTGTGAATAGCAACGGTCCTATGACACTCCCCTGCGGCACACCTGAAATCACTCTTACTTTGGAGGACTTCTCTCCATTGAGAATGACCTGCTGCATCCTGTTATCTAGGAACTCCTCAATCCAATCACACAATTGGTCTGATAGTCCATATGCTCTTACTTTGTTCATTAAACGACTGTGGGGAACTGTATCGAACGCCTTGCGGAAGTCAAGAAACACGGCATCTACCTGTGAACCCGTGTCTATGGCCCTCTGAGTCTCGTGGACGAATAGCGCGAGCTGGGTTTCACATGACCGTCTTTTTCGAAACCCATGCTGATTCCTACAGAGTAGATTTCTACTCTCCAGAAAAGTCATTATACTCGAACACAATACGTGTTCCAAAATTCTGCAACTGATCAACGTTAGAGATATAGGTCTATAGTTCTGCACATCTGTTCGACGTCCCTTCTTGAAAACGGGGATGACCTGTGCCCTTTTCCAATCCTTTGGAATGCTACGCTCTTCTAGAGACCTACGGTACACCGCTGCAAGAAGGGGGGCAAGTTCCTTCGCGTACTCTGTGTAAAATTGAACTGGTATCCCATCAGGTCCAGAGGCCTTTCCTCTTTTGAGCGATTTCTTAGTCCTCCAGTCCCAGATAGTAATTATTGGGACTGCGGTGATGTAAAAATACACACTTTATCATTTTAGACTGAACATAATGCCTGAATCCTTTGGCTGCGTATTTTGTAGATGCCGTGTGTTTTCTCACAGCTTAAAATTTGTTTGAATTTTACATGAAAAGACTGAAAATGTCACCTAATTTGCTGAAAATTACTGAATGTCCACATATTGTAACACCTACTGAAAAGGCAAAACTTTAAAAGCATTGATGGAAGCTATCACACGATCTTAATATAAGCATCTTAAAATCAAAGTATTCAATATAATGTATCAGATTTGGAGTAATAAATTGTAATTAAATATTGGGTTCTGCTATAAAAGTTGTTTTAAATTATGATTTCATAATATGTCACTGTCATAGCTATTAATTGAAAAACAATTTTAGCCAAGTAAAATTTTCTGTACACACTTTAATTCTTTGCTTTGATAAACTTTTTTTTAAAAAAAAAAAAAGAAAAGAAAAGACATAGGTGTATGTCAATATTTGCTCTGCATTTGAAGAGGACTGATATTTTTGTAACTTTTTACCTGAGTGTTTGATGATGTAATGTTCACATTCTGTGCACTTAAAAATTGAATAAAGCGACTAAAAAAGTAAGCTGACAATAAGAGAAGAAAAGTTCTTGAGTAAAATGTTTTGGTCTCAATTTTTTCGCATTTAGTGTTAGTAGTTTCAGTATTTCCATTAATTCAAAGTTAGAGTTAACTCATTAATAAAAACAGAAATTCTTCATCTAAAAATGCTTTCATTGATACAACTTACCTGTTTATTAACCCTTCAGATCATAAATCCTGTAAAGGAGACAACTTGCTGTTCATTCAGAACTAGAGGGTTAATAACGTGTTTAGAAACACAGAAGTCTTTACTTTCTTTTCAACTTACGTCTTTTCTTACCGTTGAGATCTCAAAATTTGTCATGGAAAAATGCTAAAACTTGTCTGGAAATCAGAGAAATATCAGGGAATTTTGCATGGGTAAACTTGTGGCAACCCTGTCATTAGTGAATGGAAATATGCAGAATAAACTAGTTTATTCATTTTTTAACTCACCTATAGTAGTAATCATGCATACTGCAAACATAGCTGAACAAATACACTTTGTTAATTCTAAGGCAGTGGGTTTTCTAATTAAAGTTGTGACCTGTATGTCTTCTGAAAAACTTGACACTTTCTACTTCTTGTCTTTCATTATTTGAAAACTTATTTTGTGAAGCTCTGTGAGAGGTACTGAACTGTATGTACTGATTTTTACCAAAAATTCAGTGATAATCCACATGCCTTGAAGCATCTGGTGATGTTCTTGAAAATCTCATTAACTGCCTTCTCAGTTAGGGAACTGCTACTACCTATTTTTTATTTCAGTCTTGTATCATTTTCAAAAAAGTTGGAGATTGTTTCTGCTTATCAGAAACAGCAGAGAACCCAAAATTGAATCCTATGGCACACCATGTCTGATTGCTTCAAATTATGAGTGCCTATAGTTATGCGACTGACATGGAATTGATACACATTGCTTTCTGTCATTCATGTAACATTTAACAGGATTTTGTTTCTTTTTTGTATACCATTGCAGTACTGCTTTCATTGGAAACAGTTGTTTATGGGCATGAGTCAAATAATCTTCTTCATTATGAAAGATCTTAAAATCATTTAGTAATAAAATTGATAGCCATTGTAAATTACAATTAGACAACATGATCACAGTACAAAAAAAATTATTAAAAATGCTAACAAGAAAAAGAGAAATTATTTAAATCAGTAAATTCTTTACTTAGAAACAGTAACAATGATTTTACATGTGTTCAAATTTTAATATTACTTCAGTCAACATTTACAACATCTTCTATGTGTAGAAATGATGCAAGGATTAAGCTCCTTACCAAAAGCACTTTAGCTCAACCATTGTAAAACAAGTGTAAGTCACATTCTCATGACCCCTTCCTTTTTTTTCTAAACATGGGCATTTCAAATATGTGTATGTATTGTGTACTAGATGTTCATTTTGTTTTTCTTTGATCCTCAGTGCAGTAAAAATTCTTGTGTTACAGCGTTTTATTCTTTCAAAGTTTTGGGCCTATGCTTCATCAGACAGTGTTGAACCTGCACTCAGGGAAGTCCTAACAAAACTGTGTTCCTTGTATGGAACATGGAGCTTAGAGAAACACACAACAGTTCTTTATCAAGGTAAGGCACAAGTCACTTTCAGTGAAAAACTTTTCAGTCTCATGTTTAGATAGTAACAATGGAGTTGTGCCTCTGATGTCCTTACATTGTGAAATCAGAGTCAGTCACACATCATCTGATGACTCAAAATCTTAGATCCTTTTTCTGAACTTCCATTTGCAAATTGTTCTGTAACTGGAAATGTATGTTCTGTCTCTGATGAAGAGTGATCAATGTATTATACACTTATTTTTATTTGAGACACAGTCACATAATATGATAACAATCATAACCAGTTTCAGCAATGCAGAATCGATCAGAATTTTATTATCTCATTATGTAAATACATAAATGATTGATTTCACATATAGGAGACTTGCCAATACAAGCAATATAATTTGGAATGACAGCAGTATGAGTTAGGGTAAATTGCTGTTCTCCATAAAGAGGAGGCTCTGACAGGCCGACAGCCACACACAAAAAAGTTATTTGTCAGATTTAGAAAACCACACAGACATTCACACATTCATTACTCATGTACACATGGCCGCCATCATTTCTAGGTGCTGAGATCAGACTGCAGTGAGCAGTAGTCGTGGCTGGTGTCTGTTGTGGCTGTACAAACAGACAAGGGATTGAGAGGCCAAGGGATAGCAAGGATAAGATTTACAAAGAAATATAATACTTTCCTTCATAAACACTCTATATGTCATCATTTTTTGTATCGTCTGTGTAAATAATGTGTCATTTATTAGTGTTTGCACTAAGAAACTGAAAGCTTATTTGTGATCAAATAAATAATATTTTGCATAACATTAGGAAATTGTTTCCTATTTAATATGGTTATCTATTTATTTATGAGATCCTCAGGCCCTTGTTGCATGGGTGGAAATGGAACTGAAGTGAACAAATGGTGAATATTAAGTCAGCAGTACGAAACTGAAAAACGATCGACATCTCATATAACTGCCCAGTTGATCTTCACCAAAACTTTGTAAACTGTATGTTCCTTCAGTGCATTCCCCAACATGTGGGGGGGAAATCAATGTGCATTTGTGACTGTGGAAGAATTTAAAAATATTTTTTAATACAAGAAATCTACACCATCATCATTTACTGACTCATTTTCCAGGTGTGTTGTACCACTGTTCGTCATCATATATTTTTTGTGCCTGAACAACTTCTCCCCTTGGGCATAGTAAGGTGACACAAGACTGAATCCCCTATTACAGATGTAATACATACAAATTATAGTTTATCGATATTTTACTGTTATTTTTTAAATAAAAATTTGTAATATTCACAGCAGGTAACGTGACAATACCAGCTATAAGCTGCTTCAGCCAGTACTTCCATGAATGTGTGAGTCATCTGTGTGTGAACTAATAAAAGCAGTACTGGCATTGCTAGGATGGGACTCATGACTCGGTTCAGTTAGGATGTGAAATCAATTTTTGTGGCAGTAGGTCAAAAGTTGTAATGAAGTTTAGAAGAAAAGTGCCAAATGTTTTAAGTGTGTTATTGTAGGTGTATACCTACATGCTCATCTTGATGTCATCATAGTTTTGTGTGAGTGGCTATGCCAGAGTGTAACTTTTGCTCACATGGAAACTCCATTGCTATTTTCACCATTGTAACTAAAACTTTGACTCCCCTTCAGTCATTTCCCTCCATAAATGCAGTCAAGTTCCAGCTGCCATAGATGGAAAATCATGTGTGTGTGAGGTGTGCTTGCTTGCATGAATGAATGTGTGTTTGATTCCTTTTCTAAAGAAGGTTTTGGCCAAAAGCAAAATGTGCCTGTCTGCAACTCAATGTGTCATCTTTACAGTCAGTAGGAATCTTATCTTTTACCTTATATTGTTGATATTCTAACCTGGAGTTTCCATTGTTTTAACAGTATGAAATGCATAGATTGCTACTCACCACACATAGGAGGCACTGAATGACAGGCTGGCACATTGAAAAAAAACTGTTAGATATTATCAGTTGTCAGACTAAGTCCTCTGTCAGATGTAGATAAAACACAACTGTACACACACAAACACACATAACTCACACACGTGTGGCCAATGTCATCTCCAGGAGGTAAGACCAGACTGTGAATGTGTCCGATGTGAGCAGCGATCTTGGCTGCAGTTTCTAGTGAGGGTACATGAGAGGCACGGGGCAGGAAAGCGAAGGGATATTAGGGTAGGTGTGGGGGTAGTGCCACTTGCGGAAGTATGTGGCAGGGACTTGGCGGGAACAAGGATGGTGGGCCGGTATATGCAACATTGGGAGACTGTGCTGGGGTACAGAGAAGAGGAAACTTGAGAAGGGGAAACCACTGTGTGGATGTGCTGATGGGCAGAAGGCACATATGGGAATGGAATGGGGGATAGAGATACATGGAGGACAGGAAATAGCTAAGGTTGAGGCCAGGAGGGTTACAGGGATGAAGGATATCTTGTGGGGAGAATTCCCACCAGCTTCATTCAGAAAAGTTGATGTCAGTAGAAGGATACTGACAGCATAGGCAGTAAAGCAGACAAAGTTGAGCACACCGTGTTGGGTAGCATGCTCTGGAACTGGGTGGTCAACTGGGTGGCCAAGCTGTCTCTTGGCCACAGTTTGGCGGTGGTTGCTCATGTGGACAGACAGCTTGTTTGTTGTCATATGCTTGTCAAGTATCCCACAGTGGTTGGAGCATACCCATGCAGAATGCTGGAGTTTGTAGATCCACCTGGTTCTGTTAACTGTTGACTCTGCCTTTTGCTGAGGAAGGAGATGCTTGTGCCAGAATTGGAGTAGGTGATACTGGGAGGATGTATGGGACAGGTCATGCACCTCAGTCTATTGGGCAGATATGAGTCACGGGGCAAGAGATTGCGAGCAGTGGTGGAATAGGGACAGACAAGGATATTATGTAGGCTGGGTGGACAGCAGAATACCACTGTAGTACTGGCCTTAACCTTAGCTAGCTACCTGTCCTCAGCGTACCTTTAACCCCTTCCACGCTCCCAGTCCAGCCCCACACATTCTCTCTGTCCCACTAGCACACCTGCACTGTCCTTTCCCTTTCTATGCTTCTCCCTCCCCCCCCTCCCCCCCTCCCCCCACCTTCCCCTGCCTGCTACCAGCAGCACTACATCCCAACGCTGCTGCACCTAGCAGCCCATCATCCTGTCTCCCTCCATGCATCAGCACTTCCCATAGGCAACAATACATCATCTTCCCTGAACCCCTACCCTTCTGTCCCTTCCCTTCCCTCTTCATGCTGAACCCTCCACTACTCACTGCAGCTAGGTTGCTGCTCATGCCAGACTCTGTTTGAAGTTGAGACTTTGCACCTGGAGATGACAGTGGTCATGTGTGTGTGTGTGTGTGTGTGTGTGTGTGTGTGTGTGTGTGTGTGTTTGTGTTTTGCCTGCATGTGATGAAGAACTTAATCTGTTAGCTGATAATATCTAGATGCTTCCTCTATGTGGTGAACAGCAATCACCTAGTTCATATTGTTGTCATGTTGTCCAAGATTTTCCATCATACAATTTTGCAAAGTTGTGTTATTCCAACTATAAAGTCTCATTTCCTTATACCTCAACATCACCTGATTTAATTTAGCTACATTATATCATGCCTGTTTTTATGTTCATAGTATAATGTCTTTTTCAAGATCCTATGCAGTCTATTAATCTGCTCCTCCTTATCCCTTGCTGCCTCTGATATAATTACAATGCCAATGGCAAAAGACAAAGTTTTTATTTCTTCTCCCTGAACTTTGATTCTCATGATGAATTTATCTTCAGTTTCCTTCACTGAGTGCTCAATGCACATAACATTGAGATCGTCTACAATGCTGGCTCACGCAGTTCACATTTAAAGCTTCCCCCTGCTGTCATACTCTTATAACCACAGTCTGGTTTCTGCACAAGATGTAAATTACCTTTTGCTCCCAGCATTTTATGCTGGCTACCTTCAGAAAGTAAAGAATGTATTCCAGTCAACATTGTTAAAAGGCTTCTCTAAATCCAGAAATGCTATAAATGTAGGTTTGCCTTTCTTTAACCTACATTCTAAGGTAATCATCATTTATTTCCTTGCATGTTTCTACATTTCTCTGGAACTGATGATCTCCCACAGGCTGATTTCTGCCAGTTGTTTCAGTATTTTGTAAATAATTTATGCCATTGTTTTCAACCATGACTTATTAAACCAATAGTTCAATAATGTTCTGTTACACCTGTGCACTTTGGAATTGGTATTATTACATTCTTCTTTGAGTCTGAGGGAATGTAATCTACTACAGATGCTTTGTTTCGACTTGGTATTTCAGTGATCTGTCAAATGCCTCTCACTGTATCATATCTTCCATTTCCTTTTAATCTCCTTCATGTTCCCTGTCCATAATATTGTCTTTAAGTTTGTTTCTCTTGCAAAGTTCATTTATATGTTCCTTCCAGCTTTCCCTTTTTTTTGTAGTATGTGCTTGTATTCTGACCTCTTAATATTTGTATAGGCCTCTTTAATTTTCCTGTAGATGGCATCTGTCTTTCCCCTAACCATATGTTCTTTTAGAGCTCTCCTTTCTCCGTAGCCTTTACCACTTTACTGTTTTGTGTTTTTGGTCAGTCTCATTTTTCCAGACGTCTTTGTTTCCATACGTCAGCTTCATGTGCTGCATTTTTATATTTTCTCCTTTTATAAGACAAATTGTATACCTCATGTGTTATCTAAGAATACCTGCTGGGCCTTGTTTTTCTTTGCCTATTTGATCCTCTGCTGACCTCATTGTTTCATCTCTCAAAGCTTATCATTTGTCTTTTGTTGTTTTCCTTTTCCCTATTTCAGTCAATCATTGTTTACGGTTCTCATTGAAACTGTTAACAACCTCTAGTTCTTTCCACTTATCCAGATCTCATCTCCTTAATTTTTTACTTTTCTGCAATTTCTTCAGTTTGAATCTGCAATGCACAACCAATTAATCATGGTCAGACTCGGCATCTGTCCTTGGAAAAGTTTTACAGTGGAAAATCTGCTTATTTGACATCTTTCATGCTATTACATAATCTGTTTGACACATCCCAGTGTCTGCAGGTCTCTTCCACATTTATAATTTTCTTTCATGATTATTAAACTAAATATTAGCAAGGATTAAACTGAGGCAAATTCAACCATGTTGCTTCCTTTTTCATTTCTTTCTCCCTAGTCCATGTTCTATTATTATTATTATTATTATGTTTTCCACCATCAAATCCTAGTCCCCCACTACAATTAAGTTTTTGTCTCTCTTGACTACCTGAAATATTTTTTCATCCAATCTTTCAATCTTTTCATCTTCTGTAGATGATAATATGTTGTTGAGTGTTAATTTACTAACATTCTTATTTTCTTATTCATTATTAGGCCTATTCTGGTGCTATCCCTACTTGAATTTTTGTTGATAACCTGAGCAAAAATCGTGTTCCTCCTGCTATCAGCTTTCAATAATTCCCATTATACTTTACTTAAGCCCTTGCATTTCTCTTTTTCAGTTCTGTAACCTACCTACAGAACATCTGTTTCAAATATTGTGATAACATCCTCCTGAGTAGTCCCCCCCTGGGGGGGACTATTTTATCTTCGAAATATATTTCTCAGGAAGATGCCATCTTCATAAAGCCACGCAGTGGAGCTGCATATCTATGAGAAACATAATGGCTAATATTACAAGGCCAGATCAGTCAATCACCCAGACGTTTGCCCCTGCAACTAACAGAAAGGCCGCTGCCCCTTTTTCATGTACCATATGTTAGTCTGGCCACCCCACAGAAACTCTTCTTATGTGGTTGAACCTATGGTACAGCTGTTGTGTTGTTAAGAAATGCAACTCACCCCATCATGGCAAGTACTATGGTTTGGGGGTGGGGTTTAACATGGTACTTCATGAAATTTGTCACATCGATGAAAGGGAGGAAGTAGCATACAGCTTTTCATTAAGACCACTACAGTGCAGTGACATGATGATTTTTAAATTATATGACCATTAATTTTCATGCACCAGGTAGGAGACTTCAAAATATTATTGAAACCCAACAATGAATTCCGATTAGCAAGCAGTTACAAACTTAACAGAACTAATGGCCAACTGGAAAAGAATGAGATAGACCTGATTTGGAATACAGTGTGGTTTGCTAATGAAAGTAAGTGGATATATATTGTTGTTAGGCTTCCACTAGAGGCTATCTTATATATATAATCTGTGAATGACACAAAATAACCGCAAAATACAGAGGGATAGTAAGACAGTTGGCATCACAGTCAAGAATTTTGACAGACATTGAAAAACTCATCAAGTGGTGAAAACAGCACATAGTGTAGACATAGAATCCTCATGAGACTTTGATGCCATCAGAATTTCCACAGTGACCATAGAAGGAAGAATTGATAAATGTGAGTTGTCCAGCAAACTGTATTTGCTAGTAGCTGACCAATTATTATCAGTGTCAAGAATTTGTGCTGTTGATCTCTCTGTATACAAGGTTGAAGTTATCAAACACACAAAGTGTATATTATCTTTATATATGAGGTTGATGTTATTAAACATATAAGAATGGGTAAGAACTGATATTCTAACAAAGAATTTTAATTCAACCTGCTACTGCAGAGTAATACTGCAGCAATAAAACACAAGCAAAAGAATGACACCAACATAAAACATTATTTTTAAAGGAAATGTGCCACTAACAACAAAAAAACGCAGTCCACAAACAAGCATCTGCTGACAGCAAAATGAGTGAAAGGCTTTAGGACAAAGATTATGCAATACTTCATAACAAACTGCTTTTGATGAGCATGTCATCATTGCCTTTACATTTCTAAAAGGAGTGGGAAAGCGTTTTGAATGGTGGTTTTATAAGTGTTACTTTCAAAGGAAATTTACTTTTATGTGATATGAATTGCGTTATGTGCGAGAATGTGCAATGAATTTCTTAAATCATGGAGTGTTTTACTTTCACTCAAAAGTTAACACTTTCCTATATCACTACGTAGACAAATTTCAGGCCCAGGAGACCAGCCAATTATGTCATAATTTAAAATTTTACTGGTACTATTGTGTTTGGTATGTCTTAAAGGGTAACACACACTAAAAAAGACCAAGCTTTGAGGTTAGTTTTCCATATTTTATTTTAGTTCTTTCGTAGATTACAAATTATACAATAACAATGGCAAAAAGTATAACTATACTCAAAAAAAAAGAGTGTGTGGTGAGCAATTTCACATGTAATTAGACTTTGTTTGGAAAAGTTGAAGTGCTCTACAGAACATGTATGCAGTCCACATTTTGCTTCACATCAGAGGGCTGTCCAAATATGTTGTTTTTTGCTGGGTTTCATTTACTAAACTACCGAGAAGTTCTCCATCAATGTATAAAACCTTTACCATTCAAAGAATTGATAAGTTATACAGCTTCAAGAGAAAGTATATTGTCACTTACCATCGACAAAATATACTTACACCCAGGGTAGAGTGTATTATGCTGTATTAGGAAAAAACTGTGATTTTTTTTTTCTTTCTTGTCTGTGTGCACCTCCTGATAAACCATTCATATATCATTCAATACCATTATAAAACAATGGAAAGTTCAGTTTGAAACATCAACCATATTATGAAAAGGATAGAGTATCACTTACCCTAAAGATTACATTTTGAGTTGCAGATAGGCATGACAAAGAGACTGTTACACTAAGCTTTTGACCAAAGCCTTCTACAGGAAAAATGCACACACACTCATGCAACCAAGCAAACTTCACACATACATCACCACTATCTCTAGCCGCTCTGGAGGGTGATGTGAGGATTGGGGATGTGTGGCAATAAGGCATGGGAAATCTGTTTGTGGCCTAGGTCAAGGGGGGGGGGGGGGGATACTGCCTGACTGTGGAGCCCTTTGTGTACTGGGCATGGGAGTTCTTGTCACTGCATGCAGACATGCCATCCCCGGGTGGCCAGGATGCATAAGAGGGATTTTTTGTATGGAAAAGATGGCAACTGTCACAATGCAGGTAGAGGGTGGGTTTAATGTGGACAGAGGTGTCCATCTACATCAGAAAGGAGGAGGTCAACATTCAGAAAATGGCACACTAGATTGAGGAAGACCAGGTGAAGCAGATGAGAGAGAAGGTGCTGAGATTGTGAAGAAATGAGGATAGGGTATCTTGGCCTTGAGACCAGATCATAGAGATATGATCAGTGAATCTGAACCAGACCGGGGTTTGCGATTCTGGGAGACTGGGAAGGTCTCCTCTATATAGCATATAAATGGGTCAGCATAGTAGGATGCTTTGTGGGTGTCCATGGCTATGCCACAAATTTGTCTGTATATTTTCCCTTCCTTCAGAGAAGAAGTAGCTGTGTGTTAGGATAAAGTTAGTAAGTTGTATGAAGAATGAGGTTGTGGGTTTGGAGTCTGAAGGATGTTGGGAGAGAGAGTATTCAACAGCAACAAGACCATGGGCATGAGCCATGTTAGTGTACAGTGAAATGGCATCAACAGTGATAATCAGGGATCCGTTAGGTAAAGGGGTGGGGATGGTGGAGAGTTGGTGAAGAAAGTGGTTGGTATCTTTGGCACAGGAAACTAGATTTTTGGCAATCTGTTGGAGGTTTTGCTCAATGAGGGCTGAAATTCTTTTAGTGGGGGCACAATAACAAGCTACAGTATGGTGTCCAGGAGGTTTTGCTCAATGAGGGCTGAAATTCTTTTAGTGGGGGCACAATAACAAGCTACAGTATGATGTCCAGGGTGGATTTTGGGGAGGCGTGTGGAGTGAGATACAAATGATGAAGGAAATGGAGTCAGGCGACAGGTTCTGGGGAGGACCTAAGGCTTTAAGCAGGGATTGGAGGTTATGTTGGACTTCTGGGATGGGGATCACACTGGCCGAGTTAGTAGGTGGAGTCAGACAACTGGCAGAGGCCTTCTGTCAGGTAGTCACCAACAGTGATGGAACTTTTGTCCCCAGGTAGGATGATTAGGTAAGGATTGGTTTTGAGGTTGTGTATGGCTGTCCTTTCTTCTGCAGGAAGGTTGATATTCTTAGGTAGGGACTTTGAGAAGAATGGTGAGGCCAAGTTGGAGGTAAGGAATTCTAGAGAGATGACCAGAGTATGGTTAGGTGGGACAGGAGGAGTTATAATGGTTGGACAGTGGTATGAATTGGGAGAGGCAGTGCTCAGCGTTGGGATTAGGTTGGCTTTGGCTGGAGGGGTTGGTGGCAAAGAAGTGTTTCCATTTCAGGGATCAGAAGAAGCAGATTAGGTCCTCAACAAGTCCAAATGGATAAATTTTGGTGTAGGGCTGATGGTGAGGCCTCTGCATAGGACTGAAACTTCTGTGGGGCTGGGGAATTTGGTGGAAAGATTAACAACAGTGTTCCAGGATTGTTTTGGCTCTGTATTTAGTGAAGGGTTGGTAGGGGTTTAGGCGGATGTAGCAGAGTGAAAAGGTCATTTAGGCAGGGTCTGAGTGCTATGAGAGATTGATGAAGAGGAACACTTTGTGCAGGATAAGAGTTGGACAATGGTCCCTCAAGGCTATTACTTACCATCAGGAGGTGAAATTCCAGAATCACCAATAAATATGTCAAAAGTAGAAAAAAACTTTGCCTGCCTTTCATAATAATTAGCTCCTACATCAGATAGGAAAGAGGGAAAGGTTTGGGAAAAGGGGAAATGTTCCTTAGACCTCAGATAGAGAGAGGAAAGACATGATAAAGATGAAGGGGAGTTATCAGAGAGAGTAGGAAGTCAGAGATAGTACATTGGTAAGTAATGGGAGGAAGATAAATGAGAAGTGAAATTAATAGTGCACTAAGCAAAAGGAAAAAAGATGGAAAAACAAGGGAGAGAGAGAAAGATATAAAGAGGAAAAAGAGATAGAGAGACAGAAGGAAAAGGGAGAGTAGATTGGCAAAAAGGAGAAATGGGGGGGGGGGGGGGGCAGAGAAATAGCATAAACAGAAGACAAAATAAGAAATACTACAAGTAGACAAAATGGAAAAAATATATAAATAAACAAATGGAAGAGAGAGAGTTGCTGGTATACATTCAGTCCAGGGTTATGGCGGTTTCTGGGAATATGTTGGATAGTAATTTCCCATTTCTGAAGTTCTACAGAATGAGTTATCTGGGCACAACTTGTGACTCTCGGTGCTTTCCTCAGAGAGGGAATGGGGATACCTTGGGGAGTAGCAGGTCACTCAGTCTGTTGAAAGGGAGGCATTTGCCTGTTGTGTATGTCAGCATTACTGGCCAGTCATTCTGTCACTTTGTATTTTTATGAACTGCCAGTACTGAGAATATTTGTTGCATTTGATGCGCATAAATTAACTAATTGTGCAGACACAATATGGGTGGAAAATCTGAAAATAGTGCTCGGTAGTTTCAGGGTTTGGATTGTGTTGAGATTGGGACAACAAATAAATAAATTAAGGAAATCTGTCATCCTTTAATGGAATGATTTCCTACTGAAAACAAAAATGTATAGAGCTTCTTCCCATGTCATTTCATCACAGCGCAATAACTGATGTTTGTGAAGAGCCACTTAAGAGTAAAGCTTTATTTTGCTACAATCTATTTATATTAATTAATAATTGAAAAATTTTAACTGTAATATCATTAATCTGTTTTGTATAGCATGCATCAAGTCTGATTTTGTGTGTTTATACTTGTCACACATATTTATTTATGCAATGTAATCTGATAGGGGTAGTATTAGATTATATTTTTGTTAATAATATCTTGTTATTATTTCTTGCTGGGCATTTAACATTTTTCAGCTGCAGGATTTTATTTATTTTCCTATAGATCTTTATCTTGCAAAGTACCTTCAATATCTGATATTGTTGACACTCAGTAGACATACAGGCTACTATTGTAATTATTTATTCTCAAACATTGTGCACATAAACTGTTCATTTTGATTTAAATGAATGGCATCATGAAATCATCAAAAGCTGTCATAATATATACTTATACATAGACAACTAGTTCTGGTTGAGGTTCAAGTTACCATCAGTTCAGTTTCAGATTAACATTACATCAACTTAAAGGAACATTCCTTACTGTCACAATATAACTGATTTAGTTGCAGCATCTGTCACATACACATACAGTTCCTTTGATGGGTATGTACAAAACCTAATTGACAGCTGTGTTTATAGAGTATGAGGGGAATTCAATAAAGACTTTTGTCCCCCTGAAAATACTCCTTGTCCCCCTCTCCTTCCCCCAATGCAGTGCACTTGTCTCACCTCTTTTGCATTACTGGATGATGTGACATCCCCTTTAGGGTCACCTATAAAGCTTTCACTGTCCTGGTCTCATTGTTGAAATGGCATCCCATAAATTCCTTTTTGGCCATTGAGTTAAGAAAAAAGTCACACACAGAAAGGTTGGGATTATGAGGCAGGTGATGTGTGTTTGTGTCAGGAACTCGATAACAGCATTATCAACATGTGTCCTGGCATGGTCATGATAAAGCTTCTATTGTCCAGTAAGGTTCCTTGTCCAATGTGATGCTTTACCAATTGCTTCATGATGTTCTTATAGTAATATGCAATGACTGTACTGTGTTGTGGAACTGTATGAGTGCACACCATCCCATGGTAATAAAAAAAAAATATTTAAAAAAAATTGAGCACCCTGGCCTTATTGATTGATTTCCACACTCCTTCCATTGACCATTTTGCATCCATTCTGTGCAGCTTCATTTCATCTCTGGGTAATATCAGTAAATCCATGTTTCATCAGCAGTGATGATGATTTGCCACCAAGCATGTCCCTTGTCCTCAATGCATGGTTTCCAGTAGCATCACGCAACACAAGCCTCCATTCGCAGTGGAGTAGCACACATTGGTGCTAGCCTGCATTTACTGTGGAGTAAGCAGTCACAGTATCAGTTGTACACACACCCCAACATTTTCAAATTTTCTTTTGAAATTGTGTGCGTGCTCCCAGATATTCCAAGAATATCTCACAGTGAGCTGTGTCATCACAAATAATGGTACCTGCTGTGTCATTGGTTATTTCTGTTACAGCATTAACAGATGCACTTGCTCCTCCATGTAATTCAACATTTCCCCAGCCAGTTTCAAAAGGACGATGCCAACAAAAACAGCTTGATGAGATATTGCAGAGTCCCCATATGCTCTCTTCAGATTGTCGTAGGTTCCGGTTGCATTTTTCTTCAAGAGAACACAAAACTTTATTGCCTAATGCTGTTCATGAAAATTAGCCATGACAGTATTTGGAGCCAATTACGAAACACATTTCACTCTCACAGGGTGCCAACTCTCAACTGGCAGAGCTATCGCTGTGAAATTTGTAGTGAATAGTGATCATAGTATGTGGAGAGATGTCACAAGCAAGAACTTAATGGAAGGACAAAAATTCAGTGCCAGTCTTTACTGAACATCCCTTGTAGAAGAATTCTATTATAAAGTGATGCCCTAAAGCAAACATTTAATCTGTAACATAAAATATAAAAGTAATGTCTAATTTTTAATGTAAAATTTTATTATTGTACAAATACCAAAAGTCATATCATATGCATGATCAATGAATGACAAATAAACATGAAATATGCATCTACTACATTATAACTTACATTCTTCAGCATGCTGTCTGGCCAGAAAGTATGCTGAGCACAGCAATGGACTTCTGATTTTTGCCCTTGGAGATTGATGAAAGAGTTATAAGATAATAAAAGCATGTATATGTGGCAGGTGATGTAACTAAAAAGAATTATTTATTTGACACCAGGGAACTTTCCTTTAATATAGTGTTAATCCGACACAGGCAGATGCTTGCTTGACCAAAACTGGTTTCATGTGAATACATGTATATTACAAGTCTTTGGTGGTTCCATAGTACTGTTCTTTAAGTAAACTGAAGATGTGCTGCACTTCTTACAGATATTTATTTTACTTTTAAATTTCAGGAGGATATGCAAAAGGACCCCAGGCAGCTGAGATGATACAGGAGGGAATCCTGCTCCTGTGTGCTCAACTTAAAAATAATGCTGTCTCTTTGGCAGATGCCATTGCTCCACCAGATTTCATTCTGAATTCTGTTCTAGGAAAGTCAGATGGCAAAATATATTCAAACTTACATACACATTTATTCCAGAAACCTAAGACATTTGAAAGGCCATCTTACTGGCATGAGCTGACATCCTTACAAAGTAAACTTTAGTCATACCTGAAACATGGTGTATATTTGTCATTCTGAAAGGATTTATAAATTTTTGTGATTTTTCTACTACTAAGCCAATTAATGTGTCTTTATTGGCAGTGTGACTGCACTGTATAAGGAGGGTGTTTAACGTAATGATGTTTATATATATAATATTATTTTTAGTTTTCAAAAAAACAGAATACACATATAAAAATACATATTTCACCTTTGTTCCTAGTTATTTTCTTACACATCCTGTGACTTCAGGAGGCTGAAGTCTAATACACACACACACACACACACACACACACACACACACACACACACACAAAGTCACTCTGTAGTATTTCAATCACAAATCTACTGAAATTTTTTAATTTTGCACCAATTGTCTAGCAGAGAAACAGAAACTTTTGTTCTATGCACCAAGCAGGGTGCTGCCTATTGCAGGTAGATAAAATGTTAACTGAACAATTTGTAGCAAGTGATCTCTCAGGTTTTCTCAGCATGACTGATTAATGGTGTTGTTTCCTTTTTGGGCACTAAACTCAGCTGAACAGAAGAACACTATTAATTGCTAGTTGGGTTTGAGTTTCATGATACATGTGTGGAGAAATAATTTCAAATCAGTAAACAACTCACAGAAACTTATGAAATTGTGAGCATGCTTGAGTAGCAATACACTATACAGTTACTGAAGTCAGAATAGCCGAATCATTAAAGTCAGTAGAAGATTCACATCAATTTGGCTCTTACTCATAAAAAATGAAATATAACTGAATGCAAGTAGAGTCAACAATGCAGTGATGTCACTATGATTAAGAAGCAGGTAGACAAAAGTAATGGTAGTGACTTTTGTCCATGTTAAAAATGAAGAGGACAGCACAGACATGATAAATGTGCAGCCAATAATTAAAAAGGAGCACATCACTAAAGTACACTCTAAGAGGAGGGGGGGAGGGGGGGGGGAGAAGTATGCACCCTGAAGAAATTATTTGAATGGGACAGAAATCAGCAGATATGATGTATGTGTTTCAGAAAAACAAATGATTACAATTCCAGAAAAACTAGAATATTTATTTAAGAGAGAGAGAGCTTAACAAATTGAGCAAATCAAAAATGGCCTGGGCTCTGGAGGCACCCCAGACAGTGGTGGAATACCAGCGTGACTGTCGATCACCATATGGTCTGACAACCAGAGTGATGGTCCAGGGTATCATTTCATTTCATAGCAGGACCTCCTTGGTTGTCATCTGTGGCACCCTTACAGCACAGCAATACATCAGTAATATTCTACACCTTGTTCTGTTGCTCTTCATGTGCTTACATTTCAGCAAAATAATGCCTGCTCACACATAGCGAGAGTTTCTACCACTTGCTAAACAGTACCTTGGCCAGCAAAGTTGCCTTGCCTAATCTCTCCCCAACTGAGAACGTTTGGAGCATTATGGGCAGGGCCCTCCAACCACCTCAGGATTTTGATGATCTACACACCAATTGGTCAGAATTTGGCACAATATCCCTCAGAGGACATCCAGTAACTGTATCAGTCAACGCCATGCCAAATAACTGCTTGCAAAGAGCCAGAGGTGGACCGGCATATTGTTAACTTGCTCAATTTGTGAAACTCTTTCTCTTGAATAAATCATCAAAATTTTTGCTGGAATTGTAGTCATTTGTTTGTTTGTACAAGTACATGTGATCAAAAGTATCTGGACACCTGGCTAAAATTGACTTACAAGTTCATGGCACCCTCCATTGGTAATGCTGGAATTCAATATGGTGTTGGCCCACCCTTAGCCTTGATGACAGCTTCCACTCTCACAGGCATATGTTTAATCTGGTGCTGGAAGGTTTCTTGGGGAAAGATAGCCCATTCTTCATGGAGTGCTGCACTGAGGAGAGGTATCGCTGTTGGTCGGTGAGACCTGGCACGAAGTCGGCATTCCAAAACATGCCAAAGGTTTTCTATAGGATTCAGGTCAGGACTTTGTGCAGACCAGTCCATTACATGGATGTTGTTGTAGTGTAACCACTCCACCACAGGCCGTGCATTATGAACAGGCGCTTGATTGTGTTGAAAGATGCAATCACCATCCCCTAATTGCTCAACAGTGGGAAGTAAGGAGGTGCTTAAAACATCAGTATTTTATTTTGTCGTATGGCTAGGGCCTCCTGTCGGGCAGACTGTTCGCCGGGTGCCGATCTTTCAATTTGACGCCACTTCGGCGACCTGCAGTCGATGAGGATGATAGGATGATGATGATGATGATGATGATGATGATGATGATGATGATGATGATGATGACAGGACAACACCCAATCCCTGGGCGGAAAAAATTCCCCGACCCAGCCAGGAATCAAACCTGGGCCCAGAGAATTGACAATCCGTCACGATGACCGTTCAGCTACTGGGGGCAGACAAAACATCAGTGTAGGCCTGTGCTGTGATAGTTCCATGCAAAACAACAATGCGTGCAAGCCCCCTCCATGAAAAACATGACCACACTATAACACCACTGCCTCCGAATTTTACTGCTGGCACTACACGCCCTGGCAGATGACGTTCACCGGGCATTCGCCATACCCACACCCTGCTGTCAGATTGCCACATTGTGTACCATGATTAGTCACTCCACACAATGTTTTACCACTGTTCAATCATCCAGTGTTTATGCTCCTTACACCAAGCGAGGCATTGTTTGGCATTTACCAGTGTGATGTGTGGCTTATGAGCAGCTGCTTGACCGTGAAGCCCAAGTTTTCTCACCTCCCACCTAACTGTCATAGTACTTGGAGTAGATCCTGATGCAGTTTGGAATTCCTGTGTGTTGGTCTGGATAGATGTCTGCCTATTACACATGATGACCCTCTTCAAATGTTGACAGTCTCTGTCAGTCAACAGACGAGGTTGGCCTGTATGCTTTTGTGCTGCATGTGTCCTTCATGTTTCCACTTCACTATCACTTTGGAAACAGTGGACGGAAACAGTGGACCTAGGGATGTTTAGGAATGCGGTAATCTTACGTACAGACGTATGACACAAGTGACACCCAATCACCTGATGACGTTCAAAGTCCGTGAGTTCCACGGGATGCCCGATTCTGCTCTTTCACGATGTCTAATGACTACTGAGGTTGCTGATATGGAGTACCTGGCAGTAAGTGGCAGCACAATGCATCTAATATGAAAAACGTGTGTTTTTGGAGATACCCAGATACTTTTGATCATGTAGTGTGCATCACATCTAACGATTTCTGTCCAATTGAGGTATTTCCATTGGGTGCATCTTTTTTTCTCATCGTAGAGTGTATATAAATCAGAAAAAATGATCATGCAATCCAAGGTGGAAGCTAAGGTATTTTTCTGACATGACCAACGGAACAGATTGATACATACAATAATTCAGAAAAATTAATGAAATCAATACAGTTCTATATCTAGAAGCACGTGTCAATGGCACATAGCACAGTACCATGTGTTAGGGTTTCTTCCCATTCTGATTGCATGTGGAGCGTGCGAAGAATGACAGCATAAATTCTCCTGTGTGTGCTGCTGTTAGGGTAATTCTGTCTTCCCAGTTCCTACAGGAGTGATGCATAATGCGGCAAAGAACGTCTCTGGATTCTTCATTTAATACTGCTTCTTGAAATTTTGTAAGTCAGCTTTCATGGATAATCTGCTTCATCTTAAGAAATCTGCCAATTCAGGTTATTCAGCATTTCTGTGACGCTATGTGATGAGTCACACCTGAGCAACATTGTAAGATGGGATGCACGAGTGATGTGTAAGATGTCTCCTTTGTAGATTGATTTTGTTTTCCCAGTATCCTGACAATACACCAAAGTGTGACACCTGCCTTATCTGTGACTGAGCAAATGTGATCATTCCATTTCATATCCCTACAAATTGTTACAGTCAGGTGCGAATTGACTAATGCTATCTTGTAAAGGTCCGACTGAATATTTCTGCATTTTTTTCAGACCATACTTCATTACAGACAACTGCAAAAAAGTCTGGACCAAGTCATTAACACATAATGTTAACAACAAGCGTCCGGGCACACTTACTTGTGCATTTGTCAGTGGCTCTGCATCTGGGATAATGTGCTCTCAGGGACTCAGCAGTCGTTTGCTGGGTATGGGCCTGGAAATCCTGGGGTTCTTGAGCTGGGGACTGGTAAGTGTAACAAGTCCCCCATAAGCTCTGGGAATGCTTCAGTGACCACTGTGTGGTGCAGTTGTGGATAGTTGTGTCACAAGGAATGGAAATATTGGCTTGACTGCCTGGATCATGGGGATAGTAAAAACCTGTATTAAAAAAAAAAAAAACTCAATCTTGTATAAGGCTTACTCAGGCAAGCAGGACTCTGTTTGGGTGGACAGTTTGTTTCTGTAGCTGCTTGTGGGATCACTATAGCATCCACACACCTTCTCATGCACTTACACCTGACAGTTTGGGTGGTCCATTGAGTATTCACAACCCTCCTTCAAAGTTAACATGGGAGGTTAGTCCGCCAGAGTGGTCTTCCTCTAAAGTTCAGGAGGCATTGTATCATAACAGCGTGTGACCAGCTAGTCAAAATGTGTTTCTTGAGATAAGGAGAGAAGATGGCATGTTTGAGAAGGAATCACCTTTCTATATCCAGAAAAACCTTAATGGTTTTGTTGGAACCATCAGACCCATTAAAACAGTTACATAATGGCACATTGCTGGTCAAAACGGCAATATCACAGCAAGTTAACAACCTTTTGAAGTCAAGGAGTGGTCACATGCAGTAACATCATGCATGTGGACACATCAGACCTACAGGAGAAATGGGCTGACAAAGGGGTCATTGGGGTGAAAGAATAATGCATCATGTCGGTGGGAAAATCAGACTTATTTACATTGATGTTTAACTCATCGGATTTCTCAGATTATATTAAATTTGGGTTTTAAGGCAGAAATTCAGACCATACTTCCTCAACCCTATGGGTGTTTCAAGTGCCAGAAGTTTGGGGACATCACTCTCGGGAGTAATGGATGAGCTATGGGTGGTAAGTGTGGTATGGCCGCCCACCCTGATGGAACTACGTGTACCTCCCATTGTCTTTGTGTCAATTGAAAATGGAAACTTCAGGTAGGAATATCAACAATGTAGTAAAAAAACAGATTGCTATTTATCATAAAGAAGGCACAACAAAGCAAGCACACTTCATGAACACAAGACCGTCAACTCCAGCATCTTGGGCCAGAATCAATTGTGTCAATTGTTCAGGTCCACATACATCTTGGAGCAGAGCATGTATGGTGTACAAGGAAGAAAAGAAAATCCAGGAGTTAAAGTTGATTAATCGTGTATCTTACGCTGAAGTGAAGAAGATGTACAAATCCCTTCAACATCCAACATTTTCTACTTCATTTACTCCAGTGCTCATGAAGAAATCTGGGACGGTGAGTGTTTCCACCTAGACATCACCTACGGACCTTGATACCAAGAAATGCTCTTGCAAGTACACCTGTAGCAGCGATAGTTCTGATGTAACTGTTGCTTTCTCCACAAAAACCCCTACAGTGATCACTGCTGCTCCATCCAAACTCCAAAGGTGTCCACTATTTCCACTCCTGCTGTTGATGCTACTTTGGCTGGGCAGTTTCTGCACACTAGGTTGACACTGCATACTTCAGTATCATCGAATCTGAAGGAGAAGACTAAGGTAAGTGCACTGTCAAGCAGGCAGAATAAAAGAAGGTGGCTTGTGAGATCCAACAACACTCAGAAGATGATGACTTTGCCATGGGCTTAGAACTCTGCTTTGATGAACCCTTGAGTCCACTCAGTTCTCCTCCTTCTGAAGTGGGCTCTCCCACACACAGAGGCACAAAGGGAAAACACAGACTTCCCAGATAAATGCCTCCTGTGCTTCAGTGGAACATGAACGGGTACACAACACATATGGAGGAGCTGAAACTGTTGGACAGGAGAGATGGCTCTATCTGTGTCTACAGGAAACACATTTTAAACATAGTGCCCATCTTCTTCCCTGTGCTCAGGGGATACATCCCTCATCAGAAAGCTGACCTCAGTGGAGACAGGGCTAAAGGTGGGGTGGCTATATTTGTGAATGACACGTACCACTCTACTTCAGTCTCCCTCAGAACAGCTATTCAGGTAGTTGCTGTCATGGTGTGTGTTCCATTTGTTGTTACCATCTGTAATGTGCATCTGCCACCCAACTAAATTTTGGTTGAATGCGTCTTTCTGAACTAATTTCACAACTCCCCTCAACCATCCCTACTTGTAGGAGATTTTAATGCACATAATGTGCCTCAGGGGCCAGGTTGTTGAAAGCCTTATTGTGTCAGAGGAGTTATGTCTTCTTAATGCTGATGGTAGCACACACTTTAGCACTGCCATGGGGTCATTATTAGCCAGAGACATTGCTTTCTGTTCTCCTGCCCTTGTCAATGCCGCTCACTAGGAAGTAGTGACTGGCCTGTATTCCAGTGACTACTTTCCTATCTGGATTCACCTCTTGGATAGAGCTATACTTGAAAGGAAACTGCCACAGTGGATGCTTATCAGAGCAAACTGGATACTATACAGTTAGTTAGCTGTCTTTGAATGGTGAGATAGTGTCCAGAACTGGGTGGATCAGATGACTAATGTGATCCACCATGCTGCTGATGCATCTATCCCCAAGTCTTCAGACTGACCTCAGAGGCAACACATCCTATGATGGAACAATGAGTGTTGCACCATCATCAGGGAGAGACAAATGGCTTGTGAAGGTCCAAATGTCAACCTTCTACTATGAACTTTTCTGCCATCTGAATCATGGGGGCCAAGGCACAATGGACAATCAGGGAGAACAAGAAGAGGTCTCAGCAGCTGTTTCTGGACTCAGTCAGTCATTCCACTAGCTCTTCAAAGGTATGGGAAGTGATGCGGAGGATATCTGACAAATGGGCCAGACTACCTGTGACTGCTGTACTGTGGCAAGGATGTCTGGAATCTACCCTGGGGACATAGCAAATGCCATGGCGAATGACTTTGGTTTGATCACTACCACTGAAAAGCAAGATCCAGCTTTCCACTGCCATCATACATTAGTGAAAAGAGGTGGTTGTATTTTAATTCCACCAATACTGAGAAATACAATTGCCCTTTTTCCTTGTGGGACTTCGAGTATGCCCTGTCTCGAGTCAAGGAGATTGCCACATGTAAGGATTAAATTCCATACAACATGTTACAGTATCATCACCAGAATGACAAGGAAATACTTTTGTCCCTTTTTAATGCAATTTTGCTGACCAGGGACTTTCCTGACTCATGGAGAGAGCCAATTTTAGTGACACTTCTGAAACCAGGGAAGGACCGCACGTTGCACAGTACTTACCATAGCATGACCCTCACAAGCTGCATGGGAAAGACACTAGACTGCATGGCCAGTCACCATCTGATTTGGGTTCTAGAATCATGGAACCTACATAGTCATTCCCAGTGTGGGTTTCAGAGGTATTGTTCAACCCTTGACAACCTCACACTGCTGGAGGCAGAAATCCAACAATCCTTCCTACACAGACAGCATTTCATAGGTGTTTCATCGATCTTGAGAGAGCCCATGAGACTACTTGGAGGCATCACATCCTGGGACAGCTTCACCAATGGGGCATCAGAGGATGATACCAATTTCCATACGGTTCTTCCTTTCCAGAAAATTTTTTTTCATATTAGGTTGGTGACGCACTTTCTGAGTGATTCGAGTAAGAAAATGGGGTCCGTCACAAATCTGTTTTAAGTGTAATTCTGTTCGCTATTGCCATCAGTGGTATTACATCCACAGTTAAGTCTCCTGTTCAATGTTCATTGTTTGTGGACTACTTCACCTTCTTCTGCCCTTCCTCCAAACTTGCAACATACATTCATCAGTTGTAACTTATGATACACAGATTGAAGGAGTGGGTAGACAGTACAAGTTTTAAATTTTCCTCTAAAATATGTTTTGTGTTCATTTTAATTGTTCTTGTAGCTTTTTTAATCTGCTTCATCTTACAGTGAGGCATTCTGTTCTTCATTTTAAGTATTCAGTGAAGCTTCAGGTCTCACTTTTGATGGACACCTCACATGGTTACCACATCTGAAGGCTATTTAAGCCTAAGGTTTAAAGTCACTGAATATTTTAAAATGCCTCAGCCACAGGTCATGGGGAGCAGACGGAACAAGTGTGCTTCAGTTTTACAAAGTGTTTGTGCAATCTTGCCAACTATGGTTACACAGTTTATAGCTCAGTACGACCATCTTATCTTAAGATAATCAATGCTGCTCATCATGAGGGGATTCAGTTGGTGACACAAGTGTAGAGGATGAGTCCAATTTTTAGCCTTTTTGTTGAGGCTGATGAACCAGCATTTGTCATCGTGTGGCAGGTCCTCACAATGCATCAAATGTACAGTCTACACTCTCTCTGCCACAATCACTAGCATTCCTTACCTCTGTTTGCCCTTCACTGGACTTTCTTTCTTTCTTTCTTTCTTGGGACCTCTGTCCTGCTCTGACGCGGAGTTGGCTTTGTTATGACAGATTTGGCAGCGTTAATTGCAGAGGGTGGCCGGATGCCCTTCCTGACGCCACCCCGAAAACCCCAGGATGGAAGTAGTGTACTCCAGCTATCTGGTTGAGTGTAAGTCATGAAGTAGTGCAAACGTTTTCAAATGTCTGTGAGTTGTGTAACTGAGGCGAAACTTGGGGACCAGCCCAGTATTCACGTATCAGATGTGGAAAACCGCCTAAAAACCACATCCAGACTGGCCGGCATACCGACCCTCGTCGTTAATCCGCCGGGCGGATTTGATCCGGGGCCGGCGCGCCTACCCGAGTCCAGGAAGCAGCGCATTGGCGCTCTCGGCTACCCTGGCGGGTTGCAGGGTTGCCCTCCTCTGGACTGACTATCTAGAAACAGGCCATGAGCAATTAAGCCATTCGGCATTTGCATGCGGCAGGACTTAGTGGCTTTTGGTGCAAACAATATTTGAGGCTATCAGTGCAATAGTGCCTAACCCACATTTTTGGAAGAAATTAGATATTCACAAACATCACTTTACGCCCTACCATTACATCCTAGAATCACCGGACATGTATTTGGACACCATGGACAATGTGGCAGCATCAGATATTTGTATGCATAGTGCAGTGCCGTATGAAATGGGGTGCAATAGTGGCCTGTGCCACGTAGGCCACTATTGTGCTGTGTAGGCATAGCCGGTAGGCCAGTGGGATAACATACGATACGTCATACAGCACGTGGCAGTGGGTGGAGGACACAGCTGCAGTACAGACTCACAGTACTGTGGTCAACACATTGCTGAATTCTCATTAGTGTGTGTTTGCTACAGAACAACATGTGCGGTAGCCCTGGTGACAATGTTGAAACCACGTTTCAAGATAAGGATGGTGGTGTGTTCCCTTGTTGGACTCATATGATTTGATATGGACACCGGTGCAGGTAAGGAACATTTCCGTTTCAGACCTATTTGGATCGGACACTACTTCTGATGCCTCAGACAGAGAATGTGCACCTGGCCGATTCAGCCAGAGTGATACAGCAGATGAGTTACACATCATGTTAGCAGAGCTCAATCTACCCAGTACATCAATGGATACCACACCCACTACATCAACCATGGATGTATCGGAGGGGGATCATAGTACTGGTACCGTAATTGCACCGCAACGAGGCAGAAGATGGGTCCAGAATGCACACATGTGGGCAGGGAACAATCAAAAATAAAAGCAATTGAAAGGGGAAGAATACATTAATGTGAAGGGAAATGTAGAGCCAAAGAAATGTCCCATCCTTAGAGCATGTGCGTGTCGGAAGGAATGTGGTCGACATTTTTTACCTGAACAACAGCAACATCTATTTGACTTGTTCTATGCATTAGGTAGTTTTGATTTGCAGTCAACATACATTTTTGCTATGGTGAAGGTAGTCCTTACGGCATGCATGTATTCTTCTGGTACTACAGGGTCGCGAAGAGTAACAACACGCCTCTCCCAGTTCCAGTATAAAATGTTCTTTAAGAACATTTTGTAGATATCAGATGGTAGGATTCCAAGGGTTCTTTCGCACAAAGCGCAGCTCCAGACCCCACCCATTGATAAGCAAGACATATGCGCTGCTAAAAAAAAAAAAAAACACCAATAGCAAAGACGGTTGCAGTAGAGAACTTCATAAAACGGTTTCCAGCATATCGGAGCCATTACGCACAAATGAATGAAACAGTGGATCAGAAGTATTTGTCACTGGACCTGAGCATGGAGAAGTTATACCATTTATATTATACCATTTATATGAAGCCGAGCATGATTATCTGATCTCATACTACAAGTTTGGTCAGATATTTAATATAAGATTTAATCTGTCATTTCATCCCCCTGCAAGTGATTCCTGCCATAAATGTGACCTCTGTAATATCAAACATGCTGCATCTGACACCACAGAAGAGAAGGGTAAATGAGAGCATGAAAGAGAGTTACGTCAATGAAAGGGCAAGAGCGCGCAGACATGAATGCATCATGATGCAGCAGAAGGGAGGCATCAGAACAATGATATGACTGTGATTGCCTTTGATTTGATGAGGACTGTACCGACACCAGTACTTACAACAGGTATCTGTTACTACAAGCAGCAATTGTGGACATACTGCCTTGGTATACACGACCTATGTACCAAGAAAGCTACTGTGTATGGAATGAGGGCAAAGAATGCCAAGGACCGCAAGAAATTGGATCGTGTCTCACACGTTACATTAAACATAACATCCAAATGAAGTGACTGATTATGTACTTGGATCAATGTGGCGAGCAAATTTGAATATAAAAATGGCCTTACTGTGTCAGTCCATGGTTCTGCATGCAGACTTCACACCGAAAGAAATCCACCATAAATTCCTAGTCAGTGGCATTCATACCTACTATGCGACCAGGACTTCGGTATCATTACAAAGAACAGGAAATTTCACCTGAACATATACACACCCTCTGACTGGATGAATGTCATTGTCACTGCACAAAAATAACAAACCTTCACAGCTATACCGATGACAAGGAATGATTTCATGTCCACAGTACATTTAGAGAGAAACATATGTAACTGTAAAGTATTGACACAAAATACCATGGTGCAATGGTTCCATATTCAGTGGCTTCAGTATAAAGCATCCTCTCCTCATATCATGTTTTATAAGTACTCCAATGAGCCAATGTCCCATTTTCTGACGTCAGTTTTGCTAAACAAGGGTCAAAAGTGATTGAGACTCTGGATGTACTAAATCCCAATAGACACGCTATTAGCACATTGAAAAAGACTGATTTAATGAACTTGCTGCAATTCGTACCCCCGGTGTACTATGGTTATTACCATAACCTGAAGACATTTGCACAGCCATGTGGCAACACCATCCCTGTAAATGATGATATGGATGATGAACATTAACACCTCATGTGTATCTTATCCAATGTTTGACTATAGTGTGTAAAGCAATAACGGCCTATCCCACGTTTCATGTGTTACGGCCAACTGCGCCAAAACAATAGTGGCCTAACCCACACAAAAAACAGTCTAAAAACACTATTACGGTTAACTCCACGTGTAGCCGATTACTGGATGCCATACCATGTTATGTATACCACAATCATTGCTATACACCGCAATACTACCTTACACATCAATTCTTCAAACGTTAATATCTTCCAGTGGCCATTCCCACAAACCAGTGTGCTGTGGGTTAGGCCGCTATAGCGCTGATAGCCTTATTTCTGTGCTTCATTATGGCTGGAGTCATTTGCTGCCCTGGTTAATATGGAGGATTATTTAAGATCTATCAGTATGCAAGAAGATTTTTACTCCTGTCTCTGTTTTTAAACTGATATTTTACAGAATTCTAGCTGAAAACTGTGACCATGTAGTCATCTACATTGATGGCTCTAAACAGCATAATTCTGATGACTGTGCTGTATCATCAAGAGTACATTTACAATGTATGACACTTGATTATATGTGATCTTGAGGGCACTGGAGAAGAGGCAGTGCCTTCCTGCTACCACATTCCTCTTCTGCATCAGCTCTGTAAGTGCCCTTCAGGCTATAAGCCACATGTGTCCAGCCAAAAAGTATCTTCACCTGATTCATGACACACTTTTCCATTTACAGAGACAGGGAAAGGATGTGTCATTCTGCTGGATACCAGGGCATGTGGGCATTCAGAGTAATGAAGTGGCAGATGCAGCTGCTAAAGATGCCTGTTTGGAAGTTACAATTTCTGAATGTGCTGCCCCTGTCCATGCAGTTACCTCACTATTGAGACACAACATTGTGCATGTGTGGGAGGAGGAGTGGTTAGAGTTGGAGAACAACAAGCTGAGGCCCATGAAACCAATGACATGGCCATGGCATTCCTCCTTCCAGTCACTGCAATGGACAATAAAACAGCTAAGTGGCACATGCCTGGGCTGGGATATTATATGGCTCCGCAGCAATTACCTTTAACATGCCTCCAGATAGGACACTCTGATGCATGGATTGCTCCTCCAGAAGGAAGACCCACTGGTATGCAGTGCTTGTGCTGTAAAGGTTTCTGTACACCACATTTTAACTGAATGCATTTTATAACAAGACATGAAGGCCACAACCCACTTATCAGTTGATCTGCTCTTTATTTTAGGTGATGATGAATTGTATGTGGTTTTTGTTTCAAGATTCTGCGTGATGTCTGGTCATCCCAAAAATGTCTTTGGTAGAAGATTTTAATATGTTTCTAGTGTGGCTACTTCGTCATCTATTTTCCAATTGATCGTCATGTAGGTATGATTCCTTGTTCCACTATTTTATATGTCATGTGGTCATAGTCTATGTATTTTACTCACAGGTTGCCCTGGGGCATCTGTCTTTTGCTTTTTTGTGTGGGAGTGTGAGTGAGAGAGCCCCAGGATGGTTACAGTTTACATTTGTTTTATTTACAATTTGTTACATGCTTTTAAGAAGTCATGGACACACTTGTACTTTTTTGGTTGTTTACAGGCACTGATTACCTCACTGTTGAGCACCCCATACATACCACTACCACTACCACCACCCCCACCTGAGACAACATGCTGCATCCTGCCTACCAAGAAATCCTCAACCTGTTCACAAATTCTGTGTGCATACCTTTGTCAATAAACATTGGTTTGATACTGAGGCAAATGCTTTTCGAAAGTTGAAAAGTACTGCATCCACCTCATTTCCTTGATTTGTGGTTTTCAGATTGTCACTGGAGGATGTTTGCCCTGGTTTTGTGTTCCCTCTGCTTGGTTAGGTTGCAGTCCATATAGAACCAGTTTTTCCTCTTATCAGCTGTAAGATCTCAGGAGGTAACACTTCACTATCTTCTTCTAATTGCATCCCTTGTGCTTCGTGTGGTGGAAGTTGTATGGTGTCATTGTTCACAACTGTGATGCGATTGACAACCCTCTGGCATTGGTGATGTCATTGGTTGTAATGCTCAATTGAAGACATGCACAGAAAAATAGATAAGTGTGTTAAGTATTGCCATCTGTTGCTGGTACAGAAAATGTCAAATATTACCTTGGTCCAACTCCTACGTATCACATTAGGATGCAATACAGCACAGAAAATTTCTTGTGTTTCTCTAGATATAATTTCTGTGTTGTCAAAAACAGGCTAACCTTCCACCACACTTGAGCCTCCCACTAATGGAAAGAAGCTGAACAGCTGACTACCAGGATAGCCAACACTGCCGAATGATAAATTGACAAAAGTTAATTGAGTTAATTTTAAAACATTTGGTGGCAGATGTGGATTATATTGGAATTAATAAAAGTGTAAACATGACATATGAGTTGTATAACATTTAATTACATAAATCTATGAACCAAGTTTAGACTATCTGAATCCTTCAGTTGGCATATTCAGTACAGAATACAAATAGTAAACGTGGTGGATGAAGAAAAGATAAATATTTACAGAAGCGTAAAAGTCAGTGGAAATAATCAAAAGAGATCAGAGTTGGCACAAAGAAGTTGAGAAGAAGAAGAGTAAAACAATTATAAGGGTGAAGTGAAAAGGCGAAAATCACAAGGTTCAGATCATGCTCATTCAAGAAGATGCTTTGATATTGTACCTGCAGAAACACACAAAAAGCTTTTTCTTGACTGCTGGAATCAAAGTAACGACAACGTTCAAAATTCTTATATAATTGGATGTGTAAATATTAATCTTGTCAAGAGAAGTTATACCAATGTTCCAGAGAGTAGCAGATGGCAGGCAGCCAACACCCATATGGTTATTGTTGGTGAAGTAGATGATCAGACTTGCACGAAAGCTTTGCTAGCAATCTTTGGTGTAAGCAGTGGGTGCCTACCTCCTGTGATTAAAAAAAAAAAACATCTGGAACTCCTGACGCATGTTTCTATGTTTGATCGCACAACAAAACAATAGACTACATTCACAGTGATAAATTTCCGCATGCCCATTCTCAGGAGTGTGCTAGAGGGTCAGTGTCCTCCATAATTTTTTCCTTCCCTGATTTCACTTCTGATTCCAGTTACTATCTTTTGAGAAGAATAGAAAATCCACTGCAACAAGAGATACATTATTAAACAGACTAAACATTTTTATTCATTGACATTATAAGATGTGTCTGTAAAAGAGGTAGGATTAAATTCCATGTATTATATTCCCTACAACTTTATTCAGCCTCCATGGAAAAAAAAACATTTTCATAATATGAAAATTTATAATACAGGATGAATCAAAAAGAACTGATTTGGCATGTCTATATTTCTGAAACTAATAAACATATACAATAAATTCTATGTTTTGATGAACAGGAAACTCAAAAATCTCTCTTCATACCTTTTCGTAGGTGTTCCATATGCACCCCTTGAGATACACAGCATATATCGTTGTGGAATTCAGATTGTTCCCACACTGCAGCAAGCATATCTTGAGTTACAGCTTCCACAGCTGCTGTCATGTGATGTCTCATTCATTCACTGTTGTTGGTAACAGTGGCACATGAAGAATCTTTTGTAAACCCCATCAAGAAATAATCACATACATTCAGGCCTGGTGACCTTGGAGGTCAGTAATGTAAGGCTGAATCATTTGGTCCAGTGTGACCAATCCATCGTTCAGTAATCCTTTGATTTAAAAATTCCCACATTTCCACATGCCAGTGTGGCACTGCCTCATCCTGTTGGTAAATGAAGTCATTCGAATCAGTCTCCAACTGTGGAAAAATAAAGTTCTCAAGCATATCAAGATACGTGCTTCCTGTAACAGTGTTCTCAGCAAAGAAAAATGGACCATACAGTTTTTTCCATGAAACTGCACAAAACACATTAAATTTTGTAGAATCCCTCTCATATTGTACAACTTCATGTGGTTGCTCTGTACCCCATATTCTCGCATTATGATGGTTCACCTTTCTATTTAAATGGAATGTTGCCTCATCACTAAACACTAAGCTTGGAAGAAAACTCATCCTCCACCTTCCCAAGAATGAATTACGGAACTCCGCAGGTTGTTGTTTGTCACCTTCATGAAGAGCTTGCAGTACCTGAATTTTGTATGGTTTCATGTGTAAATGTTGTTGCAACACATGCCAGACAGATATCTGGGGCATGTTGAGATGTTGAGCTGCATGGAAAACAGATTTCTGCGGACTCCTTGTGAAACTATGACGGGTGCTGCATTCAACGTCTGTGTAAGACACTTGGGGGTGGTCCAGCAATTTGCCTATACACAAACAACCTATTTCCTGGAATTGTTCATGCCACTGTTTAATGCTCTGTGCTGAGGAGGATCCACACCATACCCAGTACAAAAGTCATGCTGAACAGTTATGACTTACCTGCACTGCACGAAATGTAGAGCTCAAAATGCTTTCTGTTGTCCCAACATCATTTTTACTAGAACTGAAGTGGGCACTTGGTGCTTCTATCTAGCAGGAACCATGTAAAACTTGAGAGTTTGCTCTTTCCAAAAGTGTGTTGTTCACACACATATCTCAAATAACATAATAGTTATGATTTTTTTTTTAATCGGGTGATTCTTTTAATATACCCTGTATTATTATGACCCTGATACAGGCTTGGATTTATGTGTAACATGAGATTAAAATCTAAATGTTTTATTTAAGATGGATAAGTGGGTGGAGACATAACAGTTGCCCAAATAAATGCAGCAAGGAGGGCCAGGAATTTTCGCAGCATTATATAAATAGTTTTCCTACACAGTGAAGTCACTACTCTAGGGGAAAAAAACCAACATGGCATATTTGTGTGCAGATCTAAACATTAACAAGACTTACTGTCTTTATCAAGATAAGTGCAAAGACAGCAATAAGGAACCCATTAGCCTTGGCATCTATCATAAAATATTTTATCAGTTTTTCAAGATTGTCTTTGCAACACCACACAGTGACACTAGTCAAGTTGTTATCACTTTAAGAGACATATGTCATCTTAGAAACATGGTCAGAAAAAGAATGAACTAATATCAAAACTGAACTTTCACATTAAAAAGCTAGTATTGCCTATCAAATCTGAAATCAGACACAGAATATTTAAAAACTAATAATTCTCTTACAGTCATTGCTTTTGACATGCAACAATGTTTACCTACACCCCACTTTGTAGGAATCACATTCTGCAGACATCAGCTGTGAATATTTAACTTCTGCACACATAATGTATCTAATAATGAGGCAACATTATGCATGTCCATAACGTACTTAATAGTGATGCAAACCCCTCTCCTCACCATGGACCTTACCATTCGTGGAGTGGCATGCATGCCTCAGCAATACAGATAGCCATACCATGGGTGCAACCACATCAGAGGGTTATCTGCTGAAAGGCTAGACAAATGTACAATTCCTGAAGAGTGGCAGCAGCCTTGTCAGTAGTTGCAGGGACAACAGTCTGGATGATTGACTGATCTGGCCTTGTAACATCAACCAAAATGGCCTTGCTGTTCTGGTACTGTGAACAGCTGAACGCAAGCAGGAACTACAGCATCAAGGGCATGCAGATCTACTCTATGGTTAAATGATGATGGCAACCTCTTAGGTAAAATATTCGGATCTCCAGGTGGGGACTACACAGTAGGATATCATCACCAGGAAAAACAAAACTGGTGTTCTATGTATTGGAGCATGAAATTTTAGACTTCATCAGGCAGTTGGGTTAGAAAATTTAAAAAGGGAAATGGATAAGTTGAAGTTAGATATAGGGGGGATTATAGAAGTTCGGTGGCAGCAGGAACAGGACTTCTGGTCAAGTGATTTCAGGTTTATAAGTACACAATGGCAAGGAAAGCGTTTCTGAAAAAGAGGAATTTGTTAACATCGAGTATAAATTTAAGTGTCAGGAAGTCATTTCTGAAAGTATTTGTATGGAGTGTAGCCATGTATGGAAGTGAAACATGGACAGTAAATAGTTTGGACAAGAAGAGAATAGAAGCTTTCGAAATGTGGTGCTACAGAAGAATGCTGAAGATTAGATGGGTAGATCACATAACTAATGAGGAAGTATTGAATAGGATTGGGGTGAAGAGAAGTTTGTGGCACAACTTGACCAGAAGAAGGGATCGGTTGGTAGGACATGTTCTGAGGCATCAAGGGATCACCAATTTAGTATTGGAGGGCAGCGCGAAGGGTAAAAATCGTAGGGGGAGACCAAGAGATGAATACACTAAGCAGATTCAGAAGGATGTAGGTTGCAGTAGGTACTGGGAGATGAAGAAGCTTGCACAGGACAGAGTAGCATGGAGAGCTGCATCAAACCAGTCTCAGGACTGAAGACCACAACAACAACAACAACAACAAAGTACAAAATCAAATAGGGATAATGCGGGAATAGGCTTAATAATGAATAAGAAAATAGGAATGCAGGTAAGCCACTATGAACAGTGTAGTGAATGCTTTACCATAGCCAAGGTAGACACGAAACCCATGCCTCCCACAGTAGTGCAAGTTTATATGCCAGCTAGCACTGCAGATAATGATGGGATTGAAGAAATATATGATGATATAAAGAAATTATTCAGATATTAAGGGAGACGAAAATTTAATTGGGATGGGGGACTAGAATTCAATAGCAGGAAAAGGAGGAGAAGGAAAAATAGTAGGTGAATATGGACTGGAGGGAATGGTAGAATTCTGCACAGAGCATAATTTAATCATTGCTAACATATGGTTTAAAGAATCATGAAAGAAGGTTGTATGTGTGGAAGAGACCAGGTTTCAGATTGATTATACAATGCTAAGACAGAGATTTCAGAACCAGATTTTAAATTGTAAGACATTTCCAGGGGTGTATATGGACTGTGGCCACAATTTATTGGTTATGAACTGTAGATTAAAACTGAAGAAAGTACAAAAATGCAGGAAATTAAGGAGATGGGACCTGGATAGGGTGAAAGAACCAGTGGTGGTTGCGAGTTTCTGAGGGAGCATAGGGCAACGGCTAACTAGAACAGAAAAAAGGAATATAGAAGAAGACAAATGAGTAGCTTTAAGAGATGAAACAGTGAAGCCAGCAGAGGTTCAAATAGGTGAAGAGACAAGGCCTAGTAAAAGTCTTTGGATAACACAGGAGATATTGAATTTAGCTGATGAAAGAAGAAAATATAAAAATGAAGCAGGGAAAAGGGAATACAAATATATAAAAAGTGAGACTGGCAGGAAGTGCAAAGTGGCTAAACAGGAATGGCTAGAGGACAAATGTAAGGATATAGAAGCATATATGTCTAGGTGAAAGACAGATACTGCCTACAGGAAAGCAAAAGAGGTGTTTGGAGAAAAGACAAGCCAGCCATACCAGTATCAAGAGCTCATACGGAAAATCGGTTCTAAGGAAAGAAGAGAAAGCTGAAAGGCGAAGTGAAAGGAGTGTAAAGAGTGTCTATACAAGGAAGATGTACTTGAGGAGAACAGGTGCAAATATTACCAAACCATCAGTTCAGTATGTCATGGTTGCAAAATACTAACACAAATCCTTCACAGACAAAGCTGACCTCACAGAAGATCAATTCAGATTCTGGAGAAATGTAGAAATAAGCGAGGCAATACTGCTCCTACGATTTCTCTTAGAAGATAGGATAAGGAATGGCTTAGAGAAAACTTTTGACAATGTTGGCTGGAATACTCTCTTTGAAATAGCAGGCATAAAATATATGGAACAAAAGGCTATTTACAACTTGTACAGAAACCAGAGGGCAGTTATAAGAGTCAAGGAGCATGAAAGGGAAGCTGTGGTTGGGAAGGGAGTGAGACAGGGTTGTAGCCTATCCCTGATGTTATTCAATCTGTGCATTGAGTAAGCAGTAAAGGAAACCAAAGAAAAATTTGGAGTAGGAATTAAAGTTCTGGGAAAGGAAATAAGAACTTTGAGGTTTGCCTATGACATTGTAATTCTGTCAGAGACAGCAAAGGACTTGGAAGAGCAGCTGAATGGAATGGACAGTGTCTTGAAAGGTGGGAATAAGATGAACACCAACAAAACTAAAACAAGGATAATAGAATGTAGTCTAATTACATCAGGTGATGCTGAAGGAATTAGATTAGGAAACAACACACTTAAAGTGATGGAATTTCACTATTTGGCCAGTAAAATAAGTGACGATGGCAGAAGTAGAAAGGGTATAAACTGTAGAATGACAGTGACAAGAAAAGAATTTCTCAAGGAAAGATATTTGTTAACATCGAATATAGATCTAAGTCTTAGGATGTCATTTCTGAAAGTATTTGATTGGAGTTTAGCCATGTATGAAAGTGAAACATGGATGATAAACAGTTTAGATGAGAACAGAATAGAAGCTTTTGAAATGGGGTGCTACAGAATGTTTTCAATTGTTTTGTAAACTGTTTTCCGCGCGCGACGACGGTAGCGTCTGTACGTCATGTTCACAGCGTCCAATGCGGTTGCTTATGCGGCAGCCAGTCAGAGACTCATAAGAAAGCGCGAGCTCGCCTCTATACAACTCCGCGGCAGTCCCAAACTCAAGGTTATCAAAACAAACCGACTCCGCTGCAGCGCAGTCGCCGGCCGGTGTTATCTCCATGTTATAAGGCCCATGTAAACTCCGCGGCACGGCCCTAGTAATTTTAAGAGCCGTGCTCGTGGTGCGGTTGCGTCAGCGATGCGAGCGCGCGCGCAAACTCTATGCGCTGCAGGGGGGGGCTGCGCCCCCCCCTGACCACCCCTGCCAAAAAAAACTCCCAACCTAACCTCGTATTCAGGGCTACGCTACAGATCACTTTATTTATGAAAATACAATGTACAGTCAGCAACAAATTTAATATACTCACAAACACCTATACCTTTACTCCATATAAATACAGACTCATTTACGGATATTTTTCTTTTACTACGTGCCAATATGTGGCACAACCTGACTAGAAGAAGGGATTGATTGATAGAATACATTTTGAGACATCAAGAGATCACCAATTTACTACTGGAGGGAAATGGGATGGGTAAAAATTGCAAAGGGAGACCAAGAGATATATACAGTAAGAAGATTCAGAATGATGCAAGATGAAGTAGTTATTCAGAGATGAAGAGAGTTCCACAGGATAGAGTAGCACAGAGAGTTGCATCAAACCAGTCTTCGGACTAAAGACACCAACAACAACAATGATGCAGAAACAATATTTATTTGTTTGGAGTAAGGGGGCAAATGACATTTATTGTCTAAAGCAGTATATTATAACATTGATTGCCAGCAATGTACATCACTTTATTGTGTATTCAGCTTCTTGCTTTGGTCAAATAAAAACTTCTCTTTGTTTAGTTTTTGAATGTACACAACACAGGGACATTTGATGTTGTGGAACATAAGTATCTAGTGCCTACTCAAAAGTATTTTCCTGGTGAATGCAATTTTGGGTAAACTGAGAAAAAGAAAAGGCAGGTATCTTCCTGGAGACCACAGTTGCACTAAGTTGGTTGAGTGGTGCTGGTGAGGGGACGCAAAACTCAGAGCAAACGTTGCTGACAGTAAAAAATGCTTTACAAGTGGTCATGATTAAAACAGTGATCCAAGAGATGTAGAATTCGCCAATGGTCCTTAAACTACCAGTTTTGACCAGCACTGACCATCTCCAGATCTTTTTTAGAACATGCCCTAATATAATAAAGCCATAGTGGCACCATCACAAAATATACACAAAATCAGTGTAGCATCATCACACATATTTAAACTATGATGTAAACTAGGCCACAATTCTGACAGAGTCATACTGTCTCTGTAGCTATTGGTCAGTAGCATAAGAGACAGTACGACTCTGTCAGAATTGTGGTCTAGTTTACATCATAGTTTAACTGTCTGTGATGATGCTATGCTGATTTTGTGTATTATTTTGTGATGATGCCATTATGGCTTTATTATATTGGGACATGTTATGAAACAGATCTGACGATGGTCATTGCTGACCGAAACTGTTAGTCTAAGGACCAAAAGTTTTATGGTCATTGGCAGAAATAAAAGAAATTCATTCTAAAAATGTTTTCTTTTTTTTAACTTTGGTACATGCTCTGTCTTGGCTCAGCAAGGTAAAACACACCTCACTATGTTGACCCCACGCAGTGTACATATGCAGGGAGCGACTTCTGCCCTGGTGAGAGGATGATGCACAGGCGCCCTGCATCACTGACGGCAATCCCACGGACAGCTGGTGGCCTATGTAGGCCACAGCCTTAATGTTAGTGGCATGCTACTTCTCCACTGGCTAAAGTGCGCAGTGTGGTGCCTCAGCCCCACATACATTTACAGTAGCAGTGCCTGGAGACTGCTGTGCACAGGATTCGATCCACTACCCATTGGCAGGAGTTGGATGGCAGCTGGCACTGAGGCACTAAGTCCCTGTGGAAAACTCAGTGCTTGCAGCAGCAGGTGCAGGTGCAGGTGCCAGGTTAGCAGTGATGTAGCACCGAGTCTCATGAGGAACTCAGTGGTGGTGGCAACAGGCTCAGCATGGTCTCGAACCTGTGGCTGCTGTTGGCATTCCTCAGTCGACTCACTGTGCCCCAAGCATTGTGGTGGTGCTGTTGGACTCTGGTGAAGGGAAGTGTCCTGACTCAGAATTAAGATGTATTTATATCACTCTGAGGTGCATTTGTTTCACTAAAGTCTAGCACATAGTCACATCGCCTGTAACGAGAGACTTGCCCAGTATGGTGACATCTATCCACCTGCTACAGTTATTACCACTGTGCAGTGCAGTTTTCTGCGCAGTGTGGCTAACTTTGTCATGTAATCCCCTTATGTGCATGTTATGACCCACATGTCGCCACACTGCGGCCACTGGCCTGTGCATGTTAATTCGATACTCCTAGCAGCTTTCTGAGCATTTCTTATTACTTTTGCTAAAAGACTGGTTACTTGCACTGCACTTCATATATGTTCCATGTCAGTGGATGGAACTTGTTAAGAAGACAAGAGTAAAAATCACAAGTGACATGTTCATTACTATAAAACCTCTTCTTGATGAGGTACTGAGATGAACAGAATCTCAGTATGTGCAGAAGGTTTTGAAAATTATCTAAAATCATACTTCTAAGTTTTTCTTTAAATATTAGGTTGGTGCATAATTTTGTAGCATATTTATTTTGCATGTTGGTATTCCAGTAGCTATGGGTTTATTTATCAATTGTCATTTACATATTGTAATTTTGTTATTTGGAGATAGTTTGTCGAGCTGTGGTCACGAGAAAATGAGAGTGCCAAATGGAGAAATCGGAACATTTTTTGACATATTGTTCTGTTTGAGTTCAATAGAGGGGTGACAATAACAGAAGCAGCCAGAAACATTTGTGCCATGGATGTGGATAATGCCATTGGACAGAGCATGGCAAGAAAATTGTTTCTCATTTTAAGTAGGATCATTTGGATATTAGTGACTCTCCACTTTCAAATAGACCTTTGTGGTTTCATGAAGATCATTTATGCACATTAATCCACAGTGAACCACATCAGTGTACACAAGAACTGGCAAATGTGATGAACTGTTATCATTCTACTATCTTGTGACACTTGGCACGCATTGGGAAAGGTACAAAAATAAGTTGTGTGGGTACCGTATGTTCCAAGCCAAAATCACAAAAATCAGTGAGTGGTCATATGTGCATCTCTGCTGGCTCATCATCAATTGACTTACGAACAACACTGACCATTCCAATGCTGTATCATTATTGCTGATGATAAATGGTGTCTTTACGCTAACATACTGAAAAGAAAGGAATGATTGAGCCCAAACAAAACAGCAACTCCCCGTACAAAGACCTGTGCACGTCCACAAAAGATAATATTATGCATCTGGTGGAACAGCAATGATGTGGTATACCACAAATTGCTTCCCAAAGGTGTCACCATCACTATCAACATTTATTGTCAACATCTGAGACATTCTGCAGACACAATCCAAGAACATCAACCAGGAAGACTGCATGAAGTGATGCTACTCCATTATAGCACCTGCCTGCATTCTGCTACATTGACAAAAAACACTACACAGGAGTTGGCTTGGAGGGTATTTCTGCACCCACCTTGTCTTATGCCCTCAGATTTTCTCCTTTTCCACTCTCTATTTAACAACTTCACGGAACTTCCTTTCTGGACAAAAATACACATGGCTCGATGAGTTCTTTGTCTCAAAACCAATTTATTTCTGTAGTCACAGACTCAAAAAGTTGTCTCAGCTTTGGCAGACTGTTGTAAATAATAAAGGAGAATATTTTATTGCTGACTAATGTCTGTTGTGTTTATTAAACTGATGGGAAAATGCTACAAACTTATGCATCAATCCAAAATAGTTGTGGTAGTACAGTCGCAGTGTGGCCTCAGTTGCCTGATACTGCAGTCATGTGTGTGAGTTGCACTTGCTTGTGCGTGTTTGTTATCTAATTTTGGCGAAGGCCTTACTCACCGAAAGCTATATTTGTGACAGTTTTTTTGTTGTGCCTATCTGCGGCTCAGCATCTCTGCTACATGGTAAGTAGCAACTTTCCTTTTCACAATATTGTTACATTCCATCCTGGATTTTCCATTGTTTGAGTTTGATACTGATTTTGGTTTATTAGCTGCCATTACAAACAGTGCACGTAACAAACCACTGAGAATAAGAAAACAAACCTACGGCAATGAGTGTGTTACCTGAAATTTTGTTGCTTGTACAAAGATGTGTGCACAGCTGCAAAACTAGACTGAATAATACACCTGTAACCACACGTTTGTGTCTGCCTCACAGGTTCTTTATTCATGGAAACAATTTTACGTTATAGACACAGTGAATGTGTTTTCCATGTTATGACTGATACTTTTTCAACCCTCACCAAGAAATTCCTTTTCACTTCCTGGGAAAGGAGAATGTAGTCCCAAGAGCTAGGGTATTAGTTCCTAAGTGTTTTCTGTTGGCAGTACTGGGAGTTGTGGCTCCTGTAGGTAATTACTGACTAACCTTTCTTTCTCGACCATATTTTTTAAATACTCTTGTTTCTTAAAGCTATTTTCAGAAAACATAAAGTTTGTTGTTACCAACCTTAAGGTTGGCTTGATGATTCTCTCATTTCATGTTAAATCACCTTTACCTTTAATTATTACCCATTGGTTCTATTGTTTTCTCTTCAGACTCCTGTCTCTCATTGACAGTTGTAATCTTGTTATGAATTTATTACGCCAGCTCAATATCTTATCAATTATTTCACACCATTTTATACAGCAGAGTAGTTTAATAAAATACCAACTTCCAGACAAATACCCAATGCTTAAGTTTTGTTTCTTCTTCATAAGACTTTTTTATTTATTTATTTATTTCATGTGATACTTTAACAGAGTTAACTCACATGCCAGTTCACAGTTCTACCTGACCAGTACAAGTTCAGTTGAGACCAATAAAATATGTTAATTAATAAAACTGTGCAAATTTATAAATATATTCACTCCAAGCCAGAGGTCAACTGCAAGAGAGGCATGGCAGCTGGCTGTCAACTGTGCACCTGTCTCACCAGGGCAGGAACAGTGTCTCCAACATGACTCTGCCATGACTTATCATGAAAGATAAATGTACCTAAAAAGTACACAACTCAAGATCCACAAAGGATTAGCTATCTGTTTTGATCACTTCTCAGGGATGTGAGCAGCACTGTATATTAATTAGCCACCAATTTAACTGTTTGTGAACATGTATCACAACAATCCACAAAGGTCAATTTATTTTGCACATTTCATGGTACATACGAAATTTAGGAGGGATAGGAATTTTAGTGTTCCTAAAAAAATACTTATGATCTTAATGAATAACCTTAATGAGTACTCGAGCTCTTCCCTTTCATCATGATACCATTTGAGCATCAGCTGCTGTGTGACCACTGTTATAAATTTAAACTGACAATAGTTTGGCTATAAACCATGTTTTAATGTTATGTCAAATGTGCAGAAAAGTTAAAATCATTTACTTACTATACTCGCCTCTGAAGGCATCTAGGACTAAATTAAACAAATAGATACTTTCATTGTAAATAGTTGGTTGTTCATCAGAATTAAGTGACTGTCTAGTTTATTCTCCACTTTAACACTAAATTATATGACAATAATAGCATACCCTTCACACTGAGATCTGTCATACGGCATGCAATGGTGGCATTCATTTGTAAAAAAGTTGGTGTATTGTGATGGGTAATCATTCTGTCTACAACATATAGATTTTAGTTACGCATATTGCATTCCGTAGGGCATGCAGAGTGCTGTGAGCAGTTGTTTACTAATAAAAATACATTGACAATTTGGAAGAATGCTAAAGTGATGACATTGTTTAAGCAGCTGGTATTAGACACATTAAAATTAAATGCAATCAAGAATATCTCTGATCTTAAACTGCTAGATAATGATTCTGGCCCTGAAGGAAGGACTGCATCATCTCTGCCACCCATTTGTACTGGTATTTCCCATCACAGTATGAAATCTTTTATTTTTGAATTATCATCAGACTTTTATGGAAGTGGCAAGTAATGTGATCTTCCAAACAGAGAAGTGCTCATATTAATACAGGAAATACATTTTATCTTTTCTCAAAAGGTGGTCGAATGTGCAGCATTTTCAAGTATTTATAACATTGTTAATTGTGAAATTTGTTCTAAAAGACAGCTATGTAAAATTGTGCTTGAAGAAATTATCTGCAATGAATTTTGTTTCATCTCATTAAATCTCTTAATGCCTCACATGAAGTTGTGACTAAATTGCGAGTAGTCAAAAGGTTTTCTTCTAACATGCATTTTCTGACAAGTGAGTTTGAAAGACAGATTTTATTTGACTCTCAGTAAACTGCATTTCACTTGACTTCTTGAAATTGGCAGAACAACCAGATACAGCAAAGAGTAGATACTGAGAAACTATATTGCCCTAGCAATTACACAGCTAAAATGGTATTTTCAGAAAAGGCGTACTGTTGTGAAAAATTGATACTAAAGAAAGGAATCATTTGGCATGTAATATAATTCTCATTTATTTTCTGTCACTTGCCCATTGTTAATTAGATTATGTTTCAATCACTCATGATCACCTTCAGATCTAAAACAAAGTAAAACAAAACATGAACCATCTAATGTTTTATAATAAGTAGAAAAGAAAAGAATTGTAGATAAATGTAGAACTACCTAAGTAGTTGTCAGCAACCCAGCTTGTCTACTCAGAACCACTTATCAGAGTACTGTTTTTTGCAACTGCAGTCAGTATTTCAAATAGGTATATGTTGTTGGTGGGGTTTGGTGAGCGAGCAGAGGAAATGGGAGTGAGGCTGACTGAAGGAAGGAAAAAGAAGCAGAGACGTGTGATTTTGGAAAAATTCTTATTAAAATGCTAATAGTGTAGAACGATGGGTATCTAAAATATAAACAGCGTAAAATGGTAAAAAATAAAAAAATAATAGAATGGAGCGAGGGGCATTGAGAGCAGGCAAAGAAAGCAAGGGAGGAGTCGGAGAGAGAGTGGTGGCAAGGGTGCAATGGGTTTAAACAAGAGAGGGTCTTATAGTAAAATTACATAATGTCAATTATGTAGAAAGCCTTATGTTAAAATACAAGAAAGGGTATGTAGCACTGTAAGAGGCAATACAATAGGAGATTACAAAAGTGGAAATAAAGTAGCAAAACTGAATTAGTATCTTAAGATATTTGGAGTGTGAAACTTTCAAATTATAAAATCATAATGTCTTACTCTAAAAGTATAGAAATAAAAATTGTATAAATTTTTTTCATCAAAATATTAAAAGTATAGGCCAACAGTAATGAATGTACAAACAGTGAAAGACATAAAGATCGTAAAATTACAGATGTCGAATTATGTAGAAGACCTAGAATTGCACAAGGTGTCATTACGGAATATAAATTTTTAAAAAGAGTGACAGAACAACAAATGAGAATTATCTTAAATATCAATACACTTCCTCAATCTCTCAAGATGAATATGTCACCTATAGTGGATTTGGTATGTGTTGTGTAATATTTTGTTGACTGCCAAATGCTGCGTTGAGAGAGAAATCTGGATGCTGACAATCTACTACTGCACGAGTGAGTTACATAGTGTTGTAAAACTGACTACAAAACCTGGTAGAAGATCCAAAAATAGCAACATATCTGACTACACTTACTCAATAGAGGTGATGGACATATCACATATACCGAACTTCTTAGAATCTATTCCTTCATACATTTGACTCACTCATTTTAAATGCACGTATAAATGTAAAACTCAGACAACACTATGTATCAATAGCTGAATTTTACTTTCACCTTCTAAAACATAATTTTGAAACTTTTACAAAGAGAGTGGAGAAAATAGTAACAAAAACTAGGGCAGATGGCAGATGCAACAACTTTTTGTTTAAGGTAGTATCACTTTCCAAGTATAGATGTAAATCCCAAAATGGGGCAAGGACAACACGGATTCCTGTTACCTGAAAAATTTTATCGCATATGTTGGGCAGCACAATACTGACCTCCTTCAGTGATGATATGAGGGACTCCTGAGCAGACATAAATGGTCAGTAGTAATAAAGATGGAGGTTGCGTGGGTCTGGTGTATCTTGAAACTTACCCACAAATTTTATGAATTTGTTTAAACAGAGTTAGAATTATCTTCCTGCAAGGTGGTCCCCATACAATGACATCTGTGCTACAGCATACATGTGACCACCTAAAACACCCATGTTCTTTTTCCTTGTATTCCATCTCCCGTGAGTGACAACAGATTACATGAACTAGCATCATCAGAACTGAAGAGTAAGTGGCATGTATGATAGGTATTTTTAAAGACAATCAGAACTGAAACAAGTGCCATTCAATTGATTCGGAAAGTGCTTCATTTCTTTTCAGTGTACAAACTGTTAAAGTGGCAGACATTCTTAACAAGTTTAATAACTTTATAAAGCTTAATTTTCTTTTTTTGTGTTCTGCCTTACAGCAGTTCTTGTCACAGGGGAAGCCTCATCAGAGGGGTCCACTGCATGAGGGTATATGGAAGTGACTCCAGTGGTGATTAACCATTGCCTTCCACTGCTTAATTTACAGACTTGGTTAAAAAAAAAAAAAGGATATAATTTTCTGCACAGAAATATCTATTTTTATAGTATCTCCACTGACTTAAATGAACTTGATAATTTTTTTCCTTTAATTAACTCAGCAACAAACTCTGTTTATGACACAAGATAATATTCTTTACCAGTGTAAATGACTTCTTTATTAGAAAATAATTCTCCTTTGCAAGTCATTTTTTGATGTCTGGAACCAGAAGCCTGGGAACTGCATGGGAAGCAAAATACGCCCATCTAATCCACTTTTGTCATTACACTAGCTATTATATGGACAATTGTACTATTTTAGTGCGAGAGTTATTACTGAGCAGTAATCTTAGTCACTTTCTTTATTTGGTGCAACACGAATACATGTAAGCTAAAACAGTATCATGTACTGTTTGGAGCCAGTGGTCGCGGATCCACATCAAGAGGGTGCAACAATTTAAGCTGAATGTCAATAGTGTGGCATCTATAAAGTTTTAGAGTGTTCCATTTTATTTTCACACTAAGTATGCTTTTACGAGGTGTACCATGATCTATTTCTAGAGTTCCACAGCCACAGAAGGGGAACATCCAGACTCATCATGCACCAAGCCTGATTCATCTTAGTACTACTATCATAAATATACATTAAAGAAACAATTGTTTATGTAAAAAGTAACCACACTGTATTGTTTAACAGATAACAATATCAAAAGAAATAAAAATGATTATCATACTAAAGGAAATGGGCTCATATTAACTGACAAAGAAGCCAGTAAATGCAGAATGCCTTCTATACAACAGTTTGCCAAACTATCTGAAGATAATAGAAAACATGTCCGTTTTCAACAATAAACTAAAATATCACTTGATTAAAACTTATCCATACAGTATTAAAGAACACCTCAAAATTAAGAACTAATGTAATGTCAACAACGTAGGAAAAGATAAATTGTTATTTACCGTACAGATAACACGTTAAGTGGCAGACGGGCAGAACTAAAATACACTTACACAAAAGTTTTCGGATACAGCCTTCATTGGAAAAAGGGAGAGAGAGGGAAATGGAGTTTCCATTGTTTGAAATTAAAGTAATGTTTCATATGTTACTGTACTAACATGTAAAATTTTTCAGAAAGCATAAAGTGACTTTAATCTTTGATAATTATGAATGTATATTAGTATTCTTTTAAAATGTTTGTGTTTTAGATACTATTTTTGAATAAATGATACATTTTACTGATATAAGCATGTAGTTGTGTAATTTTGAAATTTGTAATTGTATTACTTTTCAAACTTCATGTGAACTTGATGTGTCCAATACCATTGTACAGAATTGTCCATGGACATAAAGAATAAATTTGGTTGATTCTAGTGCACACTTTGCTCTTCAAATTAAATCCCTCTTGGTAATCTGAAAGGGTATATGATTATTGATTGGGGCAGAATTCCATATCTACGAGGGCAGTTCAATAACTAATGCAACACATTTTTTTTCTCGGCCAATTTTGGTTGAAAAAACCGGAAATTTCTTGTGGAATATTTTCAAACATTCCCGCTTCGTCTCGTATTGTTTCATTGACTTCCGACAGGTGGCAGCGCTGTACGGAGCTGTTAAAATGGTGTCTGTAACGGATGTGCATTGCAAACAACGGGCAGTGATCGAGTTTCTTTTGGCGGAAAACCAGGGCATCTCAGATATTCATAGGCGCTTGCAGAATGTCTACGGTGATCTGGCAGTGGACAAAAGCACGGTGAGTCGTTGGGCAAAGCGTGTGTCATCATCGCCGCAAGGTCAAGCAAGACTGTCTGATCTCCCGCGTGCGGGCCGGCCGTGCACAGCTGTGACTCCTGCAATGGCGGAGTGTGCGAACACACTTGTTCGAGATGATCGACGGATCACCATCAAACAACTCAGTGCTCAACTTGACATCTCTGTTGGTAGTGCTGTCACAATTGTTCACCAGTTGGGATATTCAAAGGTTTGTTCCCGCAGGGTCCCTCGTTGTCTAACCGAACACCATAAAGAGCAAAGGAGAACCATCTGTGCGGAATTGCTTGCTCGTCATGTGGCTGAGGGTGACAATTTCTTGTCAAAGATTGTTACAGGCGATGAAACATGGGTTCATCACTTCGAACCTGAAACAAAACGGCAATCAATGGAGTGGCGCCACACCCACTCCCCTACCAAGAAAAAGTTTAAAACCATACCCTCAGCCGGTAAAGTCATGGTTACAGTCTTCTGGGACGCTGAAGGGGTTATTCTGTTCGATGTCCTTCCCCATGGTCAAACGATCAACTCTGAAGTGTATTGTGCTACTCTACAGAAATTGAAGAAACGACTTCAGCGTGTTCGTAGGCACAAAAATCTGAACGAACTTCTCCTTCTTCATGACAACGCAAGACCTCACACAAGTCTTCACACCCGAGAGGAGCTCACAAAACTTCAGTGGACTGTTCTTCCTCATGCACCCTACAGCTCCAATCTCGCACCGTCGGATTTCCATATGTTTGGCCCAATGAAGGACGCAATCCGTGGGAGGCACTACGCGGATGATGAAGAAGTTATTGATGCAGTACGACGTTGGCTCCGACATCGACCAGTGGAATGGTACCGTGCAGGCATACAGGCCCTCATTTCAAGGTGGCGTAAGGCCGTAGCATTGAATGGAGATTACATTGAAAAATAGTGTTGTGTAGCTAAAAGATTGGGGAATAACCTGGTGTATTTCAATGCTGAATAAAACAACCCCTGTTTCAGAAAAAAAATGTGTTGCATTACTTATTGAACTGCCCTCATAGTACATTATCTTCTTAATGGCAGAATTAAGCTTCATACCTTGCCATATTAAGTTCATAGATTTGGACAGCTACTACTTGTAGTATAAATTCAAGGTTTCTCGGTTGCTGGATAGGACTTTCTCTGTTTCATCTGGTGTGGTAGCTTGAGCTGCTAATGCTAAGTCATTTACATACAGGAATTTGATGCTAGTGGTGTAAGGTAGATCAGTGGTATAGAACCTGAAAAACAGTTGAGCCAATAAAGAAGATTGAGTTAACCTGTTATTTATTGTGAATGATTTGTTTCTATTATGCTGACTTTGAAACAGCGATTTGTCTGCGTGTTCTTCATGAGCGCAGTCAGTTTTCATACACACATCCATTCCACCATATTTTATCATGTGTAGCAGACAGGTTCACAAAAAGCTGCTGATGTTTTGTGTCCCCTGTAATTCTGACTCGGTATACGGTATCACTGCCATTACAGGTCAACAACAGCATCACTGCTTGTTTGTTTTTTATTACTTTTTAAACTTAAAGTATTATACGTTTTAAAATTTCAAATGGACACTGAACACTGGTAAGCACTGAGGAATAGGAGCATCAATTGCTGGTTTTCCGGCTTTAATAACTATTATGTTATTCCAAGCTCAAATGTAATAAATTTCCTTGAAACATAAAAGCCTCTGTTCACAAATAAGCATGGATTTAGAAAGCATCACCTGTGTGAAACTCCAACTGACCTTTTCTCTCATGATATCCTGCAAGCCATGGATGAAAGGCAACATGCAGATTCCATATTCCTAGGTCTCCGGAAAGCATATGACACAGTGCCCCACCGCAGACTGTTAATGAAGGTATACAGAATACAATCCCAGATGTGTGAGTGTTTCAAAGATGTCTGAATTTATAGAATCCAGTACAATGTCCTGAACGATTAGTGTTATCGATGAGGAGGGTATGGTCAGGAGTACAAAGTGTGATAGTACCACTGCAGTTCTCTATATACATACATGAGTCACACAATTATAGCTTTTGGCCATTAAGACTTTTGTCAGCAATAGACACACACACACACACACACACACACACACACACACACACACACACACACACAACTTGCACACATGTCTGCTGTCTCAGACAACTGAAACGACACTGTGAGCAGCAGCACCAGTGCATGATGGGAGTGGTGACTGGGTGAGGGTGAGTAGGAGCCTGGGTAGGGAGGGGGGGGGGGGGGATAGTTTAGATGGAGGGCAGGAGAGAAGGTGGGGAGGGGGGGGATTACTGTGGGTAGCAGGTCTGAGGACATCTAACCTGCAGCACTTCACTGTCCGCCGCCCCCACCATACTATCCCTCCCCCTCCTCGCCCCAGCCTCCTCCTTACCACCACCCAGTCGCCACTGCTCACAGTGTGGTTTCAGTTGTCTGAGACAGCAGACATGTGTGCAAGTTGCGTTTGCGTGTGTGTGTGTGTGCATTTGTGTGTCTATTGCTGATATAGGCCTTAATGGCCAAAAAGCTATAATTGCGTGAATCTGTTGTGCTTATCACGACTCAGCATCTCCGCTATACGGTGAGTAGCAAGATTCCTTCCCTAATATGGTTACATTACATCTGGATTTTCCATTGTTTGACATACATGATTTGGTGGATGCGGTGAGCAGGAAACTGCAACTGTTTGCTGATGGTGCTGTAGTGTACTGGAAAGTGTCATTGCTGAGTACATGTAGGAAGTAGGATGACTCCGATATAATTTCTGTTTGGTGTGGTGAATGGGGGCTTGTGCCAGAGGTAAAAAAATGTAAGTTAACATATAGGAGTATGAAAAACAATCCTGTCACATTCGAATACAGTGTTAGTGGTGTCCTGCTTGACACAGTCAAACTGATTAAATATCTAGGCGTAATGTTTCAAAGTGATATGAAATGGAACCAGCTCATAATATCAGTAATAGCAAATATGAATGGCTGGATTCGGTTTATTGGGAGAATTTTATGAAACTGTGGCTCATCTATAAAAGAGGTGTATAGAACACTAGTGTGACCCATTGTTGAGTACTGTTCAAGTATTTCGGAATCTCCAATTGGTTGTATTAAAGGAAGACATCGAAGCAATTGCTGGTCCCTTTGTTTTGGTTTCTTTTATCTAGATGATAGCAGTGGATCCATGTTCCAACCACATTCAAATAATGAAACCAAAACGTCTTTGGAATATAGTTTAACTTTTCCAAACAAGATTTTGAAATAAGAAAGTAACAGTCTCAAAAATGTTATTGAGACGATCTTCTGTCATATTTCCATGAATTTTATGGAATATTTCTTCAAATGAATATGCCATATCTGCAGCACTTGTAAAATACATTTAAATTCATTTAACCAATAAACAGTATTTATTGTTAGTGTGAAGGATCTATGAATTTTCCTCAGCTCCATTTTTATCTAGGTTGCAGTATACACTTTGAAAATAAAAAATGTTTTATTATTACAAAGTATTGGTTTTACCCATTTAGCTGTTCACATAAGGTACCTACCAACAAATACATTTGATTGAAATGACGATTGTCTAAAGGGATATCCGATCACTGAATTGCTGTTCATATCAGTTACATTAATAGTTTAGGTGCTAACATTTTCAATTTCATAGCGGCAGAAATTTAATTTTAGGGCATTTATGGCTATAGCAAAATTAGCATATCCATACCGATGACAAAATACATATTACAGTGTGAAAAAATGGTGCAGCATCATTGCTCATCAAAGCATGTTTTGATAATATTTGGTTTTATGACAATGTCAGTAATTTGTGTAGTTAATAATTTTTTTGTGACTTCAGTACTCATTTGCGTTGTGTCTTTCAAAAGGTACAATATTTTAACATACTGTGTTCTGTCTTATATACACCCTCCTCGCACTGTAAATCTCAGTTTCGCAGTACCAATGGGCTGCTCTGCTGGTGAAGTGGAAGGAGAAGTGCATGGCCAAAGCACAAGTCACTGTCCTCAGTCTCAGTTCTGACACCACAGGAGTCTGGTTATACTCTTCAGTTGGCATGGCATGAATGGATCTTCCTACAAACTTGCTGTGCTTTGAGCATGTTCAAGGCTGGATCTCGAACATTAGCACACTCTTTACTCATCAGATCTGGTAGACAAATCTCACAGATTCTTCTAAAAAAAAAAACACAACCCCAGAATGTTTAGGCACATTTTATTAACTTGATGCCATTATAGTTAATGCTACGACCACTGGACAGGCAGTGCATCATAACTAGCAAATTAAGATGTTATTGCATTAATGACATCCCTCCAGCATAAATGGAGTCTTACCTTCATAACACAAAGCAGACGGTCTCATTAAAGGACCGTCAGAGGCACGAAACTAACGTCAGAATGGGCGAACATAACGTGTAGAGTGCCACAATGATCAGTACTAGGGGAAATATTCTTGTTTCAAATCAACATAAATAATCTTCCAAAGACTTTAAAAAGGTGATTCCAAAACTTTTCACGTTTGCTGACGACACACGCTTACTAAGTGCAACTCCACACTCAACCCTAGTATGCACACCTCAGATGAGAGCTGAAAAGGCCTACAAGTAGTTCAAAGCTACTGTTTAAGTCTTTACCTCACAAAGACATATATTATGCAATTCCTAACCAGCAGCAATGATCTGGTAGCACCTTAGCTTATACAGCATTGCACTGCCTTTTATCTTGTGGAATTATCTTCTGGGGCAGTGCACTGAAATAAATAAAGTTTAGCAGAGTTGAGCAGTACGAATATTTTGTAAAATAGATAAATGTACCCCACACATAAGCCGTTTTAAAGAGTTGTTGAGTTCTCACACTCCCTTCTCAATACATTTACTCCTCAATGGTTTTTGTTGCTGATATCGAAACTCCGTGTTAGCTAGGCTGTGATTTACATAGTTGCAATACAAAACAAAAAAATAATTTTCATGTAAACTTGACCTTGTCTAGGATTTACAATGGAGTCATGCACTCTGAGAGTAAATATTGAACAGGCCCCTGCCCATTGTGATGCAAGAAAATTAAAAACATAGCACTAGCTCATTAGCCACTGTTTAAGTACCAGTGTTTATTATAAAGCTTCATGATACGTAGTAAGTTCTGTAACGACGACTTACTTTTCCAGGTTTAAAAAATGAGCTTCCAACCCAAAACTTAGGATGTACAAAAAAAGATGTTTTCAGTTTATACAATGGTTAACAAAGAACCTACAGTCAGTCAGTTAATATTAAGTTACTAATAGCTGACAAACAGCAGCTCTATGGGTATTTTCATAGCAAATCAAAATTTGTGAGTCTTACACTTACTTTTCAATACATTTACTCCTTAATGGTTTTTGCTGCTGATAATGTAAATCAGTTTTAGCCAGACTGTGTGTGTTTGAGAATTTTCAGAAGTTACCACTGTCCTTTGCATGATCTACAAATAATTTACAGTAAATCAGCATTTGTGATTTAGTTACTGTAGCAGATATTCTAACATATTGTGTTACATCTAGTTTTCCACTAAAGAGTAGGAGCCCTATATATTATTTGCATTTCACATAAATTAACTCTGTTTTCGAGTTTGTTAACAACTGTAATTAACCTCAAAACATTTAGGAAATTAGTATTTTTAAAAGTTTTTGTGTAGCCTTAATAGAAATCTCATTTTTTTTGTATTTGCTTCAGTTCTTCACCCTAACCACTGTCAAGCAATTGGCAGCTGCTGCGAACAGGTGTGTTGGAAGAGCTCCCGAGTCATGTACCTGTAATATGTACCAGAGGTACAAGTGCTGTCTTCTCCTGTGGATCCTTTCTCCTCTGCAGAAAGTACAGGATCCGTCATTACTCATCCACTTGACAGCGAGTGGCATGTCAATGGTAGATCTAGGTGTCCTGTACAGGGGGGACGGGGACCATCATGGACTAAGGGAGTTGTACTGTTCTCCCTAACCAACAAGTTTGAAGTGCTGTCTTTCAGTGACATTGAAACTGAGCCAGTGGGACTCACTTCATCTGATTTGGAGAAAACTGTTTTTTTCCCCCTTTCCTTTTTTTCCCCACTGTCAAGAGGAGGTAAATACAAAAGGGTAGGGGATATATTAATCACTGGCAGTTCAAATGTATGGGGAATAATGGTACCTCTTAGGGAAATGGCAGCAAGGGAAAGGATAGGACACCAGGTGCACTCAGTGTATGCCTGGGGGCCTCATTCAATGTATTGAAGATGCTTTTCCAGTAACCCCCGAGGGAACAAGGTGCAACCAACTGCTGATCATGGTGCAAGGTCATACTTGCATCATTCCAGTGACTGGCAGAGAAGGTTGAGAAAACCATCTTTGCACAACCAATTTCAATGAAGCTCACAATTTGCAACATTGTTCCCAGAACTGATCATAGCCCCTTGGTTCCAAGTCGAGTAGAAGGTCTGAGCTAGGGACTTTGAAAGTTCTGTGACAAGCTAGGCTTTGGATTCCTGAACTTGTGTCACAAATTTGAGAATGGTAGGGCCTCCCTAATGGGTCAGGTGTGCACTATATATCAAAGGCTGCTACTCAAGGAGCTGACTGAGTGTGGGGTGCACATAAGGATTTTTTAGATAACACAAGTCTCCATCCAATCCAAATAATGACAGCTGAAGGAAACCCAAAAGTATCAGTGTAAGACCAAAAGAAATGCCTCCCAAAGGTCAGAGTGCTAAAATCCTAATGGTAAATTGCCAAAGAATTCATAATAAAATGCCCGGTTTGAATTGCTCATGAAAAGCAGTGAAACTCACAATAAGTATAGAGAGCTGGTTCAAACCTGAAGTTTATAGCAGTGAGATTTTTGGAGAATATTTAAATGTATATCAAAAGGATAAGCAAATGGCAAATTGAGGTGGTGTATCTGCTGCAGTGGACAAGAAGCTCAAATCCACTGAAACAGAAAGTGAAGCTGCATGTGAGATTATTTGTACAAGACTTCGTATCAAGGGTGGGCATAAATGATAATTGGATCCTTCTATTGCCCACCAGATTTATTTCCTGACACAATCAAAGGCTTTAGAGAAAACCTCAGTCCCATACGTAAGTTCCAATCATTCTATAATCCCTGCTGGAGACCTCAATCATCAAACAATTGATTGAGAAAATTAGCTTTGTTAGTTGTGGGTGTGATAACACATCCTGCAAAGCGTTACTAAAACTTTTCTCTGGAAACTACCTAGAACAGATAGTAACTCCACACGCAATGGGAATATATTGGATCTAATGGCAACAGATAGATCTGATCTCTTTGAGGATCTCCAAAACAAATAAGGTATCAGTGATCATAATGTAGTTGCGGCAACAATGATTACCAAAACACAAAGGACAACTACAGCAGAAAGATATATACATGTTCAGTAAACTAGATAAAAAGATCAGTAGTGTCATACCTCAAATGAGGAACTTGAAACTTTCAGCACAGGGCAGGAGCATGTAGAGGATCTATGGCTATAAGAATAGTTGAACATGCATTGGATAGATATGTGCCCAGTATAAGAATTCATAATGGGAGGGAACCTATATGGTATACAGTCACAGCACAGAAACTTCTAAGGAAACAGAGATTACTGCACAATATGTATAAAACAAAGCGTAGGGCTATAGCTAGAGAGATGCTGAATGAAATGTGTTTCGCTGCCATGAGAGCAATGCAAGTTGCCGTCAATGACTACTGTAGCAGAATATTGTCAAATGATATTTCACAAAACCCAAGGAAATATTGGTGATATGTAAAGGCTGTTAATGGCACCAAAGTTAGTGTCCAGACCATAGTGAATGAGACAGAACAGAAATTGAGGGTAGCAAAGCAAAAGCTGAAATGCTAACTTGATATCAACTGTTCCTTTACACAGGAAAACCCAAGAGAACTGCCTTGATTTAATTCCTGTACCACAGAAAATATCAATAAAATAAGTATTAGTGCCATTGGTGTCGAGAAATAGCTGAAATCGTAAAAACTGAAAAAAACTTCAGGGTCTTGTCAGATTCTATACTGAATTTCTGGCAGAATTAGTCCCTCTTCTAACTATATCTATCATAAATCTCTTGCACAAGAACTATGCCCAGTTCTTGGAGAAACCATAGGTCACACACATCTTACAAGAAGGGTAGTAGAAATGATCCACAGACTACTGTCCAATATCCTCAACATCAGAATGAGATTTTCACTCTTCAGCGGAGTGTGCGCTGATATGAAACTTCCTGGCAGATTACAACTGTGTGCCAGACCGAGACTCGAACTCAGGACCTTTGCCTTTCAGGGGGCAAGTGCTTGGGTAGCGGATGGTAGAGCACTTGCCCGCAAAAGGCAAAGGTCCCGAGTTCGAGTCTTGGTCCGGCACACAGTTTTAATAGGCCAGGAAGTTTCATATTGGCGCACACTCCACTGTAGAGTAAAAATCTCATTCTGGAAACATCCCCCAGGCTGTGGCTAGGCCATGTCTCTGCAATATCCTTTCTTTCAGGAGTGCTAATTCTGCAAGGTTTGTAGAAGAGCTTCTGTATACTTTGGAAAGTAGGAGACGAGGTACTGGCAGAAGTAGAGCTGTGAGGACGGGGCGTGAGTTGTGCTTGGGTAGCTCAGATGGTAGAGCACTTGCCCGCGAAAGGCAAAGGTCCCGATTTCGAGTCTCGGTCTGGCACACAGTTTTAATCTGCCAGAAAGTTTCATCCTCGATATCATTTTTTTGTAAAATCTTAGAACATATTTTCAGCTCAAACATAATGAGGTACCTCGAACTGAATGACCTTCTCAATTCCAACCACCATGGATTCTGAAAACATTGATAATGTGAAACCCAACTGCTTATTCTCAAAGGTACAGTCGATGCAGTATCAAGTGAAATTTGTGGCTCGATTGAGGAATTTTTTGGCAGGGTGGCCGAGGCTTGTTATCGTGAATGGAGAGTCATTGTCAGATGTAGAAGTAACTTCAGATGTGTCCCAGGGAAGTGTGTTGGGACCCTTGCTGTTCATATTGTATATTAATGACCTTGCAAACAATGTCAATAATAACCTGATATTTTTTGCAAATGATGCTGTTATCTATAATAAAGTCATATTCCAAAAAGCTGTGTAAGTATTCAGTCAGATCTCAATAACATTTCAAAGTGGTACAAAGTTTGGCAGCTTGCTTTAAATATTCAATATGTAAAATTGTGCACTTCACAAAATGAAAAAAACGTAGTATCCTATGAATGTAACATCAATGAGCCACTGTTGCAATCGGCTAACTCATACAAATACCTGGGTGTAACATTTTGTAGGGGTATGAAATGGAGTGATCACATAGGCTCAGCCGTGTGTAAAGCAGGAGCTAGATTCCAGTTTATTGGTAGAGCACTAGTGCAATTTGTCTACAAAGGATAGTGCTTACAAATCACTCATGCAACTGGTTCTAGAATATTGCTCAAGCATGTGGGAACCTTACCAAGGAGGACTAACAGGGGATACTGAATGTATACAGAGAAGAGCAGCATGTATGGTCACAGGTTTGTTTGATCTGTGGAAGAGTGTCACAGAGACAGTGAAGAAATTGAACTGGAAGACTCTTTAAGATAGACATCAACTATTCCGAGAATGTTTATCAACAAAGTTTCAAAAACCAGCTTTAAATTATGATTCTAGAAATATACTACAAACCCCTAAGTACCGCTCACATAGGGATCGTGAAGATAAGATTAGAATAATTACTGCACAAACTTGGGCATTCACTCAATCATTCTTCCTGCACTCTATATCTGAATGGAATGGGAAGAACCCTTAAAAACTAGTACAGCGGGACATACCCTCTGCCTTGCTCCTCAGAGTGGTTTGCAGAGTACTGATGTAGATAACTGAGGAGGCACCTGCTTTTTTTCAAAGTAGCATTTCCTTCCTAATTCACTTGCTCAACTTTGGATAATATGAGTGTGAATAGCATTAAGCGATACTGCTAAAATGTTTTGATTAATACTATATACAGATTAAGCTTCGGTGATTTTCTTGCCTGTTTTGTTAATCTATACCATGGCTCGTTCCATGCCACTCAAGGTTCTCTTACACGATGGTGCCTATAAAACACAATGAATGAACAGATTAATGAAAGCAAGCTGTGCAAAACAACACTTGACAAGGCTTCCTGCTATTTCACAGAGGAGGAGGAGATTAGTGTTTAACGTCCCATCGACAACGAGGTCATGAGAGACGGAGCGCAAGCTCGGGTGAGGGAAGGATGGGGAAGGAAATCGGCCGTGCCCTTTCAAAGGAACCATCCCGGCATTTGCCTGAAGCAATTTAGGGAAATCACGGAAAACCTAAATCAGGATGGCCGGAGACGGGATTGAACCGTCGTCCTCCCGAATGCGAGTCCAGTGTGCTAATGCTATTTCACAGACATCCAGAGCCTTATCAATGTATTCCCATGTGGGATGAGGTTAACAGCTAAATGAATACAGCATTTCTCCGCTTAGCCTATGTTTATTTAGACCACCTCTCTGTACCACAAAAAGCTTTTGGATGAGGATGTAATCTATGTAAGTACAGTCCACACAAAAAAATGCTGTATTAATTTAAAAAATTTTGATCTTTGGTACCCACTGTCAAGAAGGGGATACAGTTGTACTGTTCTGGATGATAGCATGTTCATAATAAACAGCAAAATAGGCAACTGTCAAAATTGGTGGCAAGTTCTGAAGCACTGAATATGCCTAACAAGTGTTTCACAATGACGATACTTTACGACAGTTGTTGACCATTGCAGGAGGCAAATGCCTACAATATGAGTAAACAAAAACTAGTTCTATCTTAACATAGGTTTCTCAAAAGAAGTCCTTTTCTGACATCAGCCTGTTTCATTATTATTTTTAAATCTGAAGCAATGTTTCATTGGCACAGAGCTAATTCTCCCTTAACCCCCCCCCCCCCCCCCCCCCGGACGTTTTTGCCAGTATATGGTGATGGTGCCCCACATTACTATCAAATGAAATAATATTTTCCACTCTACCAAAGGACAAGTCAATCAAGGATACTAATAAATTATGGGACACAAATGATGGTCAGTAGTTATCTTAAGGCAGTGAAATTTGTAGAACTACCAATAGCACATATAAAAGTGATACAGTTCATAGTTTTCAGAACTAATAGTTCCATCCTCAGGGAGAAGAGAGGGATAGGTTGGGTAAAGGTAAAAGGAAAGGGCAGCTGACTCAGACTGCAAGATGAGAAGGGGGGTGAGGACAAGGTAGACAAAGATTTTGTCTACTCCCTCCTAAAGTTGTCTGGTACCAGCAGTTCCAGGTGGCTTCTTTTTAACCTTCCCCAATCTATACCTCCCCTCTCTCCAAAGAAGGAATTGTTAGTTCATAATACAGCACATTCACAGATGAAAAAAAGGGAAACGATCATATGCCATTATCAGGCAGGAGAAACCATCTGGGATTGTGTGGCTGCCTGATGCAAGTCTTTGTATTTGATGCCACTCTAGTGACCCGCTCATCTGTGTGATAAGGATGACGTGAAATGATTAGGACGCCACTAACACCCAGTCCCCACATGAAGAAAATCTATTCAGCCATGAATCGAACCCGGGAGTTTGTGATGTAGAGGCAGTGACGCTAACCACTAGATCATATGCTGTGGACTATGCAACCCGTATTTACATCTTCACTGTACAAGAACAAAGACAGTAGAGTACACTAAAATAGAACAGCAAATATCTTGAATCAAAAAGATACATAATACTCAAAAATTTGCAGATATGTTAACTGATATTCTATTATTCACTTATTCACTGTGTTCCATAGATCCAATATGAAGTAGTACATTCAGGTAGGGGAATGGGTCAAGGTATTCATTAACAAAGAAAAAGGAAAACACAGAAACTTAATCTTTATACTGCATTAATTATAAACTGTCAATATACTGCTTAATGCTATCCACACTTATTATAGCCAGATGCAATCAAATAACTGTAGAAAGAAAGCTCCTACTTGGGAAAAGAAAAAAGAACCAAAAAAAGCTGTTGCATGTCTCCTCAGTTATAATATAGAGCTGCTGTTTGCCTGCTATAAGCTGGTTCAACAGAATTCTTCAAAGAAAATCAGTCATATTTACAGTATTTTACAACTTATCCTGCAACCTTACAACAAACGCTAGTAGTTGCCATGTAGCTAACAGAACTTTTCAATCCATGAATCTAGAGATAAGCAAGATGAAATGTCCACAAGCCTACACCAATGTACCGATTATTTACTTGAAAGCCAGAAAATCCTTCTACATTACAGAAGATATGCAGCCTTATCTACAGCAAAAAATCCAGGATGGAATGTAACAGTATTATGAAAAGGATAGTTGCTACTCCCCATATGTCGAAAATGCTGAGTCACAGATAGGTACAACAAAAAGACTGTCAGACAATAAGCTTTCAGCCAACAAAGCCTTTGTCAAAAATAGAAAAAACAAACACACACACACACACACACACACACAAAAACCACAGTCTCTGGTTGCTGGTTTAGACTACGAACAGCAGTGCATGATGGGAGAGGCAGTCATGTGAAGGTAAGGAAGACGCTGGAGTGGGAGCTTGCAGGGACGAGGTGGAGAAAGGGTATGTAGTCACGAAATTAGACCGAGGGTGGTGGAGAGAGGGTGAGGGAGTAGCAGAAAACGAGAAAAGTAAAAAGGCTGGGTGCGATGGTGGAATAGAGTGCTGGAATGGGAACAGTGTAGGTGATGGATGGGTAAGGACAATGACTCACAAAGGTTGAGGCCAGGAGGGTTACGGGGACATAAGATATATTGCAAGGAGATTTCCCACCTGCGCAATTCAGAACAGCAACGAATGGAAAATCCAGAATGGAATGTAACAATATTATGAAAATTCTGAATTGCACAGGTGGGAACTCTCCCTGCAATATATCCTACATTGCCGTAACCCTGCTGGCCTCAACCTATGTTAGTCATTGTCCTTACCCATCTACCTCCTTACCTGTTCCCATTCCAGCACTACACAGCCCTCTACTCCACCAATGCACCCAGTATTATTACTTCTCTCCTTTTCCATTACCCCCCCCCCCCCACCCTCAGTCAAACTTCCCGACTGCATCTAACTACACTACCCTCTCTCCACTTCATCCATGCATGTTCCCGCAGGAGCACTTTACCGTCCCCCACCCTGACCCTGCTATCCCTTCCCCTCCCCCTCCAGTCTCTGCCTTCACCCACTCAGTTGCCTCTCCCATTATGCACTGCTTTTCATAGTTTGGTTTGTGTGTGTTTTGCGTTCCCATGAGTGTGTATCTGTTGTCTTATTTTTGACGAAGGCCTAATTGGCCAAAAGCCTATTGTGTGGCAGTCTTCTTGTTGTGGCTATCTGCGACTCAGCATCCCTGCTACATGGTGAGTGACAATTATCCTTTTCATAATATTGTTTTTTAAAGTAACTTATTTGTTACAGTAAAGTACATGTAACACATCCAGAGGTTATGCCTACCATGTTAAAAAAAGTGGCCATTCTAGAAAACAGAATAATGAGACACAATAAGAAAGAAAAGAGAAGGAGGGGGAAATTGCCGAGGGTGACCAAAGCTTAAATACAGAAAGTGGGTTCAAATGGATTTAGGTTGCAGTAGATATGAGGAGGCTCACACAGCAATGGGTACAGAACAGTGGATGTATAAACAGCCAACCAGTTGCAATAAATACCATGGATTCAACAGACTTAAACCTGTCTTCCCCAGAAGACACTTGCTGTTCTGTAACTGTGCCTGTAGTGCAGCCTGCTCAAAATATTGACATTCCTGTCTGCCAAGGTATCCAAGACTCTTTCCAAAGGACATCCAGTTGTAAATAGTACAAACAGGCTGTTCTTCTGAGGATGACAGGTTTAAGATCACTGAAACCTTGGTAAAGGTTATTTGCAACTGGTTGGCTGTCTCTACACCTCCTGTTACACAGGAATGTGTACCACGGAGAGTTGTATCAAACCAGTCATTGGACTGAAGGCCAACAACAGAATTATAATAGAGGTACAATGATGTGCTTTCTATATTTATTGTGTGAAGCTGATACTTTTCTTGATAGGTAGTTCCAAATTATCTCAAATCATCCTTTGCAAGCATAACATGTGCTATAATTACGTTATGTACACTCAATGGAAACACTACTTATAAAGCTACAGCTATTTGTCATCCAAAGATCTTGACACACACAGCCTTATGGCAACAAGAAAAAAGCTTTGTCTAAATGATAATGCATTTCGCCATTTGACTTATTTTATTTCCTTGTGTTTACACTATTGCAATTTCAGCTTTGTAGCGAAGGCCGAGTAATTCATTATTGTCCTTCGGAAAGTGTTTAACACTGCATGTCGTAGTACATGTCAAGAACAACATATTCATTATTCGGCCATATAATCATATGCACAGTACTTATATAACACTTTAAGATACAAAATGAAAGTACCATGCAGGCATCCAACAATTTTTTTTTTTCAAGCTATCATCCCTGCTTGTTTATTATAAAAAGGTTGACTGCAGGATTTTGACAGGCCTAACACAATTAATGAAAAACAAAAAAAAAAAAAAAAAAAAAAAAACAAAAAAATGGCAGAGAAATACTGCTCATTACATAAAGACTAGTTACAATGGCAACAAACATATCTTTGATCATTTCAATGTGCATTTCCATACACTCCTCAATAAAATGTGACTATGTTTGATACACATACTCTCTTAGTGGTACAGCTGCAGAAAATCAGAAGTCATGTATGAAACAAAGCATTACTTCCTATCAATATCTTTCTCAGGATCTATTTGAACTTTTTTGGTTTCTGCTATAATCTCATCTAATCTATAAAGGTCCCGGAGAGAAACTTCGCCAGTTCCTCGGTCCAATGGTTTTGGCTGAGAAGCATCTGGCTTCCATCCTAACATATAAATGATCTGAAACGTCGCTGGAACTGATGATGTTCCATCGTCTTTATGTTTACCATACAGTTCCTTGTAAATCGCCGCAGCTGCTACCATGGTATCACGACGCAAATTAAGTTTCCGGTTACGAGCGGCATTATTTTCTCCCATTCCCTTCAAATCCCACATTAATTCAAACATAGATGGGTAATTTACAACTATTTCATCGGTGTCAATAGTCAACATTGTAAATCCAGCTCTTGTTAGTAAGCTGCCTATGTCACGTATTTCTGTGAATGGCGAAATATGTGGAGAAAGTCCCCCATGTCTTTCCAGTTCAGCTAACTGTAGTGACGAACGAAGTTCAAACAATGTGTCACCTCCAAATAAAGCGGCAATCAATACACCATCATTTTTGAGACATGTTAATATTTGGTGAAAAGTACCAGGCAAGTCATTCACCCAATGGAGACTTAATGAGCTAATAACTAAATCGACTGAATTTGGCTGAAATGGTAATTTCTCTTCATCGACTATCTTTCGTTCAACTTCCACATTTTCTGGAAGAACTGCTTGGTTGAGCCAAGTTGGGCACATGTCGCATAAAATTAGTCGCTCAACAGCATCGCCAAGAACGTGCCTTGATACATATCCACGGCCACAACCCAAATCAACAGCACAGTTGAATTTTCTCTTGATGTCGAATATACGATCTGCCAGTCTGTAGCCAACTTCTTCCTTCAAATAGTCGTACAACTCAACATCAGCGGCCAGGGCTGCTCTTTGGCGCTGATATAGTTTCGCCTCTCGGTCGAAAATATCTACAACAGATTCCGCTGGATGCTTTATTTGAAATGCAGCTGAAGAGCATGAAAGGTTACGAACAGCTCGTAAATTGAGCCGACGCGTTTTGGGTAGAAACCATAATCTACTACAACCTGCTCCTGAATGAAACAATCGACTACTGTTGTTTGTTGTTCGATGTGTACACAACAACGAAACATGAGTTCGTTTCACAGGAAACCTAAATCTACTCATATTGTAGATTTGGCAGACATCTAATTAATAAACACAAAAATAATCAACACAACATTCACCTCTCTCACATCTTTCACTCACATCAAAACTTCGGCATTTCGGCAAAGATACTTCAGTTCATAAGTTACCTGAGCAATGTCGATACATAGCCACACCGGACGGCGGATACAAAGAAAAGAGCACGTCTTAGTGCAAGCATAAACAGAAACAGCTTACGTATTTTTGGTTTTGTACGTGTTAAAGGATTGTAAATAATATAACAAGTTCATATTTGTTTCTGTTACATGTGTGCAACTATCTTTGATGTATTTGTTCTTTGTATTAGTGATCTAGATGGATACCTAGTAATTCACCAACAGCTAGTGATACCGACACTTAGCGAGAAATTGTAGACAGTGTCCCATATTTAACATTGGGGACACGTCCAGATCTAGCTTATGCTGTAAATGTTGCTTCAAGAGCAAAAGATCCGCCTACTGAAGCACACCTAAAATTAATTAAATGAATTCTTCGCTATTTGAAGGATGCAATGAATGATGGAATTCAGTTGAGGAAAACGAACAATTCTGCTATTGAAGGTTATAGCGATGCTGACTATACAGGTGAAAAATTGACTAGACATTCAAGAAGTAAAGTTTTAATGAAGTTTTGTGGTGGACCAGTAATGTGGAAAAGTAAACTACAGAAATGGGATAAATTCTAGTGTCAGATACCACCCTTCGGCTTTGGCCAATGATGTCATACGTAAGGCAAAGATGCTGCAACTCTATGAATGGAACGGATCATACTCTTAAACAAACGAATGTAGCATGCCATAAAATAATACATTTAACGCGACTATTATTTACGTGCAAATTTCATTTAAATGAGTTGAAGATGACTGAAATAAATAAGAACACGAGAGCAATTACGAGTGCATATATTATATTTTCCACATGTACCGCAAAAACGATCTAAATAATAAACGGTAGAATAATTGGAATCGCTAACTAGAAGCAACCTGAGTAGGTCATTTCTAGTTACCGATTCCAATATTACTGTTTGTTGCACAAAAATCTTATATCAGAAACGTGCCTAAAAAGTGATCTTATTAGCGAACTACAGAATACGACTGGACTTTCAGAAAATGTAAATCTTTACACACATTACTGTACACGCAAAGAAATAAAACTCAAAAATGACCAAACCTTGCAACCAGTAACTATACTACACGAAAGTCACACCAGCTGCAGTAGCTCCAAATAACACTCAGTAAAATTCATACACCAGGAGTGACAGTAAAAAAAAAAGAGAAGTGTAGCAGAAACATCGAAAAGGAAAACATGAAAGTGGCTACATAAAAAGAAACTTACCGCAAATGAACTTCCAAAGCAGTCAAAGATCGAGGCTGACAAAAATAAAATAAGGACATAACAATAAATAATAATGTTAGAATCAAACTGTAACGAAAGAAGCAAAATCCAGAATAACTAAAGAAAAAAATAATAAGAAACACAAACTGCCAGGCACGAACGAGGTACCACCGGAATCAGTTCTTCCCTACACCCGCCCTCAACCAGACGCAAAATTTTAAAATAGTAAAAAAAAGAAAGAAACCACGAGTCAGTAACATAAACCCTCCGGGAAAGACACAGCAATACCCCTCGGCCCACCATTGCAACCAGAAAATATAAAAACGACAGAAAACCTCCCTTCAGAGAAACCAAAAAAGTAGCACTGGCACAGTACAGTAACATAAAAAGACTCATTCATAACGAACAGCGTCAAAAATTAAGACCTTATAAATCACAACTACTTATAAATCACGACTACTTTCATTAACAAAAGATGCCACAAACAAATTACGAGATGAAAACAAAACAACCTACATCCTATTGTTAATATAAGCGAATAACGAGGAAATCCAGAGTAATCATTTAATGTTCATTGGCAGCAATCTTCGACACAAACAAAATAACATCACACATTGCATCATTGGTCAAAGCCGATGGGTGGTATCGGACCTTCGACCATAGATACTAGTAGACTGGCCTTGCTGTGCAGAAGCTATAGGGCTGGTGTGGCTCCAACATAAACCACGTGACTGTTGGCAAAACGTGGCGGGATTTCAAATCAGCGCTCTGCCATCCTATGTTTGTATCGTATTTTCCCCACATTTCTCAATTGACTGCCTAACGCTTCCAACAAAAATTACTTTTTTATTTGTGAAAAATTATGCCAGGACTACATTTGACTTGGATTTGTTCGCAGTACCATTTATAAAATCTAACAAATACATCGAACGCCACTCTGGTGGGCAGCGGGACGAAATTACTATTAACTATCAATTAAAGCAAAATGTCGTTAAAATTCTTTTAGACAGTAAGAGTGGGCTCATGTCAAAACTTTAAAAATTGGATTCGCCGCGTTTTGAGCTCTAGTCACTTATAAAAGAAAATAGGATATGGGAATTATGTCAACTATAGGTGCCAAAATTGTCGACTTTAGGAGCAGGTCCATTTTAGAGTATCAATTTTAGGTGCACTTCAAAGGTTCACTTCCCACTATTTTTACAAAAGTTTAAACTATCAGTTTAAAAAATGATATTTTAGTTGAAAGATGAGACTTCGAAGTTTCAGAAAATAATTTTGGAGCCTCGGTTTAAAAATGACAGACACTGTAAATATAAATTATAAATATACATTGTAAATAATGACTAACCTATCAAAACACTTCTCCGCGAAGTGCTTCGAGCAAAGGCGCGTATGTGCAGATGGCTTCAAGTTTTTCCGTTTCAGGGCCTGTATCCAAAGCTTCCTTCGGTTTTCATCCTTAGGGAATCTATGAGTAGGAACGAGAAACAGTTATACTTACTTCTGTAACCGAATTATCGCAGATACTTTCCAAAATGCAATATGAGTCTGACTTTACAGGCATCACTTTCAATACCTTAATTTACGTGATACTCTATTTCAAGTGTAAAAAACATAAAAGTCACTTCAGCAGATTTCAATAAACGCATTTGCACTATCACAGAAACACTTACACGCGAAATGTAATGCCATTTCCCCTGACAAAACGCTGAGTACAGCCATAAGCGCAGCACGAAACAACCATGTTTTGCCAACACTCACGTGATTTCAGCCCAGAGATGTTGGAGCCACGAAAATGACGTCAGGGCCAGTCTATTATATTTATGGTCGAAGTATCGGACACTAAAATTGACCCCAGAAATGAGTCGCAAAATCATCAATGGAAACTGAATTTGTTGCTGACAGTGAGGCAAGTAAATCTTTAGTATGGCTTGATCTTTTATTGAAAGAAATTGACATTGTTGAAAAGAGTTCAATTCTTACTTTATGCATTGACAATCGAAGTGCCATTAAATATATCAAAGGCGCAGGATTCTATGAACACACTAAACATATTGAAACACGTTATCAGTATGTACAACAGTTAGTCAATGAGAAGAAGATCAATGTTGAGTATGTTTAAACATAAGATCAGGCAGCTAACATTCTTACTAAGGGTTTATCAGCAAAGAAGCTATCAAGAATGAAAACTTTGATTGGGATGGAAGTAACTAATGAAAGTGAAGACAGAGTTAAATTCTTGATTTGGTGATGAAATATGAACTTGCAGGAGAGTGTTAAAGGATTGTAAATAATAGTACGATATGTAAGCCAACATAATTACATAATAGTTTGCCTTATCTGATATACTGACTGTTTAAACAGTTTATGTACATTTTAAGGGGTTTAATAGATATGGTATTAACAGAGGTAGTTTAATGATGTGCTATTAAACAGTTTTGATCGACTTTGACTTTCCTTCGTGTAGTATGCTCGTTATGAAAGTGCTCCTATAAGTAAGCATGATTTCTGGCGTTCCCCAAGGTAGTGTTATTGGGCCTCTCCAGTTCCTTATACAGGGTGTCACCTAACATTACCGCTGGATATATTTCGTAAACCACATCAAATACTGATGAATCGATTCCACAGACCGAACGTGAGGAGAGGGGCTAGTGTAATTGTTTAATACAAACCATAAAAAATGCACAGAAGTATGTCTTTAACACAAACCTACGTATTTTTTTAAATGGAACCCCGTTAGTTTTGTTAGCACATCTGAACATATAAACAAATACGTAATCAGTGCCATTTGTTGCATTGTAAAACGTTAATTACATCTGGAGATATTGTAACCTAAAGTTGACGCTTGAGTACCACTCCTCCGCTGTTCGATCATGTGTATCGGAGAGCACCGAATTACATAGGGATCCAAAGGGAATGGCGATGGACCTTAGGCACAGAAGAGACTGGAACAGCACATTACGTCCACATGCTAACACCTTTTTATTGGTCTTTTTCACTGACGCACATGTACATTACCATGAGGGGTGAGGTACACAAACACACGTGGTTTTCGTTTTCAATTACGGAGTGGAATAGAGTGTGTCCCGACATGTCAGGCCAATAGATGTTCAATGTGGTGGCCATCATTTGCTGCACACAATTGCAATCTCTGGCGTAATGAATGTCGTACATGCCGCAGTACATCTGGTGTAATGTCACCGCAGGCTGCCACAATACGTTGTTTCATATCCTCTGGGTTTGTAGGCACATCACGGTACACGTTCTCCTTTAACGTACTCCACAGAAAGAAGTCCAGAGGTGTAAGATCAGGAGAACGTGCTGGCCCATTTATGCGTCCTCCACGTCCTATGAAACGCCCGTCGAACATCCTGTCAAGGGTCAGCCTAGTGTTAATTGCGGAATGTGCAGGTGCACCATCATGCTGATACCACATACGCCGACGCGTTTCCAGTGGGACATTTTCGAGCAACGTTGGCAGATCGTTCTGTAGAAACGCGATGTATGTTGCAGCCGTTTGGGCCCCTGCAATGAAGTGAGGACCAATGAGGTAGTCGCCAATGATTCTGCACCATACATTTACAGTCCACGGTCGCTGTCGCTCTACCTGTCTGAGCCAGCGAGGATTGTCCACGGACCAGTAATGCATGTTCCATAGATTCACTGCCCCATGGTTTGTGAAACCTGCTTCATCGGTAAACAGGTAGAACTGCAACGCATTCTCTGTTAATGCCCATTGACAGAATTGCACTCGATGATTAAAGTCGTCACCATGTAATTGCTGATGTAGCGACACATGAAACGGGTGAAAGCGGTGACAATGCAGTATGCGCATGACACTACTTTGACTCAGTCCACCGTCTCTCGCAATGTCCCGTGTACTCATGTGTGGGTTCATGGCAACAGCAGCTAACACACCAACTGCACCCGCTTCTCCTGTGACAGTCCTGTTACGGACCCGTTCGCGTGCTATGACCATACCTGTTGCATACAGTTGGCGGTAGATGTTTTGCAATGTGCGGCACGTTGGATGCTCTCTGTCCGGGTACTGTTCTGCATACATCCTGCAGGCTTCAGCTGCATTTCGTCGACACTCGCCATAGATGAGTATCATCTCCGCCTTTTCAGAGTTCGAATACACCATGGTCACAGTTCCTACAACACTACACTATCACAGACGTCTGGTAACACGGTGTACTACAGTTGGTCTGCGTGTGGAGACGAATGCAGAATAACAATAGCAGCAAGCGCTACATGCGGACACTGCGACAGCTAGACCAAACCACAACAGTGCACTACAGCCACACTCATAAACACGGTCTTCATCGTAAACATGTCCCTGCAGATGCTACTCGCCGACCGTGGCCCGTGTTTGTTACAACACGCAACTGAACGTCGGATGTTTCAAGCGTCAACTTTAGGTTACAATATCTCCGGATGTAATTAACATTTTAGAATGCAACAAACGGCACTGATTACGTATTTGTTTATATGTTCAGATGTGCTAAAAAACTAACGTGGTTCCATTTAAAAAAACGTAGGTTTGCGTTAAAAAATATACTTCCGTGCATTTTTGTATGGTTTGTATTAAACAATTACACTAGCCCCTCTTCTCACGTTCGGTCTGTGGAATCGGTTCGTCAGTATTTGATGTGGTTTACGAAATATATCCAGTGGTAACGTTAGGTGACTCACCCTGTATATATAAGCGATTTAGGAGGCAATCTGAGCAGCATCATAGGTTGTTTCCAGATGATGCTGTCATCTATCATCTAAAAGTCATCAGAAGATCAAAACAAATTGCAAAATGATTTAGAAAAGATATCTGTATGGTGCAAAAATAGCAACTGACCCTAAAAAACGAAAAGTTTGAGCTCATCCACATGAGTGCTAAAAGGAATCCGTTAAGCTTCGGATACATGATAAATCAGTTAAATCTAAAGGCCATAAATTTAACTAAATACCTAGAGATTACAATTATGAACAACTTAAGTCGGGAAGAACCCATAGGAAATGTTGTGGGGAAGGCAAACCAAAGACTGTTTTTTCGGCAGAACACTTAGGAAATGTAACACATCTACTAGAGAGACTACCTACATTACGCTTGTCCGTCCTTTTTGCAGTACTGCTGCACAGTGTGGGATCCTTACCAGCTAGGTTTAAAGGAGTACATCGAGATAGTTAAAAAAGGGCAGCACGTTTTGTATTATCGAGGGGCAGGGGAGGAGTTTGACAGACATGATACAGCATTTGGGGTGGACATCATTAAAAGAAAGGAGTTTCTCGCTGTGGCGGAATCTTGCACGAAATTTCAATCACTAGCTTTCTCCTCCGAAAACGGAAATATTTCGTCGACTCCCGACCTACATAGGGAGAAACGATCATCATAATAATTTAAGGGAAATCAGAGCTCACATGCAAAGATATAGATGTTCATTCTTTCTGCACGCTGTTCAAGAATGGAATAATAAAAAAATACCATGAAGGTGGTTTGATGAACCTCTGTCACGTGCTTAAATGTGATTTGCGGAGTATCGAAGTTGATGTACGAGTAGATTGTCGTTGATAACAAGTTTTTTATTCATTTTGAGAGTTATTACGAAAACTACAATCTGCTTTAAGTGTGTGTAGGTTATATGTAACTTGATCTTCTTCTCATAACACAATTCTACATTGTATGTGTTAAACACAACTAGTGTGTGTATATTTGCTCAACTGCAAAACTTGTTTAGACCATGTGGTAAAGCTCACGTCATTTCATTTCAGGAAATAGCAGTAGTACCATACATAAACTTCCAGATCCTGCCATCTTACCTCACCAAATGTCAGGCTTCAGTACAAGGGGCATCTTTGCCAGGCTAATACAGTAATGCACATCTAAGTGTCAATTACCATGGTTACCATTTATCCAATGAATTATTTGATTCCTACTGGCACAATACCCTGCAACAAACATTAGAAGTAATTATTTCTTAGAAAATCATAACAACTCCACAAATTTCAGTACAGGAGTTTTTGGGGGTGGTAAATAACTCTCAATCCCATTCCTTTAGGGATGTGGGATGAATCAAGTTACACGTTAAGTCCCCATTTACACGATAGACTTTCTTGTCTCAACTGACTACTCGAGACAAGTGAGTCTACTGCAGAGCCACTGGTCTTTCATTCCTGTACAGAGTCTTGCCTGTTTCGAGTGGTCATCGTTTGTGACAAAATTGTGTGTGTTGTGGGATATGTCTGCTATGCATTTTGGCGTCTTAACGGAGAAAGGGAAGTTATGAGGGACTATTCTTTTTATGATAAAATAGAAATGTAGAAGCAAAATTATTGGAACAAGCCGCTATAATTGACTTTATCAATGTCTGCAGCAGAATTCATAGTGGTAGTTCCTGTCAAGGGTCAGGTGGTAAATTCTTTGCACTCCTGAGAACTGAAAGACTAGGAAAAATGTCATCCAAACATTTCAGAGCATATCGGTATTCATTTATTTGCTTGAGAAAATGTGCACTTGCAATGTGCAAACACATCAAGCAATAACCAAAATGCAGTAAATTGCGTCCTTTTGCTTTATCCTTTAAATTTTGTTTTCTTGCTAATATGGGTATATGCCAAATAACATAGAAAATTATTCTTCTCGTCAAATAACTCTGACCTTTTCATATTTAAATAATTTTCATTAAAAGACTTTATCTAATTACGTTCTATTTGTGCATAGTGTAAGTTTTTATCTATAATAAGCAAATACCTTTTAGGTTTGAGCTATTTCTTCTATATTGTCAGAGAACATAACAGGAAAAAATCAGTATCTTGTGTAACATATTAGACATTGTCACGAAAACAAAGCAAGCAGCACAATAAAGATTAAGGAGACACAAATGCACAAAGTCCATTTCTATAATAGGAAAATATTAACATTCGATTTTTGCAGCAATAAATGGCAGGGTGCCAAAGTTCCTTGTTTCTGCACATGCACAGTGTCCTCATATTCCAAAATTTAGGACTCCACACACGGCACAAACTATAGATCGTTGATGTTAGTCACAGACACATCGTGGTTGGTTGCTGATTTACATGCAGGCACGAAAGGTGTATGCTCTTTGAGCACTCGTAGTCGATTTTAACCAGAAAGTCGCTCATGTGAAATTTGCCTAAGAGGGAGAAGCAGTGACTGCTGGCTGATTCTGTAAAGAACACACTGCTAAGAACAAGATATCATTCCCATTGCATACATGGGTGCAGAAGGGAAAATGTTGGCTCACATATCTCCGTACTGATTGTTGAAGCCAGTTCATGAACATCATCATGGCACTGTCACGTCATGGCACATCAAGTAAATTCAGCTCACACGGTCCCAACTTGCATGGCTGTCCTCCACTTTTTCCAGTATATAACAAAAAATAGCAATACATGAATAACCAAATGTAGCATGACAATTGATATCCACCATATAAACCACACCCTAACAAAAGTACAACTGAGTTAAGTACAGAGGATGCCACAGTTCTATGTTAGAATGTGGCATGTCTGTGTGTCAGGAGGAAATGAGCTTGGGGGTCATGGCTGATTATGTCAATTATCACAACTTTGTTCTCCAGAAACTTTGACAGCGTCATGACATGATGTGAGGCCTAGTGCGAATGCCAGCATTTGAAATGCATTGTGAAATGTTTTGACATGATATCACATGACAGCCAGTGTGAACTGACCTTTGTTGTCCAATGTTATTTTCATGTTTCTTTAAGGAGAGATATCTGTCATGTTAGAAGTATGTAAGTGCCTGTACAAACCGAAAACGCAATTAATTAAAGACAAAATTTCCCTTAATTAGTAACTTACTTTGTAATTAAACTCAATAAATAAATGTTTTTTGTAGTATTTGTGACTTCCAAAATAAAAAAATCTGTTGCCACAGCTGTGGCCATATTCACACAACAATAAATAGTGTTTCATTCACACTACAGTTCATACAACAAAATGAAGAAATACCATCCCCCAAATAATTGTACAGATAAGATACTTCCTTTTGTCAGAGAAATTCCAGGATATGTTTTTTTTATTTCTGAGTTTGTGATGTTTAAAAGGAACAAATGTTGTTTTTGTGTTATTTGGTATATGTGCATCCTTGAAATGACCTCAGCCACGTTTCTGTGCAAACTCAAAAGGTGGCAAGACTGTGCTTAGCAATGCACTGTTTGGGTTCTTGGCGCATTAGTTACAGTGACACAATGGATGCTGATTGTGAGTAAAGAGTGAACATATAGTTCTGTGTTAAGCTTGGGAAAACTTCTAATGGAACATGAACAATGATTAAGCAAGCATACACAGGAAAGGCACTTTCAAGAAGTCGCGTTTTCGAGTGGCACAAAAGGTTTTGTGAAGGCAGAGGTTCAGTGCAAGACGATCCCAGAGCTGTTCATCTGTCTACAGCACATATCAATGCAAGTGTGGTGCATGTAAGGCAATTATTGCAAGGAGACCATCATGTAACTGTGCGTGCAATGTCAAAAGAACTTAATTTGAATCAAGATGTGTGTCTAAGATTTTATGTGATGATTTAGAGAAATGGATATTTACAGCAAAACTCCCTCACACACCACCAGATGAACACAAAGAGGAAAGACAAAGAATTTCTGCTGAACTACTAGACAGAGCCAGACATGATCCTACATTTCTGTCAAACATTATTGCTGCAGATGGAAGTTGGTGCTACCACTATGACTCTCACATTAAGTGTCAAAGTGCTGAATGGTGAAGTCCTGGATCATCAGCCTAGGAAAAAGTCAGACGTTTGAGAACAAAGACAATGTTGATTGCATTCTTTTATGGTAAAGGGTTAGTTCACCATGAGTAGTTCCTCCAGGTCAAACAGTGCACCGAACTCTTTATATCGAAGTCCTGAAACGTTTGCAACAAGCTATTCAACGTCACTGCCCTGATATGTGTCATTCTCAGAACTGGTTCTTACTGCATGACAATGAAAGACTCCATACTGCTTTATCTGTTATTGAGTATCTGGTCATTCTGTTATTGCTATCCCACATTCACGGCCTCTCGTCTTGTAATTTTTTTCCTGTTTCCACTAGCAAAAAGGCACCTAAAAGGAGAGCTTCTGCAAGATATCACAGACATCCAATGGGCTGTGACAAATGAGCTTACAAGCATTGCAGCTGAAAATTTCCCTGCCTGCTTCCAAGACCTCCAGAAACACTTACAACTGTGTATAGATGACCAAGAGGATTATTTCAATAGGAGCTAGCATTATTACTTGGCAAGTGCAATTTTCTATGTTTTTTTAAACTTGTCCTGAAACTTTTCTGACAAAGGGTGTGTGTGTGTGTGTGTGTGTGTGTGTGTGTGTGTGTATGTGTGTGTGTGTGTTCTCCCCAGCATGTCTGAGGAACAGACATCTTGATCATTGCAGCAGCTATACAACTAATCATTTAAAGGTTTCAATGATATTCCATCTGAGCATGCTTTCCTTCAACCAAAATTCCCAATCTGATACTCATTACTGCCATTGTGGCAGCTACCAGTAATTCCCTAACTCACAGTTGCTGATTCCTGTAAGAGATCGTGGATGTTGTATGTCTACACTGAAAGTAAGGATTGTTGGTTGTCATGACCTTTTTGATGTGTATAGGTGTCACTACGTCAGTAGTGAGTAACAGGCTGGGAATGTGGGTCAGAAGAGGAATGTGATCAGACAGCCGAGACATTTGAGGTGATCAATTGTGTGAAATGAGAAATCCAGGTTCGAGCCCCAGACTGGTGCAAGTTCTCATCTATTATCACTGAACCATTCCAATGCTCAAATGCAGCTTACTTCATTAAAACATTTGAAGTATTAGTTATATGGCTACTGAATCAAACAAGGAGTCTGTTTTTTAGACAAGTGTGAAAGAAGAAAACACACAAACATACACACACACACACACACACACACACACACACACACAAACACACACACACACACACACACACACACACACACACACACACACACACACACATGCACGCACAAACGTACTCACGCATACACACACTAATTAATAATGTGATGACGACCAACGATTCTTCCTTTCAGTGCATATGCACACCATGCCTGATATCTTACAAGAATGAGTGACTGCAAGTAAAGGGTGCATGGACAGGTGTCGCTACATAAGTAGTGAGCTTACAAGAATGAGTGACTGCAAGTAAAGGGTGCATGGACAGCTGTTGCTACATAAGTAGTGAGTAACAGGCTGGGAATCTGTGTCAGAAGGGATGCATGCTCAGATGAATAACTGAGGTTAAACATGTTCATTCTATAATATGAATATAAATGACTCTATTATTTACAAACTAAACTGATAGGACCGTTTATGAAAATAATCAAAGCTAATGTAATGTTTCAACTATTCCCGAAATGAAACTCAATATGAAGTAAGTGTGAGTGGAATGTCAGCAATAATATGTAATATGTGAGTGAATTAAAATTGTAACTACGTAAATAACGGTTTATTTAAAGAGTAGCAGCATACGGAAGCAGATAGTTTATGTAAAATAAATGATTAATAGAGCTGGATGGCAATTAGGCAAGGAACCTATGTAAAAGAGATTTTTTTTTCAGAAGTGAAGTTTGATGACGTTTAGTATGCGGGTACAAACCTAAAAATTTTTTTACTAAACTACACTCATCTCTGAATAAATGGAGGAGTGTTTTGTAAGGAACTCGCCTTATCGGCGGGTGCTTATCGACGGATTTCCTCTCCGCTGAATAAGTGCATTACGACGGGCAAACAATGGGTCCCGTGCCGTAGATTGGAGGTCTTCTGTCACAGCATCGAAATTACCACAAGCACGCACACCGTTTCCAAGAAATGAAAAATATTGCAGGAATCCAAGGTGCAAAATACGACGACTTCGCTGTTTCACTCCGTGTGAAGTGGACACGCACGATTTAAAAGTATTCAGCGAGGAGGCAAGCGTTAAGGCCGGTTCCCACTAGGGCTGCCGCGCGTCAAAACCGCGCGTCAGCAGCGTGGTTGCCATGGAAACGGCGTCAGCGGCACGGCGCGGCGGGCTCTGCGTCGCGGTTTGACCATGTCAAATCGCTTCCGCTGCCGCGTGCCGCGCTCCAGGTGCGCGCCGCCAATCACAGAACGCGCTGAGCGTGATGTCAGGTACGGAACCCCGGGCCACACGAACTTTCGCCGAACCTCTGGCGCGGACACGGCGGCAGCTATGAAATGCTTATCATCCGATTCCAAGGAAACTATACGGTAGAAAAAATTTGATTCTTGGTCATGTTATAGCCTGATATCTTCTCTCTATATAGGACCGAATTTCTTTTCGTTATTCGTCGTGGTTACTTGCTGTATCGCATTTGCGTAAACCTTTAAACAAAATTTTAATGAGTGTGCAGAGGTAAAAACGCATTGCGTGGACTTTGCGTACGGTTCATTTTAGGTAATACATTATTGCATATGAAATTTAGTCAACATATCGAAATTGTTTTTAAAGCTGAGAGCAGAACGATAGCTATCACCGTTCTCGAGATATTGAATGATATGTCGGTGGATGGGCTGTGTGATACCTAAACAACTAGCTCCCAGTATCATACATTTTTTATTTTTTCTCATTATTAATTTGTATGAATGGTTTTTTTCCTCATTAGTAATAAGAAATTTGTACATTGCGGCAGAAGAAGGCAAACATAGGCTTTTAAAATTATATTTGTAACAGAAGAGCAATGTCTGGAGAATATTCAGTTTCTTTAACGACTTTTGTTTCAGTCTCGCTTCAGACTACTTAACCTATGTTTAAGATCTCAAATGTAAAGGATGTGTAATTTTTACTCCTGCGGCAAGAGTGTGTGTAGTAAATGCTATGTGTGTATAAAAATGCAAGAAAATACATATATTAAAAATCATCAAACAATATTTTTATTTATAGTGCCAAATATTCCAAGATCGTTCATTAATATGACTTTTGCCTGCAATCATAAGAAGAGGCAATAATTTCTTCCATCCTGCAAGACATCTTAAAATATGTACGTGCTAATCAAGAACCAGACATAGACAGTGATCATAACCTGGTCCTGATGAAAAGTTCACTGAGATTCAAACGTCTGAAGAAGAAGCCAATAAAACTTAAATCGGAACTAGAAAAACTGAAAACTGAGGGATTGGCAAAGCGCTACGCTTATGAAACAGATAACCTAGCTACAAATTTTCAACATTTTGGAGAAAATGAAGACTGGGATCAAATTAAATATGGTATATACAAAGCAGCAGAAAAGATAGTTGGAAGAACTGAACCCAAGAACAAGAGGAAATGGATTACAGCAGATATTATTGATCTTATAGAAAACAGGAGATAATCCAAAAATGCAACTGATGAACAAGGAAAGCTGAATACAGAAGACTAATTTAGTTAATAGAGAAGCTAGGAAAGCAAGAGAAAATTTTCTTGAAGAAATGTGCAGGGAAGTGGAAGGAAATATGCAAAACGGCAGAACTGATTTAGCCTACAGAACAGCAAATCAATTTTTTGATGAACGTAAGACAACACTCTCAGGCACAATAGAAAATAAAGAGAGGAAAATGCTGTCTGGTGAAGACATGGTGAAGAGATGGAAAGAATACATAGAGGAGGTGTATGCTGGGACACCTCTTTCGGAGGAAGTAATAGGAAGAGAAGAGCAAGTAGACGAAGATGACATGGGAGATGACATTCTGCAAGAACAATTTGACAGAACTCTAAAAGACCTACGGGACAACAAAGCAACGGGTATTGACGACATTCCTGCAGAACTAATAAAGAATGCTGGTGACAGCATGAAAATGGTGCTTCTTAAACTTATTAGGTCCATCTATACGCCAAAGAAGACAGCAGCTACAAAATGTGAACAGTACCGAGCTCTAAGCCTAATATCACATACGTCAAAAATCCTCATAAAAATAGTTCTGAAGAGAAGGTGGAGGATATGCTGAGTGAAGATCAGTTTGGTTTCAGAAGGGGATTGGGAACAAGAGAGGCGATTCTTGCACTGAGACTCGTTATCGAAAAGGAATTAAAGAAAAATAAACCGACTTATATTGCAATTGTAGACATGGAAAAGGCATTTGATAACGTCTGGCAAGGGATGTTCAGAGTGATGAGGAAAAGTGGAATAAGGTACAAAGATATCCGTGTCATACTCAGTTTCTATAAGAATGAGGTGGCAGTGATTAGGAACTGTCACCAAGAACAAGTAGCACACATTAGAAAAGGGGTTAGACAAGGATGTGCTCTCTCTCCTCTTACATTCAATGCTTACATCCAGGAAGCTATAGACCAAATTCGAGAAACTACTGAGCTGGGGATCAAAATCAATGGGCAAAGATAGACATGCTACATTATGCAGACGATATTGCTATAGTCATGGAGACAAAAGATGATATAGAAGAAGTCCTCAGAACAATGGAAAAATTTCTATGCAATCAGTGTGGAATGAGAATAAGCAAGAAAGAGACTAAAGTGATGGTATGCAGTACAGGAGCAGAATACGAACCTTTGAGAATGAGAATTGGAAGAGAGGAGCAGGAAGTGAGAGAGGGGAAGCAAAATCACAAGGGATGGTAGAAGCCGGAAAGAAACTGCGAGCAGTATACAAAAGGCCAAAACTGCATTTAATCGGAGAAGTAACTTACTCACCAGCAACAACATCAGTCTGAAAATAAGGAAACGTATCATGAAAGGTTTCGTTTGGAGTGCGGCCCAATACGGATGTGAAACTTGGACAATAGGAAGAGAAGAGAGAAGACAGCTAGAGGCCTTGGACATGTGGTGCTATAGAAGGACGATGAAGATCAGCTGGAGAGACAAAGTAACAAATGAAGAGGTGCTTAGACGAGTACAGGAAATCAGATCTCTGTGGAGGCACATCCAAACAAGAAGAGACAAACTTGTAGGGCACATCCTACGACACAACAGCATCATTGGAGCAATAGCAGAAGGAGCTATTGAGGGAAGGAATCGGCGGGGGCGACCAAGGATATCATACATGCAACAGATCATGAATGACGTTGGATGTAACACATATGTGGAAATGAAGAGGAAGGCAAAGAGAAGAGAGGAATGGCTCTCTGCTGCAAACCAACCTCAGGGTTGAACACTAAAAGAAGAAGAATCAAGATTTCGTGGATGGAGTGCATGATCGGCAACCACAGAAAATTAGAGGTAAATTAATGATATCAGTGCAACCTAATGGTGACTTCTATTAAATATATATGTGTAATAATCGAACAATTGACTTTTTGCTAAGCACTAAGTTTGCTGCAAAATCAGACATTCTAAAAATCTCCATGGAAAGAGTAAGAAAAATTATCCTCTATACATTATTCATTTTTGTGACTTCAGTATTTGTACGTTGCATTATATTTTTCTTACACTACGCGGAAAACTGTTCACGGCACCAATTTAGTTCCAACAAGAATCCATGCTTTAATTCCAGTACTGCAAGTATCAATTATCTCTCATTATGTAAATTTCATGCCTCTTTGCGTTAGCTGTTGGGCTGCTTCCCAGCACGGTTATTCTAAAACCGATCAGCAGACTAATACAAAGTGCACGATACTGTGAAACTTTCTCATTTCCTGTCAGTGGCCGGCACTGGAGTTTACCACCTCGCTCAGAAGTTATTTCCGACTATTAGGCCGGAGTTGCTAGTTTTTGAAGACTTATTTCCGCCCTCACCAAGTATTATGAGGATCAGGAACAGGTTGTTGCAGCTCGTTACAAGTTCTTTCGATTGCGGAAAACGTCAAAACAGACAAATCGTCAGTGGGTCACTGAACTTCAGGGTTTGACACGACAGCGTGGACAGTCATGCAGTGATGCAATGATTCATAGTGCAATTGCTACAGTGTGCCACACAGTCAGATTCATGTGCAAATTCTCAAACATTATCATCCTACTTTGTAACAAGTGTTACAGATTATTGAATTGGAGAAATCACGTAACAGTGTCGTGGAAATCTTGGAGGTGGCTCCCATTTGAAGTTTAATGCAAAGTGACAAACAGGTACAGCCCTATGACTGTCCACTGCACGCAAACAGAGTACTGTGCCGTGGACAGAGTAAAAAGGTGTCAACACATGTGTTTGCTATGAAATCATATCCCTGCTGCTTTTCCATGTGTGAAAGACAAAACTGCCCTTCACTGAAGGTGACATGCTTTGCTCGTAGAAAGCCAGGTCACGAATAGTCTGTGCTTGCGACAGAAAAAAAGTACACCTATGTTCATTCTCATAAACGCAGACCATCTTCTCACTCAGTGAATGACGTTTTTTCAACACCAGCCACTAGTAGGCCTGTTAGTAATGACAAAATTGACGATGTGCCTTCACCCGGCCCAAGTGCTGTGCAATGACAGTCAAACAAGCTGTTTGTGAACTTAGGCACTGCTGGACGCTGCGTGCGACTTCAGTTAGACAGTGGCGCCTCTATTACATTGCTTAATCGTGCCTGAATCTGCCATCTTCCAATCTCATACCAGAACAGTGACAATTTTGAGTTCGTGAGACTGTGAAAATAATTTTGGATTACATTCATTTGATTTATTTTGTCTTTATATTCAGGAAAATGTACTTTCTCTTTCTGCTTTCAACCCAAAAGATAGTGTTACTCAGTTGATTGAGAAGTTTCCGGATTTGTGTTCTGAAGGACTTGACAGGGCAAATAATTTTGTGGCGGACGTGGCAATGAAGGACAATGCACAACGTAAATGTTTTCGGGCGGATCCTGTTCTTCATGCACTTAAGAGACAAAGTTGTAAGTGAACTTAAGGAATGGCAAGACAATAGTGTTATCGCTCCTATCCAGGCTAGTCAATAGGCTACTCCCTTAGTAATATTTCCAAAGACTTCTGGAAGACTTCGTCTTTGTGGTAACTTTAAATCCATTGTGAATCCACAAACAATAATTAATACCTACCTGTTGCTTCGCCCTGAGGGATTAATGGACAGGCTTCGTGACGGTCGCCATTCTTCAAAAATTAATTTACGCGATGCGTATTTGCTACTTCCGCTAGATGAGGAGTCTCAGAAAGTGTTCGTGGTCAATACACATTTGGGGTTGTTCAAGTTTTTGCACTTACGCTTTGGCAGCGCATCCACGCTTGCCATATTCCAACGCTACTTAGAACAGCTTACAGCAAAAGTTCCATCTGTCAAATTACTTGGACGGTACTGTGGTATCAGGATTTACGCAGGAGGAGCATATTAGTAACCTTCGTACGCTTTTTCCAGTACTTCCAGTTGCAGGTTTGAAGTACCACATGAACAAATGTGCCTTTTTCAGACTGAAGTTCAGTACTTAGGGCATGTTCTTAATAGCCTACGTGTTCATCCCCTTCAGTCAAATTTACCGGCCATCCGGGACCTCCCTGCCCTGTGTAACGTGATGGAATAGCAGTCAGTTCTCTGGAAGATGACATATTATACCCGGTTTATACCCAACCTATCCCAGATCGCGTCTCCGTTGCATCGTTTACGCCGAAAGAATGTGCTTTTTGTTTGGACCAAAGAGTGGCAGGATGCATTTAAGAGACTTAAAAATGCCTAACTGAGTGAGAGATGCCTTGTTCATTTCGATCCCGCTAAGTCTGTGGTTTTGACAGTGAATGCTTCTTCGTACAGGAGACATTGACTGTCTCAGAAATAGGAATCACTGGCATAGATAAGCAACTAAAAGAGGTGAAAACAAATAAATCACCTGGTCCAGATGGAATCCCGATTCAGTTTTAGAGTTGTGAAGCTCTTGCCCAGTGCAAAGTCCCAGGCCAATGGGAAAAGCGCAGGTTACGTCTTCAAGTAAGAAAATTACAGACCAATATCTTTAACATCGGTTTGCTGTAGAATACTCAAGCAAATTTTGAGTTCGAATATAATAAATATTTCCGAGACAGAAAAGCTTCTATCAGCATATCAGTACCACTGCAGACGAAGATCTAGCCATGTGGAATAGGTTCTCGGGTATGTAAGTCGCTCGAACACATTTTAAGTGTGTTTTCATGGCCAGCGAGTGTTCATCAGAGACAAGGTATCATGAGGAGTGCCACAAGACGTATGATACAACCGCTCTTGTTCTTTTATATTCTGGGTGGTTATAATTAAACCTTCCCTATTTAACACGTTATGACACGGAAACTAATTGTTGTACGAGGACCAGATTTGGTAGCATTAATGTTGAGGACATAGGGAAGAGAAATAATGCAGAATCAATCCAACTGTAACACTTTTAATGTGCTGCGGTAAATCGTATCCATATATATATATTGGTGCCATTACTGTTGCAAAAGGGGCTCAATACTGCGCTCATCAGTGTCCAGACGGGACTGAAGGCGTAGGATTGCATTCTGCACAGCAGAACGAAGCATGCCCATAGGTATGCTGGCTACCTCTCTTGATATGCTGTACTTCGGTTCAGCATATGTGTGAATGTCCCCCTGGTAAACCCTGTTCTTCAGGTAGCTCCGCAGCCAGAAATCACAGGGAGTGCGATCAGGTGATCGTGCCGGCCAAGCATTTGGAAACGGTCGGCTAATTCGATCGTTTCCAAATGTGTTTCAGGGAAGCAGGTGAACTTCACAGGCGAAATGCGTCGGGGCCCCATCTTGCATGAAAACTGTTGAGTTCAATGCGTCTCTCTGCTGTAGGGCGCGTATGACATGCTGGCGAAGCATGCCGCAGTAACGCTGTCCATTCACACTGCACGTCCTTGTCCTTGAACGCCAAACTGTTCAAAAAAGAATGAACCAATGATGAACGTAGCCGTGAAGCCACACGATCCGGTGACAAGTTCATTATACAGAGGGACTTCATGCACAGTGAATTGAGGTGAAATACCCACACTCGGCAATTTTTTGTGTTCACGTCACCCGTCAGAGATAAATGAGCTTCGTCTGTCCACAGGATGCTCCAGGACCAGCCCTTGTCAACTTCAATCCTTGCGAGAAAGTGGAGAGCGATGTCAACTCGTCGTTGAGCGTCCTCTGATGCAAGCTGCTGTACGATATGGATCTTGTACGGATACCATTTGGGAATGGTTCGAAGCACCTTCCGTACAGTGGACCACAGGATGTTCAACTGTCGTGACACAGCACACGCACTGCCTGATGGTCGGGAATTGCGTGCAGCGTTGTCTGCCACACCAACAGCGATTCCATCAACTACCTGTGGTGCAGCCGGTCGTCGGCCTCTTCCAAGTGTGACGCCCACTTCTCCAGTTGATTGGAACTTCTTCATCATGCTCCGCGCAGCAGGTGCAGAAAGAGGACCCTTCCACATTCCTTTCAGCTGGCGATATTCTCTAAATGTAGCTGCAGCATTACTATTTTTTTGACAACAGAGCTTCACCAATAATGTCCTGCTTCTTTGTCCAAGCTCATGTTGACACGTCAACAAACGCACTGCGACTGGTCAGGTGTGTGAGACTATGACTCACGATGACAGATCACGGCACCTGGTGGCCATAATTGGAACGGGACGGTGGCGCTGTGAGGCATGGAAATCGTGCATCCTATAATCTGGACATTAATGTTACCAAGATTGGTACTCGAAGGATAATTAGTTTCCGTGTTATGGCATGTTAAATATGGAAAGTTTATTTATAACTACCTGGTATACAAACGGTCGGCGGATAAGGTGAGGAGCAGTCTGCGGCTGTTGCCGATGACGCTCTAGTGCACGGTGAAGTGTCATCTTTGAGTGACTGTAGAATGATGCTGACTTAGGCAGAACACCTATTTAGTGTGGTGAAAGCCAGCTCGCTTTAACTGTAGAAAAATATAATTTAATGCAGGTAAGTAGGAATAACAATCCTGTAATGTTCGAATACAGTATTAGTTGCATACTACTTCATAGTCGCTTCGATTAAATATCTAGGCGTAATGTTTCAAGGCGATATGAAATGGATTGAGCACGTAAGGTCAGTAGTAGGTAAGGCGAATAGTAGACTTCGGTTTATTGGGAGGATTTTAGGAATGTGTAACTCTTCAATCAAGGCGATGGCATATCAATGTGAGTGCAATCCTTTCTCGCATTCGGGAGGACGACGGTTCAATCCCGTCTCCGGCCATCCTGATTTAGGTTTTCCGTGATTTCCCTAAATCACTTCAGGCAAATGCTGGGATGGTTCCTTTGAAAGGGCACGGCCGATTTCCTTCCCCACCCTTCCCTCACCCGAGCTTGCGCTCCGTCTCTAATGACCTCGTTGTCGACGGGACGTTAAACACTAATCTCCTCCTCCTGCAAGCCTTTCTTGAGTACTGCTCGAGTGTTTGAGATCCCATCAGGTCTGATTGAAGGAAGACACTGAAGAAATTCAGTGATATGCTATTAGATTTGTAGGTTCGATCAATAGTTTAGTATTACGGAGGTGTTCCGCGAACTAAACTGAGAATCCCTGGAGGAAAGACAACATTCTTTTCGCGAAATACCAATGAGAAAATTTAGAGAACCAGCACTTGCGGCTGACTGCAGAACCGTTCTTCTGCCGTTAACGTACATTTCGCGTAAGGAACACGAAGACAAGAGAAATTAGGGCTCTTGCAGAGGCGTATAGATAATTGTTTCTCCGTCGCTCCATTAGTGATTGCAGCAGGAAGAGGAATTATTAGTACTCGTACAATGTACCCTCAGCCATATAACGCATGGCTTCTTGTGGAGTATATATGTAGCTGAAGACCCCGTGGCGCTGTTAAATTCATGTTTAAAGAATCAATCATTTTCACGAGACTGTGGGCATTTTGCAACTTACATCGAACTACAGCACACAATTTTTCAGACTGTCTGCCTTCAGCAGGAATATCAGTCATAGTGAGCCACTCATATAATCAGTATATATGTTTTCTGGAAACTGCAAACATTGCAATACTTCTGCAATTCCTTTTTCTACTTTTCAGGTGATAAGGTAGGTCGTCATGTAGAGAGTCAGAGAGAGCTGGCTGTGCAGTATACAGAGTGGTTACCGTATACCTTTAGGTTTCAGATTCGTAAATAGAAAAGGTTAAGGTTAACAGTTTTTATTTCTATTTAAGGTTAACAGCCCCTCCATGAACCATGGACCTTGCCGTTGGTGGGGAGGCTTGCGTGCCTCAGCGATACAGATGGCCGTACCGTAGGTACAACCACAACGGAGGGGTATCTGTTGAGAGGCCAGACAAACGTGTGGTTACTGAAGAGGGGCAGCAGCCTTTTCAGTAGTTGCAAGGGCAACAGTCTGGATGATTGACTGATCTGGCCTTGTAACAATAACCAAAACGGCATTGCTGTGCTGGTACTGCGAACGGCTGAAAGCAAGGGGAAACTACGGCCGTAATTTTTCCCGAGGGCATGCAGCTTTACTGATGGAATGTAGTCGAATTAAGTCGGGTGATGCTGAGGGAATTAGATTAGGAAATGAGACACTTAAAGTAGTAAAGGAGTGTTGCTATTTGGGGAGCAAAATAACTGATGATGGTCGAAGTAGAGAGGACATAAAATGTAGACTGGCAATGGCAAGGAAAGCGTTTCTAAAGAAGAGATATTTGTTAACATCGAGTATAGATTTAAGTGTCAGGAAGTCATTTCTGAAAGTATTTGTATGGAGTGTAGCCATGTATGGAAGTGAAACATGGACGGTAAATAGTTTGGACAAGAAGAGAATAGAAGCTTTCGAAATGTGGTGCTACAGAAGTATGCTGAAGATCAGATGGGTAGATCACATAACTAATGAGGAAGTATTGAATAGGATTGGGGAGAAGAGAAGTTTGTGGCACAACTTGACCAGAAGAAGGGATCGGTTAGTAGGACATGTTCTGAGGCATCAAGGGATCACCAATTTAGTATTGGAGGGCAGCATGGAGGGTAAAAATCGTAGGGGGAGACCAAGAGATGAATACACTAAGCAGATTCAGAAGGATGTAGGTTGCAGTAGGTACTGGGAGATGAAGAAGCTTGCACAGGATAGAGTAGCATGGAGAGCTGCATCAAACCAGTCTCAGGACTGAAGACCACAACAACAACAACAAGGTTAACAGACTGCAAGTAACCTCTCTACACAGTGAGTTACCTACACGTTCTTGACATGGGATTATGAACATATTGCAAGTGAGTGTTGTCACAGAGTTCATTCAGTTGATCATTTATGCCCATTAATCTTTCTTTACGCAAGGTACATTGTTCCTACCCTTCTATGTGATCCTCTCCTTTCTAAATTGAATTCATACAGCTTTACAAATCATTTCCTGGGGCTAAACTTTATGCAGAAGAGGGTATTTACTCGGGGTAGTTTCGTGAAACATGTTTTCACACATTCCGAATACTTATGAAGAAGATAGGCCGCTTACACTTTAAGTGACAAATATGAATTCGGGATTCAGACTGGCCATCTTTTGAAACCCATATAAAAATCACCTCTGTGGGCAAGGAAGTCAATAACTCAATTGCTTATTATACTCTCTTCATCTTTTATTAGCAACGGGACAAAAGCAGTAATCACACCAATCTTTAAACATGGAAACAGAAAAGATTGTAACAACTACAGAGGTATCTCTTTAATCAGCGTTGTGGGTAAAATCTTCTCCGGTATTGTTGAAAGGAAAGTGCGAGTATTTGTTGAGGACCAATTGGAGGAAAATCAGTGTGGGTTTAGGCCTCTTAGAGGTTGTCAGGACCAGATCTTTAGCTTACGGCAAATAATGGAGAAGTGTTATGAGTGGAACAGGGAATTGTATCTATGCTTTATAGGGTACAGTACCGCCCGACATTGAAAATAGGTACAACATTCTTCGTTATTCTTGTCAGTACAATATATTTTTTCTAATAATAACTCAATTTCAATTAATACAGCAAAGCTGGATACCAGTGTGGGAAAGAATGACAATTTATTTATTTAATTGATCACATGTGCACTCCCACAAAATAAATCCCTACATCCAGTTTCGTGAGATCTGTGAAATGAATGAATGTATGGTCGTCTGCTAACCGCAGATAGTGAATGTGAATATATGATCATCTTTGAGACGATTCTTTGGTCACCTTTGGTGGAACCAAAGAGATGAAACTTACCGGAGCTTTGAGTGGCTGAAATGTGGCTGACCAATACGGTAGCATGGTCTCCCCCCACCTTGACAGAGGTGCGAGATGACCTGAAGAACGGCCATGTTTCAGCACTCTGTCGCTGGATCTAGTGTTGGTAAGACCTGTCTTAGGTGTGCTCCGTAAAGACAAAAGAGTGGAGACATGGTATGCATGTAAAATACTTAAGAGTAGTTTGGAATAATAATTTCTCTATTTCAGGAACTTTTGTGGGGAGAATTAAATGTCAGGCAGGTAATATTAAGGGGATCGTAGTAATCTTCGGAAGTGACCAACGGTCACAATGAAACCACGTGTAGCAATAAGTTGAAATACTTCCGAGTGCTTAAGTTAAGCTGAATTACTAGCGTGTGTACTATAAGTTGGAAATATTTAAGAAATGGCGTGTGCAGGGCTTGAAATTAGAGACGAGTACTTCCACATGGTGAGTACTGTGTGAGTCTCAATCTGTGTATGAGACAAAGGATAAAGAGAAGTACTCGTCCATGGTATCAGTTGAGGACTCGCGTGTGTGATGAATATGTTCTTAATATTACTTTGTGTGTTATGTTTCCATGTGACGCTTGATTCAAACTATAATACACTCCTGGAAATGGAAAAAAGAACACATTGACACCGGTGTGTCAGACCCACCATACTTGTTCCGGACACTGCGAGAGGGCTGTACAAGCAATGATCACTCGCACGGCACAGCGGACACACCAGGAACCGCGGTGTTGGCCGTCGAATGGCGCTAGCTGCGCAGCATTTGTGCACCGCCGCCGTCAGTGTCAGCCAGTTTGCCGTGGCATACGGAGCTCCATCGCAGTCTTTAACACTGGTAGCATGCCGCGACAGCGTGGACGTGAACTGTATGTGCAGTTGACGGACTTTGAGCGAGGGCATATAGTGGGCATGTGGGAGGCCGGGTGGACGTACCGCCGAATTGCTCAACACGTGGGGCGTGAGGCCTCCACAGTACATCGATGTTGTCGCCAGTGGTCGGCGGAAGGTGCACGTGCCCGTCGACCTGGGACCGGACCGCAGCGACGCACGGATGCACGCCAAGACCGTAGGATCCTACGCAGTACCGTAGGGGACCGCACCGCCACTTCCCAGCAAAGTAGGGACACTGTTGCTTCTGGGGTATCGGCGAGGACCATTCGCAACCGTCTCCATGAAGCTGGGCTACGGTCCCGCACACCGTTAGGCCGTCTTCCGCTCACGCCCCAACATCGTGCAGCCCACCTCCAGTGGTGTCGCGACAGGCGTGAATGGAGGGACGAATGGAGACGTGTCGTCTTCAGCGATGAGAGTCGCTTCTGCCTTGGTGCCAATGATGGTCGTATGCGTGTTTGGCGCCGTGCAGGTGAGCGCCACAATGAGGACTGCATACGACCGAGGCACACAGGGCCAACACCCGGCATCATGGTGTGGGGAGCGATCTCCTACACTGGCCGTACACCACTGGTGATCGTCGAGGGGACACTGAATAGTGCACGGTACATCCAAACCGTCATCGAACCCATCGTTCTACCATTCCTAGACCGGCAAGGGAACTTGCTGTTCCAACAGGACAATGCACGTCCGCATGTATCCCGTGCCACCCAACGTGCTCTAGAAGGTGTAAGTCAACTACCCTGGCCAGCAAGATCTCCGGATCTGTCCCCCATTGAGCATGTTTGGGACTGGATGCAGCGTCGTCTCACGCGGTCTGCACGTCCAGCACGAACGCTGGTCCAACTGAGGTACCAGGTGGAAATGGCATGGCAAGCCGTTCCACAGGACTACATCCAGAATCTCTACGATAGTCTCCATGGGAGAATAGCAGCCTGCATTGCTGCGAAAGGTGGATATACACTGTACTAGTGCCGACATTGTGCATGCTCTGTTGCCTGTGTCTATGTGCCTGTGGTTCTGTCAGTGTGATCATGTGATGTATCTGACCCCAGGAATGTGTCAATAAAGTTTCCCCTTCCTGGGACAATGAATTCACGGTGTTCTTATTTCAATTTCCAGGAGTGTACTCTGAGAGAGAAGCAAGGTGAGTCAGCCGTGTAACCAGCAACGCCACTTGGCTTGCATTGCACAGGAAGACGTGCATATATCCTCCAGAGTTCATAGTAGGAAAGAAAAATAACGAAGTGGGGCAGTGTTGTGAGAAACTGGGATAAATACTAATTGAAGTGGGAAAGCTGAAAGTGATGTGATTATAACGTTGTGACTATTCTTTGTATTGTATGTTGCCAGTGTGATGTATTTCATGAAATTTAAGTATGTGTTGTTGGCATGGGAGAGTAACAAGATAGTTTCAGAGGCAGTGGGTTATGCATGTTCCTTTTTGTACCACTCGGTCTGGAGGAAATTTTCGTAATGATAGGTGTGAGAGTCGAAGTGTGAGATATAGAAACAGATTCACCATCCTATCCAGAAACTGCACTGTAGCGTTAAATAATTACGAGACCATAAGATAGAGAATCACCAATGTAAAGCCATACCCACTGCGCGGAATTTCTCATGTGTTATTGTTGTCGGTTATAGAATTTGTGTGTTTAGGTTATAGAATTTATCGGAATAAATAAGATAGTGAAAAGAAAAAGATTGGTGGCCTTTTCCTTCGAATAGTATGTTGTCACGATACCCAGAATTTATAATGTGTGCGCCATTCACATTCAGTGCGATGGCCACGTGTTGATTAAAGCCGTTAAATAAGAAAGAAAATGTGGTATTGCCAGTGAGTAGTGAACAGTCAGAGTTGTGTAAATTACTAATAGTCAGATGTGCGTTATCCGTTGCGTAATATTCAAACAGGAGAATAACTTGTAACTTAATTGTGAGTACTAGAGTTCATGTTACTCGATAAATAAGAATGAGTCCATTCGCATGGCAGACCACTCATCTTGCAGGCCTGACTGCTCGATGCCACAGTATGAGCAAGGCATGTGGGTGCCTCTCAATAGATCTAGAAAAGGCATATGACCGGGTTCCTAGGAGGAAGTTATTGTCTGTTCTACGAGATTATGGAATAGGAGGCAAAGTTTTGCAAGCAATTGAAGGTCTTTACATGGATAGTCAGGCAGCAGTTAGAGTTGACGGTAAATTGAGTTCATGGTTCATGGCTTCCGGCGGCTATCTGATTTGGTGAAGACTGCCAGTCTCGCTAGCGGGATGAAAGCAGAGCTCACCATCTGCAGCATCGTCGACAGGACTGACTGCGGACCTTTGGTACAGAGCCGAGTGGAGGGTCTGAATCAGAGGCTGAGACGGTTCTGCGACCGTGTGGGCTGCAGATTCCTCGACTTGCGCCATAGGGTGGTGGGGTTTCGGGTTCCGCTGGATAGGTCAGGAGTCCACTACACGCAACAAGCGGCTACACGGGTAGCAGGGGTTGTGTGGCGTGGGCTGGGCGGTTTTTTAGGTTAGATGGCCTCGGGCAAGTGCAGAAAGGGCAACAGCCTCAACGGGTGCGGGGCAAAGTCAGGACATGTGGGGACCAAGCAGCAATCGGTATTGTAATTGTAAACTGTCGAAGCTGCGTTGGTAAAGTACCGGAACTTCAAGCGCTGATACAAAGCACCGAAGCTGAAATCGTTATAGGTACAGAAAGCTGGCTGAAGCCAGAGATAAATTCTGCCGAAATTTTTACAAAGGCACAGACGGTGTTTAGAAAGGATAGATTGCATGCAACCGGTGGTGGAGTGTTCGTCGCTGTTAGTAGTAGTTTATCCTGTAGTGAAGTAGAAGTGGATAGTTCCTGTGAATTATTATGGGTGGAGGTTACACTCAACAACCGAGCTAGGTTAATAATTGGCTCCTTTTACCGACCCCCCGACTCAGCAGCATTAGTGGCAGAACAACTGAGAGAAAATTTGGAATACATTTCACATAAATTTTCTCAGCATGTTATGGTCTTAGGTGGAGATTTCAATTTACCAGATATAGACTGGGACACTCAGATGTTTAGGACGGGTGGTAGGGACAGAGCATCGAGTGACATTATACTGAGTGCACTATCCGAAAATTACCTCGAGCAATTAAACAGAGAACCGACTCGTGGAGATAACATCTTGGACCTACTGATAACAAACAGACCCGAACTTTTCGACTCTGTAAGTGCAGAACAGGGAATCAGTGATCATAAAGCCGTTGCAGCATCCCTGAATATGGAAGTTAATAGGAATATAAAAAAAGGGAGGAAGGTTTATCTGTTTAGCAAGAGTAATAGAAGGCAGATTTCAGACTACCTAACAGATCAAAACGAAAATTTCTGTTTCGACACTGACAATGTTGAGTGTTCATGGAAAAAGTTCAAGGCAATCGTAAAATGCGTTTTAGACAGGTACGTGCCGAGTAAAACTGTGAGGGACGGGAAAAACCCACCGTGGTACAACAACAAAGTTAGGAAACTACTGCGAAAGCAAAGAGAGCTTCACTCCAAGTTTAAACGCAGCCAAAACCTCTCAGACAAACAGAAGCTAAACGATGTCAAAGTTAGCGTAAGGAGGGCTATGCGTGAAGCGTTCAGTGAGTTCGAAAGTAAAATACTAGGTACCGACTTGACAGAAAATCCTAGGAAGTTCTGGTCTTACGTTAAATCAGTAAGTGGCTCGAAACATCATGTCCAGACACTCCGGGGTGATGATGCATTGAAACAGAGGATGACAAGCGTAAAGCTGAAATACTAAACACCTTTTTCCAAAGCTGTTTCACAGAGGAAGACCGCACTGCAGTTCCTTCTCTAAATCCTCGCACCAACGAAAAAATGGCGGACATCGAAATAAGTGTCCAAGGAATAGAAAAGCAACTGGAATCACTCAACAGAGGGAAGTCCACTGGACTTGACGGGATACCAATTCGATTCTACACAGAGTACGCGAAAGAACTTGCCCCCCTTCTAACAGCCGTGTACCGCGAGTCTCTAGAGGAACAGAAGGTTCCAAATGATTGGAAAAGAGCACAGGTAGTCCCAGTCTTCAAGAAGGGTCGTCGAGCAAATGCGCAAAACTATAGGCCTATATCTCTGACGTCGATCTGTTGTAGAATTTTAGAACATGTGTTTTGCTCGAGTATCATGTCGTTTTTGGAAACTCAGAATCTACTATGTAGGAATCAACATGGATTCCGGAAACAGCGATCGTGTGAAACCCAACTCGCTTTATTTGTTCATGAGACCCAGAAAATATTAGATACAGGCTTCCAGGTAGATGCTATTTTTCTTGACTTCCGGAAGGCGTTCGATACAGTTCCGCACTGTCGCCTGATAAACAAAGTAAGAGCCTACGGAATATCAGACCAGCTGTGTGGCTGGATTGAAGAGTTTTTAGCAAACAGAACACAGCATGTTGTTATCAACGGAGAGACGTCTACAGACATTAAAGTAACCTCTGGCGTGCCACAGGGGAGTGTTATGGGACCATTGCTTTTCACAATATATATAAATGACCTGGTAGATAGTGTCGGAAGTTCCATGCGGCTTTTCGCGGATGATGCTGTAGTATACAGAGAAGTTGCAGCATTAGAAAATTGTAGCGAAATGCAGGAAGATCTGCAGCGGATAGGCACTTGGTGCAGGGAGTGGCAACTGACCCTTAACATAGACAAATGTAATGTATTGCGAATACACAGAAAGAAGGATCCTTTTTTGTATGATTATATGATAGCGGAACAAACACTGGTAGCAGTTACTTCTGTAAAATACCTGGGAGTATGTGTGCGGAACGATTTGAAGTGGAATGATCATATAAAATTAATTGTTGGTAAGGCGGGTACCAGGTTGAGATTCATTGGGAGAGTCCTTAGAAAATGTGGTCCATCAACAAAGGAGGTGGCTTACAAAACACTCGTTCGACCTATACTTGAGTATTGCTCATCAGTGTGGGATCCGTACCAGGTCGGGTTGACGGAGGAGATAGAGAAGATCCAAAGAAGAGCGGCGCGTTTCGTCACAGGGTTATTTGGTAACCGTGATAGCGTTACGGAGATGTTTAACAAACTCAAGTGGCAGACTCTGCAAGAGGGGCGCTCTGCATCGCGGTGTAGCTTGCTCGCCAGGTTTCGAGAGGGTGCGTTTCTGGATGAGGTATCGAATATATTGCTTCCCCCTACTTATACCTCCCGAGGAGATCACGAATCTAAAATTAGAGAGATTAGAGCGCGCACAGAGGCTTTCAGACAGTCGTTCTTCCCGCGAACCATACGCGACTGGAACAGGAAAGGGAGGTAATGACAGTGGCACGTAAAGTGCCCTCCGCCAAACACCGTTGGGTGGCTTGCGGAGTATAAATGTAGATGTAGGTGTAGTAGTTTCAGGGGTAAGACAAGGCTGCAACCTGTCTCCACTGTTGTTCATATTATTTATGGATCATATGTTGAAAACAATAGACTGGCTGGGTGAGATTAAGATATGTGAACACAAAATAAGCAGTCTTGCATATTGTGATGGCAGATTCGATTGAAAGTTTGCAAAGTAATATTTCAGAGCTAGATCAGAAATGTAAGGACTATGGTATGAAGATTAGCATCTCCAAAACGAAAGTAATGTCAATTGGAAAGAAATATAAACGGATTGAGTGCCAAATAGGAGGAACAAAGTTAGAACAGGTGGACGGTTTCAAGTACTTAGGATGCATATTCTCACAGGATGGCAACATAGTGAAAGAACTGGAAGCGAGGTGTAGCAAAGCTAATGCAGTGAGCGCTCAGCTACGATCTACTCTCTTCTGCAAGAAGGAAGTCAGTAGCAAGACTAAGTTATCTGTGCACCGTTCAATCTTTCGACCAACTTTGTTGTATGGGAGCGAAAGCTGGGTGGATTCAGGTTACCTTATCAACAAGGTTGAGGTTACGAATATGAAAGTAGCTAGGATGATTGCAGGTACTAGTAGATGGGAACAATGGCAGGAGGGTGTCCACAATGAGGAAATCAAAGAAAAACTGGGAATGAACTCTATAGATGTAGCAGTCAGGGCGAACAGACTTAGATGGTGGGGTCATGTTACACGCATGGGAGAAGCAAGGTTACCCAAGAGACTCATGGGTTCAGCAGTAGAGGGTATGAGGAGTCAGGGCAGACCAAGGAGAAGGTACCTGAATTCGGTTAAGAATGATTTTGAAGTAATAGGTTTAACATCAGAAGAGGCACCAATGTTAGCACTGAATAGTGGATCATGGAGGAATTTTATAAGGGGGGCTATGCTCCAGACTGAACGCTGAAAGGCATAATCAGTCTTAAATGATGATAAAAATCACTTCTGTGGGCAAGGAAGTCAATAACTCAATTGCTTATTATACTGTCTTCATCTTTTATTATCAACGGATTAACTCCTAGAGTGTTATTTTTTATGAAGTTATTAAATAGGGAAAAACTTATATCTTGCGCATTAGATAAATACTTTTATCAATGGTGTTTCGGTATCTTCTGTCGAATGCAGAATTACTATGGAGTGGTAAGTAAGTTCATGTGGGACCAAACGGCTGAGGTCATCGGTTCCTAGACTTACACGTTACTTAATTTAACTTAAACTAACCTACGCTAAGCACAACACACACACCCGTGCCCGAGGGAGGGCTCGATCTTCCGACGAGAGGAGCCGCGTGAACTGTAGCAAGGCACCCACAGACCGCGCGGCCAACCCGCGTACTTCCTTTAGTGCTTCGTGCAATCGATAGTGTAAATATCAGCTTCACACAAACTAATTTTTTGAAGTCTCAGTATCTAATAAAATCGGTAAATAGTGTTGATAGGGGGAATATATAACTGTGACTGTGACTGGTTAGGTCGTAGGGGATGCTTTATGTGTTTGTTATCCACTAACAGATCAACCACCAGATCATGAGATGATTGAGATACATCATCAAGATTCCACACATCTGATAGCATATGTGAACAAAGTCACTGCAAACCAGTGGCAGCGAACATCACACCTCTCGACACCAAATATCTCAACAACAGTCAAGAGACCGAGACACAAATCCACTGAACTCCACACTGTGCAGGGAACACAACACCAAGATATTCACACCATCTCACCTTCTCAACAGACTGTAAGTAGCGATCTAGCATCTTATCAAACCATTACTGACGGCCTTCTACGTCCCACGTTAACGTGCCAAACCTTAATGGACACTAGAGCAAGGAAAATAAATATTCAGGTACAGATGAAACACCTTATCATGTGTTTGTGGAAAACTGTAATTCTAACATTGGCATTGTTCGTGCTCTGGCCCTTGGCAAGCAGCAATACCATGAAAGCGTTCTTATAAAGAAAGATGTAATTGATGTAGACCTACATTATGCAGAAAGAAATAGAATTAAGGTGGAAACGCATTTGGGTTCTGCTGCAAATAGTTTAGTGGATCTACAGCTTTTCCCCAAAATCACACAGAGGCTTACATCCCCCATTTCATGACTACGAAGACGACAGTAACGTATAAAGAAATCAAGCAGGAAATTACCTGTGAATAAGGAATCTTAAACGTTAAGCGGTATACTATAAATGTTAACATTAATGAGTCAGAACAGCGATCCCGGCAACCAGTTTGTAGTCTAACCTCTAAACCTCAGGAATTCCAGAATATGTCTGGTTATATGAAGTCTGATGGCGAGTGAATCACAGGTTCTCTCTCGGATTCAGTGCTTTAATTGTTTACTAACTCGTCACAGAATTTCACAGTGCCGCGGACTGCCCAAACGCTCAAGTACGAGGCGTGTTTTTTAAGTAAGTACCGTTTTGAAATGAAAAAAAGACGTGCTATCTCAATAATTTTATTTTTACTTGAAAGCCTGTACCTTAATCTATGCACTGACGCCATTACAGTCTGATTCTTCCTTGTTTACGTTGTGTTCTGAGTGTTTAAGATGACTCCGATAATCGTGAGTCCCGCAGACTGTGAAGAACCAGGCTGTTATAAGATTTCTTAGTGCTAAAAGCCTAAATGCGATCGATATTCATCGTGAGATCTGTGAAGTTTACGGAGAAAACATTATGAGTGATGGAATGGTAAGAAGGTGGGTGAGAGCATTTAAAGATGGACGCACAAATGTGTATGATGAACAACGGAGTGGGCGTCCTTCGGTCGTTAATGAAAGTTTGGTGCAGGAAGTGGACAATAAGGTGAGAGAAAACAGACGATTTACGATTTCCTTCTTTCGGGATGACTTTCCTAATGTTTCTCGTAGTGTTTTGTATGGCACTGTGACCGAGCACTTGAATTACCGAAAATTGGGCGCACGTTGGGTACCGAAAATGTTGACGGTTGTGCACAAAACCAAACGTTTAGACAGTGCATTGACTTTCTTTGAGCGGTACCACAAAGACGGTGATGATTTCTTAAGCCAAATTGTTACTGGCGATGAAACATGGGTGGCCTAAGTCACACCAGAATCAAAGCAACAGTCCATAGGAGTTGAGCAAGGGCATCGTTTTGCTGCAAGACAATGCCCGTCCGCATGTGGCGAATCAGACCAAAGATCTCATCACATCTTTTCGATGGGAAACTCTAGATCATCCTCCGTACAGCCCCGATCTTGCGCCCAGTGACTATCATCTGTTCCTGCACTTGAAGAAACACCCGGGCGGTCAGCGTCTTCAAGAAGATGACGAAGTGAAAACAGTGGTGATGCAGTGGTTAACAAGTCTGGCGGCAGACTTCTATGAGGAAGGTGTTTAAAAACTGGTACAACGTTATGACAAGTGCCTCAATATTGACGGAAATTATGTAGAAAACTAGATTAAGGTACAGGCTTTCATGTAAAAATAAAATTATTGAGATATCTCAGCACGTCTTTTTTTAAATTTCAAAACGGTACTTACTTTAAAAACACGCCTCGTATTCTGGCCAGTGCATGTCACACAACGAACTGTGGTGGCTGTTATGTCAACGAAAGCACTTGTCAAAGGACAGAAAGTGCCGCAGACATCAGCGTCTTACTGCACTCAGGCGAGAGTATGTTTACCGGGTACTTGACCTGTGGTCACCTTGTACGTCAGGCATGGTATTGGCATCGTGACCATACAAAGGAACTGCACCATAAAATCCTTCTTTGAGATGAGCACCTTTTGTTGGCGCCGATCAAAGGTAGTACGAGGTGCATTCAAGTTCTAAGGCCTCCGATTTTTTTCCTAATTAACTACTCACCCGAAATCGATGAAACTGGCGTTACTTCTCGACGTAATCGCCCTGCAGACGTACACATTTTTCACAACGCTGACGCCATGATTCCATGGCAGCGGCGAAAGCTTCTTTAGGAGTCTGTTTTGACCACTGGAAAATCGCTGAGGCAATAGCAGCACGGCTGGTGAATGTGCGGCCACGGAGAGTGTGTTTCATTGTTGGAAAAAGCCAAAAGTCACTAGGAGCCAGGTCAGGTGAGTAGGGAGCATGAGGAATCACTTCAGAGTTGTTATCAGGAAGAAACTGTTGCGTAACATTAGCTCGATGTGCGGGTGCGTTGTCTTGGTGAAACAGCACACGCGCAGCCCTTCCCGGACATTTTTGCTGCAGTGCAGGAAGGAATTTGTTCTTCAAAACATTTTCGTAGGATGCACCTGTTACTGTAGTGCCCTTTGGAACGCAATGGCTAAGGATTACGCCCTCGCTGTCCCAGAACGTGGACACCATCATTTTTTCAGCACTGGCGGTTACCCGAAATTTTTTTGGCAGCGGTGAATCTGTGTGCTTCCATTGAGCTGGCTGGCACTTTGTTTCTGGATTGAAAAATGGCATCATCGTCTCATCCATTGTCACAACCGACGAAAAGAAAGTCCCATTCATGCTGTCGTTGCACGTCAACATTGCTCGGCAACATGCCACACGGGCAGCCATGTGGTCGTCCGTCAGCATTCGATTCATTTAGCAAATTCGTTGAGATTTTTTGTTGCTAAATATCCAACCTATTCCGTTTGAAGCCACTGATCAGTTTTGGTAGTGCATTACACTTGTTTAATATATATGGCTAAATATGCTGCAGATGTCAATGTATCACCAGCGGCGCAGTGGGCCGAAAATGGCGGCCACTCGCAAGTTGGCCGTACAGAACTGTAGGATACACCATATACAGAATTAACGCCTTCTAATAGATGTGCAGGTTCAAAAATGGTTCAAATGGCTCTGAGCACTATGGGACTTTACTTCTAACGTCATCAGTCCCCTAGACTTAGAACTACTTAAACCTAAGTAACCTAAGGACATGACACACATCTATGAGCGAGGCAGGATTCGAATCTGAGACCGCAGCGGTCGCGCGGTTCCAGACTGTAGCGCCTATAACCGCTCGGTCACTCTGGCTGGCAGATGTGCAGGTACTATTGACCACATAATGTATGTTAACCATGACAGAGTTATCGGCTGCTGAGAGCGTAATTCCAAACGGTTTCTAATTGTGAATTAGCTTATGTGGAATAGCTAAATAAAGGCGAGTGGATCGAGATAGTGAGAGTTCTGATGTGGGATTGCATTTAGCAGCAGCGCAAAAGTTAATGGCTTGTATACTAGTTGATGGCTGTATTAACATATATGTATTAGAATATTGATAAACTGCTGAGGTAACACATAAATCATGTGTATTAGTAACGTAATGAAACAGTAGGACCTATAATTCGCTCATGCTTCATTAATTCAAATAAACTTGCTTCATAATGGAGGCAGAGTCACACGAACCCTATAGCGGGAGGAACAATAAATATGTCCGGTTACAGTAATTTATATTTTCAATTGATGTTGATATTGGTCACAGTCATGCATGACCCAGACTGTTCACATTTAAAATCAACTGACGTTGATTGGGCAAGAATCCATAAAGCTATCTACCAAATACTGATGCGCCGCATTATCGTTGTACGCTCCGCTACGCACGCAGTTTCGTACTCAAAACATCGCCTGACTGCTGGATCCGCAGTAATCTATTCTCCCGACGGGAAAGTAATTGTTGTCACGGTTTGTTGGACAGAAATGTGGATTCTGCACGCGAAACACTTGCGTAATCGAACGCTCGTTATAGTTGACGTCTGTATTTCCTCGGGTGACAGACGCGCTCGGCCGCGAGACGGACGTCTGCTATGTGCGCATGCGCGACGGACACGTGCGCGGCGGTCGGCGGCGGCGCCGGCGCGCTGTTCGCGCAGCTACTGGCGACCGTGGCGCACGCGCAGTGCGCGCTGGCGGACCGCGGCGCCTACCCGCCGGACGCGGCGCGCCCGCTGCCGGAGTACGACTTCGTGGTGGTGGGCGCCGGGTCGGCCGGGTGCGCGGTGGCCGCGCGCCTCTCGGAGGAGCCCGCCTGGACGGTGCTGCTGCTGGAGGCCGGCGGAGACCCGCCGCCCACCGCCGACGTGCCCCTCCTCTTCCCCGCCCTGCAGAAGACGGAGGTACGGCCAACTCGGCCCCGCGCACAAACGCGTGCCCGTTCTCAGCGCTGGCCTCTGTCTGGCAGGGGCGGCCGTCGCTATACTTCGTTCGTCATAAGAAGAAGAGACCGGTTGGTAGGACATGTTCCGAGGCATCAAGGGATCACAAATTTAGCTTTGGAGGGCAGCGTGGAGGGTAAAAATCGTAGAGGGAGACCAAGAGATGAATACACTAAGCAGATTCAGAAGGATGTAGGTTGCAGTAAGTACTGGGAGATGAAGAAGCTTGCACAGGATAGAGTAGCATGGAGAGCTGCATCAAACCAGTCTCACGACTGAAGGCCAGAACAACAACAACAAACACAAGCTCGATGATTGGTCAGCAGCCGTAAGTCTCGTACGCTGGTGTCGGTCCACTTTTGGAAGTAGGTCCAACTTGTTGTTGTTGTGGTCTTCAGTCCAGAGACTGGTTTGATGCAGTTCTCCATGCTACTCTGTCCTGTGCAAGCTTCATCTCCCAGTACCTATTGCAGCCTACATCCTTCTGAATCTGCTTAGTGTATTCATCTCTTGGTCTCCTTCTACGATTTTTACCCTCCACACTGCCCTCCAATACGAAATTGGTGATCCCTTGATGCCTCAGAATATTTCCTACCAAGCTATCTCTTCTTCTAGTCAAGTTGTGCCATAAACTCCTCTTCTCCCCAATTCCATTCACTACCTCCTCATTAGTTATGTGATATACCCATCTAATCTTCAGCATTCTTCTGCAGCACCACATTTCGAAAGCTTCTATTCTCTTCTTGTCCAAACTATTTATCATCCATGTTGCACTTCCATACAAGGCTACACTCCATACATATGCTTTCAGAAATGATTTCCTGATACTTAAATCTATACTCGATGTAAACAAATTTCTCTTCTACAGAAACGCTTTTCTTGCCATTGCCAGTCTACATTTTATATCCTCTCTACTTCGACCATCATCAGTTATTTTGCTCCCCAAATAGCAAAACTCCTGTACTACTTTAAGCGTCTCATTTCCTAATCTAATTCCCGCAGCATCACCCGATTTAATTCGACTATATTCCATTATCCCCGTTTTGCTTTTGTTGATGTTCATCTTATATCCTCCTTTCAAGACACTGTCCATTCCGTTCAACTGCTCTTCCAAGTCCTTTACTGTCTCTGATATAATTACAATGTCATTGGCGAACCTCAAAGTTTTTATTTCTTCTCCATGGATTTTAATACCTACTCCGAATTTTTCCTTTGTCTCCTTTACTGCTTGCTCAATATACAGATGAATAACATCGGGGAGAGGCTACATCCCTGTCTCACTCCCATCCCAACCACTGCTTCCCTTTCATGCCCCTCGACTCTTATAACTCCCATCCGGTTTCTTTCGCTCCCTGTAGTTTACCCCTGCCACCTTTAGAATTTGAAAGAGAGTATTCCAGTCAACGTTGTCAAAAGCTTTCTCTAAGTCTACAAATGCTAGAAACGTAGGTTTGCCTTTCCTCACAGTCCCCGTAAACGCTACTTGTGCTCTGATTGTCTAACTGTGAGTACGTACTGTGAAAATGGGTGAGACTGCTTCCTGCTTCATATGGAAACATGCGCGCGAAACACAGTTAACGGTAAGAAACAAACTGTTCTTAATGTTTTTCACAAACTTACGGAGAAAAATCAGCTCTGAGGTTTTTCGAGAAACACTATGTAATAACTAGGGGATGGGAATTAAGCAATGTGCGTGGCGCAGTCTGTAGCGGTATGAGTTGAAAATCGTGAATGATTGCAGGCTGCAGTTCGAATCTAGTTGTGGTCTACAATTTTTTTTTCTGGTTGAATACCCAGATCTTTTAAATATGTAATTCATCAACCATAAGATAATTAACTCATACTTAACCATCTTTTTATTAAGTGTACGTTTTCTATTTTCTAATTACAAATTGCACGCAAAATTTTGGTTTTCATTGCAAATACAAATGATGATGATCGCTGTTATGTACTTGTGCCTGATTTCCTTATCCTGAAGTTTCTCCACTCTTATCCTCAGGTCCATTTGTAGGAGGATAAGAGTGGAGAAACTTCAGGATAAGGAAATCAGGCACAAGTACATAACCGCGATCTCAGAAAGGTACCAGTTAGTTGAATGTAATCAATTACAATCATTGGGAAAGGAATGGACAAGGTACAGGGACACAGTACTAGAAGTGGCTAAAGAATGTCTTGGAACAGTAGTGTGTAAAAGTAGGATGAAGCAAACAGCTTGGTGGAATGATACAGTCAAGGCAGCCTGTAAAAGGAAAAAGAAGGAGTATCAAAAATGGCTACATACCAGAACCCAGGTAGACATAGAAAGTTATGTTGAAGAAAGAAACAAAGCCAAACAGATAATTGCAGCATCCAAGAAGAAATCGTGGGAAGACTTTGGAAACAGGTTGGAGACTATGGGTCAAGCTGCTGGAAAACCATTCTGGAGTGTAATTAGCAGTCTTCGAAAGGGAGGTAAGAAGGAAATGACAAGTATTTTGGACAGGTCAGGAAAACTGCTGGTGAATCCTGTGGATGCCTTGGGCAGATGGAGGGAATATTTTGAAGAGTTGCTCAATGTAGGTGAAAATGCGATCAGTAATGTTTCAGATTTCGAGGTAAATTGGGATAGGAATGATGATGGAAATAGGATCACATTTGAGGAAGTGGAAAAAATGGTCAATAGATTGCAGTGCAATAAAGCGGCTGGGGTGGATGAAATTAAGTCGGAACTCATCAAATACAGTGGAATGTCAGGTCTTAAATGGCTACACAGGATAATTGAAATGGCCTGGAAGTCGGGACAGGTTCCATCAGACTGGACAAAAGCAGTAATCACACCAATCTTTAAACATGGAAACAGAAAAGATTGTAACAACTACAGAGGTATCTCTTTAATCAGCGTTGTGGGTAAAATATTCTCAGGTATTGTTGAAAGGAAAGTGCGAGTATTAGTTGAGGACCAATTGGATGAAAATCAGTGTGGGTTTAGGCCTCTTAGAGGTTGTCAGGACCAGATCTTTAGCTTACGGCAAATAATGGAGAAGTTTTATGAGTGGAACAGGGAATTTTATCTATGCTTTATAGATCTAGAAAAGGCATATGACCGGGTTCCTAGGAGGAAGTTATTGTCTGTTCTACAAGATTATGGAATAGAAGGCAAACTTTTGTAAGCAATTAAAGGTCTTTACATGGATAGTCAGGCAGTAGTTAGAGTTGATGGTAAATTGAGTTCATGGTTCAGAGTAGTTTCAGGGGTAAGACAAGGCTGCAACCTGTCTTCACTGTTGTTCATATTATTTATGGATCATATGTTGAAAACAATAAACTGGCTGGGTGAGATTAAGATACGTGAACACAAAATAAGCAGTCTTGCATATGCGGATGACTTAGTTGTGATGGCAGATTCGACTGAAAGTTTGCAAAGTAATATTTCAGAGCTAGATCAGAAATGTAAGGACTATGGTATGAAGATTAGCATCTCCAAAACGAAAGTAATGTCAGTGGGAAAGAAATATAAACGGATTGAGTGCCAAATAGGAGGAACAAAGAACAGGTGGACGGTTTCAAGTACTTAGGATGCATATTCTCACAGGATGGCAACATAGTGAAAGAACTGGAAGCGAGGTGTAGCAAAGCTAATGCAGTGAGCGCTCAGCTACGATCTACTCTCTTCTGCAAGAAGGAAGTCAGTACCAAGACTAAGTTATCTGTGCACCGTTCAATCTTTCGACCAACTTTGTTTTATGGGAGCGAAAGCTGGGTGGATTCAGGTTACCTTATCAACAAGGTTGAGGTTACGGATATGAAAGTAGCTAGGATGATTGCAGGTACTAGTAGATGGGAACAATGACAGGAGGGTGTCCACAATGAGGAAATCAAAGAAAAACTAGGAATGAACTCTATAGATGTAGCAGTCAGGGCGAACAGGCTTAGATGGTGGGGTCATGTTACACGCATGGGAGAAGCAAGGTTACCCAAGAGACTCATGGATTCAACAGTAGAGGGTAGGAGGAGTCGGGGCAGACCGAGGAGAAGGTACCTGGATTCGGTTAAGAATGATTTTGAAGTAATAGGTTTAACATCAGAAGAGGCACCAATGTTAGCACTGAATAGGGGATCATGGAGGAACTGTATAAGGGGGGCTATATCCAGACTGAACGCTGAAAGGCATAATCAGTCTTAAATGATGATAATGATGATGATACAAATGATTAAGTATCGACATTTTATAGAAGATTGTTAAAGATTGCTGAAGTTAAGAAAAAATTACACAATTAAATTACAAAAATGAAAAATCAGATACTCTTTATTTGAATATGCTTATTGTTTAGTATGAAAGACGCGGTCTCACGCGAAACAGAGCGGCAAGCGTCGTAGAAACATTGAAAACAAAAATTTTCACGGCGTCGACCACAGTGTAGATATTCTGCATTTTAGCCAAGTCAAGGAATTTGTCACGGAAAATAAGACATTCAAGCTGCCAGACGTACTGGAACTTATGCATGAAGCTTTGTGACACGTCACTGCCGAGCGATGGCAAAATCGCAGAACAGTACGGCATAAAACAGGAGGAGGAAATTCAGACTTTTTTGGCGGCTCTGGATTCTTTTGCTGATCGCCTCGTTATCGACTTAGCTGTACTTAAATGTATTCCTCGGAGTCAGATATGGAACGAAATCAGAGATTACCAGATGACTGACTGTAATGTCTTCAGTGGCTTCAATATTTAACCGCATGGGAAATCAGCAGTGCGCTTTTACGCCACGCATAGCTGATGCAGAAAAATTGCCCTTGTTAAATTCAGAAATTTACATCACCTTTATCTTTATTACAATACTGTCTTAGCTACGATCGGGGACATGCTATATTTTTCGTCTGGTCACCTACGAAGCGCATCGTTTGAGTTTTGCCATATATAACCTCCTTCCATCTAAAACTTAAATGACATGCAAAGCTATTGTGTTCTCTGCTCATCTGTTTTCACGTCTTTACTGCGACTGTTCATATCGCTGCAGGTTAGTTGGATCACTTGCCTGGTCAGTGCTGTCCTTGTTAAATACGCTGGTAAAGCTGTTGGCTCATATCACTGCTGAATCGATGTAACGCACGCATCCTCGTTATCGTACTTGACTGGACTCGAGACAGCTTGGCTCCCGTTGTTGTGGTGTGAGATTTTTGGAGACCAATTTTGCACAAATCTTTCTCATACCAAGATCTTTAGTTATTATTAGACGAACTGTTTCTAGATCGATGTTCAGTTTTTCTGCAATCATTTTCACAGATAATCTTCTATCAGATCGTACGAGTTCACGCACCCTGGCCAAGTTGGCATCCGTCCGTGAAGTTGATGGTCGTCCACTGCGGTCTTCATCTTCAACATTCGTTCTGGCTTCACTAAACATTTTATGCCAACGAAAAACTTGAGCTCTTGACATAACCTCCACTCCAAAAGCCTTCTGAAGCTTACCTTAAGTTGTCGTCGCGTTTTCACCCAATTGAACGCAAAAAGAAATGGCAAACCGCTGCACAATATTATGCGGTCCAATTTCCGTTACAATAGACACAAACACATGTTAACTTGTTACAGCACAACTCACAACTGAGCGGTTGCATCGATGTGCCGCTTGCACTAGAAGCAGCTTATAGACCAAGGTCAAAGATATTGTGCCTACACAAGCCTGCAGGGTTGCCACATCTTGCAAAGAAAACCAGTCTCATTACTTTATTGTCGCACCTTGTATAACCTACAGCCGCGAGCTCGACTCCAGTCTACCACTTGCAGTGGAGGATAAAGCCATGACAATGCCAGTGACTCGTGCTGGCGAAACGTCAGAAAAATCTTGAAACAAACGTCGGCCGAAGAACTCGAGAGAGAAGCCAACAGGCAGTTTTTCAACAAGTGGCGACGAAAGCCTTAACAATGTTATTTTGTAGCTCTTACAGTGATGTTTAACTATAAGAGTTCTGTCAAACGTTACTCCCAGCTACTTCGGAGCACAATTTTGTAATTGTGAATCTGACCATAGTACATTGGTGTGCAGGTATAATATAGTACAGTACAGTATAGATTTTTGGGATCAGTGATAGATGAACAAAATCAGAGACAGGTAGAAATAAAAGCGAGACCGCAAAATGCTAACCGAGCCTATTATGTAATATAAAATCTCTTAGCGTCCAGACTGCTGACTAGCAAAAATAAAATAAAGTTATATAATACAATCATCAGACCAGTCATACTCTATGGGGCAGAAATATGGAGCCTAACGAAAACAGAACACCGCCATTTACAAGTGTTTGAGAATAAAGTTTATAGAAAAATGTTTGGTCCATATTCTGATAATGAATCGCAATGCTGAAAGAGAATACACAACATAGAAATTCACGAGCTATCACAACAACCAACGATAGTAAACATAACAAATGTTAGAAGACTGTAATGGACTGGACATCTGATGAGAATGAAAGAAGACCAAATTGTGTGAAGATTATTCAGGGAGAAGCCAGATGGCAAAAGACCAAAGGGGAGACCCAGGAGTACTTGGCGCAATGAAATTGATTGAATATATAAAAGATTGGGAATAAATAACTGGCAAGAGGCAGCACAAGACAAGAGCATCTGGAGGAATCATGTGAGATCGGCACTATAATACTTCTCTTGAAGTAACTGAAAGAAATGCGCAATGAGATGAACGTCTTGGCTCTTTTATTCAAAGACAACAACTGCACTGAAAACATAGCAATTCATGACCCCTTGGACATAACAAAAAGGTGTGGTTCTTAGTAGGACCTGTAATCAAAAAAATGGATCAAATGGCTCTGAGCACTATGGGACTTAATTGCTGATGTCATCAGTCCCCTAGAACTTAGAACTGCTTAAACTCAACCAACCTAAGGACATCACACATATCCATGCCCGAGGCAGGATTCGAACCTGCGACCGTAGTGGTCGCGTGGTTCCAGACTGTGGCGCCTAGAACCGCTCGGCCACTCCGGCCGGCATCTGTAATCACCATGGACGGCAATACATTCTGTATGAGATGTTCCCAAGGTTGGTAAGGAATTCTTGTGGTAGGGCGCACTGTTCTCCCATTAGCAGGATTGACAATTGCTGTATGGTGGTTGCCGAATGTGGTCGTGCTGAAATAGTCTTCCCAACGATTCCCGGACGTGTTCGATGGGATTTAAGGTGGGGGGGGGGGGAAGGGGCGGGCCAGTCCATTCGACACATATCCTCTTACTCCAATAGCTCCTTCATCTGCACTGTGCGATGCAGTCGTACATTGTCATCCACAAAAATGAAGTCAGGGCCGAATGCAATCCCCACACCATAACGCCTGGACCAATACAACGGTCACGTTCGACAGTGTTTCCGAGTACATTACGTGCTCCTAGCTCTCGTCATAGGAGGACAAGTCCAGAATCACTACTCAGACTGAATCTGCTCTCATCTGAGAGAAACACGTGACCCCACTTCTCGCTGGCCGACCCTCTGCAATCTTGGCGGGTGTCAACTGAACACAGTGTACTGTTCGTCAGACAAAGAGACCATCCCTATTTAATTGCTGTGCCACTGTGGATTGTGTGATTGCGTGTCCTGCAGTCTTGTTAAATGCGGCTGCCATTGCACCCAGTTCTGTAAGGTTCGCAGGAGAGATTCTGTAAAGTTTGGAAGGTAGGAGACGAGGTACTGGCAGAAGTAAAGCTGTGAGTACCGGGCGTGAGTCGTGCTTCGGTAGCTCAGTTGGTAGAGCACTTGACCGCGAAAGGCAAAGGTCCCGAGTTCGAGTCTCGGTCGGGCACACAGTTTTAATCTGCCAGGAAGTTTCATATCAGCGCACACTCCGCTGCAGAGTGAAAATCTCATTCTGGAAACATCCCCCAGGCTGTGGCTAAGCCATGTCTCCGCAATATCCTTTCTTTCAGGAGTGCTAGTTCTGCAAGGTTCGCAGGAGAGCTTCTGTAAAGTTTGGAAGGTAGGAGACGAGGTACTGGCAGAAGTAAAGCTGTGAGTACCGGGCGTGAGTCGTGCTTCGGTAGCTCAGTTGGTAGAGCACTTGCCCGCGTTAGGCAAAGGTCCCGAGTTCGAGTCTCGGTCGGGCACACAGTTTTAATCTGCCAGGAAGTTTCATATCAGCGCACACTCCGCTGCAGAGTGAAAATCTCATTCTGGAAACATCCCCCAGGCTGTGGCTAAGCCATGTCTCCGCAATATCCTTTCTTTCAGGAGTGCTAGTTCTGCAAGGTTCGCAGGAGAGCTTCTGTAAAGTTTGGAAGGTAGGAGACGAGGTACTGGCAGAAGTAAAGCTGTGAGTACCGGGCGTGAGTCGTGCTTCGGTAGCTCAGTTGGTAGAGCACTTGCCCGCGAAAGGCAAAGGTCCCGAGTTCGAGTCTCGGTCGGGCACACAGTTTTAATCTGCCAGGAAGTTTCATTGCACCCAGTGCTTAATGTTGGTCTTTTCTTGCCTGATGCACATTTTAGGTGTCATTTGCTCCTTTAGTTGACCGTTTTCGACTACCTCCTCTCCTTCAAGCAGCAGTACCTGTTGTTCAGAACGCTCCCCACGCACGTAGAACAATACTGTGAGCAATACGAAAGTCCTGGGCAACACTCGTCATACTTCGTCCTTCTTACAGTTTCCCGATGTTTATTTTCCTTTTGAAGTCGCCCAAATGTTGTTTCCCGGCCTTGTTGTAATGAAGGACACCACTACAGTGCAATCTCTTTTCCCTTTCCTCCAATTGTCTCGTGTTTCACACTGTAGTCGTGTGACCTCACGCGGTGCCCGAGTAGGAGACCTCTGCCGACATGTTCCCGCACTAGCATTCGTTTCCGCCAAATAGTCAATAGGTTATATTACTTTATCTACCTCGTCCTCAAGTTTTGCAAAGCAGTCTATACGTGGCTCACTACGACCTTCTCACAGACTTGTGTCTCGCAAGGATTTGTTCTAAGATGGTTCCTATGATATAGGGTGTCCATAAAAGAATATCCAAGTTATAAATTTTAATTGTATCAGCTGTAAGTGTTATAGTGTGTTGGTTCAGGGGGTCACAATTAACCCACTGGCTTGTACAGCCAACTCACAGCCGGCCGCAGGTTTCAAGTCCGTTACTACAGGGTGTTTCAAAAATGACCGGTATATTTGAAACGGCAATAAAAACTAAACGAGCAGCGATAGAAATACACCGTTTGTTGCAATATGCTTGGGACAACAGTACATTTTCAGGCAGACAAACTTTCGAAATTACAGTAGTTACAATTTTCAACAACAGATGGCGCTGCGGTCTGGGAAACTCTATAGTACGATATTTTCCACATATCCACCATGCATAGCAATAATATGGCGTAGTCTCTGAATGAAATTACCCGAAACCTTTGACAACGTGTCTGGCGGAATGGCTTCACATGCAGATGAGATGTACTGCTTCAGCTGTTCAATTGTTTCCGGATTCTGGCGGTACACCTGGTCTTTCAAGTGTCCCCACAGAAAGAAGTCACAGGGGTTCATGTCTGGCGAATAGGGAGGCCAATCCACGCCGCCTCCTGTATGTTTCGGATAGCCCAAAGCAATCACACGATCATCGAAATATTCATTCAGGAAATTAAAGACGTCGGCCGTGCGATGTGGCTGGGCACCATCTTGCATAAACCACGAGGTGTTCGCAGTGTCGTCTAAGGCAGTTTGTACCGCCACAAATTCACGAAGAATGTCCAGATAGCGTGATGCAGTAATCGTTTCGGATCTGAAAAATGGGCCAATGAATCCTTTGGAAGAAATGGCGGCCCAGACCAGTACTTTTTGAGGATGCAGGGACGATGGGACTGCAACATGGGGCTTTTCGGTTCCCCATATGCGCCAGTTCTGTTTATCGACGAAGCCGTCCAGGTAAAAATAAGCTTCGTCAGTAAACCAAATGATGCCCACATGCATATCGCCATCATAAATCCTGTGCACTATATCGTTAGCGAATGTCTCTTGTGCAGCAGTGGTAGCGGCGCTGAGGGGTTGCCGCGTTTGAATTTTGTATGGATAGAGGTGTAAACTCGGGCGCATGAGACGATACGTGGACGTTGGCGTCATTTGGACCGCAGCTGCAACACGGCGAACGGAAACCCGAGGCCGCTGTTGGATCACCCGCTGCACTAGCTGCGCGTTGCCCTCTGTGGTTGCCGTACGCGGTCGCCCTACCTTTCCATCACGTTCATCCGTCACGTTCCCAGTCCGTTGAAATTTTTCAAACAGATCCTTTATTGTATCGCTTTTCGGTCCTTTGGTTACATTAAACCTCCGTTGAAAACTTCGTCTTGTTGCAACAACACTGTGTTCTAGGTGGTGGAATTCCAACACCAGAAAAATCCTCTGTTCTAAGGAATAAACCATGTTGTCTACAGCACACTTGCACGTTGTGAACAGCACACGCTTACAGCAGAAAGACGACGTACAGAATGGGGCACCCACAGACTGCGTTGTCTTCTATATCTTTCACATCACTTGCAGCGCCATCTGTTGTTGAAAATTGTAACTATTGTAATTTCGAAAGATTGTCCGCCTGAAAATGTACTGTTGTCCCAAGCATATTGCAACAAACGGTGTATTTCTGTCGCTGCTCGTTTAGTTTTTATTGCCGTTTCAAATATACCGGTCATTTTTGAAACACCCTGTACATTACCGGCTGTGAGACAGATCGAGGAGCTACAGCTTCTTCTTAGTGTTTCTATTCTCTGTTAATAGATGGCCTGACATGTTATACAACATTGGAAACCTGAGAAACCGATCTGTTTAGTGGTGTACAACACACTCGATTTCTTTCGGTGTTTTGCCAGCCATAAGCAATAGTTTTCAGGTTTTGTTAGGTTTATCCCCCTTCCCCCTTCCTCTCCTCCCAAATCAAATCAAGGAAACCCCTTCCAGAAATTATGTAGTGATCAAACCAGGGAAGAAGAAATGTAACACACGGTATGAGTGTGAGGAACGTCTGCTGGCGTTGCGCATGCCTAATTTTTTCGGGCAGCAACAAAATCTTCTAAAACTGTATTATTTTCACTCCTCATCACTTCAGTAAATGGTAAGGACGGATTTATAACGAATATCTATATATATTACATAATTTTGAGAAAAGTGTGTATGACAAAATACGCTGATTTTCGTAAAATTAAATAGTAAGTATACAGTCCTCCACCCATGAACAATGGACCTTGCCGTTGGTTGGACGGCTTGCGTGCCTCAGCGATACAGATGGCCGTACCGTAGGTGCAACCACAATGGAGGGGTATCTATTGAGAGGCCAGACAAACGTGTGGTTCCTGAAGAGGGGCAGCAGCCTTTTCAGTAGTTGCAGGGGCAACAGTCTGGATGATTGACTGATCTGGCCTTGTAACACTAACCAAAACGGCCTTGCTGTGCTGGTACTGCGAACGGCTGAAAGCAAGGGGAAACTACGGCCGTAATTTTTCCCGAGAGCATGCAGCTTAACTGTATGGTTAAATGATGATGGCGTCCTCTTGGGTAAAATATTCCGGAGGTAAAATAGTCCCCCATTCAGATCTCCGGGCGGGGACTACTCAAGAGGACGTCATTATCAGGAAAAAGAAAAATGGCGTTCTACGGATCGGAGTGTGGAATGTCAGGTCCCTTAATCGGGCAGGCAGGTTAGAAAATTTACAAAGGGAAATGGATAGGTTAAAGTTAGATATAGTGGGAATTAGTGAAGTTCGGTGGCAGGAGGAACAAGACTTTTGGTCAGGTGAATACAGGGTTATAAATACAAAATCAAATAGGGGTAATGCAGGAGTAGGTTTAATAATGAATAAAAAATAGGAGTGCGGGTAACCTACTACAAACAGCATAGTGAACGCATTATTGTGGCCAAGATAGAAACGAAGCCCACGCCTACTACAGTAGTACAAGTTTATATGCCAACTAGCTCTGCAGATGATGAAGAAATTGATGAAATGTATGATGAGATAAAAAGAAATAATTAAGGTAGTGAAGGGGGACGAAAATTTAATAGTCATGGGTGATTGGAACTGGAGAGTAGGAAAAGGGAGAGAAGGAAACATAGTAGGTGAATATGGATTGGGGCTAAGAAATGAAAGAGGAAGCCGCCTGGTAGAGTTTTGCACACAGCATAACTTAATTATAGCTAACACTTGGTTCAAGAATCATGAAAGAAGGTTGTATACATGCAAAAATCCTGGAGATACTAGAAGGTATCAGATAGATTATATAATGGTAAGACAGAGATTAAGGAACCAGGTTTTAAATTGTAAGACATTTCCAGGGGCAGATGTGGACTCTGACCACAATCTATTGGTTATGAACTGTAGATTAAAACTGAAGAAACTGCAAAAAGGTGGGAATTTAAGGAGATGGGACCTGGATAAACTGAAAGAACCAGAGGTTGTACAGAGTTTCAGGGAGAGCATAAGGGAACAATTGACAGGAATGGAGGAAAGAAATACAGTAGAAGAAGAATGGGTAGTTCTGAGGGATGAAGTAGTGAAGGCTGCAGAGGTTCAAGTAGGTAAAAAGACGAGGACTAGTAGGAATCCTTGGGTAACAGAAGAAATATTGAATTTAATTGATGAAAGGAGAAAATATAAAAATGCAGTAAATGAAGCAGGCAAAAGGGAATACAAACATCTCAAAAATGAGATCGGCAGGAGGTGCAAAATGGCTAAGCAGGGATGGCTAGAGGACAAATGTAAGGATGTAGAGGCTTATCTCACTAGGGGTAAGATAGATACTGCCTACAGGAAAATTAAAGAGACCTTTGGAGAAAAGAGAACCACTTATATGAATATCAAGAGCTCAGATGGAAACCCAGTTCTAAGCAAAGAAGGGAAAGCAGAAAGGTGGAAGGAGTATATAGAGGGTCTATACAAGGGCGATGTACTTGAGGACAATATTATGGAAATGGAAGAGGATGTAGATGAAGATGAAATGGGAGATACGATACTGCGTGAAGAATTTGACAGAGCACTGAAAGACCTGAGTCGAAACAAGGCCCTGGGAGTAGACAACATTCCATTAGAACTACTGATGGCCTTGAGAGAGCCAGTCCTGACAAAACTCTACCATCTGGTGAGCAAGATATATGAGACAGGCGAAATATCCTCAGACTTCAAGAAGAATATAATAATTCCAATCCCAAAGAAAGCGGGCGTTGACAGATGTGAAAATTACCGAACTATGTCACAGCTGCAAAATACTAACACGAATTCTTTACAGACGAATGGAAAAACTGGTCGAAGCCGACCTCAGGGAAGATCAGTTTGGATTCCGTAGAAATATTGGAACACGTGAGGCAATACTGACCTTTAAGACTTATCTTAGAAGAAAGATTAAGGAAAGGCAAACATACGTTTCTAGCATTTGGAGACTTAGACAAAGCTTTTGACAATATTGACTGGAATATTCTCTTTCAAATTCTAGAGGTGGCGGGGGTAAAATACAGGGAGCGAAAGGCTATTTACAATTTGTACAAAAACCAGATGGCAGTTATCAGAGTTGAGGGGCATGAAAGGGAAGTAGTGGTTGGGAAGGGAGTGAGACAGGGTTGTAGCCTCTCCCCGATGTTATTCAATTTGTATATTGTGCGAGCAGCAAAGGAAACAAAAGAAAAATTCGGAGTAGGTATTAAAATCCATGGAGAAGAAATAAAAACTTTGAGGTTCGCTGATGACATTGTAATTCTATCAGAGACAGCAAAGGACTTGGAAGAGCAGTTGAACGGAATGGACAATGTCTTGAAAGGAGGATATAATATGAACATCAACAAACGCAAAACGAGGTTAATGGAATATAGTCGAATTAAATCGGGTGATGCTGCGGGAATTACACTCCTGGAAATTGAAATAAGAACACCGTGAATTCATTGTCCCAGGAAGGGGAAACTTTATTGACACATTCCTGGGGTCAGATACATCACATGATTACACTGACAGAAGCACAGGCACATAGACACAGGCAACAGAGCATGCACAATGTCGGCACTAGTACAGTGTATATCCACCTTTCGCAGCAATGCAGGCTGCTATTCTCCCATGGAGACGATCGTAGAGATGCTGGATGTAGTCATGTGGAAGGGCTTGCCATGCCATTTCCACCTGGCGCCTCAGTTGGACCAGCGTTCGTGCTGGACGTGCAGACCGCGTGAGACGACGCTTCATCCAGTCCCAAACATGCTCAATGGGGGACAGATCCGGAGATCTTGCTGGCCAGGGTAGTTGACTTACACCTTCTAGAGCACGTTGGGTGGCACGGGATACATGCGGACGTGCATTGTCCTGTTGGAACAGCAAGTTCCCTTGCCGGTCTAGGAATGGTAGAACGATGGGTTCGATGACGGTTTGGATGTACCGTGCACTATTCAGTGTCCCCTCGACGATCACCAGTGGTGTACGGCCAGTGTAGGAGATCGCTCCCCACACCATGAAGCCGGGTGTTGGCCCTGTGTGCCTCGGTCGTATGCTGTCCTGATTGTGGCGCTCACCTGCACGGCGCCAAACACGCATACGACCATCATTGGCACCAAGGCAGAAGCGACTCTCATCGCTGAAGACGACACGTCTCCATTCGTCCCTCCATTCACGCCTGTCGCGACACCACTGGAGGCGGGCTGCACGATGTTGGGGCGTGAGCGGAAGACGGCCTAACGGTGTGCGGGACCGTAGCCCAGCTTCATGGAGACGGTTGCGAATGATCCTCGCCGATACCCCAGGAGCAACAGTGTCCCTAATTTGCTGGGAAGTGGCGGTGCGGTCCCCTACGGCACTGCGTAGGATCCTATGGTCTTGGTGTGCATCCGTGCGTCGCTGCGGTCCGGTCCCAGGTCGACGGGCACGTGCACCTTCCGCCGACCACTGGCGACAACATCGATGTACTGTGGAGACCTCACGCCCCACGTGTTGAGCAATTCGGCGGTGCGTCCATCCGGCCTCCCGCATGCCCACTATATGCCCTCGCTCAAAGTCCGTCAACTGCACATATGGTTCACGTCCACGCTGACGCGGCATGCTACCAGTGTTAAAGACTGCGATGGAGCTCCGTATGCCACGGCAAACTGGCTGACACTGATGGCGCCGGTGCACAAATGCTGCGCAGCTAGCGCCATTCGACGGCCAACACCGCAGTTCCTGGTGTGTCCGCTGTGCCGTGCGTGTGATCATTGCTTGTACAGCCCTCTCGCAGTGTCCGGAGCAAGTATGGTGGGTCTGACACACCGGTGTCAATGTGTTCTTTTTTCCATTTCCAGGAGTGTAGATTAGGAAATGAGACGCTTAAAGTAGTACAGGTGTTTTGCTATTTGGGGAGCAAAATATCTGGTGATGGTCGAAGTAGAGAAGATATAAAATGTAGACTGGCAATGGCAAGGAAAGCGTTTCTGAAGAAGAGAAATTTGTTAACATCGAGTATAGATTTAAGTGTAAGGAAGTCGTTTCTGAATGTATGTATATGGAGGGTAGCCATGTATGGAAGTGAAACATGGATGATAAATAGTTTGGACAAGAAATTGAAATGTGGTGCTATAGAAGAATTCTGAAGATTAGATGGGTAGATCACATAACTAATGAGGAAGTATTGAATCGAATTGGGGAGAAGAGGAGTTTGTGGCATAGCTTGACAAAAAGAAGGGACTGGTTAGTGGGACATGTTCTGAGGCATCAAGGGATCACAAATTTAGCTTTGGAGGGCAGCATGGAGGATAAAAATCGTAGAGGAAGACCAAGAGATGAATACACTAAGCAGATTCAGAAGGATGTAGGTTGCAGTAAGTACTGGGAGATGAAGCTTGCACAGGATAGGGTAGCATGGAGAGCTGCATCAAACCAGTCTCAGAACTGAAGAACACAACAACAACAAGTATAAATGGTTCAAATGGCTCTGAGCACTATGGGACTCAAGTGCTGAGGTCATTAGTCCCCTAGAACTTAGAACTAGTTAAACCTAACTAACCTAAGGACATCACAAACATCCACGCCCGAGGCAGGATTCGAACCTGCGACCATAGCGGTCTTGCGTTTCCAGATTGCAGCGCCTTTAACCGCACGGCCACTGCGGCCGGCAACAACAAGTATACTGTCAACTATGGGGAAAATAACGGTAAGTCAGCGCATTAAAGAGTAGCAAACTCAGCTTTAGATAAATGCATCCCCTTATACTGCTTTATTGTTTTCCCACTTGTAGTGCCACACACACAAAAGGGCGGCTGCTGGTCCGCCAGTGGTACAGTCAGTTTGAAACGACCGGATATGTGTGTAAAGGGAAAAGCATGGGACGACCAAAAGTGTCTGAAGGACATGTTAGTAGAATATCTGTACCAGTCCCTGCCCAGATAGTGATCTTATCACATCAGTGTCATATTACACATCCGTTGGCAGGTTACACCCTTGGGATCCTTGGTGCCCACACTCCTTCTCACCTGGAGAACCACCAGGAATTGATAAAGGTCATCCGGAGCAATCACTCAGGCAATTGTGCAACTTACGTTGAAGGTCATGACGTAACTCGATACTGGTCGCATGATATAAAATTGGTGAGAAACCCAGTGGGACCACTGAAGTTCAAACATCCTCTCCTCTTCCCCTCTTAATACCTTTTAAAAGTAGCTCACCTATGTGTAGGCCTCTTTATTGGAGGTGTGAACTTCATGGGCGAGAGGTGCAGATTTGTTATAAACAGTGGCAAGTTATCAACAATAATATTCTTTATTTAGTTCAATTATTCTATGAGTAGTCAGTTGTACTCTGTTGTGAAATGGTTTGAAAATAATAAAAATGATATAAATATAAATTATAATTTAGTGACAAATTTTGTTAACAACTTGTTCATTTATTTACAATAGTTTTTTATTAAATCGGACAGTTTTTTATACAAAGCTACTTTTTCACGTGTATAGTAATTTAAAATGATAATTTTTTACAATTTTTTTATGTATTTACACAGCTGCTCTTGTTTAGTGCATATCTATCCATCGATTTTATTTGCAAAGTTATTTTTTTCTGATCAATATGAGATACATTTATTTACACTGACTCTAGAAGAACTTAAATATTACGTTTCGCATTTTTTTTTGTTTCTGTATACACTTTTATACAATAATTGCATCTATTTTCTGACTGATTTCTTCATCGTTTAACATTTACATTTTTTTCTTTCTGATCACGTTGTTTACATTACTCGTATATACGATTCTTTCAACATATGCAGTGTTTAATCAATTATTTCTCTCCTTTATACATGGAAATGGAGACTAGCAGCAACAGGTAAGGAAAAAAAAACCTACGCACATATGCACAAAAGTGCAAAAATATGTACAATATTTTATTACGAGCATGCATACTGAGCAGGCAATATACAGGGTTATTACAAATGATTGAAGCGATTTCACAGCTCTACAATAACTTTATTATTTGAGATATTTTCACAATGCTTTGCACACACATACAAACACTCAAAAAGTTTTTTTAGACATTCACAAATGTTCGATATGTGCCCCTTTAGTGATTCGGCAGAAATCAAGCCGATATTCAAGTTCCTCCCACAGTCGGCGCAGCATGTCCCCATCAATGAGTTCGAAAGCATCGTTGATGCGAGCTCGCAGTTCTGGCACGTTTCTTGGTAGAGGAGGTTTAAACACTGAATCTTTCACATAACCCCATAGAAAGAAATCGCATGGGGTTAAGTCGGGAGAGCGTGGAGGCCATGACATGAATTGCTGGTCATGATCTCCACCACAACCGATCCATCGGTTTGTAGCAATTGTAAACGGTAAGGCTTCTGCTTTAGCCTTTTCCGTAAGATTTTCCAAACCGTCGGCTGTGGTACGTTTAGCTCCCTGCTTGCTTTATTCGTCGACTTCCGCGGGCTACGCGTGAAACTTGCCCGCACGCGTTCAACCGTTTCTTCGCTCACTGCAGGCCGACCCGTTGATTTCCCCGTACAGAGGCATCCAGAAGCTTTAAACTGCGCATACCATCGCCGAATGGAGTTAGCAGTTGGTGGATCTTTGTTGAACTTCGTCCTGAAGTGTCGTTGCACTGTTATGACTGACTGATGTGAGTGCATTTCAAGCACGACATACGCTTTCTCGGCTCCTGTCGCCATTTTGTCTCACTGCGCTCTCGAGCGCTCTGGCGGCAGAAACCTGAAGTGCGGCTTCAGCCGAACAAAACTTTATGAGTTTTTCTACGTATCTGTAGTGTGTCGTGACCATATGTCAATGAATGGAGCTACAGTGAATTTATGAAATCGCTTCAATCATTTGTAATAGCCCTGTATATGCACAGATAGTGTGCAACCAGACACCAATACTCTCACAGACACACGAAGCTGTGACAAATGCCTCATCAAACAGTTTGGCTTAGCAAATTCGCAGTGAAAGAATACGTGCGGAGTTTGGAGAGGTCCAGTACACACGTACCGATACAAGGAGGTTTCGTGAGATGCACTGGGGTCTTACACAGTGACTAGTCCTTCGTTGACGACGGTGGCCTGTTTGAAATTTGGCCTGGCGACGTAATCTCATGGGCCTCAATATCCACTCCATCGGTAAACTAAATGAACTTTGCAGTATTCTGTAACATTCTACATGATTTTCCGAAAATTGAACTCTTCAAAATTCAAATCATTTCATTCTTTCGAGCTGAAAGAGATCCTGCAGGTGATACTAACAGGTTTCATACACAACCTGAGACACTGCTGAAGGTTTCTGTAATGACTGAAGGTAATGACGCTATGTTTGTCCCCTATTGTCGTCAACAGCTTTGGCATGGAAACGTTTCACAGGACTAGGTGCCCCGGACTTAGAGCAAGTCACTGTGCTTTTCGTGCAGATGGGTTGGATATTCCAGCTCTACCTTCAGAACTTTTCCCTCACTAGCATCCTCAGCCACGTCAAGAATGTCTCCTTCTTGCAATGTGTCGGTTTCCCCCTTGGGCAGTCATTGGAACACAATGAATGGTAGACTGTTGCACGGCTTGCCCATAGACGTTCTTTACATCCAGGCGAAGGATGTGACGTAAATCGTCAGAGGGCCTGTACTCCTCCTCACTCAGTCGTGGGTTGCTTGCCTTGGCGTACCTGTGCACACACTGGCAAAGTCCCCCGCCAGACTCACGTTCGGAGAAGAGCAGCATGTCAACGTCAGTCAAAGGTTCGATGTTTCACTGCCAGACTTTAATGCTTCGTTTACACTTTTTATAGTAGTATATTGCGCACCGCCCATTCATTACAGAATTACTTTCGGTTTGCATACTTTTTTCTCCATTATATCTTCAAAGTAAACGACACTGCCCCTTATGACGCTTTAAATAACTACCCATGGTGTTGAGGTTGGGACTAGGTTTCGCTTCTTCGCCTGAACTGCTCCTAAATCGGTACTACGAGGGTGAGTCAAATGAAAACCTTAAATATTTTTTTAAATGTTATTTATTGTGCGGAAGTGGTACAAAGCTGTATCACTTTTCAAGATTATCTCCCCCACGCTCAATGCAAGTCCTCCAGCTCTTACAAAGTGCATAAATTCCTTTAGAAAAAAATTCTTTTGGTAGTCCGCCCAACTACTCATGCATGGCGTACCTCTTCATCAGAACGGAACTTCTTTCCTCCCATTGCGTCTTTGAGTGGTCCAGACATATGGAAATCACTTGGGGCAAGGTCTGGTGAGTATGGTGGATGAGGAAGACACTCAAAATTCAGGTCTGGATTGTTGCAACTGTTGTGTGGGCAGTGTGGGGCCTTGCATTGTCATGTTGCAAAAGGACACCTGCTGACAGTAATCCACGTCGCTTTGATTTGATTGCAGGCCGCAGATGATTTTTTAGGAGATCTGTGTATGATGCACTGGTGACAGTGGTCCTTCTAGGCATGTAATGCTCCAAAATAACGCCTTTTTCGTCGCAAAAGAGAGTCGGCATAACCTTCCCTGCCGATGGTTCTTTTCGAAAATTCTTTGGTTTTGGTGATGAGGAATGGCACCATTCCTTGCTCGCTCTCTTCGTTTGCAGTTGGTGGAAGTGAACCCAGATTTCGTCCCCAGTAACGATTCTTGCAAGGAAGCCCTCACCTTCTCGTTCAAAGCGCCGAAGAAGTTCTTCATAGGCATCAACACGTCGTTCTCTCATTTCAGGAGTCAGCTGCCGTGGTACCCATCTTGCAGACACTTTGGAAACTGAAGCACATCAAACACAATGTGGTGTTTTGACCCATGACTAATCTGTAAACATGCTTCAATGTTATTCAGTGTCACTCGACGGTTTTCCTTCACTATGGCTTCAACTGCTGCAATGTTCTGTGGAGTCACAACTCGTTGTGTCTGACCTGGGCGAGGAGCATCTTCCACTGAAGTCACACCATTTGTGAACTTCCTACTCCATTCGTAGGCTTGCTCCTGTTATAAACATGCATCACCGTACTGAACCTTCATTCGTCGATGAATTTCAATAGGTTTCACACCTTCACTACGCAAAAACCGAATAACAGAACGCTGTTCTTCCCTGGTGCAAGTCGTAAGTGGGGCGGCCGAATTTATAAAAATGGTTCAAATGGCTCTGAGCACTATGGGACTTAATTGCTGATGTCATCAGTCCCCTAGAACTTAGAACTACTTAAACCTAACTAATCTAAGGACATCCATGCCCGAGGCAGGATTCGAACCTGCGACCGTAGCGGTCGCGGGGTTCCAGACTGTATCGCCTAGACCCGCTCGGCCACACAGGCCGGCCTTGAATTTATACTGATACTGCGACGGTATGTGGGCATCTGCACTATGCTGCCACCTACAGGCCATTCTGCACGCTGTTTGTAGCACGCTAACCAACTTACAGGATAATGGCACGAAATCTCGATTTGTTATTACAAATTTGAGATTTTCATTTGACTCACCCTAGTAGAATTCGTCTGGCTCGTTGGACACCATGCCTGTAAGTCTAAAACCTTATCTTCCGTCTCCTTGTTCCCTCCTCCTCTTGTATCCCACAGTCGTAAACCGACGTATGCCACGACGTGATTTAGAAGCTCAGTCTCAGCTGTGAGATAACGCAGGATTCTGAGGTCATCCGTTTCATGGTACGTGGACGGCTGCATACCGGACTGAAACGGCGATGAGATCAAGATGAGGTTTTTCAGGTCTCTGCGGTTGGAGACAGCGCAGAACGACTTGGATCTTAGGCTAAGGAGGTACATGTGCTGATGATAGGGAAAATGAAAGCCTTGGTTGGCTCACTGGTCTGCTTTTAATTGCTTCTTCACGTGTTAGCCGAGAACATGCGGAAGACGACAGGCACTGATTTATAAAAACATATGCGAGGCTTACTAGATTCTGTAATCTGTTACCAGAACAAAAGGCCACTATGGCCTGTCAATTTGTTATGATTCAGGTATGCATAGTTATGTGAGGTACTGCAGAACACAAACCATAGAGATGCCAGGTTCTATTGTTCTATTCGAACTCTTAGGATGAAGTACTCGTCACAGTGAGAGTCGTTTAATGAACAAAACAAGAGCATATGGACTATCAGACCAATTGTGTGATTGGATTGAAGAGTTCCTAGATAACAGAACGCAGCATGTCATTCTCAATGGAGAGAAGTCTTCCGAAGTAAGAGTGATTTCAGGTGTGCCGCAGGGGGGAGTCATAGGACCGTTGCTATTCCACTGGACTCGCATTCGGGAGGACGACGGTTCAATCCCGCGTCCGTCCATCCTGATTTAGGTTTTCCGTGATTTCCCTAAATCGCTCCAGGCAAATGCCGGGATGGTTCCTTTGAAAGGGCACGGCCGATTTCCTTCCCCATCCTTCCCTAATCCGATGAGACCGATGACCTCGCAGTTTGGTCTCTTCCCCCAAACAACCCAACCCAGCCCGTTGCTATTCACAATATATGTAAATGACCTGGTGGATGACATCGGAAGTTGACTGAGGCTTTTTGTGGATGATGCTGTAGTATATCGAGAGGTTGTAACAATGGAAAATTGTACTGAAATGGAGGAGGATCTGCAACAAATTGACGCATGGTGCCGTTCCCTAATGGCAATTGAACCTCAATGTAGACTAGTTTAATGTGCTGCGAATACGTAGAAAGAAAGATCCTTTATCATTTAGCTACAATATATCAGGTCAGCAACTGGAAGCAGTTAATTCCATAAATTATCTGGGAGTACGCATTAGGAGTGATTTAAAATGGAATGATCATATAAAGTTGATCGTCGGTAAAGCAGATGCCAGACTGAGATTCATTGGAAGAATCCTAAGGAAATGCAATCCGAAAACAAAGGAAGTAGGTTACAGTACGCTTGTTCACCCACTGCTTGAATATTGCTCAGCAGCGTGGGATCCGTACCAGATGGGGTTGATAGAAGAGATAGAGAAGATCCAACGGAGAGCAGCGCGCTTCGTTGCAGGATCATTTAGTAAACGCGAAATCGTTACGGAGATGATAGATAAACTCCAGCAGAATACTCTGCAAGAGAGACGCTCAGTAGCTCGGGACGGGCTTTTGTTGAAGTTTCGAGAACATACCATCACTAAGGAGTCAAGCAGTATATTGCTCCCTCCTACGAATAGCTCGCGAAGAGACCATGAGGGTAAAATCAGAGAGATTAGAGCCCACACAGAAGCATACTGACAGTCTCTCTTTCCACGAACAATACGAGACTGGAATAGAAAGGAGGACCGATAGCGGTACTCAAGGTACCCTCAGCTACACACTGTCAGGTGGCTTGCGGAGTATGGATGTAGATTTAGATGTAGACATGTACTGTGCGCCTTTATCTTAGTTACAAAACTTACAGCTAATATTCATACTCGGATGATTTTTCTTTTTTTCTGGCAACCTTTCATGATTCGGTCGTTACATCAGGTTCATCCGCAACTAAAGAGGAGAGATATTCAGGAATGTTAATATCTTTCTATTGATTTATTTCTAGGCGAAAACGTACTGTTTACACATCAGCTGTTAATCGAACAGAAGCAAAAGAGGCGCGACGATGCTGTAACATGGCCACGGAGATTTTAGTAACAGTACTGTGTCATCCCTCTCCACATCCACTTCTCCAACCAGCTCCTCACACGTGTTCCTCCACTACCATATTACGACATGGTCAACAGAGGATTTAATTGACAGTAAGTAGTGATGGATTACAAAATGTATGATTCATTTTTGGAATTGTTTCTTCTCCTAAACCCAGTTCGAACTAAACTTTGCTTTTGAAAAGACCCATAGCCGACTAGTGTGGCCGAGAAGTTCTAGGCGCTTCAGTCTGGAACCGCGCGACCGCTACAGTCGCAGGTTCGAATCCTGCCTCGGGCATGGATGTGTGTCATGTCCTTAGGTTAGTTAGCTTTAAGTAGTTTTAAGTTCTAGGGGACTGATGACCTCAGCAGTTGAGTCTCATAGTGCTCAGAGCCATTTGAACCATTTGAAAGACCCATATACCAAAACACATAATCAAGTTCTCCAATCACAGCATGAATAATTGAACTTCAGATTATCTCCGGATAGGTGCATCTTCATCCAGATTGTATCGAAACACACGACGTAACACGTCTGCACCTCAAGAATGCTGCCGACCAACTGGCGTTGATTTAGATACACTCTAAGAAAAAAGAAAACAAGATGCACCGCAAAGGAATTATCTGTAAGAGACCAAAATTCCTTAGATGTGAACGGCATTTTTCCATAGTGGTACAAGTCCATTACCTCCGCTTTTCTGCCTATAATGCTTCTGAAATTAATGATCCAAACAAACAGAAAGAAAGGTTCATCTCTGGCAAGAAGCCATATGCTTGAATATTTCTGGTATCTCAACTGCTGATTTTTCATCGCCATTTTAACTTTAGGACTCTGTGTCTCAAAATGAACAAAAATGGACTTGTGCCACTACTGAAATAAGCCCTTCATGTGATGTACATGTATAGACACACAAATGATTACAAGTTCAGAAAAACTGGATGATTTATTCAAGAGAAAGAGCTTCACAGGTTGAGTAAGTCAATAACGAGATGGTCCGCCTCTGGCCCTTATCCAAGCGGTTACTTGGCTCGGCATTGATTGATAGATTTGTTGGACGTCCTCCTGAGGGATATCGTCCGGAATTCTGTCTAACAGCCGCGTTAAATCGTCAAAATCCTAGGATAGTTTGAGGGCCCTGCCGACATACTGAGCTGACAAGTCATGGTATATTGACTAATATTTTGCCGGAGTGGTGCAGCGACTCGACTTGTGATGGACTCAACAAGTGGTTGGAAGTCCTCTGCAGAAACTCTGAGCCATGTTGCCTCTACGGCCATCCGTAACTGCGAAAGTGTTGCCAGTGCTGGGTTTTGAGCACGAAGTGACCTCTCGATTATATCCCATAAATATTCGATGGGTTTCAATCTGGGCGATCTCTGAGGCCAAACCATTCGCTCAAATTGTCCAGAATCTTCTTCAAACCAGTTGCGAACGGATGTGACCTGGCGCAATGTCATCCATAAAAATTCCATCGTTGTTTTCACATGAAGTTCATGAATGGCTGCATATGGTCTCCAAGTAGTCAGAGGACCCACTCCATTCCATGTAAACACAGCCCGCACTATTCTGGAGCCACCACCCACTTGCACAGTGCCTTGTTGACAAGTGGGGTCCATGGCTTCGTGGGGTCTGCGCCACACTCGAACCTTACCATCAGCTCTGTATAGCTGAAATCGGGACTCGTCTGACTAGGCCACGGTTTTCCAGTCGTCTAGGCTCCAACCAGTACGGGCACAAGCCCAGGAGAGGCGTTCCAAAAAATGGCTCTGAGCACTATGGGACTTAACTTCTAAGGTCATCAGTCCCCTAGAACTTAGAACTACTGAAACCTAACTAACCTAAGGACATCACACACATCCATGCCCGAGGCAGGATTCGAACCTGCGACCGTAGCGGTCACGCGGTTCCAAACTGAAGCGCTTACAACCGCACGGCCACACCGGCCAGAGGCGTTCCAGGCGAAGTCGTGCCGTTACCAAAGGCACTCGCGTCTGTCGTCTGTTGACACAGCCCATTAACGCCACATTTCGCCGCACTGTCCTAACAGATACGTTCGTCGTACGTCCCACACTGATTTCTGGCGGTTATTTCATGTAGTGTTGTTTTGTCCTTTAGCACTGTCAACACCATGCAAACGCCGCTGCTCGCGGCCGGCAAGTGAAGGACATCGGGCACTGCGCTGTCCGTGATGAGCAGTAATGCCTGAAATTTGGTGTTCTCGGCACACTATTGACGCTGTGTATTGTGGAATATTGAATTCCCATGCGTCTAGCTCCAAATACTATTCCGTGTTCAAAATCTGTTAATTCCCGCCGTGCGGCTATAATGACGTCGGAAACCTTTTCTAAGGTGACCATCCGTCCCGTTTTTTTTCGGGACAATCCCGATTTTTGTGTGTCTGTCCCGAATTTGTTCAAAGGTAATTCGGGACACCTGCTTGTAACGAAATTAACAATCTTGACCCAATTTGTCCCGAATTAGACATTCATTTCACCTGTATCGGTATATTTTATTATTAGTTTTAGTTATGGTGGGAAATTGTTTGACACGAGGGTACGACAAATTGTCGGAACCATTATCAAACTGTTTCTACTGTGCAAACACGTGTTGGCCGCTGCTCGAACAGCTAACGGGCAGTCAGAGACCACGGCAACGGGAAAAAGTCGCACTCGAACGCATTCGCGCGGTCGAAACGGTTCTAACCGTAACTCGAACAGAAGAAGGAAAAAAACTGCATATTTTCTGATAGCCATGGAAGAGGCAGAGGAGGTTTTATGTCAGACATGTAGACGAAATACAAAGTAACTCTAACAGACGAACAGTAATATACGCTCTCGTTGACTTTAGCGTCGCCAACGCAGTGTATGCTGGCTCTAGAATACTACCATTTGTCATCTGTGTGCGCCGTATTATATCAGATTGAATTTTGTGTTACGTCGTGTTAGGGTATATTACGTTTGATAAGTTTAGCTGTTTTTCCTCATCAATAACAATAACAATACTTATTCGCAAGAATGAGTTCAAAGAAGCGCAAGTGCTCCTTCAATGAACAATTGCAGAAAGAATTTCCATTCATCAGTGACATTAGTTCTTCGGACTCGAAAGGAAAAGTGAGGTGCAACACATGTGCTTATACAGTAGTTTCTCACTAAGTCACAGTGGACGTGTTGATATACAACTACATTTAAAAGTGACAAACATAAAAGAGCAGTCTCTGCAGCAGCGTCTAGTGCAACATTAAAGTCATTTTTTACATCAGAGAAACTTTGTGGTCAGGAGGAGAGGTTAGTTGCAACTGAGGGCGTTTTTGCGTATCATACAATTCAGCACATTCTTAGTTTCAGATCTATGGACTGTACATAGAAGCTTCTTCAAGCGACATTAGAGTCCGCCAATGCACTGCCCTTTTAAGCCTGGTGTACGCGATACTGCGGCCATATGTATAAGTGTACATCGGTGTCCAATGACTTTTGTCACTTCAGTGTAGTACTCCGAAAGTTCTCAACTGAGGGGATATCCGGCGACCTCGATGGGAAGATAAGGTCTGACAAGCATGAAAGCAAGCAGTAGAAACACTCGCTTTGTGCAGTTGGGCATTATCTTGGTGAAATGTAAGCCCAAGACGAGTTGTCATGAAGGGCAACAAAATCGGGTGTAGAAAATCGCCGACGTACTTCTGTTCTGTAAGGGTGGCGCGGATGACAGCCGTAGGTGTCCTACTATGAAAATAAATGGCATCCCAGAACGTCACTCCTGGTTGTTGGGCCATATGATGGGCTATAATTAGGTTGGTACCCCACTTCTGTCCAGGGCATCGCCAGACACATCTTCGTCCTGGAATCTCATTGACTGCAATAGACCTGCCTTCACTGATGAGTCCCTCTTCGAACTGAGCCCCAATCACAGCACAGCGGTACATCGACGACATTCTACGCCTAGTTTTGTTGCCCTTAGTGGCAAGCCACCCAGTGCTTACATTTCAGCGAGATACTGCTTGTCCACACACGGCCAGAGTTTCTATTGCTTATCTTTGTGCTTGTCAAATCCTATCTTGGCCAGCAAGATCTCCAGAACTCACACCAACAGAGAACGTTTGGAGCACTGTGGACAGAGCCGTCCAAATGGGCAGAATTTGGCACGATATCCTTCAGGGGAACATCCAATAACTTTATCGATCAATGCTATGCCGAACAGCTGCCACAGTAAGGGCCACAGGTGGACCAACGTGTTACTGACTTGCTAAATTTGTGAAGCTCTTTGTCTTGAATAAATTACCTAATTTTTCTAAAATTGTAATCATCGTTTGTCTGCACATGTATGTAATTATCTATCTACTGATTTGCTTACCAGTCAGATACGTCACTTTTTGTTCTTAGGCTGCATTACACCCAGCGCGCTCAATGCCACAACAAAAACAATGTTCATAAACCACTATGAGGAGGGAAAAATTATTCTCCACTGCTGGGTGCTCGCTAACAAACTGTTACTGGATAACTGTCGAAATTCCATATGCAGGCAAAGTAAAGAATAAGCTTAAAAATGCGAATGCCGTTAGAGGATGTAAGATCTCGACAACATCTTCTGCATTAATGTTTTAACACTTGATGTATGGTGAAGAAAGAAATGTAATTTGGTAGTGCAAGACACAGTTGTTAAATCCCTACGAATAATAACAAAAAAAGAAAAGAAAAAGGAATAAGACATGTAAGAGAAGATTGATGAAACATTAATAAAAACCGTGAATAAATCAACTTCAAGAAAATGAGCCAAAACAGAAAGTATGCCCGTCTGTATTATTAACTTCAATAAATTTCGAAACTTGCTGGCAAGGCGGACTGAAATACGTCACAATGGTCATTGTGCTGACTAAATAACAGGGCGCGCTGGACTGTCTGGCGAGCACTGTAGCCTGATGGCCGGTGCAGTGTGTAGCACGTGTGACTTGTGGTACTTTTCTATTTGTCTCATTTTTGTGTGGCTCCGTCCAGGGTACCGAAATCCGAAAGAGCGCCGAGAGAATGTACGACACTGTTTGGCAGTTTAGTAGCAACAGTATTCAGGGTGACAGGTCTGTTTCAAGGGCCTGCCTTAGTAACGTCTGAATTGTGTCTGATAAAAAGTATAGTGCATGCAAAATGCCGTGGCCGCTAGATGCGCAGTCAGTTGGAAAAGCGTTGGGAGACGGCAGTGGTGGCAGGTCGCTCAGAGCGCTGTTGGGAAATGCCGAGTGGGGAATTGCCATCCTAAACTGAAGCCTACACTCACATATTAAGTGGGGCCCCTCTACGCCCACACTTGCATGGTGAACATTCAAAATGCTCTGTAACCTCTTCTTTGGTTAATATCTAAAAGGAATTCTGGCTGAAAATGCAGCGATTTATTTTCGCCTGGTTTGTTAACCATTTTTACTTTCAGAGGAGAGTCACGAGTGGGGAATTTAGAGTAAAACCTACACGTTTCTCCTGTTTCCCTGTTAAAATTTGCTTCTTTCGCCAAAACTTCTATCATAATAATGTGTTTTGGCCTAGAGATGTGTAATGACAGTTCTTTTCAAAAAGGTTTATTTCGTTGCAGGCGGACTGGTCATACCTGACAGAACCAGATGGGCGCAGTTGCTTGGCACACAGAGATGGAAGGTGCGCATGGCCACGGGGCAAGACGCTGGGTGGTTCCAGCGTGCTCAACGCCATGATGTACGTCAGAGGCAGCCCACAGGACTACGACGGCTGGGCGTCGCTCGGCAACGACGGCTGGTCCTACGAGGAGGTGCTGCCCTTCTTCAAGAAGTTGGAGGCCTTCGACGAGGAGGAGCTGGAGAGGAGACCGCACGTGGCAGCCGTACACGGGCGCGATGGGGCCATCCGCGTGTCGAAACCGGCGCGTCTGGATCCCGCTTATGACGCTTTGGACGCTGCCGCCCGAGAGCTGGGCTTCAGAATTATCGAAGACTACAGCGCCGAGCCGATGGTGGGTTTTGGACAAATACACTGCTCTATAAAGAACGGAACGAGATGGAATGCCGCTCTCGGATACCTCGCACATGCCAAAGAGAGGGTAAACCTGCACGTCCTAAAGTCCGCTTACGTAACGAAGATACTGATTCGGCCCGGCACGCAAAGTGCGTACGGGGTGCAGTTTGTTAAAGACGGAAAGGTACAGGAAGTTAGAGCGACGAAGGAAGTAATTGTGTCAGCAGGAGCTATCAACACACCTCACATACTAATGCATTCTGGTATCGGACCAAAGTCCCATTTGGAAGAAGTCGGTATAACAGTGATAAGGGACCTCAGAGTAGGGTACAACCTGCAGGATCACTTATCGTATGCTGGGCTCTACTACACGAGGAAGCCTTCGGCGAGAAAAACGTTAGAAGAGTCCGTGTTCGAATACCTGATGAACAGGACAGGTATCCTGTCGACGACAGGCCTCACTTCTTACACGGGGTTTATCCAGACGCGGCGCGCACTGCACGGCATTCCAGGTTTTCCCGAGGTAGACCCGGCCGGCTACCCAGATATACAGCTGATTTTTGTCTCCGTGGACAGCTCTACAGCCAGCTTACTAGCAGACGTCTTCAACTACAAGGAAGAGGCGACACTCGCTCTGGAAAATCTGACGGCGAGCGAGGACGCGGTGATGGTGATGACGACGCTGCTGGCGCCGCGGAGCCGAGGCCGCGTCAGGCTGAGGAGTGCCGAGCCGCTGGACCCGCCGCTGATCGAGACCGGCTACCTCGCCGACCCGCGAGACCTCGAGGCGCTACTGGACGGCGTGGAGCTGAGCCACCGTTTGGGTTCCACGGAGGCGATGCGGGCGGCTGGCTACGGCGTCAGGGACCTCCCCTTGAGAGAGTGCGGGCGCCGGGCCCGGGGAGGCCGCGACTACTGGAGCTGCGCCGCGCCCCACCTGGGCGCCACCGTCTACCACCCGGTGGGCACCGCCAAGATGGGACCCTCCAGCGACGCTGGCGCCGTCGTCGACGCGCGCCTCAGGGTGCACGGCGTCCGCGGCCTGCGCGTCGCCGACGCCTCCGTCATGCCGCTGATCGTGCGCTGCAACACCAACGTGCCGTCCATCATGATCGGCGAGAAGTGCGCCCACATGGTGGCCGAGGACTGGCGCCAGCGCGGAGAGCAGTGAGGGTACCGTTTCCACTGGGGAAGAGCAGCCGTAAAAGTCTCAACCGACGCACGACGTCGGCATCGGGATAACAAAGTGACTAACAGCTAGCTGTTTACAGGACAGCTGCCATAGCAACAGCCAGTGAGAACTCGAGATTGGTCACACCTGTCGTCCTGCTCTTCGTAACCTCAGTGATCTGTTGCCAGTCAGCTGTGGACAACGTTTTCGGTGTCTTACGTAATTGTTGTGATTGTTATCACACAGGGTGATTCAGTGATGATGTTACAAACTTTCACGGATGATGAACAAGAATAAATGTATCAGTCTGAGGTAAGGGATCCTGATGCGGAAACTATCGAGTCGAAAGCAGTAGTGAAAATCGTTCTGATACCTCTGACAGCAAAAAACATGTACTGGTGTCGTTGTTGCTAAGATTGTAGGGGTGGCAACTTCCAGAGTTCATAGTGTGCACGAAAACTAGAACAAAATGTCCAGTAAACATGGGCTCCAAAGTGCATACCGATACCTTAAGAGCGATGAGCACTTGTCCGTCATCGCTACTGTGATACTCTTCTACTGAAGAAGTGCTCATTGCTCTCTTAAGGGGGGTAGGATGTCAAACGGGCTGACTTGGAGCTGAGGAGGCACCAGAGGACATTTTAATTTCCACTGTCTATATTTTTACAAGTAAATTCATAAAACTTTGTCACCATGACCAGGAAGGATTCAGGATTCACACTCGTAGCAGCGCAAGTTCAAAAATATAACAAAATAATTTTTATTCCATGTGAAATTTCATCATTTTTTCACTTACTATTGGCTGCATTTCTTGCTATAGGTACACTTTTCTTCATAAGTAAGAGAGACTGTTCGATGAATTTTGCACAGCATACAAACCATACTTACAGGTGTCTGAAACTCTAGAATCTATTTAATTTATGAAAAAATGAATGAGCTGTTTGTATGCTGTGAAAAATTCATCAAAGAATCTCTCTTATTCGTGAAGAAAAATGTACCTACAGCAACAAATGCAGCCAACAGTAAGTGAAAAAAATGATGAAATTTCATATCTAAAAAAAATTTTATTTTGTTATGTTTTTGCATTTCCACTGCTATGAGTGTGGATCCTGAATCCTTCCTGGTCATGCTGACAAAGTTTTATGAATTTATTTGTAAAAGTATAGACATTAGAAAATAAAATGTCCTGTGATGCCTCTCCTGCTCCAAGTCGACCTGTTTGACGTCCTACCCCCTTAAGGCACTTGCTCATCGTCGCTACTGTCAAACACATCTCTTCTAGTGAAAAAGTGCTCTGCCCTCTTGTAGTCTTACCCTCCCACACATCACCATTAAATTCCTCTTAGTCTGTTCATTATTTTCAAAAGCTTCGAGAGGTGTAAAACATACAAAAGAAAAAAACTTTTCACTTATCTTCATTATCTCGTTGTTGTTGACACCAAGTCGCGTCTCGGGTACATTCTTGAGGCTGTAATTTTTATAACGTTTTGGGTTCTTGTCGAACTGAATAACTGATGAAGATTTGCTTGTTGCTATGGATATCTTTTTATTTTACCCCATTCTTCAAAATCATTCCGACTTTTCAATCTCCATTTCAGAACACTAATTCACATTGTTGTTGACAAGATTAGCAAAATATGTGCGTTTCCATCAGAACCATGCCCACTACAACTAACATTCTGCGGTACTCACAATATTCCAAACAGTTTACAAAGCAAAAGAGTTTACAAACTTTCTCGACCAAAGAAGAATCTTCACCAAGTTATATCATTATTTTATAAATTAGGCCAGGAATACTTTTAATAATTATTGTCCCGTTTTGCAATTAATAATATGAATTTTAAGAAAACGAGAAATTTCGTAATTTCAGATATTTTTAAAAGAAGAGTAATTTTAACTGTACATACATAGTACTAACGAATTAATTTCTTTTTACGTATTTTAACTCGAAACGTAACACATCGTATACAAAATCATATGAAGTTCATTCAGTTAAACAGCTGATATTATGCTCACCTATACAAAAATCGATAGTATATATTGTATGGGTTATCTCTAAATAAATAGGGTAATGTTAGAAGAGGGTGACCCATTACACTCTTAAGGACTTGTTCATTGTCGCTACTGTCAAACACATCTCTTCTAGCGAAAAAGTCCTCTTTTCTAGCGAAAGAGTCCTCATAGCTCTTAATGACTTGTTCATCGTCGCTACTGCCAACACATCTCTTCTAGAGCAAAAGTGCTCATAGCTCTTAAGGTTTGTATTGTAGAGCCCATATTTAATGGAATTTTTTCTTGTTTGGGTCCATACATCTTCTCCAAAAATGTGGAAATCATAGAGCTAGCAGTAAAAGAGGTGAGTCTCACAGTGTCCAAGATGAACAAGTGCTCATAGCTATTAAGGTATGCCTTTCAGGACCCACTTTTACTAAACTCTTCTGCTTCTTTTGCTCGATACTACCACCTCTGAAAGTTGCCTATCCTGCAGTTTTAGCGACAACAATATCAGTACATGTGTTCCACTACCAGATGGCCTGCATCTCGTGGTCGTGCGGTAGCGTTCTCGCTTCCCACGCCCGGGTTCCCGGGTTCGATTCCCGGCGGGGTCGGGGATTTTCTCTGCCTCGTGATGGCTGGGTGTTGTGTGCTGTCCTTAGGTTGTTAGGTTTAAGTAGTTCTAAGTTCTAGGGGACTGGTGACCATAGATGTTAAGTCCCATAGTGCTCAGAGCCATTTGAACTACCAGATGCATCAGAACGATTTTCACTTATAACTTTCGGCTCGGTTGTTCCCAGACCAGGGTCCCTTGCCTTACATTGACACATCTACCCTTCTCCATCATTCCTGAAAGTTTGTAAAATCATCAGGAATCACCCTATGTACTTCGTTTCTCTGGACGGTACGTTCCTTTTATGGAATATCAGAAGCTAACAGTGCAACAGTTGCCTCGGACAGTGACCAGATTATTAGGATCATGCGATGTGAACTTCATACTGCTCGTTAATGGCGAACGTATGAATGTTCTCAGTACAGAACTCGACAGCCGCAGTTACCACAGCCGTACTGCGTTTCCGCGTAATGGCAAACCGACAACATACTCCTTTTTCAAGCTCAACTGTCACTTTGTTGCTCCGATCCAGATACAGGCTTGTGTTCTCCAGCAATATTGCTTACTGTTACAACTGTATCCTTGCCTATAGGTATGCACGGTAAGAACGCCACATCCTATCAACTTCAATCTTTTGCAAGCTGGCCACTTCATCAGAAAAACAATTTATTGACACCAAACTTAATATGCAAGTTACTATGTATAGAGAATCAAATATAATAAAGACATATGTATAACATCTGCGTTCGTTCTAGTAATTCATTTCAAATTTAAGATGTATTCGAATACTGATTATAACGTAAAATGTGATTGCACGCTAATGATCCATATCTTACTCACAGCCTTTGAACACAATGCTCAACAAAAACAAAATACTTCTCTTGTCACTCATGCCATTTCGTTGAACACCTGCATGAACCAGCCTAAAATTATTCACCGATTCCTCTTGAATAAAAAAAATATACGTGAAAACCGAGTATCTCTTTTTTTTTTTTTCAATGTGGTGTTCGTAATTAAAAATCACCCATAAACTGATGTATGAAGCAGTTTCGTTGGTAAGCAGGAAGGTTCATAGTAACTCATTCTTCCGTCGCTTATTGGTAGAACGACTTCATAATTATAAATGATAAGCACAATACTTAAGTGATACCTATGACAGACATTTGCTTGTCGTCGTTTTGAATACATAGGCAACGTTTGCCTTTCATGTTCAAGAAGTTAAGGTGTGTCGTTTCCTTAATTGACCTATGTCTTCGTTACCTTTTGGCTTCTAGTTCAAGGTTTTCTTGAGTAATCTAGCATCCTATCTGTTTATTTTTTTATTTCCTTCTACGCCACACATTGTCGGCAGTAATTCTGTGGCTAGCGTCAAACGTGGTGTGTATGAAAGAATTTGTTTAATTTCAAATGAGTATTGTTGTGCACCAGTATACCAATTCTAGAAGGCGTGTAACATTGCATACAAGGCTGTTACTCATTTATCTCAATGTGTATGCATTTCAGGTATGTAGTGTGTGTTTTATCTCTGTAGGTGTGAATAACAAATTAAAGACTCTACACATATTTTCAAATGAAATGGGATTGTTATAAACTATCATTTATTCAACATTCCTACTATTGTGGTCTGCCCACTCGTCTAATATCGGGTGTGAAGGAAGATGTTTTCCCGGATCGCTAGATAACAATTCAAGCAAATCCTATTAATGAATTTATTACAGTAAGTTAAATTGACAGTTCTTAATTTTGCATATTCGCAAAGTTGTGTCGCAAGCAAATGGCGGCAAGCACATAATCAATGTCCTTCGATGTAAACAATTTCATTGCAAGCAAAACAATGCATCTGAAACTTGAAACTTCCTGGCAGATTAAAACTGTGTGCCAGACCGAGACTCGAACTCGGGACCTTTGACTTTGGTGGGCAAGTGCTCTACTATCTGAGCTATCCAAGCACGACTCACGCCCCGTCCTCACGGCTTTACTTCTGCCAGTACCTCGTCTCCTACTTTCCAAATTTTACAGAAGCTCTCCTGCGAACCTTGCAGAAGTAGCACTCCTGAAAGAAAGGATTTTGCGGAGCCATGGCTTAGCCACAGCCTGGGGAATGTTTCCAGGAAGTTTCATATCAGCGCACACTCCACTGCAGAGTGAAAATCTCATTCTGGAAACATCGCCAAGGCTGTGGCTAAGCCATGTCTCCGCAATATCCTTTCTTTCAGGAGTGCTAGTTCTGCAAGGTTCGCAGGGGAGCCCCTGGAAAGTTTGGAAAGTAGGAGACGAGGTACTGGCAGAAGTAAAGCTGTGAGGACGGGGCGTGAGTCGTACTTGGGTAGCTCAGATGGTAGAGCACTAGCCCGCGGAAGGTCCCGAGTTCGAGTCTCGGTCCGGCACATAGTTTTAATCTGCCAGGAAGTTTCATATCAGCGCACCCTCCGCTGCAGAGTGAAAATCTCATTCTGAAAACAATAGAGTTCATAAGTCACTACTGTAGCGTGTGTTATGAAGGCTCGTTTTCCACTCCCTCGCGGCTAGGCGGCGCGACGCTTATGTTCTCTTGGTGTAGAGGCCGCTCCTGTCTTGGTTTCGTCCTTGAGAGGGATTCGTCAGCGTACTATTGGCTGCCGTCGTCTCACAGCCCTCCCTGCTCTTCTTGTTCTTCTTCGTCGTGCCGGGGCTTGTCGTTACGCCGGAACACCTACAAAAGAAATATCCAAACATAATACCTTTGAATTTTGCTGTTCAAAGTTTCAAACCAAGTTCGTTGCTGATATCGATGGAAAATGAACGTGCATGCAGAATCAACAGAGAGGAATCTGTCTGTACTAACGATGTGACGCATTGTGTTTATGCTGTACCGAAGTCACGTGACTAGGAAGACAATGTGTGTTGACAAAACTCCTGTTTCCGTGCATTTGCGTATGCTGACTCCACATATAGTCCTGCTCTATGTAGGTAAGTTTTATGTTCCATTGGGCGGATGGCCGTTAACGTGTGCAGCGTGAAACGACTGTAAGCAAACGCCCAGCAACCAAGTCGGAGAGTTATGATCTGGAGAATGTTTTCGTGGAATTCCCTGGGTGATCTCGTTATTGTGGAAGACACAATGGACCAACATAAGTGTGCGTCTTTTCTTGGGGACCATGTCCACCCCTACATGCAGTTTTTTTTCCTCAGCATGATGGAATCTACCAGCAGGATAAAGCAAGTTGTTATACAGCTCGCAGTGTACGTACGTGGTTGGAAGAGCAGCAGGACGAGTTTACTGTACTCCCCCAGCCACCAAACTCACCGGAGTCAAATCCACTCGAGAATCTGTGGGACCACCTCGATCGAGCTGTTCGCGCCATGGATCCTCAACTGAGAAACTTCAGGCAGCTGGCCACGGCGCTGGAGTCGGTAAGGCATGGCTTCACATCTCTGCCAGTACCTTCCCGCACCATCACTGAGTCTCTTCCTGCACCCCTCGCAACGGTCTGCGCTGCAAAAGATGGTATTCCTGCTGGTGACAGGTGGTCACTTTAAAGTCACTGGACGGCGTAGCGATAGTGAATAATTCAATTTGCCACGTCTCTAGTGACGTAGTCAAAGAAAGTTGCGCTTCCATCTAGCGTAGGTGCACTTTAGGTGCGACCCTGCTTTTTAATAGCTGTTGAGGTTATTATGTTCACTATTAATCACTACTGATCGTTCGGCACGAAAATTATACTTTGCTTATTTCCATTCGCTTATATCGTATGGTATTATATTTTGGGGTAACTCTTTCCATCTAAAAGGATATTTGTGGCTCAGAAACTGGTAGTTCGGGCAATACATGGTGTAAGTCTGCGAACATCTTGTCGACCCCTGTTCTCTAGTCTGGATATTTTGGCATTGCCCTCTCAATATATATATTCTTCATTGTCGTTTCTTGTTAATAATATCAGCTTATTCCCAAGAATTAGCAGCTTTCACTCAGTTCATACCCAATCTGCATTAGGATCGCACTTCCTCAACTCTTGTGCCGAAAGGCGTGCAGTATACTGCTGCATCCAACTTCAATAAGCTACCACAAGAATTCAAAAATCTTAGCAGTAATCCACGCGGTTTCAAACCGAAACTGAAAAGCTTCCTCATGGGTCAGTCCTCTTCTCTTGAGGGGTTCCTTTAAAAATTTAGCGGATTCTTCTGTTATAGTGTTGATAGCGTTCACTTAAACTTATGGTTTGACTTTTTTTTGGTTCATAAACATTTTATTTTATCTGTTATTACTTTTATGTTGTAATTTCATGTACTGTCTTGCGAAAATGCAGACGCCCCCAGACGCGGTCCCAGGGCGTTAGTTACTCTTCAAGGAATTGACATGTAACTTCATATGTCGTCTAGACGCTGTAGTAGGTTGTCACCGTAGAGCTTTGTAACCAACAGGCACGTACTAGTGTATGAAGCCAGCTTGAGAACAGCAACGTCAGTAGACTCACAAGAGTTAGAAAGAGAGCGAAAACGCCAAAAAACTGTTGACCTAGCAGCGGGGAGCCCGAGGGGCGTGGCTAAATGACGTATAACAATAATGTTGCAAGCCTTATTTGCCAGAGCAGTTACGTTTAGCTTTCAGCTGAACAATGTTGATACCGAATACGGACTTAGTTAGCGCAACTGAATTAACATCCGCTCCTTAGGAGCACTAGAGGGGACCTAACTAAACCGTGATTGGCAGGCACCTGCAAGAGACCTACGGGATTGGCTGGATGGCTTTAAGTGGGAAAAACAGTGCCCCCACGCGACTCTTTAAAACCCCTAGATTCCGCATTTTAGTAGAGTTCTCAATCAGACGATCCGGGCGCCAAATCTGCGTCCGTCGACTCCAGCCTCGGTCCAGCTCTGCGTAAGTCTGCTGTCTCTCCTCTGCAGTGCCTCAGTGAACAGTGTCACAATCAGTATGCTTTGTTTTGCAACTAAGTTGTTGCCTTAAGATGCTGCTAGTGATTGCTGCTGTGGTTAGCATCCACTCCTGGGATTTCTGCACTGGTTTCTGTTGTAACAGTGTTATTCATGCTTTTTCTAACCCTAGAACTAGCCTCCAGTGTATTAGTTAGTCCTTTCTGGAATAAACAACTATTACAAAACCCTGTTTGTCCAAGAGTCTTCACAACAGGTTCCCTACCGAGTCTCACCACCTGCATTTCTAGTAAACGCCTGTACCAGTGTTGGTTCAGATAGAAGAAAATCAAATGCCTTCACTGTGAATTGTCCTTCTGCCTTTTGCTCTGTACCGCTCGGGAGCGCAGACTGACCAGCAACCCCTTTTTCCCTCTCCCACCTATGTCAGGACACGACAAAGTCATTAAGTGAACAAATTTTTTTCTGCACCGTAGTTTGACAGCTCAGGTTCAATATTGACACTCCTTAGTCTTTTATTCTTGTACATTAGCTGGGTTGCTAAAGTGAACAATTTGTAGTGATTTCGGAGAATTTAATTATGAATGTGCCATTTTACATATGAACCAAGGAAGAAATGAGAGGAGTTATTCGTATTCCGTGCTCTGATGGCTCTAATGTTGTGGAGAAAATTCGAAGAATGCAGCTTTGAAGCTTCTGTGCATCGGCAAGTGTCGACGGCAGTGGCGTCGGTGGGTTCCCTCGGGAGCGGCAGTTGGCGGTGCACCGAACCGCCGGCAGGCGCGCACGGTTCGCCCAGCGTCCGGTCCTGGCCTTCACCAAGTTCATGTTGCTCTTATAGTTTTCTACCGCAGCTTTCGATACCCTTGGACAGTTATAAGGGCAGTTTTGTTAATCCGAGAGTTATTTCCCTGTGAACGGTTTAAGCCGTTACCTTTCGCATCATCTCTTTTTAGAAATTAGTGCTGAAATAATTGTGCGAAACATACCTTGTGTGATGTGCAGCGCGGCCAGGGAAACAGACTTCACGCACCTGGAAATTCTGCTGTCGCAGACCACGCAGCATGTGTTCTGGCATAAAGTCAAGCGCCGGCACGCCGGTCGGGAACGTTAGAGCAGAGGGGGCTGTGAAGATGACGTCAGCCAATTTCACGCTGACCGACCCCTCTCTAGGACGACCACGCGAAGAAAACATGAGCACTCCATCCGACAGGCAGCTCTCAGTTCTGCGAGTTGGACAGAGGCGTCAAGACCAGCGATCTTGATAGAAGCATGAACTGTGTTACTACACTTGTATTACGAATTGTATATACTGAAGAGATTTCTTATTTGCACGTCGCCCTTTGCTTGCGACATACCTATACATTTCTCAGAGATAAGAATTGTCATTTATTTTCTGTAATAAAATTCATTAATATGACTTGCGTGAATTATTGCCTAGCGATCTGAGAAGCAGGTTTCCTAGACACCCCATCTTTGACAACTAGGCAGTATACAACAGTATGTACGAGGGTAATCCCAAAAGTAAGGTCTCCTATTTTTTTTAAGTACATAGACTTGTTTATTTCTACAATGGTTTACATCAGTTTACAGCTTGAACATTTAGCTATTTTTCGACATAATCGCCATTTCTGTAGATGCATTTTTGTAGACGCGGTGGCTGTTTTTGTATGCCCATGTCATACCAGTTCGCCGCCAGCTCCGCGGCTTTGGCGAAGAAGAACCCCGACACTGACGTGATTGTTGCTTGGTCTCAGGTGTAAAGTGGTATGCCCAGGTTTCGTCACCCGTGACAATTGAGTCCAGAAAATTGTCCTGTTCGGCCGCAAGGCAGTGAAGAAATGCGCGGGAAGCATCAACTCGTTGCCGTGTATGGTCCTCAGTCAGCATGCGTGGCATCCATCTTGCGCACGCCTTCCGGTAGTTGAATGTTCCCGTTAAAATTCTGTGAGCATTACTTCGGGAAACGTCAGGAACCAACGTGCAGAGATAATCCAGGGTGATCCGCCGATCTTCGCGCATGCTTTGCTCAACCTTCAACACTGTCTCCTCAGAAATTGATGGTCTTCCTCTCCTTTGCTAGTCGCGTATTTTGGTCCGACAGCTGCAAACTCTCTACACCACTTACGAACATTTTTGACATCCATGCACGACTCACCGTACACTTCCGTCAATTGGCGATGGATTTCAGTCGGCCCAGTGCCCATTGCGTTCAAAAACAGAATAACTGCGTGCAATTCGCACTTGGCGGTACATCCAACGGGAGCTCCATTCTCAACGGCTGCCAAGCCAAAACGAAGCGCTTTAGCGCGGCGTGCGCATGTTTACACACAGTACGTGAAGCACTCTTCATAAGAGTGTGACCAACTGCCACACAAACAGAGTTCTGTACTTATAAAAAAAATAGGAAACCTTACTTTTGGGATTACCCTCAGCACACAATCGACTGCTGACACACTATTAGAATTCCGTTTATCAGCTGTTTCAAACTCTGGGTCACTCCTTCCAGTGACAGAACCGAAGAGGGTAAAAAGAGGGTATTTCGTTTTCGATTACACGTCGCTGTTTAAATAGAATGGTACTGAACTCATTGTCGAACTGCCAGTGCCTACGAATGGCCCACGTTTCAAATACACATGATGTCATCATTTACTAATAATGTAACAACACTGTGGCTAATTGTATATTTAAGAGAGCTATTCGGAAAGTAGGGTCCGATCGACAGTGGAGATCACTGTAAAAATGAAAAATGTTTTATTTGTAATAGTTACTTATATACATAGTCGCCGATCCGACTTACACATTTGTCGTTGTGTTGTAACAACTTTCCAATACCCTCGTCTTAGAAGGCAGCCGCCAGTACTTTCTACCAACGCTCTGCGCTGATCTACAGTTCATTGTCTGTGCCAAAACTTTGTTTTCGTAGCCAGGGGTTCATGTGAGCACAGATGAAACCCAGAGGGAGCCATTAACGGGCTGGATTGTTGCTGATCAAACACTCCCCATCGAAAACACTGCTGGAGCATCTTCATTACCCCTGCAGAATGCGGCTGAGAATTGTCTTGAAGAAGACGATGTAATGTTTCCAGGTAGAGAAGGAACCAGCATATTTCATCAAAGTACAAGAGGTATTAGAGATAAAGTAGTGAACTGCTTATAGATTTTGACTCTCAAATTAATGGTATATCAGAGCACCACTTAAATAATTTGACAATTCAGAGGCTTCCTTTACCAGGATACAGATTAGCTGGCTGTTTCTCAAGGAGCTCCTTGCGGGGTGGGGGAGTGGCTATGTACATAAAAAACGGTATTCCATTTGAGTCCATAGATGTATCACGACACTGCACTGAACATATACACTCCTGGAAATGGAAAAAAGAACACATTGACACCGGTGTGTCAGACCCACCATACTTGCTCCGGACACTGCGAGAGGGCTGTACAAGCAATGATCACACGCACGGCACAGCGGAAACACCAGGAACCGCGGTGTTGGCCGTCGAATGGCGCTAGCTGCGCAGCATTTGTGCACCGCCGCCGTCAGTGTCAGCCAGTTTGCCGTGGCATACGGAGCTCCATCGCAGTCTTTAACACTGGTAGCATGCCGCGACAGCGTGGACGTGAACCGTATGTACAGCGAGGGCGTATAGTGGGCATGCGGGAGGCCGGGTGGACGTGCCGCCGAATTGCTCAACACGTGGGGCGTGAGGTCTCCACAGTACATCGATGTTGTCGCCAGTGGTCGGCGGAAGGTGCACGTGCCCGTCGACCTGGGACCGGACCGCAGCGACGCACGGATGCACGCCAAGACCGTAGGATCCTACGCACTGCCGTAGGGGACCTCACCGCCACTTCCCAGCAAATTAGGGACACTGTTGCTCCTGGGGTATCGGCGAGGACCATTCGCAACCGTCTCCATGAAGCTGGGCTACGGTCCCGCACACCGTTAGGCCGTCTTCCGCTCACGCCCCAACATCGTGCAGCCCGCCTCCAGTGGTGTCGCGACAGGCGTGAATGGAGGGACGAATGGAGACGTGTCGTCTTCAGCGATGAGAGTCGCTTCTGCCTTGGTGCCAATGATGGTCGTATGCGTGTTTGGCGCCGTGCAGGTGAGCGCCACAATCAGGACTGCATACGACCGAGGCACACAGGGCCAACACCCGGCATCATGGTGTGGGGAGCGATCTCCTACACTGGCCGTACACCACTGGTGATCGTCGAGGGGACACTGAATAGTGCACGGTACATCCAAACCGTCATCGAACCCATCGTTCTACCATTCCTAGACCGGCAAGGGAACTTGCTGTTCCAACAGGACAATGCACGTCCGCATGTATCCCGTGCCACCCAACGTGCTCTAGAAGGTGTAAGTCAACTACCCTGGCCAGCAAGATCTCCGGATCTGTCCCCCATTGAGCATGTTTGGGACTGGATGAAGAGTCGTCTCACGCGGTCTGCACGTCCAGCACGAACGCTGGTCCAACTGAGGCGCCAGGTGGAAATGGCATGGCAAGCCGTTCCACAGGACTACATCCAGCATCTCTACGATCGTCTCCATGGGAGAATAGCAGCCTGCATTGCTGCGAAAGGTGGATATACACTGTACTAGTGCCGACATTGTGCATGCTCTGTTGCCTGTGTCTATGTGCCTGTGGTTCTGTCAATGTGATCATGTGATGTATCTGACCCCAGGAATGTGTCAATAAAGTTTCCCCTTCCTGGGACAATGAATTCACGGTGTTCTTATTTCAATTTCCAGGAGTGTATTTGAATGCTGTGCAGGGACAGTTGAATTTAGTAAATAAACTTCTAATTGTTGTTGTTTATAGGTCCACTAACTCTGACTTCAGAGCATTTCTGCTCAACCTAGAGGGAGTTCTTGATTAACTTTGTAGGAAGTACCAGAAATTAGTTATACGTGGTGACTTCAATATAAATTTTGTACATGATGGTGCAAGAAATAGGATGGTGGCAGATTTCATAAATTCATATGGTCTGAAGCAGACAGTGTTTTTTCCAACTAGGGTGTGGGGGAACAGTAGCACAGCGACAGACAGTATTTTTATTCATTCTTCATTACTAGATGGACATTCTGTGAATATTCATTCTTCATTACTAGAAGGGCATTCTGTTAGTAAAGGCACAAATAGCCTTTCAGGACATGATGCACAAATTTTAACATTAAAAGGCTTTTGTATTCAAACCAATGTCATATTTAATAACAACCTATATAGGAAAGTTAATCCAACAGCAATAGAGAGTTTTTTAAACCTTGTCAAGAAACAAGAGTGACAGGATATTTATAGTGCCGATTACACACATGTTAAATACAATGCTTTCCTTAACAGATTTCTCATGCTCTTTGAGAGTTGCTTTCCATTAGAACGTTCTAAACAGGGTACTATCAGCAATAGGCAGCTCGGGTGGATGACTAATGGGATAAGGATATGTTGTAGAACAAAGTGGGAATTATATCAAAACGTTAGAAATAGTCACAATCAAGCTACAGTAGCCCATTACAAACAGTATTGTAAGATGCTTTTATTAGGAAGGCAAAGAGTATGTGATATGCAAATAGAATAGCTAACACACAGGATAAAATTAATTAGTCTACTTTGCTTATTTTCATTCGTTTATGTCGTATGGTATTATATTTTGGGGTAACTCTTCCCATTCTAAAAGGATATTTTTGCCTCAGAAACAGGTACTTCAAGCAATAAGTAGTGTAAGTTCACGAACCTCTTGTCGACCCCTGTTCATGACTCTGGGTATTTTGACATTTGCCTCTCAAAAAAAAAAAAAAAAAAAAAAAAAAATATATATATATATATATATATATATATATTCCTTACTGTCATTTCTTGATAACAATATTAGATTATTCCCACGAATAAGCAGCTTCCACTCACTTAATACTCCGCAGAAATCAAACCTGCATCTGGATCGGACTTCCTTAACCCTTGTGCGAAAAGGTGTGCAGTATATTGCTGCATCCATTTTCAATAAGCTATCATTCGAATTCAAAAATCTTAGCAGTAATCCACAGGCTTTCAAATCGAGACTGAAGAATTTCCTCATGGCTCACTCCTTCTATTCTGTCGGGGAGTTGCTTGAAAAATTAAGTTTATTCTTATGTTATAGTGTTGATTGCGTTTACTTAAACTTAAGACTTGACTTTTTTTGGGTTCATAAACATTTTATTTTATCTGTTATTACTTTTATGTTGTAATTTTGTGTATTGACACGTTCCATGACCTCGGAGATTTGCTCCTCAGTTTGGTCCTATGGAACTTGACTTGTAAATAAATAAATAAATAAGGAAAAACATGAGAGTTATGTTATGTGGGTTGCATAGCTTCAGGCGAAATTTCTCACCAGGCCCTCGTACTTGGCGGGAGACATTATTTTCTGGGCATCTTTACAGACTCACTGTGCGCTCAGAACAGAAAACAGCAATGTGACGCGATCGACAGTTGTACTAGAGACACTGCACAACACATCTCTTGAAACTTCTTTATTTAAATGAGTGTGTCTGTACTTAAATTGCTGAACGACGGAGAAGATGAAACTTCTACGTTATTTGATTCCGAAACAGCTGAGTAAAACTGAACGTACAGAGCCCACTTTCTCTTTACTTTTTCTTAGCATGTCAACACTGACCCACAATATTCTAGCACAACGCACTGAATGCTAAAAGAAATTATAACCTGACTTCAGATAATTAATACAAAAGAATGGTCTGGAATAAGAAGCAATCCTGACAATAACCTATACATTGCATTAAGCACTTATCTCACAAAAATCTTCATTAAACGAAATACTACAATACAGCGAGCATCAATACTGCGAGCAAAATAAAAGATTCTAACTACTAAAGCCACTAACTAGTAATAGGTATGTGGTTAGCAAAGGAAAGATTTTGTTGCACACCAAAAAATGTATTTTGTACCTTAATAATGCGACATCCAGTTCAAACACGAATATAAATCGTCATTGACATCCAGTACAGAGATATATAATCATGAATAATATTTAATCTCCAAGTCGAACATGTACCGATCGTTAGTCTACGCTAACACTGCAGAACTCTACCCTCCATCAGTGCTAATTTATGACATCTAACATCAATCAGTGCTGGCTGTTCACCTCCAACTGCCCAACAGTTCTTTCATCACTGCTGGCGACTAACTTCCAACTGCCAGCGCTACTGGCGATTAACTTCCAACGTAGAGTTCAACAAGTCATAGAGTCTCTTACAAAGAAAGCCCAGTCAGCGATCCGATGCAAAGCGCTACACAGTGCTGTCAATACAGAAGCAGCCAACTTTGCAGAGCTTCATTGGATTTTCACAGTGGTTTCCACTTCCAGACCGATCGGACCTTACTTTCCGAATAGCCCTCGTATCTATCAGATAACCGACTCAAAGGTACAAGTGGTTTTTTAACAGCTTTGGGTATTCCTTCGCTTACAGAGAAGGAGTTCATACGTTTAGTGCATTTAACGCATGATACCCACAGGACAGTACAAAGCGAAGAACATCACAGCTTTAACTTTATTATTTGCTTCATGTGGGGCATACCACAGCTGTATGTTTGTTAAAAGACGTATTGAAGTGTGGAGTCTTGCCCACTCGTCTCATATAGGGTGCCTAAGGATGCTGCTTTCTCGGATAGCTATACAACAGTTCAAGCAAATCGCATTAATGGTTTTTATTACAATAAATTCGATTGTCAATACTTAACTTTGATTTACAATGGTGTCGCAAGCGATGGGCAACACGCAAATAATCACCATCCTTCACTATATACAATGTCCATGTAAGCAATTGATATAAGGCACAATTCTCAGTGTAACAGTTGGAATGACGGCTCTTCTAATGCTGGGTCTGCTAGTGCCAGTCTACTACTGTCCGGCCGAAGCTGGCAGGAGCGGCGCTTATATTCTGTTTGGATAGGAACCGCTCCAGTTGTGGTGACGTTCTACTCAGTGTACTGTTGGCCGACATCGTCTCAAAGCCTTCTCTGCTCTTTATGTTCTTCATCCTCATACCAGCGCTTGTTGTTAGGCCGGTACATTCCTACCCCACCCAAAGCGACAGACTGTCGTCGTGTAGGGAGTGCGACTACGGCAGGTGAGGCAGGGGGATGGGCGGATCACTGGACCGGAAGCTGTGGCTGCTGGAGACGTCAAGATTCCGGTCGTACCCCGCCATCTGGTCTTCGCTCTGGTGGAAACGTCCCCCGGAAAACGACCAGAAGGGTATGCGTCCACCTCCTGATGCCATGAACCAGATGAAGGTGGCGACTGATGTGGTGTGGTTGGGTCCAGCTCCATCGGTAGGATGAGAGGAAGTGGAGGAGGCGAAGGCTCCGTCTCCATGGGATTTTCCCTTGGTGTCCCTTCTGGCGGCAGCTGTGGCCACGCTGTCCTCTGGATCCGTGGATCTGGAGGAAGAGACACTGAAAGATCATTGTGCAAACGACAGAGGCGAAGTTAATTTTGATGTCGGCGCTGCAAGTCATCTGGACATCAAGTCGACGGAAGATCTCGCCTCTCGCAGACTGCTTCTGCTAAAAAGCCTGTAGAAGACAATATCACGTGGCGCGAAGCGATACTTGGGACCTTCCATTGGCACCATATGCTGAGGAGGGTGGTGCAGGTAGAGCAGTGTCCTATGGCGGCGGCCGTGAAGCAGTTCTGCCGGCGATGGTCCATCTCGTGGGTGCGAACGATAGAAGGCGAGAAACAGTTGCAGTGCTTGATCCCTGCTGGGTGCGGAGCGAAGTTTGGCCATCTGCTGCTTGAAGGTTCTGACAAAACGTTCCGCTTCGCCATTTGATTGTGGATGGAATGGTGCACTGGTTAGATGCTGTATGCCATTGGGTTCAAAGAATGTTTCAGATTTATTAGACATGAACTGAGGTCCGTTGTCTGACATTATTACTTCAGGTAAACATCCGAGGAAAAAAATAGACAAGGACAACACCTAGATTGTGCTATGTGACGTTGTCAGTTCATTTTCACAGCAAAAGGAAACTTGCTATAAGAGTCTATCACAATCAACCAACAAGTGTTCCAAAAAGGTCCCGCAAAATCTATGTGCACACATCGCCATGGTGATTGCGACTTAGGCCAAGCAGAAAATTTTTGTGGCAGAGCGACCTGATTTTCCGCACATGGGTGACACTGTGACGTCATATGTTCTATTTCGGTGTCAATACCCTGCCAAGTACAGTGTCAATATACTAATTGTTTCATACGAACAATCCCCCAGTGTCCTTGGTGAAGTTACTGCGTCACTTCTCTTTGAAAAGCTTTAGGGTTCAACACACGTTACTGTCCACTGTCATTTTGACAAGAAATCACCTTTCTGTACAGCGAGGCTATGCCGACGGGCAAAGTATCAGCACTACGGAGTTCTTTATGCTATGCAAGGAACGAGGCCAAGATGTGCGAATGTAGTTTAACAAAATGTTCAAATCTGAATCAGCTGCCGAGGCCTGTGCAATTTTCCTACAGGTCAGCGGAAAAGATTGAACTAATTCAGAATCCTGAGCATCGATGTGACAACAAGATGCAGCAGAATCGTCAAAGTCTGTATTAGGGCCAATCGGAAGACGTGAAAGCGAGTCAGCTTTACAATGTTGAGCTGTCGGACGATACACAATCTGGTACTGGTATTGAGACAACAACAAAACCCATCTCTGCAATTTCTGGGTGGTTTCGTCGGATGAAACAAGGACGGCAAAGGCTTGTGATCCGTTACTAAGTAGAATTTTCTGCCATACAAATAGTGGTGAAGTTTGGTGATACCATACACAATAGCCAAAGCCTCTTTCTCAATTTGTGAAAAGTTACACAGAGCTTTGGACAACACTTTTGATTCGATAACAATAGATCTGTCTTTATCATCAATTTTGTGTGAAAGCACTACATAGATTCCATAAGAGGAAGTGTCAACTTGCAGTGCAACTGGTTTGCCGAGATCAAAGTGAACTAAGCATCGATCACTGAGCAATGCCTCGTAACGTATTTGAAAAGCTACTTTGCACTCATCTGTCCAAACAAAGGGGACGTACTTACGACGCAAGCGATATAACGGAGCCGCGATTTGCGCAGCATTCGGCATGAACCAAATATAATCGTTTATTTTCCCCTAAGACTGACTGCAATTCTGTGACACTGCAAGGAACTGGCAAATCTCGTATGGCTAACAAATGTGACTGAACAGGATGTACACCTCGACTGTTTATATTACCAAGATACTGCAACACATGTTTAAAAATATCACACAAGTCCAGTCTACACTTCAGTCCTTCATCAGATAACACACGAAACACACCACGTAAATTTGCAATATGTTCTTCAGATGCACGACCTGCTACGACAATATCGTCCAAATAGTTTGAACAGTTTGGTACTTGCGCAGACAGCTATCCCAAATACCGTTGGAAAATGGCGGGTGCGGAAGCACTGCCAAAAGGCAAGGCAAATATTTAAACAAACCCAAATAAGTATTTACTACACACAGTTTTTGAGATTTTTCATCGACCGGTATTTGAGGATACGCGTCGCGCAAATCAATTTTTGAAAAGTTGCGTCCAGTGCCTAATCTGTCCATGAGATCCTCTGGGAGTGTCAATGGATGCTTAAGGGATGCTGCTTTCTCGGATAGCTTTACAACAATTCAAGCAAATCACATTAATGGTTTTTATTACAATAAATTCGATTGGCAATACTTAACTTTGGTTTACAATGTTATCGCAAGCGATGGGCGACTTGACGTTTGTGCCGTGAATAACACCGAGAGGAAGACTTAATTCTGTTCGCTTATGTAGCGAACTGCATACAATGCGTGGAGCAGTGTTTACTCGGCATTGCTGTAGCAAGCTGCCACTGAATGGGCCGATCACAAACAAGGGGCTCTACCCGACAAACAGATGGCTGCTCAAATTTATCAGCTGCCAGGGCACGGCAATCGTACTGATCTAGTATTTGAACTACCTGCTGAAATGATGGATCGGGCTGTTTCAAAATCTGTTCTCTGAGTTTGAAATCAGGTACATTGTGTACGATCACTTCACGGGACATAACATCTGAATATAAAGCACAGCAAGTACATTTGAATTTGTATTTCCTCGTCATACGATGCAAATCTGTTACCCACTCGCGATAAATTGGTTTTCACAGTTTTTGCAATGAAGGTATTGATACCTAGCTGCTACCACATTCACTTGTTGGTCTTAACAGTTTGTTAGCAACTCGTTAACTTTGTCATATGCAAGTTCACACGGAATGGCGTTAGTAAACAACTTCTCAATTAAATGGAACACTACACTTCCTACCATCGATAATAGATATGGAAGTTTCACAGTACCTGGTTCGTTGTGAGCTAGTATGTGGGCCTCGAAATGGGCCAATCACTCGAGCCGTTCCTCTTCTTGTTCACGAAACTGTCGAAAAGGTGGTAAGTTCACTCGGAGTGGCGTTAGGAAACAACTTCTCAATTAACTGGAACACTACACTTCCTACCATGGATAATAGATATGGAAGTTTCACAGTACCTGGTACGTTGCGAGCTAGTATGTGGGCCTCGAAATGGGACAATCACTCGAGCCATTCCTCTTCTTGTTCACGAAACTGTCGAAAAGCTGGTAAACCAGCTGTAATAGGTGATGCTTGTTCTATCGGGCCTGCAGCATTGGACAGTAGCTGCTGCACTGTGTTGAGTAGTGTAGAAATTTGCTGCATCTGGAACTGAAACATCTGCATTAGCTGTGTGGCATCTAACGCTTGCGGCTGTGGTGCCTGAGCGGGGGGCAGGATAGGCGGGGTAGTTCAAATGGCTCTAAGCACTATGGGGCTTAACATCTGAGGTCATCAGTCCCCTACAACTTAGAACTACTTAAACCTAACTTACCTAAGGACATCACACATCTATGCCCGAGGCAGGATTCGAACTTGCGACGATAGCAGCAGCATGGTTCCAGACTTAAGCTCCTAGAACCGCTCGGCCACAACGGCTGGCAGGCGGCGTGGGCATGTTGGAAGAGACAAATGCCACAAACAGACAAGGCAAGCAAGCAAAATAAGTACAAAAGCAAAGAAAATCTCTGCAACGCCCACCTAAAAACACTGATTATCAGAAACGACAAGAAACTGTTAAAGCAAATAAACGCCTCTGAAAAGTAAAGACAAGAGGGAATTAGGGCGCCTGAAAAATACAAAATATTACAATGGTGTCGCAAGTGATGGGCGACATGCAAATAATCACTGTCCTTCACTATATACAATGTCCATGTAAGCAATTGATATAAGGCACAATTCTCAGTGTAACAGATAGGATGACGGCTCTTCTAATGCCAGGTCTGTTAGTGCCAGTCTACTACTGTCCAGTCGAGGCTGGTAGGAGCGGCGCTTATATTCTTTTCGGATAAGAGCCGCTCCTTTCGTGGTGACGTCCTAGTCTGCATGCTACTGGCTGACGTCATCTCACAGCCTTCTCTGCTCTTGCGTTCTTCATCTTCGTGCTGGCGCTTGTTGATAGGCTGGAACGTGAAGTATACCACCTCGGTTGTTTTGGACAAGTATTCACATTGCTACATCTTGCACGACCTTGCAGGTCATTTTTAAGCACACCTATAGCCTTTCAAATTGACCTGTAAGGCCGAAATTGACCAACTGTTCAAGATGTAATAAAGTCAATACCTGTAAAAACCAGCCAAGGTGGAATACGTCGACATGCCCTTTAACTTCATTTCCTGTCCTTTCATTTACGCATCTGAGCTTCTTTTTGTCTCAGTGAAATTAATATCCAATATTGTCTGACCCAGGAGAAGCCAGTGTACTAATGAACATCTTCATGATCGGTGGATAAATAAATCAAATCACAAATTATTTTAAGTGCGTTTCCTTTGACCAACAACATTCTTGTACCGCACTTACCAATAACGAATTGATGAACTATCGATATTCCATATCAGTGCATAATGCAGTGTACACTGTTGTAGATACGTCATCATGGTACACACAAATCAGGTGAATGCATCAGAAGTTACCTACTGTTTCAAATATCATGCCTACAACAGTGATTAATATTTGTAGCTTCACTGCCATCACAGAGTACATTTCAGTGTATGTATCACCACCTACATTACAAGAGAGTTACCGATTACTGCATATTTCTTTCGTGCAACCTGCTCATTTCACAGAGTGGCATTTCATCACTGCTGCAGGGACAAAAGATCTGCTGGAGGTTAATCAGTTCACAGGAGTAATGCACACAAAAAAAGTGGCACATCGCATGTGGCACTGAACAGTTGCTTTTCTTGGTCCAAATCTGTCTGCACCATCAGCCACGATATTACAGCGCACTAGTAACTTATTTGCAATAAGCACCGTGTGTGCACTCTGCATGAAGAACTGCTCTTTGCCCCCTGTGGTCTCAAATGTCCATGTGGGGGAAGGGGACGCTAGAATGTGGCTTATTCGTCTCTTCATCACTGTCTCTCTCAGGCAACTGCTTTGTTTCACTGGCTTCGTGTTCGGAGGCAGCGGTCTTCGCAATCGGCACAGATGTCGAGCTGCGCGGTTTTTTTATAAGCACAAATCTTCTTTGAACTTCGAAGTTAGATTTTCCAGTAGGTGGAAACAGCACCGAAGCCGCGCAAACACGTTTCAAGCAAATACCGAAGCAATTTTCCCCCCTTAGCTTCCTTGCTTGTAGATACTTTTGACGTACTTGGATTTGGTAGACTGATAATATATAACTGCTATCCAAGCATTGGGCATCATCGTCATTTTCTGTACGTGCGATTCCGCAAATTAGGTGGACGTGTTTGCCCATTACAAGGAAAATGTCCCACTGAACTTTGGTTTGTGCAGAAAATGGGTGTTACTAATTTCAGAAGTTTTAGATATAACTGCTGTGTTTTGGCTCTGAGCACTATGGGACTTAACATCTATGGTCATCAGTCCCCTAGAACTTAGAACTACTTAAACCTAACTAACCTAAGGACATCACACAACACCCAGTCATCACGAGGCAGAGAATGCTGTGTTTTGAGTGAAGGTCACAAATGAAGAGGTATGGAAAAGAAATCAAAGGAAAGAACCTTTGCCCCTTATGATTTGGATTCGCCCTGCTACAGAATCCACTTACCTAATAGAAAAGACAGTGTCTCTGACAGAGACATGTTTGATAAATAAATCAAAGATAAAGAAGAAATTTCACAATAGAAAAGGAAAACAAAACTGAGGATCTGGAAGACTATTTATTTCATGTATGAAATGATTTGTAATTTTGTGTTCTGCAAAAACACAAAACCAGATTTTTCCTGTCATACGATTATTTACAATCAGATTTCTCTGGCTCCAGCAGAGCCATCATAATAACATACGAGTATTTAACAAAATTAGGAGTTCTTTCCTTAAAATCCAAAATTTGGGTAATCTAGGACGTCAAATGTCCAGAAAAATTTAGGCTACTATATCATCAAAACAGATTGTAGAAACATGACATGGCACAAATTTGGCTGGTGTTTTGCAATTAGATCTTAATTAATTAATAATTTTTGAACCACAGAACTTTTATTAATAATCAGGAGCAACAGGTCTACAGTAGTGACTAGGTTGTAGGTTCCCAAGCTTCAGTTCCTACACAAATATTTTTGTGTACCACCAGTACTGAATTTACAATATCTTTAAATCAGAAGATCTCCTGAATTCATTAACTTTAATTAAAACCAACAGCATCATACTATTCAGGATTGAAGAAATTATATCTACAACAATAATTTAAAATATTTTTACAAAGTAAAAAAATTGATAAATACATGTTCACTAAATTGTGCGATCACTATTTTATAGTCATGATAAAGAGATAATGAGGGTGTCTATAGCATACTGATTGTTGAATGAAATATGCTGCATTTCAATCTGTCTGATCATATATCTGTGCACATCATTTCTGAAAAGACAAAGCATAAAGCAAGGACCAGAAATCCACACAGGCATAAGATTTGAACAAATCTGGAAGTTGGAGTTAGAAATCAGAGCAAAACTGCTAAAATCTGTGGCCTCAGATTATATCAGCACAGAAGAATCATCACAAACCTGGAAAGTGATAAGTGGTTGAGTCTGCCATTTGTTCAGTCTAGTGATTCACGTCTTTGTATGCAAAGTGAATTCTAAAATGGTTGATGCACTTCAGTGCTCTAGAGCTTAATTGAGAAAGATGGTAACCAGAAATGCTTGTGAAAAGTTTAAAGTAAAGATTACAGTGATCAGCATACGGATGCAGCTGCATATGACTCAAAAACTCTATAACAGTATGCTGGTAGACTTGAGGTGTGGAATTTAAAATCCCTATATATACCACTGTGGCCAGTCTACTATTTAGCAGAATATATGGTATCACAAGCAAGACTGAAAACATAAAACATATATTTGTAAACTGTTGCTGTTGATGACTGAGGTGGTACTTAACCTCATCCTGCTTCAGAACAATGTATATAGCTTTGCATATTTTCACTACTGGCCATTAAAATTGCTACACCGAAAATAAATGCAGATGATAAACGGGTATTCATCGGACAAGTATATTATACTAGAACTGACATGTGATTACATTTTCACGCAATTTCGGTGCATAGATCCTGAGAAATCAGTACCCAGAACAACCACCTCTGGCCGTAATAACAGCCTTGATACGCCAGGGCATTGAGTCAAACAGAGCTTGGATGGCGTGTACAGGTACAGCTGCCCATGCAACTTTAACATGATGCCACTGTTCATCAAGAGTAGTGACTGGCATATTCTGATGAGCCAGTTGCTCAGCCACCATTGACCAGACGTTTTCAACTGTTGAGAGATCTGGAGAATGTGCTGGCCAGGGCAGCAGTCGAACATTTTCTGTATCCAGAAAGGCCCGTACAGGACCTGCAACATGCGGTCGTGCATTATCCTGCTGAAATGTAGGGTTTCGTAGGGATCGAATGGAGGGTGGAGCCACGGGTCGTAACACATCTGAAATGTAACGTCCACTGTTCAAAGTGCCGACAGTGCGAACAAGAGGTGACCGAGACGTGTAACCACTGGCACCCCATACCATCACGCCAGGTGATACGCCAGTATGGTGATGACGGATACACGCTTCCAATGTGCATTCACCGCGATGTCGCCAAAAACGGATGCGACCATCATGATGCCGTAAACAGAACCTAGATTCATCCGAAAAAATGACATTTTGCCATTCATGCACTCAGGTTCGTCGTTGAGTACACCATTGCAGGCGCTCCTGTCTGCGATGCAGCGTCAAGAGTAACCGCAACCATGGTCTCCGAGCTGATAGTCCATGATGCTGCAAACGTCGTCGGACTGCGCGTGCAGATTGTTGTTGTCTTGCAAACGTCCCTATCTGTTGACTCAGGGATCGAGACGTGGCTGCACGATCCGTCACATCTATGCGGATAAGATTCTTGTCATCTCGACAGCTAGTGACACGAGGCCGTTGGGATCCAGCAGGGCGTTCCGTATTACCCTCCTGAACCCACCGATTCCATATTCTGCTAACAGTCATTGGATCTCGACCAACGCGAGCAGCAATGTCGCGATACGATAAACCGCAATCGCCATAGGCTACAATCCGACCTTTATCAAAGTCGGAAACGTGATATTACGCATTTCTCCTCCTTACACGAGGGATCACTACAACGTTTCACCAGGCAACGCCGGTCAACTGCTGTTTGTGTCTGAGAAATCGGTTAGAACTTTCCTCATGTCAGCACGTTGTAGGTGTTGCCACCGGCGCCAACCTTGTGTGAATGCTCTGAAAAGCTAATCATTTGCATATCACAGCATCTTCTTCCTGTCGGTTAAATTTCGAGTCTGTAACACGTCATCTTCGTGGTGTGCCGGCCGAAGTGGCCGTGCGGTTAAAGGCGCTGCAGCCTGGAACCGCAAGACCGCTACGGTCGCAGGTTCGAATCCTGCCTTGGGCATGGATGTTTGTGATGTCCTTAGGTTAGTTAGGTTTAACTAGTTCTAAGTTCTAGGGGACTAATGACCTCAGCAGTTGAGTCCCATAGTGCTCAGAGCCATTTGAACCATTTCTTCGTGGTGTAGCAATTTTAATGGACAGTAGTATAGATCTTGTTCCATTTAATGCCTGATTGTACATTTCAGCAGAAAATTATAAATATTTGTACCGTCTTCCTGTTACCAGCGATCGTAATATCACTGTACTGAAATTGCTTTCCTCACACAAGGAGGAGTTATGAGCGTCGATAGCTCTTTGTGCATTTTCATGTCCATTCGCAAGTAATTTCGCGAGTCATCATGATCGCCCTGTAACACATGAAGTTAATGACGTTATTTAACATAGTTAACTGCTATCACTGAAGAAACCACAGTTGTGGCTATTTAGACCATTCTTTCCATCTAATAGTTTGTTCGCATTTTTCTCGCAAGAGAAGTTGCTAACGCAGACCATAGAACAATCTCCTGTCACGAGTTAGCGTCCTGAACTGAAGTTGCAAGGGCATAGCCTTTGAAGTTACTTTCCTACACCACAGACGGCGGGTCAGCGGTAGTGTCATATTTGTTGCATACACAAACAAATATCTGCGAAAATATCTATACAGATTGACTAATCCTTGTGGTCCAGCCTTTGGGGCATCTCCAGTATCTATAATAGAAAGTATCAGTGAATACAGTTTTGAACTTACTCGAGTTGGAATTCTTTATAACATGCACTTCGGTGTAGTCGGGTATTGGGTTTGGCTTTGGCTGATGTTCGAGAGGTCATAAGAAAGTCAGATTAGTCATACATGAATCGATAGATGTCCGTGCAGTAGGATGTCGTTAGGGAGCTGATACACAGAGAGAGTGTCCAACGCGTCTATGGTGGCTATGTTTCTTTCAGACTGCAGTGGAATGTATCAATGGACGATATCAGAATATGAAGTTCGCTGTAATACCACTGCCACTAAGACAAAAATAAGATGCAATTGCGAAAAATGGAATAATAAATATTTTTGAATTGTTAGATCGTTCCTAGAATAATAAAACAGTTCCCTTGTGCGGTTCACACTCACAGTACATGGAGTTGACATAGAAAATGCTAAAACCTATTCAGGCATCTAGATTTTTCTACTTTGTTCAGGCAAAAATCACAGCGCTACTAAAATTATAGATTACAAATTATGTGTTGTAAGATTTTCTTTGCATGTGAAGCAAAAAAAGTTACAAATGAAATCGTAAAGAATATTCTAATTTTGACAGTCAACATGTGTTCAAAGGTGTAACCAAAAGTAATCATGTACCATTTCCACATTCATGGATTCTTTACATGGATTGAGGCTGAGTGCCTTTCATTACTAACTTTATGAATAACAAGCATTTCTGAGATCCCATAATGTTAAACTGCACTGCAATAACGAAATGAAATTACAAATATAAGAAGAAAACAATCTCTGTCCCAAAATAAATATTAATGTAAATCAAATATGCAGATGTGGTCCATTGTTAGACTGTGAAATGTTACCATGTCGATTTTTTCACAAATCTATTCAAGTAGGCACTTGTTTATAATTAAGAGTAGTACAAGGACCAACGATAAATCCAATATAGATATGCTAATAATTTCTCCACACAACAATCAGTTGGTGTTCTGAAGCATAACAAAACTCTGTTGTTTCTGTTCCTGCAAGGACTGCACGATATGGGCCTCATAAAGTCTGATAGTTGTATGTACGAAATTTTAAAGAAATGTAATGTTTCAAATAATCAGTACATTGTAATACTTTGTGATGTGAATAATGTCAACAGTCACTTGAAACTCTGAGATTCACTTTTAGTAAAATAAATATGCAAATAATCATCATGACAGGCATCCTGCACAGGAGTCATCTGATGAATCTAATGAATATATTTTTAATTCATTTTCATATGACCCTTAATTAAATACAAAAATATGTTTGTTCTTATAAAATTATGATTCATCATTGCTTTATATCATTTCTTTTTGGTAATAAATATAGAATTTAAGTAAAGGTAAAAAGTAGTTATCACTGTAGAGACTCAAACTAAAGACTTGCCAATCGCCATTTTTTTTAATTACACAATTTTATTTATCAAATTAAAACAGTTTTACTCCACTCTACATAATAAACAACAAGCAAAATTAGTTCTTTTTGCAGATGACACTAGTATTATAACCAATCCAAGTATATGTACAGAATCAGAAGAAATGGGATAGATGTTCTTAAAAGTATCATTGGCTGGGTTTCTGTGAGTGATTTCACTATCAATTTCAAAAAAGTACAATCTAGAGGTATTACACCAATGATAAGTGTAATACGTCATGAGAAAATAATAAGCAGGGTGGAAACTTCAAAATTGTCAGATGTCCATATTGATGAGGATTTAAACAGAAGCATATTTTGGAACTTCTGTACAAACTTAGTTCAGCAATTTAGAATCATTGCAATTTTGCATATTTTAATTCAATAATGTGATATGGAATAATATCTTTAAAAAAGAAAGTCTTCATTACTACAAAAGGTGCTATGAGAATAATGTGTGCTACTCATGCAAAATCATTTTGTAACATCTGTTTAAAAGTTGGGCATTTACACTACTGCTTTAGAGTATATTTACTTCCTCACAAAGTTTATAAGCCACTGCAGTTCAAAAGACACAATGATGTACATAATATCATGTACATACTATAAGAAGAAAGCTTGACATTCTTTACTCCACACTGAGGTTGTCTTCAGCACAAGTCGGTGTGCACAATGCTGCAACAAAAATTTTAATCAATTTCCCAGTGACATGAAATATGTGACAGACAGCATAGTAACATTTGAAAACAAACTGAAAAAGTTTCTCCTTTGCAACTCCATAAATTCACTAGAAGAATCTCTGTTATTGTAATGGGTATAAAGTGGTGGACATGGATTACTAACCCATGATTTTCTATTAAAAAATTGAAGGTTATAAATATTTATAATATAGCCATATTAAAAAATTAATTTGCAATGTTAATGGAAAATACCTCATTCCACGTAATTACCATGTGAATGTAAAATGACTCATTCCACATAATTACAATGTGCATGGTGAGCAGTTTCATTGAGAGGAAAACCAAATTTTCAAATTTTTTTCGAATATCCCATTCTAATTGGATTCCATGCGATATATGGTACTGCGTCTTTGGTAAGATACTACCTGAGCGTGGTTCGGCATAGTCCCAGATGTTTTGCATAGCATCCACGCTCAGTCTGCATAAACATCATCTCACAGTGTCACCACTGACTACGGATGCTACGTTTGAGTGCTGAGACGATGGGACACACACTGAAGCACCCTCTGCCCACCAATAGGAGGACTGGGAGGCAGTCATTTGGGGCACGCAATACAGGCTGGTGACAGTGCGTCGTTATTTGGAATGCTCTCTTGCCTGACAGCTTGCTATGCGGCTGGATGTGTCCACTAGTTCCTCTCTTTGGGTGCGCAATGCCTCTCGATTTAACTCTGTGGCAGTCTCCTGGTGTCGTAGCACCTTTGAGTTTAGTGCATCTCTTTGGCACAGGATTTCGAAGAAATAAAAACCTCTACTGGCAACTGGAATCGGTTTTTCTTTTGAAGGTTTTCTACTGACACCTCCAGACACTCCCCATCTTGACCAAGTCCAGGTTGTACAAAGTGGTGTCAGCTGGAGTCAGATGAGCTCAGCATTAGGTCTCGCTGACATGTCGCCTTGTTGTCACTTTAATTTGATGAACAAATGCTGGAAGAGCCTGTTTGTCTGTTAGTTAGCGAGTAGCCTGGCCAATGGTAGGAACCTTTGACGCCCCATTCGCACTTGGAAGCGCATTTTGTGCCCTAACTACGTGTCAATGCATGCAGAGCATACTGTCAGCGTGCTAGGCTACACACGGCCCCTTTGATGCGTGGGCATGCTGTGCTGGACCAGGCCACACTACTGCTGCAGTCTTCGTGTCAGTGCGGGCGGGCGCAGCCTGGCCCATACCGCTGACCATGCAACGTCTCCATAGCCGGGAGTGACGTAAAAGTAGCCTCTCCCACTTTTTTGTGTGAGCCAGTTCGATTAGCGTTAATGGGCAAAGAAGCAGAAAGGTTCGTTTCGACCTCTGCACGCAGTAATGAATCACGCAGAGTTTTTGTTAATGATACCAGGTGCCAGTGGTGTGGAAAGCCAAACCACATTAGAGAGTGTTCCTGCTCTTCTTGTTGCACAAAATGCTGGACGATCATGCGTCCAAGTGACAAATTTCCACAACACAAAAGATAAAGTTCTCCGCAGAGCGGTACTCTGCAAAATGATAGACGAAATCAGTGGTTCCAGTTGAACAAAACACAATTGGGAAACAAGCGAGGGCTCGACCCTACCACCTACTCTCGACCCCAGCCAGAACCATGAATCCAGTTAAGAGGGGAGGAATTAATGAAGCAGGGAATTTAGTACTAGAAAGTAAGCTGTACACTCAAGGGGCTTAGGTGAGGAGATAATAATACTTGCTGCAACTTGTTTTGTCGATTTAGATATGGACAGCAAAAAATATGGGTTTGACATGGAAGTAGTGAGGAGACGGATGAGATTTCGATGTCATTTTAGGGAATGATTTGCTGCACTGTTGTCAGGCGGCGATAGATTACAAAACTATTCAATTCAGTGAGGCAGTCCACAGCTTTGCCATTAAGTGGACGCCTCAGTCGCGAGGAACTTGTGGTATGAGGCATCTTCCATAAGTACCAATAAAGCCACTCACGAATTTGTTAAAAATTACAACCCCTGTCAGAATCAGCGGAGGTATGGGAAACGTTCTCTACATGATGTGAAAACTCGAAAATACCACCGAGGTCGGACTTTCTGATCGATCCGTTCGGCCAGAACGACTTCTGCTAATCCATGTTAAGACAGGCATAAGTAAACTAGAAGTTTCAGGAAGGAAGTTTAGAGTATGAGCTTGAGTTAAAAATTTCAGTCAAAGCGATATCAAGATTCCACATGCAATGGTATTTGCAGAAATAGAAATTCAATGTGAAGAACAGTTTGAGCATAGTAAGAGGAAGAATTTTCCAGTAACAAAGGTTTGTGAAATTACACCTCTGTTAAGGAATCAATTGTGGGAGAAATTGGGGCATTTACCTAAGTCAGATCAGAATCTTTTGTACCTAGCTCTGGAGCAATATTCGTGGCTATTTGAGGAATGGCAGTATTTGCCAGCAACTGACCTTGTACAGGAGGAAATTCCCACAGAAGACGCTAGACAGACCGCTCGGAAACCGTTTCATATACCAGAAACATTTCATATGCAATCTGTCATTGAGCAAACTATTCAGTATCAGTTGGCTGCAGGGACACTTCAATTTTCTGCAAGCCCTTGGTCGTCACCAGTAGTTGTTGACAGAAAAATCTTTAAATGGAGAAAATTCCTGTCGTCCATGTGTCGATATCAGGGTGGTAAATAAAGTCATTACCCCTCATACTTACCCTCTACAATGTATCGATGAAACATTGGACCAGTCAAGGAATTGGAAGTCTTTTACCACCTAGGATATGCACTCCAGATACCACAAAATTACGATTGCACCACAAGATGGACCCAACACCTCTTTGTGGTTCCTACTAGATTACATGAGTTTCTATGTATGGCTTTTGGTCTAAGGAATGCACATGCCACTTTTCAGTTTCCCTGACTTACAATTGAGAGGTTTGAAGCTTAGTATGCGTCTTGTGTATCAAGACTGCATAATATTTTTTTTTCAGGAAAACTGAGAAACACAGAGATAGCTTAACGAATGTATTGTCTATGTTGCAAAGTGCAAACTTAAGTTCCAGGATAGAGAAGTGTTCATTTTCTAAGTAACAAGGCCAGTACCTGGGACATGTTATTAGTGAAGATAGAGTTTCACCAGACCCAAGATTAGCAGCTGCAGTACACAATTTTTTAGCATGTAAAAACGTTATGGGGACCACACCCTGCCTATCTAACCCATGTTAATTTAGACAAGCATTTGATCCATTTCTGAAAAAAACTATTTGATTCAGGACCTTCACATTTTTCTGTATGTTATATGATGCTAATAGAGACAACTGTACTAAAATCTACTTTACCCATTTTATAGTTTTTAAGATATACTTTTTTAAATTTGTTGTTGTTGTTGTGGTCTCCAGTCCAGAGACTGATTTGATGCAGCTCTCCATGCTACTCTATCCTATCAAGCTTCTTCATCTCCCAGTACCTACTGCAGCCTACATCCTTCTGAATCTGTTTAGTGTATTCATCTCTTGGTCTCCCTCTGCGATTTTACCCTCCACACTGTCCTCCAATACTAAATTGGTGATCCCTTGATGCCTCAAAATATGTCCTACCAACCGATTCCTTCTTCTACTCAAGTTGTGCCACAAATTTACCTTCTCCCCAATTCTGTTCAATACCTCCTCATTAGTTGTCTGATGTACCCATCTAATCTTCAGCGTTCTTCTGTAGCACCACATTTCGAAAGCTTCTATTCTCTTCTTGTCTAACTATTTATCATACACGTTTCACTTCCACACATGGCTACATGCCATACAAATACTTTCAGAAAAGACTTCCTGACACTTAAATCTATACTTGATGTTAACAGATTTCTCTTCTTCAGAAATGCTTTCCTTGCCATTGCCAGTCTACATTTTATATCCAGTCTATTTTGACCATCATCTGTTATTTTGCTCCCCAGATAGCAATACTCATCTACTACCTTGAGTGCCTCATTTGCTAATCTAACTCCCTCAGCATCACCTGATTTAATTCGACTACATTCCATTATCCTCATTTTTCATTTGTTGATTTTCATCTTGTGTCCTCCTTTCAAGACACTGTCCATTCTGTTCAACTGCTCTTCCAGGTCCTTTGCTGTCTCTGATACAATTACAATGTCACTGGCAAACCTCAAAGTTTTGATTTCTTCTCCATAGATTTTAATTCCTACTCCAAATTTTTCTTTTGTTTCCTTTACTGCTTGCTCAATATACAGATTGAATAACATTGGGGATGGCACAACTCTGTCTTACTCTCTTCCCACCCACTGTTTCCCTTCCATACCCCTCAACTCTTATAACTGCCATCTGGTTTCTGTATGAGTTGTAAGTAGCCTTTCTCTCCCTGTATTTTACCCCTGCTACCTTCAGAATTTGAAAGAGAGTGTTCCAGTCAACATTGTCAGAAGCTTTCTCCAAGTCTACAAATGCTAGAAACATAGGTTTGCCTTTCCTTAATCTATCTTCTAAGATAAGTCATGGGGTAAGTATTGCCTCGCAGGTTCCAACATTTCTATGGAATCCAAACTGATCTTCCCCAACGTCGGTTTTTAGCAGTTTTTCGATTCGTCTGTAAAGAATTTGTGTTAGTATGTTGCAGCCATGACTTATTTAACTGTTGACACCTGCTTTCTTTGGGACTGGAATTATTATATTCTTCTTGAAATCTGAGGGTATTTCACCTGTCTCATACATCTTGCTCACCAGATGGTAGAGTTTTCTCAGGGCTGGTCTCCCAAGGCTATCAGTAGTTCTAATGGAATGTTCTCTACTCCCAGGGCCTTGTTTCGACTTAGGTCTTTGTCCCCTCTCAGAATCTTCATGCAGTATCATATCTTCCATTTCATCTACATCTACCTCCTCTTACATTTCTATAATATTGTCCTCAAGAACATCGCCCTTATATAGAACCTCTATATACTATATACTCCTTCCCCCTTTCTGCTTTCCCTTCTTTGCTTAGAACTGGGTTTCCATCTGTGCTCTTGATATTCATGCAAGTGGTTCTCTCTTCTCCAAAGGTCTCTCTAATTTTCCTGTAGGCAGTATATATCTTACCCCTAGTGATATATGCCTCTACAATCTTAAATTTGTCCTCTAGCCATCCCTGCTTAGCCATTATGCACTTCCTGTCAATCTCATTTTTGAGACGTTGGTGTTCCTTTTTGCCTGCTTCATTTACTGCATTTTATAGTTTCTTCTTTCATCAATTAAATTCAATATCTCTTCTGTTACCCAAGGATTTCTATTAGCCCTCGTATTTTTAACTGTTTAATCCTCTGCTGCTTGCACTATTTCATATCTCAAAGCTACCCATTCTTCATCTACTGTATTTCTTTCCCCCATTTTTGTCAATCGTTCACTAATGCTCACCCTGAAACTCTCTCCAACCTCTGGTTCTTTCAGTTTATCCATCTCCTTAAATTCCCACCTTTTTGCAGTTTATTCAGTGTTAATCTACATTTCATAACCAATAGATTGTGGTCAGAGTCCACATCTGCCCCTGGTTCCTAAAACTCTGTCTTACCATTATATAATCTATCTGACACCTTACAGTATCTCCAGGCTTCTTCTATGTATACAACATTCTTTCCTGATTCCTGAACCAAGTATTAGCTATGATTAAGTGCAAAATTCTACCAGGTGGCTTCCTCTTACATTCCTTACCACCATTCCATATTCACCTACTACATTTCCTTCTCTTCCATTCCCTACTATCGAATTCCAGTCACCCATGACTATTAAATTTTCGTCTCCCTTCACTAACTGAATAATTTCTTTTATCTCATCATACATTTCATCAATCTCTTCATCATCTGCAGAGCTAGTAGGCATATGAACTTGTACCACTGTGGTACTTCGTATCTATCTTGGCTTCAATAATATGTTCACTATGCTGTTTGTAGTAGCTTACCTGGTTTCCTGTTCTTTTTATTCATTGTTAAACCTACTCCTGCATTACCCCTATTTGATTTTGTATTTATAACCCTTTATTCACCTGACCAGAAGTCTTGTTCCTCCTGCCACAGAACTTCACTAATTCCCACTATATCTAACTTTAACCTATCCATTTCCCTTTTTAAATTTTCTAACCTACCTGCCCATTTAAGGGATTTGACATTCCACGCTCTGACCTTTAGAACGCCAGTTTTCTTTCTCCTGATAACAACGTCCTTCTGGGTTGTCCCAGCCCAGAGATCCGAATGGGGGACTATTTTACCTCCAGAATATTTTACCCAAGAGGACGCCATCATCATTTAACCATAAAGTAAAGCTGCATGCCCTCGGGAAAAGTGGCAGCTGTAGTTTCCCATTGTTTTCAGCCATTCACAGTACCAGCACAGCAAGGCCGTTTTGGTTAGTGTTACAAGGCCAGATCGACAATCATCCAGACTGTTGCCCCTGCTTCTATTGAAAAGGCTGCTGTACCTCTTCAGAAACCACACATTTGTCTGGTCTCTCAACAGATACCCCTCCGTTGTGGTTGCACCTACGGTATAGCTAGCTATCCATAATATTAAGCTTTTTTGCAGAAAATATTTTTTGTGGACTTCCTAATGGGGCAATATTAATGAATGTAGTTATGTTATGCAGAGTCTCTGAAATTTTCATTTATTTATCTGTGATAGTTTCTGATATAATGGGGCATATGTATTGGAAATTTTTGTTTGCGGGAAATTGACTTTAAAGAAAAAACTTTTGAAATTTGTTACTTACAGCTAATTAAAACTGTCCTGCTGCATATGATGGCCCTTCTTAGGCCTCTAGCAGGTCTTCCAGCTTCTTTTTCACCTTCCTGGATGTTTGTCTTGCTTTCTTGGCCATATTAGATGCAGATGTGCCTGCATTGGCTATCCTCATTTTATCGCAATGTTGCAGGCCAGTGATCATATTTTCACCAGGATTAATTCCCAGCTCTTTCAGTACCCAACACTTTTCAGTATTACCACAATTGGATGTAATATCAGCATCATGAACTCCTAGTTTCATTGCATGCATGCCTACAAATACAGTTTTAGGAAGGTGGTTCCAAATTATGCTGTTGAAACATTCATTTGATTCTGTATGTGCCCATACAGACATTTCCTTAGAAGGTCAGGATGAGCCAAATCTCTGAAAATAGGTTTTATTGCTGTAAGTACAGTAGCACGAAGAGAATGCTGGTGAGAATAAGATTCTCCAGTTGCCTGAGCCCTATTGTATTAGCACAACGAATTTTCTCCTGATGGATACAATCCATGACATGGCTTATGATCAGTAGAGGACTTATGGAAGAATATGGCCCAAACATCTCTCTCCATTGCCTCCAGATTTTTTTTATTTCTCCTAATTGCCTTGAAACGTCCCCTTAGAAAAATTTGTACAAGACTGTGCTTAAACTGACACACAATGTTTTTAGCGCAACGCAATCTATCAAAGATCCCTGCAAAAGAATGGCCCTGAGTAACATTAAACTATACCTTTCAGAAATCACTTACCTCACAAAAATCTTCATTACTCGAACTACTGCAATACAGCGAGCGCCACTACTGCCAGCTAAATAAAAGATTCAAACTACGGAAGGCACTAACTACTGACAGGGATAGTTAGCAAATGAAAGATATTAATAGAGAACAAACAATGTATTTACCTTAATATCATCAAAAGTCATAATATATGTAATTTCAAAACTCCGCCATTTCCTTCCACACATCCACCACTGCTGGGGGCTCACCTCTAACCGCGCAACGCTACGCGCTGTTCACATCCAGCTGCCGCTGCCCAACACTACAATGGCAGACAACAATGCAAACTAGCCACAGACTGCACACAGCACAGCCAGTGATTTTCATATAGAGCGCTACGTAACGTTGCCGATAAGAAAACATAAACAGCCTACTTACAGCCTGCCCATAGTATACCTGCAAATTTTCTATTCCAGTTTTAGATAACCGACCCTGGCTGGTCAACAATTTTCCAGCTTCTAATTTTTATCCCTCTCATATCAACAGTTGGTTTTCTCAGCCTTGTTCCCAAACGTTTTAGAACATGGCCTATACATTCTATTTTGCTAATAATGGCATCTCCACATGGCTTAGAGTTCACCACATTGCTATATGCCTTATTGTCACCATGGTCCAAATATTTGGTGTACCGTATGCCTCTTGTTTCTATGAAGCGATGAAATTCCATACCACCACTTGTTCCTCTAAAATTAGCCTCATAGTTGTGTTCTTTATGTTCATTGACTTTACAACATTTGCAATATTTAGACATTATCTCCACGTCTAATACTTTACCGGTGTCTACACTCGTGGTAGTCACTACTGCATTCAGAGAAGTATGTCCGCTTTTCTGCCAACTTCCATCAAGTGCAACTGCAATATCTGAACATCCATCATTTTCTTCCACTGCTTCCCTAGCAGTCAGTTTCATGCTTTCCTCACTGACCTCACATACAGCTTTCTCTAGTATGCAGTCAGTTTTTCAAATTTATTTGGTGGTTGATGTAAGTTCATCACTGAACAAAATGTTCTCTTTGCTTTTAGCAAATTAAATTAGTGTAAATTAAATCCAAAGCAATTGCTAGGTCTTTTCTCCCACTGGCAGTAAATTCGTTGCAACTTTCTTGAAATAGTGAGAGCTTCTTTGATGAAGCAGTTGTTGAAGAATTGCAATTAGAAACATCGTTGCCTGGGGACATAACCTTTTGTACAGACAGCTTTCTAAACTTGTTTCCTCTAAATTGCCATTTCTTGAAAATGCCTTTACGTTTCGTCATCTTCAATACACACAATAAAACACACGTAAACAAGCACTGCAAACGTAAGTATAACAACTACTCGCAATCACACTTGAACAAAACTAACCACGTGTTTGAAAGAGTGTTGTTTACAAACAGCAGAAACAAAAGAATACCGACCATTGCATTCCAAGGATAGCCAACACACTCGGGAGTAAAAAAAAAATCCCTAATGTGCAATGTATGGGATATAAAGATTTGAAATATATGCAGAAAAATGAGTGGCAGAAAAGTGGGCGTGGCACATAAACACACGTGGTAGGAAAATGTTCTTTAAATGCTCAAAAAAAATTTTTTTTCAGCAAAATCCTTTTCAGAGTACTTAAATAACCCCTTAATCTATCGAAATATGATGAAAACCGAAAATCGATTTTTTTCGACCTGAACCACGGTGTAGTTTTATGATGATTCCTGTTCCTTGCAAATTATTATAGCCGATTCGAGGAGGATTGCGCTATTGGCAGCGAGGCCATCGAGGAAGTTGACAAAGAAGGACATCGGAATGAGTTCAGCTTTGTTAATCTACCCAGATTTTGAAAAACCATCTATTCTTTCCACAGATGTATCTGATTACGCTGTGGACGCGATTCTTTCTCAGGATTATAATAATCAGGAACGACCTATGAATTACATCACTAGGCAGATGAATTTAGCTGAGACTAATTAAAGCACTATCGAGAAAGAGCTTTAGCTCTTATGTTTGGAGTTAATTATTTTAAATGCTATCTTTATTGAGGAAAGTTCGCTATGGTCACTGACAATGCCGCCCTTGTATGGATGTTAAGTTTAAAGGACACTAGTAGTCGTTTAATTTGGTGGACATTAAAGCTAGCAGAGTATGATTACACAGTACATCACAAGCCTGGCTGTCTCCATCAAAACGCAGACTCGTTAAGCCAAAAAAGTCAGAATAGTTCACACAGATGATGCTTCAATAGATCAGCTAAAGGAAGCACAAGAGATAGATGCAGACTGTCACCAGCATGCAACTACTCAGATTTTGTCCCAGAAGGTGGTTTTCTGTATCACAAGACACACTTGGGCAACATAGTGATAAAATCTAAAAAGTTACAGCAGTGTTGTTATGGCACAATGTCATAGTTTGCAGGCCTGTCATAATTGGCGATGTACGACATGTGCTAGGATAGCCTTTCACTTTTGGTGGAAAGGCAGACGAACAGATGTACGGAAATACATTCAAAACTGTTTACCTTGTGTGCAGAGAGCACTCCCTCCAAGACACAAAATCCATTTACAGACCTTCCCAGAGGCTACAATACCGTTTCAGAATGTCGTGCTAGATACTGTCGGCCCCTTTCCACAAAGCACCAAAAAATAAGTGTATCTAGTCCATTCTTGATCACCTTTCTCAGTACCTGATCCTAGTACCACTCACAGATATGACCACTGAAACAGCCGCTTGTACCTTTACAGGTCACTTGTTTTTCCCATTCAGAAGGCCCAGTGCTATACTTACTGACCAAGATTCCAACTTCATATTTACCCTGCTTGTACAAGGATGTAAACTTTTAAAAATCAAGAAATGTCGCACAACACCCTTTCATCCAAAGGCTAACGGCCGCCTCGAACGTGTCCATAAGATGATAGTTTGTCTTATTACGTGAGGAAGACATATGTAGACTGAGATATGTTTTATGTCTCCTCAGTGCGCAATCGCTGTATGTAGGAATCCACCAGGTATATACCTTATGAGGCAGTCTACGGAATGCCCACGATCTCCCCATTTGAACTCAATAAACACCCACCTGGAGTGGACATGAGCAAAGTAAAAGGATTTGCCCACTGTCTTAAGTCAGTTTGGAAACAGGTTAAGCAGAGCATTGCCAAAATACTCAAAAACAGCAGCAGTACAGTAACAAAGGCGCTATGCTTCCATAGTATAAACCAGGTGATCTTGTGCTGCTCTGAAATCCAGCAATAAGACAGGGAGGAGATAAAAGGTCCACTTCTCAGAATGAGGACCCTTTTCCTGGTTTACTGGTGACGTCCCCCATGAACACAGGGATTCAGTTGTCTGATCGCACTGTGATAGCGCATTTTGACTGCATTAAGTCATACCACGGCCCAGCCATGCCACCTAGCTCTGCTCGTAGCAAAGGTGTTACTACAAAGAAAATAAAGAAAAAGAAGGACAAACCACCGCTCACATATCCTCACTGCACATTAGGAAATCGGCACCTCCAAGCCCTAAGGTCTAGGGACAAAATTTTTCTGTAACCACAAAAGAAAATGAATTGTCATACAGCTATGAGAAAGTCTGGACTACCAGTCTGCTTTGTTAGCTCAATTATGTATATACCTAAACATTTATCGGATGAGCAGATGTAATTGCAATAGAGATGATGCTGCCCCTCAAAATGGTGGAAGAAGATGCTTCTGCCAATTATTACATGTAACTGCACTATGCTGTAGAATAAGTTGTAACGTTAGGAATTAGTAATTAGAACAGTGGAGATGAACTGTGTTGTTTTAAAGGAAAAAATGAGTAAAGCGAAGGTCTAATGAATAGTAAAAACTGTTACAATTGTGGCAGCTTTTGCCAAGTAGATGAGGAAAAACTGTGAAGATACAGTTAGGACTATGAGACCATTGGCTATCGAGTGAAATGAATAGCAACTTTTAAACTATAAATAATCTAGATTGTAATAGCAAAGCTCTGTACTAAGAAAGATAGGTTGTCATAAGTTTTACTGCATTTGCTGTTTGGTCTAAATGGCTTTGAACTGAACACAATACAATTTTGTGGCAGACAAATATTACACAGAGTTGATGTATATAGGCAAACCATCACTTCGTTAATAGTCATAGTATTGTGACATTTCCTATACAAGTAACAAATACTAAAACGTTGCAATGAAAAATAGGGGTCGATATAGGTTTGTGTTTGATGCATGTCACATCATATGTTGCTGCAAATCAAATTTATCTAAGATATTGAATTTTCTTTAGACTTGGGAGGAGATCTCTATTTGTCTCCATTCTCGAGAAAATGGATTTTGACTAGCACATTCACTTCTGATCCCACAAATGCAGAAATGAAACAACCATAACATCATATCTCGTTAACTGTTCGATATATCAGAATGAGATTTTGACCAATGACAGCATGCAAAGAGGAAAATGTTTTTCCATTGTTGGTTAACTTGTGGGACTTTGTTTATGGCGATATATCAGAAGATATATTCGAACCACTACTGTAATTTTTGAAAAGTCATCGACAGCTAGTGAAAAAAGAATTTTCCAGTTCGAAAAACGTGAAATTTCTTCTCTTATGGGACTGTAAACTGACACAATAAGATTTTCCATAAGCTATTAAGCTCTCTGGTCACCAATTGCTTGTTAATTAAGACATTCTGTTTCAGGATTCTGTCGCAATAGCTAGTACAAACTATTTTTTGCAAGTTGTACTGTGTTTTAGAAAAAGAAACAAAATCAAACATGCCAGAGAAAGAAATGTAGCTGTTACTCATAACTGATGATGCTTCTTCAAATAAGAAAAGATCGACATTACAGACAAAAATGAAACTCTAATTCTGTTGCAATCTTGGCAGAATCGCGTAACCCACCGTATTTTTAATAGTGAACAGCTGCGACTGAAACTTACGAAAGGATTTTCTTCCTGTTCTTCACCTGAGAAATATGAAAATAATTCTCAGTAAATTGTGTATCATCTTTTCGTTCTATACCTTTGCGAGTGCAGCAGGGAACGTCTTAACACTAATTATCTTTTTTTATGTCTGAAAGATAAATAATGTATATTTGCAACCTATTTCAGCCTTAATTAATTGTCTCAAACAGTTCATAAAGTAATGATTATCTTGTTCTCGACCTTTGTGAATAACAGATAAACAGGCAAAAATGTATTATTTATAACTGAATAAATCTGCAATCTTTCTGCAGACTAGAACTGACCTAGTAACACTCTTTCGTAACTTGTGGTGGTTCTTTTAGGTATCGGTTTTTATATATTATGAAACGTTGGAGTTAGTGTTATTCTGGCCACTTCACAACTGGAAAATTATTTACGTCAGTGACTCAGTTCTCTCGCAGTTAGTTTGCTTGACATGATGTTTTTATATTAAAAGACACTACCAACACACAAAACTCCAGATTTATGAAAACGCAAGGCTAAGGTGATTCCCACAATTTCGTTAAGTGGGGATAAAAAAGAAGTTAACTGAAGTCACTTTACTCAAACATGATTCAATATTGGAAAAACTGGTTACTTTTACTGTTTCAAGGGAAAAATCAATAATCAAGAGAACTCTCCTAGATTTACATTTATTTTTTATTTGTCAAAATTAACAAATATTAAAATATTTGTTACGACTCTAGGCCGTTATCATTTAGAACAATGAGGCTGATCTCTGCACCGATGTTCTCCTACAAAAGTTGCATAAAAACATTGATATTACCACTTCATGAATATAGGAGTTGCTACATATAAACTTTTACAACACTTTTAAGTAATATTTCCTTATATTTAGATTAAATAATACTTGGAACTTGCACGTATTCGTGCCTTCCGCAAAATGGCTTCTTACACTATGAAGAAACAAAAGCAAAGTGAGAACGATCTTTTTGCAAAAGAACAGAGATTGCAATTATATTCACAGTTCATATTAATTGATTACAGTGTTTGTCATTTTTCTGCAACAATATTTATTTCGTTATGACATCAGTTTCGTTATATTTGCGAAGTTATTTAATATCATTTTTATCACTTTATGTGGCGTACAACTACAAACTCTGAAGCTGTAATAAACCTGATGACTTACAAAACCTTATCAACTATTCGTCAAAGTCACTTTCACTGATGAATTAAGAGATATTTGTAGTAAGAAGATTCACTCTCTCACTCTGTGCAGGAATATGAATGAAAAATTGTTACACTTTTTGCAATAATTTTTCATACATCGAAGATAACTGAGGTGGAGGAAGCAAATCCTTAAGCAAGTTTTATTGTGTCTGCTTACAGTAACACAAGAGGAGAAATTTTACTTTCTTCATACTAGAAAAATTTTCTTTTCACTAGTCGTCGATGGCCATGCACAAATTACAGTTCTCGTTTGAAAAATAAAATAAATATGTAACTTCTGGTATGTCGCCATAAATAAAGTTCCATATGTTTGCCACAGGAAAAACATCCCCCTTTTTGCCTGTTATAATTGGCCAAAATCTCGTTTCGATATCTCAAATGGTTTACGAGATATGAGGGATGTAATGGATATTTCTTTTCCAAGCTCGTGCGATCGGAAGTGAACACACTACTTAAAATACATTTTCTCGAGATTGGAGAAAGATAGGGATTCCCTCCAAAGTCTAAATAAAAATTCAATATCTTAGCTAAATTTGATTCACAGCAGTATATGGTATGATATGCATCAAATGCAAAACAAAAGCGACCCCTATTTTTCATTGCAACGTTTCCGAATTTCTTACTTATGTAGGCAGTATCACAATAACTATTACCATTAACGAAATGATAGTCATTTCAGCAGGAAGATTACACATAAAGACATAAATAACGTAGAAATCAGTTTTTTATCGCAGAGATTCTGTATAATCGTTAGAGAAAGATTGCAGATCATGCATTCCGATTCTGTGAAGACAGTAACTCGCCAAGCCTGGCCTGCTCTGGGTGACGTCATACCGAGCGCGCCGAGGCCTACTCTTTACGTGGTGGTGCTCCTGCATGTACCGCAAATCAATGTAGGTGTTGACACTGCTTAATAAAATGGAAAATTGCCGCCTACTAGCCGTGAATATTCTTCATAGCAACTGCCTGTGATGCCACAGCAACACACAGCGATGAGCGCCACAAGCCACTTGGGCAGGTGCACAATCCAAACCTGCTGAGACGACACACGCCGAACACTGATAAGCAATGAACTGCTCCATGAACCAGGCGCTGTAGAGTGCACTGGTGACCCAGTAGAGTCGACTTTAAAAACTTTGCTAATAAAAGCCATTGTGCAGTATTTAACATTCATGTGATGCATCATTTCTTCTTAATACACTTACTCCCACACATCCAGAGCACCTGAATTGAATTTACTGGCAGAAAGCATGGCTCTGAATGGCTTTTACAGATTTTGAGCTCGTAGCGAGCCTGCCCCCTACACATAGGTATTACACAATTCCTGCTGCACAAACATGTCATGTTAAATCGAACTTTTGAACAAAAGAATACTAGCACAACACACCGGAATAAAGTATTTGGAGACATAGACGAACTTTAGTGATTAAACACAGTACTAAAGCTGTTACCAATTTTTGATAACCCTAGCCAATTTTGTTTACTGTAACTGGCATGAAAATAGCCAATTGTTATGTTTTCGGTTGTCCTGATAACGACAAAGCTAATGAAAATGCCATATTAGCTTTTGTTTTGAAGTTAAAACAATTTTACATTACTGCCTAAATAAGCTTGTGCATGTATTTATGTTGGTGTTATCCGCTGGAGGATGGTCACTGAATGTGCAACAGCTTTGCATGGTGTTTGTAGTTTTCTGTTGGCGATTCCTTGATTAGTGTGCAGCAGTAATCGACTAACATTGATGCCATCCAGTTTCCCTGGTATCTGTTTTCCATATCCGAAATTTGCTGGCGGAAGCGTTCTTTGTTCTCCTAGGTTACACCACCACAATTGTCTGGAAAGAAGTCCAAGTGGTAACCTAGGAAATGTAACTTTAAGGATGTGTTGCACCCTAGTCTAATGTAGCAGTGCAGAAGATTTGCCATAAGATCCTTATATTTTTTCTGCCCTCTTATTTCCTTGAAAGTTTGTTGACACTTGAACAAAGGCATCCCAAGCTAAATTATCATCACCTGTCACGACGGTGTTGAAATGCTCATCTTTGTACAGTTTGCACGTCTGGCGACCCACGAAAAATCCCTCTTTCATTTTCGCTTCACTAAGACATGAAGGTTTCTCGTGCAGATAGAGAAGTGCTTCCCCAGTTTTGTCCATGGCCTTAACAAAGTTTTCCTTTACACCCAATTTTATATAAAGAGCAGGGCGAAATATGTTCTCATATTCGACAAGTGCTTTGTGCATAACATTGTGAGACCCTGTTCCAAACGGTTAACATTTAGGTCAATCTTTCTTTTTATAATGAAGTGCTTTGGCATAGCTATCCCAGAGGCACGGGAAGCAACAGAATGGTTGTAGACATGTTGTAGCCCAAGTAATACGCCCATGACATTTAGATTCCCAGAAATCTGTCTTTTAAACTTATCATAGCTCAATTGCAATAACAACTGTTTCATGTTATCTCCTGTTTCTTCCATACTAGGTGCAGACCAAGTGAGAATCGATGGTAACACCTTGCCATTAGCCAATAGCAAATGCTTTATAGTTACTTTGAAGGAGTCGATGAACAATATTCACTGATTAGTTTCGTAGTCATTAGCCATAGCTGCCATTAGTCCCTGTACATCACTACAAAATACTAAGTGCTTTTCACTTCCTAAAAATGAAAAAAAATGGCATATGGAGGTTAAAGAACATAGTCACATTTACCGTCTTAACAGGGCAATTCCATTGTTGTAGTCTTGAAGTCAACAGTTCAGCTTTACCTTCCAGCAGTTCCAGATATCTCACCAGATAATAAGGTTGACACTGCGTTATTTTGTAAGCTCTGTACACACACACACGTTACACACAAAAATCAGGATCTTTCGAAGAATTGAATTTTGAAGGAGATGGTGCAGCACTGGTTTCGCTACTGTCCTCCTCACTGTCACAATCAAGTGCAACAGGAACAGGCAGTCCATTTCCATAAGGCACTGGTCACATGCCTGATGGTATGTCAGGATGTGTCAAAGAAGATTTATTTTGTGCTTGGAAAAACCATGTGTTAATGGAGTTGTCATACAAAAACAATATCCTTCACATGGTTTGTTGATTCTTGCTAGATCATGGATATAACAAAACCTATGGAAGATCTCATACGATTCAGCTATGAATGAAGAGTCGAGACACAAGAGATGCAACATAAGTGAGGATCCTAGGGTTTTTCATGGTCCCCGATTTCTCAGTCAAAGTATAGGCTGTGTGCCTCCTATTGGCCTCCTTTGCGATTTCACTATGACCTGTCCGCAAATGTAGCAAAAACTGTCAACACTGTTTATGCATTTTCGAGACATATTGAATCACAGGAATTACAAAAACCACACACACTAACTATATTTCAGTAATATGTTCTTCCAGCACAAGAACAGAACACAGCATGTAACAGACTGAAACTACGCTTAAATGAAACATGCTCCACTCCTCCCTTTCTCTTCCTCTTCCCCCTGTTGTTACGAGCCTGGCGTAAAAATAGCGACGAAATACACACAGCTACTTTTGCCTGAAATTTCATCAGTCTGTTTACTGTCAGAGGGATTTAGAAGTCTGTAGGGAGGGGCTAGACAATGAATGTTAATAAAATACAGTTATAATTTAATGCACTCCATTTAACTTAGAAAGGGAGCTAAGTCTAGTTTTTCATTGTCGTTTTCGTTGTCTGTGTGGCCGATATCGTCAACAAACATTTATTTCATCCCAGTTATATTTTTACTACTGGCTAGTGTAATTAATACCGCACTGGAGATACTCTTGGATTTGTACATGCCGCCATATTACGTCATATAATATGATATCTGAAAACTAACATAACTAGTGCAAACACTGCGGGTGAATTACATGTTACAGGGTTACATGTAAACCCAATGGTGAAAAACTGATTATTATTTTACTACTAGTATCATGATATATTCTACACTTAAACAAAAACCATATAATCATGAGCCAAATTATTTTGATTTATTCGCCTAAAGGCAGACACAACTTAAATATTTACCACCAAATCAGTCCAGTGTTACTTTAAGGAGCCACACTGCATATTACACGTAGTACTGAACTCCATTTATTCGTCACATCGGTATGAAACTTTCGATCTACACAGATAAGTTGGTAACTGGAGAACCATTGGTGCTGCCGAAAAGAGTACTCGACTCAACAAACCGATTGTTATGGTTGCAGGTGAGTTGAATACAACCAACTGAAGTGTGAAAACACACGAAAATTCACTTTTTAGATCAGTCACCCTGATTCAGAAATATTTAAGATGATAGAAAATTCGACGGTCGGGGTGGCCGAGCGGTTCTAGGTGCTCGCTGCGGTCGCAGGTTCGAATCCTGCCTTGGGCATGGATGTGTCTGATGTCCTTAGGTTAGTTAGGTTTAAGTAGTTCTTAGTTCTAGGGGACTTGATGACCTCAGAAGTTAAGTCCCATAATGCTCAGAGCCAATTTATTGATAGAAAATTCCATAAGGAAACACATGAGAGAGCCAGTAACAGTTTAAACAGATACAAGGAAACAGTTTTTTTACGTTCCTTCACAAGTTCAGGAGTTTGAGAAATGGAAGATAGGGAGAGTTCATAATGCCGACTACTGCTCTAGCTACTAATAATGACTATTGTTTTTACTATAAGATTATTTAGCTTCACCTTTCTGTTTTTGTATTTGTTTATATTAGATCATATGATTTTGCTCTGTGAAGAATGATAGTTTCCCCCTCCCTCTGAGCTTGGCCATTGAGTTAAGTGAATTTTTTGTCATGTATATATCGCTAAGTAACGAAATGAACTGCCTTAATGCAGCTGGGTGCAGCTCAGTACGAGCAAATATGTGTTGACAAAAGTTGGTAGTGTGTGTCAGTTCTTATTTGTCCCTCTGAATCTAATCCTTGTCTGCTTTATTGTATGGATCTTGTATGCCTGTGGCTATTGTAAATGTTTTAAGCCATGGCCTCAACTCAGCAACAGCAATCGGACAACTGTCGTAAATAATACCGAAACACACTTCAGGCATGGTCCTCCATCATATTAAGATGTGGAGATTAGTGGTCTATGGTATTACATTGATGTTTCATTTAAATGATCAATTTTTGTGTCTTTGCAGAGTCATTCATATCAGGCACAAGAGTTGTTTTGCAATTTTTACTAAGAAATTGAGATGAATACACATTTTTGTAAACCACAGTCACAGACATGGCGTAATAGTCTTTATGTGTTGAGCAAAGCCCATTACACAGCATATATGTTAATAATAATTGTGCTATGTTTACTTTTACATCCTGAATTCTTCCACTGTTGCTAGCCCCATCCTTGAGTGTTACAGTAACCTGTAATCCATGAGGCCTACTCAATGAGCCTGCCAATTCTACTACAGTGGCACCAGCCCCATCAGTTTCAATTGCAGCCCTACACCATGAAGCCCAAGCCCTGCTGTGTGTCACTCAGCCACTGTCCTGTTGACTACCTTGACAAAGCCCTCATGCTGTCCACTGGCTTTGACAGTAGTCATCCTCCTGACACCACCCTAAGAACGACGGTGTAGCATCAGTAGTCCCACATCAAGACCCAACTTACAGGACCACTTCTTTGTAATTTTGCTTAGTTTCTTAACAAGTTCCATGTGACCATTCGGCACTTGATTTTCATCAATATCAATACCAAACTGTGTAATTTCAAACGTTTTGCTGCAATTCGATCCCCCAAATATATCTAAGGTCCCATACAACCGTAAATGTCAGCAGAACTTCTGCAGGAGCCATTTAAATTAGTGTTGTGTTGGCTAATGTGGGAGTCAGCAGCGTCACAAGAAAGTAAGGAGAGAAGTTAGGCACGAATCCAAAATGATCTTACATAATACTTGTAGATTATTTCTTTATTTCTAAAAAGGAAAGAAAGATAATTTGACTTCTTGTTATGAGGTGGCTTGATATGCTTACTGTGTCTCCTACATGCGAGTACTTTTATACACTTCTACTACTCACAGAACGCTGGCTAAGTATCGCTTTCCTATTACTCAGTACTGATGCTCTTGAAGTCTGTGACATAACTGGGTACCGACCAGCAATGGGCGGCTGGTTAAGTCACTATTGACAGGGGGCACTGAACTCTATCTTCCTGGAATTGTGACACTGCCTGTTCTTTCCATTGGCGTGCAGGTCAGCACATTCTTGATGCTGTGCCACTCGGATTGTAGTCGGTACTTTAGGACTACACAATTTTCATTCACTTTTATAATTTGTAAATAATTTGTATGATCTGAGAAAGGGCTCCCATGGAAGGGGGAGGAAATGTGTGTGGTGGGCAGTCTTATTGACAGGAAAAACAGATTTTCAAATTTTATTTCGAATTTCCCATTTTAATTGTCTCTTTAGTAAGACAGTGGTGGAGCCTGTGCTGGCATAGTATTAGATGTTTTGCATAACTCCCACGTTCAGTTAATGTGATATTGTCCCTCAATAGTCGCTGCGCAGGATTAGCCGAGCGGTCTAAGGTGCTGCAGTCATGGACTGTGCTGCTGGCCCCGGCGGAAGTTCGAATCCTCCCTCGGGCACGGGTGTGTGTGTTTGTCCTTAGGATAATTTAGGTTAAGTCGTGTGTAAGCTTAGGGACTGACGACCTTAGCAGTTAAGTCCCATAAGATTTCACACACATCTGAACATTTTTTCCCTCAGTTGTACCACTTATTCCAGACACTATGTTTCAGCACCACTGAATTACCTTCCGCCCACCAGTCAGAGGACTGGGAGGTGGTCACATGGGATTGATTGGACAGGTAGGTGTGAGTGCATGGATTTTTGCAATGCTCTCTTACCCACCAGCTTTGTGCGTGATATGACTTGTCCAGTAGTTCCTCACTTTGGGAGTGCAGTGCCTCTCAGTTTAACAGCGGCAGCCTCCTGTTCTTGTACCAAGTTTGAATTTAGTAGGTGTAGGCTTTTGTGATTTAAATGTGACTGGAATCAGTCTTTTCTTTGGAAGGTTTTCTCTGAACACCGCTGGACGCCCTATTTCCAGCTCATTTCCCCATTCTGACCGAGTCCAGCAGGCAGAATGATTTATCACACAATATGATCTATGGAACATGAAAGTAGCTAAATAACCAACTAATCAACAGAAAACGAACTCGATTTGTAGATAATTATGTATATTGAAGCATATTAACACTCCATTCTTTAGTATGTAAATTGTATAAGAATGTTCATTGAGTAATTTCTATAGTGACAGGTTTGTAGACTTCACATTGCAGTTCTCTTGAGACAGAAAACATATTTCTCACAATAATTGATAATTTGTTAAAGATTCTGATGCTGTATAGTCATGTACATCCAACAATCTTCTTCTCTCCTGTCCAGTTTTTGATAATATGTAAATACTGCCTGTCGCTTTAAGCAGTTTAAGTCATTTATCTTCATGTTCATCTAAGGCCCTTCATATGGGTGCAGGAAGCTCAGTGTTACTGTGCTGGGTGGTGTTCTTCAGATACTTGCTAATTTTTTGCTGATGTCTGACATACAAGTTGGTGTTCTTCAGTATCAACGTGATTTCCAGCGGTGTGCATAGGAGCCACTGGGTGAATGGAATTTGGTCTTGAGTATGTTGGGATTTTCTTGTTGTTAGCATAGTATTGCATTGCCTCAAGTTGATGGGTCATAGTGGGTCATGGATATTCTTATAGCTCTTGTACCAGATACAATCTCTATACTTTTGTTCTATGACATTCCTACTTTTAGCTTGCATCAGTTTTAGGTACACTCTATTTACTTTTGTCATATATTTTCCAGGAGTTCTCATTTTAATATGTTTTTTCATTTATATATTGAGTTATCCGTCCATATAGAATAAGTATCGTATGGATGTTGTCCAAATGGATATGTAAATTTTATGGGAAATTATTTCAATGAAAAGGAACCAGAAAATACATATGTAAGTTAATACATACATCACATAAGTGCAATACATGAAATAATGCATTGAAATGATACAAAGGTGATATAATATATACTACAATAATACGAATTTATGTCATACAGTTTTTCATAGCAGTTTACTTTTACCCTTGTCACACAGCACATCCTCATTGAACACTTTACATTAGACAACAGTTTTCTGTTAGGAATGTAAATATAATGAAAATGATATTGGGGAAAAGACAGTATTTTCAGTTTTCACGTAACATACACTTTATTACAAAATCTCATTGCTCAACATAGTCACTTACCAAATAAAAGCATTGTTCGAGCATACATTTTTTGTATAGTGCTTTAAATTTATTTTCGTCTTGGAACTTTCTGATGCAGTATAACTGTCTGCTTGTAAGTTTAGCATCGGTATGACACATATGCCTTTGTGTGTTAGCTCTTTTTTTCCTTCTGTGTTGAGTGCTGTGCTGTTTTGGGTATTGTAACTATGAAAGTCAGCTTCTGTCTGAAACTGTTGAAGGTGGTTCCTTATTGTTAGTATCTTAAGTTTTCTGAATATGGGTTTCCAGTACTGTGTATTATTACTCAGGCAGCCCTCTTAAGTACGAAAAAAAAAGAATTGTTGATACAGCAACTGCTGGAGCCCCAGATAATTATTCCATATGTTGCAAGAGATCGAAAATAGCCAACAAAGTTATGGAATCGTGCCACCTTCTGAGGTACAAACGTTTTCAATATTCTAAGAGAAAAACTAACTGAACTGCATTTCTGAGCTTGTTTTATTATACAGTCATTAAAATTAAAATTTTCACCAACGTTGATCCCCAGAAATTTTGTAGATGTTACTGTGACTATGACTTTGTGATCCAACACCAGATTCACCAGATTTAGGTTTCCACTTTGACTTATGTTACTAAATTGCACATAATTTGTTTTATTTACATTTATTGTCGACTTATTTGCATTAAACCATGAGTGGAAAAATTGGAGAAATTTATTATTGATTGTAAGCAGCAATCACTTCGGTGCACTTATTACCACATTAATACCATCTACAAATATCATGACATTGACCACACTTTTTGGGGTGTTTGTATCATTTATTTAGATAAGAAATACTATGGAATTTAAAATACAGTCTCGTGGCCCAATTTTTAATTTTTTGCATCTGAAAGTAAACTGATTTTGAGACCAGACTAAGGTGACATTAGAACTACAATCTGTGTCTGATTTCATATGAACGATCCAAAACACTTTTTTCCATAGCATTGAATTCATAGTGCTTCTAGTTTTTTCTAAAAGGATATCATGTTGTTAGGTGACTTGTTCCAGTTTCTGTATGCAAGTATCACCAATTATGTTGTTAAATGCTACATATTTTGTACTTTAGAGGGATCAAAAATCTTCTAATCTCCAAAGTGTTTTTTTCGAATGTTTTTTGAGAACTCAGTTGAACTGCTTTAGGAAATTTCTTTTATGTATGAAGAGAATGGTAGGGAGGAAGCTTGTAAAGTCTGCTTGTGAAATGTGTGTGCATGAGGTAGAAGCTATCAGCAGGTGTAAAAACTATACAACCTGCTAGCTGACCAAAACACAAACACAAATAATTGTATAACAAAACCAAAAATAACGCAAATACATTGCCATCGTTCTTGCAAGGTTTGAAAACAGTAGTCCAACACTGGAAAGCACTGTGAACATACGAATCCAAAGAGACCTGTGGAAGAAACATGGTGTTGCATTGGATCATGGGCAACTTTATTATCGCCACTCTCCCTCTCTATTCAAGCTCTCTATGTACCATGATTCATCATAACAGCAGCCATTTTAGCATATGAAGTAAAGAATCAGACCCTGGACGACCTACTCACTTTTAATTCGCCTGTTTTCAAGACACAAAGAAATAATCATGCTTGGCAATTTTAATGTAAATTTCCTTGCCTGTAATTATGACAGAACACATTTTGAGAATGTAAGTAGCCCTTTTAATCTGAGGGCAGTTCTTGAGTTTCCCACAAGGGTGACTAAGAACTCTCCAATAACAGAACTCATAAGACATGTGTTACATAAATCTTAAGTGAGACTTCTGACCATGATGGACAGTTGTTAAACATGCATGATGTATACCTGAGAATTTCAAAAAACACCAGTCTAAGTGATTACAGGAGACAATGGCTTCCTAAGGGAATCAGAACATCCTGTAAAACAAAGATAATGCTTTATGTCTCACTCAGAAATTCTAACAAGCCTCAGGATAGGAACCACAACAAATTATAATGCAGCATCCTAAAGAGAGTCATTAATAAATCCAAGAACATGTTTATTAAATGTGAAATTGACAATTCAAATAATAAAATATAAACTTTTTGGAAGGTTGGAGACAGGAAAAATTACAGAAGATATGGACAGTATGGAAGTATGTCATAACGGAAGCATGGTAGATGAAGGTGATATAGCTGCCAATACCTTCAACAACCATTTTTGACAGTAGCAGAAAAATTGGTTGTAAAGGGTCTAGAGTTGAAGCCACGAGACTTCTACAAAAAGCAGCAGAGAACAAAATCAGTCAGATGCTTTTACTCTATATAATAACTTAAGAGAATGAAACATAAAAATTCCACTGTGTGAATAATATATCTATCAGAGTACTGAAGCACTGCTGCAAATTTATCCTTGAAATTTTCTGTCACATATTTAATGAGTCCATGAATCAAGGTACTGCTCCTACTAGATTCAAATCTGCAATTGTGAAACCACTGTTCCAATAGATGATAAAGCTGATGTTTCCAACTATTGGCCAGTTTCATTGTTAACGTGTCTCTCTAAAATCCTAGCGAAAGTAATGTTCACGAGAATCATGGATCATTTCAATAAAAATATAATCCTTAATAAACATCGGTTTGGATTCCAAAAGGATACTTCAACTGAACGTGCCATTTTCTCATTTGTCAACCAACTACTTGAATCCATAAACAATGAAATGCCATCAGTTGGAATCTTCTGTGATCTGTCTAAAGCATTCAACTGTGTGGATCACAAAATTCTTCTTACAAAGACTGAGCACTTTGAATTAAATGGTAAAGTAAGGGCGTGGCTTGAGTCATAGGTAGATGACAGAAGGTAGGAAGGAGTATTGAACAATTCTGCAATGGCATCTGCCTGCTCTGACTGGGGCACAGTAAAATGTGGAGCGCCACAGGACTTGGTGGTTTGTTTCTTGCTTTTCTCGTCTTTATCAATCATCTGCCATCTGTATGACACAAAAAGCACACTACACTCTGTTTGCTGATGACACATCCATTATGACTGACAAAACACCCAACTGCAGTTTAGAGATAACTGCGACCACTGAATTTAAAGAAACTTTAGATTGATTCATTTCAAATGGTCTGTCATTCAATGTTAACAAGACTCAATTCATTCAGTTTCAAACAACAAATAAAAAACAGGAAAACATTGAAATAAATTGTGGCGACAAAGTACTACTAAGAGTTATGTCTTCCAAATTGCTGGGATTACACATAAACAAGAATCTAAACTGGTCGCTTCACATCAACAACCTTTTGAAAAGCACGATTTGCCATTTGCTCAGTTTCAAAATCAGTGAAAATCATGATCATGATACAAGAAGTGAATATGATCTTCACAAAGATACAAAAATCTCAGCATGATACAGAAAGGAGTACATTATTCATGCCTAAAAGTATACAACAAACTTCCATTTCATGTTAAACCAGTCATTTGGGGTATGACTAAATTCAAAACAACAGTAGAAACCTTATCTTTTGAACAGTTCCTTCTATTCGTTACAGGAACTTTCTGACTGTGTGTAACAATTAGTACAATGTGTTTGATTTTAAGTACTCCTATAAGAACTGACTATATAGCACTGGCATATCAGTTGATGATAGAATATTAGAATGTAAGACTTATAATTTGTTTGTGTAAACATTGTTAGTACTACCATCTGTGTTGTTGTTTAGACACTTGAACCCCATGTATCTCTTTGTATATGATTTAGTTTGTAAGCCTAATGACCATGTAGATATGATTATTACTGTAATAATCTGACACGTTTTACATCCTTATGATACTCTTCCATCAAGGATCTATGGAACACGAAAATAAATGAATGTGTCAGTTGGGATGAAAGGTACATCTAATCTAAACAATATCTTCAAGCGAAACTTCCATCGCAGTTTTGTCAGATATTGCTGCCTTTTCTTACTTCATATCTGAGAACCTGCCAGCTTCATCCACTTTTAGAGTTTTACAGAGAGAGATAGGTTTTCCCACTAGCAAAACATTGTATGCCTATGTCTAATTAGCACAGTAGGTTGGTAGCTCACGGGCCCTGAATACTGTTCTTCATACGAATGACAAATGAGTATTACAACAAAGAAAATTGTAATGCTTGTTAAAATGCAAACTGAACCAATAAACACAACTAACAACCAAACTTCCTGCTTTAGAGTAAATAAAGATTTAGCTGTAAATTATAAAGAAGCAGAATTTAGTTTCTGTACCCATCACTGGAATAATTTTCAGTTTATCATTTTCTGTTAAAAGCTGAGAATTTTTACCCTTTAATTAAAGAAGGTTCTGTTTTGAGAGACGATTTTTTAAAGTGTTCTCGAAGAAATTTAAATTTTCGATGTAGAATGTTATAATCAAATCGCTAATGATGAAGAACAACTTTACTTTGATACAGAAGATACACATTTATTTTAGCTTCAGAAACTGTTATGGTTTCAAAGGCGAAAAATCTGTGATCAGATAGCAATCATTGGTGAGATCGAAATGGGGTTATAAAGGGAGGAAGGATGGCTTCGGTGAAAATAGTCAGTAAATACTTCACTGCTATTTTGAAGTCCCACTTGAGTTCTATAAGTTTAGTTTTTTTCGTGTGTCGCTTTTTTCACCTTTGGCAACGATTTATTAACGTGAAAAATTTCAGTTTACGCTAGAGCACAAGGTCCCTGACCATCAATAACAATATGTAATATTTCATATTGTCTAGGGTCCGCTTTAGTATATCAAGAATATATGGCAATCAGCAGAGACAATGCCTGGCAGCCCTGATCTGCGGCTTTAACCATAGACATCTATGACTCATAGCACCATGCGTTTCAACTTTACTGTTTGAAAGACTTTGATTTCCGTTTGGCCATCTTTGGCAAACTCCTTTTTGCGTGTGGGCTGTGTTGTGTTCTGTGGTTTCTACAGCGTGCGACGTGTTGATAGTGTGATAAACGAAGATGGGATTCCGAAACATTTGGTATTCTCATCCGAGAAAGTATGGCCAAGGATCGAGGTCATGGTAAGAATACTACTGTTCTGCTTTACGCTGTACGCACCTAGAAAATTTAACTCTTCAGCCACGTGGTATACATATACCATGTGTCTTCGGCAACGATAAAAAGCATGCTTAAGTAAAATTCTTTATGGGTGCAACGCAGACACATTGTAAACGCCATGAAAGCGATTTAAAACACGCAGTGACCTGTCGTTTGCTAAGACGGTTGTGTACATTGCGACATTTGTTTTGAGCGTTTTCAGTGTGCGACATACATTTGGTAAAACTTACTGTTACCCATCTGTTTTTGCGAGGTGTTGATAGACATGCATACTTTCGGAAATGCCTTTTCAAAGTTCAATTTAAATAATGTGGAGAATTTAGAGAATTTCATATTCACATTGGTGTCCTTATACACTTCATCCCAGCTTTGCTTTTCTATTTCTTTTAAAAAATTGTTTATTTTGATTTCTGATAGATGTCGTTTTAGGTGTGTAGGATGTCGTTTGTAGGCTTGTAGCTGAGGAAATGATTTGCTGCCTGACTTTACTATTGTTATTTGACAGAGATGGTCTGTTATCTGAGATCTTTTACAGCTACATCACATTTTTCTCTGTCCATATTTGTGGCCACATGGTCAATTACTGATGAAATCGTTGTGGTAACCCTTGTTCCACTATTGACCAATAGGGACTTGCCAAAACTTTGAAGGATGTTTATGAAGGTGCTGCTGAATTCATTTATGATGTTAGTGTTGATGTTAATGCCCCCACACAGAATTATGTTGACCTTTACTTGAGACTTTATCTAGAACTTCTGTTGTTGTGGACTTCAGTCCTGTGACTGGTTTGATGCAGCTCTCCATGCTAGTCTATCCTGTGCAAGCTTTATCATTTCCCAGTGCCTACTGCAGCCTACATCCTTCTGAATCTGCTTAGTGTATTCATCTCTTGGTCTACCTCTACGATTTTTACTCTCCATGCTGCCCTCCAATACTAAATTGGTGATCCCTCGATGTCTCAGAACATGTTCTACCAACTGACCCTTCTTCTAGTCAACAAAACTTCTGTTAACTTTTTGAAGAAAGTGTCCACATTACCACTGGGAGATCCACACACACACACACACACACACACACACACACACACACACACAAAATGATTAATTTCTTGTTGATATCAAGCCCTGTTAATTCAAAGTGTTTGTCTTCACTTACTGTACCTAAGTCCCATAGTGCTCAGAACTATTTGAACTTACTGTACTGAATTCATGTCTTGATTTGAACTGTGTTCCTTTTCTAATATAAATGCATGATTCTCCACCCCTTGAAGTATTTCTGCAGTAAGAGTTTGCCTTTTCATACAATGAAAATACTACATGTTGGATTTCTGTGTCTCTACACCAGTGCTCAGTAATACAAACTACTGTGCAGGTCAAAGATTGGAGCTCAACTTCTAATAGTTGTATTTTATTTTTTATTGATTGCATGTTTTGATGGAGGATTGTTAAGTCTGTGAAATGCCCTATGTTACTCTTTCTAATGGTTTGTTTTCCTTCGTGGCGTTGAGTATATGTGATATTTGAGGTGTTAAAATGTCTTGAGTATTGTTTCAGTATTTTTTAAAGTGCTGGAGATACTCTTTAGGCAGGTGAACCTGTTAGTATATCTCGTAAAAAAGACTTGCTTTTCCTACTGATGACAACAGGTATTTGACCATGTGTAGCCCGAGATCCACCCCATATTTATGCATCAGCTGTACCAATCTTCCATTCCCAGTCCTGTTTAGGTGTAGGCCATGCCGGGTGAAACCCCATCTATCGATAGTACTGACGGGCACCAGAGAAACATGAGCAAAGTTGGCTGTCGTCAGAGCGATCCCTAACCTGACATTGATTCACCTCACAGCTCCTTCAAGGTGTGGTCGATCATGATGCTGGAACAGCTCAACAAAGTGTACGTTGGTGCCATGAGTCAGGGAAGCTATCTTGTCCAAGTCACCAGCTAAGTCATATGCCCCATCCATGTCCAAACTGTTTCCTGCCCCACCCATATCACTACATGGTCCTCTTCTGTGAAGTCCTTATATAAAGACCCTTGGTCCTCTATCACATGACTTAGTCTTGGATTTGACTTGAAGATACTGATGGCCTGGTATGCTGCCTCTAAACTTTCCTGTAACTTGAGGGCCTACATCACGCCCATGGCTACTACCTAGTAGCAGCACTTTCTTATTCCTAACACTTTGTACATATTCCTAGGCTTTTTGGCCTTGGTTGAAGTGTGCTACACATTTCCTGCTCCTTGTTCTACTTGAAGCTCTTCTCCACTTTGGCAGTGGTAGATATCTGTTTTTGGTGTTGATGATTAAACTGTCAGATTGCTTTCTTCCTATCCTACCAGCTGCCAGTTCCCAACTACCCCCCTATCCCCCCTGATCCTTAGGAGTTCCTTCCTTGCTTCCTCCAACTGTGCCTGAAGGGCACAGATTTTCCTTTCCTGTTCCCCAATCAAAATGTTCCTACTGCATACTCCGCAGTTCCAGGAGAGAACCTCAACTGTTTTCCCAACATTCTCCCCACTACATGCCGCCGCCCCCCCCCCCCCCCCCCCCCCCCCCCCCGTGAAAATATTTCCTACAAGATTGGCAACAAATCGCTCTACTCACTACTCTATAACAGCTCCCACATTTCTCACTCGTGGTCAGTATTGGAAGAATAATTAAGTTTAAAGAATGTTTTAAATTTGTGAAGGATGCGGGTTTTGCTCTGTGTAAACAAAAAGACACAAAGATCTTATGTGCGGTGGCAGAAGAATGAATGTGTAATTTGCTTGTAGAGAATTTACATTATCAGGCATGTTTGGTCATGTTTTAAAACGTTTATAACTTGGAAAATTCAGGCCTAGATTGTGTCTAACTAGTAAACAATATGAAATGTTAGTTAAATACGATTTAGAAACATTTAATTATGCTTTTATTGCGACAGCAGACACTGATGAAACTAGTAGCAGTCTTTTTTAAACGAATTTTGCGTCATCAAGACAACTTGAATAGAATTTTATGTCTTTGTCACGCAAAATTTTGGGTTGTCAAGATTATTGGGACTTCAGCTAAAGAACAAGTTTTTCAAGAACAATGATGGTGTCATTGGTAGGGTGAAAGTGATACAGCATATGGGAATTAATCCTGGAGCAAACTGCATCAGAGAACTTGAATGGGTGGAAAAGGTTCACATCGATAAACCAGAGTATGCTGAACAGTTGGCCACTAAGGAGTCCATAAAGAAGAAAAAACTTGGAAAAAGATAAGAGGATGATGTACAGTATGGTGCAGGGTGCTTCTGAGTGACTACAAATAAAAAGAAATGAAGCATATATTGAGTTAGTCTTTTGAAACTTCAGAATCTGTTCCTGAAAATGTACATGTTCTGTTGCATTTTTCCCTCAGAATCCACTTTGAGTAGAGTATTCAAGTTTTCAGGGAGTAATAACATACATATCCTGAGTGCTGAGCTAAAAGAACAATGTAATGTTTTATATAATTAAAATTATTTAGGATAATGTACAAAAAGTACACAAAATTTTAACTGTGTAATTTAAAAATTGTATTTCCAAAAGCAATGGCTGAAATGCAATTATTATTATTGTAGTTCAGTAGACTCAGGACATACAGTTTAATGTCCAGTACAAGTTCCATGTCAACGGCTACAGTGGTTCCTGAAATACAGGGAAGCCAAGTCACCAAATTTAATATTGTCAAGATAGGGCATTCCAACTCCCTTTAATGCTTTCTGCATGTGGGGTGTTTGTTTTATGAAATGCGTGAAGCCAACTAAAATTGCTTAGGGATCATTCCATTGAAAATCATCAGATTTTAGCCAAAGTGGGTTGCATCATGGTTGAAACCCTCAGGGCTGAGCTAGGCCCTCCCAAAGTTACAATTTTGGTAGGGTTTTTTTTTTTTTAATGCTACCATGTGTGATGTCCAAGCTCCAGTACTGAAACAGATAAAGCCAAAAGGTTGGTCTTATTTGATCGGTAACATCTCTCCCTTGTAGGAGAAAGCAATGTGTTGCAATGGTTCATGGTTAGGAAATAATACATAGACAAACAGCTACATGAGTTATCAAGTTTGCAATATCTTTTTCTCTCATATGTGAACAATAGTACTGAAATAATATTTGGTGTGTACATAGAGGTGATAAGACTGAATTCATAAAACAAATATGGTTGTGTTACTTGCATTCATACAATGACTTTTTAGATTTTGAAAATTTCGGAATTGTCGAAAACCACTATTTTGGAGCTCTCCAAATGCAGTATGTGCAATATCACAGCGTGCTGCAAAATACTTCATTATGTAGCTTGTATTAAGTCTAATTACTGCCAAAATATCTTTGTTTTGCTCAGTGGATAACTTTTTTATTGTACTCTTTCAACAGCATGTATGTGTTGATAAGGACAATATTGTAAGTGCCACAGAATTTGACTCGAGACCCATTATTGTGCAACATATTGAACGTGAATTAGTAGAAATAATGTTTGCCACTCTGAACATGGCAATCATTATCTAAATAGAATGTTACATCGGAAGCCCATGTGTTGAAGATTGGTGTCTTTCGTCACTTGGTATTCTAAAACTTGTTAAACTGGGGTATTTCAGTTGCCCTGTCCAGTACTTACTGTGTGCTTGTTACAGTGATTGGCACAGTATTTGGTTTACTTTTTAACCAACGAAGTAAGACTTACATCCATGATGCATCACATCAGGCAATATTCCTTGTTTTTCCTTCAGTGCCCTGGCCTTCAACCAAATATTCTGACAAAATAAATTCCCTAGCACAATATGCACTTCGAGGGAAGGAGACTGATAATCTTGATTTTCTTTTTATTTCATAGGTAGCTGTTTTACATTTCTTTTAGCTGTTCAGTAAGATCAGCAAAGTCTGTCTCGGTGCAAGTTGAAGGGATATGACCCTCATCATGAGGTATTGTAACTTCAAGACTCTTTTCCAAAGTGCTTATGAACACCAGATTTTCTTGTTCTTCATTTTGCCATGTGAGACTTTTTTTACTGCTACTCAGATACCGTTTATTAAGTGGTGACACACTGAGAGCACTGCAGGCCATATTCACTGCAGTTACAAATTCTTCAGCAGGCCAAAAACTGTAACTTGTACTTATTGAACAGTCATTCTCTTGGTTGCCTTTAGGCTGGTATTAATCATGCAATAACACTTTGAGCACAGAGATTTGCCAGGGTTAAAATTAACATTATCAAAAGCTGCCTACACAGCTCTGTGGAAATAACTGAGATTTTGTCACCGCAGTCTTGTGACGAGAGAATGGGTCACAACATAAACGACACAAAAATGTGTGTAAAATTGTCCAGGTATACCTTCTCATGATGGTAACAGTTAATTTGTAATCCTGTACAAACAGCCAATAGGTGTTTTGTCTCATCACTATAGTCACACAAATATTTGAGTCCTGATTGGCTACAGTTAGATTGTCTGACACTCCTGTCCTAATGCTGTACGAAGAAAACATGGAGAAATGTCATCCACACACTGACCATACACTTCAGGATTCATTTCCATACTGAACTGTGTCATGTGCACTCCTCATAAGATTATTCAGTACTGTGCACAATGACAGAACAGTTGTGGTTGGATGGTGGTGGAGGACCAGTTAGGGTTCCTGGGCTGGCAGAACTGTATTACACCTGTTGAGTTAGGTTCCTGTCTGCATATAAAAACAATAAATCACTATTACATGTATCAGGCTTTCCACAAGTGATGGATGGGATATTTGGAGTTACAGAAATCAAAATAAAATGTTTAATTTAAATCCTAGATTTCTTTAGCTGGAATTCAAACATTATTATTTGATAGACAAGATTAATGGGCAGTTTCAGTAATTCATGGTTATTTTTGTCAGTAGTTTTACTAATAGGTCCGGATTAATAGTATAAAAATAAGATGGAATAATTACTAATTTAGTGTTGAATTTAACATAATGCACTGTGTGGACATTTCAGAAAATGTCCCTGAAATATAGCACTGTCATGGTTTGATGGTTTAAGGGGTACGTTTTAGTTTAATTATCTCGTATGCATTGTCCCATCCATCTCAAGTAGCATATGTCATCCATCAGTGTTTATATTTTAATTCAAATTGTTTTTCATATATAACTTATAGAATTCAATAAAATGCGCGATTTTAGTGACAGATGAGAGAGCTTTCATTGTAAAAAAGAAATTAATGCAAAAGACCTTGGCAATGCCTACTAGTTTCCAGATTTTCTAACTATGTTACTGAAAACAAGCTTAATAGTGAACTATTTGTCAATAATGGTGGGCAATCATTGCAACACCCCCCAGGGAGTCCACAACTCTTTTGTGGATACGTGCGTAGCGAGCACGGGACCCCGAGCTAATGTGGCCTTCCTTCCTTTCCGGGCTGCATACCTTCCCATTCCGATCCTTCCCCATCCCTATCTTCGCCCCTCCTCCCCTCACCTCTGGCTCTTTCCTTCACTTTCTCCCCATCTGGGAGTATGGTTTGTGCCTACGTCCGGAGACGGACGCTCGTCAATGTACTGCATTCTTCGCCTTTCTTGCTTTTATGTCTTCTTCCTTCCTTTGTCCTTCTCTTTTCCTTACCTCTTCTCTTTCCCTTTTCTCCGCTGCGGCGTTTGAGACCTCTCTTCTTTCCTTTCCCTTTCTCTTTCTTCCTCCCTGTGCGTGTCTGAAGGCCGACCCACGCCCTTCGTGCGTAGCCGGTGACGGGGTAACGCGTAATTCCCTGCCCCAGGTAGACAGGTAGGACACGTACGTACCCCCTGGTAACGGCCAGGCCCAGGGAGGGGTGATTACCCGAGCTGATACCTTCCGAAAATGCCGATTGGTCCCTCCGTCCGTTTGTCGGGAGGTGTGACCTGAGGTGTGAACAATCACCTAAGGCGGGAGTGCCCTCAGAGAGGGCCCCCACAAGGGAGGAGCGCGCCATCGGAGACGCCGGTAATCATGGGGGATTCTTCCGCAATGGTTTCCTCACCTTCCACTATGTCTGCTCACAAACGTAAGTATACTGAGTCTCAGCCACAGACGATTCTTCCATTGTTGCCACAGTTCCTTGTTGTTTCTCGGACTGATGAAGGTCACGACTTCTCCACGGTCAACCCTTTCATTATTCAGAAAGGTGTCGACGCAATTGCAGGTCCTGTAAAGTCTTGTTCCAGATTACGGAATGGCACCCTGTTAGAAACACACAGTGCCCTCCAGGCACAAAAATTGCTGCGTACTTCTCTGCTCCACACCTTCCCTGTCCGGGTGGAACCGCACCGTACCTTAAATTCCTCGCGTGGAGTCGTTTATACACGCTCCCTCGACGGATTGTCTGACGAAGAAATTCAGCACTATCTGTCTGACCAGGGCGTAACGGCAGTTCATAGAGTAATAAAACGGGTTGACACGAACATCATTCCAACCCGCACTGTCTTCTTGACATTTGACACAGTTCAACTCCCATCGAAAATCAAAGCCGGCAATGAGATTATTTCCGTTCGCCCTTACGTCCCAAACCCTACGCGTTGCTATCGATGTCAGCGGTTCAATCACACCAGCCAGTCCTGTTCCAATCCAGCCAAATGTGTTACGTGTGGCAAGGATGCCCATGAGGGTGCTTGTCCACCTCCATCCCCTCGCTGCATCAACTGTATGGGTGACCACGCTGCTTCCTCTCGAGATTGCCCCGTTTTTAAGGACGAAAAGCTCATCCAGGAAATAAGAGTGAAGGAAAAGGTGTCTACCTTTGCTGCTCGAAAATTATTCGCCAGTCGCAAGCCCACCGTGCCTCAGACAGGAAAATACAGCACTGTCCTTGCTTCTCCTCGGCCAACAAAGGAGGCGGCCACGCAGACTTGCGACCTCACCTTTAGTACCATGGTCGTCAGATCAGCCAGCGCAAAGATCGCTCTTCAACCTCACCACTTTCGCCTGCCCACTCTATGGCTCACCCTTCGTCGGGTTCTGCTAAATCTCGAGCCCAAAAGTCGGACGCCAAGTCTTCGAAAAAAGAGCATACTCGTGAAGAGTTTTTACGTACCGCAACTTCACAACCATCGGTTCCTCCTTCATCTAAACATCATTCTTCCAAGAAGGCTACAAAGAAACCCAGTTCCTCTCCTTCTCCGCCAAGGCATGTCCCCTCTACAGCACCACCTGGCGGAAATCGCCCTTGGCCGTCTTCTGTGTCGCCGAGGCGCACTGCTGGTGGCCGGTCAACCGGCCGATCGCTGGTGGCAGGGACTGCTCCTGACCAACCTATGGATCAGGATCTTCTGCCTTCGGCTGAATGCCATTCCATGCTGTCGGTTGCTAGCTCCGAGCAGTCTTTGAGTTGACAGCAGCTTTGGTCACATTCCTCCATTTTCTGTTCACCCCATGTCCATTATCCACTGGAATATCCGCGGCATTCGAGCCAATCGGGATGAATTGTCGGTCCTCTTACGATCCTACTCGCCGGTCATCTTCTGTCTTCAGGAAACAAAGCTGCGTCCCCATGACCGCTTTGTTCTCCCTCACTTTCAGTCCGTCCGATATGACCTCCCCTCTGTTGAAGGCACTCCAGCCCATGGAGGACTCGTGATTCTTCTCCATGATACTCTCCATTATCACCCAATCCCCTTAAACACTTCCTTCCAAGCTGTCGCCGTCCGTCTTTCCCTTTCTGGATACACGTTCTCTCTTTGTACTGTATACATTCCATCATCCACACCAATGGCACGAACTGATCTCCTTCATCTTCTTGGTCAGCTTCCACCCCCCTATTTGCTGGTTGGGGACTTCAATGCCCACCACCCGCTTTGGGGATCTCCACATCCTTGTCCACGTGGCTCTCTATTGCTAGACGTATTCCACCAAGCGGATCTAGTTTGCCTCAACACTGGGGTCCCCACATTTTTGTCTGCCTCCACGACAAATTTATCTCATTTGGACCTTACGGTCGGTACTGTTCTGCTAGCTCGGCGCTTCGAATGGTTCGCCCTTGATGATACACACTCGAGTGACCACTTTCCATGTGTCCTTAGACTGCAGTCTCCACTGCCATATATGCGCTCGCGACGCTGGAAATTTGCCCAAGCCGATTGGACACTTTTTTCGTCTCTAGCGACATTCGATGACCGTCGCTTTCCCAGCGTCGACGATGAGGTCACACATATTACCGACGTTATTCTTACAGCTGCGGAACGTTCAATACCACGCACCTCCGAATTGCCCCGGCGCCCCCCAGTCCCTTGGTGGAACGAGGCATGCCGTGACGCACTACGTGAGCGGCGACGTGCTCTTCGCATTTTCCGTCACCATCCTACTTTGGCCAACTGTATCCGCTATAAGCAGCTCCGTGCGCGATGCCGTCGGGTCATCCGCGATAGCAAGAAGGCAAGCTGGAAATTCTTTATTAGCTCATTTAACACCTTCACTCCCTCCTCGGAAGTTTGGAGTCGGCTTCGACGGTTCTCAGGTGCGCCTAGTTTCTCCCCGGTCTCTGGGCTCACTGTCGCGCATGATACCTTAGTGGACCCCGTCGCAATTTCTAACTCGTTGGGTCAGCACTTTGCTGAGATTTCGAGCTCTTCAAATTACCCGCCAGCGTTTCTCCCGAAGAAACGTGCAGCAGAAGTGCGACATCTTGCTTTCTCCTCTCCAAATCACGAAAGCTACAATACTGTTTTCTCCATGCGGGAACTCCAACATGCCCTCTCTTCTTCTCGCTCCTCCGCCCCAGGACCGGATGGAATCCATGTCCAGATGTTGCTGCATTTATCAACCCGTAGTCTGCGTTACCTCCTTCGCCTTTATAATCGAATTTGGACCGACAGTACCTTTCCCAGACGGTGGCGGGAAGCTATTGTCGTTCCCGTTCCGAAACCTGGAAAGGACAAACATCTCCCCTCTAGCTATCGCCCCATTTCTCTCACGAGTAGTGTCTGTAAGGTTTTGGAGCGTATGGTGAATTACCGTTTAGCGTGGTGGCTGGAATCCCGCAGTCTTTTAACACCTGCCCAATGCGGATTCCGAAAGCATCGTTAGCATCGTTCTGCAGTTGACCATCTTGTTGCTCTCTCCACTTATATCATGAACAATTTTCTCCGGAAACACCAAACGGTAGCAATGTTTTTTGATCTGGAGAGAGCATACGATACCTGTTGGAGGGCAGGCATCCTCCGCACACTGTTCTCTTGGGGCTTTCGAGGTCGGCTGCCCCTTTTTCTTCGCGAATTTATGGCAGAGCGCACTTTTAGGGTGCGGGTGAACACTACTCTCTCCCGTACTTTCTCCCAAGAAAACGGGGTACCCCAGGGTTCCGTGCTGAGTGTTGTACTGTTTGCCATCGCCATAAATCCAATTATGGATTGTCTCCCTCCTGATGTCTCGGGCTCCCTCTTTGTGGACGATTTTGCGATCTACTACAGCGCTCAACGGACCAGCCTTCTTGAACGACGTCTTCAAGGATGTCTCGATCGCCTCCACTCGTGGAGCATCGAAACCGGCTTCCGTTTCTCACCCAGTAAGACCGTTTGTGTCAATTTTTGGCGACGTAAGGAGTTTCTTCCGCCTTCCTTACATCTAGGTCCTGTCAACCTTCCGTTTTCAGACGTCGCTAAATTCTTGGGTCTTATGTTTGACAGAAAACTATGCTGGTCCTCCCACGTTTCCTATCTTTCGGCTCGCTGTCTGCGATCGCTTAACACCCTCCGTGTCCTGAATGGTACCTCCTGGGGAGCGGACAGAGTGGTCCTTCTCCGCCTCTATCGCGCCTTAGTGCACTCGAAATTGGATTATGGCAGCATAGTCTACTCCTCTGCTCGGCCGTCTATTCTTCGGCGTCTCGATTCTATCCACCACCGTGGATTACGTTTAGTGTCTGGAGCTTTTTACACTAGCCCTGTGGAAAGCCTTTATGCTGAGACTGCTGAACCTCCGCTGTCCAATCGGCGAGCAGTCCTCCTGAGTCGTTATGCTAGCCATCTGTCTTCCATGCCTGCTAATCCAGCCCACGACCTTTTTTTCGACGCCTCCCTTGATGTAGGGTATGCAGGCCGCTCCTCCTCCCTACTACCCCCGGGAGTCCGCTTCTGTCAACTGCTCCATTCTCTTTCCTTCCGCTTTCCTAAAACCTTCTTGACAACTTGGGGTACAGCACCGCCTTGGCTCCGTCCCCGGATCTGCCTGCTCCGTGACCTTTGTCAATTTCCCAAGGATGGTACCCCTACACTTGTTTATCGTCAGGCATTTGCTGCTCTATGTGCAGAAATGACGGACGCCACATTTATTTACACCGACGGCTCGAAAACATCGTTAGGTGTAGGGAGTGCCTATATTGTTGGCGACACCCCAAATCGCTTTCGGCTTCCCGACCAGTGTTCGGTTTATACTGCGGAGCTTTACGCTGTTCTCCAGGCTGTCCACTACATCCGCCGCAATCAGTGGATACAGTACGTTATCTGCTCAGATTCTCTCAGCTCTCTCCTCAGTCTCCAAGCTCTTTACCCTGTGCACCCTCTGGTCCACCGGATTCAGGACTGTCTGTGCTTGCTCCACCTGGGGGGCGTCTCGGTGGCGTTCCTCTGGCTCCCGGGACACGCTGGTATCTGTGGGAATGAGGCGGCCGATATAGCGGCCAAGGCTGCAGTCTCTCTTCCTCAGCCAGCTATTCAGTTGCTTCCCTTTACCGATCTACGGAGCGGTTTATGTCGCCAAGTTGCTCATTTATGGCATGCGCATTGGTCGGCACTTCCCCGTAATAAATTGCGGGAAGTGAAAGCCCTTCCTTGCGCTTGGACCTCTTCCTCCCGAACGCGTCGTTGGGAGGAGGTTATTTTAGCTAGACTCCGGATAGGGCACTGTCGTTTTAGCCATCGACATCTTTTAAGCGGCGATCCTCCCCAACTCTGTCCCCACTGCTCTCAGCTGTGGACGGTAAGACACCTTTTAATTGAATGCCCCTATTTTAATCCGTTACGCTCCCGTCTACAGCTATCGCCTGATCTATCGTAGATTTTAGCAGATGACACGCGCTCAGCTGACCGCGTTCTCCAGTTTATTAGTGACAGTGAAATGACATCAGTCATTTGAAGCTTTTTTTGGGGACAACCACCCCCTTTCTGTAGCAGAATTTTAAGCATTCTTCTATTTTTAGTTTCTCCAATTTTCTGACCTTGTTCCCATTGCTGCTGGTTTTCAATTCCGGTTTTTTACCGTCTTAAGTCACGGGCTGGGCGCTAATGACCATAGAAGTTTTGCGCCCTGAAACCACAAAAAAAAAAATTGCAACAATGAACTGTTCATCAGTCATGTGAAATCATTGACAACTTGACAACCTATTGTTTACCACTACCACTCACAAAGAGTAATTTCTCTAAGGTGATGGTGATTAAAAAAAGGTGGAAAAAAGTTGCTGAATGTTTCTATTCTCTACATGCAATTTCAGTGCCTTGGGATTTCATTGAAACTGTTCAGTCATGACTTTCACCTTTTAAACTTCCACTCATAGGCTCATTCACTCATGGAATGCCTGGTATAATATGTAGTGTCTCAGTATTAGAACATTGTTAAGTGACTTATAATAAATGGGAGTAACACAGATATTTTAGGGGCGATTAGACTTAATACAAACTACGTAAGGAAGCAATTTGAAGCACTCTGTGACTTTGCTCACATTGCATTTAGGGAGCTTCCAAATAGTGACTTTCGACAATTTTGGGATTTTCGAAATATAAAGTCAGTGTGTGCATGCAAGTAGCACAACCAAATTTCTTTCATGAATTCAGTCTTATCGCCTCTATGTACACACCAAATATTGTTTCAGTACTATCAGTCACACAAGAAATACAAAAAAAAAATATTGGAAACTTGCAAAAAATGTGGTAGCTTGTGTAGCTGTTTGTCTATGTATTACTTCCGATCCATTGCAACACATTATTGCTTTCTTCTACAAGGGGGAGATGTTAACTTTTAAATGAGACCAATGTTTTGGCTATATTTGATTTAGTACAGGAGCTAGGTCACACATGGTGCCAAGGCTAAAATTGTAACTTTTGGAGGGCCTAACTCAGTCCACCAGGGACTTCACATTTCAATACCTGAGACATGAACTTACTTTAATGCAGGTATTAACTGTACCAAATTTCATTAAAACCTTTAAACATGATGCAACCCCATCTGATGATTTCCAGTGGAATGGCCCCCCAGGAATTATGGTCCTGCTAAGTAAACTCAATAATAAATGTTAATGGGAACGTATTAATGTACTCAGTATGGAACAGCACAGTTGCTTGTACTGGAGCTGTATTGCTCTTGCAGGTAACAATGAACTGAATTCTCCCAACCTCAACCCTTTTGTTCAACTGTCACTAACCAAGTAGTCTGATCCATGTGCAGATTGTTGAATAAACACGTGTTTCTGTAGTATTGTTAGCTGTTTGAAGTCCTGGGAGGTTATTTTTTGCCTTACTGTTATGTGCATACATTCCTTCATTTTTTGAGAAAAGTGAAAAACTGGTAATGGCAAAAGAGTATATATTAGTTGTCAGAATACCAAATTTTTTAATCTCTACAGTACTGTGAAACACACACACACACACACACACACACACACACACACACACACACACACACAAAATTCCTTGACTAGGTAAAGGTTTCATAGTTAAATTTATTACTCAGAATTGTCTTCCTATCATCTGAACAAAATTCCTGGTTAATATTACCCGTTAGTTGAGTCTGCCACGTGGCAAGAGGGCCCTAGTGCCAGTTAATGGTGGATTGATCAGAGTTGACTGCCTGGGAAAACCCGTTTGTCTGTTGTCAAAACTTGATGCTTTGCTAGAGTTGTATAGCTGAGCTGGTATAAGTTGATCCCTAATAGTTGCTGTGGGCGGGGCATGGCGGCTTTGCTGGCCTACATCAACCAATAAACAAGGTGGTTTTGGAAATGTCTATGGCAGTGCTGCAGTCTTGTCACAGCTACTGTTTTGCATGCAGTCATTAGCACTTTCCAGCTGAAAGTGTGCAACAGTGCTATGAGCTGTTGGGATCTCCTTGCGCCATCTTCACTATAGCTGGACTAATGATGTGTTGTGGCATATTGACAATATCAGAATTATGCATCATTTTTTGAAGTCCAATTGGGTAATTGTCAACAAACAAGTTATTTTAATCAGGCACTGGGTCCAGAGTTCAGAGTGAATAATTGAAATAGTAGATTTGTTAGAAATAATGTATATTGAGACATTGACACACAGTCCTCTCCCTCCCCCCTCCCCTTCAACACTGTTCATTCTTAATGTACTGAGTTTTATAACTTGATTGCTTCATTGCTTCATTTTTTTGTAATGTTCAAGGTGATGTAAGTTGTTTTGTTTACTCTTTCTAGCCGAGCATGTGCTAATGGCCATGGTCTGATACGGAAGTACGGGCTCAATTTATGCCGGCAGTGCTTCAGGGAATATGCAAATGACATTGGCTTCAAAAAGGTAAGGTATTTGTTGTATTTACTAAATATTTTAAATGTTTAATTCGGCAGTTACTGTTTTGCATTCTTTTGTTGAGCATGACTGAAGTATTTTAAAGTGTTGTGTAAGGGCCTACAGTTTTTCCTTGAGCATTAAGATAATGTGTGTATGCAAGAAATAAGCCTCATCTCACATTCTATTGGGGGGGGGGGGGTAAGAGTTAAGGAAGCAGGCATAGTACCTTATGCAGTATGTCAGTTATTAACTGTTTAGTGCTTCTTGCTGACCACGTATCTTTTCTGCTATTATATATACAGTTATCATGTTGTAGAAGCTGATATACATAGATATTTGTTCTTTTGCGTCAGATGCCACTGATGGTTTATACACCTGAATACTAGTTTGGCAAATAACTAAATATTTAAAGTGCAGCTCTTAGTGTGTAGATGTCCTTTAATACCAAGCTTTCTTTTTGTACGGATCTTAGATGGTGCCCACAATTATCTACAACTTTCTCATTGCTAATTTTACCTGAAAGTGGTGACAGATCAACCAATTGTTGTTTCAGCAGTGAAACTGTAGCACCACGGTTCACATTAGTTGTAGGTGTTGGTGTTACACAAGCCCTAGTAGCCATCAGATCTTCAGTCCTGTATGAGTCATTCCATGTCAGTCTTCCAGGTCATGGCACCCATGTATGAAGCATGTTAAAGCTTTCTGTACTAGTTTGATATATGATGTAGTGGATTATAGCCAATTTTTATCTTAATTATATTCATAGTAATGAAATCAAATGTAATGTGATGCATAATTCATTTGAAAACTTGAAAACCAAATGACCACAGTTTTCACATACATTATTCTAAAATTATGGAACATGCATCGAACATTTGTCATAAACTGAGGTATAATATAAGGTAAAATTTATTGGAAAGAGAGTACATGTTTTTTTATTTGGGTTTTAAAAAGAAAAAATCAATCTTTTTCAGTGTTCCCCTTCCAGAATGTAAAGGTTTTTTACATGTTCCACAAACAGCACACATCTTACAGAAAAAATTGAAGGTGGAGAAATGAGAGGGTATAATACTTTCTTTTAGAAAACTGAAAAAGAGGACAAACAAGCAGAACCTATGCTTCTAACAAAGATGTAGAATAGTAAGATTTTCTTCAGACCTAAATTTTGTCTTTTAAGAGGATAAATTTAAAAATTATAATATGTGAAAATGCTTTGGGAAAAGACATGCCACAAAAATGTAAATTTATTCAGGAGAGTGTATTGTAAGTTGTGATTGCCTGTCTTGGTATATATACCAAGAATCATGCGCATGTCAAAAATGTGGCTTGTCACTACATAGCTTCAAGCCCTTCGTGCATATTGCTCAGTACGACCCCCAATTACGCGTATTATAATTCATCTGTTAGTCAATTAGTCAATTTTGCAATAAAATCACAAGTGGCTTAGCAACACTGATCTTTAATGTCTCATTGCACATTAATTTTACACTTAAAAAAGGAAGATATTGCTTCCATTTAGAAGAGACTTGACGTAAAGTATAAGTAGTTCCTGTCGTGTTGATTTCTAACTGACATACAATGTGAGAGACTGGAACATTACAAGTGTCATTTTCAGACCAGTAAAAGGATGATGGTTCATGTGAATGCATAAATCTGTTGCTTCACTTTCCTCATAATTAACTTTCAACCCAGTACCTGGATACCAGAAGGATTCGTACACACAAGAAACGTAGCAATTAGCATGCATGTGAACTTCGGGCATTAGCAACTCATTTCGAGAAATAAAAAATGACACTGAAACTGGTATCACAGCTTAAAGAGTTTGGCTCCAATCTGAGTTGCTGAAAGTGCTAAGAACTGGTGCATGGACCTAGTTCCAGGAACAGTTCTTGCAGATGAAAAATGTACAGAAAGACAACTACGAACTTAGCTAGCTCCTAGTTTGAAATAAAGAAAACTGACACTTGTTTCAGGTTTTCTTGACAAAATGGAAAAACTTGCACAACACTTAAGTATTTGTCCATAAAATGGTCTTTGCAGACTTGCTTTTGTAATGAGCCTGTTCATAGGGCAACCGATTCCATCACAGGGGATTTAATGTGGCTAGTTGCAAAACATGACCAGGTGCATTATATTCAAAAAAATTGTGCTATTTTTTGCAGCACAGCCATCTGTGAAATATTCAATATCACTTACAGGCAGTTAACATTCTTGTTTTTCTTATAGTACACACAAACTGTGTGAAGAGTTCTACTACCATTATACCAGTGATAACCTTGTGCTTCATCTTGCACAACAGCTGAAATTTTCACTGAAACTTAACATTAAAACAGACCCTTCACAAAGTGTTTTTCCTCATTTTCAAATAATTACACAGATTTTGCTGTGAACAGATGAGGTGCAAGTTTATCTTCTGTTCCAGCAATTCACAAATTTCTGACAATGAACTTGAACCAAATTCATCATGTCAGTTGAAACCCATTGGCTGTATTGAACTCTTTTATTAGGTGCTAAATCTTCTGATTTTGCAGGTATTCCTGAAGTAGGGATGTAGGTTATTTGCCAGAGACCAAGCATACAGGTTGTATGATTAATGTTGGGAGATATTACTCCCATAAGATCTTGGCAGGTTTTTTAAGATTGATGGCATGCAGTAGCAACTGCACATTTTGATAAATGGTGCACTCAGAAACAAAATGAGTACCAGATGCTTCTGCTAGTACACTGTGTTTTGGTTGAAAATCAGCAAATGTAGAAAACCCTACTTTTTTACAGGAAATTAGTTTGTGTAGAGTGTACACTTCAGTTAAGTTAGTTAAAATCAGTTGTTCCTGTTCATGTACATTTTCCCTGATGCTCTCACTTTCTTTCCTGCCATTGAGTTTTCATCATCCAAATAGCAATTTTTACCTGCCAGTTGTTTCCTGTGGTAGTATCTTTCCCCTTTTCTGTTCAGATAGTAATAACTTTCCCTTTTGTTTCAAGAGTATGTACCTGACGTACCAAATATTGAGACACGAAACATTCCACATACTTCTTGTCGAACCCAAGCTCCTGGCACAAGCCAAAAGCAGAATCTTTCTCAATATTGGAATGATTCATTTTCTTTCATTTGTTCCATTAATTTATCAAAATGGATTACTTTCTGTGTTCATTATTCCCATGCTTGTATTTATCTCTGTTCAACATTGTACACATGTGGAAGTTTATTTTGTAATACCCCCATTGCAGATTCCAGTTTACATTTGGTTATTGCAGCCCTTCTGTGGAGAGAAATAGAATGAAATTTACCTAGACAGTCCCAAAGATGTTAAACTTGTCTAGCTTATGTTTTCCTAGACACTAGTCACATCTCAAGTCTCACTGACAGTATCCTCTGAAGTTTTTTAGTTTCCTTTCATAGATTCTTTAATTTTCATTCTACAGTTCGTCATAGCTTTTCACTGGGAACAACAGACAGTACTTTTTTTATTAATTCCTTTGCTTGCTGTAACGTCACTTCATGCAAACCAGAAGATACATGTTCTTTCTGACAACTGAAAGGGTCAATGCATCGCTTTTTATGTAGTGAGAATCTTAATATAGTCCCTTGTGTTCAGAACGTAAGTATACTTGATCTAATAGCAGAGATACAACACCACTGTGCCATAATAGGAGCTCCTGCTCTCCAGTAAACTCAGAAATAGTTGCCAGGGAACCATCACATTCATCTGCAGTGTAACATCTCTAAGAACAATCTTTACATGAGCAAGTTTGGAGCACTAAAAAGTCCTTTTTCATCGTGACAATGCACCAGCACACACCTCAGCAGTTGTGGTCGCAAAATTAATGGAAATAGGATTTCAACTCGTTTCCCATTCTCCCTATTCTCAAGACTTGGCTCCGTCGGACCACTATTTGTTCCCCAATTTGAAGAAATGGCTGGCGTGACAAAGATTTTATTCAAATGATGAGATGATTGCAGCAACTAATGGCCATTTTGTTGACTTAAACAATTCCTATTATTTGGAAGGGATCGACAGATTAAAACAGCATTGGACAAAGTGTATAAACTTAAAAGGAGATTGTCGAAAAATAAGAAAGGTTTACCCAAACACATATGTAGTTTTTATTTTTGCACGGACTTTTCTAACTCCCCTTGTAGGCTGGGGATTTTAGTGTATTGCAGAGTGGCTGGCTCATTATTTCTTATTCTTGCAATCAGCGAGCCAAGGTCGTCTGCTATGTTGCTTAAACACCCTTTACCACTTTCTCCTTTCAGTTAAGGTCTTCCATTTTGGCTTGATACTTACGTTTTCTACTTCTGTGTAGTTACAGTTTTATGCATTTTGTTTCTTGCCCAGGTTTCAGGTGTCAGTATTCTTTTGGGGTGTGGTTTTAATCAGAGACCTGTGTGACTAAGGAAAAAGGGACGTGCAGCCTTGCAGTTTAGTCCCTTCAATCTACAGACCATCCAACCAACAATTCTGCTACTGAATTTAAAAAAAATAAAATAAACTGCCAGAAGAAACTCAAAGCTAAACTTTACTGCTAATCACACCTTTCTTTAAATTTTATTTTGGTGTGAGGAAAAGTACAATAATTTGTACCATTGACTCAAATTTAGTCTTAAATTTGTTCTGTGAATAATACTGAAGAAAAAAATGCAAAACAGCATAACTACATAGCATACCACATTTGGGAATGGGTACTTTGACAGGACAGGTGGATCCAGAACTGTTAAGGGCAGTAGAAAGGAAAAACACATGCAAGTGCTAAAAATATGTTAGAGTAAATTTTTTTGTTCTCTAGTTTCAGGTGTTTTGTTTTTGGTTTTACAACATATGATTTACAGTATAGATAGAGTAAACTAGATATCGACTTTGTGCGCTGTCATTCAGTATCCATGATTTATTCAGTCTATAAATTGTCACAGGTGCCATTTTTTGAGCATGTACAATACTATCCATAAATTTCAATTTGAGTACCTACAGTAGTATTTGAACAGTGATGGTTCTGACTTCAGAGCACACATTATAAAATTGCTATAGATATCATAAAACTATGTAGTGTGACGCCTCTTTATGAAAAACCCTTTGCTTTTTAGCACCTGTAACTGGTCTTTAAGTTTTTTAATTGCATTCTGTAATTTTATATCAGTCAGTTACATACACTAAGAAGTTTGTTAACTTAGTTTTTAGTGCTTGACAATTTCTCCTGCTATGTGATTACCATATCAATTCAGTTGTGTATTATGTACATTTTACAGGGTTATGTTCAATCTAAGTTACATAAAATCAAAGCTGTAGTAATTAAAAAGTTTCAACACAAACATTTAATATTTCTCACATCATATATATCACACACACACACACACACACACACACACACACACACACACAGCTTAATACATAGAAAATAATTTTCTAGGTATTTACAAGTAATTCAAATTTTAAATACAAATGTTGTAAATATTAGCTCATTGGAGAAATTTTGTTTCAGCTTGACTAACTGCATTCCCGGTGTGGCTGCTACCATCGAGACATTTTCAGGTGGTTCAGAGTATTAAATGAAAAATGTTTTCATGAATACTTTTGTATCAAAAGATCACTTTCATCCTGTTCCTATAGCCTGAAAAAGAAACAACAACTTTCTTATTAAAATTTTACTAAACCTCTAAATGTGTTGTTTTATTGCTTTAAATCCCACATCAGACATATGGAATTGATCCAGACTAAAGGTGTCAACTCTTAGGATTACAGTGTACCTACCTTGTCTTTGTAAATGTATTTGTTATATTGGGATTTTGATAAGATAGTGAGAAATTCTATTGACAGAATAATAGAAATACAAAAGAATTGTCAGATACAGAGACGTGTGATCTGCCATTCTCTTAATTGTATTAATGATTGCAGGTACTACTGTGTTCACTTGGTATGTGCATGCTTAAATGTGTCTGGCATATGAGACTTTGTCGTTACAAACCCTAAGTTTGCTTGAGAGATCACAGAAATTTCATTTCACCTTTGATATGTGGCCTTTTGTAAATGTTCCCAAATTTGAGTGTCAAAATCGAATGGTTAAGGAAGGGTTAGTTAGAATTTCAGGTGGACTACACATTTAATTCAAATTGTAGTACATGTCTATTGCCTGAATGGTTGCAGACTTTAAAATATACATTGCCACTGCAATATTAAACTTTTTGTGTAGATTCTTAAAATCAAACAATGCCATTTGCCGTATTCTGTTTTGCTATAGAGAATCTAAGCTGTTTTGTTTCTTGATATTGAGACACACTTGACATAATTAGCTACACAGAACATGGTATTTCTTCCTCCAGTTTTGATATAAGACATATTAATGAGAAAATAAGTGATATGATTGCAGGGTAACATAAATTTAGTGTCAAATGAGTGTGTGGAAAAACTATCAGTAGCAGACTTCCAATAAGCCCAAAAACAAGATATTTGAGGAGGAAATGTAAGATTCTAAAGAGATAGAGTAGAAATAAGTGTTTACATTTAATTGTGGCTTGTTTTGGGTTTAACAAATTCCCATGTCTTCAATAAACAGTTGAACAATCAATCAGGTGGCTGATGAGTATGAAACACATGGAAAAGCTTCTTAGAATCCTTTCTATCAGAGAACTATATTTTTTGGTTCTTTTACATTTGCTAGAGCCACTTCCAACCAGTTGCATCTACAAGCTGAAAGTGTGCATGAATGTGTGAATGAAAATTGTCATACTTGAGACTTGAATGGGCAGATTGCTTTCTTGTGTGATCATTGATTTTGTTGATTAGTTGTTGTCAAATTGTTTATAGTTGATCCTTGTGAAATTTCCCGTGATGGTTTCAGCATTTTACAATGAGTATCACCAGTGGTCAGTTTTAGAGGCTAGGCATGTTTTACCAGGTCCTCTGAAGTCATACCTGTGACAGTAAAATGCATGTACCAGTACTGTTGTTGCTGAGATTGTATGGTAGGCAACTTTCAGAGGTGATAGTATATATCAAAACAAGAGAAAAGTCCAGTCACTATGGTTTCTAAAGTGCATACTTTGAGGTATGAGCACTGTTCTTCAGTCCTCTGAAACACCTCTTGTACTGAACAAGTGACCATATCTCTGAAGATGTGCATTTTAGAGCTTACATTTATTAAACTTTTTTCCTTGGTTTGGTCTGTGCTGTATCATCTGAAAGTTGCCTACCCTACAGTCTCAGCAACAACAGTACCAGTACATACATTCCACCATCAGAACAATTTTTGCGTATAACTTTAATAGACTGTCATTTCCAGACCAGGGTCCCTTATCACAGATTGATAAGTTTGCCCTTCTCCATCATCCCTGAATGTCTGACATTATAGTCGCTTTGTATGTGTTAAAGGTGTAGCTGTGGTACAGATGTAGTGAGTGGGATAGATGTTGGGTGTGACATATGACTGGGTTTTTCAGCATGTCTGTGATCCTCTTCTGAGAGACAAAACATGTGACCCTTCTTTGTGTAAATTAAATGCCTTTTGTTACCCTTGTTTGTTAAGGGTTACATTAGTGCCTTGTAAACAATCTCCTTTGTAGACTGATTAGATTTTTTCAGAAATCTACCAATGAACTGAAATGTCTACATCTGCATTGATACTCTGCAAGTCACATTTAAGTGTCTGGCAGAGGGTTCATCGAACTATCTTCACATTTCTCTATTACTCCAATCTTGTACAGCATGTGGAAAGAACAAACACCTGTATCTTTCTGTACAAACTCTGATTTCCCTTATTTTATCACGGTGATCATTTCTCCCTATGTAGGTCGGCATCAACAAAGTATTTTCGCATTTGGAGGAGAATGTTGGTGATTGGAATTTCGTGAGAAGATTCCTCTGCAATGAAAAATGCCTTTCTTTTAATGATGTCCATTCCAAGTCCTGTATCATTTCAGTCACTCTCCCCCCCCCCCCCCCCCCCCCCCATTTCACAATAATACAAAGTGTGCTGCCCTTCTTTGAACTTTCTCGATGTGCTCCACCAATCCTATCTGGTAAGGATCCCATAGTGCGCAGCAATATTTTAAGAGGATTGACAAGCAAAGTGTAGGCAGTCTCCTTAGTAGATCTATTAAATTTTCTAAGTGTCCTGCCAATAAAACACAGTCTTTGGTTACCCTTCCCCACAACATTTTCTACGTTTTCCTTCCAATTTAAGTTGTTCGTAATTGTAATTCCTAGATATTTAGTTCAATTTACAGCTTTGTTTGACTGGTTTCTCGAGCAACCGAAGTTTTAATGGATTCCTTTCAGCACTCGTGGATGACCTCACACTTCTCGTTACTTAAGGTCAGTTGCCAATTTTTGCACCATACGGATTTCTAAATTGTTTTGCAGTTTTTTTGCTTTTCTGATTTTACTAGTCGATAAGACAGCCTCATCTGCAAGCAACCTAAGATGGCTGCTCAGATTGTCTACCAAAACATTTATATAGATAAGGAACAGCAAAGACATGTAACACTACCTCGTGGAACGGCAGGAACCACTTCTGCTTTATTCAATGACGTCAATTACTACGAACTGTGACTTCTGACAGGAAATCATGAATCCAGTCACACAACTGAGACAATACTCTATAATCACGCAATTTCACTGCAAGCTGCCTGTGTGGCAGTCAAGCCTTCCAGAAATACGGAATCCATTTGAAAACCCATGTCAATAGTGCTCAACAATTTGTGCCAAGTGAAGAGCTAGTTGTTTCACAAGAACGTTTCCTAAACCCATGTTGACTGTGTGTCAATAGACCGTTTTCTTCTTTGTAATATGATGTTCAAACAAAATATATGTTCCAAAATCCTGCTGCATATCGACGTTAACGATATGGGCCTGTAATTTAGTGGACTACTCCTACTACATTTCTTGAATATTGGTGTGACCTGGGCAACTTTCCAGTCTTTGCGTACGGATCATTCGTCGAGCGAATGGCTGTATATGATTAAGTATGGAACTATTGCATCAGCATACTCTGAAAGGAACCTAATTGGTATATTGTCTGGACTGGAAGACTTGGGTTTATTAAGTGATTTAATTTGCTTCAGTACTCTGAAGATATCTACTTCTGTGTTACTCATGTTGGCAGCTGTTCTTGATTATAATTCTGAAATATTTACTTAAGTCTCCTTTTGTGAAGGCACTTCGAAAGGCTGTGTGTAGTAACTCTACTTTGGCAGCACTGTCTTCGGTAGTATCTCCATTGCTGTCTGGCAGAGAAGGCAGGCATTGTCTTGCTACTAGCATACTTCACATATGACCAGAATCTCTTTGGATTTACTACGAGGTTTCGAGACAGTTTCGTTGTGGAAACTGTTATAAACATCTTGCATTGAAGTCCGTGCTAAATTTCAAGCTTCTGTAAAAGGTCGGCAATCTTGGATATTTTACGTCTGTTTGAATTTGGCATGTTTATTCGTTGTTTCTGCAACAGAGTTCTGACCTATTTTGTGTACCAAGGAGGATTAGCTCTGTTGTTTGTTAATTTATTTGGTATAAATCTCTCAATTGCAGCTGATACCATTTCTTTGAATTCAAGCCACATCTGGTCTACTTGCTTTCCCAACAATTGATCATTCCTTTTCATATCACCAACAAAGCAAGTAGTACTTATAACATAAATACTTCAGCTGCAAAAAATCTGAAGTTACTAATAATTTACACAAGTAGGGGAAATGTGTTGGTAAAGATAGTCATATAAGGATGGGGTTTCATGCAACAGCGTACTCAATTGAATTGAAAGACATGTAACTGAGTGGGATGACAAATCCTTTGATATAGTGCACTGTGGAATTTGGGAAGAGGGGCCTCCAAACGTGGTGTAATTAATGCATCTCCCCCCCCCCCCCCCCCCACTCAGTACTTGTTCTATTCAATAGGGTTTGTACCAGGAGTCTCCTGGTAACACACTATTGCCAGTAGCATGTTCAGGGATACTTCCCGATGACAGTATGTCTTGCATGTTGTGCTAGGGAACAGACTTGTTCGATTCACTCGTAGTACTTGTTCACAGTAATGCCCATTCATTTGTAGTCCTCAAGCATGCATTCAATACTGTACAGGTTTTTCTGTCAGTGATAGTTTTACATTGACACACAGCATTACGAATAGCTTGACTGATGATGAATTTGCTGCTATGCACGTCATGTATCGGGTCACAAAATGCCATGGAAGAGCAGCACAGTGACTCTACTTTACTTTTGCATTTGCAGCTATGAGAAACCGGATATTTCTGTAGATATTTTCACAGTAACAAACATAACTGGGGTTACAATCCGAATAAGTCATAATTACATCATTACTCTAATGAGCTGCTGGAGAACACCAAAAATCTCAGATGCACCTCCATAATTATATCAGGGGAGTTAGTTTCAACTGTGGGCCTTACTATACAGTATAAACAGGTCACATCTACATCCATAGTGAAGAAGCCACTTTAGCGTTTGGTGGGAGCTGCTTCAAGTACCATTGTCCCTTTTGCTTTTTCCTGATCCAGTTGGTAATGGTTTGCTGGAAGAACAGTTGCTGGTAAGCCCCTGTGAAGTTGGAAAATCTAATTTTGCCTTAAAGCTCTTTTTGCAAGATATGTGTAAGAGGAAGCAATATATTGGTTCATTGTGCTAGGAGTGTCATTATTGCACAAAATGCTTTCCTGCAGTGTTTGCCATTGGAGTTTGCTTGAGCATTCATGTTCACTATATGAACATGTAACAAAAAGTACTGACCTTTGGGTATTCTGTTTCCTCTATCAACCCTATTTGGTATGGATGCCAGACTCTTAAGCAGTATTAAAATACTGGTTAAGAAGATTATGAGTGGGCTATGCTTCTTGAGGATTCTGCCAATGATTGTATCTGGCATCGGTCTTACCTGCCATTAGTTTTGTGATTGTTCTGTTGAAATCACTTCATATGTGTACTTGTAGATATTTTGTGGCTAGTACTGCTTCTGGTGATTGTTCTGTGTCTGTGCAATTGTGCAGTAATGCCAGTTTTACTGGTGGTGGTAATGCTTGCCACACACACAGTGTACTGTTATCTGTGTCTTGTGTGTGGCGAGCACCTCAGAGCTTGGTACTAAGTGGCTTGAGCATAGAGGTATGCTTCAGGAATTGCTGTGTTGCAATAGAACAACATTGTAAAAGGGTACTGGGATTTGGCTTAACTGTCCAGGGTGCCATGGTGGTACTAAACTCTGTATAGAGCAGCTGGGACAGGATTGGTTTTGGAAAGCAATTTCTATGATGTGTACTGCACCCTGTATGATCTTAAGTTGCTCATAGGATGTTCATAGACATTACATTATCAAATAAAAGCACTTCGTTTGGGCTGGTGGTTCGTAATAACTCACCCCCAACAAGATATATTGAAAGAGTAGCCAAGTTAAACACACATTTAAAATATGAAATAGTTACATCACAGTTGTGAGTTGTGTCAGAATGCTTTCACTGTTGTAAGGAGGTGGAGATTCTTCAATGTGGTGTCCCCATACTATATGTAGAGCCTAATTAACCTGAATTCAGCAAGAGGCTGCAGAATGGTGCACTGTTGATTGAAACTGTCATACACAAACAAGAGACCAAACTTCTAACATCTTAAGATAATTATCAGTCACTCCATTGGACTTAAATTGTTCTTAATTTTAAGTTCGGTACTGTATTCAGAGTTGCAACAAGTTCTGTTGCTGGCTGGACACAGCTGAGTGCGTGCACCCTTCCCCTGCTCCCTCATTCTTAGTGCTTCTCCTCTTTCTACCACTCACCTCAGCTTTCAGTCAGTGCTGCCATCACTTCTTGCCGCTAGCTTAGCCACTGCCAAAGAGAAGAGGGGAGGCATGAGAAGTGGTTGTGGCAGTTATTTGTGCAAGAGTTGGCCGAGTGATTGTATGAATGTGTGCATGCTTGTTTTCTAACAAAGGCTATGGCCAAAAATTTAATTGTGAAAGTTTTCTATGTGCCTGTCTGTGGCTCACAGATCATCTTTACCATGAGTTGCTACCTATCCCCATTAGTATTGATTCTCAGTATTTGCACATGTTCTGTTGGATGGATCACCAGTCTCATTTCTTCAACATGGTGTGTGACACGTTTATAGGTGGCCACACGAGTGGACTTGCATGATGGGCCAAAACCACAGGCCATTTCTGTGGGTGTGTCTAACGGATCGGGCCTGCCGATCTGAAGGCAATAGTTTCCCACTAATGTGCAGGCCCTGACTATCTGACCTAATCTCACTGATCTGCCTGCAGGTCGGGTCTGTTTGTGTGTGGTGTAATGTGGCAGATTTTTGTGTTTTATCTATGGACCCAGAACTGTGGTGCTCCTCGGCAGGCCAGAGGCCATGGGAGATGGATTTCAGGAGTTGGGACTGTCTCAAGTACACTGTACAGTACTGCCTTTTATAGACATTTTTTAAAATTCTAGTACATCTTGGCATTACGTCTCATGGATATTCTGCAAATCACATTTAAGTGTGTAGCAGAGGATTCATTGAACCACCATCACAATAATTCTGTCGTATTCCAATACAGCATGCGGAATAAACTAACACTATATCTTTCCATGTGAGCTCTGATTTCCCTTATTTTCTTATGGTGATAATTTCTCCCCATGTAGGTAGGTGTCAACAAAATATTTTTCCATTCGGAGGAGAAAGTTAGTGATTGAAATTTCTTGAGAAGATTGTGCTACCATGAAAAACGCCTTTGTTTTAGTGATATCCTCCTCAGATTCTGTATGATTTCACTGACACACTCTCCCCCCTGTTTCGTGATAATTAAAAACGTGCTGCCCTTCTTTGAACTTTCTTGATGAACTCCATCAAGCCTATCTGGTAAGGATGCCACACTGCAGTGTTATTCTAAAAGAGGACAGACAAGGGTAGTGCAGGCGGTCTCTTCAGTGGCTCTGTTACATTTTCTAAGTGTCCGCCAATAAACCACAGTCTTTGGTTAGCCTTCCCCCACAACATTTTCGGTGTGTTCCTTCCAAATTAAGTCATTTGTAATTGTAATTCCTTGATATTTAGTTGAATTTACGGCCTTTGGATTTGACTTAATTTATCATGTAACCGAATTTTAATGGATTCCTTTTAGCACCCATGTGCTTGACCTCACACTTTTTGTTATTTAGGGTCAGTTGACAATTTTTACACCATACAGAAATTTTTCTAAATTGTTTTGCAGTTTGTTGTGAAGACTTTACTAGACCAAAAATGACAGCATCATCTGCAAACAACGTAAGACAGCTGCTAAAATTGTCTCCTAAATTGTTTATGCAGGTAAGGAACATCAAACTGACTAACACTAATCACGAATCCAGTCACATAACTGAGAAGATATTCCATAAGCACGCAGTTTCACTACAAGCAGCTTTTGTGGTACAGTGTCAAAATCCTGGTTATCTACAAATACGAAATTAATTTGAAGTTCCTTGTCAGTAGCGCTCAACACTCCATGTGAGTAAAGAGCTAGTTGTGTTTAACAAGAACGATGTTTTCTAAATCCATGTGTCGATAGACTGTTCTCTTCAAGGTAATGTGTAATGTTAGAATACAATACATGTTCCAAAATGCTGCTGTGTACTGATATTAATGATATGGGCCTGTATTGTAGTGGATTACTCCTACCTTTCTTGAATACTGATGTGACCTGTGCAGTTTGTGGGTACTGATTTCATCAAGCAAATAATTATATATGATTCTTAAGTATGTAGCTATTTTATCAGCATATGAATGGAACCTAACTAATCTACAGTCTGGACCAGAAGACTTGCTTTTAAGTGATTTAAGTTGCTTCACTACTCAGACAATATCTACTTGTTACGCATGTTGGCAGCTGTTCTTGATTTGAATTCAGGAATATTTACTTCGTTGCCTTTGGTGAAGGAATTTTGGAAGGCTGTGTTCAGTAACTCTGCTTTGGCAGCAGTGTTGTCGATAGTATCTCCTTTGCTATAGTGCAGAGAAGGCATTGTCTTGCCACTAGAGCATAATTAACACACGACCAGAATCTCTTCGGATTTTCTACCTGGTTTTGAGACAAAGTTCCATTGTGGAAACTGTTATAAGCATATCGCATTGAAGTCTGCGCTAAATTTTGAGCTTCTGTAAAAGATCGCCAATCTTGGAGGAGATTTTGCGTCTGTTCAAATTTGGCATTTTTTCATTGTTTCTGTACAGTGTTCTGACCAATTTTGTGTACCGTGAGGGATCAGCTCCATTGTATGTTAGTTTTTTTGGAATAAATCTTTCAATTGCTTCTGACACTATTTCTTTGAATTCAAGCCACATGTGGTCGTTATCTACTTTTTGATGAGGTATATTTTTTGTTCATTTTTGGAGGATTTGGGGGGTTACAATATTCAATCTTGCTACAACATCCCTGTGTTCACTAATCCCTGTATCCATTCTGATGCTTCTTATTAGCTCAGGATTATTTGTTGCTACAGGATAGATTGTGTTTTCACAACAGTTTACTGTTCGCATAGGCTCATGAACTAACTGCTTGAAATAATTTTCATGGAATGCATTTAGCACAATTTTGGTGATATTTGATGTTTACCTCTGAATGTAAACATGTATCTTTGGCAACATATCAAGGGTAAATTAAACTCGCCACCAACTATAATTGTATGAGCCGGGTACCGTATTTACTCGAATCTAAGCCGCACTTTTTTTCCGGTTTTTGTAATCCAAAAAACCGCCTGCGGCTTAGAATCGAGTGCAAAGCAAGCGGAAGTTCTGAAAAATGTTGGTAGGTGCCGCCACAACTAACTTCTGCCGTTGAATATATGTAGCGCCACACAAGCATGCTTTGTGGGCACAAAGATAAATACTGGCGCCAAAACCTTTTTTTTTTTTTCTCCGTCCCGAGTTGCGACCACTGCATTTTCATACATTGTCCAAAGAAGTAAATACAAATTCCGTATTGTTCATCTTCGAATGTAGCAGAATTTCAATGTACTACGAAAATCCGACTGGCAAGACTGTTAGGGATGTTTATCAATATGGCCAACTCTACCTTCAGAGTTTTTTCCTACCCGTGAGAAGAGATGGTTGCTAATAGGAACCTGATGAAATGTGAATCACATGCAGTATTCTCTTCACCATAAGAATAATACGAAAATAAACATTTTGCCATGTATTCTTTCGTGTTTGCTGTTGTTGTTGTGGTCTTCAGTCCTGAGATTGGTTTGATGCAGCTCTCCATGCTACTCTATCCTCTGCAAGCTTCTTTATCTCCCTGTATCTACTGCAACCTACATCCTTCTGAATCTGCTTAGTGTATTCATCTCTTGGTCTCCCTCTACGATTTTTACCCTCCACACTGCCCTCCAATGCTAAAATTGTGATCCCTTGATGCCTCAAAACATGTCCTACCAACCGATCCCTTCTTCTAGTCAAGTTGTGCCACAAACTTCTCTTCTCCCCAATCCTATTCAATACCTCCTCATTAGTTACGTGATCTACCCACCTTATCTTCAGCATTCTTCTGTAGCACCACATTTCGAAAGCTTCTATTCTCTTCTTGTCCAAACTAGTTATCGTCCATGTTTCACTTCCATACATGGCTACACTCCATACAAATACTTTCAGAAACGACTTCCTGACACTTAAATCAATACTCGATGTTAACAAATTCCTCTTCTTGAGAAACGCTTTCCTTGCCATTGCCAGTCTACATTTTATATCCTCTCTACTTCGACCATCATCGGTTATTTTACTCCCTAAATAGCAAAACTCCTTTACTACTTTGTCTCATTTCCTAATCTAATTCCCTCAGCATCACCCGACTTAATTTGACTACATTCCATTATCCTCGTTTTGCTTTTGTTGATGTTCATCTTATATCCTCCTTTCAAGACAATGTCCATTCCGTTCAACTGCTCCTCCAAGTCCTTTGCTGTCCCTGAAAGAATTACAATGTCATCGGCGAACCTCAAAGTTTTTACTTCTTCTCCATGAATTTTAATACCTACTCCGAATTTTTCTTTTGTTTCCTTTACTGCTTGCTCAATATACAGATTGAATAACATCGGGGAGAGGCTACAACCCTGTCTTACTCCTTTCCCAACCACTGCTTCCCTTTCATGCCCCTCGACTCTTATAACTGCCATCTGGTTTCTGTACAAACTGTAAATAGCCTTTCGTTCCCTGTATTTTATCCCTGCCACCTACAGAATTTGAAAGAGAGTATTCCAGTTAACATTGTCAAAAGCTTTCTCTAAGTCTACAAATGCTAGAAACGTAGGTTTGCCTTTTCTTAATCTTTCTTCTAAGATAAGTCGTAAGGTCAGTATTGCCTCACGTGTTCCAACATTTCTACGGAATCCAAACTGATCATCCCCAAGGTCGGCTTCTACCAGTTTTTCCATTCGTCTGTAAAGAATTCGCGTTAGTATTTTGCAGCTGTGACTTATTAAACTGATAGTTCAGTAATTTTCACATCTGTCAACACCTGCTTTCTTTGGGATTGGAATTATTATATTCTTCTTGAAGTCTGAGGGTATTTCGCCTGTCTCATACATCGTGCTCACCAGATGGTAGAGTTTTGTCATGACTGGCTCTCCCGAGGCCATCAGTAGTTCAAATGGAATGTTGTCTACTCCCGGGGCCTTGTTTCGACTCAGGTCTTTCAGTGCTCTGTCAAACTCTGCACGCAGTATCTTATCTCCCATTTTGTCTTCATCTACATCCTCTTCCATTTCCATAATATTGTCCTCAAGTACATCGCCCTTGTATAAACCCTCTATATACTCCTTCCACCTTTCTGCCTTCCCTTCTTTGCTTAGAACTGGGTTGCCATCTGAGCTCTTGATATTCATACAAGTGGTTCTCTTCTCTCCAAAGGTCTCTTTAATTTTCCTGTAGGCAGTATCTATCTTACCCCTAGTGAGACAAGCCTCTATATCCTTACATTTGTCCTCTAGCCATCCCTGCTTAGCCATTTTGCACTTCCTGTCGATATCATTTTTGAGACATCTGTATTCCTTTTTGCCTGCTTCATTTACTGCATTTTTGTATTTTCTCCTTTCATCAATTAAATTCAATATTTCTTCTGTTACCCAAGGATTTCTATTAGCCCTCGTCTTTTTACCTACTTGATCTTCTGCTGCCTTCACTACTTCATCCCTCAGAGCTACCCATTCTTCTTCTACTGTATTTCTTTCCCCCATTCCTGTCAATTGTTCCCTTATGCTCTCCCTGAAACTCTCTACAACCTCTGGTTCTTTCAGTTTATCCAGGTCCCATCTCCTTAAATTCCCACCTTTTTGCAGTTTCTTCAGCTTCAATCTGCAGTTCATAACCAATAGATTGTGGTCAGAATCCACATCTGCCCCAGGAAATGTCTTACAATTTAAAACCTGGTTCCTAAATCTCTGTCTTACCATTATATAATCTATCTGATACCTACTAGTATCTCCAGGATTCTTCCAGGTATACAACCTTCTTTTATGATTCTTGAACCAAGTGTTGGCTATGATTAAGTTATGCTCTGTGCAAAATTCTACAAGGCAGCTTCCTCTTTCATTCCTTCCCCCCAATCCATATTCACCTACTATGTTTCCTTCTCTTCCTTTTCCTACTGACGAATTCCAGTCACCCATGACTATTAAATTTTCGTCTCCTTTCACTACCTGAATAATTTCTTTTATCTCGTCATACATTTCAACTATTTCTTCATCATCTGCAGAGGTAGTTGGCATATAAACTTGTACTACTGTAGTAGGCATGGGCTTTGTGTCTATCTTGGCCACAATAATGCGTTCACTATGCTGTTTGTAGTAGCTAACCCGCACTTCTATTTTTTTATTCATTATTAAACCTACTCCTGCATTACCCCTATTTGATTTTGTATTTATAACCCTGTAATCACCCGACCAAAAGTCTTGTTCCTCCTGCCACCGAACTTCACTAATTCCCACTATATCTAACTTTAACCTATCCATTTCCCTTTTTAAATTTTCTAACCTACCTGCCCGATTAAGGGATCTGACATTCCACGCTCTGATCCGTAGAACGCCAGTTTTCTTTCTCCTGATAACGACGTCCTCCTGAGTAGTCTCCGCCCGGAGATCCGAATGGGGGACTATTTTACCTCCGGAATATTTTACCCAAGAGGACGCCATCATCATTTAATCATACAGTAGAGCTGCATGTCCTCGGGAAAAATTACGGCTGTAGTTTCCCCTTGCTTTCAGCCGTTCGCAGTACCAGCACAGCAAGGCCGTTTTGGTTAATGTTACAAGGCCAGATCAGTCAATCATCCAGACTGTTGCCCCTGCAACTACTGAAAAGGCTGCTGCCCCTCTTCAGGAACCACATGTTTGTCTGGCCTCTCAACAGATACCCCTTCGTTGTGGTTGCACCTACGGTACGGCCATCTGTATCGCTGAGGCACGCAAGCCTCCCCACCAGCGGCAAGGTCCATGGTTCATGGGGGGGGGGGGGGGGGGGCGTGTTTGCTGCTCTCATTTAAATCCTGTCTGCCTAATAAACTACGAAACTAGAGTGAAACAACAGCAAACGCGGAAAAATATACGTATCGTGTCATGTTTATATTCGTATTATTCTTATGCCTAATAGTGATAGTCAGAAATGAAGCACGGCAACTGACTAGATTTTAAATGTAAGATGACTAATTTCTGTGCAGAATTTGATGTACTAAAGAAGCGGCCGCAAAGATTTTCAAACGGGGAAAAATTTGCGCCTAACTCTCGTTCAGAACATGTTCTATCATACGCAGTCTATTATTTGGTTCTTGTTGATCAAAGAAAGCAGCAGTGTAACAACAAACTGCAGTCTCTTGCCATTGTTTCGCTAATGAGACGATTCCTCTTTTTTTTTTTCTTTTTTTTTTTTTAAGCGGCGGTAGCGCACACAAAAGCAAGTCATGCCGCGACAAACAATGCATGACACAGTACAGTAATGCATTTTCAGCTTAGAGTGATGTAAACACCTATAACAAAGAAAACGGCACTTATCAGATCAAAGCAAAATAAGCAATCAATTCAAACCAGACGAAGCACGTGAAAAAGGAAGGGTACCCGTATAAATACGGACGGAGCGCCTGACGCATAGCAATGGCTACCTGGTAAAGCTTAACTGCTAAGCTTACGACTCGAACCAAACTACTGTAGCTGTATCGTCTCTCATTCGATCTAAATTGTGTCTCGTATTACAATGGACCAACTTTGTTTCGATTTGGAGGTGCGGCCTAAAACTTTTCTCTCCCCTTGAATTTCGAGTCTCAAATTTCAGGTGCGGCTTAGATTCGGGAAATATTTTTTTCCTTTATTTCGAGTCTCATTTTTCAGGTGCGGCTTAGATTCGAGTAAATACGGTATGTGTTTGAAAGTGAACTCAAGTTTCCTTTGAATCTTTCAGCAGTTGTCGTCATCTGAATTTGGAGGTCAGTAAAAGGATCCAATTATTATTTTATTCTGGTTTCTAAGAATGACCTCTGTCCATACTAATTCACATGAACTATCTACTTAAATTAAGTGACAAAATAAACTGCTTCTAGTGGCAACAAACAAGCCACTTCCAGCTGTGTTTAGCCTATCCTTCCGGAATACCATTAGGTTCTTTGCAAAAATATCTGCTAAACTTATCTCCAGATTTAGCCAGCTTTCAGTGCCTATAATGATTTGAGCATCAGTGATTTCTATTAGCACTTGGAGCTCTGGTACTTCCCAACACAGCTCCAACAATTTACAACTGTTATACCGATGGTTCCTGTATCTACGTTCTTCATGCGTTCGGCCTGCACCCTTTGTGACTGAAGGCCTTTTTGTGTTTTCCTGGAATCCTCTAACCTACAAAACTGCCCAGTCCACGCCACACAGCCCGTGCTACTCATGTAGGAGACTCCTGACCTATTCAGTGGAATCCAAAACCCAACCACCCTATGGTGCAAGTCGAGGGATATCCAGCCTACAGGGTCACAGAACCATCTGAGCCTCAAATTCAGACCCACCACTTGGCTTTGTGCCAGAGGTCCACAATCGATCCTGTTGACTGTGCTGTGCTCTGCTTTCATCTCGGAAGCAGGGTTGGCAGCCTTTACCGCTGCTCAAAACCATAGTAGTACATAGTGAAATCCAGTATCAGTACATAGCCTACTCCGTTCACTGATGTCCAGGGTCCAATAATCTCAGAGTCAAAGGTGTTGTTGAACCATACACCTGGCAGCTATAATCCAACCCCTGGTAAGTCTGGAGAAGAGTAGCACAAACACCGAAGGCAGAGAGCTTTAAGCTTTCCTATACAGCTAGACATGTTGACAAATATGGGGCAGCCATGCCAGTTTTTTTATTAAAGAGAAATGCCAGAGATCTCTGCAAATGGTTTCATTCTCAATTTTAAAAAAAGCATGACGTAGTCAATTTTACAAATCTAGAGTACTACACCAATGATAAATGTAACACATGGTGAGGAAGTAATAAATTGGGTGAAAACTTCAGAATTGTTAAGTGTACACATTGCTGAGGATTTCGACTGGAGAAAAGGACATTTTGGAATTTATAAACAAACTTCATTTAGCCATATTTACGTTTAGAATCTTTGTCAGTTTTAGGGAGAGAGAGGTCAGTAAGTTGACATTTTGTACATTTTCATTCAGTGACTGTGTGTGGAGTAATGTCCTGGGGTAACTTAGAAAGTCTTCATTACTCGAAAATATGCTGTAAGAATACTATGTGCTGCTCATGCACATTCATATTGTAAACATCGGTTTAAGGGATCAGCCGTTTTGACTACTGCTTCACAGTATATTTATTTTGCCATGAAGTTTGTTGTAAATAAGCCACTGCAGTTTACAAGGAACAATTATGTACATAATTACAATATGATATAAATAAAATAGAAAGAAACATTCCACATGGGAAAAATATATTAAAAACAGATTCCATGACTTACCAAATGGGAAAGCGCTGGTAGATAGGCACAATAAAAAACACACACACAAAATTTCGAGCTTTCGCAACCCCCGGTTGCTTCGTCAGGAAAGAGGGAAAGATGAAAGGATGTGGGTTTTAAGGGAGAGGGTAAGGAGTCATTCCGGAAAGACTTACCTTACACACACACACACACACACACACACACACACACACACACACACACACACACACAGAATCAAGCAGACTTTTGTAAATGTCTGCTTGATTCTGTATATGTGTGGATGGATATGTGTGTGTGTGCGAGTGTATATCTGTCCTTTTTTACCCCTAAGGTAAGTCTTCCCGCTCCCGGGATTGGAATGACTACTTACCCTCTCCCTTAAAACCCACATCCTTTCATCTTTCCCTCTCCTTCCCTCTTTCCTGACGAAGCAACCGGGGGTTGCGAAAGCTCGAAATTTTGTGTGTGTGTTTGTGTGTTTTTTATTGTGCCTATCTACCAGCGCTTTCCCGTTTGGTAAGTCATGGAATCTTTGTTTTTAATATAATAACAATATGACATTCATAACTTCACATTAATATTGTTTTTTAATACAAAAAGGCATGCATAATGCTGCAACCAAAATTTGTCACTCATTCAGTGATATGAAATGTCTGATAGACGACAAAGTAACATTTGAAAACAAACTGAAAAATTTTCTGCTTCTATTCTGTAGAATTTCTGTTATTGTACTGTGTAAAAAGTGGTGAAAGGTAAAGGAATGGACCTGCTAAATAACAGGTCAATATCCTTAACATAGGTTTGCTGCTGGATTCTCAAACATATTCTGAATTTGAATATGATAAATTTGTATGAGACCAAGTAGTTTATAGCAACGAATCGGCACAGTTTTAGAAAGCGTGGCTCACGTGAAAATCAGCTAGTCCTTTTCTTACAAGATATACTACCAACTATGGATGAAGGGCAATAGACAAATTCCATATTTCTAGATTTCCGAAAAGCATTTGAAAGGGTGCCCACTGCAGACTGCTAAGAAACATACAAGCATGTGGAATAGGCTCCCAGATATGTGAGTGGCTTGAAGATTCCGTAAGTAATAGAACCTAGTAAGTTGTCCTCGGTGGTGAGTGATCATCAGAGACAAGTGTATCGTCAGGAGTCCCCCAGGGCATTGTGATAGGACTGCCATGGTTTTCTGTATACGTAAATCATCTGGCAGACAGGATGGGCAGCAATCTGTGGTTTGTTGATGATGCTTTGGTGTATGGGAAGGTGTTGAAGTTGAGTGTCTCTGGGAGGATACAAGATGACTTAGATAAAATTTCTAGTTGGTGTGATGATTGGCAGATGGCTCAAAATCTAGAAGAATGAGAGTTAATGCAGATGAATAGGAAAAACAATCCTGTGATGTTCAGATACAGTATAAGCAGTGTTCTGCTTGATGCAGTTGTCATTCAAATATCGGTGTGCAATGCTGCAAAGTGACTTGAAATGGAATGAGCACATGAGGAAGCTGTATGGTCAACTTCATTTTATTGGTAAAATTTTAGGAAGGTGTAGTTTAGTCTTCAACAAGACTACATATAGGAGCTGGTGCAAGCTATTTGTGAGCACTGCTCGAGTGTTTGAATGCAGATGCACACTAGGGTCAAACTCTTACGGGAATCAGTGAAATAAGTTTTAGTGTCAGTGGTGTTAATAAACATCTGAAATCGTTAAAACTGAACAAAGCTCCAGGGCCTGATGGAATCCCTGTCAGATTCTGTACTTAATTTGTGGGTGAGTTATCCCCTCTTGTAACTACAAACTATCATAGATCCCCCTAACAAAAAACCATACCCAGTTCTTGGAAAAAGGTACAGGTTGCCCCTGGCTAGGAGGAGGACAGTAGAAATGATTCACAAAACTACTGGCCTATATCCTTGACAGTGATTCGTTGTAGAATCGTAGAACATGTTCTGAGCTCAAACATAATGAGGTACCTTGAACAGAATGACATTCATAACAGCGACCAGCATGGATTTCAAAAACATCGATTTTGTGAAACCCAACTCGCACTTTCCTCATATAATATACTGAAAACTATGGATCAAAGCAGTCAGGTAGGTGCTGTATTTGTTGATTTCCAAAAAGTGTGTGACTCAGTACCACATCTATGCATACTGTCGATCATATGGGGGTATCAAGTGAAATTTGTGACTAGGTTGAGTAGGGAGGGTGCACTATGTTATCTTCGGTGGAGAGTCATCAGATGTCGAAGTAAATTCAGGTGTGCCCCAGGGAAGTGTGTAGGGACCCTTACTGCTCATGTTATTTATTAATGACCTTGCAGACAATATTAATAGTAAAATCAGGCTTTTCGCAGATGATGCAGTTACCTATAATGAAGCACTATCTGAAAGCAGGGTTGGCTAGAGGGCAAATGTAAGGATGTAGAGGCATATCTCACTAGGGGTAAGATAGACACTGCCTACAGGAAAATTAGAGACCTTTGGAGAAAAGAGAACCACTTGTATGAATATCAAGAGCTCAGATGGAAACCCAGTTCTAAGCAAAGAAGGGAAAGCAGAAAGGTGGAAGGAGTATATAGAGTGTCTATACAAGGGCGATGTACTTGAGGACAATATTATGGAAACGGAAGAGGATGTAGATGAAGATGAAATGGGAGGTACGATACTGCGTGAAGAGTTTGACAGAGCACTGAAAGACCTGAGTCGAAACAAGGCCCCGGGAGTAGACAACATTCCATTGGAACTACTGACGGCCTTGGGAGAGCCAGTCCTGACAAAATTCTACCATCTGGTGAGCAAGATAAATGAGACAGGCGAAATACCCTCAGACTTCAAGAAGAATATAATAATTTCAATCCCAGAGATGAAAGGATGTGGGTTTTAAGGGAGAGGGTAAGGAGTCATTCCGGAAAGACTTACCTTACACACACACACACACACACACACACACACACACACACACACACACACACACACACACACAGAATCAAGCAGACTTTTGTAAATGTCTGCTTGATTCTGTATATGTGTGGATGGATATGTGTGTGTGTGCGAGTGTATATCTGTCCTTTTTTACCCCTAAGGTAAGTCTTCCCGCTCCCGGGATTGGAATGACTACTTACCCTCTCCCTTAAAACCCACATCCTTTCATCTTTCCCTCTCCTTCCCTCTTTCCTGACGAAGCAACCGGGGGTTGCGAAAGCTCGAAATTTTGTGTGTGTGTTTGTGTGTTTTTTATTGTGCCTATCTACCAGCGCTTTCCCGTTTGGTAAGTCATGGAATCTTTGTTTTTAATATAATAACAATATGACATTCATAACTTCACATTAATATTGTTTTTTAATACAAAAAGGCATGCATAATGCTGCAACCAAAATTTGTCACTCATTCAGTGATATGAAATGTCTGATAGACGACAAAGTAACATTTGAAAACAAACTGAAAAATTTTCTGCTTCTATTCTGTAGAATTTCTGTTATTGTACTGTGTAAAAAGTGGTGAAAGGTAAAGGAATGGACCTGCTAAATAACAGGTCAATATCCTTAACATAGGTTTGCTGCTGGATTCTCAAACATATTCTGAATTTGAATATGATAAATTTGTATGAGACCAAGTAGTTTATAGCAACGAATCGGCACAGTTTTAGAAAGCGTGGCTCACGTGAAAATCAGCTAGTCCTTTTCTTACAAGATATACTACCAACTATGGATGAAGGGCAATAGACAAATTCCATATTTCTAGATTTCCGAAAAGCATTTGAAAGGGTGCCCACTGCAGACTGCTAAGAAACATACAAGCATGTGGAATAGGCTCCCAGATATGTGAGTGGCTTGAAGATTCCGTAAGTAATAGAACCTAGTAAGTTGTCCTCGGTGGTGAGTGATCATCAGAGACAAGTGTATCGTCAGGAGTCCCCCAGGGCATTGTGATAGGACTGCCATGGTTTTCTGTATACGTAAATCATCTGGCAGACAGGATGGGCAGCAATCTGTGGTTTGTTGATGATGCTTTGGTGTATGGGAAGGTGTTGAAGTTGAGTGTCTCTGGGAGGATACAAGATGACTTAGATAAAATTTCTAGTTGGTGTGATGATTGGCAGATGGCTCTAAATCTAGAAGAATGAGAGTTAATGCAGATGAATAGGAAAAACAATCCTGTGATGTTCAGATACAGTATAAGCAGTGTTCTGCTTGATGCAGTTGTCATTCAAATATCGGTGTGCAATGCTGCAAAGTGACTTGAAATGGAATGAGCACATGAGGAAGCTGTATGGTCAACTTCATTTTATTGGTAAAATTTTAGGAAGGTGTAGTTTAGTCTTCAACAAGACTACATATAGGAGCTGGTGCAAGCTATTTGTGAGCACTGCTCGAGTGTTTGAATGCAGATGCACACTAGGGTCAAACTCTTACGGGAATCAGTGAAATAAGTTTTAGTGTCAGTGGTGTTAATAAACATCTGAAATCGTTAAAACTGAACAAAGCTCCAGGGCCTGATGGAATCCCTGTCAGATTCTGTACTTAATTTGTGGGTGAGTTATCCCCTCTTGTAACTACAAACTATCATAGATCCCCCTAACAAAAAACCATACCCAGTTCTTGGAAAAAGGTACAGGTTGCCCCTGGCTAGGAGGAGGACAGTAGAAATGATTCACAAAACTACTGGCCTATATCCTTGACAGTGATTCGTTGTAGAATCGTAGAACATGTTCTGAGCTCAAACATAATGAGGTACCTTGAACAGAATGACATTCATAACAGCGACCAGCATGGATTTCAAAAACATCGATTTTGTGAAACCCAACTCGCACTTTCCTCATATAATATACTGAAAACTATGGATCAAAGCAGTCAGGTAGGTGCTGTATTTGTTGATTTCCAAAAAGTGTGTGACTCAGTACCACATCTATGCATACTGTCGATCATATGGGGGTATCAAGTGAAATTTGTGACTAGGTTGAGTAGGGAGGGTGCACTATGTTATCTTCGGTGGAGAGTCATCAGATGTCGAAGTAAATTCAGGTGTGCCCCAGGGAAGTGTGTAGGGACCCTTACTGCTCATGTTATTTATTAATGACCTTGCAGACAATATTAATAGTAAAATCAGGCTTTTCGCAGATGATGCAGTTACCTATAATGAAGCACTATCTGAAAGCAGGGTTGGCTAGAGGGCAAATGTAAGGATGTAGAGGCATATCTCACTAGGGGTAAGATAGACACTGCCTACAGGAAAATTAGAGACCTTTGGAGAAAAGAGAACCACTTGTATGAATATCAAGAGCTCAGATGGAAACCCAGTTCTAAGCAAAGAAGGGAAAGCAGAAAGGTGGAAGGAGTATATAGAGTGTCTATACAAGGGCGATGTACTTGAGGACAATATTATGGAAACGGAAGAGGATGTAGATGAAGATGAAATGGGAGGTACGATACTGCGTGAAGAGTTTGACAGAGCACTGAAAGACCTGAGTCGAAACAAGGCCCCGGGAGTAGACAACATTCCATTGGAACTACTGACGGCCTTGGGAGAGCCAGTCCTGACAAAATTCTACCATCTGGTGAGCAAGATAAATGAGACAGGCGAAATACCCTCAGACTTCAAGAAGAATATAATAATTTCAATCCCAGAGGAAGCAGGCGTTGACAGATGTGAAAATTACCAAACTATCAGTTTAATAAGACATGGCTGCAAAATACTAACACGAATTCTTTACAGACGAATGGAAAAACTGGTAGAAGCTGACCTCGGGGCAGATCAGTATGGATTCCGTAGAAATGTTGGAACACGTGAGGCAATAATGACCCTATGACTTATCTTAGAAAATAGATTAAGGAAAGGCAAACCTACATTTCTAGTATTTGTAGACTTATAGAAAGCTTTTGACAATGTTGACTGGAATACTCTCTTTCAAATTCTCAAGGTGGCAGGGGTAAAATACAGGGAGTGTAAGGCTATTTACAATTTGTACAGAAACCAGATGGCAATTACAAAAGTTGTGGGGCATTAAAGGGAAGCAGCGGTTGGGAAGGGAGTGAGACAGGGTTGTAGCCTGTCCCCGATGTTATTCAATCTGTATATTGAGCAAGCAGTAAAGGAAACAAAAGAAAAATTTGGAGTAGGTATTAAAATCCATGGAGAAGAAATAATAACTTTGAGGTTCGTCGATGACATTGTAATTCTGTCAGAGACAGCAAAGAACTTGGAAGAGCAGTTGAACAGAATGGACAGTGTCTTGAAAGGAGGATATAAGATGAACATCAACAAAAGCAAAATGAGGATAATGGAATGTAGTCGAATTAAGTCGGGTGATGCCGAGGGAATTAGATTAGGAAATGAGTAGTAAAGGAGTTTTGCTATTTGGGGAGCAAAATAACTGATGATGGTCGAAGTAGAGAGGATATAAAATGTAGACTGGCAATGGCAAGGAAACCGTTTCTGAAGAAGAGAAATTTGTTAACATCGAGTATAGATTTAAGTGTCAGGAAGTCGATTCTGAAAGTATTTGTATGGAGTGTAGCCATGTATGGAAGTGAAACATGGACAATAAATAGTTTGTACAAGAAGAGAATAGGAGCTTTCGAAATGTGGTACTACAGAAGAATGCTGAAGATTAGATGGGTAGATAACATAACTAATGAGGAGGTATTGAACAGAATTGGGGAGAAGAGGAGTTTGTGGCACAACTTGACAAGAAGAAGGGATCAGTTGGTAGGACATGTTCTGAGGCATCAAGGGATCACAAATTAAGCATTGGAGGGCAGCATGGAGGGTAAAAATCGTAGAGGGAGACCAAGAGATGAATACAGTAAGCAGATTTAGAAGGATGTAGGTTGCAGTAATTACTGGGAGATGAAGAAGCTTGCACAGGATAGAGTAGCATGGAGAGCTGCATCAAACCAGTCTTAGGACTGAAGACCACAACAACAACAATAACAACAACAACATCAGAATGAGATTTTCACTCTGCAGCGGAGTGTGCGCTGATATGAAACTTCCTGGCAGATTAAAACTGTGTGCCCGATCGAGACTCGAACTCGGGACCTTTGCCTTTCGCGGGCAAGTGCTCTTGCATGGAATCACAGTATGGGGGAACTCGACCATCACAGAAATGAAAAGGATATTCATACTACAAAAGAATGCCATACAAATTACATTGAAAAAGAAGCTAAAAGAATCTGGTAGAAATTGTGTGAAAGATCTTAATATATTGAGGCTTCCATCGTTGTATAAACTCAGGACCACTGCGACTTCATTATGAGATCCCGCAAAACTGGAGACCAATGAGATTGTTCATACCCATAACACAAGGAACAGAAAAAACGCTGTGCATTCAGGCAGACTAATGATTATCAGAACAGGGCCTAAATACTCTGATATCAAGTTGATACAGGCATTGCCAAGAGAATTACAAAACCTCAAAACTGAGATGATGATCTCTGCAATGCTAAAAAATTTCCTGATACAAGAAGAATTCTGTAGTGTGGTTGAGTACACAAGCAAACAGCGAGAAAAAGTTCATCCTGTGAGAGATAAATTTGATGTACCATGTTAAGAGAAATTAGAATTAGAAATTAGTGTCAGAAAGTAAACTAGAATTTGAATGACTCGTGTATAAAATATGATAATATTATGCCACAAATTTGTATTTTTTGACTCTGGTATTGTAAGTCATTATGTACTGTAAATCGTAGTGTATTACATACATATTACGGATGCACTGTTGAAGCTATAGTATTTATTTACTGCGTAAGCTACTACATCTGTACATTGTCTAGACCGCACACTTAATGATGTGTCCCATGTTACAACATAGCTGTACAGTGTACAAAAAGTAATTTATTGAATCAATCAAAAATCGTAATCACTATCCTGATAGCAGTGTGAGTGTGAATGAACCAGCAATCACTGTTGGTATTATTTACCCCCAGGCGAGGTGCTTACCTACCTTGAGTGGGCAACATTGATCTGATAACTCTCCACACCTTTCTCCTACTCGGTGATTTCAATGCACACGACGCACTTTTGAGGGATACCCTATTGTCTGATAAGGACCTTCTGACTGAACCAACTTCTTTCTAATCTCACTCTGTGTCTTCTCAATGGTGGTACCCCTACTTGCTTTAGTACCATACACGTCTGCCCTTACGGGGATCACCAGTCCATGACATACCAACTTTAATGAGAAACCATCAGAGGGATAAAAACTGACTGAGCTATCGATCTTATGATTTCTTCTATCAATCATGTGCCTTGGCTATAATGGTCCTACAGTCCTTGTAACAATTATCACTTTCTGGTGATCCTGTCACTTTCTTGTCGACACCCGGCAGACCAGTTCCCACACTGGGCTCTCGGAAGCGCTAACTGGCTGTTGTACATCTCTGACATCACCTTCATCTCCTCCAATCACACTGTATCAACAATGTACATCGAGATATGTCTGATGTGATCACCTGCACCATTTGAACTACCACTACTGTCCACCCTTCTACAAGTAGTCCCATATTGCAACAGCTATTCATGACTACTGATCAGCCCTGAAATGTCTCAAGCAGCATCATTCATAGGCTTCCTCATCACTTCTTAAGTGACTCTGTACAAAAACTCACTTACTAATTAAACACAGTAAGAAAGAATTCTGGGAGCAATACATCTCCTGTTTGTGAACATGTGCCTCTCCACCTCACACATGGGTTGAGCTCCATAGTCTACTGGGCTGCCAATGATCAGCAATTGCTCCAGGCCTCCTCCTTCACAGTGATATTTCTAACAATGTGTTCATCCTTGTTGAACACCCTGTTGTCCACTTTGCGAAAGTGTCGGCATCCTCTTCTTATCTGGCTATACCTCGAATGCATAAAACACGTCTTGAAGACATTCCTTTATCCTTTACACCACTATAAGTTTGAATTATAAAATGAACATTCCACTGATTGGGAACTGCTTCAGGCTCACATGATGTCGCCCAAGACCCTGATAAGATTTGTAATCACATGAGCCAACATCTATATGCAGCTCACGGACTCCACCTACACACAATCTTGGCTAGAAGTATTCTACCTTCACTTTGAAAAGATGCTATTGCCATCCCAAGCTTTAAACCCAATGTCCACCAACATCTAACAACTGATTATCCTCACCAATGTGATCTGCAGAGTGCTCAAAAGGATGGTTCATGGTTCAAATGGCTCTGAGCACTATGGGACTTAACATCAGTGGTCATCAGTCCCCTAGAACTTAGAACTACTTAAACCTAACTAACCTAAGGACAGCACACACATCCATGCCCGAGGCAGGATTCGAACCTGCGACCGTAGGCGGTCATGCGGTTCCAGACTGAAGCACCTTTAACCGCACAGCCACACTGGCCGGCTGCTCAAAAGGACTGCTGCTCAGTGACTGTATTGGGTTCTCAAGCCATGGGGCCTTTTTTCCCCTGTGAGTCTGCTTTTAGGAAGGGATGATCAACAACCAACATCCATCGAGTTAGGTTGGAAAAAACAATCCGTCAGGCTTTTTCTAAATTCCATCACATCACCGCAGTCTTTTTGGCCTACATAAGTCATATAACACCTTTTGATCTCATCACATTTTACTTAGTGTCCCCGACTGGAACTTTGGAAGGCCCCTACCACTTTTTCATCATTTTTTAATCCCTCCAGTTGTTTCTTGTTAGGGTTGATAAATTGCTCATCCCTGTGGGTCCGAAAGAATGGTGACCATCAAGGCTCTATGCTGAATGTTACACTATTCTTTAACATCATTAATGGGCTAGTGATCTCTGTAGGACCACTAGTAACATCCCACTATCTTCTGTACGATGATGACTTTCATATTTGGTATACTTTCCAATTTGTAACCTTCACTGAATGCCAGCCCTGATGATCCCTCTGAACAGCCACTGTTTGGACCCTTTCCCTTGCTTCCATTTACTTGCTGTGAAAAGGCGAGTCATACATTTCTGTCACTGTACAGTGGTTCACCTCAGCCCAGATGTCTATGTGGGTATTCAGTGCTTGAACAGTGTCATGCAGTCCTGATCTCTGGCATTTCTCATTAATAAAAAAACTGGCATGGCTGCCCCATATTTGTCAACATGTCTAGGTGTATAGGAAAGCTTAAAGCTCTCTGCCTTTTGTGTTTGTGCTACTCTACTCCACACCTACCAGGGGTTGGATTATAGCTGCCAGGTGTATGGTTCAACAACACCTTTGACTCTGAGATTATTGGACCCTGGACATCAGTGAACGGAGTAAGCTATGTACTGATACTGGATTTCACTATGTACTTCTCTTTGTTACAAACTTATCCAAAGGGCTAGAAACACAACACTGCACAAAAGTGTAATAGTTATCCATACTTGACAGCTTGTAACAGATTGGAGGAAGACAAAAGCAAACCATCTCCAATAGGTCTTTTCCCAGGACAAAAATGTTGGATTACAGCATTTTGCCCAGTGCTGACTGAGGAATATGGTACTATGTGCAGCTTTGAAACCAACACATAATCTATCCAGCTTACCGTATTTACTCGAATCTAAGCCGCACTTTTTTCCGGTTTTTGTAATCCAAAAAACCGCCTGCGACTTAGAATCGAGTGCAAAGCAAGCGGAAGTTCTGAAAAATGTTGGTAGGTGCCGCCACAACTAACTTCTGCCATCGAATACATGTAGCGCTACACAGGCATGCTTTGTAGGCACAAAGATAAATACTGGCGCCAAAACCTCTGCGTCAGTAAATAAATTTAATAAAAAAGGTGGAAGACGAGCTTTTTTTTTCTCCGCCCCGAGTATCGACCACTGCATTTTCATACATTATCCAATGAAGTAAATACAAATTCCGTATTGTTCATCTTTGAATGTATTAGAATTTCAATGTACTACGAAAATCCGACTGACAAGACTGTTTGGGATGTTTTTCAATATGGCCAACTCTACATTCTGAATTTTTTCCTACCTGTGAGAAGAGATGGTTGCTAAAAGTAACCTGATGAAATGTGAATCACATGCAGTATTCTCTTCACCATTCACCATAAGAATAATACGAATATAAACATTTTGCCATGTGTTCTTCTGTGTTTGTTGCTATCTCATTTAAATCCTGTCTGCCTAATAAACTACGAAACTAGAGTGAGACAACAGCAAACACGGAAGAATACACTTATCGTGTCATGTTTATATTAGTATTACTCTTAGCCTAATAGTGATACAGTCAGAAATGAACCACGGCAACTGACTAGATTTTTAAATCTAAGATGACTCTAATTTCTGTGCAGAATATGCAGCCTATTATTTGGTTCTTGTTGATCATTCTCAAAGAAAGCAGTGGTGTAAGTAACAACAAATAGCAGTCTCTTGACATTGCTTCGCTAATGATACGATTCGCCTCTTTTTAGTTGTAAGCGGCGGTAGCGCGCACAAAAGCAAGCCATGCCACGAACGGCAACAGGCCGTAAACACGCACTATCAGAATGCGACAAACAATGCATGACACAGTACAGTGATGCATTTTCAGCTTAGAGTGACGTAAACACCTATAACAGAGAAAACGGCACTTATCAGATCAAACAAAATAAGCAATCGATTCAAACCAGACGAAGCACGTGAAAAAGGAAGGGTACCCGTATAAATACGGACGGAGCGCCTGACGCTTAGCAATGGCTACCTGGTAAAGCTTACGACTCGAACCAAACTACTGTAGGTGTATCGTCATTCATTCGACCTAAATTGTGTCTCGTATTACAATGGACCAACTTTGTTTCGATTGGAGGTGCGGCCTAAAACTTTTCTCTCCCCTTGAATTTCGAGTCTCAAATTTCAAGTGCGGCTTAGATTCGGGAAATCTTTTTTTCCTTTGTTTCGAGTCTCATTTTTCATGTGCAGCTTAGATTCGAGTGCGGCTTAGATTCGGGTAAATACGGTAATTCATTTTTACACATCTTAGTTGCAAATCCATCATTCATTCTGTCTCCTTTATGTGCCATACATGCTGCACTCAACAAGTGCTATGCCACTTTTCAATACATCATTACTGCTCCCTCTTTCAGAAATGCTGCTAGTCAGTTTTGCCCAAGCAAGCAATTACCATACATGATGGTATTAATTAGTTCATCTGCTAGATTTATTTAATGCTCCATATTGGAGACACTAAGCTAAGCTATCAGTAGCAATGAATATTCACAGAAAGAGTACCTATGTCGACAACATGTAGTGTCTGTAGCCAAAATTACACTGAAACATACAGGGTGTCCAGAGAAGGAGCTCCCAATTTAAAAATGAAATATCTCCAAAACTAAGAACAACAGATGAGTGCGCCGGCCGAAGTGGCCGCGCGGTTAAAGGCGCTGCAGTCTGGAACCGCAAGACCGCTACGGTCGCAGGTTCGAATCCTGCCTCGGGCATGGATGTTTGTGATGTCCTTAGGTTAGTTAGGTTTAACTAGTTCTAAGTTCTAGGGGACTAATGACCTCAGAAGTTGAGTCCCATAGTGCTCAGAGCCAGCCAACAGATGAGTGCAAAAAACAGAATGTTGATTGCGAAAGCTGTGAGAATTTTATACAGGTGTTATGCATAAGTTTTGAAATAGTTCATAAGTTACTAACAGTTGGCACTGTAATCACAATATGTAATGCCTGTAAATAGTGTGCTGCAGCTCAGAGCGATCAGTTTCACCATTGAAACATGAAAGGAGATTAGCCCACCAAAGAAGGAGATCAAAAGCATGTATTCCACTGACCAATGTGTTTTTCTGGTGCTGGAATACCACAGAATACAACACAGTCATATGTCGACAAGGCACAGTTTTCAAACATGATTTAATGTTCCAAAAGGATCCAGTGTGAAAACCATTAACAAGCTCTTCGCCAAATTCCAATGACTGATGTTCTAGTGGGGAATGCTGGCCTCAGGCAAACTGTAGTTACTGCTGAAAAGTCACCGCAGTTTGTGGAACTATTCAGCAAAATCCAAGGAAATCCATCTGAAGAATTGCAGCAGAGACTGGTTTTAAGCATTCCAGCCTGCAAAGGATACTGAGGCAGAGCCTACCCATGTTGCCATCCAAAATCCAAAGCCATCAGTCCTTCTCTCTATGAGCTGTGTGACAGAGGGTTGATTTTAAAACCAGATTCTCACGACGATTGATAATGAAAGATTTGATATTGGCTGCATCTGGTTCACAGCTGAGGCACACTTACATCTGAAGTGGGTCATGAATAAACAAAACTGGCAATTTTGGAGCTCTGAAAATGTCTATTTGTGTGAAGTGAAAGCAATGTATTCTTCCAAAGTTATTGTTTTGCCTACGGTATGCAGCAAACACAGTATTGGCCCAATTTTCAAGTGATAAACGATCACTAGTGAACATTATGTTGAAATTCTGGAACAATTTGTCACATTGTAGGATTGACCAGGTGCTAAGTAATTCATGCCAGATGGGGCCAGACCCCATCACATCAAACAGGTGTTGTGCTTTCTTGATGAAAACTTTGGGACTAGAATCATTGCATTGGATTACTGTAAATTTTCCAGTTGGCCCCCATGCTCACCTGCTCTGACCCCTTGGGACTACTACTTGTGTGGCACGTTGAAAGACACTGTCTACGAGAACCATCCCTCAATGAGCTTGGATTAGGATTTTGTGTGGCATCTGAATCAATTTCTGGTGAGACACTACAAGATGTGACAGCAAATATCACTGTTTGTTTGCACCACTTCCATACTGCCATTGGTGGACATTTCAAAAAGATTCTGATGCAATTAAAAAGTCTGTTTGCAGAAGACAAGTTTAATTATGCACACTAATGCTGTTCGAGCTCCTCAGTGCCACCTCTTAGCAGCTTTCTGAGCTATTTCAAAACTTTTGTACAACTTCAGTATAAAATTGTTACAGCTTGCGCAATAAACATACCAGTTGTTGCACTCATCTAATGAGCTTAATTTTCAAGATATTTAATTTTGATATCAGGGACTTCTTCACTAGATCCCCTGTAATAGGATAAACATGTTGCTTTTTTATCTCACAGGTTTAGTTGCACCCTCCCCTGCAGCATCTTTCCAGCACCCTACAAATGATCTTGAGGACAAGTGCTTGTTTCTTCTCCTTCTTCTTCTCCTCTCTTGCTGTGTTATTTCCTTGTCACTCTGTCCACCTAAATGGCATTCACATTTATTTTACTTTTTTGAGTCTGTTATTGCTGACAGTGTGAATATTTGTCCTATCTTGTACATTACATAGTGCTAGAACCTTCATGAACTTCGTGGTGAATGTGCACTTTCAAAGTAGGAAATTGTATTGTATAGTATGTTAACCGGGAACATAGAAACGATGGAGAGACTCCGTCCCCACTGCAGCTGCAGTGGTCCACAACCCCACGACAACTACCGCAGCCCACTTCACCCCTCCGCCGCCCAACACCGAACCCAGGGTTATTGTGCAGTTCGACCCCCGGTGGAACCCCCCAGGGAACATCTCACACCAGACAAGTGTCGTCGTAGTGCCGTGTGCTGTGCAGCGAGCTACCATAATTTAAGTATTAACTGTATTTTTCTTACTTGTCACTTCTTCTTCCGTGTGTATTTGCTTTTAAGAAGCTTTAATTGTCGGGTGCTATTAATAGTGTTCCATAGATTTCATGTTTGTTTTGAATACAGAATCCCTTTAGTCAACCATAGTGCCAGTAGTGCTAGTGTTTGTTTTCAATACAGTCCAGAGACAGGTAGTGCTATTTTCATTGTTTTCTACAAGAAGTGGCAAGCAACCACAGGTTAGTGAATAAACAGCCGCCTTTAGTGAATTAGCAGTCTAGTTAAAGGTTGATTAACTCTCTTCAGTAAATTCATTCCTTAGGATGGATAGGATGTATGACTGCTGTGTACAGACGCAGGAGGAGCTGGCCACTGTTCGCGAACATGAGCGTGTTGATGGCTGCGGTCAGCCGTCTTCAGGCTGCTGCCTCGGAGTGTAGTGGCAGTGGGGAGTCTGGTGCGTCGCAAGGTACACCCCAGGTGTTACATGCTTCACCCACTGTCCCTGCTGTCGAGACATCTTCGCGGGTACCGGGTGCGGTTGGGCCATCCTCTCCCCAAGCGGAGTGGCGGGTTCAGCGGCGTTCGCGGCGCACGAGGCGGAGGGTCAATGTGGAGGCTGGCCGTGTGGCATCGCCCGCTCTGCCTGTGAGTGGACATGTGGCTGCTCCTTCAGCAAGGTCCGAGCAGGCACACGGGGGGAGGGGTTTATTAGTTATTGGGAGCTCCAACGTTAGGCGGGTGATGGAGCCCCTTAGGGAAATAGCGGGATGGTCGGGGAAGAAGGCCAGTGTTCACTCTGTCTGCTTGCCGGGGGGTCTCATCCGAGATGTGGAGGAGGCCCTACCGGCGGCGATAGAGAGCACTGGGTGCACCCGACTGCAAATTGTTGCTCATGTCGGCACCAATCACTCCTGCCGTCTGGGTTCAGAGGTCATCCTCAGTTCGTACAGGCGGTTGGCGGAATTGGTGAAGACGGAAAGCCTCGCTCGCGGGGTAGAATCAGAGATAACTATTTGTAGTATCGTTCCCAGAACCGATCGTGGTCCTCTAGTGTGGAGCTGAGTGGAAGGCTTAAACCAGAGGCTCAGACGATTCTGCGGAGATCTGGGGGTGCAAATTTCTCGACCTCCGCTATCGGGTGGAGAAATGTAGGGTCCCCCTGAATAGGTCAGGCGTGCACTACATGCCGGAAGTGGCTACAAGGGTAGCGGAGTATGTGTGGAGTGCACATGGGGGTTTTTTAGGTTAGAGAATCCCCTCCCTAGGCCCGACAAGACGCCTCCTGAGACGCGGCAAGGTAGGAGTAGGCAAAATGCAACAGGGAATAACAATATTAATGTGCTAATAGTAAACTGCAGGAGCGTCTATAGAAAGGTCCCAGAACTGCTCTCATTAATAAACGGTCACAACGCCCATATAGTACTAGGGACAGAAAGTTGGCTGAAACCAGACGTAAACAGTAATGAAATCCTAAACTCAGATTGGAATGTATACCTCAGAGACAGGCTGGACAGTGAAGGGGGAGGCGTGTTTATAGCGATAAGAAGTGCAATAGTATCAAAGGAAATTGACGGAGATCCGAAATGTGAAATGATTTGGGTGAAGGTCATGGTTAAAGCAGGCTCAGACATGGAAATTGGATGTCTCTATAGGCCCCCTTGCTCAGCAGCTGTTGTGGCTTAGCACCTGAAGGATAATTTGGAAAATATTTCGAGTAGATTTCCCCACCATGTTATAGTTCTGGGTGGAATTTTAATTTGCCGGATATAGACTGGGAGACTCAAACGTTCATAACGGGTGGCAGGGACAAAGAATCCAGTGAAATTTTTTTAAGTGCTTTATCTGAAAACTACCTTGAGCAGTTAAACAGAGAACCAACTCGTGGCGATAACATATTAGACCTTCTGGTGACAAACAGACCCGAACTATTTGAAAAACAGGGAATCAGCGATCATAAAGCGGTTACGGCATCAATGATTTCAGCCGTAAATAGGAATATTAAAAAGGGTAGGAAGATTTTTCTGTTTAGAAAAAGTGACAAAAAGCAGATTTCAGAGTACCTGTTGGGTCAACACAAAAGTTTTGTCTCAAGTACAAATAGTTTTGAGGATCAGTGGACAAAGTTCAAAACCGTCGTATATTATGCGTTAGATGAGTATGTGCCAAGCAAGATCGTAAGAGATGGAAAAGAGCCACCGTGGTACAACAACCGAGTTAGAAAACTGCTGCGGAAGAAAAGGGAACTTCACAGCAAACATAAACATAGCCAAAGCCTTGCAGACAAACAAAAATTATGCGAAGCGAAATGTAGTGTGAGGAGGGCTATGCGAGAGGCGTTCAATGAATTCGAAAGTAAAGTTCTATGTACTGACTTGGCAGAAAATCCTAAGAAATTTTGGTCTTATGTCAAAGCGGTAGGTGGATCAAAACAAAATGTCCAGACACTCTGTGACCAAAATGGTACTGAAACAGAGGATGACAGACTAAAGGCTGAAATACTAAATGTCTTTTTCCAAAGTTGTTTCACAGAGGAAGATTGCACTGTAGTTCCTTCTCTAGATTGTCGCACAGATGACAAAATGGTAGATATCGAAATAGATGACAGAGGGATAGAGAAACAATTAAAATCGCTCAAAAGAGGAAAGGCCTCTGGACCTGATGGGATACCAGTTCAATTTTACACAGAGTATGCGAATGAACTTGCCCCCCTTCTTGCAGCAGTGTACCGTAGGTCTCTAGAAGAGCATAGCATTCCAAAGGATTGGAAAAGGGCACAGGTCATCCCCGTTTTCAAGAAGGGACGTCGAACAGATGTGCAGAACTATAGACCTATATCTCTAACGTCGATCAGTTGTAGAATTTTGGAACACGTATTGTGTTCGAGTATAATGACTTTTCTGGAGACTGCAAATCTACTCTGTAGGAATCAGCATGGGTTTCGGAAAAGACGATCGTGTGAAACCCAGCTCGCGCTATTCGTTCATGAGACTCAGAGGGCCACAGACACGACCCAGGTAGATGCCGTGTTTCTTGACTTCCGCAAGGCGTTAGATACAGTTCCCCACAGTCGTTTAATGAACAAAGTAAGAGCATATGGACTATCAGACCAATTGCGTGATTGGATTGAGGAGTTCCTAGATAACAGGACGCAGCATGTCATTCTCAATGGAGAGAAGTCCTCCGAAGTAAGAGTGATTTCAGGTGTGCCGCAGGGGAGTGTCATAGGACCATTGCTATTCACAATATACATAAATGACCTGGTGGATGACATTGGAAGTTCACTGAGGCTTTTTGCAGATGATGCTGTGGTGTATCGAGAGGTTGTAACAATGGAAAATTGTACTGAAATGCAGGAGCATCTGCAGCGAATTGACGCATGGTGCAGGGAATGTCAATTGAACCTCAATGTAGACAAGTGTAATGTGCTGCGAATACACAGAAAGATAGATCCTTTATCATTTAGCTACAAAATAGCAGGTCAGCAACTGGAAGCAGTTAATACCATAAATTATCTGGGAGTACGCATTAGGAGTGATTTAAAAATGGAATGATCATATAATGTTGATCGTCGATAAAGCAGATGCCAGACTGAGATTCATTGGTTTTATCCTAAGGAAATGCAATCCGAAAACAAAGGAAGTAGGTTACAGTACGCTTGTTTGCCCACTGCTTGAATACTGCTCAGCAGTGTGGGATCCGCACCAGATAGGATTGATAGAAGATATAGAGAAGATCCAACGGAGAGCAGCGCGCTTCGTTACAGGATCATTTAGTAATCGCGAAAGCATTACGGAGATGATAGATAAACTCCAGTGGAAGACTCTACAGGAGAGACGCTCAGTAGCTCGGTACGGGCTTTTGTCAAAGTTTCGAGAACATACCTTCACCGAAGAGTCAAGCAGTATATTGCTCCCTCCTACGTATATCTCGCGAAGAGACCATGAGGATAAAATCAGAGAGATTAGAGCCCACACAGAGGCATACTGACAATCCTTCTTTCCACGAACAATACGAGACTGGAATAGAAGGGAGAACCGATAGAGGTACTCAAGGTACCCTCCGCCACACACTGTCAGGTGGCTTGCGGAGTGTGGATGTAGATGTAGATGTAGACGAGTGTAACCCCTATGTTTGCGTGGTAGAGTAATGGTGGTGTACGCATACGTGGAGAACTTGTTTGCACAGCAATCGTGCAATCGCCAACATAGTGTAGCTGAGGCGGAATAAGGGGAACCAGCCCAAATTCATCGAGGCAGATGGAAAACCACCTAAAAACCATCCACAGACTGGCTGGCTCACTGGACCTTCACACAAGTGCGCCGAGCGGATTCGTGCCAGGAACCAGGTGCTCCTTCCCACTCCGGAAAGAAAGTAGGTAATACTAATAGCAGCTTTTGGAACCTGTACATTCCTCCTTTGAAAAGGTTGGAGGGATTGGTTGTGGAAATTTTGAAAGGTAGGAGGGAAACAAAGATGCAGATCCCTTATGCCTACCGAGCGAGGTGGCGCAGTGGTTAGCACACTGGACTCGCATTCGGGAGGACGACGGTTCAATCCCGTCTCTGGCCATCCTGATTTAGGTTTTCCGTGATTTTCCTAAATAGTTTCAGGCAAATGCCGGGATGGTTCCTTTGAAAGGGCACGGCTGATTTCCTTCCCAATCCTTCCCTAACCCGAGCTTGCGCTCCGTCTCTAATGACCTCGTTGTCGACAGGACGTTAAACACTAACCACCACCACCTTATGACACCAGAGTCCTGAAAACTAAGATTAGTGTTTTTTTAATTATTCTATCAGCACTAATTGAACTTTCTTCTACTCACGGTAAATAGTAGAGTGTAATTTTGTTCCTTGTAATGTTAATAGCTTCCTCAGTAGAATTATGCCTTTTGCCTTTATACAATTAATACTCCCCTGCCGTCTCAATGAATCATGGATCTTGCCATTAGTGGGGAGGCTTGCATGTCTCAGCAATACAGGTAGCCATACCATACGTGGAACCACAATGGATGGGTATCTGTTGAAAGGCCAAACAAATGTGTGGTTCCTGAAGTGGGGCAGCAGCCTTTTCAGTAGTTGCAGGGGCAATAGTCTGGATGATTGACTGATCTGCTTTGTAACATTAAACAAAACTGCCTTGCTATGCTGGTACTGCGAACAGCTGAAAGTGAGTGGAAACTACAGCTGTAATTTTTCCCGAGGGCAAGCAGCTTTACTGTATGGTTAAATGATGATGGCATCCTCTTGGGTAAAATAATCTAGAGGTAAAATAGTCCCCCATTTGGATCTCCATGCAAGGACTATTCAGGAGGATGTCGTTATCTGGAGAAAGAAAACTGGTGTTCTACAGATTGGAGCATGGAATGTCAGATCCCATTTTCGGGCAGGTAGGCTGGAGAATTGAAAAAGGGAAATGGATAGGTTAATGGTAGATATAGTGGGAATTAATGAAGTTTGATGGCAGGAGGAACAAGACTTCTGGTCAGGTGAATAAAGGGTTATAAATACAAAATCAAATAGGGGTAAAGCAGGAGTAGGTTTAATAATGAATAAAAAAATATGAGTGCACATAAGCTACCACAAACAGCATAGTGAATGCATTATTGTTGCCAACATAGACACGAAGCCTATGCCTACCACAGTAGTATGAGTTTATATGCCAACTAGCTCCACAGATGATGAAGAGATTGAAGAAGTGTATGGTGCAATAAAAGAAATTATTCAGGTAGTTAATGGAGATGAAAATTTAATAGTCATGGGGGACTGGCATTCAATAGTAGGGAAAGGAAGAGAAGGAAAAGTAGTAGGTGAATATGGACTCGAAGTAAGGAATGGAAGAGGAAGCTGCCTCGTACAATTTTGTGCAGAGCATAACTTAATTGTAGCTTGGTTTAAGAGTCATGAAAGAAGGTTGTATATGTGGAAGAGTCCTGGAGGCACTGGAAGATTTCAGATGGATTATATAATGGTAAGGTAGAGATTTAGGAACCAGGTTTTAAATTGTAAGACATTTCCAGGGGCAGATGTGGGCTCTGACCACAATTTATTGGTTATGAACTGTAAACTAAAACTGAAGAAACTGCAAAAAGGTAGAAATTTAAGAAGATGGGACCTGGATAAATTGAAAGAACCAGAAGCTGTAGAGAGTTTCAGAGAGAGCATTAGGGAACAATTGACAAATGCAAGGGAAAGAAATACAGTAGAAGAAGAACAGGTAGCTTTGAGAGATGAAGTGGTGAAGCCAGCTGAGGATCAAGTAGGTAAAAAGATGATGGCTAGTAGAAATCCTTGGGTAACAGAAGAGATACTGATTTTAATTGATGAAAGGAGAAATAATAAAAATGCAGTAAATGAAGCAGATGAAAAGGAATACAAACATCTCAAAAATGAGATTGACAGGAAGTGCAAAATGGCTAAGCAAAGGTAGCTAGAGGACAAATGTAAGCATGTAGAGGCATATATCACTAGGGGTAAGACAGATACTGCCTACAGGAAAATTAAAGATACCTTTGGAGAAAAGAGAACCACCTGTATGAATATCAAGAGCACAGATGGAAAACCAGTACTAAACAAAGAAGGGAAACAGGAAGGTGGAAGGAGTATATAGAGTGTCTATACAAGGGCAATGTACTTGAGGACAATATTATGGAATTGGAAGAGGGTGTAGATGAAGATGAAATGGCAGATATGATACAACATGAAGAATTTGACAGAACATTGAAAGACCTAAGTCAGAAAAAGAGCCCAGGAGTAGCCAACATTCCATTAGAACTACTGATAGCCTTGGGAGAGCCAGCCATGACAAAACTCTACCATCTGGTGAGCAAGATGTATGAGACAGGTGAAATACCCTCAGATTTCAAGAAGAATATAATAATTCCAGTCCCAAAGAAAGCAAGTGTCAACAGGTGTGGAAATGACCTTTCAGTTAAATAAGTCATGGCTGCAAAATACTAACACAAATTCTTTACAGACAAATGGAAAAACTGGTAAAATCTGACATTGGGGAAGATCAGTTTGGATTCCATAGAAATGTTGGAACCTGCGAGGCAATACTTACCTTATGACTTATCTTAGAAGATAGATTAAGGAAAGGCAAACCTATGTTTCTATCATTGTAGACTTGGAGAAAGCTTCTGACAATGTTGACTGGAATACTCTCTTTCAAATTCTGAAGGTAGCAGGGGTAAAATACAGGGAGTGAAAGGCTACTTACAACTTGTACAGAAACCAGATGGCAGTTATAAGAGTTGAGGGGTATGAAAGGGAAACAGTGGGTGGGAAGAGAGTAAGACAGAGTTGTGCCATCCCCGATGTTATTCAATCTGTATATTGAGCAAACAGTAAAGGAAACAAAAGAAAAATTTGGAGTAGGAATTAAAATCCATGGAGAAGAAATAAAAACTTTGAGGTTTGCCAATGACATTGTAATTGTGTCAGAGACAGCAAAGGACCTGGAAGTGCAGTTGAACAGAATGGACAGTGCCTTGAAAGGAGGACATAAGATGAACATCAACAAATGCAAAATGAGGATAATGGAATGTAGTCGAATTAAATCAGGTGATGCTGAGGGAGTTAGTTTAGCAAATGAGGCACTCAAGGTACTAGATGAGTATTGCTGTCTGGGGAGCAAAATAACTGACGATGGTCAAAATAGAGAGGATATAAAATGTAGACTGGCTCTGGCAAGGAAAGCATTTCTGAAGAAGAGAAATCTGTTAACATCAAGATTTAAGTGTCAGGAAGTCTTTTCTGAAAGTATTTGTATGGAGTGTGGCCATGTAGGGAAGCAAAACATGGACGAAAAGTAGTTTAATCAAGAAAAGAAGAGAAGCTTTTGAAATGTGGTGCTTCTGAGAAATGCTGAAGATTAGATGGGTATATCATGTAACTAATGAGGAGGTGCTGAAGAGAACTGGGGAAAAGAGGAATTTGTGGCACAACCTGACTAAAAGAAGGGATCAGTTGGTGAGGCATTAAGGGACCACCAATTTAGTACTGGAGGGAAGTGTGGAGGGTAAAAATTGTAGAGGGAGGCCAAGAGATGAATACACTAAGCAGATTCAGAAGGATGTAGGTTGCAGTAGTTACTTGGAGATGAAGAAGCTTGCACAGGATAAAGTAGTATGGAGAGCTGCGTCAAACCAGTCTCTGGACTGAAGACCACAACAACAGCAATTAACTGTCTCTCCTACTTTTAACTTCAAGCAATGACAAGGCATATTTGATGTTTGATATTGCCTGTCCTCCAATATTGTGTATTACTGTCAATTGTTGCTGTTCCTTCAGTGGTTAGTTATTGGATGGGCTTGTCAGTAAGGGGCAAAGTGTATTCTTCATTTACAACCTATTTCTTTTTTATAACTTAGTAGTAATGTATATAGAAATATTATTCATTTTGCAATAATTTACTGTACCTGCATGACTGAAGCAACCAGTGGAAGAATGGACTTTTTAGGCTGACGACATACTTTGGTTCCTCTCTCTTGACAACACAGGTTAGGAAAGCAATCCAGTACAGTCTGACATGGCCTAGGTGGCAGATTAAATAACAGCCGTTGTGGTGGTGGTGAGCATTGCAGGTAGCTCACCATGTTCATTAAAGCTGATGCAAGGAGAAATAAATGATTATTATGTGAACAACTTTAGTTCTTATTTAACAATTCACAGCAGGTATTACAAAAGCAACATACAAAGTTAATGAAGAACATAGAACCATTTATGTTATGACCATAAAAGTGCAGAAAAATAATTATCAATAGCATTAGTCAATGATTTCTACTATTAACAATATTTTAACAAGTTGTAAGTAACACACTTTCGCCTCTAAATTAAAAATCATTATTAATACAACATTTTATTATATCAGCATGTAATCAAACATTTCCAACTACACAGAACACCACATATAATTAGCCACTTATAGGTCTGAAATTACCTTAACATAGACAATAGAAAACAATACATTTTGCAGAAAAAAAAGGAGCTTAAATTTGCTTAGAAAACAGCGATGTGTTGATTAGAGCTTATTGATGTATTGATCACAGCCCAGTTGTTTTCATGGTTCAGCATCTCAGTTTTCCACCAACACTGACCTCAGCTCTCATAGAGCTTAGCTTACATCTGCCCGCCAGGCTTTTAGTTTTGCTACTGTATAACAAATAAGCATCACTATTTTGCACGACTCTTTTGAATGGTGACAGTTCAAATACCTGGCCAGCCATTCAGAATCCAGAGACTGATGGCTCCTTTCAATAGAACCCCCTTCCCTCCCCCAATCCCCATTTCCTTCCCCATCCTGAGCTTGTGCTCCCTCACTAATTACTGTGTCATTGTTGAGACTTTAAAACCTGATCTTCCTTCTCCAAGGCATGTGAATCACAAAAGTGAATTGTTACTACTGAGATGTTTGTCCCTTTGTATCAGAGTACATGGTACTACAGTCTTAAAATAGTATACATGACTATTGCAGATTATCACTTCTATCGTGAATTGTTAGCTGGTTCATGTATGTTCTACGAATTTCATCTGGATTTGGCATCATATCTATTACTATAAATAATGACTATACTTGGGGTGACTGATTTACCATTCACCATTCCACAACAGAACAAACTGTACAAGTGTATCCCATCCACTCACCATACATATAAATAAGAGGTTAGGGTGGCCATTCAATCCACACTATAGCTCCTGTTTCCAAGCAATCATAAGTAGTGGCCATGCAATATAGATATCTCTTGCATGAATTCTAATTTCCCCGCATGACTTAAAAGGCAAACATATTGATTTAAGATGGTATCCTGATATCTTTGAACGCATTGTGCTCTAATTCCAAACTCTAGGGTGGACACTTGTGGATCGAACATCCACTGCCATAAGACAACTATGTCCATAATGGTCCCTTCTGTGATGTTGGTTATCAATAAACAGATTATCTTTGGATTAAAATGTGCAACAGTCACCACAGAAACTATGTCAGGATTCTTCTCGAATAGAAATTAGGCTCAACTGAGCAATCAACTTCTTCTTTGCATGATTTTGTTAGTATTATTAGTAGTAGTTAGCAGAATACATGTTGTAAGCCTCCACTATGTGTCCCCTTATTTACGTAAATATCACACATATTTTTACTATTAATCTTTTTCCTTTGAGTCGTAGCAAAGTCTTATGCTTCCTGTACATCTCTTACATTGCTCCATACATCTTTCAATTAGAAATGCAGACATAAATATTTTACTTGAAAATTAAAGACATTACATGAGAATATAAATTACTTATATTATAACATGTGATCAGAACTTACAAAGAGAAGAATAAAAAAGAAAATAGAAAAAAAGAGTTAAAATGTATGTTAGAAATATTGAGAGGAAATTTTTGTGAACATATACCCTGTGATAATATTAGAAAAGGAAAGCTGCTACTCACTATATAGTAGAGATGCCGAATCGCAGGTATGCATAAAAAAAGACTGTCACAAATAAGCTTTTGTCCAGTGAGGCCTTCATCAAAAATACACACACACACACACACACACACACACACACACACACACACACACACACGACTGCAGTCTCTGGCACCAAGTTGTCAGAGACAGGTACTTGGCATCTGTAATATCCATTTTGGCTGGTGTAAAGTATACACATTAAATATTACACTAACAAGTGACTGTGAGAGTTTTTCTGAGTACATAATTTTTCTATGGAATACCATAAGCAGAAACTGTGGCTCAGTGTGGTGTCTACACCAATGTTGTCAGTTATTGAAGTAAGCAATGGCTGCAGTGTGTGGCATGGGACAAATGCAAGGAACACACTAGCAATGCTGCAAAGCATCCCCCATCTCTCTACCCCCTAAATACATCATGTACCCATCTTCTTACTCGCTCGTAACCATAAAAATGAGTAACTAAAACAAAATCAGCCCACCTTCAGGTTGTATGTAGCCAGTAGAGATCTCTTTATATATGCCAGAACAATCTATTATACGAACAAAAAATTCTCTTCAGTGCATTGCCAGATAAGATCAAAAGAATACCAAACTTTAATACATTTAAAAACTCTACTGCTATTCCACAGCTTTTGTAGCTATAATTGATATTTGGAATACTGCTAGGATCTGTAGTTTCTGTCTCATAATCTCTCTACTTGGCAATTTATAATTATCAAAATATTTTTAGATAAAACTAGAGACCTTTTACAAATATTCTCTTGTTAATGTGTGTAGTTATGTGTATTTTGTGACCTTTTATGTGGATGTGAAATTCTATTTTCTTATATATATTTAACTAGAATATTGCAATACGAGAGAAGGAAAGTTGCTACTCACCATATAGTGGAGGTGCTGAGTCACGATAGGCAAAAGATTCACACGTGTAGTTTCAGCTCTCTGAGACTGCTTTTGTGTGTGTGTGTGTGTGTGTGTGTGTGTGTGTGTGTGTGTGTGTGTGTGTGCGCGCGCGCGTCTGTGCGTAAGCTCTGATTGTGTGAATCTTTTTATTGTGCCTATCACGACTCAGCACCTGCGCTATATGGTGAGTAGCAACTTTCCTTCTCTTGTATTGTTATATTTCATCCTGGATTTTCCATTGTTTGATTAACTAGAATATTGCTTTCTTTAGTACAGCCAGCTAAGATGTGTCAATAACTTTTCAGCTGTATGTCTTTTGTGTCTATATGTGTGTACACAAATTTCTGTTTTCTTATATGTAATAAAGTACAATATTGATTATTATTATGATGAACCAAAATGTGTTAATAAGAAAGCTACCAGTCCAGATGTTAAATTATGACTTATATTTGCCTATATTTTGTACATACATATACCTAAAGTTTTTTACTGTCTTGTATTTTGATAAGTCCTGTATCATGAATGTGATAAAATGGGCCTTAAATAAGTAAGGGATAATGTGATCATTTTTGGTAAAATACTTCACATAGGAATTTATGATAAGGTCAAGGTGCTGGCAGCTATTCCTGTTTCAATCTTCTTGTATGTCATTACAATTACAGATGTGGGCAAAACAAGAAACAAGAACCATTTTCTTTTTGATGCATCTGGAGAAAAGTTTCAAATGAGTGAACATTCTCTGTTCCAATTATGTTACTGTTTTGTTAATTCCAGTTACAAATTTCACATGCTTAGTGCATCACCACACTGAACAATAAGGAAATAATTAACAGCTCAAACACATAAACCTAACAAGCAGCGCCATCTAATATGCTAAAAGAAGAGTAAATCTGAAAAAAAATTAGACCTTACTTGGTTAAAATGCTGAAAGTGTTAGGTATGGGCCCAGTCATCATATAAAAGGGTTGTGAATAACACCCTTGGTATTAACTAAAAGTTAACACAGGGGAAACTTGAAAAGAGGTAAAAAAGATAAACAGCAAAAACACTGTTAATATCAAATTAGGAAGGAGGGGGGGGGGGGAGGAAGGGGGATGAATAAAATGTGAAAGTAATAAAAAGAGAAGAGGTAATGTAATTAAAACTCAGCATAACAGAAGGAAGAGCTGGTGCAGTGGTAGGTACATGTTTCCAACCACCAAATTGAATGGGGTGGAACCCCACCATCTGTAAACATGGAAGTTGTACACCAAGGCTAAGGACAGGGAACTTCTCAAGTTGCGGAACAACCATAGGGTGACACTGGAGTAACAATAATGTAAATGATATACGTGGGAATGGGGAGGGGGTGGGGGGAGGGAAAAGGAGAGGAGGTTGAATATATGGGAAACCTTATATATTTACGTGAAAGAATAGGAAACAAAGGGGGATAAAAGAGGAAATAGTGTGACATGAGGTTCATGTAGGATGGAGCATAATGTTGTGATAACTCTTCTGTGTTTACAGTCAGCGAGGGCACTGCAGTTCCACCTCATTCAGTTTAACGGTTGTAAAAGTATATATACCACTGCACCAGAACTTTCTTTTACTATGGTGAATTTTAATTACATGGCATCCTCTCTTTTTTATTACTTTTATATTTTATTTGTCCTTTCCCACCACTCTCCTTCCCTACTTTGCTATCCACAATGTTTTTGCTGTTTATCTTTTTTACATTTTCATAGGGTTCCCTTACATTAACTTTTAGTTTATGACAAGGGTATTTTCTACTATCCTTTTACATGACAGCTAGACCCCATACCGAATGCCTTCAGCATTTTAACCAAGTAAGTTCTAAAGTTTTCCACATTTACTCTCATTTTAGAAATATTAGATGGTGCTGCTCATCTGTAATTATTTACTTATTGTTCTAGTCTGATGATCTAACCACATAAAATGTGTAACTGGAATTAAAGAATATGTAATTGCAGTGCAGACTGTTCACTCATTTGAATCATTTATCTGCTATTGCTGCACCTGCAATTATGGAATGGAATGGAATATACAGAAGAAAGATTTTTGCACTTTTGTAAAACATAGAATGATACATCTACCTCCCAAGAACAGATCTCAAACTGAGTAACAGAAAGGGATATCTATATTATTTGTTTACTTGTTTGTTTGCAAGATGCTCCATGCTCCATTCCGGTAATTATAGTACTATATGTATGTACTCTGTGTGTGTGTGTGTGTGTGTGTGAGAGAGAGAGAGAGAGAGAGAGAGAGAGAGAGAGAGAGAGAGAGCGCACCAAGGGAAATGTCATGCTCAATGTCCCCATCTGTTGGACAGATCACTGTCAACAGTGTCACATGCCCTCAATTCATGACATGCTGTGGAGAGGTTTTGTATTTAAACCAAGACATTGGAGCAAAGTCTGGTGATCAGGAACTTTACAACACCACCTCTCCTCCCCCTGTGGCCAAACACTAGCAGTGAAAAGTTTTTCCACCATCAGGATTTGAACCCCGGCTTACCACTGGGTCGAGTGCCATTACACGAGTTTGTGTTAGTGACCTCAGTCATGGAGGCAGGTATTTATGTCATTTAGAAAGGATTCACTCATAACTGGACTGGTGAGCTGCTGAACTGTGAGTATTTCTTGCTGTTGAATAAATTTCAGCTTAGTTCCTGTTTTCTGTAGCCCTCTTGAAGAGCTTTGTTGATGGAGTTTATAGCTGCCATTAGATTTTATAGTGGGGCATTCAGAAACAATTACAGATTGTTCACATATTAATAGTAGTTACAGTGTGTCCCCTTGTAAGAGATTTCAATAATATATAGGAAACATAACAGTGCTCATAACACACAGAAACAAATGATCTTTGCTTTGCACATGCTGTGTTCTTTTCATTAAGCACTTTAGCATCCTGTACATACAATTCAAATCATTTCTGAGCCATGACAAAGAACCACAAGTGACTCATTTTTGTGATTACTTTGTCAAAATGTACTGGATATAAAAACCACTGAATACATTTAGTTTTTCAATAGACATGCATTATCTACTGTGAGCAAACACTTTTCTTTTCCAAGTACATCTTTTTTCCCAGACAACTCCCAATATAACATTGTTTATGGAGTTTCAACAAATGTACCAAAGCCTGACATTTCACATTGTCTAAAGTGGCCCTTGTGTCAATATGTTTCACCTAAGGATGGCCCAACTGCATAGTGCAATATTTACATCTGGGAAGTAACAGTTAGAACTCTGCATTCGTAGAGGACATGTTTCACTCGACAATACGGAACTCACACATATTGCAATCTAGTTTCTTGCCTTGAAAACACAATCAGAAATTGTGCAGGATGGACAAAATAAATCTGAAAATTTTCCAGTTCAAAGGACCACAAGATCACTCACAGCAGAATAGATTAGCAAACCACAATGAAAACTAATCACAAATTAAACAAGTGAACTGTGTAATTTATCGTGTACATATGCTGTTTTCTATGTATTTCACTAATGTACTGTTGCAAACCAAATAAAATAATTAAGCTTACATGATGATAAGTCTGTGCTGAGGCAACTAGTGCAAGAAGAATTATGCTGATTGGAAGCTTACATGATGTTAAGTCTGTGCTCTGGCAACTAATGCAAGAGGAATAAACACATACACTCACTGGACAGCCAACCTGACCTCACTTGTCACTTCTGGGAAGTGCTACAAGCAACATGAACACTGTCTTGACAGTACAATCATGTTTCCTCTGCTATTGTACAGAAGGAGATATCTGGCATCTCCTGATCAATGAGGAATGTTATTTCTCAAAGTGTAACGAACGATGTGTTCATGCACACCTTCTGGCCCTCTTCCTTTTTCATTTACTTTTTCAGTAATTTGCACAAATTTTTTTACAGAGAACTGAGCTTCTCTTTGTCTCAGCAACAACTGCCATTGTGTAATACTAACCTAACATGGTACAACGTATTGCAGAATATACTGGGCGTACGTCAAAATTTTCAAAGCTCTGCAGTCTTCTTCAGTATACTGTGCGAATCATCATTACCAATCTGAGATGGTCAGTATTATTGCTTGGTACTCAGTAATGTACAGTAAACAATGTGTGTGTGAGGACCCCTTGAATCAATTTTATAAAAGTCAATATAAGTTTAAATTTTTGGAGTAATCATTCATCTGTAGTTGAAAAAATTATATTGTTATCAAACAGACTAAATGTAAAGATCTCTTCTCCTCATATAACCACTTCTGGATCAAAATCATCAATCAGTATTTGTCTGTTCGGTTTGTGATGCAATGGTTCAGGATGACATAAACAGCCTAAGAACTCCACTATAGTGACATTCTGGTTCCTGCAATCCAAGTCATCCTTGTATTTTGCATAGTGCCACTTTCTACTCTAGGAAAAAGAGAGAGCTTCAGTTGGACCAGGGTTCACTGCCTTCAAAAATCACAGAAAATCTAAAGCTGGACAGCCATAAGGAGAATCGCACTAGAGTCTTCCCAAAAATGAGTCAGTTGTCTTACCATTGCCTTAGCGACTTCACCAGCAGCAACACTAGGACAGTCCATAGTGGGTGTGGCATTTAGCATGTCTGAGAGCCTATTTGTTCAATTCTCCACTTTTCAGTGCTTTCTGTTCGGAAAGTGAGGCCATCACCAACTATGCTATGTGAACGAATCAGTCAATCCATCAAAGTGATTCTAAGTTCATTTGCCACCTGTGCAATTGGTATGTGCACCCTATCAGCCAACATCCATTATTTACCATATAAGTGTGTACAAATTTACAGCTATTATCAGATGCCTAGTTTATTTGTTTATTTATTTAGCATCCAATAGATCACACATGTGATATAGGATTTGTCATTTGATTACACGTAACACATAACAACACATACACATAATAAATGGGCAAACATATACAAATGATTGAAGCGATTTCATAAATTCACTGTAGCTCCATTCATTGACATATGGTCATGACACACTACAGATACGTAGAAAAACTCATAAAGTTTTGTTCGGCCGCAGCCGCACTTCAGGTTTCTGCCATCAGAGCGCTCGAGAGCGCAGTGAGACAAAATGGCGACAGGAGCCGAAAAAGCGTATGTCGTGCTTGAAATGCACTCACATCAGTCAGTCATAACAGTGCAACGACACTTCAGGATGAAGTTCAACAAAGAGCCACCAACTGCTAACTCCATTCGGCAATGGTATGCGCAGTTTAAAGATTCTGGATGCCTCTGTAAGGGGAAATCAATGGGTCGGCCTGCAGTGAGCGAAGAAACGGTTGAAGGCGTGCGGGCAAGTTTCACGCGTAGCCCGCGGAAAATTGGCTCATGCCACAACTGGAGACTGACAGCGCCGACTTCATCTTTCAACAGGATGGTGCTCCACCGCACTTCCATCATGATGTTCGGCATTTCTTAAACAGGAGATTGGAAAACCGATGGATCGGTTGTGGTGGAGATCATGATCAGCAATTCATGTCATGGCCTCCATGCTCTCCCTACTTAACCCCATGTGATTTCTTTCTGTGGAGTTATGTGAAAGATTCAGTGTTTAAACCTCCTCTACCAAGAAACATGCCAGAACTGCGAGCTCGCATCAACGATGCTTTCGAACTCATTGATGGGGACATGCTGCGCCGAGTGTGGGAGAAACTTGATTATCGGCTTGATGTCTGCCGAATCACTAAAGGGGCACATATCGAACATTTGTGAATGCCTAAAAAAACTTTTTGAGTTTTTGTATGTGTGTGCAAAGGATTTTGAAAATATCTCAAATAATAAAGTTATTGTAGAGCTGTGAAATCGCTTCAATCATTTCTAATAACCCTGTACAAACAGCAAAACAAATTACATACACATAGAACATAAGTAGTGTACAAGATTGGTTGGTTGGTTTGGGGAAGGAGACCAGACAGCGTGGTCATCGGTCTCATCAGATTAGGGAAGGACTGGGAAGGAAGTCGGCCGTGCCCTTTCAGAGGAACCATCCTGGCATTTGCCTGGAATGATTTAGGGAAATCACGGAAAACCTAAATCAGGATGGCCGGACGCGGGATTGAACTGTCGTCCGTCGTCCTCCCAAATGCGAGTCCAGTGTCTAACCACTGCACCACCCCACTCGGTAGTGTACAAGAACTTATTACACAAAAAGAAAAGTATGTGCTCATGATAAACAATTATAGATCATGAACTACGCCTTATACACAAAACGTATTACAGATATTTAACAGATTTTTCATATGTACCATAATTACGAAGTTGAGAACATAATTAAATTAGTTGAATTTAAAAAAAAAATAAGTACAGGTTTCAATCCACAGTCTGAGACAGGTATTCATTTACACTGTAGTAGCATTTTTCCATCAAGTATTTTTTTACTTCACGCTTGAAATTATTTTTGCCTTTCAATTCTTCAATTTGAGATTGAAGTGCATTTAAAAGCTTTATTCCTAAGTGGCTTACATGTTTCTGACTTCTAGTTTTTGCTACATAGGGAATGTGGAAGTCTTTACAATGCCTTGTATTGTGATCATGGTAGCTTGAGTTGGTTTGGAGATAGCAGTTATTTTTACTGATCATTTCCGGGCATTTAAAAATATGTATTGATGGTATTGTCAGTATCTTTAGTTGTCTGAATAAGGGTCTACAGTGAGTTTGTGGTGGGCTGTGTGTCATGATATGAATAGCTCTTTTTTGCATAATAAAAGTAGCATTTAGTCTTGACCTGGTTTTTCCCCAAAACTTATGCCATAGCTTGCAACTGATTTAAAATAACTAAAGTACACTGCTCTAATACATTCCTTGCTACATACCTTGTATATTATTCTTAAGGCAAAACATGCTGAGCTAAGTTTCTGAGTAAGATATACACTGTGCTCATTCCAGTTTAAATCTTAGTAAATTCGCATTCCCAGAAACTTTGTGGTGCACACTTTTTCTATTTGTTTGCTATCCAGCATAAGGCACACATTTTACCCTTGACACTTGCTTCCATACTGTATAAAGTTTGTTTTCTTTGAATTTAATGTCAGCTTATTTGAATAAAACCATAACTACATGTATGAGAGCATTTTTTCTGCTGTAGTACACAATGATTGTTTTATATCACTAAATATGATACTCCTGTCATCTGCAAATAGTAGAATTTTGGCTGAGCTGTCTGGAGCCTGTATATCATTGATATAAATTAGAAATAACAATTGGCCCAGAATGCTGCCCTGTGGAACATCTATTTCAATTTGTTTTGGTTCAGATATGAGTTTAAAATTGTGAAGATTGTTGGATGACCTCAGCTCAACAATTTGTGACCTGTAATTTGCTTCTCTTAGTATAGTACATTCCTCAGACCTTGTCAGACCAGATAACCATACCTGCAAACCATTCACTCTTGCAAAGCATGTCTTCAAATGACTTGCAGTACTCCAGCCTTTGATCCACATCATTTCCATTCATAGTGTGTAGAGATCTTGGCGTGTACACTTCCACTTTGTAACCTTCAGAATTCGTCACACACTTGACTGGCTTATGCCACTTTCAGGTACACCCTGCTTCACAGATTTTTGAGGTGATCTAGTAAATGGTTGCAACACAGCAGCACTGAAAGCTAGACTTATTAATGTTTTTGGTCAGCCACACCTTTCCTTATCCACATCCTGAACAGTACCATTGATTTATAATTTACCCCAATATGATAAATTGTCATACATGTTGGTGGCTGAGTTCTGTAGACATTACACTGTTGCTGTTGTACTTCCATCATGTTTTCATACTTCCAGTACCACTTCAATATGTCTTGCATTGCTCAAACAACAACTTTACTTTGTTTGTTGCTACACTGTCATCAGATAGACAATGCACACTGAGATCTGTTGAGGAAACAATAGACTATGCTACCACACAAATTTGCAGTGATATGTCATTTTGTTTCAAATATATTAACTGGATTCCTCTGTATATAACCAAATTTCTGAGAATAGACTTTTAAAAGCAACACAGATTCGCTTTCATAAAGGCAATATTTGATCTCATGAAATCAGTTCTTGTACACTCTGTTGACATTTTCTCTGGGCTTCCCAAGTCCTTCCACTCCGTATACAACAAAATTGTACAAGGCAATTAGAAAAGGTATAGCCTTAGAGGCATTCCTATTGCATAAATGGAGTACTAGCTTATCAACAGAAAAAAAGAGGGTTACAGCTGGTTCACAGCACACAGTTTAACCCTTAATCTTACAAAGACTCATAGTATGCACTTCAGTAACATGATTTGCAGGTGACAGAAGCAGACATGAATGGGCACACACTCGACAAGACTTCATGTGTGAATTTAATAGTTATACAGATGGATAATAAACCAAGAATGGACCAACATGTGGAAAAGTCAGCAAAAAAAAGCTAAGTTCTGCCTCTTTGCACTTAGAAATCTCTCCCACTGTGTTTATCAGCAGAAGAGATAGCTAGTATACTTTACACATTTTCACTTAATACTGTACTGTGGCATAATATTTTGGGGAAGTGCAGCTACGGTCAAAAAACTGTTTATTGCACAGCAGTATGCAGTTAAAGGGCTGTGTCAAGTTGATAACCAAACATGTGGATAGTGGTCTGTGTAAAATTAAATTAATATGTTGTTTGTAGTATCAGATTAAAATGACAGCTGATTGTACAAAAGGAAGAGCAGTGGTTTTATTTCAACTCAGCAATTTTCTGTCTGTGGTTTTGGGGAGTTTTTGGCACAGATTGACATGATGGACATATTTGGAAGTGTTGTGTGGCTTGCAAAATGGAAGCAATTCATATAGCAGATGTAGATGTGACTTTTTATTGTTCATTTTGTGTATCAAGCTGAGCAAATTACTTTCAAATATATCATCTATAAATGACTCCTTGTAAAAATCTACAACTTATTAGGTAATATACAAAAAATTAATGGTGCACTGTTTCAGTGACTTATATTTCTAACACCGCTATGCATTGTTATGATCATTCTATCATCTTCAGGTGGATTATGAGACATTTACAATGCCTAATTTTGCTGCCATAGAACGTCACAAGTTTCTCACTACACCCTTTTCAGTGTTACAATATTGTGCAAATCTTGCCAAGGCAGCCCACTGACATAACACAGATGTGCAGTGTATGACAGTACTCCATTTCTAAGACTACTGACATAACACAGATGTGTAGAGGATGACAGTACACCATTTCTAAGACTACTGGAGTGCATGCTGTCACAGCCTCCCCTCCATGTTTCAGGGATAAACATGATGGTGCTGCCATCTGTCCAGGTCATCAATTCACATAGCTAGGTAATAACCATTATTCTGTGATTAAACAATCATGAAGTCATAGACCCACCTCTTTACTGTCATCATTCTCAAAAGTAGTAGAAACCATAAAGAAAAACAGACTCATGGGGTACTTAACAAAGTATGGTCTTCTGTGTAAAGAACAGTCTGTCGCAGGTCTGGTAAAAGCACAGGATCAGCCATAACTCAGTTTACAAATATTGTTCTGAAAGTACTAGACAAAGGAGGTTGTATAACAGGAATCTTGCTTGGCCTTACCAAAGCCTTCAATACAGAAGGCTACAAAATTCTGCTAAATAAATTGGATGCACTAGGTATAAGGAGGGTAGCAAGTAAGTGGTTTCATTCATGTCTGAAAAATGGAGCACAGTACATGAAGGTCTCTCAAACTAACTTCAGTTGTACCATAAACACCTTTTAAACCCAGAATACAGCACAACACTATTGGAGCCCCCAAGGAAGTGAGCTTGGTGCAATACTGTTCTTGATATATACCAAAAATTTTGTCAGTGTGGTAAGAAAGGATTACCAACTGATGACAGTAACATTTTAATCAGTGAAGAGTTGCAAAGTGTACAGAAACAAAAAAGGCAAAAAACCCTTCAGTAATTCTATAAAACTGAAAGATAAGTCAATTGCATGTGTACTGAGAACAAAACTTTTAGGGATGCATGTTGACACCAAACTAAAATGTACTGATCACATAATTGCCTTCAGGGAGTGAATCGGTTCAGCATTCTATGCACTTAGAATAACAAATTCAGTGTGTAGTAACTCAGGCACTAGAATAATGTACAGGATGAGCACAAAGTCTTACCCTGATTATAAAAATTTATAACAGAATAACCGTTTGGCATAATAAGTTACATTTGGTTCCATTACATAGGTTAGTGTTACTAGCTGTTGTGACCAATAGTTGGTGCTAGTGCTCCACAACACCAACGCAATCTGTTAGGTCACGTTAGTTGCTGGCGAAATGGGATTGAAGCAGGAGAAAGCGCAATGTGTGCTTTGGTTTCACAAAACGAAATCAACCATCAGTGTTCAGCGTAAATTTTGGGCTTCTTATGGACGCAGCCCTTGTGATGTTAAATCAATAAAGCAATGGTATGCAAAGTTTAACAAAACAGAGAGTGTTGAAGATCATCCTTGAAGTGCCAGGCCTCATGTGAGTGATGCAACTGTTGATTGTATTCGGCAATCATTTCAACAGAGTCCATCTAAATCAACTCGTCAAGCATCATGTGAATTTCAAATACCGCAAGCAAGTGTGGTGATGATTCTTCATGAAAGGCTTAGGTTGCATGCTTACAAGGTGCCAATTGTGCAGGTCTTGCAACCCAATGATTTGCTGACACATGCTGAATTTGCAACTGAGATTCTCAACAGGATTGATGGCGCTATTGATTACTTAAATTGCATATGCTTTACCAATGAATCCACCACCCATGTTATTGGAATGGTAAATAGGCATAATGTCTGCATATGGGGTTCACAGTCTCCACATGCTACAATACAGTTACAGCGGGGCAGTGAAAAAGTGAATGTTTGGTGTGGTCTCATGCATAACAAGGTTTTTGGACCATTTTTCTGTGTGGAAAAATCCATTACTGCTAACATTTACTTATACGTTTTGCAACAGTTCATTGCCCCACAGTTAGAAGAATATCAACCATGGATAATTTTCCGGAGCACCCCTCCCACTCCTGCTCCCCCCACTGGGCTTTGATAGTGCGGCGTGATTTCCTGGATGGAACATTTCCAAATCGGTGGATTGGAAGGAATGGTCCAACACCCTGGCCACCCCGCTCTCAGACATTACGCCCCTTGACTTTTTTTTTCTGGGACTGGGACTATATGAAGGACTGTGTCTTCATCACATCAGCTGATGATGTCAATGAACTGAAGGCTAGGATACAAGCTGCTGTGGGTACTGTGACAGAACACATGTTACGAAACACCGGGGGGAACTGGAATGCTGCCTCGACATTCTCCAAGTTACCAAGGGAGCACATGGTGAGGTTTACTAATGTAAGTGGGCTTAAAAAAAAAAAAAAAAAAAAAAAAAAAAAAAAAAAAAAAAAAAAAAAAAAACTAGCAGCACTAACATATGTATCATAATCAAATGTAAATTATTATGTCAAGCGGTTATTTTGTAATAAATTGTTATAATCAAGGCAAGACTTTGTGCTCACCCTGTATTTAATCTGTTCATTAAATAATTAGTTATGCTATAACTTTCTGAGGGAAAAAATGAACAGAATATGTAAACAATCTTTTAGTTTTGTTGAAGAGGGTTGGGTTGGGTTGGGTTATGGAGGAGACCAAACAATGAGGTCATCGGTCTCACCAGATTAGGGAAGGAAGTCAGCTGTGCCCTTTTAAAGGAACCATCCCTGTATTTGCCTGGAGTGATTTAGGGAAATATCATGGAAAACCTAAATCAGGATGGCCGGACACGGGATTGAACCATTGTCCTCCCGAAGAGGGGTATATAAAGTATAACAAAAGCAGCAAGAGAATTCTCTGCATCGAGATGTTTAAATTTGTGGGAAGCTTGTCTGTTCTGTGTGAATACATTTTGTGAACAGTAATTTACATAAAGACCTGTACCCAAACAGCAGGTCTCTACATGAACATGAGACCAGATGCAGCAATTACTTACAGCTCAACACAAAAAATAAAACAGAAACCGAAATTAGTGTACTATGTAATGGAAATAAATGATATAACAAACTTCACAAGTGATCAAAGACAAAACTAAAATACAGGCCCTCAGGAATATCCTACAAAATTATTTAATAGAAAAGCATTTAACCTGTTGATAAGTGGGTTGCATTCGGCATTTTTTCAGCTTAAATTACACATCACATCATTTTCACAGTGAGTTAAACACATCTCACTCCACTGACTGGGCTGGGGTAGGCTTCTGTCTAGCAAGGTGATGCTCGTGTAGGCATCCTGTGATGCTGACAACATGCCAGAGGTTGCCCAGGAGCCTTGGTAGTCCACAGCCGCAATGCCAGTGGCGCTGCTCATAGTGCTGTGATGGCATTACTCTGGGAGGGGGGTCTTTCTTCATGACTCGGCCCTGGTCACATTTACTGCAGCAGCGCACAGAGACTGCTATGTGCAGGACACAGCTTGCCACCTTCCTGTGGGAGTCAGACTGTGGGCAGCTTGGATGGCAGGCCAGTGGTGTGAGGCACAGAGTCCCACGAGGAACTGGGTGTTTGCTGCTACTGGTGACACACAGTCTTCTCGTCATCCAGTGTGGCCCTGGTACTGTGGTGGTACTGTCAGACTCCCAAATTCTCTGCTCCTAAGTACAGATCTATTTTTATGGCTCTGGCATGCATTTGTTACACAAAAACCTGGCACCCAGTCATGTAGCCTGTAACAAAAGTATTCCCCCAGTGTGGTGACATTGATCCATTGTAAGGGATCCGTGATCCCACAAACATAGATATTAGTATCCGACACCCAGGTCGATAGCAGACAGGAGTTGATTGTCGAGCACTGCAGGAGGCAGTGAGATTAGTGTCGAGTGAAAGCAGTACTGGGAAGACATGCAAAAAAGAAAAAATGGCAGTTGAGCTGGGTACGGTGTCAATGGCAGATGTGCCAAGTGAGGAGTAAATTGTAATTCACTGGAGTGTGACAAATGAGCACTTCCCATTATCATCGTGGGGTTGATCCTCATCAATACTGATTCACAAGTGATATAAAACTAAAATTGACAAGTACCGAATTATGTGTTTCATGTCAACTGCATCGGCTAGCAACAACCATGGAGTGCCGTGAGGATTGTTGTGAATGTTAACCATCATCATTGCATGTAACAAAGTACTTAAAATCAGCAACGAATAAAAGATATAACCATAATTAAACATGTAAGGCGAAGGTAGCAACTGCCTCAGAATTTGTGTGTTAATAGAAAATACATATCAGTTTGTATATCGCAACCTTTGTGGTCTTTAATAATAGAAAAATTTTCAATCATTAACTATTCTGTCTCAGAACAGCTGCACTCTGTTAAAATACCTTCAAAACCACAGCAGAAAAACTGATGGCCTTTCATCCGTTAAGTACATGGTCATATATTCATAATAATTAACTGTTTTGCAGCTTCAGTAAATCACACAAAACCCTATAAAGGACATAATGTGGGTGTTTCACCATTCACTATGGCTATTACTGCTGTGCAGTGCAGTTTTTCACTGAGTGCAGCTAGCCCATCCCGCCAACCTTCTACAAGCATGTTATACTGACCCATGTGTCACTGCAATGTTGCTGTCAGCCTGTGGCTGCCACAAGAGTAGTTCATGATGGCTTTCTTACCACTTCATATTAATTTTACTTGAAGCTTGGTAGTGACACCACACTGTGCCCCTCCATGGAGAAGACCCGGCCCCCTCAGGCCTTGTTCTCTATTGTAACTACTTCTATTGTTAATCTGTAGGACAAATAATCACTAATTGACTGGCTATTCTTAAACGCTACACAGTTACTACCCTAACCTTAAAAACTCCAGAATCTTCTTTGTCATCTCTTGCCCATACTTTTCAATATTGTAACATCTCTCAAGAGTCCTTTGCCCTAACCATTAACTTGAATATTACAAAGGTATTTCACTGCTAGGTCTCTAGCCATTCTTATGCACACAACTTTTAACTCTCCATTCCACACTTAGAAAAAAATGATACTCTTTCTTTATTTATGTATTACCCTTAACATATCAGCTTCAGCAAAACATGATGTGGTTCTATTAAACTCTTATGCTTGGTATCCCATCTGTCTATCCATTCGTTTTTTAACACTTTCATTTTAGAACAACACTTGGAATTTTGTCCTTGTAACAACAATTCTCCCTATGCATTCCCATAAAACATACTCCCAAAACTATCCACACAAGGAAACCACTTACAGCACTACCATTCACCAAAATTTGACAGGTAGTCCCACTTAGTCCTCCGACTGAATTTCCCTGAAATGTTTGGTTTTCTGGTCCTCCTCCTCACTCAAAACACCTTCCTGGTGCCCAGTGGCACTATGCCGTGTGAATTACTCCTTAATGTGTTTGTCCACAGTTTAACTGGTTTATATTGCAAAACAGATGCATTTTGTGACAGCTCTACACTGGCAACAGTTTTCTGTGGCCAAAGGTTAACTTTGGAATGAAGTTTGTATTTGTATATTTATTGATCCACCCAGTCATTCAATGTAGAGAAGTGTACAACATGAATGGAACAAGTCAAACAAATGATATGAGAACATATATAGACATAGCACTGTTTCTTATTGTGTACATCTCACTGAAGATCTATTAAGCATTCATTAATAATAATACCAGAGTAAGAAGATGTTAAAATAATAATGCTGGTCATAATCAAACAGCAAACGTTCATTAATGGACGATAGGTTATTTCTAATGAAACAGTTTTATTTTGAAACATGATGAAAATATATAATTTAATTTATGATAGATCAGATTCAAGAAAGTCTTGTATGCTGTAAAAGGAATGCTTTGTTAGGAAGGTCTTAAGGTTTTTCTTTCTTTTTTTTTTTTTAATGTTGTTGATTCTTGAATACTTTCTACTCCTTTCAGGACATGGTTGTAGAGTTGGTTCTCATAAACTTAACGCTATTGATATACAGTTTAGTAAAATGAGGAACTACTCTTAACAATTTTTTGAGCTTATGTCATAATAGTGACTGTCCAGACTCCTGTGCAATCTATTGATGTTTTGTTTAATAAAACAGATGAGTTCAAATATATATTGGCTAGGGAAAGGCAGTATGTTTAATTTTTTAAACAGCATTTTACATGTTTCTCTTTGCTTTTTGTTCAGGATTATGATGATTGCTTTTAAGTAAACAATTGCTTTTTTGCAGTATAAATAATTTCCTTGATTCAGTACTGTGACACAAAAAATAATTCCATAGCATAGTACTGAATGGAAAAGAGCATAATACATGCTGAGCCATGCTGTGGCTCGCATTGGTGCTGTTTGTAGGTTTCTGCCCTCTCTTGAAGGCCAGACAGTATCGTTTAGTTGGCATGGTTGTGGTTGTTTGTCTTGTCTCATGTTGACTGGTGCCACTCGGTTTTGCAAGCGTGTCCTGTCCACTAGTGGCTGCAGTGGCAGTTATCGGTATGTTGTAACTGTTGCCCTATCTTTGGGCTGACGTAATCATTTTTCTGGGTTGTGTGATTGGGCCAGTTCGGTTGGGGACTCAGGAGGAGCCAGGTCTGCACAGTGCCAGAACACGCTGGGACCACTGGCGGCACACATGGACTGCCGGATGGAAGGGCTGTGGTCACGAGGGTGTACGACCTCATTGTAAACCGGATCCAGCAAGCTTTAAGATGAGTGCATTTCAATCCAAGTAGAGAAATCTCCACCATTGTGATGTTTTGCGATTCTCCAGTGATTTGGGTTCGAGTTGCTGCTCGTAGAGTCACCGAGGCAAAGAGCAGCGAGTGGAGTTCTTGGGGAAGGTGGATCTGATTAGCTTTCCTTGACTTCTTATTACTGTTTACAGCGTTCAACTTGTTACAATTTGTTAAGTTCAACCAGCTGTAATTTTTCTTGCCTCATGGCTGGTAATGCCCCACTTTACCTTCTCTGGGGGTTAGTGTATGTAACGGCAGTGTACGTTTCCCCGCCTTGCCGCTGCTGTCCAGTAAGGCATGTAGCTTTTTAAATTAAACTTTGATATTGTATTTTCTGTTTTATAGCAGGTTTCTAAATTTTTTATATTATTACTGTTCCTAGTGTGTAAGGCCTTCAGCCATGATTGTGGTCATTTGTCTTAAAATTCCAACTTGGTATTTGTATTTTAGCAGTAAGCCCTAAAACCTTGTATACTGTTATTCCTGGTGTCTGATGCCTTCTACTGTGTTTGTGGTGACTTGCATTAATATTTCAATACCTGTAATTTGCAAGTTGCAGCGAGTTTTAAACAATTCTTAATTTATTACCATTCCTGGCATGTAAGGCCTTCTGCCCAGATCACAATGGCTTGCTTGTAAGACATTATCTGCTGTATCTGTACTTAATGGTGATTTGCTAAATTATAACTCACTGAAAACACTATTATTTACACAGTTGTCTATTCCTTCATTAATGATGTGTGATATTTTTATTTATTGTTGAGTCTGGAATTACTGGTTTAAAATAAATTGTGTGTAACTGTAAAAGGCAACCAATAGTAACTGATTACGGCCCTGTCCACAATTGTACCGAATCCTGTCTTTCCTTGACTACCAGGTTTCACATGCATGTCAATGTGCTGGCATTTAGCTTGTCCCTCACTAAGTGGAGCATAAAACAAATTTTGCTTAGTCTGGAACTAATCATGTCAGTGTGGCTTTTCCATGTGAATGTGATCATTGTGATTTCAATCCCTAAGAATTTTGTTTCATTGACAAATTTTTCATTGCTGTCACTTAATGTTACTGTTGGGATGTGAGGAATTCTGTTCTGAATGGTGTGGAAGGTTAGGTATACTGTCTTTTTTGGATTTAGGACTAGTCTATTTGATGCAAGCCATGAGTCTAGCTGGGTTGTATTTCTATTAACTGCTGACTGAAGAGATTCACCTGCATTTGCTATAAGGATATTAGTATCATCAGCAAAGAGAAATGCCTTGCTAGTGGGTAGGGTGGGAGGGGGGTCGTTTACACAAAGTAGAAATAACAAGGGACCTAGAATAGAGCCCTATAGCACATCATTTTTTTTATAACTTGTGTAGATGAGTGCATTCCATTTAGGATCCCTGATTGATTGACCCTATTTATATGAACATTCTATGCTTGGTCTTTCACATAGCTGCTGATCCAGCCATGGGTAGTTCCCCTTATCCCGTAAGAATCCAAATTGTGATTTACCATGTCAAAAACCTTTGTGAGGTCAAGACAGACACCTATAGCTGGGAATTTCTTGTCAACTAGATGTAGAGTAGCATCAAGAAATTCACATATGGCATCAGTAGTGGTTTTATTTTCTTGGAAACCATACTGAGCAGAAGAAAGAATTCCCCCCCACCCCCTCCTCCCAAGGAGGCATTGTGGTTCGCTGAACACTGACATGGGAGGTGGGGCACTTCTTCGTCCACTGTTGTCAACCGTTGTGTGGGTGACACTGGTCATTCATGTTCTGTTGTCATGTGCAGCGATGACGAAAATGGTGTGGAGTTGGTAGAGAGACCTTCCAGCATCCACACAGGCTTCAGATGGCTGATGGCCACCATTGTCAGTTTGCTGGTAACGTCAATTCAGGAGGTGTTGTTGCTGCAGCTGATGACTTGGTATGGGCCCTTTTAAGGGGGTGAGAGTGCAGGTTGAACTGTGTCATCATAATGCTTCAGCGAGGCCTCAGACTGTCGTCCTTGGTCCATCTTTATTGTAATTGGGCAGCTGAATTGGGCAATCTATGTATGCACAAATGCCATAGTTTTGGCTTCCACCATCATGTGAGTCTTCAGTCTCACTTCAACCATTGTGTCACACAAACAATCACAGAGAGGATCTACTTTTGTCCTGATGATTCTGGTAAAGGGCTGATGAGGTACAAATGAATGTGACAAAATTGTCCACACAGAATTGCAAAATGGTCTAGTGGCAGTTGCGTGCCATGACCAACTTTGCTTTGTTGACAGGCAGTGCATGTGTGTCTCGATACTTTGCAGTGTCTTTTAACATTTGGTCATACACGAAATGGTCAGTGATCAGCTTCATTGAGGGTCATATTCCTAGATGGGAGAGATTGTGCAACAACTGAAAAATGGCTTCATGAAAGGGTGCTGAAACCATTGGCTGTCATCCTCCAAGCAAAGTATCACAGAGTAGAACTGTGTCCATCTCTGGTAGCTGACATTGTTCAATCTTCAGATGGGTGGCTGGATCAGAAGAGAGTGTAATTGATGGATCCAACATCTGTTCCCATGCCATTTGGTGATGCTCCAGTTGAAGTGATATGGTATTGATCCCTGAAAGGTAGTCCGCCAGAGTGTCATCCATTCCCCATAAGTAGTGGATGTCCATAGTAAATTGAGAAATATGATCCAAGTATCTAAATTGTCAGATGTCAAATCATGTCCATGACTGGTTTATGGTCTGTATAAATCACAACCGCTTGTCCATCAATATCTTCATTGAAATAGTGGACAGCTTGTAGAGTGCTGAAAGTTCCAGTCACATGTGGAACACTGCAACGGGGCTTTTGACAGCTTTTTGGAGAAAAACCAGGGTGGTTGAACTTGCTCATTGATGATTTGTTGGAGTACTGCCCCTCTTCCTACCTCACTGGCGTCAGTGACGAGATACTGCCGGAGGACGTGGAATGTTTTTGGTCATGGAAGATCTCATACGAGTACCAACTGGTCATCCAGCAGATGTATTCCTGAAGCAGAGATGGTGTATCCTAGAAATGTGATTTGTTTCTGGTGAAGCTGTAATTTGTCCTTGTTGATTTTGACCCCTGCTTCGTCTAACGCACCAAGAACTTGTTTTCGCATGGCGTTTTTGAGTCCGTATGGCATTACCTAGAACTTGAATGAATCAAAAGGCATGATGATGGATGGTTTTTGAATAATGTCATGGTGCATGAGCATCTGTTAGTATGCTTTCTTGCAATTAACAATGGAGTAGGTCCTGCTAGTTTGTGGGTAGTCTTGAATTTTTAGTCCTGGTTAGGAATCATTCACAGTTCTAGAATTCAGTGTAAAATAATCACCACACATGCAGACTGATCTGTCTTTCTTTGGAACCAATTTTACCTGCAAGGGCCCTGGGCTGTCAGGTTGTCGAAGCACACCACACAACATTGACTGCTTCTTTTGCAGCATTGAGTTTTTGAGGATCTAGACTATGTGCCTTGCGTCGTGCTACGGATCCTGGTATAGCAATAATCCTATGGGCCATTATGTTCTGTATGACACACAAATACAGTGTTGATGGGACACTGACATGGGCTGGGCAGGCAGACAAGGTAGAGCACAAAAGTACATACCAATGTTGACTTGTCTGCCCAGGTTGGCTGTGAGCGTGGTTCTGGTAGGGCTGAGGCACAACCAGTAGTTTTCTTTGCATGCATCCAGAAGCTGTGTGTGGTATGCTTAGTGAACTTGTTCAGTGCAGCGAAGGTTTGTTGCATTAGGTGTTGCATTAGGCATAGGACCATTGGTGGCACATCCCGATGTTATAGTATTGGTGTGTGTGTGTGTGTGTGGTCTTTTTTTTTTTTTTTTTTTTTTTTTTTTTTTTTTTTTTTTTTTTTTTTTTGTGGGTATGTAGAAAATCCACACGTGTTGTGCACTGTTGGTGAAAGTCACTGTTCTGCTTGTGGTGCTGCAGACCCATATGGGAATGTCATTGGTGGCCAGGAGTTGCAGATGTTCTGAGGTGGACTGCACTGAGGCATGGTGCTGCAGGCCTATACAGACTTTGGACCCTGTGTCAATCAGGAAGTGGGTGTTGTCTATAAAGTCTGAGATGAAAATGCATTCACCTCCTGTCGGCGTCATCATGGATGGAAGGCAACTTGCAGCATGGTGGGCAAATGTGCCTATTCCTGCCGCCACTGGCGTTTGGGTGCAGGCACGAAGGTCAGCATTTTTGTGTCTTATCACTGACAGTTCAGTGGTACCAATGCACAGTGTCAGAATTGTACAATTTGGCTATGGTTGTTCGTTGTGGCAGCTGAATGTCAACAGCACTGGGGCAATTCACACATTGTGCTGTAGTGGGTTGTGGTGCACAGTCGCTGCGGAGTGGCATGTTGTCATGCAGTGGTCTGTCTGGGAGGCAGTTGTCCTTACACATGTGGGTGTATATTCTATTGGCCAGTGTGAGTCTGGCTTCCATTGGTTGCTGCTTGTGGGCTATCAGTGCAGTCTGGACCGCAGTTGGCAACTTTGCAACTCAGACAGTCCACAATGTGTGATTGTTGATGACCTTTGTGTCAGTCAAGTGCTGGGGGCAGCACCACAGCTGTGGAATTCTTCATACAGCACTTAATGTGGTTGTTGTTCCGGAGGGTATGCAAGTCTTCTAAGAATCATTCGTTTTGCTGCCTCATGTTTATTGGAGGGCAGTGGTGACAGGATGATGTCACTTGCTAGTTTGATGTGCTTGCTTAAGTGATCCAGTAAAATGATGAATCATTTTTATGAATCATTCGTAACGTCTCGGTGTGCAAAAAAGCATTCCACTGTAGCAAACCATAATATCACCTCATCCATGCAGAATGGCTGGAGCTTAATGTTCGACATGGCAGAGTGCATAGCATGCTGACAGCATGTGTGCATGTTGCATGTTGTAGTATATAGTTGCTGTGATGTCTGCTGGACGGTGACTGTGGTAGAGATGACAACATGGCACCATGACTGTTTGCCAATTGCTGTTGTTCTGTCTTGATACAGAATGCCACCTGAGGTGAGTTCATGTAAACTTGAAATGCAGGATAACCACCACAGTCAACTGGTGAAATTATGCTGCTGAGGTCAGCACCAGTGGTAGTCGCTGTTGGAAGGAGACCAGTTGACAATGTGAGTTTCGAAGCCCATTTCTGTCATTGAGTGGCCTGCATTGGTGACATGGTCAAGGTGAGGTATGTTGTATGGCTTTTCTGTACAGCGAGGGCACTACATTGATGCATACATTGAGCATTGGTGTAATGTTCCTATTGTCGGACCTGTAGAGTAACTATTGTTGCAAGTTGTCACTGTCAACACCCAAGATACATTGGTAATTTGATGTTGATCAAAACTTTCACTCTGTTCATTATGTTAATAATCAATCTCACTTCACACATCCATGGTCCTCACACCTGTGTACAGTGATTGTTCGACAAGATGAAGTTTTAATAAGCTCAGCGCAGACACGAGTGATCACGATCGCAAATGCAAATCACATATTCATGACTTGGTGTCATCAATGTGGAAGGATTTTCACATTATAGGCGATACTAGTCAATTATTACTAACTTCACTGCATTCTGTACACAGTGTCTTATTTCCACTTGGTACAATACATAGTGTCTGTTCGATACGAAAGCACAGAGCTTACTAACTACGGCTCCAGAAGAGAGTGTGTACATTGTCTGTCAGTAATATTATTGATCAGAGTCCCCACAAATTCTTCCACACTCAAATTGGTGTACACACTGCTGCCATAAGGGCGATTGAGGCTAAACAATGGAAGTTAAAGATGACAGCACTCTCCTGTCGACTTTGGTTGACATGAAACAACTGCATGTGTCTCTCATCAGCAAGTTACGAAACACCTGTCTTCATAACATTCCTAATGCACTGGGACCACCAACTGATTTTCAGCCACCTAAGTTGGCACCTAAAAGTATAATTAAGTGAAGAAAAGAAAAGAATTATATGGCATTCACCCCAATAGGCAAGAAAAGAATTACATGACATTGCAACACCGCATAGGCATTACCCTTACTTCTTGTACAGAAGAAAGACAGTTCCTGGCATTGTTGTGAGGCCTATCACATTGTGAACACACAGATATCTCCAGAATGTTACCCTATTCCACACCAGCAACAGGACCACCCACCTCTAGGTCCTCCCTTCTTATTAAAACAACACAATAATGGCAAAACTGCCAAGGATTCCATTGAATATTTGCTCCAAACAGATGATACTGTTGGTCAGGCAACCCATCAGTGACCAACGCTTATGTTGTATCAAGCACATGCCCACCACCCTGTGCCATCAACAGGTAGCGCATACATCCAGCACCAACACTGACTGATGCAAATGCAGACGAGAACACTCTGTCACTGTACCAGCCTTCACACAGCAGTTCCACAGTTTCTCCTGTTTTACGACCAGTCTGCAAGAAGGCTGGCAGGAGTGTACAGCACGAATAATAATTCATCCCGGGAGCTTTGCTATCCTTGAGGAGGCCTGGGTCCTGACACAGTTAGTTGAAGACAAAGACTGAGAATGGAAGAGTGGAATATCACTCATTGTTGAACTCATCTTGCTTTGTATCATTGTTTTTCCCAGTAGTGTGGCTTATGTTTCAATGTAACATGTATCCTCATTGTGTGTTGCATGTATTCTTGCAGTGCATTAATGAAGTGTGGGCAACTAACATTGTTCTTGCTTTATTGTGGATTGATGTACTCCCAAGTTCAATGACACAGATATTGCGGACTTTCGTTTTCAGTCTCAGTTTTGACTAACTGCGTCGCCACACTGTCCAGGGTTTCTTGAAATTATTCAGGGTTTTTTGAAATGATATGAAAATTTTGCTGACAATTATGCTACTGATTGACTTACTTGATTAAGAGGTGTTTCATGATATGTTCAGCAGAACAGTAGCATATGATGTACAAACATGTAACAATGTAAAGCAAATAATGTATCTATTTATTTGTCCATAATTGTATACATTTATATATTTATGTGACTGTATTGACATGTAATAGTTATTTAATATAACTGAGAAGACAGCAACTTTTTTCTAAGTACTTGTAGCAGCATTGCTGTATTAAGTTTTTCCTGAGTAAGCACAAATTGGTGCTTCCAGAGTTAGAGAAGAGAAACCCACAATTCATCAAGAAACTGCAATTCATAGGAGTTTAGTGACAATGAGGTATATAACAGCTATTTCACTATATTAATGTATGCCTTCACTCCTCACATCCTTGAACACTTTCCTTCATGCTAAGATCATCAGAAGAAGAGCAGTGTGGATGGTTATCACTCACAGGAGAGTATCATGGATATGCTCAACAATGTGAACTGGCAGACATGATGACGAAAAACATGTTTACAAAATTTGAAGGACCAATATTACGAGAAGATTCTGGGAATATACTAACTGCAATGACCAAGAAGGTATTTAGGCAGTTCTTCCCATGATCCATATGTGCATAGAACATGAGGAAACTCTAATATGTATATCAATGAAAATTATCTTTTGCCATGCTGTTCACATTGCTCTGTAGAGTATGTACGCTCCTGGAAATGGAAAAAAGAACACATTGACACCGGTGTGTCAGACCCACCATACTTGCTCCGGACACTGCGAGAGGGCTGTACAAGCAATGATCACACGCACGGCACAGCGGACACACCAGGAACCGCGGTGTTGGCCGTCGAATGGCGCTAGCTGCGCAGCATTTGTGCACCGCCGCCGTCAGTGTCAGCCAGTTTGCCGTGGCATACGGACCTCCATTGCAGTCTTTAACATTGGTAGCATGCCGCGACAGCGTGGACGTGAACCGTATGTGCAGTTGACGGACTTTGAGCGAGGGCGTATAGTGGGCATGCGGGAGGCCGGGTGGACGTACTGCCGAATTGCTCAACATGTGGGGCGTGAGGTCTCCACAGTACATCGATGTTGTCGCCAGTGGTCGGCGGAAGGTGCACGTGCCCGTCGACCTGGGACCGGACCGCAGCGACGCACGGATGCATGCCAAGACCGCAGGATCCTACGCAGTGCCGTAGGGGACCGCACCGCCACTTCCCAGCAAATTAGGGACACTGTTGCTCCTGGGGTATCGGCGAGGACCATTCGCGACCATCTCCATGAAGCTGGGCTATGGTCCCGCACACCGTTAGGCCATCTTCCGCTCACGCCCCAACATCGTGCAGCCCGCCTCCAGTGGTGTCGCGACAGGCGTGAATGGAAGGACGAATGGAGATGTGTCGTCTTCAGCGATAAGAGTCGCTTCTGCCTTGGTGCCAATGATGGTCGTATGCATGTTTGGCGCCGTGCAGGTGAGCGCCACAATCAGGACTGCATACGACCGAGGCACACAGGGCCAACACCCGGCATCATGGTGTGGGGAGTGATCTCCTACACTGGCCGTACACCACTGGTGATCGTCGAGGGGACACTGAATAGTGCACGGTACATCCAAACCGTCATCGAACCCATCGTTCTACCATTCCTAGACCGGCAAGGGAACTTGCTGTTCCAACAGGACAATGCACGTCCGCATGTATCCCGTGCCACCCAACGTGCTCTAGAAGGTGTAAGTCAACTACCCTGGCCAGCAAGATCTCCGGATCTGTCCCCCATTGAGCATGTTTGGGACTGGATGAAGTGTCGTCTAACGTGGTCTGCACGTCCAGCACGAACGCTGGTCCAACTGAGGCGCCAGGTGGAAATGGCATGGCAAGCCGTTCCACAGGACTACATCCAGCATCTCTACGATCGTCTCCATGGGAGAATAGCAGCCTGCATTGCTGCGAAAGGTAGATATACACTGTACTAGTGCCGACATTGTGCATGCTCTGTTGCCTGTGTCTATGTGCCTGTGGTTCTGTCAGTGTGATCATGTGATGTATCTGACCCCAGGAATGTGTCAATAAAGTTTCCCCTTCCTGGGACAATGAATTCACGGTGTTCTTATTTCAATTTCCAGGAATGTATGTAGGTACAGATGATCAATGAATGATAGAATGAGTAAGTTTACTTATCAGCTAAAATTTTTACACCAAATGTGAAAGTACTTTTGTTTGTTAGGTGTCAGGAACGACTTTTCACCTAATGTGATCAGTATGCTATTTTTTTAACCTCTTCCGGGACGAATTTTTTTTAATAATTTCAATTTTGACAATTATTTTTAACACTATATTTGAGATGTAAGGAAGTCATTACAAATATATTTTTTCAACAAATGCTTCAATTTACTGTACAACAATGAAAATAGGAAATGGCCACATTTGTGCACATGGTACATAGCAGGTAACATGATAGCAAACATGGTGAAAACATAAAGAAACCAAAAAATGTGATAAATAATGGCAGAATTCAAGCAACAAAAAATTGTTCACATCATGTATTGTGGAAGAACTCCATACATTCTAGACAAACAGGAACCTTGCTTTTTTTGCAAATGTATCTTGTTCTTCTTTTGCTGTTTTTATCTCTGCACCTAGAAGGATTCTTACATTCCTTTCTTTTCAGGGTAATGGGCTTTCCCATCCAGTTTATATCTGCAGAACATCCAGGGTGTTGCCTTTTCTTCAAGTAAGCGTGGTCAGGGGTGTTTGACGGTTTGCCACACTCCCTTTGCAGGCTTTCAAGCTCTGTAACTGTTGTAGCAACTGATGCCTTGAGTTCCACAACAGAAATATTTCTTTCAGTGTCTCTTTTGTAAAGAATCCATGCATTTACTAGTGTGACATTATAAAAGGGGAAAAATATTCTCAAATAAAACTTCTTGCTCTTCATTGTGTGAGGGCAGTGTGCACCCCATGAACCATGGACCTTGCCATTGGTGGGGAGGGGCTTGCATGCCTCAGTGATACAGATGGCCGAACCGTAGGTGCTACCACAACGGAGGGGTATCTGTTGAGAGGCCAGACAAACGTGTGGTTCCTGAAGAGGGGCAGCAGCCTTTTCAGTAGTTGCAGGGGCAACAGTTTGGATGATTGACTGATCTGGCCTTGCAACACTAACCAAAATGATCTTGCTGTGCTGGTACTGCAAACGGCTGAAAGCAAGGGGAAACTACAGCCATAATTTTTCCCGAGGGCATGCAGCTTTACTGTATGGTTAAATCATGATGGCGTCCTCTTGGGTAAAATATTTCGGAGGTAAAATAGTCCCCCATTCGCATCTCCGGGCGGGGACTACTCAAGAGAATGTCATTATCAGCAGAAAGAAAACTGGTGTTCTACGGATTGGAGCGTGGAATGTCAGATCCCTTAATCGGGCAGGTAGGTTAGAAAATTTAAAAAGGGAAATGGATAGGTTGAAGTTAAATATAGTGGGAATTAGTGAAGTTCGGTGGCAGGAGGAACAAGACTTTTGGTCAGATGAAAACAGGGTTATAAATACAAAATCAAATAGGGGTAATGCAGGAGTAGGTTTAATAATGAATAAAAAATAGGAGTGCGGGTAAGCTACTACCAACAGCATAGTGAACGCATTATTGTGGCCAAGATAGACATGAAGCCCATGCCTACTACAGTAGTACAAGTTTATATGCCAACTAGCTCTGCAGATGATGAAGAAATTGATGAAATGTATGATGAGATAAAAGAAATTATTCAGGTAGTGAAGGGAGACGAAAATTTAATAGTCATGGGTGACTGGAATTCAATAGTAAGAAAAGGGAGAGAAGGAAACATAGTGGGTGAATATGGATTGGGGGAAAGAAATGAAAGAGGAAGCCGCCTCGTAGAATTTTGCACAGAGCATAACTTAACCATAGCTAACACTTGGTTCAAGAATCATAAAAGAAGGTTGTATACATGGAAGAATCCTGGAGATACTAGAAGGTATCAGATAGATTATATAATGGTAAGACAGAGATTTAGGAACCAGGTTTTAAATTGTAAGACATTTCCAGGGGCAGATGTGGACTCTGACCACAATCTATTGGTTATGAACTGTAGATTAAAACTGAAGAAACTGCAAAAAGGAGGGAATTTAAGGAGATGGGACCTGGATAAAATGACTAAACCAGAGGTTGTACAGAGTTTCAGGGAGAGCATAAGGAAACAATTGACAGGAATGGGGGAAAGAGATACAGTAGAAGAAGAATGGGTAGCTTTGAGGGATGAAATAGAGAAGACAGCAGAGGATCAAGTAGGTAAAAAGATGAAGGCTAGTAGAAATCTTTGGGTAACAGAAGAAATATTGAATTTAATTGATGAGAGCAGAAAATATAAAAATGCAGTAAATGAAGCAGGCAAAAGGGAATACAAACGTCTCAAAAATGAGATCCACAGGAAGTGCAAAATGGCTAAGCAGGGATGGCTAGAGGACAAATGTAAGGATGTACAGGATTATCTCACTAGGGGTAAGATAGATACTTCCTACAGGAAAATTAAAGAGACCTTTGGAGAAAAGAGGGCCACTTGTATCAATATCAGAGCTCAGATGGAAACCCAGTTCTAAGCAAAGAAGGGAAAGCAGAAAGGTGGAAGGAGTATATAGAGGGTCTATACAAGGGTGATGTACTTGAGGAAAATATTATGGAAATGGAAGAGGATGTAGATGAAGATGAAATGAGAGATACGATACTGCAAGAAGAGTTTGACAGAGCACTGAATGACCTGAGTCGAAACAAGGCCCCAAGAGTAGACAACATTCCATTGGAACTACTGACGGCCTTGGGAGAGCCAGTCCTGACAAATTTCTACCATCTGGTGAGCAAGATATATGAGACAGGCGAAATACCATGAGACTTCAAGAAGAATATAATAATTCCAATCCCAAAGAAAGCAGGTGTTGACAGATGTGAAAATTACCGAACAATCAGTTTAATAAGTCACAGCCGCAAAATACTTACGCGAATTCTTTACAGACAAATGGAAAAAGCCGACCTCAGTGAAGATCAGTTTGGATTCCGCAGAAATGTTGGAACACATGAGGCAATACTGACCCTACAACTTATCTTAGAAAGTAGATTAAGGAAAGGCAAACCTACATTTCTAGCATTTGTGGACTTGCAGAAAGCTTTTGACAATGTTGACTGGAATACTCTCTTTCAAATTCTAAAGGTGGCAGGGGTAAAATACAGGGAGCGAAAGGCTATTTACAATTTGTACAGAAACCAGATGGCAGTTATAAGAGTCGAGGGACATGAAAGGGAAGCAGCGGTTGGGTAGGGAGTGGGACAGGGTTGTAGCCTGTCCCCGATGTTATTCAATCTGTATATTGAGCAAGCAGTAAAGGAAACAAAAGAAAAATTCTGAGTAGGTATTGAAGTCCATGTAGAAGAAATAAAAACGTTGAGGTTTGCCGATGACATTGTAATTCTGTCAGAGACAGCAAAGGAGCTGGAAGAGCAGCTGAATGGAATGGACCGTGTCTTGAAAGGAGGATATAAGATGAACATCAACAAAAGCAAAACAAGGATAATGGAATGTAGTTGAATTAAGTCGGGTGATGCTGAGGGAATTAGATTAGGAAATGAGACACTTAAAGTAGTAAAGGAGTTTTGCTATTTTGGGAGCAAAATAACTGATGATGGTCGAAGTAGAGAGGATATAAAATTTAAACTGGCAATGGCAAGGAAATTAGATTAGGAAATGAGACACTTAAAGTAGTAAAGGAGTTTTGCTATTTGGGGAGCAAAATAACTGATGATGGTTGAAGTAGAGAGGATATAAAATGTAAACTGGCAATGGCAAGGAAAGTGTTTCTGTAGAAGAGAAATTTGTTAACATCGAGTATAGATTTAAGTGTCACGAAGTCGATTCTGAAAGTATTTGTATGGAGTGTAGCCATGTATGGAAGTGAAACATGGACGATAAATAGTTTGGACAAGAAGAGAATAGAAGCTTTCGAAATGTGGTGCTACAGAAGAATGCTGAAGATTAGATGGGTAGATCACATAACTAATGAGGAGGTATTGAATAGAATTGGGGAGAAGAGGAGTTTGTGGCACAACTTGACAAAAAGAAGGGACAGGTTGGTAGGACATGTTCTGAGGCATCAAAGGAATCACAAATTTAGCATTGGAGGGCAGCGTGGAGGGTAAAAATCATAGAGGGAGACCAAGAGATGAATGCACTAAGCAGATTCAGAAGGATGTAGGTTGCAGTAAGTACTGGTAGATGAAGAAGCTTGCACAGGATAGAGTAGCATGGAGAGCTGCATCAAACCAGTCTCAGGACTGAAGACAACAACAACAGCAACAACAACAACAACAGTGTGCAACCATCCAGTGAGGCATGTCTACTGTGCCCTCAAATTTGTTGTAGCATGCTACAGCATATGGCATCTCTATATCTATGCAAGCATGGTTCTTCACGCCCCATCTTTTGACAGTATCAGTTAGTGTCCCTCCAGCAAAGGTAGATACCATGTGGACAATGTTACTATCCATCCATCGCACATTCGTAATATTGTCATTAGAAGTAGCAATACACATTGAACTTTGACCTGTTTTCATTAGAGCTTTTCTGTTGGTCAGTTTACTCTCTGCACCATTCAGTCTGTTCGACCTTATGGTTGCCAATACATGAATTTTCTTTTGCTTAAGATATGAAAGCAATGGGATTGTTGTGAATAAATTGTTGTCAAGAATGATCTTGTGATTCTTTCCTTCTAGCCTCTGGCACAATCTTATGACAGTGTTCCCAATAGGACCAAAGTTAGAGCTCAGTGTGTTATTCTGTTCCTGCCTTTTCCCTTGGTACATCTCAAAAAACATCATGTATCCATCTGAGCTAGTGTGTACCCATGCTCTGAATCCCCACTTTTTCGGTTTAGACTTTATATACTGTTTTACCCTGCTTCTACCTTTGACTGGGATAATCATTTCATATATAGTTTGATGTTCAGTAGGAGTTATTGTCCCTGACAATGTCTCTTTCAGTACGTCCAAAATGGGTTTCACCTTCACAAACATGCTAGTGTTGTTTTCAGTGATTTCATCATTGTCCACAAAATGAATTTTCTCAAATCTCTCTAGTGACATAATGTCAGCAACAAGATCCATTCTCAAAGCTAGGTTACTTGACCAGTATATACAATAGTTTGGGTACTTTATATATGCCATAATCAAATTAATCACTAAGAAGCAAGAATTTCGCTTACTGAGCAAGAGAAATTGCATTCACCATTTGAAAAAGCATACCGTGTTGTCTCTCTACCTATCATATCCAGTGCTTCAGGAGTGAACATGTTGCAGTAGTAAAAATATGGTGTCTTTTCTATTGAAGGATTAATGTTACTTTTGTAAATGCCACAGAATGCTGGAATGTTACCAACAAAGTTATTGTCCTTGTTTGGATACCATATAATACGGGAAGATGTTGGAGAATTCGAAACTGTGGAACTTGTACTTGTAGTTGCACTATTGGTCTGCACTGTTATTGACTGAATTGCACTATCAACAGCTAAATCACTACTAGCAACAATGTCATCACCAACAACACTATCATCATCAGAATCGTCATCAGGAATATCACTGTTTTCATCACTTGTAATTATGTCCAAATCAGAACAATTGGCATCATCAACAGAATCTAAAATAAGTAAAATTTCCTCTGGGCTCAATGTTTTCCTTCAATTCATTTTTAATAATGTTGTAAGAGAAACTGTAAAATAAATGAAAGTAACAAAATGACAAAAACGATGTTTTATAATTGAGGCACTGGTGGTTACGTTGTATTTCAGGTTATGTTACCTATTGCACTGTGTCCACAAATGTGTAAATATGTAATCAGTCGATTTATACAAAATAGTTCCCAGATATCACTGTTTCATCAGTAACATTATAACAATATATGTTCAAAGCATGCAATAAAAAATTGTAGACGAAAAATTCTTTTGCAAAAAAGTGTAAATTATGATTTCAAATGCATGTACTGAACAACAGGCAGCTGCTGACTATCCACAGATATAAAAACATCTCTCTCCATAACAGTCAAAGTTTATCAACTAGGGACAGGGTAGCCAACTTATGTGAACACAATGGCAACAAATGTACCCACTGACCATTACAAGACCTCATTTTCTTCAATATATTCAGCATAAGGTTAATGGTCACATATTTGCCAATATCCCTGAAGAGATTAAAAATAAATTTCACTGATACTCAGTACTGTTTACTTTAAAAATTTACATATATCTATCTATTTATCTAGAACTGATTACTGGACTATGAAGCATTACATAATATAGTGTTATTGTTTTGTATTTTAAATTATTAATTCCATTATTATTGCAAATCTGTAATTTGAAACTGCAATGTGTTCAATTTTTCATATTGCTTTTACGGATCATGTTGTGTGGTAACCATTCACTTTAAATTTGTTCCTAAGACATTGCTTCCCACTGCTGTCAGGCACTGTTGTAGCTTGTGTGTGAATCTGAAAATTTCACTTTCACCAAATATTGGCATAAAATTTTATGTTGGGTCTAATTGATTCACCATATATCAAAACGAAAATTCACTCATAACACTAACAGAATAATTCACCATATCTCATGTAAGGTGCTAAAATCCTGTTCTTAACATGTGCACAATGTTTGAAACATGTCACTATACATGGGATATGCTATTGTTATATTGCTTACTGAGAAAAATAGTAAGAAAGATACTGCTTACCTTCTTGTTAAAGATACTGGGAAAAATTATGTATGCATGAATGATAATACACCACATTCAAAATGAGATGCTTGTCTCAATTTGGATTTCAAAAGGGCCATTGCACTGGACATGCTATTTTTTAATTCGTAAATAAAATTATACAAAATTCAAATGACAAAATATTGCCAGCTGACTTTTCTCTGACTTGTCTAAAGCATTTGACTGTTCAGTTAGCAGTACCTTACAACAGAATCTCCAATATTAAGACACTAAAGATCTTGGGTAACTGCTTTTCATCCCGTCTAGCTAAAAGGGTGCAGAAGGTTGCATTAAGAATCTAAAGGAGTGTGTGCAATGAAACAGTATCTTTGGAGTGTATGATGTAATTAAAATAAAAGTGTAATTCAGCTGGAGAAATAAACTATAAATTTCAAATTTTAACAAAGTTGTGGAACTTTTCATAACAATTATATCACCATACTTTGTACTTTTGAGAAGCAGAAAAGGTTCCCTTTGCTAATGATCCAAGTATTTGAATCAAGCCTAAGGGAGCAACTTCAGCACTTGAAAATGCAAATAATATTTTCTTCAAAATAAATAACTGGTTCTCTGCAAACAAGCTGTCACTGAATTTAGATAAAAAACAGTACATGTGTGGCATAGAGCGCCATAAATATTGATAATTGTTCTGTGCGTAAGTGTGCTATCTTTGAGGAGAGGGCTTTGGGCAGGATGTTGGATGCTAACGGCAGTTAGCCTTCAGACTTGTATCTGTGTAGAAGCTAAATGTGAGTAAATCTGTATCTGAGAGAATCCTAGTTGTTTACCTACAACTATTCTATATTCCCTCACTGGTGACCCCATTTTTGTGTAATACACATCCGAGTTACTGCCCGAAGGTTATTTATGCGCCTACCACATCGGGTTTCTCGGCGATCGCGAGGGCCTTGGTTCAGCTCCAGACAATGGCTTTTCAGCATTCACCGCCGCCCGGATTCCAGCAACTTCTCTCCAGCACTTCTGCCGTTGTAGTGGACATGCCACAAGAATCTTCGGAATCCTTCAGCCAGAACATGCAGTGGAATTCATCGAGTGCCGCCAGTTTCTTCCAACCGCCAACGGCCGTGGACTCTGGCTTTCTTAGCCTGGACCATCCCACGTGTTCTCCACAGAGTGTTGGTCAGAACATTCCTACTCCTGTGTCGAACACACAATTCAATACAGTCCGTGGCGTCGAGCGATGTTTTGCTACTTTGGAAAATCCAGTAGTAAATTCAAATTCGAATCAGTTCCCGCCACGTGTGTATTCTTCCGCGCCGGCTAGTCAACAGGTGTTCAATGCTCGCCAAACAGCAAATATCACACTGAGTGTGCATCCTAGTGGACGTGTGTGGGATCCTTGTGTTGCTTCTAATCAAGTCAACAATTCTGTGCTGGACAGTAATTACTCTAACATCTACAACCAGCCCCAACACTCACGGTCGAGTGAATACTGTGTGCATAAGGGACATTCATTGGCATACTTAAGCACTTGTGGCTTCTCTCCGAGCTACCACGTCAATGAGAATGCACATTTTGACTACGATCCTCACACCGTTCAAGTGTCCGTCGCTTCTCAGCTGCCCCCCCCCCCGGCGTCAAGTGAATTTCGCGATTCCTGCATTACGGGACACCAATAATTTGGACTCGCAGTCTTCTGCATGCTCTACTTCCGTCTGAAGTAATAGGCGCACCTCCGCAGTGACTGCGGTGCCAAATCTGCCGAAATTACCAGACTTCAAACCCGCTCACCCGGAGTTCTGGTTTAACCTGGTTGAGCAAACATTCAATGTCTGTGCTTTGGACGACGACGCACGCTTCACCTGTCTCATGAACCATCTTCACGACCGCGTCGATTTAATTTACGATCTGGTCAAAGCACCCCCCCCCAGCAGGGAAGTATGCTGTGGCGAAACAGATGATACTGGAGCGCATATCTAAAAACCAGGAGAGAAAATGTGCGACAGCTCATCTACAAAGAGCGTCTCGGCGACAGGTCTCCGTTCCAGCTGTGGCAGTGCATCCATCTTCTCATCGATGAGCAAGTTATGCCTGATGACACGCTCGCAGAAATCTGGACTGAAAAGCTGCCTTTGCCTGTCCAGACTGCAATCTCTGCATATGAAGATGGGCCAGTAAATGAACATTTATGCGCCGCCGACAGAGCATACTCCGCCAGGCAATGTGAGCTCCGTGCACTGCATTCTGGACGTGACCGCACTAAGACGCTTTCTGACGCCACACCCTTGTCTGGTGCTGCTAATAACAAGTTTGTTAAGCTACTAGCCCTGCCTGCACCTTCAACTCCCCACAACAACAATGCGTCGGCCTCTGTGGAAGACTCAGGGGCACATACTTCGTCACCTAGCAACTACCCACAGGAACACAGGCCCGCCCAACCTTACTGTTTCTTCCACGCGAGATTCAGGGAGCAAGCTCGCAAATGCCAGTCACTGTGTTCTTACACAAACTCCAACCGCAGGTAGGCTACTATGCCAGCTCCTGCGATGTAAACAACGGGCACCATCCCACATTGCACTCCGTTTCGGACAATAACAGTAAGTGTGGTCGAGTCTATGTTTGCGATTTACGATCAGGTGTATGTTTTCTGGTAGACACTGGCACAGACGTCTCTTTGCTGCCGGTTCGCCTAGCAACCAATAAAGTGCAACCACACAAAACAGCACTTCGTGCAGTGAACTTGTCTACCCTACAGTGTTCGGGTTCCACTTTGTATACAGTGAAACTTTCGCCTGAGTGCAAGCTGGAGTGGACGTTTCTAGTGTCAACAATTGAAGAACCTATTCTCAGAATTGATTTCCTCAAGCACTATCAGTTGTCACTAGATTTTGTGCAAAATACTGTGTTTTACTCCCCCCTTAACAAACATATTCCTTTCGCTTCGCCGAGTGACAGTTCGGCTAACACCAAACATGTGTGCTGTGCTAAGAAGTGTGTAAACCTATCCTTGGAGCTGCAATCTTGGACAAACAAGTGGCTAGTGGAGTGCGCCAAGTCTTTGAAGTTGCGGATGGAACGTATGGAAATGCTGCTGCATCTCCGCAACATACACCACGAGTTGGCCTCCACACAACAACGCCTCGCGGCACTACAAGCAGACGACTCATCGGCTACAGACAAGGTCAGTCCGTGCCAATCTGGTGTTCCTGTGCCCGCGCACGTTAACGACAATGTTGTGAACTCTGTAAACTGTGTCAGCACCCCCTTTTGTAATGATAGGGTATGCTTGAGTGCTCATGCTCCTTGCGTTCCGAATGGGCAATTAACTTGCCAAGCTCGTGGCAATGAACTACGGCCATCTGCTGTTTGGCCATGCCCACTCGTGCCTACAGCGCTTGTAGCGGCACGGCCCGCTACCAAGAACTGGTGTACCAACATCGCCCATGTTAACACGTGTGCAGCCTTTACGCAGCCTACGAGCGGGTGGCACACCTGTACTTCCGTGCCCTCAGCACCACAGCTTGGCCCGTCCGCCACTGCCTGCTCCACTTCACGGACATCTGACTGTCGTGCCACGCCACGTATTGCAGTAGTCACTAACGGCACAGTTCATTGGTTACGTCTAACCGATGGGCTGCCCATATCGCAACGCCCATGCCGCCTCAAGCCGGAATTTATGAAAATTGCAAAATAACAATTGGACGATCTGTTACAAAAGGGAATAATTGAACCTTCTTCCGGTTGTTGGGCTAGTCCTATCCTGTTTGACCAAAAGAAAGACGGTACTTGGCGTATGGTCGGAGACTATAGGCGTTTAAATGCCCGCACCATCATTGATAAATATCCGGTCCCACACATCGCAGACTTCAATCATGCGCTCGCAGGTGCAAAGTACTTCTCTGTTTTGGACTGTAAGAATGCATTTCATCAGATTCCTATGGCTCTGGAGGACATTGAAAAGACTGCCATAACCACTCCCTTTGGGCTGTTCCAATACAAATTTATGATGTTTGGGTTGAAAAACGCCCCCCAAACGTGGCAGCGTTTCATCAATCAAACTTTATCCCATCTAGACTTTTGTTTCGTATACATGGACGACATATTGGTTTTTGCTTCTACTTTGGAACAGAGTGAGGAGCGTGTTCAAGTTGTGACAGATATTTTAGCAGCTGCTGGTATTGAACTGAACAATAAAAAGACTCAATTGCACCAGTCATCCGTCACATTCCTAAGTTATGTTGTGTCATCGGATGGTCTGACACCACCACAGGACAAGATCAAGCCTGTTCTCAAGATGCTACGCCCTCAGACCTATAGGATATTACGCAGGTTCATCGGAGCAGTTAATTATTACTGGAAACATTTGCCAGCCGCTTCTGCGGTGCAGGCTACTCTCACAGATGCTCTCGCTGGCCCACAAACTTCTGGCACCTGCCAGGTACCATGGACACCAGACATGGACAAGGCATTTAATGAACTCAAACAGCTGTTGGCCTCTGCTGTCACTATTGCTCACCCACGGGCAGACGCCACAATGTTTATCACTACTGACGCTAGTGACAATGCTATCAGCGCAGTACTGAGTCAGACATACAATGATGTTACGGTCCCCCTGCAGTTTTTCTCAAAAAAGCTAAACAACGCGCAGAAGAAATACTCAGCATTCGACAGAGAATTACTTGCAGTTTACAAGGCCATAAGACACTTCATAACTGATGTTGAGGGACGGGATTTCTATGTGCTCACTGATCACAAGCCGTTGGTTCCTGCCATAAAAAATCCTGCGGCTGATCTGCCCCCACGACACTTTTGTCACATCGATTACATCTTGCAATTTACAAATGACATTCGCTACATCCAAGGAGCAGACAATGTGGTCGCTGATTTTCTCTCACGTGTTGGTGCTGTCACAACCTTAATTGACTTATTGGACCTACCTCGGTTGCAATCAGCAGACCCCGATAACATGCAGTTAATTTCAGACCACAGCTCCTCTCCCCAACCGGTACGCTCTACTTTCCCTGCCATATCTGACATAGTGTGGTGTGATGAATCGACTGGTATGTTGCGGCCATTCATTCCTAAGCCCCTTCAACGCCAAGTCTTTGACAAACTACACACATTAGCACTCCCCGGTGTCAAAGCCTCCACCCGTCTGGTAGCTGAACGGTTTGTCTGGAGAGACATGCGCCATGACTGTCAGTATTGGGCAAGGGCATGCATGGTGTGTCAACAGAACAAAGTTTCCAGGCACACTTCTCCACCCCTTGGCTGTTTTGCCCAACCGCCAGGCCGGTTTCACCATGTTCATGTCGACCTCATAGGCCCTTTGCCCCCCTCCGAGGGTTTCCGTTACTTGTTTACAGCTATTGACAGGATGACTCGGTGGGCTGACGCTGTGCCTATTCTGAACATTACCTCTGAGACAGTAAGTCGAGCATTCTTAGATTCGTGGATCTCTAGATTTGGCTCACCTGTTTACCTCACCACTGCCCAGGGGCGACAATTCGAGTCTTCAGTTTTCTCTGACTTATGTAAAATGTGTGGTATTGTCAAAATTCATACTTCTGCATACAACCCCCAAAGCAATGGGCTTGTTGAGCGATAGCATCACACCTTAAAGTCTGCCCTGTGTTGCCATGACTCACTATGGACAGAGGCACTGCCCTTCATGCTTCTTGGCCTTCGTGCGACTTTCAAGGAAGACCTCAAGGGTTCCGTAGCCAAGTTTGTGTATGGCCAACCTCTGGTTTTGCCTGGAGAATTAGTCACTCTACAGCCCTCTGAACTCCCTTCACTTCTCGAGCGGGTGCGCTTGCACTGCAGCAAAATTCAGCCGCCACCTCCAGGTGCTCATACACCTCCGCGTGTGTACGTACCGCGCACGCTAGACTCTTGTGAGTACGTGTTTCTCAGAGAATACTCAGTCAAAGCCCCGCTTCAGTCGCCCTACACAGGTCCTTACAAGGTCATCAAACGCTCTGAGAATAACATGGATCTCCTCATAAAAGACTCTGTAACCACGGTCTCACTAAACCGAGTGAAACCAGCTTTCATTGAGCCTCAGGTGAACCTCCCTGTTTCTGCCTCTATTTCTCCCACTCCTGCTTCGAGCGGCCATCCATCTTTCCACACCATGCATTTGGTTATTGATTCTCCACAGTGTGTTTCTCTGCCGAGCACTGCTCCTTCTCCGCGTTCATCTAATTCGAGTGGCCAATCTTTTCGGGGGTTCACTCCTCACAGCCCTCGCAGTCGAGCTGCCAACCACTCGGATTCAACCATTGTGTTACCATCTTCGTGTGACAGCTCTTTGTCACGCCGTTCAATCCATGCTGGCTCCTCGTTGCCTTCGGTCACGCTCCCTCGTCTGTCAGCTGATCGCCCGAGGTTGTCTCCTGCGCAGTCCAGTGCACCTGCCACCCCCCTCTTAGCAGATGCTTCCCCCTGCCATGGCTTTCCCACACCTCCCTGCCTCCCTACCATTGCTCGTACAGGTGCCATCTAAGAATTCACAACACATGTGCACCCTGATGACATACATAAATTATCTGTTGTCGTAGATGGCGATACGGTGTGTGTGGTACTCGTGTGTGACAATATTGAGGGAGGAAGTGCAGAATCTCGTGTGGTGTGCCACTTTAAATTGAGCAGAAGTGCTGCGTGTGGCAATTTGCGTGCCTTTGTTAGGGCCTCTGGCAAGGTGATTCTCTGCCTGCCGGCTGACGAAGTGCTACACCTTCACTCCAGGATGGGACGTTGTCTTCAGCCGCCGGCGTTGCTTGCTGACTTCACCGTTGATGTACCGGGTTTCACCCCCCGGTCTCCTACCAGTCGACCGCTTCCACCTGACGCAGAAGAACTGTGCGTTACCTTCCTAACTTCTCACCCCCACATTCACAGGGACGTACTCCATACTGTGCAGGGGGGTGGGGGGGGCTATGTGGCGTAGAGCGCCATAAATATCGATAATTGTTTTGTGCGTAAGTGTGCTATCTTTGAGGAGAGGGCTTTGGGCAGGATGTTGGATGTTAACGGCAGTTAGCCTCCGGACTTGTATCTGTGTAGAAGCTAAATGTGAGTAAATCTGTATCTGAGAGAATCCTAGTTGTTTACCTACAACTATTCTATATTCCCTCACATGCAATTCAGCACTGCATGAAGTTTGACCACACCATTCGAAATAATGCATGAGAGTAAATCAATAAGTGAAACAGAATGTTGTAGATTCTTAAGTGCTTACATTAATAAAAAACCAGTACTGGAAGTCACATATTACAGATATTCTTAAAGATTTAAACTCTGTAATTTTTATGTTATAGATAACATTAGATTTTAGAGATGAAAATGTCTAAAAGTATACTTATTTTTGCTACGTATTTCACTAATGTCTTATGATGTCTTTTGGCATCATACTCTAAGGCAATTTGTCATTGTTTTTTGTATAGAAATGTGTAATAAGGATAATATGCGATTTGACTCTAGAACTTCTTGTAGACAGCTCTTTAAAGAGTTGGACTTACTGGCAACAGTCTCACTATACATTAACTCCCTTATGAAAAAAAATGACAACAATCAATCATGTTGGGAAATAACTGTAACATTCAAAAATATACTGCCTGACAAAAATGTGAAGCACCCAGAAAGGGAGGAGAGAATTAAATGAAACCTTACGGGTTGAGATGATGCGCAAAGTTATTTCAGTGATTGTAAAATATGTCAAATTTAGAAAGAACTTAGCAGTATGAGCTAACTTAAGAGTATGATGTTCATAAAGCTATTGTATTCTCTGCCAGGGTGAACTTTCCCACAACTGTTATAAATGATGCTTCATATCCTGGTTACTAGCACTTGGATGGAGTTGACATCCAAGATGGTCCCACACATGTTCTATTGGGCACTGGTCTGGGGAACTCACTGGCCATGGGAGTACCCAGACATCATGCAGGCAGTTGAAAGAGACCAGTGCTATGGGTGAATGAACAGTGTTCTGTTGGGAAATGGTCACTGGCTGCTACTATTCTCCTACTAATGGTGTGCAATGACACAGAATGTTGCTGGGAGTCCATTGCACATGCAAATGCGAAGGGGTTTTGATGTGCTCAGTGTACAATATGGCCATCCTCCCTTGTGGCGGTGAGACAGGTTCCACCAGAACATTGACAACAAATATGCTTGCTAGCACATTCCTGTGCAGTCCAACATCAGGCCACTGTTACATCCAAATGCCCCAAATACTGGATATTGCACAATTCTGTTCATGATTACAGAATAATCAGCCAGTTTTCCATAAGGTCAGTGTGGTATGAACTGTGTGACTTTTAAGCTTGGTTATCACAAATTTTGTGCATGCTGGATCTTAAAGATTTTGGCTGATCTCTACAAAGTGAAGATGTTGGGAGCTGCATTAACATTTCTGATGTGGTACAGAGCACATGAAGATGAATTCTTCTATCACATCATGGCAGTGGATGAAAAATGGGTTACATAGCGGTATGTCAAAAACCAGTCAATGAAGTGTGGTCACACAAGCTTGCCACCCAGGCCTCTACTAAAGTGTAGCCAAACATTTTCTGCGCAAAAACCAGTGATGACAATCTTTTGAGAGATTTTAGGGGAAGAGCCACTACAGAAAACTCTAACATTTATTGCAAAATTGTGAACAATCTCAGAAGAGCTGTCCAGAATGAAAGATGTTAGATGCTGAATACTGACATTATTTTTGTGCAGAATACTGCTAGATGCACACACATAAACATTGCTTAACAGTTTCAACTTGGAATAGTTTGATCATGCTACATGTTGCCCTGATTTGTAACTGAGTTATTTTCACATGTTTCCAAAGATATAAAAATGGCCAGGGTCACACTTTCTTGAAAGTGATGAGGAGTTAAAGGAGAGTGTCAGAACATGGGCTAGCTCACAGGTGGCAAAATTCTATAATGAAAACATGGAAAACTCATGCCTTAATGTAGGAGGCATCTATGTAGAATAAAAAATTATATATTACTTTCTGAATAACCATTGTAGTATTATTATTTTTCATTTTAACTTATATTAATCTATTTATGATTGCAGATCTGTAATTTCCAATTGCAGTTTGTTTAATTTTTATATTACCTTTATCAACCAATTTACATGATTGCCTTTCCTCTTAAATCTGTTCCTAAGACATTGTTTCAGTAGTTTTAATAATATTTTAATCTTCTCACTGTTGTCAGGCACTAGTTTAGCTTGTGTGTGCATCTCAAACAGTTTTAACTTTTCAAAATTTCAATTGCCATTTCAATCAAATAATACCATAAGTATTTATGTATGTTGAGTCTCATTACTTCATCATATATCAAAAGGAAAATTCACTGGAGAGAATTAAAAATTCACTATGCACGTAATTTATATTGCTTTTACTGTTATGCTATTACCTGATAGTTGAGGAACTTGGCTCCAATCAGGTAAAGGAATACGGCAGTAATTGACCTGTCCATCTGGGCAACATATGCGGGGCCAGCAGTCTTCATCAGTGGTACAGTTTTTAATCGGAAAAGGCTCAACCATTTGTTCTTTGGGGCAATTTCGTGGCACACCATTACGAAAAGCTGAAATACGATACATTCAGATCTTGAATCATGTTTCTTGTTTGGTGCCTGAGCATCATACAGTTTGTGGGGGTTAAGGATTAATATAACATGCAATTGAAACTTATTAAATGAGTATTTGTTAAAACTGTGACTCTTTTTTACTTTGTGTCTCTTATTTATGCACACCTAAATACAAGGTAATGTGATTGATACTATAGGTAACCTTACTGGCATTAGAAACTCAAAGAAACATTTGCAATCAAATGATAGGACCTGCTGCCTTTTTTGATTACTGTGACCAGTTTCTGTGACCAAGGCAATTTTCCTTTCATTATATCATTGAGAGAGTACATGTTTGTATCTACATATACTTCTACAACAATAAATAAAATAGATCTATAACCACTGGAAAATGCCCTTGGTGGTCAAGATTGATTTTGGTAATCTAAAACAAAAATAAAAGTGCAAGTGGTGCCATTATTTGGTTCCAAGTAATACTACAGTCATGGAAATTGCAACACCATGTTCCATATGCTGGACAAAAAACAAAGAAACATACTTTAGCACACAACTATTCGGAACCATAGAGCAGAACAGTTTTTGGTGACTGTGATATTAGTATTTGAATGATGAAAACCTAAAACAACTGAAGTAAATAATACAAAATATAAGACAATGAGCATCTTACATAAAATGTTCAAAAGTTTTTTTCCTAAAATGTTTGTGAGTAAGAGGTTTAAAACCACTTACGTTTATGAATAGGCTCTGGCTTTGGTCTAGGAATTCCCTTCAGACATCGTCTTTTACCTTGTGCCTCACAGCATTGCAGTTTGAATGCTTTACAGTCACCATCATTTTTGCATGGAAGACTGAATAGAGGGATATTGGTTGTTGCAGAGGGACATATTAGACTGGCAGTGTTGTTGGTCTGTTCTGAAACATAAGAGGAGAATATTTCCATTGGTAAGCACAAGACAGCCCCTGACAAGGCGATCATTTTATTAACATTTGTAAAATGATTTTATAACTAAACTAAGTCCTCTAGTTGTTAAGTAACACTAAAATGTACAGAAATGTTGTTGTGCAGCTATGTAAAAAGAAGCCTTATTGAAAGTGAGAGACACTTTCATCTTGGCGATGGCAAAGAAGAAGGAAGCTGTATAAATTTGATATTTTTACATTAAAGATGCCACCTTAATACTCAAATTAGTTTATTCAATACTTTACTGAGTACTAGAAATTGATAGAAGAAACACTGAAAGGAAGACCACAGTAAGACATATGTACACCAATAAGGAGAATGTAGATATTAGGAGAATGTAGATATCATACATGCATCAGAGATCTAACATGATCCCCAGCACTAATCCCAAACAAAAAGAAAAGTAATTGGTAGAAAATTGGCAAAAAATTCAGAGCATCTAGTGAGAATGTGAGAAAAGGGATGAAATCATTAGACACTTGCATCTAGCTGGAACAGAGTGAATAAGTACAAGCTTAGTAATCATTTTTATTAAAAAGAAAAAGCACAATAAATTTGAAAGTAAATATGTGTGAACATGCTTCTATTACCCTGATTAAACACATATACAGATCTTATCATTCCCACAGTTCATGTTCACAGTGTCTATAATTTCATAGCAGATGCATCACTGTTATGTTACATATTTTTGATGATAAATAAAAGTGGTTTAACCATATCGTGCCATCTGTCCCTTAGGAAACTATATACCACAGAAGATTTTATCATTTAACCTGTGTGACAGCTCATATGTGTATGCCACATTTCTTTAATAATATTTTAATGACATTATCTTCCTTATAAATGATCCGGTCACGTTAAGGTGATCATTGCCTATTTTCAGCATCAAAATGCAATAATAATAATAATAATAATAATAATGGCGTGTGACGAGGGCCTCCCCTCAGGCAGACCGCTCGCCTGGTGCAAGTCTTTCGATTTGATGCCACTTCGGCAACTTGCACGTCGATGGGGATGAAATGATGATGATTAGGACAACACAACACCCAGTCGTGAGCGGAGAAAATCTCTGCCCCAGCTGGGAATTGAACCTGGGCCCTTAGGATTGACAGTCTGTCACACTGACCACTCAGCTACCGGGGGCGGACATCAACATGCAATAACCACTCACAGATGGCAGGTGGCAGCACAATCTGTGTAGGACATATAAAGCATGTCAGGGGATGAGGAACACAGTGCAGTCATTGCCTTATTGCGGAAATGGAGCAATTTATGTGACATCCAAAGGAGCGTAATCATTGACTTTTGGGCCAAGGATGGAAGCATTTCCAAAATGGCTCAGTTTTTAAACCTTTTCTTGTGCTGCCATGCATAAAGTATACTGTGCACGGCAAAATTGCACTATCCGAAACTGGTGCAAGGCAACTGCAGAAAACCATGGGCCACAGATGACAAGGGTAAATGACAGCTGTGGAGATGTCTAAGGTGAACAGATGTGCAACTGTAGAGTAACTGATCACCCGCATGAAACAAGGGCTACCAACAGCATCTCCTCAACAACAGTTCAGCGAACTTTGCTGTGTATGGGCATCCACAGTAGGTGACTGGTTCTTGCACACATGCTGACTACTATACATTGGTGATGAAGGTTGGAATTTGCACACCAATATAGAAACTGAATGTCTGCTGAATGGTGACAGGTGGCATTTTCAGATGAGTCATGTTTTATGTTCCATAGGACGGAAAGCAAACACACTACAACAACTATTGAAAGGGTTGAGCCTGGAGGAGACAGCATTATGGTCTGGGGAATATTTTTGTGGCATTCCATGGTTAATCTTGTCATTCTGGAAGACACAGTGTATCAACACAAGTATGCATCTGTCCTTGGGAACAGTGTACATCCCTACATTCAGTTTATTTTTCTTCAGCATGATGGCAATTACCAACAGGACACTGCAATGTGTTACATAGCTCACAGTGTATGTGCATGGTCTGAAGAGCACCAGGATGAGTTTACCATAGTCCCATGGCCACCATACCCCCCCCCCCCCCCGATTTAAACTGAATCAAGAATCTGCGGGACCACCTCAATTGCTCAATTGGGTTATATGTGCCACAGATGCTCAACTGAGTAACACAGTGCATCTGGCCATGGAACTGGAGCTCAACATCCCTTTTGGTACCTTCTGGAAACTCACTGACACTCTTCCTGCACATCTTGCTGCAGTCTGTGCTGCAAAAGGTAGTTGTTCAGGCTTTTGACAGGGGAGCACATTAATGTGATAGGGCAAAATGTGACCGGATAGTGTGTGTACTTTAATAAAATCTGTGAAGCACTTTGCACATGTCACTGCAAAATCAGAAATTATCTGATATATAGCAACTATTAAAAGGTAAAACAATCACTAATGTAAATTTCTCCAATTGCTAATAACCAGAGTGTAAATGCTAGTCTTTCTTCACATTATGTTAGTCACTGGAAATTGGTGTTCTACTTTTAAATTTCATTAGCTGTAGTGAGAAGCCAGCAAAAATTGCCAATCAATATCTGTACAAAGTTATGGCCTAATGGTAAGGAAAATGGGTTAAGTGTACCTCAATGAAATTCACATATACATAGAAACTGATATACATAGAAACTGAGACACCTAAATCCTTCCTTTCCGACACCAAATTGTATGTTTCTGTTCGTCATGTCAACTGGAGGAAAAAGTTTGTGTAGTGGCAGTGGTAATGAACAATGTACCAAAAATCCTGACTGGCTAGGTATGAGTGCGGAGGGGTTTTGATGGGGGGTGGGAGGTTTGGGAATGGGAGGGGGGAGATGGGCATTTAAAAGTCATTTTTTACATGTTTTTCTTGACTATCTAAAAGACTGCAGCTTCTAGCAAAAATCTTAACCAATACAAAATAAAACTACATTACATTTCCTGCAAAAAGGTCCTAATCATAATTTTTCTAGAATTAATAATTTCCACACTGCAGGGGATGGAAAAATTGCAGATTGTTAAAAATTATGTCTTAATCATATAAAATTAATGTATATTATTAAATGAAGTGGGTTAAGAACAAATTTTAAATGTTTGTACCACATCTAAGTGCACTAGAACTGTAATAAGGGATAAACTGTGTTCTGGGGGTGTCATAGGGTGGAAAGGTTCAGGGTGGAGGTTAGCAACCAATTACGACCAGTGCTAATACACTCAGACTGATAATTAAGATAATTACTTTATATATGTAAACTACGAGAAAAACAGCTATTCTGAAAACAAAGCCACTGTTGCTTCTTCTATACTATGCAGTTTCCATTATTATCTGATAGTCTGCTGCAAATAAACCATTTTAACTTTATACAGACCACTACCAGCAGTCTACATACTGGTAAAATGTAGATCTATCCGACACAAACATTAGAGTCAGGCAGAACTTACATTCTTAACTCCCAAGTATTCAGACACATTCTAGATGGAGTGGCTGATGATGCACTCTTTCATGTTGTGTTTATATCTTTGGGGATTATTAGTTTCCTCCATGATGGCCACTAGGAATCTGATAAAACTCTATTGTGAACTCTAGAGAGGGGTGCATAGTTTACATGGAAAGTATTTCTTTATGTACTGCAGTTGTGAATTACTGAGTTCATCCTAAATTTACTCTAGTTCATACAATGTAAGCTTCTGTGGCTGGTACTGACATCACTAAAAACTTCTGGGCTAATACTTGTCAACCACAAACACCGATAGGGAGTATATGCATTGGTATGTAATTTTAAGAACATGTCAGTCCATGAATAGACTTCAGCACGATGTCTGATTATTAACTTTACACAATGTCATTATCACATGCTTCTGCAAATGAACATTTTTTTTTTCTCCTTAGGTGTAACGTCTCAGGAGATTATGCCATAGGGAACAACTATGTTAAAGTTTGCAAAGTACACTGGCCACAATATCTGCAGGTGAACAAAGTGATAGAGACTTGAGAGTGCAAAGCAGGCAGAACTGAGCTTTTTCATTAACTTTTTCATGTATATGAGGACACTACTATAAAAAGAGTTACAAGACAGTAGTAAATGCAAAAAGACACAACTTGAGAGTGTGTTTCCTTCCACAACTGGCATCAATCTTAAATGTTTTTGCATACGTGCCTATCCATTCAACAAACCCACTACACTTTGAGTGGTGTCTTCACTCATCCAGTTATTTGATCTCCATCTATACCTACATCTACATCCATACTCCACAGTCCACCTTACGGCGCATAGCAGAGGGTACCCCATACCACTGCTAGTCATTTGCTTTCCTGTCCCACTTTCAAATAGAACGAGAGAAAAATGACTATCTATACACCTCCATATGAGCCCTAATTTCTTATATCTTATCTTCATGCTCCTTACATGTAATGTATGTTTGAGACAACAGAATCGATCTGCAGTCAGCTTCAAATGCCAGTATTCTAAATTTTCTCAATAATGTTTCTCAAAATGAACGTCACTTTCCATCCAGGGAGTTTCATTTGAGCTCCTGAAGTATCTCTATAACACTTGAGAGTTGTCTGAACCTGCTAGTAACAAATACAGAAAAACCACAAGGAGGGGGCGCTAAAGATATCTTCAGCTACCTTTACTTTTACCGTAATATAAAATAATCAAGTCACATGTAAAGTTTAAGAGAGTTTTATTTAAACTGATTATACACTTACAGAAGACAATGCCATCTTATGATATAAAAAACCTACAATTGTGATTCTCTTCCTTAAATTATGAATTCTATGCACCTATTCCTCCTGGAAAATTGGTTAATTACATTGTCAATAGGACAATCAATGTCAGGGTTAGTGTTCAACAGACCTAAGCCATTAAGTCGATTCTCCTTCATTGTTGACATGGGCCATATCTTTGTACGCTGCAATGTTGAAAAACTTCTTTCTGCTGTAGTAGTAGATGCAGGCAGGCATGAAAATATTTTGTATGGCATGTACAAAGTAGGATAGTCAGATCTAGGACAAACAGACAATGCTTGCATAACAGAAACACAATCATTAAAGGCATTTATGCGTGTTTGCTTGTGTTGAAGAATCTCTCCCATTAGTCTCTCTTTAATCACAAAACAGTAGAACATTCATGACTTTTCTCGAACAAATTCCAGACAGAATAATGTATTGAGCATACTATAATGGCCGCGACTTTTCTCGTAGTTATGTGTTAGCTATCTATGTGCAAGACAGAAACGTTTAAAATACTATGATGCGGACGTATGTGCTACAAGTTGACTGACGAAAGAAATGAACGAATACCGTACGGGCTGACTGGTGGGGGTAATGTGGGTGGCAATGCGGGTGACCCCGCAAGGGGGGGGGGGGAGGGGTGCGAGTCTTGCACGCCTCCCATATTTATCTGCCACTGCAGGGCACACACGTTTATCCATTGCTGTATAGTCCGCAGCTCGTGGTCTATGGGCTAGCATTGCTGCCTCTGGATCACAGGGTCCCGGGTTCGATTCCTGGCTGGGTTGGGGTTTTTATCTGCCAGGAGACTGGGTATTTGTGTTGTCCTCATCATTTCATCATCATCATCATCGTCATCGTCATCATCATCATCGTTTGTGAGAGTGACTAGATTGGAATGTGAAACGAAAATGGACTGTGTAAAAATTGGGACTTTGTACAGGCGCTGATGATGGTGCAGTTGAGTGCCCCACAAACGAAACATCATCATCGCTGTATTACATATGATGTACCAGTGTGTTAAAGGCTTGGTCATGCATAACTAAACATACTACTGTTTCTCTTTTTAAACAAAGTTATTGTCATTTATGACATACAAAAAGTAGTGACTGGCGTATTGTGACGAGCCAGTTGCTCGGCCACCATTGACCACATATTTTCAGTTGGTGAGAGATCTGAAGAATGTGCTGAGCAGGACAGCAGACAAACATTTTCTGTATCCAGAAAGGCCCGTACAGGACCTGCAACATGTGGTCGTGCATTATCCTGCTGAAATGTAGGGTTTCGCAGGGATCAAATGAAGGGTAGAGCCACGGGTCGTAACACATCTGAAATGTAACGTCCACTGTTAAAAGTGCCATCAATGCGAACAAGAGGTGACCGAGACATGTAACCAATGGCACCCCATACCATCACGCCAGGTGATACGCCAGTATGGCGATGACGAATACTCGCTTCCAATGTGCATTCACCACGGTGTCACCAAACACGGATGTGTCCATCATGATGCTGTAAACAGAACCTGGATTCATCTGAAAAAATGACGTTTTCCCAATCGTGCACCCAGGTTCATCATTGAGTACTCCATTGCAGGCGCTCCTGTCTGTGATGCAGCGTCAAGGATAACCGCAGCCATGGTCTCCGAGCTGATAGTCCATGCTGCTGCAAACGTTGTCGAACTGTTCGTGCAGATGGTTGTTGTCTTGCAGACGTTCCCATCTCTTGTCTCAGGGATCGAGGCGTGGCTGCACGATCTGTTACAGCCATGCAGATAAGATGCCTGTCATCTCGACTGCTAGTGATACGAGGTCGTTGGGATCCAGCACGGTGATGTGTATTACCTTCCTGAACCCACCGATTCCATATTCTGCTAACAGTCATTGGATCTCGACCAACACGAGTAGCAATGTCGCGATACGATAAACGGCACTCGCATTAGGCTACATCCGACCTTTATCAAAGTCGGAATCATGGTTGTACGCATTTCTCCTCCTTACACAAGGCATCACAACAACATTTCACCAGGCAACGCCGGTCAACTGCTGTTTGTGCACGAGAAATCGGTTGGTAACTTTCCTCATGTCAGCACGTTGTAGGTGTCGCCACCGGCGCCAACTTGTGTGACTGCTCTGAAAAGCTAATCATTTGCATATCACAGTATCTTCTCCCTGTCGGTTAAATTTCGCGTCTGTAGCACGTCATCTTCATGGTGTAGCAATTTTAATGGCCAGTAGTGTAATTTTACTTGTGTTCGAAACAGGCTTATGTCTGTTGAAGTTATTTTACTGGTCTTCACGCAGCCACTGGGCTAAGACATTTTTCATGTATTAGTGTGTATGTAAGTAGTATGTTATCACTTACGTTATTTTGAAGTTTATGTGTAGATTGTATCTCTGGTCTAGATGTTATTTTGATCATTTTTAGGACTTTCTGAAGAAGGCTATATTATTATTGCAGAAACCATGGTCAAAGTTTAAAATAAACATAATTTAGTGGAGCTGTGGGCTGTTTTTCATTCGAGTCATCTGGGATGAGATTGAACGTGGCGTCAAAGCTCATGGGCCCCCTTCCTGGAATTTACGGGAGCTGACTTACGCATGCAGATATGGTGTCAGCTCCTTCCAGCGACCAACCAAGGCCTCATTGAAACTTCCTGGCAGATTAAAACTGTGTGCCGGACCGAGACTCGAACTCGGGACCTTTGCCTTTCGCGGGCAAGTGCTCTACCAACTGAGCTACCCAAGCACGACTCACACCCCTTCCTCACAGCTTTACTTCTGCCAGTATCTCGTCACCCACCTTCCAAACTTTACAGAAGCTCTCCTGCGAACCTTGTAGAACTAAGCTGTGAGGACGAGGCATGAGTCGTGCTTGGGTAGCTCAGTTGGTAGAGCGCTTGCCCGCGAAACGCAAAGGTCACGAGATCGAGTCTTGGTCCGGCACACAGTTTTAATCTGCCAAGAAGTTTCATATCAGCGAACACTCCGCTGCAGAGTAAAAATCTCATTCAAGGCCTCATTGCTTCCATACCACGACGCATCGCATCTGTTATCTTTGCCAGAGTTGGACATACCGGCTATTAGATAGGTGGTGATATGTTCTGGCAGATCTGTTCAAATGGTTCAAATGGCTCTGAGCACTATGGGACTTAACATCTGAGGTCATCAGTCCTCTACAACTTAGAACTACATAAACCTAACTAACCTAAGGACATCACATGCATCCATGCCCGAGGCAGGATTCGGACTGTAGCGGTCACGCGATTCCAGACTGAAGTGCCTAGAACTGCTCGGCCGCAACGGCCGGCGGCAGATCTGTGTACAGACGCCATTATATGGGTTGCCCAAATAGTATCTTTTCTTCAGATAATCGGATAAGTCGATTGCTATCCTGAAAGAATTAAACCATTTTATCGTTCAAGTAATAGTATGCTTAAAAGGAAAAAAATCGAGTCAGGCCATACCGACTGGCCACTGTGCCATGACGTCATTCTGATGCAGTATGGAGGGCCAAGGAGCAAGCTCGCCGTCGCCCATGGAGCCTGGCATCTGAGCGTCCCCCTCCCCACCCCCCCCTCCCACCACCACTACTATTCTGCAGTCGTCTCACCTTGGCTGAACCCAAGTACACTACACAGAAACTGAGCGCACTGAGCACTTTGCAATAGCATGTTTAGTACTGCATTTAGAATGAAAGTACGTTTGCAGCATCGTTTTTATTTTATTGATCTTTGCGTCGATATTGTCTGTTGGATCTCGCCTTGAATCTTTAGCAACGTTCGTTTAATGATTTTTCTGACGCTTCGTCAGTATGTATGCCGCCTGCAATGGGGGATGAACCCTTGACAATATCAGCCATTTGTACCAGCAAAGCGTCAGACAAAGGTCCTGGGAAGAAAGCCAACAAGCAGTTGAGTCCGCGCAGAATAACGTGACCGGTACATGCGCAACCGGCAGGACATGCGCGGGGAGAACTGGTAGTCATGGGTGCTACAGTCCGGCGCTGCAGGGGAAACGCCGAGTGCAGTAGGTGCCATTCCAAACTCAAGCCTATACTAGCATTTTTTGTAAATATTAAGTGGGTCCCCTCCACACTCACACTTGCATGGTGACCATTCAAAAAGGTCTGTCACCTCTGCTTCGATTAGTAAATAAAAAGAATTCCACTGAAAATGAAACGAAACCAGCATTTTATTTTCTCTTGGTCTGTTGACCATCTTCATCTACATCCTCTTCCATTTCCATAATACTGTCCTCAAGTACGTCGCCCTTGTATAGATCCTCTCTATACTCCTTCCATCTTTCTGCTTTTCCATCTTTGCTTAGAACTGGGTTTCCATTAAAGCTCTTGATATTCATGCAAGTGGTTCTCCTATCTCCAAAGGTCTCTTTAATTTTCCTGAGGACAATGTTATGGAAATGGAAGAGGATGTAGATGAAGACGAAATGGGAGATATGATAATGTGTAAAGAGTTTGACAGAGCACCGAAAGACCTGAGTCGAAACTAGGCCCCAGGAGTAGACAACATTCCGTTAGAACTACTGACAGCCTTGGGAGAGCCAGTCCTGACAAAACTCTACCATCTGGTGAGCAAGATGTATGAGACAGGCAAAATACCCTCAGACTTCAAGAAGAATATAATAATTCCAATCCCAAAGAAAGCAGGTGTTGACAAATGTGAAAATTGCCGAACTATCAGTTTAATAAGTCACAGCTGCAAAATACTAACGTGAATTCTTTACAGACGAATGGAAAAACTGATAGAAGCCGACCTCGTGGAAGATCTGTTTGGATTCTGTAGAAATATTGGAACACGTGAGGCAATACTGACCCTACGACTTATATTAGAAGAAAGATTAAGGAAAGGCGAACCTACGTTTCTAGGATTTGTTGACTTAGAGAAAGCTTTTAACAATGTTGATTGGAATACTCTCTTTCAAATTCTGAAGGTGGCAGGGGTAAAACACAGGGAGCGAAAGGCTATTTACAATTTGTACAGAAACCAGATGGAAGTTATAACAGTAGAGAGGCAGGAATGGGAAGCAGTGGTTGGGAAGGGAGCGAGACAGTGTTGTAGCCTATCCCCGATGATATTCAATCTGTATATTGAGCAGTCAGTAAAGGAAACAAAAGAAAAATTCGGAGTAGGTATTAAAATCCATAGAGAAGAAATAAAAATTTTGAGGTTCGCCGATGACATTGTAATTCTGTCAGAGACAGCAAATGACTCGGAAGAGCAGCTGAACGGAATGGACAGTGTCTTGAAAGGATGATATAAGATGAACACCAACAAAAGCAAAACGAGGATAATGGAATGTAGTCGAATCAAGTCGGGTGGTGCTGAGGGAATTAGATTAGGAAATGAGACACCTAAAGTAGTTAAGGAGTTTTGCTATTTGGGGAGCAAAATAACTGACGATGGTCGAAGTAGAGAGGATATAAAATGTAGACTGGCAATGGCAAGGAACGCGTTTCTGAAGAAGAAAAATTTGTTAACATCGAGTATAGATTTAAATGTCAGGAAGTGGTTTCTGAAAGTATTTGTATGGAGTGTAACCATGTATGGAAGTGAAACGTGGATGATAAATAGTTTAGACAAGAAGAGAATAGAAGTTTTCGAAATGTGGTGCTACAGAAGAATGCTGAAGATTAGATGGGTAGATCACATAACTAATGAGGAGGTGCTGAATAGAATTGGGGAGAAGAGAAGTTTGTGGCACAACTTGACCAGAAGAAGGGATCGGTTGATAGGACATGTTCTGAGGCATCAAGGGATCACCAATTTAGTATTGGAGGGCAGCGTGGAGGGTAAAAATCGTAGAGGGAGACCAAGAGATGAATACACTAAGCAGATTCAGAAGGATGTAGGCTGCAGTAGGTACTGGGAGATGAAGAAGCTTGCACAGGATAGAGTAGCATGGAGAGCTGCATCAAACCAGTCTCTGGATTGAAGACCGCAACAACAACAACTGTTAACCATTTGTAACCTTCCAGAGAAGCGTCATGAGTGGCGAATTTTCAGTAAAACCTACTAGTTTTTCTTGTGGTCATGCTAAAATTTGCTTCTTTGGCCAAAACACAGCGGAGTTTACATAGTATCACCTCACTAAAGCCGTTGGCACGTGGAACGAGGTACGAGAGCGAGTCAAATGAAAACCTTAAATATTTTTTAATGTGTAGAAATGGTACAAACCTGTATCACTTTTCAACGTAATCTCCCCCACGCTCAATGAAAGTCCTCCAGCGCTTACAAAGTGCATAAATTCCTTTAGAAAAAAATTCTTTTGGTAGTCTGCACAACAATTCATGCACCGCGTGGCATACCTCTTCATCAGAACAGAACTTCTTTCCTCGCATTGCGTCTTTGAGTGGTCCAAACATATGGAAATCACTTGGGGAAAGGTCTGGTGAGTATGGTGGATGAGGAAGACACTCAAAATGCAGGTCTGTGATTGTTGCAACTGTTGTATGGGCAGTGTGGGGTCTTGGATTATCATGTTGCAAAAGGACACCTGCTGACAGCAATCCACATTGCTTTGATTTGATTGCAGGCCGCAGATGATTTTTTAGGAGATCTGTGTATGATGCACTGGTGACAATGGTCCCTCTAGGCAAATGACGCCTTTTTTCGTCCCAAAAGAGAGTCTGCTGATGGTTGTGTTCGAAACTTCTTTGATTTTGGTGATGAGGAATGGCGCCATTCCTTGCTCGTTCTCTTCGTTTGCAGTTGGTGGAAGTGAACCCAGGTTTCGTCCCCAGTAACGATTCTTGCAAGGAAGCCATCACCTTCTTGTTCAAAGCTCCGAAGAAGTTCTTCACAAGCATCAACACGTCGTTCTCTCATTTCAGGAGTCAGTTACCGTGACACCCATCTTGCAGACACTGTGTGAAACTGGAGCACATCATACACAATGTGGTGTGCTGACCCATGACTAATCTGTAAACACGCTGCAATGTCATTCAGTGTCACTTGGTGGTTATCCTTCTCTATGGCTTCAACTGCTGATATGTTCTGTGGACTCACAACTCGTTGTGCTTGAGATGGATTAGGAGCATCTTCCACTGAAGTCACACCATTTGCTAACTTCATACTCCATTTATAGACTTGCTGCTGTGACAAACATGCATCACCATACTGAACCTTCATTCGTCAATGTATTTCAATAGGTTTCACACCTTCACAACGTAAAAACCAAATAACAGAACGCTGTTCCTCGCTGGTGCAAGTCGCAAGTGGGGCGGCCATCTGATACTGATACTGCGACGGTATGTGTCATCTGCACTATGCTGCCACCTACAGGCCATTCTGCACGGTGTTTGTAGCACGCTTACCAACTTACAGGATAACGGCGCGAAATTTCGATTTGTTGTTACAAATTTAAGTTTTTCATTTGACTCACCATCGTAGCTAACGGTGACGTCACGCCCTACGAGTTTTGTGACGTCACTTCCTGCTATTTCTCGTTGAGAAGCCATTTCATCACGTGAAACACAAAATACGTCCCGCAATATTCCGGCAACGTACCACGTAAAGTAGAACTAATAGGAAGCAAGAACGCTCCCTACGTCACAAGCCGAAAGCAAGACGCCATACTGTAGTGTTATGTTCAGCAGATGCCCATATTCGATTGGTTTTATGTTGTATGTTACATGCCATGATTAGAGGCTGTTTCTAAGCACGAGCGAGTTGAATGTCTGGAGAACGAATCGTTATTCATACGATTTGTTATAATGACAGGAAACGTCATGTTGGTGGTTAAAGAATTTACGTATTTAGTTATTTTCGCTTTAAAACTGGCGTGCAATGGGAGCAAGCCGTTTTAAGACAACGACTCATTTAAGATTCATGAAAATGTTTCTATCTCAGTAGGATTTGTTATTTAATTAAATGTGAATAACATTTTACAGATCAAGTGCAGAAAATGCAGCCACTGAACTTCGTGGATCGGCATGGTGTAGTTTGTTGAGGCACGGTGATATGAGATCGTGCGTATGTTGGGAATTGTTTCGCGCCGCAGTGTCACCATTTTTTTTCACTTTCGAGGTTTCTAAAAGGTTTTGTGAGTTTCGTACGGAATTAATTTCTGTAATATTTGATGTTATGTAAATGTAAGGGTGGTCTCTGTCAGGAGCGAGTTTGATTTGGTGAACTGTTATAAGTTGTCTTTCCTGAGTGGACATGTGACTTTCATTTTTGTCACATTACACGATCACGGATCTTGAAGTTTTTAAATATACCACAGACAGAACAACTTGACAAGCATGTGGCTAAGGAAGGATATGTTCGTTTTGTTAGAGCTAACGTAGGAATTCTAGGCGCATCCATCTTTGTGAACAAACTGTATAGTTTCCGAGCCAAAAAACTCACGTCAACCAGCGCGCCCCTTGCCGACGGCGCTATGTCTCTTGACTCCGGATATCGCGTCCTCCTGCACGTCAACGTTAGCTGGCTCGTCCCGTATGGCGACGGATTAACACATTGTGCAGATATAACTGCGAGAGAATTCTGAAACAGTGAAACTTAAAAACGTTAAAACACATCCTGCGGACAAAAATAAACGTCTTCACTTATGTTGTTACAAAACCCACATCATTTCTTGTTTCACCAGCTGTTGATGGCCCTTAAAATAACATTCTTTCGTCGAAAAAGTCTGTAGTTGCTGGACTAACACGATCGATAACGAAGTTTTGCATGGTAACCATATGGAAAAATGTGAGGAATAGTGTGGAAATTTCATTCTGGCTTTATCGCTGGGGCGCGCGATCGCAAATGAGCGTGCTACCTCAGTTTTCTAGAGATTGGTGACAGAGGACCTGCACCCAAGTCTAAAGAAAAATTCGATATGTTAGCAAAATTTCATACACAGCAGCATATTACGCAATATGCACCAAATGCAAAATCATGGCGACCGCTAATTTTCATGTAAACTTTTTAGACTTTCGCACAGTTCTTACTTCCATGCAAATATCGTAATATTTGTGACCATTAACGAAATGATGGGCACGTCGTTATGAAACTGACATATAAAGCTACAAGTAAAGCAAAAATGATTTTTTTTACTCAATAGTTTCTGTAAAAACGTTTGAGAAAGATTTCAAGGCGTGCGCCTCGATTTCGTCATTGTGCGGCATGTTGAAAAAGACAGTGAGGGAGAAGTGTTGTATACGTGTGTATGATAAATCCCTTCCCTCAAAAGTATTTCTCTTCTTCATACCTCCTCTGTGTTACCACAGATGACGTGTCTCTGATCTCATTTGTACTAAGATTGCAGTACACGCAAGCTGCCTATTTGCTTCCACCGGCGAGAGTGGAATGCAGAAGTTCTAATAAATGTTCACCAACCTGCAGTCTTCTGTAGTTGTTGTCCACTGCGCAGAAAACAACACGTAGGTCGTCAATCCGTAATCTTGAGGATGTAAGAAACTCTTAGCGAGGAACTTTTGTCTTAGAAATGATTAAATTTCCGATCAGTTTGTTTATACGGGCTGCCACTCGACTTTTTAATTGGCAGAACATGATAAATTGCAAAATTACATTCCACTTTGAGTAACAAATACTTTCAATTCCTCAACAAAATAATTAACTGCCTATTTCTGTAATTACAAACACACTATTCTCATCTAGATGTTGCAAGTTAATTAAGTCTTAACTGATACCACGGCCGACATGTCCGTTCTCCGAGACTGCCGAACGAGCTATAATATTACAGCCGAACAACTTCGCTCGCCATCCAAGTTAGGCGAGATCCGAAGATCACCGAAGTGCTTCGTCTGCCTTTTCGTTTTGCATTTTATTATTCTGCTGGTTATTACACTACTGACCATTAAAATTGCTACACCACGAAGATGACGTGCTACAGACGCGAAATTTAACCGACAGGAAGAAGATGCTGTGATATGCAAATGATTAGCTTTCCAGAGCATTCACACAAGGTTGGCGCCGGTGGCGACGCCTACAACGTACTCATACACAAACAGCACTTGAGCGGCGTTGCATGGTGAAACGTTGTTGTGATGCCTCGTGTAAGGAGGAAAAATGCGTACTATCACGTTTCCGACTTTGATAAAGGTTGGATTGTAGCCTATCGCGATTGCGGTTTATCGTATCGCGACATTGCTGCTCGCGTTGGTCGAGATCCAATGTCAATGGTATCGGTGGGTTCAGGAGGGTAATACGGAACGCCGTGCTGGATCCCAACGGCCTCGTGTCACTAGCAGTCGAGATGACAGGCATCTTATCCGCATGGCTGTAACGGATTGTGCAGCCACGTCTCGATCCCTGAGTCAACATATGGGGACGTTTGCAAGACAACAACCATCTGGCACGAACAGTTCGACGACGTTTGCAGAAGCATGGACTATCAGCTCGGAGTCCATGGCTGCGGTTACCCTTGACGCTGCATCACAGACAGGAGCACCTGCGATGGTGTAGTCAACGTCGAACCTGCGTGCACGAATGGGAAAACGTTATTTTTTCAGATGAATCCAGGTTCTGTTTACAGCATCATGATGGTCGCATCCGTGTTTGGCGACATCGTGGTGAACGCACATTGGAAGCGTGTATTCGTCATCGCCATACTGGCGTATCACCCGGCGTGGGGATGCTTGTTCGCATTGACGGCACTTTGGAAACTGGACGTTACATTTCAGATGTGTTACGACCCTTGGCTCTACCCTACATTTCAGCAGAATAATGCACGACAGGATGTAGCAGGTCCTGTACAGGCCTTTCTCGACACAGAAAATGTTCGAATGCTGCCCTGGCCAGCACATTCTCCAGATCTCTCACCAATTGAAAAGTCTGGTCAATGGTGGCCGAGCAACTGGCTCAGCACAATACGCCAGTCGCTAATCTTGATGAACTGTGGTATCATCTTGAGGCTGCATGGGCAGCTGTACCTGTACACGCCATCCAGTTCTGATTCAATGCCCAGGCGTATCAAGGCCGTTATTACAGCCAGAAGTGGTTGTTCTGGGTACTGATTTCTCAGGATCTATGCGTGAAAATATAATCACATGTCAGTTCTAGTATAATATATTTGTCGAGTGAATACCCGTTTGTCATCTGCATTTCTTCTTGGTGTAGCACTTTTAATGGCCAGTAGTGTAATACTTGTGAAATAACGGAATAGTAACACACAGTGATCATAAGGCCGTTGCAGCATCCCTGAATATGGAAGTAAATAGGAATATAAAAAAAGGGAGGAAGGTTTATCTGTTTAGCAAGAGTAATAGAAGGCAGATTTCAGACTACCTAACAGATCAAAACGAAAATTTCTGTTCCGACACTGACAATGTTGAGTGTTTGTTTACGGAAAAAGTTCAAGGCAACCGTAAAATGCATTTTAGACAGGTACGTGCGGAGTAAAACTGTGAGGGACGGGAAAAACTCACCGTGGTACAACAACAAAGTTAGGAAACTACTGCGAAAGCAAAGATAGCTTCACTCCAAGTTTAAACGCAGCCAAAACCTCTCAGACAAACAGAAGCTAAACGATGTCAAAGTTAGCGTAAGGAGGGCTATGCGTGAAGCGTTCAGTGAATTCGAAAGTAAAATTCTATGTACCGACTTGACAGAAAATCCTAGGAAGTTCTGGTCTTACGTTAAATCAGTAAGTGGATCGAAACAGCATATCCAGACACTCCTGGATGATGAAGGCATTGAAACAGAGGATGACACGCGTAAAGCTGAAATACTAAACACCTTTTTCCAAAGCTGTTTCACAGAGGAAGACCGCACTGCAGTTCCTTCTCTAAATCCTCGCACAAACGAAAAAATGGCTGACATTGAAATAAGTGTCCAAGGAATAGAAAAGGAACTGGAATCACTCAACAGAGGAAAGTCCACTGGACCTGACGGGATACCAATTCGATTCTACACAGAGTACGCGAAAGAACTTGCCCCCCTTCTAACAGCCGTGTACCGCAAGTCTCTAGAGGAACGGAAGGTTCCAAATGATTGGAAAAGAGCACAGGTAGTCCCAGTCTTCAAGAAGGGTCGTCGAGCAGATGCGCAAAACTATAGACCTATATCCCTGACGTCGATCTGTTGTAGAATTTTAGAACACGTTTTTTGCTCGAGTATCATGTCGTTTTTGGAAACCCAGAATCTACTATGTAGGAATCAACATGGATTCCGGAAACAGCGATCGTGTGAGACCCAACTCGCTTTATTTGTTCATGAGACCCAGAAAATATTAGATACAGGCTCCCAGGTATACGCTATTTTCCTTGACTTCCGGAAGGCGTTCGATACAGTTCCGCACTGTCGCCTGATAAACAAAGTAAGATCCTACGGAATATCAGACCAGCTGTGTGGCTGGATTGAAGAGTTTTTAGCAAACAGAACACAGCATGTTGTTATCAATGGAGAGACGTCTACAGACGTTAAAGTAACCTCTGGCGTGCCACAGGGGAGTGTTATGGGACCATTGCTTTTCACAATATATATAAATGACCTAGTAGATAGTGTCGGAAGCTCCATGCGGCTTTTCGCGGATGATGCTGTAATATACAGAGAAGTTGCAGCATTAGAAAATTGTAGCGAAATGCAGGAAGATCTGCAGCGGATAGGCACTTGGTGCAGGGAGTGGCAACTGACCCTTAACATAGACAAATGTAATGTATTGCGAATACATAGAAAGAAGGATCCTTTATTGTATGATTATATGATAGCAGAACAAACACTGGTAGCAGTTACTTCTGTAAAATATCTGGGAGTATGCGTGCGGAACGATTTGAAGTGGAATGATCATATAAAATTAATTGTTGGTAAGGCGGGTACCAGGTTGAGATTCATTGGGAGAGTCCTTAGAAAATGTAGTCTATCAACAAAGGAGGTGGCTTACAAAACACTCGTTCGACCTATACTTGAGTATTGCGCATCAGTGTGGGATCCGTACCAGATCGGGTTGACGGAGGAGATAGAGAAGATCCAAAGAAGAGCGGCGCGTTTCGTCACAGGGTCATTTGGTAACCGTGATAGCGTTATGGAGATGTTTAACAAACGCAAGTGGCAGACTCTGCAAGAGAGGCGCTCTGCATCGCGGTGTAGTTTGCTCGCCAGGTTTCGAGAGGGTGCGTTTCTGGATGAGGTATCGAATATATTGCTTCCCCCTACTTATATCTCCCGAGGAGATCACGAATGTAAAATTAGAGAGATTGGAGCGCGCACGGAGGCTTTCAGACAGTCGTTCTACCCGCGAACCATACGCGACTGGAACAGGAAAGGGAGGTAATGACAGTGGCACGTAAAGTGCCCTCCGCCACACACCGTTGGGTGGCTTGCGGAGTATAAATGTAGATGTAGATGTAGCACTTTTAATGGCCAGTAGTGTAATACTTGTGAAATAACGGAATAATAACACGCTATTTAGAGATGCTTTAATTTGAAATTCATGTAAATAAGTGTTTTAATTATTCAAATATTAATTAATCCGAACTTAGCAGACAATCGCCAAGGACCAAAATTTAGGCAGTCTTTCTCACGATACCAGTAGCGAACAAATCACCTGTCATCGGTAGCTCACACCACATTACGTCATCTTGCCACAGCCTCCTTCTCAACTGCTCTTGTAGCCGAATATGATGACTGCAAAGCCAGAAATATTACAATTGTCGACTACCCGAAGGAGGGCAGAACTGCCGGACCCCCCTTCCGAACAAACGAATAAACTCGCCCAGCGCCTTGGACGAACATTTTGGTCACTGCGCATTCAGTGTACGTAGTCAACAGCTGGTCACGAGAGCCTCAACAATTGCGCACTGCAACAAGAGTTCTGTGAGATACGGCAGTGAAAGAAATGAATGCGCAAACACGCAAAGAGTCGCTGTTATTCAGTAGCAATTAACTGTTGACGCTGCCCGTTAAGAGACCGCGTAATAACCTCGTTTCTTGAGCGCCTCGCGGCTCGTTAAGGCGAGGCCGTAGCGACGTGACGCAACGAATCGCGTCTCGGAATTCCCTCCGCAGCCGCGTGCCGCACCACGGGTCAGCTTTCTCCGTCGACGGCGAACCTCGTCCTTCGGCTGTTACTGTAAACGCTAACGCTTTAGTCACTGAGTGTCAAGCCGCATGCAGTTTTCGCACGCCTCTATCTACGTTCTTCCAGAGAAACCTGTAATTACTGCTACTGTAGCTTCGTAGCTGAGCCTGTCGAGTGGCTGAGTCCACGGCGGAGGGTACCTTGTACCACTAATACACTCCGTTCCGCATAAGAACAAACCTGATGTAAACAAACACAAACGCGGTGACTGGTCAGTAAACGTAACTCTCGTACACTGGTGTTGTTGCGCTCTTGGAAGTAGGTTCAACTTCGTATTAGATATCTTATTACTATGCCATTGTAAATGAAACGTTAAGACATTCTGATGTATTGTTATTGTTGTTGTGGTCTTCAGTCCTGAGACTGGTTTGATGCAGCTCTCTATGCTACTCTATCCTGTGCAAGCTGCTTCATCTCCCAGTACGTACTGCAGCCTACATCCTTCTGAATCTGCTTAGTGTATTCATCTCTTGGTCTCCCTCTACGATTTTTACCCTCCACGCTGCCCTCCAATACTAAATTCGTGATCCCTTGATGCCTCAGAACATGTCCTACCAACCGATCTCTTCTAGTCAAGTTGTGCCACAAACTCCTCTTCTCACCAATTCTATTCAAAACCTCCTCAATAATGTGATCTACCCACCTAATCTTCAGCATTCTTCTGTAGCACCACATTTCGAAAGCTTCTATTCTCTTCTTGTCCAAACTATTTATCGTCCATGTTTCATTTTCTGATGTATTAACAGCCATCAACTTTTTCCTTAATCATACATTAGCTACGTAATTTTTTAATTGAAAAATCGTGTACAGTCACAGTCTCCGTAAGCGCTACTTTTCCTTTGATTGTCCTATTGATAATATGTACCACGAAAATGAATGACACTGCTTTCTGCTTCGTAGTGACGCACGCACGCGGAACACCGTAAATGGCTAGAAACAAGTTGTTCTTAATGTTTTTTAAACATTACAGAGAAAAATCATCAGATTTGACGTTTTATGAGAAACATTATGTAACGTAGAAGACGGAACTTCGACACCAGTAGGCCGCTGGGCGGCAGTTGGAAGCCCGTTGTCATCTACAACTTTTTTTTTTTGTACGTTTTGATTACCTGAGTCATTTAAATACGAAATTTATCAAATATATTATAATTAACTCATACTTAACCATCAGTTTTTCAAAAAAATGTACGTCTTCTATATTTTATTACATATCACACGGAGAATTCTAGTTTTCATTGCGAATACACATTCTTAATTATCGATATATTATAAAAGACTGTTAAAGATTTTGAAATTAAGGAACATTACACAATTAAATTTTTTGGAGAAAAATGAAAATCCAAATACTCCTCGTTTGAATACACCGATTGTTTTATAGCACAGATGTCTCACACGAGCTACAGTGATAAGCATTGTAGAAACATTGAAAACAATAATTTTTACGTAGCCGAGCACACGGTACAAATGTTGCATTTTTCAGATGTCACCTTAACACTGTAATATGAATCCAAGAGAGTTGATCTGGAGCCAAGTTAAGGGATATGTCACCAGAAATAACAAAACATGTCAGCTGCCATCACCAGAAATAACAACACATTTAAGCTGACAAACTTAGTGAAAATAATGCACGAAGCTTGATACGTCAGTGCCAAGCGATGGCGAAGTGCAGAACGTCATGAAAGAGGAGGAGAAAATGTGGACTTTTAATTCTCTCGAGGTTCTATTGCTGATCGCCTCGTTGTCAACGTAGCAGTATTGAAATGTCCTGAATGCCCGGAGTCCGATATGGAAGAAGTTCGGAGGTTAACAGACGACTGGCTGTAATACTTCAGTGGTTCAAAATGGTTCAAATGGCTCTGAGCACTATGGGACTTAACTTCTGAGGTCATCAGTTCCCTAGAACGTAGACCTACTTAAACCTAACTAACCTAAGGACATCACACACATCCATGACCGAGGCAGGATTCGAACCTGCGACCGTAGCGGTCGCGCGGTTCCAGACTGTAGCGTCTAGAACCCCTTGCCACCCTGGCCGGCATACTTCAGTGGCTTCAATATTTAAGTACATGTTGAAATTCCAGCAGCGCAGTTTTACGCCACACATAGCTCATGCAGAAAAATTACCCTTGTTAAAGTCAGGAATTTTCATCATTTTGCGCATACAGTCACATACTACCGGAAGTGGAATGAAATAAGGAAATCGAAGTTCTCCGGTTCTTCCACGGACGATGCGGGCTACACGTTCCTATACTGTGATATTTTAATGAAGTGTCTTACAGGAATAAGTAGAAGAGAATAAATTTTCGCATACTTGTGTCTTCCCTTTCAGTCTGCGGGCGAAGTAATGCTAAACAAGTTATTTTTCACTGCCCATCTGCAGGAAGTTGACTTAATCATCAGGTTCTGAATGTAACATTTGCATTAATAGGTTTTCAGTTGTATATTTCTCTCTCATTTTAAACCGTTTCCCGGACCATCGTTTCGCTTTCTTCTTCTTTAAACACCATGTTAGAATCAGTGTTGTTTGGCTCTCCATGCTGCTAAAAATGCTTGATCTGCATTTGTGGCCATTCCCACTAGTGCCAAAATATAGCATACACGAAAAGCTTCTCCTTCAAAAGTATTGTTAAATCGACAAGCTTTCTTGGTACGCGTACGGGCTTGTTAGACACATCCGTGGGTAGATAACAGCACACTCGACAGACAAGTTTGCTCCTATAGGCGGGCCTTCTCAAGTTTCAAAAAAGTTCATAAGCCATTTGAAGAAAGTTGATGTAATCGTCTGAGGATAATATTTCATTTAGCAGATATTCATGGGCAAATCTCTCACTTTAAGCCGTTCCCTGGACCAGAGTCTTGTTTTCTTCTTCTTTAAACAGAGTGGCAATGTCAATGCAACAACTGGTTTGTCTGCATTTGTGGCCATTCTCACTACTTTCAAAATACTTACGAAGACGCACGCGTCTGCTGCAAAGTGAGGTTAAACTGACAAACGTTGTTTGAACGTGTACTGTCTTGCTTGGCAGTTTTGTCAAACACGATTAGCCTATGTACTATCCGAGCAGACTCACGGTCGGACTCAAACTTCCATATGTCACCAAGCACCTGTCTACAACCTGTGCCGGCCGTTGTCGCCGAGGCGTTCTAGGCGCTTCAGTCTGGAACCGCGCGACCGCTACGGTCGCAGGTTCGAATCCTGCCTTGGGCATGGATGTGTGTGATGTCCTTAGATTAGTTAGGTTTAAGTAGTTCTAAGTTCTAGGGGACTGATGACCTCAGCTGTTCAAAATGGTTCAAATGGCTCTGAGCACTATGGGACTTAACTGCTGTGGTCATCAGTCCCCTAGAACTTAGAACTACTTAAATCTAACTAACCTAAGGACAACACACACATCCATGCCCGAGGCAGGATTCGAACCTGCGACCGTAGCGGTCGCGCGGCTCCAGACTGTAGCGCCTAGAACCGCTCGACCACTCCGGCCGGCACCTCAGCTGTTAAGTCCCATAGTGCTGAGAGCCATTTGAACCATTTTTAACAACCAGTACTCACCTTTTCCTCCGGACATACATCTACAACCTGTACTCGCCTGTTCCTTTGGACATATAGTCAAATGTTCAAACGTGTGTGAAATCTTATGGGACTTAACTGCTAAGGTAATCAGTCCCTAAGCTTACACACTACTTAACCTAAATTATCCTAAGGACAAACACACACACCCATGCCCGAGGGAGGACTCGAACCTCCTCCGGGATCAGCCGCACAGTCCATGACTGCAGCGCCTGAGACCGCTCGGCTAATCCCGCGCGGCTGGACGTATGTATTCGTGTCCGAACGCATGATGGGAATTACTATGAATACACGCACGTACCTTCTTGTCGGACATTTGCACGTAAAAATGTAACGGTACAGCGTGCCTGAGCATATAACGCTTATGAAGGCCTACTGTGCGAGCATTAACAGCCCGACTGAGGCTCAAAGGGCGTTTGAGACAAGAATTCAATCTGAAGACAAGCGCTTCAAGAGTGCTAACAATTAAGAATTTGATTCGGAAGTTAGAGAGAACCGGTGTTCGTGATGAGTGTTGGCAATGTCGGTCATCCAAAAGGGGTGGAAACGCCTGAAAATATCCAGAATACAAGCGCTGTGTTTCAAGCCAACTCCAGGAAATGGATCAGACGATCTGCACAACAGATGGGTCTCAACCAGGAGACACTGCGACAAATTGTTGTTGAAGAACTATTGCATCTCTTCCCACATAAAATTCAAACCCATCAGCCATTAACTTTAGGGCCATGGGACATCGTTTGTGATTCGCCAACACAATTGTCCTTAGAATTGACGAACGGGACTTTGATGTGAATATGGTTTGGTTTAGGGACGAAGCCCGCTTTCATTTGGATGGGTTCGCCAGTAAGCAAAATTCGCGCATTTAGGGGACTGAGAATCCGCATTTAACGATCGAGAAGTCTCTTCACCCGCAACGGCTGCCTGTGTGGTGTGCAATGGCCAGTCACAGATTAATCGGTGCGATATTTCTTGATGGCAAAGTGACTAGCGAACAGTACATGAAGGTTTTGGAATGTGATTTCATCCCCATTATCCGAAGTGGCCCTGATTTCGACAAGATGTGATTCATGCAATACGCAAGTTGACCCCATCGAAGCAGGAGAGTGTTTCATGTCCTGGAGGAGCACTTTTGGGACCGCGTTCTGGCTCAGGGGTACCCAGAGGCCACTGGCACGGCTCTTCTCTGGCCATCATACTAGCCGGATCTGAACGCATGCGACTCCTTTTTGTGGGGTTGTATTAAAGACAAAGTGTACAGCAATGACCCCGCACCATTGCTGAGCCGGCCGTTGTGGCCGAGCGGTTCTAGGCGCTTCAGTCCGGAACCGCGCTGCTGCTATGGTCGTAGATTCGAATCCTGCCTAGGGCATGGATGTGTGTGCTGTCCTTAGGTTAGTTAGGTTTAAGTATTTCTAAGTCTAGCGGACTGATGACCTGAGATGTGTAAGTAGGCTGTTTATGTTTTCTTATTGGCAACGTTACGTAGCGCTCTGTATGAAAATCACTGGCTGTGCTGTGTGCAGTCTGTGGCTAGTTTGTATTGTTGTTTGCCATTGTAGTGTTGGGCAGCTGGATGTGAACAGCGCGTAGCGTTGCGCAGTTGGAGGTGAGCCGCCAGCAGTGGTGGATATGGGCAGAGAGATGGTGGAGTTTTGAAATTTGTAAGACTGGCTGTTATGAACTGCTATATATATTATGACTTTTGAACACTAGTAAGGTAAATACATTGTTTGTTCTCTATTAAAATCTTTCATTTGCTAACTATGCCTATCAGTAGTTAGTGCCTTCAGTAGTTTGAATCTTTTATGTAGCTGGCATTAGTGGCGCTCGCTGTATTGCAGTAGTTCGAGTAACGAAGATTTTTGGTGAGGTAAGTGATTTGTGAAAGGTATAGGTTAATGTTAGTCAGGGCCATTCTTTTGTAGGGATTTTTGGAAGTCAGATTGCGTTGCGCTAAAAATATTGTGTGTCAGTTTAAGCATAGTCTTGTATAATTTTTCAAAGGGGACGTTTCAGATGTTAAGCCCCATAGTGCTCAGAGCCATTTGAACCATTGCTGAGCTGAAAACAGGCATTCACGAGGTTATTGACAGCGTCGATGCTCCGACACTTCAGGGAGTCATGGAGAATTTCGTCATTCGTCTGCGTCAAATCATCGCCATTAACGGCAGGCGCGTCGAACATGTCAAAACCTAAATACTAGTACCTGTAGTGACGTTTAGTGTGTGCACGCCGTAGTGTGTGGACGCATCTATGAACAAGATTCGAGTAGTCTAAACAGCGTATTTGAGTGGGGAGGTACCTGGATGGACGTGTGCGGGACAGGACGGAGCCCATTTCCGTTGCGTGTACCCTTCTTCACGCTGCAACTGTCACAAACGGGTAGCATGTTACGGCGGCAAACAGAAAACTATAGGGTGGGTCTTCCCGTTCTGATGTTGCGAGTGTGCGGCAGTTGTGAAATGACGTCGGCGACATTACCGCAGAGCCTGGCTGCCGCTTGCACAACGCGGCCGCATCTGGAGACAGCAGCAGCAGCAGCAGCAGCAAGAGCAGGATGACAGGATGGGTGGCTGAGGGGGGCCCTGCGCCGCTGTCGTGACACTTTCGACACACTACGTGAACGCGGCTGGGACTTAGACAAAGATGTTACTGAGCCGCCTCTGTGAGGACGAATCGCGTTCCGAACAGTGGCCTCTACTTCATATGGTTCAAATGGCTCTGAGCACTATGGGACTTAACATCTGAGGTCATCAGTCCCCTGGACTTACAACTACTTAAACCTAACTAACCTAAGGACATCACACACATCCATGGCCGAGGCAGGACTCGAACCTGCGACCGTAGCAGCAGCGCGGTTCCGGACTGAAGCGCCTAGAACCGCTCGGCCACAGCGGCCGGCACCTCTACTGTAACTGGGTCTCGAATTACAGCTGTCTAACCATATCGGCCAAAGATCTTTTTACTTACACATTGTTACCAGACAAGAAACAGTGTCAAACGGCGACATATCAGAACTTGAGTGTAATAGCGTGACATTGGACGCCTCCTGAGCGTTGACGATCACCACGATAAAATAAGGGAAGGCAGAGCTCCTACGGAAAGATATAGGTGTTCATTCTTTTCCGCAGCCGGCCGCAGTGGCCGTGCGGTTAAAGGCGCTGCAGCCTGGAACCGCAAGACCGCTACGGTCGCAGGTTCGAATCCTGCCTCGGGCATGGATGTTTGTGATGTCCTTAGGTTAGTTAGGTTTAACTAGTTCTAAGTTTCTAGGGGACTAATGACCTCAGCAGTTGAGTCCCATAGTGCTCAGAGCCATTTGAACCATTTTTTTTTCATTCTTTCCGCGCGCTATACGAGAATGGAATAATAGAGAATTGTAGGAAGGTGGTTAGATGAACCCTCTTCCAGGCACTTAATAGTGATTTGCAGAGTACCCGTGTACATGTAGATGTAGATGCTCAGACATGCTGCTTCCGATGATGAAAAATTAATAATGAACTGAGGTAACACTTCTTAGCGGACTCACAAAGGGAGACCGCAACGTTTGGAACTCAGATTTACTGCATACTTCGTACAGTCTTAGTACTCCACGAGGACAACAAAATGTGTAAGCAGTAGCGCGTACTTCTCAAGCGTTATTGAGAAAATTGCAAGATAATTTCGGTCGGCAAATATATACCTTTGGGTGGCCATTTTTACCATGAAGCGGCGGCAGCCGAGTGGTTAGCGTTCAAGCCCCCGTGACCACTGGACCGATGGATCGAGTCCCGTTCGTCAGTTTTTTTTTTCATTTCTAACACAGTCATTTTCTTTACTATTTATATTACAGTTCATATAATGGGAAAAATACGTGTCATCGGATGAACTTTTATTAAATTTACAATGTTATTTCGCAGTCTACAAATTCTTACTATCGCAAATAATATAATATTCGTAACTATCGACTAGTCAACGACCAAACGCATAAAGTGATACTGAATATGTATGCTTGTCCGTGTCTTCAAAGCTGTTCGTATTTAATCGAAAGAGAACGATAAATTGCTTCTCGTGAAGACGATATTAAAATACACTCGATACTGCATGACCAATTATCAGCGCCGATATTCAAGGAAATGCTGTGTTATGCCTGGCTTGCTTCCAAATTATCGGCTGAAAGAGAGGTTGTTGAAGATGTTAACGAGGTTTGTTTTCCCACGGAAAACCTCAAAAGACATTGCGTATGCGGAAACATAGCGTTCGTCGAATGCAGCTGGTGCCGTTTAACTTTGTTTCCCAACTTGTAATGTCGAAGGCGACGATTAATTGGACATCTTTTGAAAGCCGTCTGAGCTGGTCAAAACTTGGAGGTAACATGTCGTTTCGGGTTGCTTCCAGGTATAAGGGATTTCTTAAAATCACGGACAAGCATACATTTTCAGTATCACTTTACGCGTGTGGTCGTTTACTAGTCGATAGTTATGAATATCGTACTATTTGTGATAATAAAAATTTGTAGACTGCCAAATAACGTTGTAAATTTAATAAAAGTTCATCCGATTACACGTATTTTTCCCATTATATCAACTGTAATATAAACAGTAAAGAAAATGACTGTGTTAGAAAAAAAATGACGAACGGGACTCAATCCATCGGGCCGGCGATTACGGGGCTTGGACGCTAACCACTCGGCTGCCGCAGCTTCTTACAAGGGAACCTCCCCATCGCACCCCTCTCAGATATAGTTATAAGTTGGCACAGTGGATAGGACTTGAAAAACTGAACACAGATGAATCGAGAAAACAGAAAGAAGTTGTGTGGAACTATGAAAAAAATAAGCAAAATATACAAACTGAGTAGTCAATGCGCAAGACAGGCAACGTCAAGGATAACGTGAGCGCAGGAGCGCCGTGGTCCCGTGGTTAGCATGAGCAGTTGCGGAACGAGAGGTCCTTGGTTCAAGTCTTCCCTCGAGTGAAAATGTTACTTTCTTTATTTTCGCAAAGTTATGATCTGTCCGTTCGTTCATTGACGTCTCTGTTCACCGTAATAAGTTGTGTCTGTGTTTTGCTGGATTCATATTTCTCACGGAATACATCTAACGTATTTAATGCACACTCGTCCAAAGTAGCGAACAGTCAACTGCCAGCCAGGGAGCCTCGTTAGCAGGAATACTCTCTCTTCCGTGCGCTGTAGTCGACTGACCTCGTGTGTTTCGATGTTTGTTTAGGTGTAGCGTCCCCATACTACGGCGCAGTTACCTCGCATCGGGCGGACGGACGGAGAGATAATAATTGTCTGAAAATAAAAAAAAGTTATCTTTTCTCGCTGGGGAAGACTTGAACCAAGGACTTCTCATTCCGCAGCTGCTTACGCTAACCACGGGACCACGACGCTGCTGAGCTAACACGCTCCTTGATGTTGCCTATCTTGCGCATAGACTACTCAGTTTGTATATTTTGCTTATATTTTTTCATAGTTCCACACAACTTCTTCCCGTTTTCTCGATTGATCTGTGTTCAGTTTCCCAAGGCCTATCCACTGTGCCAACTTATAACTAAATCTGAGGGGGGTGCGATGGGGAGGTACCCTTGTTAGTAAAAGTGGCCACGCAGAGGTATATATATTTGACGACCGAAATTATCTTGCGATTTTCTCAATAACGCTTGAGAAGGTACGCGCTACTGCTTACACATTTTGTTGTCCTCGTGGAGTACTACGAGTGTACGAAGTTTGCAGTAAATCCGCGTTCCAAACGTCGTGGCTTCCCCTTGTCAGATATTACGATAAAGCTCCGTGGAAGATTAAAACTGTGTGGTCGACCGAGACGGGGAATCAGACCCTTTGCTTTCTGTGGGCTGCTTCACCGTCTGGGCTACACGAGAACGACTCACACCCCGTGCTCAGAGCTTTACTTCCGGCAGTACCTCGTCTCCTAACTCCAAAACCTCACCGATCATCTCCTGCGAAACTTTCACGCAGAATGATATGAATGCGTGGTGTCTGTCCTTTCGGACGTGTCCACGCAAAGAACAGATACCACGCGTTCATATAATTAATTCGCCTCGATGCTCGAGGATCTATGTTCTTCAGTGCGGATGAACAAATTATGTGGAGAAATGAAAATATTGTTCCTAAAGGATGTATCTACACACTGTAAAACTTTCAAACATGTAGAATTGAAGATGGATTAAAAAAAAAATAGTGTGCATTTTGAAACGTCCCCTTAGAACAATTTATACACGACTGTGCTTAAACTGACATACAATATTTTTAGCGCAACGCAATCTGACTTTCAAAAATCCCTACAAAAGAATGGCCCTGACTAACATTAACCTATACCTTTCATAAATCACTTACCTCACAAAAATCTTCGTTACTGGAACTATTACAATACAGCGAGCGCCACTACTGCCAGCTAAATAAAAGATTCAAACTACTGAAGGCACTAACTACTGATAGGGATAGTTAGCAAATGAAAGATATTAATAGAGAACAAACAATGTATTTACCTTATGGCAGACAACAATGCAAACTAGCCACAGGCTGCACACAGCACAGCCAGTGATTTTCATACAGAGCGCTACGTAACGTTGCCAATAAGAAAATATAAACAGCCTACTTACAATTTCTTTTGGATTGACCCTCGTATCAGCAAGTTTCATATCAGCGCGCACTCCACCGCAGAGTGAAAAATTCATCCTAGACATTAACGTGTGCAACAGCGCCCACCTCGCAATTTAAAGCGACGTACATTTTACATTCTATGATTTCCGAGTAATGTGCTGCTTGCTAGTATTCGTGTTACCACTCAGTATCACAGAGAAACGCACTGCAAAATGACAACGTATTTTATCTTAACACGAAGTTATATGTCCAGGCTTGAAGTAAACGATCTGCACTCATGCGCACTACGCGTGGTCTGTTTTGACAACACAGAGACTTATACAACACGATTTCGGGAAGAGTGTTGCAAATACTTGCGAATTTCCTTCTGTATATACGAACTGTTCAAAAAGTAAGGTGACTTTTCAAATTTCGTGGGCAACGTACATTCGATTATCGATCTTTTTTTGTTATGTTGGTACACAGGTCCGGATCATATGTTCACAGTTTCAAGTGTACAGCATACTTCGTTTATTTTTGACAGATAGAAAGGTTGGACGTATTTTAGTGTGCTCGGCGATTTTCGATTATTATAAAAAATGGACCAAAGAATTTGCATCAAATTTGCTGTATAATACTTGAAATGTTCACAGTGGCATACGGTGAGCCCGCGTTAAGTAAACAAATTTTAACAAGTGGTTCAAGATCTTCCAAGACGGCCGATGGCCAATGACGAACCTCGCTCTGTGCGGCCCAGCATATCAACAGATGGTGACATCGAAGATGTGAAGAAAATTGTTTTGCAAAATCGTCGAATTACCGTAAGAGAAGTTGCTGAGGATGTTGGAATATCTGTCGGCCCGTGTCATGCAATTTTTTTCAGCTGTTTTGAGCATGAGACGTGTGTCAGAGAAGTTTGTTCCAAAACTTCTAAATTTTGATCAGAAGAACCGTCGCATGAGCATCGCTCAGGAGTTCTTGAATGACGTCAACGATGATCCTGATTTGCTCAAAAGGGTCATAACTGGTGACGAAACATGGGTTTACAGTTATGACGTCGAAACCAAAGCTCAATCGTCCCAGTGGACGCATCCCGGAGAGCCAAGACCCAAAAAAGCACGCCAAGTTCCATTAAATATCAAAGTTTTGCTCACAGTTTTTTTTTTCAATTACCGTGGCGTAGCGCATCAGCAATTTTAGCCTCAAGGTCGTACGGTCAATAAGGAGTATTACCTAGACGTTATGCGCCGTATGCGAGAAGCAATACTCAAAAAACGTCCGGAATTGTAGAGAAACAGTTCATGACTTTTGCTCATTCATTGTTGTTTGTTAGATAGTTTTTGGCCAAATTCGACAATTATGCCTCAGTCACTATATTCACCGGATTTTCCCCCCTGCGACTTTTTCCTGTTCTCAAAACTGAAGAGACCTATGAAAGGACGAAGATTTTCAACGAGTGAGAAAATAAAAACTGCATCGCTGGAAGTACTCAAGTCTGTACCAAACAGTGCTTATGAGAAGTGCTTCGAGGATTGGTAGAAGCATTGGCACAAGTGTATTGTATCTAAGGGGGATTACTTTGAAGGGACGTACATGAATATTAATGAATAAATAAATATTTTTTCATAAAATATGAAGTCACAAAATTTTCTGAGCACACCTCGTACATACTAAAGTGGCTTCACACTTTTAATTTAATAATTTAGTCGCGATTTTTGCTACCATTTGCAGGAACGAAATCATGACAGGAAAGGTAAAATTCTTAGCTTATAAACAGAAAGGAATTACTCTACTTATTATTTTGTGGCCTCTCAGGCCCCTAGTGGTACAGTGTTTCGGAAACGGCGGCATGTACCGTGACGCCAGGAAGGTTACTGGGCTTCTTTACAGGTGACGCAGGCGCACTGGTAACGAGGGTGCACTGTTTACCTTGAACTCTGTAGTACTGCAATGAGCGCTGTGAAATACAAAAGACGAAAATCCCCGTTCATTCTTGTACAGATGAAGTAAAGTAATAACAACGCCGTCTGGTTCAGAGACTTGGCACAGGTCTTTCAATTGGGCGTCACTTCGGCGATATGTGTTATTGTTATGAGGAAAGTGGAACTGCAGGTTGATGTCCAACGCGAACCATGTGTCGTTCGTGGCGAAACCCCATCCCAATGAGACGGGAAGGTTTGTTTAAAGGCAGACTGAAAAACCCGTGGCCCACTGGGATTCGTCAGGCACTTTCTTTACCACTATGCTACCGCGCCCGATTACGTTAAGAACCGACAAATGTAAATATGGCTCGACACGGTGACGTTGTTCTTCCCACAGTAAAGCTCGTTATGTCAACTTATAACCTGAGAATGGTACACACGTCGAAATACCGATTGTGAGATAAATAAATTCAGTAACGTTTGTCGAATCTGAACAGTTGCATTTGTAGTCAATAACGTGAAGTTTACACTAGAAATTAGTAAATTATCCTTAATTTCAAACAGACCGACAGAGACTTTTTGTCCTGGTGAAATGGTGACAAATATTTTGAAACATTGTACTGACACTTTTTTTCCTTTTACAGACGCCATAATTACAGTCCCCTACTGAATTCGTGTTTCTGTCTCTCTGTAAGTCATTTAGCTCACTGTTTCCACAGTAGAAGAAAACGAAATACCAGTGAGACAAGAAAGGCTGAATTTTCCGACGATTCCTCAAGAATACGTGTGAAATTTATAGTTCGCTTCTGTAAGAAATGATATCCATTTCTGTGCGCAATGCCTAGTTTTACTCAAAACAAGTACTTAAATTTCATGACTTTTGTTCAGTAAAGATGTTGTTGTTGTGGTCTTCAGTCCTGAGACTGGTTTGATGCAGCTCTCCATGCTACTCTATCCTGCGCAAACCTCTTCATCTCCCAGTACCTACTGCAGCCTACATCCTTCTGAATCTGCTTAGCGTATTCATCTCTTGGTCTCCCTCTACGAGTTTTACCCTCCACGCTGCCCTCCAGTACTAAATTGGTGATCCCTTGATGCCTCAGAACATGTCCTACCAACCGATCCCTTCTTCTTGTCAAGTTGTGCCACAAACTCCTCTTCTCCCCAATTCTATTCAATACCTCCTCATTAGTTTTGTGATCTACCCATCTAATCTTCAGCATTCTTCTGTAGCACCACATTTCGAAAGCTTCTATTCTATTCTTGTCTAAACTATTTATCGTCCATGTTTCACTTCCATACAAATACTTTCGGAAATCACTTCCTGACACTTAAATCAATACTCGATGTTAACAAATTTCTCTTCTTTAGAAACGCTTTCCTTGCCATTGCCAGTCTACATTTTATATCCTCTCTACTTTGGATCATCAGCTATTTTGCTCCCCAAATAGTAAAACTCATTTACTACTTCAAGTGTCTCATTTCCTAATCTAATTCTCGCAGCATCACCCGACTTAATTCGACTACATTCCATTATCCTCGTTTTGCTTTTGTTGATGTTCATCTTATACCCTCCTTTCAAGACACTGTCCATTCCGTTCAAGTGCTCTTCCAAGTCCTTTGCTGTCTCTGACAGAATTACAATGACATCGGCGAACCGCAAAGTTTTTATTTCTTCTCCGTGGATTTTAATACCTACTTCGAACTTTTCTTTTGTTTCCTTTACTGCTTGCTCAATATACAGATTGAATAGCATCGGGGAGAGGCTACAACCCTGTCTCACTCCCTTCCCAACCGCTGCTTCCCTTTCATGTCCCTCGACTCTTATAACTGCCATCTGGTCTCTGTACAAATTGTAAAACCCCTGTCACCTTCAGAATTTGAAAGAGAGTAAAGATACCGAAACAATATTGACATAAGATGCATAATACACTGAAGGAAAAGAATCGCAACACCAGAGAGTACAAGAGTGCGGCTAGCAGCGCCGTTATGAGGATGCAGATCAGGTTTGCTTTAAATACACGCTGCATCGGTCGGGAGCGTTAGTAGCCTTTGAGATTGGACGCGGCGAGTTGTTAGTCAACAAGACTTTTAAGGCGACAAAGGCGCCATTATTAACACCTCACTGAGTTTGAACGAGGTCGTTAGGCTTCGAGAAGCTGGACGTTCCTTCTACTGTACTGCAGAAAGAGATAGCAGGAATGTATCTTCTGTACAAGACTGCTGGCAGCAGTGGTCACGGGAGTGTATGGTCGCAAGAAGACCGGACTGCGAACGGCCACGTAGCGCTACCGAGAGGGAAGACCCTCGTGTTCAGCGTATGGCTCTGGCATCTGCAGCGAGGGATTAGCCGAGCGGTATAGGGCGCTGCAGTCATGGACTGTGCGGCTGTTCCCGGCGGAGGTTCGAGTCCTCCCTCGGGCTTGGTTGTGTGTGATTGTGCTTAGGATGGTTTAGGTTAAGTAATGTGTAGGCTTAGGGACTGATGACCTCAGCAGTTAAGTCTACATCTACATCTACATCTACATTTATACTCCGCAAGCCACCCAACGGTGTGTGGCGGAGGGCACTTTACGTGCCACTGTCAATACCTCCCTTTCCTGTTCCAGTCGCGTACGGTTCGCGGGAAGAGCGAGTGTCTGAAAGCCTCCGTGCGCGCTCTAATCTCTCTAATTTTACATTCGTGATCTCCTCGGGAGATATAAGTAGGGGGAAGCAATATATTCGATACCTTATCCAGAAACGCACCCTCTCGAAACCTGGCGAGCAAACTACACCGCGATGCAGAGCGCCTCTCTTGCAGAGTCTGCCACTTGCGTTTGTTAAACATCTCCGTAACGCTATCACGGTTACCAAATAACCCTGTGACGAAACGCGCCGCTCTTCTTTGGATCTTCTCTATCTTCTCCGTCAACCCGATCTGGTACGGATCCCACACTGATGAGCAATACTCAAGTATAGGTCGAACGAGTGTTTTGTAAGCCACCTCCTTTGTTGATGGACTACATTTTCTAAGGACTCTCCCAATGAATCTCAACCTGGTACCCGCCTTACCAACAATTAATTTTATATGATCATTCCACTTCAAATCGTTCCGCACGCATACTCTCAGATATTTTACAGAAGTAACTGCTACCAGTGTTTGTTCCGCTATCATATAATCATACAATAAAGGATCCTTCTTTCTATGTATTCGCAATACATTGCATTTGTCTATGTTAAGGGTCAGTTGCCACTCCCTGCACCAAGTGCCTATCCGCTGCAGATCTTCCTGCATTTCGCTACAATTTTCTAATGCTGCAACTTCTCTGTATACTACAGCATCATCCGCGAAAAGCCGCATGGAACTTCCGACACTATCTACTAGGTCATTTATATATATTGTGAAAAGCAATGGTCCCATAACACTCCCCTGTGGCGCGCCAGAGGTTACTTTAACGTCTGTAGACGTCTCTCCATTGATAACGACATGCTGTGTTCTGTTTGCTAAAAACTCTTCAATCCAGCCACACAGCTGGTCTGATATTCCGTAGGCTCTTACTTTGTTTATCAGGTGACAGTGCGGAACTGTATCGAACGCCTTCCGGAAGTCAAGAAAAATAGCATCTACCTGGGAGCCTGTATCTAATATTTTCTGGGTCTCATGAACAAATAGAGCGAGTTGGGTCTCACACGATCGGTGTTTCCGGAATCCATGTTGATTCCTACATCGTAGATTCTGGGTTTCCAAAAACGACATGATACTCGAGCAAAAAACATGTTCTAAAATTCTATAAGTCCTTTAAGATTTCACACACATTTGAACATTTTTGAAAATCTGCAGCAGCAATTTGAGCAGCAGTTGGCAACACAGTGACACGACGAAATGTTACAAATCGAGTACTTCAAAGACTGCTCCGAGCCAGCCGCCATGCAGCGTGCATTTCACTGACCCAAACCACCACCATTTGCTTTTACAGTGGTGTCAAGCGAGATCTCATTGGTTGGCACGGTGGAGGTTTGTTGTGTTTTCTCATGAAAGATGGTCCTGCCTCGGTGCCAGTGATGGCCGTGTGTTGGCTGGGAGCAGGCCATTCGAGGGCTTGCAACCAACCTGTCTGCGAGCTAGACACACTCGACCTACATCTGGAGTTACGGTCTGGGATGCGATTTCGTATGACAGCAGAAGCACTCTCGTGGTTAGGCCACGCACCCTGACTACAAACTTGGACGTCAGTCTGGTGATTCGATCTGTTGTGCTGCCTTTCGTGAACACCATTCCACGGGGTATTTTGCAACAGGACAACGATCATTCACATACTGCTGTTGTTCCTCTGCATGCTTTAAAGAGTGTCGACATGTTGCCTTGGGCTGCAGGATCACCACATCTGTTCAAAATGGTGCAAATGGCTCTGAGCACTATGGGACTTAACATCTGAGGTCATCAGTCCCCTAGAACTTAGAACTACACTCCTGGAAATGGAAAAAAGAACACATTGACACCGGTGTGTCAGACCCACCATACTTGCTCCGGACACTGCGAGAGGGCTGTACAAGCAATGATCACACGCACGGCACAGCGGACACACCAGGAACCGCGCTAGCTGCGCAGCATTTCTGCACCGCCGCCGTCAGTGTCAGCCAGTTTGCCGTGGCATACGGAGCTCCATCGCAGTCTTTAACACTGGTAGCATGCCGCGACAGCGTGGACGTGAACCGTATGTGCAGTTGACGGACTTTGAGCGAGGGCGTATAGTGGGCATGCGGGAGGCCGGGTGGACGTACCGCCGAATTGCTCAACACGTGGGGCGTGAGGTCTCCACAGTACATCGATGTTGTCGCCAGTGGTCGGCGGAAGGTGCACGTGCCCGTCGACCTGGGACCGGACCGCAGCGACGCACGGATGCACGCCAAGACCGTAGGATCCTACGCAGTGCCGTAGGGGACCGCACCGCCACTTCCCAGCAAATTAGGGACACTGTTGCTCCTGGGGTATCGGCGAGGACCATTCGCAACCGTCTCCATGAAGCTGGGCTACGGTCCCGCACACCGTTAGGCCGTCTTCCGCTCACGCCCCAACATCGTGCAGCCCGCCTCCAGTGGTGTCGCGACAGGCGTGAATGGAGGGACGAATGGAGACGTGTCGTCTTCAGCGATGAGAGTCGCTTCTGCCTTGGTGCCAATGATGGTCGTATGCGTGTTTGGCGCCGTGCAGGTGAGCGCCACAATCAGGACTGCATACGACCGAGGCACACAGGGCCAATACCCGGCATCATGGTGTGGGGAGCGATCTCCTACACTGGCCGTACACCACTGGTGATCGTCGAGGGGACACTGAATAGTGCACGGTACATCCAAACCGTCATCGAACCCATCGTTCTACCATTCCTAGACCGGCAAGGGAACTTGCTGTTCCAACAGGAAAATGCACGTCCGCATGTATCCCGTGCCACCCGACGTGCTCTAGAAGGTGTAAGTCAACTACCCTGGCCAGCAAGATCTCCGGATCTGTCCCCCATTGAGCATGTTTGGGACTGGATGAAGCGTCGTCTCACGCGGTCTGCACGTCCAGCACGAACGCTGGTCCAACTGAGGCCCCAGGTGGAAATGGCATGGCAAGCCGTTCCACAGGACTACATCCAGCATCTCTACGATCGTCTCCATGGAAGAATAGCAGCCTGCATTGCTGCGAAAGGTGGATATACACTGTACTAGTGCCGACATTGTGCATGCTCTGTTGCCTGTGTCTATGTGCCTGTGGTTCTGTCAGTGTGATCATGTGATGTATCTGACCCCAGGAATGTGTCAATAAAGTTTCCCCTTCCTGGGACAATGAATTCACGGTGTTCTTATTTCAATTTCCAGGAGTGTACTTAAACCTAACTAAACTAAGGACATCACACACGTCCATGCCCGAGGCAGGATTCGAGCCTGCGACCGTAGCGGTCGCGCGGTTCCGGACTGAAGCGCCTAGAACCGTTCGGCCACACCGGCCGGCCACCACATCTGTCTCCAATCGAATACATATGGGGCACCATCGCCTGAAAACTTTAGCGTCATACACAAACAGCACTGACCGTCCCTGTGTATTGACGGATCACCTGCAACAGGCATGGAACTCCATCCTACAAACTGATATCCGGCACTTGTACAACGTAATGCATGCACGTTTGCATGCTTGTATTCAACATAATGGCGGTTACACCCGTTAGAAGTACCAGCATTTCACGTTTGCAATGGCTTTTCTGGCGCTTACACAAACCTGTGATCTTGGAATGTTAATCATTTATGAATATTACCTATACAAATGTATTCCCGAAATGTCAATGCTCTACATTAAACATTTTGTATCGTCGCGGTTTTCTTCCGTCAGTGCATATTAGGAAAAGTTTCTTATAGAGAAAACTCTCGATTACAGAGAAAAGACAGTGGACAGTCTTCGTGGCATGGTTATGGGGACATCAAAACACGACAGCTTCCTTCCGCCATTTCGTCACGCCTCCAGGTCACGGTGCTGCGCTGACTGCATACGAGGGGCTGGGACGCACTCACCGGTTTGCTGCCACGACTTACTTGTGGATCGTGACGTCACTGACTGAAACCATTTCTGCACCATCTATGGGACACCTGTTTGCTCTTTTAAGGGCGTATCTCCACTGAGCTTATATTGTTCGTCACAATAAAAGTAAACACGCTACACTTTTTACAGTGATTCGCAGAGCAAGTGTAGCTATAGTTTGTGTTTGAAATCACGGTTATTCACATTATATTTATTGCCGTCGGAGTCTGCTGTAAATAATCCGCTGCAGTAATACAACGAACAGTGATGTTCATAATTATAGTACCAGAAGAAAAAAAGACGTTCATTGCTGTACATTGAGGTTGTCTTTAGCACAAAAAGGGTTGTCCGCAGCTCGTGGTCGTGCGGTAGCGTTCTCACTTCCCACGCCCGGGTTCCCGGGTTCGATTCCCGGCGGGGTCAGGGATTTTCTCTGCCTCGTGATGACTGGGTCTTGTGTGATGTCCTTAGGTTAATTAGGTTTAAGTAGTTCTAAGTTCTAGGGGACTGATGACCATAGATGTTAAGTCCCATAGTGCTCAGAGCCATTTGAGCCAGCCAAAAAGGGTTGGACAATGCTACCACTAAAATTTTTGGTCACCTATCCAGTGATATAAAATGTCCGACAGACAGCGAAGTTTATTTTCAACAAATTGAAAAAGTTCTGTTCTGTAGAACAACTTAAATTTTTATAATGTAGAAAAGATAGTGGGTAGGGACTACTATGTCACATCAGTAACTTTTTTTTTTAAGAAAAGAAAACCTACAAACGGTCAGCATGTAGCTCTATATATGCGTGTAAATGTGTAATGTGAAAATGAAATGACTCGTTTCGTATCGTTACGCTTAATAGTACAAATGACCCATGGAACATTAGTGGAATAAATTGCTGCGGAATAAATACTTCATCGATTTCCAATGCGTCGTTACAGAAAAATATCTTGTAAGATGACACAAAGTGAAAGAGATAGACATCTACAGCGAAAGCAAGCAGAATTGATTTCTTCACTAGAGACTTATCCGCAACAAAATTTCCCCTTTATTACATCAAGTACAGACATATTTATTCTTGCCAAGGAATTAGGAACATGCTATTAGAAGTACGATTCAGACTGCAGCACCGATCGCACTGCCTCTCGGCTTCTTGCGCCATATCACGTTTCTTACCAAACCAGGCGCGCTCACTTTCTTCCCAGGTTACTCCGAGACCGTTGGCCACACTACTTTACGCGGCCAGTTTGCCTGCCCGCAATGGTTGTGCGCGGTCGGACGTCGCGACAGTGGAACTCAGCACTTCCGTCTGCTGCGGAAAAAAAAAAAAAACGAGAAAGCAGCGAAAGGCAAGTGACGAGGAAGGTGAGCCCAAGGGGAATGTTGGTGCAGCCATCGTGTACGGTAGATTAGCTCCCATCGACGACAAAGCAAAACGGAAGCGAGTTTCCGCGCGCTATACCAGATAGGAATATCTGAGAATTGTGGAGGTGGTTCGATGAACCCTCTGCCAAGCACTTAAATGTGATTTGCAGAGTATCCATGTAGATGTAGATAGTCACGTATAAAAATAAATTTGGGTTTGATGAAACAAAAGTCTTGTAGGGCGATTCAGCATATGGCCACATTTTGAGGCCTTAGAGATCACAACGGGCAGCAGTTATGTTTGCCGCGAAAGGAGCTTTACTAACCTCACCGGTACATGTGAACGGTCTCGCAGCTAGTAGAGTACAGTACGATATACTGCGCGGCGAATGTTCTCCAGGAACAAAATTAATTGATCAGCAGGTCGCTAACGATGCTGCTGTCAGCCGAGAACTGGCGTCGTCGGCCGACCTTAAGGAAATGCAGAAAAGCCTTGCGTAAAAGTCTCATCGGTGGTATTAATGACAGCTTTCTTTAAGCCTGGATAGATGCTGAGTAATGACAACAGCAAAAGTGCCCGACACTATCCTATTAAGAGACTGCTGGTGAGCATTTTGAGCACGTCACATATTTTAAGTACACTACTGGCCATTAAAACTGCTGCACCACGAAGATGACGTGCTACAGACGCGAAATTTAACCGACAGGACACAGATGCTGTGATACGGAAATGATTAGCTTTTCAGAGCATTCACACAAGGTTGGCGCCGGTGGCGACACCTACAAAGTGCTGACATGAGGAAAGTTTCCAACCGATTTCTCATACACAAACAGCAGTTGACCGGCGTTGCTTGGTGAAACGTTGTTGTGATGCCTCGTGTAAGGAGGAGAAAAGCGTACCATCACGTCTCCGACTTTGATAAAGGTCGGATTGTAGCCTATCGCGATTGCGGTTTATCGTATCGCGACATTGCTGATCGCGTTGGTCGAGATCCAATGACTGTTAGCAGAATATGGAATCGGTGGGTTCAAGAGGGTAATACGGAACGCCTCGTTCAAAAAATGGTTCAAATGGGTCTGAGCACTATGGGACTTATCTTATGAGGTCATCAGTCTGCACGAACAGTTCGACGACGTTTGCAGTAGCATGGACTATCAGCTCGGAGACCATGATTGCGGTTACCCTTGACGCTGCATTACAGACAGGAGCGCCTGCGATGGTGTACTCAACGACGAACCCGGGCACACGAATGACAAAACGTCATTTTTTCGAATGAATCCAGGTTCTGTTTACAGCATCATGATGGTCGCATCTGTGTTTGGCGACATCGCTGTGAACGCACATTGGAAGCGTGTATTCGTCATCGCCATACTGGCGTATCACCCGGCGTGATGGTATGGGGTGCCATTGGTTACACGTCTCGGTCACCTCTTGTTCACATTGACTGCACTTTGAACAGTGGACGTTACATTTCAGATGTGTTACGACCCGTGGCTCTACCCTTCATTCGATCCCTGCGAAACCCTACATTTCAGCGGGATAATGCACGACCGCATGTTGATGGTCCTGTACGGGCCTTTCTGGATACAGAAAATGTTCGACTGCTGCCCTGGCTAGCACATTCTCCAAATCTCTCACCAATTGAAAACGTCTGGTCAACGGTGGCCGAGCAACTGGCTCTCTCAATACGCCAGTCACTACTCTTGATGAACTGTGGTATCGTGTAGAAGCTGCATGGGCAGCTGTACCTGTACACGCCATCCAAGCTCTGTTTGACTCAATGCCCAGGCGTATGAAGTGCGTTATTAACGCCATAGGTGGTTGTTCTGGGTACTGATTTCTCAGGATCTATGCACCCAAATTGCGTGAAAATGTAATCACATGTCAGTTCTAGTATATTTGTCCAATGAAGACCCGGTAATCATCTGCATTTCTTCTTGGTGTAGCAATTTTAATGGCCAGTAGTTTATATAGGGATAATACCAACTAGCGAAACAAAGTTGGATGACGAAGTAAATTGAGTATTTGGTAACGCGAACAGAAGAACTAGTTTTTTTTTGGAAGGGTTATGTGAAAGAGAAGACGTTCTGCAACAGGAACTACGTTCATAACAGTCGTACGACCAGTTTCAGAGTATGGTTGCAACGCTTGTAGTCCTGCCAAGTGCATTTTAACTTGGACGTGAAGTCACGCATATGCCCGGCGACCATCATACTAAGAATACCGAGTACCTCTCTATCGCTGTCTTTTGGGAGCTAATAACAAAGAGTTCACTTGTTGCTCAAACTTTTTTCTGCTCGTTTCCAGTCCATTTTCAGAATATCACAGTAAATGACTTAAAACAATTCACGTCAAATGTTTTCAGTCTTAATATTAGTGCTGAACTGATAAGATTGAAATTATTTGACACGATACTTTGCGACAAGTTCTCTTATCTGCTGTTCTGATGACGGACTGTACCCGAAAATCACAAAAAAAAGTATCAACTACTAGACTGTTTACTATCGGCCAAAAAGCGGTGATAAAGATGTACTATACTTACGAAGCAAACCTGACGACAGGCATCGAACGAATTTGGAAACACTCTGCTAGGATCGTAACGGGTCGGCATGGCCCGTATCAAATTTTAACAGATGTGGTCGGGGAACGTGTGTGGGAATCGGTGGAAGGAAGGTGGCGTAAATTTGACAGAGTTCTGTATTACACCATCGAATTTCTTTGGTATAAATATTTGACATACGACCTTTGACACCACACAAAGTGGCGCACAGCGATGATCGAGTCCCGTTCTTCGGACGTGACGAAATCAAAAACCTGGCGCCTGTGCTGCGCGCTTGCAAACCACTCGCAGGTCACTCGCCCTCGTGTAGGTCAGACTTCGAGCCGTTTGTGTGATCCGCTCAACAGGTTGTCCCACCATTATAGGTGCAAGTGAAATGGGTACGGCACAATGAAACCAGCGGGTGGGTAGTCGTAATGTTCTGGCTGATCAATCTATCTGCAGTTTCGATCCTCGAGGACTCTGCTATAAGTTTTTCATGCATTCCATTGTAATACGTCGTAACGGGGTGACCATTTCTTGCACAATCTGTTTATCGGGTCTGTTTACTTGTTTAATTGCTCTCTACTCGCACCCCTTTCGTTTGCACGTACAGTATAATGACGTAACGATTATCATTGTTCTGCAAGGATTGGATTGACTAAGGAACACAACAAGGACGCGCAATTGCTCACACACAGAATAATTGGAAGTAAAATTCAGCATCTTTCAACTAAAAATTGAATCGTTAGAGCTGGCTTGTGACTCACACCAAACAGAATCACGAAAGTTAGTTGGACACATGATGCATTAAGTGGATCGTGACGGATTGAGGAACAAATTCTGTTCCATCTGAATCTAACCAAAACGGTAGCAGAAATATTACTCTCGAGAATCCTGCCTTGCTTCCAACGACAGATGTTACTCGTTATAGAGAATCCTACTTTAAAACTGAACTAACTCCCATGCAATAACACCGTTCAAGTGTGTACAGAAGCAGCACATAATATTTAAGTGACCCCAGAACAGCGACTGCCTAACTCTGTATAAATTCCAACTTGTCTCGCCTCTGCGCACAGATATGGAAATTGAAGGAGGCGACATGACCTATCACCAAGAAGAATTTACCAGAAGAATTTAGCATTGGTTGCAGGCATCTCCTACAGTCAGAAGGCAGGAACGACAATGCCTGGTTCCTTCACCTCAAAATTTTCCTCTCGGTTCAACAACCAGAATTCGAACAGGGCATCTCCTGCGAGTGGGTGCTGAGGAAGCGAACACGTCGCCGCATGTTTAAAAGCGTGTACGCACTAGGCTAACGACAGCCAGTAGATTGGGCGGAACGTCGATCACCAACGTGTTGGCGTTCGGCCTCTCATCCTCACCAACCCCAGGGGGCTCGTGGTTCTTTCGTGACTTCGTGCGTGGCGCACACAGGGCCCCAAGCTATTGCAGACCATTCTTCCTTCCCTGGCTGCATTTCCTTCACTCTGCCCTCTCTCCCTATCCTCGCTCCTTCCCCGTTGCCCCCTCCTTCCCCTCTCTGTGTTCTGATTTATATCAACCTGGCTATCCACCTGGTTCCCTGTCTCACTTGCAATTTCATTCCTTCTGTCCGTTCTTTCATCCTTTGTGCCGTTTAGGTCCCCACTTGAGGTTTATACATCTACATCTACGTGGATACTCTGCAAATCACATTCAAGTACCTGCCAGAGCGTTCATCGAACCACCTTCACAATTCTCTGTTATTCCAGTCAGTCAATCAGGCGGAAAGAATGATCACCTATATCTTTCCGTACGAGCTCTGATTTCCCTTATTTTATCGTGGTGATCGTTTCTCCCTATGTAGGTCGGTGTCAACAAAATATTTTCGCATTTGGAGGAGAAAGGTGGTGATCGGAATTTCGTGAGAAGATTCCGTCGCAACGAAAAACGCATTTCTTTTAATGATTTCCAGCCCAAACCCTGTATCATTTCTGTGACACTCTGTCCAATATTTCGCGATAATATAAACCGTGCTGCCTTTCTTTGAACTTTTTCAATGTACTCCGTCAGTCCTATCTGGTAAAGATCCCACACCGTGCAGCAGTATTCTAAAACAGGACGGACAAGCGTAGTGTAGGCAGTCTCCTTAGTAGGTCTGTTGCATTTTCTAAGTGTCCTGCCTATAAAACGCAGTCTTTGTTTAGCCTTCCCCACAACATTTTTTGTGTGTTCCTTCCTTATTTTAAGTTGTCCGTAATTGTAATACCTAGGTATTTAAATGAATTTACGGCTTTTAGATTAGACTGATTTATCGTGTAACCGAAGTTTAATGAGTTCCTTTTAGCACTCGTGTGGATGACCTCACACTTTTCGTTATTTAGGGTCAACTTCCACTTTTCGCGCCATTCAGATATCTTTTCTATCTCGTTTTGCAATTTGTTTTGATCTTCAGATGACATTATTAGTCGATAAACGACAGCGTCATCTGCAAACAACCGAAGACGGCTGCTCATATTGTCTCCAAAATCGTTTATATAGATAAGGAACAGCAAAGGGCCTATAACACTACCTTGGGGAACGCCAGAAATCGCTTCTGTTTTACTCAATGACTTTCCGTCAGTTACTACGAACTGAGACCTCTCTGACAGGAAATCACAAATCCAGTCACATAACTGAGACGATATTCCATAAGCATGCAATTTCACTACGAGCCGCTTGTGTGGTACAGTGTCAAAAGCCTTCAGAAAATCCAGAAATACAGAATCGATTTGAAATCCCTTGTCAACAGCATTCAACACTTAGTGTGAATAAAGAGCTAGTTGTGTTTCACAGGAACGATGTTTTCTGAACCCACGTTGACTGTGTGTCAATAGACCATTTTCTTCGAGGTAATTCATAATGTTCGAACACAATATACGTTCCAAAATCCTGCTGCACATCGACGTTAACGATATGGGCCTGTAATTTAGTGGATTACTCCTACTACCTTTCTTGAATATTGGTGTGACCTGTGCAACTTTCCATTCTCTGGGTACGGATCTTTCGTCGAGCGAACGGTTGTATATGATTGTTAAGTATGGAGCTAATGCATCAGCTAAAGGAACCTAATTGGTATACAGTCTGGACCAGAAGACTTGCTTTTATTAAGTGATTTAAGTTGCTTATTTACTCCGAGGATATTCTCCGTTACTCATGTTGGCAGGTGTTCTTGATTCGAATTCTGGAATATTTACTTCGTCTTCTTTTGTGAAGGTACGAGGGCTGTCCAGAAAGTAAGTTACGATTGATCGCGAAATGAAAATCACAGTGAAAATCAGAAATGTTTCGTTTGTAACAGTTAGCTACACCTTTCAGCTACTTCTCTACGTAGTCGCCGTTCTGACTCAGACATTCGTCGTAGCGTTGTACCTACTTTCCAATACCCTCATCATAGAAGGCAGCCGCCAGTGCTTTCCGCCAATTCTCTACGCTGGCCTAAAGCTCGTTGTCTGTGCCAAAATGTTGTCTTCATAGCCAGCGGTTCGTTTGTGCAGAGATGAAACTCAGTGGGGGAAAATTACGGGATGTATTGTGGGTAACCAAACATTTCCAATTGAAACGACGCAGGAACATCATCATTGCCCCTGCAGAATGAGGCTGAGAATTGTCTCGAAGAAGAAACCGCAGGACAGTTATGTAATGTTGGTTGCACAGCTTCAGGGGAAAATTCTCACCAGGCCCTCGTACTTGGCGGGAGATACTATTTTCTATAACATCTTTAGGCGCTCACTAAGAGCTCAGGAATGAAAAGAGCGACATAATTCTACCCAGAGTCATACTAAAGACACTGCCCAACACAAATTTGCAAAGCTTTATCGGATTTTCATAGTCGTTTCCATTTCGCGACCGATCGTAACTTACGTTCTGGACAGCCCTCGTATTTCGGAAGGCTGTGTTAAGTAACTCTGCTTTGGCAGCACTTTTTTCGATTGTATCTCCATTGCTATCGCGCAGAGAAGGCAGTGATCTTTTCTTGCCGCTAACATACTTCACATACGATCAGAATCTCTTTGGCTTTTCTGTCAGGTTTCGAGACAAACTTTCGTTGTGGAAACTGTAATAGGCATCTCGCATTAAAGTTCGCTCTAAGTTTCGAGCTTCTGTAAAAGATCGCCAATCTTGAGGATTTTGCGTCTGTTTAAATTTGGCATATTTGTTTCGTTGTTTCTGCAACAGTGTTCTAACCCGATCTGTGTACTAATGAGGATCAGCTCCGTCGTTTGTTAATTTATTTGGTATAAATCTATCAATTGCTGCCGATACTATTTCTTTGAATTTAAGCCACATCTGGCCTACACTTATATTATTAATTTGGAATGACTGGAGATTGTCTCTTAGGAAGGCGTCAAGTGAATTTTTATCTGCTTTTTTGAATAGCACTTCCACTTCTAAATTTTCTGTTTTTAATGTGAGTCATTTGGGAAAGAACTCCCTCTCTTGCATCTACGGTGTGGATTCCTCTCTCCACTCCCCCCTTCCCTCTCAATTCTTAACGTTGTTCGACGAGCGTGTTTCACTAAAGTGTCAGTCGTTTTCCGAGTACACCTTAAGAGCGCGACAACCAGTGCACAACACTACAGAGACTGAGACTGTACACGATTTTTGAAATAAGAAATAGATAGCTAAAGTATAATTAAGAAAAACTTGATCGCTGTTAATACATTACAATATCTTAGCTTCATCTACTGTAATATGGTAATAAGATGTCTAATGCGCAGGTAGGACCTACTTCCAAGTGCGTTACAATACCGGCCCAGAACTAGCGGGAGCGTGGGAGGGGGGGGGGGGAGTAGGAGGGGGACGGAAAACTGGGGTATCTGTCCTGGTCGGCAATTACAGGGGGCGCCGAAATCATATTCTTGAAGAAAAAAAAAAAACATTGTTTCACAAAGCGCCAAGCATCCGGCGCACTTTAGTCTACAGATTTTTGATATGTTTTTGAAACGTGTCCCTGTTGGTTTTTGAACACATTCTAAGTAGATTTCTGAGCGAATCATATGCTGATTTTTGAATGCGTACGTAGTGTACGTGATGTGTCTGCCAGGGCAATCCCCGTCGCATCTACAAATAAAAAAATTTGCCGCAGACAAAAGGGGACGGGACTATACGAGCTGAGCCAAATAAACCCGAACAAGTGAATGTCAAACTTTGTATGTTTATGTGGCTCATTCGGTGTGCGAACGGTAAGTGTTGTTATAATTATTAGCGAAATCCATAGATTCAGAACACCAGCGTGAAACTAAACGATTAAAGAGAATAACAGCTAAGAAAAGTTACATATTATCTTCTCAGTGTATCGAAGGAAATGAAATTTTGACACAAAGTTTTTCCCAGATTGCTACATTATTAGCGGCCAGCTGTACCGTCTCGAGTTAGCAGCCGCTTAAGTTCTGTTCTCTGAATAGCGCGGGAAACGCGTTGTATGAACACGCAACAACGCCTAACTGGCATATAAACGGATGATAATAACTGAGCCGGTGATTCTGGCAGGGTGAGTGAAGCTAAGCAGAGAATAAGTCTTGACAATGGCGGGAACTGTTACAGAATTAATGATAAAAAGATTGTTTTTTAGAACGAGAAAGGAGAAGGAACGGGGACATCGCATAAATTATATGAGCGAATATGACGATTCCAAATTTGTGTAAAGATTTCATACTACTACCACTTTTGAATCTCATGACTGAGAAATTGGGTCATATGAATGAAATATGAAACTATTTCCTAAGAAAACTTTTTGCTTATGGTACACCGAATAGGCATTTGATATTAGTGATTCGTGAATTATATTCTGTTGTATTATTTATATAAATAAGGTAAATAAAAGTGATCATTTGTGCCAGAACACCATTTCTGCCAAAACAGACTCGCTTATTTGGCCTGTGTTATAATTGCTGCAATATTAGAAAGGCCTATTTCGTTTTATGTAGCAGACAGTGACAAAATAGACGTAATCAAATCGAGAAACAACACCAGTCTTGGGTACTAATCACATTAGTGAACGACATTTTGAATTTTCATGTAGCAAAACGTTTGACGAACTTTGATGAGGTGATAGATTCTTTCACAGAAACGAATGTACACCGAGTAAAGCTGTAGCAAGATTAGAAAGATTTAAATGAAACAACAGGTTTTCTGTTACCAGTCGCTGCTTATTTATCTCCACGACGAGTTTCAAAGGTGTAAACCACCAGCAGGTAGATTTACATTTGTTAGTATGACAAGTGTCTGTATGTTGTTACGATTTTTTTAGGGGAAACGCACGACGCCATATTTGTTTACAAAATATGACAGTATATATGTGATGTGTTACGGTACTGAAAGGAGCCTGTAACCACTGGAGACAGTACCACAAATTCCTCCAAAAAATCGGAACGCAGCACACACACACACACACACACACACACACACAAATGTCATACTAACAAATGTAAATCCACCTGATGATGGAGGTTTAAACCTTTGAAAGGCGTCGTGGAGATAAATAAACAGTGACTGGTAACAGTAAACTTGTTGTTTCATTTAATGTCAATAACAGAAACGGTAAAGCCTAACCAAAAATGTTCGCGTTTAAAGATTAGAGAGAAAAATATGCTGGAACCTAAGGACTGAAGAAATTGTATTGCCTTGCTTGCGTCTTGCCGTTGCTGGTTTCATGTTTCCTATGTTTAATTTTATGTCACACAAAAGAGAAAGTTGCTAGCTAATACGCTATAAGGAATAGAAATTTTCTGATTTTTAATCTCCAGGCCGCAGATAATCCAATCCAGTACTAGTTTTTTTAAGAGGGGTAGGATGTCAAACTGGCCGACTGGGAGCAGCAGAGGCACCACAGGACATTTGTATTTCCACTGTCCTGAATATAGATTTGGTGGCTTCCACCACAAAACATACACGACTGAATTCCACAGAACGAAACACAGTGACGTGCGGTAGAAGAATGCTGTGTGAAGATGAACGGTACAGCCCTATGGCACACATAAAACCAAATAAAATGTCTCACATTTCCTCGAACATATATGTTTTATCTTTCAGACTCTTCAGAAAGATGTGCGCTACAAATGAATATTTTTTGAAAAACATCATAGTCACCGTTGACTGTATGAAATATTTATTGATGTTGTTGTTGTTGTTGTTGTTGCTGTGGTCTCCTGTCCTGAGACTGGTTTGATGAAGCTCTCCATGCTACTCTATCCTGTGCAAACTTCTTCATCTCCCAATACCTACTACTTAGTGTATTGATCTCTTGGTCTCCCTCTACGATTTTTACCCTCCGCGCTGCCCTCCAATACTAAACTGGTGATCCCTTGATGCCTCAGAACATGTCCTACCAACCGATTCCTTCTTCTAGTCAACTTGTGCCACAAACTTCTCTTCTCCCCAATTCTATTCAACACCTCCTCGTTAGTTATGTGACCTACCCATCTAATCTTCAGCATTCTTCTGTAGCACCACATTTGGAAAGCTGGTATTCTTTTCTTGTTCAAACTATTTATCGTCCATGTTTCACTTCCATACATGGCTACACTCCATACAAATACTTTCAGAATCGACTTCCTCACACTTAAATCTATACTCGATGTTAACAAATTTCTCTTCTTCAGAAACGCTTTCCTTGCCATTGCCAGTCTACATTTTATATCCTCTCTACTTCGACCATCATCCGTTATTTTGCTCCCCAAATAGCAAAACTCCTTTACTACTTTAAGTGTCTCATTTTCTAATCTAATTTCCTCAGCGTCACCCGAGTTAACTCGTCTACATATCATTATCCTCGTTTTGCTTTTTTTGATGTTCATCTTATATCTTCCTTTCAAGACACTGTCCATTCTGTTCAAGTGCTCTTCCAAGACCTTTGCTGTCTCTGACAGAATTACAATGTCATCGGCGAACCTAAAAGTTTTTATTTCTTCTCCATGGATTTTAATACCTGCTCCGAATTTTTCTTTTGTTTCCTTTACTGCTTGCTCAATATACAGATTGAATAACATCGGGGAAAGGCTACAACCCTGTCTCACTCCCTTCCCAACCACTCTTTCCCTTTCATGTCCTTCGACTCTTACAACTGCCACCTGGTTTCTGTCCAAATTGTAAATAGCCTTTCGCTCCCTGTATTTTACCCCTGCCACCTTCAGAAATAAATAAATAATAATAAATATTTCATACAGTCAACGGCGACTATGATGTCTTTTAAGAAATATTGTATGACTGTGAATCCCAACCATGAGAAGTTAATCCACGAGAAGTTAATTTTTTTGAAAAATCGACATCTTTAAAATTTTTGACGTTCTATCTCAAACCTTCGAGAGGAGCGTCGCCACTGTTAACTTTTTGCCCCGGTAGATCCGGGGTTGACACTAGTGTACACGTTTTACGGCTGCTGCCAATCATAGCGTTTATCGTAAGAATAAACCTGATGTAAGCACATCAGGTTTATTCTTACGATAAACGAAGGATAGGAGTGGTGTCCGAAGTGCAACCAACCGCCAACGCGTTGAAGCGCCGGCTGTCCGAACCGCAACTGCGGCCAAGCGCTTCGTCCGCCGGCTCTGATTTGCCGCCCATGCTCGATGAGCAGGTCACGGCGTGGTTGGTGCCTTCCGCTTGGGCGGGCGAGGGCAGCGACTAACCGGCTTCCGAGGCTACACCCAAACAGCTTCCCCAAGCTTCTGCTGCACGTCTTTGTAGTCACACCCACATTCATTCAGTCTAGCAATCGCGCATGCTTCAGACAGGTGGTTACAGGTACATGGTGTGCTGAATATCAAACGTCGTAAAAAAGAGAATAAAACGCACTCAATTTCGTTTCCCAGCGTCGTCTTCCTATCTGGCACGTAAAAATGTGAGAGAACGCAGGCAGAGGAAAGACGCCCTGCCGACCTGATAAAACCACGAAATTACACTACTGACCATTAAAATTACTACACCAAGAAGAAAAGCAGATGATAAACGAGCATTCATTGGACAAATATATTATACTAGAATTGACATGTGATTACATTTTCACGCAATTTGGGTGCATAGATCCTGAGAAGTTAGTACCCAGAACAACCAGCCTTGAAACGCCTGGGCATTGAGTCAAACAGAGTTTGGATGGCGTGTACAGGTACAGCTGCCCATGCAGCTTCAACACGATACCACAGTTCATCAAGAGTAGTGACTGGCGTGACGAGCCAGTTGCTGGGCCACCATTGACCAGACGTTTCAGTTGATGAGAGATCTGGAGAATGTGCTGGCCAGGGCAGCAGTCGAACATTTTCTGTATCCAGAAGGGCCCGTACAGGACCTGCAACATGCGGTCGTGCGTTATCCTCCTGAAAAGTAGGGTTTCGCAGGGATCGAATGAAGGGTAGAACCACTGGTCCTAAGACATCTGAAATGTAACGTCCACGGGTCAAAGTGCCTTCAATGCGAACAAGAGGTGACCGAGACGTGTAACCAATGGCACCCCTTACCATCACGCCGGGTGATACGCCAGTATGGCGATGACGAATACACGCTTCCAATGTGCGTTCACAGCGATGTCGCCAAACACAGATGCGACCATCATGATGCTGTAAACAGAACCTGGATTCATCCGAAAAAAATTAGGTTTTGCCACTCGTGCACCCAGGTTCGTCGTTGAGTACACCATCGCAGGCGTTCCTGTCTGTGATGCAGCGTCAAGGGCAACCGCAGCCATTGTCTCGAGCAGATAGTCCATGCTGCTGCAAACGTCGTCGAACTGTTCGTGCAGATGGTTGTTGTCTTGCTCACGTCCCCATCTGTTAACTCAGGGGATCGAGACGTGGTTGCACCATCCGTTACAGCCATGCGGATAAGATGCCTGTCATCTCGACTGCTAGTGATACGAGGCCGTTGGGATCCAGCACGGCGTTCCGTATTACCCTCCTGAACCCGCCGATTCCATATTCTGCCAACAGTCAACGCGAGCAGCAATGTCGCGATACGATAAATCGCAATCGCGATAGGCTACAATCTGACCTTTATCAAAGTGAGAAACGTGATGGTACACATTTCTCCTCCTTACACGAGGCATCACAACGACATTTCACCAGGCAACGCCGGTCAACTGCTGTTTGTGTATGAGAAATCGGTTGGAAACTTTCCTCATGTCAGCACGTTGTTGGTGTCGCCACCGGCGCCAACCTTGTGTGAACGCTCTGAAAAGGTAATCATTTGCATAATACAGCATCTTCTTCCTGTCGGTTAAATTTCGCGTCTGTAGCACGTCATCTTCGTGGCGTAACAATTTTAATGGCCAGTAGTGTATATAAAAATTATATGAAAGGTAGATTGATTACTGCCTTTCGAAAGCACCACCAAGGATGAACTGAAGTGGTCTGGGAAAATCACGGAGCTCTTGGGCCAGGAGGTGTGGAAACTATCCTCCCTCAAACTAGGCCAGTGTCTTAATGATTGCGTCACTTAGCTCGGTATTGTCATATCACGACTTATGCTCAGGCCAAAGACTGGGATATACCAGATGGCTTGCGACATATAATTTTAATGTACTGATACAATGAGAAATTTCGGAGTAGTTAGAATTTTAATCAAGTAATTGCGTTTAATTGAAACTTCCTGGCAGATTAAAACTGTGTGCCCGACCGACACTCGAACCCGAGTTCGAGTCTCGGTCGGGCACACAGTTTTAATCTGCCACGAAGTTTCATATCAGCGCACACTCCGCTGCAGAGTGAAAATCTCATTCTGGATTGCGTTTAATTGTTATCTCTGATTTATATATGCTCCCAGAGCAAAGTGAGTTAGTAACGTTAGCATTGTTACGGCGTTAAGTCAAGAGGCGGTACGCCAGTCGGAAACAACAGAGAAGAGAGGGCTGTGAGAAGACGTCAGCCAATCGCACGCTGACCTACCCCTCTCCAGGACGACAACGCGACAGCAGCGGCCCCTATGTGAAGAGGACATAAGCGCCGCCACTGACTAGCGACGCCCCAGTTCAGTAGTAGCTTCAAGACTAGCGACTTTGACATAAGTGTCAACCCTCGTCACTTCGCTTCTACTGTCTATGTAGCACAGACTTGTGATTATTTAGACTGAAAACGATTGGTTATTTTGTACGTCGCCCTTTGCTTGCGACAAAAATGGTTCAAATGGCTCTGAGCACTATGAGACTTAATTTCTGAGGTCATAAGTCCCCTAGAACTTAGAACTACTTAAACCTAACTAACCTAAGGACATCACACACATCCATGCCCGAGGCAGGATTCGAACCTGCGACCGCAGCGGTCGCGCGGTTCCAGACTGTAGCGCCTAGAACCGCTCGGCCATCCCGGCCGGCTTGCTTGCGACACATCTGTGTAATTGTCAAAGTGAAGTATTGTCATTTACTTTTTGTAATAAAGCCCATTAACGATTTGTTTGATTTGATTGCCTAGTCAACCAAGTACGAAGGGAACCTGGACACTCCATATTTGACAAGGCTGGACGCAATATTTGACGACGGGCATGTAGACGTAATAATCACAGACACCAATCACCATCAACTAAAAGTTACAACGAACATTTCATTCAAGACAGCCTTCTTGTCCAGTTTTCACGTTGGTATGGATCAACTGATTTAACCGAGGAGCACTTCTTGAAGGAAGGAAGACTGGTTTTAACGTCCCTTCGATATCGAGGTGATTAGAGACGGAGGATAAGTTCGATTTGTGTCAAGGGTGGGAAAGGAAATCGGCAGAGCCCTTTCATAGGATCCATCCCGGCATTTGCCTGGAGAGATTTAGGGAAATCACGAAAAATCTAAATCAGGATGAGCAGACCCGGGTTTGAACCGTCGTCCCGCCGTATGAGAGTCCAGCGTGCTATCCACTGCGCCACCTCCCCCGGTGAGAACGTCTTACGAAATTCCCTGAGAGAGTTGGCGACGAAACACAGTGCTTCTTTCACGTTGCGAACGCTACCTTCCTTTTGGAGTGCCGGACATCAATGGTCCAGCTCCCTGGTGTGCGGTGTTTGGAAGAAGCGACTTGTAACTCGATACCGATTAGCGAAGACCGCACCGCGTAGTGAGGCGCCGTCGAAAAGGAGCCGGACAAGTTATAGCTAAACGTTCCCCAACCCCTTCACCCTCCGCTAGGTCATCCCAAGCTTCATCTCTTACTGGAGCCTAGGATCCCCAGTTGAATCTACAGGGTGGTCTGAAATTCCCTTTACAAACTTCTAGGACTTGTAATGGGGAGTGAGTACATACGAGGGCAGTTCAATAAGTAATGCAACACATTTTTTTTCTCGGCCAATTTTGGTTGAAAAAACCGGAAATTTCTTGTGGAATATTTTCAAACATTCCCGCTTCGTCTCGTATAGTTTCATTGACTTCCGACAGGTGGCGGCGCTGTACGGAGCTGTTAAAATGGCGTCTGTAACGGATGTGCGTTGCAAACAACGGGCAGTGATCGAGTTTCTTTTGGCGGAAAACCAGGGCATCTCAGATATTCATAGGCGCTTGCAGAATGTCTACGGTGATCTGGCAGTGGACAAAAGCACGGTGAGTCGTTGGGCAAAGCGTGTGTCATCATCGCCACAAGGTCAAGCAAGACTGTCTGATCTCCCGCGTGCGGGCCGGCCGTGCACAGCTGTGACTCCTGCAATGGCGAAGCGTGCGAACGTGGTCAAACGATCAACTCTGAAGTGTATTGTGCTACTCTTCAGAAATCGAAGAAACGACTTCAGCGTGTTCGTAGGCACAAAAATCTGAACGAACTTCTCCTTCTTCATGACAACGCAAGACCTCAGACAAGTCTTCGCACCCGAGAGGAGCTCACAAAACTTCAGTGGACTGTTCTTCGTCATGCACCCTACAGCCCCGATCTCGCACCGTCGGATTTCCATATGTTTGGCCCAATGAAGGATGCAATCCGTGGGAGGCACTACGCGGATGATGAAGAAGTTATTGATGCAGTACGACGTTGGCTCCGACATCGACCAGTGGAATGGTACCGTGCAGGCATACAGGCCCTCATTTCAAGGTGGCGTAAGGCTGTAGCATTGAATGGAGATTACGTTGAAAAATAGTGTTGTGTAGCTAAAAGATTGGGGAATAACCTGGTGTATTTCAATGCTGAATAAAACAACCCCTGTTTCAGAAAAAAAATGTGTTGCATTACTTATTGAACTGCCCTCGTAATATTTTGAATAGGAAGCCATGTTCAGAAACGTACTATTTCCGCGGTACAACCATTTGAAAACGTGTTGCTTATGCGATCGTTTTTACAGGTAACTGACTGGGCGTGATCCAGAAAATCACTTTTTTTACAGTTCCACTCATTAATGGACAATGAGACTGCTCTTGTACTTGCTGACGGGTTCTCATCAACGTGATGCGCTAACGCCTCTTCCACTTCGGGCGTGTGGGGCCTCCCTGGAGGGCCACAGTCACGCCTGCTGCTGGTGAAGATACCCTGTCTCGAAACCGCTGCGTGATTGTGATGAAAAGAGTGCGCGATGCAGTCTGAAGTAGTGGAGAACCATCTTGATAAAGGCGACGAGCAGCCTTTCCATTGCCGTGAGCTTCGCCATTCAGCAAAATCATGTCGGTGTTTTCTGCAAACTTGTACTCAACCATGTTGCTCCAACACTGACAGACTCGTGAATGAGGCTCAACCAGGTCAGTAAGGTAGGATAGGATGTCAAATGACATCAGCCGATCTGACATAAGCACCCATCACTATGACTATCCTGTTGCAAACCTACCTAGCAAACATATTTTCAAACGGCTGTAGCACGAAAATGGTACGTTTCCGGACATGTATTCCTATTCAAAATATTATGTACTCACTCCCCACTACAAGTCCTAGAAGTTTGTAACGGGAATGTCCGACCACCCTGTATATTAACATCTGGTTCACTATCACGTAAGCAGTTTTAGAGAACATCATTGTCACCACAGAAAGTAAAAGTATGTACTCGTAACATTTTGTTTTATGAATAAATATTTTTACAACCAATGGGGACCATGATTACCTTTAAAGAATCTCTGTTACTTCGGATTCAGTTTCGTAATCTGACCACGAGGCTAATTATGCTTCCTTTATGACTGTTCGTGATACCATTGTTTGGAAGTTTCTAAATCTCATTTATCTGTTGTCTGACATATTTATTTCATGTACATAATAATCTATATCTCTCGTTTGTTTGTTTTTAATGTTGCTGATCCGTACTGTGCTTGAGTTATTAACTCATGTATCTGGAATAAACACATCCGTCAGCAGGAGATGTATTCTGAGGCCTTTACTATGAGATTCACGATGCTCATTAATTTGTCTACAACTGCCACAGGGTAAGATGTCCATAAATATTAAAACTCGTACCGACTGTTTGAATGAAGAATCGACAACACTCCAGAGTAATTGAAGGACATCTTCTACACAGCAGGAGCTGCACTTGAAATATTTATTAGCCAAACCAGTCAGCGGCGTTATAGAGAAACAAACAACTGCGTGTACATCAGTTTCTACAACGTAGCAACTGTGTACAATAGCAGAGACGTAAGTCTACTTACAGTAGATATGATATTCAGGTTGATGTGCATCTAGAAAGCAAACAACCGTGTGTAGCCCAACTACAACCATGCCTACGTTGATACGATAGCATACGAAAATCCGTAGTACAAAAGTGCAGGAGGTGATGATGTCTTTCAATAAATATCTAGAAGTTGCAGAACTCCAAACATTCAAGATTTTTGCTCCAGAGCACCCTATATCGCAGGTTGCAAGCTGGCATACGTATCGCACATACCTGCAGCAGCGGCAGCAGTTAGCACGGAGGCGGCGACGGTGAAGACGGCGAGCGATGGCAGCAGCAGCTGTTGCGGGCGGGCTGCCCACCTGCTGGGTTTAGGGGTGACCATCTCGCACGGGCCAGCTGTTGCGAGTGCCTGAGACGGCAGCGACGGCGGCGGAGGCGGTCACCGTGCCGCGCACCACTTTCACTTACACCGAATTGCCCCCCTCCTGCCCCCCCCCCCCTCTTTCCCACACTGCGCAGCGCGATGTGCACCACTCTCGTCCTGGAGCCGGACCTTCTCCGGAACTTCGCGGATACTGAGTCAGTGGTTCCACACGGTGGGGCAGCATCCTGCTGCCGGGAGACTTCAGCGAATGGGCAGGACGGCAACTTCCGCGATTTATGATCGTTTCGTCGTACTAGCCGCTCTCTCCTACGTTACTTAAGCACACAGTGAGAAGATAGTTACATATTCAGTAGACCTCTTATACACAATTTCTGTCAAAGTGATGGAGAACGAGACAGTTGAAAGCTTTGTATTTTTGAACAGTTTGTGATGTTCTGATGTACGCTGGCTATCAACAGGGCACTAAACTGCACAGTCACTTGAATTAACTACCCATGTTACAAGTTAAATGTAGGCTTCTCAAGCAAATTAATATATTTTTCTACTACAGTACTTTTGACATCGGTTTAATTAATGGAGTGGAGCGTGTTGTCCTGAAGACATGATGTCACTAAGGATTTAAAATTTTGCTTTACAACCCATCAGACATTTTATATTATTGGGAATATCAGTAGAGAATTTTGTGCCTTCATAATGCACGCATTTCTGAACCACTCATAGCTACTCACAGCTTTAAATGTTTGATACTAAAATAGTGAAGCCATAGTCACAATAGATAAAATTCTTCTTAAAAAAGGGATTATATTACCGATTTCAACGAATTACGTCGTCATTTTCAAATGCAAAACATCGGTTGGAGAATATATTATGGGAATTGTGACCATACGTGTGACAACAATTACGAAAAATGAGACCAGGCAACCGAGGCAAAGATGGCACTACCAGCCACCATTGCCTCGGTTGCCTGGTCTCATTATTTTTCGTAATTGTTGTCACATGTATGGTCACAATTCCCATAATATATTCTCCAACCGATGTTTTAAATTTGAAAATGACGACGTAGTTCGTTGAAACCGGTAATGTAATCCCGTCCTTAAAGAAAAATTTCATGTACTGTGACTATGGCTTCACCATTGTGGTGTCAAACATTTCACTTATATTATAGTCACACTCTTTTACGACAATTATGTCGGAATATAGACCCACAGCTTTGATAGTGAGTAACCAATGTCTATAAAGAGATATGAGCATTTATCTTCGATACTGCGAAACACATCACTTATCCTGAAAGCCTTATGCTTTCCGTATTTTGGAAGGAGGTTGTACAGATCAAAGAAAGAAAGCATTTTAGAGACCGTGTTTACTAGACGTTATTCTCTTGTTTTCGCCATACTACAACCTCTGAAACTTTGTCGGTGGAGTTCTGGTCCACCCTGTATGTAGTGTGTAAAAGATACCTCTTTACAACGTACTACAGTAGTATAGAGGAAGTCGAAACTCTTGCGGTTTATCACGTCGGAAAACTACCTCAAACTGGCCTAGAAAAACCATATAAGCTACAGCGCAAGCGTTTCTCGTCAGATTTTCTATATTCTCTCACTCTCTTCGCACAGATTATTAGTTCTAGAGAAAAAAAAGACGAGGACCATTTTTGTAGAACATTTAATGAAGATTAATACTGTACTGGGATACGTTTTTGCTAGAGATCGTGGTGTTCAAGAAGAACGTGAGAAACTGACCTCCAAGCGCACCCCTAACTCCACACTCACCTCCGTCGGTTACTATTGTTAGTATGTTGTTGTTCATGGCACAGTGTATAAAAATTTGCAGCTACACCAATTGCTTCCCATAGTCGACTTTTTTTCGTCTGCATTGACAGGGCTATTACGCCACCAGCTTAGTTGCGCAATTGCAAAATTTACGGTTGACGTTTGTGTAAATTTTATCTTACAATTTTATGGATTATAGCAGCACAAAATTAAAAGTTAAGGTCTGAAGGTCGCTCTTTCCTTTCTTCTTGAATAACTCGAAAACCGCGGCCTCGAGCAAAAACGCATCCACAAAATTAAACTCCATTAAATGTCCTACACAGAAGGTCGTGTTCATTTCTTTTTCTCTAGGAGTAATAGTTCACTCGGGGAGAGTGAGAGAATATTGAAAATTTCGCCCAACGTGCACGCGCTGTAACTTGGATGGTTTTTGCAGGCCAGTATGAATTTCAGTTATCGGGTGGTTGCAATTAAACTGAGAGTTTTCGCTGCAGTGAAGGCTGTATTGTATACATCATAGGACGTTGAAATGTTGGAGGTATGTTTATTAATAGGTGCATTCACGGAGTACGCTAAAAAGAAAAGAACAGTTCCACTTTTCACCACAAGATGAAAATATGGCGCTCTAAGCAAACAGAATGTGGCGTGGGTGCATGAAAAGGGGAAGAATGATCACACACATGACTAACGATGGCTCTGGCTTGTTTATTAGGATATGGTCATAAGTTACATGTGTTCAGTATGGTCTACAAACTCAAAAACATGCTGTATCCGTAATACGGCATGGTCGACAGTTGGTTGTAGCACATCCGATGTAATCACAGAGATATGTCGTCGTTAGCTATCCTTCAGATCAGGAAGAGTCTGAAAACACCCCTAATAGACACAATTTTTCAGGTACCCTACAAGCAGAAGAGGCATGGCTTTAAGTCGGGGGATAAGGTGGGACACACATCTTGAAATTGCCTCGAGATGATGCCGTCGTTACCGAAGGTTTCTCGAAGCAAATCATTCACCTTGCACCCGACACATGTGGTATAGCCCCGTCTTGCACGTAAATAGTAGTCTGGACACAGCTGCGTTCTTGCAAAGCTGCAATCACGTGTTGCATGAGGAGGTCCTTATAAAGTGCAGATCTCTCACTGGACGCGTAAGAGGTCCACGAGGTGTCACCTCCTCAAAAGAAAAATAGACCGAGAACGAAGGAACTTTATAAGCCGCAGCACACAGTCACGTAAGCTTATTGCAGTGGATGTTCCTGCGACAGTGCTGTGCATTCGCGGCACCGTGCAGAGTAAAATGTGCCTCGTCCGTTCAAAGAATACTCAACAGCCACACGTGATCCATTTCCATTGGTGCCAAAAACGAAGGCCAAAGTCACGGCTTTGTAGCATATTTAGGAATTTCATTTGGTGCATCTTCTGGATTTTATAAGTACACCACTGTAGAATGCGACGGAAAATCTTTTGAACTGTTGGCTAGGGGAGAGACTATTCTCATGACATAGCTCGAGTGCATGGGCACAGAATTTGAGACATGTGTTGTGTATTATAATAATGGAAAATATATAAAATTGAGTAAATTGTAGTACAATTGCATTATTAGTAATTGTTCTGCGTGTACGAAACTGTGCTATTCGGACGTCCTCTCTTACATTTCAATTGTAGATGCAGGCTGCCGACTACAAGGACACCAGTGCGTCTCAAAAAATGAAGGAAAATCCTCCCAACTTGACTCCACTTCATTTCAATAAAAATACTTAAAACTGCTGTTAAGTCTTCTCTTATTCAGAATCACATATAATACAAAACACTCGTAGTATGTCATACTTCGAGCAATACGTCTTAACCATCCTTCTACATACGAGAGAGTAAAACAAAATAGTGTACAAAGCAAAGTGAATGACGTTCTTTGCTCATTTGTCTGCGCCTTACCGCGCATTCATAATGAATGTCTTTGCCGACGCTTATGGTCGATCGCTGTTTCATATTTTTAAATAAATTTTAACTTTACCATATCCGTGGGGGCGGGGGGGGGGTGGCTTTCACCATGTACCTACACACCTACACAACTGCCCCCATACTATACGTTGACACGGTATGACGACGTACAGTGTTTTTGCATGTACATATTTATGTTTAGATTAGCGGTCGATGCTCTTTATTTGTAGGATTCCCTTTTATGTAATGGAATGGATATGTCCTTTTATCCTATGTATGTTGAAGTTCTACAAGAAATTGAAAGATTATATACATAAAATGATAGTTCATTATATATTTGAGTTTAGCGCGCTGACAATAATGTTCAGTTTGGTTCGGCCTCGCTGCCGGGTTTTGATCTCGAGCGCTAGTAGGTTTGGCGGCTAAGTATGAGCTGCTAAGTCTCAACATGCTAGTTGCTACCATCGCACGTGCGTTCACTCGTTTTTTTAGTGTGACACTCTATGTAAAATCAACAATTTCACCTGAGTATCACATATTAAAGGAAAGAAGACAAACGCCACGGCAATCTTGGTGCAGTGGGTGTGCGCGCTTGTTGTTCAAAATCCGATTCTGTGGGAGAAGATCTCCATTCTTACGGCCCGGGCGTTGTTATTACCCGTCGTATTCGCATTGCAACGGAGAGTACCCTGGCCAATGGCATCCGTCGACGAGGTAAGTATTGTCTCGAACATCTACAGTTCACTTATTGTGAGACACAATACTCACAAATTATATTGTTGCACACATACGCTAATGTCATCACACTTCACCGTTCCCATGTTGAAAGACACATATAGCCGTCCAAAACATTGTATAAATTGCTTGTCTTTAAAGTTCATTCCTTCACACGGAGTTTGGTTTCCAATGAAAATTCATATAAGTATTGAGTTACAACAATATACATAACATGCTAGCTTATACCTATGGCTGACATTCCATCCATCGGTTATATTACGAACATAAATTTCTGAAATTTTAAAACGTCACAAATTTTCATTAACTGGGTTCTGTTACTACAGTTGTTTGTTACTTTCTGACTTATCTTCGTTCACATCACATATACAAATTAATTACATAACACATTATTATGATACAATAGAAGCATATGATACATTTATACTTCATTTTATAGATAGGCTTTTATCACTTATGGGAACTCATTTCTTCCTTAGTTAGAGGTAGGAAAAAAAACCATTCAAAATGAGACTAAAGCATTAGGCATTGCTGGCCTAACTATGTTTGGCGCTGCCTCCTTTGTTTAGGAGGGAAGAAAGGAAATACTCATCTGCTGGTTCAAGGACTTACAAGGAAATGTTGTAAGTAGAACGTTTAGGTTTTCTTATTGGTAACGCCACGTAGCGCTCTGTATGAAAATCATTGGCTGTGCTGTGTGCAGTCTGTGGCTGCTTTGCATTGTTGTAATACTCGCCATTGTAGCCTTGGGGAGCTGGATGTGAACAGCGCATAGCGTTGGGCAGTTGGAGGTGAGCCTCCAGCAGTGGTGGATGTGGTGAGAGAGCTGGCGGAGTTTTGAAATTTGTAACACTGGATGTCATGAACTACTATATATATTTTGACTGTTAAGGTAAATACATTGTTTGTTCTCTATTAACATCTTTCAATTGCTAGCTATGCCTATCAGTAGTTAGTGCCTTCTGTAGTTTGAATCTTTTATTTAGCTGGCAATAGTGGCGCTCGCTGTATTGCAGTAGCTTGAGTAACGAAGATTTTTGTGAGGTAAGTGATTTGTGAAAGGTACAGGTTAATGTTAGTCAGGGCCATTCCTTTGTAGGGATTTCTCAAAGTCAGATTGCGTTGCGCTAAAAAAAATATTGTGTGTCAGTTTAAGCACAGTCATGTATAATTGTTGAAAGGGGACGTTTCATATGTCGACCCTTAGCCATGGATACCTCACTGGAATATTCTGATTTTTTCTTGTAGTTTGTGTACTTACTGTAGATTTTGTTTATTGCTAGGAGCGTAATTGTAGAGAGAATCTCCTTTGTAGTTGCAGCCTTTTTAATTGTTGTACAGTAAAACAGTTGTGGCATGCATGTAGATTTGCAACAAGTATTTCGCAGCTGCGTTAGCAATTAACGAGATGTTATTTTCAGTGCTATGTTAATGTGTTCTCTTATTTTTGCTCTTCAAATTGTTCTTTTCTGTGTAATCGTGTGAAATATTGTGACAATAATGGCGTGTGAAAAACGTAACACTAGGCTTCAAAGTAAACTGAGAAATAATAGTGATGACGAGCGTAGCTTATCAGCACCACTGTGTAGTGAATTAACAGACATTCGAAGTAGTAATTTGGTAATTGTGCTTAGGGAAATGGAGCGGGCGGCAAATAATGGTGTAGACAGTGAAACAGGTAGTGAACAAGGAAGCATTATCGATCGATCGGTCGGCAACAGCTCGCTTCAGGAATCGGGAATGACAGAACACAATATTGCAAATACTGTAGACTCAGGTTTTGGGTCCTCACCGTTTTCTCAAATGAGTCAAGACACATTTTCTGCTTGTCAAAATGTGAATGTTGCCGGTGAAAATGCACTGCCAAAAAGCATAGAGAAACAGATTCCAGACACTAATACATTATTATTGCAATTAATGCAACAAATGGAACAAAATCAGAGACAAATGGGACAAAGGCTTCAAAAGTTAGACACAATGGAACAACACCAGAAACAAATACAGCAACAGTTAGACACAATGGAACAAAATCTTCAAAAGTTAGACACAATGGAACAAAATCTTCAAAAGTGAGACACAATGGAACAACACCAGAGACAAACACAGCAACAGTTAGACACAATGGAACAAAATCTTCAAAAGTTAGACACAGTGGAACAAAATCTTAAAAAGTTAGACACAATGGAACAAAATCTTCAAAAGTTAGACACCACACTTGAACAAACACGTGAAGATTTAACTACTGAGTTACATAACATTGAATCGAAGTGTCAAAAAGTCTCTAATGACATAAAAACACAAATTTGTGAGCATTTTCAACCTATTTTTTCGCGGCATGAAAATGCATTACAGAATCACGAAGCAGCCATAAAAGAACTGCAAACCATTGTTCATGAAAATCATGAGACTTTGTGGGCTAAAATTGACTCAGTTGCATCTACCGATTCGGTTACGCAACTTGCAACAATTCAAGAAAACTTAAAGGACACAGTAGATACGATTTCAATACAAATGGACACTCTGAAACTTGGTTCAGAAAAACACACTGAGGAAATAAGTACACTATCGGAGAAAGTAGCCGAACTTTCGGATCAGTTCACTAACTTATCTACGAAGGTATATAATAATCTGAATGACACAAAACCGGTAGTCTTTAATGACACAGAAGAGTATGAACAAATTAAGAAATTCAAACAAAATCAGAATCAAATTAATACGCAATACAAAAGAGAAATCCGGGAAGTACAATATCAGCTGACACAGGTAATACAAGAATTACGTATTTCAGAGGACACTCGCGCCCCAATACGGGAAGAGGGACATAGAAATACGGAAAAGCCACAAATTAATAACACAGGGCATTTCGGAAATTATGAAAGAAATTGGCAATGTGCACCGAATTTTGAGATGGAACCGCCGACACGACGTAACAATGACCGACATGTGACTCGCCGACATGATGATTTTGACTATAAGCTGTTCATTACTAAATTCAAAACGTTTAAGAATTATGGCAACGACATTCATCCACAAGCGTGGCTCCATCAATTCTCTCATTGTTTTCCTCCCAACTGGTCATTAGAGCACAGATTAGAATTTAAGTGTGGCTACTTGGAGAATGAACCAGCTGAAAGGATGCGATCGGTCATTCACGATTGCCACAGTGAAGGAGAATTTTACCATGCCTTCCTCTCAGCATATTGGTCTCAAGCTACACAAGACCGAGTAAAACATAGCATCATAATGATGAAACATTTCGAACAATCTGAATTTTCCAGTCTTGTGAAATATTTTGAAGACATGCTGCACAAGAATCAGTACCTGTCATACCCATAGAACCCCTCAGAGCTCATCTGCATTTGCTTAATGAAATTGCCTGAACATTTACGACATATTATTTTGGCAGGGCGTTGGAAAGACGACATTGAAGCTTTTCAGGGACTCTTACAAGAATTAGAAATTGACACAGACAGTCGTGGGATGCGAAAACAGGAAAACAATCACTACAGGTCACATCCGTCACAATTCTGTGACGTCAGAAACAATAACTGGACATGACAAGGCTATTCTCACAACACAAATCGTGACCAAAACAGACACCACCCATATGACAACCACTGGCAGAGTAATAATAGTTACAGAGAAAGATCGCATTTCCGTAGTAATGAATAGGACAGAGATTACCATAGAAACAGACAATATGGGAACAAAAACAATTATTATCAAGGGAGACAGAATAACTTCAGACGCAACAGTTCAGCACGCAGTTACGATTCAGGAAGAAATTCTCCACCACGTGACCGACAAGAAATTTATTACAGAAACTACCGACATGACGACAGATGATATAATCATACCGACAGACCTGAATTTCATCAGAACTGGCGGGATTTAAACAGGGCAGGGCCTTCTCGTCAAGGTGAATTTGTAGAAGTTAGACCTCCAAATCCCAGTAACGACGCGCGCCAACAAAGAAACAGACAATGACTCGCACCGCAGGCAGCCGCGTGCGCCGGCTGGCTCAGAGAAAAATGACATAGACGCTAACCTTGAGAAAAATTCCAGTATTCTTTACCAACATATACCACATGATAATTGCGTTAAAGTTGAAACTCTGCCTACTAGGAAGAGCAAAGGATTACACCACATTTCACATGTAAAACCGTTTATTGAAAGATAATCTGCTCTTTAACTTTGTCTTTGCCATAAAACGTTTCACTTCACATTTCTAGTATGCATTGTCAGTCTTTGTTACCATGCAACAATGTTTGAAGTTAAATATCCAGTCAAGAACCAAGAGAACTTATTTAAACAGAAATTACGAATGCATTGTTATTGTGAACAGACGACACAGTGTTATTGTGTGTGTACATTCTCGCTTGTTAGTTGCACGATTACGTAATGACTATAAGGCTCACATACTTAGAACATATACTGGTACTGCTAATGAGATTCTAATGCAACATTTTGGTTTACTAGAAAATACATACTGGATTTAAAGTACTTTCTGTGAGATACCAGATGACACAGTGGTTAGTAATGTAACAGCTACATGATTTTATCACGACACTACTAATGAGTGACAATTTACAATGTTGCTTTTGCGGTGTTTCTGTTTTATATCTGGACAGTTTTTCTGAATTATTCTGGAAACTAAAACATGTTTTAGTAGTAACTTTTATGGTATAGCTACAATGAGACAGCCTCTTTCGTAGCACAACAATACGTTACAGCACAGTACTTTCTTCATCACAACAATAAGCATAATAACTAAGATATCTATACGCAAAGCATTTCACTTTTGTTTATCATGAGGTAAGTACATTGACTTCTGCAGAACTTAGCTTTCGGAGGACAATAACTACGACACTTCTACAGAGATTATCTTACAGCAAGACGCACATTTAGCGCTACAGGACACGTATTTGAGTGATTAATTTTGTACTTAAAACATTTATTTTTATTGATTTTTGAATTACAAAGAAAGTTTTCCATGATACATTTCATTCCATTGCTGTAATCTGTAACACCTGAGGGTATAATTACATTAATCCTCAGGGGGGTACACGCCTACTTTGTGTACCATGTGTTTGGCAAGCACAAGGAGCCCTAGCTAATATGGTATTTGCTTATACAACTTTACACATCGGTACCATATTCCTCTAACACATAAATTACACGGCTATCTGATCATTTAACTGAGAGACACAAACATTTTTTACTATGTCAGTGACACATGTTTAGACAATTACACAGTTGGATAACTTCACACGTATGAAATTGTATTTTGTCTGTACTTTGTGAACTGTTCATATTTTTTCGGAACCATTGTGATACTATGAGAGCTTTGAATGATGTATTTGGTATGAGATCATGATTTTTAAAGTAAGTTTGAGGTAGATGACACTATTGAAATCAGCAGAGAATTTTTTTAGGTTTTGAAATTATTGGAGGAAGCTACGACGATTTTGAGATTTCACTGAGGTGTTATGATGTTATTATTACGATGACTATGTGTATTATGCTGTTGCGGTATGTTTATGATTAATAAGCTGATGCTGTATGAGTTATTTGATTATGCTACATATCTGTTATGATGAAATATTGAAGAAGTGTCGACGAATAAGGTAAGGAATAATGAGTAGTGGTTAGGGACTCTGGTTTGTGAAAAAGGTTGTTGGAAACCAGGAATCGTACTTTAAGAGTTATGAAATGTATGTAAATGAGTGAATGTATTACAATGCCGGCGAAAATTTTTGGACACTGTTATATCAATAGGATTTGGTTTCTACAGCTTTGTAATGCAAATTCTTGACCTGTGAAATATTTTTATATGAGACTGTCCCTGTAGCGGAAACTGCTGTCGTAAATATTTCTGTAAGAAAGTTAAGTGACCAGCTGCACGTAATGCGTCGTGGGCACCCAGCTGCATCAGACGCCTGGAGAAAAAGCCATTAGTGTGTGCGTTTTCAGAAGCACAGGTAGAAAAAAAAGGGAGGCTCTTATCCTCGCTATTGACATTCCTTTGTAGAAAGCATCCCAAATACGACACGCTCAAACTTGAAAACATATGATTACACTGTGGAGCTCTGTATGAAAATCACTGGCTGTGCTGTGTGCAGTCTGTGGCTGCTTTGCATTGTTGTAATACTCGCCATTGTAGCCTTGGGGAGCTGGATGTGAACAGCACATAGCGTTGGGCAGTTGGAGGTGAGCCGCCAGCAGTGGTGGATGTGGGGAGAGAGATCTAAATCCCCTATTCAGTCACTCGTTGACCACGATGGCACCGAAACAGAGGACGACCGAAGAAAGGCAGAAATACTGAATTCAGTGTTCCGAAACTGTTTCACTGCGGAAAATCGTAACACAGTCCCTGACTTCAGCCGTCGCACGGACGCCAAAATGGAAAATATTGAAATAAACGATATCGGAATTGAAAAACAACTGCTATCACTTAGTAGCGGAAAAGCATCCGGACCAGACGAGATACCCTTAAGATTCTACAGTGATTATGCTAAAGAACTTGCCCCCTTTCTATCAGCAATTTATCGTAGATCGCTGGAAGAACGTAAAGTACCTAGCGACTGGAAGAAAGCGCAGGTCGTTCCCATTTTCAAGAAGGGTCATAAATCAGATGCGAATAATTATAGGCCTATTTCGCTTACGTCAATCTGTTGTAGAATAATGGAACATGTTTTGTGTTCTCGTATTATGACGTTCTTAGATAATACAAATCTCCTTCATCATAACCAACATGGATTCCGCAAACAGAGATCATGTGAAACTCAGCTCGCCCTATTTGCCCAAGAGCAGATTGATGCCGTATTCCTGGACTTCAGGAAGGCATTTGATACGGTTCCGCACTTACGTTTAATGAAAAAAATACGAGCTTACGGAATATCGGACCAGGTTTGTGATTGGATTCAGGATTTCCTAGAAGAAAGAACACAACATGTCATTCTTAACGGTTCAAAATCTGCAGATGTAGAGGTAATTTCGGGAGTACCGCAAGGAAGCGTGATAGGACCTTTATTGTTTACAATATACATAAATGACTTAGTTGACAACATCGGTAGCTCCGTGAGGCTATTTGCAGATGACACGGTTGTCTACAAGAAAGTAGCAACATCAGAAGACTCGTACGTACTCCAGGAAGACCTGCAGAGGATTAATGCATGGTGCGACAGCTGGCAGCTTTCCCTAAACGTAGATAAATGTAATATAATGCGCATACATAGGGGCAGAAATCCATTCCAGTACGATTATGCCATAGGTGGTAAATCATTGGAAGCGGTAACGACCGTAAAATACTTAGGAGTTACTATCCGGAGCGATCTGAAGTGGCATGATCACATAAAACAAATAGTGGGAAAAGCAGGCGCAAGGTTGAGATTCATAGGAAGAATTCTAAGAAAATGTGACTCATCGACGAAAGAAGTAGCTTACAAAACGCTTGTTCGTCCGATTCTTGAGTATTGCTCATCAGTATGGGACCCTTACCAGGTTGGATTAATAGAAGAGATAGACATGATCCAGCGAAAAGCAGCGCGATTCGTCATGGGGACATTTAGTCAGCGCGAGAGCATTACGGAGATGCTGAACAAGCTCCAGTGGCGGACACTTCAAGAAAGGCGTTACGCAATACGGAGAGGTTTATTATCGAAATTACGAGAGAGCACATTCCGGGAAGAGATGGGCAACATATTACTACCGCCCACATATATCTCGCGTAATGATCACAACGAAAAGATCCGAGAAATTAGAGCAAATACGGAGACTTACAAGCAGTCGTTCTTCCCACGCACAATTCGTGAATGGAACAGGGAAGGGGGGATCAGATAGTGGTACAATAAGTACCCTCCGCCACACACCGTAAGGTGGCTCGCGGAGTATAGATGTAGATGTAGATGTAGATGTTTCGAAATTTGTAACACTGGATGTCATGAACTACTATATATATTATGACTGTTAAGGTAAATACATTGTTTGTTCTCTATTAACATCTTTCAATTGCTAGCTATGCCTATCAGTAGTTAGTGCCTTCTGTAGTTTGAATCTTTTATTTAGCTGGCAATAGTGGCGCTCGCTGTATTGCAGTAGCTTGAGTAACGAAGATTTTTGTGAGGTAAGTGATTTGTGAAAGGTACAGGTTAATGTTAGTCAGGGCCATTCCTTTGTAGGGATTTCTCAAAGTCAGATTGCGTTGCGCAAAAAAAAATATTGTGTGTCAGTTTAAGCACAGTCATGTATAATTGTTGAAAGGGAACATTTCAATGTTACTCGTATAATCACGGACTAGTTGCTAAGCAACTTTTATTTAAAGTAAATGAGGTGTATTGACTAATCATTCATGTACTATCATGTTGTTTCTTCATGTGCTAGTGCTGTTTACTATTTATGGTTAGTTTACCGTTAAATATGAAGAAGTTTCAACCATTGTAGACTTAACTTTCTCAGATAACTGGAAATGTCATTATTTATGCTTTCATGTGACACGATAAAATTAATTAGTCTTTTAAAATCACATGCTTAAATGTTTATGTGTACTCTGCAGCGAATAGGTAATGGTAAATGTCACGGAGATATACTGCAACGATGCATATTTTCATTTTTAATTTGCTTTATGACCTTTGTACAAATATCCTTATAACTAAATTTTTTAGTCGATGTGTGGCCCATTTCTGCATTTGGTACCTGCTACTCTCAACGTAATTCTCTTCTTCTGCGCCATGACGATACACTGGTCGCTGAAAGAAAAAAAAATTAAAACTAACTTAAAACTAATTGCATTACGTAGCTTGGTGGCCACTGATACGTTTGGTCTTTACATCCATCCCCAGATATTTCCATATTTTGTTTAAATTCATAAACATCCATTTATTCTGTTACCCTTTATGATCATTTACCTGAAAAAATTATTTGACATTTCTTACGGTATTTTGTCATTTCTTCTTAGCTTACACATCACGCATATTTTTTCATTTAGCTTCCTTTTACCTATAAATATGTTGTATATAGCTTGGTATTTAATTAAGTCTCTTTGTACATATATCAATAGGTTCCTTAGTTCTTAGACAGTAGATGTAATTGCTTAGTATTTCCGTATTTAAGTTAGGTACTTGTACACATCGTTTCCCTATTTGGTTGCGTCTTCTGCCAATCTGTCTCGCTTGCGCACAGATCAATGCCTCCTCTCTTACTACTGACATCAGTGCATATTGTTGAGCACGCACAGCTGAGCCATAAGTTAATTTTGTTTATACTTTCACTTCTCATTCCTGTGGATTCTATGCTCACGTGTGCAAATCAAAAGAATTACTTTTTCTTTCTATCATAAGATAACTGTACATAGTGTACATAACTCCAAGTGTAATTTTTTCTTCTGGATTGTGTTTTGGGATAAAGTTCCTACAACACAATCCAGAAGAAAAAATTACACTTGGAGTTATGTACACTATGTACAGTTATCTTGTGATGGAAAGAAAAAAATGCTACCTAAATTCATCATTCTATAAAAGCTTTTGTATCTTTTTGAGGGTGGAGACTCTTATCTCTCCCAATTTTCTCAAAGACTAATCTGTACGTCCCAGGGTATGGTATTTTGGAAATTGTATATGGTTCTGAATAGAGTAATTGCCACTTCTTATTCAATGTGCCAAATTTTGTCGATTTAGGGTGCGCCCGTACTAGGACTCGCTTCTCTTTAAAAAACTGTGTAACACGTTTCAGTTTCTTATTATAAATTTTCTTTCTATACTTGGCCCTGTTTTCGAGTGTAATCATGGATTGTTTGATTTTGTCTTGTAGTTGGTACTTTTGGTATGGGCGACTCCCACTCATTCGTTTGCTTTGTCTGGAACATCAATTCGTTAGGTGTGAAACCTGTTGCAGAATTTGGAAGGTTATTGACAACTTGCATGAAAGGAATTAGGTATTCCACCCATTGGGTGTGTTTGTGAGGGGTATGTGTCCTAATAAACCGATTACATTCTCTAAAGGCTCGTTCTACTGGGCTTGCTTCTGGGCGAAAAAAGCTTACTAATACATATTTTATGCTCTGCGAGGTCTTAAATTGTTTCCACTTTTGCCCAACGAAATATGAAGCGTTATCAATTTGTAGTACCTTTGGTTTACCTGTTCTTCTCAAATAGGTTTCCTCAATTCTTTTTCTTATATTTGTGGCTGTTGTATTCTTAATGGCATACATTTTGATATGTTTCGAGAAAATATCGTATAGTGTTACTATGTGTCTTACTCCTCCTTTACTTCTTGGATATGGACCAGCTACGTCCAGGGATCAGGGATACTACATCTAGAGGTTTTTTTTGGGAGTATGGGTGTATATTTTGTCACATTGGACTGTTTTGATTTTGAAATATTGCACACTTCCTTAATACCTGTAGGACTCGCCTTCTCAAATATGGAAAATAACAAAGTGTTGCAATTTTTTCAGTACATTTGCCTTCTCTGTAATGTCCCCATACTTCCTGTGTGTCTTATAAATTCGTCGATATAATCTTCAGGAATACATAAACACTATTGGTCAGATTTTTCATGTTTTCTATGAAACTAAACGTCATTGTACTCCTGGTAGCATTTAGTTACCTTTCCACCTTCATCTTGCTTAAGGTTTTGCATGACTTTACTCCATCTGCGATCTTGCTATTGTATGATTTACATTTGCTTACAAAACTTATGGTAATCAGACTGTTGTGTTGTACCATGCATTAATAACGTTTTGATTTCTGCATCTTGCTCTGTTAATTCACTAAATTCCTCTAAACTTTGTGGTAACCTAGACAAGGCATCTGCAATAACGTTCTGACTTCCTTTAATACAAATGATCTCGAAATTGAGTCCTTGTAAGTATAGGCACCCCCTAGCTTATCTATGGAGCAATAGTTAACATGTTAAAAGAGATGACAGTGAGTGATGGTCACAGTAAACTTCGGTATTTTTGCAACTTTTTGAATGCCCATATTACCGCTAAACTTTCCAATTCTGATACAGAGTAAGATCTTTCCGCTTCTGATAAGTTCGACTAGCAGAACTGATGACTCTTGGTACTTCCTTACCTTCTTCTCGCATCTGGAACAAGCATGTACCCAGTTCTTGAGATGATGCATTTATTTATTTACACGTCAAGTTCTGTAGGACCAAATTGAGGAGCAAATCTCCAAGATCATGGAACGTGTCAGTACAAGAAATTACAACATAAAAGTAATAACAGATAAAAATAAATGTTTATGAGCTCGAAAAATGTCAGTCCATAAGTTTAAGTAAACGCAATCAACCTGCGTAAACCAAATTGACATTCATGTAGAGGTGGTGTTTGGATGATTTATGGCTGGCAGACCTTATGGATATGAGGCAATATTCACACTTAAATAAAGGCTTCAAGAATGTTTTAATGGTTATAGATACGTATTCAAACTTTTCCTGGGCTCTACCTGTGAGGGTGAAGTCTGGTAAGGAAGTAGCAGATGTGTCTAAGTAACTGTTGCAGACAGGGACGAATCACTGCCCTGACAATATTCAAACTTATCATGGAGGTGAACTCTGCAATCGTTATTTCAGGGTAGTAACAGATAGGTACAAAACACAGCACTACTCTACATTCAGTCAAAATAAAGCGAGTACTGTAGAGCATTTGAACCTGACAGTTTAAACTTCATATCAGTGGCTCAGTATACTCCCACAAATAAGTGAGCAATATAACTGGTCTCAACGTAATACAATCAAGATGTGGCCAGTAATTCTCCTTGATAATGAGCTTCTAAACGTGGTATAAAATCACGTTAAAATGCTGGATCCACACAGGTAGAAATTTAATAAAGGCAAATCGGTGTATATTTCAGAATACAAGACAGCATTAAAGAAACCATACCTATCAAAATGGTCAACAGAGATATCTAGTTGTTTCCCAAGTGCAACGTACATATCCAAGGACTTCCATCTTAAATGATGGTGAAGGAGAAGAATTTGCCTATAGCTTCTCCATAAAGCAGTTATAGATAAGCTCTAAACCTCACGTATTTCTCATAGAGAGCGTTGTAAGATGTCGAGGGAGTAGGGCATTAGTGAAATGGCTTGGCTTTCCTTCGAAGCACAACAGCTGGGTGGATGCTAAAGGCATGGTATATAATGATGTACACAAACTTTCCAATCATACAGTATCATAACACATGTCATAGGATGTACACTGTGCGTGGTAAGGCTAGTACTCTTAATTGTCTTCCAATCGAACTGCATATACTGGGATATATTTACTGTGGACCTGGAAGAAATTTACAAAAGCATCTGGTACTGGTGATAAGGGGATAAATCTACTAGACAAGGCATGTAAGGAACGTAATTTAACCTACTCTGCTAATAAAGGAGTAGCTGAATGTCATTTCTTGGATCTAAGTTTAGCTTGTGAGACTAAACATATACAAGGAAGAAGGGATATAGGCACAGGTCAACGTATTGTGTTATTCAGTTGATAAAGCAATGTGTACCGAACTTAAACTGGGTGCTGGGATAAATTACAGACAGGTTATGAATGCTACTCATCAGCTGCTTAAGAATTTGAAAAAAACCTGTGGGATGTCTAAAAGCCGGCCGCTGTGGCCGAGCGGTTCTAGGCACTTCAGTCTGGAACCTCGCGACCGCTACGGTCACAGGTTCGAATCCTACCTCGGGCATGGATGTGTGTGATGTCCTTAGGTTGATTAGGTTTAAGTAGTTCTAAGTTCTAGGGGACTGATGACCTCAGATGTTACGTCCCATAGTGCTCAGAGCCATTTGAACCATTTGATGTTTAAAAAAAACTGTACGTAGTCGTCGTCGTTGGCAGCTAAACGTTCTCTGAAACAGAAAGGAGTGAGAAAAAGGTGGGTTAAAAACCGTGGATTCCACCAATACCTAAGGCACCAGGTGGGATTTTTTTATTTATTTTTTTATTCTTTTTTAAAATTCCAGCCTCGGTCAGCTTATCAGCCATTGCTCTTTGGCCACTGGTACTGCCGTCATAGTGCGGATGGTGAAGAATGCACAGGGTGCAGAATGACAACAATGGGAATCGGAAAGACATAACAAGCTCATGGAGGCTATTGTTATTGGGAAAGGACTCTACTTAAAACCACACAGGAAAGATCGTGGATTGTTCACTGCGGAAAAAAATTCCTAGCTGTACTATCCTAAAGACCACTTACAAACATAGATCTACTTAACTTCGTCAAATAGTCCACCGATTCCGTGGAGCGTCCGTGAGAGATGCACTCCTGAAGATGTTGTGGAAAAGTGGAAAAGTGGAAAATGTGGCATTGTGAAAAGTGGCTGATGTTATAGGAGGATCAATGACCCACTGGTTCGCATATATTAAGAGAGAAAGAAATAACGTGTTCTATCTTGACTGGTTTGGCGATTTACATGCGCCAGAAGAATTGCGCCATTAGTTTGCCAACAACCATCATGTGTCCTACAATTTTAGACGTTACCAGAACTTTGATTAATATCACTGTGGACATTTCTGTCTAATGTTTCTCCTAACACAGGCATAAAAACAAATTGCATGTAAATCAATGTTTCAGTCGACACCCAGATGTTATGTCATGCACATTAACTTTGAAAGAACGACCCTCGGTATTAAAAGCTAGTTACTTTCCGCCAGCTAATCTAAGACAACAAGTGTTTGGCGCTGTTTTTAGATCGCTTACTGCTGCTACAATGGCATGTTGTCAAGATTTCAGTGAGTTTGAACGTGATATTATAGTCGGTGCACGAGTGATGGGACACAGCATGTCCGATGTAGCGATGAAGTGGGGATTTTCCCATACAACCATTTCACGAGTGTACCGTGAATATCAAGAATCCGATAAAACATCAAATCTCCAACATCGCTAAGGCCGGGAAAACATCCTGAAACAACGGGACCAATGACGAGTGAAGAGAATCGTTCAACGTGACAGGAATGCAACCTTTCCACAAATTGCTGCGGATTTCAATGCTGGGCATCAACAAGTGATAGTATGCGAATCATTCAACGATACATCATCGATATGGGCTTTGGGAGGCGAAGGCCCACTCGTGTACCCTTGAGGACTGCAGGAAACAAAGCTTTACGCTTCGCCTGGCCCCGTTGACACCGACATTGGACTGTCGATGACTGGCAACATGTTGTCTGGTTGGAAGAGTATCGTTTCAAATTACACTCCTGGAAATGGAAAAAAGAACACATTGACACCGGTGTGTCAGACCCACCATACTTGCTCCGGACACTGCGAGAGGGCTGTACAAGCAATGATCACACGCACGGCACAGCGGACACACCAGGAACCGCGGCGTTGGCCGTCGAATGGCGCTAGCTGCGCAGCATTTGTGCACCGCCGCCGTCAGTGTCAGCCACTTTGCCGTGGCATACGGAGCTCCATCGCAGTCTTTAACACTGGTAGCATGCCGCGACAGCGTGGACGTGAACCGTATGTGCAGTTGACGGACTTTGAGCGAGGGCGTATAGTGGGCATGCGGGAGGCCGGGTGGACGTACCGCCGAATTGCTCAACACGTGGGGCGTGAGGTCTCCACAGTACATCGATGTTGTCGCCAGTGGTCGGCGGACGGTGCACGTGCCCGTCGACCTGGGACCGGACCGCAGCGACGCACGGATGCACGCCAAGACCGTAGGATCCTACGCAGTGCCGTAGGGGACCGCACCGCCACTTCCCAGCAAATTAGGGACACTGTTGCTGCTGGGGCATCGGCGAGGACCATTCGCAACCGTCTCCATGAAGCTGGGCTACGGTCCCGCACACCGTTAGGCCGTCTTCCGCTCACGCCCCAACATCGTGCAGCCCGCCTCCAGTGGTGTCGCGACAGGCGTGAATGGAGGGACGAATGGAGACGTGTCGTCTTCAGCGATGAGAGTCGCTTCTGCCTTGGTGCCAATTATGGTCGTATGCGTGTTTGGCGCCGTGCAGGTGAGCGCCACAATCAGGACTGCATACGACCGAGGCACACAGGGCCAACACCCGGCATCATGGTGTGGGGAGCGATCTCCTACACTGGCCGTACACCACTGGTGATCGTCGAGGGGACACTCAATAGTGCACGGTACATCCAAACCGTCATCGAACCCATCGTTCTACCATTCCTAGACCGGCAAGGGAACTTGCTGTTCCAACAGGACAATGCACGTCCGCATGTATCCCGTGCCACCCAACGTGCTCTAGAAGGTGTAAGTCAACTACCCTGGCCAGCCAGATCTCCGGATCTGTCCCCCATTGAGCATGTTTGGGACTGGATGAAGCATCGTCTCACGCGGTCTGCACGTCCAGCACGAACGCTGGTTCAACTGAGGCGCCAGGTGGAAATGGCATGGCAAGCCGTTCCACAGGACTACATCCAGCATCTCTACGATCGTGTCCATGGGAGAATAGCAGCGTACATTGCTGCGAAAGGTGGATATACGCTGTACTAGTGCCGACATTGTGCATGCTCTGTTGCCTGTGTCTATGTGCCTGTGGTTCTGTCAGTGTGATCATGTGATGTATCTGACCCCAGGAATGTGTCAATAAAGTTTCCCCTTCCTGGGACAATGAATTCACGGTGTTCTTATTTCAATTTCCAGGAGTGTATATCGAGCGGATGGAGGCATACTGGTATGGAGACAACCTCGTGTTCAAGTTGGTGGAGGCTCTGTAATGGTGTGGGGCGGGTGCAGTTGGAATGATATGGGACTACTTATACGTCTAGATACGACTCTGAAAGGTGACATGCACGTAAGCGTGCTCCACCGCCTCGGACTCTTAAGGACTTACGGACAGTCCTGTGGGATTCGTGGTATCATTTCCCTCCAGCACTATTTCAGACATTAGTCGAGTCCATGCCACATCATGTTGTGGCACTTATGCATGCTCGCGTGGGCCGTACATATTAGGCAGCTGTACCCATTTGTTTGGCTCTTCGCTGTAGAACCGAGATGAAACCGACGAAGCAGATAACATACTTTACACAGAAAGGTGCAATAGGACCACTACTGGCTTTCGAAAGGGAACAAGTTTTACATAAGAAATCTGATGAATTTTACTATTCAGCAGAACTTATGAATATACACTCCTGGAAATGGAAAAAAGAACACATTGACACCGGTGTGTCAGACCCACCATACTTGCTCCGGACACTGCGAGAGGGCTGTACAAGCAATGATCACACGCACGGCACAGCGGACACACCAGGAACCGCGGTGTTGGCCGTCGAATGGCGCCAGCTGCGCAGCATTTGTGCACCGCCGCCGTCAGTGTCAGCCAGTTTGCCTTGGCATACGGAACTCCATCGCAGTCTTTAACACTGGTAGCATGCCGCGACAGCGTGGACGTGAACTGTATGTGCAGTTGACGGACTTTGAGCGAGGGCGTATAGTGGGCATGCGGGAGGCCGGGTGGACGTACCGCCGAATTGCTCAACACGTGGGGCGTGAAGTCTCCACAGTACATCGATGTTGTCGCCAGTGGTCGGCGGAAGGTGCACGTGCCCGTCGACCTGGGACCGGACCGCAGCGACGCACGGATGCACGCCAAGACCGTAGGATCCTATGCAGTGCCATAGGGGACCGCACCGCCACTTCCCAGCAAATTAGGGGCACTGTTGCTCCTGGGGTATCGGCGAGGACCATTCGCAACCGTCTCCATGAAGCTGGGCTACGGTCCCGCACACCGTTAGGCCGTCTTCCGCTCACTCCCCAACATCGTGCAGCCCGCCTCCAGTGGTGTCGCGACGGGCGTGAATGGAGGGACGAATGGAGACGTGTCGTCTTCAGCGATGAGAGACGCTTCTGCCTTGGTGCCAATGATGGTCGTATGCGTGTTTGGCGCCGTGCAGGTGAGCGCCACAATCAGGACTGCATACGACCGAGGCACACAGGGCCAACACCCGGCATCATGGTGTGGGGAGCGACCTCCTACACTGGCCGTACACCACTGGTGATCGTCGAGGGGACACTGAATAGTGCACGGTACATCCAAACCGTCATCGAACCCATCGTTCTACCATTCCTAGACCGGCAAGGGAACTTGCTGTTCCAACAGGACAATGCACGTCCGCATGTATCCCGTGCCACCCAACGTGCTCTAGAAGGTGTAAGTCAACTACCCTGGCCAGCAAGATCTCCGGATCTGTCCCCCATTGAGCATGTTTGGGACTGGATGAAGCGTCGTCTCACGCGGTCTGCACGTCCAGCACGAACGCTGGTCCAACTGAGGCGCCAGGTGGAAATGGCATGGCAAGCCGTTCCACAGGACTACATCCAGCATCTCTACGATCGTGTCCATGGGAGAATAGCAGCGTACATTGCTGCGAAAGGTGGATATACACTGTACTAGTGCCGACATTGTGCATGCTCTGTTGCCTGTGTCTATGTGCCTGTGGTTCTGTCAGTGTGATCATGTGATGTATCTGACCCCAGGAATATGTCAATAAAGTTTCCCCTTCCTGGGACAATGAATTCACGGTGTTCTTATTTCAATTTCCAGGAGTGTATTACCGTTAAACACAAACTGTGTCGAATGTAACATTTCTATGAATTAATATTTGAACTACTAGCTAATAAATTGTATCTACTGATTCTTCTGTGCAATAGGCCCAGGATACAATGCTGCACAGGTTCCACACAATCCGATGTATCTTCCAGTGGCTGTTAAGACATTAGAGAATCTAGAGATTAATTCCTTAGATCAGGACGAAAGTCTAGGTGGTTTCTGTAGAAAAGAGATCGTTGTGTATAACCACTTGAAACAGTGTGGGTATGAGATAGAAAGGTGATCTCAGAGTACGTGGTAAATCACTTCACAACGGAAGCATAGTGCGTTAACATTGGAGAATTTTAGATTTTTGAAAACGGTGAGTTTGAAACCGTGCAATGACATTGTTCGATGTAAGAGTTTCAGTTTGGTATTATGAATGAATGATCCGTCATCTTTCCCATAAACGGTTGGTATCCGCAACATTTAATATTAATGATGAAATATGTATTTTTGCTTCAATACCATTATACTCGTATGTTGACAGTTCCAAGCAGCAGTTTCTTGTATCTAGAAGGGCGGTTTTTGAAGAACGATGGAGAGGCTACATCGACTACATGACTCACATGTAATGCGTTCGCCTTTGTGTTTCAAGGCAAGATATGAGCTGAATGGAATCGAAATCGACCCCACTCACAATGTGGGTATCACATCAACGCCTGAGACATACGTTTCAACTTCTGCCAAGAATTTTCTGCAGTATCCAAGATGGTTCATAGACGGATCGATAATGAATGCGAGCGCTTTAGTGTGTACTTCTTGCTCGAGGTGCTTATTGAGTTCTTTGAAGTTATGAGACTTGATTCAGCACTGAAAACAGGAACTGATTTTACTGAAAAGTTCAATGGATATCAACTTACGGTCAGGGAGAGCCTCATTCTGAAGAAAATATGGAATTGGAGAAGGTCATCTGGAAAATGCAGCATATTTCTTTATTGCATGTACAGTGTGTGCGATTCCTCGGGATACTGAATTCATCTGCTATGCTACCATTATCTTAACATTCATGGGAACTGTGTGAATACCCATCTCTCGTGACCACTCGATGTCAGTCTTGGGCAGTTGAGACAGCTGTTAAGGTAGAAACTCCGAATCTCACTATACTGGCGCTGCAGATGAAAAGGAAAGGCAACTTCTAGAAAGATTCTGGCGTATTCGACAACTGTTAACTAACTTACAGCTGAACTACAGTAATATAGTTTACAGACTATTAGACAACAGGTATTCGAAATTTTGTCCCTCATACTACGTGTCGGACACCGGATCCAGATGCACACTGAGCTCACAGAAGTTTAAGGAACTACCACTGGTCGTTGTTACAGTCACATCGAAGCGGAATGAGCTCATCGGAGGTGCACCTCTTGATATTCATATCGAAACTGCGTCATCAGACAACATCCTTAGAGAAACTGTCACATTTTCATTGTTGTTACATGATACGGTGATAAATTACTGTCCACTGACTGGAACAGTGTAGCAAATGACATAAATTAACGAGTGAAACACCACATACATACCATTTCGGCATGGAGTCTCAGAGTATGAATGTTATTACTGATGCCTGAGGGTTCTTATATGAATTTGGAGAGTTTGTATATAAAGATGTGACACTTCTAGCTATTAAAAACGGTGGACATGTAATAACATTTTCAGTGACTTCTGAGGCTCCTAAAGGATTCAGATATATTACGTTAAAAAAAACTCCGAGTAAAGTATTATGACTAACGCAGAATACCATTCAAAAGACTAAGATGAACCTGACTTGTCTCTCGAACGTGCTGACGATGTTTCGGAATTTTGATGACATCAGTAGTGTAGTTTACGTCGGAGGCAGTGACAAAGTGTTATGGACGAAGAAACTATTAAAGCGCGCTGCAGTACATGATCTTGAATCGTATGATTATGCAGCGATCTGTCAACTCAAGAAGTAGTACAGTGAAGACGATGAACTGAACAATACTTTTATTTCTGCTTCAAATAACGTGAATTTACTTGTAATGTGGGTAATCAACAGATGATCTTTTAAAACTAAATCATGCATTTGACATATTTCTCTTACCAATAGACTTTCCAGTTGCGGCGGAAACGCCCTGCTAAGCCCCCAGCACAGGACAGGTAGTTGGAATTGTGGAAAGGGGGCCCAAATTTGCGGCTGTCAGTTACACTCGAACATATATAACTTTATTTATGTGACCAAACATTACAGTACAAATTCTTGAACTTAGTTATTGGCTGAATACGCCATACTGTCTTATGCCTTAAGGGCACAACCACTTTAATTTTTTTAAAAAAAGGCTAAAAGCCATTAACTCATAATTCAGACGCCAAAGAGAATATTGAAAAGGCAGAAGGCTTCACGTTAAGTAAGTTCTGTAATTTGGCCAAGGTCCAAAAATCTAACACTTGAAAAGTAACAACCTTAATTTAAAGACAGCTGAAGGCTCATGATTTAAGACTCAAGATAAAATTAAATAAAAAGAACACAAGGCAGAAGGCCTTATCTTCAATTAGGCTGGAGGCCCCAAACAGTCTGATTCTTGAAAGACAAAAGATACTTAATTTAAAAACGGCTGAAGGCCCCATGACTTAAAACTCAAGGTAAAATAAATTTAAACAACAAAGCCTTATCTTAAATTAGACTGAAGGCCCCAAACAATCTAATACTTGACAAGCAAGGAACTTTAATTTTAAAACAGCTGAAGGCCCATGACTTAAAACAACTAAAATAATTTTTAGTAGGCAGAAGGCCCAAGGCTTTATCTTTAAACAATATATTAATCAGGCTGAAGGCCCAAACAATCTAACACTTAACAAGAAGGAACTTTAATTTTAAAGCGGCTGAAGGCCCATGACTTAAAACACCACTAAAAACAAATCAATTTTAATTCAAAACCATTGGCTATTGGCCATACAAAGACACACAACAGAAAATAAGAAAAGGCAGTGCAGCTAATGGCGCTCAGAGGCTTCGGGGGTCGGCCAGCACTTGAACTACTAACGATCACTTAGGTGAGACAGGCAGTCGGCCCAACCATTCTCGATCCGACAACAACCCAACCAACAAACAGTCAATGGACCCACTGACAAGGTAACTTGCGCTCGACTCGACCAGCACGCAACAGGGAGTTCAATGCAAAACGAGAAAAGGCATGACGCCCACAACCAAGCATACATTAAGCTGTCAAACTACACACCATGCTGGTCAGCGACAACACGGTGAGAAAAGGACACTGCCTGAATTTACGTCAACGGCCAGGGCAGGTAACCGGAAAGTTAACGGCCACAAGGTAGGAAATTCCGTTGGTGCACTTCAATTGCAAGTGTCGAAATACAGTTAGTCTCCACCGGACGGTGGCTAAACCTTCGCCAACTCGAACACACATGTTGTTTCTTGCAGGAATGTTCTAACAGCCAACAACGAGAACCAAACGGCACAATGTGAACAGTCTTGACTTGCTGGCAAATGAAATCGAAACTCAACTTTCATGCCCAGGGTCGGTGAGCCACAGACCTCGTAGCAATGGGAACAGCCCCACACATTCGGACACTGCGTAGAGACCGCCAGCGGGCCCAGCCAAACCATGCCCCGCAGAGATTTCCTCGCTGCTCCACGCCAACCGACCGACTCCTCGCACACCAGCACGGAGACAGCACTAAAATAACTGAGCAGTCGACATCACAAGCTACACACAATTTCAGAATCACTAGGATGAAGAACGCAACCAATGCTAAAAGTGGAGACCGAGCAATGACACGGACGAACCACGAGTTGAGACACACACCGCCAACCCATAAGTGACCGGCGTGCAAATACACTCCTGGAAATGGAAAAAAGAACACATTGACACCGGTGTGTCAGACCCACCATACTTGCTCCGGACACTGCGAGAGGGCTGTACAAGCAATGATCACACGCACGGCACAGCGGACACACCAGGAACCGCGGTTTTGGCCGTCGAATGGCGCTAGCTGCGCAGCATTTGTGCACCGCCGCCGTCAGTGTCAGCCAGTTTGCCGTGGCATACGGAGCTCCATCGCAGTCTTTAACACTGGTAGCATGCCGCGACAGCGTGGACGTGAACCGTATGTGCAGTTGACGGACTTTGAGCGAGGGCGTATAGTGGGCATGCGGGAGGCCGGGTGGACGTACCGCCGAATTGCTCAACACGTGGGGCGTGAGGTCTCCACAGTACATCGATGTTGTCGCCAGTGGTCGGCGGAAGGTGCACGTGCCCGTCGACCTGGGACCGGACCGCAGCGACGCACGGATGCACGCCAAGACCGTAGGATCCTACGCAGTGCCGTAGGGGACCGCACCGCCACTTCCCAGCAAATTAGGGACACTGTTGCTCCTGGGGTATCGGCGAGGACCATTCGCAACCGTCTCCATGAAGCTGGGCTACGGTCCCGCACGCCGTTAGGCCGTCTTCCGCTCACGCCCCAACATCGTGCAGCCCGCCTTCAGTGGTGTCGCGACAGGCGTGAATGGAGAGACGAATGGAGACGTGTCGTCTTCAGCGATGAGAGTCGCTTCTGCCTTGGTGCCAATGATGGTCGTATGCGTGTTTGGCGCCGTGCCACCCAACGTGCTCTAGAAGGTGTAAGTCAACTACCCTGGCCAGCAAGATCTCCGGATCTGTCCCACATTGAGCATGTTTGGGACTGGATGAAGCGTCGTCTCACGCGGTCTGCACGTCCAGCACGAACGCTGGTCCAACTGAGGCGCCAGGTGGAAATGGCATGGCAAGCCGTTCCACAGGACTACATCCAGCATCTCTACGATCGTCTGCATGGGAGAATAGCAGCCTGCATTGCTGCGAAAGGTGGATATACACTGTACTAGTGCCGACATTGTGCATGCTCTGTTGCCTGTGTCTATGTGCCTGTGGTTCTGTCAGTGTGATCATGTGATGTATCTGACCCCAGGAATGTGTCAATAAAGTTTCCCCTTCCTGGGACAATGAATTTACGGTGTTCTTATTTCAATTTCCAGGAGTGTATATATCGTCCAGTAAGACGACCAACCGACGATCAACCAAGACTGTTCCCAGTTCAAGTCAAGTGTCCGACAACGGTTGGGCGAGTCAAAGACTGTCCAAGCTTCACTACTGCTCCAACACGAACCAGTTCCGCCGCATCCCAACTCTACAACTGCCAGGTCTGAACTGCACTACAGGCTCGTCCCCACTTCCTGGCAGATCCGAACTCCCTCCCAACACACGACAACTAAGAAGTAATAGCACTCAGCAAAGATAATACGCCAGGGCTTTTATCGATAAGCGTCGCTGCTGCTGCTGCTCACGGGCAGGCAAGGCGGCAACTCAGTGACACCAGTAACTGAAATTAACATAACGAGGTGGTAGAACAGTAAGAACAGGATGTCGAATGAGATATGGTACGAACACGAACCACACACGGCTCAGCTACTATCCACTTTCTCCCACACATTTTCCCTGTATATGCATTCTAGAATTGGAGACAGAATTTCAGACAGTTCTGGAACACATTTTTCAAATCAGTATTGGTCGGCTGGTTTCATCTCCAATTCCCTTACACGAGCATAAGTGTACGGTATGAGTAAGCCCATACAATCATTAGGTGAACTGCGTTACGGATGTTGTAGGTATGCGCACTCTTCTTATTTTCCGCGCCGTCGAGAGCTCGTGTGGCTGTGCGTGGCGCAAGCTCCTTAGGTGGCTGGCAACTCCCTGCGGCAAGTGATCCCACCTGTTTAAAGTATACACACTGCGTCAGCCCCTGTCTGTTTATGCTCCATCGTATGTTCTTTGGTCTGCTGTTGTGCTTACAAGGGACGTGCAGACTGTGAGGCTGTTTGCTAATACACTGGCCGCTACATGGTGGAACATGACTGCGTATCTCCACACACACACACACACACACACAGAGAGAGAGAGAGGAAGAGAGAGAGAGAGAGGGGGAGAGAGAAAAAATGGCTCTGAGCACTATGGGACTCAACTGCTGTGGTCATAAGTCCCCTAGAACTTAGAACTACTTAAACCTAACTAACCTAAGGACATCACACACATCCATGCCCGAGGCAGGATTCGAACCTGCGACCGTAGCGGTCGTGCGGTTCCAGTCTGTAGCGCCTTGAACCGTTCGGCCACTTCGGCCGGCGAGAGAGAGAGAGAGAGAGAGAGGAGAGAGAGATACGTGAGTGTACTACATTTATCAGTCACAGCAAAGCTGTGTAGACAGAGCGCATTCATTAAGAAAAGTGGAGGGCTTGCATTAACACCAAAACGCACAGTCAACTAAATGTGTAGCAGTTCCACACACTGATTGCTCGTTATTTGAGAACCCGTCTCGGCCTGCTTCAATACTGACGCTGTCCGCTGGTTAGAACTGTGGGGAACTGTCTTCACCACATGGCAAAGAAATTTACTGAAGTACTCTGCTCTGGTGGAGGTTCATTATAGTAAAGAACCAAAGAAACTGGTAGACCTCTATATTATCGTGTGGGGACCCTGCGAGCACGCACAAGTGCCGCAACACGACATGGCATGGACTCGACTAATGTCTGAAACAGTGCTGGAGTGAACTGACATCATGAATCCTGCAGACCTGTCCATAAATCCGAAAGAGTGCGGTGGGGTGGAGATCTGTTCTGAATAGCACGTTGCAAAGCATCCCAGATATGCTCTACAATGTCCATATCTGGGGAGTTTGGCGGCCAGCGGAAATGTTTAAGCTCAGAGGAGAGTTCCTGCGTCCACTCTGTAGCTACAAGTATTATGGATGTGTGGAGTGTCGCATTGTCCTGCTGGAATTTCCCAAGTCCGTCGGAATGTGCAATGAACATCAATTGGATGCAGGTGATCAGACAGGATGCTTGCGTACGTGTCACCTGTCAAAGCACACGCCCCACACCATTACAGAGCCTCCTCCAGCGTGAACAGTCGCTGCTGATTGCTGTAACGACCTGATCATCAGCACAGAAAAGTGTGTACATATACTGAATCCCTATTTCAATTCCCACGGCCATGCACTTCCTGCAACACAGATCCACTGCCTTCTGGACATACGTCTTGAAGAGTATGGGAGACAGATAGCATTTTTACTTCGGTTCTTCAGTTATTCTGAAAGCCTCTCTATAAATTTCTTTTCCTATTTTAATGATGCATTAAAGGGAAGCAGTGGTCGGGAAGGGAGTGAGACAGGGTTGTAGCCTATCCCCGATGTTATTCAATCTGTATATTGAGCAAGCAGTAAAGGAAACAAAAGAAAAATTCGGAGTAGGAATTAAAACCCATGGAGAAGAAATAAACACTTTGAGGTTCGCCGATGACATTGTAATTCTGTCAGAGACAGCAAAGGACCTAGAAGAGCAGCTGAACGGAATGGACAGTGTCTTGAAAGGAGGATATAAGATGAACATCAACAAAAGCAAAACGAGGGTAATGGAATGTAGTCGAATTAAATCGGGTGATGCTGCGGGAATTAGATTAGGAAATAAGACGCTTAAAGTAGTAAATGAGTTTTGCTATTTGGGGAGCAAAATAACTCACGATGGTCTAAGTAGAGAGGATATAAAATGTAGACTGGCAATGGCAAGGAAAGCGTTTCTGAAGAAGAAAAATTTGTTAACATCGAGTATAAATTTAAGTGTCAGGAAGTCGTTTCTGAAAGTATTTGTATGGAGATTAGCCATGTATGTAAGTGAAACGTGGACGATAAATAGTTTAGACAAGAAGAGAATAGAAGCTTTCGAAATGTGGTGCTACAGAAGAATGCTGAAGATTAGATGGGTAGATCACATAACTAATGAGGAGGTATTGAACAGAATTGGGGAGAAGAGAAATTTGTGGTACAACTTGACTAGAAGAAGGGATCGGTTGGTAGGACATATTCTGTGGCAACAAGGGATCACCAATTTAGTATTGGAGGGCAGCGTGGAGGGTAAAAATCGTAGAGGGAGACCAAGAGATGAATACACTAAACAGATTCAGAAGGATGTAGGTTGCAGTAGGTACTGGGAGATGAAGAGGCTTGCCCAAGATAGAGTAGCATGGAGAGCTGCATCAAACTAGTCTCAGGACTGAAGACCACAACAATAACAACAACAACATTTTAATGATATATTCTGCTGACTCACAGAGGTTTATGATACTTTTTACATAGTGTTATGGCAGTTCTCCTGACCACAGCACCTCGAACATGTGTGGCATATGTGAGATGCTTTCTCTAGTTTCCTTTTTTCTGAAACGAATTCCTGTGGGAGTGAAATAGCGTTCTCGCAACGCGCTAGTGGTAGGAATATCGAAAATCTTGCGTTGCAGTCTACAGGGGTTTGCTGTTCGTCTTGCCTGCCTTTAAGTGTAGTTTTACCTCCGCTGCAAAACACGTGCCGTCATTCTCGCAAACTGAGTCTCCAGATCTGCTCATATTTCTACACCCCTCCCGCCCCCTTCACACACACACACACACACACACTCACACACACACACACACACACACACACACACACATATATATATATATATATATATATATATATATATATATATATATATATATATATATATATCAAGAGATCACTATGAAATGACTGTTATAATCATTAAGGTGTCAAACTGTTTCTAGTGTTGCACATTGTGGCATAGAAATACAATAGACTTACTTCGGTATCGACAATTATTGTATATTTTCTGCTGAGTGGCATCTTCCTAAGTCGGAAGTTATTTATTTTCTCGCCTTCTTTCGGAGAATTCAGGACACCGCAAACGTGCTTCTGTGACGCGTCGACACCGTCTACGCCTATGCCACATTGTATTTAACCAACAGAGAATAGCGTCACATGCAGATAACTCAATATTGCATTCCAGTTTTAACGTGAACGAGAAACACGTTTGATTGGTTATGCAATTCAATGGGTGCTGTAAGTTAATTTTATCGTGATTACGATCTTCCTCAGTTTGATTTCAGCAGTATATTTTTTTCCATCTAACATTTCTGCATGCTGGAGCGGTTTCTGGGGCTGCGTGACGAGGCCTCTGAAATCGCTTTTCGCATAGTTGGGCCCTGACAGCATCCTTTCGACAGGTGACCACCGGGTGAGACACGAAGAGCCTTCGGCACAACATCGGCGGAGGAACTACATGTTGTGATTGGAATGTGTTCTACCGACATCATCGTCCGTCGAAGAGCAGCAGTGTACTGACTGAGGAAAGCAGACGTGACAATGTATCTGAAATTACAGGAGAAGACATCACAGGCAGGCGCCAACTAGACCACTGGGGGAAGAGACTGATTCCACAGAAAAGGGGCGTCTCGTCAAGGAACAAATTAGGCTAAAACACGTAAGATCCCGCACGTGGCGTTGTCCACTTCCTAACGGGCCATGGTCTCTATCCAGAACACCTCCATCAGTTTGGTCTCAGCTGAACACCCATGTGCACTTGCAGAGAACTAGGAACTCACGAACATGTCCCTTTACACTGTTTCAGGTTCATACACATATGACCTTGAACAGAAGATGACAAAGCAGGACAAATTCTACGACAGTTGGACGACTGGAGCCTACTGAATGACATAACCTATAATGTATCATGTACCTTACACTAATTATATAAATAAGGACAGTCACATACACAAATAAGAGCAAACACACGAACTCTGGAATGGGGTCTTGAAATGACACGCACACACACACACACACACACACACACAGGCACAAACATAGTAACAGATTCGCATGCTGAAACAGATACAAACATTGAGATTAACATATACCCTAAATGTAAGATAAGACCAAATTAAGAAACATAGAAATGGATCAATTGTCATACAGTATTTTAATATATGTAGAAACGTCTTGAGTATACGTGTAACTTAAATGATATAATTGTTTATTAAGTTTAGGTAAACTAATATCTTGTAACGAAAATGATGCAATTTTTTATTAAATGTAGATAAGGTTCACCTTACAGACAACACAAACACCACGCACACAAGAAGTAAAATAAGGAAGTCAAAGCTGCACAAGCCATGTACCAATTATGCCATTGTAAAGTACATTTGACTTGTAACAAATACAATACAACAATAACACAAAAACACGTCTGTACACGTAAATTCATCAAATGAATATTAATGATATATTTTGTGCACTGCCTCAAATGTGACTGGCTCGATCACCTGCCGAGCCCTCACGCCCCAGATAGCTAGGAGGTGAGATCTCTAATAAAAAAAAAACTATGTAATCTCCTATTATCTTTTATTTCATCTTCTTAAATGCAAGATTCTTGTTATCTTAGTAAATTTTACGAATTTATAATGTGTCATAAAATGATTATGTATCATCATCTTTTTCGTATCTTCCTAAATCACTATCTTCTGCTCATAAATAATTAATTTCTGGATTTTCATTTCTTAATTACTTTAAAGTCTATAGTATTTAAAGCTCCAGTATTATTAATTCTTACTACAAATAAGAAGTATCAACTTTCACATTCTGTTCATGTACAATTTCATATTGTGAAGATTCGATCTGTCTTAGTAGCTAGCTGGCAGGTCTTTTGTAAATGACAGCAAAATAAAATAAAATGATAAATAGGTTGTCTTCTACACTTGCCAAGGTAGCGAAAGTTTATCTATGACAACCCCGCAACAGTTTTACGTCACACGCTAGACGAGGACAATGGTTTGAGACAGGAGAAGTTTCAAGAGTCCTAAATTTGCTGCAGATGTGAAAAAATCGACCATACGTTAAAAAAAAAACTGTATTCAGTAAGATCCTTGACAAAATCACGAAAACGGTGGTGGAGACACGATGCAACACATTTGTTGTCACGATGGGATCAGTTTCAAATGTGAGAAGACGTCGCTCAATTACTACACCAACGTCGACAAATGTACCACTAGGATGGCTGGTACGGAGAGCTTGCTCGCGAGATTAAGGCGGAGCTCACCACCTGCAGCATCGTCGACAGAACCGACTGTGGTCCTTTGGTGCAAAGCCGAGTGGAGGTCAGAGGCTCGGGCGGTTGTGTGACCGTGGAGGCTGCAGATTCCTTGACTTGCACCGTCGCGTGGTGGGTTTCCGTGTTCCGCTTAATACGAGGTGCATTCAAGTTCTAAGGCCTCCGATTTTTTTTCTAATTAAATACTCACCCGAAATCGATGAAACTGGCGTTACTTCTCGACGTAATCGCCCTGCAGACGCACACATTTTTCACAACGCTGACGCCATGATTCCATGGCAGCGGCGAAGGCTTCTTTAGGAGTCTGTTTTGACCACTGGAAAATCGCTGAGGCAATAGCAGCACGGCTGGTGAATGTGTGGCCACAGAGAGTGTCTTTCATTGTAGGAAAAAGCCAAAAGTCACTAGGAGCCAGGTCAGGTGAGTAGGGAGCATGAGGAATCACTTCAAAGTTGTTATCACGAAGAAACTGTTGCGTAACGTTAACTCGATGTGCAGGTGCGTTGTCTCGGTGAAACAGCACACGCGCAGCCCTTCCCGGACTTTTTGTTGCAGTGCAGGAAGGAATTTGTTCTTCAAAACATTTTCGTAGGATGCACCTGTTACTGTAGTGCCCTTTAGAACGCAATGGGTAAGGATTACATGGACACCACCATATTTTCAGCACTTGCGGTTACCCGAAATTTTTTTGGTGGCGGTGAATCTCTGTGCTTCCATTGAGCTGACTGGCGCTCTGTTTCTGGATTGAAAAATGGCATCCACGTCTCATCCATTGTCACAACCGACGAAAAGAAAGTCCCATTCATGCTGTCATTGCACGTCAACATTGCTTGGCAACATGCCACACGGCAGCCCTGTGGTCGTCCGTTAGCATTCGTGGCACCCATCTGGATGACACTTTTCGCATTTTCAGGTCGTCATGCATGATTGTGTGCACAGAACCCACAGAAATGCCAACTCTGGAGGCGATCCGTTCAACAGTCATTCGGCGATCCCCCAAAACAATTCTCTCCACTTTCTCGATCATGTCGTGAGATCGGCTTGTGCGAGCCCGAGGTTGTTTCGGTCTGTTGTCACACGATGTTCTGCCTTCATTAAACTGTCGCACCCACGAACGCACTTTCGACACGTCCATAACTCCATCACCACATGTCTCCTTCAACTGTTGATGAATTTCAGTTGGTTTCACACCACGCAAATTCAGAAAACGAATGATTGCACGCTGTTCAAGTAAGGAAAACGTCGCCATTTTAAGTATTTAAAACAGTTCTCATTCTCGCCACTGGCGGTAAAATTCCATCTGCCGTATGGTGCTGCCATCTCTGGGACGTATTGACAATGAACGCGGCCTCATTTTAAAACAATGCGCGTTTTTATGTCTCTTTCCAGTCTGGAAAAAAAAAATCGAAGGCCTTAGAACTTGAATGCACGTCGTAGGTCAGGAGTACACTACACACAGGAGGCGGCTACACGGGTGGCGGGGGCTGTGTGGAAGGGACTGGGCGGTTTTGTAGGTTAGAGGTTCTCAGCGACCCACAGGAAGGGCGATCGTCATAAAGGGGGCAGGCAAAACACAGTTATTTGTAGAAACGATCGACATTGTTGTTGTAAATTGTCGTAGCTGTGTTTGGGAAAGAACCAGAGCTCCAAGCCATAATAGAAAGCTCTGAAGCTCTGAAGCTCAAATAGTTGTAGGTACGGAAAGCTTGCTAAAGCCGGAAATAAGTTCAGCCGAAATTTTTTCAGACGACCTAACAATGTTCAGAAAGGATAGATTAAATAAAGTTGGTGGTGCAGTATTTATTGCTGTCAGAAGTAGTTTAAATTGGAGGGAAATTGAATTAGTTCCTGTGAAATAGTATGGGTAAAGGTTATATTTGACAATCAGATTAAACTATTAATTCCATCGTTTTACCGACCCCCCGTCTCAGAAGATAGAGTTGCTGAACAGTTCAAAGAAAACTTGAGTCTTATTTCAAATAGGTACCCCACTCATCCCATTATAGTCGGTGGTGACTTCAATCTACCCTCGATATGCTGGAAAAATTATACGTTTAAAGCCGGTGGCAGGCATAAAACGTCATCAGAAATTGTACTGAATGCTTTATCAGAAAATTATTTTGAATAATTGGTTCATGAACCCACTCGAAGCGTAAATAGTTGCGGAAGCATACTTGACCTCTTAGCAACAAATAATCCTGGACAAATAGTGAGCATCGTGACGAATACGGGGATTAGCAACCACAAGGCAGTTGCTGCTAGGCTGAATACCGCAACACCTACAACCATCAAAAAGATCATGTAAGCGTAGAAAACTTGTGGAATGATTTTAGAAAGATAGTATCGACGGCAATTGAGAGATATATACCACATAAATTAATACGTGATCGTAGTTATCCCCAAGGGTACACAAAACGGGTCAGATCACTGTTGCAGAAGCAGCGAAAAAAGCATGCTAAATTTAAAAGAACGCTAAAGCCCCAAGACTGGCAAAGTTTTGCAGAAGTTCGAAATATAGCGCGTACTTCAATGCAAGATGCTTTTAATAATTTCCACAGCGAAACTCTGACTCGAAATCTGGCAGAAAACCTAAAGAGATTCTGGTCATACATAAAGCACACAAGTGGCAAGACACAATCAATACTTTCACTGCGCGATAACAATGGTGAAGTCTCTGATGACAGTGCCGCTAAAGCAGAGTTGTTAAACACGGTTTTCCGAAACTCGTTCACCAAAGAAGACCAAATAAATATTCCTGAATTCCAATCAATAACAACTCCCAAGATGAGAAACATAGAAGTAGATATCCACGGTGTCGCAAAGTAGCTTAAATCACTTAATAACGGCAAGGCTTTCGGTCCAGACTGAATACGTCAGGTTCCTCTCAGAGTATGCTGATACGATAGCTCCATATTCAGCAACTATATACAACCGCTCGCTCTCAGAGAGATCGGTACCCAAAGACTGGAAAATTGCTTGAGTCACATAAATACCCAAAAAGGGAAGTAGGAGTAATCCGTTGAATTACAGGCCCATATCACTAACGTCGATTTGCGGTAGGGTTTTGGAACATATACTCTATTCGAATATTATGAAGTACCTCGAAGAAAACGATTTATTGACACATAGTCAGCACGGATTCAGAAAATATCGTTCTTCCGAAACACAACTAGCTCTTTATACTCATGAAGTAGTGAGTGCTGTCGACAGGGGATGTGAAATTGATTCCATATTTTTAGATTTCCAGAAGGCTTTCGACACTGTTCCTCACAAGCGTCTTCTAACCAAACTCCTTGGCTATGGAATTTCGCCTCAGTTGTGCGACTGGATTCGTGATTTCCTGTCAGCAAGATCACAGTTCGTAGTAGCAGACGGAAAGTCATCGAGTAAAACAGAAATAATATCCGGCGCACGCCAAGAAAGTGTTACAGACCCTCTATTGTTCCTGATCTATATTAAAGACGTAGGAGACAATCTCAGTGGCCGTCTTAGATTGTTTGCAGATGATGCTGTCATTTGTTGTCTTGTAAAGTCATCAGATGACCAAAACGAATTGCAAAATGATATAGAAGTATGGTGCGAAAAATGGCAATTGACCCTGAACAAAAAAAAGTGTGAAGTTATTCACATGAGTACTACAGGAAATCCACTAAATTTCGATTACGCGATAAGTCACACAAATATGAAGGCTGTATATCCAACTAAATACTTAGGGATTACAATTACAAATAACCTAAATTGGAACGATGACATAGATAATATTGTGGGTAGAGCAAACCAAAGACTGCGATTCATTGGCGGAACACTTAGAAGGTGCAACAGGTCCACTGAAGAGACTGCTTACACCACGCTTGTCCGGCCTATTCTGGAGTATTGCTGTGCGGTGTGGGATCCGCATCAGGTGGGACTGACGGATGACATCGAAAAAGTACCAAGAAGGGCAGCTCGTTTTATATTATAGCGAAATAGTGGAGATAGTGCCACAGACATGATATATGAATTGGAGTGGCAATCATTAAAACAAAGGCGTTTTTCGTTGCGACGGGATCTTCTCATGAAATTTCAGTCACCAGTTTTCTCCTCCGATTGCGAAAACATTCTGTTGGCCCCCATCTACATAGGGAGAAATGATCATCACGACAAAATAAGAGAAATCAGGGCTCGCACAGAAAAGTTTAAGTGCTCGTTTTTCCCGCACGCCGTTCGAGAGTGGAACGGTAGAGAGATAGCTTGAAGGTGGTTCATTGAACCCTCTGCCAGGCACTTTATTGTGAATAGCAGAGTAATCACGTAGACATAGACGTATAGAATTGGTTATGTTTCTGTCCAGGTTTCGGCAAGTAATTAAAGAGCTACAATGCATTAAGCACCCTGCTGCTCTATTTCTGCTGACAGCTTGCCGTCAGCTATTGGCCCATGGCATCGAACATATGAATTAATGCAGCTTCCTACTACAGGAAGAAGCTGAACAATTGATATGCAAAAATCGGCCAACTCGCAACTGGAATGCTGAGGGAAAGAAGTACACATAAGTTTAGGATCTACAACTTCGCGACTATTTACAACATTAATTAAAAACGTAATAATTCGAACCGTTACCCACAATATCAGAAGGATAAAATAGAATGCTCGTGGCGCGACTCTGAATTTTGACTCTGCATAGATGCTGGAATACACATTACCCACTCTAATAAAAAGATCCCTCTTCGTACCGCTCGCTGGACAGCAAGAGTGGCCGCCGACGGTAGGGCTACTGAGTAGAAACAGTGATCAAGTAAGAAAGGTGGGTTGGTTGTTTTTGGGGAAGGAGACCAGACAGCGTGGTCATCGGTCTCATCGGATTAGGGAAGGAAGTCGGCCGTGCCCTTGATCAAGTAAGAATGATCTTAGTGTTTTAGTGAAGGTGAGAATGATAAAACAGTCCTTATCTAATGTTGAGAATATTGTAAATTTGTATAGTACTATTTGTAATGGAACTTTTACACCGAAGCGCCAAAGAAACTGGCACAGGTATGCGTATTCATATGCAGAGATACGTAAACAGGTAGAATACGGCCTTGCGATCTTCAACTCCTAAATAAGACAACAAGTGTCTGGCGCAGATGTTAGATCGGTTAATGCTGCTACAACGGCATGTTATCAACATTTAAGTGAGTTTCAGCGTTGTATTATAGTCGGCGCACGAGCGATGGGACACAGCATCTCCGCCGGCCGGAGTGGCTGAGCGGTTCTAGGCGCTTCAGTCTGGAACCGCGCGACCGCTACTGTCGAAGGTTCGAATCCTGCCTTGGGCATGGATGTGTGTGATGTCCTTAGGTTAGTTAGGTTTAAATAGTTCTAAGTTCTAGACGACTGATGACCTCAGATGTTGAGTCCCATAGTACTCAGAGCCATTTTAACAGCATCTCCGACGTAGCGATGAAGTAGGGATTTTCCCGTACGGCCATTTCACGACTGTACCGTGAATATAAAGAATCTGGTAAAACATCAAAGCTCCGACATCGCTGCGGGCGGGAAAACATCCTGCAACAACGGGACAAACGACGACAGAAGAGAATCGTTCAACGTGACAGAAGTGCAACCCTTCCGCAAATTGCTGCAGATTTCAGTGCTGGGCAGTCATCATATGTCAGCGTGCGAATATTCTACAAAACATCCTCGATACGGGCTTGGCCGCGGTGGTCTAGCGGTTCTAGGCGGTCAGTCCGGGACCTCGAGACTGCTATGGTCGCAGGTTCGAATCCTGCCTCGGGCATGGATGTGTGTGATGTCCTTAGGTTAGTTAGGTTTAAGCAGTTCTAAGTTCTAGGGGACTGACGACCACAGATGTTAAGTCCCATAGTGCTCAGAGCCATTTGAACCATTTTGATACGGGCTTTCAGAGCCGAAGGCCCACTTGTGTACGCTTGATAAATGGACGACACAAAGCTTTACGCCTCGCCTGGACCCTTCAACACCGACATTGGAGTGTTGATGATTGGAAACATGTTGCGTGGTCGGACGAGTCTCGTTTCAAGTTTAATCGTGGACATGTACGGGTATGGAGAGAACCTCATGAATCCATGGACCCTGCATGTCAGCAGGGGACTTTTCAAGCTGGTAGAGGCTTTGTAATGGTGTGGGGCGTGTGCTGTTTGAGTGATATGGGACCCCTGATACGTCTAGATACGACTCTGAGGAGTGACAGGTAGATAAGCAACCTGTCGGACTATCTGCATCCATTGTGCATTCAGATGGACTTGGGCAATGCCACCACGACAATGCGACACCCCACACGTCCAGAATTGCTACAGAGTGGCTCCAGGAACACTTTTCTGAGTTTATACACTTCCGATGGTCACCAAAACCCCCAGACGTGAACATTATAGAGCATATCTGAGATGCCTTGCAACGTGCTGTTCAGAAGAGATCTCCAACCCCTCGTACTCTTACGAATTTTTGGACAGCCGTACAAGATTAATAGTGTCAGTTCCCTCCACCATTACTTCAGACATTGGTCGAGTCCATGCCACATCGTGTGGCGGCACTTGTGCGTGCTCGCGGGGGCCTTACACGATACTAGGCAGGTGTACCAGTTTCTTTAGCTGTTCAGTGTAATATGCTGTTTAAATTTGGCATCATTCTGGGCAGTGGTTCTGTTTCTAAAGGATTTTAAAACTGAAGCTTTAAATATGGACATCCTGTATATAACGAAAAATTACGTCCTCATGAAAAAAAAAATCACGGAATTACCTGAATTTACCCTATCCACGGCTGTGATGTTATTAGAGGTACTCTTACATCACATATCCAGCCTCTGTGGCCGAGCGGTTCTAGGCGCTACAGTCCGGTACCGCGCTGCTGCTACAGTCGCAGGTTCGAATCCTGCCTCGGGCATGGATGTGTGTGATGTCCTTAGGTTTGTTAGGTTTAAGTAGTTCTATCTAGGGGACTGATGAGTCCCATAGTGCTTAGAGTAATTTGAACCATTTTTTCATCACATACCGTACACAACCTACTCGGGTGAGGTATGGCAAACAGTTTGTTATCTCCTCATTGTATTACAATTTTCTTTTTGACTTGGCATCTGCGAAGGGACCGACACAACTATTAAGACACATGAAGTGTGAAGCATCTAATCACGATCCCAAGAATATATTATTACATATATCGCTGTGTGGTTTTCGCTTAGCTGCAATACAGAATGGGGATAGTAGTTTGAGGGCCGAAAGTAGTTTGTTACGTTTATAGCTACAGAATAATGATAATTCGGTTTTTTTCCTTAAAAAAATACCTGTGTACTTCGTTCTCCGACATTGGAAAGAACGCTGGAAGAGGATTTCAACAACATAACGTGTGGAATTTTTTAAACTTTGGATTTTAGACTGAAGGTAATACAGCAACATACGAGTATATGTGAATTGTCCAATTACCAGCAAGATAACAGGGTCGCAGACCATTATCAGGATAAACGTCTGTCTTATTGCACCACCAAATGTAGGCAAACGCCTCACTCGGGCACGGTGCGTCTGCGTACTTGTGCGGGTGAAGGCCATCGTTCTGCGCTCTGCTGTTGTAGTGACCAGACAGGTTGCACAATGAGTACAATAACCGAACAAGTGGATACGGTTTTCGTTTCTGGCAAATGTCGCATAATTTTTGAGCACAGGTGGGAATTTGTACTGAAAGGTAAAATGATTGAACCGACAGCTCAGGAATAAAAAGGTACGTTGCTCGTGGTCTCGCGGTAGCGTTCTCGCTTCCCGAGCACTGGATCCCGGGTCCGATTCCCGGCGGGGTCAGGGATTTCTCCGGCTTCGAGATGACTGGGTGTTGTTGTGTCGTCTTCATCACCATCATTCATCCCCAGTACGGTTGGAGGAAGGCAATGGCAAGCCACCTCCATGGGACCTTGCCTAGTACGGCGGTGCGGGTCTCCCGCATCGTTCCCCTACGCTCCGTCACGGAGTATGGGACTTCGTCATCATCATCAACGAAAAAGAGCAGTAACTGATGAGACAAACGATTTTAACTGCGTCCACGAACAACCCACGTGTCAGTACGAGACAGTTTGAACGTCCCAGCGAATCAGAGTTTCTGCGGACTATTTTGTTAATGGATGAAGCGTAGCGCACAAATCACGAGCAAGCCGGTCTACACAATACGCACAACTGATCAGATGGAAAATCTACGCTAGCTTTTAAAGAATCGCATAAGTCCTCCCTGTTCAATTTATGGGATTCGAAATAAGCATTAGTACCCACAGTTCCTCGTGAATTTGCTGCCATGGTTATTGGAAGACGTCTTACTGAACATAAGACAGGCCACGTGCTGCCAACATGACGGCTGCCCGTCCATTCTCACAAGTAACTGTGTCTAAGCAGAGCACTCAGAGATAGTTGGAACGGGCGTTCAGGAAACACAAAAAATCCTGCAAGTTTACCGGATCTAACATCTCTGGGGTTTTACCTGTGAGGAAGATTGAAAGACGAGGTCTACGAGGAGACACCGGCGATTCCCAAAAACGTGAAACGCCTAGAACGCTGGCCTTTGCTCTAATAAGTCCACATTAAATTCAGCGTCCTGTGGAACTATGGTCTGTCCGCTGTCGACTTTTACTGATTATCAATGTTCACGGTGAACATTTCCAGCGCTGAAAAGGACAGTCATAATAATGAACACCGGAACCGTGCCAGAGCTACACGCCTCTGCTTGTATTTAGTGCGTAGGGGATGCTGTAGCGGTTAGCGGCGTTGTTACCCTCTTACTATTTGCTCGAGTCCCACACCCGGTGTGTCGTCGAGGTACAGAGACTCCAAAAAGTATTCTTACAATCACAGCGCACAGAATATTACAAACACAATGATAAAAATCTAGCCAAGAAGCGAACAAAAACCGTTTCCCTACACAGGTTAATACAGTACCTACGGCTAGAAACGAAACGCTGTTTCGGTTCACGTATTGCTTAGTTTGTGAACAAATCCACGTTATGTAAAATCATGTCCTATTGGATGTAAAACAAGTATTCGTCTAGTTAAACAAGATCCCATGTGTCCCGCACGACGGTCTCTTCCTGTCCAAAACCGTCGAGTGATATTTCACTAATTTAGGTCCAAAACGTCGTCAAACTACAAAAGACGAGAGAGAAATATGTGTCAGGTTGGTTGGAAAAGGAAAATCTTTTCAAGAGAAACACTCGGAGAAGCCATTCGCAGACATACCAATACAGTGACGACTATTATACACAGGTTTAATGAAGCGATCGCCCTGTAGTTCTATTCGAGATGGAGAAACGACAGCTACGAGGCCATGGCAGTTGTATAAAACACACCACTCGGTGCCGAAACCAACCGCAATTCGCAGTCATTAATTCAGTAAAGAATTTACGCAATGTACTCGACAAAAATATGAGGTATCATCAGATATCCAATAGAAATGATCTAACGAACGCTCCACTAGAGGAATGGCGTAAAATGACAGTGTAAACAACCGAATCTCTGGTGAAATCAGTGCCAGGAAGACTCAAAGAGGTTAGTAGGAATCTAGGGCCTAACCATAACATTGTGTTCAGAGTGTCATTTCCAGCAGCCGTACAGCAGGTGAGTACTTATTTTGCATCCTAAATTGCCTATCTTTGCTTCCGAATCTTTATGTTTACGTAAATAGAAATCTGTGCTGCGTTAATGCATTCTTCTTTTCACTGATTAAGAAACAAGTGAGTCTCCTTGCTGTACTTCATCCTGACAATTTTGCACTCTCTAGACGCCCTTAAACATAAAGTCATGTATTTAATGAATGATTTTAGGAGGACGTGTACTCTTTCAGAGATTGATTCCGTTTAGTGTGTACAGTACCCATAGAAAGATCGTAGGCATGAAACGGCAGATAATTATGTAAAAATACATTGCAGACGTAAAAAAAAATTCCGCATTGACCGCTTTAACCATGCGAAAACCGCATGTCGACGACATATCTTCTCGTTTTCCGTATATTTTGGACGTCTTGTCTCAGCTGCTTCCCCCTATCTGAACATATGTAATGCATATGGACAAATTTACCATCCCCTTTGTCTTACTACACACACACACACACACACACACACACAAAGGCATCGCTGTCGTTTTGAAAATATACATTCCACAGAAGTTGCTTGTTTATAGGCGTTGTAGCCGTTTCCATAGTAACTGTGGCAAACACGTCAGCGAGGTTCCTCGCGTAGTATCTTCGCCGATCTGTACGCTTAATTTAGCAACGCGGTGAGTTTATTTATTTATTTATTTATTATTTACTTATTCCAAATTTAGGTAATTTCCAAGAATGATTGCCTATCGAAGTCGCTGGGTCCGAACGATACATATCGAAAGTGCGGTCGGATATCGATCATGCGACTCCGGTGGTGGGCGTTGTGATCAGTTATTTGTGTTCGTCATTTTTATCTGTTTTCCGTCCTTTCCTTACTTGCTCTAAATTACATACCTGCGCGATTTATTTGTGAGTTGCTAGGGAAACCCAGACGATTTATATCATTAGTGAGTGGGATGTATGGTGTTCTTGACGTTCGTTTTTTGTCGCAAGTGTGGAGTACTACCGGCGAGGAAAGAACGGACTGGGGTCTAGTGAAGCAGGGGATACAACCCGTCGGCTTTGACCAATGACGTCATACATTAGTCATAGATAGTAATGTCTTCACTTCGAGGCATAGATAATAAAACAGTTCTGTGTTCTGGAAAAGCGCTATCATTGTACATTAAAATTATTCGCAATGATATTGAGGTAATTTGGAGTATTAGTTTGTTATTGTAGAACAATTTATACAGTCTTATTTTCTTTTATAGGAATGGATTTGTCTGTTTGTGGGTATGTAATTTTCGTTACTGTCTGTTTTGGCGAGCTTCGGTTATTCCTCAATATTTCCATGCACACGGTAAGTTCACTTTCCCATTTGCTTCTTTCACTGCATTTCACTATTTTGACATATTTCACTGTTTTATTCCACAAATATGTGTATTTTCGTGTTGTGAAGTTCGTAATAGAAATTTCTCAGCTGTCGATCTTGTTTCGTTTCCCAGCACTAGCATCAGTACGACATTTTCGAATGTGTACTTGCTATATCACAGGCGAAACTCCTGACACAACTGAAATTTGTATCCCGTCCTTCACTTCGCCTTTACACCGACACTATACATGTCAATTGGCGAGCAAGATACAAATGTTGCGTATAGCTATACAGCTCAAGTAACGAATGGGATACTATTAGCGTCCAAGGCAACAAGAAAACTGTACCCCATAGTGAAGTTCGGGATACAAATTCTACATGTGTCGTCTTCTTGTCTCCGTGTAGTTCAGTTATGGTACAGGTTGCAAATGTAACTTACGTCTATTTCCACCTTTTCGTTACCAGTGTACATATATGGAGGTCAACGGAAGTCTGGTATACATATATTACATACGTAGGTCCTTCTGTCATCAGTAGTACTGATATGTATGTAAGAAAGGACTGTTAGTAATAGCAGAGACGAAATAAACAACACATCTACAACTTGTATCCCGTGTTCCACTTACCGTTTACTGAAGCGGAGGATACATCGTTCAAGTGAAGAACAGGACAGTAATGCTAGTGAAAACGAAGAAATCGATTTATGAGAAACTCATATTCTGTACTGTACTTAAGCAACACACTTCGAGTGAGCTTTTAATTTGTATCCGGTGTTTCCTTTACGGTTTAGTGAAGCAGGGGATACATAGTTCAAGTGAACAACAGGACAGCAATGCTAGTTGAAACTAAGGAATCGACGTACACTGAACTTGTATCCCGTACTGCTCTTAAGCAATACAATTCTAAAGAGTTTCGAGATACAACTGACATACATGTAACGCGATGTATTCTTTGCTAGTAATATATTTCATTCATTTCTTTTCATTGTATTTTGCGGAGAAATACTAAGATACAAACACGCGATATCGTTAACGTGAAAATGCGTCTGGCCCTTATATATGTGAAGTACAGTTTTTCTCTCTTACATTCCTTTGTTTCTGAACATTCTTCTCAGCTCTTTCATCTTTGTAATACATGCTCTCTGGCCAATTCTGACGTCATTGGTCAAAGCCGACGGGTTGTATCCCCTGCTAAACTAGACCCCAATTTCACTGCTGACAGTGCGGAAAACGAACGAGTATCAGGAAGAATACATGGTTCGACTCTTCCAGATTACCCAACCAGACCACTGTAATGGACTTTCAAATGACGACAACACCGACGACGAGTAAGGTAAGTCGTCTCCTTTGCAATTACAAGCATTTTTAACGCTCTTCTTTTGTCGTTGCTGTAGTGACCAACGTAAACATTCTCATAAAGCCCGCCACCGGAGTCGCATGATCGATTTCCGATCGCACATTCGATATGTATCGTTCGGGCCCAGCGACTTCGATAGGCAATCATTCTTGGATTACCCAAATTTAAGAACCTCTTACCTGACATTTTGAAACAGATCATACACATTACAGTTCACGTTTGTCATCTTTGATTTTTATCTGCTACATTTGACAAAGAGTCATACTTTTTTCAAATGACAGTAATTTGAGTTTGAAATATAAATAAAATGTTGTTGTTGTAGGAGGAATGTAAAAAGATGATAGGACAGAGGAGAGATTTGTTAGTGACACCAACGATTGTGACTGGCGGTTATCAGAACGGTTTATGCGAGCTGTTGACCACCAGTCACAACAAAATAGTTTATAGTTAGTAGTAGAGGAATGGTATTTCAGTCTTACGCATTAATGTCAGCTGCTCATCCGTGTACAACACTGGGTGCTATCCTGACTAGATTGCCAGAGCCTTAAACTACATTTACTCTAGCATTCACTGTTCTTAACTACTATTTAACCGATATAGACAATATCTCAGTACATTTTGGCGTATTATGTCTGTTTCGTAATTCTACGTGTCTTATTTACTGGTACATCTTATCTTGCTGCTCCTCTTCCATGTTACTATTGTCATTGTCACACTGAGTGTCGCTGAGCATCCTCTCGAGATTGTTGTTGCATGTAGGCATGTCTGTTATGTTGTGACCGCACGTCCTCTTTATGTGTTTTTTTGAAATATTGTTTGTTAATGCATTTAGTTGTGGCCATCGTTCTTCGTCTCATATTGCTGTGTATATATGTAGGCTACGTCTGTTTTCGTGTAGTCAAAGTGTAGTGTACGTCTATTGTTTGCATATTGTCCGCAGAAGAAGGCAGTGTGTTCTGGGGACCCTTCTTCCCCTCATGTGCACGTAAGTGTCTGTCTCAGACTCACGTGATTTAAGTGAGTGGGATAAGGTTTGTGTACGGTTAAGAAATGTACCGTACCACGGCTAGGATCGATATTTGTCGTTTTCAACCGCTCGCTTATGTCAGGGAGGAAGTTGTGCAGTATACATCCCTGATCAATTACATCCCGCTGACATTGTCATGTATCCAAACGCCAACATTTAAGGTGACTTGTCGTCTGCGTTTGTACACCAGTTATTGTGTGTACCTTATTAGTCTGCTCATCTTTAACCAGTATCTTGCCGCTCTGTATTTGATCGTGATATCTATGGGGATTATTCCGAGCACCACACACAGTGATCCACTGAGGCGGTGCCGAACGCTCCAGATAGCCTGAGTAGGACACTTCTCTGCCCTCGTCTGACTGATGCTTCGTTGGGGACACTATTCAGTCTGTGTGCCCACGTGCTAGCTGCGAAGCTGAGTACTGATTCAAAGAGCGTGGTGAGTTCGTATGAATGGTAGAGGTAGTATGTACTGTTTTGAATTTCGCCTCACCAATTTATGTAATATTTTTCTGCTTTAGGTTTTCCGGGATTTCTCTAAATCGCTTCAGACAAATTCCGGGTGGTTCCTTTGAAAGGACACGGCCGACTTTCTTCCCTATCCTTCCCTAATCTGACTGGCCCGATGACCTCGCTGTTTGAGCCTCTCCTCCAAATCAAGCAACCGTATGTGTTCGAGGAAATTCAATTTCTCGTTTACGCTTGCCCCAAGATTTGTTCGTTTGACGTACGCGTCCCCTGTTTTAACTGAAGGATTCTTTTGGAATGATCTTTTCAGTAATGCGTACATTGTTTTGTTTACGGCTATCCTGAGTTTGTTGTCGTGACAACATTGTCTAACTGTTTGTTCCAATGGCTTTCTCTTCTAGCTGGGCCCTGCTGGTTGAAGAGACTAAAACTTATAAGTCATCTGCATAGGCGACAAGTCGGTGTGACCTCTCTTGCCCATCTAGGAGTTGTAGGAGGGGCACGACTGTTACGTCCCAGAAAATGGGGCACTGATCGACCCTTGAGGATTAGGTTATTTTCCACCTGTCTATCTGCCGTTCGACTGCTCGGTCTTTACAGTAGTCGAGGAAACTATTGCACAGTGATTGTGCTACCTCTAGATGTCCTAACATTTGAAACCCTGCGAGCCACCAGATATCGAGTGCCGAGTGGCCAGGCGATGTCAGTTATTATTGCCATGGTTTGTTTCTGCCATGGAGGAAAGAATAGAGGGAGACGCCGTGACGTCACAGCTGTGAAGCTATGTGAAGCCGAGGGAAGCCAACTCAATCCGACTAAAACATTCCTGCTGTAAGCTTGTGTGCATAGGCTTGTCGCTCGCTTTTGGAAGCATCTTACGCTATTATGGTGACTTGTGTGGTGTTCGGATGTACGAATCGTTCTGATTGTGATGCGAAATCGAAGGGAATAACATTTCATGTGTAAGTTGTCTCGTTAAGTGTGATTTTACAACTTCATTGTGAATGAACGAGTGCTACATCGGTACTTGTACTATAGCGTGTTTTTCTCCTGTATGAATTTAGATTTCCTAAAAATGAAAGTCGGAAAGCTCTGTGGGAGAATGCCGTGAGGAGGAAGAATTGGTGTGCGTCTAAATGGAGCACAATATGTTCTCAGCATTTCCGAGAAGAGGACATAGACTGAACTTCCCTTTCAACAGTAAGGCTCCGAGAAAATGCTGTACCATCAGTTTTCCCTACACACCCAAAACATTTGCAAAAGGTATGTTAATTCAAAGAATTAAATTCTTAGTTTTCAAGTTCACGTTTCAGTATAATACGTACGAATCGTCGATAATCGAAGTGTTGAGTAACTCACTTTGTCTTCATCATGCACCAAATTAAAAGCTAACACTACATTAACTGGCGTAAAGTATAGGCCTAAACAGGACACTGTGTAGATTTGCCATTCTATGTACCGTATTTCAGTAAATATTGGTGGTAATGAACAGTGTTTCCCAGTAGTGTAACGTAACTGAAATGTCCCAGTACGTATTACAAACAAGATGTATTTATGGGGCTTTGGAGGGAGGGTATAGCTAACTTAGTTTTCAGTTTCTATTATTTAGTTTGTGATACACGTTTATTACTGAATTAACAAAATTGTATCGTTTACATTGAAGGCTAGCTATTCGTAATATTACATTAAAAACTATTTTTAATCAGAAGAAACGCGGACTTTCGCCTTTACGAGATTTTATTTTAAACAAAAACTTTGAAACAACCAATCTGATGACGTTACATGCGTATATGGTGCAATTAGCGACTGTAATACACGCAGCGCTATAGCACACTGGCAATGTTTCGGTCAGATTGTCATGGCAGCGAGCCACGCCCCCATGACTTCAAAACGTAGTACGGCTGGGATACGTAGCGCCATCTCCCCTTATTCTTACGTCCATGGTTTCTGCGTTGTAGGGCATGGCTGGTTGCATTATCTATGCATTAACCTGTTCTGAAGCCGAACTGGTCTTGGCTGATGCCCCTGAGAGCTCTGTGGGTTTGCAAGCGATTCCACAGTAGCCTCTCTTGAATCTTTGCTAGGGTGTTCATTAGGCATATTGATTTGAGGTCTTTTGATCTGAAGGGTCCCTGTATGCTGATTTCTTAGTAATGATTGTTTTTTCACTCTTTTTTTGCTTTTGAGATCTGAGTTTCTTGTTGCGGAAAAGGGCAGGTGGCAGCTGCATTGCTGTATGGATTTGTTCCCTTAGTACTGTGTGGTATTGTGTGCCTGTATCGATGACGTCGTCAGGTAGCAGTTTATACATCATAAACTCCACTGTATTCCTCCATCCTCTCATCATTGTGCCGTCATCCTGCAGTACCGTTTCCAGAACTTGTCGGTTTTTGTCTTCTCTTTCACTATTTTGTGCGGTTCCCCCCTCCCCCCCCACTCAATGTATTTTTCTGTGTTTATGTTCATCCAAAGCGTTCCCAGTGTTGTTTACGCGTGTCTGTCTGTATAACTCTTGTGCACATCCATATGCCTCAAGTCTTATGTGTCTGTGTCTATCTACTATTGCCCTTTGATATGGCATCTCATTTCAGCCTCGTGTGTTGATAGGTCCAAGTTATTAGTGAGCGTTTTGTGTTCTTTGTGTGGGTACTGATGTGTTTGTGCATGTTGTATTTCTTGTGTTAGTTTAAGTGCTCTGTAATCGATACCTCCATTGATGTTATCTACATCGTGTTGTTGGATAACTTCTGTTAATTTGTTCCAGTCTGCTTTGTAGAGAAATAATTGTCCAGTGTCTGTTTTGGCAGTTTGATCTGAGTGTGTTCAAAAAATTCAAATGGCTCTGAGCACTATGGGACTTAACATCTGAGGTCATCAGTCCCCTAGAACTTAGAGCTACTTAAACCTAACTAACCTAAGGACATAACACACATCCATGCCCGAGGCAGGATTCGAACCTGCGACCGTAGCAGTCGTGCAGTTCCAGACTGAAGCGCGTAGAACCGCTCGGCCACATCGGCCGGCTCTGAGTGTGTGTTAGTGTGTATGTTCTGATATTGCGGTCACTACTGCTGATACTGTCGTGTATTGTACAATTAGTTACGTATGCCATTGCTGCTTAATTTTCTAAAGTGCATATTACTACTCGTAGCGTCTGACCCAGCGTATGTTGGTATGGGACCCTCTGTGTTCATTACATATAATTGTGTTTCTTGTATTGGATCGGTGATTATGCATCCCCTATCGTCTACTCTGTCTGAGTGGCAGAAGGTGGATTTTGAATTAATGCCAGCACTTACCACAAATTTTTTGCCTCTGGCATACTTTTCTAGGTCTGTGATGTGATTTGTGTTGGGTGTACATGGATGTAATCACCAATGTAACGTTACTCCAAGGTAACTAAATGTTGATTGCATAAGTGTGTTATCTTAATTATAAATTCTACTTAAAATTACTGTAGCAACCTTACAGTCGTTGCTGCCTGTTATTATGGTAGCATGTTTTGGTAGACATATTAGTAGCCGATTTCTATTCTAAGGTTTTTATAAGCAGATGATGTCTGCCAGCAGGTCTTGTGCTATTTTCGGGGTATCCGTGCTAATTTTAGTATTGTTTCTTTTATTATGTTGTAGTATATTCATTTTGTGTCTGTGAGTTCTGGGTAGTTTACGTATACAAAGCGTTTACTGCCCGTCAGTGTGTAATGGAAAAATGTTTGTCCATGTGCTCTTACGTGATCTGTATATATGTTCTCCAAGTCGAATGATTGTAACTCAAGCAGGCAGACCAGGAGCATGAGGTCGAGCAGCGACTCTACTGATGTTTAGGATGATTCTGCGTGTCTGCCCAGTTACAGGAAAACAGACATCACCCTTTGTATGGTGCCCAGTATGTAGCATCCACTGCGCTGTTTGCAGTATATCTTTGCTCTCTAGTCTACGTAAGAGTAAGTTAAATTCTGAATTGCTGCTGCGGTGCTAGATGGATTGTGGTTTCGTGTTGACCGCTGATTGGGAGACATTTTGAGATCTTTGTGGGATGCCACACGGTTACACTACATTTTTTTTAAACGCTTCTCCAAGTGGTGTTGTCTATGATGGTGATCTGTCGTGCTCTGACTGCGTGTTTTGTGGCGTCTCCCTAGATTTTTGCGGTGGTGTTGTTTCTAGATGCACGTTGACATCGTTGCGAATGTCACATGGGTCTCCGTTCCAGGTTTTGTATCGGTTGTGTTCTGACTGTTTCGGCGTCTATTGATTCAGACCCTGCCCGCATCTCGTGGTCGTGCGGTAGCGTTCTCGCTTCCCACGCCCGGGTTCCCGGGTTCGATTCCCGGCGGGGTCAGGGATTTTCTCTGCCTCGTGATGGCTGGGTGTTGTGTGCTGTCCTTAGGTTAGTTAGGTTTATGTAGTTCTAAGTTCTAGGGGACTGATGACCGTAGCAGTTGAGTCCCATAGTGCTCAGAGCCATTTGATTCAGACCCTGTGTATCTGGCTATGAGTTCAGCTGATCAAGCGTACCTGAAAATGACAGCTAAAGGGAGGGACATGCATTGTTCGGAATTCGTTTACCAGCTGCGGCGGTGGCGGTGGCAGCGGCGGTGGCGGCGGCGGCGGCGACAGAGACATGCTGACGTCTTGGACGAGCTACATACGCCTCTGTACATGGTAAGTGGTCCGTCTGGGCAATTGCACAGAGACATTGTCAAGTTAATACTACTAATATTTTAGCTGGAGGAGCTATGGACAACGTCAGTATCCCTCAAATAACTATCAATTAGGTCACATTACTGCGATGACATGACGCAAGTCATTATTATTATTATTGTTGTTGCCCACCCCGATAGCTGAGTGGTCAGGTGGCGGATAGCCGTCCTACGGACCCGGATTCGATTCCCGGCTGGGTCGGGGATTTTCTCCGCTGAGGGACTGGGTGTTGTGTTGTTTTCATCATTATTTCATACCCATCCGGCGCGCAGGTCGCCCAATGCGGCGTCGAATGTTATAAGACCTGCAGCAAGGCGGTCGCACCTGCCCCGTAGGGGGCCTCCCGGCCAATGACTTCAAACGCTCATTTCCATTATTATTATTGTTGTTGTTTTTGGTATGTATGAACCATGGACCTTGCCGTTGGTGGGGAGGCTTGCGTGCTTCAGCGATACAGATAGCCGTACCGTAGGTGCAACCACTACGGAGGTGTATCTGTTGAGAGGCCAGACAAACGTGTGGTTCCTGAAGAGGGGCAGCAGCCTTTTCAGTAGTTGCAGGGGCAACAGTCTCAATGATTGGCTGACCTGACCCTGTAACACTAACCAAAACGGCCTTGCTGTGCTGGTACTGCGAATGGCTGAAAGCAAGGGGAAACTACAGCCGTAATTTTTCCCGAGGGCATGCAGCTTTACTGTATGATTAAATGATGATGGCGTCCTCTTGGGTAAAATATTCCGGAGGTAAAATAGTTCCCCATTCGGATCTTCGTGTGGGGACTACTCAAGAGGATGCCGTTATCAGGAGAAAGAAAACTGGCGTTCTACGGATCGGAGCGTGGAATGTCAGATCCCTTAATCGGACAGGTAGGTTAGAAGAATTAAAAGGGAAATGGATAGTTATATGTAGTGGGAATTAGTGAAGTTCGGTGGCAGGAGGAACAAGACTTCTGGTCAGGTGACTACAGGGTTATAAACACAAAATCAAATAGGGTCTAACATTCTGCGTGGTGTCTGTTGTTCTATATCTTGTCTCCCTACCTCTTTCGCACAACGACGCTCTGAGCGTGTTTTTTAGGGAATTGACTAGTTTGAACCTGAAACCTGTTGCTGGTAAGGAGACACCAGACCACACATGACATGTAGAGTTCAGAAGAGGTCAGTGAGACATAACCAAATACTTAATGATTTCAGCGTCAGCTCCACTGCACTCCCTGTAAAAGAATCTTAATACTAACTAAATTTAGTGGAAGGGGTTCAAGGCTTTCCTATTTTTAGTTAGCTGGTAAAATAACGTCGAAAAAGCAGTTATGTTTACCATTGGAAATTTTATTCTACTCACATAACATTGTTTATAAATTGCACTATTGATAAAAGGAAATGTCTTAATACAGGATGGTAAAAACGTACAGCGTTCAACAAAAATGTGAACGAATATTCCCTGAATGGCTTTCCAAGTTCTACAATGGATCGAAGGATGACCTATGCCATATCACATCTATAATCTAGGTTTAAATTAAGTTTCACAAAAGAGAAAATTATCAAAATGGTCTACAGTGACCCTCAATTATCTTGAATTACTTATCTAACTTGTCGTAAATTACAGTGGCTGATGTGGCTTCTCAATAACTATATAACAGAAAAATCATTGCATTTCAGATTTTTACTTCAAGTGGCAAATGTGAACACCATCAGCTTTAATTGACGATCGACACTAGTATTACGCAAAAAGGGGGCGTAACAGATGAGACTTCTGCAGTTCTGAGTGAAGCTTTATACGCTGTTATGCAGCATCGCGTGCGTTCATTACCTTGTCAGTGTTCGTCAGGGGGCGGCGGACAGCACAGCTCCGCTCACCTCGCCGTCTGGGAAGCAACTCTCCCCTAACTTCTCCTTACTACAATTTACCGAAGTTGGTTTAAAAAAAACTATCTGGCTGTGTTTTCATCTGACCAGTCAGGGTCTCAATGTTAACCTTAAGCTCCGCCTACAAAAATTCTGTCTATCCAATGAGAAACGTTGTACTTTTCGTGATGGGGCAATGTTTTTAAAGTTTGCAACGTAACAGAGACGCGAAAAAGTCTCACGCTAAAACTTGCAGCTGGTGTGGTCCTTTTAGTGTTATCGTAAGATCTATACTGTTCTTCTGGAGGGCTCTATCTTTTAATATGGGCTGGGGGGTGGTCCTGACGTAACAGAGACGCGAAAAAGTCTCACGCTAAAATTTGCGGCTGGGGTGGCCCTTTTAGTGTTATCGTAAGATCTATACTGTTCTTCTGGAGGGCTCTAGCTTTTAACATGGGCTGGGGGGTGGTCCTAGCGTCTTAGCTGGCGACGTGGGTGTCCGTCCCTTATCGTAAGGCCTTCTAGCTTAACACGCTTCTGCTCTCGGCTTCTGTTCTCGTTTCTCCCCTCGGAACTGCGTCTATCTCACGGTGGGAAGGTATGACATGCATTTAGGCATTCTTGTGTTAGTCTGTGGTATTCCATTTGCTCACTCGTTACTCATATTACTTTGGTTAATTTAATGTCACGATTTATTCAAAGCTATGTGACATACTACTGGATTTGCTTATCATGTCAGGGTTTTCATGGAAGGTGTTGGATTTGCCTGACACCTTACAAGGGGTAATGCAGGAGTAGGGTTAATAATGAATAGGAAAATAGGAATGCGGGTAAGCTACTACAAACAGCATAGTGAACGCATTATGGTGGCCAAGATAGATACGAAGCCCATGCCTGCTACAGTAGTACAAGTTTATATGCCAACTAGCTCTGCAGTTGACGAAGAAATTGAAGAAATGTATGATGAAATAAAAGAAATTATCCAGATAGTGAAGGGAGACGAAAATTTAATAGTCATTGGTGACTGGAATTCGGCAGTAGGAAAATGGAGAGAAGGAAACATAGTAGGTGAATATGGATTGGGGGTAAGAAATGAAAGAGGAAGCCGTCTGGTAGGATTTTGCACAGAGCACAGCTTAATCATAACTAACACTTGGTTCACGAATCATAAAAGAAGGTTGTATACATGGAAGAAGCCTGGAGGTACTGACAGGTTTCAGATAGGTTATATAATGGTAAGACAGAGATTTAGGAACCAGGTTTTAAATTGTAAGGCATTTCTGGGGGCAGATGTGGTCTCTGACCACAATCTATTGGTTATGAACTGTAGATTAATACTGGAGAAACTGCAAAAAGGCGGCAATTTAAGGAGATCGGACATGGATAAACTGACTAAACCAGAGGTTTTACAGAGTTTCAGGGAGAACATAAGTGAACAATTTACAGTAATGGGGAAAGAAATATAGTAGAAGAAGAATGGGTAGCTTTGAGGGATGAAGTGGTGGAGGCAGCAGAGGAGCAAGTAGGTAAAACGACGAGGGCTAGTAGAAATCCTTGGGTAACAGAAGAAATACTGAATTTAATTGATGAAAGGAGAAAATAAAAAATCGCAGTAAATGAAGCAGGCAAAAATGAATACAAACGTGTCAAAAATGAGATTGACAGGAAGTGCAAAATGGCTAAGCAGGGATGGCTGGGGGACAAATGTAAGGATGTAGAGGCTTATCTCACTAGGGGTAAGATAGATACTGCCTACAGGAAAATTAAAGAGACCTTTGGAGAAAAGAGAGCCACTTCTATGAATATAAAGAGCTCAGATGGAAACCCAGTTCTAAGTAAAGAAGGGAAAGCAGAAAGGTGGAAGGAGTATATAGAAGGTCTATACAAGGGCGATGTACTTGAGGACAATATTATAGAAATGGAAGAGGATGTAGATGAAGATGAAATGGGAGATACGATACTGCGTGAAGACTTTGACTGAGCACTGAAAGACCTGAGTCGAAACAAGGCCCAGGGAGTAGACAACATTCCATTAGAACTACTTACAGCCTTGGGAGAGCCAGGCCTAACAAAACACTACCATCTAGTGAGCAAGATGTATGAGACAGGCGAAATACCCACAGACTTTAAGAAGAATGTAATAATTCCAATCCCAAATAAAGCAGGTGTTGACAGATGTGAAAATTACCGAACTATCAGTTTAATAAGTCACAGCTGCAAAATACTAACGCGAATTCTTTACAGACGGATGGAAAAACTAGTAGAAGCCGACCTCGGGGAACATCAGTTTGGATTCCGTAGAAATATCGGAACACATGAGGCAATACTGACCCTACGACTTATCTTGGAAGCTAGATTAAGGAAAGGCAAACCTACGTTTCTAGTATTTGTAGACATAGAGAAAGCTTTTGACAATGTTGACTGGAATACTCTCTTTCAAATTCTAAAGGTGGCAGGGGTAAAATACAGGGAGCGGAAAGCTATTTACAATTTGTACAGAAACCAGATGGCAGTTATAACAGTCGAGGGACACGAAAGGGAAGCAGTGGTTGGGAAGGGAGTGAGACAGGGTTGTAGCCTCTCCCCGATGTTATTCAATTTGTATATTGAGCAAGCAGTGAAGTAAACAAAAGAAAAATTCGGAGTACGTATTAAAATTCATGGAGAAGAAATACACTCCTGGAAATTGAAATAAGAACACCGTGAATTCATTGTCCCAGGAAGGGGAAACTTTATTGACACATTCCTGGGGTCAGATACATCACATGATCACACTGACAGAACCACAGGCACATAGACACAGGCAACAGAGCATGCACAATGTCGGCACTAGTACAGTGTATATCCACCTTTCGCAGCAATGCAGGCTGCTATTCTCCCATGGAGACGATCGTAGAGATGCTGGATGTAGTCCTGTGGAACGGCTTGCCATGCCATTTCCACCTGGCGTCTCAGTTGGACCAGCGTTCGTGCTGGACGTGCAGACCGCGTGAGACGACGCTTCATCCAGTCCCAAACATGCTCAATGGGGGACAGATCCGGAGATCTTGCTGGCCAGGGTAGTTGACTTACACCTTCTAGAGCACGTTGGGTGGCACGGGATACATGCGGACGTGCATTGTCCTGTTGGAACAGCAAGTTCCCTTGCTGGTCTAGGAATGGTAGAACGATGGGTTCGATGACGGTTTGGATGTACCGTGCACTATTCAGTGTCCCCTCGACGATCACCAGTGGTGTACGGCCAGTGTAGGAGATCGCTCCCCACACCATGATGCCGGGTGTTGGCCCTGTGTGCCTCGGTCGTATGCAGTCCTGATTGTGGCACTCACCTGCACGGCGCCAAACACGCATACGACCATCATTGGCACCAAGGCAGAAGCGACTCTCATCGCTGAAGACGACACGTCTCCATTCGTCCCTCCATTCACGCCTGTCGCGACACCGCTGGAGGCGGGCTGTACGATGTTGGGCCGTGAGCGGAAGACGGCCTAACGGTGTGCGGGACCGTAGCCCAGCTTCATGGAGACGGTTGCGAATGGTCCTCGCCGATACCCCAGGAGCAACAGTGCCCCTAATTTGCTGGGAAGTGGCGGTGCGGTCCCCTACGGCACTGCGTAGGATCCTACGGTCTTGGCGTGCATCCGTGCGTCGCTGCGGTCCGGTCCCAGGTCGACGGGCACGTGCACCTTCCGCCGACCACTGGCGACAACATCGATGTACTGTGGAGACCTCACGCCCCACGTGTTGAGCAATTCGGCGGTACGTCCACCCGGCCTCCCGCATGCCCACTATACGCCCTCGCTCAAAGTCCGTCAACTGCACATACGGTTCACGTCCATGCTGTCGCGGCATGCTACCAGTGTTAAAGACTGCGATGGAGCTCCGTATGCCACGGCAAACTGGCTGACACTGACGGCGGCGGTGCACAAATGCTGCGCAGCTAGCGCCATTCGACGGCCAACACCGCGGTTCCTGGTGTGTCCGCTGTGCCGTGCGTGTGATCATTGCTTGTACAGCCCTCTCGCAGTGTCCGGAGCAAGTATGGTGGGTCTGACACACCGGTGTCAATGTGTTCCTTTGTCCATTTCCAGGAGTGTAAAAACTTTGAGGTTCGCCGATGACATTGTAATTCTGTCAGAGACAGCAAAAGACTTGGAAGAGCAGTTGAACGGAATGGATAGTGTCTTGAAAGAAGGATATAAGATGAACATCAACAAAAACAAAACGAGGATAATGGAGTGTAGTCGAATTAAGTCGGGTGATGCTGAGGGAATTAGATTAAGAAATGAGACACTTAAAGTAGTAAAGAAATTTTGCTATTCGGGGAGCAAAATAACTGATGATGGTGGAAGTAGGGAGGATATAAAATGTAGACTGGCTATGGCAAGGAAAGCGTTTCTGAAGAAGCGAAATTTGTTAACATCGAGTATAGATTTACGTGTCAGGAAGTGGTTTCTGAAAGTATTTGTATGGAGTGTAGCCATGTATGGAAGTGAAACGTGGACAATAAATAGTTTGGACAGGAAGAGAATAAAAGCTTTCGAAATGTGGTGTTGCAGAAGAATGCTGAAGATTATGTGGGTAGATCACATAACTAATGAGGAAGTACTGAAAAGAATTGGGGAGATGAGAAGTTTGTGGCACAACTTGACTAGAAGAAGGGATCGGTTGGTTGAACATGTTCTGAGACATCAAGGGATCACCAATTTAGTATTGGAGGGCAGCGTGGAGGGTAAAAATCGTAGAGGGAGATCAAGAGATGAATACATTAAGCAGATTCAGAAGGATGTAGGTTGCGGTAGGAACTGGGAGATGAAGAAGCTTGCACAGGATAGAGTAGCATGGAGAGCTGCATCAAACTAGTCTCAGGACTGCAGACCACAACAACATGTGTGCGTGTGTGTGTGTGTGTGTGTGTGTGTGTGTGTGTGTGTGTGTGTGCGCGCGTGCGTGTGTCTATATTTCAAAGCACCGGAAAACTCAAATATATTCAGTGAACGTCGCGTAATAAAAATCACAGCTTGTATTTCGAAAAGACTTCACCATACATAAAGTAAGTTTCCGGGAGATGATGACGTGCAAAGAAATAAGGAAGGAAGGAAGTTTGATTTAACGTCCGGTCGACATCGGGGTCATTAGAGACGGAGCACAAGCTCGGAGAGTGTCGAGGATGGATAAGGAAATCGGCTGTACTCTTTGCAAGAACCACCTAAATTTGCAAGGCTGGACGCGGTTTTGAAACGTCGTCAATCCGAATGCAGAGTCCAGTGCGCAAACCACTGCGCCACCTCGCTTGATGTGTGCAGAGATTCGTAGTTTTGTTACACGGTTAGTACTCTTTAATTCTCGTACTGGCACGGATGCTGAGGCGAGAGCTTTCTTTAAAATGGGACCGTGTACTGTTCACCGGCGTTCGAAAGCTCACGAACCGATGAGTATAAAAATACACCACTTGCTTACGTTGGGACTGAAAAGACTCGCAAAAGTATCCGGCAAAGCGCGCTCCAGGTGACAGTCGAGCAATAGCGGGGGCCTCCTGTTACACCAGTCTACGATGGTGAGTCGATCCTTTGGGCTGTTTCGTTATACACGCTGCGGTCCAACAGGGAATATGTCGTGTGTCGATTGAAATGCTGTCGTGCGACGACTGACTTCGGATTCAACATTTTTGTTAAGCTCAGAGAGTTATACGAGGGAGCACAAGTTAGATATGCTACTTTTGAGTGGTAAATTTCACAGAAATGTCGCAACGGTGCGACGACGAAAGGGTACATATCTCGACATGGCACGTTGTGGCGTGCATTGTCAGCTCACTGTTTCTGTGAACGTCGGAGAGAGGACGGCGAAGAAGGCTGAAAATGACGGAAGCCGTCCCGGCCGCTTTTTCCATCCTCACCCCTCGAAATGGTGGCAGGAGATGGAGGGAGTCGCTTATGAACTGATTTTTTTTCTCGGATTTTACGATGCCAGTTCTAATGCGGCAATTTCCGTTTCTAGGCTCACGTCTTTCTCTACTCACACTGGTAGCTTTGTTAATGACGGTTGTTGTGTTACGGGGTGTCTATGAAGCTGTTTTCTAGGATAGCTAGACAACATACAAGCAAATCATATTAATGGAATTTATTACAGTAACTGAATTGACAATGCTTAGCTTTCGTATCTACACGACGGGTCGCAAGCAATTGGCGACATGCAAATAATCAATGTCCTTCAACGTATACAATTTCATGCAATGTAAGCAACGAATTAAAGTTCACATTACTTCATAAGTCACTGCTACCGTTAATATCATTGCGGCTCTCCCAGTGCGCGTCTTGTACTGTGCGGCCGCGGCTTGGTGTCGCGTCGCGTTTGTTCTCTTCGTGTAGATGCCGCTGCACTCGTGGCGTCCTCCCAGTCAGCGTACTATTGGCTGACGTCGTCTCACAGCCTTCTCTGCGGTATCGTTCTTGATCTTCGTGCCGGCGGTTGTCGTTACAGTTGCGTACTTCCTAACGCCACTTTTGTGCAGGAATACAGGGGGATTACTATTATTTACCCTTACGAAGATTTTAAGTACAGGGTTATTACAAATGATTGAAGCGATTTCACAGCTCTACAATAACTTTATTATTTGAGATATTTTCACAATGCTTTGCACACACATACAAAAACTCAAAAAGTTTATTTAGGCATTCACAAATGTTCGATATGTGCCCCTTTAGTGATTCGGCAGACATCAAGCCGATAATCAAGTTCCTCCCACACTCAGCGCAGCATGTCCCCATCAATGAGTTCGAAAGCATCGTTGATGCGAGCTCGCAGTTCTGGCACGTTTCTTGGTAGAGGAGGTTTAAACACTGAATCCTTCACATAACCCCACAGAAAGAAATCGCATGGGGTTAGGTCGGGAGAGCGTGGAGGCCATGACATGAATTGCTGATCATGATCTCCACCACGACCGGTCCATCGGTTTTCCAATCTCCTGTTTAAGAAATGCCGAACATCATGATGGAAGTGCGGTGTTGAAAGATGAAGTCGGCGCTGTCGGTCTCCAGTTGTGGCACGAGCCAATTTTCCAGCATGTCCAGATACACGTGTCCTGTAACGTTTTTTTCGCAGAAGAAAAAGGGGCCGTAAACTTTAAACCGTGAGATTGCACAAAACACGTTAACTTTTGGTGAATTGCGAATTTGCTGTACGAATGCGTGAGGATTCTCTACCGCCCAGATTCGCACATTGTGTCTGTTCACTTCGCCATTAAGAAAAAATGTTGCTTCATCACTGAAAACAAGTTTCGCACTGAACGCATCCTCTTCCATGAGCTGTTGCAACCGCGCCAAAATTCAAAGCGTTTGTCTTTGTCATCGGGTGTCAGGGCTTGTAGCAATTGTAAACGGTAAGGCTTCTGCTTTAGCCTTTTCCGAAAGATTTTCCAAACCGTCGGCTGTGGTACGTTTAGCTCCCTGCTTGCTTTATTCGTCGACTTCCGCGGGCTACGCGTGAAACTTGCCCGCACGCGTTCAACCGTTTCTTCGCTCACTGCAGGCCGACCCATTGATTTCCCCTTACAGAGGCATCCAGAAGCTTTAAACTGCGCATACCATCGCCGAATGGAGTTAGCAGTTAGTGGATCTTTGTTGAACTTCGTCCTGAAGTGTCGTTGCACTGTTATGACTGACTGATGTGAGTGCATTTCAAGCACGACATACGCTTTCTCGGCTCCTGTCGCCATTTTGTCTCACTGCGCTCTCGAGCGCTCTGGCGGCAGAAACCTGAAGTGCGGCTTTAGCCGAACAAAACTTTATGAGTTTTTCTACGTATCTGTAGTGTGTCGTGACCATATGTCAATGAATGGAGCTACAGTGAATTTATGAAATCGCTTCAATCATTTGTAATAGCCCTGTACATTATGTACCTGAATGGTCTGTATACCACATTAGCCACTCAAAATTATATCAGTTCGGTAGTTCCTGCTTTAAGATAGTTCTAATTACGATTATTGTACCTTCTTTAAGTCAACAGTTTGTTATCTGAAGATGTGACTACAATGTCACGAGACTAGTCGTGATTAATAAATCATTTTGACACAGCTGTTCGAATTACATCATTACAAATTTGTCACCACAGCTGTGATTGCCATCATACAGAGTGATTTGCAGTGAGATTGGAATCACCCAGACGAGTGTCATCTTTGCCTCCCACCTGCACAAATTCCAGCTGTTTGACCTGTTATTACACACTGTGATTTTATGAAAAAATGAAAGCCAAAGTTGTTACTAAGCCACAGGGTTGCAGGATCGTGTTCTCATTACACTTTTCCCCCTGGCTCAAATTATTCATGCGCGTGGTAATATCTTCCCCTTATTCGGAAACGGTATTGGCGCTCCTTGACTGAAAATTGCAACGAGGAGGCACTGAACGTGGCAGTCGTTTTCGTACTATTTCGTCGAGAACTGCTGTTCTTTTAGGAGATGCTGAAAAGAAGTTACAAAGTTCCTGAAGTTTAGTGAAGAATATTCGCACATTTTTATTAATGGAAGCGCCTTTAAGCATAATGAGATTCAACTAGTGGGCATAACAATGAATGTGTAAAGCATTGGAAAAATTTTCCTTAAGAAGAGCCTACACCCCACATGACGAATCACTCATGACTGCTGCACCATCATATGTTTGCGCTATTAGCTTATGTGGACAATTCCCCAAATGATTATTTATCTGTTCGATGATGGACATTGCCAAAGATTGGGCATCATGCTTTTCTGGTGCTATGAAGTCCCAAAATCTTTAAAGTCAGCATCCTTAATTTCCTTTCTAATTTCCTCTTGTCAGACTTGATGTATGCACTGGAGGAGTTCATCTGGGTGGTTTTTGAGGTTCCTTTGAAAACTGTAGCTTTCTCTAAATGCGATTTTAATCCAGAGTCTAATTCTACACTAAAATTAATCAAGGAACGAAAAAAACCAGGACTGGAAGATGATTCAGTCTCATCATGTCCTCTAAGGGCAAGTTCCAAAGCACCACAGAAACGAATACAGTTAATAATTAGATTCAATATGTACTATTATCGGTAACTTTTTGGTTGTGTAATGCCACGGACCTTCTGTACCCACTGTCTAATTGGGTAGCTATATTTACATTGCCTAGACTTGATATATTCAAAACGGTATTTACATGAACTGAAGAAAGTTCGTGTTTTATAATTTTGTCATGGAGGTGTTGAATGTCACAGACTCCGTGTTTAGACAATGAATGATCTACTCCAAATAATAAACAAGGAAAACAAAATGAGGCATTTTTCATGTCACAACCACACAGCCATTCATGCTTGTTGTACAATTCAGAGTTAAATTTCATATTGAATTGTCCGCAGCTCGTGGTCGTGCGGTAGCGTTCTCGCTTCCCGCGCCCGGGTTCCCGGGTTCGATTCCCGGCGGGGTCAGGGATTTTCTCTGCCTCGTGATGACTGGGTGTTGTGTGATGTCCTTAGGTTAGTTAGGTTTAAGTAGTTCTAAATTCTAGGGGACTGATGACCATAGATGTTAAGTCCCATAGTGCTGAGAGCCATTTGAACCTATTGAATTGTCGACTTTTTGTTTTAACGTTCTGTGAAACTGTTAAAGCAGGAGTCGGCCTACCTGGCCTCCTGATTTCTAATTTTTCTTCAAACTTCCGTGAACTGAAGGGTTCAGAGAGCAATGAAATTACCTGATTCATTATTTCACATATTCACTTGCCACTTGAGCCTCAAAATTCACTGTAGCACACGATAAAATAACTAACACAACGCACAGGAAATAGTTAGTTCGGTCTCGGCTACACCTGAACTGGTAAGGTGGCGCGAGAATCCCGCTTTGTTCAAAGATAGTTCCGTTTCCCTTCGGAAGCGTTCGGGCCTCCTTCCTGCGGCTGGCAGGGTGGCCCGGGTGAGGTGTTTATACACACAAGGCTCGCATACGAGTACAGTGATGCCAAGCGTTGCCCCACACCCCGCACCCCCTCTGACACACACAAGTCCACGTTTGCAACTACAGTGCAACCTGCTGTCGCCATCGGCACATTCCGTCCAACTCCGCTGCGTTCGGCGATTGGAACCCGGGCATTTCAAAAGAGATACACGCAGCGCTACTTCTCCACTAGTATAGAACGCTCAGAAGGCAAACACAGTTGAACAAAATTATTCCTTGGGGGTAGCGCAAACCTGCAAACCTACCCTTTGACTGTTCAGAGATGTCACTAAACCTGCCTAAAGATGAAAACAACAATGCATGAGCAGCACCTGTTAGACGGAGGGGATCCAACAGCCGATCAGTTCCAGTCATTCCACCAGGAAGGAGGTACATGACTCGTGTTGTCCGTAGTTCCACCATGCCTAAACAGTCAATACTGCAGTTCGATCGCTTCTGCATTGTTACTTTGTGCCAGGAAGGGCTCTCAACAAGGGATGTATCCAGGCGTCTCAGAGTGAACCAAGGCAATATTGTTCGGAGGAGATACAGAGAGACAGGAATTGTTGATGACATGCCTCGCTCCGGCCGCCCAAGAGGTACTATTGCAGTGGATGACCGCTACCTACGGATTATGGCTCGGAGGAACCCTGACAGCAACGCCACCATGTTGAATAATGCTTTCTGTGCAGACACAGGACGTTGTGGTACGACTCAAACTGTGTGCAACAGGCTGCATGATGCTCTTCACTCCCGAGGTCCATGGCGTGGTCCATCTTTACAACCACGACACTATGCAGCACAGATGGTCCCAACAACACGCCAAATGGACTGTTCAGGATTGGCATCACCTTCTCTTCACTGATGAGTGTCGCACATGCCTTCAACCAGACAATCGTCGGAGACGTGTTTGGAGGCAACCTGGTCACTCTGAACATCTTAGACACTCTGTCCAGCAACTGCAGCAAGATAGGGGTTCCCTGCTGTTTTGGGGTGGCATTATGAGGGGCCGACATACGCCGCTGGTGGCCACGGAAGGCGCCGTAACGGCTGTACGATACGTGAATGCCATCCTCCGACCGATAGTGCAGCCATAGTAGCAGCATATTGGCGAGGCATTCGTCTTCATGGACGACAATTGACGCCCCTATCGGGCACATCTTGTGAATGCCTTCCTTCAGGATAACGACATCGCTCCAATAGAGTGGCCAGCATGTTCTCCAGGCATGAACCCTATCGAACATGCTTGAGATAGATTGAAAAGGTATGTTTATGGACGACGTGACCCACCAACCACTCTGGGAGATCAACGTCACATCGCTGTTGAGGAGTGGGACAGTCTGGACCAACAGTGCCTTGATGAACTTGTGGATAGTGTGCCATGGCGAATAAAGGCATGCATGAGTGCAAGAGGACGTGCTACTGGGTATTAGAGGTACCAGGGTGTACAGCAATCTGGACCAACACCTCTGAAGGTCTCGCTGTATGCTGGTACAACAGGCAATGTGTGGTTTCCATGAGCAATAAGAAGGACGGAAATGATGTTTATGTAATCTTTATTCCAATTTTCTGTACAGGTTCCAGAACTCTCGGAACTGTGATGATGCAAAACTATTTTTGATGTATATATATATAGGGTGATTCTGTGATAACGTTACAGACTTTCTAGTATGATGGAGAAGGATAAATGTATGCATTTGAAGTAAGGGTGACTGTACCGGAAACGAACGAGTCGAAAGTTATAACCGAAAACCGTTCTGACACCTCTGGCAGTGGTCCTGTCGCGTCTGTAGTGTCCTGTGAGCGGACCATGATGGGAGCTGACACTGTTTCCAGTTGGGAGGTGGCATGTCCAACTCGTAGACCTCTGAATAATATTTGAGACTGAACAGTGATGTAGGACAAGAGTCTACTACCGAATCCTACGAGATACTAACACACTGCGCAATCCTCTATGTAACCTGTGAACCTATGTGCCACTGGAAGAAAAGTACCGTCGCAGGGCAGTGCAACAATGCTCCAGTGTCTGAGACAGACTGAGATCGGAACCTGAATCTCTGAGCAGTGTGTGTGGCGCCACACAGGTATTCATGACGCCCCTCCCTAGCGGTCACGCGCTGTCCTCCTGACATCAGCTCCTTACAGAAGGTCCTATGCTGCTGGCCACGTTGCCCACACTAAACGTATGACAAAAACGCAGTTTCTTCTGTGTCCTAGCGTATCCGCTGACGTTAGGTTACTGCTTTAGTGGCACACCTTGTGCAACGTCATACTCTTACCTACTGACTCTCAGTACTTCACGCTACTCATTCGTGCAACATACTTGACAGTATTTTGTTGCTGAGAATGTAGGGTAGGCAACTTTCAGAGGTGGTAGTGAGGACCAAATGAAAGGAATTCCTAGGAAACATGGAATGTAAACGTGGAAGCCTTCTACTTACGTTTCAAATCTAGACTTTAATAATAAAATGGGAAGGTACTGTTAATCATAATTCAGGGAGAAGTTTTGATCTAAATGACAATAGATTTGTTCATCCTTAATGTTGTGGATTGGCAAGACAGCCAACCCACTATGACAGGAAGCCGAAAGGAACACGTTTTAGCTCACGCAGGCTGGCGTGAGGTCTGGAACAGTTAAAGGAATTGAGACTAGTAAAAAAAGTACGTAGCTGCTGGAATACTTAACTTTAATCCATAACTGGTGAACATCGCTCTTGACGGTACATGTTTTACAGCATCAATAGTAACTGGTAATGGCGCCTTGCTAGGTCGTAGCAAATGACGTAGCTGAAGGCTATGCTAACTATCGTCTCGGCAAATGAGAGCTTAATTTGTCAGTGAACCATCGCTAGCAAAGTCGGCTGTACAACTGGGGCGAGTGCTAGGAAGTCTCTCTAGACCTGCCGTGTGGCGGCGCTCGGTCTGCAATCACTGATAGTGGCGACACGCGGGTCCGACGTATACTAACGGACCGCGGCCGATTTAAAGGCTACCACCTAGCAAGTGTCTGGTGTCTGGCGGTGACACCACACTTAACATCACAAGACAACAAAATTGACTAAAGAAACGTCACACTAACAGTTTTATGTGACAAACGCTTTCACTAACATGGGGTCTATGGTGGACAAAGTGATCAGCTAGGGATCGAAACACGACACTAACCGGAACACCAATTGCTTTATCTGACTTCATATACGTGAATCTGGGCTGTGGCACAAAAACTATGCCACCATCAAGCATATATATTCTATCATTCCAAAAAGAAAAATATGGTTCGAAAGAACAGGGTGCTGAGAAACATATATTGGAGCCCTACGCCATGGCAGCGAAACCCTTACCCTCCTGCTGGTCAGGGCGGCACACCACGATGCGTTCGGTGACTGAAGTGATGGATGGCTGCAATCTGCTATTAATGGCATACGCGCGAAAAATGCAAGTACGCGGTCTCTCGTTCGGTTAATTCGGTATGCAGGTACTTTCCTATGAGCCTCCGAAACCCCGGTAGATTCCAGTGTGCAGGTGGACCCATTTGCTGGTCTGCCAGACCAATTTGACTCCGTGCCACAACTATGTGTGACGGAATATGTCAAATGTTTAGACGGCCGATTCAAGACAAATAAGTACACCCAAGCATCACTCAATGAGTGCGTGATGCTAGAAGCAGTACCTCTGACGGTTCAGAAGGTGAATGGCACAGGCTCTAAGTGGCACACTAGGAAAGGGCACTAGTCTCACCATGTAGGTAGAGACCTGCAGTTCTTTACTAATGAAGCGCCAGTACAAGACTGAGCCTCTCTTTCTGTCCGCTTTCCTCCTCAGCTCGGTAGCAAAGCACATTTACGTCTTAGACTTACCCCACTTTAGCACAAGCCAATCACGAGCTGGAGCATGGCATTCAAAGCTGGGACAGCGCCCTTTGCTCTGCATACACCTATTTGACCAATCAGAGACTTTAAAGTTAATTGGTAGAAAAGGAAAAAAGATTCAGCTTTGCAACCTCTTTCCCGCGCGTTTACGCCGTGTATTTTGCTAACAACATGACCAGGATGGAACCACACCCCTCCATAAAAAGCTTGTTATCTCCCCTGTTGCGTCCATTTCAAAGTTTCCAAAGAACGGCCATAAACTCGCTAAAAGCCTCGTGCTTTTACAAATATGTTTTGTAACAGAGTCTTGACGTCTGGGCGCCAGTGGCCTGTCGCACAGAAATTCGCAGAATGCCCACAGTTGTTCTGTCAGCTTCCTGCCTAAAAAGGGCCCATCCTCTGCTTTATTGCTGGTCTACAATGCGCTGGCCATTGCAGCGGCCACTTCTCGGCGCTAGTCAGTCTACCTGGACGCAGCTGCCCCCTGACCAGTGCCAAGTAACGTGTCTGCACAATGAGACTGCAGAACTCGGAAATGTTTCCACCCAGGTTCTGCAGAAAAAACGCGCTTCCCTCAGCCCACCATCGCTGTGCTCTTTTACTGCAGTCGTTTAAATCGGCACCCTATTCCTTTGAACGCAGGTAAAGCTTACTGTTATTCCTTCCCTAGAGCATGCAAGCAAGAGCATTAAATACTGCCCACTATTTCATCAAGATGCATGAATTCATATCGCAATAAAAATCATATTCGCTAAGAACATGAAGCTGCGTAACACCGAGTCAGAAGTGAGGGTGCCTCCAATGTCTCACGACCTCCCCAGTCCCCTCCGATTTATTCATGGGGAGTGTCACACTTTAAAAGCTTAGTGTGACACAGAACAGAATAAATTGTGATACTTAAGTTGGGTCATTATCAAAGAAATAAACATGAATCAATTTTTGTTCTCCATAAATCCCAGCACAATATTATTCCCTGTCTTGACCACATTCAACCAGGGGTCATCCATACACTCTCTGCTGCATGACAACAAAATTAAACCAGGGAATAATAATATGATGAGCAATCCATAGGGTCATATTCTTGAAGACCCAGACTTAAATGACAATTTCTTAACGGTTACATGGTCATGCGGACATTTATCTACTCATTCATCCTGAAATTGGGGCCAGAAATGGTTATTCTGTAACCTGAATATAATATTGTTGTCCTGAGGATTCTCTGCCCTATGGAAAAATTACTACCCTTGCTCAGTTATACACGTGGCTGCATTCATTCCTTGACAGAACATTGATTACAAACGCTCTCACATTCACCCAAAAATAAAGTATTGCAAGGTTAAATTTTGCAAGTCATCTGTGCATCTTATCTCTCTAAAATGTGCAAGTCTGTCCCTTAAATGCAAATATATGTGTCAACACAACAAAACAACATATGATTGTCATAAAACAAGTGAATCTTTACACAAAACGAAAAAATAATACATGAGTCCATTAAGAAAAAATAAAACTTGATAATAAAACATAGAGAACATGTAATCTTGTAAAATGAAAACAGCAAGGCACATATAAAACATATATAATAGAAACATACATAAAGCAAGAATGAAAACTAAGCTTCCTACAACTCCCTTCTCAAAGGTCTTTAGGGACTCCAATTTTTTAAAATTTACAGTTGTCACATGAAAACACCGCACTACACATGTCATTGCCATGTAACAGGTTAGACGTGGCAGCTAAGTGGGATGAGTTTGCCAAGATGGATTACTTATTTTTCTTGGCATGTACAGTACAGGCAGCACCATCAGTGTGCAGGACCTTGTCTGTGGCAGCAGTCAATGGCGTCTCGATTACTGACAGTTTTGGATGACGTGGTGGTTGGTAATGCATAGCTGCTGTTGAAGACGTTCATGGGAAGACCCATGCAGTATATGGTCACCTCCCACCATCGCTGTCGACCGTGTCTCCAGACACGTAATACCTCCAGTCAGTGGTCCTGAAGTGCGTCCCACTGGATTTAGACTCCCATTCATCAGTAGGATCCTCGGGTCCTTGTAGTGGCAGCGTCAGCGGCAGCGACAGTCCTCTAGTGTCAGCTGCACCAGCCCCCTGTTGACAGTTGGAGACGTGAAGCGACTTGCCGACTCCTGACCCCCATTCATGCAGCCGATGACGTGATGTCGACGAGTTGCAATGCGGTCTCTAAGTCAGCCACTGTCTGCTGCGTCACCCCCTGCTCACAGGGCTGGGGTACGGCCTTGACCGTCTTGTCAGAGTGGCAGCCTGTCTGCCCAGCTGCTACAGCCGCTCCAGTGTCTGCAACCTCTCGAAACACCTGATACATGATCATCAACTCAGCCACTAATAGTCTGCACAATCCTTACAAGGAAACTCAGAGCTGTGTTTTTACAAATATGTTTACAGCATAAATAGACTGAATTATAATGAATGATTATGCCAAAAATAAAACGAATAAGAAGGTTCAAAATTCTTTGACAAAAATATAATCCTATTCTATTATATAAATAATTTGATATTATTATAACAAGTGTGGTGTCACCGCCAGACACCACACTTGCTAGGTGGTAGCTTTAAATCGGCCGCGGTCCATTAGTACATGTCGGACCCGCGTGTCGCCACTGTCAGTAATTGCAGACCGAGCGCCACCACACGGCAGGTCTAGAGAGACTGACTAGCACTCGCCCCAGTTGTACGACGACTTTGCTAGCGACTACACTGACGAAGCCTTTCTCTCATTTGCCGAGAGACAGTTAGAATAGCCTTCAGCTAAGTCCATGGCTACGACCTAGCAAGGCGCCATTAACCATATCTGGAGAGAGTCTCACTTGTATTAACAATAGCGATGTACCACAAGGATGAATTAAAGTTAAGTATTAACGCAGCTACGTACTTTTCTTTATAGCATTCATCACGTATCCTGTTTCAGACCTCACGCCAGCCGGCTTGAATAAAGCGTGCATTTCGGTTACCCGTCACTGTGGACTGGCTGTCTTGTCAGTCCACAACAGCAAGAATTTTAAATGATTATTTTTCTGTGTCTAAATCTGTATAATCTTAAGTAGTGTGAGGCGTTGTACTTTATGATCACAGTGTAGTGTTAATTTTCACAGCCTTTCATGCACTCAAACTACTTAGTCAGCTTAGACTACACATTCAGTTCAGTCATTCTCATTCTATCTGAGTCTGTTACTTATTCATGCAACCCAACTACTATAAAAGATATGCAAACCACGATACTCGCATTTTGTTGCCGTTAAGGTGGCACTAACGCTGGTGTATGGCGTGAATCTAGATGAGTACCAATGTCACCAGTCTGCTCGCTGTTCTTTCCTATAACAATTGCTGCAAAATTCTCTTTTTGCTGAAACTGAAACAAGTTTTTCTCAGGTTGATTTACAAAATTTTGCGCTCCTGATACAAACATTAAAACACAAATTATTATCGACATTTAACTGCAAAGCTGCCTCACTCACTCTGCAAAAACATACCAAAGTGACTCGCACATTCCGTGCTCACGCCACATAGTATGTCGCCCAAGATCAACCACACAGGCACTCGCGAATTACTCGCGAAAGCCCACACGAATATTCAGTCGAATAAGCACAGTGACAACACCCGCCTTAGAAGCGATAGCTCATCTGTGTAACCACACTCGAATAAAATATCCCATTCGCGAGAAACATCGCACCAAAGGCAACATCCATAGACAAAAAACACACCACAGACAAATGGTTCTGAGCACTATGGGACTTAACATCTGAGGTCATCAGTCCCCTAGAACTTAGAACTAATTAAACCTAACTAACCTAAGGGCATCACACACATCCATGCCCGAGGCAGGATTCGAACCTGCGACCGTAGCGGTCGCGCGGTTCCAGACTGAAGCGCCTAGAACCGCTCGGCCACACCGGCTGGCTCACCACAAACACATCGCGTCACTGGTGGTAACAGTAATCAGCCCACAGCGAAGACATATTGTACTGGGCATTGGTCACAAACCACAGCGAAACACACAAGAAAGTCAACACGCCTTTTTCGTGGACAATACACGACCATCCTGCAAAATACCTCCAAGAATCTGGGACTAGTGCAGCAGGGGATACAACCCGTCGGCTTTGAACAATGACGTCACAAGTCGCCAGAGAGCATGTATTACAGAGATGAAAGAGCTGAGGAGAATGTTGAGAAACAAAGGAATGCGAGAGAGATAAACATTGATCTTGTCAAAAGCATGTGTTTTTTGACTTTTTACAAAAAAAATCTCACGAGATAGAATAAACTGATCCTACTTTATTAAGCAGCTCCCTTCAGTACCTAATAAGGGGTTTTTGGCTTTAAAAAAAAAATCTCACGAGATAGAATAAACTGATCCTACTTTATTAAGCAATATCTTGTCAAAAGCCGAGAAGCGATTCTTCTTAGTGTTCTAGCTCCCTTCAGTACGTAATAAGAGTTTTTTGGCTTTTTAAAAAAAAAATCTCACGAGATAGAATAAAGTGATCCTACTTCATTAAGCAATCAGTAAAGAAACGAAACTGAAACATAACAGCAAAAAATTAATAATCCACATTACCTCAATATAATTACGAAAAATATTAAGTACCGGCCGAATAAAAAACAAATAATTAAGTTAATTAAGTCACACGTTTAATGATGCACCCAATATCAAGCGATCGGTTTTAGATTTACATTCAATTATTTTAATGATAGTGCTTATTAGAACACAGAACTGGTTTATTATCTATGCCTCGAAGTGAAGACATTACGATGTATGACTAAGGAATGACGTCATTGTTCAAAGCCGACGGGTTGTATCTCCTGCTGCACTAGACCCAAGAATCTCGCAAACTAATCTCAATTACACCCCTCTCACACACTGTACTACTAATTATATACCGGATCGTACTAGGTCGTGTACTGCGATACACTCACCGTAAACAGAAGAAATATGATTGCAGCTGAACTCTAAGATGTTACGAGAGGAGTTACGTCCCCAATACTTGTGCACTTGTTTCGGACTCGAAGATATAAAACTCTATCGTTGTTGTTGACACCTGATTTTGTCGTTCCGTGCAAACTGCAAAACTGCTATGAGAACATATTAACTCGCGCGAAATAGGACTCAAATAAACAACGAAGTTTCCGTCGTGAAATTGGCAAACGGTTCGGGAGGCGAAACTGTTAAACTCTCCCGCCTCGTCGTTATTATTAAAATCGCTGTCGTTCAGGAAACAAAATAACGTCGAAGGAAGTTCTTTTTGGTGGTATTTCATTGAAATTTCCCTGGTAACGCTTGGGGTGAGAGAACAGTAACATAGGAAAATTGCAGAAGGGCTTCATCAATAAAAGTCTCAAGCTTGTGTTCACGATGGCTTGAATACCTTGGGCTGTTGGAAGCGACGGTTAGACGAATGGACACTTATTAACTGCATGGAATTACGTCAGTAGAAGGGGTCTAGTGCAGCAGGGGATACAACCCGTCGGCTTTGAACAATGACGTCATTCCTTAGTCATAGATCGTAATGTCTTCACTTCGAGGCATAGATAATAGCGATCGCTTGATATTCGGTACATCATTAAACGTGTGATTTAATTAACTTAATTGTTTGTTTTTTATTCGGCCGGTACTTAATATTTTTCGTAATGATATTGAGGTAATGTGGATTGTGTTTTTTGGCTTTTAAAAAAAAAATCTCACGAGATAGAATAAACTGATCCTACTTTATTAAGCAATCAATAAAAAAACTAAACAGCTTTTGCTGTTATGTTTCAATTTCGTTTTTTTACTGATTGCTTAATAAAGTAGGATCAGTTTATTCTATCTCGAGAGATTTTTTTTAAGCCAAAAAACACTATTGCTTAATAAAGTAGGATCAGTTTATTTAGAACATTAAGAAGAATCGCTTCTCAGCTTTTGACAAGATATTGCTTAATAAAGTAGGATCAGTTTATTCTATCTCGTGAGATTTTTTTTAAAAAAAAGTCAAAAAACACTTATGCTTTTGACAAGATCAGTGTTTATCTCTCTCGCATTCCTTTGTTTCTCAACATTCTCCTCAGCTCTTTCATCTCTGTAATACATGCTCTCTGGCGACTTGTGACGTCATTGTTCAAAGCCGACGGGTTGTATCCCCTGCTGCACTAGTCCCAGTAGAAGCGCCGACATTGACACGCAGCTACGGTGTATTTTGTGCAAGTTGTAAGTAGCCTTCAGTCCATGTATTGAATCGTTGGTAGCTTTATAATCTGAGGGAGTGTTGCGAACTCAGCACTGTCGGAAGCTTTCTACAGAGCTCGAAATATTATAAACGGTTTTCCTCTCTTGAATCTGTCATCCCAATATAAATGATAGGGTATGTATCCTCTGGTGGGTTGCCACAGCGTCTCGGAACCTTCTGTGGACACACTGCACACGCGGATACCCCAACCAGCTGTGCAGTTAGCGGATAACTGGGAAGCAGCAAACATCGCGTCACTGATCTGTGTCACTAACAGTACACCTCTTGTATTCACAGGGGGACCCGCCCACAGCTCAATGGTATCCACATCGGTCAGTAAACGCATTATTTCGTCAGGAATACATTCCCTGCACTCAGGTGTGATGTGCCAAACGCTCTGTAAGGTGAAACAGTTAATGTCTCCGCATCGCTGATGCTACTCAAATCGCTGTCATTTCGGAAACAAAAGAAGATCCAGGGAAGTTCTTTGTTGTGACGCTTCACAGACATGTGCCGAGCAACGGATGGTGAGAGACAATTGTAACGTAGGCAGATTGCTGAACGGTTCTACTAATGACTGTATCGACCATCGGTTGATAATGGGCTGATCATCTTGTATGGTTGGAAGTGACGGTTAAAGGGATAGACACTCACCAACCGCATGGAATTATGTCAGTAGCAGCGCCTATGTCGACATGCAGTTATTGTTGTGTCTAGACAAGACAGTCTAGACACAAGGCGAGGAAGCCGAAAGGGCACGCGTCAACTCATGCAGGCTTGCTTATGTCTGAAACAGGATACGTAATGAATGCTATAAAGAAAAGTACGTAGCTCCATGAATACTTAACTTTAATCCATCATTTGTATACAGCATTCTGGATGATACAAGTGAGACTCTCTATAGATATGGTTAATGGCGCCTTGCTAGGTCGTAGCCATGGACTTAGCTGGAGGCTATTCTAACTATCTCTCGGCAAATGAGAAAAAGGCTTCGTCAGTGTAGTCGCTAGCAACGTCGTCGTACAACTGGGGCGAGTGCTAGGACGTCTCTCTAGACCTGCCGTGTGGTGGCGCTCGGTCTGCAATTACTGACAGTGGCGACACGCGGGTCCGACATGTACTAATGGACCGCGGCCGATTTAAAGCTACCACCTAGCAAGTGTGGTGTCTGGCTGTGACACCACAGTTATGGTGTATTTTGTAAAAGTTGTAAGTAGCCTTCAGTCCATATATTTATCCTTATTACCTTCTTAATGTGAGAGAGTGTTTTGCATTCAGAATTGTCAAAAGCTCTCGATAAAGCTGACAAGTCTACAAATGGTGTTTCTTTCTTGAATCTGTCTTCTAATAGAAATCATTGGTTCTGTATCGTCAAGTGTGTTTCCACAGCGCTCCGAAACGCTCTGTGGAAATACTGCACGTGTTGGCAGCTCACCGGCACGTGACAAGCATCGCCTTGCTGACCTCTGGTACTCAGGGCACACTTCTGGCACTCACATGGGGACCTGTGCAAAGTTGATCGGTATCCACATCTGTCAGTAAAGGTATTCCTACTTCAGGAACTACATTCTCTGCAGTCGGGTGTTACGTGCCAAACGGCTTGTGAGGCGAGACAGGTAATCTTTCCTACCACGCCTTAGGTGCTATTCAGGTCACAGTTCTTTTCCAAACAAAACTAAATCGAAGGAAGTTCTTTGTTGTGACAAGTCATAGGCGTTTCCCCGGCAACAGTTGGGGTGAGACGATTGTACCATGGACAGTTGGCAGAACAGCACCAATAATAGCGTCGAGATTGTGTTCACAGAGAGTCGATCATGTTGGCTGGCTGGAAACGACGGTTAAAGGGACAGACACTTATTACGTCCACTGAATTATGTCAGTGTCAGCGCCGACGTCGTCACACTGCTACGGTACATTTTGTGCAAGACGTAAGTAGCCTATCGGTCCATGTATTTCATTCTTGCTACAATGAAATGTCAGTGTGTGCTTCGCAGTCAACACGGTCAAACTCTTTCTATAGAGCTAGTAACACTATAAATTGTTTTCCTTTCTGGAATCGGTCGTCTAATATTACTCGTAGTATCTGTGTCATAGAGTGATTTCCCACAGCGCTCCAGAACCTTCTGTGGACGCTCCGTTCAGACGGGCACCCACACCAGCTGTACAGTTAGCAGCTCACCAGCACGGGTCAGGCAACGCTTCCGTGAAATGGCACACGTCTGGCACTCAGAGGGGGACCGGCCCACATCTGCCAGCAAAGGTATTGCCTTCATCACGAACTAATCCGCTTCACCCATTTGTAATTTGCCATACGGTTTAGGACGTGAAACAGGTACTCTCTTTCCTGCTCGTCATTGGTGTTATTAAGATACCTGTCGCCTTGTAAAAAAAAAAAAAAAAGAAAAAAAAAATCGGAGGATGTTGTTTGTTTGGGAATATCACAGGCGTTTCCTCGGCAACTGATGGTGCGACACGATTGTGACGTAGGGAGATGGAAGAACGGTTCTACCTCGTCGCTGGTCTTATTCAAATCGCTGTCGTTTTGAAAACAAAAGAAGTTCGAAGGAAGTTCTTTGTTACAGCACGTCATAGGCGTTTCCCCGGCAACAGTTGGGGTGAGAAGATTGTAGCGTAAGCAGATCGCAGACTGCCTCCACCAATTACAGTTTCGAGCTTGTGTTCACGACGAACTGATCTTCTTGGGTGGTTGGAAGTGACGGTTGAGGCGACAGACACTCATTCACTGCACGGAGTTACGTCAGCAGGAGCGGCGACGTCGACAAGTGGCTGGGCTGTATTTCGTACAATTTGTAAGTAGCCTTTCAATCAATGTATTGTCAGAGAGTGTTTCGCTGTTAGCATTGTCAAAATCTCTGTATAAAGCTAAAAAATTCTATAAATGTTTTCCTTCGTTGAATCTGTCTTCCAATATAAATCATAGTGTATGTATCATCGGGTGTTCTCCGACAGCGCTCCAAAAGCCTCTGTAGACACACCACACACACGGAGACCCACGCCAGCTGCGCCATTAGTAGGTCACTGGCATGTGGCAAGCATCACCTACCTGCCCTCTCGCAGTCATGGCGTATGTGTGTCACTGACAGGGGACACGTCCGCAGTTGAGAGGTATACAGAGCTATTAGGCAGGTTTTTTCATCATTAGGAACTACATCCCCTGCACTCAATTATTACATAACAAATGATTTTTGGAGTTAAACCTGTTAAACTATGCCACCTCATCAATGATGTTCTTCAAGTTATTGTTATTTATTAGCAAAAGAGGTTTGAAGCAAGTTCTTTGTTGTAGAACGTTATAGGCGTTTCTCCGGCAACAGTTGGGGAGAGACGATTGTAACATGGGCAGTTGGCAGAACAGCTCCACCAATAATAGCATCGAGATTGTGTTGACAGAGAGCTGATAATGTCTTGTGGCTGGAAACGACGCTTACAGGGACAGACACTTGTTAACAACACTGAATTACGTCACTATCAGCGCTGGCGTCAAAACACTGTTATGCCATATTTTGTGCAAGACGTAAGTAGCCTATTAGTCCCTGTATTTAATCCTTGCTATCATCAAATGTCAGGGGTTCTTCGCAGTCAACAGTGTCAAACTCTTTCTATAGAGCTAGTAACACCATAAATTGTTTTCCTTTCTCGAATCGGTTGTCTAATACAACTCTTAGTATCTGTGTCATTGAGTGATTTCCCACAGCACTCCAGAACCTTCTGTGGACGCACCACTCAGGCGGGCACCCACACCAGCTGTGCAGTTAGCAGCTGACCAGAATGTGGCAGGCAATGCTTCCGTGACGTAGCACATGTCAAGTATTTACAGGGGGACCCGTCCACAGCCAAATAGTCTTACATCTGTCAACAAAGCAACAAAGGTATTTCCTTAATCAGTAACTGATCCCCTTTACACATTTGTGATTTGCAAAAGGTTTAGCAGATGAAACAATTATTCTCTCCCGCCTCGTCGTTGGTGTTATTAAGATCGCTGTCGTTTTAGAAACAAAAAAAGCATCAGCGGATGATGTTTGTTGGGAACCTTGTAGACGTTTCCCCAGCGACTGATGGTGGTAGAAGATTGTGACGCAGGGAGATTAATGGACGGCTCCACTAACAACGATATCGAGCTTGTCTTCAGAATGAGGTGATCGTTTTTGGTAGGTGGAAGTGATTCTTAAAGGGGCAGGCACTCGTTAACTGCACAGAATAATATCAGTAACAGTGCCGACATCGGGGTCTAGTGCAGCAGGGGATACAACCCGTCGGCTTTGAACAATGACGTCATTCCTTAGTCATAGATCGTAATGTCTTCACTTCGAGGCATAGATAATAAAGCAGTTCTGTGTTCTAATAAGCACTATCATTAAAATAATTGAATGTAAATCTAAAAGCGATCGCTTGATATTGGGTGCATCATTTTACTGATTGCTTAATGAAGTAGGATCAGTTTATTCTATCTCGTGAGATTTTTTTTTAAAAAAGCCAAAAAACTCTTATTACGTACTGAAGGGAGCTAGAACACTAAGAAGAATCGCTTCTCGGCTTTTGACAAGATATTGCTTAATAAAGTAGGATCAATTTATTCTATCTCGTGAGATTTTTTTTTTAAAAAGCCAAAAAACACTTATTAGGTACTGAAGGGAGCTGCTTAATAAAGTAGGATCAGTTTATTCTATCTCGTGAGATTTTTTTTAAGTCAAAAAATCGTTTCTTTACTGATTGCTTAATGAAGTAGGATCAGTTTATTCTATCTCGTGAGATTTTTTTTAAAAAAAAGCCAAAAAACTCTTATTACGTACTGAAGGGAGCTAGAACACTAAGAAGAATCGCTTCTCGGCTTTTGACAAGATATTGCTTAATAAAGTAGGATCAGTTTATTCTATCTCGTGAGATTCTTTTTTAAAAAGTCAAAAAACACTTATTGCGTACTGAAGGGAGCTAGAACATTAAGAACAATCGCTTCTCCGCTTTTGACAAGATATTGCTTAATAAAGTAGGATCAGTTTATTCTATCTCGTGAGATTTTTTTTTTAAAAAGTCAAAAAACACTTATGCTTTTGCCAAGATCAATGTTTATCTCTCTCGCATTCCTTTGTTTCTCAACATTCTCCTCAGCTCTTTCATCTATGTAATACATGCTCTCTGGCGACTTGTGACGTCATTGTTCAAAGCCGACGGGTTGTATCCCCTGCTGCACTAGTCCCCGACATCGAGATGAAGTTATGGTGTATTTTGCACAAGTTGTAAGTAGCCTTTCTATCCATGTATCTGGGCTTCGTTATGTTCATAATGTCAGGGAGTGTTTCTCAATCAGCATTGTCAAAAACTTTCCCTAATGCTAAAAATTCTGTAAACGGTTTTGCTTTCTTGACATGAATCGCACAGTCTGTATCATTAGCTGTTTTTCTACAGCGCTTTGGAACCCTCTGTGAAAATACTGCACTTGTGGACACCCGCACCAGCTGTGCTGTTGGCAGTTCACTGGCACGTGACAACCATCGCCTTGCTGACCTCTAGTACTCACGGCACACTTCTAACACTCACATGGGGACCTGTGCAGAGTTTACTGGTATCCATAGCTGCAGTAAAGGAATTCCTACTTCGGGAACAACGACCGCTGCCATCAGGCATGGTGTGCCAAAGGGATTTGGAGGTGAAACAGTTACTCCACCTCACGTCGTTGTTGGTACTACTCAAAAGAAGACCAAAGGAAGTTCTTTGTTGTGGCACATCATTGGTGTTTCTCCAGCAATGAAAAAGGTGAGACAATTTTAACGTAAGGAGACGGCAGAATAGGTCCACCAATAACACTACTGAACTTGTATTCACAATTAGCTGATCATCACGGATGTTATGGTGAGACGACTAAAGGGAGAGACAGTTATTAACCGCACAGAAATATGTCATTAGCGTGGCCAATGCAGACATGCAGTTACACTTTGTACAACTTGTAAGTAGCCTTTCACTCCATGTATTTGGTCCTCGGTGCCTTCATAATTTCAGAGTGTGTTTCACATTCAAAGTTGCAAAAAGCTTTCTACAGAGCTAAAAATACTAGAAATGATTTTCTATCTTGAATCTGCCTTTCAATATAAATCAAAGGGTCTGTATCATGGAGTGCATTCCCACAACGCTCTAGATCCCTCTGTGGATACACCACACAAGTGGACACTCACACCAGCTGTGCCGTCAGCAGCTCATATGCGTGCTGCAAGCCGCGCCTCGCTGAACTCTTAGCACTCACAGCACGCGTCTGGCACTCACAGCAGGTCCCATCCACACCTCAGCAAAGGTTATCCTTCATCAACGAACTACTTCCCCTACACTCAGGTATTGTGTCAAACAGTTTGGAAGGTGAAACAGTAATCTCTCCTACCTCGTCGCTGGTCTTATTCAAATCGCTATCGATTTGAAAGCAAAAGAAGTTCGAAGGAAGTTCTTTGTTACAGCACGTTATAGGCGTTTCCCCGGCAACGGTTGGGTTGAGAAGATTGTAGCGTAAGCAGATCGCAGAACGGCTCCGCCAATAACAGTTCCGAGCTTATGTTCACAACGAACTGATCTTCTTGGGTGTTTGGAAGTGACGGTTGAGGGTACAGACACTCATTAACTGAATGGAGTTATGTCAGCAGCAGCAGTGACGTCGACAAGTGGCTGGGCTGTATTTCGTACAATTTGTAAGTAGCCTTTCAATCCATGTATTGTTAGAGAGTGTTTCACAGTTAGCATTGTCAAAAGTTCTTTCTTTTCTTTCTTTTGCTTGTGCCTTTTTTCCCATGGATACGCGGGGTCGTCGTGGTTAATCGGATGTGGAAACGCTAGTTTAAGGGGTGGCCAGAATTTGTAAAAAGCTCTGTATAGAGTTAAAAATTCTATAAATGTTGTTATTCCTTGAATCTGTCTTCCAATATAAATCGTAGGGTATGCATCATCGGGTGTGCTCCGACAGCGCTCCAAAAGCCTCTGTAGACACACCACACACACGGACACCCACGACAGCTGCGCCATTAGTAGGTCACTGGCATGCGGCAAGCATCACCTACCTGCCCTGCCCAGGTCTGCCGCTCGTGGTCTCGCGGTAGCGTTCTCGCTTCCCGAGCTCGGGGTCCCGGGTTCGATTCCCGGCGGGGTCAGGGATTTTCACCTGCCTCGAGATGACTGGGTGTTTGTGTTGTCCTCATCACTTCATCATCATCCAGGAAAGTGGCGCAATTGGACTGAGTAAAGATTGGGTAATTGTACGGGCGCTGATAACCACGCTGTTGAGCGCCCCACAAACCAAACATCATCATCATCACCTACCTGCCCTCTCACAGTCATGGCGCATTTGTGTCACCTACAGGGCACCCGACCAAAGCTCAGTGGTACGCACAGCTATTAGTCAGGTTTTCCTTCATTAGGAAATAAATCCCCTGCACTCACTTGTTACATAACAAATGATTTTTGGAGATGAAACTGTTGAACTATTCCACCTCAGCAATGGTGTTCTTCAAGTTGCTGTTATTTGTTAACAAAAGAGGTTTGAAGAAAGTTCTTTGTTGTAGAACGTTATAGGCGTTTCCCCGGCAATGGTTGGTGTGAGACGATTGTAACATGGGCAGTTGGCAGAAAGCTCCACCAATAATAGCGTCGAGATTGTGTTCACAGAGTGCTGATCATGTCGTGCGGCTGGAAACGTCGGTTAAAAGGATGTATACTAACTAACTGCACTGAATTATGTCAGTATCAGCGCCGACGTCGTGACACTGCTACGTTACATTTTGTGCAAGTCGTAAGTAGCCTATCAGTCCCTGTATTTAATCCTTGTTATCATCAAATGTCAGGAAGTGCTTCGCAGTCGTCATTGTCAAAATCTTTCGATGGATCTAAAAACACTATAAATTGTTTTCCTTTCTCGAATCGGTCGTCTAATATTACTCGTAGTGTCTGTGTCATCGAGTGTGTTCCCACAGTGCTCTGGAACCTTCTGTGGACGCTCCGCTCAGGCGGGCACCCGCACCAGCTGTGCAGTTAGCAGCACAACAGCAGTTATCAGCTCACCAGAATGTGGCAGGCAACGCTTCCGTGACATAGCACAAGTCTAGCATTCACAGGGTGACCCGTCCACAGCCAAACAGTGTCCACATCTGTCAACAAAGGTATTACCTTCATCAGGAACTGATCCCCTTCACTCATTTGTGATTAGCCATACGGTTTAGCACATGAAACAATTATTGTCTCCCACCTCGTCATTGGTGTTATTCAGATCGTTGTCGTTTTAGAAACAAAAAAGGATCGGGGTATGTTATTTGTTGGGAACCTCGTAGACGTTTCCCCAGCGACTGATGGTGACCGACGATTGTGACATAGGGAGATGGAAGAACGGCTCCACCAATAACGGTATCGAGGTTGTCTTCAACATGAGTTGATGGTTTTTGGTAGGTGGAAGTGATTCTCAAAGGGACAGGCACTCATTAACTGCACAGAATAATGTCAATAACAGTGCCGACATCGACATTCAGTTATGCTGTATTTTGCACAAGTTGTAAGTAGCCTTTCAAATTGTTCAAATGGCTCTGAGCACTATGGGACTTAACATCTGAGGTCATCAGTCCTCTAGAACTTAGAACTACTTAAACCTAACTAACCTAAGGACATCACACACATCCATGCCCAAGGCAGGATTCGAACATGCGATAGTAGCGGTCGCGCGGTTCCGGACTGAAGCGTATCTGAGCTTCATAATGTTCATAATGTCAGGGAGTGTTTCTGAATCAGCATTGTCAAAAGCTTTCTCTAACGCTAAAAATTTTGTAAACGGTTTTGCTTTCTTGAACCTTTTTTCGAATATGAATCACACAGCCTGTATCATCAGGTGTGTTAACACAGCGCTCCAGAACCCTCTGTGGAAATACCTCATGTGTGGACACCTGCTCCAGCCGTGCTGTTGGCATCTCACTTGCATGTGACAGGCATCGCCTTGCTGACCTCTGGTACTCACGACACACTTCTAACACTCACGTGGGGACCTGTGCAGAGTTTACTGATATCCATAGCTGCAGTAAAGGTATTCCTACTTCAGGAACAACGACTGCCACAATCAGGTATGACGTGCCAAATGGTTTTGGAGGTCAAACAGTTACTCCACCTCACGTCGTTGTTGGTACTGCTCAAAAGCGTCGTTGTTGGTACTACTCAAAATAAGAGCAAAGGAAGTTATTTGTTGTCGCAAACCATTGGCGTTTCTCCAGCAGTGGAAAAGATGAGACAGTTGTAAAGCAAGGAGATGGCAGAATAGATCCACCAATAACACTACCGAATTAGTATTCACAATTAGCTGATCATCACAGATGTTTTGGTGAGACGACTAAAGGGAGAGACACTTATTCACCGCACAGAAACACGTCAGTAGCGGGGCCAACGCCGACATGCAGTTACATTTTGTACAACTTGTAAGTAGCCTTTCACTCGATGTATTTTGTCCTCGGTGCATTCATAATTTCAGAGTGTGTTTCACATTCAAAGTTGCAAAAAGCTTTCTACAGAGCTAAAAATACTAAAAATGGTTTTCCTATTTTGAATCTGTCTTTTAATATAAACCAAAGGAACTGTATCATCGAGTGCATTCCCACAACGCTCTGGACCCCTCTGTGGATACACCACACAAGTGGACACTCGCACCAGCTGTCCAGTCAGAAGCTCACATACGTGCTACAATCCGCGCCTCGCTGAAGTCTAGCACTCACAGCACACCTCTGGCACTCACAGCAGGTACCATCCACACCCCAGTGGTGTCCACATCTCTCAGCAAAGGTATTCCTTCATCAGCGAACTACTTCCCCTACACTCAGGTATTGTGTCAAACAGTTTGGAAGGTGAAACAGTAATCTTTCCTACCTCGTCGCTGGTCTTATTCAAATCGCTGTCGCTTTGGAAACAAAAGAAGTTCTAGGGAAGCTCTTTGTTACAGCACGTCAAAGGCATTTCCCCGGCAACGGTTGGGTTGAGAAGATTGTAGCGTATGCAGATCGCAGACTGCCTCCACCGATTACAGTTTACAGCTTGTGTTCACAATGAACTGATCTTCTTGGGTGTTTGTAAGTGACGGTTGAGGGGACAGACACTCATTAACTGAATGGAGTTATGTCAGCTGCAGCCGCGACGTCGACAAGTGGCTGGGCTGTATTTCGTACAATTTGTGAGTAGCCTTTCAATCCATGTATTGTCAGAGAGTGTTTCGCAGTTAGCATTGTCAAAATCTCTGTATAAAGCTAAAAAATTCTATAAATGTTTTCCTTCCTTGAATCTGTCTTCCAATATAAATCATAGTGCATGTATCATCGGGTGTGCTCCGACAGCGCTCCAAAAGCCTCTGTAGACACACCACACACACGGACACCCACGCCAGCTGCGCCATTAGTAGGTCACTGGCATGCGGCAAGCATCACCTACCTGCCCTCTCGCAGTCATGGCGCATTTGTGTCACCTACAGGGCATCCGCCCACAGCTCAGTGGTACGCACAGCTATTAGTGAGGTTTTTCCATCATTAGGAACTGCATCCCCTGCACTCAATTATTATATAACAAATGATTTTTGGAGTTAAATCTGTTAAACTATTCCACCTCATCAATGATGTTCTTCAAGTTATGTTATTTGTTAACAAAAGAGGTTTGAAGCAAGTTCTTTGTTTTAGAACGTTGTAGGCGTTTCCCCGGCAACGGTTGGGGTGAGATGATTGTAACATGGGCAGTTGGCAGAACGGCACCAATAATAGCGTCGAGATTGTGTTCACAGAGAGTCGATCATGTTGGCTGACTGGAAACGATGGTTAAAGGGACAGACACTTATTACGTCCACTGAATTATGTCAGTGTCAGTGCCGCCGTCGTCACACTGCTACGGTACATTTTGTGCAAGTTGTAGGTAGCCTATCGGTCCATGTATTTCATCCTTGCTATCATCAAATGTCAGAGTGTGCTTTGCAGTCAACACTGTCAAACTCTTTTTAGAGAGCTAGTAACACTATAAATTGTTTTCCTTTCTGGAATCGGTCGTCTAATATTACTCGTAGTATCTGTGTCATTGAGCGATTTCCCACAGCGCTCCAGAACCTTCTGTGGACGCTCCGTTCAGACGGGCACCCACATCAGCTGTGAAGTTAGCAGCTCAGCATTATGTGTCAGCCAACGCTTCCGTGACGTAGCACATGTCTAGCATTCACATGGGGACCCGTGCACAGCTAAATAGTGTCCACATCTGTCAACAAAGGTATTACCTTCATCAGGAACTGATCCCTCTCACCCATTTGTGATTTGCCAAAGGTTTAGCAGATGAAACAATTATTCTCTCCCGCCTCGTCATTGGTGTTATTCAGATTGTTGTCGTTTTAGAAACAAAAAAGGATCAGAGGATGTTTTTTTGTTGGGAACCCTGTAGACGTTTCCCCAGCGACTGATGGCGACAGACGATTGTAACGCAGGGAGATGGATGGACGGCTCCACGAGTAACGGTATGGAGCTTGTCTTTAGAATGAGTTGATGATTTTTGGTGGTTGGAACTGGTTGTCAAAGAGACAGGCACTCGTTAACTGCACAGAATAATGTCGGTATCAGTACCGACGTCGACATGCGGTTATGATGTACTTTGTACAAGTTGTAAGTAGCCTTTCTATCCATGTATTTGATGTTCATTGTGTTCATAATGTCAGGGAGCGTTTCTCAATCAGCATCCTCAAAAGCTTTGTCCAAAGCTAAAAATTCTGTAAACGGTTTTGCTTTCTTGAATCTGTTTTCGAATATAAATCGTGTGGCCTGTATCATCTAGTGTGTTCCTACAGCACTTCGGAATCCTCTGTGGACACATGGCACATGCGGACACCCACACCAGTTGTGGGGTCTGCAATTCCGTGGCATGCGGCAAGCATCGTGTCGCTGACGTCCAGCGCGCTCAATATGTGCACGGTATTTTCTCAGTGGCATCACCGACGCTTGCAGCCAGCCATGTTGGTGACGACTTTTCTGCAGTGGCTGCGTGTGTCCAGGTCTGGGGCAGCTTTTCCTGTAAGGTGAGTGTTTCGTCCAGGAACTTACTCAGGAACTGACAATTCCGTCATACTGCTTATGAGATGTCAGCTTTTTCTCATGAGCCATATATAGGATGTTTCAAAGTGTTTCCACCGAACGTCTGAGGACAGTGGTTGACGTCATGGGGTACAACTTTTGTGGGAGACTAAATGTTTGCTAATACTTTCTAGCAAGGGTAAGCATCTTTTTATTGAATTCGTCTATGTTGGCTGGAATAGGTTTTACCAAACCTGAGACATAAGCGCCTGGACGCAAAAATCGCTTGAAAAGCTGTCTTTCTCACACTTTGGATAATACCCAAAAGAATGTAAGCTATCAGTTGAAAGCTTTTGCGGCAGAAGCCTTTCAGAACTGCTGCGAAGACTGGAAATAACGCCTTCGTCGCTGTGTCTTTGTCAGTGGGACGTGTTTTGAAGGGGGCAGTCCTGATGAAATTCACTGGTAGGAAGCTGTCGATGACAGAGCCATGTCTGAACAGCAGCGACTGGTTGTGGTTTCAGATATGTGAAAGGATATACATTTTCGAAGGTACCGATACTAAATTTACTTTGGTTACCTTTCAAGATCCATAAGGCTTATTCTTTCATGCCTTGCTCTCACTGATGTAAAGTGTATTTTAAAGTCTTTGCATGACACGTCTGCAGGTGACAGGTCAGGTCTGTGGGCAGAACTTTGGACACTCTGTAGCATTCGAATGTAATGAGTGTTGCCTGTTATCCAGTCATCGGCTCCATGTGTGTTGCATGTGCGTACTACCTACCCCTGAAAACTTATGGGGAGCAACAAGGGAACCATAAGAATGAGTGTCTCTAAGTGGGGCGAACTGTGATGTACGCCAGTTTGATAGGGACCTTCCTGTTACGACGTAAAGTCAAGCGCCGGCACGCCAGTCGGAAACGACAGAGCAGAGAAGGCAGTGAGAAGGGGTCAGCCAATCACACGCTGGCTGACCTCCCTTCCAGGACGACACGCGACAGCAGCGACTCCTGGGTGGAGAGGACTTAAGTACCGATTCCGACTGGTGGCAGTCACTTGGACAGCAGCGTCAAAGTTAGGCACTTAGACAGCAGTGTGAACGTTAGCGACTTCGTCAGCTAGCTCTACGCAGCACAAACTTGTATATGTCTATGTGAAGCACAGTGACTACTTTGTATCTACATCTACATCATCTTCATACTCCGCAAGCCACCCAATGGCGTGTGGTGGAGGGTACGTTCGGTACCACAATCTGATCCCTATAACCCTGTTCCAGCGGCGAATAGTCCGTGGGAAGATTGCTTGTCGTTAAGCTTCTGTATTGGCTCTAATTTCTCGAATTTTCTCCTCGTGGTCAATACGGGAGATATATGTGGGGGGAAGTAATGTGTTGTCCGACAACTCCTGAGAAATTTCAATAGTAAATCTCTCTGTGATGCACAGCGCCTCTCTTGTAACGTGTGCCAATGGAGTTTGTTTAGCATCTTGTTTAGCATTTGTTTAGCAGGTAAACGATCCAGTGACGAAACGCGCCGCTCTTCGTTGGGTATTCTCTATATCCTCTATCAGTTCTAACTGATAGGGATCCCAGAGAGATGAACAATACTCAAGAATCGGGCGAACAAGCGCCTTCTTTCGTGGATGAGTTACATTTCCTTAAGATTCTTCCGATGAATCTGAGTTTGGTGTGTGCTTTTCCCACCGTCTGTTTTATGTGGTCATTCCACTTAAGGTCGCTCTGGGTAGTTAGGCCTAGATATTTTACAGTAGACGCTGTCTCCAGCCGCTTGTCATCAATAGTGTAGCTATACAGTAGTGGATTTCTATGTATGGGCGATATATTACATTTATTTATGTTCAGGATCAACTGCCAGAGCCTGCACCATTCATCAGTTCTCTGCAGGTCGTTCTGCAAGTTCTTATTGTCTTCCGGCGTTGCTACTTTGGTACAAACAACTGCATCATTTCTAAGAGCGTTATTTTGTATGTCGCCATTTGCTTGCGACATACCTAGCAAAGTTGTGTAATTTTCTTGTTGTAATAAAACTCATTAATACGTGTTGTCTGCTTGTTCGTCTAGCGAACTGAATAGACAGGATTCCTAGACACAACACGTCCTGTGCTGACAAGTGCCCTTTTCTTGCGACAATTTGTGCATGGTTCATGCTCGTAACGACCCAATGCAACACGTCGGCTTTCGTCAGTGGCATGTGTGACTTATGTTCCTTCCATAACCTCTTGACTTTTATGATAGTGTGCCTATCCCACAAATGACAGAACACAGTCTCACGGAATAAGTAATACACCCACTTTAGGATCGCTGGATAGTTTTCAAAGTTGGGGCAATTATTCGCTTTGGAAATGGTGTACGTTGCACAGCCCGACGAGACTGATGCCACGAGAACAGCTTGTTTGTTTTGTTTTGCTTTAGGGCGCAAAAAAGAACTGGGGCCATACGCGTCCAAGTCAGAACTACAAAACAGAAAGGCAAAGAGGAGTTAAAAACGACTTACGTCAGTCCTATTTCACATAATAGAAGACAACTAAAAACAGGTACCTGGAAAAAGGGGTAAAAAAAGACACAATACCGGAACGGAGGCCCAAAACTAAAAATTAAATGGCCTTCGCCATATTGCTTCGGCAGATAAAAAGTAGAACGCGGTCGACAGTCCACGCGCCATTCGCTAAAATGGTTGGTAAATCAGACGGAAAACCGAAACGGGGACGTAAGATGTTAAAAAATGGACATTCCATCAGGAAGTGGCGGACAGTTAAAATTTGGGCGCAATGTGTACAAAGTAGTGGGGCATCGCCACTGAGCAAATGACGATGGCTAAAAAGGCAGTGCCCAACACGCACCAGAGTTAAGATGCTCTCCTCCCGGCGGGAGGGCCGAGAGTAGGTCGTCAAAGGCGCTGGGAGAGGCTTAATAAGCCGGAGCTCATTCCCGTGAAGGGAGGACATTTTGCGATGCCAAAGGGACACCACCCTCCTGACAGACGGCAACGCAGAGATTATCGGAGGTAATATACACTCCTGGAAATGGAAAAAAGAACACATTGACACCGGTGTGTCAGACCCACCATACTTGCTCCGGACACTGCGAGAGGGCTGTACAAGCAATGATCACACGCACGGCACAGCGGACTCACCAGGAACCGCGGTGTTGGCCGTCGAATGGCGCTAGCTGCGCAGCATTTGTGCACCGCCGCCGTCAGTGTCAGCCAGTTTGCCGTGGCATACGGAGCTCCATCGCAGTCTTTAACACTGGTAGCATGCCGCGACAGCGTGGACGTGAACCGTATGTGCAGTTGACGGACTTTGAGCGAGGGCGTATAGTGGGCATGCGGGAGGCCGGGTGGACGTACCACCGAATTGCTCAACATGTGGGGCGTGAGGTCTCCACAGTACATCGATGTTGTCGCCAGTGGTCGGCGGAAGGTGCACGTGCCCGTCGACCTGGGACCGGACCGCAGCGACGCACGGATGCACGCCAAGACCGTAGGATCCTACGCAGTGCCGTAGGGGACCGCACCGCCACTTCCCAGCAAATTAGGGACACTGTTGCTCCTGGGGTATTGGCGAGGACCATTCGCAACCGTCTCCATGAAGCTGGGCTACGGTCCCGCACACCGTTAGGCCGTCTTCCGCTCACGCCCCAACATCGTGCAGCCCGCCTCCAGTGGTGTCACGACAGGCGTGAATGGAGGGACGAATGGAGACGTGTCGTCTTCAGCGATGAGAGTCGCTTCTGCCTTGGTGCCAATGATGGTCGTATGCATGTTTGGCGCCGTGCAGGTGAGCGCCACAATCAGGACTGCATACGACCGAGGCACACAGGGCCAACACCCGGCATCATGGTGTGGGGAGCGATCTCCTACACTGGCCGTACACCACTGGTGATCGTCGAGGGGACACTGAATAGTGCACGGTACATCCAAACCGTCATCGAACCCATCGTTCTACCATTCCTAGACCGGCAAGGGAACTTGCTGTTCCAACAGGACAATGCACGTCCGCATGTATCCCGTGCCACCCAACGTGCTCTAGAAGGTGTAAGTCAACTACCCTGGCCAGCAAGATCTCCGGATCTGTCCCCCATTGAGCATGTTTGGGACTGGATGAAGCGTCGTCTGACGCGGTCTGCACGTCCAGCACGAACGCTGGTCCAACTGAGGCGCCAGGTGGAAATGGCATGGCAAGCCGTTCCACAGGACTACATCCAGCATCTCTACGATCGTCTCCATGGGAGAATAGCAGCCTGCATTGCTGCGAAAGGTGGATATACACTGTACTAGTGCCGACATTGTGCATGCTCTGTTGCCTGTGTCTATGTGCCTGTGGTTCTGTCAGTGTGATCATGTGATGTATCTGACCCCAGGAATGTGTCAATAAAGTTTCCCCTTCCTGGGACAATGAATTCACGGTGTTCTTATTTCAATTTCCAGGAGTGTAGGTACTCGTGGGCTGAGGTACAAGGAATGCAGCCTTGGCAGCAGCGTCAGCAGCCTCGTTTCCTGGCAGACCGAAATGACCAGGAACCCACAGAAACATGACACTGGCTCCACCAAGAGTGAACATGTGACAGTTTTCCTGGACCCGCTGCACTAAGGGATGAGCAGTGTACAGCGCACATTGAAGGGCACTATGTGCGTCTGAGCAGAGGACACAACTCAAAAGCCTGTGTCGCCAGATGTACTCTGCGCCCTGATGCAGGGTGAAGAGCTCGGCTGAAAAAACTGAGGGGTGTGCCAGAAGCCGATATCGAAAGACACGGGTGCCAATGACGAAGGCACGCCCAACCCCATGGTCAGCCCGAGAGCCATCTGTGTATACAAAGGTACTACCACAAAGATCCACGCGAAGGTACTGAAACTGAACGCGAGAGACCGAGGCTGGAGTAGTGTCCTTAGGAAGCGAATGAAGGCCAAGGTTAACATGGCCCGCTTCACTAAGACTAGGTGCACGCAATCAGTGGTCGGACGATGCGGTGAGTGGCGAGGCGTGCCGGCGTGTTGACGGCAGCCACGGCCAGGCTTGAGCGTGACCTCGATGGCGCCGCTGGTGGCGTGGGTCGACGAGTTTGGCATCTGCTGTGGGTCGCTGCTCTCCATGGAGTGAGGGCTACCACAGTGCACTGCGGCGAGTACGTGTGGTCTCAAGATGGATAGGTATGGGATGGCCACTGCGTGTCCCCTACCGCCCTGACTGTCGACGTGTATGTGGTCACTATCCTACTGTGCTACTGCCTGTGTTTTCAGCAAGACAATGCACCGACGAGAGACGGTAGCACTGTGTCCCAGTGCACTTCGCAATGTGTTCAGCAAGACCCTGCACTTTGTGGAGCAAGAAGTAGTGCGCAGCTGTGGGCCTCACAGTCTGTGCTGCAAAAGTAATGAGACCGTAAATGAACTGCGAATGCTGGTGGGCTGAATTGTGTCCTCGCTTCAGGACGAGTTTTAACTCTCTGCGCTCGCTACGTGCACGGTGAAGAGTGTTTGAAGTCAGGTTGTGTTTGTCAAAACAGGGATCGGCAAAATAATCAACATCGCTGCTCCATTTAATTGTGTGACCCTGAGAATGATCAGCTGTGAAATAAATCTCACCGTGTATGATGACCACCTAATTTAATTACAACACAGGATTTGGACACGCACGTCCTACGTCACCTGAGGGAGTTCCCAGCGATAGGAGACGAAAAGTCATGCAGAAGACTGCGCCCCAGGCTGTCGCTTGTTTCCCAGAAAACTGCCGTCACCGTCCCTCACAGAAAAAAAGGGGCTGTACTCTTTGTTCTTGTTCAGTGCAAGGCTGTCACGAACATGTTGCCATGTTTGATATGGATTTTCACTGCCTCAAATCCTACAGTTATGTGTATTAACCTCGCCACTTCAGTAAAATTCGATTCATAGGAAAAGATGGTTTTGTCCAAGAAATGTTCATCCTCATGTAATCTGTTTAACATATCCACACAGAAGTTTTTGCAAGCAATATTATCAGCAGATTTTACTGCTTGTATGATGGTCGATCTGTACGGTTTCAAATGCAAACGGTTTCCCAACACATGCTGAAACGTCCCATTTGAACAAATTATACATGACTGTGCTTAAACTGACACACAATATTTTTTACCGCAACGCAATCTGACTTTCAGAAATCCCTACAAAGGAATGGCCCTGACTAACATTAGTCTGTACCTTTCACAAATCACTTACCTCACCAAAAATCTTCGTTACTCGAACTACTGCAATACAGCGAGCGCCACTACTGCCAGCTAAATAAAAGATTCAAACTACTGAAGGCACTAACTACTGATGGGCATAGTTAGCAAATGAAAGATTTTAATAGAGAACAAACAATGTATTTACCTTAATAATCATAATATATATGCCATCCAGTCTTACAAATTTCAAGTCTCCGCCATTTCCTTCTACACATCCACCACTGCTGGCGGCTCACCTCTAACTCCACAACGCTACGCGCTGTTAACATCCATCTGCCCAACGCTACAATGACGAGTATTACAACAATGCCAACCAGCCACAGACTGCACACAGCACAGCCAGTGATTTTCATAAAAAGAGCGCTACGTGGCGGCGGCGTTACCAATATAAGAACCTAAACAGCCTACTTACAATGCCAAACAGTCGTATGTGGGATTTGCAGTTCGCGAGATGCACATTGGGTCGATTTTGTAGGGCTGTTGACAAAACGTTGTCTCACCCGCTCAACCACGTCACCAGACGTGCTCGGACTACCTTATGATTTCATGTGTCTTATCGAGCGCCATGTTTTTACAAAACTTTTATGCCACTTATAAACTGTAGGCCTACTAGGAGGATGTTAAGCATACTTGGTACGGAAATTACTCTGAAATGTTGTCACTGACTTCGTTTCTTCAAACCAAAATACACAGCTAGCACACTCGGGAGCAGTGAAGGCAGCCATCTTTAACGCAACTGCCGCTAGCGCTCCTTGCGGTGCGATTCGGCACTAGCGAATTACGCGAGACAATCGATGCACCTCTGTAGGTACTATGAAGTATTTGATATAAATTTTCAAAGTTGTTAAGTCCCCATTGAAACGCCCTGTTCTGTAACTTGGCTGTGCAGGTCGTGCGGGAGCGGGGGGCGGCGCCGTGTTTCTCCAGGCAGCGACCTCTGCCGCCTGGAGCGCCACAGTGCAGGCTGGAGAAGTGGCGATGGCCGCACGGGGTACGCCAAGCAGCGTCACCAGAGGAGCCTGTCAAAGGAAGCCACGACGTAAGTGTTACTCAAGAATAGAATCGCTTTATAAAGTAACGTTTTTGGCTAGTAGACGTTTCTTTTTATGTGGGTGAAGAGGACATCACACGGCTGCAGCCAATGTTACTAACAAGGAATTCATTTGGTGAGACAAAGAATTGGACAAACATCAACAGTAAATTTTACAGTACGGTAGGGGGCAACACCCTCCTTTGTGTGTGGCATGTTAAAGTCATCCGATCTGCCAGATCGTTGAAGACTCGGTTCTCAGGGTAAGCAGTGGCTGTCGGCCACGCCCACGACAGCGCCACTAGACACCGCCCCTCACACCAGCCGCTGTCCAGTGTGTCGCCACCGGGGCCAGCTGCTGACGACGTCCAGTGAAGCTCCTCCTGCCAACACTCTTGCCCATAGCTGACATCCAGGTGAGTGATCCTAGCACAATTATTACCACAGTGTACGTGTTATTGATTTCTTTTCAATCTTAGTTTCTGATCAAAATATGTCAATTCTTTAATAATAATATACTGAGGAGCACCGTCAAGGATAACCGCAATCATTTTAGCCGTGGTCCAAAGTCGTAGCTGACTGTACGCGACTGCTGGCTGGTTCGGCACCCCAAACAGCTACTTCGCAGAGAACCGCACCTTCGCGATCACCGTCTGTACCCGCACCTACATACGCCACAAGACACTTGTTAGTGCATCGCTGAGCGTATTTAGGACCATTACTGTTCAAACCTCAATGCAACGACGGAATAATGATTGCCTGTTCCTACATCGACCTCCACATCCTCCTACGTCTACATCCCTATCCACACTACTGGCCATTAAAATTGCTATACCACTATGATGACGTGCTACAGACGCGAAATTTAACCGACAGGAAGAAGATGCTGTCATATGCAAATGATTAGCTTCTCAGAGCATTGACACAAGGTTGGCGCAGGTGGCGACACCTACAATGTGCTGACATGAGGAAAGTTTCCAAACGATTTCTCATACACAAACAGCAGTTGACTCGCGTTGCCTGGTGAAACGTTGTTCTGATGCCTCGTGTAAGGAGGAGAAATGCGTACCATCACGTTTCCGACTTTGATAAAGGTCGGATTGTAGCCTATCGCGATTGCGGTTTATCGTATCGCGAGATTGCTGCTCGCGTTGGTCGAGATCCAATGACTGTTAGCAGAATATGGAATCGGTGGGTTCAGGAGGGTAAAACGGAACGCTGTGCTGGATTGCAACGGCCTCGCATCACTAGTAGTCGAGATGACAGGCATCTTATCCGCATGGCTGTAACGGATCGTGCAATCACGTCTCGATCCCTGAGTCAACAGATGGGAACGTTTGCAAGACAACAACATCTGCACGATCAGTTCGACGACGTATGCAGCAGCATGGACTATCAGCTCGGAAACGATGGCGGTGGTTACCCGGACGCTGCATCACAGACAGGAGCCCCTCCGATGGTGTACTCAACGACGAACCTCGGTGCACGAATGGCAGAACATTTTTTCGGATTAATCCAGTTTATGTTTACAGCATCGTGATGGTCACATCCGTGTTTGGCGACATCGTGGTGAACGCTCATTGGAAGCGCGTATTCCTCATCGCCATACTGGCGTACCACCCGGCGTGACGGAATGGGGTGCCATTGGTTACACGTCTCGGTCACCTCTTGTTCGCATTGACGGCACTTTGAACAGTGGACGTTACATTCCAGATGTGTTACCACCCGTGGCTCTACCGTTCATTCGATCTCTGCGAAACCCTACATTTCAGCAGGATAATGCACGACCGCATGTTGCAGGTCCTGTCCGGGCCTTTCTGGATACAGAAAATGTTCGACTGCTGCCCTGGCCAGCACATTCTCCAGATCTCTTCTAGTATAATATATTTGTTCAACGAATACCAGTTTATCATCTGAATTTCTTGTTGGTATACCAGTTTTAACGGCCAGTAGTTTACCACCTCTTTTAGGAAATACTCAAACGAATGTCGTTAAAGTGTTAAAGTTCTGTGACTTGTGCAATGTTTTTACCAAGTTTTTAGGGAGAGGGTCTTAATTTGTTCACATTTTACGTAAATGGCCAGCCAGTGACAATTTTCTGTGGCATCTTTGACGCTCCTTCCTCGTTTTCCTTACGTTTTATTTTTTTTATACAGCATTTTTCATCTTTCCCCCCTTTCTTTGCGTGTATGCTTGCATTTTACTAAATTTGCCCACATTCGTTTCTTTTAATGTGTGTCAGGGCGCTGATGAACTCGACTTTGAGCACCCGTAAGACACACACACCTCCGTTTCAGTATGGTGTATTTTGTAGCCCTTTGTCCACGTCCCTGTTTTTAGGTGTCTTCCCTTATGTCAATTGGGATTGACGTATAGTCGTTTTTTACCTCCTCTCTGTCTTCGTGTTCTATAGTTTTGACTTGGGTGCTTATGGCCCCAGCTGTTTTTGCGCCCTAAAACGTAACAAAACTGGACTCGTCGTGTACATTGTCTGCACATTCGAGTGTGTACGACGCTACACATTCCATTGACTGACCTATCAGAAACGCTAGTATTTCATCTGCCACTTCTTTCTCGCTCTGCGAAATTCGTTGGGTTCCTTTCCGATGATATGTCATCTTCGGCAACTGTTGCTGCAGATGTAATGCAATTTTCGCTTTGTTTGCCGTAGCCATTGCTCTGCTTTGTATCCTGACGTAGGTCCGGTGCAAATATACTCTGGAAGTATGCACAAGAAGATAATGACGAGGTCGGCCAGACAGTGCGGCGAGATGTTGGAAGTTTCAGCGACCTGAAGACGCGCAGCCGCTGTCTCCTTTCGTAGGTCCAGGGATCGAGCTCACTCGGGGCACGCTACGATCAGGTGCCGCGCGGGGTAGTCACGCAGTCTAGGGGCCTTGCCACAGTTTGCACGGCTCCCCGCGTCGGAGGTTTGAGTCCTCCCTCGGGCATGTTTGTGTGTGTGTGTGTGTGTGTGTGCGTGTGTGTGTGTGTGTGTGTGTTGTCCTTAAGGCCGGTATTACACTATCAAATTTCTTTGTCAAAGATTTGATCAAAGATGTGATCCAATATTCCGTCCAATATATTTGACAAAGATCTTTGACGTAGCGCTAGAAGGGGTATTACACTGTCATCATATTTTTCGTCAAAGTTTAAGATGGCTGACAACAACTTCTTATTAACCGCAGCAGTTGTACGTACCCCAATTGCATTGTGTGCACATGCGGAAAAGAAGTGGGGGAAAAATGGAACCATACATACGAAGTTGACAGTCTTAAAGTCCCGGGATTACAACTTGATAATAAATTCAGTTGGGAGGAGCACACCACAGAACTGCAGAAAGGCCTTAACAAATCTGTATTTGCAATCCGAGTGTTAGCAGACATAGGCAACATAAAAATGAAAAAGCTTGCATACTTTGCCTACTTTCATTCCATAATGTCATATGGGATATTATTTTGGGGTAAATCTTGAAGTCAAACAAAAGTTTTCAGAGTCCAAAAGCGTGTAATACGTATTATTTGTGGAGTAAATTCACGGACGTCCTACAGAAACCTCTTCAAAGAACTGGATATACTAACTACTGCCTCTCAGTATATTTACTTCTTAATGAAATTTGTCGTAAATAATTATCTCTTTTTCCAACAAACAACTCAGTTCAAACATGATCTGCACAAGGACTTAAAAGCACTTACTATAGTTCAAAAAGGGGTCCACTACTCAGGAACACTCATCTTCAATAATTTGCCAGGAAACATAAAAAATTTAGTTAGAAATAAAGATCAATTTAAAAGGAGCCTGAAAAACTTACTACTAGCCAACTCCTTCTACTCCATTGGCGAAATTTTTAATAGAAACAAATGGTGTATTGTATTTATTCATACTATTAGTATTGTTATTTCAGTTTAAAAAAAATCGACATGTTCCACATCCACGAGGATCTCCTCAGCACGGATCTATGGAACGAAAAACTAATCTAATCTGGGTGAAGCCGTGGGTTTTACGACGACACGATAAAAGCATTCAACAAAACTTGTTACGTGAGCTTACAGTGGAAGACGTCAAGTCGTACATCAATTACTTAAGACTGGATGAGCATACATTTCTGTATGTGCTCAAGAAGTGTATCATCATATCACAAAGCACAATATTCACTTAAGAACTGCTACATCTTCAGAAGACAGGCTCGCTGTAACACTCCGATTCCTTGCTACAGGAGAGGGTTAGGTTAGGTTAGGTTAGGTTAGGTTAAGTCAGGTCAGGTCAGTTCTGGTCAGGTCTCCAATCTTCTTAATCTATTTTTGTATTCAGGGTGCCTCACGTTGTAAAGCGCCTCATCAGCTTCAGACATCTTTATTAATTTTGTAGTTGTCGGCACACACCAATTGTATTTACCGGCAATGGTTATAAAAACACTACAGACGACAGAACGCTACAGCGATGCTAGCGCTCCATATGGTAACATGTCACATTACAGTGAACAGAAGACTAGCGGTTTCTTTGATCAAATATACAGCGAGGCCCTAGATTTGATCAAATATTGGACGACATTTGACAAAGTCCCTATTACACTATCAAATACCTTTGACAAAGATATTGGACAAAGAAATTTGATAGTGTAATACCGGCCTAACGTAAGTTAGTTGAAATTAGATAAGTAGTGTGTAATCATAGGGACCGACGACCTCAGCAGTTTGGTCCCGTAGGAACTTACTACAAATTTCCAATTTCTATGACGCGATGCGGCCGAATGGCAACTCACCGCTGCGTCTGCGGCCTCCTTCGCGAGCTCCCGCCTGACGTAGGCCTGCAGAGTCCGGCGACACCGGGGCGCGTGTCTCCGCCGCTGACGACGCCACCGCCGCCGCCGACGACAACGCGTTGATCGCTTCCGCGGCTGCATCCCCATCGGAACAGCAGACGAGTATCGACAGCCAGTGCTGAAACGCTTCTGCCTCGCAGACTAGAGTGGCCATTTCGCGAATCTGTAGTTCACAGTTGGCCTTTCTGAATGCTGGTCTTGCATGTAGAAGAGCTGAATTTAAGGCGACGCAGTCTGAACTAAATACAAGATTTGATAGGCATATCATGCAGTTGAAAGATTTAAATGGTCATCTTCGCCATCTCAGACAACAAGTACAAGAGCCCTAAGGAAGATTGGTTGGTTCGTTGATTTGGGGGAGGGGACCAAAGAGCGAGTTCATCTATCCCATCGGATTGGGAAAGGATGGGGAAGGAAGTCGGCCGTTCTCTTTCAAAGGAACCAGCCTGGAATTTGCCTGAAGCGATTTAGGGAAATCACGGAAAACGTACACTACCGTTCGTTAATTTCAATACATCCTGGTATTTGAGATTCACAACACAAATCAAACATTATTTCTCATAAAATATAATTACATTAACACATATATAATACAATCACAATCATTGTACTTTACTTTCACCAAGGTATCCTCCTGTGGATTTAATGACTGCCTCACAAACTCGAGGCATGCGGTCAATTACTTTTTGTAGATATCGTGAATCTATATGATCCCACACATCCTTAACAATATTCCAGAGATCTTCCTTGCTCGATTTATTAACTTCCCTGATACGTCCGCCCACTTCATCCCAGATAATTTCAGTGCGATTACAATTAGGGCTTTGGGACAGCCACACCATATTATTCAGTACTTCCTGTTTTTCGTTTGATGCAATGTGGTTCGTATAGTACGCCAACCGATGTTTTGGGTCACTATCCTGTTGTAAGATGAACCCTTTCCCTATTAAGCACAATTCACTTCGTATTGCATGATACTGAAATATGCGGTGGTACTGCTTCTGATCTATTCCTCCTATTTTCACAATGTCGCCAACTGTCTCCGTCAAAACATCCCCAAACCGTGATAGAATCTCCACCGTGTTTAACTGTAGGTAGAACACACTGCTGGGCTACCGTTTCCCCTACAAATCTGCGAACAAATGTTCTCCTTCTGGTTCCAAAAATCTCGACCTTTGATTCATCGGTGAATAACACCTTCTTCCACTCTTCCGATGTTCAATTACGATGTTTTCTAGCTCATTCAAGTCTCTTCTGTGCATTTATGGGCCTTAGAAGGGGTTTCCTTGCTGTGACACATCCTTTCAAGCCGGCTTCAGTCAGTCTCCTTTTTACTGTTGCAACAGATATTGTTTTCGTGTTCATTTATACCAATTATGCACGAAGCGCTGTTTTGAATCTATTTCTCTTACTGATAATTTTGATATATTTATCATAACTTTTAGTTGTTTTCGTTCGCGGGTTCGAATCCTGCCTCGGGCATGGATGTGTGTGATATCCTTAGGTTAGTTAGGTTTAAGTAGTTCTAAGTTCTAGGGGACTAATGACCTCAGAAGTTAAGTCCCATAGTGCTCAGAGCCATTTAAACCATTTTTTTAAGTTGTTTTACTAGGTCGTCCTCGTCGTGGTATGTCCTTATTACTACCTGTTCTCTTCTGGCGGTGAAGGGTGTATTGCACTCCCCCTATAGAGGCACTAAATTGTTTCGCGATTTCGCGAATAGATAAACCCGCTTGACTAAGTGCTAGAATTGCAGCACGTTTTTCTGTGGATATCTCCAGTCGTGGAGCCATACTAGCGATGTGCACACTTCAGTGTCATGAAGGAACTGACGTGCTGGAACCACCTGTTATGTATCGTATCAATGCTTGCCGTTCGCTGCGGAGATCACATCACTACAGGGAACAACATAGGTGCACCAAATGCGGCGTCCGTCGGCAGATACATAAATAAACATATCAGATAGGCATATAACGTTTATGTACACAACATTGTTTGTTGGATACTATTGTATCTCGATGACCACAAACAAAAATCATGACATGTGTACAACTGTTGTACTATTCCTATGCTTCCTCCACCGTACCCACGTTGTTAGACCTTATCTACAGAGAAATAGATGTCATTTATTGGGTGCATTGAAACTAATGAGCGACAGTATGAATCAGGATGGCCGGACGCTGGTTTGAACCGTCGTCCTCCCGAATGCGAGTCCAGTGTGCTAACAACTACGCCACCCCGCACGGTCGTGATGGAGGAACGAACGACCTGCTCCGAGAGACCCGTCTACTGCCCCAGTCCTGCCGTGTTGACGCGGACGCGAGGGTCGATGATGCCTGCGAAGAACTTTACAATCGGTTTACTGTAGTTACAGATCGATAAGCGACACAGGGAGACCAGGTCGTAGCTATACAAAATGAAATAAGCTCCATCTCTACAGGTGTCGGACAGATTTCTGAAGGGGTGACTGCTGCAGAGATTGAGTTTCTCAGCCTCAATGCAGTGACCTCAGCACAGAAAGAAATATTCGGAGGATCCACTAGCGGTGTTCAGAAGATGTCACTTAAGGACAGCATCTTCATGGTATGACACGTGGTAGATTAGTTAGCATCGTAAATGAAGGACTGGAAGATTCAGTGAGTTTTGAATTAGACAATCGGTGATAGGCAGGCTTCCGTACCTGGTGCTGCACCCGGCGTTGTGTTATCTCAAGCCGAGCGCGAGAGCGCTGTTTCCATTGTCAGTTGCCGGGCAGTTCTGTCCTCTATGAACTGTGTGTCCCTTTGGAAGTTAGATCTAGAAGCTGGAGAGATCTGGAGAGATTGGATAAGTCTCTGACCGTTCTTTCCACCAACATGTCGTCGGAAGACGGCTCTTCGGTCGTGGGATCTTCTTCCGCGGAGGCTGATACGCTGTGAATTCGAACCTGTGACTGTGCTTTTTGTGGAATGCCATTTGTGCAGGTTAGTCTATGTATCTACAGAGGGCAAGATCTGTAGTACTGACAATGATGGTAGGCAACACTTCTCATTAATGAATCCTGTTTGGTTATTATTCAAATATTTACACATTTACGCTTTTTACAACAGTCGACATATCTTTCTTAATTCTATGGTAACTTTTCCATCCAACTTCCAAAATATGATACACATGTCCGGCTCTCCAGTACGGACTAGACAGAGTGTGTATTACATATCCACAACTAAGTTACGCCCGATATAGAGTATGTTGTGGGTTGGCAGGAGAGCCAACACCGTAATATTAGAGGAAGCCGAAAGGCACGCGTTTTAGCTCACGCAGGCTGGCGTGAGGTCTGGAAAAGGTCAAGGAAATTAGACTTTAGCAAAAAACGGACGTAGTTGGTGGAATACTTAACTTTAATCCATAAATGGTGAACGTCGCTCTTGACGGTACATTATTTACAATATCAATAGTAACTGAACATGGCGCCTTGCTAGGTCGTAGCAAATGACGTAGCTGAAGGCTATGCTAACTATCGTCTCGGCAAATGAGAGCGTATTTTGTCAGTGAACCATAGCTAGCAAAGTCGGTTGTACAACTGGGGCGAGTGCTAGGAAGTGTCTCTAGACCTGCCGTGTGGCGGCGCTCGGTCTGCAATCACTGATACTGGCGACACGCGGGTCCGACGTATACCAACGGACTGCGTCCGATTTAAAGGCTACCACCTAGCAAGTGTGGTGTCTGGCTGTGACACCACAGAGTACAACATGTCCGGCTGTGAAGAGTAGCTGAAACAGGGTGACCATTACAAATCCACCATTACAAATTCACATCTAAGTCACGCACGATACTGAAATACGTGTCCGGGCCTCCAGAACGCCCGAAACACAATGACTACTGACTAGCGTAGCCGGAGTACTTCGTCTCCCAGGTGCGCCAAAGCGATCCGAAAGTGTCCGATACACTTCAGTTACAATATCAGTACTATTATTTTTCCCAAAATTAGTGAAATTTAATAAACAAAAACGATGGACTAGTAGGGTAACCATGAGAGGTTGCCATTCTAAAAACTGGGTTAAATACAATGAAAAGTATATAAATAATTAATCAGAGAAGTTAGGCGTTTTGGCGCCGAGCACCCGAGCGTGTCGACCAATCAGAAGCAAGTTCAGTACAGTTGGCGGACTCTCCCACGGGACTGGTACGTACTGTACCATCTGTCGCTTGTAACTCACTCCACGTTTGTGCCATATGCTACTTCACGTGTATCATGCTGCATGAAGGTGAGCTTCTAGCAAAATAAAAAAAAAATAAAAAAAACGGTGCCCACAGCCACGAATATTACACCTGCCGGCAGGCGTCCAGGTTAATATTTCAATACTTGGTCTAGTGACACACGGGGAGGCATTTTGCCACCTGTTGGCAACGCGCGCCTGCACCGGCACGGGATAGTGCCTTCCCCCTGCCCCTGCTGCAGGAAGTGGGTCTCAGGTAGCCAGGGTACACGACCCGATGTAAACTGTGTGCTAACACCTGTGTCTGAGCACCCAACACACTATTATTGTCTGCTCTTACAGGTAACGTTTGGTTGACAGTAATTCGGAGGCCTATGGTCCCAGATACGCCCCGAGCGGTTTATAGAAAACTTCACAGAATAGTTCGGCCCACTAACAATTAATGGGCACCAGACGCTTAGCTATGTCGGAAGTTATTCGCAGGTTGAGGCTAGTTTACGGTGGGGAGCCCGTGGGAAGGCTTGCGCAATCAGTCGAGAGTTGTCGGTGGAATTTCTCAGGCAGTGCAAGGCCCTGAGTCAGCAGCAGACCGTAACTCCCAGACTGATTAGCGGACGCCAGTACAGTAGTCAGTTAGAAAACGTCCGCAGATTCTTCCTGCAGGATGTACCGGCTGATCAAAAAGTCAGTATAAATTTGAAAACTGAATAAATCGCGGAATAATGTGGATAGAGAGGTAGAAATTGACACACATGCTTGGAATGACGTGGGGTTTTATTAGAACCAACAAAATACAAAAGTTCAAAAAATGCCCGACAGATGGCGCTTCATCTGATCAGAATAGCAATAATTAGCATAACAAAGTAAGACAAAGCAAAGATGATATTCTTTACAGGAAATGCTCAATATGTCCACCATCATTCCTCAACAATAGCTGTAGTCGAGGAATAATGTTGTGAACAGCACTGTAAAGCATGTCCGGAATTACGGTGACGCATTGGCGTCGGATGTTGTCTTTCAGCATCCCTAGAGATGTCGGTCGATCACGATACACTTGTGACTTCAGGTAACCCCAAAGCCAATAATCGCACGGACTGAGGTCTGGGGACCTGGGAGGCCAAGCATGACGAAAGTGGCGGCTGAGCATACGATCATCACCAAACGACGCGCGCAAGAGATCTTTCACGCGTCTAGGATAGCAATATGGGGTGGAGCGCCATCCTGCATAAACATCGTACGTTCCAGCAGGTGTTTATCAGCCAGGCTGGGGATGATTTGATTTTGTAACATATCGGCGTACCTCTCACCCGTCACGGTAGCAGTTACAAAACCAGAATCACGCATTTCCTCGAAGAAAAAAGGCCCGATAACGGTAGATGTAAATCCAATTCTCGTCGTGCAATAGAGTTTCCAAGACAGTTCTAGGATTTTCGGTAGCCCAAATTCTGCAGTTGTGGGCGTTGACAGACCCTCGGAGCGTGAAATGAGCTTCGTCGATCCACAACACGTTACTCAACCAATCGTCATCTTCCGCCATCTTTTGAAACGCCCACACCGCAAATGCCCTCCGCTTCACTAAACCGCCAGGTAACAGTTCATGATGCCGATGGATAGCATCGGAGGGTACGCCTAAGTGCCAACCAAACAGTAGTGTATGGAATGCCGGTGCGACGTGCGACTGCACGAGCGCTGACTTCCCCGTGCATAGACGAACCCGCTACAGTCTCCATTTCTTCCCGAACTGTCTCAGCAGCATTACGCCTTGTGCTCGGTCGGCCACTACGGGTTCTATCGCCTAAACAACCCGTGGCTTCGAACTTCGAAATCATTCTCGCCACAGCTGCATTTGTCAACGGACCTTTACCCGTTCGAATCCCCATTCTGATAATACAGCTTCACTAAAAGCACCTTTTCAGGTAACGTCAACATGCTGCGACTGCTGGCGCATCTGATTCTCTCTCTCATTACAGCTCCTTTTATACACGATTGTCATGCTCAGTCACTGACGTTTTGCTGTCCAGCGCCATCTGTCGGACATTTTGTGAACTTTGTCTCTTTTTTGGTTCTAATAAAACCCCATGTCATTCCAAGCATGTGTGTCAATTTTTACCTCTCTACCTAGATTATTGCGTAGTTTATTAAGTTTTCAAATTTATACTGACTTTTTGATCACCCGGTATCTGCTGCTCAAACCCTGAACCCAGTAAACACTCAGAAAATGCCTATGGTTAAGATGGCAGTTCGCCACTCTCTTATTGAAGTCAGTAGAGGCATTATTATAACTATTTTTTTTGTCTTGGACGAGCTCTGGATTGAAGACGACGAAAGTCATATCCAGCAGGTAGAAGGTCAAAACGCCCACCACAATGCGATGGCCGGTAGCGAGTGCCACCTATGACGTAAGAAGTATCCACACGGGGCATGGACGATGAAGAAACTGATGTAGTGATAACCAGATCAGTAGCGAAGAGGAGAACTGTTCTGCAAAGAGTCTCCTCTTGTCACCCTCCTCTATACCGGCAAACTCACGTTAGGTCTCCTAGAGCTCCTCAAAGGGCCTTCATAAGCTCACAGCGCATGAGAGTTAACTGCCAGGGGAGAATCAGAAGCTGTGACCAAAATCACGTAGAGGACAGAGGGCAAAATTAGTTGAAAATGTGAACTGTAGTCCGTATGTAAGAATGGAGTGTCATGGGAAACGTGTAGCTGTTGTCTTCGCCTCAGGGGCAGTCATCAGCACAGTATCGAAATTATTTTATAGTACTGTACTGCGAGAAATAAAAGAGTACTTCTCATCCCCATTTCAGCAGTAAAGGTAAGGGGCGTTACAGGAGGTCGCTCCAAAACAGTGACGTGGCAGACTTTGAGTAGTAGATGACTTCCCATTGTTTCAGCTGGTACTTAGACTTCCACAGTTGGCTTACTACCAGCGGCGCTCTCATAGCCAGCAGCAGTGTTTGTGAGATTGGGCAAGGCCCTCTGGAGACTGAGTTTTCCAGTTCCAATGTCGATGCTGCCAGACAAATTGTCAGATTCTTCCGAACCTGACACCTGACTACTTTAAATGGAACCACCGGCTGGCAGAGAACAGAAGAGAACAGCGAACTTCGCCAGCAGAAGTAATTACGAACCCAGTTGACAACAGTAAAAGTTGTTTGAGGCCTGACTAGCAGGAACAGATGTACGGAGTGTTAAAGGACTGCGCAGGTGTTTTTGGTGAGAAGCTGACTACTTTAAAATCGTACATATGCCTCTCAAGATAAAATTTCACGGAATGGTGTTTCATCAAGCCATGCACTATTGCTGTAGGTAAGCGTGAGGCGGCAGAAGCCGAAATGAATAACATGATGGAGTGCAGTGCCACTGCCCGTTCGTCCTGTTCAAATGGTTCAAATGGCTCTGAGCACTATGGGACTCAACTGCTGCGGTCATAAGTCCCCCAGAACTTAGAACTACTTAAACCTAACTAACCTAAGGACATCACACACATCCATGCCCGAGGCAGGATTCGAACCTGCGACCGTAGCGGTCGCGCGACTCCAGACTGTAGCGCCTAGAACCGCTCGGCCACTCAGTGCATTAGTATTTGTAAAATGACTCTTAGCGTTCATTAAAAAATGACGATCATTCCACTTGGGACCTGTGTAATGGTACATTAGCTTACTTGTTTTAGTTGTAAATATTTGTCGTGTACTGTTGTTTTTCTGACATGTTCCACATCCTGGAGGACCTCCTCACTACGGATCAATTGGAATGAAAGTAAATCTAATCTAATCTAAAATCAAGAAATTACGACAGACCGATTTTTTTCAGCAATCTGACCCATAGGTCGTTAGTATGAAGACAAAGTTATTAGTGGGTAGGGACGTTGATATGGTATATTTTTCCTACAAGGCGGAGAGTGGCGTACTGTATTACAGAAGAAATCACAATGCAGATAACTGGAAGCTATCCATTCTCGAGTAGTTACAGAAGGAACTTAACAACTGGTCCTGAAAGCCAACCCTCGAAACGCACCACATGCTGTGGAATGCACCGAATCAGGAGAGGTGCTACTGGGGCGGCCTATGGGTGGGGGATGGGGGGAGGGGGAACTCAGGTGTATTCTTGCTGTATCAGATGTGTCCTCAACGTTAATTCTGCTCTACCTACTACGGGCTATTGCTGCCATCGTACTAGCACGATGTAAGGCCAGAAGTGACCAGATACATCCAAAGACTGCCGTTTTCAAGGAGAATGATTTAGTTCTAATTCGTCAACACAATGAGTTGGAACTTGTAAGAAAAAAATCTGAAATGTTCTGTTTGCTATAAATGTGTGACATTTGTGTGTAAGATAATTTCAAATGACAAATAGCGTTGTCTTCTTTGATAGTCTCTTGACTCATGTATCATCAGTGGAGACTCGAATGCCTTGCAGATGTGGTTTAAATTGGTAGTTTGTGCAAAACAACTTGGAAATGGCGGGGAGATACGGGAACATTTCAGTTAGATTCCATCACAGTCAGGGAGAAATTCCGAAATCAGACACTGGATTGTAAGGCGTACCCAGGAGCAGATACAGACTCAGATCACAATATAGTAGTGATGAAGAGTGGGATGAAGTTTTAGAGACTAGTCAGGAAGAATCAATGCGCAAAGAAGTGGGATACGGAAGTACTAAGGAATGAGGAGATACGCTTGAAGTTCTCCGAGTCTCTTTTTACTGCTATACTTAACAGTTCCAGAGGCAGTTCAGTTGAAGAGCAACGAACAAAAGTTGTAAAGAAAAACATACGCAGAAGTAAGGTAGCTGCGAAGAAACCATGTATAACAGAAGAAATACTACAGTTGATCGAGGAAAGAAAGTAGTACAAAAATATTCAAGGAAATTTAAGAATACAGAAATACAAGTCATTTAGGACTCAAATAAATAGGAAGTCCAGGGAAGCCAAGGCGGAATTGGTTAAATGCGAAGAAATCAAAAAATAAATTGTTGTCGAAACGACTCAATCAGCGTAAAGTAAATCGAAAACGACCTTTGCAGAAATTAAATGCAATAGCGGCAACACTATGCGTGCAACGGGTCTTCCAGTCTTAACTGCAGATGGGAGAACGGATAGGCGCAAATGGTTCAGTGAAGCCTCTATACGAAGGAAAACTTGTCTGATAACGTGGTACAAGATGAAACAGGAGTCAAGGTAGAACCGATAGAGAATCCAGTGTTAGAATTTACAGAAGCTGTGGAAGACTTACGATCGAATAAGGCGGAAAGTACAGATAACACTCCGTCACAATTTCTAAAACATTTGGGGCTAGTGGCAACGAAACAGCTATTCACGTTGCTGTATTAGAATGTAGGAGACTAATGGTATACCAACATACTTTCAGCAAAACATGATCCACACAATTCCGAAGATTGAGAGAACGGACAAGTAGAAGAATTATCACACAGTCAGAAGATGACGAATTATCACACAGTCATAAGATGACGATCAGTTTGGCTTTAAGAAAGTTAAGGGTACCAGAGATGCAATTCAGACGTTACGGTGCGTAATAGCAGCAGAGCCTACAGACAAATCAAGACATGTTCATAAAATTTATCGAGCTCAGAAAAGCGTACGAAAATGAAAAAAGGTGCAATGGAAGGGGGGGGGGATAAGGTCAAAAAATGTTTTAGATTAGGGTCGCTGTTATGGTCGGTAATCACGCTGTATGAGGATCCTTATTCGGGTACACAAGTGACACATATGTCATGATGGCTTCGTTACACTACTTTCCCATCGCATTGGCCTCTCGACCTAGATTTACGACTCACTCACTCCCATCATTGGCACTAAGAAATAACTTTATTGTTGTGCAAAGAGACATATAAAGCACTTGCTAGGGTAGTGATGAGATGCACTCGAATTTCGGTCATTCTATTTTCATATCCGAATTTCTTGCTTTCATTACCTGTTTCACGAGTCACGCAACAGGGGAGAAATCTATGAAATTGAAGTTTGTGTCGTACCTGGATCCTACGCCGAGAGACAGATATAAACGCCAAAATTGGAAAAGAAGCATAAGAAATAACGACACATTGTTGGGTGGCAATACTTTCAAAGACTACTTTAGATTAGGGTCGCTGTTATGGTCGGTGATCACGCTATGTGCGGATCCCTATTGGGGTACAGAATGGACACATACTTTCTTGTGTCATGATGGACCCGTTGCACTACATTCGTATCGCTTTAACGTTCTAACATTTCCGCCTCAGCCCCTTTCATTATTAGCAATAAAAATTGAATATTGTGTTATTGAATGAGACGTATGAAGCCGTTCGTAGGGAAGAGAAGAGCGGTAGTCGATGATTGGGAGCCATGAATTTATGTCTTTCTTTCCTGCCTTTATTACACAGCTTTACCCTTCAAGCAACATTGGATACTCTATGACATTGAAACTTTGTGTCGTACCTGGATCCTATCACCGTTATACAGGTATAAACGCCGAATTCGGCAAATAAGCATGAGAAGTAAAGACACAAGGTTGGGTGGGAATACGTTGACACAGTCTTTTAGATTAGTGTCGCTGTTATGGTCGGTGATCACGTTATGTGGGGTTCCCTATTGGGGTACGGAATGGACAAATACTTTCGTATGTCATGATGGCCCCGTTGCACTACATTCGTATCGCTTTAACCTTCTAACATTTCCGCCTCAGCCCCCTCATTATTAGCAGCAAAAATTGAATACTCTGTTATTGAATGAGACGTATGTAGCGTATGGTAGGGAAGAGAAGAGGTGTAGTCGACGATTGGGAGCCATGAATTCATGTCTTTCTTTCCTGCCTTTATTACACAGCTTTACCCTTCAAGCAACATTGGATACATCTATGACATTGAAAGTTTGTGTCGTACCTGGATCCTATCACCGTTAGACAGGTATAAACTCCGAATTCGGCAAATAAACATGAGAAGTGAAGACACAGGGTTGGGTGGGAAAACGTTGACACAGTCTTTTAGATTAGTGTCGCTGTTATGGTCGGTGATCACGTTATGTGGGGTTCCCTATTGGGGTACGGAATGGACACATACTTTCGTATGTCATGATGGCCCCGTTGCACTACATTCGTATCGCTTTAAACTTCAGACTAACATTTCCGCCTCAGCCCCCTCATTATTAGCAGTAAAAATTGAATATTGTGGTATTGAATGAGACGTATGAAGCCGTTCGTCGGGAGGAGAAGAGATGTAGTCGAAGATTGGGAGCCATGAATTTATGTCTTTCTTTTTTGCCATTATTACACAGCTTTACCCTTCAAGCAACATTGGATACATCTATGACATTGAAAGTTTGTATCGTACCTGGATCCTATCACCGTTAGACAGGTATAAACGCCGAATTCGGCACATAAGGATGACGAGTAAAGACACAGGGTTGGGTGGGAATACGTTGACACAGTCTTTTAGATTAGGGTCGCTGTTATGGTCGGTGATCACGTTATGTGGGGATCCCTATTGGGGTACAGAATGGACACATATTTTCGTATGTCATGATGGCCCCGTTGCACTACATTCGAATCGCTTTAACGTTCTAACATTTCCGCCTCAGCCCCTTTCATTATTAGCAATAAAAATTGAATATTGTGTTATTGAATGAGACGGATGAAGCAGTACGTAGGGATGAGAAGAAGTGTAGTCGATGATTGGGAGCCATGAATTCATGTCTTTCTATCCTGCCTTTATTACACAGCTTTACCCTTCAAGCAACATTGGATACATCTATGACATTGAAAGTGTGTGTCGTACCTGGATCCTATCACCGTTAGACAGGTATAAACGCCGAATTCGGCAAATAAGCATGAGAAGTAAAGACACAGGGTTTTGTGGGAATACGTTGACACAGTCTTTTAGTTAGGGTCGCTGTTATGGTCGGTGATCACGTTATGAGGGGATCCGTATTGGGGTGCAGAATGGACACATACTTTATTGTGTCATGATGGCCCGTTACACTACATTCGAATCGCTTTAATGTTCTAACATTTCCGCCTTAGCCCCTTTCATTATCAGCAGTAAAAATTGAATATTGTGTTATTGAATGAGACGTATGAAGCCGTTCGTAGGAAAGAGAAGAGCGGTAGTCAATGATTGGGAGCCATGAATTCATGTCTTTCTTTCCTGCCTTTATTACACAGCTTTACCCTTCAAGCAGCATTGGATACATCTATGACATTGAAAGTTTGTGTCGTACCTGGATCCTATCACCGTTATCAGGTAAAAACGCCGAATTCGGCAAATAAGCATGAGAAGTGAAGACACAGGGTTGGGTGGGAATACGTTGATACAATCTTTTAGATTAGGGTCGCTGTTATGTTCGGTGATCACGTTATGTGGGGATCCCTATTGGGGTACAGAATGGACACATACTTTCGTATGTCATGATGGCCCCGTTGCACTACATTCGTATCGCTTTAACCTTCTGACTAACATTCCCGCCTCAGCCCCCTCATAATTAGGAGTAAAAATTGAATATTGTGTCATTGAATGAGACGTTTGAAGCCGTTCGTAGGGAAGAGAAGAGTTGTAGTCGATGATCGGGAGCCATGAATTCATGTCTTTCTTTGCTGGCTTTATTACACAGCTTTACCCTTCAAGCAACATTGGATACATTTATGGCATTGGAAGTTTGTGTCGTACCTGGATCGTATCACCGTTAGACAGGTATAAATGCCGAATTCGGCATTTAAGCGAGAGATGAAAAGACACAGGGATGGGTGGGAATACGTTGACACAGTCTTTTAGATTAGGGTCACTGTTATGGTCGGTGATCACGTTATGTGGGGATCCCTGTTGGGGTACAGAATGGGCACATACTTTCGTATGTCATGACGGCCCCGTTGCACTACAATCGTATCGCTTTAATCTTCTAACATTTCCGCCTCAGCCCCCCTCATCATTAACAGCAAAAAGTGGATCATGTGTTATTGAATGAGACGTATCAAGCCGTTCGTAGAGAAGAGTAGAGGTGTAGTCGACGATCGGGAGCGATGAATTCATGTCTTTCTTTCCTGCCTTTATTACACAGCTTTACCCTTCAAGCAACATTGGACACATCTATAACATTGAAAGTTTGTGGCGTACCTGGTTCCTATCACCGTTAGAGAGGTATGAACACTGAATTCGGCAAAGAAGCGAGAGATGAAAAGACACAGGGTTGGGTGGGAATACGTTGACACAGTCTTTTAGATTAGGGTCGCTGTTATGGTCGGTGATCACGTTATGTGGGGATCCCTATTGGGGTACAGAATGGACACATACTTTCGTATGTCATGATGGCCCCGTTGCACTACATTCGTATCGCTTTAACCTTCTAACATTTCCGCCTCAGCCCCCCTCATTAATAGCAGCAAAAACTGAATATTGTGTCATTGAATGAGACGTATCAAGCCGTTCGTAGGGAAGAGAAGAGAGGTAATCGACGATTGGGAGCCATGAATTCATGTTTTTCTTTCCTGCCTTTATTACACAGCTTTACCTTTCAAGCAACATTGGATACAACTATGACATTGAAAGTTTGTGTCGTACCTTGATCCTATCTCCGTTAGACAGGTATAAACGCCGAATTCGGCAAATAAGCATGAGAAGTGAAGACACAGGGTTGGGTGGGAAATCGTTGACACAGTCTTTTAGATTAGGGTCGCTGTTATGGTCGGAAATCACGTTATGTGGGGATCCCTATTGGGGTACAGAATAAACACATACTTTCGTATGTCATTATGGTCCCGTTGCACTACATTCGTATCGCTTTAACCTTCCAACATTTCCGCCTCATCCCCCCTCATTATTAGCAGTAAAAATTGAATATTGTGTTATTGAATGAGACGTATCAAGCCGTTCGTAGGGAAGAGAAGAGGTGTAGTCGACGATTGGGAGCCACAAATTCATGTCTTTCTTACTTGCCTTTATTACACAGCTTTACCCTTCAAGCAACATTGGATACATCTATGACATTGAAAGTTTGTCTCGTACCTTGATCCTATCACCGTTAGACAGGTATAAACGCCGAATTCGGCAAATAAGCATGAGAAGTGAAGACACAGGGTTGGGTGGGAAATCGTTGACACAGTCTTTTAGATTAGGGTCGCTGTTATGGTCGGAAATCACGTTATGTGGGGATCCCTATTGGGGTACAGAATAAACACATACTTTCGTATGTCATTATGGTCCCGTTGCACAACATTCGTATCGCTTTAACCTTCCAACATTTCCGCCTCATCCCCCCTCATTATTAGCAGTAAAAATTGAATATTGTGTTATTGAATGAGACGTATCAAGCCGTTCGTAGGGAAGAGAAGAGGTGTAGTCGACGATTGGGAGCCACAAATTCATGTCTTTCTTACTTGCCTTTATTACACAGCTTTACCCTTCAAGCAACATTGGATACATCTATGACATTGAAAGATTGTGTCGTACCTGGATCCCATCTCCGTTAGACAGGTAGAAACGCCGAATTCGGCAAATAAGCATGTGATGTAAAGACAGAGCGTAGGGTGGGAAAACGTTGACACAGTCTATTAGATTAGGGTCGCTGTTATGGTCGGTGATCACGTTATGTGGGGATCCGTATTGGGGTACAGAATGGACACATACTTTCGTATGTTATGATGGCCCCGATGCACTACATTCGTATCGCTTTAACCTTCTGATAACTTTTCCGTCGCAGCCCACCTCATTATTAGCAGTTAAAATTGAATATTGTGTTATTGAATCTGACGTATGAAGCCGGTCGTAAGGAAGAGAAGAGGTGTAGTTGACGATTGGGAGCCATGAATTCATGTCTTTCTTTCCTGCCTTTATTACACAGCTTTACCCTTCAAGCAAAATTGGATACATCTATGACATTGAAAGTTTGTGTCGTACCTGGATCCTATCACCGTTAGACAGGTATAAACGCCGAATTCGGCAAATAAGCATGAGAAGTGAATACACAGGATTGGGAGGGAAAATGTTGACACAGTCTATTAGATTAGGGTCGCTGTTATGGTCGGTGATCACGTTATGTGGGGATCCCTATTGGGGTACAGAATGGACACATACTTTCGTATGTCATGATGGCCCCGTTGCACTACATTCGTATCGCTTTAAACTCCTAACATTTCCGCCGCAGCCCACCTCAATATTAGCAGTTAAAATTGAATATTGTGTTATTGAAATTTACGTATGAAGCCGGCCGTAAGGAAGAGAAGAGGTGTAGTCGACGATTGGGAGCCATGAATTCATGTCTTTCTTTCCTGCCTTTATTACACAGCTTTACCCTTCAAGCAACATTGGATACATCTATGACATTGAAAGTTTGTTTCGTACCTGGATCCTATCACCGTTAGACAGGTATAAACGCCGAATTCGGCAAATAAGCATGAGAAGTGAAGACACAGGGTTGGTGGGAAAACGTTGACACAGTCTTTTAGATTAGAGTCGCTGTTATGGTCGGTGATCACGTTATGTGGGGATCCCTATTGAGGTACAGAATGGACACATACTTTCGTATGTCATGATGGCCCCGTTGCACAACATTCGTATCGCTTTAACCTTCTAACATTTCCGCCTCAGCCCCCCTCATTATTAGCAGCAAAAATTTAATATTGTGTTATTGAATGAGACGTATCAAGCCGTTCGTAGGGAAGAGAAGAGGTGTAGTCGACGATTGGGAGCCATGAAGTCATGTCTTTCTTTCCTGCCTTTATTACACAGCTTTACCCTTCAAGCAACATTGGATATATCTATGACATTGAAAGTTTGTGTCGTACGTGGATCCTATCACCGTTAGACAGGTAGAAACGCCGAATTCGGCATATAAGCAAGAGAAGTGAAGACACGAGGTTGGGTGGGAAAACGTTGACACAGTCATTTAGATTAAGGTCGCTGTTATGGTCGGTGATCGCGTTATGTGGGGATTCCTATTGGGGTACAGAATGGACACATACTTTCGTATGTCATGATGGCCCCCTTGCACTACATTCGTATCGCTTTAACCTTCTAACATTACCGCCTCAGCCCTCTCATTTTTAGCAGCAAAAATTGAATACTGTATTATTGAATGAGACGTATGTAGCGTATCGTAGGGAAGAGAAGAGGTGTAGTCGACGATTGGGAGCCATGAATTCATGTCTTTCTTTCCTGCCTTTATTACACAGCTTTACCCTTCAAGCAACATTGGATACATCTATGACATTGAAAGTTTGTTTCGTACCTGGATCCTATCACCGTTAGACAGGTATAAACGCCGAATTCGGCAAATAAGCATGAGAAGTGAAGACACAGGGTTGGGTGGGAAAACGTTGACACAGTCTTTTAGATTAGAGTCGCTGTTATGGTCGGTGATCACGTTATGTGGGGATCCCTATTGGGGTACAGAATGGACACATACTTTCGTATGTCATGATGGTCCGGTTGCACTATATTCGCAATGCTTTAGCCTTCTAACATCTCTGCCTCAGCCCCCCTCATTATTAGCAGGAAAAATTGAATATTGTGTTATTGAATGAGACGTATCAAGCCGTTCGTAGGGAAGAGAAGAGGTGTAGTCGATGATTGGGAGCCATGAATTCAAGTCTTTCTTTCCTGCCTTTATTACACAGCTTTACCCTTCAAGCAACATTGGATACATCTATGACATTGAATGTTTGTGCCGTACCTGGATCCTATCACCGTTAGACAGGTATAAACGCCGAATTCAGCAAATAAACATGAGAAGTGAAGACACAGGGTTGGGTGGGAAAACGTTGACACAGTCTTTTAGGTTAGGGTCGCTGTTATGGTCGGTGATCACGCTATGTGGGGATCCCTATTGGGGTACAGAATGGACACATACTTTCGTATATCATGATGGTCCGTTTGCACTACATTCGCATCGCTTTAACTTTCTAACATTTCCGCCTCAGCCCCCTCTTTATTAGCAGCAAAAATTGAATATTGTGTTATTGAATGAGAGGTATCAAGCCGTTCGTAGGGAAGAGAAGAGGTGTAGTCGATGATTGGGAGCCATGAATTCAAGTCTTTCTTTCCTGCCTTTATTACACAGCTTTACCCTTCAAGCAACATTGGATACATCTATGACATTGAAAGTTTTTGTCGTACCTGGATACTATCACCGTTAGACAGGTATGAACGCCGAATTCGGCATATAAGCATGAGAAGTGAAGACACCGCGTTGGGTGGGAAAACGTTGACACAGTCTTTTAGATTAGGGTCGCTGTTATGGTCGGTGATCACGTTATGTGGGGATCCCTATTGGGGTACAGAATGGACACATACTTTCGTATGTCATGATGTCCCCGTTGCACTACATTCGTATCGCTTTAACCTTCTAACATTTCCGCCTCAGCCCCCCTCATTATTAGCAGCAAAAATTGAATATTGTGTTATTGAATGAGACGTATCAAGCCGTTCGTAGGGAAGAGAAGAGCTGTAGTCGACGATTGGGAGCCATGAATTCAAGTCTTTCATTCCTGCCTTTAGTACACAGCCTTACTCTTCAAGCAACATTGGATACATCTATGATATTGGGAGTTTGTGTCGTACCTGGATCCTATCACCGTTAGACAGGCATAAACGCCGAATTCGGCAAATAAACATGAGAAGTGAAGACACAGGGTTGGGTGGGAAAACGTTGACACAGCCTATTAGATTAGGGTCGCTGTTATGGTCGGTGATCACATTATGTGGTGATCCCTATTGGGGTACAGAATGGACACATACTTTCGTATGTCATGATGGTCCCGTTGCACTACATTCGCATCGCTTTAACTTTCTAACATTTCCGCCTCAGCCCCTCATTATTAGCAGCAAAAATTGAATATTGTGTTATTGAATGAGACGTATGAAGCCGTTCGTAGGGAAGAGAAGAGGTGTAGTCGATGATTGGGAGCCATGAATTCATGTCTTTCTTTCCTGCTTTTATTACACAGCTTTACCCTTCAAGCAACATTGGATACATCTATGACATTGAAAGTTTGTGTCGTACCTGGATCCTATCACCGTTAGACAGGTATAAACGCCGAATTCGGCAAATAAGCATGAGAAGTGAATACACAGGTTTGGGAGGGGAAATGTTGACACAGTCTTTTAGATTAGGGTCGCTGTTATGGTCGGTGATCACGTTATGTGGGGATCCCAATTGGGGTACAGAAAGGACACATACTTTCGTTTGTCATGATGGCCCCGTTGCACTACATTCGTATCGATTTAAACTTCTGACATTTCCGCCTCAGTTCCCCTCATTATTAGCAGGAAAAATTGAATATTGTGTTATTGAATGAGACGTATCAAGCCGTTCGTAGGGAAGAGAAGAGGTGTAGTCGATGATTGGGAGCCATGAATTCATGTCTTTCTTTCCTGCCTTTATTACACAGCTTTACCCTTCAAGCAACATTGGATACATCTATGACATATTGAAAGTTTGTGTCGTACCTGGATCCTATCACCGTTAGACAGGTATAAACTTCGAATTCGGCAAATAAGCATGAGAAGTGAAGACACAGAGTTGGGTGGGAAAACGTTGACACAGTCTTTTAGATTAGGGTCGCTGTTATGGTCGGTGATCACGTTATGTGGGGATCCCTATTGGGGTACAGATGGCCTCGTTGCACTACATTCGTATCGCTTTAACCTTCTAACATTTCCGCCTCTGCCCCCTCATTATTACCAGCAAAAATTTAATACTATGTTATTGAATGAGACGTTTGTAGCGTATCGTAGGGAAGAGAAGAGGTGTAGTCGACGATTGGGGGCCATGAATTCATGTCTTTCTTTCCTGCCCTTATTACACAGCTTTACTCTTCAAGCAACATTGGATACATCTATGACATTGAAAGTTCGTGTCGTACCTGGATCCTATCACCGTTAGACAGGTATAAACGGCGAATTCGGCAAATAAGCATGAGAAGTGAAGACACAGGGTTGGGTGGGAAAACTTTGACACAGTCTTCTAGATTAGGGTCGCTGTTATGGTCGGTATCACGTTATGTGGGGATCCCCATTGCGGTACAGAATGGACACATACTTTCGTATGTCATGATGGTCCGGTTGCACTACATTCGCATCGCTTTAACTTTCTAACATTTCCGCCTTAGCCCCCTCATTATTAGCAGCAAAAATTGAATATTGTGTTATTGAATGAGACGTATGAAGCCGTTTGTAGGGAAGAGAAGAGGTGTAGTCGATGATTGGGAGCCATGAATTCATGTCTTTCTTTCCTGCTTTTATTACACAGCTTTACCCTTCAAGCAACATTGGATACATCTATGACATTGAAAGTTTGTGTCGTACCTGGATCCTATCACCGTTAGACAGGTATAAACGCCGAATTCGGCAAATAAGCATGAGAAGTGAATACACAGGTTTGGGAGGGGAAATGTTGACACAGACTTTTAGATTAGGGTCGCTGTTATGGTCGGTGATCACGTTATGTGGGGATCCCTATTGGGGTACAGAATGGACACATACTTTCGTATGTCATGATGGTCCGGTTGCACTACATTCGCAATGCTTTAGCCTTCTAACATCTCCGCCTCAGCCCCCCTCATTATTAGCAGCAAAAATTGAATATTGTGTTATTGAATGAGACGTATCAAGCCGTTCGTAGGGAAGAGAAGAGGTGTAGTCGACGATTGGGAGCCATGAATTCATGTCTTTCTTTCCTGCCTTTATTAGACAGCTTTACTCTTCAAGCAACATTGGATACATCTATGACATTGAAAGTTTGTTTCGTACCTGGATCCTATCACCGTTAGACAGGTATAAACGCCGAATTCGGCAAATAAGCATGAGAAGTGAAGACACAGGGTTGGTGGGAAAACGTTGACACAGTCTTTTAGATTAGAGTCGCTGTTATGGTCGGTGATCACGTTATGTGGGGATCCCTATTGAGGTACAGAATGGACACATACTTTCGTATGTCATGATGGCCCCGTTGCACAACATTCGTATCGCTTTAACCTTCTAACATTTCCGCCTCAGCCCCCCTCATTATTAGCAGCAAAAATTTAATATTGTGTTATTGAATGAGACGTATCAAGCCGTTCGTAGGGAAGAGAAGAGGTGTAGTCGACGATTGGGAGCCATGAAGTCATGTCTTTCTTTCCTGCCTTTATTACACAGCTTTACCCTTCAAGCAACATTGGATATATCTATGACATTGAAAGTTTGTGTCGTACGTGGATCCTATCACCGTTAGACAGGTAGAAACGCCGAATTCGGCATATAAGCAAGAGAAGTGAAGACACGAGGTTGGGTGGGAAAACGTTGACACAGTCATTTAGATTAAGGTCGCTGTTATGGTCGGTGATCGCGTTATGTGGGGATTCCTATTGGGGTACAGAATGGACACATACTTTCGTATGTCATGATGGCCCCCTTGCACTACATTCGTATCGCTTTAACCTTCTAACATTACCGCCTCAGCCCTCTCATTTTTAGCAGCAAAAATTGAATACTGTATTATTGAATGAGACGTATGTAGCGTATCGTAGGGAAGAGAAGAGGTGTAGTCGACGATTGGGAGCCATGAATTCATGTCTTTCTTTCCTGCCTTTATTACACAGCTTTACCCTTCAAGCAACATTGGATACATCTATGACATTGAAAGTTTGTTTCGTACCTGGATCCTATCACCGTTAGACAGGTATAAACGCCGAATTCGGCAAATAAGCATGAGAAGTGAAGACACAGGGTTGGGTGGGAAAACGTTGACACAGTCTTTTAGATTAGAGTCGCTGTTATGGTCGGTGATCACGTTATGTGGGGATCCCTATTGGGGTACAGAATGGACACATACTTTCGTATGTCATGATGGTCCGGTTGCACTATATTCGCAATGCTTTAGCCTTCTAACATCTCTGCCTCAGCCCCCCTCATTATTAGCAGGAAAAATTGAATATTGTGTTATTGAATGAGACGTATCAAGCCGTTCGTAGGGAAGAGAAGAGGTGTAGTCGATGATTGGGAGCCATGAATTCAAGTCTTTCTTTCCTGCCTTTATTACACAGCTTTACCCTTCAAGCAACATTGGATACATCTATGACATTGAATGTTTGTGCCGTACCTGGATCCTATCACCGTTAGACAGGTATAAACGCCGAATTCAGCAAATAAACATGAGAAGTGAAGACACAGGGTTGGGTGGGAAAACGTTGACACAGTCTTTTAGGTTAGGGTCGCTGTTATGGTCGGTGATCACGCTATGTGGGGATCCCTATTGGGGTACAGAATGGACACATACTTTCGTATATCATGATGGTCCGTTTGCACTACATTCGCATCGCTTTAACTTTCTAACATTTCCGCCTCAGCCCCCTCTTTATTAGCAGCAAAAATTGAATATTGTGTTATTGAATGAGAGGTATCAAGCCGTTCGTAGGGAAGAGAAGAGGTGTAGTCGATGATTGGGAGCCATGAATTCAAGTCTTTCTTTCCTGCCTTTATTACACAGCTTTACCCTTCAAGCAACATTGGATACATCTATGACATTGAAAGTTTTTGTCGTACCTGGATACTATCACCGTTAGACAGGTATGAACGCCGAATTCGGCATATAAGCATGAGAAGTGAAGACACCGCGTTGGGTGGGAAAACGTTGACACAGTCTTTTAGATTAGGGTCGCTGTTATGGTCGGTGATCACGTTATGTGGGGATCCCTATTGGGGTACAGAATGGACACATACTTTCGTATGTCATGATGTCCCCGTTGCACTACATTCGTATCACTTTAACCTTCTAACATTTCCGCCTCAGCCCCCCTCATTATTAGCAGCAAAAATTGAATATTGTGTTATTGAATGAGACGTATCAAGCCGTTCGTAGGGAAGAGAAGAGCTGTAGTCGACGATTGGGAGCCATGAATTCAAGTCTTTCATTCCTGCCTTTAGTACACAGCCTTACTCTTCAAGCAACATTGGATACATCTATGATATTGGGAGTTTGTGTCGTACCTGGATCCTATCACCGTTAGACAGGCATAAACGCCGAATTCGGCAAATAAACATGAGAAGTGAAGACACAGGGTTGGGTGGGAAAACGTTGACACAGCCTATTAGATTAGGGTCGCTGTTATGGTCGGTGATCACATTATGTGGTGATCCCTATTGGGGTACAGAATGGACACATACTTTCGTATGTCATGATGGTCCCGTTGCACTACATTCGCATCGCTTTAACTTTCTAACATTTCCGCCTCAGCCCCTCATTATTAGCAGCAAAAATTGAATATTGTGTTATTGAATGAGACGTATGAAGCCGTTCGTAGGGAAGAGAAGAGGTGTAGTCGATGATTGGGAGCCATGAATTCATGTCTTTCTTTCCTGCTTTTATTACACAGCTTTACCCTTCAAGCAACATTGGATACATCTATGACATTGAAAGTTTGTGTCGTACCTGGATCCTATCACCGTTAGACAGGTATAAACGCCGAATTCGGCAAATAAGCATGAGAAGTGAATACACAGGTTTGGGAGGGGAAATGTTGACACAGTCTTTTAGATTAGGGTCGCTGTTATGGTCGGTGATCACGTTATGTGGGGATCCCAATTGGGGTACAGAAAGGACACATACTTTCGTTTGTCATGATGGCCCCGTTGCACTACATTCGTATCGATTTAAACTTCTGACATTTCCGCCTCAGTTCCCCTCATTATTAGCAGGAAAAATTGAATATTGTGTTATTGAATGAGACGTATCAAGCCGTTCGTAGGGAAGAGAAGAGGTGTAGTCGATGATTGGGAGCCATGAATTCATGTCTTTCTTTCCTGCCTTTATTACACAGCTTTACCCTTCAAGCAACATTGGATACATCTATGACATATTGAAAGTTTGTGTCGTACCTGGATCCTATCACCGTTAGACAGGTATAAACTTCGAATTCGGCAAATAAGCATGAGAAGTGAAGACACAGAGTTGGGTGGGAAAACGTTGACACAGTCTTTTAGATTAGGGTCGCTGTTATGGTCGGTGATCACGTTATGTGGGGATCCCTATTGGGGTACAGATGGCCTCGTTGCACTACATTCGTATCGCTTTAACCTTCTAACATTTCCGCCTCTGCCCCCTCATTATTACCAGCAAAAATTTAATACTATGTTATTGAATGAGACGTTTGTAGCGTATCGTAGGGAAGAGAAGAGGTGTAGTCGACGATTGGGGGCCATGAATTCATGTCTTTCTTTCCTGCCCTTATTACACAGCTTTACTCTTCAAGCAACATTGGATACATCTATGACATTGAAAGTTCGTGTCGTACCTGGATCCTATCACCGTTAGACAGGTATAAACGGCGAATTCGGCAAATAAGCATGAGAAGTGAAGACACAGGGTTGGGTGGGAAAACTTTGACACAGTCTTCTAGATTAGGGTCGCTGTTATGGTCGGTATCACGTTATGTGGGGATCCCCATTGCGGTACAGAATGGACACATACTTTCGTATGTCATGATGGTCCGGTTGCACTACATTCGCATCGCTTTAACTTTCTAACATTTCCGCCTTAGCCCCCTCATTATTAGCAGCAAAAATTGAATATTGTGTTATTGAATGAGACGTATGAAGCCGTTTGTAGGGAAGAGAAGAGGTGTAGTCGATGATTGGGAGCCATGAATTCATGTCTTTCTTTCCTGCTTTTATTACACAGCTTTACCCTTCAAGCAACATTGGATACATCTATGACATTGAAAGTTTGTGTCGTACCTGGATCCTATCACCGTTAGACAGGTATAAACGCCGAATTCGGCAAATAAGCATGAGAAGTGAATACACAGGTTTGGGAGGGGAAATGTTGACACAGACTTTTAGATTAGGGTCGCTGTTATGGTCGGTGATCACGTTATGTGGGGATCCCTATTGGGGTACAGAATGGACACATACTTTCGTATGTCATGATGGCCCCGTTGCACTACATTCGTATCGCTTTAGCCTTCTAACATTTCCGCATCAGCCCCCCTCATTATTAGCAGCAAAAATTGAATATTGTGTTATTGAACGAGACGTATCAAGCCGTTCGTAGGGAAAAGAAGAGGTGTAGTCGACGATTGGGAGCCATGAATTCATGTCTTTCTTTCCTGCCTTTATTACACAGCTTTACCCTTCAAGCAACATTGGATACATCTATGACATTGAAAGTTTGTTTCGTACCTGGATCCTATCACCGTTAGACAGGTATAAACGCCGAATTCGGCAAATAAGCATGAGAAGTGAAGACACAGGGTTGGGTGGGAAAACGTTGATACAGTCTTTTAGATTAGGGTCGCTGTTATGGTCGGTGATCACGTTATGTGGGGATCCCTATTGGGGTACAGAATGGACACATACTTTCGTATGTCATGATGGCCCCGTTGCACTACATTCGTATCGCTTTAACCTTCCAACTTTTCCGCTTCAGCCCCCGTCATTATTAGCAGCAAAAATTGAATATTGTGTTATTGAATGAGACGTATCAAGCCGTTCGTAGGGAAGAGAAGAGGTGTAGTCGACGAATGGGAGCTATGAATTCATGTCTTTCTTTCCTGCCTTTATTGCACAGCTTTACCCTTCAAGCAACATTGGATACATCTATGACATTGAAAGTTTGTGTCGTACCTGGATCCTATCACCGTTAGACAGGTATAAACGCCGAAATCGGCAAATAAGTATGAGAAGTCAAGACACAGGGTTGGGTGGGAAAACGTTGACACAGTCTTTTAGATTAGGGTCGCTGTTATGGTCGGTGATCACGTTATGTGGGGCTCCCTATTGGGGTATAGAATGGACACATACTTTCGTATGTCATGATGGTCCGGTTGCACTACATTCGCAATGCTTTAGCCTTCTAACATCTCCGCCTCAGCCCCCCTCATTATTAGCAGCAAAAATTGAATATTGTGTTATTGAATGAGACGTATCAAGCCGTTCGTAGGGAAGAGAAGAGGTGTAGTCGACGATTGGGAGCCATGAATTCATGTCTTTCTTTCCTGCCTTTATTAGACAGCTTTACTCTTCAAGCAACATTGGATACATCTATGACATTGAAAGATTGTGTCGTACCTGGATCCTATCACCGTTAGACAGGCATAATCGCCGAATTCGGCAAATAAGCATGAGAAGTGAAGACACAGAGTTGGGTGGGAAAACGTTGACACAGTCATTTAGATTAGGGTCGCTGTTATGGTCGGTGATCACGTTATGTGGGGATCCCTATTGGGGTACAGAATGGACACATACTTTCGTATGTCATGATGGTCCGGTTGCACTACATTCGCATCGCTTTAACATTCTAACATTTCCGCCTCAGCCCCCTCATTATTAGCAGCAAAAATTGAATATTGTGTTATTGAATGAGACGTATCAAGCCGTTCGTAGGGAAGAGAAGAGGTGTAGTCGATGATTGGGAGCCATGAATTCAAGTCTTTCATTCCTGCCTTTATTACTCAGCTTTACCCTTCAAGCAACATTGGATACATCTATACATTGAAAGTTTGTGTCGTACCTGGATCCTATCACCGTTAGACAGGTATAAACGCCGATTTCAGCAAATAAACATGAGAAGTGAAGACACAGGGTTGGGTGGGAAAACGTTGACACAGTCTTTTAGATTAGGGCCGCTGTTATGGTCGGTGATCACGTTATGTGGGGATCCCTATTGGGGTACAGAATGGACACATACTTTCGTATGTCACGATGGTCCGGTTGCACTACATTCGCATCGCTTTAACTTACTAACATTTCCGCCTCAGCCCCCTCATTATTAGCAGCAAAAATTGAATATTGTGTTATTGAATGAGACGTATCAAGCCGTTCGTAGGGAAGAGATGATGTGTAGTCGACGATTGGGAGCCATGAATTCATGTCTTTCTTTCCTGCCTTTATTACACAGCTTTACCCTTCAAGCAACATTGGATACATGTATGACATTGAAAGTTTGTGTCGTACCTGGATCCTATCACCGTTAGACAGATATAAACGCCGAATTCGGCAAATAAGCATCAGAAGTGAAGACACAGGGTTGGGTGGGAAAACGTAGACACAGTCTTTTAGATTACGGTCGCTGTTATGGTCGGTATTCACGTCATGTGGGGATCCCTATTGGGGTACTGAATGGACACATACTTTCGTATGTCATGATGGTCCGGTTGCACTACATTCGCATCGCTTTAACTTTCTAACATTTCCGCCTCAGCCCCCTCATTATTAGCAGCAAAAATTGAATATTGTGTTATTGAATGAGACGTATCAAGCCGTTCGTAGGGAAGAGAAGAGGTGTAGTCGATGATTGGGAGCCATGAATTCAAGTCTTTCTGTCCTGCCTTTATTGCATAGCTTTACTCTTCAAGCAACATTGGATACATCTATACTTTGAAAGTTCGTGTCGTACCTGGATCCTATCACCGTTAGACAGGCATAAACGCCGAATTCGGCAAATAAGCATGAGAAGTGAAGACACAGGGTTGGGTGGGAAAACGTTGACACCGTGTATTAGATTAGGGTCTCTGTTATGGTCGGTGATCACGTTATGTGGGGATCCCTATTGGGGTACAGAATGGACACATACTTTCGTATGTCATGAGGGCCTAGTTGCACTACATTCGCATCGCTTTAACTTTCTAACATTTCCGCCTCAGCCCCCTCATTATTAGCAGCAAAAATTGAATATTGTGTTATTGAATGAGACGTATCAAGCCGTTCGTAGGGAAGACAAGAGGTGTAGTCGACGATTGGGAGCCATGAATTCATCTCTTTCTTTCCTGCCTTTAGTACACAGCTTTACTCTTCAAGCAACATTGGATACATCTATGACATTGAAAGTTTGTGTCGTACCTGGATCCTATCACCGTTAGACAGGCATAAACGCCGAATTCGGCAAAAAAGCATCAGAAGTGAAGACACAGGGTTGGTTGGGAAAACGTTGACACAGTCTATTAGATTAGGGTCTCTGTTATGGTCGGTGATCACGTTATGTGGGGATCCCTATTGGGGTACAGAATGGACACATACTTTAGTATGTCATGATGGCCCCGTTGCACTACATTCGTATCGCTTTAACCTTCCAACTTTTCCGCTTCAGCCCCCGTCATTATTAGCAGCAAAAATTGAATATTGTGTTATTGAATGAGACGTATCAAGCCGTTCGTAGGGAAGAGAAGAGGTGTAGTCGACGATTGGGAGCCATGAATTCATGTCTTTCTTTCCTGCCTTTATTGCACAGCTTTACCCTTCAAGCAACATTGGATACATCTATGACATTGAAAGTTTGTGTCGTACCTGGATCCTATCACCGTTAGACAGGTATAAACGCCGAATTCGGCAAATAAGCATCAGAAGTGAAGACACAGGGTTGGGTGGGAAAACGTTGACACAGTCTTTTAGATTAGGGTCGCTGTTATGGTCGGTGATCACGTTATGTGGGGCTCCCTATTGGGGTATAGAATGGACACATACTTTCGTATGTCATGATGGTCCGGTTGCACTACATTCGCAATGCTTTAGCCTTCTAACATCTCCGCCTCAGCCCCCCTCATTATTAGCAGCAAAAATTGAATATTGTGTTATTGAATGAGACGTATCAAGCCGTTCGTAGGGAAGAGAAGAGGTGTAGTCGACGATTGGGAGCCATGAATTCATGTCTTTCTTTCCTGCCTTTATTAGACAGCTTTACTCTCCAAGCAACATTGGATACATCTATGACATTGAAAGATTGTGTCGTACCTGGATCCTATCACCGTTAGACAGGCATAATCGCCGAATTCGGCAAATAAGCATGAGAAGTGAAGACACAGAGTAGGGTGGGAAAACGTTGACACAGTCATTTAGATTAGGGTCGCTGTTATGGTCGGTGATCACGTTATGTGGGGATCCCTATTGGGGTACAGAATGGACACATACTTTCGTATGTCATGATGGTCCGGTTGCACTACATTCGCATCGCTTTAACTTTCTAACATTTCCGCCTCAGCCCCCTCATTATTAGCAGCAAAAATTGAATATTGTGTTATTGAATGAGACGTATCAAGCCGTTCGTAGGGAAGAGAAGAGGTGTAGTCGATGATTGGGAGCCATGAATTCAAGTCTTTCTTTCCTGCCTTTATTACTCAGCTTTACCCTTCAAGCAACATTGGATACATCTATACATTGAAAGTTTGTGTCGTACCTGGATCCTATCACCGTTAGACAGGTATAAACGCCGATTTCAGCAAATAAACATGAGAAGTGAAGACACAGGGTTGGGTGGGAAAACGTTGACACAGTCATTTAGATTAGGGCCGCTGTTATGGTCGGTGATCACGTTATGTGGGGATCCCTATTGGGGTACAGAATGGACACATACTTTCGTATGTCACGATGGTCCGGTTGCACTACATTCGCATCGCTTTAACTTACTAACATTTCCGCCTCAGCCCCCTCATTATTAGCAGCAAAAATTGAATATTGTGTTATTGAATGAGACGTATCAAGCCGTTCGTAGGGAAGTGAAGAGGTGTAGTCGATGATTGGGAGCCATGAATTCAAGTCTTTCTGTCCTGCCTTTATTACATAGCTTTACTCTTCAAGCAACATTGGATACATCTATACTTTGAAAGTTCGTGTCGTACCTGGATCCTATCACTGTTAGACAGGCATAAACGCCGAATTCGGCAAATAAGCATGAGAAGTGAAGACACAGGGTTGGGTGGGAGAACGTTGACACCGTCTATTAGATTAGGTTCTCTGTTATGGTCGGTGATCACGTTATGTGGGGATCCCTATTGGGGTACAGAATGGACACATACTTTCGTATGTCATGATGGCCCCGTTGCACTACATTCGAATCGCTTTAACTTTCTAACATTTCCGCCTCAGCCCCGTCATTATTAGCAGCAAAAATTGAATATTGTGTTATTGAATGAGACGTATCAAGCCGTTCGTAGGGAAGAGAAGAGGTGTAGTCGACGATTGGGAGCCATGAATTCATGTCATTCTTTCCTGCCTTTAGTACACAGCTTTACTCTTCAAGCAACATTGGATACATCTATGACATTGAAAGTTTGTGTCGTACCTGGATCCTATCACCGTTAGACAGGCAGAAACGCCGAATTCGGCAAATAAGCATGAGAAGTGAAGACACAGGGTTGGTTGGGAAAACGTTGACACAGTCTATTAGATTAGGGTCTCTGTTATGGTCGGTGATCACGTTATGTGGGGATCCCTATTGGGTTACAGAATGGACACATACTTTAGTATGTCATGATGGCCCCGTTGCACTACATTCGAATCGCTTTAACTTTCTAACATTTCCGCCTCAGCCCCCTCATTATTAGCAGCAAAAACTGAATATTGTGTTATTGAATGAGACGTATCAAGCCGTTCGTAGGGAAGACAAGAGGTGTAATCGACGATTGGGAGCCATGAATTCATGTCATTCTTTCCTGCCTTTAGTACACAGCTTTACTCTTCAAGCAACATTGGATACATCTATGACATTGAAAGTTTGTGTCGTACCTGGATCCTATCACCGTTAGACAGGCATAAACGCCGAATTCGGCAAATTAGCATGTGAAATGAAGACACAGGGTTGGGTGGGAAAACGTTGACACAGTCATTTAGATTAGGGTCGCTGTTATGGTCGGTGATCACGTTATGTGGGGATCCCTACTGGGGTACAGAATGGACACATACTTTCGTATGTCATGATGGCCCCGTTGCACTACATTCGCATCGCTTTAACTTTCTAACATTTCCGCCGCAGCCCCCTCATTATTAGCAGCAAAAATTGAATATTGTGTTATTGAATGAGACGTATCAAGCCGTTCGTAGGGAAGAGATGAGGTGTAGTCGACGATTGAGAGCCATGAATTCATCTAATTCTTTCCTGCCTTTAGTACACAGCTTTACTCTTCAAGCAACATTGGATACATCTATGACATTGAAAGTTTGTGTCGTACCTGGATCCTATCACCGTTAGACAGGCATAAACGCCGAATTCGGCAAATAAGCATGAGAAGTGAGTACACAGGGTTGGGTGGGAAAACGTTGACACAGTCATTTAGATTAGGGTCGCTGTTATGGTCGGTGATCACGTTATGTGGGGATCCCTATTGGGGTACAGAGTGGACACATACTTTCGTATGTCATGATGGCCCCGTTGCACTACATTCGCATCGCTTTAACTTTCTAACATTTCCGCCTCAGCCCCCTCATTATTAGCAGCAAAAATTGAATATTGTGTTATTGAATGATACGTATGAAGCCGTTCGTAGGGAAGAGAAGAGGTGTAGTCGACGATTGGGAGCCATGAATTCATGTCATTCTTTCCTGCCTTTAGTACACAGCTTTACTCTTCAAGCAACATTGGATACATCTATGACATTCAAAGTTTGTGTCCTACCTGGATCCTATCACCGTTAGACAGGCATAAACGCCGAGTTCGGCAAATAAGCATGAGAAATGAATAAAACAGGGTTGGGTGGGAAAACGTTGACACAGTCACTTAGATTAGGGTCGCTGTTATGGTCGGTGATCACGTTATGTGGGGATCCCTATTGGGGTACAGAATGGACACATACTTTCCTATGTCATGAGGGCACCGTTGCACTACATTCGCATCGCTTTAACTTTCTAACATTTCCGCCTCAGCCCCCTCATTATTAGCAGCAAAAATTGAATATTGTGTTATTGAATGAGACGTATCAAGCCGTTCGTAGGGAAGAGAAGAGGTGTAGTAGACGATTGGGAGCCATGAATTCATGTCTTTCTTTCCTGCCTTTAGTACACAGCCTCACTCTTCAAGCAACATTGGATACATCTATGACATTGAAAGTTTGTGTCGTACCTGGATCCTATCACCGTTAGACAGGCATAAACGACGAATTCGGCAAATAAGCATGAGAAGTGAAGACACAGGGTTGGGTGGGAAAACGTTGACACAGTCTATTAGATTAGGGTCGCTGTTATGGTCGGTGATCACGTTATGTGGGGATCCCTATTGGGGTACAGAATGGACACATACTTTCGTATGTCATGATGGCCCCGTTGCACTACATTCGCATCGCTTTAACTTTCTAACATTTCCGCCTCAGCCCCCTCATTATTAGCAGCAAAAATTGAATATTGTGTTATTGAATGAGACGTATCAAGCCGTTCGTAGGGAAGAGAAGAGGTGTAGTCGACGATTGGGAGCCATGAATTCATGTCATTCTTTCCTGCCTTTAGTACACAGCTTTACTCTTCAAGCAACATTGGATACATCTATGAAATTGAAAGTTTGTGTCGTACCTGGATCCTATCACCGTTAGACAGGTATAAACGCCGAATTCGGAAAAATAAGCATGAGAAGTGAATACACAGGGTTAAGTGGGAAAACGTTGACACAGTCTTTTAGATTAAGGTCGCAGTTATGGTCGGTGATCATGTTTTGTGGGGATCCCAATTGGGGTACAGAATGGACACATACTTTCGTATGTCATGATGGCCCCGTTGCACTACATTCGCATCGCTTTAACTTTCTAACATTTCCGCCTCAGCCCCCTCATTATTAGCAGCAAAAATTGATAATTGTGTTATTGAAAGAGACGTATCAAGCCGTTCGTAGGGAAGAGAAGAGGTGTAGTCGACGATTGGGAGCCATGAATTCATGTCATTCTTTCCTGCCTTTAGTACACAGCTTTACTCTTCAAGCAACATTGGATACATCTATGACATTGAAAGTTTGTGTCGTACCTGGATCCTATCACCGTTAGACAGGTATAATCGCCGAATTCGGCAAATAAGCATGAGAAGTGAAGACACAGGGTTGGGTGGGAAAACGTTGACACAGTCTATTAGATTAGGGTCGCTGTTATGGTCGGTGATCACGTTATGTGGGGATCCCTATTGGGGTACAGAATGGACACATACTTTCGTATGTCATGATGGTCCGGTTGCACTACATTCGCATCGCTTTAACTTTCTAACATTTCCGCCTCAGCCCCCTCATTATTAGCAGCAAAAATTGAATATTGTGTTATTGAATGAGACGTATGAAGTCGTTCGTAGGGAAGAGAAGAGGTGTAGTCGACGATTGGGAGCCATGAATTCATGTCATTCTTTCCTGCCTTTAGTACGCAGCTTTACTCTTCAAGCAACATTGGATACATCTATGACATTGAAAGTTTGTGTCGTACCTGGATCCTATCACCGTTAGACAGGCATAAACGCCGAATTCGGCAAATAAGCATGAGAAGTGAAGACACAGGGTTGGGTGGGAAAACGTTGACACAGTCTATTAGATTAGGGTCGCTGTTATGGTCGGTGATCACGTTATGTGGGGATCCCTATTGGGGTACAGAATGGACACATACTTTCGTATGTCATGATGTCCCCGTTGCACTACATTCGCATCGCTTTAACTTTCTAACATTTTCGCTTCAGCCCCCTCATTATTAGCAGCAAAAATTGAATATTGTGTTATTGAATGAGACGTATCAAGCCGTTCGAAGGGAAGAGAAGAGGTGTAGTCGACGATTGGGAGCCATGAATTCATGTCATTCTTTCCTGCCTTTAGTACACAGCTTTACTCTTCAAGCAACATTGGATACATCTATGACATTGAAAGTTTGTGTCGTACCTGGATCCTATCACCGTTAGACAGGCATAAACGCCGAGTTCGGCAAATAAGCATGAGAAAGGAATACACAGGGTAGGTTGGGAAAACGTTGACACAGTCATTTAGATTAGGGTCGCTGTTATGGTCGGTGATCACGTTATGTGCGGATCTCTATTGGGGAACAGTATGGACACATACTTTCGTATGTCATGAGGGCCCCGTTGCACTACATTCGCATCGCTTTAACTTTCTAACATTTCTGCCTCAGCCCCGTCATTATTAGCAGCAAAAATTGAATATTGTGTTGTTGAGTGAGACGTATCAAGCCGTTCGTAGGGAAGAGAAGAGGTGTAGTCGACGATTGGGAGCCATGAATTCATGTCTTTCTTTCCTGCCTTTAGTACACAGCTTTACTCTTCAAGCAACATTGGATACATCTATGACATTGAAAGTTTGTGTCGTACCTGGATCCTATCACCGTTAGACAGGCATAAACGCCGAATTCGGCAAATAAGCATTAAAAGTGAAGACACAGGGTTGGTTGGGAAAACGTTGACACAGTCTATTAGATTAGGGTCGCTGTTATGGTCGGTGATCACGTTATGTGGGGATCCCTATTGGGGTACAGAATGGACACATACTTTCGTATGTCATGATGGCCCAGTTGCACTACATTCGCATCGCTTTAACTTTCTAACATTTCCGCCTCAGCCCCCTCATTATTAGCAGCAAAAATTGAATATTGTGTTATTGAATGATACGTATCAAGCCGTTCGTAGGGAAGAGAAGAGGTGTAGTCGACGATTGGGAGCCATGAATTCATGTCTTTCTTTCCTGTCTTTATTGCACAGCTTTACCCTTCAAGCAACATTGGATACATCTATGACATTGAAAGTTTGTGTCGTACCTGGATCCTATCACCGTTAGACAGGCATAAACGCCGAATTCGGCAAATAAGCATTAAAAGTGAAGACACAGGGTTGGTTGGGAAAACGTTGACACAGTCTATTAGATTAGGGTCGCTGTTATGGTCGGTGATCACGTTATGTGGGGCTCCCTATTGGGGTATAGAATGGACACATACTTTCGTATGTCATGATGGTCCGGTTGCACTACATTCGCAATGCTTTAGCCTTATATCATCTCCGCCTCAGCCCCCCTCATTATTAGCAGCAAAAATTGAATATTGTGTTATTGAATGAGACGTATCAAGCCGTTCGTAGGGAAGAGAAGAGGTGTAGTCGACGATTGGGAGCCATGAATTCATGTCTTTCTTTCCTGCCTTTATTAGACAGCTTTACTCTTCAAGCAACATTGGATACATCTATGACATTGAAAGATTGTGTCGTACCTGGATCCTATCACCGTTAGCCAGGCATAATCGCCGAATTCGGCAAATAAGCATGAGAAGTGAAGACACAGAGATGGGTGGGAAAACGTTGACACAGTCATTTAGATTAGGGTCGCTGTTGTGGTCGGTGATCACGTTATGTGGGGATCCCTATTGGGGTACAGAATGGACACATAATTTCGTATGTCATGATGGTCCGGTTGCACTACATTCGCATCGCTTTAACTTTCTAACATTTCCGCCTCAGCCCCCTCATTATTAGCAGCAAAAATTGAATATTGTGTTATTGAATGAGACGTATCAAGCCGTTCGTAGGGAAGAGAAGAGGTGTAGTCGATGATTGGGAGCCATGAATTCAAGTCTTTCTTTCCTGCCTTTATTACTCAGCTTTACCCTTCAAGCAACATTGGATACATCTATACATTGAAAGTTTGTGTCGTACCTGGATCCTATCACCGTTAGACAGGTATAAACGCCGATTTCAGCAAATAAACATGAGAAGTGAAGACACAGGGTTGGGTGGGAAAACGTTGACACAGTCTTTTAGATTAGGGCCGCTGTTATGGTCGGTGATCACGTTATGTGGGGATCCCTATTGGGGTACAGAATGGACACATACTTTCGTATGTCACGATGGTCCGGTTGCACTACATTCGCATCGCTTTAACTTACTAACATTTCCGCCTCAGCCCCCTCATTATTAGCAGCAAAAATTGAATATTGTGTTATTGAATGAGACGTATCAAGCCGTTCGTAGGGAAGAGATGATGTGTAGTCGACGATTGGGAGCCATGAATTCATGTCTTTCTTTCCTGCCTTTATTACACAGCTTTACCCTTCAAGCAACATTGGATACATGTATGACATTGAAAGTTTGTGTCGTACCTGGATCCTATCACCGTTAGACAGATATAAACTCCGAATTCGGCAAATAAGCATCAGAAGTGAAGACACAGGGTTGGGTGGGAAAACGTTGATACAGTCTTTTAGATCACGGTCGCTGTTATGGTCGGTGATCACGTTATGTGGGGATCCCTATTGGGGTACTGAATGGACACATACTTTCGTATGTCATGATGGTCCGGTTGCACTACATTCGCATTGCTTTAACTTTCTAACATTTCCGCCTCAGCCCCCTCATTATTAGCAGCAAAAATTGAATATTGTGTTATTGAATGAGACGTATCAAGCCGTTCGTAGGGAAGTGAAGAGGTGTAGTCGATGATTGGGAGCCATGAATTCAAGTCTTTCTGTCCTGCCTTTATTACATAGCTTTACTCTTCAAGCAACATTGGATACATCTATACTTTGAAAGTTCGTGTCGTACCTGGATCCTATCACCGTTGGACAGGCATAAACGCCGAATTCGGCAAATAAGCATGAGAAGTGAAGACACAGGGTTGGGTGGGAAAACGTTGACACCGTCTATTAGATTAGGGTCTCTGTTATGGTCGGTGATCACGTTATGTGGGGATCCCTATTGGGGTACAGAATGGACACATACTTTCGTATGTCATGATGGCCCCGTTGCACTACATTCGAATCGCTTTAACTTTCTAACATTTCCGCCTCAGCCCCGTCATTATTAGCAGCAAAAATTGAATATTGTGTTATTGAATGAGACGTATCAAGCCGTTCGTAGGGAAGACAAGAGGTGTAGTCGACGATTGGGAGCCATGAATTCATGTCATTCTTTCCTGCCTTTAGTACACAGCTTTACTCTTCAAGCAACATTGGATACATCTATGACATTGAAAGTTTGTGTCGTACCTGGATCCTATCACCGTTAGACAGGCATAAACGCCGAATTGGGCAAATAAGCATGAGAAATGAAGACACAGGGTTGGGTGGGAAAACGTTGACACCGTCATTTAGATTAGGGTCGCTGTTATGGTCGGTGATCACGTTATGTGGGGATCCCTATTGGGGTACAGAATGGACACATACTTTCGTATGTCATGAGGGCCCCGTTGCACTACATTCGCATCGCTTTAACTTTCTAACATTTCCGCCTCAGCCCCCTCATTATTAGCAGCAAAAATTGAATATTGTGTTATTGAATGAGACGTATGAAGCCGTTCGTAGGGAAGAGAAGAGGTGTAGTCGACGATTGGGAGCCATGAATTCATCTCTTTCTTTCCTGCCTTTAGTACACAGCTTTACTCTTCAAGCAACATTGGATACATCTATGACATTGAAAGTTTGTGTCGTACCTGGATCCTATCACCGTTAGACAGGCATAAACGCCGAATTCGGCAAATAAGCATGAGAAGTGAAGACACAGGGTTGGTTGGGAAAACGTTGACACAGTCTATTAGATTAGGGTCTCTGTTATGGTCGGTGATCACGTTATGTGGGGATCCCTATTGGGGTACAGAATGGACACATACTTTCGTATGTCATGAGGGCCCCGTTGCACTACATTCGCATCGCTTTAACTTTCTAACATTTCCGCCGCAGCCCCCTCATTATTAGCAGCAAAAATTGAATATTGTGTTATTGAATGAGACGTATCAAGCCGTTCGTAGGGAAGACAAGAGGTGTAATCGACGATTGGGAGCCATGAATTCATGTCATTCTTTCCTGCCTTTAGTACACAGCTTTACTTTTCAAGCAACATTGGATACATCTATGACATTGAAAGTTTGTGTCGTACCTGGATCCTATCACCGTTAGACAGGCATAAACGCCGAATTCGGCAAATAAGCATGAGAAATGAAGACACAGGGTTGGGTGGGAAAACGTTGACACAGTCATTTAGATTAGGGTCGCTGTTATGGTCGGTGATCACGTTATGTGGGGATCCCTATTGGGGTACAGAATGGACACATACTTTCGTATGTCATGAGGGCCCCGTTGCACTACATTCGCATCGCTTTAACTTTCTAACATTTCCGCCTCAGCCCCCTCATTATTAGCAGCAAAAATTGAATATTGTGTTATTGAATGAGACGTATCAAGCCGTTCGTAGGGAAGAGAAGAGGTGTAGTCGTCGATTGGGAGCCATGAATTCATGTCATTCTTTCCTGCCTTTAGTACACAGCTTTACTCTTCAAGCAACATTGGATACATCTATGACATTGAAAGTTTGTGTCGTACCTGGATCCTATCACCGTTAGACAGGCATAAACGCCGAATTCGGCAAATAAGCATGAGAAATGAAGACACAGGGTTGGGTGGGAAAACGTTGACACAGTCATTTAGATTAGGGTCGCTGTTATGGTCGGTGATCACGTTATGTGGGGATCCCTATTGGGGTATAGAATGGACACATACTTTCGTATGTCATGAGGGCCCCGTTGCACTACATTCGCATCGCTTTAACTTTCTAACATTTCCGCCTCAGCCCCCTCATTATTAGCAGCAAAAATTGAATATTGCGTTATTGAATGAGACGTATCAAGCCGTTCGTAGGGAAGAGAAGAGGTGTAGTCGACGATTGGGAGCCATGAATTCATCTCTTTCTTTCCTGCCTTTAGTACACAACTTTACTCTTCAAGCAACATTGGATACATCTATGACATTGAAAGTTTGTGTCGTACCTGGATCCTATCACCGTTAGACAGGCATAAACGCCGAATTCGGCAAATAAGCATGAGAAGTGAAGACACAGGGTTGGTTGGGAAAACGTTGACACAGTCTATTAGATTAGGGTCTCTGTTATGGTCGGTGATCACGTTATGTGGGGATCCCTATTGGGGTACAGAATGGACACATACTTTAGTATGTCATGATGGCCCCGTTGCACTACATTCGTATCGCTTTAACCTTCCAACTTTTCCGCTTCAGCCCCCGTCATTATTAGCAGCAAAAATTGAATATTGTGTTATTGAATGAGACGTATCAAGCCGTTCGTAGGGAAGAGAAGAGGTGTAGTCGACGATTGGGAGCCATGGATTCATGTCTTTCTTTCCTGCCTTTATTGCACAGCTTTACCCTTCAAGCAACATTGGATACATCTATGACATTGAAAGTTTGTGTCGTACCTGGATCCTATCACCGTTAGACAGGTATAAACGCCGAATTCGGCAAATAAGCATCAGAAGTGAAGACACAGGGTTGGGTGGGAAAACGTTGACACAGTCTTTTAGATTAGGGTCGCTGTTATGGTCGGTGATCACGTTATGTGGCGCTCCCTATTGGGGTATAGAATGGACACATACTTTCGTATGACATGATGGTCCGGTTGCACTACATTCGCAATGCTTTAGCCTTCTAACATCTCCGCCTCAGCCCCCCTCATTATTAGCAGCAAAAATTGAATATTGTGTTATTGAATGAGACGTATCAAGCCGTTCGTAGGGAAGAGAAGAGGTGTAGTCGACGATTGGGAGCCATGAATTCATGTCTTTCTTTCCTGCCTTTATTAGACAGCTTTACTCTTCAAGCAACATTGGATACATCTATGACATTGAAAGATTGTGTCGTACCTGGATCCTATCACCGTTAGCCAGGCATAATCGCCGAATTCGGCAAATAAGCATGAGAAGTGAAGACACAGAGTTGGGTGGGAAAACGTTGACACAGTCATTTAGATTAGGGTCGCTGTTATGGTCGGTGATCACGTTATGTGGGGATCCCTATTGGGGTACTGAATGGACACATACTTTCGTATGTCATGATGGTCCGGTTGCACTACATTCGCATCGCTTTAACTTTCTAACATTTCCGCCTCAGCCCCCTCATTATTAGCAGCAAAAATTGAATATTGTGTTATTGAATGAGACGTATCAAGCCGTTCGTAGGGACGTGAAGAGGTGTAGTCGATGATTGGGAGCCATGAATTCAAGTCTTTCTGTCCTGCCTTTATTACATAGCTTTACTCTTCAAGCAACATTGGATACATCTATACTTTGAAAGTTCGTGTCGTACCTGGATCCTATCACCGTTAGACAGGCATAAACGCCGAATTCGGCAAATAAGCATGAGAAGTGAAGACACAGGGTTGGGTGGGAAAACGTTGACACCGTCTATTAGATTAGGGTCTCTGTTATGGTCGGTGATCACGTTATGTGGGGATCCCTATTGGGGTACAGAATGGACACATACTTTCGTATGTCATGATGGCCCCGTTGCACTACATTCGAATCGCTTTAACTTTCTAACATTTCCGCCTCAGCCCCGTCATTATTAGCAGTAAAAATTGAATATTGTGTTATTGAATGAGACGTATCAAGCCGTTCGTAGGGAAGACAAGAGGTGTAGTCGACGATTGGGAGCCATGAATTCATGTCATTCTTTCCTGCCTTTAGTACACAGCTTTACTCTTCAAGCAACATTGGATACATCTATGACATTGAAAGTTTGTGTCGTACCTGGATCCTATCACCGTTAGACAGGCATAAACGCCGAATTGGGCAAATAAGCATGAGAAATGAAGACACAGGGTTGGGTGGGAAAACGTTGACACAGTCATTTAGATTAGGGTCGCTGTTATGGTCGGTGATCACGTTTGTGGGGATCCCTATTGGGGTACAGAATGGACACATACTTTCGTATGTCATGAGGGCCCCGTTGCACTACATTCGCATCGCTTTAACTTTCTAACATTTCCGCCTCAGCCCCCTCATTATTAGCAGCAAAAATTGAATATTGTGTTATTGAATGAGACGTATGAAGCCGTTCGTAGGGAAGAGAAGAGGTGTAGTCGACGATTGGGAGCCATGAATTCATCTCTTTCCTTCCTGCCTTTAGTACACAGCTTTACTCTTCAAGCAACATTGGATACATCTATGACATTGAAAGTTTGTGTCGTACCTGGATCCTATCACCGTTAGACAGGCATAAACGCCGAATTCGGCAAATAAGCATGAGAAGTGAAGACACAGGGTTGGGTGGGAAAACGTTGACACAGTCATTTAGATTAGGGTCGCTTTTATGGTCGGTGATCACGTTATGTGGGGATCCCTACTGGGGTACAGAATGGACACATACTTTCGTATGTCATGATGGCCCCGTTGCACTACATTCGCATCGCTTTAACTTTCTAACATTTCCGCCGCAGCCCCCTCATTATTAGCAGCAAAAATTGAATATTGTGTTATTGAATGAGACGTATCAAGCCGTTCGTAGGGAAGAGATGAGGTGTAGTCGACGATTGAGAGCCATGAATTCATCTAATTCTTTCCTGCCTTTAGTACACAGCTTTACTCTTCAAGCAACATTGGATACATCTATGACATTGAAAGTTTGTGTCGTACCTGGATCCTATCACCGTTAGACAGGCATAAACGCCGAATTCGGCAAATAAGCATGACAAGTGAGTACACAGGGTTGGGTGGGAAAACGTTGACACAGTCATTTAGATTAGGGTCGCTGTTATGGTCGGTGATCACGTTATGTGGGGATCCCTATTGGGGTACAGAGTGGACACATACTTTCGTATGTCATGATGGCCCCGTTGCACTACATTCGCATCGCTTTAACTTTCTAACATTTCCGCCTCAGCCCCCTCATTATTAGCAGCAAAAATTGAATATTGTGTTATTGAATGATACGTATGAAGCCGTTCGTAGGGAAGAGAAGAGGTGTAGTCGACGATTGGGAGCCATGAATTCATGTCATTCTTTCCTGCCTTTAGTACACAGCTTTACTCTTCAAGCAACATTGGATACATCTATGACATTGAAAGTTTGTGTCCTACCTGGATCCTATCACCGTTAGACAGGCATAAACGCCGAGTTCGGCAAATAAGCATGAGAAATGAATACACAGGGTTGGGTGGGAAAACGTTGACACAGTCATTTAGATTAGGGTCGCTGTTATGGTCGGTGATCACGTTATGTGGGGATCCCTATTGGGGTACAGAATGGACACATACTTTCGTATGTCATGAGGGCACCGTTGCACTACATTCGCATCGCTTTAACTTTCTAACATTTCCGCCTCAGCCCCCTCATTATTAGCAGCAAAAATTGAATATTGTGTTATTGAATGAGACGTATCAAGCCGTTCGTAGGGAAGAGAAGAGGTGTAGTCGACGATTGGGAGCCATGAATTCATGTCTTTCTTTCCTGCCTTTAGTACACAGCCTCACTCTTCAAGCAACATTGGATACATCTATGACATTGAAAGTTTGTGTCGTACCTGGATCCTATCACCGTTAGACAGGCATAAACGACGAATTCGGCAAATAAGCATGAGAAGTGAAGACACAGGGTTGGGTGGGAAAACGTTGACACAGTCTATTAGATTAGGGTCGCTGTTATGGTCGGTGATCACGTTATGTGGGGATCCCTATTGGGGTACAGAATGGACACATACTTTCGTATGTCATGATGGCCCCGTTGCACTACATTCGCATCGCTTTAACTTTCTAACATTTCCGCCTCAGCCCCCTCATTATTAGCAGCAAAAATTGAATATTGTGTTATTGAATGAGACGTATCAAGCCGTTCGTAGGGAAGAGAAGAGGTGTGGTCGACGATTGGGAGCCATGAATTCATGTCATTCTTTCCTGCCTTTAGTACACAGCTTTACTCTTCAAGCAACATTGGATACATCTATGACATTGAAAGTTTGTGTCGTACCTGGATCCTATCACAGTTAGACAGGTATAAACGCCGAATTCGGAAAAATAAGCATGAGAAGTGAATACACAGGGTTAAGTGGGAAAACGTTGACACAGTCTTTTAGATTAAGGTCGCTGTTATGGTCGGTGATCATGTTTTGTGGGGATCCCTATTGGGGTACAGAATGGACACATGCTTTCGTATGTCATGATGGCCCCGTTGCACTACATTCGCATCGCTTTAACTTTCTAACATTTCCGCCTCAGCCCCCTCATTATTAGCAGCAAAAATTGATAATTGTGTTATTGAAAGAGACGTATCAAGCCCTTCGTAGGGAAGAGAAGAGGTGTAGTCGACGATTGGGAGCCATGAATTCATGTCATTCTTTCCTGCCTTTAGTACACAGCTTTACTCTTCAAGCAACATTGGATACATCTATGACATTGAAAGTTTGTGTCGTACCTGGATCCTATCACCGTTAGACAGGCATAAACGCCGAATTCGGCAAATAAGCATGAGAAGTGAAGACACAGGGTTGGGTGGGAAAACGTTGACACAGTCTATTAGATTAGGGTCGCTGTTATGGTCGGTGATCACGTTATGTGGGGATCCCTATTGGGGTACAGAATGGACACATTTTTTCGTATGTCATGATGGCCCCGTTGCACTACATTCGCATCGCTTTAACTTTCTAACATTTTCGCCTCAGCCCCCTCATTATTAGCAGCAAAAATTGAATATTGTGTTATTGAATGAGACGTATCAAGCCGTTCGAAGGGAAGAGAAGAGGTGTAGTCGACGATTGGGAGCCATGAATTCATGTCATTCTTTCCTGCCTTTAGTACACAGCTTTACTCTTCAAGCAACATTGGATACATCTATGACATTGAAAGTTTGTGTCGTACCTGGATCCTATCACCGTTAGACAGGCATAAACGCCGAGTTCGGCAAATAAGCATGAGAAAGGAATACACAGGGTTGGGTGGGAAAACGTTGACACAGTCATTTAGATTAGGGTCGCTGTTATGGTCGGTGATCACGTTATGTGCGGATCCCTATTGGGGTACAGAATGGACACATACATTCGTATGTCATGAGGGCCCCGTTGCACTACATTCGCATCGCTTTAACTTTCTAACATTTCCGCCTCAGCCCCCTCATTATTAGCAGCAAAAATTGAATATTGTGTTATTGAATGAGACGTATCAAGCCGTTCGTGAGGAAGAGAAGAGGTGTAGTCGACGATTGGGAGCCATGAATTCATGTCTTTGTTTCCTGCCTTTAGTACACAGCTTTACTCTTCAAGCAACATTGGATACATCTATGACATTGAAAGTTTGTGTCGTACCTGGATCCTATCACCGTTAGACAGGCATAAACGCCGAATTCGGCAAATAAGCATTAGAAGTGAAGACACAGGATTGGGTGGGAAAACGTTGACACAGTCTATTACATTAGGGTCGCTGTTATGGTCGGTGATCACGTTAATTGGGGATCCCTATTGGGGTACAGAATGGACACATACTTTCGTATGTCATGATGGCCCCGTTGCACTACATTCGCATCGCTTTAACTTTCTAACATTTCCGCCTCAGCCCCCTCATTATTAGCAGCAAAAATTGAATATTGTGTTATTGAATGAGACGTATCAAGCCGTTCGTAGGGAAGAGAAGAGGTGTAGTCGACGATTGGGAACCATGAATTCATGTCTTTCTTTCCTGCCTTTAGTAGACAGCTTTACTCTTCAAGCAACATTGGATACATCTATGACATTGAAAGTTTGTGTCGTACCTGGATCCTATCACCGTTAGACAGGCATAAACGCCGAATTCGGCAAATAAGCATGAGAAGTGAGTACACAGGGTTGGGTGGGAAAACGTTGACACAGTCATTTAGATTAGGGTCGCTGTTATGGTCGGTGATCACGGTATGTGGGGATCCCTATTGGGGTACAGAATGGACACATACTTTCGTATGTCATGATGGCCCCGTTGCACTACATTCGAATCGCTTTAACTTTCTAACATTTCCGCCTCAGCCCCCTCATTATTAGCAGCAAAAATTGAATATTGTGTTATTGAATGAGACGTATCAAGCCGTTCGTAGGGAAGAGAAGAGGTGTAGTCGACGATTGGGAGCCATGAATTCATGTCATTCTTTCCTGCCTTTAGTACACAGCTTTACTCTTCAAGCAACATTGGATACATCTATGACATTGAAAGTTTGTGTCGTACCTGGATCCTATCACCGTTAGACAGGCATAAACGCCAAATTCGGCAAATAAGCATGAGAAGTGAAGAAACAGGTTTGGGTGGGAAAACGTTGACACAGTCATTTAGATTAGGGTCGCTGTTATGGTCGGTGATCACGTTATGTGGGGATCCCTATTGGGGTACCGAATGGACACATACTTTCCTATGTCATGATGGCCCCGTTACACTACATTCGAATCGCTTCAACTTTCTAACATTTCCGCCTCAGCCCCCTCATTATTAGCAGCAAAAATTGAATATTGTGTTATTGAATGAGACGTATCAAGCCGTTCGTAGGGAAGAGAAGAGGTGTAGTCTACGATTGTGAGCCATGAAATCATGTCATTCTTTCCTGCCTTTAGTACACAGCTTTACTCTTCAAGCAACATTTGATACATCTATGACATTGAAAGTTTGTGGCGTACATGGATCCTATCACTGTTACACAGGCACAAACGCCGAATTCGGCAAATAAGCATGAGAAGTGAAGACACAGGGTTGGGTGGGAAAACGTTGACACAGTCTATTAGATTAGAATCGCTGTTATGGTCGGTGATCACGTCTTGTGGGGATCCCTATTGGGGTACAGAATGGACACATACTTTCGTATGTCATGATGGCCCCGTTGCACTACATTCGCATCGCTTTAACTTTCTAACATTTCCGCCTCAGCCCCCTCATTATTAGCAGCAAAAATTGAAAATTGTGTTACTGAATGAGACGTATCAAGCCGTTCGTAGGGAAGAGAAGAGGTGTAGTCGACGATTGGGAGCCATGAATTCATGTCATTCTTTCCTGCCTTTAGTACACAGCTTTACTCTTCAAGCAACATTGGATACATCTATGACATTGAAAGTTTGTGTCGTACCTGGATCCTATCACCGTTAGACAGGTATAAACGGCCAATTCGGAAAAATAAGCATAAGAAGTGAATACACAGGGTTAAGTGGGAAAACGTTGACACAGTCTTTTAGATTAAGGTCGCTGTTATGGTCGGTGATCACGTTATGTGGGGATCCCTATTGGGGTACAGAATGGACACATACTTTCGTATGTCATGATGGCCCCGTTGCACTACATTCGCATCGCTTTAACTTTCTAACATTTCCGCCTCAGCCCCCTCATTATTAGCAGCAAAAATTGAATATTGTGTTATTGAATGAAACGTATCAAGCCGTTCGTAGGGAAGAGAAGAGGTGTAGTCTACGATTGGGAGCCATGAAATCATGTCATTCTTTCCTGCCTTTAGTACATAGCTTTACTCTTCAAGCAACATTGGATACATCTATGACATTGAAAGTTTGTGTCGTACATGGATCCTATCACCGTTAGACAGGCATAAACGCCGAATTCGGCAAATAAGCATGAGAAGTGAAGACACAGGGTTGGGTGGGAAAACGTTGACACAGTCTATTAGATTAGGGTCGCTGTTATGGTCGGTGATCACGTTTTGTGGGGATCCCTATTGGGGTACAGAATGGACACATACTTTCGTATGTCATGATGGCCCCGTTGCACTACATTCGCATCGCTTTAACTTTCTAACATTTCCGCCTCAGCCCCCTCATTATTAGCAACAAAAATTGAATATTGTGTTATTGAATGAGACGTATGAAGCCGTTCGTAGGGAAGAGAAGAGGTGTAGTCGACGATTGGGAGCCATGAATTCATGTCATTCTTTCCTGCCTTTAGTACACAGCTTTACACTTCAAGCAACATTGGATACATCTATGACATTGAAAGTTTGTGTCGTACCTGGATCCTATCACCGTTAGACAGGCATAAACGCCGAATTCGGCAAATAAGCATGAGAAGTGAAGACACAGGGTTGGGTGGGAAAACGTTGACACAGTCTATTAGATTAGGGTCGCTGTTATGGTCGGTGATCACGTTATGTGGGGATCCCTATTGGGGTACAGAATGGACACATACTTTCATATGTCATGATGGCCCCGTTGCACTACATTCGCATCGCTTTAACTTTCTAACATTTCCGCCTCAGCCGCCTCATTATTAGCAGCAAAAATTAAATATTGTGTTATTGAATGAGACGTATCAAGCCGTTCGTAGGGAAGAGAAGAGGTGTAGTCGACGATTGGGAGCCATGAATTCATGTCATTCTTTCCTGCCTTTAGTACACAGCTTTACTCTTCAAGCAACATTGGATACATCTATGACATTGAAAGATTGTGTCGTACCTGGATCCTATCACCGTTAGACAGGCATAAACGCCGAATTCGGCAAATAAGCATGAGAAGTGAAGACACAGGGTTGGGTGGGAAAACGTTGACACAGTCATTTAGATTAGGGTCGCTGTTATGGTCGGTGATCACGTTATGTGGGGATCCCTATTGGGGTACAGAATGCACACATACTTTCGTATGTCATGATGGCCCCGTTGCACTACATTCGCATCGCTTTAACTTTCTAACATTTCCGCCTCAGCCCCCTCATTATTAGCAGCAAAAATTGAATATTGTGTTATTGAATGAGACGTATCAAGCCGTTCGTAGGGAAGAGAAGAGGTGTAGTCGACGATTGGGAGCCATGAATTCATGTCTTTCTTTCCTGCCTTTAGTACACAGCCTCACTCTTCAAGCAACATTGGATACATCTATGACATTGAAAGTTTGTGTCGTACCTGGATCCTATCACCGTTAGACAGGCATAAACGACGAATTCGGCAAATAAGCATGAGAAGTGAAGACACAGGGTTGGGTGGGAAAACGTTGACACAGTCTATTAGATTAGGGTCGCTGTTATGGTCGGTGATCACGTTATGTGGGGATCCCTATTGGGGTACAGAATGGACACATACTTTCGTATGTCATGATGGCCCCGTTGCACTACATTCGCATCGCTTTAACTTTCTAACATTTCCGCCTCAGCCCCCCTCATTATTAGCAGCAAAAATTGAATATTGTGTTACTGAATGAGACGTATCAAGCCGTTCGTAGGGAAGAGAAGAGGTGTAGTCGACGATTGGGAGCCATGAATTCATGTCATTCTTTCCTGCCTTTAGTACACAGCTTTACTCTTCAAGCAACATTGGATACATCTATGACATTGAAAGTTTGTGTCGTACCTGGATCCTATCACCGTTAGACATGCATAAACGCCGAATTCGGCAAATAAGCATGAGAAGTGAAGACACAGGGTTGGGTGGGAAAACGTTGACACAGTCATTTAGATTAGGGTCGCTGTTATGGTCGGTGATCACGTTATGTGGGGATCCCTATTGGGGTACAGAATGGACACATACTTTCATATGTCATGATGGCCCCGTTGCACTACATTCGCATCGCTTTAACTTTCTAACATTTCCGCCTCTGCCGCCTCATTATTAGCAGCAAAAATTAAATATTGTGTTATTGAATGAGACGTATCAAGCCGTTCGTAGGGAAGAGAAGAGGTGTAATCGACGATTGGGAGCCATGAATTCATGTCATTCTCTCCTGCCTTTAGTACACAGCTTTACTCTTCAAGCAACATTGGATACATCTATGACATTGAAAGTTTGTGTCGTACCTGGATCCTATCACCGTTAGACAGGCATAAACGCCGAATTCGGCAAATAAGCATGAGAAGTGAGTACACAGGGTTGGGTGGGAAAACGTTGACACAGTCATTTAGATTAGGGTCGCTGTTATGGTCGGTGATCACGTTATGTGGGGATCCCTATTGGGGTACAGAATGGACACATACTTTCGTATGTCATCTACATCTACATTTATACTCCGCAAGCCACCCAACGGTGTGTGGCGGAGGGATGATGGCCCCGTTGCACTACATTCGAATCGCTTTAACTTTCTAACATTTCCGCCTCAGCCCCCTCATTATTAGCAGCAAAAATTGAATATTGTGTTATTGAATGAGACGTATCAAGCCGTTCGTAGGGAAGAGAAGAGGTGTAGTCGACGATTGGGAGCCATGAATTCATGTCATTCTTTCCTGCCTTTAGTACACAGCTTTACTCTTCAAGCAACATTGGATACATCTATGACATTGAAAGTTTGTGTCGTACCTGGATCCTATCACCGTTAGACAGGCATAAACGCCGAATTCGGCAAATAAGCATGAGAAGTGAAGAAACAGGGTTGGGTGGGAAAACGTTGACACAGTCATTTAGATTAGGGTCGCTGTTATGGTCGGTGATCACGTTATGTGGGGATCCCTATTGGGGTACTGAATGGACACATACTTTCGTATGTCATGATGGCCCCGTTGCACTACATTCGCATCGCTTTAACTTTCTAACATTTCCGCCTCAGCCCCCTCATTATTAGCAGCAAAAATTGAATATTGTGTTATTGAATGAGACGTATCAAGCCGTTCGTAGGGAAGAGAAGAGGTGTAGTCTACGATTGGGAGCCATGAAATCATGTCATTCTTTCCTGCCTTTAGTACACAGCTTTACTCTTCAAGCAACATTGGATACATCTATGACATTGAAAGTTTGTGGCGTACATGGATCCTATCACTGTTACACAGGCATAAACGCCGAATTCGGCAAATAAGCATGAGAAGTGAAGACACAGGGTTGGGTGGGAAAACGTTGACACAGTCTATTAGATTAGGGTCGCTGTTATGGTCGGTGATCACGTTTTGTGGGGATCCCTATTGGGGTACAGAATGGACACATACTTTCGTATGTCATGATGGCCCCGTTGCACTACATTCGCATCGCTTTAACTTTCTAACATTTCCGCCTCAGCCCCCTCATTATTAGCAGCAAAAATTGAATATTGTGTTACTGAATGAGACGTATCAAGCCGTTCGTAGGGAAGAGAAGAGGTGTAGTCGACGATTGGGAGCCATGAATTCATGTCATTCTTTCCTGCCTTTAGTACACAGCTTTACTCTTCAAGCAACATTGGATACATCTATGACATTGAAAGTTTGTGTCGTACCTGGATCCTATCACCGTTAGACAGGTATAAACGGCCAATTCGGAAAAATAAGCATAGGAAGTGAATACACACGGTTAAGTGGGAAAACGTTGACACAGTCTTTTAGATTAAGGTCGCTGTTATGGTCGGTGATCACGTTATGTGGGGATCCCTATTGGGGTACAGAATGGACACATACTTTCGTATGTCATGATGGCCCCGTTGCACTACATTCGCATCGCTTTAACTTTCTAACATTTCCGCCTCAGCCCCCTCATTATTAGCAGCAAAAATTGAATATTGTGTTATTGAATGAGACGTATCAAGCCGTTCGTAGGGAAGAGAAGAGGTGTAGTCGACGATTGGGAGCCATGAATTCATGTCATTCTTTCCTGCCTTTAGTACACAGCTTTACTCTTCAAGCAACATTGGATACATCTATGACATTGAAAGTTTGTGTCGTACCTGGATCCTATCACCGTTAGACAGGCATAAACGCCGAATTCGGCAAATAAGCATGAGAGGTGAAGACACAGGGTTGGGTGGGAAAACGTTGACACAGTCTATTAGATTAGGGTCGCTGTTATGGTCGGTGATCACGTTATGTGGGGATCCCTATTGGGGTACAGAATGGACACATACTTTCATATGTCATGATGGCCCCGTTGCACTACATTCGCATCGCTTTAACTTTCTAACATTTCCGCCTCAGCCCCCTCATTATTAGCAGCAAAAATTGAATATTGTGTTATTGAATGAGACGTATCAAGCCGTTCGTAGGGAAGAGAAGAGGTGTAGTCGACGATTGGGAGCCATGAATTCATGTCTTTCTTTACTGCCTTTAGTACACAGCTTTACTCTTCAAGCAACATTGGATACATCTATGACATTGAAAGTTTGTGTCGTACCTGGATCCTATCACCGTTAGACAGGCATAAACGCCGAATTCGCCAAATAAGCATGAGAAGTGAGTACACAGGGTTGGGTGGGAAAACGTTGACACAGTCTTTTAGATTAGGGTCGCTGTTATGGTCGGTGATCACGTTATGTGGGGATCCCTATTGGGGTACAGAATGGACACATACTTTCGTATGTCATGATGGCCCCGTTGCACTACATTCGCATCGCTTTAACTTTCTAACATTTCCGCCTCAGCCCCCTCATTATTAGCAGCAAAAATTGAATATTGTGTTATTGAATGAGACGTATCAAGCCGTTCGTAGGGAAGAGAAGAGGTGTAGTCTACGATTGGGAGCCATGAAATCATGTCATTCTTTCCTGCCTTTAGTACACAGCTTTACTCTTCAAGCAACATTGGATACATCAATGACATTGAAAGTTTGTGTCGTACCTGGATCCTATCACCGTTAGACAGACATAAACGCCGAATTCGGCAAATAAGCATGAGAAGTGAGTACACAGGGTTGGGTGGGAAAACGTTGACACAGTCTTTTAGATTAGGGTCGCTGTTATGGTCGGTGATCACGTTATGTGGGGATCCCTATTGGGGTACAGAATGGACACATACTTTCGTATGTCATGATGGCCCCGTTGCACTACATTCGCATCGCTTTAACTTTCTAACATTTCCGCCTCAGCCCCCTCATTATTAGCAGCAAAAATTGAATATTGTGTTATTGAATGAGACGTATCAAGCCGTTCGTAGGGAAGAGAAGAGGTGTAGTCTACGATTGGGAGCCATGAAATCATGTCATTCTTTCCTGCCTTTAGTACACAGCTTTACTCTTCAAGCAACATTGGATACATCTATGTCATTGAAAGTTTGTGTCGTACCTGGATCCTATCACCGTTAGACAGGCATAAACGCCGAATTCGGCAAATAAGCATGAGAAGTGAGTACACAGGGTTGGGTGGGAAAACGTTGACACAGTCATTTAGATTAGGGTCGCTGTTATGGTCGGTGATCACGTTATGTGGGGATCCCTATTGGGGTACAGAATGGACACATACTTTCGTATGTCATGATGGCCCCGTTGCACTACATTCGCATCGCTTTAACTTTCTAACATTTCCGCCTCAGCCCCTACATTATTAGCAGCAAGAATTGAATATTGTGTTATTGAATGAGACGTATCAAGCCGTTCGTAGGGAGGAGGAGTGGTGTAGTCGACGATTGGGAGCCATGAATTCATGTCATTCTTTCCTGCCTTTAGTACACAGCTTTACTCTTCAAGCAACATTGGATACATCTATGACATTGAAAGTTTGTGTCGTACCTGGATCCTATCACCGTTAGACAGGCATAAACGCCGAATTCGGCAAATAAGCATGAGAAGTGAGTACACAGGGTTGGGTGGGAAAACGTTGACACAGTCTATTAGATTAGGGTCGCTGTTATGGTCGGTGATCACGTTTTGTGGGGATCCCTATTATGGTACAGAATGGACACATACTTTCGTATGTCATGATGGCCCCGTTACACTACATTCGCATCGCTTTAACTTTCTAACATTTCCGCCTCAGCCCCCTCATTATTAGCAGCAAAAATTGAATATTGTGTTATTGAATGAGACGTATCAAGCGGTTCGTAGGTAAGAGAAGAGGTGTAGTCTACGATTGGGAGCCATGAAATCATGTCATTCTTTCCTGCCTTTAGTACACAGCTTTACTCTTCAAGCAACATTGGATACATCTATGACATTGAAAGTTTGTGTCGTACATGGATCCTATCACCGTTAGACAGGCATAAACGCCGAATTCGGCAAATAAGCATGAGAAGTGAGTACACTGGGTTGGGTGGGAAAACGTTGACACAGTCTTTTAGATTAGGGTCGCTGTTATTGTCGGTGATCACGTTATGTGGGGATCCCTATTGGGGTACAGAATGGACACATACTTTCGTATGTCATGATGGCCCCGTTGCACTACATTCGCATCGCTTTAACTTTCTAACATTTCCGCCTCAGCCCCCTCATTATTAGCAGCAAAAATTGAATATTGTGTTATTGAATGAGACGTATCAAGCCGTTCGAAGGGAAGAGAAGAGGTGTAGTCTACGATTGGGAGCCATGAAATCATGTCATTCTTTCCTGCCTTTAGTACACAGCTTTACTCTTCAAGCAACATTGGATACATCTATGTCATTGAAAGTTTGTGTCGTACCTGGATCCTATCACCGTTAGACAGGCATAAACGCCGAATTCGGCAAATAAGCATGAGAAGTGAGTACACAGGGTTGGGTGGGAAAACGTTGACACAGTCATTTAGATTAGGGTCGCTGTTATGGTCGGTGATCACGTTATGTGGGGATCCCTATTGGGGTACAGAATGGACACATACTTTCGTATGTCATGATGGCCCCGTTGCACTACATTCGCATCGCTTTAACTTTCTAACATTTCCGCCTCAGCCCCCTCATTATTAGCAGCAAGAATTGAAAATTGTGTTATTGAATGAGACGTATCAAGCCGTTCGTAGGGAAGAGGAGTGGTGTAGTCGACGATTGGGAGCCATGAATTCATGTCATTCTTTCCTGCCTTTAGTACACAGCTTTACTCTTCAAGCAACATTGGATACATCTATGACATTGAAAGTTTGTGTCGTACCTGGATCCTATCACCGTTAGACAGGCATAAACGCCGAATTCGGCAAATAAGCATGACAAGTGAAGACACAGGGTTGGGTGGGAAAACGTTGACACAGTCTATTAGATTAGGGTCGCTGTTATGGTCGGTGATCACGTTATGTGGGGATCCCTATTGGGGTACAGAATGGACACATACTTTCGTATGTCATGATGGCCCCGTTGCACTATATTCGCATCGCTTTAACTTTCTAACATTTCCGCCTCAGCCCCCTCATTATTAGCAGCAAAAATTGAATATTGTGTTATTGAATGAGACGTATCAAGCCGTTCGTAGGGAAAAGAAGAGGTGTAGTCGACGATTGGGAGCCATGAATTCATGTCATTCTTTCCTGCCTTTACTACACAGCTTTACTCTTCAAGCAACATTGGATACATCTATGACATTGAAAGTTTGTGTCGTACATGGATCCTATCACCGTTAGACAGGCATAAACGCCGAATTCGGCAAATAAGCATGAGAAGTGAAGACACAGGGTTGGGTGGGAAAACGTTGACACCATCTATTAGATTAGGGTCGCTGTTATGGTCGGTGATCACGTTTTGTGGGGATCCCTATTCGGGTACAGAATGGACACATACTTTCGTATGTCATGATGGCCCCGTTGCACTACATTCGCATCGCTTTAACTTTCTAACATTTCCGCCTCAGCCCCCTCATTATTAGCAGCAAAAATTGAATATTGTGTTATTGAATGAGACGTATCAAGCCGTTCGTAGGGAAGAGAAGAGGTGTAGTCGACGATTGGGAGCCATGAATTCATGTCTTTCTTTCCTGCCTTTAGTACACAGCTTTACTCTTCAAGCAACATTGGATACATCAATGACATTGAAAGTTTGTGTCGTACCTGGATCCTATCACCGTTAGACAGGCATAAACGCCGAATTCGGCAAATAAGCATGAGAAGTGAGTACACTGGGTTGGGTGGGAAAACGTTGACACAGTCTTTTAGATTAGGGTCGCTGTTATTGTCGGTGATCACGTTATGTGGGGATCCCTATTGGGGTACAGAATGGACACATACTTTCGTATGTCATGATGGCCCCGTTGCACTACATTCGCATCGCTTTAACTTTCTAACATTTCCGCCTCAGCCCCCTCATTATTAGCAGCAAAAATTGAATATTGTGTTATTGAATGAGACGTATCAAGCCGTTCGTAGGGAAGAGAAGAGGTGTAGTCTACGATTGGGAGCCATGAAATCATGTCATTCTTTCCTGCCTTTAGTACACAGCTTTACTCTTCAAGCAACATTGGATACATCTATGACATTGAAAGTTTGTGTCGTACATGGATCCTATCACCGTTAGACAGGCATAAACGCCGAATTCGGCAAATAAGCATGAGAAGTGAAGACACAGGGTTGGGTGGGAAAACGTTGACACCATCTATTAGATTAGGGTCGCTGTTATGGTCGGTGATCACGTTTTGTGGGGATCCCTATTGGGGTACAGAATGGACACATACTTTCGTATGTCATGATGGCCCCGTTGCACTACATTCGCATCGCTTTAACTTTCTAACATTTCCGCCTCAGCCCCCTCATTATTAGCAGCAAAAATTGAATATTGTGTTATTGAATGATACGTATCAAGCCGTTCGTAGGGAAGAGAAGAGGTGTAGTCGACGATTGGGAGCCATGAATTCATGTCTTTCTTTCCTGCCTTTAGTACACAGCTTTACTCTTCAAGCAACATTGGATACATCTATGACATTGAAAGTTTGTGTCGTACCTGGATCCTATCACCGTTAGACAGGCATAAACGCCGAATTCGGCAAATAAGCATGAGAAGTGAGTACACTGGGTTGGGTGGGAAAACGTTGACACAGTCTTTTAGATTAGGGTCGCTGTTATGGTCGGTGATCACGTTATGTGGGGATCCCTATTGGGGTACAGAATGGACACATACTTTCGTATGTCATGATGGCCCCGTTGCACTACATTCGCATCGCTTTAACTTTCTAACATTTCCGCCTCAGCCCCCTCATTATTAGCAGCAAAAATTGAATATTGTGTTATTAAATGAGACGTATCAAGCCGTTCGTAGGGAAAAGAAGAGGTGTAGTCTACGATTGGGAGCCATGAAATCATGTCATTCTTTACAGCCTTTAGTACACAGCTTTACTCTTCAAGCAACATTGGATACATCTATGACATTGAAAGTTTGTGTCGTACATGGATCCTATCACCGTTAGACAGGCATAAACGCCGAATTCGGCAAATAAGCATGAGAAGTGAGTACACAGGGTTGGGTGGGAAAACGTTGACACAGTCTTTTAGATTAGGGTCGCTGTTATGGTCGGTGATCACGTTATGTGGGGATCCCTATTGGGGTACAGAATGGACACATACTTTCGTATGTCATGATGGCCCCGTTGCACTACATTCGCATCGCTTTAACTTTCTAACATTTCCGCCTCAGCCCCCTCATTATTAGCAGCAAAAATTGAATATTGTGTTATTGAATGAGACGTATCAAGCCGTTCGTAGGGAAGAGAAGAGGTGTAGTCGACGATTGGGAGCCATGAATTCATGTCATTCTTTCCTGCCTTTAGTACACAGCTTTACTCTTCAAGCAACATTGGATACATCTATGACATTGAAAGTTTGTGTCGTACATGGATCCTATCACCGTTAGACAGGCATAAACGCCGAATTCGGCAAATAAGCATGAGAAGTGAAGACACAGGGTTGGGTGGGAAAACGTTGACACCATCTATTAGATTAGGGTCGCTGTTATGGTCGGTGATCACGTTTTGTGGGGATCCCTATTGGGGTACAGAATGGACACATACTTTCGTATGTCATGATGGCCCCGTTGCACTACATTCGCATCGCTTTAACTTTCTAACATTTCCGCCTCAGCCCCCTCATTATTAGCAGCAAAAATTGAATATTGTGTTATTGAATGAGACGTATCAAGCCGTTCGTAGGGAAGAGAAGAGGTGTAGTCGACGATTGGGAGCCATGAATTCATGTCTTTCCTTCCTGCCTTTAGTACACAGCTTTACTCTTCAAGCAACATTGGATACATCAATGACATTGAAAGTTTGTGTCGTACCTGGATCCTATCACCGTTAGACAGGCATAAACGCCGAATTCGGCAAATAAGCATGAGAAGTGAGTACACTGGGTTGGGTGGGAAGACGTTGACACAGTCTTTTAGATTAGGGTCGCTGTTATGGTCGGTGATCACGTTATGTGGGGATCCCTATTGGGGTACAGAATGGACACATACTTTCGTATGTCATGATGGCCCCGTTGCACTACATTCGCATCGCTTTAACTTTCTAACATTTCCGCCTCAGCCCCCTCATTATTAGCAGCAAAAATTGAATATTGTGTTATTGAATGAGACGTATCAAGCCGTTCGTAGGGAAGAGAAGAGGTGTAGTCTACGATTGGGAGCCATGAAATCATGTCATTCTTTCCTGCCTTTAGTACACAGCTTTACTCTTCAAGCAACATTGGATACATCTATGACATTGAAAGTTTGTGTCGTACATGGATCCTATCACCGTTAGACAGGCATAAACGCCGAATTCGGCAAATAAGCATGAGAAGTGAAGACACAGGGTTGGGTGGGAAAACGTTGACACCATCTATTAGATTAGGGTCGCTGTTATGGTCGGTGATCACGTTTTGTGGGGATCCCTATTGGGGTACAGAATGGACACATACTTTCGTATGTCATGATGGCCCCGTTGCACTACATTCGCATCGCTTTAACTTTCTAACATTTCCGCCTCAGCCCCCTCATTATTAGCAGCAAAAATTGAATATTGTGTTATTGAATGAGACGTATCAAGCCGTTCGTAGGGAAGAGAAGAGGTGTAGTCGACGATTGGGAGCCATGAATTCATGTCTTTCTTTCCTGCCAGCTTTACTCTTCAAGCAACATTGGATACACCTATGACATTGAAAGTTTGTGTCGTACCTGGATCCTATCACCGTTAGACAGGCATAAACGCCGAATTCGGCAAATAAGCATGAGAAGTGAGTACACAGGGTTGGGTGGGAAAACGTTGACACAGTCTTTTAGATTAGGGTCGCTGTTATGGTCGGTGATCACGTTATGTGGGGATCCCTATTGGGGTACAGAATGGACACATACTTTCGTATGTCATGATGGCCCCGTTGCACTACATTCGCATCGCTTTAACTTTCTAACATTTCCGCCTCAGCCCCCTCATTATTAGCAGCAAAAATTGAATATTGTGTTATTGAATGAGACGTATCAAGCCGTTCGAAGGGAAGAGAAGAGGTGTAGTCTACGATTGGGAGCCATGAAATCATGTCATTCTTTCCTGCCTTTAGTACACAGCTTTACTCTTCAAGCAACATTGGATACATCTATGTCATTGAAAGTTTGTGTCGTACCTGGATCCTATCACCGTTAGACAGGCATAAACGCCGAATTCGGCAAATAAGCATGAGAAGTGAGTACACAGGGTTGGGTGGGAAAACGTTGACACAGTCATTTAGATTAGGGTCGCTGTTATGGTCGGTGATCACGTTATGTGGGGATCCCTATTGGGGTACAGAATGGACACATACTTTCGTATGTCATGATGGCCCCGTTGCACTACATTCGCATCGCTTTAACTTTCTAACATTTCCGCCTCAGCCCCCTCATTATTAGCAGCAAGAATTGAAAATTGTGTTATTGAATGAGACGTATCAAGCCGTTCGTAGGGAAGAGGAGTGGTGTAGTCGACGATTGGGAGCCATGAATTCATGTCATTCTTTCCTGCCTTTAGTACACAGCTTTACTCTTCAAGCAACATTGGATACATCTATGACATTGAAAGTTTGTGTCGTACCTGGATCCTATCACCGTTAGACAGGCATAAACGCCGAATTCGGCAAATAAGCATGACAAGTGAAGACACAGGGTTGGGTGGGAAAACGTTGACACAGTCTATTAGATTAGGGTCGCTGTTATGGTCGGTGATCACGTTATGTGGGGATCCCTATTGGGGTACAGAATGGACACATACTTTCGTATGTCATGATGGCCCCGTTGCACTACATTCGCATCGCTTTAACTTTCTAACATTTCCGCCTCAGCCCCCTCATTATTAGCAGCAAAAATTGAATATTGTGTTATTGAATGAGACGTATCAAGCCGTTCGTAGGGAAAAGAAGAGGTGTAGTCGACGATTGGGAGCCATGAATTCATGTCATTCTTTCCTGCCTTTACTACACAGCTTTACTCTTCAAGCAACATTGGATACATCTATGACATTGAAAGTTTGTGTCGTACCTGGATCCTATCACCGTTAGACAGGCATAAACGCCGAATTCGGCAAATAATCATGAGAAGTGAGTACACAGGGTTGGGTGGGAAAACGTTGACACAGTCATTTAGATTAGGGTCGCTGTTATGGTCGGTGATCACGTTATGTGGGGATCCCTATTGGGGTACAGAATGGACACATACTTTCGTATGTCATGATGGCCCCGTTGCACTACATTCGCATCGCTTTAACTTTCTAACATTTCCGCCTCAGCCCCCTCATTATTAGCAGCAAAAATTGAATATTGTGTTATTGAATGAGACGTATCAAGCCGTTCGTAGGGAAGAGAAGAGGTGTAGTCGACGATTGGGAGCCATGAATTCATGTCTTTCTTTCCTGCCTTTAGTACACAGCTTTACTCTTCAAGCAACATTGGATACATCAATGACATTGAAAGTTTGTGTCGTACATGGATCCTATCACCGTTAGACAGGCATAAACGCCGAATTCGGCAAATAAGCATGAGAAGTGAGTACACTGGGTTGGGTGGGAAAACGTTGACACAGTCTTTTAGATTAGGGTCGCTGTTATTGTCGGTGATCACGTTATGTGGGGATCCCTATTGGGGTACAGAATGGACACATACTTTCGTATGTCATGATGGCCCCGTTGCACTACATTCGCATCGCTTTAACTTTCTAACATTTCCGCCTCAGCCCCCTCATTATTAGCAGCAAAAATTGAATATTGTGTTATTGAATGAGACGTATCAAGCCGTTCGTAGGGAAGAGAAGAGGTGTAGTCTACGATTGGGAGCCATGAAATCATGTCATTCTTTCCTGCCTTTAGTACACAGCTTTACTCTTCAAGCAACATTGGATACATCTATGACATTGAAAGTTTGTGTCGTACATGGATCCTATCACCGTTAGACAGGCATAAACGCCGAATTCGGCAAATAAGCATGAGAAGTGAAGACACAGGGTTGGGTGGGAAAACGTTGACACCATCTATTAGATTAGGGTCGCTGTTATGGTCGGTGATCACGTTTTGTGGGGATCCCTATTGGGGTACAGAATGGACACATACTTTCGTATGTCATGATGGCCCCGTTGCACTACATTCGCATCGCTTTAACTTTCTAACATTTCCGCCTCAGCCCCCTCATTATTAGCAGCAAAAATTGAATATTGTGTTATTGAATGATACGTATCAAGCCGTTCGTAGGGAAGAGAAGAGGTGTAGTCGACGATTGGGAGCCATGAATTCATGTCTTTCTTTCCTGCCTTTAGTACACAGCTTTACTCTTCAAGCAACATTGGATACATCTATGACATTGAAAGTTTGTGTCGTACCTGGATCCTATCACCGTTAGACAGGCATAAACGCCGAATTCGGCAAATAAGCATGAGAAGTGAGTACACTGGGTTGGGTGGGAAAACGTTGACACAGTCTTTTAGATTAGGGTCGCTGTTATGGTCGGTGATCACGTTATGTGGGGATCCCTATTGGGGTACAGAATGGACACATACTTTCGTATGTCATGATGGCCCCGTTGCACTACATTCGCATCGCTTTAACTTTCTAACATTTCCGCCTCAGCCCCCTCATTATTAGCAGCAAAAATTGAATATTGTGTTATTAAATGAGACGTATCAAGCCGTTCGTAGGGAAGAGAAGAGGTGTAGTCTACGATTGGGAGCCATGAAATCATGTCATTCTTTACAGCCTTTAGTACACAGCTTTACTCTTCAAGCAACATTGGATACATCTATGACATTGAAAGTTTGTGTCGTACATGGATCCTATCACCGTTAGACAGGCATAAACGCCGAATTCGGCAAATAAGCATGAGAAGTGAGTACACAGGGTTGGGTGGGAAAACGTTGACACAGTCTTTTAGATTAGGGTCGCTGTTATGGTCGGTGATCACGTTATGTGGGGATCCCTATTGGGGTACAGAATGGACACATACTTTCGTATGTCATGATGGCCCCGTTGCACTACATTCGCATCGCTTTAACTTTCTAACATTTCCGCCTCAGCCCCCTCATTATTAGCAGCAAAAATTGAATATTGTGTTATTGAATGAGACGTATCAAGCCGTTCGTAGGGAAGAGAAGAGGTGTAGTCGACGATTGGGAGCCATGAATTCATGTCATTCTTTCCTGCCTTTAGTACACAGCTTTACTCTTCAAGCAACATTGGATACATCTATGACATTGAAAGTTTGTGTCGTACATGGATCCTATCACCGTTAGACAGGCATAAACGCCGAATTCGGCAAATAAGCATGAGAAGTGAAGACACAGGGTTGGGTGGGAAAACGTTGACACCATCTATTAGATTAGGGTCGCTGTTATGGTCGGTGATCACGTTTTGTGGGGATCCCTATTGGGGTACAGAATGGACACATACTTTCGTATGTCATGATGGCCCCGTTGCACTACATTCGCATCGCTTTAACTTTCTAACATTTCCGCCTCAGCCCCCTCATTATTAAAAGCAAAAATTGAATATTGTGTTATTGAATGAGACGTATCAAGCCGTTCGTAGGGAAGAGAAGAGGTGTAGTCGACGATTGGGAGCCATGAATTCATGTCTTTCCTTCCTGCCTTTAGTACACAGCTTTACTCTTCAAGCAACATTGGATACATCAATGACATTGAAAGTTTGTGTCGTACCTGGATCCTATCACCGTTAGACAGGCATAAACGCCGAATTCGGCAAATAAGCATGAGAAGTGAGTACACTGGGTTGGGTGGGAAGACGTTGACACAGTCTTTTAGATTAGGGTCGCTGTTATGGTCGGTGATCACGTTATGTGGGGATCCCTATTGGGGTACAGAATGGACACATACTTTCGTATGTCATGATGGCCCCGTTGCACTACATTCGCATCGCTTTAACTTTCTAACATTTCCGCCTCAGCCCCCTCATTATTAGCAGCAAAAATTGAATATTGTGTTATTGAATGAGACGTATCAAGCCGTTCGTAGGGAAGAGAAGAGGTGTAGTCTACGATTGGGAGCCATGAAATCATGTCATTCTTTCCTGCCTTTAGTACACAGCTTTACTCTTCAAGCAACATTGGATACATCTATGACATTGAAAGTTTGTGTCGTACATGGATCCTATCACCGTTAGACAGGCATAAACGCCGAATTCGGCAAATAAGCATGAGAAGTGAAGACACAGGGTTGGGTGGGAAAACGTTGACACCATCTATTAGATTAGGGTCGCTGTTATGGTCGGTGATCACGTTTTGTGGGGATCCCTATTGGGGTACAGAATGGACACATACTTTCGTATGTCATGATGGCCCCGTTGCACTACATTCGCATCGCTTTAACTTTCTAACATTTCCGCCTCAGCCCCCTCATTATTAGCAGCAAAAATTGAATATTGTGTTATTGAATGAGACGTATCAAGCCGTTCGTAGGGAAGAGAAGAGGTGTAGTCGACGATTGGGAGCCATGAATTCATGTCTTTCTTTCCTGCCAGCTTTACTCTTCAAGCAACATTGGATACACCTATGACATTGAAAGTTTGTGTCGTACCTGGATCCTATCACCGTTAGACAGGCATAAACGCCGAATTCGGCAAATAAGCATGAGAAGTGAGTACACAGGGTTGGGTGGGAAAACGTTGACACAGTCTTTTAGATTAGGGTCGCTGTTATGGTCGGTGATCACGTTATGTGGGGATCCCTATTGGGGTACAGAATGGACACATACTTTCCTATGTCATGATGGCCCCGTTGCACTACATTCGCATCGCTTTAACTTTCTAACATTTCCGCCTCAGCCCCCTCATTATTAGCAGCAAAAATTGAATATTGTGTTATTGAATGAGACGTATCAAGCCGTTCGTAGGGAAGAGAAGAGGTGTAGTCTACGATTGGGAGCCATGAAATCATGTCATTCTTTCCTGCCTTTAGTACACAGCTTTACTCTTCAAGCAACATTGGATACATCAATGACATTGAAAGTTTGTGTCGTACCTGGATCCTATCACCGTTAGACAGGCATAAACGCCGAATTCGGCAAATAAGCATGAGAAGTGAGTACACAGGGTTGGGTGGGAAAGCGTTGACACAGTCTTTTAGATTAGGGTCGCTGTTATGGTCGGTGATCACGTTATGTGGGGATCCCTATTGGGGTACAGAATGGACACATACTTTCGTATGTCATGATGGCCCCGTTGCACTACATTCGCATCGCTTTAACTTTCTAACATTTCCGCCTCAGCCCCCTCATTATTAGCAGCAAAAATTGAATATTGTGTTATTGAATGAGACGTATCAAGCCGTTCGTAGGGAAGAGAAGAGGTGTAGTCTACGATTGGGAGCCATGAAATCATGTCATTCTTTCCTGCCTTTAGTACACAGCTTTACTCTTCAAGCAACATTGGATACATCTATGACATTGAAAGTTTGTATCGTACATGGATCCTATCACCGTTAGACAGGCATAAACGCCGAATTCGGTAAATAAGCATGAGAAGTGAAGACACAGGGTTGGGTGGGAAAACGTTGACACCATCTATTAGATTAGGGTCGCTGTTATGGTCGGTGATCACGTTTTGTGGGGATCCCTATTGGGGTACAGAATGGACACATACTTTCGTATGTCATGATGGCCCCGTTGCACTACATTCGCATCGCTTTAACTTTCTAACATTTCCGCCTCAGCCCCCTCATTATTAGCAGCAAAAATTGAATATTGTGTTATTGAATGAGACGTATCAAGCCGTTCGTAGGGAAGAGAAGAGGTGTAGTCTACGATTGGGAGCCATGAAATCATGTCATTCTTTCCTGCCTTTAGTACACAGCTTTACTCTTCAAGCAACATTGGATACATCTATGACATTGAAAGTTTGTGTCGTACATGGATCCTATCACCGTTAGACAGGCATAAACGCCGAATTCGGCAAATAAGCATGAGAAGTGAGTACACAGGATTGGGTGGGAAAACGTTGACACAGTCTTTTAGATTAGGGTCGCTGTTATGGTCGGTGATCACGTTATGTGGGGATCCCTATTGGGGTACAGAATGGACACATACTTTCGTATGTCATGATGGCCCCGTTGCACTACATTCGCATCGCTTTAACTTTCTAACATTTCCGCCTCAGCCCCCTCATTATTAGCAGCAAAAATTGAATATTGTGTTATTGAATGAGACGTATCAAGCCGTTCGTAGGGAAGAGAAGAGGTGTAGTCTACGATTGGGAGCCATGAATTCATGTCATTCTTTCCTGCCTTTAGTACACAGCTTTACTCTTCAAGCAACATTGGATACATCAATGACATTGAAAGTTTGTGTCGTACCTGGATCCTATCACCGTTAGACAGGCATAAACGCCGAATTCGGCAAATAAGCATGAGAAGTGAGTACACAGGGTTGGGTGGGAAAACGTTGACACAGTCTTTTAGATTAGGGTCGCTGTTATGGTCGGTGATCACGTTATGTGGGGATCCCTATTGGGGTACAGAATGGACACATACTTTCGTATGTCATGATGGCCCCGTTGCACTACATTCGCATCGCTTTAACTTTCTAACATTTCCGCCTCAGCCCCCTCATTATTAGCAGCAAAAATTGAATATTGTGTTATTGAATGAGACGTATCAAGCCGTTCGTAGGGAAGAGAAGAGGTGTAGTCTACGATTGGGAGCCATGAAATCATGTCATTCTTTCCTGCCTTTAGTACACAGCTTTACTCTTCAAGCAACATTGGATACATCTATGACATTGAAAGTTTGTATCGTACATGGATCCTATCACCGTTAGACAGGCATAAACGCCGAATTCGGTAAATAAGCATGAGAAGTGAAGACACAGGGTTGGGTGGGAAAACGTTGACACCATCTATTAGATTAGGGTCGCTGTTATGGTCGGTGATCACGTTTTGTGGGGATCCCTATTGGGGTACAGAATGGACACATACTTTCGTATGTCATGATGGCCCCGTTGCACTACATTCGCATCGCTTTAACTTTCTAACATTTCCGCCTCAGCCCCCTCATTATTAGCAGCAAAAATTGAATATTGTGTTATTGAATGAGACGTATCAAGCCGTTCGTAGGGAAGAGAAGAGGTGTAGTCGACGATTGGGAGCCATGAAATCATGTCATTCTTTCCTGCCTTTAGTACACAGCTTTACTCTTCAAGCAACATTGGATACATCAATGACATTGAAAGTTTGTGTCGTACCTGGATCCTATCACCGTTAGACAGGCATAAACGCCGAATTCGGCAAATAAGCATGAGAAGTGAGTACACAGGGTTGGGTGGGAAAACGTTGACACAGTCTTTTAGATTAGGGTCGCTGTTATGGTCGGTGATCACGTTATGTGGGGATCCCTATTGGGGTACAGAATGGACACATACTTTCGTATGTCATGATGGCCCCGTTGCACTACATTCGCATCGCTTTAACTTTCTAACATTTCCGCCTCAGCCCCCTCATTATTAGCAGCAAAAATTGAATATTGTGTTATTGAATGAGACGTATCAAGCCGTTCGTAGGGAAGAGAAGAGGTGTAGTCTACGATTGGGAGCCATGAAATCATGTCATTCTTTCCTGCCTTTAGTACACAGCTTTACTCTTCAAGCAACATTGGATACATCTATGACATTGAAAGTTTGTATCGTACATGGATCCTATCACCGTTAGACAGGCATAAACGCCGAATTCGGTAAATAAGCATGAGAAGTGAAGACACAGGGTTGGGTGGGAAAACGTTGACACCATCTATTAGATTAGGGTCGCTGTTATGGTCGGTGATCACGTTTTGTGGGGATCCCTATTGGGGTACAGAATGGACACATACTTTCGTATGTCATGATGGCCCCGTTGCACTACATTCGCATCGCTTTAACTTTCTAACATTTCCGCCTCAGCCCCCTCATTATTAGCAGCAAAAATTGAATATTGTGTTATTGAATGAGACGTATCAAGCCGTTCGTAGGGAAGAGAAGAGGTGTAGTCTACGATTGGGAGCCATGAAATCATGTCATTCTTTCCTGCCTTTAGTACACAGCTTTACTCTTCAAGCAACATTGGATACATCTATGACATTGAAAGTTTGTGTCGTACATGGATCCTATCACCGTTAGACAGGCATAAACGCCGAATTCGGCAAATAAGCATGAGAAGTGAGTACACAGGATTGGGTGGGAAAACGTTGACACAGTCTTTTAGATTAGGGTCGCTGTTATGGTCGGTGATCACGTTATGTGGGGATCCCTATTGGGGTACAGAATGGACACATACTTTCGTATGTCATGATGGCCCCGTTGCACTACATTCGCATCGCTTTAACTTTCTAACATTTCCGCCTCAGCCCCCTCATTATTAGCAGCAAAAATTGAATATTGTGTTATTGAATGAGACGTATCAAGCCGTTCGTAGGGAAGAGAAGAGGTGTAGTCTACGATTGGGAGCCATGAAATCATGTCATTCTTTCCTGCCTTTAGTACACAGCTTTACTCTTCAAGCAACATTGGATACATCTATGACATTGAAAGTTTGTATCGTACATGGATCCTATCACCGTTAGACAGGCATAAACGCCGAATTCGGTAAATAAGCATGAGAAGTGAAGACACAGGGTTGGGTGGGAAAACGTTGACACCATCTATTAGATTAGGGTCGCTGTTATGGTCGGTGATCACGTTTTGTGGGGATCCCTATTGGGGTACAGAATGGACACATACTTTCGTATGTCATGATGGCCCCGTTGCACTACATTCGCATCGCTTTAACTTTCTAACATTTCCGCCTCAGCCCCCTCATTATTAGCAGCAAAAATTGAATATTGTGTTATTGAATGAGACGTATCAAGCCGTTCGTAGGGAAGAGAAGAGGTGTAGTCTACGATTGGGAGCCATGAAATCATGTCATTCTTTCCTGCCTTTAGTACACAGCTTTACTCTTCAAGCAACATTGGATACATCTATGACATTGAAAGTTTGTGTCGTACATGGATCCTATCACCGTTAGACAGGCATAAACGCCGAATTCGGCAAATAAGCATGAGAAGTGAGTACACAGGATTGGGTGGGAAAACGTTGACACAGTCTTTTAGATTAGGGTCGCTGTTATGGTCGGTGATCACGTTATGTGGGGATCCCTATTGGGGTACAGAATGGACACATACTTTCGTATGTCATGATGGCCCCGTTGCACTACATTCGCATCGCTTTAACTTTCTAACATTTCCGCCTCAGCCCCCTCATTATTAGCAGCAAAAATTGAATATTGTGTTATTGAATGAGACGTATCAAGCCGTTCGTAGGGAAGAGAAGAGGTGTAGTCTACGATTGGGAGCCATGAAATCATGTCATTCTTTCCTGCCTTTAGTACACAGCTTTACTCTTCAAGCAACATTGGATACATCTATGACATTGAAAGTTTGTGTCGTACCTGGATCCTATCACCGTTAGACAGGCATAAACGCCGAATTCGGCAAATAATCATGAGAAGTGAGTACACAGGGTTGGGTGGGAAAACGTTGACACAGTCATTTAGATTAGGGTCGCTGTTATGGTCGGTGATCACGTTATGTGGGGATCCCTATTGGGGTACAGAATGGACACATACTTTCGTATGTCATGATGGCCCCGTTGCACTACATTCGCATCGCTTTAACTTTCTAACATTTCCGCCTCAGCCCCCTCATTATTAGCAGCAAGAATTGAATATTGTGTTATTGAATGAGACGTATCAAGCCGTTCGTAGGGAAGAGGAGAGGTGTAGTCGACGATTGGGAACCATGAATTCATGTCATTCTTTCCTGCCTTTAGTACACAGCTTTACTCTTCAAGCAACATTGCATACATCTATGACATTGAAAGTTTGTGTCGTACCTGGATCCTATCACCGTTAGACAGGCATAAACGCCGAATTCGGCAAATAAGCATGAGAAGTGAAGACACAGGGTTGGGTGGGAAAACGTTGACACAGTCTATTAGATTAGGGTCGCTGTTATGGTCGGTGATCACGTTATGTGGGGATCCCTATTGGGGTACAGAATGGACACATACTTTCGTATGTCATGATGGCCCCGTTGCACTCCATTTCTTCGCTTTAACTTTCTAACATTTCCGCCTCAGCCCCCTCATTATTAGCAGCAAAAATTGAATATTGTGTTATTGAATGAGACGTATCAAGCCGTTCGTAGGGAAGAGAAGAGGTGTAGTCGACGATTGGGAGCCATGAATTCATGTCTTTCTTTCCTGCCTTTAGTACACAGCTTTACTCTTCAAGCAACATTGGATACATCAATGACATTGAAAGTTTGTGTCGTACCTGGATCCTATCACCGTTAGACAGGCATAAACGCCGAATTCGGCAAATAAGCATGAGAAGTGAGTACACAGGGTTGGGTGGGAAAACGTTGACACAGTCATTTAGATTAGGGTCGCTGTTATGGTCGGTGATCACGTTATGTGGGGATCACTATTGGGGTACAGAATGGACACATACTTTCGTATGTCATGATGGCCCCGTTGCACTACATTCGCATCGCTTTAACTTTCTAACATTTCCGCCGCAGCCCCCTCATTATTAGCAGCAAAAATTGAATATTGTGTTATTGAATGAGACGTATGAAGCCGTTCGTAGGGAAGAGAAGAGGTGTAGTCGACGATTGGGAGCCATGAAATCATGTCATTCTTTCCTGCCTTTAGTACACAGCTTTACTCTTCAAGCAACATTGGATACATCTATGACATTGAAAGTTTGTGTCGTACATGGATCCTATCACCGTTAGACAGGCATAAACGCCGAATTCGGCAAATAAGCATGAGAAGTGAAGACACAGGGTTGGGTGGGAAAACGTTGACACAGTCTATTAGATTAGGGTCGCTGTTCTGGTCGGTGATCACGTTTTGTGGGGATCCCTATTGGGGTACAGAATGGACACATACTTTCGTATGTCATGATGGCCCCGTTGCACTACATTCGCATCGCTTTAACTTTCTAACATTTCCGCCTCAGCCCCCTCATTATTAGCAGCAAAAATTGAATATTGTGTTATTGAATGAGACGTATCAAGCCGTTCGTAGGGAAGAGAAGAGGTGTAGTCGACGATTGGGAGCCATGAATTCATGTCATTCTTTCCTGCCTTTAGTACACAGCTTTACTCTTCAAGCAACATTGGATACATCTATGACACTGAAAGTTTGTGTCATACCTGGATCCTATCACCGTTAGACAGCCATAAACGCGAATTTTGCAAATAAGCATGAGAAGTGAAAACACAGGGTTGGGTGGGAAAAAGTTGACACAGTCTATTAGATTAGTGTCGCTGTTATGGTCGGTGATCACGTTATGTGGGGCTCCCTATTGGGGTACAGAATGGACACATACTTTCGTATGTCATGATGGCCAAGTTGCACTACATTCGCATCGCTTTAACTTTCTAACATTTCCGCCTCAGCCCCCTCATTATTAGCAGCAAAAATTGAATATTGTGTTATTGAACGAGACATATCAAGCCGTTCGTAGAGAAGAGGAGAGGTGTAGTCGACGATTGGGAGCCATGAATTCATGTCATTCTTTCCTGCCTTTAGTACACAGCTTTACTCTTCAAGCAACATTGGATACATCTATGACATTGAAAGTTTGTGTCGTACCTGGATCCTATCACCGTTAGACAGGCATAAACGCCGAATTCGGCAAATAAGCATGAGAAGTGAAGACACAGGGTTGGGTGGGAAAACGTTGACACAGTCTATTAGATTAGGGTCGCTGTTATGGTCGGTGATCACGTTATGTGGGGATCCCTATTGGGGTACAGAATGGACACATACTTTCGTATGTAATGATGGCCCCGTTGCACTACATTCGCATCGCTTTAACTTTCTAACATTTCCGCCTCAGCCCCCTCATTATTAGCAGCAAAAATTGAATATTGTGTTATTGAATGAGACGTATCAAGCCGTTCGTAGGGAAGAGAAGAGGTGTAGTCGACGATTGGGAGCCATGAATTCATGTCATTCGTTCCTGCCTTTAGTACACAGCTTTACTCTTCAAGCAACATTGGATACATCTATGACATTGAAAGTTTGTGTCGTACCTGGATCCTATCACCGTTAGACAGGCATAAACGCCGAATTCGGTAAATAAGCATGAGAAGTGAAGACACAGGGTTGGGTGGGAAAACGTTGACACAGTCATTTAGATTAGGGTCGCTGTTATGGTCGGTGATCACGTTATGTGGGGATCCCTATTGGGGTACAGAATGGACACATACTTTCGTATGTCATGATGGCCCCGTTGCACTACATTCGCATCGCTTTAACTTTCTAACATTTCCGCCTCAGCCCCCTCATTATTAGCAGCAAAAATTGAATATTGTGTTATTGAATGAGACGTATCAAGCCGTTCGTAGGGAAGAGAAGAGGTGTAGTCGACGATTGGGAGCCATGAATTCATGTCATTCTTTCCTGCCTTTAGTACACAGCTTTACTCTTCAAGCAACATTGGATACATCTATGTCATTGAAAGTTTGTGTCGTACCTGGATCCTATCACCGTTAGACAGGCATTAACGCCGAATTCGGCAAATAAGCATGAGACGTGAAGACACGGGGTTGGGTGGGAAAACGTTGACACAGTCATTTAGATTAGGGTCGCTGTTATGGTCGGTGATCACGTTATGTTGGGATCCCTATTGGGGTACAGAATGGACACATACTTTCGTATGTCATGATGGCCCCGTTGCACTACATTCGCATCGCTTTAACTTTCTAACATTTCCGCCTCAGCCCGCTCATTATTAGCAGCAAAAATTGAATATTGTGTTATTGAATGAGACGTATCAAGCCGTTCGTAGGGAAGAGAAGAGGTGTAGTCGACGATTGGGAGCCATAAATTCATGTCATTCGTTCCTGCCTTTAGTACACAGCTTTACTCTTCAAGCAACATTGGATACATCTATGACATTGAAAGTTTGTGTCGTACCTGGATCCTATCACCGTTAGACAGGCATAAACGCCGAATTCGGCAAATAAGCATGAGAAGTGAAGACACAGGGTTGGGTGGGAAAACGTTGACACAGTCATTTAGATTAGGGTCGCTGTTATGGTCGGTGATCACGTTATGTGGGGATCCCTATTGGGGTACAGAATGGACACATACTTTTGTATGTCATGATGGCCCCGTTGCACTACATTCGCATCGCTTTAACTTTCTAACATTTCCGCCTCAGCCCCCTCATTATTAGCAACAAAAATTGAATATTTTTACGTTATTGAATGAGACGTATCAAGCCGTTCGTAGGGAAGAGAAGAGGTGTAGTCGACGATTGGGAGCCATGAATTCATGTCATTCTTTCCTGCCTTTAGTACACAGCTTTACTCTTCAAGCAACATTGGATACATCTATGACATTGAAAGTTTGTGTCGTACCTGGATCCTATCACCGTTAGACAGGCATAAACGCCGAATTCGGCAAATAAGCATGAGAAGTGAAGACACAGGGTTGGGTGGGAAAACGTTGACACAGTCTATTAGATTAGGGTCGCTGTTATGGTCGGTGATCACGTTATGTGGGGATCCCTATTGGGGTACAGAATGGACACATACTTTCGTATGTCATGATGGCCCCGTTGCACTACATTCGCATCGCTTTAACTTTCTAACATTTCCGCCTCAGCCCCCTCATTATTAGCAGCAAAAATTGAATATTGTATTATTGAATAAGACGTATCAAGCCGTTCGTAGGGAAGAGAAGAGGTGTAGTCGACGATTGGGAGCCATGAATTCATTTCATTCTTTCCTGCCTTTAGTACACAGCTTTACTCTTCAAGCAACATTGGATACATCTATGACATTGAAAGTTTGTGTCGTACCTGGATCCTATCACCGTTAGATAGGCATAAACGCCGAATTCGGCAAATAAGCATGAGAAGTGAAGACACAGGGTTGGGTGGGAAAACGATGACACAGTCTATTAGATTAGGGTCGCTGTTATGGTCGGTGATCACGTTATGTGGGGATCCCTATTGGGGTACAGAATGGACACATACTTTCGTATGTCATGATGGCCCCGTTGCACTACATTCGCATCGCTTTAACTTTCTAACATTTCCGCCTCAGCCCCCTCATTATTAGCAGCAAAAATTGAATATTGTGTTATTGAATGAGACGTATCAAGCCGTTCGTAGGGAAGAGAAGAGGTGTAGTCGACGATTGGGAGCCATGAATTCATGTCATTCTTTCCTGCCTTTAGTACACAGCTTTACTCTTCAAGCAACATTGGATACATCTATGACATTGAAAGTTTGTGTCGTACCTGGATCCTATCACCGTTAGACAGGCATAAACGCCGAATTCGGCAAATAAGCATGAGAAGTGAAGACACAGGGTTGGGTGGGGAAACGTTGACACAGTCTATTAGATTAGGGTCGCTGTTATGGTCGGTGATCACGTTATGTGGGGATCCCTATTGGGGTACAGAATGGACACATACTTTCGTATGTCATGATGGCCCCGTTGCACTACATTCGCATCGCTTTAACTTTCTAACATTTCCGCCTCAGCCCCCTCATTATTAGCAGCAAAAATTGAATATTGTGTTATTGAATGAGACGTATCAAGCCGTTCGTAGGGAAGAGAAGAGGTGTAGTCGACGATTGGGAGCCATGAATTCATGTCATTCTTTTCTGCCTTTAGTACACAGCTTTACTCTTCAAGCAACATTGGATACATCTATGACATTGAAAGTTTGTGTCGTACCTGGATCCTATCACCGTTAGACAGGCATAAACGCCGAATTCGGCAAATAAGCATGAGAAGTGAAGACACAGGGTTGGGTGGGAAAACGTTGACACAGTCATTTAGATTAGGGTCGCTGTTATGGTCGGTGATCACGTTATGTGGGGATCCCTATTGGGGTACAGAATGGACACATACTTTCATATGTCATGATGGCCCCGTTGCACTACATTCGCATCGCTTTAACTTTCTAACATTTCCGCCTCAGCCGCCTCAGTATTAGCAGCAAAAATTAAATATTGTGTTATTGAATGAGACGTATCAAGCCGTTCGTAGGGAAGAGAAGAGGTGTAGTCGACGATTGGGAGCCATGAATTCATGTCATTCTTTCCTGCCTTTAGTACACAGCTTTACTCTTCAAGCAACATTGGATACATCTATGACATTGAAAGTTTGTGTCGTACCTGGATCCTATCACCGTTAGACAGGCATAAACGCCGAATTCGGCGAATAAGCATGAGAAGTGAGTACACAGGGTTGGGTGGGAAAACGTTGACACAGTCATTTAGATTAGGGTCGCTGTTATGGTCGGTGATCACGTTATGTGGGGATCCCTATTGGGGTACAGAATGGACACATACTTTCGAATGTCATAATGGCCCCGTTGCACTACATTCGCATCGCTTTAACTTTCTAACATTTCCGCCTCAGCCCCCTCATTATTAGCAGCAAAAATTGAATATTATGTTATTGAATGAGACGTATCAAGCCGTTCGTAGGGAAGAGGAGAGGTGTAGTCGACGATTGGGAGCCATGAATTCATGTCATTCTTTTCTGCCTTTAGTACACAGCTTTACTCTTCAAGCAACATTGGATACATCTATGACATTGAAAGTTTGTGTCGTACCTGGATCCTATCACCGTTAGACAGGCATAAACGCCGAATTCGGCAAATAAGCATGAGAAGTGAAGACACAGGGTTGGGTGGGAAAACGTTGACACAGTCATTTAGATTAGGGTCGCTGTTATGGTCGGTGATCACGTTATGTGGGGATCCCTATTGGGGTACAGAATGGACACATACTTTCATATGTCATGATGGCCCCGTTGCACTACATTCGCATCGCTTTAACTTTCTAACATTTCCGCCTCAGCCGCCTCAGTATTAGCAGCAAAAATTAAATATTGTGTTATTGAATGAGACGTATCAAGCCGTTCGTAGGGAAGAGAAGAGGTGTAGTCGACGATTGGGAGCCATGAATTCATGTCATTCTTTCCTGCCTTTAGTACACAGCTTTACTCTTCAAGCAACATTGGATACATCTATGACATTGAAAGTTTGTGTCGTACCTGGATCCTATCACCGTTAGACAGGCATAAACGCCGAATTCGGCGAATAAGCATGAGAAGTGAGTACACAGGGTTGGGTGGGAAAACGTTGACACAGTCATTTAGATTAGGGTCGCTGTTATGGTCGGTGATCACGTTATGTGGGGATCCCTATTGGGGTACAGTATGGACACATACTTTCGTATGTCATAATGGCCCCGTTGCACTACATTCGCATCGCTTTAACTTTCTAACATTTCCGCCTCAGCCCCCTCATTATTAGCAGCAAAAATTGAATATTGTGTTATTGAATGAGACGTATCAAGCCGTTCGTAGGGAAGAGGAGAGGTGTAGTCGACGATTGGGAGCCATGAATTCATGTCATTCTTTCCCGCCTTTAGTACACAGCTTTACTCTTCAAGCAACATTGGATACATCTATGACATTGAAAGTTTGTGTCGTACCTGGATCCTATCACCGTTAGACAGGCATAAACGCCGAATTCGGCAAATAAGCATGAGAAGTGAAGACACAGGGTTGGGTGGGAAAACGTTGACACAGTCTATTAGATTAGGGTCGCTGTTATGGTCGGTGATCACGTTATGTGGGGATCCCTATTGGGGTACAGAATGGACACATACTTTCGTATGTCATGATGGCCCCGTTGCACTACATTCGCATCGCTTTAACTTTCTAACATTTCCGCCTCAGCCCCCTCATTATTAGCAGCAAAAATTGAATATTGTGTTATTGAATGGGACGTATCAAGCCGTTCGTAGGGAAGAGAAGAGGTGTAGTCGACGATTGGGAGCCATGAATTCATGTCATTCTTTCCTGCCTTTAGTACACAGCTTTACTCTTCAAGCAACATTGGATACATCTATGACATTGAAAGTTTGTGTCGTACCTGGATCCTATCACCGTTAGACAGGCATAAACGCCGAATTCGGCAAATAAGCATGAGAAGTGAAGACACAGGGTTGGGTGGGAAAACGTTGACACAGTCATTTAGATTAGGGTCGCTGTTATGGTCGGTGATCACGTTATGTGGGGATCCCTATTGGGGTACAGAATGGACACATACTTTCGTATGTCATGATGGCCCCGTTGCACTACATTCGCATCGCTTTAACTTTCTAACATTTCCGCCTCAGCCCCCTCATTATTAGCAGCAAAAATTGAATATTGTGTTATTGAATGAGACGTATCAAGCCGTTCGTAGGGAAGAGAAGAGGTGTAGTCGACGATTGGGAGCCATGAATTCATGTCATTCTTTTCTGCCTTTAGTACACAGCTTTACTCTTCAAGCAACATTGGATACATCTATGACATTGAAAGTTTGTGTCGTATCTGGATCCTATCACCGTTAGACAGGCATAAACGCCGAATTCGGCAAATAAGCATGAGAAGTGAAGACACAGGGTTGGGTGGGAAAACGTTGACACAGTCATTTAGATTAGGGTCGCTGTTATGGTCGGTGATCACGTTATGTGGGGATCCCTATTGGGGTACAGAATGGACACATACTTTCATATGTCATGATGGCCCCGTTGCACTACATTCGCATCGCTTTAACTTTCTAACATTTCCGCCTCAGCCGCCTCAGTATTAGCAGCAAAAATTGAATATTGTGTTATTGAATGAGACGTATCAAGCCGTTCGTAGGGAAGAGAAGAGGTGTAGTCGACGATTGGGAGCCATGAATTCATGTCATTCTTTCCTGCCTTTAGTACACAGCTTTACTCTTCAAGCAACATTGGATACATCTATGACATTGAAAGTTTGTGTCGTACCTGGATCCTATCACCGTTAGACAGGCATAAACGCCGAATTCGGCGAATAAGCATGAGAAGTGAGTACACAGGGTTGGGTGGGAAAACGTTGACACAGTCATTTAGATTAGGGTCGCCGTTATGGTCGGTGATCACGTTATGTGGGGATCCCTATTGGGGTACAGTATGGACACATACTTTCGTATGTCATAATGGCCCCGTTGCACTACATTCGCATCGCTTTAACTTTCTAACATTTCCGCCTCAGCCCCCTCATTATTAGCAGCAAAAATTGAATATTGTGTTATTGAATGAGACGTATCAAGCCGTTCGTAGGGAAGAGGAGAGGTGTAGTCGACGATTGGGAGCCATGAATTCATGTCATTCTTTCCTGCCTTTAGTACACAGCTTTACTCTTCAAGCAACATTGGATACATCTATGACATTGAAAGTTTGTGTCGTACCTGGATCCTATCACCGTTAGACAGGCATAAACGCCGAATTCGGCAAATAAGCATGAGAAGTGAAGACACAGGGTTGGGTGGGAAAACGTTGACACAGTCTATTAGATTAGGGTCGCTGTTATGGTCGGTGATCACGTTATGTGGGGATCCCTATTGGGGTACAGAATGGACACATACTTTCGTATGTCATGATGGCCCCGTTGCACTACATTCGCATCGCTTTAACTTTCTAACATTTCCGCCTCAGCCCCCTCATTATTAGCAGCAAAAATTGAATATTGTGTTATTGAATGAGACGTATCAAGCCGTTCGTAGGGAAGAAAAGAGGTGTAGTCGACGATTGGGAGCCATGAATTCATGTCTTTCTTTCCTGCCTTTAGTACACAGCTTTTTTCTTCAAGCAACATTGGATACATCTATGAGATTGAAAGTTTGTGTCGTACCTGGATCCTATCACCGTTAGACAGGCATAAACGCCGAATTCGGCAAATAAGCATGAGAAGTGAGTACACAGGGTTGGGTGGGAAAACGTTGACACAGTCATTTAGATTAGGGTCGCTGTTATGGTCGGTGATCACGTTATGTGGGGATCCCTATTGGGGTACAGAATGGACACATACTTTCGTATGTCATGATGGCCCCGTTGCACAACATTCGCAACGCTTTAACTTTCTAACATTTCCGCCTCAGCCCCCTCATTATTAGCAGCAAAAATTGAATATTGTGTTATTGAATGAGACGTATCAAGCCGTTCGTAGGGAAGAGAAGAGGTGTGTAGTCGACGATTGGGAGCCATGAAATCATGTCATTCTTTCCTGCCTTTAGTACACAGCTTTACTCTTCAAGCAACATTGGATACATCTATGACGTTGAAAGTTTGTGTCGTACCAGGATCCTATCACCGTTAGACAGGCATAAACGCCGAATTCGGCAAATAAGCATGAGAAATGAAGACACAGTGTTGGGTGGGAAAACGTTGACACAGTCATTTAGATTAGGGTCGCTGTTATGGTCGGTGATCACGTTATGTGGGGATCCCTATTGGGGTACAGAATGGACACATACTTTCGTATGTCATGATGGCCCCGTTGCACTACATTCGCATCGCTTTAACTTTCTAACATTTCCGCCTCAGCCCCCTCATTATTAGCAGCAAAAATTGAATATTGTGTTATTGAATGAGACGTATGAAGCCGTTCGTAGGGAAGAGAAGAGGTGTAGTCGACGATTGGGAGCCATGAATTCATGTCATTCTTTTCTGCCTTTAGTACACAGCTTTACTCTTCAAGCAACATTGGATACATCTATGACATTGAAAGTTTGTGTCGTACCTGGATCCTATCACCGTTAGACAGGCATAAACGCCGAATTCGGCAAATAAGCATGAGAAGTGAGTACACAGGGTTGGGTGGGAAAACGTTGACACAGTCATTTTGATTAGGGTCGCTGTTATGGTCGGTGATCACGTTATGTGGGGATCCCTATTGGGGTACAGAATGGACACATATTTTCGTATGTCATGATGGCCCCGTTGCACTACATTCGCATCGCTTTAACTTTCTAACATTTCCGCCTCAGCCCCCTCATTATTAGCAGCAAAAATTGAATATTGTGTTATTGAATGAGACGTATCAAGCCGTTCGTAGGGAAGAGAAGAGATGTAGTCGACGATTGGGAGCCATGAATTCATGTCATTCTTTCCTGCCTTTAGTACACAGCTTTACTCTTCAAGCAACATTGGATACATCTATGACGTTGAAAGTTTGTGTCGTACCTGGATCCTATCACCGTTAGACAGGCATAAACGCCGAATTCGGCAAATAAGCATGAGAAGTGAAGACACAGGGTTGGGTGGGAAAACGTTGACACAGTCATTTAGATTAGGGTCGCTGTTATGGTCGGTGATCACGTTATGTGGGGATCCCTATTGGGGTACAGAATGGACACATATTTTCGTATGTCATGATGGCCCCGTTGCACTACATTCGCATCGCTTTAACTTTCTAACATTTCCGCCTCAGCCCCCTCATTATTAGCAGCAAAAATTGAATATTGTGTTATTGAATGAGACGTATCAAGCCGTTCGTAGGGAAGAGAAGAGGTGTAGTCGACGATTGGGAGCCATGAATTCATGTCATTCTTTCCTGCCTTTAGTACACAGCTTTACTCTTCAAGCAACATTGGATACATCTATGACATTGAAAGTTTGTGTCGTACCTGGATCCTATCACCGTTAGACAGGCATAAACGCCGAATTCGGCAAATAAGCATGAGAAGTGAAGACACAGGGTTGGGTGGGAAAACGTTGACACAGTCTATTAGATTAGGGTCGCTGTTATGGTCGGTGATCACGTTATGTGGGGATCCCTATTGGGGTACAGAATGGACACATACTTTCGTATGTCATGATGGCCCCGTTGCACTACATTCGCATCGCTTTAACTTTCTAACATTTCCGCCTCAGCCCCCTCATTATTAGCAGCAAAAATTGAATATTGTGTTATTGAATGAGACGTATCAAGCCGTTCGTAGGGAAGAGAAGAGGTGTAGTCGACGATTGGGAGCCATGAATTCATGTCATTCTTTCCTGCCTTTAGTACACAGCTTTACTCTTGAAGCAACATTGGATACATCTATGACATTGAAAGTTTGTGTCGTACCTGGATCCTATCACCGTTAGACAGGCATAAACGCCGAATTCGGCAAATAAGCATGAGAAGTGAAGGCACAGGGTTGGGTGGGAAAACGTTGACACAGTCATTTAGATTAGGGTCGCTGTTATGGTCGGTGATCACGTTATGTGGGGATCCCTATTGGGGTACAGAATGGACACATACTTTCGTATGTCATGATGGCCCCGTTGCACTACATTCGCATCGCTTTAACTTTCTAACATTTCCGCCTCAGCCCCCTCATTATTAGCAGCAAAAATTGAATATTGTGTTATTGAATGAGACGTATCAAGCCGTTCGTACGGAAGAGAGGAGATGTAGTCGATGATTGGGAGCCATGAATTCATGTCATTCTTTCCTGCCTTTAGTACACAGCTTTACTCTTCAAGCAACATTGGATACATCTATGACATTGAAAGTTTGTGTCGTACCTGGATCCTATCACCGTTAGACAGGCATAAACGCCGAATTCGGCAAATAAGCATGAGAAGTGAAGACACAGGGTTGGGTGGGAAAACGTTGACACAGTCTATTAGATTAGGGTCGCTGTTATGGTCGGTGATCACGTTATGTGGGGATCCCTATTGGGGTACCGAATGGACACATACTTTCGTATCTCATGATGGCCCCGTTGCACTACATTCGCATCGCTTTAACTTTCTAACATTTCCGCCTCAGCCCCCTCATTATTAGCAGCAAAAATTGAATATTGTGTTATTGAATGAGACGTATGAAGCCGTTCGTAGGGAAGAGAAGAGGTGTAGTCGACGATTGGGAGCCATGAATTCATGTCATTCTTTCCTGCCTTTAGTACACAGCTTTACTCTTCAAGCAACATTGGATACATCTATGACATTGAAAGTTTGTGTCGTACCTGGATCCTATCACCGTTAGACAGGCATAAACGCCGAATTCGGCAAATAAGCATGAGAAGTGAAGACACAGGGTTGGGTGGGAAAACGTTGACACAGTCATTTAGATTAGGGTCGCTGTTATGGTCGGTGATCACGTTATGTAGGGATCCCTATTGGGGTACAGAATGGACACATACTTTCGTATGTCATGATGGCCCCGTTGCACTACATTCGCATCGCTTTAACTTTCTAACATTTCCGCCTCAGCCCCCTCATTAGTAGCAGCAAAAATTGAATATTGTGTTATTGAATGAGACGTATCAAGCCGTTCGTAGGGAAGAGAAAAGGTGTAGTCGACGATTGGGAGCCATGAAATCATGTCATTCTTTCCTGCCTTTAGTACACAGCTTTACTCTTCAAACAACATTGGATACATCTATGACATTGAAAGTTTGTGTCGTACCTGGATCCTATCACCGTTAGACAGGCATAAACGCCGAATTCGGCAAATAAGCATGAGAAGTGAAGACACAGTGTTGGGTGGGAAAACGTTGACACAGTCATTTAGATTAGGGTCGCTGTTATGGTCGGTGATCACGTTATGTGGGGATCCCTATTGGGGTACAGAATGGACACATACTTTCGTATGTCATGATGGCCCCGTTGCACTCCATTTCTTCGCTTTAACTTTCTAACATTTCCGCCTCAGCCCCCTCATTATTAGCAGCAAAAATTGAATATTGTGTTATTGAATGAGACGTATCAAGCCGTTCGTAGGGAAGAGAAGAGGTGTAGTCGACGATTGGGAGCCATGAATTCATGTCTTTCTTTCCTGCCTTTAGTACACAGCTTTTTTCTTCAAGCAACATTGGATACATCTATGAGATTGAAAGTTTGTGTCGTACCTGGATCCTATCACCGTTAGACAGGCATAAACGCCGAATTCGGCAAATAAGCATGAGAAGTGAGTACACAGGGTTGGGTGGGAAAACGTTGACACAGTCATTTAGATTAGGGTCGCTGTTATGGTCGGTGATCACGTTATGTGGGGATCACTATTGGGGTACAGAATGGACACATACTTTCGTATGTCATGATGGCCCCGTTGCACTACATTCGCAACGCTTTAACTTTCTAACATTTCCGCCTCAGCCCCCTCATTATTAGCAGCAAAAATTGAATATTGTGTTATTGAATGAGACGTATCAAGTCGTTCGTAGGGAAGAGAAGAGGTGTAGTCGACGATTGGGAGCCATGAAATCATGTCATTCTTTCCTGCCTTTAGTACACAGCTTTACTCTTCAAGCAACATTGGATACATCTATGACATTGAAAGTTTGTGTCGTACATGGATCCTATCACCGTTAGACAGGCATAAACGCCGAATTCGGCAAATAAGCATGAGAAGTGAAGACACAGGGTTGGGTGGGAAAACGTTGACACAGTCATTTAGATTAGGGTCGCTGTTATGGTCGGTGATCACGTTATGTGGGGATCCCTATTGGGGTACAGAATGGACACATACTTTCGTATGTCATGATGGCCCCGTTGCACTACATTCGCATCGCTTTAACTTTCTAACATTTCCGCCTCAGCCCCCTCATTATTAGCAGCAAAAATTGAATATTGTGTTATTGAATGAGACGTATGAAGCCGTTCGTAGGGAAGAGAAGAGGTGTAGTCGACGATTGGGAGCCATGAATTCATGTCATTCTTTCCTGCCTTTAGTACACAGCTTTACTCTTCAAGCAACATTGGATACATCTATGACATTGAAAGATTGTGTCGTACCTGGATCCTATCACCGTTAGACAGGCATAAACGCCGAATTCGGCAAATAAGCATGAGAAGTGAATACACAGGGTTGGGTGGGAAAACGTTGACACAGTCATTTAGATTAGGGTCGCTGTTATGGTCGGTGATCACGTTATGTGGGGATCCCTATTGGGGTACAGAATGGACACATATTTTCGTATGTCATGATGGCCCCGTTGCACTACATTCGCATCGCTTTAACTTTCTAACATTTCCGCCTCAGCCCCCTCATTATTAGCAGCAAAAATTGAATATTGTGTTATTGAATGAGACGTATCAAGCCGTTCGTAGGGAAGAGAAGAGATGTAGTCGACGATTGGGAGCCATGAATTCATGTCATTCTTTCCTGCCTTTAGTACACAGCTTTACTCTTCAAGCAACATTGGATACATCTATGACGTTGAAAGTTTGTGTCGTACCTGGATCCTATCACCGTTAGACAGGCATAAACGCCGAATTCGGCAAATAAGCATGAGAAGTGAAGACACAGGGTTGGGTGGGAAACTGTTGACACAGTCATTTAGATTAGGGTCGCTGTTATGGTCGGTGATCACGTTATGTGGGGATCCCTATTGGGGTACAGAATGGACACGTATTTTCGTATGTCATGATGGCCCCGTTGCACTGCATTCGCATCGCTTTAACTTTCTAACATTTCCGCCTCAGCCCCCTCATTATTAAGCAGCAAAAATTGAATATTGTGTTATTGAATGAGACGTATGAAGCCGTTCGTAGGGAAGAGAAGAGGTGTAGTCGACGATTGGGAGCCATGAATTCATGTCATTCTTTCCTGCCTTTAGTACACAGCTTTACTCTTCAAGCAACATTGGATACATCTATGACATTGAAAGTTTGTGTCGTACCTGGATCCTATCACCGTTAGACAGGCATAAACGCCGAATTCGGCAAATAAGCATGAGAAGTGAAGACACAGGGTTGGGTGGGAAAACGTTGACACAGTCTATTAGATTAGGGTCGCTGTTATGGTCGGTGATCACGTTATGTGGGGATCCCTATTGGGGTACAGAATGGACACATACTTTCGTATGTCATGATGGCCCCGTTGCACTACATTCGCATCGCTTTAACTTTCTAACATTTCCGCCTCAGCCCCCTCATTATTAGCAGCAAAAATTGAATATTGTGTTATTGAATGAGACGTATCAAGCCGTTCGTAGGGAAGAGAAGAGGTGTAGTCGACGATTGGGAGCCATGAATTCATGTAATTCTTTCCTGCCTTTAGTACACAGCTTTACTCTTCAAGCAACATTGGATACATCTATGACATTGAAAGTTTGTGTCGTACCTGGATCCTATCACCGTTAGACAGGCATAAACGCCGAATTCGGCGAATAAGCATGAGAAGTGAAGACACAGGGTTGGGTGGGAAAACGTTGACACAGTCATTTAGATTAGGGTCGCTGTTATGGTCGGTGATCACGTTATGTGGGGATCCCTATTGGGGTACAGAATGGACACATACTTTCGTATGTCATGATGGCCCCGTTGCACTACATTCGCATCGCTTTAACTTTCTAACATTTCCGCCTCAGCCCCCTCATTATTAGCAGCAAAAATTGAATATTGTGTTATTGAATGAGACGTATCAAGCCGTTCGTAGGGAAGAGAAGAGGTGTAGTCGACGATTGGGAGCCATGAATTCATGTCATTCTTTCCTGCCTTTAGTACACAGCTTTACTCTTCAAGCAACATTGGATACATCTATGACGTTGAAAGTTTGTGTCGTACCTGGATCCTATCACCGTTAGACAGGCATAAACGCCGAATTCGGCAAATAAGCATGAGAAGTGAGTACACAGGGTTGGGTGGGAAAACGTTGACACAGTCATTTAGATTAGGGTCGCTGTTATGGTCGGTGATCACGTTATGTGGGGATCCCTATTGGGGTACAGAATGGACACATACTTTCGTATGTCATGATGGCCCCGTTGCACTCCATTTCTTCGTTTTAACTTTCTAACATTTCCGCCTCAGCTTCCTTATTATTAGCAGCAAAAATTGAATATTGTGTTCTTGAATGAGACGTATCAAGCCGTTCGTAGGGAAGAGAAGAGGTGTAGTCGACGATTGGGAGCCATGAATTCATGTCATTCTTTCCTGCCTTTAGTACACAGCTTTACTCTTCAAGCAACATTGGATACATCTATGACATTGAAAGTTTGTGTCGTACCTGGATCCTATCACCGTTAGACAGGCATAAACGCCGAATTCGGCAAATAAGCATGAGAAGTGAAGACACAGGGTTGGGTGGGAAAGCGTTGACACAGTCTATTAGATTAGGGTCGCTGTTATGGTCGGTGATCACGTTATGTGGGGATCCCTATTGGGGTACAGAATGGACACATACTTTCGTATGTCATGATGGCCCCGTTGCACTACATTCGCATCGCTTTAACTTTCTAACATTTCCGCCTCAGCCCCCTCATTATTAGCAGCAAAAATTGAATATTGTGTTATTGAATGAGACGTATCAAGCCGTTCGTAGGGAAGAGAAGAGGTGTAGTCGACGATTGGGAGCCATGAATTCATGTCATTCTTTCCTGCCTTTAGTACACAGCTTTACTCTTCAAGCAACATTGGATACATCTATGACATTGAAAGTTTGTGTCGTACCTGGATCCTATCACCGTTAGACAGGCATAAACGCCGAATTCGGCAAATAAGCATGAGAAGTGAAGACACAGGGTTGGGTGGGACAACGTTGACACGGTCATTTAGATTAGGGTCGCTGTTATGGTCGGTGATCACGTTATGTGGGGATCCCTATTGGGGTACCGAATGGACACATACTTTCGTATGTCATGATGGCCCCGTTGCATACATTCGCATCGCTTTAACTTTCTAACATTTCCGCCTCAGCCCCCTCATTATTAGCAGCAAAAATTGAATATTGTGTTATTGAATGAGACGTATCAAGCCGTTCGTAGGGAAGAGAAGAGGTGTAGTCGACGATTGGGAGCCATGAATTCATGTCATTCTTTCCTGCCTTTAGTACACAGCTTTACTCTTCAAGCAACAATGGATACAACTATGACATTGAAAGTTTGTGTCGTACCTGGATCCTATCACCGTTAGACAGGCATAAACGCCGAATTCGGCAAATAAGCATGAGAAGTGAAGACACAGGGTTGGGTGGGAAATCGTTGACACAGTCTATTAGATTAGGGTCGCTGTTATGGTCGGTGATCACGTTATGTGGGGATCCCTATTGGGGTACAGAATGGACACATACTTTCGTATGTCATGATGGCCCCGTTGCACTACATTCGCATCGCTTTAACTTTCTAACGTTTCCGCCTCAGCCCCCTCATTTTTAGAAGCAAAAATTGAATATTGTGTTATTGAATGAGACGTATCAAGCCGTTCGTAGGGAAGAGAAAAGGTGTAGTCGACGATTGGGTGCCATGAATTCATGTCATTCTTTCCTGCCTTTAGTACACAGCTTTACTCTTCAAGCAACATTGGATACATCTATGACATTGAAAGTTTGTGTCGTACCTGGATCCTATCACCGTTAGACAGGCATAAACGCCGAATTCGGCAAATAAGCATGAGAAGTGAAGACACAGGGTTGGGTGGGAAAACGTTGACACAGTCATTTAGATTAGGGTCGCTGTTATGGTCGGTGATCACGTTATGTGGGGATCCCTATTGGGGTACAGAATGGACACATACTTTCGTATGTCATGATGGCACCGTTGCACTACATTCGCATCGCTTTAACATTCTAACATTTCCGCCTCAGCCCCCTCATTATTAGCAGCAAAAATTGAATATTGTGTTATTGAATGAGACGTATCAAGCCGTTCGTAGGGAAGAGAAGAGGTGTAGTCGACGATTGGGAGCCATGAATTCATGTCATTCTTTCCTGCCTTTAGTACACAGCTTTACTCTTCAAGCAACATTGGATACATCTATGACATTGAAAGTTTGTGTCGTACCTGGATCCTATCACCGTTAGACAGGCATAAACGCCGAATTCGGCAAATAAGCATGAGAAGTGAAGACACAGGGTGGGTGGGAAAACGTTGACACAGTCTATTAGATTAGGGTCGCTGTTATGGTCGGTGATCACGTTATGTGGGGATCCCTATTGGGGTACAGAATGGACACATACTTTCGTATGTCATGATGGCCCCGTTGCACTACATTCGCATCGCTTTAACTTTCTAACGTTTCCGCCTCAGCCCCCTCATTATTAGCAGCAAAAATTGAATATTGTGTTATTGAATGAGACGTATCAAGCCGTTCGTAGGGAAGAGAAGAGGTGTAGTCGACGATTGGGAGCCATGAATTCATGTCATTCTTTCCTGCCTTTAGTACACAGCTTTACTCTTCAAGCAACATTGGATACATCTATGACATTGAAAGTTTGTGTCGTACCTGGATCCTATCACCGTTAGACAGGCATAAACGCCGAATTCGGCAAATAAGCATGAGAAGTGAAGACACAGGGTTGGGTGGGAAAACGTTGACACAGTCATTTAGATTAGGGTCGCTGTTATGGTCGGTGATCACGTTATGTGGGGATCCCTATTGGGGTACCGAATGGACACATACTTTCGTATCTCATGATGGCCCCGTTGCACTACATTCGCATCGCTTTAACTTTCTAACATTTCCGCCTCAGCCCCCTCATTATTAGCAGCAAAAATTGAATATTGTGTTATTGAATGAGACGTATCAAGCCGTTCGTAGGGAAGAGAAAAGGTGTAGTCGACGATTGGGAGCCATGAATTCATGTCATTCTTTCCTGCTTTTAGTACACAGCTTTACTCTTCAAACAACATTGGATACATCTATGACATTGAAAGTTTGTGTCGTACCTGGATCCTATCACCGTTAGACAGGCATAAACGCCGAATTCGGCAAATAAGCATGAGAAGTGAAGATACAGTGTTAGGTGGGAAAACGTTGACACAGTCATTTAGATTAGGGTCGCTGTTATGGTCGGTGATCACGTTATGTGGGGATCCCTATTGGGGTACAGAATGGACACATACTTTCGTATGTCATGATGGCCCCGTTGCACTACATTCGCATCGCTTTAACTTTCTAACATTTCCGCCTCAGCCCCCTCATTATTAGCAGCAAAAATTGAATATTGTGTTATTGAATGAGACGTATCAAGCCGTTCGTAGGGAAGAGAAGAGGTGTAGTCGACGATTGGGAGCCATGAATTCATGTCATTCTTTCCTGCCTTTAGTACACAGCTTTACTCTTCAAGCAACATTGGATACATCTATGACATTGAAAGTTTGTGTCGTACCTGGATCCTATCACCGTTAGACAGGCATAAACGCCGAATTCGGCAAATAAGCATGAGAAGTGAAGACACAGGGTTGGGTGGGAAAACGTTGACACAGTCATTTAGATTAGGGTCGCTGTTATGGTCGGTGATCACGTTATGTGGGAATCCCTATTGGGGTACAGAATGGACACATACTTTCGTATGTCATGATGGCCCCGTTGCACTACATTCGCATCGCTTTAACTTTCTAACATTTCCGCCTCAGCCCCCTCATTATTAGCAGCAAAAATTGAATATTGTGTTATTGAATGAGACGTATCAAGCCGTTCGTAGGGAAGAGAAGAGGTGTAGTCGACGATTGGGAGCCATGAATTCATGTCATTCTTTCCTGCCTTTAGTACACAGCTTTACTCTTCAAGCAACATTGGATACATCTATGACATTGAAAGTTTGTGTCGTACCTGGATCCTATCACCGTTAGACAGGCATAAACGCCGAATTCGGCAAATAAGCATGAGAAGTGAAGACACAGGGTTGGGTGGGAAAACGATGACACAGTCTATTAGATTAGGGTCGCTGTTATGGTCGGTGATCACGTTATGTGGGGATCCCTATTGGGGTACCGAATGGACACATACTTTCATATGTCATGATGGCCCCGTTGCACTACATTCGCATCGCTTTAACTTTCTAACATTTCCGCCTCAGCCCCCTCATTATTAGCAGCAAAAATTGAATATTGTGTTATTGAATGAGACGTATCAAGCCGTTCGTAAGGAAGAGAAGAGGTGTAGTCGACGATTGGGAGCCATGAATTCATGTCATTCTTTCCTGCCTTTAGTACACAGCTTTACTCTTCAAGCAACATTGGATACATCTATGACATTGAAAGTTTGTGTCGTACCTGGATCCTATCACCGTTAGACAGGCATAAACGCCGAATTCGGCAAATAAGCATGAGAAGTGAAGACACAGTGTTGGGTGGGAAAACGTTGACACAGTCATTTAGATTAGGGTCGCTGTTATGGTCGGTGATCACGTTATGTGGGGATCCCTATTGGGGTACAGAATGGACACATACTTTCGTATGTCATGATGGCCCCGTTGCACTCCATTTCTTCGCTTTAACTTTCTAACATTTCCGCCTCAGCCCCCTCATTATTAGCAGCAAAAATTGAATATTGTGTTATTGAATGAGACGTACCAAGCCGTTCGTAGGGAAGAGAAGAGGTGTAGTCGACGATTGGGAGCCATGAATTCATGTCATTCTTTCCTGCCTTTAGTACACAGCTTTACTCTTCAAGCAACATTGGATACATCTATGACATTGAAAGTTTGTGTCGTACCTGGATCCTATCACCGTTAGACAGGCATAAACGCCGAATTCGGCAAATAAGCATGAGAAGTGAAGACACAGGGTTGGGTGGGACAACGTTGACACAGTCATTTAGATTAGGGTCGCTGTTATGGTCGGTGATCACGTTATGTGGGGATCCCTATTGGGGTACCGAATGGACACATACTTTCGTATGTCATGATGGCCCCGTTGCATACATTCGCATCGCTTTAACTTTCTAACATTTCCGCCTCAGCCCCCTCATTATTAGCAGCAAAAATTGAATATTGTGTTATTGAATGAGACGTATCAAGCCGTTCGTAGGGAAGAGAAGAGGTGTAGTCGACGATTGGGAGCCATGAATTCATGTCATTCTTTCCTGCCTTTAGTACACAGCTTTACTCTTCAAGCAACATTGGATACATCTATGACATTGAAAGTTTGTGTCGTACCTGGATCCTATCACCGTTAGACAGGCATAAACGCCGAATTCGGCAAATAAGCATGAGAAGTGAAGACACAGGGTTGGGTGGGAAAACGTTGACACAGTCATTTAGATTAGGGTCGCTGTTATGGTCGGTGATCACGTTATGTGGGAATCCCTATTGGGGTACAGAATGGACACATACTTTCGTATGTCATGATGGCCCCGTTGCACTACATTCGCATCGCTTTAACTTTCTAACATTTCCGCCTCAGCCCCCTCATTATTAGCAGCAAAAATTGAATATTGTGTTATTGAATGAGACGTATCAAGCCGTTCGTAGGGAAGAGAAGAGGTGTAGTCGACGATTGGGAGCCATGAATTCATGTCATTCTTTCCTGCCTTTAGTACACAGCTTTACTCTTCAAGCAACATTGGATACATCTATGACATTGAAAGTTTGTGTCGTACCTGGATCCTATCACCGTTAGACAGGCATAAACGCCGAATTCGGCAAATAAGCATGAGAAGTGAAGACACAGGGTTGGGTGGGAAAACGATGACACAGTCTATTAGATTAGGGTCGCTGTTATGGTCGGTGATCACGTTATGTGGGGATCCCTATTGGGGTACAGAATGGACACATACTTTCGTATGTCATGATGGCCCCGTTGCACTACATTCGCATCGCTTTAACTTTCTAACATTTCCGCCTCAGCCGCCTCATTATTAGCAGCAAAAATTAGATATTGTGTTATTTAATGAGACGTATGAAGCCGTTCGTAGGGAAGAGAAGAGGTGTAGTCGACGATTGGGAGCCATGAATTCATGTCATTCTTTCCTGCCTTTAGTACACAGCTTTACTCTTCAAGCAACATTGGATACATCTATGACATTGAAAGTTTGTGTCGTACCTGGGTCCTATCACCGTTAGACAGGCATAAACGCCGAATTCGGCAAATAAGCATGACAAGTGAAGACACAGGGTTGGGTGGGAAAACGCTGACACAGTCTATTAGATTAGGGTCGCTGTTATGGTCGGTGATCACGTTATGTGGGGATCCCTATTGGGGTACAGAATGGACACATACTTTCGTATGTCATGATGGCCCCGTTGCACTACATTCGCATCGCTTTAACTTTCTAACATTTCCGCCTCAGCCCCCTCATTATTAGCAGCAAAAATTGAATATTGTGTTATTGAATGAGACGTATCAAGCCGTTCGTAGGGAAGAGAAAAGGTGTAGTCGACGATTGGGAGCCATGAAATCATGTCATTCTTTCCTGCCTTTAGTACACAGCTTTACTCTTCAAACAAAATTGGATACATCTATGACATTGAAAGTTTGTGTCGTACCTGGATCCTATCACCGTTAGACAGGCATAAACGCCGAATTCGGCAAATAAGCATGAGAAGTGAAGACACAGTGTTGGGTGGGAAAACGTTGACACAGTCATTTAGATTAGGGTCGCTGTTATGGTCGGTGATCACGTTATGTGGGGATCCCTATTGGGGTACAGAATGGACACATACTTTCGTATGTCATGATGGCCCCGTTGCACTCCATTTCTTCGCTTTAACTTTCTAACATTTCCGCCTCAGCCCCCTCATTATTAGCAGCAAAAATTGAATATTGTGTTATTGAATGAGACGTATCAAGCCGTTCGTAGGGAAGAGAAGAGGTGTAGTCGACGATTGGGAGCCATGAATTCATGTCATTCTTTCCTGCCTTTAGTACACAGCTTTACTCTTCAAGCAACATTGGATACATCTATGACATTGAAAGTTTGTGTCGTACCTGGATCCTATCACCGTTAGACAGGCATAAACGCCGAATTCGGCAAATAAGCATGAGAAGTGAAGACACAGGGTTGGGTGGGAAAGCGTTGACACAGTCTATTAGATTAGGGTCGCTGTTATGGTCGGTGATCACGTTATGTGGGGATCCCTATTGGGGTACAGAATGGACACATACTTTCGTATGTCATGATGGCCCCGTTGCACTACATTCGCATCGCTTTAACTTTCTAACATTTCCGCCTCAGCCCCCTCATTATTAGCAGCAAAAATTGAATATTGTGTTATTGAATGAGACGTATCAAGCCGTTCGTAGGGAAGAGAAGAGGTGTAGTCGACGATTGGGAGCCATGAATTCATGTCATTCTTTCCTGCCTTTAGTACACAGCTTTACTCTTCAAGCAACATTGGATACATCTATGACATTGAAAGTTTGTGTCGTACCTGGATCCTATCACCGTTAGACAGGCATAAACGCCGAATTCGGCGAATAAGCATGAGAAGTGAAGACACAGGGTTGGGTGGGAAAACGTTGACACAGTCATTTAGATTAGGGTCGCTGTTATGGTCGGTGATCACGTTATGTGGGGATCCCTATTGGGGTACAGAATGGACACATACTTTCGTATGTCATGATGGCCCCGTTGCACTCCATTTCTTCGCTTTAACTTTCTAACATTTCCGCCTCAGCCCCCTCATTATTAGCAGCAAAAATTGAATATTGTGTTATTGAATGAGACGTATCAAGCCGTTCGTAGGGAAGAGAAGAGGTGTAGTCGACGATTGGGAGCCATGAATTCATGTCATTCTTTCCTGCCTTTAGTACACAGCTTTACTCTTCAAGCAACATTGGATACATCTATGACATTGAAAGTTTGTGTCGTACCTGGATCCTATCACCGTTAGACAGGCATAAACGCCGAATTCGGCAAATAAGCATGAGAAGTGAAGACACAGGGTTGGGTGGGAAAGCGTTGACACAGTCTATTAGATTAGGGTCGCTGTTATGGTCGGTGATCACGTTATGTGGGGATCCCTATTGGGGTACAGAATGGACACATACTTTCGTATGTCATGATGGCCCCGTTGCACTACATTCGCATCGCTTTAACTTTCTAACATTTCCGCCTCAGCCCCCTCATTATTAGCAGCAAAAATTGAATATTGTGTTATTGAATGAGACGTATCAAGCCGTTCGTAGGGAAGAGAAGAGGTGTAGTCGACGATTGGGAGCCATGAATTCATGTCATTCTTTCCTGCCTTTAGTACACAGCTTTACTCTTCAAGCAACATTGGATACATCTATGACGTTGAAAGTTTGTGTCGTACCTGGATCCTATCACCGTTAGACAGGCATAAACGCCGAATTCGGCAAATAAGCATGAGAAGTGAGTACACAGGGTTGGGTGGGAAAACGTTGACACAGTCATTTAGATTAGGGTCGCTGTTATGGTCGGTGATCACGTTATGTGGGGATCCCTATTGGGGTACAGAATGGACACATACTTTCGTATGTCATGATGGCCCCGTTGCACTCCATTTCTTCGCTTTAACTTTCTAACATTTCCGCCTCAGCCCCCTCATTATTAGCAGCAAAAATTGAATATTGTGTTATTGAATGAGACGTATCAAGCCGTTCGTAGGGAAGAGAAGAGGTGTAGTCGACGATTGGGAGCCATGAATTCATGTCATTCTTTCCTGCCTTTAGTACACAGCTTTACTCTTCAAGCAACATTGGATACATCTATGACATTGAAAGTTTGTGTCGTACCTGGATCCTATCACCGTTAGACAGGCATAAACGCCGAATTCGGCAAATAAGCATGAGAAGTGAAGACACAGGGTTGGGTGGGACAACGTTGACACAGTCATTTAGATTAGGGTCGCTGTTATGGTCGGTGATCACGTTATGTGGGGATCCCTATTGGGGTACCGAATGGACACATACTTTCGTATGTCATGATGGCCCCGTTGCATACATTCGCATCGCTTTAACTTTCTAACATTTCCGCCTCAGCCCCCTCATTATTAGCAGCAAAAATTGAATATTGTGTTATTGAATGAGACGTATCAAGCCGTTCGTAGGGAAGAGAAGAGGTGTAGTCGACGATTGGGAGCCATGAATTCATGTCATTCTTTCCTGCCTTTAGTACACAGCTTTACTCTTCAAGCAACATTGGATACAACTATGACATTGAAAGTTTGTGTCGTACCTGGATCCTATCACCGTTAGACAGGCATAAACGCCGAATTCGGCAAATAAGCATGAGAAGTGAAGACACAGGGTTGGGTGGGAAATCGTTGACACAGTCTATTAGATTAGGGTCGCTGTTATGGTCGGTGATCACGTTATGTGGGGATCCCTATTGGGGTACCGAATGGACACATACTTTCGTATGTCATGATGGCCCCGTTGCATACATTCGCATCGCTTTAACTTTCTAACATTTCCGCCTCAGCCCCCTCATTATTAGCAGCAAAAATTGAATATTGTGTTATTGAATGAGACGTATCAAGCCGTTCGTAGGGAAGAGAAGAGGTGTAGTCGACGATTGGGAGCCATGAATTCATGTCATTCTTTCCTGCCTTTAGTACACAGCTTTACTCTTCAAGCAACATTGGATACAACTATGACATTGAAAGTTTGTGTCGTACCTGGATCCTATCACCGTTAGACAGGCATAAACGCCGAATTCGGCAAATAAGCATGAGAAGTGAAGACACAGGGTTGGGTGGGAAATCGTTGACACAGTCTATTAGATTAGGGTCGCTGTTATGGTCGGTGATCACGTTATGTGGGGATCCCTATTGGGGTACAGAATGGACACATACTTTCGTATGTCATGATGGCCCCGTTGCACTACATTCGCATCGCTTTAACTTTCTAACGTTTCCGCCTCAGCCCCCTCATTATTAGCAGCAAAAATTGAATATTGTGTTATTGAATGAGACGTATCAAGCCGTTCGTAGGGAAGAGAAGAGGTGTAGTCGACGATTGGGAGCCATGAATTCATGTCATTCTTTCCTGCCTTTAGTACACAGCTTTACTCTTCAAGCAACATTGGATACATCTATGACATTGAAAGTTTGTGTCGTACCTGGATCCTATCACCGTTAGACAGGCATAAACGCCGAATTCGGCAAATAAGCATGAGAAGTGAAGACACAGGGTTGGGTGGGACAACGTTGACACAGTCATTTAGATTAGGGTCGCTGTTATGGTCGGTGATCACGTTATGTGGGGATCCCTATTGGGGTACCGAATGGACACATACTTTCGTATGTCATGATGGCCCCGTTGCATACATTCGCATCGCTTTAACTTTCTAACATTTCCGCCTCAGCCCCCTCATTATTAGCAGCAAAAATTGAATATTGTGTTATTGAATGAGACGTATCAAGCCGTTCGTAGGGAAGAGAAGAGGTGTAGTCGACGATTGGGAGCCATGAATTCATGTCATTCTTTCCTGCCTTTAGTACACAGCTTTACTCTTCAAGCAACATTGGATACAACTATGACATTGAAAGTTTGTGTCGTACCTGGATCCTATCACCGTTAGACAGGCATAAACGCCGAATTCGGCAAATAAGCATGAGAAGTGAAGACACAGGGTTGGGTGGGAAATCGTTGACACAGTCTATTAGATTAGGGTCGCTGTTATGGTCGGTGATCACGTTATGTGGGGATCCCTATTGGGGTACAGAATGGACACATACTTTCGTATGTCATGATGGCCCCGTTGCACTACATTCGCATCGCTTTAACTTTCTAACGTTTCCGCCTCAGCCCCCTCATTATTAGCAGCAAAAATTGAATATTGTGTTATTGAATGAGACGTATCAAGCCGTTCGTAGGGAAGAGAAGAGGTGTAGTCGACGATTGGGAGCCATGAATTCATGTCATTCTTTCCTGCCTTTAGTACACAGCTTTACTCTTCAAGCAACATTGGATACATCTATGACATTGAAAGTTTGTGTCGTACCTGGATCCTATCACCGTTAGACAGGCATAAACGCCGACTTCGGCAAATAAGCATGAGAAGTGAAGACACAGGGTTGGGTGGGAAAACGTTGACACAGTCTATTAGATTAGGGTCGCTGTTATGGTCGGTGATCACGTTATGTGGGGATCCCTATTGGGGTACAGAATGGACACATACTTTCGTATGTCATGATGGCCCCGTTGCACTACATTCGCATCGCTTTAACTTTCTAACATTTCCGCCTCAGCCCCCTCATTATTAGCAGCAAAAATTGAATATTGTGTTATTGAATGAGACGTATCAAGCCGTTCGTAGGGAAGAGAAGAGGTGTAGTCGACGATTGGGAGCCATGAATTCATGTCATTCTTTCCTGCCTTTAGTACACAGCTTTACTCTTCAAGCAACATTGGATACATCTATGACATTGAAAGTTTGTGTCGTACCTGGATCCTATCACCGTTAGACAGGCATAAACGCCGAATTCGGCGAATAAGCATGAGAAGTGAAGACACAGGGTTGGGTGGGAAAACGTTGACACAGTTATTTAGATTAGGGTCGCTGTTATGGTCGGTGATCACGTTATGTGGGGATCCCTATTGGGGTACAGAATGGACACATACTTTCGTATGTCATGATGGCCCCGTTGCACTACATTCGCATCGCTTTAACTTTCTAACATTTCCGCCTCAGCCCCCTCATTATTAGCAGCAAAAATTGAATATTGTGTTATTGAATGAGACGTATCAAGCCGTTCGTAGGGAAGAGAAGAGGTGTAGTCGACGATTGGGAGCCATGAATTCATGTCATTCTTTCCTGCCTTTAGTACACAGCTTTACTCTTCAAGCAACATTGGATACATCTATGACGTTGAAAGTTTGTGTCGTACCTGGATCCTATCACCGTTAGACAGGCATAAACGCCGAATTCGGCAAATAAGCATGAGAAGTGAGTACACAGGGTTGGGTGGGAAAACGTTGACACAGTCATTTAGATTAGGGTCGCTGTTATGGTCGGTGATCACGTTATGTGGGGATCCCTATTGGGGTACAGAATGGACACATACTTTCGTATGTCATGATGGCCCCGTTGCACTCCATTTCTTCGCTTTAACTTTCTAACATTTCCGCCTCAGCCCCCTCATTATTAGCAGCAAAAATTGAATATTGTGTTATTGAATGAGACGTATCAAGCCGTTCGTAGGGAAGAGAAGAGGTGTAGTCGACGATTGGGAGCCATGAATTCATGTCATTCTTTCCTGCCTTTAGTACACAGCTTTACTCTTCAAGCAACATTGGATACATCTATGACATTGAAAGTTTGTGTCGTACCTGGATCCTATCACCGTTAGACAGGCATAAACGCCGACTTCGGCAAATAAGCATGAGATGTGAAGACACAGGGTTGGGTGGGAAAACGTTGACACAGTCTATTAGATTAGGGTCGCTGTTATGGTCGGTGATCACGTTATGTGGGGATCCCTATTGGGGTACAGAATGGACACATACTTTCGTATGTCATGATGGCCCCGTTGCACTCCATTTCTTCGCTTTAACTTTCTAACATTTCCGCCTCAGCCCCCTCATTATTAGCAGCAAAAATTGAATATTGTGTTATTGAATGAGACGTATCAAGCCGTTCGTAGGGAAGAGAAGAGGTGTAGTCGACGATTGGGAGCCATGAATTCATGTCATTCTTTCCTGCCTTTAGTACACAGCTTTACTCTTCAAGCAACATTGGATACATCTATGACATTGAAAGTTTGTGTCGTACCTGGATCCTATCACCGTTAGACAGGCATAATCGCCGAATTCGGCGAATAAGCATGAGAAGTGAAGACACAGGGTTGGGTGGGAAAACGTTGACACAGTCATTTAGATTAGGGTCGCTGTTATGGTCGGTGATCACGTTATGTGGGGATCCCTATTGGGGTACAGAATGGACACATACTTTCGTATGTCATGATGGCCCCGTTGCACTACATTCGCATCGCTTTAACTTTCTAACATTTCCGCCTCAGCCCCCTCATTATTAGCAGCAAAAATTGAATATTGTGTTATTGAATGAGACGTATCAAGCCGTTCGTAGGGAAGAGAAGAGGTGTAGTCGACGATTGGGAGCCATGAATTCATGTCATTCTTTCCTGCCTTTAGTACACAGCTTTACTCTTCAAGCAACATTGGATACATCTATGACGTTGAAAGTTTGTGTCGTACCTGGATCCTATCACCGTTAGACAGGCATAAACGCCGAATTCGGCAAATAAGCATGAGAAGTGAGTACACAGGGTTGGGTGGGAAAACGTTGACACAGTCATTTAGATTAGGGTCGCTGTTATGGTCGGTGATCACGTTATGTGGGGATCCCTATTGGGGTACAGAATGGACACATACTTTCGTATGTCATGATGGCCCCGTTGCACTCCATTTCTTCGCTTTAACTTTCTAACATTTCCGCCTCAGCCCCCTCATTATTAGCAGCAAAAATTGAATATTGTGTTATTGAATGAGACGTATCAAGCCGTTCGTAGGGAAGAGAAGAGGTGTAGTCGACGATTGGGAGCCATGAATTCATGTCATTCTTTCCTGCCTTTAGTACACAGCTTTACTCTTCAAGCAACATTGGTTACATCTATGACATTGAAAGTTTGTGTCGTACCTGGATCCTATCACCGTTAGACAGGCATAAACGCCGAATTCGGCAAATAAGCATGAGAAGTGAAGACACAGGGTTGGGTGGGACAACGTTGACACAGTCATTTAGATTAGGGTCGCTGTTATGGTCGGTGATCACGTTATGTGGGGATCCCTATTGGGGTACCGAATGGACACATACTTTCGTATGTCATGATGGCCCCGTTGCATACATTCGCATCGCTTTAACTTTCTAACATTTCCGCCTCAGCCCCCTCATTATTAGCAGCAAAAATTGAATATTGTGTTATTGAATGAGACGTATCAAGCCGAGAAGAGGTGTAGTCGACGATTGGGAGCCATGAATTCATGTCATTCTTTCCTGCCTTTAGTACACAGCTTTACTCTTCAAGCAACATTGGATACATCTATGACATTGAAAGTTTGTGTCGTACCTGGATCCTATCACCGTTAGACAGGCATAAACGCCGAATTCGGCAAATAAGCATGAGAAGTGAAGACACAGGGTTGGGTGGGAAAACGTTGACACAGTCTATTAGATTAGGGTCGCTGTTATGGTCGGTGATCACGTTATGTGAGGCTCCCTATTGGGGTACAGAATGGACACATACTTTCGTATGTCATGATGGCCCCGTTGCACTACATTCGCATCGCTTTAACTTTCTAACATTTCCGCCTCAGCCCCCTCATTATTAGCAGCAAAAATTGAATATTGTGTAATTGAATGAGACGTATCAAGCCGTTCGTAGGGAAGAGAAGAGGTGTAGTCGACGATTGGGAGCCATGAATTCATATCATTCTTTCCTGCCTTTAGTACACAGCTTTACTCTTCAAGCAACATTGGATACATCTATGACATTGAAAGTTTGTGTCGTACCTGGATCCTATCACCGTTAGACAGGCATAAACGCCGAATTCGGCGAATAAGCATGAGAAGTGAAGACACAGGGTTGGGTGGGAAAACGTTGACACAGTCTATTAGATTAGGGTCGCTGTTATGGTCGGTGATCACGTTATGTGGGGATCCCTATTGGGGTACAGAATGGACACATACTTTCGTATGTCATGATGGCACCGTTGCACTACATTCGCATCGCTTTAACTTTCTAACATTTCCGCCTCAGCCCCCTCATTATTAGCAGCAAAAATTGAATATTGTGTTATTGAATGAGACGTATCAAGCCGTTCGTAGGGAAGAGAAGAGGTGTAGTCGACGATTGGGAGCCATGAAGTCATGTAATTCTTTCCTGCCTTTAGTACACAGCTTTACTCTTCAAGCAACATTGGATACATCTATGACATTGAAAGTTTGTGTCGTACCTGGATCCTATCACCGTTAGACAGGCATAAACGCCGAATTCGGCAAATAAGCATGAGAAGTGAAGACACAGTGTTGGGTGGGAAAACGTTGACACAGTCATTTAGATTAGGGTCGCTGTTATGGTCGGTGATCACGTTATGTGGGGATCCCTATTGGGGTACAGAATGGACACATACTTTCGTATGTCATGATGGCCCCGTTGCACTCCATTTCTTCGCTTTAACTTTCTAACATTTCCGCCTCAGCCCCCTCATTATTAGCAGCAAAAATTGAATATTGTGTTATTGAATGAGACGTATCAAGCCGTTCGTAGGGAAGAGAAGAGGTGTAGTCGACGATTGGGAGCCATGAATTCATGTCATTCTTTCCTGCCTTTAGTACACAGCTTTACTCTTCAAGCAACATTGGATACATCTATGACATTGAAAGTTTGTGTCGTACCTGGATCCTATCACCGTTAGACAGGCATAAACGCCGAATTCGGCAAATAAGCATGAGAAGTAAAGACACAGGGTTGGGTGGGACAACGTTGACACAGTCATTTAGATTAGGGTCGCTGTTATGGTCGGTGATCACGTTATGTGGGGATCCCTATTGGGGTACCGAATGGACACATACTTTCGTATGTCATGATGGCCCCGTTGCACTCCATTTCTTCGCTTTAACTTTCTAACATTTCCGCCTCAGCCCCCTCATTATTAGCAGCAAAAATTGAATATTGTGTTATTGAATGAGACGTATCAAGCCGTTCGTAGGGAAGAGAAGAGGTGTAGTCGACGATTGGGAGCCATGAATTCATGTCATTCTTTCCTGCCTTTAGTACACAGCTTTACTCTTCAAGCAACATTGGATACATCTATGACATTGAAAGTTTGTGTCGTACCTGGATCCTATCACCGTTAGACAGGCATAAACGCCGACTTCGGCAAATAAGCATGAGATGTGAAGACACAGGGTTGGGTGGGAAAACGTTGACACAGTCTATTAGATTAGGGTCGCTGTTATGGTCGGTGATCACGTTATGTGGGGATCCCTATTGGGGTACAGAATGGACACATACTTTCGTATGTCATGATGGCCCCGTTGCACTCCATTTCTTCGCTTTAACTTTCTAACATTTCCGCCTCAGCCCCCTCATTATTAGCAGCAAAAATTGAATATTGTGTTATTGAATGAGACGTATCAAGCCGTTCGTAGGGAAGAGAAGAGGTGTAGTCGACGATTGGGAGCCATGAATTCATGTCATTCTTTCCTGCCTTTAGTACACAGCTTTACTCTTCAAGCAACATTGGATACATCTATGACATTGAAAGTTTGTGTCGTACCTGGATCCTATCACCGTTAGACAGGCATAAACGCCGAATTCGGCGAATAAGCATGAGAAGTGAAGACACAGGGTTGGGTGGGAAAACGTTGACACAGTCATTTAGATTAGGGTCGCTGTTATGGTCGGTGATCACGTTATGTGGGGATCCCTATTGGGGTACAGAATGGACACATACTTTCGTATGTCATGATGGCCCCGTTGCACTCCATTTCTTCGCTTTAACTTTCTAACATTTCCGCCTCAGCCCCCTCATTATTAGCAGCAAAAATTGAATATTGTGTTATTGAATGAGACGTATCAAGCCGTTCGTAGGGAAGAGAAGAGGTGTAGTCGACGATTGGGAGTCATGAATTCATGTCATTCTTTCCTGCCTTTAGTACACAGCTTTACTCTTCAAGCAACATTGGATACATCTATGACGTTGAAAGTTTGTGTCGTACCTGGATCCTATCACCGTTAGACAGGCATAAACGCCGAATTCGGCAAATAAGCATGAGAAGTGAGTACACAGGGTTGGGTGGGAAAACGTTGACACAGTCATTTAGATTAGGGTCGCTGTTATGGTCGGTGATCACGTTATGTGGGGATCCCTATTGGGGTACAGAATGGACACATTCTTTCATATGTCATGATGGCCCCGTTGCACTACATTCGCATCGCTTTAACTTTCTAACATTTCCGCCTCAGCCGCCTCATTATTAGCAGCAAAAATTAGATATAGTGTTATTGAATGAGACGTATGAAGCCGTTCGTAGGGAAGAGAAGAGGTGTAGTCGACGATTGGGAGCCATGAATTCATGTCATTCTTTCCTGCCTTTAGTACACAGCTTTACTCTTCAAGCAACATTGGATACATCTATGACATTGAAAGTTTGTGTCGTACCTGGATCCTATCACCGTTAGACAGGCATAAACGCCGAATTCGGCAAATAAGCATGACAAGTGAAGACACAGGGTTGGGTGGGAAAACGTTGACACAGTCATTTAGATTAGGGTCGCTGTTATGGTCGGTGATCACGTTATGTGGGGATCCCTATTGGGGTACAGAATGGACACATACTTTCGTATGTCATGATGGCCCCGTTGCACTCCATTTCTGCGCTTTAACTTTCTAACATTTCCGAATCAGCCCCCTCATTATTAGCAGCAAAAATTGAATATTGTGTTATTGAATGAGACGTATCAAGCCGTTCGTAGGGAAGAGAAGAGGTGTAGTCGACGATTGGGAGCCATGAATTCATGTCATTCTTTCCTGCCTTTAGTACACAGCTTTACTCTTCAAGCAACATTGGATACATCTATGACATTGAAAGTTTGTGTCGTACCTGGATCCTATCACCGTTAGACAGGCATAAACGCCGAATTCGGGAAATAATCATGAGAAGTGAAGACACAGGTTTGGGTGGGAAAACGTTGACACAGTCTATTAGATTAGGGTCGCTGTTATGGTCGGTGATCACGTTATGTGGGGATCCCTATTGGGGTACAGAATGGACACATACTTTCGTATGTCATGATGGCCCCGTTGCACTACATTCGCATCGCTTTAACTTTCTAACATTTCCGCCTCAGCCCCCTCATTATTAGCAGCAAAAATTGAATATTGTGTTATTGAATGAGACGTATCAAGCCGTTCGTAGGGAAGAGAAGAGGTGTAGTCGACGATTGGGAGCCATGAATTCATGTCATTCTTTCCTGCCTTTAGTACACAGCTTTACTCTTCAAGCAACATTGGATACATCTATGACATTGAAAGTTTGTGTCGTACCTGGATCCTATCACCGTTAGACAGGCATAAACGCCGAATTCGGCGAATAAGCATGAGAAGTGAAGACACAGGGTTGGGTGGGAAAACGTTGACACAGTCATTTAGATTAGGGTCGCTGTTATGGTCGGTGATCACGTTATGTGGGGATCCCTATTGGGGTACAGAATGGACACATACTTTCGTATGTCATGATGGCCCCGTTGCACTACATTCGCATCGCTTTAACTTTCTAACATTTCCGCCTCAGCCCCCTCATTATTAGCAGCAAAAATTGAATATTGTGTTATTGAATGAGACGTATCAAGCCGTTCGTAGGGAAGAGAAGAGGTGTAGTCGACGATTGGGAGCCATGAATTCATGTCATTCTTTCCTGCCTTTAGTACACAGCTTTACTCTTCAAGCAACATTGGATACATCTATGACGTTGAAAGTTTGTGTCGTACCTGGATCCTATCACCGTTAGACAGGCATAAACGCCGAATTCGGCGAATAAGCATGAGAAGTGAAGACACAGGGTTGGGTGGGAAAACGTTGACACAGTCATTTAGATTAGGGTCGCTGTTATGGTCGGTGATCACGTTATGTGGGGATCCCTATTGGGGTACAGAATGGACACATACTTTCGTATGTCATGATGGCCCCGTTGCACTACATTCGCATCGCTTTAACTTTCTAACATTTCCGCCTCAGCCCCCTCATTATTAGCAGCAAAAATTGAATATTGTGTTATTGAATGAGACGTATCAAGCCGTTCGTAGGGAAGAGAAGAGGTGTAGTCGACGATTGGGAGCCATGAATTCATGTCATTCTTTCCTGCCTTTAGTACACAGCTTTACTCTTCAAGCAACATTGGATACATCTATGACGTTGAAAGTTTGTGTCGTACCTGGATCCTATCACCGTTAGACAGGCATAAACGCCGAATTCGGCAAATAAGCATGAGAAGTGAGTACACAGGGTTGGGTGGGAAAACGTTGACACAGTCATTTAGATTAGGGTCGCTGTTATGGTCGGTGATCACGTTATGTGGGGATCCCTATTGGGGTACAGAATGGACACATACTTTCGTATGTCATGATGGCCCCGTTGCACTCCATTTCTTCGCTTTAACTTTCTAACATTTCCGCCTCAGCCCCCTCATTATTAGCAGCAAAAATTGAATATTGTGTTATTGAATGAGACGTATCAAGCCGTTCGTAGGGAAGAGAAGAGGTGTAGTCGACGATTGGGGAGCCATGAATTCATGTCATTCTTTCCTGCCTTTAGTACACAGCTTTACTCTTCAAGCAACATTGGATACATCTATGACATTGAAAGTTTGTGTCGTAACTGGATCCTATCACCGTTAGACAGGCATAAACGCCGAATTCGGCAAATAAGCATGAGAAGTGAAGACACAGGGTTGGGTGGGACAACGTTGACACAGTCATTTAGATTAGGGTCGCTGTTATGGTCGGTGATCACGTTATGTGGGGATCCCTATTGGGGTACCGAATGGACACATACTTTCGTATGTCATGATGGCCCCGTTGCATACATTCGCATCGCTTTAACTTTCTAACATTTCCGCCTCAGCCCCCTCATTATTAGCAGCAAAAATTGAATATTGTGTTATTGAATGAGACGTATCAAGCCGTTCGTAGGGAAGAGAAGAGGTGTAGTCGACGATTGGGAGCCATGAATTCATGTCATTCTTTCCTGCCTTTAGTACACAGCTTTACTCTTCAAGCAACATTGGATACATCTATGACATTGAAACTTTGTGTCGTACCTGGATCCTATCACCGTTAGACAGGCATAAACGCCGAATTCGGCAAATAAGCATGAGAAGTGAAGACACAGGGTTGGGTGGGAAAACGTTGACACAGTCTATTAGATTAGGGTCGCTGTTATGGTCGGTGATCACGTTATGTGGGGATCCCTATTGGGGTACAGAATGGACACATACTTTCGTATGTCATGATGGCCCCGTTGCACTACATTCGCATCGCTTTAACTTTCTAACATTTCCGCCTCAGCCCCCTCATTATTAGCAGCAAAAATTGAATATTGTGTTATTGAATGAGACGTATCAAGCCGTTCGTAGGGAAGAGAAGAGGTGTAGTCGACGATTGGGAGCCATGAATTCATGTCATTCTTTCCTGCCTTTAGTACACAGCTTTACTCTTCAAGCAACATTGGATACATCTATGACATTGAAAGTTTGTGTCGTACCTGGATCCTATCACCGTTAGACAGGCATAAACGCCGAATTCGGCGAATAAGCATGAGAAGTGAAGACACAGGGTTGGGTGGGAAAACGTTGACACAGTCATTTAGATTAGGGTCGCTGTTATGGTCGGTGATCACGTTATGTGGGGATCCCTATTGGGGTACAGAATGGACACATACTTTCGTATGTCATGATGGCCCCGTTGCACTACATTCGCATCGCTTTAACTTTCTAACATTTCCGCCTCAGCCCCCTCATTATTAGCAGCAAAAATTGAATATTGTGTTATTGAATGAGACGTATCAAGCCGTTCGTAGGGAAGAGAAGAGGTGTAGTCGACGATTGGGAGCCATGAATTCATGTCATTCTTTCCTGCCTTTAGTACACAGCTTTACTCTTCAAGCAACATTGGATACATCTATGACGTTGAAAGTTTGTGTCGTACCTGGATCCTATCACCGTTAGACAGGCATAAACGCCGAATTCGGCAAATAAGCATGAGAAGTGAGTACACAGGGTTGGGTGGGAAAACGTTGACACAGTCATTTAGATTAGGGTCGCTGTTATGGTCGGTGATCACGTTATGTGGGGATCCCTATTGGGGTACAGAATGGACACATACTTTCGTATGTCATGATGGCCCCGTTGCACTCCATTTCTTCGCTTTAACTTTCTAACATTTCCGCCTCAGCCCCCTCATTATTAGCAGCAAAAATTGAATATTGTGTTATTGAATGAGACGTATCAAGCCGTTCGTAGGGAAGAGAAGAGGTGTAGTCGACGATTGGGAGCCATGAATTCATGTCATTCTTTCCTGCCTTTAGTACACAGCTTTACTCTTCAAGCAACATTGGATACATCTATGACATTGAAAGTTTGTGTCGTACCTGGATCCTATCACCGTTAGACAGGCATAAACGCCGAATTCGGCAAATAAGCATGAGAAGTGAAGACACAGGGTTGGGTGGGACAACGTTGACACAGTCATTTAGATTAGGGTCGCTGTTATGGTCGGTGATCACGTTATGTGGGGATCCCTATTGGGGTACCGAATGGACACATACTTTCGTATGTCATGATGGCCCCGTTGCATACATTCGCATCGCTTTAACTTTCTAACATTTCCGCCTCAGCCCCCTCATTATTAGCAGCAAAAATTGAATATTGTGTTATTGAATGAGACGTATCAAGCCGAGAAGAGGTGTAGTCGACGATTGGGAGCCATGAATTCATGTCATTCTTTCCTGCCTTTAGTACACAGCTTTACTCTTCAAGCAACATTGGATACATCTATGACATTGAAAGTTTGTGTCGTACCTGGATCCTATCACCGTTAGACAGGCATAAACGCCGAATTCGGCAAATAAGCATGAGAAGTGAAGACACAGGGTTGGGTGGGAAAACGTTGACACAGTCTATTAGATTAGGGTCGCTGTTATGGTCGGTGATCACGTTATGTGGGGATCCCTATTGGGGTACAGAATGGACACATACTTTCGTATGTCATGATGGCCCCGTTGCACTACATTCGCATCGCTTTAACTTTCTAACATTTCCGCCTCAGCCCCCTCATTATTAGCAGCAAAAATTGAATATTGTGTTATTGAATGAGACGTATCAAGCCGTTCGTAGGGAAGAGAAGAGGTGTAGTCGACGATTGGGAGCCATGAATTCATGTCATTCTTTCCTGCCTTTAGTACACAGCTTTACTCTTCAAGCAACATTGGATACATCTATGACATTGAAAGTTTGTGTCGTACCTGGATCCTATCACCGTTAGACAGGCATAAACGCCGAATTCGGCGAATAAGCATGAGAAGTGAAGACACAGGGTTGGGTGGGAAAACGTTGACACAGTCTATTAGATTAGGGTCGCTGTTATGGTCGGTGATCACGTTATGTGGGGATCCCTATTGGGGTACAGAATGGACACATACTTTCGTATGTCATGATGGCCCCGTTGCACTACATTCGCATCGCTTTAACTTTCTAACATTTCCGCCTCAGCCCCCTCATTATTAGCAGCAAAAATTGAATATTGTGTTATTGAATGAGACGTATCAAGCCGTTCGTAGGGAAGAGAAGAGGTGTAGTCGACGATTGGGAGCCATGAATTCATGTAATTCTTTCCTGCCTTTAGTACACAGCTTTACTCTTCAAGCAACATTGGATACATCTATGACATTGAAAGTTTGTGTCGTACCTGGATCCTATCACCGTTAGACAGGCATAAACGCCGAATTCGGCAAATAAGCATGAGAAGTGAAGACACAGTGTTGGGTGGGAAAACGTTGACACAGTCATTTAGATTAGGGTCGCTGTTATGGTCGGTGATCACGTTATGTGGGGATCCCTATTGGGGTACAGAATGGACACATACTTTCGTATGTCATGATGGCCCCGTTGCACTCCATTTCTTCGCTTTAACTTTCTAACATTTCCGCCTCAGCCCCCTCATTATTAGCAGCAAAAATTGAATATTGTGTTATTGAATGAGACGTATCAAGCCGTTCGTAGGGAAGAGAAGAGGTGTAGTCGACGATTGGGAGCCATGAATTCATGTCATTCTTTCCTGCCTTTAGTACACAGCTTTACTCTTCAAGCAACATTGGATACATCTATGACATTGAAAGTTTGTGTCGTACCTGGATCCTATCACCGTTAGACAGGCATAAACGCCGAATTCGGCAAATAAGCATGAGAAGTAAAGACACAGGGTTGGGTGGGACAACGTTGACACAGTCATTTAGATTAGGGTCGCTGTTATGGTCGGTGATCACGTTATGTGGGGATCCCTATTGGGGTACCGAATGGACACATACTTTCGTATGTCATGATGGCCCCGTTGCATACATTCGCATCGCTTTAACTTTCTAACATTTCCGCCTCAGCCCCCTCATTATTAGCAGCAAAAATTGAATATTGTGTTATTGAATGAGACGTATCAAGCCGTTCGTAGGGAAGAGAAGAGGTGTAGTCGACGATTGGGAGCCATGAATTCATGTCATTCTTTCCTGCCTTTAGTACACAGCTTTACTCTTCAAGCAACATTGGATACATCTATGACATTGAAAGTTTGTGTCGTACCTGGATCCTATCACCGTTAGCAGGCATAAACGCCGAATTCGGCAAATAAGCATGAGAAGTGAAGACACAGGGTTGGGTGGGAAAACGTTGACACAGTCTATTAGATTAGGGTCGCTGTTATGGTCGGTGATCACGTTATGTGGGGATCCCTATTGGGGTACAGAATGGACACATACTTTCGTATGTCATGATGGCCCCGTTGCACTACATTCGCATCGCTTTAACTTTCTAACATTTCCGCCTCAGCCCCCTCATTATTAGCAGCAAAAATTGAATATTGTGTTATTGAATGAGACGTATCAAGCCGTTCGTAGGGAAGAGGAGAGATGTAGTCGACGATTGGGAGCCATGAATTCATGTCATTCTTTCCTGCCTTTAGTACACAGCTTTACTCTTCAAGCAACATTGGATACATCTATGACATTGAAAGTTTGTGTCGTACCTGGATCCTATCACCGTTAGACAGGCATAAACGCCGAATTCGGCGAATATTTGAGAAGTGAAGACACAGGGTTGGGTGGGAAAACGTTGACACAGTCATTTAGATTAGGGTCGCTGTTATGGTCGGTGATCACGTTATGTGGGGATCCCTATTGGGGTACAGAATGGACACATACTTTCGTATGTCATGATGGCCCCGTTGCACTACATTCGCATCGCTTTAACTTTCTAACATTTCCGCCTCAGCCCCCTCATTATTAGCAGCAAAAATTGAATATTGTGTTATTGAATGAGACGTATCAAGCCGTTCGTAGGGAAGAGAAGAGGTGTAGTCGACGATTGGGAGCCATGAATTCATGTCATTCTTTCCTGCCTTTAGTACACAGCTTTACTCTTCAAGCAACATTGGATACATCTATGACGTTGAAAGTTTGTGTCGTACCTGGATCCTATCACCGTTAGACAGGCATAAACGCCGAATTCGGCAAATAAGCATGAGAAGTGAGTACACAGGGTTGGGTGGGAAAACGTTGACACAGTCATTTAGATTAGGGTCGCTGTTATGGTCGGTGATCACGTTATGTGGGGATCCCTATTGGGGTACAGAATGGACACATTCTTTCATATGTCATGATGGCCCCGTTGCACTACATTCGCATCGCTTTAACTTTCTAACATTTCCGCCTCAGCCGCCTCATTATTAGCAGCAAAAATTAGATATAGTGTTATTGAATGAGACGTATGAAGCCGTTCGTAGGGAAGAGAAGAGGTGTAGTCGACGATTGGGAGCCATGAATTCATGTCATTCTTTCCTGCCTTTAGTACACAGCTTTACTCTTCAAGCAACATTGGATACATCTATGAGATTGAAAGTTTGTGTCGTACCTGGATCCTATCACCGTTAGACAGGCATAAACGCCGAATTCGGCAAATAAGCATGACAAGTGAAGACACAGGGTTGGGTGGGAAAACGTTGACACAGTCATTTAGATTAGGGTCGCTGTTATGGTCGGTGATCACGTTATGTGGGGATCCCTATTGGGGTACCGAATGGACACATACTTTCGTATCTCATGATGGCCCCGTTGCACTACATTCGCATCGCTTTAACTTTCTAACATTTCCGCCTCAGCCCCCTCATTATTAGCAGCAAAAATTGAATATTGTGTTATTGAATGAGACGTATCAAGCCGTTCGTAGGGAAGAGAAGAGGTGTAGTCGACGATTGGGAGCCATGAATTCATGTCATTCTTTCCTGCCTTTAGTACACAGCTTTACTCTTCAAGCAACATTGGATACATCTATGACATTGAAAGTTTGTGTCGTACCTGGATCCTATCACCGTTAGACAGGCATAAACGCCGAATTCGGCAAATAAGCATGAGAAGTGAAGACACAGGGTTGGGTGGGAAAACGTTGACACAGTCTATTAGATTAGGGTCGCTGTTATGGTCGGTGATCACGTTATGTGGGGATCCCTATTGGGGTACAGAATGGACACATACTTTCGTATGTCATGATGGCCCCGTTGCACTACATTCGCATCGCTTTAACTTTCTAACATATTTGCCTCAGCCCCCTCATTATTAGCAGCAAAAATTGAATATTGTGTTATTGAATGAGACGTATCAAGCCGTTCGTAGGGAAGAGAAGAGGTGTAGTCGACGATTGGGAGCCATGAATTCATGTCATTCTTTCCTGCCTTTAGTACACAGCTTTACTCTTCAAGCAACATTGGATACATCTATGACATTGAAAGTTTGTGTCGTACCTGGATCCTATCACCGTTAGACAGGCATAAACGCCGAATTCGGCGAATAAGCATGAGAAGTGAAGACACAGGGTTGGGTGGGAAAACGTTGACACAGTCATTTAGATTAGGGTCGCTGTTATGGTCGGTGATCACGTTATGTGGGGATCCCTATTGGGGTACAGAATGGACACATACTTTCGTATGTCATGATGGCCCCGTTGCACTACATTCGCATCGCTTTAACTTTCTAACATTTCCGCCTCAGCCCCCTCATTATTAGCAGCAAAAATTGAATATTGTGTTATTGAATGAGACGTATCAAGCCGTTCGTAGGGAAGAGAAGAGGTGTAGTCGACGATTGGGAGCCATGAATTCATGTCATTCTTTCCTGCCTTTAGTACACAGCTTTACTCTTCAAGCAACATTGGATACATCTATGACGTTGAAAGTTTGTGTCGTACCTGGATCCTATCACCGTTAGACAGGCATAAACGCCGAATTCGGCAAATAAGCATGAGAAGTGAGTACACAGGGTTGGGTGGGAAAACGTTGACACAGTCATTTAGATTAGGGTCGCTGTTATGGTCGGTGATCACGTTATGTGGGGATCACTATTGGGGTACAGAATGGACACATACTTTCGTATGTCATGATGGCCCCGTTGCACTCCATTTCTTCGCTTTAACTTTCTAACATTTCCGCCTCAGCCCCCTCATTATTAGCAGCAAAAATTGAATATTGTGTTATTGAATGAGACGTATCAAGCCGTTCGTAGGGAAGAGAAGAGGTGTAGTCGACGATTGGGAGCCATGAATTCATGTCATTCTTTCCTGCCTTTAGTACACAGCTTTACTCTTCAAGCAACATTGGATACATCTATGACATTGAAAGTTTGTGTCGTACCTGGATCCTATCACCGTTAGACAGGCATAAACGCCGAATTCGGCAAATAAGCATGAGAAGTGAAGACACAGGGTTGGGTGGGACAACGTTGACACAGTCATTTAGATTAGGGTCGCTGTTATGGTCGGTGATCACGTTATGTGGGGATCCCTATTGGGGTACCGAATGGACACATACTTTCGTATGTCATGATGGCCCCGTTGCATACATTCGCATCGCTTTAACTTTCTAACATTTCCGCCTCAGCCCCCTCATTATTAGCAGCAAAAATTTAATATTGTGTTATTGAATGAGACGTATCAAGCCGTTCGTAGGGAAGAGAAGAGGTGTAGTCGACGATTGGGAGCCATGAATTCATGTCATTCTTTCCTGCCTTTAGTACACAGCTTTACTCTTCAAGCAACATTGGATACATCTATGACATTGAAAGTTTGTGTCGTACCTGGATCCTATCACCGTTAGACAGGCATAAACGCCGAATTCGGCAAATAAGCATGAGAAGTGAAGACACAGGGTTGGGTGGGAAAACGTTGACACAGTCTATTAGATTAGGGTCGCTGTTATGGTCGGTGATCACGTTATGTGGGGATCCCTATTGGGGTACAGAATCGACACATACTTTCGTATGTCATGATGGCCCCGTTGCACTACATTCGCATCGCTTTAACTTTCTAACATTTCCGCCTCAGCCCCCTCATTATTAGCAGCAAAAATTGAATATTGTGTTATTGAATGAGACGTATCAAGCCGTTCGTAGGGAAGAGAAGAGGTGTAGTCGACGATTGGGAGCCATGAATTCATGTCATTCTTTCCTGCCTTTAGTACACAGCTTTACTCTTCAAGCAACATTGGATACATCTATGACATTGAAAGTTTGTGTCGTACCTGGATCCTATCACCGTTAGACAGGCATAAACGCCGAATTCGGCGAATAAGCATGAGAAGTGAAGACACAGGGTTGGGTGGGAAAACGTTGACACAGTCTATTAGATTAGGGTCGCTGTTATGGTCGGTGATCACGTTATGTGGGGATCCCTATTGGGGTACAGAATGGACACATACTTTCGTATGTCATGATGGCCCCGTTGCACTACATTCGCATCGCTTTAACTTTCTAACATTTCCGCCTCAGCCCCCTCATTATTAGCAGCAAAAATTGAATATTGTGTTATTGAATGAGACGTATGAAGCCGTTCGTAGGGAAGAGAAGAGGTGTAGTCGACGATTGGGAGCCATGAATTCATGTCATTCTTTCCTGCCTTTAGTACACAGCTTTACTCTTCAAGCAACATTGGATACATCTATGACATTGAAAGTTTGTGTCGTACCTGGATCCTATCACCGTTAGACAGGCATAAACGCCGAATTCGGCAAATAAGCATGAGAAGTGAAGACACAGTGTTGGGTGGGAAAACGTTGACACAGTCATTTAGATTAGGGTCGCTGTTATGGTCGGTGATCACGTTATGTGGGGATCCCTATTGGGGTACAGAATGGACACATACTTTCGTATGTCATGATGGCCCCGTTGCACTCCATTTCTTCGCTTTAACTTTCTAACATTTCCGCCTCAGCCCCCTCATTATTAGCAGCAAAAATTGAATATTGTGTTATTGAATGAGACGTATCAAGCCGTTCGTAGGGAAGAGAAGAGGTGTAGTCGACGATTGGGAGCCATGAATTCATGTCATTCTTTCCTGCCTTTAGTACACAGCTTTACTCTTCAAGCAACATTGGATACATCTATGACATTGAAAGTTTGTGTCGTACCTGGATCCTATCACCGTTAGACAGGCATAAACGCCGAATTCGGCAAATAAGCATGAGAAGTGAAGACACAGGGTTGGGTGGGACAACGTTGACACAGTCATTTAGATTAGGGTCGCTGTTATGGTCGGTGATCACGTTATGTGGGGATCCCTATTGGGGTACCGAATGGACACATACTTTCGTATGTCATGATGGCCCCGTTGCATACATTCGCATCGCTTTAACTTTCTAACATTTCCGCCTCAGCCCCCTCATTATTAGCAGCAAAAATTGAATATTGTGTTATTGAATGAGACGTATCAAGCCGTTCGTAGGGAAGAGAAGAGGTGTAGTCGACGATTGGGAGCCATGAATTCATGTCATTCTTTCCTGCCTTTAGTACACAGCTTTACTCTTCAAGCAACATTGGATACATCTATGACATTGAAAGTTTGTGTCGTACCTGGATCCTATCACCGTTAGACAGGCATAAACGCCGAATTCGGCAAATAAGCATGAGAAGTGAAGACACAGGGTTGGGTGGGAAAACGTTGACACAGTCTATTAGATTAGGGTCGCTGTTATGGTCGGTGATCACGTTTTGTGGGGATCCCTATTGGGGTACAGAATGGACACATACTTTCGTATGTCATGATGGCCCAGTTGCACTACATTCGCATCGCTTTAACTTTCTAACATTTCCGCCTCAGCCCCCTCATTATTAGCAGCAAAAATTGAATATTGTGTTATTGAATGAGACGTATGAAGCCGTTCGTAGGGAAGAGAAGAGGTGTAGTCGACGATTGGGAGCCATGAATTCATGTCATTCTTTCCTGCCTTTAGTACACAGCTTTACTCTTCAAGCAACATTGGATACATCTATGACATTGAAAGTTTGTGTCGTACCTGGATCCTATCACCGTTAGACAGGCATAAACGCCGAATTCGGCAAATAAGCATGAGAAGTGAAGACACAGGGTTGGGTGGGAAAACGTTGACACAGTCTATTAGATTAGGGTCGCTGTTATGGTCGGTGATCACGTTATGTGGGGATCCCTATTGGGGTACAGAATGGACACATACTTTCGTATGTCATGATGGCCCCGTTGCACTACATTCGCATCGCTTTAACTTTCTAACATTTCCGCCTCAGCCCCCTCATTATTAGCAGCAAAAATTGAATATTGTGTTATTGAATGAGACGTATCAAGCCGTTCGTAGGGAAGAGGAGAGGTGTAGTCGACGATTGGGAGCCATGAATTCATGTCATTCTTTCCTGCCTTTAGTACACAGCTTTACTCTTCAAGCAACATTGGATACATCTATGACATTGAAAGTTTGTGTCGTACCTGGATCCTATCACCGTTAGACAGGCATAAACGCCGAATTCGGCGAATAAGCATGAGAAGTGAAGACACAGGGTTGGGTGGGAAAACGTTGACACAGTCATTTAGATTAGGGTAGCTGTTATGGTCGGTGATCACGTTATGTGGGGATCCCTATTGGGGTACAGAATGGACACATTCTTTCATATGTCATGATGGCCCCGTTGCACTACATTCGCATCGCTTTAACTTTCTAACATTTCCGCCTCAGCCGCCTCATTATTAGCAGCAAAAATTAGATATAGTGTTATTGAATGAGACGTATGAAGCCGTTCGTAGGGAAGAGAAGAGGTGTAGTCGACGATTGGGAGCCATGAATTCATGTCATTCTTTCCTGCCTTTAGTACACAGCTTTACTCTTCAAGCAACATTGGATACATCTATGACATTGAAAGTTTGTGTCGTACCTGGATCCTATCACCGTTAGACAGGCATAAACGCCGAATTCGGCAAATAAGCATGAGAAGTGAAGACACAGGGTTGGGTGGGAAAACGTTGACACAGTCATTTAGATTAGGGTCGCTGTTATGGTCGGTGATCACGTTATGTGGGGATCCCTATTGGGGTACAGAATGGACACATACTTTCGTATGTCATGATGGCCCCGTTGCACTCCATTTCTTCGCTTTAACTTTCTAACATTTCCGCCTCAGCCCCCTCATTATTAGCAGCAAAAATTGAATATTGTGTTATTGAATGAGACGTATCAAGCCGTTCGTAGGGAAGAGAAGAGGTGTAGTCGACGATTGGGAGCCATGAATTCATGTCATTCTTTCCTGCCTTTAGTACACAGCTTTACTCTTCAAGCAACATTGGATACATCTATGACATTGAAAGTTTGTGTCGTACCTGGATCCTATCACCGTTAGACAGGCATAAACGCCGAATTCGGCAAATAAGCATGAGAAGTGAAGACACAGGGTTGGGTGGGAAAGCGTTGACACAGTCTATTAGATTAGGGTCGCTGTTATGGTCGGTGATCACGTTATGTGGGGATCCCTATTGGGGTACAGAATGGACACATACTTTCGTATGTCATGATGGCCCCGTTGCACTACATTCGCATCGCTTTAACTTCCTAACATTTCCGCCTCAGCCCCCTCATTATTAGCAGCAAAAATTGAATATTGTGTTATTGAATGAGACGTATCACGCCGTTCGTAGGGAAGAGAAGAGGTGTAGTCGACGATTGGGAGCCATGAATTTATGTCATTCTTTCCTGCCTTTAGTACACAGCTTTACTCTTCAAGCAACATTGGATACATCTATGACATTGAAAGTTTGTGTCGTACCTGGATCCTATCACCGTTAGACAGGCATAAACGCCGAATTCGGCAAATAAGCATGAGAAGTGAAGACACAGGGTTGGGAGGGACAACGTTGACACAGTCATTTAGATTAGGGTCGCTGTTATGGTCGGTGATCACGTTATGTGGGGATCCCTATTGGGGTACCGAATGGACACATACTTTCGTATGTCATGATGGCCCCGTTGCATACATTCGCATCGCTTTAACTTTCTAACATTTCCGCCTCAGCCCCCTCATTATTAGCAGCAAAAATTGAATATTGTGTTATTGAATGAGACGTATCAAGCCGTTCGTAGGGAAGAGAAGAGGTGTAGTCGACGATTGGGAGCCATGAATTCATGTCATTCTTTCCTGCCTTTAGTACACAGCTTTACTCTTCAAGCAACATTGGATACAACTATGACATTGAAAGTTTGTGTCGTACCTGGATCCTATCACCGTTAGACAGGCATAAACGCCGAATTCGGCAAATAAGCATGAGAAGTGAAGACACAGGGTTGGGTGGGAAATCGTTGACACAGTCTATTAGATTAGGATCGCTGTTATGGTCGGTGATCACGTTATGTGGGGATCCCTATTGGGGTACAGAATGGACACATACTTTCGTATGTCATGATGGCCCCGTTGCACTACATTCGCATCGCTTTAACTTTCTAACGTTTCCGCCTCAGCCCCCTCATTATTAGCAGCAAAAATTGAATATTGTGTTATTGAATGAGACGTATGAAGCCGTTCGTAGGGAAGAGAAAAGGTGTAGTCGACGATTGGGTGCCATGAATTCATGTCATTCTTTCCTGCCTTTAGTACACAGCTTTACTCTTCAAGCAACATTGGATACATCTATGACATTGAAAGTTTGTGTCGTACCTGGATCCTATCACCGTTAGACAGGCATAAACGCCGAATTCGGCAAATAAGCATGAGAAGTGAAGACACAGGGTTGGGTGGGAAAACGTTGACACAGTCATTTAGATTAGGGTCGCTGTTATGGTCGGTGATCACGTTATGTGGGGATCCCTATTGGGGTACAGAATGGACACATACTTTCGTATGTCATGATGGCCCCGTTGCACTACATTCGCATCGCTTTAACATTCTAACATTTCCGCCTCAGCCCCCTCATTATTAGCAGCAAAAATTGAATATTGTGTTATTGAATGAGACGTATCAAGCCGTTCGTAGGGAAGAGAAGAGGTGTAGTCGACGATTGGGAGCCATGAATTCATGTCATTCTTTCCTGCCTTTAGTACACAGCTTTACTCTTCAAGCAACATTGGATACATCTATGACATTGAAAGTTTGTGTCGTACCTGGATCCTATCACCGTTAGACAGGCATAAACGCCGAATTCGGCAAATAAGCATGAGAAGTGAAGACACAGGGTGGGTGGGAAAACGTTGACACAGTCTATTAGATTAGGGTCGCTGTTATGGTCGGTGATCACGTTATGTGGGGATCCCTATTGGGGTACAGAATGGACACATACTTTCGTATGTCATGATGGCCCCGTTGCACTACATTCGCATCGCTTTAACTTTCTAACATTTCCGCCTCAGCCCCCTCATTATTAGCAGCAAAAATTGAATATTGTGTTATTGAATGAGACGTATCAAGCCGTTCGTAGGGAAGAGAAGAGGTGTAGTCGACGATTGGGAGCCATGAATTCATGTCATTCTTTTCTGCCTTTAGTACACAGCTTTACTCTTCAAGCAACATTGGATACATCTATGACATTGAAAGTTATTGTCGTACCTGGATCCTATCACCGTTAGACAGGCATAAACGCCGAATTCGGCAAATAAGCATGAGAAGTGAAGACACAGGGTTGGGTGGGAAAACGTTGACACAGTCATTTAGATTAGGGTCGCTGTTATGGTCGGTGATCACGTTATGTGGGGATCCCTATTGGGGTACCGAATGGACACATACTTTCGTATCTCATGATGGCCCCGTTGCACTACATTCGCATCGCTTTAACTTTCTAACATTTCCGCCTCAGCCCCCTCATTATTAGCAGCAAAAATTGAATATTGTGTTATTGTATGAGACGTATGAAGCCGTTCGTAGGGAAGAGAAGAGGTGTAGTCGACGATTGGGAGCCATGAATTCATGTCATTCTTTCCTGCCTTTAGTACGCAGCTTTACTCTTCAAGCAACATTGGATACATCTATGACATTGAAAGTTTGTGTCGTACCTGGATCCTATCACCGTTAGACAGGCATAAACGCCGAATTCGGCAAATAAGCATGAGAAGTGAAGACACAGGGTTGGGTGGGAAAACGTTGACACAGTCTATTAGATTAGGGTCGCTGTTATGGTCGGTGATCACGTTATGTGGGGATCCCTATTGGGGTACAGAATGGACACATACTTTCGTATGTCATGATGGCCCCGTTGCACTACATTCGCATCGCTTTAACTTTCTAACATTTCCGCCTCAGCCCCATCATTATTAGCAGCAAAAATTGAATATTGTGTTATTGAATGAGACGTATGAAGCCGTTCGTAGGGAAGAGAAGAGGTGTAGTCGACGATTGGGAGCCATGAATTCATGTCATTCTTTCCTGCCTTTAGTACACAGCTTTACTCTTCAAGCAACATTGGATACATCTATGACATTGAAAGTTTGTGTCGTACCTGGATCCTATCACCGTTAGACAGGCATAAACGCCGAATTCGGCAAATAAGCATGAGAAGTGAAGACACAGTGTTGGGTGGGAAAACGTTGACACAGTCATTTAGATTAGGGTCGCTGTTATGGTCGGTGATCACGTTATGTGGGGATCCCTATTGGGGTACAGAATGGACACATACTTTCGTATGTCATGATGGCCCCGTTGCACTCCATTTCTTCGCTTTAACTTTCTAACATTTCCGCCTCAGCCCCCTCATTATTAGCAGCAAAAATTGAATATTGTGTTATTGAATGAGACGTATGAAGCCGTTCGTAGGGAAGAGAAGAGGTGTAGTCGACGATTGGGAGCCATGAATTCATGTCATTCTTTCCTGCCTTTAGTACACAGCTTTACTCTTCAAGCAACATTGGATACATCTATGACATTGAAAGTTTGTGTCGTACCTGGATCCTATCACCGTTAGACAGGCATAAACGCCGAATTCGGCAAATAAGCATGAGAAGTGAAGACACAGTGTTGGGTGGGAAAACGTTGACACAGTCATTTAGATTAGGGTCGCTGTTATGGTCGGTGATCACGTTATGTGGGGATCCCTATTGGGGTACAGAATGGACACATACTTTCGTATGTCATGATGGCCCCGTTGCACTCCATTTCTTCGCTTTAACTTTCTAACATTTCCGCCTCAGCCCCCTCATTATTAGCAGCAAAAATTGAATATTGTGTTATTGAATGAGACGTATCAAGCCGTTCGTAGGGAAGAGAAGAGGTGTAGTCGACGATTGGGAGCCATGAATTCATGTCATTCTTTCCTGCCTTTAGTACACAGCTTTACTCTTCAAGCAACATTGGATACATCTATGACATTGAAAGTTTGTGTCGTACCTGGATCCTATCACCGTTAGACAGGCATAAACGCCGAATTCGGCAAATAAGCATGAGAAGTGAAGACACAGGGTTGGGTGGGACAACGTTGACACAGTCATTTAGATTAGGGTCGCTGTTATGGTCGGTGATCACGTTATGTGGGGATCCCTATTGGGGTACCGAATGGACACATACTTTCGTATGTCATGATGGCCCCGTTGCATACATTCGCATCGCTTTAACTTTCTAACATTTCCGCCTCAGCCCCCTCATTATTAGCAGCAAAAATTGAATATTGTGTTATTGAATGAGACGTATCAAGCCGTTCGTAGGGAAGAGAAGAGGTGTAGTCGACGATTGGGAGCCATGAATTCATGTCATTCTTTCCTGCCTTTAGTACACAGCTTTACTCTTCAAGCAACATTGGATACATCTATGACATTGAAAGTTTGTGTCGTACCTGGATCCTATCACCGTTAGACAGGCATAAACGCCGAATTCGGCAAATAAGCATGAGAAGTGAAGACACAGGGTTGGGTGGGAAAACGTTGACACAGTCTATTAGATTAGGGTCGCTGTTATGGTCGGTGATCACGTTTTGTGGGGATCCCTATTGGGGTACAGAATGGACACATACTTTCGTATGTCATGATGGCCCCGTTGCACTCCATTTCTTCGCTTTAACTTTCTAACATTTCCGCCTCAGCCCCCTCATTATTAGCAGCAAAAATTGAATATTGTGTTATTGAATGAGACGTATCAAGCCGTTCGTAGGGAAGAGAAGAGGTGTAGTCGACGATTGGGAGCCATGAATTCATGTCATTCTTTCCTGCCTTTAGTACACAGCTTTACTCTTCAAGCAACATTGGATACATCTATGACATTGAAAGTTTGTGTCGTACCTGGATCCTATCACCGTTAGACAGGCATAAACGCCGAATTCGGCAAATAAGCATGAGAAGTGAAGACACAGGGTTGGGTGGGACAACGTTGACACAGTCATTTAGATTAGGGTCGCTGTTATGGTCGGTGATCACGTTATGTGGGGATCCCTATTGGGGTACCGAATGGACACATACTTTCGTATGTCATGATGGCCCCGTTGCATACATTCGCATCGCTTTAACTTTCTAACATTTCCGCCTCAGCCCCCTCATTATTAGCAGCAAAAATTGAATATTGTGTTATTGAATGAGACGTATGAAGCCGTTCGTAGGGAAGAGAAGAGGTGTAGTCGACGATTGGGAGCCATGAATTCATGTCATTCTTTCCTGCCTTTAGTACACAGCTTTACTCTTCAAGCAACATTGGATACATCTATGACATTGAAAGTTTGTGTCGTACCTGGATCCTATCACCGTTAGACAGGCATAAACGCCGAATTCGGCAAATAAGCATGAGAAGTGAAGACACAGGGTTGGGTGGGAAAACGTTGACACAGTCTATTAGATTAGGGTCGCTGTTATGGTCGGTGATCACGTTTTGTGGGGATCCCTATTGGGGTACAGAATGGACACATACTTTCGTATGTCATGATGGCCCAGTTGCACTACATTCGCATCGCTTTAACTTTCTAACATTTCCGCCTCAGCCCCCTCATTATTAGCAGCAAAAATTGAATATTGTGTTATTGAATGAGACGTATCAAGCCGTTCGTAGGGAAGAGAAGAGGTGTAGTCGACGATTGGGAGCCATGAATTCATGTCATTCTTTCCTGCCTTTAGTACACAGCTTTACTCTTCAAGCAACATTGGATACATCTATGACATTGAAAGTTTGTGTCGTACCTGGATCCTATCACCGTTAGACAGGCATAAACGCCGAATTCGGCGAATAAGCATGAGAAGTGAAGACACAGGGTTGGGTGGGAAAACGTTGACACAGTCTATTAGATTAGGGTCGCTGTTATGGTCGGTGATCACGTTATGTGGGGATCCCTATTGGGGTACAGAATGGACACATACTTTCGTATGTCATGATGGCCCCGTTGCACTACATTCGCATCGCTTTAACTTTCTAACATTTCCGCCTCAGCCCCCTCATTATTAGCAGCAAAAATTGAATATTGTGTTATTGAATGAGACGTATGAAGCCGTTCGTAGGGAAGAGAAGAGGTGTAGTCGACGATTGGGAGCCATGAATTCATGTCATTCTTTCCTGCCTTTAGTACACAGCTTTACTCTTCAAGCAACATTGGATACATCTATGACATTGAAAGTTTGTGTCGTACCTGGATCCTATCACCGTTAGACAGGCATAAACGCCGAATTCGGCAAATAAGCATGAGAAGTGAAGACACAGTGTTGGGTGGGAAAACGTTGACACAGTCATTTAGATTAGGGTCGCTGTTATGGTCGGTGATCACGTTATGTGGGGATCCCTATTGGGGTACAGAATGGACACATACTTTCGTATGTCATGATGGCCCCGTTGCACTCCATTTCTTCGCTTTAACTTTCTAACATTTCCGCCTCAGCCCCCTCATTATTAGCAGCAAAAATTGAATATTGTGTTATTGAATGAGACGTATCAAGCCGTTCGTAGGGAAGAGAAGAGGTGTAGTCGACGATTGGGAGCCATGAATTCATGTCATTCTTTCCTGCCTTTAGTACACAGCTTTACTCTTCAAGCAACATTGGATACATCTATGACATTGAAAGTTTGTGTCGTACCTGGATCCTATCACCGTTAGACAGGCATAAACGCCGAATTCGGCAAATAAGCATGAGAAGTGAAGACACAGGGTTGGGTGGGACAACGTTGACACAGTCATTTAGATTAGGGTCGCTGTTATGGTCGGTGATCACGTTATGTGGGGATCCCTATTGGGGTACCGAATGGACACATACTTTCGTATGTCATGATGGCCCCGTTGCATACATTCGCATCGCTTTAACTTTCTAACACTTCCGCCTCAGCCCCCTCATTATTAGCAGCAAAAATTGAATATTGTGTTATTGAATGAGACGTATCAAGCCGTTCGTAGGGAAGAGAAGAGGTGTAGTCGACGATTGGGAGCCATGAATTCATGTCATTCTTTCCTGCCTTTAGTACACAGCTTTACTCTTCAAGCAACATTGGATACATCTATGACATTGAAAGTTTGTGTCGTACCTGGATCCTATCACCGTTAGACAGGCATAAACGCCGAATTCGGCAAATAAGCATGAGAAGTGAAGACACAGGGTTGGGTGGGAAAACGTTGACACAGTCTATTAGATTAGGGTCGCTGTTATGGTCGGTGATCACGTTTTGTGGGGATCCCTATTGGGGTACAGAATGGACACATACTTTCGTATGTCATGATGGCCCAGTTGCACTACATTCGCATCGCTTTAACTTTCTAACATTTCCGCCTCAGCCCCCTCATTATTAGCAGCAAAAATTGAATATTGTGTTATTGAATGAGACGTATCAAGCCGTTCGTAGGGAAGAGAAGAGGTGTAGTCGACGATTGGGAGCCATGAATTCATGTCATTCTTTCCTGCCTTTAGTACACAGCTTTACTCTTCAAGCAACATTGGATACATCTATGACATTGAAAGTTTGTGTCGTACCTGGATCCTATCACCGTTAGACAGGCATAAACGCCGAATTCGGCAAATAAGCATGAGAAGTGAAGACACAGGGTTGGGTGGGAAAACGTTGACACAGTCTATTAGATTAGGGTCGCTGTTATGGTCGGTGATCACGTTATGTGGGGATCCCTATTGGGGTACAGAATGGACACATACTTTCGTATGTCATGATGGCCCCGTTGCACTACATTCGCATCGCTTTAACTTTCTAACATTTCCGCCTCAGCCCCCTCATTATTAGCAGCAAAAATTGAATATTGTGTTATTGAATGAGACGTATCAAGCCGTTCGTAGGGAAGAGGAGAGGTGTAGTCGACGATTGGGAGCCATGAATTCATGTCATTCTTTCCTGCCTTTAGTACACAGCTTTACTCTTCAAGCAACATTGGATACATCTATGACATTGAAAGTTTGTGTCGTACCTGGATCCTATCACCGTTAGACAGGCATAAACGCCGAATTCGGCGAATAAGCATGAGAAGTGAAGACACAGGGTTGGGTGGGAAAACGTTGACACAGTCATTTAGATTAGGGTAGCTGTTATGGTCGGTGATCACGTTATGTGGGGATCCCTATTGGGGTACAGAATGGACACATTCTTTCATATGTCATGATGGCCCCGTTGCACTACATTCGCATCGCTTTAACTTTCTAACATTTCCGCCTCAGCCGCCTCATTATTAGCAGCAAAAATTAGATATAGTGTTATTGAATGAGACGTATGAAGCCGTTCGTAGGGAAGAGAAGAGGTGTAGTCGACGATTGGGAGCCATGAATTCATGTCATTCTTTCCTGCCTTTAGTACACAGCTTTACTCTTCAAGCAACATTGGATACATCTATGACATTGAAAGTTTGTGTCGTACCTGGATCCTATCACCGTTAGACAGGCATAAACGCCGAATTCGGCAAATAAGCATGAGAAGTGAAGACACAGGGTTGGGTGGGAAAACGTTGACACAGTCATTTAGATTAGGGTCGCTGTTATGGTCGGTGATCACGTTATGTGGGGATCCCTATTGGGGTACAGAATGGACACATACTTTCGTATGTCATGATGGCCCCGTTGCACTCCATTTCTTCGCTTTAACTTTCTAACATTTCCGCCTCAGCCCCCTCATTATTAGCAGCAAAAATTGAATATTGTGTTATTGAATGAGACGTATCAAGCCGTTCGTAGGAAAGAGAAGAGGTGTAGTCGACGATTGGGAGCCATGAATTCATGTCATTCTTTCCTGCCTTTAGTACACAGCTTTACTCTTCAAGCAACATTGGATACATCTATGACATTGAAAGTTTGTGTCGTACCTGGATCCTATCACCGTTAGACAGGCATAAACGCCGAATTCGGCAAATAAGCATGAGAAGTGAAGACACAGGGTTGGGTGGGAAAGCGTTGACACAGTCTATTAGATTAGGGTCGCTGTTATGGTCGGTGATCACGTTATGTGGGGATCCCTATTGGGGTACAGAATGGACACATACTTTCGTATGTCATGATGGCCCCGTTGCACTACATTCGCATCGCTTTAACTTCCTAACATTTCCGCCTCAGCCCCCTCATTATTAGCAGCAAAAATTGAATATTGTGTTATTGAATGAGACGTATCACGCCGTTCGTAGGGAAGAGAAGAGGTGTAGTCGACGATTGGGAGCCATGAATTTATGTCATTCTTTCCTGCCTTTAGTACACAGCTTTACTCTTCAAGCAACATTGGATACATCTATGACATTGAAAGTTTGTGTCGTACCTGGATCCTATCACCGTTAGACAGGCATAAACGCCGAATTCGGCAAATAAGCATGAGAAGTGAAGACACAGGGTTGGGAGGGACAACGTTGACACAGTCATTTAGATTAGGGTCGCTGTTATGGTCGGTGATCACGTTATGTGGGGATCCCTATTGGGGTACCGAATGGACACATACTTTCGTATGTCATGATGGCCCCGTTGCATACATTCGCATCGCTTTAACTTTCTAACATTTCCGCCTCAGCCCCCTCATTATTAGCAGCAAAAATTGAATATTGTGTTATTGAATGAGACGTATCAAGCCGTTCGTAGGGAAGAGAAGAGGTGTAGTCGACGATTGGGAGCCATGAATTCATGTCATTCTTTCCTGCCTTTAGTACACAGCTTTACTCTTCAAGCAACATTGGATACAACTATGACATTGAAAGTTTGTGTCGTACCTGGATCCTATCACCGTTAGACAGGCATAAACGCCGAATTCGGCAAATAAGCATGAGAAGTGAAGACACAGGGTTGGGTGGGAAATCGTTGACACAGTCTATTAGATTAGGATCGCTGTTATGGTCGGTGATCACGTTATGTGGGGATCCCTATTGGGGTACAGAATGGACACATACTTTCGTATGTCATGATGGCCCCGTTGCACTACATTCGCATCGCTTTAACTTTCTAACGTTTCCGCCTCAGCCCCCTCATTATTAGCAGCAAAAATTGAATATTGTGTTATTGAATGAGACGTATCAAGCCGTTCGTAGGGAAGAGAAAAGGTGTAGTCGACGATTGGGTGCCATGAATTCATGTCATTCTTTCCTGCCTTTAGTACACAGCTTTACTCTTCAAGCAACATTGGATACATCTATGACATTGAAAGTTTGTGTCGTACCTGGATCCTATCACCGTTAGACAGGCATAAACGCCGAATTCGGCAAATAAGCATGAGAAGTGAAGACACAGGGTTGGGTGGGAAAACGTTGACACAGTCATTTAGATTAGGGTCGCTGTTATGGTCGGTGATCACGTTATGTGGGGATCCCTATTGGGGTACAGAATGGACACATACTTTCGTATGTCATGATGGCCCCGTTGCACTACATTCGCATCGCTTTAACATTCTAACATTTCCGCCTCAGCCCCCTCATTATTAGCAGCAAAAATTGAATATTGTGTTATTGAATGAGACGTATGAAGCCGTTCGTAGGGAAGAGAAGAGGTGTAGTCGACGATTGGGAGCCATGAATTCATGTCATTCTTTCCTGCCTTTAGTACACAGCTTTACTCTTCAAGCAACATTGGATACATCTATGACATTGAAAGTTTGTGTCGTACCTGGATCCTATCACCGTTAGACAGGCATAAACGCCGAATTCGGCAAATAAGCATGAGAAGTGAAGACACAGGGTGGGTGGGAAAACGTTGACACAGTCTATTAGATTAGGGTCGCTGTTATGGTCGGTGATCACGTTATGTGGGGATCCCTATTGGGGTACAGAATGGACACATACTTTCGTATGTCATGATGGCCCCGTTGCACTACATTCGCATCGCTTTAACTTTCTAACATTTCCGCCTCAGCCCCCTCATTATTAGCAGCAAAAATTGAATATTGTGTTATTGAATGAGACGTATCAAGCCGTTCGTAGGGAAGAGAAGAGGTGTAGTCGACGATTGGGAGCCATGAATTCATGTCATTCTTTCCTGCCTTTAGTACACAGCTTTACTCTTCAAGCAACATTGGATACATCTATGACATTGAAAGTTATTGTCGTACCTGGATCCTATCACCGTTAGACAGGCATAAACGCCGAATTCGGCAAATAAGCATGAGAAGTGAAGACACAGGGTTGGGTGGGAAAACGTTGACACAGTCATTTAGATTAGGGTCGCTGTTATGGTCGGTGATCACGTTATGTGGGGATCCCTATTGGGGTACCGAATGGACACATACTTTCGTATCTCATGATGGCCCCGTTGCACTACATTCGCATCGCTTTAACTTTCTAACATTTCCGCCTCAGCCCCCTCATTATTAGCAGCAAAAATTGAATATTGTGTTATTGTATGAGACGTATGAAGCCGTTCGTAGGGAAGAGAAGAGGTGTAGTCGACGATTGGGAGCCATGAATTCATGTCATTCTTTCCTGCCTTTAGTACGCAGCTTTACTCTTCAAGCAACATTGGATACATCTATGACATTGAAAGTTTGTGTCGTACCTGGATCCTATCACCGTTAGACAGGCATAAACGCCGAATTCGGCAAATAAGCATGAGAAGTGAAGACACAGGGTTGGGTGGGAAAACGTTGACACAGTCTATTAGATTAGGGTCGCTGTTATGGTCGGTGATCACGTTATGTGGGGATCCCTATTGGGGTACAGAATGGACACATACTTTCGTATGTCATGATGGCCCCGTTGCACTACATTCGCATCGCTTTAACTTTCTAACATTTCCGCCTCAGCCCCATCATTATTAGCAGCAAAAATTGAATATTGTGTTATTGAATGAGACGTATGAAGCCGTTCGTAGGGAAGAGAAGAGGTGTAGTCGACGATTGGGAGCCATGAATTCATGTCATTCTTTCCTGCCTTTAGTACACAGCTTTACTCTTCAAGCAACATTGGATACATCTATGACATTGAAAGTTTGTGTCGTACCTGGATCCTATCACCGTTAGACAGGCATAAACGCCGAATTCGGCAAATAAGCATGAGAAGTGAAGACACAGTGTTGGGTGGGAAAACGTTGACACAGTCATTTAGATTAGGGTCGCTGTTATGGTCGGTGATCACGTTATGTGGGGATCCCTATTGGGGTACAGAATGGACACATACTTTCGTATGTCATGATGGCCCCGTTGCACTCCATTTCTTCGCTTTAACTTTCTAACATTTCCGCCTCAGCCCCCTCATTATTAGCAGCAAAAATTGAATATTGTGTTATTGAATGAGACGTATCAAGCCGTTCGTAGGGAAGAGAAGAGGTGTAGTCGACGATTGGGAGCCATGAATTCATGTCATTCTTTCCTGCCTTTAGTACACAGCTTTACTCTTCAAGCAACATTGGATACATCTATGACATTGAAAGTTTGTGTCGTACCTGGATCCTATCACCGTTAGACAGGCATAAACGCCGAATTCGGCAAATAAGCATGAGAAGTGAAGACACAGGGTTGGGTGGGACAACGTTGACACAGTCATTTAGATTAGGGTCGCTGTTATGGTCGGTGATCACGTTATGTGGGGATCCCTATTGGGGTACCGAATGGACACATACTTTCGTATGTCATGATGGCCCCGTTGCATACATTCGCATCGCTTTAACTTTCTAACATTTCCGCCTCAGCCCCCTCATTATTAGCAGCAAAAATTGAATATTGTGTTATTGAATAAGACGTATGAAGCCGTTCGTAGGGAAGAGAAGAGGTGTAGTCGACGATTGGGAGCCATGAATTCATGTCATTCTTTCCTGCCTTTAGTACACAGCTTTACTCTTCAAGCAACATTGGATACATCTATGACATTGAAAGTTTGTGTCGTACCTGGATCCTATCACCGTTAGACAGGCATAAACGCCGAATTCGGCAAATAAGCATGAGAAGTGAAGACACAGTGTTGGGTGGGAAAACGTTGACACAGTCATTTAGATTAGGGTCGCTGTTATGGTCGGTGATCACGTTATGTGGGGATCCCTATTGGGGTACAGAATGGACACATACTTTCGTATGTCATGATGGCCCCGTTGCACTACATTCGCAACGCTTTAACTTTCTAACATTTCCGCCTCAGCCCCCTCATTATTAGCAGCAAAAATTGAATATTGTGTTATTGAATGAGACGTATGAAGCCGTTCGTAGGGAAGAGAAGAGGTGTAGTCGACGATTGGGAGCCATGAATTCATGTCATTCTTTCCTGCCTTTAGTACACAGCTTTACTCTTCAACCAACATTGGATACATCTATGACATTGAAAGTTTGTGTCGTACCTGGATCCTATCACCGTTAGACAGGCATAAACGCCGAATTCGGCAAATAAGCATGAGAAGTGAAGACACAGGGTTGGGTGGGAAAACGTTGACACAGTCTATTAGATTAGGGTCGCTGTTATGGTCGGTGATCACGTTATGTGGGGATCCCTATTGGGGTACCGAATGGACACATACTTTCGTATGTCATGATGGCCCCGTTGCACTACATTCGCATCGCTTTAACTTTCTAACATTTCCGCCTCAGCCCCCTCATTATTAGCAGCAAAAATTGAATATTGTGTTATTGAATGAGACGTATCAAGCCGTTCGTAGGGAAGAGAAGAGGTGTAGTCGACGATTGGGAGCCATGAATTCATGTCATTCTTTTCTGCCTTTAGTACACAGCTTTACTCTTCAAGCAACATTGGATACATCTATGACATTGAAAGTATGTGTCGTACCTGGATCCTATCACCGTTAGACAGGCATAAACGCCGAATTCGGCAAATAAGCATGAGAAGTGAAGACACAGGGTTGGGTGGGAAAACGTTGACACAGTCATTTAGATTAGGGTCGCTGTTATGGTCGGTGATCACGTTATGTGGGGATCCCTATTGGGGTACAGAATGGACACATACTTTCATATGTCATGATGGCCCCGTTGCACTACATTCGCATCGCTTTAACTTTCTAACATTTCCGCCTCAGCCGCCTCAGTATTAGCAGCAAAAATTAAATATTGTGTTATTGAATGAGACGTATCAAGCCGTTCGTAGGGAAGAGAAGAGGTGTAGTCGACGATTGGGAGCCATGAATTCATGTCATTCTTTCCTGCCTTTAGTACACAGCTTTACTCTTCAAGCAACATTGGATACATCTATGACATTGAAAGTTTGTGTCGTACCTGGATCCTATCACCGTTAGACAGGCATAAACGCCGAATTCGGCGAATAAGCATGAGAAGTGAGTACACAGGGTTGGGTGGGAAAACGTTGACACAGTCATTTAGATTAGGGTCGCTGTTATGGTCGGTGATCACGTTATGTGGGGATCCCTATTGGGGTACAGAATGGACACATACTTACGTATGTCATAATGGCCCCGTTGCACTACATTCGCATCGCTTTAACTTTCTAACATTTCCGCCTCAGCCCCCTCATTATTAGCAGCAAAAATTGAATATTATGTTATTGAATGAGACGTATCAAGCCGTTCGTAGGGAAGAGGAGAGGTGTAGTCGACGATTGGGAGCCATGAATTCATGTCATTCTTTCCTGCCTTTAGTACACAGCTTTACTCTTCAAGCAACATTGGATACATCTATGACATTGAAAGTTTGTGTCGTACCTGGATCCTATCACCGTTAGACAGGCATAAACGCCGAATTCGGCAAATAAGCATGAGAAGTGAAGACACAGGGTTGGGTGGGAAAACGTTGACACAGTCTATTAGATTAGGGTCGCTGTTATGGTCGGTGATCACGTTATGTGGGGATCCCTATTGGGGTACAGAATGGACACATACTTTCGTATGTCATGATGGCCCCGTTGCACTACATTCGCATCGCTTTAACTTTCTAACATTTCCGCCTCAGCCCCCTCATTATTAGCAGCAAAAATTGAATATTGTGTTATTGAATGAGACGTATCAAGCCGTTCGTAGGGAAGAGAAGAGGTGTAGTCGACGATTGGGAGCCATGAATTCATGTCATTCTTTTCTGCCTTTAGTACACAGCTTTACTCTTCAAGCAACATTGGATACATCTATGACATTGAAAGTATGTGTCGTACCTGGATCCTATCACCGTTAGACAGGCATAAACGCCGAATTCGGCAAATAAGCATGAGAAGTGAAGACACAGGGTTGGGTGGGAAAACGTTGACACAGTCATTTAGATTAGGGTCGCTGTTATGGTCGGTGATCACGTTATGTGGGGATCCCTATTGGGGTACAGAATGGACACATACTTTCATATGTCATGATGGCCCCGTTGCACTACATTCGCATCGCTTTAACTTTCTAACATTTCCGCCTCAGCCGCCTCAGTATTAGCAGCAAAAATTAAATATTGTGTTATTGAATGAGACGTATCAAGCCGTTCGTAGGGAAGAGAAGAGGTGTAGTCGACGATTGGGAGCCATGAATTCATGTCATTCTTTCCTGCCTTTAGTACACAGCTTTACTCTTCAAGCAACATTGGATACATCTATGACATTGAAAGTTTGTGTCGTACCTGGATCCTATCACCGTTAGACAGGCATAAACGCCGAATTCGGCGAATAAGCATGAGAAGTGAGTACACAGGGTTGGGTGGGAAAACGTTGACACAGTCATTTAGATTAGGGTCGCTGTTATGGTCGGTGATCACGTTATGTGGGGATCCCTATTGGGGTACAGAATGGACACATACTTACGTATGTCATAATGGCCCCGTTGCACTACATTCGCATCGCTTTAACTTTCTAACATTTCCGCCTCAGCCCCCTCATTATTAGCAGCAAAAATTGAATATTATGTTATTGAATGAGACGTATCAAGCCGTTCGTAGGGAAGAGGAGAGGTGTAGTCGACGATTGGGAGCCATGAATTCATGTCATTCTTTCCTGCCTTTAGTACACAGCTTTACTCTTCAAGCAACATTGGATACATCTATGACATTGAAAGTTTGTGTCGTACCTGGATCCTATCACCGTTAGACAGGCATAAACGCCGAATTCGGCAAATAAGCATGAGAAGTGAAGACACAGGGTTGGGTGGGAAAACGTTGACACAGTCTATTAGATTAGGGTCGCTGTTATGGTCGGTGATCACGTTATGTGGGGATCCCTATTGGGGTACAGAATGGACACATACTTTCGTATGTCATGATGGCCCCGTTGCACTACATTCGCATCGCTTTAACTTTCTAACATTTCCGCCTCAGCCCCCTCATTATTAGCAGCAAAAATTGAATATTGTGTTATTGAATGAGACGTATCATGCCGTTCGTAGGGAAGAGAAGAGGTGTAGTCGACGATTGGGAGCCATGAATTCATGTCATTCTTTCCTGCCTTTAGTACACAGCTTTACTCTTCAAGCAACATTGGATACATCTATGACATTGAAAGTTTGTGTCGTACCTGGATCCTATCACCGTTAGACAGGCATAAACGCCGAATTCGGCAAATAAGCATGAGAAGTGAAGACACAGGGTTGGGTGGGAAAACGTTGACACAGTCTATTAGATTAGGGTCGCTGTTATGGTCGGTGATCACGTTATGTGGGGATCCCTATTGGGGTACAGAATGGACACATACTTTCGTATGTCATGATGGCCCCGTTGCACTACATTCGCATCGCTTTAACTTTCTAACATTTCCGCCTCAGCCCCCTCATTATTAGCAGCAAAAATTGAATATTGTGTTATTGAATGAGACGTATCAAGCCGTTCGTAGGGAAGAGAAGAGGTGTAGTCGACGATTGGGAGCCATGAATTCATGTCATTCTTTTCTGCCTATAGTACACAGCTTTACTCTTCAAGCAACATTGGATACATCTATGACATTGAAAGTTTGTGTCGTACCTGGATCCTATCACCGTTAGACAGGCATAAACGCCGAATTCGGCAAATAAGCATGAGAAGTGAAGACACAGGGTTGGGTGGGAAAACGTTGACACAATCATTTAGATTAGGGTCGCTGTTATGGTCGGTGATCACGTTATGTGGGGATCCCTATTGGGGTACAGAATGGACACATACTTTCATATGTAATGATGGCCCCGTTGCACTACATTCGCATCGCTTTAACTTTCTAACATTTCCGCCTCAGCCGCCTCAGTATTAGCAGCAAAAATTAAATATTGTGTTATTGAATGAGACGTATCAAGCCGTTCGTAGGGAAGAGAAGAGGTGTAGTCGACGATTGGGAGCCATGAATTCATGTCATTCTTTCCTGCCTTTAGTACACAGCTTTACTCTTCAAGCAACATTGGATACATCTATGACATTGAAAGTTTGTGTCGTACCTGGATCCTATCAACGTTAGACAGGCATAAACGCCGAATTCGGCGAATAAGCATGAGAAGTGAGTACACAGGGTTGGGTGGGAAAACGTTGACACAGTCATTTAGATTAGGGTCGCTGTTATGGTCGGTGATCACGTTATGTGGGGATCCCTATTGGGGTACAGAATGGACACATACTTTCGTATGTCATGATGGCCCCGTTGCACTACATTCGCATCGCTTTAACTTTCTAACATTTCCGCCTCAGCCCCCTCATTATTAGCAGCAAAAATTGAATATTGTGTTATTGAATGAGACGTATCAAGCCGTTCGTAGGGAAGAGAAGAGGTGTAGTCGACGATTGGGAGCCATGAATTCATGTCTTTCTTTCCTGCCTTTAGTACACAGGTTTTTTCTTCAAGCAACATTGGATACATCTATGAGATTGAAAGTTTGTGTCGTACCTGGATCCTATCACCGTTAGACAGGCATAAACGCCGAATTCGGCAAATAAGCATGAGAAGTGAGTACACAGGGTTGGGTGGGAAAACGTTGACACAGTCATTTAGATTAGGGTCGCTGTTATGGTCGGTGATCACGTTATGTGGGGATCCCTATTGGGGTACAGAATGGACACATACTTTCGTATGTCATGATGGCCCCGTTGCACTACATTCGCAACGCTTTAACTTTCTAACATTTCCGCCTCAGCCCCCTCATTATTAGCAGCAAAAATTGAATATTGTGTTATTGAATGAGACGTATGAAGCCGTTCGTAGGGAAGAGAAGAGGTGTAGTCGACGATTGGGAGCCATGAATTCATGTCATTCTTTCCTGCCTTTAGTACACAGCTTTACTCTTCAAGCAACATTGGATACATCTATGACATTGAAAGATTGTGTCGTACCTGGATCCTATCACCGTTAGACAGGCATAAACGCCGAATTCGGCAAATAAGCATGAGAAGTGAATACACAGGGTTGGGTGGGAAAACGTTGACACAGTCATTTAGATTAGGGTCGCTGTTATGGTCGGTGATCACGTTATGTGGGGATCCCTATTGGGGTACAGAATGGACACATATTTTCGTATGTCATGATGGCCCCGTTGCACTACATTCGCATCGCTTTAACTTTCTAACATTTCCGCCTCAGCCCCCTCATTATTAGCAGGAAAAATTGAATATTGTGTTATTGAATGAGACGTATGAAGCCGTTCGTAGGGAAGAGAAGAGATGTAGTCGACGATTGGGAGCCATGAATTCATGTCATTCTTTCCTGCCTTTAGTACACAGCTTTACTCTTCAAGCAACATTGGATACATCTATGACGTTGAAAGTTTGTGTCGTACCTGGATCCTATCACCGTTAGACAGGCATAAACGCCGAATTCGGCAAATAAGCATGAGAAGTGAAGACACAGGGTTGGGTGGGAAAAAGTTGACACAGTCATTTAGATTAGGGTCGCTGTTATGGTCGGTGATCACGTTATGTGGGGATCCCTATTGGGGTACAGAATGGACACATATTTTCGTATGTCATGATGGCCCCGTTGCACTACATTCGCATCGCTTTAACTTTCTAACATTTCCGCCTCAGCCCCCTCATTATTAGCAGCAAAAATTGAATATTGTGTTATTGAATGAGACGTATCAAGCCGTTCGTAGGGAAGAGAAGAGGTGTAGTCGACGATTGGGAGCCATGAATTCATGTCATTCTTTCCTGCCTTTAGTACACAGCTTTACTCTTCAAGCAACATTGGATACATCTATGACATTGAAAGTTTGTGTCGTACCTGGATCCTATCACCGTTAGACAGGCATAAACGCCGAATTCGGCAAATAAGCATGAGAAGTGAAGACACAGGGTTGGGTGGGAAAACGTTGACACAGTCTATTAGATTAGGGTCGCTGTTATGGTCGGTGATCACGTTATGTGGGGATCCCTATTGGGGTACAGAATGGACACATACTTTCGTATGTCATGATGGCCCCGTTGCACTACATTCGCATTGCTTTAACTTTCTATCATTTCCGCCTCAGCCCCCTCATTATTAGCAGCAAAAATTGAATATTGTGTTATTGAATGAGACGTATCAAGCCGTTCGTACGGAAGAGAAGAGATGTAGTCGACGATTGGGAGCCATGAATTCATGTCATTCTTTCCTGCCTTTAGTACACAGCTTTACTCTTCAAGCAACATTGGATACATCTATGACGTTGAAAGTTTGTGTCGTACCTGGATCCTATCACCGTTAGACAGGCATAAACGCCGAATTCGGCAAATAAGCATGAGAAGTGAGTACACAGGGTTGGGTGGGAAAACGTTGACACAGTTATTTAGATTAGGGTCGCTGTTATGGTCGGTGATCACGTTATGTGGGGATCCCTATTGGGGTACAGAATGGACACATTCTTTCATATGTCATGATGGCCCCGTTGCACTACATTCGCATCGCTTTAACTTTCTAACATTTCCGCCTCAGCCGCCTCATTATTAGCAGCAAAAATTAAATATTGTGTTATTGAATGAGACGTATCAAGCCGTTCGTAGGGAAGAGAAGAGGTGTAGTCGACGATTGGGAGCCATGAATTCATGTCATTATTTCCTGCCTTTAGTACACAGCTTTACTCTTCAAGCAACATTGGATACATCTATGACATTGAAAGTTTGTGTCGTACCTGGATCCTATCACCGTTAGACAGGCATAAACGCCGAATTCGGCAAATAAGCATGAGAAGTAAGTACACAGGGTTGGGTGGGAAAACGTTGACACAGTCATTTAGATTAGGGTCGCTGTTATGGTCGGTGATCACGTTATGTGGGGATCCCTATTGGGGTACAGAATGGACACATACTTTCGTATGTCATGATGGCCCCGTTGCACTCCATTTCTTCGCTTTAACTTTCTAACATTTCCGCCTCAGCCCCCTCATTATTAGCAGCAAAAATTGAATATTGTGTTATTGAATGAGACGTATGAAGCCGTTCGTAGGGAAGAGAAGAGGTGTAGTCGACGATTGGGAGCCATGAATTCATGTCATTCTTTCCTGCCTTTAGTACACAGCTTTACTCTTCAAGCAACATTGGATACATCTATGACATTGAAAGTTTGTGTCGTACCTGGATCCTATCACCGTTAGACAGGCATAAACGCCGAATTCGGCAAATAAGCATGAGAAGTGAAGACACAGGGTTGGGTGGGAAAACGTTGACACAGTCTATTAGATTAGGGTCGCTGTTATGGTCGGTGATCACGTTATGTGGGGATCCCTATTGGGGTACAGAATGGACACATACTTTCGTATGTCATGATGGCCCCGTTGCACTACATTCACATCGCTTTAACTTTCTAACATTTCCGCCTCAGCCCCCTCATTATTAGCAGCAAAAATTGAATTTTGTGTTATTGAATGAGACGTATCAAGCCGTTCGTAGGGAAGAGAAAAGGTGTAGTCGACGATTGGGAGCCATGAAATCATGTCATTCTTTCCTGCCTTTAGTACACAGCTTTACTCTTCAAACAACATTGGATACATCTATGACATTGAAAGTTTGTGTCGTACCTGGATCCTATCACCGTTAGACAGGCATAAACGCCGAATTCGGCAAATAAGCATGAGAAGTGAAGACACAGGGTTGGGTGGGAAAACGTTGACACAGTCATTTAGATTAGGGTCGCTGTTATGGTCGGTGATCACGTTATGTGGGGATCCCTATTGGGGTACAGAATGGACACATACTTTCGTATGTCATGATGGCCCCGTTGCACTCCATTTCTTCGCTTTAACTTTCTAACATTTCCGCCTCAGCCCCCTCATTATTAGCAGCAAAAATTGAATATTGTGTTATTGAATGAGACGTATGAAGCCGTTCGTAGGGAAGAGAAGAGGTGTAGTCGACGATTGGGAGCCATGAATTCATGTCATTCTTTCCTGCCTTTAGTACACAGCTTTACTCTTCAAGCAACATTGGATACATCTATGACATTGAAACTTTGTGTCGTACCTGGATCCTATCACCGTTAGACAGGCATAAACGCCGAATTCGGCAAATAAGCATGAGAAGTGAAGACACAGGGTTGGGTGGGAAAACGTTGACACAGTCTATTAGATTAGGGTCGCTGTTATGGTCGGTGATCACGTTATGTGGGGATCCCTATTGGGGTACAGAATGGACACATACTTTCGTATGTCATGATGGCCCCGTTGCACTACATTCGCATCGCTTTAACTTTCTAACATTTCCGCCTCAGCCCCCTCATTATTAGCAGCAAAAATTGAATATTGTGTTATTGAATGAGACGTATCAAGCCGTTCGTAGGGAAGAGAAGAGGTGTAGTCGACGATTGGGAGCCATGAATTCATGTCATTCTTTCCTGCCTTTAGTACACAGCTTTACTCTTCAAGCAACATTGGATACATCTATGACATTGAAAGTTTGTGTCGTACCTGGATCCTATCACCGTTAGACAGGCATAAACGCCGAATTCGGCAAATAAGCATGAGAAGTGAAGACACAGGGTTGGGTGGGACAACGTTGACACAGTCATTTAGATTAGGGTCGCTGTTATGGTCGGTGATCACGTTATGTGGGGATCCCTATTGGGGTACCGAATGGACACATACTTTCGTATGTCATGATGGCCCCGTTGCATACATTCGCATCGCTTTAACTTTCTAACATTTCCGCCTCAGCCCCCTCATTATTAGCAGCAAAAATTGAATATTGTGTTATTGAATGAGACGTATCAAGCCGTTCGTAGGGAAGAGAAGAGGTGTAGTCGACGATTGGGAGCCATGAATTCATGTCATTCTTTCCTGCCTTTAGTACACAGCTTTACTCTTCAAGCAACATTGGATACATCTATGACATTGAAAGTTTGTGTCGTACCTGGATCCTATCACCGTTAGACAGGCATAAACGCCGAATTCGGCAAATAAGCATGAGAAGTGAAGACACAGTGTTGGGTGGGAAAACGTTGACACAGTCATTTAGATTAGGGTCGCTGTTATGGTCGGTGATCACGTTATGTGGGGATCCCTATTGGGGTACAGAATGGACACATACTTTTGTATGTCATGATGGCCCCGTTGCACTACATTTCTTCGCTTTAACTTTCTAGCATTTCCGCCTCAGCCCCCTCATTATTAGCAGCAAAAATTGAATATTGTGTTATTGAATGAGACGTATGAAGCCGTTCGTAGGGAAGAGAAGAGGTGTAGTCGACGATTGGGAGCCATGAATTCATGTCATTCTTTCCTGCCTTTAGTACACAGCTTTACTCTTCAAGCAACATTGGATACATCTATGACATTGAAAGTTTGTGTCGTACCTGGATCCTATCACCGTTAGACAGGCATAAACGCCGAATTCGGCAAATAAGCATGAGAAGTGAAGACACAGGGTTGGGTGGGAAAACGTTGACACAGTCTATTAGATTAGGGTCGCTGTTATGGTCGGTGATCACGTTATGTGGGGATCCCTATTGGGGTACAGAATGGACACATACTTTCGTATGTCATGATGGCCCCGTTGCACTACATTCGCATCGCTTTAACTTTCTAACATTTCCGCCTCAGCCCCCTCATTATTAGCAGCAAAAATTGAATATTGTGTTATTGAATGAGACGTATCAAGCCGTTCGTAGGGAAGAGAAGAGGTGTAGTCGACGATTGGGAGCCATGAATTCATGTCATTCTTTCCTGCCTTTAGTACACAGCTTTACTCTTCAAGCAACATTGGATACATCTATGACATTGAAAGTTTGTGTCGTACCTGGATCCTATCACCGTTAGACAGGCATAAACGCCGAATTCGGCAAATAAGCATGAGAAGTGAAGACACAGGGTTGGGTGGGACAACGTTGACACAGTCATTTAGATTAGGGTCGCTGTTATGGTCGGTGATCACGTTATGTGGGGATCCCTATTGGGGTACCGAATGGACACATACTTTCGTATGTCATGATGGCCCCGTTGCATACATTCTAATCGCTTTAACTTTCTAACATTTCCGCCTCAGCCCCCTCATTATTAGCAGCAAAAATTGAATATTGTGTTATTGAATGAGACGTATCAAGCCGTTCGTAGGGAAGAGGAGAGGTGTAGTCGACGATTGGGAGCCATGAATTCATGTCATTCTTTCCTGCCTTTAGTACACAGCTTTACTCTTCAAGCAACATTGGATACATCTATGACATTGAAACTTTGTGTCGTACCTGGATCCTATCACCGTTAGACAGGCATAAACGCCGAATTCGGCAAATAAGCATGAGAAGTGAAGACACAGGGTTGGGTGGGAGATCGTTGACACAGTCTATTAGATTAGGGTCGCTGTTATGGTCGGTGATCACGTTATGTGGGGATCCCTATTGGGGTACAGAATGGACACATACTTTCGTATGTCATGATGGCCCCGTTGCACTACATTCGCATCGCTTTAACTTTCTAACATTTCCGCCTCAGCCCCCTCATTATTAGCAGCAAAAATTGAATATTGCGTTATTGAATGAGACGTATCAAGCCGTTCGTAGGGAAGAGAAAAGGTGTAGTCGACGATTGGGTGCCATGAATTCATGTCAAACTTTCCTTCCTTTAGTACACAGCTTTACTCTTCAAGCAACATTGGATACATCTATGACATTGAAAGTTTGTGTCGTACCTGGATCCTATCACCGTTAGACAGGCATAAACGCCGAATTCGGCAAATAAGCATGAGAAGTGAAGACACAGGGTTGGGTGGGAAAACGTTGACACAGTCATTTAGATTAGGGTCGCTGTTATGGTCGGTGATCACGTTATGTGGGGATCCCTATTGGGGTACAGAATGGACACATACTTTCGTATGTCATGATGGCCCAGTTGCACTACATTCGCATCGCTTTAACTTTCTAACATTTCCGCCTCAGCCCCCTCATTATTAGCAGCAAAAATTGAATATTGTGTTTTGAATGAGACGTATCAAGCCGTTCGTAGGGAAGAGAAGAGGTGTAGTCGACGATTGGGAGCCATGAATTCATGTCATTCTTTCCTGCCTTTAGTACACAGCTTTACTCTTCAAGCAACATTGGATACATCTATGACATTGAAAGTTTGTGTCGTACCTGGATCCTATCACCGTTAGACAGGCATAAACGCCGAATTCGGCAAATAAGCATGAGAAGTGAAGACACAGGGTTGGGTGGGAAAACGTTGACACAGTCTATTAGATTAGGGTCGCTGTTATGGTCGGTGATCACGTTTTGTGGGGATCCCTATTGGGGTACAGAATGGACACATACTTTCGTATGTCATGATGGCCCAGTTGCACTACATTCGCATCGCTTTAACTTTCTAACATTTCCGCCTCAGCCCCCTCATTATTAGCAGCAAAAATTGAATATTGTGTTATTGAATGAGACGTATCAAGCCGTTCGTAGGGAAGAGAAGAGGTGTAGTCGACGATTGGGAGCCATGAATTCATGTCATTCTTTCCTGCCTTTAGTACACAGCTTTACTCTTCAAGCAACATTGGATACATCTATGACATTGAAAGTTTGTGTCGTACCTGGATCCTATCACCGTTAGACAGGCATAAACGCCGAATTCGGCAAATAAGCATGAGAAGTGAAGACACAGTGTTGGGTGGGAAAACGTTGACACAGTCATTTAGATTAGGGTCGCTGTTATGGTCGGTGATCACGTTATGTGGGGATCCCTATTGGGGTACAGAATGGACACATACTTTCGTATGTCATGATGGCCCCGTTGCACTACATTCGCATCGCTTTAACTTTCTAACATTTCCGCCTCAGCCCCCTCATTATTAGCAGGAAAAATTGAATATTGTGTTATTGAATGAGACGTATGAAGCCGTTCGTAGGGAAGAGAAGAGATGTAGTCGACGATTGGGAGCCATGAATTCATGTCATTCTTTCCTGCCTTTAGTACACAGCTTTACTCTTCAAGCAACATTGGATACATCTATGACGTTGAAAGTTTGTGTCGTACCTGGATCCTATCACCGTTAGACAGGCATAAACGCCGAATTCGGCAAATAAGCATGAGAAGTGAAGACACAGGGTTGGGTGGGAAAAAGTTGACACAGTCATTTAGATTAGGGTCGCTGTTATGGTCGGTGATCACGTTATGTGGGGATCCCTATTGGGGTACAGAATGGACACATATTTTCGTATGTCATGATGGCCCCGTTGCACTACATTCGCATCGCTTTAACTTTCTAACATTTCCGCCTCAGCCCCCTCATTATTAGCAGCAAAAATTGAATATTGTGTTATTGAATGAGACGTATCAAGCCGTTCGTAGGGAAGAGAAGAGGTGTAGTCGACGATTGGGAGCCATGAATTCATGTCATTATTTCCTGCCTTTAGTACACAGCTTTACTCTTCAAGCAACATTGGATACATCTATGACATTGAAAGTTTGTGTCGTACCTGGATCCTATCACCGTTAGACAGGCATAAACGCCGAATTCGGCAAATAAGCATGAGAAGTAAGTACACAGGGTTGGGTGGGAAAACGTTGACACAGTCATTTAGATTAGGGTCGCTGTTATGGTCGGTGATCACGTTATGTGGGGATCCCTATTGGGGTACAGAATGGACACATACTTTCGTATGTCATGATGGCCCCGTTGCACTACATTCGCATCGCTTTAACTTTCTAACATTTCCGCCTCAGCCCCCTCATTATTAGCAGCAAAAATTGAATATTGTGTTATTGAATGAGACGTATGAAGCCGTTCGTAGGGAAGAGAAGAGGTGTAGTCGACGATTGGGAGCCATGAATTCATGTCATTCTTTCCTGCCTTTAGTACACAGCTTTACTCTTCAAGCAACATTGGATACATCTATGACATTGAAAGTTTGTGTCGTACCTGGATCCTATCACCGTTAGACAGGCATAAACGCCGAATTCGGCAAATAAGCATGAGAAGTGAAGACACAGGGTTGGGTGGGAAAACGTTGACACAGTCTATTAGATTAGGGTCGCTGTTATGGTCGGTGATCACGTTATGTGGGGATCCCTATTGGGGTACAGAATGGACACATACTTTCGTATGTCATGATGGCCCCGTTGCACTACATTCACATCGCTTTAACTTTCTAACATTTCCGCCTCAGCCCCCTCATTATTAGCAGCAAAAATTGAATTTTGTGTTATTGAATGAGACGTATCAAGCCGTTCGTAGGGAAGAGAAAAGGTGTAGTCGACGATTGGGAGCCATGAAATCATGTCATTCTTTCCTGCCTTTAGTACACAGCTTTACTCTTCAAACAACATTGGATACATCTATGACATTGAAAGTTTGTGTCGTACCTGGATCCTATCACCGTTAGACAGGCATAAACGCCGAATTCGGCAAATAAGCATGAGAAGTGAAGACACAGGGTTGGGTGGGAAAACGTTGACACAGTCATTTAGATTAGGGTCGCTGTTATGGTCGGTGATCACGTTATGTGGGGATCCCTATTGGGGTACAGAATGGACACATACTTTCGTATGTCATGATGGCCCCGTTGCACTCCATTTCTTCGCTTTAACTTTCTAACATTTCCGCCTCAGCCCCCTCATTATTAGCAGCAAAAATTGAATATTGTGTTATTGAATGAGACGTATGAAGCCGTTCGTAGGGAAGAGAAGAGGTGTAGTCGACGATTGGGAGCCATGAATTCATGTCATTCTTTCCTGCCTTTAGTACACAGCTTTACTCTTCAAGCAACATTGGATACATCTATGACATTGAAACATTGTGTCGTACCTGGATCCTATCACCGTTAGACAGGCATAAACGCCGAATTCGGCAAATAAGCATGAGAAGTGAAGACACAGGGTTGGGTGGGAAAACGTTGACACAGTCTATTAGATTAGGGTCGCTGTTATGGTCGGTGATCACGTTATGTGGGGATCCCTATTGGGGTACAGAATGGACACATACTTTCGTATGTCATGATGGCCCCGTTGCACTACATTCGCATCGCTTTAACTTTCTAACATTTCCGCCTCAGCCCCCTCATTATTAGCAGCAAAAATTGAATATTGTGTTATTGAATGAGACGTATCAAGCCGTTCGTAGGGAAGAGAAGAGGTGTAGTCGACGATTGGGAGCCATGAATTCATGTCATTCTTTCCTGCCTTTAGTACACAGCTTTACTCTTCAAGCAACATTGGATACATCTATGACATTGAAAGTTTGTGTCGTACCTGGATCCTATCACCGTTAGACAGGCATAAACGCCGAATTCGGCAAATAAGCATGAGAAGTGAAGACACAGGGTTGGGTGGGACAACGTTGACACAGTCATTTAGATTAGGGTCGCTGTTATGGTCGGTGATCACGTTATGTGGGGATCCCTATTGGGGTACCGAATGGACACATACTTTCGTATGTCATGATGGCCCCGTTGCATACATTCGCATCGCTTTAACTTTCTAACATTTCCGCCTCAGCCCCCTCATTATTAGCAGCAAAAATTGAATATTGTGTTATTGAATGAGACGTATCAAGCCGTTCGTAGGGAAGAGAAGAGGTGTAGTCGACGATTGGGAGCCATGAATTCATGTCATTCTTTCCTGCCTTTAGTACACAGCTTTACTCTTCAAGCAACATTGGATACATCTATGACATTGAAAGTTTGTGTCGTACCTGGATCCTATCACCGTTAGACAGGCATAAACGCCGAATTCGGCAAATAAGCATGAGAAGTGAAGACACAGTGTTGGGTGGGAAAACGTTGACACAGTCATTTAGATTAGGGTCGCTGTTATGGTCGGTGATCACGTTATGTGGGGATCCCTATTGGGGTACAGAATGGACACATACTTTTGTATGTCATGATGGCCCCGTTGCACTACATTTCTTCGCTTTAACTTTCTAGCATTTCCGCCTCAGCCCCCTCATTATTAGCAGCAAAAATTGAATATTGTGTTATTGAATGAGACGTATGAAGCCGTTCGTAGGGAAGAGAAGAGGTGTAGTCGACGATTGGGAGCCATGAATTCATGTCATTCTTTCCTGCCTTTAGTACACAGCTTTACTCTTCAAGCAACATTGGATACATCTATGACATTGAAAGTTTGTGTCGTACCTGGATCCTATCACCGTTAGACAGGCATAAACGCCGAATTCGGCAAATAAGCATGAGAAGTGAAGACACAGGGTTGGGTGGGAAAACGTTGACACAGTCTATTAGATTAGGGTCGCTGTTATGGTCGGTGATCACGTTATGTGGGGATCCCTATTGGGGTACAGAATGGACACATACTTTCGTATGTCATGATGGCCCCGTTGCACTACATTCGCATCGCTTTAACTTTCTAACATTTCCGCCTCAGCCCCCTCATTATTAGCAGCAAAAATTGAATATTGTGTTATTGAATGAGACGTATCAAGCCGTTCGTAGGGAAGAGAAGAGGTGTAGTCGACGATTGGGAGCCATGAATTCATGTCATTCTTTCCTGCCTTTAGTACACAGCTTTACTCTTCAAGCAACATTGGATACATCTATGACATTGAAAGTTTGTGTCGTACCTGGATCCTATCACCGTTAGACAGGCATAAACGCCGAATTCGGCAAATAAGCATGAGAAGTGAAGACACAGGGTTGGGTGGGACAACGTTGACACAGTCATTTAGATTAGGGTCGCTGTTATGGTCGGTGATCACGTTATGTGGGGATCCCTATTGGGGTACCGAATGGACACATACTTTCGTATGTCATGATGGCCCCGTTGCATACATTCTAATCGCTTTAACTTTCTAACATTTCCGCCTCAGCCCCCTCATTATTAGCAGCAAAAATTGAATATTGTGTTATTGAATGAGACGTATCAAGCCGTTCGTAGGGAAGAGGAGAGGTGTAGTCGACGATTGGGAGCCATGAATTCATGTCATTCTTTCCTGCCTTTAGTACACAGCTTTACTCTTCAAGCAACATTGGATACATCTATGACATTGAAACTTTGTGTCGTACCTGGATCCTATCACCGTTAGACAGGCATAAACGCCGAATTCGGCAAATAAGCATGAGAAGTGAAGACACAGGGTTGGGTGGGAAATCGTTGACACAGTCTATTAGATTAGGGTCGCTGTTATGGTCGGTGATCACGTTATGTGGGGATCCCTATTGGGGTACAGAATGGACACATACTTTCGTATGTCATGATGGCCCCGTTGCACTACATTCGCATCGCTTTAACTTTCTAACATTTCCGCCTCAGCCCCCTCATTATTAGCAGCAAAAATTGAATATTGCGTTATTGAATGAGACGTATCAAGCCGTTCGTAGGGAAGAGAAAAGGTGTAGTCGACGATTGGGTGCCATGAATTCATGTCAAACTTTCCTTCCTTTAGTACACAGCTTTACTCTTCAAGCAACATTGGATACATCTATGACATTGAAAGTTTGTGTCGTACCTGGATCCTATCACCGTTAGACAGGCATAAACGCCGAATTCGGCAAATAAGCATGAGAAGTGAAGACACAGGGTTGGGTGGGAAAACGTTGACACAGTCATTTAGATTAGGGTCGCTGTTATGGTCGGTGATCACGTTATGTGGGGATCCCTATTGGGGTACAGAATGGACACATACTTTCGTATGTCATGATGGCCCAGTTGCACTACATTCGCATCGCTTTAACTTTCTAACATTTCCGCCTCAGCCCCCTCATTATTAGCAGCAAAAATTGAATATTGTGTTTTGAATGAGACGTATCAAGCCGTTCGTAGGGAAGAGAAGAGGTGTAGTCGACGATTGGGAGCCATGAATTCATGTCATTCTTTCCTGCCTTTAGTACACAGCTTTACTCTTCAAGCAACATTGGATACATCTATGACATTGAAAGTTTGTGTCGTACCTGGATCCTATCACCGTTAGACAGGCATAAACGCCGAATTCGGCAAATAAGCATGAGAAGTGAAGACACAGGGTTGGGTGGGAAAACGTTGACACAGTCTATTAGATTAGGGTCGCTGTTATGGTCGGTGATCACGTTTTGTGGGGATCCCTATTGGGGTACAGAATGGACACATACTTTCGTATGTCATGATGGCCCAGTTGCACTACATTCGCATCGCTTTAACTTTCTAACATTTCCGCCTCAGCCCCCTCATTATTAGCAGCAAAAATTGAATATTGTGTTATTGAATGAGACGTATCAAGCCGTTCGTAGGGAAGAGAAGAGGTGTAGTCGACGATTGGGAGCCATGAATTCATGTCATTCTTTCCTGCCTTTAGTACACAGCTTTACTCTTCAAGCAACATTGGATACATCTATGACATTGAAAGTTTGTGTCGTACCTGGATCCTATCACCGTTAGACAGGCATAAACGCCGAATTCGGCAAATAAGCATGAGAAGTGAAGACACAGTGTTGGGTGGGAAAACGTTGACACAGTCATTTAGATTAGGGTCGCTGTTATGGTCGGTGATCACGTTATGTGGGGATCCCTATTGGGGTACAGAATGGACACATACTTTCGTATGTCATGATGGCCCCGTTGCACTACATTCGCATCGCTTTAACTTTCTAACATTTCCGCCTCAGCCCCCTCATTATTAGCAGCAAAAATTGAATATTGTGTTATTGAATGAGACGTATCAAGCCGTTCGTAGGGAAGAGAAGAGGTGTAGTCGACGATTGGGAGCCATGAATTCATGTCATTCTTTCCTGCCTTTAGTACACAGCTTTACTCTTCAAGCAACATTGGATACATCTATGACATTGAAACTTTGTGTCGTACCTGGATCCTATCACCGTTAGACAGGCATAAAAGCCGAATTCGGCAAATAAGCATGAGAAGTGAAGACACAGGGTTGGGTGGGAAAACGTTGACACAGACATTTAGATTAGGGTCGCTGTTATGGTCGGTGATCACGTTATGTGGGGATCCCTATTGGGGTACCGAATGGACACATACTTTCGTATCTCATGATGGCCCCGTTGCACTAAATTCGCATCGCTTTAACTTTCTAACATTTCCGCCTCAGCCCCCTCATTATTAGCAGCAAAAATTGAATATTGTGTTATTGAATGAGATGTATGAAGCCGTTCGTAGGGAAGAGAAGAGGTGTAGTCGACGATTGGGAGCCATGAATTCATGTCATTCTTTCCTGCCTTTAGTACGCAGCTTTACTCTTCAAGCAACATTGGATACATCTATGACATTGAAAGTTTGTGTCGTACCTGGATCCTATCACCGTTAGACAGGCATAAACGCCGAATTCGTCAAATAAGCATGAGAAGTGAAGACACAGGGTTGGGTGGGAAAACGTTGACACAGTCTATTAGATTAGGGTCGCTGTTATGGTCGGTGATCACGTTATGTGGGGATCCCTATTGGGGTACAGAATGGACACATACTTTCGTATGTCATGATGGCCCCGTTGCACTACATTCGCATCGCTTTAACTTTCTAACATTTCCGCCTCAGCCCCCTCATTATTAGCAGCAAAAATTGAATATTGTGTTATTGAATGAGACGTATCAAGCCGTTCGTAGGGAAGAGAAGAGATGTAGTCGACGATTGGGAGCCATGAATTCATGTCATTCTTTCCTGCCTTTAGTACACAGCTTTACTCTTCAAGCAACATTGGATACATCTATGACGTTGAAAGTTTGTGTCGTACCTGGATCCTATCACCGTTAGACAGGCATAAACGCCGAATTCGGCAAATAAGCATGAGAAGTGAAGACACAGGGTTGGGTGGGAAAACGTTGACACAGTCATTTAGATTAGGGTCGCTGTTATGGTCGGTGATCACGTTATGTGGGGATCCCTATTGGGGTACAGAATGGACACATTCTTTCATATGTCATGATGGCCCCGTTGCACTACATTTGCATCGCTTTAACTTACTAACATTTCCGCCTCAGCCGCCTCATTATTAGCAGCAAAAATTAAATATTGTGTTATTGAATGAGACGTATCAAGCCGTTCGTAGGGAAGAGAAGAGGTGTAGTCGACGATTGGGAGCCATGAATTCATGTCATTCTTTCCTGCCTTTAGTACACAGCTTTACTCTTCAAGCAACATTGGATACATCTATGACATTGAAAGTTTGTGTCGTACCTGGATCCTATCACCGTTAGACAGGCATAAACGCCGAATTCGGCAAATAAGCATGAGAAGTGAAGACACAGGGTTGGGTGGGAAAACGTTGACACAGTCATTTAGATTAGGGTCGCTGTTATGGTCGGTGATCACGTTATGTGGGGATCCCTATTGGGGTACAGAATGGACACATACTTTCGTATGTCATGATGGCCCCGTTGCACTACATTCGCATCGCTTTAACTTTCTAACATTTCCGCCTCAGCCCCCTCATTATTAGCAGCAAAAATTGAATATTGTGTTATTGAATGAGACGTATCAAGCCGTTCGTAGGGAAGAGGAGGGGTGTAGTCGACGACTGGGAGCCATGAATTCATGTCATTCTTTCCTGCCTTTAGTACACAGCTTTACTCTTCAAGCAACATTGGATACATATATGACATTGAAAGTTTGTGTCGTACCTGGATCCTATCACCGTTAGACAGGCATAAACGCCGAATTCGGCAAATAAGCATGAGAAGTGAAGACACAGGGTTGGGTGGGAAAACGTTGACACAGTCTATTAGATTAGGGTCGCTGTTATGGTCGGTTATCACGTTATGTGGGGATCCCTATTGGGGTACAGAATGGACACATACTTTCGTATGTCATGATGGCCCCGTTGCACTACATTCGCATCGCTTTAACTTTCTAACATTTCCGCCTCAGCCCCATCATTATTAGCAGCAAAAATTGAATATTGTGTTATTGAATGAGACGTATCAAGCCGTTCGTAGGGAAGAGAAGAGGTGTAGTCGACGATTGGGAGCCATGAATTCATGTCATTCTTTCCTGCCTTTAGTACACAGCTTTACTCTTCAAGCAACATTGGATACATCTATGACATTGAAAGTTTGTGTCGTACCTGGATCCTATCACCGTTAGACAGGCATAAACGCCGAATTCGGCAAATAAGCATGAGAAGTGAAGACACAGGGGTGGGTGGGAAAACGTTGACACAGTCTATTAGATTAGGGTCGCTGTTATGGTCGGTGATCACGTTATGTGGGGATCCCTATTGGGGTACCGAATGGACACATACTTTCGTATCTCATGATGGCCCCGTTGCACTACATTCGCATCGCTTTAACTTTCTAACATTTCCGCCTCAGCCCCCTCATTATTAGCAGCAAAAATTGAATATTGTGTTATTGAATGAGACGTATCAAGCCGTTCGTAGGGAAGAGGAGAGGTGTAGTCGACGATTGGGAGCCATGAATTCATGTCATTCTTTCCTGCCTTTAGTACACAGCTTTACTCTTCAAGCAACATTGGATACATCTATGACATTGAAACTTTGTGTCGTACCTGGATCCTATCACCGTTAGACAGGCATAAACGCCGAATTCGGCAAATAAGCATGAGAAGTGAAGACACAGGGTTGGGTGGGAAATCGTTGACACAGTCTATTAGATTAGGGTCGCTGTTATGGTCGGTGATCACGTTATGTGGGGATCCCTATTGGGGTACAGAATGGACACATACTTTCGTATGTCATGATGGCCCCGTTGCACTACATTCGCATCGCTTTAACTTTCTAACATTTCCGCCTCAGCCCCCTCATTATTAGCAGCAAAAATTAAATATTGCGTTATTGAATGAGACGTATCAAGCCGTTCGTAGGGAAGAGAAAAGGTGTAGTCGACGATTGGGTGCCATGAATTCATGTCAATCTTTCCTTCCTTTAGTACACAGCTTTACTCTTCAAGCAACATTGGATACATCTATGACATTGAAAGTTTGTGTCGTACCTGGATCCTATCACCGTTAGACAGGCATAAACGCCGAATTCGGCAAATAAGCATGAGAAGTGAAGACACAGGGTTGGGTGGGAAAACGTTGACACAGTCATTTAGATTAGGGTCGCTGTTATGGTCGGTGATCACGTTATGTGGGGATCCCTATTGGGGTACAGAATGGACACATACTTTCGTATGTCATGATGGCCCAGTTGCACTACATTCGCATCGCTTTAACTTTCTAACATTTCCGCCTCAGCCCCCTCATTATTAGCAGCAAAAATTGAATATTGTGTTTTGAATGAGACGTATCAAGCCGTTCGTAGGGAAGAGAAGAGGTGTAGTCGACGATTGGGAGCCATGAATTCATGTCATTCTTTCCTGCCTTTAGTACACAGCTTTACTCTTCAAGCAACATTGGATACATCTATGACATTGAAAGTTTGTGTCGTACCTGGATCCTATCACCGTTAGACAGGCATAAACGCCGAATTCGGCAAATAAGGATGAGAAGTGAAGACACAGGGTTGGGTGGGAAAACGTTGACACAGTCTATTAGATTAGGGTCGCTGTTATGGTCGGTGATCACGTTTTGTGGGGATCCCTATTGGGGTACAGAATGGACACATACTTTCGTATGTCATGATGGCCCAGTTGCACTACATTCGCATCGCTTTAACTTTCTAACATTTCCGCCTCAGCCCCCTCATTATTAGCAGCAAAAATTGAATATTGTGTTATTGAATGAGACGTATCAAGCCGTTCGTAGGGAAGAGAAGAGGTGTAGTCGACGATTGGGAGCCATGAATTCATGTCATTCTTTCCTGCCTTTAGTACACAGCTTTACTCTTCAAGCAACATTGGATACATCTATGACATTGAAAGTTTGTGTCGTACCTGGATCCTATCACCGTTAGACAGGCATAAACGCCGAATTCGGCAAATAAGCATGAGAAGTGAAGACACAGTGTTGGGTGGGAAAACGTTGACACAGTCATTTAGATTAGGGTCGCTGTTATGGTCGGTGATCACGTTATGTGGGGATCCCTATTGGGGTACAGAATGGACACATACTTTCGTATGTCATGATGGCCCCGTTGCACTACATTCACATCGCTTTAACTTTCTAACATTTCCGCCTCATCCCCCTCATTATTAGCAGCAAAAATTGAATATTGTGTTATTGAATGAGACGTATCAAGCCGTTCGTAGGGAAGAGAAGAGGTGTAGTCGACGATTGGGAGCCATGAATTCATGTCATTCTTTCCTGCCTTTAGTACACAGCTTTACTCTTCAAGCAACATTGGATACATCTATGACATTGAAAGTTTGTGTCGTACCTGGATCCTATCACCGTTAGACAGGCATAAAAGCCGAATTCGGCAAATAAGCATGAGAAGTGAAGACACAGGGTTGGGTGGGAAAACGTTGACACAGTCATTTAGATTAGGGTCGCTGTTATGGTCGGTGATCACGTTATGTGGGGATCCCTATTGGGGTACCGAATGGACACATACTTTCGTATCTCATGATGGCCCCGTTGCACTACATTCGCATCGCTTTAACTTTCTAACATTTCCGCCTCAGCCCCCTCATTATTAGCAGCAAAAATTGAATATTGTGTTATTGAATGAGACGTATGAAGCCGTTCGTAGGGAAGAGAAGAGGTGTAGTCGACGATTGGGAGCCATGAATTCATGTCATTCTTTCCTGCCTTTAGTACGCAGCTTTACTCTTCAAGCAACATTGGATACATCTATGACATTGAAAGTTTGTGTCGTACCTGGATCCTATCACCGTTAGACAGGCATAAACGCCGAATTCGGCAAATAAGCATGAGAAGTGAAGACACAGGGTTGGGTGGGAAAACGTTGACACAGTCTATTAGATTAGGGTCGCTGTTATGGTCGGTGATCACGTTATGTGGGGATCCCTATTGGGGTACAGAATGGACACATACTTTCGTATGTCATGATGGCCCCGTTGCACTACATTCGCATCGCTTTAACTTTCTAACATTTCCGCCTCAGCCCCCTCATTATTAGCAGCAAAAATTGAATATTGTGTTATTGAATGAGACGTATCAAGCCGTTCGTACGGAAGAGAAGAGATGTAGTCGACGATTGGGAGCCATGAATTCATGTCATTCTTTCCTGCCTTTAGTACACAGCTTTACTCTTCAAGCAACATTGGATACATCTATGACGTTGAAAGTTTGTGTCGTACCTGGATCCTATCACCGTTAGACAGGCATAAACGCCGAATTCGGCAAATAAGCATGAGAAGTGAAGACACAGGGTTGGGTGGGAAAACGTTGACACAGTCATTTAGATTAGGGTCGCTGTTATGGTCGGTGATCACGTTATGTGGGGATCCCTATTGGGGTACAGAATGGACACATACTTTCGTATGTCATGATGGCCCCGTTGCACTACATTCGCATCGCTTTAACTTTCTAACATTTCCGCCTCAGCCCCATCATTATTAGCAGCAAAAATTGAATATTGTGTTATTGAATGAGACGTATCAAGCCGTTCGTAGGGAAGAGAAAAGGTATAGTCGACGATTGGGAGCCATGAAATCATGTCATTCTTTCCTGCCTTTAGTACACAGCTTTACTCTTCAAACAACATTGGATACATCTATGACATTGAAAGTTTGTGTCGTACCTGGATCCTATCACCGTTAGACAGGCATAAACGCCGAATTCGGCAAATAAGCATGAGAAGTGAAGACACAGTGTTGGGTGGGAAAACGTTGACACAGTCATTTAGATTAGGGTCGCTGTTATGGTCGGTGATCACGTTATGTGGGGATCCCTATTGGGGTACAGAATGGACACATACTTTCGTATGTCATGATGGCCCCGTTGCACTCCATTTCTTCGCTTTAACTTTCTAACATTTCCGCCTCAGCCCCCTCATTATTAGCAGCAAAAATTGAATATTGTGTTATTGAATGAGACGTATGAAGCCGTTCGTAGGGAAGAGAAGAGGTGTAGTCGACGATTGGGAGCCATGAATTCATGTCATTCTTTCCTGCCTTTAGTACACAGCTTTACTCTTCAAGCAACATTGGATACATCTATGACATTGAAAGTTTGTGTCGTACCTGGATCCTATCACCGTTAGACAGGCATAAACGCCGAAATAGGCAAATAAGCATGAGAAGTGGAGACACAGGGTTGGGTGGGAAAACGTTGACACAGTCTATTAGATTGGGGTCGCTGTTATGGTCGGTGATCACGTTATGTGGGGATCCCTATTGGGGTACAGAATGGACACATACTTTCGTATGTCATGATGGCCCCGTTGCACTACATTCGCATCGCTTTAACTTTCTAACATTTCCGCCTCAGCCCCCTCATTATTAGCAGCAAAAATTGAATATTGTGTTATTGAATGAGACGTATCAAGCCGTTCGTAGGGAAGAGAAGAGGTGTAGTCGACGATTGGGAGCCATGAATTCATGTCATTCTTTCCTGCCTTTAGTACACAGCTTTACTCTTCAAGCAACATTGGATACATCTATGACATTGAAAGTTTGTGTCGTACCTGGATCCTATCACCGTTAGACAGGCATAAACGCCGAATTCGGCAAATAAGCATGAGAAGTGAAGACACAGGGTTGGGTGGGACAACGTTGACACAGTCATTTAGATTAGGGTCGCTGTTATGGTCGGTGATCACGTTATGTGGTGATCCCTATTGGGGTACCGAATGGACACATACTTTCGTATGTCATGATGGCCCCGTTGCATACATTCGCATCGCTTTAACTTTCTAACATTTCCGCCTCAGCCCCCTCATTATTAGCAGCAAAAATTGAATATTGTGTTATTGAATGAGACGTATCAAGCCGTTCGTAGGGAAGAGAAGAGATGTAGTCGACGATTGGGAGCCATGAATTCATGTCATTCTTTCCTGCCTTTAGTACACAGCTTTACTCTTCAAGCAACATTGGATACATCTATGACGTTGAAAGTTTGTGTCGTACCTGGATCCTATCACCGTTAGACAGGCATAAACGCCGAATTCGGCAAATAAGCATGAGAAGTGAAGACACAGGGTTGGGTGGGAAAACGTTGACACAGTCATTTAGATTAGGGTCGCTGTTATGGTCGGTGATCACGTTATGTGGGGATCCCTATTGGGGTACAGAATGGACACATATTTTCGTATGTCATGATGGCCCCGTTGCACTACATTCGCATCGCTTTAACTTTCTAACATTTCCGCCTCAGCCCCCTCATTATTAGCAGCAAAAATTGAATATTGTGTTATTGAATGAGACGTATGAAGCCGTTCGTAGGGAAGAGAAGAGGTGTAGTCGACGATTGGGAGCCATGAATTCATGTCATTCTTTCCTGCCTTTAGTACACAGCTTTACTCTTCAAGCAACATTGGATACATCTATGACATTGAAAGTTTGTGTCGTACCTGGATCCTATCACCGTTAGACAGGCATAAACGCCGAATTCGGCAAATAAGCATGAGAAGTGAAGACACAGGGTTGGGTGGGAAAACGTTGACACAGTCTATTAGATTAGGGTCGCTGTTATGGTCGGTGATCACGTTATGTGGGGATCCCTATTGGGGTACAGAATGGACACATACTTTCGTATGTCATGATGGCCCCGTTGCACTACATTCGCATCGCTTTAACTTTCTATCATTTCCGCCTCAGCCCCCTCATTATTAGCAGCAAAAATTGAATATTGTGTTATTGAATGAGACGTATCAAGCCGTTCGTACGGAAGAGAAGAGATGTAGTCGACGATTGGGAGCCATGAATTCATGTCATTCTTTCCTGCCTTTAGTACACAGCTTTACTCTTCAAGCAACATTGGATACATCTATGACGTTGAAAGTTTGTGTCGTACCTGGATCCTATCACCGTTAGACAGGCATAAACGCCGAATTCGGCAAATAAGCATGAGAAGTGAGTACACAGGGTTGGGTGGGAAAACGTTGACACAGTCATTTAGATTAGGGTCGCTGTTATGGTCGGTGATCACGTTATGTGGGGATCCCTATTGGGGTACAGAATGGACACATTCTTTCATATGTCATGATGGCCCCGTTGCACTACATTCGCATCGCTTTAACTTTCTAACATTTCCGCCTCAGCCGCCTCATTATTAGCAGCAAAAATTAAATATTGTGTTATTGAATGAGACGTATCAAGCCGTTCGTAGGGAAGAGAAGTGGTGTAGTCGACGATTGGGAGCCATGAATTCATGTCATTCTTTCCTGCCTTTAGTACACAGCTTTACTCTTCAAGCAACATTGGATACATCTATGACATTGAAAGTTTGTGTCGTACCTGGATCCTATCACCGTTAGACAGGCATAAACGCCGAATTCGGCAAATAAGCATGAGAAGTAAGTACACAGGGTTGGGTGGGAAAACGTTGACACAGTCATTTAGATTAGGGTCGCTGTTATGGTCGGTGATCACGTTATGTGGGGATCCCTATTGGGGTACAGAATGGACACATACTTTCGTATGTCATGATGGCCCCGTTGCACTACATTCGCATCGCTTTAACTTTCTAACATTTCCGCCTCAGCCCCCTCATTATTAGCAGCAAAAATTGAATATTGTGTTATTGAATGAGACGTATGAAGCCGTTCGTAGGGAAGAGAAGAGGTGTAGTCGACGATTGGGAGCCATGAATTCATGTCATTCTTTCCTGCCTTTAGTACACAGCTTTACTCTTCAAGCAACATTGGATACATCTATGACATTGAAAGTTTGTGTCGTACCTGGATCCTATCACCGTTAGACAGGCATAAACGCCGAATTCGGCAAATAAGCATGAGAAGTGAAGACACAGGGTTGGGTGGGAAAACGTTGACACAGTCTATTAGATTAGGGTCGCTGTTATGGTCGGTGATCACGTTATGTGGGGATCCCTATTGGGGTACAGAATGGACACATACTTTCGTATGTCATGATGGCCCCGTTGCACTACATTCACATCGCTTTAACTTTCTAACATTTCCGCCTCAGCCCCCTCATTATTAGCAGCAAAAATTGAATTTTGTATTATTGAATGAGACGTATCAAGCCGTTCGTAGGGAAGAGAAAAGGTGTAGTCGACGATTGGGAGCCATGAAATCATGTCATTCTTTCCTGCCTTTAGTACACAGCTTTACTCTTCAAACAACATTGGATACATCTATGACATTGAAAGTTTGTGTCGTACCTGGATCCTATCACCGTTAGACAGGCATAAACGCCGAATTCGGCAAATAAGCATGAGAAGTGAAGACACAGTGTTGGGTGGGAAAACGTTGACACAGTCATTTAGATTAGGGTCGCTGTTATGGTCGGTGATCACGTTATGTGGGGATCCCTATTGGGGTACAGAATGGACACATACTTTCGTATGTCATGATGGTCCCGTTGCACTCCATTTCTTCGCTTTAACTTTCTAACATTTCCGCCTCAGCCCCCTCATTATTAGCAGCAAAAATTGAATATTGTGTTATTGAATGAGACGTATGAAGCCGTTCGTAGGGAAGAGAAGAGGTGTAGTCGACGATTGGGAGCCATGAATTCATGTCATTCTTTCCTGCCTTTAGTACACAGCTTTACTCTTCAAGCAACATTGGATACATCTATGACATTGAAACTTTGTGTCGTACCTGGATCCTATCACCGTTAGACAGGCATAAACGCCGAATTCGGCAAATAAGCATGAGAAGTGAAGACACAGGGTTGGGTGGGAAAACGTTGACACAGTCTATTAGATTAGGGTCGCTGTTATGGTCGGTGATCACGTTATGTGGGGATCCCTATTGGGGTACAGAATGGACACATACTTTCGTATGTCATGATGGCCCCGTTGCACTACATTCGCATCGCTTTAACTTTCTAACATTTCCGCCTCAGCCCCCTCATTATTAGCAGCAAAAATTGAATATTGTGTTATTGAATGAGACGTATCAAGCCGTTCGTAGGGAAGAGAAGAGGTGTAGTCGACGATTGGGAGCCATGAATTCATGTCATTCTTTCCTGCCTTTAGTACACAGCTTTACTCTTCAAGCAACATTGGATACATCTATGACATTGAAAGTTTGTGTCGTACCTGGATCCTATCACCGTTAGACAGGCATAAACGCCGAATTCGGCAAATAAGCATGAGAAGTGAAGACACAGGGTTGGGTGGGACAACGTTGACACAGTCATTTAGATTAGGGTCGCTGTTATGGTCGGTGATCACGTTATGTGGGGATCCCTATTGGGGTACCGAATGGACACATACTTTCGTATGTCATGATGGCCCCGTTGCATACATTCGCATCGCTTTAACTTTCTAACATTTCCGCCTCAGCCCCCTCATTATTAGCAGCAAAAATTGAATATTGTGTTATTGAATGAGACGTATCAAGCCGTTCGTAGGGAAGAGAAGAGGTGTAGTCGACGATTGGGAGCCATGAATTCATGTCATTCTTTCCTGCCTTTAGTACACAGCTTTACTCTTCAAGCAACATTGGATACATCTATGACATTGAAAGTTTGTGTCGTACCTGGATCCTATCACCGTTAGACAGGCATAAACGCCGAATTCGGCAAATAAGCATGAGAAGTGAAGACACAGTGTTGGGTGGGAAAACGTTGACACAGTCATTTAGATTAGGGTCGCTGTTATGGTCGGTGATCACGTTATGTGGGGATCCCTATTGGGGTACAGAATGGACACATACTTTTGTATGTCATGATGGCCCCGTTGCACTACATTTCTTCGCTTTAACTTTCTAGCATTTCCGCCTCAGCCGCCTCATTATTAGCAGCAAAAATTGAATATTGTGTTATTGAATGAGACGTATGAAGCCGTTCGTAGGGAAGAGAAGAGGTGTAGTCGACGATTGGGAGCCATGAATTCATGTCATTCTTTCCTGCCTTTAGTACACAGCTTTACTCTTCAAGCAACATTGGATACATCTATGACATTGAAAGTTTGTGTCGTACCTGGATCCTATCACCGTTAGACAGGCATAAACGCCGAATTCGGCAAATAAGCATGAGAAGTGAAGACACAGGGTTGGGTGGGAAAACGTTGACACAGTCTATTAGATTAGGGTCGCTGTTATGGTCGGTGATCACGTTATGTGGGGATCCCTATTGGGGTACAGAATGGACACATATTTTCGTATGTCATGATGGCCCCGTTGCACTACATTCGCATCGCTTTAACTTTCTAACATTTCCGCCTCAGCCCCCTCATTATTAGCAGCAAAAATTGAATATTGTGTTATTGAATGAGACGTATCAAGCCGTTCGTAGGGAAGAGAAGAGGTGTAGTCGACGATTGGGAGCCATGAATTCATGTCATTCTTTCCTGCCTTTAGTACACAGCTTTACTCTTCAAGCAACATTGGATACATCTATGACATTGAAAGTTTGTGTCGTACCTGGATCCTATCACCGTTAGACAGGCATAAACGCCGAATTCGGCAAATAAGCATGAGAAGTGAAGACACAGGGTTGGGTGGGACAACGTTGACACAGTCATTTAGATTAGGGTCGCTGTTATGGTCGGTGATCACGTTATGTGGGGATCCCTATTGGGGTACCGAATGGACACATACTTTCGTATGTCATGATGGCCCCGTTGCATACATTCGCATCGCTTTAACTTTCTAACATTTCCGCCTCAGCCCCCTCATTATTAGCAGCAAAAATTGAATATTGTGTTATTGAATGAGACGTATCAAGCCGTTCGTAGGGAAGAGGAGAGGTGTAGTCGACGATTGGGAGCCATGAATTCATGTCATTCTTTCCTGCCTTTAGTACACAGCTTTACTCTTCAAGCAACATTGGATACATCTATGACATTGAAACTTTGTGTCGTACCTGGATCCTATCACCGTTAGACAGGCATAAACGCCGAATTCGGCAAATAAGCATGAGAAGTGAAGACACAGGGTTGAGTGGGAAATCGTTGACACAGTCTATTAGATTAGGGTCGCTGTTATGGTCGGTGATCACGTTATGTGGGGATCCCTATTGGGGTACAGAATGGACACATACTTTCGTATGTCATGATGGCCCCGTTGCACTACATTCGCATCGCTTTAACTTTCTAACATTTCCGCCTCAGCCCCCTCATTATTAGCAGCAAAAATTGAATATTGCGTTATTGAATGAGACGTATCAAGCCGTTCGTAGGGAAGAGAAAAGGTGTAGTCGACGATTGGGTGCCATGAATTCATGTCATTCTTTCCTTCCTTTAGTACACAGCTTTACTCTTGAAGCAACATTGGATACATCTATGACATTGAAAGTTTGTGTCGTACCTGGATCCTATCACCGTTAGACAGGCATAAACGCCGAATTCGGCAAATAAGCATGAGAAGTGAAGACACAGGGTTGGGTGGGAAAACGTTGACACAGTCTATTAGATTAGGGTCGCTGTTATGGTCGGTGATCACGTTTTGTGGGGATCCCTATTGGGGTACAGAATGGACACATACTTTCGTATGTCATGATGGCCCAGTTGCACTACATTCGCATCGCTTTAACTTTCTAACATTTCCGCCTCAGCCCCCTCATTATTAGCAGCAAAAATTGAATATTGTGTTATTGAATGAGACGTATCAAGCCGTTCGTAGGGAAGAGAAGAGGTGTAGTCGACGATTGGGAGCCATGAATTCATGTCATTCTTTCCTGCCTTTAGTACACAGCTTTACTCTTCAAGCAACATTGGATACATCTATGACATTGAAAGTTTGTGTCGTACCTGGATCCTATCACCGTTAGACAGGCATAAACGCCGAATTCGGCAAATAAGCATGAGAAGTGAAGACACAGTGTTGGGTGGGAAAACGTTGACACAGTCATTTAGATTAGGGTCGCTGTTATGGTCGGTGATCACGTTATGTGGGGATCCCTATTGGGGTACAGAATGGACACATACTTTCGTATGTCATGATGGCCCCGTTGCACTACATTCGCATCGCTTTAACTTTCTAACATTTCCGCCTCAGCCCCCTCATTATTAGCAGCAAAAATTGAATATTGTGTTATTGAATGAGACGTATCAAGCCGTTCGTAGGGAAGAGAAGAGGTGTAGTCGACGATTGGGAGCCATGAATTCATGTCATTCTTTCCTGCCTTTAGTACACAGCTTTACTCTTCAAGCAACATTGGATACATCTATGACATTGAAAGTTTGTGTCGTACCTGGATCCTATCACCGTTAGACAGGCATAAAAGCCGAATTCGGCAAATAAGCATGAGAAGTGAAGACACAGTGTTGGGTGGGAAAACGTTGACACAGTCATTTAGATTAGGGTCGCTGTTATGGTCGGTGATCACGTTATGTGGGGATCCCTATTGGGGTACCGAATGGACACATACTTTTGTATCTCATGATGACCCCGTTGCACTACATTCGCATCGCTTTAACTTTCTAACATTTCCGCCTCAGCCCCCTCATTATTAGCAGCAAAAATTGAATATTGTGTTATTGAATGAGACGTATGAAGCCGTTCGTAGGGAAGAGAAGAGGTGTAGTCGACGATTGGGAGCCATGAATTCATGTCATTCTTTCCTGCCTTTAGTACGCAGCTTTACTCTTCAAGCAACATTGGATACATCTATGACATTGAAAGTTTGTGTCGTACCTGGAACCTATCACCGTTAGACAGGCATAAACGCCGAATTCGGCAAATAAGCATGAGAAGTGAAGACACAGGGTTGGGTGGGACAACGTTGACACAGTCATTTAGATTAGGGTCGCTGTTATGGTCGGTGATCACGTTATGTGGGGATCCCTATTGGGGTACCGAATGGACACATACTTTCGTATGTCATGATGGCCCCGTTGCATACATTCGCATCGCTTTAACTTTCTAACATTTCCGCCTCAGCCCCCTCATTATTAGCAGCAAAAATTGAATATTGTGTTATTGAATGAGACGTATCAAGCCGTTCGTAGGGAAGAGGAGAGGTGTAGTCGACGATTGGGAGCCATGAATTCATGTCATTCTTTCCTGCCTTTAGTACACAGCTTTACTCTTCAAGCAACATTGGATACATCTATGACATTGAAACTTTGTGTCGTACCTGGATCCTATCACCGTTAGACAGGCATAAACGCCGAATTCGGCAAATAAGCATGAGAAGTGAAGACACAGGGTTGAGTGGGAAATCGTTGACACAGTCTATTAGATTAGGGTCGCTGTTATGGTCGGTGATCACGTTATGTGGGGATCCCTATTGGGGTACAGAATGGACACATACTTTCGTATGTCATGATGGCCCCGTTGCACTACATTCGCATCGCTTTAACTTTCTAACATTTCCGCCTCAGCCCCCTCATTATTAGCAGCAAAAATTGAATATTGCGTTATTGAATGAGACGTATCAAGCCGTTCGTAGGGAAGAGAAAAGGTGTAGTCGACGATTGGGTGCCATGAATTCATGTCATTCTTTCCTTCCTTTAGTACACAGCTTTACTCTTGAAGCAACATTGGATACATCTATGACATTGAAAGTTTGTGTCGTACCTGGATCCTATCACCGTTAGACAGGCATAAACGCCGAATTCGGCAAATAAGCATGAGAAGTGAAGACACAGGGTTGGGTGGGAAAACGTTGACACAGTCTATTAGATTAGGGTCGCTGTTATGGTCGGTGATCACGTTTTGTGGGGATCCCTATTGGGGTACAGAATGGACACATACTTTCGTATGTCATGATGGCCCAGTTGCACTACATTCGCATCGCTTTAACTTTCTAACATTTCCGCCTCAGCCCCCTCATTATTAGCAGCAAAAATTGAATATTGTGTTATTGAATGAGACGTATCAAGCCGTTCGTAGGGAAGAGAAGAGGTGTAGTCGACGATTGGGAGCCATGAATTCATGTCATTCTTTCCTGCCTTTAGTACACAGCTTTACTCTTCAAGCAACATTGGATACATCTATGACATTGAAAGTTTGTGTCGTACCTGGATCCTATCACCGTTAGACAGGCATAAACGCCGAATTCGGCAAATAAGCATGAGAAGTGAAGACACAGTGTTGGGTGGGAAAACGTTGACACAGTCATTTAGATTAGGGTCGCTGTTATGGTCGGTGATCACGTTATGTGGGGATCCCTATTGGGGTACAGAATGGACACATACTTTCGTATGTCATGATGGCCCCGTTGCACTACATTCGCATCGCTTTAACTTTCTAACATTTCCGCCTCAGCCCCCTCATTATTAGCAGCAAAAATTGAATATTGTGTTATTGAATGAGACGTATGAAGCCGTTCGTAGGGAAGAGAAGAGGTGTAGTCGACGATTGGGAGCCATGAATTCATGTCATTCTTTCCTGCCTTTAGTACACAGCTTTACTCTTCAAGCAACATTGGATACATCTATGACATTGAAAGTTTGTGTCGTACCTGGATCCTATCACCGTTAGACAGGCATAAAAGCCGAATTCGGCAAATAAGCATGAGAAGTGAAGACACAGTGTTGGGTGGGAAAACGTTGACACAGTCATTTAGATTAGGGTCGCTGTTATGGTCGGTGATCACGTTATGTGGGGATCCCTATTGGGGTACCGAATGGACACATACTTTTGTATCTCATGATGACCCCGTTGCACTACATTCGCATCGCTTTAACTTTCTAACATTTCCGCCTCAGCCCCCTCATTATTAGCAGCAAAAATTGAATATTGTGTTATTGAATGAGACGTATGAAGCCGTTCGTAGGGAAGAGAAGAGGTGTAGTCGACGATTGGGAGCCATGAATTCATGTCATTCTTTCCTGCCTTTAGTACGCAGCTTTACTCTTCAAGCAACATTGGATACATCTATGACATTGAAAGTTTGTGTCGTACCTGGAACCTATCACCGTTAGACAGGCATAAACGCCGAATTCGGCAAATAAGCATGAGAAGTGAAGACACAGGGTTGGGTGGGAAAACGTTGACACAGTCTATTAGATTAGGGTCGCTGTTATGGTCGGTGATCACGTTATGTGGGGATCCCTATTGGGGTACAGAATGGACACATACTTTCGTATGTCATGATGGCCCCGTTGCACTACATTCGCATCGCTTTAACTTTCTAACATTTCCGCCTCAGCCCCCTCATTATTAGCAGCAAAAATTGAATATTGTGTTATTGAATGAGACGTATCAAGCCGTTCGTACGGAAGAGAAGAGATGTAGTCGACGATTGGGAGCCATGAATTCATGTCATTCTTTCCTGCCTTTAGTACACAGCTTTACTCTTCAAGCAACATTGGATACATCTATGACGTTGAAAGTTTGTGTCGTACCTGGATCCTATCACCGTTAGACAGGCATAAACGCCGAATTCGGCAAATAAGCATGAGAAGTGAAGACACAGGGTTGGGTGGGAAAACGTTGACACAGTCATTTAGATTAGGGTCGCTGTTATGGTCGGTGATCACGTTATGTGGGGATCCCTATTGGGGTACAGAATGGACACATTCTTTCATATGTCATGATGGCCCCGTTGCACTACATTTGCATCGCTTTAACTTACTAACATTTCCGCCTCAGCCGCCTCATTATTAGCAGCAAAAATTAAATATTGTGTTATTGAATGAGACGTATCAAGCCGTTCGTAGGGAAGAGAAGAGGTGTAGTCGACGATTGGGAGCCATGAATTCATGTCATTCTTTCCTGCCTTTAGTACACAGCTTTACTCTTCAAGCAACATTGGATACATCTATGACATTGAAAGTTTGTGTCGTACCTGGATCCTATCACCGTTAGACAGGCATAAACGCCGAATTCGGCAAATAAGCATGAGAAGTGAAGACACAGGGTTGGGTGGGAAAACGTTGACACAGTCATTTAGATTAGGGTCGCTGTTATGGTCGGTGATCACGTTATGTGGGGATCCCTATTGGGGTACAGAATGGACACATACTTTCGTATGTCATGATGGCCCCGTTGCACTACATTCGCATCGCTTTAACTTTCTAACATTTCCGCCTCAGCCCCCTCATTATTAGCAGCAAAAATTGAATATTGTGTTATTGAATGAGACGTATCAAGCCGTTCGTAGGGAAGAGGAGGGGTGTAGTCGACGACTGGGAGCCATGAATTCATGTCATTCTTTCCTGCCTTTAGTACACAGCTTTACTCTTCAAGCAACATTGGATACATATATGACATTGAAAGTTTGTGTCGTACCTGGACCCTATCACCGTTAGACAGGCATAAACGCCGAATTCGGCAAATAAGCATGAGAAGTGAAGACACAGGGTTGGGTGGGAAAACGTTGACACAGTCTATTAGATTAGGGTCGCTGTTATGGTCGGTTATCACGTTATGTGGGGATCCCTATTGGGGTACAGAATGGACACATACTTTCGTATGTCATGATGGCCCCGTTGCACTACATTCGCATCGCTTTAACTTTCTAACATTTCCGCCTCAGCCCCATCATTATTAGCAGCAAAAATTGAATATTGTGTTATTGAATGAGACGTATCAAGCCGTTCGTAGGGAAGAGAAGAGGTGTAGTCGACGATTGGGAGCCATGAATTCATGTCATTCATTCCTGCCTTTAGTACACAGCTTTACTCTTCAAGCAACATTGGATACATCTATGACATTGAAAGTTTGTGTCGTACCTGGATCCTATCACCGTTAGACAGGCATAAACGCCGAATTCGGCAAATAAGCATGAGAAGTGAAGACACAGGGGTGGGTGGGAAAACGTTGACACAGTCTATTAGATTAGGGTCGCTGTTATGGTCGGTGATCACGTTATGTGGGGATCCCTATTGGGGTACCGAATGGACACATACTTTCGTATCTCATGATGGCCCCGTTGCACTACATTCGCATCGCTTTAACTTTCTAACATTTCCGCTTCAGCCCCCTCATTATTAGCAGCAAAAATTGAATATTGTGTTATTGAATGAGACGTATCAAGCCGTTCGTAGGGAAGAGAAGAGGTGTAGTCGACGATTGGGATCCATGAATTCATGTCATTCTTTCCTGCCTTTAGTACACAGCTTTACTCTTCAAGCAACATTGGATACATCTATGACATTGAAAGTTTGTGTCGTACCTGGATCCTATCACCGTTAGACAGGCATAAACGCCGAATTCGGCAAATAAACATGAGAAGTGAAGACACAGGGTTGGGTGGGAAAACGTTGACACAGTCTATTAGATTAGGGTCGCTGTTATGGTCGGTGATCACGTTATGTGGGGATCCCTATTGGGGTACAGAATGGACACATACTTTCGTATGTCATGATGGCCCCGTTGCACTACATTCGCATCGCTTTAACTTTCTAACATTTCCGCCTCAGCCCCATCATTATTAGCAGCAAAAATTGAATATTGTGTTATTGAATGAGACGTATCAAGCTGTTCGTAGGGAAGAGAAAAGGTGTAGTCGACGATTGGGAGCCATGAAATCATGTCATTCTTTCCTGCCTTTAGTACACAGCTTTACTCTTCAAACAACATTGGATACATCTATGACATTGAAAGTTTGTGTCGTACCTGGATCCTATCACCGTTAGACAGGCATAAACGCCGAATTCGGCAAATAAGCATGAGAAGTGAAGACACAGTGTTGGGTGGGAAAACGTTGACACAGTCATTTAGATTAGGGTCGCTGTTATGGTCGGTGATCACGTTATGTGGGGATCCCTATTGGGGTACAGAATGGACACATACTTTCGTATGTCATGATGGCCCCGTTGCACTCCATTTCTTCGCTTTAACTTTCTAACATTTCCGCCTCAGCCCCCTCATTATTAGCAGCAAAAATTGAATATTGTGTTATTGAATGAGACGTATGAAGCCGTTCGTAGGGAAGAGAAGAGGTGTAGTCGACGATTGGGAGCCATGAATTCATGTCATTCTTTCCTGCCTTTAGTACACAGCTTTACTCTTCAAGCAACATTGGATACATCTATGACATTGAAAGTTTGTGTCGTACCTGGATCCTATCACCGTTAGACAGGCATAAACGCCGAATTAGGCAAATAAGCATGAGAAGTGAAGACACAGGGTTGGGTGGGAAAACGTTGACACAGTCTATTAGATTAGGGTCGCTGTTATGGTCGGTGATCACGTTATGTGGGGATCCCTATTGGGGTACAGAATGGACACATACTTTCGTATGTCATGATGGCCCCGTTGCACTACATTCGCATCGCTTTAACTTTCTAACATTTCCGCCTCAGCCCCCTCATTATTAGCAGCAAAAATTGAATATTGTGTTATTGAATGAGACGTATCAAGCCGTTCGTAGGGAAGAGAAGAGGTGTAGTCGACGATTGGGAGCCATGAATTCATGTCATTCTTTCCTGCCTTTAGTACACAGCTTTACTCTTCAAGCAACATTGGATACATATATGACATTGAAAGTTTGTGTCGTACCTGGACCCTATCACCGTTAGACAGGCATAAACGCCGAATTCGGCAAATAAGCATGAGAAGTGAAGACACAGGGTTGGGTGGGAAAACGTTGACACAGTCTATTAGATTAGGGTCGCTGTTATGGTCGGTTATCACGTTATGTGGGGATCCCTATTGGGGTACAGAATGGACACATACTTTCGTATGTCATGATGGCCCCGTTGCACTACATTCGCATCGCTTTAACTTTCTAACATTTCCGCCTCAGCCCCATCATTATTAGCAGCAAAAATTGAATATTGTGTTATTGAATGAGACGTATCAAGCCGTTCGTAGGGAAGAGAAGAGGTGTAGTCGACGATTGGGAGCCATGAATTCATGTCATTCATTCCTGCCTTTAGTACACAGCTTTACTCTTCAAGCAACATTGGATACATCTATGACATTGAAAGTTTGTGTCGTACCTGGATCCTATCACCGTTAGACAGGCATAAACGCCGAATTCGGCAAATAAGCATGAGAAGTGAAGACACAGGGGTGGGTGGGAAAACGTTGACACAGTCTATTAGATTAGGGTCGCTGTTATGGTCGGTGATCACGTTATGTGGGGATCCCTATTGGGGTACCGAATGGACACATACTTTCGTATCTCATGATGGCCCCGTTGCACTACATTCGCATCGCTTTAACTTTCTAACATTTCCGCTTCAGCCCCCTCATTATTAGCAGCAAAAATTGAATATTGTGTTATTGAATGAGACGTATCAAGCCGTTCGTAGGGAAGAGAAGAGGTGTAGTCGACGATTGGGATCCATGAATTCATGTCATTCTTTCCTGCCTTTAGTACACAGCTTTACTCTTCAAGCAACATTGGATACATCTATGACATTGAAAGTTTGTGTCGTACCTGGATCCTATCACCGTTAGACAGGCATAAACGCCGAATTCGGCAAATAAACATGAGAAGTGAAGACACAGGGTTGGGTGGGAAAACGTTGACACAGTCTATTAGATTAGGGTCGCTGTTATGGTCGGTGATCACGTTATGTGGGGATCCCTATTGGGGTACAGAATGGACACATACTTTCGTATGTCATGATGGCCCCGTTGCACTACATTCGCATCGCTTTAACTTTCTAACATTTCCGCCTCAGCCCCCTCATTATTAGCAGCAAAAATTGAATATTGTGTTATTGAATGAGACGTATCAAGCCGTTCGTAGGGAAGAGAAGAGGTGTAGTCGACGATTGGGAGCCATGAATTCATGTCATTCTTTCCTGCCTTTAGTACACAGCTTTACTCTTCAAGCAACATTGGATACATCTATGACATTGAAAGTTTGTGTCGTACCTGGATCCTATCACCGTTAGACAGGCATAAACGCCGAATTAGGCAAATAAGCATGAGAAGTGAAGACACAGGGTTGGGTGGGAAAACGTTGACACAGTCTATTAGATTAGGGTCGCTGTTATGGTCGGTGATCACGTTATGTGGGGATCCCTATTGGGGTACAGAATGGACACATACTTTCGTATGTCATGATGGCCCCGTTGCACTACATTCGCATCGCTTTAACTTTCTAACATTTCCGCCTCAGCCCCCTCATTATTAGCAGCAAAAATTGAATATTGTGTTATTGAATGAGACGTATCAAGCCGTTCGTAGGGAAGAGAAGAGGTGTAGTCGACGATTGGGAGCCATGAATTCATGTCATTCTTTCCTGCCTTTAGTACACAGCTTTACTCTTCAAGCAACATTGGATACATCTATGACATTGAAAGTTTGTGTCGTACCTGGATCCTATCACCGTTAGACAGGCATAAACGCCGAATTCGGCAAATAAGCATGAGAAGTGAAGACACAGGGTTGGGTGGGACAACGTTGACACAGTCATTTAGATTAGGGTCGCTGTTATGGTCGGTGATCACGTTATGTGGGGATCCCTATTGGGGTACCGAATGGACACATACTTTCGTATGTCATGATGGCCCCGTTGCATACATTCGCATCGCTTTAACTTTCTAACATTTCCGCCTCAGCCCCCTCATTATTAGCAGCAAAAATTGAATATTGTGTTATTGAATGAGACGTATCAAGCCGTTCGTAGGGAAGAGGAGAGGTGTAGTCGACGATTGGGAGCCATGAATTCATGTCATTCTTTCCTGCCTTTAGTACACAGCTTTACTCTTCAAGCAACATTGGATACATCTATGACATTGAAAGTTTGTGTCGTACCTGGATCCTATCACCGTTAGACAGGCATAAACGCCGAATTCGGCAAATAAGCATGAGAAGTGAAGACACAGGGTTGGGTGGGAAATCGTTGACACAGTCTATTAGATTAGGGTCGCTGTTATGGTCGGTGATCACGTTATGTGGGGATCCCTATTGGGGTACAGAATGGACACATACTTTCGTATGTCATGATGGCCCCGTTGCACTACATTCGCATCGCTTTAACTTTCTAACATTTCCGCCTCAGCCCCCTCATTATTAGCAGCAAAAATTGAATATTGTGTTATTGAATGAGACGTATCAAGCCGTTCGTAGGGAAGAGAAAAGGTGTAGTCAACGATTGGGTGCCATGAATTCATGTCATTCTTTCCCGCCTTTAGTACACAGCTTTACTCTTCAAGCAACATTGGATACATCTATGACATTGAAAGTTTGTGTCGTACCTGGATCCTATCACCGTTAGACAGGCATAAACGCCGAATTCGGCAAATAAGCATGAGAAGTGAAGACACAGGGTTGGGTGGGAAAACGTTGACACAGTCATTTAGATTAGGGTCGCTGTTATGGTCGGTGATCACGTTATGTGGGGATCCCTATTGGGGTACAGAATGGACACATACTTTCGTATGTCATGATGGCCCAGTTGCACTACATTCGCATCGCTTTAACTTTCTAACATTTCCGCCTCAGCCCCCTCATTATTAGCAGCAAAAATTGAATATTGTGTTTTGAATGAGACGTATCAAGCCGTTCGTAGGGAAGAGAAGAGGTGTAGTCGACGATTGGGAGCCATGAATTCATGTCATTCTTTCCTGCCTTTAGTACACAGCTTTACTCTTCAAGCAACATTGGATACATCTATGACATTGAAAGTTTGTGTCGTACCTGGATCCTATCACCGTTAGACAGGCATAAACGCCGAATTCGGCAAATAAGCATGAGAAGTGAAGACACAGGGTTGGGTGGGAAAACGTTGACACAGTCATTTAGATTAGGGTCGCTGTTATGGTCGGTGATCACGTTATGTGGGGATCCCTATTGGTGTACAGAATGGACACATACTTTCGTATGTCATGATGGCCCAGTTGCACTACATTCGAATCGCTTTAACTTTCTAACATTTCCGCCTCAGCCCCCTCATTATTAGCAGCAAAAATTGAATATTGTGTTATTGAATGAGACGTATCAAGCCGTTCGTAGGGAAGAGAAGAGGTGTAGTCGACGATTGGGAGCCATGAATTCATGTCATTCTTTCCTGCCTTTAGTACACAGCTTTACTCTTCAAGCAACATTGGATACATCTATGACATTGAAAGTTTGTGTCGTACCTGGATCCTATCACCGTTAGACAGGCATAAACGCCGAATTCGGCAAATAAGCATGAGAAGTGAAGACACAGTGTTGGGTGGGAAAACGTTGACACAGTCTATTAGATTAGGGTCGCTGTTATGGTCGGTGATCACGTTATGTGGGGATCCCTATTGGGGTACAGAATGGACACATACTTTCGTATGTCATGATGGCCCCGTTGCACTACATTCGCATCGCTTTAACTTTCTAACATTTCCGCCTCAGCCCCCTCATTATTAGTAGCAAAAATTGAATATTGTGTTATTGAATGAGACGTATCAAGCCGTTCGTAGGGAAGAGAAGAGGTGTAGTCGACGATTGGGAGCCATGAATTCATGTCATTCTTTCCTGCCTTTAGTACACAGCTTTACTCTTCAAGCAACATTGGATACATCTATGACATTGAAAGTTTGTGTCGTACCTGGATCCTATCACCGTTAGACAGGCATAAACGCCGAATTCGGCAAATAAGCATGAGAAGTGAAGACACAGGGTTGGGTGGGAAAACGTTGACACAGTCATTTAGATTAGGGTCGCTGTTATGGTCGGTGATCACGTTATGTGGGGATCCCTATTGGGGTACCGAATGGACACATACTTTCGTATCTCATGATGGCCCCGTTGCACTACATTCGCATCGCTTTAGCTTTCTAACATTTCCGCCTCAGCCCCCTCATTATTAGCAGCAAAAATTGAATATTGTGTTATTGAATGAGACGTATGAAGCCGTTCGTAGGGAAGAGAAGAGGTGTAGTCGACGATTGGGAGCCATGAATTCATGTCATTCTTTCCTGCCTTTAGTACGCAGCTTTACTCTTCAAGCAACATTGGATACATCTATGACATTGAAAGTTTGTGTCGTACCTGGATCCTATCACCGTTAGACAGGCATAAACGCCGAATTCGGCAAATAAGCATGAGAAGTGAAGACACAGGGTTGGGTGGGAAAACGTTGACACAGTCTATTAGATTAGGGTCGCTGTTATGGTCGGTGATCACGTTATGTGGGGATCCCTATTGGGGTACAGAATGGACACATACTTTCGTATGTCATGATGGCCCCGTTGCACTACATTCGCATCGCTTTAACTTTCTAACATTTCCGCCTCAGCCCCCTCATTATTAGCAGCAAAAATTGAATATTGTGTTATTGAATGAGACGTATCAAGCCGTTCGTACGGAAGAGAAGAGATGTAGTCGACGATTGGGAGCCATGAATTCATGTCATTCTTTCCTGCCTTTAGTACACAGCTTTACTCTTCAAGCAACATTGGATACATCTATGACGTTGAAAGTTTGTGTCGTACCTGGATCCTATCACCGTTAGACAGGCATAAACGCCGAATTCGGCAAATAAGCATGAGAAGTGAGTACACAGGGTTGGGTGGGAAAACGTTGACACAGTCATTTAGATTAGGGTCGCTGTTATGGTCGGTGATCACGTTATGTGGGGATCCCTATTGGGGTACAGAATGGACACATTCTTTCATATGTCATGATGGCCCCGTTGCACTACATTTGCATCGCTTTAACTTACTAACATTTCCGCCTCAGCCGCCTCATTATTAGCAGCAAAAATTAAATATTGTGTTATTGAATGAGACGTATCAAGCCGTTCGTAGGGAAGAGAAGAGGTGTAGTCGACGATTGGGAGCCATGAATTCATGTCATTCTTTCCTGCCTTTAGTACACAGCTTTACTCTTCAAGCAACATTGGATACATCTATGACATTGAAAGTTTGTGTCGTACCTGGATCCTATCACCGTTAGACAGGCATAAACGCCGAATTCGGCAAATAAGCATGAGAAGTGAAGACACAGGGTTGGGTGGGAAAACGTTGACACAGTCATTTAGATTAGGGTCGCTGTTATGGTCGGTGATCACGTTATGTGGGGATCCCTATTGGGGTACAGAATGGACACATACTTTCGTATGTCATGATGGCCTCGTTGCACTACATTCGCATCGCTTTAACTTTCTAACATTTCCGCCTCAGCCCCCTCATTATTAGCAGCAAAAATTGAATATTGTGTTATTGAATGAGACGTATCAAGCCGTTCGTAGGGAAGAGGAGGGGTGTAGTCGACGACTGGGAGCCATGAATTCATGTCATTCTTTCCTGCCTTTAGTACACAGCTTTACTCTTCAAGCAACATTGGATACATATATGACATTGAAAGTTTGTGTCGTACCTGGATCCTATCACCGTTAGACAGGCATAAACGCCGAATTCGGCAAATAAGCATGAGAAGTGAAGACACAGGGTTGGGTGGGAAAACGTTGACACAGTCTATTAGATTAGGGTCGCTGTTATGGTCGGTGATCACGTTATGTGGGGATCCCTATTGGGGTACCGAATGGACACATACTTTCGTATCTCATGATGGCCCCGTTGCACTACATTCGCATCGCTTTAACTTTCTAACATTTCCGCCTCAGCCCCCTCATTATTAGCAGCAAAAATTGAATATTGTGTTATTGAATGAGACGTATGAGGCCGTTCGTAGGGAAGAGAAGAGGTGTAGTCGACGATTGGGAGCCATGAATTCATGTCATTCTTTCCTGCCTTTAGTACACAGCTTTACTCTTCAAGCAACATTGGATACATCTATGACATTGAAAGTTTGTGTCGTACCTGGATCCTATCACCGTTAGACAGGCATAAACGCCGAATTAGGCAAATAAGCATGAGAAGTGAAGACACAGGGTTGGGTGGGAAAACGTTGACACAGTCTATTAGATTAGGGTCGCTGTTATGGTCGGTGATCACGTTATGTGGGGATCCCTATTGGGGTACCGAATGGACACATACTTTCGTATGTCATGATGGCCCCGTTGCATACATTCGCATCGCTTTAACTTTCTAACATTTCCGCCTCAGCCCCCTCATTATTAGCAGCAAAAATTGAATATTGTGTTATTGAATGAGACGTATCAAGCCGTTCGTAGGGAAGAGGAGAGGTGTAGTCGACGATTGGGAGCCATGAATTCATGTCATTCTTTCCTGCCTTTAGTACACAGCTTTACTCTTCAAGCAACATTGGATACATCTATGACATTGAAAGTTTGTGTCGTACCTGGATCCTATCACCGTTAGACAGGCATAAACGCCGAATTCGGCAAATAAGCATGAGAAGTGAAGACACAGGGTTGGGTGGGAAATCGTTGACACAGTCTATTAGATTAGGGTCGCTGTTATGGTCGGTGATCACGTTATGTGGGGATCCCTATTGGGGTACAGAATGGACACATACTTTCGTATGTCATGATGGCCCCGTTGCACTACATTCGCATCGCTTTAACTTTCTAACATTTCCGCCTCAGCCCCCTCATTATTAGCAGCAAAAATTGAATATTGTGTTATTGAATGAGACGTATCAAGCCGTTCGTAGGGAAGAGAAAAGGTGTAGTCGACGATTGGGTGCCATGAATTCATGTCATTCTTTCCTGCCTTTAGTACACAGCTTTACTCTTCAAGCAACATTGGATACATCTATGACATTGAAAGTTTGTGTCGTACCTGGATCCTATCACCGTTAGACAGGCATAAACGCCGAATTCGGCAAATAAGCATGAGAAGTGAAGACACAGGGTTGGGTGGGAAAACGTTGACACAGTCATTTAGATTAGGGTCGCTGTTATGGTAGGTGATCACGTTATGTGGGGATCCCTATTGGGGTACAGAATGGACACATACTTTCGTATGTCATGATGGCCCAGTTGCACTACATTCGCATCGCTTTAACTTTCTAACATTTCCGCCTCAGCCCCCTCATTATTAGCAGCAAAAATTGAATATTGTGTTTTGAATGAGACGTATCAAGCCGTTCGTAGGGAAGAGAAGAGGTGTAGTCGACGATTGGGAGCCATGAATTCATGTCATTCTTTCCTGCCTTTAGTACACAGCTTTACTCTTCAAGCAACATTGGATACATCTATGACATTGAAAGTTTGTGTCGTACCTGGATCCTATCACCGTTAGACAGGCATAAACGCCGAATTCGGCAAATAAGCATGAGAAGTGAAGACACAGGGTTGGGTGGGAAAACGTTGACACAGTCATTTAGATTAGGGTCGCTGTTATGGTCGGTGATCACGTTTTGTGGGGATCCCTATTGGGGTACAGAATGGACACATACTTTCGTATGTCATGATGGCCCAGTTGCACTACATTCGAATCGCTTTAACTTTCTAACATTTCCGCCTCAGCCCCCTCATTATTAGCAGCAAAAATTGAATATTGTGTTATTGAATGAGACGTATCAAGCCGTTCGTAGGGAAGAGAAGAGGTGTAGTCGACGATTGGGAGCCATGAATTCATGTCATTCTTTCCTGCCTTTAGTACACAGCTTTACTCTTCAAGCAACATTGGATACATCTATGACATTGAAAGTTTGTGTCGTACCTGGATCCTATCACCGTTAGACAGGCATAAACGCCGAATTCGGCAAATAAGCATGAGAAGTGAAGACACAGTGTTGGGTGGGAAAACGTTGACACAGTCTATTAGATTAGGGTCGCTGTTATGGTCGGTGATCACGTTATGTGGGGATCCCTATTGGGGTACAGAATGGACACATACTTTCGTATGTCATGATGGCCCCGTTGCACTACATTCGCATCGCTTTAACTTTCTAACATTTCCGCCTCAGCCCCCTCATTATTAGCAGCAAAAATTGAATATTGTGTTATTGAATGAGACGTATCAAGCCGTTCGTAGGGAAGAGAAGAGGTGTAGTCGACGATTGGGAGCCATGAATTCATGTCATTCTTTCCTGCCTTTAGTACACAGCTTTACTCTTCAAGCAACATTGGATACATCTATGACATTGAAAGTTTGTGTCGTACCTGGATCCTATCACCGTTAGACAGGCATAAAAGCCGAATTCGGCAAATAAGCATGAGAAGTGAAGACACAGGGTTGGGTGGGAAAACGTTGACACAGTCATTTAGATTAGGGTCGCTGTTATGGTCGGTGATCACGTTATGTGGGGATCCCTATTGGGGTACCGAATGGACACATACTTTCGTATCTCATGATGGCCCCGTTGCACTACATTCGCATCGCTTTAACTTTCTAACATTTCCGCCTCAGCCCCCTCATTATTAGCAGCAAAAATTGAATATTGTGTTATTGAATGAGACGTATGAAGCCGTTCGTAGGGAAGTGAAGAGGTGTAGTCGACGATTGGGAGCCATGAATTCATGTCATTCTTTCCTGCCTTTAGTACGCAGCTTTACTCTTCAAGCAACATTGGATACATCTATGACATTGAAAGTTTGTGTCGTACCTGGATCCTATCACCGTTAGACAGGCATAAACGCCGAATTCGGCAAATAAGCATGAGAAGTGAAGACACAGGGTTGGGTGGGAAAACGTTGACACAGTCTATTAGATTAGGGTCGCTGTTATGGTCGGTGATCACGTTATGTGGGGATCCCTATTGGGGTACAGAATGGACACATACTTTCGTATGTCATGATGGCCCCGTTGCACTACATTCGCATCGCTTTAACTTTCTAACATTTCCGCCTCAGCCCCCTCATTATTAGCAGCAAAAATTGAATATTGTGTTATTGAATGAGACGTATCAAGCCGTTCGTACGGAAGAGAAGAGATGTAGTCGACGATTGGGAGCCATGAATTCATGTCATTCTTTCCTGCCTTTAGTACACAGCTTTACTCTTCAAGCAACATTGGATACATCTATGACGTTGAAAGTTTGTGTCGTACCTGGATCCTATCACCGTTAGACAGGCATAAACGCCGAATTCGGCAAATAAGCATGAGAAGTGAGTACACAGGGTTGGGTGGGAAAACGTTGACACAGTCATTTAGATTAGGGTCGCTGTTATGGTCGGTGATCACGTTATGTGGGGATCCCTATTGGGGTACAGAATGGACACATTCTTTCATATGTCATGATGGCCCCGTTGCACTACATTTGCATCGCTTTAACTTACTAACATTTCCGCCTCAGCCGCCTCATTATTAGCAGCAAAAATTAAATATTGTGTTATTGAATGAGACGTATCAAGCCGTTCGTAGGGAAGAGAAGAGGTGTAGTCGACGATTGGGAGCCATGAATTCATGTCATTCTTTCCTGCCTTTAGTACACAGCTTTACTCTTCAAGCAACATTGGATACATCTATGACATTGAAAGTTTGTGTCGTACCTGGATCCTATCACCGTTAGACAGGCATAAACGCCGAATTCGGCAAATAAGCATGAGAAGTGAAGACACAGGGTTGGGTGGGAAAACGTTGACACAGTCATTTAGATTAGGGTCGCTGTTATGGTCGGTGATCACGTTATGTGGGGATCCCTATTGGGGTACAGAATGGACACATACTTTCGTATGTCATGATGGCCCCGTTGCACTACATTCGCATCGCTTTAACTTTCTAACATTTCCGCCTCAGCCCCCTCATTATTAGCAGCAAAAATTGAATATTGTGTTATTGAATGAGACGTATCAAGCCGTTCGTAGGGAAGAGGAGGGGTGTAGTCGACGACTGGGAGCCATGAATTCATGTCATTCTTTCCTGCCTTTAGTACACAGCTTTACTCTTCAAGCAACATTGGATACATATATGACATTGAAAGTTTGTGTCGTACCTGGATCCTATCACCGTTAGACAGGCATAAACGCCGAATTCGGCAAATAAGCATGAGAAGTGAAGACACAGGGTTGGGTGGGAAAACGTTGACACAGTCTATTAGATTAGGGTCGCTGTTATGGTCGGTGATCACGTTATGTGGGGATCCCTATTGGGGTACCGAATGGACACATACTTTCGTATCTCATGATGGCCCCGTTGCACTACATTCGCATCGCTTTAACTTTCTAACATTTCCGCCTCAGCCCCCTCATTATTAGCAGCAAAAATTGAATATTGTGTTATTGAATGAGACGTATGAAGCCGTTCGTAGGGAAGAGAAGAGGTGTAGTCGACGATTGGGAGCCATGAATTCATGTCATTATTTCCTGCCTTTAGTACACAGCTTTACTCTTCAAGCAACATGGATACATCTATGACATTGAAAGTTTGTGTCGTACCTGGATCCTATCACCGTTAGACAGGCATAAACGCCGAATTCGGCAAATAAGCATGAGAAGTGAAGACACAGGGTTGGGTGGGAAAACGTTGACACAGTCTATTAGATTAGGGTCGCTGTTATGGTCGGTGATCACGTTATGTGGGGATCCCTATTGGGGTACCGAATGGACACATACTTTCGTATCTCATGATGGCCCCGTTGCACTACATTCGCATCGCTTTAACTTTCTAACATTTCCGCCTCAGCCCCCTCATTATTAGCAGCAAAAATTGAATATTGTGTTATTGAATGAGACGTATGAAGCCGTTCGTAGGGAAGAGAAGAGGTGTAGTCGACGATTGGGAGCCATGAATTCATGTCATTCTTTCCTGCCTTTAGTACACAGCTTTACTCTTCAAGCAACATTGGATACATCTATGACATTGAAAGTTTGTGTCGTACCTGGATCCTATCACCGTTAGACAGGCATAAACGCCGAATTCGGCAAATAAGCATGAGAAGTGAAGACACAGTGTTGGGTGGGAAAACGTTGACACAGTCATTTAGATTAGGGTCGCTGTTATGGTCGGTGATCACGTTATGTGGGGATCCCTATTGGGGTACCGAATGGACACATACTTTCGTATGTCATGATGGCCCCGTTGCATACATTCGCATCGCTTTAACTTTCTAACATTTCCGCCTCAGCCCCCTCATTATTAGCAGCAAAAATTGAATATTGTGTTATTGAATGAGACGTATCAAGCCGTTCGTAGGGAAGAGAAGAGGTGTAGTCGACGATTGGGAGCCATGAATTCATGTCATTCTTTCCTGCCTTTAGTACACAGCTTTACTCTTCAAGCAACATTGGATACATCTATGACATTGAAAGTTTGTGTCGTACCTGGATCCTATCACCGTTAGACAGGCATAAACGCCGAATTCGGCAAATAAGCATGAGAAGTGAAGACACAGGGTTGGGTGGGACAACGTTGACACAGTCATTTAGATTAGGGTCGCTGTTATGGTCGGTGATCACGATATGTGGGGATCCCTATTGGGGTACCGAATGGACACATACTTTCGTATGTCATGATGGCCCCGTTGCATACATTCGCATCGCTTTAACTTTCTAACATTTCCGCCTCAGCCCCCTCATTATTAGCAGCAAAAATTGAATATTGTGTTATTGAATGAGACGTATCAAGCCGTTCGTAGGGAAGAGAAGAGGTGTAGTCGACGATTGGGAGCCATGAATTCATGTCATTCTTTCCTGCCTTTAGTACACAGCTTTACTCTTCAAGCAACATTGGATACATCTATGACATTGAAAGTTTGTGTCGTACCTGGATCCTATCACCGTTAGACAGGCATAAACGCCGAATTCGGCAAATAAGCATGAGAAGTGAAGACACAGGGTTGGGTGGGACAACGTTGACACAGTCATTTAGATTAGGGTCGCTGTTATGGTCGGTGATCACGTTATGTGGGGATCCCTATTGGGGTACAGAATGGACACATACTTTTGTATGTCATGATGGCCCCGTTGCACTCCATTTCTTCGCTTTAACTTTCTAACATTTCCGCCTCAGCCCCCTCATTATTAGCAGCAAAAATTGAATATTGTGTTATTGAATGAGACGTATGAAGCCGTTCGTAGGGAAGAGAAGAGGTGTAGTCGACGATTGGGAGCCATGAATTCATGTCATTATTTCCTGCCTTTAGTACACAGCTTTACTCTTCAAGCAACATTGGATACATCTATGACATTGAAAGTTTGTGTCGTACCAGGATCCTATCACCGTTAGACAGGCATAAACGCCGAATTCGGCAAATAAGCATGAGAAGTGAAGACACAGGGTTGGGTGGGAAAACGTTGACACAGTCTATTAGATTAGGGTCGCTGTTATGGTCGGTGATCACGTTATGTGGGGATCCCTATTGGGGTACAGAATGGACACATACTTTCGTATGTCATGATGGCCCCGTTGCACTACATTCGCATCGCTTTAACTTTCTAACATTTCCGCCTCAGCCCCCTCATTATTAGCAGCAAAAATTGAATATTGTGTTATTGAATGAGACGTATCAAGCCGTTCGTAGGGAAGAGAAGAGGTGTAGTCGACGATTGGGAGCCATGAATTCATGTCATTCTTTCCTGCCTTTAGTACACAGCTTTACTCTTCAAGCAACATTGGATACATCTATGCCATTGAAAGTTTGTGTCGTACCTGGATCCTATCACCGTTAGACAGGCATAAACGCCGAATTCGGCAAATAAGCATGAGAAGTGAAGACACAGGGTTGGGTGGGACAACGTTGACACAGTCATTTAGATTAGGGTCGCTGTTATGGTCGGTGATCACGTTATGTGGGGATCCCTATTGGGGTACCGAATGGACACATACTTTCGTATGTCATGATGGCCCCGTTGCATACATTCGCATCGCTTTAACTTTCTATTATTTCCGCCTCAGCCCCCTCATTATTAGCAGCAAAAATTGAATATTGTGTTATTGAATGAGACGTATCAAGCCGTTCGTAGGGAAGAGGAGAGGTGTAGTCGACGATTGGGAGCCATGAATTCATGTCATTCTTTCCTGCCTTTAGTACACAGCTTTACTCTTCAAGCAACATTGGATACATCTATGACATTGAAAGTTTGTGTCGTACCTGGATCCTATCACCGTTAGACAGGCATAAACGCCGAATTCGGCAAATAAGCATGAGAAGTGAAGACACAGGGTTGGGTGGGAAATCGTTGACCCAGTCTATTAGATTAGGGTCGCTGTTATGGTCGGTGATCACGTTATGTGGGGATCCCTATTGGGGTACAGAATGGACACATACTTTCGTATGTCATGATGGCCCCGTTGCACTACATTCGCATCGCTTTAACTTTCTAACATTTCCGCCTCAGCCCCCTCATTATTAGCAGCAAAAATTGAATATTGTGTTATTGAATGAGACGTATCAAGCCGTTCGTAGGGAAGAGAAAAGGTGTAGTCGACGATTGGGTGCCATGAATTCATGTCATTCTTTCCTGCCTTTAGTACACAGCTTTACTCTTCAAGCAACATTGGATACATCTATGACATTGAAAGTTTGTGTCGTACCTGGATCCTATCACCGTTAGACAGGCATAAACGCCGAATTCGGCAAATAAGCATGAGAAGTGAAGACCCAGGGTTGGGTGGGAAAACGTTGACACAGTCATTTAGATTAGGGTCGCTGTTATGGTCGGTGATCACGTTATGTGGGGATCCCTATTGGGGTACCGAATGGACACATACTTTCGTATCTCATGATGGCCCCGTTGCACTACATTCGCATCGCTTTAACTTTCTAACATTTCCGCCTCAGCCCCCTCATTATTAGCAGCAAAAATTGAATATTGTGTTATTGAATGAGACGTATGAAGCCGTTCGTAGGGAAGAGAAGAGGTGTAGTCGACGATTGGGAGCCATGAATTCATGTCATTCTTTCCTGCCTTTAGTACGCAGCTTTACTCTTCAAGCAACATTGGATACATCTATGACATTGAAAGTTTGTGTCGTACCTGGATCCTATCACCGTTAGACAGGCATAAACGCCGAATTCGGCAAATAAGCATGAGAAGTGAAGACACAGGGTTGGGTGGGAAAACGTTGACACAGTCTATTAGATTAGGGTCGCTGTTATGGTCGGTGATCACGTTATGTGGGGATCCCTATTGGGGTACAGAATGGACACATACTTTCGTATGTCATGATGGCCCCGTTGCACTACATTCGCATCGCTTTAACTTTCTAACATTTCCGCCTCAGCCCCCTCATTATTAGCAGCAAAAATTGAATATTGTGTTATTGAATGAGACGTATCAAGCCGTTCGTACGGAAGAGAAGAGATGTAGTCGACGATTGGGAGCCATGAATTCATGTCATTCTTTCCTGCCTTTAGTACACAGCTTTACTCTTCAAGCAACATTGGATACATCTATGACGTTGAAAGTTTGTGTCGTACCTGGATCCTATCACCGTTAGACAGGCATAAACGCCGAATTCGGCAAATAAGCATGAGAAGTGAGTACACAGGGTTGGGTGGGAAAACGTTGACACAGTCATTTAGATTAGGGTCGCTGTTATGGTCGGTGATCACGTTATGTGGGGATCCCTATTGGGGTACAGAATGGACATATTCTTTCATATGTCATGATGGCCCCGTTGCACTACATTTGCATCGCTTTAACTTACTAACATTTCCACCTCAGCCGCCTCATTATTAGCAGCAAAAATTAAATATTGTGTTATTGAATGAGACGTATCAAGCCGTTCGTAGGGAAGAGAAGAGGTGTAGTCGACGATTGGGAGCCATGAATTCATGTCATTCTTTCCTGCCTTTAGTACACAGCTTTACTCTTCAAGCAACATTGGATACATCTATGACATTGAAAGTTTGTGTCGTACCTGGATCCTATCACCGTTAGACAGGCATAAACGCCGAATTCGGCAAATAAGCATGAGAAGTGAAGACACAGGGTTGGGTGGGAAAACGTTGACACAGTCATTTAGATTAGGGTCGCTGTTATGGTCGGTGATCACGTTATGTGGGGATCCCTATTGGGGTACAGAATGGACACATACTTTCGTATGTCATGATGGCCCCGTTGCACTACATTCGCATCGCTTTAACTTTCTAACATTTCCGCCTCAGCCCCCTCATTATTAGCAGCAAAAATTGAATATTGTGTTATTGAATGAGACGTATCAAGCCGTTCGTAGGGAAGAGAAGAGGTGTAGTCGACGATTGGGAGCCATGAATTCATGTCATTCTTTCCTGCCTTTAGTACACAGCTTTACTCTTCAAGCAACATTGGATACATCTATGACATTGAAAGTTTGTGTCGTACCTGGATCCTATCACCGTTAGACAGGCATAAAAGCCGAATTCGGCAAATAAGCATGAGAAGTGAAGACACAGGGTTGGGTGGGAAAACGTTGACACAGTCATTTAGATTAGGGTCGCTGTTATGGTCGGTGATCACGTTATGTGGGGATCCCTATTGGGGTACCGAATGGACACATACTTTCGTATCTCATGATGGCCCCGTTGCACTACATTCGCATCGCTTTAACTTTCTAACATTTCCGCCTCAGCCCCCTTATTATTAGCAGCAAAAATTGAATATTGTGTTATTGAATGAGACGTATGAAGCCGTTCGTAGGGAAGAGAAAAGGTGTAGTCGACGATTGGGAGCCATGAATTCATGTCATTCTTTCCTGCCTTTAGTACGCAGCTTTACTCTTCAAGCAACATTGGATACATCTATGACATTGAAAGTTTGTGTCGTACCTGGATCCTATCACCGTTAGACAGGCATAAACGCCGAATTCGGCAAATAAGCATGAGAAGTGAAGACACAGGGTTGGGTGGGAAAACGTTGACACAGTCTATTAGATTAGGGTCGCTGTTATGGTCGGTGATCACGTTATGTGGGGATCCCTATTGGGGTACAGAATGGACACATACTTTCGTATGTCATGATGGCCCCGTTGCACTACATTCGCATCGCTTTAACTTTCTAACATTTCCGCCTCAGCCCCCTCATTATTAGCAGCAAAAATTGAATATTGTGTTATTGAATGAGACGTATCAAGCCGTTCGTACGGAAGAGAAGAGATGTAGTCGACGATTGGGAGCCATGAATTCATGTCATTCTTTCCTGCCTTTAGTACACAGCTTTACTCTTCAAGCAACATTGGATACATCTATGACGTTGAAAGTTTGTGTCGTACCTGGATCCTATCACCGTTAGACAGGCATAAACGCCGAATTCGGCAAATAAGCATGAGAAGTGAGTACACAGGGTTGGGTGGGAAAACGTTGACACAGTCATTTAGATTAGGGTCGCTGTTATGGTCGGTGATCACGTTATGTGGGGATCCCTATTGGGGTACAGAATGGACATATTCTTTCATATGTCATGATGGCCCCGTTGCACTACATTTGCATCGCTTTAACTTACTAACATTTCCGCCTCAGCCGCCTCATTATTAGCAGCAAAAATTGAATATTGTGTTATTGAATGAGACGTATCAAGCCGTTCGTAGGGAAGAGAAGAGGTGTAGTCGACGATTGGGAGCCATGAATTCATGTCATTCTTTCCTGCCTTTAGTACACAGCTTTACTCTTCAAGCAACATTGGATACATCTATGACATTGAAAGTTTGTGTCGTACCTGGATCCTATCACCGTTAGACAGGCATAAACGCCGAATTCGGCAAATAAGCATGAGAAGTGAAGACACAGGGTTGGGTGGGAAAACGTTGACACAGTCATTTAGATTAGGGTCGCTGTTATGGTCGGTGATCACGTTATGTGGGGATCCCTATTGGGGTACAGAATGGACACATACTTTCGTATGTCATGATGGCCCCGTTGCACTACATTCGCATCGCTTTAACTTTCTAACATTTCCGCCTCAGCCCCCTCATTATTAGCAGCAAAAATTGAATATTGTGTTATTGAATGAGACGTATCAAGCCGTTCGTAGGGAAGAGGAGGGGTGTAGTCGACGACTGGGAGCCATGAATTCATGTCATTCTTTCCTGCCTTTAGTACACAGCTTTACTCTTCAAGCAACATTGGATACATATATGACATTGAAAGTTTGTGTCGTACCTGGATCCTATCACCGTTAGACAGGCATAAACGCCGAATTCGGCAAATAAGCATGAGAAGTGAAGACACAGGGTTGGGTGGGAAAACGTTGACACAGTCTATTAGATTACGGTCGCTGTTATGGTCGGTGATCACGTTATGTGGGGATCCCTATTGGGGTACCGAATGGACACATACTTTCGTATCTCATGATGGCCCCGTTGCACTACATTCGCATCGCTTTAACTTTCTAACATTTCCGCCTCAGCCCCCTCATTATTAGCAGCAAAAATTGAATATTGTGTTATTGAATGAGACGTATGAAGCCGTTCGTAGGGAAGAGAAGAGGTGTAGTCGACGATTGGGAGCCATGAATTCATGTCATTCTTTCCTGCCTTTAGTACACAGCTTTACTCTTCAAGCAACATTGGATACATCTATGACATTGAAAGTTTGTGTCGTACCTGGATCCTATCACCGTTAGACAGGCATAAACGCCGAATTCGGCAAATAAGCATGAGAAGTGAAGACACAGGGTTGGGTGGGAAAACGTTGACACAGTCTATTAGATTAGGGTCGCTGTTATGGTCGGTGATCACGTTATGTGGGGATCCCTATTGGGGTACCGAATGGACACATACTTTTGTATCTCATGATGGCCCCGTTGCACTACATTCGCATCGCTTTAACTTTCTAACATTTCCGCCTCAGCCCCCTCATTATTAGCAGCAAAAATTGAATATTGTGTTATTGAATGAGACGTATGAAGCCGTTCGTAGGGAAGAGAAGAGGTGTAGTCGACGATTGGGAGCCATGAATTCATGTCATTCTTTCCTGCCTTTAGTACACAGCTTTACTCTTCAAGCAACATTGGATACATCTATGACATTGAAAGTTTGTGTCGTACCTGGATCCTATCACCGTTAGACAGGCATAAACGCCGAATTCGGCAAATAAGCATGAGAAGTGAAGACACAGGGTTGGGTGGGAAAACGTTGACACAGTCTATTAGATTAGGGTCGCTGTTATGGTCGGTGATCACGTTATGTGGGGATCCCTATTGGGGTACAGAATGGACACATACTTTCGTATGTCATGATGGCCCCGTTGCACTACATTCGCATCGCTTTAACTTTCTAACATTTCCGCCTCAGCCCCATCATTATTAGCAGCAAAAATTGAATATTGTGTTATTGAATGAGACGTATCAAGCCGTTCGTAGGGAAGAGAAAAGGTGTAGTCGACGATTGGGAGCCATGAAATCATGTCATTCTTTCCTGCCTTTAGTACACAGCTTTACTCTTCAAACAACATTGGATACATCTATGACATTGAAAGTTTGTGTCGTACCTGGATCCTATCACCGTTAGACAGGCATAAACGCCGAATTCGGCAAATAAGCTTGAGAAGTGAAGACACAGTGTTGGGTGGGAAAACGTTGACACAGTCATTTAGATTAGGGTCGCTGTTATGGTCGGTGATCACGTTATGTGGGGATCCCTATTGGGGTACAGAATGGACACATACTTTCGTATGTCATGATGGCCCCGTTGCACTCCATTTCTTCGCTTTAACTTTCTAACATTTCCGCCTCAGCCCCCTCATTATTAGCAGCAAAAATTGAATATTGTGTTATTGAATGAGACGTATGAAGCCGTTCGTAGGGAAGAGAAGAGGTGTAGTCGACGATTGGGAGCCATGAATTCATGTCATTCTTTCCTGCCTTTAGTACACAGCTTTACTCTTCAAGCAACATTGGATACATCTATGACATTGAAAGTTTGTGTCGTACCTGGATCCTATCACCGTTAGACAGGCATAAACGCCGAATTCGGCAAATAAGCATGAGAAGTGAAGACACAGGGTTGGGTGGGAAAACGTTGACACAGTCTATTAGATTAGGGTCGCTGTTATGGTCGGTGATCACGTTATGTGGGGATCCCTATTGGGGTACAGAATGGACACATACATTCGTATGTCATGATGGCCCCGTTGCACTACATTCGCATCGCTTTAACTTTCTAACATTTCCGCCTCAGCCCCCTCATTATTAGCAGCAAAAATTGAATATTGTGTTATTGAATGAGACGTATGAAGCCGTTCGTAGGGAAGAGAAGAGGTGTAGTCGACGATTGGGAGCCATGAATTCATGTCATTCTTTCCTGCCTTTAGTACACAGCTTTACTCTTCAAGCAACATTGGATACATCTATGACATTGAAAGTTTGTGTCGTACCTGGATCCTATCACCGTTATACAGGCATAAACGCCGAATTCGGCAAATAAGCATGAGAAGTGAAGACACAGGGTTGGGTGGGACAACGTTGACACAGTCATTTAGATTAGGGTCGCTGTTATGGTCGGTGATCACGTTATGTGGGGATCCCTATTGGGGTACAGAATGGACACATACTTTCGTATGTCATGATGGCCCCGTTGCACTACATTCGCATCGCTTTAACTTTCTAACATTTCCGCCTCAGCCCCCTCATTATTAGCAGCAAAAATTGAATATTGTGTTATTGAATGAGACGTATGAAGCCGTTCGTAGGGAAGAGAAGAGGTGTAGTCGACGATTGGGAGCCATGAATTCATGTCATTCTTTCCTGCCTTTAGTACACAGCTTTACTCTTCAAGCAACATTGGATACATCTATGACATTGAAAGTTTGTGTCGTACCTGGATCCTATCACCGTTAGACAGGCATAAACGCCGAATTCGGCAAATAAGCATGAGAAGTGAAGACACAGTGTTGGGTGGGAAAATGTTGACACAGTCATTTAGATTAGGGTCGCTGTTATGGTCGGTGATCACGTTATGTGGGGATCCCTATTGGGGTACCGAATGGACACATACTTTCGTATGTCATGATGGCCCCGTTGCACTCCATTTCTTCGCTTTAACTTTCTAACATTTCCGCCTCAGCCCCCTCATTATTAGCAGCAAAAATTGAATATTGTGTTATTGAATGAGACGTATGAAGCCGTTCGTAGGGAAGAGAAGAGGTGTAGTCGACGATTGGGAGCCATGAATTCATGTCATTCTTTCCTGCCTTTAGTACACAGCTTTACTCTTCAAGCAACATTGGATACATCTATGACATTGAAAGTTTGTGTCGTACCTGGATCCTATCACCGTTAGACAGGCATAAACGCCGAATTCGGCAAATAAGCATGAGAAGTGAAGACACAGGGTTGGGTGGGAAAACGTTGACACAGTCATTTAGATTAGGGTCGCTGTTATGGTCGGTGATCACGTTTTGTGGGGATCCCTATTGGGGTACAGAATGGACACATACTTTCGTATGTCATGATGGCCCCGTTGCATACATTCGCATCGCTTTAACTTTCTAACATTTCCGCCTCAGCCCCCTCATTATTAGCAGCAAAAATTGAATATTGTGTTATTGAATGAGACGTATCAAGCCGTTCGTAGGGAAGAGAAGAGGTGTAGTCGACGATTGGGAGCCATGAATTCATGTCATTCTTTCCTGCCTTTAGTACACAGCTTTACTCTTCAAGCAACATTGGATACATCTATGACATTGAAAGTTTGTGTCGTACCTGGATCCTATCACCGTTAGACAGGCATAAACGCCGAATTCGGCAAATAAGCATGAGAAGTGAAGACACAGGGTTGGGTGGGAAATCGTTGACACAGTCTATTAGATTAGGGTCGCTGTTATGGTCGGTGATCACGTTATGTGGGGATCCCTATTGGGGTACAGAATGGACACATACTTTCGTATGTCATGATGGCCCCGTTGCACTACATTCGCATCGCTTTAACTTTCTAACATTTCCGCCTCAGCCCCCTCATTATTAGCAGCAAAAATTGAATATTGTGTTATTGAATGAGACGTATCAAGCCGTTCGTAGGGAAGAGAAAAGGTGTAGTCGACGATTGGGTGCCATGAATTCATGTCATTCTTTCCTGCCTTTAGTACACAGCTTTACTCTTCAAGCAACATTGGATACATCTATGACATTGAAAGTTTGTGTCGTACCTGGATCCTATCACCGTTAGACAGGCATAAACGCCGAATTCGGCAAATAAGCATGAGAAGTGAAGACACAGGGTTGGGTGGGAAAACGTTGACACAGTCATTTAGATTAGGGTCGCTGTTATGGTCGGTGATCACGTTATGTGGGGATCCCTATTGGGGTACAGAATGGACACATACTTTCGTATGTCATGATGGCCCCGTTGCACTACATTCGCATCGCTTTAACATTCTAACATTTCCGCCTCAGCCCCCTCATTATTAGCAGCAAAAATTGAATATTGTGTTATTGAATGAGACGTATGAAGCCGTTCGTAGGGAAGAGAAGAGGTGTAGTCGACGATTGGGAGCCATGAATTCATGTCATTCTTTCCTGCCTTTAGTACACAGCTTTACTCTTCAAGCAACATTGGATACATCTATGACATTGAAAGTTTGTGTCGTACCTGGATCCTATCACCGTTAGACAGGCATAAACGCCGAATTCGGCAAATAAGCATGAGAAGTGAAGACACAGGGTTGGGTGGGAAAACGTTGACACAGTCATTTAGATTAGGGTCGCTGTTATGGTCGGTGATCACGTTATGTGGGGATCCCTATTGGGGTACAGAATGGACACATACTTTCGTATGTCATGATGGCCCAGTTGCACTACATTCGCATCGCTTTAACTTTCTAACATTTCCGCCTCAGCCCCCTCATTATTAGCAGCAAAAATTGAATATTGTGTTTTGAATGAGACGTATCAAGCCGTTCGTAGGGAAGAGAAGAGGTGTAGTCGACGATTGGGAGCCATGAATTCATGTCATTCTTTCCTGCCTTTAGTACACAGCTTTACTCTTCAAGCAACATTGGATACATCTATGACATTGAAAGTTTGTGTCGTACCTGGATCCTATCACCGTTAGACAGGCATAAACGCCGAATTCGGCAAATAAGCATGAGAAGTGAAGACACAGGGTTGGGTGGGAAAACGTTGACACAGTCATTTAGATTAGGGTCGCTGTTATGGTCGGTGATCACGTTTTGTGGGGATCCCTATTGGGGTACAGAATGGACACATACTTTCGTATGTCATGATGGCCCCGTTGCACTACATACGCATCGCTTTAACTTTCTAACATTTCTGCCTCAGCCCCCTCATTATTAGCAGCAAAAATTGAATATTGTGTTATTGAATGAGACGTATCAAGCCGTTCGTAGGGAAGAGAAGTGGTGTTGTCGACGATTGGGAGCCATGAATTCATGTCATTCTTTCCTGCCTTTAGTACACAGCTTTACTCTTCAAGCAACATTGGATACATCTATGACATTGAAAGTTTGTGTCGTACCTGGATCCTATCACCGTTAGACAGGCATAAACGCCGAATTCGGCAAATAAGCATGAGAAGTGAAGACACAGGGTTGGGTGGGAAAACGTTGACACAGTCTATTAGATTAGGGTCGCTGTTATGGTCGGTGATCACGTTATGTGGGGATCCCTATTGGGGTACAGAATGGACACATACTTTCGTATGTCATGATGGCCCAGTTGCACTACATTCGCATCGCTTTAACTTTCTAACATTTCCGCCTCAGCCCCCTCATTATTAGCAGCAAAAATTGAATATTGTGTTTTGAATGAGACGTATCAAGCCGTTCGTAGGGAAGAGAAGAGGTGTAGTCGACGATTGGGAGCCATGAATTCATGTCATTCTTTCCTGCCTTTAGTACACAGCTTTACTCTTCAAGCAACATTGGATACATCTATGACGTTGAAAGTTTGTGTCGTACCTGGATCCTATCACCGTTAGACAGGCATAAACGCCGAATTCGGCAAATAAGCATGAGAAGTGAAGACACAGGGTTGGGTGGGAAAACGTTGACACAGTCATTTAGATTAGGGTCGCTGTTATGGTCGGTGATCACGTTTTGTGGGGATCCCTATTGGGGTACAGAATGGACACATACTTTCGTATGTCATGATGGCCCCGTTGCACTACATACGCATCGCTTTAACTTTCTAACATTTCTGCCTCAGCCCCCTCATTATTAGCAGCAAAAATTGAATATTGTGTTATTGAATGAGACGTATCAAGCCGTTCGTAGGGAAGAGAAGAGGTGTAGTCGACGATTGGGAGCCATGAATTCATGTCATTCTTTCCTGCCTTTAGTACACAGCTTTACTCTTCAAGCAACATTGGATACATCTATGACATTGAAAGTTTGTGTCGTACCTGGATCCTATCACCGTTAGACAGGCATAAACGCCGAATTCGGCAAATAAGCATGAGAAGTGAAGACACAGGGTTGGGTGGGAAAACGTTGACACAGTCATTTAGATTAGGGTCGCTGTTATGGTCGGTGATCACGTTATGTGGGGATCCCTATTGGGGTACAGAATGGACACATACTTTCGTATGTCATGATGGCCCAGTTGCACTACATTCGCATCGCTTTAACTTTCTAACATTTCCGCCTCAGCCCCCTCATTATTAGCAGCAAAAATTGAATATTGTGTTTTGAATGAGACGTATCAAGCCGTTCGTAGGGAAGAGAAGAGGTGTAGTCGACGATTGGGAGCCATGAATTCATGTCATTCTTTCCTGCCTTTAGTACACAGCTTTACTCTTCAAGCAACATTGGATACATCTATGACATTGAAAGTTTGTGTCGTACCTGGATCCTATCACCGTTAGACAGGCATAAACGCCGAATTCGGCAAATAAGCATGAGAAGTGAAGACACAGGGTTGGGTGGGAAAACGTTGACACAGTCATTTAGATTAGGGTCGCTGTTATGGTCGGTGATCACGTTTTGTGGGGATCCCTATTGGGGTACAGAATGGACACATACTTTCGTATGTCATGATGGCCCCGTTGCACTACATTCGCATCGCTTTAACTTTCTAACATTTCCGCCTCAGCCCCCTCATTATTAGCAGCAAAAATTGAATATTGTGTTATTGAATGAGACGTATGAAGCCGTTCGTAGGGAAGAGAAGAGGTGTAGTCGACGATTGGGAGCCATGAATTCATGTCATTCTTTCCTGCCTTTAGTACACAGCTTTACTCTTCAAGCAACATTGGATACATCTATGACATTGAAAGTTTGTGTCGTACCTGGATCCTATCACCGTTAGACAGGCATAAACGCCGAATTCGGCAAATAAGCATGAGAAGTGAAGACACAGGGTTGGGTGGGAAAACGTTGACACAGTCTATTAGATTAGGGTCGCTGTTATGGTCGGTGATCACGTTATGTGCGGATCCCTATTGGGGTACAGAATGGACACATACTTTCGTATGTCATGATGGCCCCGTTGCACTACATTCGCATCGCTTTAACTTTCTAACATTTCCGCCTCAGCCCCCTCATTATTAGCAGCAAAAATTGAATATTGTGTTATTGAATGAGACGTATGAAGCCGTTCGTAGGGAAGAGAAGAGGTGTAGTCGACGATTGGGAGCCATGAATTCATGTCATTCTTTCCTGCCTTTAGTACACAGCTTTACTCTTCAAGCAACATTGGATACATCTATGACATTGAAAGTTTGTGTCGTACCTGGATCCTATCACCGTTAGACAGGCATAAACGCCGAATTCGGCAAATAAGCATGAGAAGTGAAGACACAGGGTTGGGTGGGAAAACGTTGACACAGTCATTTAGATTAGGGTCGCTGTTATGGTCGGTGATCACGTTATGTGGGGATCCCTATTGGGGTACCGAATGGACACATACTTTCGTATGTCATGATGGCCCCGTTGCACTACATTCGCATCGCTTTAACATTCTAACATTTCCGCCTCAGCCCCCTCATTATTAGCAGCAAAAATTGAATATTGTGTTATTGAATGAGACGTATCAAGCTGTTCGTAGGGAAGAGAAGAGGTGTAGTCGACGATTGGGAGCCATGAATTCATGTCATTCTTTCCTGCCTTTAGTACACAGCTTTACTCTTCAAGCAACATTGGATACATCTATGACATTGAAAGTTTGTGTCGTACCTGGATCCTATCACCGTTAGACAGGCATAAACGCCGAATTCGGCAAATAAGCATGAGAAGTGAAGACACAGGGTTGGGTGGGAAAACGTTGACACAATCATTTAGATTAGGGTCGCTGTTATGGTCGGTGATCACGTTATGTGGGGATCCCTATTGGGGTACAGAATGGACACATACTTTCGTATGTCATGATGGCCCAGTTGCACTACATTCGCATCGCTTTAACTTTCTAACATTTCCGCCTCAGCCCCCTCATTATTAGCAGCAAAAATTGAATATTGTGTTATTGAATGAGACGTATGAAGCCGTTCGTAGGGAAGAGAAGAGGTGTAGTCGACGATTGGGAGCCATGAATTCATGTCATTCTTTCCTGCCTTTAGTACACAGCTTTACTCTTCAAGCAACATTGGATACATCTATGACATTGAAAGTTTGTGTCGTACCTGGATCCTATCACCGTTAGACAGGCATAAACGCCGAATTCGGCAAATAAGCATGAGAAGTGAAGACACAGGGTTGGGTGGGAAAACGTTGACACAGTCATTTAGATTAGGGTCGCTGTTATGGTCGGTGATCACGGTTTGTGGGGATCCCTATTGGGGTACAGAATGGACACATACTTTCGTATGTCATGATGGCCCCGTTGCACTACATACGCATCGCTTTAACTTTCTAACATTTCCGCCTCAGCCCCCTCATTATTAGCAGCAAAAATTGAATATTGTGTTATTGAATGAGACGTATCAAGCCGTTCGTAGGGAAGAGAAGAGGTGTAGTCGACGATTGGGAGCCATGAATTCATGTCATTCTTTCCTGCCTTTAGTACACAGCTTTACTCTTCAAGCAACATTGGATACATCTATGACATTGAAAGTTTGTGTCGTACCTGGATCCTATCACCGTTAGACAGGCATAAACGCCGAATTCGGCAAATAAGCATGAGAAGTGAAGACACAGGGTTGGGTGGGAAAACGTTGACACAGTCTATTAGATTAGGGTCGCTGTTATGGTCGGTGATCACGTTATGTGGGGATCCCTATTGGGGTACAGAATGGACACATACTTTCGTATGTCATGATGGCCCCGTTGCACTACATTCGCATCGCTTTAACTTTCTAACATTTCCGCCTCAGCACACTCATTATTAGCAGCAAAAATTGAATATTGTGTTATTGAATGAGACGTATCAAGCCGTTCGTAGGGAAGAGAAGAGGTGTAGTCGACGATTGGGAGCCATGAATTCATGTCATTCTTTCCTGCCTTTAGTACACAGCTTTACTCTTCAAGCAACATTGGATACATCTATGACATTGAAAGTTTGTGTCGTACCTGGATCCTATCACCGTTAGACAGGCATAAACGCCGAATTCGGCAAATAAGCATGAGAAGTGAAGACACAGGGTTGGGTGGGAAAACGTTGACACAGTCATTTAGATTAGGGTCGCTGTTATGGTCGGTTATCACGTTATGTGGGGATCCCTATTGGGGTACCGAATGGACACATACTTTCGTATCTCATGATGGCCCCGTTGCACTACATTCGCATCGCTTTAACTTTCTAACATTTCCGCCTCAGCCCCCTCATTATTAGCAGCAAAAATTGAATATTGTGTTATTGAATGAGACGTATGAAGCCGTTCGTAGGGAAGAGAAGAGGTGTAGTCGACGATTGGGAGCCATGAATTCATGTCATTCTTTCCTGCCTTTAGTACGCAGCTTTACTCTTCAAGCAACATTGGATACATCTATGACATTGAAAGTTTGTGTCGTACCTGGATCCTATCACCGTTAGACAGGCATAAACGCCGAATTCGGCAAATAAGCATGAGAAGTGAAGACACAGGGTTGGGTGGGAAAACGTTGACACAGTCTATTAGATTAGGGTCGGTGTTATGGTCGGTGATCACGTTATGTGGGGATCCCTATTGGGGTACAGAATGGACACATACTTTCGTATGTCATGATGGCCCCGTTGCACTACATTCGCATCGCTTTAACTTTCTAACATTTCCGCCTCAGCCCCCTCATTATTAGCAGCAAAAATTGAATATTGTGTTATTGAATGAGACGTATCAAGCCGTTCGTAGGGAAGAGAAAAGGTGTAGTCGACGATTGGGAGCCATGAATTCATGTCATTCTTTCCTGCCTTTAGTACACAGCTTTACTCTTCAAACAACATTGGATACATCTATGACATTGAAAGTTTGTGTCGTACCTGGATCCTATCACCGTTAGACAGGCATAAACGCCGAATTCGGCAAATAAGCATGAGATGTGAAGACACAGTGTTAGGTGGGAAAACATTGACACAGTCATTTAGATTAGGGTCGCTGTTATGGTCGGTGATCACGTTATGTGGGGATCCCTATTGGGGTACAGAATGGACACATACTTTCGTATGTCATGATGGCCCCGTTGCACTACATTCGCATCGCTTTAACTTTCTAACATTTCCGCCTCAGCCCCCTCATTATTAGCAGCAAAAATTGAATATTGTGTTATTGAATGAGACGTATCAAGCCGTTCGTAGGGAAGAGAAGAGGTGTAGTCGACGATTGGGAGCCATGAATTCATGTCATTCTTTCCTGCCTTTAGTACACAGCTTTACTCTTCAAGCAACATTGGATACATCTATGACATTGAAAGTTTGTGTCGTACCTGGATCCTATCACCGTTAGACAGGCATAAACGCCGAATTCGGCAAATAAGCATGAGAAGTGAAGACACAGGGTTGGGTGGGAAAACGTTGCCACAGTCTATTAGATTAGGGTCGCTGTTATGGTCGGTGATCACGTTATGTGGGGATCCCTATTGGGGTACAGAATGGACACATACTTTCGTATGTCATGATGGCCCCGTTGCACTACATTCGCATCGCTTTAACTTTCTAACATTTCCGCCTCAGCCCCCTCATTATTAGCAGCAAAAATTGAATATTGTGTTATTGAATGAGACGTATCAAGCCGTTCGTAGGGAAGAGAAGAGGTGTAGTCGACGATTGGGAGCCATGAATTCATGTCATTATTTCCTGCCTTTAGTACACAGCTTTACTCTTCAAGCAACATTGGATACATCTATGACATTGAAAGTTTGTGTCGTACCTGGATCCTATCACCGTTAGACAGGCATAAACGCCGAATTCGGCAAATAAGCATGAGAAGTGAAGACACAGGTTTGGGTGGGAAAACGTTGACACAGTCACTTAGATTAGGGTCGCTGTTATGGTCGGTGATCACGTTATGTGGGGATCCCTATTGGGGTACCGAATGGACACATACTTTCGTATGTCATGATGGCCCCGTTGCACTACATTCGCATCGCTTTAACTTTCTAACATTTCCGCCTCAGCCCCCTCATTATTAGCAGCAAAAATTGAATATTGTGTTATTGAATGAGACGTATGAAGCCGTTCGTAGGGAAGAGAAGAGGTGTAGTCGACGATTGGGAGCCATGAATTCATGTCATTCTTTCCTGCCTTTAGTACACAGCTTTACTCTTCAAGCAACATTGGATACATCTATGACATTGAAAGTTTGTGTCGTACCTGGATCCTATCACCGTTAGACAGGCATAAACGCCGAATTCGGCAAATAAGCATGAGAAGTGAAGACACAGGGTTGGGTGGGAAAACGTTGACACAGTCATTTAGATTAGGGTCGCTGTTATGGTCGGTGATCACGTTATGTGGGGATCCCTATTGGGGTACAGAATGGACACATACTTTCGTATGTCATGATGGCCCCGTTGCACTACATTCGCATCGCTTTAACTTTCTAACATTTCCGCCTCAGCCCCCTCATTATTAGCAGCAAAAATTGAATATTGTGTTATTGAATGAGACGTATCAAGCCGTTCGTAGGGAAGAGAAGAGGTGTAGTCGACGATTGGGAGCCATGTATTCATGTCATTCTTTCCTGCCTTTAGTACACAGCTTTACTCTTCAAGCAACATTGGATACATCTATGACATTGAAAGTTTGTGTTTTACCTGGATCCTATCACCGTTAGACAGGCATAAACGCCGAATTGGGCAAATAAGCATGAGAAGTGAAGACACAGGGTTGGGTGGGAAAACGTTGACACAGTCATTTAGATTAGGGTCGCTGTTATGGTCGGTGATCACGTTATGTGGGGATCCCTATTGGGGTACAGAATGGACACATACTTTCGTATGTCATGATGGCCCCGTTGCACTACATTCGCATCGCTTTAACTTTCTAACATTTCCGCCTCAGCCCCCTCATTATTAGCAGCAAAAATTGAATTTTGTGTTATTGAATGAGACGTATGAAGCCGTTCGTAGGGAAGAGAAGAGATGTAGTCGACGTTTGGGAGACATGAATTCATGTCATTCTTTCCTGCCTTTAGTACACAGCTTTACTCTTCAAGCAACATTGGATACATCTATGACATTGAAAGTTTGTGTCGTACCTGGATCCTATCACCATTAGACAGGCATAAACGCCGAATTCGGCAAATAAGCATGAGAAGTGAAGACACAGGGTTGGGTGGGAAAACGTTGACACAGTCATTTAGATTAGGGTCGCTGTTATGGTCGGTGATCACGTTATGTGGGGATCCCTATTGGGGTACCGAATGGACACATACTTTCGTATGTCATGATGGCCCCGTTGCACTACATTCGCATCGCTTTAACTTTCTAACATTTCCGCCTCAGCCCCCTCATTATTAGCAGCAAAAATTGAATATTGTGTTATTGAATGAGACGTATCAAGCCGTTCGTAGGGAAGAGAAGAGGTGTAGTCGACGATTGGGAGCCATGAATTCATGTCATTCTTTCCTGCCTTTAATACACAGCTTTACTCTTCAAGCAACATTGGATACATCTATGACATTGAAAGTTTGTGTCGTACCTGGATCCTATCACCGTTAGACAGGCATAAACGCCGAATTCGGCAAATAAGCATGAGAACTGAAGACACAGGGTTGGGTGGGAAAACGTTGACACAGTCTATTAGATTAGGGTCGCTGTTATGGTCGGTGATCACGTTATGTGGGGATCCCTATTGGGGTACAGAATGGACACATACTTTCGTATGTCATGATGGCCCCGTTGCACTACATTCGCATCGCTTTAACTTTCTAACATTTCCGCCTCAGCCCCCTCATTATTAGCAGCAAAAATTGAATATTGTGTTATTGAATGAGACGTATCAAGCCGATCGTAGGGAAGAGAAAAGGTGTAGTCGACGATTGGGAGCCATGAATTCATGTCATTCTTTCCTGCCTTTAGTACACAGCTTTACTCTTCAAGCAACATTGGATACATCTATGACATTGAAAGTTTGTGTCGAACCTGGATCCTATCACCGTTAGACAGGCATAAACGCCGAATTCGGCAAATAAGCATGAGAAGTGAAGACACAGGGTTGGGTGGGAAAACGTTGACACAGTCATTTAGATTAGGGTCGCTGTTATGGTCGGTGATCACGTTATGTGGGGATCCCTATTGGGGTACAGAATGGACACATACTTTCGTATGTCATGATGGCCCCGTTGCACTACATTCGCATCGCTTTAACTTTCTAACATTTCCGCCTCAGCCCCCTCATTATTAGCAGCAAAAATTGAATATTGTGTTATTGAATGAGACGTATGAAGCCGTTCGTAGGGAAGAGAAGAGGTGTAGTCGACGATTGGGAGCCATGAATTCATGTCATTCTTTCCTGCCTTTAGTACACAGCTTTAATCTTCAAGCAACATTGGATACATCTATGACATTGAAAGTTTGTGTCGTACCTGGATCCTATCACCGTTAGACAGGCATAAACGCCGAATTCGGCAAATAAGCATGAGAAGTGATGACACAGGGTTGGGTGGGAAAACGATGACACAGTCTATTAGATTAGGGTCGCTGTTATGGTCGGTGATCACTTTATGTGGGGATCCCTATTGGGGTACAGAATGGACACATACTTTCGTATGTCATGATGGTCCCGTTGCACTACATTCGCATCGCTTTAACTTTCTAACACTTCCGCCTCAGCCCCCTCATTATTAGCAGCAAAAATTGAATATTGTGTTATTGAATGAGACGTATCAAGCCGTTCGTAGGGAAGAGGAGAGTTGTAATCGACGATTGGGAGCCATGAATTCATGTCATTCTTTCCTGCCTTTAGTACACAGCTTTACTCTTCAAGCAACATTGGATACATCTATGACATTGAAAGTTTGTGTCGTACCTGGATCCTACCACCGTTAGACAGGCATAAACGCCGAATTCGGCAAATAAGCATGAGAAGTGAAGACACAGGGTTGGGTGGGAAAACGTTGACACAGTCTATTAGATTAGGGTCGCTGTTATGGTCGGTGATCACGTTATGTGGGGATCCCTATTGGGGTACAGAATGGACACATACTTTCGTATGTCATGATGGCCCCGTTGCACTACATTCGCATCGCTTTATCTTTCTAACATTTCCGCCTCAGCCCCCTCATTATTAGCAGCAAAAATCGAATATTGTGTTATTGAATGAGACGTATCAAGCCGTTCGTAGGGAAGAGAAGAGGTGTAGTCGACGATTGGGAGCCATGAATTCATGTCTTTCTTTCCAGCCTTTAGTACACAGCTTTTTTCTTCAAGCAACATTGGATACATCTATGACATTGAAAGTTTGTGTCGTACCTGGATCCTATCACCGTTAGACAGGCATAAACGCCGAATTCGGCAAATAAGCATGAGAAGTGAGTACACAGGGTTGGGTGGGAAAACGTTGACACAGTCATTTAGATTAGGGTCGCTGTTATGGTCGGTGATCACGTTATGTGGGGATCACTTTTGGGGTACAGAATGGACACATACTTTCGTATGTCATGATGGCCCCGTTGCACTACATTCGCATCGCTTTAACTTTCTAACATTTCCGCCTCAGCCCCCTCATTATTAGCAGCAAAAATTGAATATTGTGTTATTGAATGAGACGTATGAAGCCGTTCGTAGGGAAGAGAAGAGGTGTAGTCGACGATTGGGATCCATGAAATCATGTCATTCTTTCCTGCCTTTAGTACACAGCTTTACTCTTCAAGCAACATTGGATACATCTATGACATTGAAAGTTTGTGTCGTACCTGGATCCTATCACCGTTAGACAGGCATAAACGCCGAATTCGGCAAATAAGCATGAGAAGTGAAGACACAGGGTTGGGTGGGAAAACGTTGACACAGTCATTTAGATTAGGGTCGCTGTTATGGTCGGTGATCACGTTATGTGGGGATCCCTATTGGGGTACAGAATGGACACATACTTTCGTATGTCATGATGGCCCCGTTGCACCACATTCGCATCGCTTTAACTTTCTAACATTTCCGCCTCAGCCCCCTCATTATTAGCAGCAAAAATTGAATATTGTGTTATTGAATGAGACGTATGAAGCCGTTCGTAGGGAAGAGAAGAGGTGTAGTCGACGATTGGGAGCCATGAAATCATGTCATTCTTTCCTGCCTTTAGTACACAGCTTTACTCTTCAAGCAACATTGGATACATCTATGACATTGAAAGTTTGTGTCGTACCTGGATCCTATCACCGTTAGACAGGCATAAACGCCGAATTCGGCAAATAAGCATGAGAAGTGAAGACACAGGGTTGGGTGGGAAAACGTTGACACAGTCTATTAGATTAGGGTCGCTGTTATGGTCTGTGATCACGTTATGTGGGGATCCCTATTGGGGTACAGAATGGACACATACTTTCGTATGTCATGTAGGCCCCGTTGCACCACATTCGCATCGCTTTAACTTTCTAACATTTCCGCCTCAGCCCCCTCATAATTAGCAGCAAAAATTGAATATTGTGTTATTGAATGAGACGTATGAAGCCGTTCGTAGGGAAGAGAAGAGGTGTAGTCGACGATTGGGAGCCATGAATTCATGTCATTCTTTCCTGCCTTTAGTACACAGCTTTACTCTTCAAGCAACATTGGATACATCTATGACATTGAAAGATTGAGTCGTACCTGGATCCTATCACCGTTAGATAGGCATAAACGCCGAATTCGGCAAATAAGCATGAGAAGTGAAGACACAGGGTTGGGTGGGAAAACGTTGACACAGTCATTTAGATTAGGGTCGCTGTTATGGTCGGTGATCACGTTATGTGGGGATCCCTATTGGGGTACAGAATGGACACATACTTTCGTATGTCATGATGGCCCCGTTGCACTACATTCGCATCGCTTTAACTTTCTAACATTTCCGCCTCAGCCCCCTCATTATTAGCAGCAAAAATTGAATATTGTGTTATTGAATGAGACGTATCAAGCCGTTCGTAGGGAAGAGAAGAGGTGTAGTCGACGATTGGGAGCCATGAAATCATGTCATTCTTTCCTGCCTTTAGTACACAGCTTTACTCTTCAAGCAACATTGGATACATCTATGACATTGAAAGTTTGTGTCGTACCTGGATCCTATCACCGTTAGACAGGCATAAACGCCGAATTCGGCAAATAAGCATGAGAAGTGAAGACACAGGGTTGGGTGGGAAAACGTTGACACAGTCATTTAGATTAGGGTCGCTGTTATGGTCGGTGATCACGTTATGTGGGGATCCCTATTGGGGTACAGAATGGACACATACTTTCGTATGTCATGATGGCCCCGTTGCACTACATTCGCATCGCTTTAACTTTCTAACATTTCCGCCTCAGCCCCCTCATTATTAGCAGCAAAAATTGAATATTGTGTTATTGAATGAGACGTATCAAGCCGTTCGTACGGAAGAGAAGAGGTGTAGTCGACGATTGGGAGCCATGAATTCATGTCATTCTTTCCTGCCTATAGTGCACAGCTTTAATCTTCAAGCAACATTGGATACATCTATGACATTGAAAGTTTGTGTCGTACCTGGATCCTATCACCGTTAGACAGGCATAAACGCCGAATTCGGCAAATAAGCATGAGAAGTGAAGACACAGGGTTGGGTGGGAAAACGATGACACAGTCTATTAGATTAGGGTCGCTGTTATGGTCGGTGATCACGTTATGTGGGGATCCCTATTGGGGTACAGAATGGACACATACTTTCGTATGTCATGATGGCCCCGTTGCACTACATTCGCATCGCTTTAACTTTCTAACATTTCCGCCTCAGCCCCCTCATTATTAGCAGCAAAAATTGAATATTGTGTTATTGAATGAGACGTATCAAGCCGTTCGTAGGGAAGAGGAGAGGTGTAGTCGACGATTGGGAGCCATGAATTCATGTCATTCTTTCCTGCCTTTAGTACACAGCTTTACTCTTCAAGCAACATTGGATACATCTATGACATTGAAAGTTTGTGTCGTACCTGGATCCTATCACCGTCAGACAGGCATAAACGCCGAATTCGGCAAATAAGCATGAGAAGTGAAGACACAGGGTTGGGTGGGAAAACGTTGACACAGTCTATTAGATTAGGGTCGCTGTTATGGTCGGTGATCACGTTATGTGGGGATCCCTATTGGGGTACAGAATGGACACATACTTTCGTATGTCATGATGGCCCCGTTGCACTACATTCGCATCGCTTTATCTTTCTAACATTTCCGCCTCAGCTCCCTCATTATTAGCAGCAAAAATTGAATATTGTGTTATTGAATGAGACGTATCAAGCCGTTCGTAGGGAAGTGAAGAGGTGTAGTCGACGATTGGGAGCCATGAATTCATGTCTTTCTTTCCAGCCTTTAGTACACAGCTTTTTTCTTCAAGCAACATTGGATACATCTATGACATTGAAAGATAGTGTCGTACCTGGATCCTATCACCGTTAGACAGGCATAAACGCCGAATTCGGCAAATAAGCATGAGAAGTGAGTACACAGGGTTGGGTGGGAAAACGTTGACACAGTCATTTAGATTAGGGTCGCTGTTATGGTCGGTGATCACGTTATGTGGGGATCACTATTGGGGTACAGAATGGACACATACTTTCGTATGTCATGATGGCCCCGTTGCACTACATTCGCATCGCTTTAACTTTCTAACATTTCCGCCTCAGCCCCCTCATTATTAGCAGCAAAAATTGAATATTGTGTTATTGAATGAGACGTATCAAGCCGTTTGTAGGGAAGAGAAGAGGTGTAGTCGACGATTGGGAGCCATGAAATCATGTCATTCTTTCCTGCCTTTAGTACACAGCTTTACTCTTCAAGCAACATTGGATACATCTATGACATTGAAAGTTTGTGTCGTACCTGGATCCTATCACCGTTAGACAGGCATAAACGCCGAATTCGGCAAATAAGCATGAGAAGTGAAGACACAGGGTTGGGTGGGACAACGTTGACACAGTCATTTAGATTAGGGTCGCTGTTATGGTCGGTGATCACGTTATGTGGGGATCCGTATTGGGGTACCGAATGGACACATACTTTCGTATGTCATGAGGACCCCGTTGCATACATTCGCATCGCTTTAACTTTCTAACATTTCCGCCTCAGCCCCCTCATTATTAGCAGCAAAAATTGAATATTGTGTTATTGAATGAGACGTATCATGCCGTTCGTAGGGAAGAGAAGAGGTGTAGTCGACGATTGGGAGCCATGAATTCATGTCATTCTTTCCTGCCTTTAGTACACATCTTTACTCTTCAAGCAACATTGGATACATCTATGACATTGAAAGTTTGTGTCGTACCTGGATCCTATCACCGTTAGACAGGCATAAACGCCGAATTCGGCAAATAAGCATGAGAAGTGAAGACACAGGGTTGGGTGGGAAAACGTTGAGACAGTCTATTAGATTAGGGTCGCTGTTATGGTCGGTGATCACGTTATGTGGGGATCCCTATTGGGGTACAGAATGGACACATACTTTCGTATGTCATGATGGCCCCGTTGCACTACATTCGCATCGCTTTAACTTTCTAACATTTCCGCCTCAGCCCCCTCATTATTAGCAGCAAAAATTGAATATTGTGTTATTGAATGAGACGTATCAAGCCGTTCGTAGGGAAGAGAAGAGGTGTAGTCGACGATTGGGAGCCATGAATTCATGTCATTCTTTTCTGCCTTTAGTACACAGCTTTACTCTTCAAGCAACATTGGATACATCTATGACATTTAAAGTTTGTGTCGTACCTGGATCCTATCACCGTTAGACAGGCATATACGCCGAATTCGGCAAATAAGCATGAGAAGTGAAGACACAGGGTTGGGTGGGAAAACGTTGACACAGTCATTTAGATTAGGGTCGCTGTTATGGTCGGTGATCACGTTATGTGGGGATCCCTATTGGGGTACAGAATGGACACATACTTACGTATGTCATAATGGCCCCGTTGCACTACATTCGCATCGCTTTAACTTTCTAACATTTCCGCCTCAGCCCCCTCATTATTAGCGGCAAAAATTGAATATTATGTTATTGAATGAGACGTATCAAGCCGTTCGTAGGGAAGAGGAGAGGTGTAGTCGACGATTGGGAGCCATGAATTCATGTCATTCTTTCCTGCCTTTAGTACACAGCTTTACTCTTCAAGCAACATTGGATACATCTATGACATTGAAAGTTTGTGTCGTACCTGGATCCTATCACCGTTAGACAGGCATAAACGCCGAATTCGGCAAATAAGCATGAGAAGTGAAGACACAGGGTTGGGTGGGAAAACGTTGACACAGTCTATTAGATTAGGGTCGCTGTTATGGTCGGTGATCACGTTATGTGGGGATCCCCATTGGGGTACAGAATGGACACATACTTTCGTATGTCATGATGGCCCCGTTGCACTACATTCGCATCGCTTTAACTTTCTAACATTTCCGCCTCAGCCCCCTCATTATTAGCAGCAAAAATTGAATATTGTGTTATTGAATGAGACGTATCAAGCCGTTCGTAGGGAAGAGAAGAGGTGTAGTCGACGATTGGGAGCCATGAATTCATGTCTTTCTTTCCTGCCTTTAGTACACAGCTTTTTTCTTCAAGCAACATTGGATACATCTATGAGATTGAAAGTTTGTGTCGTACCTGGATCCTATCACCGTTAGACAGGCATAAACGCCGAATTCGGCAAATAAGCATGAGAAGTGAAGACACAGGGTTGGGTGGGAAAACGATGACACAGTCTATTAGATTAGGGTCGCTGTTATGGTCGGTGATCACGTTATGTGGGGATCCCTATTGGGGTACGGAATGGACACATACTTTCGTATGTCATGATGGCCCCGTTGCACTACATTCGCATCGCTTTAACTTTCTAACATTTCCGCCTCAGCCCCCTCATTATTAGCAGCAAAAATTGAATATTGTGTTATTGAATGAGACGTATCAAGCCGTTCGTAGGGAAGAGAAGAGGTGTAGTCGACGATTGGGAGCCATGAATTCATGTCATTCTTTTCTGCCTTTAGTACACAGCTTTACTCTTCAAGCAACATTGGATACATCTATGACATTGAAAGTTTGTGTCGTACCTGGATCCTATCACCGTTAGACAGGCATAAACGCCGAATTCGGCGAATAAGCATGAGAAGTGAGTACACAGGGTTGGGTGGGAAAACGTTGACACAGTCATTTAGATTAGGGTCGCTGTTATGGTCGGTGATCACGTTATGTGGGGATCCCTATTGGGGTACAGAATGGACACATACTTTCGTATGCCATGATGGCCCCGTTGCACTACATTCGCATCGCTTTAACTTTCTAACATTTCCGCCTCAGCCCCCTCATTATTAGCAGCAAAAATTGAATATTGTGTTATTGAATGAGACGTATCATGCCGTTCGTAGGGAAGAGAAGAGGTGTAGTCGACGATTGGGAGCCATGAATTCATGTCATTCTTTCCTGCCTTTAGTACACAGCTTTACTCTTCAAGCAACATTGGATACATCTATGACATTGAAAGTTTGTGTCGTACCTGGATCCTATCACCGTTAGACAGGCATAAACGCCGAATTCGGCAAATAAGCATGAGAAGTGAAGACACAGGGTTGGGTGGGAAAACGATGACACAGTCTATTAGATTAGGGTCGCTGTTATGGTCGGTGATCATTTATGTGGGGATCCCTATTGGGGTACAGAATGGACACATACTTTCGTATGTCATGATGGCCCCGTTGCACTACATTCGCATCGCTTTAACTTTCTAACATTTCCGCCTCAGCCCCCTCATTATTAGCAGCAAAAATTGAATATTGTGTTATTGAATGAGACGTATCAAGCCGTTCGTAGGGAAGAGAAGAGGTGTAGTCGACGATTGGGAGCCATGAATTCATGTCATTCTTTCCTGCCTTTAGTACACAGCTTTACTCTTCAAGCAACATTGGATACATCTATGACATTGAAAGTTTGTGTCGTACCTGGATCCTATCACCGTTAGACAGGCATAAACGCCGAATTCGGCAAATAAGCATGAGAAGTGAAGACACAGGGTTGGGTGGGAAAACGTTGACACAGTCTATTAGATTAGGGTCGCTGTTATGGTCGGTGATCACGTTATGTGGGGATCCCTATTGGGGTACAGAATGGACACATACTTTCGTATGTCATGATGGCCCCGTTGCACTACATTCGCATCGCTTTAACTTTCTAACATTTCCGCCTCAGCCCCCTCATTATTAGCAGCAAAAATTGAATATTGTGTTATTGAATGAGACGTATCAAGCCGTTCGTAGGGAAGAGAAGAGGTGTAGTCGACGATTGGGAGCCATGAATTCATGTCATTCTTTTCTGCCTTTAGTACACAGCTTTACTCTTCAAGCAACATTGGATACATCTATGAGATTGAAAGTTTGTGTCGTACCTGGATCCTATCACCGTTAGACAGGCATAAACGCCGAATTCGGCATATAAGCATGAGAAGTGAAGACACAGGGTTGGGTGGGAAAACGTTGACACAGTCATTTAGATTAGGGTCGCTGTTATGGTCGGTGATCACGTTATGTGGGGATCCCTATTGGGGTACAGAATGGACACATACTTTCATATGTCATGATGGCCCCGTTGCACTACATTCGCATCGCTTTAACTTTCTAACATTTCCGCCTCAGCCGCCTCAGTATTAGCAGCAAAAATTAAATATTGTGTTATTGAATGAGACGTATCAAGCTGTTCGTAGGGAAGAGAAGAGGTGTAGTCGACGATTGGGAGCCATGAATTCATGTCATTCTTTCCTGCCTTTAGTACACAGCTTTACTCTTCAAGCAACATTGGATACATCTATGACATTGAAAGTTTGTGTCGTACCTGGATCCTATCAACGTCAGACAGGCATAAACGCCGAATTCGGCGAATAAGCATGAGAAGTGAGTACACAGGGTTGGGTGGGAAAACGTTGACACAGTCATTTAGATTAGGGTCGCTGTTATGGTCGGTGATCACGTTATGTGGGGATCCCTATTGGGGTACAGTATGGACACATACTTTCGTATGTCATAATGGCCCCGTTGCACTACATTCGCATCGCTTTAACTTTCTAACATTTCCGCCTCAGCCCCCTCATTATTAGCAGCAAAAATTGAATATTGTGTTATTGAATGAGACGTATCAAGCCGTTCGTAGGGAAGAGGAGAGGTGTAGTCGACGATTGGGAGCCATGAATTCATGTCATTCTTTCCTGCCTTTAGTACACAGCTTTACTCTTCAAGCAACATTGGATACATCTATGACATTGAAAGTTTGTGTCGTACCTGGATCCTATCACCGTTAGACAGGCATAAACGCCGAATTCGGCAAATAAGCATGAGAAGTGAAGACACAGGGTTGGGTGGGAAAACGTTGACACAGTCTATTAGATTAGGGTCGCTGTTATGGTCGGTGATCACGTTATGTGGGGATCCCTATTGGGGTACAGAATGGACACATACTTTCGTATGTCATGATGGCCCCGTTGCACTACATTCGCATCGCTTTAACTTTCTAACATTTCCGCCTCAGCCCCCTCATTATTAGCAGCAAAAATTGAATATTGTGTTATTGAATGAGACGTATGAAGCCGTTCGTAGGGAAGAGAAGAGGTGTAGTCGACGATTGGGAGCCATGAATTCATGTCTTTCTTTCCTGCCTTTAGTACACAGCTTTTTTCTTCAAGCAACATTGGATACATCTATGAGATTGAAAGTTTGTGTCGTACCTGGATCCTATCACCGTTAGACAGGCATAAACGCCGAATTCGGCAAATAAGCATGAGAAGTGAGTACACAGGGTTGGGTGGGAAAACGTTGACACAGTCATTTAGATTAGGGTCGCTGTTATGGTCGGTGATCACGTTATGTGGGGATCACTATTGGGGTACAGAATGGACACATACTTTCGTATGTCATGATGGCCCCGTTGCACTACATTCGCAACGCTTTAACTTTCTAACATTTCCGCCTCAGCCTCCTCATTATTAGCAGCAAAAATTGAATATTGTGTTATTGAATGAGACGTATCAAGCCGTTCGTAGGGAAGAGAAGAGGTGTGTAGTCGACGATTGGGAGCCATGAAATCATGTCATTCTTTCCTGCCTTTAGTACACAGCTTTACTCTTCAAGCAACATTGGATACATCTATGACATTGAAAGTTTGTGTCGTACCTGGATCCTATCACCGTTAGACAGGCATAAACGCCGAATTCGGCAAATAAGCATGAGAAGTGAAGACACAGGGTTGGGTGGGAAAACGTTGGCACAGTCATTTAGATTAGGGTCGCTGTTATGGTCGGTGATCGCGTTATGTGGGGATCCCTATTGGGGTACAGAATGGACACATACTTTCGTATGTCATGATGGCCCCGTTGCACTACATTCGCATCGCTTTAACTTTCTAACATTTCCGCCTCAGCCCCCTCATTATTAGCAGCAAAAATTGAATATTGTGTTATTGAATGAGACGTATGAAGCCGTTCGTAGGGAAGAGAAGAGGTGTAGTCGACGATTGGGAGCCATGAATTCATGTCATTCTTTCCTGCCTTTAGTACACAGCTTTACTCTTCAAGCAACATTGGATACATCTATGACATTGAAAGATTGTGTCGTACCTGGATCCTATCACCGTTAGACAGGCATAAACGCCGAATTCGGCAAATAAGCATGAGAAGTGAATACACAGGGTTGGGTGGGAAAACGTTGACACAGTCATTTAGATTAGGTTCGCTGTTATGGTCGGTGATCACGTTATGTGGGGATCCCTGTTGGGGTACAGAATGGACACATATTTTCGTATGTCATGATGGCCCCGTTGCACTACATTCGCATCGCTTTAACTTTCTAACATTTCCGCCTCAGCCCCCTCATTATTAGCAGGAAAAATTGAATATTGTGTTATTGAATGAGACGTATCAAGCCGTTCGTAGGGAAGAGAAGAGGTGTAGTCGACGATTGGGAGCCATGAATTCATGTCATTCTTTCCTGCCTTTAGTACACAGCTTTTTTCTTCAAGCAACATTGGATACATCTATGAGATTGAAAGTTTGTGTCGTACCTGGATCCTATCACCGTTAGACAGGCATAAACGCCGAATTCGGCAAATAAGCATGAGAAGTGAAGACACAGGGTTGGGTGGGAAAACGATGACACAGTCTATTAGATTAGGGTCGCTGTTATGGTCGGTGATCACGTTATGTGGGGATCCCTATTGGGGTACGGAATGGACACATACTTTCGTATGTCATGATGGCCCCGTTGCACTACATTCGCATCGCTTTAACTTTCTAACATTTCCGCCTCAGCCCCCTCATTATTAGCAGCAAAAATTGAATATTGTGTTATTGAATGAGACGTATCAAGCCGTTCGTAGGGAAGAGAAGAGGTGTAGTCGACGATTGGGAGCCATGAATTCATGTCATTCTTTTCTGCCTTTAGTACACAGCTTTACTCTTCAAGCAACATTGGATACATCTATGACATTGAAAGTTTGTGTCGTACCTGGATCCTATCACCGTTAGACAGGCATAAACGCCGAATTCGGCGAATAAGCATGAGAAGTGAGTACACAGGGTTGGGTGGGAAAACGTTGACACAGTCATTTAGATTAGGGTCGCTGTTATGGTCGGTGATCACGTTATGTGGGGATCCCTATTGGGGTACAGAATGGACACATACTTTCGTATGCCATGATGGCCCCGTTGCACTACATTCGCATCGCTTTAACTTTCTAACATTTCCGCCTCAGCCCCCTCATTATTAGCAGCAAAAATTGAATATTGTGTTATTGAATGAGACGTATCATGCCGTTCGTAGGGAAGAGAAGAGGTGTAGTCGACGATTGGGAGCCATGAATTCATGTCATTCTTTCCTGCCTTTAGTACACAGCTTTACTCTTCAAGCAACATTGGATACATCTATGACATTGAAAGTTTGTGTCGTACCTGGATCCTATCACCGTTAGACAGGCATAAACGCCGAATTCGGCAAATAAGCATGAGAAGTGAAGACACAGGGTTGGGTGGGAAAACGATGACACAGTCTATTAGATTAGGGTCGCTGTTATGGTCGGTGATCATTTATGTGGGGATCCCTATTGGGGTACAGAATGGACACATACTTTCGTATGTCATGATGGCCCCGTTGCACTACATTCGCATCGCTTTAACTTTCTAACATTTCCGCCTCAGCCCCCTCATTATTAGCAGCAAAAATTGAATATTGTGTTATTGAATGAGACGTATCAAGCCGTTCGTAGGGAAGAGAAGAGGTGTAGTCGACGATTGGGAGCCATGAATTCATGTCATTCTTTCCTGCCTTTAGTACACAGCTTTACTCTTCAAGCAACATTGGATACATCTATGACATTGAAAGTTTGTGTCGTACCTGGATCCTATCACCGTTAGACAGGCATAAACGCCGAATTCGGCAAATAAGCATGAGAAGTGAAGACACAGGGTTGGGTGGGAAAACGTTGACACAGTCTATTAGATTAGGGTCGCTGTTATGGTCGGTGATCACGTTATGTGGGGATCCCTATTGGGGTACAGAATGGACACATACTTTCGTATGTCATGATGGCCCCGTTGCACTACATTCGCATCGCTTTAACTTTCTAACATTTCCGCCTCAGCCCCCTCATTATTAGCAGCAAAAATTGAATATTGTGTTATTGAATGAGACGTATCAAGCCGTTCGTAGGGAAGAGAAGAGGTGTAGTCGACGATTGGGAGCCATGAATTCATGTCATTCTTTTCTGCCTTTAGTACACAGCTTTACTCTTCAAGCAACATTGGATACATCTATGAGATTGAAAGTTTGTGTCGTACCTGGATCCTATCACCGTTAGACAGGCATAAACGCCGAATTCGGCATATAAGCATGAGAAGTGAAGACACAGGGTTGGGTGGGAAAACGTTGACACAGTCATTTAGATTAGGGTCGCTGTTATGGTCGGTGATCACGTTATGTGGGGATCCCTATTGGGGTACAGAATGGACACATACTTTCATATGTCATGATGGCCCCGTTGCACTACATTCGCATCGCTTTAACTTTCTAACATTTCCGCCTCAGCCGCCTCAGTATTAGCAGCAAAAATTAAATATTGTGTTATTGAATGAGACGTATCAAGCTGTTCGTAGGGAAGAGAAGAGGTGTAGTCGACGATTGGGAGCCATGAATTCATGTCATTCTTTCCTGCCTTTAGTACACAGCTTTACTCTTCAAGCAACATTGGATACATCTATGACATTGAAAGTTTGTGTCGTACCTGGATCCTATCAACGTCAGACAGGCATAAACGCCGAATTCGGCGAATAAGCATGAGAAGTGAGTACACAGGGTTGGGTGGGAAAACGTTGACACAGTCATTTAGATTAGGGTCGCTGTTATGGTCGGTGATCACGTTATGTGGGGATCCCTATTGGGGTACAGTATGGACACATACTTTCGTATGTCATAATGGCCCCGTTGCACTACATTCGCATCGCTTTAACTTTCTAACATTTCCGCCTCAGCCCCCTCATTATTAGCAGCAAAAATTGAATATTGTGTTATTGAATGAGACGTATCAAGCCGTTCGTAGGGAAGAGGAGAGGTGTAGTCGACGATTGGGAGCCATGAATTCATGTCATTCTTTCCTGCCTTTAGTACACAGCTTTACTCTTCAAGCAACATTGGATACATCTATGACATTGAAAGTTTGTGTCGTACCTGGATCCTATCACCGTTAGACAGGCATAAACGCCGAATTCGGCAAATAAGCATGAGAAGTGAAGACACAGGGTTGGGTGGGAAAACGTTGACACAGTCTATTAGATTAGGGTCGCTGTTATGGTCGGTGATCACGTTATGTGGGGATCCCTATTGGGGTACAGAATGGACACATACTTTCGTATGTCATGATGGCCCCGTTGCACTACATTCGCATCGCTTTAACTTTCTAACATTTCCGCCTCAGCCCCCTCATTATTAGCAGCAAAAATTGAATATTGTGTTATTGAATGAGACGTATGAAGCCGTTCGTAGGGAAGAGAAGAGGTGTAGTCGACGATTGGGAGCCATGAATTCATGTCTTTCTTTCCTGCCTTTAGTACACAGCTTTTTTCTTCAAGCAACATTGGATACATCTATGAGATTGAAAGTTTGTGTCGTACCTGGATCCTATCACCGTTAGACAGGCATAAACGCCGAATTCGGCAAATAAGCATGAGAAGTGAGTACACAGGGTTGGGTGGGAAAACGTTGACACAGTCATTTAGATTAGGGTCGCTGTTATGGTCGGTGATCACGTTATGTGGGGATCACTATTGGGGTACAGAATGGACACATACTTTCGTATGTCATGATGGCCCCGTTGCACTACATTCGCAACGCTTTAACTTTCTAACATTTCCGCCTCAGCCTCCTCATTATTAGCAGCAAAAATTGAATATTGTGTTATTGAATGAGACGTATCAAGCCGTTCGTAGGGAAGAGAAGAGGTGTGTAGTCGACGATTGGGAGCCATGAAATCATGTCATTCTTTCCTGCCTTTAGTACACAGCTTTACTCTTCAAGCAACATTGGATACATCTATGACATTGAAAGTTTGTGTCGTACCTGGATCCTATCACCGTTAGACAGGCATAAACGCCGAATTCGGCAAATAAGCATGAGAAGTGAAGACACAGGGTTGGGTGGGAAAACGTTGGCACAGTCATTTAGATTAGGGTCGCTGTTATGGTCGGTGATCGCGTTATGTGGGGATCCCTATTGGGGTACAGAATGGACACATACTTTCGTATGTCATGATGGCCCCGTTGCACTACATTCGCATCGCTTTAACTTTCTAACATTTCCGCCTCAGCCCCCTCATTATTAGCAGCAAAAATTGAATATTGTGTTATTGAATGAGACGTATGAAGCCGTTCGTAGGGAAGAGAAGAGGTGTAGTCGACGATTGGGAGCCATGAATTCATGTCATTCTTTCCTGCCTTTAGTACACAGCTTTACTCTTCAAGCAACATTGGATACATCTATGACATTGAAAGATTGTGTCGTACCTGGATCCTATCACCGTTAGACAGGCATAAACGCCGAATTCGGCAAATAAGCATGAGAAGTGAATACACAGGGTTGGGTGGGAAAACGTTGACACAGTCATTTAGATTAGGTTCGCTGTTATGGTCGGTGATCACGTTATGTGGGGATCCCTGTTGGGGTACAGAATGGACACATATTTTCGTATGTCATGATGGCCCCGTTGCACTACATTCGCATCGCTTTAACTTTCTAACATTTCCGCCTCAGCCCCCTCATTATTAGCAGCAAAAATTGAATATTGTGTTATTGAATGAGACGTATCAAGCCGTTCGTAGGGAAGAGAAGAGATGTAGTCGACGATTGGGAGCCATGAATTCATGTCATTCTTTCCTGCCTTTAGTACACAGCTTTACTCTTCAAGCAACGTTGGATACATCTATGACGTTGAAAGTTTGTGTCGTACCTGGATCCTATCACCGTTAGACAGGCATAAACGCCGAATTCGGCAAATAAGCATGAGAAGTGAAGACACAGGGTTGGGTGGGAAAACGTTGACACAGTCATTTAGATTAGGGTCGCTGTTATGGTCGGTGATCACGTTATGTGGGGATCCCTATTGGGGTACAGAATGGACACATATTTTCGTATGTCATGATGGCCCCGTTGCACTACATTCGCATCGCTTTAACTTTCTAACATTTCCGCCTCAGCCCCCTCATTATTAGCAGCAAAAATTGAATATTGTGTTATTGAATGAGACGTATCAAGCCGTTCGTAGGGAAGAGAAGAGGTGTAGTCGACGATTGGGAGCCATGAATTCATGTCATTCTTTCCTGCCTTTAGTACACAGCTTTACTCTTCAAGCAACATTGGATACATCTATGACATTGAAAGTTTGTGTCGTACCTGGATCCTATCACCGTTAGACAGGCATAAACGCCGAATTCGGCAAATAAGCATGAGAAGTGAAGACACAGGGTTGGGTGGGAAAACGTTGACACAGTCTATTAGATTAGGGTCGCTGTTATGGTCGGTGATCACGTTATGTGGGGATCCCTATTGGGGTACAGAATGGACACATACTTTCATATGTCATGATGGCCCTGTTGCACTACATTCGCATCGCTTTAACTTTCTAACATTTCCGCCTCAGCCGCCTCAGTATTAGCAGCAAAAATTAAATATTGTGTTATTGAATGAGACGTATCAAGCCGTTCGTAGGGAAGAGAAGAGGTGTAGTCGACGATTGGGAGCCATGAATTCATGTCATTCTTTCCTGCCTTTAGTACACAGCTTTACTCTTCAAGCAACATTGGATACATCTATGACATTGAAAGTTTGTGTCGTACCTGGATCCTATCACCGTTAGACAGGCATAAACGCCGAATTCGCCGAATAAGCATGAGAAGTGAGTACACAGGGTTGGGTGGGAAAACGTTGACACAGTCATTTAGATTAGGGTCGCTGTTATGGTCGGTGATCACGTTATGTGGGGATCCCTATTGGGGTACAGAATGGACACATACTTACGTATGTCATAATGGCCCCGTTGCACTACATTCGCATCGCTTTAACTTTCTAACATTTCCGCCTCAGCCCCCTCATTATTAGCAGCAAAAATTGAATATTATGTTATTGAATGAGACGTATCAAGCCGTTCGTAGGGAAGAGGAGAGGTGTAGTCGACGATTGGGAGCCATGAATTCATGTCATTCTTTCCTGCCTTTAGTACACAGCTTTACTCTTCAAGCAACATTGGATACATCTATGACATTGAAAGTTTGTGTCGTACCTGGATCCTATCACCGTTAGACAGGCATAAACGCCGAATTCGGCAAATAAGCATGAGAAGTGAAGACACAGGGTTGGGTGGGAAAACGTTGACACAGTCTATTAGATTAGGGTCGCTGTTATGGTCGGTGATCACGTTATGTGGGGATCCCTATTGGGGTACAGAATGGACACATACTTTCGTATGTTATGATGGCCCCGTTGCACTACATTCGCATCGCTTTAACTTTCTAACATTTCCGCCTCAGCCCCCTCATTATTAGCAGCAAAAATTGAATATTGTGTTATTGAATGAGACGTATCAAGCCGTTCGTAGGGAAGAGAAGAGGTGTAGTCGACGATTGGGAGCCATGAATTCATGTCTTTCTTTCCTGCCTTTAGTACACAGCTTTTTTCTTCAAGCAACATTGGATACATCTATGAGATTGAAAGTTTGTGTCGTACCTGGATCCTATCACCGTTAGACAGGCATAAACGCCGAATTCGGCAAATAAGCATGAGAAGTGAGTACACAGGGTTGGGTGGGAAAACGTTGACACAGTCATTTAGATTAGGGTCGCTGTTATGGTCGGTGATCACGTTATGTGGGGATCCCTATTGGGGTACAGAATGGACACATACTTTCGTATGTCATGATGGCCCCGTTGCACTACATTCGCATCGCTTTAACTTTCTAACATTTCCGCCTCAGCCCCCTCATTATTAGCAGCAAAAATTGAATATTGTGTTATTGAATGAGACGTATCATGCCGTTCGTAGGGAAGAGATGAGGTGTAGTCGACGATTGGGAGCCATGAATTCATGTCATTCTTTCCTGCCTTTAGTACACAGCTTTACTCTTCAAGCAACATTGGATACATCTATGACGTTGAAAGTTTGTGTCGTACCTGGATCCTATCACCGTTAGACAGGCATAAACGCCGAATTCGGCAAATAAGCATGAGAAGTGAAGACACAGGGTTGGGTGGGAAAACGATGACACAGTCTATTAGATTAGGGTCGCTGTTATGGTCGGTGATCACGTTATGTGGGGATCCCTATTGGGGTACAGAATGGACACATACTTTCGTATGTCATGATGGCCCCGTTGCACTACATTCGCATCGCTTTAACTTTCTAACATTTCCGCCTCAGCCCCCTCATTATTAGCAGCAAAAATTGAATATTGTGTTATTGAATGAGACGTATCAAGCCGTTCGTAGGGAAGAGAAGAGGTGTAGTCGACGATTGGGAGCCATGAATTCATGTCATTCTTTCCTGCCTTTAGTACACAGCTTTACTCTTCAAGCAACATTGGATACATCTATGACATTGAAAGTTTGTGTCGTACCTGGATCCTATCACCGTTAGACAGGCATAAACGCCGAATTCGGCAAATAAGCATGAGAAGTGAAGACACAGGGTTGGGTGGGAAAACGTTGAGACAGTCTATTAGATTAGGGTCGCTGTTATGGTCGGTGATCACGTTATGTGGGGATCCCTATTGGGGTACAGAATGGACACATACTTTCGTATGTCATGATGGCCCCGTTGCACTACATTCGCATCGCTTTAACTTTCTAACATTTCCGCCTCAGCCCCCTCATTATTAGCAGCAAAAATTGAATATTGTGTTATTGAATGAGACGTATCAAGCCGTTCATAGGGAAGAGAAGAGGTGTAGTCGACGATTGGGAGCCATGAATTCATGTCATTCTTTTCTGCCTTTAGTACACAGCTTTACTCTTCAAGCAACATTGGATACATCTATGACATTGAAAGTTTGTGTCGTACCTGGATCCTATCACCGTTAGACAGGCATAAACGCCGAATTCGGCAAATAAGCATGAGAAGTGAAGACACAGGGTTGGGTGGGAAAACGTTGACACAATCATTTAGATTAGGGTCGCTGTTATGGTCGGTGATCACGTTATGTGGGGATCCCTATTGGGGTACAGAATGGACACATACTTTCATATGTCATGATGGCCCCGTTGCACTACATTCGCATCGCTTTAACTTTATAACATTTCCGCCTCAGCCGCCTCAGTATTAGCAGCAAAAATTAAATATTGTGTTATTGAATGAGACGTATCAAGCCGTGCGTAGGGAAGAGAAGAGGTGTAGTCGACGATTGGGAGCCATGAATTCATGTCATTCTTTCCTGCCTTTAGTACACAGCTTTACTCTTCAAGCAACATTGGATACATCTATGACATTGAAAGTTTGTGTCGTACCTGGATCCTATCAACGTTAGACAGGCATAAACGCCGAATTCGGCGAATAAGCATGAGAAGTGAGTACACAGGGTTGGGTGGGAAAACGTTGACACAGTCATTTAGATTAGGGTCGCTGTTATGGTCGGTGATCACGTTATGTGGGGATCCCTATTGGGGTACAGAATGGACACATACTTTCGTATGTCATGATGGCCCCGTTGCACTACATTCGCATCGCTTTAACTTTCTAACATTTCCGCCTCAGCCCCCTCATTATTAGCAGCAAAAATTGAATATTGTGTTATTGAATGAGACGTATCATGCCGTTCGTAGGGAAGAGAAGAGGTGTAGTCGACGATTGGGAGCCATGAATTCATGTCATTCTTTCCTGCCTTTAGTACACAGCTTTACTCTTCAAGCAACATTGGATACATCTATGACGTTGAAAGTTTGTGTCGTACCTGGATCCTATCACCGTTAGACAGGCATAAACGCCGAATTCGGCAAATAAGCATGAGAAGTGAAGACACAGGGTTGGGTGGGAAAACGATGACACAGTCTATTAGATTAGGGTCGCTGTTATGGTCGGTGATCACGTTATGTGGGGATCCCTATTGGGGTACAGAATGGACACATACTTTCGTATGTCATGATGGCCCCGTTGCACTACATTCGCATCGCTTTAACTTTCTAACATTTCCGCCTCAGCCCCCTCATTATTAGCAGCAAAAATTGAATATTGTGTTATTGAATGAGACGTATCAAGCCGTTCGTAGGGAAGAGAAGAGTTGTAATCGACGATTGGGAGCCATGAATTCATGTCATTCTTTCCTGCCTTTAGTACACAGCTTTACTCTTCAAGCAACATTGGATACATCTATGACATTGAAAGTTTGTGTCGTACCTGGATCCTATCACCGTTAGACAGGCATAAACGCCGAATTCGGCAAATAAGCATGAGAAGTGAAGACACAGGGTTGGGTGGGAAAACGTTGACACAGTCTATTAGATTAGGGTCGCTGTTATGGTCGGTGATCACGTTATGTGGGGATCCCTATTGGGGTACAGAATGGACACATACATTCGTATGTCATGATGGCCCCGTTGCACTACATTCGCATCGCTTTAACTTTCTAACATTTCCGCCTCAGCCCCCTCATTATTAGCAGCAAAAATTGAATATTGTGTTATTGAATGAGACGTATCAAGCCGTTCGTAGGGAAGAGAAGAGGTGTAGTCGACGATTGGGAGCCATGAATTCATGTCATTCTTTTCTGCCTTTAGTACACAGCTTTACTCTTCAAGCAACATTGGATACATCTATGACATTGAAAGTTTGTGTCGTACCTGGATCCTATCACCGTTAGACAGGCATAAACGCCGAATTCGGCAAATAAGCATGAGAAGTGAAGACACAGGGTTGGGTGGGAAAACGTTGACACAGTCATTTAGATTAGGGTCGCTGTTATGGTCGGTGATCACGTTATGTGGGGATCCCTATTGGGGTACAGAATGGACACATACTTTCATATGTCATGATGGCCCCGTTGCACTACATTCGCATCGCTTTAACTTTCTAACATTTCCGCCTCAGCCGCCTCAGTATTAGCAGCAAAAATTAAATATTGTGTTATTGAATGAGACGTATCAAGCCGTTCGTAGGGAAGAGAAGAGGTGTAGTCGACGATTGGGAGCCATGAATTCATGTCATTCTTTCCTGCCTTTAGTACACAGCTTTACTCTTCAAGCAACATTGGATACATCTATGACATTGAAAGTTTGTGTCGTACCTGGATCCTATCAACGTTAGACAGGCATAAACGCCGAATTCGGCGAATAAGCATGAGAAGTGAGTACACAGGGTTGGGTGGGAAAACGTTGACACAGTCATTTAGATTAGGGTCGCTGTTATGGTCGGTGATCACGTTATGTGGGGATCCCTATTGGGGTACAGTATGGACACATACTTTCGTATGTCATAATGGCCCCGTTGCACTACATTCGCATCGCTTTAACTTTCTAACATTTCCGCCTCAGCCCCCTCATTATTAGCAGCAAAAATTGAATATTGTGTTATTGAATGAGACGTATGAAGCCGTTCGTAGGGAAGAGAAGAGGTGTAGTCGACGATTGGGAGCCATGAATTCATGTCATTCTTTCCTGCCTTTAGTACACAGCTTTACTCTTCAAGCAACATTGGATACATCTATGACATTGAAAGTTTGTGTCGTACCTGGATCCTATCACCGTTAGACAGGCATAAACGCCGAATTCGGCAAATAAGCATGAGAAGTGAAGACACAGGGTTGGGTGGGAAAACGTTGACACAGTCTATTAGATTAGGGTCGCTGTTATGGTCGGTGATCACGTTATGTGGGGATCCCTATTGGGGTACAGAATGGACACATACTTTCGTATGTCATGATGGCCCCGTTGCACTACATTCGCATCGCTTTAACTTTCTAACATTTCCGCCTCAGCCCCCTCATTATTAGCAGCAAAAATTGAATATTGTGTTATTGAATGAGACGTATGAAGCCGTTCGTAGGGAAGAGAAGAGGTGTAGTCGACGATTGGGAGCCATGAATTCATGTCTTTCTTTCCTGCCTTTAGTACACAGCTTTTTTCTTCAAGCAACATTGGATACATCTATGAGATTGAAAGTTTGTGTCGTACCTGGATCCTATCACCGTTAGACAGGCATAAACGCCGAATTCGGCAAATAAGCATGAGAAGTGAGTACACAGGGTTGGGTGGGAAAACGTTGACACAGTCATTTAGATTAGGGTCGCTGTTATGGTCGGTGATCACGTTATGTGGGGATCACTATTGGGGTACATAATGGACACATACTTTCGTATGTCATGATGGCCCCGTTGCACTACATTCGCAACGCTTTAACTTTCTAACATTTCCGCCTCAGCCCCCTCATTATTAGCAGCAAAAATTGAATATTGTGTTATTGAATGAGACGTATCAAACCGTTCGTAGGGAAGAGAAGAGGTGTGTAGTCGACGATTGGGAGCCATGAAATCATGTCATTCTTTCCTGCCTTTAGTACACAGCTTTACTCTTCAAGCAACATTGGATACATCTATGACATTGAAAGTTTGTGTCGTACCTGGATCCTATCACCGTTAGACAGGCATAAACGCCGAATTCGGCAAATAAGCATGAGAAGTGAAGACACAGGGTTGGGTGGGAAAACGTTGACACAGTCATTTAGATTAGGGTCGCTGTTATGGTCGGTGATCACGTTATGTGGGGATCCCTATTGGGGTACAGAATGGACACATACTTTCGTATGTCATGATGGCCCCGTTGCACTACATTCGCATCGCTTTAACTTTCTAACATTTCCGCCTCAGCCCCCTCATTATTAGCAGCAAAAATTGAATATTGTGTTATTGAATGAGACGTATGAAGCCGTTCGTAGGGAAGAGAAGAGGTGTAGTCGACGATTGGGAGCCATGAATTCATGTCATTCTTTCCTGCCTTTAGTACACAGCTTTACTCTTCAAGCAACATTGGATACATCTATGAGTTTGAAAGATTGTGTCGTACCTGGATCCTATCACCGTTAGACAGGCATAAACGCCGAATTCGGCAAATAAGCATGAGAAGTGAATACACAGGGTTGGGTGGGAAAACGTTGACACAGTCATTTAGATTAGGGTCGCTGTTATGGTCGGTGATCACGTTATGTGGGGATCCCTATTGGGGTACAGAATGGACACATATTTTCGTATGTCATGATGGCCCCGTTGCACTACATTCGCATCGCTTTAACTTTCTAACATTTCCGCCTCAGCCCCCTCATTATTAGCAGGAAAAATTGAATATTGTGTTATTGAATGAGACGTATCAAGCCGTTCGTAGGGAAGAGAAGAGATGTAGTCGACGATTGGGAGCCATGAATTCATGTCATTATTTCCTGCCTTTAGTACACAGCTTTACTCTTCAAGCAACATTGGATACATCTATGACGTTGAAAGTTTGTGTCGTACCTGGATCCTATCACCGTTAGACAGGCATAACCGCCGAATTCGGCAAATAAGCATGAGAAGTGAAGACACAGGGTTGGGTGGGAAAACGTTGACACAGTCATTTAGATTAGGGTCGCTGTTATGGTCGGTGATCACGTTATGTGGGGATCCCTATTGGGGTACAGAATGGACACATATTTTCGTATGTCATGATGGCCCCGTTGCACTACATTCGCATCGCTTTAACTTTCTAACATTTCCGCCTCAGCCCCCTCATTATTAGCAGCAAAAATTGAATATTGTGTTATTGAATGAGACGTATCAAGCCGTTCGTAGGGAAGAGAAGAGGTGTAGTCGACGATTGGGAGCCATGAATTCATGTCATTCTTTCCTGCCTTTAGTACACAGCTTTACTCTTCAAGCAACATTGGATACATCTATGACATTGAAAGTTTGTGTCGTACCTGGATCCTATCACCGTTAGACAGGCATAAACGCCGAATTCGGCAAATAAGCATGAGAAGTGAAGACACAGGGTTGGGTGGGAAAACGTTGACACAGTCTATTAGATTAGGGTCGCTGTTATGGTCGGTGATCACGTTATGTGGGGATCCCTATTGGGGTACAGAATGGACACATACTTTCGTATGTCATGATGGCCCCGTTGCACTACATTCGCATCGCTTTAACTTTCTAACATTTCCGCCTCAGCCCCCTCATTATTAGCAGGAAAAATTGAATATTGTGTTATTGAATGAGACGTATCAAGCCGTTCGTACGGAAGAGAAGAGATGTAGTCGACGATTGGGAGCCATGAATTCATGTCATTCTTTCCTGCCTTTAGTACACAGCTTTACTCTTCAAGCAACATTGGATACATCTATGACGTTGAAAGTTTGTGTCGTACTTGGATCCTATCACCGTTAGACAGGCATAAACGCCGAATTCGGCAAATAAGCATGAGACGTGAGTACACAGGGTTGGGTGGGAAAACGTTGACACAGTCATTTAGATTAGGGTCGCTGTTATGGTCGGTGATCATGTTATGTGGGGATCCCTATTGGGGTACAGAATGGACACATTCTTTCATATGTCATGATGGCCCCGTTGCACTACATTCGCATCGCTTTAACTTTCTAACATTTCCGCCTCAGCCCCCTCATTATTAGCAGCAAAAATTGAATATTGTGTTATTGAATGAGACGTATCAAGCCGTTCGTAGGGAAGAGAAAAGGTGTAGTCGACGATTGGGAGCCATGAAATCATGTCATTCTTTCCTGCCTTTAGTACACAGCTTTACTCTTCAAACAACATTGGATACATCTATGACATTGAAAGTTTGTGTCGTACCTGGATCCTATCACCGTTAGACAGGCATAAACGCCGAATTCGGCAAATAAGCATGAGAAGTGAAGACACAGTGTTGGGTGGGAAAACGTTGACACAGTCATTTAGATTAGGGTCGCTGTTATGGTCGGTGATCACGTTATGTGGGGATCCCTATTGGGGTACAGAATGGACACATACTTTCGTATGTCATGATGGCCCCGTTGCACTCCATTTCTTCGCTTTAACTTTCTAACATTTCCGCCTCAGCCCCCTCATTATTAGCAGCAAAAATTGAATATTGTGTTATTGAATGAGACGTATGAAGCCGTTCGTAGGGAAGAGAAGAGGTGTAGTCGACGATTGGGAGCCATGAATTCATGTCATTCTTTCCTGCCTTTAGTACACAGCTTTACTCTTCAAGCAACATTGGATACATCTATGACATTGAAACTTTGTGTCGTACCTGGATCCTATCACCGTTAGACAGGCATAAACGCCGAATTCGGCAAATAAGCATGAGAAGTGAAGACACAGGGTTGGGTGGGAAAACGTTGACACAGTCTATTAGATTAGGGTCGCTGTTATGGTCGGTGATCACGTTATGTGGGGATCCCTATTGGGGTACAGAATGGACACATACTTTCGTATGTCATGATGGCCCCGTTGCACTACATTCGCATCGCTTTAACTTTCTAACATTTCCGCCTCAGCCCCCTCATTATTAGCAGCAAAAATCTTATATTGTGTTATTGAATGAGACGTATCAAGCCGTTCGTAGGGAAGAGAAGAGGTGTAGTCGACGATTGGGAGCCATGAATTCATGTCATTCTTTCCTGCCTTTAGTACACAGCTTTACTCTTCAAGCAACATTGGATACATCTATGACATTGAAAGTTTGTGTCGTACCTGGATCCTATCACCGTTAGACAGGCATAAACGCCGAATTCGGCAAATAAGCATGAGAAGTGAAGACACAGGGTTGGGTGGGACAACGTTGACACAGTCATTTAGATTAGGGTCGCTGTTATGGTCGGTGATCACGTTATGTGGGGATCCCTATTGGGGTACCGAATGGACACATACTTTCGTATGTCATGATGGCCCCGTTGCATACATTCGCATCGCTTTAACTTTCTAACATTTCCGCCTCAGCCCCCTCATTATTAGCAGCAAAAATTGAATATTGTGTTATTGAATGAGACGTATCAAGCCGTTCGTAGGGAAGAGAAGAGGTGTAGTCGACGATTGGGAGCCATGAATTCATGTCATTCTTTCCTGCCTTTAGTACACAGCTTTACTCTTCAAGCAACATTGGATACATCTATGACATTGAAAGTTTGTGTCGTACCTGGATCCTATCACCGTTAGACAGGCATAAACGCCGAATTCGGCAAATAAGCATGAGAAGTGAAGACACAGTGTTGGGTGGGAAAACGTTGACACAGTCATTTAGATTAGGGTCGCTGTTATGGTCGGTGATCACGTTATGTGGGGATCCCTATTGGGGTACAGAATGGACACATACTTTCGTATGTCATGATGGCCCCGTTGCACTACATTCGCATCGCTTTAACTTTCTAACATTTCCGCCTCAGCCCCCTCATTATTAGCAGCAAAAATTGAATATTGTGTTATTGAATGAGACGTATGAAGCCGTTCGTAGGGAAGAGAAGAGGTGTAGTCGACGATTGGGAGCCATGAATTCATGTCATTCTTTCCTGCCTTTAGTACACAGCTTTACTCTTCAAGCAACATTGGATACATCTACGACATTGAAAGTTTGTGTCGTACCTGGATCCTATCACCGTTAGACAGGCATAAACGCCGAATTCGGCAAATAAGCATGAGAAGTGAAGACACAGGGTTGGGTGGGAAAACGTTGACACAGTCTATTAGATTAGGGTCGCTGTTATGGTCGGTGATCACGTTATGTGGGGATCCCTATTGGGGTACAGAATGGACACATACTTTCGTATGTCATGATGGCCCCGTTGCACTACATTCGCATCGCTTTAACTTTCTAACATTTCCGCCTCAGCCCCCTCATTATTAGCAGCAAAAATTGAATATTGTGTTATTGAATGAGACGTATCAAGCCGTTCGTAGGGAAGAGAAGAGGTGTAGTCGACGATTGGGAGCCATGAATTCATGTCATTCTTTCCTGCCTTTAGTACACAGCTTTACTCTTCAAGCAACATTGGATACATCTATGACATTGAAAGTTTGTGTCGTACCTGGATCCTATCACCGTTAGACAGGCATAAACGCCGAATTCGGCAAATAAGCATGAGAAGTGAAGACACAGGGTTGGGTGGGACAACGTTGACACAGTCATTTAGATTAGGGTCGCTGTTATGGTCGGTGATCACGTTATGTGGGGATCCCTATTGGGGTACCGAATGGACACATACTTTCGTATGTCATGATGGCCCCGTTGCATACATTCGCATCGCTTTAACTTTCTAACATTTCCGCCTCAGCCCCCTCATTATTAGCAGCAAAAATTGAATATTGTGTTATTGAATGAGACGTATCAAGCCGTTCGTAGGGAAGAGAAGAGGTGTAGTCGACGATTGGGAGCCATGAATTCATGTCATTCTTTCCTGCCTTTAGTACACAGCTTTACTCTTCAAGCAACATTGGATACATCTATGACATTGAAAGTTTGTGTCGTACCTGGATCCTATCACCGTTAGACAGGCAAAAACGCCGAATTCGGCAAATAAGCATGAGAAGTGAAGACACAGGGTTGGGTGGGAAATCGTTGACACAGTCTATTAGATTAGGGTCGCTGTTATGGTCGGTGATCACGTTATGTGGGGATCCCTATTGGGGTACAGAATGGACACATACTTTCGTATGTCATGATGGCCCCGTTGCACTACATTCGCATCGCTTTAACTTTCTAACATTTCCGCCTCAGCCCCCTCATTATTAGCAGCAAAAATTGAATATTGTGTTATTGAATGAGACGTATCAAGCCGTTCGTAGGGAAGAGAAAAGGTGTAGTCGACGATTGGGTGCCAAGAATTCATGTCATTCTTTCCTGCCTTTAGTACACAGCTTTACTCTTCAAGCAACATTGGATACATCTATGACATTGAAAGTTTGTGTCGTACCTGGATCCTATCACCGTTAGACAGGCATAAACGCCGAATTCGGCAAATAAGCATGAGAAGTGAAGACACAGGGTTGGGTGGGAAAACGTTGACACAGTCATTTAGATTAGGGTCGCTGTTATGGTCGGTGATCACGTTATGTGGGGATCCCTATTGGGGTACAGAATGGACACATACTTTCGTATGTCATGATGGCCCAGTTGCACTACATTCGCATCGCTTTAACTTTCTAACATTTCCGCCTCAGCCCCCTCATTATTAGCAGCAAAAATTGAATAGTGTGTTTTGAATGAGACGTATCAAGCCGTTCGTAGGGAAGAGAAGAGGTGTAGTCGACGATTGGGAGCCATGAATTCATGTCATTCTTTCCTGCCTTTAGTACACAGCTTTACTCTTCAAGCAACATTGGATACATCTATGACATTGAAAGTTTGTGTCGTACCTGGATCCTATCACCGTTAGACAGGCATAAACGCCGAATTCGGCAAATAAGCATGAGAAGTGAAGACACAGGGTTGGGTGGGAAATCGTTGACACAGTCTATTAGATTAGGGTCGCTGTTATGGTCGGTGATCACGTTATGTGGGGATCCCTATTGGGGTACAGAATGGACACATACTTTCGTATGTCATGATGGCCCCGTTGCACTACATTCGCATCGCTTTAACTTTCTAACATTTCCGCCTCAGCCCCCTCATTATTAGCAGCAAAAATTGAATATTGTGTTATTGAATGAGACGTATCAAGCCGTTCGTAGGGAAGAGAAAAGGTGTAGTCGACGATTGGGTGCCATGAATTCATGTCATTCTTTCCTGCCTTTGGTACACAGCTTTACTCTTCAAGCAACATTGGATACATCTATGACATTGAAAGTTTGTGTCGTACCTGGATCCTATCACCGTTAGACAGGCATAAACGCCGAATTCGGCAAATAAGCATGAGAAGTGAAGACACAGGGTTGGGTGGGAAAACGTTGACACAGTCATTTAGATTAGGGTCGCTGTTATGGTCGGTGATCACGTTATGTGGGGATCCCTATTGGGGTACAGAATGGACACATACTTTCGTATCTCATGATGGCCCAGTTGCACTACATTCGCATCGCTTTAACTTTCTAACATTTCCGCCTCAGCCCCCTCATTATTAGCAGCAAAAATTGAATATTGTGTTTTGAATGAGACGTATCAAGCCGTTCGTAGGGAAGAGAAGAGGTGTAGTCGACGATTGGGAGCCATGAATTCATGTCATTCTTTCCTGCCTTTAGTACACAGCTTTACTCTTCAAGCAACATTGGATACATCTATGACATTGAAAGTTTGTGTCGTACCTGGATCCTATCACCGTTAGACAGGCATAAACGCCGAATTCGGCAAATAAGCATGAGAAGTGAAGACACAGGGTTGGGTGGGAAAACGTTGACACAGTCATTTAGATTAGGGTCGCTGTTATGGTCGGTGATCACGTTTTGTGGGGATCCCTATTGGGGTACAGAATGGACACATACTTTCGTATGTCATGATGGCCCCGTTGCACTACATTCGCATCGCTTTAACTTTCTAACATTTCCGCCTCAGCCCCCTCATTATTAGCAGCAAAAATTGAATATTGTGTTATTGAATGAGACGTATCAAGCCGTTCGTAGGGAAGAGAAGAGGTGTAGTCGACGATTGGGAGCCATGAATTCATGTCATTCTTTCCTGCCTTTAGTACACAGCTTTACTCTTCAAGCAACATTGGATACATCTATGACATTGAAAGTTTGTGTCGTACCTGGATCCTATCACCGTTAGACAGGCATAAACGCCGAATTCGGCAAATAAGCATGAGAAGTGAAGACACAGGGTTGGGTGGGAAAACGTTGACACAGTCATTTAGATTAGGGTCGCTGTTATGGTCGGTGATCACGTTATGTGGGGATCCCTATTGGGGTACAGAATGGACACATACTTTCGTATGTCATGATGGCCCCGTTGCACTACATTCGCATCGCTTTAACTTTCTAACATTTCCGCCTCAGCCCCCTCATTATTAGCAGCAAAAATTGAATATTGTGTTATTGAATGAGACGTATCAAGCCGTTCGTAGGGAAGAGAAGAGGTGTAGTCGACGATTGGGAGCCATGAATTCATGTCATTCTTTCCTGCCTTTAGTACACAGCTTTACTCTTCAAGCAACATTGGATACATCTATGACATTGAAAGTTTGTGTCGTACCTGGATCCTATCACCGTTAGACAGGCATAAAAGCCGAATTCGGCAAATAAGCATGAGAAGTGAAGACACAGGGTTGGGTGGGAAAACGTTGACACAGGCATTTAGATTAGGGTCGCTGTTATGGTCGGTGATCACGTTATGTGGGGATCCCTATTGGGGTACCGAATGGACACATACTTTCGTATCTCATGATGGCCCCGTTGCACTACATTCGCATCGCTTTAACTTTCTAACATTTCCGCCTCAGCCCCCTCATTATTAGCAGCAAAAATTGAATATTGTGTTATTGAATGAGACGTATGAAGCCGTTCGTAGGGAAGAGAAGAGGTGTAGTCGACGATTGGGAGCCATGAATTCATGTCATTCTTTCCTGCCTTTAGTACGCAGCTTTACTCTTCAAGCAACATTGGATACATCTATGACATTGAAAGTTTGTGTCGTACCTGGATCCTATCACCGTTAGACAGGCATAAACGCCGAATTCGGCAAATAAGCATGAGAAGTGAAGACACAGGGTTGGGTGGGAAAACGTTGACACAGTCTATTAGATTAGGGTCGCTGTTATGGTCGGTGATCACGTTATGTGGGGATCCCTATTGGGGTACAGAATGGACACATACTTTCGTATGTCATGATGGCCCCGTTGCACTACATTCGCATCGCTTTAACTTTCTAACATTTCCGCCTCAGCCCCCTCATTATTAGCAGCAAAAATTGAATATTGTGTTATTGAATGAGACGTATCAAGCCGTTCGTACGGAAGAGAAGAGATGTAGTCGACGATTGGGAGCCATGAATTCATGTCATTCTTTCCTGCCTTTAGTACACAGCTTTACTCTTCAAGCAACATTGGATACATCTATGACGTTGAAAGTTTGTGTCGTACCTGGATCCTATCACCGTTAGACAGGCATAAACGCCGAATTCGGCAAATAAGCATGAGAAGTGAGTACACAGGGTTGGGTGGGAAAACGTTGACACAGTCATTTAGATTAGGGTCGCTGTTATGGTCGGTGATCACGTTATGTGGGGATCCCTATTGGGGTACAGAATGGACACATTCTTTCATATGTCATGATGGCCCCGTTGCACTACATTTGCATCGCTTTAACTTACTAACATTTCCGCCTCAGCCGCCTCATTATTAGCAGCAAAAATTGAATATTGTGTTACTGAATGAGACGTATCAAGCCGTTCGTAGGGAAGAGAAGAGGTGTAGTCGACGATTGGGAGCCATGAATTCATGTCATTCTTTCCTGCCTTTAGTACACAGCTTTACTCTTCAAGCAACATTGGATACATATATTACATTGAAAGTTTGTGTCGTACCTGGATCCTATCACCGTTAGACAGGCATAAACGCCGAATTCGGCAAATAAGCATGAGAAGTGAAGACACAGGGTTGGGTGGGAAAACGTTGACACAGTCTATTAGATTAGGGTCGCTGTTATGGTCGGTGATCACGTTATGTGGGGATCCCTATTGGGGTACAGAATGGACACATACTTTCGTATGTCATGATGGCCCCGTTGCACTACATTCGCATCGCTTTAACTTTCTAACATTTCCGCCTCAGCCCCATCATTATTAGCAGCAAAAATTGAATATTGTGTTATTGAATGAGACGTATCAAGCCGTTCGTAGGGAAGAGAAAAGGTGTAGTCGACGATTGGGAGCCATGAAATCATGTCATTCTTTCCTGCCTTTAGTACACAGCTTTACTCTTCAAACAACATTGGATACATCTATGACATTGAAAGTTTGTGTCGTACCTGGATCCTATCACCGTTAGACAGGCATAAACGCCGAATTCGGCAAATAAGCATGAGAAGTGAAGACACAGTGTTGGGTGGGAAAACGTTGACACAGTCATTTAGATTAGGGTCGCTGTTATGGTCGGTGATCACGTTATGTGGGGATCCCTATTGGGGTACAGAATGGACACATACTTTCGTATGTCATGATGGCCCCGTTGCACTCCATTTCTTCGCTTTAACTTTCTAACATTTCCGCCTCAGCCCCCTCATTATTAGCAGCAAAAATTGAATATTGTGTTATTGAATGAGACGTATGAAGCCGTTCGTAGGGAAGAGAAGAGGTGTAGTCGACGATTGGGAGCCATGAATTCATGTCATTCTTTCCTGCCTTTAGTACACAGCTTTACTCTTCAAGCAACATTGGATACATCTATGACATTGAAAGTTTGTGTCGTACCTGGATCCTATCACCGTTAGACAGGCATAAACGCCGAATTCGGCAAATAAGCATGAGAAGTGAAGACACAGGGTTGGGTGGGAAAACGTTGACACAGTCTATTAGATTAGGGTCGCTGTTATGGTCGGTGATCACGTTATGTGGGGATCCCTATTGGGGTACAGAATGGACACATACTTTCGTATGTCATGATGGCCCCGTTGCACTACATTCGCATCGCTTTAACTTTCTAACATTTCCGCCTCAGCCCCCTCATTATTAGCAGCAAAAATTGAATATTGTGTTATTGAATGAGACGTATCAAGCCGTTCGTAGGGAAGAGAAGAGGTGTAGTCGACGATTGGGAGCCATGAATTCATGTCATTCTTTCCTGCCTTTAGTACACAGCTTTACTCTTCAAGCAACATTGGATACATCTATGACATTGAAAGTTTGTGTCGTACCTGGATCCTATCACCGTTAGACAGGCATAAACGCCAAATTCGGCAAATAAGCATGAGAAGTGAAGACACAGGGTTGGGTGGGACAACGTTGACACAGTCATTTAGATTAGGGTCGCTGTTATGGTCGGTGATCACGTTATGTGGGGATCCCTATTGGGGTACCGAATGGACACATACTTTCGTATGTCATGATGGCCCCGTTGCATACATTCGCATCGCTTTAACTTTCTAACATTTCCGCCTCAGCCCCCTCATTATTAGCAGCAAAAATTGAATATTGTGTTATTGAATGAGACGTATCAAGCCGTTCGTAGGGAAGAGAAGAGGTGTAGTCGACGATTGGGAGCCATGAATTCATGTCATTCTTTCCTGCCTTTAGTACACAGCTTTACTCTTCAAGCAACATTGGATACATCTATGACATTGAAAGTTTGTGTCGTACCTGGATCCTATCACCGTTAGACAGGCATAAACGCCGAATTCAGCAAATAAGCATGAGAAGTGAAGACACAGGGTTGGGTGGGAAAACGTTGACACAGTCTATTAGATTAGGGTCGCTGTTATGGTCGGTGATCACGTTATGTGGGGATCCCTATTGGGGTACAGAATGGACACATACTTTCGTATGTCATGATGGCCCCGTTGCACTACATACGCATCGCTTTAACTTTCTAACATTTCCGCCTCAGCCCCCTCATTATTAGCAGCAAAAATTGAATATTGTGTTATTGAATGAGACGTATCAAGCCGTTCGTAGGGAAGAGAAGAGGTGTAGTCGACGATTGGGAGCCATGAATTCATGTCATTCTTTCCTGCCTTTAGTACACAGCTTTACTCTTCAAGCAACATTGGATACATCTATGACATTGAAAGTTTGTGTCGTACCTGGATCCTATCACCGTTAGACAGGCATAAACGCCGAATTCGGCAAATAAGCATGAGAAGTGAAGACACAGGGTTGGGTGGGAAAACGTTGACACAGTCTATTAGATTAGGGTCGCTGTTATGGTCGGTGATCACGTTATGTGGGGATCCCTATTGGGGTACCGAATGGACACATACTTTCGTATCTCATGATGGCCCCGTTGCACTACATTCGCATCGCTTTAACTTTCTAACATTTCCGCCTCAGCCCCCTCATTATTAGCAGCAAAAATTGAATATTGTGTTATTGAATGAGACGTATGAAGCCGTTCGTAGGGAAGAGAAGAGGTGTAGTCGACGATTGGGAGCCATGAATTCATGTCATTCTTTCCTGCCTTTAGTACACAGCTTTACTCTTCAAGCAACATTGGATACATCTATGACATTGAAAGTTTGTGTCGTACCTGGATCCTATCACCGTTAGACAGGCATAAACGCCGAATTCGGCAAATAAGCATGAGAAGTGAAGACACAAGGTTGGGTGGGAAAACGTTGACACAGTCTATTAGATTAGGGTCGCTGTTATGGTCGGTGATCACGTTATGTGGGGATCCCTATTGGGGTACAGAATGGACACATACTTTCGTATGTCATGATGGCCCCGTTGCACTACATTCGCATCGCTTTAACTTTCTAACATTTCCGCCTCAGCCCCATCATTATTAGCAGCAAAAATTGAATATTGTGTTATTGAATGAGACGTATCAAGCCGTTCGTAGGGAAGAGAAAAGGTGTAGTCGACGATTGGGAGCCATGAAATCATGTCATTCTTTCCTGCCTTTAGTACACAGCTTTACTCTTCAAACAACATTGGATACATCTATGACATTGAAAGTTTGTGTCGTACCTGGATCCTATCACCGTTAGACAGGCATAAACGCCGAATTCGGCAAATAAGCATGAGAAGTGAAGACACAGTGTTGGGTGGGAAAACGTTGACACAGTCATTTAGATTAGGGTCGCTGTTATGGTCGGTGATCACGTTATGTGGGGATCCCTATTGGGGTACAGAATGGACACATACTTTCGTATGTCATGATGGCCCCGTTACACTCCATTTCTTCGCTTTAACTTTCTAACATTTCCGCCTCAGCCCCCTCATTATTAGCAGCAAAAATTGAATATTGTGTTATTGAATGAGACGTATGAAGCCGTTCGTAGGGAAGAGAAGAGGTGTAGTCGACGATTGGGAGCCATGAATTCATGTCATTCTTTCCTGCCTTTAGTACACAGCTTTACTCTTCAAGCAACATTGGATACATCTATGACATTGAAAGTTTGTGTCGTACCTGGATCCTATCACCGTTAGACAGGCATAAACGCCGAATTCGGCAAATAAGCATGAGAAGTGAAGACACAGGGTTGGGTGGGAAAACGTTGACACAGTCTATTAGATTAGGGTCGCTGTTATGGTCGGTGATCACGTTATGTGGGGATCCCTATTGGGGTACAGAATGGACACATACTTTCGTATGTCATGATGGCCCCGTTGCACTACATTCGCATCGCTTTAACTTTCTAACATTTCCGCCTCAGCCCCCTCATTATTAGCAGCAAAAATTGAATATTGTGTTATTGAATGAGACGTATCAAGCCGTTCGTAGGGAAGAGAAGAGGTGTAGTCGACGATTGGGAGCCATGAATTCATGTCATTCTTTCCTGCCTTTAGTACACAGCTTTACTCTTCAAGCAACATTGGATACATCTATGACATTGAAAGTTTGTGTCGTACCTGGATCCTATCACCGTTAGACAGGCATAAACGCCAAATTCGGCAAATAAGCATGAGAAGTGAAGACACAGGGTTGGGTGGGACAACGTTGACACAGTCATTTAGATTAGGGTCGCTGTTATGGTCGGTGATCACGTTATGTGGGGATCCTTATTGGGGTACCGAATGGACACATACTTTCGTATGTCATGATGGCCCCGTTGCATACATTCGCATCGCTTTAACTTTCTAACATTTCCGCCTCAGCCCCCTCATTATTAGCAGCAAAAATTGAATATTGTGTTATTGAATGAGACGTATGAAGCCGTTCGTAGGGAAGAGAAGAGGTGTAGTCGACGATTGGGAGCCATGAATTCATGTCATTCTTTCCTGCCTTTAGTACACAGCTTTACTCTTCAAGCAACATTGGATACATCTATGACATTGAAAGTTTGTGTCGTACCTGGATCCTATCACCGTTAGACAGGCATAAACGCCGAATTCAGCAAATAAGCATGAGAAGTGAAGACACAGGGTTGGGTGGGAAAACGTTGACACAGTCTATTAGATTAGGGTCGCTGTTATGGTCGGTGATCACGTTATGTGGGGATCCCTATTGGGGTACAGAATGGACACATACTTTCGTATGTCATGATGGCCCCGTTGCACTACATACGCATCGCTTTAACTTTCTAACATTTCCGCCTCAGCCCCCTCATTATTAGCAGCAAAAATTGAATATTGTGTTATTGAATGAGACGTATCAAGCCGTTCGTAGGGAAGAGAAGAGGTGTAGTCGACGATTGGGAGCCATGAATTCATGTCATTCTTTCCTGCCTTTAGTACACAGCTTTACTCTTCAAGCAACATTGGATACATCTATGACATTGAAAGTTTGTGTCGTACCTGGATCCTATCACCGTTAGACAGGCATAAACGCCGAATTCGGCAAATAAGCATGAGAAGTGAAGACACAGGGTTGGGTGGGAAAACGTTGACACAGTCTATTAGATTAGGGTCGCTGTTATGGTCGGTGATCACGTTATGTGGGGATCCCTATTGGGGTACAGAATGGACACATACTTTCGTATGTCATGATGGCCCCGTTGCACTACATTCGCATCGCTTTAACTTTCTAACATTTCCGCCTCAGCCCCCTCATTATTAGCAGCAAAAATTGAATATTGTGTTATTGTATGAGACGTATCAAGCCGTTCGTAGGGAAGGGAAGAGGTGTAGTCGACGATTGGGAGCCATGAATTCATGTCATTCTTTCCTGCCTTTAGTACACAGCTTTACTCTTCAAGCAACATTGGATACATCTATGACATTGAAAGTTTGTGTCGTACCTGGATCCTATCACCGTTAGACAGGCATAAACGCCGAATTCGGCAAATAAGCATGAGAAGTGAAGACACAGGGTTGGGTGGGAAAACGTTGACACAGTCATTTAGATTAGGGTCGCTGTTATGGTCGGTGATCACGTTATGTGGGGATCCCTATTGGGGTACCGAATGGACACATACTTTCGTATCTCATGATGGCCCCGTTGCACTACATTCGCATCGCTTTAACTTTCTAACATTTCCGCCTCAGCCCCCTCATTATTAGCAGCAAAAATTGAATATTGTGTTATTGAATGAGACGTATGAAGCCGTTCGTAGGGAAGAGAAGAGGTGTAGTCGACGATTGGGAGCCATGAATTCATGTCATTCTTTCCTGCCTTTAGTACGCAGCTTTACTCTTCAAGCAACATTGGATACATCTATGACATTGAAAGTTTGTGTCGTACCTGGATCCTATCACCGTTAGACAGGCATAAACGCCGAATTCGGCAAATAAGCATGAGAAGTGAAGACGCAGGGTTGGGTGGGAAAACGTTGACACAGTCTATTAGATTAGGGTCGGTGTTATGGTCGGTGATCACGTTATGTGGGGATCCCTATTGGGGTACAGAATGGACACATACTTTCGTATGTCATGATGGCCCCGTTGCACTACATTCGCATCGCTTTAACTTTCTAACATTTCCGCCTCATCCCCCTCATTATTAGCAGCAAAAATTGAATATTGTGTTATTGAATGAGACGTATCAAGCCGTTCGTAGGGAAGAGAAAAGGTGTAGTCGACGATTGGGAGCCATGAATTCATGTCATTCTTTCCTGCCTTTAGTACACAGCTTTACTCTTCAAACAACATTGGATACATCTATGACATTGAAAGTTTGTGTCGTACCTGGATCCTATCACCGTTAGACAGGCATAAACGCCGAATTCGGCAAATAAGCATGAGATGTGAAGACACAGTGTTAGGTGGGAAAACGTTGACACAGTCATTTAGATTAGGGTCGCTGTTATGGTCGGTGATCACGTTATGTGGGGATCCCTATTGGGGTACAGAATGGACACATACTTTCGTATGTCGTGATGGCCCCGTTGCACTACATTCGCATCGCTTTAACTTTCTAACATTTCCGCCTCAGCCCCCTCATTATTAGCAGCAAAAATTGAATATTGTGTTATTGAATGAGACGTATCAAGCCGTTCGTAGGGAAGAGAAGAGGTGTAGTCGACGATTGGGAGCCATGAATTCATGTCATTCTTTCCTGCCTTTAGTACACAGCTTTACTCTTCAAGCAACATTGGATACATCTATGACATTGAAAGTTTGTGTCGTACCTGGATCCTATCACCGTTAGACAGGCATAAACGCCGAATTCGGCAAATAAGCATGAGAAGTGAAGACACAGGGTTGGGTGGGAAAACGTTGACACAGTCATTTAGATTAGGGTCGCTGTTATGGTCGGTGATCACGTTATGTGGGGATCCCTATTGGGGTACAGAATGGACACATACTTTCGTATGTCATGATGGCCCCGTTGCACTACATTCGCATCGCTTTAACTTTCTAACATTTCCGCCTCAGCCCCCTCATTATTAGCAGCAAAAATTGAATATTGTGTTATTGAATGAGACGTATCAAGCCGTTCGTAGGGAAGAGAAGAGGTGTAGTCGACGATTGGGAGCCATGAATTCATGTCATTCTTTCCTGCCTTTAGTACACAGCTTTACTCTTCAAGCAACATTGGATACATCTATGACATTGAAAGTTTGTGTCGTACCTGGATCCTATCACCGTTAGACAGGCATAAACGCCGAATTCGGCAAATAAGCATGAGAAGTGAAGACACAGGTTTGGGTGGGAAAACGTTGACACAGTCACTTAGATTAGGGTCGCTGTTATGGTCGGAGATCACGTTATGTGGGGATCCCTATTGGGGTACCGAATGGACACATACTTTCGTATGTCATGATGGCCCCGTTGCACTACATTCGCATCGCTTTAACTTTCTAACATTTCCGCCTCAGCCCCCTCATTATTAGCAGCAAAAATTGAATATTGTGTTATTGAATGAGACGTATGAAGCCGTTCGTAGGGAAGAGAAGAGGTGTAGTCGACGATTGGGAGCCATGAATTCATGTCATTCTTTCCTGCCTTTAGTACACAGCTTTACTCTTCAAGCAACATTGGATACATCTATGACATTGAAAGTTTGTGTCGTACCTGGATCCTATCACCGTTAGACAGGCATAAACGCCGAATTCGGCAAATAAGCATGAGAAGTGAAGACACAGGGTTGGGTGGGAAAACGTTGACACAGTCTATTAGATTAGGGTCGCTGTTATGGTCGGTGATCACGTTATGTGGGGATCCCTATTGGGGTACAGAATGGACACATTCTTTCGTATGTCATGATGGCCCCATTGCACTACATTCGCATCGCTTTAACTTTCTAACATTTCCGCCTCAGCCCCCTCATTATTAGCAGCAAAAATTGAATATTGTGTTATTGAATGAGACGTATCAAGCCGTTCGTAGGGAAGAGAAGAGGTGTAGTCGACGATTGGGAGCCATGAATTCATGTCATTCTTTCCTGCCTTTAGTACACAGCTTTACTCTTCAAGCAACATTGGATACATCTATGACATTGAAAGTTTGTGTCGTACCTGGATCCTATCACCGTTAGACAGGCATAAACGCCGAATTCGGCAAATAAGCATGAGAAGTGAAGACACAGGGTTGGGTGGGAAAACGTTGACACAGTCTATTAGATTAGGGTCGCTGTTATGGTCGGTGATCACGTTATGTGGGGATCCCTATTGGGGTACAGAATGGACACATACTTTCGTATGTCATGATGGCCCCGTTGCACTACATTCGCATCGCTTTAACTTTCTAACATTTCCGCCTCAGCCCCCTCATTATTAGCAGCAAAAATTGAATTTTGTGATATTGAATGAGACGTATGAAGCCGTTCGTAGGGAAGAGAAGAGATGTAGTCGACGATTGGGAGACATGAATTCATGTCATTCTTTCCTGCCTTTAGTACACAGCTTTACTCTTCAAGCAACATTGGATACATCTATGACATTGAAAGTTTGTGTCGTACCTGGATCCTATCACCATTAGACAGGCATAAACGCCGAATTCGGCAAATAAGCATGAGAAGTGAAGACACAGGGTTGGGTGGGAAAACGTTGACACAGTCATTTAGATTAGGGTCGCTGTTATGGTCGGTGATCACGTTATGTGGGGATCCCTATTGGGGTACCGAATGGACACATACTTTCGTATGTCATGATGGCCCCGTTGCACTACATTCGCATCGCTTTAACTTTCTAACATTTCCGCCTCAGCCCCCTCATTATTAGCAGCAAAAATTGAATATTGTGTTATTGAATGAGACGTATCAAGCCGTTCGTAGGGAAGAGAAGAGGTGTAGTCGACGATTGGGAGCCATGAATTCATGTCATTCTTTCCTGCCTTTAATACACAGCTTTACTCTTCAAGCAACATTGGATACATCTATGACATTGAAAGTTTGTGTCGTACCTGGATCCTATCACCGTTAGACAGGCATAAACGCCGAATTCGGCAAATAAGCATGAGAAGTGAAGACACAGGGTTGGGAGGGAAAACGTTGACACAGTCTATTAGATTAGGGTCGCTGTTATGGTCGGTGATCACGTTATGTGGGGATCCCTATTGGGGTACAGAATGGACACATACTTTCGTATGTCATGATGGCCCCGTTGCACTACATTCGCATCGCTTTAACTTTCTAACATTTCCGCCTCAGCCCCCTCATTATTAGCAGCAAAAATTGAATATTGTGTTATTGAATGAGACGTATCAAGCCGTTCGTGGGTAAGAGAAAAGGTGTAGTCGACGATTGGGAGCCATGAATTCATGTCATTCTTTCCTGCCTTTAGTACACAGCTTTACTCTTCAAGCAACATTGGATATATCTATGACATTGAAAGTTTGTGTCGAACCTGGATCCTATCACCGTTAGACAGGCATAAACGCCGAATTCGGCAAATAAGCATGAGAAGTGAAGACACAGGGTTGGGTGGGAAAACGTTGACACAGTCATTTAGATTAGGGTCGCTGTTATGGTCGGTGATCACGTTATGTGGGGATCCCTATTGGGGTACAGAATGGACACATACTTTCGTATGTCATGATGGCCCCGTTGCACTACATTCGCATCGCTTTAACTTTCTAAAATTTCCGCCTCAGCCCCCTCATTATTAGCAGCAAAAATTGAATATTGTGTTATTGAATGAGACGTATCAAGCCGTTCGTACGGAAGAGAAGAGGTGTAGTCGACGATTGGGAGCCATGAATTCATGTCATTCTTTCCTGCCTTTAGTACACAGCTTTACTCTTCAAGCAACATTGGATACATCTATGACATTGAAAGTTTGTGTCGTACCTGGATCCTATCACCGTTAGACAGGCATAAACGCCGAATTCGGCAAATAAGCATGAGAAGTGAAGACACAGGGTTGGGTGGGAAAACGATGACACAGTCTATTAGATTAGGGTCGCTGTTATGGTCGGTGATCACTTTATGTGGGGATCCCTATTGGGGTACAGAATGGACACATACTTTCGTATGTCATGATGGCCCCGTTGCACTACATTCGCATCGCTTTAACTTTCTAACATTTCCGCCTCAGCCCCCTCATTATTAGCAGCAAAAATTGAATATTGTGTTATTGAATGAGACGTATGAAGCCGTTCGTAGGGAAGAGAAGAGGTGTAGTCGACGATTGGGAGCCATGAAATCATGTCATTCTTTCCTGCCTTTAGTACACAGCTTTACTCTTCAAGAAACATTGGATACATCTATGACATTGAAAGTTTGTGTCGTACCTGGATCCTATCACCGTTAGACAGGCATAAACGCCGAATTCGGCAAATAAGCATGAGAAGTGAAGACACAGGGTTGGGTGGGAAAACGTTGACACAGTCATTTAGATTAGGGTCGCTGTTATGGTCGGTGATCACGTTATGTGGGGATCCCTATTGGGGTACAGAATGGACACATACTTTCGTATGTCATGATGGCCCCGTTGCACCACATTCGCATCGCTTTAACTTTCTAACATTTCCGCCTCAGCCCCCTCATTATTAGCAGCAAAAATTGAATATTGTGTTATTGAATGAGACGTATCAAGCCGTTCGTAGGGAAGAGAAGAGGTGTAGTCGACGATTGGGAGCCATGAATTCATGTCATTCTTTCCTGCCTTTAGTACACAGCTTTACTCTTCAAGCAACATTGGATACATCTATGACATTGAAAGATTGTGTCGTACCTGGATCCTATCACCGTTAGACAGGCATAAACGCCGAATTCGGCAAATAAGCATGAGAAGTGAAGACACAGGGTTGGGTGGGAAAACGTTGACACAGTCATTTAGATTAGGGTCGCTGTTATGGTCGGTGATCACGTTATGTGGGGATCCCTATTGGGGTACAGAATGGACACATACTTTCGTATGTCATGATGGCCCCGTTGCACTACATTCGCATCGCTTTAACTTTCTAACATTTCCGCCTCAGCCCCCTCATTATTAGCAGCAAAAATTGAATATTGTGTTATTGAATGAGACGTATCAAGCCGTTCGTAGGGAAGAGGAGAGGTGTAGTCGACGATTGGGAGCCATGAATTCATGTCATTCTTTCCTGCCTTTAGTACACAGCTTTACTCTTCAAGCAACATTGGATACATCTATGACATTGAAAGTTTGTGTCGTACCTGGATCCTATCACCGTTAGACAGGCATAAACGCCGAATTCGGCAAATAAGCATGAGAAGTGAAGACACAGGGTTGGGTGGGAAAACGTTGACACAGTCTATTAGATTAGGGTCGCTGTTATGGTCGGTGATCACGTTATGTGGGGATCCCTATTGGGGTACAGAATGGACACATACTTTCGTATGTCATGATGGTCCCGTTGCACTACATTCGCATCGCTTTATCTTTCTAACATTTCCGCCTCAGCCCCCTCATTATTAGCAGCAAAAATCTTATATTGTGTTATTGAATGAGACGTATCAAGCCGTTCGTAGGGAAGAGAAGAGGTGTAGTCGACGATTGGGAGCCATGAATTCATGTCTTTCTTTCCAGCCTTTTGTACACAGCTTTTTTCTTCAAGCAACATTGGATACATCTATGACATTGAAAGTTTGTGTCGTACCTGGATCCTATCACCGTTAGACAGGCATAAACGCCGAATTCGGCAAATAAGCATGAGAAGTGAGTACACAGGGTTGGGTGGGAAAACGTTGACACAGTCATTTTGATTAGGGTCGCTGTTATGGTCGGTGATCACGTTATGTGGGGATCACTATTGGGGTACAGAATGGACACATACTTTCGTATGTCATGATGGCCCCGTTGCACTACATTTGCATCGCTTTAACTTTCTAACATTTCCGCCTCAGCCCCCTCATTATTAGCAGCAAAAATTGAATATTGTGTTATTGAATGAGACGTATGAAGCCGTTCGTAGGGAAGAGAAGAGGTGTAGTGGACGATTGTGAGCCATGAAATCATGTCATTCTTTCCTGCCTTTAGTACACAGCTTTACTCTTCAAGCAACATTGGATACATCTATGACATTGAAAGTTTGTGTCGTACCTGGATCCTATCACCGTTAGACAGGCATAAACGCCGAATTCGGCAAATAAGCATGAGAAGTGAAGACACAGGGTTGGGTGGGAAAACGTTGACACAGTCTATTAGATTAGGGTCGCTGTTATGGTCGGTGATCACGTTATGTGGGGATCCCTATTGGGGTACAGAATGGACACATACTTTCGTATGTCATGATGGCCCCGTTGCACCACATTCGCATCGCTTTAACTTTCTAACATTTCCGCCTCAGCCCCCTCATAATTAGCAGCAAAAATTGAATATTGTGTTATTGAATGAGACGTACCAAGCCGTTCGTAGGGAAGAGAAGAGGTGTAGTCGACGATTGGGAGCCATGAATTCGTGTCATTCTTTCCTGCCTTTAGTACACAGCTTTACTCTTCAAGCAACATTGGATACATCTATGACATTGAAAGTTTGTGTCGTACCTGGATCCTATCACCGTTAGACAGGCATAAACGCCGAATTCGGCAAATAAGCATGAGAACTGAAGACACAGGGTTGGGTGGGAAAACGTTGACACAGTCATTTAGATTAGGGTCGCTGTTATGGTCGGTGATCACGTTATGTGGGGATCCCTATTGGGGTACAGAATGGACACATACTTTCGTATGTCATGATGGCCCCGTTGCACTACATTCGCATCGCTTTAACTTTCTAACATTTCCGCCTCAGCCCCCTCATTATTAGCAGCAAAAATTGAATATTGTGTTATTGAATGAGACGTATCAAGCCGTTCGTAGGGAAGAGAAAAGGTGTAGTCGACGATTGGGAGCCATGAATTCATGTCATTCTTTCCTGCCTTTAGTACACAGCTTTACTCTTCAAGCAACATTGGATACATCTATGACATTGAAAGTTTGTGTCGTACCTGGATCCTATCACCGTTAGACAGGCATAAACGCCGAATTCGGCAAATAAGCATGAGAAGTGAAGACACAGGGTTGGGTGGGAAAACGTTGACACAGTCATTTAGATTAGGGTCGCTGTTATGGTCGGTGATCACGTTATGTGGGGATCCCTATTGGGGTACAGAATGGACACATACTTTCGTATGTCATGATGGCCCCGTTGCACTACATTCGCATCGCTTTAACTTTCTAACATTTCCGCCTCAGCCCCCTCATTATTAGCAGCAAAAATTGAATATTGTGTTATTGAATGAGACGTATCAAGCCGTTCGTAGGGAAGAGGAGAGGTGTAGTCGACGATTGGGAGCCATGAATTCATGTCATTCTTTCCTGCCTTTAGTACACAGCTTTACTCTTCAAGCAACATTGGATACATCTATGACATTGAAAGTTTGTGTCGTACCTGGATCCTATCACCGTTAGACAGGCATAAACGCCGAATTCGGCAAATAAGCATGAGAAGTGAAGACACAGGGTTGGGTGGGAAAACGTTGACACAGTCTATTAGATTAGGGTCGCTGTTATGGTCGGTGATCACGTTATGTGGGGATCCCTATTGGGGTACAGAATGGACACATACTTTCGTATGTCATGATGGCCCCGTTGCACTACATTCGCATCGCTTTATCTTTCTAACATTTCCGCCTCAGCCCCCTCTTTATTAGCAGCAAAAATTGAGTATTGTGTTATTGAATGAGACGTATCAAGCCGTTCGTAGGGAAGTGAAGAGGTGTAGTCGACGATTGGGAGCCATGAATTCATGTCTTTCTTTCCAGCCTTTAGTACACAGCTTTTTTCTTCAAGCAACATTGGATACATCTATGACATTGAAAGTTTGTGTCGTACCTGGATCCTATCACCGTTAGACAGGCATAAACGCCGAATTCGGCAAATAAGCATGAGAAGTGAAGACACAGGGTTGGGTGGGAAAACGTTGACACAGTCATTTAGATTAGGGTCGCTGTTATGGTCGGTGATCACGTTATGTGGGGATCACTATTGGGGTACAGAATGGACACATACTTTCGTATGTCATGATGGCCCCGTTGCACTACATTCGCATCGCTTTAACTTTCTAACATTTCCGCCTCAGCCCCCTCATTATTAGCAGCAAAAATTGAATATTGTGTTATTGAATGAGACGTATCAAGCCGTTCGTAGGGAAGAGAAGAGGTGTAGTCGACGATTGGGAGCCATGAAATCATGTCATTCTTTCCTGCCTTTAGTACACAGCTTTACTCTTCAAGCAACATTGGATACATCTATGACATTGAAAGTTTGTGTCGTACCTGGATCCTATCACCGTTAGACAGGCATAAACGCCGAATTCGGCAAATAAGCATGAGAAGTGAAGAAACAGGGTTGGGTGGGAAAACGTTGACACAGTCATTTAGATTAGGGTCGCTGTTATGGTCGGTGATCACGTTATGTGGGGATCACTATTGGGGTACAGAATGGACACATACTTTCGTATGTCATGATGGCCCCGTTGCACTACATACGCATCGCTTTAACTTTCTAACATTTCCGCCTCAGCCCCCTCATTATTAGCAGCAAAAATTGAATATTGTGTTATTGAATGAGACGTATCAAGCCGTTCGTAGGGAAGAGAAGAGGTGTAGTCGACGATTGGGAGCCATGAATTCATGTCTTTCTTTCCTGCCTTTAGTACACAGCTTTACTCTTCAAGCAACATTGGATACAGCTATGACATTGAAAGTTTGTGTCGTACCTGGATCCTATCACCGTTAGACAGGCATAAACGCCGAATTCGGCAAATAAGCATGAGAAGTGAAGACACAGGGTTGGGTGGGAAAACGTTGACACAGTCATTTAGATTAGGGTCGATGTTATGGTCGGTGATCACGTTATGTGGGGATCCCTATTGGGGTACAGAATGGACACATACTTTCGTATGTCATGATGGCCCCGTTGCACTACATTCGCATCGCTTTAACTTTCTAACATTTCCGCCTCAGCCCCCTCATTATTAGCAGCAAAAATTGAATATTGTGTTATTGAATGAGACGTATCAAGCCGTTCGTAGGGAAGAGAAGAGGTGTAGTCGACGATTGGGAGCCATGAATTCATGTCATTCTTTTCTGCCTTTAGTACACAGCTTTACTCTTCAAGCAACATTGGATACATCTATGACATTGAAAGTTTGTGTCGTACCTGGATCCTATCACCGTTAGACAGGCATAAACGCCGAATTCGGCAAATAAGCATGAGAAGTGAAGACACAGGTTTGGGTGGGAAAACGTTGACACAGTCATTTAGATTAGGGTCGATGTTATGGTCGGTGATCACGTTATGTGGGGATCCCTATTGGGGTACAGAATGGACACATACTTTCGTATGTCATGATGGCCCCGTTGCACTACATTCGCATCGCTTTAACTTTCTAACATTTCCGCCTCAGCCCCCTCATTATTAGCAGCAAAAATTGAATATTGTGTTATTGAATGAGACGTATCAAGCCGTTCGTAGGGAAGAGAATTGGTGTAGTCGACGATTGGGAGCCATGAAATCATGTCATTCTTTCCTGCCTTTAGTACACAGCTTTACCCTTCAAGCAACATTGGATACATCTATGACATTGAAAGTTTGTGTCGTACCTGGATCCTATCACCGTTAGACAGGCATAAACGCCGAATTCGGCAAATAAGCATGAGAAGTGAAGACACAGGGTTGGGTGGGAAAACGTTGACACAGTCATTTAGATTAGGGTCGCTGTTATGGTCGGTGATCACGTTATGTGGGGATCCCTATTGGGGTACAGAATGGACACATATTTTCGTATGTCATGATGGCCCCGTTGCACTACATTCGCATCGCTTTAACTTTCTAACATTTCCACCTCAGCCCCCTCATTATTAGCAGCAAAAATTGAATATTGTGTTATTGAATGAGACGTATCAAGCCGTTCGTAGGGAAGAGAAGAGGTGTAGTCGACGATTGGGAGCCATGAATTCATGTCATTCTTTCCTGCCTTTAGTACACAGCTTTACTCTTCAAGCAACATTGGATACATCTATGACGTTGAAAGTTTGTGTCGTACCTGGATCCTATCACCGTTAGACAGGCATAAACGCCGAATTCGGCAAATAAGCATGAGAAGTGAAGACACAGGGTTGGGTGGGAAAACGTTGACACAGTCATTTAGATTAGGGTCGCTGTTATGGTCGGTGATCACGTTATGTGGGGATCCCTATTGGGGTACAGAATGGACACATACTTTCGTATGTCATGATGGCCCCGTTGCACTACATTCGCATCGCTTTAACTTTCTAACATTTCCGCCTCAGCCCCCTCATTATTAGCAGCAAAAATTGAATATTGTGTTATTGAATGAGACGTATCAAGCCGTTCGTAGGGAAGAGAAGAGGTGTAGTCGACGATTGGGAGCCATGAATTCATGTCATTCTTTCCTGCCTTTAGTACACAGCTTTACTCTTCAAGCAACATTGGATACATCTATGACATTGAAAGATTGTGTCGTACCTGGATCCTATCACCGTTAGACAGGCATAAACGCCGAATTCGGCAAATAAGCATGAGAAGTGAAGACACAGGGTTGGGTGGGAAAACGTTGACACAGTCATTTAGATTAGGGTCGCTGTTATGGTCGGTGATCACGTTATGTGGGGATCCCTATTGGGGTACAGAATGGACACATACTTTCGTATGTCATGATGGCCCCGTTGCACTACATTCGCATCGCTTTAACTTTCTAACATTTCCGCCTCAGCCCCCTCATTATTAGCAGCAAAAATTGAATATTGTGTTATTGAATGAGACGTATCAAGCCGTTCGTAGGGAAGAGAAAAGGTGTAGTCGACGATTGGGAGCCATGAATTCATGTCATTCTTTCCTGCCTTTAGTACACAGCTTTACTCTTCAAGCAACATTGGATACATCTATGACATTGAAAGTTTGTGTCGTACCTGGATCCTATCACCGTTAGACAGGCATAAACGCCGAATTCGGCAAATAAGCATGAGAAGTGAAGAAACAGGGTTGGGTGGGAAAACGTTGACACAGTCATTTAGATTAGGGTCGCTGTTATGGTCGGTGATCACGTTTGTGGGGATCCCTATTGGGGTACAGAATGGACACATACTTTCGTATGTCATGATGGCCCCGTTGCACTACATTCGCATCGCTTTAACTTTCTAACATTTCCGCCTCAGCCTCCTCATTATTAGCAGCAAAAATTGAATATTGTGTTATTGAATGAGACGTATCAAGCCGTTCGTACGGAAGAGAAGAGGTGTAGTCGACGATTGGGAGCCATGAAATCATGTCATTCTTTCCTGCCTTTAGTACACAGCTTTACTCTTCAAGCAACATTGGATACATCTATGACATTGAAAGTTTGTGTCGTACCTGGATCCTATCACCGTTAGATAGGCATAAACGCCGAATTCGGCAAATAAGCATGAGAAGTGATGACACAGGGTTGGGTGGGAAAACGATGACACAGTCTATTAGATTAGGGTCGCTGTTATGGTCGGTGATCACGTTATGTGGGGATCCCTATTGGGGTACAGAATGGACACATACTTTCGTATGTCATGATGGCCCCGTTGCACTACATTCGCATCGCTTTAACTTTCTAACATTTCCTCCTCAGCCCCCTCATTATTAGCAGCAAAAATTGAATATTGTGTTATTGAATGAGACGTATCAAGCCGTTTGTAGGGAAGAGAAGAGGTGTAGTCGACGATTGGGAGCCATGAATTCATGTCATTCTTTCCTGCCTTTAGTACACAGCTTTACTCTTCAAGCAACATTGGATACATCTATGACATTGAAAGTTTGTGTCGTACCTGGATCCTATCACCGTTAGACAGGCATAAACTCCGATTTCGGCAAATAAGCATGAGAAGTGAAGACACAGGGTTGGGTGGGAAAACGTTGACACAGTCTATTAGATTAGGGTCGCTGTTATGGTCGGTGATCACGTTATGTGGGGATCCCTATTGGGGTACAGAATGGACACATTCTTTCATATGTCATGATGGCCCCGTTGCACTACATTCGCATCGCTTTAACTTTCTAACATTTCCGCCTCAGCCGCCTCATTATTAGCAGCAAAAATTAAATATTGTGTTATTGAATGAGACGTATCAAGCCGTTCGTAGGGAAGAGAAGAGGTGTAGTCGACGATTGGGAGCCATGAATTCATGTCATTCTTTCCTGCCTTTAGTACACAGCTTTACTCTTCAAGCAACATTGGATACATCTATGACATTGAAAGTTTGTGTCGTACCTGGATCCTATCACCGTTAGACAGGCATAAACGCCGAATTCGGCAAATAAGCATGAGAAGTGAGTACACAGGGTTGGGTGGGAAAACGTTGACACAGTCATTTAGATTAGGGTCGCTGTTATGGTCGGTGATCACGTTATGTGGGGATCCCTATTGGGGTACAGAATGGACACATACTTTCGTATGTCACGATGGCCCCGTTGCACTACATTCGCATCGCTTTAACTTTCTAACATTTCCGCCTCAGCCCCCTCATTATTAGCAGCAAAAATTGAATATTGTGTTATTGAATGAGACGTATCAAGCCGTTCGTAGGGAAGAGGAGAGGTGTAGTCGACGATTGGGAGCCATGAATTCATGTCATTCTTTCCTGCCTTTAGTACACAGCTTTACTCTTCAAGCAACATTGGATACATCTATGACATTGAAAGTTTGTGTCGTACCTGGATCCTATCACCGTTAGACAGGCATAAACGCCGAATTCGGCAAATAAGCATGAGAAGTGAAGACACAGGGTTGGGTGGGAAAACGTTGACACAGTCTATTAGATTAGGGTCGCTGTTATGGTCGGTGGTCACGTTATGTGGGGATCCCTATTGGGGTACCGAATGGACACATACTTTCGTATGTCATGATGGCCCCGTTGCACTACATTCGCATCGCTTTAACTTTCTAACATTTCCTCCTCAGCCCCCTCATTATTAGCAGCAAAAATTGAATATTGTGTTATTGAATGAGACGTATCAAGCCGTTCGTAGGGAAGAGAAGAGGTGTAGTCGACGATTGGGAGCCATGAATTCATGTGATTATTTCCTGCCTTTAGTACACAGCTTTACTCTTCAAGCAACATTGGATACATCTATGACATTGAAAGTTTGTGTCGTACCTGGATCCTATCACCGTTAGACAGGCATAAACGCCGAAGTCGGCAAATAAGCATGAGAAGTGAAGACACAGGGTTGGGTGGGAAAACGTTGACACAGTCTATTAGATTAGGGTCGCTGTTATGGTCGGTGATCACGTTATGTGGGGATCCCTATTGGGGTACAGAATGGACACATACTTTCGTATGTCATGATGGCCCCGTTGCACTACATTCGCATCGCTTTAACTTTCTAACATTTCCGCCTCAGCCCCCTCATTATTAGCAGCAAAAATTGAATATTGTGTTATTGAATGAGACGTATCAAGCCGTTCGTACGGAAGAGAAGAGGTGTAGTCGACGATTGGGAGCCATGAATTCATGTCATTCTTTCCTGCCTTTAGTACACAGCTTTACTCTTCAAGCAACATTGGATACATCTATGACATTGAAAGTTTGTGTCGTACCTGGATCCTATCACCGTTAGACAGGCATAAACGCCGAATTCGGCAATTAAGCATGAGAAGTGATGACACAGGGTTGGGTGGGAAAACGATGACACAGTCTATTAGATTAGGGTCGCTGTTATGGTTGGTGATCACGTTATGTGGGGATCCCTATTGGGGTACAGAATGGACACATACTTTCGTATGTCATGATGGCCCCGTTGCACTACATTCGCATCGCTTTAACTTTCTAACATTTCCTCCTCAGCCCCCTCATTATTAGCAGCAAAAATTGAATATTGTGTTATTGAATGAGACGTATCAAGCCGTTTGTAGGGAAGAGAAGAGGTGTAGTCGACGATTGGGAGCCATGAATTCATGTCATTCTTTCCTGCCTTTAGTACACAGCTTTACTCTTCAAGCAAAATTGGATACATCTATGACATTGAAAGTTTGTGTCGTACCTGGATCCTATCACCGTTAGACAGGCATAAACTCCGAATTCGGCAAATAAGCATGAGAAGTGAAGACACAGGGTTGGGTGGGAAAACGTTGACACAGTCTATTAGATTAGGGTCGCTGTTATGGTCGGTGATCACGTTATGTGGGGATCCCTATTGGGGTACAGAAAGGACACATTCTTTCATATGTCATGATGGCCCCGTTGCACTACATTCGCATCGCTTTAACTTTCTAACATTTCCGCCTCAGCCGCCTCATTATTAGCAGCAAAAATTAAATATTGTGTTATTGAATGAGACGTATCAAGCCGTTCGTAGGGAAGAGAAGAGGTGTAGTCGACGATTGGGAGCCATGAATTCATGTCATTCTTTCCTGCCTTTAGTACACAGCTTTACTCTTCAAGCAACATTGGATACATCTATGACATTGAAAGTTTGTGTCGTACCTGGATCCTATCACCGTTAGACAGGCATAAACGCCGAATTCGGCAAATAAGCATGAGAAGTGAGTACACAGGGTTGGGTGGGAAAACGTTGACACAGTCATTTAGATTAGGGTCGCTGTTATGGTCGGTGATCACGTTATGTGGGGATCCCTATTGGGGTACAGAATGGACACATACTTTCGTATGTCATGATGCCCCGTTGCACTACATTCGCATCGCTTTAACTTTCTAACATTTCCGCCTCAGCCCCCTCATTATTAGCAGCAAAAATTGAATATTGTGTTATTGAATGAGACGTATCAAGCCGTTCGTAGGGAAGAGAAGAGGTGTAGTCGACGATTGGGAGCCATGAATTCATGTCATTCTTTCCTGCCTTTAGTACACAGCTTTACTCTTCAAGCAACATTGGATACATCTATGACATTGAAAGTTTGTGTCGTACCTGGATCCTATTACCGTTAGACAGGCATAAACGCCGAATTCGGCAAATAAGCATGAGAAGTGAAGACACAGGGTTGGGTGGGAAAACGTTGACACAGTCTATTAGATTAGGGTCGCTGTTATGGTCGGTGGTCACGTTATGTGGGGATCCCTATTGGGGTACCGAATGGACACATACTTTCGTATGTCATGATGGCCCCGTTGCACTACATTCGCATCGCTTTAACTTTCTAACATTTCCGCCTCAGCCCCCTCATTATTAGCAGCAAAAATTGAATATTGTGTTATTGAATGAGACGTATCAAGCCGTTCGTAGGGAAGAGAAGAGGTGTAGTCGACGATTGGGAGCCATGAAATCATGTCATTCTTTCCTGCCTTTAGTACACAGCTTTACTCTTCAAGCAACATTGGATACATCTATGACATTGAAAGTTTGTGTCGTACCTGGATCCTATCACCGTTAGACAGGCATAAACGCCGAATTCGGCAAATAAGCATGAGAAGTGATGACACAGGGTTGGGTGGGAAAACGATGACACAGTCTATTAGATTAGGGTCGCTGTTATGGTCGGTGATCACGTTATGTGGGGATCCCTATTGGGGTACAGAATGGACACATACTTTCGTATGTCATGATGGCCCCGTTGCACTACATTCGCATCGCTTTAACTTTCTAACATTTCCTCCTCAGCCCCCTCATTATTAGCAGCAAAAATTGAATATTGTGTTATTGAATGAGACGTATCGAGCCGTTTGTAGGGAAGAGAAGAGGTGTAGTCGACGATTGGGAGCCATGAATTCATGTCATTCTTTCCTGCCTTTAGTACACAGCTTTACTCTTCAAGCAACATTGGATACATCTATGACATTGAAAGTTTGTGTCGTACCTGGATCCTATCACCGTTAGACAGGCATAAACTCCGAATTCGGCAAATAAGCATGAGAAGTGAAGACACAGGGTTGGGTGGGAAAACGTTGACACAGTCTATTAGATTAGGGTCGCTGTTATGGTCGGTGATCACGTTATGTGGGGATCCCTATTGGGGTACAGAATGGACACATACATTCGTATGTCATGATGGCCCCGTTGCACTACATTCGCATCGCTTTAACTTTCTAACATTTCCGCCTCAGCCCCCTCATTATTAGCAGCAAAAATTGAATATTGTGTTATTGAATGAGACGTATCAAGCCGTTCGTACGGAAGAGAAGAGGTGTAGTCGACGATTGGGAGCCATGAATTCATGTCATTCTTTCCTGCCTTTAGTACACAGCTTTACTCTTCAAGCAACATTGGATACATCTATGACATTGAAAGTTTGTGTCGTACCTGGATCCTATCACCGTTAGACAGGCATAAGCGCCGAATTCGGCAAATAAGCATGAGAAGTGAAGACACAGGGTTGGGTGGGAAAACGTTGACACAGTCATTTAGATTAGGGTCGCTGTTATGGTCGGTGGTCACGTTATGTGGGGATCCCTATTGGGGTACCGAATGGACACATACTTTCGTATGTCATGATGGCCCCGTTGCACTACATTCGCATCGCTTTAACTTTCTAACATTTCCGCCTCAGCCCCCTCATTATTAGCAGCAAAAATTGAATATTGTGTTATTGAATGAGACGTATCAAGCCGTTCGTACGGAAGAGAAGAGGTGTAGTCGACGATTGGGAGCCATGAATTCATGTCATTCTTTCCTGCCTTTAGTACACAGCTTTACTCTTCAAGCAACATTGGATACATCTATGACATTGAAAGTTTGTGTCGTACCTGGATCCTATCACCGTTAGACAGGCATAAACGCCGAATTCGGCAAATAAGCATGAGAAGTGAAGACACAGGGTTGGGTGGGAAAACGTTGACACAGTCTATTAGATTAGGGTCGCTGTTATGTTCGGTGATCACGTTATGTGGGGATCCCTATTGGGGTACAGAATGGACACATACTTTCGTATGTCATGATGGCCCCGTTGCACAACATTCGCATCGCTTTAACTTTCTAACATTTCCGCCTCAGCCCCGTCATTATTAGCAGCAAAAATTGAATATTGTGTTATTGAATGAGACGTATCAAGCCGTTCGTAGGGAAGAGAAGAGGTGTAGTCGACGATTGGGAGCCATGAATTCATGTCATTCTTTCCTGCCTTTAGTACACAGCTTTACTCTTCAAGCAACATTGGATACATCTATGACATTGAAAGTTTGTTTCGTACCTGGATCCTATCACCGTTAGACAGGCATAAACGCCGAATTCGGCAAATAAGCATGAGAAGTGAAGACACAGGGTTGGGTGGGAAAACGTTGACACAGTCATTTAGATTAGGGTCGCTGTTATGGTCGGTGATCACGTTATGTGGGGATCCCTATTGGGGTACCGAATGGACACATACTTTCGTATGTCATGATTGCCCCGTTGCACTACATTCGCATCGCTTTAACTTTCTTACATTTCCGCCTCAGCCCCCTCATTATTAGCAGCAAAAATTGAATATTGTGTTATTGAATGAGACGTATCAAGCCGTTCGTAGGGAAGAGAAGAGGTGTAGTCGACGATTGGGAGCCATGAATTCATGTCATTCTTTCCTGCCTTTAGTACACAGCTTTACTCTTCAAGCAACATTGGATACATCTATGACATTGAAAGTTTGTGTCGTACCTGGATCCTATCACCGTTAGACAGGCATAAACGCCGAATTCGGCAAATAAGCATGAGAAGTGAAGACACAGGGTTGGGTGGGAAAACGTTGACACAGTCATTTAGATTAGGGTCGCTGTTATGGTCGGTGATCACGTTATGTGGGGATCCCTATTGGGGTACAGAATGGACACATATTTTCGTATGTCATGATGGCCCCGTTGCACTACATTCGCATCGCTTTAACTTTCTAACATTTCCGCCTCAGCCCCCTCATTATTAGCAGCAAAAATTGAATACTGTGTTATTGAATGAGACGTATCAAGCCGTTCGTAGGGAAGAGAAGAGGTGTAGTCGACGATTGGGAGCCATGAATTCATGTCATTCTTTCCTGCCTTTAGTACACAGCTTTACTCTTCAAGCAACATTGGATACATCTATGACATTGAAAGTTTGTGTCGTACCTGGATCCTATCACCGTTAGACAGGCATAAACGCCGAATTCGGCAAATAAGCATGAGAAGTGAAGACACAGGGTTGGGTGGGAAAACGTTGACACAGTCTATTAGATTAGGGTCGCTGTTATGGTCGGTGATCACGATATGTGGGGATCCCTATTGGGGTACAGAATGGACACATACTTTCGTATGTCATGATGGCCCCGTTGCACTACATTCGCATCGCTTTAACTTTCTAACATTTCCGCCTCAGCCCCCTCATTATTAGCAGCAAAAATTGAATATTGTGTTATTGAATGAGACGTATCAAGCCGTTCGTAGTGAAGAGAAGAGGTGTAGTCGACGATTGGGAGCCATGAATTCATGTCATTCTTTCCTGCCTTTAGTACACAGCTTTACTCTTCAAGCAACATTGGATACATCTATGACATTGTAAGTTTGTGTCGTACCTGGATCCTATCACCGTTAGACAGGCATAAACGCCGAATTCGGCAAATAAGCATGAGAAGTGAAGACACAGGGTTGGGTGGGAAAGTGTTGACACAGTCATTTAGATTAGGGTCGCTGTTATGGTCGGTGATCACGTTATGTGGGGATCCCTATTGGGGTACCGAATGGACACATACTTTCGTATGTCATGATGGCCCCGTTGCACTACATTCGCATCTCTTTAACTTTCTAACATTTCCGCCTCAGCCCCCTCATTATTAGCAGCAAAAATTGAATATTGTGTTATTGAATGAGACGTATCAAGCCGTTTGTAGGGAAGAGAAGAGGTGTAGTCGACGATTGGGAGCCATGAATTCATGTCATTCTTTCCTGCCTTTAGTACACAGCTTTACTCTTCAAGCAACATTGGATACATCTATGACATTGAAAGTTTGTGTCGTACCTGGATCCTATCACCGTTAGACAGGCATAAACGCCGAATTCGGCAAATAAGCATGAGAAGTAAAGACACAGGGTTGGGTGGGAAAACGTTGACACAGTCATTTAGATTAGGGTCGGTGTTATGGTCGGTGATCACGTTATGTGGGGATCCCTATTGGGGTACAGAATGGACACATACTTTCGTATGTCATGATGGCCCCGTTGCACTACATTCGCATCGCTTTAACTTTCTAACATTTCCGCCTCAGCCCCCTCATTATTAGCAGCAAAAATTGAATATTGTGTTATTGAATGAGACGTATCAAGCCGTTCGTAGGGAAGAGAAGAGGTGTAGTCGACTATTGGGAGCCATGAATTCATGTCATTCTTTCCTGCCTTTAGTACACAGCTTTACTCTTCAAGCAACATTGGATACATCTATGACATTGAATGTTTGTGTCGTACCTGGATCCTATCACCGTTAGACAGGCATAAACGCCGAATTCGGCAAATAAGCATCAGAAGTGAAGACACAGGGATGGGTGGGAAAACGTTGACACAGTCTACTAGATTAGGGTCGCTGTTATGGTCGGTGATCACGTTATGTGGGGATCCCTATTGGGGTACAGTATGGACACATACTTTCGTATGTCATGATGGCCCCGTTGCACTACATTCGCATCGCTTTAACTTTCTAACATTTCCGCCTCAGCCGCCTCATTATTAGCAGCAAAAGTTGAATATTGTGTTATTGAATGAGACGTATCAAGCCGTTCGTAGGGAAGAGAAGAGGTGTAGTCGACGATTGGGAGCCATGAATTCATGTCATTCTTTCCTGCCTTTAGTACACAGCTTTACTCTTCAAGCAACATTGGATACATCTATGACATTGAAAGTTTGTGTCGTACCTGGATCCTATCACCGTTAGACAGGCATAAACGCCGAATTCGGCAAATAAGCATGAGAAGTGAAGACACAGGGTTGGGTGGGAAAACGTTGACACCGTCTATTAGATTAGGGTCGGTGTTATGGTCGGTGATCACGTTATGTGGGGATCCCTATTGGGGTACAGAATGGACACATACTTTCGTATGTCATGATGGCCCCGTTGCACTACATTCGCATCGCTTTAACTTTCTAACATTTCCGCCTCAGCCCCCTCATTATTAGCAGCAAAAATTGAATATTGTGTTATTGAATGAGACGTATCAAGCCGTTCGTAGGGAAGAGAAGAGGTGTAGTCGACGATTGGGAGCCATGAATTCATGTCATTCTTTCCTGCCATTAGTACACAGCTTTACTCTTCAAGCAACATTGGATACATCTATGACATTGAAAGTTTGTGTCGTACCTGGATCCTATCACCGTTAGACAGGCATAAACGCCGAATTCGGCAAATAAGCATGAGAAGTGAAGACACAGGGTTGGGTGGGAGAACGTTGACACAGTCATTTAGATTAGGGTCGCTGTTATGGACGGTGATCGCGTTATGTGGGGATCCCTATTGGGGTACCGAATGGACACATACTTTCGTATGTCATGATGGCCCCGTTGCACTACATTCGCATCGCTTTAACTTTCTAACATTTCCGCCTCAGCCCCCTCATTATTAGCAGCAAAAATTGAATATTGTGTTATTGAATGAGACGTATCAAGCCGTTCGTAGGGAAGAGAAGAGGTGTAGTCGACGATTGGGAGCCATGAATTCATGTCATTCTTTCCTGCCTTTAGTACACAGCTTTACTCTTCAAGCAACGTTGGATACATCTATGACATTGAATGTTTGTGTCGTACCTGGATCCTATCACCGTTAGACAGGCATAAACGCCGAATTCGGCAAATAAGCATGGGAAGTGAAGACACAGGGTTGGGTGGGAAAACGTTGACACAATCTATTAGATTAGGGTCGATGTTATGGTCGGTGATCACGTTATGTGGGGATCCCTATTGGGGTACAGAATGGACACATACTTTCGTGTGTCATGATGGCCCCGTTGCACTACATTCGCATCGCTTTAACTTTCTAACATTTCCGCCTCAACCCCCTCATTATTAGCAGCAAAAATTGAATATTGTGTTATTGAATGAGACGTATCAAGCCGTTCGTAGGGAAGAGAAGAGGTGTAGTCGACGATTGGGAGCCATGAATTCATGTCATTCTTTCCTGCCTTTAGTACACAGCTTTACTCTTCAAGCAACATTGGATACCTCTATGACATTGAAAGTTTGTGTCGTACCTGGATCCTATCACCGTTAGACAGGCATAAACGCCGAATTCGGCAAATAAGCATGAGAAGTTAAGACACAGGGTTGGGTGGGAAAACGTTGACACAGTCTTTTAGATTAGGGTCGCTGTTATGGTCGGTGATCACGTTATGTGGGGATCCCTATTGGGGTACAGTATGGACACATACTTTCGTATGTCATGATGGCCCCGTTGCACTACATTCGCATCGCTTTAACTTTCTAACATTTCCGCCTCAGCCCCCTCATTATTAGCAGCAAAAGTTGAATATTGTGTTATTGAATGAGACGTATCAAGCCGTTCGTAGGGAAGAGAAGAGGTGTAGTCGACGATTGGGAGCCATGAATTCATGTCATTCTTTCCTGCCTTTAGTACACAGCTTTACTCTTCAAGCAACATTGGATACATCTATGACATTGACAGTTTGTGTCGTACCTGGATCCTATCACCGTTAGACAGGCATAAACGCCGAATTCGGCAAATAAGCATGAGAAGTGAAGACACAGGGTTGGGTGGGAAAACGTTGACACAGTCTTTTAGATTAGGGTCGCTGTTATGGTCGGTGATCACGTTATGTGGGGATCCCTATTGGGGTACAGAATGGACACATACTTTCGTATGTCATGATGGCCCCGTTGCACTACATTCGCATCGCTTTAACTTTCTAACATTTCCGCCACAACCCCCTCATTATTAGCAGCAAAAATTGAATATTGTGTTATTGAATGAGACGTATCAAGCCGTTCGTAGGGAAGAGAAGAGGTGTAGTCGACGATTGGGAGCCATGAATTCATGTGATTATTTCCTGCCTTTAGTACACAGCTTTACTCTTCAAGCAACATTGGATACATCTATGACATTGAAAGTTTGTGTCGTACCTGGATCCTATCACCGTTAGACAGGCATAAACGCCGAATTCGGCAAATAAGCATGAGAAGTGAAGACACAGGGTTGGGTGGGAAAACGTTGACACAGTCTATTAGATTAGGGTCGCTGTTATGGTCGGTGATCACGTTATGTGGGGATCCCTATTGGGGTACAGAATGGACACATACTTTCGTATGTCATGATGGCCCCGTTGCACTACATTCGCATCGCTTTAACTTTCTAACATTTCCGCCTCAGCCCCCTCATTATTAGCAGCAAAAATTGAATATTGTGTTATTGAATGAGACGTATGAAGCCGTTCGTAGGGAAGAGAAGAGGTGTAGTCGACGATTGGGAGCCATGAATTCATGTCATTCTTTCCTGCCTTTAGTACACAGCTTTACTCTTCAAGCAACATTGGATACATCTATGACATTGAAAGTTTGTGTCGTACCTGGATCCTATCACCGTTAGACAGGCATAAACGCCAGATTCGGCAAATAAGCATGAGAAGTGAAGACACAGGGTTGGGTGGGAAAACGTTGACACAGTCATTTAGATTAGGGTCGCTGTTATGGTCGGTGATCACGTTATGTGGGGATCCCTATTGGGGTACAGAATGGACACACACTTTCGTATGTCATGATGGCCCCGTTGCACTAGATTCGCATCGCTTTAACTTTCTAACATTTCCGCCTCAGCCCCCTCATTATTAGCAGCAAAAATTGAATATTGTGTTATTGAATGAGAGGTATCAAGCCGTTCGTAGGGAAGAGAAGAGGTGTAGTCGACGATTGGGAGCCATGAATTCATGTCATTCTTTCCTGCCTTTAGTACACAGCTTTACTCTTCAAGCAACATTGGATACATCTATGACATTGAAAGTTTGTGTCGTACCTGGATCCTATCACCGTTAGACAGGCATAAACGCCGAATTCGGCAAATAAGCATGAGAAGTGAATACACAGGGTTGGGTGGGAAAACGTTGACACAGTCATTTAGATTAGGGTCGCTGTTATGGTCGGTGATCACGTTATGTGGGGATCCCTATTGGGGTACAGAATGGACACATACTTTCGTATGTCATGATGGCCCCGTTGCACTACATTCGCATCGCTTTAACTTTCTAACATTTCCGCCTCAGCCCCCTCATTATTAGCAGCAAAAATTGAATATTGTGTTATTGAATGAGACGTATCAAGCCGTTCGTAGGGAAGAGAAGAGGTGTAGTCGACGATTGGGAGCCATGAATTCATGTCTTTCTTTCCTGCCTTTAGTACACAGCTTTACTCTTCAAGCAACATTGGATACATCTATGACATTGAAAGTTTGTGTCGTACCTGGATCCTATCACCGTTAGACAGGCATAAACGCCGAATTCGGCAAATAAGCATGAGAAGTGAAGACACAGGGTTGGGTGGGAAAACGTTGACACAGTCTATTAGATTAGGGTCGCTGTTATGGTCGGTGATCACGTTATGTGGGGATCCCTATTGGGGTACAGAATGGACACATACTTTCGTATGTCATGATGGCCCCGTTGCACTACATTCGCATCGCTTTAACTTTCTAACATTTCCGCCTCAGCCCCCTCATTATTAGCAGCAAAAATTGAATAGTGTGTTATTGAATGAGACGTATCAAGCCGTTCGTAGGGAAGAGAAAATGTGTAGTCGACGATTGGGAGCCATGAATTCATGTCATTCTTTCCTGCCTTTAGTACACAGCTTTACCCTTCAAGCAACATTGGATACATCTATGACATTGAAAGTTTGTGTCGTACCTGGATCCTATCACCGTTAGACAGGCATAAACGCCGAATTCGGCAAATAAGCATGAGAAGTGAAGACACAGGGTTGGGTGGGAAAACGTTGACACAGTCATTTAGATTAGGGTCGCTGTTATGGTCGGTGATCACGTTATGTGGGGATCCCTATTGGGGTACAGAATGGACACATACTTTCGTATGTCATGATGGCCCCGTTGCACTACATTCGCATTGCTTTAACTTTCTAACATTTCCGCCTCAGCCCCCTCATTATTAGCAGCAAAAATTGAATATTGTAATATTAAATGAGACGTATCAAGCCGTTCGTAGGGAAGAGAAGAGGTGTAGTCGACGATTGGGAGCCATGAATTCATGTCATTCTTTCCTGCCTTTAGTACACAGCTTTACTCTTCAAGCAACATTGGATACGTCTATGACATTGAAAGTTTGTGTCGTACCTGGATCCTATCACCGTTAGACAGGCATAAACGCCGAATTCGGCAAATAAGCATGAGAAGTGAAGACACAGGGTTGGGTGGGAAAACGTTGACACAGTCATTTAGATTAGGGTCGCTGTTATGGTCGGTGATCACGTTTTTTGGGGATCCCTATTGGGGTACAGAATGGACACATACTTTCGTATGTCATGATGGCCCCGTGGCACTACATTCGCATCGCTTTAACTTTCTAACATTTCCGCCTCAGCCTCCTCATTATTAGCAGCAAAAATTGAATATTGTGTTATTGAATGAGACGTATCAAGCCGTTCGTAGGGAAGAGAAGAGGTGTAGTCGACGATTGGGAGCCATGAATTCATGTCATTCTTTCCTGCCTTTAGTACACAGCTTTACTCTTCAAGCAACATTGGATACATCTATGACATTGAAAGTTTGTGTCGTACCTGGATCCTATCACCGTTAGACAGGCATAAACGCCGAATTCGGCAAATAAGCATGAGAAGTGAAGACACAGGGTTGGGTGGGAAAACGTTGACACAGTCTATTAGATTAGGGTCGCTGTTATGGTCGGTGATCACGTTATGTGGGGATCCCTATTGGGGTACAGAATGGACACATACTTTCGTATGTCATGATGGCCCCGTTGCACTACATTCGCATCGCTTTAACTTTCCAACATTTCCGCCTCAGCCCCCTCATTATTAGCAGCAAAAATTGAATATTGTGTTATTGAATGAGACGTATCAAGCCGTTCGTAGGGAAGAGAAAATGTGTAGTCGACGATTGGGAGCCATGAATTCATGTCATTCTTTCCTGCCTTTAGTACACAGCTTTACCCTTCAAGCAACATTGGATACATCTATGACATTGAAAGTTTGTGTCGTACCTGGATCCTATCACCGTTAGACAGGCATAAACGCCGAATTCGGCAAATAAGCATGAGAAGTGAAGACACAGGGTTGGGTGGGAAAACGTTGACACAGTCATTTAGATTAGGGTCGCTGTTATGGTCGGTGATCACGTTATGTGGGGATCCCTATTGGGGTACAGAATGGACACATACTTTCGTATGTCATGATGGCCCCGTTGCACTACATTCGCATTGCTTTAACTTTCTAACATTTCCGAATCAGCCCCCTCATTATTAGCAGCAAAAATTGAATATTGTATTATTGAATGAGACGTATCAAGCCGTTCGTAGGGAAGAGAAGAGGTGTAGTCGACGATTGGGAGCCATGAATTCATGTCATTCTTTCCTGCCTTTAGTACACAGCTTTACTCTTCAAGCAACATTGAATACGTCTATGACATTGAAAGTTTGTGTCGTACCTGGATCCTATCACCGTTAGACAGGCATAAACGCCGAATTCGGCAAATAAGCATGAGAAATGAAGACACAGGGTTGGGTGGGAAAACGTTGACACAGTCATTTAGATTAGGGTCGCTGTTATGGTCGGTGATCACGTTATGTGGGGATCCCTATTGGGGTACAGAATGGACACATACTTTCGTATGTCATGATGGCCCCGTTGCACTACATTCGCATCGCTTTAACTTTCTAACATTTCCGCCTCAGCCCCCTCATTATTAGCAGCAAAAATTGAATATTGTGTTATTGAATGAGACGTATCAAGCCGTTCGTACGGAAGAGAAGAGGTGTAGTCGACGATTGGGAGCCATGAATTCATGTCATTCTTTCCTGCCTTTAGTACACAGCTTTACTCTTCAAGCAACATTGGATACATCTATGACATTGAAAGTTTGTGTCGTACCTGGATCCTATCACCGTTAGACAGGCATAAACGCCGAATTCGGCAAATAAGCATGAGAAGTGAAGACACAGGGTTGGGTGGGAAAACGTTGACACAGTCTATTAGATTAGGGTCGCTGTTATGGTCGGTGATCACGTTATGTGGGGATCCCTATTGGGGTACAGAATGGACACATACTTTCGTATGTCATGATGGCCCCGTTGCACTACATTCGCATCGCTTTAACTTTCTAACATTTCCGCCTCAGCCCCCTCATTATTAGCACCAAAAGTTGAATATTGTGTTATTGAATGAGACGTATCAAGCCGTTCGTAGGGAAGAGAAGAGGTGTAGTCGACGATTGGGAGCCATGAATTCATGTCATTCTTTCCTGCCTTTAGTACACAGCTTTACTCTTCAAGCAACATTGGATACATCTATGACATTGAAAGTTTGTGTCGTACCTGGATCCTATCACCGTTAGACAGGCATAAACGCCGAATTCGGCAAATAAGCATGAGAAGTGAAGACACAGGGTTGGGTGGGAAAACGTTGACACAGTCATTTAGATTAGGGTCGCTGTTATGGTCGGTGATCACGTTATGTGGGGATCCCTATTGGGGTACAGAATGGACACATACTTTCGTATGTCATGATGGCCCCGTTGCACTACATTCGCATCGCTTTAACTTTCTAACATTTCCGCCTCAGCCCCCTCATTATTAGCAGCAAAAATTGAATATTGTGTTATTGAATGAGACGTATCAAGCCGTTCGTAGGGAAGAGAAGAGGTGTAGTCGACGATTGGGAGCCATGAATTCATGTCATTCTTTCCTGCCTTTAGTACACAGCTTTACCCTTCAAGCAACATTGGATACATCTATGACATTGAAAGTTTGTGTCGTACCTGGATCCTATCCCCGTTAGACAGGCATAAACGCCGAATTCGGCAAATAAGCATGAGAAGTGAAGACACAGGGTTGGGTGGGAAAACGTTGACACTGTCTATTAGATAAGGGTCGCTGTTATGGTCGGTGATCACGTTATGTGGGGATCCCTATTGGGGTACAGAATGGACACATACTTTCGTATGTCATGATGGCCCCGTTGCACTACATTCGCATCGCTTTAACTTTCTAACATTTCCGCCTCAGCCCCCTCATTATTAGCAGCAAAAATTGAATATTGTGTTATTGAATGAGACGTATCAAGCCGTTCGTAGGGAAGAGAAGAGGTGTAGTCGACGATTGGGAGCCATGAATTCATGTCATTCTTTCCTGCCTTTAGTACACAGCTTTACTCTTCAAGCAACATTGGATACATCTATGACATTGAAAGTTTGTGTCGTACCTGGATCCTATCACCGTTAGACAGGCATAAACGCCGAAGTCGGCAAATAAGCATGGGAAGTGAAGACACAGGGTTGGGTGGGAAAACGTTGACACAGTCATTTAGATAAGGGTCGCTGTTATGGTCGGTGATCACGTTATGTGGGGATCCCTATTGGGGTACAGAATGGACACATACTTTCGTATGTCATGATGGCCCCGTTGCACTACATTCGCATCGCTTTAACTTTCTAACATTTCCGCCTCAGCCCCCTCATTATTAGCAGCAAAAATTGAATATTGTGTTATTGAATGAGACGTATCAAGCCGTTCGTTGGGAAGAGAAGAGGTGTAGTCGACGATTGGGAGCCATGAATTCATGTCATTCTTTCCTGCCTTTAGTACACAGCTTTACCCTTCAAGCAACATTGGATACATCTATGACATTGAAAGTTTGTGTCGTACCCGGATCCTATCACCGTTAGACAGGCATAAACGCCGAATTCGGCAAATAAGCATGAGAAGTGAAGACACAGGGTTGGGTGGGAAAACGTTGACACAGTCATTTAGATTAGGGTCGCTGTTATGGTCGGTGATCACGTTTTTTGGGGATCCCTATTGGGGTACAGAATGGACACATACTTTCGTATGTCATGATGGCCCCGTTGCACTACATTCGCATCGCTTTAACTTTCTAACATTTCCGCCTCAGCCCCCTCATTATTAGCAGCAAAAATTGAATATTGTGTTATTGAATGAGACGTATCAAGCCGTTCGTACGGAAGAGAAGAGGTGTAGTCGACGATTGGGAGCCATGAATTCATGTCATTCTTTCCTGCCTTTAGTACACAGCTTTACTCTTCAAGCAACATTGGATACATCTATGACATTGAAAGTTTGTGTCGTACCTGGATCCTATCACCGTTAGACAGGCATAAACGCCGAATTCGGCAAATAAGCATGAGAAGTGAAGACACAGGGTTGGGTGGGAAAACGTTGACACAGTCTATTAGATTAGGGTCGCTGTTATGGTCGGTGATCACGTTATGTGGGGATCCCTATTGGGGTACAGAATGGACACATACTTTCGTATGTCATGATGGCCCCGTTGCACTACATTCGCATCGCTTTAACTTTCTTACATTTCCGCCTCAGCCCCCTCATTATTAGCAGCAAAAATTGAATATTGTGTTATTGAATGAGACGTATCAAGCCGTTCGTAGGGAAGAGAAAATGTGTAGTCAACGATTGGGAGCCATGAATTCATGTCATTCTTTCCTGCCTTTAGTACACAGCTTTACCCTTCAAGCAACATTGGATACATCTATGACATTGAAAGTTTGTGTCGTACCTGGATCCTATCACCGTTAGACAGGCATAAACGCCGAATTCGGCAAATAAGCATGAGAAGTGAAGACACAGGGTTGGGTGGGAAAACGTTGACACAGTCATTTAGATTAGGGTCGCTGTTATGGTCGGTGATCACGTTATGTGGGGATCCCTATTGGGGTACAGAATGGACACATACTTTCGTATGTCATGATGGCCCCGTTGCACTACATTCGCATTGCTTTAACTTTCTAACATTTCCGCCTCAGCCCCCTCATTATTAGCAGCAAAAATTGAATATTGTGTTATTGAATGAGACGTATCAAGCCGTTCGTAGGGAAGAGAAGAGGTGTAGTCGACGATTGGGAGCCATGAATTCATGTCATTCTTTCCTGCCTTTAGTACACAGCTTTACTCTTCAAGCAACATTGGATACCTCTATGACATTGAAAGTTTGTGTCGTACCTGGATCCTATCACCGTTAGACAGGCATAAACGCCGAATTCGGCAAATAAGCATGAGAAGTTAAGACACAGGGTTGGGTGGGAAAACGTTGACACAGTCTTTTAGATTAGGGTCGCTGTTATGGTCGGTGATCACGTTATGTGGGGATCCCTATTGGGGTACAGTATGGACACATACTTTCGTATGTCATGATGGCCCCGTTGCACTACATTCGCATCGCTTTAACTTTCTAACATTTCCGCCTCAGCCCCCTCATTATTAGCAGCAAAAGTTGAATATTGTGTTATTGAATGAGACGTATCAAGCCGTTCGTAGGGAAGAGAAGAGGTGTAGTCGACGATTGGGAGCCATGAATTCATGTCATTCTTTCCTGCCTTTAGTACACAGCTTTACTCTTCAAGCAACATTGGATACATCTATGACATTGAAAGTTTGTGTCGTACCTGGATCCTATCACCGTTAGACAGGCATAAACGCCGAATTCGGCAAATAAGCATGAGAAGTGAAGACACAGGGTTGGGTGGGAAAACGTTGACACAGTCTTTTAGATTAGGGTCGCTGTTATGGTCGGTGATCACGTTATGTGGGGATCCCTATTGGGGTACAGAATGGACACATACTTTCGTATGTCATGATGGCCCCGTTGCACTACATTCGCATCGCTTTAACTTTCTAACATTTCCGCCACAACCCCCTCATTATTAGCAGCAAAAATTGAATATTGTGTTATTGAATGAGACGTATCAAGCCGTTCGTAGGGAAGAGAAGAGGTGTAGTCGACGATTGGGAGCCATGAATTCATGTGATTATTTCCTGCCTTTAGTACACAGCTTTACTCTTCAAGCAACATTGGATACATCTATGACATTGAAAGTTTGTGTCGTACCTGGATCCTATCACCGTTAGACAGGCATAAACGCCGAATTCGGCAAATAAGCATGAGAAGTGAAGACACAGGGTTGGGTGGGAAAACGTTGACACAGTCTATTAGATTAGGGTCGCTGTTATGGTCGGTGATCACGTTATGTGGGGATCCCTATTGGGGTACAGAATGGACACATACTTTCGTATGTCATGATGGCCCCGTTGCACTACATTCGCATCGCTTTAACTTTCTAACATTTCCGCCTCAGCCCCCTCATTATTAGCAGCAAAAATTGAATATTGTGTTATTGAATGAGACGTATGAAGCCGTTCGTAGGGAAGAGAAGAGGTGTAGTCGACGATTGGGAGCCATGAATTCATGTCATTCTTTCCTGCCTTTAGTACACAGCTTTACTCTTCAAGCAACATTGGATACATCTATGACATTGAAAGTTTGTGTCGTACCTGGATCCTATCACCGTTAGACAGGCATAAACGCCAGATTCGGCAAATAAGCATGAGAAGTGAAGACACAGGGTTGGGTGGGAAAACGTTGACACAGTCATTTAGATTAGGGTCGCTGTTATGGTCGGTGATCACGTTATGTGGGGATCCCTATTGGGGTACAGAATGGACACACACTTTCGTATGTCATGATGGCCCCGTTGCACTAGATTCGCATCGCTTTAACTTTCTAACATTTCCGCCTCAGCCCCCTCATTATTAGCAGCAAAAATTGAATATTGTGTTATTGAATGAGACGTATCAAGCCGTTCGTAGGGAAGAGAAGAGGTGTAGTCGACGATTGGGAGCCATGAATTCATGTCATTCTTTCCTGCCTTTAGTACACAGCTTTACTCTTCAAGCAACATTGGATACATCTATGACATTGAAAGTTTGTGTCGTACCTGGATCCTATCACCGTTAGACAGGCATAAACGCCGAATTCGGCAAATAAGCATGAGAAGTGAATACACAGGGTTGGGTGGGAAAACGTTGACACAGTCATTTAGATTAGGGTCGCTGTTATGGTCGGTGATCACGTTATGTGGGGATCCCTATTGGGGTACAGAATGGACACATACTTTCGTATGTCATGATGGCCCCGTTGCACTACATTCGCATCGCTTTAACTTTCTAACATTTCCGCCTCAGCCCCCTCATTATTAGCAGCAAAAATTGAATATTGTGTTATTGAATGAGACGTATCAAGCCGTTCGTAGGGAAGAGAAGAGGTGTAGTCGACGATTGGGAGCCATGAATTCATGTCTTTCTTTCCTGCCTTTAGTACACAGCTTTACTCTTCAAGCAACATTGGATACATCTATGACATTGAAAGTTTGTGTCGTACCTGGATCCTATCACCGTTAGACAGGCATAAACGCCGAATTCGGCAAATAAGCATGAGAAGTGAAGACACAGGGTTGGGTGGGAAAACGTTGACACAGTCTATTAGATTAGGGTCGCTGTTATGGTCGGTGATCACGTTATGTGGGGATCCCTATTGGGGTACAGAATGGACACATACTTTCGTATGTCATGATGGCCCCGTTGCACTACATTCGCATCGCTTTAACTTTCTAACATTTCCGCCTCAGCCCCCTCATTATTAGCAGCAAAAATTGAATAGTGTGTTATTGAATGAGACGTATCAAGCCGTTCGTAGGGAAGAGAAAATGTGTAGTCGACGATTGGGAGCCATGAATTCATGTCATTCTTTCCTGCCTTTAGTACACAGCTTTACCCTTCAAGCAACATTGGATACATCTATGACATTGAAAGTTTGTGTCGTACCTGGATCCTATCACCGTTAGACAGGCATAAACGCCGAATTCGGCAAATAAGCATGAGAAGTGAAGACACAGGGTTGGGTGGGAAAACGTTGACACAGTCATTTAGATTAGGGTCGCTGTTATGGTCGGTGATCACGTTATGTGGGGATCCCTATTGGGGTACAGAATGGACACATACTTTCGTATGTCATGATGGCCCCGTTGCACTACATTCGCATTGCTTTAACTTTCTAACATTTCCGCCTCAGCCCCCTCATTATTAGCAGCAAAAATTGAATATTGTAATATTAAATGAGACGTATCAAGCCGTTCGTAGGGAAGAGAAGAGGTGTAGTCGACGATTGGGAGCCATGAATTCATGTCATTCTTTCCTGCCTTTAGTACACAGCTTTACTCTTCAAGCAACATTGGATACGTCTATGACATTGAAAGTTTGTGTCGTACCTGGATCCTATCACCGTTAGACAGGCATAAACGCCGAATTCGGCAAATAAGCATGAGAAGTGAAGACACAGGGTTGGGTGGGAAAACGTTGACACAGTCATTTAGATTAGGGTCGCTGTTATGGTCGGTGATCACGTTTTTTGGGGATCCCTATTGGGGTACAGAATGGACACATACTTTCGTATGTCATGATGGCCCCGTGGCACTACATTCGCATCGCTTTAACTTTCTAACATTTCCGCCTCAGCCTCCTCATTATTAGCAGCAAAAATTGAATATTGTGTTATTGAATGAGACGTATCAAGCCGTTCGTAGGGAAGAGAAGAGGTGTAGTCGACGATTGGGAGCCATGAATTCATGTCATTCTTTCCTGCCTTTAGTACACAGCTTTACTCTTCAAGCAACATTGGATACATCTATGACATTGAAAGTTTGTGTCGTACCTGGATCCTATCACCGTTAGACAGGCATAAACGCCGAATTCGGCAAATAAGCATGAGAAGTGAAGACACAGGGTTGGGTGGGAAAACGTTGACACAGTCTATTAGATTAGGGTCGCTGTTATGGTCGGTGATCACGTTATGTGGGGATCCCTATTGGGGTACAGAATGGACACATACTTTCGTATGTCATGATGGCCCCGTTGCACTACATTCGCATCGCTTTAACTTTCCAACATTTCCGCCTCAGCCCCCTCATTATTAGCAGCAAAAATTGAATATTGTGTTATTGAATGAGACGTATCAAGCCGTTCGTAGGGAAGAGAAAATGTGTAGTCGACGATTGGGAGCCATGAATTCATGTCATTCTTTCCTGCCTTTAGTACACAGCTTTACCCTTCAAGCAACATTGGATACATCTATGACATTGAAAGTTTGTGTCGTACCTGGATCCTATCACCGTTAGACAGGCATAAACGCCGAATTCGGCAAATAAGCATGAGAAGTGAAGACACAGGGTTGGGTGGGAAAACGTTGACACAGTCATTTAGATTAGGGTCGCTGTTATGGTCGGTGATCACGTTATGTGGGGATCCCTATTGGGGTACAGAATGGACACATACTTTCGTATGTCATGATGGCCCCGTTGCACTACATTCGCATCGCTTTAACTTTCTAACATTTCCGCCTCAGCCCCCTCATTATTAGCAGCAAAAATTGAATATTGTGTTATTGAATGAGACGTATGAAGCCGTTCGTAGGGAAGAGAAGAGGTGTAGTCGACGATTGGGAGCCATGAATTCATGTCATTCTTTCCTGCCTTTAGTACACAGCTTTACTCTTCAAGCAACATTGGATACATCTATGACATTGAAAGTTTGTGTCGTACCTGGATCCTATCACCGTTAGACAGGCATAAACGCCAGATTCGGCAAATAAGCATGAGAAGTGAAGACACAGGGTTGGGTGGGAAAACGTTGACACAGTCATTTAGATTAGGGTCGCTGTTATGGTCGGTGATCACGTTATGTGGGGATCCCTATTGGGGTACAGAATGGACACACACTTTCGTATGTCATGATGGCCCCGTTGCACTAGATTCGCATCGCTTTAACTTTCTAACATTTCCGCCTCAGCCCCCTCATTATTAGCAGCAAAAATTGAATATTGTGTTATTGAATGAGAGGTATCAAGCCGTTCGTAGGGAAGAGAAGAGGTGTAGTCGACGATTGGGAGCCATGAATTCATGTCATTCTTTCCTGCCTTTAGTACACAGCTTTACTCTTCAAGCAACATTGGATACATCTATGACATTGAAAGTTTGTGTCGTACCTGGATCCTATCACCGTTAGACAGGCATAAACGCCGAATTCGGCAAATAAGCATGAGAAGTGAATACACAGGGTTGGGTGGGAAAACGTTGACACAGTCATTTAGATTAGGGTCGCTGTTATGGTCGGTGATCACGTTATGTGGGGATCCCTATTGGGGTACAGAATGGACACATACTTTCGTATGTCATGATGGCCCCGTTGCACTACATTCGCATCGCTTTAACTTTCTAACATTTCCGCCTCAGCCCCCTCATTATTAGCAGCAAAAATTGAATATTGTGTTATTGAATGAGACGTATCAAGCCGTTCGTAGGGAAGAGAAGAGGTGTAGTCGACGATTGGGAGCCATGAATTCATGTCTTTCTTTCCTGCCTTTAGTACACAGCTTTACTCTTCAAGCAACATTGGATACATCTATGACATTGAAAGTTTGTGTCGTACCTGGATCCTATCACCGTTAGACAGGCATAAACGCCGAATTCGGCAAATAAGCATGAGAAGTGAAGACACAGGGTTGGGTGGGAAAACGTTGACACAGTCTATTAGATTAGGGTCGCTGTTATGGTCGGTGATCACGTTATGTGGGGATCCCTATTGGGGTACAGAATGGACACATACTTTCGTATGTCATGATGGCCCCGTTGCACTACATTCGCATCGCTTTAACTTTCTAACATTTCCGCCTCAGCCCCCTCATTATTAGCAGCAAAAATTGAATAGTGTGTTATTGAATGAGACGTATCAAGCCGTTCGTAGGGAAGAGAAAATGTGTAGTCGACGATTGGGAGCCATGAATTCATGTCATTCTTTCCTGCCTTTAGTACACAGCTTTACCCTTCAAGCAACATTGGATACATCTATGACATTGAAAGTTTGTGTCGTACCTGGATCCTATCACCGTTAGACAGGCATAAACGCCGAATTCGGCAAATAAGCATGAGAAGTGAAGACACAGGGTTGGGTGGGAAAACGTTGACACAGTCATTTAGATTAGGGTCGCTGTTATGGTCGGTGATCACGTTATGTGGGGATCCCTATTGGGGTACAGAATGGACACATACTTTCGTATGTCATGATGGCCCCGTTGCACTACATTCGCATTGCTTTAACTTTCTAACATTTCCGCCTCAGCCCCCTCATTATTAGCAGCAAAAATTGAATATTGTAATATTAAATGAGACGTATCAAGCCGTTCGTAGGGAAGAGAAGAGGTGTAGTCGACGATTGGGAGCCATGAATTCATGTCATTCTTTCCTGCCTTTAGTACACAGCTTTACTCTTCAAGCAACATTGGATACGTCTATGACATTGAAAGTTTGTGTCGTACCTGGATCCTATCACCGTTAGACAGGCATAAACGCCGAATTCGGCAAATAAGCATGAGAAGTGAAGACACAGGGTTGGGTGGGAAAACGTTGACACAGTCATTTAGATTAGGGTCGCTGTTATGGTCGGTGATCACGTTTTTTGGGGATCCCTATTGGGGTACAGAATGGACACATACTTTCGTATGTCATGATGGCCCCGTGGCACTACATTCGCATCGCTTTAACTTTCTAACATTTCCGCCTCAGCCTCCTCATTATTAGCAGCAAAAATTGAATATTGTGTTATTGAATGAGACGTATCAAGCCGTTCGTAGGGAAGAGAAGAGGTGTAGTCGACGATTGGGAGCCATGAATTCATGTCATTCTTTCCTGCCTTTAGTACACAGCTTTACTCTTCAAGCAACATTGGATACATCTATGACATTGAAAGTTTGTGTCGTACCTGGATCCTATCACCGTTAGACAGGCATAAACGCCGAATTCGGCAAATAAGCATGAGAAGTGAAGACACAGGGTTGGGTGGGAAAACGTTGACACAGTCTATTAGATTAGGGTCGCTGTTATGGTCGGTGATCACGTTATGTGGGGATCCCTATTGGGGTACAGAATGGACACATACTTTCGTATGTCATGATGGCCCCGTTGCACTACATTCGCATCGCTTTAACTTTCCAACATTTCCGCCTCAGCCCCCTCATTATTAGCAGCAAAAATTGAATATTGTGTTATTGAATGAGACGTATCAAGCCGTTCGTAGGGAAGAGAAAATGTGTAGTCGACGATTGGGAGCCATGAATTCATGTCATTCTTTCCTGCCTTTAGTACACAGCTTTACCCTTCAAGCAACATTGGATACATCTATGACATTGAAAGTTTGTGTCGTACCTGGATCCTATCACCGTTAGACAGGCATAAACGCCGAATTCGGCAAATAAGCATGAGAAGTGAAGACACAGGGTTGGGTGGGAAAACGTTGACACAGTCATTTAGATTAGGGTCGCTGTTATGGTCGGTGATCACGTTATGTGGGGATCCCTATTGGGGTACAGAATGGACACATACTTTCGTATGTCATGATGGCCCCGTTGCACTACATTCGCATTGCTTTAACTTTCTAACATTTCCGAATCAGCCCCCTCATTATTAGCAGCAAAAATTGAATATTGTATTATTGAATGAGACGTATCAAGCCGTTCGTAGGGAAGAGAAGAGGTGTAGTCGACGATTGGGAGCCATGAATTCATGTCATTCTTTCCTGCCTTTAGTACACAGCTTTACTCTTCAAGCAACATTGGATACGTCTATGACATTGAAAGTTTGTGTCGTACCTGGATCCTATCACCGTTAGACAGGCATAAACGCCGAATTCGGCAAATAAGCATGAGAAATGAAGACACAGGGTTGGGTGGGAAAACGTTGACACAGTCATTTAGATTAGGGTCGCTGTTATGGTCGGTGATCACGTTATGTGGGGATCCCTATTGGGGTACAGAATGGACACATACTTTCGTATGTCATGATGGCCCCGTTGCACTACATTCGCATCGCTTTAACTTTCTAACATTTCCGCCTCAGCCCCCTCATTATTAGCAGCAAAAATTGAATATTGTGTTATTGAATGAGACGTATCAAGCCGTTCGTACGGAAGAGAAGAGGTGTAGTCGACGATTGGGAGCCATGAATTCATGTCATTCTTTCCTGCCTTTAGTACACAGCTTTACTCTTCAAGCAACATTGGATACATCTATGACATTGAAAGTTTGTGTCGTACCTGGATCCTATCACCGTTAGACAGGCATAAACGCCGAATTCGGCAAATAAGCATGAGAAGTGAAGACACAGGGTTGGGTGGGAAAACGTTGACACAGTCTATTAGATTAGGGTCGCTGTTATGGTCGGTGATCACGTTATGTGGGGATCCCTATTGGGGTACAGAATGGACACATACTTTCGTATGTCATGATGGCCCCGTTGCACTACATTCGCATCGCTTTAACTTTCTAACATTTCCGCCTCAGCCCCCTCATTATTAGCACCAAAAGTTGAATATTGTGTTATTGAATGAGACGTATCAAGCCGTTCGTAGGGAAGAGAAGAGGTGTAGTCGACGATTGGGAGCCATGAATTCATGTCATTCTTTCCTGCCTTTAGTACACAGCTTTACTCTTCAAGCAACATTGGATACATCTATGACATTGAAAGTTTGTGTCGTACCTGGATCCTATCACCGTTAGACAGGCATAAACGCCGAATTCGGCAAATAAGCATGAGAAGTGAAGACACAGGGTTGGGTGGGAAAACGTTGACACAGTCATTTAGATTAGGGTCGCTGTTATGGTCGGTGATCACGTTATGTGGGGATCCCTATTGGGGTACAGAATGGACACATACTTTCGTATGTCATGATGGCCCCGTTGCACTACATTCGCATCGCTTTAACTTTCTAACATTTCCGCCTCAGCCCCCTCATTATTAGCAGCAAAAATTGAATATTGTGTTATTGAATGAGACGTATCAAGCCGTTCGTAGGGAAGAGAAGAGGTGTAGTCGACGATTGGGAGCCATGAATTCATGTCATTCTTTCCTGCCTTTAGTACACAGCTTTACCCTTCAAGCAACATTGGATACATCTATGACATTGAAAGTTTGTGTCGTACCTGGATCCTATCCCCGTTAGACAGGCATAAACGCCGAATTCGGCAAATAAGCATGAGAAGTGAAGACACAGGGTTGGGTGGGAAAACGTTGACACTGTCTATTAGATAAGGGTCGCTGTTATGGTCGGTGATCACGTTATGTGGGGATCCCTATTGGGGTACAGAATGGACACATACTTTCGTATGTCATGATGGCCCCGTTGCACTACATTCGCATCGCTTTAACTTTCTAACATTTCCGCCTCAGCCCCCTCATTATTAGCAGCAAAAATTGAATATTGTGTTATTGAATGAGACGTATCAAGCCGTTCGTAGGGAAGAGAAGAGGTGTAGTCGACGATTGGGAGCCATGAATTCATGTCATTCTTTCCTGCCTTTAGTACACAGCTTTACTCTTCAAGCAACATTGGATACATCTATGACATTGAAAGTTTGTGTCGTACCTGGATCCTATCACCGTTAGACAGGCATAAACGCCGAAGTCGGCAAATAAGCATGGGAAGTGAAGACACAGGGTTGGGTGGGAAAACGTTGACACAGTCATTTAGATAAGGGTCGCTGTTATGGTCGGTGATCACGTTATGTGGGGATCCCTATTGGGGTACAGAATGGACACATACTTTCGTATGTCATGATGGCCCCGTTGCACTACATTCGCATCGCTTTAACTTTCTAACATTTCCGCCTCAGCCCCCTCATTATTAGCAGCAAAAATTGAATATTGTGTTATTGAATGAGACGTATCAAGCCGTTCGTTGGGAAGAGAAGAGGTGTAGTCGACGATTGGGAGCCATGAATTCATGTCATTCTTTCCTGCCTTTAGTACACAGCTTTACCCTTCAAGCAACATTGGATACATCTATGACATTGAAAGTTTGTGTCGTACCCGGATCCTATCACCGTTAGACAGGCATAAACGCCGAATTCGGCAAATAAGCATGAGAAGTGAAGACACAGGGTTGGGTGGGAAAACGTTGACACAGTCATTTAGATTAGGGTCGCTGTTATGGTCGGTGATCACGTTTTTTGGGGATCCCTATTGGGGTACAGAATGGACACATACTTTCGTATGTCATGATGGCCCCGTTGCACTACATTCGCATCGCTTTAACTTTCTAACATTTCCGCCTCAGCCCCCTCATTATTAGCAGCAAAAATTGAATATTGTGTTATTGAATGAGACGTATCAAGCCGTTCGTACGGAAGAGAAGAGGTGTAGTCGACGATTGGGAGCCATGAATTCATGTCATTCTTTCCTGCCTTTAGTACACAGCTTTACTCTTCAAGCAACATTGGATACATCTATGACATTGAAAGTTTGTGTCGTACCTGGATCCTATCACCGTTAGACAGGCATAAACGCCGAATTCGGCAAATAAGCATGAGAAGTGAAGACACAGGGTTGGGTGGGAAAACGTTGACACAGTCTATTAGATTAGGGTCGCTGTTATGGTCGGTGATCACGTTATGTGGGGATCCCTATTGGGGTACAGAATGGACACATACTTTCGTATGTCATGATGGCCCCGTTGCACTACATTCGCATCGCTTTAACTTTCTTACATTTCCGCCTCAGCCCCCTCATTATTAGCAGCAAAAATTGAATATTGTGTTATTGAATGAGACGTATCAAGCCGTTCGTAGGGAAGAGAAAATGTGTAGTCAACGATTGGGAGCCATGAATTCATGTCATTCTTTCCTGCCTTTAGTACACAGCTTTACCCTTCAAGCAACATTGGATACATCTATGACATTGAAAGTTTGTGTCGTACCTGGATCCTATCACCGTTAGACAGGCATAAACGCCGAATTCGGCAAATAAGCATGAGAAGTGAAGACACAGGGTTGGGTGGGAAAGTGTTGACACAGTCATTTAGATTAGGGTCGCTGTTATGGTCGGTGATCACGTTATGTGGGGATCCCTACTGGGGTACAGAATGGACACATACTTTCGTATGTCATGATGGCCCCGTTGCACTACATTCGCATCGCTTCAACTTTCTAACATTTCCGCCTCAGCCCCCTCATTATTAGCACCAAAAGTTGAATATTGTGTTATTGAATGAGACGTATCAAGCCGTTCGTAGGGAAGAGAACAGGTGTAGTCGACGATTGGGAGCCATGAATTCATGTCATTCTTTCCTGCCTTTAGTACACAGCTTTACTCTTCAAGCAACATTGGATACATCTATGACATTGAAAGTTTGTGTCGTACCTGGATCCTATCACCGTTAGACAGGCATAAACGCCGAATTCGGCAAATAAGCATGAGAAGTGAAGACACAGGGTTGGGTGGGAAAACGTTGACACAGTCATTTAGATTAGGGTCGCTGTTATGGTCGGTGATCACTTTATGTGGGGATCCCTATTGGGGTACAGAATGGACACATACTTTCGTATGTCATGATGGCCCCGTTGCACTACATTCGCATCGCTTTAACTTTCTAACATTTCCGCCTCAGCCCCCTCATTATTAGCAGCAAAAATTGAATATTGTGTTATTGAATGAGACGTATCAAGCCGTTCGTAGGGAAGAGAAGAGGTGTAGTCGACGATTGGGAGCCATGAATTCATGTCATTCTTTCCTGCCTTTAGTACACAGCTTTACCCTTCAAGCAACATTGGACACATCTATGACATTGAAAGTTTGTGTCGTACCTGGATCCTATCCCCGTTAGACAGGCATAAACGCCGAATTCGGCAAATAAGCATGAGAAGTGAAGACACAGGGTTGGGTGGGAAAACGTTGACACTGTCTATTAGATAAGGGTCGCTGTTATGGTCGGTGATCACGTTATGTGGGGATCCCTATTGGGGTACAGAATGGACACATACTTTCGTATGTCATGATGGCCCCGTTGCACTACATTCGCATCGCTTTAACTTTCTAACATTTCCGCCTCAGCCCCCTCATTATTAGCAGCAAAAATTGAATATTGTGTTATTGAATGAGACGTATCAAGCCGTTCGTAGGGAAGAGAAGAGGTGTAGTCGACGATTGGGAGCCATGAATTCATGTCATTCTTTCCTGCCTTTAGTACACAGCTTTACTCTTCAAGCAACATTGGATACATCTATGACATTGAAAGTTTGTGTCGTACCTGGATCCTATCACCGTTAGAACGCATAAACGCCGAAGTCGGCAAATAAGCATGGGAAGTGAAGACACAGGGTTGGGTGGGAAAACGTTGACACAGTCATTTAGATAAGGGTCGCTGTTATGGTCGGTGATCACGTTATGTGGGGATCCCTATTAGGGTACAGAATGGACACATACTTTCGTATGTCATGATGGCCCCGTTGCACTACATTCGCATCGCTTTAACTTTCTAACATTTCCGCCTCAGCCCCCTCATTATTAGCAGCAAAAATTGAATATTGTGTTATTGAATGAGACGTATCAAGCCGTTCGTTGGGAAGAGAAGAGGTGTAGTCGACGATTGGGAGCCATGAATTCATGTCATTCTTTCCTGCCTTTAGTACACAGCTTTACCCTTCAAGCAACATTGGATACATCTATGACATTGAAAGTTTGTGTCGTACCCGGATCCTATCACCGTTAGACAGGCATAAACGCCGAATTCGGCAAATAAGCATGAGAACTGAATACACAGGGTTGGGTGGGAAAACGTTGACACAGTCATTTAGATTAGGGTCGCTGTTATGGTCGGTTGATCACGTTATGTGGCGATCCCTATTGGGGTACAGAATGGACACATACTTTCGTATGTCATGATGGCCCCGTTGCACTACATTCGCATCGCTTTAACTTTCTAACATTTCCGCCTCAGTCCCCTCATTATTAGCAGCAAAAATTGAATATTGTGTTATTGAATGAGACGTATCAAGCCGTTCGTAGGGAAGAGAAAATGTGTAGTCGACGATTGGGAGCCATGAATTCATGTCATTCTTTCCTGCCTTTAGTACACAGCTTTACCCTTCAAGCAACATTGGATACATCTATGACATTGAAAGTTTGTGTCGTACCTGGATCCTATCACCGTTAGACAGGCATAAACGCCGAATTCGGCAAATAAGCATGAGAAGTGAAGACACAGGGTTGGGTGGGAAAACGTTGACACAGTCATTTAGATTAGGGTCGCTGTTATGGTCGGTGATCACGTTATGTGGGGATCCCTATTGGGGTACAGAATGGACACATACTTTCGTATGTCATGATGGCCCCGTTGCACTACATTCGCATCGCTTTAACTTTCTAACATTTCCGCCTCAGCCCCCTCATTATTAGCAGCAAAAATTGAATATTGTGTTATTGAATGAGACGTATCAAGTCGTTCGTAGGGAAGAGAAGAGGTGTCGTCGACGATTGGGAGCCATGAATTCATGTCATTCTTTCCTGCTTTTAGTACACAGCTTTACTCTTCAAGCAACATTGGATACATCTATGACATTGAAAGTTTGTGTCGTACCTGGATCCTATCACCGTTAGACAGGCATAAACGCCGAATTCGGCAAATAAGCATGAGAAGTGAAGACACAGGGTTGGGTGGGAAAACGTTGACACAATCTATTAGATTAGGGTCGCTGTTATGGTCGGTGATCACGTTATGTGGGGATCCCTATTGGGGTACAGAATTGCCACATACTTTCGTATGTCATGATGGCCCCGTTGCACTACATTCGCATCGCTTTAACTTTCTAACATTTCCGCCTCAGCCCCCTCATTATTAGCAGCAAAAATTGAATATTGTGTTATTGAATGAGACGTATCAAGCCGTTCGTAGGGAAGAGAAAAGGTGTAGTCGACGATTGGGAGCCATGAATTCATGTCATTCTTTCCTGCCTTTAGTACACAGCTTTACTCTTCAAGCAACATTGGATACATCTATGACATTGAAAGTTTGTGTCGTACCTGGATCCTACCACCGTTAGACAGGCATAAACGCCGAATTCGGCAAATAAGCATGAGAAGTGAAGGCACAGGGTTGGGTGGGAAAACGTTGACACAGTCATTTAGATTAGGGTCGCTGTTATGGTCGGTTGATCACGTTATGTGGCGATCCCTATTGGGGTACAGAATGGACACATACTTTCGTATGTCATGATGGCCCCGTTGCACTACATTCGCATCGCTTTAACTTTCTAACATTTCCGCCTCAGCCCCCTCATTATTAGCAGCAAAAATTGAATATTGTGTTATTGAATGAGACGTATCAAGCCGTTCGTAGGGAAGAGAAAATGTGTAGTCGACGATTGCGAGCCATGAATTCATGTCATTCTTTCCTGCCTTTAGTACATAGCTTTACCCTTCAAGCAACATTGGATACATCTATGACATTGAAAGTTTGTGTCGTACCTGGATCCTATCACCGTTAGACAGGCATAAACGCCGAATTCGGCAAATAAGCATGAGAAGTGAAGACACAGGGTTGGGTGGGAAAACGTTGACACAGTCATTTAGATTAGGGTCGCTGTTATGGTCGGTGATCACGTTATGTGGGGATCCCTATTGGGGTACAGAATGGACACATACTTTCGTATGTCATGATGGCCCCGTTGCACTACATTCGCATTGCTTTAACTTTCTAACATTTCCGCCTCAGCCCCCTCATTATTAGCAGCAAAAATTGAATATTGTATTATTGAATGAGACGTATCAAGCCGTTCGTAGGGAAGAGAACAGGTGTAGTCGACGATTGGGAGCCATGAATTCATGTCATTCTTTCCTGCCTTTAGTACACAACTTTACTCTTCAAGCAACATTGGATACATCTATGACATTGAAAGTTTGTGTCGTACCTGAATCCTATCACCGTTAGACAGGCATAAACGCCGAATTCGGCAAATAAGCATGAGAAGTGAAGACACAGGGTTGGGTGGGAAAACGTTGACACAGTCTATTAGATTAGGGTCGCTGTTATGGTGGGTGATCACGTTATGTGGGGATCCCTATTGGGGTACAGTATGGACACATACTTGCGTATGTCATGATGGCCCCGTTGCACTACATTCGCATCGCTTTAACTTTCTAACATTTCCGCCTCAGCCCCCTCATTATTAGCAGCAAAAGTTGAATATTGTGTTATTGAATGAGACGTATCAAGCCGTTCGTAGGGAAGAGAAGAGGTGTAGTCGACGATTGGGAGCCATGAATTCATGTCATTCTTTCCTGCCTTTATTAGACAGCTTTACTCTTCAAGCAACATTGGATACATCTATGACATTGAAAGTTTGTGTCGTACCTGGATCCTATCACCGTTAGACAGGCATAAACGCCGAATTCGGCAAATAAGCATGAGAAGTGAAGACACAGGGTTGGGTGGGAAAACGTTGACACAATCTATTAGATTAGGGTCGCTGTTATGGTCGGTGATCACGTTATGTGGGGATCCCTATTGGGGTACAGAATTGCCACATACTTTCGTATGTCATGATGGCCCCGTTGCACTACATTCGCATCGCTTTAACTTTCTAACATTTCCGCCTCAGCCCCCTCATTATTAGCAGCAAAAATTGAATATTGTGTTATTGAATGAGACGTATCAAGCCGTTCGTAGGGAAGAGAAGAGGTGTAGTCGACGATTGGGAGCCATGAATTCATGTCTTTCTTTCCTGCCTTTAGTACACAGCTTTACTCTTCAAGCAACATTGGATACATCTATGACATTGAAAGTTTGTGTCGTACCTGGATCCTACCACCGTTAGACAGGCATAAACGCCGAATTCGGCAAATAAGCATGAGAAGTGAAGGCACAGGGTTGGGTGGGAAAACGTTGACACAGTCATTTAGATTAGGGTCGCTGTTATGGTCGGTTGATCACGTTATGTGGCGATCCCTATTGGGGTACAGAATGGACACATACTTTCGTATGTCATGATGGCCCCGTTGCACTACATTCGCATCGCTTTAACTTTCTAACATTTCCGCCTCAGCCCCCTCATTATTAGCAGCAAAAATTGAATATTGTGTTATTGAATGAGACGTATCAAGCCGTTCGTAGGGAAGAGAAAATGTGTAGTCGACGATTGCGAGCCATGAATTCATGTCATTCTTTCCTGCCTTTAGTACATAGCTTTACCCTTCAAGCAACATTGGATACATCTATGACATTGAAAGTTTGTGTCGTACCTGGATCCTATCACCGTTAGACAGGCATAAACGCCGAATTCGGCAAATAAGCATGAGAAGTGAAGACACAGGGTTGGGTGGGAAAACGTTGACACAGTCATTTAGATTAGGGTCGCTGTTATGGTCGGTGATCACGTTATGTGGGGATCCCTATTGGGGTACAGAATGGACACATACTTTCGTATGTCATGATGGCCCCGTTGCACTACATTCGCATTGCTTTAACTTTCTAACATTTCCGCCTCAGCCCCCTCATTATTAGCAGCAAAAATTGAATATTGTATTATTGAATGAGACGTATCAAGCCGTTCGTAGGGAAGAGAACAGGTGTAGTCGACGATTGGGAGCCATGAATTCATGTCATTCTTTCCTGCCTTTAGTACACAGCTTTACTCTTCAAGCAACATTGGATACATCTATGACATTGAAAGTTTGTGTCGTACCTGAATCCTATCACCGTTAGACAGGCATAAACGCCGAATTCGGCAAATAAGCATGAGAAGTGAAGACACAGGGTTGGGTGGGAAAACGTTGACACAGTCTATTAGATTAGGGTCGCTGTTATGGTGGGTGATCACGTTATGTGGGGATCCCTATTGGGGTACAGTATGGACACATACTTGCGTATGTCATGATGGCCCCGTTGCACTACATTCGCATCGCTTTAACTTTCTAACATTTCCGCCTCAGCCCCCTCATTATTAGCAGCAAAAGTTGAATATTGTGTTATTGAATGAGACGTATCAAGCCGTTCGTAGGGAAGAGAAGAGGTGTAGTCGACGATTGGGAGCCATGAATTCATGTCATTCTTTCCTGCCTTTAGTACACAGCTTTACTCTTCAAGCAACATTCGATACATCTATGACATTGAAAGTTTGTGTCGTACCTGGATCCTATCACCGTTAGACAGGCATAAACGCCGAATTCGGCAAATAAGCATGAGAAGTGAAGACACAGGGTTGGGTGGGAAAACGTTGACACAGTCTATTAGATTAGGGTCGCTGTTATGGTCGGCGATCACGTTATGTGGGGATCCCTATTGGGGTACAGAATGGACACATACTTTCGTATGTCATGATGGCCCCGTTGCACTACATTCGCATCGCTTTAACTTTCTAACATTTCCGCCTCAACCCCCTCATTATTAGCAGCAAAAATTGAATATTGTGTTATTGAATGAGACGTATCAAGCCGTTCGTAGGGAAGACAAGAGGTGTAGTCGACGATTGGGAGCCATGAATTCATGTCATTCTTTCCTGCCTTTAGTACACAGCTTTACTCTTCAAGCAACATTGGATACATCTATGACATTGAAAGTTTGTGTCGTACCTGGATCCTATCACCGTTAGACAGGCATAAACGCCGAATTCGGCAAATAAGCATGAGAAGTGAATACACAGGGTTGGGTGGGAAAACGTTGACACAGTCATTTAGATTAGGGTCGCTGTTATGGTCGGTGATCACGTTATGTGGGGATCCCTATTGGGGTACAGAATGGACACATACTTTCGTATGTCATGATGGCCCCGTTGCACTACATTCGCATCGCTTTAACTTTCTAACATTTCCGCCTCAGCCCACTCATTATTAGCAGCAAAAATTGAATATTGTGTTATTGAATGAGACGTATCAAGCCGTTCGTAGGGAAGAGAAGAGGTGTAGTCGACGATTGGGAGCCATGAATTCATGTCATTCTTTCCTGCCTTTAGTACACAGCTTTACCCTTCAAGCAACATTGGATACATCTATGACATTGAAAGTTTGTGTCGTACCTGGATCCTATCCCCGTTAGACAGGCATAAACGCCGAATTCGGCAAATAAGCATGAGAAGTGAAGACACAGGGTTGGGTGGAAAAACGTTGACACAGTCTATTAGATAAGGGTCGCTGTTATGGTCGGTGATCACGTTAGGTGGGTATCCCTATTGGGGTACAGAATGGACACATACTTTCGTATGTCATGATGGCCCCGTTGCACTACATTCGCATCGCTTTAACTTTCTAACATTTCCGCCTCAGCCCCCTCATTATTAGCAGCAAAAATTGAATATTGTGTTATTGAATGAGACGTATCAAGCCGTTCGTAGGGAAGATAAGAGGTGTAGTCGACGATTGAGAGCCATGAATTCATGTCATTCTTTCCTGCCTTTAGTACACAACTTTACTCTTCAAGCAAAATTGGATACATCTATGATATTGAAAGTTTGTGTCGTACCTGGAGCCTATCACCGTTAGACAGGCATAAACGCCGAATTCGGCAAATAAGCATGAGAAGTGAAGACACAGGGTTGGGTGGGAAAACGTTGACACAGTCTATTAGATTAGGGTCGCTGTTATGGTCGGTGATCACGTTATGTGGGGATCCCTATTGGGGTACAGTATGGACACATACTTTCGTATGTCATGATGGCCCCGTTGCACTACATTCGCATCGCTTTAACTTTCTAACATTTCCGCCTCAGCCCCCTCATTATTAGCAGCAAAAGTTGAATATTGTGTTATTGAATGAGACGTATCAAGCCGTTCGTAGGGAAGAGAAGAGGTGTAGTCGACGATTGGGAGCCATGAATTCATGTCATTCTTTCCTGCCTTTAGTACACAGCTTTACTCTTCAAGCAACATTGGATACATCTATGACATTGAAAGTTTGTGTCGTACCTGGATCCTATCACCGTTAGACAGGCATAAACGCCGAATTCGGCAAATAAGCATGAGAAGTGAAGACACAGGGTTGGGTGGGAAAACGTTGACACAGTCTATTAGATTAGGGTCGCTGTTATGGTCGGTGATCACGTTATGTGGGGATCCCTATTGGGGTACAGAATGGTCACATACTTTCGTATGTCATGATGGCCCCGTTGCACTACATTCGCATCACTTTAACTTTCTAACATTTCCGCCTCAGCCCCCTCATTATTAGCAGCAAAAATTGAATATTGTGTTATTGAATGAGACGTATCAAGCCGTTCGTAGGGAAGAGAAGAGTTGTAATCGACGATTGGGAGCCATTAATTCATGTCATTCTTTCCTGCCTTTAGTACACAGCTTTACTCTTCAAGCAACATTGGATACATCTATGACATTGAAAGTTTGTGTCGTACCTGGATCCTATCACCGTTAGACAGGCATAAACGCCGAATTCGGCAAATAAGCATGAGAAGTGAAGACACAGGGTTTGGTGGGAAAACGTTGACACAGTCTATTAGATTAGGGTCGCTGTTATGGTCGGTGATCACGTTATGTGGGGGTCCCTATTGGGGTACAGAATGGACACATACGTTCGTATGTCATGATGGCCCCGTTGCACTACATTCGCATCGCTTTAACTTTCTAACATTTCCGCCTCAGCCCCCTCATTATTAGCAGCCAAAATTGAATATTGTGTTATTGAATGAGACGTATCAAGCCGTTCGTAGGGAAGAGAAGAGTTGTAATCGACGATTGGGAGCCATTAATTCATGTCATTCTTTCCTGCCTTTAGTACACAGCTTTACTCTTCAAGCAACATTGGATACATCTATGACATTGAAAGTTTGTGTCGTACCTGGATCCTATCACCGTTAGACAGGCATAAACGCCGAATTCGGCAAATAAGCATGAGAAGTGAAGACACAGGGTTTGGTGGGAAAACGTTGACACAGTCTATTAGATTAGGGTCGCTGTTATGGTCGGTGATCACGTTATGTGGGGATCCCTATTGGGGTACAGAATGGACACATACGTTCGTATGTCATGATGGCCCCGTTGCACTACATTCGCATCGCTTTAACTTTCTAACATTTCCGCCTCAGCCCCCTCATTATTAGCAGCAAAAATTGAATATTGTGTTATTGAATGAGACGTATCAAGCCGTTCGTAGGGAAGAGAAGAGGTGTAGTCGACGATTGGGAGCCATGAATTCATGTGATTATTTCCTGCCTTTAGTACACAGCTTTACTCTTCAAGCAACATTGGATACATCTATGACATTGAAAGTTTGTGTCGTACCTGGATCCTATCACTGTTAGACAGGCATAAACGCCGAATTCGGCAAATAAGCATGAGAAGTGAAGACACAAGCTTGGGTGGGAAAACGTTGACACAGTCTATTAGATTAGGGTCGCTGTTATGGTCGGTGATCACGTTATGTGGGGATCCCTACTGGGGTACAGAATGGACACATACTTTCGTATGTCATGATGGCCCCGTTGCACTACATTCGCATCACTTTAACTTTCTAACATTTCCGCCTCAGCCCCCTCATTATTAGCAGCCAAAATTGAATATTGTGTTATTGAATGAGACGTATCAAGCCGTTCGTAGGGAAGAGAAGAGTTGTAGTCGACGATTGGGAGCCATGAATTCATGTCATTCTTTCCTGCCTTTAGTACACAGCTTTACTCTTCAAGCAACATTGGATACATCTATGACATTGAAAGTTTGTGTCGTACCTGGATCCTATCACCGTTAGACAGGCATAAACGCCGAATTCGGCAAATAAGCATGAGAAGTGAAGACACAGGGTTGGGTGGGAAAACGTTGACACAGTCATTTAGATTAGGGTCGGTGTTATGGTCGGTGATCACGTTATGTGGGGATCCCTATTGGGGTACAGAATGGACACATACTTTCGTATGTCATGATGGCCCCGTTGCACTACATTCGCATCGCTTTAACTTTCTAACATTTCCGCCTCAGCCCCCTCATTATTAGCAGCAAAAATTGAATATTGTGTTATTGAATGAGACGAATCAAACCGTTCGTAGGGAAGAGAAGAGGTGTAGTCGACGATTGGGAGCCATGAATTCATGTCATTCTTTCCTGCCTTTAGTACACAGCTTTACTCTTCAAGCAACATTGGATACATCTATGACATTGTAAGTTTGTGTCGCACCTGGATCCTATCACCGTTAGACAGGCATAAACGCCGAGTTCGGCAAATAAGCATGAGAAGTGAAGACACAGGGTTGGGTGGGAAAACGTTGACACAGTCTATTAGATTAGGGTCGCTGTTATGGTCGGTGATCACGTTATGTGGGGATCCCTATTGGGGTACAGAATGGACACATACTTTCGTATGTCATGATGGCCCCGTTGCACTACATTCGCATCGCTTTAACTTTCTAACATTTCCGCCTCAGCCCCCTCATTATTAGCAGCAAAAATTGAACATTGTGTTATTGAATGAGACGTATCAAGCCGTTCGTTGGGAAGAGAAGAGGTGTAGTCGACGATTGGGAGCCATGAATTCATGTCATTCTTTCCTGCCTTTAGTACACAGCTTTACTCTTCAAGCAACATTGGATACATCTATGACATTGAAAGTTTGTGTCGTACCTGGATCCTATCACCGTTAGACAGGCATAAACGCCGAATTCGGCAAATAAGCATGAGAAGTGAAGACACAGGGTTGGGTGGGAAAACGTTGACACAGTCATTTAGATTAGGGTCGCTGTTATGGTCGGTGATCACGTTATGTGGGGATCCCTATTGGGGTACAGAATGGACACATACTTTCGTATGTCATGATGGCCCCGTTGCACTACATTCGCATCGCTTTAACTTTCTAACATTTCCGCCTCAGCCCACTCATTATTAGCAGCAAAAATTGAATATTGTGTTATTGAATGAGACGTATCAAGCCGTTCGTAGGGAAGAGAAGAGGTGTAGTCGACGATTGGGAACCATGAATTCATGTCATTCTTTCCTGCCTTTAGTACACAGCTTTACTCTTCAAGCAACATTGGATACATCTATGACATTGAAAGTTTGTGTCGTACCTGGATCCTATCACCGTTAGACAGGCATAAACGCCGAATTCGGCAAATAAGCATGAGAAGTGAAGACACAGGGTTGGGTGGGAAAACGTTGACACAGTCATTTAGATTAGGGTCGCTGTTATGGTCGGTGATCACGTTATGTGGGGATCCCTATTGGGGTACAGAATGGACACATACTTTCGTATGACATGATGGCCCCGTTGCACTACATTCGCATCGCTTTAACTTTCTAACATTTCCGCCTCAGCCCCCTCATTATTAGCAGCAAAAATTGAATATTGTGTTATTGAATGAGACGTATCAAGCCGTTCGTAGGGAAGAGAAGAGGTGTAGTCGACGATTGGGAGCCATGAATTCATGTCATTCTTTCCTGCCTTTAGTACACAGCTTTACTCTTCAAGCAACATTGGATACATCTATGACATTGAAAGTTTGTGTCGTACCTGGATCCTATCACCATTAGACAGGCATAAACGCCGAATTCGGCAAATAAGCATGAGAAGTGAAGACACAGGGTTGGGTGGGAAAACGTTGACACAGTCTATTAGATTAGGGTCGCTGTTATGGTCGGTGATCACGTTATGTGGGGATCCCTATTGGGGTACAGAATGGACACATACTTTCGTATGTCATGATGGCCCCGTTGCACTACATTCGCATCGCTTTAACTTTCTAACATTTCCGCCTCAGCCCCCTCATTATTAGCAGCAAAAATTGAATATTGTGTTATTGAATGAGACGTATCAAGCCGTTCGTAGGGAAGAGAAGAGGTGTAGTCGACGATTGGGAGCAATGAATTCATGTCATTCTTTCCTGCCTTTAGTACACAGCTTTACTCTTCAAGCAACATTGGATACATCTATGACATTGAAAGTTTGTGTCGTACCTGGATCCTATCACCGTTAGACAGGCATAAACGCCGAATTCGGCAAATAAGCATGAGAAGTGAAGACACAGGGTTGGGTGGGAAAACGTTGACACAGTCATTTAGATTAGGGTCGCTGTTATGGTCGGTGATCACGTTATGTGGGGATCCCTATTGGGGTACAGAATGGACACATACTTTCGTATGTCATGATGGCCCCGTTGCACTACATTCGCATCACTTTAACTTTCTAAAATTTCCGCCTCAGCCCCCTCATTATTAGCAGCCAAAATTGAATATTGTGTTATTGAATGAGACGTATCAAGCCGTTCGTAGGGAAGAGAAGAGTTGTAATCGACGATTGGGAGCCATTAATTCATGTCATTCTTTCCTGCCTTTAGTACACAGCTTTACTCTTCAAGCAACATTGGATACATCTATGACATTGAAAGTTTGTGTCGTACCTGGATCCTATCACCGTTAGACAGGCATAAACGCCGAATTCGGCAAATAAGCATGAGAAGTGAAGACACAGGGTTTGGTGGGAAAACGTTGACACAGTCATTTAGATTAGGGTCGCTGTTATGGTCGGTGATCACGTTATGTGGGGATCCCTATTGGGGTACAGAATGGACACACACGTTCGTATGTCATGATGGCCCCGTTGCACTACATTCGCATCGCTTTAACTTTCTAACATTTCCGCCTCAGCCCCCTCATTATTAACAGCCAAAATTGAATATTGTGTTATTGAATGAGACGTATCAAGCCGTTCGTAGGGAAGAGAAGAGTTGTAGTCGACGATTGGGAGCCATGAATTCATGTCATTCTTTCCTGCCTTTAGTACACAGCTTTACTCTTCAAGCAACATTGGATACATCTATGACATTGAAAGTTTGTGTCGTACCTGGATCCTATCACCGTTAGACAGGCATAAACGCCGAATTCGGCAAATAAGCATGAGAAGTGAAGACACAGGGTTGGGTGGGAAAACGTTGACACAGTCATTTAGATTAGGGTCGGTGTTATGGTCGGTGATCACGTTATGTGGGGATCCCTATTGGGGTACAGAATGGACACATACTTTCGTATGTCATGATGGCCCCGTTGCACTACATTCGCATCGCTTTAACTTTCTAACATTTCCGCCTCAGCCCCCTCATTATTAGCAGCAAAAATTGAATATTGTGTTATTGAATGAGACGTATCAAGCCGTTCGTAGGGAAGAGAAGAGGTGTAGTCGACGATTGGGAGCCATGAATTCATGTCATTCTTTCCTGCCTTTAGTACACAGCTTTACTCTTCAAGCAACATTGGATACATCTATGACATTAAAAGTTTGCGTCGTACCTGGATCCTATCACCGTTAGACAGGCATAAACGCATAATTCGGCAAATAAGCATGAGAAGTGAAGACACAGGGTTGGGTGGGAAAACGATGATACAGTCATTTAGATTAGGGTCGCTGTTATGGTCGGTGATCACGTTATGTGGGGATCCCTATTGGGGTACAGAATGGACACATACTTTCGTATGACATGATGGCCCCGTTGCACTACATTCGCATCGCTTTAACTTTCTAACATTTCCGCCTCAGCCCCCTCATTATTAGCAGCAAAAATTGAATATTGTGTTATTGAATGAGACGTATCAAGCCGTTCGTAGGGAAGAGAAGAGTTGTAGTCTACGATTGGGAGCCATGAATTCATGTCTTTCTTTCCTGCCTTTAGTTCACAGCTTTACTCTTCAAGCAACATTGGATACATCTATGACATTGAAAGTTTGTGTCGTACCTGGATCCTATCCCCGTTAGACAGGCATAAACGCCGAATTCGGCAAATAAGCATGAGAAGTGAAGACACAGGGTTGGGTGGGAAAACGTTGACCCAGTCATTTAGATTAGGGTCGCTGTTATGGTCGGTGATCACGTTATGTGGGGATCCCAATTGGGGTACAGAATGGACACATACTTTCCTATGTCATGATGGCCCCGTTGCACTACATTCGCATCGCTTTAACTTTCTAAAATTTCCGCCTCAGCCCCCTCATTATTAGCAGCAAAAATTGAATATTGTGTTATTGAATGAGACGTATCAAGCCGTTCGTAGGGAAGAGAAGAGGTGTAGTCGACGATTGGGAGCCATGAATTCATGTCATTCTTTCCTGCCTTTAGTACACAGCTTTACTCTTCAAGCAACATTGGATACATCTATGACATTGAAAGTTTGTGTCGTACCTGGATCCTATCACCGTTAGACAGGCATAAACGCCGAATTCGGCAAATAAGCATGAGAAGTGAATACACAGGGTTGGGTGGGAAAACGTCGACACAGTCATTTAGATTAGGGTCGCTGTTATGGTCGGTGATCACGTTATGTGGGGATCCCTATTGGGGTACAGAATGGACACATACTTTCGTATGTCATGATGGCCCCGTTGCACTACATTCGCATCGCTTTAACTTTCTAACATTTCCGCCTCAGCCCCCTCATTATTAGCAGCAAAAATTGAATATTGTGTTATTGAATGAGACGTATCAAGCCGTTCGTAGGGAAGAGAAGAGGTGTAGTCGACGATTGGGAGCCATGAATTCATGTCATTCTTTCCTGCCTTTAGTACACAGCTTTACTCTTCAAGCAACATTGGATACATCTATGACATTGAAAGTTTGTGTCGTACCTGGATCCTATCACCGTTAGACAGGCATAAACGCATAATTCGGCAAATAAGCATGTGAAGTGAAGACACAGGGTTGGGTGGGAAAACGTTGACACAGTCATTTAGATTAGGGTCGCTGTTATGGTCGGTGATCACGTTATGTGGGGATCCCTATTGGGGTACAGAATGGACACATACTTTCGTATGTCATGATGGCCCCGTTGCACAACATTCGCATCGCTTTAACTTTCTAACATTTCCGCCTCAGCCCCCTCACTATTAGCCGCAAAAATTGAATATTGTGTTATTGAATGAGACGTATCAAGCCGTTCGTAGGGAAGAGAAGAGGTGTAGTCTACGATTGGGAGCCATGAATTCATGTCTTTCTTTCCTGCCTTAGTACACAGCTTTACTCTTCAAGCAACATTGGATACATCTATGACATTGAAAGTTTGTGTCGTACCTGGATCCTATCACCGTTAGACAGGCATAAACGCCGAATTCGGCAAATAAGCATGAGAAGTGAATACACAGGGTTGGGTGGGAAAACGTTGACACAGTCATTTAGATTAGGGTCGCTGTTATGGTGGGTGATCACGTTATGTGGGGATCCCTATTGGGGTACAGAATGGACACATACTTTCGTATGTCATGATGGCCCCGTTGCACTACATTCGCATCGCTTTAACTTTCTAACATTTCCGCCTCAGCCCCCTCATTATTAGCAGCAAAAATTGAATATTGTGTTATTGAATGAGACGTATCAAGCCGTTCGTAGGGAAGAGAAGAGGTGTAGTCGACGATTGGGAGCCATGAATTCATGTCTTTCTTTCCTGCCTTTAGTTCACAGCTTTACTCTTCAAGCAACATTGGATACATCTATGACATTGAAAGTTTGTGTCGTACCTGGATCCTATCCCCGTTAGACAGGCATAAACGCCGAATTCGACAAATAGGCATGAGAAGTGAAGACACAGGTTTGGGTGGGAAAACGTTGACACAGTCATTTAGATTAGGGTCGCTGTTATGGTCGGTGATCACGTTATGTGGGGATCCCAATTGGGGTACAGAATGGACACATACTTTCCTATGTCATGATGGCCCCGTTGCACTACATTCGCATCGCTTTAACTTTCTAAAATTTCCGCCTCAGCCCCCTCATTATTAGCAGCAAAAATTGAATTTTGTGTTATTGAATGAGACGTATCAAGCCGTTCGTAGGGAAGAGAAGAGGTGTAGTCGACGATTGGGAGCCATGAATTCATGTAATTCTTTCCTGCCTTTAGTACACAGCTTTACTCTTCAAGCAACATTGGATACATCTATGACATTGAAAGTTTGTGTCGTACCTGGATCCTATCACCGTTAGACAGGCATAAACGCCGAATTCGGCAAATAAGCATGAGAAGTGAAGACACAGGGTTGGGTGGGAAAACGTTGACACAGTCTATTAGATTAGGGTCGCTGTTATGGTCGGTGATCACGTTATGTGGGGATCCCTATTGGGGTACAGAATGGACACATACTTTCGTATGTCATGATGGCCCCGTTGCACTACATTCGCATCGCTTTAACTTTCTAACATTTCCGCCTCAGCCCCCTCATTATTAGCAGCAAAAATTGAATATTGTGTTATTGAATGAGACGTATCAAGCCGTTCGTAGGGAAGAGAAGAGGTGTAGTCGACGATTGAGAGCCATGAATTCATGTCTTTCTTTCCTGCCTTTAGTTCACAGCTTTACTCTTCAAGCAACATTGGATACATCTATGACATTGAAAGTTTGTGTCGTACCTGGATCCTATCCCCGTTAGACAGGCATAAACGCCGAATTCGGCAAATAAGCATGAGAAGTGAAGACACAGGGTTGGGTGGGAAAACGTTGACACAGTCATTTAGATTAGGGTCGCTGTTATGGTCGGTGATCACGTTATGTGGGGATCCCAATTGGGGTACAGAATGGACACATACTTTCCTATGTCATGATGGCCCCGTTGCACTACATTCGCATCGCTTTAACTTTCTAAAATTTCCGCCTCAGCCCCCTCATTATTAGCAGCAAAAATTGAATATTGTGTTATTGAATGAGACGTATCAAGCCGTTCGTAGGGAAGAGAAGAGGTGTAGTCGACGATTGGGAGCCATGAATTCATGTCATTCTTTCCTGCCTTTAGTACACAGCTTTACTCTTCAAGCAACATTGGATACATCTATGACATTGTAAGTTTGTGTCGTACCTGGATCCTATCACCGTTAGACAGGCATAAACGCCGAATTCGGCAAATAAGCATGAGAAGTGAAGACACAGGGTTGGGTGGGAAAACGTTGACACAGTCTATTAGATTAGGGTCGCTGTTATGGTCGGTGATCACGTTATGTGGGGATCCCTATTGGGGTACAGAATGGACACATACTTTCGTATGTCGTGATGGCCCCGTTGCACTACATTCGCATCGCTTTAACTTTCTAACATTTCCGCCTCAGCCCCCTCATTATTAGCAGCAAAAATTGAATATTGTGTTATTGAATGAGACGTATCAAGCCGTTCGTAGGGAAGAGAAGAGGTGTAGTCGACGATTGAGAGCCATGAATTCATGTCATTCTTTCCTGCCTTTAGTACACAGCTTTACTCTTCAAGCAACATTGGATACATCTATGACATTGAAAGTTTGTGTCGTACCTGGATCCTATCACCGTTAGACAGGCATAAACGCCGAATTCGGCAAATAAGCATGAGAAGTGAATACACAGGGTTGGGTGGGAAAACGTTGACACAGTCATTTAGATTTGGGTCGCTGTTATGGTCGGTGATCACGTTATGTGGGGATCCCTATTGGGGTACAGAATGGACACATATTTTCGTATGTCATGATGGCCCCGTTGCACTACATTCGCATCGCTTTAACTTTCTAACATTTCCGCCTCAGCCCCCTCATTATTAGCAGCAAAAATTGAATATTGTGTTATTGAATGAGACGTATCAAGCCGTTCGTAGGGAAGAGAAGAGGTGTAGTCGACGATTGGGAGCCATGAATTCATGTCATTCTTTCCTGCCTTTAGTACACAGCTTTACTCTTCAAGCAACATTGGATACATCTATGACATTGAAAGTTTGTGTCGTACCTGGATCCTATCACCGTTAGACAGGCATAAACCCCGAATTCGGCAAATAAGCATGAGAAGTGAAGACACAGGGTTGGGTGGGAAAACGTTGACACAGTCATTTAGATTAGGGTCGCTGTTATGGTCGGTGATCACGTTATGTGGGGATCCCTATTGGGGTACAGAATGGACACATATTTTCGTATGTCATGATGGCCCCGTTGCACTACATTCGCATCGCTTTAACTTTCTAACATTTCCGCCTCAGCCCCCTCATTATTAGCAGCAAAAATTGAATATTGTGTTATTGAATGAGACGTATCAAGCCGTTCGTAGGGAAGAGAAGAGGTGTAGTCTACGATTGGGAGCCATGAATTCATGTCTTTCTTTCCTGCCTTAGTACACAGCTTTACTCTTCAAGCAACATTGGATACATCTATGACATTGAAAGTTTGTGTCGTACCAGGATCCTATCCCCGTTAGACAGGCATAAACGCCGAATTCGGCAAATAAGCATGAGAAGTGAAGACACAGGGTTGGGTGGGAAAACGTTGACACAGTCATTTAGATTAGGGTCGCTGTTATGGTCGGTGATCACGTTATGTGGGGATCCCAATTGGGGTACAGAATGGACACATACTTTCGTATGTCATGATGGCCCCGTTGCACTACATTCGCATCGCTTTAACTTTCTAACATTTCCGCCTGAGCCCCCTCATTATTAGCAGCAAAAATTGACTATTGTGTTATTGAATGAGACGTATCAAGCCGTTCGTAGGGAAGAGAAGAGGTGTAGTCGACGATTGGGAGCCATGAATTCATGTCATTCTTTCCTGCCTTTAGTACACAGCTTTACTCTTCAAGCAACATTGGATACATCTATGACATTGTAAGTTTGTGTCGTACCTGGATCCTATCACCGTTAGACAGGCATAAACGCCGAATTCGGCAAAAAAGCATGAGAAGTGAAGACACAGGGTTGGGTGGGAAAACGTTGACACAGTCTATTAGATTAGGGTCGCTGTTATGGTCGGTGATCACGTTATGTGGGGATCCCTATTGGGGTACAGAATGGACACATACTTTCGTATGTCATGATGGCCCCGTTGCACTACATTCGCATCGCTTTAACTTTCTAACATTTCCGCCTCAGCCCCCTCATTATTAGCAGCAAAAATTGAATATTGTGTTATTGAATGAGACGTATCAAGCCGTTCGTAGGGAAGAGAAGAGGTGTAGTCGACGATTGGGAGCCATGAATTCATGTCATTCTTTCCTGCCTTTAGTACACAGCTTTACTCTTCAAGCAACATTGGATACATCTATGACATTGAAAGTTTGTGTCGTACCTGGATCCTATCACCGTTAGACAGGCATAAACGCCGAATTCGGCAAATAAGCATGAGAAGTGAAGACACAAGCTTGGGTGGGAAAACGTTGACACAGTCTATTAGATTAGGGTCGCTGTTATGGTCGGTGATCACGTTATGTGGGGATCCCTACTGGGGTACAGAATGGACACATACTTTCGTATGTCATGATGGCCCCGTTGCACTACATTCGCATCACTTTAACTTTCTAACATTTCCGCCTCAGCCCCCTCATTATTAGCAGCCAAAATTGAATATTGTGTTATTGAATGAGACGTATCAAGCCGTTCGTAGGGAAGAGAAGAGTTGTAGTCGACGATTGGGAGCCATGAATTCATGTCATTCTTTCCTGCCTTTAGTACACAGCTTTACTCTTCAAGCAACATTGGATACATCTATGACATTGAAAGTTTGTGTCGTACCTGGATCCTATCACCGTTAGACAGGCATAAACGCCGAATTCGGCAAATAAGCATGAGAAGTGAAGACACAGGGTTGGGTGGGAAAACGTTGACACAGTCATTTAGATTAGGGTCGGTGTTATGGTCGGTGATCACGTTATGTGGGGATCCCTATTGGGGTACAGAATGGACACATACTTTCGTATGTCATGATGGCCCCGTTGCACTACATTCGCATCGCTTTAACTTTCTAACATTTCCGCCTCAGACCCCTCATTATTAGCAGCAAAAAATGAATATTGTGTTATTGAATGAGACGTATCAAGCCGTTCGTAGGGAAGATAAGAGCTGTAGTCGACGATTGGGAGCCATGAATTCATGTCATTCTTTCCTGCCTTTAGTACACAGCCTTACTCTTCAAGCAACATTGGATACATCTATGACATTGAAAGTTTGTGTCGTACCTGCATCCTATCACCTTTAGACAGGCATAAACGTCGAATTCGGCAAATAAGAATGAGAAGTGAATACACAGGGTTGGGTGGGAAAACGTTGACACAGTCATTTAGATTAGGGTCGCTGTTACGGTCGGTGATCATGTTATGTGGGGATCCCTACTGGGGTACAGAATGGACACATATTTTCGTATGTCATGATGGCCCCGTTGCACTACATTCGCATCGCTTTAACTTTCTAACATTTCCGCCTCAGCCCCCTCATTATTAACAGCAAAAATTGAACATTGTGTTATTGAATGAGACGTATCAAGCCGTTCGTAGGGAAGAGAAGAGGTGTAGTCTACGATTGGGAGCCATGAATTCATGTCTTTCTTTCCTGCCTTTAGTACACAGCTTTACTCTTCAAGCAACATTGGATACATCTATGACATTGAAAGTTTGTGTCGTACCTGGATCCTATCCCCGTTAGACAGGCATAAACGCCGAATTCGGCAAATAAGCATGAGAAGTGAAGACACAGGGTTGGGTGGGAAAACGTTGACACAGTCATTTAGATTAGGGTCGCTGTTATGGTCGGTGATCACGTTATGTGGGGATCCCAATTGGGGTACAGAATGGACACATACTTTCGTATGTCATGATGGCCCCGTTGCACTACATTCGCATCGCTTTAACTTTCTAACATTTCCGCCTCAGCCCCCTCATTATTAGCAGCAAAAATTGAATATTGTGTTATTGAATGAGACGTATCAAGCCGTTCGTAGGGAAGAGAAGAGGTGTAGTCGACGATTGGGAGCCATGAATTCATGTCATTCTTTCCTGCCTTTAGTACACAGCTTTACTCTTCAAGCAACATTGGATACATCTATGACATTGTAAGTTTGTGTCGTACCTGGATCCTATCACCGTTAGACAGGCATAAACGCCGAATTCGGCAAATAAGCATGAGAAGTGAAGACACAGGGTTGGGTGGGAAAACGTTGACACAGTCTATTAGATTAGGGTCGCTGTTATGGTCGGTGATCACGTTATGTGGGGATCCCTATTGGGGTACAGAATGGACACATACTTTCGTATGTCATGATGGCCCCGTTGCACTACATTCGCATCGCTTTAACTTTCTACCATTTCCGCCTCAGCCCCCTCATTATTAGCAGCAAAAATTGAATATTGTGTTATTGAATGAGACGTATCAAGCCGTTCGTAGGGAAGAGAAGAGGTGTAGTCGACGATTGGGAGCCATGAATTCATGTCATTCTTTCCTGCCTTTAGTACACAGCTTTACTCTTCAAGCAACATTGGATACATCTATGACATTGAAAGTTTGTGTCGTACCTGGATCCTATCACCGTTAGACAGGCATAAACGCCGAATTCGGCAAATAAGCATGAGAAGTGAAGACACAGGGTTGGGTGGGAAAACGTTGACACAGTCATTTAGATTAGGGTCGCTGTTATGGTCGGTGATCACGTTATGTGGGGATCCCTATTGGGGTACAGAATGGACACATACTTTCGTATGTCATGATGGCCCCGTTGCACTACATTCGCATCGCTTTAACTTTCTAACATTTCCGCCTCAGCCCCCTCATTATTAGCAGCAAAAATTGAATATTGTGTTATTGAATGAGACGTATCAAGCCGTTCGTAGGGAAGAGAAGAGGTGTAGTCGACGATTGGGAGCCATGAATTCATGTCATTCTTTCCTGCCTTTAGTACACAGCTTTACTCTTCAAGCAACATTGGATACATCTATGACATTGAAAGTTTGTGTCGTACCTGGATCCTATCACCGTTAGACAGGCATAAACGCAGAATTCGGCAAATAAGCATGAGAAGTGAAGACACAGGGTTGGGTGGGAAAACGTTGACACAGTCATTTAGATTAGGGTCGCTGTTATGGTCGGTGATCACGTTATGTGGGGATCCCTATTGGGGTACAGAATGGACACATACTTTCGTATGACATGATGGCCCCGTTGCACTACATTCGCATCGCTTTAACTTTCTAACATTTCCGCCTCAGCCCCCTCATTATTAGCAGCAAAAATTGAATATTGTGTTATTGAATGAGACGTATCAAGCCGTTCGTAGGGAAGAGAAGAGGTGTAGTCGACGATTGGGAGCCATGAATTCATCTCATTCTTTCCTGCCTTTAGTACACAGCTTTACTCTTCAAGCAACATTGGATACATCTATGACATTGTAAGTTTGTGTCGTACCTGGATCCTATCACCGTTAGACAGGCATAAACGCCGAATTCGGCAAATAAGCATGAGAAGTGAAGACACAGGGTTGGGTGGGAAAACGTTGACACAGTCTATTAGATTAGGGTCGCTGTTATGGTCGGTGATCACGTTATGTGGGGATCCCTATTGGGGTACAGAATGGACACATACTTTCGTATGTCATGATGGCCCCGTTGCACTACATTCGCATCGCTTTAACTTTCTAACATTTCCGCCTCAGCCCCCTCATTATTAGCAGCAAAAATTGAATATTGTGTTATTGAATGAGACGTATCAAGCCGTTCGTAGGGAAGAGAAGAGGTGTAGTCGACGATTGGGGGCCATGAATTCATGTCATTCTTTCCTGCCTTTAGTACACAGCTTTACTCTTCAAGCAACATTGGATACATCTATGACATTGAAAGTTTGTGTCGTACCTGGATCCTATCACCGTTAGACAGACATAAACGCCGAATTCGGCAAATAAGCATGAGAAGTGAAGACACAGGGTTGGGTGGGAAAACGTTGACACAGTCATTTAGATTAGGGTCGCTGTTATGGTCGGTGATCACGTTATGTGGGGATCCCTATTGGGGTACAGAATGGACACATACTTTCGTATGTCATGATGGCCCCGTTGCACTACATTCGCATCACTTTAACTTTCTAACATATCCGCCTCAGCCCCCTCATTATTAGCAGCCAAAATTGAATATTGTGTTATTGAATGAGACGTATCAAGCCGTTCGTAGGGAAGAGAAGAGTTGTAATCGACGATTGGGAGCCATTAATTCATGTCATTCTTTCCTGCCTTTAGTACACAGCTTTACTCTTCAAGCAACATTGGATACATCTATGACATTGAAAGTTTGTGTCGTACCTGGATCCTATCACCGTTAGACAGGCATAAACGCCGAATTCGGCAAATAAGCATGAGAAGTGAAGACACAGGGTTTGGTGGGAAAACGTTGACACAGTCATTTAGATTAGGGTCGCTGTTATGGTCGGTGATCACGTTATGTGGGGATCCCTATTGGGGTACAGAATGGACACATACGTTCGTATGTCATGATGGCCCCGTTGCACTACATTCGCATCGCTTTAACTTTCTAACATTTCCGCCTCAGCCCCCTCATTATTAGCAGCAAAAATTGAATATTGTGTTATTGAATGAGACGTATCAAGCCGTTCGTAGGGAAGAGAAGAGGTGTAGTCGACGATTGGGAGCCATGAATTCATGTGATTATTTCCTGCCTTTAGTACACAGCTTTACTCTTCAAGCAACATTGGATACATCTATGACATTGAAAGTTTGTGTCGTACCTGGATCCTATCACCTTTAGACAGGCATAAACGCCGAATTCGGCAAATAAGCATGAGAAGTGAAGACACAAGCTTGGGTGGGAAAGCGTTGACACAGTCTATTAGATTAGGGTCGCTGTTATGGTCGGTGATCACGTTATGTGGGGATCCCTACTGGGGTACAGAATGGACACATACTTTCGTATGTCATGATGGCCCCGTTGCACTACATTCGCATCACTTTAACTTTCTAACATTTCCGCCTCAGCCCCCTCATTATTAGCAGCAAAAATTGAATATTGTGTTATTGAATGAGACGTATCAAGCCGTTCGTAGGGAAGAGAAGAGTTGTAGTCGACGATTGGGAGCCATGAATTCATGTCATTCTTTCCTGCCTTTAGTACACAGCTTTACTCTTCAAGCAACATTGGATACATCTATGACATTGAAAGTTTGTGTCGTACCTGGATCCTATCACCGTTAGACAGGCATAAACGCCGAATTCGGCAAATAAGCATGAGAAGTGAAGACACAGGGTTGGGTGGGAAAAGGTTGACACAGTCATTTAGATTAGGGTCGGTGTTATGGTCGGTGATCACGTTATGTGGGGATCCCTATTGGGGTACAGAATGGACACATACTTTCGTATGTCATGATGGCCCCGTTGCACTACATTCGCATCGCTTTAACTTTCTAACATTTCCGCCTCAGCCCCCTTATTATTAGCAGCAAAAATTGAATATTGTGTTATTGAATGAGACGTATCAAGCCGTTCGTAGGGAAGAGAAGAGGTGTAGTCGACGATTGGGAGCCATGAATTCATGTCATTCTTTCCTGCCTTTAGTACACAGCTTTACTCTTCAAGCAACATTGGATACATCTATGACATTGAAAGTTTGTGTCGTACCTGGATCCTATCACCGTTAGACAGGCATAAACGGATAATTCGGCAAATAAGCATGAGAAGTGAAGACACAGGGTTGGGTGGGAAAACGATGATACAGTCATTTAGATTAGGGTCGCTGTTATGGTCGGTGATCACGTTATGTGGGGATCCCTATTGGGGTACAGAATGGACACATACTTTCGTATGACATGATGGCCCCGTTGCACTACATTCGCATCGCTTTAACTTTCTAACATTTCCGCCTCAGCCCCCTCATTATTAGCAGCAAAAATTGAATATTGTGTTATTGAATGAGACGTATCAAGCCGTTCGTAGGGAAGAGAAGAGTTGTAGTCTACGATTGGGAGCCATGAATTCATGTCTTTCTTTCCTGCCTTTAGTTCACAGCTTTACTCTTCAAGCAACATTGGATACATCTATGACATTGAAAGTTTGTGTCGTACCTGGATCCTATCCCCGTTAGACAGGCATAAACGCCGAATTCGGCAAATAAGCATGAGAAGTGAAGACACAGGGTTGGGTGGGAAAACGTTGACACAGTCATTTAGATTAGGGTCGCTGTTATGGTCGGTGATAACGTTAGGTGGGGATCCCAATTGGGGTACAGAATGGACACATATTTTCCTATGTCATGATGGCCCCGTTGCACTACATTCGCATCGCTTTAACTTTCTAAAATTTCCGCCTCAGCCCCCTCATTATTAGCAGCAAAAATTGAATATTGTGTTATTGAATGAGACGTACCATCCGTTCGTAGGGAAGAGAAGAGGTGTAGTCGACGATTGGGAGCCATGAATTCATGTCATTCTTTCCTGCCTTTAGTACACAGCTTTACTCTTCAAGCAACATTGGATACATCTATGACATTGTAAGTTTGTGTCGTACCTGGATCCTATCACCGTTAGACAGGCATAAACGCCGAATTCGGCAAATAAGCATGAGAAGTGAAGACACAGGGTTGGGTGGGAAAACGTTGACACAGTCTATTAGATTAGGGTCGCTGTTATGGTCGGTGATCACGTTATGTGGGGATCCCTATTGGGGTACAGAATGGACACATACTTTCGTATGTCATGATGGCCCCGTTGCACTACATTCGCATCGCTTTAACTTTCTAACATTTCCGCCTCAGCCCCCTCATTATTAGCAGCAAAAATTGAATATTGTGTTATTGAATGAGACGTATCAAGCCCTTCGTAGGGAAGAGAAGAGGTGTAGTCTACGATTGGGAGCCATGAATTCATGTCTTTCTTTCCTGCCTTAGTACACAGCTTTACTCTTCAAGCAACATTGGATACATCTATGACATTGAAAGTTTGTGTCGTACCTGGATCCTATCACCGTTAGACAGGCATAAACGCCGAATTCGGCAAATAAGCATGAGAAGTGAATACACAGGGTTGGGTGGGAAAACGTTGACACAGTCATTTAGATTAGGGTCGCTGTTATGGTCGGTGATCACGTTATGTGGGGATCCCTATTGGGGTACAGAATGGACACATACTTTCGTATGTCATGATGGCCCCGTTGCACTACATTCGCATCGCTTTAACTTTCTAACATTTCCGCCTCAGCCCCCTCATTATTAGCAGCAAAAATTGAATATTGTGTTATTGAATGAGACGTATCAAGCCGTTCGTAGGGAAGAGAAGAGGTGTAGTCTACGATTGGGAGCCATGAATTCATGTCTTTCTTTCCTGCCTTAGTACACAGCTTTACTCTTCAAGCAACATTGGATACATCTATGACATTGAAAGTTTGTGTCGTACCTGGATCCTATCCCCGTTACACAGGCATAAACGCCGAATTCGGCAAATAAGCATGAGAAGTGAAGACACAGGGTTGGGTGGGAAAACGTTGACACAGTCTATTAGATTAGGGTCGCTGTTATGGTCGGTGATCACGTTATGTGGGGATCCCACTTGGGGTACAGAATGGACACATACTTTCGTATGTCATGATGGCCCCGTTGCACTACATTCGCATCGCTTTAACTTTCTAACATTTCCGCCTCAGCCCCCTCATTATTAGCAGCAAAAATTGAATATTGTGTTATTGAATGAGACGTATCAAGCCGTTCGTAGGGAAGAGAAGAGGTGTAGTCGACGATTGGGAGCCATGAATTCATGTCATTCTTTCCTGCCTTTAGTACACAGCTTTACTCTTCAAGCAACATTGGATACATCTATGACATTGTAAGTTTGTGTCGTACCTGGATCCTATCACCGTTAGACAGGCATAAACGCCGAATTCGGCAAATAAGCATGAGAAGTGAAGACACAGGGTTGGGTGGGAAAACGTTGACACAGTCTATTAGATTAGGGTCGCTGTTATGGTCGGTGATCACGTTATGTGGGGATCCCTATTGGGGTACAGAATGGACACATACTTTCGTATGTCATGATGGCCCCGTTGCACTACATTCGCATCGCTTTAACTTTCTAACATTTCCGCCTCAGTCCCCTCATTATTAGCAGCAAAAATTGAATATTGTGTTATTGAATGAGACGTATCAAGCCGTTCGTAGGGAAGAGAAGAGGTGTAGTCGACGATTGGGAGCCATGAATTCATGTCATTCTTTCCTGCCTTTAGTACACAGCTTTACTCTTCAAGCAACATTGGATACATCTATGACATTGAAAGTTTGTGTCGTACCTGGATCCTATCACCGTTAGACAGGCATAAACGCCGAATTCGGCAAATAAGCATGAGAAGTGAAGACACAGGGTTGGGTGGGAAAACGTTGACACAGTCATTTAGATTAGGGTCGCTGTTATGGTCGGTGATCACGTTATGTGGGGATCCCTATTGGGGTACAGAATGGACACATACTTTCCTATGTCATGATGGCCCCGTTGCACTACATTCGCATCACTTTAACTTTCTAACATTTCCGCCTCAGCCCCCTCATTATTAGCAGCCAAAATTGAATATTGTGTTATTGAATGAGACGTATCAAGCCGTTCGTAGGGAAGAGAAGAGTTGTAATCGACGATTGGGAGCCATTAATTCATGTCATTCTTTCCTGCCTTTAGTACACAGCTTTACTCTTCAAGCAACATTGGATACATCTATGACATTGAAAGTTTGTGTCGTACCTGGATCCTATCACCTTTAGACAGGCATAAACGCCGAATTCGGCAAATAAGCATGAGAAGTGAAGACACAAGCTTGGGTGGGAAAACGTTGACACAGTCTATTAGATTAGGGTCGCTGTTATGGTCGGTGATCACGTTATGTGGGGATCCCTACTGGGGTACAGAATGGACACATACTTTCGTATGTCATGATGGCCCCGTTGCACTACATTCGCATCACTTTAACTTTCTAACATTTCCGCCTCAGCCCCCTCATTATTAGCAGCAAAAATTGAATATTGTGTTATTGAATGAGACGTATCAAGCCGTTCGTAGGGAAGAGAAGAGTTGTAGTCGACGATTGGGAGCCATGAATTCATGTCATTCTTTCCTGCCTTTAGTACACAGCTTTACTCTTCAAGCAACATTGGATACATCTATGACATTGAAAGTTTGTGTCGTACCTGGATCCTATCACCGTTAGACAGGCATAAACGCCGAATTCGGCAAATAAGCATGAGAAGTGAAGACACAGGGTTGGGTGGGAAAACGTTGACACAGTCATTTAGATTAGGGTCGGTGTTATGGTCGGTGATCACCTTATGTGGGGATCCCTATTGGGGTACAGAATGGACACATACTTTCGTATGTCATGATGGCCCCGTTGCACTACATTCGCATCGCTTTAACTTTCTAACATTTCCGCCTCAGCCCCCTCATTATTAGCAGCAAATATTGAATATTGTGTTATTGAATGAGACGTATCAAGCCGTTCGTAGGGAAGAGAAGAGGTGTAGTCGACGATTGGGAGCCATGAATTCATGTCATTCTTTCCTGCCTTTAGTACACAGCTTTACTCTTCAAGCAACATTGGATACATCTATGACATTGAAAGTTTGTGTCGTACCTGGATCCTATCACCGTTAGACAGGAATAACGCCGAATTCGGCAAATAAGCATGAGAAGTGAAGACACAGGGTTGGGTGGGGAAACGTTGACACAGTCTATTAGATTAGGGTCGCTGTTATGGTCGGTGATCACGTTATGTGGGGATCCCTATTGGGGTACAGAATGGACACATACTTTCGTATGTCATGATGGCCCCGTTGCACTACATTCGCATCGCTTTAACTTTCTAACATTTCCGCCTCAGCCCCCTCATTATTAGCAGCAAAAATTGAATATTGTGTTATTGAATGAGACGTGTGAAGCCGTTCGTAGGGAAGAAAAGAGGTGTAGTCGACGATTGGGAGCCATGAATTCATGTCTTTATTTCCTGCCTTTAGTACACAGCTTTACACTTCAAGCAACATCGGATACATCTATGACATTGAAAGTTTGTGTCGTACCTGGATCCTATCACCGTTAGACAGGCATAAACGCCGAATTCGGCAAATAAGCATGAGAAGTGAAGGCACAGGGTTGGGTGGGAAAACGTTGACACAGTCATTTAGATTAGGGTCGCTGTTATGGTCGGTGATCACGTTATGTGGGGATCCCTATTGGGGTACAGAATGGACACATACTTTCGTATGTCATGATGGCCCCGTTGCACTACATTCGCATCGCTTTAACTTTCTAACATTTCCGCCTCAGCCCCCTCATTATTAGCAGCAAAAATTGAATATTGTGTTATTGAATGAGACGTATCAAGCCGTTCGTAGGGAAGAGAAGAGGTGTAGTCGACGATTGGGAGCCATGAATTCATGTCATTCTTTCCTGCCTTTAGTACACAGCTTTACTCTTCAAGCAACATTGGATACATCTATGACATTGAAAGTTTGTGTCGTACCTGGATCCTATCACCGTTAGACAGGCATAAACGCCGAATTCGGCAAATAAGCATGAGAAGTGAATACACAGGGTTGGGTGGGAAAACGTTGACACAGTCATTTAGATTAGGGTCGCTGTTATGGTCGGTGATCACGTAATGTGGGGATCCCTATTGGGGTACAGAATGGACACATACTTTCGTATGTCATGATGGCCCCGTTGCACTACATTCGCATCGCTTTAACTTTCTAACATTTCCGCCTCAGCCCCCTCATTATTAGCAGCAAAAATTGAATATTGTGTTATTGAATGAGACGTATCAAGCCGTTCGTAGGGAAGAGAAGAGGTGTAGTCGACGATTGGGAGCCATGAATTCATGTCTTTCTTTCCTGCCTTTAGTACACAGCTTTACACTTCAAGCAACATCGGATACATCTATGACATTGAAAGTTTGTGTCGTACCTGGATCCTATCACCGTTAGACAGGCATAAACGCCGAATTCGGCAAATAAGCATGAGAAGTGAAGACACAGGGTTGGGTGGGGAAACGATGACACAGTCTATTAGATTAGGGTCGCTGTTATGGTCGGTGATCACGTTATGTGGGGATCCCTATTGGGGTACAGAATGGACACATACTTTCGTATGTCATGATGGCCCCGTTGCACTACATTCGCATCGCTTTAACTTTCTAACATTTCCGCCTCAGCCCCCTCATTATTAGCAGCAAAAATTGAATATTGTGTTATTGAATGAGACGTATCAAGCCGTTCGTAGGGAAGAGAAGAGGTGTTGTCGACGATTGGGAGCCATGAATTCATGTCATTCTTTCCTGCCTTTAGTACACAGCTTTACTCTTCAAGCAACATTGGATACATCTATGACATTGAAAGTTTGTGTCGTACCTGGATCCTATCACCGTTAGACAGGCATAAACGCCGAATTCGGCAAATAAGCATGAGAAGTGAATACACAGGGTTGGGTGGGAAAACGTTGACACAGTCATTTAGATTAGGGTCGCTGTTATGGTCGGTGATCACGTTATGTGGGGATCCCTATTGGGGTACAGAATGGACACATACTTTCGTATGTCATGATGGCCCCGTTGCACTACATTCGCATCGCTTTAACTTTCTAACATTTCCGCCTCAGCCCCCTCATTATTAGCAGCAAAAATTGAATATTGTGTTATTGAATGAGACGTGTGAAGCCGTTCGTAGGGAAGAAAAGAGGTGTAGTCGACGATTGGGAGCCATGAATTCATGTCTTTATTTCCTGCCTTTAGTACACAGCTTTACACTTCAAGCAACATCGGATACATCTATGACATTGAAAGTTTGTGTCGTACCTGGATCCTATCACCGTTAGACAGGCATAAACGCCGAATTCGGCAAATAAGCATGAGAAGTGAAGGCACAGGGTTGGGTGGGAAAACGTTGACACAGTCATTTAGATTAGGGTCGCTGTTATGGTCGGTGATCACGTTATGTGGGGATCCCTATTGGGGTACAGAATGGACACATACTTTCGTATGTCATGATGGCCCCGTTGCACTACATTCGCATCGCTTTAACTTTCTAACATTTCCGCCTCAGCCCCCTCATTATTAGCAGCAAAAATTGAATATTGTGTTATTGAATGAGACGTATCAAGCCGTTCGTAGGGAAGAGAAGAGGTGTAGTCGACGATTGGGAGCCATGAATTCATGTCATTCTTTCCTGCCTTTAGTACACAGCTTTACTCTTCAAGCAACATTGGATACATCTATGACATTGAAAGTTTGTGTCGTACCTGGATCCTATCACCGTTAGACAGGCATAAACGCCGAATTCGGCAAATAAGCATGAGAAGTGAATACACAGGGTTGGGTGGGAAAACGTTGACACAGTCTATTAGATTAGGGTCGCTGTTATGGTCGGTGATCACGTTATGTGGGGATCCCTATTGGGGTACAGAATGGACACATACTTTCGTATGTCATGATGGCCCCGTTGCACTACATTCGCATCGCTTTAACTTTCTAACATTTCCGCCTCAGCCCCCTCATTATTAGCAGCAAAAATTGAATATTGTGTTATTGAATGAGACGTATCAAGCCGTTCGTAGGGAAGAGAAGAGGTGTAGTCGACGATTGGGAGCCATGAATTCATGTCTTTCTTTCCTGCCTTTAGTACACAGCTTTACACTTCAAGCAACATCGGATACATCTATGACATTGAAAGTTTGTGTCGTACCTGGATCCTATCACCGTTAGACAGGCATAAACGCCGAATTCGGCAAATAAGCATGAGAAGTGAAGACACAGGGTTGGGTGGGGAAACGTTGACACAGTCTATTAGATTAGGGTCGCTGTTATGGTCGGTGATCACGTTATGTGGGGATCCCTATTGGGGTACAGAATGGACACATACTTTCGTATGTCATGATGGCCCCGTTGCACTACATTCGCATCGCTTTAACTATCTAACATTTCCGCCTCAGCCCCCTCATTATTAGCAGCAAAAATTGAATATTGTGTTATTGAATGAGACGTATCAAGCCGTTCGTAGGGAAGAGAAGAGGTGTAGTCGACGATTGGGAGCCATGAATTCATGTCATTCTTTCCCGCCTTTAGTACACAGCTTTACTCTTCAAGCAACATTGGATACATCTATGACATTGAAAGTTTGTGTCGTACCTGGATCCTATCACCGTTAGACAGGCATAAACGCCGAATTCGGCAAATAAGCATGAGAAGTGAATACACAGGGTTGGGTGGGAAAACGTTGACACAGTCATTTAGATTAGGGTCGCTGTTATGGTCGGTGATCACGTTATGTGGGGATCCCTATTGGGGTACAGAATGGACACATACTTTCGTATGTCATGATGGCCCCGTTGCACTACATTCGCATCGCTTTAACTTTCTAACATTTCCGCCTCAGCCCCCTCATTATTAGCAGCAAAAATTGAATATTGTGTTATTGAATGAGACGTATCAAGCCGTTCGTAGGGAAGAGAAGAGGTGTAGTCTACGATTGGGAGCCATGAATTCATGTCTTTCTTTCCTGCCTTAGTACACAGCTTTACTCTTCAAGCAACATTGGATACATCTATGACATTGAAAGTTTGTGTCGTACCTGGATCCTATCCCCGTTAGACAGGCATAAACGCCGAATTCGGCAAATAAGCATGAGAAGTGAAGACACAGGGTTGGGTGGGAAAACGTTGACACAGTCATTTAGATTAGGGTCGCTGTTATGGTCGGTGATCACGTTATGTGGGGATCCCACTTGGGGTACAGAATGGACACATACTTTCGTATGTCATGATGGCCCCGTTGCACTACATTCGCATCGCTTTAACTTTCTAACATTTCCGCCTCAGCCCCCTCATTATTAGCAGCAAAAATTGAATATTGTGTTATTGAATGAGACGTATCAAGCCGTTCGTAGGGAAGAGAAGAGGTGTAGTCGACGATTGGGAGCCATGAATTCATGTCATTCTTTCCTGCCTTTAGTACACAGCTTTACTCTTCAAGCAACATTGGATACATCTATGACATTGTAAGTTTGTGTCGTACCTGGATCCTATCACCGTTAGACAGGCATAAACGCCGAATTCGGCAAATAAGCATGAGAAGTGAAGACACAGGGTTGGGTGGGAAAACGTTGACACAGTCTATTAGATTAGGGTCGCTGTTATGGTCGGTGATCACGTTATGTGGGGATCCCTATTGGGGTACAGAATGGACACATACTTTCGTATGTCATGATGGCCCCGTTGCACTACATTCGCATCGCTTTAACTTTCTAACATTTCCGCCTCAGTCCCCTCATTATTAGCAGCAAAAATTGAATATTGTGTTATTGAATGAGACGTATCAAGCCGTTCGTAGGGAAGAGAAGAGGTGTAGTCGACGATTGGGAGCCATGAATTCATGTCATTCTTTCCTGCCTTTAGTACACAGCTTTACTCTTCAAGCAACATTGGATACATCTATGACATTGAAAGTTTGTGTCGTACCTGGATCCTATCACCGTTAGACAGGCATAAACGCCGAATTCGGCAAATAAGCATGAGAAGTGAAGACACAGGGTTGGGTGGGAAAACGTTGACACAGTCATTTAGATTAGGGTCGCTGTTATGGTCGGTGATCACGTTATGTGGGGATCCCTATTGGGGTACAGAATGGACACATACTTTCCTATGTCATGATGGCCCCGTTGCACTACATTCGCATCACTTTAACTTTCTAACATTTCCGCCTCAGCCCCCTCATTATTAGCAGCCAAAATTGAATATTGTGTTATTGAATGAGACGTATCAAGCCGTTCGTAGGGAAGAGAAGAGTTGTAATCGACGATTGGGAGCCATTAATTCATGTCATTCTTTCCTGCCTTTAGTACACAGCTTTACTCTTCAAGCAACATTGGATACATCTATGACATTGAAAGTTTGTGTCGTACCTGGATCCTATCACCTTTAGACAGGCATAAACGCCGAATTCGGCAAATAAGCATGAGAAGTGAAGACACAAGCTTGGGTGGGAAAACGTTGACACAGTCTATTAGATTAGGGTCGCTGTTATGGTCGGTGATCACGTTATGTGGGGATCCCTACTGGGGTACAGAATGGACACATACTTTCGTATGTCATGATGGCCCCGTTGCACTACATTCGCATCACTTTAACTTTCTAACATTTCCGCCTCAGCCCCCTCATTATTAGCAGCAAAAATTGAATATTGTGTTATTGAATGAGACGTATCAAGCCGTTCGTAGGGAAGAGAAGAGTTGTAGTCGACGATTGGGAGCCATGAATTCATGTCATTCTTTCCTGCCTTTAGTACACAGCTTTACTCTTCAAGCAACATTGGATACATCTATGACATTGAAAGTTTGTGTCGTACCTGGATCCTATCACCGTTAGACAGGCATAAACGCCGAATTCGGCAAATAAGCATGAGAAGTGAAGACACAGGGTTGGGTGGGAAAACGTTGACACAGTCATTTAGATTAGGGTCGGTGTTATGGTCGGTGATCACCTTATGTGGGGATCCCTATTGGGGTACAGAATGGACACATACTTTCGTATGTCATGATGGCCCCGTTGCACTACATTCGCATCGCTTTAACTTTCTAACATTTCCGCCTCAGCCCCCTCATTATTAGCAGCAAATATTGAATATTGTGTTATTGAATGAGACGTATCAAGCCGTTCGTAGGGAAGAGAAGAGGTGTAGTCGACGATTGGGAGCCATGAATTCATGTCATTCTTTCCTGCCTTTAGTACACAGCTTTACTCTTCAAGCAACATTGGATACATCTATGACATTGAAAGTTTGTGTCGTACCTGGATCCTATCACCGTTAGACAGGAATAACGCCGAATTCGGCAAATAAGCATGAGAAGTGAAGACACAGGGTTGGGTGGGGAAACGTTGACACAGTCTATTAGATTAGGGTCGCTGTTATGGTCGGTGATCACGTTATGTGGGGATCCCTATTGGGGTACAGAATGGACACATACTTTCGTATGTCATGATGGCCCCGTTGCACTACATTCGCATCGCTTTAACTTTCTAACATTTCCGCCTCAGCCCCCTCATTATTAGCAGCAAAAATTGAATATTGTGTTATTGAATGAGACGTGTGAAGCCGTTCGTAGGGAAGAAAAGAGGTGTAGTCGACGATTGGGAGCCATGAATTCATGTCTTTATTTCCTGCCTTTAGTACACAGCTTTACACTTCAAGCAACATCGGATACATCTATGACATTGAAAGTTTGTGTCGTACCTGGATCCTATCACCGTTAGACAGGCATAAACGCCGAATTCGGCAAATAAGCATGAGAAGTGAAGGCACAGGGTTGGGTGGGAAAACGTTGACACAGTCATTTAGATTAGGGTCGCTGTTATGGTCGGTGATCACGTTATGTGGGGATCCCTATTGGGGTACAGAATGGACACATACTTTCGTATGTCATGATGGCCCCGTTGCACTACATTCGCATCGCTTTAACTTTCTAACATTTCCGCCTCAGCCCCCTCATTATTAGCAGCAAAAATTGAATATTGTGTTATTGAATGAGACGTATCAAGCCGTTCGTAGGGAAGAGAAGAGGTGTAGTCGACGATTGGGAGCCATGAATTCATGTCATTCTTTCCTGCCTTTAGTACACAGCTTTACTCTTCAAGCAACATTGGATACATCTATGACATTGAAAGTTTGTGTCGTACCTGGATCCTATCACCGTTAGACAGGCATAAACGCCGAATTCGGCAAATAAGCATGAGAAGTGAATACACAGGGTTGGGTGGGAAAACGTTGACACAGTCTATTAGATTAGGGTCGCTGTTATGGTCGGTGATCACGTTATGTGGGGATCCCTATTGGGGTACAGAATGGACACATACTTTCGTATGTCATGATGGCCCCGTTGCACTACATTCGCATCGCTTTAACTTTCTAACATTTCCGCCTCAGCCCCCTCATTATTAGCAGCAAAAATTGAATATTGTGTTATTGAATGAGACGTATCAAGCCGTTCGTAGGGAAGAGAAGAGGTGTAGTCGACGATTGGGAGCCATGAATTCATGTCTTTCTTTCCTGCCTTTAGTACACAGCTTTACACTTCAAGCAACATCGGATACATCTATGACATTGAAAGTTTGTGTCGTACCTGGATCCTATCACCGTTAGACAGGCATAAACGCCGAATTCGGCAAATAAGCATGAGAAGTGAAGACACAGGGTTGGGTGGGGAAACGTTGACACAGTCTATTAGATTAGGGTCGCTGTTATGGTCGGTGATCACGTTATGTGGGGATCCCTATTGGGGTACAGAATGGACACATACTTTCGTATGTCATGATGGCCCCGTTGCACTACATTCGCATCGCTTTAACTATCTAACATTTCCGCCTCAGCCCCCTCATTATTAGCAGCAAAAATTGAATATTGTGTTATTGAATGAGACGTATCAAGCCGTTCGTAGGGAAGAGAAGAGGTGTAGTCGACGATTGGGAGCCATGAATTCATGTCATTCTTTCCCGCCTTTAGTACACAGCTTTACTCTTCAAGCAACATTGGATACATCTATGACATTGAAAGTTTGTGTCGTACCTGGATCCTATCACCGTTAGACAGGCATAAACGCCGAATTCGGCAAATAAGCATGAGAAGTGAATACACAGGGTTGGGTGGGAAAACGTTGACACAGTCATTTAGATTAGGGTCGCTGTTATGGTCGGTGATCACGTTATGTGGGGATCAATATTGGGGTACAGAATGGACACATACTTTCGTATGTCATGATGGCCCCGTTGCACTACATTCGCATCGCTTTAACTTTCTAACATTTCCGCCTCAGCCCCCTCATTATTAGCAGCAAAAATTGAATAATGTGTTATTGAATGAGACGTATCAAGCCGTTCGTAGGGAAGATAAGAGGTGTAGACGACGATTGGGAGCCATGAATTCATGTCATTCTTTCCTGCCTTTAGTACACAGCTTTACTCTTCAAGCAACATTGGATACATCTATGACATTGAAAGTTTGTGTCGTACCTGGATCCTATCACCGTTAGACAGGCATAAACGCATAATTCGGCAAATAAGCATGAGAAGTGAAGACACAGCGTTGGGTGGGAAAACGTTGACACAGTCATTTACATTAGGGTCGGTGTTACGGTCGGTGATCACGTTATGTGGGGATCCCTATTGGGGTACAGAATGGACACATACTTTCGTATGTCATGATGGCCCCGTTGCACTACATTCGAATCGCTTTAACTTTCTAACATTTCCGCCTCAGCCCCCTCATTATTAGCAGCAAAAATTGAATATTGTGTTATTGAATGAGACGTATCAAGCCGTTCGTAGGGAAGAGAAGAGGTGTAGTCGACGATTGGGAGCCATGAATTCATGTCATTCTTTCCTGCCTTTAGTACACAGCTTTACTCTTCAAGCAACATTGGATACATCTATGACATTGAAAGTTTGTGTCGTACCTGGATCCTATCACCGTTAGACAGGAATAACGCCGAATTCGGCAAATAAGCATGAGAAGTGAAGACACAGGGATGGGTGGGAAAACGTTGACACAGTCTATTAGATTAGGGTCGCTGTTATGGTCGGTGATCATGTTATGTGGGGATCCCTATTGGGGTACAGAATGGACACATACTTTCGTATGTCATGATGGCCCCGTTGCACTACATTCGCATCGCTTTAACTTTCTAACATTTCCGCCTCAGCCCCCTCATTATTAGCAGCAAAAATTGAATATTGTGTTATTGAATGAGACGTGTGAAGCCGTTCGTAGGGAAGAAAAGAGGTGTAGTCGACGATTGGGAGCCATGAATTCATGTCTTTCTTTCCTGCCTTTAGTACACAGCTTTACCCTTCAAGCAACATCGGATACATCTATGACATTGAAAGTTTGTGTCGTACCTGGATCCTATCACCGTTAGACAGGCATAAACGCCGAATTCGGCAAATAAGCATGAGAAGTGAAGGCACAGGGTTGGGTGGGAAAACGTTGACACAGTCATTTAGATTAGGGTCGCTGTTATGGTCGGTGATCACGTTATGTGGGGATCCCTATTGGGGTACAGAATGGACACATACTTTCGTATGTCATGATGGCCCCGTTGCACTACATTCGCATCGCTTTAACTTTCTAACATTTCCGCCTCAGCCCCTCATTATTAGCAGCAAAAATTGAATATTGTGTTATTGAATGAGACGTATCAAGCCGTTCGTAGGGAAGAGAAGAGGTGTAGTCGACGATTGGGAGCCATGAATTCATGTCATTCTTTCCTGCCTTTAGTACACAGCTTTACTCTTCAAGCAACATTGGATACATCTATGACATTGAAAGTTTGTGTCGTACCTGCATCCTATCACCTTTAGACAGGCATAAACGCCAAATTCGGCAAATAAGCATGAGAAGTGAAGACACAGGGTTGGGTGGGAAAACGTTGACACAGTCATTTAGATTAGGGTCGCTGTTATGGTCGGTGATCACGTTATGTGGGGATCCCTACTGGGGTACAGAATGGACACATACTTTCGTATGTCATGATGGCCCCGTTGCACTACATTCGCATCACTTTAACTTTCTAACATTTCCGCCTCAGCCCCCTCATTATTAGCTGCCAAAATTGAATATTGTGTTATTGAATGACGCGTATCAAGCCGTTCGTAGGGAAGAGAAGAGGTGTAGTCGACGATTGGGAGCCATGAATTCATGTCATTCTTTCCTGCCTTTAGTACACAGCTTTACTCTTCAAGCAACATTGGATGCATCTATGACATTAAAAGTTTGTGTCGTACCTGGATCCTATCACCGTTAGACAGGCATAAACGCCGAATTCGGCAAAGAAGCATGAGGATTGAAGACACAAGTTTGGGTGGGAAAACGTTGACCCAGTCTATTAGATTAGGGTCGCTGTTATGGTCGGTGATCACGTTATGTGGGGATCCCTATTGGGGTACAGCTTGGACACATACTTTCGTATGTCATGAAGGCCCCGCTGCACTACATTCGCATCGCTTTAACTTTCTAACATTTCCGCCTCAGCCCCCTCATTATTAGCAGCAAAAATTGAATATTGTGTTATTGAATGAGACGTATCAATCCGTTCGCAGGGAAGAGAAGAGGTGTAGTCGACGATTGGGAGCCATGAATTCATGTCATTCTTTCCTGCCTGTAGTACACAGCTTTACTCTTCAAGCAACATTGGATACATCTATGACATTGAAAGTTTGTGTCGTACCTGGATCCTATCACCGTTAGACAGGCATAAACGCCGAATTCGGCAAATAAGCATGAGAAGTGAAGACACAGGGTTGGGTGGGAAAACGTTGACACAGTCTATTAGATTAGGGTCGCTGTTATGGTCGGTGATCACGTTATGTGGGGATCCCTATTGGGGTACAGAATGGACACATACTTTCGTATGTCATGATGGCCCCGTTGCACTACATTCGCATCGCTTTAACTTTCTAACATTTCCGCCTCAGCCCCCTCATTATTAGCAGCAAAAATTGAATATTGTGTTATTGAATGAGACGTGTGAAGCCGTTCGTAGGGAAGAAAAGAGGTGTAGTCGACGATTGGGAGCCATGAATTCATGTCTTTCTTTCCTGCCTTTAGTACACAGCTTTACCCATCAAGCAACATCGGATACATCTATGACATTGAAAGTTTGTGTCGTACCTGGATCCTATCACCGTTAGACAGGCATAAACGCCGAATTCGGCAAATAAGCATGAGAAGTGAAGGCACAGGGTTGGGTGGGAAAACGTTGACACAGTCATTTAGATTAGGGTCGCTGTTATGGTCGGTGATCACGTTATGTGGGGATCCCTATTGGGGTACAGAATGGACACATACTTTCGTATGTCATGATGGCCCCGTTGCACTACATTCGCATCGCTTTAACTTTCTAACATTTCCGCTTCAGCCCCTCATTATTAGCAGCAAAAATTGAATATTGTGTTATTGAATGAGACGTATCAAGCCGTTCGTAGGGAAGAGAAGAGGTGTAGTCGACGATTGGGAGCCATGAATTCATGTCATTCTTTCCTGCCTTTAGTACACAGCTTTACACTTCAAGCAACATCGGATACATCTATGACATTGAAAGTTTGTGTCGTACCTGCATCCTATCACCTTTAGACAGGCATAAACGCCGAATTCGGCAAATAAGCATGAGAAGTGAAGACACAGGGTTGGGTGGGAAAACGTTGACACAGTCATTTAGATTAGGGTCGCTGTTATGGTCGGTGATCACGTTATGTGGGAATCCCTTCTGGGGTACAGAATGGACACATACTTTCGTATGTCATGATGGCCCCGTTGCACTACATTCGCATCACTTTAACTTTCTAACATATCCGCCTCAGCCCCCTCATTATTAGCAGCGAAAATTGAATATTGTGTTATTGAATGAGACGTATCAAGCCGTTCGTAGGGAAGAGAAGAGGTGTAGTCGACGATTGGGAGCCATGAATTCATGTCATTCTTTCCTGCCTTTAGTACACAGCTTTACTCTTCAAGCAACATTGGATACATCTATGACATTGAAAGTTTGTGTCGTACCTGGATCCTATCACCGTTAGACAGGCATAAACGCCGAATTCGGCAAATAAGCATGAGAAGTGAAGGCACAGGGTTGGGTGGGAAAACGTTGACACAGTCATTTAGATTAGGGTCGCTGTTATGGTCGGTGATCACGTTATGTGGGGATCCCTATTGGGGTACAGAATGGACACATACTTTCGTATGTCATGATGGCCCCGTTGCACTACATTCGCATCGCTTTAACTTTCTAACATTTCCGCCTCAGCCCCCTCATTATTAGCAGCAAAAATTGAATATTGTGTTATTGAATGAGACGTATCAAGCCGTTCGTAGGGAAGAGAAGAGGTGTAGTCGACGATTGGGAGCCATGAATTCATGTCATTCTTTCCTGCCTTTAGTACACAGCTTTACTCTTCAAGCAACATTGGATACATCTATGACATTGAAAGTTTGTGTCGTACCTGGATCCTATCACCGTTAGACAGGCATAAACGCCGAATTCGGCAAATAAGCATGAGAAGTGAATACACAGGGTTGGGTGGGAAAACGTTGACACAGTCTATTAGATTAGGGTCGCTGTTATGGTCGGTGATCACGTTATGTGGGGATCCCTATTGGGGTACAGAATGGACACATACTTTCGTATGTCATGATGGCCCCGTTGCACTACATTCGCATCGCTTTAACTTTCTAACATTTCCGCCTCAGCCCCCTCATTATTAGCAGCAAAAATTGAATATTGTGTTATTGAATGAGACGTATCAAGCCGTTCGTAGGGAAGAGAAGAGGTGTAGTCGACGATTGGGAGCCATGAATTCATGTCTTTCTTTCCTGCCTTTAGTACACAGCTTTACACTTCAAGCAACATCGGATACATCTATGACATTGAAAGTTTGTGTCGTACCTGGATCCTATCACCGTTAGACAGGCATAAACGCCGAATTCGGCAAATAAGCATGAGAAGTGAAGACACAGGGTTGGGTGGGGAAACGTTGACACAGTCTATTAGATTAGGGTCGCTGTTATGGTCGGTGATCACGTTATGTGGGGATCCCTATTGGGGTACAGAATGGACACATACTTTCGTATGTCATGATGGCCCCGTTGCACTACATTCGCATCGCTTTAACTATCTAACATTTCCGCCTCAGCCCCCTCATTATTAGCAGCAAAAATTGAATATTGTGTTATTGAATGAGACGTATCAAGCCGTTCGTAGGGAAGAGAAGAGGTGTAGTCGACGATTGGGAGCCATGAATTCATGTCATTCTTTCCCGCCTTTAGTACACAGCTTTACTCTTCAAGCAACATTGGATACATCTATGACATTGAAAGTTTGTGTCGTACCTGGATCCTATCACCGTTAGACAGGCATAAACGCCGAATTCGGCAAATAAGCATGAGAAGTGAATACACAGGGTTGGGTGGGAAAACGTTGACACAGTCATTTAGATTAGGGTCGCTGTTATGGTCGGTGATCACGTTATGTGGGGATCAATATTGGGGTACAGAATGGACACATACTTTCGTATGTCATGATGGCCCCGTTGCACTACATTCGCATCGCTTTAACTTTCTAACATTTCCGCCTCAGCCCCCTCATTATTAGCAGCAAAAATTGAATAATGTGTTATCGAATGAGACGTATCAAGCCGTTCGTAGGGAAGATAAGAGGTGTAGACGACGATTGGGAGCCATGAATTCATGTCATTCTTTCCTGCCTTTAGTACACAGCTTTACTCTTCAAGCAACATTGGATACATCTATGACATTGAAAGTTTGTGTCGTACCTGGATCCTATCACCGTTAGACAGGCATAAACGCATAATTCGGCAAATAAGCATGAGAAGTGAAGACACAGCGTTGGGTGGGAAAACGTTGACACAGTCATTTACATTAGGGTCGGTGTTACGGTCGGTGATCACGTTATGTGGGGATCCCTATTGGGGTACAGAATGGACACATACTTTCGTATGTCATGATGGCCCCGTTGCACTACATTCGAATCGCTTTAACTTTCTAACATTTCCGCCTCAGCCCCCTCATTATTAGCAGCAAAAATTGAATATTGTGTTATTGAATGAGACGTATCAAGCCGTTCGTAGGGAAGAGAAGAGGTGTAGTCGACGATTGGGAGCCATGAATTCATGTCATTCTTTCCTGCCTTTAGTACACAGCTTTACTCTTCAAGCAACATTGGATACATCTATGACATTGAAAGTTTGTGTCGTACCTGGATCCTATCACCGTTAGACAGGCATAAACGCCGAATTCGGCATATAAGCATGAGAAGTGAATACACAGGGTTGGGTGGGAAAACGTTGACACAGTCATTTAGATTAGGGTCGCTGTTATGGTCGGTGATCACGTTATGTGGGGATCAATATTGGGGTACAGAATGGACACATACTTTCGTATGTCATGATGGCCCCGTTGCACTACATTCGCATCGCTTTAACTTTCTAACATTTCCGCCTCAGCCCCCTCATTATTAGCAGCAAAAATTGAATAATGTGTTATTGAATGAGACGTATCAAGCCGTTCGTAGGGAAGATAAGAGGTGTAGACGACGATTGGGAGCCATGAATTCATGTCATTCTTTCCTGCCTTTAGTACACAGCTTTACTCTTCAAGCAACATTGGATACATCTATGACATTGAAAGTTTGTGTCGTACCTGGATCCTATCACCGTTAGACAGGCATAAACGCATAATTCGGCAAATAAGCATGAGAAGTGAAGACACAGCGTTGGGTGGGAAAACGTTGACACAGTCATTTACATTAGGGTCGGTGTTACGGTCGGTGATCACGTTATGTGGGGATCCCTATTGGGGTACAGAATGGACACATACTTTCGTATGTCATGATGGCCCCGTTGCACTACATTCGAATCGCTTTAACTTTCTAACATTTCCGCCTCAGCCCCCTCATTATTAGCAGCAAAAATTGAATATTGTGTTATTGAATGAGACGTATCAAGCCGTTCGTAGGGAAGAGAAGAGGTGTAGTCGACGATTGGGAGCCATGAATTCATGTCATTCTTTCCTGCCTTTAGTACACAGCTTTACTCTTCAAGCAACATTGGATACATCTATGACATTGAAAGTTTGTGTCGTACCTGGATCCTATCACCGTTAGACAGGAATAACGCCGAATTCGGCAAATAAGCATGAGAAGTGAAGACACAGGGATGGGTGGGAAAACGTTGACACAGTCTATTAGATTAGGGTCGCTGTTATGGTCGGTGATCATGTTATGTGGGGATCCCTATTGGGGTACAGAATGGACACATACTTTCGTATGTCATGATGGCCCCGTTGCACTACATTCGCATCGCTTTAACTTTCTAACATTTCCGCCTCAGCCCCCTCATTATTAGCAGCAAAAATTGAATATTGTGTTATTGAATGAGACGTGTGAAGCCGTTCGTAGGGAAGAAAAGAGGTGTAGTCGACGATTGGGAGCCATGAATTCATGTCTTTCTTTCCTGCCTTTAGTACACAGCTTTACCCTTCAAGCAACATCGGATACATCTATGACATTGAAAGTTTGTGTCGTACCTGGATCCTATCACCGTTAGACAGGCATAAACGCCGAATTCGGCAAATAAGCATGAGAAGTGAAGGCACAGGGTTGGGTGGGAAAACGTTGACACAGTCATTTAGATTAGGGTCGCTGTTATGGTCGGTGATCACGTTATGTGGGGATCCCTATTGGGGTACAGAATGGACACATACTTTCGTATGTCATGATGGCCCCGTTGCACTACATTCGCATCGCTTTAACTTTCTAACATTTCCGCCTCAGCCCCTCATTATTAGCAGCAAAAATTGAATATTGTGTTATTGAATGAGACGTATCAAGCCGTTCGTAGGGAAGAGAAGAGGTGTAGTCGACGATTGGGAGCCATGAATTCATGTCATTCTTTCCTGCCTTTAGTACACAGCTTTACTCTTCAAGCAACATTGGATACATCTATGACATTGAAAGTTTGTGTCGTACCTGCATCCTATCACCTTTAGACAGGCATAAACGCCAAATTCGGCAAATAAGCATGAGAAGTGAAGACACAGGGTTGGGTGGGAAAACGTTGACACAGTCATTTAGATTAGGGTCGCTGTTATGGTCGGTGATCACGTTATGTGGGGATCCCTACTGGGGTACAGAATGGACACATACTTTCGTATGTCATGATGGCCCCGTTGCACTACATTCGCATCACTTTAACTTTCTAACATTTCCGCCTCAGCCCCCTCATTATTAGCTGCCAAAATTGAATATTGTGTTATTGAATGACGCGTATCAAGCCGTTCGTAGGGAAGAGAAGAGGTGTAGTCGACGATTGGGAGCCATGAATTCATGTCATTCTTTCCTGCCTTTAGTACACAGCTTTACTCTTCAAGCAACATTGGATGCATCTATGACATTAAAAGTTTGTGTCGTACCTGGATCCTATCACCGTTAGACAGGCATAAACGCCGAATTCGGCAAATAAGCATGAGGATTGAAGACACAAGTTTGGGTGGGAAAACGTTGACCCAGTCTATTAGATTAGGGTCGCTGTTATGGTCGGTGATCACGTTATGTGGGGATCCCTATTGGGGTACAGCTTGGACACATACTTTCGTATGTCATGAAGGCCCCGTTGCACTACATTCGCATCGCTTTAACTTTCTAACATTTCCGCCTCAGCCCCCTCATTATTAGCAGCAAAAATTGAATATTGTGTTATTGAATGAGACGTATCAATCCGTTCGCAGGGAAGAGAAGAGGTGTAGTCGACGATTGGGAGCCATGAATTCATGTCATTCTTTCCTGCCTGTAGTACACAGCTTTACTCTTCAAGCAACATTGGATACATCTATGACATTGAAAGTTTGTGTCGTACCTGGATCCTATCACCGTTAGACAGGCATAAACGCCGAATTCGGCAAATAAGCATGAGAAGTGAAGACACAGGGTTGGGTGGGAAAACGTTGACACAGTCTATTAGATTAGGGTCGCTGTTATGGTCGGTGATCACGTTATGTGGGGATCCCTATTGGGGTACAGAATGGACACATACTTTCGTATGTCATGATGGCCCCGTTGCACTACATTCGCATCGCTTTAACTTTCTAACATTTCCGCCTCAGCCCCCTCATTATTAGCAGCAAAAATTGAATATTGTGTTATTGAATGAGACGTGTGAAGCCGTTCGTAGGGAAGAAAAGAGGTGTAGTCGACGATTGGGAGCCATGAATTCATGTCTTTCTTTCCTGCCTTTAGTACACAGCTTTACCCATCAAGCAACATCGGATACATCTATGACATTGAAAGTTTGTGTCGTACCTGGATCCTATCACCGTTAGACAGGCATAAACGCCGAATTCGGCAAATAAGCATGAGAAGTGAAGGCACAGGGTTGGGTGGGAAAACGTTGACACAGTCATTTAGATTAGGGTCGCTGTTATGGTCGGTGATCACGTTATGTGGGGATCCCTATTGGGGTACAGAATGGACACATACTTTCGTATGTCATGATGGCCCCGTTGCACTACATTCGCATCGCTTTAACTTTCTAACATTTCCGCTTCAGCCCCTCATTATTAGCAGCAAAAATTGAATATTGTGTTATTGAATGAGACGTATCAAGCCGTTCGTAGGGAAGAGAAGAGGTGTAGTCGACGATTGGGAGCCATGAATTCATGTCATTCTTTCCTGCCTTTAGTACACAGCTTTACACTTCAAGCAACATCGGATACATCTATGACATTGAAAGTTTGTGTCGTACCTGCATCCTATCACCTTTAGACAGGCATAAACGCCGAATTCGGCAAATAAGCATGAGAAGTGAAGACACAGGGTTGGGTGGGAAAACGTTGACACAGTCATTTAGATTAGGGTCGCTGTTATGGTCGGTGATCACGTTATGTGGGAATCCCTTCTGGGGTACAGAATGGACACATACTTTCGTATGTCATGATGGCCCCGTTGCACTACATTCGCATCACTTTAACTTTCTAACATATCCGCCTCAGCCCCCTCATTATTAGCAGCGAAAATTGAATATTGTGTTATTGAATGAGACGTATCAAGCCGTTCGTAGGGAAGAGAAGAGGTGTAGTCGACGATTGGGAGCCATGAATTCATGTCATTCTTTCCTGCCTTTAGTACACAGCTTTACTCTTCAAGCAACATTGGATACATCTATGACATTGAAAGTTTGTGTCGTACCTGGATCCTATCACCGTTAGACAGGCATAAACGCCGAATTCGGCAAATAAGCATGAGAAGTGAAGACACAGGGTTGGGTGGGAAAACGTTGACACAGTCTATTAGATTAGGGTCGCTGTTATCGTCGGTGATCACGTTATGTGGGGATCCCTATTGGGGTACAGAATGGACACATACTTTCGTATGTCATGATGGCCAAGTTGCACTACATTCGCATCGCTTTAACTTTCTAACATTTCCGCCTCAGCCCCCTCATTATTAGCAGCAAAAATTGAATATTGTGTTATTGAATGAGACGTATCAAGCCGTTCGTAGGGAAGAGAAGAGGTGTAGTCGACGATTGGGAGCCATGAATTCATGTCATTCTTTCCTGCCTTTAGTACACAGCTTTACTCTTCAAGCAACATTGGGTACACCTATGACATTGAAAGCTTGTGTCGTACCTGGATCCTATCACCGTTAGACAGGCATAAACGCCGAATTCGTCAAATAAGCATGAGAAGTGAAGACACAGGGTTTGGTGGGAAAACGTTGACACAGTCATTTAGAATAGGGTCGCTGTTATGGTCGGTGATCACGTTATGTGGCGATCCCTATTGGGGTACAGAATGGACACATACTTTCGTATGTCATGATGGCCCCGTTGCACTACATTCGCATCGCTTTAACTCTCTAACATTTCCGCCTCAGCCCACTCATTATTAGCAGCAAAAATTGAATATTGTGTTATTGAATGAGACGTATGAAGCCGTTCGTAGGGAAGAGAAGAGGTGTAGTCGACGATTGGGAGCCATGAATTCATGTCATTCTTTCCTGCCTTTAGTACACAGCTTTACTCTTCAAGCAACATTGGATACATCTATGGAATTGAAAGTTTGTGTCCTACCTGGAACCTATCACCTTTAGACAGGCATAAACGCCGAATTCGGCAAATAAGCATGAGAAGTGAAGACACAAGGTTGGGTGGGAAAACGTTGACACAGTCATTTAGATTAGGGTCGCTGTTATGGTCGGTGATCACGTTATGTGGGGATCCCTACTGGGGTACAGAATGGACACATACTTTCGTATGTCATGATGGCCCCGTTGCACTACATTCGCATCACTTTAACTTTCTAACATTTCCGCCTCAGCCCCCTCATTATTAGCAGCAAAAATTGAATATTGTGTTATTGAATGAGACGTATCAAGCCGTTCGTAGGGAAGAGAAGAGTTGTAGTCGACGATTGGGAGCCATGAATTCATGTCATTCTTTCCTGCCTTTAGTACACAGCCTTACTCTTCAAGCAACATTGGATACATCTATGACATTAAAAGTTTGTGTCGTACCTGGATCCTATCACCGTTACAAAGGCATAAACGCCGAATTCGGCAAATAAGCATGAGAAGTGAAGACACAGGGTTGGGTGGGAAAACGTTGACCCAGTCTATTAGATTAGGGTCGCTGTTATGGTCGGTGATCACGTTATGTGGGGATCCCTATTGGGGTACAGAATGGACACATACTTTCGTATGTCATGAAGGCCCTGTTGCACTACATTCGCATCGCTTTAACTTTCTAACATTTCCCCCTCAGCCCCCTCATTATTAGAAGCAAAAATTGAATATTGTGTTATTGAATGAGACGTATCAATCCGTTCGTAGGGAAGAGAAGAGGTGTAGTCGACGATTGGGAGCCATGAATTCATGTCATTCTTTCCTGCCTTTAGTACACAGCTTTACTCTTCAAGCAACATTGGATACATCTATGACATTCAAAGTTTGTGTCGTACCTGGATCCTATCACTGTTAGACAGGCATAAACGCCGAATTCGGCAAATAAGCATGAGAAGTGAAGACACAAGGTTGGGTGGGAAAACGTTGACACAGTCTATTAAATTAGGGTCGCTGTTATGGTCGGTGATCACGTTATGTGGGGATCCCTATTGGGGTACAGAATGGACACATACTTTCGTATGTCATGATGGCCCCGTTGCACTACATTCGCATCGCTTTAACTTTCTAACATTTCCGCCTCAGCCCCCTCATTATTAGCAGCAAAAATTGAATATTGTGTTATTGAATGAGACGTATCAAGCCGTTCGTAGGGAAGAGAAGAGGTGTAGTCGACGATTGGGAGCCATGAATTCATGTCATTCTTTCCTGCCTTTAGTACACAGCTTTACTCTTCAAGCAACATTGGATACATCTATGACATTGAAAGTTTGTGTCGTACCTGGATCCTATCACCGTTAGACAGGCATAAACGCCGAATTCGGCAAATAAGCATGAGAAGTGAAGACACAGGGTTGGATGGGAAAACGTTGACACAGTCATTTAGATTAGGGTCGCTGTAATGGTCGGTGATCACGTTATGTGGGGATCCCTATTGGGGTACAGAATGGACACATACTTTCGTATGTCATAATGGCCCCGTTGCACTACATTCGCATCGCTTTAACTTTCTAACATTTCCGCCTCAGCCCCCTCATTATTAGCAGCAAAAATTGAATATTGTGTTATTGAATGAGACGTATCAAGCCGTTCGTAGGGAAGAGAAGAGGTGTAGTCGACGATTGGGAGCCATGAATTCATGTCATTCTTTCCTGCCTTTAGTACACAGCTTTACCCTTCAAGCAACATTGGATACATCTATATCATTGAAAGTTTGTGTCGTACCTGGATCCTAACACCGTTAGACAGGCATAAACGCCGAATTCGGCAAATAAGCATGAGAAGTGAAGACACAGGGTTGGGTGGGAAAACGTTGACACAGTCATTTAGATTAGGGTCGCTGTTATGGTCGGTGATCACGTTATGTGGGTATCCCTATTGGGGTACAGAATGGACACATACTTTCGTATGTCATGATGGCCCCGTTGCACTACATTCGCATCGCTTTAACTTTCTAACATTTCCGCCTCAGCCCCCTCATTATTAGCAGCAAAAATTGAATATTGTGTTATTGAATGAGACGTATCAAGCCGTTCGTAGGGAAGAGAAGAGGTGTAGTCGACGATTGGGAGCCATGAATTCATGTCATTCTTTCCTGCCTTTAGTACACAGCTTTACTCTTCAAGCAACATTGGATACATCTATGACATTGAAAGTTTGTGTCGTACCTGGATCCTATCACCGTTAGACAGGCATAAACGCCGAATTCGGCAAATAAGCATGAGAAGTGAAGACACAGGGTTGGGTGGGAAAACGTTGACACAGTCTATTAGATTAGGGTCGCTGTTATGGTCGGTGATCACGTTATGTGGGGATCCCTATTGGGGTACAGAATGGACACATACTTTCGTATGTCATGATGGCCCCGTTGCACTACATTCGCATCGCTTTAACTTTCTAACATTTCCGCCTCAGCCCCCTCATTATTAGCAGCAAAAATTGAATATTGTGTTATTGAATGAGACGTATCAAGCCGTTCGTAGGGAAGAGAAGAGGTGTAGTCGACGATTGGGAGCCATGAATTCATGTCATTCTTTCCTGCCTTTAGTACACAGCTTTACTCTTCAAGCAACATTGGATTCATCTATGACATTGAAAGTTTGTGTCGTACCTGGATCCTATCACCGTTAGACAGGCATAAACGCCGAATTCGGCAAATAAGCATGAGAAGTGAAGACACAGGGTTGGGTGGGAAAACGTTGACACAGTCTATTAGATTAGGGTCGCTGTTATGGTCGGTGATCACGTTATGTGGGGATCCCTATTGGGGTACAGAATGGACACATACTTTCGTATGTCATGATGGCCCCGTTGCACTACATTCGCATCGCTTTAACTTACTAACATTTCCGCCTCAGCCCCCTCATTATTAACAGCAAAAATTGAATATTGTGTTATTGAATGAGACGTGTGAAGCCGTTCGTAGGGAAGAGAAGAGGTGTAGTCGACGATTGGGAGCCATGAATTCATGTCATTCTTTCCTGCCTTTAGTACACAGCTTTACTCTTCAAGCAACATTGGATACATCTATGACATTGAAAGTTTGTGTCGTACCTGGATCCTATCACCGTTAGACAGGCATAAACGCCGAATTCGGCAAATAAGCATGAGAAGTGAAGACACAGGGTTGGGTGGGAAAACGTTGACACAGTCTATTAGATTAGGGTCGCTGTTATGGTCGGTGATCACGTTATGTGGGTATCCCTATTGGGGTACAGAATGGACACATACTTTCGTATGTCATGATGACCCCGTTTCACTACATTCGCATCGCTTTAACTTTCTAACATTTCCGCCTCAGCCCCCTCATTATTAGCAGCAAAAATTGAATATTGTGTTATTGAATGAGACGTATCAAGCCGTTCGTAGGGAAGAGAAGAGGTGTAGTCGACGATTGGGAGCCATGAATTCATGTCATTCTTTCCTGCCTTTAGTACACAGCTTTACTCTTCAAGCAACATTGGATTCATCTATGACATTGAAAGTTTGTGTCGTACCAGGATCCTATCACCGTTAGACAGGCATAAACGCCGAATTCGGCAAATAAGCATGAGAAGTGAAGACACAGGGTTGGGTGGGAAAACGTTGACACAGTCTATTAGATTAGGGTCGCTGTTATGGTCGGTGATCACGTTATGTGGGGATCCCTATTGGGGTACAGAATGGACACATACTTTCGTATGTCATGATGGCCCCGTTGCACTACATTCGCATCGCTCTAACTTACTAACATTTCCGCCTCAGCCCCCTCATTATTAGCAGCAAAAATTGAATATTGTGTTATTGAATGAGACGTGTGAAGCCGTTCGTAGGAAAGAGAAGAGGTGTAGTCGACGATTGGGAGCCATGAATTCATGTCTTTCTTTCCTGCCTTTAGTACACAGCTTTACCCTTCAAGCAACATCGGATACATCTATGACATTGAAAGTTTGTGTCGTACCTGGATCCTATCACCGTTAGACAGGCATAAACGCCGAATTCGGCAAATAAGCATGAGAAGTGAAGACACAGGGTTGGGTGGGAAAACGTTGACACAGTCATTTTGATTAGGGTCGCTGTTATGGTCGGTGATCACGTTATGTGGGGATCTCTATTGGGGCACAGAATGGACACATACTTTCGTATGTCATGATGGCCCCGTTGCACTACATTCGCATCGCTTTAACTTACTAACATTTCCGCCTCAGCCGCCTCATTATTAGCAGCAAAAATTGAATATTGTGTTATTGAATGAGACGTATCAAGCCGTTCGTAGGGAAGAGAAGACGTGTAGTCGACGATTGGGAGCCATGAATTCATTTTATTCTTTCCTGCCTTTAGTACACAGCTTTACTCTTCAAGCAACATTGGATACATCTATGACATTGAAAGTTTGTGTCGTACCTGGATCCTATCACCGTTAGACAGGCATAAACGCCGAATTCGGCAAATAAGCATGAGAAGTGAAGACACAGGGTTGGGTGGGAAAACGTTGACACAGTCTATTAGATTAGGGTCGCTGTTATGGTCGGTGATCACGTTATGTGGGGATCCCTATTGGGGTACAGAATGGACACATACTTTCGTATGTCATGATGGCCCCGTTGCACTACATTCGCATCGCTTTAACTTACTAACATTTCCGCCTCAGCCCCCTCATTATTAGCAGCAAAAATTGAATATTGTGTTATTGAATGAGACGTGTGAAGCCGTTCGTAGGGAAGAGAAGAGGTGTAGTCGACGATTGGGAGCCATGAATTCATGTCATTCTTTCCTGCCTTTAGTACACAGCTTTACTCTTCAAGCAACATTGGATACATCTATGACATTGAAAGTTTGTGTCGTACCTGGATCCTATCACCGTTAGACAGGCATAAACGCCGAATTCGGCAAATAAGCATGAGAAGTGAAGACACAGGGTTGGGTGGGAAAACGTTGACACAGTCTATTAGATTAGGGTCGCTGTTATGGTCGGTGATCACGTTATGTGGGTATCCCTATTGGGGTACAGAATGGACACATACTTTCGTATGTCATGATGACCCCGTTTCACTACATTCGCATCGCTTTAACTTTCTAACATTTCCGCCTCAGCCCCCTCATTATTAGCAGCAAAAATTGAATATTGTGTTATTGAATGAGACGTATCAAGCCGTTCGCAGGGAAGAGAAGAGGTGTAGTCGACGATTGGGAGCCATGAATTCATGTCATTCTTTCCTGCCTGTAGTACACAGCTTTACTCTTCAAGCAACATTGGATACATCTATGACATTGAAAGTTTGTGTCGTACCTGGATCCTATCACCGTTAGACAGGCATAAACGCCGAATTCGGCAAATAAGCATGAGAAGTGAAGACACAGGGTTGGGTGGGAAAACGTTGACACAGTCTATTAGATTAGGGTCGCTGTTATGGTCGGTGATCACGTTATGTGGGGATCCCTATTGGGGTACAGAATGGACACATACTTTCGTATGTCATGATGGCCCCGTTGCACTACATTCGCATCGCTTTAACTTTCTAACATTTCCGCCTCAGCCCCCTCATTATTAGCAGCAAAAATTGAATATTGTGTTATTGAATGAGACGTGTGAAGCCGTTCGTAGGGAAGAAAAGAGGTGTAGTCGACGATTGGGAGCCATGAATTCATGTCTTTCTTTCCTGCCTTTAGTACACAGCTTTACCCATCAAGCAACATCGGATACATCTATGACATTGAAAGTTTGTGTCGTACCTGGATCCTATCACCGTTAGACAGGCATAAACGCCGAATTCGGCAAATAAGCATGAGAAGTGAAGGCACAGGGTTGGGTGGGAAAACGTTGACACAGTCATTTAGATTAGGGTCGCTGTTATGGTCGGTGATCACGTTATGTGGGGATCCCTATTGGGGTACAGAATGGACACATACTTTCGTATGTCATGATGGCCCCGTTGCACTACATTCGCATCGCTTTAACTTTCTAACATTTCCGCTTCAGCCCCTCATTATTAGCAGCAAAAATTGAATATTGTGTTATTGAATGAGACGTATCAAGCCGTTCGTAGGGAAGAGAAGAGGTGTAGTCGACGATTGGGAGCCATGAATTCATGTCATTCTTTCCTGCCTTTAGTACACAGCTTTACACTTCAAGCAACATCGGATACATCTATGACATTGAAAGTTTGTGTCGTACCTGCATCCTATCACCTTTAGACAGGCATAAACGCCGAATTCGGCAAATAAGCATGAGAAGTGAAGACACAGGGTTGGGTGGGAAAACGTTGACACAGTCATTTAGATTAGGGTCGCTGTTATGGTCGGTGATCACGTTATGTGGGAATCCCTTCTGGGGTACAGAATGGACACATACTTTCGTATGTCATGATGGCCCCGTTGCACTACATTCGCATCACTTTAACTTTCTAACATATCCGCCTCAGCCCCCTCATTATTAGCAGCGAAAATTGAATATTGTGTTATTGAATGAGACGTATCAAGCCGTTCGTAGGGAAGAGAAGAGGTGTAGTCGACGATTGGGAGCCATGAATTCATGTCATTCTTTCCTGCCTTTAGTACACAGCTTTACTCTTCAAGCAACATTGGATACATCTATGACATTGAAAGTTTGTGTCGTACCTGGATCCTATCACCGTTAGACAGGCATAAACGCCGAATTCGGCAAATAAGCATGAGAAGTGAAGACACAGGGTTGGGTGGGAAAACGTTGACACAGTCTATTAGATTAGGGTCGCTGTTATCGTCGGTGATCACGTTATGTGGGGATCCCTATTGGGGTACAGAATGGACACATACTTTCGTATGTCATGATGGCCAAGTTGCACTACATTCGCATCGCTTTAACTTTCTAACATTTCCGCCTCAGCCCCCTCATTATTAGCAGCAAAAATTGAATATTGTGTTATTGAATGAGACGTATCAAGCCGTTCGTAGGGAAGAGAAGAGGTGTAGTCGACGATTGGGAGCCATGAATTCATGTCATTCTTTCCTGCCTTTAGTACACAGCTTTACTCTTCAAGCAACATTGGGTACACCTATGACATTGAAAGCTTGTGTCGTACCTGGATCCTATCACCGTTAGACAGGCATAAACGCCGAATTCGTCAAATAAGCATGAGAAGTGAAGACACAGGGTTTGGTGGGAAAACGTTGACACAGTCATTTAGAATAGGGTCGCTGTTATGGTCGGTGATCACGTTATGTGGCGATCCCTATTGGGGTACAGAATGGACACATACTTTCGTATGTCATGATGGCCCCGTTGCACTACATTCGCATCGCTTTAACTTTCTAACATTTCCGCCTCAGCCCACTCATTATTAGCAGCAAAAATTGAATATTGTGTTATTGAATGAGACGTATGAAGCCGTTCGTAGGGAAGAGAAGAGGTGTAGTCGACGATTGGGAGCCATGAATTCATGTCATTCTTTCCTGCCTTTAGTACACAGCTTTACTCTTCAAGCAACATTGGATACATCTATGGAATTGAAAGTTTGTGTCCTACCTGGAACCTATCACCTTTAGACAGGCATAAACGCCGAATTCGGCAAATAAGCATGAGAAGTGAAGACACAAGGTTGGGTGGGAAAACGTTGACACAGTCATTTAGATTAGGGTCGCTGTTATGGTCGGTGATCACGTTATGTGGGGATCCCTACTGGGGTACAGAATGGACACATACTTTCGTATGTCATGATGGCCCCGTTGCACTACATTCGCATCACTTTAACTTTCTAACATTTCCGCCTCAGCCCCCTCATTATTAGCAGCAAAAATTGAATATTGTGTTATTGAATGAGACGTATCAAGCCGTTCGTAGGGAAGAGAAGAGTTGTAGTCGACGATTGGGAGCCATGAATTCATGTCATTCTTTCCTGCCTTTAGTACACAGCCTTACTCTTCAAGCAACATTGGATACATCTATGACATTAAAAGTTTGTGTCGTACCTGGATCCTATCACCGTTACAAAGGCATAAACGCCGAATTCGGCAAATAAGCATGAGAAGTGAAGACACAGGGTTGGGTGGGAAAACGTTGACCCAGTCTATTAGATTAGGGTCGCTGTTATGGTCGGTGATCACGTTATGTGGGGATCCCTATTGGGGTACAGAATGGACACATACTTTCGTATGTCATGAAGGCCCTGTTGCACTACATTCGCATCGCTTTAACTTTCTAACATTTCCGCCTCAGCCCCCTCATTATTAGCAGCAAAAATTGAATATTGTGTTATTGAATGAGACGTATCAATCCGTTCGTAGGGAAGAGAAGAGGTGTAGTCGACGATTGGGAGCCATGAATTCATGTCATTCTTTCCTGCCTTTAGTACACAGCTTTACTCTTCAAGCAACATTGGATACATCTATGACATTCAAAGTTTGTGTCGTACCTGGATCCTATCACTGTTAGACAGGCATAAACGCCGAATTCGACAAATAAGCATGAGAAGTGAAGACACAAGGTTGGGTGGGAAAACGTTGACACAGTCTATTAAATTAGGGTCGCTGTTATGGTCGGTGATCACGTTATGTGGGGATCCCTATTGGGGTACAGAATGGACACATACTTTCGTATGTCATGATGGCCCCGTTGCACTACATTCGCATCGCTTTAACTTTCTAACATTTCCGCCTCAGCCCCCTCATTATTAGCAGCAAAAATTGAATATTGTGTTATTGAATGAGACGTATCAAGCCGTTCGTAGGGAAGAGAAGAGGTGTAGTCGACGATTGGGAGCCATGAATTCATGTCATTCTTTCCTGCCTTTAGTACACAGCTTTACTCTTCAAGCAACATTGGATACATCTATGACATTGAAAGTTTGTGTCGTACCTGGATCCTATCACCGTTAGACAGGCATAAACGCCGAATTCGGCAAATAAGCATGAGAAGTGAAGACACAGGGTTGGATGGGAAAACGTTGACACAGTCATTTAGATTAGGGTCGCTGTAATGGTCGGTGATCACGTTATGTGGGGATCCCTATTGGGGTACAGAATGGACACATACTTTCGTATGTCATAATGGCCCCGTTGCACTACATTCGCATCGCTTTAACTTTCTAACATTTCCGCCTCAGCCCCCTCATTATTAGCAGCAAAAATTGAATATTGTGTTATTGAATGAGACGTATCAAGCCGTTCGTAGGGAAGAGAAGAGGTGTAGTCGACGATTGGGAGCCATGAATTCATGTCATTCTTTCCTGCCTTTAGTACACAGCTTTACCCTTCAAGCAACATTGGATACATCTATATCATTGAAAGTTTGTGTCGTACCTGGATCCTAACACCGTTAGACAGGCATAAACGCCGAATTCGGCAAATAAGCATGAGAAGTGAAGACACAGGGTTGGGTGGGAAAACGTTGACACAGTCATTTAGATTAGGGTCGCTGTTATGGTCGGTGATCACGTTATGTGGGTATCCCTATTGGGGTACAGAATGGACACATACTTTCGTATGTCATGATGGCCCCGTTGCACTACATTCGCATCGCTTTAACTTTCTAACATTTCCGCCTCAGCCCCCTCATTATTAGCAGCAAAAATTGAATATTGTGTTATTGAATGAGACGTATCAAGCCGTTCGTAGGGAAGAGAAGAGGTGTAGTCGACGATTGGGAGCCATGAATTCATGTCATTCTTTCCTGCCTTTAGTACACAGCTTTACTCTTCAAGCAACATTGGATACATCTATGACATTGAAAGTTTGTGTCGTACCTGGATCCTATCACCGTTAGACAGGCATAAACGCCGAATTCGGCAAATAAGCATGAGAAGTGAAGACACAGGGTTGGGTGGGAAAACGTTGACACAGTCTATTAGATTAGGGTCGCTGTTATGGTCGGTGATCACGTTATGTGGGGATCCCTATTGGGGTACAGAATGGACACATACTTTCGTATGTCATGATGGCCCCGTTGCACTACATTCGCATCGCTTTAACTTTCTAACATTTCCGCCTCAGCCCCCTCATTATTAGCAGCAAAAATTGAATATTGTGTTATTGAATGAGACGTATCAAGCCGTTCGTAGGGAAGAGAAGAGGTGTAGTCGACGATTGGGAGCCATGAATTCATGTCATTCTTTCCTGCCTTTAGTACACAGCTTTACTCTTCAAGCAACATTGGATTCATCTATGACATTGAAAGTTTGTGTCGTACCTGGATCCTATCACCGTTAGACAGGCATAAACGCCGAATTCGGCAAATAAGCATGAGAAGTGAAGACACAGGGTTGGGTGGGAAAACGTTGACACAGTCTATTAGATTAGGGTCGCTGTTATGGTCGGTGATCACGTTATGTGGGTATCCCTATTGGGGTACAGAATGGACACATACTTTCGTATGTCATGATGACCCCGTTTCACTACATTCGCATCGCTTTAACTTTCTAACATTTCCGCCTCAGCCCCCTCATTATTAGCAGCAAAAATTGAATATTGTGTTATTGAATGAGACGTATCAAGCCGTTCGTAGGGAAGAGAAGAGGTGTAGTCGACGATTGGGAGCCATGAATTCATGTCATTCTTTCCTGCCTTTAGTACACAGCTTTACTCTTCAAGCAACATTGGATTCATCTATGACATTGAAAGTTTGTGTCGTACCAGGATCCTATCACCGTTAGACAGGCATAAACGCCGAATTCGGCAAATAAGCATGAGAAGTGAAGACACAGGGTTGGGTGGGAAAACGTTGACACAGTCTATTAGATTAGGGTCGCTGTTATGGTCGGTGATCACGTTATGTGGGGATCCCTATTGGGGTACAGAATGGACACATACTTTCGTATGTCATGATGGCCCCGTTGCACTACATTCGCATCGCTTTAACTTACTAACATTTCCGCCTCAGCCCCCTCATTATTAGCAGCAAAAATTGAATATTGTGTTATTGAATGAGACGTGTGAAGCCGTTCGTAGGAAAGAGAAGAGGTGTAGTCGACGATTGGGAGCCATGAATTCATGTCTTTCTTTCCTGCCTTTAGTACACAGCTTTACCCTTCAAGCAACATCGGATACATCTATGACATTGAAAGTTTGTGTCGTACCTGGATCCTATCACCGTTAGACAGGCATAAACGCCGAATTCGGCAAATAAGCATGAGAAGTGAAGACACAGGGTTGGGTGGGAAAACGTTGACACAGTCATTTTGATTAGGGTCGCTGTTATGGTCGGTGATCACGTTATGTGGGGATCTCTATTGGGGCACAGAATGGACACATACTTTCGTATGTCATGATGGCCCCGTTGCACTACATTCGCATCGCTTTAACTTACTAACATTTCCGCCTCAGCCGCCTCATTATTAGCAGCAAAAATTGAATATTGTGTTATTGAATGAGACGTATCAAGCCGTTCGTAGGGAAGAGAAGACGTGTAGTCGACGATTGGGAGCCATGAATTCATTTTATTCTTTCCTGCCTTTAGTACACAGCTTTACTCTTCAAGCAACATTGGATACATCTATGACATTGAAAGTTTGTGTCGTACCTGGATCCTATCACCGTTAGACAGGCATAAACGCCGAATTCGGCAAATAAGCATGAGAAGTGAAGACACAGGGTTGGGTGGGAAAACGTTGACACAGTCTATTAGATTAGGGTCGCTGTTATGGTCGGTGATCACGTTATGTGGGGATCCCTATTGGGGTACAGAATGGACACATACTTTCGTATGTCATGATGGCCCCGTTGCACTACATTCGCATCGCTTTAACTTACTAACATTTCCGCCTCAGCCCCCTCATTATTAGCAGCAAAAATTGAATATTGTGTTATTGAATGAGACGTGTGAAGCCGTTCGTAGGGAAGAGAAGAGGTGTAGTCGACGATTGGGAGCCATGAATTCATGTCATTCTTTCCTGCCTTTAGTACACAGCTTTACTCTTCAAGCAACATTGGATACATCTATGACATTGAAAGTTTGTGTCGTACCTGGATCCTATCACCGTTAGACAGGCATAAACGCCGAATTCGGCAAATAAGCATGAGAAGTGAAGACACAGGGTTGGGTGGGAAAACGTTGACACAGTCTATTAGATTAGGGTCGCTGTTATGGTCGGTGATCACGTTATGTGGGTATCCCTATTGGGGTACAGAATGGACACATACTTTCGTATGTCATGATGACCCCGTTTCACTACATTCGCATCGCTTTAACTTTCTAACATTTCCGCCTCAGCCCCCTCATTATTAGCAGCAAAAATTGAATATTGTGTTATTGAATGAGACGTATCAAGCCGTTCGTAGGGAAGAGAAGAGGTGTAGTCGACGATTGGGAGCCATGAATTCATGTCATTCTTTCCTGCCTTTAGTACACAGCTTTACTCTTCAAGCAACATTGGATTCATCTATGACATTGAAAGTTTGTGTCGTACCAGGATCCTATCACCGTTAGACAGGCATAAACGCCGAATTCGGCAAATAAGCATGAGAAGTGAAGACACAGGGTTGGGTGGGAAAACGTTGACACAGTCTATTAGATTAGGGTCGCTGTTATGGTCGGTGATCACGTTATGTGGGGATCCCTATTGGGGTACAGAATGGACACATACTTTCGTATGTCATGATGGCCCCGTTGCACTACATTCGCATCGCTTTAACTTACTAACATTTCCGCCTCAGCCCCCTCATTATTAGCAGCAAAAATTGAATATTGTGTTATTGAATGAGACGTGTGAAGCCGTTCGTAGGAAAGAGAAGAGGTGTAGTCGACGATTGGGAGCCATGAATTCATGTCTTTCTTTCCTGCCTTTAGTACACAGCTTTACCCTTCAAGCAACATCGGATACATCTATGACATTGAAAGTTTGTGTCGTACCTGGATCCTATCACCGTTAGACAGGCATAAACGCCGAATTCGGCAAATAAGCATGAGAAGTGAAGACACAGGGTTGGGTGGGAAAACGTTGACACAGTCATTTTGATTAGGGTCGCTGTTATGGTCGGTGATCACGTTATGTGGGGATCTCTATTGGGGCACAGAATGGACACATACTTTCGTATGTCATGATGGCCCCGTTGCACTACATTCGCATCGCTTTAACTTACTAACATTTCCGCCTCAGCCGCCTCATTATTAGCAGCAAAAATTGAATATTGTGTTATTGAATGAGACGTATCAAGCCGTTCGTAGGGAAGAGAAGACGTGTAGTCGACGATTGGGAGCCATGAATTCATTTTATTCTTTCCTGCCTTTAGTACACAGCTTTACTCTTCAAGCAACATTGGATACATCTATGACATTGAAAGTTTGTGTCGTACCTGGATCCTATCACCGTTAGACAGGCATAAACGCCGAATTCGGCAAATAAGCATGAGAAGTGAAGACACAGGGTTGGGTGGGAAAACGTTGACACAGTCTATTAGATTAGGGTCGCTGTTATGGTCGGTGATCACGTTATGTGGGGATCCCTATTGGGGTACAGAATGGACACATACTTTCGTATGTCATGATGGCCCCGTTGCACTACATTCGCATCGCTTTAACTTACTAACATTTCCGCCTCAGCCCCCTCATTATTAGCAGCAAAAATTGAATATTGTGTTATTGAATGAGACGTGTGAAGCCGTTCGTAGGGAAGAGAAGAGGTGTAGTCGACGATTGGGAGCCATGAATTCATGTCATTCTTTCCTGCCTTTAGTACACAGCTTTACTCTTCAAGCAACATTGGATACATCTATGACATTGAAAGTTTGTGTCGTACCTGGATCCTATCACCGTTAGACAGGCATAAACGCCGAATTCGGCAAATAAGCATGAGAAGTGAAGACACAGGGTTGGGTGGGAAAACGTTGACACAGTCTATTAGATTAGGGTCGCTGTTATGGTCGGTGATCACGTTATGTGGGGATCCCTATTGGGGTACAGAATGGACACATACTTTCGTATGTCATGATGGCCCCGTTGCACTACATTCGCATCGCTTTAACTTTCTAACATTTCCGCCTCAGCCCCCTCATTATTAGCAGCAAAAATTGAATATTGTGTTATTGAATGAGACGTATCAAGCCGTTCGTAGGGAAGAGAAGAGGTGTAGTCGACGATTGGGAGCCATGAATTCATGTCATTCTTTCCTGCCTTTAGTACACAGCTTTACTCTTCAAGCAACATTGGATTCATCTATGACATTGAAAGTTTGTGTCGTACCAGGATCCTATCACCGTTAGACAGGCATAAACGCCGAATTCGGCAAATAAGCATGAGAAGTGAAGACACAGGGTTGGGTGGGAAAACGTTGACACAGTCTATTAGATTAGGGTCGCTGTTATGGTCGGTGATCACGTTATGTGGGGATCCCTATTGGGGTACAGAATGGACACATACTTTCGTATGTCATGATGGCCCCGTTGCACTACATTCGCATCGCTTTAACTTACTAACATTTCCGCCTCAGCCCCCTCATTATTAGCAGCAAAAATTGAATATTGTGTTATTGAATGAGACGTGTGAAGCCGTTCGTAGGAAAGAGAAGAGGTGTAGTCGACGATTGGGAGCCATGAATTCATGTCTTTCTTTCCTGCCTTTAGTACACAGCTTTACCCTTCAAGCAACATCGGATACATCTATGACATTGAAAGTTTGTGTCGTACCTGGATCCTATCACCGTTAGACAGGCATAAACGCCGAATTCGGCAAATAAGCATGAGAAGTGAAGACACAGGGTTGGGTGGGAAAACGTTGACACAGTCATTTAGATTAGGGTCGCTGTTATGGTCGGTGATCACGTTATGTGGGGATCCCTATTGGGGTACAGAATGGACACATACTTTCGTATGTCATGATGGCCCCGTTGCACTACATTCGCATCGCTTTAACTTTCTAACATTTCCGCCTCAGCCCCCTCATTAATAGCAGCAAAAATTGAATATTGTGTTATTGAATGAGACGTATGAAGCCGTTCGTAGGGAAGAGAAGAGGTGTAGTCGACGATTGGGAGCCATGAATTCATGTCATTCTTTCCTGCCTTTAGTACACAGCTTTACTCTTCAAGCAACATTGGATACACCTATGACATTGAATGTTTGTGTCGTACCTGGATCCTATCACCGTTAGACAGGCATAAACGCCGAATTCGGCAAATAAGCATGAGAAGTGAAGACACAGGGTTGGGTGGGAAAACGTTGACACAATCTATTAGATTAGGGTCGCTGTTATGGTCGGTGATCACGTTTTGTGGGGATCCCTATTGGGGTACAGAATGGACACATACTTTCGTATGTCATGATGGCCCCGTTGCACTACATTCGCATCGCTTTAACTTTTTAACATTTCCGCCTCAGCCCCCTCATTATTAGCAGCAAAAATTGAATATTGTGTTATTGAATGAGACGTATCAAGCCGTTCGTAGGGAAGAGAAGAGGTGTAGTCGACGATTGGGAGCCATGAATTCATGTCATTCTTTCCTGCCTTTAGTACACAGCTTTACTCTTCAAGCAACATTGGATACATCTATGACATTGAAAGTTTGTGTCGTACCTGGATCATATCACCGTTAGACAGGCATAAACGCCGAATTCGGCAAATAAGCATGAGAAGTGAATACACAGGGTTGGGTGGGAAAACGTTGACACAGTCATTTAGATTAGGGTCGCATTTATGGTCGGTGATCATGTTATGTGGGGATCCCTATTGGGGTACAGAATGGACACATACTTTCGTATGTCATGATGGCCCCGTTGCACTACATTCGCATCGCTTTAACTATCTAACATTTCTGCCTCAGCCCCCTCATTATTAGCAGCAAACATCGAATATTGTGTTATTGAATGAGACGTATCAAGCCGTTCGTAAGGAAGAGAAGAGGTGTAGTCGACGATTGGGAGCCATGAATTCATGTCATTCTTTCCTGCCTTTAGTACACAGCTTTACTCTTCAAGCAACATTGGATACATCTATGACATTGAAAGTTTGTGTCGTACCTGGATCCTATCACCGTTAGACAGGCATAAACGCCGAATTCGGCAAATAAGCATGAGAAGTGAAGACACAGGGTTGGGTGGGAAAACGTTGACACAGTCTATTAGATTAGGGTCGCTGTTATGGTCGGTGATCACGTTATGTGGGGATCCCTATTGGGGTACAGAATGGACACATACATTCGTATGTCATGAAGGCCCCGTTGCACTACATTCGCATCGCTTTAACTTTCTAACATTTCCGCCTCAGCCCCCTCATTATTACCAGCAAAAATTGAATATTGTGTTATTGAATGAGACGTATCAAGCCGTTCGTAGGGAAGAGAAGAGGTGTAGTCGACGATTGGGAGCCATGAATTCATGTCATTCTTTCCTGCCTTTAGTACACAGCTTTACTCTTCAAGCAACATTGGATACATCTATGACATTGAAAGTTTGTGTCGTACCTGGATCCTATCACCGTTAGACAGGCATAAACGCCGAATTCGGCAAATAAGCATGAGAAGTGTAGACACAGGGTTGGGTGGGAAAACGTTGACACAGTCTATTAGATTAGGGTCGCTGTTATGGTCGGTGATCACGTTATGTGGGGATCCCTATTGGGGTACAGGATGGACACATACTTTCGTATGTCATGATGGCCCCGTTGCACTACATTCGCATCGCTTTAACTTTCTAACATTTCCGCCTCAACCCCCTCATTATTAGCAGCAAAAATTGAATATTGTGTTATTGAATGAGACGTATCAAGCCGTTCATAGGGAAGAGAAGAGGTGTAGTCGACGATTGGGAGCCATGAATTCATGTAATTATTTCCTGCCTTTAGTACACAGCTTTACTCCTCAAGCAACATTGGATACATCTATGACATTGAAAGTTTGTGTCGTACCTGGATCCTATCACCGTTAGACAGGCATAAACGCCGAATTCGGCAAATAAGCATGAGAAGTGTAGACACAGGGTTGGGTGGGAAAACGTTGACACAGTCTATTAGATTAGGGTCGCTGTTATGGTCGGTGATCACGTTATGTGGGGATCCCTATTGGGGTACAGGATGGACACATACTTTCGTATGTCATGATGGCCCCGTTGCACTACATTCGCATCGCTTTAACTTTCTAACATTTCCGCCTCAGCCCCCTCATTATTAGCAGCAAAAATTGAATATTGTGTTATTGAATGAGACGTATCAAGCCGTTCGTAGGGAAGAGAAGAGGTGTAGTCGACGATTGGGAGCCATGAATTCATGTCATTCTTTCCTGCCTTTAGTACACAGCTTTACTCTTCAAGCAACAGTGGATACATCTATGACATTCAGAGTTTGTGTCGTACCTGGATCCTATCACCGTTAGACAGGCATAAACGCCGAATTCGGCAAATAAGCATGAGAAGTGAAGACACAAGGTTGGGTGGGAAGACGTTGACACAGTCTATTAGATTAGGGTCGCTGTTATGGTCGGTGATCACGTTATGTGTGGATCCCTATTGGGGTACAGAATGGACACATACTTTCGTATGTCATGAAGGCCCCGTTGCACTACATTCGCATCGCTTTAACTTACTAACATTTCCGCCTCAGCCCCCTCATTATTAGCAGCAAAAATTGAATATTGTGTTATTGAATGAGACGTGTGAAGCCGTTCGTAGGAAAGAGAAGAGGTGTAGTCGACGATTGGGAGCCATGAATTCATGTCTTTCTTTCCTGCCTTTAGTACACAGCTTTACCCTTCAAGCAACATCGGATACATCTATGACATTGAAAGTTTGTGTCGTACCTGGATCCTATCACCGTTAGACAGGCATAAACGCCGAATTCGGCAAATAAGCATGAGAAGTGAAGACACAGGGTTGGGTGGGAAAACGTTGACACAGTCATTTTGATTAGGGTCGCTGTTATGGTCGGTGATCACGTTATGTGGGGATCTCTATTGGGGCACAGAATGGACACATACTTTCGTATGTCATGATGGCCCCGTTGCACTACATTCGCATCGCTTTAACTTACTAACATTTCCGCCTCAGCCGCCTCATTATTAGCAGCAAAAATTGAATATTGTGTTATTGAATGAGACGTATCAAGCCGTTCGTAGGGAAGAGAAGACGTGTAGTCGACGATTGGGAGCCATGAATTCATTTTATTCTTTCCTGCCTTTAGTACACAGCTTTACTCTTCAAGCAACATTGGATACATCTATGACATTGAAAGTTTGTGTCGTACCTGGATCCTATCACCGTTAGACAGGCATAAACGCCGAATTCTGCAAAGAAGCATGAGAAGTGAAGACCCAGGGTTGGGTATGAAAACGTTGACACAGTCATTTAGATTAGGGTCGCTGTTATGGTCGGTGATCACGTTATGTGGGGATCCCTATTGGGGTACAGAATGGACACATACTTTCGTATGTCATGATGGCCCCGTTGCACTACATTCGCATCGCTTTAACTTTCTAACATTTCCGCCTCAGCCCCCTCATTAATAGCAGCAAAAATTGAATATTGTGTTATTGAATGAGACGTATGAAGCCGTTCGTAGGGAAGAGAAGAGGTGTAGTCGACGATTGGGAGCCATGAATTCATGTCATTCTTTCCTGCCTTTAGTACACAGCTTTACTCTTCAAGCAACATTGGATACACCTATGACATTGAATGTTTGTGTCGTACCTGGATCCTATCACCGTTAGACAGGCATAAACGCCGAATTCGGCAAATAAGCATGAGAAGTGAAGACACAGGGTTGGGTGGGAAAACGTTGACACAATCTATTAGATTAGGGTCGCTGTTATGGTCGGTGATCACGTTTTGTGGGGATCCCTATTGGGGTACAGAATGGACACATACTTTCGTATGTCATGATGGCCCCGTTGCACTACATTCGCATCGCTTTAACTTTTTAACATTTCCGCCTCAGCCCCCTCATTATTAGCAGCAAAAATTGAATATTGTGTTATTGAATGAGACGTATCAAGCCGTTCGTAGGGAAGAGAAGAGGTGTAGTCGACGATTGGGAGCCATGAATTCATGTCATTCTTTCCTGCCTTTAGTACACAGCTTTACTCTTCAAGCAACATTGGATACATCTATGACATTGAAAGTTTGTGTCGTACCTGGATCATATCACCGTTAGACAGGCATAAACGCCGAATTCGGCAAATAAGCATGAGAAGTGAATACACAGGGTTGGGTGGGAAAACGTTGACACAGTCATTTAGATTAGGGTCGCATTTATGGTCGGTGATCATGTTATGTGGGGATCCCTATTGGGGTACAGAATGGACACATACTTTCGTATGTCATGATGGCCCCGTTGCACTACATTCGCATCGCTTTAACTTTCTAACATTTCCGCCTCAGCCCCCTCATTATTAGCAGCAAAAATCGAATATTGTGTTATTGAATGAGACGTATCAAGCCGTTCGTAAGGAAGAGAAGAGGTGTAGTCGACGATTGGGAGCCATGAATTCATGTCATTCTTTCCTGCCTTTAGTACACAGCTTTACTCTTCAAGCAACATTGGATACATCTATGACATTGAAAGTTTGTGTCGTACCTGGATCCTATCACCGTTAGACAGGCATAAACGCCGAATTCGGCAAATAAGCATGAGAAGTGTAGACACAGGGTTGGGTGGGAAAACGTTGACACAGTCTATTAGATTAGGGTCGCTGTTATGGTCGGTGATCAAGTTATGTGGGGATCCCTATTGGGGTACAGGATGGACACATACTTTCGTATGTCATGATGGCCCCGTTGCACTACATTCGCATCGCTTTAACTTTCTAACATTTCCGCCTCAACCCCCTCATTATTAGCAGCAAAAATTGAATATTGTGTTATTGAATGAGACGTATCAAGCCGTTCATAGGGAAGAGAAGAGGTGTAGTCGACGATTGGGAGCCATGAATTCATGTAATTATTTCCTGCCTTTAGTACACAGCTTTACTCCTCAAGCAACATTGGATACATCTATGACATTGAAAGTTTGTGTCGTACCTGGATCCTATCACCGTTAGACAGGCATAAACGCCGAATTCGGCAAATAAGCATGAGAAGTGTAGACACAGGGTTGGGTGGGAAAACGTTGACACAGTCTATTAGATTAGGGTCGCTGTTATGGTCGGTGATCACGTTATGTGGGGATCCCTATTGGGGTACAGGATGGACACATACTTTCGTATGTCACGATGGCCCCGTTGCACTACATTCGCATCGCTTTAACTTTCTAACATTTCCGCCTCAGCCCCCTCATTATTAGCAGCAAAAATTGAATATTGTGTTATTGAATGAGACGTATCAAGCCGTTCGTAGGGAAGAGAAGAGGTGTAGTCGACGATTGGGAGCCATGAATTCATGTCATTCTTTCCTGCCTTTAGTACACAGCTTTACTCTTCAAGCAACAGTGGATACATCTATGACATTCAGAGTTTGTGTCGTACCTGGATCCTATCACCGTTAGACAGGCATAAACGCCGAATTCGGCAAATAAGCATGAGAAGTGAAGACACAAGGTTGGGTGGGAAGACGTTGACACAGTCTATTAGATTAGGGTCGCTGTTATGGTCGGTGATCACGTTATGTGGGGATCCCTATTGGGGTACAGAATGGACACATACTTTCGTATGTCATGATGGCCCCGTTGCACTACATTCGCATCGCTTTAACTTTCTAACATTTCCGCCTCAGCCCCCATCATTATTAGCAGCAAAAATTGGATACTCTGTTAATGAATGAGACGTATGTAGCGTATCGTAGGGAAGAGAAGAGGTGTAGTCGACGATTGGGAGCCATGAATTCATGTCTTTCTTTCCTGCCTTTATTACACAGCTTTACCCTTCAAGCAACATTGGATACATCTATGACATTGAAAGTTTGTGTCGTACCTGGATCCTATCACCGTTAGACAGGTATAAACGCCGAATTCGGCATATAAGCATGAGAAGTGAAGACACAGGGTTGGGTGGGAAAACGTTGACACAGTCTATTAGATTAGGGTCGCTGTTATGGTCGGTGATCACGTTATGTGGGGATCCCTATTGGGGTACAGAATGGACACATACTTTCGTATGTCATGATGGCCCCGTTGCACTACATTCGCATCGCTTTAACTTTCTACCATTTCCGCCTCAGCCCCCTCATTATTAGCAGCAAAAATTGAAAATTGTGTTATTGAATGAGACGTATGAAGCCGTTCGTAGGGAAGAGAAGATGTGTAGTCGACGATTGGGAGCCATGAATTCATGTCATTCTTTCCTGCCTTTAGTACACAGCTTTACTCTTCAAGCAACGTTGGATACATCTATGACATTGAAAGTTTGTGTCGTACCTGGATCCTATCACCGTTAGACAGGCATAAACGCCGAATTCGGCAAATAAGCATGAGAAGTGAAGACACAGGGTTGGGTGGGAAAACGTTGACACAGTCTATTAGATTAGGGTCGCTGTTATGGTCGGTGATCACGTTATGTGGGGATCCCTATTGGGGTACAGAATGGACACATACATTCGTATGTCATGAAGGCCCCGTTGCACTACATTCGCATCGCTTTAACTTTCTAACATTTCCGCCTCAGCCCCCTCATTATTACCAGCAAAAATTGAATATTGTGTTATTGAATGAGACGTATCAAGCCGTTCGTAGGGAAGAGAAGAGGTGTAGTCGACGATTGGGAGCCATGAATTCATGTCATTCTTTCCTGCCTTTAGTACACAGCTTTACTCTTCAAGCAACATTGGATACATCTATGACATTGAAAGTTTGTGTCGTACCTGGATCCTATCACCGTTAGACAGGCATAAACGCCGAATTCGGCAAATAAGCATGAGAAGTGTAGACACAGGGTTGGGTGGGAAAACGTTGACACAGTCTATTAGATTAGGGTCGCTGTTATGGTCGGTGATCACGTTATGTGGGGATCCCTATTGGGGTACAGGATGGACACATACTTTCGTATGTCATGATGGCCCCGTTGCACTACATTCGCATCGCTTTAACTTTCTAACATTTCCGCCTCAACCCCCTCATTATTAGCAGCAAAAATTGAATATTGTGTTATTGAATGAGACGTATCAAGCCGTTCATAGGGAAGAGAAGAGGTGTAGTCGACGATTGGGAGCCATGAATTCATGTAATTATTTCCTGCCTTTAGTACACAGCTTTACTCCTCAAGCAACATTGGATACATCTATGACATTGAAAGTTTGTGTCGTACCTGGATCCTATCACCGTTAGACAGGCATAAACGCCGAATTCGGCAAATAAGCATGAGAAGTGTAGACACAGGGTTGGGTGGGAAAACGTTGACACAGTCTATTAGATTAGGGTCGCTGTTATGGTCGGTGATCACGTTATGTGGGGATCCCTATTGGGGTACAGGACGGACACATACTTTCGTATGTCATGATGGCCCCGTTGCACTACATTCGCATCGCTTTAACTTTCTAACATTTCCGCCTCAGCCCCCTCATTATTAGCAGCAAAAATTGAATATTGTGTTATTGAATGAGACGTATCAAGCCGTTCGTAGGGAAGAGAAGAGGTGTAGTCGACGATTGGGAGCCATGAATTCATGTCATTCTTTCCTGCCTTTAGTACACAGCTTTACTCTTCAAGCAACAGTGGATACATCTATGACATTCAGAGTTTGTGTCGTACCTGGATCCTATCACCGTTAGACAGGCAAAAACGCCGAATTCGGCAAATAAGCATGAGAAGTGAAGACACAAGGTTGGGTGGGAAGACGTTGACACAGTCTATTAGATTAGGGTCGCTGTTATGGTCGGTGATCACGTTATGTGGGGATCCCTATTGGGGTACAGAATGGACACATACTTTCGTATGTCATGAAGGCCCCGTTGCACTACATTCGCATCGCTTTAACTTACTAACATTTCCGCCTCAGCCCCCTCATTATTAGCAGCAAAAATTGAATATTGTGTTATTGAATGAGACGTGTGAAGCCGTTTGTAGGAAAGAGAAGAGGTGTAGTCGACGATTGGGAGCCATGAATTCATGTCTTTCTTTCCTGCCTTTAGTACACAGCTTTACCCTTCAAGCAACATCGGATACATCTATGACATTGAAAGTTTGTGTCGTACCTGGATCCTATCACCGTTAGACAGGCATAAACGCCGAATTCGGCAAATAAGCATGAGAAGTGAAGACACAGGGTTGGGTGGGAAAACGTTGACACAGTCATTTTGATTAGGGTCGCTGTTATGGTCGGTGATCACGTTATGTGGGGATCTCTATTGGGGCACAGAATGGACACATACTTTCGTATGTCATGATGGCCCCGTTGCACTACATTCGCATCGCTTTAACTTACTAACATTTCCGCCTCAGCCGCCTCATTATTAGCAGCAAAAATTGAATATTGTGTTATTGAATGAGACGTATCAAGCCGTTCGTAGGGAAGAGAAGACGTGTAGTCGACGATTGGGAGCCATGAATTCATTTTATTCTTTCCTGCCTTTAGTACACAGCTTTACTCTTCAAGCAACATTGGATACATCTATGACATTGAAAGTTTGTGTCGTACCTGGATCCTATCACCGTTAGACAGGCATAAACGCCGAATTCTGCAAAGAAGCATGAGAAGTGAAGACCCAGGGTTGGGTATGAAAACGTTGACACAGTCATTTAGATTAGGGTCGCTGTTATGGTCGGTGATCACGTTATGTGGGGATCCCTATTGGGGTACAGAATGGACACATACTTTCGTATGTCATGATGGCCCCGTTGCACTACATTCGCATCGCTTTAACTTTCTAACATTTCCGCCTCAGCCCCCTCATTAATAGCAGCAAAAATTGAATATTGTGTTATTGAATGAGACGTATGAAGCCGTTCGTAGGGAAGAGAAGAGGTGTAGTCGACGATTGGGAGCCATGAATTCATGTCATTCTTTCCTGCCTTTAGTACACAGCTTTACTCTTCAAGCAACATTGGATACACCTATGACATTGAATGTTTGTGTCGTACCTGGATCCTATCACCGTTAGACAGGCATAAACGCCGAATTCGGCAAATAAGCATGAGAAGTGAAGACACAGGGTTGGGTGGGAAAACGTTGACACAATCTATTAGATTAGGGTCGCTGTTATGGTCGGTGATCACGTTTTGTGGGGATCCCTATTGGGGTACAGAATGGACACATACTTTCGTATGTCATGATGGCCCCGTTGCACTACATTCGCATCGCTTTAACTTTTTAACATTTCCGCCTCAGCCCCCTCATTATTAGCAGCAAAAATTGAATATTGTGTTATTGAATGAGACGTATCAAGCCGTTCGTAGGGAAGAGAAGAGGTGTAGTCGACGATTGGGAGCCATGAATTCATGTCATTCTTTCCTGCCTTTAGTACACAGCTTTACTCTTCAAGCAACATTGGATACATCTATGACATTGAAAGTTTGTGTCGTACCTGGATCATATCACCGTTAGACAGGCATAAACGCCGAATTCGGCAAATAAGCATGAGAAGTGAATACACAGGGTTGGGTGGGAAAACGTTGACACAGTCATTTAGATTAGGGTCGCATTTATGGTCGGTGATCATGTTATGTGGGGATCCCTATTGGGGTACAGAATGGACACATACTTTCGTATGTCATGATGGCCCCGTTGCACTACATTCGCATCGCTTTAACTTTCTAACATTTCCGCCTCAGCCCCCTCATTATTAGCAGCAAAAATCGAATATTGTGTTATTGAATGAGACGTATCAAGCCGTTCGTAAGGAAGAGAAGAGGTGTAGTCGACGATTGGGAGCCATGAATTCATGTCATTCTTTCCTGCCTTTAGTACACAGCTTTACTCTTCAAGCAACATTGGATACATCTATGACATTGAAAGTTTGTGTCGTACCTGGATCCTATCACCGTTAGACAGGCATAAACGCCGAATTCGGCAAATAAGCATGAGAAGTGTAGACACAGGGTTGGGTGGGAAAACGTTGACACAGTCTATTAGATTAGGGTCGCTGTTATGGTCGGTGATCAAGTTATGTGGGGATCCCTATTGGGGTACAGGATGGACACATACTTTCGTATGTCATGATGGCCCCGTTGCACTACATTCGCATCGCTTTAACTTTCTAACATTTCCGCCTCAACCCCCTCATTATTAGCAGCAAAAATTGAATATTGTGTTATTGAATGAGACGTATCAAGCCGTTCATAGGGAAGAGAAGAGGTGTAGTCGACGATTGGGAGCCATGAATTCATGTAATTATTTCCTGCCTTTAGTACACAGCTTTACTCCTCAAGCAACATTGGATACATCTATGACATTGAAAGTTTGTGTCGTACCTGGATCCTATCACCGTTAGACAGGCATAAACGCCGAATTCGGCAAATAAGCATGAGAAGTGTAGACACAGGGTTGGGTGGGAAAACGTTGACACAGTCTATTAGATTAGGGTCGCTGTTATGGTCGGTGATCACGTTATGTGGGGATCCCTATTGGGGTACAGGATGGACACATACTTTCGTATGTCACGATGGCCCCGTTGCACTACATTCGCATCGCTTTAACTTTCTAACATTTCCGCCTCAGCCCCCTCATTATTAGCAGCAAAAATTGAATATTGTGTTATTGAATGAGACGTATCAAGCCGTTCGTAGGGAAGAGAAGAGGTGTAGTCGACGATTGGGAGCCATGAATTCATGTCATTCTTTCCTGCCTTTAGTACACAGCTTTACTCTTCAAGCAACAGTGGATACATCTATGACATTCAGAGTTTGTGTCGTACCTGGATCCTATCACCGTTAGACAGGCATAAACGCCGAATTCGGCAAATAAGCATGAGAAGTGAAGACACAAGGTTGGGTGGGAAGACGTTGACACAGTCTATTAGATTAGGGTCGCTGTTATGGTCGGTGATCACGTTATGTGGGGATCCCTATTGGGGTACAGAATGGACACATACTTTCGTATGTCATGATGGCCCCGTTGCACTACATTCGCATCGCTTTAACTTTCTAACATTTCCGCCTCAGCCCCCATCATTATTAGCAGCAAAAATTGGATACTCTGTTAATGAATGAGACGTATGTAGCGTATCGTAGGGAAGAGAAGAGGTGTAGTCGACGATTGGGAGCCATGAATTCATGTCTTTCTTTCCTGCCTTTATTACACAGCTTTACCCTTCAAGCAACATTGGATACATCTATGACATTGAAAGTTTGTGTCGTACCTGGATCCTATCACCGTTAGACAGGTATAAACGCCGAATTCGGCATATAAGCATGAGAAGTGAAGACACAGGGTTGGGTGGGAAAACGTTGACACAGTCTATTAGATTAGGGTCGCTGTTATGGTCGGTGATCACGTTATGTGGGGATCCCTATTGGGGTACAGAATGGACACATACTTTCGTATGTCATGATGGCCCCGTTGCACTACATTCGCATCGCTTTAACTTTCTACCATTTCCGCCTCAGCCCCCTCATTATTAGCAGCAAAAATTGAAAATTGTGTTATTGAATGAGACGTATGAAGCCGTTCGTAGGGAAGAGAAGATGTGTAGTCGACGATTGGGAGCCATGAATTCATGTCATTCTTTCCTGCCTTTAGTACACAGCTTTACTCTTCAAGCAACGTTGGATACATCTATGACATTGAAAGTTTGTGTCGTACCTGGATCCTATCACCGTTAGACAGGCATAAACGCAGAATTCGGCAAATAAGCATGAGAAGTGAAGACACAGGGTTGGGTGGGAAAACGTTGACACAGTCATTTAGATTAGGGTCGCTGTTATGGTCGGTGATCACGTTATGTGGGGATCCCTATTGGGGTACAGAATGGACACATACTTTCGTATGTCATGATGGCCCCGTTGCACTACATTCGCATCGCTTTAACTTTCTAACATTTCCGCCTCAGCCCCCTCATTATTAGCAGCAAAAATTGAATATTGTGTTATTGAATGAGACGTATCAAGCCGTTCGTAGGGAAGAGAAGAGGTGTAGTCGACGATTGGGAGCCATGAATTCATGTCTTTCTATCCTGCCTTTAGTACACAGCTTTACTCTTCAAGCAACATTGGATACCTCTATGACATTGAAAGTTTGTGTCGTACCTGGATCCTATCACCGTTAGACAGGCATAAACGCCGAATTCGGCAAATAAGCATGAGAAGTGAAGACACAGGGTTGGGTGGGAAAACGTTGACACAGTCTATTAGATTAGGGTCGCTGTTATGGTCGGTGATCACGTTATGTGGGGACCCCTATTGGGGTACAGAATGGACACATACTTTCGTATGTCATGATGGCCCCGTTGCACTACATTCGCATCGCTTTAACTTTCTAACATTTCCGCCTCAGCCCCCTCATTATTAGCAGCAAAAATTGATTATTGTGTTATTGAATGAGACGTATCAAGCCGTTCGTAGGGAAGAGAAGAGGTGTAGTCGACGATTGGGAGCCATGAATTCATGTCATTCTTTCCTGCCTTTAGTACACAGCTTTACTCTTCAAGCAACATTGGATACATCTATGACATTGAAAGTTTGTGTCGTACCTGGATCCTATCGCCGTTAGACAGGCATAAACGCCGAATTCGGCAAATAAGCATGAGAAGTGAAGACACAGGGTTGGGTGGGAAAACGTTGACACAGTCTATTAGATTAGGGTCGCTGTTATGGTCGGTGATCACGTTATGTGGGGATCCCTATTGGGGTACAGAATGGACACATACTTTCGTATGTCATGATGGCCCCGTTGCACTACATTCGCATCGCTTTAACTGTCTAACATTTCCGCCTCAGCCCCCTCATTATTAGCAGCAAAAATTGAATATTGTGTTACTGAATGAGACGTATCAGGCCGTTCGTAGGGAAGAGAAGAGGTGTAGTCGACGATTGGGAGCCATGAATTCATGTCTTTCTTTCCTGCCTTTAGTACACAGCTTTACTCTTCAAGCAACATTGGATACATCTATGATATTGAAAGTTTGTGTCGTACCTGGATCCTATCACCGTTAGACAGGCATAAACGCCGAATTCGGCAAATAAGCATGAGAAGTGTAGACACAGGGTTGGGTGGGAAAACGTTGACACAGTCTATTAGATTAGGGTCGCTGTTATGGTCGGTGATCACGTTATGTGGGGATCCCTATTGGGGTACAGAATGGACACATACTTTCGTATGTCATGAAGGCCCCGTTGCACTACATTCGCATCGCTTTAACTTTCTAACATTTCCGCCTCAGCCCCCTCATTATTAGCAGCAAAAATTGAATATTGTGTTATTGAATGAGACGTATCAAGCCGTTCGTAGGGAAGAGAAGAGGTGTAGTCGACGATTGGGAGCCATGAATTCATGTCATTCTTTCCTGCCTTTAGTACACAGCTTTACTCTTCAAGCAACAGTGGATACATCTATGACATTCAGAGTTTGTGTCGTACCTGGATCCTATCACCGTTAGACAGGCATAAACGCCGAATTCGGCAAATAAGCATGAGAAGTGAAGACACAAGGTTGGGTGGGAAAACGTTGACAAAGTCTATTAGATTAGGGTCGCTGTTGTGGTCGGTGATCACGTTATGTGGGGATCCCTATTGGGGTACAGAATGGACACATACTTTCGTATGTCATGATGGCCCCGTTGCACTACATTCGCATCGCTTTAACTTTCTACCATTTCCGCCTCAGCCCCCTCATTATTAGCAGCAAAAATTGAAAATTGTGTTATTGAATGAGACGTATGAAGCCGTTCGTAGGGAAGAGAAGAGGTGTAGTCGACGATTGGGAGCCATGAATTCATGTCATTCTTTCCTGCCTTTAGTACACAGCTTTACTCTTCAAGCAACGTTGGATACATCTATGACATTGAAAGTTTGTGTCGTACCTGGATCCTATCACCGTTAGACAGGCATAAACGCAGAATTCGGCAAATAAGCATGAGAAGTGAAGACACAGGGTTGGGTGGGAAAACGTTGACACAGTCTATTAGATTAGGGTCGCTGTTATGGTCGGTGATCACGTTATATGTGGATCCCAATTGGGGTACAGAATGGACACATACTTTCGTATGTCATGGTGGCCCCGTTGCACTACATTCGCATCGCTTTAACTTTCTAACATTTCCGCCTCATCCCCCTCATTATTAGCAGCAAAAATTGAATATTGTGTTACTGAATGAGACGTATCAAGCCGTTCGTAGGGAAGAGAAGAGGTGTAGTCGACGATTGGGAGCCATGAATTCATGTCTTTCTTTCCTGCCTTTAGTACACAGCTTTACTCTTCAAGCAACATCGGATACATCTATGACATTGAAAGTTTGTGTCGTACCTGGATCCTATCACCGTTAGACAGGCATAAACGCCGAATTCGGCAAATAAGCATGAGAAGTGATGACACAGGGTTGGGTGGGAGAACGTTGACACAGTCTATTAGATTAGGGTCGCTGTTATGGTCGGTAATCACGTTATGTGGGGATCCCTATTGGGGTACAGAATGGACACATACTTTCGTATGTCATGATGGCCCCGTTGCACTACATTCGCATCGCTTTAACTTTCTAACATTTCCGCCTCAGCCCCCTCATTATTAGCAGCAAAAATTGAATATTGTGTTATTGAATGAGACGTATCAAGCCGTTCGTAGGGAAGAGAAGAGGTGTAGTCGACGATTGGGAGCCATGAATTCATGTCTTTCTTTCCTGCCTTTAGTACACAGCTTTACTCTTCAAGCAACATTGGATACATCTATGATATTGAAAGTTTGTGTCGTACCTGGATCCTATCACCGTTAGACAGGCATAAACGCCGAATTCGGCAAATAAGCATGAGAAGTGAAGACACAGGGTTGGGTGGGAAAACGTTGACACAGTCTATTAGATTAGGGTCGCTGTTATGGTCGGTGATCACGTTATGTGGGGATCCCTACTGGGGTACAGAATGGACACATACTTTCGTATGTCATGATGGCCCCGTTGCACTACATTCGCATCGCTTTAACTTTCTAACATTTCCGCCTCAGCCCCCTCATTATTAGCAGCAAAAATTGAATATTGTGTAATTGAATGAGACGTATCAAGCCGTTCGTAGGGAAGAGAAGAGGTGTAGTCGACGATTGGGAGCCATGAATTCATGTCATTCTTTCCTGCCTTTAGGACACAGCTTTACTCTTCAAGCAACAGTGGATACATCTATGACATTCAGAGTTTGTGTCGTACCTGGATCCTATCACCGTTAGACAGGCATAAACGCCGAATTCGGCAAATAAGCATGAGAAGTGAAGACACAGGGTTGGGTGGGAAAACGTTGACACAGTCTATTAGATTAGGGTCGGTGTTATGGTCGGTGATCACGTTATGTGGGGATCACTATTGGGGTACAGAATGGACACATACTTTCGTATGTCATGATGGCCCCGTTGCACTACATTCGCATCGCTTTAGCTTTCTAACATTTCCGCCTCAGCCCCCTCATTATTAGCAGCAAAAATTGAATATTGTGTTATTGAATGAGACGTATCAAGCCGTTCGTAGGGAAGAGAAGAGGTGTAGTCGACGATTGGGAGCCATGAATTCATGTCTTTCTTTCCTGCCTTTAGTACACAGCTTTACTCTTCAAGCAACATTGGATACATCTATGACATTGAAAGTTTGTGTCGTACCTGGATCCTATCACCGTTAGACAGGCATAAACGCCGAATTCGGCAAATAAGCATGAGAAGTGAAGACACAGGGTTGGGTGGGAAAACGTTGACACAGTCTATTAGATTGGGGTCGGTGTTATGGTCGGTGATCACGTTATGTGGGGATCCCTATTGGGGTACAGAATGGACACATACTTTCGTATGTCATGATGGCCCCGTTGCACTACATTCGCATCGCTTTAACTTTCTAACATTTCCGCCTCAGCCCCCTCATTATTAGCAGCAAAAATTGAATATTGTGTTATTGAATGAGACGTATGAAGCCGTACGTAGGGAAGAGAAGAGGTGTAGTCGACGATTGGGAGCCATGAATTCATGTCATTCTTTCCTGCCTTTAGTACACAGCTTTACTCTTCAAGCAACATTGGATACATCTATGACATTGAAAGTTTGTGTCGTACCTGGATCCTATCACCGTTAGACAGGCATAAACGCCGAATTCGGCAAATAAGCATGAGAAGTGAAGACACAGGGTTGGGTGGGAAAACGTTGACACAGTCTATTAGATTAGGGTCGCTGTTATGGTCGGTGATCACGTTATGTGGGAATCCCTACTGGGGTACAGAATGGACACATACTTTCGTATGTCATGATGGCCCCGTTGCACTACATTCGCATCGCTTTAACTTTCTAACATTTCCGCCTCAGCCCCCTCATTATTAGCAGCAAAAATTGAATATTGTGTTATTGAATGAGACGTATGAAGCCGTACGTAGGGAAGAGAAGAGGTGTAGTCGACGATTGGGAGCCATGAATTCATGTCATTCTTTCCTGCCTTTAGTACACAGCTTTACTCTTCAAGCAGCATTGGATACATCTATGACATTGAAAGTTTGTGTCGTACCTGGATCCCATCACCGTTAGACAGGCATAAACGCCGAATTCGGCAAATAAGCATGTGAAGTGAAGACACAGGGTTGGGTGGGAAAACGTTGACACAGTCATTTAGATTAGGGTCGGTGTTATGGTCGGTGATCACGTTATGTGGGGATCCCTATTGGGGTACAGAATGGACACATACTTTCGTATGTCATGATGGCCCCGTTGCACTACATTCGCATCGCTTTAACTTTCTAACATTTCCGCCTCAGCCCCCTCATTATTAGCAGCAAAAATTGAATATTGTGTTATTGAATGAGACGTATCAAGCCGTTCGTAGGGAAGAGAAGAGGTGTAGTCGACGATTGGGAGCCATGAATTCATGTCTTTCTTTCCTGCCTTTAGTACACAGCTTTACTCTTCAAGCAACATTGGATACATCTATGACATTGAAAGTTTGTGTCGTACCTGGATCCTATCACCGTTAGACAGGCATAAACGCCGAATTCGGCAAATAAGCATGAGAAGTGAAGACACAGGGTTGGGTGGGAAAACGTTGACACAGTCTATTAGATTAGGGTCTGTGTTATGGTCGGTGATCACGTTATGTGGGGATCCCTATTGGGGTACAGAATGGACACATACTTTCGTATGTCATGATGGCCCCGTTGCACTACATTCGCATCGCTTTAACTTTCTAACATTTCCGCCTCAGCCCCCTCATTATTAGCAGCAAAAATTGATTATTGTGTTATTGAATGAGACGTATCAAGCCGTTCGTAGGGAAGAGAAGAGGTGTAGTCGACGATTGGGAGCCATGAATTCATGTCTTTCTTTCCTGCCTTTAGTACACAGCTTTACTCTTCAAGCAACATTGGATACATCTATGACATTGAAAGTTTGTGTCGTCCCTGGATCCTATCACCGTTAGACAGGCATAAACGCCGAATTCGGCAAATAGGCATGAGAAGTGAAGACACAGGGTTGGGTGGGAAAACGTTGACACAGTCTATTAGATTAGGGTCGCTGTTATGGTCGGTGATCACGTTATGTGGGGATCCCTATTGGGGTACACAATGGACACATACTTTCGTATGTCATGATGGCCCCGTTGTACTACATTCGCATCGCTTTAACTTTCTAACATTTCCGCCTCAGCCCCCTCATTATTAGCAGCAAAAATTGATTATTGTGTTATTGAATGAGACGTATCAAGCCGTTCGTAGGGAAGAGAAGAGGTGTAGTCGACGATTGGGAGCCATGAATTCATGTCATTCTTTCCTGCCTTTATTACACAGCTTTACTCTTCAAGCAACATTGGATACATCTATGACATTGAAAGTTTGTGTCGTACCTGGATCCTATCACCGTTAGACAGGCATAAACGCCGAATTCGGCAAATAAGCATGAGAAGTGAAGACACAAGGTTGGGTGGGAAAACGTTGACACAGTCATTTAGATTAGGGTCGCTGTTATGGTCAGTGATCACGTTATGTGGGGATACATATTGGGGCACAGAATGGACACATACTTTCGTATGTCATGATGGCCCCGTTGCACTACATTCGCATAGCTTTAACTTACTAACATTTCCGCCTCAGCCCCCTGATCATTAGCAGCAAAAATTGAATATTGTGTTATTGAATGAGACGTATCAAGCCGTACGTAGGGAAGAGAAGAGGTGTAGTCGACGATTGGGAGCCATGAATTCATCTCATTCTTTCCTGCCTTTAGTACACAGCTTTACTCTTCAAGCAACATTGGATACATCTATGACATTGAAAGTTTGTGTCGTACCTGGATCCTATCACCGTTAGACTGGCATAAACGCCGAATTCGGCAAATAAGCCTGAGAAGTGAAGACACAGGGTTGGGTAGGAAAACGTTGACACAGTCTATTAGATTAGGGTCGCTGTTATGGTCGGTGATCACGTTATGTGGGGATCCCTATTGGGGTACAGAATGGACACATACTTTCGTATGTCATGATGGCCCCGTTGCACTACATTCGCATCGCTTTAACTTTCTAACATTTCCGCCTCAGCCCCCTCATTATTAGCAGCCAAAATTGAATATTGTGGTATTGAATGAGACGTATCAAGCCGTTCGTAGGGAAGAGAAGAGGTGTAGTCGACGATTGGGAGCCATGAATTCATGTCATTCTTTCCTGCCTTTAGTACACAGCTTTACTCTTCAAGCAACATTGGATACATCTATGGCATTGAAAGTTTGTGTCGTACCTGGATCCTATCACCGTTAGACAGGCATAAACGCCGAATTCGGCAAATAAGCATGAGAAGTGAAGACACAGGGTTGGGTGGGAAAACGTTGACACAGTCTATTAGATTAGGGTCGCTCTTATGGTCGGTGATCACGTTATGTGGGGATCCCTATTGGGGTACAGAATGGACACATACTTTCGTATGTCATGATGGCCCCGTTGCACTACATTCGCATCGCTTTAACTTTCTAACATTTCCGCCTCAGCCCCCTCATTATTAGCAGCCAAAATTGAATATTGTGTTATTGAATGAGACGTATCAAGCCGTTCGTAGGGAAGAGAAGAGGTGTAGTCGACGATTGGGAGCCATGAATTCATGTCATTCTTTCCTGCCTTTAGTACACAGCTTTACTCTTCAAGCAACATTGGATACATCTATGACGTTGAAAGTTTGTGTCGTACCTGGATCCTATCACCGTTAGACAGGCATAAACGCCGAATTCGGCAAATAAGCATGAGAAGTGAAGACACAGGGTTGGGTGGGAAAACGATGACACAGTCTATTAGATTAGGGTCGCTGTTATGGTCGGTGATCACGTTATGTGGGGATCCCTATTGGGGTACAGAATGGACACATACTTTCGTATGTCATGATGGCCCCGTTGCACTACATTCGCATCGCTTTAGCTTTCTAACATTTCCGCCTCAGCCCCCTCATTATTACCAGCAAAAATTGAATATTGTGTTATTGAATGAGACGTATCAAGCCGTTCGTAGGGAAGAGAAGAGGTGTAGTCGAGGATTGGGAGCCATGAATTCATGTCATTCTTTCCTGCCTTTAGTACACAGCTTTACTCTTCAAGCAATATTGGATACATCTATGACATTGAAAGTTTGTGTCGTACCTGGATCCTATCACCGTTAGACAGGCATAAACGCCGAATTCGGCAAATAAGCATGTGAAGTGAAGACACAGGGTTGGGTGGGAAAACGTTGACACAGTCATTTAGATTAGGGTCGCTGTTATGGTCGGTGATCACGTTATGTGGGGATCCCTATTGGGGTACAGAATGGACACATACTTTCGTATGTCATGAAGGCCCCGTTGCACTACATTCGCATCGCTTTAACTTTCTAACATTTCCGCCTCAGCCCCCTCATTATTAGCAGCAAAAATTGAATATTGTGTTGTTGAATGAGACGTATGAAGCCGTACGTAGGGAAGAGAAGAGGTGTAGTCGACGATTGGGAGCCATGAATTCATGTCATTCTTTCCTGCCTTTAGTACACAGCTTTACTCTTCAAGCAACATTGGATACATCTATGACATTGAAAGTTTGTGTCGTACCTGGATCCTATCACCGTTAGACAGGCATAAACGCCGAATTCGGCAAATAAGCATGAGAAGTGAAGACACAGGGTTGGGTGGGAAAACGTTGACACAGTCTATTAGATTAGGGTCGCTGTTATGGTCGGTGATCACGTTATGTGGGAATCCCTACTGGGGTACAGAATGGACACATACTTTCGTATGTCATGATGGCCCCGATGTACTACATTCGCATCGCTTTAACTTTCTAACATTTCCGCCTCAGCCCCCTCATTATTAGCAGCCAAAATTGAATATTGTGTTATTGAATGAGACGTATCAAGCCGTTCGTAGGGAAGAGAAGAGTTGTAGTCGACGATTGGGAGCCATGAATTCATGTCATTCTTTCCTGCCTTTAGTACACAGCTTTACTCTTCAAGCAACGTTGGATACATCTATGACATTGAAAGTTTGTGTCGTACCTGGATCCTATCACCGTTAGACGGGCATAAACGCCGAATTCGGCAAATAAGCATGTGAAGTGAAGACACAGGGTTGGGTGGGAAAACGTTGACACAGTCATTTAGATTAGGGTCGCTGTTATGGTCGGTGATCACGTTATGTGGGGATCCCTATTGGGGTACAGAATGGACACATACTTTCGTATGTCATGATGGCCCCGTTGCACTACATTCGCATCGCTTTAACTTTCTAACATTTCCGCCTCAGCCCCCTCAATATTAGCAGCAAAAATTGAATATTGTGTTATTGAATGAGACGTATCAAGCCGTTCGTAGGGAAGAGAAGAGGTGTAGTTGACGATTGGGAGCCATGAATTCATGTCTTTCTCTCCTGCCTTTAGTACACAGCTTTACTCTTCAAGCAACATTGGATACATCTATGACATTGAAAGCTTGTGTCGTACCTGGATCCTATCACCGTTAGACAGGGATAAACGCCGAATTCGGCAAATAAGCATGAGAAGTGAAGACACAGGGTTGAGTGTGAAAACGTTGACACAGTCTATTAGATTAGGGTCGCTGTTATGGTCGGTGATCACGTTATGTGGGGATCCCTACTGGGGTACAGAATGGACACATACTTTCGTATGTCATGATGGCCCCGTTGCACTACATTCGCATCGCTTTAACTTTCTAACATTTCCGCCTCAGCCCCCTCATTATTAGCAGCCAAAATTGAATATTGTGTTATTGAATGAGACGTATCAAGCCGTTCGTAGGGAAGAGAAGAGGTGTAGTCAACGATTGGGAGCCATGAATTCATGTCATTCTTTCCTGCCTTTAGTACACAGCTTTACTCTTCAAGCAACATTGGATACATCTATGACATTGAAAGTTTGTGTCGTACCTGGATCCTATCACCGTTAGACAGGCATAAACGCCGAATTCGGCAAATAAGCTTGAGAAGTGAAGACACAGGGTTGGGTGGGAAAACGTTGACACAGTCTATTAGATTAGGGTCGCTGTTATGGTCGGTGATCACGTTATGTGGGGATCCCTATTGGGGTACAGAATGGACACATACTTTCGTATGTCATGATGGCCCCGTTGCACTACATTCGCATCGCTTTAACTTTCTAACATTTCCGCCTCAGCCCCCTCATTATTAGCAGCGAAAATTGAATATTGTGTTATTGAATGAGACGTATCAAGCCGTTCGTAGGGAAGAGAAGAGGTGTAGTCGACGATTGGGAGCCATGAATTCATGTCTTTCTTTCCTGCCTTTAGTACACAGCTTTACTCTTCAAGCAACATTGGATACATCTATGACATTGAAAGTTTGTGTCGTACCTGGATCCTATCACCGTTAGACAGGCATAAACGCCGAATTCGGCAAATAAGCATGAGAAGTGAAGACACAGGGTTGGGTGGGAAAACGTTGACACAGTCTATTAGATTAGGGTCGCTGTTATGGTCGGTGATCACGTTATGTGGGGATCCCTATTGGGGTACAGAATGGACACATACTTTCGTATGTCATGATGGCCCCGTTGCACTACATTCGCATCGCTTTAACTTTCTAACATTTCCGCCTCAGCCCCCTCATTATTAGCAGCGAAAATTGAATATTGTGTTATTGAATGAGACGTATCAAGCCGTTCGTAGGGAAGAGAAGGGGTGTAGTCGACGATTGGGAGCCATGAATTCATGTCTTTCTTTCCTGCCTTTAGTACACAGCTTTACTCTTCAAGCAACATTGGATACATCTATGACATTGAAAGTTTGTGTCGTACCTGGATCCTATCACCGTTAGACAGGCATAAACGCCGAATTCGGCAAATAAGCATGAGAAGTGAAGACACAGGGTTGGGTGGGAAAACGTTGACACAGTCTATTAGATTAGGGTCGCTGTTATGGTCGGTGATCACGTTATGTGGGGATCCCTATTGGGGTACAGAATGGACACATACTTTCGTATGTCCTGATGGCCCCGTTGCACTACATTCTCATCGCTTTAACTTTCTAACATTTCCGCCTCAGCCCCCTCATTATTAGCAGCAAAAATTGAATATTGTGTTATTGAATGAGACGTATCAAGCCGTTCGTAGGGAAGAGAAGAGGTGTAGTCGATGATTGGGAGTCATGAATTCAAGTCTCTCTTTCCTGCCTTTATTACACAGCTTTACCCTTCAAGCAACATTGGATACATCTATGACATTGAATGTTTGTGTCGTACCTGGATCCTATCACCGTTAGACAGGCATAAACGCCGAATTTGGCAAATAAGCATGAGAAGTGAAGACACAGGGTTGGGTGGGAAAACGTTGACACAGTCATTTAGATTAGGGTCGCTGTTATGGTCGGTGATCACGTTATGTGGGGATCCCTACTGGGGTACAGAATGGACACATACTTTCGCATGTCATGATGGCCCCGTTGCACTACATTCGCATCGCTTTAACTTTCTAACATTTCCGCCTCAGCGCCCTCATTATTAGCAGCCAAAATGTAATATTGTGTTATTGAATGAGACGTATCAAGCCGTTCGTAGGGAAGAGAAGAGGTGTAGTCGACGATTGGGAGCCATGAATTCATGTCATTCTTTCCTGCCTTTAGTACACAGCTTTACTCTTCAAGCAACATTGGATACATCTATGACATTGAAAGTTTGTGTCGTACATTTACATTTACATTTACATTTACATTTACATTTATACTCCGCAAGCCACCCAACGGTGTGTGGCGGAGGGCACTTTACGTGCCACTGTCATTATCTCCCTTTCCTGTTCCAGTCGCGTATGGTTCGCGGGAAGAACGACTGTCTGAAAGCCTCTGTGCGCGCTCTAATCTCTCTAATTTTACATTCGTGATCTCCTCGGGAGGTATAAGTAGGGGGAAGCAATATATTCGATACCTCATCCAGAAACGCACCCTCTCGAAACCTGGCGAGCAAGCTACACCGCGATGCAGAGCGCCTCTCTTGCAGAGTCTGCCACTTGAGTTTGTTAAACATCTCCGTAACGCTATCACGGTTACCAAATAACCCTGTGACGAAACGCGCCGCTCTTCTTTGGATCTTCTCTATCTCCTCCGTCAACCCGATCTGGTACGGATCCCACACTGATGAGCAATACTCAAGTATAGGTCGAACGAGTGTTTTGTAAGCCACCTCCTTTGTTGATGGACTACATTTTCTAAGGACTCTCCCAATGAATCTCAACCTGGTACCCGCCTTACCAACAATTAATTTTATATGATCATTCCACTTCAAATCGTTCCGCACGCATACACCCAGATATTTTACAGAAGTAACTGCTACCAGTGTTTGTTCCGCTATCATATAATCATACAATAAAGGATCCTTCTTTCTATGTATTCGCAATACATTACATTTGTCTATGTTAAGGGTCAGTTGCCACTCCCTGCACCAAGTGCCTATCCGCTGCAGATCTTCCTGCATTTCGCTACAATTTTCTAATGCTGCAACTTCTCTGTATACTACAGCATCATCCGCGAAAAGCCGCATGGAACTTCCGACACTATCTACTAGGTCATTTATATATATTGTGAAAAGCAATGGTCCCATAACACTCCCCTGTGGCACGCCAGAGGTTACTTTAACGTCTGTAGATGTCTCTCCATTGAGAACAACATGCTGTGTTCTGTTTGCTAAAAACTCTTCAATCCAGCCACACAGCTGGTCTGATATTCCGTAGGCTCTTACTTTGTTTATCAGACGACAGTGCGGAACTGTATCGAACGCCTTCCGGAAGTCAAGGAAAATGGCATCTACCTGGGAGCCTGTATCTAATATTTTCTGGGTTTCATGAACAAATAATGCGAGTTGGGTTTCACACGATCGCTGTTTCCGGAATCCATGTTGATTCCTACGTAGTAGATTCTGTGTTTCCAAAAACGACATGATACTCGAGCAAAAGACATGTTCTAAAATTCTACAACAGATCGACGTCAGAGAGATAGGTCTATAGTTTTGCGCATCTGCTCGACGACCCTTCTTGAAGACTGGGACTACCTGTGCTCTTTTCCAATCATTTGGAACCTTCTGTTCCTCTAGAGACTTGCGGTACACGGCTGTTAGAAGGGGGGCAAGTTCTTTCGCGTACTCTGTGTAGAATCGAATTGGTATCCCGTCAGGTCCAGTGGACTTTCCTCTGTTGAGTGATTCCAGTTGCTTTTCTATTCCTTGGACACTTATTTCAATGTCAGCCATTTTTTCGTTGGTGCGAGGATTTAGAGAAGGAACTGCAGTGCGGTCTTCCTCTGTGAAACAGCTTTGGAAAAAGGTGTTTAGTATTTCAGCTTTACGCTTGTCATCCTCTGTTTCAATGCCATCATCATCCCAGAGTGTCTGGACATGATGTTTCGAGCCACTTACTGATTTAACGTAAGACCAGAACTTCCTAGGATTTTCTGTCAAGTCGGTACCTAGTATTTTACTTTCGAATTCACTGAACGCTTCACGCATAGCCCTCCTTACGCTAACTTTGACATCGTTTAGCTTCTGTTTGTCTGAGAGGTTTTGGCTGCGTTTAAACTTGGAGTGAAGCTCTCTTTGCTTTCGCAGTAGTTTCCTAACTTTGTTGTTGTACCACGGTGGGTTTTTCCCGTCCCTCACAGTTTTGCTCGGCACGTACCTGTCTAAAACGCATTTAACGGTTGCCTTGAACTTTTTCCATAAACACTCAACATTGTCAGTGTCGGAACAGAAATTTTCGTTTTGATCTGTTAGGTACTCTGAAATCTGCCTTCTATTACTCTTGCTAAACAGATAAACTTTCCTCCCTTTTTTTATATTCCTATTAACTTCCATATTCAGGGATGCTGCAACGGCCTTATGATCACTGATTCCCTGTTCTGCACTTACAGAGTCGAAAAGTTCGGGTCTGTTTGTTATCAGTAGGTCCAAGATGTTATCTCCACGAGTCGGTTCTCTGTTTAATTGCTCGAGGTAATTTTCGGATAGTGCACTCAGTATAATGTCACTCGATGCTCTGTCCCTACCACCCGTCCTAAACATCTGAGTGTCCCAGTCTATATCTGGTAAATTGAAATCTCCACCTAAGACCATAACATGCTGAGAAAATTTATGTGAAATGTATTCCAAATTTTCTCTCAGTTGTTCTGCCACTAATGCTGCTGAGTCGGGGGGTCGGTAAAAGGAGCCAATTATTAACCTTGCTCGGTTGTTGAGTGTAACCTCCACCCATAATAATTCACAGGAACTATCCACTTCTACTTCACTACAGGATAAACTACTACTAACAGCGACGAACACTCCGCCACCGGTTGCATGCAATCTATCCTTTCTAAACACCGTCTGTGCCTTTGTAAAAATTTCGGCAGAATTTATCTCTGGCTTCAGCCAGCTTTCTGTACCTATAACGATTTCAGCTTCGGTGCTTTCTATCAGCGCTTGAAGTTCCGGTACTTTACCAACGCAGCTTCGACAGTTTACAATTACAATACCGATTGCTGCTTGGTCCCCGCATGTCCTGACTTTGCCCCGCACCCGTTGAGGCTGTTGCCCTTTCTGCACTTGCCCGAGGCCATCTAACCTAAAAAACCGCCCAGTCCACGCCACACAACCCCTGCTACCCGTGTAGCCGCTTGTTGCGTGTAGTGGACTCCTGACCTATCCAGCGGAACCCGAAACCCCACCACCCTATGGCGCAAGTCGAGGAATCTGCAGCCCACATGGTCGCAGAACCGTCTCAACCTCTGATTCAGACCCTCCACTCGGCTCTGTACCAAAGGTCCGCAGTCAGTCCTGTCGACGATGCTGCAGATGGTGAGCTCTGCTTTCATCCCGCTAGCGAGACTGGCAGTCTTCACCAAATCAGATAGCCGCCGGAAGCCAGAGAGGATTTCCTCCGATCCATAGCGACACACATCATTGGTGCCGACATGAGCGACCACCTGCAGATGGGTGCACCCTGTACCCTTCATGGCATCCGGAAGGACCCTTTCCACATCTGGAATGACTCCCCCCGGTATGCACACGGAGTGCACTTTGGTTTTCTTCCCCTCCCTTGCTGCCATATCCCTAAGGGGCCCCATTACGCGCCTGACGTTGGAGCTCCCAACTACCAGTAAGCCCACCCTCTGCGACTGCCCGGATCTTGCAGACTGAGGGGCAACCTCTGGAACAGGACAAGCAGCCATGTCAGGCTGAAGATCAGTATCAGCCTGAGACAGAGCCTGAAACCGGTTCGTCAGACAAACTGGAGAGGCCTTCCGTTCAGCCCTCCGGAATGTCTTTCGCCCCCTGCCACACCTTGAGACGACCTCCCACTCTACCACAGGTGAGGGATCAGCCTCAATGCGGGCAGTATCCCGGGCAACCACAGTCGTAGTCCGATCGGGGGATGCGTGGGACGAGCTGGCCGTCCCCGACAAACCCCCATCCGGACCCCCACAGTGATGCCCATTGGCAACAGCCTCAAGCTGTGTGACCGAAGCCAACACTGCCTGAAGCTGGGAGCGAAGGGATGCCAACTCAGCCTGCATCCGAACACAGCAGTTGCAGTCCCTATCCATGCTAAAAACTGTGCAAAGAACGTCTGAACTAATCTACAGAGAGCGCAAACAAAACGACACAAAATTGAAGCGGTTATTAAAATACAAGATTGCCTAGTAAATGCAGTAATGCTGCCACTTGTGCACTGCTGACACACTGCTCGGCGGCGGAAGGAGACTACGCGATTTAACACTATTCGAGTACTAAAACGTGATGCTACAACTCTCAAATACTATAATACGCCCGAAATTTATGAATTAAACAATGCAAGTACCAAAAACACGCAAAGAAATTAAGAATTAAACTATGTAACAAATGAGTGAGCTAGGAGTATACGACTTGCTGCTGCAGCTGCTTATCCAACGGCGGCAGGGAGCACACTGACTGTGACCAACCGACACTGGCCGTTCAAAACAAAAACAGTTGACAGACGACTACGCGAATTTACACTATTCAGGTACTAAAACGCGATGCTACAACTCTCAAATACTATAATACGCCCGAAATTTATGAATTAAACAATGCAAGTACCAAAAACACGCAAAGAAATTAAGAATTAAACTATGTAACAAATGAGTGAGCTAGGAGTATACGACTTGCTGCTGCAGCTGCTTATCCAACGGCGGCAGGGAGCACACCTGGATCCTATCACCGTTAGACAGGCATAAACGCCGAATTCGGCAAATAAGCATGAGAAGTGAAGACACAGGGTTGGGTGGGAAAACGTTGACACAGTCACTTAGATTAGGGTCGCTGTTATGGTCGGTGATCACGTTATGTGGAGATCCCTATTGGGGTACAGAATGCACACATACTTTCGTATGTCATGATTGCCCCGTTGCACTACATTCGCATCGCTTTAACTTTCTAACATTTCCGCCTCAGCCCCCTCATTATTAGCAGCAAAAATTGAATATTGTGTTATTGAATGAGACGTATCAAGCCGTTCGTAGGGAAGAGAAGAGGTGTAGTCGACGATTGGGAGCCATGAATTCATGTCATTCTTTCCTGCCTTTAGTACACAGCTTTACTCTTCAAGCAACATTGGATACATCTATGACATTGAAAGCTTGTGTCGTACCTGGATCCTATCACCGTTAGACAGGGATAAACGCCGAATTCGGCAAATAAGCATGAGAAGTGAAGACACAGGGTTGAGTGGGAAAACGTTGACACAGTCTATTAGATTAGGGTCGCTGTTATGGTCGGTGATCACGTTATGTGGGGATCCCTACTGGGGTACAGAATGGACACATACTTTCGTATGTCATGATGGCCCCGTTGCACTACATTCGCATCGCTTTAACTTTCTAACATTTCCGCCTCAGCCCCCTCATTATTAGCAGCGAAAATTGAATATTGTGTTATTGAATGAGACGTATCAAGCCGTTCGTAGGGAAGAGAAGAGGTGTAGTCGACGATTGGGAGCCATGAATTCATGTCTTTCTTTCCTGCCTTTAGTACACAGCTTTACTCTTCAAGCAACATTGGATACATCTATGACATTGAAAGTTTGTGTCGTACCTGGATCCTATCACCGTTAGACAGGCATAAACGCCGAATTCGGCAAATAAGCATGAGAAGTGAAGACACAGGGTTGGGTGGGAAAACGTTGACACAGTCTATTAGATTAGGGTCGCTGTTATGGTCGGTGATCACGTTATGTGGGGATCCCTATTGGGGTACAGAATGGACACATACTTTCGTATGTCATGATGGCCCCGTTGCACTACATTCTCATCGCTTTAACTTTCTAACATTTCCGCCTCAGCCCCCTCATTATTAGCAGCAAAAATTGAATATTGTGTTATTGAATGAGACGTATCAAGCCGTTCGTAGGGAAGAGAAGAGGTGTAGTCGATGATTGGGAGTCATGAATTCAAGTCTCTCTTTCCTGCCTTTATTACACAGCTTTACCCTTCAAGCAACATTGGATACATCTATGACATTGAATGTTTGTGTCGTACCTGGATCCTATCACCGTTAGACAGGCATAAACGCCGAATTCGGCAAATAAGCATGAGAAGTGAAGACACAGGGTTGGGTGGGAAAACGTTGACACAGTCATTTAGATTAGGGTCGCTGTTATGGTCGGTGATCAAGTTATATGGGGATCCCTATTGGGGTACAGAATGGACACATACTTTCGTATGTCATGATGGCCCCGTTGCACTACATTCGCATCGCTTTAACTTTCTAACATTTCAGCCTCAGCCCCCTCATTATTAGCAGCAAAAATTGAATATTGTGTTATTGAATGAGACGTATCAAGCCGTTCATAGGGAAGAGAAGAGGTGTAGTCGACGATTTTGAGCCATGAATTCATGTCATTCTTTCCTGCCTTTAGTACACAGCTTTACTCTTCAAGCAACATTGGATACATCTATGACATTGAAAGTTTGTGTCGTACCTTGATCCTATCACCGTTAGACAGGCATAAACGCCGAATTCGGCAAATAAGCATGAGAAGTGAAGACACAGGGTTGGGTGGGAAAACGTTGACACAGTCTATTAGATTAGGGTCGCTGTTGTGGTCGGTGATCACGTTATGTGGGGATCCCTATTGGGGTACAGAATGAACACATACTTTCGTATGTCATGATGGCCCCGTTGCACTACATTCGCATCGCTTTAACTTTCTAACATTTCCGCCTCAGCCCCCTCATTATTAGCAGCAAAAATTGAATATTGTGTTATTGAATGAGACGTATCAAGCCGTTCGTAGGGAAGAGAAGAGGTGTAGTCGACGATTGGGAGCCATGATTTCATGTCATTCTTACCTGCCTTTAGTACACAAATGGCTCTGAGCACTATGGGACTCAACTGCTGTGGTCATAAGTCCCCTAGAACTTAGAACTACTTAAACCTAACTAACCTAAGGACAGCACACAACACCCAGCCATCACGAGGCAGAGAAAATCCCTGACCCCGCCGGGAATCGAACCCGGGAACCCGGGCGTGGGCCTTTAGTACACAGCTTTACTCTTCAAGCAACATTGGATACATCTATGACATTGAAAGTTTGTGTCGTACCTGGATCCTATCACCGTTAGACAGGCATAAACGCCGAATTCGGCAAATAAGCATGAGAAGTGAAGACACAGGGTTGGGTGGGACAACGTTGACACAGTGTATTAGATTAGGGTCGCTGTTATGGTCGGTGATCACGTTATGTGGGGATCCCTATTGGGGTACAGAATGGACACATACTTTCGTATGTCATGATGGCCCCGTTGCACTACATTCGCATCGCTTTAACTTTCTAACATTTCCGCCTCAGCCCCCTCATTATTAGCAGCAAAAATTGAATTTTGTGTTATTGAATGAGACGTATCAAGCCGTTCGTAGGGAAGAGAAGAGGTGTAGTCGATGATTGGGAGTCATGAATTCAAGTCTTTCTTTCCTGTCTTTATCACACAGCTTTACCCTTCAAGCAACATTGGATACATCTATGACATTGAAAGTTTGTGTCGTACCTGGATCCTATCACCGTTAGACATGCATAAACGCCGAATTCGGCAAATAAGCATGAGAAGTGAAGACACAGGGTTGGGTGGGAAAACGTTGACACAGTCATTTAGATTAGGGTCGCTGTTATGGTCGGTGATCACGTTATGTGGGGATCCCTATTGGGGTACAGAATGGACACATACTTTCGTATGTCATGATGGCCCCGTTGCACTACATTCGCATCGCTTTAACTTTCTAACATTTCCGCCTCAGCCCCCTCATTATTAGCAGCAAAAATTGAATATTGTGTTATTGAATTTGACGTATCAAGCCGTTTGTAGGGAAGAGAAGAGGTGTAGTCGACGATTGGGAGCCATGAATTCATGTCTTTCTTTCCTGCCTTTAGTACACAGCTTTACCCTTCAAGCAACATTGGATACATCTAACACATTGAAAGTTTGTGTCGTACCTGGATCCTATCACCGTTAGACAGGCATAAACGCCGAATTCGGCAAATAAGCATGAGAAGTGAAGACACAGGGTTGGGTGGGAAAACGTTGACACAGTGTATTAGATTAGGGTCGCTGTTATGGTCGGTGATCACGTTATGTGGGGATCCCTACTGGGGTACAGAATGGACACATACTTTCGTATGTCATGATGGCCCCGTTGCACTACATTCTCATCGCTTTAACTTTCTAACATTTCCGCCTCAGCCCCCTCATTATTAGCAGCCAAAATTGAATATTGTGTTATTGAATGAGACGTATCAAGCCGTTCGTAGGGAAGAGAAGAGTTGTAGTCGACGATTGGGAGCCATGAATTCATCTCATTCTTTCCTGCCTTTAGTACACAGCTTTACTCTTCAAGCAACATTGGATACATCTATGACATTGAAAGTTTGTGTGTACCTGGATCCTATCACCGTTAGACAGGCATAAACGACGAATTCGGCAAATAAGCATGAGAAGTGAAGACACAGGGTTGGGTGGGAAAACGTTGACACAATCATTTAGATTAGGGTCGCTGTTATGTTCGGTGATCACGTTATTTGGGGATCCCTACTGTGGTACAGAATGGACACATACAAACGTATGTCATGATGGCCCCGTTGCACTACATTCGCATCGCTTTAACTTTCTAACATTTCCGCCTCAGCCCCCTCATTATTAGCAGCAAAAATTGAATATTGTGTTATTGAATGAGACGTATCAAGCCGTTCGTAGGGAAGAGAAGAGGTGTAGTCGACGATTGGGAGCCATGAATTCATGTCATTCTTTCCTGCCTTTAGTACACAGCTTTACTCTTCAAGCAACATTGGATACATCTATGACATTGAAAGTTTATGTCGTACCTGGATCCTATCACCGTTAGACAGGCATAAACGCCGAATTCGGCAAAAAAGCATGAGAAGTGAAGACACAGGGTTGGGTGGGAAAACGTTGACACAGTCATTTAGATTAGGGTCGCTGTTATGGTCGGTAATCACGTTATGTGGGGATCCCTATTGGGGTACAGAATGGACACGTACTTTCGTATGTCATGATGGCCCCGTTGCACTACATTCGCATCGCTTTAACTTTCTAACATTTCCGCCTCAGCCCCCTCATTATTAGCAGCAAAAATTGAATATTGTGTTATTGAATGAGACGTATGAAGCCGTTCGTAGGGAAGAGAAGAGGTGTAGTCGACGATTGGGAGCCATGTATTCATGTCATTCTTTCCTGCCTTTAGTACACAGCTTTACTCTTCAAGCAACATTGGATACATCTATGACATTGAAAGTTTGTGTCGTACCTGGATCCTATCACCGTTAGACAGGCATAAACGCCGAATTCGGCAAATAAGCATGAGAAGTGAAGACACAGGGTTGGGTGGGAAAACGTTGACACAGTCTATTAGATTAGGGTCGCTGTTATGGTCGGTGATCACGTTATGTGGGGATCCCTACTGGGGTACAGAATGGACACATACTTTCGTATGTCATGATGGCCCCGTTGCACTACATTCGCATCGCTTTAACTTTCTAACATTTCCGCCTCAGCCCCCTCATTATTAGCAGCAAAAATTGAATTTTGTGTTATTGAATGAGACGTATCAAGCCGTTCGTAGGGAAGAGAAGAGTTGTAGTCGACGATTGGGAGCCATGAATTCATGTCATTCTTTCCTGCCTTTAGTACACAGCTTTACTCTTCAAGCAACATTGGATACATCTATGACATTGAAAGTTTGTGTGTACCTGGATCTTATCACCGTTAGACAGGCATAAACGACGAATTCGGCAAATAAGCATGAGAAGTGAAGACACAGGGTTGGGTGGGAAAACGTTGACACAATCATTTAGATTAGGGTCGCTGTTATGGTCGGTGATCACGTTATGTGGGGATCCCTACTGGGGTACAGAATGGACACATACTTTCCTATGTCATGATGGCCCCGTTGCACTACATTCGCATCGCTTTAACTTTCTAAATTTTCCGCCTCAGCCCCCTCATTATTAGCAGCAAAAATTGTATATTGTGTTATTGAATGAGACGTATGAAGCCGTTCGTAGGGAAGAGAAGAGGTGTAGTCGACGATTGGGAGCCATGAATTCATGTCTTTCTTTCCTGCCTTTAGTACACAGCATACCCTTCAAGCAACATTGGATACATCTAAGACATTGAAAGTTTGTGTCGTACCTGGATCCTATCACCGTTAGACAGGCATAAACGCCGAATTCGGCAAATAAGCATGAGAAGTGAAGACACAGGGTTGGGTGGGAAAACGTTGACACAGTCATTTAGATTAGGGTCGCTGTTATGGTCGGTGATCACGTTATGTGGGGATCCCTATTGGGGTACAGAATGGACACATACTTTCGTATGTCATGATGGTCCGGTTGCACTACATTAGCATCGCTTTAACTTTCTAACAATTCCGCCTCAGCCCCCCTCATTATTAGCAGCAAAAATTGAATATTGTGTTATTGAATTAGACGTATCAAGCCGTTCGTAGGGAAGAGAAGAGGTGTAGTCGACGATTGAGCGCCATGAATTCATGTCTTTCTTTCCTGCCTTTAGTACACTGCTTTACCCTTCAAGCAACATTGGATACATCTAAGACATTGAAAGTTTGTGTCGTACCTGGATCCTATCACCGTTAGACAGGCATAAACGCCGAATTCGGCAAATACGCATGAGAAGTGAAGACACAGGGTTGGGTGGGAAAACGTTGACACAGTCATTTAGATTAGGGTCGCCGTTATGGTCGGTGATCACGTTATGAGGGATCCCTATTGGGGTACAGAATGGACACATACTTTCGTATGTCATGATGGCCCCGTTGCACTACATTCGCATCGCTTTAACTTTCTAACATTTCCGCCTCAGCCCCCTCATTATTAGCAGCAAAAATTGAATATTGTGTTATTGAATGAGACGTATGAAGCCGTTCGTAGGGAAGAGTAGAGGTGTAGTCGACGATTGGGAGCCATGAATTCATGTCTTTCTTTCCTGCCTTTAGTACACAGCTTTACTCTTCAAGCAACATTGGATACAACTATGACATTGAAAGTTTGTGTCGTACCTGGATCCTATCACCGTTAGACAGGCATAAACGCCGAATTCGGCAAATAAGCATGTGAAGTGAAGACACAGGGTTGGGTGGGAAAACGTTGACACAGTCTATTAGATTAGGGTCGCTGTTATGGTCGGTGATCACGTTATGTGGGAATCCCTACTGGGGTACAGAATGGACACATACTTTCGTATGTTATGATGGCCCCGTTGCACTACATTCGCATCGCTTTAACTTTCTAACATTTCCGTCTCAGCCCCCTCATTATTAGCAGCAAAAATTGAATATTGTGTTATTGAATGAGACGTATCAAGCCGTTCGTAGGGAAGAGAAGTGTTGTAGTCGACGATTTGGAGCCATGAATTCATCTCATTCTTTCCTGCCTTTAGTACACAGCTTTACTCTTCAAGCAACATTGGATACATCTATGACATTGAAAGTTTGTGTCGTACCTGGATCCTATCACCGTTAGACAGGCATAAACGCCGAATTCGGCAAATAAGCATGTGAAGTAAAGACACACGGTTGGGTGGGAAAACGTTGACACAGTCATGGTCGATGATCACGTTATGTGTGGATCCCTATTGGGGTACAGAGTGGACACATACTTTCGTATGCCATGATGGCCCCGTTGCACTACATTCGCATCGCTTTAACTTTTTAACATTTCCGCCTCAGCCCACTCATTATTAGCAGCAAACATTGAATATTGTGTTATTGAATGAGACGTATCAAGCCGTTCGTAGGGAAGAGAAGAGGTGTAGTCGACGACTGGGAGCCATGAATTCATGTCATTCTTTCCTGCCTTTATTACACAGCTTTACCCTTCAAGCAACATTGGATACATCTATGACATTGAAAGTTTGTGTCGTACCTGGATCCTATCACCGTTAGACAGGCATAAACGCCGAATTCGGCAAATAAGCATGAGAAGTGAAGACACAGGGTTGGGTGGGAAAACGTTGACACAGTCTATTAGATTAGGGTCGCTGTTATGGTCGGTGATCACGTTATGTGGGGATCCCTATTGGGGTACAGAATGGACACATACTTTCGTATGTCATGATGGCCCCGTTGCACTACATTCGCATCGCTTTCACTTTCTAACATTTCCGCCTCAGCCCCCTCATTATTAGCAGCAAAAATTGAATATTGTGTTATTGAATGAGACGTATCAAGCCGTTCGTAGGGAAGAGAAGAGTTGTAGTCGACGATTGGGAGCCATGAATTCATGTCTTTCTTTCCTGCCTTTAGTACACAGCTTTACCCTTCAAGCAACATTGGATACATCTAAGACATTGAAAGTTTGTGTCGTACCTGGATCCAATCACCGTTAGACAGGCATCAACGCCGAATTCGGAAAATACGCATGAGAAGTGAAGACACAGGGTTGGGTGGGAAAACGTTGACACAGTCATTTAGATTAGGGTCGCTGTTATGGTCGGTGATCACGTTATGTGGGGATCCCTATTGGGGTACAGAATGGACACATACTTTCGTATGTCATGATGGCCCCGTTGCACTACATTCGCATCGCTTTAACTTTCTAACATTTCCGCCTCAGCCCCCTCATTATTAGCAGCAAAAATTGAATATTGTGCTATTGAATGAGACGTATCAAGCCGTTCGTAGGGAAGAGAAGAGGTGTAGTCGACGATTGGGAGCCATGAATTCATGTCATTTTTTCCTGCCTTTATTACACAGCTTTACCCTTCAAGCAACATTGGATACATGTATGACATTGAAAGTTTGTGTCGTACCTGGATCCTATCACCGTTAGACAGATATAAACGCCGAATTCGGCAAATAAGCATCAGAAGTGAAGACACAGGGTTGGGTGGGAAAACGTTGACACAGTCTTTTAGATTACGGTCGCTGTTATGGTCGGTATTCACGTCATGTGGGGATCCCTATTGGGGTACTGAATGGACACATACTTTCGTATGTCATGATGGTCCGGTTGCACTACATTCGCATCGCTTTAACTTTCTAACATTTCCGCCTCAGCCCCTTCATTATTAGCAGCCAAAATTGAATATTGTGTTATTGAATGAGACGTATCAAGCCGTTCGTAGGGAAGAGAAGCGTTGTAGTCGACAATTTGGAGCCATGAATTCATCTCATTCTTTCCTGCCTTTAGTACACAGCTTTACTCTTCAAGCAACATTGGATACATCTATGACATTGAAAGTTTGTGTGTATCTGGATCCTATCACCGTTAGACAGGCATAAACGCCGAATTCGGCAAATAAGCATGAGAAGTGAAGACACAGGGTTGGGTGGGAAAACGTTGACGCAATCATTTAGATTAGGGTCGCTGTTATGGTCGGTGATCACGTTATGTGGGGATCCCTATTGGGGTACAGAATGGACACATACTTTCGTATGTCATGATGGTCCGGTTGCACTACATTAGCATCGCTTTAACTTTCTAACATTTCCGCCTCAGCCCCCCTCATTATTAGCAGCAAAAATTGAATATTGTGTTATTGAATGAGACGTATGAAGCCGTTCGTAGGGAAGAGAAGAGGTGTAGTCGACGATTGGGAGCCATGAATTCATGTCTTTCTTTCCTGCCTTTAGTACACAGCTTTACTCTTCAAGCAACATTGGATACAACTATGACATTGAAAGTTTGTGTCGTACCTGGATCCTATCACCGTTAGACAGGCATAAACGCCGAATTCGGCAAATAAGCATGAGAAGTGAAGACACAGGGTTGGGTGGGAAAACGTTGACACAGTCTATTAGATTAGGGTCGCTGTTATGGTCGGTGATCACGTTATGTGGGAATCCCTACTGGGGTACAGAATGGACACATACTTTCGTATGTTATGATGGCCCCGTTGCACTACATTCGCATCGCTTTAACTTTCTAACATTTCCGCCTCAGCCCCCTCATTATTAGCAGCCAAAATTGAATATTGTGTTATTGAATGAGACGTATCAAGCCGTTCGTAAGGAAGAGAAGTGTTGTAGTCGACGATTGGGAGCCATGAATTCATCTCATTCTTTCCTGCCTTTAGTACACAGCTTTACTCTTCAAGCAACATTGGATACATCTATGACATTGAAAGTTTGTGTCGTACCTGGATCCTATCACCGTTAGACAGGCATAAACGCCGAATTCGGCAAATAAGCATGTGAAGTGAAGACACAGGGTTGGGTGGGAAAACGTTGACACAGTCAGGTCGGTGATCACGTTATGTGGGGATCCCTATTGGGGTACAGAGTGGACACATACTTTCGTATGTCATGATGGCCCCGTTGCACTACAATCGCATCGCTTTAACTTTCTAACATTTCCGCCTCAGCCCCCTCATTATTAGCAGCAAACATTGAATATTGTGTTATTGAATGAGACGTATGAAGCCGTTCGTAGGGAAGAGAAGAGGTGTAGTCGACGATTGGGAGCCATGAATTCTTGTCATTCTTTCCTGCCTTTATTACACAGCTTTACCCTTCAAGCAACATTGGATACATCTATGACATTGAAAGTTTGTGTCGTACCTGGATCCTATCACCGTTAGACAGGCATAAACGCCGAATTCGGCAAATAAGCATGAGAAGTGAAGACACAGGGTTGGGTGGGAAAACGTTGACACAGTCATTTAGATTAGGGTCGCTGTTATGGTCGGTGATCACGTTATGTGGGGATCCCTATTGGGGTACAGAATGGACACTTGCTTTCGTATGTCATGATGGCCCCGTTGCACTACATTCGCATCGCTTTAACTTTCTAACATTTCCGCCTCAGCCCCCTCATTATTAGCAGCAAAAATTGAATATTGTGTTATTGAATGAGACGTATCAAGCCGTTCGTAGGGAAGAGAAGAGGTGTAGTCGACGATTGGGAGCCATGAATTCATGTCATTCTTTCCTGCCTTTAGTACACAGCTTTACTCTTCAAGCAACATTGGATACATCTATGACATTGAAAGTTTGTGTCGTACCTGGATCCTATCACCGTTAGACAGGCATAAACGCCGAATTCGGCAAATAAGCATGAGAAGTGAAGACACAGGGTTGGGTGGGACAACGTTGACACAGTCTATTAGATTAGGGTCGCTGTTATGGTCGGTGATCACGTTATGTGGGGATCCCTATTGGGGTACAGAATGGACACATACTTTCGTATGTCATGATGGCCCCGTTGCACTACATTCACATCGCTTTAACTTTCTAACATTTCCGCCTCAGCCCCCTCATTATTAGCAGCAAAAATTGAATATTGTGTTATTGAATGAGACGTATCAAACCGTTCGTAGGGAAGAGAAGAGGTGTAGTCGATGATTGGGAGTCATGAATTCAAGTCTTTCTTTCCTGCCTTTATCACACAGCTTTACCCTTCAAGCAACATTATATACATCTATGACATTGAAAGTTTGTGTCGTACCTGGATCCTATCACCGTTAGACAGGCATAAACGCCGAATTCGGCAAATAAGCATGAGAAGTGAAGACACAGGGTTGGGTGGGAAAACGTTGACACAGTCATTTAGATTAGGGTCGCTGTTATGGTCGGTGATCACGTTATGTGGGGATCCCTATTGGGGTACAGAATGGACACATACTTTCGTATGTCATGATGGTCCGGTTGCACTACATTTGCATAGCTTTAACTTTCTAACATTTCCGCCTCAGCCCCCTCATTATTAGCAGCAAAAATTGAATATTGTGTTATTGAAAGAGACGTATCAAGCCGTTCGTAGGGAAGAGAAGAGGTGTAGTCGACGACTGGGAGCCATGAATTCATGTCTTTCTTTCCTGCCTTTAGTACACAGCTTTACCCTTCAAGCAACATTGGATACATCTAACACATTGAAAGTTTGTGTCGTACCTGGATCAAATCACCGTCAAACAGGCATAAACGCCGAATTCGGCAAATAAGCATGAGAAGTGAAGACACAGGGTTGGGTGGGAAAACGTTGACACAGTCATTTAGATTAGGGTCGCTGTTATGGTCGGTGATCACGTTATGTGGGGATCCCTATTGGGGTACAGAATGGACACATACTTTCGTATGTCATGATGGCCCCGTTGCACTACATTCGCATCGCTTTAACTTTCTAACATTTCCGCCTCAGCCCCCTCATTATTAGCAGCAAAAATTGAATATTGTGTTATTGAATGAGACGTATCAAGCCGTTCGTAGGGAAGAGAAGAGGTGTAGTCGACGATTGGGAGCCATGAATTCATGTCTTTCTTTCCTGCCTTTAGTACACAGCTTTACCCTTCAAGCAACATTGGATACATCTATGATATTGAAAGTTTGTGTCGTACCTGGATCCTATCACCGTTAGACAGGCATAAACGCCGAATTCGGCAAATAAGCATGAGAAGTGAAGACACAGGGTTGGGTGGGAAAACGTTGACACAGTCATTTAGATTAGGGTCGCTGTTATGGTCAGTGATCACGTTATGTGGGGATCCCATTTGGGGTACAGAATGGACACATACTTTCGTATGTCATGATGGTCCGGTTGCACTACATTCGCATCGCTTTAACTTTAGAACATTTCCGCCTCAGCACCCTCATTATTAGCAGCGAAAATTGAATATTGTGTTATTGAATGAGTCGTGTCAAGCCGTTCGTAGGGAAGAGAAGAGATGTAGTCGACGATTGGGAGCCATGAATTCATGTCTTTCTTTCCTGCCTTTAGTACACAGCTTTACCCTTCAAGCAACATTGGATACATCTAAGACATTGAAAGTTTGTGTCGTACGTGGATCCTATCACCGTTAGACAGGCATAAACGCCGAATTCGGCAAATAAGCATGAGAAGTGAAGACACAGGGTTGGGTGGGAAAACGTTGACACAGTCATTTAGATTAGGGTCGCTGTTATGGTCGGTGATCACGTTATGTGGGGATCCCTATTGGGGTACAGAATGGACACATACTTTCGTATGTCATGATGGCCCCGTTGCACAACATTCGCATTGCTTTAACTTTCTAACATTTCCGCCTCAGCCCCCTCATTATTAGCAGCAAAAATTGAATATTGTGTTATTGAATGAGACGTATCAAGCCGTTCGTAGGGAAGAGAAGAGGTGTAGTCGACGATTGGGAGCCATGAATTCATGTCTTTCTTTCCTGCCTTTAGTACACAGCTTTACCCTTCAAGCAACATTGGATACATCTATGACATTGAAAGTTTGTGTCGTACCTGGATCCTATCACCGTTAGACAGGCATAAACGCCGAATTCGGCAAATAAGCATGAGAAGTGAAGACACAGGGTTGGGTGGGAAAACGTTGACACAGTCATTTAGATTAGGGTCGCTGTTATGGTCGGTGATCACGTTATGTGGGGATCCCTATTGGGGTACAGAATGGACACATACTTTCTTATGTCATGATGGTCCGGTTGCACTACATTCGCATCGCTTTAACTTTCTAACATTTCCGCCTCAGCCCCCTCATTATTAGCAGCAAAAATTGAATATTGTGTTATTGAATGAGACGTATCAAGCCGTTCGTAGGGAAGAGAAGAGGTGTAGTCGACGATTGGGAGCCATGAATTCATGTCTTTCTTTCCTGCCTTTAGTACACAGCTTTACTCTTCAAGCAACATGGGATACATCTAAGACATTGAATGTTTGTGTCGTACCTGGATCCTATCACCGTTAGACAGGCATAAACCCCGAATTCGGCAAATAAGCATGAGAAGTGAAGACACAGGGTTGGGTGGGAAAACGTTGACACAATCATTTAGATTAGGGTCGCTGTTATGGTCGGTGATCACGTTATGTGGGGATCCCTATTGGGGTACAGAATGGACACATACTTTCGTATGTCATGATGGCCACGTTGCACTACATTCGCATCGCTTTAACTTTCTAACATTTCCGCCTCAGCCCCCTCATTATTAGCAGCAAAAACTGAATATTGTGTTATTGAATGAGACGTATCAAGCCGTTCGTAGGGAAGAGAAGAGGTGTAGTCGACGATTGGGAGCCATGAATTCATGTCTTTCTTTCCTGCCTTTAGTACACAGCTTTACCCTTCAAGCAACATTGGATACATCTAAGACATTGAAAGATTGTGTCGTACGTGGATCCTATCACCGTTAGACAGGCATAAACGCCGAATTCGGCAAATAAGCATGAGAAGTGAAGACACAGGGTTGGGTGGGAAAACGTTGACACAGTCATTTAGATTAGGGTCGCTGTTATGGTCGGTGATCACGTTATGTGGGGATCCCTATTGGGGTACAGAATGGACACATACTTTCGTATGTCATGATGGCCCCGTTGCACTACATTCGCATCGCTTTAACTTTCTAACATTTCCGCCTCATCCCCCTCATTATTAGCAGCAAAAATTGAATATTGTGTTATTGAATGAGACGTATCAAGCCGTTCGTAGGGAAGAGAAGAGGTGTAGTCGACGATTGGGAGCCATGAATTCATGTCATTCTTTCCTGCCTTTAGTACACAGCTTTACTCTTCAAGCAACATTGGATACATCTATGACATTGAAAGTTTGTGTCGTACCTGGATCCTATCACCGTTAGACAGGTATAAACGCCGAAATCAGCAAATAAACATGAGAAGTGACGACACAGGGTTGGGTGGGTAAACGTAGACTCAGTCTTTTTGATTAGGGTCGCTGTTATGGTCGGTGATCACGTTATGTGGGGATCCCTATTGGGGTACAGAATGGACACATACTTTCGTATGTCATGATGGCCCCGTTGCACTACATTCGCATCGCTTTAACTTTCTAATATTTCCGCCTCAGCCCCCTCATTATTAGCAGCAAAAATTGAATATTGTGTTATTGAATGAGACGTATCAAGCCGTTCGTAGGGAAGAGAAGAGGTGTAGTCGATGATTGGGAGTCATGAATTCAAGTCTTTCTTTCCTGCCTTTATCACACAGCTTTACCCTTCAAGCAACATTGGATACATCTATGACATTGAAAGTTTGTGTCGTACCTGGATCCTATCACCGTTAGACAGGCATAAACGCCGAATTCGGCAAATAAGCATGAGAAGTGAAGACACAGGGTTGGGTGGGAAAACGTTGACACAGTCATTTAGATTAGGGTCGCTGTTATGGTCGGTGATCACGTTATGTGGGGATCCCTATTAGGGTACAGAATGGACACATATTTTTTATGTCATGATGGCCCCGTTGCACTACATTCTTACCGCTTTAACCTTCCAACATTTCCGCCTCAGCCCCCTCATTATTAGCAGCAAAAATTGAATATTGTGTTATTGAATTAGACGTATCAAGCGTATCGCAGGGAAGAGAAGAGATGTAGTCGACGATTGGGAGCCATGAATTCATGTCTTTCTTTCCTGCCTTTAGTACACAGCTTTACCCTTCGAGCAACATTGGATACATCTAAGACATTGAAAGTTTGTGTCGTACGTGGATCCTATCACCGTTAGACAGGCATAAACGCCGAATTCGGCAAATAAGCATGAGAAGTGAAGACACAGGGTTGGGTGGGAAAACGTTGACACAGTCATTTAGATTAGGGTCGCTGTTATGGTCGGTGATCACGTTATGTGGGGATCCCTATTGGGGTACAGAATGGACACATACTTTCGTATGTCATGATGGCCCCGTTGCACAACATTCGCATCGCTTTAACTTTCTAACATTTCCGCCTCAGCCCCCTCATTATTAGCAGCAAAAATTGAATATTGTGTTATTGAATGAGACGTATCAAGCCGTTCGTAGGGAAGAGAAGAGGTGTAGTCGACGATTGGGAGCCATGAATTCATGTCTTTCTTTCCTGCCTTTAGTACACAGCTTTACTCTTCAAGCAACATGGGATACATCTAAGACATTGAATGTTTGTGTCGTACCTGGATCCTATCACCGTTAGACAGGCATAAAACCCGAATTCGGCAAATAAGCATGAGAAGTGAAGACACAGGGTTGGGTGGGAAAACGTTGACACAATCATTTAGATTAGGGTCGCTGTTATGGTCGGTGATCACGTTATGTGGGGATCCCTATTGGGGTACAGAATGGACACATACTTTCGTATGTCATGATGGCCCCGTTGCACTACATTCGCATCGTTTAACTTTCTAACATTTCCGCCTCAGCCCCCTCATTATTAGCAGCAAAAATTGAATATTGTGTTATTGAATGAGACGTATCAAGCCGTTCGTAGGGAAGAGAAGAGGTGTAGTCGACGATTGGGAGCCATGAATTCATGTCTTTCTTTCCTGCCTTTAGTACACAGCTTTACCCTTCAAGCAACATTGGATACATCTAAGACATTGAAAGTTTGTGTCGTACGTGGATCCTATCACCGTTAGACAGGCATAAACGCCGAATACGGCAAATAAGCATGAGAAGTGAAGACACAGGGTTGGGTGGGAAAACGTTGACACAGTCATTTAGATTAGGGTCGCTGTTATGGTCGGTGATCACGTTATGTGGGGATCCCTATTGGGGTACAGAATGGACACATACTTTCGTATGTCATGATGGTCCGGTTGCACTACATTCGCATCGCTTTAACTTTGTAACATTTCCGCCTCAGCCCCCTCATTATTAGCAGCAAAAATTGAATATTGTGTTATTGAATGAGACGTATCAAGCCGTTCGTAGGGAAGAGAAGAGGTGTAGTCGACGATTGGGAGCCATGAATTCATGTCTTTCTTTCCTGCCTTTAGTACACAGCTTTACTCTTCAAGCAACATGGGATACATCTAAGACATTGAAAGTTTGTGTCGTACCTGGATCCTATCACCGTTAAACAAGCATAAACCCCGAATTCGGCAAATAAGCATGAGAAGTGAAGACACAGGGTTGGGTGGGAAAACGTTGACACAATCATTTAGATTAGGGTCGCTGTTATGGTCGGTGATCACGTTATGTGGGGATCCCTATTGGGGTACAGAATGGACACATACTTTCGTATTTCATGATGGCCCCGTTGCACTACATTCGCATCGCTTTAACTTTCTAACATTTCCGCCTCATCCCCCTCATTATTAGCAGCAAAAATTGAATATTGTGTTATTGAATGAGACGTATCAAGCCGTTCGTAGGGAAGAGAAGAGGTGTAGTCGACGATTGGGAGCCATGAATTCATGTCATTCTTTCCTGCCTTTAGTACACAGCTTTACTCTTCAAGCAACATTGGATACATCTATGACATTGAAAGTTTGTGTCGTACCTGGATCCTATCACCGTTAGACAGGCATAAACGCCGAATTCGGCAAATAAGCATGAGAAGTGAAGACACAGGGTTGGGTGGGAAAACGTTGACACAGTCATTTAGATTAGGGTCGCTGTTATGGTCGGTGATCACGTTATGTGGGGATCCCTATTGGGGTACAGAATGGACACATACTTTCGTATGTCATGATGGCCACGTTGCACTACATTCGCATCGCTTTAACTTTCTAACATTTCCGCCTCAGCCCCCTCATTATTAGCAGCAAAAATTGAATATTGTGTTATTGAATGAGACGTATCAAGCCGTTCGTAGGGAAGAGAAGAGGTGTAGTCGACGATTGGGAGCCATGAATTCATGTCTTTCTTTCCTGTTTTTAGTACACAGCTTTACCCTTCAAGCAACATTGGATACATCTAAGACATTGAAAGTTTGTGTCGTACCTGGATCCTATCACCGTTAGACAGGCATAAACGCCGAATTCGGCAAATAAGCATGAGAAGTGAAGACACAGGGTTGGGTGGGAAAACGTTGACACAGTCATTTAGATTAGGGTCGCTGTTATGGTCGGTGATCACGTTATGTGGGGATCCCTATTGGGGTACAGAATGGACACATACTTTCGTATGTCATGATGGTCCGGTTGCACTACATTCGCATCGCTTTAACTTTCTAACATTTCCGCCTCAGCCCCCTCATTATTAGCAGCGAAAATTGAATATTGTGTTATTGAATGAGACGTATCAAGCCGTTCGTAGGGAAGAGAAGAGGTGTAGTCGACGATTGGGAGCCATGAATTCATGTCTTTCTTTCCTGCCTTTAGTACACAGCTTTACTCTTCAAGCAACATGAGATACATCTAAGACATTGAAAGATTGTGTCGTACCTGGATCCTATCACCGTTAGACAGGCATAAACCCCGAATTCGGCAAATAAGCATGAGAAGTGAAGACACAGGGTTGGGTGGGAAAACGTTGACACAGTCATTTAGAGTAGGGTCGCTCTTATGGTCGGTGATCACGTTATGTGGGGATCCCTATTGGGGTACAGAATGGACACATACTTTCGTATGTCATGATGGCCCCGTTGCACTACATTCGCATCGCTTTAACTTTCTAACATTTCCGCCTCAGCCCCCTCATTATTAGCAGCAAAAATTGAATATTGTGTTATTGAATGAGACGTATCAAGCCGTTCGTAGGGAAGAGAAGAGGTGTAGTCGACGATTGGGAGCCATGAATTCAATTCTTTCTTTCCTGCCTTTAGTACACAGCTTTACCCTTCAAGCAACATTGGATACATCTAAGACATTGAAAGATTGTGTCGTACGTGGATCCTATCACCGTTAGACAGGCATAAACGCCGAATTCGGCAAATAAGCATGAGAAGTGAAGACACAGGGTTGGGTGGGAAAACGTTGACACAGTCATTTAGATTAGGGTCGCTGTTATGGTCGGTGATCACGTTATGTGGGGATCCCTATTGGGGTACAGAATGGACCCATACTTTCGTATGTCATGATGGTTTGGTTGCACTACATTCGCATCGCTTTAACTTTCTAACATTTCCGCCTCAGCCCCCTCATTATTAGCAGCAAAAATTGAATATTGTGTAATTGAATGAGAAGTATCAAGCCGTTCGTAGGGAAGAGAAGAGGTGTAGTCGACGATTGGGAGCCATGAATTCATGTCTTTCTTTCCTGCCTTTAGTACACAGCTTTACCCTTCAAGCAACATTGGATACATCTAAGACATTGAAAGTTTGTGTCGTACGTGGATCCTATCACCGTTAGACAGGCATAAACGCCGAATTCGGCAAATAAGCATGAGAAGTGAAGACACAGGGTTGGGTGGGAAAACGTTGACACAGTCATTTAGATTAGGGTCGCTGTTATGGTCGGTGATCACGTTATGTGGGGATCCCTATTGGGGTACAGAATGGACACATACTTTCGTATGTCATCATGGTCCGGTTGCACTACATTCGCATCGCTTTAACTTTCTAACATTTCCGCCTCAGCCCCCTCATTATTAGCAGCGAAAATTGAATATTGTGTTATTGAATGAGACGTATCAAGCCGTTCGTAGGGAAGAGAAGAGGTGTAGTCGACGATTGGGAGCCATGAATTCATGTCTTTCTTTCCTGCCTTTAGTACACAGCTTTACTCTTCAAGCAACATGGGATACATCTAAGACATTGAAAGTTTGTGTCGTACCTGGATCCTATCACCGTTAGACAGGCATAAACCCCGAATTCGGCAAATAAGCATGAGAAGTGAAGACACAGGGTTGGGTGGGAAAACGTTAACACAATCATTTAGATTAGGGTCGCTGTTATGGTCGGTGATCACGTTATGTGGGGATCCCTATTGGGGTACAGAATGGACACATACTTTCGTATGTCATGATGGCCCCGTTGCACTACATTCGCATCGCTTTAACTTTCTAACATTTCCGCCTCAGCCCCCTCATTATTAGCAGCAAAAATTGAATATTGTGTTATTGAATGAGACGTATCAAGCCGTTCGTAGGGAAGAGAAGAGGTGTAGTCGACGATTGGGAGCCATGAATTCATGTCATTTTTTCCTGCCTTTAGTACACAGCTTTACCCTTCAAGCAACATTGGATACATCTAAGACATTGAAAGTTTGTGTCGTACGTGGATCCTATCACCGTTAGACAGGCATAAACGCCGAATTCGGCAAATAAGCATGAGAAGTGAAGACACAGGGTTGGGTGGGAAAACGTTGACACAGTCATTTAGATTAGGGTCGCTGTTATGGTCGGTGATCACGTTATGTGGGGATCCCTATTGGGGTACAGAATGGACACATACTTTCGTATGTCATGATGGCCCCGTTGCACTACATTCGCATCGCTTTAACTTTCTAACATTTCCGCCTCAGCCCCCTCATTATTAGCAGCAAAAATTGAATATTGTGTTATTGAATGAGACGTATCAAGCCGTTCGTAGGGAAGAGAAGAGGTGTAGTCGACGATTGGGAGCGATGAATTCATGTCTTTCTTTCCTGCCTTTAGTACACAGCTTTACCCTTCAAGCAACATTGGATACATCTAAGACATTGAAAGTTTGTGTCGTACCTGGATCCTATCACCGTGAGACAGGCATAAACGCCGAATTCGGCAAATAAGCATGAGAAGTGAAGACACAGGGTTGGGTGGGAAAACGTTGACACAGTCATTTCGATTAGGGTCGCTGTTATGGTCGGTGATCACGTTATGTGGGGATCCCTATTGGGGTACAGAATGGACACATACTTTCGTATGTCATGATGGTCCGGTTGCACTACATTCGCATCGCTTTAACTTTCTAACATTTCCGCCTCAGCCCCCTCATTATTAGCAGCGAAAATTGAATATTGTGTTATTGAATGAGACGTATCAAGCCGATCGTAGGGAAGAGAAGAGGTGTAGTCGACGATTGGGAGCCATGAATTCATGTCTTTCTTTCCTGCCTTTAGTACACAGCTTTACTCTTCAAGCAACATGAGATACATCTAAGACATTGAAAGATTGTGTCGTACCTGGATCCTATCACCGTTAGACAGGCATAAACCCCGAATTCGGCAAATAAGCATGAGAAGTGAAGACACAGGGTTGGGTGGGAAAACGTTGACACAGTCATTTAGAGTAGGGTCGCTCTTATGGTCGGTGATCACGTTATGTGGGGATCCCTATTGGGGTACAGAATGGACACATACTTTCGTATGTCATGATGGCCCCGTTGCACTACATTCGCATCGCTTTAACTTTCTAACATTTCCGCCTCAGCCCCCTCATTATTAGCAGCAAAAATTGAATATTGTGTTATTGAATGAGACGTATCAAGCCGTTCGTAGGGAAGAGAAGAGATGTAGTCGACGATTGGGAGCCATGAATTCAATTCTTTCTTTCCTGCCTTTAGTACACAGCTTTACCCTTCAAGCAACATTGGATACATCTAAGACATTGAAAGATTGTGTCGTACGTGGATCCTATCACCGTTAGACAGGCATAAACGCCGAATTCGGCAAATAAGCATGAGAAGTGAAGACACAGGTTTGGGTGGGAAAACGTTGACACAGTCATTTAGATTAGGGTCGCTGTTATGGTCGGTGATCACGTTATGTGGGGATCCCTATTGGGGTACAGAATGGACCCATACTTTCGTATGTCATGATGGTTTGGTTGCACTACATTCGCATCGCTTTAACTTTCTAACATTTCCGCCTCAGCCCCCTCATTATTAGCAGCAAAAATTGAATATTGTGTAATTGAATGAGAAGTATCAAGCCGTTCGTAGGGAAGAGAAGAGGTGTAGTCGACGATTGGGAGCCATGAATTCATGTCTTTCTTTCCTGCCTTTAGTACACAGCTTTACCCTTCAAGCAACATTGGATACATCTAAGACATTGAAAGTTTGTGTCGTACGTGGATCCTATCACCGTTAGACAGGCATAAACGCCGAATTCGGCAAATAAGCATGAGAAGTGAAGACACAGGGTTGGGTGGGAAAACGTTGACACAGTCATTTAGATTAGGGTCGCTGTTATGGTCGGTGATCACGTTATGTGGGGATCCCTATTGGGGTACAGAATGGACACATACTTTCGTATGTCATCATGGTCCGGTTGCACTACATTCGCATCGCTTTAACTTTCTAACATTTCCGCCTCAGCCCCCTCATTATTAGCAGCAAAAATTGAATATTGTGTTATTGAATGAGACGTATCAAGCCGTTCGTAGGGAAGAGAAGAGGTGTAGTCGACGATTGGGAGCCATGAATTCATGTCATTTTTTCCTGCCTTTAGTACACAGCTTTACCCTTCAAGCAACATTGGATACATCTAAGACATTGAAAGTTTGTGTCGTACGTGGATCCTATCACCGTTAGACAGGCATAAACGCCGAATTCGGCAAATAAGCATGAGAAGTGAAGACACAGGGTTGGGTGGGAAAACGTTGACACAGTCATTTAGATTAGGGTCGCTGTTATGGTCGGTGATCACGTTATGTGGGGATCCCTATTGGGGTACAGAATGGACACATACTTTCGTATGTCATGATGGTCCGGTTGCACTACATTCGCATCGCTTTAACTTTCTAACATTTCCGCCTCAGCCCCCTCATTATTAGCAGCAAAAATTGAATATTGTGTTATTGAATGAGACGTATCAAGCCGTTCGTAGGGAAGAGAAGAGGTGTAGTCGACGATTGGGAGCCATGAATTCATGTCTTTCTTTCCTGCCTTTAGTACACAGCTTTACCCTTCAAGCAACATTGGATACATCTAAGACATTGAAAGTTTGTGTCGTACCTGGATCCTATCACCGTGAGACAGGCATAAACGCCGAATTCGGCAAATAAGCATGAGAAGTGAAGACACAGGGTTGGGTGGGAAAACGTTGACACAGTCATTTCGATTAGGGTCGCTGTTATGGTCGGTGATCACGTTATGTGGGGATCCCTATTGGGGTACAGAATGGACACATACTTTCGTATGTCATGATGGTCCGGTTGCACTACATTCGCATCGCTTTAACTTTGTAACATTTCCACCTCAGCCCCCTCATTATTAGCAGCAAAATTGAATATTGTGTTATTGAATTAGACGTATCAAGCCGTTCGTAGGGAAGAGAAGAGGTGTAGTCGACGATTGGGAGCCATGAATTCATGCCTTTCTTTCCTGCCTTTAGTCCACTGCTTTACCCTTCAAGCAACATTGGATACATCTACGACATTGAAAGTTTGTGTCGTACCTGGATCCTATCACCGTTAGACAGGCATAAACGCCGATTTCGGCAAATAAGCATGAGAAGTGAAGACACAGGGTTGGGTGGGAAAACGTTGACACAGTCATTTAGATTAGGGTCGCTGTTATGGTCGGTGATCACGTTATGTGGCGATCCCTACTGGGGTACAGAATGGACACATACTTTCGTATGTCATGATGGCCCCGTTGCAGTACATTCGCATCGCTTTAACTTTCTAACATTTCCGCCTCATCCCCCTCATTATTAGCAGCAAAAATTGAATATTGTGTTATTGAATGAGACGTATCAAGCCGTTCGTAGGGAAGAGAAGAGGTGTAGTCGACGATTGGGAGCCATGAATTCATGTCATTCTTTCCTGCCTTTAGTACACAGCTTTACTCATCAAGCAACATTGGATACATCTATGACATTGAAAGTTTGTGTCGTACCTGGATCCTATCATCGTTAGACAGGCATAAACGCCGATTTCGGCAAATAAGCATGAGAAGTGAAGACACAGGGTTGGGTGGGAAAACGTTGACACAGTCATTTAGATTAGGGTCGCTGTTATGGTCGGTGATCACGTTATGTGGGGATCCCTATTGGGGTACAGAATGGACACATACTTTCGTATGTCATGATGGCCCCGTGCCACTACATTCGCATCGCTTTAACTTTCTAACATTTCCGCCTCAGCCCCCTCATTATTAGCAGCAAAAATTGAATATTGTGTTATTGAATGAGACGTATCAAGCCGTTCGTAGGGAAGAGAAGAGGTGTAGTCGACGACTGGGAGCCATGAATTCATGTGTTTCTTTCCTGCCTTTAGTACACAGCTTTACCCTTCAAGCAACATTGGATACATCTAAGACATTGAAAGTTTGTGTTGTACGTGGATGCTATCACCGTTAGACAGGCATAAACGCCGAATTCGGCAAATAAGCATGAGAAGTGAAGACACAGGGTTGGGTGGGAAAACGTTGACACAGTCATTTAGATTAGGGTCGCTGTTATGGTCGGTGATCACGTTATGTGGGGATCCCTATTGGGGTACAGAATGGACACATACTTTCGTATGTCATGATGGTCCGGTTGCACTACATTCGCATCGCTTTAACTTTCTAACATTTCCGCCTCAGCCCCCTCATTATTAGCAGCAAAAATTGAATATTGTGTTATTGAATGAGAAGTATCAAGCCGTTCGTAGGAAAGAGAAGAGGTGTAGTCGACGATTGGGAGCCATGAATTCATGTCATTCTCTTCTGCCTTTAGCACACAGCTTTACCCTTCAAGCAACATTGGATACATCTAAGACTTTGAAAGTTTGTGTCGTACGTGGATCCTATCACCGTTATACAGGCATAAACGCCGAATTCGGCAAATAAGCATGAGAAGTGAAGACACAGGGTTGGGTGGGAAAACGTTGACACAGTCATTTAGATTAGGGTCGCTGTTATGGTCGGTGATCACGTTATGTGGGGATCCCTATTGGGGTACAGAATGGACACATACTTTCGTATGTCATGATGGCCCCGTTGCACTACATTCGCATCGCTTTAACTTACTAACATTTCCGCCTCAGCCCCGTCATTATTAGCAGCAAAAATTGAATATTGTGTTATTGAATGAGACGTATCAAGCCGTTCGTAGGGAAGAGAAGAGGTGTAGTCAACGATTGGGAGCCATGAATTCATGTCCTTCCTTCCTGCCTTTAGTACACAGCTTTACCCTTCAAGCAACATTGGATACATCTACGACATTGAAAGTTTGTGTCGTACCTGGATCCTATCACCGTTAGACATGCATAAACGCCGAATTCGGCAAATAAGCATGAGAAGTGAAGACACAGGGTTGGGTGGGAAAAAGTTGACACAGTCATTTAGATTAGGGTCGCTGTTATGGTCGGTGATCACGTTATGTGGGGATCCCTATTGGGGTACAGAATGGACACATACTTTCGTATGTCATGATGGCCCTGTTGCACTACATTCGCGTCGCTTCAACTTTCTAACATTTCCCCCTCAGCTCCCCTCATTATTAGCAGCAAAAAATGAATATTGTGTTAGTGAATGTGACGTATCAAGCCGTTCGTAGGGAAGAGAAGAGGTGTAGTCGACGATTGGGAGCCATGAATTCATGTCATTCTTTCCTGCCTTTAGTACACAGCTTTACTCTTCAAGCAACATTGGATACATCTATGACATTGAAAGTTTGTGTCGTACCTGGATCCTATCACCGTTAGACAGGCATAAACGCCGAATTCGGCAAATAAGCATGAGAAGTGAAGACACAGGGTTGGGTGGGAAAACGTTGACACAGTGTATTAGATTAGGGTTGCTGATATGGTCGGTGATCACGTTATGTGGCGATCCCTATTGGGGTACAGAATGGTCACATACTTTTTTATGTCATGATGGCCCCGTTGCACTACATTCGTACCGCTTTAACCTTCAACATTTCCGCCTCATCCCCCTCATTATTAGCAGCAAAAATTGAATATTGTGTTATTGAATGAGACGTATCAAGCCGTTCGTAGGGAAGAGAAGAGGTGTAGTCGACGATTGGGAGCCATGAATTCATGTCTTTCTTTCCTGCCTTTAGTACACAGCTTTACCCTTCAAGCAACATTGGATACATCTAAGACATTGAAAGTTTGTGTCGTACGTGGATCCTATCACCGTTAGACAGGCATAAACGCCGAATTCGGCAAATAAGCATGAGAAGTGAAGACACAGGGTTGGGTGGGAAAACGTTGACACAGTCTATTAGATTAGTGTCGCTGTTATGATCGGTGATCACGTTATGTGGGGATCCCTATTGGGGTACAGAATGGACACATACTTTCGTATGTCATGATGGCCCCGTTGCACTACATTCGCATCGCTTTAACTTACTAACATTTCCGCCTCAGCCCCGTCATTATTAGCAGCAAAAATTGAATATTGTGTTATTGAATGAGACGTATCAAGCCGTTCGTAGGGAAGAGAAGAGGTGTAGTTGATGATTGGGAGTCATAAATTCAAATCTTTCTTTCCTGCCTTTAGTACACAGCTTTACCCTTCAAGCAACATTGGATACATCTATGACATTGAAAGTTTGTGTCGTACCTGGATCCTATCACCGTTAGACAGGCATAAACGCCGAATTCGGCAAATAAGCATGAGAAGTGAAGACACAGGGTTGGGTGGGAAAACGTTGACACAGTCTATTAGATTGGGGTCGCTGTTATGGTCGGTGATCACGTTATGTGGGGATCCCTATTGGGGTACAGAATGGACACATACTTTCGTATGTCATGATGGTCCCGTTGCACTACATTCGCATCGCTTTAACTTTCTAACATATCCGCCTCAGCCCCCTCATTATTAGCAGCAAAAATTGAATATTGTGTTATTGAATGAGACGTATCAAGCCGTTCGTAGGGAAAGAAGAGGTGTAGTCGACGATTGGGAGCCATGAATTCATGTCTTTCTTTCCTGCCTTTAGTACACAGCTTTACCCTTCAAGCAACATTGGATACATCTAAGACATTGAAAGTTTGTGTCGTACCTGGATCCTATCACCGTTAGACAGGCATAAACGCCGAATTCGGCAAATAAGCATGAGAAGTGAAGACACAGGTTTGGGTGGGAAAACGTTGACACAGTCATTTAGATTAGGGTCGCTGTTATGGTCGGTGATCACGTTATGTGGGGATCCCTATTGGGGTACAGAATGGGAACATATTTTCGTATGTCATGATGGCCCCGTTGCACTACATTCGCATCGCTTTAACTTACTAACATTTCCGCCTCAGCCCCATCATTATTAGCAGCAAAAATTGAATATTGTGTTATTGAATGAGACGTATCAAGCCGTTCGTAGGGAAGAGAAGAGGTGTAGTCGACGATTGGGAGCCATGAATTCATGTCCTTCTTTCCTGCCTTTAGTACACAGCTTTAACCTTCAAGCAACATTGGATACATCTAAGACATTGAACGATTGTGTCGTACCTGGATCCTATCACCGTTAGACAGGCATAAACGCCGATTTCGGCAAATAAGCATGAGAAGTGAAGACACAGGGTTGGGTGGGAAAAAGTTGACACAGTCATTTACATTAGGGTCGCTGTTATGGTCGGTGATCACGTTATGTGGGGATCCCTATTGGGGTACAGAATGGACACATACTTTCGTATGTCATGATGGCCCCGTTGCACTACATTCGCGTCGCTTTAACTTTCTAACATTTCCGCCTCAGCCCCCCTCATTATTAGCAGCAAAAATTGAATATTGTGTTATTGAATGAGACGTATCAAGCCGATCGAAGGGGAGAGAAGAGGTGTAGTCGACGATTGGGAGCCATGAATTCATGTCTTTCTTTCCTGCCTTTAGTACACAGCCTTACCCTTCAAGCAACATTGGATACATCTATGACATTGAAAGTTTGTGTCGTACCTGGATCCTATCACCGTTAGACAGGTATAAACGCCGAATTCGGCAAATAAGCATGAGACGTGAAGACACAAGGTTGGGTGGGAAAACGTTGACACAGTCTTTTAGATTAGGGTCGCTGTTATGGTCGGTGATCACGTTATGTGGGGATCCCTATTGGGGTACAGAATGGACACATATTTTCGTATGTCATGATGGCCCCGTTGCACTACATTCGCATCGCTTTAACTTTCTAACATTTCCGCCTCAGCCCCCTCATTATTAGCAGCAAAAAATGAATATTGTGTTATTGAATGATACGTATCAAGCCGTTCGTAGGGAAGAGAAGAGGTGTAGTCGACGATTGGGAGCCATGAATTCATGTCTTTCGTTCCTGCCTTTAGTAGACAGCTTTACTCTTCAAGCAACATTGGATACATCTATGACATTGAAAGTTTGTGTCGTACCTGGATCCTATCACCGTTAGACAGGTATAAACGCCGAATTCGGCAAATAAGCATGAGAACTGAAGACACAGGGTTGGGTGGGAAAACGTTGACACAGTGTATTAGATTAAGGTCGCTGTTATGGTCGGTGATCACGTTATGTGGGGATCCCTATTGGGGTACAGAATGGACACATACTTTCGTATGTCATGATGGCCCCGTTGCACTACATTCGTATCGCTTTAACCTTCTAACATTTCCGCCTCAGCCCTTCCTCATTATTAGCAGCAAAAATTGAATATTGTGTTATTGAATGAGACGTATCAAGCCGTTCGTAGGGAAAGAAGAGGTGTAGTCGACGATTGGGAGCCATGAATTCATATCTTTCTTTCCTGCCTTTATTACACAGCTTTACCCTTCAAGCAACATTGGATACTACTATGACATTGAAAGATTGAGTCGTACCTGGATCCTATCACCGTTAGACAGGTATAAACGCCGAATTCGGCAAATAAGCATGAGGAGTGAAGACACAAAGTTGGGTGGGAAAACGTTGACACAGTCTTTTAGATTACGGTTGCTGATATGGTCGGTGATCACGTTATGTGGGGATCCCTATTGGGGTACAGAATGGTCACATACTTTTTTATGTCATGATGGCCCCGTTGCACTACATTCGTACCGCTTTAACCTTCCAACATTTCCGCCTCAGCCCCCTCATTATTAGCAGCTATAATTGAATATTGTGTTATTGAATCAGACGTATGTAGCGTATCGTAGGGAAGAGAAGAGGTGTAGTCGACTATTGGGAGCCATGAATTCATGTCTTTCTTTCCTGCCTTTATTACACAGCTTTACTCTTCAAGCAACATTGGATACAACTATGACATTGAAAGTTTGTGTCGTACCTGGATCCTATCTCCGTTAGACAGGTATAAACGCCGAATTCGGCAAATAAGCATGAGGAGTGAAGACACAAAGTTGGGTGGGAAAACGTTGACTCAGTCTTTTAGATTACGGTCGCTGATATGGTCGGTGATCACGTTATGTGGGGATCCCTATTGGGGCACAGAATGGACACATTTTTTCGTATGTCATGATGGCCCCGTTGCACTACATTTGTACCGCTTTAACCTTTCAACATTTCCGCCTCAGTCCCCTCATTATTAGCAGCTATAATTGAATATTGTGTTATTGAATCAGACGTATCAAGCCGTTCGTAGGGAAGAGAAGAGGTGTAGTCGACGATTGGGAGCCATTAATTCATGTCTTTCTTTCCTGCCTTTATTACAAAGCTTTACCCTTCAAGCAACATTGGATACATCTATGACATTGAAAGTTTTTGTCGAACCTGGATCCTATCACCGTTGGACAGGTATAAACGCCGAATTCGGCAAATAAACATGAGAAGTGAAGACACAGGGTTGGGTGGGAAAACGTTGACACAGTCTTTTAAAATAGGGTCGCTGTTATGGTCGATGATCACGTTATGTGGGGATAACTATTGGGGTACAGAATGGACATATACTTTCGTATGCCATGATGGCCCCGTTGCACTACATTCGTATCGGTTTAACCTTCTAACACTTCCGACTCAGCTCCCCCATTATTAGCCGCAAAAATTGAATATTGTGTTATTGAATGAGACGTATCAAGCCGTTCGTAGGGAAGAGAAGAGGTGTAGTCGACTATTGGGAGCCATGAATTCATGTCTTTCTTTCCTGCCTTTATTACACAGCTTTAACCTTCAAGCAACATTTGATACATCTATGACATTAAAAGTTTGTGTCGTACCTGGCTCCTATCTACGTTAGACAGGTATAAACGCCGAATTCGGGAAATAAACATGAGAAGTGAAGACACAGGTTTGGGTGGGAAAACGTTGACACAGTCTTTTAGATAAGGGTCGCTGTTATGGTCGGTGATCACGTTATGTGGGGATCCCTATTGGGGTACAGAATGGACACATACTTTCGCATGTCATGATGGTCCGGTTGCACTACATTCGTATCGCTTTAACCTTCTAACATTTCCGCCTCAGCCCCCCTCATTATTAGCAGCAAAAATAGAATATTGTGTTATTGAATGAGACGTATCAAGCCGTTCGTAGGGAAGAGAAGAGGTGTAGTCGACGATTGGGAGCCATGAATTCATGTCTTTCTTTCCTGCCATTATTACACAGCTCTACCCTTCAAGCAACATTGGATACATCTATGACATTGAAAGTTTGTGTCGTACCTGGATCCTATCACCGTTAGACAGGTATAATCGCCGAATTCGGCAAATAAGCATGAGAAGTGAAGACGCAGGGTTGGGTGGGAAAACGTTGACACAGTCTTTTAGATTACAGTCACTGTTATGGTCGGTGATCACGTTAAGTGTGGATCCCTATTGGGGTACAGAATGGACACATTCTTTCGTATGTCATGATGGCCCCGTTGCACTACATTCGTATCGCTTTAACCTTCTAACATTTCCAGATCAGCCCCCCTCATTATTAGCAGCAAAAATTGAATATTGTGTTATTGAATGAGACGTATGAAGCGTATCGTAGGGAAGACAAGAGGTGTAGTCGACGATTGGGAGCCATGAATTCATGTCTTTCTTTCCTGCCCTTAATACACAGCTTGATTCTTCAAGCAACATTGGATACATCTATGACATTGAAAGTTTGAGTCGTACCTGGATCCTATCACCGTTAGACAGGTATAAACGCGAAAATCGGCAAGTAAGCATGAGAAGTGAAGACACAGAGTTGGGTGGGATAAAGTTGACACAGTCTTTTAGATTAGAGTTGCTGTTATGGTCGGTGATCACGTTATGAGGGGATTCCTATTGGGGTACAGAATGGACACATACTTTCGTATGTCATGATGGTCCCGTTGCACTACATTCGTATCGCTTTAACCTTCTAACATTTCCGCCTCAGCCCCCCTCATTATTAACAGCAAAAATTGAATATTGTTTTATTGAATGAGACGTATGAAGCGTATCGTAGGGAAGAGAAGAGGTGTAGTCGACGATTGGGAGCCATGAATTCATGTCTTTCTATCCTGCCTTTATTACACAGCTTTACCCTTAAAGCAACATTGGATACATCTATGTTATTGAAAGTTTGTCTCGTACCTGGATCCTATCACCGTTAGACAGGTATAAACGCCGAAATCGGCAAATAAGCTTGAGATGTGAAGAGACAGAGTTGGGTAGGAAAACGTTGACACAGTCTTTTAGATTAGGGTCGGTGTTATGGTCGGTGATCACGTTATGTGGGGATCCCTATTGGGGTACAGAATGGACACATACTTTCGTATGTCATGATGGTCCGGTTGCACTACATTCGCATCGCTTTAACCTTCTAACATTTCCGCCTCAGCCCCCCTCATTATTAGCAGCAAAAATTGAATATTGTGTTATTGAATGAGACGTATCAAGCCGTTCGTAGGGAAGAGAAGAGGTGTAGTCGACGATTGGGAGCCATGAATTCATGTCTTTCTTTCCTGCCTATATTACTCAGCATTACCCTTCAAGCAAAATTGGATACATCTATGACATTGAAAGTTTATGTCGTACCTGGATCCTATCACCGTTAGACAGGTATAAACGCCGAATTCGGCAAATAAGTATGAGAAGTGAAGTCACAGGGTTAAGTGGCAAAACGTTGACACAGTCTTTTAGATTAGGGTCGGTGTTATGGTCGGTGATCACGTTATGTGGGGATCCCTATTGGGGTACAGAATGGACACATACTTTCGTATGTCATGATGGTCCGGTTGCACTACATTCGCATCGCCTTAACCTTCTAACATTTCGGCCTCAGCCCCCCTCATTATTAGCAGCAAAAATTGAATATTGTGTGATTGAATGAGACGTATGAAGCCGTTCGTAGGGAAGAGATGAGGTGTAGTCGACGATTGGGAGCCATTAATTCATGTCTTTCTTTCCTGCCTTTATTACAAAGCTTTACCCTTCAAGCAACATTGGATACATCTATGACATTGAAAGTTTTTGTCGAACCTGGATCCTATCACCGTTGGACAGGTATAAACGCCGAATTCGGCAAATAAACATGAGAAGTGAAGACACACGGTTGGGTGGGAAAACGTTGACACAGTCTTTTAAAATTGGGTCACTGTTATGGTCGATGATCACGTTATGTGGGGATAACTATTGGGGTACAGAATGGACACATACTTTCGTATGCCATGATGGCCCCGTTGCACTACATTCGTATCGGTTTAATCTTCTAACACTTCCGACTCAGCTCCCCCATTATTAGCCGCAAAAATTTAATATTGTGTTATTGAATGAGACGTATCAAGCCGTTCGTAGGGAAGAGAAGAGGTGTAGTCGACTATTGGGAGCCATGAATTCATGTCTTTCTTTCTTGCCTTTATTACACAGCTTTACCCTTCAAGCAACATTTGATACACCTATGACATTGAAATTTTGTGTCGTACCTGGATCCTAACACCGTTAGACAGGTATAAAAGCCGAATTCGGGAAATAAACATGAGAAGTGAAGACACAGGTTTGGGTGGGAAAACGTTGACACAGTCTTTTAGATAAGGGTCGCTATTATGGTCGGTGATCACGTTATGTGGGGATACCTATTGGGGTACAGAATGGACACATACTTTCGTATGTCTTGATGGTCCGGTTGCACTACATTCGTATCGCTTTAACCTTCTAACATTTCCGCCTCAGCCACCTTCATTATTAGCAGCAAAAATAGAATATTGTGTTATTGAATGAGACGTATCAAGCCGTTCGTAGGGAAGAGAAGAGGTGTAGTCGACGATTGGGAGCCATGAATTCATGTCTTTCTTTCCTGCCATTATTACACAGCTCTACCCTTCAAGCAACATTGGATACATCTATGACATTGAAAGTTTGTGTCGTACCTGGATCCTATCACCGTTAGACAGGTATAATCGCCGAATTCTTCAAATAAGTATGAGAAGTGAAGACACAGGGTTGGGTGGGAAAACGTTGACACAGTCTTTTAGATTACAGTCACTGTTATGGTCGGTGATCACGTTATGTGGGGATCCCTATTGGGGTACAGAATGGACACATTCTTTCGTATGTCATGATGGCCCCGTTGCACTACATTCGTATCGCTTTAACCTTCTAACACTTCCGACTCAGCTCCCCCATTATTAGAAGCAAAAATTGAATATTGTGTTATTGAATCATACGTATGAAGCGTATCGTAGGGAAGAGAAGAGGTGTAGTCGACGATTGGGAGCCATGAATTCATGTCTTTCTTTCCTGCCCTTAATACACAGCTTGATTCTTCAAGCAACATTGGATACATCTATGACATTGAAAGTTTGAGTCGTACCTGGATCCTATCAGCGTTAGACAGGTGTAAACGCGAAAATCGGCAAGTAAGCATGAGAAGTGAAGACACAGAGTTGGGTGGGATAAAGTTGACACAGTCTTTTAGATTAGGGTTGCTGTTATGGTCGGTGATCACGTTATGTGGGGATTCCTATTGGGGTACAGAATGGACACATACTTTCGTATGGCATGATGGTCCCGTTACACTACATTCGTATCGCTTTGACTTTATAACATTTCCGCCTCAGTCCCCCTCATTATTATCAGCAAAATTTGAATATTGTGTTATTGAATGAGACGTATGAAGCATATCGTAGGGAAGAGAAGAGGTGTAGTCGACGATTGGGAGCCATGAATTCATGTCTTTCTTTCCTGCCTATATTACACAGCATTACCTTTCAAGCAACATTGGATACATCTATGACATTGAAAGTTTATGTAGTACCTGGATCCTATCACCGTTAGACAGGTATAAACGCCGAATTCGGCAAATAAGTATGAGAAGTGAAGTCACAGGGTTGGGTGGCAAAACGTTGACACAGTCTTTTAGATTAGGGTCGGTGTTATGGTCGGTGATCACGTTATGTGAGGATCCCTATTGGGGTACAGAATGGACACATACTTTCGTATGTCATGATGGTCCGGTTGCACTACATTCGCATCGCTTTAACCTTCTAACATTTCCGCCTCAGCCCCCCTCATTATTAGCAGCAAAAATTGAATATTGTGTTATTGAATGAGACGTATGAAGCCGTTCGTAGGGAAGAGAAGAGGTGTAGTCGACGATTGGGAGCCATGAATTCATGTCTTTCTTTCCTGCCTTTATTACAAAGCTTTACCCTTCAAGCAACATTGGATACATCTATGACATTGAAAGTTTTTGTCGAACCTGGATCCTATCACCGTTGGACAGGTATAAACGCCGAATTCGGCAAATAAACATGAGAAGTGAAGACACACGGTTGGGTGGGAAAACGTTGACACAGTCTTTTAAAATAGGGTCGCTGTTATGGTCGATGATCACGTTATGTGGGGATAACTATTGGGGTACAGAATGGACATATACTTTCGTATGCCATGATGGCCCCGTTGCACTACATTCGTACCGGTTTAACCTTCTAACACTTCCGACTCAGCTCCCCCATTATTAGCCGCAAAAATTGAATATTGTGTTATTGAATGAGACGTATCAAGCCGTTCGTAGAGATGAGAAGAGGTGTAGTCGACGATTGAGTGCCATGAATTCCTGTCTTTCTTTCCTGCCATTATTACACAGCTCCACCCTTCAAGCAACATTGGATACATCTATGACATTGAAAGTTTGTGTCGTACCTGGATCCTATCACCGTTAGACAGGTATAATCGCCGAATTCGGCAAATAAGCATGAGAAGTGAAGACACAGGGTTGGGTGGGAAAACGTTGACACAGTCTTTTAGATTACAGTCACTGTTATGGTCGGTGATCACGTTATGTGGGGATCCCTATTGGGGTACAGAATGGACACATTCTTTCGTATGTCATGATGGCCCCGTTGCACTACATTCGTATCGCTTTAACCTTCTAACATTTCCAGATAAGCCCCCCTCATTATTAGCAGCAAAAATTGAATATTGTGTTATTGAATGAGACGTATGAAGCGTATCGTAGGGAAGAGAAGAGGTGTAGTCGACGATTGGGAGCCATGAATTCATGTCTTTCTTTCCTGCCCTTAATACACAGCTTGATTCTTCAAGCAACATTGGATACATCTATTACATTGAAAGTTTGTGTCGTACCTGGATCCTATCACCGTTAGACAGGTATAAACGCGAAAATCGGCAAGTAAGCATGAGAAGTGAAGACACAGAGTTGGGTGGGATAAAGTTGACACAGTCTTTTAGATTAGGGTTGCTGTTATGGTCGGTGATCACGTTATGTGGGGATTCCTATTGGGGTACAGAATGGACACATACTTTCGTATGTCATGATGGTCCAGTTGCACTACATTCGTATCGCTTTAACCTTCTAACATTTCCGCCTCAGCCCCCCTCATTATTAGCAGCAAAAATTGAATATTGTTTTATTGAATGAGACGTATGAAGCGTATCGTAGGGAAGAGAAGAGGTGTACTCGACGATTGGGAGCTATGAATTCATGTCTTTCTTTCCTGCCTTTATTACACAGCTTTACCCTTAAAGCAACATTGGATACATCTATGTTATTGAAAGTTTGTCTCGTACCTGGATCCTATCACCGTTAGACAGGTATAAACGCCGAAATCGGCAAATAAGCATGAGATGTGAAGGCACAGAGTAGGGTAGGAAAACGTTGACACAGTCTGTTAGATTAGGGTAGCTGTTATGGTCGGTGATCACGTTATGTGGGGATCCCTATTGGGGTACAGAAAGGACACATACTTTCGTATGGCATGATGGTCCCGTTACACTACATTCGTATCGCTTTGACCTTCTAACATTTCCGCCTCAGTCCCCCTCATTATTATCAGCAAAAATTGAATATTGTGTTATTGAATGAGACGTATGAAGCATATCGTAGGGAAGAGAAGAGGTGTAGTCGACGATTGGGAGCCATGAATTCATGTCTTTCTTTCCTCCCTATATTACACAGCATTACCTTTCAAGCAACATTGGATACATCTATGACATTGAAAGTTTATGTCGTACCTGGATCCTATCACCGTTAGACAGGTATAAACGCCGAATTCGGCAAATAGGTATGAGAAGTGAAGTCACAGGGTTGGGTGGCAAAACGTCGACACAGTCTTTTAGATTAGGGTCGCTGTTATGGTCGGTGATCACGTTATTTGGGGATCCCTGTTGGGGTAGAGAATGGACACATACTTTTGCATGTCATGATGGCCCCGTTGCACTACATTCGTATCGCTTTAACCTTCTAACATTTCCGCCTCAGCCCCCCTCAATGTTAGCAGCAAAAATTGAATATTGTGTTATTGAATGAGACGTATCAGGCCGTTCATAGGGAAGAGAAGAGGTGTAAACGACGATTGGGACCAATGAATTCATGTCTTTCTTTCCTGCCTTTATTACACAGCTTTACTCTTCAAGCAACATTGGATACATCTATGACATTGAAAGTTTGTGTCGTACCTGGATCCTATCACCGTTAGAAAGGTATAAACGCCGAATTCGGCAAATAAGTATGAGAAGTGAAGTCACAGGGTTGGGTGGGAAAACGTTGACACAGTCTTTTAGATTACGGTCGCTGATATGGTCGGTGATCACGTTATGTGGGGATCTCTATTGGGGTACAGAATGGACACATACTTTCGTATGTCATGATGGCCCCGTTGCACTACATTCGTACCGCTTTAACCTTCCAACATTTCCGCCTCAGCCTCCTCATTATTAGCAGCAAAAATTGGATATTGTGTTATTGATTCAGACGTATGTATTGTATCGTAGATAAGAGAAGAGGTGTAGTCGATGATTGGGAGCCATGAATTCATGTCTTTCTTTCCTGCCTTTATTACACAGCTTTACACTTCAAGCAACATTGGATGCAACTATGACATTGAAAGTTTGTGTCGTACCTGGATCCTATCACCGTTAGACAGGTATAAACGCCGAATTCGGCAAATAAGCATGAGAAGTGAAGACACAGGGTTGGGTGGGAAAACGTTGACACAGTCTTTTAGATTAGGGTCGCTGTTATGGTCGGTGATCACGTTATGTGGGGATCCCTATTGGGGTACAGAATGGACACATACTTTCGTATGTCATGATGGTCCGGTTGCACTACATTCGCATCGCTTTAACCTTCTAACATTTCCGCCTCAGCCCCCCTCATTATTAGCAGCAAAAATTGAATATTGTGTTATTGAATGAGACGTATGAAGCCGTTCGTAGGGAAGAGAAGAGGTGTAGTCGACGATTGGGAGCCATGAATTCATGTCTTTCTTTCCTGCCTTTATTACAAAGCTTTACCCTTCAAGCAACATTGGATACATCTATGACATTGAAAGTTTTTGTCGAACCTGGATCCTATCACCGTTAGACAGGTATAAACGCCGAATTCGGCAAATAAACATGAGAAGTGAAGACACAGGGTTGGGTGGGAAAACGTTGACACAGTCTTTTAAAATAGGGTCGCTGTTATGGTCGATGATCACGTTATTTGGGGATAACTATTGGGGTACAGAATGGACACATACTTTCGTATGCCATGATGGCCCCGTTGCACTACATTCGTATCGTTTTAACCTTCTAACACTTCCGACTCAGCTCCCCTCATTATTAGCCACAAAAATTGAATATTGTGTTATTGAATGAGACGTATCAAGCCGTTCGTAGGGAAGAGAAAAGGTGTAGTCGACGATTGGGAGCCATGAATTCATGTCTTTCTTTCCTGCCTTTATTACACATCTTTACCCTTCAAGCAACATTTGATACATCTATGACATTGAAAGGTTGTGTCGTACCTGGATCCTATCACCGTTAGTCAGGTATAAAAGCCGAATTAGGGAAATGAACATGAGAAGTGAAGACACAGGTTTGGGTGGGCAAACGTTGACACAGACTTTTAGATAAGGGTCGCTGTTATGGTCGGTGATCACGTTATGTGGGGATCCCTATTGGGGTACAGAATGGACACATACTTTCGTATGTCATGATGGTCCGTTTGCACTACATTCGCATCGCTTTGACCTTCTAACATTTCCGCCTCAAACCCCCTCATTATTAGCAGCAAAAATTGATTACTGTGTTATTGAATGAGACGTATCTAGCCGTTCGTAGGGAAGAGAAGAGGTGTAGTCGACTATTGGGAGCCATGAATTCATGTCTTTCTTTCCTGCCTTTATTACACAGCTTTACCCTTCAAGCAACATTTGATACATCTATGACATTGAAAGTTTGTGTCGTACCTGGATCCTATCACCGTTAGACAGGTATAAACGCCGAATTCGGGAAATAAACATGAGAAGTGAAGACACAGGTTTGGGTGGGAAAACGTTGACACAGTCTTTTAGATAAGGGTCGCTGTTATGGTCGGTGATCACGTTATGTGGGGATCCCTATTGGGGTACAGAATGGACACATACTTTCGTATGTCATGATGGTCCGGTTGCACTACATTCGTATCGCTTTAACCTTCTGACATTTCCGCCTCAGCCCCCCTCATTATTAGCAGCAAAAATAGAATATTGTGTTATTGAATGAGACGTATCAAGCCGTTCGTAGGGAAGAGAAGAGGTGTAGTCGACGATTGGGAGCCATGAATTCATGTCTTTCTTTCCTACCATTATTACACAGCTTTACCCTTCAAGCAACATTGGATACATCTATGACATTAAAATTTTGTGTCGTACCTGGTTCCTATCACCGTTAGACAGGTATAAACGCCGAATTCGGCAAATAAGCATGAGAAGTGAAGACACAGGGTTGGGTGGGAAAACGTTGACACAGTCTTTTAGATTACAGTCACTGTTATGGTCGGTGATCACGTTATGTGGGGATCCCTATTGGGGTACAGAATGGACACGTTCTTTTGTAAGTCATGATGGCCCCGTTGCACTACATTCGTATCGCTTTAACCTTCTAACATTTCCAGATCAGCCCCACTCATTATTAGCAGCAAAAATTGAATATTGTGTTATTGAATGAGACGTATGAAGCGTATCGTAGGGAAGAGAAGAGGTGTAGTCGACGATTGGGAGCCATGAATTCATGTCTTTCTTTCCTGCCCTTAATACACAGCTTGATTCCTCAAGCAACATTGGATACATCTATGACATTGAAAGTTTGAGTCGTACCTGGATCCTATCACCGTTAGACAGGTATAAACGCGAAAATCGGCAAGTAAGCATGAGAAGTGAAGACACAGAGTTGGGTGGGATAAAGTTGACACAGTCTTTTAGATTAGGGTTGCTGTTATGGTCGGTGATCACGTTATGTGGGGATTCCTATTGGGGTACAGAATGGACACATACTTTCGTATGTCATGATGGTCCCGTTGCACTACATTCGTATCGCTTTAACCTCCTAACATTTCCGCCTCAGCTCCCCTCATTATTAGCAGCAAAAATTGAATATTGTTTTATTGAATGAGACGTATGAAGCGTATCGTAGGGAAGAGAAGAGGTGTAGTCGACGATTGGGAGCCATGAATTCATGTCTTTCTTTCCTGCCTTCATTACACAGCTTTACCCTTCAAGCAACATTGCATACATATATGACATTAAAAGTTTATGTCTTACCTGGATCCTATCACCGTTAGACAGGTATAAACGCCGAATTCGGCAAATAAGTATGAGAAGCGAAGTTACAGGGTTGGGTGGCAAAACGTTGACACAGTCTTTTAGATTAGGGTCGCTGTTATGGTCGGTGATCACGTTATGTGGGGATCCCTATTGGGGTAGAGAATGGACACATACTTTCGTATGTCATGATGGCCCCGTTGCACTACATTCGTATCGCTTTAACCTTCTAACATTACCGCCTCAGCCCCCTCATTATTAGCAGCAAAAATTGAATATTGTGTTATTGAATGAGACGTATCAAGCCATTCGTAGGGAAGAGAAGAGGAGTAGTCGACGATTGGGAGCCATGGATTCATGTCTTTCATTCCTGCCTTTATTACACAGCTTTACCCTTCAAGCAGCATTGGATAAATCTATGACATTGAATGTTTGTGTCGTACCTGGATCCTATCACCGTTAGACAGGTATACACGCCGAATTCGTCATATAAGCATGAGAAGTGAAAACACAGGGTTGGGTGGGAAAACGTTGACACAGTCTTTTAGATTAGAGTTGCAGTTATGGTCGGTGATCACGTAATGTGGGGATCCCTATTGGAGTACTGAATGGACACATACTTTCGTACGTCATGATGGTCCCGTTGCAACTACATTCGTATCGCTTTAACCTTCTAACATTTCCGCCTCAGCCCCCCTCATTATTATCAGCAAAAATTGAATATTGTTTTATTGAATGAGACGTATGAAGCGGATCGTAGGGAAGAGAAGAAGTGTAGTCGACGATTGGGAGCCATGAATTCATGTCTTTCTTTCCTGCCTTTTCTTACACAGCTTTACCCTTCAAGCAACATTGGATACATCTATGACATTGAAAGTTTGTGTCGTTCCTGGATCCTATCACCGTTAGACAGGTATAAACGCCGAATTCGGCAAATAAGCATGAGAATTGAAGACAAAGGTTTGGGTGGCAAAACGTCGACACAGTCTTTTAGATTAGGGTCGCTGTTATGGTCGGTGATCACGTTATGTGGGGATCCCTAATGGGGTACAGAATGGACACATACTTTCGTATGTCATGATGGCCCCGTTGCACTACATTCGAATCGCTTTAACCTTCTAACATTTCCGCTTCAGCCTCCCTCATTATTAGCAGCAGAAAATGAATATTGTACTATTGAATGAGACGTATCAAGCCGTTCGTAGGGAAGAGTAGAGGTGTAGTCGACGATTAGGAGCCATGAATTCATGTCTTTCTTTCCTGCCTTTATTACACAGCTTTACCCTTGAAGCAACATTGGATACACCTATGACATTGAAAGTTTGTGTCGTACCTGCATCCTATCACCGTTAGATAGGTGTAAACGCCGAATTCGGCAAATAAGCATGAGAAGTGAAGACACAGGGTTGGGTGGCAAAACTTCGACACAGTCTTTTCGATTAGGGTCGCTGTTATGGTCGGTGATCACGTTATGTGGGGATCCCTATTGGGTTACAGAATGGACACATACTTTCGTATGTCGTGATGGCCCCGTTGCACTACTTTCGAATCGCTTTAACCTTCTAACATTTCCGCCTCAGCCCCCCTCATTCAAATGGTTCAAATGGCTCTGAGCACTATGGGACTTAACATCTATGGTCATCAGTCCCCTAGAACTTAGAACTACTTAAACCTAACTAACCTGAGGACAGCACACATCACCCAGCCATCACGAGGCAGAGAAAATCCCTGACCCCGCAGGGAATCGAACCCGGGAACCAGGTCGTGGGAAGCGTGAACGCTACCGCACGACCACGAGATGCGGGCCCCCCTCATTATTGGCAGCAAAAATTGAATATTGTGTTATTGAATGAGACGTATGAAGCATATCGTAGGGAAGAGAAGAGGTGTAGTCGACGATTGGGAGCCATGAATTCATGTTTTTCTTTCCTGCCTTTATGACCCAGCTTTACTCTTCAAGCAACATTGGATACATCTATGACATTGAAAGTTTGTGTCGTACCTGGATCCTATCACCGTTAGACAGGTATAAACGCCGAATTCGGGAAATAAGCATGAGAAGTGAAGACACAGTGTTGGGTGGGAAAACGTTGACAGAATCTTTTAGATTAGGGTCGCTGTTTCGGTCGGTGATCACGTTATGTGGGGATCCCTATTGGGGTAGAGAATAGACACATACTTTCGTATGTCATGATGGCCCCGTTGCACTACATTCGTATCGTTTTAACTTTCTAACATTTCCGCCTCAGCCCCCCTCATTATTAGCAGCAAAAATTGAGTATTGTGTTATTGAATGAGACGTATGAAGCGTATCGTTGGGAAGAGAAGAGGTGTAGTCGACGATTGGGAGCCATGAATTCATGTCCTTCTTTCCTGCCTTTATTACACAGCTTTACTCTTCAAGCAACATTGGATACATCTATGACATTGAAGGTTAGTGTCGTACCTGGATCCTATCACCGTTAGACAGGTATAAACGCCGAATACGGGAAATAAGCATGAGAATTGAAGACACAGGTTTGGGGGGCAAAACGTCGACACAGTCTTTTAGATTAGTGTCGCTGTTATGGTCGGTGATCACGTTATGTGGGGATCCCTATTGGGGTACAGAATGGACATATAATTTCGTATGTCATGATGGCCCCGTTGCACTACATTCGAATCGCTTTAACCTTCTAACATTTCCGCGTCAGCCCCCCTCATTATTAGCAGCAAAAAATGAATATTGTAATATTGAATGAGACGTATCAAGCCGTTCGTAGGGAAGAGTAGAGGTGTAGTCGACGATTAGGAGCCATGAATTCATGTCTTTCTTTCCTGCCTTTATTACACAGCTTTACCCTTCAAGCAACATTGGATACATCTATGACATTGAAAGTTTGTGACGTACCTGGATCCTATCACCGTTAGATAGGTATAAACGCCGAATTCGGCAAATAAGCATGAGAAGTGAAGACACAGGGTTAGGTGGCAAAACGTCGACTCAGTCTTTTAGATTAGGGTCGCTGTTATGGTCGGTAATCACGTTATGTGGGGATCCCTATTGGGGTACAGAATGGACACATACTTTCGTATGTCATGATGGCCCCGTTGCACTACTTTCGAATCGCATTAACCTTCTAACATTTCCGCCTCAGCCCCCCTCATTCAAATGGTTCAAACGGCTCTGAGCACTATGGGACTTAACATCTAAGGCCATCAGTCCCCTAGAACTTAGAACTACTTAAACCTAACTAAGCTAAGGACAGCACACAACACCCGGTCATCACGAGGCAGAGAAAATCCCTGACCCCGCCGGGAATCGAACCCGGAAACCCGGTCGTGGGAAGCGTGAACGCTACCGCACGAGCACGAGATGCGGGCCCCCTTCATTATTAGCAGCAAAAATTGAATATTGCGTTATTGAATGAGACGTATGAAGCGGATCGTAGGGAAGAGAAGAGGTGTAGTCGACGATTGGGAGCCATGAATTCATGTCCTTCTTTCCTGCCTTTATTACACAGCTTTACTCTTCAAGCAACATTGGATACATCTATGACATTGGAAGTTTGTGTCGTACCTGGATCCTATCACCGTTAGACAGGTATAAAAGCCGAATTCGGCAAATAAGCATGAGAAGTGAAGACACAGGGTTGGGTGGGAAAACGTTGACAGAATCTTTTAGATTAGGGTCGCTGTTATGGTCGTTGATCACGTTATGTGGGGATCCCTATTGGGGTAGAGAATAGACACATACTTTCGCATGTCATGATGGCCCCGTTGCACTACATTCGTATCGTTTTAACCTTCTAACATTTGCGCCTCAGCCCCCCTCATTATTAGCAGCAAAAATTGAATATTGTGTTATTGAATGAGACGTATGAAGCGTATCGTAGGGAAGAGAAGAGGTGTAGTCGACGATTGGGAGCCATGAATTCATGTCCTTCTTTCCTACCCTTAATACACATCTTTACTCTTGAAGCAACATTGGATACATCTATATATTGAAAGTTTGTGTCGTACCTGGATCCTATCACCGTTAGACAGGTATTAACGCGGAATTCGGCAAATAAGCATGAGAAGTGAAGACCCCGGGTTGGGTGGCAAAACGTTGACACAGTCTTTTAGATTAGGGTCGCTGTTATGGTCGGTGACCACGTTATGTGGGGATCCCTATTGGGGTACAGAATGGACACATACTTTCGTATGTCATGATGGCCCGTTGCACTATATTCGTATTGCTTTAACCTTCTAACATTTCCGCCTCAGCCCCCCTCATTATTAGGAGCAAAAATTGAATATTGTGTTATTGAATGAGACGTATCAAGCCGTTCGTAAGAGGAGAAGAGGTGTAGTCGATGATTGGGAGGCATGAATTAATGTCTTTCTTTCCTGCCTTTATTACACAGCTTTACCCTTCAAGCAACATTGGATACATCTATGACATTGAAAGTTTGTGTCGTACCTGGCTCCTATCACCGTTAGACAGGTATAAACGCCGAATTCGGCAAATAAGCATGAGAAGTAAAGACACAGGGTTGGGTGGGAAAACGTTGACACAGTCTTTTAGATTAGGGTCGCTGTTATGGTCGGTGATCACGTTATATGGGGATCCCTATGGGGGTACAGAATGGACACATACTTTCGTATGTCATGATGGCCCCGTTGCACTACATTCGAATCGATTTAACCTTCTAACATTTCCGCCTTAGCCTCCCTCATTATTAGCAGCAAAAATTGAATATTGTATTATTGAATGAGACGTATCAAGCCGTTCGTAGGGAAGAGAAGAGGTGTAGTCGACGATTAGGAGCCATGAATTCATGTCTTTCTTTCCTGCCTTTATTACACAGCTTTACCCTTCAAGCAACTTTGGATAAATCTATGACATTGAAAGTTTGTGTCGTACCTGGATCCTATCACCTTTAGACAGGTATAAACGCCGAATTCGGCAAATAAGCATGAGAATTGAAGACACAGGTTTGGGGGGCAAAACGTCGACACAGTCTTTTAGATTAGTGTCGCTGTTATGGTCGGTGATCACGTTATGTGGGGATCCCTATTGGGTTACAGAATGGACACATACTTTCGTATGTCATGATGGCCCCGTTGCACTACTTTCGTATCGTTTTAACCTTCTAACATTTCCGCCTCAGCCCCCCTCATTATTAGCAGCAAAAATTGAATATTGTGTTATTGAATGAGACGTATGAAGCGTAACGTTGGGAAGAGAAGAGGTGTAGTCGACGATTGGGAGCCATGAATTCATGTCCTTCTTTCCTGCCTTTATTACACAGCTTTACTCTTCAAGCAACATTGGATACATCTATGACATTGAAAGTTTGTGTCGTACCTGGATCCTATCACCTTTAGACAGGTATAAACGCCGAATTCGGCAAATAAGCATGAGAATTGAAGACACAGGTTTGGGGGGCAAAACGTCGACACAGTCTTTTAGATTAGTGTCGCTGTTATGGTCGGTGATCACGTTATGTGGGGATCCCTATTGGGGTACAGAATGGACATATAATTTCGTATGTCATGATGGCCCCGTTGCACTACATTCGAATCGCTTTAACCTTCTAACATTTCCGCGTCAGCCCCCCTCATTATTAGCAGCAAAAAATGAATATTGTATTATTGAATGAGACGTATCAAGCCGTTCGTTGGGAAGAGTAGAGGTGTAGTCGACGATTAGGAGCCATGAATTCATGTCTTTCTTTCCTGCCTTTATTACACAGCTTTACCCTTCAAGCAACATTGGATACATCTATGACATTGAAAGTTTGTGACGTACCTGGATCCTATCACCATTAGATAGGTATAAACGCCGAATTCGGCAAATAAGCATGAGAAGTGAAGACACAGGGTTAGGTGGCAAAACGTCGACTCAGTCTTTTAGATTAGGGTCGCTGTTATGGTCGGTGACCACGTTATGTGGGGATCCCTATTGGGGTACAGAATGGACACATACTTTCGTATGTCATGATGGCCCCGTTGCACTACTTTCGAATCGCATTAACCTTCTAATATTTCCGCCTCAGCCCCCCTCATTCAAATGGTTCAAACGGCTCTGAGCACTATGGGACTTAACATCTAAGGCCATCAGTCCCCTAGAACTTAGAACTACTTAAACCTAACTAAGCTAAGGACAGCACACAACACCCGGTCATCACGAGGCAGAGAAAATCCCTGACCCCGCCGGGAATCGAACCCGGAAACCCGGTCGTGGGAAGCGTGAACGCTACCGCACGAGCACGAGATGCGGGCCCCCTTCATTATTAGCAGCAAAAATTGAATATTGCGTTATTGAATGAGACGTATGAAGCGGATCGTAGGGAAGAGAAGAGGTGTAGTCGACGATTGGGAGCCATGAATTCATGTCCTTCTTTCCTGCCTTTATTACACAGCTTTACTCTTCAAGCAACATTGGATACATCTATGACATTGGAAGTTTGTGTCGTACCTGGATCCTATCACCGTTAGACAGGTATAAAAGCCGAATTCGGCAAATAAGCATGAGAAGTGAAGACACAGGGTTGGGTGGGAAAACGTTGACAGAATCTTTTAGATTAGGGTCGCTGTTATGGTCGTTGATCACGTTATGTGGGGATCCCTATTGGGGTAGAGAATAGACACATACTTTCGCATGTCATGATGGCCCCGTTGCACTACATTCGTATCGTTTTAACCTTCTAACATTTGCGCCTCAGCCCCCCTCATTATTAGCAGCAAAAATTGAATATTGTGTTATTGAATGAGACGTATGAAGCGTATCGTAGGGAAGAGAAGAGGTGTAGTCGACGATTGGGAGCCATGAATTCATGTCCTTCTTTCCTACCCTTAATACACATCTTTACTCTTGAAGCAACATTGGATACATCTATATATTGAAAGTTTGTGTCGTACCTGGATCCTATCACCGTTAGACAGGTATTAACTCGGAATTCGGCAAATAAGCATGAGAAGTGAAGACCCCGGGTTGGGTGGCAAAACGTTGACACAGTCTTTTAGATTAGGGTCGCTGTTATGGTCGGTGACCACGTTATGTGGGGATCCCTATTGGGGTACAGAATGGACACATACTTTCGTATGTCATGATGGCCCGTTGCACTATATTCGTATTGCTTTAACCTTCTAACATTTCCGCCTCAGCCCCCCTCATTATTAGGAGCAAAAATTGAATATTGTGTTATTGAATGAGACGTATCAAGCCGTTCGTAAGAGGAGAAGAGGTGTAGTCGATGATTGGGAGGCATGAATTAATGTCTTTCTTTCCTGCCTTTATTACACAGCTTTACCCTTCAAGCAACATTGGATACATCTATGACATTGAAAGTTTGTGTCGTACCTGGCTCCTATCACCGTTAGACAGGTATAAACGCCGAATTCGGCAAATAAGCATGAGAAGTGAAGACACAGGGTTGGGTGGGAAAACGTTGACACAGTCTTTTAGATTAGGGTCGCTGTTATGGTCGGTGATCACGTTCTATGGGGATCCCTATGGGGGTACAGAATGGACACATACTTTCGTATGTCATGATGGCCCTGTTGCACTACATTCGAATCGATTTAACCTTCTAACATTTCCGCCTTAGCCCCCCTCATTATTAGCAGCAAAAATTGAATATTGTATTATTGAATGAGACGTATCAAGCCGTTCGTAAAGAAGAGTAGAGGTGTAGTCGACGATTAGGAGCCATGAATTCATGTCTTTCTTTCCTGCCTTTATTACACAGCTTTACCCTTCAAGCAACATTGGATGGATCTATGACATTGAAAGTTTGTGTCGTACCTGGATCCTATTACCGTTAGACAGGTATAAAAGCCGAATTCGGCAAATAAGCATGAGAAGTGAAGACACAGGGTTGGGTGCCAAAACGTCGACACAGTCTTTTAGATTAGGGTCGCTGTTATGGTCGGTGATCACGTTATGTGGGGATCCCTATTGGGGTACAGAATGGACACATACTTTCGTATGTCATGATGGCCCCGTTGCACTACTTTCGAATCGCATTAACCTTCTAACATTTCCGCCTCAGCCCCCCTCATTCAAATGGTTCAAACGGCTCTGAGCACTATGGGACTTAACATCTAAGGCCATCAGTCCCCTAGAACTTAGAACTACTTAAACCTAACTAAGCTAAGGACAGCACACAACACCCGGTCATCACGAGGCAGAGAAAATCCCTGACCCCGCCGGGAATCGAACCCGGAAACCCGGTCGTGGGAAGCGTGAACGCTACCGCACGAGCACGAGATGCGGGCCCCCCTCATTATTAGCAGCAAAAATTGAATATTGCGTTATTGAATGAGACGTATGAAGCGGATCGTAGGGAAGAGAAGAGGTGTAGTCGACGATTGGGAGCCATGAATTCATGTCCTTCTTTCCTGCCTTTATTACACAGCTTTACTCTTCAAGCAACATTGGATACATCTATGACATTGGAAGTTTGTGTCGTACCTGGATCCTATCACCGTTAGACAGGTATAAAAGCCGAATTCGGCAAATAAGCATGAGAAGTGAAGACACAGGGTTGGGTGGGAAAACGTTGACAGAATCTTTTAGATTAGGGTCGCTGTTATGGTCGTTGATCACGTTATGTGGGGATCCCTATTGGGGTAGAGAATAGACACATACTTTCGCATGTCATGATGGCCCCGTTGCACTACATTCGTATCGTTTTAACCTTCTAACATTTGCGCCTCAGCCCCCCTCATTATTAGCAGCAAAAATTGAATATTGTGTTATTGAATGAGACGTATGAAGCGTATCGTAGGGAAGAGAAGAGGTGTAGTCGACGATTGGGAGCCATGAATTCATGTCCTTCTTTCCTGCCCTTAATACACATCTTTACTCTTGAAGCAACATTGGATACATCTATATATTGAAAGTTTGTGTTGTACCTGGATCCTATCACCGTTAGACAGGTATTAACGCGGAATTCGGCAAATAAGCATGAGAAGTGAAGGCACAGGGTTGGGTGCCAAAACGTCGACACAGTCTTTTAGATTAGGGTCGCTGTTATGGTCGGTGACCACGTTATGTGGGGATCCCTATTGGGGTACAGAATGGACACATACTTTCGTATGTCATGATGGCCCGTTGCACTATATTCGTATTGCTTTAACCTTCTAACATTTCCGCCTCAGCCCCCCTCATTATTAGGAGCAAAAATTGAATATTGTGTTATTGAATGAGACGTATCAAGCCGTTCGTAAGAGGAGAAGAGGTGTAGTCGATGATTGGGAGGCATGAATTAATGTCTTTCTTTCCTGCCTTTATTACACAGCTTTACCCTTCAAGCAACATTGGATACATCTATGACATTGAAAGTTTGTGTCGTACCTGGCTCCTATCACCGTTAGACAGGTATAAACGCCGAATTCGGCAAATAAGCATGAGAAGTAAAGACACAGGGTTGGGTGGGAAAACGTTGACACAGTCTTTTAGATTAGGGTCGCTGTTATGGTCGGTGATCACGTTATATGGGGATCCCTATGGGGGTACAGAATGGACACATACTTTCGTATGTCATGATGGCCCCGTTGCACTACATTCGAATCGATTTAACCTTCCAACATTTCCGCCTTAGCCTCCCTCATTATTAGCAGCAAAAATTGAATATTGTATTATTGAATGAGACGTATCAAGCCGTTCGTAGGGAAGAGAAGAGGTGTAGTCGACGATTAGGAGCCATGAATTCATGTCTTTCTTTCCTGCCTTTATTACACAGCTTTACCCTTCAAGCAACTTTGGATAAATCTATGACATTGAAAGTTTGTGTCGTACCTGGATCCTATCACCTTTAGACAGGTATAAACGCCGAATTCGGCAAATAAGCATGAGAATTGAAGACACAGGTTTGGGGGGCAAAACGTCGACACAGTCTTTTAGATTAGTGTCGCTGTTATGGTCGGTGATCACGTTATGTGGGGATCCCTATTGGGTTACAGAATGGACACATACTTTCGTATGTCATGATGGCCCCGTTGCACTACTTTCGTATCGTTTTAACCTTCTAACATTTCCGCCTCAGCCCCCCTCATTATTAGCAGCAAAAATTGAATATTGTGTTATTGAATGAGACGTATGAAGCGTAACGTTGGGAAGAGAAGAGGTGTAGTCGACGATTGGGAGCCATGAATTCATGTCCTTCTTTCCTGCCTTTATTACACAGCTTTACTCTTCAAGCAACATTGGATACATCTATGACATTGAAAGTTTGTGTCGTACCTGGATCCTATCACCTTTAGACAGGTATAAACGCCGAATTCGGCAAATAAGCATGAGAATTGAAGACACAGGTTTGGGGGGCAAAACGTCGACACAGTCTTTTAGATTAGTGTCGCTGTTATGGTCGGTGATCACGTTATGTGGGGATCCCTATTGGGGTACAGAATGGACATATAATTTCGTATGTCATGATGGCCCCGTTGCACTACATTCGAATCGCTTTAACCTTCTAACATTTCCGCGTCAGCCCCCCTCATTATTAGCAGCAAAAAATGAATATTGTATTATTGAATGAGACGTATCAAGCCGTTCGTTGGGAAGAGTAGAGGTGTAGTCGACGATTAGGAGCCATGAATTCATGTCTTTCTTTCCTGCCTTTATTACACAGCTTTACCCTTCAAGCAACATTGGATACATCTATGACATTGAAAGTTTGTGACGTACCTGGATCCTATCACCATTAGATAGGTATAAACGCCGAATTCGGCAAATAAGCATGAGAAGTGAAGACACAGGGTTAGGTGGCAAAACGTCGACACAGTCTTTTAGATTAGTGTCGCTGTTATGGTCGGTGACCACGTTATGTGGGGATCCCTATTGGGGTACAGAATGGACACATACTTTCGTATGTCATGATGGCCCCGTTGCACTACTTTCGAATCGCATTAACCTTCTAATATTTCCGCCTCAGCCCCCCTCATTCAAATGGTTCAAACGGCTCTGAGCACTATGGGACTTAACATCTAAGGCCATCAGTCCCCTAGAACTTAGAACTACTTAAACCTAACTAAGCTAAGGACAGCACACAACACCCGGTCATCACGAGGCAGAGAAAATCCCTGACCCCGCCGGGAATCGAACCCGGAAACCCGGTCGTGGGAAGCGTGAACGCTACCGCACGAGCACGAGATGCGGGCCCCCTTCATTATTAGCAGCAAAAATTGAATATTGCGTTATTGAATGAGACGTATGAAGCGGATCGTAGGGAAGAGAAGAGGTGTAGTCGACGATTGGGAGCCATGAATTCATGTCCTTCTTTCCTGCCTTTATTACACAGCTTTACTCTTCAAGCAACATTGGATACATCTATGACATTGGAAGTTTGTGTCGTACCTGGATCCTATCACCGTTAGACAGGTATAAAAGCCGAATTCGGCAAATAAGCATGAGAAGTGAAGACACAGGGTTGGGTGGGAAAACGTTGACAGAATCTTTTAGATTAGGGTCGCTGTTATGGTCGTTGATCACGTTATGTGGGGATCCCTATTGGGGTAGAGAATAGACACATACTTTCGCATGTCATGATGGCCCCGTTGCACTACATTCGTATCGTTTTAACCTTCTAACATTTGCGCCTCAGCCCCCCTCATTATTAGCAGCAAAAATTGAATATTGTGTTATTGAATGAGACGTATGAAGCGTATCGTAGGGAAGAGAAGAGGTGTAGTCGACGATTGGGAGCCATGAATTCATGTCCTTCTTTCCTACCCTTAATACACATCTTTACTCTTGAAGCAACATTGGATACATCTATATATTGAAAGTTTGTGTCGTACCTGGATCCTATCACCGTTAGACAGGTATTAACGCGGAATTCGGCAAATAAGCATGAGAAGTGAAGACCCCGGGTTGGGTGGCAAAACGTTGACACAGTCTTTTAGATTAGGGTCGCTGTTATGGTCGGTGACCACGTTATGTGGGGATCCCTATTGGGGTACAGAATGGACACATACTTTCGTATGTCATGATGGCCCGTTGCACTATATTCGTATTGCTTTAACCTTCTAACATTTCCGCCTCAGCCCCCCTCATTATTAGGAGCAAAAATTGAATATTGTGTTATTGAATGAGACGTATCAAGCCGTTCGTAAGAGGAGAAGAGGTGTAGTCGATGATTGGGAGGCATGAATTAATGTCTTTCTTTCCTGCCTTTATTACACAGCTTTACCCTTCAAGCAACATTGGATACATCTATGACATTGAAAGTTTGTGTCGTACCTGGCTCCTATCACCGTTAGACAGGTATAAACGCCGAATTCGGCAAATAAGCATGAGAAGTGAAGACACAGGGTTGGGTGGGAAAACGTTGACACAGTCTTTTAGATTAGGGTCGCTGTTATGGTCGGTGATCACGTTCTATGGGGATCCCTATGGGGGTACAGAATGGACACATACTTTCGTATGTCATGATGGCCCTGTTGCACTACATTCGAATCGATTTAACCTTCTAACATTTCCGCCTTAGCCCCCCTCATTATTAGCAGCAAAAATTGAATATTGTATTATTGAATGAGACGTATCAAGCCGTTCGTAAAGAAGAGTAGAGGTGTAGTCGACGATTAGGAGCCATGAATTCATGTCTTTCTTTCCTGCCTTTATTACACAGCTTTACCCTTCAAGCAACATTGGATGGATCTATGACATTGAAAGTTTGTGTCGTACCTGGATCCTATTACCGTTAGACAGGTATAAAAGCCGAATTCGGCAAATAAGCATGAGAAGTGAAGACACAGGGTTGGGTGGGAAAACGTTGACAGAATCTTTTAGATTAGGGTCGCTGTTATGGTCGGTGATCACGTTATGTGGGGATTCCTATTGGGGTAGAGAATAGACACATACTTTCGCATGTCATGATGGCCCCGTTGCACTACATTCGTATCGTTTTAACCTTGTAACATTTGCGCCTCAGCCCCCCTCATTATTAGCAGCAATAATTGAATATTGTGTTATTGAATGAGACGTATGAAGCGTATCGTAGGGAAGAGAAGAGGTGTAGTCGACGATTGGGAGCCATGAATTCATGTCCTTCTTTCCTGCCCTTAATACACATCTTTACTCTTGAAGCAACATTGGATACATCTATATATTGAAAGTTTGTGTTGTACCTGGATCCTATCACCGTTAGACAGGTATTAACGCGGAATTCGGCAAATAAGCATGAGAAGTGAAGGCACAGGGTTGGGTGCCAAAACGTCGACACAGTCTTTTAGATTAGGGTCGCTGTTATGGTCGGTGATCACGTTATGTGGGGATCCCTATTGGGGTACAGAATGGACACATACTTTCGTATGTCATGATGGCCCCGTTGCACTACTTTCGAATCGCTTTAACCTTCTAACATTTACGCCTCAGCCCCCCTCATTATTAGCAGCAAAAATTGAATATTGTGTTATTGAATGAGACGTATCAAGTCGTTCATAGGGAAGCGAAGAGGTGTAGTCGACGATTGGGAGCCATGAATCCATGTCTTTCTTTCCTGCGTTTATTACACAGCTTTACCCTTCAAGCAACATTGGATACATCTATGACATTGAAAGTTTGTGTCGTACTTGGATCCTATCACCGTTAGACAGGTATAAACGCCGAATTCGGCAAATAAGCATGAGAAGTGAAGACACAGGGTTGGGTGGGAAAACGTTGACACAGTCTTTTAGATTAGGGTCGCTGTTATAGTCGGTGATAACGTTATGTGGGGATTCCTATTGGGGTACAGAATGGACACATACTTTCGTATGTCATGATGGCCCCGTTGCACTACATTCGTATCGCTTTAACCTTATAACATTTCCGCCTCAGCCCCCCTCATTATTAGCTGCAAAAATTGAATATTGTGTTATTGAATGAGACGTATCAAGCCGTTCGTAGGGAAGAGAAGAGATGTAGTCGACGATTGGGAGCCATGAATTCATGTCTTTCTTTCCTGCCTTTATTACACAGCTTTACCCTTCAAGCAACATTGGATACATCTATGACATTGAAAGTTTGTGTCGTACCTGGATCCTATCACCGTTAGACATGTACAAACGCCGAATTCGGCAAATAAACATGAGAAGTTAAGACCCGGGGTTGGGTGGCAAAACGTTGACACAGTCTTTTAGATTAGGGTCGCTGTTATGGTCGGTGATCACGTTATGTGGGAATCCCTATTGGGGTACAGAGTGGACACATACTTTCGTATGTCATGATGGCCCTGTTGCACTACATTCGTATCGCTTTAACCTTCTGACATTTCCGCCTCAGCCCCCTTCATTATTAGCAGCAAAAATTGAATACTGTGTTACTGAATGAGACGTATGAAGCGTATCGTAGGGATGAGAAGAGGTGTAGTCGACGATTGGGAGTCATGAATTCATGTCTTTCTTTCCTGCCTTTATTACACAGCTTTACTTTTCAAGCAACATTGGATACATCTATGACATTGAAAGTTTGTGTCGTACCTGGATCCTATCACCGTTAGACAGGTATAAACGCCGAATTCGGCAAATAAACATGGAAAAAAGAACACATTGACACCGGTGTGTCAGACCCACCATACTTGCTCCGGACATTGCGAGAGGGCTGTACAAGCAATGATCACACGCACGGCACAGCGGACTCACCAGGAACCGCGGTGTTGGCCGTCGAATGGCGCTAGCTGCGCAGCATTTGTGCACCGCCGCCGTCAGTGTCAGCCAGTTTGCCGTGGCATACGGAGCTCCATCGCAGTCTTTAACACTGGTAGCATGCCGCGACAGCGTGGACGTGAACCGTATGTGCAGTTGACGGACTTTGAGCGAGGGCGTATAGTGGGCATGCGGGAGGCCGGGTGGACGTACCGCCGAATTGCTCAACACGTGGGGCGTGAGGTCTCCACCGTACATCGATGTTGTCGCCAGTGGTCGGCGGAAGGTGCACGTGCCCGTCGACCTGGGACCGGACCGCAGCGACGCACGGATGCTCGCCAAGACCGTAGGATCCTACGCAGTGCCGTAGGGGACCGCACCGCCACTTCCCAGCAAATTAGGGACACTGTTGCTCCTGGGGTATCGGTGAGGACCATTCGCAACCGTCTCCATGAAGCTGGGCTACGGTCCCGCACACCGTTAGGCCGTCTTCCGCTCACGCCCCAACATCGTGCAGCCCGCCTCCAGTGGTGTCGCGACAGGCGTGAATGGAGGGACGAATGGAGACGTGTCGTCTTCAGCGATGAGAGTCGCTTCTGCCTTGGTGCCAATGATGGTCGTATGCGTGTTTGGCGCCGTGCAGGTGAGCGCCACAATCAGGACTGCATACGACCGAGGCTCACAGGGCCAACACCCGGCATCATGGTGTGGGGAGCGATCTCCTACACTGGCCGTACACCACTGGTGATCGTCGAGGGGACACTGAATAGTGCACGGTACATCCAAACCGTCATCGAACCCATCGTTCTACCATTCCTAGACCGGCAAGGGAACTTGCTGTTCCAACAGGACAATGCACGTCCGCATGTATCCCGTGCCACCCAACGTGCTCTAGAAGGTGTAAGTCAACCACCCTGGCCAGCAAGATCTCCGGATCTGTCCCCCATTGAGCATGTTTGGGACTGGATGAAGCGTCGTCTCACGCGGTCTGCACGTCCAGCACGAACGCTGGTCCAACTGAGGCGCCAGGTGGAAATGGCATGGCAAGCCGTTCCACAGGACTACATCCAGCATCTCTACGATCGTCTCCATGGGAGAATAGCAGCCTGCATTGCTGCGAAAGGTGGATATACACTGTACTAGTGCCGACATTGTGCATGCTCTGTTGCCTGTGTCTATGTGCCTGTGGTTCTGTCAGTGTGATCATGTGATGTATCTGACCCCAGGAATGTGTCAATAAAGTTTCCCCTTCCTGGGACAATGAATTCACGGTATTCTTATTTCAATTTCCAGGAGTGTATATAGAAAGGCCAATGTCAAAATACCCAGACTCGTGAACAGGGGTCGACAAGAGTTTCGTGAATTTACACCTCTTACTGCCCGAACCTCCCGTTTCTGAGTCAGAAATGTCCTTTTAGAATGGGAAGAGTTTTCCCAAAATACAATACCATACGCCATAAGCGAACGAAAATAAGTAAAATAGACTAATTTTCGTGCCGAAGAGTCACTCACTTCAGATACCGTTCGAATATTAAAAATTAAAAATGGCAGCAATAATTCTTTGAACAAGATCCTGTGCTTCATGGTGTGGGTTCCTGTAGTCATGTCCTAGTTCATGAACCACGGGCAACGTATGAGTGGCCAAGTAAGTGGTCCCGACAGTCGGGATACCAGTTACTTTGGAATAGGGCTAGGCATCTCGGACATATTCTGAGTCGTGGTCATCTTTGTGCTCGTACTGCAAAGACTACCAAATCCACCGATTAGTCCCTCAGCCGTTAGGGGTAAAACCCAATGGGACTCGGGACAAGTAAGGCTAGCAACCTGCTTCCCTGGTACTTTAAATATGATGCTGGCAACAATCAGAGCAAAATGCCTCGGACCTTTGGAGGTGATGGAGTCAAAAAAATGGCTCTGAGCACTATGGGACTCAACATCTTAGGTCATAAGTCCCCTAGAACTTAGAACTACTTAAACCTAACTAACATAAGGACATCACACACACCCATGCCCGAGGCAGGATTCGAACCTGCAACCGTAGCAGTCCCGCGGTTCCGGACTGCAGCGCCAGAACCGCTAGACACAGGGTTGGGTGGGAAAACGTTGACACAGTCTTTTAGATTAGGGACGCTGTTATGGTCGGTGATCACGGTATGTGGGGATCCCTATTGGGGTACAGAATGGACACATACTTTCGTATGTCATGATGGCCCCGTTGCACTACATTCGTATCGCTTTAACTTTCTAACATTTTCGCCTCAGCCCCCTTCATTATTAGCACCAAAAATTAAATACTGTGTTATTGAATGAGACGTATGAGGCGTATCGTAGGGAAGAGAAGAGGTGTAGTCGACGATTGGGAGCCATGAATTCATGTCTTTCTTTCCTGCCTTTATTACACAGCTTTACCCTTGAAGCAACATTGGATACATCTATGACATTGAAAGTTTGTGTCGTACCTGGATCCTATCACCGTTAGACAGGTATAAACGCCGAATTCGGCAAATAAGCATGAGAAGTGAAGACACAGGGTTGGGTGGGAAAACGTTGACACAGTCTTTTAGATTAGGGGCGCTGTTATGGTCGGTGATCACGTTATGTGGGGATCCCTATTGGGGTACAGAATGGACACATACTTTCGTATGTCATGATGGCCCCGTTGCACTACATTCGTATCGCTTTAACTTTCTAACATTTCTGCCTACGCCCCCCTCATTATTAGCAGCAAAAATTAAATATTGTGTTATTGAATGAGACGTATCAAGTCGTTCATAGGGAAGAGAAGAGGTGTAGTCGACGATTGGGAGCCATGAATTCATGTCTATCTTTCCTGCCTTTATTACACAGCTTTACCCTTCAAGCAACATTGGATACATCTATGACATTGAAAGATTGTGTCGTACCTGGATCCTATCACCGTTAGACAGGTACAAACGCCGAATTCGGCAAATAAACATGAGAAGTTAAGACCCGGGGTTGGGTGGCAAAACGTTGACACAGTCTTTTAGATTAGGGTCGCTGTTATGGTCGGTGATCACGTTATGTGGGGATCCCTATTGGGGTACAGAGTGGACACATACTTTCGTATGTCATGATGGCCCTGTTGCACTACATTCGTATCGCTTTAACCTTCTGACATTTCCGCCTCAGCCCCCTTCATTATTAGCAGCAAAAATTGAATACTGTGTTATTGAATGAGACGTATGAAGCGTATCGTAGGGATGAGAAGAGGTGTAGTCGACGATTGGGAGCCATGAATTCATGTCTTTCTTTCCTGCCTTTATTACACAGCTTTACTTTTCAAGCAACATTGGATACATCTATGACATTGAAAGTTTGTGTCGTACCTGGATCCTATCACCGTTAGACAGGTATAAACGCCGAATTCGGCAAATAAACATGAGAAGTGAAGACACAGGGTTGGGTGTGAAATCGTGGACACAGTCTTTTAGATTAGGGTCGCTGTTATGGTCGGTGATCACGTTATGTGTTGATCCCTATTGGGGTACAGAATGGACACATACTTTCGTATGTCATGATGGCCCCGTTGCACTACATTCGTATCGCTTTAACCTTCTAAAATTTCAGCCTCAGCCCCCCTCATTATTAGCAGCAAAAATTGAATATTGTGTTATTGAATGAGACGTATGAAGCGGCTCGTAGGGAAGAGAAGAGGTGTAGTCGGCGATTGGGAGCCATGAATTCATGTCCTTCTCTCCTGCCCTTAATACACAGCTTTACCCTTCAAGCAACATTGGATACATCTATACATTGAAAGTTTGTGTCGTACCTGGATCCTATCACCGTTAGACAGGTATAAACGCCGAATTCGGCAAATAAGCATGAGAAGTGAAGACACAGGGTTGGGTGGGAAAACGTTGACACAGTCTTTTAGATTAGGGTCGCTGTTATGGTCGGTGATCACGTTATGTGGGGATCCCTATTGGGGTACAGAATGGACACGTACTTTCGCATGTCATGATGGCCCCGTTGCACTACATTCGTGTCGCTTTAACCTTCTAACATTTCCGCCTCAGCCCCCCTCATTATTAGCAGGAAAAATTGAATATTGTGTTATTGAATGAGACGTATCATGTCGTTCATAGGGAAGAGAAGAGGTGTAGTCGACGATTGGGAGCCATGAATTCATGTCTTTCTTTCCTGCCTTTATTACACAGCTTTACCCTTCAAGCAACATTGGATACATCTATGACATTGAAAGTTTGTGTCGTACCGGGATCCTATCACCGTTAGACAGGTACAAACGCCGAATTCGGCAAATAAACATGAGAAGTTAAGACCCGGGGTTGGGTGGCAAAACGTTGACACAGTCTTTTAGATTAGGGTCGCTAATATGGTCGGTGATCACGTTATGTGGGGATCCCTATTGGGGTACAGAATGGACACATACTTTCGTATGTCATGATGGCCCTGTTGCACTACATTCATATCGCTTTAATCTTCTAACATTTCCGCCTCAGCCCCCTTCATTATTAGCAGCAAAAATTGAATACTGTGTTATTGAATGAGACGTATGAAGCGTATCGTAGGGAAGAGAACAGGTGTAGTCGACGATTGGGAGCTTTGAATTCATGTCTTTCTTTCCTGCCTTTATTACACAGCTTTACTTTTCAAGCAACATTGGATACATCTATGACATTGAAAATTTGTGTCGTACCTGGATCCTATCACCGTTAGACAGGTATAAACGCCGAATTCGGCAAATAAGCATGAGAAGTGAAGACACAGGTTTGGGTGGGAAAACGTTGACACAGTCTTTTAGATTAGGGTCGCTGTTATGGTCGGTGATCACGTTATGTGGGGATCCCTATTGGGGTACAGAATGGACACATACTTTCGTATGTCATGTTGGCCCCGTTGCACTACATTCGTATCGCTTTAACCTTATGACATTTCCGCCTCAGCCCCCCTCATTATTAGTAGCAAAAATTGAATATTGTGTTATTGAATGAGACGTATCAAGTCGTTCATAGGGAAGAGAAGAGGTGTAGTCGACGATTGGGAGCCATGAATTCATGTCTTTCTTTTCTGCCTTTATTACACAGCTTTACCCTTCAAGCAACATTGGATACATCTATGACATTGATAGTTTGTGTCGTACCTGGATCCTATCACCGTTAGACAGGTATAAACGCCGAATTCGCCAAATAAGCATGAGAAGTGAAGACACAGGGTTGGGTGGGAAAATGTTGACACAGTCTTTTAGATTAGGGTCGCTGTTATGGTCGGTGATCACGTTATGTGGGGATCCCTATTGGGGTACAGAATGGACACATCCTTTGGTATGTCATGATGGCCCCGTTGCACTACATTCGAATCGGTTTAACCTTCTAACATTTCCGCCTCAGCCCCCCTCATTATTAGCAGCAAAAATTGAATATTGTGTTATTGAATGAGACGTATGAAGCGTATCGTAGGGAAGAGAAGAGGTGTAGTCGACGATTGGGAGCCATGAATTCATGTGGTTCTTTCCTGCCCTTAATACACAGCTTTACGCTTCAAGCAACATTGAATACATCTATACATTGAAAGTTTGTGTCGTACGTGGATCCTATCACCGTTAGACAGGTATAAACGCCGAATTCGGCAAATAAGCATGAGAAGTGAAGACACAGGGTTGGGTGGGAAAACGTTGACACAGTCTTTTAGATTAGGGTCGCTGTTATAGTCGGTGATCACGTTATGTGGATATCCCTATTGAGGTACAGAATGGACAGATACTTTCGTTTGTCATGATGGCCCCGTTGCACTACATTCATATCGCTTTAACCTTCTAACATTTCCGCCTCAGCCCGCCTCATTATTAGCTGCAAAAATTGAATATTGTGTTATTGAATCAGACGTATCAAGCCGTTCGTAGGGAAGAGAAGAGGTGTAGTCGACGATTGGGAGCCATGAATTCATGTCCTTCTTTCCTGCCTTTATTACACAGCTTTACCCTTGAAGCAACATTGGATACATCTATGACATTGAAAGTTTGTGTCGTACCTGGATCCTATCACCGTTAGACAGGTATAAACGCCGAATTCGGCAAATAAGCATGAGAAGTGAAGACACAGGGTTGGGTGGGAAAACGTTGACACAGTCTTTTAGATTAGGGGCGCTGTTATGGTCGGTGATCACGTTATGTGGGGATCCCTATTGGGGTACAGAATGGACACATACTTTCGTATGTCATGATGGCCCCGTTGCACTACATTCGTATCGCTTTAACTTTCTAACATTTCTGCCTACGCCCCCCTCATTATTAGCAGCAAAAATTAAATATTGTGTTATTGAATGAGACGTATCAAGTCGTTCATAGGGAAGAGAAGAGGTGTAGTCGACGATTGGGAGCCATGAATTCATGTCCTTCTTTCCTGCCCTTAATACACAGATTTACTCTTCAAGCAACGTTGGATACATCTATACATTGAAAGCTTGTGTCGTACCTGGATCCTATCACCGTTAGACAGGTATAAACGCCGAATTCGGCAAATAAGCATGAAAAGTGAAGACACAGGGTTGGGCGGCAAAACGTCGACACAGTCTTTTAGATTAGGGGCGCTGTTATGTTCGGTGATCACGTTATGTTGGGATCCGTATTGGGGTACAGAATGGACACATACTTTCGTATGTCATGATGGCCCCGTTGCACTACATTCGTATCGCTTTAACTTTCTAAGATTTTCGCCTCAGCCCCCTTCATTATTAGCACCAAAAATTGAATACTGTGTTATTGAATGAGACGTATGAAGCGTATCGTACGGAGGAGAAGAGGTGTAGTCGACGATTGGGAGCCATGAATTCATATCTTTCTTTCCTGCCTTTATTACACAGCTTTACCCTTCAAGCAACATTGGATACATCTATGACATTGAAAGTTTGTGTCGTACCTGGATCCTATCACCGTTAGACAGGTATAAACGCCGAATTCGGCAAATAAGCATGAGAAGTGAAGACACAGGGTTGGGTGGGAAAACGTTGACACAGTCGTTTAGATTAGGGTCGCTGTTATAGTCGGTGATCACGTTATGTGGGGATCCCTATTGGGGCACAGAATGGACACATACTTTCGTATGTCATGATGGCCCTGTTGCACTACATTCGAATCGCTTTAACCTTCTAATATTTCCGCCTCAGCCCCCCTCATTATTAGCTGCAAAAATTGAATATTGTGTTATTGAATGAGACGTATCAAGCCGTTCGTAGGGAAGAGAAGAGATGTAGTCGACGAGTGGGAGCCATGAATTCATGTCTTTCTTTCCTGCCTTTATTACACAGCTTTACCCTTAAAGCAACATTGGATACATCTATGACATTGAAAGTTTGTGTCGTACATAGATCCTATCACCGTTAGACAGGTATAAACGCCGAATTCGGCAAATAAGCATGAGAAGTGAAGACACAGGGTTGGGTGGGAAAACGTTGACCCAGTCTTTTAGATAAGGGTCACTGTTATGTTCGGTGATCACGTTATGTTGGGATCCGTATTGGGGTACAGAATAGACACATAGTTTCGTATGTCATGATGGCCCCGTTGCACTACTTTCGTATCGCTTTAACTTTCTAACATTTTCGCCTCAGCCCCCTTCATTATTAGCACCAAAAATTGAATACTGTGTTATTGAATGGGACGTATGAAGCGTATCGTACGGAAGAGAAGAGGTGTAGTCGACGATTGGGAGCCATGAATTCATATCTTTCTTTCCTGCCTATATTACACAGCTTTACCCTTCAAGCAACATTGGATACATCCATGACATTGAAAGTTTGTGTCGTACCTGGATCCTATCACCGTTAGACAGGTATAAACGCCGAATTCGGCAAATAAGCATGAGAAGTGAAGACACAGGGTTGGGTGGGAAAACGTTGACACAGTCTTTTAGATTAGGGTCGCTGTTATGGTCGGTGATCACGTTATGTGGGGATCCCTATTGGGGCACAGAATGGACACATACTTTCGTTTGTCATGATGGCCCCGTTGCACTACATTCGTATCGCTTTAACCTTCTAACATTTCCGCCCCAGCCCCCCTCATTATTAGCTGCAAAAATTGAATATTGTGTTATTGAATGAGACGTATCAAGCCGTTCGTGGGGAAGAGAAGAGGTGTAGTCAACGATTGGGAGCCATGAAATCATGTCTTTCTCTCCTGTCTTTATTACACAGCGTTCCCCTTCAAGCAACATTGGATACATCTATGACATTGAAAGATTGTGTCGTACTTGGATCCTATCACCGTTAGACAGGTATAAACGCCGAATTCGGCAAATAAGCATGAGAAGTGAAGACACAGGGTTTGGTGGGAAAACGTTGACACAGTCTTTTAGATTAGGGTCGCTGTTATGGTCGGTGATGTCGTTATGTGGGGATCCCTATTGGGGTACAGAATGGACACATACTTTCGTATGTCATGATGGCCCCGTTGCACTACATTCGTATCGCTTTAACTTTCTAACATTTTCGCCTCAGCCCTCTTTATTATTAGCACCAAAAATTGAATATTGTGTTATTGAATGAGACGTATGAAGCGTATCGTAGGGAAGAGAAGAGGTGTAGTCGACGATTTGGAGCCATGAATTCATGTCTTTCTTTCCAGCCTTTATTACACAGCTTCACCCTTCAAGCAACATTGGATACATCTATGACATTGAAAGTTTGTGTCGTACCTGGATCCTATCACCGTTAGACAGGTATAAACGCCGAATTCGGCAAATAAGCATGAGAAGTGAAGACACAGGTTTGGGTGGGAAAATGTTGACACAGTCTTTTAGATTAGGGTCGGTGTTATAGTCGGTGATCACGTTATGTGGGGATCCCTATTGGGGTACAGAATGAACACATACTTTCGAAAGCCATGTGGCCACGTTGCACTACATTCGTATCGCTTCAAGCTTCTAACATTACCGCCTCAGCTCCCCTCATTATTAGCAGGAAAAATTGAATATTGTGTTATTGAATGAGACGCATCAAGCCGTTCGTAGGGAAGAGAAGAGGTGTAGTCGACGATTGGGAGCCATGAATTCATGTCTTTGTCTCCTGCCTTTATTACACAGCGGTCCCCTTCATGCAACATTGTATACATCTATGACATTGAAAGTTTGTGTCGTACCTGGATCCTATCACCGTTAGACAGGTATAAACGCCGAATTCGGCAAATAAGCATGAGAAGTGAAGACACAGGGTTGGGCGGCAAAACGTCGACACAGTGTTTTAGATTAGGGTCGCTGTTATGGTCGGTGATCACGTTATGTGGGGATCCCTATTGGGGTACAGAATGGACACATACTTTCGTATGTCATGATGGCCCCGTTGCACTACATTCGAATCGGTTTACCCTTCTAACATTTCCGCCTCAGCCCCCCTCATTATTAGCAGCAAAAATAGAATATTGTGTTATTGAATGAGACGTATGAAGCGTATCGTAGGCAAGTGCAGAGGTGTAGTACTTCTTTCCTGCCCTTAATACACAGCTTTACTCTTCAAGCGACATTGGATACATCTATACATTGAAAGTTTGTGTCGTACCTGGATCCTATCACCGTTAGACAGGTATAAACGCCGAATTCGGCAAATAAGCAAGAGAAGTGAAGACACAGGGTTGGGTGGGAAAACGTTGACACAGTCTTTTAGATTAGGGTCGCTGTTATGGTCGGTGATCACGTTAGGTGGGCAACCCTATTGGGGTACAGAATGGACACGTACTTTCGTTTGTCATGATGGCCCCGTTGCACTACATTCGTATCGCTTTAACCTTCTAACATTTCCGCCTCTGCCCCCCTCATTATTAGCTGCAAAAATTGAATATTGTGTTATTGAATGAGACGTATCAAGCCGTTCGTAGGGAAGAGAAGAGATATAGTCGACGAGTGGGAGCCATGAATCCATGTCTTTCTTTCCTGCCTTTATTACACAGCTTTACCCTTCAAGCAACATTGGATACATCTATGACATTCAAAGTTTGTGTCGGACTTGGATCCTATCACCGTTAGACAGGTATAAACGCCGAATTCGGCAAATAAGCATCAGAAGTGAAGACACAGGGTTGGGTGGGAAAACGTTGACACAGTCTTTTAGATTAGGGTCGCTGTTATGGTCGGTGATCTCGTTATGTGGGGATCCCTATTGGGGTACATAATGGACACATACTTTCGTATGTCATGATGGCCCCGTTGCACTACATTCGTATCGCTTTAACTTTCTAACATTTTCGCCTCAGCCCTCTTCATTATTAGCACCAAAAATTGAATATTGTGTTATTGAATGAGACGTATGAAGCGTATCGTAGGGAAGAGAAGAGGTGTAGTCGACGATTGGGAGCCATGAATTCATGTCTTTCTTTCCTGCCTTTATTACACAGCTTTACCCTTCAACCAACATTGGATACATCTATGACATTGAAAGTTTGTGTCGTACCTGGATCCTATCACCGTTAGACAGGTATAAACGCCGAATTCGGCAAATAAGCATGAGAAGTGAAGACACAGGGTTGGGTGGGAAAACGTTGACACAGTCTTTTAGATTAGGGTCGCTGTTATGGTCGGTGATCACGTTATGTGGGGATCCCTATTGGGGTAGAGAATAGACACATACTTTCGCATGTCATGATGGCCCCGTTGCACTACATTCGTATCGTTTTAACCTTGTAACATTTGCGCCTCAGCCCCCCTCATTATTAGCAGCAATAATTGAATATTGTGTTATTGAATGAGACGTATGAAGCGTATCGTAGGGAAGAGAAGAGGTGTAGTCGACGATTGGGAGCCATGAATTCATGTCCTTCTTTCCTGCCCTTAATACACATCTTTACTCTTGAAGCAACATTGGATACATCTATATATTGAAAGTTTGTGTCGTACCTGGATCCTATCACCGTTAGACAGGTATTAACGCGGAATTCGGCAAATAAGCATGAGAAGTGAAGGCACAGGGTTGGGTGCCAAAACGTCGACACAGTCTTTTAGATTAGGGTCGCTGTTATGGTCGGTGATCACGTTATGTGGGGATCCCTATTGGGGTACAGAATGGACACATACTTTCGTATGTCATGATGGCCCCGTTGCACTACATTCGAATCGATTTAACCTTCTAACATTTCCGCCTTAGCCCCCCTCATTATTAGCAGCAAAAATTGAATATTGTATTATTGAATGAGACGTATCAAGCCGTTCGTAAAGAAGAGTAGAGGTGTAGTCGACGATTAGGAGCCATGAATTCATGTCTTTCTTTCCTGCCTTTATTACACAGCTTTACCCTTCAAGCAACATTGGATGGATCTATGACATTGAAAGTTTGTGTCGTACCTGGATCCTATTACCGTTAGACAGGTATAAAAGCCGAATTCGGCAAATAAGCATGAGAAGTGAAGACACAGGGTTGGGTGGGAAAACGTTGACAGAATCTTTTAGATTAGGGTCGCTGTTATGGTCGGTGATCACGTTATGTGGGGATCCCTATTGGGGTAGAGAATAGACACATACTTTCGCATGTCATGATGGCCCCGTTGCACTACATTCGTATCGTTTTAACCTTGTAACATTTGCGCCTCAGCCCCCCTCATTATTAGCAGCAATAATTGAATATTGTGTTATTGAATGAGACGTATGAAGCGTATCGTAGGGAAGAGAAGAGGTGTAGTCGACGATTGGGAGCCATGAATTCATGTCCTTCTTTCCTGCCCTTAATACACATCTTTACTCTTGAAGCAACATTGGATACATCTATATATTGAAAGTTTGTGTCGTACCTGGATCCTATCACCGTTAGACAGGTATTAACGCGGAATTCGGCAAATAAGCATGAGAAGTGAAGGCACAGGGTTGGGTGCCAAAACGTCGACACAGTCTTTTAGATTAGGGTCGCTGTTATGGTCGGTGATCACGTTATGTGGGGATCCCTATTGGGGTACAGAATGGACACATACTTTCGTATGTCATGATGGCCCCGTTGCACTACTTTCGAATCGCTTTAACCTTCTAACATTTACGCCTCAGCCCCCCTCATTATTAGCAGCAAAAATTGAATATTGTGTTATTGAATGAGACGTATCAAGTCGTTCATAGGGAAGCGAAGAGGTGTAGTCGACGATTGGGAGCCATGAATCCATGTCTTTCTTTCCTGCGTTTATTACACAGCTTTACCCTTCAAGCAACATTGGATACATCTATGACATTGAAAGTTTGTGTCGTACTTGGATCCTATCACCGTTAGACAGGTATAAACGCCGAATTCGGCAAATAAGCATGAGAAGTGAAGACACAGGGTTGGGTGGGAAAACGTTGACACAGTCTTTTAGATTAGGGTCGCTGTTATAGTCGGTGATAACGTTATGTGGGGATTCCTATTGGGGTACAGAATGGACACATACTTTCGTATGTCATGATGGCCCCGTTGCACTACATTCGTATCGCTTTAACCTTATAACATTTCCGCCTCAGCCCCCCTCATTATTAGCTGCAAAAATTGAATATTGTGTTATTGAATGAGACGTATCAAGCCGTTCGTAGGGAAGAGAAGAGATGTAGTCGACGATTGGGAGCCATGAATTCATGTCTTTCTTTCCTGCCTTTATTACACAGCTTTACCCTTCAAGCAACATTGGATACATCTATGACATTGAAAGTTTGTGTCGTACCTAGATCCTATCACCGTTAGACATGTACAAACGCCGAATTCGGCAAATAAACATGAGAAGTTAAGACCCGGGGTTGGGTGGCAAAACGTTGACACAGTCTTTTAGATTAGGGTCGCTGTTATGGTCGGTGATCACGTTATGTGGGAATCCCTATTGGGGTACAGAGTGGACACATACTTTCGTATGTCATGATGGCCCTGTTGCACTACATTCGTATCGCTTTAACCTTCTGACATTTCCGCCTCAGCCCCCTTCATTATTAGCAGCAAAAATTGAATACTGTGTTACTGAATGAGACGTATGAAGCGTATCGTAGGGATGAGAAGAGGTGTAGTCGACGATTGGGAGTCATGAATTCATGTCTTTCTTTCCTGCCTTTATTACACAGCTTTACTTTTCAAGCAACATTGGATACATCTATGACATTGAAAGTTTGTGTCGTACCTGGATCCTATCACCGTTAGACAGGTATAAACGCCGAATTCGGCAAATAAACATGGAAAAAAGAACACATTGACACCGGTGTGTCAGACCCACCAAACTTGCTCCGGACATTGCGAGAGGGCTGTACAAGCAATGATCACACGCACGGCACAGCGGACTCACCAGGAACCGCGGTGTTGGCCGTCGAATGGCGCTAGCTGCGCAGCATTTGTGCACCGCCGCCGTCAGTGTCAGCCAGTTTGCCGTGGCATACGGAGCTCCATCGCAGTCTTTAACACTGGTAGCATGCCGCGACAGCGTGGACGTGAACCGTATGTGCAGTTGACGGACTTTGAGCGAGGGCGTATAGTGGGCATGCGGGAGGCCGGGTGGACGTACCGCCGAATTGCTCAACACGTGGGGCGTGAGGTCTCCACCGTACATCGATGTTGTCGCCAGTGGTCGGCGGAAGGTGCACGTGCCCGTCGACCTGGGACCGGACCGCAGCGACGCACGGATGCACGCCAAGACCGTAGGATCCTACGCAGTGCCGTAGGGGACCGCACCGCCACTTCCCAGCAAATTAGGGACACTGTTGCTCCTGGGGTATCGGTGAGGACCATTCGCAACCGTCTCCATGAAGCTGGGCTACGGTCCCGCACACCGTTAGGCCGTCTTCCGCTCACGCCCCAACATCGTGCAGCCCGCCTCCAGTGGTGTCGCGACAGGCGTGAATGGAGGGACGAATGGAGACGTGTCGTCTTCAGCGATGAGAGTCGCTTCTGCCTTGGTGCCAATGATGGTCGTATGCGTGTTTGGCGCCGTGCAGGTGAGCGCCACAATCAGGACTGCATACGACCGAGGCTCACAGGGCCAACACCCGGCATCATGGTGTGGGGAGCGATCTCCTACACTGGCCGTACACCACTGGTGATCGTCGAGGGGACACTGAATAGTGCACGGTACATCCAAACCGTCATCGAACCCATCGTTCTACCATTCCTAGACCGGCAAGGGAACTTGCTGTTCCAACAGGACAATGCACGTCCGCATGTATCCCGTGCCACCCAACGTGCTCTAGAAGGTGTAAGTCAACCACCCTGGCCAGCAAGATCTCCGGATCTGTCCCCCATTGAGCATGTTTGGGACTGGATGAAGCGTCGTCTCACGCGGTCTGCACGTCCAGCACGAACGCTGGTCCAACTGAGGCGCCAGGTGGAAATGGCATGGCAAGCCGTTCCACAGGACTACATCCAGCATCTCTACGATCGTCTCCATGGGAGAATAGCAGCCTGCATTGCTGCGAAAGGTGGATATACACTGTACTAGTGCCGACATTGTGCATGCTCTGTTGCCTGTGTCTATGTGCCTGTGGTTCTGTCAGTGTGATCATGTGATGTATCTGACCCCAGGAATGTGTCAATAAAGTTTCCCCTTCCTGGGACAATGAATTCACGGTATTCTTATTTCAATTTCCAGGAGTGTATATAGAAAGGCCAATGTCAAAATACCCAGACTCGTGAACAGGGGTCGACAAGAGTTTCGTGAATTTACACCTCTTACTGCCCGAACCTCCCGTTTCTGAGTCAGAAATGTCCTTTTAGAATGGGAAGAGTTTTCCCAAAATACAATACCATACGCCATAAGCGAACGAAAATAAGTAAAATAGACTAATTTTCGTGCCGAAGAGTCACTCACTTCAGATACCGTTCGAATATTAAAAATTAAAAATGGCAGCAATAATTCTTTGAACAAGATCCTGTGCTTCATGGTGTGGGTTCCTGTAGTCATGTCCTAGTTCATGAACCACGGGCAACGTATGAGTGGCCAAGTAAGTGGTCCCGACAGTCGGGATACCAGTTACTTTGGAATAGGGCTAGGCATCTCGGACATATTCTGAGTCGTGGTCATCTTTGTGCTCGTACTGCAAAGACTACCAAATCCACCGATTAGTCCCTCAGCCGTTAGGGGTAAAACCCAATGGGACTCGGGACAAGTAAGGCTAGCAACCTGCTTCCCTGGTACTTTAAATATGATGCTGGCAACAATCAGAGCAAAATGCCTCGGACCTTTGGAGGTGATGGAGTCAAAAAAATGGCTCTGAGCACTATGGGACTCAACATCTTAGGTCATAAGTCCCCTAGAACTTAGAACTACTTAAACCTAACTAACATAAGGACATCACACACACCCATGCCCGAGGCAGGATTCGAACCTGCAACCGTAGCAGTCCCGCGGTTCCGGACTGCAGCGCCAGAACCGCTAGACACAGGGTTGGGTGGGAAAACGTTGACACAGTCTTTTAGATTAGGGACGCTGTTATGGTCGGTGATCACGGTATGTGGGGATCCCTATTGGGGTACAGAATGGACACATACTTTCGTATGTCATGATGGCCCCGTTGCACTACATTCGTATCGCTTTAACTTTCTAACATTTTCGCCTCAGCCCCCTTCATTATTAGCACCAAAAATTAAATACTGTGTTATTGAATGAGACGTATGAGGCGTATCGTAGGGAAGAGAAGAGGTGTAGTCGACGATTGGGAGCCATGAATTCATGTCTTTCTTTCCTGCCTTTATTACACAGCTTTACCCTTGAAGCAACATTGGATACATCTATGACATTGAAAGTTTGTGTCGTACCTGGATCCTATCACCGTTAGACAGGTATAAACGCCGAATTCGGCAAATAAGCATGAGAAGTGAAGACACAGGGTTGGGTGGGAAAACGTTGACACAGTCTTTTAGATTAGGGGCGCTGTTATGGTCGGTGATCACGTTATGTGGGGATCCCTATTGGGGTACAGAATGGACACATACTTTCGTATGTCATGATGGCCCCGTTGCACTACATTCGTATCGCTTTAACTTTCTAACATTTCTGCCTACGCCCCCCTCATTATTAGCAGCAAAAATTAAATATTGTGTTATTGAATGAGACGTATCAAGTCGTTCATAGGGAAGAGAAGAGGTGTAGTCGACGATTGGGAGCCATGAATTCATGTCTATCTTTCCTGCCTTTATTACACAGCTTTACCCTTCAAGCAACATTGGATACATCTATGACATTGAAAGATTGTGTCGTACCTGGATCCTATCACCGTTAGACAGGTACAAACGCCGAATTCGGCAAATAAACATGAGAAGTTAAGACCCGGGGTTGGGTGGCAAAACGTTGACACAGTCTTTTAGATTAGGGTCGCTGTTATGGTCGGTGATCACGTTATGTGGGGATCCCTATTGGGGTACAGAGTGGACACATACTTTCGTATGTCATGATGGCCCTGTTGCACTACATTCGTATCGCTTTAACCTTCTGACATTTCCGCCTCAGCCCCCTTCATTATTAGCAGCAAAAATTGAATACTGTGTTATTGAATGAGACGTATGAAGCGTATCGTAGGGATGAGAAGAGGTGTAGTCGACGATTGGGAGCCATGAATTCATGTCTTTCTTTCCTGCCTTTATTACACAGCTTTACTTTTCAAGCAACATTGGATACATCTATGACATTGAAAGTTTGTGTCGTACCTGGATCCTATCACCGTTAGACAGGTATAAACGCCGAATTCGGCAAATAAACATGAGAAGTGAAGACACAGGGTTGGGTGTGAAATCGTGGACACAGTCTTTTAGATTAGGGTCGCTGTTATGGTCGGTGATCACGTTATGTGTTGATCCCTATTGGGGTACAGAATGGACACATACTTTCGTATGTCATGATGGCCCCGTTGCACTACATTCGTATCGCTTTAACCTTCTAAAATTTCAGCCTCAGCCCCCCTCATTATTAGCAGCAAAAATTGAATATTGTGTTATTGAATGAGACGTATATAAGCGGCTCGTAGGGAAGAGAAGAGGTGTAGTCGGCGATTGGGAGCCATGAATTCATGTCCTTCTCTCCTGCCCTTAATACACAGCTTTACCCTTCAAGCAACATTGGATACATCTATACATTGAAAGTTTGTGTCGTACCTGGATCCTATCACCGTTAGACAGGTATAAACGCCGAATTCGGCAAATAAGCATGAGAAGTGAAGACACAGGGTTGGGTGGGAAAACGTTGACACAGTCTTTTAGATTAGGGTCGCTGTTATGGTCGGTGATCACGTTATGTGGGGATCCCTATTGGGGTACAGAATGGACACGTACTTTCGCATGTCATGATGGCCCCGTTGCACTACATTCGTGTCGCTTTAACCTTCTAACATTTCCGCCTCAGCCCCCCTCATTATTAGCAGGAAAAATTGAATATTGTGTTATTGAATGAGACGTATCATGTCGTTCATAGGGAAGAGAAGAGGTGTAGTCGACGATTGGGAGCCATGAATTCATGTCTTTCTTTCCTGCCTTTATTACACAGCTTTACCCTTCAAGCAACATTGGATACATCTATGACATTGAAAGTTTGTGTCGTACCGGGATCCTATCACCGTTAGACAGGTACAAACGCCGAATTCGGCAAATAAACATGAGAAGTTAAGACCCGGGGTTGGGTGGCAAAACGTTGACACAGTCTTTTAGATTAGGGTCGCTGTTATGGTCGGTGATCACGTTATGTGGGGATCCCTATTGGGGTACAGAATGGACACATACTTTCGTATGTCATGATGGCCCTGTTGCACTACATTCATATCGCTTTAATCTTCTAACATTTCCGCCTCAGCCCCCTTCATTATTAGCAGCAAAAATTGAATACTGTGTTACTGAATGAGACGTATGAAGCGTATCGTAGGGAAGAGAACAGGTGTAGTCGACGATTGGGAGCTTTGAATTCATGTCTTTCTTTCCTGCCTTTATTACACAGCTTTACTTTTCAAGCAACATTGGATACATCTATGACATTGAAAATTTGTGTCGTACCTGGATCCTATCACCGTTAGACAGGTATAAACGCCGAATTCGGCAAATAAGCATGAGAAGTGAAGACACAGGTTTGGGTGGGAAAACGTTGACAGTCTTTTAGATTAGGGTCGCTGTTATGGTCGGTGATCACGTTATGTGGGGATCCCTATTGGGGTACAGAATGGACACATACTTTCGTATGTCATGTTGGCCCCGTTGCACTACATTCGTATCGCTTTAACCTTATGACATTTCCGCCTCAGCCCCCCTCATTATTAGTAGCAAAAATTGAATATTGTGTTATTGAATGAGACGTATCAAGTCGTTCATAGGGAAGAGAAGAGGTGTAGTCGACGATTGGGAGCCATGAATTCATGTCTTTCTTTTCTGCCTTTATTACACAGCTTTACCCTTCAAGCAACATTGGATACATCTATGACATTGATAGTTTGTGTCGTACCTGGATCCTATCACCGTTAGACAGGTATAAACGCCGAATTCGCCAAATAAGCATGAGAAGTGAAGACACAGGGTTGGGTGGGAAAATGTTGACACAGTCTTTTAGATTAGGGTCGCTGTTATGGTCGGTGATCACGTTATGTGGGGATCCCTATTGGGGTACAGAATGGACACATCCTTTGGTATGTCATGATGGCCCCGTTGCACTACATTCGAATCGGTTTAACCTTCTAACATTTCCGCCTCAGCCCCCCTCATTATTAGCAGCAAAAATTGAATATTGTGTTATTGAATGAGACGTATGAAGCGTATCGTAGGGAAGAGAAGAGGTGTAGTCGACGATTGGGAGCCATGAATTCATGTGGTTCTTTCCTGCCCTTAATACACAGCTTTACTCTTCAAGCAACATTGAATACATCTATACATTGAAAGTTTGTGTCGTACGTGGATCCTATCACCGTTAGACAGGTATAAACGCCGAATTCGGCAAATAAGCATGAGAAGTGAAGACACAGGGTTGGGTGGGAAAACGTTGACACAGTCTTTTAGATTAGGGTCGCTGTTATAGTCGGTGATCACGTTATGTGGATATCCCTATTGAGGTACAGAATGGACAGATACTTTCGTTTGTCACGATGGCCCCGTTGCACTACATTCATATCGCTTTAACCTTCTAACATTTCCGCCTCAGCCCGCCTCATTATTAGCTGCAAAAATTGAATATTGTGTTATTGAATCAGACGTATCAAGCCGTTCGTAGGGAAGAGAAGTGGTGTAGTCGACGATTGGGAGCCATGAATTCATGTCCTTCTTTCCTGCCTTTATTACACAGCTTTACCCTTGAAGCAACATTGGATACATCTATGACATTGAAAGTTTGTGTCGTACCTGGATCCTATCACCGTTAGACAGGTATAAACGCCGAATTCGGCAAATAAGCATGAGAAGTGAAGACACAGGGTTGGGTGGGAAAACGTTGACACAGTCTTTTAGATTAGGGGCGCTGTTATGGTCGGTGATCACGTTATGTGGGGATCCCTATTGGGGTACAGAATGGACACATACTTTCGTATGTCATGATGGCCCCGTTGCACTACATTCGTATCGCTTTAACTTTCTAACATTTCTGCCTACGCCCCCCTCATTATTAGCAGCAAAAATTAAATATTGTGTTATTGAATGAGACGTATCAAGTCGTTCATAGGGAAGAGAAGAGGTGTAGTCGACGATTGGGAGCCATGAATTCATGTCCTTCTTTCCTGCCCTTAATACACAGATTTACTCTTCAAGCAACGTTGGATACATCTATACATTGAAAGCTTGTGTCGTACCTGGATCCTATCACCGTTAGACAGGTATAAACGCCGAATTCGGCAAATAAGCATGAAAAGTGAAGACACAGGGTTGGGCGGCAAAACGTCGACACAGTCTTTTAGATTAGGGTCGCTGTTATGTTCGGTGATCACGTTATGTTGGGATCCGTATTGGGGTACAGAATGGACACATACTTTCGTATGTCATGATGGCCCCGTTGCACTACATTCGTATCGCTTTAACTTTCTAAGATTTTCGCCTCAGCCCCCTTCATTATTAGCACCAAAAATTGAATACTGTGTTATTGAATGAGACGTATGAAGCGTATCGTACGGAGGAGAAGAGGTGTAGTCGACGATTGGGAGCCATGAATTCATATCTTTCTTTCCTGCCTTTATTACACAGCTTTACCCTTCAAGCAACATTGGATACATCTATGACATTGAAAGTTTGTGTCGTACCTGGATCCTATCACCGTTAGACAGGTATAAACGCCGAATTCGGCAAATAAGCATGAGAAGTGAAGACACAGGGTTGGGTGGGAAAACGTTGACACAGTCGTTTAGATTAGGGTCGCTGTTATAGTCGGTGATCACGTTATGTGGGGATCCCTATTGGGGCACAGAATGGACACATACTTTCGTATGTCATGATGGCCCTGTTGCACTACATTCGAATCGCTTTAACCTTCTAATATTTCCGCCTCAGCCCCCCTCATTATTAGCTGCAAAAATTGAATATTGTGTTATTGAATGAGACGTATCAAGCCGTTCGTAGGGAAGAGAAGAGATGTAGTCGACGAGTGGGAGCCATGAATTCATGTCTTTCTTTCCTGCCTTTATTACACAGCTTTACCCTTAAAGCAACATTGGATACATCTATGACATTGAAAGTTTGTGTCGTACATAGATCCTATCACCGTTAGACAGGTATAAACGCCGAATTCGGCAAATAAGCATGAGAAGTGAAGACACAGGGTTGGGTGGGAAAACGTTGACCCAGTCTTTTAGATAAGGGTCACTGTTATGTTCGGTGATCACGTTATGTTGGGATCCGTATTGGGGTACAGAATAGACACATAGTTTCGTATGTCATGATGGCCCCGTTGCACTACTTTCGTATCGCTTTAACTTTCTAACATTTTCGCCTCAGCCCCCTTCATTATTAGCACCAAAAATTGAATACTGTGTTATTGAATGGGACGTATGAAGCGTATCGTACGGAAGAGAAGAGGTGTAGTCGACGATTGGGAGCCATGAATTCATATCTTTCTTTCCTGCCTATATTACACAGCTTTACCCTTCAAGCAACATTGGATACATCCATGACATTGAAAGTTTGTGTCGTACCTGGATCCTATCACCGTTAGACAGGTATAAACGCCGAATTCGGCAAATAAGCATGAGAAGTGAAGACACAGGGTTGGGTGGGAAAACGTTGACACAGTCTTTTAGATTAGGGTCGCTGTTATGGTCGGTGATCACGTTATGTGGGGATCCCTATTGGGGCACAGAATGGACACATACTTTCGTTTGTCATGATGGCCCCGTTGCACTACATTCGTATCGCTTTAACCTTCTAACATTTCCGCCTCAGCCCCCCTCATTATTAGCTGCAAAAATTGAATATTGTGTTATTGAATGAGACGTATCAAGCCGTTCGTGGGGAAGAGAAGAGGTGTAGTCAACGATTGGGAGCCATGAAATCATGTCTTTCTCTCCTGTCTTTATTACACAGCGTTCCCCTTCAAGCAACATTGGATACATCTATGACATTGAAAGATTGTGTCGTACTTGGATCCTATCACCGTTAGACAGGTATAAACGCCGAATTCGGCAAATAAGCATGAGAAGTGAAGACACAGGGTTTGGTGGGAAAACGTTGACACAGTCTTTTAGATTAGGGTCGCTGTTATGGTCGGTGATCTCGTTATGTGGGGATCCCTATTGGGGTACAGAATGGACACATACTTTCGTATGTCATGATGGCCCCGTTGCACTACATTCGTATCGCTTTAACTTTCTAACATTTTCGCCTCAGCCCTCTTTATTATTAGCACCAAAAATTGAATATTGTGTTATTGAATGAGACGTATGAAGCGTATCGTAGGGAAGAGAAGAGGTGTAGTCGACGATTTGGAGCCATGAATTCATGTCTTTCTTTCCAGCCTTTATTACACAGCTTCACCCTTCAAGCAACATTGGATACATCTATGACATTGAAAGTTTGTGTCGTACCTGGATCCTATCACCGTTAGACAGGTATAAACGCCGAATTCGGCAAATAAGCATGAGAAGTGAAGACACAGGTTTGGGTGGGAAAATTTTGACACAGTCTTTTAGATTAGGGTCGGTGTTATAGTCGGTGATCACGTTATGTGGGGATCCCTATTGGGGTACAGAATGAACACATACTTTCGAAAGCCATGTGGCCACGTTGCACTACATTCGTATCGCTTCAAGCTTCTAACATTACCGCCTCAGCTCCCCTCATTATTAGCAGGAAAAATTGAATATTGTGTTATTGAATGAGACGCATCAAGCCGTTCGTAGGGAAGAGAAGAGGTGTAGTCGACGATTGGGAGCCATGAATTCATGTCTTTGTCTCCTGCCTTTATTACACAGCGGTCCCCTTCATGCAACATTGTATACATCTATGACATTGAAAGTTTGTGTCGTACCTGGATCCTATCACCGTTAGACAGGTATAAACGCCGAATTCGGCAAATAAGCATGAGAAGTGAAGACACAGGGTTGGGCGGCAAAACGTCGACACAGTGTTTTAGATTAGGGTCGCTGTTATGGTCGGTGATCACGTTATGTGGGGATCCCTATTGGGGTACAGAATGGACACATACTTTCGTATGTCATGATGGCCCCGTTGCACTACATTCGAATCGGTTTACCCTTCTAACATTTCCGCCTCAGCCCCCCTCATTATTAGCAGCAAAAATAGAATATTGTGTTATTGAATGAGCCGTATGAAAAGTATCGTAGGCAAGAGAAGAGGTGTAGTACTTCTTTCCTGCCCTTAATACACAGCTTTACTCTTCAAGCGACATTGGATACATCTATACATTGAAAGTTTGTGTCGTACCTGGATCCTATCACCGTTAGACAGGTATAAACGCCGAATTCGGCAAATAAGCAAGAGAAGTGAAGACACAGGGTTGGGTGGGAAAACGTTGACACAGTCTTTTAGATTAGGGTCGCTGTTATGGTCGGTGATCACGTTAGGTGGGGATCCCTATTGGGGTACAGAATGGACACGTACTTTCGTTTGTCATGATGGCCCCGTTGCACTACATTCGTATCGCTTTAACCTTCTAACATTTCCGCCTCTGCCCCCCTCATTATTAGCTGCAAAAATTGAATATTGTGTTATTGAATGAGACGTATCAAGCCGTTCGTAGGGAAGAGAAGAGATATAGTCGACGAGTGGGAGCCTGAATTAATGTCTTTCTTTCCTTCCTTTATTACACAGCTTTACCCTTCAAGCAACATTGGATACATCTATGACATTGAAAGTTTGTGTCGTACCTGGATCCTATCACCGTTAGACAGGTACAAACGCCGAATTCGGCAAATGAACATGAGAAGTTAAGACCCGGGGTTGGGTGGCAAAACGTTGACACAGTCTTTTAGATTAGGGTCGCTGTTATGGTCGGTGATCACGTTATGTGGGGATCCCTATTGGGGTACAGAATGGACAATTACTTTCGTATGTCATGATGGCCCCGTTGCACTACATTCGTATCGCTTTAACTTTCTAACATTTTCGCCTCAGCCTCCTTCATTATTAGCACCAAAAATTGAATACCGTGTTATTGAATGAGACGTATGAAGCGTATCGTAGGGATGAGAAGAGGTGTAGTCGACGATTGGGAGCCATGAATTGATGTCTTTCTTTCCTGTCTTTATTACACAGCTTTACCCTTCAACCAACATTGGATACATCTATGACATTGAAAGTTTGTGTCGTACCTGGATCCTATCACTGTTAGACAGGTATAAACGCCGATGTCGGCAAATAAGCATGAGAAGTGAAGACACAGGGTTGGGTGGGAAAACGTTGACACAGTCTTTTAGATTAGGGTCGCTGTTATGTTCGGTGATCACGTTATGTGGGGATCCCTATTGGTGTACAGAATGGACACATACTTTCGTATGTCATGATGGCCCCGTTGCACTACACTCGTATCGCTTTAACCTTCTAACATTTCCGCCTCAGCCCCCCTCATTATTAGCAGCAAAAATTGAATATTGTGGTATTGAATGAGACGTATCAAGTCGTTCATAGGGAAGAGAAGAGGTGTAGTCGACGATTGGGAGCCATGAATCCATGTCTTTCTTTCCTGCCTTTATTACACAGCTTTACCCTTCAAGCAACATTGGATACATCTATGACATTCAAAGTTTGTGTCGTACTTGGATCCTATCACCGTTAGACAGGTATAAACGCCGAATTCGGCAAATAAGCATCAGAAGTGAAGACACAGGGTTGGGTGGGAAAACGTTGACACAGTCTTTTAGATTAGGGTCGCTGTTATGGTCGGTGATCTCGTTATGTGGGGATCCCTATTGGGGTACAGAATGGACACATACTTTCGTATGTCATGATGGCCCCGTTGCACTACATTCGTATCGCTTTAACTTTCTAACATTTTCGCCTCAGCCCTCTTCATTATTAGCACCAAAAATTGAATATTGTGTTATTGAATGAGACGTATGAAGCGTATCGTAGGGAAGAGAAGAGGTGTAGTCGACGATTGGGAGCCATGAATTCATGTCTTTCTTTCCTGCCTTTATTACACAGCTTTACCCTTCAACCAACATTGGATACATCTATGACATTGAAAGTTTGTGTCGTACCTGGATCCTATCACCGTTAGACAGGTATAAACGCCGAATTCGGCAAATAAGCATGAGAAGTGAAGACACAGGGTTCGGTGGGAAAATGTTGACACAGTCTTTTAGATTAGGGTCGGTGTTATGGTCGGTGATCACGTTATGTGGGGATCCCTATTGGGGTACAGAATGGACACATACTTTCGTATGTCATGATGGCCCCGTTGCACTACATTCGAATCGGTTTAAGCTTCTATCATTTCCGCCTCAGCCCCCCTCATTATTAGCAGCAAAAATTGAATATTGTATTATTGAATGAGACGTATGAAGCGTATCGTAGGGAAGAGAAGAGGTGTAGTCGACGATTGGGAGCCATGAATTCATGTCATTCTTTCCTACCCTTAATACACAGCTTTACTCTTCAAGCAACATTGGATACATCTATACATTGAAAGTTTGTGTCGTACCTGGATCCTATCACCGTTAGACAGGTATAAACGCCGAATTCGGCAAATAAGCATGAGAAGTGAAGACACAGGGTTGGGTGGGAAAATGTTGACACAGTCTTTTAGATTAGGGTCGGTGTTATGGTCCGTGATCACGTTACGGGTGGATCCCTATTGGGTACAGAATGGACACATACTTTCGAATGTCATGTGGCCACGTTGCACTACATTCGTATCGCTTCAAGCTTCTAACATTACCGCCTCAGCTCCCCTCATTATTAGCAGGAAAAATTGAATATTGTGTTATTGAATGAGACGTATCAAGTCGTTCATAGGGAAGAGAAGAGGTGTAGTCGACGATTGGGGGCCATGAATCCATGTCTTTCTTTCCTGCCTTTATAACACAGCTTTACCCTTCAAGCAACATTGGATACATCTATGACATTGAAAGTTTGTGTCGTACTTGGATCCTATCACCGTTAGACAGGTATAAACGCCGAATTCGGCAAATAAGCATCAGAAGTGAAGACACAGGGTTGGGTGGGAAAACGTTGACACAGTCTTTTAGATTAGGGTCGCTGTTATGGTCGGTGATCACGTTATGTGGGGATCCCTATTGGGGTACAGAATGGACACATACTTTCGTATGTCATGATGGCCCCGTTGCACTACATTCGTATCGCTTTAACTTTCTAACATTTTCGCCTCAGCCCTCTTCATTATTAGCACCAAAAATTGAATATTGTGTTATTGAATGAGACGTATGAAGCGTATCGTAGGGAAGAGAAGAGGTGTAGTCGACGATTGGGAGCCATGGATTAATGTCTTTCTTTCCTGCCTTTATTACAGAGCTTTACCCTTCAACCAACATTGGATACATCTATGACATTGAAAGTTTGTGTCGTACCTGGATCCTATCACCGTTAGACAGGTATAAACGCCGAATTCGGCAAATAAGCATGAGAAGTGAAGACACAGGGTTGGGTGGGAAAACGTTGACACAGTCTTTTAGATTAGGGTCGCTGTTATGGTCGGTGATCTCGTTATGTGGGGATCCCTATTGGGGTACAGAATGGACACATACTTTCGTATGTCATGATGGCCCCGTTGCACTACATTCGTATCGCTTTAACTTTCTAACATTTTCGCCTCAGCCTCCTTCATTATTTGCACCAAAAATTGAATACCGTGTTATTGAATGAGACGTATGAAGCGTATCGTAGAGATGAGAAGCGGTGTAGTCGACGATTGGGAGCCATGAATTGATGTCTTTCTTTCCTGCCTTTATTACACAGCTTTACCCTTCAAGCAACATTGGATACATCTATGACATTGAAAGTTTGTGTCGTACCTGGATCCTATCACTGTTACACAGGTATATTCGCCGATGTCGGCAAATAAGCATGAGAAGTGAAGACACAGGGTTGGGTGGGAAAACGTTGACACAGTCTTTTAGATTAGGGTCGCTGTTATGGTCGGTGATCACGTTATGTGGGGATCCCTATTGGTGTACAGAATGGACACATACTTTCGTATGTCATGATGGCCCCGTTGCACTACATTCGTATCGCTTTAACCTTCTAACATTTCCGCCTCAGCCCCCCTCATTATTAGCTGCAAAAATTGAATATTGTGTTATTGAATGAGACGTATCAAACCGTTCGTAGGGAAGAGAAGAGATATAGTCGACGAGTGGGAGCCTGAATTCATGTCTTTCTTTCCTGCCTTTATTACACAGCTTTACCCTTCAATCAACATTGGATACATCTATGACATTGAAAGTTTGTGTCGTACCTGGATCCTATCACCGTTAGACAGGTACAAACGCCGAATTCGGCAAATAAACATGAGAAGTTAAGACCCGGGGTTGGGTGGCAAAACGTTGACACAGTCTTTTAGATTAGGGTCGCTGTTATGGTCGGTGATCACGTTATGTGGGGATCCCTATTGGGGTACAGAATGGACAATTACTTTCGTATGTCATGATGGCCCCGTTGCACTACATTCGTATCGCTTTAACTTTCTAACATTTTCGCCTCAGCCTCCTTCATTATTAGCACCAAAAATTGAATACCGTGTTATTGAATGAGACGTATGAAGCGTATCGTAGGGATGAGAAGAGGTGTAGTCGACGATTGGGAGCCATGAATTGATGTCTTTCTTTCCTGCCTTTATTACACAGCTTTACCCTTCAAGCAACATTGGATACATCTATGACATTGAAAGTTTGTGTCGTACCTGGATCCTATCACTGTTAGACAGGTATAAACGCCGATGTCGGCAAATAAGCATGAGAAGTGAAGACACAGGGTTGGGTGGGAAAACGTTGACACAGTCTTTTAGATTAGGGTCGCTGTTATGGTCGGTGATCACGTTATGTGGGGATCCCTATTGGTGTACAGAATGGACACATACTTTCGTATGTCATGATGGCCCCGTTGCACTACACTCGTATCGCTTTAACCTTCTAACATTTCCGCCTCAGATCCCCTCATTATTAGCAGCAAAAATTGAATATTGTGGTATTGAATGAGACGTATCAAGTCGTTCATAGGGAAGAGAAGAGGTGTAGTCGACGATTGGGAGCCATGAATCCATGTCTTTCTTTCCTGCCTTTATTACACAGCTTTACCCTTCAAGCAACATTGGATACATCTATGACATTGAAAGTTTGTGTCGTACTTGGATCCTATCACCGTTAGACAGGTATAAACGCCGAATTCGGCAAATAAGCATGAGAAGTGAAGACACAGGGTTGGGTGGGAAAACGTTGACACAGTCTTTTAGATTAGGGTCGCTGTTATGGTCGGTGATCTCGTTATGTGGGGATCCCTATTGGGGTACAGAATGGACACATACTTTCGTATGTCATGATGGCCCCGTTGCACTACATTCGTATCGCTTTAACTTTCTAACATTTTCGCCTCAGCCTCCAACATTATTAGCACCAAAAATTGAATACCGTGTTATTGAATGAGACGTATGAAGCGTATCGTAGGGATGAGAAGAGGTGTAGTCGACGATTGGGAGCCATGAATTGATGTCTTTCTTTCCTGCCTTTATTACACAGCTTTACTCTTCAAGCAACATTGGATACATCTATGACATTGAAAGTTTGTGTCGTACCTGGATCCTATCACTGTTAGACAGGTATAAACGCCGATGTCGGCAAATAAGCATGAGAAGTGAAGACACAGGGTTGGGTGGGAAAACGTTGACACAGTCTTTTAGATTAGGGTCGGTGTTATGGTCGGTGATCACGTTATGTGGGGATCCCTATTGGGGTACAGAATGGACACATACATTCGAATGTCATGTGGCCACGTTGCACTACACTCGTATCGCTTTAACCTTCTAACATTTCCGCCTCAGCTCCCCTCATTATTAGCAGCAAAAATTGAATATTGTGGTATTGAATGAGACGTATCAAATCGTTCATAGGGAAGAGAAGAGGTGTAGTCGACGATTGGGAGCCATGAACCCATGTCTTTGTTTCCTGCCTTTATTACACAGCTTTACACTTCAAGCAACATTGGATACATCTATGACATTGAAAGTTTGTGTCGTACTTGGATCCTATCACCGTTAGACAGGTATAAACGCCGAATTCGGCAAATAAGCATGAGAAGTGAAGACACAGGGTTGGGTGGGAAAACGTTGACACAGTCTTTTAGATTAGGGTCGCTGTTATGGTCGGTGATCTCGTTATGTGGGGATCCCTATTGGGGTACAGAATGGACACATACTTTCGTATGTCATGATGGCCCCGTTGCACTACATTCGTATCGCTTTAACTTTCTGACATTTTCGCCTCAGCCCTCTTCATTATTAGCACCAAAAATTGAATATTGTGTTATTGAATGAGACGTATGAAGCGTATCGTAGGGAAGAGAAGAGGTGTAGTCGACGATTGGGAGCCATGAATTAATGTCTTTCTTTCCTGCCTTTATTACACAGCTTTACCCTTCAACCAACATTGGATACATCTATGACATTGAAAGTTTGTGTCGTACCTGGATCCTATCACCGTTAGACAGGTATAAACGCCGAATTCGGCAAATAAGCATGAGAAGTGAAGACACAGGGTTGGGTGGGAAAATGTTGACACAGTCTTTTAGATTAGGGACGGTGTTATGGTCGGTGATCACGTTATGGGGGGACCCGTATTGGGTACAGAATGGACACATACTTTCGAATGTCATGTGGCCACGTTGCACTACATTCGTATCGCTTCAAGCTTCTAACATTACCGCCTCAGCTCCCCTCATTATTAGCAGGAAAAATTGAATATTGTGTTATTGAATGAGACGTATCAAGCCGTTCGTAGGGAAGAGAAGAGGTGTAGTCGACGATTGGGAGCCTGAATTCATGTCTTTCTTTCCTGCCTTTATTACACAGCTTTACCCTTCAAGCAACATTGGATACATCTATGACATTGAAAGTTTGTGTCGTACCTGGATCCTATCACCGTTAGACAGGTATAAACGCCGAATTCAGCAAATAAACATGAGAAGTTAAGACCCGGGGTTGGGTGGCAAAACGTTGACACAGTCTTTTAGATTAGGGTCGCTGTTATGGTCGGTGATCACGTTATGTGGGGATCCCTATTGGGGTACAGAATGGAAACATACTTTCGTATGTCATGATGGCCCCGTTGCACTACATTCGTATCATGTTAACATTCTGACTTTTGCGCCTAAGCCCCTCTCATTATTAGCAGCAAAAATTGAATATTGTGTTATTGAATGAGACGTATCAAGTCGTTCATAGGGAAGAGAAGAGGTGTAGTCGACGATTGGGAGCCATGAATCCATGCCTTTCTTTCATTCCTTTATTACACAGCTATACCCTTCAAGCAACATTGGAGACATCTATGACATTGAAAGTTTGTGTCGTACCTGGATCCTATCACCGTTAGACAGGTATAAACGCCGAATTCGGCAAATAAGCATGAGAAGTGAAGACACAGGGTCGGGTGGGAAAACGTTGACACAGTCTTTTAGATTAGGGTCGCTGTTATGGTCGGTGATCACGTTATGTGGGGATCCCTATTGGGGTACAGAATGGAAACATACTTTCGTATGTCATGATGGCCCTGTTGCACTACATTCGTATCGCTTTAACCTTCTAACATTTCCGCCTCAGCCCCCTTCATTATTAGCAGCAAAAATTGAATACTGTGTTATTGAATGAGACGTATGAAGCGTATCGTAGGGAAGAGAAGTGGTGTAGTCGACAATTGGGAGCCATGAATTCATGTCTTTCTTTCCTGCCTTTATTACACAGCTTTACCCTTCAAGCAACATTGGATACATCTATGACATTGAAAGTTTGTGTCGTACTTGGATCCTATCACCGTTAGACAGGTATAAACGCCGAATTCGGCAAATAAGCATGACAAGTGAAGACACAGGGTTGGGTGGGAAAACGTTGACACAGTCTTTTAGATTAGGGTCGCTGTTATGGTCGGTGATCACGTTATGTGGTGATCGCTATTGGGGTACAGAATGGTCACATACTGTCGTACGTCATGATGGCCCCGTTGCACTACATTCGTATCGCTTTAACCTTCTAACATTTCCGCCTCAGCCCCCCTCATTATTAGCATCAAAAATTGAATATTGTGTTATTGAATGAGACGTATGAAGCGTATCGTAGGGAAGAGAAGAGGTGTTGTCGACGATTGGGAGCCATGAATTCATGTCTTTCTTTCCTGCCTTTATTACACAGCTTTACCGTTCAAGCAACATTGGATACATCTATGACATTGAAAGTTTGTGTCGAACCTGGATCCTATCACCGTTAGACAGGTATAAACGCCGAATTCGGCAAATAATCATGAGAAGTGAAGACACAGGGTTGGGTGGGAAAACGTTGACACAGTCTTTTAGATTAGGGTCGCTGTTATGGTCGGTGATCACGTTATGTGGGGATCCCTATTGGGGTACAGAATGGACAAATACTTTCGTATGTCATGATGGCCCCGTTGCACTACATTCGTATCGCTTTAACTTTCTACCATTTTCGCCTCAGCCTCCTTCATTATTAGCACCAAAAATTGAATACTGTGTTATTGAATGAGACGTATGAAGCGTATCGTAGGGAAGAGAAAAGGTGTAGTCGACGATTGAGAGCCATGAATTCATGTCTTTCTTTCCTGCCTTTATTACACAGCTTTACCCTTCAAGCAACATTGGATAAATCTATGACATTGAAAGTTTGTGTCGTACCTGGATCCTATCACCGTTAGACAGGTATAAACGCCGATGTCGGCAAATAAGCATGAGAAGTGAAGACACAGGGTTGGGTGGGAAAACGTTTACACAGTCTTTTAGATTAGGGTCGCTGTTATGGTCGGTGATCACGTTATGTGGGGATCCCTATTGGTGTACAGAATGGACACATACTTTCGTATGGCATGATGGCCCCGTTGCAGTACACTCGTAGCGCTTTAACCTTCTCACATTCCCGCCTCAGCCCCCCTCGTTATTAGCAGCAAAAATTGAATATTGTGTTATAGAATGAGACGTATCAAGCCGTTCGTAGGGAAGAGAAGAGGTGTAGTCGACGAGTGGGAGCCATGAATTCATGTCTTTCTTTCCTGCCTTTATTACACAGCTTTACCCTTCAAGCAACATTGGATACATCTATGACATTGAAAGTTTGTGTCGTACCTGGATCCTATCACCGTTAGACAGGTATAAACACCGAATTCGGCAAATAAGCATGAGAAGTGAAGCCACAGGGTTGGGTGGCAAAACGTTGACACAGTCTTTTAGAATAGGGTCGCTGTTATGGTCGGTGATCACGTTATGTGGGGATCCCTATTGGGGTACAGAATAGACACATACTTTCGTATGTCATGATGGCCCCGTTGCACGATATTCGTATCACTTTAACTTTCTGACATTTCCGCCTCAGCCCCCCTCATTATTAGCAGCAAAAATTGAATATTGTGTTATTGAATGAGACGTATCAAGTCGTTCATAGGGAAGAGAAGAGGTGTAGTCGACGATTGGGAGCCATGAATTCATGTTTTTCTTTTCTGCCTTTATTACACAGCTTTACTCTACAAGAAACATCGGATACATCTATGACATTGAAAGTTTGTGTCGTACCTGGATCCTATCACCGTTAGACAGGTATAAACACCGAATTCGGCAAATAAGCATGAGAAGTGAAGACACAGGGTTGGGTGGGAAAACGTTGACACAGTCTTTTAGATTAGGGTCGCTGTTATGGTCGGTGATCTCGTTATGTGGGGATCCCTATTGGGGTACAGAATGGACACATACTTTCGTATGTCATGATGGCCCCGTTGCACTACATTCGTATCGCTTTAACTTTCTAACATTTTCGCCTCAGCCTCCAACATTATTAGCCCCAAAAATTGAATACCGTGTTATTGAATGAGACGTATGAAGCGTATCGTAGGGATGAGAAGAGGTGTAGTCGACGATTGGGAGCCATGAATTGATGTCTTTCTTTCCTGCCTTTATTACACAGCTTTACTCTTCAAGCAACATTGGATACATCTATGACATTGAAAGTTTGTGTCGTACCTGGATCCTATCACTGTTAGACAGGTATAAACGCCGATGTCGGCAAATAAGCATGAGAATTGAAGACACAGGGTTGGGTGGGAAAACGTTGACACAGTCTTTTAGATTAGGGTCGGTGTTATGGTCGGTGATCACGTTATGTGGGGATCCCTATTGGGGTACAGAATGGACACATACATTCGAATGTCATGTGGCCACGTTGCACTACACTCGTATCGCTTTAACCTTCTAACATTTCCGCCTCAGCTCCCCTCATTATTAGCAGCAAAAATTGAATATTGTGGTATTGAATGAGACGTATCAAATCGTTCATAGGGAAGAGAAGAGGTGTAGTCGACGATTGGGAGCCATGAACCCATGTCTTTGTTTCCTGCCTTTATTACACAGCTTTACACTTCAAGCAACATTGGATACATCTATGACATTGAAAGTTTGTGTCGTACTTGGATCCTATCACCGTTAGACAGGTATAAACGCCGAATTCGGCAAATAAGCATGAGAAGTGAAGACACAGGGTTGGGTGGGAAAACGTTGACACAGTCTTTTAGATTAGGGTCGCTGTTATGGTCGGTGATCTCGTTATGTGGGGATCCCTATTGGGGTACAGAATGGACACATACTTTCGTATGTCATGATGGCCCCGTTGCACTACATTCGTATCGCTTTAACTTTCTGACATTTTCGCCTCAGCCCTCTTCATTATTAGCACCAAAAATTGAATATTGTGTTATTGAATGAGACGTATGAAGCGTATCGTAGGGAAGAGAAAAGGTGTAGTCGACGATTGGGAGCCATGAATTCATGTCTTTCTTTCCTGCCTTTATTACACAGCTTTACCCTTCAACCAACATTGGATACATCTATGACATTGAAAGTTTGTGTCGTACCTGGATCCTATCACCGTTAGACAGGTATAAACGCCGAATTCGGCAAATAAGCATGAGAAGTGAAGACACAGGGTTGGGTGGGAAAATGTTGACACAGTCTTTTAGATTAGGGTCGGTGTTATGGTCGGTGATCACGTTATGTGGGGATCCCTATTGGGGTACAGAATGGACACATACTTTCGAATGTCATGTGGCCACGTTGCACTACATTCGTATCGCTTCAAGCTTCTAACATTACCGCCTCAGCTCCCCTCATTATTAGCAGGAAAAATTGAATATTGTGTTATTGAATGAGACGTATCAAGCCGTTCGTAGGGATGAGAAGAGGTGTAGTCGACGATTGGGAGCCATGAATTCACGTCTTTGTCTCATGCCTTTATTACACAGCGATCCCCTTCAAGCAACATTGGATACATCTATGACATTTAAAGTTTGTGTCGTACCTGGATCCTATCACCGTTAGACAGGTATAAACGCCGGATTCGGCAAATAAGCATGAGAAGTGAAGACACAGGGTTGGGAGGCAAAAACGTCGACACAGTGTTTTAGATTAGGGTCGCTGTTATGGTCGGTGATCACGTTATGTGGTGATCCCTATTGGGGTACAGAATGGACACATATTTTCGTATGTCATGATGGCCCCGTTGCACTACATTCGAATCGGTTTAACCTTCTAACATTTCCGCCTCAGCCCCCCTCATTATTGGCAGCAAAATTTGAATATTGTGTTATTGAATGAGACGTATGAAGCGTATCGTAGGAAAGAGAAGAGGTGTAGTCGACGATTGGGAGCCATGAATTCATGTCCTTCTTTCCTGCCCTTAATACACAGCTTTACTCTTCAAGCAACATTGGATACATCTATACATTGAAAGTTTGTGTCGTACCTGGATGCTATCACCGTTAGACAGGTATAAACGCCGAATTCGGCAAATAAGCATGAGAAGTGAAGACACAGGGTTGGGTGGGAAAATGTTGACACAGTCTTTTAGATTAGGGACGGTGTTATGGTCGGTGATCACGTTATGGGGGGACCCGTATTGGGTACAGAATGGACACATACTTTCGAATGTCATGTGGCCACGTTGCACTACATTCGTATCGCTTCAAGCTTCTAACATTACCGCCTCAGCTCCCCTCATTATTAGCAGGAAAAATTGAATATTGTGTTATTGAATGAGACGTATCAAGCCGTTCGTAGGGAAGAGAAGAGGTGTAGTCGACGATTGGGAGCCTGAATTCATGTCTTTCTTTCCTGCCTTTATTACACAGCTTTACCCTTCAAGCAACATTGGATACATCTATGACATTGAAAGTTTGTGTCGTACCTGGATCCTATCACCGTTAGACAGGTATAAACGCCGAATTCAGCAAATAAACATGAGAAGTTAAGACCCGGGGTTGGGTGGCAAAACGTTGACACAGTCTTTTAGATTAGGGTCGCTGTTATGGTCGGTGATCACGTTATGTGGGGATCCCTATTGGTGTACAGAATGGACACATACTTTCGTATGTCATGATGGCCCCGTTGCACTACACTCGTATCGCTTTAACCTTCTGACATTTCCGCCTCAGCCCCCCTCATTATTAGCAGCAAAAATTGAATACTGTGTTATTGAATGAGACGTATCAAGCCGTTCGTAGGGAAGAGAAACGGTGTAGTCGACGAGTGGGAGCCATGAAAAAATGTCTTTCTTTCCTGCCTTTATTACACAGCTTTACCCTTCAAGCAACATTGGATACATCTATGACATTGAAAGTTTGTGTCGTACCTGGATCCTATCACCGTTAGACAGGTATAAACGCCGAATTCGGCAAATAAGCATGAGAAGTGAAGACACAGGGTTGGGTGGGAAAATGTTGACACAGTCTTTTAGATTAGGGTCGGTGTTATGGTCGGTGATCACGTTATGTGGGGATCCCTATTGGGGTACAGAATGGACACATACTTTCGAATGTCATGTGGCCACGTTGCACTACATTCGTATCGCTTCAAGCTTCTAACATTACCGCCTCAGCTCCCCTCATTATTAGCAGGAAAAATTGAATATTGTGTTATTGAATGAGACGTATCAAGCCGTTCGTAGGGATGAGAAGAGGTGTAGTCGACGATTGGGAGCCATGAATTCACGTCTTTGTCTCATGCCTTTATTACACAGCGATCCCCTTCAAGCAACATTGGATACATCTATGACATTTAAAGTTTGTGTCGTACCTGGATCCTATCACCGTTAGACAGGTATAAACGCCGAATTCGGCAAATAAGCATGAGAAGTGAAGACACAGGGTTGGGAGGCAAAAACGTCGACACAGTGTTTTAGATTAGGGTCGCTGTTATGGTCGGTGATCACGTTATGTGGTGATCCCTATTGGGGTACAGAATGGACACATATTTTCGTATGTCATGATGGCCCCGTTGCACTACATTCGAATCGGTTTAACCTTCTAACATTTCCGCCTCAGCCCCCCTCATTATTGGCAGCAAAATTTGAATATTATGTTATTGAGTGAGACGTATGAAGCGTATCGTAGGAAAGAGAAGAGGTGTAGTCGACGATTGGGAGCCATGAATTCATGTCCTTCTTTCCTGCCCTTAATACACAGCTTTACTCTTCAAGCAACATTGGATACATCTATACATTGAAAGTTTGTGTCGTACCTGGATGCTATCACCGTTAGACAGGTATAAACGCCGAATTCGGCAAATAAGCATGAGAAGTGAAGACACAGGGTTGGGTGGGAAAATGTTGACACAGTCTTTTAGATTAGGGACGGTGTTATGGTCGGTGATCACGTTATGGGGGGACCCGTATTGGGTACAGAATGGACACATACTTTCGAATGTCATGTGGCCACGTTGCACTACATTCGTATCGCTTCAAGCTTCTAACATTACCGCCTCAGCTCCCCTCATTATTAGCAGGAAAAATTGAATATTGTGTTATTGAATGAGACATATCAAGCCGTTCGTGGGGAAGAGAAGAGGTGTAGTCAACGATTGGGAGCCATGAAATCATGTCTTTCTCTCCTGTCTTTATTACACAGCGTTCCCCTTCAAGCAACATTGGATACATCTATGACATTGAAAGATTGTGTCGTACTTGGATCCTATCACCGTTAGACAGGTATAAACGCCGAATTCGGCAAATAAGCATGAGAAGTGAGGACACAGGGTTTGGTGGGAAAACGTTGACACAGTCTTTTAGATTAGGGTCGCTGTTATGGTCGGTGATCTCGTTATGTGGGGATCCCTATTGGGGTACAGAATGGACACATACTTTCGTATGTCATGATGGCCCCGTTGCACTACATTCGTATCGCTTTAACTTTCTAACATTTTCGCCTCAGCCCTCTTTATTATTAGCACCAAAAATTGAATATTGTGTTATTGAATGAGACGTATCAAGCCGTTCGTAGGGAAGAGAAACGGTGTAGTCGACGAGTGGGAGCCATAAAAAAATGTCTTTCTTTCCTGCCTTTATTACACAGCTTTACCCTTCAAGCAACATTGGATACATCTATGACATTGAAAGTTTGTGTCGTACCTGGATCCTATCACCGTTAGACAGGTATAAACGCCGAATTCGGCAAATAAGCATGAGAAGTGAAGACACAGGGTCGGGTGGGAAAACGTTGACACAGTCTTTTAGATTAGGGTCGCTGTTATGGTCGGTGATCACGTTATGTGGGGATCCCTATTGGGGTACAGAATGGAAACATACTTTCGTATGTCATGATGGCCCCGTTGCACTACATTCGTATCATCTTAACATTCTGACTTTTGCGCCTAAGCCCCTCTCATTATTAGCAGCAAAAATTGAATATTGTGTTATTGAATGAGACGTATCAAGTCGTTCATAGGGAAGAGAAGAGGTGTAGTCGACGATTGGGAGCCATGAATCCATGCCTTTCTTTCATTCCTTTATTACACAGCTATACCCTTCAAGCAACATTGGAGACATCTATGACATTGAAAGTTTGTGTCGTACCTGGATCCTATCACCGTTAGACAGGTATAAACGCCGAATTCGGCAAATAAGCATGAGAAGTGAAGACACAGGGTCGGGTGGGAAAACGTTGACACAGTCTTTTAGATTAGGGTCGCTGTTATGGTCGGTGATCACGTTATGTGGGGATCCCTATTGGGGTACAGAATGGAAACATACTTTCGTATGTCATGATGGCCCTGTTGCACTACATTCGTATCGCTTTAACCTTCTAACATTTCCGCCTCAGCCCCCTTCATTATTAGCAGCAAAAATTGAATACTGTGTTATTGAATGAGACGTATGAAGCGTATCGTAGGGAAGAGAAGTGGTGTAGTCGACAATTGGGAGCCATGAATTCATGTCTTTCTTTCCTGCCTTTATTACACAGCTTTACCCTTCAAGCAACATTGGATACATCTATGACATTGAAAGTTTGTGTCGTACTTGGATCCTATCACCGTTAGACAGGTATAAACGCCGAATTCGGCAAATAAGCATGACAAGTGAAGACACAGGGTTGGGTGGGAAAACGTTGACACAGTCTTTTAGATTAGGGTCGCTGTTATGGTCGGTGATCACGTTATGTGGTGATCGCTATTGGGGTACAGAATGGTCACATACTGTCGTATGTCATGATGGCCCCGTTGCACTACATTCGTATCGCTTTAACCTTCTAACATTTCCGCCTCAGCCCCCCTCATTATTAGCATCAAAAATTGAATATTGTGTTATTGAATGAGACGTATGAAGCGTATCGTAGGGAAGAGAAGAGGTGTTGTCGACGATTGGGAGCCATGAATTCATGTCTTTCTTTCCTGCCTTTATTACACAGCTTTACCGTTCAAGCAACATTGGATACATCTATGACATTGAAAGTTTGTGTCGAACCTGGATCCTATCACCGTTAGACAGGTATAAACGCCGAATTCGGCAAATAATCATGAGAAGTGAAGACACAGGGTTGGGTGGGAAAACGTTGACACAGTCTTTTAGATTAGGGTCGCTGTTATGGTCGGTGATCACGTTATGTGGGGATCCCTATTGGGGTACAGAATGGACAAATACTTTCGTATGTCATGATGGCCCCGTTGCACTACATTCGTATCGCTTTAACTTTCTACCATTTTCGCCTCAGCCTCCTTCATTATTAGCACCAAAAATTGAATACTGTGTTATTGAATGAGACGTATGAAGCGTATCGTAGGGAAGAGAAAAGGTGTAGTCGACGATTGGGAGCCATGAATTCATGTCTTTCTTTCCTGCCTTTATTACACAGCTTTACCCTTCAAGCAACATTGGATAAATCTATGACATTGAAAGTTTGTGTCGTACCTGGATCCTATCACCGTTAGACAGGTATAAACGCCGATGTCGGCAAATAAGCATGAGAAGTGAAGACACAGGGTTGGGTGGGAAAACGTTTACACAGTCTTTTAGATTAGGGTCGCTGTTATGGTCGGTGATCACGTTATGTGGGGATCCCTATTGGTGTACAGAATAGACACATACTTTCGTATGGCATGATGGCCCCGTTGCAGTACACTCGTAGCGCTTTAACCTTCTCACATTCCCGCCTCAGCCCCCCTCGTTATTAGCAGCAAAAATTGAATATTGTGTTATAGAATGAGACGTATCAAGCCGTTCGTAGGGAAGAGAAGAGGTGTAGTCGACGAGTGGGAGCCATGAATTCATGTCTTTCTTTCCTGCCTTTATTACACAGCTTTACCCTTCAAGCAACATTGGATACATCTATGACATTGAAAGTTTGTGTCGTACCTGGATCCTATCACCGTTAGACAGGTATAAACACCGAATTCGGCAAATAAGCATGAGAAGTGAAGCCACAGGGTTGGGTGGCAAAACGTTGACACAGTCTTTTAGAATAGGGTCGCTGTTATGGTCGGTGATCACGTTATGTGGGGATCCCTATTGGGGTACAGAATAGACACATACTTTCGTATGTCATGATGGCCCCGTTGCACGATATTCGTATCACTTTAACTTTCTGACATTTCCGCCTCAGCCCCCCTCATTATTAGCAGCAAAAATTGAATATTGTGTTATTGAATGAGACGTATCAAGTCGTTCATAGGGAAGAGAAGAGGTGTAGTCGACGATTGGGAGCCATGAATTCATGTTTTTCTTTTCTGCCTTTATTACACAGCTTTACTCTACAAGAAACATCGGATACATCTATGACATTGAAAGTTTGTGTCGTACCTGGATCCTATCACCGTTAGACAGGTATAAACACCGAATTCGGCAAATAAGCATGAGAAGTGAAGACACAGGGTTGGGTGGGAAAACGTTGACACAGTGTTTTAGATTAGGGTCGCTGTTATGGTCGCTGATCACGTTATGTGGCGATCGCTATTGGGGTACAGAATAGACACATACTTTCGTATGTCATGATGGCCCCGTTGCACTACATTCGTATCGCTTTAACCTTCTAACATTTCCGCCTCAGCCCCCTTCATTATTAGCAGCAAAAATTGAATACTGTGTTTTGAAAGAGACGTATGAAGCGTATCGTAGGGAAGAGAAGTGGTGTAGTTGACGATTGGGAGCCATGAATTCATGTCTTTCCTTCCTGCCTTTATTACACAGCTTTACCCTTCAAGCAACATTGGATACATCTATGACATTGAAAGTTTGTGTCGTACTTGGATCCTATCACCGTTAGACAGGTATAAACACCGAATTCGGCAAATAAGCATGAGAAGTGAAGACACAGGGTTGGGTGGGAAAACGTTGACACAGTGTTTTAGATTAGGGTCGCTGTTATGGTCGGTGATCACGTTATGTGGGGATCCCTATTGGGGTACAGAATGGACACATACTTTCGTGTGTCATGAAGGTCCCGTTGGACTACATCCGTACCGCTTTAACCTTCTAACATTTCCGCCTAAGCCCCCCTCATTATTAGCAGCAAAAATTGAATATTGTGTTATTGAATGAGACGTATCAAGTCGTTCGTAGGGAAGAGAAGAGGTGTAGTCGACGACTGGGAGCCATGAATTCATTTCTTTCTTTCCTGCCTTTATTACACAGCTTTATTCTACAAGAAACATTGGATACATCTATGACATTGAAAGTTTGTGTCGTACCTGGATCCTACCACCGTTAGACAGGTATAAACGCCGAATTCGGCAAATAAGCATGAGAAGTGAAGACACAGGGTTGGGTGGGAAAACGTTGACACAGTCTTTTAGATTAGGGTCGCTGTTATGTTCGGTGATCACGTTATGTGGGGATCCCTATTGGGGTACAGAATGGACACATACTTTCGTATGTCATGATGGCCCCGTTGCACTACATTCGTATCGCTTTAACCTTCTAACATTTCCGCCCCAGCCCCCTTCATTATTAGCTGCAAAAATTGAATACTGTGTTATTGAATGAGACGTATGAAGCGTATCGTAGGGACGAGAAGTGGTGTAGTCGACGATTGGGAGCCATGAATTCATGTCTTTCTTTCCTGCCTTTATTACACAGCTTTACCCTTCAAGCAACATTGGATACATCTATGACATTGAAAGTTTGTGTCGTACTTGGATCCTATCACCGTTAGACAGGTATAAACGCCGAATTCGGCAAATTAGCATGAGAAGTGAAGGCACAGGGTTGGGTGGGAAATCGTTGACACTGTCTTTTAGATTAGGGTCGCTGTTATGGTCGGTGATCACGTTATGTGGGGATCCCTATTGGGGTACAGAATGGACACATACTTTCGTGTGTCATGAAGGTCCCGTTGGACTACATCCGTACCGCTTTAACCTTCTAACATTTCCGCCTAAGCCCCCCTCATTATTAGCAGCAAAAATTGAATATTGTGTTACTGAATGAGACGTATCAAGTCGTTCGTAGGGAAGAGAAGAGGTGTAGTCGACGACTGGGAGCCATGAATTCATTTCTTTCTTTCCTGCCTTTATTACACAGCTTTACCCTTCAAGCAACATTTGATACATCTATGACATTGAAAGCTTGTGTCGTACCTGGATCCTATCACCGTTAGACAGGTATAAACGCCGAATTCGGCAAATAAGCATGAAAAGTGAAGACCCGGGGTTGGTGGCAAAACGTTGACACAGTCTTTTAGATTAGGGTCGCTGTTATGGTCGGTGATCGCGTTATGTGGGGATCCCTATTGGGGTACAGAATGGACACATACTTTCCAATGTCATGATGGCCCTGTTGCACTACATTCGTATCGCTTTAACCTTCTAACATTTCCGCCTCAGCCCCCTTCATTATTAGCAGCAAAAATTAAATACTGTGTTATTGAATGAGACGTATGAAGCGTATCGTAGGGAAGAGAAGTGGTGTAGTCGCCGATTGGGAGCCATGAATTCATGTCTTTCTTTCCTGCCTTTATTACACAGCTTCACCCTTCAAGCAACATTGGATACATCTATGACATTGAAAATTTGTGTCGTACTTGGATCCTATCACCGTTAGACAGGTATAAACGCTGAAGTCGGCAAATAAGCATGAGAAGTGAAGACACAGGGTTGGGTGGGAAAACGTTGACACAGTCTTTTAGATTAGGGTCGCTGTTATGGTCGGTGATCACGTTATGTGGTGATCCCTATTGGGGTACAGAATGGACACTTACTTTCGTATGTCATGATGGCCCCGTTGCACTACATTCGTATCGCTTTTACCTTCTGACATTTCCGCCTCAGCCCCCTTCATTATTAGCAGCTAAAATTGAATACTGTGTTATTGAATGAGACGTATGAAGCGTATCGTAGGGAAGAGAAGATGTGTAGTCGACGATTGGGAGCCATGAATTCATGTCTTTCTTTCCTGCCTTTATTACACAGCTTTACTTTTCAAGCAACATTGGATACATCTATGACATTGAAAGTTTGTGTCGTACCTGGATCCTATCACCGTTAGACAGGTATAAACGCCGAATTAGGCAAATAAGCATGAGAAGCGAAGACACAGGTTTGGGTGGGAAAACGTCGACACAGACTTTTAGATTAGGGTCGCTGTTATGGTCGGTGATCACGTTATGTGTGGATCCCTATTGGGGTACAGAATGGACACATACTTTCGTATGTTATGATGGCCACGTTGCACTACATTCGAATCGCTTCAAACTTCTAACATTACCGCTTCAACTCCCCTCATTATTAGCAGCAAAAATGGAATATTGTGTTATTGAATGAGACATATGAAGCGTATCGTAGGGAAGAGAAGAGGTGTAGTCGACGATTGGGAGCCATGAATTCATGTCCTTCTTTCCTGCCCTTAATACACAGCTTTACCCTTCAAGCAACATTGGATACATCTATACATTGAAAGTTTGTGTCGTACCTGGATCCTATCACCGTTAGACAGGTATAAACGCCGAATTCGGCAAATAAGCATGAGAAGTGAAGACACAGGGTTGGGTGGGAAAACGTTGACAAAGTCTTTTAGATTAGGGTCGCTGTTATGGTCGGTAATCATTTATGTGGGGATCCCTATTGGGGTACAGAATGGACACATGCTTTCGTATGACATGATGGCCCCGTTGCACTACATTCGTATCGCTTTAACCTTCTTACATTTCCGCCTCAGCCCCCTTCATTATTAGCAGCAAAAATTGAATATTGTGTTATTGAATGAGACGTATGAAGCCGTTCGTAGGAAGAGAAGAGGTTTAGTCGACGATTGGGAGCCATGAATTCATGTCTTTCTTTCCTGCCTTTACTACACAGCTTTACCCTTCAAGCAACATTGGATACATCTATGCCATTGAAAGTTTGTGTCGTACCTGGATCCACCACCGGTAGACCGGTATAAACGCCGAATTCGGCAAATAAGCGTGAGAAGTAAAGACACAGGGTTGAGTGGGAAAACGTAGACACAGTCTTTTAGATTAGGGTCGCTGTTATGGTCGGTGATCACGTTATCTGGGGATCCCTATTGGGGTAGAGAATGGACACATACTTTCGTATGTCATAATGGCCCCGTTGCCCTACATTCGTATCGCTTTAACCTTCTAACATTTCCGCCTCAGCCCCCCTCATTATTAGCAGCAAAAATTGAATATTGTGTTATTGAATGAGACGTATCAAGCCGTTCGTAGGGAAGAGAAGACGTGTAGTCGACGATTGGGAGCCATGAATTCATGTCTTTCTTTCCTGCGTTTATTACACAGCTTTATCCTTCAAGCAACATTCGATACATCTATGCCATTGAAAGTTTGTGTCGTACCTGGATCCTATCATCGTTAGACAGGTATAAACGCCGAATTCGGCAAATAAGCATGAGAAGTGATGACACAGAATTGGGTGGGAAAACGTAGACACAGTCTTTTAGATTAGGGTCGCTGTTATGGTCGGTGATCGCTTTATGTGAGGATCCGTATTGGCGTACAGAATGGACACATACTTTCGTATGTCATGATGGCCCCGTTGCACTACATTCGTATCGCTTTAACCATCTAACATTTCCTCCTCAGCCCCCTCATTATTAGCAGCAAAAATTGAATATTGTGTTATTGAATGAGACGTATCAAGCCGTTCGTAGGGAAGAGAAGAGGTGTAGTCGACGACTGGGAGCCATGAATTCATGTCTTTCTTTCCTGGCTTTATTACACAGCTTTACCCTTCAAGCAACATTGGATACATCTATGCCATTGAAAGTTTGTGTCGTACCTGGATCCACCACCGGTAGACCGGTATAAACGCCGAATTCGGCAAATAAGCGTGAGAAGTAAAGACACAGGGTTGAGTGGGAAAACGTTGACACAGTCTTTTAGATTAGGGTCGCTGTTATGGTCGGTGATCACGTTATCTGGGGATCCCTATTGGGGTACAGAATGGACACATACTTTCGTATGTCATAATGGCCCCGTTGCACTACATTCGTATCGCTTTAACCTTCTAACATTTCCGCCTCAGCCCCCCTCATTATTAGCAGCAAAAATTGAATATTGTGTTATTGAATGAGACGTATCAAGCCGTTCGTAGGGAAGAGAAGAGGTGTAGTCGACGATTGGGAGCCATGAATTCATGTCTTTCTTTCCTGCGTTTATTACACAGCTTTATCCTTCAAGCAACATTGGATACATCTATGCCATTGAAAGTTTGTGTCGTACCTGGATCCTATCATCGTTAGACAGGTATAAACGCCGAATTCGGCAAATAAGCATGAGAAGTGATGACACAGAATTGGGTGGGAAAACGTAGACACAGTCTTTTAGATTAGGGTCGCTGTTATGGTCGGTGATCACTTTATGTGAGGATCCGTATTGGCGTACAGAATGGACACATACTTTCGTATGTCATGATGGCCCCGTTGCACTACATTCGTATCGCTTTAACCATCTAACATTTCCTCCTCAGCCCCCTCATTATTAGCAGCAAAAATTGAATATTGTGTTATTGAATGAGACGTATCAAGCCGTTCGTAGGGAAGAGAAGAGGTGTAGTCGACGATTGGGAGGCATAAATTCTTGTCTTTCTTTCCTGCCTTTATTACACAGCTTTACCCTTCAAGCAACATTGGATACATCTATGACATTGAAAGTTTGTGTCGTACCTGGATCCTACCACCGTTAGACAGGTATAAACGCCGAATTCGGCAAATAAGCATGAGAAGTGAAGACACAGGGTTGGGTGGGTAAACGTTGACACAGTCTTTTAGATTAGGGTCGCTGTTATGGTCGGTGATCACGTTATCTGGGGATCCCTATTGGGGTACAGAATGGACACATACTTTCGTATGTCATTATGGCCCCGTTGCACTACATTCGTATCGCTTTAACCATCTAACATTTCCGCCTCAGCCCCCCTCATTATTAGCATCAAAAATTGAATATTGTGTTATTGAATGAGACGTATCAAACCGTTCGTAGGGAAGAGAAGAGGTGTAGTCGACGATTGGGAGCCATGAATTCATGTCTTTTTTTCCTGCCTTTATTACACAGCTTTACCCTTCAAGCAACATTGGATACATCTATGACATTGAAAGTTTGGGTCGTACCTGGATCCTATCACCGTTAGACAGGTAAAAACGCCGAATTCGGTAAATAAGCATGAGAAGTGATGACCCAGGTTTGGGTGGGAAAACGTTGACACAGTCGTTACGATTAGGGTCGCTGTTATGGTCGGTGATCACGTTATGTGGTGATCCCTTTTGGGGTACAGAATGGACACATACTTACGTATGTCTTGATGGCCCCGTTGCCCTACATTCGTATCGCTTTAACCATCTAACATTTCCGCCTCAGCCCCCCTCATTATTAGCAGCAAAAATTGAATATTGTGTTATTGAATTAGACGTATCAAGCCGTTCGTAGGGAAGAGAAGTGGTGTAGTCGCCGATTGGGAGCCATGAATTCATGTCTTTCTTTCCTGCCTTTATTACACAGCTTTACCCTTCAAGCAACATTGGATACATCTATGACATTGAAAGTTTGTGTCGTACCTGGGTCCAATCACCGTTAGACAGGTATAAACGCCGAATTCGGCAAATAAGCATGAGAAGTGAAGACACAGGGTTGGGTGGGAAAACGTTGACACAGTCTTTTAGATTAGGGTCGCTGTTATTGTTATATCCTAGCCAGTGATGCCAACCGAGCCCGCTGCCAAAAGGTTGGCAGCATCAAAGTCCGGACGCCGTCGCATAAGCAGCGCCAGCGATACAGGAAATCGCCGCAAGTCTGCGCGCGCCACCGCTGGCTTCTGGCTTCTTAAGCGCTGGAGTCGCGAGCGCTGGGGCAGTTCTGGATTCGCCGCTCAGTTGTATACTCGCCACCGATTTGTGTACTTGCTAGTCAGTTGTGTGTTGATCGCAGCAGAGTTGTTGTTTGTCGTCAGCCGACGCTGACCTAGCCGCTCCGACTCGAACTAGACAGATTTCTTTAGACACGGAGTTCACTACTGTGTTTCTGTATCTTCGTTAATAAAGATAAGTACCGACCTTTTATTTAACCAGAGTGTTTGTTTTTTCATCTTTCTGCTCACTGTTCTAGCGGACCGGTCGGCCCGCTATTAAAAGTGTGGCGGTGACTTCGTAAGCCCTTTCTACAGCGAAGTGTTTGTCGCTACGAACGCCGCCACAAAACTGGCGATGAAGACTTCCGAACTCGTGTGCAGGGCTGGTTCAACTTGTTTCTTGTTATACTAATTATAGAGATAAAATTTTGGGGGCTGGTTTAATTTGTTTTCACTATGTCTGCCGAATTACAACAGTTGATCTTGTTACAGAGTCAGCAAATACAAAGTCTGGTGGAAGCAATCGCCAAACAAGCGGCTAATCCACCAACACAAAAGGAACAAGCACAGGCAGCACCACCTTTCCGTGCTTTTGATGCATCAAGAGAAGAATGGCGGGAATATTTCGCGCAGTTGCAGGCGCACATGACAGTCTACAAAATCACAGGTAATGAGCGGCAGCTTTATTTAATTTCCACTGCAGGCGTGGAAGTCTATAGACTACTTTGTAAGTTGTTCCCGGAATCCAAGCCAGAAGCATTAGACTATGACGTTGTTGTTAACTAGCTTGCTGAGTATTTCGAGTCGCGAGTTCATGTGGCAGCAGCCAGATTCGAGTTCTTCAGATTAAAGAAACTGCCCCATCTATCTAATAAACAGTGGTTAACAGATTTACGGGGCCTCACCCGTCAGTGCCGATTTAATTGTGTGTGTGGAGCTTCCTACAGTGATGTCATGTTACGAGACGCTATTACTCAAAACATTGCAGATTCTCGTATTCGTGCTGCTATCTTAAAGTTGCCTGACCCGTCATTAGAGACTGTGATGAACATCATTGAAGCCCAAGATACTTTTGACTATGCTGAGTGTGAGTTAGATCAGCCATGTATTTCTCAAATTGCCTGTGCTAAGCAAGTTATGTCACGCCCGCGGCCCCACCGGCAGAGTCAGACTGTAAACACTAGCCGGCCGCGTCATGTTAAATACGTTCGTCAACCGCGTGTGCAGAATGATAGAGTTAAGTCTTGCCCTAAGTGTGTTCTTGCTCATCCTCGTGAGCGTTGCCCGTTAAGAAACGCGGTTTGTCACTTTTGTCAAAGGAAACGACGCATCCAGACTGTTTGTTTGCGTAAACGCAAGAACAATTCTAGTGCTGCCCAGCCCATGGATATTCATGTTATTCAAAGCCAGCCCGCCCAGAAGGTCGCGTTTAAAGACTCTTCCACGGTTCGTGTGGGTAATAAACTTGTTCGCAATAAGCCACCCACCCAGCCCTCTGCTATGCGACCCAAGCGTAATTCAAACGCTGTAAAAAGTAATGTACGGACTGCAAGTGAAGCGGGAGTTGTTGTTCCACCCGCCCAACCCACGAGTTGTCGTAAGCAGAGAACACGCGCTAAACGCGCTGATTTTGTGTCTTCTGCCTCCACTGCACCGATCCAGATACAGTGTAATAAACTATTTGTGAAGCTACGCATCCAGGATAAGACCTTCAATTTTCAATTAGACACTGGTGCGTCTGTGACTCTAATAAATAGTGCTACGTATGCGGCTATAGGCCGCCCTAAACTTTCAGCGGCAAAACATTCTTTGGCTACTTATAGTGGAGAACAAATTCCTGTGTTAGGTGTATGTAGCGTGCCAGCCACCTTCCGTGGCAATACAAAAACAGTTTCATTCACAGTGCTCCGCGCTACAGACAGTGTAAACATTTTCGGATTAGACTGTTTTGACTTGTTTGGCCTGTCTATCCAAGACAATGTGTTGCAAATTAATTCTGTTGTTGTTCCTCAAGACAGCATAACCGATTTGTGTAAACAATACAGTGACATATTTAAAGACGAACTAGGTTGTGCTGCGAACTTTGCCGCTCATATTACGTTAAAAGATAATGCTCAGCCTCGATTTTTTCGTGCTCGTCCAGTGCCTCACGCCCTCCGGGCACCTGTAGAAGATGAACTTCGTCGTTGGCAAAACAACGGTGTTATTCAACCCGTTTCAGCGAGCCAGTGGGCTTCTCCCTTAGTTATTATAAAGAAACCGTCTGGCAAGTTACGTTTGTGTGCTGATTTTAAGTCGACAGTTAATCCTCAGACTGTCATTGATTCTTTTCCTTTGCCTAGACCGGACGAGCTGATGGGTAAGTTAGGGGAAGCTCGTTTCTTTTCCAAAATTGATCTCCGTGAAGCATGTTTGCAGTTGCCCCTCGACGAGCAATCACAACAGTATTTTGTCATAAACACGTCGTTGGGGTTGTTCCGTTTTCTGCGTTTGCCTTTTGGTTGTGCGTCAGCTCCGGCTGTTTTTCAGCGTTTTTTGTCACAACTTCTGGCTAATGTGCCATCGTGTTGCAACTATTTAGACGATATTGTTGTGTCCGGTCGGACGCCTGCTGAACATTTCCGTAATTTGGAGTGTTTGTTTACAGTGTTGTCTCAGGCAGGCCTACGTTGCAACATCGATAAATGTTCATTTTTCCTTACGGAGATGGACAATCTGGGACATGTTATGAATGCTCAAGGCATTCATCCCTCCCAGTCACATTTAGCAGCTATTCGTGATTTGCCCGCCCCTCGCAATCTGCATGAATTGCAAGCAGTTCTTGGCAAATTGACATATTATATTAGGTTTATACCTAATGCGTCACAGATTGCTGCACCGTTGCATCGTCTCCGCCGTAAGAATGTTCCGTTTGTGTTGTCAGCTGATTGCCAATCAGCCTTTCAGCAGCTTAAAGAGGCTTTATTGAATGATCGTTGTCTGGTCCATTACGACCCAAACAAGCCTCTAGTGTTAGCTTGTGATGCCTCTTCTTTCGGCCTCGGTGCTGTGTTGTCTCACCAAGTCGGTAACACCGAACGTCCTATTGCGTTCGCTTCTAAATTGCTAAACAAAGCTCAGTGTAATTATAGCCAATTGGACAAGGAAGCGTTGGCTATTGTGTTCGGTGTCACAAAACTCCATCACTACCTCTATGGTAGACCATTCTATTTAGTAACAGATCACAAGCCTCTGACGTCACTGTTTCATCCGTCTAAACCAGTTCCTCGGCAGACAGCTCAGAGACTACAACGTTGGGCTCTTTTGTTATCACAATACCAGTATGAGATACTGTATCGCCCTACAGCTCAGTATGCCAACGCTGACGCGCTTTCTAGATTGCCGATTGCTGCGGATGATGTCTTCGATTCCTCTGAAGACTCTTGCCATCAGATTGACGCCGATGAGCATCAATCCCTCCGGGATTTTCCGATTGATTATCGTCAGGTGGCACGTGAGACAGCTACGGATCCTCATCTGAGTTTACTGTTACGTTTTGTTCAACGTGGTTGGCCGTCCAAGGCAAAGGACATATCGGATCCAGTGGTTTGTCGCTATTATCCGCAACGTCATCTGTTGTCTGTTTCGCAAGGAGTTTTGCTGTTACGCACCGAGAATGACCAGCTTCGTGTAGTGGTTCCCCAAGTGCTCCAATCCAAGGTCCTCGACTTGTTGCATCAAGGTCATTGGAGAGTGGTCCGCACCAAGCAGCTTGCCCGCCGTCATTGTACATGGATCGGCATTGATAAGCAGATTACGCAGATGTCTACAGATTGTTCGACGTGTGCCGAACACCAAGCTGCTCTGCCTCAACGCTATTTTGAGTGGGCACGCCCTGCCGGTCCCTGGCAGCGAGTACATATTGATTTCGTTGGTCCATATTGGAATTCTCGTTGGCTCATCGTGATAGATGCATTTAGTAATTTTCCGTTTGTTGTGCCCATGCAGTCTACAACGTCTGCACAAACTATACAGGCGTTGACTTCAATTTTTTGTATTGAGGGTCTTCCAGAAGTTTTAGTGTCTGACAATGGTCCACAATTTACCTCTGCTGAATTTGAAAGTTTTTGTTCTGCCAATGGCATTCACCATGTTCTTACTCCGCCGTTCCACCCTCAATCGAATGGTGCAGCGGAACGTTTTGTACGCACATTCAAGGATCATATGGACCGCCTTCGTGCTACGCACTCTCGTCAGCAGGCCCTCATCACGTTCCTGTCGTCGTACCGGACCACGCCACGCGACGGCCCTTCGCCTGCGTAGCTTCTCCACGGCCGTCGTCATCGCACCCTACTACGGTTGTTGCACCCCCCGGATCGACCCGCCGCTTCTGAGCATCGCACGCGTTTTCAGCGCAACGACGCCGTTTTTTTCAGAGTTTATCACGGTCGCCGTCGTTGGGAACGAGGCACCGTGATAAGTCGCGGTTTTTATACTGTTCAAGGTGCTACTGGGGTGCACAGGAGGCATCAGAACCAGTTGCGCCGCGCTGGCCGCCCGGATTCTGCCGCTCGTTCTTTGTCCACAGATTTGGTCCGCGGCGGGTTCCAGCCGCGCCTTCCGACTTCGCTGCCGCCTCCAGGGCAGCAGCAGCAGCCGCCGCGCTACCACGCCGACAGCCCGTCCCGTTGATGCCTCCCGCGCAGCTTCATCCGGGAGCACCCCAGGTGGTCGCTCCGGCGCCTGCGGTCCCTCTTCAGTCGCCACCGCCTTCGGAGCAGATGGACGTCGACCCCTCAGCCGGGCCGCCATCCCAAGCGGTGGCTGTGCAGCCTGTCCTGCAGCCGCTTTCCTTCGGCACCCCCAAGGAGTATGACACCGCAGCGCCTTGTCCGGCGCCCACTCGGCAGCCGTCAACGCAGCGTCAGGAGACGCTGCCTCTCTTCGTGGGTCCCGACGCCCCGTCGCGTCCAGTATCAGAAGCTGCGCCCGTGGTCACGGGCGTGCACCCTGACCTCGGTTTTCAGTCGGTGTTTCCCGAGGCCCCGCGCAGCCAATGCTGGGGTGCGGACCGGGGACTGCCACCGACAACAGTCTCCGCCCCGGTCTCTTCTGCTACGCCTGCGGCCAGACCCCTCCCCCGCCGTCGACGCTCGCCACGTCATTATTCAACGACGGTGCGGCGATTTGGGGGGGAGGAGTGTTATATCCTAGCCAGTAATGCCAACCGAGAACGCTGCCAAAAGGTTGGCAACATCAAAGTCCGGACGCCGTCGCATAAGCAGCGCCAGCGATACAGGAAATCGCCGCAAGTCTGCGCGCGCCACCGCTGGCTTCTGGCTTCTTAAGCGCTGGAGTCGGGAGCGCTAGGACAGTTCTGGATTCGCCGCTCAGTTGTATACTCGCCACCGATTAGTGTACTTGCTAGTCAGTTGTGTGTTGATCGCAGCAGAGTTGTTGTTTGTCGTCAGCCGACGCTGACCTAGCCGCTCCGACTCGAACTAGACAGATTTCTGTAGACACGGAGTTCACTACTGTTTCTGTATCTTCGTTAATAAAGATAAGTACCGACCTTTATTTAATCAGAGTGTTTGGGTTTTCATCTTTCTGCTCACTGTTCCAGCGGGCGGTCGGCCCGCTATTAAAAGTGTGGCGGCGACTTCGTAAGCCGTTTCTACAGCAAAGTGTTTGTCGCTACGAACGCCACCACAAAAGTTATGGTCGGTGATAACGTTATGTGGGGATCCCTTTTGGGGTACAGAATGGGCACATACTTACGTATGTCTTGATGGCCCCGTTGCCCTACATTCCTATCTCTTTAACCTTCTAAAATTTCCGCCTCAGCCCCCTTCATTATTAGCAGCAAAAATTGAATATCGTGTTATTGAATGAGACGTAACAAGCCGTTCCTAGGGAAGAGAAAGGTGTAGTCGACGATTGGGAACCATGAATTCATGTCTTTCTTTCCTGCCTTTATTACACAGCTTTAGCCTTCAAGCAACATTGGATACATCTATGACATTGAAAGTTTTTGTCGTACCTGGATCCTATCACCGTTAGACAGGTATAAACGCCGAATTCGGCAAATAAGCATGTGAAGTGAAGACAAAGGGTTGGGTGGGAAAACGTTGACACCGTCTTTTAGATTACGGTCGCTGTTATAGTCGGTGATCACGTTATGTGAGGATCCGTATTGGCATACAGAATAGACACATACTTTCGTATGTCATGATGGCCCCGTTGCACTACATTCGTATCGCTTTTACCTTCTAACATTTCCGCCTCAGCCCCCCTCATTATTAGCAGCAAAAAATTGAATATTGTGTTATTGAATGAGACGTATCAAGCGGATCGTATGGAAGAGAAGAGGTGTAGTCGACGATTGGGAACCATGAATTCATGTCTTTCTTTCCTGCCTTTATTACACAGCTTTACCCTTTTTAGCAAATAAAAAAAAATTTAAAATAATAATAATAATAATAATAGTAATACTTGTTTGTTTGCTTGGTTGAGTAAGTAATTGAGAGATTAAAATTTACGCCGTGAATTTATCGAACTTCGCACGTCCGAAGATGTACGGAACGTAGCCAGGGCTCATTATATATTTTTTGTAGACAAAGTCTAATATCTGACCTGAGCTTCAATCACGAAAATGGAGTGACTAAAATTACTAAAACAAAGAAAAGCATACGATTAAATAAAACATATATTCATTTTAACATATACATTACGATATGAATGACACTTACGTAAAATTATAGGTAAATGATTGCAGATAATTTACAAATGAGAGCGACTTATTGATTCTGCGCCTCTTTTCTGCAAATAAGTATGAAATGGCTACCTGTGGAGCCACACAAAATAATACGTCCTTCTAGGACAACGAATGACACAAGAGTGTTGATGCCTACCGGCTGTGACAAGAGAGCGGTGTTAATTGCTTTATTTTGCATTCTCTTGTCTTAAAAAATCGATACATATAATCTACGTTAACTAAATTAAATATTGTCTGTGCTCGAGTGCAAATGGTTCCTTAAACTGCCCCCCAAATTGCGAGAGCAAAGGTGTACCACCTGCAGCCGAGCAATTTGTTGACGTATTTTCTTTATTTATCATGTTATGAATCATAAGTTGTTACGTATCATGTCTCACAGATTCAACATACATATAATATCATAAATGTCATACATCTATACAAATACATAAATAATATTTACATACAAGATAAATGAAAGTGAAAAGAAAAAATAAAAATATTTGATTCCGAGCGGTATTGAACCTGGGAACTCCAGTACCAACGCGCACTACACTGGCTCAGAGCTATCACTGTTCTCATTATTCTACTACAGTTTTACATAGACTGTAAGAAATTTCACAGTTCGTATTCACTTGTGCTGTTACCTTGCAATAAATTATTGGGCATATAGTCCGTTGTTCTCTTTCACTTCAAAATGTTATTACACATGTTCATTCAATAAATAAAATTAATTAATGGTTTTGTGCATTTTCAGAGATATGTGAACATATTCTCTTTAGAATGTCACTTCTTAGTAAAGGTTTATACTGTGCTAAAGTCTTTGCACTTTAAAATAAATGTCACGTGTTACACGTTTTGTTTACACTTTACATTGAGACAAAAGTTCTTGAAGAAACAAGTTGGAGATCAAGAATGTCGCAATGAAGCGTGCTTTGGAAGACGCAGTTAAAATGTGGTTTCGTCTTGGTAGGAATACATGGTGTCAGTGGTTCCGTACTGACCAGTCCGTGTTACGTCTACTCAATAACTTCCAATTTCGTCTTCCAAAAGGCGTATGTCGTCTCCTGGATATTGTTTCGTCGAAAAGTGTGCCGTGGTTTTGCGACTCACGTCACCTATAGTGTCCCATCATGAGCGCAGTGAACCGTTTTTTTTAAATATTTGCACACAACTAGTTCATACAGTGTTCGTTGCAAAACAAAATGTTCGTTCACAACAGAGAGCACAAAACATAACAAATATCACTTCACTTTGAGTACAGTTTTCTGTTACATGTTTACATAGATATAAAATTTTTTTTGTGAAACGTGTACCTATACATTTACATTACATTGTTTGGTAATACATATACATATTATACATTTTTCAGCTGCATTAAACTAGATATTTACAAGTACATATGGGTCAGACATAGAAAAAATTATCTTATAGGTTCAGTGTATTGTGATACATTCAGAAAATCCATTTTCTTTTATAGGTCTCTTCCCCTTTTTAATAAAGTTTTCCTTTTAAGTATATTTTCCTTTACATCAGTACTACACAATAAGTGTTCTTCCTCATTAAATGTTTCCTGCAACATAAACTTTCATATTAGGTTAGAAAACATCTTGGAGATGATCTGTCCTGAAAAGTCATGATTACAATAAGACACGACACGTCACATCCACAATCAATTCCAAATTAGCACATGCACAAAGTATCATTTACAAATCAAATGAAGTATATAGCCTTGCTCAATTAATCTCATTTGTCATTTCCTGTAGAGTGTTTTTTGTGCATGTTGTATTCGTGTGGATTGTGGTGTGAGTGTGAATAGCAAATCAAGTGTGTATCATGCCAATTAATATATCAGGTTCAGGGCAGCAATTGTCTCCGGTCATTTAGTCTGTCAGCTTGTCTTTTTTTTTTTTTTTTTTTTTTTTTTTGTGGTTTTAGGGCGCACAACTTCAATGGTCATTAGCGCCCTGACTACTCTAAAAATGCACCGCGAGGCACAAGTTGACAACAACTAAAAGGGAAAACACGCTAAAAGAGACTGACAGGCATAGGATTAAAAAACAACATCAAATGTCCTTAGCGAGGTTTGTCAAATTGATAAAACAAAGAACACGAGCAGCTGCTCGTGGGTCATCCGCTAAAACGGCATCGAAAGTATTAGGCAGGTTAAGATCGAGGCGCAGTTGGTTAAGATCGGGACAGGACATTAAAATGTGTCTAACCGTCAGCAAGTGCCCACATGGGCAGAACGGCGCCGGCGCAGCCGTCAGCAGATGGCGATGGCTGAACCGGCAGTGTCCAATCCTTAACCTTGCTAAAACGACCTCCTCCCGCCGAGAAGGGCGTGAGGAGGACGTCCAAGCCACGGGAAGAGGTTTTAAGGCCCGAAGCTTGTTGTCGGTAAGTGCAGCCCAATCGGCATGCCACAGCGACACAACGCGCCGACAAATGACCCTGCTAAAATCGGACGAAGGGACACAACAAGAAGCTGTCCGAGGCTGGAGGACCGCAGCCTTGGCCGCGGCATCTGCAGCTTCGTTCCCAGGGATACCGACATGGCCAGGAACCCACATAAAGCTAACTGGCGGACTGACGTCCACCAGCCGCTGAAGAGAGCGTTGGATCCGGTGTACGAAAGGGTGAACCGGGTACGGATCACTGAGGCTCTGGATGGCGCTCAGGGAATCTGAGCAGATGACATAAGCAGAATGTCAGTGGCGGCAGATGTAAAGAACAGCCTGGTAGAGGGCAAAGAGCTCAGCTGTGAAGACCGAACAATGATCATGGAGCCGGTATTGGAAACTTTGTGCCCCGACTATAAAGGAACACCCGACCCCGTCATTGGTCTTAGAGCCATCTGTATAAATGAAAGTCATGTTGATGAACTTCGAACGAAGTTCCAAAAAACGGGAGTGGTAGACCGAACTGGGGGTGACCTCTTTTGGGAGCGAGCTGAGGTCAAGGTGAACGCGGACCTGAGCCTGGAGCTAAGGTGGCGTGTGGCTCTCGCCCACTCGAAAGGTTGCAGGGAGTGAAAAATGAAGGTGTTGAAGGAGGCGACGAAAGCGAACTCCAGGGGGTAGCAGGGCAGAGACATACAACCCGTATTGACGGTCGAGAGAGTCGTCAAAAAAGGAACGATAAGACGGATGGTCGGGCATTGACAGTAGCCGACAGGCATACCGACAAAGCAGTATATCGCGCCGGTAAGTGAGCGGCAATTCGCCAGCGTCAGCATGAAGACTCTCTACGGGACTGGTATAAAATGCTCCGATCGCAAGTCGTAAACCCCGATGTTGTATGGAGTTGAGGCGGCGTAAGATGGATGGCCGTGCAGAGGAGTATACGAAGCTCCCATAATCCAGCTTGGAGCGGACGATCGACCGATATAGACGAAGTAGGACGGTTCGATCCGCTCCCCACGACATACCACTGAGAACACGGAGGACATTTAAAGAACGGGTACAACGGGCGGCCAAATATGACACATGTGGAGACCAGCTAAGTTTCCTGTCAAAGGTAAGGCCTAAAAATTTGGTTGTCTCCACGATTGGGAGAGCAACGGGACCAAGTCGTAAGGACGGTGGGAGAAACTCTTTGTAGCGCCAGAAGTTAATACAGACCGTCTTCTCGGCAGAAAAACGGAAGCCATTGGCGACACTCCAGGAGTAAAGACGGTCAAGAGAACGCTGAAGACAGCGCTCCAGGACACGTGTACGCTGCGCGCTGCAATAGATGGTAAAATCGTCCACAAAAAGGGAGCCTGATACATCAGCTGGGAGGCAATCCATTATTGGATTGATCGCGATGGCGAACAGAGCGACGCTCATAACTGAGCCCTGTGGCACCCCATTCTCCTGGCGAAAGGTGTCGGACAGGACAGAACCCACACGTACCCTGAACTGTCGATCCATTAAAAAGGAACGAATAAAAAGAGGGAGGCGACCGCGAAGGCCCCATGTATGCATGGTGCGGAGAATGCCCGCCCTCCAACAGGTGTCGTAAGCCTTCTCCAAATCAAAGAACACAGCCGCGGTCGGGCGCTTCCGCAAGAAGTTATTCATAATGAAGGTCGACAAGGTAACCAGATGGTCAACAGCAGAGCGGCGCCTACGAAATCCACATTGTACATTTGTAAGTAGGCGTCGAGACTCAAGCAGCCAAACCAATCGAGAGTTAACCATTCGCTCCATCACTTTACAGACACAGCTGGTAAGTGAGATAGGTCGATAACTGGAAGGCAAGTGCTTGTCCTTCCCCGGCTTAGGAATCGGGACAACAATAGACTCGCGCCAGCATGCGGGAACATGTCCCTCAATCCAGATGCGATTGTATGTACGAAGAAGAAAACCTTTACCCGCAGGAGAAAGGTTCTTCAGCATCTGAATATGAATAGAATCAGGCCCTGGAGCGGAGGACCGTGATCGGCCAAGTGCGGTTTCGAGTTCCCGCATGGTGAATGGGGCATTATAACTTTCACAATTCGAGGAGTAAAAGTCAGGTGGCCTAGCCTCCTCTGCCTGTTTGCGGGGGAGGAAGGCAGGGTGGTAATGAGCGGAGCTCGAAACCTCGGCGAAAAAGCGGCCGAAGGCATTGGAGACAGCCTCAGGGGCCACAAGGACTTCATTCGCGACCTTCAAGCCAGAAACTGGGGAGTGGACCTTAGTGCCAGATAGCCGGCGCAGGCTACCCCAGACAACAGAAGAAGGAGTAAAACTGTTGAAGGTGCTTGTGAAAGCAGCCCAGCTGGCTTTCTTGCTTTCGTTAATAATACGACGACACTGAGCACGTAATCGTTTATAATTAATACAATTCGCCACTGTAGGGTGGCGTTTAAAGGTGCGTAAAGCACGTCGACGAGCACGTAAAGCGTCTCTACATGCTGCGGTCCACCAGGGGACCGGTACGCGACGTGGAGAAGAAGTAGGGTGAGGGATGGAATATTCAGCAGCAGCGAGAATGACTTCCGTGAGGTGTGCGACCTGACGATCGCAGCTTGTGAATGTTTGATCCTGAAAGGTCGCCCTGGAAGAAAAGAGCCCCCAGTCTGCCTTGGAGATGGTCCAACTAGAGGAGCACGGAGAGGGAGTATGCTGCAGGAGATGGATAACACACGGGAAGTGGTCGCTCGAATATGTATCAGCAAGTGCATACCACTCAAACCGGCGTGCAAGTTGGGGAGTACATATAGAGAGGTCTAAATGGGAATAGGTATGAGATGTGTCCGAAAGAAAAGTAGGGGCGCCAGTATTAAGGCAGACAAGATTGAGCTGGTTGAAAAGGTCTGCTAACAAGGAGCCCCTCGGGCAGGAGGCTGGAGAACCCCAAAGGGGATGGTGGGCATTGAAGTCTCCAGTTAACAAAAACGGTGCAGGTAGCTGAGCAATAAGTTGCATCATGTCTGCCCTGGTAACGGCAGATGACGAGGGAGTGTAAACGGTACAAAAGGAAAACGTAAAAGTGGGGAGAGTAATGCGGATGGCGACTGCCTGCAGGCCAGTGTGCAATGTGATGGGATCGTAGTAAATATCATCCCGGACCAGCAACATAACCCCTCCATGAGCTGGGATTCCTACCATAGGGGGTAGGTCAAAACGCACAGAGGTGTAGTGTGCCAAGGCAATGTGATCGCATGGGCGTAGCTTCGTTTCCTGGAGGGCTACGACGAGCGGACGATGCAAGCGAAGCAGCAACTTCAAGTCCTCTCGGTTGGAGCGAATGCTGCGAATATTCCAGTGAATAAGTGCCATCGTAAGAAAAGGAAGATGAGAGAAGGGGTCACCTCGAAGGCCGCTTAGGGCCTGGCTTCGAGCGAGCACTGCCGCCGCTATCAGTAGGCGGACAGTCATCGTCCATAGGGTCTATAGGGTCATCGGCCATCTCGGGAGGATGGCCGGGAGGGGGAGCTTCCTCCGCCGGTGAACGGCCAGATGTACGGCTACCGGCGGTGCGGCCAGGCGAAACGGATGACGGCCTGGGGCGGCAACCGCTGGGTGGCGCAGGAGAAGAGATGCGCCGTGGCGGAGAAGGAGAACTGTGCTTCCTATGCGCCTTTTTGGAAGGACGTTTGGTGGAAGTATCGGTCGAAGGCTGGGAGGTCGAGGGACGGAGGAAGTCTGCACGGGATGGTTCCTTCTTGAAGGACCGTGCATCTGACTTCGGTGTCTTCGACTTAGCAGAAGCTGAGGAAGTGGCTGGTGTCTGTGGTGTGATGGGAGGAAGAGGAGACGTCGACCGCGCGATCTTAGCACTGGCCGAACGGACGACCGTGGTGCCGAAGGTCAGATCGCATGTCTGGGTTGCGACCTCCCGGGTAGTCCGAGGAGAGGCGAGGACAGTACTATATTTCCCCGCTGGGAGCAGCGTGGGCTTCCTACTAGCCAATAGCTTGCGAGCAGCCGAGGTGGACACTTTCTCTTTGACACGAATTTCTTGGATGCAACGTTCGTCCTTATAGACAGGACAGTCGCGGGAGGATGCGGCATGGTCACCCTGACAGTTCACACAATGAGGAGACGGAGGTGGACAGTCACCCTCATGGGCATCCCTGCCACAAGTGACACATTTAGCCGCATTGGAACAAGACTGTCGAGTGTGATTGAAACGCTGACACTGGTAGCAGCGCGTAGGTGTCGGGACATAGGGGCGAACAGAAATAACCTCGTAGCCCGCCTTGATGCGCGATGGCAGCTTAACACTATCGAAGGTCAAGAAGAGTGTCCGGGTCGGTACAAGGTCGTTGTTGACCTTTTTCATGACCCGATGGACAGCCGTCACGCCCTGCTCAGCGAGGAAAGATTGAAGCTCCTCGTCAGTCAATCCGTCGAGGGAGCTAGTATACACTACACCACGAGACGAATTCAAAGTTCGGTGGGCCTCCACCCGGACAGGGAACGTGTACAGGAGGGTGGCCCGAAGCAGTTTTTGTGCCTGAAAGGCATTCTCAGTTTATAGTAATAAGGTGCCGTTACGCAACTTGGTACAAGATTTGACAGATCCGGCTATGGCATCAACGCCCTTCTGAATAACAAAAGGGTTGACAGAGGAAAAATCCTTTCCGTCCTCAGTGCGAGAAACTACGAGGAACTGTGGGGCAGGCGGTAGTACTTTTGTCACTGTTGGCTGGTCACGTTTCCGTTTTTGGGTCGAAGTCGAAAGCGATGGAGTAGAATCCATTGCGGAGGAATCCCCCATGATTGCCAGCATCTCCGATGGCGCGCTCCTTCCTTGTGGGGACCCTCTCAGAGGGCACTCCCGCCTTAGGTGAATGTTTACACCTCAGGTCACACCTCCCGAGAAACAGACGGAGGGACCAATCGGCATGGTCAGAAGGTATCAGCTCAGGCAATCACCCCTCCCCGGGCCTGGCCTTTACCAGGGGGTACGCGCGTGCCTTACATGTCTACCCAGGGCGGGGACTTACGCGTTACCCCGTCACCGGCTACGCGTGCGAACGCGTGGGTCGGCCTTCAGACACGCACAGGGAGGAAGGAAGAAGAGGAAAAAGAAGAGAGAGAGAGAGGGAGAAAGAGGGCAGACTGTCTCAAACGCCGAGGCGGAGACCAGAGAAGGCAAGGAGAAGAAGGCAATGAGAAGGCAAGGAGAAAAAGGCAATGAGAAGGCAAGGAGAAAAAGGCAATGAGAAGGCAAGGAGAAAAAGGCAATGAGAAGGCAAGGAGAAAAAGGCAATGAGAAGGCAAGGAGAAAAAGGCAATGAGAAGGCAAGGAGAAAAAGGCAATGAGAAGGCAAGGAGAAAAAGGCAATGAGAAGGCAAGGAGAAAAAGGCAATGAGAAGGCAAGGAGAAGTCAAGGGAAAGAGTAAGGAAGACAGTGAGGTGGAGAAGAGCAAAGAAAGGGACCAACAAAAGGAAGGAAGAAACGAGAAGTTTAAAACCAAAAAGACCACGATTATAGGTCGTGAAACCGTCCGTCTCCGGACGCAGGCGCTAACTACCCCCGTGAGGGGGATGGACTCCTTTTAGTCGCCTCTTACGACAGGCAGGAATACCTCGGGCCTATTCTAATCCCCGGACCCGCAGGGGGATGTCAGCTTGTCTGCAGGGTATTAATAAATATAATCAGTAACTCTGCTTTGCATGAAAATTGTTAGTTCTTCCTGTGTCTTATCTTCTTACTGCTGCTGCTGCTGCTGCTGCTGTAAAATTTAGATACTTCAGATTATAGCTTATATCCTCTTCTTCTTCCAGCTTGAAGTACCAGATGTGACTTACCTTGTTGTTGTATCAGGATACTCTGCTAAGCGCTAAAAGTTTTCAAATCTTTGTGAGGGTACAAACCTAAAATTCTCTTATTCTTGGGGTTTTGTAGCAGATATGCTCCAGGGTGTGGTATATCAGTGATTGTGTAAGGACCTTCATATAATGGACGCCACTTGACATTACGTTTTAGAGGTGATGACGATTTGTAGTGGGTTTTAAGTAAAACTCGCATGCCTATTGTAAAGTTTTGCCTTCTTTTCAGATTAGCACCATAGTTCTTATTTCTAATGTCAGCTTGTTCAGTAATTGCAATGAGTATTTCCCTTACCTTTTCTTCATGTGAAGGTTTGGTGTCAGAAAATTTTGGTAGTGGGTTGCTCCATTCATTAGTTTCCTTTGTGTCAAACATGATTTCTCTGGGAGTATAGGGTGTGTTGTATATATTTAAATTGTTGTGTATTTCCTCAAAAAGTGCTAGGTAATGTATCCAGTTTGTGTGCTGTGTTGAGGTATAAGTTCTCATGAATCTATTTAATTCTCTAAAAATTCTCTCACAAGGGTTGGCTGATGCATGAAACTTTGAAATAAAGATACTCTTAATGTTATTGTCCTTTAGAAATTTTCTCCAGATGAATCCTGCATAATATGTGGCATTATCTGATAGAATGGCTTTAGGTTTTCCACAGTATGGCATGTAATCATTTGTGAATCTTCTGATGATGGTGTTTGCTGTGGGTGACTTAATGGCAAAAAGTTTGATGTGCTTAGAAAATATGTCATAAAATGCTAGAATGTATTTACAACCACCGATGCTAGTTGGATGAGGTCCGCTAACATCTGTACAAAGTATCTCTCTAGGTCCAGTGGGTAAGATAGAGTGCAAATCTGTTTTGGTGGATTGATTTTGTGGCTTGGATTTTTGACATATGAGACATTTGCTGATGACATCATGTATTTTTCTTCTCATGTTTGGAAAATAGCAATACATTTGTAACTTGTTTAGACATTTCTTTGTTCCGTAGTGTCCCCAAACTGTGTGAGTGTGTGCAATGAGTTTGTGCACAGAATCTTGTGGTATGCAAACGCACCAGTTAGTAGCATTTGTGTGTCTTTTGTAGAAAAGTATGTTGTTGTGTAACATGTATCTGTCTTGTAAAGTGTCATTGTGTTGTTGTACTATGATTTGTGTTACTTTGTACCAGTGTGGATCTGAATCTTGTAGTGTTGCCATGTTCTTGCATAGGTCTACGTAGTATTGTGTAAACTGTTTGTCTTGCATGAGTAGTATTCTGTAATCGTGTGTGTTCTCAAAGTCTGTATTGTTATGGTGTAATCCTTGCGGTAGTCTTGAAAGTGTGTCAGCTATTATGTTGTCTTTTCCCATGATGTGCTTGATTTCAAAAGAGTAATTCTGTAATGCAAGTGCCCATCGTGTAAGTCTAGGATGAATGAGTTTACATGACAAAAGGAAGGTAAGTGCTTGATGGTCAGTGTATATAATGGTGTGTCTTCCATACAGATAATAATTAAACTTTTTAAATGCCCATATAATAGATAATGTTTCCAATTCTGTGGTGGAGTAAGATCTTTCACATTCTGTTAAAGTCCGACTGGCAAAACCAATGATCTTAATATGTTCTGAAGTTTCTGTTTTAACAAGTTGGAATAAACAACATCCCAAGCCAATGTTTGATGCATCACAAGCAATACAAAAGTTCAAATTGAAGTCTGGATGTTCCAGCATGTTAGAATTTACTAAGGCTTCTTTGATTTTAGTAAAGTCATTTTCACAGTCTTGGTTCCAAATCCATACCTGGTTCTTCTTTAATAAGTTTAGTAAGTATCTGCTATTGAGTAACTGTTTAGGTATGAATCGTCTGAAAAATGAGCATAGACCGAGAAATGATTTTAACTGTTTCTTTGTAGTGGGACTGGGGAAATGTCTGATAGCATCTAATTTTGAAGGGTCAGGTTTAATGCCTTGTGTGTTGATGATGTGTCCTAGGTATTTGATCTCAGAACAAGCAAATCTAGATTTACAAATATTGGCAGTGATACCGGCTTGTGTGAATCTGCATAGTAAAGTGTTCAGGGTATCAGTGTGTTCCTTCCAGGTTTTTGAGGCAATCAGTATGTCATCTACGTAGTGCGTAACAGTTTCTAGTAAATCATCACCGAGTACAGAGTTTAGTGCAGTAATGAATACTCCTGAGCTTACATTTAGGCCAAATGGTAATACACAAAATTGATAAGTTCTGCCACCAAACATAAAGGCTGTATATTTTCTAGATTCTTTGCTTATTGGCACCTGCCAAAACGAATTTTTAAGGTCTATTGTAGAGAAATATTTTGCATCCAAGAATTTCTAAAGTTGTTCGTCAAGATTTTCTGGTTGTGTCCTCACAGGTAAGATAATTTGGTTGATAGCTCTTGCATCTAATACTAACCTGATACTTCCATTGTGTCTTTTCACTACATGCAAAGGGCTACAATATGGAGATGTTGATGGTTCTATAATATTCCATGTAATCATTTTCTTTAGTTCTTCCCAAACTGCAGGTCGCAGAGCTAGAGGTACATTGTATGACTTGTGGTAATAGATTTGGTGAGGCTTGACTTCAATCGTATACATATATGTGTTGATCCTACCTGGCTTACTAGTGAAAACATCCTTATTCTTAAGTAAAATATGTTTAAGCTGGGATCTCTCCTCTTCATTAATAGCATCACATTCTGATAACTTAGAATTAATTTGTGTAAGTACATCATTCACCATCTCACTGTGTGATACAGGTTGTTGTGTGGAATCTATGTCAGTCTCACGTATAATCTGTATCTTGTAGCCAGAACAGTGCTTGTTATGGTCCACTAGTCGAGTGTTCAAGTTCAAAACTAAGTCTCTGCCTTCATACTTAAAATAACAAATGCCTTTGAAGAAGTCTATAGTACAGTCCTTCTCACAAAGAAAATCAATACCCAATATACAATTGGCAGCAAGGCTTTGGACAACTAGGAAAGGCCATTGTACGATTCCATTTCCCATATTAACAGTCACAAATACCTGCTTATTAACTCTACTTGACTTATTACCTAATGCAGTTAATATTAAACAGTTTTGAACTGGGAACTCTGGTATCTTAGAAGTTTTCTTCATCATAGTATAAAAATTGTGGGAAATCACACTGACAGCAGCTGCTGTATCAATAATTATGTTAGTAGGTATACCTCCTACAATGCCTGAGGTGGAAGACAGTACAAATCTTTTCTTTACATTGTGACATTGTGTGTTGTCATTTATCAGATCATCAGCTAAGTTTCCACTTTCATTATATCTTAAGAATAGTGTAGGCAACTCTTGTTGTGTAAATGTTAATTTTTCTTGTTTCACAGTTTCACTAGCAAGTGTGTATTCAAACATAGTTTCTAAATTGAAGTTGCCCCCCAAATGTTCCTCAGTCACAACCTGCGGCTCAGTAATGACTGGTTCTAGTTTACCTGATTTGTCTGGTCATTGGCAAGTGTAGTTGTAGTTTCATTAGCTACCTCAATAATATTTACATTAGGATATTGTCTTTGCCAATCGCCTGTCTGTTTTCGGTTGGCTGAAGTCACTTGTTGGTTTGTGTTGCTTGTTTGCGCAAAATTCCCTTGTGGCATCTGAATATGATTTTGTAGTGGCGGTTGCTGTGTTTGCCACTGTCTCACATAATACTGGTTGTCGTTCTGGTTAAAGTGCGGTGTAGGTGTTCCATTTCTTGTGTAATCTGTGTTGTTGTTTCTTTGCCAGTGTTTCTGTTTGGCTTTGTGTCCGTTGTTGTTTCCATTATTCCTTCTTGAATTAAAATTGTCGTTTCTTCGTTTTTTGTACGGGTTATCTCCTTGTGTATAGTTACAGTTGTTGTTTGTATGCAGCTCTGAATTTTGGTGATTGTTTTGCATGTTTACTGTGTGTTGTGAATTTTGCTGCGTGTTTGATAATGTAGCAATGTAGACATGTTGATTCCTACTGCGTGAGTTGTGTGTTGGTTCTTGTTCTTCATACAGTAAATCAACAGCATCTAACTTTTCCAAAAAATATTTAGGATCGTCGTCCGGTAAGTGCACTAATTTCTCTTTAATATTAAAAGGAAGTCTTGCTTTCAGTGATCGGATCACATCTTTTGGTTTCACTGGTTCATTAAGGAAGTGTGTCATGTTTAGGTACTTCTCGAAATATCTGCGCAGGTTGCCGTTTTTAGGATTGAAGTGTTCGGGTTCAGTGACTTGTTTGCGGATACGTTCCTGCACAGTGGGTGACCAAAACTTATTCAAGAAGGCGCGTTCAAACTGCTCGTATGTTACACATCTGTCGCTTTCATGGTAAGCCCAGACAGCAGCGTCCCCTTGAATGTAATCCACAACGTACGCAATGCGTTTATGGTCGCTCCACGAACGTGGGAATGCGTTCCTAAAAGCTTTTAAGAAGATGACAGGGTGTACAGTGTTTTTGCCTGGTATAAAAGGTTGGAATTTACGGTGCTTGAATAGACTTTCTTCTTCTTTGTTACGTGTTCGTCTGTTTCTTTCTGTGTAATCATTGAATTCTTCCCTGTGTGTACATGGTTCTTCATCAGAATAATTGTATTGTATTTCAGGTGATGGGTATCTGTTGCTATGCGTGTCAATGTATTGTGTATTTGAGTGTTGAAATTCGTGTGTGTACATGTGTTCATTTCCGAATCGAGATTTTCTTTTGTGTGTGTAAAAATGTGTAGTGGGTGTACTATTCTGTTGTGCTTGGCATTGAGTTGTCTTTGTTTGCATATCGTCATCGATTACTTGTCTATTGTTGTTCATGTATTCCACTACAGAATCGTGCACAATATGTGGCAATTTGTTTTGTATACATTCTTCAAAAATTTCGTCTTTATGTGCCGTCCATTCTTTAAATTGTGAATTAATTCGAGCCAAATGGGGTTCAGCCTCTATCTGTATTGTTGTGTGAATCTGTTTGTGAATGTCAGCTACGTTTGTTTCTATTGTATTCACCTTTAAATTAATTTCGTCACACGCGTGCGTGTTTGATTCTAATTTGCAATTAATAGTTTCACAGGTTTTTGTCAAGTCATGGATGTGATTGGCATTGTCGCTTTGTCGTAACTCTAAATTTTCGAATTTTTTCGTAAGATCGTCGACCTGTTTGGAAAGACGTGTATTAATTTCATCTACCTTTTGAGTCAGTGTGGCGAAGTCTGATTTTATGTCATTTCTGAAGGCTGCATTGTCTGTTATTAATTGTGAGAATTTTTCGTCATTATCTTGCTTAATATTGGATATGCCTTCCAAAATTGAATTCAGTATAGCGGCAAAATTTTGATTGCAAAATGAACTTGCCCCCGCCGCGACATTAGACGTGACGTGGTCTCTCATGTTTGGTTCTGAATTGCTCCTTTCGGCGTTTGTGTGTATGTGTAGCGGATTATTTTGATGTGTTTGCGTGTCTGTATTAATTTCTGTGTCTGAATGTGTCTGTGTATCCATGTTTGCATTACTTGATTGTTGTTCCATTGTGTACTGGTGTCGAGTTTTTACCATATCGTGAATAAATTGTGTGCAAGAAAAAAAAATTGTTTAAGCGCGTAGTGTGAATATGTACTGCCTATGTGTGTGTTTAAATGACTGAGAATGATTGAGAGATGACTTTAAAGATCGAAAGGTGACTAGTCATGTTGCTTAAATCTTTTACAATGTCGGCCATATTGTGCAATGTAACTTACGTATTGTTGGATCGAAATGTAATCGTTTGAATAATGAGATTTCGCGGAATTTGGAAAAAATTACTGAATGGAAACTGAATATTGAATTTAATGCTGAGAAAAATAATTTTGAATGAAAAATGTGCTTGGAATCAATTGTGGATGCGCGAGTGCTGCGTCGCTGCGTCTTACCGTACATGTCGTCTTGATGCGAAGATTGCATCTCCAGTCCAAATTGTCTCCAGATTTTATTCGCTTTCTTCCATATTCTCGTCACATGGGTTGTTGCCGGTCAGGATGTACATGAAAAAAAACAATTAGTTGTAGTACAGATACAATAATGAGTCCTGGCACATAGTCGCCAGTTTAGCAAATAAAAAAATAATTAAAATAATAATAATAGTAATAATATAATAATAATAGTAATAATTTGTAATAATAATAATTGTTGTTTGTATGCAGCACTGAGTAAGTAATTGAGAGATTAAAATTTACGCCGTGAATTTATCGAACTTCGCACGTCCGAAGATGTACGGAACGTAGCCAGGGCTCATTATATATTTTTTGTAGACAAAGTCTAATATCTGACCTGAGCTTCAATCACGAAAATGGAGTGACTAAAATTACTAAAACAAAGAAAAGCATACGATTAAATAAAACATATATTCATTTTAACATATACATTACGATATGAATGACACTTACGTAAAATTATAGGTAAATGATTGCAGATAATTTACAAATGAGAGCGACTTATTGATTCTGCGCCCGTTTCTGCAAATAAGTATGAAATGGCTACCTGTGGAGCCACACAAAATAATACGTCCTTCTAGGACAACGAATGACACAAGAGTGTTGATGCCTACCGGCTGTGACAAGAGAGCGGTGTTAATTGCTTTATTTTGCATTCTCTTGTCTTAAAAAATCGATACATATAATCTAAGTTAACTAAATTAAATATTGTCTGTGCTCGAGTGCAAATGGTTCCTTAAACCTTCAAGCAACATTGGATACATCTATGACATTGAAAGTTTGTGTCGTACCTGGATCCTATCACCGTTAGACAGGTAAAAACGCCGAATTCGGCAAAGAAGCATGAGAAGTGAAGACACAGGGTTGAGTGGGAAAACGTTGACACAGTCTTTTAGATTAGGGTCGCTGTTATGGCCGGTGATCACTTTATGTGAGGATCACTATTGGGGTACAGTACCTCCCCACAAAAATGTACAAGACAATATTATATAGAAATAGGAGGCAAGTGAAACCTTCCCACAAAATGTTGACCGGACAATAATTTGAATGTTAACAAGAATACAACCTAACGTAATCTCCCAGCAAATAAATTTACTGACAATGACAATTAAATAAAAATTAGCAATCTGACCCAAGTATAAGCTACTCGCAAAAATAATGAAAAACAATTCAGTACTAATGAAATCTCAGTGATAATGAAAATTCAATTAAACCGAAATATCGGTCTTTGGCCCTGTGCAAATCAGAATTAAATTCTTACGTCATTGTAACTGCTAGTCAAATTTCTGCTCTTATTCTTGCGCACAGCTTGGAGGAACTGCATTGCAAATAATAACATTCCTTTTTTTTGTAATTTAACTGAAACTTTTCTTTAAGGGAAGTGGAACGAAATCGTTAATTCAATTAAATAAATTTTTTTTTTTGTAAAATTGCTTTTGAAATCAAAATTATTATTGTGGCACTTGTTGGAAATTAATTACAATCAATAAACTTTACATTATGTGATGATTACCTTAATCAACAATATACCTCATTCAGCATCTTGACCAGTGCTGCCGACAGACTACATCACACAACCGCACTGGGCTGCTACTACTGACCGACTGCTCTGCATGACGACTACTAGCGTACTGCACGACGGCTACTACTGTACTGCTCTACATGACGACTACTACAGAACTGCTCGCAACACTCGCGCGGTCAAGCGCAGACTAACCGCGAAAATAGGCTCTCTGGTCAAAGATTTTAACGTGCCTCACCATCGCTGCTATGTTACATACGTGTTTCATAACCCTCCACTGGGGGGGGGCAAAAATTTGGCAGCGATGGTGAGTCATTTGGACTTGCCATCGCAAGAAATTTTTACAATTTACAGAATATTCAAATTTAGTACATAAATTAAATGTTGTGCACATGCACCGAGTACAAAATATATCAGACAAAGACAGGATGTGAGTACAAAACATAGTAGTAAATCAGAAAACTGTATATACAAATTATTTGACAGATAGCAAAGTGCACACGCACTGAAAAAAATTCTTTAGCATTTTCAGAACAAATAAACAGAATGGCAGAAAATCGTGTTGATAAGTGACATGAGTGTACTCGCACTGGAGTTGAGAACATATTAGCAATTTACGAAATGTATATATAATTAGTAACAAATGACATAAGTGCATACGTACTGAAGTATTGAATATACAGAATGAGTACAAATCATATTGAAAATGCACAGGCACTGAAGTTCAGTAGAAAACATATTAACACACAACATAAGTGCACATGCACTGTAGTTCAGAAGAAAACCTATTAACACACAACATAAGTGCACATGCACTGTAGTTCAGAACATATCATTAAAATAAAATAATTAAAAAAATGTATATACAATATAAAAGACAAGAGTGCATATACTGTACTTGAGAACAAATCGAAAAAATGTCTTAGGCATTTTTGCAATAAATAAACATAATGGCAAAAATCATATCGACAAGTGACATAAGTGTACTCGCACTGGAGTTCAGCGAATCAAAAAAAATGTATAACCCATGAACATAAATAATGTTAGCAAAAAAATGATTTTCACTATGTGACAAGAATTAGGATAGGAAAGGGAAGGATTGCATCATGGTTGTAGCACTTTAGATTGCACACAGCTGTTCTGAAAGTCCATATCTTTCCACAGAAGTAAAACACCAAGTGACACAATTTGAAGTTCTTTCCCCATCAGAATTTACCAGTGTAGCCAAGACACTGAACTGTCGTACTAATGTTCCATGTTCTCATTTTGGCAGTACACTAGGTACACCAAACAGTGGGACCATAATAACGTCTTCATCGCTCACGGTGGTGGACAGCATGTCGTGTCAACACCACGCTCTTACAAGGCACACCAACGTAGAATTAGTGCAAAACCAAAGATAGTGCTCCATGATCACTAGGATAGACAGGACAAATGGACATTGCAGTAATTCAGGGTAGTTAGCTCATGAGGTGAAGGACATTAAGTCACATAATATTGACAATTACAGTCTTCATTAGTAGTGTGCGGCATTCATAGCCCAGTGATTGAACATTTCTGTACCATGTATGTAGTATTACAGAAAAATGTTCATTAATTGTTTTACATAGAATCAGTAACCTTCTTTTCCTAGTTACAAAGCAATATTAAATAATCGCATTCTTTTCCAGTTACAAAGTATACCATAGTTAATTAATGATTGGTCATTCCAATAGTATTATTCACTAGCCTTCTCCTAATTACAAAGCATTATGAAGCAATCGCATTCTTTTCCAGTTACAAAGTATGGCATCGTTAATTAATTATTTGTTATTCCAATATAGTAATAATCATTAGCCTTTTCCTAATTACAAAGCATTATGAAGCAATCGCATTCTTTTCCAGTTACAAAATATGGCATCGTTAATTAATTATTTGTCATTTCAATAGTAATAATCATTAGCCTTCTCCTAATTACAAAGCATTATTAAACAATCACATTCTTTCCCAATTATAAAGCATAGTTAATCATTTGTCATTTCAATATAGTAAGAATCATATTCTTTTCCAGTTACAAAGTATGGCATAGTTAATTAATTATTTGTCATTTCAATAGTAATAATCATTAGCTTTCTCCTAATTACAAAGCATTATTAAACAATCACATTCTTTTCCAGTTACAAAGTATCAACATTGAAAACAAGAGCTAATTAATGGCATAATTAATAACATAATTCATTGAGTGACATTAATTATTGGCACTCAGTGGCCATCAAGTATCGAATAGTATAAAACATTGTTCCTCATTCAGTATTATTCAGATCATTAAGAAGTAATAACAATTCATTGAGTGACATTCAGATCATTACGAAGTCATTATTAAAAATCAGCTAATTACAGTCATAGCATTAATAATCATACACATTATAAGTAGTCTCATTACAATAAACAGTGGAGTTATTATAAGGGAAAGCAAGAAGAGAAAAAGAAAAAAATTGGTTCTGGGTTGTTCCTGTAAATGAAAAATGTGTAACGTCATTCGTCATGAGTCAGCTGTAGCAAGGTTGTGAAACAAGGCAGTAATGTGATCACATGTATAAATGATAGACACAAATGGGTAAAAAATGTAAGTGCTAGTACAGGTATAATAAGTAACAGGTTTAGTAAGTATCTTGAAAAGCTTCTGCTGGAAAAAAATACAAAATGGATTATTGAGCTGAAAGAAGAAACGCACACTATGCTGAAAAGTAGTGAACTTCGAATTAACAAGTAGTGAAATGTGTATAAACATGTGTTCCATATCTGTCCTTTCCAAAACTTTCCGTCATCCTACTATGCAATATAACACCTGCTGTCAAAACAAACTGCAACAAAACTTAAATAACTACGTAGCATAAATACATAACTTCATCTGTAAAGAAAAAAACTTCATTATCAATCATTTCATTATCCATATTATCATGACTTCATTATTATCATCACCTGTAAAGAAAAACTTTATTATTCATAATAGCATATTCTTCATCATTATTCATCAGTATTCATTATCATCTGCAAAAATATCACTTCATTACTCATTATACAACTATTCCTTATCTCTAGCATATTTCATCACTAAAACTAAGATGTGTAGTTCTGTCTGACAGCCTGCATCAATCACCTTGTATTCTGAAACAAAAAATTAGTTAAGACTGCTATTCTACGATGAGTATAGTATATTCTTGTTAATGCTTGTTAATCCTGATCCATTTACTCTTCCTCATAAAGTTATTGCATCTTCTATCGTTTATTCCGTAGTTGAAATACCCATTTCCGTTTAATTTATTTCGCTTACACGTTATTTCTTTCTGAAAATGATGAACAGAGATTAACGTCTTGCATTTAAATCATATACCCACTAAATTATGACTGGTTTATGGTGACACAATTAACCATACAGCATAACATTACCGACAACGTAATATGTCAAAGACATTGACAGTGTTCAAAGCCAAAATGTACAGAGAATATCACAATGCAGCAGCAAAAAATGTAAAAGTCACGATGTTGAGATGTCATAAGGCAAAAAAAAATGTCAAAGTCGACTGGTGTGTGTTATATCTTAACTATTTCACAGTGCATATAGACAAAACTGGAATACAATCGTACATAAAAAAGTGGAAAATGTGCATGGTCTGATGTGTAACGACAAGAAAAGCGACCTGCTAACCTAACCTTACCTTGCCGGGCACTTGCCAAGAAAAATACGATAATCATCAGTAATTAGTCAGGTGAAATAATTGCATTAGTAAATGGCATCATAGCATGTTACATCATAAAGTGATTTCATTCAATAAACGGTTTAATGTTTGAGACATGGTGATTGCCTTTCGATTTTCTGGTTCTCAAAGTTTCGACGTGTACAACATTGGGGTGAGGGATGCTGCGAATCCGATATGGACCTGCGTATAGAAGTTCAAATTTACTGCACTTACCTTTTAATTTGCTGGATAAATAGTGTGTACGTACTAATATTTTCTGTCCAACGTGAAAGTCTCGGCGTGTACAAACCTGTTTTTGCTGTCTTCTCCGGCGCTCTGCGGCACGTTTGATGTTGTTCAGCGCAATGTCAATTATTTCGTGGTGTCGTAAGCGACGAGATGTAGGAAAATTTACAAATTCTTTAATTTTGTTTGGTGGTTCAACGTTTTTCAGTATAACAGACGGAGATAGCATAGTGGATTCATTTGGAATGGAATTAATTACATCTTGGAATGAGAGTATGTGTGTATCCCAATCAATATGTCTTTTGTGGCAGTATATTCGGCACAGCTTACCAATTTCTTTCATTAATCTTTCACAGGGGTTCGAAGAAGCGTGGTACTTGGATATATAGATCGGAGAAATGTTTCTGGCTCGTAACATGCGTGTCCATACACTACTACGAAATTGAGATCCATTGTCAGAAATTACTTTCATCACATGCCCTACATGAAATAGAAAATGTTTTACAAATGCTTTCGAAACAGTTTTAGCAGTAGCTTTGCGTAACGGAGTGAAAGTAACAAATTTTGAAGTGAGCTCAACAGCGACAAAGATGTAGCAAAAACCTCTGTTAGTTCTCGGAATCGGACCAAAAATATCTACTGCGGCCATATGTCTTAATTTAACAGGTACAATGGGATATAAAGGAGGAATATGTGAAGTGGTGTCTGATTTAGCTTTCTGGCAAATTTTACAAGACGCTAAAACTCGTCGAATACGTTTCTCCATGTTGGTAAAATAACAGTTCTGTCTCAGTATAAGAAAACATTTTCGTGCTCCGTAATGTGCGTAACTTAAATGAGTGTACCAGATTAATTTGTTAACAAGTTCGTCAGGGATGCATAATAACCAATTGTTGCTGTCAGGATGAGAGCGGCGAAACAGAATGTCATTGCGTACAGTGTTGTCGGTGAATGAAACTCGATTGACTCCCTGTGTCCAGGATGGCACGTGTCTGTTTGCTCTTACCAGTGGGTCCTGTGATACTCACACGAGCAGTCTGCAGGTATGTGAAGTTAGAAGTCATAGTTTCAATTTTATTTACTGTTGTGGTATGGCTACTACAGATAGAAATGTGATGCTCCCCCTTACATTTCGCACAGGACGCTTTTCCCCGTTTGAAACACTGATTTCTGTTGTGGCCTCTTCTCAGGCATAGAAAGCAACGGTTCATTGTCTTGAGGGCGTCGATTCTTGCCTGCAAGCTTGCAATCTTTTGGCAGTCTTGGCCCCAGTGCCCTCTTTCGCCGCAATACACACAGAAGGGCTCTGAATTCTGCTGTTTCTTCTTGTCCCTCTTCGTTTTAACCTTTACATGGAAGGCAGATGCTGTTGGTACGTAATTTTCGCGTGGTACAGTATCTCCACGAATTTTGCGTGTGTTGATAGCTCCTTCCACCTCTTCATTTAAGAACTCCATAAGGTGGGTGAGGTTCCCTTCTTCAATCTTTTGCCTTCGGGCATGAACAAGCCAATTTTTGCAAATTTCTTCAGGAAAGGCTCGAAGAAGTTTGGGTGCAAGCACTCTCCCATAAGAGTCCACATTTTCTCCTAGAGCTCGTAATGCTTGGATGCGCTTATGGCACTCAATGTAGGTGGAATTGAGAGCCTCTGGACTGCCTGAAGTCGAAGTGTTAAGATTCTCCAAGAAATCCAGGTGACTTTGGATAATTCTGTTCTTATCCCCATATTTGGATTTCAAAATTTGCTTAGTCTGCTCATATGTATCAGCTGTAACAGCAATGCCATCAACCAAGTCCTTAGGTTCCCCATCAAGGTAACCACGGAGGAATACATGCTTGTTCATTGTTGACACCATCGGATTCTCGTCTATGGAAGCTGTGAATTGCTCCCAAAATCGAGGCCAAGCTTCTATGTCCCCTGAAAATGGGTGCAGTTTGATAGTAGGCAATTTTATGTCCATACAGGCGTGTTGTTGAGCCGCTGACGTCGCGTTTCTGTCCCCTGAGCGCGCTCCTCCTAGAAGGCCTTTCGCCTTTCGGAGGGCCCGTTTGCATTTATCAGTATATTCCTCACAAGCTTCCGTGTCGGCTTCGTATTCAGAGTCATCCAGCAAGTCCTGTATTGTATCGTTGAGTCGGGTCAACTCTTCTACTGTTTCCTGAAGGCGTTCCTGGAAGTGTTCTACTTCTTCTGCAGCTGTATAACCATCGAAGGCGTTTATTTGGCTGACGAAACGCGTCGCATTCGATCGCAAGGTCGTCCGCTTCCGGCGCAGCCTCCCCAAGTTCGTAGCTACTGCTTCTGCCATGGTGAGTTGGTGGTTTTGCTTTCTGTCGCGAGAGTGCGTTCAAGGTCAAGACACCCCGTCAGTTGGATGCTATCGCTAAGGGATGGCGCTGTCCTGGAGTGTGAACCGGTAGCAGCCCCCTAGTGGTGTTTGTAGTTCTCAACAGATGACGCGACCGTGCAGTTTTCAACTTCCGCGACCTTTAGTAGTGGTCGCTGTTGCTAACAGATGGCGCTGCTGTCTACCAATACTTTAGCAAGTCCCACTTGTGCTTTGCAAATAATACGCCAACTGCCCTCTATTGCTCTGCCACCAACAAACATGCACCAAGTAACATCACATACAAATCAATCGCCCCGCAGTGTCCTTTGCTACAGTTTCAGAGCAATGCCGCAACTTATCTGTGTGAGCTGAACGTGGCGTGACGTGACCGGATTTTGAGATTGAAGTCGCTCAAAACCTTCTCCGTCGGCGTCGCTGTAAAATGGACGTGTGAGAATCACAGGACCCACTGGTAAGAGCAAACAGACACGTGCCATCCTGGACACAGGGAGTCAATCGAGTTTCATTCACCATTCACTGATCGAATCTCTCCAACTAAGTGTCATTGGAAGCACTACTCTCGAGATAACTACTTTCGAATCCAGTTACAGTTCATCACTCTCAAGGAAGAAGGTGCAGTTTAATATGATGGGGTGCTCCACTAATTCCCACATATCAATAACAGCCTTTGAAAGCACAAATAATTTTTCACAGCAACCAACAGTACCACAATATGTAGGAGATATGGCCTTGAGGGGTGGTACACCACTCGCAGATCCTAAAGGAGACAGTGAAGATCTACCTATTGAGATCCTGATTGGAGCTGATTATTACTGGAGAATCGTGACTTTGGAACAACCAATCAAGGTATCACCATCATTGGTTCTTCTCCCAACAATCTTTGGATATGTTCTCAGTGGAAACAGATCTAGCACCACCATCAACAGCGCAACTGTCAACTTTATTCAGGGCAGCTGCAGTGATATATCTGATGAGTCAGTCCGCCGATTTTGGGACCTGGAGACAATCGGGATAACAGGACATCAAGAGCGAGCATTAAAACCCATGGACCACCCTATTTATCAGGAATTCCGAGAATCATACTGTGTGGAATATGGCCGCAGAGTTGTATCTCTGCCTCGAAAGAAGGATATGCCTCTCTCCTGCAACCGCACAACTGCTGAAGCGCGTCTTCGCTCCTTACAAAACAAGCTGCGAGGGGGAGGCTGGTGGGAACGCATGATAGGCTCAGTCAAGTGCTGCTTGAGGAAAGTTCTTGGTCGCTCCCAGGTGGATGAAGAGAGCTTAAACACCACCTTGATCAGCATAGAAGCCGCAATAAACTCACGACCCATCACTCAAGGAGACAGTGACACTGCATTGACGCCAGCCCACTTTCTAAATGGTGGGAAATTAGTAACAATTCCATGTGGGCCAGAGCCAGCAACTAGAAAAGACCTTGCAAAGGAGTTCCGACTCAGACAAAAGGTCAATGACGACATCTGGCGCAGGTGGAAGACAGAATACCTCCTGCTGTTAAGACAATATCATGAGGTAAAGGGATACCCTTCGCAAAGGAAACCGAGAATTGGAGAGGTTGTTCTGCTCCAAGAAGACAGCAAACCACGGCACTTGTGGAAGAGGGCTGTGGTAGAAGAAGTGCGGCATGGCAGAGACAGTAAAATACGGTGCATCATCCTCCGCCAGCCAGATGGTATGAAGATCTGTCGACCGGTCCAGCTGGTCATCCCCCTCGAGATGGACCAGGGCGGGGAGGATGTCGGGGAATGAAGACTCCTACGCCATCTGTTGGTGTTCTGTTAAGTCTGTACATTGTGCTGCCCTCTGCAGCGGATATATTTCATATAACTGTAAAATGGACGTGTGAGAATAAAGGTGTGTGTGAGCAGAAGTTTTACTGTGTCCTTGATTTCACTAGTGTGTAGCAACAAGTGTAGTGGTTCCTAATCGTAACATTTTTCCTATCTTGCCAAAGGTGTTTAATGTCTTTCCACACATTGTCTTTATTTTGTTCTTGTGCTATGTCCTGTAATGACGATGAAATAAAATTTTCAAATGCTACTTGCTGAATGTACATGACACTGAAATTTGTTTTGCAGAAGTTGGTTGCTACGTCTTGCTGATTGTTGCCGAGAGAACGCGATAGTGCGTCTGCTATAACATTTTGCGTACCGGGAATGTGAACTATTGTAAAATTAAATTCCTGTAAATAAAGTTTCCATCTGCTTAATCTGTCGTGCGTGAATTTGGCCGAAAGTAAAAATTGTATCGCTCTGTGGTCTGTGTACACGGTGGTATGTCTGCCATAAAGAAAGTGCCGAAATCTTGTAAAAGCCCATACAACACATAATGTTTCCAATTCTGTAACGGAGTAATTTCGTTCAGCAGGTGACAAAATGCGGCTTGCAAATGCGATGTTTTTAATTACTATTGAACCATCTTCTTCAATTTCCTGGAAAATGTGTACGCCTAAAGCGGTGTTAGAACTGTCGGTGGCAATGGAAAAATTTCTAGTAAGATCTGGGTGCGATAAAAGTGGAGCATTCAACAAAGCGTATTTCAAATAACATTTTCGTGGACAAGATTCTGCGTGTCTAAGGTATTGCTTGCGTTACTGAAATATGCAATCGGTACTGTATTTTAATCAAATTCTATCTGACGTGTTACTATTTTCAGGGGGACACTGTGGAATTTTGACGATTTGAACTATTCTGTTATTTCTTCCTGACGTATTACGCTATGTATGACACCTACTGTCTGGTTCATTCATGAAAATACGTTGTTGCTGACTATTTTGTTGCTTGTAGGACCGACTGTTATTAAACGTACGCTGAAAATTGTGCTCATTAATTTTACGTCTGTCGTGATAGTCACTTCTATACGGCGCATTGCTATAGGAATTAAAATACTGTGTTTTCGGTACGTAGTTATTTCTTTCCTGCCGTGCGTTACTATTTGTTGTACCAGGGACTATACGTGCACGCGGCGAAACATTAAAGTTTGATTGACCTTGTAGACTGCATTGTTGGTTAGGTATGCTAAGCGGCTGACTTTCATGCTGTTACGGTGGAAAACGTCTACTGTTACAAAAATGTGTTTACTGTTGCTGATAATTTTACACGTACTGATGATTAAAATTTTTCCTGATGTCAAAATTACGCTGGTAATTCTGGAGTGCCTAATAAAAATTGTCACTTTCGGTAAAAATTTGTCACATCGGGTTTTCATTACATATTCTTAATTCTAAATAGAGCAATAGTTCAAGAGCGGTTTTGATAGATATAAAGGATAGTAGAAGAGAAGGCAGCAGTGCAGAAAACTAAAGATGAAGCAGCACTACTACAGCTCGGGGCCCTATGCTCGCTACGGCACATATTCATTAAAGCGTAATGAATCCCCTGAGGTTTATTACACGCTGCAAATAAACTTCAGCTTTTGTCTTACAGGCAATGGCGGTAAAAATTCAGAAATAAATTGCTGTATCCATGCTAATGCAAGTTTCTGTATTACACGTAATGCTGATGAAAAAACCATAGCAAATTGTCGCATCGAGTTTAAAGCTAGTTTTTGCATTACAGGTAATAGCGGTGAAAGTACAAAAATAAATCGACGTATCCAGTTCAAATCGTGTATCTGTGCTCTGTCATTATTAAATGCCTTAGTTTTTTTCACGGATAAAAATTGCTCGTAATCAACGTTCTCGTCACTGAATTTGAGAACACGTTCACGTTTGTGTGAGAATCTATTTGTCTGTGTCATTTCAGATTTTAAGTCGCGTAGCTTTTCGCATTTTAAGTCGCATAGTCTCTGTAAATTGCTCAAATCATATGCGCTGCGTGAGTCGGAAAAATGTTCGCAAAGTGGCGTCTGCAGTGCTGTATTATTAACTGAAATATTTTTCATCTCTGTTACTTCTTGCTGTAAACTTGACAACTTTCTACGCAACGTGTTATTAGATGAATCGATCTCATTAATTGTCTGCTGTAGATTTTGAAATTCAGGTGTTTGGTTAAATGAAACCGGTGCAGTATCGTCTGATTTACTATCATTATTACTTTCAATAGCATCAATACGACTGGCTAATTCATCATATTTTTCAGTCAGTATTTTTGCCTGTTCATCGGTTTTAGAATCGGATGCATTAATCTGTTTTTGCAACTTACGTGTAGTTTCACTCAGTTTTTTAACATCAGCTTTTATGACATCGCAATCCTGCGTTAGTTCTAATTGTTCGAATCTGTCTGTCACTGTTTGAATATCTACTGTGTATGTATCTGTTTTTGATTTAAGATTGGAAATTTCGTCACGTAATTCTGTGTTCGACTATTTGATGGAATTAATTTCGTCGGACACTGAGGCAATATTGTTGTCTACGTATGTCTTCGCTTTCGCGAACATTTTACGTTTGTCTTCTTGTCTCTGAGCCGTGATTGTTTCCATGACTTGTCGTTTTACTTTGTTTTGATCTTGAATAAATTTGCGGAAACGCGTATCACTGTTCTGTATGTGCTGATTAAAGCGTTCGTCAATCTGAGTGTTCTGCTGTTCGAATTTCGCGTCTATCTTTGCGTCCACTGTGCGCGAAAGTTCTGCCGTCATTGCTTTAAACTCGTCCCGTAATTGTGTAGCTTTTTCAGAGCATTGTTTAGCGACTCCGCTAATTTCGTCTCTGAGTGTTTCTGTTGCGGCTGTTTGCATTTCCCTTAATTCTTGCGCAACAGACTTAATTTCTTCGCCATTTTTTCGAGAACAAGCCTCAATTTCCACGCGCAACTGTTCCTTAGTGTCATGGCACTGCGCGGCAACGGCTCTAATTTGTTCACTAAGTTGTTTGATATTTTCGTCATTATTGTCAAGTTTTTCATTTAAGTGCTGTTTGAGATTTTCGTTATCTTGTTTGTTATCTTCCCTAAGTTGTTTGATCTGTTCATTAATTTTATTAAATTTTTTGTCCTGTTCACTAAATTGTTTATTGAAATCTTCACTCTGCTGTTTGTTTGATTCAAGAATTTGTAGCAACAATGCCTTAAGTGGATCCGACACAAAATTAGCATTTCTATTCTCCGTGCTGTTTAATGGTGGATCTGGAATTGTTTCGCTTTCTGTAACCATTTGGTTATTTTGAGATTCACAAAAAGGTTTGTCAGTCGAATGTCCACTGTCGGTCATTATTTCGGAATTAAATAGATCCGTCGTACTTTGAGTATCCTGTTCATTTTCATTAGACAAATTTGTCTGTACGTTACTTGAATTTTCCAAATCGCGTATGTTAAGCTGGGCAGCGCTCATTACAATAGAGCGTTCCGCGTCATCAATTGTCGTCAAATTAACAGACGAGACAATTGAGTTCGTTTGTTCATCATTAAGGTAAAAGTCATCATTAGTGGTTGGAATGCACTGATTGTTAGTGAACGCACGATTATCATCATTACACTGCGCGTCACAAGTCCTATCGGTAAAGTTGTTTGAGTCGGTAATTTCATTCATAATACTTCGCGATACACTATTCACAGTCTTTCGCGGCATTTTTACAATAGTCACAAATATTCACAAAACAAATAAGCACAAATGCAAAAACAACACACAAATACAACAGAGCAACGAATTGCCGTTGACCTGTAGAAAGAAAGTCACAAGATTAGTAAAAGCGTAGCGCCAAATCCTAATTATATCTAAGCAAATAAGAGCAGATATCTGACTGTTGTTCAAAAGACTCTCAACGAAATACGATCCTGGACTGGGTGTCGCCAAGTGTAACCTCCCCAGAAAATTTCGTAAGACAATTATTTTATTATAAATGGAGCCAAGTGTAACCTCCCCAGAAAATTTTGAAAAGACAATAATTAACTGTTAACAAGAATACAACCTAACGTAATCTCCCAGCAAATAAATTTACTGACAATGACAACTAAACAAAAATTAGCAATCTGACCCAAGTATAAGCTACTCGCAAAAATAATGAAAAACAATTCAGTACTAATGAAATCTCAGTGATAATGATAATTCAATTAAACCGAAATATCGGTCTTTGGCCCTGTGCAAATCAGAATTAAATTCTTACCTCATTGTAACTGCTAGTCAAATTTCTGCTCTTATTCTTGCGCACAGCTTGGAGGAACTGCATTGCAAATAATAACATTCCTTTTTTTTGTAATTTAACTGAAACTTTTCTTTAAGGGAAGTGGAACGAAAGCGTTAATTCAATTAAATAAATTTTTTTTTTTTGTAAAATTGCTTTTGAAATCAAAATTATTATTGTGGCACTTGTTGGAAATTAATTACAATCAATAAACTTTACATTATGTGATGATTACCTTAATCAACAATATACCTCATTCAGCATCTTGACCAGTGCTGCCGACAGACTACATCACACAACCGCACTGGGCTGCTACTACTGACCGACTGCTCTGCACGACGGCTACTACTGTACTGCTCTACATGACGACTACTACAGAACTGCTTGCAACACTCGCCCGGTCAAGCGCAGACTAACCGCGAAAATAGACTCTCTGGACAAAGATTTTAACGTGCCTCACCATCGCTGCTATGTTACATACGTGTTTCACCGTATTGGCGTACAGAATGGACACATACTTTCGTATTTCATGTTGGCCCCGTTGCTCTACATTCGTATCGCTTTAACCTTCTAACATTTCCGCCTCTGCCCCCATCATTATTAGCAGCAAAAACTGAATATTGTGTTATTGAATGAGACGTATCAAGCCGTTCGTATGGAAGGGAAGAGGTGTAGTCGACGACTGGGAGCCATGAATTGATGTCTTTCTTTCCTGTCTTTATTACACAGCTTCTCCCTTCAAGCAACATTGGATACATCTATGATATTGAAAGTTTGTGTCGTACCTGGATCCTATCACCGTTAGACAGGTATAAACGCCGAATTCGGCAAATAAGCATGAGAAGTGAAGACACAGGGTTGGGTGGGAATAGGTTGACACAGTCTTTTAGATTAGGGTCGCTGTTATGGTCGGTGATCACGTTATGTGGCGATCACTATTGGGGATCAGAATGGACACATGCTTTCGTATGTCATGATGGCCTCGTTGCCCTACATTCGTATCGCTTTAACTTTCTGACTAACATTTCCGCCTCAGCCCCCCTCATTAATAGCAGTAAAAATTGAACATTGTGTTATTGAATGAGATGTGTGAAGCCGTTCGTAGGGAAGAGAAGTGTAGTCGATGATTGGGAGCCATGAATTCATGTCATTCTTTTCTGCCTTTACTACGCAGCTTTACCCTTCAAGCAACATTGGATACATCTATGACATTGAAAGTTTGTGTCGTACCTGGATCCTATCACCGTTAGACAGGTATAAACGCCGAATTCGGAAAATAAGCATTACAAGTAAAGACACAGGGTTGGGTGGGGATACGTTGACACAGTCTTTTAGATTAGTGTCGCTGTTATGGTCGGTGATCACATTATGTGGGGATCCCTATTGGGGTACAGAATGGACACTTGCTTTCGTATGTCATGATGGCCTCGTTGCACTACATTCGCATCGCTTTAACTTTCTAACATTTCCGCCTCAGCCGCCCGTCATTATTAGCAGTAAAATTTAAATATTGTGTTACTGAATGAGACGTATGAAGCCGTTCGTAGGGAAGATAAGAGGTGTAGTCGATGATTGGGAGTAATAAATTCATGTCTTTCTTTCCTGCCTTTATTTCACAGCTTTACCCTTCAAGCTATATTGGATACTTCTATGACATTGAAAGTTTGTGTCCTTAACTGATCCTATCACCGTTAGACAGGTATAAACGACGAATTCGGCAAATAAGCATCACAACTAAAGACACTGGGTTGGGTGGGAATACGTTTACACAGTCTTTTAGATTAGGGTCGCTGTTATGGTCGGTGATCACGTTATGTGGGGATCACTATTGTGGTACAGAATGGCACATACTTTCGTATGTCATGATGGCCATGTTGCACTACATTCCTATCGCTTTAACCTTCTGCATAACATTTCCGCCTTAGCCCCCCTAATTGTAAGCAGTAAAAATTGAATATTGTGTTATTGAATGAGATATATGAAGCCGTTCGTAGAAAAGAGAAGAGGTGTAGTCGATGATTGGGAGCAATGAATTCATGTCTTTCTTTCCTGCCTTTATTTCACAGCTTTACCCTTCAAGCAACATTGGGTACAACTATGACATTGAAAGTTTGGGTCGTACCTGGATCCTATCACCGTTAGACAGGTATAAACGCCGTATTCGGCAAATAAGCATGAGAAGTAAAGACACAGGGTTGTGTGGAAATACGTTGACACAGTCTTTTAGATTAGTGTCGCTGTTATGGTCGGTGATCACGTTATGTAAAGTTCCCTATTGGGGTACAGAATGGACACATGCTTTCGTATGTCATGATGGCCCCGTTGCACTACATTCGTATCGCTTTAACCTTCTGAATAATCTTTCCGCTTCACCTGCCGTCATTATTAGCATTAAAAATGGAATATTGTGTTATTGAATGAGATTTATGAAGCCGTTCGTAGGGAAGAGAAGAGGTGTAGTCGATGATTGGGAGCCATGAATTCATGTCTTTCTTTCCTGCCTTTATTTCACAGATTTACCCTTCAAGCAACATTGGATACATCTATGACATTGAAAGTTTGGGTCGTACCTGGATCCTATCACCGTTAGACAGGTATCAACGCCGTATTCGGCAAATAAGCATGAAAAGTAAAGACACAGGGTTGTGTGGGAATACGTTGACACAGTCTTTTAGATTAGTGTCGCTGTTATGGTCGGTGATCACGTTATGTAAAGTTCCCTATTGGGGTACAGAATGGACACATGCTTTCGTATGTCATGATGGCCCCGTTGCACTACATTCGTATCGCTTTAACCTTCTGAATAATCTTTCCGCTTCACCTGCCGTCATTATTAGCATTAAAAATGGAATATTGTGTTATTGAATGAGATTTATGAAGCCGTTCGTAGGGAAGAGAAGAGGTGTAGTCGATGATTGGGAGCCATGAATTCATGTCTTTCTTTCCTGCCTTTATTTCACAGATTTACCCTTCAAGCAACATTGGATACATCTATGACATTGAAAGTTTGGGTCGTACCTGGATCCTATCACCGTTAGACAGGTATAAACGCCGTATTCGGCAAATAAGCATGAGAAGTAAAGACACAGGGTTGGGTGCGAATAGGTTGACACAGTCTTTTAGATTAGGGTCGCTGTTATGGTCGGTGATCACGTTATGTGGGGATCACTATTGGGGTACAGAATGGACACATACTTTCGTATGTCATGATGGCCCCGTTGCACTACATTCGTATCGCTTTAACCTTCTGACTAACATTTCCGCCTCAGCCCCCCTCATTATTAGCAGTAAAAATTGAATATTGTGTTATTGAATGAGATGTATGAAGCCGTTCGTAGGGAAGAGGAGATGTGTAGTCGATGATTGGGAGCCATGAATTCATGTCTTTCTCTCCTGCCTTTATTACACAGCTTTACCCTTCAAGCAACATTGGATACATCTATGATATTGAAAGTTTGTGTCGTACATGGATCCTATCACCGTTAGACAGGTATAAACGCCGAATCCGGCAAATGAACATGTCTAGTAAAGACTCAGTGTTGGGTGTGAATACGTTGACACAGTCTTTTAGATTAGGGTCCCTTGTATGGTCAGTGATCACGTTTTGTGGGGATCCCTGTTGGGTTACAGAATGGACACATCCTTTCGTATTTCATGATGGCCCCGTTGCACTACATTCGTATCGCTTTAACCTTCTGACTAACATTTCCGCTCTAGCCCCCCTCATTATTTGCAGTAAAAATTAAATATTGTGTTACTGAATGAGACGTATGAAGCTGTTCGTAGGGAAGAGAAGAGGAGTAGTCGATGATTGTGAGCCATGAATTCATATCTTTCCTTCCAGAGTTTGTTACACAGCTTTACCCTTCAAGAAATGTGGGATATATCTATGACATTGAAAGTTTGTTTCCTACCTGTTTACTATCACCGTTAGACAGGTATTAACGCCGAATTCGGCAAAAAAGCATGACAAGTATAGACACAGGGTTGGGAGGGAATACGTTGACACAGTCTTTCAGATTAGGGTCGCTGTTATGGTCGGTGATCGCGTTATGTGGGGATCCCTATTGGCGTACAGAATGGACACATACTTCGTATGTCATGATGGCACCGTTGCCCTACATTCGTATCGCTTTAACCTTCTGACTAACATTTCCGCCTCAGCCGACCGTCGTTATTAGCAGTAAAAATTGAATATTGTGTTATTGAATGAGATGTATGAAGCCGTTCGTAGGGAAAGAAGAGTTGTTGTCGATGACTGGGAGCCATGAATTCATGTATTTCTTTCCTGCCTTTATTACACAGCTTTACCCTTGAAGCAAAATTGGATACATCTATGACATTGAAAGTTTGTGTCGTACCTGGATCCTATCACCGTTAGACAGGTATAAACGCCGAATTCGGCAAATAAGCATGTCTAGTAAATACTCAGTGTTGGGTGGGAATACGTTGACATAGTCTTTTAGATTAGGGTCGCTTATATGGTCGGTAATCACGTTATGTGGGGATCCCTGTTGGGGTACAGAATGGACACATACTTTCGTATCGCATGATGGCCCCGCTGCACTACATTCGTATCGCTTTAACCTTCTGATTATCATTTACGCCTCAGCCACCCTCTTTAATAGCAGTAAAAATTGAATATTGTGTTATTGAATGAGATGGTTGAAGCCGTTCATAGGGAAGACAAGAGGTGTAGTCGATGATTGGGAGCGATGAATTCATGTCTTTCTTTCCTGCCTTTATTACACAGCTTTACCCTTCGAGCAACATTGGATACACCTATGACATTGAAAGTTTGTGTCGTACCTGGATCCTATCACCGTTTGACAGGTGTAAACCCCTAATTCGGTTAATAAGCATGACAAGTAAAGACACAGGGTTGTGTAGGAATACGTTGACACAGTCTTTTTGATTAAAGTTGCAGTTATTGTCAGTGAATACGATATGTGGGGATCCCTATTGGGGTACAGAATGGACACATACTTTCGTATGTCATGATGGCCCCGTTGCACTACATTCGTATCGCTTTAACCTTCTGACAAACATTTCCGCCTCAGCCCCCCTCATTATTAGCAGTAAAAATTGAATATTGTGTTATTGAATGAGATGTACGAAGACGTTCGTAGGGAAGAGAAGAGTTGTAGTCGATGATTGGGTGCCATAATTTCATGTCTTTCTTTCCTGCCTTTATTACACAGCTTTACCCTGCAAGCAACATTGGATACATATATGACATTGAAAGTTTGTGTCGTACCTGGATCGCATCACCGTTAGAAAGGTATAAACGCCGAATTACGTTAATAAGCACGGCAAGTAAAGACACAGGGTTGTGTAGGAATACGTTCACACAGTCTTTTAGATTAGGTTCCGTGTTATGATCGGTGATGGCGTTATGTGTGGATCCCTATTGGGGTACAGAATGGACACATACTTTCGCATGTCATGATGGCCCCGTTGCACTAAATTCGTATCGCTTTAACCTTCTGACTATCATTTCCGCCTCAGCCCCCATCATTATTAGCAGTAAAAATTGAATATTGTGTTATTGAATGAGACGTATGAAGCCTTTCGTAGGGAAGAGAAGAGGTGTAGTCGATGATCGGGAGCCATGAATTCATGACTTTCTTTCCTGCCTTTATTACACAGCTTTACCCTTCAAGCAACACTGGATACATCTATGACATTCAAAGTTTGAGTCGTACGTGGATCCTATCACCATTAGACAGGTATAATGGCCGAATTCTTCAAATAAGCATGACGAGTAAAGACACAGTGTTGGGTGGGAATACGTTGACACAGTCTTTTAGATTAGGGTCGCAGTTATGGTCGGTGATCACAATATGCGGGGATCCCTATTGGGGTACAGAATGGACACATACTTTCGTATGTCATGATGGCCCCGTTGCACTACATTCGTATCGCTTTAACCTTCTGACTAACATTTTCGCTACAGCCCCCCTCATTATAAGCAGTAAAAATTAAATTTATCCAACACCGTTAGACAGGTATAAACGCCGAATTCGGCAAATAATCATGACAAGTAAAGACTCAGGGTTTGGTGGGAATACGTTGACACAGTCTTTTAGATTAGGGTCGCTGTTATGGTCGGTGATCACGTTATGTGGGGATCCCTATTGGGGTACAGAATGGACACATACTTTCGTATGTCATGATGGCCCCGTTGCACTACATTCGTATCGCTTTAACCTTCTGACAAACATTTCCGCCTCAGCCCCCCTCATTATTAGCAGTAAAAATTGAATATTGTGTTATTGAATGAGATGTACGAAGACGTTCGTAGGGAAGAGAAGAGTTGTAGTCGATGATTGGGTGCCATAATTTCATGTCTTTCTTTCCTGCCTTTATTACACAGCTTTACCCTTCAGGCAACATTGGATACACCTATGACATTGAGAGTTTGTGTCGTACCTGGATCCAAAACCGTTAGACAGGTATAAATGCCGAATTCGGCAAATAATCATGACAAGTAAAGACTCAGGGTTTGGTGGGAATACGTTGACACAGTCTTTTAGATTAGGGTCACTGTTATGGTCGGTGATCGCGTAATGTGGGGATCCCTATTGGGGTACAGAATGGACACATACTTTCGTATGTCATGATGGCCCGATGCACTACATTCGTATCGCTTTAACCTTCGGACAAATATTTCCGCCTCAGCCCCCCTCATTATTAGCAGTAAACATTGAATATTGTGTTATTGAATGAGATGTATGAAGACGTTCGTAGGGAAGAGAAGAGTTGTAGTCGATGATTGGGTGCCATAATTTCATGTCTTTCTTTCCTGCCTTTATTACACAGCTTTACCCTTTAAGCAACATTGTATACACCTATGACATTGAAAGTTTGTGTCGTACCTGGATCCTATCACCATTAGACTGGTATAAACGCCGAATTCGGCAAAAATCCAAGACAAGTAAAGACCACAGGGTTTGGTGGGAATACGTTGACACAGTCTTTTAGATTAGGATCGCTGTTATGTTCGGTGATCACGTTATGTGGGGATCCCTATTGGGGTAAAGAATGGACACATACTTTCGTATGTCATGATGGCCCCGTTGCACTACATTCGTATCGCTTTAACCTTCTGACTAACATTTCCGCTTCAGCCCCACTCATTATGAGCAGTAAAAATTAAATATTGTGTTATTGAGTGAGATGTATGAAGCCGTTCGTAGGGAGGATATGAGGTGTAGTCGATGATTGGGAGCCATGAATTCATGTCTTTCTTTCCTGCCTTTATTATACAGCTTTACCCATCAGGCAACTTTGGATACATCTATGACATTGAAAGTTTGTGTCGTACCTGGATCCTGTCACCGTTAGACAGGTATCAACGCCGAATTCTTCAAATAAGCATGTCAAGTAAGGACACAGGGTTGGTTGGGAATACGTTGACACAGTCTTTTAGATTAGGGTCGCTGCTATGTTCGGTGATGACGTTTTGTGGGGATCCCTATTGGGGTACAGATTGGACACATACTTTCGTATGTCATGATGGCCCCGTTGCACAACGTTCGTATCGCTTTAACGTTCTGACTAACATTTCCGCTTCAGCCCCCCTCATTATAAGCAGTAAAAATTGTATATTGTGTTATTGAATGAGACGTTTGAAGCCGTTCGTAGGGAAGAGAAGAGGGGTAGTCGATGAATGGGAGCCATGAATTAATGTCTTTCTTTTCTGCCTTTATGACACAGCTTTACCATTCAAGCAACATCGGATACATCTATGACATTGAAAGTTTGTGTCGTACCTGGATCCTATCACCGTTAGACAGGTATAAACGCGGAATTCGGCAAATAAGCATGACAAGTAAAGACACAGGGTTGGGTGGGTATACGTTGACACAGTCTTTAAATTAGGGTCGCTGTTATGGTTGGTGATAACGTAATTGGGGGATCATTATTTTGGTACAGAATGGACACATACTTTCGTATGTCATGATGGCCCCCTTGCGCTAAATTCGTATCGCATTAACCTTCTGACTAAATTTCCGCCTCAGCTCCCCGCATTATTAGCAGTAAAAATTGAATATTGTGTTATTGAATGAGATGTATGAAGCGTTATGTGGCGATCACTATTGGGGTCCAGAATGGACACATACTTTCGTATGTCGTGATGGCTCCGTTGCACTACATTCGTATCGCTTTAACCTTCTGGCTAAATTTCCGCCACATCCCCCCTCATTATTAGCAGTAAAAATTGAATATTGCGTTATTGAATGAGATGTATGAAGCCGTTTGTAGGGAAGAGAAGAGGTGTAGTCGATGATTGGGACCATGAATTCATGTCTTTATTTCCTGTCTTTATTACACAGCTTTACCCTTCAAGCAACACTGGATACATGTATGACGTTGAAAGTTTGTGTCGTACCTCGATCCTGTCACCGTTACACTGGTATAAACGCCGAATTCTTCAAATAAGCATGTCAATTAAGGACACAGGGTTGGTTGGGAATACGTTGACATAGTCTTTTAGATTAGGGTCTCTGTTATGTTCGTTGATGACGTTTTCTGGGGATCCCTATTGGGGTACAGAATGGACACATACTTTCGTATGTCATGATGGCCCCGTTGCACTACATTCGTATCGCTTTACTCTTCTGACTAACATTTCCGCCTCAGCCCCCCTCATTATTAGCAGAAAAAATTGAATATTGTTTTATTAAATGAGACGGTTAAAGCTGTTCGTAGGAAAGAGAAGAGGAGTACTAGATGAATGGAAGGCATGAATTAATGTCTTTCTTTTCTGCCTTTATGTCACAGCTTTACCATTCAAGCAACATCGGATACATCTATGACATTGAAAGTTTGTGTCGTACCTGGATCCTATTACCGTTAGACTGGTATAAACGCCGAATTCGGCAAATAACCAAGACAAGTAAAGACACAGGGTTTGGTGGGAATACGTTGAGACATTCTTTTAGATTAGGGTCGCTGTTATGGTCGGTGATCACGTTATGTGGGGATCACTATTAGGGTCCAGAATGGACACATACTTTCGCATGTCATGATGGCCCCGTTGCACTACATTCGTATCGCTTTACTATTCTGACTAATATTTCCGCCTCAGCCACCCTCGATATTAGCAGTAAAAATTGAATATTAAGTTATTGAATGAGATGTATGAAGCAGTTCGTAGGGAAGAGAAGAGGTGTAGTCGATGATTCGGAGCCATGAATTCATGTCTTTCTTTTCTGCCTTTATGACACAGCTTTACCCTTCAGGCAACATTGGATACATCTATGACATTGAAAGTTTGTGTCGTACCTGGATCCCATCACCGTTAGACTGGTATAAAAGCCGAATTCAGCAAATAAGCATGACGAGTAAAGACACAGGGTTGTGTGGGAATACGTTGACACAGTCTTTGATATTAGGGTCGTTGTTATGGTCGGTGGTCACGTTATGTGGGGATCCCTATTGGGGTACAGAATGGACACACAGTTTCGTTTGTCATAATGGCCCAGTTGCACTACATTCGATTCGCTTTAACCTTCTGACAAACATTTCGGCCTCAGCCCAACCACATTATTAGCAGTAAAAATTGAATATTGTGTTATTGAATGAGACGTATGAAGCTGTTCGTAGGGAAGAGAAGAGGTGTAGTCGATGATTGGGAGCCATGAATTCATGTCTTTCTTTCCTGCCTTAATTACACAGCTTTAGCCTTCAAGCAACACTGGATACATCTATGACATTGAAAGTTTGTGTCGTACCTAGATCCTATCACCGTTAGACAGGTATAAACGCCGAATTCGGCAAATAAGCATGACAAGTAAAGACACCGGGTTGGGTGGGAATACGTTGGAACAGTGTTGTAGATTAGGGTCGCTGTTATGGTCGGGGATCACGTAATGTGGGGATCCCTATTGGGGTACAGAATTGACAAATACTTTCGTATGTCATGATGGCCCCGTTGCATTACATTCGTATCGCTTTATCCTCTGACTAACATTTCCGCCACAGCCCCCCTCATTATTGGCAGTAAAAATTGAATATTTTGTTATTGAATGAGACGTATGAAGCCGTTCGTAGGGAAGAGAAGAGGAGTAGTCGATGACTGGGAGCCATGAATTCATGTCTTTGTTTCCTGCCTGTATTACAGAGCCTTACCCTTCAAGCAACACTGGATACGTCTATGACATTGAAAGTTTGTGTCGTACCTGGACCCTATCACCGTCAGGCAGGTATAAACGCCGAATTCGGCAAATAAGCATGACAAGTAAAGCCAGAGGGTTGGGTTGCAATACGTTGACACAGTCTTTTAGATTAGGGTCGTTGTTGCAGTCGGTGATCTCGATACGTGGTTATACTAATAGGGTACAGAATGGACACATACTTTCGTATGTCATGATGGCCGCGTTGCACTACATTCGTATCGCTTTAACCTTCTGACTAACATTTTCGCTTCAGCCCCCCTCATTATAAGCAGTAAAAATTGTATATTGAGTTATTGAATGAGACGTTTAAAGCCGTTCGTAGGGAAGAGAAAAAGAGTAGTCGATGATTGGGAGCCATGAAGTCATGTCTTTCTTTTCTGCCTTTATGACACAGCTTTACCCATCAAGCAACATTGGATACATCTACGACATTAAAAGTTTATGTCGTACTTGGATCCAAAACCGTTAGACAGGTATAAATGCCGAATTCGGCAAATAATCATGACAAGTAAGGACTCAGGATTTGGTGGGAATACGTTGACACAGTCTTTTAGATTAGGGTCGCTGTTATGTCGGTGATCACGTAATGTGGGGATCCCTATTGGGGTACAGAATGGACACATACTTTCGTATGTCATGATGGCCCCGTTGCACTACATTCGTATCGCTTTAACCTTCTGGCTAAATTTCCGCCACATCCCCCCTCATTATTAGCAGTAAAAATTGAATATTGCGTTATTGAATGAGATGTATGAAGCCGTTTGTAGGGAAGAGAAGAGGTGTAGTCGATGATTGGGACCATGAATTCATGTCTTTATTTCCTGTCTTTATTACACAGCTTTACCCTTCAAGCAACACTGGATACATGTATGACGTTGAAAGTTTGTGTCGTACCTCGATCCTGTCACCGTTACACTGGTATAAACGCCGAATTCTTCAAATAAGCATGTCAATTAAGGACACAGGGTTGGTTGGGAATACGTTGACATAGTCTTTTAGATTAGGGTCTCTGTTATGTTCGTTGATGACGTTTTCTGGGGATCCCTATTGGGGTACAGAATGGACACATACTTTCGTATGTCATGATGGCCCCGTTGCACTACATTCGTATCGCTTTACTCTTCTGACTAACATTTCCGCCTCAGCCCCCCTCATTATTAGCAGAAAAAATTGAATATTGTTTTATTAAATGAGACGGTTAAAGCTGTTCGTAGGAAAGAGAAGAGGAGTACTAGATGAATGGAAGGCATGAATTAATGTCTTTCTTTTCTGCCTTTATGTCACAGCTTTACCATTCAAGCAACATCGGATACATCTATGACATTGAAAGTTTGTGTCGTACCTGGATCCTATTACCGTTAGACTGGTATAAACGCCGAATTCGGCAAATAACCAAGACAAGTAAAGACACAGGGTTTGGTGGGAATACGTTGAGACATTCTTTTAGATTAGGGTCGCTGTTATGGTCGGTGATCACGTTATGTGGGGATCACTATTAGGGTCCAGAATGGACACATACTTTCGCATGTCATGATGGCCCCGTTGCACTACATTCGTATCGCTTTACTATTCTGACTAATATTTCCGCCTCAGCCACCCTCGATATTAGCAGTAAAAATTGAATATTAAGTTATTGAATGAGATGTATGAAGCAGTTCGTAGGGAAGAGAAGAGGTGTAGTCGATGATTCGGAGCCATGAATTCATGTCTTTCTTTTCTGCCTTTATGACACAGCTTTACCCTTCAGGCAACATTGGATACATCTATGACATTGAAAGTTTGTGTCGTACCTGGATCCCATCACCGTTAGACTGGTATAAAAGCCGAATTCAGCAAATAAGCATGACGAGTAAAGACACAGGGTTGTGTGGGAATACGTTGACACAGTCTTTGATATTAGGGTCGTTGTTATGGTCGGTGGTCACGTTATGTGGGGATCCCTATTGGGGTACAGAATGGACACACAGTTTCGTTTGTCATAATGGCCCAGTTGCACTACATTCGATTCGCTTTAACCTTCTGACAAACATTTCGGCCTCAGCCCAACCACATTATTAGCAGTAAAAATTGAATATTGTGTTATTGAATGAGACGTATGAAGCTGTTCGTAGGGAAGAGAAGAGGTGTAGTCGATGATTGGGAGCCATGAATTCATGTCTTTCTTTCCTGCCTTAATTACACAGCTTTAGCCTTCAAGCAACACTGGATACATCTATGACATTGAAAGTTTGTGTCGTACCTAGATCCTATCACCGTTAGACAGGTATAAACGCCGAATTCGGCAAATAAGCATGACAAGTAAAGACACCGGGTTGGGTGGGAATACGTTGGAACAGTGTTGTAGATTAGGGTCGCTGTTATGGTCGGGGATCACGTTATGTGGGGATCCCTATTGGGGTACAGAATTGACAAATTCTTTCGTATGTCATGATGGCCCCGTTGCATTACATTCGTATCGCTTTATCCTCTGACTAACATTTCCGCCACAGCCCCCCTCATTATTGGCAGTAAAAATTGAATATTTTGTTATTGAATGAGACGTATGAAGCCGTTCGTAGGGAAGAGAAGAGGAGTAGTCGATGACTGGGAGCCATGAATTCATGTCTTTGTTTCCTGCCTGTATTACAGAGCTTTACCCTTCAAGCAACACTGGATACGTCTATGACATTGAAAGTTTGTGTCGTACCTGGACCCTATCACCGTCAGGCAGGTATAAACGCCGAATTCGGCAAATAAGCATGACAAGTAAAGCCAGAGGGTTGGGTTGCAATACGTTGACACAGTCTTTTAGATTAGGGTCGTTGTTGCAGTCGGTGATCTCGATACGTGGTTATACTAATAGGGTACAGAATGGACACATACTTTCGTATGTCATGATGGCCGCGTTGCACTACATTCGTATCGCTTTAACCTTCTGACTAACATTTTCGCTTCAGCCCCCCTCATTATAAGCAGTAAAAATTGTATATTGAGTTATTGAATGAGACGTTTAAAGCCGTTCGTAGGGAAGAGAAAAAGAGTAGTCGATGATTGGGAGCCATGAAGTCATGTCTTTCTTTTCTGCCTTTATGACACAGCTTTACCCATCAAGCAACATTGGATACATCTACGACATTAAAAGTTTATGTCGTACTTGGATCCAAAACCGTTAGACAGGTATAAATGCCGAATTCGGCAAATAATCATGACAAGTAAGGACTCAGGATTTGGTGGGAATACGTTGACACAGTCTTTTAGATTAGGGTCGCTGTTATGTCGGTGATCACGTAATGTGGGGATCCCTATTGGGGTACAGAATGGACACATACTTTCGTATGTCATGATGGCCCCGTTGCACTACATTCGTATCGCTTTAACCTTCTGACAAACATTTCCGCCTCAGCCCTCCTCATTATTAGCAGTAAACATTGAATATTGTGTTATTGAATGAGATGTATGAAGACGTTCGTAGGGAAGAGAAGAGTTGTAGTCCATGATTGGGTGCCATAATTTCATGTCTTTCTTTCCTGCCTTTATTACACAGCTTTACCCTTCAAGCAACATTGTATGCACCTATGACATTGAAAGTTTGTGTCGTACCTGGATCCTATCACCGTTAGACTGGTATAAACGCCGAATTCGGCAAATAAGCATAACAAGGAAAGACACAGGGTTGGGAGGGAATACGTTGACCCAGTCTCTTACACTGGGGTCGCTGTTATGGTCGGTGATCACGTATGTGGGGATCGCTATTTGGGTACAGAATGGACACATCCTTTCGTATGTCATGATGGACCCGTTGCACTACATTCGTATCGCTTTAACCTTCTTACTTACATTTCCGCCTCAGCCCCTCTCATTTTTAGCAGTAAAAATTGAATATTGTGTTATTGAATGAGACGTATGAAGCCGCTCGTAGGGAACAGAAGAGGTGTAGTCGATGATTGGCAGCCCTGGTCTCATGTCTTTCATTCCTGCCTTTATTACACAGCTTTTCCCTTCAAGCAACACTCGATACATCTATGACATTGAAAGTTTGTGTCGTACCTGGATCCTATCACCGTTAGACAGGTATAAACGATGAATTCGGCAAATAAGCGTGAAGAGTAAAGACGCAAGGTCTGGTGGGAATACGTTGACACTGTCTTTTAGATTAGGGTCGCTGTTATGGTCGGTGATCACGTTATGTGGGGATCCCTATAGGGGTACAGAATGGACACATACATTCGTATGTAATGATATCCCCGTTGCACTTCATTCGTATCGCTTTAACCTTCTGACTAACATTTCCGCCTCAGTCCTCCCTATTATTAGCAGTAAATATTGAATATTGTGTCTTTGAATGAGATGTATGAAGCCGATCGTTGGGTAGAGAAGAGGTATAGTTGAAGATTGCGTGCCATGAATTCATGTCTTTCTTTCCTGTCTTTATTACACAGGTTTACCCCTCGAGCAACGTTAGTTCCACTTATGACATTGAAAGTTTGTGTCGTACCTGGATCCTATCACCGTGAGACTGGTATAAACGCCGAATTCGGCAAATAAGCGTGACAAGGAAAGACGCAGGGGTTGGTGGGAATACGTTGACACAGTCTTTTAGATTAGGGTCGCTTTTATGGTCGGTGATCACGTAATGTGGCGATCCCTATTGTGGTACACAATGGACACATACTTTCGTATGTCATGATATCCCCGTTGCACTACATTCGTATCTCTTTAACCTTCTGACCAATATTTCTGCTTCAGCCCTCCTCATTATAAGCAGGAAAAATTGTATATTGTGTTATTAAATGAGACGTTTAAAGCTGTTCGTAGGAAAGAGAAGAGGAGTAGTCGATGATTGGGATCCATGAAATAATGTCTTTCTTTTCTGCCTTTATAACACAGCTTTACCCTACAGGCAACATTGGATACATCTATGACATTGAAAATTTGTGTCGTACCTGGATCCTATCACCGTTAGACAGGTATAAACGCCGAATTCAGCAAATAAGATTGACGAGTAAAGACACAGGGTTGTGTGGGAATACGCTGACACAGTCTTTAAATTAGGGACGCTGTTATGGTCGGTGATCACGTAATTGGGCGATCACTATTTTGGTACAGAATGGACACATACACACGTATGTCATGATGGCCCCGTTGCACTACATTCGTATCGCTTTAACCTTCTGACTAATATTTCCGCTTCAGCCCCCCTCATTATTAGCAGTAAAAATTGTATATTGTGTTATTAAATGAGACGTTTAAAGCTGTTCGTAGGAAAGAGAAGAGGAGTAGTCGATGAATGGGAGCCATGAATTCATGTCTTTGTTTCCTGCCTGTATTACAGAGCTTTACCCTTCAAGCAACACTGGATACGTCTATGACATTGAAAGTTTGTGTCGTACCTGGACGCTATCACCGTCAGGCAGGTATAAACGCCGAATTCGGCAAATAAGCATGACAAGTAAAGACAGAGGGTTGGGTCGCAATACGTTGACACAGTCGTTTACATTAGGGTCGTTTTTACAGTCGGTGATCTCGATACGTGGTTATACTAATGGGGTACAGAATGGACACATACTTTCGTATGTCATGATGGCCCCGTTGCACTACATTCGTATCGCATTCACCTTCTGACTAACAATTTCGCTTCAGCCCCCCTCATTATAAGCAGTAAAAATTGTATATTGAGTTATTGAATGAGACGTTTAAAGCCGTTCGTAGGGAAGAGAAGAAGAGTAGTCGATGATTGGGAGCCATGAAGTCATGTCTTTCTTTTCTGCCTTTATGACACAGCTTTACCCATCAAGCAACATTGGATACATCTACGACATTAAAAGTTTATGTCGTACCTGGATCCTATGACCGTTAGACAGGTATAAACGCCGAATTTCGGAAATAAGCATGACAAGTAAAGACACAGGGTTGGGTGGGAATACGTTGACATAGTCATTTTGATTAGGGGCGCTGTTGTGGTCGTTGATCACGATATGTGGGGATTCCTATTGGAGTACAGAATGGACACATACTTTCGTATGTCATGATGGCCCCGTTGCTCTACATTCGTATCGCTTTAACCTTCTGACCAATGTTTCCGTTTCAGTTCCCCTCATTATTAGCAGTAAAAATTGAATATTGTGTTAGTGAATGAGACGTATGAAGCCGTTCGTAGGGAAGAGAAGAGGTGTAGTCGATGATTGGGAGCCCTGGTCTCATGTCTTTCTTTCCTAACCCTTATTACGCAGCTTTAACAATCAAGAAACGTTGGATACATCTATGACATTGAAAGTTTGTGTCGTACCTGGATCCTATGACCGTTAGTCTGGTATAAACGCCGAATTCGGCAAATAAGCATAACAAGGAAAGACACATTGTTGGGAGGGAATACGTTGACCCAGTCTTTTACAATGGGGTCGCTGTTATTGTCGGTGATCACGTTAAGTGGTGATCCCTATTGGGGTACAGAATGGACACATCCTATCGTATGTCATGATGGCCCCGTTGCACAACATTCGTATCGCTTTAAGCTTTTGACTAACATTTCCGCCTCAGTCCCGTTCATTATTAGCAGTAAAAATAGAATATTGTGTTATTGAATGAGACGTATGGAGCCGTTCGTAGGGAAGAGAAGAGGTGTAGTCGATGATTGGGAGCCATTAATTGATGTCTTTCTTTCCTTCCTTTATTACACAGGTTTACCCTTCAAGCAACATCGGATACATCTATGACATTGAAAGTTTGTAGCGTACCTCGATCCTATCACCGTTAGACAGGTATAAACGATGAATTCGGCAAATAAGCGTGACAAGTAAAGACGCAAGGTCTGGTGGGAATACGTTGATACTGTCTTTTAGATTAGGGTCGCTGTTATGGTCGGTGATCACGTTATGTGAGGATCCCTAAAGGGGTACAGAATGGACACATACATTCGTATGTCATGATATCCCCGTTGCACTTCATTCGTATCGCTTTAACCTTCTGACTAACATTTCCGCCTCAGTCCTCCCTATTATTAGCAGTAAATATTGAATATTGTGTTTTTGAATGAGATGTATGAAGCCGATCGTTAGGTAGAGAAGAGGTATAGTCGAAGAATGCGTGCCATGAATTCATGTCTTTCTTTCCTGCCTTTATAACACAGGTTTACCCTTCGGGCAACGTTGGTTCCATCTATGACATTGAAAGTTTGTGTCGTACCTGGATTCTATCACCGTTAGACTGGTATAAACGCCGAATTCGGCAAATAAGCATGACAAGTAATGACACAGGGTTTGGTGGGAATACGTTGACACAGTATTTTAGATTAGGGTCGCAGTTATGGTCGGTGATCACGTTATGTGGGGATCCATATTGTGGTATAGAATATACACATACATTCGTATGTCATGACGGCCCCGTTGCATTACATTCGTATCGCTTTCACCTTCAGACCAATATTTCCGTCTCAATTACCCTCCTTTTTAGCAGTAAAAATTGAATATTGTGTTATTGAATGAGACGTATGAAGCCGTTCGTAGGGAAGAGAAGAGGTGTAGTCGATGATTGGGAGCCCTGGTCTCATGTCTTTCTTTACTGCCTTTATTACACAGGTTTACCCTTCAAGCAACGTTGGATACATCTATGTCATTGAAAGTTTGTGTCGTACCTGGATCCTATCACCATTAAACTGGTATAAACGCCGAATTCGGCAAATAAGCGTGACAAGTAAAGACGCAGGGTTTGGTGGGAATACGTTGACACAGTCTTTTAGATTAGGGTCGCTGTTATGGTCGGTGATCACGTAATGTGGCGATCCCTATTGTGGTACACAATGGACACATACTTTCGTATGTCATGATATCCCCGTTGCACTGCATTCGTATCTCTTTAACCTTCTGACCAATATTTCCGTTTCAGTTCCCGTCATTATTAGCAGTAAAAATTGAATATTGTGTTAGTGAATGAGACGTATGAAGCCGTTCGTAGGGAAGAGAAGAGTTGTAGTCGATGATTGGGAGCCATGACTTGATGTCTTTCTTTCCTTCCTTTATTACACAGGTTTACCCTTCAAGCAACATCGGATACATCTATGACATTGAAAGTTTGTGTCGTACCTGGATCCTATCACCGTTAGACAGGTATAAACGATGAATTCGGCAAATAAGCGTGACAAGTAAAGACGCAAAGTCTGGTGGGAATACGTTGATACTGTCTTTTAGATTAGGGTCGCTGTTATGGTCGGTGATCACGTTATGTGAGGATCCCTAAAGGGGTACAGAATGGACACATACATTCGTATGTCATGATATCCCCGTTGCACTTCATTCGTATCGCTTTAACCTTCTGACTAACATTTCCGCCTCAGTCCTCCTTATTATTAGCAGTAAATATTGAATATTGTGTTTTTGAATGAGATGTATGAAGCCGATCGTTAGGTAGAGAAGAGGTATAGTCGAAGATTGCGTGCCATGAATTCATGTCTTTCTTTCCTGCCTTTATTACACAGGTTTACTCTTCGGGCAACGTTGGTTCCATCTATGACATTGAAAGTTTGTGTCGTACCTGGATTCTATCACCGTTAGACTGGTATAAACGCCGAATTCGGCAAATAAGCATGACAAGTAATGACACAGGGTTTGGTGGGAATACGTTGACACAGTATTTTCGATTAGGGTCGCAGTTATGGTCGGTGATCACGTTATGTGGGGATCCCTATTGTGGTACACAATGGACACATACTTTCGTATGTCATGATATCCCCGTTGCACTACATTCGTATCTCTTCAACCTTCTGACCAATATTTCCGTTTCAGTTCCCGTCATTATTAGCAGTAAAAATTGAATATTGTGTTAGTGAATGAGACGTATGAAGCCGTTCGTAGGGAAGAGAAGAGGTGTAGTCGATGATTGGGAGCCCTGGTCTCATGTCTTTCTTTACTGCCTTTATTACACAGGTTTACCCTTCAAGCAACGTTGGATACATCTATGTCATTGAAAGTTTGTGTCGTACCTGGATCCTATCACCGTTAGACAGGTATAAACGATGAATTCGGCAAATAAGCGTGACAAGTTAAGACGCAAGGTCTGGTGGGAATACGTTGCCACTGTCTTTTAGATTAGGGTCGCTGTTATGATCGGTGATCACGTTATGTGGGGATCACTATTGGGGTCCAGAATGGACACATACTTTCGTATGTCATGATGGCCCCGTTGCACTACATTCGTATCGCTTTACTATTCTGACTAACATTTCCGCCTCAGCCACCCTCATTATTAGCAGAAAAAAATGAATATTAAGTTATTGAATGAGATGTATGAAGCAGTTCGTAGGGAAGAGAAGAGGTGTAGTCGATGATTGGGATCCATGAATTCATGTCTTTCTTTTCTGCCTTTATGACACAGCTTTACCCTTCAGGCAACATTGGATACATCTATGACATTGAAAGTTTGTGTCGTACCTGCAACCTATCAGAGTTAGACTGGTATATACGCCGAATTCGGCCAATAACGAAGACAAGTAAAGACACAGGGTTTTGTGGGAATACGTTGACACAGTCTTTTAGATTAGGGTCGCTGTTATGTTCGGTGATGACGTTTTGTGGGGATCCCTATTGAGGTACAGATTGGACACATACTTTCGTATGTCATGATGGCCCCGTTGCACTACGTTCGTATCGCTTTAACCTTCTGACTATAATTTCCGCTTCAGCCCCCCTTATTATAAGCAGTAAAAATTGTATATTGTGATATTGAATGAGACGTTTGAAGCCGTTCGTATGAAAGAGAAGAGGAGTAGTCGGTGAATGGGAGCCATGAATTAATGTCTTTCTTTTCTGCCTTTATGACACAGCTTTACCATTCAAGCAACATTGGATACATCTATGACATTGAAAGTTTTTGCCGTACCTGGATCCTATCACCGTTAGACAGGTATAAACGGCGAATTCGGCAAATAAGCGTGACAAGTAAAGACACAGTGTTTGGTGGGAATACGTTGACACAGTATTTTAGATTAGGGTCGCAGTTATGGTCGCTGATCACGTTAGGTGGGGATCCCTATTGGGGTACAGAATGGACACATACTTTCGTATGTCATGATGGCCCGGTTGCACTACATTCGTATCCCTTTAACCTTCTGACTAACATTTCTGCCTGAGCCCCCCGCATTATTAGCAGTAAAAATTGAATATTGTGTAACTGAATGAGACTTATGAAGTCGTTCGTAGGGAAGGGCAGAGGTGTAGTCGATGATTGGGAGCCATGAATTCATGTCTTTCTATCCTGCCTTTATCACACAGCTTTAGCCTTCAAGCAACATTGGATACATCTATGACATTGAAAGATTGTGTCGTACCTGGATCCTATGACCGTTAGACAGGTATAAACTCCGAATTCGGCAAATAAGCGTGACAAGTAAAGACACTGCGTTTGCTGGGATTACGTTGGCACAGTCTTTTAGATTAGGGTCGCAGTTATGGTCGGTGATCACGTTATGTGGGGATCCCTATTGGGGTACACAATGGACACATACTTTCATATGTCATGATGGCCCCGTTGCACTACATTCGTATCGCTTTAACCTTCTGACCAATATTTCCGTCCCAGTTCCCTTCATTATTGGCAGTAAAAATGGAATATTGTGTTATTGAACGAGACGTATGAGGCCGTTCGTAGGGAAGAGAAGAGGTGTAGCCGATGATTGGGAGCCATGAATTCATGTCTTTCTTTCCTGCCTTTGTTACACAGCTTTACTTTTCAAGCAACATTGAATACATCTATGACATTGAAAGTTTGTGTCGTACCTGGATCCTATCACCGTTAGACAGGTATAAACGCCGAATTCATCAAATAAGCGTGACAAGTAATGACACAGTGTTTGGTGGGAATACGTTGACACAGTCTTTTAGATTAGGGTCGCAGTTATGGTCGGTGATCACGTTATGTGGGTATACCTATTGTGGTATAGAATATACACATACTTTCGTATGTCATGACGGCCCCGTTGCACTACATTCGTATCGCTTTAACCTTCAGACCAATATTTCCGTCTCAATTACCCTCATTATTAGCAGTAAAAATTGAATATTGTGTTATTGAATGAGACGTATGAAGCCGTTCGTAGGGAAGAGAAGAGGTGTAGTCGATGATTGGGAGCCATGAATTCATGTCATTCTTTCCTTCCTTTATTACACAGCTTTACACTTCAAGCAACATTGGATACATCTATGACATTGAAAGTTTGTGTCGTACCTGGGCCCTATCACCGTTAGACAGGTATAAACGCCAAATACGGCAAATAAGCGTGGCAAGTAAAGACACAGGGTTTGGTGGGAATACGTTGACACAGTCTTTTAGATTAGGGTCGCAGTTATGGTCGGTGATCACGTTATGTGGGGATCCCTATTGGGGTACAGAATGGACACATACTTTCGTATGTCATGATGGCCCCGTTGAACTACATTCGTATCGCTTTACCTCCTGACTAACAATTCCTCCTCAGCCCCCTCATTATCAGCAGTAAAAATTGAATATTGTGTTATTGAAGGAGACGTATGAGGCCGTTCGTAGCGTAGAGAAGAGGTGAAGTCGATGATTGGGAGCCATGAATTCATGTCTTTCTTTCCTGCCTTTATTACACATCTTTACCCTTCAAGCAACATTGGATACATCTATGACATTGAAAGTTTGTGTCGTTCCAGGATCCTATGACCGTTAGACAGGTATAAACGCCGAATTCGGCAAATAAGCGTGACAAGTAAAGACACATGATTTGTTGGGAATACGTTGACACGTTCTTTTAGATTAGGGTTGCAGTTGTGGTCGGTGATCACGTTATGTGGGGGTCGCTATTGGGGTACAGAATGGACACATACTTTCGTATGTCATGATGGCCCCGTTGCACTACATTCGTAACGCTTTAACGTTCTGACCAATGTTTCCGTTTCAGTTCCCCTCATAATTAGCAGTAAAAATTGAATATAGTGTTATTGAATGAGACGTATGAAGCCGTTCGTAGGGAAGAGAGGAGGTGTAGCCGATGATTGGGAGCCATGAATTCATGTCTTTCTTTCCTGCCTTTATTACACAGCTTTACCTTTCAAGCAACATTGGATACATCTATGACATTGAAAGTTTGTGTCGTACCTGGATCCTATCACCGTTAGACAGGTATAAACGCCGAATTCGGCAAATAAAGGTGACAAGTAAAGACACAGGGGTTGGTGGGAATACGTTGGCACAGTCTTTTAGACTCGGGTTGCAGTTATGGTGGTGATCACGTTATGTGGGGATCCCTATTGGGACACTGAATGGACACATACTTTCGTATGTCATGATGGCCCCGTTGCACTACATTCGTATCGCTTTAACCTGCTGAATACCATTTCCGACTAACATTTCCGCCTCAGCCCCCCTCATTATTAGCAGTAAAAATTGAATATTGTGTTATTGAATGAGCCGTATGAAGCCGTTTGTAGGGAAGAGAAGAGGTGTAGTCGATGATTGGGAGCCATGAATTCATGTCTTTCTTTCCTGCCTTTATTACACAGCTTTACCCTTCAGCAACATTGGATACATCTATGACATTGAAAGTTTGTGTCGTACCTGGATCCTCTCACCGTTAGACAGGTATAAACGCCGAATTCGGCAAATAAGCGTGACAAGTAAAGACACAGGGTTTGGTGGGAATACGTTGGCACAGTCTCTTAGATTAGGGTTGCAGTTATGGTGGTGACCACGTTATGTGGGGATCCCTATTGGGGTACAGAAACGACACATACTTTCGTATGTCATGATGGCCCCGATGCACTATATTCGTATTGCTTTTACCTGCTGAATACCATTTCCGCCTCAGCCCCCCTCATTATTAGCAGTAAAAATTGAATATTGTGTTATTGAATGAGACGTATGAAGCCGTTCGTAGGGAAGAGAAGAGGTGTAGTCGATGATTGGGAGCCATTAATTCATGTCTTTTTTTCCTGCCTTTATTACACAGGTTTACACTCCAAGCAACATTGGATACATCTATGACATTGAAAGTTTGTGTCGTACCTGGATCCTATCACCGTTAGACAGGTATAAACGCCGAATACGGCAAATAAGCGTGACACGTAAAGACACAGTGTTTGGTGGGAATACGTTGACACAGTCCCTTAGATCAGGGTTGCAGTTATGGTGGCGATCACGTTATGTGGGGATCCCTATTGGGGTACAGAATGGACACAAATTTTCGTATGTCATGATGGCCTCGTTGCACTACATTCGTAACGCTTTAACGTTGTGACCAATGTTTCCGTTTCAGTTCCCCTCATAATTAGCAGTAAAAAGTAAATAATGTGTTATTGAATGAGACGTATGTAGCCGTTCGTAGGGAAGAGAAGAGGTGTAGTCGATGATTGGGAGCCATGAATTCATCTCTTTCTTTCCTGCCTTTATTACATAGGTTTACCCTTCAAGCAACATTGGATACATCTATGACATTAAAGGTTTGTGTCGTACCTGGATCCTATCACCGTTAGACAGGTATAAACGCCGAATACGGCAAATAAACGTGACAAGTAAAGACACAGGGTTTGGTGGGAATACGTTGACACAGTCTCTTAGATTAGGGTTGCAGTTATGGTGGTGATCACGTTATGTGGGGATCCCTATTAGGGTACAGAATGGACACATACTTTCGTATGTCATGATGGCCCCGTTGCACTACATTCGTATTGCTTTAACCTGCTGAATACCATTTCCGCCTCAGCCCCCCCTCTTTATTAGCAGTAAAAATTGAATATTGTATTATTGAATGAGACGTATGAAGCCGTTCGTAGGGAAGAGAAGAGGTGTAGTCGATGATTGGGAGCCATTAATTCATGTCTTTCGTTGTTGCCTTTATTACACAGGTTACCCTTCAAGCAACACTGGATACATCTATTACATTGAAAGTTTGTGCCCTACCTGGATCCAATCACCGTTAGACAGGTATAAACGCCGAATTCGGCAAATAAGTGTGACAAGTAAAGACACAGGGTTTGGTGGGAATGCGTTGACACAATCTTTTAGATTAGGGTCGCTGTTATGGTCCGTGATCACGTTATGTGGGGATCCCTATTGGGGTACAGCATGGACACATACTTTCGTATGTCATTTTGGCCCCCGTTGCACTACATTCGTATCGTTTTAACCTTCTGACTAACAGTTCCGCCTCAGCCCCCCTCATTATTAGCAGTAAAAATTGAATATTGTGTTATTGAATGAGACGTATGAAGCCGTTCGTAGGGAAGAGAAGAGGTGAAGTCGATGATTGGGAGCCATGAATTCATGTCTTTCTTTCCTGCCTTTATTACACAGATTTACCCTTCAAGCAACATTCGATACATCTATGACACTGAAAGTTTGTGTCGTACCTGGATCCTATCACCGTTAGACAGGTATAAACGCCGAATTCGGCAAATAAGCGTGACAAGTAAATACACAGGGTTTGGTGGGAATACGTTGACACAGTCTCTTAGATTAGGGTTGCAGTTATGGTGGTGATCACGTTATGTAAGGATCCCTATTGGGGTACAGAATGGACACATACCTTCTTATGTCATGATGGCCCCGTTGCACTACATTCGTATTGCTTTAACCTGCTGAATACCATTTCCGCCTCAGCCACTCTCATTATTAGCAGCAAAATTTGAATATTGTGTTATTGAATGAGACGTATGAAGCCGTTCGTAGGGAAGAGAAGAGGTGTAGTCGATGATTGGGAGCCATGAATTCATGTCTTTCTTTCCTGCCTTTATTACACAGATTTACGCTTCAAGCAACATTGGATACATCTAAGACATTGAAATTTTGTGTCGTACCTGGATCCTATGACCGTTAGACAGGTATAAACGCCGAATTCGGCAAATAAGTGTGACATGTAAAGACACAGGGTTTGGTGGGAATACGTTGACACAGTCTTTTAGATTAGGGTCGCAGTTATGGTCGGTGATCACGTTATGTGGGGATCCCTATTGGGGTACAGAATGAACACATACTTTCGTATGTCATGATGGCCCCGTTGCACTACATTCGTAACGCTTTAACTTTCTGACCAATGTTTCCGCTTCAGTTCCCCTCATAATTAGCAGTAAAAATTGAATATTGTGTTATTGAATGAGACGTATGAAGCCGTTCGTAGGGAAGAGAAGAGGTGTAGTCGATGATTGGGAGCCATAAATACATGACTTTCTTTCCTGCCTTTATTACACAGGTTCACCCTTCAAGCGACATTGGATACATCTATGACATTGAAAGTTTGTGTCGTACCTGGATCCTATCACCGTTAGACAGGTATAAACGCCGAATACGGCAAATAAGCGTGACAAGTAAAGACACTGGGTTTGGTGGGAAAACGTTGACACAGTCTTTTAGATTAGGGTTGCAGTTGTGGTCGGTGATCACGTTATGTGGGGATCCCTATTGGGGTACAGAATTGACAAATACTTTCGTATGTCATGATGGCCCCGTTGCACTACATTCGTATCGCTTTATCCTCTGACTAACATTTCCGCCACAGCCCCCCTCATTATTGGCAGTAAAAATTGAATATTTTTTTATTGAATGAGACGTATGAAGCCGTTCGTAGGGAAGAGAAGAGGAGTAGTCGATGACTGGGAGCCATGAATTCATGTCTTTGTTTCCTGCCTGTATTACAGAGCTTTACCCTTCAAGCAACACTGGATACGTCTATGACATTGGAAGTTTGTGTCGTACCTGGACCCTATCACCGTCAGGCAGGTATAAACGCTGAATTCGGCAAATAAGCATGACAAGTAAAGACAGAGGTTTGGGTCGCAATACGTTGACACAGTCTTTTAGATTAGGGTCGTTGTTACAGTCGGTGATCTCGATACGTATTTATACTAATGGGGTACAGAATGGACACATTCTTTCGTATGTCATGATGGCCCCGTTGCACTACATTCGTATCGCTTTAACCTTCTGACTAACATTTTCGCTTCAGCCCCCCTCATTATAAGCAGTAAAAATTGTATATTGAGTTATTGAATGAGACGTTTAAAGCCGTTCGTAGGGAAGAGAAAAAGAGTAGTCGATGATTGGGAGCCATGAAGTCATGTCTTTCTTTTCTGCCTTTATGACACAGCTTTACCCATCAAGCAACATTGGATACATCTACGACATTAAAAGTTTATGTCGTACTTGGATCCAAAACCGTTAGACAGGTATAAATGCCGAATTCGGCAAATAATCATGACAAGTAAGGACTCAGGATTTGGTGGGAATACGTTGACACAGTCTTTTAGATTAGGGTCGCTGTTATGTCGGTGATCACGTAATGTGGGGATCCCTATTGGGGTACAGAATGGACACATACTTTCGTATGTCATGATGGCCCCGTTGCACTACATTCGTATCGCTTTAACCTTCTGACAAACATTTCCGCCTCAGCCCCCCTCATTATTAGCAGTAAACATTGAATATTGTGTTATTGAATGAGATGTATGAAGACTTTCGTAGGGAAGAGAAGAGTTGTAGTCGATGATTGGGTGCCATAATTTCATGTCTTTCTTTCCTGCCTTTATTACACAGCTTTACCCTTCAAGCAACATTGTATACACCTATGACATTGAAAGTTTGTGTCGTACCTGGATCCTATCACCGTTAGACTGGTATAAACGCCGAATTCGGCAAATAAGCATAACAAGGAAAGACACAGGGTTGGGAGGGAATACGTTGACCCAGTCTCTTACACTGGGGTCGCTGTTGTGGTCGGTGATCACGTATGTGGTGATCGCTATTTGGGTACAGAATGGACACATCCTTTCGTATGTCATGATGGACCCGTTGCACTACATTCGTATCGCTTTAACCTTCTTACTTACATTTCCGCCTCAGCCCCTCTCATTTTTAGCAGTAAAAATTGAATATTGTGTTATTGAATGAGACGTATGAAGCCGCTCGTAGGGAACAGAAGAGGTGTAGTCGATGATTGGCAGCCCTGGTCTCATGTCTTTCATTCCTGCCTTTATTACACAGCTTTTCCCTTCAAGCAACACTCGATACATCTATGACATTGAAAGTTTCTGTCGTACCTGGATCCTATCACCGTTAGACAGGTATAAACGATGAATTCGGCAAATAAGCGTGAAGAGTAAAGACGCAAGGTCTGGTGGGAATACGATGACACTGTCTTTTAGATTAGGGTCGCTGTTATGGTCGATGATCACGTTATGTGGGGATCCCTATAGGGGTACAGAATGGACACATACATTCGTATGTCATGATATCCCCGTTGCACTTCATTCGTATCGCTCTAACCTTCTGACTAACATTTCCGCCTCAGTCCTCCCTATTATTAACAGTAAATATTGAATATTGTGTCTTTGAATGAGATGTATGAAGCCGATTGTTGGGTAGAGAAGAGGTATAGTCGAAGATTGCGTGCCATGAATTCATGTCTTTCTTTCCTGCCTTTATTACACAGGTTTACCCCTCGAGCAACGTTAGTTCCACTTATGACATTGAAAGTTTGTGTCGTACCTGGATCCTATCACCGTTAGACTGGTATAAACGGCGAATTCGGCAAATAAGCGTGACAAGTAAAGACACAGGGTTTGGTGGGAATACGTTGACACAGTATTTTAGATTAGGGTCGCAGTTATGGTCGGTGATCACGTTATGTGGGGATCCCTATTGGGGTACAGAATGGACACATACTTTCGTATGTCATGATGGCCCGGTTGCACTACATTCGTATCGCTTTAACCTTCTGACTAACATTTCTGCCTCAGCCCCCCGCATTATTAGCAGTAAAAATTGAATATTGTGTAACTGAATGAGACGTATGAAGTCGTTCGTAGGGAAGGGCAGAGGTGTAGTCGATGATTGGGAGCCATGAATTCATGTCTTTCTATCCTGCCTTTATCACACAGCTTTAGCCTTCAAGCAACATTGGATACATCTATGACATTGAAAGATTGTGTCGTACCTGGATCCTATGACCGTTAGACAGGTATAAATTCTGAATTCGGCAAATAAGCGTGACAAGTAAAGACACAGCGTTTGCTGGGATTACGTTGGCACAGTCTTTTAGATTAGGGTCGCAGTTATGGTCGGTGATCACGTTATGTGGGGATCCCTATTGGGGTACAGAATGGACACATACTTTCATATGTCATGATGGCCCCGTTGCACTACATTCGTATCGCTTTAACCTTCTGACCAATATTTCCGTCCCAGTTCCCTTCATTATTGGCAGTAAAAATGGAATATTGTGTTATTGAACGAGACGTATGAGGCCGTTCGTAGGGAAGATAAGAGGTGTAGCCGATGATTGGGAGCCATGAATTCATGTCTTTCTTTCCTGCCTTTGTTACACAGCTTTACTTTTCAAGCAACATTGAATACATCTATGACATTGAAAGATTGTGTCGTACCTGGATCCTATCACCGTTAGACAGGTATAAACGCCGAATTCATCAAATAAGCGTGACAAGTAATGACACAGTGTTTGGTGGGAATACGTTGACACAGTCCCTTAGATTAGGGTTGCAGTTATGGTGGCGATCACGTTATTTGGGGATCCCTATTGGGGTACAGAATGGACACAAATTTTCGTATGTCATGATGGCCTCGTTGCACTACATTCGTAACGCTTTAACGTTCTGACCAATGTTTCCGTTTCAGTTCCCCTCATAATTAGCAGTAAAAATTAAATAATGTGTTATTCAATGAGACGTATGAAGCCGTTCGTAGGGAAGAGAAGAGGTGTAGTCGATGATTGGAAGCCATGAATTCATCTCTTTCTTTCCTGCCTTTATTACATAGGTTTACCCTTCAAGCAACATTGGATACATCTATGACATTAAAGGTTTGTGTCGTACCTGGATCCTATCACCGTTAGACAGTTATAAACGCCGAATTCGGCAAATAAGCGTGACAGGTAAAGACACAGGGTTTGGTGGGAATACGTTGGCACAGTCTTTTAGATTAGGGTGTCAGTTATGGTGGTGATCACGTTATGTGGGGATCCCTATTGGGCTACAGAACGGACACATACTTTCGTATGTCATGATGACCCCGTTGCACTACATTCGTATTGCTTTATCCTGCTGAATACCATTTCCGCCTCAGCCCCCTTTCATTATTGGCAGCAAAATTTGAATATTGTGTTATTGAATGAGACGTATGAAGCCGTTCGTAGGGAAGAGAAGAGGTGTAGTCGATGATTGGGAGCCATTAATTCATGTCTTTCGTTGTTGCCTTTATTACACAGGTTACCCTTCAAGCAACACTGGATACATCTATTACATTGAAAGTTTGTGCCCTACCTGGATCCAATCACCGTTAGACAGGTATAAACGCCGAATTCGGCAAATAAGTGTGACAAGTAAAGACACAGGGTTTGGTGGGAATGTGTTGACACAATCTTTTAGATTAGGGTCGCTGTTATGGTCCGTGATCACGTTATGTGGGGATCCCTATTGGGGTACAGCATGGACACATACTTTCGTATGTCATTTTGGCCCCCGTTGCACTACATTCCTATCGTTTTAACCTTCTGACTAACAGTTCCGCCTCAGCCCCCCTCATTATTAGCAGTAAAAATTGAATATTGTGTTATTGAATGAGACGTATGAAGCCGTTCGTAGGGAAGAGAAGAGGTGAAGTCGATGATTGGGAGCCATGAATTCATGTCTTTCTTTCCTGCCTTTATTACACATCTTTACCCTTCAAGCAACATTGGATACATATATGACATTGAAAGTTTGTGTCGTACCAGGATCCTATGACCGTTAGACAGGTATAAACGCCGAATTCGGCAAATAAGCGTGACAAGTAAAGACACATTATTTGTTGGGAATACGTTGACACCTTCTTTTAGATTAGGGTTGCAGTTGTGGTCGGTGATCACGTTATGTGGGGGTCGCTATTGGGGTACAGAATGGACACATACTTTCGTATGTCATGATGGCCCCGTTGCACTACATTCGTAACGCTTTAACGTTCTGACCAATGTTTCCGTTTCAGTTCCCCTCATAATTAGCAGTAAAAATTGAATATAGTGTTATTGAATGAGACGTATGAAGCCGTTCGTAGGGAAGAGAGGAGGTGTAGCCGATGATTGGGAGCCATAAATTCATGTCTTTCTTTCCTGCCTTTATTACACAGCTTTACCTTTCAAGCAACATTGGATACATCTATGACATTGAAAGTTTGTGTCGTACCTGGATCCTATCACCGTTAGACAGGTATAAACGCCGAATTCGGCAAATAAGGGTGACAAGTAAAGACACAGGTGTTGGTGGGAATACGTTGGCACAGTCTTTTAGATTCGGGTTGCAGTTATGGTGGTGATCACGTTATGTGGGGATCCCTATTGGGGTACAGAAAGGACACATACTTTCGTATGTCATGATGGCCCCGATGCACTATATTCGTATTGCTTTTACCTGCTGAATACCATTTCCGCCTCAGCCCCCCTCATTATTAGCAGTAAAAATTGAATATTGTGTTATTGAATGAGACGTATGAAGCCGTTCGTAGGGAAGAGAAGAGGTGTAGTCGATGCCTTTATTACACAGGTTTACACTTCAAGCAACATTGGATACATGTATGACATTGAAAGTTTGTGTCGTACCTGGATCCTATCACCGTTAGACAGGTATAAACGCCGAATACGGCAAATAAGCGTGACACGTAAAGACACAGTGTTTGGTGGGAATACGTTGACACAGTCCCTTAGATTAGGGTTGCAGTTATGGTGGCGATCACGTTATGTGGGGATCCCTATTGGGGTACAGAATGGACACAAATTTTCGTATGTCATGATGGCCTCGCTGCACTACATTCGTAACGCTTTAACGTTCTGACCAATGTTTCCGTTTCACTTCCCCTCATAATTAGCAGTAAAAATTAAATAATGTGTTATTGAATGAGACGTATGAAACCGTTCGTAGGGAAGAGAAGAGGTGTAGTCGATGATTGGGAGCCATGAATTCATCTCTTTCTTTCCTGCCTTTATTACATAGGTTTACCCTTCAAGCAACATTGGATACATCTATGACATTAAAGGTTTGTGTCGTACCTGGATCCTATCACCGTTAGACAGGTATAAACGCCGAATACGGCAAATAAGCGTGACAAGTAAAGACACAGGGTTTGGTGGGAATACGTTGACACAGTCTCTTAGATTAGGGTTGCAGTTATGGTGGTGATCACGTTATGTGGGGATCCCTATTAGGGTACAGAATGGACACATACTTTCGTATGTCATGATGACCCCGTTGCACTACATTCGTATTGCTTTATCCTGCTGAATACCATTTCCGCCTCAGCCCCCTTTCATTATTGGCAGCAAAATTTGAATATTGTGTTATTGAATGAGACGTATGAAGCCGTTCGTAGGGAAGAGAAGAGGTGTAGTCGATGATTGGGAGCCATTAATTCATGTCTTTCGTTGTTGCCTTTATTACACAGGTTACCCTTCAAGCAACACTGGATACATCTATTACATTGAAAGTTTGTGCCCTACCTGGATCCAATCACCGTTAGACAGGTATAAACGCCGAATTCGGCAAATAAGTGTGACAAGTAAAGACACAGGGTTTGGTGGGAATGTGTTGACACAATCTTTTAGATTAGGGTCGCTGTTATGGTCCGTGATCACGTTATGTGGGGATCCCTATTGGGGTACAGCATGGACACATACTTTCGTATGTCATTTTGGCCCCCGTTGCACTACATTCCTATCGTTTTAACCTTCTGACTAACAGTTCCGCCTCAGCCCCCCTCATTATTAGCAGTAAAAATTGAATATTGTGTTATTGAATGAGACGTATGAAGCCGTTCGTAGGGAAGAGAAGAGGTGAAGTCGATGATTGGGAGCCATGAATTCATGTCTTTCTTTCCTGCCTTTATTACACATCTTTACCCTTCAAGCAACATTGGATACATATATGACATTGAAAGTTTGTGTCGTACCAGGATCCTATGACCGTTAGACAGGTATAAACGCCGAATTCGGCAAATAAGCGTGACAAGTAAAGACACATTATTTGTTGGGAATACGTTGACACCTTCTTTTAGATTAGGGTTGCAGTTGTGGTCGGTGATCACGTTATGTGGGGGTCGCTATTGGGGTACAGAATGGACACATACTTTCGTATGTCATGATGGCCCCGTTGCACTACATTCGTAACGCTTTAACGTTCTGACCAATGTTTCCGTTTCAGTTCCCCTCATAATTAGCAGTAAAAATTGAATATAGTGTTATTGAATGAGACGTATGAAGCCGTTCGTAGGGAAGAGAGGAGGTGTAGCCGATGATTGGGAGCCATAAATTCATGTCTTTCTTTCCTGCCTTTATTACACAGCTTTACCTTTCAAGCAACATTGGATACATCTATGACATTGAAAGTTTGTGTCGTACCTGGATCCTATCACCGTTAGACAGGTATAAACGCCGAATTCGGCAAATAAGGGTGACAAGTAAAGACACAGGTGTTGGTGGGAATACGTTGGCACAGTCTTTTAGATTCGGGTTGCAGTTATGGTGGTGATCACGTTATGTGGGGATCCCTATTGGGGTACAGAAAGGACACATACTTTCGTATGTCATGATGGCCCCGATGCACTATATTCGTATTGCTTTTACCTGCTGAATACCATTTCCGCCTCAGCCCCCCTCATTATTAGCAGTAAAAATTGAATATTGTGTTATTGAATGAGACGTATGAAGCCGTTCGTAGGGAAGAGAAGAGGTGTAGTCGATGCCTTTATTACACAGGTTTACACTTCAAGCAACATTGGATACATGTATGACATTGAAAGTTTGTGTCGTACCTGGATCCTATCACCATTAGACAGGTATAAACGCCGAATACGGCAAATAAGCGTGACACGTAAAGACACAGTGTTTGGTGGGAATACGTTGACACAGTCCCTTAGATTAGGGTTGCAGTTATGGTGGCGATCACGTTATGTGGGGATCCCTATTGGGGTACAGAATGGACACAAATTTTCGTATGTCATGATGGCCTCGCTGCACTACATTCGTAACGCTTTAACGTTCTGACCAATGTTTCCGTTTCACTTCCCCTCATAATTAGCAGTAAAAATTAAATAATGTGTTATTGAATGAGACGTATGAAACCGTTCGTAGGGAAGAGAAGAGGTGTAGTCGATGATTGGGAGCCATGAATTCATCTCTTTCTTTCCTGCCTTTATTACATAGGTTTACCCTTCAAGCAACATTGGATACATCTATGACATTAAAGGTTTGTGTCGTACCTGGATCCTATCACCGTTAGACAGGTATAAACGCCGAATACGGCAAATAAGCGTGACAAGTAAAGACACAGGGTTTGGTGGGAATACGTTGACACAGTCTCTTAGATTAGGGTTGCAGTTATGGTGGTGATCACGTTATGTGGGGATCCCTATTAGGGTACAGAATGGACACATACTTTCGTATGTCATGATGGCCCCGTTGCACTACATTCGTATTGCTTTAACCTGCTGAATACCATTTCCGCCTCAGCCCCCCCTCTTTATTAGCAGTAAAAATTGAATATTGTATTATTGAATGAGACGTATGAAGCCGTTCGTAGGGAAGAGAAGAGGTGTAGTCGATGATTGAGAGCCATTAATTCATGTCTTTCTTTCCTGCCTTTATTACACAGGTTACCCTTCAAGCAAAATTGGATACATCTATGACATTGAAAGTTTGTGTCGTACTTGGATCCTATCACCGTTAGACAGTTATAAACGCCGAATTCGGCAAATAAGCGTGACAGGTAAAGACACAGGGTTTGGTGGGAATACGTTGGCACAGTCTTTTAGATTAGGGTTGCAGTTATGGTGGTGATCACGTTATGTGGGGATCCCTATTGGGGTACAGCATGGACACATACTTTCGTATGTCATTTTGGCCCCCGTTGCACTACATTCGTATCGTTTTAACCTTCTGACTAACAGTTCCGCCTCAGCCCCCCTCATTATTAGCAGTAAAAATTGAATATTGTGTTATTGAATGAGACGTATGAAGCCGTTCGTAGGGAAGAGAAGAGGTGAAGTCGATGATTGGGAGCCATGAATTCATGTCTTTCTTTCCTGCCTTTATTACACAGATTTACCCTTCAAGCAACATTCGATACATCTATGACACTGAAAGTTTGTGTCGTACCTGGATCCTATCACCGTTAGACAGGTATAAACGCCGAATTCGGCAAATAAGCGTGACAAGTAAATACACAGGGTTTGGTGGGAATACGTTGACACAGTCTCTTAGATTAGGGTTGCAGTTATGGTGGTGATCACGTTATGTAAGGATACCTATTGGGGTACAGAATGGACACATACTTTCTTATGTCATGATGGCCCCGTTGCACTACATTCGTATTGCTTTAACCTGCTGAATACCATTTCCGCCTCAGCCACTCCCATTATTAGCAGCAAAATTTGAATATTGTGTTATTGAATGAGACGTATGAAGCCGTTCGTAGGGAAGAGAAGAGGTGTAGTCGATGATTGGGAGCCATGAATTCATGTCTTTCTTTCCTGCCTTTATTACACAGATTTACCCTTCAAGCAACATTGGATACATCTAAGACATTGAAATTTTGTGTCGTACCTGGATCCTATGACCGTTAGACAGGTATAAACGCCGAATTCGGCAAATAAGCGTGACATGTAAAGACACAGGGTTTGGTGGGAATACGTTGACACAGTCTTTTAGATTAGGGTCGCAGTTATGGCCGGTGATCACGTTATGTGGGGATCCCTATTGGGGTACAGAATGAACACATACTTTCGTATGTCATGATGGCCCCGTTGCACTACATTCGTAACGCTTTAACGTTCTGACCAATGTTTCCGTTTCAGTTCCCCTCATAATTAGCAGTAAAAATTGAATATTGTGTTATTGAATGAGACGTATGAAGCCGTTCGTAGGGAAGAGAAGAGGTGTAGTCGATGATTGGGAGCCATGAATACATGATTTTCTTTCCTGCCTTTATTACACAGGTTCACCCTTCAAGCAACATTGGATACATCTATGACATTGAAAGTTTGTGTCCTACCTGGATCCTATCACCGTTAGACAGGTATAAACGCCGAACACGGCAAATAAGCGTGACAAGTAAAGACACTGGGTTTGGTGGGAAAACGTTGACACAGTCTTTTAGATTAGGGTTGCAGTTGTGGTCGGTGATCACGTTATGTGGGGATCCCTATTGGGGTACAGAATTGACAAATACTTTCGTATGTCATGATGGCCCCGTTGCACTACATTCGTATCGCTTTATCCTCTGACTAACATTTCCGCCTCAACCCCCCTCATTATTGGCAGTAAAAATTGAATATTTTGTTATTGAATGAGACGTATGAAGCCGTTCGTAGGGAAGAGAAGAGGAGTAGTCGATGACTGGGAGCCATGAATTCATGTCTTTGTTTCCTGCCTGTATTACAGAATTTTACCCTTCAAGCAACACTGGATACGTCTATGACATTGAAAGTTTGTGTCGTACCTGGACCCTATCACCGTCAGGCAGGTATAAACGCTGAATTCGGCAAATAAGCATGACAAGTAAAGACAGAGGGTTGGGTCGCAATACGTTGACACAGTCTTTTAGATTAGGGTCGTTGTTAAAGTCGGTGATCTCGATACGTGGTTATACTAATGGGGTACAGAATGGACACATACTTTCGTATGTCATGATGGCCCCGTTGCACTACATTCGTATCGCTTTAACCTTCTGACTAACATTTTCGCTTCAGCCCCCCTCATTATAAGCAGTAAACATTGAATATTGTGTTATTGAATGAGATGTATGAAGACGTTCGTAGGGAAGAGAAGAGTTGTAGTCGATGATTGGGTGCCATAATTTCATGTCTTTCTTTCCTGCCTTTATTACACAGCTTTACCCTTCAAGTAACATTGTATACACCTATGACATTGAAAGTTTGTGTCGTACCTGGATCCTATCACCGTTAGACTGGTATAAACGCCGAATTCGGCAAATAAGCATAACAAGGAAAGACACAGGGTTGGGAGGGAATACGTTGACCCAGTCTCTTACACTGGGGTCGCTGTTATGGTCGGTGATCACGTATGTGGGGATCGCTATTTTGGTACAGAATGAACACATACATTCGTATGTCATGATGGCCCCGTTGCACTACATTCGTATCGCTTTAACCTTCTGACTAATATTTCCGCTTCAGCCCCCCTCATTATAAGCAGTAAAAATTGTATATTGTGTTATTAAATGAGACGTTTAAAGCTGTTCGTAGGAAAGAGAAGAGGAGTAGTCGATGAATGGGAGCCATGAAATAATGTCTTTCTTTTCTGCCTTTATGTCACAGCTTTAGCCTTCAAGAAACATTGGATACATCTATGACATTGAATGTTTGTGTCGAACTTGCAACCTATCAGAGTTAGACTGGTATATACGCCGGATTCGGCCAATAACGAAGACAAGTAAAGACACAGGGTTGGGTGGGTATACGTTGACACTGTCTTTGTTATTAGGGTCGCTGTTATGGTCGGTGGTCACGTTATGTGGGGATCCCTATTGGGGTACAGAGTGGACACATAGTTTCGTTTGTCATAATGGCACAGTTGCACTACATTCGATTCGCTTTAACTTTCTGACAAACATTTCGGCCTCAGCCCAACCACATTATTAGCAGTAAAAATTGAATATTGCGTTATTGAATGAGACGTATGAAGCTGTTCGTAGGGAAGAGAAGAGGTGTAGTCGATGATTGGGAGCCATGAATTCATGTCTTTCTTTCCTGCCTTACTTACACAGCTTTAGCCTTCAAGCAACACTGGAGACATCTATGACATTGAAAGTTTGTGTCGTACCTAGATCCTATCACCGTTAGACAGGTATAAACGCCGAATTCGTCAAATAAGCATGACAAGTAAAGACACCGGGTTGGGTGGGAATACGTTGGAACAGTGTTGTAGATTAGGGTCGCTGTTATGGTCGGTGATCACGTTCTGTGGGGATCCCTATTGGGGTACAGAATTGACAAATACTTTCGTAAGTCATGATGGCCCCGTTGCACTACATTCGTATCGCTTTATCCTCTGACTAACATTTCCGCCACAGCCCCCCTCATTATTGGCAGTAAAAATTGAATATTTTGTTATTGAATGAGACGTATGAAGCCGTTCGTAGGGAAGAGAAGAGGAGTAGTCGATGATTGGGAGCCATGAATTCATGTCTTTGTTTCCTGCCTGTATTACAGAGCTTTACCCTTCAAGCAACACTGGATACGTCTATGACATTGAAAGTTTGTGTCGTACCTGGACCCTATCACCGTCAGGCAGGTATAAACGCCGAATTCGGCAAATAAGCATGACAAGTAAAGACAGAGGGTTGGGTCGCAATACGTTGACACAGTCTTTTACATTAGGGTCGTTGTTACAGTCGGTGATCTCGATACGTGGTTATACTAATGGGGTACAGAATGGACACATACTTTCGTATGTCATGATGGCCCCGTTGCACTACATTCGTATCGCTTTCACCTTCTGACCAATGTTTCCGTTTCAGTTCCCCTCATTATTAGCAGTAAAAATTGTATATTGAGTTATTGAATGAGACGTTTAAAGCCGTTCGTAGGGAAGAGAAGAAGAGTAGTCGATGATTGGGAGCCATGAAGTCATGTCTTTCTTTTCTGCCTTTATGACACAGCTTTACCCATCAAGCAACATTGGATACATCTACGACATTAAAAGTTTATGTCGTACCTGGATCCTATGACCGTTAGACAGGTATAAACGCCGAATTTCGGAAATAAGCATGACAAGTAAAGACACAGGGTTGGGTGGGAATACGTTGACATAGTCATTTTGATTAGGGTCGCTGTTATGGTCGTTGATCACCATATGTGGGGATTCCTATTGGAGTACAGAATGGACACATACTTTCGTATGTCATGATGGCCCCGTTGCTCTACATTCGTATCGCATTAACCTTCTGACCAATGTTTCCGTTTCAGTTCCCCTCATTATTAGCAGTAAAAATTGAATATTGTGTTAGTGAATGAGACGTATGAAGCCGTTCGTAGGGAAGAGAAGAGGTGTAGTCGATGATTGGGAGCCCTGGTCTCATGTCTTTCTTTCCTAACCCTTATTACGCAGCTTTAACCTTCAAGAAACGTTGGATACATCTATGACATTGAAAGTTTGTGTCGTACCTGGATCCTATGACCGTTAGTCTGGTATAAACGACGAATTCGGCAAATAAGCATAACAAGTAAAGACGCAAGGTCTGGTGGGAATACGTTGATACTGTCTTTTAGATTAGGGTCGCTGTTATGGTCGGTGATGACGTTTTGTGGGGATCCCTATTGAGGTACAGATTGGACACATACTTTCGTATGTCGTGATGGCCCCGTTGCACTACGTTCGTATCGCTTTAACCTTCTGACTATAATTTCCGCTTCAGCCCCCCTTATTATAAGCAGTAAAAATTGTATATTGTGATATTGAATGAGACGTTTGAAGCCGTTCGTATGAAAGAGAAGAGGAGTAGTCGGTGAATGGGAGCCATGAATTAATGTCTTTCTTTTCTGCCTTTATGACACAGATTTACCATTCAAGCAACATTGGATACATCTATGACATTGAAAGTTTTCGCCGTACCTGGATCCTATCACCGTTAGACAGGTATAAACGGCGAATTCGGCAAATAAGCGTGACAAGTAAAGACACAGGGTTTGGTGGGAATACGTTGACACAGTATTTTAGATTAGGGTCGCAGTTATGGTCGGTGATCACGTTATGTGGGGATCCCTATTGGGGTACAGAATTGACACATACTTTCGTATGTCATGATTGCTCGGTTGCACTACATTCGTATCGCTTTAACCTTCTGACTAACATTTCTGCCCCAGCCCCCCGCATTATTAGCAGTAAAAATTGAATATTGTGTAACTGAATGAGACGTATGAAGTCGTTCGTAGGGAAGGGCAGAGGTGTAGTCGATGATTGGGAGCCATGAATTCATGTCTTTCTATCCTGCCTTTATCACACAGCTTTAGCCTTCAAGCAACATTGGATACATCTATGACATTGAAAGATTGTGTCGTACCTGGATCCTATGACCGTTAGACAGGTATAAACTCCGAATTCGGCAAATAAGCGTGACAAGTAAAGACACAGCGTTTGCTGGGATTACGTTGGCACAGTCTTTTAGATTAGGGTCGCAGTTATGGTCGGTGATCACGTTATGTGGGGATCCCTATTGGGGTACAGAATGGACACATACTTTCATATGTCATGATGGCCCCGTTGCACTACATTCGTATCGCTTTAACCTTCTGACCAATATTTCCGTCCCAGTTCCCTTCATTATTGGCAGTAAAAATGGAATATTGTGTTATTGAACGAGACGTATGAGGCCGTTCGTAGGGAAGAGAAGAGGTGTAGCCGATGATTGGGAGCCATGAATTCATGTCTTTCTTTCCTGCCTTTGTTACACAGCTTTACTTTTCAAGCAACATTGAATACATCTATGACATTGAAAGTTTGTGTCGTACCTGGATCCTATCACCGTTAGACAGGTATAAACGCCGAATTCATCAAATAAGCGTGACAAGTAATGACACAGTGTTTGGTGGGAATACGTTGACACAGTCTTTTAGATTAGGGTCGCAGTTATGGTCGGTGATCACGTTATGTGGGTATACCTATTGTGGTATAGAATATACACATACTTTCGTATGTCATCATGGCCCCGTTGCACTACATTCGTATCGCTTTAACCTTCAGACCAATATTTCCGTCTCAATTACCCTCATTATTAGCAGTAAAAATTGAATATTGTGTTATTGAATGAGACGTATGAAGCCGTTCGTAGGGAAGAGAAGAGGTGTAGTCGATGATTGGGAGCCATGAATTCATGTCATTCTTTCCTTCCTTTATAACACAGCTTTACACTTCAAGCAACATTGGATACATCTATGACATTGAAAGTTTGTGTCGTACCTGGGCCCTATCACCGTTAGACAGGGATAAACGCCGAATTCATCAAATAAGCGTGGCAAGTAAAGACACAGGGTTTGGTGGGAATACGTTGACACAGTCTTTTAGATTAGGGTCGCAGTTATGGTCAGTGATCACGTTATGTGGGGATCCCTATTGGGGTACAGAATGGACACATACTTTCGTATGTCATGATGGCCCCGTTGAACTACATTCGTATCGCTTTACCTCCTGACTAACAATTCCGCCTCAGCCCCCTCATTATCAGCAGTAAAAATTGAATATTGTGTTATTGAATGAGACGTATGAGGCCGTTCGTAGCGAAGAGAAGAGGTGAAGTCGATGATTGGGAGCCATGTATTCATGTCTTTCTTTCCTGCCTTTATTACACATCTTTACCCTTCAAGCAACATTGGATACATCTATGACATTGAAAGTTTGTGTCGTACCAGGATCCTATGACCGTTAGACAGGTATAAACGCCGAATTCGGCAAATAAGCGTGACAAGTAAAGACACATGATTTGTTGGGAATACGTTGACACGTTCTTTTAGATTAGGGTTGCAGTTGTGGTCGGTGATCACGTTATGTGGGGGTCGCTATTGGGGTACAGAATGGACACATACTTTCGTATGTCATGATGGCCCCGTTGCACTACATTCGTAACGCTTTAACGTTCTGACCAATGCTTCCGTTTCAGTTCCCCTCATAATTAGCAGTAAAAATTGAATATAGTGTTATTGAATGAGACGTATGAAGCCGTTCGTAGGGAAGAGAGGAGGTGTAGCCGATGATTGGGAGCCATGAATTCATGTCTTTCTTTCCTGCCTTTATTACACAGCTTTACCTTTCAAGCAACATTGGATACATCTATGACATTGAAAGATTGTGTCGTACCTGGATCCTATCACCGTTAGACAGGTATAAACGCCGAATTCGGCAAATAAGGGTGACAAGTAAAGACACAGGGGTTGGTGGGAATACGTTGGCACAGTCTTTTAGATTCGGCTTGCAGTTATGGTGGTGATCACGTTATGTGGGGATCCCTATTGGGGTACTGAATGGACACATACTTTCGTATGTCATGATGACCCCGTTGCACTACATTCGTATCGCTTTAACCTTCTGAATACCATTTCCGACTAACATTTCCGCCTCAGCCCCCCTCATTATTAGCAGTAAAAATTGAATATTGTGTTATTGAATGAGACGTATGAAGCCGTTTGTAGGGATGAGAAGAGGTGTAGTCGATGATTGGGAGCCATGAATTCATGTCTTTCTTTCCTGCCTTTATTACACAGCTTTACCCTTCAGCAACATTGGATACATCTATGACATTGAAAGTATGTGTCGTACCTGGATCCTCTCACCGTTAGACAGGTATAAACGCCGAATTCGGCAAATAAGCGTGACAAGTAAAGACACAGGGTTTGGTGGGAATACGTTGGCACAGTCTCTTAGATTAGGGTTGCAGTTATGGTGGTGATCACGTTATGTGGGGATCCCTATTGGGGTACAGAAAGGACACATACTTTCTTATGTCATGATGGCCCCGATGCACTATATTCGTATTGCTTTTACCTGCTGAATACCATTTCCGCCTCAGCCCCCCTCATTATTAGCAGTAAAAATTGAATATTGTGTTATTGAATGAGACGTATGAAGCCGTTCGTAGGGAAGAGAAGAGGTGTAGTCGATGATTGGGAGCCATTAATTCATGTCTTTCTTTCCTGCCTTTATTACACAGGTTTACACTTCAAGCAACATTGGATACATCTATGACATTGAAAGTTTGTGTCGTACCTGGATCCTATCACCGTTAGACAGGTATAAACGCCGAATACGGCAAATAAGCGTGACACGTAAAGACACAGTGTTTGGTGGGAATACGTTGACACAGTCCCTTAGATTAGGGTTGCAGTTATGGTGGCGATCACGTTATGTGGGGATCCCTATTGGGGTACAGAATGGACACAAATTTTCGTATGTCATGATGGCATCGTTGCACTACATTCGTAACGCTTTAACGTTCTGACCAATGTTTCCGTTTCAGTTCCCCTCATAATTAGCAGTAAAAATTAAATAATGTGTTATTGAATGAGACGTATGAAGCCGTTCGTAGGGAAGACAAGAGGTGTAGTCGATGATTGGGAGCCATGAATTCATCTCTTTCTTTCCTGCCTTTATTACATAGGTTTACCCTTCAAGCAACAGTGGATACATCTATGACATTGAAAGTTTGTGTCGTACCTGGATCCTATCACCGTTAGACAGTTATAAACGCCGAGTTCGGCTAATACGCGTGACAGGTAAAGACACAGGGTTTGGTGGGAATACGTTGGCACAGTCTTTTAGATTAGGGTTGCAGTTATGGTGGTGATCACGTTATGTGGGGATCCCTATTGGGCTACAGAACGGACACATACTTTCGTATGTCATGATGACCCCGTTGCACTACATTCGTATTGCTTTATCCTGCTGAATACCATTTCCGCCTCAGCCCCCTTTCATTATTAGCAGCAAAATTTGAATATTGTGTTATTGAATGAGACGTATGAAGCCGTTCGTAGGGAAGAGAAGAGGTGTAGTCGATGATTGGGAGCCATTAATTCGTGTCTTTCGTTGTTGCCTTTATTACACAGGTTACCCTTCAAGCAACACTGGATACATCTATTACATTGGAAGTTTGTGCCCTACCTGGATCCAATCACCGTTAGACAGGTATAAACGCCGAATTCGGCAAATAAGTGTGACAAGTAAAGACACAGGGTTTGGTGGGAATGCGTTGACACAATCTTTTAGATTAGGGTCGCTGTTATGGTCCGTGATCACGTTATGTGGGGATCCCTATTGGGGTACAGCATGGACACATACTTTCGTATGTCATTTTGGCCCCCGTTGCACTACATTCGTATCGTTTTAACCTTCTCACTAACAGTTCCGTCTCAGCCCCCCTCATTATTAGCAGTAAAAATTGAATATTGTGTTATTGAATGAGTCGTATGAAGCCGTTCGTAGGGAAGAGAAGAGGTGAAGTCGATGATTGGGAGCCATGAATTCATGTTTTTCTTTCCTGCCTTTATTACACAGATTTACCCTTCAAGCAACATTCGATACATCTATGACACTGAAAGTTTGTGTCGTACCTGGATCCTATCCCCGTTAGACAGGTATAAACGCCGAATTCGGCAAATAAGCGTGACAAGTAAATTCACAGGGTTTGGTGGGAATACGTTGACACAGTCTCTTAGATTAGGGTTGCAGTTATGGTGGTGATCACGTTATGTAAGGATCCCTATTGGGGTACAGAATGGACACATACTTTCTTATGTCATGATGGTCCCGTTGCACTACATTCGTATTGCTTTAACCTGCTGAATACCATTTCCGCCTCAGCCACTCTCATTATTAGCAGCAAAATTTGAATATTGTGTTATTGAATGAGACGTATGAAGCCGTTCGTACGGAAGAGAAGAGGTGTAGTCGATGATTGGGAACCATGAATTCATGTCTTTCTTTCCTGCCTTTATTACACAGATTTACCCTTCAAGCAACATTGGATACATCTAAGACATTGAAATTTTGTGTCGTACCTGGATCCTATGACCGTTAGACAGGTATAAACGCCGAATTCGGCAAATAAGCGTGACATGTAAAGACACAGGGTTTGGTGGGAATACGTTGACACAGTCTTTTAGATTAGGGTCGCAGTTATGGTCGGTGATCACGTTATGTGGGGATCCCTATTGGGGTACAGAATGAACACATACTTTCGTATGTCATGATGGCCCCGTTGCACTACATTCGTAACGCTTTAACGTTCTGACCAATGTTTCCGTTTCAGTTCCCCTCATAATTAGCAGTAAAATTGAATATTGTGTTATTGAATGAGACGTATGAAGCCGTTCGTAGGGAAGAGAAGAGGTGTAGTCGATGATTGGGAGCCATGAATACATGACTTTCTTTCCTGCCTTTATTACACAGGTTCACCCTTCAAGCAACATTGGATACATCTATGACATTGAAAGTTTGTGTCGTACCTGGATCCTATCACCGTTAGACAGGTATAAACGCCGAATACGGCAAATAAGCGTGACAAGTAAAGACACTGGGTTTGGTGGGAAAACGTTGACACAGTGTTTTAGATTGGGGTTGCAGTTGTGGTCGGTGATCACGTTATGTGGGGATCCTTATTGGGGTACAGAATGGACACATACTTTCGTATGTCATGATGGCACGGTGCACTACATTCGTATCGCTTTAACCTTCCGAATAACATTTCCGCCTCAGCCCCCCTCATTATTAGTAGTAAAAATTGAATATTGAGTTATTGAATGAGACGTATGAAGCCGTTCGTAGGGAAGAGAAGAGGTGTAGTCGATGATTGGGAGCCATGAATTCATGTCTTTTTTCTTGCCTTTATTACACAGCTTTACCCTTCAAGAACATTGGATACATCTATGACATTGAAAGTTTGTGTCGTACCTGGATCCTATCACCGTTAGACAAGTATAAACGCTGAATTCGGCAAATAAGCCTGACAAGTAAAGACACAGGGTTTTGTTGGGAATACGTTGACACAGTCTTTTAGATTAGGGTCGCTGTTATGGTCGGTTATGACGTTATGTGGGGAAACCTATTGGGGTATAGAATGGACACATACTTTCTTATGTCATGATGGTCCCGTTGCACTACATTCGTATTGCTTTAACCTTCTGACTAACATTTCCGCCTCAGCCACTCTCATTATTAGCAGCAAAATTTGAATATTGTGTTATTGAATGAGACGTATGAAGCCGTTCGTAGGGAAGAGAAGAGGTGAAGTCGATGATTGGGAGCCATGAATTCATGTTTTTCTTTCCTGCATTTATTACACAGATTTACCCTTCAAGCAACATTCGATACATCTATGACACTGAAAGTTTGTGTCGTACCTGGATCCTATCCCCGTTAGACAGGTATAAACGCCGAATTCGGCAAATAAGCGTGACAAGTAAATTCACAGGGTTTGGTGGGAATACGTTGACACAGTCTCTTAGATTAGGGTTGCAGTTATGGTGGTGATCACGTTATGTAAGGATCCCTATTGGGGTACAGAATGGACACATACTTTCTTATGTCATGATGGTCCCGTTGCACTACATTCGTATTGCTTTAACCTGCTGAATACCATTTCCGCCTCAGCCACTCTCATTATTAGCAGCAAAATTTGAATATTGTGTTATTGAATGAGACGTATGAAGCCGTTCGTAGGGAAGAGAAGAGGTGTAGTCGATGATTGGGAACCATGAATTCATGTCTTTCTTTCCTGCCTTTATTACACAGATTTACCCTTCAAGCAACATTGGATACATCTAAGACATTGAAATTTTGTGTCGTACCTGGATCCTATGACCGTTAGACAGGTATAAACGCCGAATTCGGCAAATAAGCGTGACATGTAAAGACACAGGGTTTGGTGGGAATACGTTGACACAGTCTTTTAGATTAGGGTCGCAGTTATGGTCGGTGATCACGTTATGTGGGGATCCCTATTGGGGTACAGAATGAACACATACTTTCGTATGTCATGATGGCCCCGTTGCACTACATTCGTAACGCTTTAACGTTCTGACCAATGTTTCCGTTTCAGTTCCCCTCATAATTAGCAGTAAAATTGAATATTGTGTTATTGAATGAGACGTATGAAGCCGTTCGTAGGGAAGAGAAGAGGTGTAGTCGATGATTGGGAGCCATGAATACATGACTTTCTTTCCTGCCTTTATTACACAGGTTCACCCTTCAAGCAACATTGGATACATCTATGACATTGAAAGTTTGTGTCGTACCTGGATCCTATCACCGTTAGACAGGTATAAACGCCGAATACGGCAAATAAGCGTGACAAGTAAAGACACTGGGTTTGGTGGGGAAACGTTGACACAGTGTTTTAGATTGGGGTTGCAGTTGTGGTCGGTGATCACGTTATGTGGGGATCCTTATTGGGGTACAGAATGGACACATACTTTCGTATGTCATGATGGCACGGTGCACTACATTCGTATCGCTTTAACCTTCTGAATAACATTTCCGCCTCAGCCCCCTCATTATTAGCAGTAAAAATTGAATATTGAGTTATTGAATGAGACGTATGAAGCCGTTCGTAGGGAAGAGAAGAGGTGTAGTCGATGATTGGGAGCCATGAATTCATGTCTTTTTTCTTGCCTTTATTACACAGCTTTACCCTTCAAGAACATTGGATACATCTATGACATTGAAAGTTTGTGTCGTACCTGGATCCTATCACCGTTAGACAAGTATAAACGCTGAATTCGGCAAATAAGCCTGACAAGTAAAGACACAGGGTTTTGTTGGGAATACGTTGACACAGCTTTTTAGAGTAGGGTCGCTGTTATGGTCGGTTATGACGTTATGTGGGTAAACCTATTGGGGTATAGAATGGACACATACTTTCGTATGTCATGATGGCCCCGTTGCACTACATTCGTAACGCTTTAACCTTCTGACTAACATTTCCACCTCAGCCCCCCTCATTATTAGCAGCAAAAATTGAATATTATGTTATTGAATAAGACGTATGAAGACGTTCGTAGGGAAGAGAAGAGGTGTAGTCGATGATTGGGAGCCATGAATTCATGTCTTTCTTTCCTGCCTTTTTTACACAGCTTTACGCTTCAAGCAAAATTGGATACATCTACGACATTGAAAGTTTGTGTCGTACCTGGATCCTATGACCGTAGGACAGGTATAAACGCCGAATTCGGCAAATAAGCGTGACAAGTAAAGACACAGGGTTGGGTGGGAATATGTTGACACAGTCTTTTAGATTAGGGTCGCAGTTATGGTCGGTGATCACGTTATGTGGGGATCCCTATTGGGGTACAGAATGGACACATACATTCGTATGTCATGATGGACCCGTTGCACTACATTCGTATCGCTTTAACCTTCTAACTAACATTTCAGCCCCTCATTATTAGCAGAAAAATTGAATATTGTGTTATTGAATGAGACGTATGAAGCCGTTCGTAGGGAAGAGAAGAGGTGTAGTCGATGATTGGGAGTCATGAATTCATGTCTTTCTTTCCTGCCTTTATTACACAGCTTTACCCTTCAAGAAACATTGGATACATCTATGACATTGAAAGTTTGTGTCGTACCTGGATCCTATGAACGTTAGACAGGTAAAAATGCCGAATTCGGCAAATAAGCGTGACAAGTAAAGACACAGGGTTTGGTGGGAATACGTTGACACAGTCATTTAGATTAGGGTCGCAGTTATGGTCGGTGTTCACGCTATGTGGGGATCCCTATTGTGGTACAGAATGGACACATACTTTCGTATGTCATGATGGCCCCGTTGCACTACATTCGTATCGCTTTAACCTTCTGACTAACATTTCAGCCTCAACCCCCCTCATTATTAGCAGTAAAAATTGAATATTGTGTTTTTGAATGAGACGTATGAAGCCGTTCGTAGGGAAGGGAATAGGTTGTAACCTCCCCACAAAAATGTTGAATGACTATAGTTTGAATCTTAACAAGAATACAACCTAACGTAACCTCCCAGCGATAAAAGTGGAGCATTCAACAAAGCATGTTTCAGGTTCACAAATTCAGAATGTGCTTGCTTATCCCAAGACCAAATACTGTTTTTACCTGTCAGTTGACATAATCTAGGTGTGTCTAAAGCAGAGTGATGAATAAATTTACGAAAAAAGTTAATTAAGCCCAAAAAACTGCGTAATTGCTTTTTTGTCGTAGGAACAGTAATGTCACGTAGAGCTTGATGTTTTTCCGGATCAGGCGCAATGCCTTCTGCTGAAATTACGTGTCCAAGAAATTTTATAGAAGTTTTGCCAAAATGCGATTTACTGAGGTTAACTGTGAGTCCTTGTGCATGGAAAATTTGTAACAGTTGTTCAAGAATCAGATTGTGTTCGGACCAGTTAGCTTCTGCAATAAGAATGTCGTCTACATACGTCGTAATTCTGTCCTTAAGTTCTGTCGGAAGTATTGTGTTCAAACCGCGAATAAAAGCTGCAGAAGAAATAGTTAAGCCGAATGGTAATTTACAAAATTGATAACAGAGAAAAGCTGTATATTTTCTGCAATTTGGATGAAGTTGAATTTGCCAAAATCCCGATTTCAAATCTAATGTAGAATAAATAGCAGTACCGTGAAATTTCTGTAAAAGTTCCTCTAGTGTCTGTGGTCGATCTGTTTCATTAATAATAATGTCATTAATGTGACGTGAATCAAGTACGAGGCGAAGTGAGCCATCTTTTTTCTTAACAATATGTAGCGGGTTTATGTACGGACTAACTGCTGGTTCTATAATTCCTTGATCAAGCATATCCTGCAATTCTTTTTTAACTTGTTCTCTGTGAATATATGGAATGGGATAATGCTTTGCTTTAAATGTGTCGTGCTGTTTCACTTGAAATTCATACATAAAACCGGACATAGTACCAGGTATGTTGTCGAAAACTGGAGCTTGCTGTAAAAGAATTTCGTGTAAGTGCGTTCGTTCGTCGTCTGTAGTTGCACTGCTCTCTTTAACCTTATCAGAAATCAATTGCATTACGTCGTAGTCAGCTTCGTCTGGAGTATTATAGTTGTGTACGTACGTATCTGTGAACAATGTGGGATTACAGTCTATGTTACGTGTTGCGGAAATGACCTCTGTGCGGTTAATTGTTTGTTCTTCCGCAGATAAAGAGTGCTGAAATTCTAAAGCCAATTGTACATTTTCATCCTTTAACATTAAATAAGAATTTTGAAAATCGATAACTGCGTCGTCTTGTACCAGAAAATTCGTACCTAAAATTACGTCTGTTGTCAATAAAAGAACAATCCAAAAATTAGAGTGGAAAGTATGACCTCCAATACAAAATGATGAATGCGTCTGTAATTTAACGTCTACTCCTTTACTCGATACTGCTCCTTTCACTTTTGTTTTGCCTAAAGGTAATGTCGGATAAGTATTCTCTTTGTTGCACTCGTTAAAAGTCTCCTCATTTATTACTGATATAGGTGATCCAGAATCAATTACTGCTGAGAATTTTGATGAACCAATTTTAATTTCGATGACAGGATGTGAAATAGTTTTCTGAACAAATGGTCTTTCCAGCAAGAGAGTGTCTGATATCGTCAAAAGTAATTACATTTTCGTGAACAACATTTTGCGTGTCAAACGTAGTGCTTGTGTTATTGGAAGATGCGTCCTGTACAGTATCTAGTCAGATTCTATCTGACGTGTTATTATTATTAGGAGTATTCTGTGGCATTTCGACTATTTGAACTGTCCTATTACTTCTTCCAGACGTATTACGCTCTGGATGGTACCTACTGTCGGGTTCATTCATGAGAATAGGTTCTTGTGTAAAATTTTGTTGCTGGTAAGACCGACTGTTATTATATGTACGCTGATAATTGTGTTCATCGTTTTTACGTCTGTCGTAATAGTCATTCCTATACGGTGCATTACGATAGGAATTGAAATACTGTCTTCTCTGTACGTAGTTGTTTCCTTGCTGCCGTACGTTACTATTTCTTGTATCAGGGACTACACGTGCACGCGGCGAAACATTAAAGCCTGGTTGACCTTGTGCATTACATTGTTGGTGATGTATTCCAACCGGCTGACTTTCATGCTGTTGTGGTGGAAAACGTCTATTGTTACCAAAATGTGCTTCCTGTTGCTGAAAATTTTGACGATATTGGTAATCTGAATTTTGTCTGTGATCTAAGTTCTGGTAGTTGTCGTTCCTAAAGCGTCTGTTACTTTTCCTCTTGAAATTACGTCCCTGATCATAATTACTGTAAGTTTGTTGACCTTGGTTATTATACGAAAAGTTTTTGTTTACAAAAGAATAATCAGATTGCTGCACTTCTAAAAGCTGCAACAGATCCCTGAACGCCGAAATATTTTCTTTTTGTTGACCAGTCAGAAGTGACACTCTTAATGACCTTGGTAATTTAGAGATGCATAATTGAATAAGTGCTGATTCACTGTACGGTTCACTTAGGTACTGGTTTTGTTGCACCATGTGTTCAAAAAATTGAGTGACACTGGGAAAGTTTGTATTCTCATAGTTCGGTAAACTGATTAGCTGATCCTTAATTCCGCGCTGTGTCGTCTTCGACCAGTACGCTGACAGAAAAGCATTCTGAAATTCTTCTACTGAATAGCATTGTCTCGCGATCGGTCTCATACGAGTTGCCGGCTCGCCTTCCAAAAAACTACAAATAAATTCAAGTTTATGCGTAACGGGCCAAGTCGGTGGAAAAGCAAAGCTAAATTGTTGTATCCAATCTAGTGGGTGAATCTGTGTTCTGTCATTCTTAAACACTTTAAATTTTCTAACTGACAGAAAATGTTTGTAATCAAAATTATCGTCTCTATGTGATGGAACAGGTTCAGGATTGTAAGAGAATCTGTTGAACTGTGGTTGTTCGGAATCTAAGTCCCGTACTCTCTGTAGATTACCCAAATTATACGCGCTGCGTGATTCTGAAAAATGTTCGAAAAGTGGCGTCTGCTGTGATGTGTTATTAGCTGAAATATTTCTTATCTGTGCTACCTCTTGCTGTAAACTCGACAATTTTCTACGCATCGTGTTATTAGATGAATCGATCTCATTAATTGTCTGCTGTAGATTTTGAAATTCAGGTGTTTGATTAAATGAAACCGGTGAAGTATCGTCTGATTTATTCTCATTAGTAGTTTCAATAACGTAAATACGACTGGCCAATTCATCATATTTTTCAGTCAGTATTTTTACCTGCTCATCAGACTTAGTGTCAGAGGCATTAATCGGTTTTTGCAATTTACGTGTTGTTTCGTTCAGTTTTTTAACGTCAGTTTTGACGACATCGGAATCCTGTGTTAATTCTAATTGTTCGAGTCTGTCGGTCACTGTTTGAAAATCGGTTGTGTATGTGTCTGTTTTCGATTTAAGATCAGAAATTTCGTCACGTAATTCTATGTTCGACTGTTTGATGGAATTAATTTCGTCGGACACTGTAGCAATATTGTTGTCTACGTATGTCTTCGCTTTCGCGAACAATTTACGTTTGTCTTCCTGTCTCTGTGCAGTGATTGTTTCCATTACCTGACGTTTTACTTTATTTTGATCCTGAATAAATTTGCGGAAACGCGTATTACTGTTTTCTATGTGGTGATTAAAACGCTCGTCAATTTGAGTGTTCTGTTGGTCGAATTTCGCGTCAATCTTTTCATCCATTGTGCGCGAAAGTTCTGTTGTCATTGCTTTAAACTCATCGCGTAATTGTGTAGCTTTTTCAGAGCATTGTTTAGCGACTCCGCTAATTTCCTCTCTGAGTGTTTCTGTTGCAGCAGTATGCATTTCCCTTAATTCCTGAGCAACAGACCTAATTTCTTCGCTACTTTTCTTTGAACAAGCCTCAATTTCCTCGCGTAACTGTTCCTCAGTGTCATGACACTGCGCGGCAACGGCTGCAATCTGCTCGCTAAGCTGTCTGGAATTGTTGTCTAATTTTTCATTTAACTGTCTGGAATTGTTGTCTAATTTTTCATTTAACTGTCTGGAATTATTGTCTAATTTTTCATTATTATTGTCTAATTTTTCATTAAACTGTTTGTTCTGTTCTCTAAGTTGTTTGTTATCTTCCTTAAGGTTGTCTTGTTTTTCAATAATTTCGTTAACTCGTTGTAGCAATAGTGCCATAATTTGATCCGAGCCAAAATTAGCATTTCTATTATCTGTGTTGTTTGATAGTGTACCTACAATTGTCACGTTTTCTGTAACCATCCGGTCATTCTGCGATTCACAAAAAGGATTATCAGTCGGATGTACACTGTCAGACACTATTTCGGAATTAAATAAATTCGTCGTACTTTGAGTATTCTGTTCATTTTCATTGGAAAAATTTGTCTGTGCGTTACCTGAATTTTCTAAACCGGGTGTGTTAAGCTGGACAGCGCTCATTACAATAGAGCGCCCCGCGTCATCAGTTGTCGTCAAATTAACAGAGGAGACAATTGAGTTCGTTTGTTCATCATTAGGATGATTGTCAGTAAACGCTGAATTGTCATCATTATATGAGGCACTGAGAGCACAAGCGGACTAACCCACACTTTTTGTGAATTTGAGGTATTGACATGTTGTGATAACAGTATACGAGTATTATGCAATGCATGTTGATCTGTTTGTTTATCTGAAGGTTTGTCTAATGTAGCAACGTAAACATTGCTGTTGCACTCAACCGCCGATAGATACCGTTGAGAGCAGGGGTGGACTATGCGTCATAGTCCATTTGTGCTCTATGCTCTCCGTCCACTGCCATTGCGCGTGACGCCGGCGAACGAAAGACTTGTGTATTTAGTGTGGAACAACGTATTGGACCAGTGACCACGTGGACGTGTATTTCAGTTGATCAGCATGGCAGCCCCTGCGAAAAGCGTGGAGGAGCAGTTGGAAGGTTAGTTTGTATTGTGTTCCATTCCTTTTTTGCGGATAACATTGTCGATTGTACACTAACGCGTTCATATGCAAACACGTCTAGATGTACCGTATCTCGAATGGTGACTTTGTTCAGAAAATGCAGGTTGTTTTCCATACGAAAACAGAATGACATACAAACAATACTTTATGTATTGCTATTTTGTGTAATCAAGTAACGATCACTTGTAATGTTATGTGTACAACAATGTTTTACCGCCCGCCGAGTTGTGTTGAGCAATTGCTTCGCCTGTGGATACCAATGCACACGTTGACCATTACTGTAGTGTAGTTAATATTACATTGAGGGATGGATATTGTTATTACAGAGATGTTTGCGTCCGATGGGGACGTGCCGGGAGACGCGAGAGCGAGCACGGCTGCAGCAACAACTGTTCCAGAGGACGTGCCAGAGACGAACGACGATGCCGTGGTACGGAGCCGAGGAAAGAAGCGCCTTAGAAACGAAGACAAATGGCTTCGTAACGTTAGGAAAGAACGGAGAGCTCTAGGTCAAGAGTATGTAAACCGTAAGGGTAACCTTGTACCTCGAAAGGAATTGCGGAAAATCAGCGAGTGTACGTGCCGGTTTGAGTGCCACAAACACATCAACGAAGAACAGCAGGAACAAGTGTTCAATGAGTTTTATAACTTAGGCAGCCACGATCTGCAGTCGGCTTTCCTGTTTACCATGATTAAAGTCGTTGATAAAGCACGGTCTTACGTAGGTCAGCAACATTCACGTAGGGAGAAGACGAGATTGTATTACTTGCTCAATTCAAATGGGTCTGAAACGAGGGTGTGCAAAAGATTCTTTCAGAATACTTTAGCCGTATCTGCTGGAAGAATCGATAGGGTACTCAAGAATAAAGGGGGAAAAGCCACCCCTCCTCGTGATGGTAGAGGTAAAGGTGAACCTGGTAATAAAACACCTCGCCACAAAGTTGATGTAGTAAAACGTTTCATAGAAAAATTCCCGGCGTATGAAAGCCATTATGCGTATCATAAAAATAACGGTAGAAAGTATTTAAATTTATCAGTCATGTATTCACTGTACTGTGCAGAGGAGCAAATGCCCGTTTCTCATTTTATTTTCCGCAAAATTTTTTACGAAAACTTCAATTTGTCATTTCATCCACCAGTGTCCGACTCTTGTCGAACATGTGATGCTTTGCAGGTAAAAATAACAGCTGCCGATAATGATAAGGAGAGGACGGAGTTAATTGCAGAACGTGAATTCCATCAGCAAAAAGCTGAGTATGCACGGGCAGGTTTACATAGTGATACATTGCTTAGCAAATCAGATGGTAACGTTACAGTGATAACATTTGATTTGATGAAAACTTTGCCTACACCGATCATCTCAACTGGAGTTTGCTATTACAAACGTCAGTTGTGGACATATTGCTTTGGCATCCACAATATGCACAATGATGATGTATACATGTTTCTGTGGCATGAATCCATTGCGTCGAGAGGGCCACAAGAAATTGGTTCTTGTTTGCTGTACTTCATACGCAATTTTGTCAGGACTGAAAAACTAATTATGTACTCTGATCAGTGCGGAGGCCAGAATAGAAACATAAAGGTTGCTGTACTGTGCCAATACATTGTCAACAGCTCAGAGTTCTCTGTGAAGGAAATAGACCATAAATTTTTAGTTAGCGGACACTCGTACCTGCCCTGTGATCAGGATTTTGGCTTAGTTCAGAAACGAAAAAAGTATTTTCCTAATATTTACCGTCCTAAACACTGGAATGATGTGGTAGTGAGTGCCAGAAAAAGGAATCCATTCAAGGTAATTAATATGAATGCGGAATGTTTCTTTTCAACAAAACAACTCGAAAGAAACATCACGAATCGAAAAATGTCTTCTGGCAATTGTAAAGTACAATGGTTGAACATACAGTGGCTGCGGTATGAAGCAACCAACAGATTCAAAATATTGTATAAATACTCGAACCAAAACCAAGAGCCATTTCAGGAAATTGATGTGGCCAAACGAACATCCACATGCATCAGCAATCTCGAACTGCTTTATCCTAATGGAAATGTAATTACAGAGGCAAAAAAGAAGGATCTGCTAAGTTTGCTTCCGTATGTACCTCCACTTCATCATGATTTCTACAAAACTTTACAAACGTCATCAAATGCTGTAGAAACATTGCCTGTGGATGATTTTGAAATGTAACACAATGCGTAACATTACAGAAACCAATGTAAAATGGTACATGTAATGTGTACAATGTATACTAGTAATGAATACTATTGTCACATGCATCAGCGTACTAACGGACCTGTCATTGAGAATGTTCAACTACTTGGAGCGAAAATGGACTAAGCCACAACAAAACTGCTAATATTCTACTATATAGTACGTTTGTAATTTATCTATGTCAAAATATTGTTCAATAAAACCACAGTTACATCATATGCATGTTACAAGGCTGCAATGTATCACAAACATACATTATTTGTGGGCCCGTATTATGAGACCTGTTTCCTCCATATTGACTTCTCCGGGGTTAGTCCGCTTGTGCTCTCAGTGCCTCATATTGCATATCGCGATTCCTATCGGTCAAGCTGTTTAATTCGGTAGTTCCATTCATTATACCTTGCGATACACTATTCACAGTCTTTCGCGGCATTCTTACAATAGTCAAAATTATTCACAAAACAAATAAGCACAAAGCAAAAGCAACGAACACAAATACAACAGAGCAAAGAATTGCCGATGATCTGAGGAAAGAAATTCACAAATTAGTAAAAGCGTTGCGCCAAATGTTAATTATACTAAAGCAAATAAGAGCAGATTTCTGACTACTTTTCAGAAGATTCTCAACGAAATACGATCCTGGCAGGGTCGCCAAGTGTAACATCCCCACAAAAATGTTGAATGACTATAGTTTGAATCTTAACAAGAATACAACCTAACGTAACCTCCCAGCAAATAAATTCAATGACAATGACCATTAGACAAAAATTAGCAATCTGACCCAAGTATAAATTCCTCACGAAAATAATGAAAGTCAATTCAGTGATAAGAAAATCTCAGTGATAATTATAATTCAATTAAACCGAAATATCGGTCTTTGGCCCTGTGCAAATCAGAATTAAATTCTTACCTCATTGTAACTGCTAGTCAAATTTCTGCTCTTATTCTTGCGCACAGCTTGGAGGAACTGCATTGCAAATAATAATATTCCTTTTTTTTTTAATTTAACTGAAACTTTTCTTTAAGGGAAGTGGAATGAAATCGTTAATTCAATTAAATAAATTTTTTTGTAAAATTGCTTTTGAAATCAAAATTATTATTGGGGCACTTGTTGGAAATTAATTACAATAAATAACCTTTACATTATCTGATGATTACCTTAATTAACAATATACCTCATTCAGCATCTTGACCAGTGTTGCCGACAGACTACATCACACAACCGCACTGGGCTGCTACTACTGATCGACCGCTCTGCATGACGACTACTAGCGTACTGCACGACGGCTACTACTGTACTGCTCTACATGACGACTACAACTCAACTCGACGAGTACTGCCCAACTGCTCGCAACACTCGCGCGGTCAAGCGCAGACTAACCATGAAAATAGGCTCTCTGGTCAAAGATTTTAACGTGCCTCACCATCGCTGCTGTGTTACATACGTGTTTCAAGGTGTAGTCGATGATTGGGAGCCATGAATTCATGTCTTTCTTTCCTGCCTTTATTACACAGCTTTACCCCTCAAGCATCATTGGATACATCTATGACATTGAAAGTTTGTGTCGTAGCTGGATCCCATGACCGTTAGCCAGGTATAAACGGCGAATTCGGCAAATAAGCGTGACAAGTAAAGACACAGGGTTTGGTGGGAATACGTTGACACAGTCTTTTAGATTAGGGTCGCAGTTATGGTCGGTGTTCACGCTATGTGGGGATCCCTATTGGGGTACAGAATGGACACATACTTTCGTATGTCATGATGGCCCCGTTGCACTACATTCGTATCGCTTTAATCTTCTGACCAATATTTCCGTCTCAGTTCCCCTCATTATTAGCAGTAAAAATTGAATATATTGTTATTGAATGAGACGTATGAAGCCGTTCGTAGGGAAGGAAAGAGGTGTAGTCGATGATTGGGAGCCATGAATTCATGTCTTTCTTTCCTGCCTTTATTACACAGCTTTACCCCTCAAGCATCATTGGATACATCTATGACATTGAAAGTTTGTGTCGTACCTGGATCCTATTTCCGTTAGACAGGTATAAACGGCGAATTCGGCAAATAAGCGTGACAAGTAAAGACACAGGGTTTGGTGGGAATACGTTGACACAGTCTTTTAGATTAGGGTCGCAGTTATGGTCGGTGTTCACGCTATGTGGGGATCCCTATTGGGGTACAGAATGGACACATACTTTCGTATGTCATGATGGCCCCGTTGCTCTACATTCGTATCGCTTTAACCTTCTGACCAATATTTCCGTCTCAGTTCCCCACATTACTAGCAGTAAAAATTGAATATATTGTTATTGAATGAGACGTATGAAGCCGTTCGTAGGGAAGGGAAGAGGTGTAGTCGATGATTGGGAGCCATGAATTCATGTCTTTCTTTCCTGCCTTTATTACACAGCTTTACCCCTCAAGCATCATTGGATACATCTATGACATTGAAAGTTTGTGTCGTAGCTGGATCCTATGACCGTTAGACAGGTATAAACGGCGAATTCGGCAAATAAGCGTGACAAGTAAAGACACAGGGTTTGGTCGGAATACGTTGACACAGTCTTTTAGATTAGGGTCGCAGCTATGGTCGGTGATCACGTTATGTGGGGATCCCTATTGGGTACAGAATGGACACATACTTTCGTATGTCATGACGGCCCGTTGCACTACATTCGTATCGCTTTAACCTTCTGACTAACATTTCCGCCTCAGCCCCCGTCATTATTAGCAGAAAAATTGAATATTGTGTTATTGAATGAGACGTATGAAGCCGTTCGTAGGGAAGAGAAAAGGTGTAATCGATGATTGGGAGTCATGAATTCATGTCTTTCTTTCCTGCCTTTATTACACAGCTTTACCCTTCAAGCAACATTGGATACATCTATGACATTGAAAGTTTGTGTCGTACCCGGATCCTATCACCGTTAGACAGGTATAAACGCCGAATACGGGAAATAAGCATGACAAGTAAAGACACAGGGTTTGGTGGGAATACGTTGACACAGCCTTTTAGATTAGGGTCACAGTTATCGTCGGTGATCACGTTAGGTGGGGATCGCTATTGGGGTACAGGATGGACACATTGTTTCGTGTACCGAGAGGGGTGGCGCAGTGGTTAGACACTGGACTCGCATTCGGGAGGACGACGGTTCAATCCCGCGTCCGACCATCCTGATTTAGGTTTTCCGTGATTTCCTTAAATCACTCCAAGCAAATGCCGGGATGGTTCCCTTGAAAGGGCACGGCCGACTTCCTTCCCAATCCTTCCCTAATCCGATGAGACCGATGACCACGCTGTCTGGTCGCTTCCCCAAGCCAACCAACCAACCATTCTTTCGTATGTCATGATGGGCCTGTTGCACTACATTCGTATCGCTTTAACCTTCTGACTAACATTTCCACCTCAGCCCCCCTCATTATCAGCAGTAAAAATTGAATATTGTGTTATTGAATGAGACGTATGAAGCCGTTCGTAGGGAAGAGAAGAGGTGTAGTCGATGATTGGGAGCCATGAATTCATGTCTTTCTTTCCTGCCTTTATCACACAGCTTTTCCTTTCAAGCAACATTGGATACGTCTATGACATTGAAAGTTTGTGTCGTACCTGGATCCTATCACCGTTAGACAGGTATAAACGCCGAAATCGGCAAATAAGCATCACAAGTAAAGACACAGGGTTGGGTGGGAATACGTTGACACAGTCTTTTAGATTAGGGTCGCTGTTATGGTCGGTGATCACGTTATGTGGGGATCCCTATTGTGGTACAGAATGGACACATACTTTCTTATGTCACGATGGCTCGGTTGCACTACTTCCCAACCGCTTTCAACTTCTGACTAACATTTCCGCCTCAGCCCTTTTTATTATTGGCAGTAAAAATTGAATATTGTGTTGTTGAATGAGTCGTATGAATCCGTTTCCAGGTGAAGAGAAGTGACGTAGTCGATGATTAGGAGCCTAGAATTCATGTCTTTTTTTCCTGCCTTCATTACACATATTTACCCTTCAAGCAACATTAGATGCAGCTGCGACTATTAAAGTTAGTGTCCTACCTGAATCTTATCACCGTTAGACAGGTTTAAACGCTGAATTCGGCAAATAAGCATAACAAGTATAGATTCGAGGTGGGTGGGAATAAGTTGACACAGTCTTTTAGATTAGGGTCGCTGTTATGGTCGGTGATCACGTTATGTTGTGATCCCTATTGTGGTACAGTAATGACACTTACATCTTTATGTCATGATGGCCTCGTTGCACTATTTTTTACCGCTTTAACCTTCTGGCAAAGATTTCTGACTTAGCCCCTCTCATTATTGGCAGTAAAAACTGAATATTGTGTTATTGAATGAGTAGTATGATACCGTTCTTAGGGAAGAGAATCAATGGGTTCGATGAACGTGAGCCCTGATTCCATTTCTCAAATGGTTCAAATGGCTTTGAGCACTATGGGACTTAACAGCTGTCGTCATCAGTCCCCTAGAACTTAGAACTACTTACACCTAACTAATCTAAGGACATCACACATATCCATGCCCGAGGCACGATTCGAACATTCGATAGTAGCAGACGCGCGGTTCCGGACTGCGCGCCTAGAACCGCTAGACCACCGCGGGCGGATTTTATTTCCCAATTTCCTGCTATCATTACAGAGATTTACCCTACAAGCAACATTGGATACATCTATGACATTGAAAGTTTGTGTCGTACCTGGATCCTATCGCCGATAGACAGGTATAAACGCCGATTTCGGCAAATATTCGTGAGAAGTAAAGACACAGGGTTGGGTGAGAATACGTTGACACAGTCTGATAGATTAGGTTCGCTGTTGTGGCCGGTGATCACGTTATGTGGCGATCCCTATTGGAGTAAAGATGTGACACATAGTTTCTTATGTCATGATGGCCTCGTTGCGCTACTGCCCTACCGCTTTAACCTTCTTACAAAGATTTCGGTCTCACCCCTCTCTCACTACTGGCGATAAAAATTGAATATTGCATTATTGAATTCGTCGTATGAAGCCGTTCCTAAGGAAGAGAGGAGATGTATTCGATGATCGGGAGCCCTAATTTCATCTCTCTATTTCCTGCCTTTATTACACAGCTTTACCCTACAAGAAACATTGGATGCATCTATGAAATTGAATGTTTGTGTCGTACCTGGACCCTATCAGCTTTGTTGTTGTTGTTGTTGTTGTCTACAGTCCTGACACTCGTTTGATGCAGCTCTCCATGCTACCCTATCCTGTGCAAGCTTCTTCATCTCCCAGTACTTACTGCAATTCAAATCCTTCTGAATCTGCTTAGTGTATTCATCTCTTGGTCTCCCTCTACGATTTTTACCCTCCACTCTGCCTCCCATGCTAAATTTGTGATCCATTGATGTCTCAGATCATGTCCCACTGACCGGTCCCTCTTTTTGTCAAGTTGTGCCACATACTCCACTTCTCCCCAATTCTGTTCAATACCTCCTCATTAGTTATGTGATCTACCCATCTAATCTTCAGCATTCTTCTGTAGCACCACATTTCGAAAGCTTCTATTCTCTTCTTGTCCAAACTATTTATCGTCTATGTTTCACTTCCATACATTGCGACACTCCATACAAATACTTTCAGAAACGACTTCCTGACACTTAAATCTATACTCGATGTTAACAAATTTCTCTCCTTCAGAAACGCTTTCCTTGCCATTGCCAGTCTATATTTTATATCCTCTGTACTTCGACCATCATCAGTTATTTTGCTCCCCAGATAGCAAATCTCCTTTACTACTTTAAGTATCTCATTTCCGAATCTAATTCTCTCAGCATCACCCGACTTAATTCGACTACATTCCATTAACCTCGTTTTGCTTTTGTTGATGTTCATCTTATATCCTCCTTTCAAGATATTGTCCATTCCGTTCAACTGCTCTTCCAAGTCCTTTGCTGTCTCTGATAGAATTGCAATGTCATCGGTGAACATCGAAGTTTTTATTTCTTGTCCATGGATTTTAATACCCACTCCAACTTTTTCTTTTGTTTCCTTTACTGCTTGCTCAATATACAGATTGAATAACATCGGGGACAGGCTGCAACCCCGTCTCACTCCCTTCCCAACGACTGCTTCCCTTTCATGATCCTCGACTCTTAAAACTGCCATCTGGTTTCTGTACGAATTGTTAACAGCCGTTCTCTCCCTGTATTTTACCCCTGCCACGTTAGAATTTGAAAGAGAGTATTCCAGTCAACATTGTCAAAAGCTTTCTCTAAGTCTACAAATGCTATAAAAGTAGGTTTGCCTTTCCTCAATCTTTCTTCTAGGACAAGTCGTAAGGTCAGTATTGCCTCACGTGTCCCAATATTTCTACTGAATCCAAACTGATCTTCCCCGAGGTCGCCTTCTACCAGTTTTTCCATTCGTCTGTAAAGAATTCGCGTTAGTATTTTGCAGCTGTGACTTATTAAACTGATAGTTTGGTAATTTTCACATCTGTCAACAGCTGCTCTCTTTGGGATTGGAATTATTATATTCTTCTTGAAGCCAGAGGGAATTTCGCCTGTCTCATACATCTTGCTCACCAGATGGTAGAGATTTGTCAGGACTGGCTCTCCCAAGGCCGTCAGTAGTTCTAATGGAATGTTGTCTACTCCGGGGGCCTTGTTTCGACTCAGGTCTTTCAGTGCTCTATCAAACTCTTCACGCAGTATCGTATCTCCCATTTCATCTTCATCTACAGCCTCATCCATTTCCATAATATTGTCCTCAAGTACATCGCCCTTGTATAGACCCTCTATATACTCCTTCCACCTTTCTGCTTTCCCTTCTTTGCTTAGAACTGGGTTTCCATCTGAGCTCTTGATATTCATACAAGTGGTTCTCCTTTCTTCAAAGGTTTCTTTAATATTCCTGTAGGCAGTATCTATCCAACCCCTAGTGACATAAGTCTCTACATCCTTACATTTGTCCTCTAGCCATCCCTGCTTAGCCATTTTGCACTTGCTGTCGGTCTCATTTTTTACGTCTGTATTCCTTTTTGCCTGCTTCATTTACTGCATTTTTATATTTTCTCCTTTCATCAATTAAGTTCAATATTTCTTCTGTTACCCAAGGAGTTCTACTAGCCCTCGTCTTTTTACCTACTTGATCCTCTGCTGCCTTCACTACTTCATCCCTCAGAGCTACCCATTCTTTTTCTACTATACTTCTTTCCCCCATTCCCGTCAATTGTTCCCTTATGCTCTCCCTGAAACTCTGTACAACCTCTGGTTTAGTCAGTTTATCCACGTCCCATCCCCTTAAATTCCCACCTTTTTGCAGTTTCTTCAGTTCTAATCTGCAGTTCATAACCAATAGATTGTGATCAGAGTCCACATCCGCCCCTGGAAAAGTCTTACAATTTAAAACCTGGTCCCTAAATCTCTGTCTTACCATTATATAATCTATCTGATACCTTCTAGTATCTCCAGGATTCTTCCATGTATACAACCTTCTTTCATGATTCTTGAACCAAGTGTTAGCTATGATTAAGTTATGCTCTGTGCAAAACTCTACCACACGGCTTCCTCTTTCATTTCTCAGCCCCAATCCATATTCACTTACTATGTTTCCTTCTCTCGCTTTTCCTACTCTCGAATTCCAGTCACCCATGACAATTAAATTTTCGTCTCCCTTCACTACCTGAATAATTTCTTTTATCTCATTATACATTTCATCAATTTATTCATCATCTGCAGAGCTAGTTGGCATATAAACTTGTACTATTGCAGTAGGCATAGGCTTCGTGTCTATCTTGGCCACAATAATCCGTTCACTATGCTGTTTGTAATAGCTTACTCGCACTCCTATTGTCCTATTCATTATTAAACCTACTCCTGCATAACCCCTATTTGATTTTGTGTTTATAACCCAGTATTCACCTGACGAGAAGTCTTGTTCCTTGTCTTGTTGGTGAGGTATGACGCAATACCACTATATCTAACTTTAACCTATCCATTTCCCTTTTTAAATATTCTAATCTACCTGCCCGGTTAAGGGATCTGACGTTCAACGCTCCGATCCCTAGAACACCAATTTTCTTTCTCCTGATAACGACGTCTTCTAGAGTAGTCCCCGCCCGGAGATCCGAATGGGGGACTATTTTACCTCCGGAATATTTTACCCAAGAGGACGCCATCATCATTTATCCAAACAGTAAAGCTCCATGCCCTCGGGAAAAATTACGGCTGTAGTTTCCCCTTGCTTTCAGCCGTTCGCACCACCAGTACAACAAGGCCGTTTTGGTTAATGTTGCAAGGCCAGGTCAGTCAATCATCCAGACTGTTGCCCCAGCAACTACTGAAAAGGCTGCTGCCCCTCTTCAGGAACCACGCGTTTGTCTGGCCTCACTACAGATACCACTCCGTTGTGGATGCACCTACGGTACGGCCATCTGTATCGCTGAGACACGCAAGCCTCCACACCAACAGCAAGGTCCATGGTTCATGGGGAAGGCCATGGTTCATGGGGAAGACAGGTATAAACGCCGAATTAGGCAAATAAGCATGAGAAGTAAAGACACAGGGTTGGGTGGGAATACGTTGACACAGTCTTTTAGATTAGGGTAGTGTTATGGTCGGTGACAATATTATGTGGGGATCCATATCGGGGTACAGAAGTGACACGTACTTTTTTATGTCATGATGGCCTCATTCCACTACTTTCCCACCGCATTAACCTTCTGACCAAGATTTCTGTCTCAGCCCCTCTCATTATTAGCAGTAAAAATTGGATGTTTTTTATTGAATCAATCGTATGAAGCCGTTCCCACGGAAGAGAAGAGATGTAGTCGATGATCGGGAGCCCTGATTTCATCTCTTTATTTCCGGCCTCCATTCCACAGCATTACGCTACATGCAACTTTGGATTCATCTATGACATTTTAAGTTTGTGTCGTACCTGGATCCTATCACCGATAGACAGGTATGAACGCCGAATTCGGCACATAAGCATGAGAAATAAAGACACAGGGTTGGGTGGTAATTCGCTGACACAGTCTTTTAAATTAGGGTGGCTGTTATGGTCGGCGATCACGTTATGTGCGTATCCCCATTAGGGTACTGAAGTGACACATACTATCTTATGTCATGATGGCCTCGTTGCACTACTTTCCTACCACAAGAACTTTGTGACCAAGATTTCTGTCTCAGTACCTCTCATTATTGGCAGTCAAAATTGAATGTTTTTTTATTGAATGAGTCGTATGAAGCCGTTCCTAGGGAAGAGAAGAGATGTAGTCGAAGATTGGGAGCCCTGATTTCATCTCCTTATTTCCGGCCTTCATTACACAGCATAACCCTACAAGCAACATTGGATACATCTATGACATTGAAAGTTTGTGACGTACCTGGATCCTATCACCGTTACACAGGTATAAACACCGAATTCGGCAAATAGGCATGAGAAGTAAAGACACAGGGTTGGATGGGAATATGTTGACACAGTCTTTTGGATGAAGGTCGCTGTTATGGTCGGTGATCACGTTATGTGGGGATCCCTATTGGGGTAAAGCAGTGACACATATTTTCTTATATCATGATGGCCTCGTGCATACTGTGCATACTGTCCTCCCGCTTTAACCTTCTGACCGAGATATCTGTCTCAGCCCCTCTAATTTGTGGCAGTAAACATTGAATATTGTGTTATTGAATGAATCGTATGAAGCCGTTCCTAGGGAAGAGAAGAGATGTAGTCGATGATGGAGAGCCCTGATTTCATCTCTTTATTTCCTGTCTTCATTACACAGCTTTACCCTGCTAGCAACATTGGATACATCTATGACATTGAATGTCTGTGTCTTACATGGGTCCTATCACCGATAGACATGTATGAACACCGAATTCGGCAAGTAAGCATGAGAAGTAAGGACACCGGGTTGGGTGGGACGACGTGGACATAGTCGTTTAGATTAGGGTCGCTGTTATATCGGTGATCACGTTATGTGGGGATTCTTATTTGGGGTACAGAAGTGACACTTGCTTTCTTATGACATGATGGCCTCGATGCACTATTTTTTTTACCGCTTTAACCTTCTAACCAAGATTTCTGTCTCAGCGCCCTCTCATTATAGGCAGTAAAAATTTATGGAGTGTTAATGAATGAGTCGTATGAAGCCGTTCCTAGGGAAGAGAAGAGATGTAGTCGATGATTGGGAGCCCTGAATTCATGTCTTTTTTTCCTGCCCTCATTACACAGCTTTACCCTTCAAGCAACATTGGATGAATCTATGACATTGAAAGTTTGTGTCGTACCTGGATCCTATCACCGTTAGACAGGTATAAATGTAGAATTTGGCGAATAAGCATCAGAAATAATAACACAGGGGTTTGTGTCAATAAGATGAAAGACTCTCTTCGATTAGGGTCGCTGTTATAGTGGGTGATCACGTTATGTTGGTATCCCAATTGAGCTACAGAATTGAAACATACTTTTTGCACTACTTTGCTACCGCATTTGTCTTCTGTCCAACATTTCTGTCACAGTCCCTCTAATAATTGGCAGAAAGAAATGAATTTTGTGTTATTGAATGAGTCATATAAAGCCCTTCCTAGGGTAGAGAAGCGATCGGTTATGCTGATTTTATCTCTGTATTTCCTGCCTTCATTACCCGCTTTACTCGTTAAGCAACCAGGGAGTCATCTATGATATTAAAAGTTTGTGTCGTACCTGGATCCTATCACTGTTAGATAGGTATAAATGCCAAATTCGGCAAATAAGCATCACAATTAATAACACACGGTTGGGTGGGAATACGTTGGGAGACCCTTTTAAATTAGGATCGCTGTTATGGTCGATGATCGTGTTACGTGCTGATCCCTATTGGGGTACAGAAGTGACATATTTTCGTATGTCATGATGACCTCGTTGCACTACGTACCTACCACATTAGCCTTCTGACGAAGATTTCTGAATTAGACCCTCTCATAATTGGAAGGAAGATATGGATTTTGTGTAACTGAATAAGTTATATGAAGGCCTTCCTAGGCTAGAGAAGAGATGATGTCGAACATTCGTTATCCTGTTTTCATCTCTGTATTTCTTTCCTTCATTAACCGCCTTACTCGTCAAGCAACAGGGGAGACATCTATGATGTTGAAAGTTTTTGTCGTACCTCAATTCTACCACCGTTAAACACGTTTAAATTCCGAATTCGGCGACTAAGTGTGAGAAATAATAACATATTGTTGGGTGGGAACACGTCAACAGACTCTTTTAGATTAGGGTCACTGTTATGATCGGGGATCACGTTATGTTGGGATCCCTATTCGGGTACAGAAGTGACACATTTCGTATGTCACGATGGCCTCGTTGCACTACTTTCCTCACGAATTAGCTTATTAACCAGTATTTCTGACCCACTCTCTCTCATAATTAACAGGAAGAAATGAATTTTGTGTTATTGAATGAGTCATATGTAACCGTTCCTAGAGTAGAGATGACATGATTTCGATGATCGGTTGTCCAATTTTCATCTCTGTACTTCTTGCCATCATTACCTGCTTTCCTCGTCAAGCCACAGGGGAGACATCTGACATTGAATGTTTGTGTCGTTCCTGATTCCTATCAGCGTTAGACAGGTATAAATGCCGAATTCGGCAATTAAGCGTCAGAAATAATAAGACAGTTTTGGGTGGGAACACGTTGACAGACTATTTTAGGTTTGGGTCGCTGTTATGCTCGGTAATCACGTTGTGTGAGGATCCCTATTGGGGTGTAGGAGTGAACATTTGTTTCCTATGTCATGATGGCCTCGTTGCACTTCTTTCCTTCTGCATTAGCCTTCTGACCAACATTTCTGACTCATTCCCGCTCATAACTGGCAGGAAGAAATGAATTTTGTGTTACAGAATGAGACATATGAAGGCCTTCCTGTGGTAGACAAGAGATGTTGCTGATGATCAGTTATCGTGTCATCATCTCTGTATTTCTTGCCTTCGTTACCCTCTTTACTCGTCAAACAACAATGGAGACATCAATGACATTGAAGGTTTGTGTCGTCCCATCTTCCTGTTACCGTTAGATGGGTATAAATGCCGAATTGAGCAAATAACAATCACAAATAGTGACACAGGTTTGGGTGGGAATACGTAGACAGAATCTTTTAGATTAGGGACGCTGTTATGGTCGGTGATCACGTTACGTGGACATCCCTATTGGGGCACAGAAGTGACACACATTTTCCTATGTCGTGACGGACTCGTTGCAAATCTTTACTACCGCATTAGCTTTCTGGTTAACATTTCTGACTCAGTCCCATTCATAATTGGCAAGATGAAATTAATATGGTGTTAGGAATGAATCATATGAAGGCCTTCCTAATATGGATGTTGTTGATAATCGATTATCCTGTCTTCATCTCTGCATTTCTTGCCTTCATTACCCGCTTTACTCGTCATGAAACAGAGGGGAGATCTATGACATTGAAAGTCTGTGTCGTACCTGGATCCTATCACCGTTGAACATGTATAAATGCCACATTCGGCAAATAACGATCTGAAATAATAACATAGGTTTGAGTGGGAATACGTTGACAGACTCTTATAGATAAGGGTCGCTGTTATGGTCTTTGATCACGTTCTACATCTACATCTACATCTACATTTATACTCCACAAGCCACCCAACGGTGTGTGGCGGAGGGCACTTTACGTGCCACTGTCATTACCTCCCTTTCCTGTTCCAGTCGCGTATGGTTCGCGGGAAAAACGACTGTCTGAAAGCCTCCGTGCGCGCTCTAATCTCTCTAATTTTACATTCGTAATCTCCTCGGGAGGTGTAAGTAGGAGGAAGCAATATATTCGATACCTCATCCAGAAACGCACCCTCTCGAAACCTGGCGAGCAAGCTACACCGCGATACAGAGCGCCTCTCTTGCAGAGTCTGCCACTTGAGTTTGTTAAACATCTCCGTAACGCTATCACGGTTACCAAATAACCCTGTGACGAAACGCGCCGCTCTTCTTTGGATCTTCTCTATCTCCTCCGTCAACCCGATCTGGTACAGATCCCACACTGATGAGCAATACTCAAGTATAGGTCGAACGAGTGTTTTGTAAGCCACCTCCTTTGTTGATGGACTACATTTTCTAAGGACTCTCCCTATGAATCTCAACCTGGTACCCGCCTTACCAACAATTAATTTTATATGGTCATTCCACTTCAAATCGTTCCGCACGCATACTCCCAGATATTTTACAGAAGTAACTACTACCAGTGTTTGTTCCGCTATCATATAATCATACAATAAAGGATCCTTCTTTCTATGTATTCGCAATACATTACATTTGTCTATGTTAAGGGTCAGTTGCCACTCCCTGCACCAAGTGCCTATCCGCTGCAGATCTTCCTGCATTTCGCTACAATTTTCTAATGCTGCAACTTCTCTGTATACTAAAGCATCATCCGCGAAAAGCCGCATGGAACTTCCGACACTATCTACTAGGTCATTTATATATATTGTGAAAAGCAATCGTCCCATAACACTCCCCTGTGGCACGCCAGAGGTTACTTTAACGTCTGTAGACGTCTCTCCGTTGATAACAACATGCTGTGTTCTGTTTGCTAAAAACTCTTCAATCCAGCCACACCGCTGGTCTGATATTCCGTAGGCTCTTACTTTGTTTATCAGGCGACAGTGCGGAACTGTATCGAACGCCTTCCGGAAGTCAAGAAAAATAGCATCTACCTAGGAGCCTGTATCTAATATTTTCTGGGTCTCATGAACAAATAAAGCGAGTTGGGTCTCACACGATCGCTGTTTCCGGAATCCATGTTGATTCCTACATAGTAGATTCTGGGTTTCCAAAAACGACATGATACTCGAGCAAAAAACATGTTCTAAAATTCTACAACAGATCGACGTCAGAGATATAGGTCTATAGTTTTGCGCATCTGCTCGACGACCCTTCTTGAAGACTGGGACTACCTGTGCTCTTTTCCAATCATTTGGAACCTTAATTGAGTACAGAAGTGACACATAGTTTCGTATATCCTGATGGCCTCGTTGCACGTTCATCACAAATTTGCCTTCTGACCAACATTTCTGTCTCAGTCCCTGTCATAATTGGCAGGAAGAAATGAATTTTGTGTTACTGAATGAGTCATATGAAGGCCTTCCTAGGGTAGAGAAGAGATGTTGTCGATGATCGGTTATCCTAGACAGCTATGACCTTGAATGATTGTGTCATACCTGGATCCTATCACCGTTAGACAGATATAAACGCCGAATTCGGCAAATAAGCATAAGAAACAGACACAGCTTGGGTGGGAAGACGCTGACAGACTCTTTTAGATTACGGTCGCTGTTATTGTCGGTGATCACGTTATGTAGGGTTCCTATTGGCGTACAGAAGTGACACATATGTTAGATTAGATTTGTTTTTAGTTCTTTAGATCCGTGTTGAGGAGATCCTCCTGGATGAGGAACGTGTCACTTTTTTTTAAGCTGAAATAACAATACTAATTGTATGAGTATATACACCACATCATTTTTTAAGTTCAAATAACAATACTAATAGTATGAGTATGTACAATACATCATTTGTTTCTATTAAAAAAATCGTCAATGTAGTAGGTGCAGTTGGCCACTAGTAAGTCTTTCAGGCTCCTTTTAAACTGATCTTTATTTGTAACAAGAAATTTTATTTTTGCTGGAAAATTATTGAAGATGAGTGCTTCTGAGTAGTGGACCCCTTTTTGAACTAAAGTAAGTGGTGTTAGTCCTTCTGCAGATCATTTTTGTTCCTGGTATTGTATGTATGAACTGGGCTGTTTGTTGGAAAAAGAGATATATTATTTAGGACAAATTTCATTAAGGAGTAAATATACTGAGAGGCAGTAGTTAGTATTCCCAGTTGTTTGAAGACGTTTCTACAGGACGTTGGTGAATTTAATACTCCACAAATAATACGTATCACAAATAATACGTATTACAAGCTTTTGGACTCTGAAAACTTTTGTTTGACTTGAAGAGTTACCCCAAAATATTATACCATATGACATTATGGAATCAAAGTAGGCAAAGTAAGCAAGCTTTTTCATTTTTATGTCTCCTATGTCTGCTAACACTCGAATTGCAAATACAGATTTGTTAAGGCGTTTCTGCAGTTCTGTGGTGTGCTCCTCCCAACTGAATTTATTATCAACTTTTAATCCCAGGAATTTAAGACTCTCAACCTCTTCTATCTGCTCTTCTTCATACTTTATGCATATGCTGGGTGGAAACCTCTTAAAGGTTCTGAATTGCATATAGTGAGTCTTTTCGAAGTTTAATGTCAGTGAGTTGGCTTTAAACCATTTATTCATATCCATGAAAATATCATTAGCAGATCTTTCTAGAACTACACTCGACATACTATTTATTGCAATACTTGTGTCTTCTGCAAACAAACGAACTCTGCTTCTGCCAGTGTAACTGATGAGAGATCATTGATGTACACAAGAAAAAGCAATTGCTCTAAAATGGATCCTTGTGGGAGACCACATGTAATTTCTTCCTATTCTGATGATGACTGATGACTTAATTCACTAGTCCCTTGCGCTGACACACTTTGTTTCTTGTTAGTGAGTTATTACTTGAACCATTTTGCAGCACTGCCCATGACACCATAGAATTCTAATTTATTTAAAAGGATTTGTGATTCACACAATCAAATGCCTTTGACAAATCACAGAAAATACTTCCTGCTTGTAATGTGTTATTTAATGAATTAAGTACATTTTCATTGTAGGTGTAAATAGCCTTCTCGATATCAGAACCCTTCAGAAATCCAAACTGTGTTCTTGATAATATGTTATTTGTGGTCAGATGGTTGAGAAGCTGCCTGTACATTACTTTTTCTAAAATTTTTGTGAATGCTGGCAAAAATGAAATCGGTCTGTAGTTTGATGCTATCTCTTTATCCTCTTTCTTGAATAGAGGCTTAACATCTGCATATTTTAGCCAGTCAGGAAATGTCCCAGTTATAATTGATTGGTTACACAAGTAATTTAGAAATGTACTAAATTCACAAGAACATGCCTTAATTAACTTTGTTGATATTTCATCGTAACCACTAGAATGCTTTGTTTTAAAGATTTTATTATGGAAGTTATTTCTTTTGGTGAAATGAGTGACATATTCATGTACCTGAAGCTATTTGTAAAGGCTAGTTTCAGATATTCAAGGGCATTATTTACTGATCCTGACAATCCCATTCTATCAGTGACCGATATAAAGTACTTGGTAAATAGATTTGCCACACTATGCCCATTGATTACTAATGTATCATCTACCCTTAATACTATTTGCTCCTGTTCCTTTCTGGTTCTACCAGTCTCCTCTTTCACTATATCCCATATTGTTTTTATCTTGTTCCCTGACATTGCTATCTTTTTCTCGTAGTGCATTTGTTTAAATGTCTGAATTACTTTTTTTAATATTTTACAGTATTCCTTGCATTTAGCTAAATCATCAGCATTGGAGCTATTCTAGGTCGACAGATACATTTCCCTTTTTGTCTTACAGGAAATCTTTTTTCCTTGAGTAATCCATGGTTTTATTATAGACTTCTGTTTAATTTGAGTAATTTTTAGAGGAAAACAGTTTTCAAACATGGTACTGATACTGTTCATGAATGTGTTATAGTTTTCATTCATGTCATGAGCACTATAAACATCTTTCCAGTTCATATCTTTGAGCAGATTTCTAAAACACTCAGTTTTTGGTTGATTGACTACTCTCCTGTACTCACATTTAGCAGTCTTAATAATCTGCTTAGAATTTACATCTAAAACAAGGAGCTGCATGTCATGATCTGATAGTCAATTCATGATATGATTTTGTTCCTTTGATTTGTCTACAAAATGTTATCAATGGCTGTCCTTGAGGATTTAGTGATCCTAGTTGGAAAGTTTACAGTGTGGGTTAGATTAAAAGACAACATTACTAACTGCAGTAAACGTTTACTGGAAGATTGCATTAGAAAATCTGTATTAAAATCACCAGCAATCAAAATTTCTTTGTTTCTTCCTGTTAAATAACCCAAAACAGCTTCTAGATGATTTATGAATAGATTATAATTTCCTGCAGGTACTCGGTAGATAGTTACTATTATATAGGATCTGTTATGGAACTCTACTTCTGTTGCACATGCTTCTAGATGCTGCTCTAAACAGAATTTATTAATGTCAATGCTCTTGAATTTATGGCAGTTTTTAATGACTGTGGCAACTCCTCCTCCATCCATATCTACTCTGCAGAAGTAGGAAGCTAGCTTAAATCCTGAAATGTCTAACATATCTATACCAGTGGTCACCTGATATTCAGAGAGGCAGATTATGTCACTTTGGTTAGAAGAATACATTTCATCAATACAAATGAGTAGTTCATCAACTTTATTTCTGAGTCCTGAAATGTTCTGGTGTAATAAAGATAAATGATACTGCATACTAATGGGATTATAGCTGCTTTGGCGAAGATGAACTGGCAGTTTCTGATTACTTTCTGTTAAACATGTTTAAATGGAGGCTGTATGCTAAAATCTGACTCCTGTTCATCTGTTTTCTCAAACTGAGTGTGTCTGCCAATCTCTCTTCCCTGTCCTAAAAAAGGTATCCCTCTGACACCTGTGACCACTGGTATTTTACCACTTGTGACAGTGTCCCCCGGTAAGTTTTCTGCAATCAACTCAGACAGTTTTCCCTTCCCTTTCCTACTGAGGTGAAGGCCATGCCTAGTGTAGTCCCACCTATCAGTAACATCCACAGGAATCAAACCAATATGGGACCCCATATCCGTCATAAGCAGCCACTCCAACTCTAAGTTCACCCTCCCAACGGAAGAGTTCAAATGAGGCCGATCATGGCGTCTCAACACAGACACAAATCCCACACTCGTATGCTTTGTTGCTGATGCTATCTTCACCAGGTCACTCTCTATGGAATATTCAGAGTCTCTGTCAATGCTATTTCCCAGACCACCCACTACAACCACGGCATCCTCCTTTGTGAAATCCTTGCATAAAGAACCTACATCCTCTGTTATCTGACCCAGATCTGCACTAGGCTTGAAAAAGTTTGTGACCTGGTACTCTGGACCTAGATTTTCCTGCAGTAGTTGGCTAACACCTCTTCCATGGGAACTACCTAACAACAGAACTTTCTCTTTACAAATTTCCCTACCTTTTTCGAGTCCTTGAAAGCTTGTTGTGCCCTTTCTACAGCTTCAGCTACATGAGGCTCATCCGATTCTGACTGGGGCAACAGGTCAAATCTATTTTCAAGATTTATGACAAAGCTGTCTGATGCTCTCCTTTGCCTGTTCCCCCTATTACCTGTTGCCACTTCCCCCCTCTGTTCACCCTTCTCCCTCTTTAACCTGTCCAGATCCTCCCTTGCCTTGTCTAAGTCAGCTTGAAGAGCTGCAATTTTCCCTTCCTGTTCCAGTATTTTCCTATCTCTACTGCAGATCCTACATTTCCACTGGTGAGCCTCATTTATGTCCCCATTTCCCACGCCACTACATTCGCCCCAATGAAAGAAACTACAGCATCCATCGCACCACACCCTGGAACTAACGATCCTACGGCATGTCACACACTTCTCACTCATGGTAAAAACAGAAATCGTATAAACTGATTTAAGTACTGACTAAAACGTAAACAAAAGACCCTAGAAACTATTCACGCAGATATAAATAAATTGAAAGAGTACAGAATAAAAAAAACTGGTGATTACATATAAGTTTAAGTCACTGTTTACTTACGACACGCGCGCGTGAAATTAAGCCTAAAATCTGTGCTATAGGCGCGAGAAGGAAAATAAACTTCTTACCCCTTTTAATCTCCTTTAACACTTCACTAACACTTACACTAATGAAACAACGCTTATATTATATTTATACAAACTGGAAACGTTTAGCTATAAGTTTAATTCACTACTTAATTACGAATAGCACGTATGAAATTAGGCCTAGGATTCGTGCTACAGACGCGAAAAGAAAAATACGCTTCTTACCCGTTTAATCTTATTTTAGACGTCACTAACACTTCCACTAATTTAACAACACTTAGATTATATTTATAACAACTGTAAACACTAAAAAAACTTAATGACACCGCTTTCTATAATTATTTATTGCAGCAAATACTCGAAGTGTCCGCGTCAGCGCAGTGTTGCCAACCAAGCAATGACATGATGGACTCGTTGCACTACGTTCCTACCGCATTAGCCTTCTGGCCAAGATTTCTGACTCAGCCCCTCTCATAATTTTCAGTAAGAAATGAACTTTATGTTGTTTAATGAGTCATATGAAGCCCTTCCTAGGATAGAGAAGGGAAGTAGTCGATCATCGGGGTCCTGTTTTCATCTCTGTATTTCTTGCCTTCATTACCTCATTTACTCGTCAAGCAACAGGGGAGACATCTATGACATAGAAAGAATGTGTTATAACTGAAGCCTTTCACCGACAGACACATATAAACGTCGAATTCGACAAATAAGCATCAGAAATTAAGTCACAGAGTTGGGTGGGAATATGTTGACAGACTCATTTAGATTAGGATCGCTGTTATGTTCGGTGATCACGCTATGTGGAGTTCGCTATAAGGGTACAGAAGTGACACATATTTCCTATGTCACGATGGCCACATTGCACTACTTTAATACCGCATTAGCCTTCTGACTAAGATTTCTAACTCAGTCCCTTTCATAATGGGCAGTGTTGTGTTACTGAATGAGACATATGAAGGCCTTCCTAGGGTAGAGAGGAGATGTAGTCGCTGATCGGGGATCCTGTTTTCATCTCTGTATTTCTTGATTTCATTACCACCTTTACTCATCAAGCAACACGAGAAAACATCTAGGACATTGAATATTTGATTCGTAGCTGGATCCTATCACCGTTAGATAGGTATAAACAACGAATTCGGGAAATAAGCATAAGAAAAAAGGCACAGGGTTGTGTGGGAATATGTTGGAAAACTCTTTTAGATTAGAGTCACTGTTATGGATGCTTATCACGTAATCTGGGTATCAGTATTGGAGTACAGATGTGACACATACTTTCGTATGTCATGTTGGCCTCGTTGCACTACATTCCTACCGCATTAGCCTTCTGACCAATATTTCTGACTCAGTCCCTCTCATAATTGGCAGTAAGAAGAGGATTTTGTGTTATTGATTAGTCATATGAAGCCCTTGCTAGGGTAGAAAAGAGATGTAAACGATGATCGGAGATCCTGTTTTCATCTCTGTATGTCTTGCCTTTATAACCCCCATTTATTCGTCAAGCAACAGGGGAGACATCTATGACATTGAAATTTTGTGTCAAACTGGATCCTATCACCGTTAGACAGGTATAAACGCTGAATTAGGCAAATAAGCATATGATATAAATACACATTGTTTGGTGGGAATACGTTGACAGAGTCTTTTAGGTTAAGGTCGCTGTTATGTTAGGTGATCATGTTATGTGGGGAACACTATTGAGGTCCAGAAATGACACATTCTTTTGTACGCCATGATGGCTGTTACATCTGCCACAGACAGCCCCTGCTAGGCAGACTACACTCAAGACACCCCTGTGTACCATATAACATACGCAAGCACTTGCAGGTGGAACCAAGAGGAAAACAATTCATCAAAACAAATAGAACTTGCTAGATTCTAATGCAAACCATTTTCTGCAGAGGTCGCCTAACAGATGCAGGGAAGTTGGAGTACTCCAACGGTCTCCGCCAGATTTATAAGGCCAACGCAGCAACAGTACAGCAGGCCCTCGCCGAGCTAGGACCAGCTCTGACGGACCTCACCGTGATGAATGGTCTTCTACAAGTTATTTGTTTTTGTGTGTATATAGTGATTGTTCGAGAAGTGTAATTCAGTATCAATAAACGACAATATACTGAATGTTCAACAATACTGAATATTCTCCAATGGCCTCCTTGCACTACTCTCCTACCGCATTAGCCTTATGACCAAGATTCCTGAATTGGTCCCTCTCGAAATTAGGAGTAAGAAATGAATTTTGTGTTAATGAATGTTTCATATTGAGCCCTTCCTTGGTTAGAGAAGAGATGTAGTCGCTGATAGGGGATCCTGCTTCCATCTCTGTATTTCTTGATTTCATTACCACCTTTATTCGTCAAGAAACAGGGAAGACATCTATGACACTGAAAGTTTGTGTCGTACCTGGATCCTATCACCGTTAAACACGTTTAAATTCGGCAAATAAGCATCAGAAATAAAGACACAGGGTGCTGTGGCCTTCTCCACCAAACATCACAGAGCCTACAGTATCTGCAACCAAACTGACAGCCTGCAGACGCGGGCTGCCTGCATCGCAGCCACACCGAAGCATTACACAACTGACAGGCAATATTGATGAATGGCCACAACAACAACAACAACACAGCAAATCAACAGTGGCCACCAGGGGCCACTACTGGCCCACATAAACATAAGGAACAGGTCGCTGCAGATCCTGGAACTATTTTCACATGTCAAACCACATGATGGAAAAAAGTTCTGAGGTACTCATCCGCCGCAGCACTATAAAGGCCGGCGCTCGGCCGCACATTGGCAGTTCATCGACTGCCAGCAGACGTTGATAGCTGCTGCCCCGGCAGCCCGGCTTGGATCTTCTCGCTCATCTCTGGATTGGGCTTGGTATATAGGTGAAGTCTCTGGCGAAAACTAGTAGGAAATTATTTCAGTTGTTTTCTATATTATTCTTGTATGTGGTTGTGATTCGAAGACATATCACTGTTTTGTGTTGGTGTCATACTTGGAGAGTTGGTTTTGGTTAATTGTTTTCGGACTTTGATTGTTAGTTTCTTCTCCTTACACAGACACATCACATGGTTTGTTGGGAATATGTTGACAGACTCTTTTAGGTTAGGGTCACTGTTATCTTCAGTAATCACGTTATCTGGGTGTCACTATTGGAGTACAGAAGTGACACATACTTTCATATGTCATGGTGGCCTTGTTGCACTACAATCCTCATGCATTAGCCTTCGGACCATGATTTCTGTCTCAGTCCCTCTAATAATTGCAGTAAGAAATGAACTTTATGTTATTGAATGTGTCATATGGAGTCCTTCCTAGTGTAGAGAAGAAATGTAGTCGATGATCGGGGGCACTGTTTTCATCTCTGTATTTCTTGCCTTCATTACCCCCATTACTCGTCAAGCCACAGGGTAGACATCTGTGGCATTGAGAGTTTGTGTGGCACCTTGATACTTTCACCGTTAGACAGGTATAAACGCCAAATTCGGCAAATAAGTATAAGAAATAAACACACTGGGTTGGGTGGGAATATGTAGACACACACTTTTATTTTAGGGTCGCTGTTGTGGTCGGTGATCAAGTTATCTGGGTTTCACTATTGGAGTACAGAAGTGACAAATACAATCTTATGTCATAATGGCCTCGTTGAACTACTTTCCTCATCCATTAGCCTTCTGACCAAGATTAGTGACTCAGTCCCTCTCATAATTGGCAGTAAGAAATGAATTTTGTGTCATTGAATGTAACATATTGAGCCATTCCTAGGGTAGAGGAGAGGTGTAGTTGATGTTCGGGGGTCCTGTTTTCATCTCTGTATTACTTACTTTAATTGCCGCCTTTCCATGTCAAACAACAGGGGAGACATCTACGACATTGAAAGATCGTGTCGTAGATTGATCCTCTCACCATTAGACAAATATTCGGCAAAAAAAAGCATAAGAAATAAAGGCATATGGTTGAGTTTGAACCTGTTCAAGCACTATTTTAGATTACCGTTTCTGTTATGGTCGGTGATCACGTTATGTGAGGATCCCTATTGGGGTACAGAAGTGGCACATCACATATTATGTAATGATGGCCCCCTTGCACAACTTTCCTCACACAATGTACTTCTCTCCAAGTTTTCTGACTTGGTCAGTATTATAATTGGCAGTAAGAAACGAATTTTCTGTTACTGAATGAGTCATATGAAGCCCTTCCTGGGGTTGTAAGGAGATGCACTCGATTTTCGGGGATCCTGTTTTCATCTCTGTATTTCTTGCCTTCTTTACCCTCTTTACTCGTTAAGCAACAGGGGAGACCTCTATGACATTGAAAGTTTATTTCGTATCTGGATCCTATTAACCTTAGGCAAATATAAACGCCTAATTCGCAAATGATCATTAGAAATAAAGACACAGGTTTGGGGGGAATATGTTCAAAAACTATTTTAGATTAGGGTCGATGTTATAGTCGGTGATCACATTGTATGAGGATCTCTATTGGGTTACAGAAGTGAACCATACTTCCGTATGTCATGATGGCCTTGTAGCACTACTCCCCTTACGCATTGGCCTTCTGACCACGTTTTCAGGCTTAGTCACTCCCATAATTGGCAGTAAGAAATAAGTTTATTGCTATTGAATGAAACATATGAAGCTGTAACTAGAGTACTGAGGGATGCACTGTATTTATGGGTATCCTTTTTTCATCCACATACTTTTTGCTATTCATTACCTCCTTCACTCGCCAAACAAAGGGAGTAATGTTTGACACAGAAAATTTCTGTCGTACATGACACCTATCTTCCTTAGACTGATATAAACATCGAATTCCGCAAATAAACATTAGAACTAAACACGCTGCATTTGGTGAGAATACGTTCAGAAAGGTCACTGTTATGGTCGGTGATTACGTTATGTGAGGATCCCTATCGGCTACCAAAGTCACACATACTTTCGTATGTCATCATGGCCTCGGTTCCATACTTTCCTCATACATGCCTTCTGACCAAGATTTCTTACTCAATCACTCACATAAGTGGCAGTAAGAAATGATGTTAGCGTTATTGAATGAGACATATGAAACCCTTCATAGGCTAGTGAGGAGGTGCTCGCGATTTATGGGGATCCTTTTTTCATCTTCATATTTCTTGTCTTCATCACTTCCTTTACTCACCAAGCAACGGGGGAGACATCTATGACATTGAATGTTTGTGCTGTATCTGGATCCTATCACTGTTAGATATAACTGCCGAATACAGCAAAAAAGCATCAGAAATAAAGGCACAGGGTTGGATGGGAAAAAGTTCAAAGACTATTTTAGATTAGGGTAGCTGTTATGGTTGGAGAACATGTTATGTGATGAACCCTTTTGGGCTACAGAAGAGACACTTACTTCCGTATGTTATGATGTCCTCGTTGCACTACTTTCCTCAATCATTTGCCTTCTGGCCAAGTTTTTTAACTAAGTCACTCTCATAATTGGAAGTAAGAAATGAGTTTAGTGTTTTGAATGAGACATATGAAGCTCTTCCTTGGGTGATGAGGAGATGCACTCGCTTAACGGTGATCCTAGTTTCATCTTTGAATTTCTTGCCTTCATTACCTCCTTCACTCGCCAAGCAACAGGGGAGACATCTACAACATTGAAAGTTTGTGTCATCATTTTATCCTATCACTTTTACACAGATATAAACACCACATTCGACAAATAAGCATAAGAAATAAAACCACAGTTTTGGGTGGGAATACGTTCATAGACTATTTTAGGTTAAGGTCGCGTTAATGGTCGGTGATCACGTTATGTGAATATTCCTATTGGGGTACAGAAGTGACATAATTTCATATGCCATGATGGCCTTTTTGTACTACTTTCCTCACGCATAGCCCTTCTGACAAAGTTTTCTGAGTCAGTCACTTTCATAATTGGCAGTAAGAAATAAGGTTAGTGTTATTGAATGAGACATCCCATTTACCTGTCTTAAAATAACTGCAGTAGTCTGCAACCAGACTCCAATAATACCCACACAAGGACTAACCTTTCACATAACCACAAACAGAATGAGACATGCAAATGGAACATAGGACATATGTCAGTTAAATGACCTAGTTCTGAATTATAACAAATGACAACAATTCTGTTACATGAAAATAGAACGTGGTGATACTGCCGAGTATAGATCAATTTGTCAATTTTCACATACATAACACCTTAAGAGAATTAAAATTGAAAAATAGCTTTTTCCTTGCCAGAAAATGCAAAAGACGATGCTAACTTTCGCGTCCCCCATATGCATCCGCCACTGGGCTAAACTAACGGCTGTGACGTGATGTTACATGACAGACAGTGTAAATATGGCCTGACGTGACAGTGCCCTAACAGCCAGTGTGAATTGTCTTTTGGCATTCTACTTGATGAAATGTTTCTCATTAATATTTCGGTAAGTTGCGACGATATCAACTCTCTTGTTTCCCACAAAGTTCTTACAGCCCATGACGATATCCTCAAGGCAGTTGTTCTGCCAAGTTAAACACTTCTCAGTCATGTTTGCAGTAGAAGTTTCCAGAAACGACAGCAAGATGAACTGAATATCGCAACTTTATGGCACAAAAATATTCTATTTGCTTTGTGTACTCAACTTAATGAGAGTGCTGTCCCAGGGATAACTTACAGGAAAATAAAATGTCTTCATACAATAAGCAGCAGTTATACTGTAGTTAGTCCATTCCTGGAATAACTATCATTGGCTTTATCTCGCGATCGTACAACTGATACTAAATGGAAGAGAAATATCCAAGTCGACAAAGAACAAGTGCAATGCAAAAAAAAGTAATAAAATAAAGACTAATAGTACGCAAAAGCACAATATCCACTACTGTAATATGACTGAGCAGGGCGAAAATAGGTCAATGTCAGATGTTTGCAGATGACGACACCGTTTCTCCCACGAAACTCAACGCCAAACCTTCTTCCAGAGAAATCTTGACATTGTTGATGTGCCGTTCCGTTGACGGTCAATGTGAATGCCGTTATTTGAAATGCAGGGTGGTATGTTTCGACGTTCCGTTCCGTCCGATGTGAATCGATCCTTACAACGAGTGTCATTTGGTAAACAGAAGGCGCCATTTTGATTCGTGATTAGACAGTCACTTGTGTGTCGTCTGTGTTTTGTTATTCAGTCGACGAAGTATATGTTCCTTATTTCCTACGCTGACCCGAAAGGCAGGAATTCGAAGGTGTACTGAGATTGTTCTTTTATTACAGTTTATTGGCTATATTTTTTTTGAATGTAGATGACGAATTTCCCTTAAACTATGTAATAATTTCAATCGTATGCATATATTTGCTGTAATACATAAATAAAGCATTTTATGCCAAGGATTAACAAAACTGGTGATTGAATCCATTGCGATAAATTATAACTGTGTGAAATACTGACCTGCGGCATTGACGCTGGCGAGACATCTTTGACGTGTTGCGCGCACACGTACTAGCATGTTTGACAGCTATTCTGTTCAATAGACCAAATTCTTTCTTTTTTATGAGATGAACTTCAGCTATTCAAAAATTCCACAGTGACGCCCTATTAAGACATTTTATTTATAGAAATATACACAGTCACACAATGTGAGTTTTGTAAATTACAACAGTAATACTGATTTCATAGAACGCGCCAATTGAAGCGTGACAAGCAGCATTTCCCAAACGTAAATTGTTTACAATTTTACACAGAGGATGATGAAACGCACAGTGTCTGCTGCTATATTCACATTTGTGAGATTAATGCCGCGGTTGTATTCGAGTTCATCTTTTTGTCAGATTATTCCCCTGTCAGTGTACTTTTTCTGAGGGACTCAGGTCATTTTCATAAATGAATGCGTAGGTTGTTTTCTAGATGGCTGAAATTTTTATGACAGCAGTTTTCTCCACTCAATGGATACTGTAATAGTCGCAAACTGTCTCGTGTAAAACAAGCAAATGTGCTACCAAAGCATTCAAATTTTAATATTTCGTTCAAACTCGTTACCGGTTTTTGCCAATTGCAATATTTTTTTTTATTCCTAATATAATCCAAAACGTTATACAGATGTAAAAAACTGTGCATCATGTCACATACTGGGTGCTGTTGCCACACTGACGTCACCGATAGGATACTGATTTAAAATGTTGGAACATTTTCCTCTTCACTTTTGTATGCAAAACACGATAAGACATTATGCAAAACACGATAAGACATGCCCCACACTTTCATCCACTCATGGTTCGCCTATTGTGTTTCCATTTGTGAAAATTTACGTGCACATCTACATCACATATTTCATTAGTTTCATATAATGCAAGTGAATGAAATAACAGAAAGCCAACAAATTTAACCCATGATTTGTGTGGGAGCATTGTACCTCTTACATTTATGTTTATCATTGTATTAGGCTATCACCAACTTTGGGTCAGTTATTTTTGTCTGTTTAATTTAGAGTACATCTATAATGCTGTATGTAAAATTATTTAAATGCTTTGTTTGAAGTATTAGATATAAGCAATAGCTGTACAGTCAAAGAGGAAGGGAGTGGTCCACCCCCCCCCCCCCCTTTTTTTTTCCAAAGTAGCAGTGGCTGCTTTTGCATGTTGATATAATTTCTCTTTTCCACAGCCCAGGTGGTTTACTTTCATAGAGGGATTTATGGAACATGATGTGTGATAAATGAATGAATTCTAATTTTATACTTTTAGGTTTCAGGTTAAGCTCAGGTCAACATTCTTATGAGATTATGATTCATAACTAGGGAAAAAAGTCTGTTATGGTGAGCATAAAGGAAAAAAAAGCTGCAACTTTTTTTATGCACCCTGTATGACATGGCCTCTGTAGTGCCAACAATGCTGTTGAGTTATTTGCACATTTATTCTCAACAACGGATGTTGCTCTGCCAGAGAGACAAGATACATAAAGTTACTGCTTATGTACTGATATTTACAGTGAAAAGTGTACACTCTTTTAATTTGACATTTTAAGTATTTCAGTTGGTATCACTGGTTATTCATTAACTTCACCATCATTTAGGGGTTCATTATTTTATATAATTCCTGTGTGGCATTTTAGGTGTAATATGAGCATTGCTCTAGGATTATATCAGCACCCTCATCATCAAATAACACAGTGTAAAGGAAGCTTATGTATATGGCTGACCGTTTCCGATGCATTTGTTAAGAATTCCACATTCATCAAGTAACAGGTGACAATATATGAGAATTCTCCATTCATCAAGTAACAGGTGGCAGGATATGTATGCAGTTTTGAGCCAAAGTCTTAAATTGTTCTTTAGAACATGAAGACCCTTCAGAGATTGACATTTTGTTTTGTTGTACTTACTCAGATCACAAAAACATTGTAATCTAACAATATCATGTTACATAAATCTTGTAGGCACAAGTGTCATGATAGTATTCATTATTTGGATAATTTTTCAGATTTTATTTGTTATTCTCGATACGCTGAAGCCTAAGTTGTTTCACATTCAGAGAGATTTTCCCATTGACCCATATTTCTCACTAACTGCTTCTTCCTCCTCCTTGGCACCTCTCCACAATTTTACTCTCCTATTAATCTCTATACCTCTTATGTTTCTGATGTGTTTGAGGCCTGGTATTTCAGCGTGTAGATTTTCTTGTTGGTATGAGTTCATATTACAAATTAAAACTTTAAATCTACAACATGTTATATACCTCTTAGACTTGTGTAGGCAAAATAATTCAACAGAATATTGATGGGACACAGCAGTAACCAGCCACAAATTACTTTTTGATTACATTAGTAAAAAGCACCATTAGCACTTTTGAATTGATTTATACGAATTGATCATCAGACAACTTGCATGCTCTTGTTAAAATACGTGTCTTGATGTTTTAACAAAAGTTTGTAAGCGATTTTTTTATTATTATGAATGTATCAATTTGAAATTTATAATGGTGCCTTTAATAAACTAAAGTGAAACCAAATTGTGACCAATTGCTGGTATGTACCAGCAACATCCCTTATCACATAAGTCATACTGCTTTTATAGTGTCATTATTTTATAAAATGTAATAATTAATATTTAAATAGAAACATAGCAGCTGTAGTTTGTTTTTCATAGTTATACCCTTACCAGTAAATTTGACTCCTTTGAGACTTGTCATACAAATATATGCACTTTATTTCACATTTTCTCCTAGCTCCTCATATAACTGGCTGGGCAAGCCTATTCAAAGGTCAGAAACAGGCAAGAAGCAGACCTCCTCCAACAGGAGTATGTCAGATAGTGTTATTTGATATTGAAAACAAAGCTTCAGGTTGAGGACAAGTGTGCCATTGATTGTAAAACTTATATACTGAAAATTTTTCTGTGAAATTTCTCTCATACCAATACCTCCAGGTTGTATGGAGCATGAGAAGAATGACTGTGAGAATGCCTCTATGCATGATGTAATTAGTCTAATCTTCTTCTTGATCCCTATGAGAGCAATGTGTAGGTGGTTGTAATATATTCATAGATTCATCACTTAAAGTTGGTTCTAGAAATGTTGTAAGATTTTCGTGGGATGTTTTGTGTCTTTCTTCATCTGCCAGTTCAGTTCTTTCAGCATATTTGACACAATCTTCGGTGGGTTGAACAAATTTGTGACCATTGCCCTTCTCTGTGTATGTTCAATATACGCTATTAATTCTGTTTGGTATGGTTCCCGCACATTCGAGAGGATTTTTAGACAGTATTTCATTATAAGGTACTGCATCACCTGCGTAAAGTCTGAGATCACTATTAATACTGTCCACTAGGTCATTAGTGTACAACATGAACAGCAAGGGTCCCAACACACTTCCTTCGGGCAGACCAGAAGTTGCTTCTACATCTGTCGATGATTCTCCATCTGAGATAACTTGCCGTGTCCTTCCTACCAAAAGACCCTCAAACTAATCACATATTTCACATGAAATCCTATTTGATCATACTTTTCTGAATAAGCATAGACGTGTCTTTGGACAGCGAGAAATACTGCATCCATCTGACTGCCTTGATCCATGGCTTTCAGTATGTCATGTGAGAAAAATGCAAGTTGAGCTTCACAGTACCGTTCTTTTCATGATCCATTTTGGTTGGCATGAATAAGGTTATTCTGTGTGAGATATCTCATTATGTTTCAGATCCAAATATGTTCTAAGATTCTATAACAAATGTGAAGGATAATGGATAGCAGTTTTGTGTATCAGTTCTGCTACCCTTCTTGTAGATGGGTGTGACCTGTGCTTTCTTCCAACTAATGGGCACAGTTTTTTGTCTGAGAGATCTACAGCTGAGTATAGTAAAAAGCCACAAATTCAGTAACCTATATAATCTGATAGGGATTTCATCATGCCTAAGAGCTGGGTTCAATTTTAACATTTTCAGCTGTTTCTTAATGTCACAGACACTAATAATTTTGAATACTCTTTGAGAATAACTTGCTAGAGAAGAGCTAATATATTTATGTATTCAAATTAATTTTGTAGACAACCTGTAAATTCTGAAAGTACATTGCCATGTCTTTCCTTGTAACTAAATATGTTACCTTAAAGAATTCTCCTGGGGGCTTCCATACAATTTCACTGAATTTATAACAAAGAAAGTACAGACATATGCAATATGTGCATAAATTATAGAAAAGCACTATGGACCATTTATTCAACCAGGCTATTTTTTTTTTTAACTTGACTGTGAGTATCCTATTGCTGTGGTTGTTTTAACAAGTAAATACAGTTATTGCAAGTTCATTTTATATATGTCTAAAAATCTGATAGTAATAGATCGTCTACTTTGTTTTTGCATTTTTTGAAGTGCACAATTTTACAATTTCTGAACATTTCAAAGAAATTGCCAATATTTGCACCACTTTCAAATGTTATTAAGATCTGACTGGATATTTGTGCAACTTTGTTCACATAGAACTTCATTATAAATAACTCCATCAAATGCAAAAAGTATGAGAGTTCTGTTGACAATATCTGTGAGTTATTAATATAGAACATAAGCACAAAGCACAAAGAACCCCCTTCCCTGGGACAAGCCTGAAGTTACGTCTACTTTTGTTTATGACTGTCCATGCACAATAACGTGCTGCATACTCCTTACCAAGAAATCCTCAAACCAGTCACAAATTTTGTTTGATAACCTACATAATTGTACATCTGTTAATAAACACTGGTGTAGTACTGAGTAAAATGATTTTCGGAAACCAAAAAAATACTGCAGCCTCTTGATTGCCAGATCCATGACTTTCAAGACGTCATGTGACAGTACAAGTTGTGTATCACATGATTGATGTTTTCAGAATCCATTCCGGTTGGCATGGAAGAGATCATTTGGCATGATATACTTCATTATGTTAGAGCTCAGAAAATGTTTTGGAATTCTACAACAATAGTTTTGTTGTTCACTTTTGCTACCCGTCTTGTAGATGGGTATGACCTGTGCTTTCTTTCAGTCTTTGGGCACAGTTTTTTGTTCTACAGAATCTATGGTGTATTATGGTTACAATGGCAGGTAACTGAGCTTCAAATTCTGTATGAAATCAGTCAGTGATTCCATCATGCCCTCTTTAGTTCTAGTGACTTTGGTTGTTTCTCAACACATCTGTGGTACAAGAAGCCCATGGCGTATATTATCTGTTTCTTCCTTTGGAAAGTAACATTTGAAAATAGTGTTCAGGATTTCTGCATTTGCTTTGTTACCTTCAACCTAAATTCTTGTCATCTATAAGTGTCTGGACACTGGAGCCACTGACATTGTTTACATATAACAAGAATTTCTTTGATTAACTTCTTATGGGTGGGTTCACAGTAACATTTTTTTTTTTTCTTTCTTTTCTTTTTTTTTTTTTTTTTTTTTTTAACTGTCATGGTCAACTTTGACCTAAAGCTATTTATTCGTACAAACTGTTGTTGCATTTTCAATGGCAATTATCTAGTTAATTAATGAAGAATTGTGTTTCAGATATTTTACAAGTTTTGGCGTATTCCAAAGCACAATTTCTATATAACTCCACTTGACAGTGGCCACACTGCCAAAACTGCAATAGGGGTATATGAAAAAATAGTTTTAAAGTCAAAGGTAACCATGTTGTCTCTGAATTTTGTGAGAGGTCTTTCAATAAGATTCTGCTACAGTAGTCATTGAGGGCTTCATGCCCTGCCCTCTTGACAGCCAAATGTGTTCCATTCAGCATCTCTCCATCTATACCCTTACATTATGTTTTACACCTTTTAGCAGTAGTTGCTGTTTCTCTAGAAGTTTCTTTACAGTTCTGTATACCTGGGAGATCCCTCCCATCATGAAGTGTTCTGTGAAGTAAACATCTATCGTGTGCATTCTTTTAAACTTGAACCACGGCTCTTTTAAATGTTTCTCTCTAGAGGTAAATGTTTGGTGTTCCTGTTTGAGATGTGACATAATTACATCTTTATCTAGATTACTGCCCATAGAATACCCATCCTGCTCTAACCTGAGCACGTGCTCTATTTCTAATGACCATGTTGTTGACAGACATTAAACTGTAATCATCCCTCTCATTTTTTACTTAATAATGTTTTGCAGGATATTTTGTGACTCACACCACTTACGAAGCTGTAACTATCCCAGCTGAATATCGGATGATTAAAGTCTCTTCCAATTATGACATTATGATTGGGGAACATTTGCACTAATGAAATGAGATTCCTCTACAGTTTTTGGCTACATGTGGATGGTACTTGATAGAAAGATTCAAATACAAGTTCATGCCCACCCTTGATAGTGAGTGTCTCCCATACAATCCTGCATCCAGCTTAAATTTAAGTCCTGGTTAATTTGAATTTTATGTTTAACACAAAAAATATATTAGGCTACCTCCATTTCCCATCCCCCTATCCTTGCAACACTCATTTAGATTCACCCCAAAGTCTCACTGATGACAAACAAGATTTTAGTCAGCTTCCTGTACATAGTTTCTTCAAGCAGTTTAAGAGACTGACTATAAGGTTAGGCAGAGTTATTTGCGGTTATTATATGCGGCAAATAGAATATTAATTTTCTGTCTGATAGTGCTAATCAAGAACAGAAACAGTAGCTCATGTTCACTTTTGAATTATTTTCCACAGTGAATTTCCCAGTGAGGATTGAATTTAATAGTTCAGCAGCCATTGACAACTTAAAAAAAAATAGCTTCGGCAATTTAGAACACTCTAAAAACTTGGAAATTTAGGAGATAGGACCTGGATAAGTTTAAACAACTGAACGTCACCAAGAGTTTCAAAAGGAGCATTAAACAATGAATGACTGAAATAGGTGAATGAAATATAGTAGAAGATAAATGGATAACTTTCAGAGAAATAGTGCATAGAGGCAAGAGAAGAACAACTGAGTGAATAAGGCAACATGGAGTCGAAATCCTGGGTTAACACAGGATAAGTTAAATTTAGTTGATGGAATAAGTTATAAAAATGCAGGTGGCGTAGGGGAATACAGGCATCTAAAATAAGAGATTGAAATAAAGTGAAAAATGGGTAAGCAGGAATGGTTAGAGAGCAAATGCAGAGATTTAGATACAAGGGAAGATAGATGCAATTTATAGGAAAACTAAAAAAAGGATCTGTATGACCATAAAGATCTCAGATGGAAAGCCAATAATAAACAAAGAAAAGAATGCTGAAAGGTGCAAAGAATATAAAGAGGAGCTTCCTTTCTTCCTATCAGGTGCCCTTTATCCAGCCAATGCTGGAGCAAGGCTTGTATGGCATTTCTCCAGTTTCACAGAGAACCAACCTTGTTTGTATATAGGCTAATGTTATGGTGGGGTTGCCAGTCCCAAAGGCATTTTAAAGCTATTGCCAGCTCTCTCCTTCCATGGGGATGAATCTGCATACCACTTCTCTCTGTGTCCAGTGTAATCACATGGTCAACTGTGATGTCATTTTCGAAGTGTTGTGTATCTGAGTTGGGACGGGGAACTAGCTCAGTATTTAAATGGGTGTATGTGGAAAACTCCCTAAGAACTACATCTAGGCTGGTTGGCACACTGGTGTACATCACCATGTCCCTTAAGCGGGCACTTTAACACACTCAGCCATCTGGGCAGGTATAGAACAGCTATATTAAGGAAATAAACTTCACAAAAATATGGAAGAAGCAGTTGAGGATGAAGTGGAGATGTCAAACTGTGAGAAGAAGTATAATTTCTTTAAAAAAATATCCAGTATTATAACCATCAGAATGTTTAATATTGTTTCATAGTGTTAGTAGAGGAATTATTGGCAAAATTTAAACTAGTTGTAAATCACACTCTGGGGAAGTATGGGGCAAGTGGACTGAGGACAGAAAAGACTCACCATTCTTTAATGATAAAATTTGGAGAATACTGAGTGAGGAGGCAGCAACTATTACAATATTGCTACAAAAAAGAACATGGAAATGTTGACAGCTAAAAGTTAGTAAAAATGTGTGCATCTATAAAGAAGATCAGTGTGCAAACCATACAACAAACAACTCCCACCACCATTCTCTAGTGAAAGATCTGTCTGAAATTTTTTTTACATAAAGTCATTAAATGGGTCAAAAGCTTCTATCCCGCCACTTGTCAACTGACCTTATGTGCTGAAGTTTTAAATTTAGCATTCACGGTGGATGATCAAACAGAAATACTATCATTATACTGTCACAAAGTCTTCCATTTGGACGACATAATAATAGGCATCACTGCCATAGAAAAGTAACTGGAAGAATTGAAAACAAATAAGTAATCTGGTCCAGATGGAATCCCAGTTCAATTTTTCAGAGGTACTCTACAGTATTGGCACATTATAGTGAATCTCCCACTAAGCTACTGGAAAAAGCACAATTGATTCATTTGCATGTGAAATGTAAAAGAATGGACCCACAAAATTACAAACCAGTATCCATTACATTGGTTTGCTGCAGAATTCTTGAGTATTTTCCACATCTACATCCATACTCTGCAAACCACCATGAGGTGCATGGTGGAGGGTATGCTCATTGTACCAGTTATTGGGGTTTCTTTCTGTTCCATTCACGTACGGAGGTGGGAAGAATGATTGTTTGAATGCCTCTGTGCATGCACTAATTATTTCCCTTCGTGGGTGATTTGCAGGAGAGTGTAGTAAATTGGTAGAGTCACCAATTATAGCCAGTTCTTGAAACTTTGGTAGTAGTCTTTCTCAGGATAGTTTATGCCTATCTTCAAGAGGCAACCAGTTCAGTTCTTTCAACATTTCAGTGACACTCACCTGCAGGTCAAAGAAACCTGTGACTATTCATGCTACCTTTCTGTGTATACATTAAATATCCCTTCTTCTAACTTAGAATATAATAAAACTCCCTGAGACAGAGAAACTCCAGTCCACAAATCAGCATGGATGTAGAATGTGTCACTCATGTGAAACTCAGGTTGCCCTTTTTGCGCATGATGTGCTGTGAGCCTCGGATGGAGGGCAACAGGCAAATTCCATATCCTGGATTTCTAGAAAGTGCTTGACATGATGCTCCACTGCTGACTATTAAGGTTCGAGAGCACAGAGTAGGTTTCCAGGTACATGAATGACTTGAAGACAGAGTGTTCGTCGGAAACAAGGGTATTGTTAGAAGTCCCCTAAAGAAGTGTGATAGGGCCACTCTTGTTCTTTATATACCGTACATAAATGATCCAGTGGACAGAGTGAGTAGCAGTCTGTGGCTGGTTGCTGAGGACACTATAGTGTACAATAATTATGATTGTTGAGTTAATGTGGAGGGATACAGGATTTCTATTTGGTGTGATGAATGATAGTAACTTACTTCCCATTGGGAAAAACTATCCTGTAATGTTCAAATACAGTATTAGTAATGTGCTGCCTGGCACAGTCACATCAATTAAATATTTAGGCATAATGTTGCAATGCAGTATGAAATGGAGCAGTCACACAAGGAAGGTAGTAGGGAAGACGAATGGTCGACTTAGGTTTATTAGGAAATTTTAGGAAAGTGTAGCTCATCTACAAAGGAGACTATGTATAGAACAGTACTTGAGTACTACTCAAATGTTTTGGATGTCTTAACAGGTCAGATTAAAGGACGACATTAAAGCAGGCCAAAGGTGAACTGCTAAATTTGTTAATAGTGGGTTCAGTCAACATGTATTATGGAGATGCTTCGTGAAGTCAAATGGGAATCACTGGAGGAAAGACAACATTCTTTTTGTGAAACGCTATTGAGAAAATTTAGAGAAACGGCATTTGCAGGTGAACGCAGAATGATTCTATTGCTGTCAGTGTACATATCACTTATGAACTGCAATGACAAGATAAGAGAAATTGGGGCTTGTACAGAGGCATCTAGACAGTTATTTTTCTGCCACTCCACTTGCAAGTGTAAAAGGAAAGGAAATGAATAGTGGTACAAGTTAACCTCTACCATGCACCCATATAGTGGTTTTTAGAGTATTTGTGTAGATGTAGTTGATATCCGGATATTAGCCTACCACAGATGATTAAATAAAGACAATGAACTGAGGCCATCTAAAATTATGACTGAGGCCCCTTGAGAGTGGACCACTTCATATGATACAGGTGAAGTACCCTCAGATTCAAGAATAATGTAATAATTCCAATTCCAAAAACGGCAAATGCTGACAGTTAAGAATACTACTGAAACATTAGTTTAATAAGTCATATTTGCAAAATACTGATACACATTACCTACAGAAGATACATGTTACAGGGTGATGATGTACTATTGGCCTCTGAAGACGAAACTAACCTACAGTGGCAAGTCAAAGCCCGGAAAGACTGCCTTGCAGAAATAGGTCTGTGACGACATAAAGAAAATGCAGTACCTCACCACAGATGTTAATGATTCAGACACCATCAGAATAAATGCTGTTGACCTCCAAACAACAAGGACTTTGAAGTACCAAGGCTCAACCTTTGCTACCATGGAAATCTCAGTGCAGAAATCTCTATCCAGTTGAGCAGCACTTGGTTCAAATGGTGCTCTGTGTCTTATGTACTCTGTGACCGGAAGTTTCTAGGCAGGCTCATGTTGAAAGTATACCGATCTGCATTCTGTTCAGGTGTGCTGTATATGTTGAATGCTGGCTTTCAACAAAAGAAGTGGAACAGTAACTTGCTGACATGAAAACAAGGATGCTGAGATGGACATCTGGATTAACATTGCACAGCCATGCCACAAATCGTGAAGTTCGTAAGTTGTACCGAGCAGCACCAATGGTAGACAGGGTGAAAGACATCTGTGATAGTAAGAGCATGTTCTTAGAGCAAACACACCATTTTGCAAAAACTGGTTTTCACCTTAGAGTAAATGGTAAACAGCCAGTAGGATGATCTAGGCAGCAATGGCTTGACAACAGACACTGTCAGCATGTGGAACAAATGTTAAGGAAGAAGAAGAAGATTATCTACAGAAAGTACTGGTAGAAGCCACTCTTGGAGAAGATCTGTTAGGGTCCTGGAGAAATGTAGGAATACACGAGATGGTATTGATGTGGCTTATCTTACAAGACAGACTGAAGCAAGGCAGTCATACGTTAATAGTGTTTATAGATTCAAAGAAGGCTTTTATGAATGTTGAAAGCATGAACACACACACACACACACACACACACACACACACACACACACACACACACAGAGAGAGAGAGAGAGAGAGAGAGAGAGAGAGAGAGAGAGAGAGAGAGAGAGAGAGAGAGAGAGAGAGAGAGAGAGGGGGGGGGGGGGAGGGGGGGGGGGAGGTTGCTATGTAAAAATCTAAGTAGGTGCAGCATGTTTTCTTTGTTCTTAAAATGTGCCACAAAGTAATTTTATTTTTAAATATTTTTCAGTGTTTCCTTGCTCCTGTCACATACATCTAGTAAAAGATAACAAACACATAGAGATTACAAAGTACATTATGCTAGGCATTTTGAAAGGGAGTGGTAGTTCAGGTAGATGAAATAAAACTTAAAAGATTTGCCAATGATGTAATTCTGTTAGAGATGGCAAAAGGTTTGAAAGATTAGTTGAATGGATTGTATAGTGCCTTGAAAAGAGGTTTTAAGATAGATGTCAAGAAAAGGGAAAACAAGGACAATGACATGTAGCCCAATTAAATCCAGTGTTGCTGTGGAAATCAGATTAAAAAATTAAAGACTTGAAGTAGTAGACAAGTTTTGTTATTTTCACAGCAAAATAACTGACAACAGCAGGTAGACTGACCATAACAGGATAAAATTATACAGAGAAAGACAAATATGATAACACTGAATATGAGTTTCATTCTAAGGAAGTCGTTTCTGAATGAATTTTTTTGGCCTTGTCGTGTATGGAAGTCAAATGTGGACAATAACCAATACAGACAATAAGAGAATGGTAGCTTTTGAAATGTGATGCTACAACAGAATGGTGGAGATAAGATAGACTGAATAGCTAGTGAAGTGGTACTAAACTGAAGTGTGGGAAAAAGAATCTTAAAGTACACAGAAGAGAAAGAGGGAGTAAGCTGATTATTGATCACATCCTGAAACAGCAAGAAACAGTTAATTTGGCAACTACAGGAAGTGTATGGGAATAAAAATTGTAGAGAGAGGCCAAGACTTGACTACAGTAACCAGTTTGATGTGGATGCTGGCTGCAGTAATTATACAGAGATGTGCACAGGATGGATTAGAATGGAAAGCTGCTGCACACTTGTGTCTGGACTGAAGACCACAGCAATGTATTGTAAAAGCAGTTGTAAATTGGTAGTCAAATCTTGAAAATAAAAAACATGAAGCATTTACATCCAAGTCACAAAAGGGAAACAATGTATAACAGAAACTCAGTGGCTCAATCAGGGTGTTCAGAGAGAACTTACAGGGAGAATATTAGGAATAGACATGCAAAGTGAACAGTATAAACAAATATCCTCCACATTTTGAAGACTGATTTCCCTGAAACAAATAAGAATAAAACTAAGCAGAAGCATGGCCAAGGAATTGATGAAATTGGCATTAAAGTATTTTGTACTTTGGAGAGAAATATTCAAGTAATTTGGAAAATTCAGCATTCATATTGATTTAGGAGACAGCTAAAATATCAAGCTCAGCCAGGCTAAGATACCAAATTTTGGTTCATTTTGTAAATGTCAAACTCACAATGGAACTAACTCATCTTCTAGCTGTAACACATATAAACAGTACTGTCAGCATCTGAGCATTCTGTAAAACACAATAGTCTGTGTGCTACATGACTAACTGCAGACAATCAGTTTGGTTCAAACGGCTGATGATATGTCACTGGAATTTATAGCTGCTACATAAAACTTAAGATATTATGAAAGAAGGCAACACTCTCTGAATTTATTCTATAAAGAAATATTGTGGCTTGTTCCAGAACTGACCTTGAGATGGATGACAATTCTTCCAGTACTGAAAGTGGAAGTGAGGAAGACATCATGGATATCCATAATTTGTGCCGTTTATGTGCAATCCGTGATACCTGTCTTATTCCACTCTTTGGATTTGAAGGAAAGCAGTATGGTCTTGAAGTGAAGATCAAAAAGTACCTAGGCTTACCAATAAAGGTAAATTGTTCTATTTTTCTTACCTCATTTGACTTTTAAAAATGTAGCCTGTAAAATTAACTTCCGAAGAAATCTCACAAATTTATTGTAAATTCATTAAAATCATTGAGAGACTTGAAAAAATTAAGTTATGCGACAAATTTCAAATATTCTATATACACCTGTGTGGATATATTTACAAAATCATTATTAGTGAGAATCTGCATTGTGTATTTTTCGCCAGAGATGATTGATATGTGGTATGATGTGAAATCTGTCTGCAGTGAATTCAGTCGGTACAGTCACATTTATCTTTCTTGTAGGTCACAAAGTTTTACGGACTTACTGTACCACATAATTTATCTAGTCTGTTCAACTTAGTTGGTTGTCAGAGATAAGTAATGTCTGAATTTTTGTTAGTGTAAACAATAGAAATTATATTCTAAAATTTTCATCTGGATTCATTCTTCCATTTTTATACACATGGCCATTTGGAGTCCGGATAGCAAACACATCTTAGACTGTCACTGACAGCATCTGCTGAAGACAACTGGATCAGTCAGTGTAACATTAAAAATAGAAACAAAATTTTTTCTGACCATGGGCTGTCAGAAACATATCTTCTTGTCAGCATATGTTCCTTGAACTTTGCTCTGCATATTTATTTGATGAAGTCATATTTTGCCAAAATTTTGTAACATATGCTTTATGAAACTTCCTGGCAGATTAAAACTGTGTGCCGGACCGAGACTTAAACTTGGGACGTTTGCCTTTCGCGGGAAAGTGCTCTACCAACTGAGCTACCAGAGCACGACTCATGCCCCATCCTCACAGCTTTACTTCTGCCAGTATCTCGTCTCCTACCTTCCAAACTTTACAGAGGCTCTCCTGCGAACCCTGCAGAACTAGCACTCCTGAAAGAAAGGAGTTCTCCAGGGTTCGCAGGAGAGCTTCTGTAAAGTTTGGAAGGTAGGAGATGAGATACTGGCTGAAGTAAAGCTGTGAGGACGGGGCGTGAGCCGTGCTTGGGTAGCTCAGTTGGTAGAGCCCTTGCCCGCGAAAGGCAAAGGTCCCGAGTTTGAGTCTCGGTCCGGCACACAGTTTTAATTTGCCAGGAAGTTTCATATCAGTGCACACTCCGCTGCAGAGTGAAAATCTCATTCTGGGGGCATATGCTTTATATTTGTTAGCCGTACTTGTCTATTATTTTATACTCTCTTTTGTATTTCTGAAGCTTTATTAACTAAGTATGTCAATTATGCATTCATTATGCAATTAATGAAACAGCTAACAAGTGGTTCACATCATCATTCACAAATGACTCTCAAAAACGTGCTCCATTGGGGGTTGATAGTGACATAGGAGGTTCACAATTCAGGAGGCGACAGGATGCTATATGCTTGTTACATCACGAGGAGGCACTGCCTGATAGCAAACATAGGCTCACCAGCTGCAGCACAGAAGCAGATAATAAGCTGGTCTGAGGAGCTCCTTCATTCATTCATTTGTTAATCAATCCATCATGTTCCATAGATTCTGTCAAGAAGTAGAACCTTCAGGGATGTGAACCATGAAGCATGTGTTGTTGGCGACATTTGTTTTACATGTATCAGGCCATGGTAAAAGCCACATTTGTCTGCCTAACATTTTGTCTTCCAGTTCTGAAGACATTATCAGAGGTTTTAATGACTCAGAAAGCAGTTACAGACTCGAACAAGCTCAGCTAGCCGAGCTGTTTATGTATCCAGCTAACAGTCAGTTCATTGTGTCATCAGACTGCTGTCTGAATTTGTAGAGTCATACCAACATGTTTTGTGGTGCTTTATTTAGTATTGAGGCCCACAAAGTGTCTAATTTCAATCTGTCTTCTTTTCCGTTAAAGTTGTTTCTGAATTTCTGTATTTCTGTGACCTGTCTGTACATCTTAGCAAGGTAATGATTCGATCTTTATAAATCTGTGCTATGAGAGAAATGAATTTGGTGGTTCCACAGTCCCACATTCTCCTGTCGCTGATTTACCCTTGTTGCCTATATGACAATTGCCCTTGTGTTCCTTTTGATGGGTGTTAATGCTATTTTTTTATGTAGTATGTACACTTGACAACATGTGAAAGGGATTTTATATACCCCAGTTATGGCAAGAGGCAAGGCGAGGCCCTTTGGTTTTCACATGATCATGCATCTTTCTTGTTGGTGCAAAAATGATGTCAAAAGTGTCCTCTCAGTGCTCTTCAGATGCAATCTGTAATCTATTTTATGAATCGGAGGGAAACTTTCCCTTTAGTTAATTCTTTTTCTTCAGAATGTATCAGATCATATTGGGTGTAGTACTCTATTTATCTCTTTGTTAGAGTAGCCATTTCTTCTTATGGCAGTTCTTGAATGGTTGAGCTCATCCTCGAAGTACATGAGACTCACAGATTCTTTAGCATGATCCACCAATGTGTTGATAACTCCTCTTTTCCATTGGGGAAAGTGACTGGAATTTTAGTGAAGGTACCTATCCATGTGAGTGGGCTTTCTGTAGGCTCCTTGCCCTAAAATTCCATCTGGTTCTCGAAATATCTGTACACCCAAAAATGAAATTTAATCTTCATTCTCTTTTTCCTTAGTGAACTTCATATTAGAATTAATATCATTCAGATAATTTAGGAATTATGAGAGGTCTTCTTCTCCATGAGGCCTTATAATGAAAGTATCATCTGTGTACCAAAACCAACATTGGGGTTTCTTCTTAACCATCTGAAGGGCTGCTGCTTCAATATGTTTGTTTGCATGGCCATCTTCAGCAGCAGCTGTTAACATCTGTTACCGGTTACTATACATTATCCGTCTTGAGCTGACTGCAGATTATTATTATTATTATTATTATTTAAATTAGTTTTGCTTTTATTTACAAAGCATCTTCCATGGTTATTCTGTAAATTGGATACATACATTTGTACATTTTTTGATGTCAGTGTTTTCTTTATAAAGTTGGTCTGCAAGCTACTGCTAGCCTGCAGTCAGCTCAAGATGGATAACAAATGAAAAAATGGTTGGATCCAATTAAAGACATACTGTTTCTCCATTGTTGACAATTCGCATGGTGGCAGTTGGAAAACTGTAGGAGGTGTGCCTTGCTCCAACATTAGGACTGCTGAGAGGACAGAAGCAGTGAGGAGAAGGCAGCAAAGGCTGCTTGCTGCAATCTTGGCACCATTATCCTTAACAATGTGTGCAGTAATAGTCTGCATGTAGGAGAACATAATGTTAGCAGTACACAGGAGATAAAGGAATATCTTTCAACTAGTACTGATTTTCTTCTCTTCTGGCAGCACCAATAAAATTGTCGAGTTATCTTGGACAAGCAGCATGTGGCATCTTTCTGCATACATCAGCGTGAACAAATTCTCCTGGAACACAGACATGAGTGCAAATTTGATCTAAGTACTTTCCTGTATAGTTTATCATCCTGACATGATTCACAAAGGAATTTCTGTAAAGTGTTTAATTTTAATGTGGAATCAAATCAGAGTCATCCATTATCTTCAAGTTCTCAAAGTTTACATCGCCCAACTTCCTATGTCAGAACAGAGCTAAATCAAATGTTGCACAGTTTGCTTGTCCAATATTTTCTATGTAAGACGACATTCTGTAACACAGATTCTCAACTTTTATATCAGTTGCCACTGGTCTCATACTAAATATCTCAATCTTGTTGTTGTTTAAATGATGACTAACTGAAACCCTCAGCTGCCGACAGGTGTTGTTGATATACCTCGATGTGGACAGCTGAAAATGTGTGCCCCGACCGGGACTCGAACCCGGGATCTCCTGCTTACATGGCAGATGCTCTATCCATCTGAGCCACTGAGGCCACAGATGAATAGCGCGACTGCAGGGACTTATCCCTTGCACACTTCCCGTGAGACTCACATTCCCAACTGTCCACAATTCTATATATGTAATGTACCTAATAGACATTTGCCCATCCACTCATTACTCGCGCACGCTTTGGTGATTCCCGTAAGAGTTTGGACAACCTTGTTGTTGTTGTTGTTGTTGTTGTTGTTGTTGTTGTCTTCAGTCCAGAGACAGGTTTGATGCAGCTCTCCATGCTACTCTATCCTGTGCAAGCTTCTTCATCTCCAAGTAACTGCTGCAACCTACGTCCTTCTGTATCTGCTTAGTGTATTCATCTCTTGGTATTCTTCCAGGATTTTTACCTTCCATGCTTCGCTCCAGTACTAAATTGGTAATCCCTTGATGCCTCTACTACTGAAAAGGCCACTGCCCCTCTTCGGGAATAACTCATTTGTCTGGCCCCTCAACAGAAACCCCTCTGTTGTGGTTGCAACTATGGTATGCCAATCTGTATCACTGAGGCATGCAAACCTCCCCACCAGCGGCAAGGTCCATGGTTCATGGTGGGGGGATTTCAATATTATTGTTGTTAAATGTGATTCCTTAAATCTTTACTGGCTGCTGTTCCCACTGAAAAAAGCTTTGTTTCTCAAACCAGTAACATGTGATCTATCCTCCACTTTGTGGGGTACACCACTTACTAGCATGTTTAACTTGACTGATCCAATACCTTGAGCATAGACAACTCTTCAATCTGTGACAGACATTGCTCTTCTTTCAGTAACTTTGCTGTTAAATTATTGTAAGTCTTCCTGTTTTCATTATAGAACCCCAAGCTGTAACTAGTGTACCATATTTCACTGAAAGTCCACTTGAAAATTTGACAATTTTGTCAGTATTTCACACTGGTTCACGGTCTGCAAGAGACTGAGCTAATGTTTCAATTTTACTAAAATGTTGCAAAATAATATAACACTGCAAGGTTTTATAATTAAAGTACTGATGTTTCAATGTAACTTTATTTACTGTAGATTTCTATTTGTGAATTATCTAATTCCTCATTCCATTAGCTCTAGAACAGGACACAGCAGTTAGCAGCAACTGGTCAATTTCCAAATTTCCATACCAGATTAAGGAAAAGAACTTTACTTTTCCATTAAGCTCACCGCATCAACTGGCCACACTGTATTTCCGGCAACAACATCCAGCAGTTTCTCAGCATGAGAGAGAATTTTCGTGTGACATTTCGATAAATGAAAATTACTTCTACAAAATTTTTGGATGCCGAAAAACTTTGTTGTATCAATGTTTTCCAGTTTTCGCTTTACAAGTGTGTATGCTAAGGTTGAGTCTGGATCCTCAGTTAGTATGCTTGCATCATCAGTGAACTTCAAAAATTCTGAATCACCTTGTAAGCACCCTCATACAAGAATGATAGTAGAAGGGATCCATAAAATTGTCGTCCAATATCCTTGAGATCTATTTTTTGTAGAATCTTAGAACATATTCTGAACTCAAACATAATGAGCTTTCTTAAGCAGAATGATCTCCTCAATGCCAGCCAGCATGGATTTCGAAAACATTGATCATGTAAAACCCAACTCGCATTTCTCTTACAGACACACTGAAAGCTTTGTATCAAGGTAGTCAGATAGATGCTGTATTTCTTGATTTCCAAAAAGCATTTGACTCAGTACCACACCTATGCTTAATGTCAAAAGTATGATCGTATGGTGTATCAAGTGAAATTTGTGACTGGATTGAGGACTTTTTGGTAGGGAGGATGCAGCATGTTATCTTGGATGGAGAGTCATCGTCAGATGTAGAAGTAACTATAGGTGTGCCCCAGGGAAGTGTGTTATGACCATTGCTGTTCGTGTTGTATATTAATGATCTTACAGTCAATATTAATAGTAAAATCTGGCTTTTGCACTTATCTATAATGAAGTGCAATCTGAAAGAAGCTGCAAAAATATCAACTCAGATCTTTATCAGATTCCAAAGTGATGCAGAGGTTGGCAACTTGCTTTAAATGCTCAGAAATGTGAAATTCTGCACTTCACAAAATGATAAAACATAGTATCCTATAACTGTAATATCAATGAGTCGTAGCTGGAACTGACCAACTTGTACAAATACCTGAATGCAACACTTTGTTGGGGTATGAAATGGAATGATTACATAGGCTCAGGCGTGGGTAAAGCAGGTGGTAGACTTTGGTTTGTTGATAGAATATTGGGGAAGTGCTATCAGTCTACTAGGGAGATTGCTTACAAATTACTTGTGCAACCGGTTCTAGAATATCGCTCAAGGGATCCATACCAGATAGGACTAACAGGATATATTGAATGTATCCAGAGAAAGGCACCACAAACGGTCACAGGTTTGTTTGATCTGTGGGAGAGTGTCACAGAGATACTGAAGGAACTTAACTGGCAAATTCTTGAATACAGATGTAAACTGTTCCGAGGAAGTCTATTAACAAAGTTTCAAGAACCAGCTTTAACTGACGGCTGTAGAAATATACTACAAACCCCTACATATTGCTCTCTTAGGAATTATGAGAATAAGATTAGAATAATTACAGCATGCACAGAGGCATTCCAACAATCACTCTTATGTGAATGGAACAGGAAGAAACCCTCATAACTGGTACAATGGGATGTACCCTCTGCCATTCACCTCACAGTGGTTTGCAGAGTATAGATGTAGATGTAGAAAGTCACTAGAAGATCATTTATAGAAGTTAACTGCAAAACAGACCTTAGTATTGAGCCTTGTGGCACTCAGCACCCCACACGGTAGGTTCTCTCACAAGGTAATTCTTCTCATTTAGCTCTTCTGGCATTTTATTTGTGAGGTTTTGTATTTCTTTCTCTGTGAATAATCCTTTATGATCCCCAGACTGAGAGCCTGTTCACTGGCTCTACCCAGTTAAATGATCAGTATTCTCTTATAGGTCACTTTCTTAAAACCTCTGGAAAGACTGGAAGGAATGCCTTAGATCCGTAATTGAAGGTGGTTTGCTTTTCTCCAACTTTTTGGATGAATGTTGTTACAGCTTATTTGTTTGTGTCAGGATATGTACCCATAATAATTGAGTAATTATGAAGACAACTTAAGGGTAATCTTATCTACTTCTGCCTCACACTCCACAAGCCACCTCATGGTGTGTGTCTGAGGGTACTTCTGGTACCTGTTCCACGTGCAAATGATGCATGGGAAGAATTGTTGTTGCTAAGCTTCTGTGTTGGCTCTAATTTCTCAAATTTTCTCATCTGTTCATTATGCGAGATGTATGTGGATGCAAGTAATGTGTTGTCTGATTCCACTCGAAAAGTACTCTCTTGAAATTTCAGTAGTAAAACTCTCCCAATGCACAATACTTCTCTCGTAACATCTGCTGATGGAGTCTGTTGAGCTTCTCGGTAACACTCTCACATCGAGTAATTGATCCTGTGACTAAATGCACTACTCTGAGTCAGTCCTCTGTATCTCTTCTATCAGTCCTACTAGGCAGGTATCCTTTATTGCTGAACAACAGTCAAGAACTTTTCAAACAAGCACCTTCTAAGCCACTACAGTCATGGATATGTTACATTTCCATAAGATTCTTCCTATTAATCTCAGTCTAGCATCTGATTTTCCTACTGTTTGTTGTATGTGGTCATTCCACTTAAGGTCACTCTGGATATAGTATGTTCACTCACACATCACATACCCTCAATTCCATTGTGACGGAGAGTCTTCATGGATGTGGACTGAGTCAAGCCAGAGTCTTAACAGTGAGAAGTGCCCCCTGCTGGCTACATCTGTAAAGCATACTGACATCCAGGCATGACGAGTGCTAATCGTTCAGACTGATAATTACGGTAATTACTTGTAGATTAGGAGAAGAACAGCTTCTTTGAAAAAAAGCCACTGCTAACTCCTCCTGTGCTACTCAGAAGCCGGTTTTATGCAATATTTCAAAGCATATATGTAACTCTGCACAGACCAATCTCAAGCTGTCTGTGTACTGGCAAAGTCTGGATGCACCTAGTACAAATAAGTGCAGATATTCCTGACTGAGTGCAATGTACAGAACAACATTACATCAGTATTTAATTCATTTTCAGTCTAATAATTATAGCAAACCTATGCCTAAAATATGACAACAAACAGTTGAAGAGGTTGACAGTGTTAAGTTCTTGGACTTAAATAATAATAATAATAATAATAATAATAATAATAATAATAATAAATAATAATAAATTCTGCTGGGAACAGTATATCATGGAACTGCTGAAGTACCAAAACATAAGCTGAGCTTAATTTTTCTGACTCTAAATATGAATTGTTTGTGGTGTGAACTGAAGGATGCCCTGCAGAGGTCTGTTCGAGGAATTGGGGATACTAACGTGTCTGCTTCCTAATATGTTTATTCCTTAGTCGAATTTGTCATGAATGGTATATCTCTTTTCCAAGCTAACTGCTCAGTTTATGGGCTCCACACTAGACATTAGAATAATATTCATAAAGATTTTGTCACTTACTTGGGTCAAAAAGGTGTCCATTATAACAGAACACACATTTTCAGTATCTTGCCAGCATCCATATAAAGTCTAACCACTAATGTAGTTCAGTCTAAAAGGGAAATAAATAAGTTATTGCTGCCCAATTCCTTCTACTCCATAGATAAATTTGTTTCTATAATCAACTGATGTGTATACATTATTAATAATACCAAATAATGATAGTGATATGATATGTAAAATCATCTGTACTTCTTCAGTGCAGTAATGTAGTCAGTGCAAATAAGTGTTGTAAATTATGATCCACAGAACATACAAATTACCAACTAACTGACTTTTCTTTCTGATGACATGTGGCTACAATAGCCTAAGAATTATCATTTGCACCTCAGTGTACTGACATTTACACATTATGTGACAAGTTTGTTATTACCTTTTCAACAAAAATATGTTGAAGAGTTTTTACTTATTCCACATCCATGAGGGGAATTTCATTTGGGATCTGTGAAACGTATTGTTCAATCTCCGTGACTTTTGGATGATGATCTGTTATGCATAGCACACTTATTGATTACTTTTAGCTTTTTCAGTCTCCTGACATGAAAAGCTCATTTTTCTCATGGATGAGCTCCTGCTGTTTTGATGGAAAAGTCCAAATGTATTATGATTGTTATCCTTTGTACTGTTTTCTACTTCTTGTTACATTTATGTCTATAGTTATCTGGCTGCTCTGTTTTTTGAATACATTAACCTTAAATCCAGTGAAAATATTGCAAATCGCAGGGAATGGACTGAGAGTATTGTGACTGCACTTAATGCTTGTGGAAGTAAGCTGTTACTGAAAACATTCAGATGTAGACCATGCAATGTGTGGTGTGACTGTGTGAGGGGCTACGCGTGAGTCACACCTGTGTGTAATGGCTCCAACCTGTTCAGTGAATCATGAAGCTCTTCATTTACACATTCAGTGGAACACTCCATTGAGGGTTTGTCTCATCACTCAAAGAGTGACAAAATCTTCACGTCTGTGTGAGAAGCATTCCCTGCAAAGCTGCGTCTTGATATCCTCAAGTGCACAGTAGAGGTTATGCTCCAAACTGTTACCTGCACCTTTTCCCAGAGAGCCTAAATCACAGATGACACTACTGACCCCTGTACTTGGCTTAAAAATGCTAGTTACCTGCCATATACTGCATAGGGAGTTCTGTACAAGTTCAGACATGCCTCTCCAATGAGTACTCCACAGCCAAAGGACCTTCTTGGTCCTTTTAGCCATCTGACAACTACTAACCTTAGCTTGCACTTTTTTCCCAGTCTTGTCAGAGTGACCCTCAACTCCTTGGGTTTTCTGCACATTTTTGTCTACAGTCCCCAGAGCAGTGAAGCTGTTGGAGACACTAGACTGAAGCTAGTAGACTTGCAGCATCTGTTGAACTTCTGCCAGGTTAGACCAAAGTCCAATCATGTACACAGTTCCTAATTTTACTGCAGCCAGTTGCTGCTCTCAGGTGTGCTACCACTAGACCTGAGTGTTCTGATCAGCTGCTCTTTCTCCATAATCGTGGAGTGATGGGCACGAGTACCACAGTGCCAAAGGTTAGCCATTTCTCCACACAAGCAGGTTGCCTCACAGTACCCATCATGAAAACAGAGTAGTCAGTCTCCACACTGTTGACCACTTCTCATGACTGTGCAGCAGTTTGCACTCTTGTCCATTGTGATGATTTTTATTTATTTATTAATTTCTGTAAAGACTTTTTGTGCTAGCTGCTTAAGATTACATGATTTTATGTAGTTTCATTAAACAAAAGGAAGACTGATTTATGATACTGGGACACAAGTTATGGAAGAAGCTCGTATATGGAATATAAGAGATTGAATTAGCTTAATATTTATTAGTAAATATCTTCCCCAAGATGATGTTTCTTATATGCGATTCAAGTGCTATTACAACAGACTAAGATGAGATTAAGTTGTATTCAGCAAACAAGTACAAAGTGGACAAACTTCCAAAATATGCCAAAGCAGTTTATTATTTTTGTCCTCTAACATGATGAAAAGTTCACAGTGCTCTATATAAATAGTACTTTAGAAAATACTGACTATTATTTACATACTATAAGTACATAGCTGTGTTTTGCTCGGAACTCTTGACTGTTATCATTAACTGACAATCACTGTAAATGTATTTCTGCAGCTGCAAATGCACCAAAACAAAACTTGTAATTAACTAAATCTCCCTTTATGTGTGGTTGCTCAAACGGCTCTAAGCAACATGGGACTTAACATCCGAGGTCATCAGTCCCCTAGACTTAGAAACTGCTTAAACCTAACTATCCTAAGGACATCACACACATCCATGCCTGAGGCAGGATTCGAACCTGCGACCGTAGCAGGCGCACGGTTCCAGACTGAAGCACCTAGAACTGCTCGGCCACAGCAGCTGGCGTATGTGTGGTCACAGTATCTTTGCAACTAGACATAATGCATCTGCATGTGGTTCTTCATTAGCGGGTACAGTGCACTCTGCTATTGTGAGGCAGTAATAATTGAATCTGCTAGACAATGACTCAAAAGTTTCACCATTACTGCTAGATATATTTTGTGGGGGTTCAGTTTCATTTGGTTTGCTAATTTTGTTTGTTTGTAATTTAATAATGTTCCAAATTGTTTTGCCTTAAAAATCTGCAAGTGCTTTTGAAGTCTGAGCAAAGTGCATGAGTTTCTGATTGATCATAGCATCTCTGGTAAAGAAGCCTAGACTCATATTATGGGTTTGAAAGGCTTTCCTGCAGGGGGAGGGGAGGGGGGCGGGGGGAGTTTGAATAGTGATCATAGGCTGCTTGTTGCCACTCTGAGAAATTATCAATAAGAAAAGGCAGAAACACAGACAAAAGTTGGGGAATTTGCAGAATCTGAGAACCTGTGCCAACTAACAAGTCAGAGAAGAAGACAATGCTATGTTATTCTTTGAGAAAAGCAATTGAAAGACACGAAAGCATTATCATACTGAAATATGAATCAGGGAATGCATACCAGAAATCTACTTGATTTTTCCATTCTCAGTTTCTCAAAACATCAACTATTTAAAACAGCTTTGATTAAAACGAGCTCACTGTACCATCAAAGTACAACTTATCCACTGTGACAACTATAATGTATGCTGAATTTCCAATTATTTCATATAAAAAAGTCATTGCAATTTGTAATGTGTCAAATTTCTTTTATCCATTTGTGTTAATTATCTGTACTTGCAGCTTAAAGCATTGACAGTTGGGAGTCATTTTACAGCACAAGATTTGGAGTTTTTTTATTGTACGAACAGTACATAATGTGCTATAGCACTTCATGGGTTATCAGCAACATACATAACTGTCCAAACAGTAGATACTCTAAATAGCATTCATTATCACAGGAAACTCATGCCACCTGAGCATTCCGGAGGTGCGCAGCGTTTGCGTATACAGTACCCCTCTTCACACTAGTGTGAAGAGCATGTCATTCTTTGAGCTCTGGATGAAGATTTTTGTGGAACATGTTAATGCATAGCTTGGAACTTGGCTGAGATGTGAGGGACATTCACATATGGATGGGATTGTTATATCGACTTTCACTCGGTGGTGTAATACTCAATACACACCGTGGTTTGCATTTGAATTTTTCTAGCAAGAGGCTGCTAGCATGTCTAATCCACTCTGTTGAAGCAGTATCCACCCTCTCCTGGTGGTTATCATTGTGTTCTCCATCCGTTGTATAGGGCAAACTTATCTGAAAGATTGAGCTGCAGAATAAATATGACTACAGTTGAAACAGATAAATGGTACAACAAAAGAGTGGAGCTTGGACAAAGCCAAGGGTGTTAAAGAAAGTTCATTTAGTGTCTTTCATCAAAACATTAGAAGCCTCATAAATAATATGGATGATCTTCTCACATCCATACAGGAATATGGAAGGGTAGGTGGGATTTCAAGAGACTTGTGCATGCCAGAACATTATATGGATGTCACTGAAACTAAACAGATTCATCTTAACAGATACAAGTTAATATCACACTATTCTACAACCAATAAAAAGAAAGAGGGAGTGGGCATATTTGCAAAAGATGGAGTTAAGTCCCAGGCTCTCCAGCTTAACAAATGTTGAGTTGAACAGCTTTCCAAATGTTGCACCACATTAATGGACCAGGAAACACACACAAATGTAGTAATAGTAGTTTACAGGCAACCACCAATAAGTATCTTAAGCTTCATAAAGCAGCTGGCAACAATTTGGACAAATGACACAGACTTAAATTGTAGAATCATACACTCCTGGAAATTGAAATAAGAACACCGTGAATTCATTGTCCCAGGAAGGGGAAACTTTATTGACACATTCCTGGGGTCAGATACATCACATGATCACACTGACAGAACCACAGGCACATAGACACAGGCAACAGAGCATGCACAATGTCGGCACTAGTACAGTGTATATCCACCTTTCGCAGCAATGCAGGCTGCTATTCTCCCATGGAGACGATCGTAGAGATGCTGGATGTAGTCCTGTGGAACGGCTTGCTATGCCATTTCCACCTGGCCCCTCAGTTGGACCAGCGTTCGTGCTGGACGTGCAGACCGCGTGAGACGACGCTTCATCCAGTCCCAAACATGCTCAATGGGGGACAGATCCGAAGATCTTGCTGGCCAGGGTAGTTGACTTACACCTTCTAGAGCACGTTGGGTGGCACGGGATACATGCGGACGTGCATTGTCCTGTTGGAACAGCAAGTTCCCTTGCCGGTCTAGGAATGGTAGAACGATGTGTTCGATGACGGTTTGGATGTACCCTGCACTATTCAGTGTCCCCTCGACGATCACCAGTGGTGTACGGCCAGTGTAGGAGATCGCTCCCCACACCATGATGCCGGGTGTTGGCCCTGTGTGCCTCGGTCGTATGCAGTCCTGATTGTGGTGCTCACCTGCACGGCGCCAAACACGCATACGACCATCATTGGCACCAAGGCAGAAGCGACTCTCATCGCTGAAGACGACACGTCTCCATTCGTCCCTCCATTCACGCCTGTCGCGACACCACTGGAGGCGGGCTGCATGATGTTGGGGCGTGAGCGGATGACGGCCTAACAGTGTGCGGGACCGTAGCCCAGCTTCATGGAGACGGTTGCGAATGGTCCTCGCCGATACCCCAGGAGCAACAGTGTCCCTAATTTGCTGGGAAGTGGCGGTGCGGTCCCCTACGGCACTGCGTAGGATCCTACGGTCTTGGCGAGCATCCGTGCGTCGCTGCGGTCCGGTCCCAGGTCGACGGGCACGTGCACCTTCCGCCGACCACTGGCGACAACATCGATGTACTGTGGAGACCTCACGCCCCACGTGTTGAGCAATTCGGCGGTACGTCCACCCGGCCTCCCGCATGCCCACTATACGCCCTCGCTCAAAGTCCGTCAACTGCACATACGGTTCACGTCCATGCTGTTGCGGCATGCTACCAGTGTTAAAGACTGCGATGGAGCTCCGTATGCCACGGCAAACTGGCTGACACGGACGGCGGCGGTGCACAAATGCTGCGCAGCTAGCGCCATTCGACGGCCAACACCGCGGTTCCTGGTGTGTCCGCTGTGCCGTGCGTGTGATCATTGCTTGTACAGCCCTCTCGCAGTGTCCGGAGCAAGTATGGTGGTTCTGACACACCGGTGTCAATGTGTTCTTTTTTCCATTTCCAGGAGTGTATTTTGTGGAGTCTTCAGTGTTGATTTCTGGAGCTGTTGATGCCCATCTTTGAACTATGTTCTACAGTACAATTCCCTGTTAGAGCTGGAAGGCATGATGCAACACCTCTTGACAGTATTTTTAGACTCAACAACCTGCCGTGATTTAGCCACAAAACCAATAGTCAGTGAGTTATGTGACCATGATGGTCAAATGTTAACAATAAAATTTACTTTCCAGTTAGATACAGACCACAGAAAAAAGTGTCATATTGCAGAATCATAAATGATGACTCGATCACAGTGTTTAGAGAGAAATTGTGTGAAGACTGTTGCGGAGGAATTTATAAAGCAGACATTGCTGATGGAACGTTTAACTTTTTCTTAAATGTATTCCTACAGCACTTTGGGGTATGTTTTCCACTTAAACAAATAGAGGTAAAGTTAACCTAAAGCAAGAAAATGGTGTGGATAATTCTGGGGGATTAAAGTATCTTACGCTAAGAAGAGGAAATTCTACATAATTCAGAGAGCAAGTAGTACCAATAGTTGAGATTTGAAACTCCATTACCACCAGTATTACTGAATTCTCCACTCTGCCATAACTTTAAAATAATAATAATGATAATAATAATAACAATAATAACAATAAATAAAAAATATAAAAATTAAAAAACCTTGTGTACTAATGCAAAAAATAGATAAATAAATGAACAAACAATCACAGAAAAAGAAAAACAATTAGGAACATTCTTAAATAATGAAACAAGGAAACCCCGTCATCCCATTGAAATTGATACCCTAGGCAATAGCTCTGGCAGGAATGCTGACACTTTCAAATAATTAGCTACCAAATTCAGTGATTACTTCCTCACAGCAGCTGAAAAAACTGGACCCAGTAATAAACTATCAAATACAGATGTGTTAAATTTACTTGTGTAGACACCATACAGACATCAGTTTCAAAAATACAAGCTTTAAGCTTAAGTAATTCTGCTGGCTGTGGTGGTATTTTTAGTAGTATATTAACATCTCAAGATGACTCAGTTAGGATTACTGCTAAGCTAGCTTTATAGTTAATCAATAACTCTGGGATACTTCCTAACGAACTTAAATAGTCTATAGTAATACCCATCTACAATACTGCAGAAAAGCAAACCATATCTACCTACAGACCAATATTGCTCATTCCAGCCTTTGAAATGTATTAGAGAGAGTGGCCTATGATAGTATACTGACTCATTTAACCTGACTAGAACATGTTAACCATCTCTCAGTTTGACTGTTATAAAGGATTCTTCACATAGAAAGCAATACGGCATATCATAAATGAACTGCTAGTAGAGCTAACCAAGAGAAATTATCCTGTTAGTATATTCTGTGACCTTGTGAAAGCCTTCAATTGTGTGGAATGGAAAATTCTACTTAACAACATAAATCGCTGTGACATTAATGATATCCCTCTTGCTTGGACATAGTCACACATCAATAACAGAAAGCAGAGGATCTTATTAACAGACTGTATCTTGGGCACAAAATAACCACAGCATGGGGGAACATAATGTGTGGAATGCCACAGGTATTGGTACAGAGTCCACTCTCATTTCTAACCTACATATGTGATCTTCCAATTCCTTTAAAGGGCAGTTCAAGAACTGTAATGTTTGCTGGATGACACAGACATACTAATCAAGGGCCCAAAGTCAACACCAACAGGCACAGCTCAGATTATAGCCAAACAGGCCTACGACTGGTTCACAGCTAACAGCTTGAGTTTTAATAGCACAAAGGCTTGTGTTACACAACTTCAAACAAAGCAACTTGTTAGCACCAGAAGCAGACATTAACTGCAGTGTTCTGAATGGAGCACAAAGCGTGAAATTCGTTGGGTACCACTGGATGACAATTTAAAATGGACTCAACACACAGATAAACTAAGCGAGAAGCACAGTTGAGTGTGTTATGCCCTTATAAGGATCTCGTATCTTGTTGACCTAAAGTATTGGCTTGTTTTGCATATTCTCAGTCCCTGTTGCCTTATGGAGCTACCTTCACAGGCAGTGCACCTAAAATAAATAAAGTGATTCTTCAGAAAAAGTGAGCAATAGGAATACTAAGTGAAGTAAGTGGCCATACCTCTCGTAGAAGCCACTTTATTATTTTTTATTATTATTATTAAAGCATATTGGACTTCCTACAGCCACTTCCCTGTAGATGTATTGCTTAATGGTTTTTGTTGCCATCAGTGAAGAGTCAGTTTCTGCTGAACTGTAATTTCCACAGTCACAATACATGACATAAAGATAATTTTCTTGTAGACTTTGCCCCCTCGTCCAAGGTTCAGGGAATCATTACGTATTCCAGCAGGAAGGCATTCAACAAGCTCTCATCTGATGTAAAGCGACAGATTGGGAATCCCCTTGTCCTTTGAAAGAAAATTAAAACAGTACATCTTTAGCCACTCATTCTACGAATTATCTGAATATTTAGTGTCAGGGGTTGAAAAGTTCTCTTTAGTCACTTGGCAAATAGGAGTGTGTGTCACAAAGTTACACGAGCAGTAATGTCCGTAAATGTGACCCAGTATTTACAGAACAGCAGTTCATTACATCAAAAGAAAATTCAGTTGAGAGGACAGAAATGGAATTACTAGGTAGTAGTTGGTCAGGAGAGAAAGCGCATAGTGCCACCACAAGCCATAGGAACAACCTGCCTGGCTTTCAGAACTAATAGTTCCTTCATTGGGGAGGAGAGAGGAAAAGGTTAAAATAAAGTGCAGGTCAGTCAGACCCCAGGGTGAGAGGGCCCATCTATAGTCAGGATGAGGGGAGGCAAGGATGAGGGGGAGGGCATAAGAGGGAGTAGTGTTGTAAATTCATACGCACAATGGTGGGTTCTTTACTTTGCTCCAGGAGGAAATGAGAGGATACTATAACACATAAAATATTAGTTTGCGTTATTACAACACAGATAAGAAGAATTATATAAGTTTGTACAAGTAGTTTCCACAGGAATGTCACCAATATTTACAACTGTCTCGGAACATTAATGTATCACTCGATATGGACAAGATGTGAGTGTGTCACTCAGAGTACATTTGACAATAACTTTCACACAGTGTTCTGCTTAATGCACTGATCACACATGTTGTTGTCTTACTCGATAATTGCAGAAAGGGCAGCGCAGTACTGTGCTCGGCCATAAGTAGAAGATCCGTTGTAGTGTCATAGTGAACATTTCTGGGCATGGCTATGCTGGTGTCACTCATTCATCGATGCAGCTCAAAGTGACTACCTTTTCTTGTGGTTGCAACATGAGGCATTGACCTCGCTTGGTCACCTCGCTCTTTGGACAACACCATGAATATGTAATCAAATGATAAATGTATTGGGAAGTGGGCATAAGAATTCTGAGAACCTTAAAGAGGCCTTTGCAAGATGTGTGGTTATCTTCTTTACACAATATTCTTACTGTCCATTTCTGCTGAATAAATACTAAAGTTACAGTTGGTGCATTACCCCTAACAGGATTTTTGCAGTGCTTATATCCTGTCACTCACGTTGTATGATCTACAGTACTTCTGTAACTCATTCTTCATGTCACTTGTATTTTGCTTGATTCCAAATCTGTAAATAAAAGGATTTCTAAAGTGAATATACAGCCAAACAAGACTAGAAAAAGGTACTACCTGTGAAATGGTAGCGCCATTTGTGTACAGACAGTTGGAAGAATCACTGCTAAAATGCCTCAGTGTGCACAATAATTAGTGTGATACCATCTTTGTAGGCCCAATGGGAGTGAAATGCAGGAGGCTGTAGATTATTCCTAGATTCCTCTCTTAGTACTGGTGCCCAAAATTTCATAAATGTGTTTTCACAGGATAACCAGCACCTGTCTTCGAGCATCTGCTATCTGCCAACTCATGTTTTTCAATGTTTTCATAGCACTCTCTTGTGGGTCACACAAACCTATCACAATTTGTGCAGCCCTTCTTTATGTACAGTCAGTGTCCCTGCTAGTCCATTTGGTGCACTTGAGCATTATTGTAGGATAGGCCACACAAGTATTTTGTAGGCATATTCCTTTGTAGGGTGACCTCAGCCAGTATCGTACCAGTGAACCAAAGTCTGCAACCTGCTTTAAATATGACATAGACTATGTCATCGTTCTATTCCATATCCCAGCAAACTGGTTACACCTGAGTATTTTGTTACTTGACTGAGTCCAATGTTATTCACTTAGACTGTATCACATTTCTGAATTTTTTCAAGTGTGCAGTTTTACTTTCTGAACATTTAACGAACATTGACAATATTTGAACCATTTTGTAATCTTTTATTAATATACAACATTAATATCACTGGTCACAACACACTTGCCTGAATTGCTCTTACGTCTATCAGTGGTTCTCCATCCACCATAATGTGCAGAGTCCACCTGATCGAGAAATCCAATCTAGTTAAAGGTTTGGATAATAGCCATTACTGTGTCAAATTCTTTTTGGAAACCAAGAAACATTGCATTTCTATGAGTACACAGTAAAATCAGTTGAAAACACAATTAAGATAAAAATGGCAAAGCAACTTGAGAGGAAACCCATAATAATTTTATCATCGTGTGAATAGACTTGGCTATGGGATCATGATGGAAGGTTGTAATTTTTACACAAGAAATTAAACTTTGTTGCTTATATTTCACATAACCTAATTTTCCAATTGAAAGCGAATTGTTTAGTAAACTTATTAAAATGACATTTCAGTCTGAAACCCATGTTGTGTAAATTAAATAGTTTGAAACATAGGTAAAGATGTATGTTATCTTCTGTAAAACAGATTTTATTAATTTTACTTTAGGAAGACAAATACCAAGATATTTATATTTATTTATTGTTTGTCAATGGTAATTCTTGAATAGTCTCACATCTTACATCAGTTTCACATCCTTCATCAGTTTGTAAATGAAGAAACCACCTGGTTCCAATAGCCACAATGTCCTTCAGTTAACAGTGGTTGCAATGTCCTAGGTAAGTACATACTATGTAAAATGTACTGAAAACAAGCAGTGAAAGTTAATGAGATTTATCTGAGCTGCCAGGTATTTATTTCTCGCATTGGTTTCAGCTCTTTGAAGATACTGACATGCCACATTCTGTGTGTTACAACTGTGCTGCCGTTTTGTTATCGTGGCATAGTTTATACACAAAATGCATGGAAGCTCAAAAGAAGTTAAAGAGCCTTGCTGTTATTGCAATGGCATACCGAATGTCAACTAAAGAGGTGAGTGCTTCATCAGTTCCCTTTTTTGTGTACAGGCAGGTTATGTACGGACAGGAATACAAAAACTGAAAATGTCAGGAGGAATGTTTATTTTTCTGCTTCTCTATGAGTCTGCGAGCCAAAACTATTTGATCAGGAAATGAGCCATTGTATGATTCACAAAAAGCTGAAACCAAAATTTAAAACCAGAAAAGAAGACTGTGAAAAATAAAGAAATAAAACAAAAATTGACAATAGTAGATATAATAAATAACATGTTACAATGCAGTTTTGTAAACTACTGCAAGGATCTTCTGTACAGAATAAAAGTAGTGTGTCATGAGAAAGTCTTTCAGGGTAGATTTCAAAATCTAGGGTTCTTCAACTGCTACTGAAAAATAAAACCTGCAGAATGGTGACAATCAATGAAACTCATCTACTTCATACACAAACAAAAATTAAACTGTAATTTTTATTTTGCATTTTTATCGATCTACATCTACATCCATACTCTTCAAACCACCATGCAGTGCATGGCAGATGGTATGTCCCATTGTACCAGGTATTAGGGTTTCTTCCTGTCCCATTCATATAACAAGCACATGTCCCAAATTCTGCAGCCATTTCTTAAGCTGTGTCCTGGGAATTGTCTCTCCCTGGTCACCAGCTCAAAATATTTTATGCCATGTATTACACTGGTATCCATACAAGATTCAGAATGTGCACAAAATGAAGTGCCAAGATAGGCTTCATGGTTATTCATTGTGTTTTATTTGGAATTAAATGTGTGTGATGTTCTAGGACAGGTGTGTACACACTTAAAGATCAGGCACTTTGGTGAGAGATCTTGAAAATATATTTTGAGGTACAGTGTAAACAGCATACATAAAACTCGACAGCATTAGTGACACAATTGTAACCAAGTCAGTTAAAATATAAGTGTTTTTTTTCCTCACATAATAACAGGAAACAAACTCATTTGAAACATAATTATGTGCATTGCAATACTTTCACATTTCAGTCTTTTGAACAGAAAACTGCAAGAAATTGTCTATTGAGTTCTTGAGAAAATTCATGTACGGAAGCCTGTATTTAGAATGATGAGTTACTTTCTCATATTTATCCCATAAGTATGCCACATGTTGTATGTTATCCATTAATTTAAGTCCAAAAATTATATGAAATGTGTGCGCCATGATTCACATTGTTGCGTGTCACTTTGCTTTGGCAACTGGTTTACATTAGGGTATCATGACAGTAGACACCTGTATGTTATGTATGTCCATTCTATTGATCCGTCGAATCGTGTCCCTTGCTGTGTGCCATATGTCAGCAAATTTCGGGCACTTGAAACAGTGTACAATTCCTTCCTCCGAATTACAATTTCCACATGCGGCTGAAAGTTTTAACTGGATGGAGTAAAGCTTGGAGTTGGTCTGTATTGTCCAGTTTATCATTTTGTACCAAGTCAATCTGGCACTTTCTGGTATTATTTTCCCACATGATTTTCCAGCTGAGCTGCGGTAGTCACAGCTCCCATTTATTAGGAATTAGTATTCTTTTGAGAAGTATGGCCACATTACGATCTTTTCCTTGTTCTAGGACATCTGTTGATATGTAGCTTTTATTGAGCTAATAATTTTAGACAAATTGTTATGAGTGTGTGATACTGACAATATAAATCATTGCTAGCTCTGATGTCAGATGATATTTGTAAAACAATACAGCAGTTCATGTGTGTGGTCCCTTTTGTATTATACACTTAGTTCTGTTGATGAGGAGTGGTGCACATTTTGCACGCAAGTCTGTTAGTCCCAGTCCACCCTCATTTAAGCTGAGGGTGCAAGTTGGCAGAGAAACCTTAAAAAGATTTCATCGCTCCCTATTTTTTTGGGCATTGGGAGGACCTGGGCTAAGTACCACACTTTTGCAAGAATTTTTGTGTTTTACCCTTGTTTAGAAAGTCACATTAGTATTTTGAATGCTAAACTACTTGTCACTGCTCTTTATAAATACTGAAATAAATCGAACTATGTAAATGCAAAGAAGCACACATGGTATGTTCAAATGGTTTCAACTTTATTTTAGAACTGTACTCATATAATAGAACAAAGATAGGCAAGGCATATTAAAGTCCAAATATAACAATGATTTACAACTTTGTGATTCAGTCCACGCAAAATGTTAACTGTCTCATCTTTGTATTAAATCCAAATCCATTATACATTTAATTATTATTTCTCTTCAAGCTCACACAGGAAGAAGTTGATGTGATGCAGACTAACACATCAAGCAGAGCTTCAGCAGTGCATTACTACAGATTGATCTTTGATAAGCAATTTTCACAGAGACATTGCTATCTTTATGGCAGGGGTTGCAACAATCATCTGTGTATGTGGAGTACAACTTCAAGCATATTTTACAAAGTCTATAACTCATTTAGTGTTTTTGCTGGGAGTATAATCTCTTTATATAAACAAAATGAGTTAGCAGCCTGTGCCATAGCTGTTGAAATCACTGTTCACCTGTAACGGACATTTATTTTCATTTTAAAAGAATGAATCTTTGAATCTACAATGGAATGCACACTGGTGTGAAACTTCCAAATCAGGGTAATACTGGGGCTCGTACCCCAGGCCTTTGCCTTTTATGGGCAACACCCTTTACATTAAGAGTGCTATCTATAGAAGGCAAGATCTCAGTCAGATGTGTAGTTTTTATATCAAGAAGTTTACATCTGTTTTTGTGCTTGGACATACCATCAGTGAGTATAACTATTACCATGTAGACTTAGGGAAGGGTCCCAATGGGATTGCAAACTACTGACTCTGTAAAATAACTGAGACTTGCCAGTTCCACTTCAGAGCTGTTTGCTGTCTGATCATTCTTGACAAGGTAAGGATAGGAAAGTGGTACATACAGTACTTAAGAAGACCAGGATGTGTTCAGGATCTCCCTGAGACAGAATAAATGGGAAGTTTCCAAAATTAGCTCACTGCTGACAGCAGTTGAATAGATATGACCAAATAACTTTGGAGATGTAACCATGTAAATCTCTACATTTATTGCATTGACTTTCCAACTTTTTAATTCCTTCATAAAATAAGATTTGTGAAACTGTGTAAAACAATTATCCATTTTGGCTACAACTTCATCAGTGGAATCAGATGTTCATCCACACAGCTATTTGTACAGTTTTGGAAAAAAGAAAAAACTTAATTGCCCAGAGCCAGATCCAAATTTGGAAGTAATTTGAATTGCAGGTCATTTTTCAAAGTGTGTTATGATGATGGAGGAGAATGTCATTGTTTGAATGATATAGATTTTCAATGTTAATAATTTCTTTTAATTTGTGCAATAGGAAAGCACAGTAATCCCTGGTGATTGTTTTGCCCTTATGAATGTAGTATGTTACCATCACACCATGACTTTGTGTGCAGATTAAACAATTTTTACTTTCTCTGATTTCCTTTTAGCTTTTGTTACACACAATTTCACACAAATGAAGTGCTCCATGGGATTTCTGATAACAACCAGAGACATAGCCCATTGGCCAGAGGGAATAGGTTCAACAACGTCCATTCCTGCAACATGTCCAATTCTTCTGTGAGAACCAACAGCAGAACAATCAGAATAGGCTGAGCAGGGCAAAACTTGGGAACAGCTGTTGGTTTAAGTGTGATGTCAGTCTCAAAGTTTTTTGCAGCACCCAGTCCTGGCAAAAGCAGAGACCTGAATTTGTGACAGATGCCTGGAATGGGATGGAGCCAGAGATGTACATGTCCTGAATTTGGAAACCCAAAAACTGTAAATGAATTGAGAACAAAAATGTTTGGGTCATTGCCCTGTTTACAGCAAAAAACATGACTGGCTGTATAATATGCTGATACTCAGTGTCAGTTGTGAACTGGCCTCGAACAGGAATTGTTCGATCACCATAACTGACCAAATGCCTAATGCCAAAACCTCCATAAAGCCCACATGTGCATCCAAGAACTGATCACAGGCAACCATGACAGACAGCTACCATGTGGTTGTGTTTATGATAAGCTGCTTCCTGTCCCCTCTGGTGCGGGCAGTGACTACAGACCTGTGCTCAAAACAATCAAGGCACAAGGAGAACCTGCCTTGGGAAAAGCCACAGTCTAATTGTGAACAGCTTGAACAAGATGAAAACAACAAGGGTGTATGTCCATTACATCCTCAAACTGTTCAGTCACAGCCTGAGCATTAGTCATAACCACCTCAACTGTAGGATCTTCTAAACACATCATCTGCGAATGCGCAGATGCACCTCTCTGTCTGGAACAGAATAGATGACAGCATTGAACATCAGAAAATGGGCATAGGACTGTTTACAGTGATCATAAATTAATTTGCACTTCCGACATAAACCCAGGAGGTCCAGTGCCTGTGCTAGGTAGGACTGGCCCAGTTTCTTTTGATGCTGGTGAAACTCCATACCAAAAGCCACAACATGGGTTTGCTTTAGATAATAAGCACTGAGTGACTCATACATTTCGGAAAATGGCAACACCACTGGGTACCTTAATGGAGCAACTTTCCAAAGCAAGTTAAATGTTTTGGTCTTGATCCAAGACAAGAAAAAGGATTTTTGCAAAGATGGGTCCTCTGTCCAAAATGATGTAAAATGCTGCTGCAAATGCCATACATAATAGTCCCAGCCTTCCTTCACCTCTTGGAATGGTGGAAAAGTTGGGGATGCACGCAGGTGTACCTAGGGCAGTTGCAGAAGGATCGTGACAAGCTGCAACTAACAGAGCAAGTCTAGCTGCTGTTATCGCATTTCAAGCTACTGCTGCTGTTGTCTCAATGGAACCAATGTTGGATCCATTGTGCTGACAGAACATGTGTGAATACAAAAACAACCTCATAGCGAAAAACTGTCGTATGTACAGTTTTGTTACAAGAACCAAATACACAAGAAATACAGTGGCAGTGACTGAGCACCATAGTGACACATGCACTTTAGAACATTAGGAGAGGAGAAGCAGTCTAGGCCGGGTCCAATAAGTAGACTAAGTTTCTAAAAGCAAAATCACAGGACAGTACTAGTCGACAAGTAGAACCTTCAATCAGCACGATTGGTGCAAGAGAGGGCAGGCTGTGCTGTTGATGTGTGGCTGTCTCCATATCACCTGTGGTGGAATTGGCAGGAAGAAAAGAATGCACTTTCATTTGTGTCTCTCACCAGTAGCACTGAATATGAACTCTGTGTTAGTGGTGGCAGACATGTGGATATGCCGCCACAATGGCAAATCCAAATTTCATCTTCTGTATGAAATGTCAAAAATGCTCATTGACATTGTGTTTAATTAAGTCAAAATACTCCTGAGGTGTATTCATTTGAAATCTATTTGGTCAGTGTTTAACAGATTTGGTACTGGAAAAGTTTCCGTATAACATCAATTTTATGTAAAGTCACCACCTGTTGAGAACTTTTCGACATTAACAAGCTTACATATATTCAGTTGGCGTATGAGTGGCTCAGTGAAATGAGAGCCCATCCCAATCAGAGTTTATTTTAATTAAATTAAATTCCAATTGTTCGCAGACACGTAAGTTTCATGAAATATCCTCTGGTACGCTACTGCAAAACTGAACAATCATTTTTACCTGGAAATGTTCAAGAGACTACGCGAATAGTTTTCAGAATCAAAGTGTTCATTGTTTATGTTAACTTTCAAATATATCTCATTAAAATGGACAAATGTCATATCATGTGAGGATTTGTTAGATGAAATTTGTTTCTTAGGACTCCCATCCGATAATATAATTACACAGCAAACATACATGAAGTAAAGCCAGTAGTAGAATGAAAACCAGAAAATTTCTATATTTCATTAACAGCAGTTTCCAAGTCCATTTCAAAATTAACATAAAACAGCAAATAAAGTTTTGATTATTAAATCATTAATTTATGTTTTAGGTTGCTCCATTAATTGTGATCATAAGATTATCTTAAGGATAACAGTGTAACTTATTGTTTTTGAGAACATACATAGAGAAGGTGTTTAGTCGCAGACAGACACAATGAAAGAGAATGATAGAAATAGTTCAGCTACCACACAAAGTCCTTGTTTAGAACAAGAAAACTCTGACACATTCAGAAAACAAGAAGTCACACACACATGGCCACTGTCCTTGGGTGCTGAGGTCCACCTACCACTATCATTATTCCATCCTGGACTTGCATTGTTTGTTTTTGGGAGGTCATATTGACAAACCAGATTGTGACCTTGATGATGGATTAAGAAAAAAATTTAGTAGTACCTTCAATCTCTGCTTTTAAATTTTTGTAGAACCTCTTATATATAGGAGACATACACTGAGGTGAAAAAAGTCACGGGATAGCAACATGCACATATAAGATGGCAGTAATATCATGTACACAAGGTATAAAAGAGCAGTGTATTGATGGAGCTGTCATTTGTATTCATGTGATTCATGTGAAAAAGTTTTTGACATGATTATGGCTGCACAACAGGCATTAATAGACTTTGAACATGGAATGGTAGTTGGAGCTAGATGCATGGGACATTCCATATTGGAATTCATTAGGGAATTTAATATTCTGAGATCCACAGTGTCAATGCATGCTGAGAATACCAAATTTCAGGCATTACCTCTCACCACAGGCAGTGTGCGGCTGACAGCCTTCACTTAATGACTGAGAGCAGCAGATTTGCATAGAATTGTCAGTGCTAACAGACAAGTAACACTATATGCAATAACCACAGAAATTAATGTGAGACCCACAGTGAATGTATCCGGAAGGACAGTGTGGTGAAATCTGGCATTAATGGGCTATTGCAACAGACAATGGACACGAGTACCTCATTGATTGCTGCACTACACTGGGCAAAAGGAGACTACAGAGCTGTGAAAGTATTTTGTTGGAAAGACTACATCACGGAGCACTGGATATTATCCTTTCATTTTTTTGCAGACTATTTCTGTCATCAATATATTTGTCACTGAAAGAAAGTTTAGCATACACTGTAATTTCATGTCTGTAAAATTGTAACTGTGCTGTCTATGTAATACAGTCTCTTCTTATAACAACATTTTATTTACAACAGTAAAATCTCAGTCCTCATTTTGATGGCTTTTTTACAGATACAACTCCTTTTCCAAGTGAATTTACTATCTGTATTCTCTTCTCTTTTGTAGCAATGTTTGTGTTACATGGAAGGAAGTACACACTGGCAAAAGAAACTTACGTTTTTGTTTTCCTTAAAAATTCAGCAAATAGTGGCCAGCACATTAAAGTTTGTAAAACAATAATTTTCATTTTTTAGCCATCTAGGAACAAGGGCTTTGTTTTTGGCTAACAATTTCCAAGCAGGAGTCACCTTTGCAGAGCAGAAATATATTCCTGCTATCGTGCAAAATTTGAAGTTGTTACTGCTATCAACGTTACTATTTATATTAGCTTTAACATGTGATAAATTAGCTATACTGGAGGCTTTACCAAAATAACAGAAACTTAGCTTTGCTGCCACAGCAGTGCAGACATGTGCTCCAGGTTGGATTGGGTCATTCTTCCACTTGCATATGGAAACATTGGAACTGCACACTACAAAACAAGCCCTACTTGAAGATAAACATATAAGCATGGTATTCTACAAACAGATCTTGTATGGAGCCAGGATAAGTGCTGTTTGCAAAACTCATTTTCTGTTTTTGCTTGGGATGGGCCATCCTTCCACTGGGCCACTTAGTTGTTGAGTGTGACACTGTGAATGTTTTGTGCACAGATGGACCAAGATTAGGTCCTAAATGGGATGTGGGTATCTGGGGGTGCCAGGAAATGTACTGAAAATCAAACCCAATAGTGTTTGGTTCACTGTCTGAGTTTTATTGCTCCATCTCCTTCTGTTAATGGATACAGTAAAAGACAAACTGTGGTACGGCAGGAGGCTGCCACAGCCAGACTCTGGGGTGGGTGGTTGCGGGGGTGGGTGGTTGTGGAGGTGGGTGGGGGTATATTGCCCAGAAAGAGGAGCAAGAGAACATGTCCAGTTGCCATGAGAGCTCACAGATGAAGTGACCTTGCAGTAGAGGTGTGCTCTCACCAGCTCTTTCCATATCACTTGCTTATCTGTTTCCTGCCCCCTGACTGGCTGGTGGAGGGTACTTTGGGTGCATCCCTCTGTCAGTAGCAGTTGCATCCACTGCCAGCGGTACCCATGTGGAAACGCTGTTCTCATGGACTGAGCATGCATAGATGCGGTATAAGGCAACACCGTTATTGCACCAGCCCAGGTTCAGCTGTAGCTCAACTGTAAAATGAAGTTGGGTATGACAGAAATCCAAGGAGAGAAATAAAATTTATATAAAAAAAATTCAATTAATTTTGCAACCACAACTGCTGAGGTGTGTGCCGGTGAATTGTCATGATAGAAAATGAATTTTTTGTGGTCCAATCGCCAGAGTTTTTCTTGCAGCTCGGTTTTCAAAAGGTCCATTAATGATGAATAATATGCACCTGTAATAGTTTTACCCTTTTCCAGATAGTCGATGAGGATTATCCCTTGCAAATCCCAAAAGACAGTTGCCATAACCTTTCCGGCTGAAGGACTGCTCTTTGCTTTTTTGGTGCAGGTTCTCCATTGGTAACCCATTATTTAGATTGTTGTTTGGTCTAAGGAGTATGGTAATGTATCCATGTTTCATCCACAGTGACGAAATGATGCTTTAAGTCCTGCGGATTCTTCCTGAATAGCTGCAACCAATCCTTGCAACACTTCACACGATTCCGTTTGTGGTCAAGCGTGAGCAATTGAGGAACCCATCTTGCGGATAGCTTTCTCATGTCCAAATGTTTATGCAAAATATTATGTACCCATTCATTTGAGATGTCTGCAGCACTAGCAATCTCAAGCACCTTAACTCTTCTGTCATCCATCACTATATCATGGATTTTATCAATGATTTGTGGAGTCGTAACCTCCCCAGAACATCCAGCATCACTTGTGCCCATATGGCCACTCTGAAAATTTTGAAACTGCTTATAAACTGTTCTAATCAAAGGTGCAGAGTCACCATAACGTTTATCAAGCTTCTCAATAGTCTCCTGAGGCATTTTGCCTTTCGTAAAGTAATGTTTAATCACCACACGAAATTCTTCGCCGTGCATTTTTTGACAATCACTCGACTTCCTTGATTGACACGAATGCCAAACACAAAGAAGTAGACTAATATGGCTGAAACTTGGTGTGCGTTTTTTCAAAGATGCTACTAACTAAACATGACCTTGATATACGCCAGTGGTGTCATCTCGCGGACTTTGCACAGACTCTCCAACCCATGTATGTAAAATAAGTGCAAAACTGAAACTTAAAAAGTCTGCTACTCTTTAAGACGGGTTTCAAACAGTATTATATATTATGATCCATCCTTGGATTCCAGCACTAGATAATAAGACAGTTGTCATCTGTGGGGTGCTACAGCAATTTAGTAATATAAACGTTGACAGGGGTATTGATGTAGCTTCACACTGAAACAGTCGGTTGGATATTCACAGGTTGAACAATGTCCATAATGTAATGAAAGGGGATGAAGCTAGCATAATGTAATGGACAAGACAGAGGTATTGTGATTTTGTTTGCAATTCACGACAGTCAGCAGTTACACAAAGGCAAATAGAATGGGACACAGAGTTTCAGTTAGCTTATGGCTGTAGCGATCAGTTACCAGAGTTTTTGTGATGTTGGCAGAGCTAGTAAGTCTGAACTCGAATATGTAGAAGGATGCAATAAATACAAAAGGTAAGCGGGGTCAACTGTCCAAGCTCATAGCAGTTCTGGCAAACTGACACTAAGTGAGGTAGCGCAGTGGTTAGCACACTGGATCCACATTCGGGAGGACGATGTTTCAAACCCATGTCCTGCTATACTGATTTAGGTTTTCTGTGATTTCCCTAAATCACTTCATGCAAATGCAGGGATGGTTCCTTTGAAAGGGCACAGCTGACTTTCTTCCCCAACCTTCCCTAATCCGATAGGACCGATGACCTCTCTGTTTGGTCCCCTTCCAGTAAATCGGTATATTGCACATTTACACCAGGTAGCTCACTATGCAATGAACTGGGAGCAGGTGTTCACACTTTTTTTTTAAGGAATCTAGTCTCACGACGACTTAAGGATCTAGTTCTTCAACACCAGCACTAATTAAGTAGGATGAAATACCAGCTGACAGGATCCAACAGTACTAACCTGAAAAAGAGGTAGGCACAATCACAGGAAGTGGATAATCTCAAGACGATATTGTCCATCTGAAACACAGACAGAATATTCTGGGTGCTTCACTTCATAGAACATTGAGGAGAGAGCAGTGTAGGACAAATAAAGAACACAAATAGTTTTGTAGGTGTTAAATGTGAGAGGTCTACGATGATACAAATGAAAGGGAGTGTGCAGTAGTTGTCTGCAGAAGTACACGTAGGCAATGATCCAATCAGGAATCAAAAGGTAAAGGTGACAGAACCACATGAGGCAGGGTGGAACTACATGCTTAGGAATTTACTCGAGTGTAAGCATGCGTTGGGGGCACAGTTTCCCATTATCAATGTTTTTTACCTAACTGTCCACTTTGGACATAATTCAGACCTTGTGATAGATCCTTGAAAGATAGATAAAATGGACACTGCAACAAGGGAGGAACAATACCTTGGTAGTAATGGCTGGAATAAAAGGACAGAACCTGTCTTGTCAGAGTGACACAGTCTAGGTCATCCCAGATTAGCTTCTCTTGAACGGAACAACAATAACAGAATAGATTCAGTGACATGGTGGTAGAGTAAGGAATAACAGGAGAGGACTCAAAAATTAACTGCAATGACAAATGTCGATGGACACCCATCAGGTCTAAACAGCAGTACTTGTGGCCATACCTCATGTAAGAAACTGTGTCATTGAGAAATTGTCCTTGTGGCTCCTCGCTTACCAGAGATATGAACTAACATCTCCTTTAAAGTCACCATTAAAATACTACCTCAAAGCTATGGATGGAGACACGAGAAGGTAATGGAATGTACTATTCCACCATTAGACCATATCATACATCCCTGATAATAATCAATGTAAAATTATGTCGATCTCTCCTTGTATGGTTGCCCGCTATCTAGTCAGTAAACAGATGTTAGTTCATATCCCTGGTAAGCGAGGAGCCACAGGGACAATTTCTAAGGCACAAGGTATGGCCACCAGTACTGCTGGTTAGACCCTGATGGGTGCCCAGTTGCATGACATTGCAGTAAATTTTTGTGTCCTCCCGTGTTATTCTTTACTCTACCACCGTGCCATTGAATCTATTCTGTTATTCTGCTTCTGTTAAAGAGAGGCTAGTCTGGGCTGACCTAGACTACATCACTCTGACAGAATAGCCAGTCAAACATGAAATCTTAATATTACAGGTAGGTTCTGCTAGATCGTGTGGGAACACTGCTTTACTCACACCTATACTTCTGAGTGGTTGTGGGTGCAGCAGGAATATGACTACTGCTAAGAAAGTAGTACAGTATTACTCGGCCAGGGCCCATGCAACCTAATCCATGGTACTCAAGTGCAATGCCATGGTAACATGGACCGCTGTGATGCGCAAATAAGTAGTTTCCCAGGGGGTAGGAAACCACAGTCACTTAACTATTCACAGAAAAGAAATAAGGTCTCTATTCCAAGCATAAAATCCCCAATTTGGTCAGATAACATATAAGAAATAATGCACATTATCTCACATAACTCACAGTCAAATCATTAAGTTCCTCACAATATCTCTGATAACCTTTGTAAACATTGAACTTTCAGGTAATGTATCGTTTAAAATCTAATAGTTTTGATGTGTCTCAAGGGAGAGGAACTGTCATATTCCCAGGATCAGAGCACTTGAAATACTCAAAATAGAAATATCATAGGGGGCGTGGAACAGCAATCAATTATTTATTCACAGAAGAAGAAGAAAAACCTCAGTTGGGAGGGAAGTGATCCCCTCAGAATTAGACTTCATATAAACAAAGAAGGAATAATGCACTCTACCTAATGTCATCAAATGTGCTTCCTCACATTTAATAATATCCCAGCTTCAACATAATACTTCACTCACAGTGATATTCATTACTTGGTATAAAAGTATACTATAACTTGCACTTATGGCTAGGCTCAGGGGAGAGGGGCTGTCATACTCTCAGAGTCAATATACATAAAATACAGTACATCAGAAATCCTACTCTAAACATAATATGCATTGTCAGTAACCAGAACAGCAGTATGAGTGGTCAGCCTTCATCACTGTTTCCTGTTTTTCATGTGAGAGTGAAGGTGCTGTGAGCATTTACTCATATTTGAGAGATGACTGATGCACACATAAAATGGGGCAAAATTTGAGATTACCTCTCATACATTGCTACTAAGTAACTGGTTTAAACTATTTACATGTCTTCAGTGACTCTGAAATGCCTCTTCTTAATAATTGATAAAGTCATTGATGCTACTGAACTAGTGTATAGCTTATATCTTCTGCAAGTTGTTCACATATTGTATCTCAATCCTTAGCTGTGTACTTTCATGAGTTTTCCACTTATATTCTTCTGACCTACCTCGAGTCTCCCATTTTTCATAGTGCCAGGTCACCATCTTCATGTGCAGCAGCAATCTTCTGATGCTGAACCTATCTGCATTGCTTAGAGAATGAAATTTTCACTCTACAGCAGAGTATGTGCTGGTTTTGAAACTTCCTGGCAGATTAAAACTGTGTGCTGGACCAAGACTCGAACTTGGGACCTTTGCCTTTTGTGGGCAAGTGCTCTACCGACTGAGCTACCCAAGCACGACTCATGGCCTGTCCTCACAATTTTACTTCCGCCAGTACCTCGTCTCCTACCTTCCATACTTCACTGAAGTTCTCCTGTGAAACTTGCAAAACTAGCACTACTGGAAGAAAGGATTGCATTGCTTAGTATTCTGTATATAATATTTTGAGTAATAGTAAACAAATACTCAGAGAGAGAATGGTTTTTAGATCATTTCCTATTTTATCATTTGGTAGAGAACGGTAGTTGTAATTTGTCGTAGGACTTGTAGTTGTTTTCAGTGACCAAATAATTAAGTTGAAATCTTCCTCATGTGGCTCAGGTCAGAATTAGTTATGCCTCTTCGTGTGTTGTGTAGGTAACAGGCAATGCCATTTCTCTAGGTTCTGCTAAGTCAGCTGAGCAAAGTACGCTTCCAGTGACAGCAACTCGAGTTGCACCGCTTGTGACAAGAACATGTGCCTGTCGTGAGATTTAATCATGTAGTGTTTTAGACTGAAGTACGAATTGCTGCATATAGTGTCTGTTTGATTGTGCAATGAAATTGTATACTTGTCAGTCTCTGATCTCAAAAGTATTTGATAGAAATCCCTAGTACTCTGTTGTTCTTAAATTTTCATGCTGCACACAATAATGCAGAACTGGAATAGAAAATTATGCAATGCTTTTCATAATGGCTTTAAGCATCTTTATTGTTGAACGATTAATCAGATATGGAGTCATAAGTTGCTTCTATAAGACTGTGGAATTAGCAGAATCAATGCATGAGAGCGATACAATGGCAGTGGGCTCATATGTTGTGCACAAGGGTTGTAACAGAATGTTTAACTTGAGAAAGATGGACAGATAATTTATCTTACTCTGGTGTGACAAATTTCTCTTTAAATCAACAAATCAAATGAAAATTACAGAATGACATTTTACTGCAGGTACCATATCAGGATCAGTCAAAAGTGTAAAAATGGACAGGATTCAAATACAATAACCAAGGAATTTGTGTGATGTCAGCATTTTCATGCAACATCCAAAGATGCTTCTCACAATGGTTTGTATTCCCATTTGAATTTCTGCAGGAGTGCCGTGACCGTGTTGGCTGTATCAGGCTTTGCATTTTCGTGGAGAAAGGTTTACAAATAATGCTGGGCATTCACTGTTGTCCCGTGCTGCAGGAAGTGAATCAGAAGGGGCCCAGCTCGGTCAAGAAGAACATCAGCATAACCTTTCCTGCACTGTGTAGATGTCCTTGGCTTTTTTTCGGTGGCGGTGACCCTGGATGCTTCCACTGGAGACTTTGTCATTTTGATTGTGGTTCGAAGTGATGACACTATGACTCACCTCCAGCCACCACTCGTGCCAGGAACCATTCTCTTCAAGAGCATAGCACTGCAGATGAACAAGACAGTGGGCCATTCGACATGCTTACTGGTGTGATTGAAGACTGTGGGGCACCCATTGGGAATACACTTTGCACATAATTTCTGGCCAATTTCACTGACGTCGATTTGTTGTAGAATCATGGAACATATTTTCTGTTCAGATATAATGACTGTTCTAGACTCTAAGAAGCTCATCTGCAGAAACCAGCACGATTTTAGGAAACAGCGGTCATGCGAGACACAGGTGGCCATCTTAGTGCATGATATACAACAGGCTCTAGATACCGGCTCCCAGGTTGATTACATATTTCTTGGCTTTCGAAAGGAATTCGACTCAGTTCCGCACTGTTACTTGCTTCAAAAAGTGCATGCTTACAGTGTATCCAATGATTTATGTGGTTGGATAGAAAGTTTTCTAACAGGCAGAGAGCCGTATGTAGTCCTGACTGTGGTGACTTCAACAGAAACAAGCGTAACTTCAGGTGTGCCCCAGGGCAGCGTAATAGGTCTGCTGCTTTTTACGATTTACATACATGATCTGGTTGATGGTGTTGACAGCGGCATTAGACTGTTTGCCGATGATGCTGTAGTCTACAGGAAAGTAGTATCACACAAAAGTTGTGAACAAATCAATGAGTATTTGCAGAAAATAAGTGTGTGGTATAATGACTGGCAGTTATCTCTAAATATTAGTAAGTGTAACCTACTGCGTATAACAAGGCAAAAATCCTCATTAATGTACGAGTGCAAAATAAATGCCCAGTCTGTGGAAGCAGTACATCCATCAAGTATATGGGTGTGCTTATTTGAAATGATCTCAAATGGAATGATCGGTTTACACAAGTAACGGGCAAGGCGAACTCTAGATTGCAGTTTATTGGTGGAAACCTGAAGCGATGCAGTCCTTCAACAAAGGAAATTGCTTACAATACATTAGTTAAACCAGTCTTAGAGTATTGCTCATCTGTATGGTACCCTTACCAGTTGGGTCTGATTCAAGAGGTTGAGAAGGTCAAAAGAAGAGCGGCAAGATTCATGAATGGTACATTTAGCCATTGCGAGAGCGTTACAAATCTCATTGTAAGTTTGAAGTGGGACACACTTGCAGATAGATGACGCGCTAAATGGAAGGGGCTGCTCACTAAGTTCCGAAATCCGATCTTCGACGAGGATGTAGAGCATATATTATTACCACCAACTTTCAATCACCCAATGATCACCATTCAAAGATAAGGGAAATTAGAGCTCGTACTGAGGCGTTCAGAAAGTCGCTTTTCCCATGCACGATCTGCGAGTGGAACAGATGGGGGGGGGGGGGAAATACGACTTTGGCGCGAATTGTGCCCTCCGCCACACACCGCTTGGTGGCTAGCGGAGTGTATATGTAGATGTAGATGTGTAGTCATTCCTTGATGACACTCAATCCGACCACAGCGGCTGTGGCTTTCACTGTCACTCGGCGGTCCTGTAATGAGTGCATCCACCAGCTGGACAATGTCATCAGTAATGCAGTGTGGTGCTCCAGACCGTGCATCATCGGCTAACGACACCCGTTCTTCCCTGAAGCGCTTGTGCCATGCCTTGACCCTTGCAAGTGATATGCGGTGTTCACCGTACACTTGTGACATTTGTTGATAAATGTCCATTCCTCCTACTCCTTCCGCTGTCAGAAAACAAACAACACCTCTGCTCTTCTTTTGACACCTCCATGTCACTGTTTGCAATGCAACTGGCAGTGTTGGATGATTGATGCATGCTGTTGCTAGCTCTGTATAGTCGCATGGCATGCACGCACGCCCTCTTGTGATGGGGCTCATGCAGCACTGCATGGCCAATATTAACACATGAAATGGCAAAGTAAGGACTGAAAGAAAAAAAAGGGTGACCCTACGACAGTTGACAATGGATTTTTCAGGTAGAACAAGCATTATAGATATGAGCTATGAGCATCTTTTCTTTGGCCAGCCGCATAAAGAGTCATGTGTGGAAAAGGTCTACACACAATGGCAATTTGCATCCTTCCACTAATTCAGGCACACATAACTGCAGCACATGGGGGACACTGTTCAGGGTCCTGCTGACGACAGCAGTTGCATCTTTTTTGGGATTGCCACTCCGTCATCCTGTCTACATCCAGAGGTTCTTCTTCATGTAGCCTGTTGGCTATGGTCTGTACTTTGTATTTTGTAAAGTCATCGTTGGACTCTATAGTTGCATTATTTTGTCCTCTTGTGGAACTCTGCTTTCTCACAACATTTCCTCATTGATGCCAATGATCTCGTCTCCCTCATAAAACTGCATTTTCTGTTTGCACGGTGGGTGGCTACAGGGTGGACTGGCTGCATCCTGAATGAAGTGGATGTGACTGTTTAGCAGCTCAGCTGGCACAACGGACAGTGGTGGTACAGTATTTTTCTTACAACTTTTAAATTATCATTTGGCGTGTGAGAGGCAGTGTCACAGTTTTACGAGGCCTGTTCAAAAAATCCTGAAACATTCATAATTTCACAACAATAGTGTGATGGAGTGATATGCAGTTGGCATCCCTGCACACACCTTTGTTTGATATGAGACTGCCGGAAGTTTCATTGTTATGTCTGTTAGTTATTGTTCAGTACTGTATAGAGTAGAATGTTGTGTTTCACAGTTTGCGAATTTTGAGATGACAGAGTTAATGCATTTGCACTAAATTTTGTGTGAAACTCAAGAGAATTTTGACACAGGCACAGCAAATGGTGCTGGGAGCCTGAGGTGATAAGTGCTTAAGTACTTGGTGTTATGAATGGTTCACATGGTTTAAAAATAGCTGGACAGAAGCTAAGAAGGCCCTCATTCCGGACACCCTTCAGCATCTACCAGTTACGCTCATGTCGGTAACATCAACCAAATTTTTCATGCCAATTAAAGACTGACTGTTAGAGAGATTGCAGAAGAATGTACATTTCAGTTGGATCCTGTCATGAAATCCTTACAATCATCTTGGAATGCATTGTGTTGCCATCAAACTGAACCCATGGCTCATAAATCAAGATCAGGAAGACATTCACCTCACAATCTGTGAAGAGCTTTTGGATAGCGCAAATGAGAACGAGATGCTCCTTGAGAGAATCATAACTGGTGACAAGATGTAGGTCTACGGTTATGATGTTAAGATCAAGGTTCAATCTTCACAATGGGTTGGGAAAGGTTCTCCAAGACCAAACAAAAGCTTGTCAGGTCAAATGCCAAAGCCTTGCTGATAGTTTTCTTTGATTTTGGAATTTGTACCATATGGACAAACTATCAATCAGTGGTACTATCAGGACATGTTGCAATGTCTGCGAGAAAATGTGAGAAGGAAATGGCTTGAAATGTGGTGAGACAATTCATGGGTCTTGCATCATGATAACACATCTGCACAGCCATCTCTGCTGGTGCATGACTTTTGTGCAAAAATTGAAATTGCCCTCCATACTCTCCAGACCTGGCCCCTGTGGACTTCTTTTTATTTCCAAAGTTGAAACCCCCATTGAAAGGACAATGATTTGCAACAATAGATGAGATAAAAGAAAATTTGCAGATGGCACTTCACATGATCCAGAGAGAGGCATACCGGAACTGCTTCCGGAAGTGGAAATGGAATTCGGAGTGGTGTATCAATTGTGGAGGAGAGTATTCAAAGGAGACCATGCACAATAAGTAAAAGGTAAGTGTAGAAAAAATTTGTGGACAAAGTTCAGGAATTTTTTGAACATATTTCGTATTGCCTGTCTGCTTTTGCTGGACAGTAGATTTACAGTTATTCCACTTCCACTTTTTACAGAAAGCATCCACACCCTGGTGCAGTTTCTCTGGAGCCCTTGTGGGGGCTACTGCACTTGGCCCTCAGTTTCCTCCATTACTAGATGGAGTGCTGTGGCCATGACTCAGTTTTGTTACCATAGGCGATACATTTTTAAATGTCCTATCTGGTGGCAACTCTAGGCAGTAAGGTGTCTAACAGTGGTTGGCAATGTGGCCTGATTGAACACATCAGTGACACTCTGCCACTCATGTAAATAAGCAGCACTTCAGTTTGTTATTGTGCGTGAAGGTGGAAATGAACCTGTACGTCTCTTCCCACAGAAAGGCCACTCGCCCTGCTACTGCTCCTGCTGGGAAGTGTGGGCGGCCACCTTAACATGAACACCCACTTGTGGACCAGTTCCACATGTAAACACATTTATAGTCCTTGAATCAACTTCCTCATGTAAAACTTCATGCAAATGCAATCCACAAATGCTTCTAGCTCTTCTGCTGGTTTTTGTCTCAAAGTGTACAACTTATAATGGTAGTAACTGGTCCCACATTTATCTGATAATCTCTGTGCCAATTCCTTTTCTAGCTTTCCAAATCAGCTTGTATTTCAGAGCATATCATCTGATTCCACAAAAAGGCGAGCATCTACCACTAATTTCAGTGGGGTAACACTAAACAAAAATTTGTCAGGCCATGCACAAATGTGACCTGTATCATGGCTGTTCTGCAGAAAGAAATGCACACTTTCATCAGGTTTTCTCATAAATGAGGGTATAAAAGCAACTGTGAGAAAAACATTACTTATACATGGGGGTAGCAGTGGTAATTCCCATTTTTCATCAGTCTGTCCCACCAAAAACTCCATTTCTCTCAAATAATGCACCTTGACTGCTCATTTTGCTTTTTACGTCATGGACCTCATTCAGTGATGTACAAGCAGCTAGAGGAAATGGCTTGCTGGCCGTACCCTCCTCATAATCATCAAAGGTTGCTTGCATTCCCTCATCCACTCACGGTAGCACAGAATTCTATATGTTCATGTGAGATAGAAATCCACTTCTTCAATTACTCCTCCAATTCCTTACTCTTAAATTTAAATTCACCTTCTCCCAAATCATTGTCTCTAACTTTTCATTAATCCTTTGAGTATCATAGTTAGCAATGAAAACAAGAAGTAGTTGGCAAAATGTGAACCCTCATTTGTAAGGAGATGGTTTCAATTTGGAATATAATTTTAATATGTTTCACAAAATTAACCTTTATTATCATAGTATGCAATGACTAGGAACATAAATTGGCAAAAAGTAAACAATCAATTGTTTTAAGGAGATGGTTTCACTTTGTAACCACTAGGAAATACAGTTTTCAACTTCCCATCATTTCGTGTGAAAAATGTAAGGGAAAGATGTATTGCTACTTACTCTAAAGACAACAGTAAGTTGCAGACAGGCACAATTAAAAGACTTACACATTAGCTTTCAGCTAGAGCCTTCACCAAAAAAAGAAAGAGATACACACACAATTCATTCTCACAAGTGAGCACTCCTCATGCACACATGACTGCCAACTCCGCACATCACAACCACCTTCAATCATATAGCACAATCCCCATGCCAACTGTGACTTTGAACATTATAATTAACTGCTACAATGCAGTACATCCATAAAAGTACTTCAGTGTACCACTATGTATCAGTGGTTGCATGCAAAAACACTGGCACTTAAAAAAATTAATAAAATGGTGGTTTCAGGCAGAAACCAGTGGTGTTCAAAGGATTAAAGTTTGTTTTAACTGCAGTGGTTTGGGCACACAGCTTGTCTTTCTGGCTGACAAGTTCCTTATTATGCTCTTAACAGTTTGTCTCTCCACTCCTCTAGTCTTTGATTTTTTTTTTTTTTTTTTTTTTTTATTAAACACCCTACTTGTTTTTGAAAGGCTTCTGCCAACTCGAGACAAGGGCTTTCAGAAATGTTTTGAGATCTACTTCTCATCTTAGGAGGCACAGTTACTATTGTGTTGGCAGAAGAGCCGACACCGTGTTGCTAGAGGAGGCCGAAATGCACGCTTTTAAGCTCACGCAGGCTGGCGTGAGGTCTGGAACAGTATAATGTAATTAATATAGCAAATAAAGTACGTAGTTGAAGTAATACTTAACTTTATTCCATAGTTGGTGAACATCGCTCGTGTTGATACATTATATAATTTCAATATAAACTGGTAATGGCGCCTTGCTAGGTCGTAGCAAATGACGTAGCTGAAGGCTATGCTAACTATCGTCTCGGCAAATGAGAGCGTAGTTGTCAGTGTAGCTTTGCTAGCAAGTCGGCTGTACAACTGGGGCGAGTGCTAGGACGTCTCACTAGACCTGCCGTGTGGCGGCGTTCGATCTGCAATTACTGACAGTGGCGACACGCGGGTCCGACGTATACTAGCGGACCGCGGCCGATTTAAAGGCTACCACCTAGCAAGTGTGGTGTCTGGCGGTGACACCATATTCCTCCCCCGCAAATTGGTGGACGGTTGTGTTATAAGGCTTCCGCCCACCGTGGGGAGGACCCCATGTTGACGTATGCGACGAGGTGGGGAGCCTAACAACAGGCGAGGCTGTGCCACCTGCACCCGGCTATTCGGTCTGAGGGGAGCTAGGAAACGCCTGCCAACCTAGTCCAGGGTGCACGCCAACATGCGGGGTATGCGCCTGAAGATAGTCAGGAGGGGCCGAGGGGTCGACCTCCATCGAGTCGGAGCACCCGACGGGCGAAGACGACAGATGGTCCGGAGCGGGCAAGAGTTCCATGGCGGAGGACAACTGGTCACGGGAAGCGATCGGCGGCGCGTGACCCAGAGAGGCGCCCCGCGGCTGCAGCGAAGCATCCACTGCGGGCGGCGCCGGCGAGAGAACAGGCGGCAGCGGCGGTGGTGGCGCGTCGCCATGGGGCAAAATGGAAGGCAGCGTCGGTAACACCTGGGGATGAGGTGAGCCAGTAGATGGGTCCCCAGGGCGCTGACCGGACGGCACCGTCGCTGAAAGCAGACGGGGAGCGGCAGATCCCGTGCGACGACAGAGGCGCAGCTGATTGAGATGCTGACGCACCTCACCAGAGGCGCCCAAAACCAGATACATAGCGCGGCCGAGGCAGCGAAGAATGCGCCCTGCGAGCCAACGCCGTGAACCTCAATAGTTGCGATAGTATACAACGTCGCCTGGGCCAAAAGCAGGTGCCTGTCGCTGCACAGGAACCTGATGCGGCGGATGTAGCAAAGGCATCAAGGTTCGATGAGGGCGACCATGAAGCAGCTCAGCCGGCGAGCGACCATCTCGGGGCTGAGAGCGATACGAGGACAAAAAGAGCAATAATGCATCCTCCCGAGAATGCGACTCTGTCAACTTCAACATCTGGGACTTGAAAGTCCGGACCAAACGTTCAGTGGCACCGTTTGACTGTGGCGAAAACGGCGCGGACGTCAGATGTTGAATACCATTGGCCTTGCAGAATGACTGAAATTCTGCGGACATGAATTGTGGGCCATTGTCGGAAACAATAGTCTGTGGAAGACCTTCAATGCAAAAGATAGCGGACAACGCTTGGATTGTGGCAGAAGACGTCGTGGAAGACATCCGGACAACAAAAGGAAAATTACTGAAGGAATCGACCACAACCAACCATCGAGCATTCCAGAATGGACCAGCAAAATCAATGTGTAAGCGTTGCCAAGGGGAAGTGGCTTTCGGCCATGCAAAGAATTTCCTCGATGGTGCGGATTGTTGTTCGGCACGCCCCATGCAATTAGAGCACATATTCGTAATCACAGCATCGATTCCGAACTTCGTACAGTGCTGACGAGCAAGTTGTTTCGTTCTCACTATACCCCAATGTCCTTGGTGGAGAAGCTTTAAGACAGAGGACTGTAACGAACGTGGGACCACGACCCTGGACTGATCATTATCAGAACGCAACAGCAAAACACCACGTCGAACAAAAAGTCTCTCCTTGTGAGCAAAAAATCGGCGAACCAACGGATCCCCGATCCGTGACTTTGACAAGGGCCATTGCGTAGCAACAAAACGCAGAACGGTAGCAAGGATAGGGTCGGCAGCTGTGGCTGTAGCTACACGACGAAAATCAATCGGAAACGATTCGACCACGTCATCGGTTTCCGAATCGATGAACATGCAAGCAAGTTCGGAGGAATCGAATGCTCTATCCTCAGCAACAGGCAAATGGGACAACGCATCGGCGTATCCGTGCTTAGCAGTGGACCGATACAAGATATGGTAGCGGTACTGTGAGAGGAAAATAGACCAGCGAATGAATTTCGGCGCTGTACGTGGAGGTACAGGCTTGGCCGGATGAAAAAGCGATGTCAAAGGTTTGTGGTCTGTGATGATGGTAAAGTGTCGACCATAAAAGAAATCACGAAACTTTGTAACACAAAATACGAGAGCCAAAGCTTCTTTCTCAATCTGTGAATAATTTCTTTGCGTAGACGAGAGCAATTTGGACGCAAAGGCAATAGGGCGATCATGCGAACCATCTTTGTGCGCAAGCACAGCACCGATCCCGAAATCCGATGCATCGACCATCAACAAAAGGGGTTTCTGGGGATCGAATGGCGTAAGGCAAGTATTAGAAAGCAACGCCGATTTCAACTGGCGAAAGGCGCGTTCGCATTCCATCGTCCAGACGACCGGAACACCTTTACGGTGTAAGCGATGAAGCGGAGCTGAAATGGAATGGAACATATTATTGTAATAATTAATTTTTCCCAGCACACTCTGTAGCTGCTTCAAATTCTGCAATGAAGGCAAGTCTTGTATGGCACGGAGATGCTCTGGACTGGGATGTATGCCTTGGGCATTGAGTACATGTCCCAGATATGGCAAATCGCGAGGAAAAAACACACATTTGTCCTTCCGCAAGCGAAGACCATTTTGTCGCAAGACCTGAAATAATGTTCGGAGGTTGGCTAAATGTTCTTCTTCTGTCTTTCCGGAGATCACAATATCGTCCAGATAGTTTGCTGCAGTAGGGACCGACGCACAAACAGTTTGTAGATATTGCTGAAACAATGCAGGGGCAGATGCACACCCGAATGGCAGTCTTTTGAATCGATACAAACCAAGATGCGTGTTGACCACCAATACGCACTGGGATTCTTCGTCCACTGGTATTTGCAAGTACGCATCTGCTAGGTCCAACTTCGAAAAATATTTACCGGGGCACAGTTTGTCAAAAAGATCCTCCGGGCGGGGTAAAGGAAAAGTTGCAGTCACTAGTTGGCGATTCACTGTTGCCTTGAAGTCCACGCAAAGTCTCAATTTTCCGGAAGGGTTGGGCAAAATTACTAAGGGTGAAGCCCAGATAGAAGCCCGCACACGTTCAATGACACCTTGTGATTCCAATTCGTGTAATGTTTTTGCGACCTCATCACGCAATGCGTGGGGAACATTGCGCGCTCTGAAAAATTTCGGTTGCGTGTTTACTTTCAGTTCCAAATGTGCTTCATAGTTCTTAGCACAACCAAGGCCCGGTGCAAAAATGTCTGCAAACTCTTCACATAGACGAGAAACACTGGCTGAAGGCACAGTCTGGTTCACTGATAGGACCTGATTTACGATAGACAAGTTAAACAACTGAAATAAATCTAAACCAAACAAGTTCACTGCAGCAGAAGAACGAATGACGTAAAATGACACAAGTTTTGTTTGTCCCTTGTATGTTGCAAGAAGGCTGCACTGTCCTAATACAGGGATTGCTTGTCCTGAATAACTATTTAACTTAACATTTGCGGCATGCAATGGAGGTGCGCCCAGTTGTTTGTACGTGTCTTTATTGATCAATGAAACTGCAGCTCCGGTATCGAGCTGGAATGGTATCACGTTGCCATTTATGACCAAATCTACAAAAAGTTTATTGTCGTGCTGACAAGAGCGACTGTCTCGTGCAACATGAACAGACACTGGTACAGAATCACTTGCTACATGACGGGATTTCCTGCGACGTCGACGCACACTATTTGTGGGACGAACACAGTCACTGTTAGAGAGAGTGGCACTGGGCGGAGTGGAATGAACTACATGAATGTCCATGGGCGAAGGTTCACGAGCCTGAGTAGTCTTGGTTCGATTCCGGCACGAAGCAAAGGGCCTGGAATGGTTGTGAGTGTCTGTTCGGAGCTTTTTCTGGCAAACACTCTGAACATGTCCTTTTTTATTACAGAAAAAGCAAATAGCCTGGCGTGACGTGCAATTCTCACGCGAATGTCTAGTAGCACACCGCGGGCATGATTTCACTGCATTTGCATGCTGGCGCGGGACACGTGGATGAGAGCTAGGAAGCATTGGCGCGGCCGGGTGCGAGGACTGTTTACTGTTCCATGCAGCTCGCCCGGCGGGCCGGTTAACGTGACACATGGCTGGCGAAGTTTCGAATGATTCCTGAGCAAAGTCAAGTGTGTCCTGCTGATCCAATATGTCCATCACTTGTTGAAGGGAGGGATTGACTAGTTTCAAAATCTGTTCCCTTATACGAACATCAGAAACGTTCTGTGCAATTGCATCATGCACCATAGTATCTGAATAAGGGAGTCCACATTCACACTCAAAAGCACAATCCCTAATAAGGCCTTGCAAAGTTGCAACCCACTCCTGATTAGTCTGACCGGCCGAACGTTTTGTACGAAAGAAGGTATACCTTTTTGCAACTACATTGACTGATTCTTTGAAATATGCATCTAATGCTGACAAAATTTCGTCGTAGGACAGAGTTGCTACGTTGCGTAGGGGAAACAATTTCACTATCACACGGTAGGTGGCCACTCCTACACAAGAAAGGAGATAAGGCTGCCGCTCGTTACCTTGAATTCTGTAGGCGGCGAGATGGAATCCAAATTGGCATGACCACTCCGTCCAGCTTTCCAGTGCCGCATCAAAAGGACGAAAAGGTGGTGAAACTGCGTGTTGTGGCTGCGGTAGCGGTGGAGCGGCGGCCGCCTCATCGTGTTGCATTGCACGTTGACCCTGGACGAGCTGTCCAAGGGCATCCAATAAGGCCTGCAAGCAATAAAATTCGGACAGTACATCTGGAGATTGTGGCGAAGCTATGACACAAGTAAATTAGTGCAGCAAGTGGTACAAACGCGATTTAGCTCGTCGCCATATATTGTGTTGGCAGAAGAGCCAACACCGTGTTGCTAGAGGAGGCCGAAATGCACGCTTTTAAGCTCACGCAGGCTGGTGTGAGGTCTGGAACAGTACAATGTAATTAATATAGCAAGTAAAGTACGTAGTTGAAGTAATACTTAACTTTATTCCATAATTGGTGAACATCGCTCTTGTTGATACATTATATAATTTCAATATAAACTGGTAATGGCGCCTTGCTAGGTCGTAGCAAATGACGTAGCTGAAGGCTATGCTAACTATCGTCTCAGCAAATGAGAGCGTAGTTGTCAGTGTAGCTTTGCTAGCAAGTCGGCTGTACAACTGGGGCGAGTGCTAGGATGTCTCACTAGACCTGCCGTGTGGCGGCGCTCGGTCTGCAATCACTGACAGTGGCGACATGCGGGTCCGACGTATACTAGCGGACCGCGGCCAATTTAAAGGCTACCACCTAGCAAGTGTGGTGTCTGGCGGTGACACCACACTTACTATTTATGCAACCACAATTTATAGAGACCAGCAGACTTTAACAAAAGAGAAAAGGTCTCATGTAAATGAGCACTGAAACTTAATTTCAATGGATTCCAGTGATGGTAGCTCACAGTAAGATGGCAGCAAAGACTAACTTCCCCAGTGTCAGTCAGAGTGGTAGGTGACGATGAGGACAGCTTCATTGGCATCGGCACATACCCGTGGTGACAAGGCTCGGTCAAACGTGCGGTAGCATAACAGATGGCTCCTGCCAGATTGGCACATGCATCAGTGTGGCAGCAAGGCAGCCTGTAGTGTGTGCTCACTTGATGAAGAGGGCTGTTGATGCCCATACACAGTGTAAGAACACCCCACACACATTCTCAGAGTGTGATGTGTTCAGGACACACCTAAATGCCAAAGGAATTCAGACTACTCATAGTCCAGCCCATTGTTGCTGAGCTACAGGCTAACAGTGTGCAGGCAACACTCTCCCACAGAATTAATATGTGCAGACCATCCAAAATGGCATATGCTAATAACCCAGGCCAAACAGGGAGTTCTAATCCTGTGGCTGACACCAGTTGTGAATGGATGGACCAAGATTAGGATGTCAGTGTCTGGGAGTGTCAGGAAATTTGTTGAAAAGACAAAAACAGAAGTAAAAGACAAACTAAGGCATGGCAGGAGGCTGTTGCAGTCAGACAGAGAGCCATATTTCCTGGAAAAAGGAGCAGGAGGACATGCCTGGTCAGGACCGAGAGGTGGCGGACAAGAGAGTGACCCTTAGTACAGATGTGGACTCACCAGCCAGCTCCACGGCCCTCATGTGTGTCTGTCAGCAATGGTTTGCAATAACATCCCCTATCAGCAGTACCTGATGTGTGAACGCTGTTCCTTGGACTAAGTGTGGATAGATGTGACATCTATAAATGTCTGGTATTGCATTGGTACAGGCCGATTCATAGCTCAACTGTAAAACATGGTTGGCCATGCCAGAAGTCCAAAGAAAGAAATAAAAAACAAAATTTTAAATTCCACTAAACCTTTCAACAAATCTTTTGGCTCAGTCTGACTGCTCACCATGCACAGTTTGTCACAATCTCATTTTGCCTATACACATTCTGAACAAGTTTTATCCATTTTTTAGGAAAATAGTAACAGTTGATTGGTTGCACAATTACACAACAAACAACTAAACATATGTTTCTGAAACTTTACAGTGAACTAACTAAGGAGTAAAACTTTTTTAAGATTAATGTATTTTGGCAGCATTCATGCCTAGATGATAACTTTTGATAAAGGACAGACTTTTGGAGCTAAGGGATTGTTGTCATTCCTACAGAAAAAAAAAACTGCTTATGTGGGCTAACTGAGAGTCACATTCGTTTGAGTGTATTGAGGTCTGTCTCAGATTGAGAAAACTGTAATATTATAGGTGACTAATGAGCTCAATATTCTGAACATATAGGGGGACAATTATTAAACTATATGAAAAAAAAAACATAAATTAGTTACAAACTACAGTGTTGTGCACGTACTTTTTTCAACATGTAAACATCACTATTGATATTTGGATTTAGGTTATGACATGTTTGATATACCTGCCATCAGTAGGTTATGACATGTTTGATATACCTGCCCTCAATGGCGATGATGTGGCGCAGACGAATAGCGAAATTCTGCATGACCCACTGAAATGTCAGAACATTGATGCTGTCCATGACCTCCTGAATGGGTGCTTTCAGCTCAGCAATGATTTTGGGGTTATTGCTGTACACCTTGTCTTTAATATAGCCCCAAAAAACAAGTCGCATGTTTTCAGATCCGGAGAATGTGGAGGCCAATCGAGGCCCCTGCCAGTGACCTCTGGATACCCGAGAGCCAGAATGCGGTTCCCAAAGAGCTCATCCAGGACATCAAACACTCTTCTGCATCTATGGGGTTGAGCTCAGTCTTGCATGAATGACGTCTTGTTGAAATCAGGATCACTTTGTAAAATGGGGATGAAATCATGTCCCAAAACCTTCACGTACCATTTGGTAGTCACTGTGCCATATATTGCACTGATTATTCCATGACTGGACATTGTGCACCACACAGTCAGCTGTTGAGGGTAAAGAGACTTCTTGATCATGAAATGCAGATTCTCTGTCCCCAAAATGCATCAATTTTGCTTATTGATGATCCCATCCAAATGAAAGTGGGCTTCGTTGCTAAACCAAACATATTCACATCAAAGTCCTGTTCGTCAGTTCTGTGGACAATAGTGCTGGCAAAACACAACTGCTGTTCCATGACCCTGGGGCTTAATGGTTATTGTGTTTGAATTTTGCATAGGAAGAGATGCAGGTCCTCAACAACAATTTGTCGCAGTGTCTCCTGGTTTATTCCCAGCTGTTGTGCAGCTCAACTGACTGATTTCTTGGGGCTGGTTTGAAATACGGCAGGGGTCTTCTTGATGTTTTCACCCTTTTTAGTTGATCGACATTGCCAACACTGTCATCACGAACACTATCCATTCTCTCAAACCTGCAAATCTTGGATTGATTGTCTTCATCGTGAACTTGATTGCAAACATTTTCACGTGAAAATGGCTGACAACAATAAGGTGCATGTGCATGCATGTACTAATTTCCATCATGCCCCATGGACAACCATGCAGTTTGAATGTCCTCATTCAAAAGTTATGACAGTTGTATTTTATATAATTGAATAATTGTTACCCTGTTATAACAAGCACAACGATGTGAGACCACTGGGAAGCCAATGCAGCAGTGCTCACAAACCAGCAGCCATATATCTTCACCACTGACGAATGAAGACACATCAACAGTAGAGACCATGGGTATCAAAGTCTTAGTGGCTCCAGCACAAGTGGCAGTAACTAAACCATTGACCAAAGGCCATGCAGTGTGGCTCCTAGAGAGCTATAAAGATGTCAATGTAAACAGCAGAAGATCAGGTAGAAGGAAGCGACTTCATTCACCTACCTCAAGCAGATCGTTGCCAGTTATGTTAAGCCACTGTCTTCTCGATGCCACTGCCACTGGACTGTGATTACGACATCACTCCACTCTGCTCAAGTTGTCATTTCACCCTGTTGTATAGCTGCAGGACTTTGGCAGTGTTGACAGTTGTTGACTGCAAGTGAAGGAACTGGAAAACTTCCTGTGGATGTATGTAATATCATGGCTTGTGTTGTGTGGAGTACTCGAACCTACTCGAGTGTCACTGGTTACATCCTACAACAGCCACTGAAATTCTGAAACATCAATTTCTGCTCCAGTTGTCAGTTGTTTCTGCTCCAATGATTTAGGTGGTATTAACACGCCATGGTCAGTAAATACTGTAATTATAAAAGTGTTTCCTTACTGGTGTTGGTTACAGAAAATGGCAACATGGCGTTAAGCTCAATTGTGCAAGACAGCAACTGTATTAGTGACCATAAACATTATGTGTACAGAGCATTATCTCAATCTAGCTAGTTCATAAGGACAAGGCAGTGTGTCAGAGATAGAGGCAGCATTTCTTAAGCTCACTAAGTAACAAGAAAACTGTATGAGAAGCAGCAGGAATAATTGCAGCAGCAGTTACATCAGCAGCTTATGGAACAGCCATTGTCTCTACATCTGCATCTACATCCACACTCTGGAAACCACTGTGGAGTGCATGGCAGAGGGTATGTCCCATTGTATCAGTTATTAGTGTTTTTTTCCATCCCATTCACATATGGAGCAGTGTAAGAATGATTGTTTAAATGCTTCCGTGCATACTATTATTAATCCAATCTTGTCCTTGTGATCACTACAGGAGCAAGACTTTGGGGGTTGTAGAATGTTCCTAGAGTCAACATTTAAAGACAGTTCTTGAAACTTTGGTAGTATGCTACCTTGGAATAGTTTACGTATGTCTGTCTTCGAGAATCTCCCAGTTCAGTTTCTTCAGCACCTCTGTGACACTCACACTCACTCTAAACCTGTGACCATTCTTGCTGACCCCTATATATGTTCAGTCCCACCACTTGAGTAATATTCTCGGATGGATCGCACAAGTGATTTGTAAACAACCTCCTTTGTAGACTGAAATCCATTTTCCCCATATTCTACCAATAAAGTAAAGTCTACCACCTGCTTTATCCATGACTGAGCCTGTGGACCATTTCATTTCATATCCATTCAAAGTGCTACTCCCAGGTATGTGTACGAGTTAAAAGATTCCAACCATAGGCGGATACTATTGTCATAGGATACTATGTTTTTTCATTTTGTGAAGTGCACAATTTTATATTTCTGAACATTTAAAGCAACTTGTCAGTCTTTGCACCACTTTGAAATATTATGAAGATGTGACTGAATGTTTATGCAGCTTCTTTCAGACAGTACTCAGTACTGTTAACTGCAAAAAGTATGAAGTTACCGTTAATATTGTCTGAGAGGTCATTAATATACAATATACTCATGTCATCAGGTGAGGTTGTAATATTTGTAATTTACATCCACTCCAAGTAGATAATTGCACAATTTAAATAAAGAGTGTTTACATTAATGCCTACTATGAACCACGCTTTCTTTTATTAAGTATTTAGAGGTTGTGGATGCACACAGAAACAAAATTTTTAAAATATTTCTGAAAGTACAGAAATCCCTTTGTTTGTAAATCCACCAAGTTTTGCTCATTGCAAAAGTGTTGGGTGTATGGTTGTTGCTGATAAATATTGACACTTGTTTTAAAAAGTCATTATCTTTAGTGGAACTCCTGACTGATTACACTGTCCCTAAACTACTCCTGATAGTCTGCAGGGAACATGAATCAGCGAAGGCTATGTTTGTAGAGTGGGCACTGGGACGCGTATAAAGTACCATTGGACATCATTTTCTAATTAAAACGTGTGCTCTGCATAAATGACCACTCATCATACCTTTGGAACACCAGAAATTTGCAATTAGCAAATTAACACAGATTAGTTTCAAAATGGACAATATTAAGTTTGAAAGCCCATGCCCTGTTAAGTTTCACTCTGTTGTTTTTAATCATCAGTCCTCCTACTGGTTTTATGTGGCCTACTGTGGATTCACTTCTTGTGTGAACCTCTGAGTAACATTTGCACCCTGTATCTTTAATTAATTGCTTTATATATTCCGATCCCTGTCTTTCCTCACAGTTTTTATCCTATCTTACCTTTGATTTTTGTCATCGCTTCTTCAACAGTACTACTTCTGAACTGATCATGGTGTAACACATGCTCAATTCCCCCCCCCCCCCCCTGCCCCCCTCTTTCTTTTGTGTGTTATTCTTGTTGTAAGCAACTTGGATCCATGAGCCATTAATCTGATCATGCAATAGTTTTTGCATTTACATACCTTTTGTACCTTCAGGATTGTGTGGATGATATTTGGACTTAGTTTCTGCAAACCAGTATGAGTAGTCATTTGGTTGACACTTTCCCCAATGATTTCAGAAATTCCTTAGGAATATTATCTGTCTCTTCTGCCTTATTTCATTGTAGGTCTTCCAAAACTATTAAACACTGACTAATACTGTTTCCCCCATATCTTTCATATCATACTAATTTCTTCTTCAATCATCTCATCAGACAGGTCTTCCCCCTCATAGAGGCCTTCTGTGTACTCTTTCCATGTAGCCTGTCTCTGCTTTGCACTTAGCAGTGGAATTTCCATTGCTCTCTTAGTGTTGATGCCCTTGCTTTTAATTTCACCAAAGGTAATTTTGACATTTTTGTATGGAGAAACAGTCCTCCAATGACCATTTCATTTTTGATTCCATCAGATTTTTACAGCAGACATTTTGCTGTGGTTTCCCTGCACTTTCTGTTTATTTAATTCATAAGTGACATATTTCTGTATTCATGAATTTCCCTGAACATTTTTGTATTTCCTTCATTTGTCAGTCAATTGAAGTATTTATTTTGTGATTCAAGGTTTCTTCACAGTTACCTTTCTTGCATCTCTGTTTGCCTGTCCAACTTAGTGATTGTCTTATTATAATAGTATGTATAACTTCAGCTACTTCAAAGGCATATTTAGCCACAGGGTGATCTTCATTACCAACAAACACTGTCTGCCTGTGTCCATTCATGCGAATGGACAGTTTGTTGCTGGTCATTCCCACATTGGTAAGTCACAGCATCTTTGTTTTTTAATAAATTATTTAATTGGATAGATAAAAAATCTACTCACCAAGCGGCGACAGAACACATACATAAAGGACTGTGGTGATTGGCAAGCTTTTGGAGCCAGTGGCTCCTTCTTCAGGCAGAAGGGTTGAAGGGGAAGGAAGAAGGGGAAAGGAAAAGGACTGGAGAAGGCTAGGAAAAGGGGTAGATTTCGGAAAAGTCACCCAAGAAGGCTAGGAAAAGGGGTAGATTTCGGAAAAGTCACCCAGAACCACGGGTCAGGGGAGACTTACCATACGGTAAGTCTCATCCCATACGGTAAGTCTCCCCTGACCCGTGGTTCTGGGTGACTTTCTGAAATCTACCCCTTTTCCTAGCCCTCTCCAGTCCTTTCCTTCCCATTCAGCCCTTCTGCCTGAAGAAGGAGCCACTGGCTCTGAAACATTCTTTTATGTGTGTGTTCTGCCACTGCTTGGTGAGTAGATTTTTTATCTGTCCAATTAAATAATTTTAAAATCAAGTATCTGATTTTGGAATCCATGTCTCTTGATGTAGTCCAGCTGGTATCTTCCTGGGTTCTGCTCATTTCCATCTGTGGAAAAATAGTTAAGTCTGTAACAGGAAGTCTTCATGCACCATATTTTAATTCTAAATTTACGTACAGAGCACAGAGAGGTAGTTAGTCAGTTCTTGCAGTGTCTGTCATTTCTCCAGCAAGAATGAGGAACAACTTAGAACTGTTGAGTCTGTGGATAGTTTGCCCTCTTAAGATATCACCACTTATTTCCATTATCTGGTTTTGAATAACAGTGCTGATGTACTGGCCTTAGGACCATTTTGAAAATGCTTTAGCAAAATTAATCTGCCAGCTCCGAACCTCAAGTGAAAATAAAAATTTCAATCATTTTATTCATCATCATGTGACATTATATTTTCCAGAGTTGTGTTTTCAGAGTCAGTTCCTGCTGTCCTCACAGGATGACAGTTTTCATAATTGACAGAAGCATTTCCTATGTTTTGCATCTTGATGTACCTTTTTTGCTGTTCAATTGATGCAAAACAGATTTTTTTTTCCTTTCCTTCTGCTGCATTCAGAAACTATCAGTAGATTAGATACATTTCAGATGATACATCATTTGAATTATCGAAAAAATCTTTAAGAATTTTCTCCTAGTTGGTGTTTGGTGATGTTACTAAAAGATCCAAGTGTTGATGTCCACCTTTCCGAGTAGTGTCCAGCTAAATTCTCCTTGGTTGTTTTCAAAGTACTGCAAAGAGGGGTACCCCGGAAGCCACTATTTTTGGAAACAAAGGTTTCTCTTGGTAAGAGATAACCATTTTTCTCTTGTCTGCTTGATTATTGTCCTAGTCAGAACATTGAACTTATTGCATTAAACATGTTACTCATATCCAAAAGTAGATGTTAGAACATTTGTGGAAATCCAACACACATTTAGAGAAAGTGCATTTTTTCTTCCACACTGCTCACTGTTAACATGATGAACTGGGACACACATCAACCATTGACAGTACTGTGTGTGCCATAGCTTGTGATGTAACATACCACTTTGGTGAAAAGACGTGGTACGCAGCAACTACTGTATTGACAAATGATGACTGTGCCATTTGAAAATATGTTCTATTTGTTTAGAATTATAAATGGTTTTGAACTTTTTGTTATTGTTTGTGCCAGTAAACTTGTACAGATGGATGTCACACATCTTCAAGATGAGACAATAGTCGCAGTTTACTATGCATTGTGGTACCTGCTCGCTTGGCAATTATTGCATGCTGTGGTGTCCCACTTGAAGAAGTGAGATATGCCATTGAATGAGGAGCATGCCACGGTAATGAAGTGGACACCGCAAAAAACCAAGAAAGAATCTCGTTATTTGCTAGATTGGATTGACGTGTTGTTTGTTGCTGACAGACAGAATTCGTGCAATGTCAAGGCAAACGTATGAACTACAATTGTATGTGCAATGTCCCTATATATTCATACATTGTAACAGAAGACAGAATACAGCTATTATCTGAAGATCTACTTGCCATTATTTGGTAGAAAATTGCAACATTATCAGAGTTTCCAGATTCCAACATAACAACAACTGCAATGGAGAAGAAGTCCAACTTATTTTATGTACATGGTTTTATCTGAACATTTAATCAAGAAGTGGCAGTTTGGAGTTAGATGATATCAATATTCTCAGTCAGCATAAACTTATTTTAGGCATACATAAATACTAATGGAAACACTGGAAGCTGTATGTGCTGATGGTTAGGAAGCTGTAAGATTTGTCTTATGCAGTGGCTCAGTGACCTACAGGACCTGTTTTCACACTACAAAGTTGCCATCTGTCATCTCTCTGTTCACACATTCACAGGCCTGGTCACACACGTTTCCTATACAGATTCTTTTAAACCACATACCAACCTGAGAATTAATAGTCATACCCACATATCAGTTGCTCTGCAGTTATACGTAACCTTTCAGAATGACAACAGTTACAGTTATGTGTTCAAGTTCTATACCTGAAATAATTTCAGAGGTATTCAAAATTTCCTAAGACATAAATTTTGTAACTTCCCATTAAAATTAACACATTAATATGATTTTGTAAGTACAGCAGAGAATGAAATAAACTTTGTCACTAAATAGTTAATTAAATATTATTTAGTTCATAATAGTATAATATATCTAAAAACAAAGATGATGTGACTTACCAAACGAAAGTGCTGGCATGTCGATAGACACACAAACAAACACACAAAATTCAAGCTTTCGCAACCAACGGTTGCTTCGTCAGGAAAGAGGGAAGGAGAGGGAAAGACGAAAGGATGTGGGTTTTAAGGGAGAGGGTAAGGAGTCATTCCAATTCTGGGTGTGGAAAGAAGACTTCCCTAAGGTAAGTCTTTCCACTCCTGGGATTGGAATGACTCCTTACCCTCTCCCTTAAAACCTGCATCCTTTCGTCTTTCCCTCTCCTTCCCTCTTTCCTGATGAAGCAACCGTTGGTTGTGAAAGCTTGAAGTTTGTGTGTATGTTTGTGTTTGTTTGTGTGTCTATTGACATACCAGCACTTTCGTTTGGTAAGTCACATCATCTTTATTTTTAGATATATTTTTCCCACGTGGAATGTTTCCCTCTGTTATATTCATAATAGTATAAGTTACATAATATTTTCAGTTTTCAAGCAGTAATTATTATTTTAACTTGTCTGACATATTTTTATAATTTATGCTGCTATCAGATTCTTTTAAACCACATACCAACCTGAGAATGAATAGTCATACCCACTTATCAGTTGCTCTGCAGTTCTATGTAACCTTTCAGAATGACAACAGTTACAGTTATGTGTTCATGTAATTATTATTTTCACTTGTCTGACATATTTTTCTAATTTTTGCTGCTACCAGAATGAATGAGGGGATGAATATAGCATGTATTTGATGTATGAATCTTAAAATTTCTTAGTAATTGATGAGGAATAAGCATTGTGTAATTGTGTAGTGAGTCACGTACATGGCATGAAATGCTTGTATTTCAAGGACTCTAAAACAAAATTTTTACTTCTGCCCTTGAAACAAGTAAAGATGAGGTCATTTTGAGTTTATCTGCTTTTCAAAAAGTACAAAACATTGGTAATACTTGAATTAAATTTGGATTTGGGGATCGATCACAGGGGAAAATTACTGTGCTGTCTGCGAAAAGCTATGGATCTAACTGGCTAAATTATAGTCCAGATAACCAGTGAAGAGGACACTCGTTTATTCTGGAAGTAGGGGAGATTCTTGCTCGCTCTTCTCGAGGAGTTGTGATTTAACATTAGTAAAGTGACGACCTGTTTTGCAAAAAAAGTTGTAACTTGCATTTGATCAGATAATTAGGGGTCCAGAAACTGATGAAATCTGCTGTATTTGACAGCACCATAGGTTTTGGACTTTCTTTTTTTTAAAAGAGAAAATTGTGATTTTCTTCCAATTGGCTAAAGCTGCATGGCATGCTATGCGGTCTGACTTCAGATTACTGAATATTGCTGAACTATGTTGTATTGCATGAGCATACTAAACTGATAACCATCATGTGAAGCTTTCAGCTGTTTATTGACTGGTAAAAGTGTTTTGTAAAAACTAGGGAGAGAGATCAATACACAATAAATCAAGTGAATCACAAACACGTTATCAAATAAGGAACAACTTAACTGTAATCGATTGCCCCAGCTGTGACAGTTTACAATAGTGTGTGTGGTTGTGGCCAAATTGTTTCAAGTACACAGCAGATAAATAACAACTGTGCTGTGAGGTAACAATGGTCTGACAAAGCCATGCAACTGCTGCAGATAGTAGGTACACTGTTTGGAATTTGTGAACTTTAAAGACAGTACTTTAATGTACAGTAGCACGTTAAACACTGCTAAGAATGGTATGTCGGTGCATAACAAAAATTTTTCCACTTATCAGCCTGATACAGTACTCTGAGCTGACTCGACAACGGTAACACATCAAGGAACACTGTAGTGAGGCATGCAGCATTCTATGTAGGCATGACAACCAACAAGCTGTCTGTCTGCATGAAAGGCCATTGACAAACTGTGGCCAAGAAACAAGTGGACCACCCTGTTGCTGAACACGCTGCCAAACATGACATCCTTCATTTCAATGACTGCTTGACAGCCTGTGCCATATGGATCCTTCCCATGAACACCAGCTTTTCTGCATTGTGCAGGTAACTTTCCCTGCAATACATTGTACTTTCCCGTAACCCTACTGGCATCAGCCTTTGTTAGTCACTGTTGTCGCCCATCCAGACCCTTCCATATTCCCATTCCAGCACTACACAGCCATCATTCCACGACCACAACCAGTCTTTATTTCTCTCCTTTTCCGCTACTTCATCCCCCCCCCCTCCTCCCCACCTCTCCCCTGCCCTCAGTCTACCCTGCAGTACTTCGCTGTTCACCACCCACACCATACTATTCCTCCTCCTCCCCACTCCAGCCTCCTCCTTACCCCCACCCAGTCGCCACTCCCATCATGCACTGGTGCTGTTGCTCACAACGTGGTTTCAGTTGCCTGAGACTGCAGACTGCAATCGTGTGTGTGTGTGTGTGTGTGTGTGTGTGTGTGTGTGTGTGTGTGTGTCTATTGTTGACGAACGCCTTAACAGCTGAAAGCTTTTTGTTGTGCCTATCTGCGACTCAGCATCTCCACTATATGGTGAGAGGCAACTTTCCTTCCCATAATATTGTTACATCCATCCTGGATTTTCCATTATATGATTGCATTGTGCCTTATTGAGAGTTTTGGATGTGAAAGCAGTTAGTCTGTCGTGTGGAACCTATTCTGTGTGACAACACATCTATTATGAACCATCCACAACAAGAACAGCTGTTTTATTGGGGTCAAAGCAGATGAGACAACAATCATTCACTAGGGCATCCTTCAGTTGCTGAAAAGCATTCTGACAATCCATAGACCATACAAAAGAAACCCCTTTTCAATGCAAGCAGTTCAGAGAAGCCACAATCTACGTAGTGTGAGCAATAAAATGAATGTAGTAAGATAATTTGTTCATCACTACTTGCAGTTGTTTGACATCTGTGAGATCAATCAATCCCAAGAATGAATAACTTGCACATAAATGACATGTCTGAGATAATTTATTTCAGTATTAAAAGAGGAACACTCTGATCTATTGCACTTTAAGCCAGCTTCTGACAACATTTCGAACTGTGATTCTAAATTCTGCAAGTGTTCAGCTGGTACCCAACCAGGCACTATTATAACATCCAACTAACTGGCGCAGGAAGTAATTTTCGAAATAAGATGCCCTAGAAACCTCTGAAAGATTGTGGGTGCTGAAGCACAACCAAAAGGTGGTTTTTGAAACTGGAATAGACCTTCGTGTGTATTATTGAAAAGAAATATCTTGGATGACTTGCCCCTTGACAGTTGCAAATATGTTTCTTGCCTGCCAATTTTGGAAAGAAGATGACCCTTACCAGTTTGACCACTAGTTTTGTACTGGTGGAGGCAACAGAAATCAATCAATGACAGTTTGTGGATTCATAGTGGCCTTAAAGCCTGCACACTCTCTTAACCCACCCACAGCTACATAATAGTGATCAAGGGGGACACCTACTGGCTAGGTGATATAGGTTTTATCACAGCACAATCTTGCCATCATTGTAACTCCTTAGCAACCTGGTGCAGAAGAGCATGAGGGACAGGCTGCGCACAAAAAGACTTTGGCTGCACATGAACTTTCACAGCGACATGGGCCTCGAAGTCTCCCACCTTGCCTAAACTGTCATCAAACAACGTACTATACTTTGAATACAGTGCATCGATGCTAGCCTGAGGGACAGCTACACTCACTTGTAATACTTTGTCTTGTATAGATAAACCAGACAAAGCAATACTTTCCATACCATGATGGGGCTGTCCTGTGAACATAACACGTGGAAAAGTACTGTTTTTATTGTGTCTCAAAAATTAGCAGGCAGGTTACACACGTCCAATACAGGGATATCCTGTCCATTAAAAGCTGGCATTGTGGAAAGAGGGTTTTGTAACCAAGGACTGCGTGCTCATTCATGCATTGCATGGTTAAGCAACATAACAGTTGCACCAGTATTTAACTGTAGTTTTACATTCACCACATGCGAATGTAAAAATAACTTACTGGCTTGTCATTTGATCACTCGAGACTCCATGGCCTGACAAAAGAGTGACACTGGTCAATGTGCACAGATGCAGCAGTAACAGCATTCACTTCTATGGAAACAAAGTTTGAATCTGAAAATGGCTTGCAACAGGGCTTTCCAAAACACTCACTTTGAATATTACCCTCCCGCAAAAAAAGCACTTTTGCTTATCTACACAGACATTGTTTCTGATCATGCACTCAGAAACTCCTTAGGCAAGATTTTCTACTGGTTTTTTTCCCTCCCTATGGCATGACTAAGTAACACCAGACAACCATGGGCTACACGTGACCTGTGCATGGAGAGGGCAGGGGTTGTGGGGGAGGGGGTGAGCTGCTTGCTTATGTTGTGTACTCTTCACAACTGAAATGGCCGAAGCCTTGCATAGCATGTTCAGTAATATCAACTATATTCTGAGATTCCATAATAGACAACACACTTAGTAATTGTGGATTTGGCAACTTAAGAATAGGAGCATGAATGCATCCATCTGACACATTTTGGGTTATGGCATATCTAAGCATTATGTCACAGCTCAGTCCACATGAACAGTTAAACTGACTCTGTCTGGTTAAACCTCCTGCCAATAAATCTCAGTCTTTTGTGTGCTTTCCCACAACATTATCTGTGTGATCATCCAAATTTAAGTTATTCATAATTGTAATCCCTAAGTATTTACTTGAATTTACAGCCATTAGATGTGTGATATTGATCATGTAACCAAAATTTAGCAGATTTCTTTTAGTACTCATGTGAATGACTTCACACTTTTCATTATTTAGAGCCAATTTGCACATTTGTCACCATTCAGATAACTTAACAAGATGGTAAATGACAGCATCATCTGCAAACAATCTAAGAGAGCTACTCAGGTTGACTCCTATGTCATTTATGTACATCAGGAATAGCAGAGCTCCTATAACACTTCCTCAAGAATGCAAGCTATTACTTCTGTTTTACTTGATGACTCTCCATCAGGTACTTTGAACTGTGACCTTTCTGATGGGAACTAATGAATCTATTCATACAACTGAGGCGGTACTTCTTAAGCATGCAATTTGATTAGAAGTCGCTAGTGAGGAATTGTGTCAAAAGCGTTTGCAAATCTAAAAATATTGAATCAATTTGACATCCCCTGTCAAAAGTGCTTGTTATTTTTTGAGAATAAAGAGCTAGCTGTTTTTCACAAGAACAATATTCTTTATCAAAAGCCATGCTGTCTGTTTGTCAATAGACTCTTTTCTTGAAGGACCAAAATTCTACTGCAAATTGAATTTGTGATATGGGCGTGTAACACAGTGAATTACTCCTATTTCCTTTACTGGGTATTGGTGTGTCTTGTGCAACCTTCCAGTTTTTACGTATGGTCTTTTGATGAGCAAGCACTTGCATACGATTGCTAACTATGGAGCTATTGTACTAGGCGGTACTCTGAAAGGAACTTGACAGGTATATAATGTGTACTAAAGGCCTTGCCTTTATTAAGTGATTTAAGCTGATTTGCTACACCAAGGATATCTACTTCTAAGTTACTCATGTTGGCAGTTGTTCTAAACTTTAATTTTGGAATATTTACTTCATCTTCTTTCATGCAGGAGTTTCAAAAGACTGTGTTTAGGAACTCTGATTTAGTGGTATTGTCTTCAGTAACATCATCATTGTTATCACACAATGAAGATATTGACAGCATGTTGTCGCTGATGTACTTTACATATGACCAGAGTCTCTTTGTGTTTTCTGCCAGATTTCAAGACAGATTTTCACAGCAGAAAGTGTTAAAAGCATCTGGTATTGAAGTTTGTGCTAAATTTCGAGCTTCTGTCAAACTTCGTCAGTCTTGGGGATTTTGTGTTCTTTTAAATTTGGCATGCTTTTTTCGTTGCTTCTGCAACAGTGTTCTGACTCTTTTTGTGTATCATGGGGGCTCAGTACCATTTGTTATTAATTTATTTGGTATATATATATATATATATATACCTAAAAACAAAGATGATGTGACTTACCAAATGAAAGTGCTGGCAGGTCGACAGACACACAAACGAACACAAACATACACACAAAATTCAAGCTTTTGCAACAAACTGTTGCCTCATCAGGAAAGAGGGAAGGAGAGGGAAAGATGAAAGGATGTGGGTTTTAAGGGAGAGGGTAAGGAGTCATTCCAGTCCCGGGAGCGGAAAGACTTACCTTAGGGGGAAAAATGATATGTGTGGATGGATATGTGTGTGTGCGCGAGTGTATACCCGTCCTTTTTTCCCCCTAAGGTAAGTCTTTCCGCTCCCGGGACTGGAATGACTCCTTACCCTCTCCCTTAAAACCCACATCCTTTCGTCTTTCCCTCTCCTTCCCTCTTTTCTGATGAGGCAACAGTTTGTTGCGAAAGCTTGAATTTTGTGTGTATGTTTGTGTTCGTTTGTGTGTCTGTCGACCTGCCAGCACTTTCATTTGGTAAGTCACATCATCTTTGTTTTTAAGTATATATATATATAATTAAAAAGAAAGATGATGAGACTTACCAAACAAAAGCGCTGGCAGGTCGATAGACACACAAACATACACACAAAAATCTAGCTTTCGCAACCAACGGTTGCCTCGTCAGGAAAGAGGGAAGGAGAAGGGAAGACAAAAGGATATGGGTTTTAAGGGAGAGGGTAAGGAGTCATTCCAATCCCGGGAGTGGAAAGACTTACCTTAGGGGGAAAGGCAAAGAGTTTGGGCCCAAACTCTTTGCCTTTACAAATGTATGCTTGTGTCTGTGTATATGCGGATGGATATGTGTGTGTGTGTGTGTGAGTGTATACCTGTCCTTTTTTCCCCCTAAGGTAAGTCTTTCCGCTCCCGGGATTGGAATGACTCCTTACCCTCTCCCTTAAAACCCATATCCTTTTGTCTTCCCTTCTCCTTCCCTCTTTCCTGACGAGGCAACCATTGGTTGCGAAAGCTAGATTTTTGTGTGTATGTTTGTGTTTGTTTGTGTGTCTATGGACCTGCCAGCGCTTTTGTTTGGTAAGTCTCATCATCTTTCTTTTTAATTATATTTTTCCCACGTTGAATGTTTCCCTCTATTATATTCATATATATATATATATATATATATATATATATATATATATATATATATATATATATATATATATATAATAGAGGGAAACATTCCACGGTTGACCTGCCAGCGCTTTTGTTTGGTGGGTCTCATCATCTTTCTTTTTATATATATATATATATATATATATATATATATATATATATATATATATATATATATATATATAAAAAGAAAGATGATGAGACTTACCCAACAAAAGTGCTGGCAGGTCGATAGACGGTTATAATAGAAGGAAACATTCCACGAAGGAAAAATATACCTAAAAACAAAGATGATCTGACTTACCAAATGAAAGTGCTGGCAGGTCGACAGACACACATACGAACACAAACATACACACAAAATTCAAGCTTTCGCAACAAACTGTTGCCTCATCAGGAAAGAGGGAAGGAGAGGGAAAGACGAAAGGATGTGGGTTTTAAGGGAGAGGGTAAGGAGTCATTCCAGTCCCGGGAGCGGAAAGACTTACCTTAGGGGGAAAAAAGGACGGGTACACACTCGCACACACACACACACACATATCCATCCACACATATACCAAGGTGTGGAAGGTGTGGAGACTGTCTCTTAGAAACGCTTAAAGCAAATTCTTATGTGCTTTTTTAACTAGGTGCACTTATTTTTGGTGGGTTTGGACATTATGGTATTCAGGCTCACTTCAGCAATGTTGTGGTCACTAATCCCTGTATCCATCATGATGCTCCCTATTTGCTCAGGATTATTTGTTGCCGAGAGGTGAAGTATGTTTTCGCAATCCTGTACACTTTAAGTGGGGATCTCAACTAATTGTTCAAAATAATTATCTGAGAAAGCATTCAGAACAGTATGATATGACGTTTTATGCCTACTGTCAGTTTTAGATCATGTTTTTCCCAACATATCGAGGCCAGATTGAACTCAGGACCAAATTATAATTGTATGAATGGGATGCAGTAACTCATGGTTGTGGCCAAATTGTTTCATGTACTAGCAGCCAAATAACAACTGTGCTTTGAGGTATTGGTGTTCCGTCTAGTCCACCCCACTGTTATGGATAAGGAGGTACACTGTGCAGAATTTGTAAACTTTGAAGACAGTACTGTAATGTAAAGTAGTAAAGTGAACACTACTAAGAATTATATGTCAGTGCACAATGAGAACTATTTCACTCATCATCCTGACAACAGTACTCTGAACTGACTTCCTGACAATAACGCACTGTAGAGAGGCACCTCCCAGTGCACATGAACTGCTTATCTACTGCAGCCATTCTTGTGAAAAGGCCATGCAGTGATAGCACATGGGAACACCAAGTGGTGTGGCCCAAAGCCCATTCAGATTGTCCCCCCTTGGATGCTGCTCTGCCTTTGGGTTGGTCCGCCTCTTGCTGTGAGTGTCAATACTCGGTGACTCCACAAAAGTTGTGGCTGTTTGTAGAGCAGTTCACAAGTTATGTACTAGAGAGAGGGTAAACTATGTGCAAGTATATGCTATTACATCAGGGATAGTGTGTTAAGCTGGACTTGATAGTAGCTTGTGTATTACTTAAGTGAGAATATAGCACAGACATTTTAGCCAACATGTTGTTTTATTTAGTGGCTTCAGTGAGACCTAATAAAGTGAATCCTCTTTTAAATCATGTGACAGAACAATTTATGCTGCAAATGGCTATGGGTAAACTTCCATGTCACTGGTCAACAGATGCCATTTCAGTTGAATACCGGCGCTACAGCAGTGGTATCCATAGAGATGTACAGAAAATTAAGTTTCTGTCCCCTCTCCTGCCATATATCAAGTTAATGCTTGGGTCTGACCAAGCATCGATTCCAGTTTTACATGTATGGTATGCCTTGGCCACGTACAGATTGGCTACCTGCCATCTTCAGCTTGTAACAGTTGTTTACCTGGATGTTCCATACATATTTGGCAAGAGCTCTTTTAATTCATTCATTTTCACAATTATACACTCAATTTCATGTGACCTTAGAAGTCATTCCCCTCCAAGAAATCAGAATTTGTAACAAGACTGCCTTTCTGTTTCAAAAAGTTTTATGAAGCACAAAAGTGTTTTCATCTCATATCACTCCTTGTGCTCACTATTCCAGTTTGCACTTGCTCATCCTACTTCTGTGCCAATGAGTCTATTGGAAGTGAACTTGATTGCCTCATAGTCCAGGGCATTCTGCAGTGAATTCTATCTAGTGTCTCATTGTCTCCCGTCACAATGGTCCATAAACCAGTCAGGTCTCATCACATCTGTAGTGATTTCAAAGCTACAGTCAAGCCATACAGATGGACATTATTACTCAAATAATGACCTCTCTCTGTCATACTTCCAGCTTTCCTTTCATGGTTGTGATTACACCATTTGAATTATACCAATACCATATGCTACTGATTATCATAGCAAGTGTCCTAGCAATATTGCAGAGGTTCCTGGAGCAATTAATGCAGAACATTTCCCATTGATCAAATTATTTAAATAACTTCATAGTAACCAGAACAAATGATGAAGACCATTTACCCAACCTCTGACAAATTTTCACACTGCTGAAGCAAACAGGCCTCTGTTGCAACCTGCAAAAAATGCTCACTTTTTTTTTCTTTTTTTCCAGCCAGAAGTAGAATACTTAGGACAATATATTGGATATTGGTGCTACAGCAACATTGTCCATAGAGACATATTATGGGAAAAGACTGACTGAGAGCAACAGAATCACACCTACAAGCCATACAGAGACTGCCTGAACCAAACCATCTTGTAGAAACTCGTATGTGTTCGGAAGAGTATTTGAGTTGGTCACTAACCATATTTGTATATGCCTACAATGCTGGTCCCGATTTTTTAATAATTATCAATGTAAGCTCATCTAGATTCACAGCTCTCCAAGTCAATGTAGATGCTTTATCACTGTTACCAGTGGGTCCATACAAGGTGTTCGATGCCCCACAGTTCTGTTGGCAATTGGACAACCAACCATCAGCAACTCTTTACAGATCTTCTGTTGACAGTCACACAATTACCAGAGGCAGTGATTAAAGACTACCTTTTTCTGCTCTATTTAGGAATAGATGGCCACTGAGCTTCTGACGGAGACAGCAGATGGCCAAAACCTCATTCTCACACCACCAATAACTTCTTTGCCAAGTCTAAAGTCAGATGTGTTATCGCTCCTCCATCTATGGCAATGGTGCATACTCAGGGCTAAACAACTTGCATGCTTGTACTTATACTGGCATAGTATAAGCATAGTATAAGTGAAGATATCACCAAGATGATTGTGCACTGCCAGGTATGCACTACATCCCAGCCAGCACATCAGCAGCAACTCCATTCCTGGTCACCACCACAGGGACCCTAGGGCCACCACCACATAGACATTGTGGGTTCACTCCTACAATGTATGTGGATGGTGGTAACAGATGCTTGTTCATACTTTCCTTATGTCATCCACCTCAGCAGAAGCCGTGGCTTTTATGCTGTATATTTATAATAGAAGGCTTCCCTGAAAACATCACCTCAGGCAATGCAATGGATCCCAACAGTGGTCCCAAAGCTATTTTTCATATGCCCCATTCCATCCCCCATGAAATGATGCAGATGAATGTCTGGTGTGGACATTCAAGACACACGTGGCCCAGATTGTACAAGATAAGAATTGGTGGAAAGCATAGACCACCAGTTTATGCATGTAATGCACTGTACCATCAGTGAGAAGAGCTCAGCAGAACTGCTGCATGGTAAACAAGTATGGACAGCACTTTGCCTCTTACAAACTGAGAAACACCATCCATCACCATGAGCCCAGTGTACCTTCAGAAAAGATGATCAAGTCTTTGTTCATAGGTATGGCCATCAACCTTGTTGGCTCCCAGTCACCATCATCAATCTCCAGAACCACTGTGCAATGAGCAAGAATAATTCAGTGACACATTGACCAGGTGTACCATCAAAGGCTTTCTGTGCCTCATGACAAATCATCATCATTGGCAGCAACAGCACAGCACTCACCAGCATGATCATAACCAGACCTGGAAGCCAACCCATCATCTCCAGCACAATTGAAATTTTTAAATGCCTGAGCCTGGAGATGGCAGGAGCCATCACAGGTACAACACTATTCCAGTGGAAGAAGAATTCACAATAACACTGCAATGGTGAAAACTGCTAGTATGCAGCAATTACCAACAGCCACCTCTCCAGACCCGAGACCACATCAGACACCTGTGAGAGAACAAAGAGTGTTCTGATCATACCTCACAAATTTGGGCAGATGGATCTTATACCTTTGTCATCAATTGGTGAACATGCAACAATGGCACAAGACTTTGGACACACTAGGATGTGCCAGAAGTGGACAGTAATTACAACAGGTGACCACTGTCTACACAAATCGGCTCTCTGAGAAACTACAGAGATGGCAATGTAGCTGGTCACATAGCAGGCAGAATTTAGTTCTCTTCAGGAAACCACCTCTAGCAGATCATTGCCGGCTACACTGAACCGCTATCTTTTCACTGCCACTGGACTCAAAGTACAACATCAGTCCATTCCACTGAACCCTGCTGAACTCAATGTTTCACCCTGCTGCACAGCTGCGGGAATTTGACTCCGTCAGCAGTGCTTGACTACAGCTTGTAGGCTCTGTAACATTTCTACAGGAGATCTGTGCTACCCTGGCTTATGTCATGTGGAATGCTGTGAACCAGCTCACATTGTTATTAAGTCTCACTACATTCTGTGATAGGTGCTGAAAATATGGAACTTCCAAGTGTCAGTTCCTTTTACTCCATTTTTTTGAGCGAACTTTAATTTTTTTTGACTCAAGGATCCAGTGGTATCAATTGTATTAATATTTGGTGTCCATAACAGTAAAAGTTCTTTTATTGTTGTAGATTACAGCAAAGAGCATATTACCCATGACTGCACTTGAAAAGCAATCACTGATGACCACACTTGCACCTATGGGCTTTTCTAGCACATTCTTGCACTGGTTCAGCTTGTGTATGATTGATGACTGGAGAAAAGATTTGTTTGTCTGATTAGTCATAGTTTGTATATAGCCTCTGACTCTATTTTTATATGTTTCATGTCAAATACAATTATATAAGAGCACATTGTCCTTTCTGCAACTATGGTAGTCGTTGTCTGCTGTGGGAAATGCTTTTGCACTGTACCTAGCCACATATGAGGCAATGTAAAATATGTTTTTTAGTGTTCAATTGCACTATACACTCCAGTCTCACTTTTTTTTTGCTCAGGCAGACAAGCAGATTGATGACATCTCAATAAATTAAGTGCCAGATCCAAAGCCTTGCTTAAATTGTGACATCTGTTCCTGTTTACTGGGTTTTCTGAAATCCTTATTTTTATAGGACCTGTAGTCACACTGCTGTAGAAACTTGGTCTTGCATGTTACTGGTATTTCATGAGTATATGATTATACTCCAGGCAGTACTCTGTGAAATGATACTTTGTTGCTGTATTCTAATAGATTTCTGACATTATTTGCACATCATGTTAAGTCATCTATTGTCTGCTCCAACAAGACACACTGCACTTGGCAAAGAATGTGATATACACTCATTTTTCAGAGTGTTACATTGTGTTTTAACACTAAAAAGCAGTCTTTTATTTACTCTTTGTTTATGAAAATTAAATACCTTGGAAGATACATTTCCACAGGAATCTGCTGATTTTGCCCCCTGTCAGAATAGGAGAGATAAGTAGCCTCTGCTTTTTCTTTCTTAGAATTGATCTCTTTTATTGAAAAATACAGCATAATATTGTCTTTATAATTTATACTCACTACCTGGAGTCATATCCTATAATTTTGCAATGTCATGGGACAGCACAGCTAGTCACTCAGTTGACTCCTCTGAAATTGTTAATGGAAGTTTCATTGCTCACAGTGATGTGTCAAGACACCCTACCAATTAGTCGTTACAGTTACAGTGTGACACTACCACAATGCATTGTTGCTGTTTGAGAGGCAACAATGGAATACACTTGGCATTAGACAAGTAGCATTTCTGAAGAAGGGAAAACACTGTTAACACTAAATATAAATTTAAGTATTAGAAAATCTTTTCTGAATGTATTTGCCTGGAGTGTAGCCTTGTACTGAAGAGAAACATGAATGATAAACAGTGCATACAAGAAGAGAATAGGAGCTTTTGAATCGTTGTGCTACAGAAGAATGTGGAAGATTAGATGGACAGATCATGTAATTAATGAGGAGATAATGAATGAAAGAAAATAAATTTGGGGCAACTTGACTAAAAGATGGGATCATTTCATAGGACATTTTGTGAGATATCAAAGAGTAACTAATTTGGGGTTAGAAATTGTAGAGAGAGGCCTAGAGATGAATACAGTAAGCAGATTCAAAAGAAATTTGCTTGCAGTAGTTATTCGGAGATGAAAAGGCTTGCAGAAGACAGAGTAGTGTGAAGAATTGCAAACCATTTTACAGACTGAAGACCACAACACAAACATAAACAAGTAACCATTATTCATTTATCACATGGTAGATGGACAGGTCGTGTAACTAATGAGGAAATAATGAATGAAAGAAAATAAATTTGGGGCAGCTTGACTAAAAGATGGGATCATTCCATAGGATATTTTGTGAAATACCAAGGAGTAACTAATTTGGGGTTAGAAATTGTGGAGAGATGCCTAGAGATGAATACAGTAAGCAGATTCAAAAGAAATTTGGTTGCAGTAGTTATTCAGAGATGAAAAGGCTTGCAGAAGACAGAGTAACATGAAGAATTGCATCAAACCATTTTTCAGACTGAAGACCACAACACGAACATAGAAAATCATTTATCACGTTTCCTATTTTGTGCTGTGTTTATTAATAATAGAAAATGAAAATTTTCTTCTGTATGGAGTGCAGAAAAAATGATCAAAAAAATATATGTGTGTGTGTGTGTGTGTGTGTGTGTATGTGTGTGTGCGTGTGTGTGTGTGTGTGTGTGTGTTTACTCTTGTCCCCACAGTCCCTGAAGAAGTAATACATAGGAGGCTAAATTATGAGAGTGTGCTGAAAAGTAATGCCTCTGAACTTTTTATGTGAAAACCATTAAAGCTTTCTTTAAAAAAAGTTATTAACATTCTTTGCATATTTATTTCTCAAATTAGTGTCCCTAGTGATGAACACATTTCTCCCAGTGAGAGATCAGTTTCTTGATGCCATGATTGTAGAATGTTTGACTTCGTGGATGGAGCCACATACTCACCTCTGCTTGCACCACACAGCATTATCAGTGTGAAGTCTTCAAAGGTGTTTTTTAAGTTTTGGAAACGGATGAAATTAGATGAGGCCAAGTCAGGACTTTATGGGGGATGATAGATGACAATGAACATGAGGCATTAGATTGTTGCAGATGTTGCAGTGCTTGTGTGTGGTCTGCCATTGACACGCTAAAGGAGAGGGTGTTTCATGTGTGGGTGAACTCTTTGAATTTAAAAATCAATTACAGCACACTGTTTCTCACATGACGATTCAGTTACATTACACACTGCCATGTTATGTGCTACAATTCAGAGCCCTCTTGTGGCAGAGGACTGCAAATATGTAGACATGAAGAATAAAGATGTAGACTGTTAGTAACCTTTTGTTTTATTTTAAAAGCTTTAAGAGTTTTCATATAAAAATTTGGAAGCATTACTTTTCAGTACATCCTCTAACATTCCCAGATTTATTTAATATCAGTTCTTGAAAATTTTGTAGGAGACTTGATGTGCTTGCCATTTCAGGTTTTTTGCATTTCTGTCAAGTTTCCTGAAAGTCAAACAAACCTGTGATCATTTGTACTGACATCCTCTGTGTACAATCAGTATCCACTGTTTGTGCATACACTTGAACAATGTTATAGATTGATCACATGGTTGTTTTGTAAGTAATGTTCTTTGTAGAGTGTTTGAATTTTCCTAGTATCCTACCAGTGAAGTGAAGTCGTACCACCTGCTTCACCTACAACTGATTCTATATGATCATTCCATTTTGTATCCTCACAGTTTTACATTTATGAACATTTAAAGCAAGTTATGAATCTATGCACCACTTTAAAACTTGATCAAGATCTGCTTGAGCATTTGTGCAACTTTTTACTTTGTTACAGAAAACTGCACCATCTGTAAAAAGTCTGAGTACACTACATTAATTTTGTCTGGTACATAATTACTTTCCTAGGGCATAACTGAAGTTATTTCTGCACGTGTCAGTGATTCCTTCCAAGAAAACAAACTGCATTGTCCTTCCAAAAAATCTTCAATCCAGTTAAATTTTATTTAATACCCCATATGATTGTACTTTCATTAATAAATGTTAGTGTGCTATTGAGTTGAATTCCCCATTGTCAAATCTTGTATTCAGCAAAGTAATTGGGAAATGGTAGAAAGAGTTTAAAGTAATAACTATGTGAAAATAAAAATCATTTGCAGTTTTTGGTTTTCATACACAACTGACGAATTTTCTGCAACACTGTGTTACAACTGCATACATGGAAAGAAATATTTAGTATCTAGCTGGAGCATCTAAATTAACTCAGTGCAGGAAAATATCTCAAGTATCTCAATACAGCTGCCTAGGGGAAATAGTCCTACTTTCAGGATTAAATTATTAATCAAACAGAGAGAGAGAGAGAGAGAGAGAGAGAGAGAGAGAGAGAGAGCATGCAGAATCATGAGAAATAGATGTAATAGAAATAGAGGCACTACTACATAATAATCAGGCATCATAATTGGAGGCAGATCATGAATTCAAGACATGGAAAAAATCCAAAGAAAATGTTTTGTCTGTTCTGCACAGGTGGGATTTGGATGAAGAGGAAACCACAGGAATTATATCTGTGTTCTGAAAAATTTCTGACACCTTCTGGAAAAGGTGATTAAAATTTTATGGTCAGATTCTCTGTGTGAATGACGACAGACTATCCAAAAGAGCTGTTGTTGTGACTCGCTGATCATTCAAAGTGCCGCCGCGCAATTACGCCACCTAAGCGGCCAGCTGAGTAGCGACCGCTAGACTGGGACTCAGTGCTCATTCGAATGCTAACTTGTACACATGTCTTACTTGTCAACTTACTCTTTGACTTATATGTGTTGTTGTGTCATTCCGAAATATATGTGTTAAACTTGAAGTTCTAACAATTGGCGATGAGGTAGTGGATTTTTCCTTTTCACCGTTGAGTCACAGGGTTCCATGGCTACTGTCTAGCAACTATTGCAAAATCTCCTTGAACAGCAAACACTTCTAACAGCGGCGATTCGCGATTTCGTTGCTGCGTCAAATGCGGGGCGTTTCTCGTCATTGGCTATACCTCCTTTTCCTCCTTATGACGAGACGGCGGAAGACTGGTCTGATTATGAAAAACATCTTCGACAGCACTTCTTGGCATTTCATGTCACGGGCGAACAACCATGTAAGTCTCTGTTCCTTTCCTGGATTTCGCCTCAAATGTATCCGTTGTTGTCGCAGTTGGCTCCTTTGAAGGATCCTGCGTCTTTGTCGTTTGCTGAAATGTGCTCACTTCTGTCTGTCTATTTTCAAAAGCAAACGCATGTGGTAGCTAGCCTCTCGTGTTGCCTTTTATCGTTGTCAAAAACAACCAAATCAGTCCTATCGCGCTTGGGCTGCTGAACTTCATGGCCTCAGTCGAAAGTGTCAATTTGTTACTGACGTTCACAAAGAATCCTATGCCAATTCCATGGTACGGGATGCTATTATCCGGTCGGCGCCCGACAAAGAAGTTCGGCAACGTGCCCTTCAGTTGGCGAATCCGACTCTAGATGAAGTTCTCTCCATTGTGCAGTCTTTTGAAATTTCTCGCGCCACTGGGGCGCAAATAGAGGCGTGGGGTGATGTCGGGGAAATACAACCTCTGTGCGCTGTTGACGATGCGTGCGGCACGTCCCCGCCGGCCGACGTGGCCGCAGTGCGCTCCCACGCGCAGCCTCGGCCTAGACGTAAACAACCCGCTAAGAAACTGCAGCAAAACCCCCGGCAACTTCCTTCATGTCCGCGGTGTTTTACGAAACATTCACGCGAGGATTGTCCCCAACGTTGGGCTGTGTGTCACAATTGCAAAAAGAAAGGTCATGTGTCTTCCGTTTGCAAATCCGACCGCATACATGATGTTCATGAACATGACGCTGATTCTGATTCTGTGTTGTCTGTCAATTGCACTTCTTCCCTTTCAGGGAAGTTATTTCTCACTGTCCAAATCCTTGGTCAAGATGTTCGCATCCAAGTGGATACCGGTTCTGCTGCCACTATAATTAATTCTCAGACGTATCTTCAGCTGGGTTCTCCACTCCTGTCCCCTGTCACTCGGCAATTACGGACGTACAATAAACAGAAGATTTCTCTCTTGGGACAGTTTAATGCTGAGGTATCTTACAAATCCATCGTTCGCACTGTTCCCATATTTGTGGTCGACCAGAGCAACACAGAAAATCTTTTTGGTTTCGATGCCTTTCGCGTTTTTGGGTTCTCCATAGATGACTCTGTCAATATTGTCTCTGATGCTATTCCTTATGCTCAACTGGATTCCTTGTCGATGACATTTTCATCCATTTTTTCTCCTGGGTTAGGCCATGCAAACGACTTTGAAGCTCATATCACGCTCAAACCCACTGCTCGGCCTAAGTTTTTTCGGGCTCGGCCCATTCCTGTGGCCGTTCGTGATCGGGTAAAATGGGAGTTGGATCGTCTCACTGCTTCAGGGGTCTTGCTTCCTGTCACTTCCAGTGAGTGGTCCTCTCCTGTCGTTGTAGTTGCTAAGCCAAATGGTGATATTCATCTCTGTGGCGATTTCAAAGCCACTGTAAATGCTCAATGCCTCATCGACACTTACCCTATGCCCCGTCCTGAAGAACTGTTCACTAAATTTTGCTGGAGGCCAGTATTTTTCTAAATTGACCTGTCAGAAGCTTATCATCAACTTCCTCTCGACGCTGCTTCCCAGCAGTTTCTGGTCCTTAACACGCCTTTCGGCCTCTATCAATACCAACGCTTGCCATTCGGGGTTGCTAGCGCCTTGCTCTCTTTCAGCGATTCTTGGAACAATTATTGCTCCCTGTCCCTGGGTGTATCAATTACATGGACAACATAGTTGTCACTGGCTCTACCACTGAAGAATATCTTCAAAATCTCCGCACACTTTTTCATGTCTTAAAGACTGCCGGTCTTAAGTGTAATTTTCAGAAATCACAATTTTTTCAGGCATCTATCACGTACTTGGGGTTTCAACTCTCTCAGGATGGTGAGATCGATGCCCTTCCTCGCCCTACATCTGTTAAGGAACTGCAGGCCTTCTTGGGGAAAATAGCATACTATCACAAATTTTTACCGTCTGCGGCTTCGGTGGCTCAGCCGTTGCATCGCCTGTTGCATAAAAACGTGCCTTTTCGTTGGTCCGCGTCATGTGACGCGGCTTTCCAGATGTTGAAGACTATGCTGAAACAGGCCCCGTGCCTGGCTACTTATCGACCTGGCCAACACCTTGTTCTTGCCACAGACGCCTCTCAATACGGGGTCGGTGCCGTCCTTGCGCACCATTTTTCTGACGGTTCAGAACAACCCATTGCTTATGCCTCCAAAACGCTCACGGATGCCCTCCTAAAGTATTCTCAAATTGAGAAAGAAGCTTTGGCCATCATTTATGCTCTTCATAAGTTTGGTGTTTTTCTCTATGGCTCAAAATTTCATCTTGTTACGGATCACAAACCACTTGTTTCCTTGTTTCATCCATCAACGTCACTTCCCGACAAGGCTGCACACCGCCTCCAGCGTTGGGCTCTTTACTTGTCCCGTTTCAATTATGAGATTCATTTCCGGCCAACGGCTCAACATGCGAATGCTGATGTTCTGTCTCGCCTTCCCATGGGTCCTGATCAGGCATTCGATAGGGACGAACTTTTGTGTTTCCACCTGGATGTTGCCAAGCAGCGGGTTGTGGACGGGTTCCCCATCACTGGGGACAGGCTGGTGGCTGCTACGGGTTCTGACCCTACCCTCTCCTGGGTTTTACGTTGTATTCAGAAGGGTTGGCCAGATCGCCCGTCCGCTAAGACTTCTGATCCGTTGCGGAACTACTACACTTTGCGCTACCGCCTCACGGCTAGGGATGATGTTATCCTCCTCTCCACAGACAATGCTTCGCCGCGTGTTGTGGTACCTGCATCTTTGCGTGCTTCGGTGTTGCGCCTCCTTCACCAAGGGCACTGGGGTGTGTCTTGCACAAAATCCCTGGCGCGCCATCATGTGTAAATCCATACTCCGCAAGCCACCTGACGGTGTGTGGCGGAGGGTACCTTGAGTACCTCTATCGGTTCTCCCTTCTATTCCAGTCTCGTATTGTTCGTGGAAAGAAGGATTGTCGGTATGACTCTGTGTGGGCTCTAATCTCTCTGATTTTATCCTCATGGTTTCTTCGCGAGATATACATAGGAGGGAGCAATATACTGCTTGACTCTTCGGTGAAGGTATGTTCTCAAAACTTTGACAAAAGCCCGTACCGAGCTACTGAGCATCTCTCCTGCAGAGTCTTCCACTGGAGTTTATCTATCATCTCCGTAACGCTTTCGCGTCTACTAAATGATCCTGTAACGAAGCGCGCTGCTCTCCGTTGGATCTTCTCTATATCTTCTATCAACCCTATCTGGTACGGATCCCACACTGCTGAGCAGTATTCAAGCAGTGGGCGAACAAGTGTACTGTAACCTACTTCCTTTGTTTTCGGATTGCATTTCCTTAGGATTCTTGCAATTCATGCTGACTTTGTGGGACCCTTTTTAGGTACTTATTGGCTCCTCGTAATTGATGCCTACTCTAACTTTCCTTTCATTGTCCGTTGCACGCCACCTACCACCGCGGCAACCACCAGTGCTCTCACCCGAATTTTTTCTTTGGAAGGCCTCCCCTCTACTCTTGTTACTGATAATAGTCCGCAATTTGCCTCTTCTGAATTTGCGGATTTTTGTGCTCGTCATGGTGTTACGCATGTCACGGCCCCACCGTTCCATCCACAATCCAACGGTGAGGCTGAATGACTGGTTCGCACATTTAAGGCTCAGGTGTGGAAACTTCTGACTTCTTCTGCTGCTGATGATGTGCTTCTCCAGTTTCTGGCGTCTTACCGTTTCACCCCCATGGGCGACCACAGCCTGGCTGAGCTCTTACATGGCCGACAGCCCCGCACGCTACTTCATCTTCTGCGGCCTCCCACCTCACGGCCGCGGGTGCCTTCACTTGGCCGGTTCACCGCCGACGACCTCGTCTGGGTATGGAGATATGGCAGGCGGCCAAAATGGAGCCCGGGCCGCATCTTAAGACACCGTGGCAGATGCCTGTATGAAATCCAGACGGACACGGGTGTTGCAGTGCGTCATTCGGACCAGCTTCGGCCTCGGGTGCCAGCAACGCCTGTTACAAATGCCGCCACACCACCTTTGGCTCTACCTAACACTCGGGATCTGGGCATCTCTCAATACTCACAACACAGCCCTCACCGTCAAAGCGATGCCAGCACCAGAACGGACGCCACCAGGAGACGTGCCCATGCAGGAACCGGAGGACCATCCTCTGCCAGAGCAAATTCCTCTGCCAGAGCAAATCTACTCACCTCCTCCTCCAATGGACGCCGACACATCGCCCATGTCTCCTGTCATATCAACTGGACTTGCCGCAACGGGCAGATTGGTGCATGGGGCCCCAGCAGATTCGACCCCTACGTCTCCTGTCATCTCGACCCGTTATCATCGGGGACACTTCCATCCGTACGGGAAGCCTCCTCCTCGAGACTTTACGGCGAGTCAAACAACGCCTATGAATGTTAGCCATCTCCAGGACACCTCCATCAAGACCAGTGCAACAATTTCAAAGGGGGGAAAAGTGTTGTGACTCGCCGATCATTCAAAGTGCCGTCGCACAATTACGCGCATCCTCTACGTGCGGCGCTGTCTGCCAGCATGCAGCAGCTGCACCACCTAAGCGGCCAGCCGAGCAGTGGCCGCTAGACTGGGACTCAGTGCTCATTCGAATGCTAACGTGTACACATGTCTTACTTGTCAACTTACTCTGTGACTTATATGTGTTGTTGTGTTGTTCTGAAATATTTGTGTTAAACTTGAAGTTCTAACAGCTGTAATCTTAATTTAACTGAAGAACAACTACCTTCTCAAAACTGAAAGAGATCTTGAGGCAAACTGGCATTACAGGTAACATAGTACAGGATATGTCTGCATTCAAGACACTTATTGGGAATTGGAAATTTGCTGTCGGACTAAGAACTTTTGCTTTTCTCATGTGACATCTTAAATGCTACAGATCAAGGAATTGCATGGATAATGCTTATTAATGAAAGTACAATTGTATAAGGTATTTGTACTGGATTGAAGATGTTTTGGTTCAGTTGGAGCAGCGTGTTACCTTAGATGGAGAGTCAACAACACAAAGCAGTAACTCCTGTCATGCCCCAAGGAAGTGTGTCCATTGAGTGCAGGTGACTGTAATGGATATGTATACGGTGTGCTGTCACATCTGTGTGTACGATTATGAGAGGAGGTAGGGCAGAAAACCCGGTACTGGCATGTAGCCTTCTCTTCGAAAATAGCATCAGCATAAAATTGTCCACATCACAAAACACAGAAACATGGTATCCAATGAGTACATCACTGAGTTGCAACTGGTATCTGGCAACTCGTGCAAAAAGCTGGGTATAACGATCAAGTAGATACACTTGTGGGTGAAGCATGTGCAGATGAGGATACTGGGAAAATGTGTTCAGTCTACAGAGGAAATTACTTATAGAACAGTCGTGTGACCCGTGAGATAATTGCTCGAGTGTGTAGGGGTCATACTGAATTGGACTGCTGAGGGAATGTATACATAAAAGACAGCACTGATGTCCAAAAGTTTGTTAGACGTGTAGGAGAGGATCACAAGTTGCTAAAAAAACCTCAGCTGGCAGACACTGGAAAGATAGATGCCAGCTATCCCACAAATGCCTACCTAGAAAGGTTTGAGAACCACTCCTTCATTTAAAACTTCTGGGCTGATAGGCTGTGGTCAATTTATAAAACTCTCCTCTGACGTCATAAGCCTGTCTGACTGCAGGAGACACTCTCCGAGGTAAAGTGATGAACTGCAAAGAGAACTCGATGAAGTACTGATTATATAGGCAATACAGAGGACACTAATTTCCATCAGGTAGCATTGGCTATGAGACTGTCTCTGGTAATGCCAACATACTCGATTGAAAGTAATCGATCGTCATGCTTATGGTGCAGTGCTGAAATCCAAATTTTATCCAGTTTAACACCTTTGTCTTTCCTGTTAAAATTATTATTGTGTTTATCAATCTCTATAGCCTCTCTATACATGCATGCATAATAATGTGAGGTTTTAGATATGATGCTTGTCTTGTTGAATTTTATTTTGTGATCACCTTCCTGGTAAACATTTTCTGCTATGGCCGATTTATCCATGTGACCCAAGTGGCAATTTCTCTTATGTTCAGCAAGACCTGTGTTCACACTTCTCTTTGTGGTACCGATATAAGCCTGTCCACAACTACAAGGAATTTTATACACCCCTGGTGTAGCCAGAGGGTGCCTGCTTCATTTACTGCATTTTTATATTTTCTCCTCTCATCAATTAAATTCAATATCTCTTCTGTTACCCAAGGATTTCTACTTCTTCTACTGTATTTCTTTCCCCCGTTTTCTCTGGTTCTATCAGTTTATCCAGGTCCCATCTCCTTAATTTCCCCCCTTTTTGCAGTTTATTCAGTTTTAATCTACAGTTCATAATCAACAGATTGTGGTCAGAATCCACATCTGCCCCTGTAAATGTCTTACAATTTAAAACCTGGTTCCTAAATCTCTGTATTATCATTATATAATCTATCTGAAACTTTCCAGTGTCTCCAGGCCTCTTCGACATATAAAACTTCCTTTCATGATTCTTAAACCAAGTTCTAGCTATGATTAAGTTATACTCTGTGCGAAATTCTACCAGGTGACTTCCCCTTTCATTCCTTATCCCCATTCCATATTCACCTACTACTTTTCCTTCTGTTCCTTTTCCTACTGTTGAATTCTATTCCCCCATGATTATTAAATTTTCATCTCCCTTCACTATCTGAATAATTTCTTTTATCTCATCATACATTACTTCAATCTCTTTGTCATCTGCGGAGCTAGCTGGCATATGAACTTGTACTACTGTGGTGGGCGTCTTGACTAGAAAAATGCATTCACTGTGCTGTTCATCATAGCTTACCCGCACTCTTATTTTTTTTTATTCATTATTAAACCAACTCGTGCATTACCCCAATTTGATTTTGTATTTGTAACCCTGTATTCACCTGACCAGAAGTGTTATTCCTCCTGCCACCGAACTTCACTAATGCCCACTATATCTAACTTTAACCTATCCATTTGCCTTTTTACATTTTGTAACCTACCTGCCCGATTAAGGGATCTAACATTCCATGCTCCGATCCATAGAACGCCAGTTTTCTTTCTCCCGATAATGACATCCTCCTTAGTCCCTGACCAGAGATCCAAATAGGGGACTATTTTACCTCCAGAATGTTTTACCCAAGAGGACACCATTATCATTGAACCGTACAGTGAAGCTGCATGTCCTCAGGAAATATTATGGCTGTAGTTAGCCCTTGCTTTCAGCCGTTTGCAGTAGCAGTACAGCAATGCCATACTGCTTAGTGTTTCAAGGCCAGATCAGTCAATCATACAGACTGTTGCCCCTGCAACTACTGAAAATCTGCTGCTCCTCTTCAATAACCACACATTTGTCTGGCCTCTCAACAGATACCCCTCCATTGTGGTTGCACATAATGTATCTGTATCGTTGAGGCATACAAGCATCCCCACCAGCGGCAAGGTCCATGGTTCATAGGAGCAAAATGGGAAGAAATCCTGGTATGCAGTATAACATGCTCTGCTGTGCATTTTTATGTCTGCACCTACATATGTACTCTGCAAGCCCACATAGGGTGTGTGACAGAGGGTACCCTGTACCACTGCTAATCATTTCCTTTCCTGTTCCACTTGCAAGGAGAGCGAGAAAAATTACTGTCTATATGCCGCTCTATGAGACCTAATTTCTCATATCTTATCTTCATCTAGGCTTCTGCTGTCAGCTTCAAATGCTGGTTCTCAAAATTTTTTCAGTAGTTTTTCCTTGCAATGAATGTCATCTTCCCTCTGAGGATTCCCATCTGAGCTCTCAAAGTATCTCCATTAACACTTGCGTGTTGATTTAGCTTACCGGTAACAGTCCAAGCAGCCCACCTCTGAATTGCTTCTGTGTCTTCCTTTAAGCCTACATGATGCGAATCCAAAACTATGAAGCAGTACTTATGAATACATCACACTGGCATCCTATATGCAGTCTCCTTTACAAGTGAACCACACTTTCCTAAAATTCTCCCAATAAAACGAATTCTACCGTTTGCTTTCCCTACCAAAATCCTTTGCAGTGACTTGTAGAATATGGATGGAAATGTGGATAGCATGTTTCCTTATTTGGACATAACAATATATAAAAAATAGAAAAAAATTTTATTATTAAAAAATAATTGGTTTTCAAACCTACCGTGGTCATCTTAATTACTCTTTGATATGCAAGAAAAATTGTTAGTGTCTAAAAGCCTTAGTTCTGTTATAATGACTACCTTTCAGAGTCAATGTGATGGTGTATTTTCCATGGAGGAGCATAATCTAAGCACCAGATTGGAATGTGATCCACTCTGTGATGATGGAAGTAATACTTCTGATGAGCTGCTTCATGGTTCTGAAGGTTCAGTGAAGCCAGATGCCAGCAGATTAGAAGGCCCTGAGATTACAGCGTAAGTAATGATACATCAATGCTACTGACTTCCAAAAATCATTTGATTTGGTACTACACCAACATTTATTAACAAAATAATATTCATGTTATGGTGTACTGTAGCAAATCTAGATTACCTTATGAGGAGGTCCAACAGATACTACAACACACACACAAATTATTGGTAATTTACTAGAACTTGAGCTTGGTGAATGCTTAACTTTGGAAGCAATTGCTGCCCTCACAGTTGACATGTATGTGATACAGTCACTGACACTTCAGAGTACAATTGTCTATACTTGATATAAACTTCTGAATAAATGTTCTATTAGCACACATCATAATGAGACAGAGTATAACGTTGGCTGATGACAGCTCCTTGTCTGCATCCTGGTATCCACCTTGCTAGTGACTGGGAACGCTGGCCAAAGAACTGGTTACAGAGTGTACACTCAAATACCATGATGCAGACACTGTTGTTGGGCTGTCTGTAAGTGGAACTCCAGGGACATCATTCTGGCATACCAGGAGTAGCACATTCATGGATATCAACTCTGGCAACAGGTGGACGGGCAGTGATGTCAGCTATGGCGGTGACGGTGGCAGTGCAAGGTTAGTCCCCGGTACCGCTCTTGATGGCACTGACTGTGACAGGTGTAGAGGCATAGATGACTGCTGCTGTGCACCCAAGTGGCATGCTGAATCTTTGGGCAAAGATTCTGTGTCAGGATCGCTGTCATAAGAGCACTGTAGCTGGTTCTGATGATGCAGGTGTAGCCCAGAGGATCCTTCTACAATGTAAGAAGGGCACTGTGATGGCATTGTGCTCTCAACATTGTTTCTTGTCAAAAACTTTAAAGAATGCTGCATCCTGGCTGAAACTTTGTTGGACCTGGCAGAACAAATTGTATCTGCGGCAGCTGCAGAAGATGCAATGGGGTTCGGTGACAACAACCTCATAATAATTCTACTGGTGACTTCCCATCATGTGGCAAGGAGCATTAGGAGGAAATGAAAATCCTTAAGGCTTGATCCTGTGTACAGTGGGAACAGAGTTTCTCCATGTGACTTTTGAACATTCAAATGAACCATTCAGCATCACTGTTAGGCTAATGGTGGAAAGGAGCAGTAGTTTCTTGGTGTATGCCATTTAAAGCACACGACTGTTGAAAATGGCTGACATGAATTGTTGTCCTTTGTCCAAGACAAGGACCTCAGGAAAACCAAAGAGACAAAAATTTGAAGTCAAAGGTGATACAGTACTAGTAGTAGTGGTGGATGTCACGGGGAATTCGGAATGTAATATACTGTATGCATCAACCACCAACAAGCATCGTTGTTTTCCAGAATAGACCCACAAAATCTATGTGTACCCATTGCTGAGGTCTGGACAGATATGACCACTCAGAAAAGCATTGTAGGGGATTGGATGATGCTCTGCACAAACATTGAAACGAGTGATCATTTGCTGAATCTGGGTGTCCATGTCCTGACAGTTAGGCAGGTTACTATGCCACAGTGACCTTGGTGCAACAAAGACAAAACTTCCCATTGGAGGAAATGAGGAATCACAACCCATGTTGTATGCTGGAGAACACCTGACTGTGCAGATAGTGCATGATGGTGTGAAAAGTAGTAATGCGCCACCTCATGGGGAATTTCTTTCAAACTACCTGTGGCACACATGTTGCAAAACTACCTGAAGAGCTGGGTCAGAAGCATTTACTCCAGCAATGCACCAGAACTCAAGAGGAAAATTTTGAAGAATTTCAAAATCCTGAGTATTGAATTGATAACATGATTACTCAGAAACTGTGTTGGTATTGACCAGTAACCGAGACAAGAAGTTAGCCTTCAGATATTGTGAAGTGGGCCTATACAACAACTCATGTTGATAATTAGTTAATAATAGAGCCAAACATAGCAATTTTTGCACTGTCCATGCTGCTGCAGGCATGTAATGATTGAACAAAGCTGCTAAAGGCTGATGACCTGCAATCAAATGGAACTTTAGACTGTAAATATAATGGTGGGATACCATATATAATGGGAAGTGCCTCTTTTTCAAGTTAACTATAAATGCACTGCACAAAAGCAGTAGGCCAAATAGATGAACCAATTCTATGGGGATGCATAACTCTAACCCCATAAGGAGATTCATCCACAGCCAACACAGCGGGATTAGCTGGATCAAAATGAATCAGATGATGATGATTTAACAATGTATCCACAACGAATAAAATGCATCGTGCCATTCTTGGGACCACACAAAGGGAATAAATTTCTGACACAGCCAGTCAGCCAAGCAGCAATTTGTGCAGCATTTGCAATAAACTTAATGTAATATGTGAGCTTCCCCATGACAGCCTGGAGCTCCTTATGTTACTTGGCACTGGCAGATGTGTCATCAAGTGTGAATATGCTGTGCATTTATTACCTGTCCTGAATATTCGTGCTTCCTTATGGAAGAAGGACCAATTTTGCGTGTATCACTTTGTTTTCCACGTCTGCATCATCGTGATGGGTGTGAGGGCTGTCTACCCCCACACTGGGTCTCAGTCAAATTGTTATCGGCATATCTCTTCTTAGTCTAACACATCTTTTCTTTTAACATTATGACTTTCTTACGTCTTCCCTTTTGTTGCATTTACTAATTTTCTCCATTTGATTATTAGGCTTAGTCCAGTTTCTCGTAATGGTCCTCTCGTCTTATACTTGGTTGCTGTGGCAACACATATCTTCTTATGTTGTTTTCATCTCAAAATTCCTCTCCTCTTCTGTCCTGTCACAGTCACCAAGTTCTAACAGTTTGGACAACTTAAAGTGGTGAAGTATGTGTGTAAACTTGCAATTCTTTAACGATACGATTTACCTGAGATTGTCAACTGACTTTCCTTGCTGGTTAGTTTACTGCTGCAGTCTTCTTTTCTCTTCTTCTCCAAAATATATTTGCTAGGAACAGGAATTTCTCAAGACTCTTTCTAATTAAATAAAAATAAGCAGACCTACACAGTTTCTTTCCCTTCACTTAATGACATATCTTTTACAAATCTCGTTCTCCACATAAACAAAGACTGTCAAGTAAGTCTCCTCGCATATCCAAAGGTTTGAAACAAAGTTCATTTACACATAAGAGAAAGTTGGCTTAAAAACCAAGTCCATTCTCATCCTGAATCTGAATACATGTCTTAACCTCTCCAAGTCCAAGATGAGCATCAGTTAACAATATTTTAACTGTTCTTTTTTTTCCACTACAGTAGTCAAAGTTATAAAACAGCACAGAATACATAAACACTCCTTGTTCTTTCACTACGGCTTCCATGGCGCAACCGGCAGACACTGGTCGGAGCCGTTCAATCGCTGCATCTACAGTCGTCTCATGATAAACTTCAAACCTACACACACAGACAGGTGATGCACAGTAAATAGTATTCCTTTCTCCCACTCACAACTAAAGTATTGGGTGTTCAAGATGGTGGAAGGCTGAGGGGTTCTAGAATTTACACAGAAATTCTCGAAGCACTACAATATGTTTTATTCTTAGAAGCATCTCTCATTGTGTTGAACTGAAGCTGAGATTCTCAGATTGTTTTAGGTATTTTCACTTTTGTTTTCTTATGGAAGTTTCTTTTGGGATAATGTTTACTAAGCAGATGTGAGTAATAAGTATTTTGTGCAAAGTGTGTGACCGCACATCTTACAGAAGCATTAGTAAGGTTCTTGGAATTATTACATTCAATTTCCCATGCATGTACTCTGTAATGGTTCTTGTCAGTGAGAAAAAGTCAGTTCCAGTTATACTGTGAGGTACATAATCGCAATACAAGATACAAAAATAATTTGCCTGAAAACTTACCCTCCTTGACTAGTGTTCAGGGACTAGGTGGCAGCAGGACAAAGTTGTCAGTTGCCATGTCAGGGGGCTCGGGGGAGATAAGGGGGGGGGGGGGGGAGGAGGAACAGGGAGCAGAAAAGGAGAGGGGTGGAGAAAGGGAAATGATTGGTGGTTGCATTGACAGAGAATGGCACACAATGAGGGTAAGGGGACATGAATTGGGAGTGTTCAGTAGGAGGTGATAGAACAGAGGGAATGGAACTGTTCAGTGGAGGGTGAACGGACTGGAACTGTTCAGTGGAGGGTGAATGGACAGTAGGTTACCACAGGTTGAGGCCAGGATAATTTTGGAAAAGAGAATGTGTTGAAGATAGCTCCCATCTGTGTTGTTCAGAAAGGTTGGTGTCAGATGGAAGGATCCAGATAGCCAGGGTTGGGAAGCAGCCATTGAAATCAAGCACATTATGCTCAGCTGTGTTGTGCCACAGGATGGTCCACTTTGCTCTTGGCTACAGGTCAGTGCTGGTCATTCACCCTCATGGGTAACTGGTGGATAGCTGCCCAGTCCACCGAACCAGACTTCATATCCCAGTCTTGTCACAGTCTTACCCTACCCAGTCTTACCCTACCCTTTCTGAGGACGTGCCACTTGTGAAAGCAACCATGTCATACAGCTCCTCTGCTGCAATCATTCCACAGCTTTTTAGAATGCACACACAAAGAAAGTAGGTTATCTGTGCATGGGCCCCAGCACAAGGCAGTTTCACTGAGCCCAGAAAATGCACACTCGTTATCTAATGATGCAGCACACAGTGGCAGTCAAGTGGCAGTGTCAACTGGCATGGTCTAATTGGTGAGGCTTCTTTCAATGAGAAAAGGTTAACAATTCAGACAAAAATAAATCTCCAATTATTTTGAAATTTTGGCAGAATCCTGTAACCCATCATATCTGTAACAAAGACCAACTGGCACGGATTTTCTCCCTGTTCTTCATCTAAGAAATATGAAAATAATTTGCAGCAGATAGTGTACCATATTGTGTTCTTACCCCCATTCTGAGTGAAGTGGTGAACTTCTCCACCTTAATTACCTTTTTGTTGTGACTCGCCGATCATTCAAAGCGCCGCCGCGCAATTACGCGCGTCCTCTAAGTGCGGCGCTGTCTGCCAGCCATGCAGCAGCTGCACCACCTAAGCGGCCAGCCGAGCAGCGGCCGCTAGACTGGGACTCAGTGCTCATTCAAATGCTAACGTGTGCACATGTCTTCCTTGTCAACTTACTCTGTGACTTATATGTGTTGTGTCGTTCTGAAATATATGTGTTAAACTTGACGTTATAACACTTTTGATGTGTTAAAGAGATTATACATATTTATAATCTGTTTTAACTTCAATGAGTAGTCTCAAGCAGTTCACAAAGTAATGAGTACCATGTTTCATAACCTTATTATCCACAGATAATTGAACAATGCTGCACTTTTGTTCCAGAATGGAACTGACCCAATAAAAGTCTTTCATTATTTTGAGGCATGAACACACTGACAACTTGCATAATCGTGACAACTATTTGCCAGAATCAATAACACTTATCAATTAAAAGATATTTGTAGTAAGAAGTTTCATGCACTCACTCAGTAGAGGGACAGGAATGGAAAGACACTACAGTATCTGCTGTAATTTTTCATATGCCAAAGGTAACAGAAGTACAGGAATAAAATCCTTTGATAAGTTTCAGTCCCAGCTGCTCATTGTTGAAGATACACTAGGTTACAGGATTCCCCTGGAATTAGATCAGAACTGGCATTTTATTTTCATGTTGCTTGTTAAACTGTTTTCCAGAGACAAGTTTTGAGTAATGCACACAGTACAGCCATGAAATGAGGAATGTCCTACCCATTATCATTTTCATCCCTCCCACAGTGGTATTCCACTACCCACTGAACATACACAATATCCTCATGCACTGTGTGATTGAAAGTATCTAGAAACCACCCAAAACATACATTTTTCATATTAGGTGCATTGTGCAGCCACCTACTGCCAGAAACTTCATATCAGTGACCTCAGTAGTCATTAGACATCATGAGAGAGCAGAATGGGGCACTCCGCAGAACTCACGGACTTTGAACATGATCAGGTGATTGTGTCATACGTCTGTACATGAGCTTTCTACACTCCTAAACATCACCAAGTCCACTGTTTCTGATGTGATAGTGAAGTGGAAACATGATGCGTCACATACAGCACAAAAGCGTACAGGCCAACCTCGTCTGTTGACTGACAGAGGTCTCCAACAGTTGAAGAGTTGTAATGTGTAATAGGCAGACATCTATCCAGACCATCACACAGGAATTCCAAACTGCATCAGGATCCACTGCAAGTACTATGACAGTTAGGTGGGAGCTGATAAAACTTGGATGTCATGGTTAAGCAGCTGCTCATAAGCCACACATCATGCCGGTAAATGCCCAACGATGCCTTGCTTGGTGTCAGGAGTGTAAACATTGGATGATTGAACAGTGGAAAAACTTTGTGTGGAGTGACGAATCGTGGTACACAATGTGGTGATCTGACGGCAGAGTGTGGGTATGGTGAATGCCAGGTGAACATCATCTGCCAGAGTGTGTAGTGCCAACAGTAAAATTCGGAGGCAGTGGTGTTATGGTATGGTCATGTTTTCATGGTGGGGACTTGCACCCCTTGTTGTTTTGCATGGCACTATCGCAGCACAGACCTACATTGATGTTTTAAGAATCTTCTTGCTTCCCACTGTTGAAGAGCAATGTGGGGAAGGCGACTGCATCTTTCAACATGATTGAGCACCTGCTCATAATGCATGGCCTGTGGCAGAGTGGTTACCCAACTATAACATCCCTGTAATGGACTGGCTTGCCCCTGAATCCTGTAGAACACCTTTGCGATGTTTTGGAATGCCGACTTTGGGCCAGGCCTCACCGACCGACATAAACACCTCTCCTCAGTGCAGAGCACATGATTGAACGTATGCCTGTGAGAGTGGAAGCTGTCCCCATGCTAATGGTTGGCCAACACCGTACTGAATCCCAGCATTAGCGATGAAGGGTGCCATGAACTTATAAGTCATTTTCAGCCAGGTGTCCAGATACTTTTGATCACATAGTGTACATCCATACTCCACCCCTGCTCCCAGCACCATACCTCATAGCTCATATACCTGCAGTAGACCTAAATGCAAGATGTGTCCCATACATCCTACCACCACCACATACTCCTGTCTGATCACAAGCATTATCTATCCTATCAGAGGCAGGGCTGCCTGTGAAACTGGTCATGTGATCAGCAACCTAAGGTGTAACCATAGTGCTGCATTCTACATGGGCATGTCAACCAACAAGCTGTCTGTCTGCATGAATGGCCACTGACACTCTGTGGAAAAGAAACAGCTGGACCACCCAGTTGCTGAGCACACTGGCCAGCACAACATTCTTCATTTTAATGACTGCTTCGTAGCCTGTGCCATTTGGATCCATCTTACCAACACCAACTTTTCTGAACTGCAGGTGGGAACTCCCCTGCAATGTATCCTACATTCCCATGCCCCTCCTGGCCTCAACCTTTGTTAGTCATTGCCCTACTCCCACCTTCCTGCTTCCCTGTTCCTGCTCCAGCACTATGCAGCCCTCTATTCCACCATCGCACCCACTCTTTACTTTTCTTCTTTTCCACTTCACCCCCTCTCCCACCCCCTTCCACTGTCTAACCTGGCGACAGCACCTAGCTGCCCTACCATCTCTCCACCTCATCCCTGTATGCTCCCACAAGCATCACTTTACCGTCCACCACTCCTATCCTGCTATCCCTCCCTCTCCCAGCCCCAGCCTCCTCCTTACCCCCATAACCCAAGTTGCTTCTCCCATAATGTGTAGTTGCTCACAGGCTGGCCTTGGCAGCCAGAGACTATGGTCATGTGTATGAGTTGTGTTTGCATGAGGGGTGTGTGTGTGTGTGTGTGTGTGTGTGTGTGTGTGTGTGTGTGTCTTGTCTAATATTCATGAAGGGCTTTTTGGCCAAAAGCTTACAAGTTTGACAGTCTTTTTGTTGTGTCTGTGTGTGACAATTGACAGTATTATGAAAAGGATAGATAACTGCTTAAAATATAGTGGAGATGTTGAGTCACAAACAGGCACAACAAAAAGGCTACTGAACATGTAAATTTTTGGCAGGAGGCCTTCTTCAGAAATAGACAACATACACACATATATTCATGCAAAGGCAGCTCAAACACATATCACCACTGTCTCTGGCTACCATAGCCAGACTGCGACCAACTGCACATGATAGGTGAAGCAGTCTGGGTGGTGGGGATAAGGTGGAGGCTGGGGTGGGGAGGGGGAGCAAGAGCAGGGTATGGATGGTGCACAGTAAAGTGCTGTTTGTGCGAGTGTGCTGGGATGAGATGGAGAGAGGGTAGGGCAGTTAGGTGCAGTCAGGAGGTTAGATGGCTTGCAGCTAAACCGCAGTCACTGTGCTTTATTCTACATGGGCGTGACAACCAACAAGCTGTCTGCCCACCAAGAAACAATTATAATGACTGCTTCACAGCCTGTGCCGTTCAGATCCTTTCCACCAACACCAATTTTTCTTAATTTCACAGGTAGGAACTCTCTCTGCAATATATCCTATGTTCCCATAATGCTCCTCCTGACCTCAGCCTTCGTTACTCATTGTCCTTTAACCACCTGTCCTCTTCCCTGTTCCCCCTCCACAGCCCAGCCTTCTATTCCACAAGCACACCCACAGTCTTTTTACTTCCCCCCTCTTCTGCACCCCCCCCCCCCCCCCCCAAGCCATGTAACCTCCCAACTCCACCTAGCTGCTGCATCCTCTCTCCACCTCATTCCTGTGTGCTCCTACAAACAGCACTTTACTGTCCCCCACCCATACCCTGCTCTCCATCCCCCTCCTGCCACAGCCTCATTACACCTACCACCTAGAGTGCTTTCCCATCATGCACAGTTGCTTGCATTCTGGCCCTGGCAGCCAGAGACAGTGGCCATATGTGTGTGAGCTGCATTAGCATGAATATGTGTGTGTATGTTGTGTATTTCAGAAGAAGGCCTTCCTGCCGAAAGCTTACCTGTTTAGTACTCTTTTGTTGTGCTTGTCTGTCACTCTACATCTCCGCTATATGGTAAATAGCACTCTACCCTTTTCACAATAGTGTCATTATTCCATCCTCACTTTTCATAATATCATCATTATTTCATCCTGGATTTTCCATTGTTAATGTGGTACATTTATCTAGGTGACATGTGAAATTTTTCTCCTTTTGCCAAAACACAGTATAAATTCCACAAACTCACCTTGTAGTAGCTATTGTTACAGAATCTTGAAACAGTGTGTCTTATTAAACAAGCAATAGGCAAACAGAGAGGTCAGTATCTTACGCAAAATATCATTATGTGGGTTTACAGTAACATAATAGAAGAAATTTTGTGTTCATTTTCATACTAACAAATTCTCTTAGTGCTTGCTATCAGACTTTTTAAAAATTATGGTTCTGGATTGAAAAAATAAATAAATAAAAATATAGCTTTGGCTATGTCAATGTAGATAAGAAATTTCCGAATGTTAACCACATGGTAAAATACTCTTCACTTTGGATGCTATCATTTGCCAAAATCTTATTTTGATATTTCAAATGGTTTAGGAGATAGGAGGTGTGTTGTGAATATTTCATTCTCATGCACCTCCAATTGTAAGTGAACACTGTGCATGAAATCCATTTTCTTGTGATTGGAAACAGATGAGACCTCCTCCCAAGTTTAAAGAAAAGTTCAATATGTTGGTGAAATTTCCTATGCAGCAACAGACGGTGTAATATACACCAAACACAAATTCATAACAACCCCTATTTTTCACTACAGACATTTCAAATTTTGTGCAGTATCTTACTTAAATGCGAATATCACAATAAGTATGACCTTCATATGAAGCTATACATAACGTAAAAATAATTTTTTCTGCAAAATTGTGTGAAAAAGAAAACAGAGCTCACATAGTACATGTGACATTCTGCTTGTAATGGGACAGGTGCACCTTGACTGACAGGCTAACCAGCATTTTCTGTGTGCACCCTTAGGCGCATATAGCTGCATTAGATAGAGCAGCGAGTTGGCGTGCAGACTACTGGATTTCCTTCTGTTCTTGTGCTTATATTTGCATGAATACCAACCAGATATTCACCAGGATGAATGACCACTGCTGGACTGTGGCCAAAAGAAAGGTGGACCACCCTATGTTGCACAACAAGCAGCTGAAAATAACATGCTTGTTTTCAATGGCTACTTCTAAACCCTGGGCACCTGGGTCCTCTCCTCCACTACCAGCTTTTCTGAACAGAACAGATGGGAGTCATCCTTACAACACATTCTCCACTTTCGAAATTTATCCTAGGCTCAACCTGTGGAACCCACTGTCCCCACACCCTGCATTCAACAGTTTTCCCCTCCTCTATCCTATCACTTCACCCTCATTGTGCACTGCTCTCTGCCAATGCACCCACCAGTCTCTTCCCCTTCTCTGATCCTCTGCTCTTCCCATCCCCACCTTTCCCTCCCCCCACAGCCTCCCGACACTGTCCCTGGCAGACTTGTCTTGTCTTGTCCCTGCACGCTCTCCCAGACAGTGCTCTTCTCTCTCCCCACCAGTATCCTGCTACCCTATCCATTCCCTGCCCCACTCCGGATTTCTGCTCTTGTTCAGTGTGGTAGTTGCGGTCTTGCCAGAAGGACTGAGAAGAAGGCTTTGGCCAAAAGCTCAGTTTCTAGCAGTCTATTCGTTGTGCCTGTCTACAATTCAAGATGTCATTTTAAGGTGAGCAGCAATCTGTCCTATAGCTTTCACAATATTGTTGATATTCTGACCTGGACTTTTCCATTGTCTGATTTTGCCTAATGGAAATTTTGTTTTACTAAGATGGAGTAGTTGTCCGCACTTGTCACACCTACTTTACTTTTAGGTGGGAAACTTTATAGTTCATATTTGAGTTGCTATAGTGTTGTAGGGTTATATTTGTGCTGTTAAAAGTAGTTTTGCAGTTTCTTATAAATGAGTTCCTAGTAGTAGTTGAATTCTGGTATATTTGTGACAGCTACGTAATTTCCAAGCAAAAACAGGACATTAATAGTTTCTTGACCTTCCATTGCTTAATTTGTGGGGTAGACAGATGATAAGTTGAGTGCCTCATTGGAATTATGTCTGTTAGTCCAGTTTTATATTCCCCACACCTTACAAGTGCTAGATGGTTAGTAAGAACATGGTTCACATGACTCAAGCCATAAGAAGATGACAACTGAGTACCACTGGCTGTAACTGCCAAATGCACACCCAAGTGACCTTCCTTGCACCAATTCAGGACAAATCTTACATGACTGAGAAAATTTGCCCCCAAGATTAGGGAAACTGACAGCCCATGTACAACCTTGACCTTAAATGGCCATGTGAACTTTATTTTCACAATTTAACAACTAGATCACCCAGAAAATGCATTAACTAGAAATGGTCATCTTACACAGTTCACCTCCCCTGAATAATGCCACAAATTTGCAAATATCCTTACGCAACATACAAAAAAACTGACAGATTAAGATAACAGAACAGCCCAGATTGAGTACATATGAAATGAATGAGAGAATTGGGTGCCTCAAAGATCTTATAGTGCCATGGCATTTGTTTTCTCCACCGTTATACTGTGTCATCTCTACAGTCCCTGCCTAAATGTCTGTAATGGTAACAGTTGTGTTCCCTATCTGGAGGTCTCGATCTTTCCCCCTGCACTAATGCCGAGCCACTTCTTTCTTTTCATTTCCTGTCAGATTCTCGTACGACTTCAGCTTGCAAAATCAACTGCTCTAGTTTCACAAAATTCCCTGGGCAAGTTTTAAACATTATTAAGTCCTATCAGTCTGTACATTCTTTCCAATAGGCTCTTGACAATTTCTTCTTGTGTGAAAGAAAAGGAAAAGCAACCAGCACCATTTTTAATTCTATTACAGTTGCATCCTGAAGTATAATTTTTCTTCAAATTCATATCGGGCGCTATTATTAGACAGAGGTTTGTCACAAATTATCTCATGAATTTGAGCAAAGAGCAGTCTTTTCTTCATTGCGTTTTGTAGCATCTGCTCTAAACAGCCAAAAGCAGCTGAGACTTACAATTGATAACTGTGGAAATTACTTAATGCACACATCTTTCCCTCATCTTGTAACTTGAGAAGCAAATGTAGTGTATGTTCAATGTCTCTGCTACTCCTAACTGACAAGACACTTTGTGTTCGTGTAAAAAGCCTACTGATAGGGTAGGCAACTCAGTAAATATTTCATACTGATTCTCAAGGAAACCAGAAACCATTGTTTCACTATATTCTAGCTCACTGCTGAGAGAATTTTTGTTGTCCATAATATGTTCTGTTATCCTATTCGAAAGTATCTGGTTAAGGTCCAGTAAATGCTTCTGTTGGTCATGTAATAAGGTTATGGCTGTCCAAAATTCCTCTAACCTCTCTAAACATCTCTATCCACACTCTGGAAACCACGATGAAGTGCATGGCAGAGGGTAATCCCACTGTACCAGTTATTAGGTTTTCTTCTGGTTTGATTCAAGTATGGACCATGGTCAGAATGCCTCTGTGCAATGTAGTAATTATTATAATCTTATTTTCTTCAATATCCCTTGTTAGTCCTGTTTGGTATGGGTCCCACACCATTTGCAATATACTAGAACCAGTTGCCAGTTGCCTCAGTGATTTGTAAGCAATCTCCTTTGTGGACTCATTGCACTTCCCAAGTCTGCTGCCTGCTTTACCCATCATGGAGCCTAATGAGACATTCCATTTCATATTCCTACAAGGCGTTACTCCCAGGAGTTTGTAAGAGTTGGCCAATTCCGATAGTGGCTGATTGATATTTTAGTCATAGGATACAACATTTTTTTTCATTTTGTGAAGTGCACAATTTTATATTTATGAACATTTAAACCAATCTTTCCACCACTTTGAAATCTTATCAAAGATCTGATTGAACACATGCAGCTTCTTTCAGACAGTACATCATTATATATATCTACATCATTCGCAAACAGTTGAGGTTTCTATGAGTATTGTTTGTAAGCTCATTAAAATACAATGTGAACAGCAAGAGTCCCAGCACACTTCTCTGGGTACACTTGAAGTTACTTCTACATCTGACAATGACTTTCCATAACATGCTGCATCCTCCCTACCAAAAAATCCACAAATTTCACTTGATAACCCATACCTTTGACAATAAGCATGGGGGTGGTACTGAGTCAAATGCTGTTTTGGAAGTCAAGAAATCTGCATTTACCTTCCTGCCTCAATCCAAAGCTTTCAGTAAATTTCTGTCTCTGTCTCATTCACTAGGGACTGGTCACTGACTTTGGTGCCACTGACAGCCTTACATATGACCGAAATTTCTTTGGGTTTTGTGAAAGTTCCTTTGACAATATTCTGCTACAATAGTCATTGAAGGAAACACGAATTGCTCTCTTGACAGCCAAATGGGTTTCATTCAGTGTATCTGTATCTATAGCCTACACTTTGTTTCACACCTGTTATGCAGTACCCTCTGTTTCTTTGGAAGTTTCTTTGAGGTGACTGTACACCATGGAGGTTCTCTCCTACTATGAACTGTTCTATCTTTTAAACTATTCTTTTAAGCTTGAACCATAGTTCCTCTACATGCTCCTGCCCTGTGCAGAGTGTTTCAAGCTCCTTGTTGAGGTAGGACATTACTGATTTTTTTTTATCTTTGTTACTGAATATATATCTCTTTCTGCTCATTTTAGTTGTCTTTTGTACTTTGGTAATCATTATTGCCACAGTCATGTCATGGTCACTGATATACAGACGTCCTCAAAGAGGTCAGGTCTGTTTGTTGCCATTAGATCCAATGCATTTCCATCATGAGTGGGGTTCCTAACTACTTATTCTAGGTAGTTTTCAGAGAAGTCATTTAATAATATTTCACAGGATGTCTTATCATGCCCACCATTAACAAAACTTTTAATTTCCCCAAGTCTCCACTGATAATTACAGTCTGACTGGGGAACTTATGTACATGTGAACCGAGATTTTGTGTAAAGCTTTTGGTTACATCAGGAGATTAATCTGATCGGTGATAGAAGTATGTAATTATCATTTTATGCTCACATCTGTTACTGACTCTTTCCCAAACAATGGCACATGCAACTTCAACTACTATCACAGTGGGTTTGAGTTTCTTGTCTACTGGAACAAATACACCACCTCTGTTTCCCATTTCCATTCGATATATACTGCAATTTCCCCCCAAAATGTCACTGCTATCAGTTCCAGCTCTAAACCAGCTTTCTGTGCCTAGTATTATGTGGGCTTCAGTGCTTTTCATGAGCACTTCAAACTCTGGCCCTTTGTTGTAAATGCTTTGGCTATTGATCATTAGGATTTTGATACTCTCACCTGTATGAGGCATTTCATTTGATTTGCCTTGACACTTCTGGCTTTCCTACAGTTATCATTATCTGGATTAGATGGAGAGTTGCCTACTCTAAAGAACCTTGTGTGCACCCTACACACCTGAGTAGCAGCCTCTCACGTGTAATGAACACCTGACACTATTAGGAGGGCCCTACAGTTCTAAACCCTATGGTGCAAGTCCAGGAAGTTGCAGCCTAGCTTATCACAGAACCTTCGAAGTCTCTGGTTCAGTACCTCCACTCAACTCAGAACCAAAGGGCCATGATCAATTCTGGGACAATGCTGCAAACTGTGAGCTTGATTGAAACTCCATGCAAAAGGCTGGTCTTCTCAGTCTTCTCTGCCAGTCACTGGAATGATTCAAGTAGGACCTTGGAACCCAGACGACAAGCATCATTAGTTCCATCATGCACCACAATCTGCAGTTGGTTGCACCATGTTCCCTCGATGGCTGCTGGAATAGTCTCTTCAGCATGTTGAATGAGGCCCCAGGCATATGCACTGAGTGCACTTAGTGTCCTTTCCTGTCCCTTCCTACCATTTCCATAAGGTTTACTGTCATTCACCATACGTTTGAACTGCCGACCATTAGTGTACCCCTACCCTTTTGCATTTACTGGACACTCTTGATGCTGCACAAATTACCTCATCTGTTCATGTAGTGAAGGACTGTACTGATCTGTGAATGTCATCATTCACTGATTTCTAACACAGCAGTTACAGAGTCTAACTCTGTTAAGGCCAACTATATGTTGGAGATAGCGACATTTACTTCTGCCAGTGGCAGGTGTGGTAGTGCCATGGTGCAGTCGACTTCCTCGTGCAATCACTGTGCCAGCCCAGATGTACTTTCCCTGAAATCAGTGTTACAGATTTCTAATTTATAGTGTAAGTCATCTTTCCTTAGGTCCATTAGCTAGTCACCTCCCTTCAGGTTATACTGAAATGGAAGTCACAACAGAGTGATATTTGTCAAGAAAAAATTGTGTTATCCTAAAATTTTTAGTTGATTAATATCCTAAAAAATTAACGTTATTGTTTTATCATTCACACAGCTGACCACGTAATAACCATGCTCTTGTACCAAAATGTAATGGAACAGGAAACTTGTAAAGTGGTTAAGCTAAGTCGAGTTGTGAGTAAACATTACTCTTAAATATATTTTATTCCATGCCAATAATTTTCGTGCACCAAAAAGGAACACCAATGATTTTATGGTTGAGTGCTGAAGCTTCACATGCCAAAAATTGTTTGAAGATTAATTGATTTAGGTGCACATCCATAACAGCTTAAGTAAAACACGTTTAATCTTAACAGTTATCATCTGACCAACAATTCGTAAGGTAGAAAAAATCTGCATTAATTCCATACATCACTGACAACACAACTTGGACTTAAAAGAGTTAAGTTTAATTAAAAATTGGAAAACTGTGTAGTCACAAGAAGTTGTTACTCAGTTGTATAAGGCTGCACCAGCCACAGTTTTTACACACCATTGAATACGCAAACTAAGACAGTGCCACACTTACAAATTGACCTGACTGAAATGATAATCGACTCCAGTTATTGCATATAAAAGTCTTTTGATTAACCTTCAGCTACTCAGCAATTTAAGGAAATTACTGACAGTGTACAGAATCCATACAGCACAGTCATCTCAAGGCCCAAGAGATTAGTTCCCTACAGTCCATCGACATCATGTTGTGTCCTCTGAACCATCATCCTCGCATGGTTGCAGCTGATGATCCACATCAGAGCTCGCAGCACATTCAAAATGTCCTGTTTCCCAGAGCAAACTCCCAGACAAGCTCTGTCGACCCCACCACATGACAAAGATAAGCAGCGTACTTCACCACTGTGTGTACATTGCATTGGTGTGGCGTTTAAATTGTCATGGAGTTGTGACTTCTCATCATGGTTCAGTCCCTATGTGAGCCATTGTAAGCAACGTCAATGACAGAACGACATGCTGCAATTGTCTCCTGCCTGCAGCCTGTTCCACCGAACTGTGGAGGTTCCCAAAACTGACAAACAGAAATTGACGGATGACAGTCTGCAATGACTATCTCACCTCCTTTGCTGTACCAAGGCTGTGCTGCCTGCCAAAGATCTGGAAACTGCAAAGTTTCTTGTAGAAGACATCATTTTGAAGCATGAAGCACCCTGTATGATTATCTCTGATCATGGAAAAGTTTTCGATTTGTGACTAGTACCAGAAATAGTTTCATATTGCAACATTACCAACAACAAGACAATTGCCTACCTTACACAGACAAATAACCTTACAGAACACTTTAGTAAGTTTTTAGCAGATATTCTCTTGATGTAAAACAGAGACTCAGATACAATACAGCCTGTCATAACATTTGCATACACCACAACAGACCAGGCACTACAGGCTTCACACCATTCTCTGTGCTCCACAGTCGCCGGGCCACTGGCTTGAGTATGGAACTGGGCAACCAGAAGAGTTTGGTGTGGAATAAAATAGTTTGGCATGGAATAAAATATATTTAAGAGTAATGTTTACTCACCCATAGGCAATATTCTTATTCATTCTTCATTACTAGATGGGCGTACTGTTAGTGAAAGGATGAATGGCCTTTCAGACCATGATGCACAAATTTTAACACTAAAAGCTTATATATAATAACAGACTATGTAGAAAAGCTAATTCAGTGGCAATAGAGAGTCTTTAAAACCTCTTTAAGGAACAAGAGCCAGGATGTTTATAGTGCCGATAACATAGATGACTAATATAATGCTTTCCTTGATACATTTCTCATGCTCTTTGGAAGTTGCTTTCCATTAGAATGTTCTAAACAGGATACTACCAAGGTGGCTCACTAGTGGGATGAGGATATAATATAGAACAAAGTGGGAATTATATCAAAATATTAGTAGTAGTGACAATCAAGATATAGCAGTCATTACAAACAGTATTGTAAGGTGCTTAAAAATGTTATTAAGAGGGCAAAGAGTGTGTGGTACACAAATATAATAGCTAATTCACAGAATAAAATTAAAACTGTATTGTCAGTCATAAAGGAAGTGTTTGGTCAGCAGCAGAAGGTCATTGATATAAAATCAGTTCATAGTAAAAATATTTCTGTTACTGATAAGTCAGTCAGATATATATATATATATATATATATATATATATATATGTATTTGATGAGACTTACCCAACAAAAGCGCTGGCAGGTCGATAGACACACAAATAAACACAAACATACACACAAAACTCTAGCTTTCGCAACCAATGGTTGTATGTGTGGATAGATATGTGTGTGTGTGCGAGTGTAAACCTGTCCTTTTTTCCCCCTAAGGTAAGTCTTTCCGCTCCCGGGATTGGAATGACTCCTTACCCTCTCCCTTAAAACCCAATCCTTTTGTCTTTCCTTCTCCTTCCCTCTTTCCTGACGAGGCAACCATTGGTTGCGAAAGCTAGAGTTTTGTGTGTATGTTTGTGTTTATTTGTGTGTCTATCGACCTGCCAGCGCTTTTGTTGGGTAAGTCTCATCATCTTTCTTTTAAATATATTTTCCCACGTGGAATGTTTCCCTCTATTATATTCATATATATATATATGGTTATAATAGAAGGAAACATTCCATGAAGGAAAAACATATGTCTGCTTGTGTCTGTATATGTGTGGATGGATATGTGTGTGTGTGCGAGTGTATACCCGTCCTTTTTTCCCCATAAGGTAAGTCTTTCCGCTCCCGGGACTGGAATGACTCCTTACCCTCTCCCTTAAAACCCACATCCTTTCGTCTTTCCCTCTCCTTCCCTCTTTCCTGATGAGGCAACAGTTTGTTGCGAAAGCTTGAATTTTGTGTGTATGTTTGTGTGTCTGTCGACCTGCCAGCACTTTCATTTGGTAAGTCACATCATCTTTGTTTTTAGGTATATATATATATATATATATATATATATATATATATATATATATATATATATATATATATATATATATGCCTTTACAAATGTCTGCTTGTGTCTGTGTATGTGTGGATGGATATGTGTGTGTGTGCGAGTGTATACCTGTCCTTTTTTCCCCCTAAGGTAAGTCTTTCCGCACCCGGGATTGGAATGACTCCTTACCCTCTCCCTTAAAACCCATATCCTTTTGTCTTTCCCTCTTTCCTGACGAGGCAACCGTTGGTTGCGAAAGCTTGGATTTTGTGTGTATGTTTGTGTTTGTTTGTGTGTCTGTCGACCTGCCAGCACTTTCATTTGGTAAGTCACATCATCTTTGTTTTTATATATATATATATATATATATATATATATATATATATATATATACCTAAAAACAAAGATGATGTGACTTACCAAATGAAAGTGCTGGCAGGTCGACAGACACACAAACGAACACAAACATACACACAAAATCCAAGCTTTCGCAACAAACTGTTGCCTCATCAGGAAAGAGGGAAGGAGAGGGAAAGACGAAAGGATGTGGGTTTTAAGGGAGAGGGTAAGGAGTCATTCCAGTCCCGGGAGCGGAAAGACTTACCTTACAGTATTTAACATCACTTTCTGAGCATTGCTGGTGAATTAAATAAAAACTTAGTTTCTACAGGGGACCATATAACTCTCTTGGAAAATGCCTTTCCAAGACAAGTTTGAAATACTCCTCTGTGATACTGACAAGGGGGAGTTTGAGTCAATAATTAAATCACTGAAGACTAAGCTCTCTCGGTGGAGTACTTAACAGAATATTAAAGTACTGTGCTGCATATGTTAGCCCTGTAGTTAACCATATCTGTAATTTTTCCTTTAAGAATGATCAGTTTCCTGAACAATTAAAGTACTCAGTAGTAAAGCCACTTTATAAAAAGGAAGAAAGGGATAATGTAGACAATTTTTTAACTGTTTCTGTGCCATCAGTTTTCTTGCTTAGGTTATTGAAAAGGCTATGTGTGTAAGGATAATTGATCATTTTATTTCACATAATTTGCTGTCAAATGTACAGTTTGGTTTTAGAAGTGGTTTAACAACTCTCTTTTCTTTGTGAGGTACTGGATGGATTAAACAAAAGGGTTCAAAAGCTAGGCATAGTTTTTGATTTAACTAAGATGTTTAACTGTGTTGCTCACAAAATATTGCTCCAGAAGTTGGACAATATGGTATACTGGGAGTGGCTCCCAGTTGGTTCACCTCTTACTTTAGCAACAGACAGCAAAAGGTCATTATACTAAGTGTTGAGAATGGCTATGATGTGGGGTCTGAGTGGGGCATGGTCAAATGGGGGGTGCCCTAGGGGTCGGTGCTGAGGCCACTCCTATTCCTTATTTATATAAATAATATGCCCTCCAGTATTACAGGTGATTCTAAAATATTTCTGTTTGCTGAGCTTGGTGATATCAAGTCAAATCAAATCAAATTTTATTGTCGTTAAACAACTTAGCATTGTAATAGACAGCGTCAAAAAATACAAGAAGAGGTACCAAAACACAATACAATTTGTACATACAGGTGTTTTTAAAGGTACCAATTAGTTTTTAAAAAATATACAGAAAAGAAAAGTATTTACAGTTATACATCTCCTTGGATCAAATTTGTCACAGAATATGATACCGCCTATATTTTCACTACATGCTATAATCATCATTCATTCTGGAGGCGACTCAAGTTTTCTTCGAATTCCAGAATGTTGTAGGTTGTATTCAGAATCAGCCAATTTTTTAGTTTCTTCCCTAGTTGCTCTACTGGCATTTCCCTCAGTGTTATAGGCAGTTTGTTGAATAGCTTAATCCTCATGTAGTTTTGGCAGTTTTGGGTTTTCTTTAGCCTTACCTGGGGCGTGTCAATGTAATCTTTATTTCTTGTGAATGTACCTCCCCCCTTACTGTGAAGTTACTCTGGTTTTCTTTGATGTCTATGAGACAGTGGTATATGAATACTGCAGAGAGAGTCATTATTTTCAGCTCCCTGAATACTGGTCTGCATGATTCATTGTCGGGTAAGCCCTTTATGCCCCTAACTGCCCTCTTCTGCTACTTAAAAACTTCCTGAGCCCCTGAAGAGTTCCCCCAAAGTATTATGCCATAGACCAGGTGCGAGTGGAAAAAGGCATAGTATGCCTCCAACATTTGGCTCTTACTGACACAAGTCCGAAGTTAGCGCAGTAAAAAAATTACTCTGGACAGTTTCTTGCATAGTTGTTGCGTATGTTCGCCCCATTTCAAATTCGGGTCTAAATAAATTCCTAGCAGTTTGACAGATGTGTTTACTGTCCCTTCTGGTTTAAATTTACTCAAATGAAAACATATAGTCTCTGTTTTATTGCCATTTTAGACCAATTTATTGCTTTGCAACCATGTGGTGGAGTTCTCTACCATGTCTGTAGTTTTGTACTGTAAAGTTTCCAGATTTCCGTCTGATGTTATTAAGGTGATGTCGTCAGCATATAGAATTGATTTGTCTGGCAAGTTATGTGGGAGGTCATTGACATACACTAGAAAGAGAAATGGGCCAATTACTGATCCTTGAATAACTCCGGTTTCAATTTTGAGTATGTCTGATAGTTGGCTCTCAATTATGACCATTTGTTGTCTGTTATATAACTGTGAGCCCTTTATTCCATATAGTTTTAACTTGGAAAATAAGATCTCATGGGAAATAGTGTCGAAAGCCTTACTGAGGTCTAAGAGTATAATACAAGTAATTAAATGTAGCTCGAAATAGGTAACAATCTCATTGATAATATTGTCTACGGCTTTAATGGTTGATTTACCTGTCTGAAATCCAAACTGAGCATTGTTAAATAAATTGTTTGTTTCAAAGTACTTCAATAGTTGTGTTTTCATGCAATATTCAATGACTTTTTATAAAATAGGGACAATCGAAACTGGTCTGTAGTTATTTGGACAGTCTCTGTCCCCTTTCTTGTGGATTGGAACTGTGATAGTCATTTTTAAACAGTCTTGAAAGATTCCCTCCTCAAGAATGCAATTTATCAGATAAGTTAACGTTAACAATATTGTGTCTGAGATTTGTTTCAATATCACATTAGAGAGAACGTAATAATCCTCGGTTTTGGTGTTACTCAATTTTGCAATTATTTTAGACACTTCCCTAGATGTGACTTGTTTCCAACTAAAATTTAATCCCCTAGTTCTATCTGTGGTATAGTTGCTCACTCTATGTTTGTATGTTAACTCGAGATTGTCAGTGGGAGTAATATTTTTAACACTATTTACAAAGAACTCATTAAGTATGTTGGGTGCAATAGGTACTGATTCCTTTCTTACTTTTCTTCCTAATTCTTAATTTATAACTGCCCAGGCATCTTTACACTTATTTTTAGAATTATTGATAAAATTTTCATTGGCTCTTATCTTGGCTGCTTTTATTTCCCTTCTATAGACTTGTTTTGTGCTGGTATACCTATCTTTATCTGCCTGGTTTCCCTGTTTGGCTTTTTTATGAAGGATGATTGTAACCTCCCTAAGGGCTGCAAGTTTTGGAGTGAAACATTTGCAGCTCTGTTTCCTTTTCAAGTTATTTTGGTTATTTAGTACCTTTGTTATCTTTGGACAGTATTTATTAATATTGAAGCTAAGTGTTGACAAAAAGTTTGTAAAGGCCTCATTTACATTCTTACAGTTTAAAACATTATTCTCCCAGTCCATCTCCCCTAAAATTAATCTCAATTTTTCTATGTTCCTTTCCCCGAACATTCTGAACGTTTTCTGTTCCCTTTTATAACGCTCAGTTCTTGTCATTGGAAATTTAGTCCAGATCCCACTGTGGTCAGAGATGAGTGGATCTTCAACTCCATATGAAAATGAATTTCTATCTATGTTGGTGAAAATATTAGCTAGGCAAGACTTGTTGGTTGGTCATTAATCAGATGGAAGTTGTATGATCTTAAAATATTACATAATTCGGTCTTAGCATTTGACTGGGTTAAGACATCAATATTAATGTCCCCTAGATAAATTATTTTGAAATTCTTGTATTTCTGTAGGTGCTGTGTCAGTTGTTCCCAGTGGGTTATAAATACATTTATGTCTGCATCTGGGGTTTGGTAGAGTGAGATCAGAATCAGCTTAATTCATGAGAAAAGGACACCTGCTACTTCAAATGACTGTTCTAAGCAGAAAGTTCCTAGATTTAATAACTGATGGTCTAGATGATTATTACTTCTTAGAAAAATTGAGGCACCTCCATGACCAAGTCTCTGTCTGTAAAAACCTGTTTTTAATTCAAACCCAGATGGAACATAGAGAGTTCCTTCAACCTCTGAGAGCCAGTGCTCATTAATACATAGAATATCACATGGAAAATCTTCCAGAAAATTCTCTAGCTCATGTATTTTGTTTCTCAGACACTGTACATTGATATGAAAAACACTTAAAATATCCTTCTCAATAGAAAAGTTCCATAATTTCTGCTTGTATTCCTGAGTATTATGTGCTAGGGGCCTTGCTTTATAATTACTTTGTGAGGCATTCTCAGTGCAGTTGTTATGGGTACATATTTCTAATCTAAAAAAGTATTAATTTCCTGACTGACTGAGCTCGAATCATATTCTAATGGCAACATATTACTAATATCCTTATGCTTAGATAGTACAATTTTACAAATTTCATCACTCAATAATCTTTTTCCTGGCTGGTTTAAATGAAGTCCATGTCTGGTGTGCATTCCCCTTTCAAGATTAGAAATATCTACAACCTGAACGTTTTTGAAGTGCTTACTGACCTTTAATATGTTAAAGTTTGTTGTTTTCACTGCTGAATTTACACAAGAATTTTCCATCAAGTCGTGGCGATGTGGTATATTTATGACAATTACATTAGGGTGAGTGAGTGAAGACAATGAATCTTTCTATGAGTTTTTCACTTTTTCCCCTTTGCTTCTGTAAATGTCATTTGCACCACTGATAATCACCACAAAATCATTTGATGATAGTTGTTCACACTCACGTTTCAAGTCCTTTGTAACTTCAGCTATATGGGCACCTGGCTTGACCATCAATGAAACTTCTATTTCCGAATTCCTGCTGTGAATCTCTGCCGCTACCCTTCGTCCATGACTGTCTGCATAAATAAGTGCCTTCCCTAGCTTGATCTTCTTTCTCCTTTTTTCACTAACTGCCTTCTGTTGCATCGGTGTGTAGTCGTCTGTAGTTTCTGCATTTTCCTGAAGAACTTTGAAGGAATTTGAGAGCGGAATTTCCGCTGTTACGTCTGTCACTGCTACTTTAAGCCTAGTATTTCGCTTACTAGCACCTTTCACAACACTTGCCTAAGATATTTCTTCTCCTACTTCTTGTTATTCCCTCAGTTTCTTATTCTCTTCCATCAGCTTAGTTATGTCCTCTTTTAGCAGTCTTATTATTTTGTCTGTAAAGTCTGTTTCCTTCTTGAAGTAATCATAGTCATTGCTTGTAGGCACATGTGGCTCAGCACAACAACAACACTTTTAAGTTTCTTCTGGAATATCATGTTCACTTACATTGAAGCATTTCAGGAAGTGATACCATTCGTCACAATAATCACACAGTATTCCATTTTTCACTACTCTAGAACATTTTCTGCACTTTACATCGATCAGAACTCTTGAAAATCGGGAGCTCGACTCACGTACATGTAACCGCTCTGGCGCCATGACAATATCAATTGGACGCTAAATTGGAGATGAATTAGCAGACGAATTAGCGTACAATATTACTATAAAGGATGTTGTATGCAACACTGGCACTGTTTCAAATAGTGCAGTTCAGGACATAAGTTCATGGCTTGTAGAAAATAAACTAATACTAAATCATAGTAAGACTCAGTTTTTACAATTTGTGACACACAATTCAACAAAACCCAGCATTTTGATTTCACAGAATGGGCATATGATTAGTGAAACTGAACAGTTCAACTTTCTAGGTTTTCAGATAGATAGAAAACTGTCATGGAAAGCCCATATTCAGGATCTTGTTCAAAGACTTAATGCTGCCATTTTTACTATTTGAACGGTATTTGAAGTATGTGATAATTTTACAGCAAATGTAGTGTACTTTGCTTATTTTCATTATTTCATATATGGTATTACGTTTTGGAGCATCTCTTCTCATTCTCAAAGGATAGTTTTGGCTCAGAAACGAGCGGTTTGGGCAATATATGGTGTAAGTTTGCGAAGCTATTTTCACCCCTGTTCTTTAGTTTGGGCATTCTGACATTGTCCTCTCAATATATGTATATACTTTACTGTCGTTTCTTGTTGCCTTACCCCAAGAAGTGGCAGGTTTCACTCAGTTAATACTAGGCAGAAATCCAATTTGTATTTGGATTGCATTTCCTTGACTCTTGTACAGAAAGGTGTGCAGTATATTGTTGCATCTATTTTCAATAAGCTACCACAAGAATTCAAAGATGCTAGCAGTAATCCACACACTTTCAAATTGAAAATGAAAAGTTTCCCCTCATGTGTCACTCCTTCTATTCTGTCAAGCAGTTCCTTGAAAAATTAAGCTAGTTCCTGTGCTATATTGTTGACTGTGCTTACATAAACTTATGGCTTGTCCTTTTTTGGGTTCATAAACATTTTATTTTATCCATTGTTACTCTTATGTTGTAATTTCATGTACTGACATATTGCATGGCCTTGGAGATTGGCTCCTCAATCTGGTCCTATGGAACTAGACGTGTAAAATAAATAAAAAATAAGAAAGGCTGAGAGCATTACAGTGTTAAACACAGGCCAGTGAGATACAGGCCAGGAGATGTGGTATGAATTTTTCATCTGTGTGGAAAGTGGGACTATCCGAAAATTTTGTGAAGTGGTACTTTGGGTTGCTTGTCAGATGTCACATATGAACTCAAGAATTATGACCCTTCATCAAGAAAACAAAAGTGCAGAGAGATTGTGCATGTCTCCTGTGTGAAGCCATATTACACTCCAGATTTACTGATTGACAGTGGGAGGTTCAACGAAACTGAAGACTCACTCGATAGTCACAAAGCTTCAGCTAGAGGGGCTATCTTTGCTGCTCATCACAGTGGATAGGTTGTAATAATGTGACCAGAATGTGATGAACCACCAGCACCAATATCAGAGTACCATTGACAAGATCTAAATACAAAGTACTATAGTCAGCTCCAATGAAAAACTCGGAAACAGTAGCTCGCTTTTTCTATTCGAAAGAGAGCAATGCCCAAGCTGTTGTGCATGCAGTACGATGTAATGGTTAGCATCAATAGTTAACATGCTGCAGGTTGACAGTTAAAATCTGACCACAAGCAGTTATTTATTAATTTTGATTTATCATTTCTGGAAGCTTCTTCAAATATCTTACATTTGTGATGTTTATATATCTGGAATATTTGATGTTTGTATTATGGAATATTCAGTGTTTGTGTAACTATCTGCACTCTCCGTGCAGGAGGTCAGTTCTGTTCTTGGCTATATGTAGGCATCAGTAATAAACATGCTTTCAGTTCCAAGTGTTGTATTTCATTGATGATGACCCTGCGTTCAGATTTGGACTCAACTGTGGTTTTGACATGACAACATTGATGGGTGACTTCAGGCAGAAAATATAGATCCCAAATTTTCTAACTCAGGTAAAAGAACACCTTATTAGCCACTTCTTGTATCATTTATAGAATATTGTGACCCATGAACTCATTCTGGTTCACACACTAATGCTCATATTATACAGATTTGCAAATTTTCAGTACATAGACAGCTGATAGTGTGCTGTGAGAAAGTTATTTGCAAGCTTAATTTGAAGCATTGGATAAATGCGGCAGCCAAACACTGCAACAGCAAGAGAAGTAGCTTCTTTTCTACCAGGACATACAGCAATAAGATGTAAAAGTAATTCTCACAATTGTCAATGAGAGTAGATTTACTCTATTTGTAACTGGTTGTTAATATGCTGTACAGAAGTAGCCTGCAGTGGCTGCTTCCACAAATTAATGTACAATTCAACTCATTCCATATCCCTGAGGGCTTCTCTTCGTGATACCTGTAGGTATGGAGTGTATGAATGAATGAGTGGATGAAAGAGAGGAATGTGACAAGATAGTAAATGATTTCTAATTCTGTGCTCGCACAGGAAACAGAAAAGCATACTACAACATTTATAGCATTTACTTTTGAATTCAGCAAAATTGTTAACATTTCAGGATAGTGAATAGCTGTACAACAGGAATGTTGAAAAACAATATGAGGTTGAAGGCCACTGATCTGAAATTTATGTTCACCCCACTTGAAAACTCTCATGATCTGCAGTAATAAAAGACTATGATGAGGATCTAAATATGACAAACACAGAGCGTAGTGAGACCTGAGGTTCTGTATCAACATAGATTAATAATCTTATGAGATAAATGTTGAAGAGAGAAAGTGACAATGACAGTGAAAATGACAGCATGCTGATGGAAATGATATTGATTCAAATTTGGGAGCTGAATGGCAAGTTTTGATTGAAGATTTAAAACTGAGAAAGTCAGCACATTTAAACTTACAACGAATGATTGGAGGGCACATGGAAAAGAAGTCGAGTGTGTCAACTGACAACCTTGGACGTTAAAAGATTGGACACAAGGGCAAAAATATGCTTATATATTTGGAAACCTGAGTAAAAGTAGTCCAAAGAGACCTGATAATTAAGAAAGGTAACTATTCTGCTCAAGGCAGAACAAATGCATGAGATATATGTTGTAATGGCTGCATTGTTGCATGGATGAACATATTTTTAAACATTAGAATGAGTACCATCTGAGGGTGTATATTGTAAACACTGAAGAAGAGACAGTTATGGAGTGGAAAGGGCATAGGAAGTTGGAATATATAATTAGAGACATGTCTGACAAGTGACACAATCAAGGTTTAACACACCAGGATGGGAGGGGCAAGGTAAAGTAATGTGGAGTAGTCTTCATTATGGTCAGGGCTGTATACTGTCAACAAAACACAATTCAGGTAATGGGCAGGGATAATTATGAACCTAGTTGCGAAAGGAGGCTTCATACAGCAGAAGGAGGGAGGCGGTGTGGCAGTAGAACAGTGGAAGTAAACCATGGATTGTGTGGAAAGTTGTAGGACCAAATTTTGTAATTAAAGAAGTATGTTCAAGATGGAAAACAATTGGGGAGTGGGTTGTGAACCATTTGTTAATATTGATGCCCTTTTACAAGGATTGAACTATATGAAAAAAATGTAAATTAGTTGCAAACTACAGCATGCACACACTTTATTCAGCATATAAACATCTCTGCAGATATTCGGATTTAGGTTATGACGTGTTCGATATGCCTGCCATCATTGGTGATGATGTGGCACAGATGAATATCAAAATTCTGCATGATCCATTAAAGTGTCAGAACATCGAACCTGTCGATGACCTCATGATGGCTGTTTTCAGCTCAGAAATGGTTTTGGGGTTATTGCTGTACATCTCATCTTTAATATAGCCCCACTAAAAGGAGTTGTATATGTTCAGATCCAGAATATGGTGGCCAATCAAGGCCTCTACCAGTGGCCCCTGGGTACTCCAGAGCCAGAATTCCCTTCATGCCCCATAGCCAAGTGTGCAGTTTGAACATCCTAATGCAAACCATTCAGAAGTTATGATGATTTTATTTCATGTAGTTCAATAATTGTCACCCTTTATGTGTTACACAGTGGTGAAGTTTGTCATGATCTATGGTTTGTTGTACAGGCAGACAGTTCAACATCGGTAGTTGGAAGATAGCAAAGGTCACACCCATTTATTAGAAGGGTAGCAGAGGTGTTCTATGAAACTATCATCCAGTATCATTCACACCTATTTGTTGTAGAATCTTAGAACATATTCTCAGCTCAGACTTTTTTTTTATGGATTATCTCAAACAGAATGACCACCTCCATGCCAACCACAAAAAAACTCCAGCAACACTGGTCATTTGAAAACCAACTGTCACATTACTCAACTGACAACCTGGAAGCCACTGTTAAAAACAACCTGGTGGGTGCAGTATTTCTTCATTTCCAAAAAGTACTGGACTTAGTGTCACACCAAAGGATAGTAATGAAAGTATGATTAAATGAGTACCATAAAAAATTTGTGACTAACTTGAGGATTATTTGATAGAGAGGACCCTGTATACAGGGTGGTCCATTGATAGTGACCGGGCCAAATATCTCATGAAATAAGCATCAAACGAAAAAACTACAAAGAACGAAACTCTTCTATGGTTGGCCCGCTAGATGGCACTGCCATAGGTCAAACAGATATCAACTGTGTTTTTTTTTTTTTAATAGGAACCCCCATTTTTTATTAAATATTTGTGTAGTATGTAAAGAAATATGATTGTTTTAGTTGGGCCACTTTTTTCGCTTTGTGATAAATGGTGCTGTAATAGTCACAAACGTATAAGTACCTGGTATCACATAACATTCCACCAGTGCAGACGGTATTTGCTTCGTGATACATTACCCGTGTTAAAATGGACCGTTTACCAATTGCAGAAAAGGTCGATATCATGTTGATGTATGGCTATTGTGATCAAAATGCCCAACGGGCATGTGCTATGTATGCTGCTCAGTATCCTGGACAACATCATCCAAGTGTCTGGACTGTTCGCTGAATAGTTACATTATTTAAGGAAACAGGAAGTGTTCACCTAGATGTGAAATGTCAACCATGACCTACAACAAATGATGATGCCCAAGTAGGTGTTTTAGCTGCTGTCGTGGCTAATCCGCACATCAGTAGCAGACAAATTGCACGAGAATCGGGAATCTCAAAAATGTCAGTGTTGAGAATGCTACATCAACATCGATTGCACCCGTACCATATTTCTGTGCACCAGGAATTGCATGGGAACAACTTTGAACGTCGTGTACAGTTTTTCCACTGGGCACAAGAGAAATTACAGGACAATGACAGATTTTTTGCACGTGTTCTGTTTAGCGATGAAGCATCATTCACCAACAGCAGTAACGTAAACTGGCATAATATGCACTATTGAGCAACAGAAAACCCACGATGGCTGTGACAAGTGGAACATCAGCGACCTTGGCAGGTTAATGTATGGTGCGGCATTATGGGAGGAAGGATAATTGGCCCCCATTTTATCGATGGCAATCTAAATGGTGCAATGTGTGCTGATTTCCTACGTAATGTTCTACTGATGTTACTGCATGATATTTCACTGCATGACAGAATGGCGATGTACTTCCAACATGATGGATGTCCGACACATAGCTCGCATGCGGTTGAAGCGGTATTGAATAGCATATTTCATGACAGGTGGATTGGTCGTCGAAGCACCGTACCATGGCCCACACTTTCACTGGATCTGACTTCGCCGGATTTCTTTCAGTGGGGGAAGTTGAAAGATATTTGCTATCGTGATCCACTGACAATGCCTGACAACATGCATCAGTGCATTTTCAGTGCATGTGCGAACATTACGGAAGGTGAACTACTCGCTGTTGAGAGGAATGTCATTACACGTATTGCCAAATGCATTGAGGTTGACGGACATCATTTTGAGCATTTATTGCATTAATGTGGTATTTATAGGTAATCATGCTGTAACAGCATGCATTCTCAGATATGATAAGTTCACAGAGGTACTTGTATCACATCAGAACTACCAAAATAAAATGTTCAAACGAACCTATGTTCTGTATTTTAATTTAAAAAACCTACCTGTTACCAACTGTTAATCTAAAATTGTGAGCCATATGTTTGTGTCTATTACAGTGCCATCTATTACAAAGAGGAAAAAGTGGTCCAACTAAAACATTCATATTTCTTTATGTACTACACGAATATGTAATAAAAAATGGGGGTTCCTGTTTTAAAAAAACACAGTTGATATCCGTTTGACCTATGACAGCGCTATCTAGCGGGCCAACCATAGTGCCATCTGGTTTCCCCCTTCAAGCTAGACTAGTTTCGGTCTGTGTAGTTTTTTTCATTTGATGCTTATTTCTTGAGATATTTGGCCAGGTCACGATCAGTGGACTACCCTGTATAATTTTGGATGGAGAGTCAGTTATAGAGAGATAGAAGTATCTTCGAGTATGACCCAGGAAGTGTGTTGGGACCCTTGCTTGCTGTTAATGTTTTATATTGATGACCTGGCAGACACTATCAATTCAGTAACGTTAGACATTTTGTTTATGACGCAGTTTCCTATAAAAAAAAAAGTGCTATGTGACAAAGCAGCATAAACTGCCATTCATGTCTTGATAAAATTTCATTGTGGTGCAAAGACTGGCAACTTGTAGTGAATGTTCATAAATGTGAAATTGTTTACTTCATAAAACAAAAAAGCATGGTCCATATTCTGTAACTAAAATATCACTTAGTCACTGTTGAAACAAACCAACCTATACCAATATTTGGGTGTAATTATTTGTGGGTTATAAAAATGAATGTTCATCTTCAAATTTTTGTGTCTCGTCCATTAAATTTCAGGAGTGCAGCAGCATAAACCCTATTTCTTCTTCCACAGGGCGAACCAGAACTCCACCAACAATGTTTCAAATGGTTCAAAATGAGGAAAGAATGTCTAGTAAACATGAGGTCCAAAATGCATATCTTAAGAGGTATGAGCACTTGTTTAGCTTTGAACTTATGAAACACATCTCTTGTGCTGTGAGTCCTTTGCTTTCTATGTTTTTGAAGGAGGTAGTATGGACAAAAATAGGAAAAAATTCCAGTAAATATGGGCTCTGTAATGCATGCTTAGGGAGCTATGAGCACTTGTTTAGTGGAACAGATGTGTTTCACAGTAGCAAAGATGAACAAGTGCTCATAGTTCTTAAGGTATGCACTGTAGAGCACATGCTTACTGAACCGTTTTTTCTTGTTTTGGTCCATACTACCACCTCTTTAAAGTTTCTTCGTGGAGTTCTAGTCCACCCTGTATTGAAGCTACAGCACTTGCTCCATCCTTTTAAACCCACGGACCATGCCACTGTGCAGCAACCACAGATAGAGAGACATTGATTGGCGGCAAAGATCAGTTGAGTCTATAGTGACATGGTCAGCCCATGATGAGATATCAGTGAGCTGTACTGTAGTGATGTATTTGGAAGTGTATTAAAGGAAGTGCTAGATTTCATGATTTGTGCAGGCTGTAATTGCTATACCTCTTATTTAAATTCTTTGCTAAACAAGTTTCAGCTGCTGTTTTCACCACTGAGTCCCAAAAAAATTAATCCAACACTACGACTTTGACATTTTCATACTTCATAAGGTGACCATATAAATGCACTGCTCTGCCACAGTCAATTTATTGGGCTATGAGGTACAGGTGTACCTACAATATTCTGGCCATCTAACATGGACTGTGGGTGTATCTACAATATTCTGTGCGTCTTTCATGAACTCTTGAGTCATCTGTGTGACGTGCAAAAGGCCACATGGTCAGGAAATCTTGTAAACCCCAACCTTACAGAGCATCAAGTTGTTTTTAACAGAATCCAGAAGTGCTGTTGTCTTCAGTGGAAGGTGAAAAATCAATTTGTGTTTGCTGAGGATCTGGCCTATTTTCCCATATATGGCACAAGAAGGAAGAGATTAGTGTCTAACATTCCATTGACAACTAGGTCATTAGAGATGGAGTACAAACTCAGATTAGGGAATGATGAGGAAGGAATCGGCTGTGCCCATTCAAAGGAATCATCCTGGCATTTGCCTGATGCAATTTAGCAAAATCAGTGAAAACCTAAATCAGGATGACCAAAGACAGGTCTTAACCATCTTTCTCCCAAATGCTAGTCCAGTGTGCTAATCACTGCGCCATGCCGCTCCATTTTTATGGCAGGAAAGCCATGGATTTAAATCTCTGTATGTCTTTTTTCTTGTTTGTTATGTCCACCTCAGGTTTTATTTGTAGTACCTTATGTGCTTGTTGTGGAGAACACCAGTTTATTTTGAAAACTCATGTTAAGTATAGAAGTTCATCCTGCAGTCTGTTCTCATCAGCAATTTTATGTGTTCTGTGGGGACCAAAGTTCTGAGGACATTCTTCATCCGGGACTATTTGCATATAAAATAAATCTGTGAGTTTGTTTCTAATGAAGTGCATGTGTCAAGGTGACACCATCTTTGTGATTGCTTACAAATTGCTTGTGTGTCCCATCCTAGAATATAGCTCATATATTTGGGATCCATAACAAACACAACACTGCAGAAAGGAAGTAAATCCAGGTATACAAATTAATAGAAATGTATGCAAATGAAAAGTGAAGATGAGCTACAAAAAAGCAATGAATTAATTATGTTAGTTAGGTAAAACAGAATAGCAGGCCTCCAACTTCATTTTTTGAGGATGTAACATAAGCTATGACATGGGCAAGGGCATAGAAAATAAATTAGCAAATATCAGTCAGTATGTGGAATGATAAACAAAATATTCCAGAACAAAGTACAAAAGGAAACAACATTAAAATTTTATAAAATAAATAATGGATATACCTGTTTTGTTATATGATAGTGAGTCATGGATCAAAAAAGCAAAAACAAAGCCATAAAAGTAAACTGCAAGTAGCAGAAATGAGATTTCTTAGGACTGTGAGAGGTGTTACCAGGGAAGGTTATATAAGAAATGAAGATATTAGGAGTGAACTAATTATTTATAACATTAATGGAAAGAGTGAAGAAAGTAAAACATTATGGAAATATTACCTACAAAGAATGAGCACATAGATAATCCCACATTTGCCCATGCTGTACCAGCCAAGAGGAAGAAGGGGCGTAGGAAGACCCAAAATGAGCTGGCAGTGAAAAGTGGAGATGGAATAGGCGTAAGTGCCTAAGTCTTATAGTGCAGAAGTAGAACAAGAACAAATACAACTGATTTGGAACATACTGAGTACACACAGAGAAGGACAGCACAAGTATTTGACTCACAGATGAGCATAACAAAAATGTCGCACGTTTGCAGACTATCCCGCAAAAGGGTACTTGTGAGAAATCTAGGAATATACCATCCTCCTAGTGAGTCACCCCACAGGGCCAGTAAAGACAATATTAGACTAATTAAATCACACACACACACACACACACACACACACACACAATCTGCATTTATGAAGCTATTCTGCCTGAACTCTGTATGCAGATGTAACAGGGAAAACCACAAATATTCCCACAGTGAAGACGTGTAGTATTAAGTCAGAAGTGTAAACTGAAAGGTGGAAGGAATATGTATAAAGGGGCTATACATGGGAAATTATCTTGAAGATAATGTTGCAGAAATGGAAGAGTAAGTAGATGAAGATGATATTTTTAGAAGGATTTCAGAGAGCACCGAAACACACAAGTCAAAACAAGGCCCCCAGAGTAGATGACATTCCCCCTGAATTATTGAGATTTTTGGGAGAGCCACACATATAAAAATTATTCCACATGTTATACAAGATATATTAAACCGAAATTGCCCTCAGACATCAAGAAGAATGATTGAATCCAATTCCAAAAGCTTGCAAAATACGACTCCTTTCTCCTAGCCTTGTCCTGTGTCTTCACAGGATTAGCATGTTAGTCCGGATTTAGTGACCTAAGTTTCTGAGATATCAAGGAATAATCAATTTGGTAATGGATAGAAGAAGGGGTGGTGAAGGGTAAAACTTGTAGAGGGAGATCAAGGCTTCAGTACAGTAAGCAAGTTCAAATGGATTTAAACTGCAGTAGTTATGCAGAGATGGAGGATGGATGGACAAACATTTGAAGCTGCAGCAAACCGATCTTCACACTGAAAACCAACAGTAACAACAACAACAACAACAGCAAGAATAACATCAACAACACATCTGGTTCCAAAAGTTCATAGCTGTGCAACATATTGTACAAAACAGCTTTAATGATGCTGTAGCATGTATTCAATATGAAACTATAAATGAAAGAAAGCTGTAGAGATATGTTTTATTTGGTGTAATTTCATTTGTATTATAAGAGAATATCCTCAAGCACCCAAAAGGAAGATATAGATCTGATTGAATCATTGTACAACACTAACCATATTGAAGCTGATGCAGGTAATGAATATAATTGGACACTCAGAGGTTAATGGCTGTGTATATATCAATTTGGTGTGTTGGGTCAGTAACCTTTTAATTCTATTAGTCATATGTTGTAATAAAAAATAGCTGAAATGTTATACTTGAATTTTTAAATAAAGCCTTTCTTATTTACCTAAAGGAAAGCTGTTTCCTTGCAAGAGAGAAAATGTTTCATCATTGATCATAACTAACAGCTACAAATTTTTTCTGTGAATAGTTAACATAAATTTTTAGTAAACCCATTATTGTAAGGTACTAAACAGTTAACTGTGGGTTTAATTTATTTACTTAACACAGTAACAATATAAAGCACTGAAGTAAAGGAATTTGAAAGACTTATATTCTTGCTTCTGTCATGTTTAGATACATAGCTGAGGCCATCAAAGTAATGTTGCTGAGAGCATTACATTGTTGCACTCATTTGTCTGTCTCACAAAGTTTAGCAACACATAAGTATTACTGCATTTTCCAGGATGATCTCTGGAACTTCACCACTGGTAGTGGACAATTCACATTTCTTGAAGTTAAATGAAGAAGAAGGCACATACTCCAGGAGAACAACATACATTCATCCACGCGTAGAGAGGCCAGTCAGTAAATTTGCTCTCCCTCGAGCAGAAGAGGTTAAACAAGAACCTCCAGACTGCACAAGTGACTCTGAAAATGAGAATTCATCTCCATTGTCAGCAGATAATATGTGGGACAGTAAAAAGGTGAATGAAGGCTCTGAGTTTGTCTGTGGTCACTGCAATGAAAAGTTTTCTGTTTGGAGAAATCTAGATGTTCATTTTCAAGTGTGCCATCGTTCATCCCAGATAAGCTCACGAAAGTGGTACAGTGATGGTCTGCCAGAAGACTCATATGTGCAAGTATTTCACTGTATGGTGTGTGATCGATCTTTCCTCCATACAGCACAGCACTTTATGAAACATATGAAGTCTCATGAAAGTGCTGCCACAGCACTTCTTGACCATGATTACTGCTGAAGAGTAATGCATATCAATGAAGACTGTTCATTTTGTACATTTTAGTGGCTGAAGTTAAATGTTACGCTCCCCAAGAGAGACAACGCATCACTATCACAGGAGAAATGATTTACACCATCCATTGTTCAGACTTAGGGTGGAACAGAAAAGAGCGAGCCATGCAGCAATGAAGATGTTTGTAAAGAATTCAACAGATTGTAAAATTTTCAAACACAAAGTTAAATCATACCTGTCTGACAACTTTATAGATTAATTTCTGAATCTGTAGTAACATAATTGAGTGTTTAAGAGAGGAAGACATTTAATAGTTAAGTTTTAATAACTGTATACATGCACTGTGTTGAAATCACCTAATGATAACATGTTTATAAGTTGAAACTGGCAATGATATCACTTGAATGTTCTCAACCGAAATATGTAATAAAACATTTCATAAGACAGTCACAGTTTTTTCCTCAGGCTGTATGCCTAGTCCATGTGAGCTTATGACCATAAGCAGAAATTTACAGTTTGACTAGTTACCTAAGTTTCTTGATGCTTAAGTGCTCACTCTCTCATGGGGAGAATTGAAGTTTGTAAAATAACAATGCTTTTAAAGCATTATATTTTCATATTCAATTGCAGTCATATGAACTAAAAATTGCAAAATGAAGAATTGCACACAATACTGACATTAAATTTAATGTCACAGACAAGGTATGTGGTAATACATAAAGATTATTGAGCTCTACATGACCCTCACTTTATCAGTTCAGTTCAGCAGGAAACCTTCACAAATTGGTTCAGACCCTAATAATGTCATGGCACAGAACCAAAGAGGGTAGGGGTCCACCACAAACAATCAATAATGGTTTCTTGATGGTGGTGATTAGCAAACAATCAACCAGTTATATGTCAGACACTTTCAAGGCCAGCATATTATCCAAACATATGGAGATTCTTCATGAAATGTGTCCAGATCTTGTCTTGCTGAAACTGAATAGAACTGGAAACAATTAGTCAGTAACTTTTTAGCCAAAGTCATCTAGCAGCCACTGATGCTTTGTAGACTCTCATACAAACTATGTGAAGCTGCATGAAGGAGATGGGATTGCATACTGTATTCAAGCACCAGTCTTGGCATTTGTTCACTGTCATCACAATGGCAGGAATTAACATTTATAGGGCCATTGGCCTACAACAAGCTGTAGGAGGGCTCATCTGAAACTACATTTTGCATCTCAAAGGAGTGTTCATATGGCCATGGCAATCACAAACACCAAACAGTTGTCACATACTGTTCTATGTAACCATTGCATGGACAGAGCAGTACAGTCTATTATGGCCATGTAGATAGACATCCTGAGCTGTGGTCCAGTACCTACACATCTTTGTGTACAACCCAGTTGTTTCATACATGAATCACAGTTGTAGCAACATTCCCTGTTCAGGCTGAAATATCACACTACGACAAACCAGCTTCACACAGTGACCTTCCTGTCCTTTTTCAACTGACTTACTTGGTCTGTGATATCACTGAGGCATATTGGCAGTTGCTTTCATGTTTCTTCATGGCTTAAGTGTGACATAACAGTGACTTTTCTCGTGTGACAAGAGAGGGTGCTACTGGGCTTGTGTGTACACAAGCTCTTTGCAGTTTAATTCATTTATTTCTTCATTCATGTTCTACACATTCTGTGGTCTTGGTTCAATGGGATTATTGTTTCTGGATGTTGGTTTAAAATGAGAATTAAACTTGTAAATATTATAAATTGTTATTCAAAAGTATTTTTACTATCAAGTGAATGTATATTACTTGTTTGCCTGGGCAACATTGGTTTGTAGTATAATGTGATTTAAAGATTTGTCAGACATCTAATAGGTTTCTAGTGCCATCTGTGGCTGATAGTGATAATGACCCTGAACCATCTAGCCCTGCACTGGGAAATGCCTCTCACCTTGCGAGGTCCAAGCATTTACAGAGCATGAGAGTATTGGTAGATGGGGGCTCCAACATTAAGCACATGATGGAGCCCACTAAGGAAACAGCTGCCAAGAAGGGCAAGAAATCCAGTATGTACTTTCTTCACATACCAGGAGTAGCCATCTTGCATGATGAACAGGTCCTTCTGGGTGCCATGAAGAGCACAGGGTGTAGTCAGCTGCAGATGGTGGCTGATGTTGCTTGGGATCACAAGGGTGTCTCTTTGGTTGCTGGTGGCTGTCTGAAGAAATAAAGACAGTCTGTTTTCCCCGCAAAGTGGAGGAGGAGCTCACCATTCATTCCACCATTGACAGTACCGATTGTGGACCTGTGTTACAGACACAACTGGAAGGTCTGAATCAGAGGTGCAGACAATATTTTCACTTTGTAGGCTGCAGATTCCCTGAGTTGCACCATAGGGTGGAAAGATGTTAGGATCAGTGTAATATAGATAGGGGACTGTTACACAAAGGAGACAGGTGCATTGGTAGCAGGGGCTGTGTGGAATGGTTCTTTTAGGTTACAGGGTCTCAGATAAGCATAACTGGGGATTCAGTCTCCAGGGATGGAGGTCAGACACAGATTGAGGCTAGAAGTAGAAAACATCAGTCTTATAGTTACAAATTCTCGTAGCTGTGTTGGGATATAACCACAACTTCAAGTGCCCATTGACAGCTGAAGCAAAAATTGTATAAGTACTGAAAGCTGACTAAAGATAGAGACAAGTTTCATCGAAGTTTTTAGTGTGGACCTAATATGTTCAGAAAAGATAGGCTAAATTCCGTTGTCAGTGGCATGTTTGTTGCTGTAAGAAGTAGTTTATCTTGTAGTGAAATTGAAGCACGAGTTGAAGTTATACTCAACATTTGAAATCAATTAATAAATGATTCCTTTAGGTATTTTGAGCAGGAGTTCAGGAGCTAACATGAAGTGTAAATGGTTGTGACATTGTACTAGACCTCTTAGTGACAATCAATCCTAAGCAAATAGAGAACATTCTGATGATACAAGGATTAGTGACCATGAGAGACCGAATACCATAACACCAAAACCCACCAAAACTCATAAACTAAATAAAAATATTTATTTAAAAATGCAAATAAGAATTACTGGATGCTTTCCTAAGAGACAGCCTCCATTACTTCTAAATCCATTTTGTAAATGTAGACCAGATGTGACATCTATTCAAAGAAATACATTTGACGGAAACTGATAGGATCCTGTTGTGGAAACAGTGAAAAACAAGCCAGTTTTAAAAGACGCAAAATCTCCACAGTTCTAAAAACAAAGCAAAATCTCCATGACTGTCAATGCTTTACAGAAGCTCAAAACTTAGAGCAAACTGTAATGCAAGACACTTGTAACAGTTTCCACAAACTATGTCTCAAAATCTGGCAGAACTCCAAAGAGATTCTGGTTGTATGTAAAGTATATGTGCAGCTAAAGACGATCAATGCTTTCACTGCACTCCACTAAAGCAGAGTTACTAAAGACAGTTTTCCAAAATTCCTTCAACAAAGAATAAATATTCCAGAATCCTAATCAAGAACAGTTACCAACAAGAGCTACTTATGAAGTCACTCAAGGAAAACAAGTCTTACCATTCAGATTGCGTATAAATTAGGTTCCTTTCAGAGTATTCCGATGAAATAGCTCCATTTTTAGCAGTCATATACAACTGTTCACTTGACAGAATGTCTGTAACTAAAGACTGGAAAGTTGCACAGGTCGCAACAATATACAAGGAAGGAAATAGAAGTAATGTACTGACTTAATAGATTCATATTATTGACATTGACTTGCAGCAAGGTTTTACAATGTGTACTGTGTTGCAGCATCATGTAATACTTGGAAAGAAAGTCTATTATCACATAATCAGCAGGCATTCAGAAAATATGTGTTTGTGAAACACAACTGGCTCTCTATGCACATGAAGAAAGAAATGCTATTGACAAGGGACCTCAGGTAGAGTCCATATTTCTAGATTTACTGAAGGAATTTGACACTGTTCTTCACAAGTGATTTCTGACACAATTATGTGCATGCGAAGGACTGTCTCAGCTGTGCGACTGCATTCCTAATGGATAGGAAATCATGAAACTGAAATTATGTCTGGGGTTATCCAAGAAAGCATTATAGGTACTCTTCTGCTCTTGATTTCATCATCATAATTCAGGTTACTGATTGCTGAGTGTCATAACCTCGTATCTTCATTCATTTCTTAAGTAATTAAATCTTCAGCTGGGGATTTCCATTCACAGTGATCTTCAGCTTTCTTAATATAATTTGAAGATGCAAACCGGTAATCTTCTTCATTTGATCTAACCATATTTGTACTGCTCTTCCTCATGGGCTTCTGCCTTTGATTTCACCTTGCAAGATGGTCTTTTCTAAATGATTCCTTTCTCTTCTCAAAATGTGCCCAAGGGTCTTGAAGTATATCTTTTGCTGACACATAAAGATACCATATTTACTCGAATCTAAGCCGCACTCGAATCTAAGCCGCACCTGAAAAATGAGACTCAAAATAAAGGAAAAAAAGATTTCCCGAATCTAAGCCGCACCTGAAATTTGAGACTCGAAATCCAAGGGGAGAGAAAAGTTTTAGGCCGCACCTCCAAATCGAAACAAAGTTGGTCCATTGTAATATGACACACAATTTAGGTCGAATGAATGACTATACAGCTACAGTAGTTTGGTTCGAGTCGTAAGCTTAGCAGTTAAGCTTTACCAGGTAGCCATTGCTATGCGTCAGGCGCTCCGTCCGTATTTATACGGGTACCCTTCCTTTTTCACGTGCTTCGTCTGGTTTGAATCGATTGCTTATTTTGCTTTGATCTGATAAGTGCCATTTTCTCTGTTATAGGTGTTTACGTCACTCTAAGCTGAAAATGCATCACTGTACTGTGTCATGCATTGTTTGTTGCATTCTGATAGTGCGTGTTTACGGCCTGTCGCCGCTCGCGGCATGGCTTGCTTTTGTGCCCGCTACCGCCGCTTACAACTAAAAAGAGGCGAATCGTCTCATTAGTGAAACAATGGCAAGAGACTGCTATTTGTTGTTACTTACACTGCTGCTTCCTTTGAGAATGATCAACAAGAACCAAATAATAGGCTGCATATGATATAACATGTTCTGAATGAGAGTTAGGCGAAAATTTTTCTCCGTTTGAAAATCTTTGCGGCCGCTTCTTTAGTACATCAAATTCTGCACAGAAATTAGAGTCATCTTAGATTTAAAAATGTAGTCAGTTGCCGTGCTTCATTTTTGACTGTATCACTATTAGGCATAAGAATAATACGAATATAAACATGACACTATAAGTGTATTCTTCCGCGTTTCCTGTTGTCTCACTCTAGTTTCGTAGTTTATTAGGCAGACAGGATTTAAATGAGATAGCAACAAACACGGAAGAATACATGGCAAAATGTTTATATTCATATTATTCTTATGGTGAATGGTGAAGAGAATACTGCTTGTGATTCACATTTCATCAGGTTACTATTAGCAACCATCTCTTCTCACAGGTAGGAAAAAATTCAGAACGTAGAGTTGGCTGTATTGAAAAACATCCCAAACAGTCTTGCCAGTCAGATTTTCGTAGTACATTGAAATTCTACTACATTCGAAGATGAACAATACGGAATTTGTATTTACTTCGTTGGATAATGTATGAAAATGCAGTGGTCGAAACTCGGGGCAGAGAAAAAAAAGCTCATCTTCCACATTTTTTTTTTAATTTATTTACTGGTGCACAAGTTTTGGCGCCAGTATTTATCTTTGTGCTGACAAAGCATGCCTGTGTAGCGCTACATATATTCGACGGCAGAAGTTAGTTGTGGCGACACCTACCAACATTTTTCAGAACTTCCGCTTGCTTTGCACTCGATTCTAAGCCGCAGGCGGTTTTTTGGATTACAAAAACCGGAAAAAAAGTGCGGCTTAGATTCGAGTAAATACGGTAAACTTCTTGTGATGCTAAAATCATCGATAATGAAAGCATTGGTTCTTCTTTCTGACCATGGTATGCATAACATCTTCCACCAACACCACATCTCGAAGGCATCAATTCGGCTCTTCTCATTGGGTTTTACAGTCCAGATCTTGCAGCCATACAAGAACACCAGTGATTCCATGAAGTGTTTGACATTTTGGATGCTGCAAGCTTCTGCCAGGCCATAGTGAGTTTAACCATCATGGCTCTACTCAGGATGATTTGTCGTGGTTTTTCTTTATCATACTTTTCTGTGTCATTGACCAGATACCCTGGACAAACACCATCGTATACTGTCTCCAGATCCTTTAAGTATCCTGGAAGTTGAATTTCAAATAAACCTTGGCAATTAATAATCATTAGTTGTGTTTTTGTTCATGTTTATCTCTTGACAGAAACTTAAAACTGCAGTCTTTACTCTGGAGACTATATCACTAAGGTTTTATCACTTCTTGCACTAAGAATAGTGTCATCTGCACAGCATAGGTTGTTGATTTTTCAGTCATGAATTGAAATTCCACCATCCCTGCAAACCACTATTTTTTTTGGAATCTCAAACGCATTGTTCACATGCCACAACTTGTCCCATATGACACAATCAAACGGCTTGTTTAACGTAGTAAACAAATGAAGGCAAGGACATAGTGGCGGTAGGCATTTATTAAACAACAGACCAATGAGTCAATGAGACAATTGATACTGCTTATTTCTAACAATCTTTTCTTTTACAGACCGACTAGCTGACAATCTCGACACTGCCCAGGTAGTCATTTTGTCAGTTTTCCATTAGAAACAAAACCTTATATGTACTCGCTTGGTAGACTCAGTGTCGGATGATCCTGGACAGTTTCTGTACATTGAACAAAACTGCTTTACTTGTCTACAATGTGATTTTGCAAACGTCACTCTGGCAATGCCTGTTTGTAGCTCTATATATGGTTATTGTCTTTGTCTACAGCAGTTTGCTCTTCACAGTTAAAAGCTGTTGAAAATGCTACCAGTTATCAGAGGTACCCTTAAGTTGACTCAATTGTAGGAGTGTCTTTGAAGTAAAGAATAAATGTATTATAACTTCATGCTTGATGGTGCAGTTCTTCATGCATCTCACTATTTATGTTGTCATAACTTCTGAATGGTGTTAGGTAGGTGGTTCTTACCTTAACAGTGATTGTTGTCTGACAGTAAGAAATATGTGTGCCATGTTTGTTTGAAATCGCTCCAGTAGTTTAGAAGGAGATGTGGAACATACATAAATTCATTTTTGTAATATGTATGGATTAAACAACACAAGTGCTACCTACAACTCCTCTGCAGAAAAGAAAGCACATTGAATGTAGAAACTTGTTATACAACATAGGTCTTCTACAGCAGTCCTCTCTCTAGAGACTTTTTTCACTCCCTGCAACGCTATTTGAAATCAACCAAATTAAAATGTGTGCACTATACGTACTGTTTGAAAAATCACTTGGTTGCTGGATTCATTACTTCGAACTGGCAGAAATTGGAAAACTACAGGTGGCAAATGTTTTGCATATGATCACTGCCATTAATAATGATAATAATAATAGTAATAATACAATGTAGGCCCCACCTCAGTGAAGTAGCCATTACCTAGTGTGGTCACAATAAATGTTGCATATTGATTTATTGTCTGTACTGGACGTAATAGGAAACAGAACTGGTTTTGTTCTGTCAGGTACAGTCATAAGAAAATGAAAATAAGGAAGATAAACAAATTTCCATTTGATAAGCACAAAAAATGAAGCCTTACAAAAGACTGCACTGCAACACTGCTGTATCTTTTCGCTGTCATCTTGCGTAACGCATTGTGTATGAATCAGTTGGCCCTCCTTGTAACAGGAGTCACTTTTGATTGCAGTTGGTTGTCCAGATAAGCCTGTGGGATATTGCTCCCTTCCTCAACAGCAGCATCCATGTGGTCTATGATGAGACAGGACAATGCCTAACCTCTCATTTTAGCATGAATGATGCATTTTCAGTGCAGTTGAGATCTGGAAAATATGGGGCCATTCCTTCCAACTTTTTGTACAGTCCACCCCCAAAAAAAGTCAAGTACAATGATAAAATTGGTGGTCTACAATGCAGCTGGGATGTAAATGTTATCCTCATTTCTTCAACACATGAATATCAGTATTGTCAGAGTGGAGAATGACATAGGTCTCATCACAAAAGAGCATTGTAACCTGGTACTGCATAGCCCACAGAGACTAGTTCTTTGCCTATGTGACATGAGCTCCTCTCTGAACCCAGTTTAAAGGAGGAGCCTTGAGTGGTCTTCTGGCACTTAATTCCTGCTTGTGGAGCCCATTTTATATAATCTTTGTTGACACCTGCATCTTGTCACTCCCCCCCAGGCAGCTTGCCACTCTTTGACGGGTTCGTGCTTGGCTACCATGGGGCCCCACCCTTTGCAGCATTCTTTCCATTCAGTGATGCATGTCTACCCTCTTGCTATTCTTTTCCCCCTCCCTTGAGGAACATGTCTGGGGTGTTATTGGGAATGTTCTGCATTCTGTCACTGACGTCAGAACAGTCCACCTTTGTTTATCATTTCCTTTTCTTTTCTTTTCTTTTCTTTTCTTTGTTTCCCTTTTCCTCTTGTTCCTCTGCTTCAGTGTTTAAGTTTCCTCTTTTTCTTCTTCCTCCCTGTGTGCTGCTGAATGCCGGTCCACATGTTTGATGCATTACAGGTGACTGTGTAATGCGTAATTACCAGCCCCGGGTCGACAGGTAGGGTTCGTTCGTACCCCCTGGTACAAGCCAGGCTCAGGGAGGGGTGATTGCCTCAGCTGCAACCTTCCCAAATTGCTGATTGATCCCTCTGTCAGATGTCCGGGAGGCATGACCTGAGGTGTGATCAGTCACCCAAGATGGGTGCACACCCTTGTGAAGGGGCCCCAGTGGGAAGGAGCACGCCATCGGAGATGCTGGATATCATGGGGGATTTGCTCATGATGAGTCAATCATCTTCCCACTCAGTGTCTAAAAAATGTAAACGTAACGGGGCTAATGATTCAATGACCCTTCCCGCTGCACCACAGTTCCTCGTCATCTCATGTACTGAAGACGGTCAGTCCTTCACCACACTAAATCTGTTTATTATCCAGAAAGGTGTTGATGTAATTGCCAGCCCTGTGAAATCCTGCTCTCGTTTATGGAATGGCACTTTGCTTTTGGAGACCTCTTCTGATTCTCAAGCACAACAACTGCTTGCTGCCTCGCTTCTCCACGGTTACCCTGTTCATGTCGAGGCCCATAGAACTTTGAATCCTTCGCATGGTGTAATTTACACCAGGCTGCTTGATGATCTAACCAAGGCCAAAATCCAGTCTTACCTCTCTGATCAGGGTGTCATTGCCATCCATAGTGTTATTGAAAAGGTAGATTTCTCCTTAGTGCCCACCCGCACTCTCTCTCTTTTGATAGAGTGGTGCTTCTGTCCAAGATCAAAACAGGCCATGAAATCATCACAGTCTGGCCATGCATTCTGAACCCAATGCACTGCTACTAGTGTCATCATTTCAACCACTCTAGAATGTCTTGTCGACACTCAGCCACATGTGTCACCTGTGGTAGGGATGCACACAAAGACGGTTGTCCACCTCCTTCTCCCCACTGTATCAGCTGCAATGGCGGCCATGTCACCTCCTCTCGTGATTGCCCCATGTATCTTGATGAGTAGGCTGTTCAAGGGATCCAGATAAAGGAAAAAGTGCCTTACCCAGTCGCTTGCAAGTTACTGGCTAGTTGCAAACCCTGTGTTCTCCCGTCTGGTACTTATAGTTCTGTTCTTATCACCTCTCGCTCCGTGAAGGACATGACCACGCAGACATGCAACCTCCAATTCATCTCTGAAGTTGTGAAATCACCCAGTGTCAAGGTAGCATCACCATTCCCCCATCCAGCTATGCAACAAGCCATGAACCTCTCGCCTCAAGGGGCGAAGGCACCATCTACGTAACAGGTAGGCCAAAAAGGACGGAAGGAGTGCTCCCGTGAAGACTTCCTCTGTCCCTCCAGCCAAATCACACCCGACTCTTCCTTTAAGCAGAAAGGCTCGAAGGAGTCCACCAGAGGCAAATGGTCTTCTCCTTCACCAACTCAAAGATCCTCTTCAATGGTGTCACCACATGAAACCTCAGCCTGGCCAGCCTCTGTATCGCCGGTTCACACCAACAACCGTTTTTCAGTGTTGGACTCCACAGACCGACCGCACAAGCAAGCTGATGCTCCTGTGCACCCCATGGGGCAGGATCCCCCTGCTTCTGTGCCCTGTAGCAGCAGCTCTTTCCCGGCTGTCACTCGGCAGCCGCTGAGGTGATACCCCTACTTCTCTTCATCATGACTCTCCTCCAATGGAATGTTTGCAGCCTTCAGTCCCACAAAGAGGATTTACGGCTGCTTTTAGCATCACAGTGACCCCTTGTACTCTGCCTTCAGGAAACGAAATTGCGCCCTCATGACTGCTTTGAGCTTCCACATTTCTTACTGATTTGTTTTGACCTTCCGCCTGAGGTTGGCATTCCATCTCATGGGGGCATCATGCTGCTCATACTGAATGACATTCGTAGTCAACCCATCTCCCTGACTACTAGTCTTCGAGCTGTTGCATTTCGCCTTTTTCTTCCCCACCTGACTTTTTCCATCTGTACCATTTATGCCCCTCCATCATTCACTGTCACCAGGGCAGACTTCCTTCAGCTTATTGGGCAGCTACCTTCCCCATTTTTGCTACTCGGTGACTTTAATGTGCATCATTCCCTTTGAGGTTCTCCCAGGACCTGTCAGAGAGGTGCCCTCTTGGCTGACCTTAACCAACTTAACCTCTTCAGCCTTAACACCGGAGCACCCACTTTCCTTTCCGACTCCTCACACACCTATTCCCATTTGGACCTATCCTTGTGCACTGCCCAGATTGCCCCTCGCCTTGAGTGGTCCGTTCTGACACCTACTCGAGCAACCATTTCCTGTGTGCTATCTACTTGCTGACTCCTACCCCATCTCTGTGCACGCCCAAATGCCAGCTTCCTAAGGCTGGCTGGCAGCTTTACTCCTCCCTGGCGGCCTTCAAAGAACAAGACTTCCCCAGTTGTGATGAGCAGGTGGAATGTCTCACAAGTGTTATCCTTACTGCTGCAGAACGTTCCATTTACTGCACTTCCTCTTTACCACATCGTGTCCCATTCCCTTGGTGGACTGAGGCATGCTGCAATGCAATTCACGCATGGAGACGTGCTTTCCACGTTTTTAACCGCCATCCTATGATGACAAACTGGATTCATTATAAACAGATGCGTGCAAAGGGTCGAAGCGTTTTTGAGATAGCAAAAGAGCTAGCTCGATTTCATTCACTAGTTATTTTAACAGTTCCACCCCTTCCTCTGTCGCGTGGGCCAACCTCTGACAGCTCTCTGGACCAAGATCCATTCCCCAATTTCCGGCCTGACAGTAGCTGATGATGTCATCGTCGACCCTGTTGCTATCTCCAACACCTTGTGCCGCCATGTTTCGGAAGGTTTGAGCTCTTCCCACTATCACACTGCCCTCCTCCATCTGAAACGAGCGGAGGAGGCTCGGGCGATACAATTCTCTTCCTGAAGCGTGAGTGCTACAATGCCACCTTTACCATAAAGGAGCTAGATCGTGCTCTCAGTTCATCACGATACTCCTTCCCAGGACCAGACGCCATCCACTTTCAGATGTTGTAGCCCCTTTCTCTTGCGGGCAAGCACTTTCTGCTTAACATGAACAACCACATCTAGGCAGAGGGCACATTTCCTGGACGCTAGCGTGAAGCCATCGTCATACCCATACCTAAGCCCGATAAGGACAAAAACCTTCCCTCTAGCTACTGCCGTATCTCTCTTACCAGCTGCGTTTGCAAGGTGATGGAAAGTATGATTCATGCCCGGCTGGTATGGTGGCTCGACTCTCGCAATTTACTGATGAATGCACAGTGTGGATTTCGAACGCGGCATTCTGCAGTTGACCATCTCGATACTTTGTCCACACATGTCATGAATGGGTTTCTGCGGAAATCCCAGATTGTGCCCATGTTTCTCGATTTGGAGAAGGCCTACACCTACTGGAGAACTGATATCCTCCATACTCTTTACACGTGGGTCTCTGCCCTGTTTACTTCAAGCATTTTTAAAAGACCGACTTTTTAAGGTGCGTGTGGGTTCTGCCTTGTCATCTACATCTACATGGCTACCCTGCAAATCACTTTTAAGTGCCTGGCGGACGGTTCATCGAACCACCTTCACAATTCTCTATTATTACAATCTCGTATAGCCCGCGGAAAGAATGAACATCTATATCTTTCCGTACGAGCTCTGATTTCCCTTATTTTATCGTGGTGATCGTTCCTCCCTACGTAGGTAGGTGTCAACAAAATATTTTCGCGTTCGGAGGAGAAAGTTAGTGATTGGAATTTCGTCTCAACGAAAAACGCCTTTCTTTTAATGATTTCCAACCCAAATCCTGTATCATTTCTGTGACTCTCTCTCCCATATTTCGCGATAATACAAAACGTGCTGCCTTTCTTTGAACTTTTTCGATGTGCTCCGTCAGTCTTATCTGGTAAGGATCCCACACCGCGCAGCAGTATTCTAAAAGAGGATGAACAAGCGTTGTGTAAGCAGTCTCCTTAGTAGGTCTGTTACATTTTCTAAGTGTCCTGCCAATACAACGCAGTCTTTGTTTAGCCTTCCCCACAATATTTTTTGTGTGTTCCTTCCAATTCAAGTTGTTCGTAATTGTAATACCTAGGTATTTAGTTGAATTTACGGCTTTTAGATTAGACTGATTTATCGTGTAACCGAAGTTTAACGAGTTCCTTTCAGCACTCACGCGGATGATCTCACACTTTTCGTTATTTAGGACCAAGTGCCACTTTTCGCACTATTCAGATATCTTTTCTAAATCGTTTTGCAGTTTGTTTTGATCTTCTGATGACTTTGTTAGTCGATAAACGACAGCGTCATCTGCTAACAACCGAAGACGACTGCTCAGATTGTCTCCCAAATCGTTTATATAGATAACGAACAGCAAAGCGCCTATAACACTACTTTGGGGAACGCCAGAAATCACTTCTGTTTTACTCGATGACTTTCCGTCAATTACTGCGAACTGTGACCTCTCTGACAGGAAATCACAAATCGTCACATAACTGAGACGATATTCCATAAGCACGCATTTTCAATACGAGCTGCTTGTGTGGTACAGTGTCAAAAGCCTTCCGGAAATCCAGAAATACGGAATCGATCTGAAATCCGTTGTCAGTAGCACTCAACACTTCATGTGAATAAAGAGCGACTTGTGTTTCACAGGAACGATGTTTTCTAAAGCCATGTTGACTGTGTGTCAATATTCCGTTTTCTTAGAGGTAATTCATAATGTTCGAACACAATATATGTTCTAAAATCCTGCTGCATATCGACGTTAACGATATGGGCCTATAATTTAGTGGATTACTCCTACTACCTCACTTGAATATTGGTGTGACCTGTGCAACTCTCCAGTCTTTGGGTACCGGTACGGTTCTTTCGTCGAACCAACGGTTGTATATGATTGTTAAGTATGGAGCTGATGCATCAGCATACTTCGAAAGGAACCTGGACCAGAAGTCTTGCTTTTATTAAGTGATTTAAGTTGCTTCACTACTCTGAGGATATTTACTTCTACGGTACTCATGTTGGCAGCTCTTCTCGATTCATATTCTAGAATATCTACTTCTTCTTCTTTTGTGAAGGCATTTCGGAAGGCTGTGTTTAGTAACTCCGCTGTGGCAGCACTGTCTTCGATAGTACCTCCATTGCTATCGCGCAGAAGGCATTTCTTGCCGCTAGCATACTTCACATACGACCAGAATCTCTTTGGATTTTCTGCCAGGTTTCGAGACAAAGTTTCGTTGTGGAAACTGTTATAGGCGTCTCGCATTGAAGTCCGAACTAAATTTCGAGCTTCTGTGAAAGATCACCAATCTTGGGGATTTTGCGTCTGTTTAAATTTGGCATGTTTGTTTCGTTGTTTCTGCAACAGTGTTCTAATCCGTTTTGTGTACCAAGGAGGATCAGCTCCGTCGTTTGTTAATTTATTTGGTATAAATCTCTCAATTGCTGCCGGTACTATTTCTTTGGATTCAAGCCACATCTGGTCTACACTTAAATTATTAATTTGGAATGAGTGGAGATTGTCTCTCAGGAAAGAGTCAAGTGAATTTTTAAGTGCTTTTTTGAATAGGTATATTTTTCGCTTATTTTTCGAGGATTTGGGGATTACAATATTCAATCTCGCTATTACAACCCTATGTTCACTAATCCCTGAATCGGTTTTGATGCGCGTTATTAACTCAGGATTATATGTTGCTAAGAGGTCAAGTGTGTTCACAACCGTTTACTATTCGCGTGGGTTCATGAACTAACTGCTCGAAATAATTTTCAGAGAATGCGTTTAGCACTATTTCGGATGATATTTTATGCGTACCTCTGGAATTAAACATTTATTTTCGCCAACATATCAAGGGTAAATTAGAGTCACGACCAACTATTATCGTATGAGTCGGGTACATGTATGAAATTAAACTCGTTTTCTTTGAACCTTTCAGCAAATGTATCATCTGAATTGGGAGGTCGGAAATAGATCCAATTATTATTTTACGAGGTGCATTCAAGTTCTAAGGCCTCCGATTTTTTGTTCTAATTAACTACTCCCCCAAAATCGATGAAACTGGTGTTACTTCTCGACGTAATCGTCCTGCAGACGTACACATTTTTCACAACGCTGACGCCATGATTTCATGGCAGCGGCGAAGGCTTCTTTAGGAGTCTGTTTTGACCACTGGAAAATCGCTGAGGCAATAGCAGCACGGCTGGTGAATGTGCGGCCACGGAGAGTGTATTTCGTTGTTGGAAAAAGCCAAAAGTCCCTAGGAGCCAGGTGAGATGAGTGGGGAGCATGAGGAATCACTTCAAAGTTGTTATCCCGAAGTAACTGTTGCGTAACGTTAACTGGATGTGCGGGTGCGTTGTCTTGGTGAAGCATCACACGTGCAGCCCTTCCCGGACGTTTTTGTTGAAGTGCAGGAAGGAATTTGTTCTTCAAAACATTTTCGTAGGATGCACCTGTTACCGTAGTGCCCTTTGGAACGCAATGGGTAAGCATTACGCCCTCGCTGTCCCAGAACATGGACACCATCTTTTTTTCAGCACTGGCGGTTACCCGAAATTTTGTTGGTGGCGGTGAATCTGCGTGCTTCCATTGAGCTGAGTGGCGCTTTGTTTCTGGATTCAAAAATGGCGTCCACGTCTCATCCATTGTCACAACCGATGAAAAGAAAGTTCCATTTATGCTGTCATTGCGCATCAACATTGCTTGGCAACATGCCACATGGGCAGCCATGTGGTCGTCCGTCAGCATTCGTGGCACCCACCTGGATGACACTTTTCGCATTTTCAGTTCGTCATGCAGGATTGTGTGCACAGAACCCACAGAAATGCCAACTCTGGAGGCGATCTGTTCAACAGTCATTCGGCGATCCCCCAAAACTATTCTCTCCACTTTCTCGATCATGTCATCAGACAGGCTTGTGCGAGCCCGAGGGTGTTTCGGTTTGTTGTCACACGATGTTCTGCCTTCATTAAACTGTTGCACCCACGAACGCACTTTCGACACATCTATAACTCCATCACCACATGTCTCCTTCAACTGTCGATGAATTTCAATTGGTTTCACACCACCCAAATTCAGAAAACGAATGATTGCACGCTGCTCAAGTAAGGGAAACGTCGCCATTTTAAGTATTCAAAACAGTTCTCATTCTCGCCGCTTGTGGTAAAACTCCATCTGCCATGTGGTGCTGCCATCTCTGGGACGTATTGACAATGAACGCCGCCTCATTTTAAAACAATGTGCATGTTTCTATCTCTTTCCAGTCCGGAGAAAAAAAATCGGAGGCCTTAGAACTTGAATGCACCTCGTATTCCGGTTGCCAACAATGACCTCTGCCCCTACTAACTCACAGGAAGTATCTACTTCAATTTCGCGACAAAAAACTACTTCTGACAGCAACAAACACACCACCGCCAACCGCGTGTAGCCTATCCTTTCGGAACACCATTAGGTTCTTCGCCAGCTTTCAGTGCCTATAACGATCTGAGCATCTGTGCTTGCTATTAGCGCTTGGAGCTCTGGTACTTAAACAAAAAATGAAATAAAAAAAACCACACACACACATCCATGCCCGAGGCAGGATTCGAACCTGCGACCATAGCGTTCACGCGGTTCCAGACTGAAGCACCTAGAACCATTCGGCCACAACGGCCGGCTCAGGTACTTACCCAACACAGCTACGACAATGTACAACTGTTATACCAATCGTTCCTGTATCTACTTCCTTCCTGTGTTCAGCCTGCACTCTTTTCGACTGAAGCTTCTTGTGTTTTCCCGAGACCGTCTAAGCTAAAAGACCTCCCAGTCCACGCCACATAGCCCCTGCTAGCCGTGTAACTGCCTCCTGCGTATAGTGGACCCCTGGGACCCCTGACCTATTCAGCGGAACCCGAAACCCAAACACCCTTTGGCACAAGTCGAGGAATCTGCAGCCTACACAGTCGCAGAACCATCTGAGCTTCTGATTCAGACCCTCCACTCGGCTCTGTACCAGAGATCTGCAATCAGTCATGTCGACTATGCTGCAAATGGTCAGCTCTGCTTTCATCTTGCAAGCAAGACTGGCAGCCTTTACCATTTTTGTTAGCTGCTCGAAACCAGAGAGAATGTCTTCTGATCCAAAGTGACACACATCATTGGTACCGATGTGAGCAACCACCTGCAGTTGGCTACACCGTTTGCTCTTCATGACATCTGGGAGGAGCCTTTCCACATCTGGAATGACTCCACCCGGTACGCACATGGAGTGCACATTGGTTTTTTTACCCTCCTTGTCAGCCAAGTCCCTAAGAGGCCCCATAACGCGCATAACGTTGGAGCTCCCAACTACCAATAATCCCACCCTCTGCGATTGGCCGTATCTTGCAGGCTGAGTGGTTTCCTCTGAAACAGGACAGGTGACAGCATCTGGCTCAGCGACAGTGTCAGCCACAGACAGTACCTGGAACTTGTTTGTCAGACAAACTGGGGAGACCTTACTTGCGGCCACCTGCAAAGTCTTTCGCCGCCTGCTTCGCACCAGGGCGACCTTCTACGCGACCACAGCTGAGGGGTCAGACTCAGTGCGAGCAGTGACTGGGTTGGCCACCGGTATGGACCGATTGGAGGACTCTGACGTGCTGGACGTCCGTTGGATCCCCACGGCTGGCCCACAACAGTGGTGCCCATCCACTGCAGCCTCAAGCTGTGTAACTGAAGCCATCACAGCCTGAAGCTGCGAGTGAAGTGTCATCAACTCGGCTCGCATCTGCACACAACAATCGGAGTCCCTGTTGATAGTAAAGACCGTGGAAAACTAAACTACACAGATAAACGGACTATCAGCACGTGCTGCGCAACTCTACTGTAGACCGTGATGAAAATGCACGAACTCTGTCTAGTAATGCGCAGATATTCAAAAACCTAACTACCGAAGCACTCGCGTGATGCTAAATAATTCGCCCCTGATTAGAAACTTGTAATATGTCGCAAAATCGGTTTAGTTTCCGACACAAAGGAAAACGCGAGAACTGTGGCTATTAGATATTAAATTTATACGCAGAAACTCAAGAAACTGAACTATTAAAGCACACAGATGATATAATAAAACTCGCTCCTGGTTAGGAACTCGTAAATGTCACAAAAGCCGTTACTTCCCTGTTGCTGCGTCTGTCTCGGTCGGCTACTGCTGCCTGACTTGTTGGACCCCTTTATCCAGGAGAACGGCGTGCCTCAGGGTTCCGTCCTGAGCCTCGTCCTCTTTGCTATCGCCATTAACTCTATAATGGCCTGTCTCCCGCCAGGAATCTCCGGCTCCTTTTTTGTTGACGATTTTGCCTTCTATTGCAACTCTTCACAGACCTGTCTCACTGAGCGGCGTCTTCAGCGATGTCTTGAGCGTCTTTACTCCTGGAGCATTGACAATTGCTTATAATCCAGTGAAACTGTCAGAAAAAACGCCTGTACCTTGCAAAAGGTGGGGTAGAAGATTTTATTTTTTTTAACTCGTTCATATTGTTGGAAAGGTTAGAAAACCAAGTTTTGCCAACAAAATATCTCTTGAGAAAACTTTCTGCAGTCAAAAAACTTCGAAAATTTCGGACTTTTTTCAGTTTTTTCAAAATATCTCACTTTCATTTGCTCCTATCGCTTTGACGTCTATTTTCTTTTTTAAAGAGCACAAAATTCTCTACAAATTTGATACTTACCATTTTTTTCTACTCCCAGTATCTAAGGCGCTACAGCGTGTCAAAAAATACCAATTTTTCAAATTTCGAGCAAAGTGGCAAATTACCTAATTTTTGAACACTGTTATTTCAGTTTCTATTTGTGTAGTATAAACATATTACTCATCATGTTATTAATTGGAATTTACCATCTCACTCTGCTGCAGGGCCAGGACAAACAGCATCATATTCAATAACTACGAACACATTCACGTCGGATTGCGTGAAGTTTATTTGTGTTACAATATGTAATACGACTGCATGCAGGTGCCATACATTTTCTACAGTTGATTGACGTTAATGATCAGTTATAAGAGAAAGTATGTAGGAATTGTTCTTTAGTGAATAAAAGCGTATTTATTCTTTGGCGGGCAGAAGGCGATTATCTCTGGTGATTGTTCACAGCGCGCTGACAGCTATTAGCACTCAACAATAAGGTTCTACAGTTTGGAGTCGCTTCCATTCAGTATATGTTGTGGTGCTGAAAATGAGTAAGTCTGACATGAATTTGTGTTTCATTTGCGAAAAAACTGTGGTGAATGGCGGACGAAATGTTAAAAAGAAAGGACTAAACACACTTATCGATTGTAGTGCTAAACGCACGGAGTCTGCTCACACCCGTTTTTTGAAAACGCTCAGTGAAGTGATGGTGCATGAAGCATGTTACAAGAAGTACATTAATAAGAGAATGATAGCAGCTAGCCTTCGACATCCTCAGGAACCAACAGGTGTGCTACGTCGGTCGCAGGAAAAAGGTCAGTTAAATTTCAAAGAGAAATGCTTCTTATATGCAAAAGGGAATTCTGATGACTTTTTAACCAAGCAGTTAAGATTCCCATATGGCAAACGAAATTTTGTTTACAAAGTAATTAAATTCGTAGTGCAATCGACAGTATTAGAACAGGCTAAACGACGTGGTGATGAATTTGGTCAACAAGTGATAGAGCGGATTCAAAATGTAAATGATTTGGTTGCTGAAGATAGGTGGTGCCACAGATTTTGCTACAGAAGGTTCTTTCACCATGTTTCAGCTACTGGACAGAAACGAGGTTACCGACCTCCAACACAAGTAGGTGAAGGCATTGAGGTTATATTTGCCTACCTGGAAACCAATACGGAAGAATGTCACTTTTCTATGGACGATCTGTTAGAGCAAATACCCACATCACCTCGTCCTGATATTCGAAATGTCAAGGCTCGCCTTTTCCAGAAATATGGTGACCATGTGGTGATAGCTGAAACAGCTTCAAAGCCAGCAGTCGTATGTTTCAAGAATGTTGGGCACCAACTACTCCGTGAAAATTGGTACACCAAAAGAAATTCAGATCCTCAGCAAGAAAGACTACGAATCGTCAAAGCAGCTGCAAATATCATATTAGACGATATAAGATCAGTAGTGTACGATGTAAAACAGTACCCTCCCTCTGATAATGTTTTATGTGATGTACAGTCTGTCATACCAGAATCTGTAAGATTGCTCTTTGAAACTATAATTTTGAAACACAAGCGGTCTCCCAGAAAATGGGGGAAAATATGTGTTTCTCTTGCTCATGGACTCATAAGTGCTGCGAGGCCACGTTCATTTATTTCATCACTTTTGACTGCAATTAGTGCATACTTGTACCGGAAGTTTGGCTCAAAACATCTCATCCAGGTTTTGTCTTCCCATGGCTTTGCAGCATCTTATACGGAAGCTGCCCTATTGGAAGTGTCTTCAATCCTTCAGCTTGACAACGAAGTGACGCATTTTGCCAAATTGTGTTTGATAATGCAGATTTCAATGTAAACACCCTAGATGAAACTGGTACTTTTCATGCAATGGGAGGTATAATGTGTGTTACTCCTCATGATGCATTGCTTCCTCAGAAAAATATTAAAAAGTTGAATCATCGTCCCTCAGCTCAACTTGTTAGTGAAGCCGAAAAAAATGACATTCCACAGAACACAAGTTGGAGGGCTGAAGGCTATAAAAATTGAAGATTTGGACATAATTGCTCCTGCAAAAGGTGTGATCGTCATCTCAACAGCGGAAATTACGTGGTTATATTGTAAATGGTCTCAGAATGCAGTTGTTTCAGGATGGAATGGTTACATGGAACGCTTGACGGCAGGCAAAGAATATGAACGTTCTGAAATAAAGTGTCTTCCATGTCTTAATTCATCACCAACCCATTATGACACCATATATACTGCTCTGATGATACATAATCAGACTACATGCTTTGTCACATTTGATCAGCCTCTGTATTGGAAGGCAATGGATATTGTGGAGATAGACCTTCCTGAATTTCATAATGTGAGGGTCCGACTTGGCGGTTTCCATTTCCTTATTTCCTTATGTCGTTCATGGGATGTATCGGTATGATCATGGGTGGAAGTGGATGAAAGGACTTACTTGGTGTAATATTCGCTGAAAACAGCGTTGAAAAGATCTTGTCAGGACATGCATATTCCAGGGCTGTGCGAGCGCATTTATTGTGTCACTTGGCTTTGGCCTGTCAAGTGTGGGATCACATTGAGCTAACAGAAGATGAATGTGGGACATTGAATGACTTGTCTTCCCCTTGTGGTGAGTCTGAACTGTCAGTTGGCTAGGATACCAGTGTTCTCAGGGAACAAGTCATTAAAAAAATTTGTAACTGCCCTGAAAACGATTGAATGTAAGGCACCCACAGCAAAATTATGGGTTCAGTACTACAAGATGGTCACTCTCATGAAGCAATTTATTGAAGCGGATCGATCAGGCAATTGGAAACATCATCTTGAAAGCGTGCGAAAAATTCTTCCCTACTTCCATTCAGCTGGACATTTTATGTACGCTAAAAGTGGCCACCTCTACTTACAGGATATGTTGAGACTCGAGGAAAAAATAGATTTATCAGACTATGAGAAGTTCACAACGAAAGGACATTTTACAATCCGGCGATCAGAAAAGTATTGGCCAGGGGTTCCTTCTGACATGACTATAGAACAAACATTGATGAGAACCATGAAGAGTTCTGGAGGATATACTTCTGGCTTAGGAATTACGGATAGTGTATTAACCAGATGGACATTGGGTATGATTCACATGCAGAACATTTGTGAAGAAATTGAGTCGTATTGCGAAGTGAGCGCAGTAACATCAGAACAGCATATGGATGCAAGAAGTTGTCGCATCGAACGAGATGGCATAGACTTGCGTAAGCTGCGTGATTGGTTTTCAGTGCACCCTCCCTTCCCTGAAAGTGATTTTATAATGTCTATCATCAGTGGTGGTGTCGGAACGGAGGATGTTAATTGTCATATGTGTCACGAAGAGGGGGGGAAAAAGGCATGAAAAGAATAGTTGGTGACAATTTCCACGATGTAAAGTTCCGTAGAAAAGATACAGTTGTGACTCTCCTTTCTGCGTTCAATTCTGTAAAAGCTGGGAGCACTAAAATTACTCCTGTTGATCCTTTAACTCTTTTCCAAAGGATTTGTTTAATGAAACAAAGTGAAGCAGAGTTAAAAGCCTTTCTGAAATATGAACTTGCTCCTTACCCAATGTCCCTATTCTCAGAAAAAGGCATGCGAAAAGGAACAAAATCTTCATTCTACAATGCCTTCGTTCCAGTGGCAGATGTGAAGTCAGGTGGACCGAGTAAATTTTTTGTCATTGATGGAGGGTACCTTATCCACAAAGTGACTTGGACTCATAATGTTTGCTTCAAGTCAATAGCCCAAAGCTATGTTTCTTACCTGCAACGTCATTTTGGATCTCAATTTGCTATTGTATTTGATGGGTATCCATGTGAGGGAGATAAATGCAGCACAAAGAGTGCTGGTAGGATTCGTAGGCCCAAAAAACATTCTTCGGTTGACGTTGTGGTTGAATCAGAGATGGTGAACCAAGTTCCTCAGGACAAGTTCTTGTACAAAGAACGAAACAAGATGCGTTTGATCACACTTCTTAAAAAGGAATTTCTGGAGTGTAGCATTGAAGTGCACCAGGCACAAGAAGATGCTGACGTTATGATTGTAACATCTGCCATTTCAAGAACCAAAGATTTTGGAAGTGTTGTCATTGTAGGAGAAGATGTTGACCTGCTTGTGCTCATGACCGGTTTGGGGCAAAGCATTGAAAACTTATTTTTCTTAAAGCCAGGAAGAGGAAATGCAGAAGACAAGTGGTTTTCCACTGCATCTTACAAGTTTGACAGTGAATATATTCTGTTCACTCACGCCTTTAGCGGATGTGATGCAAGATCCGCCTTTTTTGGTCAAGTAAAAATTAAGTGCTGCAATATTGTTGCGAAAAATGAACACCTAACCTCAGCGCTTTGCACGTTCAATAAACCACATTCTACCCGTGAAGAAATAGTAACAGCAGGAGAACAGGTTACTATCGCATTGTATAGTGGAGGTGTCAGCAGTTCCCACACACTAGACCATTTGCGGTACCAGCTATTCGCCAAGACTGCCACAAAAAGCAGACTGAATCTTGCACGGTTGCCACAAGATGCTGCACAACATCATTCGTTGCGGACTTACCAACAAGTCCAAAGTTGGATGGGAAACTGGAAACCTCCTGAGAAATGGGGCTGGAATCACAGTGACCACAGTCCAATACCCGTTATAACGAGCCAAGATCCAGCACCTGAAGCACTTCTTCACATTGTTTCATGCTCATGCAAGCTGAATTGTGGCGGAGCGTGCTCCTGCAGAAAAGCGGGTTTGAAATGTTCTTCAATTTGCAAGAAATGTATTGGGGTCAATTGCGAAAACGTGCCAAAATTTTTATATGAAGACAGTGAAGAAGATGTTATGGAGGATGTTGAGGAAACCGCTGACGAAATCAACGAACTTGCTGAGGCTGACTCACTGTTTAAAGAAGAGGTCAATCTGGGATCAACTCTATGTACAGACCCTGAATCCGTAACTCAAGGTATTTCTGGTGACACTGAGGAACCTGGCCCATCAAAACGTTGAAAGTGATGCTCATATCTGTCTCAAGTGCGCTAAAGTGCGATATTACAAGTATTACACACCCAGAACTGTCAACATTTTTTAGTAACCGACAATGCATTTTAATTGTAATAAAGTTACTTATTTTTAATGTCAACTGGTGTGGCTTTTTTACACAAGAATAATTACCTACCTAATTAGGTTGCCTATTGCAGCTAATAATAGTTCAGTTTCCTGAGCCAATTTATTTTGTGTGCATGTTGTGTGTGTGTGTGTGTGTGTGTGTGTGTGTGTGTGTGTGTGTCTGTGTCTCTTAATGATGTATTTTTATATTTATAGTTTTACAAATACCAGGGCTGAGGTGGCCCATAGTGAACTTCAGGTAGTGTTGTAAGAATCACAATAGTTGGATGCCCAGCAATCCTCATGTTTCATACAGAGAAATTGAATACCTGAAAGTGAGTTGGTAAATTCCAACATATAACATGATGTATAATGTGTTTATACTACACAAACAGAAACTGAAGAAATAGTGTTCAAAAATAAGGTATCTTGCCACTATGCTCAAAATTTGAAAAACTGGTATTTTTTGAGGCGCTGTAGCACCTTAGATATTGGGAGTAGAAAAAAATGGCAAGCATCAAATTTGTAGAGAATTTTGTGCTCTTTGAAAAAGAAAATAGACGTTAAAGCGATAGGAACAAAAAAACTGAGATATTTTGAAAAACTGAAAAAAGGCCGAAATTTTCCAAGTTTTTTGACTGCAGAAAGTTTTCCCAAGCGAAATTTTGTTGGCAAAACTCGGTTTTCTAATCTTTCCAACCATATGAACGAGTTGAAAAAATAAACTCTTCTACCCCACCTTTTGCAAGGTATATCTGCTATTTGACTGGACTATTATACTTTTCCACTGACAAAACCGTCTATATGAATTTCTCCCTGTTGCTCTTCTATTCGTTGAAACTAAGAAATTCCTGGAGCTCATGCTCAATAGGAAACTCTCTTGGTCCTCCCATTGGTCTTACCTGGCAGCCCACTGTACACAGTTCCTCAATGTCCTACATGTCCTCAGTGGTACTTCCTGGGGTGCTGATCGAACCAACCTCCTCTGTCTGTACCGGTCCCTTGTCTGTGCGAAAGTCGACTATGGGTGCTTTGTTTATGCATCTGCACGTCCATCCACCTTATGCTGTATCTACAGTATCCACCATCATGGCATCAATTTGCCCATGGGTGCCTTATATAATATCCCAGTTGAGAGTCTGTATGCTGAAGCTGCTGAACTACCACTGTCCTACCACCATGACTTTCTTCTCAGCAGGTATGCAAGCCATTTGTCTGCCATGCGTGGCCAGCCATCTTATGTGTCCTTTGATGATTGCTTTGATCGCCAGCATGGGGCACCTCCCTCTTCTCTGTTACCTCCTGGATTCCGCTTTTGGCACTTGCTAGGGCCTCTTAACTTCACACTACCTGCATCTTTCCCAGTTGGTATGAACCCTTCACCACTTTGGCCTTCATTCATTTCCTAAGGACACTACTCCAGCCTCAGTCTATTGCCTTCAGTTTCACGACCTTCACATTGAACTTCGCGATAGTACCTGTGTATACAATGATGGCTCTCTGACTGTGGGGTCTGGTGTGCCTTCGTCATGGGCACCCATGTCTTTCGATATCGGCTTCCAGCACACTGCTCAGCATTTCCAGCCGAGCTCTTTGCCCTGTGTCAGGCCATATAGTACATCCGGCGATACAGCCTTTTCGATTGTGTCGTCTGCTCAGACTCACTCAGCGCCCATCAAAGTATTTGTGCGCTGTACGCCGCCCATCTCTCTGTGCAGCGAGTCCAGGAAAACTGTCACTTGCTATCTCGTGGTGGAGTCAGTGTGGTGTTTCTGTGTTCCTGTTCATGTCGGTCTGCCAGGGAACGACCCTGCTGACTCTGCTGCCAAGGCTGCAGTCGTCATACCTCAGCTCGCGAGTACCTATATTCCCTCTGATGATCTCTGTGTTTCAGTCTGTCTGGAGGTGATGTCCCTTTGGCATCGCCAATGGTCGTCGCTTTACGGGAATAAGCTCCGGCTTATTAAGCCTCTTCCAGTGGCTTGGACGACCACCTCCCAGCCATCCTGCCGGGAGGAGGTCATTTGGGCACTGCCTTTTTAGCTATCATCATTTGATAAGTGGCGTTACCCCACCACTTTGTACACATTGCGCCCAGGTTTTAATTCTCCGCCACTTCCTGACGGAATGCCCATTTTTTAACCATTTACGTTCCCGCTTGGGTTTGCCATCTGAGTCATTGGCCGTTTTAGCAAATGACGTGTGGGCTGTCGAGTGCGTTTTACTTTTTATCCGCCAAAGCAATATGGTGAAGGCCATATAATATTTAGTTTTGGACCTCCGTTTCTGTATGATGTCTTTTTTAGCCCTTTTCCCACGTGCCTGTTTTTAGTTGTCGCCTATTATGTCCATTGGGACTGATGTATAGTCGTTTTTTTTTTAACTACTCTCTGTCTTCATGTTCTCTAGTTTTGACTTGGGCGCGTATGACCCCAGTTGGTTTTTGCGCCCTGAAGCAAAACAAACAAAAAAAACCTCTTGTAATTGTTTGGAGGTGCCACTATAGACGTGTCGCATTTGTTGAGTGTGTCTACTTGCTGTAATATGCAGACATTAGTCCTCCACAACTGTTGTTATTCTTCTACAGCCTTTACTGTGACAACTGGCAACTGATCCTGTCTCTAGGAACTTGTCCTTGATTCTAGACATTACTTTGACTGACAGGGACGTTAACTGGAGAGCGACCCCGTGGTAACGGAGGGGATAGCGTACTCACTACCCATTCAGTGCCTGAGGGTTGAGGGAGTCCACAAATCTCCTGACACCTGTTGGCAAAGTCAGTTATTCTGAACTTCTTTTCTAAGTGAAGGTATTTTTTCGTATATGCCTTCTCTTAATAAGCTTCGTGTGCTTCGCCAGTTCTTGCAGACGACGTCTTCACAAATAGTGGTAGCTTTTTTGACGGCCCTTTATACACCCTGGCTCGTCAATGACTACACTGAAATTCCATTATCACGTGCTCCCAGGCAGAGGCATGGCATCACTTTTTTTGAACTGGGAATATGCAGGTAGCCTTTGCTGGTTGTTGTCATCACCCAATGATGGATGACTGGTACACATCTCCTTCAGCAACGGACTCCAGATATCGTTCACTTTTACACCCACCTCCTTCTGATTAAAATGTGGCTGCCGGTACACGAGTTTTATCAAACTGAAGCCGGTGGTCTCCTGGTTGCAAAGCACGTTTTGCATCAGCCCATCTGTCTCTTTCTTCCCTTCTGCAGTTGGCTTTTTGTAGTCGTTTTTTGACCGTTCTTATTGCAGTCCCATGTACACATTGCATGAAGCTGTTGTTTTCCGAAATAACCATAGGTTCTGCGAGTACTTCCTTGGCTGGCAAGGTAATTTGTTCTTATCCATGGCACACCATATCAAGCACTGCAGGGACTCCACATGAAACCAGCAGTCATCTTGGTGAATCAACGGTCCACATGAAGGAAACGTCTGGTATGGTTCAAATGGCTCTGAGCACTATGGGACTTAACTGCTGAGGTCATCAGTCCCCTAGAACTTAGAATTACTTAAACCTAACTAACCTAAGGGCATCACACACATCCATGCCCGAGGCAGGATTCGAACCTGCGACCGTAGCGGTCGCGCGGTTCCGGACTGTAGCGCCTCGAACCGCTCGGCCACGCCGGCCGGCCGTCTGGTATCCTACTGTAGTAATCATGGCTGTAATCGTCAAATTATGTTCAAAGAACTGTTGCAATCAATGTAAAAAGATTTACCATCTATATCTACCAAATACAATTCATAAATCAGGCAAAACATGATTTATTCAATTACACGATACAAATTTAATGACATGACTGTGAAATAAAAATGAATTAATACAGAATAATACGGGGCCGCCACCAGAGGAAGTCACTGGACGACTAATAATCCAATGTCGGTCACTAAACGAATGGCACCACATTAAAGATTGTAAATTGACAGCAGAGTACAAAACAAAACAGAGGACAAAGCCCACAATTGGGATGTTGTGTAAAAGAAGGAGGTCATCAGTCCCCTAGAACTTAGAATTACTTAAACCTAACTAACCTAAGGACATCACACACATCCGTGCTCGAGGCAGGATTCGAACCTGCGACCGTAGCGTTCGCGCGGTTCCAGACTGTAGCGCCTAGAACCGCTCGGCTACCCCGGCCGGCTTTTAAACATAGTGCCGATATATATCGGCCACCTACTTGTTCCCGATATATCGATACCGAAATGCCAATGTCGAGGGTCGATATTTTAATTTTATATTATATTTTTTCCCAATTTTCGGTAAATATGTGAACCTGTTCTTTGGAAATTGTACTAGAACATAATTTTACTTTCACTGTTTGAAGGAGTCTTACTAGTTCTTGAGCTTTCATCACGTCCAATCTTTCTCTTTCACTGCATGAAGCAGTACAGATGATACAAAAGACATGTCTGATTGTACTGGAGAGTGCCGATGTGTATGGAACAACAAGACTTCCGATGTGAAGAAATAGCACACCAGTTGCGTTAAAATACAGCTTTTAACGCAACCTGCGTTTGTTTCTTATCATCGGCATTCTCCAACAACTGTTGCTGAAAATGATGAAAACAAAAATTTGAATTACGAGATGGGCCTTTGCGGTGGTCGGTGGCGTGTGAGGTGAAATTCTGACGTAATCGGCGCTCAGCGCTACCAGCAGAAACTGCATGGTTTAACTGCACCACAGTTTTGACACTACAACCGCTAGGTCGCTGGCGTTTGCAGAAATGTAAAAACAGAGAAGTTGGTATGAAGCGTTCTGGACAAATTTGATATGTGACGAAATCGAACGACAGACCCATTGGACACCTTTATTGTGCTACTTACATGCAGCTACCACTGTTAGCAAAGTGGATACCACCGATCGTGAATGTGCATCATTGTCCTTTCAGTTCTTGCTGTAAGGGGAATAAGCAGGCTGGTAGCTTGTTGATGTACAGAATATCTAATAATAAATCAATTACTTAAATATACAGCTCTAAAACAGGCGGTATATTTACAATGTGCAGGCGATTTTATTCTAGCGCAATATGTCGACTTTTTCTGTAGAAACAATGATATATCGCTACTTTGATCGTCATATCGAGTTCCTATAATTATATTTTTAACTATCGATATATCGGATACCTGGTATTTAAAAAAAAATAACAATCTTAAGACTCAAAACACTGAAGGCCAGCACACTCGCCATCCTGGCTCCCTATCTAAATATGGAGCAGCAATCACGTCTCTGCCTCGCAACCAATGAGGGGGGGGGGGGGGGGCAGCCCTGAAACGCTCTTCTGATTGTTGCAATCATCGTCAGCTTTTGCCTCCCACCCAAGTGTCAACTGTGAATCAACCAATCAGCGCGTGCTGCACGAACCAGAGTCTAGCTGGCCTGATTCCCGCGGAGTGGCGGTCGTTCACCCTGCTCGCAGGACTTCTAGAAACGTGAACGGAAAATTTTAAGGGTCTACGTTCCACCAGAAGACTCTGAGTCTGTGCTCCACTGAGTATTACGGAGACGATATTACTTTGACTAGTGAGTGGTGACCCACTGCCTCCCACCAGAATGTTTTTTTTTTTTTGTCCTTCTGGCCAACTGTTACCCATTCCAGTTTCGCTGTGGCTAACTGGGGTGGCCCGTCTCACCCTGACTTCCTGCTTGGGTACACTATTGTGCGAATCGTGTTTTGGCGAGACTTTTGTTTTCGGTATAAGTGGCTTAGTCGTCGTCTGATTAGCGCTAATCCTCGTTTCTAGCCCGGAGATGACCTGCTGAACAGGTGTAATTGAGGTCCACCTGTGCCAGAACCCATGGGATGTGCAAGTTCAGAGGCCCCCAGATGTAGCACCAGAAACTATTCCCAAATGCAGAAAAGTTAGACAGAAAGAAATGAAGCACAGAAAACAGTTTAAAGAAGGCTGTAATCAAGATAAAACATAACTGCAGGGTCCATTAGATCTCCCAACCACTTATGTTTCATGTCCTCATTATAACCAGAATGCAAGGTTGAAGTACTTACACGTTATGCGGTTGTATGCTGTCAACGCCGATGCCTCACAACATCCCCTCAATTATACGGAATCCTGTAAACTCCTGCTCTTTCCAGCCATTTTCGACCAACCTTTAGGTCTTCCTGTATGTCCCGGGAGCGCTTGTATCTTATAGCCTTAAGCTCTTTGGACCGAACGGTTGTGTTGATATTTCGTGTGCGCTTATTTTTGAAGTTTTAGTAAGTATTAAGTGCAGTCTCTAGATTTTATTAGGTTTAATTGCGTTCAGTAGTGTAATATCTGTTCGGGGAAGTGAAGATTTTAAGTTCTGTGCCGCATTTTTAAAGAAAATAGCGTAAAACCGTTACCGCTTAACAGCCGTTTTCAGGCCTAAATTTTGTGCACCAAAGTTAAGTGATTCGAAGTGTAATTAAGCACGTACATTAATATTATACAGGGTGCGTTAAAAAAATGTATACACACTTTGAAGCGTGATAGAAAATTTATTCCCGTTCTACAATGTTAAATTTCTGGAAATGGAAAGCTTAAAGTCCAATTGGAAAAATAAATGTACTTTGCAAATGTGATTAATGTTCAAACTGGTGGCCTCAGCAGTAGCTGAGTACGAGTCACAAGTGATTCCTTACATGGTACCAAAGTGTCCAATGAGGTTTCTGCGCACACCGCCTGAATCTCATTCCAAAGTATGTCCAGGTTACGTGGATTACGTTTGTACATCTCATCTTTTACTGTGCCCCATAAGAAGAAATCCATCGGCGTGAGGACTGGAGAGCGTGCAGGAAACTCGATTGGTCCCCTGCGTCCTATCCACTGGCCTGGCACATTGTGATCCAGGTATGCTCGTACATCCCTATGATAGTGCGGCAGGGCGCCATCTTGTTGGAAATAAAACTCATCATTACCGTATAATGCACGAATAGCAGGGAATATGGAATCAGCAAGCACTGTTAGGTATGTTTCTCCAGTAACAGTACCTTCAAAGCGGAAAGGCCCAATGAGTCCCCTTGCAGAAAACCACACCACACATTTACACCAGGCAAATTCACAGCCTTTTCAACTGTAGTGTGAGGATTACCTTCAGCCCAGTACACACAATTGTGCCTATTGACAGTTCCATTGAGTTTGAATTGGGCTTCATCCGACCAAATTATGCTACCCATAAATCCCGGTTCACATCTCACCATCTCCTGAAGCCATTCACAAAATTCTAACCTTCGATCTGGATCGTCGTTACTTAGCTGTTGCACCAGCCTTGGAATGTACACACGAAACTTGCCTTTCTTCAGAATGCGTAGCACACTACTAGCACTTACATTACTCTCACGTGCCGCTTGCCTTGAAGATTTTTGAGGTGAACGCTGAAACAGTTCCAAGACTGCAGTTGTGGAATCATCACTTGTAGCTGTACAAGGTCGCCCTGATCGACCTTTATGCACATCACACACTGTTCCATGAATTTCGAATTTGTCTCGTAGACGTGTAATTGTTAACCTTGAAGGTGGTTCTGTACCATACTCACTTCTCCACTGTCTTCGAAACGCAGCTACATTCTCAAACTTCCAGTACCACTTAATTATCTGCTTCCGCACTTCAAAGCTCAAACGCACGTCCGCCATGTTGCAGTTACTTCCTTGCCACTGCTGCCACTTGTTGAAGAAACATAACATTACTTTCTCACAGATATTTAACCATGTAGAACGGGAAATGAATTGTCTATGACAGTTCAAAGTGTGTATACATTTTTTGACACGTATTTATATTAGAGCATTATAGAGCATAGTAAATAGGAAATTATCTTTACTTAGCGATAGCTTAAAGAGTAGGCCTATATTGTAAACAATCATGACTGTGAAGTGTTTTAGCTGCCGTAGGAAAGTTAGTTCTGCGGTGCTATGCAGCTTTTGTGACAGATCGTTTCACTGGGCTGAATGTAGTGGCATGGAAATTGGGAAATAAAATGAGACTCCTCCTAGGTACTGTAGAGTGTGTTCATGGGATATGAAAATAGCAGAACAAGAGGGGAAGGGAAGATTAGAGCCCTTCAGGCTGAATTAGATAAAGCTAGGGAGGAACTAATCAGGTTAAGGGAGGAGAGGGGTGAAGAGAAGTGGGAAATGGTAGCAGGGAACAGGGGCCACAGAGAGAGGGCAGTAGCTGACAGTTTCTTTGTTGGCACAAAAAATAGATTTGCCCTGCTGCCACAGTTAAGTAATGAAGAGCCTCATGTAGATGTAGGTGTAGTTGATACACAGCAGAATTCAGTTAGGAAGCCTGTTGCTCCAGAAAAAGTAGGAAGTAGGAAGAAAATTCTGCTGTTAATTAGGAGTCATGGAAGAGGTGTGGGCCAACTTCTGCAGGGAGAATTAAGTGACAGCTAACAAGTCACAAACTTTTTCAAGGCCAAGTGATAGAGGGCATAGGATCTTTGTGTAAAGGTTTCACCAAGGAGGATCATGTTGCGATAGTGGGTGGAGCATGGAACAGTATCAATAGGGACCAGGGCTACAGTATTGAGAGTGACCTGGTAAAAATAGCAACAGCAACGAACCACACTAATGTTGAGTTTGTGCCTGTTTTCAAGCAGTACGACCGACCCTAGTTGAACAGCTCTGTTAAGAGGGTCAATATGGAGTTGGATCGACTGCTTCAGGTTGGTGCTGGGCCAGGGATTGGTTTGGTTCCTGTTGATCCTATTGGTAGGTGGGGCTTTACTTCTCATGGCCTGAATATCAATAGAATAGCGAAGGATATACTGGTTAGGTTGATAACAAATTCTTTAAGGGGGGACACTGCAACTCATGGTAGTTCTTTTTTAGGTTAAGCTCATAATCTACACATTCAATTTCGAAACAAGATGTACCTGTAAATTTTAAGCATAATACATGTGAAGACAAAAAAAAGTAAATTTACTACATCAAAATATCAGAGGTTTAAAAAACAAAGTTAATGAATTTCAGATCTATTTAGATGAGCTACAATCTACAAATCCTGTTGATATTATTTGTATTTCTGAACATCGTTTAGGCCAACAGCCTTGCCGCAGTGGTAACACTGCTTCCCGTCAGATCACCGAAGTTACGTGCTGTCGGGCTGAGCTAGCACTTGGATGGGTGACCATCCGGTCTGCCGGGCGCTGTTGGCAAGTGGGGTGCACTCAGCCCTTGTGAGGCAAACTGAGAAGCTATTTGATTGAGAAGTAGCAGCTCCGGTCTCGGGAACTCACATACAACCGGGATAGCAGTGTGCTGACCCCATGCACCCCCCCCCCCCCCCCATATCCTCATCCAATGACACCTATGGGCCGAGGATGACGCGGCGGCCGGTCAGTACCGTTGGGCCTTCATGGCCTGTTGGGGAGGAGTTTTTTTTCTTTTTTTTTTTTTTTACATCATTTAGGTATTGAAATTGAAATGAAACTTCTTTGGAGATTAAACCTGTGTGCCAGAATGAGACTCAAACTCGGGACCTTTGCCTTTCGCGGGCAAGTGCTCTACCAATTGAGCTACCCAAGCACGACTCACGCCCCGTCCTCACAGCTTTACTTCTGCAAGTATCTCGTCTCCTACATTCCAAACTTTACAGAAGCTATCCTGTGAACGTTGCAGAACCAGCACTCCTGAAAGAACGGATATTGCGGAGAGATGGCTTAGCCACAGCCTGGAGGATGTTTCCAGAATGAGATTTTCACTCTGCAGCGGAGTGTGCGCTGATATGAAACTTCGTGGCAGATTAAAACCGTCACAGTCATAAAAACATTGACATTGACAGACTGAGACTCGAACTCGGGACAAATGCATTTTGCGGACAAGTGCTCTACCAACTGAGCTACCCAAGCACAAGTTCGAGTTCGAGTTTCGGTCTGGCACACAGTTTTAATCTGCCAGGAAGTTTCATATCAGCGCACATTCCGCTGCAGAGTGGAAATCTCATTCTGGAAATTGAAATGCTTAATATGGAAGGGTATACCTTAGCTTCAAGGTATTGTAGAAAAGAGATGGAGAAAGGAGGAGTTGCCACCTACATTATAAAGGATCACAATCATAAAAACATTGACATTCTTAAATACTGCAGTGATCAGCATTTTGAAGCATGTGCCACACAAGTAGAAACACACAAAAGAAAAATAATATAGTCACAACATACAGGGCTCCAACTGGTAATTTCCAGCTATTCACTTAACAGCTTGATGCAGTATTAAAATTCTTAACTTCTAAAAATAATGAACTCATACTAAATGGAGATTTTAATTTAAATATTCTGGAGGGCTGTCTCTCAAGATCCATACTAGAGTCTCTTACTACTTCTTATAATCTCATTCTCTTTGTACAGTTTCCAACCAGGGTTATGGGTACCAGGTGCACTGCTATTGATAACATTTTCATAGATACTACCACACTAGCAAATCGTAGTATAAATCCAGTATTTAATTGCCTTTCAGATCATGATACCCAGTTGCTTACATTTAATATAGTGGGGTCTGATTCAACTAATAACAGGAAGTGGGAAACTATACGAATAATAAATGAAACAGGAATTGAATGTATAAAAAACTGTTTGTGGAATACAGACTGGAAAGATGTATACAATTCACCTGGGATAAATAAAAAATATAACTTTTTCTCTAATATGGTCACACTGAAAACTGCTGTCCTAAGAAAGTAATCAAAGCAAATAGATTAAATGTTTCAAAACCTGGGATTGCAAATGGAATAAAAGTATCTTGCAAAACAAAAAAAGAGACTGTACTTAATGTCAAGGGAAAATGATGACTACAGAGCAAAAGCACATTACAAATTACACTCCTGGAAATGGAAAAAAGAACACATTGACACCGGTGTGTCAGACCCACCATACTTGCTCCGGACATTGCGAGAGGGCTGGACAAGCAATGATCACACGCACGGCACAGCGGACACACCAGGAACCGCGGTGTTGGCCGTCGAATGGCGCTAGCTGCGCAGCATTTGTGCACCGCCGCCGTCAGTGTCAGCCAGTTTGCCGTGGCATACGGAGCTCCATCGCAGTCTTTAACACTGGTAGCATGCCGCGACAGCGTGGACGTGAACCGTATGTGCAGTTGACGGACTTTGAGCGAGGGCGTATAGTGGGCATGCGGGAGGCCGGGTGGACGTACCGCCGAATTGCTCAACACGTGGGGCGTGAGGTCTCCACAGTACATCGATGTTGTCGCCAGTGGTCGGCGGAAGGTGCACGTGCCCGTCGACCTGGGACCGGACCGCAGCGACGCACGGATGCACGCCAAGACCGTAGGATCCTACGCAGTGCCGCAGGGGACCGCACCGCCACTTCCCAGCAAATTAGGGACACTGTTGCTCCTGGGGTATCGGCGAGGACCATTCGCAACCGTCTCCATGAAGCTGGGCTACGGTCCCGCACACCGTTAGGCCGTCTTCCGCTCACGCCCCAACATCGTGCAGCCCGCCTCCAGTGGTGTCGCGACAGGCGTGAATGGAGGGACGAATGGAGATGTGTCGTCTTCAGCGATGAGAGTCGCTTCTGCCTTGGTGCCAATGATGGTCGTATGCGTGTTTGGCGCCGTGCAGGTGAGCGCCACAATCAGGACTGCATACGACCGAGGCACACAGGGCCAACACCCGGCATCATGGTGTGGGGAGCGATCTCCTACACTGGCCGTACACCACTGGTGATCGTCGAGGGGACACTGAATAGTGCACGGTACATCCAAACCGTCATCGAACCCATCGTTCTACCATTCCTAGACCGGCAAGGGAACTTGCTGTTCCAACAGGACAATGCACGTCCGCATGTATCCCGTGCCACCCAACGTGCTCTAGAAGGTGTAAGTCAACTACCCTGGCCAGCAAGATCTCCGGATCTGTCCCCCATTGAGCATGTTTGGGACTGGATGAAGCGTCGTCTCACGCGGTCTGCACGTCCAGCACGAACGCTGGTCCAACTGAAGCGCCAAGTGGAAATGGCATCCACAGGACTACATCCAGCATCTCTACGATCGTCTCCATGGGAGAATAGCAGCCTGCATTGCTGCGAAAGGTGGATATACACTGTACTAGTGCCGACATTGTGCATGCTCTGTTGCCTGTGTCTATGTGCCTGTGGTTCTGTCAGTGTGATCATGTGATATATCTGACCCCAGGAATGTGTCAATAAAGTTTCCCCTTCCTGGGACAATGAATTCATGGTGTTCTTATTTCAATTTCCAGGAGTGTATATTGTAAAATTCTAAGCAAAGTAATCAGATCCTCAAAATGTGTTTTCAAGAAAAAATAAATGTATCTAATAACAAGATAAAAACTATATGGAACATAGTAAAAAGTGAAACATGAAAAACTAATCAGGTAAATGAGGAAATTGTGTTAAATTAAATAATGAGTTGATTAGAAATTCCTCCAAAATTGTAGACACTTCCAACAACTTTTTCCTTTCAGTAACAGACAACTTAGGTTTGCATAGTTCCTCACAAGACAGCCTAAAATATTTAAAAATGCATTTCTGCAGAAGTTTGACAAAATTCAATTATATTCTACCTCACCGAAACAGATTTCTAATATTATTAGCTCTCTTTAAAAAAAAATGTTCCAGCAGTTATGATGAAATCAGCACTACCATAATTAAATGTTGCTCCAAAGAACTTTGTGACATATTGAGTTACTTACGGGATGAATCCCTCCACATTGGTACTTTTCCAGATAGGCTTAAATATGCTATTGTCAAACCATTACACAAAAAAGGAGACAAATCATCAGTGCAAAACTTCCATCCCATTTAATTATTGGCAACATTTTCAAAAGTGTTTGAAAGGGTTATGTACACTAGACTTTATAAACACTTAGTACAGAAAAATATTCTCTATCATAATTAGTTTGGATTTTGGAAAGGATTGTCAACTGATCAAGTGATATTCACTTTTACAGATGATATATTAGAATCAATAAATCAAAAGTTATTACCACTTGGAATATTCTGTGATCTGTTGAAAGCTTTTAATTGTGTTAAGCATGATATTCTTATACAAAAGTTAAAATATTATGGGATAACAGGAGTAGCAGGCTAATGGTTCTTATCCTATTTTTTAAAAGTAGAAAACAGTGTGTGTCTGTATCAGGCTTACCATATAACAATAGTCATTCAAAAAATGAAACAATCAGACATGGGGTGCCCCAGGGCTCTATTTTAGGTCCCTTGTTGTTCCTATTATACGGGGTGAAGCGAAATTTGCGCACTCGGGCTTCACAGCGTGACTTCTCACATGCCAGCGATAAAAAAAAGTCTCTCTCAAAATTTCGTCCAGCGAGTACATCTGGCAGAAAAAGGATATTAAAGAGTGGCCATCTGGCAACACTGAAACCACATGTATGGTGACTACATTTGTCAGCACGCATTTGTCGTGCTGTACAGTTAGTGCAGTGGGACAGAATTTTGGGTTAGCATGCAGGAGGTCGAAGGTTCGATCCTGGGTTAGAGTGCATTTTTTTTTATTTATTTGCTAATTTCATTCTGACATTTCATACCTAATATACACCATTTCTGAGGTCACATGTAACCTGAAATTACAACATTTTGTAAGGATGAATGTAATACATACGTGGTTAGACAAATAAGAAATAGACAGTTAAAACAAACGACATGTCATAGGACAGAAGAACTACAAAAACAATAGCAATTTCTAAATGTAAAGATGATACCACAGTACAATAACACATCTACTTGTCGTTTATACTACATGTAACATGAGCACTCAGATGTCGCACTTAGCAACCAGCGACAATAATAATGCCCATATTAATGACCACATGACCTTCACAACAGAACACATTGTCCTCAGAACAACAGAGGCTCAAAACGACCTCCCTGCATGTCCAAACATCGCACAACCCGCTGGATAATGCATCTCTGGATCCTTCGCAGCAAAGCTGCGTCTACAGGAACAAGAGCAGCATGAACATGCTGTACCAATTCTTCCACATTTGTCAGCGGAGTACAGTATACGTGCTCCTTCAGGTGTCCCACAGGACGAAATCGAGGGGAATCAGGTGAATGTGGTGGCCATTCAAATCGACCTCCACATCCGAGCCATTTCCCTGGACGTATTCTGTGCAAATACTGTCGCACATTAATCCCAGAGTGTGGAGGTGCACCATCATGTTGGAACCATATGCTCTGCCGAACATGTAGTGGAACATCTTCCAGCGCATCAGGCAGATAGTTTGAGAGGAATGCATGATATCTTCGTGCAGTCAGCTGGTCAGGCAACATGTAGGGCCCAAACACCTGTCGCCCAATATGCCAGCCCAGACATTGATAGCAAAGCAAACTTGATAGCCTCAGTCACACGTGACGTGCGGGTTAACCTCACATCAATGGTGGATGTCATGAGTGCATGCTGCTTCATCCGACCATATTATGGTGTTCACAAAGTCATCGTTGGCCTCCTATTGTTGTTGGAACCATTCACAGAATTGCATCCGCTGATGGCGATCTGCAGGCTGCAGGTGTTGCGTGAAAGCATTATGATAGGGGTGCAGCCCATGCTCGTGCAGCACATTAACGACTGTGCATTGCGAGACACACAGCTGCCTTGCTATGCTATGTGTACTTCGCTGAAGTTCTTGGTGTATGACCTCCAGAATAGCTTCCTCATGAACGACCTCCGTCACGCGATGGTGGAAGGAGAGAACCTGACTCCCAAAGGCGCAGCTCCAGACGCCAAAACACATTTTTACCTGGATGGCGTCGACGAGGATATCTAACAGCACATTCACAAGCAGCAACACCAAACCAATTATCAGATGCACCAAGGACCAGAAGCATATCCACATGTTCATCGTTTCTGTATGCCATACGACTGCCACACTGGTTTGGAGGTTTGCAATGACAAAACTCGAGATGTATATGGATGTACGCTGGAGCCTGTAATGGGTGCGTTACTCCACTCACAACTAGTCCCCATCTGGTGGACAGCGCATACAGTATACACATGCCTTCAGTCCTGCGCACTGTTCCACCTGATGCTCATTACCCCTCTGACAGATATTGCTCTGTATGATTCATCCCAACACCGCTAATTGTGAAATGTTCGATTTTGAATTACACGGCAATAGACGTGATGTTTCCACAATCCCATCGATAGAATAATAATAATAATAATAATAATAATAATAATAATAATAATAATGCATTGAGATACATACCAAATAGCATGCGTTTACCAGACTCAGTGTTGAAAGGCATAATTAGTGAGACCATGGTGATAACACATACGAATAGTAACCGAGTTTGGACATTATTTGCAAAGTACGTTGCTAGTCCTACTGGTAACGTAAGGCCCTAACGAAATGTAATGTACCTGAACGAGGCAAGAATAATAGTTGGTACTAATCTATGGAACTATTGGAGGACGGTACAAAGAAAACAGGTCTCGCATCTAGTAGATGAAGTGGTGCGAATAAATCCACACCCACGATGTGGAAAGGACTTCTTTCAAAGCTGACCAATCCTCCATTTCTACGATTGTATTATGTAAGTGCAAATATTTTCTACAGGGCCCACTGCAATCGCTGTAGACGATTAAGATGCCAGGTAACGTACCACCTGAACTACATTTACGAAATAAAAAACATATGCCTCAACCCAGGATCGAACCAACGACCTCCTGCATGCTAACCCAAAACTCTATGGACTGCACCAACTGTACAGGACGCAGAATGCGTACAGGCAGAGGTAGTTACCATACATGTGGTTGCAGTGTTGCCAGACTGCCGCTCTTTAACGTCCATTTTCTGCCAGATGTACTCGCCAGACGAAATTTTGTGAGACTTTTTTTATTGCTGGTGTGTGAGGAGTCGCGCTGTGAAGCCCGAGTGCGCGAATTTCGCTCCACCCTGTATATTAATGACCTTCCATATGCAGTGTCACAAAATACAAATTTTGTCTTATCTGCAGATGATGCAAGTATTGGTATAAAAAACAATACCCGTGATCTCACTGAGCAGTCAGCTAATGAAATATTTGTAATTATCAATGGGTGGTCCACAGCAAATGGATTGTCACTGAATTTTGACAAGACCCAGTACATACACTTTAGTACCTCACAAAGAATACCTGACCCCATAAGTATAATGTATTCGAATAATGAAATTAAAGCTGTATACAGTGTCAAATTTTTAGGGCTACAAATTGACCACAACCTAACTTGGAAAACTCACACTCTAGACTTAATGAAACGCCTTAGTTCAGTTACATTTGCAGTACGCATCATAGCAGAAATAGGTAATTTAAAAATGAAGAAGTTAGTTTATTCAGCCTGCTTCCATTCACTAATGAGTTATGGAATCATCTTTTGGGGAAACTCCTCTCACAAAGAGAACATTTTCAAAATTCAGAAACGAGTCATTAGAATCATATCTGGTGTCAGTCCTAGATCATCATGCAGAGACCTCTTTAAGAAACTTGGCATTCTAACTACTACTTCTCAGTACATATACTCATTGATGTCCTTTGTTATTCCCATTTTACATAAAATTGTGAAAAACATAATTATAATACCAGAACAAAAACAATCTGTATAAGGACTATAAAAGCGTAATATTAGTACAAAAAGGAGTCAAATACATGGGTACTCATAAATTCAATAACGTACCAGGGCATATCAAAGGTCTTGTAAGTGATAAAGATCGGTTTCAGAGTGAATTAAAGAACTTCCTGTTGACCAACTCCTTCTACTCCATCGATGAATATCTTCACAAGGATTATAGCTCATAACTCTGTCTGCATTATAATTGTACAATATCCATGTATCTGAGTAAAAAAAAGTATCTAAAAAAAAACTTTGACTCTTTCCACCTCCCAGAGACTCCTTTCCAAGGGATGCATGGAAAACGATACATGTAATGTAACAGCATTATATTCGGTTTTCACGAGATCTTTCCTATGCGGTCAGTGAAATCTTTACTGAATGGCAGGAAAGCTTTCAATATCACGAACCCCTGTGCATCGCTATGATCTTTTTGTTGCTGTCTTAACGCCCATTTTATTTAAGCGGATGAATATCCGTTCTTGACGAACGGTGACATATTTCAGTTCTACATATATGAGCACCAGTTCTCAGATGTTACTTGCTGTATTGGCAAAATATTTTTAACACCTCCCATTTCTCGTGGACGGTGATTCGAATCCCAGTGAACCGAGTGAGGTGGCGCAGTGGTTAGCACACTTGACTCGCATTCGGGAGGACGATGGTTTAAACCTGTGTCCGGGCATCCTGATTTAGGTTTCATGTCATTTCCGTAAATCGCTGCAGGCAAATGCCAGGATGGTTTCTTTGAAAGGGCACGGCCGACTTCCTTCCCCATCCTTCCCGAATCCGATGGGAACGATGACTCCGCTGTTCGGTCCTCTCCCCCAAATCAATCAATCAATCGAATCCCAGTGTAGGTTACAGTCTATGTGCATGGTTTTCCCTATGCCACGAGGCCCAAGCTGCCATCCTCTTTTAAGCTGAATGTTCTGATTAGTGTCATCGAGGAGCGTACTGAAACGACCTAGTTCCTCTCTGATATGTCTCCGCATCACAAACCTATCATCTATGTAATGAAACCCAATATTCGATTTTTTGTTGACAGTTTCTAATGTGTGTTCTTTTTCCACAGAAAAAAAATTGCGATCGCCAGACTTAAGGGGCTCCCCATAGCCATGCCACCCGTCTGTTCATGGAACTCATCATCCTATTTGAAATATGTTGGTGTGAGACAGTTCTGCAATATCGGCAGGAAAAATCCAATTCAGCTGTTCGAACACCTCATTAATGCGAACAATGGTAAAAAGCGATACCACATGAAAACGAACTAATATATCCTCCGGCAGGACCACTGTTCCATTTACTTTACTAATAAAATGTGCGGAATTTTTGGTGTAGGAGTCCGATCTACCCATATATGGGGGTAATAGTATTGTCAAGAACTAGGTAATCGAGTAGGTGGGCACTTACTAAGGCATGAACAAAACTTTTTGTTTACCAGTTTTTGACAGCTAGTAATGTCTTGCTGGCAGCACAGCTGAATTAAACTGATCTGCCTGTATCCAGGTACCAGTAAAACTCTGATTGCTTAAAGACTCGGGACCTGGCGTATAAAACAATCTGATTGCAAATGAGTTAATTTGTTAAATATTTGCTTAAGCATGTAAGCGACAAAAAATTCAGTAAAGTTGAGAAATTGTTCTTAATATTTGTTAGAAATCCCTAAGTACTCTGACTGAAACAGTGGATGAACATAAATTGGGTAATTTGCGCTGCATTTTAACCAAAAGCTAGTTTATCACGCCTCTCAATGTTTAGGAGGTCTCCTAAACTGTGTGACGTACAGTGATATAATTTTGCAGGTATATCCAGATGTATGTGTGATTCCTGTTTCCAAACTGTGTTGCGAGGAGAGTTCAAAAATGGCTCTAAGCACTATGGGACTTAACATCTGAGGTCATCAGTCCCATAGTCCTAGAACTAGTTAAACCTAACTGATCTAAGGACAGCACACACATCCATGCCCGAGGCAGGATTCGAACCTGCGACAGTAGCAGCAGTGAGGAGAGTTAGTAGTAAACAAGGAAAAAATTAGAACGTCGTGCCTGATGCCGTTGTTTTACTGCATGAACAGCGGAAATGTAGTAACGGTTAAACTTTTTCCCTTTCATCATTTTTTGGGGGATATCAGCAACAAAAAGTTCTGTAATTATGTTGGAAATCACTAAGTGCTCACATTCTCAAATACTGGATGAATAAAGTCCGGGTGTTTGTACGCCCTCAGTTTTGTTGCCTCTAGACGAACACACTGTTTCACGCTGCCATGTTTGTATTAATGTGTCAAACTTGTAACATAAGATTATACTTCCTAATGAACAGGTTATTACAGAATTTTGAATTGGGACGATAATTAGGCGAAATATTGCAAATCAACTTTTTGCTGCCCGTGTAAGCTATTAGATAGGTCACCAAGAAATTAGTCTGGGTGTCGGGATAGTCGGTCGTGCACTGTACCAATACTTTCCAAGAAGCTGCGTGCAGAAATGAGATTTTTCGGTTGTTCATATCTCGGTTTCTGTTGATCACAGAGACAGGTGTCAAGTGTTTTGTATAGTCCTTGGCCTAGCGACCGTTTGTATACATATGGGAAGAACGCGAATACTGTAGCTGTCCTACAGTACATGGTAAAATTTTAAACATTACACATTTCCTGCAGCCCAGCTAGATGAAGCAAACTGTGTGGTTCTTTTGCGTTAGGTGCGGTCTACGGTGGACCTCAGGCAGCTTACAAAAACACCGTTTGTTCGTAGGCGGTTCTTGAGAAAACCCCGAAAAACCTCGTTTTTTGTGTACGAAAAATATCAGTTGTGGGAATGGAAACTTGTATAATTTCTGTTCACAATAAGATGTCGAAATTTTTACCATATTTTCTTAAGGTGATAATTTCGGGGGAACGTTAAAACTTTCCCTGATATCATTATCCGTTACAGAGATACAATGTTTCAAAGTTACCGTATTTATGCAAGTAAAATATGCACGTAATATCCGGTCTGAGGTGTCAGTTCAGTTTTGACGGATGCAGTGAACACAGGGTAAGGCTTCTAGGGTCATCGCAAGAGTTCTGAGGTTACCAAACTATGTTTTTAGTCAGCATTTTTTGACCAACGCGTCGTCTCTGTACAACGAGCACTTCACACCTATACAGATCTGCCGAACGTGGTACTGCAATGACGAAAAATGGGCTACAATAGTCTTAATACGCACTGAAGGGCTCCCATTCTCCACACATGTCAGACACAAACATACAGAAAACAGAGCAAACTTGCTGCAACTATTGAATATGTGGCTGGAGGTGACTGTATGCATTCGACTACAGTACTGTACTATGCCGTCCTACCAGAAAAAAAGTGCATTTGCGCTACGTGTTGGCAGTGTACTATATTTACAAGCAATTTTAGAATACGGAACGAGAAGTGATGTCATAATCGCATAAAATCTATAAAATTACGAAAAATGGCGGAAAAGACGTATAAACTGAAGGAAAATACGCCGAAATGCGGGGAAATTTAGGGAGTACTTGCATGTCTTATGGTTGGTGCAGAAAAATTCTTGTACATGGGAATGAGTATACGACAGCTAGAGGAATATGAGAAAACATTGACATGGAAACACCGTGAACCGTGGAAACAGTCTTTTTTTTTTAATTTTTTCATGGAGGCAACATTCACTGTATGTGAATTGAGGTAATAGTGATACACGCGAGTTGACTGACTTCGGTCTTTGATGCTTTCCTAGAGAAAAGAGAACCCTCTGCCTCTAAACTTCCTTCCATATTCTTTAAAGAATGACAGAGAGTGGATGGAGTGATCGGTTGAGATGGAGCTGTAACGAGGTAGGGTTTAATGGTAGACTCACGATGCATTCTACAGAGCGAAGGACGTGTTGCTGCAGGTCATTTGATGATTTTTGCCGTTGTTCTGTCTGGGTGCATCAGTTGTGTGACATAACCTGCGTTCGACTCGTATACAATTGCGTGTTCTGTGTGTGACCTCGAGCACTGTCTCCTTACGATAGTTAACAGCAAACCTCTCAGTCATCAGAGGACTTCCATCTCATGTGTGATGAAACATGACCATCCTGTTTCGACACATTCCTCTAGATGTACGAAAATTTGTGCAACGTACTCCATTGCCCCGAAGCATCTTGGGCCTAAAATTGAGTCTTCAGTTTCATAATTATGGTTTTCTAAGTTAGGGACAGGTGGTTGTGAGGTTCTGCAACCCCTGTGTATACATCTGTTTGACAGATGTCCTGTGTACAGCGTTAATGGTGGCATGACGTGTAATTTCACATGTCAAACACCGCTGCTATGCATTTGTCTCTTTCTTTTTATGGGGTATTCTCTGTTACTATCGATCATTTTATATTGGACTATGCGAGCATAGTGTAATATCTGAACCGTGATCAGATGTGATCAGTGGGCGCTATACACCTCTGGGAAGCTATATTGTACATGTATCAGAAGGTAGCGATGTTTTAAGGAAGTAGTTTTTCATTTTAAAGTTGGTCATCATAGTTTGTAGGAGAATGTATGTCATGCGCTGAAAATCTGTTTCTTACATTGGGATAGTAACAGCATTGCATTCCACACGACTAATAGGTCGGAAACATTATGTTGTTGTTGTGGTCTTCAGTCCTGAGACTGGTTTGATGCAGCTCTTCATGCTACTCTATCCTGTGCAAGCTTCTTCATCTCCCAGTAGCTACTGCAGCCTACATCCAGAACCGTGTAGCCCTAGGAGTGCTCTTACCAATACCCTCTTGATGCTGAGCCCTGATACTAGAACAATACTTTAGAATTGATAGTGCAGTTGATTTACGTAAAATGCTTCAAACTCTGTCCACTTGAAGCTCCATCATGCATAAAAACCACCCGATTATTGTTCTTAACTGTCTGTTATATCATCATAACGGTTTCATATCTAGTATATACGGATAAGGGGTGCTAACCTCCTCGAAATTCACGCATTTGGAGAAATCTTGTGCTCTTGGATGTGCGCGGGACAGCAGTTACGGACTAGGTTCACACTGTTCATTTAGGAAAGGTGGAAGGCAGTGGTTCAAATGGTTCAAATGGCTCTGAGCACTATGGGACTTAACATCTGAGGTCATCAGTCCCCTAGAACTTAGAAATACTTAAACCTAACTAACCTAAGGACATCACACACATTCATGCCCGAGGCAGGATTCGAACCTGCAACCGCAGCAGTGGCGCAGTTCCGGACTAAAGCGCCTAGAACCGCTCGGCCACCGCCGCCGGCCGCAGTGGTCTACTTCTGGTCAGCTGCAGATTAAATCGATGCCAGTGCTGCAGGGCGGGATGGTCAAAGACAATGCGAGGAGATCTTTCAGTCTCTAATTTTGTTCTAAGAATGCCCTGTGACTCCCATCCACATAGAGAAAGATCGTAAATTATGCACTATAATAGAAGTGCTAGAGATATGTAAATCGCTGTCTGGTATACTCTGGTGTATGTGTCTGAGAATTAACAATGAATGAACCTACTGCACAGTCCTCTATCTACATTTGCAATGGTACTCGCAAAATAGTGAGGGGCTGTTTAGCGGTGATACAGAAGTTGGGAAGCATGCTGCCACGTCCTTGGTCGGTGTAGAAATTACAGTAAAATTGCTAAGCTTGATTGCACTATCAACCGTGCAGCCGTGATGCTTATTATTGCAGTACATCGACGGTGTCTTTTCGGTCCCATCCATCCAATGGTACGCTCTTGATTATCAAACAATGATTGACTGACATCGCTTGTTTGAGATTCAAAATGGCTCTGAGCACTATGGGACTCAACATCTTAGGCCATAAGTCCCCTAGAACTTAGAACTACTTAAACCTAACTAACCTAAGGACGTCACACACACCCATGCTCGAGGCAGGATTCGAACCTGCGACCGTAGCAGTCCCGCGGTTGCGGACTGCAGCGCCAGAACCGCTAGACCACCGCGGCCGGCGTTTGTTTGAGACAGAGAAAGAGTCTGCGTTGAGGGTCAACACCTTCGGGGGAAGGCTGACGCCGAAACAGTGATCGCATACATGACTGCAATATGAGGAATCAGTCAAAATGGAAAACAGCGCCATTAGCTATCCCATTGCTGTGAATAATGAGTTTAAATGTAGAGGTCATCAGTCAACATTGGACAGCAGTTTGGAAATGCTCCACAATGCCTCAAAACTCTTTCAGTTTCGTTAAGTCATGACTGTGTTTTATTTCAAGCACCCAGTGTGTGTGTGTTGTGGGGGCAGCAGCAACAACATGATTTACACCGTGCGATGTCTAGTTTTCTGTGGGAGCCAATGGAGCAATACGTGTCTACGTCAGTTTAGAACCTGACACAGACCTCGAAGTCTTGGGAGGAAAAAACAACACCTATGGCAGCGTACAAAGCAAGTTACAACAGAAAAAGCAGTGTGTCAAACAACAAAATAGGGACCCTCTCTTGCGACTGGTAGCCTGTGGGATATGGTCCTCATACAATACAGGCAATGCAACTTTACATGGGTCTGTGCAAGCGACTTCGATCACTGGCCGCTTATTCCAGTGGATCAATACCTGTATATTTAATAGGATCGCCGCATGTGCTAGATGCCGGCAACCAGATGGTATTTGTTTTTGATATATCGGAAGAGAGAGATGCGGTAATAATCTTATCGAGTTCTCTACCAGATGAAGTTGGCAGAGCTTTTACAGTTCGTAATTTTTCTCTGTTGGATGGTAGAGAATAATGATGATGGAATGTTTGCGTGATAGATCTGCTTCAGACTGCAATACCTGTATGATGTTGAGCCGTCCCATTGTCCGTGATAAGAAACACCACCGTAACTGTTCATAGTTTCTTTTATACTACGTCGTCTTGCAGGAGCAAGCTTTGTTTGGCGCTGACCTTACACTTTGTACACAGTTGGCAGAGTTTCGAAAACAGGTTCCTATTTCCACCGAGTGGTCAAAACATGGCCCTGTGGCATTAACCCAGCTCGCTGTGTTTCTACAGAGGTTGCAGAATGTGGTAGCTATGGCTTTTCACAATCAACTATCACCTATAAACCAGTAGGTATATTGCAGAATCTCTGACGTGGAACTGAGACAGAATGCGTTACAAATACTGGAGAAATATCTAGCGATAGCATGAGGGAGTTGCAAATAACGGCTTCATACCACATTCCTTAGACAAATCACTTTCTAAATTCGATGATTTTATTACGAGCTTACACCATCGGCGACGTGTAACCGCACTGTCGGTCTGTTGATACACACTCTGGTGATCACCGTCTATATTCAGTGTTGCGGTATTTGTGTGGAAAAACCACCTCATTCGATTTATAAGGCTAGTATAGTTTTTAACAGGGATATCGTTAGTGATACTTGTGAGCATCTGTAGATCCACGACCACTTGTGACAATAACATAGCCATTCCGATCGTGTTTTTAACACCTGGTGGCTTGTAGGACGATTACGCCTCTCTTTCTATGGCACGGTGGTACCACTCGCAAGGGATAAAGACATGTCAACCCATCGCTGATTTTCGCTCAGTATTGTTTTGTATCGCCAACATTCAGTTATTGGTGAAGTATTATACATAGTAGTTGCGGATGCATAATAGATTCACCTTGAGCAGCAGGCTTATAAAGTGTGCGTGTGTTCCGACATGTGCAAAGAAAATGACTATGTCCTGTTGTAAGGTTAAGGTATGGATTTGACATGGAAAACTGCGATAGCCGTAAGGGGAATGAAAGATATTTTTACACTGCTTATGAAAGAACAATACAGGAGGCCTCTCGTGTGATTGATAGTCTGCTGGATATGGTCTTCCTCCAATACAGACAAAACCTTGTGCAGATCTGTGCAAACGACTTCGAGCACTGGCCTCCAGCTCCAATCGAGCGATACGATTATACTGGGTGATCAAAAAGTCAGTATAAATTTGAAAATTGAATAAATCACGGAATAATGTAGATAGAGAGGTACAAATTGACACACATGCTTGGAATGACATGGGGTTTTATTAGAACCCATAAAATACAAAAGTTCAAAAAATGTCCGACAGATGGCACTTCATCTGATCAGAATAGCAATAATTAGCATAACAAAGTAAGACAAAGCAAAGATGATGTTCTTTACAGGAAATGCTCAATATGTCCACCATCATTCCTCAACAATAGCTGTAGTCGAGAAATAATGTAGTGAACAGCACTGTAAAGAATGTCCGGAGTTATGGTGAGGCATTGGCGTCGGATGTTGTCATTCAGCATCCCTAGCGATGTCGGTCGATCACGATACACTTGTGACTTCAGGTAACCCCAAAACCAATAATCGCACGGACTGAGGTCTGGGCACCTGGGAGGCCAAGCATGACGAAACTGGCGGCTGGGCGCACGATCATCACCAAACGACGTGCGCAAGAGATCTTTCATGCGTCTAGCAATATGGGGTGGTTCTAATAAAGCCCCATGTCATTCCAAGCATGTGTGTCAATTTTTACCTCTCTATCTACATTATTCCGTGGCTTATTAAGTTTTAAAAATTATACTAACTTTTTGATCACCCGGTACTTTGCTGTCTTTAGAAAACTTTGTAAACGTGCGGTTTGATTATTGACTCCGAAGGATATAGAGCTGATGTGAACGCTGTGGATATTGTTCCAACACGTAAAGTGGATGGTGAGTACTAAGAGAGCACTGTGAAGGAATCTCGTTATTCATCAGAGGACTACGACACAGAACTTTTACATTAAATGAAAGTGTGCTTATACTGAGGCCGAATGCAAGTATTCGAGTTCAAATATACATGAAATATTTTTATTAACAACTGTTACTCTTCATGATTCGCAATTCAATATATAAACAGAAACTCTTAAGGAAACCTGTACTAGTGTGCTAGGTATACTTACCGCGACAATTTTTGCTCTGACTGATGTCTGGCAGAACATGCAGCTTCAAAAATAACACGAGAAAATGTAATGGGGCAGCCGTGAAGACTGATGCCGCAATATTTCGCTTACTATTTTAATGAGTTGTGTTGTCAGCGTTATCTGTTTGGCGTGATCGATAAACAGTTCTTTCATTTCTTAAATGTCACTCGTTTCACCTAATAAAAATATGGGAAACAGAACTCCGACATTCTCCAATACTTCACTTTGAAACGAATGGAAGAGAGCATGCCAAGGAGTATTGCTCCTGTTATTCTCACAAAATATTCTCCATTAACTCTCAGACCTTCTAGCTGAAAGAAAGTAGCGGCTGAGCACACGATCATCACCAAACGACGCGCGCAAGAGATCTTTCACGCGTCTAGCAATATGGGTTGGAGCGCCATCCTGCAAAAACATCGTACGTTCCAGCAGGTGTTTATCAGCCAGGCTGGGGATGATGCGATGCTGTAACATATCAACTTACCTCTCACCCGTCACGGTAGCAGTTACCGTACAAAACCAGAATCACGCATTTCCTCGAAGAAAAAAGGCCCGATAACGGTAGATGTGGTAAATCCAACACATACCGTGACTTTCTCGTCGTGCAATGGAGTTTCCACGACAGTTCTAGGATTTGAAACAGGTTTGCTTGAAACAGGTTGCGATAATCAAATCGATTACAAAAGTAGAACGCGAGATTCTGCTGCTGTATGACGGAAACGTTGCAGACGCGTCGGAAGAGGTGAGTTATGCATCAAAAATGTCAAATGTAAGCACGCACATGGTAATTGGTTTCGATGTACCGGAGGAGAGAGATGCATGGTATAATAGCTTATAGGAGCATCTGTTACAAGACAGACTCTCACTATTTGTTTCGTAACCGCCAGTATGAGATAGCATCACATTGGTAAAACGAGACCTGCCATAGTCTACAAAGCTGCTACATCCTCTTGAATTATAGCATGTTGTTGTCGAACGTAAAATGATTGTGTTTTTTTTCCGACATGTGATCCAATGGCTTGAAAGATTGTGTTCTCTGATGTTATTTCAAGTGTCTGAAATATCTGTAATGTCCATGTGCATGACAGTATATTTACAGACACTGACTTGAACGCGAGAGGCGCTACAAGGTCATGTACACGGCTGCCATTAAAATTGCTACACCAAGAAGAAATGCACATGATAAACGGGCTTTCACTCGACAAATATATTATACTAGAACTACATGTGATTACGTTTTCACGCAATTTGGGTGCATAGATCCTGAGAAATCAGTACCCAGAACAACCACCTCTGGCTGTAATAACGGCCTTGATACGCCTGGGCATTGAGTCAAACAGAGCTTGGATGGCGTGTACAGGTACAGCTGCCCATGCAGCTTCAACACGATACCACAGTTCATCAAGAGTAGTGACTGGCGTATTGTGACGAGCCAGTTGCTCGGCCACCACTGGACCAGGCGTTTTCAGTTGGTGAGAGATCTGGAGAATGTGCTGGCCAGGGCAGCAGTCAAACATTTTCTGTATCCAGAAAGGCCCGTAGAGGACCTGCAACATGCGGTCGTGCATTATCCTGCTGAAATGTAGGATTTCGGAGGGATCCAATGAAGGATAGAGCCACGGGTCGTAACACGTCTGAAATGTAACGCCCACTGTTCAAAGTGCCATCAATTCGAACAATAGGAGACCGAGACGGTAACCAATGGCGACCCATACCATCACGCCGGGTGATACGCCAGTATGGCGACGACGAATACACGTTTCCAATGTGCGTTCATCGCAATGTCGCCAAACACGGATGCGACCATCATGATGCTGTAAACAGAACCTGGATTCATTGGAAAAAATGACGTTTTGCCATTCGTGCACCCAGGTTCGTCGTTGAGTACACCATCGCAGGCGCTCCTGTCTGTGATGCAGCGTTAAGTGTAACCGCAGCCATGGTCTCCAAGCTGATAGATCATGCTGCTGCAAACGTCGTCGGCCGGCCGGAGCGGCCGAGCGGTTCTGGCGCTTCAGTCTGGAACAGCGCGACCGCTACGGTCGCAGGTTCGAATCCTGCCTCGGGCATGGATGTGTGTGATGTCCTTGGGTTAGTTAGGTTTAAGTACTTCTAAGTTCTAGGGGACTGATGACCTTAGAAGTTAAGTCCCATAGTGCTCAGAGCCATTTGAACCATTTTTTTGCAAACGTCGTCGAAATGTTCGTGCAGATGGTTGTTGTTTTGCAAACGTCCCCATCTGTTGACTCAGGGATCGAGACGTGGCTGCACGGTCCGTTACAGCCATGCGGATAAGATGCCTGTCATCTCGACTGCTAGTGATACGAGGCCATTGGGATCCAGCACGGCGTTCCGTATTACCTTCCTGAACCCACCGATTCCATATTCTGCTAACAGTCATTGGATCTCGACCAACGCGAGCAGCAATGTCGCGATACGATAAACCGCAATCGCGATAGGCTGCAATCCGACCTTTATCAAAGTCGGAAACGTGATGGTACGCATTTCTCCTCCTTACACGAGGCACCGCAACAACGTTTCACCAGACAACGCCGGTCAACTGCTGTTTGCGTATGAGAAATCGGTTGGAAACTTTCCACATGTCAGCATGTTGTAGGTGTCGCCACCGGCGCCAATCTTGTGTGAATGCTCTGACAAGATAATCATTTGTATATCACAGCATCTTCTTCCTGTCGGTTAAATTTCGCGTCTGTAGCACATCTTTTTCGTGGTGTAACAATTTTAATGGCCAGTAGTGTAATTTGTCCATCAAGCTGAAAGAAATTGCTTCACATAGGATATTTTTTCTTCGGAGTTTAAATTGTCGCGTTTTCTTAGCTCCAGTGACGTTTTGAAATAACGAGGACAGTCTGCGGTGATTGGTAGTTTTCGCATCAAAATAGTGAAGTTTTTCTCTGATTTTATGCTGGATGGACTGATCATATGTAATCGGTGGCGGTGCGCTTCGCTGGATGTCGCAAAATAATGAGATGCGAATTGTATCCTGCAGTTGAACGTAAAAATTACACCGATTTTTCTCATAAAACTAAAAGCAAATGAATTGCGCCTATTCTAGTGGGAAGGGGACATTTATTATCGTCGCAAGTGTGTTTTTTTTTTCATTTTTTAATGGATGCTTGATTATAGGAGGTACGTTGATGTTAAAGACAAATATTACAGTCCAGTGCTCAGAATGGCGTGGTGGCCAAGTTCTGTAAGAGGTCACGGCTGCCCCCTTAGACAAACAATCCATGGTCAGGATATCCCTTATTTATAACGGTTTTGTTTCGAAGGAAGCATTCGTTGTGCACTATTGTATGAGTAGTTTCTGTTGGCGTCGATAACACTGACAGCCAATCCACGTGCTCGGGTGACGCATTGTACTGAAGACACTCTGGACCATCTGGACCGTTCTCCAGAATTCTGTTGTTGTTGCAGAGGGGTCCAGTCTTTCTGAGAAATATGTATAACAGATTGCAAAAAAGAGTTGTGTTGATGGTAAATAAAAGTGCCTTCTATCACATTATGAGAGGCCTTTTGGAGGCATTCGAGGCTAGCCTAGTCTGTGTCAGGTCGCCACCGCAGGTGCGCCCCATGACCATTAGGTGCGGCATGTGGGGGTGGGGCTGTGTCGCTATACTTTAGATGAACAAGCTGTACTTGGGACAGATGTTCCTTTATCATCTATTGTTTAGTCAGCTATACCTGATTTTGTGTTGGTGAATGACCAGTGCCTCAAGGTGGGCAGTGTCCACGAGGTTATGGGGGAAGGCCTGGTGTGGGCAGTGGTTGCGAGGCGCTCAGCCATAGCAGGTGGCCATTTAAAAAAGCCTGTGTACTCCCTGTAGGTGAATGGATAGATGGATGGAGGCGGAGGGGAGGGATGAGGGGGGTAAGAGGGCCTCGATTTTCGGCAGTATGGGAGCGCCTATCGAGGAGAATGTACATCAACTACCACCCCTCTGCAGTCTTTTGGGACGAGGATTTTCCCCAGTACATGTGTTGCATTATGATCCATTCACTACGAGTGCTGGTTTTTTCACGACCATTTCGAAGTGTAATTAGAACTATGATGCATAGTTCATCGTAAATCTGTGTTACTAACCTTGAAAGATAATTAGTTTGGTGTATTTTCATCTAATTTTGATTTTATGAGCAAAGTCATTTTGTGTCCTTGCGAGGTCTTGCTAACAATAACTACTTGCACATACCCTTAGGGATGAATTGTGGTTACTCATGACAGGTATTGATGCAAAGTTATCCTTGACCACCTACAATGTTTATGACCATCAGTGGCTCGTAGATTTCTTTTGTGAGGTGTAGTAGCTTTTTGCTATCGACAACAGGTTCACAGTGTCACCCTGCTGCTCGAGTAATGACTAGAATTCGTCTAAATGGTGATGGTCGGATAACAACATCTTCAACGGCAAACAACTGTCCCGAACAATGTTGTGTTATGTGTGTTTGTTGGATTGGCGCTGTCGATCACAGTGTATAATTGCTTGTCATGTCTTCAAGAAGTCCCATCTGATAATAACATGATGACTACATTTCGTAAAAACGAAAAATTTGAAAGGCTGTGTTCTGTCATCGATAGTTATCCGTGCAATGCTCGTTCCTGTTGGCTGGTTGTATTTCCCATTTACGATCTTCAGCACAATCGCTTTCGTTTCATGGAACATATTCTTCTTTAGCTGGCGACGATAAGCATCAGAGATTACAGAAAAAGAATCCTCTGAGTCGACTAGCGCCCATACTGGTTGGCCATCGACGATGACGTCGATGACATTTCCTGTCACCTTGGTCTGTCGTCCGCAGACGATTTTCACCTATGGCATCTTTATCTTCACAAGTGCTCGCCTCACTTAGCTTTCCTGATTTCGTTGGCGTGGCAAGTGGCTGGTACCTCTGTATGTCGATGGGAAACGGTTATGGGGTGTTGGGGAGGGCCCTCGTCCAGGATATTGCGATGAGCTTCCTCTGACTGGTCGACTATAATCGTCGCAGTCGAGTGGTGCGAATAGGACTGTTGTGATGGTTGACGTCTTGCGGTGTAAATAAGTCAACACTCGTCTTCTCTGTCTGCAGTAGCGCACAACATGCTCCAGGCGTCCATATTGAAAACAGACCAATGTGCTGTCCTCTTTCGTCCGGGTGTCTGTTCCGCTACGGGGTGTTGTATTGGTAGAGGATTTGGTTGTGCCTGCATTCGTCAGGTGGTGGATTGTCTTTTGGCGGCGGCGTGGTAAGACCGAGTTTGTCGAGTTCAACATTCTCTGTTATGTACTGACGTATGAGGGTCGACGTTCATGGCTGCTATCTTTTGTGCACTTCGTTCGACGTTTCTGGCTACCACACACTCCTGTATCTCTTCTCTTAACACTGGGCGTACGAGAGAAGTAAGGTCATGGTCATCCAAACCTGGCATGGGGACCACATTCTGCGACTGCATAAATCTTATGTGAGGGTTTGTCGACTTCTGTCATATTCCGGTGGACAATGTTACAAAGGACAAAAACATTCTGTATGTACCACTGTCATTTCTATATGACGTTGGGCCATGTGCTTCAACTGCTACGCTAAACGGACTTGGCGTCGATTGTCATCAAACGTTTCCTTCAATACGTCCTCAGATTTGACACAGCTATTGAGTTTCGCTTCGTTGTTTTCGAACCACTGCTGTGCCGCCCAGGTAAAAATACACATTTGCCCAACACATCATGTGATCCCCCTGCTGTATTTGGCGACTCGATCCAGTTCGATTTTACGAACAATACAGCATTGTCCCCGTACCCAGCGTACATTATCGTGAATCTGTCACTCAGCACGAAGTCCCAAGCGACTGGAAAAGTCGCAGGTGACTCCAGTGTGTATGAAGGGCAAAAGAACGGACCCGTAAAGTTACAAACCAGTATCCCTAACTTCTGCAGAATCTTTGAACATATTCTCAGTTCGAATATAATAAACTTTCTTGAGACTGAGAATCTTATGACCACGAATCAGCATGGTTTTAGAAAGCATCGCTCATGCAAAACTCAGCTTTCCCTTTTAAGTTCAGGGTTGTGAGTTGCTTGAAGATTTCTTAAATAATGGAACCCAGAGTGTTGTCCTCGATGGAGAGTGTTCATCAGAGACAAGGGTATCGTCAGGAGTGCCCCAGGAAGTGTGATAGGACCGCTGTTGTTCTCTATATACATAAATGATTTGCTGATAGGGTGGGTAGCAACCTACAGTTGTTTGCTGATGATGAAGTAGTAGTGTACGGTAAGGTGTCGAAGTTGAGTGACTGCAGGAAGATACAAGACGACTTAGACAAAATTTCCAGTCGGTGTGATGAACGGCAGCTAGCTCTAAATGTGGAAACTTATAAGTTAATGCGGATGAGTAGGACGGTCAAACCTGTAATATTCGGATACAGTTTTACTAGCGTCCAGCTTGATACTGTTAAGTCGTTTAAATATCTGCGCGTAATGTTGGAAAGCGATATGAGGTGGAACAAGCACGCGAGAACTTTGGTAGGGAAGGAGAACGGTCGACTTCGGCTTATTGGGAGAATTTTGGAAAGAGTGGTTCACCTATAAAGGAAACCGCATGTGGGACGCTGTTGCGATCTAGTCTTGAATATCGCACCTGCTTTTCGGATCCGTACCAGGTCGGATTGAAGGAAGACATTGAAGCAATTCAGAGGCACGCTGCTAGATTCGTTACCGGTAGGTTCGACCAACACGTGTTACAGAGGTGCTTCGGGAACTCAAATACAATCCCTGGAGGGAAGGCGACGTTCTTTTCGTAATACGTATCTGTGTAGATGTAGATGGGACAACTGACTGTTTTTAACATCTGATTGGTCAGTCCATTGTTCTTTCGCTGAGCCGGTTTTTTCACTCGAATGAAACAACCGAATGCAGCTAATCTGTGCGGCGGTGTCAGCTGTACGAATGTTTTCACTCACTCAACCGGTTTACGTGGTCTCTCTCAGTGCGTGACAACCGACTGACCCAAGTCACTGTCGACTGCAGCCGTTTATTTAAATGTTTCCACTCTGGCCCCGGGTTTGAATGGTTTTATTTACGGGCTTTTTCAGCATTTTCTGTTATACAAGTACCATGACTAGGGTTGACGACCTTTTTTAGAGGCCAATACCTTATTTCAAGGAGATGTAAATAAAAAGTATACTTCTAAAAGTGAAGTATTTTCAAAATGTGTGTATTCACTTACTTAAATACGAATTTTCATACTTGTGGCATTAAATATCAACGTTTGGTTAGCTCTTAAAATTTAATATCTCTGCTGCACAGTAAATTTATATATGTTTAAATGAAGCATCACTTTTTAACACGTTTTATTAGATTGATTTTTCATCTGTTTGTTCGGTAAAATTTTTGTAATTGATTTTAAACTAACTTCTTGTTAAGCTAGATCCTTGAAACTTTCGACGTAGCTCACGTTCAATGTAGCCCTAAGCTGGATGGCACTGCAATATTAACTCGCTTTCGAATCTAATGTGTGGCGGAGCGTACTTTGTTTTTCAATATGTCTATCTGTTCGGCAGAAATTTTGCGCATAATTTCAGACTAACTTGTCGACAAGCTAAAGACTTGAAACTTTCAACATAGTTCAAAACTAGATGACAATGCAATATTAATTCGCTTTATTTTCAGGTGTGGGGAGAAGAGTACTTGATGTACCACTATTATTTCCCTGTCTTCTTGTTCCGGTCGCGAATTTTTACAGTTAAGAACGATTGCTGCTTAACTTCCATGTGAGCTCGATTCTCTCTGATTTTTCGATTCGCGGTCTTTTTGCGAGGTATACATAGGACGAACCAATACATATTTGTAGACTCAGTTGAACAGAAACTGAAATGAACTACATATCTTTGTTGTTATCTCACCAAAATGTTTGAAAGCAGCTGAAAAATTTCACAAACACAATACTAAAAGGCAGAAAATAACTATAGAAATAAAAAACTTTTTAGTACAACACGTTTTTAAAACGGACTAAAAAAGTATTAAATAATCTCTCGTACGCCCATACTGAGTCCTAATGCCATACAGATAGTTCTGAAAATTTGTGCTTGTAAATTTTTAATAGCTATGACAAAACTTGTAGAAGTGAAAACGGAAAACGTGGATTGCATGCAGTAGGTAATAGATAGTTCATATCATTTGAAGTGCAATAAAATTGTTATATTATTCCCATTCATATACAGGGTGAGTCACCAACTGTTGCCTCCAAGAATAACTCCGAAAGTATGATAGGAGCTGAAAAGTTTGTGGGACTAAAGTTGTATGGGACAACGGGGGCATTAATATGACGTTGGCTTTTGTTGCTAGGTTGGGTCGTTTCAGAGATACGAAGGTCAACTTTGTTTTTTTTAAATGGAATGCTATAGTTTGGTACTTATTTTCTGAGAGCGGCAATCGAGTCAAATCCAGTGATGTGTAACAGTAAGGTCTTTGAAGACCAACGAAGGTCAAAAAAGTGGCATGAACCTCCATTTATAGAAGGTGTTCTAAGTGATGACCATTGGTATCAATGCAGTGCTGCAGTCTTCTTATCATGATTTCAGTGGTATTCCTTATCACTTCGGCACTTATCAAAGCACATGCTCTGACAATTCTCTCTCGCATATATTCAGGTTTAGTTGGAACGTTTTTATAAACAATGTCTTTTACGAATCCCCTCGAGAAAAAATCGAGAGGCGTCAAGTCTGGCGAACGAGCTGGCCACGACACATCTCCGCGTCCAGTCAAATGTTCAAAATGTTCAAGTGTGTGTGAAATCTTACAGGACTTAACTGCTAAGGTCATCAGTCCCTAAGCTTACACACTACTTAAATTATCCTAAGGACAAACACACACACCCATGCCCGAGGGAGGACTCGACACTCCGCCGGGACCAGCCGCACAGTCCATGACTGCAGCGCCTTGACCGCTCGGCTCGCGTCCAATCCAACGATTTGGGAATTTTCTCTGCAACTCATTTGTAGCCATCACCGAAAAATGTGCCGGACACCCATCGTATTGATACCACATTCTGTTCCTTGTTCTTAAAGGTATTTCTTCCAGTAACAGACCTAATATTTCTTGCAGGAATGTGGTGTACTTCCTACCATTAAGATTTCCTTCGATGAAATACGGACCTATAATTCTGTCTCCCAGAATCCCACACCTTACATTCACCGACTACGGATTTTGGTGTGCAACTTCCTGCAGCCGACATGGATTTTCAGTTGCCCAATAATGCATGTTATGCAAATTAACATTTCCGTGGTCCGTGAATGTAGCCTCGTCACTAAATAAAATCAAATTAATAAACGTGTCTCCCTCTGAATCAGAAGTTGAGCCCATCGGCAGAATTCAGTGCGACACATGCAATCTGTACCAGTTCCTTCTTTGTGGAGACTGATATGCCGCGCGGGATTAGCCGAGCGGTCTAGGGCGCTGCAGTCATGGACTGTGCGGTTGGTCCCGGCGGGGTTTCGAGTCCTCCCTCGGGCGTGGGTGTGTGTGTCTGCCCTTAGGATAATTTAGGTTAAGTAGTGTGTACGCTTAGGGATTGATGACCTTAGCAGTTAAGTCCCATAAGATATCACACACATTTGAACATATGAGACTGATATGGTAAGGATGATATTTATGGTGATGCAGAACACCAACAACACTACTCTGGCTCATGCCAGATTTCCTTGCGATTTGACGCGTACTAACACCGGGATCTCGAACCACAGTGGCAAGAGTACCAATTTCCGTTTCCTCGTTAGTAACTTTCCTTTGCCGGATATGATTCCGATGCGTTAAACATCCAGTTGCTCTCAGTTTATCATATACATATTTAAATGTACGGCGTGTAGGGTGTGTTGAGGATATATTTCAGCGTATAAGCCTCTAGCTCTCACTGAATTTCGTTGGCATTCTCCTTAAATGAGAAGCGTATCGACTTGTTCTTCGAAGGAATACATCATTCACATTCGCTTGATTCGACGATATTAGTCTTGCCGTTACTGTTAGTGTTGTGTTGCGAAACTGTCGAATGGTGTTGGATACGCCGTAGTCGGGGAGTTCTTACTATTTGCACAATATACGAGGGAGAATTGTCAGAGCATATGATTCGATAAGTGCCGAAGTGATAAGGAATACCACTCAATCCATGATAAGAAGACTGCAGCACTGCACTGATACCTATGTTCATCACGTCGAACACCTTCTGTAAATGGAAGTTCATGCCACCTTTTCGACCTTCGTTGACATTCAAAGACCTTATTATTACACATCAGTTGATTCGTCTCGATAGCCGCTATTAGAAAATAAGTACCAGACTATAGCATCCCATTTAACAAAACAAAGATGACCTTCATATCTCTGAAGCGATCCCATCAAGTAACAAAAAACCATCGTCATTTTATGATCCCCGTTGTCCCATGCAACATTTGTCCCACAAACTTTTCAGCTCCTATCATAGTTTCGGAGTTATTCTAGGTGGCGATAGTTAGTGACTAGCCCTGTATATTACTCTGATTCATATACACACATATTTACGTAATAGTTAAGGGTACTTTGTTTTCATTGCGCTTATTGCTACATCTGAATCACTTGCAGTATTATTTGCGTCCATGTAAGCTAACAAGCGTCCAAAATACATTTATAAATTTCCAACTTTGCAGCTTCTTACAAAAATCGAAATCTTGTCGATGCAACCCAAAGTTACCTCTGAAGATAGTGTTATGCATGTTGAAATGTGACTACATGGTAGTATCAATATGTAGGAATGTTTTTCGTGTTGTAAGGGTTTGCGTGTTGTGTAAATGAGGCTGAAATGGTTTTCCAGCCAGCATTCTCCTAGATGAGTGTGAAGAAACCGCGTAAAAAAACCACACTGAGGCTGGCTGGCAAAAGCGATGCAAAGCGGCAGGGAAGCAAACAGAGGTAGCTCTCGCTTCCCAAGTCTGGAACTCAAGGAGCAGACACACTTCTATAATAATACCATAAAATTTCTCAGTTGATTTACGTGATTACATCTTGTACTAATGTTCTAATAAGCTCTGAGCATACTCGCTCGATATTGCTTTGAGTACAAATACATGTCACTTAATTGTCTTATGGAAACATTCTAATTTTGCAACATTGCGTTTTTACGTACTTTCGATAATAAACTTCATAATAAACAAAATAGGAGTGTATTGATTTTTAATGAAAGTGCCAAATATTACTTAAACACATATCAGTTACAACAGAACGCTTCACAATTTTAACCAAACCATAGCAGTCAGATGGTGGAACCGCAGGGTGTTTATGTAACAGCGTACTTTTGATTAATATTTAAAAACACCATTTTGTCTACGTTCTTCGACTGCTTCTGGTTCCTCCTCTCCGTACAAACTGGTCCGGTCGTCAAAAAAACTCTCTTCGAGGGGTCAAAGTGGTCGGAACACACAACACCTGAAGTCTGCATCAGACAAAGATGGCATGGCCTCATGGAACTTCTTCCAAAAAATCAGTGGATCATATTTGTCCTCTCTGTCTAGAAGCATTTTGGACAAATAGAGCCGCATCTCCTCTTCCGCATTTGCAAGTTCCGCTGATGCTGATTCATTTTTTTTCTGTTTCTTGAAAAAGGTTCAGAGCGTGTTCTTCATAACTTGTATGTCACGATCTTCCACTTGAGTCACCAGACCATCAACCGCAGCTCCGATAATGTTTGTAGTCTGGCTAATCTCTGCTATGAGCTCAGTCACGTCGTTTTCAGGGCTTCCAGCTACTCCGAAACCACACTTTTTCAGCCGAGAATCCAAAATAATCACTTTGGCACACATACCGGTGCTGTTTTTTTTGTAAGGCGTCATCCTTTTTGACAAGGCCCTTTGGTAGCTGTTTTCTCAAAGCAGTGTCTATATTAATTGTTGGGGTTGTCTTTGCCACTGCTTTCTGGCACCCTTTTAACTAAAGGTACAAGAATGGAGGCTGTTGTGAATTGTTCCTCAGACATACTTATTCTGTAAATAAAACCGCCTTTTCTTGCTGAAACTTAATTTGTTTCCATTATTTCTTACCTTAAGACCTCTTCAATAGGATCTAGAACGATACAGTTTTGTTATTTGTAGATTGTCAAACAGTTTATGTCGCGTTTTTTGTATGTAAATAAGTAATTACTTAAAGTTTGTCAGCATTATTGTACTATCATGAAGACCCTTTTAGCATTAAATTTGAAATTCAAGGTATCTGTAAAGTGAGCATTACACGCCATTGTTTGCTGACATATGTTATATGTTGTGATATATTTTTAATATTGTTCTTCCTAAGCAAAGGCTTATTAGTTCTTACTAAGTAAGGATTTATTGGTTAATTCCTCTCCTACATGTGATTATACTTTTCCTCTCATCTGGTCAGGAGGTAGCACAACCACTCCATTTTCGAAGCATAAGTACAATGTTGAATTACGAACTTTTTATTTCAGACTGTTCACCGTATTTCTCCTTCTTCTTTGTGGTGCACTATTATTCTTTTGCCACTAGTTATAGCTATTTGTTCGGACACTGTGCTTTTCACGACGTAAATATTGTGAGTTTCTTCTGTGTTTCTTCCTGTTTGGATTGTTTACCTACATGTTGCCAACCTAAGGAAGTATGTATTGAAATCTAACGTCTATTCATGATTTTCATATCTGTGTGTGTGTTTGTGTGTGTGTGTGTGTGTGTGTGTGTGTGTGTGTGTGTGTGAGTGAGTGAGAGAGTGAGAGAGAGAGAGAGAGAGAGAGAGAGAGAGATGAAGAGTGTGGATATGGTTGTTGTGTGTGTGTTTGTGTGTGGGGGGGGGGGGGGTTGGCTGGTGGGGGGGGGGTAGGAAGGGTTGTTGTTGAGTATTCAATATGAATGTAATAGCCGTTAGAGAGTGGTTGAAAGTTTTGGTGATCATCTAATTTGAGTTTTGATTTGGATGTTCTGTAGAGAGGTTCATGGTCAATGCCCTGCAATACAGGAGACCCTTGTTAGTGAACTGGCACCTATTTATATGTGGCTGTGCACCTGTTTTGCTAACGCGCTGCTCCGAGTCATTTACTCATAACATCTTTCTGATTTGATCATCTGTTTTTGGTAGTTTTCTTGGAGGGTTAGGAAGTGTTTTTTTTTATTACTGATTCTAATTATTTTCATGTCTTCTTATCCAGTGGTTGGTTTATGATTATGTTCTCTTAGGTGGTCTGCAAATGTGGAGTGGTTTGTCCGATACTCCCAGGCTCTCATATGTTCTATGAACCTGACATGAAATGTTCTGCCTGTTTGTAGCATATGTCTGCCAGCACATGTGTTTCTCTGTCGTTGATATATACCTGCTTCCTGTACATGTCTCAGTTTTTTGTCAATTTTGGGGTTAATTTTGTACAGAATTGTCTGTTGTGTATGCTATATTACACTCCTGGAAATGGAAAAAAGAACACATTGACACCGGTGTGTCAGACCCACCATACTTGCTCCGGACACTGCGAGAGGGCTGTACAAGCAATGATCACACGCACGGCACAGCGGACACACCAGGAACCGCGGTGTTGGCCGTCGAATGGCGCTAGCTGCGCAGCATTTGTGCACCGCCGCCGTCAGTGTCAGCCAGTTTGCCGTGGCATACGGAGCTCCATCGCAGTCTTTAACACTGGTAGCATGCCGCGACAGCGTGGACGTGAACCGTATGTGCAGTTGACGGACTTTGAGCGAGGGCGTATAGTGGGCATGCGGGAGGCCGGGTGGACGTACCGCCGAATTGCTCAACACGTGGGGCGTGAGGTCTCCACAGTACATCGATGTTGTCGCCAGTGGTCGGCGGAAGGTGCACGTGCCCATCGACCTTGGACCGGACCGCAGCGATGCACGGATGCACGCCAAGACCGTAGGATCCTACGCAGTGCCGTAGGGGACCGCACCGCCACTTCCCAGCAAATTAGGGACACTGTTGCTCCTGGGGTATCGGCGAGGACCATTCGCAACCGTCTCCATGAAGCTGGGCTACGGTCCCGCACACCGTTAGGCCGTCTTCCGCTCACGCCCCAACATCGTGCAGCCCGCCTCCAGTGGTGTCGCGACAGGCGTGAATGGAGGGACGAATGGAGATGTGTCGTCTTCAGCGATGAGAGTCGCTTCTGCCTTGGTGCCAATATTGGTCGTATGCGTGTTTGGCGCCGTGCAGGTGAGCGCCACAATCAGGACTGCATACGACCGAGGCACACAGGGCCAACACCCGGCATCATGGTGTGGGGAGCGATCTCCTACACTGGCCGTACACCACTGGTGATCGTCGAGGGGACACTGAATAGTGCACGGTACATCCAAACCGTCATCGAACCCATCGTTCTACCATTCCTAGACCGGCAAGGGAACTTTCTGTTCCAACAGGACAATGCACGTCCGCATGTATCCCGTGCCACCCAACGTGCTCTAGAAGGTGTAAGTCAACTACCCTGGCCAGCAAGATCTCCGGATCTGTCCCCCATTGAGCATGTTTGGGACTGGATGAAGCGTCGTCTCACGCGGTCTGCACGTCCAGCACGAACGCTGGTCCAACTGAGGCGCCAGGTGGAAATGGCATGGCAAGCCGTTCCACAGGACTACATCCAGCATCTCTACGATCGTCTCCAGGGGAGAATAGCAGCCTGCATTGCTGCGAAAGGTGGATATACACTGTACTAGTGCCGACATTGTGCATGCTCTGTTGCCTGTGTCTATGTGCCTGTGGTTCTGTCAGTGTGATCATGTGATGTATCTGACCCCAGGAATGTGTCAATAAAGTTTCCCCTTCCTGGGACAATGAATTCACGGTGTTCTTATTTCAATTTCCAGGAGTGTAATTACTTGTATTTTGAAAGTGTTGCTGATTTTATGTGTGAGTTTGTGTTTGTATACCACTGTGTACCATGTTGTGTTTTCTTTTGTATTGTAGCGGCACCACCATTTAAGATGGGAAAAGTTAGCTTCATTGCAATATTTCTGAGCCAACAAGTTACAGCCAGGCATGGGCCTGTTGACATTAAGTTACGCTACCAGCAGTTGTAAAGTAGAATGGAGGCCACAGGGCCGTAGACCCACTGAAAAGAGTAAATGCAGCATTGTGCATGGCGCAAGGTAGAAGAAGCCCACTGGCCCATCCCAGATGTTATGAGTAAATGGCTCGGAGAAGCGCGTTAGCAAAACAGAGGTGCACAGCCATATATAAATAGGTGCCAGTTCACTAACAAGGGTCTCCTGGATTGCAGGGCATGTCACGCCAACATCTACACGCAGCAGCAGATGGGGTGCCAGCATTCCAATCCATGGCTGGTCACCGGTTCCATCCTCTGAGGCCAACGCGCGGACCGTAGCCAGCCTGCGGTGGGTCACTCGACATCTCACTACCACGGGCTGTCTTTCTGGCTCTCAACACATGCCAGAGGCATCCTCGAGGTGAGGACCACAGATTCGGCTGTCGGATTGCAGGCACTTGTTGTTGCGGCGATCCTAACGATGACGGTGAAGAAGCTCGCAGCGAACTGCCCTGCGACTTCCCACGAGCAGCACTGAGACAACAGGGACAGAGACCACTGAGTTGACTGCCGGTGCATCCTGATGTTGCCACAACTCCGCTGCCGTACAAGGCCGGCACACAGCAGGGCGTTGAACGTGTCACTGAGGCAGCCGTTCTGTGCCAAGCCATTTCGCAGACAGCGAAGTGGTGTCCTCAGCATTGCGGGACCCGGTTATGCAGACCGAGAGGAGTGGGGCACTGTAGCTGGAAATAATAAATCACTTGAGAAACTCAGATGAGTGTTAATATGGTGCATCCTGACAGCCCATCCTCGTACGACACACCTCTACATTATTTTCTGCTGGTTCTGTGTTGTTATGGTGTTCAGTATTTGTGTCTGGTGCTGTTGTGTTGTTGTCTGTGGTTTGATGCTTTCTGCTTTTATTTTACTTTTAATTGTGCTGTTTAGCTTTGTGCTATCTACATTATTAGGTCAAGGTCTTTTTGCCAGTTTTCTTTGGTGAGTGGCACTGTGTTGAGTGTATGGAGCATTGTCGAAGTGATGTCTGCCTTTGTGAGTGTGGGTGGTTCCAGGATTGGGGAATGATAATGTCCATTGCTGTGGGCTTATGATAAATTGCAAACATAAGTTTATTGTTTTGTTTTTTGAGTGTTATAGCCAGAAAGTCAATTAGGTTATTCTGTTCTCTTTCAATTGTGAATTTTTATTTTTATGTGCATTGTTGTTGTCAGTGTGTAATTTTTCAATTTTTGTTTGTGGTTCATCTATTACGCAAAGGATGTCATCCATATGTTGTATTCTTTTGCTATTATTTTTGTGAAAATGATCTGTTCAGTGTGGTTTACTAAAATATTTGTTAAGGCTCCCCATTGGCAATCAATCTTCTTATTGAATTGGAACTTATTTTGTTCTGTTATGAGCCTTATTGATGTGTTATTTCTTCATCATAGATGAGTTCGTCGGGAGACTCGATTGGGAACTGTTTTTGTATTAACCTGAACGCTGGAGACCCCACAATCGAAAGGATTGTAACTTAACTGTACCGTGAACACGATAAACTTAACAATGTGCTTGTAACTGAGTCAGGTATCCAATTCATTCCTTCTCTGCCAGAACGTTGGTATACTAGTTGGCGGCACTTATTGGGCTGCTTGGTTGGTCGGTTGTGGTTGTGCGGCCAGTAGTTGTTGTACCGTTGACAGTAAGGTAGCGCACCAGACGCGCTCCGGCCGTCGTAGGTGAAGGAGCTCTCAGCCGGTGACGGCCGGTGCATCGGTAGCAATTGAAGCTTAGGCCTCGCTGAGCGCTCTGCTCTACAGAGAGTCTTCTTGCGAAGCGACCGTAGCGTCCGGCGGATCGGCGGAGGGTTGAGCCTTGCCCCCTTTCGTCGAAAAGCCACGTAGTCGCGGAGAAGCAGATTGTCGTGAAGAGTCCTAGACTCGCAGCTACCCTATAACTTCGGTTACGAACTCCTCCAGAGAGGCTATCTCGTTCTCTGTTAGGGTTAATCAGTGACAGGGGCCTTGCACGTCGGACCACCCCGTGCACTGTAGGCCACTTTCTTCTTCTACATCTCCTTTAGGTGCTGCTCCACTGCACTAACAGTGCACACTAGGCCGTAGAGCATCCCCCCACTTCAGTAGGGCCAATTAGTTAGCTCTTTTCTTTTCAGAAAAAGCAAATTGTCGTACACTTCCCTTCCAAATAAAGCTCCCTAGAATACCAAGATGGCAGATTCCGCCGGTATTTCCCACGCCCTCGCCAGCAGAAAGGCTGCAGTGAAAGAGGCGCATGACTCGGCTATTTCCGTAGACGTCAGCGTCCCGCTTGCTGCCATAGAGCAGGTATTGGCTGGCAAGGATTGGCAGATTGCTGCGCAAGCACAGGAACTGCTCGACCATCGCCGGATAGTGACCGACCTCTGTGGTGCAAGCGACTCCCCCACACGAAAAAACACACTACATATCACGTTACACTCCCCTGCAACTGATGAGTCCTGCTCTACCGTCCCGCTGCAGCCGCTGACTCCAGCGGTGGAATCAGTGGTGGCAGATGCGGACCCAGAACACAATTACACTGGGCCCTGGCAGGTGGAGGGGTCACGACTCAAACAAAAGAACACATCGCAAACAAGGGAGCAACCACACTCGCTAGGCAGCCGAAAGGCGCTGTTGCCTACACCATAAACTGCACTTCCCACTAGGAACACAAACATGTCTACCAACATGAACCGACCTGCGGCCAGCAACAACACACAAACACCAACTGCAGCTACACCTGCACAACAAAAGAGTGGTTTTCTCCCAGTCGTAATACAGAACTATGGGCACCTTAGTGTCCTCAACACCACATTCGCGGGTAGGCACACACCTTGCACGCTTCACACCAAGTACTCTGGGGCTAGGGCCTCATTGTCTGTATCTACGAACACAGAATACGAAGATCTCCTTAACATCCCCAGTACCCCAAACACAACAGTTCAAGTGGCGCTCAACTACTTGGGATTCGACTGCAAAAGTGCTTCCTGGATGACAGGCTTCCGCTCACACGCCCGACTGCCACACTACTTGGTCCAGATGGTCGATACGGCCACCTCCCGCGGCCTTCTGCAGATAAAGAGCCTTCTGCGGATGGATGTCAGAGTAGAAGTATGCGAACCACCACATGTCCCCAACAATGCAACAATTGTCAGCGATTCGGTCATTCAACCCTTCGCTGTGGCCTGGCACCTTATTGCTGCAGATGCACTGGCAAGCACGCATCCAACACATTTACACTTGCACAGCAAAACGAACGCCATTGCGCCATCTGTGGTCAAGGCCACACAGCCAACTACAGGGTCTGCAATGTATACAACGAGGGGCAGAGGCGCAAAACACAAAAACTGACGGCACACAACGTCATACCACGTACAAGGCCCGCATCAGACCCAATAAGGAACAGTGTCTCGTTTGCCATGGCTACGTGGCTTGGAGGAGCGGGGCGGACTGTGGAACATCTGCGCCCATCACACACACTCAACACAACTGCGGCGACAACAACACAACCACCTCAGCCAACACAAAACACTACAACTGCACCAGTACCGACACCAGCTCTCCCAATCAACGTGACCCCACTCCCTGAGGCCACGGCCTGCGAAACCAAACACACCGCACAGGAAGGTGCACCCACACAAGGAGCCCCAGAACTCAGAGAAAGCATAGGTGGCTACGAGAGTACAGGAATGGGAACACAAGCACACCACAACAAGCCACTCAGCAACAAGAGAACACCGAAACGCAGGCACACAGTCAGCAGGCCAGTGACATCAGCACACACATTTCTCCCCCCCCCCTCCCCTGACCACAGCTGTAACAGAGGCGCCACAGACTGCACCACACAGCGTCAACACAAGCACCAGCAGCCGCTAACACTACAATCGAGCCACAGGCTGACACGCACAACAGTAGGGGGAATATTGGCAACACTATTCCTCCAGAATACGACTGCTCAGATCTTTAACAAGATCATGGCGGTCGTCACCACACTTTTTACTCAGCTCATGACTGCTCAACCCAGGCAGTACTGGGCTGCCATAAAAACAGCATTCACCACGCTCTTCATACCCCTTCATGGATAATACGCCACACCCGGCGCCCATCGCAAACAACCACACTATCACAGATCCTGTTCTGGAATGCAGATGGGATCAACAACAAAAGGGCAGAACTTGCCTTGCTCATGGAGCGTAAGGGTATCCTTATTGCACTACTGAGCGAAACTAAACTCAAACCATACAACCACCTAAACTTCTCCAGCTACTGCGTTTATCGTATCGACTGACTGGACAGCTCAGGTTTCAGTGGAGCAGCTATCATCATACACAAAGATATTGAACACACAAACAGCCCTAAGAACATCAAGACACGCGATATCAGCGCTATACTCAACATATCACAGCCTGTAATCGTCACTGGAAATCTTAACGCAAAACACCCTCACTGGCACTCACATACACGAAACTCCAACGGCAAGAAACTATACGAACGCGCACTAGGACCAAACTACATCACACTAGTGCCGACCAAACCAACGCAAATTCCCTACTGGAGGGATCACAGGCCAGACATGATAGACATCATCAAGGGAAAACAACGACACTCAAGATTGCTGTTGAAAACTATCTGCCCTCAAATCACCACCTGTTATACTGTACACTGAAGAAACACTGCAGCACATGGACCAATGCAGGATGTTAGACTACAGGCGCGCGAATTGGACATTGTTCAAGGAAACGCTTGACAGTCGCATCCCACCTACCCACGCAATTAATGAAACAGCTCAAATTGATGAAGGTGTCGAAGCCCTCACTAGCGCCATCCAAGATGCAATAGCCGACATCATACCAATCCGCACACCACAACATCACATTGCAGTCCTGTCCCAGGAAATCCTGGGCCTTATCTCAATGGAACCAGAAACTTGAAGGGCTGGACACCACATGACTTGATGTGTGGCAGCTGGCCCCTCACTTCATCAGGGAGGAACCGTACACACCCACACTCCACACTGCAAGGGCCTGACGGACCAGCATATCCTGCAGAAGAAAAAGTGGAACTGATGGCTCTCACACTTGCAGCATCATTCACACTGAACCTGGATCCCTCAGACCCAGCATTCACACTTGAGACCGACCAGTTGGTTACACACATCTTGGCCCAACCAACGTGCAATGACATCCAACAGGCTAGCACAGCTGAAGTCAAATGGGCCACCATGCATACCACAGCTAGGAAGGCATGATGACATTCAAAACCGTGTTCTCCAGAAGTTCATGGATAAAGCAGTAGAATACCTTACATAAATCATGAATACCATCCTTAAACACCAACACTTCCCCACCTTTTGGAAGATGGCAAAGGTCCTGATGTTCAGGAAGCCGGGGAAAGACCACTCCCTCCCACAACATTACCGACCTATCAGCCTGCTGAGCGTACTCAGCAAGATTGTTGAGAAGGTAATACTAAAACGACTCACTAGGCACTGCATTACAAACGACACCCTGAGGCCAGAGCAGTTCGGCTTCAGGAATCGCCACTCGACAACAAAACACCTCCACATCATTAAATACATAACAGACAGATAAAACACAAACAAAGAAACTGGGCCAGTGTTCCTGGACATCGAAAAGGCCTTCGACGATCTGTGGCACAATGGCCTCATACGCAAACTCAGTGACGCATGGTTCCCCGACAGCCTCGTATGTCTCATACACTCATATCTCACGGACAGGAATTTCAACACTGGCGTGAAGGGCAAACAATCAACATGACATAGTATTCAGGCTGGAATACCCCAAGGAATCATCCTAGGGCCCATACTGTTTAACCTCTAGATTAATGACCTTCCAGCTACACGCAACATGATGGTGACAATGTACATGGATGACACTGCCATCCTCGCGCAAGATTGGAAACCGTTTAACATTAACTCACGACTACAGACTGCACTCAGAGCAGCAGAGCCTTGGTTGGTGAAATGGCGTGTTAGAGTATACGTCAACAAGTGCGAAGCTGTTCTGTTCACTAGAAGACTGAAACTACTGCGCAAACATCAACACTGCAACCCGATAACACTACATGCAAGCCCAATACGTTTCGGTGAGAAGATCAGATACCTCGGTGTCTGGCTGGACCGGAAACTACTGTGGGGGAAGCACATTCAACACATGACCAAAAGCCCGCATCTCGTGGTCGTGCGGTAGCGTTCTCGCTTCCCATGCCCGGGTTCCCGGGTTCGATTCCCGGCGGGGTCAGGGATTTTCTCTGCCTCGTGATGGCTGGGTGTTGTGTGCTGTCCTTAGGTTAGTTAGGTTTAAGTAGTTCTAATTTCTAGGGGACTGATGACCATAGATGTTAAGTCCAATAGTGCTCAGAGCCATTTGAACCATTTTTTTTTACCAACAAAGCAAATGAAAGGCTCAAACAACTCTATCCTATGCTTAACAGGCGTAGCACATTGAGGGGAGGGTGTCCAGGTACATGTACACCACACTTATTAGACCTCTGATGACATATGCTGCTCCCGTCTGGGGATATGCTGCGCCCACATGCCTGTGCTGTCTGCATCTCATACAGAACAAAGTACTCAGAATCATAAGCAATGCTCCACGTTACACATGCAGCATGGATCTTCACAGAGAATATCGACTAGATACCCTCTTGTAGGTATTCCACAAACTCTCCACATGACGCAACAGAAACACGAGACACTCGTGTGATCTTTTTATTCTTTCTCTGGGGAGCTACGACCACAACGATAGATGGAAACATAATAGGCCAAAGACACTATTAGCAAGGAACTAAACATCTATGGCCCGTAGCACGCTAACACAACCCTGCAGCACAGCTACTACTGGCAAACCCAGATGCTTGACCCCGCCAAAGAAAAACAGGCAATCTCAGGGAAGCCGTACTGTACACAACACACAAACCAGCCACACACACACCCTGCACTGTGAGCTGATCTGTGGCTGATCGCTCACTAATGTATGGCGACCTCGGACTGCTGCAGGGATGCAGCCACTGCAGCAGGCCCAGGAGAATTCACAGGAGCCCAGATGCAGCGCCCAGATTGAGACATCTACAAGGAGCACATGCAGTGACGAAGGTAACATTCCACCATACCTTGCACTGACGTAAACTCGCCTCGCATGCACTGTCGCAGCTGGCAAACCGCTACTGCCCATACTACCCGTCCTTCTGTTGCAGAAGTTTTTTCCCTTGGCGCTTGCCTTGGCATTTTTTTCCCTCTGCCCTTACAAACCGCTACCCTTCGGTCGCTTTCGTTCACTTTCTGTCTCCTGATAGACCATGTCAATGAATAATACTACCCAGACACATGGACAACATCACAGCCCACACCCTGTGACTCCTGATACGAAAACTAACATTTTATACGGAGGTGACAGTAGAACTTCTGGTTTGGTCACCATGTCAGTGGAGTGGCCCCATTCTATTAAAAACAAGTAAGGTAACGATTTGTTGGTTGTGAAACTAAAAAACTTGTGTTCGATCCATCACATTGGCCGTCTGCAGCTGAGGTGCAGGGGGCAGGGGGTGTAGGGGGAGTGGGGAATTCGTGGTTTTCACAAATGCGTTATATCAAAAAGTAATCAAAGTCTCTGAAAAGAGAAATTTTAGTAGTTCTGTGGCTCCACTCCTGGAATACATGCAAGAACACAACAACAAATTAACAAATAGAAACGCTTGAACACGATCACCCCTGCAATCTAAAATGCAAGAGGAGCATGCAAAATCTTCAGCCAAATTTATTAACTTCTACGCCAGTGAATTATCCTCATTCGCCACTATAGAGTATTGTACTGCAAGGTAGCAAGGGAGAGGGTGTTGTTATGGGTGGCTTATATCCTCTTTCTACAATGCAAATGCACATGTGTTTAATACAGTTCTTTATTTACATGAACTGGAAACATTTGTTTAACCTGAATAGAGTCCACGTTTTGTGGTACAAGTTCATCAGTAACAGTCCTCTTGCAGACTGATGTAATGTCAGTATCGGTAATCTTGCTATTACAAACTTTATTTTCTCCTTGCTAATAAAGAACAACTTTGGTTGAGGTAAGCTAGTCCATTTATACTCACCACTCTTGTCGCTACATACTGTCACAGTCTTTGATGAACTAAACCCACTCAATGAGTAAACTGACAGACAGAAAACTGGATGATTGAGTGAGGGCCTCCAGTCATCAGCTGCGCTATAAATACATGCTGTCGAATGGGAGTTGGCTGCATGTTGCTTGTGGGTGTGTCTTTGGCCTCTCTCCTGACAGGCGTGCTTGATCTAGTGCCTACTAATCGATCTTTGCACTTCATCGTTGCCGACCAGTATGCTGGCGACAACTTATTCCAGCACAACCTGAAGTTTTTTTTTCATTATTTTCCAATGTTAGTTATTGACTGGCCGTCCCTCAGCAGTTGGTATAGTGTCTGAAATGGTTGGTAGAGACCAGATCTGAAACCCAGCTCCTGTGGAATGGCATTACTTTTTTTTTTTTATTTGGGCAGGATATGCAGGAACTGTGAGCTCTCATCAGTGCAGCAATAGCTCACTTTAATGAGGACATAGTAGGCTGGACATGGAACTGGAATATTGTGTAGATGTCATGTGTTCTACACTACTGGCCATTAAAATTATTACACCACGAAGTTGACGTGCTACAGACGCGAAATTTAAACGACAGGAAGAAGATGCTGTGATATGCAAATGATTAGCTTTTCAGAGCATTCACACAAGGCTGGCGCCGGTGGTGACACCTACAACGTGCTGACATGAGGAAAATTTCCAACCGATTTCTCATGCACAAACAGCAGTTGACCGGCGTTGCCTGGAGAAACGGTGTTCTGATGCTTCGTGTAAGGAGGAGATCACGTTTCAGACTTTGATAAAGGTCGGATTGTAGCCTATCGCGATTGCGGTTTATCGTATCGCAACAATGGTGCTCACGTTGGTCGAGATCCAATGATTGTTAGCAGAATATGGAATCGGTGGGTTCAGGAGAGTAATACGGAACGTCATGCTGAATCCCAACGGCCTTGTATCACTAGCAGTCGATATGACAGGCATCTTATCCGCATGGCTGTAACGGATCGTGCAGCCACGTCTCGATCCCTGAGTCAACAGATGGGGACGTTTGCAAGACGACAACCATCTGCACGAACAGTTCGATGATGTTTGCAGTAGCATGGACTATTAGCTCGGAGACCATGGCTGCGATTACTCTTGATGCTGCATCGCAGACAGGAGCGCCTGCGATGGTATACTCAACGACGAACCTGGGTGCCCGAATCGCAAAACGTCATTTTTTCCAATGAATCGAGGTTCTGTTTACAGCATCATGATGGTCGCATCCGTGTTTAGCGACATCATGGTGACCGCACATTGGAAGCGTGTATTCGTCATCGCCATACTGGCGTATCACCCGGCGTGATGGTATGTGGTGCCATGGGTTACACGTCTTGGTCACCTCTTGTTCGCATTGAGGGCACTTTGAATAGTGGACGTTACATTTCAGATGTGTTACGACCTGTGGCTCTACCCTTCACTCGATCCCTGCGAAACCCCACAATTCAGCAGGATAATGAACGACCGCATGTTGCAGGTCCTGTACAGGCCTTTCTGGATACAGAAAATGTTCGATTGCTGTCCTGGCCGGCACATTCTCCACATGTCTCACCAACTGAAAACGTCTGGTCAATGGTGGCCGAGCAACTGGCTCGTCACAATACGCCAGTCACTACTCTTGATGAACTGTGATATCGTGTTGTAGCTGCATGGGCAGCTGTACCTGTACACGCCATCCAAGCTCTGTTTGACTCAATGCGCAGGTGTATCAAGGCCGTTATTACGGCCAGAGGTGGTTGTTCTGGGTACTGATTTCTCAGGATCTATGCACCCAAATTGTGTGAAAATGTAATCACATGTCAGTTCTAGTATAATACATTTGTCCAATGTGTGGTGTCACCGCCAGACACCACACTTGCTAGGTGGTAGCTTAAATCGGCCGCGGTCCATTAGTACGTGTCGGACCCGCGTGTCGCCACTGTCAGTACTTGCAGACCTAGCGCCACCACATGGCAGGTCTAGAAAGACGGACTAGCACTCGCCCCAGTTGTACGACGACTTTGCTAGCGACTACACTGACGAAGCCTTTCTCTCATTTGCCGAGAGACCCTTAGAATAGCCTTCAGCTAAGTCCATGACTACGACCTAGCAAGGCGCCATTAGCCTTACAGTGCTTGTATAACCAATAGTGATGTACCACAAGGATAAAGTAAAAGTTGAGTATTAATTTATATACGTCCTTTTCTTTAGTGCATTCATACTTATCCTGTTCCAGACTTGACGCCAGTCGGTGTGAGTTGACGCGTGCCCTATCGGTAACCTCACCCTGTGTCTAGACTGTCTTGTCTAGACACAACACAATGAATACCCGTTTATCATCTGCATTTCGTCTTGGTGTAGCAATTTTAATTGCCAGTAGTGAACTAGTGGTGCACACATTTATGGCTGAACATCCGTCCCTATGTCGTTTTTACGTGACAGTCACGATTTTTCTAGCTCTGTCCCAAAGTTTTTCTCAAGCAATTCGTGACACCTGATTGTTCCAGACTTAATGATTATGAAACGGTTGGTTCCGAATTAGATGTTCATTTCAACTACAGTATGTCAGTATGCTGCTACTGAAAGTGTATTTCGCCACTTGAGTAATCCTTGAAGCAGTGACAGAAGACATTTCTTGTAGAAACTACGAAGGCAGTGTCCACGGACGTATATAAGGGGGGGGGGGGGGGGGGGTCCAGGGGGTCGGACCCCCCCTTCCTTAGTTTACACGAAAAACGCCAATATTAGAAGAATACCTGCTTTTGAAGCTCCGTGCCACAAAATAGTCGCGCACTGCGCTTGGTTGATATAGTGACAAGCCATGCAGGAATGGGGCTGCAAAAAATAGCTGTGCCCTGCGGCGGGGTGTGTCTACTCCCACCATCACTACGTCTGCAACGGAAGTGAGTACAATCTTGCCAACCGTAGCGGAATTCCGCTACGCGTATTGGAGTTTTTTGGCCTTCATGACGTAGGCGAAATTCTGAAATTGTTAAAAATGTAGCGGAATTGAACTTTCTTTGGCGAAATGTAAAACCCTCGGAAATTTTCACTGCCACGTACAAAACATGTAATATATGCACGGGAATGCAGATACCGAATAGACTTTCACCATGATGACAGACATTAAAACTAAAAGACTTATTAAGCTACTCACAGAAACGTTATGTGACTTGTTGAAAGAATGACTAGACATCGAAAACAAGAACCGTTATTGATCATTATTATATTTCGTACACAATTACGGAGGAACATTTCCGCAAGTTTAAAAAACGTATCAATTATTATCTGAGAACTGAAGGTGATCAAAATATTGCTGCATCAACAAATTCATACATTTCACTGTGATTTTAATAAACACTGAAACGTTTCACATACACAATGCTAAAAAAAAAACCTTGTAAATCAATTCCTTACGCCTTAGCCAGTTCAGATTCCATATAAAGAGGAAAATTACCTGTCACATCAAATTACAATTACTATATTAACAGCAACTATTTGAATGAAGCACGATATTCAGGTCCATCACTGGACACTGTCGTCTTACCTGTCGCTGATCGTTAAATGCCTCACCTGGAAAGATGGAATACATTTGTTTATAGCTTAAATTATTTATTTAGCCTGTATATCGTAAGGAATTATGTAGACTATATCATAAATTACATTTGAAACTGTAGTGGAATTTGGGTGTGCTCGTAGCGGAATTAACTTATTTTTGGCTAGCAACTCTGTCGCTTATCCGTGGGCTGTCACAATTACAGTGACGAAGTTTCGGGCGTTGTGTGTTAAGCCAGCTTAAACTGTGCGTGTGTGTGTTTAGTTGTTAAACGAGTCGTTAAAAAAAAACCTATGAAACGGACAAGACAGAAATCCCTTCTGGTTTTTTTTTCTAAAAAAAGAGACTTGTTTCGAAAGAGAGTGGCATGTCACCACGTGATGCGGAATCCTAGCATGAAGAAGCGGGACCATCCAGGAAAACTGAGGCTGAAGCAAAGAAGGGTGAGTCTCCTATTTACCATTATAAGAAGGGTTATATGATTTTGAGCCGAAATTTTGTAAAAAATAAAGAAGAACCTTCTAGTTTAACATTTAATTACAAGTGAACAAATGGGCCTATCACAAAATACGTTTTACCAATTTTTTTCTAGTTTAATTCTGCGTTAGGCTATTATATGAGAGAATTTGGTTATAATGTTTAATAACTATTTTCTATTTATATTTATAGCAACAATTGCCTGGATTACGGGCGTTTTCCCTAGGAACTACTCACCTCAAAACTCTTGAAACGTGTTGGTCTGATGCTAATGAAATTTCATGTGGTTACAGGCACATGTATTGGCTGTGTAAATCTCAACTTACAGAATTATTCAATCACTTATTGAAAGTTTCTTATAATTTTTCTAAAATAAGTTTTCCAAAGCCATATAAACATAGAAAGCATGTGATTGTTTTGGAGCTCTCTTTTTGTGGTAGCTAATCTTGAAACTATGATCACTGAGACTGGATTGTGTGATATAATTTTATGAAGTGTAATATTGAATAATGGTTGCAACTTTGTCAATGTTGAAGTAGATCAAACTGACTCATCTCATTCAACGCTGATCTCCCTTTGTGAGACACAGTGGACCGAAAAGCATGTGGCTCTTGACAGATTTGCAGAAATGCTTTCTGTAGTACGCGCAACACTTGAGGCCCTTCAAGACGCTGCTAGTAGGGATGTCGCCACTGAAGCATACCAACTGCAGACTGCCATGGAAAATAGCCAATTTATCATTTCGATTGTTATATCACGAAAAGTTTTTTCATGTACAGCGAACCTGAATAAAGCAATGCAGAAGGTCAATGTTGACCTGATGAACACTTGCAGGTATGCGAAAAAAAAAACTACTCTACAAAATATTCGGAATTCAAGTGAGTTCTCAGTCCTTTTCGAACAGGCAAAGCAGATGAGCTCAAGTGACATAACTGTTCAAAGAACGACTGAAAGGCAAACCCAGCGCAGCAATGTACCAGGAGAAACTGCTGAAATATATTATCATCGAAATGTATTTTACCTTTTTATTGAACATGTGATCACAGAACTTGATGCTCGTTTTAAACCACATGAAGAAACAATCGAAGAAATTCAGATGCTTCTGCCTGAGAAAACCAATAATGATTCCAGGACAAAAGAAAATCTTAAGAAGATAGCGCAAATATTTCTTGGTGAGAATGTAGGCACAACAATTCTGAGTGAATTCCAGATATAGCACAATCACTGGAAATCTGTAGAGAAACAATCTGTCACCGCAATAGAAGTTATTGATCAGTGTGATGAACTGTTTTTCCCTTTGATAAAAAAGCTTCTTATCATATTAGCCACACTCCCAGTGTCAATGGCGCCCCCCGAAAGATGTTTCTCAACTATGAAGAAGCTAAAAACTTACATAAGGAATAAAATGGGAAGTGAAAGACTTACTGGTCTTGCTCTAATGAGTTTTCATCGTGATCTGGCGGTGCAACTAGATTGTGGAGAAACTATTAGTAAGTTAGCAGCAAGACGTAAAAGGCTGAATATAATACTTTAAATTAAAGTAATTAATGTTTATTTTTAAATTAACTTACGACCTGAATTTACAGCAAAATGCCAAAGTGGCACAATTTAAATACAAAGACTAATATAATAATATTATTGCTTAATATAAATGATTAATAATGATATTCAAAAATATATAATAACTCCAATGTTAGCTTACAATTACTTGTTTTTTCATAAATAAATAACTCAACAGCTACAATACATATGTTCTATTTAAAGATGCTTGGATCAATTAGTGTTCCTCTACAGTTTTACCCACATGTAATGTGGATGCTGACGTATTTGTGGGTTTTTTATAATTTCTGCTTGATTGACTCTGTTGGCGTTAACAGTAAAACCTTTTTATGTGGTAGGCGAAGAGAGGTTTACCTTCCTAAATGATAGTGTTGGACCCCCCATGCAAAAGCTGTAGGTACGTTCCTGGCAGAATGAATTATAATGAAACTTAAGTCGAATATTTTCATTTGCTGTTGAAGAATACAGACATGCTGAAGAAAATTTACAGCAGTGATAAATAATGTACGTCTACTCGCACTCTGTCATCTTAGAATGTTGTAATAAACAGTAAATTAATGTACTTTTTGTAACATATTAAAGTGATAGTTTGCATTTATTACGTTTACTTAAAACTTTTCTTGCAATATAAAAATTTGTAATGTGTCTCGAATTTCGGTCTAGAAAATATAAAAAATATAAAAAATTGGAGAAATAAATTATAATAAATATAAAAAATAAAAAATCATCAGAAAAAGAGCGCATATAAGTTAAATACGGAAAAATCACTCAAACAGCCAAAGAAATCACTAATCTGAAAACAGGAGAAAAATAATGAAGTAAATAATTTGATACAATAGAAATAGGTTTACATGCTAATGTTTATTAGATTTTTTGTGCTTTGGTTGCTAGATTACCTTTATTGTTGATTTTATTTCAGGTCTTTAATTTTGCTAATACTCTTTATTTTCCTTCTTTGGTTGATTTTGGTTCTTCGTATTTTATACTTTTTGTTTTTATTCTTTAACACACTGAACACTGTTAAGCAGATATTAGAGCCCTAGGTGTGTATGAGCATTACCCCACAATTCTCTCCATTTCTGAACTATATGCCATGAAAAGCTGTAAAGATCACTCTGCAACACCCTACATTTTCCGTACTTCCTTACTGAGGCAATGAGAAGCTGCCAACAATGTGCGATCGCATGCAGCACGACGCCACCCCGCCCGCCGGGTGACTGAAAATTTTAAATGTCATTCGCCTTCTACTCATTGAGCTGCATTAAAAATCGCTTATTTTCGTTCATATTCCTACTGCAAATGAGTGTTACGTTTGAAGATGTACGTCTCTATATTAGGCTTTCACAGATCCTTGGTACTCTCGTGTGTAATTTGTGTCTGCTGATCAGTAGAAACGGTGCGCCTGCTGGCGTTGTCAGGAATGAAAGACAGGGAGGAAATATTCCCCTTCGCCCGGCGGTACATCGTGGCCATAGACCAACTTATCGTCCATAGATTGTATGTGTCAGGGAAAATAATCTGGTTTGATCCAGATTTACTGGACTTTTGAAGTTTTTTTCTGGTTTTGACAACTTAAGTGATGGCAGGCCAACCCCAGCGATACGTCAGCTTAATTAGTTATTCGTTAATGGCCCTGGAACAATGGAATCCACAACAACCCATGGATGACTTTAAAATTATGAAAAGAAGAATTACAGTAGAGCGTCGATTATCCGAACGTCGGTTCAACGGAACGACCGCTTAACCGAACTGTGTACTCGCTCGCACCTGTTACTCTCCCACCCTACCGTCCATCATCCCCCTCACTCCCAAACCAAGTTTCCCACAGTAGTCGCCGCACTGGGCCACCGCTGGCGGAACATTGCTTCTAATGGGGCCTTCACAAGGCGCTGCTGACCGGCCAAGCCGCCAGTCGCTGTGTTTCAACAATCAGCACACTTCTGTCGGCTCGGCACTGGCAGCAGAAGTAGCGGCAGTATCAAAGCTGTTCACAGCAACAGCTGCGCCAGCTTAGAGTTGTGGCGTGCCGCTCCGCGCAGTTTGAATGACTGCGCCACCCGAAGAAGAGCTTCTCACGGTGCAAACAGTCACCATCTGTTCTCTGTTACGACCACTTGTGTACTTCTGCGTGAAGAAGTGACTTGACGATACAAAATGCTTAAACGTAAACGTGTTGTCCTTTCGATGAGGGACAAGTACGAGATTATTAAAAGGTTAGAAGAAGGTGAATCTGCAAGCACTTTATCCAATGAGTACAAGGTGGGGAAGTAGACAATTACGGATATAAAAAAACATAAGACGATCATAGCAAATTTTATAGCTATGCTTGATTCTACTGATGGATCAACAAGCCGTAAAACTATGAAGCTCGCCACTAACACAGATATACATGATGCTGTTTACAAGTGATTTACACAAGAGAGATCGGAAGGAGAACGTATCTCAGGTCCCATTCTGTGTGAGAAGGCAATGCAGTTCAACGAAAAACTTGGAGGGCCTTCGAACTTTAAAGCGAGCACGGGCTGGTTAAAACGCTTCAAGTCAAGACACGGCATTCGTGAGCTTACAATACAGGGAGAAAAACTGTCGGCTGATTCTTCAGCAGCTGATTCTTTAAAAGTCAAACTAAGGGACGTATTAAGGGAAGAAGATTATGCTCTCGAAAACGTTGACAGTGCTGATGAAACTGGAATTAACTGGAAAGCTTTACCGAGAAAAACTCTTGTTTCACGTCATGAATTACCAGGACCTGGTCCTAAAACAAGTAAGGACCGTATTACAGCTTTGGCTTGTGCTAATGCTACTGGAAGTCACCGACTGCCTATGTTTGTCGTTGGTAAAAGTAAAAAACCGCGTTGTTTCAAGCACGTTAATAAGTCAGTATTGCCTGTTTTGTACACCTCACAAAAGAGTGCCTGGATGGATAGTACGATTTTTATGAAGTGGTTTATGGACGTTTTCGTACCCTCTGTAAAAGCCCATCAGCTAAAGAATGGGAAGAGGGAGAAAACACTACTTCTCCTTGACAATGCACCAACTCATCCGTCATGTGATATTTTAAACGAAAGACGAGTTCATAAAGGTAATATTTCTTCCACCTAACGTAACCTCCTTATTACAGCCCATGGATCAAGGCGTTATTGAGACTTTCAAACGATATTACAGGAAAGAATTGTTGCTTAAGTTACTGTTAGAAAGAGAAGAGGATGGAGAAGAAAGTCTCTTAAGAAATCATAAGAATATTGACTTGAAAGACGCGTCCTACATGATTAGCGCAGCATGGAATAGTGTAAAGGAAGAGAATTTGAAGAAAGCCTGGAATAAAATTTGGGACACAGAAGAAAATTCACAAGGTATGATTGAAAATGACGAACAGAATGATTTGTCCGAGATTCTCGGTATGCTAAAAGAAATAAATTGCCACGAATGTGATGAAGAAGACGTTCATGAATGGATGAATATCGATGATGCAGATCCAGGACACCAAATCATGCAGGGCAGCGAGATTGTAAACGTCGTCACTGATAAAGATGAAGCCGCCAGCATCTCATCAGTCAGTGCTCCAGAAAGTGAAGATGAAAGTATACCAACAGCTTCTGAGGCGTTCACTTGTTTAGATACTGCCTTGCGATGGTTTGAAGCCCAAGATGAAAGTGACCAGTTTCAGATATCTGTAATGAAAAAAGTACGTGACTTAGCTGCTCGTAAGCGTTTAGGCTTGCTCTGACAGACCAAAATAAAGGATTTTTTTAAACGTAAATTTTGTATACTGTGTATATTGTTCATGCAAAATGCGTATGTAATATGTATATATTTTTGTTTAATAAACTGTGCCACATACTATATATTCCTAATGAAGTTGCCTTTGTATGTTACTTTGTAATACTAAAAGAGATGCCTGTTTTTTTAATGAATTTACTGTACAGTACTTCTTTTTGGCAAATAAACATGTACAGTTCGATTATCCGAACAAACCAATTTTCCGAACACACATGTCCCCCAATTACTTCGGATAATCGACGCTCTACTGTACAACATTCCGTACATAATTAATTGAACATGTATAGCAATCATTTTAAATCGTTTCAGCCATTTCGTCGGGTCTTGAGGAGCATCACCGGAAAACACCAATGGATACCTGACGTGCAGTTGACTTACTAATGGCTTGGAATCCGTGGTTTTCTTGAACGATGTACTGGTTGTATTCCAGTTCTTGTCCGTGTTCGCGACCGTTGTTACTTTGCCTGATACTAGTCATGGAGATATATATGTGCCTAGGGTCTGCTCGAAACAATGTCGCATCGAAACCACAATCAAGACCACATCCGACCGCAACGCAGCTCTTACAAATGAAAGCACGTTTCTTCCTATCACAAACATATAGCCAGGACTGTAGTGCTCCAGCGAAACCGAGAGTGCGTTTATTTATACTTTACACAAACAACGAACGTTCCAGAAAGCTAGTACATAGAATATTTGAGATATACAAATATTAAAAACATAAGATATTTCGAGAACCTTTCAGAAATGATAAATACGAAATAACAAATAATTTCTGGTGGTTGGGTTTGAACCAGCGACCCCGTCAGCGAGGCAACGGTGCTAACCACTGCACCACACCGCCATATTAAGCTCAAATTTATCTTACATCCTTATATTTCTTTCAGCTTTTCCTTTTTATTCACACAGCTGCTTGTCTTATCTCCAAACTACTTTCTAATTTCCTTACAGGCGGCATTATCTTTCTCCACGTCATTCACGCTCCTATATCCCCGCATTTCTCATCTCGAGATCCCTACTTTGGCATTTTGCATATTTGTCAATCTCGTTTTGTAGACATCTGTACTCCGTTTTGGCTGCTTCATTTAATGCAATTTTATATTTTGGCGTTTTGTCGGTTCGAAGATAAGGCAGGATAAATCAGTCAAGATTTTAGTCTACTTCAGTGCCCTTTCTTTGGCGTCTCGCAATGCTTCGATTGCATACTGGAAAGAGGCTGAATTATTAAGTCCGCCGCATTTGAATTCTCTGTGCCCGATGTCAGAAACTGTCGCAAATATTTTGTTATTGAGTAACACTACGAGGTATAAGGCGTCCATCTATTATATTTAATACGCTCTTACGACATAAAATACTTCGTACTTCAAGTAGAATTCTTACAGCTTGGTTGGGAAATACTTCGGGAAACCGTCTTCCTCACCCCCAACCGCACTCCTGGCAGCTAGAAGGTCTGAGAGTTAATGGAGAATATTTTGTGAGAATAACAGGAGCAATGCGCCTTCGCATGCTCTCTTCCATTCGTTTCAAAATGAAGTATTGGAGAGTGTCGGAGTTCTGTTTCCCATATTTTTATTAGGTGAAACGAGTGACATTTAAGAAATGAAAGAACTGTTTATCGATCACGCCAAACAGATAACGCTGACAACACAACTCATTAAAATAGTAAGTGAAATATTGCGGCATCAGTCTTCACGGCTGCCCCATTACATTTTCTCGTGTTATTTTTGAAGCTGCATGTTCTGCCAGACATCAGTCAGAGCAAAAATCGTCGCGGTAAGTATATCTAGCACACTAGCACAGGTTTCCTTAAGAGTTTCTGTTTATATATTGAATTGCGAATCATGAAGAGTAACAGTTGTTAATAAAAATGTTTCATGTAACTATATTTGAAATCGAATACTTGCATTCGGCCTCAGTATAAGCACACTTTCATTTAATGTCAAAGTTCTGTGTCGTAGTCCTCTGATGAATAACGAGATTCCTTCACAGTGCTCTCTTAGTACTCACCATCCACTTTACGTGTTGGAATAATATCCACAGCGTTCACTTCAGCTCTATATCCTTCGGAGTCAATAATCAAACCGCACGTTTACAAAGTTTTCTAAAGACAGCAAAGTACTGGGTGATCAAAAAGTTAGTATAAATTTGAAAACTTAATAAACCACGGAATAATGTAGATAGAGAGGTAAAAATTGACACACATGCTTGGAATGGCATGGGGCTTTATTAGAACCACCCCATATTGCTAGACGCATGAAAGATCTCTTGCGCACGTCGTTTGGTGATGATCGTGCGCCCAGCCGCCAGTTTCGTCATGCTTGGCCTCCCAGGTCCCCAGACCTCAGTCAGTGCAATTATTGGCTTTGGGGTTACCTGAAGTCGCAAGTGTGTCGTGATCGACCGACATCTCTAGGGATGCTGAAACACAACATCCGACACCAATGCCTCACCATATCTCCGGACATGCCTTACAGTGCTGTTCACAACATTATTCCTCGACTACAGCCATTGTTGAGGAATGGTGGTGGACATATTGAGCATTTCCTGTAAAGAACATCATCTTTGTTTTGTCTTACTTTGTTATGCTAATTATTGCTATTCTGATCAGATGAAGCGCCATCTGTCGTACATTTTTGTATTTTTTTTGTTCTAATAAAACCCCATGTCATTCCAAACACGTGTGTCAATTTGTACCTCTCTATCTACATTATTCCGTGATTTATTCAGTTTTCAAATTTATACTGACTTTTTGATCACCCGGCATATTCGTAGTACCACGGCGGCAGATATTGTGCATATAAAACGGCCGTCATTTGGACCATAATTTCGGCTGTGCGACCAGAGAAACACCGCAGGAGCCCAACTCCTCCTTGTGGGGCAGATGATCGCCCAGCTGCTAAACAGTCAATACAAATATTTGTCAGAAATCAACTATCGAGTTCATGTCGTGTGTTATTTGTTTCAAACAGCTCAGTAACACGAGACAGTTTAAGCATACTACAGGCTTAGCAATCTTGTTTGCCCAACATCGCATACAGTGTGTCCCAGCAGGAATGGTCGATATTCAGGGATATGCCAGGAACGCGTATCTGAAGCAAAAAGCTTCAGGCGAACATATGCTCTATTCGTAGTGGTTTTAGAGATAGAACACTTCTTTTTCTTTGCGCTAGTGAGGCGCACGTACGAGTATGCATCTTACCCGCGCAACGTCTCTGACGTTTTATTCTGGCCCTCTCTACGTCGTTGCTGTCGGTGTCTTTGCTCGGGATGTGTTTCTTCCTTTAAACTAGGCTGCTGAATGCGCAGTAGTTGTCCGTGGTGTGTGTGGCGCTTGAAATAGAGTGAGGGATTGTGAATGTGTCGGGGAGAGGAATTGATTAAGTGCTTTTGTACAGGCGGCGGTCAAGGCTCTACACATCTACGCCAGTGAAGGATACGCAGATACGGTGCACCTTTACGGCTTCTGCGATAGCAATCATCCTGCTGCTGTCGAAGATTACCGTCGGCTCTTTCCGACACGTCGAGTTCCTGACAATAGAGTGTTTACCACAATTTGCAGCACAATGCACAAAGTAGGTACTCTTCCATGCACCCAGCTACACGGTCCAGTCACGATAATGTGACCGCCGACTATGTAAGGCGTCAACGTACAGTAACCACTAACAGACGGCAGCTGACACCGCGAGAAGTGTAGGGTAGATTATACTGTGTCGGGGGACGCGGAAAACAGTGCAGTAGTTATCGTGATGCGAAAATGGAGCGGTTTATGTGACGTCCAATAGGGTATGATCATTGGCTTTGGCGCCTACATCTACATCTACATCTAATCTACATCTACATACATACTCCGCAATCCACCATACGGTGCGTGGCGGAGGATACCTCGTACCACAACTAGCATCTTCTCTCCCTGTTCCATTCCCAAACAGAACGAGGGAAAAATCACTGCCTATATGCCTCTGTACGAGCCCTCTTATCTTATCTTTGTGGTCTTTCCGCGGAATGTAAGTTGGCGGCAGTAAAATTGTACTGCAGTCAGCCTCAAATGCTGATTCTCCAAATTTCCTAAGTAGCGATTCACGAAAAGAACGTCTCCTTTCCTCTACAGGCTCCCACCCGAGTTCCTGAAGCATTTCCGTAACACTCGCGTGATGATCAAACCTACCAGTAACAAATCTAGCAGCCCGCCTCTGAATTGCTTCTATGTCCTCCCTCAATCCGACCTGATAGGGATCCCAAACGCTCGAGTAGTACTCGTATTATTGTTTTATAAGCGGTCTCCTTTACAGATGAACCACATCTTCCCAAAATTCTACCAATGAACCGAAGACGACTATCCGCCTTCCCCACAACTGCCATTACATGCTTGTCCCACTTCATATCGCTCTGCAATGTTACGCCCAAATATTTAATCGACATGACTGTGTCAAGCGCTACACTACTAATGGAGTATTCAAACATTACAGGATTCTTTTTCCTATTCATCTGCATTAATTTACATTTATCTATATTTAGAGTTAAGGTGGAAGAGTTAGGGTGGAAGCATTTCCGAAATGGCTATGTTTGTCGAGCGGTCTAAGGCGCTGCAGTCATGGACTGTGCGGCTGGACCCGGCGGAGGTTCGAGTCCTCCCTCGGGCATGGGTGTGTGTGTTTGTCCTTAGGATAATTTAGGTTAAGTAGTGTGTAAGCTTAGGGTCTGATGACCTTAGCAGTTAAATCCCATAAGATTTCACACATATTTGAACATTTTTGGCTATGTTTGTAAACTGTCCTTTTGCCGCCGTAATTACAGTATACGGTGCATGGCAAAATGGCGCTGTCCACAGCCGGCGACGAGGTAACTGTGTTCTATCAATGACCAACGATGATCGGGCTGAACGATGGTTGTGGAGATGTGTACCGGCTAAACGACATGCATCTGTTGAGCAACTGACCGCCCAGATGAATCAGGGGGCTACCAACAGTACCTGGTCAACAACTGTTCAGCGAACATGGCTGTATACAGGACCCCACAGGTGGCGCCTGGATCTACATCTACATCTACATCAATACTCCGCAAGCCACCTGACGGTGTGTGGCGGAGGGTACCATGAGTACCTCTATCGGTTCTCCCTTCTATTCCAGTCTCGTATTGTTCGCGGAAAGAAGGATTGTCGGTATGCTCTAATCTCTCTGATTTTATCCTCATGATCTCTTCGCGAGATATACGTAGGAGGGAGGAATATACTGCTTGATTCCTCGGCGAAGGTATGTTCTCGAAACTTCAACAAAAGCCCGTACCGAGCTACTGAGCGTCTCTCCTGCAGAGTCTTCCAGTGGAGTTTATGTATCATCTCCGTAACGCTTTCTCGATTACTAGATGATGCTGTAACGAAGCACGCTGCTCACCGTTGGATCTTCTCTATCTCTTCTATCAACCCTATCTGGTACGGATCCCACACCGGTGAGCAGTATTCAAGCAGTGGGCGAACAAGCGTACTGTAACCTACTTCCTTTGTTTTCGGATTGCATTTCCTTAGGATTCTTCCAATGAATCTCAGTCTGGCATCTGCTTTACCGACGATCAACTTTATATGACCGTCCATTTTAAATCAATCCTAATGTGTACTCCCAAATAATTTATGGAATTAACTGCTTCCAGTTGCTGACCTGCTATATTGTAGCTAAATGATAAGGGATATTTCTTTATATGTATTCGCAGCACATTACACTTGTCTACATTGAGATTCAATTGCCATTCCCTGCACCATGCGTCAATTCGCTGCAGATCCTCCTGCATTTCAGTACAATTTTCCATTGTTACAACCTCTCGATATACCACAGCATCATCCGCAAAAAGCCTCAGTGAACTTCCGATGTCATCCACAAGGTCATTTATGTATATTGTGAATAGCAACGGTCCTACGACACTCCCCTGCGGCACACCTGAAATCACTCTTACTTCGGAAGACTTCTCTCCATTGAGAATGACATGCTGCGTTCTGTTATCTAGGAACTATTCAATCCAATCACATGCCCCCACTCTGACTGCTGTTCATCGGCGATCGAAGGCTGGAATTTGCACGGAATTACCGCAACTGAACGTCCACTGAGTGGCAGTAGAAGGGCCTTTTCAAGTGAATCACACTCTATGCTCCAACGGATAGATGGCAGCTGGCGTGTACGGCGTGAAACATCTCAAAGCAAACACCCTGAAACAGTAGTCTGAAGTTTCCTGACTGAAGGACATACGTTATAGGCTCGGGAATGGTTTTGTGGCATGCCCTGGGTTATCTCGTCATCCTGGAAGGCACAATGGATCAACACAAGTATGCGTCAATTCTTGGTGACCACATCCGACACTACATGCACTTTGTTTTTCTTCGTCACGATGGCATTTACCAGCGGGACAACGCAACGTGTTACACAACTCGCAGTGTACATTCGTGTTTTGAAGAGCAACAGTTTGAGTTTACCCTACTCCCCTACCCACCAGACTTCCCGCATTTAATCCGAGTCTGGAATATGTGGGATCAGCCCTAGATCGAGCTGCTCACGTCATGGTTCCACAACCGAGAAACCTGTCGCAGTTGCCACGGCAGTGAAGTCGGCATGGCTCCAACTCACTCTTTACCTGCATCTCTTGCAGAGGCCAGGCTTTTAATAGCTGGTCACATTAAAGTGAGCGGATATGTGTCTTCTGAATGAGGAGTTCAACAATCTGTGCCATGTAGTGTTACTACCACCACACGGCCACTTTCTGCACGTATCAGTGTCCCGCGAACGCGTGTATAGCAAATATTACACTACTGGCCATTAAAATTGCTACACCAAGAAGAAATGCAGATGATAAACGGGTATTCAGTGAACAAATATATTATATTAGAACTGAAATGTGAGTACATTTTCACGCAATTTGGGTGCATAGATCCTGAGAAATCAGTACCCACAATAACCACCTCTAGCCGTAATAAAGGCCTTGATGCGCCTGGGCATTGAATCAGAGCTTACAAGAGGTGACCGAGACGTATAACCAATGGCACCCCATACCATCACGCCGGGTGATACGCCAGTATGGCGATAACGAATACGCGCTTCCAATGTGCGTTCACCGCAATGTCGCCAAACACGGATGCGACCATCATGATGCTGTAAACAGAATCTGGATTCATCCGAAAAACTGACGTTTTGCCATTCGTGCACTCAGGTACGTCGTTGAGTACACCATCGCAGGCGCTCCTGTCTGTCATGCAGCGTCAAGGGTAACCGCAGCCATGGTCTCGGAGCTGATAGTCCATGCTGCTGCAAACGTCGTCGAACTGTTCATGCAGATGGTTGTTGTCTTGCAAACGTCCCAATCTGTTGAATCAGGGATCGGGACGTGGCTGCACGACCCTTTACATCCATGCGGATAAGATGCCTGTCATCTCGACTGCTAGTGATACGAGGCCATTGGGAACCAGCACGGCGTTCCGTATTACCCACCTGTACCCACCGATTCCATATTCTGCTAACAGTCATTGGATCTCGACTAACGCGAGCAGCAGTGTCACGACACGATAAACCGCAATCGCGATAGGCTGCAATCCGACCTTTATCAAAGTCGGAAACGTGATGGTACGCATTTCTTCTCCCTACACGAGGTATCACAACAACGTTTCACCAGGCAACGCCGGTCAACAGCTGTTTGTGTGTGAGAAATCGGTTGGAAACTTTCCTCGTGTCAGCACGTTGTAGGTGTCGCCACCTTCGCCAACCTTGTGAGAATGCTCTGAAAACTAATCATTCGCATATCACAGCATCTTCTTCCTGTCAGTTAAATTTCGCGTCTGTAGCACATCATTTCGTGGTGTAACAGTTTTAATGGCCAGTAGTGTACATGTATAAAGCTTGTATCCAATTCACATACTGCGTGTCCGCAGTAGATTGACGACAGTGCCCCAAGTCTTGAATTTTGTCACAGGTTAAATGACAATCGTCATCTGCTTCTCTTAATATAAGGGACGATCAAAAAGTTTTCGTTTGAGGGCATTATTGCAGAGTATATGTAACGTAGTGCGACTCTAATAGGGGCATATAAGCACCAATACGTAGGCAAGGGATTAATGTGCATTCGTGTTTTTCCGAGGTTCGTGTGGTAAATGCGGTGGTAGTCAAATGTATCCGAACAGGACCGGCGTGCTGTTATTCCTTTCTTGGTTGCCGAAGGACAAGCATCGGTAGACGTCAATCGAAGAATGTAGATTGTGTTTGGGGCAGCATGTCTGCAGAAAACTGCCGCTGTGGAATGGTGCACCAAGTTCCGTGCAGGTTCATGGTAACGCGTATCTGCATACCATAAATGTCGTAACGCAGAAATTACGCCTGCTGAAGTGGGAGACAATCGAGTGTCCGAGCCCTACAGACCTGATATCTACTCGTGTGATTATTACGCCTCCTGTCCCTTAAAAAAGATGTGGTAGGGTTAACCATTCCTGTCAGATGAGGGTCTGCATGCATGGTGTTTTACCCGACGGCTGTCTTCAATGGGGCATGTCGGTATGATGATTGCCTCAATGGCCACGGCGATTTTGGTTGATTGGAGTACCGATTCTGGACTTTCTGTCTTCGAACGGAATCTTTTTGATCGATCCTTATGCAGTTCACAGACGAAGCCAATTTTACACGGAATATAATCAACAAAAATGGTTCAAATGGCTCTGAGCACTATGCGACTTAACTTCTGAGGTCATCAGTTGCCTAGAACTTAGAACTAATTAAACCTAAATAACCCAAGGACATCACACACATCCATGCCCGAGGCAGGATTCGAACCTGCGACCGTAACGGTCGCTCGGTTCCAGACTGTAGCGCCTAGAACCGCACGGCCACTCCGGCCGGCTACAATCAACAGCAGAAGTAATAATCATTGATTATTGCAAGAATGTCTACTCACTACAGTGAGTGCTACTCGTGTTTCGATCAGTGTTTAGTACAGCATGATCGGTAGCGTGTTGATAGTTCCAGTCATTTTAGAAGTGCGATTGACGGGACAGGATTACTTGCATATTTTGGAAAATTCGTCTTTCGTCAACTTTGACGGCATTCCCTCGGCCACACGGAGCGCAATGTGCTTCTATCAGGACGGAGCTCCTTCACATTTTACAAGGCGCGTGAGGGAACATCTCACCTAATCACTGGATCGGTCGTTATAGTAGAATTAACTTGACACCAAGCTCGCTAAATATCAACAGCGTCAGATTTTTGTTTATGGAGTTGGAGGAAGTCTGAGGTATACGACGGAAGGTCGAATCGGGAAGACGAACTGCTTGCTCGCATCATCGATGCTACTGTTCTCATTAGGGGTCATGCAGAGGCACTCATACAAGTAAAAAAATATGGCGTTTCAGTCTTCGATCGCTATTCTTTATATCCACTATATTAAGCTTAGCTTTAAAAAATGTTTTCACATCTCCCACAGCCAGACTAGGCACAAGTTTATCAAAACTAGACATGGTTGTCTCACTGGGAATTCCGCGATCGTTCATTAAATAAAATATGGCGTTTCAGTCTTCGATCGCTATTCTTTATTTTCAATTACCGGTTTCGGGCTAGCTGCCCATCTTCAGATCTGTTAGACAATGTTAAAAATGTAATTAAAAAGAGAGATACAGTTAGTGATAAAAATATCTTAGTTTAGAAAAAGAAATTTTGGAACGTATTAAAGCTAAGCTTAATATAGTGAAAGCTAATTTAAAAACACATTTCAATAAGAACTGTTTGCAATTAGGTGTTGTACCGAAGTACGCAAGGATAAAGATAAATAACAGCAGTATCTCAGCCACAAAAGTTAAGAAGAGAGCAGAACAGTCATGGATAAGACAGGAGATCAAATCAGGGTACATCGAGAAAGACAAACTCAATAAGCTTGCGTACGATTTACATTTGAAGTTAGGTAACCTATTGTCGCTACTGCAGTTTAGACAAATTGAATATGAGATTGAAGCAAGAATCCAGGTACATTGGGACGAAATCATAAAAAGACACAATAAGAAAATTACTAATCTGTGTAGAGCAATAGCAAAGGCAGAGAGGGAAACAGATAATATACAGTATGTACATAAGTTTTATGACAGAACCGTTAACCTAACAGATATTGTCTTTTCTAAAGAAGAACAGAAGCTTTAAGCAGATGCTTTAAGCATAATCCGCGAGCGAACTTGCAAGATCGAGACATCAAGAGAATGATCGCAGAAGTTAAGGTAGCATGTAGGGACGCAAAGTTAACTAAATTCCAGGAAACATGTATCGCCATCAAAGCCAAAGAGGCAATTGAATGCCAGAAAACTTTACATAACGGTAAATATAGTGAGATGAGGTTAGTGAAAGAAATTAACTTAAAACTGGATTCTAACAACGCAATCGTGATTAAGTCAAATAAGGGCAGTACCTCAGTTGTCATTTACGAAAAGGAATGTATAGATAAGACAATGCGGTTTTTTCAGGAAAATGGAATTAAAGAAGTCAAAAAAGATTTAACAAAGAAGTTTCAGACAGATTTAAAGACAAGGATGGAAGCAATAAAAATGAAAAAGCTAGATAGTAAAGATGAATCCAAGAACACCAGAAGCAAGAGCGCAAATAAAATTGCACAAGGAGAACAAACCAATGCGTGTTATTTGCAATGGGAAGGAAGCCGTTAATGAGCTCTTGAATAGGGCTTTGTACCGGAAGTTAAAATCTGCGTATAAATACGAGCAAGTTTACAACGTAAAAAATAGTGTGTGTTTCGCGAACGAAGTGAAGGACATTGCAATCCCAGAGGATGCAGTCCTAGCCTCATTGGAATTCGTGAACCTCTACACTAATATACCAATACCGGAAACTTTGCAAATTATAAGGAAAAACCTGATAAAAAATAAGTCAATGAGCATGGGTGAAATCGTCGAACTCGTAGGTATGCTAGAGTTCACATTGAGTTTTAATAGTTTTATCTTTAACGATAAAGTTTTTATTCAAGATGAAGTTTTAGCTATGGGTAACAGTCTATCAGGCATTTTAGCTGAAATTTTTATGAATGACTTTGAGAACAAAGTTTTTAGCTATTTCCAGAAATTAAGGAGAAGTTAATTTATTACAGACGGTATGTTGACGACACTATTTTATTACTCAAAGGGGAAAAAGAAGACGTAGAGGAAATGACTAAAGTTTTAAACGAGCAGCATCCAAAAATTCAATTCACACTAGAAATGGAAAACAATGGGGGCGATTAACTATTTAGATTTGACCGTCAGAAAGGAGGGAGGCAGGCACGTTTTCGGCGTCTATAGAAAAGACACTTACTCCGACAACATCGTAGTAGCGACGTCGAACCACCCGGCACAGCACAAAAGAGCGTACTTTCATGCAATGTGCAACAGAGCCCTCAGATTGTCACTACAGTAAGATGAGTTGCAGAAAGAATTAGGTATTATTAAGCAAGTAGCAGCAGCTAACGGATACAGGACACAAGATGTTACACGCATGCTTAACAAGATCAAAAACAAATCCGCGGGCATCAGTAGCGATTCTAGGAAAATTAAAGTTAAGAAGAAGTTTGTCACCCTGACATACAAAGGGTGTGTGTCGGAAAGAATTGCTAAATGCTTTCCAAAAAACATCGCAGTGGCATTTCAGAACGAAGGGCAAATGGCACATAGATTAAGACATAAACCAGCAACGACGAAACAAATGAAATACAATAATTCCGGAGTATATAAGATTAAATGTGCTGAATGTGACAGTTATTATATAGGACAAACAGGGCGGAATTTTGAAATTCGATACAGGGAACATTGCAGTCATAGCAATCGAACAGCATTTGGAACACATGTAAAAGAGAATAGACATGAAGTGAGTAATATAAATGAACAAATGGAGGTGCTACATAAAGCTCCAAAAAGTCTCTATCTCAACGTGCTCGAAGAGATTGAAATATACGCACATCAAAGAAAAACCCCAGGCCTACTACTTAATGAGCAAAGTGATTTTATGCACAGGAATTATTATGAGATTTTTAAAAACCTGTTTTAGGCTTACTCTTGAATGTAACAGCACGCCCCAGTAAGAAACAGCTACAGCGGAACGGCCCTCAGCGTACTGGCGGCGAGGTGAATTGGGCGCGGCGCAAGAGGACTCGGCGTGGCGTTGTATACGTTCTGACGTAGGGAAATCCACTCCACCACCAATCAAAAACAAAAAAGAGCAAACGCACATTTTCGGAAGAATATCTACATTTTAATTACATTTTATGTTTCTTTATAAAGAAATTTTAAATTAATGTAATTTTTTCGTTTCATGGTCCACTCAAAAAGATTATTCATATGTTATTACCTTAAAAATTGTTTTATTAAAAAGAATATTCGCCATTAATATATACGGCGAAATAATAACAGATGCACAATTGTTATAGGTAGAGGGCACTTTTTACTGTTACCAATTAGGTTACTCTTAAAAACTGCGATATAATGCTTTAACAGATTGAAATTTACTTTACTTATAACAGTGAACTGTGTGTTCTGTACGGACAAGTTACTCTGTAACTACAACATATGGTATGTTGGCATTTAATACGTTCCAAAATTTCTTTTTCTAAACTAAGATATTTTTATCACTAACTGTATCTCTCTTATTAATTACATTTTTAACATTGTCTAACAGATCTGAAGATGGGCAGCTAGCCCGAAACCGGTAATTGAAAATAAAAAATAGCGATCGAAGACTGAAACGCCATATTTTATTTAATGAACGACCGCGGAATTCCCAGTGAGACAACCATGTCTAGTTTTCATACAAGAAACACAAAATAATCTCCACAGAGCGTGAACTATACAACAATGTGAAGGGTACGATAATGATTCGATGTGACTGTATTAAAAATAGGTATTTTTGAATTCATGCTTTGCAAAATGCATGCTGTAATGTTTACTAATTGTTGTATATGTATATATGTATAAACCTGACTGATTACTGAATAACATAGAAAATAAATAACAATGTACGTTAAGTGTGTTCTGCGTTGGAGACCATTCAGGGCATTTGTCCATATGACGTTATTTACTTCAAATGAGTCGTAACTACCAAAAATAACATTGTAACTAGTAAAACTTTTAATAGCTGGTTGAAAAGATATGATTCTCCTATAAATAAAACATAGTTTCAATAGTAACAAATTACATTTTATATTCTGAAGACTATTTAGATAAATTAACAATTATTACATTTGTTACATACCTATTAATGTGGAACGTAGAAAGAGTGCGTCTTGCTAGCTCAGCGGTACAACTCGTAAAAATAGAATGTCTGGTCTTTATAAGAAAAATGAAAATTAACAGAGTAGATATTGTATTCTTTAGTCATTGTCTACACAGATAATAAATCGTGCTTATTGTTTTTGTCCTGTTCACTCGTTGCACTTGACATTATAAAATGTCAACGTTTTTCACATATTACATAAAAAATATTAAGTCCTTCTTTTTCAAGTATATTTACAGGGTTAAATACCCCAGGAAACGGCTCAATACCCAGGAATTAATTAGAGATGGATGATGAGAGCAGTGAAGGATGAGGGTTACGCGTTCCTGCGAAAGCGGTTGTTGGCAGAAGGGAGGTTAGGGAAGAAGCCATGTCGTGTTCGACCACGAGGGATGTTTTTACTGCTCTGAAGAGAACAGTGGAGGCAGCAGGTTTACAAGTATATTGGCAGTCTCCCGTGTGGTGAGGCCGATAAGCAGATGCCGGACGTTGCACTGCCGCTAAAAGAATTGGTGAAGCCAGGCAGGTACTGGAAGCCAGGGCTGGCGAGCGATAGAATCTTACAAGAGGAGGAGGCATCCTTTTAGCCTGAAGGAATGCGCAGGGCTCATAAACGGCAGACCTTCTCAAGTGAGCCACGCTTCCCACCTAAAAGCAGAGAAGTGAATTTGATTGGCAGAGTCTTCAGCCATAGCAGGAGTTGTAGACTGTTCTACAACAGTCTTCTCTACGGAGTATGAATTGCAGGCATTTGGCTGGCACCTTCACGTTCCTTCTAGTGGGAGGCATTGCTTTTGTAGCGAGCGAGGGGATTCAATGCTGGGAGCGCACGTGCGGTGGCCGTGAGCCGTGCTGGGTACCAGCGTGTGGCTCGTATGGGTCTCCCCTGCGGGTGTCGAAACAGGACGCATCACATGGGCAGCAAGTGAGAGACTTCACTGACAGGAGTTTCGGTGAAGAGTCTCACTGTAAGACTTTACAAGGTGTGGATTTCGCAACTAGGAGCAAGTTAAGTAGATTCTGTGCAAGCACAGTGCCGACTCTCTGTGGACCCTGAGGCCTCGCAAGATTCTTCGCTTCGCCGTGGATCCTCAGGCATCATAAAGGGCTTCTTTATGAATGAATACTTGAGATTCGTATCTGTACATGGCTTATGAGCAAACAGAAATCTGGACTCGTGTTCAGTGTTGTACTGAAGCAGTTCCAGCCCTAGGAGTTTGCAGTCGTTGTATTACGCCCACTGTGCAGACAGAGATTATAGGTACACAGTGTCCATCCTGGCATGGCGACCAGCGGCAGCGATCAGATTGGTGCTGCAGCACCACTCCTCGCAGCACCGTCATCAGTGATGTATGCACTGCAGCCTGGCAGAGAGGGTAACAGTCACAGTGAATGAGCTGAGTTCCATTTGCTTGTTCTGTGAGCTCTTTACTGTCAATGCCAGTCAGGGTGGAGGCCTTCTGTCTCTCGGGGGTAGTCATTATCAGCCAGTCTTGTGTGTCTGTGTAATATCCGGGGAGTGATTTTGAGGAAAATCATAGATGTTTCCCAAATCTCAAAGCTAGATCAAGAATAGTACACTACTGGTCATTAAAATTGCTACACCACGAAGATGACGTGCTACAGACGCGAAATTCAACTGACAGGAAGAAGATGCTGTGATATGCTAATGATTAGCTTTTCAGAGCATTCACACAAGGTTGGCGCCGGTGGTGACACCTACAAAGTGCTGACATGAGGGAAGTTTCCAACTGATTTCTCATACACAAACAGCAGTTGACCGGCGTTGCCTGGTGAAACGTTGTTGTGATGCCTCGTGTAAGGAGGACAAATGCCTACCATAACGTTTCCGAATATGGAATCGGTGGGTACAGGAGGGTAATACGGATCGCCGTGCTGGATCCCAACGGCCCCGTATCACTAGCAGTCGAGATCACAGGCATGTTATCCGTAGGGCTGTAACGGATCGTGCAGCCACGTCTCGATCCATGAGTCAACAGATGGGGACGTTTGCAAGACTACAACCATCTGCACGAACAGTTCGACGACGTTTGCAGCAGCATGGACTATCAGCTCGAAGACCATGGCTGTGGTTACCCTTGACGCTGCATCACAGACAGGAGCGCCTGCGACGGTGTACTCAACGACGAACCTGGGTGCACGAATGGCAAAACGTCAGTTTTTCGGATGAATCCAGATTCTGTTTACAGCATCATGATGGTCGCATCCGTGTTTGGCGACATCGCGGTGAACGCACGTTGGAAGCGTGTATTCGTTATCGCCATACTGGCGTATTACCCGGCGTGATGGTATGGGGTACCAATGGTTACACGTCTCGGTCACCTCTTGTTCGCATTGACGGAACTTTGAACAGTGGACGTTGCATTTCAAATGTGTTACGACCCGTGGCTCTACCCTTCATTCGATCCCTGCGAAACCCTACATTTCCGCAGGACAATGCACAACCACATGTTGCAGGTCCTGTACGGCCCTTTTTGGATACAGAATGTTTTCGACTGCTACCCTGGCCAGCACATTCTCCAGATCTCTCACCAATTGAAAATGTCTGGTCAATGGTGGCCGAGCAACTGGCTCGTCACAATACGCTATTCACTACTCTTGATGAACTATGGTATCGTGTTGAAGCTGCATGGGCAGCTATACTTGTACACGCCATCCAAGTTCTGTTTGACTCAATGCCCAGGCCGTTATTACGGCCAGAGGTGGTTGTTCTGGGTAGTGATTTCTCAGGATCTATGCACCCAAATTGCGTGAAAATGTAATCACGTGTCAGTTCTAGTATAACATATTTATCCAATGAATACCCGTTTATCATCTGCATTTCTTCTTGGTGTAGCAATTTTAATGACCAGTAGTGTATTTAACTTTCTGTATTGACTGTACACATTTTTCCGTTTTTCTGTTGTTTGAAAATAAATAGTTTTATGGTATCTAGTTGTATTCATTGTAGTATTATATCTGTTCAACATTATCGATCCCCTAATTAAGTTAGAGTGGAATATCATCACGACTAGAGACCTAATTAATATAACCTCTTGGTGTAGGTTATCAATAGCACGGTTGTGATTAATTCATTTATAGGCGTGATATTACCGTTCTGGACACGACATTTGGCAATCACTCGTACACATGTCATATGCACGCCGACACCCAGTGATTTACAATGTGTTCGCAAGGTAGCTGGGTAGGCGGAGGACGCCACGCCGCCGCAAAGTTGTTTGCAGGGAGTTAGCAATAACCGCCGTACTGGTAGAAATACCACCATAAACAAGCAGACACGGAACAGTCGTATGTCTTTGCGCCCCTATAGACTATGATGCTTGGCCCGCACCTGTAATGAAGAGGTATACATTCCCAAGGAGGAGACATAGTGTTCCGGTCATTCCTTTTTCCTTCTTTCTTCCGAATTTGGTTATGAATGGACAGTGTAGAGCTAAAGTTTGCTTGGCCTTTCTTTTTCTGTCTTCCCAAAACCTCTTCATTCGTTAACTTTTTGCTTTCTCTCCTCCTCGGAAACGCAATATCTGGTCCTCCTTGTCAATGGTTTCACTTCAAATGATTTTATGCTGCTGATTTTACTTCTGAATTCCTCTCTGTTCTGGATAATCTCCACAGTAACACCAGTTTTTTCTTTGACCTCCACTGCCGACTTAGAATTGGAGTAATTGAAGATCTTTTTGCTCAGTAAGTGTTCATCTATTGTTTCTAGGCCTCCATAAAATGTCTCCCGTCGTTTCTGTTTTACGCAATGTGTCCGTGATATTTCCGATGTACTTGCAGAGCTCCTCGCTCTTCCTGTTCTTCCAAATCCCATCAGTAGTCGTCAGAGGTCCCAGTATTTTCCTGAGGAGATTCCTTTACTGCTTTTCAATTCCTTCCAGTTGCCCCGTTTTATCTAGAACAAGATCGCAGCATAGAGTCCTCCTGTTTTTACCCTCTCCAGTCACATTAATGTAACCCCATGTCAAAAGCCTGAATAACCACATTCTACAGGGTGGACCGCTGCGGCGTGTAGGGAAACAGTTAATGAGGTTCGGGGAGGTACCTACAGGGATATGAAGCCATTTCATGTCCACTCAGGTGCCGTGACAAGCAGCACTAGGATCGATGGCGCGAACAGCCAGTCGAGGTGGTCTCGTAGATTCTAGATTGGTTTAAATCCGAGGGGTCTGGAGTCAGGGGAGTACTCTAAACTCAAACTGGTGCTCTCTGAACCACGCACGTACACTGCGATCTGCGTCATACTTGGCATTGTCCTGCTGGTAGATGTAATCAAGCTGGGAAAAACAAGCTTCACGTTGGGGTGAACATGGTCCTCAATAGGTAGATGCATGCTTGTGTTGAACCGTTGTGCCTTCTAGAATGACGTGACCACCCAGGGAATGCCACGGAAACGTTCTGCAGATCATAACACGTCTCCTCCGGCCTGGACCCTTCCAATGATCGTCGCAGGGTATTCTCTTTCAGAAGTTTCACGCCGCACACGCCATAGTCCGTCTGTCCGATGGAGCATGAAACGTAATTCATCTGAAAAGGATACCTGACGCCTCTCAATGGACGCATTCGAGCCTTCATCGCTGATGAACAGCAGTCAGCATCAGTTCATGAGCTAGGAGCGTACTACAGAAGACCATACTCAGCAACATTCGTTGAACACTTGTTGAGGGGACACTTCTATTAGGCCCTTGTTTCATCTGGATGGTGAGTTGCTCACTAGTTGCGCATCTATTCGACAGCACACATCTCCAAAGACTTCATTCACCCCAGTCATCGCCCTGGCACGCTAACTGTTTACAAACTTAGCCATTTCGGAAATGCTTCCGCCCTTTGCCCGAATACCAGTGATAATGCCTTTTGGACGACAAATCAATCGCCTCGTTTCCGTACTACGATAACGAATGACTGTTTCCTTGCATTCCTGCGAAAGCTTTGTATATCCACCACTGCTAGTGCTGCACCTGTCGTCCATGATTGGTTGTCACACGTTGACGTCGAACATGGCGATGGTCACATTAATGTGACTGGGCCATGCGTAACTCAATGATACTGCAACATAACTATCATGAATTATAGTGTCCAATTTTGACGTTGTAGGATATCCCTCGTTTGTAGTCCCTGTTCTGTGTTAGTCTGTATGCAAGGTCTAATTTTCTAGCTCTTCCTCTGATTGCCTCTTTAGCCAGTCCACTAGGTTCGATCCACTCTCTTTAGTATTTTATCTCTCCTAAGTATTTTCATCTGCCCTTTCTGTCTTTCTATATATTACTTCCAAGTTCTGTGTTAGTCTGTATGCAAGGTCTAATTTTCTAGCTCTTCCTCTGATCGCCTCTTTAGCCAGTCCACTAGGTTCAATCCACTCTCTTTAGTATTTTATCTCTCCTAAGTATTTTCATCTGCCCTTTCTGTCTTTCTATATATTACTTCCAAGTATTTCTCTCCTTGGTGTCTGTGTTACATATATTTCGTTTTTTCACATGAGACTTTGTAACCCATCTTTCCTGCGATTTCGTGCAACATCTCCAGAATTCTTTGCTCTGTATCCTTCCGGTTTCTGACTAAAAGGGCAAGTTCATCGGCAAAAGCTAAACACTTGATTTACAAGTTCTTTCCTTACTTCCCAAGCTGTATTCAACTTATTCTTTCCAACTGCAGATTCTTGTTATTTTCTCCAGGGCGATGGTGAAGAGAACTGCACTTAATCCCACGCCCCAAGATCTCTGTCTGTCACCAGTGGAAGCGGGGAAATAGCAACAGACGTCGGTTTGGAGTCTGACGAAATGGGGAGACATGTTGCTCTGAGGTAACTGGAATAATGTTCTCCCGAGGTTTATTGTTTTCCTCTTCTATTGCTTTTGTCGGCCGAGAAGCTTTTGGCGTTAAGCTGTTCGAAAAGTCGACTGTTGTTATAGGAGCGGAAAAGGAGCGGGGAGCCCTAGTTGGTGGCTCTTTCAGCCACTGGCTACCGGTTTCAGGGGGGAAGTTCGCGAATGGGAGCTCTGTCTCCAGTAGACTCTGCAGGAGGATGCTAGTTCTCTGACCAGATGTTGGAAGTGGTACTGCAGGAACCACGAGAGGGGAGGTCCCGTCTCCTTCGTCTAATTTATTTGTGCATCTGCCAGAGCTCGACGTCGAGGGAGTAAATACGCCAAGCACTGTCGAAAACCTGGGCACGGTAGTGAGAAAAGTCAATACACAGAGACATGATATAAACGATATTATTTTTTCCTGTGGTTCAAAACACGAGAGGCGATCGGATTGCTTCAGTTCCTGTACTTTAGGTTCCTTAATTAGAGGAGTACTTTTCCGGGACTGGGCAGGATCGTCGTTGCCGCAAAAACACAGACAAGTGGTGGAGCCCACCACTTGTCCAGTGGCAGGACACATTCACATCAAAACGGTTCGTATATCTAAATATCACGAAGATATATGGCCAAAGCATTGGAATTAAAAGCGTCACACTGCGAGTGGCTTCACATCATAGCGGCACACCATGATTTGATACTTCTCTGGAAGCGAAATCCGTATAAAACCAACACCGAATGCACTGGTGTCAACCTTGGTGTCTTATGCACCTCAACATACGTAGTGGATCCATAGTTTCTCAAAGTGCACATTCAGTTCTTCATCCATTTGCACCACTAGTTCTGGGAGAAAATTTAAACACTGCACCATGTTGGGTTCTTATGGGATTTCATAGCAATAGGGTAGTGGTGTCACCACCCGAAATTTGATATCACGTCGATATGCACATTAATTAAATTGATCATTTAATCCCCCTACCATGCTTACTGCCTCCCACGACCATGCCCACTCCCACTACCAGATAAAGTCATGTATTTTTCTCACCCTGCACGTGGGCGCTATCCCCTTACTCCTCTTCCCATCCTGCCCCCTCTCCCTTCTACCACGTTTCCTGCTGGCGGGAATTTCTAATTTTGGCGAGAATTAATTTCGAATTTGGCGGGAATTTTGAATTTTAGTGGGAATTTCTTTGTCCCAGGGCTGTGCTGACGTCCTACTGCAGCCACCACATGAGAACTGGTGGGAAATTAAAAATGGCTGTGCCCTTGCCGAGATTGGAACCCCCGTCTTCCGATTACATTAGGAATATAAGGCGGACCCAGCAACTATGTAGCCTTGAAATTGGCGGGTAATTAAAAATGGCGGTGCCCTTCCCGGGACTAGAACACTTGCCCTCTAGATGGAAGCCGAAGTGCACCCGCAACACGTGGAAACTGCCCAGATGCAGGAGAGGAAGGTTTGGTTAGCGTGCTTTATTTATTTTGTTCGGGAAACGGACGTAAATATCGGCCCTAATTACGTAATTAATCATAAAGATCGGACCTAATTGCACAACAGTCAGGCAGTAGTAGCCAACCGAGACAGAGGCAGCAACAGCGGAGTAACCGCTTTTGTGACATTTACGAGTTCCTAACCAGGAGCGAATTTTATTATATCATCTGTGTGCTTCAATAGTTTAGTTTCTTGAGTTTCTGCGTATAAATTTAATATCTAACAGGCACAGTTCTCGTGTTTTCGTTTGCGTCGGAAAGGAAACCGATTTTGTGACATATTACAAGTTCGAAATCAGGGGCGAATTATTTAGTATCACCTGAATGCTTCGGTAGTTACGTTTTTGAATATCTGCGTATTGTTAGACACAGTTCCTGCGCTTTCGTCAGGGTCTACAGTAGAGTTGCGCAGCACGCGCTGATAGTCCGTTTATCCGCATAGTTTAGTTTTCCACAGTCTTTAGTATGCACAGGGACTGCGATTGTTGTATGTGGATGCGAGCCGAGTTGGTGACACTTCGCTCTCAGCTTCAGGCTGTGATGGCTTTGGTTACACAGGTTGAGGGTGCAGTGGATGGGCACCACTGTTGTGGGCCGGCCGTGGGGATTCAACGGTCGTCCAGCACATCCTCCGATCGGTCCCCACCGGTGGCCAACATTGTTACTGCTCGTACTGAGGTTGACCCCTCACCTGTGGTCGGGTGGGAGGTCGCCCCAGGGCGAAGCAGGCGGCGAAAGACCTCCCAGGCGGCCGCACGTAAGGCCTCCCCGGTTTGTCTGACAAACAGGTTCCAAGTGCTGTCTGTGGCTGACACTATCGCTAAGCCAAATGTTGTCGCCTACCCTGTTTCAGAGGAAACCACACAGCCTGCAAGATCCGGGAAATCACAGAGGGTGGGACTATTGGTAGTTGGAAGCTCCAACTTTAGGCGCGTAATGGCGCCCCTTAAGGACATGGCTGACAAGAAGGGAAAGAAAATCAATGTGCACTCCGTGTGAATACCGGGTGGAGTCATTCCAGATATTGAAAGGGTCCTCCCGGATGCCATGAAGAGCACAGGGTGCAGCCAACTGCAGGTGGTTGCTCTCGTCGGTACCAACCTCTGTCAGAAGAGATTCTCTCTGGTTTCGAGCGGCTAACGGAAGTGATGAAGTCTGCCAGTCTTGCTTGCAAGATGAAAGCAGAGCTGGCCATTTGCAGCATAGTCGACTGAACCGATTGCGGACCTTTGGTACAGAGTCGAGTGGAGGGTCTGACTCAGAGGCGCAGACGGTTCTGCGACCGTGCAGGCTGCAGATTCCTCGACTTGCGCCAAAGGGTGGCTGCGTTTCGGGTTCCGCTGAATAGGTCTGGTGTCCACTACACGCAGGAGGCGGCTACACGGATAGCAGGGGCTGTGTGGCGTGGACTGGGCGGTTTTTTTAGGTTAGAGGGTCTCGGGAAAACGCAAGAAGGGCTTCAGTCAGAAAGGGTGCAGGCCAAACACAGGAAGAAAACGCAGGAGGAACGTGGATACAGCTGTATTGGGAAAGTAGCAGAGCTCCGAGCACTAATAGAAAGCACTGTTGCTCAAATCGTTTTAGGCACTGAAAGTTAGCTAAAGCTCAGCCGAAATTTTTGCGGAGGACCTAACGGTGTTCCGAAAGAAGAGGCTAAACACGGATGGTGGTGGCGTGTTTGTTGCTCTTAGAAATAGTTAAACTTGCCGCGAAATTGAAGTAGATACTTCCTGTGAGTTAGTATGGGCAGAGGTCATTGTTGGAAATCGGAATAAAATAATAATTGAATCCTTTTACCGACCTCTCAATTCAGATGATAAAGTTGCTGAAAGGTTCAAAGAAAACTTGAGTTTGATTTAAAACACGTACCAGACTCATACGTTAATAATTGGTGGTGACTTTAGTTTATCTTCGATATGTTGGCGAAAATGCGAGTTTAATTCCGGCGGTACACATAAAATATCATCCAAAATTGTGCTAAACGCATTCTCTGAAAATTATTTCGAGCAGTTAGTTCATGTGCCCACACGAATAGTAAACGGTTGTGAAAACACACTTGACCTCTTAGCAACAAATAATCCTGAGTTAATGACGACCATCAAAACCGATATAGGGATTAGTGAACACAGAGTTGTCGTAGCGAGACTGAATATTGTAATCCCCAAATCGTCCATAAATAAGCGAAAAATATACCTATTCAAAAAAGCAGATAAAAATTCACTTGACGCCTTCCTGAGAAACAATCTCCACTCATTCCAAATTAATAATATAAGTGCAAACCAGATGTGGCTTGAATTCAAAGAAATAGTGTCGGCAGCAATTGAGAGATTTATACCAAATAAATTAACAAACGCCGGAGCTGTTTCTTCTTGGTTCACAAAACGGGTTAGAACACCGTTGCAGAAACAACGAAACAACCATGCCAAATTTAAACAGACGCAAAATCCCCAAGATTCGCGATCTTTTACAGAAGCTCGAAATTTAGCGCGGACTTCAATGCGGGATGCTTATAACAATTTCCACAACGAAACTTTGTCTCGAAACCTGGCATAAAATCCAGAGAGGTTCTTGTTGTATATGAAGTATGTTAGCGGCAAGAAACAATCAGTGTCTTCTCTGCGCGATAGCAATGGAGGTACTATCGAAGACAGTGCTGCCAAAGCAGAGTTACTAAGCAATGCTTTCCGAAATGTCTTCACAAAAGAAGACGAAGTAAATATTCCAGAATTCGAATCGAGAACAGCTGCTAACGTGAGTAACGTAGAAGCAAATATCCTCGGAGTAGTGAAGCAACTTAAATCACTTAATAAAAGCAACTCTTCTGGTCCAGACTGTGTACCAATTAGGTTCCTTTCGGAGAATGCTGATGCATTAGCTCCATACGTAACAATCATATACAACCGTTCGCTCGACGAAAGATCCGTACCCAAAGACTGGAAAGTTGCACAGGTCACACCAATATTCAAAAAAGGTAGGAGTAATCCACTAAATTACAGGCCCATATCGTTAACGTCGATATGCAGCAGAATTTTAGCACATGTATTGTGTTCGAACATTATGAATTACCTCGAATAAAACGGTCTATTGACAAACAGTCAACATGTTTAGAAAACATCGTTCCTGTGAAACACAACTAGCTCTTTATTCACATGAAGTGTTGAGTGCTATTGGCAAGGTATTTCAGATAGATTCAATGTTTCTGGATTACGGGAAGGCTTTTGACACTGTACCACACAAGCGACTCGTAGTGAAATTCTGTGCTTGTGGTATGTCGTCCCAGTTATGTGACTGGATTCGTGATTTACTGTCAGAGAGGTCACAGTTCGTAGTAACTGACGGAAAGTCATCGAGTAAAACAGAAGTGATTTCTGGCGTCCCCAAGGTAGTGTTATAGGCCCTTTGCTTTGGGAGACAATCTGAGCAGTCGTCTTCGGTTGTTTGCAGATGACGCTGTCGTTTATCGACTAATAAAGTCATCACAAGAGCAAAACAAACTGCAAAACGATTTAGAAAAGATATCTGAATGGCGCGAAAAGTGGCGGTTGACCCTAAATAACGAAAAGCGTGAGGTCATCCATATGAGTGCTTAAAGGAAAATCAGTCTAATCTAAAAGCCGTAAATTCAACTAAATACCTCGGTATTACTGTTACGAAGAACATAAATTAGAAGGAATATATAGAAAATGTTGTGGGTAATGGTAACCAAAGACTGCGTTTTGTTGGCAGGACAGTTGGAAAATGTAACAGACCTACTAAGGAGACTGCCTACACTAAGCTTGTCCGTCCTCTTTCAGAATACTGCTGCGCGGTGTGGGATCCTTACCAGATAGGCCTGACGGAGTACATTGAAAAAGTTCAAAGAAGGGCAGCACATTTTGTATTATCACGGAATATGGGAGAGAGTGTCACAGAAATTATACAGGATTTGGGCCGGACATCATTCAAAGAAAGGCGTTTTTCGTTGCGACGGAATCTCCTCACGAAATTCCAATCACCAACTTTCTCCTTCTAATGCGAAAATACACAGGGAGAAACGATCACCACGATAAAATAAGGGAAATCGGAACTCGTACGTAAAGATATAAGCGTTCGATCTTTCCGCGAGCTGTACGAGATTGGAATAACAGAGAATTGTGAAGGTGGTTCGATTAACCCTTTGCCAGGCACTTAAATGTGATTTGCAGAGTATCCATGTAGATGTAGATGTAGACAACTATATGCATAGCGCTACAAAAGAACTGCCTAAAACAGCTCAACTGGAGTTATCCTGCTGGAAAAAAATTTCACAATACCACTCGAAAGTAGTGATTTCGCCTTCAAGCTGGCGGCAAAAGGGTTAGGTGTAAGATATCTTTATTCTTCTTGGCGGTAAATATGTACAACTGATGAGATGCTGGTATTGGACAGAGAGGAGTTTAATAAGTGTATTAGCTGTAAGATACAGCTCTGAACAGTATGTATCGTTGTTTGACGTCAGAGTTCGCTACATACACCTGATCAAAAACCACCCTAGAGCTCAGGTAATCGAAGCCAAAACACGCTACCACAACTTATGGAAAAATGCATCACTGTTCTCATCACACTTCGGAATTGTGTGAAAAAAATCAGCACTGGTAATGAACGGGCCATAACGCAACACATGTACTGGGGAAATTGTCGTCCCAAAAGGCTGTAGAGGGGTGAGGGGTTTCCTTGATAGGCACTCACAAACTGCAGAAAATCGAGGTCCTCTTACCTCCCCTCATACCTTCCCTCTCTCCCTCCATCCGTCCATTCACCTACAGGGGGTACACAGGCTTTTTCAAACGGTCAACTGTTGCGGGTAAGGGCCTTGTAGCACGAGCTGGTCATGGCTACTGTCCTTCGCTAAACAATAGGACATAAAAGGATGGCAGCCCCAATTTGAAGTTGTTCCTCTAAAATATAGCGACACACTGTCACATGCCGCCCCCTGGACAGAGTGCGGCTGTGTCCGGCGACCGCTGACAGTAGACACACCCCTCCCCCCTCGCCCCCAGTAGCCCGCTCTTAAGTGATGCGAAACACTTGTATTTACGAGGGTGAGTCAAATGAAAACCTTAAATTCGTAATAACAAATCGAAATTTCGCGCCGTTATCCTGTAAGTTGGTGAGCGTGCTACAAACAGCGTGCAGAATGGCCTGTAGGTAGCAGCATAGTGCAGATGCACACATTCCATCGCAGTATCAGTCTAAAGATGGCCACTCCACTTGCGACTTGCACCAGGGAAGAACAGCGTTCTGTTATTCGGTTTTTTGTGTGGTGAAGGTGTGAAACCTACCGAAATTCATCGACGAATGAAGGTTCAGTACGGTGATGCATGTTTGTCACAGCTGCAAGTATACGAATGGAATAGGAAGTTCGCAAATGGTGTGACTTCAGTGGAAGATGCTCCTCGTCCAGGTCAGGTACAACGAGTTGTGACTCCACGGAACATTGCAGCAGTTCAAGCCATAGTGAAGGAAAACCGCCGAGTGACACTGAATGACAGTGCAGCATGTTTACAGATTAGTCATTGGTCAGCACACCACATTGTGCAAGATGTTCTCCAGTTTCACAAAGTGTCTGCAAGATGGGTGCCACAGCAGCTGACTCCTGAAATGAGAGAACGACGTGTTGATGCTTGTGAAGAACTTATTCGGCGCTTTGATCGAGAAGGTGATGGCTTCCTTGTAAGAATCGTTACTGGGGACGAAACTTGGGTTCAATTCCACCAACCGGAAACGAAGAGAACGAGCAAGGAATGGCGTCATTTCTCATCACCAAAACCAAAGAAGTTTCGAACAGAACCATCAGCACGGAAGATTATGTGTATGACTCTCTTTTGGGACGAATAAGGCGTCCGTCCGGAGCATTTCATGCCTATAGGGACTACTGACACCAGTGCATCGTACACAGATCTCCAAAAAAATCATCTGCGGCATGCAATCAAATCAAAGCGACGTGGATTGTTGTCAGCAGGTGTCCTTTTACAACATGACAATGCAAGGTCCCACACTGCCCGTACAACAGTTGCAACAGTCACAGACCTGCATTTTGAGTGTCTTCCTCATCCACCATACTCACCAGACATTGCCCCAAGCGATTTCATATGTTTGGACCACTCAAAGACGTAATGGGAGAAAAGAAGGTCCGTTCTGAAGAAGAGGTACGCCACGTGGTGCATGAGTGGTTGCGCTGACTACCAAAAGAATTTTCTTCTAAAGGAATTCATGCACTTTGTAAGCGCTGGCGGACTTGCATTGAGCGTGGGGAAGAATATGTTGAAAAGTGATACAGCTTTGTACCACTTCTGCACAGTAAATAATATTTAAAAAAATATTTAAGGTTTTCACTTGACTCACCCTCCTAACATCAACGCAACTCTTTCTTCAAAAATGTTAAACGTATTTCTCGGAAAGACTGGACCCCCCTGTAACAACAACGAAATTCCGGAGTGCGGTCCAGATGGCCCGCAGTGTCCTCACTACGATTTGTCCCCACGAACATGTGACTGGGCTGCCAGCGTTATCGACGCCGACAAAAGCTACACATACAATAGATCGCGACGCCTGCATCCCTCAGAACAAAACTGAGGGCTATTCTGACCAGGGTTGTTTGTCCAAAGGGACAGCCACGACATCTTACGGAAACTCAGCCAACAAGCCATTCTGACCACTGGACAGTAACTTTCGTATTTCACATCAACGTGTCTCGTATAATCAAGCATCTGTTAAAAAAAGAAAGAAAAAACACAATCGATAGTAAAATCATTTACATAAAATGCTTCTACTCCTTCCACTTGGAGATCCATCATGGATATAAACCATAAATTTCTCCTACTTCTTCTTAACCGCCTGTTACTACATCATAACACTTTCATATTTACTACTATACCGATAAGGGGTGCGCCCGCATCTCGTGGTCGTGCGGTAGCGTTCTCGCTTCTCACGCCCGGGTTCCCGGGTTCGATTCCCGGCGGGGTCAGGGATTTTCTCTGCCTCGTGATGGCTGGGTGTTGTGTGCTGCCCTTAGGTTAGTTAGGTTTAAGTAGTTCTAAGTTCTAGGGGACTGATGACCATAGCTGTTAAGTCCCATAGTGCTCAGAGCCATTCGATAAGGGGTGCTAACCTTCTCAACATGAGCGAATCAGGAGAAATCTTGTGCTCTTGGACGGGTGCAGAACAGTAGCTACGGACTTGGCACGCTCTATTCCTTCACAAGACGAGGAATGTAGTGGTCTACTTCTGGTCAGCTGCAGATTAAATCAGTGACAGTGCTGCAGGATGGGTTGATAGGAGAGAGTACAAGGAGATCTTTCAGTCTCTAACTTTATCCTAAGAATGCGAAAATGCCCTGTGACTCCCATACGCATAGAGAAAGATCGTAAATTACACGCTATGCTCGAAGTGCTTGAAATATGTATATCGCTGTCTGTTATACTTTGATGTATATGTTCGAGAATTAACAATGAATGGACGCACTGCACACTCATCTATCTTCATTCGCAATGGGTCTCGCAAAGTAGAAGAGGGGCGGTTTATCGATGATACTGAAATTGGGAAACATGCTGCCCCATCATTGGTCGGTGTTGAAACTAAGGTAAAATTTGCTAAAATTGTTTGCATTATCAACTGTGATGCTTATTATTACAGGTACATCAGTGGTCTCTTTTCCATCCCATCCATTCACCAGTTTGCTGTTAGTTACCACATAATGCTTGACTGAGATTGCTTGTTTGAGATGGAGAAACAGTCTGTGTGTGTGTGTGGGGGGGGGGGGGGAACAGCACCTTCTGGTGATGCTAGCACCGAAACAGTTATCGCGTGCCTGACTGCAATACGAGGAATCAATCGAAACAGAACACCAAACCATCAGCTATTCTGTCACTGTGAAAGATAAGTTTAAATCTAAAGGCTATCAGTCACCTTCGGACAGCAGTTTGGGGGCGCTCCACAATGCCGTAACTCTCTTCCGCAAAACTCTTCCAGTTTCAATGTGCTGCGACTGTCTTCTATTTAAAATCACTCAGTGTGTGTTTGTGTGTGTTGTGGTAGCAGCAGCAAGAACATGATTTACACCATGCAACGTCTAGTTTCTTGTGAGATGTAATGGATCAAAATGTGTTAATGTCAGTTTAGAACCTGACACAGACCTCGAAGTCGTGGCGGAAAAAACAAAATGTATAGCAGTGTACAAAGCGTGCTACAGCAGAAAAAGCAGTCTATCAAACAACAAAACAGGGACCTTCTTTTGTGACTCATCGTCTGTGAGATACGGTCCTCATACTGTGCAGGCATAGAAACTTTACACTGGTCTGTGCAAGCGACTTCAGTCACTGGCCGCCTGCTCCAATGGATCAGTACCTGTATATTTAATAGGATCACCGCATATGCTCAATGCCGGCATGCAGATGGTATATCGAAAAAGAGAGATGTGGTAAAAATCTTATCGAGTTCTCTATAAGATGAAGTTAGCGGAGCTTTTGTAGTTCGTAATTTTTCTCTGTTGGATGGTGCACAACAACGATGATAGAATGTTTGAGTGATAGACGTGAATGGGTCCAGAGGAACGCAGATCTGCTTCGGACTGCAGCACAGTACCTGTATGATGTTGAGTCTCCCTAATTTTCCCGATAAGATATGCCACCGTAACTGTTCGTACTCTCTTTTATACTACCTCGTGTCGCAGGAGCAGGCTTCGTTTAGCGCTGCCCTTGCATTGCACATCATACATGGTTGGCGGAGCTACGACAGCATGTTCCCATTTCCTCCGATTGGTCAAAACATGGTCCTGTCTCATTAGCTCAGGTCACTCTGTTTCTACACGGTTTGCAGAATTTGGTGGACATAGCTCTCTCCAACTTCTGCTCAGTTCCGAATTAAATTGGAACGATCACACGTGCAAAGCTGCAGGGATGGTGGGGTAGTGTCTTGAGTAGCCATTACATGATGCAGTGCGGGTATCTAAAACGACGTTGAAATTTTACTGTAACAGATAGGTTCGAAAAAATTGACTCATTTTCAGTTATAAGAGTGTCACGAATGTGATTCACTAGTGGCTGTAATCATTAAAAGGTTTCTCCATAGCATCCAACGCAGGTATGTGGTTGAACGGAAAAACTTGATTCCAAATAGCAGACAGCATTTCCATAGGAAAGCGTAGTACTAGAGATCTGAAAAGCCAGTGGACATTTCTTACGACCTCAATCAACACACCATCTACTGCATGTGATTATCTTCAATCATCGCCTAAAACTGAGGGGATGTACGCAGAACTTCTGACGTGGCATCGAGACAGAATGCGTTACAAATACTGGAGAGATATCTAGTGGTGGTGTGAGGGAGTTGCAAATACCGGCTTTGTACCACGTTCCTTAGCCGAGTCACTCTCTAAATTCAGTGATTTTATTACGAGCTCACGCAATCGGCGAAGTGTAACCCCACTTTCGGTCTGTTAGTACTCATTCCGGCGAACACCGTCTATATTCAGTGTTGTGCTTCAAATGGCTCTGAGCACTATGGGACTTAACTTCTGAGGTCATCAGTCCCCTAGAACCTAGAACTACTTAAACCTAACTAACCTAAGGACATCACACACATCCATGCCCGAGGCAGGATTTGAACCTGCGAGCGTAGCAGTCGCGCGGTTCCAGACTGTAGCGCCTAGAACCGCTGGGCTACCCCGGCCGGCCAGTGTTTTGGTACTTGCCTTGCCTCGATTTATAAGGCTTATATAATTTGTAACATGTAACTTGTGAGCACCTATAGAAGCAAGTGCGCTTGTGATAGTAACACAGCCGTTGCGATCGTGTTTTTAACATCTGCCGAGACTATTATGCCTCTCTTTCTAAGACACAGTGGTACCATTCTCAAGAAAAAAACGTAGGAAACATGTCCACCCATCGCTGCTTTTCGCTCAGTATTGTTTTGTATCCCCAGCATTCAGTTATTGGTGAAGTACTATACTCAGTAGTAGGGGATGCGTGATAGATTCGCCTTGGGCGGCAGGCTTATAAAGTGTGTGTGTGTGTGTGTGTGTGTGTGTGTGTGTTCCAACATGTAGAAAGAAAATGACTATGTCCTGTCATAAGGGAATGTATGGATCTGACAGGGAAAACTGCGACAGCCGTAAGGGGAATGAATGACTTTTTTTTCTTTTTTTTACAGTGCTTATGAAGGAACAATACAGGAGACACCTGTTGTGATTGATAGTCTGCTAGATATGATCATTCTCCAATACAGACGACAAAACTGCTCAAACGACTTCGAGCACTGGCCTCCAGCTCTAACGGAGTGATACGTGTATATGTAATATGCTCAATGACAACATGCAGACGGTAATTGTTTTTCGATATGTCGGAAGAGAGAGAGATGCGGCGAAGTCTTATAGGACATTCTGTTACAAGGAGTGTTATAACTGGTTAAAGTTTGGATGCAGATAGTTTTCTCAAAACTAAACCGATTTTTTTCACAAAACCAATAGGACTCGTCTGTATCTATTCTCGCGAAATCATGACTGTATTTTTCTTTTTTTGTCACGATTGCGTCTTTAAAAAATAGGTGTTATTTCATGCTTCATAACTTCTAATTATAAAGCAGACATTGCTTGAATTATAGCTCATTGTAGAACCAAAAAATGATAGTGTAAATTTTTTTTCAGACATGAGAGTAGACTGCGTGAAACGTGCTGTGATGATCAAATTGCTTACAAAACCAGAATCTGCTGCTGTTTGATAGAACTTTAAAGACATGTCGGTAGAGGTGAGTTATGCATAAAAAATGTCAAACGTAAGCATGCAGACGCTAACTAGTTTCGACGTAACGGAAGATAGAGCCACGTGATAAAATCTTATAGGAGGTTCTATTACAAGACGGACTCTCACCATTTGTTTAGGAAACGCTAATATGATATAGCATTGCATTGGTGAAACGGGACCTGCCGTGGCGTACAAAACAGCTGTGTTCTCTTGAATTATAGATTGTTGGAGTCGAACGTAAAATGATGGTGTTTGTCCCGTAATGTGAGCCAATGGCACAGATGTCGGAAATGTTTGTAATACACTTGCGTGACAGTTTATTGACAGACACTAATTTGAATGCGAGAGACGCTCTCAGGTGCTGTAATTGGTCCATCAACCTGAAATAAATTATTTAACATACATGTTTTTTCTTCAGAGTTTAAATTCTCGCGCCTTGTTTACTCTGATGACGGTTTTGATAGAGTGAGGACATTCTGCGGTGATCGGTAGTTTTCGCTTCAAGATAGTGGACGTTATTTCCATAATTTTACGCAGCGTGGACATGTCTGTGCTGATCATCTGTATTCGGCTTCGGTGCATTTCGCTGGTTGTCACAACATAATGGGATGCAAATTGTATTCTGCAGTTGAATGTTAACTACACCGATTCTGCTTATAAAACTAAAAGAAAAATTAATGGAAAGAGGACATTTATTATGGTTGCGATTCTGTTTCTTTTTCGTTTTGAATAGATGCTTGATTATAGCGACATGTTGATGTTAAATACAAATGTTACGGCCCTGGGGACAGAATGGCGTGGTGGCGTGGTGTCCCTTTGGGCAAACAACCTGCGGTCAGGATAGCCCTCAGTTTTGTTCTGAGGGATGCAGGCGTCGCGATCTACAGGGTGAAGAGTATTTAAACCGACAAACTCTGGGAGGTTGTAGGGGACATCAAAAGAAATATTTTTCCCTAATGTCATTTTTTCCTATGAGGATTATTTAATCCGTTGGAGGCCGTATTACCATTTTCAGTTGTTAGAGGGCGTATTACGCCCTTCAGTTGTAGGCAACTGCTGTCCACCAGTGTAGTAGTGCATTGTCTCTGTTTACTAATGGAGCTATACACCTGGACTGAGTACACGGATTTTGTTGGTGCGTACTACGTAGCGCACCACAACGGACGAGCTGCACAGCGAGTTTATCAATAGCAATATCCTAATCACCATATCCCGCATCATACGACCTTTGCTGCTGTGTACCAATGTCTGCGTGAGACCGGGTCATTTAGCAGATTACCTGGACAGGGACGCCGTCACACGGTAAGAATGCTGCAATTTGAGGAAGCTGCCTTGCAGCATGTGGAGACAGCGTGTCCAGAACCTGGAACCAGTTGATTATCCACCCAGAGCACAGTTTTCGCAGTGGTGCCTGGAACAGTGTGAAATGCATTCTACATTTACCGATGAAGCAACGTTCAGACGTGATGGAGTCTTCAACATGCACAATTCGCATGTTTGGAGTGAGGATAACCCACATGCCACAGTTACTAGCGCTCATCAAGTACTATTCTTCGTTAATGTGTGGGTCGGTGTTGTTGGGACCGTATCTGCTACCTAGGCCATTAAATGGCAAGCACTATTACAATTTTCTCGCCAGAACATTGCCAGAAGTGCTGGAAGACGTCCCGTTCCCTACAAGACAACGCATGTGGTTCCAACATGACGGGGCGCCGGCACATTTCAGTCGTGGTGTGCGTCGATTCCTGGACCGACGGTTTCCAGAAACGTGAATTGGCAGAGTTGGTCCTGTACCATGGCCTGCTCGATCCCCAGATATGTCCCCTCTGGACTTTTTTGTGAAGGGAGAGATGCGCAACCTCGTTAACGCAACTCCTGTTGCATCAGAAGAGGATCTGGTTGCCCGGATAGTAGCAGCACCAGGAACAATTCAGAATACTCCTGGGGTTTTTCCCGTGTCAGTCAGAACTTGATCTGACGGTGTAACCTTTGTTTATGTGTCAATGGAGGCATTTTTGAAAATCTACTGTAATTGAAATTGGGTTGTGTTAATGTGTTGTCTCTTGGTCCAAAAAAATGGAAAAGTGTTTGTTGGTTTAATTAATTTGGCGCCAGAGAAATCTTCCTCTACCGGTTTATATACTCCTCTTAGGAAAAAATGACATTAGGGAAAAATATTTGTTTTGATGTCCCCTACAGCCTCCCAGAGTTTGTTGGTTTAAATACTTTTCACTCTGTATTGTATGTGTAGCTTTTGTCGGCGTCGATAGCGCTGGCAGCCCAGTCACATGCTCGTGGCAACATATTGTGCTGAAGACACTCCGGAATTTCGTTGTTGTTCCAGGGGGTCCAGTCTTTCCGAGAAATCTGTTTGGCAGATTGCAAGAAATAGTTGCATTAGACGTTAAATAAAAGTGTTTTCCATCGCAGAACCGTGGGCTGCTGTGGGCGAGGGGGTGCGTGGCTACTGTGAGTCGTTGCCGGACACAGCCGCACTCTCACCAGGGTGTGGCCTGTTGCGCTGCGTCGCTACATTTTAGAGGAACAAGTTGCACTTGTGATTGCCATCCTTCTATCTCCTATTGTTTAGTTAATTATACCTGCTTTTGTGGCCAGCTCGTGCCGCAAGGCGCTCGGTCACAACAGTTGACCGTATGAAAAATGCTTTGCCCTACCCGTAGGTGGTTGGATAGAGGGAGGGAAGGGATGAGGGGAGGTATGATGGCCTCGATTTTCGGCAGTTCGTGAACGCCTATGTAGGAGATGTACGTTCAACTACTGCCCCCTACATCTACATCTACAAAAAAATGGTTCAAATGGCTCTGAGCACTATGGGACTTAACATGTATGGTCATCAGTCCCCTAGAACTTAGAACTACTTAAGCTTAACTAACCTAAGGACAGCACACAACACCTAGTCATCACGAGGCAGAGAAAATCCCTGACCCGCCGGGAATCGAACCCGGAAACCCGGGCGCGGGAAGCGAGAACGCTACCGCACGACCACGAGCTGCGGACTCTACATCTACATGTATACTCCGCAAGCCACCCAGCGGTGTGTGCCGGAGGGCACTTTACGTGCCACTGTCATTACCTCCCTTTCCTGTTCCAGTCGCGTGTGGTTCACGGGAAGAACGACTCCCGGAAAGCCTCCGTGCGCGCTCGAATCTCTCTGATTTTACACTCGTGATCTCCTCGGGAGGTACAAGTAGGGGGAAGCAATATATTCGATACCTCATCCAGAAACGCACCCTCTGGAAACCTGGACAGCAAGCTACACCTCGATGCAGAGCGCCTCTCTTGCAGAGTCTGCCACTTGAGTTTGCTAAACATCTCCATAACGCTATCACGCTTACCAAATAACCCTTTGACGAAACGCGCCGCTCTTCTTTGGATCTTCTCTATCTCCTCTGTCAACCCGACCTGGTACGGATCCCACACTGATGAGCAATACTCAAGTATAGGTCGAACGAGTGTTTTCTAAGCCACTTCCTTTGTTGATGGACTATATTTTCTAAGGACTCTCCCAATGAATCTCAACCTGGCACCCGCCTTACCAACGATTAATTTTATATGATCATTCCACTTCAAATCGTTCCGTACATTCCCCTCTGCAGTCTTCTAGGAGGACGGTGTTTCCCAATTAATGTGTTGCATTATGACCCGTTCATTACGATTGCTGGTTGTTTTCACGCAGTTTCGAAGTGTGATTAGAACAGTGATGTATTTTTTCCATCAGTTGTGGTAGCGTGTATTGGCTTCGATTACTTGGGCTGTAGGGTGGCTTTTTAGCAGGTCTCTGTAGCGAAGTCTGACGTCAAACAATGATACATACTATTCTCAGCTATATCCTTATGGGTAATACACTTATTAAAAAACTGCTCTCTGTCCGACACCAGCATCTCATCAGCTGAACATACACTACTGGCCATTAAAATTGCTACACCACGAAGATGACGTGCTACAGACGCGAAATTTAACCGACAGGAAGAAGATGCTGTGATATACAAATGATTAGCTTTTCAGAGCATTCACACAATATTGGCGCGGGTGCTGACATGAGGAAAGTTTCCAACCGATTTCTCATACAAAAACAGCAGTTGACCGGCGTTGCCTGGTGAAACGTTGTTGTGAAGCCTCGCATAAGGAGAAAAATTCCGTACCATCAGGTTTCAGAATTTGGTAAAGGTCGGATTGTAGCCTATCGCGATTGCGGTTTATCGTATAGTGACATTGCTGCTCGCGTTGGTCGAGATCCAATGACTGTTAGCAGAATATGGAATCGATGGGTTCAGGAGGGTAATACGGAGCGCCGTGGTGCATCCCAACAGCCTCGTATCACTAGCAGTCGAGATGACAGGCATCTTAACAGCATGGCTGTAATGGATCATGCAGGCACGTCTCGATCCCTGAGTCGACAGATGGGGACGTTTGCAAGACAACAACCATCTGCACGAACAGTTCGACGACGATTGCAGCAGCATGGAATATCAGCTCGGAGACCATGGCTGCGGTTACCCTTAAAGCTGCATCACAGGCAGGAGCGCGTGAACTCAACGACGAACCTGGGCACACAAATGGCAAAACTTCATTTTTTCGGATTAATCCACGTTCTGTTTACAGCATCATGATGGTCACATCCGTGTTTGGCGACATCGCGGTGACGCACATTGGAAGCGTGTATTCGTCATCGCCATACTGGCGTATCACCCGGCGTGATGATGGGGTTGCCATTGGTTACACGTTTCGGTCACCTCTTGTTCGCATTGACGGCACTTTGAACAGTGGACGTTACATTTCAGATGTGTTACGACCCGTGGCTCTACCCGTCATTCGATCCCTGCGAAACCCTACATTTCAGCAGGATAATGCACGACCGCATGTTGCAGGTCCTGTAAGGGCCTTTCTGAATACAGAAAATGTTCGCCTGCTGCCCTGGCCAGCACATTCTCCAGATCTCTCACCAATTGAAAACGTCTGGTCAATGTTGGCCGAGCAACTGGCTCGTCACAATACGCCAATTCCAAGACTGCAGAGCTGCTGGACCCACCTTATATCTTCGATGTGATCGGATGCTGCATTCCTATTAGCTACTGTCAATTTCAGGAGCCTCTGGTGGTATAATTTTGTTAGGCAAGTGCAATTGGGCTTTTCGTCCAGGAGGGCCAGGTTTCGAATTACGGGGAGGGTACCGCCATTTTTAATTTCCCGCTAATTCCCATGTCATGGGTGGAGTGGTTCGTCGGCACTGTCCTGGGGCAAAGAGTTTCCTACCAAAATTCGAAATGCCTGTCAGATTCGAAATACTCACCAAAATCCTGCTAATAGTGTACGTGGTGGAGCAGAGAGGGAGGGGCAGGGTGTGGAGAGGGGAGGGGGCTGGGGCCCAGGTGCAGGCTGGGAAAAATGCATCTGGGGTAGTGGTGAGCGGCGTCAGCGAGGGACTGGGCGTGGTAGGGGCGTTCATTGATCAGTTATTTGCAGTTCACTTTGAATCAAAATTGGGATGGTGCCGCCACTACTCTACTACCTTTAACGGTAACAGTTACGTCATCACGTTGTTTACAGGAGAGTAATACCCGGCACCGAGTAGGGCTTGATATCTCCTCCAGGACGTTTCTATGTTGTTACAGGTAGTTGTAATTTGTGCGTGGTTCACCAGTAGGCAGCACTTGTTAATTTCAGGCATGTATGTCGCCACCGCTTCAGTTTAGTAAAACGGCGATGAAGTCCAGTTGATGCTACAACAGAAAATAAAGACTATATTGTTTTTCGTGGCAACGGAGAGTGTATCGAATATATTGCTTCCCCCTGCTTATACCTACCGAGGAGATCACGAATGTAAAATTAGAGAGATACGAGCGCGCACAGAGGCTTTGCGGCAGTCGTTCTTCCCGCGAACCATACGCGACTGGAACAGAAAAGGGAGGTAATGACAGTGGCACGTAAAGTGCCCTACGCTACACACCGTTGGGTGGCTTGCGGAGTATAAATGTAGATGTAGATGTAGAGATGTTACTTAGGCGAAGAGAGTTTACTAAATATGATTTCTACATTATTGATAAAGAAGAAAGGACTCTCCATCCAACCAGGTGCAAAACGGGAACTGATGGGAGTAAGCTTTTACAAGTCGCTTGGTTTTGCTTTCGTCCTGTGTCGCGGCCGTGGAAGGAGTCTTTCTGAAGAGGCTGTTGGAGACTCGTTGCCGTCGGCCGATAACTTCGACCTTACAACGACGCCACATATCTGCCATAATGATGCCTCCTCCGGACGAGACCTCTCCACATGGGCTCCGCCCAGCAGGAGGAATTACCACTTGGCGTGATGGTCATTGCCCAGAGTCCCAGAGCCACAAAACGAAAAGCCGAGACATGGGAATCTGACACCTCGGGCGACCATAGGGCGATCTCTGTGTGGTCAGGGGTCAGCCGCCGTACTGGTGCCCGACTAGCCCCCACGTGGTCTTGCTGGGTATTACGTGATCATATCCCAAGGGTCCGTACTTCTGCACAACGTCAGAAAAGATGGGAGGTCAAACACATACGTGGGAATCAAACATACGCAGCAGCATACGAAATCTCATGCAGGTTGATAATTATTGAACTATATGAAAAAAGAACATAAAATTGATTACAAACTAAGGCACGCACACACTTTATTCAACGTGTAAAAGTCACTACAGATATTCGGATTTAGGGTATGGCATGTTTGATGTGCCTGACATCATTGGCGATGATGTGGCCTGAACCGTGAATTTACTTTCAAAAACTTTTCTTAAGAATTTACTTTATTTACTAACCATTCATCAAGAACATTAACACATTTACTCACACTATGTGAGCGTGGAAGTAGTGTCCAGTGGGTAACTGATGAAAACAAATTAATTTTTTTTAATAAATGGATATTTTATTCCTAAAAGCCCCCCCCCCCATTTTTAAAACAGATTTAAAGGTATAATCAGAAAGCACCCTGTAAATATCAAGTTACAATTTATTCAGAGGCAGAAATAACAATTTTTTTTGACAGTATGAGCTTTCGGGCTGAGAACCTAACCGCTCCCTTTTAACACGGCCGTAGTCACGACCGCTCACAACAACATCTGAGAGACTACACTGGTGCAAATCTGCAACACACCAGATTACTTTAAACTAAAAATTTTAACAACTCACACAAACACATAAACTATGCAGCCCGTAAGAGGGATGGAAATGGTACAAAACATTCACATTAAAAATTATTTGCCACCGAAAGTGCAACATGTTTTTAACTTTATATGGCAACTTTATATAGTAAAATGACCATTTAAATAAAAACCCATGAAATGCAGTCTTACATAAAATATACAAACATGCTCTACATTACACATACACTGCCTCTCAAGATGATAGGCAAGATAAAAACACAGTTCAGGAATTCGGCCTTCACACCTTAAGCAATAAATTCGTTAACACCGAATCCGACAAAAGACAGAGGCATCTAATAACGTACGGCAGACCGACAGATAGACAGACACTAACTGCCTAACAAATGCGGTCGAGAGACAGACGTGGAAGCTGGGGACGAGAGACTGACCAAGAAAACAAGTAGAATTTAACAAGTAAATGAAACAACATATCACGAATCACTTAACTTCTAATAAACTGCGATTTCTGGTGAGGACCTGCCGCAGCACCCCCAAAACGCTCACCCGAACCGTCTGCTGCCAGCCGCTTCAACGGACGCAGGAAGTCGCGCCGATCTCCCGTCTCACGGCGTCGCAACTCGCACCGGCCACTCCAATGTCGTGGGTTGACTCCTGTTACTCTCGTGTCGGCCGCGAATCCACTACCCCTCGCTGTACGACGCGGCCCACTGTTCCTGACGTGGCGACCTCACATGCACCGACGCTCAAGACGGACCAGTCATCTTGTGTCCCAGTGCGCGATCGACCAACCGATCGATCCGACCGTCAATGTCCATTGCCTGAACAAACTCGAGCAGACTGGCGGCCTAACACATACTAGCACTCCGGACGACAGACACACACTGACTGCCATACACTGAGCCAGCTAACCAACTGTCTAACCTCGACTGCAGACTGACCCGACTGACCCCCTGCCGGGCTGATAGCGCCCCTTAAATGCACGTGATCAGGCAACTTTTCCCCTTTCCCACCAGAGGGAGACACCAAAGCTGCGACTGCCACAGCGGCGCCACCGCCAGAAACGGAAGGCGACTGCTTCACACTACGCGCTGCGGCGCGCTCTTCAAAACAACAAATTTTACCACGGCTCATGGTCCTGATCAAACGCGAAATTCTGCGCGATCCCCTGAAATGTTGGATCATCGATGCTAACGAAGACCTCCTGAATGACTGTTTTCAGCTCAGCAATGGTTTTGGGACTATTGCTGTGCACCTTGCTTTAATATACACTCCTGGAAATTGAAATAAGAACACCGTGAATTCATTGTCCCAGGAAGGGAAAACTTTATTGACACATTCCTGGGGTCAGATACATCAGATTATCACACTGACAGAACCACAGGCACATAGACACAGGCAACAGAGCATGCACAATGTCGGCACTAGTACAGTGTATATCCACCTTTCGCAGCAATGCAGGCTGCTATTCTCCCATGGAGACGATCGTAGAGATGCTGGATGTAGTCCTGTGGAACGGCTTGCCATGCCATTTCCACCTGGCGCCTCAGTTGGACCAGCGTTCGTGCTGGACGTGCAGACCGCGTGAGACGACGCTTCATCCAGTCCCAAACATGCTCAATGGGGGACAGATCCGGAGATCTTGCTGGCCAGGGTAGTTGACTTACACCTTCTAGAGCACGTTGGGTGGCACGGGATACATGCGGATGTGCATTGTCCTGTTGGAACAGCAAGTTCCCTTGTCGGTCTAGGAATGGTAGAACGATGGGTTCGATGACGGTTTGGATGTACCGTGCACTATTCAGTGTCCCCTCGACGATCACCAGTGGTGTACGGCCAGTGTAGGAGATCGCTCCCCACACCATGATGCCGGGTGTTGGCCCTGTGTGCCTCGGTCGTATGCAGTCCTGATTGTGGCGCTCACCTGCACGGCGCCAAACACGCATACGACCATCATTGGCACCAAGGCAGAAGCGACTCTCATCGCTGAAGACGACACGTCTCCATTCGTCCCTCCATTCACGCCTGTCGCGACACCACTGGAGGCGGGCTGCACGATGTTGGGGCGTGAGCGGAAGACGGCCTAACGGTGTGCGGGACCGTAGCTCAGCTTCATGGAGACGGTTGCGAATGGTCCTCGCCGATACCCCAGGAGCAACAGTGTCCCTAATTTGCTGGGAAGTGGCGGTGCGGTCCCCTACGGCACTGCATAGGATCCTACGGTCTTGGCATGCATCCGTGCGTCGCTGCGGTCCGGTCCCAGGTCGACGGGCACGTGCACCTTCCGCCGACCACTGGCGACAACATCGATGTACTGTGGAGACCTCACGCCCCACGTGTTGAGCAATTCGGCGGTACGTCCATCCGGCCTCCCGCATGCCCACTATACGCCCTCGCTCAAAGTCCGTCAACTGCACATACGGTTCACGTCCACGCTGTCGCGGCATGCAACCAGTGTTAAAGACTGCGATGGAGCTCCGTATGCCACGGCAAACTGGCTGACACTGACGGCGGCGGTGCACAAATGCTGCGCAGCTAGCGCCATTCGACGGCCAACACCACGGTTCCTGGTGTGTCCGCTGTGCCGTGCGTGTGATCATTGCTTGTACAGCCCTCTCGCAGTGTCCGGAGCAAGTATGGTGGGTCTGACACACCGGTGTCAATGTGTTCTTTTTTCCATTTCCAGGAGTGTAGCATCACAAAATGGAGTCGCATGAATTCAGATCCGTAGAATATGGCGGGCAATTCAGGGCCATATCAGTCAAATGTATCCGAACAGGACCGACGTGCTGTTATTCCTTTCTTGGTTGCCGAAGGACAAGCATCGGTGGACGTCAATGAAAGAATGTAGATTGTGTATGGGGCAGCATATCTGCAGAAAACTGCCGCTGTGGAATGGTGCACCAAGTTCCGTGCAGGTTCATGGTAACGCGTATCTTCATACCATAAATGTCGTAACGCAGAAATTACGCCTGCTGAAGTGGGAGACAATCGAGCTTCCGAGCCCTGCAGACCTGATATCTACTCGTGTGATTATTACGCCTCCTGTCCCTTAAAAAAGATGTGGTAGGGTTAACCATTCCTGTCAGATGAGGGTCTGAACGCACGGTGTTTCACCCGACGGCTGTCTTCAATGGGGCGCGTCGATATGATGATTGCCTCAATGGCCACGGCGATTTTGGTTGATTGGAGTACCGATTCTGGACTTTCCGTCTTCGAACGGAAACTTTTTGATCGATCCTTATGCAGTTCACAGACGACGACAATTTTACACGGAATATAATCAACAAAAATGGTTCAAATGGCTCTGAGCACTATGCGACTTAACACCTGAGGTCATCAGTTGCCTAGAACTTAGAACTAATTAAACCTAAATAACCCAAGGACATCACAAACATCCATGCCCGAGGCAGGATCCGAACCTGCGACCGTAACGGTCGCTCGGTTCCAGACTGTAGCGTCTAGACCCGCATGGCCACTCCGGCCGGCTATAATCAACAGCACACGTAATAATCATTGATTATCGCAAGAATGTCTACTCACTACAGTGAGTGCTACTCGTGTTTCGATCAGTGTTTAGTACAGCATGATCGGTAGCGTGTTGATAGTTCCAGTCATTTTAGAAGTGCGATTGACGGGACAGGATTACTTGCATATTTTGGAAAATTCGTCTTTCGTCAACTTTGACGGCATTCCCTCGGCCACACGGAGTGCAATGTGCTTCTATCAGGACGGAGCTCCTCCACATTTTACCAGGCCCGTGAGGGAACATCTCACTTAATCACTGGATCGGTCGTTATAGTAGAATTAACTTGACACCAAGCTCGCTAAATCTCAACAGCGTCAGATTTTTGTTTATGCAGTTGGAGGAAGTCTGAGGTATACAACAGAAAGTCGAATCGGGAAGACGAACTGCTTGCTCGCATCATCGATGCTACTGTTCTCATTAGGGGTCGTGCAGAGGCACTCATACAAGAAACACAAAATAATCTCCACAGAGCATGAACTATACAACAATGTGAAGGGTACGATAATGATTCGATGTGCATGTGTTAAAAATAGGTATTTTTGAATTCATACTTTGTAAAATGCATGTTGTAATGTTTACTAATTGTTGTATATGTATATATGTATAAACCTGACTGATTACTGAATAACATAGAAAATAAATAACAATGTACGTTAAGTGTGCTCTGCCTTGGAGACCATTCAGGGCATTTGTCCATATGACGTTATTTACTTCAAATGAGCCGTAACTACCAAAAATAACATTGTAACTAATAAAACTTTTAATAGCTGGTTGAAAAGATATGATTCTCGTATAAATAAAACATAGTTTCAATAGTAACAAATTACATTTTATATTCTGAAGACTATTTAGATAAATTAACAATTATTACATTTGTTACATACCTATTAATGTGGAACGTAGAAAGAGTGCGTCTTGCTAGCTCAGCGGTACAACTCGTAAAAATAGAATGTCTGGTCTTTATAAGAAAAATGAAAATTAACAGAGTAGGTATTGTATTCTTTAGTCATTGTCTACACAGATAATAAATCGTGCTTATTGTTTTTGTCCTATTCACTCGTTGCACTTGACATTATAAAATGTCAACGTTTTTCACATATTACATAAAAAATATTAAATCCTTCTTTTTCAAGTATATTTACAGGGGAAAATACCCCAGGAAACGGCTCAATACCCGGGAATTAATTAGAGATGGATGATGAGAGCAGTAAGCGATGAGGGTTACGCGTTCCTGCGAAAGCGGTTGTTGGCAGAAGGGAGGTTAGGGAAGAAGCCATGTCGTGTTCGACCACGAGGGATGTTTTTACTGCTCTGAAGAGAACAGTGGAGGCAGCAGGTTTACAAGTATATTGGCAGTCTCCCATGTGGTGAGGTCGATAAGCAGATGCCAGACGTTGCACTGCCGCTAAAAGAATTGGTGAAACCAGGCAGGTACTGGAAGCCAGGGCTGGTGAGTGATAAAATCTTACAAGAGGAGGAGGCGTCCTTTTAGCATGAAGGAATGCGCAGGGCTCATAAACGGCAGACCTTCTCAAGTGAGCCACGCTTCCCACCTAAAAGCAGAGAAGTGAATTTGATTGGCAGAGTCTTCAGCCATAGCAGGAGTTGTAGACTGTTCTACAACAGTCTTCTCTACGGAGTATGAATTGCAGGCAATTGGCTGGCACCTTCACGTTCCTTCTAGAGGGAGGCATTGCTTTTGTAACGAGCGAGGGGATTCAATGCTGGGAGCGCACGTGCGGTGGCCGTGAGCCGTGCTGGGTACCAGCGTGTGGCTCGTATGGGTCTCCCCTGCGGGTGTCGAAACAGGACGCATCACATGGGCAGCAAGTGAGAGACTTCACTGACAGGAGTTTCGGTGAAGAGTCTCACTGTAAGACTTTACAAGGTGTGGATTTCGCAACTAGGAGCAAGTTAAGTAGATTCTGTGCAAGCACAGTGCCGACTCTCTGTGGACCCTGAGGCCTCGCAAGATTCTTCGCTCCTCTGTGGATCCTCAGGCATCGTAAAGGGTTTCTTTATGAATGAATACTTCAGATTCGTATCTGTACATGGCTTATGAGCAAACAGAAATCTGGACTCGTGTTCAGTGTTGTACTGAAGCAGTTCCAGCCCGAGGAGTTTGCAATCGTTGTATTACGCCCACTGTGCAGACAGAGATTATAGGTACACGGTGTCCATCCTGGCATGGCGACCAGCGGCAACGAGCAGATTGGTGCTGCAGCACCACTCCTCGCAGCACCGTCATCAGTGTTGTATGCACTGCAGCCTGGCAGAGAGGGTAACAGTCACAGTGAATGTGTTGAGTTCCATTTGCTTGTTCTGTGAGCTCTTTACTGTCAATGCCAGTCAGGGTGGAGCCCTTCTGTCTCTCGGGGATAGTAATTATCAGCCAGTCTTGTGTGTCTGTGTAATAAACGGGGAGTGATTTTGAGGAAAATAATAGATGTTTCCCCAATCTCAAAGCTAGATCAAGAATAGTACACTACTGGCCATTAAAATTGCTACACCACGAAGATGAAGTGCTACAGGTGCGAAATTTAACCGACAGGAAGAAGATGCTGTGATATGCAAATGATTAGCTTTTCAGAGCATTCACACAAGGTTGGCGCCGGTGGTGACACCTACAACGTGCTGACACGAGGAAAGTTTCCAACTGATTTCTCATACACAAACAGCAGTTGACCGGCGTTGCCTGGTGAAACGTTGTTGTGATGCCTCGTGTAAGGAGGACAAATGCCTACCATAACGTTTCCGACTTTGACAAAGGTCGGATTGTAGCCTATCGCGATTGCGGTTTATCGTATCGTGACACTGCTGCTCGCGTTGGTCGAGATCCAATGACTGTTAGCAGAATATGGAATCGGTGGGTACAGGAGGGTAATACGGATCGCCGTGCTGGATCCCAACGGCCCCGTACCACCAGCAGTCAAGATCACAGGCATGTTATCCGCAGGGCTGTAACGGATCGTGCAGGCACGTCTCGATCCATCAGTCAACAGATGGGGACGTTTGCAAGACTACAACCATCTGCACGAACAGTTCGACGACGTTTGTAGCAGCATGGACTATCAGCTCGGAGACCACGGCTGCGGTTCCCCTTGACGCTGCGTCACACACAGGAGCGCCAGCGATGGTGTACTCAACGACGAACCTGGGTGCATGAATGGCAAAACGTCAGTTTTTCGGATGAATCCAGATTCTGTTTACAGAATCATGATGGTCGCATCCGTGTTTGGCGACATCGCGGTGAACGCACATTGGAAGCGTGTATTCGTCATCGCTATACTGCCGTATCATCCGGCGTGATGGTATGGGGTGCCATTGGTTACACGTCTCGGTCACCTCTTGTTCGCATTGACGGCACTTTGAACAGTGTTCGTTGCATTTCAAATGTGTTACGACCCGTGGCTCTACCCTTCATTCGATCCCTGCGAAACCCTACATTTCAGCAGGACAATGCACAACCGCATGTTGCAGGTCCTGTACGGCCCTTTTTGGATACGGAATGTTTTCGACTGCTACCCTGGCCAGCACATTCTCCAGGTCTCTCACCAACTGAAAATGTCTGGTCAATGGTGGCCGAGCAACTGGCTCGTCACAATACGCTATTCACTACTCTTGATGAACTATGGTATCGTGTGGTATCGTGTTGAAGCTGCATGGGCAGCTATACCTGTACACGCCATCCAAGTTCTGTTTGACTCAATGCCCAGGCCGTTATTACGGCCAGAGGTGGTTGTTCTGGGTACTGATTTCTCAGGATCTATGCACCCAAATTGCGTGAAAATGTAATCACATGTCAGTTCTAGTATAACATATTTATCCAATGAATACCCGTTTATCATCTGCATTTCTTCTTGGTGTAGCAATTTTAATGACCAGTAGTGTATTTAACTTTTTGTATTGACTGTACACATTTTTCCGTTTTTCTGTTGTTTGAAAATAAATAGTTTTATGGTATCTAGTTGTATTCATTGTAGTATTATATCTGTTCAACATTATCGATCCCCTAATTAAATTAGAGCGGAATATCATCACGACTAGAGACCTAATTAATATAGTCCTCTTGGTGTAGGTTATCAATAGCACGGTTGTGATTAATTCACTTATAGGCGTGATATTACCGTTCTGGACACGACATTTGGCAATCACTCGTACACATGTCATATGCACGCCGACACCCAGTGATTTACAATGTGTTCGCAAGGTAGCTGGGTAGGCGGAGGACGCTACGCCGCCGCAAAGTTGTTTGCACGGTGTTAGCAATAACCGCTGTACTGGTAGAAATACTACCATAAACAAGCAGACACGGAACAGTCGTATGTCTTTGTGCCCCTATAGACTATGATGCTTGGCCCGCACCTGTAATGAAGAGCTGTACATTCCCAAGGAGGAGACATACCGTTCCGGTCATTCCTTTTTCCTTCTTTCTTCCGAATTTGGTTATGAATGGACCGTGTAGAACTAAAGTTTGCTTGGCCTTTCTTTTTCTGTCTTCCCAAAACCTCTTCATTCGTTAATTTTTTGCTTTCTCTCCTCCTCGGAAACGCAATATCTGGTCCTCCTTGTCAATGGTTTCACTTCAAATGATTTTATGCTGCTGATTTTACTTCTGAATTCCTCTCTGTTCTGGATAATCTCCACAGTAACACCAGTTTTTTCTTTGACCTCCACTGCCGACTTAGAATTGAAGTAATTGAAGATCTTTTCGCTCAGTAAGTGTTCATCTATTGTTTCTAGGCCTCCATAAAATTTATCCCGTCGTTTCTGTTTTACGCAATGCGTCCGTGATATTTCCGATGTACTTGCAGAGCTCCTCGCTCTTCCTGTTCTTCCAAATCCCATCAGTAGTCGTCAGAGGTCCCAGTATTTTCCTGAGGAGATTCCTTTAATGCTTTTCAATTCCTTCCAGATGCCCCGTTTTACCTAGAACAAGATACTCCACAGCATAGAGTACTCCTGTTTTTACCCTCACCAGTCACATTAATGTAACTGTGGTGTCACCGCCAGACACCACACTTGCAAGGTGCTAGCCTTTAAATCGGCCGCGGTCCGTTAGTATACGTCGGACCCGCGTGTCGCCACTATCAGTGATTGCAGACCGAGCGCCGCCACACGGCAGGTCTAGAGAGACTTCCTAGCACTCCCCCCAGTTGTACAGCCGACTTTGCTAGCGATGGTTCACTGACCAAATACGCTCTCATTTGCCGAGACGATAGTTAGCATAGCCTTCAGCTACGTCATTTGCTACGACCTAGCAAGGCGCCATTACCAGTTACTATTGATACTGTAAAACATGTACCGTCAAGAGCGACGTTCACCATTTATGGATTAAAGTTAAGTATTCCACCAGCTACGTCAGTTTTTTCTAAGTCTAATTTCCTTGTCCTGTTCCAGACCTCACGCCAGCCTGCGTGAGCTAAAACGCGTGCCTTTCGGCTTCCTCTCATACCGGGTTGGCTCTCTTGCCAATCCACAACAGTACCCCATGTCAAAAACCTGAATAACCACATTCTATAGCGTGGACCGCTGCGGCGTGTAGGAAAACAGTTAATGAGGTTCGGGGAGGTACCTACAGGGATATGAAGCCATTTCATGTCCACTCTGGTGCCGTGACAAGCAGCACTAGGATCGATGGCGCGAACAGCCAGTCGAGGTGGTCTCGTAGATTCTAGATTGGTTTAAATCCGAGGGGTCTGGAGTCAGGGGAGTACTCTAAACTCAAACTGGTGCTCTCTGAACCACGCACGTACACTGCGATCTGCGTCATATTTGGCATTGTCCTGCTGGTAGATGTAATCAAGCTTCATGTTGGGGTGAACATGGTTCTCAATAGATAGATGCATGCTTGTGTTGAACCGTTGTGCCTTCCAGAATGACGTGACCACCCAGGGAATGCCACGGAAACGTTCTGCAGATCATAACACTTCTCCTCCGGCCTGGACCCTTCCAATGATCGTCGCAGGGTATTCTCTTTCAGAAGTTTCACGCCGCACACGCCATAGTCCGTCTGTCCAATGGAGCATGAAACGTAATTCATCTGAAAAGGATACCTGACGCCTCTCACTGGACGCATTCGAGCCTTCATCGCTGATGAACAGCAGTCAGCATCAGTGCATGAGCTAGGGGCGTACTACAGAAGCCCATACTCAGCAACATTCGTTGAACACCTGTTGAGAGGACACTTCTATTAGGCCCTTGTTTCATCTGGTAGGTCAGTTGCTCACTAGTTGCACGTCTATTCGACAGCACACATCTCCAAAGACTTCATTCACCCCAGTCATCGCCCTGGCACGCTAACTGTTTACAAACTTAGCCGTTTCGGAAATGCTTCCGCCCTTTGCCCGAATACCAGTGATAATGCCTTTTGGACGACAAATCAATCGCCTCGTTTCCGTACTACGATAACGAATGACTGTTTCCTTCCATTCCTGCGAAAGCTTTGTATATCCACCACTGCTAGTGCTGCACCTGTCGTCCATGATTGGTTGTCACACGTTGACGTCGAACATAGGCGATGACCACATTAATGTGACTGGGCCATGCGTAACTCAATGATACTGCAACATAACTATCATGAATTATAGTGTCCAATTTTGACGTTGTAGAATATCCCTCGTTTGTAGTCCCTGTTGTGTTAGTCTGTATGCAAGGTCTAATTTTCTAGCTCTTCCTCTGATTGCCTCTTTATCCAGTCCACTAGGTTCGATCCACTCGCTTTAGTATTTTATCTCTCCTAAATATTTTCATCTGCCCTTTCTACCTTTCTATATATTACTTCCAAGTATTTCTCTCCTTGGTGTCTGTGATTTCGTTTTTTCACATGAGACTTTGTAACCCATCTTTCCTGCGATTTCGTGCAACATCTCCAGCATTCTTTGCTCTGTATCCTTCCGGTTTCTGACTAAAAGGGCAAGTTCATCGGCAAAAGCTAAACACTTGATTTACAAGTTCTTTCCTTACTTCCCAAGCTGTATTCAACTTATTCTTTCCAACTGCAGATTCTTGTTATTTTCTCCAGGGCGATGTTGAAGAGAACTGCACTTAATCCCACGCCCCATGATCTCTGTCTGTGACTAGTGGGAGCGGGGAAATAGCAACAGACGTCGGTTTGGAGTCTGACGAAATGGGGAGACATGTTGCTCTGAGGTAACTGGAGTGATGTTCTCCCGAGGTTCATTGTTTTCCTCTTTTATTGCTTTTGCGGCCGAGAAGCTTTTGACATTAATCTGTTCGAAAAGTCGACTGTTGTTATAGGAGCGGAAAATGAGCGGGGAGCCCTAGTTGGTGGCTCTTTCAGCCACTGGCTTTATTCACATGAAGTGTTGAGTGCTATTGGCAAGGTATTTCAGATAGATTCAATGTTTCTGGATTACGGGAAGGCTTTTGACACTGTACCACACAAGCGACTCGTAGTGAAATTCTGTGCTTGTGGTATGTCGTCCCAGTTATGTGACTGGATTCGTGATTTACTGTCAGAGAGGTCACAGTTCGTAGTAACTGACGGAAAGTCATCGAGTAAAACAGAAGTGATTTCTGGCGTCCCCAAGGTAGTGTTATAGGCCCTTTGCTTTGGGAGACAATCTGAGCAGTCGTCTTCGGTTGTTTGCAGATGACGCTGTCGTTTATCGACTAATAAAGTCATCACAAGAGCAAAACAAACTGCAAAACGATTTAGAAAAGATATCTGAATGGCGCGAAAAGTGGCGGTTGACCCTAAATAACGAAAAGCGTGAGGTCATCCATATGAGTGCTTAAAGGAAAATCAGTCTAATCTAAAAGCCGTAAATTCAACTAAATACCTCGGTATTACTGTTACGAAGAACATAAATTAGAAGGAATATATAGAAAATGTTGTGGTTAATGGTAACCAAAGACTGCGTTTTGTTGGCAGGACAGTTGGAAAATGTAACAGACCTACTAAGGAGACTGCCTACACTAAGCTTGTCCGTCCTCTTTCAGAATACTGCTGCGCGGTGTGGGATCCTTACCAGATAGGCCTGACGGAGTACGTTGAAAAAGTTCAAAGAAGGGCAGCACATTTTGTATTATCACGGAATATGGGAGAGAGTGTCACAGAAATTATACAGGATTTGGGCCGGACATCATTCAAAGAAAGGCGTTTTTCGTTGCGACGGAATCTCCTCACGAAATTCCAATCACCAACTTTCTCCTTCTAATGCGAAAATACACAGGGAGAAACGATCACCACGATAAAATAAGGGAAATCGGAACTCGTACGTAAAGATATAAGCGTTCGATCTTTCCGCGAGCTGTACGAGATTGGAATAACAGAGAATTGTGAAGGTGGTTCGATTAACCCTTTGCCAGGCACTTAAATGTGATTTGCAGAGTATCCATGTAGATGTAGATGTAGACAACTATATGCATAGCGCTACAAAAGAACTGCCTAAAACAGCTCAACTGGAGTTATCCTGCTGGAAAAAAATTTCACAATACCACTCGAAAGTAGTGATTTCGCCTTCAAGCTGGCGGCAAAAGGGTTAGGTGTAAGATATCTTTATTCTTCTTGGCGGTAAATATGTACAACTGATGAGATGCTGGTATTGGACAGAGAGGAGTTTAATAAGTGTATTAGCTGTAAGATACAGCTCTGAACAGTATGTATCGTTGTTTGACGTCAGAGTTCGCTACATACACCTGATCAAAAACCACCCTAGAGCTCAGGTAATCGAAGCCAAAACACGCTACCACAACTTATGGAAAAATGCATCACTGTTCTCATCACACTTCGGAATTGTGTGAAAAAAATCAGCACTGGTAATGAACGGGCCATAACGCAACACATGTACTGGGGAAATTGTCGTCCCAAAAGGCTGTAGAGGGGTGAGGGGTTTCCTTGATAGGCACTCACAAACTGCAGAAAATCGAGGTCCTCTTACCTCCCCTCATACCTTCCCTCTCTCCCTCCATCCGTCCATTCACCTACAGGGGGTACACAGGCTTTTTCAAACGGTCAACTGTTGCGGGTAAGGGCCTTGTAGCACGAGCTGGTCATGGCTACTGTCCTTCGCTAAACAATAGGACATAAAAGGATGGCAGCCCCAATTTGAAGTTGTCCCTCTAAAATATAGCGACACACTGTCACATGCCGCCCCCTGGACAGAGTGCGGCTGTGTCCGGCGACCGCTGACAGTAGACACACCCCTCCCCCCTCGCCCCCAGTAGCCCGCTCTTAAGTGATGCGAAACACTTGTATTTACGAGGGTGAGTCAAATGAAAACCTTAAATTCGTAATAACAAATCGAAATTTCGCGCCGTTATCCTGTAAGTTGGTGAGCGTGCTACAAACAGCGTGCAGAATGGCCTGTAGGTAGCAGCATAGTGCAGATGCACACATTCCATCGCAGTATCAGTCTAAAGATGGCCACTCCACTTGCGACTTGCACCAGGGAAGAACAGCGTTCTGTTATTCGGTTTTTTGTGTGGTGAAGGTGTGAAACCTACCGAAATTCATCGACGAATGAAGGTTCAGTACGGTGATGCATGTTTGTCACAGCTGCAAGTATACGAATGGAATAGGAAGTTCGCAAATGGTGTGACTTCAGTGGAAGATGCTCCTCGTCCAGGTCAGGTACAACGAGTTGTGACTCCACGGAACATTGCAGCAGTTCAAGCCATAGTGAAGGAAAACCGCCGAGTGACACTGAATGACAATGCAGCGTGTTTACAGATTAGTCATTGGTCAGCACACCACATTGTGCATGATGTTCTCCAGTTTCACAAAGTGTCTGCAAGATGGGTGCCACGGCAGCTGACTCCTGAAATGAGAGAACGACGTGTTGATGCTTGTGAAGAACTTCTTCGGCGCTTTGATCGAGAAGGTGATGGCTTCCTTGTAAGAATCGTTACTGGGGACGAAACTTGGGTTCAATTCCACCAACCGGAAACGAAGAGAACGAGCAAGGAATGGCGCCATTCGTCATCACCAAAACCAAAGAAGTTTCGAACAGAACCATCAGCACGGAAGATTATGTGTATGACTTTCTTTTGGGACGAAAAAGGCGTCCGTCCGGAGCATTTCATGCCTATAGGGACTACTGACACCAGTGCATCGTACGCAGATCTCCTAAAAAAATCATCTGCGGCATGCAATCAAATCAAAGCGACGTGGATTGTTGTCAGCAGGTGTCCTTTTACAACATGACAATGCAAGGCCCCACACTGCCCGTGCAACAGTTGCAACAGTCACAGACCTGTATTTTGAGTGTCTTCCTCATCCACCATACTCACCAGACATTGCCCCAAGGGATTTCATATGTTTGGACCACTCAAAGACGTAATGGGAGAAAAGAAAGTCCGTTCTGAAGAAGAGGTACGCCACGTGGTGCATGAGTGGTTGCGCTGACTACCAAAAGAATTTTTTTCTAAAGGAATTTATGCACTTTGTAAGCGCTGGAGGACTTGCATTGAGCGTGGGGGAGAATATGTTGAAAAGTGATACAGCTTTGTACCACTTCTGCACAGTAAATAATATTTTAAAAAATATTTAAGGTTTTCGTTTGACTCACCCTCGTAACATCAACGCAACTCTTTCTTGCAGTATGTTAAACGTATTTCTCGGAAAGACTGGACCCCCCTGGAACAACAACGAAATTCCGGAGTGCGGTCCAGATGGCCCGCAGTGTCCTCACTACAATTTGTCCCCACGAGCATGTGACTGGGCTGCCAGCGTTATCGACGCCGACAAAAGCTACACATACAATAGATCGCGACGCCTGCATCCCTCAGAACAAAACTGAGGGCTGTTCTGACCAGGGTTGTTTGTCCAAAGGGACAGCCACGACATCTTACGGAAATTCTGACCACTGGACTGTAACTTTTGTATTTAACATCAACATGTATCGTATAATCAAGCGTCTGTTAAAAAAAGAAAGAAAAAACACAATCGATAATAAAATCATTTACATAAAATGCTTCTACTCCTTCCTCTTGGAGATCCATCATGGATATAAACCATAAATTTCTTCTACTTCTTCTTAACCGCCTGTTACTGCATCATAACAGTTTCATATTTACTACTATACCGATAAGGGGTGCTAACCTTCTCAACATGAGCGCATCAGGAGAAATCTTGTGCTCTTGGATGGGTGCAGAACAGTAGTTATGGGCTTGGCACGCTCTATTCCTTCACAACACGAGGAATGTAGTGGTCTACTTCTGGTCAGCTGCAGATTAAATCAGTGACAGTGCTGCAGGACGGGTTGATAGGAGACAGTACAAGGAGATCTTTCAGTCTCTAACTTTATCCTAAGAATGCGAAAATGCCCTGTGACTCCCATACGCATAGAGAAAGATCGTAAATTACACGCTATGCTCGTAGTGCTTGAAATACGTATATCGCTGTCTGTTATACTTTGATGTATATGTTCGAGAATTAACATTGAATGGACGCACTGCACACTCATCTATCTTCATTCGTAATAGGTCTCGCAAAATAGAAGAGGGGCAGTTTATCGATGATACTGAAATTGGGAAGCATGCTGCCACATCATTGGTCGGTGTTGAAACTAAGGTAAAATTTGCTAAAATTGTTTGCATTATCAACTGTGATGCTTATTATTACAGGTACATCAGTGGTCTCTTTTCCATCCCATCCATTCACCAGTTTGCTGTTGGTTACCACATAATGCTTGACTGAGATTGCTTGTTTGAGATGGAGAAACAGTCTCTGGGGGGAAGGGGGGCGGGGGACAGCACCTTCTGGTGATGCTAGCACCGAAACAGTTATCGCGTGCATAACTGCAATACGAGGAATCAATCAAAACAGAACACCGAGCCATCAGCTATTCTGTCACTGTGAAAGATAAGTTAAATCTAGAGGCTATCAGTCACCTTCGGACAGCAGTTTGGGGGCGCTCCACAATGCCGTAACTCTCTTCCGCAAAACTCTTCCAGTTTCAATGTGCTGCGACTGTCTTCTATTTAAAATCACTCAGTGTGTGTTTGTGTGTGTTGTGGTAGCAGCAGCAAGAACATGATTTACACCATGCAACGTCTAGTTTCCTGTGAGATGTAATGGATCAAAATGTGTTAATGTCAGTTTAGAACCTGACACAGACCTCGAAGTCGTGGCGGAAAAAACAAAATGTATAGCAGTGTACAAAGCGTGCTACAGCAGAAAAAGCAGTCTATCAAACAACAAAACAGGGACCTTCTTTTGTGACTCATCGTCTTTGACATAAGGTCCTCATACTGTGCAGGCATAGAAACTTTACACTGGTCTGTGCAAGCGACTTCAGTCACTGGCCGCCTGCTCCAGTGGATCAGTACCTGTATATTCAATGGGATCACCGCATATGCTCAATGCCGGCATGCAGATGGTATATCGAAAAAGAGAGATGTGGTAAAAATCTTATCGTGTTCTCTATAAGATGAAGTTAGCGGAGCTTTTGTAGTTCGTAATTTTTCTCTGTTGGATGGTGCACAACAACGATGATAGAATGTTTGAGTGATAGACGTGAATGGGTCCAGAGGAACGCAGATCTGCTTCGGACTGCAGTACAGCACCTGTATGATGTTGAGTCTTCCTAATTTTCCCGATAAGATATGCCATCGTAACTGTTCGTACTCTCTTTTATACTACCTCCTGTCACAGGAGCAGGCTGCGTTTAGCGCTGTCCTTGCATTACACATCATACATGGTTGGCGGAGCTACGACAGCATGTTCCCATTTCCTCCGATTGGTCAAAACATGGTCCTGTCTCATTAGCTCAGGTCACTCTGTTTCTACACGGTTTGCAGAATTTGGTAGGCATAGCTCTCTCCAACTTCTGCTCAGTTCCGAATTAAATTGGAACGATCACACGTGCAAAGCTGCAGGGATAGTGGTGTAGTGTCTGAGTAGCCATTACATGATGCAGTGCGGGTATCTAAAACGACGTTGAAATTTTACTGTAACAGATAGGTTCGAAAAAATTGACTCATTTTCAGTTATAAGAGTGTCACGAATGTGATTCACTAGTGGCTGAAATCATTAAAAGGTTTCTCCATAGCATCCAACGCAGGTATGTGGTTGAACGGAAAAACTTGATTCCAAATCGCAGACAGCATTTCCATAGGAAAGCGTAGTACTAGAGATCTGAAAAGCCAGTGGACATTTCTTACGACCTCAATCAACACACCATCTACTGCATGTGATCATCTTCAATCATCGCCTAAAACTGAGGGGATGTATCGCAGAACTTCCGACGTGGCATCGAGACAGAATGCGTTACAAATACTGGAGAGATATCTAGTGGTGGTGTGAGGGAGTTGCAAATACCGGCTTTGTACCACGTTCCTTAGCCGAGTCACTCTCGAAATTCAGTGATTTTATTACGAGCTCACGCAATCGGCGAAGTGTAACCCCACTTTCGGTCTGTTAGTACTCATTCCGGCGAACACCGTCTATATTCAGTGTTGTGCTTCAAATGGCTCTGAGCACTATGGGACTTAACTTCTGAGGTCATCAGGCCCCTAGAACCTAGAACTACTTAAACCTAACTAACCTAAGGACATCACACACATCCCTGCCCGAGGCAGGATTTGAACCTGCGAGCGTAGCGGTCGCGCGGTTCCAGACTGTAGCGCCTAGAACCGCTGGGCTACCCCGGCCGGCCAGTGTTGTGGTACTTGCCATGCCTCGATTTATAAGGCTTATATAATTTGTAACATGTAACTTATGAGCACCTATAGAAGCAAGTGCGCTTGTGATAGTAACACAGCCGTTGCGATCGTGTTTTAACATCTGCCGAGACTATTATGCCTCTCTTTCTAAGACACAGTGGTACCATTCTCAAGAGAAAAACGTAGGAAACATGCCCACCCATCGCTGCTTTTCGCTCAGTATTGTTTTGTATCCCCAGCATTCAGTTATTGGTGAAGTACTATACTTAGTAGTAGGGGATGCGTGATAGATTCGCCTTGGGCAGCACGCTTATAAAGTGTGTGTGTGTGTGTGTGTGTGTGTGTGTTCCAACATGTAGAAAGAAAATGACTATGTCCTGTCGTAAGGGAATGTATAGATCTGACAGGAAAAACTGCGACAGCCGTAAGGGGAATGAATGACTTTTTTTCTTTTTTTTTTTACAGTGCTTATGAAGGAACAATACAGGAGACACCTGTTGTGATTGATAGTCTGCTAGATATGATCATTCTCCAATACAGACGACAAAACTGCTCAAACGACTTCGAGCACTGGCCTCCAGCTCTAACGGAGTGATACGTGTATATGTAATATGCTCAATGACAACATGCAGACGGTAATTGTTTTTCGATATATCGGAGGAGAGAGAGATGCGGCGAAGTCTTATAGGACATTCTGTTACAAGGAGTGTTATAACTGGTTAAAGTTTGGATGCAGATAGTTTTCTCAAAACTAAACCGATTTTTTTCACAAAACCAATAGGACTCGTCTGTATCTATTCTCGTGAAATCATGACTGTATTTTTCTTTTTTTTGTCACGATTGCGTCTTTAAAAAATAGGTGTTATTTCATGCTTCATAACTTCTAATTATAAAGCAGACATTGCTTGAATTATAGCTCATTGTAGAACCAAAAAATGATAGTGTACATTTTTTTTCAGACATGAGATTAGACTGCGTGAAACGTGCTGTGATGATCAAATTGCTTACAAAACCAGAATCTGCTGCTGTTTGATAGAACTTTAAAGACATGTCGGTAGAGGTGGGTTATGCATAAAAAATGTCAAATGTAAGCATGCAGACGCTAACTGGTTTCGACGTAACGGAAGATAGAGCCACGTGATAAAATCTTATAGGAGGTTCTATTACAAGACGGACTCTCACGATTTGTTTAGGAAACGCTAATATGATATAGCATTGCATCGGTGAAACGGGACCTGCCGTGGTGTACAAAACAGCTGCGTTCTCTTGAATTATAGATTGTTGGAGTCGAACGTAAAATGATGGTGTTTGTCCCGTCATGTGAGCTAATGGCACAGATGTCCGAAATGTTTGTAATACACTTGCGTGACAGTTTATTGACAGATACTAATTTGAATGCGAGAGACGCTCTCAGGTGCTGTAATTGGTCCATCAACCTGAAATAAATTATTTAACATACATGTTTTTTCTTCAGAGTTTAAATTCTCGCGCCTTGTTTACTCTGATGACGGTTTTGATAGAGTGAGGACATTCTGCGGTGATCGGTAGTTTTCGCTTCAAAATAGTGGACGTTATTTCCCTAATTTTACGCAGCGTGGACATGTCTGTGCTGATCATCTGTATTCGGCTTCGGTGCATTTCGCTGGTTGTCACAATATAATGGGATGCAAATTGTATTCTGCAGTTGACTGTTAACTACACCGATTCTGCTCATAAAACTAAAAGAAAAATTAATGGAAAGAGGACATTTATTATGGTTGCGATTCTGTTTCTTTTTCGTTTTGAATACATACTTGATTATAGCGACATGTTGATGTTAAATACAAATGTTACAGTCCAGTGGACAGAATGGCGTGGTGGCGTGGTGTCCCTTTGGACAAACAACCTGCGGTCAGGATAGCCCCCAGTTTTGTTCTGAGGGATGCAGGCGTCGCGATCTACAGGGTGAAGAGTATTTAAACCGACAAACTCTGGGAGGTTGTAGGGGACATCAAAAGAAATATTTTTCCCTAATGTCATTTTTTCCTATGAGGATTATTTAAGCCGGTGGAGGCCGTATTACGATTTTCAGTTGTTAGAGGGCGTATTACGCCCTTCAGTTGTAGGCAACTGCTGTCCACTAGTGTAGTAGTGCATTGTCTCTGTTTACTAATGGAGCGATACACCTGGACCGAGTACACGGATTTTGTTGGTGCGTACTACGTAGCGCACCACAACGGACGAGCTGCACAGCGGGTTTATCAATAACAATACACTAATCACCATATTCCGCATGATACGACCTTTGCTGCTGTGTACCAATGTCTGCGTGAGACCGGGTCATTTAGCAGATTACCTGGACAGGGACGCCGTCACACGGTAAGAATGCTGCAAATTGAGGAAGCTGTCTTGCAGCATGTGGAGCGGGATCCTTCATCAGCACTCGTGCAATTGCACGTCACATGGGGACGAATCAGACGAATGTAAGAACAGTCCTTCGAGAGCAGTTGTTACGCCCATTTCACTTACAGCCTGTCCAGAACCTGGAACCAGTTGATTATCCACCCAGAGCACAGTTTTCGCAGTGGTGCCTGGAACAGTGTGAAATGCATCCTACATTTACCGATGAAGCAACGTTCAGGCGTGATGGAGTCTTCAACATGCACAATTCGCATGTTTGAAGTGAGGATAACCCACATGCCACAGTTACTAGCGCTCATCAAGTACTATTCTTCGTTAATGTGTGGGTCGGTGTTGTTGGGGCCGTATCTGCTACCTAGGCCATTAAATGGCAGGCACTATTACAATTTTCTCGCCAGAACATTGCCAGAAGTGCTGGAAGACGTCCCGCTCCCTACAAGACAACGCATGTGGTTCCAACTTGACGGGGCGCCGGCACATTTCAGTCGTGGTGTGCGTCGATTCCTGGACCGACGGTTTCCAGAAACGTGAATTGGTAGAGGTGGTCCTGTACCATGGCCTGCTCGATCCCCAGATATGTCCCCTCTGGACTTTTTTGTGAAGGGAGAGATGCGCAACCTCGTTTACGCAGCTCCTGTTGCATCAGAAGAGGATCTGGTTGCCCGGATAGTAGCAGCAGCAGGAACAATTCAGGATACTCCTGGGGTTTTTCCCGTGTCAGGCAGAACTTGATCTGACGGTGTAATCTTTGTTTACGTGTCAATGGAGGCATTTTTGAAAATCTACTGTAGTTGAAACTGGGTTGTGTTAATGTATTGTCTCTTGGTCCAAAAAAATGGAAAAGTGTTTGTTGTTTTAATTAATTTGCCGCCAGAGAAATCTTCCTCTACCGATTTAGATACTACTCTTAGGAAAAAATGACATTAGGAAAAAATATTTGTTTTGGTGTCCAATACAACCTCCCAGAGTTTGTTGGTTTAAATACTTTTCACTCTGCATTGTATGTGTAGCTTTTGTCGGCGTCGATAGCGCTGGCAGCCCAGTCACATGCTCGTGGCAACATATTTTGGTAAGGACACTCCGGAATTTCGTTGTTGTTCCAGGGGGGACCAGTCTTTCCGACAGATTGCAAGAAAGAGTTGCATTAGACGTTAAATAAAAGTGTTTCCATCACAGAACCGTGGGCTGCTGTGGGCGAGGGGGTGCGTGGCTAGTGTGAGTCGTTGCCGGACACAGCCGCACTCTCACCAGGGTGTGGCCTGTTGCGCTGTGTCGCTACATTTTAGAGGAACAAGTTGCACTTGTGATTGCCATCCTTTTATCTCCTATTGTTTAGTTAACTGTACCTGCTTTTGTGGCCAGCTCGTGCCGCAAGGCCCTAGGTCACAGCAGTTGACCGTATGAAAAATGCTTTGCCCTCCCCGTAGGTGGATTGATGGAGGGAGGGAAGGGATGAGGGGAGGTATGATGGCCTCGATTTTCAGCAGTTCGTGAACGCCTATGTAGGAGATGTACGTCCAACTACTGCCCCCTACATCTACATTTATACTCCGCAAGCCACCCAACGGTGTGTGGCGGAGGGCACTTTACGTGCCGCTGTCATTACCTCCCTTCCCTGTTCCAGTCGCGTATGGTTCATGGGAAGAACTACTGCCAGAAAGCCTCCGTGCGCGTTCGAATCTCTCTGATTTTACACTCGTGATCTCCTCGGGAGGTACAAGTAGGGGGAAGCAATATATTCGATACCTCATCCAGAAACGCACCCTCTCGAAACCTGGACAGCAAGCTACACCGCGATGCAGAGCGCCTCTCTTGCAGAGTCTGCCACTTGAGTTTGCTAAACATCTCCGTAACGCTATCACGCTTACCAAATAACCCTCTGACGAAACGCGCCGCTCTTCTTTCGATCTTCTCTATCTCCTCTGTCAACCCGACCTGGTACGGATCCCACACTGATGAGCAATACTCAAGTATAGATAAAACGAATGTTTTGTAAGCCACCTCCTCTGTTGATGGACTACATTTTCTATGGACTCTCCCAATGAATCTCAACCTGGCACCCGCCTTACCAACGATTAACTTTATATGATCATTCCACTTCAAATCGTTCCGTACATTCCCCTCTGCAGTCTTCTAGGAGGACGGCGTTTCCCAATTAATGTGTTGCATTATGACCTGTTCATTACGTGTGCTGGTTGTTTTCACGCAGTTTCGAAGTGTGATTAGAACAGTGATGTATTTTTTCCATCAGTTGTGGTAGCGTGTATTGGCTTCGATTACTTGGGCTGTAGGGTAGCGAAGTCTGACGTCAAACAATGATAGATACTATTCTCAGCTGTATCCTTACAGGTAATACACTTATTAAAAAACTGCGCTCTGTCCGACACCAGCATCTCATCAGCTGAACATACACTACTGGCCATTAAAATTGCTACACCACGAAGATGACGTGCTACAGACGCGAAATTTAACCGACAGGAAGAAGATGCTGTGATATACAAATGATTAGCTTTTCAGAGCATTCACACAAGATTGGCGCGGGAAGCGACACCTGCAACGTGCTGACATGAGGAAAGTTTCCAACCGATTTCTCATACAAAAACAGCAGTTGACCGGCGTTGCCTGGTGAAACGTTGTTGTGAAGGCTTGCATAAGGAGAAAAATTCCGTACCATCAGGTTTCAGAATTTGATAAAGGTCGGATTGTAGCCTATCGCTATTGCGATTTATCGTATAGTGACATTGCTGCTAGCGTTGGTCGAGATCCAATGACTGTTAGCAGAATATGGACTCGATGGGTTCAGGAGGGTAATACGGAGCGCCGTAGTGCATCCCAACGGCCTCGTATCACTAGCAGTCGAGATAACAGGCATCTTAATAGCATGGCTGTAATGGATCGTGCAGCCACGTCTCGATCCCTGAGTCAACAGATGGGGACGTTTCCAAGACAACAACCATCTGTTCGAACAGTTCGACGACGTTTTCAGCAGCATGGAGACCATGGCTGCGGTTACCCTTAACGCTGCATCACAGGCAGGAGCGCGTTAACTCAACGACGAACCTGGGCACACAACTGGCAAAACTTCATTTTTTCGGATGAATCCACGTTCTGTTTACAGCATCATGATGGTCACATCCGTGTTTGGCGACATCGCGGTGACGCACATTGGAAGCGTGTATTCGTCATCGCCATACTGGCGTATCACCCGGCGTGATGATGGGGTTGCCATTGGTTACACGTTTCGGTCACCTCTTGTTCGCACTGACGGCACTTTGAACAGTGGACGTTACATTTCAGATGTGTTACGACCCGTGGCTCTACCCTTCATTCGATCCCTGCGAAACCCTACATTTCAGCAGGTTAATGCACGACCGCATGTTGCAGGTCCTGTACGGGCTTTTCTGGATACAGAATATGTTTGACTGCTGCCCTGGCCAGCACATTCTCCAGATCTCTCACCAATTGAAAACGTCTGGTCAATGGTGGCCGAGCAACTGGCTCGTCACAATACGCCAGTCACTACTCTTGATGAACTGTGGTGTCGTGTTGAAGCTGCATGGGCAGCTGTACCTGTACACGCCATCCAAGCTCTGTTTGACTCAATGCCCAGGCGTATCAAGGCCGTTATTACGGCCAGAGGTGGTTGTTCTGGGTACTGATTTCTCAGGATCTATGCACCTAAATTGCGTGAAAATGAAATCACATCCCAGTTTTTTGTCCAATGAATACCCGTTTATCATCTGCATCTCTTCTTGGTGTAGCAATTTTAATGGCCAGTAGCGTATTTTCTGCCAGCTTGTAGGTAAAAGGTAGAGTTTGTCTGTCACTACTTTCCATTGGTATTGTGAATTTTTTTCCCCAGCAGGATAAACCCAGTTGTATGGTATCATTAATTTTTGAGCTATATTGCGAGTTTAGACAGTTTTTGTGTAGCACTATGCGTGTAGTTGCATAATTTGGTCCCATTTTTATGATTAATTACGTAATTAGGGCCGATATTTGCGTCACTTTCCCGACGAAAATAAATAAAGCACACTAACCTCACCTTCCTCTTCTGCATTGGGCTGTTTCCATGTGTTGGGCTTGCACTTGGGCTTCCCATGGAGAAGGACCAGGGTTTGAGTCCCAGAACGGGCACCGTCATTTTTAATTCCCCACCAATTCCAAGACTGCAGAGCTGCTGGACCCACCTTATATCTTCGATGTGATCGGATGCTGCATTCCTATTAGCTACTGTCAATTTCAGGAGCCTCTGGTGGTATAATTTTGTTAGGCAAGTGCAATTGGGCTTTTCGTCCAGGAGGGCCAGGTTTCGAATTACGGGAAGGGTACCGCTATTTTTAATTTCCCGCTAATTCCCATGTCATGGGTGGAGTAGTTCGTCGGCACTGTCCTGGGGCAAAGAGTTTCCTACCAAAATTCGAAATGCCTGTCAGATTCGAAATACTCACCAAAATCCTGCTAATAGTGTACGTGGGGGAGCAGAGAGGGAGGGGCAGGGTGTGGAGAGGGGAGGGAGCTGGGGCCCAGGTGCAGGCTGGGAAATATGCATCTGGGGTAGTGCTCAGCGGCGTCAGCGTGGGACTCTGCGTGGTAGGGGCGTTCATTGATCAGTTACTTTGCAGTTCACTTTGAATCAAAATTGGGATGGTGCCGCCACTACTCTACTACCTTTAACGGTAACAGTTACGTCATCACGTTGTTTATAGGAGAGTAATACACGGCACCGAGTAGGGCTTGATATCTCCTCCAGGACGTTTCTATGTTGTTACAGGTAGTTGTAATTTGTGCGTGGTTCACCAGTAGGCAGCACTTGTTAATTTCAGGCATGTATGTCGCCACCGCTTCAGTTTAGTAAAACGGCGACGAAGTCCAGTTGATGCTACAACAGAAAATAAAGACTATATTGTTTTTCGTGGCAACGGAGAGTGTATCGAATATATTGCTTCCCCCTACTTATACCTACCGAGGAGACCACGAATGTAAAATTAGAGAGATTCGAGCGCGCACGGAGGCTTTGCGGCAGTCGTTCTTCCCGCGAACCATGCGCGATTGGAACAGAAAAGGGAGGTAATGACAGTGGCACGTAAAGTGCCCTACGCTACACACCGTTGGGTGGCTTGCAGAGTATAAATGTAGATGTAGATATCTTACTTAGGTGAAGAGAGTTTACTAAATATGATTTCTACATTATTGATAAAGAAGAAAGGACTCTCCATCCAACCAGGTGTAAAACGGGAACTGATGGGAGTAAGCTTTTACAAGTCGCTTGGTTTTGCTTTCCTCCTGTGTCGCGGCCGTGGAAGGAGTCTGTCTGAAGAGGCTGCTGGAGACTCGTTGCCGTCGGCCGATAACTTCGACCTTACAACGACGCCACATATCTGCCATAATGATGCCTCCTCCGGACGAGACCTCTCCACATGGTCTCCGCCCAGCAGGAGGAATTACCACCTGGCGTGATGGTCATTGTCCAGAGTCCCAGAGACACAAAACGAAAAGCCGAGACATGGGAATCTGACACCTCGGGCGACCATAGGGCGATCTCTGTGTTGTCAGGGGTCAGCCGCCGTACTGGTGCCCGACTAGCCCCCACGTGGTCTTGCTGGGTATTAGGTGATCATATCCCAAGGGTCCGTACTTCTGCACAACGTCAGAAAAGATGGGAGGTCAAACACATACGTGGGAATCAAACATACGTAGCAGCATACGAAATGACATGCAGGTTGATATTTATTGAACTATATGAAAAAAGAACATAAAATTGGTTACAAACTAACACATGCACACACTTTATTCAACGTGTAAAAGTCACTACAGATATTCGGATTTAGGGTATGACATGTTTGATGTGCCTGACATCATTGGCGATGATGTGGCCTGAACCGTGAATTTACTTTCAAAAACTTTTCTTAAGAATTTACTTTATTTACTAACCATTCTTCAAGAACATTAACACATTTACTCACACTATGTGAGCGTGGAAGTAGTGTCTAGTGGGTAACTGATGAAAACAAATTAATTTTTTTTAATAAATGGAAATTTTATTCCTAAAAGCCCCCCCCTTTTTTAAAACAGATTTAAAATTATAATCAGAAAGCACCCTGTAAATATCAAGTTACAATTTATTCAGAGGCAGAAATAACAATTTTTTTTTACAGTATGAGCTTTCCGGCTGAGAACCTTGCCGCTCCCTTTTAACATGGCCGTAGTCACGACCGCTCACAGCAACCTCTGAAAGACTACACTGGTGCAGATCTGCAACACACAAGATTACTTTAAACTAAAAATTTTAACAACTCACACAACACATAAACTATGCACCCCGTAAGAGGGATGGAAATGGTACAAAACATTCACATTAAAAATTATTTGCCACCGAAAGTGCAACATGTTTTTAGCTTTATATGGCAACTTTATATAGTAAAATGACCATTTAAATAAAAACCCATGAAATGCCGTCTTACATAAAATATACAAACATGCTCTACATTATACATACACCGCCTCTCAAGATGATAGGCAAGATAAAAACACAGTTCAGGAATTCGGCCTTCACACCTTAAGCAATAAATTCGTTAACACCGAATCCGACAAAAGACAGAGGCAGCTAATAACGTACAGCAGACCGACAGACAGACAGACAGACAGACACTAACTGCCTAACAAATGCGGACGAGAGACAGACGAGCAAGCTGGGGACGAGAGACTGGCCAAGAAAACAAGTAGAATTTAACAAGTAAATGAAACAACATATCACGAATCACTTAACTTCTAATAAACTGCGATTTCTGGTGAGGACCTGGCGCAGCACCCCCAAAACGCTCTCCCGAACCGTCTGCTGCCAGCCGCTTCGACGGACGCAGGAAGTCGCGCCGATCTCCCGTCTCACGGCGTCGCAACTCGCACCGACCACTCCAATGTCGTGGATTGACTCCTGTTGCTCTCGTGTCTGCCGCGAATCCACTACCCTTCGCTGTACGACACGGCCCACTGTCATGACGTGGCGACCTCACATGCACCGACGCTCAAGACGGACCAGTCATCTTGTGTCCCAGTGCGCGACCGACCAACCGATCGATCCGACCGTCAATGTCCATTGCCTGAACAAACTCGAGCAGACTGGCGGCCTAACACATACTGGCACTCCGGACGACAGACACACACTGACTGCCCCACACTGAGCCAGCTGACCAACTGACTAGCCTCGACTGACAGACTGACCCGACTGACCCTCTGCAGGGTTTTTTTTTTTTTTTTTACTTTATTGTTATTTTAAAACCTGTACAACTCAGGTAGGCTGGCAGCGGCACACTACACCGCTCTTCAGCCATAGCGTTTTACAAGAGTATAAAACATGGTGAATGACAGTAAACAAAGTGACGGGCAAAAGAGAGAGGTCACAGAGACAAAAAAAAAAAAACACGGAGTCGTTCACATGGGACGATAACAACACTGAAAACACGTTGGCACGGCGCACAAAACACTGATGAGTCCGACGACACAAGTGAACGTAGGAGTGGATGGCGGACACCAAAAACACTATACGACGTCACACACACGAGACACAAAAGGCGACGATCTCCGGCGCGCGAATGTTCACTATACGTGTGCGAGTCCGGGGACCTGCCAAGAGAGGAGGAGGAGGAAGGGGAGTGGGAGAGCGAGAGGGGAGAGCAGAGATGCCACGGGCAGGGGAGATAGGGGGGAGGGAGGAAGGGGGAGAGGAAGCCCAGGGGAAGAGGGGGAAGGGAGGGGACAGGGAGATGGAAAAAGAAGGGAAGAGAAGAGAAGGGAGGGAGGGTGCCAAAAGGAAAGGACACGGGAAGTGGGGGGCGGGGCAGGGTCAAAGTTGATAGGAGGGGTAGATGGAGGGGGCGAGGACATCAGCAGGGAGAGGGAGCTGGCGGAAGCCACCTTGGGAGAGGGTATGGAGGGTGGAGAGATGGAGACCGGGTGGGACATGGGAGTACAGGCGCGGCAGCGGGCGGGGGTGGGAGAGGATCGGGGAGACGAGCGGGTGAGGAGGATCGAGTTTACGGGAGGTGTATAGGATTCGTATCCTTTCGAGGAAGAGGAGGAGGTGGGGGAAGGGGATAAGGTCATACAGGATCCGCGTGGGGGAAGGGAGACGGATGCGATAGGCAAGGCGGAGAGCATGGCGTTCAAGGATTTGGAGGGATTTATAAAAGGAAGGGGGGGCGGAGATCCAGGCGGGATGGGCGTAACAGAGGATAGGGCGGATGAGGGACTTATAGGTGTGGAGGATGGTGGAGGGGTCCAGACCCCACGTTCGGCCGGAAAGGAGCTTGAGGAGACGGAGTCGGGAACGTGCCTTGGCTTGGATTGTCTGGAGATGGGGAGTCCAGGAGAGGCGACGGTCGAGGGTGACGCCAAGGTACTTAAGGGTGGGGGTGAGAGCGATGGGACGGCCATAAACGGTGAGATAGAAATCAAGGAGGCGGAAGGAGGGAGTGGTTTTGCCTACAATGATCGCCTGGATTTTGGCCCCTGCAGGGCTGATAGCGCCCCTTAAATGCACGCGAACAGGCAACTTTTCCCCTTTCCCACCAGAGGGAGACACCAAAGCTGCGACTGCCACAGCGGCGCCACCGCCAGAAACGGGAGGCGACTGCTTTACACTACGCGCTGCGGCGCACTCTTCAAAACAACAAATATTACCACGGCTCATGGCCCAAATCAAAAGCGAAATTCTACATCTACATCTACATCTACATTTATACTCCGCAAGCCACCCAACGGTGTGTGGCTGAGGGCACTTTACGTGCCACTGTCATTACCTCCCTTTCCTGTTCCAGTCGCGTATGGTTCGCGGGAAGAACGACTGTCTGAAAGCCTTCGTGCGCGCTCTAATCTCTCTAATTTTACATTCGTGATCTCCTCGGGAGATATAAGTAGGGGGAAGCAATATATTCGATACCTTATCCAGAAACGCATCCTCTCGAAACCTGGCGAGCAAACTACACCGCGATGCAGAGCGCCTCTCTTGCAGAGTCTGCCACTTGAGTTTGTTAAACATCTCCGTAACACTATCACGGTAACCAAATAACCCTGTGACGAAACGCGCCGTTCTTCTTTGGATCTTCTCTATCTCCTCCGTCAACCCGATCTGGTGTGGATCCCACACTGATGAGCAATACCCAAGTATAGGTCGAACGAGTGTTTTGTAAGCCACCTCCTTTGTTGGTGGACTACATTTTCTAAGGACTCTCCCAATGAATCTCAACCTGGTACCCGCCTTACCAACAATTAATTTTATATGATCATTCCACTTCAAATCGTTCCGCACGCATACTCCCAGATATTTTACAGAAGTAACTGCTACCAGTGTTTGTTCCGCTATCATATAATCATACAATAAAGGATCCTTCTTTCTATGTATTCTCAATACATTACATTTGTCTATGTTAAGGGTCAGTTGCCACTCCCTGCACCAAGTGCCTATCCGCTGCAGATCTTCCTGCATTTCGCTACAATTTTCTAATGCTGCAGCTTCTCTGTATACTACAGCATCATCCGCGAAAAGCCGCATGGAACTTCCGACACTATCTACTAGGTCATTTATATATATTGTGAAAAGCAGTGGTCCCATAACACTCCCCTGTGGCACGCCAGAGGTTACTTTAACGTCTGTAGACGTCTCTCCGTTGATAACAACATGCTGTGTTCTGTTTGCTAAAAACTCTTCAATCCAGCCACACACCTGGTCTGATATTCCGTAGGCTCTTACTTTGTTTATCAGGCGACAGTGCGGAACTGTATCGAACGCCTTCCGGAAGTCAATAAAAATAGCATCTACCTGGGAGCCTGTATCTAATATTTTCTGGGTCTCATGAACAAATAGAGCGAGTTGGGTCTCACACGATCGCTGTTTCCGGAATCCATGTTGATTCCTACATAGTAGATTCTGAGTTTCCAAAAACGACATGATACTCGAGCAAAAAACATGTTCTAAAATTCTACAACAGATCGACGTCAGAGATATAGGTCTATAGTTTTGCGCATCTGCTCGACGACCCTTCTTGAAGACTGGGACTACCTGTGCTCTTTTCCAATCATTTGGAACCTTCCGTTCCTCTACAGACTTGCGGTACACGGCTGTTAGAAGGGGGGCAAGTTCTTTCGCGTACTCTGTGTAGAATCGAATTGGTATCCCGTCAGGTCCAGTGGACTTTCCTCTGTTGAGTGATTCCAGTTGCTTTTCTATTCCTTGGACACTTATTTCGATGTCAGCCATTTTTTCGTTTGTGCGAGGATTTAGAGAAGGAACTGCAGTGCGGTCTTCCTCTGTGAAACAGCTTTGGAAAAAGGTGTTTAGTATTTCAGCTTTACGCTTGTCATCCTCTGTTTCAATGCCATCATCATCCCGGAGTGTCTGGACATGCTGTTTCGAGCCACTTACTGATTTAACGTAAGACCAGAACTTCCTAGGATTTTCTGCGCGATCCCCTGAAATGTTGGAACATCGATGCTAACGAAGACCTCCTGAATGACTGTTTTCAGCTCAGCAATGGTTTTTGGACTATTGCTGTGCACCTTGTCTTTAATATAGCATCACAAAATGGAGTCGCATGAATTCAGATCCGTAGAATGTGGCGGGCAATTGAGGGCCATACCAGTGGCCTCTGCGTGCCGCAGAGCTATAATTCGGACCCAAAAGTGCTCCTCCAGGACGTTTATATGTCGTTACAGGTTGTGAGGGTACTGGTGTACCCTCAACACCAGCAGATTGAGACGTGAAATTTTCATCGTGGGAGGCGGTGCCCGCGAGAAGGAATAAGATCTGTGCTACACAAGCTCTTGGGCATCCAAAATTTACTATCAATTTTTGGCCATAATCCGCACTTGTAGAGTAATTGTAGACTCGTCTGCACACTGTGAATTGCTAACCACACCGTCTCTGAGTCACCTCTGTCTTCAAGAAGACAGTTCAATGAGTGAATGGATTGTGACGTTCTCCGTGCACTGTGTTTGAGAAAAGTACCCTGTGTATGTATGTATTAAACCGGGAACCTGGAAACGACTGTGCTGATAAACCCCTTACGTTATTTGATTTTCAAATAGCTGAGCAGAACTAAACGTACTCAGACATTTTGCTCTTTACTTATTCTGATCAACACTAAATTGACACACAATATTTTTAGCGCAACGCAATCTGACTTTCAATAATCCCTACAAAACAATGGCCCTGACTAACAACAACCTATGCCTTTCATGAATCACTTACTTCACAAAAATCGTCCTTACTCGATCTACTGCAATAAGCGAGTGCCAATACTGCCAGCTAAATAAAAGATTCTAACTACTGAAGGCACTAACTACTGATAGGCATAGTTAGCAAATGAAAGATTTTGATAGAGAACAAACAATGTATTTACCTTAATAATGTTCAAAAGTCATCATATATATATATATATCAGTTCATGAGATCCAGTCTTACAAATTTACTCTCTCTGATGGACACACGTCCAGATCATCCGCTCTCAAAACTCCGCCATCTCACTCCCCACATCCACCACTGCTGGCGGCTCACCTCCAACTGCGCAACGCTGCGCGCTGTTCGCATGTAACTGCCCAATACTACAACAGCAATATTGCAACAATGCAGACTAGCCACAGACTTCACACAGCACAGTCAGTGATTTTCATATAGAGCGCTACGTGGCGATACCAACATAAAAACCTAAACAGCCTATTTACAGCCTCTGTGGTTCACAACCCCAAAACAGGCCACAAAACCCAGGGTTATTGTGCGGTTCGACCCCCAGTGACCCCTCCCCCCTCCCCGTGAACGTCTCATACTAGACGAGTGTAACCCCAAATATTTAGAATAATTATGGCGTACGCGTACGTGGAAACCGTGTTTATGCATAATCGCCGACAGGGTGTAACTGAGGCGAAATAAGGGGAACCAGCCCGCACTGGCCGAGGTAGATGGAAAACCGCCTTGAAAACCATACACAGGCTGGCTGGCACAAGAGGATTCGCGTCGGGGACAGGTACACCTCCCCGCTCGGGAAGCAGCACGTTGTAAGTAGGCTGTTTATGTTTTCTTATTGGCAACGTTACGTAGCGCTCTGTACGAAAATCACTGGCTGTGCTGTGTGCAGTCTGTGGCTAGTTTGCATTGTTCTCTGCCATTGTAGTGTTGGGCAGCGGCAGCTGGATGTGAACAGCGCGTAGCGTTGCGCAGTTGGAGGTGAGCCGCCAGCAGTGGTGGATGTGGGGAGAGAGATGGCGGAGTTTTGGAGGAGGAGGTGGAGATTAGTGTTTAACGTCCCGTCGACAACGAGGTCATTAGAGAAGGAGCACAAGCTCGGGTTAGGGAAGGATGGGGAAGGAAATCGGCCGTGCCCTTTCAAAGGAACCATCCCGGCATTTGCCTGAAGCGATTTAGGGAAATCACGGAAAACCTAAATCAGGATGGCCGGAGACGGGATTGAACCGTCGTCCTCCCGAATGCGAGTCCAGTGTGCTAACCACTGCGCCACCTCGCTCGGTCCAGCGCGGAGTTTTGAAATTACATATATTATGACTTGTTTGTTCTCTATCAAAATCTTTCATTTGCTAACTATGCCTATCAGTAGTTAGTGCCTTCAGTAGTTTGAATCTTTTATTTAGCTGGCAGTAGTGGCGCTCGCTGTATTGCAGTAGTTCCAGTAACGAAGATTTTTGTGAGGTAAGTGATTTGTGAAAGGTATAGGTTAATGTTAGTCAGGGCCATTCTTTTGTAAGGATTTTTGAAAGTCAGATTGAGTTGCGCTAAAAAAAATATTGTGTGTCAGTTTAAGCACAGTCTTGTATAAATTGTTCTAAGGGGACGTTTCAACGTTAGACCGCGCGGCTAGCCGGGCGGGAAAAGCACGCCATAGTGTTATATGGGGAAGCACTGGTCAAGATTGCCGGCCGGAGTGACCGAGCGGTTCTAGGCGCTACAGTCTGGAACCGCGCGCCCGCTACGGTCGCAGGTTCGAGTCCTGCCTCGGGCATGGATGTGTGTGATGTCCTTAGGTTAGTTAGGTTTAAGTAGTTCTAAGTTCAAGGGGACTGATGACCTCAGAAGTTAAGTCCCATAGTGCTCAGAGCCATTTTTTTGAACTGGTCAACGTTAGGCTAAGAAAGTCCTCAAACGCACTTCCGGAATCAATGGGCGACGTCACTCGTGTGGAGAATGGTCAGTACTGACAAGGGGACCGCGCTTTCGCGTTATCACTGATTTCGTCCAAATACATGGTACATGCAGGCCTTGACCAGAAGTGAAAGTAACAGATGTGTGAGCCCCAGACTGCCAACGTTCAGAAAAACTAGCGTTTCTGGAGCGGGGCGGGAGAGACACGATCCAGTTGTGTTAGAGTGGTTCCGATGCGATGGTTGTCGCAACGGAACAAGTACAGAACGATAGTCCAAGCGTTGGAGTTGAGTCCCTGTTCAGAAACTTTTTTATTTGTAATTTTTACTTCACTCACACTGCGAATAAAGCGAAATAATACTGAATATACCGCCGGCCGGAGTGGCCGAGCGGTTAAACGCGCTACAGTCTGGAACCGCACGACCGCTACGGTCGCAGGTTCGAATCCTGCCTCGGGCATGGATGTGTGTGATGTCCTTAGGTTAGTTCGGTTTAAGTAGTTCTAAGTTCTAGGGGACTTATGACCACAGCAGTTGAGTCCCATAGTGCTCAGAGTCATTTTGAACTGAATATACCGAATTTCAAATATTTCCATAGAAGCCACGGAAAGGATGGATAAGGAATATTTGGGATTGAAAATAAATTTCCAGGAAGCGATTGTAAGGTGTACGCGACAACTTGTCATATAAAATTATATTCATTTATTATTGTTCAGGAGGAATAAGGAGTTTCACCGTGCAGTACTAAAGCGATACGCCCCAGATGCATTCTGCTGGTGCAATTCTTCGATGTTTGTTTTTATGAACAGGTGACGGATTTGATCGAGAAGCTTCAAAACTAATCATATCTCATCTAGAGAGGGAAAGAAATCACATTCCGAGAAGACAGCATTCAGATACTCTCCACTGTACATCAGCGCCGGCCGCTGTGACCGAGCGGTTCTAGGCACCTCACTGCGGAACCACGCTGCTGCTACGGTCGCAAGTTCGAATCCTGCCTCGAGCATGGGTGTATGTGATGTCCTTAGATTAGTTAGATTTAAGGAGTTCTAAGTCTAGGGGACTGATGACCTTAGATGTTTAGTCCCATAGTGCTGGGAGCCATTTGAACCATTTGTACATCAGCATCTATCCTCGCCAATGTTTGCCGAGACGGCGCGTTTACTGCTCAACTGTGCGATAAGAGATAACCTTTAATGAATGTAATTCAGGTTCGTTTTTCTACAGAAACTTTAAAACAACGATGTAATTGTATAAATGCGGCGTTTTGTAACGCGTGAAAGATGCCGAGAAAATTAGTGCTTAGCCTGTTTTTACGATGAATGTCACCCCAGCACTTGTAAACCAACAACTGTAAAATAATACAACTATCTACTTTTATCTACAAAGTTATCGTATATGCCTCACAATCCCTTAATGGAAATTTATTTTTAATCCGAAATTTTTCTTGAACTTTGCTTTTCAGGCCTTCCATGAAAATATTTTTAAATATTATACATTGAGCATTGCAATAAAAGTAACGTAAAAATTTAATATAAAAAGAAGAGGTTTCCACATAGGGATTCGACCTCCAAAACCCTCGGTTTATCGTTCTGTGCTCTTTCTGCTTTTTCACCCGTTACTTGGAAAGTAAGCCAAGATAAATGGCTCATGCGTCGCCGGGTCCGGGCTAAAAATGCTATTTTTTTTTTCTAAAGGCCTGGCCACAAGGGGCTTCGACTTCTGTCATTTTCATTCCTTGTCAGGCCCTGCATATACCACAAATCTGGAGGAAATCGGTGATGTCCAGAAGTCAGTATGCCCTCGTCAGTCCCCCGACCGCTGCGCTGTCGTGCGGCACAGCACAACTGCCTCCTATGTCGACCAGACCGCTCTGAGAGGGTGGCGCCATCAGAACGAGACAGTCCCATCATTCTACGTGGAGAATGGCAAGCAGCCACTTGTTTTCGGACGAGCTGTGATTCTTTCGTTATGACCATTACTCCTGCTAGAATAGGGGGTACTTCTTTTAAACCCTCCATTGATGTTACAGGATGTTGAGAAGAACGTGAATGGAAAAATCTCTCGAGCAGTTTCGGTTCACTTTCAGTTCTCTTGGCACCATTTCTCATCTACACTGAAGCGCCAAAGAAACTGGTACAGGCATGCGTATTCAAGTAACAGGCAGAAAACGGCGCAGCGTTCGGCAACGCCTATGTAAGACAACAAGTGTCTGTCGCAGTTGTTAGATCGGTTACTGCTGCTGCAATTGCAGGTTATCAAGATTTAAGCGAGTTTGAATGTGGTGTTATTGTCGGCGCACTAGCGATGGGACGCAGCATCTTCGAGGAAGCGATGAAGTGGGGACTTTCCCTTACGATCATTTCACGAGTGTACCATGAATATCAGGAATCCGGTAAAACATCAGATCTCCGACATCATTGCGGCCTGATAAAGATGCTGCAAGAACGACTGAGTGCAACCCTTCCGGAAATTGCTGCAGATTTCAATGCTGGGCCATCAACAAGTGTCAGCGTGCGAACCATTCAATGAAACATCGTCGATACGGGCTTTCGGAGCCGAAGGCCCACTAGTGTACCCTTGATGACAGCGCGACATAAAGCCTTACGCCTCGCCTGGGCCCGTCAACACAGACGTTGAACTGATAACTGGAAACATGTTGCCTGGTTGGAGGAGTCTCCTTTCAAATTGTATCGAGCGGACGGACTTGTACGAGTATGGTGACAACCTCATGAATCCATGGACCCTGCATGTCAGCAGGGCACTGTTCAAGCTGGTGGAGGCTCTGTAAGCTGGTGGGGCGTGTGCAGTTGGAGTGATGTGGGACCCCTGATACGTCTAGACACGACTCTGACAGGTGACACGTGCGTAAGCATCCTGTCTGATCACCTGCATCCATTCATATCCATTGTGCATTCCGACGAACTTGGGCAATTCCAACAGAACATTGCGACACTCCACACGTCCAGAATTGCTACAGAGTGGCTCCAGGAACACTCTTCTGAGTTTAAACAGTTCTGCTCGCTTATGTTATTAAGCATATCTGGGATGCCTTACGACGTGCTGTTCAGAAGAGATCTCGAGCCCTTGTACTCTTACGGGTTTGTGGATAGCCCTGCAGAATTCATGGCGTCCAGCACTACTTCAGACATTAGTCGAGGCGTGCCACGTCGTGTTACGGCAGTTATGCGTGCTTGCAGGGGCCCTACATGATATTAGGCAGGTGTACCAGTTTCTGTGGCTCTTCAGAGTATTAACGCTTTTCTTAACGCAACTTCGGATTGATAACCAATCACAGCTGATCGCAATTCGCAAGTCTTATCCGCCATAGCAGTAACAGTCATTTGAGATACTGACGGGGAACTGTTCCTTTTGACACTTGCTTTTCGTTTTCGGCAGCTCCGATCTATATAATTTAGTTTTCGTCCACCATTATTCTATGTTTATGGGGTCTTGGAACGAGTCAGATTAGAAACCAATCATCTGCACAGACTTTACATAGTGGCAGCCGTCAGTACCATTGTTATTAATGACCTCGCTCTATATCCACCCTCATGGAAAATAAAGATATCTTCCGTAATGCATCTCTTGTGGCCAATAAATCGTGTGGACGTCTGCCTACTAGACCATACAGAGCATGGTAACAGTAAAAGACACACACAGCGGACGAACGATCAATATTACTACTTTACAAGTAAATTGTGGTGCAGCACTGTGACTTTCCAATATTCTATCACAAAATTTCCAGTTGATGTGATGAATGGCAACTAGTCCTAAATGTGGAAAAATGTAAGTTAACGCTAATGAATAGGGAGAACAAACCTTTAATGTTTGGATACAGCATTAAAAGTGTCCTGCTCAACACAGTCAAGTCGTTCGAATATTTGAGCGTAACGGTGCAAAGCGACATAAGATGGAACGAACATGTGAGAACTATGGTAGGGAAGGCGAATGGTCGAATTCGGTTTAGAGGAAGAAGTTTAGGAAAGAATGATCTACTTGTAAAGAAGACCGCATATAGGACGCTGGTGCGACTTATTCTTGAGTACTGCTCGAGTGTTTGGGATCCGCGACGGGTCGGATTGCAGGAAGACATCGAAGAAATTCAGAGGTGGGCTGCTAGATTTGTTACCGGTAGGCTTGAACAACACATAAGTATTACGGAGATGCTTCAGAAACTCGAATGGGAGGGAAGGCGAGAAACAATGTTGCCTGCCCAACGATTCCACTGCCGCCACATACACTCCTGGAAATGGAAAAAAGAACACATTGACACCGGTGTGTCAGACCCACTATACTTGCTCCGGACACTGCGAGAGGGCTGTACAAGCAATGATCACACGCACGGCACAGCGGACACACCAGGAACCGCGGTGTTGGCCGTCGAATGGCGCTAGCTGCGCAGCATTTGTGCACCGCCGCCGTCAGTGTCAGCCAGTTTGCCGTGGCATACGGAGCTCCATCGCAGTCTTTAACACTGGTAGCATGCCGCGACAGCGTGGACGTGAACCGTATGTGCAGTTGACGGACTTTGAGCGAGGGCGTATAGTGGGCATGCGGGAGGCCGGGTGGACGTACCGCCGAATTGCTCAACACGTGGGGCGTGAGGTCTCCACAGTACATCGATGTTGTCGCCAGTGGTCGGCGGAAGGTGCACGTGCCCGTCGACCTGGGACCGGACCGCAGCGACGCACGGATGCACGCCAAGACCGTAGGATCCTACGCAGTGCCGTAGGGGACCACACCGCCACTTCCCAGCAAATTAGGGACACTGTTGCTCCTGGGGTATCGGCGAGGACCATTCTCAACCGTCTCCATGAAGCTGGGCTACGGTCCCGCACACCGTTAGGCCGTCTTCCGCTCACGCCCCAACATCGTGCAGCCCGCCTCCAGTGGTGTCGCGACAGTCGTGAATGGAGGGACGAATGGAGACGTGTCGTCTTCAGCGATGAGAGTCGCTTCTGCCTTGGTGCCAATGATGGTCGTATGCGTGTTTGGCGCCGTGCAGGTGAGCGCCACAATCAGGACTGCATACGACCGAGGCACACAGGGCCAACACCCGGCATCATGGTGTGGGGAGCGATCTCCTACACTGGCCGTACACCACTGGTGATCGTCGAGGGGACACTGAATAGTGCACGGTACATCCGAACCGTCATCGAACCCATCGTTCTACCATTCCTAGACCGGCAAGGGAACTTGCTGTTCCAACAGGACAATGCACGTCCGCATGTATCCCGTGCCACCCAACGTGCTCTAGAAGGTGTAAGTCAACTACCCTGGCCAGCAAGATCTCCGGATCTGTCCCCCATTGAGCATGTTTGGGACTGGATGAAGCGTCGTCTCACGCGGTCTGCACGTCCAGCACGAACGCTGGTCCAACTGAGGCGCCAGGTGGAAATGGCATGGCAAGCCGTTCCACAGGACTACATCCAGCATCTCTACGATCGTCTCCATGGGAGAATAGCAGCCTGCATTGCTGCGAAAGGTGGATATACACTGTACTAGTGGCGACATTGTGCATGCTCTGTTGCCTGTGTCTATGTGCCTGTGGTTCTGTCAGTGTGGTCATGTGATGTATCTGACCCCAGGAATGTGTCAATAAAGTTTCCCCTTCCTGGGACAATGAATTCACGGTGTTCTTATTTCAATTTCCAGGAGTGTACATTGCGCGTAAGGACCACGAAGATACGAGAAATCAGGGCTCATATGGAGGCAAGTAGACAGTCGTTTTTGCCTCACTCTATCTCCGAGTGGAACAGTGACAAGTAGTTGTATTCGGTTCTCCCTGCCACCCACCGTACGGTGGCTTGCGGGGTTTCTATATAGGTGCTCATGTAGACGTAGATGTAAACTCTGAAACATTTGTACGGTTTATACACACTGTCACAGCACATATATATGTTTAACCGATATTATTTACTCCACCGAGAGCGCTGCTCCAATTCAAACAATACGTAACAAGCCGGCCGCGGTGGCCGTGCGGTTCTAGGCGCTCCAGTCCGGAGCCGCGCTGTTGCTACGGTCGCAGGTTCGAATCCTGCCTCGGGCATGGGTGTATGTGATGTCCTTAGGTTAGTTAGGTTTAAGTAGTTCTAAGTTCTAGGGGACTGATGACCACAGCAGTTGAGTCCCATAGTGCTCAGAGCCATTTGAACCATTTGAATACGTAACAACCATTGAGAGTATGTCGTGTCTCGAAACAATATGTTTTGAGAAATGCTGAATAAGCTCTTAAAATTCTAAGAGAACATTCTTAAAAAGTAAATGTTTCTGAAGATAGGTTGCATCACTGTACAAAATTATGTCTGTCGTTCTTTCGTTACAGGTAACCCGAATGTGCAACAGGCATAAGAGTGTGCCAACGGCGGCGGTCATGTCTGGGCATTTTCTTCAGGAATCGAAACGAGGAATTCGCCGCTAAATACCAGTTGTAGGTCACGTTTTTTCTCCAGAACTTTAGGTCTTGTTCCAGGTTTTATTGACAAGCTATGCTTCACTTCTGCGGTTACGTATTCTGTCTTTCATCAAATTGCAGTGATTCATCAATATATTTCAAACACGTGCTGATGTAATTACTATAACCAGTCACCAACGAATATATATCTATATTTGCCGATGCGGAAAATATCGATAAATGCACTTTGTTTGTACAATTTGTACAAGGCTAATGAAAATTGTTAAGGATTGTAAATAAATAGACTATTCGTTATTCATTCCTGTAATGTAATACATTTGGCTATAATAAAAGTATTTAAAAACTGTTAAGGATTTATACCCACCGAATCCCAAACCACTATCCATTTCAACGGTTTCCTGCACCATGGGTAATGAACCTACAAATCACATGTCCATATAGTCCCTTTTACGTTCGATGCTGTTTTTCGTCCTGTAATCGAAAATGCTGTCAGAAACCAACGCAGTACAAGGAAACGTTCCCAATTATAAATAAGCTATATTGATGAAACTTGGGGGGGGGGGGGGGGGGGAGGGTATGTAGATGGGTCAAAATACGTATTTTTTCATTTTGCTCAGTTTCACTTTTAAGCAGTAAGACACGCCCCAAAAGGTAATTTGGCATACCAAGCTTAGAGGTAAGATTTTATAAACTATGATACACAAAAAATTGTGTTTCATGTGGAAGTTTAAATGTACTTAACGTTCTTGAAAGCTCTGTAATCAGCTTTTGTAGTATTTAGAAACTTTTCAAGGTTACTCTCCACCATTTATTAATTTTAAAAATGAAAACTTTTGTTCCGTCATAAATCAAACAGGCTTTCACGCCACATCCATCCATTGTAACAAAGCTGGTTTCTGGAATATTGTTTCAGGAAAATAAGCTGTACATGGAAAATAAGCTGTACACAATGTGCTGTCGGAGTATTTTCAACATACTTAATAAAATATCTCAAAGTTCATTATTATTCTAATTATTTATTATACACATATTTGTTTTATGTCTTAAAATGTTATTTTTCGTTTTACATTAATATAGTTTTTGTTTTTTAATTACAGTTTCGAACTAATGAGTAACTATTATTATGATACAAAATAACCATGACAGTGATAATCTGCAAAGATATGCTTAAAACGTAACGTTTCTTTACACATGCACGTAAAATGAACAAAATTTCTTCACATAATACACACGACGGACAAGCTGTCTGATGTGTCGTAGCAGTACACGGAATTATTTCCAGACTTCGAGTTTCCAATGTATCCATCATCTGAAACACTCGTTGAGCCTCATCTAGATACAAAGTGAGTTTTACTATACTTTCCGCGATCGGCCTATCCAAAATACGTTGATGTAGATCACCGGGAAGAGGTGAATTCTTTGGATTTTTTAGTAGTAGATGTATGAGATACGCAAATATCCTCGAATAAAATCAAACAAAGCATGGGTACGTCAGCAATGTAACCATATACAGAAGGAAAACCGTCGAAAAATATTAAAAATTACATAAAATCGGTAAAAGTCGACGAAAACCTGGTATAATTACGACAAATCGATTGGAAATACGTAAAACTGAGAGAAACAGGACGAAATATGTAAGGTCGTGAAAAGTTTGCAAATGTACGTAAATTTGCTGAGAATACATAAAATTAGAGAAAAAATACCATGAAATCCGAGGAACTGAGATGGTTTGAGGGTTCCGAGACACTCGAGGCCGAGAAAAGCTTAAAAATTATGCTCTGTCTGCATTCAGTTTTAGCAGTCCCCCTAAGTGGGCTTTCGTAACACGTACTTCAACAATGGTGATGTAAGTATTACACAGAGGTGTTATATTAAAGCAGGCGAAACAGATGTGTCCCAGTCCACGACAGCGTTCTCACATATGCAGTCGAATATAGATATTACCAAATTACGGTAGATTCTCACATGTAATGTTATTCCATAAGTTCTAAAGAGAAGAATCAATGTGAAACTTCCTGGCAGATTAAAACTGTGTGCCCGACCGAGACTCGACCTCGGGACCTTTGCCTTTCGCGGTTAAGTGCTCTACCATCTTCTTTTTTTTTTTATCTCATTTTGTTCGCTTGTGTTCGTTGCATCTGCTCGGGGCGGACGTCGTAAGACATCCATTTATGTTCGTTGTTGATCGATTGACTCAGTTTTTTTATTACAGAGGGCAATTACCATCTGAGCTACTGAAGCACGACTCACGCCCGGTCCTCACAGCTTTACTTCTGCCAGTATCTCGTCTCCTACCTTCCAAACTTTACAGAAGCTCTCCTGCGAAGGTTCGCAGGAGAGCGTCTGTAAAGTTTGGAAGGTAGCAGACGAGATACTGGCAGAAGACATTCAGAGAGTGATATACTTCGATTTTAAACCGTATCAGTTAGCAAATATCAACCTTAAATTACATAACGTAAATGTTTTTAACGGACGCGAATTCCTACCCAGCATCTATTGTCCCTGTTAACGAACTGCAAGGGATGTTAAATATAGCTTCTTCACAAGTAACTTACTTGAAATGCTGTGAGGTAAAGCTTTGTGTTGGACAGGGATTCGAACCCAGAATCTAATCGGATTGTGATCGAAGCACAATCAACTGTGACATATCGGATTTTCTCCGTAGTAGCTAGATGTTTTAACTGAAATGACGAGAAGAAACATGAATTTTCTCCTTCCCAGGACTCCAACCCGGCACCTATCGCTGTTATTTTCTAGAGAAAACTAACGTTAAATGTGGGTTTCTTACACCAGCAGGGACATGTGGGCATGTTTGAACTAGAAATAATATGACGAAGATTTCAGTGCTGAATGTGAATCGTACCCCACACATATCGTTTCTACACATAAACATTCGTCAGCTGCCCAATTTTTCTCCACCAGCAGCTCGGAATAACATCCTTGAACTTACAGTGATCTCGCAAATAGTTATATGACTCACTGGGAGTCAAAAACATCAGATACCATTAGTGTTGACAACGAATCAAAATGCATTAAAAATCTAAATTATTATCCACCAGCAGATAGGTGTTCTCATGCTAGAACGTGATATTTCACAATGGAAACCTTAGTGCCGGGTCAGGATTCGAACTCATTCACGCGCAATATTTGGAGATGTTGAGGAATCTGCAGTTTTGAACAAACAACAAATTGTGGTCGAGCTGTATTGTCATGAAGGGACCAAATTCCGCGTAAAGGGCGGTCTGAGTTGCATTCCCAGTTCAGAAACTATTTTATCGGCGTACAGAAGCTCAAATGAAAGATGGAATAAGTGTCCTGTGACCCTACATAGCGTTTGTTTCATCACTAGAAATAAATAACTAGTATAAGAAAGGATACTGGTGATAGAGTTACTACATGTCGCCACTCCTGACTTTATTGTGGTTCAGCCTAACGTCTATTTGGTAGGGAAGGAATATCATGTTTAATGTGGATTTCAGACCACAATGCCATTATACCTTCTTCACTTGGTGTAGCCAGAAGAGAATAGAATCTGTCTCTCCCTATCAAAAATCATGGGCAGAAGATGGAATCGAACCCAGACCATAAGAATATAATCATCAAGCCAACAGACCACCAAACCCTCTTCTCGTTGACTCATTTTCCTATCATAACGTCGTTGCGCCACACTGAATGAAACTTCTGAGTCACAGGCTCCCTGTTGTGGTTTGCTGCATGTTCAGTACATTCATTTACTTGCTTAACGGAATCGCCATGAAGTAGCTGCCTCGGCTATCCAGTGCATACATTCGCCTCTATTTTATAATCACCGAAGTAATGCAACATAACTGCCACCTACACGAAACTGCCAGCAGTGTAGGATGCAGAAATTTAAATAGGAAGTGTTCCTTTCCATTTGAGCTATTCTATTGCGCTATCTGTTTGTTGAAACCGTCGTGCAGTGCAATAGAAAAGCTGTAACTGTCTGTCTCTCAGAAGTCTAGATCCGGCCATAAGTATTATCTCACAGCACTGTGGAAAGCGGAAGATCTGGAGGAACTGTTGATATCTGGAGCAGCTGTAGATACGTGAAAGCTAGTAGCGTAATAGTAAGCGTTGTGCACTGTTGATAAGATGTCTTTAGTTGGTGTACATTCGCTCTTACATATTTTAAAAAGCAGTTCTGCTGTCTGCTGAAGTTATCAATTTAATGGAACTTTGAACATAATTCCTTTCACTTCTCAACCCAAAATAGATGCATTTGGAAAAAGGGCTAACTTCTGCAACATTTTGTTCTTGTCAGGTTTAATAGACGGCCAGGCAGCAGATGTATCTCGAAGCATTTGTATTATGTATGGGCAGAGCGTATCGTGCCAAAATAGTTAGAAAAGTATTTTCTACATTAGCTGTCGTGTAGTAGTGGCATTTTATTCTTCTTCCAACCATGTTTGACAGCTTTAGCATGCTACGTGCAGGTAATCAATAAACTGCATGTGCATTGTCAGACTGTTATAGATAACATCAGAGAATTTGCATATATAATTGAAGATTAATTTCTCTTTCATGTTTAGTATTAACAACACTAAAAGAAACCTTACGAAAATTGTGCATTGAATTATAAGAAATGAAATGAAACTACCCACGATAACCTTAAGACGAAAGTCTGTTTTAATAAAACTGAGTATCTGTACACTAGCGTGCCTCTACCGGCACGAATTTGTAAAATACTACTCCTTTAGATTTCGATTGGGTCTTTGTTTAATTGGTATGCTGTGTCATGCTCAACAGGTATGCAAATGTGGCATTTCATAAAGTAAGTTATATATTCCTAGTAACCCAGGCAGCGGAAAGAGGCGTTACCTGTAGTGCAGCATTATAAGTTTCTCATCATTGCACTATGAGCTGAAAGTATTTTGTTGCGATTTGCTTATCGATGTTTGATCTGACTACTTGTAACTCTTTCACAGAAGGGATAAAAATATTACAGTCAGCGAGACTGGAACCGCGAACCATCACAGTCGTTTTTCCACAGGTCAGCACATCACTACAGAGCAAAGAGATACGTGTCATGCCTTCCTCTTACAAGGCCAGTAGTAGCTAGGGCTCGTAATCCGCTATTAAAGGACGAGATTAGTTGAGATTTACACGTGCAACTACTTTCCTGGGCTGAAAACCGTAAATTTACAATCTTCTGTTACACCTCAAGCTATAATAACTCACATTATTCAATGGAAATCACAGGAAAAATCAATTGAACTTTGAGACTTAATTCCGTGCACACCAGGAAGTAACTCGTCAATCACAGTGTTGACAAACATAACTTGCCTTGTTGACAAATCTCAGTTACAGTACAAGCAGGAAGAAGACGAACCGATGTGATCCTACAGCAGGCAGGGAAGTGACCATAGCCAGCGTCTCTACGGCCTGGAATACGTAATGCGTCTGATTCGCATTTCTGTAACTAGGTTTAGGGACTGGAGTGTAGTTACTAATAATACTCAGACCTGACTGCTAACTAAGCATCTTAAATCAGTAACTCTCATAGTTATTTTTATATTTCCTTCGTAACTGTACTCAAACTAAGAAACTCGTTCACGGACGTTTTCGTCCCTCGCCGATAGTCGAGCACAACAAAAAAATAAAAATAAAAAGAGAATGTGTGTGTGTGTGTGTGTGTGTGTGTGTGTGTATGTGTGTGTGTGTGTGTGTGAGAGAGAGAGAGAGAGAGAGAGAGAGAGAGAGAGAGAGAAGAGAGCGAGAAAGAGAGACAGAGAGATAAAAATAAAAAAGAATGAGAGAGAGGGTAAAAAGTTGTTGTAAAGAAATTGAATACTGGTATGTAAAGAAATCTTTCATTACAATGACAAGTTCCACATCATTACGAAATGTCGTATTCATGATCTATGGAACAAGTATTAATCTAATCTAATCTAATCATATCATATTGCTGACTAGTCTTGAAGAGTCATGAGTTACCGAAATTTTCGCCAATATCAGTAATCAAATCTAAACTTGAAAATAAAAGACGACAGTTTTTGTAATAAACCGGGACTCCTATCAAGATCCTTTCATCTCTGTTAACTAACCACGGAAAATGTCTGATACACCTCAATTCAGAAGTAACAAAGTGTGTATCCATTTAAACATGAAGCGCATGATGTGAAGTTCTGTGACGGAGATACGCACCCTACAAGTAATCGGATCGTTAACTAAGTAAACTCAAATGTTACTTATCGGTTTTTCTTACCAGCTGCTAGGTGTTTGAATCTAAAATAATGATACAAATTTTTGTGTCTGAGCGACAATCGAATCGCACTCCTCTCGTTGTTCTTTATTTTCCACGAATATAGCTTAAACTCACCAACAGTAAGAACTGTGCGTGTTTGACCAGAAACTGTTGGCAACACATGAACAGACATTAAAAATGAGCACGTGATAGGGGTTGAAATGAAACTATGAATATTTTTGTACTGGATCAGGATTCAGACCCACATACTTATCTTTGGAGGAGACATAGAGAGGATTGCAGTCTTGGGAAAAGGAACGAAATGATTGAACTATATTGTTCCGAGAGATTCAGATCCTCGAAAGAGGAGATACGAATTCGAATCACAGTCCAGCACCAAATTTTTCAACGTCTCTAGTTCCATCAAGTGCAACTAAAATAAGAGCCCTTTTCCTTTAAATGGCTATCGGTTCGTCAAATAAAATAAAATTTTCTAATGTAAGTAAGTTTACTGGCGACAGTATTTCTGTTTACCATGACCTCCACCTACGTCATTTCCCAACGTAAACCGGTTCTGCCCAGTTGGGAATGAAAGAACGTCATGTTTAATGTGGATTCTGGATTATAACATCTTTCCCTTGAGGTTACCAGAGGTAAAGTAAATCTGTTTGTGCCTCTTAAAAGCAAATGCCTGAACCCACGCATTGCACTTGTGATAGTTCGTTCCACCAGACCATTGTGTCCACATTTCCCAGCCCCAGGAGTGTGGCGTAACGGATGATGTGCTTAGCTTACAAAATTAGTTAAGGTGGAAAAAATGCGAGTCTATTAAATGGTTAAGTAGAAGGAGCTTCTGAAGTGGAGATTATGCTATTCTCATGTCAGCAGAATGACTCTTCTAGGCATCTTAGCCTCGATGTGAAGCCATTTTGAAATTTTCACTAATTCAGGAAATTTGTTAGTTCGAGAAAATCCACTGTGAAGTGTGAAGTTACCGGATAATTCGATTATTAGCGTCATTATTACTATTATTTTCTTCATACCGCTGCTGGAACACATGTGCTTGAAGATCATTAAAGCCTTTTGGTCATTATAGAAGTAGTTGCCCAAGAACAGGTTCTTTCCCTGTCTACGGAATCCTTTTCATGTTAATATCAAACATCAGCAATTACTTGTAGATCACATTAAAACTAAAGTAATTGATGAAGACGTTCCTTGATAACAAAACCGCGCTGCCTTTCTTCATTTACTTGCGCCTAGAAATGGCTGTTGAATACTGCCAAACCAAAAGCCAAGGGATCTTACTGCCTTCCGATATACGTCGCTGTCAGTTCTTCCATGATTTGTTCTACGTAACCTGTTTCAAGTTGTGTATGACACAGAATGTTTTAGAAAATCAATTGTTTTCCTTTGCAATAAACAGAAAGATTTTCATTCTAAGATATCCAAGTCCATAATTTTCACAATGTTAGTTCAAATTTAATATTCGCTTCTATAACGTAGGAAAGTATTTCACTGTTGCAAAACTCGCATCCGACTCATTGTCCTTACACTTAGTCGCTGACCATAAATTCTAGCTCAAGGTGACACCAGTTTAAGTAACCTAATGTAGTGAAGACTGTTTGACAGTGCTCTTTCTCACCGGAAAATATGAAATTCACTCATTGGGCTCCATAAGTACACTGTAACAGTAATTTCTGTGTGTATGCAATGCATACGGATTGTAGAATTTTTCGTCCCCCCTTTCCTTCTGTGAAATTTGTAAGTAAGCTTTTTGCCTTCCAACCAGTGAAACGCGGCAGAGTACGGCCAGTAAACGATTCACAAACCACGATTTAGTGCCGTTAAGACTATTTCTTTAAACATTGTCGTAGCTGAAAGAATTTAGTTTCTTCTTAAATCGTCTTATGCAGCAACGTTCACAGATATCTCAAATAGGAATAGCACTGTATCCAGGTACGACGGTTGTAAAACAAACTTCCCACAGTTTGTGTCAGGTTGATCTCTTCGTCTGATACCACTGCGTAAGTATTTTGTCTAAGAGATATCACAAGTAGTGTTCCTGCAGCTGTGGGAATCATTGGTTGAAAACGAGTTTAACACCAATGGGTACAGTACCGCTAAATATTGAAAATTATTATCAGCCTAAGTCTGCGTTCATCCACAAACTGAGGCGTATTTGTAATATTGAAGCTAGACTGTGTATCCTTGTCTTCCTTGAGTGGGCATTGGAAGGCGTTTACACACACTTATACGAGGGTAATCCCAAAGGTAAGGTCTCCTAAGGGAAACGCAAGTGCCAACGCAGGCACAAACGAGAGATCCTAATTTTAATGCCGGACAGACTCCACAGCGTTGGCTGCATGGTGGCAAGGTGATAAAGGGCAAGACTACGGATACGAAGGTCTGAGGTTCGATCCCTCAACAGTCTCACGATTTTTACATGCCATTTTACACTCTTTTCCCCTAGGGCAGTGTTTTTTGATATGAAAAATGCCGAGTTGCATTGTGGTGCGAAAGCCACGGTAAACTGTAGGTTCCCCTATTAACTGGCTAGGTAAGTCAACTCAAAGGTCGGAGGAAAGCAACGGCATACCACCTCCAACAAGACCGTGCCTATTAAAGCAGTGTGGTGTTCAAACCACTCGTCCGACTGATGACTGCTTTACTTTACTATGGGTTCCAAAGTTAATCATCTTCGAGTTATTAACATTTTTGTGTTTTCATGCTGTAGCTTTGATACCAGTAAACGTAAGTAACCGGCCGAGCACTGTCACCGATGGAGTTGTCAAGGTGGTAGACGACGATGCTGTCGACCCCAGTTACAATCTTGGTCATGGCTATGTTTCAGTCGAATACCTCTATGTCCCTTTCTGCGTATTTCAAGATATATAGTTTTTAACACTTGGTACGCATCCAAATTGATATCTGATAGAGCTGTATTTAGCAACATGAATCAGATATGTTTTCCGTGCAATATATCGGACAACACGTCAGTGCAGCGAGATTTCGTTTGTGTGTTGCATATGGTGCAAGAAATATTTGTGTTTTGCTTGCTTTTGTGATAGGTTTCACCCTACTGAATGCGAGCAAGCTCACGAATACTCTGTCAATAACTGGAATTACGCAATAATAAACTTAAAAGTTGTATTTTTGCATTACGTATCCCAATGAAAATGACTGTAAACAGGTTATATGCCTACTTGCTTATTATTCACGCTTCTCGATGCTCTCCTCAAAAAACAAAAAGAAAAATAAAAAGAGAGAGAGAGACAGAGAGAGAAGACAGAAATGTATTTCAAATATCAACTCAGTGACGCCATGTTCGTCTCGTGATGTAAAGCAAGGATTGTTGATAGGTAATATCTCGTTGTACTAGCGATATGCAAGGCTACAGGGTTCTTTCTTTTCTCTCTACAAACAACCAGAACAGAATTCAGTAACAAAGTGGTAAGAAAACCTATGCAGTGCGCCAATTAAAAACTCAGCCTTTCTTGGTTATTTTGTTAATCGTCTGTAATGCAGTAAACACCTTGATTATTGATTTGTTATTACTTCTATTGTTATTGTTATTCGTCACCTCACAACAGCTTTCCTATCACTCATTGCCACCGATGCACGTAACGAATGTATCAGGATTAATGGAATGTGGTTGTTTCGTCACGGAGAATATACACATTTATCTCGGATTCTTGTGTTCAGGGTAATAAGAAAATCTCAATAAGAGAAGACGACAACGGGATGCCGTTGATGCAGGCAATAACACCCAACTATTTCTGTCGACTTAACTCCATGACGACAGACAAACTGGCGCCTCACTGTATTTTGATTATAATTCGTTAGCCTTCTTGCGACCTCGTTTTAATACCTCGTGTGAGCAGACATAATATTTTGCTTTTTGAACACCGAAAAATAACACACAAAGATAGTAGATGGAAGGATTCAAAGAAGCAATCAAACTCTTGGGTGTGGATGCAGTTCATCATTAGAAGACTAAACAAGAGGGAAATATTACAAAAGCAATGAATACGCTGGTTAGCATACATTATTTGTATAGATCTGAAGATGAAAAAGCGCAGATCTGCACACTGCCCACATCTGCACTTTAGTTTCTGTCTTAATGGGCATAATTTTTAGTTTCTTCTCTTCTGAATTTTCAAATGAATTGATTATTACGTGGTACAGCATAATTAGTTAACTGTGTTTCTTGCAGCTTCCATTCGCACCAAAATTTTTCTACATTCTCGTGCAGTTCATGAAATTCTAGTTATATGATCACAAGAGTGCACATGAAATCTGTTTCGAGGTGCAAAATGTTTGTTATCTTACTTTTCGTGACAGGTGGGCAAAGTTGATTTCCAAAGACTTTTTATTGTACTGAAATAATCTTTTGTCACAAAGTAACAAGGTAAGTGTTTTATTGGTATATATTTTGTGGGAAATTGTAATCGTGATGAAAGATTACACACCTGAATGTTTACACAACTGGTAGGAGAAAACGCTGCATATTTACCAAACCCAGCGCCTCCTGTCCGCATCCTCCTATGACACGAGCACAGGATTCTCCTCCTATAACGCTACAGAGCTGTTCCTGGCACAGCTGAAAATTGGCAACATCGTCACAAACATTTGGCAACACTGTGACAGTGCAATCACTTCCACGTATGGTACTGAATTGACTCGCTAAATTCGCTTGATATTCCCTTTCCATTTGAATGACTCATGCTATATAATCCTCATGTAAACTAAGACACTGAGACAGAACATTCAATTTTTTGGATACAGAAATGCTATTCTTCACATAAGTGACAACTTTTATTATCTTTCACGATGCGTTATGAGTCTGAGCGGCCAATACCATGGTGAGAGTGGCGTGCTGGCAGCTGTGTGTCCATAGCCCCGTGGTACCGCCCATTTCTCATGTTGCAACGATTCAAGAAGTCGTCAGTTCTAGCCGTGGGACCAGCGTGTGTGAGCTTTTTTTGCGGTCTATTTTATGGAGTTGCGAATTTCCACAAAAAATTCTGTAACGAAATCAGAAGAAAACCTTCACACATCAAACCCTCTTGGCAGCTCGACTCAGTAAGTAATGTTAATGGTCATAGATCTCGGCTTTCTGACTGCCAAGCTGCTTCACAATACCAGCGTCTCTGAAGAAATTCGAATCGACCGTCAACGATACGAAATTCAGTATTGTTCTTCACTTAAGACTCACATGCCAGGGTGATAAGTATGAAGGAAATGGACTGATAAGCCAATTGCAAGAAAATACTTTCAGCTCATAGTGCAATGATGAAAAACTTACAATGCTGCACAACAGGTAACGCCTCTTGCCGCTACCTGGGTTACTAGGAATACATAACTTACTGTATGAAATGCCATATTTGCATACTTGTTGAGCATGACACAGCATACCAATTAAACACAGACCCAATCGAAATCTAAAGGAGTAGTATTTTACAAATTCGTGCCAATAGAGGTACACTTGTGTGCAGATACTCAGTTTCATTAAAACAGACTTTCGTTGTAAGGTTATCGTGGGTAGTTTCATTTCATTTCTTATAATACAATGCACAATTTTCGTAAGGTTTCTTATAGTGTTGTTAAAACAATACTAAACATGAGAGAGAAATTAATCATCAATAATATATGCGAATTCTCTGATGTTATCTATAACAGTCTGACAATGCACATGCAGTTTATTGATTACATGCACGTAGCATACTAAAGCTGTCAAACATGGTTGGAAGAAGAATAAAATGCCACTACCACACGATAGCTAATGTAGAAAATACTTTCCTAACTATTATGGCACGATGTGCTCTCCCCATACCTAATACAAATACTTCGAAATACATCTGCTACCTGGCCGTCTATTAAACCTGGAAAGAACAAAATGTTGCAGAAGTTACCCCTTTTTCGAAATGCAACTATTTTGGGTTGAGATGTGAAGGAAATTATGTTAAAAGTTCCATGAAATTGATTGTTGTGGGTTGGCAGGAGAGCCAACACCGGTTTACTTGAGGAAGCCGAAAGGCACGCGTCTTAGCATACGCAGGCTGGCGTGAGGTCTGGAACAGGACAAGGATATTAGACTTCAGAAAAAACGGACGTAGTAGGTGGAATACTTAACTTTAATCAATAATTGGTGAACATCGCCCTTGATGGTACATGTTGTACAGTATCAATAGTAACTGGTAATGGCGCCTTGCTAGGTCGTAGCAAATGACGTAGCTGAAGGCTATGCTAACTATCGTCTCGGCAAATGAGAGCGTATTTTGTCAGTGAACCATCGCTAGCAAAGTCGGTTGTACAAATGGGGCGAGTGCTACGAAGTCTCTCTAGACCTGCCGTGTGGCGGCGCTCGGTCTGCAATCACTGATAGTGGCGACACGCGTGTCCGACCTATACTAACGGACCGCGGCCGATTTAAAGGCTACCACCTAGCAAGTGTGGTGTCTGGCGGTGACACCACATTCCTCCCCCGCAAATCGGCGCACGGTTGTGGCATAAGGCTTCCGCCAGCCGTGGAGAGGACCCTATGTTGACGTATGCGACGAGGTGGGGAGCCTAACAACAGGCGAAGCTGTGCCACCCGCACCCTGCCATTCGGACCGCGGGGAGCTAGGAAACGCCTGAAAACCAGCTCCAGGGTGCACGCCAACATGCGGTGTATGCGCCTGTAGAGAGACAGGAGGGGCCGAAGGGTCGACCTCCATCGGGCCGGGTCACCCGACGGGCGAAGACGGTACGGAGCGGGTAAGAGTTCCATGTCGGAGGACAACTGGTCACGGGAAGCGATCGGCGGCGCGTGACCCAGGGAGGCGCCCGGCGGTTGCAGCGACGCGTCCACTGCGGGCGTCGCCGGCGGGAGAACAGGCGGCGGCGGCGGTGGCAGCGGCGCGTCGCCATGGGGCAAAATGGAAGGCGGCGTCGGTAACACCTGGGGCTGAGGCGAGCCAGTAGATGGGTCCCCAGGGCGCTGACCGGACGGCACCGTCGCTGAAAGCAGACGGGAGCGGCTGATCCCGTGCGACGACAGAGGCACAGCTGATTGAGATGCGACGCACCTCACCAGAGGCCCCCAAAACCAGATACATAGCGCTGCCGAGGCAGCGAAGAATGCGCCCTTCGAGCCAACGCCGTGAACCTCGATAGTTGCGGTAGTAGACAAGGTCGCTTGGGGCAAAAGCAGGTGTCTGCCGCTGCACAGGAACCTGATGCGGCGGACGTAGCAAAGACATCAAGGTTCGATGAGGGCGACCGTGGAGCAACTCAGCCGGCGAGCGACCATCTCGGGGCTCAGAGCGATACGAGGAGAAAAAGAGCAATAACGCGTTCTCCCGAGAATGCGACTCTTTTAACTTCAACATCTGTGACTTGAAAGTCCGGACGAATCGTTCAGCGGCACCGTTTGACTGGCGAAAACGGCGCGGACGTCAGATGTTGAATACCATTGGCCTTGCAGAATGACAGAAAGTCTGCGGACATGAATTGTGGGTCATTGTCGGAAACAATACTCTGTGGAAGACCTTCAATGCAAAAGATAGCAGATAACGCTTGGATAGTGGCGCATGACGTCGTGGAAGACATCCGGACAACAAAAGGAAAATTACTGAATAAATCTACCACAACCAACCATCGAACATTCCAGACTGGACCAGCAAAATCGATGTGTAAGCGTTGCCAAGGGGAAGTGGCTTTTGGCCATGCAAAGAATTTCTGCGGTGGTGCTGATTGTTGTTCGGCACACACCATGCAAGTAGAGCACATATTCGTAATCGCGGCATCGATTCCGAACCAAGTACAGTACTGACGAGCAAGTTGTTTCGTTCTCCCTATACCCCAATGTCCTTGGTGGAGAAGCCGTAAGACAGAGGACTTTAACGAACGTGGGACCACGACCCTGGACTGATCATTATCAGAACGCAACATCAAAACACCACGTCGTACAAAAAGTCTCTCCTTGTGAGCAAAAAATCGGCGAACCAACGGATCCCCGATCCGTGACTTTGACGAGGACCATTGCGTAGTAACAAAACGCAGAACGGTAGCAAGGACAGGGTCGGCAGCTGTGGCTGTACCTACACGACGAAAATCAATCGGAAACGATTTGACCACGTCATCGGTTTCCGAATCAATGAACATGCAAGCAAGTTCGGAGGAATCGAATGCTCTATCCTCAGCAACCGGCAAACGGGACAACGCATCAGCGTTTCCGTGCTTAGCAGTGGACCTATACAAGATATCGTAGCGGTACTGCGAGAGGAAAATAGACCAGCGAATGAATTTCTGCGCTGTACGTGGAGGTACAGGCTTGTTCGGATGAAAAAGCGATGTCAAAGGTTTGTGGTCTGTGATGATGGTAAAGTGAAGACCATACAAGAAATCATGAAACTTTGTAACACCAAATACGAGAGCCAATGCTTCTTTCTCGATCTGTGAATAATTTCGTTGCGCAGACGAAAGCAATTTGGACGCAAAGGCAATAGGGCGATCGTGCGAACCATCTTTGTGCGCAAGCACAGCACCGATCCCGAAATCCGATGCATCCACCATCAACAAAAGGGGCTTCCGGGGATCGAATGGCGTAAGGCAAGTAATGGAAAGCAACGCCGATTTCAACTGGCGAAAGGTACGTTCGCATTCCGTCGTCCAGAGGAACGGAACACCTTTACGGCGTAAGCGATGAAGCGGAGCTGAAATGGAAGAGGCATGGGGAACATATTTGTGATAGTAATTTATTTTCCCAGCTCACTCTGTAGCTGCTTCAAATTCTGCGGCGAAGGCAAGTCTTGTATGGCACGGAGGTGCTCTGGACTGGGATGTATGCCTTGGGCATTGAGTACATGTCCCAGATAGGGTAAGTCACAAGCAAAAAACACACATTTGTCCTTCCGCAAGCGAAGAGCATTTTGTCGCAAGACCTGAAATAATGTTCTGAGATTGGCTAAATGTTCTTCTTCCATCTTTCCGGAGATCACAATATCGTCCAGATAGTTTGCTGCAGTAGGGACCGACGCACAAACAGTTTGTAGATATTGCTGAAACAATGCAGGGGCGGATGCACACCCGAATGGCAGTCGTTTGAATCGATACAAACCAAGATGCGTGTTGACCACCGACACGCGCTGGGATTCTTCGTCCACCGGTACTTGCAAGTACGCATCTGCTAGGTCCAACTTCGAAAAATATTTACCCGGGCACAGTTTGTCAAAAAGATCTTCCGGGCGGGGTAAAGGAAAAGTTGCAATCACTAGTTGTGGATTCACTGTTGGCTTGAAGTCCACACAAAGTCTCAATTTTCTGGAAGGTTTTGGCAAAATCACTAAGGGTGATGCCCAGAGAGAAGCCTGCACACGTTCAATTACACCTTGTGATTACAAATCGTGTAATGTTTTTGCGACCTCATCACGCAATGCGTGGGGAACATTGCGCGCTCTGTAGAATTTCGGTTGCGCTTTTTCTTTCAGTTCCAAATGTGCTTTATTGTTCTTAGCGCAACCGAGGCCCAGTGCAAAAATGTCTGCAAATTCTACACATAGACGAGAAACACTGTCTGAAGGCACAGTCTGGGTCACTGGTAGGACCTGATTTACTATAGACAAGTTAAACAACTGAAATAAATCGAAACCAAACAAGTTCACTGCAGATGAAGAACGAAGGACGTAAAATGACACAAGTTTTGTATGTCCCTTGTATGTTGCAAGAAAGCTGCACTGTTCTAACACAGGGATCTTGTGAGCTGAATAGCTAGTTAACTTAACAGTTGCGGCACGCAACGGAGGTGCGCCCAGCAGTTTGTAAGTTCCTTGATAGATCAGAAAAAACTGCAACCCCGGTATCGAGCTGGAATGGTATCACTTTGCAGTTAATGTCCAAGTCCACGAAAAGTCTATTGTCCTGCTGACGACAAGAGCGACTGTCTAGTGCAACGTGAACTGACACTGGTACAAAATCACTTGCGACCTGACGGGAGTTCCGGCGACGTCGACGCACATTATTTGTGGGACGAACACAGTCACTATTAGATAGAGTGGCACTGGGCAGAGTGGCATGAACTACATGAATTTCCATGGGCGAAGTTTCGCGAGCCTGAGTATCCTTGGTGCGATTCCGATTCCAGCGCGAAGCAAAGGGCCTGGAATGGTTTTGAGCTTCCGATCTGAGCTTTTTCTGGCAAACACTTTGAACATGTCCTTTTTTATTACAGTAAAAGCAAATAGCTTGGCTTGACGGGCAATTCTCACGCGAATGTCTAGTAGCACACCGCGGGCATGATTTGAGCATTGCATTTGCTTGTCGGCGCGGTACACGTGGCTGAGAGCCTGGCGGCAGCGGCGCGGTCGAGCGTGAGAACCGTTTATTGTTCTGTGCAGCTCGCCCGGCGGGCCGGTTAACCTGACACACGGGTGGCAAAGTTTCAAATGATTCCTGAGCAAAGTCAAGTGTGTCCTGCCGATGCAATATTTCCATCACTTGTTGAAGGGAGGGATTGACTAGTTTCAAAATCTGTTCCCGTATACGAACATCAGAAACGTTCTGTGCAATTGCATCACGTACTGTAGTATATGCATAAGGGAGTCCACATTGACACTCAAAAGCACAATCCCTAGTAAGGCCTTGCAAGGTTGCAACCCACTCCCGATTAGTCTGACCTGCCGTACGTTTCGTACGAAAGAAGTTATACCGTTTGGCAACTACATTGACTGATTCTTTGAAATATGCATCTAATGTAGACAAAATTTCGTTGTAGGACACAGTTGCTACGTCGCATCGGGGAAATAATTTGACTATCACACGGTACGTGGTCACGCTGATGGAAGATAATAAAAAAGGCTGCTGCTCGTTACCTTGAATTCTGTAGGTGGCGAGATGGAATCCAAATTGGCGTGACCACTCCGTCCAGCTTTCTAGTGCCACATCAAAAGGACGAAAATTTGGTGCAACTGCGTTTTGTGGCTGCGTTAGCAGTGGAGCGGCGGCTGCCACATCGTTTTGCATTGCACGTTGACCCTGGACGAGCTGTCCAAGGGCCTCCAGTAACGCCTGCGTGTGCTGATTCTGTAAGCGATAAAATTCGGATAGCACATCTGGAGATGGTGGCGATGCCATTACACAAGTAAATGAGGGCAGTACAGTTACGAACGCGGTGTTGCCTCGTCGCCAATGTTGTGGGTTGGCAGGGGAGCCAACACCGGTTTACTAGAGGAAGCCGAAAGGCACGCGTTTTGGCTCACCCAGGCTGGCGTGAGGTCTGGAACAGGACAAGGAAATTAGACTTTAGAAAAAACGGACGTAGCTGGTGGAATACTTAACTTTAATCCATAAATGGTGAACATCGCTCTTGACGGTACATGTTTTACAGTATCAATAGTAACGGGTAATGGCGTCTTGGTAGGACGTAGCAAATGACGTAGCTGAAGGCTATGCTAACTATCGTCTCGGCAAATAAGAGCGTATTCTGTCAGTGAACCATCCCTAGCAAAGTCGGTTTGGCGACACGCGGGTCGACGTATACTAACGGACCGCGGCCGATTTAAAGGCTACCAACTAGCAAGTGTGGTGTCTGGCAGTGACACTACATTGATAACTTCAGCAGACAGTAGAAATGCGTTTTAAAATATGTAACAGCGAATGTACACGAACTCACGACATCTTATCAACAGTGTGCAACGCTTCCCATCAGGCTACCAACTAACACATAGTTACAGCAGCTCCAGAAGTCAACAACAATTCCTCTAGAACTTCCACTTTCCACAGTGCTATGAGATAGTGCACACGACTGGATCTAGCCTTCTGAGAGACAGACAGTTACAGCTTTTCTTTGCACTGCACGACGTTTTCGACAAACAGATAGGGCAATAGAATAGCTCAAATGGAAAGGAATACTGCCTATTTATATTGCTGTATCCTACACTGTCGGCAGTTTTGTGTAGTTGGCAGTTACGTGATTTTATTTCGGTGATCACAAAGCACAGTCGAATGTATGCATTGGGTGGGTAGCCGAAGCAGGTAGTTCACGGCGATTCGGTCAACCAAGTAAATGAATGTACTGAACATGCAACAAACCACTACAGGGAGTTTGTTTGTCAGAAGTCTCATCCAGGGTGGAGCATCGGCGTTATGATAGGAAAATGAGAAGAGAATTTGGTGGTCTGTTGGTGTGATGATTATATTCTTATGGTCTGGGTTCGATCCCATCTTCTGCCCATGATTTTTGATAGGGAGAGACAGATTCTATTCTCTTCCGGCTACACCAAGTGAAGAAGGTATAATGGCACTGATGCCTGAAATCCACATTAAACATGATATTCCTTCTCTACCAAATAGACGTTAAGCTGAACCACAATAAAGTCAGGAGTGGCGACATGTAGAAACTCCATCACCAGTATCCTTTCTTATATTAGTTATTTATTTCTAGTGACGAAACAAACGCTATGTAAGGTCACAGGACACTTATTCCATCTTTCATTTGACCTTCTGTATGCCGATAAAATAGGTTCTGAATTGGGAATGCAACTCAGACCGCCCTTAACGCGGAATTTGGTCCCTTCGTGTCAATACAGCTCGACCACAATTTGTTGTTTGTTCAAAACTGCAGATTCCTCAACATCTCCACATATTGCGCGAGAATGGGTGTGAATCCTGACCCGGCACTAAGGTTTTCATTATGAATGATCAAGCTCTAGCATGAGAACACCTATGTGCTGGTGGATAATAATTTTGATTTTTAATGCATTTTGATTCGCTGTCAACACTAACGATATCTGACGTTTTTGACTCCCAGTGAGACATATAACTATTTGCAAGATCACTATAAGTTCAAGGATGTTATTCCAAGCTGCTGGTGGAGAAACATTCGGTAGCTGACGTCTGTTTGTGTGTAGTCAACAACGATATATGTGGGGTTCGATTCCCAGTCAGCACTGAACTCTTCTAGTTCAAACATACTCTTATGTCGCTGCTGGTGTAACAAACTCATATTTAACGTTCGTTTTCTCTAGAATATAACAGCGATAGGAGCCGGGTTGGAATCCTTGGAAGGAGAAAATTCATGTTTCTTCTCGTCATTTCAGTTAAAACATCTAGCTACTGCGGAGAAAATCCGATATGTCACAGTTGATTGCGCTTCGATAATAATCCCATTAGGTTCTGGGTTCGAATCCCTGTCCAACACAAAGCTGTACTTCACAGCATTTCAAGTAAGTTACTTGTGAAGAAGCAATATTTAACATCCCTTGCAGTTCGTTAACAGGGACAACAGATGCTGGGTAGGAATTCGCGTCCGTTAAAAATGTTTACGTTATGTAATTTAAGGTTGATATTTGCTAACTGATACTGTCTAAAATCGAGGTATATCACTCTCTGTATGCATAGTTAGGAATGACTGTTAGTTTTCGTCAGTCACGAAATCTTAGTCTGCATGACATGGGTTTGAATCCTTATGCAGAACGAGACGGTTCGTCGTGTCATTTGAAGTTCATACATATTCTCAACTAGCTGCTCGTGAATAACTTAAATTTTTAATGTCATTTTGTGTTAAATAACAAGTTCGGTGTGTTACCTTGAAGAGGAAATCATGAATATGACGAACGTACCTCGTGCATTACCTATCTGACTTAACAATGAGAGTGGTAACATTTCAGGTATGTCATTTATTGCAATAAATGTGAGCTTACAAGCCTTAAGGACAGTCTTATCTGTGATAAGGTGTCCCCTGATATTTCTAGTATCGTGGTATTACTTTACATCTTGATTTATTGCGATTCAGAGCAGTGTTTTCTAGGGGTGACTTGTTGGAACCATTTTCAATAGTCAAACGACTGTACCAAGGAGGGATTAGAGGACCTGCTAGACAGCTGCGGTAGGCTGGTTGCATGTGAATCAGGCGAAATGCAATTCAGGTCGTTCGGATACTTTTGAGCACGACTGTACATGTAGTTCTTGTGAATAGTACCTGGTTTCCTTCACCGAGTGCTGCACCTTTGAAACATTGCAGCTTTAGTAGGTCGTCGATGTCGGAGGTATTCAAGCAGCTGCCACGATTAGCAAATCAGCAGCAAATAAGACTGAGGGAAGCTCCCTTGTAACATAGCAAAGTGTCACACTCCACTCGTAGACGCGATAGGGGCAGTTTTCAAAAGTCGTGCCAAGTGTGGAGTTTGTTTCGTTTCCGTAGAGGGTACAGGCGGGAAGAAACACAAAGAATAGGTACAGGTAAGAACCAGTAGGAAGAAACTGTGGCTGAGTGTAGTGATACAAGAGCTACCGGGGCACTGCTAGGTAAAAGCAGCACCAGCACCCACAGCCATGGACAGGTCTCCATCTTACAAGAAGCAGCGCCAGAAGCCGCAGCCATGGGCAGAGGCCTACCTTACAGAGAGGCACCAACAGGAGTAGCAGCAGTGGATAGAGGCCCACTGTACCAAGAGGCGTCACCAGGAATAGCAGCAGTGGGCAGAAGCCCACCTTACCAAGAGGTGTCAGCAGGAGTAGCAGCAGTGGGCAGAGACCCACCTTACCAAGAGGTGTCACCAGGAGTAGCAGCAGTGGGGAGAGATCCACCTTAGCAAGAGGCATCACCAGGAGTAGCAATAGTGCATAGAGGCCCATCTTACCCTGAGGCATCACCGGGAGTAGCATCAGTAGGTAGAGGCTCATCTTACCAAGAGGCATCACCAGGAGTAGAAGAAGTGGGAAGTGGCTCATCATACCTAGAGGCATCACTAGGGGTAGCAACAGTGGGCAGATGCCTACCATACCAAGAGGCATCACTAGTTGTAGCAGCAGTGGGCAGGGCCCATCTTACCAAGAGGCAACATCAGGAGTAGCAGCAGTGGGCAGAGACCCACCTTACCAAGAGGTGTCACCAAGAGTAGCACCAGTGGGGAGAGATCCACCTTAGCAAGCGGCATCACCAGGAGTAGCAATAGTGCATAGAGGCCCATCTTACCCTGAGGCATCACCGGGAGTAGCATCAGTAGGTAGAGGCTCATCTTACCAAGAGGCATCACCAGGAGTAGAAGAAGTGGGAAGTGGCTCATCATACTTAGAGGCATCACTAGGGGTAGCAACAGTGGGCAGATGCCTACCATACCAAGAGGCATCACTAGTTGTAGCAGCAGTGGGCAGGGCCCATCTTACCAAGAGGCAACACCAGGAGTAGCAGCAGTGGGCAGAGGCCCATCTTACCAAGAGGTATCACCAGGAGTAGCATCAGTGGCTGAGGCCTACCATACCAAGAGGTGTCACCAGGAGTAGCAGCAGTGGGCAGTGATCCACCTTACCAAGAGGTGTCACCAGGAGCTGCAGCAGTGGGCAAAGGCTCACTGTACCAAGATGCGTCACCAGGAATAGCAGCAGTGGTTAAAGGCCCACCTAGCCAAGAGGCCTCACCAGGAGTATCAGAAGTGGGCAAATTCTCACATTACCAAGGCAAGCCTGCAAGCGGTTAAACTAAGTACGACACACTGTGAGCACACACAACGAGCAGTCGATTGGCATGTCGGAGAAAATAGGAGAAGCTCTAGAGTCGATAAGACAATTACCCAGCTTCGAACAGAGACAGTCGAAATTGGGAATTTTAAACTTTATTGGTGAAGCTAGTAAAGTATTATTAGGAACGTTAGACGAGGATGGTGCCTCCTTTTTTAAGGCAAAAATTTATACATTAGAAGAGCAACAGAGAGAACTACTACGGTTATCAAAGGAGCAGGCAACCATTGTCAGAGCATCATTATCCGTATTTCATCAGTCGATAAACGCAGTAGTAAAGATCGAGAGAGCCGGCCGCTGTGGCAGAACGGTTCTAGATGCTTCAGTCCTGAACCGCGCTGCTGCTATGGTCGCAGGTTCGAATCCTGCCTCAGGCATGGATGTGTGTTATAGGTTAGTTAGGTTTAAGTAGTTCTAAGTCTATGGGGCTGATGACCTCAGCTGTCCTATAGAGCTTAGAGCCATTTGAACCATTCGAAGGACGAGAAAATAATAGCAGATGGGATACGGAAGTTATGTGCTAATGTAGAGGAATTCGAAAACAGTACCAATAAGAAGGTACAGCAAGCGATGATATTGTTGACAATAACCGAGCAGTTAGTGAAGTTAACGGCGATATTCAATGAGCTAGAATGGGAAAGCGATTTACTGATTAATGCAATAGTGAATGCACAAAAAGGTTTGTTGGAGCCACATCCCGTGAATCCGGTGCAGATTGTTAAGTATTTAGAATTGATTAAAGAACAAAAGGTTTCCTATTGAACCGACTGAATACCAAGGGTATTAGTTGTTAAGAATAACAGACATAGACATTTTTCCAGAGTGAGATTTGCACTCTGCAGCGGAGTGTGCGCTGATATGAAACTTCCTGGCAGATTAACACTGTGTGCCCGACCGAGACTCGAACTCGGGACCTTTGCCTTTCGCGGGCAAGTGCTCTACCATCTGAGCTACCGAAGCACGACTCACGCCCGCTACTCACAGCTTTACTTCTGCCAGTACCTCGTCTCCTACCTTCCAAACTTTACAGAAGCTCTCCTGCGAACGTAATGCAAAACATCAAATATGCAAGTAAATATTTGTACTAATGTCAGCCTATGACCATGAAAGGTGTGCTACCAGGATGCTTCAACCAATAAGAGCTTAAAATATGTAGTACTAAACGAAAGTATCTGGACGCAGATACAGAACAACGAATGGTTGTTCGTCGTCCCAAAGGATGAAGGGTTAACAGTGCTCTGTAATGATTCGCCACCGGCGGATCTCATTATACGAGGAACGGGCCGATTAAGGTTTAGGAACAAGTGTAAGCGGGTTGGGTTGTGTTGTGTTGGGGAAGGAGACCAAACAGCGTCATCCGTCTCATCGGATTAGGGAAGGAAGTCGGCCATGTCCTTTTCAAAGGAACCATCCCGGCATTTGCCTGAAGAGATTTAGGGAAATCACGGAAAACCTAAATTGGGATGGCCGGACGCGGGTAAGTGTAAGCGGTATGGAGCACAAATTATGCTCCCGTCAGACCACATTATATGTACCAATAGCAGTATGCAGGATATAGTTCCTTGACTAAACATAGACGTAGTTTGTTCTTCTGTAGAGAATGAGAAACAAGAAGTATCGAACATCCCGGTACTTCTACGTAAGACGTCGTAAGACATTTAGATGAATTAAAAGCAGCAGGCAGAAAAATTGAAGACCTGCAAGGCGAAATAGAATACCAGCAACAAACTACATGTAAGAGATGATCAATGAACGACTATTCCAATTGGGGATATTCGGGATCACTAGCTTTACGTATGTTGACAATATTATGTTGTTGCTGTTGTTGTATATACTGCAAGTGTTGCAGAATGTATGGAATAAAGCTATGTGGATTGAGCAACAGATGCCGTGCTAGAGTACATATAACCAATAACAAAGTAACTAGAAGGCCCGAAAGACGAACAGTAAGGTACACACCAACCCCTCATGCTGAGCCCGTTAGTAAGGAGAAAGAGGAAAGGAGGGTGAGTCTCACACCGTACCCAGACAGAGTACTGTGGAGAGAGGGGAGTCAAACAACACATCTAACCAAAGTTACAGGAAGAGACACTCCAATAATCGAGTCTCCGATACTCCACACCAAGAAGCAATAAGTAATGAAACAAATAGCAAATAAGATGACTACAATAGAATGTGCATATATTAAAAGAATGAGGCACAAAAATTTAGTGTGTAAAACAGATATAAGGCTCTCTGTGGACGATATGTTAAAAAAGATTATAGAAGGACTCCCAATTCTGAGACTTAATGTAGTGGAAAGAATGTATCAAACGAAAAGACAAATAAAATTGTGTTATTAAGAAAAATATATTTAAAAATATCAAGGTATAACAGCTAATAAGGTTCTACAAATACCAAGGACTGAAAATTCGTGTATAAGTACCATGTAAAAAAGCAAAATGTAAGCTATGCATTCTTTGGCTAATCAAAGTAAACAAGGACTTCTGAAGCCACAAAAGGAAAGGTAGAAATTTTATTATCTCTGACGACCGAGTTTATAAAATTTTCCTGTGGACGGGGAGGGTATTGGTATTTTAACTAACACTCGAGTTGGCTAGTTACAAGTACTCTGAAGTCTCGATTGAGCGCCGGCAGCCAGCCTGGATACGCGGTCGCATTGTGTAAATGAGAGAAACCTTGGGCCGACTCCTCGGTGCCGAGTAACAAACACGAGGATGGTCGCGGTAGTCTTCCGGGGGGGGGGGGGGGGGGGCAACAGGCCAGGGAAAGCGTCATATAAACAGGAGGGCGCAAAGCACTCTGGCTCAGTTAGTACTCACTTACTCTGTTATCAGCCACCTTCTCTGAAGAAGTGCCAGCCGGCACCTGCCCGCTAGACTCCATGACAGTAGGCCTCTATTTTATGTCATTTTCCCACATTTTTTGATGTGTATATACTCATAATGCTAACATAAGCAGGTGTGGCTTGATTTTATGCAGGTAGTACTCCGCAACTTTCTGAGAATTTCGCTCTTTCTCGTTGTTGTGACTTGGCAAGACAGCCAAGTCACTATGCGAGGATGCCGAAAGGCACGCGTTAAGCTCACGCAGACTGGCGTGAGGTCTGGAACAGTTAAGAGAATTTATAGTAGCAAATAAAGTACGTAGTTGATGTAATACTTAACTTTAATCCTTAATTGGTGAACATCGGTCTGACGGTACAGGCATCACAATATAAACTGGTAATGGCGCCTTGCTAGGTCGTAGCAAATGACGTAGCTGAAGGCTATGCTAACTATCGTCTCGGCAAATGAGAGCGTAATTTGTCAGTGAACCATAGCTCGCTAAGTCGGCTGTACAACTGGGGCGAGTGCTAGGACGTCTCTCTAGACCTGCCGTGTGGCGGCGCTCGGTCTGCAATCACTGACAGTGGCGACACGCGGGTCCCACGTATACTAGCGGACCGCGGCCGATTTAAAAGCTACCACCTAGCAAGTATGGTGTCTGGCGGTGACACCACACTCGTGATCTACATACATGCATTTTGGATGAGATAAGCCGGCAAGTAACTAAATTAGATAGCTGGAGGCATAGTAACTCTCGTTTCGCAGGTATATGAGACTCAGTGAGTGCTACATGCATAGGATATAGTGGAAACTCGAAGTCTGGAAAGAGTTCTGCATGTTGACTTGATTCTCACTTCAACGTATAGGGAGCTGCAAAAGGGAGCTGGTCTGCGTACAGAGTTGATTTCTCCTACTGCTGCTGCCTCGATTTTCCATGGGTATATGCTATTATTGCATATCAGGTGCGGTCTGCTATTTCTGTTTATACCATCCAACTCTAACACATCCCCCAACCCAACTAGCGTATCTACAGTCCGTCAATAAAGCACACGTACATGGATCGCTGTTTGGGATTAAAGGGCTGACGTTATTCTGTTGTAAACACAACGCGATTACGCTATTTCATGTGCTCGGTTCCTTGGTGGGGGACCCCACGCTCTTTCTTCCTCACTCCACCGACATCAAATACGTCATCCATGGTGGTAACATCCCGCAGCAGTTTAAGGTATCCAAATGGGAGGTATGCATTTCTCTGTTTCCTCGTAAGATGTTGTTTCATTCATATTCCGTTGCTTACGATCATTTTATACGACTGCTGCCAACATAGTACAATTTCTGCGCCTTAATCGGATGCGAAGAGTGGGCGCTAAACACCTCTAGAAACCTATGCATGTATCACAATTTCTTTTCTCTTTCGTGTAGAGGGTAGTAGTTTTATCATCTTACTATTTGTCACCATAGTGACTGGGATAGAAAAGTTGCTGGCTAAATGTATGTCAGGTGCTGGAAATACACTCCTGGAAATGGAAAAAAGAACACATTGACACCGGTGTGTCAGACCCACCATACTTGCTCCGGACACTGCGAGAGGGCTGTACAAGCAATGATCACACGCACGGCACAGCGGACACACCAGGAACCGCGGTGTTGGCCGTCGAATGGCGCTAGCTGCGCAGCATTTGTGCACCGCCGCCGTCAGTGTCAGCCAGTTTGCCGTGGCATACGGAGCTCCATCGCAGTCTTTAACACTGGTAGCATGCCGCGACAGCGTGGACGTGAACCGTATGTGCAGTTGACGGACTTTGAGCGAGGGCGTATAGTGGGCATGCGGGAGGCCGGGTGGACGTACCGCCGAATTGCTCAACACGTGGGGCGTGAGGTCTCCACAGTACATCGATGTTGTCGCCAGTGGTCGGCGGAAGGTGCACGTGCCCGTCGACCTGGGACCGGACCGCAGCGACGCACGGATGCGCGCCAAGACCGTAGGATCCTACGCAGTGCCGTAGGGGACCGCACCGCCACTTCCCAGCAAATTAGGGACACTGTTGCTCCTGGGGTATCGGCGAGGACCATTCGCAACCGTCTCCATGAAGCTGGGCTACGGTCCCGCACACCGTTAGGCCGTCTTCCGCTCACGCCCCAACATCGTGCAGCCCGCCTCCAGTGGTGTCGCGACAGGCGTGAATGGAGGGACGAATGCAGACGTGTCGTCTTCAGCGATGAGAGTCGCTTCTGCCTTGGTGCCAATGATGGTCGTATGCGTGTTTGGCGCCGTGCACGTGAGCGCCACAATCAGGACTGCATACGACCGAGGCACACAGGGCCAAGACCCGGCATCATGGTGTGGGGAGCGATCTCCTACACTGGCCGTACACCACTGGTGATCGTCGAGGGGACACTGAATAGTGCACGGTACATCCAAACCGTCATCGAACCCATCGTTCTACCATTCCTAGACCGGCAAGGGACCTTGCTGTTCCAACAGGACAATGCACGTCCGCATGTATCCCGTGCCACCCAACGTGCTCTAGAAGGTGTAAGTCAACTACCCTGGCCAGCAAGATCTCCGGATCTGTCCCCCATTGAGCATGTTTGGGACTGGATGAAGCGTCGTCTCACGCGGTCTGCACGTCCAGCACGAACGCTGGTCCAACTGAGGCGCCAGGTGGAAATGGCATGGCAAGCCGTTCCACAGGACTACATCCAGCATCTCTACGATCGTCTCCATGGGAGAATAGCAGCCTGCATTGCTGCGAAAGGTGGATATACACTGTACTAGTGCCGACATTGTGCATGCTCTGTTGCCTGTGTCTATGTGCCTGTGGTTCTGTCAGTGTGATCATGTGATGTATCTGACCCCAGGAATGTGTCAATAAAGTTTCCCCTTCCTGGGACAATGAATTCACGGTGTTCTTATTTCAATTTCCAGGAGTGTATTCCACGACTGTTATTTATCAGAAACCACACTGCATTAACATTATGGCATGTTTAAATGCATAACCATGTAGCCTTCAGGACAATACTCTAGAAATGACAGCACAAGTAAAACGTTTCAAACTGCTTCTTTCTAGAGCTCCAGTATGCATAAACCATACATTTCTTCTTCTTCTTCTTCTTGACCGTCTGTTGTATCACCATAGCACTCCCAAATGCATGAGGCTCATACCTACAGTCTTCGCATGACGTCAGGTACGGTAGAATGAAAATACCGGTCTGTATCACTAGCGTCGGTCGGTTGTGCAGCTTTGGAACAGGTAGTATGCTCTTTCCGAAAGCAAAATATCGAAGTGAGTTTTTTATATGGACGTCAGCTCGTTCTGTTCCTTCACAAGACATCGAATGTAGTGGGTATAGTGCCCTCCTGTTTCCGGCCAGCGACAATGTTGCAGGGAGTAGACAGAGGAGTAGGTACAAGATGCTTAGAGAGACCGACCATCTAGAATTATGCTCACGAACCTTAACAGATAGGTTCAGTGAACGCAGAGAACAGAGTGCTTGTAAGGACATCGATCCGATGGTAATCTAGTATTTAAAGGAATCACATTTCATTCGTAAGAGGTGCCATTCTAGTAATACTTTGTTTCGTACACGTGAATTATGGTTCCACTCTTTACTTTTCTTGTAGTGGTTTTGTTTCTATCATCTGACTTTATATTTGCATTATTTTATTCAGTGTGCGTTTTCTCTCTTCTTTCCTGCATTTTTAATTGCCTTCCAAATCACAAACGCTCCGATATCCGATACACACTGTATCAACGCCCTCGTCTCCACACAACAAACAGCTTTGTAATCGTGCTGATTGTTGGGGCAGATTCTCTCTAGAATAAACGGATACGGCGATCATGCTTGTGTGAGTTTTGTGTGTATGACTGTATAAATGTGTATGAGTGCTCTGCTTCCCTTTTAAAGAAGGGTTTGGCTGAAAACTTATTTGAACACTCCTTTCGTTGTGCCTGTCTGCTGTTCGGTGTGGGAGCAGCAGCCTATCCGTTTCACAGTATAGTTCTTCCCTCATGACGTTTGTTGTAAATAATCCATTCTACTCCATCAGGATCAATGATGTACATAATTAAAACACTGGAAGAAGAAAGTGACATTCATTGCGTCACAATAGGGTTGTCTGCAGCACAAACCGGGGTTTACCGTGCTGCAACCAAAAGTCTTGATCACTTACCCATTGATATAAAATACCTGACAGACAGCAAAGTAAAATTTGAAACTAAACTGAAAACTTTTCTCTTTGACAACTTGAAAAGTATATACACAGGTTTAATTAATTTAAGTTTTGTAAGAAAATATATTGAAGCAGGGATGGCCAAATGTAGTATCGATTGTGTAGTAGCGTCGCTGCCCAACAGCGATCGCTGATTCGCGGTGTTATGGGTAATGTGTTAGAGTAACTTTAGATGGAGAGATGTATGGAGTGTATGCAGTGTAAAAACGTGTTGTATCTGATGTGTGATTTTTTTTATTTGCAAGATACTATGATGTTTATTAACTGTAAGAGAAATCACAACGGAAATTGGAAATAATTAAGGTATAGGAAGTTGTTTTGTTACTAATGCAGTGCGCGTATTCATAAGTGAGGATTGAGACAATGTATAGGACTGATGTCCAATGACTTTGTAAAGCTAATTGCTAATATATAGCCGGCCGGTGTGGCCGAGCGGTTCTAGGCGCTACAGTCTGGAACCGCGCGACCGCTACGCTCGCAAGTTCGAATCCTGCCTCGGGCATGGATGTGTGTGGTGTCCTTAGGTTGGTTAGGTTTAAGTAGTTCTAAGTTCTAGGGGACTGATGACCTTAGAAGTTAAGTCCCATAGTGCTCAGAGCCATTTGACCATTTTGTTCATATATATAATCAGTTTATTGAGTGTGTTATTGTGGGCATTATCAATTTTCAAGGAGTCAAAACACAAGTTTTAAAGTTAGTGCCATATTGTTACTTACCGCAAGTCAATACCAGTTCCAAGATCCATGTCATTTCTGATTAACTGTTTTTCTCAATTAAAATGTATACTAAGCAACAGTCTTGTACAATAGCTGTTTGCTAACTACACATTTTATATTATTAACAGAGAGCAGTGCAAAGAGCGTTACAATCGCGCTGGTAAACGCAAGAAATTTTATTTTTTCAGGGATACCATTCATTAGGCACAGGGACCATTATTTTCAAGTAGATCACGTTTTATGTCATTACCAGGGCCAGTTTCAAATCAATAGTGTTGCACTAGATTAAGTTTTCGTGTCACGTAAATTCGTGCAGTTTTAGTTTGATTTGAATTTATTGACAATATACATTCTCGCAGCTAAATTAAATTTATATTCTCGCAGTCAGGAAAGTTCAGTACAGCGCGAAGCGCATAAGCGACGAGATAAAATACACTTTCACATGCCATTCCCGTTCTTATAGTTTGCCGCGCGGGGTAGCCGCCCCGTCTTGTCACGGTCCGCACGACTCCCTCCGTCGAAGGTTCGAGTCCTTCCTCGGGCATGGGTGTGTATGTTGCCCTCAGGGTAAGTTAGTTTAAGTTAGATTAAGCAATGTGTAAGCTTAGGGACCGATGACCTCAGCAGTTTGGTCCCATAGGATCTTACCACAAATTTCCAAATTTTTCTAACAATTGTGTTTCAGACTACCGTCAATTACATAATTTCTATCATGTTTCAAAGTCCTCCTATTCCGGAGAAGATTATCCATTACTGAATTACTGACTAATATATGTCTCTTCTTAATTAAAAATCGAAAGAACTAATGAATGATCAGCATAGAGGCATATTTAGAAGGAGAGCTGATGTCAATATATAAAAACTCGTTCAACTTCATTACGATTCATCGTACAAATGATACATAGAGCATGAAACTAAACTAAGAACTGTAACTACCTTAACTATTAGTATATCACTAAACATGATATAGGCTTATATGTTTTAAACCTCAAAATGAAATTCAAAAGTAAAATCAAGCTGATGGTCAAAATAGACGAACATTCCATCTGTGCTATATTTGGTTATTCCTGAAAAACTGACAGAGTTACAGGTAAGAAATATTGCTACCATCAGTAAAAAAAGTTACTTACATATATGTTTAAGAAAAATATCCATTTTATGAGGGTCTAAGCGTTAGAGTGGAATTAAATGGATTACGAAAGCATCCTTTACACATCACTTCCTTCTCTTCTTGGTTATTCGAAATGTATCAACAAAAAATAATTACATTAACGATACCAGATGTGTCGCATTAGTGGGGCAAATACGCATTTAAGAACACAAAAACGTTCGAAATTACGTTCCTGACACTACGTTATTCATGTAAGCACTATAATTTTTATTATTTAAAACAGTTGTTGCATTCACATGGCAGAAATAATGAACAAGAAGCAATCGTAAACCGCACTCTGGTAATGGTTTGCGATATTAAGACGGCGGCAGGCTCCGCGCAGGTTTCAAAATAACGTACAGCGTAAGTCTGTGATGCCATCTCCCCATGGAAGTACCTTGTTTTTTTACCTCTATGACTGTGATCGACTTCATATATAATATCTCTGTAACAACTATTCAAAAACGACCTTCTCCCACAATAATAGAACAAACATTTACAATTTTTTAAAGAAATTAATACAGTCATTTTACACAAATGATGAACGATAATGAAATATAACTTAAAACGAAGATCTGTATAGCGTAATCAACGAATTTATGTAAAATACTTGTAGTCTTCCTAGCGTAAGTACATTAAAAACATTGACATCATATAAAAGGTTTGCCATAACTGCTCAAAACTAACATGCTCCTAAAATAACGAAGACCTATTTCTAATTTATTTTATGGCAATTAAATGCAGTCATAGGAGCAAAGACGTACATGATATAGTATACCATTCAAAAATCGTCCATAAAATAAGTTACAATCCTCTTTGTATACCTTGGACTATGACTTAATCTTATGTTAATACTAATGCATCTTCCGTTTTATATACTCGAAAATAGCGTAACGCTGAGATTATACAATCGTACATAAAATAAAGACAATGTCAGCTAAAGGCATCAGAAAATCATTTAAAAAATTGATAGCAGCTGCCGACCCTGTCACAGTGAAGATTATATTATCTTACACATTTAATCTGAGGTACAATTCTTCATGTGCATCAGCAACTGTAATAATGTGTGCACTTGTCCAATAGGAATTTGTCCTGAATTTGGTTCATAATACTAATCAGCTGTGCAGTTAGTGCTACTAACTCTTGCGAATCAAAACGGAACTCACTGTACTGAGTCAGTTTCTGACTGTCGGTTGCGGACGAGAAACAATATGTGGGATGGCCAGCATTGACGTATGATTTGCAGCTTCTGCGTGTGGATCAGGAAGCGGTTGGAGTGGGAAATGGCTAAATACATTTATTATAGTCAGAGATATTACATTACGCAGATCAGCAAGAGAGTATTTATTTACAAGACTTAAAAATTTTCATTAGCTTGCTAAAAAATAGATACATGTTATTTATGGTTTCCATATAAGGAATTACATTTCTAGATTCGTGGATTATTGTTCATAGGAACCGAAACAGCACATGTGTTGAAATAACTGATGAATCATTGCAGTTGTAGCAGTTGTTCAATAAAAATTCGAACAAGACCTAAAGTTGCCAAGAAGAGTCATGTCTCACAAGTGTGATTTACTGCAGAGACGGTTTACTGAACTGTTTATGAATGTGAAATTCCTGTATTCGAGTTCTGAAGACGATGTCCAGATATCACCAAGCTGGGCCGTTGATACTCTCTTATATCTGATGCATATTCGTGTTACCTGTAACCAAAGAGTGACACATATCATTTTTTACAATGATGCAACTTATCATAGGAGAGTTTTATTTTTTAAATAATGTTCTATAATTTTAGTAGCTTATAGAGTATTTCTCATTATTTTTTTCGATACTCTACGTACCCAAACGATCGGAAGAGCAGTATCGTTGGGCTAAATAATGTCGGTTAGACATGAATATGGAATGTGACACCATCTATAAACTGTATAGATATTTCAGAATGGTGGAAAAGTTACTGTGTCATAACACAATGTGCTTGGAAAGTGCCCTGTGCTCTGTATGGTCCAGTATGTAGTCACACGGAAGATATCCTTATTTTCCACGATGGTGGGTGTGGAGTGTCATGAGTAACACCAAATGTATCGGTGACTATTACTGTGTAAAGCCTGTGGAGACTAATAGATCCTAATGTGACATTAGACGTGACTCCAAGGCCCCATCAACAAAGACTAATGTGGACGAAAACTAAATCCTACAGATCGAGGCTGACAAAAACGAATTTTAAAAACAAATGTAGAGCTACAAAATAACAAATGTCGATTCCCAGTCAGTATCTCAGATGTCTGTTACTGCCAAGTTAGATGAGAGTTGCAAACTGTGATCACGTGTGATTGGGTAGTAATGCGAAACTACGACATGAAACGCATTAAGAGAACAGAAATGGCACCGAGAGAAGGAATTCTTGTGTTAGGGTGTTGCTTTCCTCCAGCACCGCGCGTGACACCTGCTGGATGGTCGGTGGTGCACTTGGACGTGTTGCTATACCTCATCCGCAAACCATCACATACGTGCTCGACGGGATTTAAATTGAGGAACTGGAAGGTCAGTCCATTCGTCGAGTATCGTCTCGTTCCCAGAGCTTCTCCGGCTTTCGATTTTCGATGTGGCTGCGCCTTTCCATCCATACGAACGACGTCAAGACCGAATGCACCCCCGAGCAGAAACACATCGGGAAGGAGAGGACAGGGTCGCAACATCGTTGACCGATGAGCGTACCGTGTTCTAAGATTTGCTGTGGTGCCAACAGCGTAGCTACTGGACCAGCAACGAGCGATGGGTGTGCTCTTCTCGAATGAGAGAAGAGCCAGTCGCAGTAGCGATTCCAGGCGTACCATCATACGGCGAGACGTGTGGACGTGTGATGCCCTAAGGAAAATTGTCGAACGTTATAGTTTTGTAGACCTGGTGTCATGGTGTGGGGAGGCATAACGTTTTGTGACTGCACTCAGTGCCAAATAATTCCACACGGCACACTCACTTGTCAGCGATACGTTTGGCAGTTCAGAAAAAAACGGCAAAATTCATTCATCGAACATTAGACGGAGGAACAGTATGCACTGTTATAACACTTTCTTAAGCGGTGTAAAGAATGGACTTTCAAGAGAACCGAAACAAAAATAAACTCCGAGTATTTGAACCCAAATTCAAAAGTTATCATGTGACTCAGTGCTTCTGTTTTCTAGAGGAACTACTCTCTGTAATGTATTTTTTATTAGTATACTCTATCGCATTTTTTGTTTAATCCTTTAATTCCTTTGTTTACATGTTTTCCAATCACTGTTGTGTAGACTATGTTCTGACTCGTTCTGTGACGGAGCAGGTCTGGCGTTCACGGTCCTGCTGAACGTAAGAGACGTTGTTATTGTTGTGGTCTTCAGTCCAGAGACTGGTTTAATGCAGCTCTCCATGCTACTCTATCCCGTGCAAGCTTCTTCAAGTAACTACTGCAACCTACATCCTTCTGAATCTGCTTAGTGTTTTCATCTCTTGGTCTCCCTCTACGTGTTTTACCCTCCACGCTGCCCTCCAATACTAAATTGGTGATCCCTTGATGCCTCAGAACGTGTCCTACCAACAGATCTTCTAGTCTAGTTGTGCCACAAATTCCTCTTCTTCCCAATTCCTCCTCATTGGTTATGTGATTTATCAATCTAATCCTCAGAATTCTTCTGTAGCAGCATAGTTAGAAAGCTACTATTCTCTTCTTGACTAAACTGTTTATCGTCCCTACATGGCTACAGTCCATACAAATACTTTTAGAAAAGACTTCCTGACAAATCTATGCTCGATGTTAACAAATTTCTCTTGAATGAGATTTTCACTCTGCAGCGGAGTGTACGCTGATATGAAACTTCCTGGCAGATTAAAACTGTGTGCCCGACCGAGACTCGAACTCGGGACCTTTGCCTTTCGCGGGCAAGTGCTCTACCAACTGAGCTACCCAAGCACGACTCACGCCCCGTCCTCACAGCTTTACTTCTGCCAGTACCTCGTCTCCTACCTTCCAAGCTTTACAGAAGCTCTCCTGCGAACCTTGAAGAAGGTAGGAGACCAGGTACTGGCAGAAGTAAAGCTGTGAGGACGGGGCGTGAGTCGTGCTTGGGTAGCTCAGTTGGTAGAGCACTTGCCCGTGAAAGGCAAAGGCCCCGAGTTCGAGTCTAGGTCCGGCACACAGTTTTAATCTGCCAGGAAGTTTCATATCAGCGTACACTCCGCTGCAGAGTGAAAATCTCATTCTGGAAACATCCCCTAGGCTGTGGCTAAGCCATGTCTCCGCAATATCCTTTCTTTCAGGAATGCTAGTTCTGCAAGGTTCTCAGGAGAGCTTCTGTAAAGCTTGGAAGGTAGGAGACGAGGTACTGGCAGAAGTAAAGCTGTGAGGACGGGGCTTGAGTCGTGCTTGGGTAGCTCAGCTGGTAGAGCACTTGCTCGCGAAAGGCAAAGGTCCTGAGTTCGAGTCTCGGTCCGGCACACAGTTTTAATCTGCCAGGAAGTTTCAAATTTCTCTTCTCCAGAAGCGTTTTTCTTGCCATTGCCATTCTACATATTACATCCTCTCTAATTCGGCTATCATCAGTTCTTTTGCTCCCAAAATAGCAAAATTCATCAACTACTTTAAGTGTCTTATTTCCTAATCTAATACCCTCAGCATCACCTGATTTAATTATACTACATGCCATTCCCCTCGTTCTGCTGTTGTTGCTGTTCATCTTATATCCTCCTTTCAAGACACTGTCAATTCCACTCAATTGTTATTCCAGCTCCTTTGCTGACTTAAGAGATAAATAAATGAAGTATTTCCTCAATATAAAAAAAATGCGAGGAGGCAACAAACCGTCTCTGCGATCTGCCATTCGAGTACATTCATCCAGGTCGACTTCACGCTACGTTACTATTATGTGTCTCTGGAGGGTAATACCCGTGATCATCGATCAAAAAGATGCTACCATAATGGGTGGGCGCAGAGTTTTCTGTGACTCTAAACATAAGGAAAGGAGTTGTAACGTACCAAAGACAGATTTGGTATTTAAGTACACTGATGCGCTAAGGAAACTAATAAAGGTATTCAAATATAGAGACATATAAACAGGCAGAATACAGCGTCGCGTTCGGCAACGCCTGAATAAGACAACAAGTGCCTGGCGCTGTTGTTCGTTTACTAGTGACACAATGGCAGGTTATAAAGACTTCAGTGAGTCTGAACTTGGTGTTATAGCCGGCGCACGCATCTCCGAGGTAGCGATGAAGTGGGGATTTGCCCGTACGACCATTTCACGAGTGTACCGCGAATATCAGGAATCGCTGCGACCGGAAAAAGATCTTGCAAGAACGGGACCAACGACGAGTGAAGAGAATCGTTTAACGTGACGGAGGTGCAACCCATCCGCAGATTTCTGCAGATTTCAATCTTGGATCATCAACAAGTGTCAGCGTGCGAACCATTCAATGAAACATCGTCGATATGGGCTTTCGGATCCGAAGGCCCCCTCGTGTAACCTTGATGACTGCACGACACAAAGCTTTACGCCTTGCCTGGGCCCATCAACACCAACATTGGCCTGTTGATGACCATAAACATGTTGCCTGGTCGGACGAGAGTCGTTTCAAAATCAATCGAGAGGATGGACGTGTATGGGTATGGAGTCAACGAATCCACACACCCTGCATGTGAGCAGGGGACTGTTCAAGCGGGCGGATGCTCTCTAATGAGCGTGTGCAATTGGAGTGACATGGGGACCCTGATCCGTGTAGATACGACTCTGACAAATGACACGTATGTAAGCATCCTGTCTCATCATCTGCATCCATTGATGTCAACTGTGCATTCCGACGGACTTGGGCAATTACTGCAGGACAATACGACACCACACACGGCCAGAATTGCTACAGACTGGCTCCAGAAACATTTTTCTGAGTTTAAACACTTTCGCCGGCCACCAAACTCCGCAGACACGAACACTGTTGAGCATATCTTTGATGTTTTGCAACGTGGTGTTCAAAAGAGGTCATCACCCCTTGTATTCTTACAGAGTTATGGGCAGCCCTGAAGAAGCGTAATGCCAGTTCCCTCCAGCATTACTTCCGATATTAATCGAGTCCATGCCTCTCGTGTTACGGCAGTTATGCGTGCTTGTGGGGACCCTACACGATATTAGGCAAGTGTACGAGTTTCTTTGGCTCTTCAGTGTAATGTCGGCATCTTTTCTTGGGAGAGCACAAAACTAGGATGTGGTAAAGCGAGAAACTCCTATGGTTGACTATTTTCTCGCTGAAAGAAGTATACACTGTCAGCGGATAATTCTCCACCCTAATATATTACAACGGAGCACAATGTATGAAATAATTAAGCTGAATTCGGAGTTGCGTAATTTTGACGCCTCCATTTGATCGATAAGTTGTAAATAATCTACGGTTGGTGGGTGTATAAGATAAAAATTTTCAATGTGCAGAAAATGAACATCAGTCTACTTTTAACGCTCATGATGTGTAAAGTTTACAGGCAGGTTTAAGACGCGAACCATGGCATATAACTGAAGACAGACCACAGGGGAAAACTAAGATGACGGTGTACCAGGTGTACCGGTATGAAATGAACGTTACGATACAAATGTGTCGATATGGAACATTTGTTGTGAACGAGCCTTAATTTTTTTTTGTTTGGTTGGTATGACATCTGTCAAAGATATTTAGTATACATCAAGTCATGGAACAAACAACATCATATGTTTTCATCGTGTTAACAATGTCGGATTTTGTACCAGAAAGTGATGGTTTGCGAAAAGCATTAATTTTTTGTTTTCATTTGAAAAAAAAGTCCTGCAAAGTCGCATCGAATGCTCGTCGAGGCATATGGTAATAATGCTCTATCAGAAGCAACATGCAAAAGATGGTTTCAACGGTTCATAAATTATGATTTTGATGTAAGAAATGAAGAACGTGGAACACCACCAAAAAAGATCGAAGACGCCGAATTGCAAGCAATACTGGATGAAGATGATACTTTGAGTCAGAAGCATATGGCAGCAATGCTAAATGTTGCACAACAAACAATTTCTGACCGTTTGAAAGCTATGGGAAAGATCCAAAAGTGTGGAAAATGAGTGCCACACGAATTGAATGAAAGACAGATGGAAAACCGAAAAACCATTTGTCAAATTTTGCTTCAAAGACATGAAACAAATTCAATTTTGCATCAAATTGTTACTGCCGTTGAAAAATGGGTTTATTTTAAGAATCCTAAAAGGGAAAATCATGGATTAATCCGGGACAACCATCAACATCGACTACAAAACCAGATCGATTCGGCAAGAAGACAATGCTCTGTGTTTGGTGGGATCAGAAAGGTGTGGTGTATCATGAGTTTCTAAAACCCGGTGAAACTGTGAATACTAATCGTTACAGACAACAAATGATCAATTTGAACTATGCATTGATCGAAAAAAGACCATAATGGGCCAGAAGACATGGCAAAGTAATTTTTTTACACAACAATGCACCTGCACACAAAGCAACACTGGTTCAGGATACAATCAAAACACTTGGCTGGGAGCTGCTACGCCACCCGCAGTATTCACCAGACTTGGTCCCTTCCGACTACCATTTGTTTTCATCAATGGAACACACTGACTGAGGAACACTTCGATTCCTACGAATAAGTCGAAAATTAGGTGTCTGATTGGTTTACTTCAAAAGACAAACATTTCTATTGGCGTGGTGTCCACAAATTGACAGAAAGGTGGTCAAATGTATAGAAAGCAATGGTAAGTACTTTGAATAAAATGTTTTTACTTTTCAATTCAAAATTAATGTTTCATTTTCACAAAAAAACGCTCATTTCATACCGGTACACCTGGTAGAGGGGTGTGGACAAAAACATGGAAACAGAAAAACACAATATATTACTAGGTGTGGACAAAAACATGGAAACAGAAAAACACAATATATTACAACGCTTAACGCATCGTAGATACCCGTTGGCATACAAAACAGCTTCAAGTTGTCTCAGAATGGATAGACACAGATGCTGTATGGTTTTGAAGGGAATTTTATACCATACTTCCTGCAAAATAGGGGCAAGTTCAGTTAATGATGATAGGGTCGGATATCGATCACGCATCCTTCTCTCCAAAGGAGACTACAAAAGCTCAATAATATTGAGTTCCGATGACTATGGTGGCCAGTGGAGATTCATCCTCGTGCTCACAAAAAAGTTCTCGATGATGCAAGCTGTGTGAACACAGGCCCTGTGGCCTTGGAACGCAGCCTCGCCATTGGGGAGCAAACAATGCACCATCAGACGGACCGGATCAGCTTAAATTCTCACATAATCTTTGGCAGTAATGCGACGTTGTAGAGTAACCATGGAACCCATGGAATACCACGATGTGGCTCCTCAAATCATCAAGGAAACCCCGGCATGTTTCGCTCTTGAGACGAAACACGATCGAAAGTTAGCCCCACATTCGTCGTGGGGCATGACAGAAATTACTATGCGCTGTGTGGTTTGGTTTAGCAACGAAGCCCACTTTCAATTGGACTGGTTCGTCAATAAGCAAAATTGGCGCATTTGTGAGACTGAGAATCCGCATCTCGAGATCGAGAAGTCTCTTCGCCCTCAGCGGGTGACCGTGCTGTGTGCAGTGGTCAGTCACGGAATAATCCGATGATATATTCCTTGATGGCACTGTGACAACCGAACGCTGCATGAAGGTTTTGGAAGATGATTTCATCTCCATTATCCAATGTGACGATGTGGTTCATGCAAGACAGAGCTCAACACCATCGAGGCAGAAGAGCACTTTGGGGATCACATTCTGGCTCTGGGGTACCCAGAGCCCACTGGCAAGGGTCTCGATTGGCCGCCCATATTCTCTGGATCTGAACACATGAGACTCCTTTTTGTGGGGGCTACATTAAAGACAAGGCGTACAGCAATAACCCCAAAACCATTGCTGAGCTGAAAACAGCCATTCAGGAGATCATCGACAGCATCGATGTTCCGACACTGAAGTGTCATGATCATGCAGAATTTCGTTATTCGCCTTCCCGAGATCTTCGCCAATGATGGCAGATATATAAAACATGTCGTAACCTAAATGCGAATATCTACAGTGACGTTTACATGTTGACTAAATGTGTGCACGACGTAGTATGTAACTAATTTGCGTTTTTTTCATATAGATCAATAATTGTCACCCTGCATGTACCTAGGAGTAGAGAGAAGTTGTGTCGATGGACTTTGGTACTAGGAGGTGAGAACTGTATCTGTTAGCCTGTTGTGGCACTTAAACTCAATAGTTATATAATGTTTCTTGTAGTACTGTATGTCTCTAACTGATGAGACCACATTATGTCCAAAGTTGACTTGTGCTTCAAAAATTTGCGACAGTAAAACAAGTGCATTCCAAACGTCATGTTGTTAGAGAGCCTATCATCTTAAAATCTACACTCCTGGAAATGGAAAAAAGAACACATTGACACCGGTGTGTCAGACCCACCATACTTGCTCCGGACACTGCGAGAGGGCTGTACAAGCAATGATCACACGCACGGCACAGCGGACACACCAGGAACCGCGGTGTTGGTCGTCGAATGGCGCTAGCTGCGCAGCATTTGTGCACCGCCGCCGTCAGTGTCAGCCAGTTTGCCGCGGCATACGGAGCTCCATCGCAGTCTTTAACACTGGTAGCATGCCGCGACAGCGTGGACGTGAACCGTATGTGCAGTTGATGGACTTTGAGCGAGGGCGTATAGTGGGCATGCGGGAGGCCGGGTGGACGTACCGCCGAATTGCTCAACACGTGGGGTGTGAGGTCTCCACAGTACATCGATGTTGTCGCCAGTGGTCGGCGGAAGGTGCACGTGCCCGTCGACCTGGGACCGGACCGCAGCGACGCACGGATGCACGCCAAGACCGTAGGATCCTACGCAGTGACGTAGGGGACCGCACCGCCACTTCCCAGCAAATTAGGGACACTGTTGCTCCTGGGGTATCGGCGAGGACCATTCGCAACCGTCTCCATGAAGCTGGGCTACGGTCCCGCACACCGTTAGGCCGTCTTCCGCTCACGCCCCAACATCGTGCAGCCCGCCTCCAGTGGTGTCGCGACAGGCGTGAATGGAGGGACGAATGCAGACGTGTCGTCTTCAGCGATGAGAGTCGCTTCTGCCTTGGTGCCAATGATGGTCGTATGCGTGTTTGGCGCCGTGCAGGTGAGCGCCACAATCAGGACTGCATACGACCGAGGCACACAGGGCCAACACCCGGCATCATGGTGTGGGGAGCGTTGTCCTACACTGGCCGTACACCACTGGTGATCGTCGAGGGGACACTGAATAGTGCACGGTACATCCAAACCATCATCGAACCCATCGTTCTACCATTCCTAGACCGGCAAGGGAACTTGCTGTTCCAACAGGACAATGCACGTCCGCATGTATCCCGTGCCACCCAACGTGCTCTAGAAGGTGTAAGTCAACTACCCTAGCCAGCTAGATCTCCGGATCTGTCCCCCATTGAGCATGTTTGGGACTGGATGAAGCGTCGTCTCACGCGGTCTGCACGTCCAGCACGAACGCCGGTCCAACTGATGCGCCAGGTGGAAATGGCATGGCAAGCCGTTCCACAGGACTACATCCAGCATCTCTACGATCGTCTCCATGGGAGAATAGCAGCCTGCATTGCTGCGAAAGGTGGATATACACTGTACTAGTGCCGACATTGTGCATGCTCTGTTGCCTGTGTCTATGTGCCTGTGGTTCTGTCAGTGTGATCATGTGATGTATCTGACCCCAGGAATGTGTCAATAAAGTTTCCCCTTCCTGGGACAATGAATTCACGGTGTTCTTATTTCAATTTCCAGGAGTGTATTTTTAACTAGGATGTATCAGTCGGATACATTAAGACTAAATACCATACATTAGCATATAACAGTACTGCATAGCTAACGTAATAGGGGAGGGGCAAGGAGGAGAAGGAGGAGGACGAAAAGGAGGTGTAAAGTAAAAGGCATAGGCGAACGAGAATCCGAAAAAATTGTGCAAATAAAATCAAGTAATAACAGTTGCGGAGGGGAGGCAAAATGATTGACAAGATCGGTTGGTTATAGATCAAAAGTGTATCCACCAATCAACCTAGCGGGCATTCTTAAACAGATCTAGGAACTGCTTTTCCCTAAGCTCTATTTGAGCACTGAGTAACCTCGGTGCACTCTTTTCCTGTGACTATACGTTTCCGTTTGTTGTAAGGTGGCGCAAACGGCTCTGAGCACTATGGGACTTAACATCTGTGTTCATCAGTCCCCTAGAACTTAGAACTACTTAAACCTAACTAACCTAAGGACATCACACACATCCATGCCCGAGGCAGGATTCGAACCTGCGACCGTAGCAGTCGCGCGGTTCCGGACTGAGCGCCTAGAACCGCTCGGCCACCGCGGCCGGCTGTTGTAAGGTGGTCGTTAGTGGACACATGATACATCTCCTCCATCCCACTAGGTCTATCTCTTTCCTTCAGCGTTAATGGCTGCTACACGACTCCCGATTTACATTTCAAGACACCGCCTTCTCTCGAGAGGGCCCAAAACTAGCCTCCTACATCCCACAAGGTCTCCAAACCTCTCCACGAAACTGCTTTACTTCTAAGCCTTTCTGCTAATCTGCTACAAGATCTCAGTACAAGAGTTTCAGTTGGCCGTTTCCAGCTCACACTAATGATACTTCTGTGCAAAGTGTAGTTTACTCCCGGTTTCTCCTGACATTTCTGTCCACAGTTTGCCAGAAAACACCTGTCACATGGTGACGTCACAGACCCTTAAGCCAGCCTTGCAGGCCGCGGCCACAACCCTTGTAATGGCCCTGCAGCTCCTGATCTGTGGCCTGCAGGGACGGGAAACTGACTCAAGGGACGACACTGGGGAACAGGACGAGCACAAAACTGTTGGCAGTAAATGATATGTTGCAACAACTCGATATTTTAACTGCGTTTTCAGTCGGTTGTAGTCACTGTAACTGTAGTACCTTTTAATGCCAGGTGGTTACAATTAAAGTGCGACTGTTCACGGAGATCCAATGTGGGCTGCAATTGTCTTATGGCAGAGAAACTTGATGGATATGATAATGCGGAACCGATTTAGGCTGAAAAAAAAATTAGTTCCACTTATGGCCACTAAGTGCGAATCTGTCGCAGTGCACTGTTTGTATGACGGTATGACAACCACGCTGCCATTTGACACGTCATAAGGTGAGTGAATAGTATGACCATTTAGAAGAGACCATGTGCTGTTAGCGAAACTGTTTTATGTCAACGGCAGCAACTACAGTGTTTGCATTGAGAGACTGTCGCCGTCTGAAAGGCGTGAAGAGAACCCTGAAATGTTGCATTTTGAATAACTAATAAAATATACCCAAACGTTTAATTAATACTAGAAAACATTAAGAATAAATTTTCTCTTTGTTAATAAATCTGTAAAGTAAGGAGAAAGAGTCATAATTTAAAAAAAATGTATTTTTTACCTTTCATATAAAGAATGTTCCAGAGAAATACGTATCTAAATTTTATGAAAGACTTTCTGTAAAGCAAGCTAAAGGCTGTCGCCGTAATTTGTTTCAAATGTATAAAAGCACAAGCTGAGACCCTGCTCTCTCTCTCTCTCTCTCTCTGTCTCTCTCTCGCTGTCTCGGTTGTTATTCATTGCTGTCTCATAAAATGTAAGTGGCGCCCTCATATCTGTAACTTTTGGTTTAATAATTATGTTAATTTAATGGCAACAGCCGTTTGTGAATCAAGAAACCTACTTTCATTTTCCATTAATACCACATGTTAGTTTATTATGTTGCATTTTAGAAATTTTTTTTCAGGCTTCAGGGAGGGAAAGTAGCCGGCGAACTGTTTGGTCGCCACCACCGAACGCTACTAATATTCAGTCTGAACTTCTGTTTCAGCGTCCCTGAAATTACTTTTACCGATTTTTGCTACAAGTGCGCCGGCAATGTAATTAAAGACACTGCGTAATTTTGAGAACGGTCACTAGCCTCTGGACAATGCCGTTAGTCAACGTTCTCATCGGTCTGACGGAATCTGATGCTGTATGGCGAAATACAAATCAATTAATAAGCAAGCAAGAATTTTCTATGCACCGTTTTCCCATTTCAGAAACTTTGCCACCAACAGACGTGGTTCAAAGTTTTATAATTTTACTTACTAACAATAAATGTCTTTTGGAGGGTTAAATTAATTTCAATTGGGAATATTTATAACAGACATCAGAAATTAACTTCCCCACCCCAGAAATTAACTTCCCCACCCCCAAAAAATCGTAACATAATAGTATTTTAATATTAGTATTATTATAGCCCCAATGTCATTAAATGGTTTAAAGAGTGGGGTTGGTGTGGCACATGGAAAAAGAAGACGTCCTATCCCAGTGGGAAGTAATTGACAATGTTGCTGTTCCCGCAACTGATCAAGCAGTATGTGGCCCATGTAGTGCTAACGGTCTTGCAGTGTCACGAGAATTGGTATTCCCATGGAAAGTTTTGCAGTCCGCTTTGCACTGATATCAGCAAAACATCCATACAGTGCAGCAACGTCCTTACGATCAGCAGCAATGTCCTGAATTTGCTCTTCAGTTTCTGTCACGGATCGAAGTTGATGGCATGTGGCCAGGCAATATTCTATGGAATGATGACGTACATTGTACATTAAATAGTGAAGTAGTGAATACACAGAACTGCTGAATTTGGGGCACTGTTAAAGTTCCATGAGCACCTTTCCTCTCGGTGCATTCTTCTTGGAAGGACCAGAGGACGTGTTAGGTGTACTGTGATGTTGGCGTGTTATCGAGACCTCGATGTACAGCATGTGATTTGTGCTTTGGAAGAGCGCAACTGTGTGGAAGCCACTGTTTTCATGGAAGTCGTGGAAACACCTCGTGTCACTCGTCCAGTGATCTGCTTCATGCATATTATCTCCAGAGGTTTCCCAGATGCAAGATCACGTGATCTGAATCCATCTGACTTTTGGCTCTGGCATCTACCTGATCTGAAGGCAAGTATACGGGAACATGTTGCTAAGATGGTTCAAATGGGTCTGAGCACTATGGAACATCTGAGGTCTTAGAACTACTGAAACCTAATTAAACTAAGGACATCACACACATCCATGCCCGAGGCAAGATTCGAACCTGTGACCGTAGCAGTCGCTTGGTTCCAGACTGAAGTGCCTAGAACCGCTCAGCCACCGCGGCCAATGTTGCTAAGATTTTGTAACTGTCAGACACGTCGTCTTGCATATGCAACATCTCGTCGACGTTTCTGGTGATCATACTGAACAAATTGTATAAGTGGCAGTTTATAATAAAACAAACATTATGCCTTTTTCACTCGTTTGATCCTTTCTGCCCCTGTCCCACTTCGAAGCCATTGCAGATCGAAACGTTTCAGTATGTCTTTGTAGCATTTACAGCCCCAATTTTGCACCTGGTGGCCAAAACTGGAACTATTTTTTTTTCCTGTGAATATCTGTTCTGAACAGATTAGCGTATTTATCAAGTTCGCTGCCACAAATAATTACAGTCAACACTGAAAACCTATGAGCAGCTGCACTTTAAAATTATAGCCACCTGGTGCGTCGTCAAGGGAAGACAAACGTAGAAGTGAAGGGTAGCGCACCTGGCGGCAGGAAGGTGAGCAGTACAGTGCAGTAGGTGGTGACGGCGGCGACGAAGGCGGAGACGAGGCGCAGGTCCACAGCGAGCGTCTGCAACAGCCGCGCCACAAGACGCCTGGCGGCCACCTGCTGAACTAGCAGCTGCAACTCGCGCACCACCAAGGCAGACCCTGACCGGGAGCTCCCGAGCATCAGCTCGCAGCTCAACCTAGCCGACCGCCGCGCCTCCGCCTTGACCAGGTGTGCAGGAACCAGCAGCACGCATAGAGTGACTATGTAGTACGCCAACCAGAACCAAATCTGCCACATGATGTACCCCCTGCCCAAGAACATCTCGTTTCTGAAGATCCAGTACAACTCCACCACAACCACTAGTACCAGGGTCACCAGGTAGACAACCAGAAATTTCTCGTGTACTGAAGTCGCTGCGAGAGACAGCTCACAAAGCACGGCGTGTGCTCTCCTTAGGGATCTGATGTGGAACAGCAGGTTGCTAACACCTGCTACATTAATGTGGTACGCTCTGTTTACTGTGTATCTGTAGATGGCAGGCATTCGACTATGTAAAGTATCTCGCATTTCATCTCTCACGCCGACCAAACAATTGTTGAAAATGGAAGTTCTGTTCTTTATGATCAGTTGCAAGTTTGAAAATCTGAAAATCGTCAGTAGCACAGTTCCAAAAGTATGAACGCCAACTATAATGCATAACATTATATCAGAACTAGCAGTCTCAGCGAACAGACCCAACAAAATCCATAAATAGGGACTAAGCAATAACAACAACTGCATTTTCACTATCTTCCCTGCAGTTCCCTTCACTGGTCTGCCATACCAGTACTTCATCAGAATCCTGTCAACTGACACGATCAGTTTAAGCATTTTTTCGTATTTTCGCTGATTTACTAAGTGGTCAGAAACCATAGAGACTACAGACAAGACAGATAGAAATAAACCTCCTGAAAAATGAACACTAATTATCGAGGATGACAAGGATCTTTTCAAACGTAGGCATAAATAAAGGAATACGCAGGCAGAAATTAGCTGACACGTGCAGGCGACGGCAGAGATGACCAAGTCGAACTTTGTTATCTTCATGCATGCGGTACTTGCATTCAGTGTGAATGGCATTAGACCATAGAGTTGGCATGCCGCGAGGAACGGTTTGCTGGCCACTAGAAGATGTCTTGTGTTTTCTTGCACTGTAGGGAACATTCCATTAGATGGCACCACCTGAAAGAGTTATGATCTACTCAAAATTTTACCAATGCTGTCTGCTGCTCTGCATTGTTAACGTGTTATATGTTACACTACAAGCATGGTGCAATAAAAATTAGTGTCATTGTCTCAAGGGTAATAAACAACCATCAATTTATTGAAAGAAATATATATATAAGTTAATATGTATGTTTTAAGGGAAACTTTCCTCAGTCTATGCCTCAATTTATGACACACCCTTTGAGCTTTTACGTTAGTTACCATAGTCTCTGTGGTCCATGTTGTATGTATGAAGTATTGTAAAATTCCGGAAAGCTTTTCAATAACTCCATTGCGACGATCATAGTTTTCATATAGGCTTTAGTAGGAAGGAGGCACGTTGTAAATAAAATTAGAATTTGAGAGTAATTCTCAAATGATTACACATGTTAGTAATAACAAGTAGGTTGAAAGACTAACTGCACTGTTCTTTTTAACCGTTCTCGTTCGATTTTAACCTTTCCTGAGTTGAGGATGAGGGACGCTATTCTTACTTTTAAAGACACGGTGAGATTTCTGGGGCTCATTTTTGACTCGAAGCTCACGTGGTTACCTCATCTTAAAGACCTGAAACGGCGGTCACTTAAGGCTTTAAGTATTTTAAAATGCCTTAGCCACAGTACATGGGGAGCTGACAGGACTTGTCTGCTCCAGTTTTACAGGGCGTTTGTGCGATCTCGGCTCGATTATGGGTGCAAGGTGTATGGGTCTGCGAGGCCTTCTTACTTAAAGTTGTTGGACGTTGTGCACCATGAAGCGCTTCGGTTGGCCATTGGGGCATTCCGAACTAGCCCCATACCAAGCCTCTGTGCAGAGGCTGGTGAACCGCCACTTCATATGCGGCGACGGCTACTTACAGTGCGCCAGGCGTATAAAACTTTGTCCACACCCTACACCCCTGCATACCATACCGTTGCTCAGCCTCCTCTGGCACGATTGTTTCATAACCGGCAACGTGCGACGCAGCCCTATGGGATTCGCGCACAGGATTGCCTCGGTGCGATGTCTATGGCTGGTCTTCGTGTTTTACGTCGCGGTTGGAGCAGATCTCCACCTTGGCTCCTCCGGAGACCCAAACTTATTTTAGATTTGACTAATTTTAAGAAAGCTGGCACACCAGATTTTACGTTCCAATCTCTGTTTTTTAACATTTTAGATATGCATCACGGTTTCACTGTCGTTTATACTGATGGCTCCAAACAGGAGACTTTCCTTGGCTGTTCTGTGGTGTTCCCTGATCATGTTACCCGGATTCGCCTCCATGCTGAATATACCGCTTTCGCAGCGGAGCTCCACGCGATCCTGACGGCACTGGAGCAGATGCATCGTGTTCGGGGCGATCGATTTCTTCTCTGCTCCGATTCTCTTAGTGCCTTACAATCACTGCAAAACCTATACCCGACTGAAGAGATGGTCCAGCTGATACATGACCAACTGTACTTGCTCCAACGGCGGGGTAAAGAGGTATCCTTCTGCTGGGTGCCTAGTCATGTCGGCATATGGGGCAATGAACAGGCTGATCGGGCTGCCAAGGAGGCCTGCAGGGAGCAGGATGTGGTCCAGTGTCCTATCCCCTTGCAGTCAGTCATCGCTGCACTCCACAGGAAGTGCTTGGAGTTGTGGGAGGACGAATGGCTGGCGGTGACGGCCAATAAACTGCGGTCGGTAAAGTCAACCACTCGGCCGTGGCGTTCCTCCTGCCGGTTGTTCAGGCGGGAAGAGGTGGCCCTCACACGTCTTCGGATCGGGCACTGTCCTCTCACACATAGCTATTTATTACGGCGGGAGGATCCTCCGTTTTGTGATGCTTGTGGTGTGCACATCTCTGTCCGGCACATTTTAACAGACTGCGTTTTATACCGTGAGGCAAGGGCAGAAGCACAAGTTGATGGGGATCTGCCCTGTGTTTTAGCTAACGATGAGACGTGTGTGTCTAGGGTTTTTAAGTTTTGTGATGTGTCTGGACTCTGGCCTAAACTTTTAGGCTGGCGGTTTTAGTGTATTGCAGAGTGGCTGACTCCTCCCTTTTTTCCTTGCGGTCAGCCAGCCACTTCCATCTGCTCCATTGTTTTATCTCCTTCTACCTTTTTCTTCCTGTGTTGTCCATGTTTTACTGCTGACGCCCTGCTTCATCCCACGCTTCGGTGTGGGTGAGCACATATTTTTCCATGATTGTTCCCCGTGTTTTATGTTCCGTTTGATGTAAATGTTCTGAGTTTTTTTCTTGACACCCGTCTCACTATGATACTGAACGGGCGCTGAAGACCTTGCTGTCGTGCGCCCACAAAACCCTTCCAGTACTACTACTACTACTGTAAAACAAAGTAACAAGGAAAAATTCCAGAATACTTCTAGATAGGGGTATGAATGAAGAGAAGAAACTTACATGCAAGGACTGAAAACAGTAAGAGCAAGAAAATGAATATCGGAGTTCTGAATAAAATATCAATTGTATTTTTTTTTGTCATATGTGAGGATAGGATAGAGTGTCATACTATTTGTATTAGTAGTAGCATAATTTAGGAATTTAGGAGAAATGAGGCCATCTTTGTGTTTGTTTACAGTATGTCAATTTGTATTTAATTTTGAATGTGCTCAAAGATGACCATAGTACTTGTGGTGTCACCGCCAGACACCACACTTGCTAGGCGGTAGCTTTAAATCGGCCGCGGTCCATTAGTACATGTCGGACCCGCGTGTCGCCACTGTCAGTAACTGCAGACCGAGCGCCACCACACGGCAGGTCTAGAGAGACGTACTAGCACTCGCCCCAGATGTACGACGACTTTGCTAGCGACTACACTGACGAAGCCTTTCTCTCATTTGCCGAGAGATAGTTAGAATAGCCTTCAGCTAAGTCCATGGCTACGACCTAGCAAGGCGCCATTAACCATATCTGAGAGTCTCACTTGTATTATCAAGAGCGATGTACCACAAGGATGAATTAAAGTTAAGTATTAAAGAAGCTATGTACTTTTCTTTATAGCATTCATTAAGTACCCTGTTTCAGACCTCACGCCAGCCGGCGTGTGTGTACGCGTGCATTTCGGCTACTTCCGAGTGGCGTGGCTGTCTTGCTACGCCACAACAGTACTTAAGTTATTTTGAGTTACATGAACACAAAGAGTAAACAAACAATATAAGTGATTTACATTTGAGGCTTTTTATCTTGAGAGGTTCGAGAAGTCGTAAAATGATAAAAGTGTGGGTGGCACATGGGAGTGTAACACTACAGTACCATACAGATTTATTTCCTTTATCCTGTACTTTGATTTCAGCATTCTTTTCTTGGTACATTGGAAGATCTATTTTAGAATGTTTTATTTCTTTGCGCAACTTTGATTCTGTTTATGTCATGAATGGAACTGCTATATTTGTTTTCTGATGCTCTCTGTTCAGACGTTTATTAACATGTTATTTTAATGTATTTTCCAGGGGCCTAATAATGTGAAGTTGCAGTATTGTAAGAAACTGTAAATCATCTTAATTTTTGTAATGCTGAACGACATGTGTTGAGCTGTAGAAACATACCTATAGGTTTGATAGAGAAACAACAAAAAAGGGTCTGGAGGACGAGAGAAGATAGTGATTGTCGTGGCATGTATGTATGGAATTGCTGTGTCCTTGACCAATGTTAAATAAGTGATTTATTAGTAATACGTGTTTTGATTTCGGTGTGTACCGTGGACAAAGAAACTAACAATAATATGTGTATTGTTGATTCGCATTCTGAACTGCTATTAGACACATTAATCTTGAAACTATCATGTGCATATTGCCAAATGGTATGAATGTTGTTCCGTTTTGATTATGGATGGCACAGACTAAGTAGTGTATACCACGGACTCTCACTTTAAACACTCTCTTCATAAACTGATATTCAGAACGTTAATCTTAAATGTATGACGTAGTGTTCACCATGTGATTGATGTGACTGTTTTGCACAATACGGAAGTATTGGGGCAAGGTGTGTACGGCCCCAGGCAGGTACAGCCCCAAAGTACCGTTATCCAAAATATCAGTGATGACGTCACCCGACCCCAAGGTTGGTACGGCCCCAAAGTACCGTTATCCAACATAGCGGCAATTACGTATGTTGTCCATGACATCAGTTGATGATGTCATCCAAGATGTCAGCCATGATGTCAGCTGATGACGCAAGTACCATTATCCAAGATGGCGGGAAAGTGCCATGCTCTCCCTGGCCCTGGGAAAGTAGCTCAATTGGGCTACCCCCACTAACCTGTCATCCGACCCCCCACCTTATCCTATGAAATGGCGCTAAGTTTGAATTTTGGCAGGAAGATAGGTCAATTTAGGTTTTTCCACTAACCTAAGAAAATGGCGGGAAAGAAAGGGCACTTGGGCTCCATCCACTAACCTAAGTCACCCAACCGCCACCTTGTCCTAGGAATTGGTGGGAACACAACCTGCACGTGCGTACTGACATCACATCTCTATCTAAATAAGCACCAAGTCGTTCTCTGGGCAGCGCACAAGCATGTTCACCACTGTTGACTCTCTACCTGCAGCCCAGCAAAGACCTATTTGCAGAGCAACTCACCCTCAGAGACGCTATAGAAAAACTGTTCCACGTCTCGCGACATATGTGCGTGACGCCAATACTGACGTCACAGATCATGCAATAGAATTCCACTACATCGCTCTCGATTCTAACAGTACTATTGCGTCATGTGCAACCCACATAGCATAGTGATGGCACAGCATATAGCCTGCACGTGCATACTGCCGTTTGACGCCCCATGTCGACTAGACCGCACAGGATGCTACCGACAGCCCCGCTAAGAGACGCGGCTGTCAGCTGTCAAACCATGCACAGGTGCCATTCAGGTCCTGCAAGCATGAGGCGGCGACATCCCTTTCATACATGGTACCTCATAAATTCCTCCCAAAATACGTGTTCATCTAGGCACCTTTGCTGATGCAACCTGACAGGAGCAAAGACGCTGCCACGAGCCACCTCCGGATGCAAGCCAGTGTGACCCATTACTCCCTCACTCAATGCTGCTGACAACATGTGAAAGTGTACCGTTCCTGGCACGATGATGCATATCTGCAGTGCAGGTCCAGTTGGAGCACAGTTCGCAATTGTTTCTTCAGACAAGGATTTCAGTGGTAAAATTATTTTGCACAGGTCGCTGAATTGCATCGACAGTTAAACCCATAAAAGTTGTCTACAGATCATGAACTACATACAAGACTCGCAAGAATATTGCAAGCCAGGAACATATTTACCAGTGCAACTACAATTAAATATTACGATTGCTGCTAGAGTCTGACACCAATCGATTTACTGGCAATGTCTCCTCTTGACGGCTGTGGTCCTGGAACGAAGCTCAGTACCAATAGCGCACATAATTTTCCACGTAAAAAATCTCTCTCATACTGTCGTGGTTATCGATGTGCTGAATCTATACAACGCTCACGATAGGACACACACTCATCTTCTCTGGTCATGCCACAACATAAGCCACAGCAACTTAACAATGCAATATTCACATTATACACAAGTAGTGCAGTTATCTTTAATATTATTAAACATTATGGTATACCTACACTCACACTGGCTATATGTATCGAATCTCCTTAGTCCTAGGAAATTACCTGACAAAGTCTTACAATCAGCGCTTCTGGAATGTGCTGCATCCTGCCAAGATTCTCTCAAACAAATGTTTTGAAGGACAGGGGTCAGGCATTTTGTGTGATAATTAAATCTGCACCCATGGACGTAATGCTTGGAAAGACATCACGAACACGAATTGGTGTACTGTAATCATCATCACTAACGATAAAACAACAAGGAAAATGAGAATTCGTTCATCTTCGCAGTCCCGTCGATCTTGTGTTACCCTTCCTGGTTTCAACATATCCAAACGTTCTCACCATTATGTAGAGACCCCTATATCCCAGCACAATGGATGTCCTGTAAATGAATGTGAGATAATGACTGGTTCTTATCGAATTTACCCACTGAAATACTGATGCCGCCAGAGTGGAAGCACCATCCACCTTTTTCTTTGTGCAGATGACTAAGTATGCAGTAATACTGCATAGGGGCTACCTAAAACGAGGTGGTAATTTAACTGTAGCAGATTGATTCTAGAAATGTGAATAGTTCCGAGATATGAGATATGAGTGGCTGTAATCATTAATGGACTTCTCCATAGGTTCCAGAGCAGGTATGTGCTTGAATGGAAAGACTTGGTTCCAAATCCCAGACGGCACTTCTAGCAGATTGTGTAGCATTAGATATCTGAAAAGCTTGTGTACATTTCTTACGACCTCAATAAACACCCCATCAGTAGTGGGCCAAGGGACATGGTATGTAAGCCATATTTGCGACCCCCTCACACCTCCCCAGCTAGATGTTTCAATAGTATTTGTAACGCATTCTGTCTTGATGCAAAGTCAGAGGGTCGGTGATATATTCACTGGGATATAGGCAATGGTTAACTGAGAAGATCACAAACAGTAGTAGATGAGAGTAGTGGGACTAAGTATGTGTCAGCGCACTCTGCATTGTTGCCAAATTTATTCAAGATGGCGGCGATGACGTCATCCAAGATGGCAGCATGTAGACTTGGCAACATTGCACGACATCATCCAAGATGGCGGATTTTGGCGGGAAAATAGGCCAGTTGTGCTACGTCCAGTAAACTAGCCTCAAGAAAAAATGGCGGGAAATTTGAATTTTGGCGGGAAAATAGGCCAATTGTGCTACGTCCACTAACCTAAGCCTCCAGAAGAAAAAATGGTGGGAAGTTTGAATTCAACAGGATAATGCATGCAAAACTGTACTTGCCTTTTATTATTATTTATCATTTATTAACTTTCATTATCATTTATTATTATTTATTATCATTTATTATTATTTATTGTCATTATTATTTACTATTATTGACCTGCCTCCACTAGAAAATTCCCTCCAAATTCAAATTCCAACACAATAATGTATGCAAAACCTTACTTTTGTTTATTATTAATCATTATTATTCATTATCATTTATTAACATTCATTATCATTCATTGCCATTTATTATCATTCATTATCATTTATTATTATTATTATTAATTATTATAGGCCTACCTCCACTAGAAAATTGCGCCAAATTCAAATTCCAACACGATAATGTCTCGAAAACTGTACTTCTATTTATTATTATCATTTATTATTTATTCAAGATGGCGCATTTTCTCGGCGAGAAAGCCATTTTCCTTACATCCATAACAAAAATCTATCACAAGTCCAAATCCCAACACCATAATTGATCACACAAACGAACTTCCTCCATCACTTATCTATTTTCACTGGTAGCCTATCATAATCGTGTCAAATAATAAACTGCACTTATAGGAACGTAAGTCACGTCCTTTGATTTTGCAGGGGGGGGGGGGGGGACTGAAGACTTTATTTCAAGCAGTACGATCATCACTTGCTCTCCAACACAGACAGCACACACATCTTTGATACTGCAGTGCAGTCACCACGACATCTGCGCCCCAACTGAATTAGTTCAAATCCTCGCCACCCCCTGGCCAGCGCGCGGAGACATTGCTGACGCCTGTCATATGAGGCGGCTGGCCACTCGTGCCGGAGCGCGAGCTCAGCGATCTCTCCCACGTCGTAAACATGTTTTCGCTGGACACACTAGAACTTGCCGAGTTTGACGTCACAGCAGTCGCTTGCCCGCTCACCACGTGTATTCGTCGTCTCCGCACGTTTCCCGCCAAAATTGTTCGCCTCGGATCGGAATCACACAATGGTCGGCCGTTCCTTGCCACACTTTTGGCGCCAAAGTTGTTTTCCTGGGCATGTTCAAACCTGTCGTTGCTGACTGCTCTCCGTCCACCACGTGTCCTTGTGCAAGTGAGAAAGCAGTGCTACACTTTTGGTGGCAAAGGTTCCTAGACAGTGGAATCTGCCATGACTGTATAACAGCATGTTTGGTCTACACTAGAACACTCGTAATTGACTCTCTCTCGCACGCGCGTAATAACTGTACAATCGCTGCGCCGCCGCCCCGCTTACATCACACACCCTCCATATAGGCGACGGCCATAGTCTTATGTAAATACCTAAGTGCTTAATTCCATTTTGTTTTTAATGATGTTAAATAATTCAATTTACAATTTCATATATATATGCAAAGGTGTTCAACTACCTAATTTCAACTACTTTTCAAGGTCCAGACAGCCACCTCTCCCTAGGAACCAGCGCCATGTTTGAAATCTGCCAGTACACAAAGCTCACTTGCGCTTCCGCCACCAACCTAAGAAAATTGTTGCAAACGAAGCTCATCACTGCTAAACTAAGCCACCAGCACTCAACCTCTTCCTACACGTTTTGGGTAAGAGGACTCACGCTGCACTAGGCCCATGGATGGAGGAACCAATTTACTTTATTTAGGAATGGAGTGTATGTATCACACCGACATGTTCCACACCATACAGACCTGCAAAACACTCCTACATAACTCATTTGTAATGCTCTATACACACGCTTGCTAATTGTAAACAGTTAAAAATAGTGCATAGCACAGCCTACAGACATGCGAACTGCTCATAAATAATGCAAAACATTTACATCCAAATGGCCAGACAACTCCTAATTTTCGCAAATAATTTCAGTTCATAGGCTGCTGGAAGGAATAACGAGTGTACTTTATTGATTTGGGACATATCTTTTTGAAACTTTTGCTTCTCATAGGTTTCGATATGTTAGGCTGTCCTAAGGCATGTTCTGAACTCCAGTAGTGCACTACACTTGGCAACACAACCACACCCATCAAGATATTCATTCCAGTCCAGACCTGTACCTCCTATACAGATAAATTTGTCCAGTTATTTGTCGACTCACTCACAGTCTGACCAGATTGCAGTTTTTTGCGCAAAAACCCCTTCAGACTGCGCTGTGCTGCTCGGGGAAGTAAGGAAGGACTGCACTCCTTGGATCCCTTTTATTTAGTCGTGGAGTATATTTGTCACAAAACACCCACACTGATCCGACTGTGGTCATCTGACACAGACCAGAAACACATAAACAACTTCTAATTTCACCACATAATAGCAAACAGCTCTTAAATAATGCAGTACACAATATCAGCAAACGAGCTCTGTACTCTCAAAATCGCCAAATAAAGCACCGCACAGTGCACATCCATGATCGAAAAATAGTGCAACAGACGCGCAAAAATCCCCCCAGCTGCCAAACCGACCAAAAGTCTCTGCTCGATCTCCCACCAAACATGACCTCAACCCCGTCGCATTCGCACCTAACACTGGAGAAACTGATATCGCCTATGCGCCTTAGATTACCCTCCAAGGCCGCGCGCGCGTGCGGTCGGCGGGGGTGGGGGTTCCAGAGTCTCCAGTCAAGTTCAGCTTCCGAGTGCTCGTGACAGCCGACCAGAAAGGGCACTCTCTTCTGACACATGTCAAAGCTGCATTGTTCTTCTCATGTATACCGCCGGCGTCTCAGGTCCGGACTTCCTTCACGTCTATTGTCAGAATAGCTCATAGCTCGTTGACACACACGACTAACGCGACTGGGAAAACATTTACTAGTCACATGCAACCGATATGGTGACGCAAAACCAATCATTCTGATCTGTGCTGCAGGCGCGTGTAATCATTGAGAACACTCTATTTATTTTTTCGAACAACTTATTTAACCATACAGTACACCTATCACGCTATCACAAAACACCCACCCAGATGTGCCCTGGGCCATGTTACACAACCCACAGACACGCACCCAATCATAATTTCAGTACACACTATAGCAAACTGCTACTAAATAATTCCTCACACAGATGTGTAGATACGCTCAGTACTCGTAAACCATCCTAATAACGCATAGCAGAGCCTGCAGATCCGCTCGCAAAATAACTCAGCAGACGTGCGCAGGTACCCCCCACTCTGCACACAGCCCACAGGGTCGTGAAGTCACCTTCCGTCTGATTTCAGACCTCGCACAGCCCCTGCTCGGCTTCCGCAAGCGTGAGTTGGCGCGGTCAACGCGCTCGTCAGTGGTCAAAGCACAGGACCGTCCAGGACCGCGATCCGTCACAATCCCGAGCCGCGACCACCGAACGCGCGTGAAAGACAACTTTATATCAACGTAGCATAATTCCAAAGCGCAGCCTCCATACGCTAGACACATCATAACAGCACATGTCTTTACCTCCTATGACCCAGTAGCACACTGTGCATTGCTCCTGACACGACATTACACGGCCCTTTAACTAAACATAACTGCACATCCCTGCTCTCACCTCGTCGCGTGACTAGCCATCTAAAACCTTCTCAATATTATTCTTACTTTACATTTTTTTAAAAATTAGATCTAATTTACACCTCCTACGGCATCTAACCTCACACCCGTCCCACCATCAAAATACACAAACGTCCTCAGCCCTATCTTGCCACTCACATATCACCCCACAAACCATGTCCATCAATCAATTTACCATTCTCATTCCCTCTTTTCGAATTACAAACGTAGCCTCTATCTAAACACCAATCAACTCATCTTTCTCGCACTTTTAACAGTAAAATTAATTTTACACACACACAGATATACCAAACGCATTTAAAGAGTCAGACTTTTATACAGAGCATCAAGCACATACGACACTCACACCAATATTCAAAGCCTGGTCCATATTTACCACCTCCACCTTGAATTAAATATTATTACTATTGCCACAACATTCTACCAGCGCTCGATTTGTACCTATTTTTCGTCTCTTAACTGTTGTCACAAGCGGTCGAATATCACTATCTATAGATTGCATAAATTTCCACATGAAAAAAAAGTCTCGCCCCGCCGTTTAGAGACTGCTATATCCGAACACATGGCATTATTCAATGATAACAGAGAGTGTACGGGATGATCGATTGAGACAGAGCTGCAACTAGGTACGATTCAAACGTTGACTCATTTATTCTTGAGAAGGACGAGTTGCTGAAGGTCGATTTTTTTTTCCAGCAATCTATTTGGATGCTTTAGTCACGTGATATAGCCAGCGCTCTAGTCGTATGCGGCTACGCATTCGGTATGTGGATTAAAGCACTGTCTACTTGCGATGGACCCGTCGGTCATCAGAGGACCTCCATATCATGTGTGATGGATGTTCACAGATTCCTCTAAACGCACTCTGAGTTACGCAAACCCCAGCCTGTCGGATGCTTGGTGTAAAATCAAGACTTCAGCGTCATAAGAAGTTAGCTGCGGGTATTTGTAAGGGGCTGTAATCATTGTGTACACACTTACCCGTCAGAAGGGTGTTTACAGAGTCGGTGACGGGATGACTTGTGATTTTCACATGTTGGACGCTGCTGTTATGCGTATCTGTTTGCTTGTAGGATGTACCGGCTGCTAATAACTATCATTTTTATATAGACGTAATGGAGTAATAGTATTATTTCTGACTCGTGATCTGGTGTGATCATTGGGCACTAGACGTGTCCGCAGGGCTATATTGGGCTCGTATCATAGAAAGGAAAAGTTTAACGATTGGGGTAGAAATAGCTTAGCATAGGGGGACCGGGGAGAAGGATGTATGTCTGACAGGACGGAAAAGTAAGCGATCTAAGGTTATCGCCCGTTTTTGTGCTGAACGTTCTAGTCTTAGGAGTGTCTGTGTGTTGATGATCTCTCTCTCTCTCTCTCTCTCTCTCTCTCTCCCTCTCTCTCTCTCCTACCGGAACCTTCGATGCACCGATCCTGGACTCTAGAACAATACTTTACACATGATAGATTGGATGATTTACTTAAAAATGTGTCGAACTACGTTGTGCATAAATATCGCTCCGTTCTTGTTCTTCTTAACTATATGCTATCAAATTAAGGCACTTTAAGATCTGTTACTATTGATTGATATGGTGGGCTAAGCTCCAAGACTTGGTTACATCTCGAGAAATGTGGTGCACTTGGAGGGGTTAGGACTAGGAAAGCTCTATTCAGTCAAGAGAGGTGGAGTGTAGCTGTATTCGTCTGCTCGGTGGGGGAATAATTGGGTAGCGATGTTGCAAGGTAGGTTGGTCTACATCTACATCTACATCCATACTCCGCAAGCCACCTGACGGTGTGTGGCGGAGGGTACCTTGAGTACCTCTATCGGTCCTGCCTTCTATTCCAGTCTCGTATTGTTCGTGGAAAGAAGGATTGTCGGTATGACTCCGTGTGGGCTCTAATCTCTCTGATTTTATCCTCATGGTCTCTTTGCGATATATACGTTGGAGGGAGCAATGTACTGCTTGACTCCTCGGTGAAGGTATGTTCTCGAAACTTCAACAAAAGCCCGTCCGAGCTACTGAGCGTCTCTCCTGCAGAGTCTCCGACTGGAGTTTATCTATCATCTCCGTAACCCTTTCGCGATTACTAAATGATCCTGTAACGAAGCGCGCTGCTCTCCGTTGGATCTTCCTATCTCTTCTATCAAGCCTATCTGGTACGGATCCCACACTGCTGAGCAGTATTGGGCGAACAAGCATACTGTAACTCACTTCCTTTGTTTTCGGATTGCATTTCCTTAGGATTCTTCCAATGAATCTCAGTCCATCATCTGCATGGTCAATGCCGAGGTGAGGATGGTCTTTTAACGTAAGAGGACTAGATAGCTCTGTGACCGCCATACGCAGAGCGATTGATCGAGTATTATGCGCAAGGTCTTAGAAATATGTATAGTGTTGTCTGGTATAATTAGATGATCTTTATGTGTTCAAGAATTAAGTGTGAATGGATGTGCTGAGCAGTCATCTATGAATGTTCGCAATGATACTTGCAAAGTAGAGGATGTATGGTTTAGCTATGATTCTAAAATTAAGAAAACAAGCTGTGACATGATTGACCAGTGTTGGACTTACTGTAATTTTTTTAGCGACAGCAGCTGTGATGGATAATATTACAGTAGATCGGTGGTGTCTTATCATCTGTGTATTGGGTACGACATAATGATTGACTGACAATGCTTGCTTGAGTTGGGGGACAAATTTTGGTTGATAGACCACAACTTCCGGGGTTGCTAGCACCGAAAACGGAGGTCCCGTACTTGTGTGCAAAAATGACCAATCACTACTAATGGATCGCAGAGTTATAAACTATTCGGTCACTGCGACATATGAGTTTAAATGCGAAGTTGGTCAATCACTTTCGAGGGAAGTCGCTACAACGCCAGCAGGCTCTTCTAGTTTCCTTGTGTTGTGGCTGTCCTTTATTTAAAATCATTCAATGTTATGCTATCGAATGTAAGAATATGATTTCAAGGTGCAAGGTATAGTTTCCTGTGAGAGGCCGTGCATCAGTCCGTGTTAATGTCAGACACTGACTTAGAATTCGCGGCAGAAAGACGAAATGGTCTGCAGTGTGCAAAAGTGTGTTAGAAAACACTGTATGAACAAGGCCCAGAGGCAGCTTCTCATTCGCATAGAGTATGGGTGATCAGACTTTAAAGGGGTCTCTGCAGCGTGTGTGTCAATTTAATATGATCTTTTTCATATAGGGATCTGTAGTTTGAGGTGTCGGACTTGGCGAGCTGTTAGGAATTCTTGGATGGTCGGACTCTGAGTTACTCAGGGAGAGTATTGTGTTTCCGCTTGTCAGCACTGGAGGTGGATCGCATTGGTGCCTTCGTGACTTTTTCACTGTTTGATGGTAGAGGATAAAGATGATAGGGTGTTGAGGATCTGTTGTACTTGTACCTAGTTTGAGGCGTACAACATTGCGCGCGTTTCCGGCAAATGGTCTAAACAAGGTCCTGTTGTAGCAACTGAGATCGTTCTGTTTATAGACAGGTTGCAGAAGGTAATAGATATGTCTTTCTCCGACTTAAATTGCAGAGATCAGATGGGTGAAGATAAATGAATACTCATCTATGCTGAGAAAGGGAGAATGCTTTTTTATTATTAAGTGAGTTTTGGCAGGAGTGAATATGGTTTTATATATGCGCGTATTTAAGAGTTGTGAGTGGAAGTTGTCAGCAAAGGCTGAATGACGTCGGGTTTGCTGGCTGGGGGAGACACTGTTTACATGTCCTGTTGGAGATGCGAGGGGGAGATAGAGATCTGCGCTATTCAGGAATCTATTTGTGCGCTGTATGTCGTTAGACAGTAGCTGGAGAGCAGGTATAGGGAGAGCCCACTTCAGCATGATGGTCCTAGGGGCTGAGTGGACAGCTGTTTAGATGGACAGCTACGTGGCTTTGACGTGCCGCCGGCGGCGCTCGGATGCTCGCTTTGTAAGGCGCTATGGGATTAGTTTGAGCATTTAGTACTTGTTTCGGTGGTTATTGGATTAAGAACTGTAGTATTGAAGGTCATGTCCTCAGCGGGACCGCTGTGTAATTGAGTAAGAGTGTTTACGTATTTGAAGATAAGTTTCGCGAATGGTGATGTTAAGTTGATAGCGCAATTTAGCTACCACTGTAAAAAAAAAAAAAAAAATAGCTGTCTGCTGCTGCAAGAAAGGAAGATAGAAAGGGGTGACCTTGCCCCTAGACCTGATGGATGAGTTATTAGATAAGAGCAAGTGATAGTTGAATAATGCTATGTGTTCGGATATAGCAGCCTCTAAACGGCGGGGCGAGACTTTCTTTTCATGTGGAAATTTATGCAATCTATAGATAGTGATATTCGACCGCTAGTGACAAGAGTTAAGAGCGGAAAAATAGGTACAAATCGAGTGCTGTCAGAATGTTGAAGCAATAGTAATAATATTTAATTCAAGGTGGAGGTGGTAAATATGGACCAGACGTTGAATATTGGTGTGTGTGTCGTATGTGCTTGATACTCTGAATAAAAGGTTCGCTTTTAATTGCGTTTGGTATTTCTGGGTGTGTGTAAAATTAATTTTACTGTTGAAAGTGCGAGAAAGATGATGTGATTGGTGTTTAGATAGAGGCTACGTTTGTAATTCGAAAAGAGGGAATGAGAATGGTAAATTGATTGATGGACATGGTTTGTGGGGTGATATGTGAGTGTCAAGATAGGGCTGAGGACGTTTGTGTATTTTCATGGTGGGACGGGTGTGAGGTTAGATGCAGTAGGAGGTGTAAATTAGATCTAATTTTAAAAAAAATGTAAAGTAAGAATAATATCGAGAAGGTTTTAGATGGCTAGTCACGCGACAAGGCGAGAGCAGGGATGTGAAGTTATGTTTAGTTAAAGAGCCGTGTAATGTCGTGTCAGGAGCAATGCGCAGTGTGCTACAGGGTCATAGGAGGTAAAGACATGTGCTGCTATGATGTGTCTAGCGTATGGAGGCTGCGCTTTGGAATTATGCTACGTTGATATAAAGTTGTTTTTCACGCGCGTTCGGTGGTCGCGGCTCGGGATTGTGACGGATCGCGGTCCTGGACGGTCCTGTGCTTTGACCACTGACGAGCGCGTTGACCGCGCCAACTCACGCTTGCGGAAGCCGAGCAGGGGCTGTGCAAGGTCTGAAATCAGACGGATGGGTGACTTCACGACCCTGTGGGCTGTGTGCAGAGTGGGGGGTACCTGCGCACGTCTGCTGAGTTATTTTGCGAGCGGATCTGCAGGCTCTGCTATGCGTTATTACGATAGTTTACGAGTACTGAGCGTATCTACACATCTGTGTGAGGAATTATTTAGTAGCAGTTTGCTATAGTGTGTACTGAAATTATGATTGGGTGCGTGTCTGTGGGTTGTGTAACATGGCCCAGGGCACATCTTGGTGGGTGTTTTGTGATAGCGTGATAGGTATACTGTATGGTTAAATAAGTTGTTCGAAAAAATAAATAGAGTGTTCTCAATGATTACACGCGCCTGCAGCACAGATCAGAATGATTGGTTTTGCGTCACCATATCGGTTGCATGTGACTAGTAAATGTTTTCCCAGTCGCATTAATCGTGTGTGTCAAGGAGCTATGAGCTATTCTGACAATAGACGTGAAGGCAGGTCCGGACCTGAGACGCCGGCGGTATACATGAGAAGAACAATGCAGCTTTGACATGTGTCAGAAGAGATTGCCCTTTCTGGTCGGCTGTCACGAGCGCTCGGAAGCTGAACTTGACTGGGGACTCTGGAACCCCCACCCCCGCCGACCGCACGCGCGCGCGGCCTTGGACCGTAATCTCAGGCGCATAGGCGATATCAGTTTCTCCGGCGTTAGGTGCGAATGCGACGGTGTTGAGGTCATGTTTGGGGGGAGGTCGAGCAGAGACTTTTCGTCGGTTTGGCAGCTGGGGGTGTTTGTGCGCGTCTGTTGCACTATTTTTCGATCATGGATGTGCACTGTGCGGTGCTTTATTTGGCGATTTTGAGAGTACAGAGCTCGTTTGCTGATATTGTGTACTGCATTGTTTAAGAGCTGTTTGCTATTATGTGGTGAAATTAGAAGTTGTTTATGTGTTTCTGGTCTGTGTCAGATGACCACAGTCGGATCAGTGCGGGTGTTTTGTGACAAATATACTCCACGACTAAATAAAAGGGATCCAAATAAATAGAGTGCTGTCCTTCCTTACTTCCACGAGCAGCACAGTGCAGTCTGAGTGGTTTTTGCGCAAAAAACTGCAATCTGGTCAGACTGTGAGTGAGTCGACAAATAACTGGACAAATTTATCTGTATAGGAGGTACAGGTCTGGATTGGAATGAATATCTTGATGGGTGTGGTTGTGTTGCCAAGTGTAGTGCACTACTGGAGTTCAGAACATGCCTTAGGTCAGCCTTACATATCGAAACCTATGAGAAGCAAAAGTTTCAAAAAGATATGTCCCAAATAAATGAAGTATACTCGTTGTTCCTTCCAGCAGCCTATTCACTGAAATTATTTGCGAAAATTAGGTGTTGTTTGGCTATTTGAATGTAAATGTTTTGCATTATTTACGAGCGGTTCGCATGTCTGTAGGCTGTGCTATGCGTTATTTTTAATTGTTTACAATTAGCAAGTGTTTTGCAGGCCTGTATGGTGTGGAACATGTCAGTGTGATACATACCCTCCATTCCTAAATAAAGTAAATTGGTTCCTCCATCCATGGGCCTAGTGCAGGGTGAGTCCTCTTACCCAAAACGTGTAGGTAGAGGTTGAGTGCTGGTGGTTTAGTTTAGCAGTGATGAGCTTCGTTTGCAACAGTTTTCTTAGGTTGGTGGCGGAAGCGCAAGTGAGCTTTGTTTACTGGCAGATTTCAAACTTGGCGCTGGTTCCTAGGGAGAGGTGGCTGTCTGGTCCTCGAAAAGTAGTTGAAATTAGGTACTTGAACACCTTTGCATACGTATATGAAATTGTAAATTGAATTATGTAATATCATTAAAAACGAAATGGAATTAAGTACTTAGGTATTTACAGAAGACTATGTCTGTCGCTTGTATGAAGGGTGTGTGACGTAGGTGGGGCGGCAGCGCAGCAATTGTACAATTATTACACGCACGTGAGAGAGAGTCAATTAGCGAGCGTTCTAATGCGGACCAAATGTGTTGTTATTGAGAGTGTTACAAAAAGGTACGCCCAAACTTTCAGAAAACATTCCTCAAACACAAAGAAAGAAAATATATTATGTGGACATGTGTCCAGAAACGCTTACTTTCCATGTTAGAGCTCATTTTATTACTTCTCTTCAAATCACATTAATCATGGAATGGAAACACACAGCAACAGAACGTACCAGCGTGACTTCAAACAGGAAATGTTCAAAATGTCGTCCGTTAGCGACGATACATGCTTCCACCCTCCGTCACATGGAATCCCTGATGCGCTGATGCAGCCCTGGAGAATGGCGTATTGTGTCACAGCCGTCCACAATACGAGCACGAAGAGTCTCTACATTTGCTACCAGGGTTGCGTAGACAAGAGCTTTCAAATGCCCCCATAAATGAAAGTCAAGAGGGTTGAAGTCAAGAGAGCGTGGAGGCCACTGAATTGGTCCGCCTCTACCAATCCATCGGTCACCGAATCTGTTGGTGAGAAGCATACGAACACTGCGACTGAAATGTGCAGGAGCTCCATCGTGCATCAACCACATGTTGTGTCGTACTTGTAACGGCACATGTTCTAGCAGCACAGGTAGAGTATCCCATATGAAACCATGATAACGTGCTCCATTGAGCGTAGGTGGACGAAACTAAAATGAGCTCTAACATGGAAATTAAGCGTTTCCGGACACATGTCCACATAACATCTTTTCTTTATTTGTGTGTGAGGAATGTTTCCTGAAAGTTCGGCCCTACCTTTTTGTAACACCCTGTATAGTCATGGCGGATTCTACTGTCGAGCAAACTTTGCCACCTAAAGAGTAGTACTGCGTTCTCGCTTACACAAGGACACGTGGTGGATAGTGAGCGGTTGGCATCGACAGGTTTGCATGCGCCGAGGAAAACAACTTTGGCGCCAAAAGTGTGGCAGGGAACGTCCGACCGTTGTGTGATTCAGCTCCGAGGCGAACAATTTTGGCGGGAAACGTACGGAGGCGACGAATACACGTGGTGGCGGGCAAGCGACTGCTGTGACGTCGAACTCGGCAAGTTCCAGTGTGTCCAGCGAAAACGTGTTTACGACGTGGGAGCGATCGCTGGGCTCGCCCCCAGCTTACCGCCAGTCCAGCACGAGTGGCCGGTCGCCTCACGTGACAGGCGTCAGCAATGTCTCCGTGCGCTGGCCAGGGGGTGGCGAGGATTTGAACTAATTCAGTTGGGGTGCGGACGTCATGGCGACTACACTGCAGTATCAAAGATGTGTGTAGTGACTGTGTTGGAATTTGAATTTGGCGCAATTTTCTAGTGGAGGTAGGCCTATAATAATTAATAATAATAATAATAAATCATAATGAATGATAATAAATGATAATGAGTGATAATAAATGACATTGAATGATAATGAATGTTAATGAGTGATAATGAATAATAATGATTAATAATAAGCAAAAGTAAGGATTGTGGGAATTTGAATTTGGAGGGAATTTTCTAGTGGAGGCAGGTCAATAATAATAAATAATAATAAATGATAAAAAATAATAATAAATGATAATAAATAATAATAAATGATAATGAATGTTAATAAATGATAAATAATAATAAAAGGCAAGTACGGTTTTGCATGCATTATCCTGTTGGAAATCTAACTTCCCGCCATTTTTGCTTCTGGAGGCTTAGGTTAGTGGATGTAGCACAATTGGCCTATTTTCCCGCCAAAATTCAAATTTTCCGCCATTTTGTCTTGTAGTTAGGTTAGTGGACGTATCTCAACTGGCCTATTTTCCCTCCAAAATCCGCCATCTTGGATGACGACGTGCGATGTTGCCAAGTCTACATGCTGCCATCTTGGATGACGTCATCGCCGCCATCTTGAATAAATTTGGCAACAATGCAGAGTGCGCTGACACATACTTAGTCCCACTACTCTCATCTACTACTGTTTGTGATCCTTCTCAGTTAACCATTGCCTATATCCCAGTGAATATATCACCGACCCTCTGACTTTGCATCAAGACAGAATGCGTTACAAATACTATTGAAACATCTAGCTGGGGAGGTGTGAGGGGGTCGCAAATATGGCTTACATACCATGTCCCTTGGCCAAACCATTTTCAAAATGCAGTAATTTTATCACAAGGTTGCATCGTGAGCTACGTGTAACCAGAGTGCAAGTAGTCTGATACCATACACTCCTACGATCACCATCTCAGTATTTGTCCGGAGAAACCACCTCATTCAGAGGTAATGTCATACCTCGATTTATATAGCCAGTATAGCTTTTTAACATGGATACTTGTTTGCACCTGTAGAACACGACCGCTTGTGACAGCAACATATAGTAGTTCTTGCGAACGAATTTTTTAACATCTGACCGATTACGTCTCTTTTTCTAAGACACAGAAAAACTTATGAGACATGTCCACCCATTGCTGATATTCTCTCAGTATTATTTCGTATCGTAGGCAATCAGTTATTGACGAAGTATTGTACTTAGTAGTTGTAGGGGCTGCGTGATAGGTTCACCTTGGGCATTAGGCTTATAAAGTATGTGTTTGTAATCCAAAATATGAAAGGGAAGAGTACGCCAAATCATAAGAATGGTACAGACGTTTCTTTTTCCAGAGCCACGCCCATCAGCAGGATGTATTTCCAATACTTCCCTCATTGTCGAATGCTGTTCAACTGAAATCAAATCGTAACATTTAATTTTAAGTATAGCGATCAAATATATATGTGACCGATTTCATAGGATGATTCGGTGTATGCATGGACCGTGGTGGGAATGATTCACGTTTCCAGCTAACGGCAGAGGCTGTCTGAATGGAGACAGCCAAATAGCGAACTAATACTTAGTATGTATTGGATAACTTTGGTGATCGCATGGAAACTTGAGAAGATTGAATACGCCGGTGTGCTTGAGCTGGACCTTTACTCCCTCCTATGTAAATTGTTCGGTTAACTGCTTCCGCGTATTTCCCGTCTTAATTTAGTTGAGAGAATATCGATTGTGGTGAGGGCATCTAGCAGGTGGAAGATACATTTGCTGATTCTCTAGACATGAGAAACACCTTAGTTGAGTTCGTAAATTATAGGGATGATGTGGAATCTACTACATCACCGACATGGGTATTCGTGAGTGGAAATATCAATTTTCTCTAGTTGTTTCTAGTTACTCAGTGGTCTAGAGTACCCTCCACCTAGCTAAAGTTTGAATTTCGTTGAGAAATAATTCCCAGTCTGCATCTTCAGAATTATGTTGTGTGAGAGATTGGCAGGATACTGCTGTGTGCAAACCATGCAAAAATATATTTGTTCTTGTAATCCCAGAGTCTGGAAATGGTTGTAGAAAAAAGCATGCAGGGAGCAGGTCTGGACCAGAAACAGTAATGCATTTGTGTTTGGGGGGGAAAGAGCCCGAATTTGTAGAACAGTTCTGAGAGTGACTTCGGTCCCCTGAGGGCGTTCTGGCCACCTGTCGGGAGTGGATAAACACCAACCTCACAGGGAGATATCTAGTGCCGCGAGTATATCTATGGTGCTGTCTGTCTTCACGGTGTATGTACGAATGATGCAAAAGGGGCGATTTTGTATGGTGTAGGATACAAATTGTGTGTTTACTACATCGACACGGTACATGGTGATATACTGGTGTGTTGGAGATAGTTTTCATGCTATAATATTCAAGGTCATGTCCTCAGTGGAAGGACAATGCAACTGAGTAAGAGTCTTTTCGTATTTGACGATATGTATGGCACATTGCGACGTTTAGTTGTCGGTGCAATATGGCGATCAGTGTAAAATACTTTTTTGCCGCTGAAAGTCTCGTCTGCAGAAAGAAAAAGAAAATGTGGATGGTGCTGCCACACCGACAGCATCAGTAATTCGGTGGGTAAATTCGATAAGAGCCAATCATAGTCCCCCATTCATTTACAAAACATCCATTGTGCTGGCATATAGGGTTCTCTACATAATTGTGAGAACGTTTGTGTATGTCGAAACTAGGAAGGGTAACACATGATCGACAGGACTGCGAAGAAGAACGAATTCTCATTTTCCTTGTTGTTCTATCGATAGTGATGATGATTACGGTACACCAATCTGTGTTTGTGATGTCTTTCCAAGCATTACGTCCATGGGCGCAGATTTCATTATCACACAAAATGCCTGACCCCTGTTCTTCGAAAAATTTGTTTGAGAGAATCTTGGCAGGAGTCAGCACTTTCAAGAAGCGCTGATTGTAAGACTTCGTCAGATAATTTCCTAGGACTAAGGAGAATTGAGACATATAGCCAGTGTGAGTGTACGTATACCATAATGTTTTTGGGTGCTGTACAGATATTAAAGATAACTGCACTGTTTGTGTATAATGTGTATATATTGCATTGTTAAGGGGCTCCGGAACGCCCTATACTTGCAATGTTAAAATAACGCTTATAAATTACATTTTTCCTCACAAAGTATTTGAGGTAGGAAGTTGAACTTTTTACAGATTATTTATAGGAATATGGGCTACAACTTAACACAGGGATTTTACAAAATTTTAGTTCAGTTATTAAAGATGATTTTTTTCAATTGTAATGAAAATTCACAACATTTTTTGCAATTTTTTATTTATATATTCAAAAATATACAGTTTTTTGGAAAAAGGCTGTGTTAAATTATGCAGAAGGTACTGTGTAACATTTACTGAAAGTTTGAAACAAATATGTTTGGAAGATCCTTAGAAAACATGTAATTAGTATGAGAAAATAAAAGTTTTGGGAATCGAGCGACAAAGATTGGATTAACTTTTTAGTGCATTCCAGGTCCATAGAATGGATTATCTTCAACCTCTGCAAACTCCTCCCCCAGCTTCCTATTGTTCCTCCTCCTGTTTACTCTTGCTTGTATTTCTAGACTCTTTACAGCCCTGTCTGCAGCCCGAAGGCGTTCCTTGTCTAAAGCAAGCATCGCTCGTACCATGTTAGAACCTATCTTCATTCCCATATTTCTAAATACCTTGCACCTTACAATGTTGCCATCATTGAAAGTCGCAACAGCATCATACACACCAAAGTGAAGTGTTTCTATTCCAACAAATACAGTCTTGGGGATTCTCGACCATATAACACTATTTACACTTTCATTGGGGTTTTGAGTTTTTCCGTGAATACACTTTTTCAACAGTTGAGGTGCTGCTAAGTCTCTGAAAATAGGTTAGCCACAACACATACTTTATCTCACATCACTAAAATGTACCTGATGAACACGGACGTTAATAATAACACCATTTGACAGCAGTTTAACAGCACCACAGTGGGTCACGCCCATGTAGAACATATTTCAAAATTTTTTAAAAAATAGTTGTATTCTTCGGAATTGAATAAATTATATATCTATTAAAAGGTAATAGTCTGCAGATTCAGAAAACGCAAAAAAGTAAAAATTGAACTTTTCATGATTTTGAGCCTTTCCGGAGCCCCTTAAGTTAGTGTGGCTTATGTTGTGGCATGACCAGAGAAGATGAGTGTGTGTCCCATCGTGAGAGACGTATAGATTCAGCACATTGATAACTGCGAGGGTATGAGAGAGATTTTTTACATGGAAAATTGTGTGCACTATAGATTCAGAGTTTAGTTCTAGAACCACAGCCGTCAAGAGGAGACATTGCGAGTACATCGATCAGTGTCAGACTCTAGCAGCAATCGTAATATTAATTGCAGTTGTTGTTGTTGTTGTGGTCTTCAGTCCTGAGACTGGTTTGATGTAGCTCTCCGTGCTACTAAATCCTGTGCAAGCTTCTTGATCTCGCAGTACTTACTGCAACCTACATCCTTCTAAATCTGCTTAGTGTATTCATCTCTTGGTCTCCCTCTACGATTTTTACCCTCCACGCTGCCCTCCAATGCTAAATTCGTGATCCCTTGATGCCTCAGAACATGTCCTACCAACCGGTCCCTTCTTCTTGTCAAGTTGAGCCACAAACTCCTCCCCAATTCTGTTCAGTACCTCCTCATTAGTTATGTGATCAACCCATCTAATCTTCAGCATTCTTCTGTAGCACCACATTTCGAAAGCTTCTATTCTCTTCTTGTGTAAACTACTTATTGTGCACGTTTCACTTCCATACATGGCTACACTCCATACAAATACTTTCAGAAACGACTTCCTGACACATCTATACTCGATACTAACAAATTTCTCTCCTTCAGAAACGCTTTCCTTGCCATTGCCAGTCGGCATTTTATATCCTCTCTACTTCGACCATCATCAGTTCTTTTGCTCCCCAAGTAGGAACTCCTTTACTACTTTAAATGTCTCATTTCCTAATCTAATTCCCTTAGCATCGCCCGACTTAATTCGACTACATTCCTTTGTCCTCGTTTTGCTTTTGTTGATGTTCATCTTATATCCTCCTTTCAAGACACTGTCCATTCCGTTCAATAGCTCTTCCAAGTCCTTTGCTGTCTCTGATAGAATTACAATTGAAGTTACACTGGTAAATATGTTCCTGGCTTCCAATATTCTTGTGAGTCTTGTATGTATTTGATGGTCCGTAGACAACTTTTAAGGGTTGAACTGTCAGTGCAATGTAGCGATCTGTGCAAAATAATTTTACCGCTGAAAGTCTCGTCTGCAGAAAACAATTGGTCCCACTGGACCTGCCTTGCAGCTGTGCGACATCACGCCAAGAACGGTACACTTTCACATTGCATCAGCAGTGGTGAGAGAGTGATGGGTCGTGGTAGCCTCCTGTGCAGTCTAGTGGACAGTGGGTGCTGGGTGCCAGTATGCATGTGTGGACTATATGCTGTGACATCACTATGCGCATGCAGGCTGCACACGTTGCACGAGTACCATTAGAATCGCGAACGATGTAGTGGAATTCTATTGCATGAGCTGTGATGTCAGTATTGGCGTCACACACATACACTCCTGGAAATGGAAAAAAGAACACATTGACACCGGTGTGTCAGACCCACCATACTTGCTCCGGACACTGCGAGAGGGCTGTACAAGCAATGATCACACGCACGGCACAGCGGACACATCAGGAACCGCGGTGTTGGCCGTCGAATGGCGCTAGCTGCGCAGCATTTGTGCACCGCCGCCGTCAGTGTCAGCCAGTTTGCCGTGGCATACGGAGCTCCATCGCAGTCTTTAACACTCGTAGCATGCCGCGACAGCGTGGACGTGAACCGTATGTGCAGTTGACGGACTTTGAGCGAGGGCGTATAGTGGGCATGCGGGAGGCCGGGTGGACGTACCGCCGAATTGCTCAACACGTGGGGCGTGAGGTCTCCACAGTACATCGATGTTGTCGCCAGTGGTCGGCGGAAGGTGCACGTGCCCGTCGACCTGGGACCGGACCGCAGCGACGCACGGATGCACGCCAAGACAGTAGGATCCTACGCAGTGCCGTAGGGGACCTCACCGCCACTTCCCAGCAAATTAGGGACACTGTTGCTCCTGGGGTATCGGCGAGGACCATTCGCAACCGCCTCCATGAAGCTGGGCTACGGTCCCGCACACCGTTAGGCCGTCTTCCGCTCACGCCCCAACATCGTGCAGCCCGCCTCCAGTGGTGTCGCGACAGGCGTGAATGGAGGGACGAATGGAGACGTGTCGTCTTCAGCGATGAGAGTCGCTTCTGCCTTGGTGCCAATGATGGTCGTATGCGTGTTTGGCGCCGTGCAGGTGAGCGCCACAATCAGGACTGCATACGACCGAGGCACACAGGGCCAACACCCGGCATCATGGTGTGGGGAGCGATGTCCTACACTGGCTATACACCACTGGTGGTCGTCGAGGGGACACTGAATAGTGCACGGTACATCCAAACCGTCATCGAACCCATCGTTCTACCATTCCTAGACCGGCAAGGGAACTTGCTGTTCCAACAGGACAATGCACGTCCGCATGTATCCCATGCCACCCAACGTGCTCTAGAAGGTGTAAGTCAACTACCCTAGCCAGCAAGATCTCCGGATCTGTCCCCCATTGAGCATGTTTGGGACTGGATGAAGCGTCGTCTCACGCGGTCTGCACGTCCAGCACGAACGCTGGTCCAACTGAGGCGCCAGGTGGAAATGGCATGGCAAGCCGTTCCACAGGACTACATCCAGCATCTCTACGATCGTCTCCATGTGAGAATAGCAGCCTGCATTGCTGCGAAAGGTGGATATACACTGTACTAGTGCCGACATTGTGCATGCTCTGTTGCCTGTGTCTATGTGCCTGTGGTTCTGTCAGTGTGATCATGTGATGTATCTGACCCCAGGAATGTGTCAATAAAGTTTCCCCTTCCTGGGACAATGAATTCACGGTGTTCTAATTTCAATTTCCAGGAGTGTATGTTGCGAGTGGTGGAACAGTTTTTCTACAGGATCTGTGAGGGTGAGTCGCTCTGCAAATTCGGTGGACTTCAGGTAGAAAGGGGAATGATATCAACAGCAATGAACACCCACGCGCTGCCCAGAGGACGACTTGGCGCTTACTTAGATAGAGATGTGACGTCAGTATGCGTGTGTGGGCTATACGCTGTGACGTCACTATGTGCGCACGTGCAACACGTCGCAAGAGTATTGTTACAATTGTGAGAAAGAGAAAGCGGTCGAGACAGAACCTTTACGTGCCCTTCGACAGAGCTACAAGCAGCCAGATGAAAAGTCAGTAAGAAGACCTTAATGAAACTTCTTCCTCTTTAGGCTTCTCGCCATCTTGATGCAGGACTGTGGAGATCTAAAACTTCTTAGGATTTTGCAAATTTAGACACACGTTGATTCACGCATTTCTCCGCGTCTTCCGCGGTACTTATCAGTTTTTGTGATTACACAATTTTGTTAATGAAATTGTATAATATTTATCTAATTAGTAACGTCTTGCACAGACTCGTGTAAGGGATACATTACGTTTCATTAAACAAGACTTTCACCGTAAAGTTACCAATAGAAATTATAATTTTTTTGTGTCCGTATAGTGAATTGTATAGTGTATTTCGTGCAGTTAGTTGAACAGAACATGTAAACGTAAACTAGAAGTTAATCATCAAGAATACAATATCTAATATTATCCAAAATATTTGGACAATGCTCTGATTGCTTATCGATTTGATGCCCATGGAAACGATTAATTTCTTCTGGTGAAGTCAACATACAGGCTACACATCTCAAGTGAAAATTATCTACAGGGTGAAAAGTATTTAAACCGACAAACACTGGGAGCTTGTAGGGGACATCAAAACAAATATTTTTCCCTAATGTCATTTTTTCCTACGAGGAGTATTTAAACCGGTAGAGGAAATTTCTCCTGCGGCAAATTAATTAAACCAACAAACACTTTTCCATTTTTTTATGACCAAGAGACAACACATTAATACATCCCAATTTCAATTACAGTAGATTTTCAAAAATGCCTCCATTGACACGTAAACAAAGGTTACGCCGTCAGATTATGTTCTGGCACGGGCAAAAACCCCAGGAGTATCCTGAACTGTTGCTGCTGCTGCTACTATCCGAGCAACCGGATCCTCTTCTGATGCAAAAGGAGTTGCGTAAACAAGGTTGCGCATCTCTCCCCACACAAAGAAGTCCAGAGGGGACATATCTGGGGATCGAGCAGGCCACGGTGCAGGACCACCTCTGCCAATCCACGTTTCTGGGAACCGTCTGTCCAGGAATCGACGCACACGACGACTGAAATGTGCCGGCGCCCCGTCATGTTGGAACGACATGCGTTGTCTTGTAGAGAGGGGGACGTCTTCCAGCAATTCTGGCAATGCTCTGGCGAGAAAATTGTAATAGTGCCTGCCATTTAATGGCCTAGGTAGCAGATACGGCCCAATTAAACAGTCCCCAACAACACCGACCCACACATTAACGAAGAACCGCACTTGATGAGCGCTAGTAACTATGGCATGTGGGTTATCCTCACTCCAAACATGCGAATTGTGCACGTTGAAGACTCCATCACGCTCGAACGTTGCTTCATTGGTAAACAACACAGAGGATGGAAATGTATCATGCACTTCGCACTGTTCGCGGTACCAATGCGAAAACTGTGATCTGGGTGGATAATCGACTGGTTCCAGGTTGTGGACACGCTGTAAGTGAAATGGAAGTAACAATTGCTCTCGAAAGAATGTTCTTACATTCGTCTCATTCGTCTCCATGTTACGTGCCATTGCACGAGTCCTGATGGAAGGATTCCGCTCCACATGCTGCAAGACAGCTTCCTCAAATTGCAGCGTTCTTACCGTGCGACGGCGTCCCTGTCCAGGTAATCTACTAAATGACCCGGTCTCACGTAGACGTTGGTACACAGTAGCAAAGGACGTATGACGCGGGATTCGGCGATTAGATATTGTTGTTGATAAACCCGCTGTGCAGTTGTGGTGCGTTACGTAGTACGCACCAACCATATCAGTGTACTCACTCCAGGTGTATCGCTCCATTATTAAACAGAGACAATGCACTACTACACTGGTTGACAGCAGTTGCCTACAACTGAAGAGCGTAATACGCCCTCTAACAACTGAAGATCGTAATACAGCCTCTAACAACTGAAGAGTGTAATACGGCCTCCAGCGGTTTAAATAATCCTCATAGGAGAAAATGACATTAGGGAAAAATATTTATTTTGATGTCCGCTACAACCTACCAGAGTTTGTCGGTTTGAATCCCTTTCACCCTGTATATCAGACTTTTTATGAGATTTTTGTTGGTTTAATTTAGCACGCAAAACCACTACACCCGATTTTTTTGTTTCGTACTATGGTGTTTAAAATCTATGTCTGATCATCCTAATTTAAGTCTATCGTGGTTTCTTCAAATTACCTCAGGCAGGTACTTGGTGGTCTGGGTGCACTGGTTCTACTTAGTACGTAGATGTTATCATGTTCCATTCTCGAATTAGACAAATACTTTTCGCAAGCACAAATACCAAGTGAATAAGGTTATACTTCACTGTCACTGATATTCGAAAACCACGTTAAACTAGGTTCTCGCGCCCACTTCCCCCTCCACCAATCGACTGATCCGGATTCTATTTAGATTAGACTGTGACAGAGGGAGATGTCGCGTCAAATGAAAACCATGCTTGTTGCTTGCACACTTAATGAAGTTTTTGTGTCATTGTTGAAACATAAGAAATAAAACGTCAATAATAGTTTGTAATCAATGGCTTCAAGTAATTCATTTCTCCTATACATTTCCCTGTTGCGCATAATCGATCTCTACCCGTCCAGATTTTTGCGGGTTTGCAGAACTAGACACTGAATGAAGACGTTAATTTCGTTGTAATTCTTGCCGTTCATCATTATTATTAAGGTTACATATTTGTTTTTATTTTCAATGACAGAAGAATAGTAAGAAGTATACAGAAATGTAAGAAAAATACGAAAAGGGCTGGACATACGCCACCAATGTTACTGTGTATCTATGGTATGTCGGTTGGTCGGAGATCATTAATGAACTTAGCATTTGATTAAACCTGGTGCTCTAAGATATCATTTCGAATTATTATATGTGTTAGTATTAGGCTGCAGTGTGTTGTCATTAGGAGGACTTCAAGCAGAACTGCGCGCATTTGGTCCTCAAGACATCAGTAAATTATAAAATCCAAATAGTTAAAGCACTTGTGCCTAATTCAAGAAGCTCGGATGAGGAGAAAAAATCCTTCTATGAGTGACTGAAAGAAACCTGTGAAGAAAGGAGGGATTGATTTTATATATTTATAACTGGTGACTTAATGCCAAAGTTGGAATGTACAAGGAAGGTGATTCAGTTATTAGCAAATATGGAATAGATGAAAGAAATAAGAGTGTGGTTCGATTTGCAGAATGTAAGAAAACTCTATTATGAATACGTTCTTCAAGAAGCATCCTCCCGCAAATGGACTTGGAGAGGTCCTAAATTTAAAGTTAAAAATGAAAAAAACTCTATCTTTACCAACAGGCCTCAAAACGTTAAAGATACCTCTGGGCTGAACAGGTTCAATACAAACAATGATCATGGATTAGTAATTGCAAGATTTGAAATGAAAACAAAAGTTGAAAGGTTGAAACTAATCAAAGGAAAAACAAAAATTTAAATTTAAAAAATGCTGATGATCGGAAAGAGGAATTTCCAAAAAGAATTAAGAGAAAATTAAAAGCATTTTAAGCAGAAGCAGGACCACTTTTTTCGCTTTGTGATAGATGGCGCTGTAATAGCCCCAAACATATGGCTCACAATTTTAGACGAACAGTTGGTAACAGGTAGGTTTTTTAAATTACAATACAGAACGTAGGTACGTTTGAACATTTTATTTAGGTTGTTTCAATGTGATAAATGTACCTTTGTGAACTTATCATTTCCGAGAATGCATGCTGTTACAGCGCGATTACCTGTAAATACCACATTAATGCAATAAATGCTCAAAATGATGTCCGTCAACCTCAATGCATTTGGCAATACGTGTAACGACATTCCTCTCAACAGCGAGTAGTTCGCCTTCCGTAATGTTCGCACATGAATTAACAATGCGCTGACGCATGTTGTCAGGCGTTGTCGGTGGATCACGATAGCAAATATCCTTCAATTTCCCGCATAGAAAGAAATCTGGGGACGTCAGATCCGGTGAACGTGCGGGCCATGGTATGGTGCCTCGACGATCAATCCACCTGTCATGAAATATGCTATTCAATACCGCTTCAACGGCACGCGAGCTATGTGCCGAATATCCATCATGTTGGAAGCACATCGACATTCTGTCATGCAGTGAAACATCTTGTATAACATCGGTAGAACATTACGTAGGAAATCAGCTTACATTGCACCATTTAGATTACCACCGATAAAATGGGGGCCAATTATCCTTCCTCCCATAATACCACACCATATATTAACCCCCCAAGGTCGCTGATGTTCCACTTGTAGCAGCCATCGTGGATTTTCCGTTGCCCAATAGTGCATATTATGCCGGTTTACATTACCGCTGTTGGTGAATGACGCTTCGTCGCTAAATAGAACGCGTGCAAAAAATGTGTCATCGTCCCGTAATTTCCCTTGTGCCCAGTGGCAGAACTGTACACGACGTTCAAAGTCGTCGCCATGCAATTCCTGGTGCATAGAAATATGGTGCGGGTGCAATCGTTGTTGATGTAGCATTCTCAACACCGAAGTTTTTGAGATTCCCGATTCTGGCGCAATTTGTCTGCTACTGATGTGCGGATTAGCCGCGACAGCAGCTAAAACACGTGCTTGGGCATCATTATTTGTTGCAGGTTGTGGCTGACGTTTCACATGTGGCTGAACACTTCCTGCTTCCTTAAATAACGCAACTATACGGCGAACGATCCGGACACTTGGATGATGTCGTCCAGGATACCGAGCAGCATACATAGCACACGGCCGTTGGGCATTTTGATCACAATAGCCATATATCATCACGATATCGACCTTTACCGCAATTGGTAAACGGTCCATTTTAACACAGGTAATGTATCGCGAAGCAAATACCGTCCGCCCTGGTGGAATGTTACGTGATACCACGTACTTATACGTTTGTGACTATTACCGCGCCTTCTATCACAAAGCGAAAAAAGTGGTCCACCTAAAACACTCACATTTCTTTACGCACTACACGAATATGTAATAAAAATGGGGGTTCCTATTTTAAAAAAAACGCAGTTGATATCCGTTTGACCTATGGCAGCGAGATCTAGCGGGCCAACCATAGCACCATCTGGTTTCCCCCTTCAAGCTAGACGAGTTTCGTTCTTTGTAGTTTTTTCGTTTGATGCTTATTTCGTGAGATATTTGGCCCGGTCACTATCAATGGACCACACTGTGTACTACGCCAACCACAGGCAGTAAAAACAGTGTGTTTTTGAGATAGCTTATGGTATCTCTTGATTTGAAATATGTTAAGGGATATAGACGATTTTATTAAAAAATCCACAATGATTGTGAAATTTATTTTCGTTATCACTATAGCTAGTGGACAAATAATTAGAAAGAACTCTTTACCTTCGAGAAAAATACCAACGGCACACTACGCCAAATAGTTTCCATTCTAGCGTTTGGCAGATAGTGGGCGAAAATTTTCACTTGGTTGATCCAGTATTGTGGGTCCCTGCGTCCTCTAGTGATTCGAAAGTCTAGAACCGTGACTAAGGTGGTGTCATGGTCACGTATTTGGGTTTTCATTTACCCAGTCAACCCGACTCTGGGTTTTAAATGTGTGGTAACACGCAACCAAGAGAGATTTGCGCTAATTAGCAGCTTCCGTCTTAGTTAAATGCTTGAGAATCAGGAACATCAAGAAAAAAGTGTCAGCATCTTAGAATAAGCAAGAGGGAGATCATTAGACATAACTTGGTTTGTATACAGGAACAGAATCATGTTAATAGCTGTAAATAAATATATAATTATGTCTCGTCCTTCTGAGATGTCGTTATGAGCAGCTTAACGTTCATGTGTGATTAAGGTGACAGAAACAGCTTCATTATGATGTGTCAGAAATATCTAATATGTCCGAACTGCGGTATCTACAGGTTCACTGCTGTATCGTTCACTGAAACTACGATAAAAGGAATGTAGGAAACAATGTACCAATTGTGAGGGGCTAACACGTTGTCAGCAAACTAAAACTTCGAAGTAGCCCAAAAATCCGTTAACGAATTCCGCGTTCCAACGCACAAAATAAGTCAGCATTATGAAGAAAATTATTGTGGTGATCATAGATGGCTATTTATCTTCCACGCTATGGCAGAATAACACAAACTTATTGTTGCGCTTTTCATGATCAAAATGACTTTTTGCTAACGTCAAACTTAGGTTCAGTTCCACTTTTTGTTTCGTTTAAGTTACATTTGGAACGCATTTGAGCTGGTTGTATATTTGTAATATTGTGTCTCACCTGTTGTGTTTTGTAACACATAGTAAAGCGTTGCAGTTTTGCATAACGGAAATGCTATGGGTCTCTTGAATTCTGTCCCTACTGTACGTTTAAGATATCGTTTTTAGATTACTATAAGACACTAACTAAAGGTCTCCCATCATTACAAAATTAATTTGGTCGTATGTCGCTACATTTTAATAGTATATTGTATCAATGATACACCGACTTCATGTGCACTTTGATAGTCGCATAATTAACAAACACAAGGGGCGCGTATAGTTTATTCTTACGAAACAGCTACGTCACTCATTGCCGAATCGTGCAGTTAGATGTACTACTGCAACAGCCGTTAAAATTTAATCATAAATAGCTTTAATAAACTAAAATATACAGGGACGCATGTTAAAATTTGCAGTCATGGAACAGTAAGTGCAAATAATGTAACCTCCTAAATAAGGAAGAAAGTTATAATTCACAAAAGTGTCTTTGCTATCTGAACCCAACAAATATTTCATCATACTATCCAGATTCTCTCCGCAAGCCCTGTTTCTGCTGATCTGATGACAGTGGAAAATGTACAATAATTGTCGTTCTCGCTAATTAACTAGTTATATACAGGGTGTTTCAAAAATGACCGGTATATTTGAAACGACAATAAAAACTAAACGAGCAGCGATAGAAATACACCGTGTGTTGCAATATGCTTGGGACAACAGTACATTTTCAGGCAGACAAACTTTCGAAATTACAGTAGTTACAATTTTCAACAACAGATGGCGCTGCAGTCTGGGAAACTCTATAGTACGATATTTTCCACATATCCACCATGCATAGCAATAATATGGTGTAGTCTCTGAATGAAATTACCCGAAACCTTTGACAACGTATCTGGCGGAATGGCTTCACATGCAGATGAGATGTACTGCTTCAGCTGTTCAATTGTTTGTGGATTCTGGCGGTACACCTGGTCTTTCAAGCGTCCCCACAGAAAGAAGTCACAGGGGTTCATGTCTGGCGAATAGGGAGGGCAATCCACGCCGCCTCCTTTATGTTTCGGATAGCCCAAAGCAATCACACGATCATCGAAATATTCATTCAGGAAATTAAAGACGTCGGCCGTGCGATGTGGCCGGGCACCATCTTGCATAAACCACGAGGTGTTCGCAGTGTCGTCTAAGGCAGTTTGTACCGCCACAAATTCACGAAGAATGTCCAGATAGCGTGATGCAGTAATCATTTCGGATCTGAAAAATGGGCCAATGATTCCTTTGGAAGAAATGGCGGCCCAGACCAGTACTTTTTGAGGATGCAGGGACGATGGGACTGCAACATGGGGCTTTTCGGTTCCCCATATGCGCCAGTTCTGTTTATTGACGAAGCCGTCCAGGTAAAAATAAGCTTCGTCAGTAAACCAAATGCTGCCCACATGCATATCGCCGTCATCAATCCTGTGCACTATATCGTTAGCGAATGTCTCTCGTGCAGCAATGGTAGCGGCGCTGAGGGGTTGCCGCGTTTGAATTTTGTATGGATAGAGGTGTAAACTCTGGCGCATGGGACGATACGTGGACGTTGGCGTCATTTGGACTGCAGCTGCAACACGGCGAACGGAAACCCGAGGCCGCTGTCGGATCACCTGCTGCACTAGCTGCGCGTTGCCCTCTGTGTTTGCCGTACGCGGTCGCCCTACCTTTCCAGCACGTTCATCCGTCACGTTCCTTTATTGTATCGCTTTTCGGTCCTTTGGTTACATTAAACCTCCGTTGAAAACTTCGTCTTGTTGCAACAACACTGTGTTCTAGGCGGTGGAATTCCAACACCAGAAAAACCCTCTGTTCTAAGGAATAAACCATGTTGTCTACAGCACACTTGCACGTTGTGAACAGCACACGCTTACAGCAGAAAGACGACGTACAGAATGGCGCACCCACAGACTGCGTTGTCTTCTATATCTTTCACATCACTTGCAGCGCCATCTGTTGTTGAAAATTGTAACTACTGTAATTTCGAAAGTTTGTCCGCCTGAAAATGTACTGTTGTCCCAAGCATATTGCAACAAACGGTGTATTTCTATCGCTGCTCGTTTAGTTTGTATTGCCGTTTCAAATATACCGGTCATTTTTTAAACACCCCGTAGTTACTAAAGCAGCAACATATTGTCATGTTACCATGTAGCCCCTTTATCTAAAACTACAAACAGTAAAACAACATAAATATATAGCTCCTCTGTTGGCGGAATATACTCATTAATTCTTAATTTACACATCATGTTGTAATATGTTTGTAAAAACGAATTAATAACACTATGTGAGCTTACCGTGCGGCGCGCTCTTTCGTGATTTCGATACATGTATTTGGAGGGGCAGGTGTGTTAATGATAATGCCCCCGTTTGGACTTCATGAGCGCTTTACGTCTCAGAGAGCTTCCTCCGTTTTTGTGCGCGTATAATGCCACTAATCCTGCTGAAATTGACTTCAGGTGACGTTGGCGGTAATTGATGAGCGCTAGGACTACACTGCGAGGCTTCCATTAGGTAATTTTATCCAGCCGATTATAATCGCTAAAAGCTTCGACGTCTCTTTTCCTCCCTACAAATGGCTTGACTCATTACAATCTAGATGAGAACTCATTTAACATGAGTGCACAATATCCAGTGTACAACCACTATTAAGTGAAGATTATGCTGTCAAGACGAGCAACCACTGTTAGCTGTTTTCCTAAATAATGAAGTAGGTTCTTTGCCCGTTTATTGGACTCAATTTAGTTCAAAATAGTCGATCTGTAAGAAAGAAAATTGTACACGCACTGTGTTTAACCAAATCGCTTACTGAAGACAAAACTGGTTTCTTTTGTTTATTTTCTTAGTGATATATTAGTCCATGAAGGAGTAATTTGCAGTCCACACAATACTCGTAATAATTAAAGGCTGATTCTCATCACGTTTGCAGCCACCTAACTCGTTCATGACACACAATTCTGTACCACCGCACGTAGGCAAATAAATAAGAGTCTATGTGTTTTATGTACTGCTGTGTCTGGCGCCACTTCAATGTGGGTGAGACAAAACGAGACATTTGCAAGTCCTTACTATCAGACAAACGATATTTTCATCATAAAATATCATGAACAATCAGTTATAGCACCAGAAGAAATATTAGATCAATGTATCACAGTTGTGCGAGATCAGGTTCACTGGAGTATCTGTGCTCTGTGGGTTCAGATGCCATTGTACTGTCATCCTGCAGTGGGTCGTTTGAACATACTGTGAGATGGTCAATTATTTCAGATGGCTCTGAGCACTATGGGACTTAACGTCTGAGGTCATCAGTCCCCTAGAACTTAGAACTACTTAAACCTAACTGACCTAAGGACAGCACACTCATTCATGCCCGAGGAAGGATTCGAACCTGCGACCGTAGCGGTCGCGCGGTTCCAGACTGAAGCGCCTAGAACCACTCGGCCGTACCTGGCACAATTAATTTCAGATGAAGAAGACTGATTGCTAGGGAGGTTTACATGGCGGCGACGAGATCCAGGCTAGATCCACGTAAACGTAATTCAGACAGAGCCCATAAAAAGAAAACAAGTCACTACATTCTGTTACCGCATGCGAATTGTTCAGTTCAGTTTTGTAGCTTGCCCACAGATGTTCAACAAACTAACGAACTGACCTTTTCATGCATCATGGTTATGTAACCAAAAAGGCAAACTTCTATCTTTAATATCGCTAACACATCAGAAAACATACTGCCGGAAAAACTGTACATCGATTTAGAGGTTTCCAGTTCATTCAAGATTTATTGTTGCAACAGTGCATATGGGAGTACATGAAATGATTACATTTACAGATCAATAGCACAAGCAGTTCACAGGACCAGGTATCGATCAACCTATGCTGAACCACCGATCGTAGTGTGTGGTGTAACTCCACGGGCGGCAATGTAGGCACTGAATCTGGCATCCAGTCGATCGTACGTATGGGCAAATACTGTCCTGGGACACGTTATGCCAAGCCTGCTCGACCTGTTACCGTAGTTCTGTGGTTGAGGAGTCACTCGAGTCACTTCTCGTCCCATCACATCTCCGGAAATAATGCTGGCCAGAGAAGTTGCTGCACGTCTTGCAGATCACATCGAGTTTCAAGGGTAATATGTAGGCGAGCATAATTCTGTTGGAACAAGACATCACCTTCCTGTTGCAAGAACGGCAAAAGAACTGGTCTAATAACATTCTACACGTACCGAGCGCTGGTTAGCGTACCCTGCAGAAGCACCAAAGGTGAACGAGAGTTATAGCTCATCCACTGCAGACCATAAGGCTGGGGTGGAGTTAGTGCGTCTTGGATGAATCCACTCTACGAGGCAGCACTGACCAGGCCTATATCATGTGCGCAAATGACTATCACTTGCGCGCAAGTACAGGGTGTTTCAAAAATGACCGGCATATTTGAAACGTCAATACAAACTAAACGAGCAGCGATAGAAATACACCGTTTGTTGCAATATGTTTGGGACAACAGTACATTTTCAGGCAGACAAACTTTCGAAATTACAGTAGTTACAATTGTCAACAACAGATGGCGCTGCGGTCTGGGAAACTCTATAGTACGATATTTTCCACATATCCACCATGCGTAGCAATAATATGGCGTAGTCTCTGAATGAAATTACCCGAAACCTTTGACAACGTGTCTGGCGGAATGGCTTCACATGCAGATGAGATGTACTGCTTCAGCTGTTCAATTGTTTCTGGATTCTGGCGGTACACCTGGTCTTTCAAGTGTCCCCACAGAAAGAAGTCACAGGGGTTCATGTCTGGCGAATAGGGAGGCCAATCCACGCCGCCTCCTGTATGTTTCGGATAGCCCAAAGCAATCACACGATCATCGAAATATTCATTCAGGAAATTAAAGACGTCGGCCGTGCGATGTGGACGGGCACCATCTTGCATAAACCACGAGGTGTTCGCAGTGTCGTCTAAGGCAGTTTGTACCGCCACAAATTCACGAAGAATGTCCAGATAGCGTGATGCAGTAATCGTTTCGGATCTGAAAAATGGGCCAATGATTCCTTTGGAAGAAATGGCGGCCCAGACCAGTACTTTTTGAGGATGCAGGGACGATGGGACTGCAACATGTGGCTTTTCGGTTCCCCATATGCGCCAGTTCTGTTTATTGACGAAGCCGTCCAGGTAAAAATAAGCTTCGTCAGTAAACCAAATGCTGCCCACATGCATATCGCCGTCATCAATCGTGTGCACTATATCGGTAGCGAATGTCTCTCGTGCAGCAATGGTAGCGGCGCTGAGGGGTTGCCGCGTTTGAATTTAGTGTGGATAGAGGTGTAAACTCTGGCGCATGAGACGATACGTGGACGTTGGCGTCATTTGTACCGCAGCTGCAACACGGCGAACAGAAACCTGAGGCCGCTGTCGGATCACCTGCTGCACTAGCTGCGCGTTGCCCTCTGTGGTTGCCGTAGGCGGTCGCCCTACCTTTCCAGCACGTTCATCCGTCACGTTCCCAGTCCGTTGAAATTTTTCAAACAGATCCTTTATTGTATCGCTTTTCGGTCCTTTGGTTACATTAAACCTCCGTTGAAAACTTCGTCTTGTTGCAACAACACTGTGTTCTAGGCGGTGGAATTCCAACACCAGAAAAATCCTCTGTTCTAAGGAATAAACCATGTTGTCCACAGCACACTTGCACGTTGTGAACAGCACACGCTTACAGCAGAAAGACGACGTACAGAATGGCGCACCCACAGACTGCGTTGTCTTCTATATCTTTCACATCACTTGCAGCGCCATCTGTTGTTGAAAATTGTAACTACTGTAATTTCGAAAGTTTGTCCGCCTGAAAATGTACTGTTGTCCCAAGCATATTGCAACAAACGGTGTATTTCTATCGCTGCTCGTTTAGTTTTTATTGCCGTTTCAAATATACCGGTCATTTTTGAAACACACTGTAGAATCTGCTTTCATCGCTGAAGATCACGACTCGCTATTCCATCTTCCAAGCGATCCTCTGACGGCATCAGTCCAGTCATGCCTGTCAATGCCGTGCCCGTACTCCCACTGATAATAACCGGTTTGCAACAGTCCATGTTGACACGTCTTGGCTCACAAGACCTCTTATCTACGCTGTGGTAGGTGGACGATCTGGCGCCGCTGCCCTTACGATAAGACGATCCTGGCGGGATCCTGTGCTGTGTGGGCGTCCAGTCCTCATCCAGATGTGTGTGAATGTTCACATGACCACTGACACCACCATCGTTGCACAACCGACGCAGCACGTCCAGCTTGTGTGTCAGTTCCCCAAAAGGACCATCCAGCTACTCGGAAGGCCATAATTTTACCTCTTTCAAACTCTCTCATTTGGCTGTGGGATGCACGAGTGCACCTCCATTGCATGATTGCCTGCTGGCTTCACACGTATCCACTACACTGAGCCTTCTGGCTGTGAGCACTCCCTGTTAACCCTAACAATAGTTTCAAGAACGGTCGGGCTAGGTCTATGGGACACAATAAATAAAGCTTTTATAACAAGTGACAGACAGTATATTTACATGAAATAACGAATTTTTGTTTTGTTCACGTAGTACTAAATGCTATAGTGACATTATTTTAACTTTCTGCATTGTACAATAATCGTAAAAAGACAAGTGGAAAACATACTTCTTTGTAATACTAAATGTGAGTAAACGGGAAATTCAAGTAAATTTGATTGAAATACGTAAATAAATGAGAATAAGTTGTAGAAATAAGAAGCAAAGATGTTGGATTTTTATTACATAAATAGAAATTGTGAATATAACGAATAAGTTGTGAGATATCATCCGACAAAGTCATAATTTTTCAAAACAGTCGCAGCAAAGTATTGCAGCATGCGCCAAGCATAACCGCACCTTGCAAAATTTGAAAAGTATTTAGTTCTGCTGTTCTTGCATTTGCAACATCTTCACCTTTTCCCTGGTTGTGGATGTTCGACTATTCTTTTTTCTTGGGTCCCGGAGAGACTAGAGGCAAGCCCGCGAATTTCGCGCGGGAGATTTGGCTGGACTGCATGCATTGTCAAACATGGTGTTATGAAAGACTGTCCTGGGCTTCTGACGTATTCTGTTCTAACTGAAACGTTTTCACTTGCTTTGAATAAAACGTTGCCATTGACAGCTTCAGTGCTCAGAAACTGAAAAAAGAGACAGGGAGCCCACCGTCTTGTCCCTCCAGCAACAACATATTCACCACACATAGCATAAATGACATCTACGTCGCCCTACGTTTTGTTGTACTACGTTATTATACTCGTTTTTTTCTTTTCACCGCTGTCACTGTCAGTTTCATAATCATGATGCATTGACGTAATAACGAATACTTATCTGTTTCATTTTGATACATATAAAAGTAATGTGACGTCTTCCTGAAGTCCAAACATACTTGAATACCTTTTTGAGAGTTTTTGGATAAAAACTCCACTGGAATTTCATCAGGATTATTTTTTTAACGTACAAACAGTAATATTCTTTTCTTGTAGTACTTTCTTGACGATTGGGTAAGAATTAAAACAATTGTTGTTTTGTCAGATTTCTTACAGACCCATTTACTGATTACACAAGATGCAAAACAACATCGTATGCCTTATTGTTGACTTTGTACGGTAGTTGGATACCTGCAAAGACTTCTAAATGTTTTACATAGAACGTTTTAAGACTTGGCAGGTTTATTTGGGTTGGCAAGTTTATTTGGGATGTATAATCCTGAACCGGCACCTGTATCTGTATGGAGGAGCATTTCGTCCAAAGTAACGTTTTCGGCGGAGAAAAATATGCATTGCAGTTGGAGACAAGCATACCAAGAATGGATCTTATAAAATTCTGTAAATTGCACTGTGTGAAAGATTTTCTCTTGTCATTGGCAATGATAATTCGCTCTCACGACATCGCAGATAGTTCGTGAAGTAACTCAATGATAAGCCTACACGAAAATAAAAATGGGATCGCACTGTCAGAAATTAATAACGTAACATGTCAAGCTGGGTCTGACAGACCCATGCGCTTTTTGTAAGACAAACAATTAGTAAACAAAGTAAAACCTCATTCACGACGTGAATGGTTTGTCTCGGATGTTTCAGGAAGCTAGAGAGTGTTCGGGTCAAATCAGTTACTATAAGAATATAAATTCAGTAAAACAAAAACTAGTGGTTGTCACAGATCCAGTCCGACCGTTGTAAGGTAAATGGATAGACACAGATGACGGTCTGGTACCTATGCCACGACGATATCCGTTGGTGGACGACGCTGAATCTACTATACCCCATATGTTGTCGTCGGATCAAAATCGACGTCGTCTTTTCAGCAGTGTAGATAACAAAATTTTGTAGTATTACCAGAGAGATTTCCTTCATACGAGGGTTGGAACTTCAGTAGTGGCAACTATTTATTCACAACCGATACAAAAGAGTTACATGTTTGCACCTGTTACTGCCCTTCAAAGTAGTGACCAGCGTTGTGTAGAACCAGTTGCCAGCGATCTGGAAGGCGTAGTATACCGTTAGCAGAGCTTGTACTGTTGATAGTGCGAATGGAGCGGTCTACTGCCTGTCGAATCTCTGGAACAGTTCTGAAATGAATGCCACGAAGTGGTTCCTTCATCTTCGGAATCAAATCAAAGTCACAAGGACTTAAGTCTGGCGAGTATGGTGGATGGTACAGTACTTCCCAGTCCCATCGACCGAACAGAGCAGCCACATCTTGTGCTGTACGCATCTGCACATTGTCGTGCAAAATGATGGGTGGGTTGCGCAGAAAGTGTCAGCGCTTCTTTCGCAAAGCTGGTCGCAGGTGATGCTCCAAGAACGAACAGTAATACTGTTCATTGACGGTCTGCCGTGGACGAACGTAATGCGTTAGGATAGCACTATCACAGTCGTACACGAGAATCACCATACCTTTCACCATACTGGGGCTCTGACGCACTTTCGACTTTCCTAGGGACCCATAATGACGCCATTCGTTGGACCGACGTTTCAGTTTTGGCTAGTACGATGTGGCCCATGTGTCACCCAGTGTTACGATACGTCGTAAGAAAGCCTCTCCTTCGCGCTCACAGCGCTCCAAGTGCGTCTGAGCAGTGTCGTGACGCATCTATTTCTGCATTTCCGTCAAGTCATGTGGAACCCATCGTGCTGCAATTTTTCGCATGCCGGGGCGTTCCTTCAGGATGAGAAGCACAGTCGTATGCGCTAATCCGTTTTCGTGGGGGAGCTCACGAATCCACTAACGCAGCATCAGAGACGCCAGGTCGACCAGTCCGATGCATGTCTGCCACGGTTTGCCGAAGTTCGTTGAAGGCTTTTACCCAACGTGCCACTGTCCTGTACGGCAATGCCGATTCCCCGCACGCTTCGTGAACACCTTGATGACACTGTCGTGCTGTACGACCTCTGGCACATTCAATCTTGATGCAACTCCGTTGTTCCTGTTTCGAATATATAGTGACACCGTTACGTTAGACTGCTCGCTCACAGGTGAGTGTGTTTCCCTCGATTGTGCGCACGCCCGTGACGTGGGACGGGCGAGTCCATTTGCTCGAAAATGACCGGTATATTTGAAACGGCAATAAAAACTAAACGAGCAGCGATAGAAATACACCGTTTGTTGCAATATGCTTGGGACAACAGTACATTTTCAGGCAGACAAACTTTCGAAATTACAGTAGTTACAATTTTCAACAACAGATGGCGCTGCGGTCTGGCAAACTCTGTAGTACGATATTTTCCACATATCCACCATGCGTAGCAATAATATGGCGTAGTCTCTGAATGAAATTACCCGAAACCTTTGACAACGTGTCTGGCGGAATGGCTTCACATGCAGATGAGATGTACTGCTTCAGCTGTTCAATTGTTTCTGGATTCTGGCGGTACACCTGGTCTTTCAAGTGTCCCCACAGAAAGAAGTCACAGGGGTTCATGTCTGGCGAATAGGGAGGCCAATCCACGCCGCCTCCTGTATGTTTCGGATAGCCCAAAGCAATCACACGATCATCGAAATATTCATTCAGGAAATTAAAGACGTCGGCCGTGCGATGTGGCCGGGCACCATCTTGCATAAACCACGAGGTGTTCGCAGTGTCGTCTAAGGCAGTTTGTACCGCCACAAATTCACGAAGAATGTCCAGAGAGCGTGATGCAGTAATCGTTTCGGATCTGAAAAATGGGCCAATGATTCCTTTGGAAGAAATGGCGGGCCAGACCAGTACTTTTTGAGGATGCAGGGACGATGGGACTGCAACATGGGGCTTTTCGGTTCCCCATATGCACCAGTTCTGTTTATTGACGAAGCCGTCCAGGTAAAAAAAGCTTCGTCAGTAAACCAAATGCTGCCCACATGCATATCGCCGTCATCAATCCTGTGCACTATATCGTTAGCGAATGTCTCTCGTGCAGCAATGGTAGCGGCGCTGAGGGGTTGCCGCGTTTGAATTTTGTATGGATAGAGGCATGAGACGATACGTGGACGTTGGCGTCATTTGGACCGCAGCTGCAACACGGCGAACGGAAACCCGAGGCCGCTGTTGGATCACCTGCTGCACTAGCTGCGCGTTGCCCTCTGTGGTTGCCGTACACGGTCGCCCTACCTTTCCAGCACGTTCATCCGTCACGTTCCCAGTCCGTTGAAATTTTTCAAACAGATCCTTTATTGTATCGCTTTTCGGTCCTTTGGTTACATTAAACCTCCGTTGAAAACTTCGTCTTGTTGCAACAACACTGTGTTCTAGGCGGTGGAATTCCAACACCAGAAAAACCCTCTGTTCTAAGGAATAAACCATGTTGTCTACAGCACACTTGCACGTTGTGAACAGCACACGCTTACAGCAGAAAGACGACGTACAGAATGGCGCACCCACAGACTGCGTTGTCTTCTATATCTTTCACATCACTTGCAGCGCCATCTGTTGTTGAAAATTGTAACTACTGTAATTTCGAAAGTTTGTCCGCCTGAAAATGTACCGTTGTCCCAAGCATATTGCAACAAACGGTGTAATTCTATCGCTGCTCGTTTAGTTTTTATTGCCGTTTCAAATATACCGGTCATTTTTGAAACACCCTGTATGTTAACAACGTGTGCTATCAGCGACAATAGTAGATTCTATTGCATAGTGTCTCCACGCCAGTGATGCCACTATCTAAGTTACAAGCTACGTAATTATTACAATATACACTGTCTCATAAAGGGACAAGCACTCGGCAGGCTGAGAAAACGGAAGGGAACTTCACGGGCTCAAAGATCACGTGATGTTTTTTTCAGTAATTACTAACCGATTCAAACTTACAAATATCTTCCCAGTATGAGTCCACTTAGCCGGCCGCTGTGGCCGAGCGATTCTAGGGGCTTCAGTCCGGAACCGCGCTGCTGCTACGGTCGTTGGTTCAAATCCTGGCTCGGGTACGGATGTGTGCTAGGTTTACGTAGTTCTAGGGGACTGATGACCTCAGATGTTGTCCCATAGTGCTTAGAACCATTTAAAACTTTTTTTTAGTCCACTTATATGACGCTAGATCCCCATTCCCCCCCCCCCCTGCCTGTTCAGAATGTATGCACTTATTTGGTTGGGACGTGTGTCATACAACCGTTGTATCCTCCCCTGAGGCAAGCTGTCCCACAACTGTTGCATCTTGTCCTTGATATCCTGGTTACTTGAGTTGGGATCGCGGACACACAAGAGACCTTGCTAGCAACATAGCATGCACAATGTGTGGGTGAACACTGATCTGTTGAAAAAAGGCACTAGGATATTGATGCATGATGACGCAGGATATACATAGCGTGCCATTTGAAAGGGGCCAATTTCAGTCCCCTTTCATGTAACTGTCATTTACAATATCTTGTGTCTTAGCATCCCTGTTCCTTCTACCTCTTCTTACATTCATATCCTGTGTTTGGAGAAAGAATTTATAGGAACCTATTTACTTTACTTTGTTTTTCGCCCCAGCCACCTTTCCATTTTCCGTAATCCACATCACGAGTAAGCTCTGAAATATGCGCATGTGTGGGCAATTCATGTGTATTTATATCAGAAGCAGGCAGGTGGACTTATTTCTTTCCTGTGCAGAGTATTGAGAATCTTCCATTGCATCCCATGAAGAATGACCTGCACGATGGTGTTGTCTACACCAACGGACTCACACCTTCTGGCGTTCTGAGACTGGTCATGCACCCAATGTTCCAATGGTCTAGGGATTTTTCTTTGAATTATTTTCAAAAATTTATCCGGTAAACCGTAAAGTGGTATTTCCGAAGAACAATGGTCTTTTTATAGAACTCATCCATTGAGTAAGCATCAGGTGGCTTTTTAGCGTCTTCCTGATCTGTCCGTTGCTCTTCTATCCTGAAAACAAGCGGTAGCAAACAGGGCGACTAGAAAGTTGTTTGAAGAAACTGTTCCAATGGACGTCGTTGTGACTATATGTTGCTCCTCGGAGTACGATTAGTATGTGTCAGTTCTGGCCGGGATTTGTAAAACCTCTTTCGTTCTGTGATATAGGTAATTATTGCGTTTTCTTAAATTAGCAGTGTAGAGATTTCTTTCAAAAACGGCCGCGCTGGACTTTCCTTTTCCTCAGTTTAACGTGAATTTTGATGATTTCATACTATGGGCTAGGTCTTGTGCTGCATCACTGTCTCCAGCATGATTGTTAGTTCGTTATAGCACTTGTCCGTATGGTTACTAATTGAGTAACGCTCTTTTGTATCGTGTGAAGTGAATAATTGGATATATGCTTTTTGCCGGCCGGTGTGGCCGTGTGGTTAAAGGCGCTTCAGTCTGGAACCGCGTGACCGCTACGGTCGCAGGTTCGAATCCTGCTTCGGGCATGGATGTGTGTGCTGTCCTTAGGTTAGTTAGGTTTAAGTAGTTCTAAGTTCTAGGGGACTGATGACCACAGAAGTTAAGTCCCATAGTGCTCAGAGCCATTTGAACCATTTGATAGATGCTTTTGAAGCACGAGTGTTATTATTGTAGCATTTTATCGTAATAGAAAGTTCATGTAAACTGCATAGGTCATTCTACATATCGATCGGTTTCAGTAAAATATCGTTACAGTCTCTTTTTCATTCTCCCATTTTAATCGTATTTACGTTTCGTGTAGAATAATTCATGTTGCATTTGTATGTCTAAGTAGTGCCAACTGGCACGTGGCCTTTAAGTACGTCCTGTTTCCAACTGGAAAAATGGCCAGTCATAAAGTTATCATATCTCTGAACAGGACAAATGGCTATATATATATATATATATATATATATATATATATATAACAGACACTACTGACGACTGACAGCCATATCAAAACAGGAAATTTCTATGCAGATTGCAAATACGGGACCACCTCAGCTGTACAGTTTACTGGACTAATGTATTTCACACCAAAGACAAGGCAGCCTGACGAGGAAATTAAGTAAGTGCCTCTCTGCGCGGAAATCACTTAATTGTGCGAGCTCTGTGGAAAACAGACAGATGTTTGGTCCCTGCATGAAGCGTGCTCAGGTAGCCGAAGTTATTAAGGTGACCGCTCGTGTAAGTCGGGAGATCCAGGTTCGAGTTCCTGTCCGGCGCATATTTTCACTTGTTTCCAGTAAATTGTACAGTTGTGGTGATCGTATATTCTGAATTTGCAAATACGTTTCCTGAATTAGCCAGCTGCATTACGTTTTTAATGGCTTTTTCATAAAAAGGTGTCCACCCACATAAAGTACATCCAGTTGCATCATACTCAATTTCGTGAACTGAATGGATACCCATAGGCTGTAAAATGTTGAATAGGTTGGAATTTATTGAAATTATTAAGCCTTTAGCAATATGGTGGATTTAGACAGGGACAATTATTGGACTATATGAAAAAAAAACGTAAGTTAGTTACAAACTACGGCGGCAGCGTACTTTCTTCAACATGTAAACGTCACTACAGATATTCGGATTTAGGTTGTGACATGTTCGATATGCCTGCCATCATTGGCGATGATGTGGCGCAGACAAATAGCGAAATTATGCATGACCCGCTGAAATGTCGGAACATCGATGCTTTCGATGACCTTCTGAATGGCTGTTTATAGCCCAGCAATGGTTTTTGAGTTATTCTTGTACACTTCGTCTGTAATATAGTCCCCACAAAAAGGAGTCGCATGCATTCAGATCCGGAGAATATGGCGGCCAATCGAGATCCATGCCAGTGGCCTTTGGGTACCCCAGTTCCAGAATGCGTTCCCCAAAGTACTCCTCCAAACCATCAAACACTCACCTACTTCGATGGGGTCGAGCCCCGTCTTGTACGAACCACATCTTGTCGAAATCAGGGTCGCTTTGAATAATGCGGATGAAATCACGAACCTTTCGGTAGTCGCCATGCCATAAAGGAATCCCACACCGATTATCTCGTGACTGGGCACTGCACACCACAGTGTCACCCAAGGGTGAAGAGACTTTCCGTTTGCGAAATGCCGATTATTAGTCGCCCAAATGCGCCAGTTTAGCTTTTCACGAACCCATCCGAATAAAAGAGGGCTAAACCAAAGCATATTCTTATGAAAGTTCGTCAATTCTGTGGATGATAGTGTTGACGAAACAGAACCGCTGTTCCATGGCCCCGGGGCTCAATGGTTGATGGGTTTGAATTTTGTATGGGTTCTTCAGCAACAACCGTCACAATCCTCCCGGTTGATTCCCGCCTATTGTGCCCCTCGTCTGATCAATTTCCTAGGGCTGGTTGGGATACATTGCGTGTCTTCTCGATATTTTTAGATGTTTTCACCATTTTTTGTACGACCGATATCGCCAGCACTGTCATCACGAACACTACCCGTTCTTTCAAAGTTACGAATCAAATACTTGATTGTTAGCACACTTGGAACAGTTGTCTTCAGCTTGAACTCGGTCGCAAACTTCCTGTGGGGCGTACTTGGTCTTCACAAGCGCTATAGCTCAGACACGCTGTACCGTGACATTTTCACGTGTAAATGGCCAACAACAAGGTGCGTGCGCATGCGCATACTAATTCCTATCATGCCCCGCGGCCAAACGTGGAGTTTAAACGTCCTAAGCAAACCCTTCAGAAGTTGATTTTATTCCATATAGTTCAATAATTTGAACCCTTCTTTAAAACTAATGCGGGATGGTATGTCACTACTGTAGTTTTCGGTCATGTGAATGTGTTGTGCGACTCACACGATGATTACTGCGATGTTGCGAAACGAGTAAGTGTCGGCATGGATTTGGAAAATTCTCGAAAATTTTTAGCAGCTATGGCCAGAATATAGAAGGTAAGAGACTGGTGAACACATCAGGTAGTGGGCACTGGCAATGTTGCTATTAAGCAAACGGTTTTGCAAGGCATGTTTACGACGCCGCTCGCAAGCGAGGAAGCACGACCTGGTGGGCACTATATACAGGGTGTTACAAAAAGGTACGGCCAAACTTTCAGGAAACATTCCTCACACACAAAGAAAGAAAATATGTTATGTGGACATGTGTCCGGAAACGCTTACTTTCCATGTTAGAGCTCATTTTATTACTTCTCTTCAAATCACATTAATCATGGAATGTAAACACACAGCAATTGAACGTACCAGCGTGATTTCAAACACTTTGTTACAGGAAATGTTCAAAATGTCCTCCGTTAGCGAGGATACATGCATTCACCCTCCGTCACATGGAATCCCTGATGCGCTGATGCAGCCCTGGAGAATGGCGTATTGTATCACAGCCGTCCACAATACGAGCACGAAGAGTCTCTACATTTGGTACCGGGGTTGCGTAGACAAGAGCTCTCAAATGCCCCCATAAATGAAAGTCAAGAGGGTTGAGGTCAGGAGAGCGTGGAGGCCATGGAATTGGTCCGCCTCTACCAACCCATCGGTCACCGAATCTGTTGTTGAGAAGCGTACGAACACTTCGACTGAAATGTGCAGGAGCTCCATCGTGCATGAACCACATGTTGTGTCGTACTTGTAAAGGTACATGTTCTAGAAGCACAGGTAGAGTATCCCGTATGAAATCATGATAACGTGCTCCATTGAGCGTAGGTGGAAGAACATAGGGCCCAATCAAGACATAACCAACAATGCCTGCCAAAACGTTCACAGAAAATCTGTGTTGATGACGTCATTGCAAAATTGCGTGCGGATTCTCGTCAGCCCACACATGTTGATTGTGAAAATTTACAATTTGATCACGTTGGAATGAAGCCTCACCGGTAAAGAGAACATTTGCACTGAAATGAGGATTGACACATTGTTGGATGAACCACTCGCAGAAGTGTATCCGTGGAGTCCAATCAGCTGCTGATAGTGCCTGCACACGCTGTACACGGTACGGAAACAACTGGTTCTCCCGTAGCACTCTCTATACAGTGACGTGGTCAACGTTACCTTGTACAGCAGCAACTTCTCTGACACTGACATTAGGGTTATCGTCAACTGCACGAAGAATTGCCTCGTCCATTGCAGGTGTCCTCGTCGTTCTAGGTCTTCCCCAGTCGCGGTCATAGGCTGGAATGTTCCGTGCTCCCTAAGACGCCGATCAATTGCTTCGAACGTCTTCCTGTCGGGACACCTTCGTTCTGGAAATCTGTCTCGATACAAACGTACCGCGCCATGGCTATTGCCCCGTGCTAATCCATACATCAAATGGGCATCTGCCAACTCCGCATTTGTAAACGTTGCACTGACTGCAAAACCACGTTCGTGATGAACACTAACTTGTTGATGCTACGTACTGATGTGCTTGCTGCTAGTACTGTAGAGCAATGAGTCGCATGTCAACACAAGCACCGAAGTCAACATTACCTTCCTTCAATTGGGCCAACTGGCGGTGAATCGAGGAAGTACAGTACATACTGACGAAACTAAAATGAGCTCTAACATATAAATTAAGCGTGTCCGGACACATGTCCACATATCGTCTTTTCTTTATTTGTGTGTGAGGAATGTTTCCTGAAAGTTTGGCCGTACCTTTTTGTAACACCCTGTATATATGTGTCGAAGAGGGTGTACAGTAATCATGCGCAACACGGGGCACTGACGTGCTTTGAAAAACCCATACCTTGCAGTTACAACAGCTTCTAGCAGTTTGTATATGGGGACCGAAGAGGGCTAGGAAAAGGTGACGTTATAATTGTTAAGGGACAGTCCACTCGACCCTTCCAGCTGGACAATGTCAGAGGCGTAAGAGAAGGAGGGCCCAGAGGCCCAAGGCAAGCAGCCGCGCCGCCATTCTGTACGCGTCTGGAACCAGCGAGAACGACGACCATCTGATTATAGAATTCGGCGGGCAACCGGCCTGCTGAATCAACCGTCAAGCTCTACTGTACGGATGCGCCACAGACATGTCGAGGCGGTTCCGAAACACGGCTCTGCACATGTGCAGGTATGAACGCGGTTTCCAGCCTCCGCTCTCTGGATGACGTCATCCTGCTGGCTTCAGCAGGGCGGAGCCGGGATGCCGTCTCGCGGCCTCCCGGGTATGAGGCTGTCCGCAACCACCTGCCGAGCTGCCCTGGGCCGGCGACTGGAGCTGCTGAGCCTCCACTACAACGACTTCGGCGCTTTACGTGGTGACCACAAGGAGCACTCGCAGGGCAGCAAGCCACGATCCGGAGGGCAGGCGTGGGGCTTCCGGTTCGGCCGACAAATGCTATCAGACACCCCGCCTGGGCGGGAACAGCACCTACTACGTCTGCAAGGACAGAGCAGCCCTCTGCGTTAACAGCAGATTCCAGCGCTGGTCTATCTGATGACGTATGTGGTTGGATAGAAAGTTTTCTAAAGAATGGAGTGACTTCAACAGAAATAAGCATAACATCAGGTGTGCCCCAGGGCAGCGTAATAGGTCTGATGCTTTTTACGATTTACATTAAACGATCTGGTTGATGGTATTGACTGATGCGTTACACTGTTTGCCGATTATGCTGTAGTCTACAGGAAAGCAGTATCACACGAAAGTTGTGAACAAATCAATGAGGATTTGCAGAAAATAAATGTGTGGTGTAATGACTGGCAGTTATCTCTCAATTTTAGTAAGTGTAACCTACTGCGTATAACAAGGCGAAAATCCCCATTAATGTACGAGTACGAAATAAATGCCCAGTCTTTGGAAGCGGTAACATCCGTCAAGTATCTGGGTGTGACTATTCAAAATGATCTCAAATGGAATACTCAGATTACACAAGTAACGGGCAAGGTCAACTCTAGATTGCGGTTTATTGGCAGAATCTTGAAGCGATACAGTCCTTCAACAAAGGAAATAGCTTACAGTACGTTAGTTCGTCCACTCTTATTGTTCGTCTGTATGGGACCCTTACCTCCCTGAGAAATGCAATACTCCAGGCCGTTAGCGCACTGTCTACATCTACATCTAAATCCATACTCCGCAAGCCACCTGACGGTGTGTGGCGGAGGGTACCTTGAGTACCTCTATCGGTTCTCCCTTCTATTCCAGTCTCGTATTGTTCGTGGAAAGAAGGATCGTCGGTATGCCTCTGTGTGGGCTCTAATCTCTCTGATTTTATCCTCATGGTCTCTTCGCGAGATATACGTAGGAGGGAGCAATATACTGCTTGACTCTTCGGTGAAGGTATGTTCTCGAAACTTTGACAAAAGCCCGTACCGAGCTACTGAGTGTCTCTCCTGCAGAGTCTTCCACTGGAGTTTATCTACCATCTCTGTAACGCTTTCGCGATTACTAAATGATCCTGTAACGAAGCGCGCTGCTCTCCGTTGGATCTTCTCTATATCTTCTATCAACCCTATCTGGTACGGATCCCACACTGCTGAGCAGTATTCAAGCAGTGGGCAAACATGCGTACTGTAACCTACTTCCTTTGTTTTCGGATTGCATTTCCTTAGGATTCTTCCAATGAATCTCCGTCTGGCATCTGCTTTACCGACGATCAACATTATATGATCATTCCATTTTAAATCACTCCTAATGCGTACTCCCAGATAATTTATGGTATTAACTGCTTCCAGTTGCTGACCCGCTATTTTGTAGCTAAATGATAAAGGATCTATCTTTCTGTGTATTCGCAGCACATTACACTTGTCTACATTGAGATTCAATTGCCATTCCCTGCACCATGCGTCAATTCGCTGCAGATCCTCCTGCATTTCAGTACAATTTTCCATTGTTACAACCTCTCGATACACCACAGCATCATCTGCAAAAAGCCTCAGTGAACTTCCGATGTCATCCACCAGGTCATTTATGTATATTGTGAATAGCAACGGTCCTATGACACTCCCCTGCGGCACACCTGAAATCACTCTTACTTCGGAGGACTTCTCTCCATTGAGAATGACATGCTGCGTCCTGTTATCTAGGATCTCCTCAATCCAATCACACAATTGGTCTGATAGTCCATATGCTCTTACTTTGTTCATTAAACGACTGTGGGGAACTGTATCGAACGCCTTGCGGAAGTCAAGAAACACAGCATCTACCTGAGAACCTGTGTCTATGGCCCTCTGAGTCTCGTGGACGAATAGCACGAGCTGGGTTTCACATGACCGTCTTTTTCGAAACCCATGCTGATTCCTACAGAGTAGATTTCTAGTCTCCAGAAAAGTCATTATACTCGAACACAATACGTGTTCCAAAATTCTACAACTGATCGACGTTAGAGATATAGGTCTATAGTTCTGCACATCTGTTCGACGTCCCTTCTTGAAAACGGGGATGACCTGTGCCCTTTTCCAATCCTTTGGAACGCTACGCTCTTCTAGAGACCTACGGTACACCGCTGCAAGAAGGGGGGCAAGTTCCTTCGCGTACTCTGTGTAAAATTGAACTGGTATCCCATCAGGTCCAGAGGCCTTTCCTCTTTTGAGCGATTTTAATTGTTTCTCTATCCCTCTGTCGTGTATTTCGATATCTACCATTTTGTCATCTGTGCGACAATCTAGAGAAGGAACTACAGTGCAATCTTCCTCTGTGAAACAACTTTGGAAAAAGACATTTAGTATTTCGGCCTTTAGTCTGTCATCCTCTGTTCCAGTACCATTTTGTACTGTCTGTGCAAATACCAGTCTTGCTTCAACCATGGTCGCCTCCGGATTCACAGTGCGTGACGTGGCTCTGCGCTCATGCACGTCCGACTAAATAATGCACTGAGACAACAAAAGTCATGGGACAATGATATGCATATATACAGTTGGCGGTAGCATCATGTACACGAGGTACAAAAGGGCAGTGCATTGGTGGACCTGTCACTTGTGATTCATGTGAAACTGTTTCCGACGTCATTATAACCGCACTACGGGAATCAAAAGACTTTGTAACTAGACGTATGGGACATTCCACTTGGGAAACAGTTAGGAAATTCAATGATCCGCGATCCTCAGCGTCAATAGAGCGCCGAGAACACCGTATTTCAGGCATTACCTGTCACCACAACAATGCAGTGGACGACGGCCTTCACTTAACGACCGAGGGCGTTTACGTAGAGATGTCAGTGCTGACAGACAAGCAACACTGCGTGAAATAACCGCAGAAATCAGTGCGGAACGTACTACAAACGTATCCGTTAGGACAATGCGGCGAAATTTGGCGTTAATCGGCTATGGCAGCAGGCGACCGAGGTTAGTACCTAAGCTAGCAGTACGACATAGTTTTCAGTGCCTCTCATGGCCTGGTGACCATATCGGTTCGACCCTAAACGACTGAAAGACAGTGGTCTAGTCTGATGGGTGCCGATTTCACTTGGTAACGGCTGCTGGGAGGAATCGGATGTGCACAGACCCCAAACAAGCAGTGGAACCAAGTTGTCAACAAAACACTGTTCAAGCTGGTGGCGGATTCACTATGGTGTGGACCGTGTTCACATGCAATAGACTGGGTCCTTTGGTCCATTCATTGACTGGAAATGGTTATGTCCGGCTACATGAAGCCCATTTGCAGTCATTCGTGGATATCATGTTCCCAAACATGTCATCGGGCCACAGTTTTTCGTGATTGGTTTGAAGAACATTCTGGATACTTCGAGCGAATGATTTGGTCACCCAGATGTCCCGACAGGAATCCCGTACAATACCTATGCGACATAATCAAGAGTTCAGTTCACACCCAAAATCCTGCATCGGTAACAAAATTATGGGCGACTATAGAGGCAGTATGGCTCAATATTTCTGCAGGAGCCTTCCAACGACTTTTTGAGTCCATACCACGTCGAGTTGATCCTCTACGCCGGCAAAAAAGTAGTCCGACATGATATTAAGGGGCGTCCCATGACTATTGTAACCTCAGTGTACATCGGTGCTCTTCGCCACTAGTCGAGCGCGGCCGCTGAAATCGTTCATGCCATAGAATACCACCGTCCTCGACTTATCGAATCGATATTCGTCGAATCAAGGAACGTCATTGCTGAATAACTGTTGTCCTGATAGGCCACTATTCACTCCCTGTCGAATTCTGATACCTTCCAGTAGACATTTATCGTCCTATCCCGGGGTATAACTCGATCTTTTGAAAACTACCAACATTTAACACGATTCATGAATGAGAAACCCGCTGTGTAGTCTTTCTCCACGTACCGAATACAGATGGCAATAGCTAATCCAACCAGCTTCGCTCCAGATGACCAGAAACGATAATCTTTTTGCATATCCAAGCACGTCAGCAGTGTCAGCAGTGTACAAGCTCTTTGATATAAGATATTCGCTCGAAAATGTTGGTTTTAATGACAACAAAAGTGCAGCCTCAGTAAATACACTGTGCTCAAAAGCACCCTGACAACCCCACAAACATATATTTTTCATATTAGGTGCATTGTGCTGCATCTACTGCCAGGTACTCCGTATCAGCGACCTCAATAGTCATTAGACATCGTGAGAGAGCAGAATGGGGCGCTCCGTGGAACTCATGTGGTCAGGTGATTGTCACTTGTGTCATACGTCTGTACGCGAAATTTCCACAATCCTAACCATCCCTAGGTCCACTGTTTCCGATGTGATAGTGAAGTGGAAACCTGAAGGGACACGTACAGCACAAAAGCGTACAGGCCGATCTCGTCAGTTGACTGACAGAGACCGCCGACAGATGAAGAGGGTCGCAATGTGTAATGGTTCAAATGGCTCTGAGCACTATGGGACTTAACTTCTGAGGTCATCAGTCCCCTAGAACTACTTAAACCTAACTAACCTAAGGACATCACACACATCCATGCCCGAGGCAGGATTCGAACCTGCAACCGTAACAGTCGCGCGGTTTCGGACTGTAGCGCCTAGAACCGCTCGGTCACACCGGCCGGCGCTATGTGTAATGGGTAGACATCTGCCCAGACCATCACACGGGAATTCCAAACTGCTTCAGGATCCACTGCAAGTTCTATGAGCACTGTGACAGTTAGGTGGGAGGTGATAAAACTCGGATTTCATGGTCGAGCGGCTGCTGATTAGCTACACATCACGCCGGTAAATGCCAAACGACGCCACGCTTGCTGTAAGGAGCGATTCAACAGTGGAAAAACGTTGTGTGGAGTGACGTATCACGGTACACGATGTGGCGATCCTATGGCAGGGTGTGGGTTTGGCGAGTGACTGGTGAAGGTCATCTGCCAGAGCGTGTAGTGACAACACTATAATTCGGAGACGGTGGTGTTACGGTGTGGTCGTGTTTTTTGGTCGTGTTTTTCAATGAGGGGGTTTTGCACCCCTTGTTGTTTTGCGTGTCACTGTCACAGCACAGGCCTACATTGATCGTTTTAAGCACATTCTTGCTTCCCACTGTTGAGCAGCAATTCGGGGATGGCGACTGCATCTTTCGACACAATCGATCACCTGTTCATGATGCACGGCCTGTGGCAGAGTGGTTACACTACGATAACATCCCTGTAATGGACTGGTCTGCACAGAGTCCTGGCCTGAATCCTATAGAACACCTTTGGGATGTTTTGGAACGCCGACTTCGTGCCAGGTCTTACCGACCGACAGCGATAGCTCTTCTTAGTGCAGCACTCCGTTTCCCCAAGAAACCTTCCAGCACATGACTGAACGTATGCCTGCGAGAGTGGGAGCTGTCATAAAGGTTAAGGACGGGCCGACACCATATTGAATTCTACCATTACCGATGGAGGGCGCCACGAAGTTGTAAGTCATTTTCAGCCAGGTATCCAGATACTTTTGCTCACATAGTATATTTTTCCACGCATATTTTGGGGACCGGAAAGTCGCGTCGTTACAGCGCACGTCGATGTCTTTTGCCATTTATGAATTCACTGCCTACTTCAAAAACGTACCAAAGACATTTTAAGGTTATAGTGACATTTTTTCTCATAAATAATTAAATTTTAATGTTATTTTTTTGCAATTTATAGTGAAATGGCCAGCTAAATATCATAAGTGGTATGTATCCGGCATCGTGCACTTCTTGAGTTTCGCAAGCGTAGTAACGCAACAGCTGCTACCCAAAACATTTGCGATGTATATCCAATTTCATTAGACTCTCGGGAATGCCAAAGGTGGTTTTCTAAGTTAAAATGAATTTTGAACTTTCTGACTCGTGTGGATCAGGAAGACTAACAACTTTAGACAATGACATGTGAAGGGGGTGAGTGGAAACGAATCCTTGTCAGACAATCTAGAAACTGTAAGTCAGTCTTAAGTAACCCAGGTAGACCATCCAACAACTTTCGCAGCAGACTGGCAAAGACATGCATCTTATTTCTTCAGCGGCGCAATGCAGAATCTTTTTTTGATCACTTGTACTGGAGATGAAACAAGGTTCTTCTATGATAATCTGAAACGCAAGAGGAAGTGGCTGTCTTCGAATGAATCACCACGAAGTACAGCTAAACCAGGTTTCAATCCTGAACAGGCGCTTTTGTATGTTTGGTGGAATATTGGCGAGGTCGTTCGTTTTGAAGAGCTGAAAGCAGGACAAACAGTGAGTGCAGTTGACCTTTACTTGAAGAGTTGGACCTAGTAAATGAATATTCATTTGAAAAGTGCTGAGCGGTTGCCAACAGTAAAGGTATTGCTGTGCAACATGTAACGGGACATCCTCCTCTGGCATTACTTTTCCTCAACAGTAGTTGTCGGTACTGTATTTTTTTTTTTCGAGTTTTGGACAGATCAGTATTATCTCAGTTGCTTTTCTGAAAACTTATCTTTCTTTAGAAACATTTTAAATTACGAATTATTTGCACACTTAAAATTTGTATTATTAATTACACAATCCTGTACTGTTTACTATGTTTATTTCTAAATTCATTTATGAAATAATAATCGAAATTAATAATGTAACGAAAACTAGTAGGAATTCATTAGTTAAGAAAAATTGTAAACTCTTTGGAACATCAACATTTACGGATAATGTGAGAGTCTTAAGCTCGGACGTATTTTTGTATCATAGGTGCGAACAATGTAATTTCGGCTTCGTTAATGCGACAAATCAAAATACTGTATGATATACTAAAATGTGAGAAAAACAGTGGATAATATATTTACTTCATGTGACAACAATCTTCCAATGTATTTAGTTGAAACCAACCGTGAGGACCTGGTAGATTTTCAGCTTCAAGAATCACACCCCTAGACAATGTAGAGACACCACCGTTTAATTTAGGAAGTTAGATTCGGTGCAATATATCTGAGCACACATGTTACAGCCAGCCTGTTGACAGTAAGTTACGCTGACCAGCGGTTACGAAGTAGAATGGAGGCCACAGGGCCGTCTAACCACTGAAAAGAGTAAACGCAACAGTTTTCATAGCACAAGTTACAGGCAGAAGGGGCCCACTGGCGCAACCTAGGTGTTATGAGTACGTGACTCGGAGCGGCATGTTAGCAAAACAGAGGTGCACAGCCGCATATAAATAGGTGCCGGTTTTCTAGCGAGGGGGAGTCAAGTGTGGCAGCTCTCCTAGTGGGCGGGGTGCGTCACACCACAGCAGCAGGCGGGGCACCAGGGTTCCAGTCCACAGCGGGTCACTGGTTTGACACTCTGTGGCCAACAAGAGGTCTGTAGCGAGCCAGCGGCGAACCACTCGACAGCTGGCAGTATTGTTGGCTCCCAACACATGCCGGAGGCATCCCAAGGCGAGAGCCGCAGATTTGGCTGTCAGATCGCAGGCGCTTGTGTCGCCTGCGATCTTAACCACGATGGCAAAGAAGCATGCAGCGGGCCACCCTGCGGCCCCAGCGAGTGGCGCTGAGGCAGTGGGGACGAAGGCCGCTGAGTCGGGCGCCGGGGCATCCTGACGTTGTCAAAACTCTGTGGTTGTACACTGCTAGCACACCACAGTACGTTCGTTGCACGGGTCACTGAGGTAGCCCTTCCGCGCCAAGCTGTTTTGCAGACAGCGAAGTGGCGTCCTTGGCACCATGGGACCCTGTGACATAGACAGAGAGGAACACAGCACTCTACCTGGGAATAATAAAACAGAGATCACAGCCAAGTTTTAGTATGGCCCATTCTGACAATTTCCACTCATGTCCTACATTCCACCACCGCAGTCCAGCATCTACATTTGGCAGCGACAGCTGCATTTGGTGTCAGAATAGTGAGTGTCACTGGCCGTTGTGGCCGAGTGGTTCTAGGTGCTTCAGTCTGGATCCGCATGACCACCATGGTCACAGGTTCGAATCCTGCCTTGGGCATGGATGTGTGTGATGTCCTTAGGTTAGTTAGGTTTAAGTAGTTCTAAGTTCTAGGGGACTGATGACCTCAGATGTTAAGTCCCACAGTGCACAGAGCCATTTGAATCTTTTTTTTTTTTAATAGTGTGTGTCGTCTGTAAACATTCGAGCCCACTGCCTGCATTACAGTCACAAAATGTGGTGAGTGTTGACCAATTTTTCTTTCTGACTGTTGTACGTATTCTTTTTTTTTCTTTTTTTTTTGTCAGACTAAGTGTTAGTGTGTTTGGGGCAGTAAGATTTTTTTTCTTTTGTGGCATTTAATTACTTTTGTATTGGGTTGAGTATGATGTTTCATTTATCTCCTCCTAAAACATAAGATGAGATACTGTGCTGTAGAAAGTCAGTTTATTTTTGTAGTTAAATGTTTCTTTTTCTGTGGGATTTTATAGGTTGAAATGGGCCTAACTGGGAACGAAAGCAAAACAATGGCAGAGTCAGGGATGCCAGGTGTGTCGGAACCAGAAGCGGTATGGATTTTGTTGGAAAAGGTAGCACAATCAACAGCAGACAATACACAGTTGAGAAGTGAATTAACATCTAGGAGTGAGCGGGAAACCGCATCTGGTTGGTAGAGGTAAAAACTGAGGAGGTACTGCGGATCTCGGCAGTTAACAGCCGGTACGCTGAGATGACAAGGGAGGAATTACGGAGCTGCCATGGAGGGAAGGTAAGCGGTATGTCCAGCCTGGGTGATAAGCACCAATCCGGACATGTGCACAGTGCAGTTATTTTTAGCCAGGAAGAAAGAAATAGACTATCCAAGGGACATTGTGGAGCCAAAATTGAGCTTGCAATGGGTCAGGATGCATTGGATCTTCTCCACCTACGAAAATTTGCTAGTAGTAGCAAGTTGTTTTGAGCAGGGAGTATTTGCAGAAGCGAAACGTATAGAGCTCGAGGGGAGTGGAATTTTAATCAGTGGAACTGCGTGTAACATAATAGGACCAACCTTCCATCTGCCAGCGTCAATTTCAGGAGTCGCGCAATTGAATGTTACACAGCCACAGATGTACTGGCCAGAAGGAGCTTTAGAATTTTGCCAAGGCAGAATCTGACCTTCATATATCAAACTCTGGAGCCAGATCTGTTGAGATCCGTAAACCAGTTCATTTCAAAGCAAGAGGGGCGCATATCAGCCAAGCAGCTTGTGCAGCTTGTCGCTCAATATAGGAAAGGCAACGACAAGTAACGATTGTTTTGAGCACCTCTGTGCCAAGTGCCATCACAGCGTTAACTTTGTTGCGTGTTGTTTTCATTCTGATCAGGTAAAGAGCCAAATCTAAGAGGGAACTGACGGTAGTCCAAATCCCAGTGGAATGGATACCGAGGGCATAAGAAGGGTAGGTAAAGGGTTGATCAAGGATTAAGTGGAGTGGTCATCCTATAAGGAATTTATTCTGTTTTGTCTCATGTCGTGTGTTTTAAGAGGACTAGACCACATCTGAATACGTCATAAGTTCGACCTGAGGAGGGGGCTTTCCGAAGGGGGGGGGGGGGAATAATGTAGCGGCACCACCATTTAAGATATGAAATCTAGATTCAGTGCAATATTTCTGAGCCCGCATCTCGTGGTCGTGCGGTAGCGTTCTCGCTTCCCACGCCCGGGTTCCCGGGTTCGATTCCCGGCGGGGTCAGGGATTTTCTCTGCCTCGTGATGGCTGGGTGTTGTGTGATGTCCTTAGGTTAGTTAGGTTTAAGTAGTTCCAAGTTCTAGGGGACTTATGACCACAGCAGTTGAGTCCCATAGCGCTCAGAGCCATTTGAACCAATATTTCTGAGCGCACATGTTACAGCCAGGTGCGGGCCTCTTGACAGTAGTAAGTGATGCTGACTAGCGGTCGCGAAGTAGAATGGAGACCACAGGGCAGTCGAACCACTGACCGAGCGAGGTTGCGCAGTGGTAGCACACTGGACTCGCATTCGGAAGGACGATGGTTCAATCCCGCGTCCGGCCATCCTGATTTAGGTTTTCCGTGATTTCCCTAAATCGCTCCAGGCAGATGCTGGGATGGTTCCTCTGAAAGGGCGCGGTCGACTTCCTTCCCTAATCCGATGAGACCGAAGACATTGCTGTTTGGTCTCTTCCCCGAAACAATCCAATCCAATCCAGTCGAACCACTGAAAAAAGTAAACACAGCAGTTTGAGTGGCACAAGTTACAGGCAGAAGGGGGTCCACTGGCACAACCTAGATGTTATGAGTATGTGACTCAGAGTAGCGCGTTAGCAAAACAGAGGCACACAGCCACGTATCAAAAGGTGCCGGTTTTCTAATGAGGAGGATTCAAGTGTGGCAGCTCTCCTGGATGCCAGGGAGTGTCACACCACTTGCTACATGCAGCAGCAGATGGGGCGCCAGCGTTCCAGTCCATGGCGGGTCGCTGGTTCGACCCTCTGAGCCCAACGTTGGGTCCGTAACCAGTCAGCGACAGGTCACTCTATGGCCTGCTACCGTTGGCAGTCTTGTTGGCTCCCAACACACGCCGGAGGCATCCTGAAGCGAGGGCCGCAGATTTGGCTGTCGGATCACAGGCGCTTGTGTTGCCCGCGATCTTAACCACGATGGTGAAGAAGCACACAGTGGGCCGCCCTACAGCTCCCAGCAATTGGCGCTGAGGCAATGGGGACGAAGGCCACTGTGTCGGCTGCCAGTGCATCAGCAGCACACGACCGGCACGCCACAGTACGCTGCACAGGTACCTGAGGTAGTCCTTCCGCGCCAAGCTTTTGTACAGACAGCAAAGTGGCGTCCTCGGCATCGTGGGACCCTTTGATGTAGACGGCACTGTAGTTGGGAATAAAACAATTGAAGATCATGGCCGAGTTTTAATACGGCGTATCCTGACAGTTTCCATTCACATCCTACATTCCTCCACCGCACGCCAACATATACATGCTGGAGTGTCAGCTATAACAAGTAGAACTGGAGCCATCTCAACATGACAAGCTAAGTAAACTTGGAAGTTTATTGTAATTTTTGTTCGTCTTAAATCTTCCTAAAAGACTTTGCTTATTAATTACTTGGACTGGGCATTGTTTAATGTGGACAATAGACGGAAGAAGGAAGAAGGGGAAGACCACACTGCGCAAGACGAACGCTGAAAAATGTTAATCAACTGGGGTGGGTGACACTGCCTCACCATACTCACTAGGTACTTCGACATCGGATTTCAATTTGTTCCGGTCGCTAAAGCATTTTGTAAGTGGCAAAACATTTTTAAAATATCGATGATGTCTAAAATACCATATACAGATACTTTGCTCAAAGCTAATCGATTTTTCTCGATCCGGCACTGGAAATTTGCTCACTAGACGTCAAAAAATTGTTGATAACGAGGGTGATTAGACTGTTGATCAAAAATAATTTTTTTTACGAGGGACATTTCATAAATAACGCATAGCACTTTTTTTTAGTTACACGTTTATTATTTTTCAGTATCTCCTTACAGTTTTTCATTATAGTCTCCCTACTTGTCTACGAGTATAACTGAATCCGAAGGTCTCAGAAGTTCTAGTAGTCCGTCGACGACACCTGTTCATCTGTGGGATAGCTCGCGTAACAGTGGTAGAAAGCTCTTCCAGAGAAAGATAACGACGTTCACGCAGAGATTTTTTCAGCTTTGGGAACAAGTTGAATTCTGGAGGACCCATGTCCGAGCTGTATGGAGGATTCGGCAACTCTTCCCACCCGTATTAGCGTAGTTTTTCGGCTGCAACGCTGCAAATGTATGGGCGTGTTTTGTCGTGGAGAATGAGTGGCCCAGCCTCGAGGAACGGAGGTCGAGTTTTGTGCATTTTTCTGCGTAAGCTTTGCGTGATGGTACGACGATACACTGCTGTGACACTTTTCCACATCAGACTGTATCTGTATCGATGATTCCTTGGTGACCATAAGCAAAAATAGTTATTTGCTTGTGCTTTGATTGAACACGTCGAAATTATTTGAACGTGGAGAATCTGAAGCTCTCCACTTAGTGGACTGTCATTCCAACTCCGGTTAAAAGTCTGTAATCAATGTTGAGCTCTCTCCCAACTGTGCGTTTTCGTTAACGTCGCTGTCTATCTATGTTTGGTTTCCCGCCCTTGTCGCGGTTACTTTGTGGTTCTTCTTCCTTCTACGTGTGGCAGCAGTGGTGTGTATCGATATTTGCGCCGTGTACCATCCTCGGTTTCGTGAATGTAGAGCCGGGCAAGGGAATCTGGGGGAAGTCGGTCGGTTGTTGCGGACGGGGGAAGTTACCTCCGCGCGGTCGCTGAGTGCCCCTGCGCAGTATTGGAGCGTGTGTGGAGCTGTCCGATCGCTACGAACTTGGTGGTTCGCCGACCCAGGACGTCAAAGTTGAGTAGTGGTTTCAACTACTCAAGCCACGTCTATTCATGTTGTGGTGGTTTGCTTCGGTGGTTTGCTGTTGGGGAGGTTTTCCGGTGAGCAACACCGAGCGGTTCTACTGCTGAGATTTAGCCGCCATGCGGTGCAATTAACTTTTTTGGTCGACTACGATTTGAGTGCACCAGTGGAATTTTCTGTCTTTTGACCCTCAGCCATTGGCATTGCACCTTGCATATGTTGCTTCTTTAAATTATTTTGTTGCTATCTTAGTTGGATTTTAAGGTTTCTTGTTGTTAAACATGCTGCCCTTCTGCCTTTAAGGGTCTACGGCAATATAGTCTGAAGTTATGAAATTTAATTGTTGCCCTCAGCCATTTGTGTAGCACCTTGGATATGTTGCTTTTTTGGGTTTTAAATTATGTAAGGAGGCTATGTAAGTAGGCTGTTTAGGTTCTTATATTGGTAACGCCGCCGCCACGTAGCGCTCTCTGTATGAAAATCACTGGCTGTGCTGCGTGCAGTCTGTGGCTAGTTTGCATTGTTGTCTGCCATTGTAGTGTTTGGCAGCGGCAGCTGGATGTGAACAGCGCGTAGCGTTGCGCAGTTGGAGGTGAGCCGCCAGCAGTGGTGGATGTGGGGAGAGAAATGGCGGAGTTTTGAAATTTGTAAAAATGGATGTCATGAACTGCTATATATATTATGATTATTAAGGTAAATACATTGTTTGTTCTCTATTAAAATCTTTCATTTGCTAACTATGCCTATCGGTAGTTAATGCCTTCAGTAGTTTGAATCTTTTATTTAGCTGGCAGTAGTGGCGCTCGCTGTATCGCAGTAGCTCGAGTAACCAAGATTTTTGTGAGGTAAGTGATTTGTGAAAGGTACAGGTTAATGTTAGTCAGGGCCATTCCTTTGTAGGGATTTCTGAAAGTCAGATTGCGTTGCGCTAAAAAAATATTGTGTGTCAGTTTAAGCACAGTCGTGTATAAATGTTCGAAAGGGGACGGTTCAATTATTTTATTACTACCTTAATTGAAGTTTTGATTTTTAAGAACGAATTGCACTGTGGCCCTCAGCCATTTGTATTGCACCTTCCGTATGTTGTTTTTTTGAATTATTTTATTGCTATCTTAATTCGATTTTTATCTTGATAAGATTTCTTGTTGGAGGCCTTCAGCCGTGAAAGAGTTGCATTCTGTAAAGATTCGGCTATGTGCCGCTTTGGTTGTGAAGATTATTGAATTACCATAAATGACAATTAGAAGCAGAAACTGACCTCAACCCTTGGCCCTTTCCACAATCCCATTACCTGTTCTGCCCAACGGGTTTAGCGGGCGTATCAGACGTCTCATTAGTAGCGACAATGCGACACAAGAATACTTGACCTTCGCGGTCGAATAGTCATTTGAGCAGGGTTGCACTATTTCTGTTTCTCTTCAACAGTCAAACAGTGTGGATCTATCTAGCAGAAATTTTTCTCGTCTTCAAATCATTCGTCAGAATACGGAATACTGATCTTGGGGGAATTCCCGTGACTCCAGAGAGTTCGTCACAAGTCGCACTGTGATCTTCTTCGAGAACATCTGCCACAAGTTTCACACTTCGTCTGTTGACGTCTTGGTCATCCAGGTGTTGGATTATCGTCTGTGCTCATACGACCACCACGAAAGCGATTAACCCAACGCGGAACTAATACGGTCCACTAGTAAATCCACCACAAACCTCACTTAACACACTGTGGATTTCTGTCGGGATTTGCCGAGTGAAGTTTCGATCTTGATGTACGACCTCTGGTATTCAACAGCTACAGTATCCGAGACACCTGCAGGGTCCATTTCTACCTCTCGCCAATTTTATGTTAGAGTACGCAGCTGAACAAAAAACGTGCTTCTCCTCATGCTCCCAATTACAACTGACGTGATTTTTACTTGTTGTAGCATCAAAGAATCCACAGTATTACCAACATGTGCAGTATTTATCTGTTTGAAATTAAGGTAAAAAACGAAATTACTTTCCAGTCCCACTAACAAAGGCCGACAGAGATGATACGTTGCGCTGTTGGCACCAATTATTTCTCTGTATTCATTGAAGATCTCAACTCAATATCACGTGGCCGCGGGTTTCCTCATTGGTCGCTTTTCGGCTTTTTAAGCGCACGACGCTGTGGCAAGAGGGCCGGTTTTCGGTCGGTTGGTTGGCGCTCCGGATTGCAGTCTGGTTGTCGGGGGTCGCTCTTTGCTCGTGCTCTGCCTCTTACCGGCACGCAGGCAGTGGCGCTGCGGACAGAGACGTGCGTGCGGTCGGCGAGTGTGTACTGCGTCCAGTCAGAGGGCGATTGTCTCGTCTGTGCTGCTAAACGATGTGAAATATGAAAGGGGCTTTGGAATGTGTCGGCCTGCAACCGGATACTGTACAGAATCAAACGTTGGGAATTATTTAGTTCTTAAAGTCCTGCTGTATATATACTACTGGCCACTAAAATTGCTACACCACGAAGATGACGTGCTACAGACGCGAAATTTAGCCGACAGGAAGAAGATGCTGTGATATGCAAATGATTAGCTTTTCAAAGCATTCACCGGCCGGGGTGGCCACGCGATTAGGCGCTACAGTCTGGAACCGCGTGACCGCTACGGTCGCAGGTTCGAATCCTGCCTCGGGCATGGATGTGTGTGATGTCTTTAGGTTAGTTAGGTTTAAGTAGTTATAAGTTCTAGGGGACTGATGACCTTAGAAGTTAAGTCCCATAGTGCTCAGAGCCATTTGAACCATTTTTTTTTTTCAGAGCATTCACACAAGGTTGGCACCGGTGGCGACACCTACAACGTGCTGACATGAGGAAAATAGCTCTGAGCACTATGCGACTTAACTTCTGAGGTCATCAGTTGCCTAGAACTTAGAACTAATTAAACCTAACTAACCTAAGGACATCACACACATCCATGCCCGAGGCAGGATTTGAACCTGCGACCGTAGCGGACGTTCGGTTCCAGACTGTAGCGCCTAGAACCGCACGGCCACCCCGGCCGGCTGATGAGGAAAGTTTCTCATACACAAACAGTAGTTGATCGGCGTGCCTGGTGAAACGTTGTAGTGATGCCTCGTGTAACGAGGAGAAATGCGTACCATCACGTTTCCGACATTGCTAAAGGTCGGATTGTAGCCTATAGCGATTGCGGTTTATCGTATCGCGACATTGCTGCTCGCGTTGGTCGAGATCCAATGACTGTTACAGAATATGGAATCGGTGGGTTCAGGAGGGTAATACGGAACGCCGTGCTGGATCCCAACGGCCTCGTATCACCAGCAGTCGACATGACAGGCAGCTTACCCGCATGGCTGTAACGGATCGTGCAGCCACGTCTCGATCCCTGAGTCAGCAGATGGGACGTTTGCAAGACAACAACTATCTGCACGAACAGTTCGACGGCGTTTGCGGCATCTCGGTGACCATGGCTGTGGTTACCCTTGACGCTGCATCACAGAGAGGGGCGCCTGCGATGGTGTACTCAACGACGAACGTGGGTGCATGAATGGAAAAACGTCATTTATTCGGATGAATCCAGGTTCTGTTTACAGCATCATGATGGTGGCATCCGCGTTTGGCGACATCGCGGTGAACGTACATTGGAAGCGTGTATTCGTCATCGCCATACTGGCGTATCACCCGGCGTGATGGTATGGGGTGCCATTGGTTACACGTCTCGGTCACCTCTTGTTCGCATTGACGGCACTTTGAACAGTGGACGTTACGTTTCAGATGTGTGGCTCTACCCTTCATTCGATCCCTGCGAAACCCTACATTTCAGCAGGATAATGCGCGAGAGCATGTTGCAGGTCCTGTATGGGCTTTTCTGGATACAGAAAATCTTCTAACGCTGCCCTGGCCAGCACATTCTCCAGATCTGTCACTAATTGTAAGCGTCTGGTCAATGGTGTCCGAGCAACTGGCTCGTCACAATACGCCAGTCACTACTCTTGATGAACTGTGGTATCGTGTTGAAGCTGCATGGGCAGCTGTACCTGTACATGACATCCAAGCTCTGTTTGACTCAATGCCCAGGCGTATCAAGGCCGTTATTACAGCTAGAGGTGGTTGTTCTGGGTACTGATTTGTCAGGATCTATGCACCCAAATTGCGTGAAAATGTAATCACATGTCAGTTGTAGTATAATATATTTGTCCAATGAATACCCGTTTAAAATCTGCATTTCTTCTTGGTGTAGCAATTTTAATGGCCAGTAGTGTAAGTATATTGAATTTTGTGCTGTTTGCAGATAACGGCTCTCTCACTGTTTAAACGTCCATGTTATCTGTTTCGCCGGCCGTGGTGGCCGAGCGGTTCTAGGCGCTTCAGTCCAGAACCGCGCAACTGTTACGTTTGCAGATTCTAATCCTGCCTCTGGCATGGATGTGTGTGATGTCCTTAGGTTTAAGTAGTTCTAGGTTCTAGGGGACTGATGACCTCAGATATTAAGTCCCATAGTGCTCACAGCCATTTGAGCCATTTATCTGATTCGTATCGAGCACTATAGCACAACTTATTGAACAGTGGTTACTCGTGTGGATGAGGTTTGTCTGTCTTGGACGCACTTGAGATACGGGCAAGGAGTGAATATCAAAGTGCGAACCACAGGTTCGATTTCTAGCTCTCTCCTGGTATTTAGATAATGTGTTCAGAGGTTAACATACAAGGCCTTAATGGTGAAAAATTTATTGTGTGCTAGAGTCCTGTCGTAATTATTGTGTCTTTATGGAATATGTATAATACAATTAATGGAATGTGAATGGTTTGTGGGTCCGTTGTGGCCATATTCCCGTTTTGAAATTTTTCTGATGTTTTAAGGGTTGTGTTACTCTGGACACTGCCCAGTTGCTGTGTGGTTTTATGTTGTTGTTTCAGTGGTATAATCAGCGGTGCGCGACGTCCGTTGTAGCTGGTCGTTAACTAGGGGACGACGCCTTGGCGGCCGCCGGTTTGAATTGTAACCGATAGCGCGGTCGCTGTGTTTATCAGTAGACTCCAGGTCTCCAGCGAATTTAAGCTAAATGTTTTATTATTTGTTCCTGGTGATGCCGGCGCGTCCGCCTTTCCTTCTTCAACGTTCCTTTCAGCTTTCATTCAGGCTCGATCTGAGTTGTAGTTTCCGCACACCTCTGATCTGCCTTTACTTGTCATGGAAATTTTGTAATATCTGAAAGATGCCTTTCATTGTACTGGGTTCCTTGTATCTTATTCAGAAAGAGAAATTGTGAGTTGTTTCCGCTGTTGTATCTTATAAGGTGCCCTGTTTCTGTGGGAGTTTTTCACAGTAAACGATTTATTGTTTGTATGGCTCTTAAGATTTATGTAATGCAGGGTTTTAAAATTATTTATTGTTTAGGGTGTGCTTTGACGCTCGAAGACATTTTGTCTGTTTAGTAATGTTTCAAATTCTGGGGCAATTATTTATTGTATATTGTTCCGGGGTAACAGCAGTTTGCTGTTGTCATGCAATTGTTAAATAAAATCTGTTGGTGAGTAAAGCCAGAATTTCTACATCTACATCTACATTTATACTCCGCAAGCCACCCAACGGTGTGTGACGGAGGGCACTTTACATGTCACTGCCATTACCTCCTTTCTTGTTCCAGTCACGTATGGTTCGCGGGAAGAACGACTGTCTGAAAGCCTCCGTGCGCGCTCTAATCTCTCTGATTTTACATTCGTGATCTCCTCGGGAGGTATAAGTAGGGGGAAGCAATATATTCGATACCTCATCCAGAAACGCACCCTCTCGAAACCTGGACAGCAAGCTATACCGTAATGCAGAGCGCCTCTCTTGCAGAGTCTGCCACTTGAGTTTGCTAAACATCTCCGTAACGCTATCACGCTTACCAAATGACCCTGTGACGAAACGCGCCGCTCGTCTTTGGATCTTCTCTATCTCCTCCGTCAACCCGATCTGGTACGGATCCCACACTGATGAGCAATACTCAAGTATAGGTCGAACGAGTGTTTTGTAAGCCACCTCCTTTGTTGATGGACTACATTTTCTAAGGACTCTCCCAATGAATATCAACCTGGTACCCACCTTACCAACAATTAACTTTATATGATCATTCCACTTCAAATCGTTCCGCACGCATACTCCCAGATATTTTACAGAATTAACTGCTACCAGTGTTTGTTCCGCTATCATATAATCATACAATAAAGGAACTTTCTTTCTATGTATTCGCAATACATTACATTTGTCTATGTTAAGGGTCAGTTGCCACTCCCTGCACCAAGTGCCTATCCGCTGCAGATCTTCCTGCATTTCGCTACAATTTCCTAATGCTGCAACTTCTCTGTATACTACAGCATCATCCGCGAAAAGCCGCATGGAACTTCCGACACTATCTACTAGGTCATTTATATATATTGTGAAAAGCAATGGTCTCATAACACTCCCCTGTGGCACGCCAGAGGTTACTTTAACGTCTGTAGACGTCTCTCCGTTGAGAACAACATGCTGTGTTCTGTTTGCTAAAAACTCTTCAATCCAGCCACACAGCTGGTCTGATATTCCGTATGCTCTTACTTTGTTTATCAGGCGACAGTGCGGAACTGTATCGAACGCCTTCCAGAGGTCAAGGAAAATGGCATCTACCTGGGAGCCTGTATCTAATATTTTCTGGGTCTTATGAACAAATAAAGCGAGTTGGGTCTCAGACGATCGCTGTTTCCGGAATCCATTTTGATTCCTACAAAGTAGATTCTGGGTTTCCAGAAATGAGATGATACGCGAGCAAAAAACACGTTCTAAAATTCTACAACAGATCGATGTCAGAGATAAAGGCCTATAGTTATGCGCATCTGCTCGACGGCCCTTCTTGAAAACTGGAGCTACCTGCGCTCTATTCCAATCATTTGGAACCTTCCGTTCCTCTAGAGACTTGCGGTAAACGGCTGCTAGAAAGGGGGGGGGGGGAGTTCTTTCGCATACTCTGTGTAGAATCGAATTGGTATCCCGTCAGGTCCAGTGGATTTTCCTCTGTTGTGTTTGATTGGTAATCATTGCCTTGTCTTTATTGAGCTGAATTACCTATGAGCGTGTGTCCCACGTCTCAGGTGAGAAAAGCTTTCCCTAAAGTCTGTGGGGAAACTGCTCGAAATTCTAAAGTGCCAAAATCTGTCGCATCATTGCGAATAGAGGAATTTCGAGTACCTGAAGCGACGAAAGTGAGCAGCAGGGTGGTCTAGGTGGTGACGACGGAGATGAAGCCGGAGACGACGGTCAGGTCTAGGGTGAGCGCCCCCAGTAGCGTGGAGGCGGGGCGGCGGACAGACACCTGCAACGCCAGCAGCCGCGCCTCCCTTTGCGCCGCGCCGCCCCCACTCTGCCCCCTCAGCAGCAACTGACAGCATAGCCGCGCAGTGCGGCCGCTCTCTGACGTCACCAGCTGCGTGGGCACCACCAATAACGCCAGAGTGGTCAGGCTTAACGTCAGGCCGAACCAGAACTGCCACACACATTCAGTGTCACCAGCGCACTTCGGCTTCGTTGCGATAGAGTACACCGTTTCCACTGTACACGACGATATGTTTGCCAGCGACAGTATCAAGACATTTTCGTGAACAGATGTTACCACCACGGACAACTCGCACAGTGATGCGTACGCTCGAGCTACTCGTCGCACTGAGGACGGCGGGAAACCGGAGCCTGTGAGTGCCGTATGTGACGTGACACTCGGGTCTCGGCGTACATCTGGTATCATCCTTCTACGGAGCGTCCTGCCCCGTTCGCTTAACATGCTGACCAAACACAGATTCAGTAACGACAATCTGTGTCGTATAATCAGTTGCAGATTTGCAAATCTTACCATTGTCATTATAACTGTTCCAAATGCGTTCAAGCTTAAAAACGTCTTTAATGTGTTACATAAGCTAACATCTCCATTTAACATGACGCTGAACAATGAACAATAAATGGCGAGTAATGAGTAGAGCTGAAACCTCACGAACTTTTCTGGTGATGTTCTCACCGCTCCTAGATGGTCCACCAACGACCGGTCAATCGACGCTAACAACTGGAGTATTGTTCTGTACTTTCTCACACTGAGAATTAGATCGGAAACCACTGAAATTACTGTCGTTAGTGATTGCAGCAAAATTCGTATGTACATAATGATATCCATTGCAGAATATTCTAGAGACAGGAAGAAAAAGTATGACGATGCGCAGGCAGAAAACATCTGTATTGTACCAGAGACGGCTGCAACGACAAAACCCGGTCCCGACCGCTGAATAGTTGCTGTCCCTGTATCAACCGAAAACGGCATCAGACCAAATATTTGGCATGCGACGTGAAATGGCTTGCTGGCCAAGAGGTGCTGCCTAGTCAGCTCTGTCACAGAGGTGCCGAAACCGTTTCCTGGCGACATCTGAAAAGAAAGAATAATTTTACAGGAAAGAATGTCTCCATTTGTTTCTTATTACTTTGGACATGAGAGAAATGCATACTTATGCGTGACAATGTCTATGCAAAACCGGCAGTGTGTTGACTGTAAGAGAGTTTTTATTGATACTATATTCCTTTACACACACCTAATATCAGCGAAGACACTTCTTGCTATTAAAAGTGTTTCTGAAATTGAATATACCTAATTCATTCTAAACAGACTTGTCTTGAACTTATACGATATCAGCATTCGATTTTTCAGTCGTTAATAAAGTCAAATTTTCACTTATATTATAAATGTAACAGTACACAAATGAAAAAAGTTACCACGATGAAGACGTAATAAGTAATGACTGTTTCTCCTCGGTGACTGAAACACTTTGGCATCAGAGTGGAAAGACAACTATCACACTTTTTGCAACAATCTTTGAATTGCAATTTGGGATATTTTTGTACTAAATCTAGACTTTGAAAGATGGTAACAATGCTCTTCACCTAGAGATATGGGAATCTTACCAATTACTTAAGCTTTTGTGACAGGATGAATTATTTAAGCTTTTGTGACAGGTTGTTCGGAAATTCCCATTACAAGCTTCTAGTACTTGTAAAGGGGAGTGAGTACACAATATTTTGAATGGGAAGCCATGTCGGGAAACGTGATATTTCCGTTCTGTGACGGTTTCAATCCAGATGTTTAACTTATCCATATCTGCTACAAGAATTTAATTAGGCATGACGCAGTACAGTTATTAGGTAACAATTCGAAAGAAACATAACAAAACATCCATTTATCATTGAAGCACATTTGTCTGTACTAACACTTAAACATTACGTGTTTACATTGTTCCAAGACACAAAAGAAACCAGCATACCGTACGTACAGAACAATACTGATGCATTACAACAGCTCAGTGTGGCGACCACCACCACATTGTACCCACGAAGCAGGATCTGGTACACACACTCCATCCCACCTGGTGTCTCTTCATTTTATACTACAGCGGCCAGAAATGGTGCCAGCAGGTCTCTACAGGAGTCTCCCAGTAATGCAGCCGTTAAATGACATCAGATGACCGCGTGACGTAGTATGGTTCAAATGGCTCTGAGCACTATGGGACTCAACATCTTAGGTCATAAGTCCCCTAGAACTTAGAACTACTTAAACCTAACTAACCTAAGGACATCACACACACCCATGCCCGAGGCAGGATTCGAACCTGCGACCGTAGCAGTCCCGCGGTTCCGGACTGCAGCGCCAGAACCGCTAGACCACCGCGGCCGGCCGTGACGTAGTACACATCACCCTGTCTATCCTTTTGCATACCAGGACAAGCAACTGACAAGCAACTCTGACACTTATCGTTTTCCATCAATATACTTGGACGCTTTAGAACAGAAACGGTACGCTACCGGACATAGGTTCCTACTCATAATATTACGTTCTCGCTCCACCCTAGAAGCCCTAGAAGTTTGCAGCGGGAACTACCGAGCACTCTGCAGCATTCTTCTGTAGCACCACATTTCGAAAGCTTCTATTCTCTTCTCGTCCAAACTATTTATCGTCCACGTTTCACTTCCATACATGGCTACACTCCATACAAATACTTTCAGAAACGATTTCCTGACACTTAAACCTATACTCGATATTAACAAATTTCTCATCTTCAGAAACGCTTTTCTTGCCATTGCCAGTCTACATTTTATATCCTCCCTACTTCGACCACCATCAGTTATTTTGTTCCCCAAATAGCAAAACTCCTTTACTACTTTAAGTGTCTCATTTCCTAATCTAATTCACGCAGCATCACCCGACTTAATTCGACTACATTCCATTATCCTAGTTTTGCTTTTGTTGATGTTCATCTTATATCCTCCTTTCAAGACCTTATCCATTCCGTTCAACTGCTCTTCCAAGTCCTTTGCTGTCTCTGCACAGAATTACAATGTCATCGGCGAACCTCAAAGTTTTTATTCTTCTCCATGGATTTTAATACCTACTCCGAATGTTTCTTAGGTTTCCTTTACTGCTTGCTCAATATACAGATTGAATAACATCGGGGAGAGGTTACAACCCAGTCTCACTCCCTTCCCAACCACTACTTCCCTTTCATGCCCCTCGACTCTTATAACTGCCATCTGGTTTCTGCACATATTGTAAATACCCTTTCGCTCCCTGTATTTTAGCCCTACCACCTTCAGAATTTGAAGGATAGTATTCCAGTCAACATTGTCAAAAGCTTCCTGTAAAAATCCTAGGAACGTAGGTGTGCCTTTCCTTAATCTTTCTTCTAAGGTGAATCATAAGGTCAGAATTGCCTCACGTGTTCCAATATTTTTACGGAATCCAAACTGATCTTCCCCGAAGTCGGCTTCTATCAGTTTTCCCATTCGTCTGTAAAGAATTCACGTTAGTATTTTGCAGCTGTGACTTATTAAACTGATAGTTCGGTAATTTTCACATCTGTCAACACCTGCTTTCTTTGGGATTGGAATTATTACATTCTTCTTGAAGTCTGAGGGTATTTCGCCTGTTTCATACATCTTGCTCACCAGATGGTAGAGTTTTGTCAGGACTGGCTCTCCCAAGGCCGTCAGTAGTTCCAATGGAATGTTGTCTACTCCGGGGGCCTTGTTTCGACTCAGGTCTTTCATTGCTCTGTCAAACTCTTCACACAGTATCGTATCTCCCATTTCATCTTCATCTACATCCTCTTCCATTTCCATAATATTGTCCTCAAGTACATTGCCCTTGTATAGACCCTCTATATACTCCTTCCACCTTTCTGCTTTCCCTTCTTTGCTTAGAACTGGGTTTCCATCTGAGCTCTTGATGTTCATACAAGTGGTTCTCTTATCTCCAAAGGTCTCTTTAATTTTCCTGTAGGCAGTATCTATCTTACCCCTAGTGAGATAAGCCTCTACATCCTTACATTTGTCCTCTAGCCATCCCTGCTTAGCCATTCTGCACTTCCTGTCGATCTCATTTTTGAGACGTTTGTATTCCTTTTTGCCTGCTTCATTTACTGCATTTTTATATTTTCTCCTTTCATCAATTAAATTCAATATTTCTTCTGTTACCCAAGGATTTCCACTAGCCCTCGTCTTTTTACCTACTTGATCCTCTGCTGCCTTCACTATTTCATCCCTCAAAGTTACTCATTCTTCTTCTACTGTATTTCTTTCCCCCATTCCTGTCAATTGTTCCCTTAGGCTCTCCCTGAAACTCTGTACAACCTCTGGTTTAGTCAGTTTATCCAGGTCCCATCTCCTTAAATTCCCAACTTTTTGCAGTTTCTTCAGTTTTAATCTACAGTTCATAACCAATAGATTGTGGTCAGAGTCCACATCTGCCACTGGAAATGTCTTACAATTTAGAAACTGGTTCCTAAATATCTGTGTTACCATTATATAATCTATCTGACACCTTCTAGTATCTCCAGGCTTCTTCCATATATACAACCTTCTTTTATGATTCTTGAACCAAGTGTTAGCTATGATTAAGTTATGCTCTGTCCAAAATTCTACCGGGCGGCTTCCTCTTTCATTTCTTATCCCCAATCCATATTCACCTACTATGTTTCCTTCTCTCCCTTTTCCTACTCTCGAATTCCAATCAACCACGACTATTAAATTTTCGTCTCCCTTCACTACCTCAATAATTTCTTTTATCTCATCATCCGGTCTTATGAGATTTCCATTCCCTAGTATTAATAACAAAACTGCGAAATTTCATAGTATCACAGAAATAAGTGTTGCATGGAACATCAAATGGCCATCTGGGTCCATTCACTAGGCAGTTATTGCTTGCAAAGTAATACAACCAGAACATTAGGACGACCTACCGAAAAGCCAAAAAGTCCACCTTTGGCATGGATAACAGCGGCGACTTGCCATGGAATGGAAGCAGTCAACAACACATATGAACTCACAAGTCACCTGATTCCCGTGAATTACGGAGAGAGTGGACGGACGATGAGCTCAGACGCCACGTTCAATCACATCCCAGATGTGTTCGATCGAGTTCACATCTTCCGAGTTGGGGGGCCAGTACATCAACTGGAAGTCGTGACTGTGTTCCTCCAACCATTCCACTCACTCCTGCCCTTGTGGTAGGACGCATTATCTTTTTGAAAAATGCCACTTATGTCGGAAACATGATCGTCATGAAGGGGCGTACGTGGTCTGCAGTAAGTGTACGACACGCCTGGGCCGTCATTGTGCTTTGCGCGAGCTGAACGGCACCAACATAAAAATGGCTCTGAGCACTATGGGACTTAACATCTATGGTCATCAGTCCCCTAGAACTTAGAACTACTTAAACCTAACTAACCTAAGGACAGCACACAACCATCACGAGGCAGAGAATCGAACCCAGGAACCCGGGCATGGGAAGCGAGAACGCTACCGCACGACCACGAGATGCGGGCAGGCACCAACATATGCCACGTGAGTCTTACCCAGAATATGATGGAGCCTCCGTCCCACAGTACAGGTGTCAAGGAGCTGTTTCCCTGAAAGATGACGGATTCGGGCTCTCCCAACTGCACGATGAAGTAGGTATCGGGATTCATCATACCACGCAACTCCCTGCCACTGCGTCAACGTCCAGTACCGATGGTCATGCGCCCATTTCAGCCGTAATTGCCGATGTCGTGATGTTAACATCGGCACATGCAAGAGTGGTAGGCTGAGCAGACCCATCGTTAGGAGTTTTCGGTGCAATGTCCTTTCAGGCACACTTTGCCCAGCATTAAAGTCTGATGTTAGTTCCGCCATAGTTCGGAGCCTGTCCTATTTTACCAGTCTGCCAGCATACCGCGTGAGCCGTGGTAAAATTTGCTGTTTTTAGAGTGCGCCGCAGCGCGTTGTGTGAAGCAGTCGCCCTCCGTTTCTGGCGATGGCACCGCTGTGGCAATCGCAGTTTTGTTGTCTCCCTCTGGTGGATTTAAGGGGCGCTATGAGCTTGCCAGTGGCAGTTGGTCAGTCGGAGTGAGTCTGGGTCAGTCACTTGTCACCCGTTGCTGGTCTGTCTCTCGTTCGCATTTGTGCGGCAGTTAGTGTCTGTCAGTCGTTCGGAGTGCTAGTATGTCTGTCGTTTGGATCAAACTTTAAAGCCGGCAAAATGAGAGTCTTGCCACTCCACCAGTAACAGAACTCAGCTAGTGGTAGCCCGGTCGGGGCTGAGTTCCTGCATCTGAGTCTGCGCGTTAGGCAGCCAGTTTGCTCGAGTTGCTCGGGCAACGGTCATTGGCGGTTGGATCGGTCGGTTGGGCTGTCGCGCACTGAGACACCAGACGACTTGTCCACCTTGAGCGTCGGCGCATGTGAGGTCCCCACGTGAGTCCAGTGGCCCGCGCCGTATTGCGAGGGGTAGTGGCTTCGCGGTCGACACGAGAGCAGCAGGAGTCAACCCACGACATCGGTCTGGCCGGTGCGAGCTGCAACGCCGTGAGACGGGAGATCGGCGCGCCTTCCTGCGTCCGTTGAAGCGGCTGGCAGCGGACGGTTCGGGAGAGCGTTGGGGGTGCTGTGCCAGGTCTTCGCCAGAAATCGCAGTTTATTAGAAGTTAAGTGATTGGAGATATGTTGTTTCATTTACTTGTTAAATTCTACTTGTTTTCTTGGTGAGGTCTCCAGCCGCTTTGTTTTGGGGTCGTCCCACCATTCTTCTCCGTTTGCCCACCAGCGGGAAGGTCGTTATTAATGAATTGGGTGGTCCATTTTTCCCTTGTGGAGTAGGGGCGGGTTAGAGCAACCTGCGGTTCGGGTTGTTCTGCAATCTCCCTGTCAATCTGCCATACGTTAATAGCTGCCTCTGTCATGTTTGTCGGATTCAGTGTTAACGAATTTATTGCTTGAAGGGTGACGGCCGAATTCCTGAAATATGTTTTTATCTTGCCTATCATCTTGAGACGCGGTATATGTGTAATGTAGAGTATGTTTGGCTAACCTAGTATATTTTATTTAAGACTGTATTTCATGGGTTTTTATGTAAATGGTTATTTTAGTATATAAAGTTGCCACCCTTCCACCGTAAGAGTTTCTTTTTAATAAAATCATGTTGCATCTTTGGTGGCAAGTTAATCTTTTAATGTTAGTGTTTTGTACCATTTCCATTCCTCCTACGGGGTGCATAGTTTATGTGCTTGTGTGAGTTGTTAAAATATTTTTAGTTTAAAGTAATCTGGTGTGTTGCAGATTTGCACCGGTGTAGTCTTTCAGAAGTTGTTGTGAGCGGTCGTGACTACGGCCGTGTCAAAAGGGAGCGGCAAGGTTCTCAGCCCGAAAGCTCCTACTGTCAAAAATTTATTCCTTCTGCCTCTGAATAAATTGTAACTTGATATTTAGAGGGTGCTTTCTGATTATAATTTTAAATCTCTTTCTTAAAAAAGTGCTTTTAGGAATAAAATTTCCATTTGTTGAAAGAAATTTGATTTGTTTTCATCAGTTACCCACTGGCAACTACTTGCACGCTCACATAGTGTGATTAAATGTAGTAATGTTCTTGATGAATCGCTACTAAATAAAGTAAATTCCTAAGAAAAAGTTTTGAAAGTAAATTCACGGTTCACAGCGTCCGACATCTCTAATAAGTGGTGGCCGCCAAACCCCACGATGTCTGGACGTGGTTTCACTTAGCTCTCGCCACGTGTTGAAAACACTCACCACAGCACTCCTCGAACACCCGATAAGTCGTGCAGTTTTAGAAATGCACGTGCGGAGCCTGCGGGCCATCACAATCTTCCCACTGTCAAAATGAGATAGATCGCGCAACTTCACCTTTCTACAGACGGGCAGAAGACTCACTGATACTACATGCACCGTGCGTGCGTCTGACAAGCAGTCACTCCTCGCCAGGTGACACTGCTATCGCCTGGACGGTTTTATATCGATAGTGAATGTTCTAGGTGATCAGTGTAAGCCGAAACAGAACTGAAACTGACAGTATGTTGTCATAACAGTATGTACACTCAAACTGATAATTAACCGAACTAAACAGTTTGGCGGAACAATCACGAAAAGTAATTATCTAGAAAACATATTAATTGATCCAATATTATATTGCAATAAAGATTATGAAAGTCGAATACATATTGTTTGTGCCGGTGGAATCTAGGATACTTATAGCTTCGTCAGTACAAAACAGTACAAGAGAAACTACAGTTTCCTAGGGACTGTCTCTGATTTCGTTTCGATGTAATTACGAATGCACAGCCACTTACTTTCAGGACGCTTAGCCTCCACGATATACGAGGTGCATTCAAAGGCCTCCGATATTTTTTCTAATTAACTACTCACCGGAAATCGATGAAACTGGCGTTACTTCTCGACGTAATCGCCCTGCAGACGTACACATTTTTCACAACGCTGACGCCATCATTCCATGGCAGCGGCGAAGGCTTCTTTAGGAGTCTGTTTTGACCACTGGAAAATCGCTGAGGCAATAGCAGCACGGCTGGTGAATCTGCGGCCACGGAGAGTGTCTTTCATTGTTGGAAAAAGCCAAAAGTCACTAGGAGCCAGGTCAGGTGAGTAGGGAGCATGAAGAATCACTTCAAAGTTGTTATCACGAAGAAACTGTTACGTAACCTTAGCTCGATGTACAGGTGCGTTGTCTTGGTGAAACAGCACACGCGCAGCCCTTCCCGGACGTTTTTGTTGCAGTGCAGGAAGGAATTTGTTCTTCAAAACATTTTCGTAGGCTGCACCTGTTACCGTAGTGCCCTTTGGAACGCAATGGGTAAGGATTACGCCCTCGCTGTCCCAGAACATGGACACCATCATTTTTTCAACACTGGCGGTTACCCGAAATTTTTTGGTGGCGGTGAATCTGTGTGCTTCCATTGAGCTGACTGGCGCTTTGTTTCTGGATTGAAAAATGGCATCCACGTCTCATCCATTGTCACAACCGACGAAAAGAAAGTCCTATTCGTGCTGTCGTTGCGCGTCAACATCGCTTGGTAACATGCCACACGGGCAGCCGTGTGGTCGTCCGTCAGCATTCGTGGCACCCACCTGGATGACATTTTTCGCATTTTCAGGTCGTCATGCAGGATTGTGTGCACAGAACCCACAGAAATGCCAACTCTGGAGGCGATCGGTTCAACAGTCATTCGGCGATCCCCCAAAACAATTCTCTCCACTTTCTCGATCGTTTCGTCAGACCGGCTTGTGCGAGCCTGAGGTTGTTTTGGTTTGTTGTCACACGATGTTCTGCCTTCATTAAACTGTCGCACCCACGAACGCACTTTCCACACATCCATAACTCCATCACCACATGTCTCCTTCAACTGTCGATGAATTTCAATTGGTTTCACACCACGCAAATTCAGAAAACGAATGATTGCACGCTGTTCAAGTAAGGAAAACGTCGCCATTTTAAGTATTTAAAACAGTTCTCATTCTCGCCGCTGGCGGTAAAATTCCATCTGCCATACGGTGCTGCCATCTGTGGGACGTATTGACAATGAACGCGGCCTCATTTTAAAACAATGCGCATGTTTCTATCTCTTTCCAGTCCAGAGAAAAAAATCGGAGGCCTTAGAACTTGAATGCACCTCGTAGTTCATTTCTACTAGAATTAGTTTCTCTCCATTCGTAATTGTACTTAAACTCACCAAGCGTGCCGGCCGGGGTGGCCGAACGGTTCTAGGCGCTACAGTGTGGAACCGCGCGACCGCTACGGTCGCAGGTTCGAATCCTGCGTCGGGCATGGATGTGTGTGATGTCTTTAGGTTAGTTAGGTTTAAGTAGTTCTAAGTTCTAGGGGACTGATGACCCCAGAAGTTAAGTCCCATAGTGCTCAGAGCAATTTTTTTTTTTCACCCAGTGTCGTTGCATTGAAAACTTAACCAAGCAGAATGGACTCGTTAGAGCGCAGTTGACTGATAACTTCTCTGGACGTCAGATGAGTTTAACAGGTGAATGAAGTGCACCTGTTCTTCAAGGACGCAACATTGGCAGGTGGGTCAGTGTCCATATAGGGTCAATGACCGCTGTAAACTGCCATCTGCTGAAACAGACCTTAACGTACCTCGTCAATTAGGGATTGCCATTCCATATTCTCTCAGAGTCGACTGATGTATTTTTGTTGAGTTTGGCACCAACATGAGTGTTAGAATCATAGAAAAAATTAATCTCACTGCTAGAGGATGTTGGAAAAGTTAGAGTGATAATAATGTCTAATTGTACAGACACACAACGACGAACTTACATTTAACCATTATCGATGTTAACACTGATACTGTTTGTGGTGTTGGAATTTAGGATAGTTGTGTCTTCGTCAGTACAAAATAGTACAAGAGAAACTACAGCTTCATGACCTACTCACCAATAATTACGGTATTGTACACTGCTGCAAAATTCTCTCTATAGATATTCCCTACATTGCTCAGCTGTCTAACGGTTATGTATCTTCTTGAAAACGAAGTTGAACACATGGGGACAACACTGCAACGTTTCAGCACACGTACAGAAAACAGACATGCCTATGAAAATGAAATGAAAATGGTCAAATGTTCAATTATGCTATGAAGTTGCTATCTTTGAAGCATTCACTTACGATCCGTATGGTTCTATCATAACAGCGTGACGGCTTCAACAACTGACTGTTAGGACTGAAGGCCAGGCATATCTCTTAACGCGTAGGGAGCTTTCGGTAGTATTAACTGGGTAATCGATGCAATCTACCCGTAGCTTTCCGCTTAATGACTCACAGCTTAGACATTCACAGAGTGCCGGCGAAATCGTAAAAGATGTTTATGTCGGAAATAAAAGACTCGGCACTGTAACCAGTCATTTGTTTCGCCCGTTGAATGGCAGGCAAGGAACTTTAATTAAGATTATTAAACGGAAGGTTGGGCCCGAAGCGAAGCGGACTGCGATTGGCTGGCGAAGTGGCGTCACCATAGGAGCAAAGCGAGACAGCGGCACAAATAACTACTTGTAAATTCAGTAAGTTCTCAGAAAATTACTTAAAACATTTGATTTACCTGGTTAGGTGTTAGTGGTAGATGAAGAGCGCCAGTGGCGGAATTTTTGCTTTTGTGCTCTTGCTGCTGCCTTTTTCACTGTCAGCTTCATATTTAGGAAGCGTATGCGAATGAAAAGTCTTGTTGTAACGTATAGTTCAATATTTTCGGGTGAAAAATCAGCATGTTGGTTTGTACAACAGCGCAGATAGTATTTACTACGCTACTGACCATTAAAATTGCTACACCAAGAATAAATGCAGAATATATATTCATTGGACAAATATATTATACTAGAACTGACATGTGATTACATTTTCACGCAATTTGGGTGCATAGATCCTGAGGAATCAGTACCCAGAACAATCACGGCTAGCCGTAATAACGGCCTAGATACGCCTGGGCATTGAGTCAAACAAAGCTTGGATGGCGTGTACAGGTACAGCTGCCCATGCAGCTTCAACACGATACCACAGTTCATCAAGAGTAGTGACCGGCGTGTTGTGACGAGCCAGTTGCTCGGCCACCATTGACCAGACGTTTTCAGTTGGTGAGAGATCTGGGAATGTGCTGGCCAGGGCAGCGTTCGAACATTTTCTGTATCCAGAGAGGCCCGTACAGGACCTGGAACATGCGGTCGTGCATTATCCTGCTGAAATGTAGGGTTTCGTAGGGATCGAATGAAGGGTAGAGCCACGGGTCGTAACACATCTCAAATGTAACGTCCACTGTTCAAAGTGCCGTCAATGCGAACAAGAGGTGACCGAGACGTGTAACCAATGGCACCCCATACCATCACGCCGGGTGATACGCCAGTATGGTGATGACGAATACACGATTCCAATGTGCGTTCACCGCGATGTCGCCAAACACGGATGCGACCATCACGATGCTGTAAACAGATCCTGGATTCATCCGAAAAAATGACGTTTTGCCATTTGTGCACCCAGGTTCGTCGTTGAGTACACCATCGCAGGCGCTCCTGTCTGTGATGCAGCATCATGGGTAATCGCAGCCATGGTCTCCGAACTGATAGTACGTGCTGCTGCAAGCGTCGTCGAACTGTTCGTACAGATAGTTGTCATCTTGCAATCGTCCCCATCTGTTGACTCAGGGATCGAGAAGTGGCTGCACGATCCGTTACAGCCATGCGGATAAGATGCCTGTCATCTCGACTGCTAGTGATTCGAGGCCGTTGGGATCCAGCACGGCGTTCCGTATTACCCTCCTGAACCCATCAATTCCATATTCTGCTAACAGTCATTGGATCTCGAGCAACGCGAGCAGCAATGTCGCGATACGATAAACCGCAATCGCGATAGGCTACAATCCGACCTTTAACAAAGTCGGAAACGTGATGGTACGCATTTCTCCTCTTTACAAGAGGCCAACAAGTTTCACCAGGCAACGCCGGTCAACTGCTGTTTGTGTATGAGAAATCGGCTGGAAACTTTCCTCATATCAGCACGTGGTAGGTGTCTCCACCGCCGCCAACCTCGTGTAAATGCTCTGAAAAGCTAATCATTTGCAAATCGGTTAAATTTCGCGTCTGTAGCACGTCATCTTCGTGGTGTACCAATTTTAATGGTCAGTAGTGTATATTTCTTCCTTCGAATATATCACAGTAAGTGGAGAGGTCGGAAGAACCAGTTGCTTTGCCCGGCAGATCTCCAGCTATTAACCGCCGGATTTCTACCTTTAGGGCCGTCTGAGGGAGCTCGTGCGAGGTGTTGCAACTGGGAACGTAGCACAACTACAGCAGCGAACTGAAAATGGCTGCCTAACCATTCACAATGAGATGAACGGATCTTGCAACATTCCGAGAGCTGAAACAAGTCGAGCACGTCACTGCCTTCGTCTACATGGACATCATTTTAAACTTGTCCTGAGGTAAACGTGCAATACGTAGCTGAGATGAATTTCGGGGCCCTTTCGTGTCGTCGCTTTCTGAAAAGAATTAATTTTGTGTTCTTTGTGTCGTACTTGTGATCGCTACTCTGCTGCATAACTCTGAAATAAAACAATTTCAGACAAAACTTTAACGATTCACTCTTATTTTGACGCATACATTACATCCAAGAAGTGTGTACAGTTACTTTTGTATATTAGAGTTACATGGCCTACGTCCGTTCTAATGTTCATTAGAATATTGCGTAAAATTTCGTAGGACTCGGTGAACAACTTTCGGAGATTTAATTTACTGAAGAAACAAACATTTACAGTTTTATATAGATATCGACAATAATTATTATCTATTTATATATTATATGTAGCAGTCTAGTAAGTATGGAGAAGCACGTGCCTACTTGAATGAAACATTTTCTCGAAATTACAAAGCAATCGGGAAGAACTTTCGGAGATATACGTTTTGGAATGAACGAACAGTTACTTTTCTATTAACATAAATTAAAGAAACTTATACATAATGCAAGGTTGATTTATACTGAGAGATTATTATTTCAATGTGTCAGGGATAAATCGTGTTTTTAATATCCTTCCACTGGCGTTTTACATAGAAGTGTAAAAGGGGAATTAATACTTTTATTTTCAGTTAGTGAATCACTCGACAGTAATTTGTCATAGAACAATGTAATGACATAGAGAAGACGTCTGAGAGATTCCTTATTTTAGTTTGTTAGAATTAGCTAGTGCGTTAGTGCTGGAAGGACAAGGGTATTTTACCGACGTAGAGGTAGTTACAAGCCATCCGGTGTGGCCGAGAGCTTCCAGGCGCTCCAGTTTGGAACCGCGCGACCGCTACGGTCGCAGGTTCGAATCCTGCCTCGGGCATGGATGTGTGTGATGTCCTTAGGTTAGTTAGGTTTAAGTAGTTCTAAGTTCTAGGGGACTGATGACCTCAGATGTTAAGTCCCATAGTGCTCAGAACCATTTGAACCATTTTGAGATAGTTACTGTCTGTTTTTTTGAGAACTCTTAACACTGCAGCGCGTCAGCCATCGTGAATAATTTAATGATTATAATGAATCCACCTCGATTGCACATAGAAACCGGTCGTTAACCTAGGTTTCGGCGTGAATAACCATGCCTTCTTCGGAACACACTAAAACTACAAACTGCCTAAAGAGGTGTGGTCCAACATCAATACAGAACGCCCAAAAGGACAAAAAACTCGCAAAAAATGTAAAATAAACGGTACGTGTGTTCTATGTGAACAGCTGCACTTAGCTCAAACTTCAGAACCGTGCTTCCTCACCCCAGACAGCGTTCAGTGGGCTGCGGTCTCTCAGGTAAACTGAGTTTCGTAACACGTCTCCAGCTGGACGACCACCAAAAAGGATAGTGGAGAACATTCAAATGTCTTGGTGGAGCCGACTCTTAAGTCGGCCACACGCGTAACTGCATGCTTGACAAGCACGCATCCACAAGCGTGCTTCAGCAGACTTGCCTGAGCGTGTATAGGACAAGCCTCACGATTGTCCCAGGCGGTTACAATGACGTCGATAGTGTTCTGAGTGCTGCAGGGCGGGTTGTATACATCGCAGGATGTTGCGACATCACAGGTATGTTCATTAACCGGACCGCTCGCGGAGTATGCTGAGAAAAATAATAGTTCCACATTGTGACCAAGGTGAAAATGTGGCGCTTTAGGCGGTGAAAAGTTTCATGTTTTGACATCACTGTGGTGTTTGTCGCTTGGCGACGCGTGTTGGTTTCTTTTGTGAAGTGACCGTTGGTGTAACGGGTACAGAAGTTTGTAGTTTTCCATACGAAACGCAATGACTATTGAGGAGCGTGCACTTCTGGTAAAGATGTTTTATAAGAACGTCAGCAATAGCAGCGCTGCATTGCGGGAATATCGCCGACAGAAACAGCTGTAAAGAGTGTCAATAAATTGACTGAAGAATATAATCAAGAAATTTGAAGAAACAGGTAAATTAGCTGGTGCAGCAAGCAGACTGAGGCGGCCATTCTCATGACAGTTATTGATGAAGTTGTTGCAGCTGTAACCGCTGTACAATTGATGAAACTGTTGTAGCTATACGGCAGTGCATCAGATTCTGCAGGCAGTGCACGAGCTGTGTCACGGGAACTGTCTGTCCTCTGGTCAACAGTTAGAAAGCTTTTTCGGCGCATTTTACGCTGGTATCTCTACAAAATTGAGAATGTGCACCAAATGAAGCCCTATAGTGGGCTACAGCCCACTGACTTCGGCTTTCGTTTTTCTTTCACGCGTGGAAATGGATCACAAGCGGCTGGGGAATATTCTTTCGACGGACGAGGCAGATTTTGCTCTGAATTGTGCCATGAAGGCACAGAACTGCAGCATTTGGGATTCTACTCCGCCACATGTTGTGCAGGAACATCTACTGTGTTCACCTTATGTGACTGTGGGGTGTGGTTTTCATAAGCTCCTTCAATTTCGGTAACTTTTCCTTGGAGGAAAAGACACGTCGTGGGTCTGTTAGGTATACAGTCACATCGATGCGCTATAAGGACCTCTTTGTGCAACATGTGATTCCAGCGCTGCAGGACCACAACGGTGTCCAGACCGCTATTTTCATGCAAGACGGAGAGACACCATTTGTCGCTTTCCAGGTGAAAACCTTCGGTAAAGACCGCATCATCTCCAGGCAATTTCAACATGTGCGGCCTTCCAGATCCGCCGACCCAAATCCATGTGACTTCTTCTGTGGGGATATCTGAAATACACTCCTGGAAATTGAAATAAGAGCACCGTGAATTCATTGTCCCAGGAAGGGGAAACTTTATTGACACATTCCTGGGGTCAGATACATCACATGATCACACTGACAGAACCACAGGCACATAGACACAGGCAACAGAGCATGCACAATGTCGGCACTAGTACAGTGTATATCCACCTTTCGCAGCAATGCAGGCTGCTATTCTCCCATGGAGACGATCGTAGAGATGCTGGATGTAGTCCTGTGGAACGGCTTGCCATGCCATTTCCACCTGGCGCCTCAGTTGGACCAGCGTTCGTGCTGGACGTGCAGACCGCGTGAGACGACGCTTCATCCAGTCCCAAACATGCTCAATGGGGGACAGATCCGGAGATCTTGCTGGCCAGGGTAGTTGACTTACACCTTCTAGAGCACGTTGGGTGGCACGGGATACATGCGGACGTGCATTGTCCTGTTGGAACAGCAAGTTCCCTTGCCGGTCTAGGAATGGTAGAACGATGGGTTTGATGACGGTTTGGATGTACCGTGCACTAATTCAGTGTCCCCTCGACGATCACCAGTGGTGTACGGCCAGTGTAGGAGATCGCTCCCCACACCATGATGCCGGGTGTTGGCCCTGTGTGCCTCGGTCGTATGCAGTCCTGATTGTGGCGCTCACCTGCACGGCGCCAAACACGCATACGACCATCATTGGCACCAAGGCAGAAGCGACTCTCATCGCTGAAGACGACACGTCTCCATTCGTCCCTCCATTCACGCCTGTCGCGACACCACTGGAGGTGGGCTGCACGATGTTGGGGCGTGAGCGGAAGAAGGCCTAACGGTGTGCGGGACCGTAGCCCAGCTTCATGGAGACGGTTGCGAATGGTCCTCGCCGATACCCCAGGAGCAACAGTGTCCCTAATTTGCTGGGAAGTGGCGGTGCGGTCCCCTACGGCACTGCGTAGGATCCTACGGTCTTGGCGTGCATCGGTGCGTCGCTGCGGTCCGGTCCCAGGTCGACGGGCACGTGCACCTTCCGCCGACCACTGGCGACAACATCGATATACTGTGGAGACCTCACGCCCCACGTGTTGAGCAATTCGGCGGTACGTCCACCCGGCCTCCCGCATGCCCACTATACGCCCTCGCTCAAAGTCCGTCAACTGCACATACGGTTCACGTCCACGCTGTCGCGGCATGCTACCAGTGTTAAAGACTGCGATGGAGCTCCGTATGCCACGGCAAACTGGCTGACACTGACGGCGGCGGTGCACAAATGCTGCGCAGCTAGCGCCATTCGACGGCCAACACCGCGGTTCCTGGTGTGTCCGCAGTGCCGTGCGTGTGATCATTGCTTGTACAGCCCTCTCGCAGTGTCCGGAGCAAGTATGGTGGGTCTGACACACCGGTGTCAATGTGTTCTTTTTTCCATTTCCAGGAGTGTATATCTATTCGGGATATATCCAGACTCTGCCTGATCTGAATAGTATCCGATGAAATATCGCTCTGATTGCGCTGGATACGCTGCGAGCAATTGTTGTCTGTGCCGTGTTATAGATGCAGCACGTTGCTGAGTAGGCAGATCGTATTGAACACTCTTTGTAAATTGTGACCATACCCTACTAAACGTGACAGAATCACCGTTATCAAGTATTCGATCGTTCCTCCTCTTTTTCTGCACCCACATCACATTCTGTCTGCTTACAGTGTCGAGCGGGAAGGCGCGCCGGTCCCCAACACGAATCCGCCCGGCGGATTAGTGTCAAGGTCCGGTGTGCCAGCCAGCCTGTGGATGGTTTTGAAGGCGGTTTTCCATCTACCTCGGCGAATGTGGGCTGGTTCCCCTTATTCTGCCTTAGTTACACTGTGTCGGCGATTGCTGCGCAAACACCATTTCCACGTATGCATACACCATCATTAGTCCACCACGCAAACATTTGGGATTACACTCGTCTGGTGTAAGACTTTCGCGGGGGGGGGGGGGGGGGGCTTCCCCTGGGGCCGAACCGCACAATAACCCTGGGTTCGGTGTGGGACGGCGGTGGGGTGGGTGGACTGCTGTGGCCTGTTAGGTGTTCTACGGTGGGATGAAGCCTCTCCGTCGTTTCTAGGTCCGCAGTTTAATACATACATACATACATACATACATACATGGTCGTCGACCGTCGCCCTGATGTCCTGCAAATCGTGATTACCGAAAATATAGGATGGCACCTAGAACTCAGAAAGATGGCATGATGTCACGTTAGGTCACGATCCACAAACAAAGAAACACATGCAATACATTGGGTTTGAAAATTGTAAATAGTTTCTTCCCACGTAGATGGATACATAAGTAAACGTGGTAGAGTCTTTCAAGAGATTTGAGAACATCATACAAAAGAAGAATTCTAGACTTGGGGTGAGTGGCATTAGCGTATACAGAAGCCCACAAGGTAGCCCCGACCACTTCTTGCTTGGAGCAAAAGTTTGTCTTTCCACCATAGGGGTAAAGGGTCCCTCAGGCAGATATGCTCCTATTAAATTTCTGGATGCTGCTAAATAGTTGGCGAAAATGGAAATGCTGAAGAGAAATATCAATAAATCAAAATATGCAAGGCACCATATGAAGGGGTCAGCAAAGCGATGAAAGAAGACTAAGCGCAGCGTGGTAGACGGAGAACATGGGCAGAAAGATAAAAGTGAAGGAGCAAATGTATAACGGTTGAATGAAGACGAGAGAGACGAAGGATAGAGCAAAGTATATGGAAATAAACAGGGAGGTTAAAAAGAAATTATTAATAGCAAAAAATGTGGGAAAGAGGATTTGGACAGACCGATGTGAAAAGACAGATAAGGGGGATAAAAGATAGAAGAAGTCCGTAAAACAGTGAAGTGTTTAAGAAGAGACGTGAAAAAGGGGATATATATAACATTAAAGAATAAGAAAATCATTTCAATACACTACAAACGGAAGAGAGAATCGGGTATGAGGTCATAAAACTGGATTTCGATGATGAAGCATTTGTGGTAAACATAGACCCAATAACTACAGTAGAAGTTAGAAGATCTGTGAAAGATCTGGAAAATGGAAAATCTTCCAGACCAGGAAACATGCCAAAAGAATTGGTGGAATATGTACTGAATGTGTGTGTTATGGGTACCATTGAGCAAGTTGTTTAATGCGTGCATGTTACAGGGAGAAGAAGTGCCCAAGGAATGGACTTTGGAATTTCCAATTTATAAGAAGGGTAGTAAGAAGGTATGTGGATATTATCGTGGAATCAGTATTACAACTTCTATTGGTAGATTGTACAGTCAAGTCCTAAAGGACAGAATAGAGGGACTGTCATGGATGTTTATCAGGAAAGTACACTGGTGTCCAAAATTAAAGAAACAAATGGAATTTTTGCAAGATTGCGCGTATTTTACCGTCAAACAGTATAAATAGGTGACAGAAGTAGAAACAATGTAAAGAATACAGAATGTAAAAAACTACAACATGCGTAATGGTAGACAATAATGATCTTTGTTTTTCTTCCAACTGAACGGATTTGCACACGCATTCTGACAACTGGTTAATGCGCTCAGTATGAAGTGTGACCACCTCTGGCAGCAATACAGGCCCGACAGCGGCGAGACATGCAGTGAACGATGTCATCAATCTCTTATTGAGGCAGTAACGCCCAGTCTTCCTACAGAGCTGCTCGGAAGTTTAGGGGAGTGGTTGGTGGATGCTGACGCGATGGAACCCGTCTCCACAGTGCATCCCAGACATGATCTATGGGATTCAAATCGGGAGGGTGAGAAGGCCACGCCATGGGTGCAATATCTTCCAAGAAAACATCAACCACCCGTGCTCTGCAAGGTCGAGCATTATTGTGCACCAACACGAAGTCTGGGCCCACGGCACCTTGCAACAGCCGTACATGAGGTCCCAAGATCTCGTCACGTTATCTGACAGCAGCTAAACCTTACCCATTCACCCGCACAATTTCATGAAGAGCTATTCGAGTGATCAGCATAATAGCTGCGCACACCTTTAGGGATCTTCCTCGGTCTCTTTCCACAACGTTTGGGTCCACCTTCCCCCCACATTCGAATCCGTCGAGAATCACTCTCCAGACGAAATTGGGATTCATCTGAGAGAAGAACTAAGGCCTACTGTTCGACCGTCCAGGTGGAATGTTGACGACCCCACTCTAGATGCTCCCCTCTGTGAAGACGCGTCACAGATACAGCTAGTCTCGGACAGTAAAGGCCACTCTGCCGAAGTCTTCTCTGCACCGTTTGCCTCAATACAACGAGTCTTGTGGATGCTGCGAGGTCAGATGCTAGTTGCCGTGCAGTATTAAGGCGGTACCGTTGTATCCTTACAGCCAAATAATGGTCTCTCTTTCTGATGTTACAGATGGTCAGCCCTGCCCTGGTCTTTTGGATACGGTTTCGATCTCTACAAACTGTCGCCACATCCAAGAAACAACAGAACGATTCCAGAATGAGATTTTCACTCTGCAGCGGAGTGTGCGCTGATATGAAACTTCCTGGAAGATTGAAACTGTGCGCCGGACCTTTGCCTTTCGCGGGCAAGTGTTCTACCAACTGAGCTACCAAAGCACGACTCACGCCCCGTCCTCACAGCTTTACTTCTGCCAGTACCTCGTCTACTACCTTCCATACTTGACAGAAGCTCTCCTGCGAACCTTGCGGAAGTAGCACTCCTGAAAGAAAGGATATAGCGGAGACATGACAGCCGCAGCCTAGGGGGATGATTCCAGAATGAGATTTTCACTCTGCAGTGGAGTGTGCGCCGATATGAAACTTCCTGCGAAAGGCAAAGGTCCCGAGTTCGAGTCTCGGTCCGGCACACGGTTTTAATCTGCCAGGAAGTTTCACAACAGAACGATTCATTTATGCCATCGCACCAGTACAGCTTCCGACTGTCTTCCTCCCATGCCCCCTATGCCCCGCCACTGCAGAGTCTGGCAAGTGTCTTCTCTGTGCCATGCTGCACAGTCTGTGGCTGCCTACACAGTGATTGTGGCTTAAGGACCAACTTGTAAACACTACCCTATTTGATGGTTGCCCTGACGTCACCGCGGGGTGCTTGTCCGTTGACCAGAATGCGATCTTCCGTGCAGAGCACGATGTTACGGACATCTGTTGACAGTTAGTAGAATTATACCGTGAGTTAGACACAGGAAGGGGAAATGGTGGCTTGTTGCTTTAATTTTGGACACCACTGTAGGTTCCGGAGGGGAAGATCTTGTAAAGAGAGCCTTTTTACTTCAACACACAACTAATGGCAAAGAGACAGGATAGGAACCTGAGTAGCCATTTAGTGTTCATAGATCTCGAGGAGGCGTATGGCACTGTATCGCTGAAGGAGCTGTTTGAAGTCTTGAGTCATAAGTATACGAGGTGTGGCTAGAAAAAAACCGGACTAGTACTGGTGAAACAATAAAACGAATGCAATCAGGCTGAAAGTCGCGTGGTCTGTCACGTGACTCTCGCTCCGCCTACTGCTCGAGTTTCATCTGCCTCCTGCACTCAGTCTGCCCATGGCGTCTGTTTTAAGTAGTTGACGTTTTGTCTGTGCGTCGGAAAATGTTGAGTGTACAGAAAGAACAGCGTGTTAACATCAAATTTTGTTTCAAACTAGGAAAATCTGCAAGTGAAACGTTTGTAATGTTACAACAAGTGTACGGCGATGATTGTTTATCGCGAACACAAGTGTTTGAGTGGTTTAAACGATTTAAAGATGGGCGCAAAGACACCAGTGATGACACTCGCACTGGCAGACCATTGTCAGCAAAAACTGATGCAAACATTGAAAAAATCGGTAAACTTGTTCGACAAGATCGCCGTTTAACAATCAGAGCAGTGTCTGAGTTAACAGGAGTTGACAAGGAAAGTGTTAGGCAGATTCTTCATGAAAATTTCAACATGAACAAAGTGTGTTCAAAAATGGTTCCAAAGTGTCTCACAATTGAACAGAAGGAACGCCGAAGAATGATTTGTTCTGACATCCAGGAAAACATTGAAAGTGATCCCACCTTCTTACAAAATGTTATTACTTGCGATGAATCGTGGTTTTTTACTTACGATCCCGAAACTAAACGCCAATCGATGCATTGGAAAACTCCTGGTTCTCCACGACAAAAAAAACCACGAATGTCAAAATCGAAATTCAAGGCAATGATGATTGTTTTTTTTGACATCAAAGGGATTGTGCACATTGATTGGGTACCAGAGGGACAAACAGTGAATCAGCATTACTACATTAGCGTCCTGGCTACCCTACGTGAGCGAGTACGGAGAAAACGGAACGATTTGTGGAGAAAAAAGTCATGGATCCTTCACTAAGACAATGCCCCAGCTCACAGTGCGTTGTCAGTGAAGACGTTTTTGGCAAAACACAACATTCCCATCTTAGATCATCCACCCTACTCACCTGATTTGGCCCCCTGTGACTTTTTTCTTTTCCCTAAAGTCAAGTCAGCTTTGAAAGGAACTAGATTTGAGACTGTTGAAGCAGTAAAAGAAAAAGCGACGGAAGTAATGTATGGACTTACCGAAAATGATCTGCAGCATTGCTATGAACACTGGAAAATTCGTATGGAGCGGTGTAGAGACCGAGGAGGAGAGTACATTGAAGGAGATAACATGAAATTGTAAATAATTGTAAATAAATGTTTTTTTTCCAGCATCAGTCCGGTTTTTTTCTAGCCGCACCTCGTACAATAGAAGAAGTATACAAGTTTGGAGAGTGTGTAATCAAAGTCGGGAATAAAATTTCGTCACAGCTCTTCAGAATTACAAAGGGATTATAACAGAGATGCTATTTATCCACTACATTGGTTAAAACACACGTCCAGAAAGCCTTCAACCTGTTGAGCAGGAAATGTTGGAGATAGGGGATTTGGGTATCAAATTATCAATATTTGTACACTTTGTACTTCACAGATAGTTAGGTAAGAGTGTCCAGTGAAGATGATATCCGCATTATGCTAAGAAAATTATTAAAAGAATATGACAGGTGGGGCTTGAAAGTAAATTCTCAAAAGACTGAATGCCTAAGCAGTGGAGAAAATGTAGGAAACTTAACATTAGAAGGCCAGCACACCAAGGCTTGTAAAAAACTTCATGTTTGAGTAGTGTCCTATCGCAGAAAGTAATTGCGATACACAACAATGAGGCCCGCATCTCGTGGTCGTGCGGTAGCGTTCTCGCTTCCCACGCCCGGGTTCCCGGGTTCGATTCCCGGCGGGGTCAGGGATTTTCTCTGCCTCGTGATGGCTGGGTGTTGTGTGCTGTCCTTAGGTTAGTTAGGTTTAAGTAGTTCTAAGTTCTAGGGGACTTACTACCACAGCAGTTGAGTCCCATAGTGCTCAGAGCCATTTGAACCACAACAATGAGTAGCCACGGGAAAACAGGTACCCAGAACTTAAAACCTTTGTTATGCTCTTCTAAGGTAATTTGGAAAGTAAAGAAGATGCTCTATAGAAGTATAGTGGAGCCTGTAACGAACTATGGATGCGACTACTGGGAGCTAGCAAAAGAAAATTGAAACAAACTGAGAGTTGTAGAAATAGACTGGATAAGAAGATTGTGTATAATATCTCAGCGAGGCCACGTAAGAAATACAACGATTAGGCAAATGACACAAACTCAAGAGAGCGTCACAGATAAAACAGAAGGGCAGTTCGCCTAGTACGGACTGAACGCCGGCCTGGGTGGCCGAGCGGTTCTAGGCGCTACAGTCTGGAACCGCGCGACCGCTACAGTCGCAGGTTAGAATCCTGCCTCGGGCATGGGTATGTGTGATGTCCTTACGTTAGTTAGGTTTAAGTAGTTCTAAGTTCTAGGGGACTGATGAACTCAGATGTTAAGTCCCATAGTGCTCAGAGCCATTTGAACCATTTTAACGGACTGAACCGTGATTTATTTTCAAAGAATATTCTTAAGAATTTATTTTATTTACTAGCGATTCATCAAGAACATTAACACATTTAATCACACTATGTAAGCATGGAAGTAGTTGCCAGGGAGTAACTGATGAAATCATAACCAACTTCCTTTTAACAAATGGGAATTTTATTCACTTTAATAGTGCCTAAAAGCTTTTTTTTAAAAGAAACAGATTTAATATTGTAATCAGAAAGCACCCTCGAAATATCAAAGTTACAATTTATTCAGAGGCAGAAAGAAACAAATTTTGACTGTATGATCTTTCGGGCAGAGAACCTTGCCGCTCCCATTTGACACGGCCGTAGTTACGACCGCTCACAACAGGCTCTGAAAGACTACACTGGTGCAAATCTGCAACACACGAGATAACTTTAAACTAAGAGTTTTAACAATTTACACAAGCACACAAACTATGCACCCCCATAGGACGGATGGAAATGGCACAAAACACTAACAATTAAAATATTAACCTTGTCACCGAAGGTGCAACTTAATTTTAACTTCTAAGAAAAGTCTTACGGTGAAAAGTTGGTAAGTTTATATACTAAAATGATCATTTAAAAAAAAGTCCATGAAAAGCAATCTTATATAAAATTCTACAAGGTTGGCCAAACAATATTTAAGATGCTCTACAGTACACAGATACCGCCACTCAAAAACATAGGCAATAATATCAAAGTTTCCAAAGATCAAAACATATTTCAGGTATTAGGCCGTTACACTCCAAGCAATAAATTCGTTAACACACCAAATCAGACAAACATGACAGAGGCAGCTACTAACGTAGGGTAGATTGATAGGGAGATTACCGAACAACCCGAACCGCAGGTTGCTCTAACCCGCCCCTACTCCACAAGGGAAAAACGGACAACCCAATTGATAAACACCCACCTTTCCGCGGGTGGAAAACGGAGAAGAATGGTGGGACGACCTCAAAGCAAAACGGCGGGTGACCTCCACCAAGAAAACAAGTAGAATTTAACAAGAGTAAATCAAACAACATATCACCAATTGCTTAACTTCTAATAAACTGCCATTTCTCAAAAACACCTGGCGCAGCACCCCCAAATCGCTCCCCCGAACCGTCCGCTGCCAGCCGCTTCAACGGACGCAGGAAGGCGCGCCGATCTCCCGTCTCAAGGCGTCGCAGCTCGCACCGACCAGGCCGACGTCGTGGGTTGAGTCCTGTTGCTCTCGTGTCGGCCGCGAAGCCACTACCCTTCGTTATACGGCGCGGCCACTGGACTCACGTGGCGACCTCACATGCGCCGACGCTCAAGGCGGACAAGTCATCTTGTGACCAACCAATCGATCCAACCGCCAATGACCGTTGCCTGAGCAAACTCGAGCAGACTGGCGGCCTAATGCGCAGACTCAGATGCAGGAACTAAGCCCCGACCGGGCGACCACTCGCTGAGTTCTCTTACTGGCGGAGTGCAAAGACTCATTTTGCCGGCTTTAAGGGTTGATCCGAACGACAGACATACTAGCACTCCGAACGACAGACAGACACTAACTGCCTTACAAATGCGGACGAGAGACAGACTAGCAAGCTGGAGATGAGAGACTGACCCAGACTGACCACTGGCGATTTTTTTTTTTTTTTTGGTTGGTGGTGCTGAAGTCTGATCAGCTTCGTTGATTTTTACTTCTGTAGGGAATGGAGGGGTAAAACTTTTCTCTTTATTTATTTATTCTTCTTTCAGCTTTAGTTTGGGCACACAGAAGGGTCCTTTAACTCGCTGCTTTTGGTGTGTGTTTGAAAACATGTGTGTAGAAGTGCTAAAGGACTATATGTCCTTAAATTATAGAGAATTACGTAGGGATATCATTTACGGAGGCTCAAATACTATCGCCTTCGGTACTTTATATTTGTGGTTGCGTAAGGGTTCTACCGTACCTACTGTGGTGAGTTGTGGTGTACTGTCACGTATCATGTCCAACTTCCGAAATAAGGTTCGTGCCTTCTCCTTGACCTTGTCTGAGAGGTAAGATTCGCTTAAGGCTCGATGAATGTCATGATTTCGGATCCACCATTGGGCTCCTGTGATCCATCGTAGGTATCTGCTTTGTACAACCTGTAACTTCTTGTAGTTAGTGGCAGACGTAGTACCCCAAGAGGTCGATCCATACAAAATAGATGGTTCGACTGTGGCATGGTACAACTGGAGTTTCGTGCGTTGGCTGAGGTATGAGATCTTCAGAAGTGGGAGGAGAGCTCCCAGCATTTTGAGGCCAGACGTCTTCTTCTCCATAATGTGATGACTATACAACCGTTTGGCGTCCAGATGCACTCCCAGGGGTTTTACAGTTGTTGCCCAGGGGAGTGGCTGGTCTGATATCCGTAGGCGTTCATTGACGATGGGTCTCTGACGTGTGAAGACAATAACTTTGGTTTTCTTTGCATTGACCGTTATTTTGTTCATGTGGGTCCAGTGGTCCACTAAATCTAGTTGGCGCTGCATCCGTGTGACGAGGTGGTCCATTCTGGTGCCTGCAGTCAGGAGCGCTGTGTCGTCGGCATAGAAACTGGCAGTAACATGTGGCACCATCGGGAGGTCGTTAATATATAAATTAAACAGCAGTGGAGATATGACCGATCCTTGTGGAAGTCCTTCAAGGACAGGCCGTGTTGTTGAATTCTTGTCATCAATGCGAACATATAATCTGCGATCCTGAAGAAAATTGTCGAGAACTTTTAAATAGCAGTCTGGTAGGGGAGTGGTACGTCGGAGCTTGACGATCAAGTTGCGTCGCCACACTTTATCGTAAGCCTTCTCTATATCGAGAAAGACTCCAACAGTATGTCGTTTCTTGTTGAAATTGTCTTGGATAGATTCCGTGATGCGCAGTAGTAACTCAGCCGATAGCTTCGCCTGGGAGCCAAACTGCTCTGGTCGGATGATGTTGTGTGCCACAAGGATGTCCAGCATGCGTTTCAGTATGACACGTTCCAGTACCTTTCCCAGCGTCGGCAGTAAACTTATGGGTCCGTAGCTGTCAGGGTGTGAGAGATCCTTGCCCGGTTTTGGTATTGGCACTATTCTGGCAATCTTCCATGCCTCTGGGAAGTATCCGACCACTGGCGAGCTCATAGCGCCCCTTAAATGCACGTGAACAGGCAACCTTTCGGCTTTCCCACCAGAGGGAGACACCAAAGCTGCGATTGCCACAGCGGCGCCACCGCAAGAAATGGAGGGCGACTGCTTCACACTACGCGGCGCGCTCTTCAAAACAGCAATTTTTACCACGGCTTACGGACATAGAATGCGAATGATAGATGGCAAAGGAGATCTTGATGGACCGTCCTCAGAGAAGAAGGAGAGGAGGAAAGACCGAAGGTTGCCTGGTTAGGTGGGATAAAGGAGGCCATAGGAAAAGGAGAAATATAAGAAGACGACGAAGCACGGGAAGATAAATACCGATGACGAGAGATATGTGGGATGGGGCGCCAGCTGCAGGAACCCACAGGAGAGAGTATGTGTGTTGTGTATGGAACCACAACTGTTCCACGAAATTGGATCAAGAAACAAACGAACCGGGAACAATAGTCTAATGACGTCATGTGGGTAGCAACATCTGGCGTACTAGATCCGTTATAATGACAGAGGAAAATGATACGGCGATTGACTACACAACCGTAAAAAATCAAGAACGCAGACCACCTGACATCGATAAAGTTAATGCAATATTAAAGTTACTGAGATCCCATATTGCCCCTAGCAAGAATGCAAGGTAATTCGTTACGAGCCCAAAACCGCATACAAATGCACTGCCTACAATGGAAACTTAGCAACCGTTCCACGGGGAAAAAAAGAACAATGGCGGAACAAAATGACCAGTTTCTTGCTACAAACGAAAGACGAATGGAGACTTGCGAAGAAACTATGTGGCCAGAAGGTACCGAAATTCCCTCTGCGTGCTCCACGCCTTTTTGCGGACCCTCTGACCACATCAGACACCTTTGCCACGACGTTTTGGGAAGCGAATACCATTCATAAGAGAACGGCTCATGGTTGTAGAAAGAGCATATCAACCCACTACCAACCAAACAGCTGAGTGAATTTGTACCGACGCTCGAATTGTCCCACCAAAAATCAACCACAACATCCGAAATGAGAACCATTGTCAAATTATTCAAAGGTATCGTGAAGGGGAGTACTGCAGAGCCTCCCACCTTAGATGAAGCAATACGACCAGAACAATTTGGATTCCGGTCGAAGGTCTCCACAGAACCGTAAACGTGAGTACACCACTGTCATTGTCTTTCTGGACACTGAGCGTTCTTGCGGCCAACTTGCTCAGGAAAATCCACGTGTCCATGAATATGGCAGACAATTACAACAGGCGTCTCACAGTCCTTACCGAATGACAACACCTAGACACTAAAATTCCTATCGCTGGCCTGTCACAAGAATCAGGGCTGTCTCTTCTCCTGATTGCTTTTTATATGAGCGACATACACAGAGCAGTACAGATGCAAAGCGCCCACCTCACCCATGATACCACCTTGCAGGCCAACAGAATCCGCCTACTCCGACGACAACTCGATCTAACACTCTCTTCCCTGGGGAACCACTGGGAATTGATCAAGGTGGCCCACAGGAATTAAACAATGCAATTGTGCAACTTCTGAGAGGTTCCATGCCCTCTTTTGCATTTCGCCTCTCATTTTCATCTACACTCCTGGAAATGGAAAAAAGAACACATTGACACCGGTGTGTCAGACCCACCATACTTGCTCCGGACACTGCGAGAGGGCTGCACAAGCAATGATCACACGCACGGCACAGCGGACACACCAGGAACCGCGGTGTTGGCCGTCGAATGGCGCTAGCTGCGCAGCATTTGTGCACCGCCGCCGTCAGTGTCAGCCAGTTTGCCGTGGCATACGGAGCTCCATCGCAGTCTTTAACACTGGTAGCATGCCGCGACAGCGTGGACGTGAACCGTATGTGCAGTTGACGGACTCTGAGCGAGGGCGTATAGTGGGCATGCGGGAGGCCGGGTGGACGTACCGCCGAATTGCTCAACACGTGGGGCGTGAGATCTCCACAGTACATCGATGTTGTCGCCAGTGGTCGGCGGAAGGTGCACGTGCCCGTCGACCTGGGACCGGACCGCAGCGACGCACGGATGCACGCCAAGACCGTAGGATCCTACGCAGTGCCGTAGGGGACCGCACCGCCACTTCCCAGCAAATTAGGGACACTGTTGCTCCTGGGGTATCGGCGAGGACCATTCGCAACCGTCTCCATGAAGCTGGGCTACAGTCCCGCACACCGTTAGGCCGTCTTCCGCTCACGCCCCAACATCGTGCAGCCCGCCTCCAGTGGTGTCGCGACAGGCGTGAATGGAGGGACGAATGGAGACGTGTCGTCTTCAGCGATGAGAGTCGCTTCTGCCTTGGTGCCAATGATGGTCGTATGCGTGTTTGGCGCCGTGCAGGTCAGCGCCACAATCAGGACTGCATACGACCGAGGCACACAGGGCCAACGCCCGGCATCATGGTGTGGGGAGCGATCTCCTACACTGGCCGTACACCACTGGTGATCGTCGAGGGGACACTGAATAGTGCACGGTACATCCAAACCGTCATCGAACCCATCGTTCTACCATTCCTAGACCGGCAAGGGAACTTGCTGTTCCAACAGGACAATGCACGTCCGCATGTATCCCGTGCCACCCAACGTGCTCTAGAAGGTGTAAGTCAACTACCCTGGCCAGCAAGATCTCCGGATCTGTCCCCCATTGAGCATGTTTGGGACTGGATGAAGCGTCGTCTCACGCGGTCTGCACGTCCAGCACGAACGCTGGTCCAACTGAGGCGCCAGGTGGAAATGGCATGGCAAGCCGTTCCGCAGGACTACATCCAGCATCTCTACGATCGTCTCCATGGGAGAATAGCAGCCTGCATTGCTGCGAAAGGTGGATATACACTGTACTAGTGGCGACATTGTGCATGCTCTGTTGCCTGTGTCTATGTGCCTGTGGTTCTGTCAGTGATCATGTGATGTATCTGACCCCAGGAATGTGTCAATAAAGTTTCCCCTTCCTGGGACAATGAATTCACGGTGTTCTTATTTCAATTTCCAGGAGTGTATGTCTGGAGTACAGCATTGGATGGTGGTGAAACATGGACTGTGAGAAAACCGAAACAGAAGAGAATCGAAGCAGTTGAGATGTTGTGCAACAGAAGAATGTTGAAAATTAGGTGGACTGATAAAGTAAGGGGTGAGGAGGTTCTGTGCTGAATAGGAGAAGAAAGGAATATGTGGAAAACGCTGATAAGGGGAAGGGACAGGATTATAGGACATCTGTCAAGACATGAGGGAATGACTTCCATGCTACTAGAGGGAGCTGTAGAGGGCGAAAACTGCAGAGGACAGAGATTGGAATACATCCAGCAAATAATTGAGGAGGTAGGTTGCAAGTTCTACTCTGAGATGAAGAGGTTGGCACAGGAGAGGAAATCGTGCCGGATAGCATCAAACCATTCAGAAGATACACGAAAAAAAAAATTCTTTTTCCAAACACTGCTGAATATTCCTCCTAAATAAATGAGGATGCTGTAGGAAAGTTCTTTCTCCTCTCTCAGTATCAAAGGGACGTAATAATAGTTCGTTCGTCAGACATGTTACAACTGTGGATCTGGTACATACTACTGAATCAAGACTGGGAGACATGGTTGTTATTTACAGTTTCTAAAACCATCAAAAATTTTGCCTCTCCCGTAGATTTTTACTGGTATGTTAAGAATATTGGGGGGGGGGGGGGGGGGGGAATCTAGTGTGAGTAATTCTGATAATCCAAAGGAGAGGCCTGACTGTTGGTTGATAGATATCTAAAGGCTGTAACGTGTCGTCCAGGCGTATATTGGGAGGTTGAAAGGATAGCGAACCTGTATGACCAAAACTGCTTCCTTCTTTAGCCGGAATGTTGTTTTCCGTCATCGATACAAATAATCGTCATCCTGTATTTCGCATACAAAAGATCACACGTGAAGGAGAGAAGTGGTAAATACTATGACAGACGGATGTGAGATCTGAAACACAACATTCCAGGGAGTCAAGGAGGATATGGGTGACGTGTAGAGTCACACATATTGCTAAATAAAATATGGCGTTTCAGTCTTCGATCGCTATTCTTTATTTTCAGTTACCGGTTTCGGGCTAGCCGCCCATCTTCAGATCATATATTGTAGTTACAGAGTAACTTGTCCGTACAGAACACTTGGTTCGCTGTCATAACTTTAGTTATGGTAAGGAGAAATGCCTAAATAACACCTCCTGCAAGAAGACTATGTCCGTACGTGAATCATAAATGAACTGACGCAGCGAAGCTAATTGCAATTCTGATTCCACACGGTTAACATTTAAGAACAGGAGGGATGTTGGAGATAACTTCTTCGCCACTCACCGTACCACGGACGGGAGGTGTCGTAGCATCGAGACGAGCAGGGGACACAGTCGATACGGAGGAGGTTGGCGCAGAAGGCACAGCCAAATCCTAACCATCATCATTCGAGTGCGACGTCGCATGTTTGTCACCGTTACATGTTCTGTCCTGGGGCAGTAGGATTCTGAACCTGTCGCAAGGGGAAAGACGGAAATTCATTGACACGATTATCAGAATTGACTGTTTGTTCACTATAATCCGAAGGAGAAGTAGGTCCGACGGTGGTAGTGGAAGGAACAAGATCAGCAACCGTCAATTTGCGACGATGCACTAATGATGGCTTTAATACAAAAACACCCCGCGGACAATTACACCGAACGTGCTCTTTCATTACATAGGAAGCAGGTTCCCTCTTGACGAGTATAGATGACATGGACGCGGTAACCACATACTTGTAAATGTGATGGTATATTGCGATTGACGTGCATTTCCACGGAATGAATTCCACTATAATACTGTAATCTGTGGTGAGTAGACCAGCATTCACGACGGACGTTTTTCACGTTACCATAAGGAGTCAATATGTCCAACTTCCGTTGGGAGGTTCGACACTTGAACATTGGTATATTCGAATTCAGCATCTGCGAGTGACACCATACTAACGGAATTCTTGAACGGGACTTGAGAACCATGTCGCGACAGTAATCTTTCAACATAAAGGGGACCCGTAAATTTCACGTAAAACACGTACTCGTCTGCATCAAAATAAGCGGTGTGGACCTGATCAGAGTTCACGTGAATTGCATCGACGACCGAGTGGTGGATTACTAGAGACACGGGCTGCACGTTTCGCGTTGTTTTATCGAAAGTAAAGCTCAAAGTACCTTTTTCGTAGAACACACGTGGAAACCGTGGTAGCCATAGAGGAGCGGCCGACGCCGCTTGAAGCAGACGAACAAAAACAGACAGGGGCTACGACTCACTCGGCAGGCAGAACAACACTAACGAGGAAAACTTCACACAAGCGACGCTGCGGCAAGTGACATAAACAAGAACCTTTCCGTTCGGCGGTCGAAGCGTAACTGCACTTGCACACAATACACGGGACACAGTGTCATCGCAAATGCACGCGCTATCTGGACACACCTCACGGCCGATATACATTCCCAGCGAACGCCACCTGTCCACAGTCCCTGTACATTATACTCCTGTTCGCTACTCCGAGATCCCCAATGGAGGCGAGACGTGTGATGTTTAAAGCTTTCCCGGCGTACTGATTGTTCCATAAAAACACGGGAGAACTGCCGGATATCAGTAACTTCCTGCCACGATATTTCGGCGCAGAGTCTTCTGGCCATCTTCAGGTGAATGCCACTGTAGTAGTACTGGCGAGTACGCTTTTTTTTTCCTTTATTGTGTTTCAATTCCCCATCGGGGCGGGCTGGCAGCAGCATAGGCGCTGCTCTTCAGCCGAAAGCCAGTACAAAACAATAGAAGACATTGAAAAACAGCAATGGAGAGAATAAGGTGAACATAGATATAAAAAAAAGGGGGAACAGCATGGAAGACAAAACAAAACAAAACGGGGTGACTGTAAAATGGAGATAACAAAAAAAAACTGTTTAAAAGTAGCGCATATAAAAAGCCACACACGGCGACGGTTAAAAGAACACAAGGCACAGTATGACAGGAGCATAAAAGTAGCGACGGATGGCATAGAACATAACGTAACACTGACGGCGAATCTCAAGGCAGGACACAATTAAAATCACATCTCTTGACGCACACGAGGAACAGCACGAAACACAACACTGATGTGGCACACTGATGATGAGCAATACAGAGGATCTGCCAGGCGCTAGGAGATGAGGGAGACCTGGAGAAGGGAGGGAGTGGAAGAGACGGGGGAGGTGAGCAGGGGGCGCACGGGAGAGGGCCAGGTAGAGTGAGAAGGAGAGAGGCAGGTATGGGGTGCAGGGTCTCAGGGGTGGGGGGACGGAGGGAAATCCGCTCTGGGAGAAGAAGGAAAGAGGAAAGGGGGCCCTGGGGAGGGGGGGGGGGAACAAGGCCAAGTTATAGTTGGAAGGAAGGGTAGATGTCACGGCGAAGTTCGTCATCCGGGAGGGGGAGGCGTTGGAAATTGCCCTGATGAAGGAGATGGAGGGTGTGGAGGTGGAGAGAGGGAGGGATACAGCGATAGAGGCGCGGCAACGGGCGGGGGGTGGAGAGGAAGGTGGAAACCAGAGGGTGGGGGGGATCAAGTCTGCGAACAATGTAGAGGATGCGGAGATGTTGGAGGAACAGGAGGAGGTGGGGGAAGGGGATCAGTTCATACAGGAGCCGTGTGGGGGAAGGAAGGCGGATACGGAAGGCAAGGCGGAGCGCATGGCGTTCAAGGATTTGGAGGGCCTTGTAAAAGCGGGTGGGGGCGGAAATCCAGGCCACGCTGGCATAACAGAGGATAGGACGGATGAGGGATTTGTAGGCGTGGCGGATGGTAGAAGAATGCAATCCCCTGGTCCGGCCAGACAGGAGTTTCAGAAGGCGGAGGCGGGAATGGGCTTTCTGCTGGATGGTCAGGAGATGAGGGGTCCAGGTGAGGTGTCGGTTAAGGGTGAGGCCAAGGTATTTCAGGGTGGGGGTGAGTTGGATAGGACGACCATAAAGGGTGAGGTAGAAATCATGGAGGCGAAAGGAGCGAGTGGTGCGACCTATGATGATTGCCTGGGTTTTGGAGGGGTTGAGACGGAGGAACCACTGGTTACACCAAGTGGTGAACTGGTTAAGGTGGGTTTGGAGGGTATGTTGAGACCGTTGAAGGGTAGGATAGAGAGCAAGGAAGGCGGTGTCATCAGCATACTGGAGGGGGTGGCTTGGGCATATCAGCTGTATACAAGAGATAAAGGAGAGGGGAGAGGACTGAACCCTGGGGGACGCCAGCTGTGGGATAAAAGATACGGGAATTGGTGTTGTGGAGGGTGACATAGGAAGGACGGTGCGAGAGGAAGGAAGCGACCAGATGGACAAAATTGATAGGCAGGGCGTAGGTTTGGAGTTTAAAGAGGAGACCTGGATGCCATACACGGTCATAGGCATTTTGGAGGTCAAGGGAAACAAAAATGGCGGAGCGGTGGGAGTTGAGCTGGAGGGACAGAAGGTGAACAAGGTGGAGGAGTTGGTCGTCAGCAGAGAAGGAGGGTTGGAAGCCACACTGGGTAAGGGGGAGGAGGTGGTGTTGAAAAAGGTGCTGATGGATACGGCGGGAGAGGATGGATTCAAGGACCTTACTGAAGACGGAGGTGAGGCAGATGGGACGATAGGAAGAGGCCGCAGAAGGGGGTTTGTTGGGTTTGAGGAATAAGAGGATGTGGGAGGTCTTCCACAGGTCAGGGTAGAAGCCAGTAGAGAGGACGACATTATAGAGATGGGCGAGGACAGTCAGGAAGGAATAGGGGCTTTCTCGAAGGTGACGGTAGGTGACACAGTCGTGACCAGGGGCTGTGTTGCGTTTGGACCGGAGGATAAGTTTAATGTCTTGTGCCGTGATGGGAGTGTTTATGTTGGAGGGGGGCAACTGCCCCAAGTACTGGAGACTAGGAGCAAGTGGAGCGACTGAGGTATCGGCACGTTCCATGACGGTGGGGAAAAGAGAATAATCAAAGTGGGGATCATCGGGGATGGAGAAGACCTCGGAAAGGTGGGAAGCGAAGTGGTTGGCCTTACTGAGGTTGTCAGGAAGGGGGCGATCGTTATGGAGAAGGGGGTAGCTGGGAGCAGAAAGGGAACCAGTAAGACGTTGGAAGGCGGACCAGTACTTGGAGGAGTTGATAGGGAGGGTGGCGTTGAGTCATGTGCAGGTCTGGCGCCAGTCTCGGCGTTTCGTTGCTGTAATAAGGTTCCGTACGTGTCGCTGTATTTGCCGGTGGCGTTGGAGTGTATCCCTGTCACGAGTGCGCAGGAAGGAGCGATAGAGGCGGCGGGATTCGTGGAGGAGGAGGACAGCCCGCGGAGGGAGAGTGGGACGGTGTGGTTGGATGGTCTTAGTAGGAACATGGGCCTCCACGGCGTCAGTAATTACCTTCGGAAGGAAGGAAGAGGCGTGGATGATGTCGTCAGGATGGCGATAGGTAAGAGGGTGGCTTTCGACCTGGGTGGAGATGAAATCCCGGTAGGCATCCCAGTTGGCATGGCGATAGTCATGGACGACCTTGGGAGGGGGTGCAAGGTGCGGAGCCGGAGGGGGGCGGTGAGCAGACGTTATGGTGAGAAGGACAGGAAGGTGATCGCTACCTGTGGGGTCAAGGACGGCGACAGTGATACGCCCAAGGAGGTTGGCGGAGGCAATGACAACATCAGGGGTGGTGTTACTTTCGGGTCGGGTGTGCTGGGGAAGGGGAACAAGGTCACCTTGGATCGTGGAGAGGAACTGATGCCACTGCCGAAGGGCAGCAGGAGTGCGGCTATGAATGTTGAGGTCGGCGGCAATCACATAGGTGGAGAAGGTGCGGTCAATATGTGAGACGAAGTCATAAGGAAGATGAGCAGTGGAGCGGACATAGATCGTGGCACAGGTAATGGTGAGGGAGGGGAAGAAGACGCTAAGGATAAGGTGTTCAGTGGGGTCATTGAGGAGAGGTTGTGGCCAGACGGGGATATGCTTAAGGTGGCCAATCGCGACTCCACCCTGCGCACGAGGACCAGGAGCGTCAGTGCGGTGGAGGATATAGGGGGAGGTGCGGATAGAATGGTGAGGCTGGAGAAAGGTTTCGTTCAAGAGGAAGGTGTCGACCTGGTGGTGGGAGAGGGTGTGCATGAGGAGGTATTTGTTGGAGCAGAAGGAGCAGATGTTCTAGAAGAGGATGCGAGGCTCGTGCCGCGCCATGACGGGAAGGAGGGGGGGAAGAGAGGGAAGGGAAGAGACTTAAACTAGGGTGTCGAGACGGGTGAAGGTGAAGTGGGCTTGGTTGTGGGAGTAAGTGGCGAAGGTGTTCAGGTGGAAAACGGAGCAAGCAGCAAGGGATATTTGGTGGAAGGTGTGGGGGCGCTGAAAAGGGTGAATGTTTTGGAGGACAACGGTAATGAACCGGATGACGTCCTCGGCTGTGGGGGGTGGACGGAGGGAATTGTTGGGATGGACAGGGGGATCGACGGGACGAACTGGGACTGTAAGTTCAGGGGTGGCTGGAGGGGGTTTAGCTTTACACTTGTGGGAGTAAGTGGGATGGGGGCCATTGCAGGTATTACAGGAAGGAGGAGCATCGAGGTTGGGGCAGTTCTTAAGAAAGTGGGAGGCCTTGCAATGGGGACAGGTGGGGGGTTTCTGCAGTTGGGAGTCAGGTGGTCATTGTACATCAGGCACCGCTGGCAACGGTAGGATTGGGGAGGGGATTTGGAGGATTCAACAGGGTGGCGACGGTGGTATATCAGGGCACCCTGGGTGAAGAGATGGTCTATGGACGGGGCGGACTCAGAGAATACCTGCATGAGGTAGGTAGGGCCAGAGGCATTGTGGATACGGCGGGCCGAGCGGATTTCCAAGTCCGGGTGGGAGTTCAGTTCGACCAACACCTCATCCTGGGCTGAGCTTGGTGATCACAGCGGTGTAGGTGGGGGGGCGACGGGGAGGCTGGGGCTGACGAGGAGTGGAAGCGGAAAGGAAGGGTGTCAGAGAGGCGTGGGGGCCAAATATAACTCGTGGAAGTTTTTGCAGGAGGTCTGTGTGAAAGGATGGGGACGGGGACTTGATAAGGACTGAGTCCCTGCGGGGAATGAGTTGGGAGATGGGAGCACCAGGCAAGTACTTTCGTATTTCCTTGGTGAGGGTACGAGCATCGAGGAACTTAGGATCGGAAGTTGACAGGACAAAGGTGTGGAGGGTGGGGGCCAAGGGATGGTTGGCAGGAGGAGGGGTGGTGTCCATGGTGACGGCAGGGGGAGGGGGAGGTGGTGTTGATTTTTTGTGGGAAGTGGCGGGAGCAGAGTCGGGAAGGACGCGCTTTTGGGGTTTTTTGGAGACAGGAGGCTGGGAGGAGGGGAGAGGGACGGGGAGGAGAGGGAGGTGGCGGGTGGCAGATCCCAGTGGCGTAGTGGAGGCACCGGGAGAAGCAGCTGGTTCAGTGGTGGCGATGGTGGCTCGGCGCGACATGATGCGTGCAGGAGACGCAGAAGACGAAGCGACGGGGTCGGCTAGAGACGGGAAGCCAACCACCTGAGGGGCGGCAGCAGAGGCGGCAACAGAGGCGTACGTGAGGGCAGGGGTAGGAGTGGGAGCTGTTGAGGATGTAGAGGATGGAGGAAGGGTGTAGAGGTGCGGGTATACAGCAGGGGAGGAGATAGGGGCATGGGTAAGTGGGGGAAGGGAAGGGGAGGTGAAAGGAGGGAGGCCAGGGGCGGCACTCCAGGAAGTGACTGTGGGAGAGGGGGAGGGGGAGGTGTAGATGACGGTAGAGGTGGGAGTACTCATTGCAGACGAACGGCAGCGAACAGACGGACGGACACCAGGCGGCAGCGGCAGGCGGCGGCGAGCACCGGCAGGCGGCGAGCACCGGCAGGCGGCGAGCACCGGCAGGCGGCGAGCACCGGCAGGCGGCGACGGCGAGGACCGGCAGGTGGCGACCAGGCGGCGGCGGCGAGCACCGGCAGGCGGCGACCAAACGGCGGTGAGGACCGGCAGGCGGCGACCAGGCGGCGACGGCGAGGACCGGCAGGCGGCGACCAGGCGGCGGCGGCGAGCACCGGCAGGCGGCGACGGCGAGGACCGGCAGGCGGCGACCAGGCGGCGGCGGCGAGCACCGGCAGGCGGCGGCGGCGAGGACCGGCAGGCGGCGACCAGGCGGCGGCGGCGAGCACCGGCAGGCGGCGACGGCGAGGACCGGCAGGCGGCGACCAGGCGGCGACGGCGAGCACCGGCAGGCGGCGACCAAACGGCGGCGAGGACCGGCAGGCAGCGACCAGGCGGCGACGGCGAGGACCGGCAGGCGGCGACCAGGCGGCGACGGCGAGCACCGGCAGGCGGCGACCAAACGGCGGCGAGGACCGGCAGGTGGCGACCAGGCGGCGACGGCGAGGACCGGCAGGCGGCGACCAGGCGGCGGCGGCGAGCACTGGCAGGCGGCGACGACGAGGACCGGCAGGCGGCGACCAGGCGGCGGTGGCGAGCACCGGCAGGCGGCGACGGCGAGGACCGGCAGGCGGCGACCAGGCGGCGGCGGCGAGCACCGGCAGGCGGCGACCAGGCGGCGGCGGCGAGCACCGGCAGGCGGCGACGGCGAGGACCGGCAGGCGGCGACCAAACGGCGGCGAGGACCGGCAGGCGGCGACCAGGCGGCGGTGGCGAGCAGCGGCAGGCGGCGACGGCGAGGACCGGCAGGCGGCGACCAGGCAGCAATGGCGAGCACCGGCAGGCGGCGACCAAACGGCGGCGAGGACCGGCAGGCGGCGACCAGGCGGCGGCGGCGAGCACCGGCAGGCGGCGGTGGCGAGGACCGGCAGGCGGCGACCAGGCGGCGGCGGCAAGCACCGGCAGGCGGCGACCAAACGGCGGCGAGGACCGGCAGGCGGCGACGGCGAGGACCGGCAGGCGGCGACCAGGCGGCGGGGGCGAGCACCGGCAGGCGGCGACCAGGCGGCGGCGGTGAGCACCGGCAGGCGGCGACCAGGCGGCGGCGGCGAGCACCGGCAGGCGGCGACGGCGAGGACCGGCAGGCAGCGACCAGGCGGCGGCGGCGAGCACCGGCAGGCGGCGACCAGGCGGCGGCGGCGAGCACCGGCAGGCGGCGACGGCGAGGACCGGCAGGCGGCTACCAAACGGCGGCGAGGACCGGCAGGCAGCGACCAGGCGGCGGTGGCGAGCACCGGCAGGCGGCGACGGCGAGGACCGGCAGGCGGCGACCAGGCGGCAATGGCGAGCACCGGCAGGCGGCGACCAAACGGCGGCGAGGACCGGCAGGCGGCGACCAGGCGGCGGCGGCGAGCACCGGCAGGCGGCGGCGGCGAGGACCGGCAGGCGGCGACCAGGCGGCGGCGGCGAGCACCGGCAGGCGGCGACCAGGCAGCGGCGGCGAGCACCGGCAGGCGGCGACGGCGAGGACCAGCAGGCGGCGACCAGGCGGCGGCGGCGAGCACCGGCAGGCGGCGACCAGGCGGCGGCGGCGAGCACCGGCAGGCGGCGACGGCGAGGACCGGCAGGCGGCGACCAGGCGGCGGCGGCGAGCACCGGCAGGCGGCGACCAGGTGGCGGCGGCGAGCACCGGCAGGCGGCGACGGCGAGGAGCGGCAGGCGGCGACCAAACGGCGGCGAGGACCGGCAGGCGGCAACCAGGCGGCGGTGGCGAGCACCGGCAGGCGGCGACGGCGAGGACCGGCAGGCGGCGACCAGGCGGCAAGGGCGAGCACCGGCAGGCCGCGACGGCGAGGATGCAGGCGGCGACCAGGCGGCGGCGGCAAGCACCGGCAGGCGGCGACCAAATGGCGGCGAGGACCGGCAGGCGGCGACCAGGCGGCGGCGGCGAGCACCGGCAGGCGGCGACGGCGAGGACCAGCAGGCGGCGACCAGGCGGCGGCGGCGAGCACCGGCAGGCGGCGACCAGGCGGCGGCGGCGAGCACCGGCAGGCGGCGACCAGGCAGCGGCGGCGAGCACCGGCAGGCGGCGACGGCGAGGACCGGCAGGCGGCGACCAGGCGGCAATGGCGAGCACCGGCAGGCGGCGACCAAACGGCGGCGAGGACCGGCAGGCGGCGACCAGGCGGCGGCGGCGAGCACCGGCAGGCGGCGGCGGCGAGGACCGGCAGGCGGCGACCAGGCGGCGGCGGCGAGCACCGGAAGGCGGCGACCAGGCGGCGGCGGCGAGCACCGGCAGGCGGCGACGGCGAGGACCGGCAGGCGGCGACCAGGCGGCGGCGGCGAGCCCGGCAGGCGGCGACGGCGAGGACCGGCAGGCGGCGACCAGGCGGCGGCGGCGAGCACCGGCAGGCGGCGACCAGGCGGCGGCGGCGAGCACCGGCAGGCGGCGACGGCGAGGGCCGGCATGGGGCGACCAGGCGGGGGCGGCGAGCACCGACAGGCGGCGACGGCGAGGACCGGCAGGCGGCGACCAGGCGGCAATGGCGAGCACCGGCAGGCGGCGACCAAACGGCGGCGAGGACCGGCAGGCGGCGACCAGGCGGCGGCGGCGAGCACCGGCAGGCGGCGGCGGCGAACACCGGCAGGCGGCGACCAGGCGGCGGCGGCGAGCACCGGCAGGCGGCGACGGCGAGGGCCGGCAGGCGGCGACCAGGCGGCAATGGCGAGCACCGGCAAGCGGCGACCAAACGGCGGCGAGGACCGGCAGGCGGCGACCAGGCGGCGGCGGCGAGCACCGGCAGGCGGCGGCGGCGAGCACCGGCAGGCGGCGACCAGGCGGCGGCGGCGAGCACCGGCAGGCGGCGACGGCGAGGGCCGGCATGGGGCGACCAGGCGGGGGCGGCGAGCACCGGCAGGCGGCGGCGGCGAGGACCGGCAGGCGGCGACCAGGCGGCGGCGGCGAGCACCGGCAGGCGGCGGCGGCGAGGACCGGCAGGCGGCGACCAGGCGGCGGCGGCAAGCACCGGCAGGCGGCGACGGCGAGGACCGGCAGGCGGCGACCAGGCGGCGGCGGCGAGCACCGGCAGGCGGCGACCAGGCGGCGGCGGCGAGCACCGGCAGGCGGCGACGGCGAGGGCCGGCATGGGGCGACCAGGCGGGGGCGGCGAGCACCAGCAGGCGGCGGCGGCGAGGACCGGCAGGCGGCGACCAGGCGGCGGCGGCGAGCACCGGCAGGCGGCGGCGGCGAGGACCGGCAGGCGGCGACCAGGCGGCGGCGGCAAGCACCGGCAGGCGGCGACGGCGAGGACCGGCAGGCGGCAACCAGGCGGCGGCTACAGCGTGCAACAGTGATGGCGAACAGACGGCAAGGCAAGAAAACGGTGGGGATCTTCCACGTCGAAGGTGCACCCTGAGAGTAGCCCAGGCAGTGAAACTCTTCAATGAAGAAGTGAGGGAATCCAACCATCGGATGGCGAGTACGCGCTGAGCTCCGCTATTTAAAGCCTTCTGGGGTGACATTGCGTATGCGCTGCTCAGCGCGCGTGTTCATAACGGCTCCGTGCGCTGCGCCTCGCGCCCTCCACTGCGAAAGCCTGGCGTATCGGTGTGAGGTCGATTTCCATCTTTGTGCAGATAACTACGTCGACTACGGAGTTTCTCTATAATAGGATTCCAAGCAGAGTTCAGCTGATAACCGCTATCTCGATTGATGAGAGTCTCGTTGTCAGACAATCTTATTTCCACAGATTCATTGATAATCGAGCTTCAAAAGTTTGATGTATGGACCAAAATTTTTGTGTCGTCGTAATTCACGGAATGGTCTGTGGAAGTACAATGTTCGGCGATTGCAGACTTGGTGGGTTGGAGAAGGCGAGTATGCCGTTGGTGTTCCACAATGCGTTCCTGCACAGTTCGTGTTGTTTGCCCTATATATGATTTGCCGCATTCACATGGAATTTTGTAAACACCTGGTTTACGCAGGCCCAGGTCGTCTTTAACAGATCCCACCAGTGATGAAATTTTGGAAGGAGGGCGAAAGATGACTCTCACTTGATACTTTCTCAATATTCTGCCTATCTGTGAAGAAATATTCCTAATAAATGGTAGATAAACAGTCGACCTGAAGGCCTCTTCCTCTTCCATGTTCCGTCGTTTGTAGGTCTTCATCACTCTGTTCACTTGCCTAGGTGAAAAGCCATTCTTCAAAAATACTTTTTGCAGGTGTTTCAGTTCCGCTTGAAGACTGTCGGCGTCAGAGATAGTATGGGCACGGTGGACCGAGGTTTTGAAACGCCCATTGTTTGTGCTGGATGGTGGCAACTAGTAGCTTGTAGATACAGGTCTGTATGAGTGGGCCTTCTGTACACCAAGTAACCAAGTGTGCCATCACTCTTCCGTCGCACCAAGACGTCTAAAAATGGCAGACAACCATCTCTCTCTATCTCCATGGTAAATTTTATCTTTTCATGTATGGAGTTCATGTGACGTAAAAATTCTTGGAGACGGTCCAGACCATGAGGCCACACTATAAAAGTGTCGTCAACGTACCGCCAAAATACTGTCTGTTTAAAAGTGGCAGAGTTGAGTGCTCTCTCCTCAAAATCCTCCATAAAAAGATTGGCCACCAGGGGAGACAAAGGACTCCCCATGGCGACACCATCAGATTGTTCGTAAAATTCGTTGTTAAATATAAAATATGTAGAGGAGAGAGTGTGCTCAAACAACGCTGTAATGTCTGCACCAAACATATTGCCAATGAGGTGTAGTGAGTCCACCAGAGGTACCTTTGTGAACAGTGAAACCACATCAAAACTGACCAATAAATCACTACTTTGCAGTTGTAGTGACTGAAGTCGACTGATAAAATCACCAGAATTCTTTATGTGATGTGCACACTTGCCTATCATTGGTTTGAGCAAAGATGCCAAGAATTTTGCTAGGTCGTAGGTGGCTGCCCCAATGTTACTCACAATTGGACGTAATGGCACATTTTCCTTGTGGATCTTAGGCAGTCCATATAGCCTAGGTGGAACTGAACTGTTTGGTTTCAGTCTCTTGATGAACTCCTTCGGTAAACTATTTGATAAAAGGCCAGACGTATTTGTGCATTCGCACTGAAGAAGGTGGATCCATTGCCCAGCTAGACTTATGAACTATATGAATGCGTGGTGACTGTTCATTCAGAAATGCCCGAAAGAACAGATAGGATAGGTGGCGCTCGGTGGGAAGTTGGATCGGCCGTGAGGCCTGCCGATAGTCCGTGCAGTAGCGATAACTCTGTCTACCGGATAGCGCAGTGGTTACCGAACCCATCTAATAAGTAGGAGATCTCCGCTTCGAATCCCGGTCCGGCATATGTTTCCGCTCGTTGCTGCTTATTCCGGTTAATGTCCTGCTCCAGATGCAGCTGACAGCTGTGATCCCCATTCAATTTCCACTCAGCATATTTGTGACTTAGTAATTTGTTTGCTGTCTCACAGTTCCGCCGTCTACCTCAGAACACCTAAACCTAATTCGGTGTGTGCGAGCCGTTCTACCCAGATGACCCGTACACATCATCTGGCGACGAGAATTCCGAACTCACTGCGCTGCATCATTTCCTGTGTCACTTTGCTATTCCTTGCTTGTTTGTTCGTTAACTTTTAGGGCATGTGCAAATTTTCTCTTACAGATTGGTACTCTATTTAATATCTGTGCTACCAAGGTAGCTTTAGGATTTCTTGTGTGCCTGCAATAGCATTTATTTACCATGCCAAACCCAGCGCTCCAAACCCCTCATTTGTCTGCCTCACAATCAGCGGTGCCACAAACGTAAATGCCTCCGGCACCACCGCTCCATCTGCACTGAAGCGCCAATAAAACTGGTGTAGGCATGCGTATTCAAATATAGAGATATGTAAACAGGCAGAATTCGGCTCTGCTGCCAGCAAAGCCTATATACGACAACAAGTGTCTGGCGCAGTTGTTAGATTGGATACTGCTGCTGCAATGTAACGTTAGCCAGATTTAAGTGAGGCTGAACGTGGTGTTATAATCGGCGCACGAGCGATGGGACACAGCATCCCAGAGGTAGCAATGAAATGGGGATTTTCCCGTACGGCCATTTCACGAGTGTACCGTGAATATCAGGAATACGGTAAAACATCCAGTCTCAGACATCGCTGCGGCCGGAAAAAGATCCCGCAATAACGGGACCTACGACAGCAGAAGAGAATCGTTCAGCTTGACAGAAGTGCAACCCTTCAGCAGATTGCTACAGATTTCAATGCTGGACCATCAACAAGTGTCACAGTGCGAACCATTCAACGAAACATCATCGATATGGGCTTTCGAAGCCGAAGGCCCACTCGTGTACCCTTGATGACTGCAGGACACAAAGCTTTACACCTCGATTGGGCTCATCAACATCGACATTGGACTGTTGATGACTGGAAATATGTTGCCTGTTCGGACGAGTCTCGTTTCAAATTGTATCAAGCGGATGCCCGTGTACGGGTATATGTCAGCAGGGGACTGTTCAAGCAGGTGGGGGCTCTGTAATGCGGTGGGGCGTGTGCAGTTAGTGATGTGAGACCCTGATATTTCTAGTTACGACTCTGACAGGTGATACGTACGTAAGCATCCTGCCCGATCATCTGCAACCATTCATGTTGTTGTTATGGTCTTCAGTCCAGAGACTGGTTTGATGTAGCTCTCGATACTACTCTATCCTGTACAAGCCTCTTCATCTCCAAGAAACTAATGCAACCTACATCCTTCTAAATTTGCTTACTGTAATCATCTCTTGGTCTCCCTCTACGATTTTTACCCTCCACGCTGCCCTCCAGTACTAGATTTGTGATCCCTTGATGCCTCAGAACGTGCCCTACCAACCGATCCTTTCTTCTAGTTAAGTTGTGTCACAAATTCCTCTTTTCCCCAATTCTATTTAGTACCTCCCCATTAGATACGTAATCTACCCATCTAATCTTCGGCATTGTTCTGTAGCACCACTTTTCAAAAGCGTCTGTTCTCTTCTTGTCTAAACTATTTATCGTCCACGTTTCACTCCCATAGATGGATATATTCGATACAAGTACATACAGAAAATATTTCCTGACACTTAAATCTATGTTCGATGTTAACAATTTCTCTTCTTCAGAAACGCGTTCCTTGCCATTGGCAGTCTACATTTCACATCATCTCTACTACGACCATCATCAGTTATTTTGCTCCCCAAATAGCAAAACTCATCTACTACTTTAAGAGTCTCATTTCCTAACCTAATACCCTCAGCATCACCTGATTTAATTCGACTACATTCCATTATCTTCGTTTTGCATTTGTTGATGTTCATCTTATATTCTCCTTTCAAGACACTGTTCAACTGTTCTTCCACGTCCTTTGCAGTCTGTGACAAAATTGCAACGTCATCGGCAAACCTCAAAATTTTTATTTCTTCTCCACCGATTTTAATTCCTACTCCAAATTTTTCTTTCGTTTCCTTTACTGCTTGCCCAATATATAGACTGAATAACATCATCCCTGCCTCACTTCCTTCCCAACCACTGCTTCCCTTTCATGCCCCTTGATTCTGGTTTCTGAACAAATTGTAAACAGATTTTCGCTCCCTGTGTTTGACCGCTGCCACCTTCAGTGTTTGAAGGAGAGTATTCCAGTCAACATTGTCAAAAGTTTCTCTTAGTCAACAAATGCTAGAACCGTAGCTTTGCCTTTCATTAATCTATCTTCTAGCGTAAGTCGTAGGGTCAGTTTTGCCTTATGTGTTCTAACATTTCTACACAATCCAAACTGTCCTTCCCCGAGGTCAGCTTCTACCAGTTTTTCCATTCGTCTGTAATGAATTCGAGGTAGTATTTTGCAGTCTTGATTTATTAAACTGATAGTTCGGTAATTTTCACACCTGTCAACACCTGCTTTCTTTGAGACTGTCATTATTATATTCTTCTTGAAGTCTGAGGGTATTTCACCTGTCTCATAGATCTTGTTCACCAGCAGAATTTTGTAATGGCTGGTTCTCCCCAGGCTATTAGTAGCTCTAATGGAATGTTGTCTATTCGTGGGGCCTTTTTTCGGCTTAAGTCTTTCAGTGCTCTGTCAAATTCTTCACGCACTATCATATCTCCCATTTCATCTTCATCTACGTCCCCTTCCAACGATAATATTGCCCTCAAGTACATCGCCCGTATATAGACCTCCTACATACTCCTTCCACCTTCCACCTTCTTTGCTTAGAACTGGTTTTCCATCTGAGCTCTTGATATTCATACAAGCGGTTCTCTTTTCTCCAAAGGTCACTTTAATTTTTCTGTAGGCAGTATCTATTTGTCCTCTATCCATCCCTATGTAGCCATTTTACACTTCCTGTCGATCTAATTTTTGAGGCATTTGTATTCAATTTTGCCTGCGTCATTTAGTGTATTTTTAAGTTTTCTCCTTTCATCAATTAAGTTCAATATCTCTTGCGTTACCCAAGGATTTATACTAGCCCTCGTCTTTTTACCTACTTGATCCTCTGCGACCTTCACTACTCCATCTCTCAAAGCTATCCTTTCTTCTTCTACTGTATTTCTTTCCGCCGTTCTTGTCAATCGTTCCCAAATGCTCTCTCTGAAACTCTGTACAACCTCTGGTTCTTTCGGTTCATCCAGGTCCAATCTCTGTAAGTTCCCCCTTTTTCAGTTTCTTTAGTTTTGATCTACAGTTCATAGTCAATAGATTGTGGAGAGAGTCCACATCTGCCCCTGGAAATGGCTTACAATTCTAAACCTGGTTCCTAAATCTCTGTCTTACCATTATATAACCTGTCTGAAACCTTCCAGTGTCTCCAGGTCTCTTTCACGTATACAACCTTCTTTAATGATTCTTAAAACAAGTGTTAGCTAGTAGTAAAGGAGTTTTACTCTGTGCAAAATTCTACCAGGCGTCTTCCTCTTTTTCCTTACCCCCAGTCCATATTCACCTACTACTTTTCCTTCTCTTCCTTTTTCTACTATAGAATTCCAGTCCCCCATGACTATTAAATTTTCGTCTCCCTTCACTACCAGAATAATTTCTTTTATCTCAACATACGTAATGGAATAAAGTCGAATTAAATCGGGTGATGCTGAGGGAATTAGATCAGGAAATGAGACAAAGTAGTAAAGGAGTTTTGCTATCTGGGGAGCAAAATAACTGATGATGGTCGAAGTAGAGAGGATATAAAATGTAGACTGGCAATGGCAAGGAAAGCGTTTCTGAAGACGTGAAATTTGTTATCATCGAGTATTGATTTAAGTATCTGGAAGTCGTTTCTGAAAGTATTTTGTAAGGGGTCCGTAGGCCCTTACTGTAGGTTTGCACTCGGCACAGGTCGACAGAGCAAACTATCGATAGTGTGTCGGGTTGCGAGAGCGAATGAGTCAGTAGGTTCCCGTGTGGCGGGCCGAGCTGTGCGGAAGCCAGCAGTGGCAGTAATTCAAGGTTCACCGACAAAGGGAGTGGCCATCGCCGCGGTTTAACCCCTTTGTGTTAATATAATACGGGAAAGTGATAAAGTATAGTTACGAGAGTGATCAGTGATACTTCTGAGCCGTTATTTGAGATTTCGCGTCTACCGCGCCGGCATCATTTGGATTGCAGTGATTGTATTTGGCGTGTGACGATAATGAATAAGGAAGGAGCCTGTGCTGAGATTAGCCGTAATTAGAAGTGTATGACGAAGGCAGTGGCTGTCTCCTTCTACTTGTGTTTTTTGAGACGAATATAGATTTTGATTAGCGAAGCTGTGTTGGTGTTCTCCTTGTTACCAGACATTTCATTATTACAGCATTGAGAAGGACAAAATGGAATGTAACAACTCCGTAGCAGTCCATTCCGATTGCCAGCCCCATTAGGTACACGGTCACATTAATTAATAATTATTTGGGCTGCTATCAGATCCCGATCGAGCGGGAACGTAAAATAATCGGACGTGTTACACCCTTGGCGACCGTGACAGGACTAGTGCAATTTTCGGACGAACAGTAAAGAACAATAGGTAATTTTATCTTGCTTAACGCAAGAAAATATTTTTTCAATTTGGATCGAGGCAGAGTATAAACTTTGAAATCGCGACAAGGAACAGTGCATTATTGAACAATACGAAGTAATAGCATCTTGCGATTGTGACTAAACTTTTTTTCTCGCCATATTTGATAAGAACAATAGTGTCGATAAACTGTGTTATAATGTGCAAATGCGTAAATCCGCACGAAAAACTGTGAAAAGTGAACACCAAAGAAAGACACGTGTGAACATTATACAAGCAAAACGAACTAAGAATTCGTGACGAAAGCTTTTACAGGAGTGTTTAATAATGACATGATGACTGAAATTGTTTTTTGAGTAGTGAAAATCGGGCAGCTTCTTGTGGACCCATAAACTGTTATGCAGACGACAATATATTGTGGCGACGCAATTGGTGAGTGACGTCACGCCGACCCGTGTAGCAGCGGCGCCAAAGAGCTTCGATCCGCGAGGTGATTTCACACGTCATCCCAGCTACCTGTCCAAGGAGTAGCTTAGTCGCAGACGCACTACACCGAGCGCCGACCCGTCATCTAGCGGCCGGACTACAAACTACGCCCGCCTGCAGCGTCACAGAGCGGACGGCTGAGAACTACGACGTCCCGCCGCAGCGAGCAACGCGACTACACGCGGCTCCAGCGGCAGTACAGCGCCACGCCCATTTCAAACGTCAAAACATCGCGACTCGTGGTAACGTCGGTTCGTGAGTGAAGACGACTGGTTGGCATAACATTTAATTGCAGTGTGCAATCTTTGCAGTAAATAAACAATTTTTTTACTGGTTTTTTACATTAGGGAAAGTGCTCAATTATAGTAATTTCTGAAAAGTTTGCGAGATATACTCTGAAATATACCATACTTATTTAAGCATACTGTGTTGTTTAAATGGTAATTATACAGGTATGCTCATTGTCTTTGGGGAGTTTACATTGATAGATTCTATGAATGGTGTGATTTATCTTACTTAAAACATTTTGCATAAACTGTGTATGTGAAAATTGATATTTGAAGTTATTAGGTTTGAGGGTTGTTCTGTTCGGTACTCATGCGTATTGTATCAAGTTGAGATTAACTGAGAATACTGCAGGTACTGTTTAATTAGTTCATGGTAATTAGGAGTGTTTTGGGTTACTAGAGGTTATTTTATATTACTTGCCTATACATTAAAAATCAGCCAAACATGTCTACTGAAGATAAGCAGGTTTGTGAGGCAGTAGTGGAAAGGAAAGGGATAGAACAGGAAGACAGAGATGATTCAGGAATCAGTGATTGTGGATTGTCATTAGATAGCCCATTAGCACATTCAACTAGTTATCCCGAGATACCGGAACAAACGACGAGAGCTAGGTCAGTTTCAGAGGATGCAGATAGATGGTTGATGTTGGTAGACTTGATAAAGAAAACTACCGCATCATTAAAGGAGGATTCACAAGAAACTACCGAATCATTAGAGAAAGGTTTACAAGAAACAAGAGAATCACTAAAGGGTTTACAAGAAACTACCGCATCATTAAAGGAAGATCTACAAGAAACTAGAGAAAGGGGAGAAATGTACGACGCATCACTAAAGGAAACTATAGCACAAGAGATCAAAACATCGCAAATGAAGATAGAATATAATCTGAAGAAGGAGATGCAAGAGCTACAAGAACAGTTGAAGATGGACATCAACGAAAGAGAGAGTAAGCTACAGAAGAGTATAGACCAAGTCCAGGGAGACGTGGAGAAGATGGAAGGAAAGTTGACAAAAAAGATAGACGACGATGTTGAAGAAGCTAAAGCCGAATTGGGAGAAAGGATCACCGAGGTGACGCAGATGCAGAAACAATGCAATGATGCGGTTAAGGGAATAGGAGATAGGCAAAACCAACTAGCTGTCAATCTGAAAAATGCTATAGCTGTGCAACGAGAAGAGGATAACAAAAGGGTAATATTGGAGGTCAGGCAATTAAAGCAGGGAATACAGCAATTGGAGGGCAAGACAGAAGAAATTGATAAACGAATTAGCAGTGCCACTTTAACCGTTGGGGAAGGTAAAGTCGTTACCTTAATGAGCAGTGATAATCGGTACGTCCAAAATAGTGCAGGGCAGAAATTTAGACCGAAAGGAGGGTTGCACCCGATGATATTTATGAAATGGTTAAAAGGAGTTTTACCAGCACATCTTACAGACTCGGACAAGATTCAATTTGCAATAGGTAGAATGGAAGGTGAAGCCTTCACTTGGGGAGTCAGGAAGAAGGAAGGGACTACTAGTTTTGATCAATTTGAAGGAGAATTCTTGAAGAAATACTGGTCCAAAAGTCATCAGTGTGCAGCAATTGAGGACCTACTACACCGCAAGTCACTTAGTACATGGAGAGGAACGTTGAGAGAGTTTGCCGAACATTTGTGGGAATTGAACGAGACCTTGGAACAACCCCTGAGCGATGACGTAATGATATCTGCAATAAAAAGAAGATTGAGCCGGAAAATGCAAGAAACTGTATCCGGGAGCCTAATTAAAGATAGGGAGGCCTTGATGGAGATACTGGAACAATTGGAGTCTGTTCGATCACAGGAACACAATCAAGCTAATGATCAAAACCGAGGGGGAAGTAATGACCCAAGGAATCATTTTGGTAATTCGTCTAATTATAGAGGAAGAGGTGGTGGCCATAGGTACAGGAACCATGGTGATGAACGGCAATGGAGAAATGATTGGAGAAAGAGTGAAGGACCAAGATATCATGAGAGAGGATGGGATAGGCGAATGAATGACACAGTGCATATAGAAGAGGCGGAGAGACCGGAAAACTGAGTGGCACTCCAGATGAGGTCCGGTCAGGAGTGAGAACTACAAGGACCAGAGTAAACCTACTAAGACACGACAATGGTGGAGATCTGAGAGAAGATCTACTGGAGGAAAGCAGTAGGGTTCCCAGAGAACCCATGTTACCCATGATAGGGATCAAACTATGTGGACTGAATATCGAGGCATTAGTAGATACAGGCAGTGAAGCATGTGCAATATCCAAGAGGTTATATGAACAAGTACTAAAAACAAATAATAGCTTACCTAGTTTCCCGGTGAGTGGAGTGAGAATTGTGAATGCGTTGGGTGCAAGGAGTAAACCTATTAAGGAACAAGTGTTGATTACATTCGAGATAGAGGAAGAAGAATACGAAGCAACATTTTTGGTGGTGGCTGGATTGAACACATCAGTTATTTTAGGGATAGATTGGTTGAATGAAGTTGATGCAGTAGTGAGTTTCGATGAAGGTACTATCAAGGCCAAAGGAAGAAAGGGAGAAGAGAAGAGGTTAAAGTTTGCTGAGGGGAGTGCAATCGAAGAAGAGGAGGAATTCAGAAGAATAAATTTGTGTCATGAAGAGGAACCCACCATGGGATACGGGGAAGAGGAACTGGAAGAAGAAGTGTTGATATACCTTGAAGGATTAGCACGAGAGGATAGATATAAAGAGGATAAGGTCAGGAAAAAGTTGGAGGAGATGACACACCTAGATGAGGGGACTAAGAGGAAATTAGCCACAGTATTATACAGGCGTTGTAAGGTATTTTCTCAACGGCCAGGTATCATGAAAGGGGTGGAGTGTAAGCTAAAGATAAAGAACCATAAACCGTTCAATATAAAACAGTATTCCATTTCCCAGGCGAAACGAAAAGCAGTAGATGAAGAGATACAGAGGATGATGGACCTTGGTGTTATAGAAAGGGCCAACAGTCAATATAACAACCCCCTATTTGTTGTTGATAAGAAGGATGGAAAGGTGAGGATAGTTCTGGATGCACAAACAGTGAATAAAATCATCGAGCCAGAGCGGGACAAACCTGAGACTATAGAAGAACTGATTCAAAAATTCCGAGGAGCAAAAGTGCTTAGTAGTATCGACTTAACTGCTGGTTACTGGCAACTACCATTGGCCACAGAGTCCCACCAGTATACAGCATTTACTTATGGAGGGAGGTGCTATCAATTTAGGGTGTTGCCATTTGGGCTTAATGTGTCAGTGTCTGAATTCATAAGAGCTATGGATAAGGTACTAGGTGAGGAGTTACTTAAAAAGGTCACCGTCTACGTGGATGACCTCTTGATAGCAAGCGAATCATGGGAAGAACATTTAAATAGATTGGATGCAATCTTGGCAGCTTTCGAAACCGCGGGGTAACTGTAAACCTGGACAAGTCGGAATTTGGCAAATCAAAGATAAAATTCCTGGGCCATATAATATCAGAGGAAGGTATCTATCCTGATCGTAGTAAAATGGAGGCTATTAGAAATTTTCCGGCCCCCCATAGTAAGAAGCAGTTGCGAGCATTCTTTGGGGTTTGTGAGTTTTATAGAAAATTTGTCAAAGGATCTGTACTTAATGCTCCGAATATGAGGGAATTCACCAAGGCGAGGATGCCGTGGCATTGGAGTGCAGAGTGCCAAACCGAGTTTGAGAATATCAGGGAAGCACTATATAGTGCAGACATATTGTACCACCCGGATTTTTCCAAGGATTTTTATTTAGGAGCAGACAGCTCTGACTATGGACTAGGAATACATCTGTACCAGATGGAGAGGAGCGGAAATGGTGAGACTGTAAGAACGATAGCGTTCGGTAGCAGAAGTTTAAATGCTTGGGAGAGGAAATACTCGATTACTGAAAGGGAGGCATTGGCAATTGTGTGGGGATTTAAGCGTTTCCGGTATTATTTGGCCGGGAGGCATGTGAAAGTAGTGACTAACCATAAGGCTCTTACATTTCTGACGACAAGCAAGTTGAGGCATAGCAGACTAACGCGATGGGCCCTGGCATTACAGGACTATGGCTTCGAGATAATTTATGAACCAGGGGCAACACATATAATACCTGATGCTTTATCAAGATTACCAGCAGACTCGAGAGGAATGTTGGTGGACAGGCCAGAAGGAGAAGGAGTTAGAATTAACCTGATGAAGGGAGTACAGTATGAAGAATTCATAAGGAAGTTCCTAAAGAATGTGCGCAGGGAACAGAACGAGGATGAGAAATTAAAGACAATTAAAAACAAATACAGGTGTGCAGGAGAGGAAAGAATTCGCACATTTTATTATATTCACAATGGAATACTTTATAAAAGAAACAAGGAGAGTGAGGAGAACTGGAAACTCTGTGTGTCTGAGCATGTGGTAGGAAAGTTAATTTGGTATACGCACTATGGTAATGCGCATTATGGACCGAAGAAGTGTCTGGAAAAGTTGAAGGTAGATTGTGCATTCAACAACATGGGAAGGCGTATACGCAAGATACTAAGTACATGTGACACCTGTCAAAAATCTAAAACGACTACAGTACAGCACAAAGGATATATGCATCCAATTGTACCAACAGCAATTAAGGACATAGTTGCAGTGGATCTTTTTGGGCCACTTCCTGCCTCACGAGGGAATTACACACAAATCTTAGTAGTGGAAGAACTGGTTTCCAAATACATAAAATTTTACCCGTTGAAGAAAGCCACTAGTAGAGCCATCATTAACCATTTTGAAAAAGACTATTTTCAAAAGGTGTGTATTCCTAAGCGAATTTTGAGTGATAATGGGTCACAATTTAGGTCAAAGGAGTGGACAGAGATGCTAAATGAGCACAGAATAGAACAAATTGCCATTTCTAGATATAGGCCAGCTTCTAATCCAGCAGAACGAACCATGAAGGAATTGAACCGTTTATGCCGAACATACTGTCATAGGAAGCATGGTTCATGGAAAGAATATCTGGAAGAATTTGAGCAGGTCAGGAATCACCTCCCACATGATTCTACAGGGTTTGCACCATGCGAAGTATTGCTCAATCAAGAACTCGAAAGTATTTTTCGTGAGTTGCTAGTCTACCTACCAGGAAGTTCATTGACCTGGGAAAGGAAATTGGAGCTAGTGGAATTAAGTATGAAGGAGAAGGCTAGGAAAAAACAGGAAAGACATGACAAGCTAGTGAGACCGATAACTTACCGAGTGGGAGACTTGGTACTAGTAAAGGTTCATGCAAAATCAAAGAAAATAAACTCTGAAATACATAAATTCAACCACGTTTATAAGGGACCATACAGGATTATAAAAATTGGTCATCCTAACACTGTGGAGTTGGAATATGCACGGACGAAGAGAGTGCATGGTAAGGAACATGTGCAAAACATAAAAAGGTACTACTCACACGAGAACAGGAATAACCCAGATGAGGAAGGGGAACTCGATTAGGTCGAGTGTCTGAAATGAGAGTGTTCAAGCTCCTTGATGTAGTGGGATAATACATGTTTAGAACATTTTAGTTGTTAAACAGACATTTAAAAAAGAGAAATGTTTATTTACCTCGTGTTTTATGATGTATTATAATTAGAATTGCATATTTCATATCGACGATTATCTGAGAATGGGTATAAAACCTGTAATAACTATTTTGTAGTATAGTAATTCATATATCATGTGTTCAGGTAATAATTTTTGATTGTAAGTTGTGTGTTTCATTCAACATTGGACTATAGAGGACTATTGCTGTTTGATATAAAAATTGTAATTTGGACAATGCCATGATTATGAGATGTAATAACCTTTTGTAGAAATTATTGTGGAGGCAGCCCACTACCGGAGTCGAGGGATTATTTGGTGAATTGTAATTTCATTAATTAATTTGCACTATGTGTTTTGTTCAGATGTAGTAATGTCAAATTCCCTTGCCGATTCTTTTACGCCGGAGGCTTCAAAGAAGTTTTCGAGCGCGGGTATGTAAGGGGTCCGTAGGCCCTTACTGTAGGTTTGCACTCGGCACAGGTCGACAGAGCAAACTATCGATAGTGTGTCGGGTTGCGAGAGCGAATGAGTCAGTAGGTTCCCGTGTGGCGGGCCGAGCTGTGCGGAAGCCAGCAGTGGCAGTAATTCAAGGTTCACCGACAAAGGGAGTGGCCATCGCCGCGGTTTAACCCCTTTGTGTTAATATAATACGGGAAAGTGATAAAGTATAGTTACGAGAGTGATCAGTGATACTTCTGAGCCGTTATTTGAGATTTCGCGTCTACCGCGTCGGCATCATTTGGATTGCAGTGATTGTATTTGGCGTGTGACGATAATGAATAAGGAAGGAGCCTGTGCTGAGATTAGCCGTAATTAGAAGTGTATGACGAAGGCAGTGGCTGTCTCCTTCTACTTGTGTTTTTTGAGACGAATATAGATTTTGATTAGCGAAGCTGTGTTGGTGTTCTCCTTGTTACCAGACATTTCATTATTACAGCATTGAGAAGGACAAAATGGAATGTAACAACTCCGTAGTAGTCCATTCCGATTGCCAGCCCCATTAGGTACACGGTCACATTAATTAATAATTATTTGGGCTGCTATCAGATCCTGATCGAGCGGGAACGTAAAATAATCGGACGTGTTACAATTTGTATGGAGAGTAGCCATGTATGGAAGTGAAACATGGACGATAAATAGTTTAGACAAGAAGAGAATAGAAGCTTTCCAAATTGTGGTGCTACAGAAGAATGCTGAAGATTAGATGGATAGATCACATAACTAATGAGAAAGTATTGAATAGAATTGAGGAGAAGAGGAGTTTGTGGCACAACGTGACTAGAAGAAGGGATCGGTCGGTAGGACATGTTCTGAGGCATCAAGGGATCACCAATTTGGTACTGGAGGGCAGTGTGGAGGGTAAAAATCATAGAGGTCGACCAAGAGATGAATACACTAAGCAGATTCAGAAGGATGTAGGCTGCAGTAGGTACTGGGAGATGAAGAAGCTTGCACAGGACAGAGTAGCATGGAGAGCTGCATCAAACTAGTCTCATGACTGAAGACCACAACAACAATAACATTTCTTCAATCTGTTCGTCATCTGTGGAGCTAGTTGGCATATATACTTGTCATACTGCGGAAGCGTGGGCTTCGTGTCTATCCTGACTACAATAATGCGTTCACTATGCTGTTTGTAGCAGCTTCCCTGGGCTCCTATTTTTTATTCATTATTAAACCTACTCCTGCTTTACCTCTGTGTGATATTGTATTTATGACCCTGTATTCACCTGACCAGAAGTCTTGTTCCTCCTGCTACTGAACTTCACTAATTCCCACTATATCTATCCTTAATCTATCTTTTTCCCTTTCTAAATTTTCTAACCTACCTGCACGATTAAGAGAGCTGACATTCCACGATCCGATCCGCAGAACGCGAGTTTTGTTTCTCCTGATAGGACGTCCTCCTGAATAGTCCCCGCCCGGAGATCCGGATGGGGGATTATTTTACCTCTTACCTCCTGGATATTTTACACAAGAGGACACCATCATCATTTAACCGTACAGTAAAGCTGCATGCGCTCGGGAAAAATTACGGCTGCAGTTTCCCCTTGCTTTCAGCCGTTCGCAGTACCAGCACACAAGGTCGTATTGGTTAACGTTACAATACCAGATCAGTCAGCTGCCCCTGCAGCTACTGAAAAGGCTGCTGCCCCTCTTCCAGAACCACTCGTTTGTCTGGCCTCTCAACAGGTACCCATAGATTGTGGTTGCACCTACGATACGGCTATCTGTATCGCTGAGGCACGCAAATCTTCCCACCAACTGGGAGGGGGGTGGCATTCTTTCATGTCCATTGTGCATTCTGACGGACTTAGGCAATTTCGACAGGACAATGCGACACCCCACACATACAGAATTGCTACAGAGTGGCTCCAGGAGCACTCGTCTGAGTTTAAACACTTCCGCTGGCCACCAAACTCTCCAGACATTGAAAGCATATCTAGGATGTCTTGCAACGTGCTGTTCAGAAGAGACCTCCACTCCCTCGTAATTTTACGGAATTGTGGGCGGCCCTGCAGGTTTCATAGTGTCAGTTCCCTCCTGCAGCACTTCAGACATTAGTCGAACCACGCCACACCGTTTTGTGGCACTTATACACGCTCACGGGGGTCCTACATGATATTAGGCAGGCGTACCAATGTAAACGAGTTTGTTCAGTTAGAGATGCAGTAAATGAACCAGCTTACAGAACTGATGAAGGGGTTCATCCAAATGCAGATGGTAGCATATGAGATTCGGAATGAGACCGCATCACCAATTGCACCACCACAAGCAGCACAGGCTTCGCTGCTGCCTACATTTCGACAATTTGAAGAAGGAATGGAAAACTGGTCGGAATATTTGCCACAATTTGTAGCGCTCCTGGTCGCCCACGAAATGCAAGTTACTGTGAAGCAGTCTTCTTTTCTATCCACCGTTGATGCCGTTTACCACATTTGTGCGAAGTTATTCCCTACTATGACATCAGAACTAGTTAGCTATGAGGAGCCTATTCAAGCACTGAACAAATATTACAACGATAAGATCAATGTGGAGGCTGCCTGTGGTGTGCGTACTGTAAGACCTTCACTACACACACCATCAGATTATTTGACTTGTCGCTCTAGCGAGGTAGGCGAGTGTCAGCAATATGTCTCGTGGTCTTATCGTGGCGTGTTTATCTTCTGCCGTTAGGTCAGACGATAGAAATGCCACTTGCACGCTTAGAGTAGCAGATTGACGGTGACCAACTTTAAACAGAACTTGATTAATTTTCACACACATTTATTAAAATAATAACTTGATTCTGGATGCTATTTACAATTGACAATCTGAAGTTCCTTTGATCTTGGTACGTTAATCTTATTCTCACATATCTCTGATACTTGACAGAGTGTCTATCTTCATAGCTATGTACAGGAATATGATAATCTTATCAGGCGCAGACTGAAACTTGACTATAGACTAATGCAGACTGACTAATCGGAGGTCTGTACACTCGTTATTATACCTCGCGCGTTCAGGTATCACTGTGCGAGTGTGATCCGCGAGGAGAAAAGGTTCTACGTTAGCAACAATCTCATTGGCTGCGTTAAATATTAATACGCAGATCGGCGGAAGCAGAATTTGGTCCGTCTCTAAGACAGCGCCATCTCGTAGTGTGGAGACGGACGAGCGTTGCGCCTGTGCTGTTGTGCTTAGCGGGGCGCGCTCTAGTGGGAAAGTTGTGTACGCGCTGTCTACGCGGGACTATATACACAACACTGCCGCATGTAAATTTTGGAGGCTCAAGGAACAACCAGGTCAAACCTATAGGCAGTAGGTGAAAGATATGCAGGGGCTCATAAGGCAGTGCCAGTTCAAGTGGGAATGAGGAAAATTTTATAGTGACTTGACGATTCGTGACGCTATTACATAAAACATGGCAGATAGTTAAATCCGTGGACAGATTTTAAAATATCCTGACGTCACGCTGCAGCAGATTTTGCAGATTTTCAAGATTCGTGAGGTAGTTTTCAAGCAGGCAACATTTATAGCGAAGCCTCAAGAGATAACATTGCGAGGCAGCATGAACAGCCCACTTCGAAGGCATCACACAGCGGCCCAGTCGGGTATGCCATAGATGGCCACCCAAGCAACCTGGCCGGAAATCTACCGGTGTGAAATCTTGCCCGCACTGTTTCAGATCTCACAAATGTGACCTGTGCCTTACACTGTTTGTCTGCAGGTGACAAAGACTTCCGCTCAGAACAAACGCCAAAATAAGTCGAACTTTCAAGTGAATGTTGTTTATTCTGAGCTGAGCTGTGATGCTAGTGTAGAACGTAACAGTGAAAACGTGCAATACAAAGAACCAGTTGTTTCTTCAGCGCAACGCCACTCCAATAAATTTTGTGTGGACCTCGTTAATGCTGACCAAAGTGTACAGTCTCAGTTAGACACGGTTACTCGAGTGTAATTGCTAAATCACAATATGTACGATCCGCTTCGCAAACCCACGTTACAGAAGTCAACAACTATGCTGACAGCCTAGAATGGATACGATATTCTACATTAGAATATAGTAGCTTTCTTGCCGACTATCAAAATTTGCTGAAGACGGTATCATTCCAGGTTCTGCGTTGACAGGACAGTGCTAATATTTTTGGCTTGGATTTGTTTGGATTGCGTATTGTAGACAATATTCTAGGAGTTACTTCCGTTTGACTCAAGGGCCAGCGTTGCTCAGTTGTGTGACGAATTTAAAAAGTTGTTTGCTTAAGGGTCCGGTAAAGCTACCAATTTTGTTGCTCATGTGACGTTGTGAGACAATGCACTGACCCGCTTTTGCAGGGCTCGCGAGGTACCATACGCGCTCCGAGAACACGTTGCAAAGGAACTTGCATAATGGCAGGAACAAGGCGTCATTGCACCCATCACGGCTAGTTTGTGGTCATATCCGCTACTTTTCGTGAATGTTGAGGACCTGCACGGACAGTGGATCCTCAGACAGTAGTTGATCCACTCCCACTGCCGTGACCTGATGAGTTATGGACGGATTAGGAGCGGGTCGCTACTTCTCCATAATCGATTTGCGCAATGCCTACCTGCAGATTCCACTATCTGAACCGCCACAGGAAGTGTTTTTGATTGATACACACGCTTGCCTTTCGGTAGAGCATCTGCACCAGCGATCTTTCAACGCCAGCTGGAACACTTAACTGCATCTGTGGCTCCATGTAAAATTTACTTGTGTGACGTTGTGGTTTCAGGCTGCACGGCCGAAGAGCACCTCAGTAATTCGTGTAGCCTATTCAGAGTGTTGTCAGATGCAGGACTCAAATGTAACAAAGACAGTTGTGTCTTTTTCCAGAATGAATTTGAGTACTTAGGCCATATGAATCAGTTCCCGAAGTTTTCATCCAACGCAATTGCACCTGCGGACTATTCGTGGCCTCGAATCTCCAAGAAATGTCTCCGAAATGCAATCAGTACCGGGGAAGGTAACCTACTACATCTGCTTCATTCGTCATGCACCTCAAATCGCGGCGCCCTTATGATGTCTTCGGAGCAAGAATGTATCTTTGGTATAGTCCCACGAAAGTGACATTGCCTTTCAGAAATTGGAAGTCGCTTTGTTCAGCGATCATTGTCTGGTCCATTTCGAACCTGGAAAAACAGTTGGCCATGGACGCATCGTCGTTCAGCACTGGCATGATACTTTCAAACAGAACTGGTTCTGCAGACAGACCAATAGCTTTTGGCTCCAAACTTCCCAACGAGGCTCAGACCAATTATTCGCAGATAGAGGAGGAGGATCTTGCAATCATTTATGGAGTGACAAATTTTACCAATACCTGTATGGAAGGAAATTCTACTTAGTCACTTACCACAAGCCACTGCAGTCACTTTTCAACCCCGCAAAGCCTATTCCAAACTGCACTGGTGGGCTCTTATTGCCCTGCATTATCAGTACAAGACAATTTACAAACCCACATCGAAGCATACCAATGCAGTCACACACTCGCATCTTCCCGCCAAACCGGATGCAGACTTTGAAACATCGAAGCAGCAAGTTGTAATATCGATGCATAGGAGTTGGATGCTCTGTGCCAGTTCCCCTTAGATCACTGGAAGATCGTCCAGTCAGTGGAAGTGGACCAGGACTTGTCATATTTTGTTGCACAACGTGTGCACAGGTTGGTCTTGCTCAGTGAAATAAATCACTAGCCCGGCGATTCGCCGATACTTTGCATGTCAGCATGACTTGTCAGTGGTATGAGGTGTTATTTTTCTATGCACTGAATCAGAACAATCGCGTGTGGTGATCCCAATGGCTCTCCAGAGACATGTTACACAGCTTGCTCCACCAGGGTCACTGAGGCGTGGTCCGCGCGAAACTATCAGCTCGCAGACCCTGCACTTAGTTCGGCATGGACGCTCAAACAGAACAGACGGTGGGACAGTGCCATAATTGCGCAGAACACCACCAACCCCTCATCAACGTTTCTTTGACTGGCCAAAACATCAAGCACCTTGGCAGCGCCTTCATTTGGACTTTTCCGGACCCGACTCGAATGTTAGTTGGCTGATTGTCGTCGACACATATAGCAAGTTTCCTCCTGTCATGCCCGTGAATTCAACACGTTTCACACTCCAGTCTTTGCAGTCCATATTTTCCTTCGACGGTCTTCCAGAGTTGCTAGTGACTGACAGTAGACATCAATTTGTGTTGGCGAATTTGACGATTTTTGTGCAACCAATGATATTCGTCACATCACCAGTGCGCCCTTTCACCCTCAATCAAACGGAGAAGCGGAGGACTTCGTGTACACTTTCAAAAGGCGGATGGACAAGCTACGCATCCACCACACACAGGAACAAGTTTTACTGCTCTTCCTCTCGATTTACCACTCCCATCCCATCCCCACAACGGCCCTTAGCAGCGGAGTTGCTCCGTGGACGGCGTCACCAGGCACTGATTCAGCTGCTCCACTCACACGGGCAATATACAAAACTAACCAACAAATTTTTTTTTCAGACAGTACGGCAGACGGAAACCTGGGAGCACGGTAGTATTGTAAAATCATTGGGCAGACCCATCTTTCTTGTAATTTGTGTGATCCTGCTGCTGAGTCTTTGTTTACAGATTTATTGCCTCCCCAGATGATGCAGCCTGCACTCGATCCGGCGACCTGCGGTCCTGTGTCGCCACTACCTCACCCCGACCCCGAGGACCTGCACCCGTTGCCTCAGCCAGCACCAGCTGGACAACAGACGTCCTTCAATGATGGTCCACTCTACGCTGCAGCCTACCAAGGCGCTGCCATTCCACATCCTGACTCCATTGCAGGTGAACGCTATGAAGACTGCGCTCCACTGTCAGATGCAGAGGTGTGCCCTCCACTTCATTCTGGGGCAGTCACAAGCGAAAGCTGGGGCACGAGCGTGGTCTTGGCACCAGCTTCAGATTCGGCTCCTGTTCTCTCATTGCTTGCTGCATCCCCCCCCCCCCCCATCAGCAGCAGTCGACACTACACGATGTTCCTGAAGAGGTTCCTGAGAGGAGGAGTGTTATTTCCTCGCCAACGGACGCGACAGTAGCTGGCGTACTGAGACAGTTTCAGCTGGCACCACAGGTGATGAAAAGTTCAGTGCCACGCACAACTCTGGACCAATCAGCAACCTCCGCGCCGCCGACAATGAGATGGGCTTCCTTGTTGTGAGAAGTGGAGGCCAGTTCATTTTCAGCATTGGTGTGTGACAATTCGAGAGTAGAGTTCCAGGGTCGCTATTCGTAGCTACAGTTTGTAGTGGAGATCAGCCTGTGAGACAAAGTCTACCAGTGGAGTCGCCTGTGGACTGCACATATGGACAGGTGTTTACTACAGTGATTGACAGTGTGGTGCCCAGGATGGACAGAGCCATTCTTAACACTGTATTCAGTGGAAGTTCGTGGCAGATTAAAACTGTGAGCTTGACCGAGACTCGAACTCGGGACCTTTGCCTTTTGCGGGCAAGTGTTCTACCAACTGAGCTACCCAAGCACGACTCACGACCCCTCTTCACAGCTTCAATTCTACCAGGACCTCGTCTCGTACCTTCCAAAGTCTCGGTCCGGCACACAGTTTTAATCTGTCAGGAAGTTTCATATCAGCGCACACTCCACTGCAGAGTGAAAATCTCATACTGTATTCAGTAATGCACACATCGACAGGCCACTACTTGTTTGTATCTGTTCGCAAACACATCCAGTGAGTTGCTGTACAACTTTAGTTAAGTACTTACAGCGCAATAAAGTGTATATTTGTGTGTAACTATTCGTTTGCACTGTTATAGTTCCTCCGTCCACCTCAGAGCATTTAAAATGTGTGCGAGCAGGTCTACCCAGACGACCCATACGCATCATTAGAGCCTGCAGTAGACTGAAATTACTAAAATTACTAATTGGCCAATCTTGGATTTAGTACTCCTATAGTATCCTACACACCTACAAATCCTGTGTGCATCTGACTACATTTAAGCACAGTTTGACAGGCACCAATGCGTCTATTGTGCAACGGTACCATCTATTAGTATTTTAAAGATATTCTGCTGTTGCTTGATCAATAAATGACCTCTGTAGGCTACTGACAGCCAATTGCTATCCTTTTACATGAGAATAAAATCACTTATACATTTATTCATATGTGGACTGACAAAAACACCACCTGAAAAGAATAAGGTGGGAACTTGGAAGGTACACCTTAGTCATTTGGCGATGTGACTTACATTATTCTTATAAAATTGACCATAACATACAGCTGTGACTCCTCATATACATAATACTCGGGCAGTAAAAGTTAATAATGCACACTAAAATAATTGTAAAACATCTATTGATTAGTACTGAAGAAAATCATCAAATGGGACCATTAGCATGACCACGGTAAAGAAATCGGAAAATTAAAGTAATTTTTTTATTAGAATAATTATTACAAGAAAACCTAACATAAATTAATACAACATGTACCTTATGCCACATTTAATAGAATTACATTTGGCTCTACTCCTGAATTGGCAATATTAAGAAAATAAATAAATATTTCCAATTGTTTTGTGCATGAAAACAATGTTTTACTAACTCCCAGTCACAGGTTAAACATTTCATGAGTATGTAACCTATTCTAAATATTGAGCTCAGCCTAATTGTCACTCTGCTACATGGTTCATCAAAAAAGCTAATCAGCTACACTGCCACTAGATACGTGCCAAGCTGTAAGAAAAGGGAAGCAGTAACACCTTACCTCAGATGACAGCAGAATCCATTTAGAGGAGCAACATGTGCTTGTCAAAGTCCCTTTAAAAACATGGCTTGCTCTCTCAGAATCAACATTGCAGCCATTCTTGGTATCAATACCAGTATCATGCAATTCTTCTCTTCAACAGAGAGGCAACAGAATCATCAGACCACAGTTGGTCTGATAGAAATAACTTCTAAGTGGTGTCTTCTGGGTTAGCACTGCCTGCTCTCACCAACTCACAGTAACATGCAGTTCTTGAACAAAACTGCTCAGCACTGACTTACTCACAATAAAATTCACAATAAGATTCACTGCACTACATAGCAATCCAACTTAGGACTGCACTCATCTGACAAAAAGCTGACTGCCTCAGTACAGCTGCTTCCATACAACTGCCTCCATACTCCACTAGCCAATCTAACACCTACCGTCATCTCCATGGTATCTATATTTTTCTATGGGAAGAATGTCAAAATTTCTGCAGTGCATCTTAAATATATGTTTTAATCCTCTAGTCCTTAGAAATTAAATTTCATCAACAAAGAAACACAATGGTATTGCTGTTGTCATACAAACACCAACAACTTTCATCCTTTTTATACTTTTTAAAACCATTTGTAAACTTTTCATATTTTAATGATATTTGTTTCCATCTTTGTTATGCTTTCAACATCTCTTGTTGGCTGGAGAATAGAATGTTGTACTGCTGACAACCTACCACCATCCCATCCTAAACGGAGTGAGGGGAATAAAACAATGATCAAGAAATTTAAATACAAATTCTTCACCCTTTAAATATACTCACATGATTTTCTTTACTATTTCTTTGTTAGCTTTTGGTTCAGTTTAATATATGCAGTTTTCTTTAATGAAAAGATGTAATTCAGTAAATTACCACAGTATCACCATTGTGATTAACATTGGTGTGGTGATAATCAAAATTACTACATTTCATGAAAAAGATACTTACACATCAAGGTTTGTGGTAAAATTATGAAAAATATAAATGGCTTGAATTGCAATACAACATTCTTAAGTCATGCATGGGAGACATCCGTTTTTGCCACTGTACAACAAGAAAGTAAACTAATCACATTATGCCTGTTGAGAACTCAGTAGGGACATTTTAATATCAAGAGAGGACGAAAAGAAACAGCAGTTACTGTTTGGACTGTGATAAAACGCTTATGAAGTGTCAGAATATGATCTGACATTTTTTTACAATAGGGTTTCTTGTGTTGCAGCTTTTTTAAATGTTTGAAGGAAATGAATTTGAAATGATATTAACTTTTGAATATTAAATGTTGTCAGCACACTTGCAGATACAAAATAATAAAAAAATACATAAATGAAAATTATTATTGATGAAAATCTGACAGCTTTCCCATTCTTTTTTGTGAACATTAGTAGTAAATAAAAATACACTGTTTATTAAAGTCATTGTGAAAGTTTTCTTATTTATTTTAATTTTTCAGTAATATATTTGTTGTCAAATAAATGTCTTCAAAATTTTTGTTAACATAGAGTTAATAATTATTGAAGTTTTGGAGTTTCTGTCCAATAGTATATTGGAAGTAACAAACAATTGATCAGTTTTATCATTTTCCCAAAAAAACTGATATGTCAAGAAAAATATACAGGGATGTGAGAAATTCCTGGGTAGGCTCCTATATTGTGAGATGAGGTAATTTTTGGTTGTATTCATATGCATTATGATTAGTAAATGTCTAGGACTTTTTAAACACAAATCTGGGTGAATGAAGTTGCAATTACTATAGTGTGACTACAGAAATATTCCCTAATTTTTGGATTGGTGGAAGTTACTTTACCAGTTAGAATATCGCCTGATTCAAATGGTTTGTTTTATCACCGTGTATCCTGTAACGAATTCCTATAGTTTTTACTTATATTGTACTACTGCATTGAGGGTCGTGTTTCTTGTGATGCAAAAGTGGAACTTGTCCTTTGGCTTTTTTAGCTTCATACAAAATTTCAATAAAATGTCAATTTTACATAAAACTGACTGATGTTAACATTTACATTATACTCTATCACACTGCTAATTGAAAAAAATAACGTAGTTACATATCAACAGGACAACTAGTGCGAGAAAATCTTCCATTGTGAACAGCAAGCAATCATCTGGCTCTATTGGGCATCTCCATTCTCGAAACAGCTGAGTGTCTCTTGACCAGAATATATGTAGCTTTAGAGTGCACGTGGGTTGTTGTTGAGTGCAGATATTAATCCAACTAGTACCTTACAACTAGTTTCAGGTGTTTTCAGTAACATCAGCATTGCAACATCAATACTTCAACATTAGTACTGAAACAGTATCAGTAATTTCATCATTAACTACACAGTGATAAGGATGGTACTGCTGAAAATGTAAAAGGAGAGGTGCTTGTTACGAATTTGTTTCTGGGGAACACCTTAACAATAACTGACAGTTTGCTTATAAGTATTAACACTACATGCAGTGGGAAGCTTCACGTATCACAAGTTTCTGACGGGACATAACTGAACACATTTACATTTGAAGGAACACTAGAGTAATTGTAAGGTAACATTTCCTTTAATTTCACTTTGAAGAAAGAATTAAAAACAGTTATTTTGATACATATAATATTTACACACACAAAATATGCCAAGGGTCTGCAGACTGGTTATTTGTGTTCCACAGACATTGTTGTTCTCTTTCTAATGGTAGCACGATGACCAAAGGTAGGTTCCAGCATTGATGCATCATGTCTGTGGAAAAGAAAATATCAACTCAAAAACGCAGTAAACTTCAGAAAACATGTGGTGTAAAAAGTTGTGGAAAAAAAGTCTGTCCAGAGATAAAATTTTAAAGTTGTCTTGCACTACAAAGTACCACTGCAGTGTCTATGCATTAGGAATGAAGAAGGTGCTTAAGAAAACAAATGTATTAATGCAACACAATAATACTTTGCAACACAAGTCACAAGACTGAAAGCTATACACATAATAAAATAAAATTTTCGAATGTTCTCCTTCAATGGCTTTCAAATTTTGGCACTCATGCATTTGATTAAGTGTGTATTTTTGTTTTGTACACCTACTGGAGCGCCACCTGTTGAAAGTTAATCCAAACATATACACATATATAACAGGGAACCATTGTTAGCAAAAATTTGTTAGTAAATTTTTAGACAATACTCCAATACGAATTCGCATATATATTTGCTAACAACTTTTCCCCATACATATATATGGGGAAACGTTGTTAGCAAAAATTTCGAATAGTTCTTGACTTACTTCCAATTTTTGCATGATACTCTAATAAACATTCAGGCAGACATAGGATATATACTTCTATAATATAAATACGAGCCGCTGATGGTCTCAAAAGTAGCGACAGCAGCTTCAGTTTCTAAGTCACAACATCAGCCCTGAGCGACTTTCGCACCCGATACGGGAGGCAGAAGCACTGTGGGACCAGATCGAGCCCAACATTCGGCAATCGCTTCCCGCGTGGGGTGGCGTGTGATAGGGTAGTGGGACAAAGAGCATAAAGAAGATACGATGTGCAAAGACGTTCCACGACAATTAGCACTTGAAGATGATGGCACGGTGTGTTGTTGAAAGATCACATTTACAGTACCTGGCTGGAAACGTGAGAGCAACACAAACAGCGGATGCACCAGGAAAACTTTAAGTCACTCAATAAATATATCGCCAGCAGAAAGAAGTTGCCTCCAGTCATTTTTAAACTTTATTTGCTACATGTGAGACATTCCCATCTCCTGTGTCTTCACATTCAGGTGCATGGTAGCGAAATTACACACATGTGTTTACTGAAACACATTTTTCGGTACATAAAATAATCTTAAATGGATTCTTAAAGATTAAACATTACTTAATTATTCATTATGTACATCTTAAAATTCTGTACAATATCCAATTACAAGTATCAGTACACCCCCATGTAATGTGGAACTGACCGCTAGATGTCACACGTGTTGGACCCATCTACATATCTGGAGACGAGGAGTAATGTCTTGTCAAGAGAGAAGGGGAAACGGAAGTAGAGTACAGTGGCTTCAAACGTGGATCACCCATCGGATGTCACCTGAGTAACATATCCAAGAGCGACATTTCAACCCTTCTACATCCGTTAAACTCGAGTGTTGCTACTGTGATTGTGAAGTGGAAACATGAAGAAACAATGAAAGCCAAACCAAGACCAGGCATTCCTCGCATACTGACAGATGGGGACTGCCGAGCATTGCATAGTGTGGATGTGAAAATCGCGTAAATTCAGTGAAAGGAATGACTCATGAGTTCCACTTGCTACCAGCAGTCCAAACAGCACAATGACTCTGAGTAAGGCGTTAAAAATAATGGGTTACACAATGGTCTAGCAGCTCTGAATAAGCCACATTTATGCAATCAATGCTAAGCGACACTTGAGGTTGTATAAAGACATTGGATGACTGGAAACGAGTGACCTGGAGTGATGAAACACGCTATACCATGTTGTAATCCAATGGGAAGATTTGCGTTTGGCAAATGCCTTGAGAAAATCACCAGCCATCATATGCGGAGACAATAGTGAAGTACCGGGGGGTGGTGTGACGATATGAGGGAGTTTTTTGAGGTTATAGCATGCTCCTCTTACACTACTGGCCACTGAAATTGTTATACCAAGAAGAAATGCAGATGATAAATGGGTATTCATTGGACAAATACATTATACTACAACATACATGTAATTACATTATCACGCAATTTGGGTGCACAGATCCTGAGAAATCAGTACCCAGAACAATCAGCTCTGGCCGTAATAACGACCTTGATACGCCTGGGCATTGAGCCAAACAGAGCTTGGATGGAATGTACAAGTACAGCTGCCCACGCAGCTTCAACACGATACCACAGTTCATCAAGAGTAGTGACTGGCGTATTGGGACCAGCCAGTTGATTGGCCACCATTGACCGAACGTTTTCAGTTGGTGAGAGATCTGGAGAATGTGCTGGCCAGGGCAGCAGTCGAACATTTACTGTATCCAGATAGGCCCGTACAGGACCTGCAACATGCTGTCGTGCATTATCCTGCTGAAATGTAGGGTTTCACAGGGATCGAAAGAAGGGTAGAGCCACGGGTCGTAACACATCTGAAACGTAACGTCCACTGTTCAAAGTGCCGTCAATGCAAACAAGAGGTGACCGAGACGTGTAACCAATGGCACCCCATACCATCACGCCGGGTGATACGCCAGTATGGCAGTGACGAATACACGCTTCCAATGTGCGTTCACCGCGATGTCGCCAAACACGGATGCGACCATCATGATGCTGTAAACAGAAACTCGATTCATCCGAAAAAAATGACGTTTTGCCATTCGTGCACCCAGGTTTGTCGTTGAGTACACCATCGCAGGTGCTCCTGTCTGTGATGCAGCGTCAAGGGTAACCGCAGCTATGGTCTCTGAGCTGATAGTCCATGCCACTGCAAACGTCGTCGAACTGTTCGTGCAGATGGTTGTTGTCTTGCAAACGCCCCATTTGTTGACTCAGGGATCGAGACGTGGCTACACGATCCATTACAGCCATGGGGATAAGGTGCCTGTCATCTCGACTGCTAGTGATACGAGGCCGTTGGGATCCAGCACCGCGTTCCGTATTACCCTCCTCAACCCAACGATTCGATATTCTGCTAACAGTCATTGGATCTCGACCAACTCGAGCAGCAATGTCGCGATATGATCAACCGCAATCGCGATAGGCTACAATCTGACCTTTATCAAAGTTTGTAACGTGATGGTACGCATTTCACCTCCTTACACGAGGCATCACAACAACGTTTCACCAGGCAACGCCGTTCAACTGCTGTTTGTTTATGAGAAATCGGTTGGAAACTTTTCACATGTCAGCACGTTGTAGGTGTCGCCACCGGCGCCAACCTTGTGTGAATGCTCTGAAAAGCTAATAATTTGCATATCACAGCATCTTTTTCCTGTCGGTTAAATTTCGCGTCTGTAGCACGTCATCTTCGTGGTGTAGCAATTTTAATGGCCAGTAGTGTATTACACTTAACAAAACGATAAGTGGACAAGTATATGGCCACATGTTAAAACATTCTGTACTGCAAACAATGGAGAAACAATTCAAAGATGATGACTGTTTTTATCAACATGACGAAGCACCCCATCATAAAGAAGGATCTGCAAGGCAGATATTTGTGGACACTAACATTTCTGAAATCGACTGCCCTGCCCAGAGTCCTGACCTGAACGCAACAGAACAACTTTGGGATGAGTTAGTATGCTGCTAAATCTACACAGCAAGAAACAACTCGATTTGCCAGCTTTTGGTTTATTAAGGAAATTACAATAAACCTCTAACTGTAACACACTCTTAAAAACCAGAAAACAATAAGGATCCCTTCTGCAGATCAATAAAATAACAACTAATTCCTATAATCATTGATTCTATACCTGTACAACTGTTCCACATCGAAGTCGGCTGTTAGCATCTGGTAGATAGCCTAACATGATGGAAGCAACATATCACAATCATTGCGGAAGAGAGAGTGATCGAAGTGCACACCGATGAACCGGCCGATCTTCTCCACACTGGTTGAGTCAAGAACTACGTGCTGAATAGCTGGGCGCCAGCTTTTCTAGCGCTGGGCAGAAGGACATTTCCAGTACTATTTGCACGCATGTGATCACCAGGAAACAGTTCGTTGATCGTTGCATCCCATTCCTCTGCTGCTGGTTGATGCCCTCTGATGGATGTTGGCCGCACCTATGTGTTTGTTGTCGACTGTGGTACTTGCTTGTAAACACTCCTGCATCTGTCAGAATTTGCAGCGGAGTCGGCAACCCGCATCGAAGATCTGTCTGCGGAGATGCCGCTGCAGTAGGCGTCTATGGTGACTGCAGCTCCAGACCACATCGTGCAACATCACTACCTTCTCTGCTTTCGGATCCTGAGGAGCAATGGGCTGCCATTCCTTCACAGATAATAATACCCGGGAAAGTCATAAGGGGAAGGGTGGACACACCCAGTAGCAGTGACTGCTAATAGGTGGCCGGATACTTTTCATCAGATAGTGTATGTGAGTTTGTTGGACAGGACGTCTTATAAATGAGCTCATGCATACCTTTCTAAACAATAGTTTAGCATGGAAATGGCTGTTAGTATTGGCTGGTGGGTATTATGAGTCTGTTGGTGTTTCTGGTATCTGCCATAAAAAGCAGATGCATGCAGTGTTTGAAATAAATTGCAGATATAATTTCGCCATTTGCTACAACCTTCCCCATGAACCATGGACCGTGCCCTTGGTGGGAAGGCTTGCGTGTCTCAGCGATACAGATGGCTGTACCGTAGGTGCAACCACAACGGAGGGGTATCTGTTGAGAGGCCAGACAAACGTGTGGTTCCTGAAGAGGGGCAGCAGCCTTTTCAGTAGTTGCAGGGGCAACAGTCTGGATGATTGACTGACCTGACTTGCATCATTAACCAAAACGGCCTTGCTGTGCTGGTACTGCGAACGGCTGAAAGCAAGGGGAAACTACGGCCGTAATTTTTCCTGAGTGCGTGCAGCTTTACTGTATGGATAAATGATGATGGCGTCCTCTTGGGTAAAATATTCCGGAGGTAAAATAGTCCCCCATTCGTATCTCCGAGCGGGGACTACTCAAGAGGATGTCGTTATCAGGAAAAAGAAAACTGGCGTTCTACGGATCGGAGTGTGGAATGTCAGATCCCTTAACCGGGCAGTTAGATTAGAAAACTTAAAAAGGGAAATGGATAGGTTAAAGTTAGATATAGTGGGAATTAGTGAAGTTCGGTGGCAGGAGGAACAAGACTTCTGGTCAGGTGAATACAGGGTTATAAACACAAAATCAAATAGGGGTAATGCAGGAGTAGGATTAATAATGAATAAAAAAATAGGAGTGCAGGTAAGCTACTACAAACAGCATAGTGAACGCATTATTGTGGCCAAGATAGACACGAAGCCCACACCTACTACACTAGTACAAGTTTATATGCCAATTAACTCTGCAGATGACGAAGAAATTGAAGAAATGTATGATGAGATAAAAGAAATTATTCAGGTAGTGAAGGGAGACGAAAATTTAATAGTCATGGGTGACTGTAATTCGAGGGTGGGAAAAGGGAGAGAAGGAAACATAGTAGGTGAATATGGATTGGGGCTAAGAAATGAAAGAGGCAGCCACCTGGTAGAGTTTTGCACAGAGCATAACTTAATCATAGCTAACACTTGGTTCAAGAATCATGAAAGAAGGTTGTATACATGGAAGAATCCTGGAGATACTAGAAGGTATCAGATAGATTATATAATGGTAAGACAGAGATTTAGGAACCAGGTTTTAAATTGTAAGACATTTCCAGGGGCAGATGTGGACTCTGACCACAATCTATTGGTTATGTAGATGAAAACTGAAGAAACTGCAAAAAGGTGGGAATTTAAGGAGACGGGACCAGGATAAACAGAGTAAACCAGAGGTTGTACAGAGTTTCAGGGAGAGCATAAGGGAACAATTGACAGGAATGGGGGAAAGAAGTACAGTAGAAGAAGAATGGGTAGCTCTCAGGGATGAAGTAGTGAAGGCAGCAGAGGATCAAGTAGGTAAAAAGACGAGGGCTAGTGGAACTCCTTGGGTAACAGAAGAAATATTGAACTTAATTGACGAAAGGAGAAAATATAAAAATGCAGTAAATGAAGCAGGCAAAAAGGAATATAGACGTCTCAAAAATGAAATCGACAGGAAGTGCAAAATGGCTAAGCAGGGATGGCTAGAGGACAAATGTAAGGATGTAGAGGCTTATCTCACTAGGGGTAGGATAGATATTGCCTACAGGAAAATTAAAGAGACCTTTGGAGATAAGAGAACCACTTGTATGAATATCAAGAGCTCAGATGGAAACCCAGTTCTAAGCAAAGAAGGAAAAGCAGAAAGGTGGAAGGAGTACATAGAGGGTCTATACAAGGGCGATGTACTTGAGGACAATATTTTGGAAATGTAAGAGGATGTAGATGAAGAAGAAATGGGAGATACGATACTGCGAGAAGAGTTTGACAGAGCACTGAAAGACCTGAGTCGAAACAAGGCCCCGGGAGTAGACAACATTCCATTAGAACAACTTATGGTCTTGGGAGAGCCAGTCCTGACAAAACTCTACCACCTGGTGAGCAAGATGTATGAGACAGGTGAAATACCCTCAGACTTCAAGAAGAATATAATAATTCCAATCCCAAAGAAAGCAGGTGTTGACAGATGTGAAAATTACCGAACTATCAGTTTAATAAGTCACAGCTGCAGAATACTAACGCGAATTCTTTACAGACGAATGGAAAAACTAGTAGAAGCCGACCTCGGGGAAAATCAGTTTGGATTCCGTAGAAATATTGGAACACGTGAGGCAATACTGATCTTACGACTTATCTTAGAAGAAAGATTAAGGAAAGGCAAACGTACGTTTCTAGCATTTGTAGACTTAGAGAAAGCTTTTGACAATGTTGACTGGAATACTCTCTTTCAAATGCTGAAGGTGGCAGGGGTAAAATACAGGGAGCGAAAGGCTATTTACAATTTGTACAGAAACCAGATGGCAGTTATAAGAGGCGAGGGGCATGAAAGGGAAGCTGTGGTTGGGAAGGGAGTGAGACAGGGTTGTAGCCTCTCCCCGATGTTATTCAATCTGTATTTTGAGGAAGCAGTAAAGGAAACGAAAGAAAAATTTGGAGTAGGAATTAAAATCGGTGGAGAAGAAATAAAAATTTTGAGGTTTGCCGATGACATTGCAATTTTGTCAGATACTGCAAAGGACGTGAAAGAGCAGTTGAACGGAATGGACAGTGACTTGAAAGGAGGGTATAAGATGAACATCAACAAATGCAAAACGAGGATAATGGAATGTAGTCGAATTAAATCAGGTGATGCCGAGGGTATTAGGTTAGGAAATGAGACTCTTAAAGTAGTAGATGAGTTTTGCTATTTGGGGAGCAAAATAACTGATGATGGTCGGAGAGGATGTGAAATGTAGACTGCCAATGGCAAGGAAAGCGTTTCTGAAGAAGAGAAATTGTTAACATCGAGCATAGATTTAAGTGTCAGGAAATATTTTCTGTGTGTACCTGTATCGAATGTAGCCATCTATGGGAGTGAAACGTGGACGATAAATAGTTTAGACAAGAAGAGAATAGAAGCTATCGAAATGTGGTGCTACAGAAGAAAGCTGAAGATTAGATGGGTAGATCACATAACTAATGATGAAGTATTGAATAGAATTGGGAAGAAGAGGAGTATGTGGCACAACTTGACAAAAAGAAGGACCCAGTTAGTAGGACATATTCTGAGGCATCAAGGGATCACCAATTTAGTACTGGAGGGCAGCGTGGAGGGTAAAAATCGTAGAGGGAGACCAAGAGATGAATACACTGATTCAGAAGGATGTGGGTTGCAGTAAGTATTGGGAGATGAAGAAGCTTGCACAGGATAGGGTAGCATGGAGAGCTGCATCAAACCAGTCTCAGGACTGAAGACCACAACAAACAGAGTGATATAGCTGTTGAGTTTGTGGGATAAGTAAATTTTATTTGTTTCTGGGATTCGAATGGTGTAACTTTCAGTGTAGATTTATACTTTTCGAGATAGGAAGTAATATTATCATACTAGGATGAATAATGAAGTAGCATAATGTTGACTGTACAGTAATAATGAAAATAAGCTCACTCATGGCCGTTTCTGTTTCCATCATGTTTAATGTGCAGTGTCAGTCGGGCAGTACAGAATATACCAAAGTTGGGTGGAATAGGCCATATAGGTAATTTTTTGTTTTTTTGTTTTTAAGGCACAGTATTAAGGTTGAAGAAGATGCTTGACAGTGAGGGCTGAGGAGATTGGTTTGAGACTACAATGAAGCAAGTTGTTTCAAGTGTTTTGGAAGGTGAAATGACTGAAACGGCTGCTGCCAATAGTGGTAATGTTCCAACAACTACAATGCAAAGGGAATTAAAATCATCATAGCGAATCAGCAGACATCTATGACACCTCAAGATAGGGTTCTTAAAACTGATATTGAAGAAAGTTAGAAATCAAAGATTAAAGCACTGTTTTAGAGGCCAGGTTAAAGCCGCTAGCTAGAACTGAATGTCAAAAGTTGGCTCACAATTTGGCGGAAAATTTAAACATCCCTTAAGAATTTAACATCGAAAAGAAATTGGCAGTAAAAATTTCTATCAAAACTTAATGAAGAACCATCCAGAACTGTCTTACAGAAAACTTTACTCCACAAGTTTAATGCATTGTATCAGGTTCGATGAAACACAAGCTGAGAGGTTTTTCAATCAGCTGCTTTTTTTAGTATCTTGTATTTTTGATACACAAACAGATTAATTTGTCTGTGATGCACAAAAATGTCCTTTTTGTTTAAAGACCTATGTTTTGTTGTATGGGCCATACTACCCACACTGTTCTTAAAACCTTGAATTGTATGTCTTACAAAATCTTTTCCCTCTGTGTGTCAGTTTCATGAGAAATATTTTTCTCACCATGTACACAAAAAAAAAATAGTTCAAGTGAAGGTTTTACGTTGTTCGAAGCAGTAACAGAAGTTTCATACCAATTTTGGCTTATGTGGCCCTGCTGTTTGCCTATAATTAGAATACATTTTAACACATGCAAATGAGTCAAAGAACAAACCGTATACATAGCTATCTCAGCAACAAGGACATGCTATATACAAGCAGGAGCATTTTGAATGCTGGTAAAATCTGCTCTTAAAGTTTCATTTAATTCTCACCACATAAGATGACTTGCTGTTCCTGCAGCTAAGTTTGTAAATACCGCTGCCCTCCATCACGGTGAGAGTATTCATCAACATTGATGAATAAACGCATTTTTCTGAATCCCATTGCAATTTTCTGCACAATTGCTTCTAAAGGTATAAACATATCTATGTATTGCTTACAGTGTTTAGTGCAGATTTAATTTCTGAATGCAATCTCAGTCTTAATGGACAATTCGACTGTGAACGGTCCGAACCCGGTAGCTGAGGGGTCAGCACGACAGAGTGTCAATCCTATGGGCTCCGGTTCGATTCCCGGCTGGGTCGGAGATTTTCCCCACTCAGGGACTGGGTGTTGTGTTGTCCTCATCATTATCATCTCATCCCCATCGACGTGCAAGTCACCGAAGTGGCGTCAAATCAAAAAACTTGCACCCGCCGAAGAGTCTACCCGACGGCAGGCCCTAGTCACACGATGACTGTAAACTTTGTCGGTAGCTCCTGGTTCCTGACAGAGCTTTGAGAGTCTGTTTCATACAGGCGTGCTTTGTTTTAATGTGGTGAAGAGTGTGTCTTATCCTTGCTTCTGGCAACACCATTCCACTGAAGATGTAAGTCAGTTCCTGGGCAGATGTGTCACACAGTGTAAGACAGATTCTACAGAATATTACACAACTTCTCATTCAGTCTTCCTCTGTTTGTAAGCCCAGCACACACCTTTGAGCTATTCTGATCTTCCCTTTCGGTGGATTCGTTCTTTGACCATCTTGCAACCATGCTAGGATGCACTGGTCATAAACTGTTTTAATGATAATCACTTGCGCCCCCAATCTGAAGCCCACTGAAGCTTGCCATCCCAGTTTGACGTAACGCAACATTTGAGGTCGTACATCGCCTCCCATGTTAACAAGCTGGCCATAATGGATGTAACAACATTTTCTCACAGGGCTGTTGCTACTTTTAAATTATGTCCAAAAGATGAGTTACAGCAAGAAATGGTTGCTTTTACTCCTCTGTGCAGGCTGTTGTCTGGACCTGTCATTGTGAGCCCTATGGGAGCATTACGCAGGCGGATGCATTGTACTGATAGATTCATCACTTTAAAATGATCCTTAAAACTTACTAAATATATTTTCCAGGCTTTGTTTGTGTCGATCCTGAAGTGTTTGCCAGTTCAGTTCTTTCAACATCGCAATGACACTCTCCCGCAAGTCAAACAAATTTGTGAACGTTCGTGCTGTCCTTCTCTGTACACATTCAATATCCCCTGTTAGTCCCATCTGGTACGCGTTCCCTTACCATTGAGCAGTATCCTAGGATGGGCCACATGCTAGTTCTGTAAGCAGCCTTATTTGTATTGTATTTCCCTGGTATCCTACCAATCAAGCCTGCCGCCTGCTTTACCCATGACTGAGTTTACATGATCCTTCCATTTCATATCCTTACAAAGTGTTACACCCAAGTATTTGTCTGAGTTGAATGGTTCCCACTAAGACTCATTGATGTGTAATGATAGGATACTACTTTCATCCATTTTGTGAAGAGTAAAATTTTACATTTCTCAACATTTAAAGCAAGTTGCCCATCTTTACACCACTTTGAATCCTACCAACGTTAGACTGAATATTTACGCAGCTCTTTCCAGGCAGTACTTCATTACAGGTAGCTGTATCATCTGCAGAAAGCCTGAGGTTAATATTAATATTGTCTCCAAGGTCATTCATATAAAACATGGGCAGTAAGAGTCCCAAAACACTTCCCTGTGGAACTCCTGAAGTAACCTTTACATCTCTGAAAGACTCTCCATCCAAAGTAACATGCTTCGTCCTCTCTACCAAGAAATCCTCAGTCCAGTCACAAATTTCGTCTAATACAACATACGACCGTACTTTGGATGATAATTGGGTGTGTGGGTGGTACTGTGTCAAATGCTTTTCAGAAGTCAGTAAAGATTGGATTGCCTGACTACCTTGGCCAATGACTTTGTGTGACAAAACTATAGAGTCTACACAAAACATGCTTGATTTCCAAATGTGTGGGCAGAGAAAGTTACAAATGTGGAGTCACTGCTGGTTATGAACAAAGATTTAGAAATTCTCAATACCATCAAGAGAAAAAAAACTGAAATACTTTGGTCATATAATGTGCAATAACAAATACAACCTGATGCAACTAACACTTCAAAAAAAGATTAATGGCTGACTTGCTCCATCACGTAGAAGTTTATTCTGGCTCAAGAGCTTAAGCCAGTGGTTTGGACTGAACACAGAATCGCTGTCCTGAAAAGCAATGGACTAACGACCGATCATGCTACTGGTCTCGAGTATTCTTGGGGGATAATGCATCTGCAGAAGAAAAATTAGAAAAAAGAGCTTTGAGACATAGATAGTTGAGCTTTGTGGCCTTACATAAAGAAACTCAAAAAGTTTTGTGTACCCTTTTTTCCAAACGATTTTTTTTTTCAGATGCTGTAGAAGTACTGAAACCTCACGACAGAGCTCAATGCGCGGCGTGATATGCAGAAACGGAGTCACCCATTGGTGCCAAAAGAAATTACTGACATGTATTTCAAAGGCAGCCACCAGACCTTAAGATGATCAGGCTTGGTGTGGAAAGCTCACAGCCACTGGGAGTGTAAACAGAGAATCAGGTACTGGCAGAAAACGCACATCTGTTGAAATGGTACAGCAGATCAGGGAGACCTTCGAAAGAAGCCCATCAAACTCAGTTTGCCGAGAATAAGGAGGGCTAAGCATCCCTCGCTGAGTAGTTCACAAGGTGTTGCATCAATGATTTCGCTTTCACGTTGGTAAAGCCCAAACTGCGCAAGCACTGAAGCGGAACGACTTTTAGCTTCACCGCGAATTTACTACCAACTGACTGAGCATGTGATCTCAGGCAATAGCTCCTCTGGATTTCTTCCTGTGATGTTACGTGAAAGACATTGAGTAGGCATTGCCTGTACGTCATCTTGGCGAAGCTCGCAGAAAGATTGTGGATATAACAGCCTCCAACACCCAGCCATGCTTGTGTTGAGATGGAGTATCGTCTAGACATTTTACAGTTTACAAAAGGAGCCCACGTGGATGTATATTAATTTTTGGTACAAAGCTGTTTGTGTTGCTTTATATGATGCTGTAAACTGCATGTATTTATGTCGTACATTTTTTTATTGCACTGGTTCTTTCATGTGGACACAATATAGTTTCATTAAATCAACTACTTCTGTAATCTCGGGGAACGACAGATTTCTTGTTGGTTTACATTTAACGAAATTGTTTCTATCCGCCGCTTCCACATCACACATGCTGCGGCGTCATGGCAGCGTGTACTTGTTAACCTGAAATGTCAATAAGTGATTTTTTTTTTAAATTAAGCTCCACATTTTCAGGGGGGAGGGGAGGGGGGAAGTTATCCAGTTTGACCGAGCCAGGTGGTGCAATGGTTAGCGCACTGGACTCGCATTCGCGAGGACGACGGTTCAAATTCGCAACCCACCACCCAGATTTGGGTTTTCTGTAATTTCCCTAAATCATTCCAGGCAGATTGCGATGTGATTCCTTTGAAAATGCACCGCTGATATCCTTTCCCATCCTCCTGTAATGCGAGCTCGTACTCCGTGTCTAATGGCAGCGGTGTCGACGGTACGTTTAATCTTCCTTCCCTTCCTTTAGTTTGCAGACTTTTAATACATAGTTCTGCAATTTTGAAAACATAATTTAAAAAAAGAAAACTAGGTCGGAAGTATTCTGTTATAATTAGAACCAATATTCTCACTTAGAATACGCTATTATGTTTTATCACTGGAAGACGATGGGAGCCAATTTGCCACCGCCCGAGACCCCAGAAACATCTTTCTGTTGTTTCCCGTTCATCGTCCGATAAATGTGGAGACTCTACCCTTATAACATGTTGGTGGCCGACTTGCAGTCTATATGTTTACAAAAGGAAAATTAGAATTTAACATCCCGTTGACACCGAGTGCACAAGTTCAAACTGATGGGGAAGGAAATCGGTCGTGCCCTTCCAAAGGAACCCGTCATTTTCCCGGACTGATTTAATCACAGATAATCTGAATCTGGATGGATGGACGCAGATTTGAGCCGTCATCCTTCCGAATGCAGGTTCATTTATGTTTACCGAGTCCTTTTCTGGCAGCTAGAGGGCGATAATTTTCAACGCGTTGTTTTGGTGATCAGTGCATTAGTAATGCAGCGGACCGTCAAAGTGACACTTTACATAACTTGGTAATACATTAAATTGCAGTTCCCGGAGGAAAATGTGTACTTTAGATTCTCCACATTTTTGTTTGTATCTGCAGTCTCGGTGTAGTGGTTCCGATCTGGTTTCTTCGATTGAAAAAGTTCAAAATTGTAAGTCTTCCTGCCGAGATACATAACTGATTACTGCACCTATATATGCTAACACCGTAAGTTGCATACGGGGGACTATGTTGGACAAACTGCAGGAGTAATACCATCTGCCTCCACTCGATGGATTGCTGACTGTTTGATAAGAGACCGGCTTACATTGTATCTTTTAATGCTGCCTCATTGCGCCATTAGCAATAATCTCCGTAAATAGGGGGATTTTAACATTGCTATTTTTTGTAACAGTGAAATTCAGTGCAGCTTTTGAGATTCCTACTACTTTCACTGCAATAATGACCCAAACATTCGCTTTAAGAAAAAGGAATGTCATGAGATATTACAGAATTAATGCTAGACCAGTCAACATCCACAAATCAGTCTGAGGACCGCAAGTATAATCACAGTACCTCAAACACCACAGATGTGAGACATAATTTCACTGTCTTTCCATCAAGTCTTTTCATGTGAAGTTTCCCAAATCAAGATTATCGTTTATATCACTCTGACTTACAGAAATATAGCAAGTCCATTTGGTAATGAGTAGCGCATCACCTTTAAAAGCATCGCGCCTGATAGTGAAATGTGTTCACATATGGCTGATTGATGACTACTTCCATGGCGCGTTTTGATGATACCTCAGCCACCTACATCGACATTCGTTATATTAACCTTCGTAACATTTTGCAACTTAATGTTTACTATATCATATTGCAGCTATAAAGAAGAGAATCGTTCAGCGTGACAGAAGTACAACCCTTCTGCAAACTGCGGCATATTTCAGTGGTGGGCCAGCAACAAGTGTCAGCGTGTGAACCATTCAACGAAATATCATCGCTATGGGCTTGGGCTTTCAGAGCTGAAGGTCAACTCGTGTACCCTTGACGTCTACGACACAAAGCTTTACACCTCGCTTGGGCCCGCCAATACCAACATTGGACTGTTGATGACTGGAAACATGTTTCCTGGTCGGACAAGTCTCGTTTCAGATCGAGCGGATGGACATGTACGGAGACAACTTCAAGAATCCAGGGACCCTGCATATCAGCAGGGGACTGTTCAAGCTGGTGGAGGCTCTGTAATGGTGTGGGACATGTGCAGTTGGAGTGATATGGGACCCCTGATACATCTAGATGCGACTCTGACAGGTGGCACGTACGTAAGCATCCTGTCTGATCACCTGCGTCCATTCATGTCCATCGTGCATTCCGACGGACTTGGGCAATTCCAGCAGGACAGTGCGACACAAAACACGTCCAGAATTGCTACGGAGTAGCTCCAGGAACACTCTTCTGAGTTTAAACACTTCCGCTGGCCACAAGACATGAACATTATTGAGCATATCCGGGATGCCTTGTGCTGCTGAGATCTTGACCGCCTCGTACTCTTACGGATTTATGGACATCCCTACAGGATTCATGGTGTCAGTTCCCCCCAGAACTACTTCAGACATTAGTCGAGTCCATGCCACGTTGTGTTGCGGCACTTCTGCCAGCTCGCGAGGGCTCTACATGATATTAGGAACGTGTGCCAGTTTCTTTGGCTTTTCGGTGTGTATCACGTTATGTACCATCTGTAGCATAAAATAATTCGTAATCTGCTTGATTTGAAACTAAGTGAATAAAATATTTGTAGTAAACCGAAAAATGCTTTTAGTTCAGATAAATGAGCTTCATACCAAACATTTGGATCGTTTTCAGGTTTTTCTTTGTTTACTTTTACTTTATTCCATTTCAATATCATACTCAAAATATCGTCAGTTATAAGCAGATTCCAAATTGTGAGAGGATCTTGATGGTTACCTACTTGAGTAGGTGGTCGTACTGTCGGAAAATGGATGATGATGTGCTGCAGAACACGAGATCGCTTTAGAAGAGACTTTGACGACCAGCGACATTTGTTTCGACCAAATACGTTTCTAGCAGAGTGTTTAGCTGCAACTTGTCTCTACATTTCCGTCCTCATCATTCTCATCACTTGCTGCATTCAAGGAATTTGCAGGTGGCAAAACAAGTTCTTCTTCGTTTTCATACTGTTCCGATTGATAATTATGTTCCCTTTCAATGTCGTTGGCACGTCTGATCCACCATTATGTCCTAAACTGTCCTCAACCCATTTTAAAACAGTACCCTCGAAGTCAGGATCTCTAACACGAACAGTAGACGAAGACCTGGCTACTGAATTCACAACGCAAAAATTCCAGGTGCGGTCTCAGAGACCGCTAGCTCGAAAGAAGCAGTAATGGTATAGGTCCACGTCACGTTCAAGGGGTCACTGACGTAGGAAACAACAGCAGCTTCGGGAAAGAACAACCAGACAACGCTGCAATCACCTGCCCCACCCCTATTCATTAGCAACAGAGTAACAATAAACGCTAGCGGTGTGCGAGACCGCACTTGGGACGACAAGGGTTGAACCTTGTTCGCGGAATAGTCTTAGTGGGGGACGACACACGTAACTTATTTTCTGCTGTCCACTTGTATATAACGGAACATAAATATTCACTACACAAACTCCTATACATTACAAAATTTAATATTAATAAAACGAATCTTTTTTACCATTAAACTCAGTGAGTATTTGGGTAGATGTGCTCGCCGCTTTAACTAGCATAAATCGTCCAGCTTATCTGATGAACACGAGGAAGTGCGCTGACTTTGTGCCGTGCGAACAGCTTCTGCAGGCTCAAAGAACATGGCTATCAAGTAGTACACTGCAGCAAGTACCAGCAGAGACGCTAATATTCTGCGAGCCACGAACATCATGTTGTCGGTGTCCAGATAATCCATCACGGCGTATCTGGCGGCTTCAACAGCATTCATATATTTGTCACTGCAACAAACGATCATTATATAGTATTAGATCGTCGAAAACTGGTAAATAGGTTCTATGTAAACCTACGTAATTATTTAATGTTTCTCTTAAATACGATACTCAAAAACAAGAATGATCAACAGAAAAATCCTTAGTGAAATAAATTATAAGCTTCGAGCCAAGTTATACATAATTTAAATTATAGTCTAGAATCTTATTAACAACAACATTAGAAATAGAGCGTACAGCCTCAGCTGCCCAGTAACAGGGGAAAAAACTGACCATGATTTAACAATACCCTCCTGTTGCTATTGAACTGCAGATCATGTATAGAAATAATATGGCAACAAGTGGGGGAATTCCTCCGTACAACTTTTCAACACAAATGATCACAAATTTTAATGTGTCGAGTGCTAGCTTGTGAGCCAGTGAGTTTAGTCTCACATGGATTTTTATTTATTATGTCGTCTGCATGAGGAGCTACTCAAAAGGAACGCGTTTGTGACGCGAATTGTGATCGAGTCGCTTGAAAGACACTTCCTGTGTGATTCAGTGTAATGTCACACAGTGCACTGCCAGGTAGAAAGTCGCAAGTGACGGTATTGTAACCAGTTCCAGGTGAGTTAACGCCCCGATCACCAGATTAATTACAGTTCCTCGTCTGCGAGAAACCATGTGCGCTTTCACGCCACCTAGTGAACAAGCTGTTAATAATAAACATCTCTGACGCGATCTGAAATGCACGTTGACGCGTTTTTCTTTCTCTGATTTGCTCCAAACTCAACCGTCAGCAGATACGTCAAAATTACTATATTTAACAAGAACGTAACATCGGATAAAGGTAGTCACTGGAAGTCAGTTCACAACGCAGTAACTCACAATCGTTATGCTGCTGGAAACACGTTAGTGGGTTAAAAATGCCGTTCATTACCATACTCAAATTGCTTTAGCTGTATTCAAATGGTTCAAATGGCTCTGAGCACTATGGGACTTAACATCTATGGTCATCAGTCCCCTAGAACTTAGAACTACTTAAACCTAACTAACCTAAGGACAGCACACAACACCCAGCCATCACGAGGCAGAGAAAATCCCTGACCCCGCCGGGAATCGAACCCGGGAACCCGGGCGTGGGAAGCGAGAGCGCTACCGCACGACCACGAGATGCGGGCTTAGCTGTATTAGTGGGGCATATGATCAGAGGTAAACTGTGGAAATTATCATACCTGATTTGGGAACGTAAGAGTAATACCGATATGCAAAAAATCACGTGCCACCAGTCTTCTGTAACACCTCATCGAATAATCGGAAATATCCGTTCAAATTGAATTCACTCTGCAAATTTAAAATTTTTGCGGGTTTCTTTTTTCCCGTAAATATCTTCAACTCTTCTAGCGTATTTAACAACGACCCTTTACCTGCTGTGTGATTTACGCCTATGATATCACGAATTTATACCATGCTTTGCTTGGGTGCGTTTTAGTGTTTTTCTTACACCGTAAGTTTGAACTAGTGTTACAATATTCCTTACAGCGTACATGATGGTCTTCCCATCTCTCGATGGCCAACTGTCTGACGAGTTTCGTATCGAAAATATTTCATAACGAATTTTGTTAAAAGTAACCAGACTGAAAAGAGTAAATACTTTATCACTACAGTATAGTTTTAATTAGAGGGAATAAATAGCTGTTGGATGAAGTAATCTATAAGCTTAACCAGTTGTACCCATTAACCACGTTTAAGCTTAGACATGAATCGAAAGGCAGTATCAGCTTTTTCGATGTATCCTTTAGCACATCGGAGAGGAAACAAAAGTGCTATCGACAGGGGATGTTAAATTGATTCCATATATTTAAATTTCCAGAAGGCTTTCGGCACCGTTCCTCACAAGCGTCTTCTAACTAAACTGCGTGCCTACGGAATATCGCCTCACTTGTGCGACTGGATTCGTGATTTCCTGTCAGAAAGGTCACAGTTCGTAGTAATAGACGGAAAGTCATCGAGTAGAACAGAAGTAATATCCAGCGTTCCCCAAGGCAGTGTTATAGGCCTTCTATTGTTCCTGATCTATATTAACGACATAGGAGACAATCTGAGTAGCCGTCTTCGATTCTTTGCAGATGATGCTGTCATTTACCGTCTTGTAAAGTCATCAGATGATCAAAACGACTTGCAAAATGATTGAGATAAGATAACTGTATGGTGCGAAAAGTGGCAATTGACCCTGAATAAGGAAAAGTGTGAAGTTATTCACATGGGTACTAAAAGAAATCAGCTAAATTTCGATTACGCGATAGCTCACACAAATCTGAAGGCTGTAAATTCAACTAAGTACTTAGGGATTACAATTACAAATAACCTAAATTGGAACGATCACATAGATAATATTGTGGGTAGATATTGGCGGAACACCTAGACGGTGCAACAGGTCTACTAAAGAGACTGCTTACACCACGCTTGTCCGCCCTATTCTGGAGTATTGCTGTGCGGTGTGGGATATGCATCAGGTGGGACTGACGGATGACATTGAAAACGTACATAGAAGGGCAGCTCGTTTTGTATTATTGCGAAATAGGGGAGAGAGTGTCACAGACATGAAATACATGAATTGGAGTGGCAATCATTAAAACAAAGGCGTTTTTCGTTGCGACGGGATCTTCTCATGAAATTTCAATCACCAGTTTTCTCCTCCGATTGGGAAAACATCCTGTTGGCACCCACTTACATAGGGATAAATGATCATCACGATAAAATAGGAGAAATCAGGGCTCGCACAGAAAAATTTAAGTGCTCGTTTTTCCCGCGTGCCGTTCGAGAGTGGAACGGTAGAGGGACAGCTTGAAAGTGGTTAATTGAACCCTCTGCCAGGCACTTTATTGTGAATAGCAGAGTAATCACGTAGATGTAGATGTACGAATGCGTCCTAAAAAGTATTGCTATGAATTTTTGTATGAAAACTCTTAAAGCATTTTAAATAAAACAAACATTATTAACATTATACACATTTATTCCTCATATTTACATATCTGAAGCTCTCTGGCGCTAGAGACCTCCCATCTGCAGCATGTAACATCGCGGTCGATGGGTGAAAAGCAGCGTGCTGTAATCGAGGTTCGAGTTGTAAGAGTTCGTCCGCACAAGGACCAAGGAGAACCATCTCCTTCAGCACGACAATGCCATACCAGTCACGGGCGCTTCGACATCTGCCACAGTCCGACACTTTGGCTTCACTTTCATCAATCATCCTCCTCCATACAATCCCGATGTGGCCCCACTCGATTTTCACGTAATGTGCACTACCCTTCTGTGAAATGTGTAAACTTCGTTTTGTATGTTATCGCATATGGTTCAAATGGCTCTGAGCACTATGGGGCTTAACTTCTAAGGTCATCAGTCCCCTACAACTTAGAACTACTTAAACCTAACCAACCTAAGGACATCACACACATCCAAGCCCGAGGCAGGATTCGAACCTGCGACCGTAGCAGTCGCGCTGTGTTAGCGTATATTTTAACTATTTGTGCATCGTATTTTCTGAAGTAGAAGATGGGGAACAGCCTAGCATTTGGCTAAGCGAGCGTGGGAAACTGCCCAAAAACCACACTCAAGCGCCGGCCGGGGTGGCCGAGCGGTTCTAGGCGCTACAGACTGGAACCGCGCGACCGGTACGGTCGCAGGTTCGAATCCTGCCTCGGGCATGGATGTGTCTGATGTCCTAAGTTAGGTTTAAGTAGTTCTAAGTTCTAAGGGACCTTAGAAGTTAAGTCCCATAGTGCTCAGAGCCATACTCAACCTTGCCACTGCACAAGCCACGGTCGTTAATCCGCACCACAGATTCGATATGTGTGTGATGCACTTTCCTGTTTCAGAAGCTAGCATGCTTCGCATTAGTGTGTCGATCCAAAGGAACCCGATGGTAGTCTGCGTGGCGACTGACTGTGCTGTCCGGCGCAGCACAGGTGCACAGTGAGAATGGTTGATCCATCAGACGGTGAAGTAGTACTGTAGCACCAACAGCGTCTCATACACATGTCACCTGCTCTGCATCATTTTTCAAATAATTTTATAGAAACTATTAGGTAAAAAAAATTAATTCTTTCGTTTCTTATAGCTTTATGATGAACTACCGACCTTTTCGTTAATGGTGATAGCTACTGCGATACTACCAAATTAAGTAAGCCACAGACGAAATTGAATAATTTACAATAAGTTTGCGTTTAGTACATGCTACGCCTTAAATTACTGCATCTGAAATGAGTCAATGAGTCACTGTATTTTTCTTTGGACTTGGGAGGAAGTCTTGGTAAATGGTAGCAAACAAAGAGCAGAGTACGCTACTGGCCATTAAAATTGCTACACCAAGAAGAAATGCAGATGATAAACGGGTAGTCATTTGACAAATATATTATACTAGAGCTGACATGTGATAACATTTTCACGCAATTTGGGTGCACAGATCCTCAGAAATCAGTACCCAGAGCTACCACCTCTGGTCGTAATAACGGCCTTGATACGCATGGGCATTGAGTCTAACAGGGATTGCATGGCGTGTACAGGTACAGCTGCCCATGCAGCTTCAACACGATACCACAGTTCATCAAGAGTAGTGACTGGCGTATTGTGACGAGCCAGTTGCTCGGCCACCATTGACCAGACGTTTTCAATTGGTGAGAGATCTGGAGAATGTGCTGGCCAGGGCAGCAGTCGAACATTTTCTGTATCCAGAAAGGCCCGTACAGGAACTGCAACATGCGGTCGTGCATTATCCTGCTGACACGTAGGGTTTCGCAGGGATCGAATGAAGGACAGAGCCACGGGTCGTAACAGATCTGAAATGTAACGTCCACTGTTCAAAGTGCCGTCAATGTGAACAAGAGGTGACCGACACGTGTAACCAATGGCACCCCATACCATCACGCCGGATGATACGTCAGTACGGCGATGACGAATACACGCTTCCAATGTGCGTTCACCGCAATGTCGCCAAACACGGATGCGACCATCATGATTCTGTAAACAGAACCTGGATTCATCCGAAAAAATCACGTTTTGCCATTCCTGCACCCAGATTCGTCGTTGAGTACACCATCGCAGGCGCTCCTGCCTGTGATGCAGCATCAAGCGTAACCGCAGCCATGGTCTCTGAGCTGATAGTCCATGCTGCTGCAAACGTCGTTGAACTGTTCGTGCAGATGGTTGTTGTCTTGCAAACGTCCCCGTCTGTTGACTCAGGGATGGAGACGTGGCTGCACCATCCGTTACAGCCATGTGGATAAGATTCCTGTCATATCGACTGCTAGTCATACGAGGCCGTTGGGATCCAAGATGGCGTTCCGTATTACCCTCCTGAACCCACTGATCCCATATTCTCCTAACAGTTACTGGATCTCGACCAACGCGAGCAGCAATGTCACGATACGATAAACCGCAATCGCGATAGGCTACAATCCGACCTTTATCAAAGTCGGAAACGTGATGGTACGCATTTCTCCTCCTTACACGAGGCATCACAACAACGTTTCACCAGGCAACGCCGGTAAACTGCTGTTTGTGTATGAGAAATCGGTTGGAAACTTTCCTCATGTCAGCACGTTGTAGGTGTCGCCACCGGTGCCAACCTTGTGTGCATGCTCAGAAAAGCTAATCATTTGCATATCACAGCATCTTCTTCCTGTCTGTTAAATTTCGCGTCTGTAGTACGTCATCTTCGTGGTGTAGCAATTTTAATGGCCAGTTGTGTATTTAAGAGTGTGCTTAATATACTTTCATACATATATCTCTATAGAACTAACTACAGATATTTTTCAAAGACGTAACGCTTATTTAGCACTATAGATAGCTGGTGAAATGAGAAATTGTATGGGGGTGTATAGTGCCGTAAAATGCGCAGGAATTTATACATTGCGGCAAATGCCCAGTATAAATATCTGGGCAAATGCCCAAATCATAAATGACCAGGCATTTATGCATTTTAAAGATTAATTAATAAGCTGCGCTTGTAAAAAGTTAAGCTGATATCTTGTATTGGGAAGGTGTTTAGCAACAATGCTTCTCTATTGGTTGGATAACTAAGTTGAAAAAGCTGCTGAAGATATAAGGGAGAGTTAGTAGAGGAAATAAACTGGACTACAAACGTAGCTTTTTACGTCTTTAATGAGTTTAGTTCTTTAGTTAGTGCACAATAAAAGAAAATGAAAATTCGAGCTTCAAAGTAACATTTTGGAATAAAGCATATTATATTAATTAGCTAGTCTGTAGTTAGTACTTTAGATTATGCTTTCCTACTGCAAAAATATTAAGAAATTGTTCTCAGTTTCTTGATCTTCATAAGTGGAAGAAGAATCATCAAATTCTGACTCTGCCTCAAATTATCCTGAACCTAATTCCTCACTGGCTACTGGGTTTCTTTCCATTTTGTCTTTGTTTGGACTCCTTCGGTGTGGGTTTTTCCTTGGGATCAACAGGCTTAGTTTGTGCTGCTTCTACATCCATCAGCTACCAGTTATACGAGAGGCAGGTTAGTTTCGGAAGTCTTTCTGATGTCAACCTCTTTCTTTTTTTACCGTGGATCCAACAAAAAGTGCTGAAGGAACACACTGAAGCAGCAGATATAACTTGTGCGCCCAGAATTTTTACAGCAACTTCTGCCAATTCACAAGTTCATCTTAAGCCTCACCACCACAGTAAACGATTTACATGATGATTTTTGTCTTTTTGAGGGTGACGACCCACTTCTTTCCATACAAATTGTCTGGACCAAATAAGATGAATAATATTTGGTCCAGTGTTCTTTGCTATGGCACAAAAGATTCTTATTCAGCCATGCATCTCAATAGGCTTCAGGTTGTTACCTTCTACTGCCAGATCAAGAAGATTTGCTGCAAGGTGGATATAAGACACATCGAATTCCTTCGTAGCTCAGAATTTTGAGGAAATTGACTTTTCTTCGGCAGACTGCAATGGAGAGGACAGTAGTTTCTTGATGAGTACTTCTTGCAACTTATTGAACTATGTGGCTATTTTGTGAACTTGAGGCTCATTTAACTCTAAAGCTGAAATCAAATGCATGATTGGATTGATGATCTCTATCATTTTCTCAACTCTCACCCAGGAAACATCAACATCCAAGAACCTCTCTCTCATTTAAGGCTGCACGTGTGATTGCACCTTTTTGTTTACAACTGAGATTTGTACAACAACTTTTTTTTAAATGCAAACTTTCAAGACCAAAGAAATGGCTGCGCCATCTTCTCTTTCCTGGAAACCTCAGTGTAATCCTTACTTTGAATTTTTTTCAGCTGTTATTTTATAGGGCTTTTCCTTTGAAGAAGTTTCTGAGTCACTGTACCTAACTCAAGCACTTTTCTTCAAATCCTGAGGGCACTTGAAACACTTTTGCATATGATTTTTCATGTTGTTGAAATGTGATTGTATACCATAAAAATTTACAAGATACTCGTTTTCCTTTTAAACTGAAAAAGTTCCCAACAGGTCTTTTTTCGTACTCATCTTGCAATTGTTCAGTAACCTATTTTCTATAACACTCTAAGTAACACACAGACGAGGTTATGTTGCTTTTCACTCAGTCACACAAACTAGGATGACTGTTAGACAGACCAGTGTGTCCAGTTCCTGTTTAATAAATAACCAACAGAACTGCATGAATTACCTGAAATTACCAGCTATTCAGTCAAAATTTCATCTACTATTTGCAATAATAGCAAAAGCACTAATATTTACTCAAGATAACTGGGAATAAAGTGAAAAACGTTTATCCATAAAGATTTTAATTAGGGATGTCGCATGTCCCATTTACAATTCCGGGATTCCCAGAATTGCCAAATCTGTAGGAATCGACTAGTATCGGAATCTAACATTTCCAGCATATTGGGCATTGATTCTTTCTTATTAAACCTTTTTTATGTTAGTGTTCTCATTTTATCTTCGCAGCAGTGCAGCCCATATGAAAGCACATAAAGGTAGGAGCAGGATAGAAAACTCTGTGTCGGAAGATACTATGCTTTTTGCAACTGCTGGAGAGAAGGAATGCTGATTGGACATTGTTTTCTTTTTTTTTTTTTGATCAGATATTTGCACATAAATGTAATTTGAAGTACAGAGGAGGTACAATTTGTAATCGCAATTTTCTAAGAATAAAAAATTTCTCTTGTGAAAAGGAAGGTAAATATCGTCTACGAACTTTTATTCTATGTTGGATCCCCGGACCTTCATAAAACGATTAGTGTGTTTAGAAATATGGTGCATAGTGATTTCTTCGCAAATTAACAATACTGGGCAAATCTGCTACTATCACGATCCGAACGACGCGCAATATTTCGCCGTCAGCTTCTGTTTTCAAGACGTTACCTAAGCGACCAGTCTGTTAATCAGAAGACATCACACTGCGGATGTGGTTCAACCTTCTCACTCTGAAAAGTGTTTCCAGAAAATCTTACGGCGACTGTGTGTACTTTAGCTGTCAAGAGAGACGGAATCTTCAGCGCGAGTCGTAACAGTATTCTCCGACATCGCCTACGAATAAAAAATCTTAGACAGGTAAAATTTTTTTAAATGTATGCACCAGGCAAAAAAATAAAAATAAAGTTTCAATGCAGTACCTGTTTTACATGTTTCAAAATCAAAAGTCATGTTAATTAATTTTTTCTTTATGAAAGAGCAGTTCATTATACAACTGTTTAGCCGGCCGCGGTGGTCTAGCGGTTCTAGGCGCTCAGTCCGGAACCGTGTGACTGCTACGGTCGCAGGTTCGAATCCTGCCTCGGGCATGGATGTGTGTGATGTCCTTAGGTTAGTTAGGTTTAAGTAGTTCTGTGGATTGATGACCACAGATGTTAAGTCCCATAGTGCTCAGAGCCATTTGAACAACTGTTTAATACATTCAGTAATAATTTTGCTATCAATAACCATTCTTCAATAACACTCAGAGATTTGACATGGATTAAAAAGTGTGTTAGACTACAAAGTAGTGACGTACAGACAATGTTTTTCACATTGGCTTATCACTGCAGAGCTGTTCAATTAAGAGTTTGTGTGTGTGTGTGTGTGTGTGTGTGTGTGTGTGTATGAATGTAAGAGAGAATGCTACTAAACAAAACCATGCTTCTCTCTTCTTTCCCTTCGTTCTTAGTAATAAATGCAATGAATGATATACATAGGTGTAAGTATAAACATTTACTAACTTTTAATATTGGGCGTACTGCCCCATGCCTTATTTTAGTTGGTTAATTATACATTCTAGCAGCAAAAACCTTAAAAAATTCTTTGTTATATTTACCCAGATTTTCACACCAACAGGTGGTGCTGGCTGCATTGACTTTATGATAGTCTGTATATTTAGTGTATCATTGTGAACACATTCTCACAGTTGATTGTGTGCTGTTGACGTGTTGTTAAAGTGGTGCAACACTTCGAAGCCCATCATTTTCCTAAATTTAACATACCTGAATTTGCTGAGTTAATGAAAATTTGTTATTCAGTAATTTTTTAGGTATACTAATGTTTTCACCTAATGAAAGAACTGAAAAAATTACTCTCATCTTTTACATTTTAATTAGAGAAATATTTCGGACTGTGTCATAAAAATTTAATTTTGTTCAATTTACTGGATTTATACATTGCTTATTTAAATTAATTTTTAACCTTTTCTCTATATTGTTATGTGTTTATTTGTGTTAAGGGTGTTTTTTAAGGCTGTCATAATTAAAAAAGGGAGCTTAAACATGAAAATTATTGTTTCCAGATTCAGGGACTTCACACCAGTGAGAAGTCTAACAACAAGACTGGTCAGACATAGGGGGTAAACCAAAAACTATTAGTCTTTTGATTAACAGAGATGATGGTAATGTTACTAACAGGAACAGAGTAGGACAACCAATAAGACTCACACCAAACACTAAAGACAAAATCAGACATATAGCAAAGAACAGAACTGACATCGGTAGTTAGGCAGTTGACAGATTTCTAAGATGGCTACCAGCAAAGACAGAAGACCACTGGTGGGATAACTGTAAAAGATTTTGTTCGCAAACAGTGCTTGGAAAGAACATGCTTATGTCTACCCGACAAAACAAAAGTTGTTGAAAAAATATTGTTCATCATTGGACATTTTGTAGAAGAACAATGTCTCATGGTTTCTGTGATGCCAAAAGTGAAGTAATATCCTAAGGCCTGTAGATCAGATGTGACCCAGACTACAGAATGCAGTGTTCAACGAACCTCATCCATGCAACACAGACCTTATTGCATGTGTTTGATAGGAACTCAACTCATTCCTGGAATGACAACAATGCTTGCAGGAGTTTTGACAGATGAGTTGAAAAATTTCTGCATAATCGGAATTCCATACAAAATACTTAAAAAAGCAAAAAGATGACTGTCCAAACGACTCATTGAAATGTGGAAACGAATTTTTATTAAAAAAAAATTATGAAATAAAAATATCCTTAAAGAACATTACAGAGATTCCATCAACCAAATATATATAGTAATTCTCATTCAGACAGTATTACTGTTTTGTAGATCTAAAGCTGAGAACACACTGATCTGCAGCAATCTACTTGTCCAGGTGAAAATCGAAAACCAGTATCTCTGACAAGCTGTAAGACATTTGAATGGAAAAGGTTCACTCCTTCACTCTCTACAGGAATAGGCACAAAATGTTGGCGTGCTATTTGCTGTGAATTTTCTTTTATTTAATTTTTTTGTGTTTTATAGATTGCTGAAGTGCAGAAAGAAAATCATTTAGTAAGATTCAGTTCCAACTATTCACTAGCAAAACTTAAGTTGCAGCACAAGAGACAACTTATTTTTACCCAACATTTTAAATTTTTCTCCTTTCAGAGAGGTGTCTTCAGTGATGAAGTTTCAGTAACATACTTCTGTCCTAACAATAATAAATTGTACTTCTTTTTTCGAAACATAACAGAGTTTACACTACTTAACTTTAGTTTTAATTGTGGTAAATGCTAAATCACTGTCTTTGATTAAACAAGTAACTGAGGACAAGACAGGTTAATAACTTATAGAACAGCTCATTGTTGGTTTGAAACAATTTGTAATCTCTTCACCATGTTATTGTATATCCAGACAATTTCTCTTTTGACCGGCTATTGCTAGCCCGTAAAAAACATGGTTCTATTGAAAATCTGTGAATACTTTTATTGTTATGTATTTGCAAAAATGCTTTTACCTTTATGTGTTACCATTTGCCAAAAACTCAATGTGATAGCTTGAACCATTTATGAAATGTGATAGATATTATGAATAATTCACTACAGCCATAATGTTTGTGCGCACAGGTGGAAGTGAGTGTGATAAATAAGATCCATTTCGTCAGATTGGACAAAGAAACAGACCTTCTCTGAAGTCTATCTCTAATGATCTCATTGTTGATGAGATGTTAAATCCTAATATTCCTTTCTTCTTTCTTTCAAGTTTGCAAAAAAAAATGATGTTGGTTACATTTTGTGTATAGCAACTTATATCCTAATGTGCACAAAACACTAACTCAAAAGAATGGCTCTGAGCACTATGGGACTTAACATCTGTGATCATCAGACCCCTAGAACTACTTAAACCTAACTAACCTAAGGACATCACACATATCCATGCCCGAGGCAGGATTCAAACCTGCGACCGTAGTGGTCATGCGGTTCCAGACTGAAGCACCTAGAACCGCATGGCCACACTGGTCAGCACACAAACTCACAGCGGCTTCTATTTTTTGTTACAAACTATTCGAGTTTTCTACTGTCACTCACTTACTTTCGTAGTATAGCAGTAACTATGAGCAGTAACACAATGAGAGGCAGTTTACCATGAAGCTGACATATAAGGGTATAAGTAACAAAAGAATTCGTTTTATAACAAATAGTTTCTGTAAAATCGTTTGCGAAAGACTGAAGATCAGTTGACGGGCACCAGGCTCGAGTTTGGCCACCTGCTGTGTGGCCGGTGCTTGTAAACTGTAGTTAGTGCTGCCACGCAACTGGTGCTGTGTGTTGCCCCATGGGATAACACGGGGATATTCTTCATGCTGTTTCATGCGACCTCCTGGTTCTATACTATGCCACATGAACCAGTCTCAACACTGAGATGCATACATCTCATCTATCTCATATATCCCTTGACTCCGTCATTGTTCTTTGCCACTCGATATCTGTTTGCAAATGTTGGAAGTCATTCTATCCCTGTATTTTCATTGGCCGCTGTGCACCTGTGTCCTTCCCATGCCCTTGTCCTACAAGTTCACCCACTGACTAATATGAGTGAACGTGAGTTCTCATGAGAGTAGCCAGTATCTGTTTGCTAGGGCAGTCTTGCGTATAGTGGCAGCTTATGTGGAGAGGCAGAGAGGTTTAGCTGGGCCATCAGAGCTGGTGTATAGCAGGTAGCTGTTGTTACATTGGCAGCCAGGTCCCATGGGTATCTCTGGTGGGTACACCCCACCACAGCGTGAACATACGCAGTTAGTGCTCAGTCTGTGCTATATACACTTTGCTGGAAGAACTGGGTGAAAATGGGCATATTTTAGGAGTCTGTAGATGGAGTTGTTTGAATTAATTAGTCGTAAAATTTAACCACTTTTATTTCAGTTTTTTGTATATTATGGGAAAATCATGTTAATTATCGTAGTAGTAATTTCGTGTGTGCATTTAGCGTTGTTTTTGCATTTTTGGTAGTGCATACATTGTGTGTGTGTTAGGTTCACATGTGGCAGAGTAGAACAAATTTTACTCTCCCACTTAGTTTGATGGAGTCATTCTCAGGGTATAAAATAAATTCAATGAATGTAATAGGAAGTAGTGTGGAGCTGAATTTTATATTTTTCACGAGTTTTATGTACTTGTAAATCAACCGCTTCATTGAGATACAATGCTACGTGGTTGGTCGTCGGATTTATGTCCATCCCTTGTTAACTTTTGATAAATCTTCACACGTTCAGTGCGTAAGTGATGTCTGTAGAAAATTCCAGACTTAAATTGGTTTTCTTTGTGCAAATAATGGTATGTTCCACCATGTGTTGCTCAGAATGCAGCGTACTGTAATTCTTTATTCATCATTACATCAATCTGCAGAGAAGAATGAATCTTATAGGCCAAACGACTTTTCATTACTTGAACTTGTGTAATTTAACAGATTTCAGCAGTTTGCAGGCTTGCTCAAATTGATTTTATTCCTTCATTAATTTTTCAGCAAACGCTTACACTTTCAGTGTTCATGTGACACTTGTGTGCAATACTAAATTTAATTTCAATTTTATCATGGAAAATATGGCATTTCTTTGTGTGGATAGTGGCATGTTTCGACCATGAGTTGCTCAAAACACACTGAAATTCATTTCTCTATTGTTCATTGGATAGACTGGAATCCACAAGTTACAGTGAATGTCTATACAGGAGGATCTTTTTCTTGACTTCTACTTTCTGTAACTCAATGAATTTTTCGTGGTTTGCGCCCTCTTCAGGGTTGATTTACTATTCTTTCAGCTGAATAAGTAGTGGGCTTGATTTAACTATGAAGCAGGGAGCAGGCCAATGAGTTATACTGATCAGTGCACTTTCATTGTGTATATTTGATCCATCCTTAACTTGTTTAATTAATAAACCATTCAAAACACAATTTCTGTGTAACAGTCCTGTCCCTATCCTTAATATATTTGTGTCGAGGAATGAGATGAAACATGTTATTAGTAAAGTATGGCATGATATTCTGTTTCTCTGGTGGAAGAAATTGAGGAATGTAAAGTTGTCAGCTGCATTTTTCTAGCACAATTGTCAGATTCAAGTCATACATGTTGGACAGTAAATCACTTATCCAAGTAACGAGAATTAATACGTGAAAATGACAGTTTGGTTGATAATGAGACTAAAAAATAAATATGTTATGCATCATTAATCTTAGAAAAGTAAATGATACAGGAATTTTTATGTTGCTAATCTTGTCTAGAGTGGGACACTTAGTTGGTGGATGCTAAAAATACTTTGTGTTGTTTAAACTTATGAAGATGAGGTTCTATTGCTTGTCATTTTTTGAACTGACACCTTCTGCCAAAATCATACCTTCGTAATTATCTCTAATCTTTTTTTGGCTGACGATCTCAGGATACGCTGTTTTATTCAGAGTAGTAAGTGTTTAATTGTATACAATTTTATCATTGTTTTAGTTTAATGGAAGTAGTGCATTAATAAGATAATGTGTACTTACTAGTTTAAATACATCTGCTTGAGAACAGACACATTTTTAATTGGTTCTGCATCAGGTGTAGTGGTCCCGTCAGCATCATCACAGCAAGGATGCTTCAGACTGAAACAAAAAAACAAAATAAAATGGAGATGCACATCATTTCTTAATTATGAGATGAGAAAAAGGATAAGGATATGATGCTTGCTTTCCCTGTGGGGAACTTGTTCTGGTCGTTAACTCAGTGGATTAAGTGTTCTACATACCAAATGTGTAACTGTATGGTGTAGTGTCGTGATAGTGAGGTTGATGACATGAGAATAGTGAGAGGATGAAATCTACTGTTGACAAAAAGGGTACCACCTGACCCCCTGTTTGTGCTGAAAAATAGTTCATTAGTAGTTGGGAAGTGGGAAAGCACACATAGATGCTGTTGTTGCTGTACCATTATCAACAGGGTGATTCACCCTCTCTCTATGAGTTGCCATGGTCAGTACCATGTGGTATGGAATGGTACAGATGTATGTATGACTAATGTGCTCAACATTCAGATCATGTATGTACCCGATAACTTAGTTTGAGATGAATATGACCAAAACATTTCTAATTGCATTCTAAAACTAATCTGCACCTGAAATCAGATGTACGAGGGAAGTTCAATAAGTAATGCAACACATTTTTTTTCTGAAACAGGGGTTGTTTTATTCAGCATTGAAATACACCAGGTTATTCCCCAATCTTTTAGCTACACAACACTATTTTTCAACGTAATCTCCATTCAATGCTACGGCCTTACGCCACCTTGAAATGAGGGCCTGTATGCCTGCACGGTACCATTCCACTGGTCGATGCCGGAGCCAACGTCGTACTGCATCAATAACTTCTTCATCATCCGCGTAGTGCCTCCCACGGATTGCGTCCTTCATTGGGCCAAACATATGGAAATCCGACGGTGCGAGATCGGGGCTGTAGGGTGCATGAGGAAGAACAGTCCACTGAAGTTTTGTGAGCTCCTCTCGGGTGCGAAGACTTGTGTGAGGTCTTGCGTTGTCATGAAGAAGGAGAAGTTCGTTCTGATTTTTGTGCCTACGAACACGCTGAAGTCGTTTCTTCAATTTCTGAAGAGTAGCACAATACACTTCAGAGTTGATCGTTTGACCATGGGGAAGGACATCGAACAGAATAACCCCTTCAGCGTCCCAGAAGACTGTAACCATGACTTTACCGGCTGAGGGTATGGCTTTAAACTTTTTCTTCGTAGGGGAGTGGGTGTGGCGCCACTCCATTGATTGCCGTTTTGTTTCAGGTTCGAAGTGATGAACCCATGTTTCATCGCCTGTAACAATCTTTGACAAGAAATTGTCACCCTCAGCCACATGACGAGCAAACAATTCCGCACAGATGGTTCTCCTTTGCTCTTTATGGTGTTCGGTTAGACAACGAGGGACCCAGCGGGAACAAACCTTTGAATATCCCAACTGGTGAACAATTGTGACAGCACTACCAACAGAGATGTCAAGTTGAGCACTGAGTTGTTTGATGGTGATCCGTCGATCATCTCGAACGAGTGTGTTCGCACGCTCCGCCATTGCAGGAGTCACAGCTGTGCACGGCCGGCCCGCACGCGGGAGATAGACAGTCTTGCTTGACCTTGCGGCGATGATGACACACGCTTTGCCCAACGACTCACCGTGCTTTTGTCCACTGCCAGATCACCGTAGACATTCTGCAAGCGCCTATGAATATCTGAGATGCCCTGGTTTTCCGCCAAAAGAAACTCGATAACTGCCCGTTGTTTGCAACGCACATCCGTTACAGACGCCATTTTAACGGCTCCGTACAGCGCTGCCACCTGTCGGAAGTCAATGAAACTATACGAGACGAAGCGGGAATGTTTGAAAATATTCCACAAGAAATTTCCGGTTTTTTCAACCAAAATTGGCCGAGAAAAAAAAGTGTTGCATTACTTATTGAACTGCCCTCGTAGTCTGCAGCATTAAAAGGTCAGTATCATCTAGATGCACATAATACATAAACACAAGAAAATATTGTACACCAAAAATCAATGCAGAAGGTTTGTCAAAATAAAAAATGCTATAACACAGAGCACAATCTTCTCATCAACACTGTTCAAGATGTAAGCTATGTACTGTTAACATGTGGTATACAGAAATGTGTACACTGTGAAATGGTGCATCCACTTGTCTCAGCAAGCACATGTACATCACAGAAGACTGCCTCACCCAGAGACATGATAGCATTACTGTTTTCCACATTAGTGGCCAAAGGAAGGAACATTGCGACTGGACCATTGGCGTCAGCGCCATCTGAGCGTGTTGTTTCTTAAACGTAGCACTTGTCCATGCCACTGGCTAGTAATCTTCTTGCTGTATGGCAAGGTGGCTGCATGTACAGCTACAGTAAACTGTGCTACGTATTCTCTGTACAGGCTTCACCTGTGACCTTATTTTCCCAAGTTCGCACATGGCGTCTGACTCAGCAGAATGACGTCCCTTTCCCCTGCCTCTTCGGGCAGAGAGGCGTTTTACGTATTTTCCGACGGCACGTAAAACGTCTGTCTGAAGGGGCTGTAGGGAATAGAAGACGATGAGGGACACAGTGGCAATGTTACGTCTCCTGTGCTGCACTTCAGTCAGCATTATATACGGGTCTTCCTTTGGGTATCCTCGCCTGAGTAATTTTAATGTCCGCCGCAGAGCATGGAATTGGATCTCAGTTGCTTGGCAGAGGCGTTCACAGCCGCGAGCGCTGGTAGCATCAGCGTGCCGCGGCGCCACACACCATCCTGCTATCCAGCACACCGATCTGCTGCCCAATTGGAGCTCGCAGCTGCCCTGTGATCTCCGTCGTCCAGCGACAAGGGACTGGTTTTGGTCTCTTGATGTCCGCTTTCACTACGTTTCAAGTTTTCTCTCTCCTCATTCCTTTTTGGACTTTGTTGATCTGTAGTGTCGAGTGCACATGTTCGTTTTCTTGTTGTTTGTCTCTCTGTTCGCACTCGGCGAGTCGTTGTCGATGGCCCCAAGCTGGTTGCTGTAGCCTCCAAGTTCCCGATATTTCATCGAATTTAGGTAACAACGTGCATCACAAGTAGCAAATTCGCTTCGTAAGTGACTCTTGAGGCAACGTCCAGAGTATACCACAGAGTAATCGTTGGTATCCCTTCTTTAGATCATCAGTGTAACCTACAACAAAATTACGGTGTTCAGATAAAATTTGAAGAGCCGGCATTTGAAAACGTGGTTTGCTCTATAACTGTTACCTCGACTGATAAGTTAACTGCTGTAACATTGTCATCATCAAGTCCTGGTAAGATATGCTTCGATGGAATCCCAACATCAACGTTTGCGTTAGATACATAAATATGTACTCAATTAGAGAGTAAGCAATGTTGTGGCACATCTCTTCCGCTCGCCTGCCGATACACTGAATCTTTGACAGTGTCATGACCAGAAACTAATGGTTGTCGATGCAGCATTTTTTCTGCTAAGCACCCACTATGGCGGTTTCCTTTTGGGGGATACCTTATCTGAGTCGTAAGGCAGCTGGGAAAGTATTAGGTTTAAGACAAGTCGTGGTTAGATTCTCTTTCAGCAGTGCCAGTGTCAGCAGGATCGGGCAGGAGAGCAGGATGGTCAATGGTGGAGAATCACCACGTCGTTCACTGAAGTGGTTATAAGCATCTGTATTTTTTTATTATTTTATTTCTGTATTTTTTATTATAAGCATCTGTATTTTTTTTTTTTTTTTTTTAGAACACATAGACAAGTAGAGCTCTCCACAACTGCCCATATGGACCCTATGACGAAGATGCGCATATATTACACTGGTGTGCAAGACTTCTACGTCTACATAATTACTCTGCAAATCGCATTTAAGTGCCTGGCAGAGGGTTCATCGAACCACCTTCACTCTAATTCTCTGTTATACCACTCTCGAAGCGCGCGGAGAAAAAGAACACCTATATCTTTTCGTGGCGCTCTGATTTTTACTGTGATGATCGTTTCTCTCTATGTAGTTCGGCGTCAATAAAATATTTTCGCGTTTTGAGAAGGAAGTTGGTGATTGAAATTTCGTAACAAGGTCCCGCCGCAACGTGAAAGGCCTTTGCTTTAATGACTTCCACCTCAAATCCAGTATCATGTCCGTGACACAGCCCTTCTCTCAACTTTCTCGATGTAATGAACTTTCTCCTATTTTCTGTGTGTTCTCTACAATTTAAGATGTAATTGTAATTCCTAGGTATGTAATTGAATTTAAGGACTTTAGATTTGATCGATTTATCGTGCGACCGAAGTTTAACGGATTCCTTTCAGCACTCATATGGCTGACGTCACACTTTTCATTATTTACCGTCGATTCACAATTTTCACACCATACAGATATCTTTTCTAAATTGTTTTGCAATTTGTTCTGATCTTCTGCTGACTTCACTACACGATAAACGACAGCATCATCTGAAAACACCGTAACACGATTGCTAGATTGGCTCCTAGGGATACGGAACATAGGGATACGGAACAGTAGAATGCCTATTACACTGCCTTGGGGAACGCCAGAAATCACTTACCCGATGACTTTCTGTCAATTACTACGAATTGTGGCATCTGACATGATATCACGAATCCAATCGCATAACTGAGACGCAATCTCGTTTCAAGCAACTTCAGAGGTACGGTGCATAAGCCTTATGGAAATCTAAAATATGGAATCAATTTCAGATCCATTGTCGATAGCACTCAACATTTCGTGTGAGTAAAGAGCTACTTGTGCCTCACAAGGACGATGTTACCTAAATTCATCTTGACTGTGTGTCAATAGACCGCTTTCTTCGAGGTAATTCATAATGGTAGAACACGACATATGTTCAAAAATATAGAAGTTAATGATATGAGCCTGTAATTTAGTGGATTACCCTACTACCTTCCTTGAATATTGGTGTGATCTGTGCAAGTTTCCAGTCGTCGAGTGATCGGTTCTATGTGATTGTAAAGTATGAAGCTATTGCAGAACCATACGCCGTAAGGAACCTAATTGGATACAATATGGACTGGAAGACATCCTTTTAATAAGTCATTTAAGTTGCTTTAGTACTCCGAGAATATCTAGTTCTAAGTTACTCATGCTGGCGGGTGTTCTTGACTGCAATTCCAGAATATTTACTCCGATATTTAAGGACGAAGATAACTTTTGCATTACGTGTGACTGTCAAGCAACATAGCTCTACAAAACTTGGACCATACATAAAAACAGCTGCTACAGCATAGAACAGAGGGTAACTGAAGGAAATACGCAATGAGACGAAAAGGAATGACACTTTTATTCAAAGACTATAGTAACACAGACGTCTCCGCAATTTATAACGATGCCCCAGGACGTTAGAGACGACAGGACATGTTTCTTAATATGGTGTTAATCACTACGGACGACGTGGTAACATACCAGCCACATGTCTGGTAAGGAGTTACTGTGACGGGGCGTTTCATTCCTCCACCAGCACGGTTGACAACTGTGGATGGTGGATGGTGTACGTGCTCCCCAAAGCTTCCCACTCTAGCTCGATGGAATTTCAGTCGGGAGAACAGCGTGGCAGTCCATTCGCCTAATATCCTCTCATTTCAAGAGCTTTCGACCTTCGCTGTTCGATGTTGTCATTTACTGTCATCCACAAAAACCGGCCGTGGTGGCCAAGCGGTTAAAGGCGCTACAGTCTGGAACCGCGCGGCCGCTACGGTCGCAGGTTCGAATCCTGCCTCGGGCGTGGATGTGTGTGATGTCCTTAGGTTCGTTAGGTTTAAGTAGTTCTAAGTTCTAGGGGACTGATGAGCTTAGAAGTTAAGTCCCATAGTGCTCAGAGCCATTTCATCCACAAAAATTAAGTTGGGTTCGAATGCACCCCTGAAAGACGGACGTGAGGAAGGAGTGCAGTGGGAACGAAGTTTTTCGCTACGGCACTTATATATAAAACATTCTTGGTATTCAGGAGACGAGATACTGGCAGAAGTGAAGCTGTGAGACCGGGCGTGAGTCGTGCTTCGGTAGCTCAGATGGTAGAGCACTTGCCCGCGAAAGGCAAAGGTCCCGAGTTCGAGTTTCGGTCAGGCACACAGTTTTAATCTGCAAGGAAGTTTCATTCTTGGTATTCTTGCCGCGTCAGTTCTGGATAAAATCTCGAGCTTTCGTCATCGGCAGGAGCTGGCTGTCTTCACTGCTGCTGTGGTAGCACTTTTCTGTAGCCCGTGGACGGCTTCTGATTGGTCGGGTTATGATTGGTCGGCGATTACGTACTGCTGTCGCAGACGGTGTCGATGTGAGCGCCGGTGGCGCCACCGATTCCGTTGGAAGGAACGTCTCTGCTGCTTCTCTGCATCAAGTGCTCGTTTCCATGCACAGCTTAGATGGTATGCGCTATCGTGGTTAAAGTTATTTTGGCTCATTCTTATTTAAACAGCCTCCCTAATAACAGAATCCCAGTACGTGGAGGCATGGGACAGAATTTTTGTTTCATAGAACAATATTTTATGTTTGTTCGTGAGGCTATACTCCGCAATTACCGTCTTCTCCAGTTCTCTATTTTTAATATGGCGTTGGTGTTCTGCATAGCGGTCGGAAACGGTACGAATGGTCTGACCTATATAAGTGCTTCCACACTCTCAGGGTGTACTATAAACTCCAGGGACCCTGAAGCCGAGATTGTCCTTAACAGGGCGCATCATCTCCTTACTTTTCTTAGAAGGACGAAAAATCGGTCTTATACCTCGTCTACGCAGGACTCTTCCTATTTTGCTGGAAATCGCGCCACAAAAAGGAAGAACGTTGGCATAGAGCAAAAACTGTTTCTGACGCGGACCACATAAGGTCCGAAATTAACCATTTGAAGTACGTGTTCCGAATGAATGGCTATAGTGCACGCGATGTAAAGGCAGCGTTCTCCAAAAACATGAAACGTGAAAATGCTGCACACCCATACGATGAAACACCGATTGCGGTTCTTCCAACGGAAGCAGTGGCGCCTCCGGCTCACACATCGACACCGTTTGCGACAGCAGTACGTAATCGCCGACCAATCATAAGCCGACCAATCAGAAGCCGTCCACGGGCTATATAGAGGCTACCACAGCAGCAGTGAAGACAGTCAGCTCCTGACGATGACAATAGAGGTAATCGTCGGAAACTCGAGATTTTATCCAGAACTGACGCGGCAAGAATACCGAGAATGTTTTATATATAAGGAGTGCAGTGTTTACAGTGACGCTGACAGATGAATGTACTGTGTTCAAAGATTTGTGATGTTGGCAAGAGCATCGGGACTGGACCAAAGAGGACTGAGTTCGAATTCTTTTCGTGAACGAGAGCTAATTCAGACTTCACAGTGATTTTGGATGTACCCTCGTATGGCAAGAGCTAGAAATACGTAATGCATCCAGCAACACTGTCGAACATGGTGGTTTTGGTGATACAGGCTTTACAATGGAAGGCATAGTAGTGCTTCGGCGTACTGATCTCCAAATCTTTGGACACAGTACACGGTGGCACTGTAGTCTTTCTCCATGTGCGTCTCTTCGGGGATGCATTCGGCCTAGACTTCACTTTCATCGACGAAAATCGTCGACCGCTTCGAACAACGTAGGCAAGGGAGCTCTTGGAACGAGAGGATATTCGGCAAATGGAATGGTCCGGCTGTTCCCCGACTTACAGTCCATCGAACACGTGTGGGATGATTTAGAGAAACGTATTGCAGCCTGTCCAGATCCACCAACGACCAACCAGGTGTGGAGGAATGGGACGGCCTACCACAACAACTTCTTACCAACCTCGTGGCTAGCATGGGAACGCGTTTCACGGTATGCATTGCTATCTGTCGTTAACACACGCCCTATTATGAACCGTGTCCTGCCCCTTGTAATGTACAGGAAATCATCATAAATAGCGGTGACTTCGGTGCGATTATTATCTTTGAATGAAAGTGTCATTTCTGTTTATCTCACGGTATATTTCTTTCAGTTACGATCTGTTAATATAGTGTTGTAGTTCTATCTATGTATGGTACTCATCTAGTAAAACAGAAGTGATTTCAGGCGTTCCCCAAGGTAGTGTTATAGGCCCTTTACTGTTCCTTATCTATATAAACGGTTTGGGAGACAACCTGAGCAGCCGTCTTCGGTTGTTTGCAGATGACGCTGTCGTTTATCGACTAATAAAGTCATCAGAAGATCAAAACGAACTGAAAAACGATTTGGAAAAGATATCTGAATGATGCGAAAAGTGGCAGTTGACCCTAACTAACGAAAAGTGTGAGGTCATCTACATGAGTACTAAAAGGAACTCGTTAAACTTCGGTTACACGATAAATCAGTCTAATCTAAAAGCCGAAAATTCAACTAAATACCTAGGTATTACAATTACGAACAACTTAAATCCGAAAGAACACAGAGAAAATGTTGTGGGGGAAGGTCAACCAAAGGCTGCGTTTTATTGGCAGGACACTTAGAAAATGTAACAGACCTACTACGGAGTCTGCCTAACAACGCTTGCCCGTCCTCTTTTCGAATACTGCTGCGCGGTGTGGGATCCTTACCAGATATGACTGACGGAGTACATCGAAAAAGTTCAAAGAAAGGCAGCACGCTTTGTATTACTGCGAAATATGGAAGAGAGTGTCACAGAAATGATACAGGATTTGGGCTGGACATCATTAAAAGAAAGGCGTTTTTCGTTGCGATGGAATCTTCTCACAAAATTGCAATCACCAACTTTCTCTTCCCAATGCGAAAATATTTTGCTGACACCGACCTACGTAGGGCGGAACGATCACAACGATAAAATAAGGGAAATCAGAGCTCGTACGGAAAGATATAGTTGTTCATTCTTTCCGCGCACTATACGAGATTGGAATAATAGAGAATTGTGAAGGTGGTTCGATGAAACCTCTGCCAGGCATTTAAATGTGATTTGTAGAGTATCCATGTAGATGTAGATGGTCTAAGTTTCAGCGAGCTATATTTTTTGGCAGTGACACACCATTGAAAGATCGTTTCTTCCTCATTTTTTGCTGACCACTGTGTATTATACGCCTTAAAATCACCGACAAAACTGGTTGGAGTAATGGAATATGGTCAATGAGATTCTCTGCACCTAGAGATTTATTGGGTTGCCATTAAATGTCGCAGAGCCGCACATTACGTGCTGTGAGCAACTTCGTAACTACTGCTTGGACAGTTGTGGCGAGACAGACAGAGGTCGTGCGGCATGTGTCATTTTTGGGGAACAAATGCACAAAATATGAACACAATTTTCAAACTCCAGAAAAGAGCCATAATAATAATAACCAATAATAGTAGTCGAGCTCATTGTAAAGATCTGTTCAAAACACTGGGTATTTTAACTTCACCATGTGAATACATTTACCAGTCAGTTGTACACATCAAAAATAACATGGTAATTACTGCACAAACAGCTCTGTCCATGACCATGTAACAAGAGCTACACTCAACTTACATTTGCCCAGAAAAAATAAACATAAAACTCAAAACAGCGCATTCTACCAAGGAATGAAACTGTACGATAAATTACCAAAAGAGATTAAATAAATTGCAAAAATACGCTTGTTTAAAAGGGCAACTAAAAAGTACCTGTTATTCAATACATTTTATAATTGAAGCATTACTTAGCTAAAACAGAGTAGGGGTTTGATGAAAAATGTTATACAAATAAATAATAATAACAATAATGAGTATAAAATATCCAACAATCCATATAATGCCTTCACTTTATGTTTTTTCCTTCTTTTTTCCTTCAAGAAATACTTATCCCCAAGCTATGCATAGCACAATACTAACACTTCTTCCTTTTTCTGAGCTCAACATCTCACTCATTGTGGAAGGATGCTGACTCAGTTTTTCAGGATAACAAATGGGAAGTTGCGGTACAGAAAATGGCCCAGAGATCACCAATGTGTGTGTGTGTGTGTGTGTGTGTGTAGTGAGTGAAGTATTATTAAACAATGTGTGTATAGTGTGTGCAGTGACTGGTAGTGAGATATGACTGAACAGTGTGGCGTTACATTATGTAATAAGTTCTTTGTAAAAAAAGTATTGTATATCAGGAATAAATCTAATGATTGTCTCGAACTAGAAGTCTGTAAATATTATACCTCATTTTTAACTGGTCTAAACTTGTAAATACTTTGACATGTCCAATATCCTTGTAAAAAGAGATCTAAGGATGAATAAAACTACCTCTACTACTAACATAGGCTGGCAATGAGGCCATTTTTCTAATGGTTTCATATCCTCCACACGTGCTCTGAGCCGATTCACATTTCACTGTTGTCAAAGGGCCGTTTCTCAGACAAGTTTCCGTCGAGAGCAGGAGCCATTTGTAAATGAAGTGTCTGTCCTCCTTTTCACTTCAACAAGTTGACGAATCTAAAAAGGAGGAAAACAGACAGTTCCCTCAAACAGAAGTCAGTGTGCACCACAGCGTCTTTATTATCTGAGACCTGCATTGATACAAGCATTCGCCCACGGCTTTACTTGACTGCGCCGCGCGGGATTAGCCGAGCGGTCTAAGGCGCCGCAGTCATGGACTGTTCGGCTGGTCCCGGCAGAGGTACGATTCCTCCCTCGGGCATGGGTGTGTGTGTTTGTCCTTAGGATAATTTAGGTTAAGTAGTGTGTAAGCTTAGGGACTAATGACCTTATCAGTTAAGTCCCATAAGATTTCACACACATTTGAACATTTTTTTACTTGACTGCCACCATGAAAGAGACTGTGAATGCTGAGTGCTGGAGACACGTTGTCGTATTTTCTGCATCTGATAACAATCTCAAGTGCACCTCCAATTTCTGTCTCGATGCCTCCCGCTATAAATACACTACCTGCATTTGTCATTAGCACACCCTTTGGATGTGCACTTAGATTTGCAGTAAACATCTCACTGCTCTCTGTTTTGGGTTTTACTCCACATTCCGTCTCCACAGCTGAAAGATCAGCGCGACTGACTGCCATACAGGGGGATCGGGTTCGATTCCCAATACTGCTTGTGACCTTTTGCCTTGGTGGGAGGACGGTGCACTCAGCCTCGTGAGGCCGACTGAAGGGCTGCTTGACCGAGCCGTACCGGCTCCGACGTCAAGAAACCTGACAACAGGCGGGAGAGCGGAGTGCTGACCACGTGCCCCTCCATACTGCCTGCGATGACGCCACTGGCACAGGATGACACGAAGGTACGAAGGTCGGTCGAGATCGACTGCACCGTCCACGGCCAAAACGCGGAACTTTGCCTCTGGCTTATGATCATGTAAAGGGTGACAATTATTGAACTATATGAAAAAAGCGTAAATTAGGTACAAACTACGGCGTGCACACTGTTCAACATGAAAACGTCATTACAGATATTAGGATTTGGGTTATGACATGTTCGATATGCCTGCCATCATTGGTGACGATATGGTGCAGAAGAATAGCGAAATTCTGCATGCCCCGCTGAAGTGTCGGAACATCGATGATGTCGATGACCCTGAATGGCTGTTTTCAGCTCAGTAATGCTTTTTGGCTTATTGCTTGTCTTTAATATAGCCCAAAACATGGAGACGCATGTGTTCAGATCCTGAGACTTCGGCGGCCAATTGAGGCCCATGCCAGTAGCCTCTGGGTACCAGAACGCGGTTCCCAAATGCTCCTCCAGGTCATAAAACACTCTCGGTGCCTCGACGGCGTCGATCTCAGTCTTGCATGAACCACATCTTATCGAAATCTACATCTACATCTACATCTGCATGTACATCCGTACTCCGCAAGCCACCTGACGGTGTATGGCGAAGGGTACTTTGAGTACCTGTATCGGTTCTCCCTTCTATTCCAGTCTCTTATTGTTCGTGGAAAGAAAGATTGTCGGTATGCCTCTGTGTGGGCTATAATCTCTCTGATTTTATACTCATGGTCTCTTCGCGAGATATACGTAGGAGGGAGCAATATACTGCTTGACTCCTCGGTCGGTATGTTCTCGAAACTGATCGTCTCTCCTGCAAAGTCTTCCACTGGAGTTTACCTGTCATCTCCGTAACGCTTGTAAGTAGGCTGTTTATGTTTTCTTATTGGCAAAGTTACATAGCGCTCTGTATGAAAATCACTGGCTGTGCTGTGTGCAGTCTGTGGCTAGTTTGCATTGTTGTCTGCCATTGTAGTGTTGGGCAGCTGGATGTGAACAGCGCGTAGCGTTGCGCAGTTGGAGGTGAGCCGCCAGTAGTGGTGGATGTGAGGAGAGAGATGGCGGAGTTTTGAAATTTGTAATACTGGATATCAGAACTGCTATATACATTATGACTTTTGAGCCCTATTGCGGTAAATACATTGTTTGTTCTCTATCAAAATCTTTCATTTGCTAACTATGGCTTCCGTAGTTTGAATCTTTTATTTAGCTGGCAGTAGTGGCGCTCGCTGTATTGCAGTAGTTCGAGTAACGAAGATTTTTGTGAGGTAAGTGATTTGTGAAAGGTATAGGTTAGTGTTAGTCAGGGCCATTCTTTTGTAGGGATTATTGAAAGTCAGATTGCGTTGCACTAAAAAATATTATGTGTCAGTTTAAGCACAGTCGTGTATAATTGTTCAAAAGGGGACGTTTCACGCTTTCACGATTACCAAATGATCCCGTAACGAAGCGCGCTGCTCTCCGTTGGATCCTCTCCATCCCCTCTATAAACCCTATCTGGTACAAATCTGCGCCACTTTGGATAATAGGGATGACATCATCTTCCAAAACCTTCAAGTATTATACGGTAGTCACTGTACCACCAAGGAATACCACACTGATTATTCCGTGACTGGACAATGGACACCACACACTCACCCGTTGAGTGTTAAGAGACTTCCCGATCACGAAATGCAGATTCTCAGAACCCAAATGCGTCAATTTTTCTTATTGACGAACCCATCCAAATGAAAGTGGTCGACAACAATAACGAGCGTGCGCATGCGCTTACTGATTCCCATCATGGCCCGCAGCCAACCATGTAGTTTGAACGTCCTAACGCAAACCGTTCATGAGTTACGTAGATTTTGTTTCATAAAGTTCAATAACTGTCACACTGTAAGTCCACTGGCTTTTCAGAAGCGCTTCAGAGCCTTTGACTTTGTTGCGAATGGTCGAGTAAGTCATCACTATGATGTTGGTAATCTCATCCAAGAGGGGATGGGAAGGGGCACGTCTTTGGATCTCACAGTAAAACTCTGGGGTCTTCGGCAGCTCTCATTGTCTGAACTGAATGGTGAATCCTCTAATCAGGTAAAAGTCTTGTGCGCATCCCACGCACATACTCTGCTACATGAGCAACCCCTGATGAGAGCAGCTCTGATATACACTACTGGCCATTAAAATTGCTACACCACCAAGATGATATGCTACAGGCGCGAAATTTAACAGACAGGAAGAAGATGCTGTGATATGCAAATGATTAGCTTTTCAGGGCATGAACACAAGGTTGGCGCCGGTGACGACACCGACAACGTGCTGACATGAGGAAAGTTTCCAACCGATTTCTCATACACAAACAGCAGTTGACCGGCGTTGCCTGGTGAAACGTTGTTGTGATGCCTCGTGTAAGGAGGAGAAATGCGTACCATCACGTTTCCGACTTTGATAAAGGTCGGATTGTAACCCATCGCGATTGCGGTTTATCGTATCGCGACATTGCTGCTCGCGTTGGTCGAGATCCAATGACTGTTAGCAGAATATGGAATCGGTGCGTTCAGGAGGGTAATACGGAACGTCGTGCTGGATCCCAACGGCCTCTTATCACTAGCAGTCGAGATGACAGGCATCTTATCCGCAGGGCTGTAACGGATCGTGCAGCCACGTCTCAATCCTTGAGTCAACAGATGGGGACGTATGCAAGACAACCTTCTGCACGAACGGTTCGACGACGTTTGCAGCAGCATGGACTGTCAGCTCGGACACCATGGCTGCGTTTACCCTTGACGCTGCATCACAGACAGGAGCGCCTGCGATGGTGTACTCAACGACGAACCTGGGTACACGAATGCAAAACGTCATTTTTTCGGATGAATCCAGTTTCTGTTTACAGCATCATGATGGTCGCATAAGTGTCTGGCGACATCGCGGTGAACGCACATTGGAAGCGTGTATTCGTCATCGCCATACTGGCGTATCACCCGGCGTGATGGTACGGAGTGCCATTGGTTACACGTCTCGGTCACCTCTTGTTCGCATTGACGGTACTTTAAACAGTGGACGTTACATTTCAGATGTGTTACGACCCGTGGCTCTACCCTTCATTCGATCCCTGTGAAACCCTGTATTTCAGCAGGATAATGCACGACCGCATGTTGCAGGTCCTGTACGGGCCTTTCTGGATACGGAAAATGTTCGACTGCTGCCCTGGCCAGCACATTCTCCAGATCTCTACGTCTGGTCAATGGTGGCTGAGCAACTGGCTCGTCACAATACGCCAGTCACTACTCTTGATGAACTGTGGTATCGTGTTGAAGCTGCATGGGCAGCTGTACCTGTACACACCATCCAAGCTCTGTTTGACTCAATGCCCAGGCGTATGAATGCCGTTATTACGGACAGAGGTTGTTGTTCTGGGTACTAGGCCACCAGCGGACAAGACTGCAGGCTGCAAGTTCCTCGGAAATTTTGTAAGCAAGACTGGTCTTCGTCACTCACGTCTGCCAGTCGCTGCAGTTATCAATGTCCGACCTCGGGACTCAGACGACGGGCAGCATTCTCTCCATCTGCCTACCGGAACTGCGTCTCTGCACGAGGCCCCCAGCTACACGCAAGGTGGTTCTTACTGTCCCTTGCCGTCGTTTCCTTTTCGCCAAAAATTCAAACTTACGACGATTAAAAGAGACGTACCGTATAAAAGTACGCAGCATCATTGAGAACAAAAATAAACGACGGGGACTGGACAGGATACAGAGCGCCAACATGCCACTGACCAAACGAGACCGTGGACTGGGGCTTCATATCAGTCCTCAATAGCCTTTTTTCAGTGCACCACGATTATCCATTATTACACAGAATTTTATGACGGAAACATCTCTTATCAATGAACTGGCAAAATATTAAGGTGGATTGCATATTGTGTAATGAGAAAAAATTTTGATCCGATCATAGTTTCGTAAAGAGAAACCATTCTGTAATTCTTCACGCTACCGACCTGTTGACATCTTCAGGTATTCTACCAGCACTGTTTATGCAAGATCATTGGATATTCTTCAAATGGTTCGAATGGCTATGAGCACTATGGGACTTAACATCTGAGGTCATCAGTCCCCTACACTTATAACCACTTAAACCTAACTAATCTAATGACATCACACACATCCATGCCCGAGGCAGGATTCGAACCTGCGACCGTAGCAGCATCGCGGTTCTGGACTAAAGCGCCCAGAATCGCTTGGCAACAACGACTGGCATTGGATATTCTGCCAGATATTAACATCGTTCATGCACCAAGATTTCAGGTATTCTGCCGGATATCAGCATCGTTCAAGCACTGAAGTGTCGGGCATCCTGCTGAATATCAGGGTCGTTCACGCACAGATGTCGGGTATTCTACCGAATATCAGGTACGTTCACATATGAGGTGTCAGGTATTCTGCAGGATATCAGCACCATTTGTGCAATGAGAAGTTGGATGTTCTGCTGGATATCGACGCCATTCACGCACTAAGTGCTGGGTATTCTGCTGAGTGTCAGCATCGTTCATTACAGATGTGACGTTTTCTGTCAGATATCAGCATCGTTCAAGCCCTGAGGTGTCTGGTATTCGTCCGGATATCAGCGTCGTTTATGCACCATGTGCCGAATACCAGCATGGTTCATGCACAGACGCCACGTGTCCTGCCAGATAACAGCGTCGTTCATGCACAGACGTCAAGCATTCAGTCAGATATCAGCATCGTTCGCGCACTGAGGTGTCACGAGTTGGGTTGACGATCGTGCAGCATACTCGATGTGGTGTCACCGCCAGACACCACACTTGCTAGGTGGTAGCTTAAATCGGCCGCGGTCCATTAGTACATGTTGGACCCGCGTGTCGCCACCGTCAGTACTTGCAAACCTAGCGCCACCACATGGCAGGTCTAGAGAGGCGGACTAGCACTCGCCCCAGTTGTACGACGACATTGCTAGCGACTAGACGTACGAAGCCTTCCTCTCATTTGCCGAGAGACAGTTAGAATAGCCTTCAGCTAAGTTAATGGCTACGACCTAGCAAGGCGCCATTTGTAACATTGCGTGTATCTTAATGAGTCTCACTTGTATCATCAAGATTGCTGTATACCAAAGGATGCATAAAAGTTGTGTTCTAGTAGCTACGTTCTTTTCTTTATCGCATTCACTAATTATCCCATTCCAGAAATCACGCCAGTCGGCGTGTGTGTACGCGTGCCTTTCTATCGGCTACCCGTCACTGTGGACTGGCTGCCTTGACAGTCCACAACATTGGCGACGAGGATGGGATAGAGACTTTCGCGTTCGTATTGTATTAATTTGCTTGTGACATGGCTTCGCCACATTCTCCAGATGTACTGTCCGAATTTTATCGCTTGCAGAATCAGCAGACGCAGGCGTTATTGGATGCCCTTGGACAGCTCGTCCAGGGTCAACGTGCGCTGCAAAACGATGCGGCCGCCGCCGCTTCATCGCTACCGCAGCCACAACACGCAGTTGCACCGCAGTTTCGCCAGTTTGATCAAACCCACGAGTCTTGGACTGAATGGTCCCGCCAGTTTGGATTTCATCTCGCCGCCTACAGAATTCAAGGTAACGAGCGGCAGCCTCACTTATTGTCTTGTGTCGGCGTGCAAACGTACCGTGTGATAGTGAAATTGTTTCCCCGACGCGACGTAGCAACTCTGTCCTACGAAGAAATTGTGTCGGCTTTAGATGCCTATTTCAAAGAAACAGTTAATGTAGTTGCAAAAAGGTATACGTTCTTTCGTACAAAGCGTACGGCCGGTCAAACTAATAGGGAGTGGGTTGCAACTTTACAAGGCCTTACTAGGGACTGCGCATTTGAATGTGACTGTGGCCTTCCTTATTCAGATACAATGGTGCGTGATGCAATAGCACAGAACGTTTCTGATGTTCGCATAAGAGAACAGATTTTGAAACTAGTTAATCCCTCCCTTCAACAAGTGATAGACATATTGGATAGGCAAGACACACTTGACTTTGCTCAGGAATCATTTGCAACTTCGCCAGCTGTGTGTCGCATTAACCGGCCCGCCGGGCGCGCTGCAAGGAACTGTAAACAGCCTTCGCGCACGTCCGCACAAACATGTGTCCAGCGAAAGCGAGCAAATGCAGTGCTGAAATCATGCCCGCGGTGTGCAACTCGACATTCGCGTGAGAATTGCCCGTCACGCCAAGCTATTTGCTTTTTCTGTAATAAGAAAGGACATGTTCAAAGTGTTTGCCAGAAAAAGCTTAGATCGGACGCTACCACCCATTCCAGGCCATTTGCTTCGCGCCGGAATCGAACCAAGGACACTCAGGCTCTGGAACCGTCGCCCATGGACATTCATGTAGTTAATGCCACTCCGCCCAGTGTTCCTCTCTCTAACTGTGACAGTGTTCGTCCCGCAAAAAGTGTGCGTCGACGTCGATGGCAATCCCGTCACGTCGCAAGTCAATCTGTCCCAGTGTCTGTTCAAGTTGCACAAAACAGTCGCTCTTGTCGTCAGCAGGACAATAAACTTTTTGTAGATTTGGACTTTGCCGGACAAGTGATACCATTCCAGCTCGATACCGGAGCTGCAGTTTCATTGCTCAATTACGCCACGTACAAACAACTGGGCGCACCGCCGTTGCGTGCCGCAAAAGTTCAGCTCACTAGTTATTCAGGACAGCATATCCCTGTGTTAGGACAGTGCAGCCTTCTTGCAACATATAAGGGACAAACAAAACTTGTGTCATTTTACGTTCTTCGTTCTTCTGCTGCAGTGAACTTGTTTGGTTTAGATTTATTTCAGTTGTTTAACTTGTCAATAGTGAATCAGGTCCTATCAGTGAACCAGACTGTGCCTTCCGCCAGTGTTGCTCGACTATGTGAGGAATTTGCAGACATTTTTGCACCGGGCCTTGGTTGCGCTAAGAACTATGAAGCACATTTGGAACTAAAAGTCAACGCGCAACCGAAATTTTTCAGAGCGCGCAATGTTCCCCACGCATTGCGTGATGAGGTCGCAAGAACATTAAACGATCTAGAATCACAAGGTGTCATTGAACGTGTGCAGGCTTCTCTCTGGGGCTCACCCTTAGTAATTTTGCAAAAACCTTCCGGCAAATTGAGACTTTGCGTGGACTTCAAAGCAACAGTGAATCCACAACTAGTGACTGCTACTTTTCCTTTGCCCCGCCCGGAAGATCTTTTTGACAAACTATTTGTGCGTCGGTCCCTACTGCAGCAAACTATCTGGACGATATAGTGATCTCCGGAAAGACAGAAGCGGAACATTTACAAAATCTCCGAACATTATTTCAGGTCTTGCGACAGAATGGTCTTCGCTTGAGGAAGGACAAATGTGTGTTTTTTGCTCGTGACTTGCCATATCTGGGCCATGTACTTAATGCCCAAGGCATACATCCGAGTCCAGAGCACCTCCGTGCCATACAGGACTTGCCTTCACCGCAAAAATTGAAGCAGCTACAGAGTGTGTTGGGAAAAGTTAATTATTATCATAAATTTCTTCCTCATGCCTCTTCCATTTCAGCTCCGCTTCATCGCTTACGCCGTAAAGGTGTTCCGTTCGTCTAGTCGACGGAATGCGAACGCGCCTTTCGCCAATTGAAATCGGCGTTGCTTTCAAATACTTGCCTTACGCCATTCGATCCCCGGAAACCCCTTTTGTTGATGGTAGATGCATCGGATTTCGGGATCGGTGCTGTGCTTGCACACCACGATGGTTCGCATGATCGCCCTATTGCCTTTGCGTCCAAATTGCTCTCGTCAGCGCAAAGAAATTATTCCCAGATAGAGAAGGAAGCTTTGGCTCTCGTGTTTGGTGTTGCAAAGGTTCACGATTTCTTGTATGGTCGTCACTTTACCATCATCACAGAGCACAAACTTTTGACATCGCTTTTTCATCCGAACAAGCCTGTACCTCCACGTACAGCGCAGAAATTCATTCGCTGGTCTATTTTCCTCTCGCAGTACCGCTACGGTATCTTGTATCGGTCCACTGCTAAGCACGGAAACGCAGATGCGTTGTCCCGTTTGCCAGTTGCTGAGGATAAAGCATTCGATTCTTCCGAACTTGCTTGCATGTTCATTGATACGGAAACTGATGACGTGGTCGAATCGTTTCCGATTGATTTTCGTCGTGTAGCTACAGCAACAGCTGCTGACCCTGTCCTTGCTACCGTTTTGCGTTTTGTTGCTACGCAATGGCCCTTGTCAAAGTCCCGGATCGAGGATCCGATGGTTCGCCGATTTTTTGCTCACAAGGAGACTTTTTGTACGACGTGGTGTTTTGTTGTTGCGTTCTGATAATGATCAGTCTAGGGTCGTGGTCCCACATTCGTTACAGTCCTCTGTCTTAAAGCTTCTCCACCACGGACATTGGGGTATAGTGCGTACGAAACAACTTGCTCGTCAGCACTGTACTTGGTTCGGCATCGATGCTGCGATTACGAATATGTGTTCTTCTTGCATGGCGTGTGCCGAACAACAATCCGCACCGCCGCGGAAATTCTTTGTATGGCCGAAAGCCACTTCCCCTTGGCAACGCTTACACATAGATTTTGCTGGTCCATTCTGGAATGCTCGATGGTTGGTTGTTGTCGATTCCTTCAGTAATTTTCCTTTTGTTGTCCGGATGTCTTCCACGACGTCATCTGCCACCATCCAAGCGTTGTCTGCTATCTTTTGCATTGAAGGTCTTCCACAGACTATTGTTTCCGACAATGGCCCACAATTCATGTCCGCAGAATTTCAGTCATTCTGCAAGGCCAATGGTATTCAACATCTGACGTCCGCGCCGTTTTCGCCTCAGTCAAACGGTGCCGCTGAACGTTTGGTCCGGACTTTCAAGTCCCAGATGTTGAAGTTGAAAGAGTCGCATTCTCGGGAGGACGCGTTGTTGCTCTTTTTGTCTTCGTATCGCTCTCAGCCCCGCGATGGTCGCTCGCCGGCTGAGTTGCTTCACGGTCGTCCTCATCGAACCTTGATGTCTTTGCTGCATCCGCCGCATCAGGTTCCTGTGCAGCGGCAGACTCCTGCTTTTGCTCCGGGCGACGTGGTATTTTATCGTAACTATCGCGGTTCACGGCGTTGGCTCGCAGGGCGCATTCTTCGCTGCCTCGGCCGCGCGATGTATTTGGTTATGGGGGCCTCTGGTGAGGTGCGTCGGCATCTCAATCAGCTGCGCCTCTGTCGTCGCCTGGGTTCTGCCGCTCCCCGTCTGCTTTCAGCGACGGAGCCGTCCGGTCAGCGCCCTGGGGACCCATCTACTGGCTCGCCTCATCCCCAGGTGTTACCGACGATGCCTTCGGTTTTGCCTCATGGCGTCGCGCAGCCGCCGCCGCCGCCGGCGCAGCCTGCAGAGGACGCTTCGCTGCAGCCGCCATCCGCCTCCCTGGGTCACGCGCCGCCGATCGCTTCCCGTGACCAGCTGTCCTCCGCCATGGAACTCTTGCCCGCTCCGGACCACATGGCGTCATCGCGCGTCGGATACCCCGACGCAATGGAGGTCGATCCTTCGGCCACTCATGTCTCATTACGGGCGCATACGCCGCATGTTGACGTGCACCCTGGAGTAGGTTTCCAGGCGTTTCCTAGCTCCCCTCGGACCGAATGGCCGGGTGCGGGTGGCACAGCCTCGCCTGTTGTTAGGCTCCCCACCTCCTCGCATACGTCAACATGGGGCCCTCCCCACGGCGGGCGGAAGCCTTATAACACGACCGTTCGCCGATTTGCGGGGGAGGAATGTGGTGTCACCGCCAGACACCACACTTGCTAGGTGGTAGCTTAAATCGGCCGCGGTCCATTAGTACATGTTGGACCCGCGTGTCGCCACAGTCAGTACTTGCAAACCTAGCGCCACCACATGGCAGGTCTAGAGAGGCGGACTAGCACTCGCCCCAGTTGTACGACGACATTGCTAGCGACTAGACGTACGAAGCCTTCCTCTCATTTGCCGAGAGACAGTTAGAATAGCCTTCAGCTAAGTTAATGGCTACGACCTAGCAAGGCGCCATTTGTAACATTGCGTGTATCTTAATGAGTCTCACTTGTATCATCAAGATTGCTGTATACCAAAGGATGCATAAAAGTTAAGTGTTCTAGTAGCTACGTTCTTTTCTTTATCGCATTCACTAATTATCCCGTTCCAGAAATCACGCCAGTCGGCGTGTGTGTACGCGTGCCTTTCTATCGGCTACCCGTCACTGTGGACTGGCTGCCTTGACAGTCCACAACACTCGACACCTCAGGTTGTCAGAAATCATTATCTTAATTCCCCACCGAGCGAGGTGGCGCAGTGGCTAGCACACTGGACTCGCATTCGGGACGACGGTTCAATCCCGCGTCCGGCCATCCTGATTTAGGTTTTCCGTGATTTCCCTAAATCGCTCCAGGCAAATGCCGGGATGGTTCCTTTGAAAGGGCACGGCAGACTTCCTTTCCCGTCCTTCCCTAATCCAATGAGACCCATGACCTCGCTGTCTGGTCTCCACCCCTAAACAACCCAACCCTTAATTCCCCAACAGATGAGCGAATCAAGCAGTTTGTTTACCTTCGTTGATGACGAAAAGGAAAAGTATTTTGCTTCTTCAACAGATAATAGCATCATGCAAAGTCTTCCTACAAATCAAGAAGTATATCATGTACATAGTAACACGTTTTGCAAATTCAATAATCCTCCATGTCAAGTGAGTTGATGGATACTGAAATGATCTGAGCCAGAAATCTATTTTAATTTCCACAACGCAGTTATGCAACCGGCAGGAATTCTTCACATTTAAAAACGAGCTGTACGACAAAAAAATTGGTTCAAATGGCTCTGAGCACTATGGGACTTAACTGCTCAGGTCATCAGTCCCCTAGAACTTAGAACTACTTAAACCTAACTAACCTAAGGACATCACACACATCCATGCCCGAGGCAGGATTCGAACCTGCGACCGTAGCGGCCACGCAGTTCCAAACTGAAGCGCTTAGAACCGCACGGCCACACCGGCCGGCAGCTGTACGACAATCTCAGATCGCTGACATATGTCAAATTTTATTAATCTGACGCATAAATAGCTGTCTTCTTCTGAGTATGCAACCGTCAGTACTCCAACAGCATAGCTGTAGAGAAAAACCAAGGAAGTCATCACGTCCTGTAGACACCTATACCTTTAACATTTTTTGCTTACTTACGTTAAAACAACATTGAAGGGATGTAACAACACATCCAATCTTAAATTTAGAATATTCATTACTCTGTATACTTCTGCGGAAACATATTTTCCTGTAAGATTTCACGGAAAATATTTATGGGATTTGAAGTCAGATTTAAAAATGTTTATTCTAAGACAATAATTCCTGTCTGAATAACTCTAAGTCATTTGCCATAGATATTTTTGTGCAACACTTCAAAATCATTCGTACAACACATACAATTTTTTTCAGTCCACATATATAATAGGTAAAAATTTTAACTATGATAGGACATACCCATAATTATTATTTCCTTCTGGCTCCACATTCTCCAGCTCGAGTCTACTGCTGCAACTTTCTCGTCTTGATTCACTAATTTCCTGTATGTTGTCCATAAAGGTATTTGTTGTATTCCTTAAAAAAAGAAGTGCAATCAGTAAGCTGCTTTAGTGGGTGAAAATTAAATTACATGAATTAAGCATATTCAAAGTTGCTCTAATGGTGCGTAATCCTTGTCAAAATGCAAATAGTGTTTTGTGATATCTGTTTTAACCTGCATTTGTTATGTGATAAAACATTTTACATGGACTGCCTTCCTGCATTGCGCTGAACTTTAGATCATGGTGAAGAAAAATTAACCAGTCCTGGAGGCTTTAGAGATGTGGGCGCGGTGGAGGATCAAAATATACGTTGGATGTACAGAGTGAAAAAAGTTGAGGTACAGAAAAGAATGTGAGAGCAGAGCACTTGTGTAAGAACACGAAAGTGAGATTGAATAGATCATAGTGTATAAAGTAAGAAGTAGAAGGGGCAGTCAAGCGAAAACGAGACAAATGGGAAAAGTAAGTAAACTGTTTATTAAAGTAATCCCCAATCCCATAGTGAGACAAGACGATCGATGGCGCAATGGAAAAATATTTGAGGTTGCCTATGGAACAATGATTGTACACAGGCTTGCATATCCTGGTCCGAAACAAATCGACAGCAACCAATGTCTTTCTTCAGGGCTTCAAAAGTGTGCAGATCGCATGGGGAGCGATCGGGACTTTACGGGGAACGTCTATTGATTCCCAGCGAAACTTTTGCAGCATACAAACTGCCTGCTGGCTTCCGTCTCGGGTTCTTCGGCCGATGTTCGTCTGATGATTTTTCTGACGTTTCGCCAGCATGAGTGGTCGGCACTGTCAAAGCTGCACTGTCCACTGCCGGTGGTGGTCTGGAGCCGAGCTCGCGGCCGCAGACTATAGGTACCTGGCTCGTCAACGTCCAAAGGCATCTCCGCGGTCGTTGTGGTTGTCCTGTCGCTACCTGCAACGGTCGTTCGCTGCAGCACGGGAAGCCAGGATCCGTTCATCTTGCGGCTTTCTTCTTTCTTGTTGGAGCTATTCTCGTGATTGTGTATTTCTATAGCTTCTCCGAACAAGCGGTTGCGATAGCTCTTCTCTACAGCCAGAACTTCCGTGTCGGCGAATTTTACTACGTGGTCGGTCTCACACAGTGCTTGCTCTGCCACGGCCAATTTCTCCACCTGCCCCAACCTGCCGTGCCTCTTATGTTCTGAGATCCTGGTGCTGACTGATCGTCCAGTCATTCCAACACAAAACTTTTCCGCAAATGCATGGTATGAGGTATATTTCCGACACTGCAAGTGGGTCCCTTTTCTCCTTTGTCGATTTGAGACACTTTTTGATCTTCTTTGTCGGTTCGTAGTAGTCTGCAGGTATCAAGAGGATAACCGCACCGGAAATGACCGCGAAGAAGTCCTTGAACGTTGGCGCGCCAGGTAGCTATAGTCTGCGGTCGCGAGCTCGGCTCCAGATCACCACCAGCAACGGAGGGTGAAATTTTGACAATGCCAGCCACTCGTACTGGCGAAGCGCTAGAAAATCATCAGACGAACGTCGCCGAAGAACCCGATACAGAAGCCAACACGCAGTTTGTCAACAAGCCTGACCACGAAAGCCTAACAATTTTGTTCAAAAAATGGTTCAAATGGCTCTGAGCACTATGGGACTCAATTGCTGTGGTCATAAGTCCCCTAGAACTTAGAACTACTTAAACCTAACTAACCTAAGGATAGCACACAACACCCAGCCATCACGAGGCAGAGAAAATCAACAATTTTGTTCTGCAGCGCAATCGAAGCAATCTCGGTAACTTGTGGCCCTATATTTTTGGAGTCCTAAACAAAGACAAAGAGGTCGACGTCCGGATAAAGCATGGCTCCGTAGGCAACTCCAAATATTTTTTCATTGAAAGTATCGATCGCCTTGACTCACAGACGGATAAGTGTTGTTATGTTACGGTGAATAGTTTTGAAAGAATTAAGATTAGATACTTTTCCTGTATGTGTCTCGCTTTCATTTGCCTGCCTCTTACAATAACGGTCTTGGAAGCGTATGTGCAAAGGGACAGGAGATTGCGCAGGAAGAGATTTTAGATTCTGGATGATGTTCTGGAGGGCGGCATACACACAGCATCACTAAGAAGGAAGCAATGGACAGCTTGACTCTGACCTGCTAGCACAGCAGAAAACTGCTGGCTTGTTTTAATTGACCTCTCTTAAAAAATAAAGGACCTTATTCCGTCCTATTGCTGAAGATACAAATGACATTAAGTTTTGGGCTGAGAGATTTTCACCGCCTCGTAACTGACAGTTTTGAGTACACAAATTGCCACTTTTGAAAGTTGACGTTTAGTTAGAGCCCGCCCTAGTGGCCTACTTGTCTTCATCCAACTTATTTAACCTCCAACATAAAGCTACTTGAGAACTGTTTCATCCATCTCTTTGACTTCTTTTACACTGTAATTGTGTATGATTTACAATGCGTTTTCCCAGTACATTCCAGCGGTCAAGCATAGTATATCCACTTCATGGACGCACACTGGATGAACTTAATATAACGGATAGCAAAACATTGCCTCACTTGCTCTACGACAGCATTCGCAACTTTTGACATCCTGAGGCTTTATTATTATATCATTAAGAGCCAATCTGAACAATAGTTGGAAGACCTCCATCACATGTGACACTGAAATGCTATTGTGCAGCTGTCACAGTTTTGATGCGTAACAGCTATTTTGGATAAACTACAGTTACGATCACGTGATACATTAGTGTGTTGCTGTGTGAGTTAAGGCCAGTCACAAATAACGTTGTTGTATGTAGGGAAATCATAATGGCAGTAAATAGTAATTAAAAAGTGCAAGGAATAGTAGCTCAACTTTAACAAATGTCACATATTGCTTATAAGAAGCCATGGAAACTCATTATCGTCTGATTGTTGCATTGTCGATCAATTCTCGCAAACAAAAACAAGAATGAAATACCAACTGGTTTTTTTTTTTTTTTTTTTTTTACGGACTTGTAGTCCGGGGTGATATGTTACAATACAGCATCACCGGTCTATTGCGGTCTAACTGTGTTGGTGAGGCAGCAAATTTCCACAGGGCAGTGACTGCGTCACTGCAATTCACTTTGGAGGTGTGGCGGTGGGACTTGTAGTCATGTACCACCCTCTGACGGTGATAGTACTACATGAGTCAGGCAGAAAATTTTGCCTAACATGGGCAGGTGAAGGTGTGGAGGTGGGACTCGTAGCCCCGTACGGTGCTTTTGCATAGTACCAACTGGTATGCAGCCAGAGAGATTTAGCGTGGAAGACACATAAAAGTAACTGCGGGAATGGCAGATGTCTACTTCAGATTCGTTGAAGAAATCATATAAGAAATTTAATTAATTCAAGAAAGAGATGGGTTGCAAAACTTTCATTTTGATCAGCCTCGAGTTTTATTCACCAGAATGATACTCTCACCAGGCAAAGTTAATAAAGGGAGGAAAAGATTAAAGGATATACTTACTGCGTCATATGTTCTTTTGGTCAGCGACAAGTCATCTTGTAGACGCTCAACCGAGTGACAGATGTTACAAGAGAGGCATTATGCATCACGGTTCCAATTAGAATGCCACAGCAGTTAATTTCGTCTATATCTGACAAAATAACTGTGATGGTAGAATTAGATTCTTTTGAGAATATACAGCGTTACTTGAAGACAGTCAACCAGCACACAGTTTGCCAGTCAGAGAGGAGGGGGTGGTGTAATAGTAGTGTTGTACTCCTCTTTGTCAGACACAATCGCGTGGCTTGAAGAGCTTGCGTCAATGGACCTACATTTAAGCAATGCGTAAAAGTCTAGCGTATGGAATCATGAAAACTGTCTTGCAATTTGCGTCTCTCTCGTGATTCAGTTCTCGGGATATGTTTCTGTAATTTATTTATTTCCCCATTTCCCCTTTCAGATTTTGGTTTCTTGTCTGCTCTGCGCACCCGCCAGCCTTGCTACAGTTAATCATTCTAGGTTCAGTGGTTGTTAAGAAGATGCACGCGTTGTGGACCAGATAATGTAAATTAGTAATATACGCCTTAAATAAGTGTAAATCAACGCTGTTATTTCATTTCCTTCTGCAAATTTCCATACAGGTAATGAGTAATATATGAAGAAATTGATAATTTTATGGTAACGGATAGTTACACTTGTAAACTGAAACACAACTTTTACTCACTCAAATGTGTCGAGGTTTTCGGACGAGCCCCAGCTGGTGGTGGAGGGACTGCTCGGAGCCGCAGACGGAGTCAGCGAGGTGCGTCTCGGGAAAGAACCGGAGCGAGACAGCAGCCTAGGGCTGGTGCTGCCGCCGTCCTGCAATTGTTTCACAATGGCTGTGTAGCGACAGACAGCTGCTGGTGTGCACAATATCAAATTTCTAGTCCCACATTTTTTGTTAATATTGACAATATTTCCCATATGCGCTATAACACTCACCGTCCAAGAGTGAGATTCTACTGTGCAAATCAGTGGCGGCTGCTGTTTAAGAGCACGTGAAAACGCTAACTTTTGACACCTTGCGGACTGGTTGGTTATTTAACTTTGAATGCTGTTTAAATGTAAAGTACAGGGTGTTTCAAAAATGACCGGTATATTTGAAACGGCAATAAAAACTAAACGAGCAGCGATAGAAATACACCGTTTGTTGCAATATGCTTGGGACAACAGTACATTTTCAGGCAGACAAACTTTCGAAATTACAATAGTTACAATTTTCAACAACAGATGGCGCTGCGGTCTGGGAAACTGTAGTACGATATTTTCCACATATCCACCATGCGTAGCAATAATATGGCGTAGTCTCTAAATGAAATTACCCGAAACCTTTGACAACGTGTCTGGCGGAATGGCTTCACATGCAGATGAGATGTACTGCTTCAGTTGTTCAATTGTTTCTGGATTCTGGCGGTACACCTGGTCTTTCAAGTGTCCCCACAGAAAGAAGTCACAGGGGTTCATGTCTGGCGAATAGGGAGGCCAATCCACGCCGCCTCCTGTATGTTTCGGATAGCCCAAAGCAATCACACGATCATCGAAATATTCATTCGGGAAATTAAAGACGTCGGCCGTGCGATGTGGCCGGGCACCATCTTGCATAAACCACGAGGTGTTCGCAGTGTCGTCTAAGGCAGTTTGTACCGCCACAAATTCACGAAGAATGACCAGATAGCGTGATGCAGTAATCGTTTCGGATCTGAAAAATGGGCCAATGATTCCTTTGGAAGAAATGGCGGCCCAGACCAGTACTTTTTGAGGATGCAGGGACGATGGGACTGCAACATGGGGCTTTTCGGTTCCCCATATGCGCCAGTTCTGTTTATTGACGAAGCCGTCCAGGTAAAAATAAGCTTCGTCAGTAAACCAAATGCTGCCCACATGCATATCGCCGTCATCAATCCTGTGCACTATATCGTTAGCGAATGTCTCTCGTGCAGCAATGGTAGCGGCGCTGAGGGGTTGCCGCGTTTGAATTTTGTATGGATAGAGGTGTAAACTCTGGCGCATGAGACGATACGTGGACGTTGGCGTCATTTGGACCGCAGCTGCAACACGGCGAACGGAAACCCGAGGCCGCTGTTGGATCACCTGCTGCAGTACCTGCGCGTTGCCCTCTGTGGTTGCCGTACGCGTTCGCCCTACCTTTCCAGCACGTTCATCCGTCACGTTCCCAGTCCGTTGAAATTTTTCAAACAGATCCTTTATTGTATCGCTTTTCGGTCCTTTGGTTACATTAAACCTCCGTTGAAAACTTCGTCTTGTTGCAACAACACTGTGTTCTAGGCGGTGGAATTCCAACACCAGAAAAATCCTCTGTTCCAAGGAATAAACCATGTTGTCTACAGCACACTTGCACGTTGTGAACAGCACACGCTTACAGCAGAAAGACGACGTACAGAATGGCGCACCCACAGACTGCGTTGTCTTCTATATCTTTCACATCACTTGCAGCGCCATCTGTTGTTGAAAATTGTAACTACTGTAATTTCGAAAGTTTGTCCGCCTGAAAATGTACTGTTGTCCCAAGCATATTGCAACAAACGGTGTATTTCTATCGCTGCTCGTTTAGTTTTTATTGCCCTTTCAAATATACCGGTCATTTTTGAAACACCCTGTAGATGCGGCAGTCTGAAAAACACGGCACTAAATCTACCTCGCTGTGCTATATACTGCTCGTCTTAGACTCGGTGAAATTTGGCATCAGGATCGCGAGCACACCTTCACTTGTGCAAGTTTTAAGGTGTTTCTGCGCATGCGCAACTAGCGCGATGTAATGGCCTTATGGGCCACATATAAGGGGCATTCAAATGAAACCTGGACACTAGCGTAAAATAACGGTAACGATTTTATTAACTCAGAAACGTAGTTATACATGGTATACTTACTCAAAAATAATTGCCAAAACTGGTGGCACGTTTATCCCATTGCGACACTACTCAGTCGATACCATTCTTGAAGAAGCTAGTAGGCTGTTGTCGGATCCAGACCTGGACCCAGTCACACACCTAATCGTCCGCTGCGAATCGACGTCCGCGAATAGCATGTTTTAGGGATCCAAACACATGAAAGTCACACGGTGAAAGGTCGGGACTGTATGGTGGATGCTCCAGCGTGTGACGTCACGATGAGCCTGTCCAGGACGAACATGGTCTTCCAGTGACTCGCGCCCCTCAAGGAATCGTTTGCGCCATTCCACGACACTTGAACGACTGAGTCTGTACTCTCCGTACACAGCCTTCATCCGTCGATACATTTCACAGCCTCCAAGTCCCTCCGCCGCAAAAAATTGAATCACTCCTCGTTGTTCCTGCTTACTCACCTGCATGTTAGGTAGTGGGCGATAACTTGTATGACCACCTTCTCTTCGGCGGAACAACAGTGGCGCAATGCAACATCAAACGATGTGCACGCGTCAGCCTCTCTACCTATAGATGGCGCTACCATACCCGCAGTTAAGTGGTGCCACCTTACAAGTAAGGCAAAGGCAGACGCAGTGACCAGATTTCATTTGAATGAACCTCATACATACAGCTTTGACAAACAATGTGCACGGTTCACGGCTTGCATTGCTAGCCCTTACCGCTCAACTACAAGTTTACGTCAGTGCCACCAAGTGGTAGCACACTGCAGCAGACTTTTTCTACGTTTGCCATAAATCCCGCTAGGCGATAGCACACTCCGCAGATATGCGAATGCACTGGCTATATAGTAAAATTAGATCGCTCATCAGTGTATGTTACTGTTAAACTTGTAGAAAAACCTACTTTGTGGGATTCTGAATGAGATATAGTGCATTAAGTCTTGGATTTTACCCTAGAGTAATGCATTTGAGGCGCTGAGAACCATGAAGTACATCATCGTCGATTGTTAGATTGTAGCATTTATTCACGCTTCTGACATCAGCTGATATTATGGTGGGTCAGGTTTATCTCTACTGTAGGCTGACATTGTACGTATATCTGAACATTCACGAAAGCTGTCTCACAGGTTCTCTGATATTCACTTAATGATGGGGGTCGAAGACGGTGTGCCTTTGGCGCTTATGCCTTTCAGCGCCTCATTTGTATTCTAGTGAAGTGACCTTGTTGGTAGGCAGTACTACCTGAATTTAATCATTTCCGGAAACAGCAGTTTGTGTTTGGAGTTGGTTGTCTACAGCGCAGGAAACGCCTTTCCTGTGGAGTGTCAACATGAACTCTGTTGAACGTATGTTAAGCGCTAACAGAAAAGAAAATTAACCGGAAGAAATGTGTGTGCATTCCTAAGGGACCAAACTGCTAAGGTCATCGGTCAGTAGACTTACACACTACTTAAACTAACTTAAACTAATTTGTGCTAAGAACAACACACACACACACACACACACACACACACACACAAAAGCCCGAGGGAGGACTCGGACTTCTGGCGGGAGGGGCCACGCAATCCGTGATATGGCGCCTCAAACCGCGCGGCCACCCGGCCCTGCTAACCACAAGAGTTATCCACAAAGACAACAGGGCATTCCACACGAAATCCGTTGTCTGAGAAAGTGACGAAATCAAATAAGCGTGACTAAAAGCGAACGTTGAATAAAGAAGTGTGTAATAAGCGCAAGTTGTTATGTGGGTGCAACGTAACAATGCATGATTTTCAGCCTAGAATTTAATTCGTTAACTAATTCATGAACTAGGGATCTTGCACATTTGTCCGAAAGAATAAAAAAGCACGAAAACTCCCACTGACATAAAAATACAAAACGAAGAGTAGGGAAAGCTTAAACATTATTTCGGTCTTGCCCTAAACTTTACTTAATGATGTACGAAACAACAAAATTCCACAAAAACAATTCCTCCTTTTTTCAGACAATTTATGCATGCTATAATTATTATTATTGTATTTGAAGTAAAATGTTTAGCCTTTGCGGATGATATGGCATTGATAACTGAAAACCGAACAGACGCAACAGTTATGCTTGATGTGTTACACGAGATTGCTGAAAAGACTAGGCTAAAAATATCCTACGAAAAAACCGAGTATATAGAACACAAACATAATGCAGAAAAGTTTATGAAAACAAAGTATGGAAAAATTAAAAAAGTTGATAGATTCAAATACCTGGGGGAGTGGATCCAAGCCAATGGACTGGATAACACAACAAATAAAGAAAGAATAAAAAAGTTGGAATTTGCATATAAATTAACACAAAACTACTACAATAAGAAATCAATATCCATACAAGCAAAGATTAAACATTATAATTCAGTTATTAGGACACAAGCAACATATGGATCAGAGTGCCTAACACTGAATAAGAAAGGCGAATTAAGAGAACTAGAAAAAAGAGAGAGAAAAATATTAAGAAAAATTCTAGGTCCTGAGAAAAACAAGGAAAACAGGTGGATTAAAAGGAGAAATGAAGACCTATACAAAAATACAGAAAAGATCACAGATACAATGAGGAAGAGACGGCTAAAATTTTATGGACATTTAAAAAGAATGGAAGAAACACGAATTACAAAGAAAATTTTTAATTACGTTAGTAAGCTGAAAAACACCGTAGGATGGATAAAGCAGTAAAGAAGCCAACAAAATAGGTGTTACAGAAGAAATAATACGTGACAGGAATAACTTTAGGCTACTTATAGAAAACGCAAACTGTGAAGAAGATGCGCCAAAACCTCGACCCAAGAGAGTGTGGACAGATGAGCAGAGACGAGCAGTTGGCGAGAAAATGAAGAAGTACTGGGAAGAACGGAAGAAAAAGAAAAACCATAAGTCTTAAGTTGTATGCGGTCCATAGCTGGCCAAATTCATAATTTAAAAAAAAATTATTATTATTATTATTACTGACAGAGGTTGAAGTATAAATACGTTGATAGTCATAACTATTATATAGCAGATGCTATTAATTTCGCTCTCTCATATTTATCTGAATTTAAAAATTTGTGAAAGCCCAGAATGTACAGCTACGAGCCGCCACTGTCTGCAGTTTACTTATAAGTGCCTGGCAGAGGGTTCATCGAGCCCCTTTCAAGCTTTTTCGCTACCGTTCCACTCTCGCACAGCGAGAGGGAGAAACGAACACTGAAATGGTTTCGTGCGAACCCTGATATCTGTTATTTTATTATGATGATCATTTCTACCTTTGTAGGTGGGTGCCAAAAAATACTTTCACACGCTAAGGAGAAAGTTGGTGATTGTAATTTCGTGAGAAGATCCTGTTGCGACAAGAAACGCCTTTGTTTTAGTGATTGCCACCCCAACTCGCGTATCATATCCGTAGCACACTGTACCTTATTTCGCGAAAATACAGCACGAGCTGCACTTCTCCGAACTTTTTCGATGTCCTCCGTCAATCCTATCTGATGCGAATCCCACACCGCACGGCAATACTCCAGAACAGGACCAACAAGTGGAGCGTAGACCTGTTACATTTTCTAAGAGTTCTGCCAATAAATCGCAGTCTTTAGTGTGCTTTGTCCACAATATTATTTATATGACAGTTCCAGTTAAAGTTATTCGTAATTGTATTCCCTAAGAATTTAGTGGTATTTACAGCCTTTAGATTTGTGTGACTTTTCGTATAACGGAAATTTAGCGGATTCCATTTAGTACTCAAGTGGATGACTCCATACTTTTTATTGTTTAGAGTCAATCGCCACTCTTCGCAGCACACAGATATCTTATCTAAATCATTCTGCAATTCGTTTTGATCGTGTGACGACTTTACAAGACAGAATCATTTGAAAACAATTTGAGAAGGAAGGCTGCTCAGATTGCCTCCTAAATTGTTTATGTAATCAGGAACAACTGATGGCCTATAACACTTCCTTTGCGAACGCCAGATATTGTTTCTGTTTTACTGGATGAATGAACTGTTACCTTTCTAAAAGGAGACCACGAAGTACACAATTCCATAGGCACGTAATTTGATTGGAAGTCGCCTTTGACGAATAGTGTCGACGGAAATTCCTCGAAATCTAAAAACGTGGAATCAATTTGACAACCCTTGTCCATAGCAGTCATTACTTCGTGAGAGTAAAGAGCTCGTTGTGTTTCACAAGAACGACATTTTCTGAATGAGTGCTCACTATGTGCCAATAGACCGTTACCTTCGAGATAATTCATAATGATCGAACACAATATATGTTCGAATGTCCTACAGCAATTCTACGTTACTGCTACAGGTCGGTAATTCACTGGATTACTCTTCTTTCCTTTTTCGGTATTGGTATGACTTGTGTAACATTCCAATTTTTGAGGCGGATCTTTCTACAAGTGAATGCATCTACTCTGAATATGTAAGAGTACGACGATGTGGAGATCTCTTCTCAACAGCACGTTGAAAGGCATCCAAGATACGTTCAATAATGTTCATGTCTGGGGAGTTTGGTGGGCGACGGAAGTGTTTAAAATCAGGAGAGTGTTCCTGGAGCCACTCTGTAGGGAATACGGACGTGTGGGTGTCGCGTTGTCCTGTTACAATTGCACCAAGTCCGTCGGAATGCACAGTAGGTACGAATGGATGCAGGTGATCAGACAGGATCCTTACGTACGTGTTACCTCTCAGAGTCGTATCTAGACGTATCAGGGGTTCTATATCACTCAATGTACACATGCCCAACACCATTTCAGAGTCTCCACCAGCTTCAACAGTCCACTACTGACGCGCAGGGTCCATGGATTCATGAGACCTTCTCCATACCCGTACACGTCCATCCGCTCGATACAATTTGAAACTAGACTCGTCCCACCAGGCAACGTGTTTCCAGTCATCAACAGTCCAATGTCAGTGCTGGCGGACCCAGGCGAGGAATAAAGCTTTGTGACGTGCAGCCATCAAGGGTACACGAGTGGGCCTTCGGCTCCGAAAGCGTATCGATGATGTTTCGTTGACTGGTTCGTAAGCTGACACGTGTTGATGGCCCAGCACTGAAATCTGCAGCAATCTGCGGAAGGGTTGCACTTCTGTCACGCTGAATGATTCTCTTTAGTCCTCGTTGCATCCGTTCTTGCAGAATCTTTTTCCGGACGCAGCGATGTCGGAGATTTGATGTTTCACCGGTTTCCTGATATTCACGTTACACTCATGAAATGGTTGCACGGAAAAATCGCCACTTCAGCACTACCTCGGAGACGTTGCGTCGCATCTCTCGTGCGCCGACTGTAACACCACGTTCAAACTCAAATCTCGATGATCTGCCATTATAGCAGCAGTTACCAAACTAACAACTGCGGCACGCACTTGCTGTCTTGTATAGGCGCTGCCGACCGCAGCGCCGTATTCTGGCCCTTTACATATCGCTGTATTTAAATACGCATTCCTATGCCAGTTTTTTTGGCGCTTCAGTGTATATGAGTCCCAAGTATGGAGCTATTGTATGAGCATACTCTAAAAGTAGCCATGCTACTACACAATTTGTACGAGGGGCCATGCCTTTATTAAGTGATTCACACTGCTTTGGTACACCGAGGATATCTGCTTCTAAGTTACTTGCGTTAGCAGTTGTCCTTGATTCTTCTTCTGTGATTGAAACCACGTTTAGTAACTCTGCTTTATTGGCACCGTCATCAGTGACATCACACCTGTTGGTGTCCACCACCCGCCGCACCGCAGCGGTCAACGTCTGGCGTACCCTCCAAGTCACCCGTCCGACCGTCGGCGACATCGCCTCAGTTGCCTTGATGTATTGCAACGCGTGGAACATCTTAACATCGACGTTGTTTCCAAACTGGCGCTCATAACAGACGTCCATCCGGTGTCGCAGGCGACTGCTACTTCCTAACGGCTGGTAACATTTTTAAGGTCAAATACTATACACTCACCATACCCGGGAACTTCGTATTAACAGTATCACTACCCTACTGGCATAAAACGCCAGTAAGCAGTAACAATAATTTGTACACAACTAACGACAAACTACCACATAAAAGATGTAGTACAGTGATTACAACGCCATCCTTTTTGTGGTGTCACCGCCAGACACCACACTTGCTAGGTGGTAGCCTTTAAATCGGCCGCGGTCCGCTAGTATACGACGGACCCGCGTGTCGCCACTGTCAGTGATTGCAGACCGAGCGCCGCCACACGGCAGGTCTAGAGAGACGTCCTAGCACTCGCCCCAGTTGTACAGACGACTTTGCTAGCGATTCTATACTGACAAACTACGCTCTCATTTGCCGAGACGATAGTTAGCACTTTTCACTCGAGCAAATTAATTTTTCAGGGTATAAACTATGCATATTTGAGGTTTGAAATAAACCTGGGATTTCATTCCATAGGTTTCGAGCTACGAGATCCCAGTTATGGTATTTTCACTCTCAGGGTCCCACAAACTCACTCTTTCTTGGACTAAACTTATCAGTTGCGCACGCTCCATATTTCGTGTGCGACAACGTCGGTCGATTTTACAGAAGAAAACAAACAGATTTAACTTTCACCCTTTGTCGTCCGAAGTCTGTACGTTCGGGAGATAAGATCGGCTAAAGTGTGACCGCGGGCATAGTGGCACACTGACTTAAAAAGATCGGCCGTCTTCGGCAGATGTCGGTCATCGGCGGAATGCACGGATATCGGAGTGTAGGCACCGCGACCGCAGCCTTATATATGAACACCGTGAACAGACAGTGGTCCGGCTCAGGGAACTCATTCGTGCCCTCACGCAAGAACTCTTGGATGTTTTCACGCCGTCCACCATCTACCTGCCGATGTCTGTAGGACACGGTGCGTTTCTGTTCGCTCATCTGTCTGTCTTCTTCGTGGATTTTAGCCGCGTACCCCCCCCCCCCCCCCCTCCGTGGATTTTAGCCACGTACACCCCGACGTTCCACGCATGCTCTCTCCACCCTCCTCCCACATGTCTGAAAGATTTCTACGTTGAATTATCGCGCGGCGTACCTTGCAACAACGTTGAGATCAAGTGTCCGTTAACTAACTTGTCCGCGGTATGGCGTCCACTTTACAAGCTGTATCTTCCGACATCAGTTCTGAGCAACATGGTACCACATCGTCACTTACCAGCGTTTACATGTGATTGGTTTATGCTACACCCGTCACCCGATAGACGATCACAAAGATTACATAACCTGCACCAGTGGTCGTGTAGTTTGGATGTTGTGGCGGAAAATGGTCGCCTGTTTCCTCCACACCCTCGATCCGTGGTCGAACCGCGCGCTTTCGTTCATTCACCCAGAGGATGTGTGTTTCCTTGCAGGCAAGAGTCAAGTGATAGTCTGGGTCAAAGGATGGATGGTCGACTATCTTTATGGAGTCAAATCGCAGCTGGTCTTTGGACCCAACTACACAATGCACATCACTGAACGACATAGACGTTACTGCTAGGACTGTTGATATTATAAAAAATATCGGCAGTGCTTTTTGCCGATGACCTGATGTTATGGGGAAATTGCGAGAAGGAGGTGCAAGAGCAGTTAGATGCATGGGAGGTAACGGCAGCACAATATGGAATGCATTTCTCTGCAAAGAAAAGTAAAATAATCGTCACAACAAGGAAGAAGAATAGGCCAAATGTGGATATAACTTGTGGAGGGGAAAAACTACAAGTGGTAGAGAACTTCAAGTAGCTGGGAAGCGTGATTGAAAGTAAGGGGAGAAACGCAATGGAAATAAATGAAAGGTGCAGGAAAGCAGCGCAGTTCTATAAATGCATTAGGGGGCTTATTTGGTGCAAGGAGGTGCCACAGAAATCCAAGGGAATTATATACCGAACCTACTTTGTCCCCATATTGGCATACGGAAGTGAGACATGGGTAATGCACGAAAGCGACAAAAGTAGAATACAGGCTAGTGAAATGAAGTTCCAGAGGAGCAGGTTGGGTGTAACAAGACGAGACAGATTGCGAAATGTGTATGTGAGGGAAAGACTAAAGGAAGAACCAGTACAGGACAGGATAGAAAAATCAAGACTGCAGTGGTATGGACACATGAAGAGAATGGACGAGGGAAGAATTCCAAAGAGTTTGATCTGCAACTGGAGGGGAAGAGGCCCAGAGGAAGACCAAGGGATAGATGGGTGAAGGGAGTGAAGGAATGTGTGATGAGAAGAGGAGAGAACTGGACGAAGGTGGAAAAGGGGGAATGGTGGAAAGACAGAACACGATGGAGAGGCTTGTGTTCCCGACAGACCCAGCCAGTGGCTGGAAACTGTCCAAGATGATGATGATCGGCAGTCGGATATATCGATATTTAAGAAATATTGGTACCGGCCTTCTGTACACCGATAAGAAGCATCGATACAGTGACTGAAAAAATATCGACGAGTCGGCCTACAAGAATATCGGTTGCACATTGTAAATATACTGCCAATTTTAGAGCTGTATATTTAAGTGTTTATTTATTATTAGATATTCTGTACATCAACAAGCCAGCAGCCTACTTATCCCCCTTTAGAGCAAGAATTGAAAGGAAAACGATGCACGTTCACGCTTGGCGATAACCACTTTGCTAACAACGGTAACTGTAGGTAAGTGGCGCAATGAAAGGTGTCCAATGGAATCGTCGTTCGGTTTCTTCACATATAGGATTTGTAAGGAACACTTCATATCGACTTCCCTGTTTTTTTCATTTCTGAAAACACCAGCGAATTAGAAGCAGTAGTGTCACAATTGGGCAGTGAAGTTAATCGTTGCAGTTTTTGTTGGTAGCGCCGAGCGCAGATTATGTCAGCATTTCCCCTCACACGTCACTGCCCACCGCAAAGATCGATCTCGTCATTTTGATTTTAGTTCATCAATTTCAGCACCTTTCTTTTTTTTTATTTATCGAGTTGAGCCTCTATGGACTGCGTGGTAAAAACCAATTTCATTTTAGTGTCTAGGTCTTGTTCTTGTTCCAGCTCTGACTTCCTGTCAGTATCTTCTGAGCCCATCAAGAAGTGCCTGTTTATGCTCTTCAGACAAAGATCCTCTCCGTCTATTGGACGTTGATGCCATTTTAAAATCTTGGTAGTTGTTCACCAATCTTCTAAATTTGTTCCTGTCAGGAATTTCTCTCTCTGAGATACCAATCTGCCTAAGATATTTTTGACATTCTTCGAACCATCTCGGCCTTGTTAGATTGGATGAAACTCCATACTCTTTGCGTTAGTCAATCATCGTCCATCCTCATGAGATGACAGTAAAATAACAATCGTCTCTTCTTAATGGATGCTGTGATAGCTTCTGTCTTGCTGTACAAGTCCTCATTTTCTCTCACTCGCCATTGTCCATCAACCCATCTATTACCTAGGATTTTCCTTAATATCCTACGCTTTCGCTTTCCCAGCCGCTCAGCTTGACCTTGTTTATTCATGGTCAAAGTTTCGGACGCATATGAGCCCTCAGTTTTTACAACTGTATTAGATACCTGAAATTCATGGTGTCTTGAGTCTCTCAATTTACTAATTATGGCACACTGTGGATTTCGAGTGAACTTTTCAGATGTTGACCATCTCGTCACTTTGGTATTTCCGCAGAAAACCATTCATAACATGGATTGACAGACTGTGGCCGTGTTTTTTGATGGGGAGAAAGTGTACGACACCTGGCCCCTATACCCATACACTTTTTGTTATAGATAATCTTTGTCAGTTGGTATGCCTGGTCTAACGTCCTCATCCTGACATTAATTGCTTCTTCTTCTAATCCATTCTCCTGGATGACTTCATCGAGATACCTGAAATTCTTAACTCGCCCGATTTTTCCCAGATTGGTGATCATCTATTCAGGTCCATCGCAGATGTTCGTCATATATTTTGTCTTTTGAACAGAGATCTGGAGTCCAACTTTTTCAGCAACTCTTTTTTTAAGAATGGCAATGTGAAGATATAGCACACCAGTAGCGTTAAAAATTGTTTTTTTAATGCAACTGGTATGTTATTTCTTCACATCGGATATATTGTTATTCCAATCACACTGCGACCTCCAGCCCCCCCCCCCTCACCCCCCCCCCCCCCCCCCCAGTGCACTCGGAGTTCTTCTTTGTGTCGCATGTACTTCCTTCACACAGTGAAAGACTGGACATCAAAAAGTAATAAGACTCCTTCACGCAATAAATTATGATCTACATCTACATCTACATCTACATCCATACTCCGCAAGCCACCTGACGGTGTGTGGCGGAGGGTACCTTGAGTACCTCTATCGGTTCTCCCTTCTATTCCAGTCTCGTATTGTTCGTGGAAAGAAGGATTATCGGTACGCCTCTGTGTGGGCTCTAATCTCTCTGATTTTATCCTCATGGTCTCTTCGCGAGATATACGTAGGAGGGAGCAATATACTGCTTGACTCTTCGGTGAAGGTATGTTCTCGAAACTTTAACAAAAGCCCGTACCGAGCTACTGAGCGTCTCTCCTGGAGAGTCTTCCACTGGAGTTTATCTATCATCTCCGTAACGCTTTCGCGATTACTAAATGATCCTGTAACGAAGCTCGCTGCTCTCCGTTGGATCTTCTCTATATCTTCTATCAACCCTATCTGGTACGGATCCCACACTGCTGAGCAGTATTCAAGCAGTGGGCGAACAAGCGTACTGTAACCTACTTCCTTTGTTTTCGGATTGCATTTCCTTAGGATTCTTCCAATGAATCTCAGTCTGGCATCTGCTTTACCGACGATCAACATTATATGATCATTCCATTTTAAATCACTCCTAATGCGTACTCCCAGATAATTTATGGTATTAACTGCTTCCAGTTGCTGACCTTCTATTTTGTAGCTAAATGATAAAGGATCTGTCTTTCTGTGTATTCGCAGCACATTACACTTGTCTACATTGAGATTCAATTGCCATTCCCTGCACCATGCGTCAATTCGCTGCAGATCCTCCTGCATTTCAGTACAATTTTCCATTGTTACAACCTCTCGATACACCACAGCATCATCTGCAAAAAGCCTCAGTGAACTTGCGATGTCATCTGCTACAATTTAAAAAGAACAGTTTCAAACATTTACTAAAAATTGTGAAAAAATATTATATGAAATAAAAAAGTTTGCACTCGATATTGCCATTTTGATATCGCTACATCTGTGAAAAAATACTGCCGGTATATATGTATCTTTTCGAAAGAATATCGATATTTTATCAACAGGCCTAGTTACTGCCCATTTTTCACCAATTACCTCCGCGGGGTTTTGCGCGATCCCTCGCTCAGCTGGAATGTGCCTGGTGCGTTTAGCCCGACTGCTGTCGATAGGGAGTCACAACCGGTTCGAGAACATTTTTCCTCATAAGCGACATATAATTTATCGCCCCCCACCCTGTTTTTCACGCCATAAGACAAGAGATGCCGTCCCGTGGTCTCATGGTAAAACTTTTAAAAATAAATCTAAATCTAGTGACGACGCAATTGTCTGTAGACGCTGTGTACAAATTTTGCAGTGGGGACGCCTCTGGCGTCCTCTTCGATCTGAGCCCCAAGCGGCCGCTCGTGTTGCCTGGACCTTAAACCGACTCTGGGCGCACTTACAGAACCTCGTCACGATTCTTCCATTGTCTTTGTATTCCATCTCCACTATGTCCGAACAACAACGCTTTGATTCACTCCGAGACGCCTGGATACTTCCATTGTTGAGAGCCCTCACTGGCACAAAGTAGCAATGCGGACGCGACCAAACCGCGATATTGGTTGAACTACAGACAACGCGAGCCGCGTACCTCCTTCCTGGTGAAATGACTGGAACTGTTGGGCTTGTCGGACCCGCTCCTTCTAATAGGCGCTGCTCGTGCATGGTTGTTCAGATCTTTGGATGGGTTTTGTGACGTCTCTGAACAGTTAAGGGACTGTGTCTGTGACACAATATCCATAGTCAACGTCTGTCTTCAGGAGTTCTGAGAACCGGGGTGATGCAAAACTTTTTTGATGTGTGTATTATGAATTACCTCGAAGACAAGGGTCTATTGACACACAGTCACCACGGATTTAGAATAATGCGTTCTTGCGAAACAACTAGCTCTTTATACACACTAAGTGTTGAGTGCTGTTGGCAAGGGATTTCAAATTAATTCCGTATTTCTAGATTTGCAAAAGGATTTTCATATTGTACGACAGAAGCCGCTTGTTGTGAAACTGCGTGCCTATGGATTATCGTCTCAGTTATGTGACTGGATTCGTGATTTCCTGTCAGAGAGGTCAGAGTAACTGATGGAAAGTCATCGAGTAAAGCAGAAGTGATTTATGGCAGCGATATAGGCGCACTTCTATTCCTTATCTATATAAACGATTTAGGAGACAATCTGAGCAGCGACCTTAGGTTGTTTGCAGACGATGCTGTCGTTAATCGTCTAGTAAAGTCATCAGAAGATAAAAACAAATTGTGAAACAATTTAGAAAAGATATCTGTATGGTGCAAAAATTGGCAATTGACTCTACATTATGAAAAGTGAGACTTCTTCCGCTTGACAGCTAAAAGTAATCCATTAAACTTCGGTTACGCGATAAATCAGTCAAATCTGAAGGCTGTAAATTCAATTATATACCTAGGAATTATAATTAAGAACAAATTAATTTGGAAACAACACATAGAAAATGTTGTGGGCAAGGCAAACCAAAGACTGCATTTTACTGGTAGAAAACTTAGGAGATGCAACAGATCTAGTAGAGAGGCTGCCTACACTACACTTGTCCATCCTCTTTTGGAGTACTGCTGCACGGTCTGGGATCCTTCTCATATAGGTTTAATAGACTACATCGAGAAAGTTCCAAGAAGAGCAGCACGTTTCGTACTATCCCGATATGGGAAAGAGGGTGTCACTGACATGATACAGGATTTGGGACGGACATCATTAAAACAAAGGCGGTTCTCTTTGCGGCGTGATCTTGTCACGAACTTTCAATCACCAACTTTCCCCTCCGAATGTGTAGATATATTTCTGACGCCGACCTAGATAGGGAGAAACGATCATCATAACAAAGTACAGGAATTCAGAGCTCGCGCGGACAGATAAAGGTGTTCGGTTCTTCCGCGCGCTGTTCGAGATTGGAATAATGGGGAATTATTATGGTGATTCGATGAATCCTAAGTGTGATGTGCAGAGTATCCATGTAGATGCAGACGAGGATTTTTTTTTTAGCACTCAAAAGTCTTTTAAGTCTGGTAATGCTTGCACGGATAACACTTTCATAAACAGATCAAGTAAGAACTGCCGTTGATGGTTCTCAAGTTGCAGAAAAGCAAGCGATATCATCTCAAACTGCATCGTGGTACCAATAAGCTCTGGTTTGTCAACTGACTTTTGGGTTGGTGGATAACTTATAAGGGGCATTGAAAGGAAGACCGAGGTCCACGCATGTCTCTCTTCAGGTCGTCTAAGACGTGAAAAGCACGAAGTGGAGGATTGGGGCTGCACGTCAGATTGTCAGTGCAGGGGCGGACGTTGCCGTCCGACAGGATGATTCCGTCAGGCAGCATTCCTCAGCGTTTTGACTTTACGGTGCGTCACAGTTTCTGCAAAGTGTCTTCGGCAAAGTGGTTCCACCCTCGAACAACTCGACGAGCAGAAGGCCCCTAGAGTCGAAGGAGGTCCTCATGACTTACCGCAGGCCCGAATCTACCGGGCGGCAATTTCAGGGGGCGCCAAATTCATATTCTTGAAGGAAAAAACCTTGTTTCACAAAGCGCCTGGCATCCTGCACATGTTGGTCTATCGATTATGCATATGATTTTGAAACTCACCGCCGTTGGTTTTTGAAGATTTCTGAACACATTCTAAGTTGATTTCTGAACGAATCATAAGCTGATTTTTTTAATGTGTGCATAGTGCACGTGATGTCTCTGCCAGGGGAATCCCCGCCGCATCAAGAAATAAAAAACTGTCCCGCAGACAAAAGCGGACGGGGCTATAGCAGACGAGCCGAGTAAACGTGAACGGGTGAATACCAATCGCTGTTTGTTTATGTGACTGATTGGGTGTTAGAATGATACGCGTTGTTATAATTACTAGCGAAATACATAGATTCAGACTATCAGAGTGGAAGTAAACTACTAACAGGGATAAGAGGTAAAAAAGACTTCATCTTCTCAGTGTATCCAAGAAAATGAAATTTTGACAGAAGTTTTTGGCAGATCGCTGCCTTACTAATGGCTAGTCGCACAGTCCCCGGTTAGAAAATCGCGCGAAAAACGCGTTGTACAAACACGTAATAATTGGCCCTGAGCACTATGGGACTTAACATCTCAGGTCATCAGTCCCCTAGAACTTAGAACTACTTAAACCTAACTAACCTAAGGACATCACACACATCCACGCCCGAGGCAGGATTCGAACCTGCGACCGTAGCGGTCGCGCGGTTCCAGACTGTAGCGCCTAGAACCGCTCGGTCACACCGGCCGGCTCACGTAATAAATCCCAGCCGGGGAATAAACACAGGATAACTGAAAAAGTGATTCTGGCAGTGTTAGTGAAGTTAACTGGAGAGTAAGTTGGGGCAATGGTAGGAATAGTTACAGGCTTAGTGATGACAAGATTGTTTCTTAGAACGTGGAAGGAGAAGAAACTGGAACATCACACAAATTACATGGAAGAATATGACGATTCCAAATTTGTATAAAAATTTCGTACTACTACTTCCCGAGCTCATGCTTGAGAAATTGGAGAATATGAATGAAATGTGAAACTACTTCCTGACAGACAACTCTTTGCTTACACGCGAACTAATAGGCATTTGATTGGTACTTCGTGAATTATATTCTGTCATCTTATTTATGTAAATGAAGTATGTAAAAATGATAGTCTCGCTTATTTGGCGTGTGTTACAGTTACTGCAATATTTGAAAGGCCTATTTCGTTTTATGTAGCAGACAGTGACAAAATAGACATAATCAAACCGTGATACCACAACAGTCTTGGATACTATTGGTATTAACAGCTTTTTAGTATGAGTCAGAGACATTTTGATTTTTCATGCCGTGCGGGTTTATCCGAGCGGTCTTAGGCGCTGCAGTCATGGACTGTGCGGCTGGTCCCGGCGGAGGTTCGAGTCCTCCCTCGGGCATGGGTGTGTGTGTGTGTTTGCCCTTTAATTTAGGTTAAGTAGTGTGTAAGCTTAGGGACTGATGACCTTAGCAGTTAAGTCCCATACGATTTCACACACATTTGAACATTTGAACATTTTTCATGTAGCAAAACGTTTGACGAACTTTGATGAGGTAATAGATTCTTTCGCAGACAGGACAGCACGCCTTGTAAAGCTGTAGCAATATTAGAGAGAAAAAAATGATGGGACCTAAGGATAGAAGAAATGTGTACTGTCTTGCTTGTTTCTTGTCTTTACTGGTTTTATGTTTCCTACATGTAATTTTATGTCGCACAAAAGAGAATGTTATTAGCTGATATGCAATAAGGAGTGCAGATTTTCTGAATAGTTCTTATTCTCCCAATTACAATGTACCCACCCAGTATTAATACTGTGGGGGAGCGGGGGGGGGGGGGGGCGGTGGTCTAGCGGTTCTAGACGCTCAGTCCTCCGGAACCGCGCGACTGCTACGGTCGCAGGTTCGAATCCTGCCTCGGGCATGGATATGTGTGATGTCCTTAGGTTAGTTAGGTTTAAGTAGTTCTAAGTTCTAGGGGACTGATGACCACAGATGTTAAGTCCCATAGTGCTCAGAGCCATTTTTTTTGGAGGGGGAGGGGGGGGCATGACGTGAAACGGGCCGACTTGGAGTAGGAGAATCACCGCAAGACATTTTAATTTCCACTGTCCTGAATATAGTTTTGATGCCTTCCACAGAGCGAAATACAGTGACGCGTGATAGAAGAATACTGTGTGAAGAGGCACACTTAAGACCAAATAACATATCTTACATTTCCTCGAACATATGTGTTTTATACAACAAAATCTACAGAAATATGTACGCTACAAAATGAACATATTTCTGAAAAATCGATTTTTTTTTACATTTTTGTTGTCTTATCTCAAAAGCTCGAAGTGGCAGGGGGGGGGGGGGGAGGGGGGAGCTGGAGGGTACGGGATCGCCACTATCAAGTTTTTGCCGTTGTTGGGAAGTATCGTGAATCCGGGGCTGCCTGACTGGAACTTGTGTGAGAGAGATTGGATTTCTTTGGTGGGGCAGATGTCGGGTGTTTCTTTCCACTGTTGCCTTTGCCTCGGGCTGTCAGAAAGCTGTCGTCCGGAATCATGCTGTTGCACGGTAATGCTCGCCTCCACACTGCCACTTGAACGAAGTCTGCGATCTCTTTGCGGAACACTGCTCTGTACAGCCCAAATGTTATACCGCGTGATTTTCATTCCTTTGGCGATCTGAAGAAGGACGTGCATGGACGTCAGGGAAGTCCAAGTGTGGACGCGGTTGCGGAACCTCCAGCGACCGACCGCGTTCTACAAAAGAGGAATTAATCATCTCGTCTGCCAGCAGGATAAATGTCTTAATGTGCGTGGTGATTAGATTTGAATAGAACCATTCCACGGTCTCGTTGTACTGGGTATTAAGTTTTCATCCGACTGCATCTCATATTTCTAAGAACTTTTCCTTGAAAATTACATAAAGGTCGAAATCGTCCGATTGCGCAATTAATAAAGAACATTACAGCCTACTACGGACCATGTTTTCATTTATGAATTTTTTGGTGGCTGTAGACCCACTAAAAAAATTTATATTATTTTTATGAGACACAATGGGATTTATAAGCTACTTCCAGCATCTCTCATTTCATGAAAAATTTCCATATTAAGTCATAAATATATTGTACCAAAACGAAAAGAAAAAAATAATGCAGCTATATCAATAATATATTTAACAACACAGAGTAGTACCAACACTTTTTCCTTTACATTTACAACATCAGTTGCGAACAAAAATCCAGAATAGAATGTAACAATATGATGAAAAAGATAGTTGCTACTCACCATATAGCGGGATAATGAGCCGAAAAAAGGCGCAACAAAATGATTCAAATGGTTCAAATGGCTCTGAGCACTATGGGACTTAACATCTGTGGTCATAAGTCCCCTAGAACTTAGAACTACTAAAACCTAACTAACCTAAGGACATCACACACATCCATGCACGAGGCAGGATTCGAACCTGAGACCGTAGCGGTCGTGCGGTTCCAGACTGTAGCGCCTTTAACCGCTCGGCCACTTCGGCCGGCAACAAAATGACTGTCGGGTATTTAGCTTTCGGCCAACAAGGTCCTCGTCAAAAATACACACACCCACATACACACACACACACAGACACACACACACACACACTCAAACAAACGCAACTCACACACACGCATGTCCGCTGGCTCCAGCTGCCAGAGACTGTGATCACGTGTGTGTGAGTTGCGTTTGCGTGAGTGTGAGTGTGTGTGTGTGTGTGTTGTCTATTTTTGACAAACGCCTTGTTGGCCGAAAGCTAACATTCCGACAGTCATTTTGTTGCGCCTTCTACTCATTATCTCCGCTATACGGTGAGCAGCAACTATCCTTTTCATTTGTTGTTACAAAATCAATTTCCTCTTCCTAAGGTCAGTGTCCTGTTTCAAATTTATATTACTGTACATACCATATACAAAGGAGAAATGCTGATGGACGCCCTGGAAGGTTCTATGTAGTTAGCAGCTGCTCGAGGAATTGCCGCTATGCTAGCCCTCCGCTTCGATCCCTGTAGGAAAAGAAATAAGAAATGTACCAGCATATCCATACAGCTTCTTTCTACAGTTGGATACTAGGTGCAATAATTCTCGTCTTGCTGACAGCAGATCTGAGAGGTGGCGAAATTCGCCAGTGTTTTACACGGAAAGCTATTAGGTGATTCCAAGTTATGCTTCCTGAAAGTTATCAAATGTCAATATCGTCAGTTTAATATCAGAACAGTATCAGCCCTATCAGCCGGTAAATATTGTCGGATGTTGTAGTAAGTGTTTCGTTCTCCACTACACCCATGTTTATGTAAACAATACAAACTACTGTGGAAGGTCCACAAACCATTTTCAAGGAAACTGCCTTTGCAGTTGTACTCTACTGACCCCTTCAACAGCTTTACATCAAATGTCAACAGAATTCTGTGTTTTGGTTTCATGAGTTTCGAGAGATATTCAAAAAAGCAACTGAAAGAAAAGGAGGTGCAGCATAAAAATTTCCATCGCGCTATTTCAACAACGCACAAAATAAGATAAATGGAACATTTTAGAATCTATATAAGAACAGATTTCATATCCTATGAAGAATTGGGAAGACTCTTGGGTAGTATAAGTTTGCCATTTCCTGTCGTTTTGTTGAAATTAGTATAGCAAGGAAGTGTAGATACCAGTTCAAACCGAGCAGCATGGCACCGCAGTAAGCCAGACACACGACTCGTATCCGGAAGAACGATGGTTCAAATCCCCGCTACGGTATGGCACTGCCTGTGTGGCAGCCAAGTGCGTTGCAGTGTTCCTTCGGACTTGCATGAACTGAATCTCCGAAGAAACAGGCACTGTAGCGACCACAACCGTTATAAAATTCATGAAATGTATCCGCAGTTGCGAATATGGACAACCATTAGCTATAAAATGGAATGACGACAGTGAAAATTTGTGCCGGGGGACCCGAACTCGGAATTCCCGCTTCTTGCGATTGACCGCCTTACCATTAGGCTATCAGGGGATTACGCACGACCAAAACCAAAACCAAAACCAAAATTCTATATGCCATATACTACAGAATAGAGTCCCTTTCGTTCGCAGTTCTACTGTATTACTGCGAGAGGTCGGAAATTACTGAACATCTGTGGTGAAAGATCGATATGCCATCAGATGCATATGTTATGTAGGCGTGGTTTGTGTTCTTTCAGATCTGCATCTGACATTACTGAGAATCTGAACTGCAAGGTCGGTATGCCATCGGACAGAAATATTATATAGGTAGAGTGTTTGTTCCTTTGGACATGCATGTTACGTTATTAAGCTTCTGCACTGAAAGACCTATACGCCGTCAGGCACATACAGGGTGTCCCAGCTATCTTGTCCACCCAAAATATCTGTGGAACAATAACAGCTATTGGAAAACGACTTTCACCGGTATCAATGGGGCCCATGAATGTACATATTTGGAAACATTCTAAAACGAAAGCATATGTGTTTTTTAACACAAACTTATGTTTTTTTTAAATGGACCTCCTATATTTTTTCTTCAGCAATCCATAGCATGACAAAGCACATACACAATGGCGTTGATTGCGTCGCAATATTCCCATTACATCCCGAGATATTAAGACGCGAAGTTGACGCTTGAAACACCCGACATGCGCTGCTAGCGCACGTCCTGAGGCTCAGGCGTGAACCTCATGCTGCCCGTAATCGCGATGTGATTGACATGCGTAATCACACTTCCATACTTATCAAGAGGTCCGAAACGAATAATACGGGCTGCTGCCATCCTGCTGCGATTACGCTTGAAACACCCGACATGCGCTGCTAGCGCACGTCCTGAGGCTCAGGCGTGAACCTCATGCTGCCCGTAATCGCGATGTGATTGACATGCGTAATCACACTTCCATACTTATCAAGAGGTCCGAAACGAATAATACGGTCTGCTGCCATCCTGCTGCGATTACGGGCAGCATGGGGTTCACGCCTGAGCCTCAGGACGTGCGCTAGCACCGCATGTCGGGTGTTTCAAGCGTCAACTTCGCGTCTCAATATCTCGGGATGTAATGGGAATATTGAGATGCAATCAACGCCATTGTGTATGTGCTTTGTCATGCTATGGATTTCTGAAGAAAAAATATGGGAGGTCAATTTAAAAAACATAAGTTTGTGTTAAAAAACACATATGCTTTCGTTTTAGAATGTTTCCAAATATGTACATTCATGGGCCCCAGCCGTACATTGATACCGGTGAAAGTCGTTTTCCAATAGCTGTTATTGTTCCAGAGATATTTTGGGTGGACAAGATAGCTGGGACACCCTGTATATGATATAGGTATGATGTTCTTTCAGACATGCATCTGACATTATAGAGCTTTTGCACACAAAGACTGATATGCTGTCAGGGGCATATATTATATAGTTATGGTGTCTGTTCTTTCAGGCATGCATTGACACCATAGAGCATCTACATTGAAAGATCGATATGCAATTAGGTATATATATTATACAGGTATGGTGTCTGTTTTTTTTTGGACAAGCATCTGACACTATTGAGCCTACGCACTGAAAGATCGATATGCCGTCAGGCACATATATCGCATAGGTATTGTGCCTGTTCCTTTGGACATGCATCTGACATTATTTAACCTCTGCACTGAAATATCTACATGCCATCAGATACATATATGATACAGATATGGTGTCCGTTCTGTCGAACATGCATCTGACATTAGAGAGCATCTGCACTGAAATATATACTTACTGTGAGGCACATATATTATATAGGTATGGGGTCTATGGAGTCTGTTATTTCGGACATTGATGTGACATTACTGAGCATGTATGTCCAAAAGGACAAACACCATACTTACACAATATATCTTAATGGCGGTACATAGATCTTTCAGTGCAGATGCGGCACAATGTCCGACTTCTTGCGGAAGTATAGTAGGGCAAGTGAAAAGAAATAACGGACAGGGGATACTACTCTGTAATGTGCAGCAGATGGAGATTTGAATCCGACAAGAGACATGTTTAGATACCCGAAGCGGTCAAGGCTAACGCTTGGATGCAGTGGGAAGTCTGGATTCGAATTCTGGTTCAGCACAAATTTTCATCTGTCGCCACTGACTTATTTTAATGCCCCCATTGCAGTGAAACTCGGAAACTTCTTTCATGAAGTATCCAATGCCAATATCGTAGACGGGATCTTAAGTCCTAAGGTTCCTTTCTCCTTTCATTCCTTTCTTCTTCTTATTATTATTTTTGTTTAAGCATCTTGGAAAGAAATATCTTTATTTGCACATGATTTTTTTTGTTAAAGACATGAGCAGGAAAACAAGCAACTGCTGTGAACATCGACACTTTAGGTAAGCCGGCCTACTTACAGTCTTAACCATTCCAGGCAGGGCTTGCAGGGACCTCAAGCGCACTGTCCGTGCCACAGTCTCCTCGGCGTCAGTTAAGTCATCACTTTGGTTCTTCGATCGTCTGAAAACAAAGATTAAACTTTTCATTACATGATTCTGTACGTATAACACCTCAAAATTACTCTAAAAGTTCCCATTATTTAGTATGGTATCATGTATTTTGCATCTCAAGAAGTTGAAAAAAATTCCTCTGAAAAAATATTGCATATGGTTTGCTATGTTCCAAGCCAATAATTCTCTAGACACGCTGTCACTTCTGTCTAAGTTACTCTTCTAAATTTTTCTTTCCTTAAACCTGCACTGCGCATTGACTGCTTACAGCGCCGGTAAAACAGAGTATTTGCACTTTTAAATGAGCATGAAAGTATTGGAACAGCGCTTTTACGTAACTTGTGTGTGTCAAAACACACACGGGCCATTATTTTAAGGAATGTGTATTGCTTTCATGGATTCACAATGATCTATGCCACTTTCAGTCTTCAGTGAGCAAAAGGTACTTGGCTTTCATCGATTATGACAAGTCATTCAACCGTGTAACCTGGAGTAAATTATGCGAACAATGGAAACTACAGATGACACTATAATTTGAGCTGAATAATTCGACTCCATTATAAGAGGTCAGCCGAGTTATCGGAAATCAAAGAGTTAAACAGGGATGGCCAGTGTCACACCAGTGTCATACATTCTGGCTAACAAATAGAAGGGGCGAGGAAACTAAATAAATCTTAATCGGGTGAGGTTATATGTTATTTTACTTTACTGGCTATAATATCAAGTTCTAAGCAAAGAAGGGAAAGCAGAAAGGTGGAAGGAGTATATAGAGGGTCTATACAAGGTACTTGAGGGCAATATTATGGAAATGGAAGAGGATGAAGATGAAATGGATGATACGCCGTGAAGAGTTTGACAGAGCACTGAAAGACCTAAGTCGAAACAAGGCCCCGGGAGTAAGCAACATTCCATTAGAACTACTGACAGCCTTGGGAGAGCCAGTCCTGACAAAACTCTACCATCTGATGAGCAAAATGTATGAGACAGGCGAAATACCTTCGGACTTCAAGAAGAATACAATAATTCCAATCCCAAAGAAAGCAGGTGTTGGCAGATGTGAAAATTACCGAACTATCAGTTTAATAAGTCACGGCTGCAAAACATTAACGCGAATTCTTTACAGACGAATGGTAGAAGCTGACCTCGGGGAAGATCAGTTTGGATTCCGTAGAAATATTGGAACACCTGAGGCAATACTGACCCTACGACTTATCTTATAAGCTAGATTAAGAAAAGGCAAACCTACGTTTCTACACTTAGAGAAAGCTTTTGACAATGTTGACTGGAATACTCTCTTTCAAATTCTGAAGGTGGCAGGGGTAAAATACAGAGAGCGAAAGGCTATTTACAATTTGTACAGAAACCAGATAGCAGTTATAAGAGTCGAGGGACATGAAGGGGAAGCATTGGTTGGGAAGGGAGTAAGAGAGTGTTGTAGCCTTTCCCCGATGTTATTCAGTCCGTATATTGAGCAAGCAATGTAGGAAACAAAAGAAAAATTCGGAGTAGGAATTAAAATCCATGGAGGAGAAATAAAAACTTTAAAGTTCGCCGATGACATTGTAATCGTGTCAGAGAGAGCAAAGGACTTGGAAGAGCAGTTGAACAGAATGCACAGTGTCTTGAAAGGAGGATATAAAATGAACGTCAACAAAAGCAATACGAGGGTAATGGAATGTAGTCGAGTTAACTCGGGTGATGCTGAGGGAATTAGATTAGGGAATGAGAAACTTTAAAGGAGTTTTGCTATTTGGGGAGCAAAATAACTGATGATGGTCGAAGTAGAGAGGATATTAAAAATAGACTGGCAATGGCAAGGAAAGCATTTCTGAAGAAGAGAAATTTGTTAACATCGAGTATAGATTTAAGTGTCAGGAAGTCGCTTCTAAGAGTATTTGTGTGGAGTGTAGCCATGTATGGAAGTGAAACATGGACGATACATAGTTTCGACAAGAAGAGAATAGAAGCTTTTGAAATGTGGTTCTACAGAAGAATGCTGAAAATTAGGTGGGTAGAACACATAACTAATGAGGAGGTATTGAATAAAATTGGGGAGAAGAGGAGTTTGTGGCACAACTTGACTAGAAGAAGGGATCGATTGGTAGGACATGTTCTGAGGCGTCAACGGATCCCCAATTTAGTATTGGAGGGCAGCGTGGAGGGTAAAAATCATAGAGGGAGACCAAGAGATGAATGCACTAAGCAGATTCAGAAGGATGTAGGCTTCAGTGGGTACTGGGAGATGAAGCAGCTTGCACAGGATAGTGTAGCACGGAGAGCTGCATCAAACCAGTCTCTGGACTGAAGACGACAACAACAACAACAATATCAAGTCAAATGTGCAAAGAGCTTGGGCAGCATGTGTTCTGGCGTAACGACAAGCGCCAGCAAGACGGTGAAGAACGGAAGAGCAGAGAGGGCTGTGAGACGACGTCAGCCAATGACGCTGACTAGGACGACACCACGACGGGAGCGACCTCTACACGAAGAGAGTATGAGTGCCGCGCCGCCTAGCCGCGACCGGACTGGAAGACCGGCCGTCATACAAACGCTATAGCAATGACTTATGAACTACACTCCTGGAAATTGAAATAAGAACGCCGTGAATTCATTGTCCCAGGTAGGGGAAACGTTATTGACACATTCCTGGGGTCAGATACATCACATGATCACATTGACAGAACCACAGGCACATAGACACAGGCAACAGAGCATGCACAATGTCGCCACTAGTACAGTGTATATCCACCTTTCGCAGCAATGCAGGCTGCTCTTCTCCCATGGAGACGATCGTAGAGATGCTGGATGTAGTCCTGTGGAACGGCTTGCCATGCCATTTCCACCTGGCGCCTCAGTTGGACCAGCGTTCGTGCTGGACGTGCAGACCGCGTGAGACGACGCTTCATCCAATCCCAAACATGCTCAATGGGGGACAGATCCGGAGATCTTGCTGGCCAGGGTAGTTGACTTACACCTTCTAGAGCACGTTGGGTGGCACGGGATACATGCGGACGTGCATTGTCCTGTTGGAACAGCAAGTTCTCTAGCCGGTCTAGGAATGGTAGAACGATGGGTTCGATGACGGTTTGGATGTACCGTGCACTATTCAGTGTCCCCTCGACGATCACCAGTGGTGTACGGCCAGCGTAGGAGATCGCTCCCCACACCATGATGCCGGGTGTTGGCCCTGTGTGCCTCGGTCATATGCAGTCCTGATTGTGGCGCTCACCTGCACGGCGCCAAACACGCATACGACCATCATTGGCACCAAGGCAGAAGCGACTCTCATCGCTGAAGACGACACGTCTCCATTCGTCCCTCCATTCACGCCTGTCGCGACACCACTGGAGGCGGGCTGCACGATGTTGGGGCGTGAGCGGAAGACGGCCTAACGGTGTGCGGGACCGTAGCCCAGCTTCATGGAGACGGTTGCGAATGGTCCTCGCCGATACCCCAGGAGCAACAGTGTCCCTAATTTGCTGGGAAGTGGCGGTGCGGTCCCCTACGGCACTGCGTAGGATCCTACGGTCTTGGCGTGCATCCGTGCGTCGCTGCGGTCCGGTCCCAGGTCGACGGGCACGTGCACCTTCCGCCGACCACTGGCGACAACATCGATGTACTGTGGAGACCTCACGCCCCACGTGTTGAGCAATTCGGCGGTACGTCCACCCGGCCTCCCGCATGCCCACTATACGCCCTCGCTCAAAGTCCGTCAACTGCACATACGGTTCACGTCCACGCTGTCGCGGCATGCTACCAGTGTTAAAGACTGCGATGGAGCTCCGTATGCCACGGCAAACTGGCTGACACTGACGGCGGCGGTGCACAAATGCTGCGCAGCTAGCGCCATTCGACGGCCAACACCGCGGTTCCTGGTGTGTCCGCTGTGCCGTGCGTGTGATCATTGCTTGTACAGCCCTCTCGCAGTGTCCGGAGCAAGTATGGTGGGTCTGACACACCGGTGTCAATGTGTTCTTTTTTCCATTTCCAGGAGTGTATTTTGTTTTGCTTGTATTTAACTTGTATGTACCGAAGGACACTGATTATTTTGCATCTCGCCAGTTACTTGCGACACACCTTTGTGAATACACAAGTATTGTCAATTTAACTTACTGTAATAAACTCCATTAATATGACTTGCTTTAACTGTTGTCTCGCGAGCCGGGAAACAGCTTGCTAGGCACGCTTTATTACACGAGTGGGCAGGATACTGCTCTGAGCACTATGGGACTTTACATCTGTGGTCATAAGTCCCCTAGAACTTAGGGATACTTACACCTAACTAACCTAAGGACATCACACACATCCATGCCCGACTCAGGATTAGAACCTACGACCTTAGCGGATCTCGCGATTCCAGACTGTAGCGCCTAGAACCTCTCGGCCACCCCGGCCGGGTAGTCTGTATGACGTTGCACCTCTAGTGGTCCCGATGCATGCACTCATTCGGTTGCGAAGAGCGTCGTGAAGCCTTTGTATCCTCACCTCAGGAGAGCTGGCCCCCACAACAACTGTAACTCGTCCTGTATCCTGGAAACCGACAGTAGGACGAAAGTGACGTCCGAGCTGGTCCAACACATGATCTGTCGCAGACAGATATAGGTGTCTTGATGGAATGGGAGTATGTCAGCATCAGGCAGACATTCCATAGGGTCACGTGCCTTGTGCAGACGAGTATTGTCGTGGTGAAAAATGGCACCACAGTACCGTCGCACGAGAGTCGACGCAAGAGGACGCAGGGAGTCTGTGACGTACCTGTGCGCCAGGAGTAACACCACTACGTATCTCCAGAACAACGGAACAATGGGACTACTTCCCAGGTCAGCGCCATACTATGCCCTGGGTAGCGCAGAACCACCACGATTCATCACCTAAAACAATGTGACGCTAGTCGACAGCAGTGTGCGCTTCCCAGTCAAGAGAGAACACCAAATGTAGCCGTTGTGGTCGAGGCTCAAGATAAAGACAGGCCGTGGTGCGTACGTCACAGCACGTGTCACTGCAGGTGTTACAAGTCTCAGCAGCCGTCTCTGGCTGGGAGCGAGTAACTATTTCAACTATTCTCAACTGCGTGTTTAAATGCATACAAGTACTCGATAGTACACGACAAGATTAAGATGTTTAGCGGATACCGTTTCAATTAAATATTGATTTCCCGTGAGTCCTGCAGGGAGCCGAACGTTCACGAAGTGTGGCGGACAAGCCTACTAGTGTGACGTCACAACTTCGTTGCAGGGCCTGTGTACGAGGTGCATTCAAGTTCTAAGGCCTCCGATTGTTTTTATCCAGACTGAAAAGAGATAGAAACATGCGCATTGTTTTAAAATGAGGCTGCGTTCATTGTCAATACGTCCCAGAGATGGCAGCACCGTACGGCAGATGGAATTTTACCGCCAGCGGCGAGAATGAGAACTGTTTTACATACTTAAAATGGCGACGTTTTCCATACTTGAACAGCGTGCAATCATTCGTTTTCTGAATTTGCGTGGTGTGAAACCAATTGAAATTAATCAACAGTTGAAGGAGACATGTGGTGATGGAGTCATGGATGTGTCGAAAGTGCGTTCGTGGGTGCGACAGTTTAATGATGGCAGAACATTGTGTGACAACAAACCGAAACAACCTCGGGCTCGCACAAGCCGGTCTGATGACATGATCGGGAAAGTGGAGAGAATTGTTTTGGGGGATCGCCGAATGACTGTTGAACAGATCGCCTCCAGAGTTGGCATTTCTGTGGGTTCTGTGCACACAATCCTGCATGACGACCTGAAAATGCGAAAAGTGCCATCCAGGTGGGTGTCACGAATGTTCACGGACGACCACATGGCTGCCCGTGTGGCATGTTGCCGAGCAATGTTGACGCGCAACGACAGCATGAATGGGACTTTCTTTTCGTCGGTTGTGACAATGGATGAGACGTGGATGCCATTTTTCAATCCAAGAACAAAGCGCCAGTCAGCTCAATGGAAGCCCACAGATTCACCGCCACCAAAAAAACTTCGGGTAACCGCCAGTGCTGAAAAAATGATGGTGTCCATGTTCTGGGACAGCGAGGGCGTAATCCTTACCCATTGCGTTCCAAAGGTCATTACGGTAACAGGTGCATCCTACGAAAATGTTTTGAAGAACAAATCCCTTCCTGCACTGCAACAAAAACGTCCGGGAAGGGCTGCGCATGTGCTGTTTCACCAAGACAACGCACCCGCACATCGAGCTAACGTTACGCAACAGTTTCTTCGTGGTAACAACTTTCAAGTGATTCCTCATGCTCCCTACTCACCTGACCTGGCTCCTAGTGACTTTTGGGTTTTTCCAACAATGAAAGACATTCTCCGTGGCCGCACATTCACCAGCCGTGCGGCTATTGCCTCAGCGATTTTCCAGTGGTCAAAACAGACTCCTAAAGAAGCCTTCGCCGCTGCCATGGAATCATGGCGTCAGCATTGTGAAAAATGTGTACGTCTGCAGGGCGATTACGTCGAGAAGTAACGCCAGTTTCATCGATTTCGGGTGAGTAGTTAATTAGAAAAAATATCGGAGGCCTTAGAACTTGAATGCACCTCGTATCTCGTTGGCCCTGATTGTGGTTTTAACGACAGCCTGTGCATGGGGCTGAAATCCCCGAGTCCGGCTGCTCTGGTCGCCGACCAATAACGTAGGATAACACAGCATGTTGCAGGGATTACATTACATGTCCTCAGATGGCAGGCGCTAGTGTAAACGGATTGAGATATGATTGATGCAGGATCCCCCCTTGTCATAGCCATGTGCGATCAACCGGAACCTTGTCCTGCCTGCCCTTAAGTTCCCATGCAGTCCAATATCGGGCAACTACCGCATCCGAATGCTCCACAGGCCTGGTTATTGCACGATTCGACGAGCTGGACAAGTGGAGAGCCACAATGTGACCCTTTTGAAACCCTGGTCACATGTGAGTACACGGTGTGTCTGTGTTCTTCACAGTGATCACTCGACAATATCTGACGCTTTTCACGCCTTCGTATACCCTACCATGCCAGTTTACACATGATTAACACTAATGCATTATGGCCGGCCGTTGTGGCCGAGCGGTTCTAAGCGCTTCAGTCCGGAACCGCCCTGCTGCTACGGCCGCAGGCTCGAATCCTGCCTCGGGCATGGATGAGTGTGATGTCCTTAGGTTAGTTAGGTTTAAGTAGTTCTAAGTCTAGGGGACTGATGACCTCAGATGTTAAGTCCCATAGTGCTTAGAGCCATTTGAACCGTTTTTAATATATTATGGCGGCCATTATGTCACAGACATTTGTAACTCTGACCATTTACTTGTCCGTCAATGGTGTGTACGTGTACGAAGTTACGCTGTCATATTATCATAGCTTTTGGCTGCTTCAATACTTTTTTTCAGGGATGCGGGACTGGTGTAACAAAAAATTAAAATTTAAAATGCCTATTTATTTCTGCATGACAAAGTTATGTTTAGCTATTTGTGAGACCACGAACAATTTGAAGTGAATAATCTGTGAAAGAAAGCCACAGATTTTAAATTGTTGACATTAAAAGATTATTAAAAAGGGAGAATCTAGAAATCAACACAAAGCAAGTTTCACGACGTGAAAGCAATCCTTGATGTACCGTTGTTGATATTCCACTTATAACAGCGTTTCAAGGTATTATCCATTTTGTCCTACTGTCTGTGAACAGAATTACAATGTCATCGGACAATCTCAAAGGTTTTTCTGTCTAATTCACAGAGGAGAACAACATGTTTCTGCTTAGTAGATAAGTTCAGAAGAAAACAAATACAAAATAAGCTTAGAATCGCCGAATGGAACCAAAAACGAGACTGGCGCAAATGATGCAAATGGCTCTGAGCACTATGCGACTTAACTTCTGAGGTCATCAGTCGCCTAGAACTTATAACTAATTAAACCTAACTAACCTAAAGACATCACACACATCCTGTTATATCCTAGCCAGTAATGCCAACAGAGCCCGCTGCCAAAAGGTTGGCAGCATCAAAGTCCGGACGCCGTCCGCATAAGCAGCGCCAGCGATACAGGAAATCGCCGCAAGTCTGCGCGCGCCACCGCTGGCTTCTGGCTTCTTAAGCGCTGGAGTCGCGAGCGCTAGGACAGTTCTGTATTCGCCGCTCAGTTGTATACTCGCCACCGATTTGTGTACTTGCTAGTCAGTTGTGTGTTCATCGCAGCAGAGTTGTTGTTTGTCGTCAGCCGACGCTGACCTAGCCGCTCCGACTCGAACTAGACAGACACGGAGTTCACTACTGTGTTTCTGTATCTTCGTTAATAAAGATAAGTACCGACTTTTATTTAATCAGAGTGTTTGGGTTTTCATCTTTCTGTTCACTGTTCCAGCGGACCGGTCGGCCCGCTATTAAAAGTGTGGCGGTGACTTCGTAAGCCGTTTCTACAGCGAAGTGTTTGTCGCTACGAACGCCGCCACAAAACTGGCGACGAGGATGGGATTACTGGCTAGGATATAACACATCCATACCCGAGGCAGAATTCGAACCTGCGACCGTAGCGGTCGCTCGGCTCCAGACTGTAGCGCCTAGAACCGCACGGCCACTCTGGTCGTCAAAACGAGGCTGACACCGTTTATATCAAAACACAAAGAACGTGTTCAGGGAATGATGGCGCTAAGCCACTGCATCCTGTTCTCATAGATTGAACGAATTCCTCTCTTCTCTGGCCTTATCGTTGAGGAAGTTTGATTAAAGCGAGTCAAACGCTTTCTCGAAACCCATACATGCCGGACCAAGTGGTAGCTTATACTTGTAAGTAGGCTGTTTAGGTTTTCAAGTTGGTAACGCCACGTAGCGCTCTATATGAAAATCACTGACTGTGCTGTGTGAAATCTGTGGCTGGTTTGCATTGTTGGAATATTTGCTATGGTAGTGTTGGGCAGTTGGATGTGAACAGCGCGTAGCGTTACGCAGTTGGAGGTGAGCCGCCAGCAGTAGTGGATGTGGGGAGAGAGATGGCGGAGTTTTGAGAGCGGATGATCTGGACGTGTGTCCATCAGAAGAGTAAATTTGTAAGACTGGATGTCATGAACTGATATATATATTTTGACTTTTGAACACTATTGAGGTAAATACATTGTTTTTTCTCTATCAAAATCTTTCATTTGCTAAGTATGCCTATCAGTAGTTAGTGCCTTCAGTAGTTAGAATCTTTTATTTAGCTGGCAGTATTGGTGCTCGCTGTATTGCAGTAGTTCGAGTAACGAAGATTTTTGTGAGGTAAGTGATTCATGAAAGGTTTAGGTTATTGTTAGTCAGAGCCATTCTTTTGTAGGGATTATTGAAAGTCAGATTGCATTGTGCTAAAAATATTGTGCGTCAGTTTAGTGATGATCAGAATAAGTAAAGAGAAAACTGTCTGAGTACGTTCAGTTTTGCTCATCTGTTTGAAAATCAAATAACGTAAGAGGTTTATCAGCACAGTCATTTATAATTTTTCTAAAGGGACCTTTCACACTCACTGCTCTGTCGTGTAACATCGTTCATGAATTGCAAGTGAATCTTTGCGCTACATCTCCTTAGAAAACCTATTTGCCTCTTTTGCCTAATAATAAGCAATTTTTTTCTATGCAACCGGTGTTATCTGTAATGATTATTTGTGCGTTTGACTCGGATTCAACTTGACCTCTACTGTCAAGTGTACAGAAAAACTGTGTTCATCCAATGCTTTAGAGAGTACTACAAAACAAATACTGGAAAGGCACAGCTTCTGTTCTATTTCTTAATAATCCAGGGATATGCAGGAGACTCCACATGAATAAAATTACTCTCAGCAGTTTCTGACCACGAACTGGCAGAACGACAGAGCAATACGTGTTAACGGAAGCCACTGCTCACCTGCCTTCATTCTGGCGGTGACCTCATCAGTTCGTCTCTAGTCAGGTAAGCTTCAACAACGGCTGAAGTAGATTAATAGAGAACGACTGACATCAGGCTTCAAATTCAAGTAGGGCAACACTAAAGTAATGTATAATAAACAAAAATCAAAATGAAAGTAGCGCAAATCAACAATGACCAGTTGGTGGGGTTTTGTATTTATGGCAGCTGAAGGCAGCAATTGCTTGGGCAGCTACGCAAACAAACTGGACGTGAGCTCCCGAGGCCCACCGCACGGCTTCCATGGAGACGAGGCGCACGCCAGAGCTTAAGTCTTGGTGTTGATTTAGTACTTATGTACCGCATTTTTAATGTGACTACGCCTATTCAGGCTGTTTTAGTTTTATTTCTAGACCATGCCCTCTTAGACAAATTATAGATTCAGGTATATCTTCTGAAGAAGGCTCAATTATTTGGGCTGAAACCTAGGTAAAGGTTGGTTTCATTACCGCAAGCGAGGCTGATAGTTTCTTACATATTCTTATATATTGGCTTATAGTGCTTTTCGTAAACTGGTCAGGGTTCCCACAGCGAAAATTCCAACTGATCTGAATCTGGAAGTGTGCTTTAGGAGTATGGACAATTTTTGGTGGCTGTGACACTAACAATTTGAATACGAAACACGGAAGGATACTCACAGAGAGGCAGAAAGATATGTGATGGGAATTACCAGGTCATTTATTCATTTATTTATTTACTCTAGGCCACTTCATGGATGACAAAATGGTTCAAATGGCTCTGAGCACTATGGGACTCAACATCTTAGGTCATAAGTCCCCTAGAACTTAGAACTACTTAAACCTAACTAACCTAAGGACATCACACACACCCATGCCCGAGGCAGGATTCGAACCTGCGACCGTAGCAGTCCCGCTGTTCCGGACTGCACTGCCAGAACCGCACGGCCACCGCGGCCGGCATGGATGACAAAAATGGGCCGTTAAATACAGTATTACATTTATGTGAATCATTATGATGATCCATTTTTTTCCGAATACTTAACTACGTTCGCGGCCTCTATCATATCATACTGCACGACGTAACTAAACGACCACTTTTTCCAGACGCTGTAATTGTCTCCCCTTGCTGTACACATTTGAAATTTGGCTTAAAGGTGCCTGCTACCTTCCTCTGTAATGGTGCTAAGGCGAGGTGACCTGCTAGGTCACCCTCGGGCTCCGCTGCGCTTCAAACAGGAACATTTCGACACTTTTGCGAAAAATATACCAGAGCTTATAAATTCTTGGGAGCTGTAAGACAGGTTAATGAGATGACACTGACGATACATATCATCATCGTCCTGCCCAACACTATCGTGGAGGTAGCACATGATGGGCCGGTCGTCATACCCATTCTTATGCACATTTCATCCCTTCTTTCGACCCTCTGCGATGGTGGTCAGAACCGCGAATCCCAAAGTTGACATCCCACACTTTAGTAATGGATGGCCGAGGAAAACATTCCAGTCACGCCACCGCTCTGGATCGACACGAAGAGTTCTCAGAGACCGCATGAAGTGCGTCAATGAAACAACCCCTCTCCTTGGGCTGTTGATTGCTACACATTTCGATGTCGAAAACGAAATTTTGCAGTTTGATGAGCAACAGGACGGCTTTCTTGACACTGCTGACACCCCCTGCCCCCGCTTCTCTAGCGACATCGTGGGACAGCAACCCCACCGAACGTGAACGAGGCCCTGTGGAGTGCAGTGTGACTGCAGTTTTCGCTCTGGTGCACACAGTGGAACCAACAGGGACTATTCAAAACCATTCGACGAAATTTGAACGCAGTCTGAAGCAGCGAAGGGTGTTTACGCTTTTTCAGCCCCTCTGTATCACGATCACGCCCTCCTGTGGCAGGTTATGGGAGGGAGGGAGGGGGGGATGTTGGCACATTGACACACACGCGTGAATCCGCCGGACACCTCTCTGATTCCATCGGTCCACTAGCAAGGGCTGGAGCAAAAGGTGTGCTCGCCCCTGTACAGGTAGATCTTGAAAATACTCAACAAAGGATGCTGCGTGGCACATAGGTGTTGCTAAAGTGGGTGGTCTTAGAGATATCCTTTGCCGATTTATTTATGCATGCATTAATGTTGCATCTCTGCGTTCACGCCGCAGCGAGGCGTGAAACAGGAAGGCTGAAAAAGTATAAGTGGACTTTGGTGCTGCGGATGACGTTCAAATTTAGTTCAATGCTTCAAACCCCCCCGCTGATCGAATGTCTATCAAAATGAAGAAATTCGCGCATTTGATCGGTTCTCGTGTCGCTGAGGAAAAGCGACTACAGGATTGAGTATTTTGTGAAAGTTTCAGCTTTGTGAGAGGTTGATTTTTAGGACATTCATGTCTACATAAGGTTTGCGTTGCTTGTTTCGTGCAGATTACGAGACATCATTGTGAGCACTTCTTTACAAGAAGCCTACTGAACGACTGAATCTGTTAACTCGCTAGCAGCCATGGGTCAGTGACTGTTTAGCACGTTTAAAATGTCAGGTCAGATTAAATACCTTGTGACTGCTTTCGGCTGTGCACTTGTAACACAGACGTTAGTAACACTACATAACGATGTCGGAATATTACACTACTGGCCATTAAAATTGCTACACCAAGAAGAAACGCAGATGATAAACGGGTATTCATTGGACAAATATGTTATACTAGAACTGACATGTAATTATATTTTCACGCAATTTGGGTGCATAGATCCTGAGAAATCAGTACCCAGAACAACCACCTCTGGCCGTAATAACTGCCTTAATACGCCTGGGTATTGAGTCAAACAGAGCTTGGATGGCGTGTACAGGTACAGCTGCCCGTGCAGCTTCAACACGATACCACAGTTCATCAAGAGTAGTCACTGGCGTATTGTGACGAGCCAGTTGCTCGGCCACCATTGACCAAACATTTTCAGTTGGTGAGAGATCTGGAGAACGTGCTGGCCAGGGCATCAGTCGAACATTTTCTGTATGCAGAACATGCGGTCGTGCATTATTCTGCTGAAATGTAGGGTTTCGCAGGGATCGAATGAAGGGTAGAGCCACGGGTCGTAACACATCTGAAATGTAACGTCTACTGTTCACACTGCCGTCAATGCGAATAAGAGGTGACCGAGCCGTGTAATCAATGGCACCCCATACCATCGCTACAGGTGATACGCCAATTTGGCGATGACGAATACGTGCTTCCAGTGTGCGTTCACCGTGATGTCGCCAAATACGGATGCAACCATCATTATGCTGTAATCAGAACCTGGATTCATCCGAAAAAATGACGTTTTGCCATTCGTGTACCCAGGTTCGTCATTGAGTACACCATCGCAGGCACTCCTGTCTGTGATGGAGCGTCAAGGGTAACCGTTGCCACGATCTCCCAGCTGATAGTCCATGCTGCTGCAAACGTTTTCGAACTGTTCGTGCAGTTGGTTGTTGTCTTGCAAACGTCCCCATCTGTTGACTGAGGGATCGAGACGTGGCTGCATGATCCGTTACAGCCATGCGGATAAGATGCCTGTCGTCTCGACTGCTAGTGATACGAGGCCGTTGGGATCCAGCACGGCGTTCCGTATTACCCTCCTGAACCCACCGAATCCATATTCTGCTAACAGTCACTGGATCTCGACCAACGCGAGCAGCAATGTCGCGATACGATAAACCGCAATCGCGATAGGCTACAGTCCGACCTTTATCAAAGTCGGAAACGTGATGGTACGCATTTCTCCTCCTTACACGAGGCATCACAATAACGTTTCACCAGGCAACGCCGGTCAACTGCTGTTTGTGTATGAGAAATCGGTTGGAAACTTTCCTCATGTCAGTACGTTGTAGGTGTCGCCACCAGCGCCAACCTTGTGTGAATGCTCTGAAAAGCTAATCATTTGCATATCACAGCATCTTCTTTCTGTCGGTTAAATTTCGCGTCTATAGCACGTACACTTTGTGGTGTAGCAAATTTAATGGCCAATAGTGTAAATACGGACTTGATAGCCATTTTCCGTGTTTTAAAGACAACAATTAAACGGAAATTTTAGACTTTTCCCAGACGAGTCAGGCAAGAATCCCGAACGATCGATAGTTTAATTAACTTCCAGCTACTGCCCGTGGACAGGAGTTATGTGTCTTTTGCGTGGTAGGTATCTGGTCGAGTTTTCGTCAACGCTGCTTTTGTCAGCTAAACCAATACCTGCCATCGCAGAGTGAAGGGGCAGACAACCTGAAACCTCTCCAGGTTAGTAAACGTATTAAGGAAAGTGAGAGCACAGCCCGGCCTGCTGAAAGTTCTTGCCCATTGCTGTAGTTGATCGTGATCGACCACCTCCTCTCCTTCGGCCAGCATTGCCTGTCGTTCTGAACGTTCCCCATGCACGAGAAACAACGCTGTGAGCAGGACCAAACTCCTGGGCCACCTCGTCACACCTCGTCGTTATTACGGGTTCCTCCTCATTCATCATCGTGTGAAGTCATTCCAAATATTTCCTCCAGGGCAATGTTAATGAAGGGCAGCACCACAGCGCACCGTAACCTCTCGCTTATAGACTCACACTGCCTATTCCCGCCCCTTCGACAGCCTTGTGTTGCAGGGCTCGCCTCATTTGGCGCTATAAGTCAAGCTCACCTCACGCCATGCGACAATATGCTTTATGTGCAAGACTGATTCAAATGGTTCAAATGGCTCTGAGCACTATCAGACTTAACATCTTAGGTCATCAGTCCCCTAGAACTTAGAACTACTTAAACCTAACTAACCTAAGGACATCACACACATCCATGCCCGAGGCAGGATTCGAACCTGCGACCGTAGCAGTCCCGCGGTTCCGGACTGCAGCGCCTAGAACCGCACGGCCACCGCGGCCGGCTGCAAGACTGGATCTCTGGCAACATGCTGTCACACTTTTATTTCCACAGAGTAGTTAATGTACTATGTTGCTTCACCTATCTCGTCCTGAACTTTTGCAGAGCTGTGTACTTTCCACAGCGAAATGTCTGGCTGTAATAAAAAAAAAAACAATAACAGAACGATTATAATAGTAAATTGTGCCTTACACGCAAAGGAGGAAAAATAAAAAGCAAAAGTCTTGCAAAATTTGGCTCGTTTGAGAGTGGTAGCGCTGAAGTAATTCAGAAGTACTGCCTTCTGCTTACAGTACTAGTAACGTCGTCTTACAATAACAACTTGCAACTTCAACATGCAAAAGCAGTATCATCATATACTTCGGATAACAGACTCGTCTTCTAATTTCAATAGCAGTATAATTTCCTAACTTCAGTAACAATATCGGCATTTACTTGAAAAACCAATATCGTCTTATACTTGCAATGACATTATTGTCTTCTACTTGCAATAATGGTAGAATCTTAACATGGCCTGTAAGTTTCATTCGAGCCTACTCTATGTGTTCTATGAAACGCTCCAGTAGAGAATGGACTTACTTCTTGCCTTCTTCGTCTTGCTTCCCCTGGATCCTCTTGAGGTTTTCGACATACTGCAGCATCACCTCCACAGCCTTGGACACTCGGCTCTCCTGCTGTATTGCGCCGAGACTCTGAAATCAGAAGGACACATCTCGATTCTGCGTCAGTAGGTACAGAGAAAGCTTTCAAAATCGTTGACTCTAACACACTCTTTGAAATTCTGAAGCTAAAATGCGTAAAATACCTGCAGTGAAAGATCGTCTACAACATGTAAAGAAAAGACACTGCAGTTACGAGGGTTGGAACTTCAATAGTGGCAACTATTTATTTACAGCTCGTACAAAATAGATACGTGTTTCGAAGTTTTACTGACCTTCAAAGTAGTCACCGTTGCCAGCGATGTGGAACTCGTAGAATACTCTTAGCAGTGCTAGTTGTGTTGACAGTTCGAGCGGCGTGGTCTACTGCCCGACGAATTTGTAGCAGTTCTGAAGCGAGTGCCGTGAAGTGTTTCCCTCAGTTTAGAAATCTTGTTGAGCTCACGAGGGCTTAAGTCAGGGGAGTGCAGTAGGTGGTATAGCACTTAGCAGCCGCATCAATCAAACAAATCACTTGCACCGTACGTGCTTGAGCATTGTCCTGCAAAATGATGGTCAGGTTCTGCAGAAAGTGTCATCACTTCTGCCCGCATCTCGTGGTCGTGCGGTAGCGTTCTCGCTTCCCACGCCCGGGTTCCCGGGTTCGATTCCCGGCGGGGTCAGGGATTTTCTCTGCCTCGTGATGGCTGGGTGTTGTGTGATGTCCTTAGGTTAGTTAGGTTTAAGTAGTTCTAAGTTCTAGGGGACTGATGACCATAGATGTTAAGTCCCATAGTGCTCAGAGCCATTTGAACCATTTTTTTTGTCATCACTTCCGTCTCTTCGTTGTTCATTTTTGGAACACAAACTTCGACCAGCTCAAGCACGTACAGTGCAAGCTGTTAAGTGATTTTTTTTTGATTGATGGGGCTGCTAAGTACTATACCACCTACTGCACTCCCCTGACTTAGCCCTCGTGAGTTCAACTCGATTTCTAAACTGAAGGAAACACTTCACGGCACTGACTTCAGAACTGCTACAAATTCGTCGGGCAATAGACTGCACCGCTCGAATTGTCAACACAAGTGGCACTGCTAAGAGTATCCTACGACTTCCACATCGCTGGCAACGGTTTATACACAATACTGGTGACTACTTTGAAGGTCACTAAACTTTGAAACTCGTATCTATTTTGTACGCGTTGTAAATAAATAGTTGCCACTATTAAAGTTCCAACCCTCGTATAATATTCGAAAGGCATGAAAAAGGCATGAAAGAGAAGCAGTGGTTGGGAACGGAGTGAGACAATGTTGCAGCCCATCTTCACACTATTCAGCATGTACAATGAACAAGCTGTGAATGACATCAAGGAGCAATTTGGGAAGGTAAATTAAAGTTCAGAGAGAAGAATTAAAGACTTTCACGTTTGCTGATTAAATTGTAATTCTCTCAGTGACAGTAAAAGTCTGTGCAGAGCAGCTGAACGGAATTCGCAGTGGGTTGAAAAGAAGTTATAACATCAGTAAGTCATAGAAATGTAAATGAATGCAAATATTTTCAACATTTCGCGGCCCTGTCAGCAGTAAATATTGATTTTAATTTTAAAAACCAACAGCCTCAGTTGCAATGTTTACCTAGATTTCAGTCGGGATAACCCAACCTTCTTCAGAATAAAAGTAGCTACCATTTGTCCATAGTGGACATCGTCAAGCTAAAACTACAAATCCATACATTATCGTCAGATTGTGAAAACTTATGTGATACTGCCTCGGCCCCACTTCGCGACCGCGATGCGGCAGCCACGAGTGCCGCGGTACAGAGCGAACGTGATTCACGGAATCATGCAAACAAAGTAGACAGCAGGAGCGTGGGCTTACCTCTGAAGACCTCGCCACCCAGTCCACGGCCATCCTCAAAATGTCGACTTGCTCTTTCACTTTTGTTACTATTTCGATTGATGTGGAATCCTTACATAAGTGGGACAGATTCTGTAACAAATAAACAATCCGAAAATGATACGAGTACATTTCTGCAAAGCCCAATTAAAATAAACTATAAACAGGTCCTACCAAAAGTCTAGTTTAAAATAAACATAAATAAATCATAAAGTATCTATACTATTTGTCGAAAAAAATCTACATAAATGAATTCTAAATTCTGTGAAGTATAAGGGGCGGTCAAATGAAAACGAGATAGATGCAGAAAAGTAAGTAAACCCTTTTTTATTTCAAAAACGACAACCAAAATTGTCAACACATTTATCTCACTGTGACACAGGACGATCCTCATCCTCCACACAGTAGGTGGGGAAAGAGGACCCTACCGTTATCCTTTCAGCCGGCGATATTCTCAAAGTGCAGCTGCAGCATTACTGTTGTTTTGATAGTAGAGCTTCTGTTCCTTTTGTCCAAGCTCATGTTGACATGCCAATAAGTGCACTACGAGTGGTCAGGTGTGTGAGACTAGGAATCACGATGACTGATCAAATGGTTCAAATGGCTCTGAGCGCTATGGGACTTAACATCTATGGTCATCAGTCCCCTAGAACTTAGAACTACTTAAACCTAACTAACCTAAGGACAGCACACAACACCCAGCCATCACGAGGCAGAGAAAATCCCTGACCCCGCCGGGAATCGAACCCGGGAACCCGGGAGTGGGAAGCGAGAACGCTACCGCACGACCACAAGATGCGGGCTGATGACTGATCACAGCACCTGGTGGTCATAGTTGGAACTGGACAGTGGGTCTGTGACGCACGGAAATCCTATAACCCATATTCTGGGAATCAATGCTACCAATTTTGGTACTCGTACAGTAATTAGTTTCCGTGTTATAACGTTTTATATAGGGAAAGTTTAACTATAACTGTTGTGTCCTATCTACTCGTCGCTATGGGATGCCTAGGAAACCTCTTTTCTCGGATCACTAGACAACAATTCAAGCATATCGTGTTAATGCAGTTTATTACAAAAGGAAATACAGAAATGTTGCAGGCAAAACGGTGACAGATTAAATAATCAATCTCTTCAGCATATACAATGCCTATCACAAATGAAATTATATAGTTCCTAAGTCACTGCTGTAGAGCTCGTAGAACGGCTATAGTCTCCAACTGGGCTGCGGCCAGGCGGCGCGTCGTTTATGTTCTCTTCGCCTAGAGGCCGCTGCTGTCTCGGCGACTTAACTTTTTTTTTTTAAGGAACCATGGAAATCATGCACCCCTTACTCTCGAAACTAATGTTACAAAGTTTGGCACTCGTAAAGTATCTAGTTTCTGTGTTTCAACGTGTTATATCGAGAAAGTTTAACTATAACTGTTGTGTGCTGCCTACTTGTTGCTATGGGATGCCTACGAGGGCAGGGGTCGACACTCGAGGCCTGGCCATCCCGCCACCATGCCCAATCAACGTGTTCTAGGATCGAAGGATCAGGAAGAGGATGTAGCGGTGTAACATGTCGTGGTCTCCTGACCTTCATTGCTTACATATTCCGCTCTCACAATCATATTCCGCACATCAAGATGCTTCATTAGAACCCAAACTCGATAAGATAAAGTCAATGTTGTATGAATTCATGTAAACGATATACAAATAACAAGTAAATCGCCAGTGTGCACCGAGGTTGAAATACTCGAGGCTGGCGTACACGCACACATTCAAGACACGACGGTCACAAAAGCTTTTAGTTCGGGAGAGGCAAACCGCACGCCAGGACGCTGGTCCCTTCAGAGGACGAGTCAACCTACCTATGTCGGCCAGCGACTGCCCATAGAGCAGACAGTGTTTGCCCGAGTGAAAGGGAGAACGACCCCATGTTCGGCTTAACAACAAATTCCGCTACATTGTGTGGAGGCGCCCAGCCTATCCATTCTTTACAAACATAGCACGCAGTTTCACAGGTTTTCACAAGGAGACAGCAAACGCCAAAAGCCGATACTACAGATTTCCGGATTTGTTGCCTTAAACGAAACGTCATTCTCCCATTTTAGAAGAGCAATGCTGATTGGCAGACAATATTCCTGACGTCTTGAGCTGAAGATATACCCCTTCACGTCCTGGGTGGAGAGGGACCGTTCTGTTGTCGCTCTTGGAGTGAGGGAGCGAGAACACCTAACGAGAGCATGTGCGCTCGTACGTGTACTCAAAGAGCGAGTAACAAGTCTCTCCTCAGTACTTCACTGGGAGAGAACCTCTGTCGAGAGAGAATCGGAGTGCGACTCTATATTTAGTCCTTGCGATTAAGCTTTGTTCACTATGTTGGCCAACACATTTATTGTGCGGTGTGAACGGACAGAGTTATAGTTAAACGCCTGCGAGCGAATTTTTGAGTGGCATCGTGGTGGACTGGTTATCTGACCAGTGTACAATGCCATTAGTTAGACTAGGGGCGAATAGGAGAGTTTGATTGGCAAAGGTGAATCCAGATAGAACAAGAGTTATCTTATTTGTCAGCAGCGAGCGGCGCAGACAACAGTCATCGCTGCTTACGATATTGTGTGCTACAGCTCTTGCGAGCCCCATATTTCCTCCACAACAGTACACTTCACTGCATTTCACACGCGACAGCCTCGACCGTACCTAGCAACATACTAACGGATAAGTATTCAAGTTGAGTAGGTGTGGTTCTCAGCCATTGTGCCAAGTCAATAACAATCTTAAACTTTGTATAGAAATTTCATTAGCGAATCCTATCCTTAAGAGGTAACTTCACATTCCGAAAAGACCCCAAAAATAACTTGTTCAGTTCATAACTAAAAGTGCCATTGTGATTTCCCAGAGCTTTTGCGAAAAAAAAAATAATTTTCGTTAGTTTCAAGTTTTTTCTTACACTAACTAGCACTTTTCCAGTACCCAAGTATCCCACTAGTTACATAAGAAATTTTGTGAATTTTTGTGGCATTTCCTTATAGTGGACGACTGCAGAAGATATTTATTGCTGAAAGTTTTTTCAGGCATTTCTGTTCAGAATGTTAGGAGCGTTTGTGTGACTTCTGTAGTAGTGTGGCGGGGGAAATTGCATCTTGCAGGAGCCACAGGGTAAAGGGTACATCTCAAATTAATCCATTGCGCAGAATGACAGAATAGCACCCGTTCGCTCACAGCGGGTTTGTTTATGTTGAGTTATTTATTTATTTATTCAATTTTTATATTTTGTTTAAATTTTTTCTTTTTATTTTTGTATTGTATTTATGGATTCATTTTTGTTTCATTACAAAAAAGATCCTACAATTACCGTAGCCACGTGTCGGAGTCGCCTTCTCGTCTGTTGGTAGGGGTCCCCCTATTCCGTCTGTAGAGGATCAATATGCTCGAGGATTCTTCTTCATTTTCAGCGTCTCATACCCGGAACGACCCAGTGAGCAGCAGGATCCGCAAATAATGAACCTAAATAATTTGCGAAAAGGGTTGTGTACTTCGGGTGGCGGCTGAAAGCTGCATGTGTCGTCATCACTAGGGACTAATAGTCGAGTGTGCCTTTGTGAGCATCGGAAAATATGTAGTAAAGGGCCATGCCTTTTAGCCATTTAACGGCATTCGTCCTGGACGATGGAAAGTATACGCCGTGGGGGCGCAATATATCATCCGGGGAGATAGACTCCGGCAATCGCCGCAAGAGTAATGCCAGCATGTGCTGCGTCAGTACCTGACACTCGCCGGTCGCGGTGCAACGCAGGCGGTGTGCATCCGAGTAAACGACTGAGCATGTCGGGGTCGTCCGTCAGGTGAATGGAATGTAGCTTCTGACGAGTAACGAACTTTCCGTTCACAACCACGGTCGGCCGGAGTGGCCGAGCGGTTCTAGGCGCTACAGTCTGGAACCGCGCGAACGCTACGGTCGCAGGTTCGAATCATTCCTCGGGCATGGATGTGTGTGATGTCCTTAGGTTAGTTAGGTTTAAGTAGTTCTAATTTATAGGGGACAGAAGACCTCAGAAGTAGTTCTAATTTCTAGGGGACTGAAGACCTCAGAAGTTAAGTCCCATAGTGCTCAGAGCCATTTGAACCATTTTGAACCACAACCACGTACCATATTGTGTACTACAGAGGTCAGCGTACTATTTGCTGACGTCTTCTTCACAGCCCTCCCTCCCCGCCTTAACGTTCCTGACCGCCGTGCCGGCGCTTGACTTTACGCCGGAACAACAACCACCCGGAATTACTGGACAACAAAAATGAGCTGTGGGTCGTGATTTTTCGATTAAGCTTTCGGCGAGTAAGGGATATTTACTCTTTATCCGATAGGCGGATCTTCGATTGTTGTCGCCGGAAGGCAGGCGGAAGATGGACGCAATAGAAGTGCGCATGCGTGGGCAGAACTCTCTCTGGCGAGAATGCTCTTATGCCCGTTACACACGGCGAACGAACTTGTAATCGACTGACAACCAGTTGTGTGAATGGCGGCCGTCTATCGTGTGAACGGTCTTACTATGACGATCGCTTTAGTAGTGACGGGCGATAATTCTAGGGCCAGTTCTACATTCGGTATTAGTGGCCTCATTGCGCAAGGCCTGTTGTCACGTCTCTGCTGAATGCTGAATGTACCTTATTGCTTTCTGGTGCACTTATCGAATGTTGAGTTTTGTTTCTGTTTATGGTCGTTTCGTTATCACAAGGAACTTTCTGAGCAAGCGAGTACAGTGCACTTTTCGTAAATACTCGTATTTTCACGCAAGTTTTTAAATATTTGTAAGTTTTATAAATAATTAATGATACGCTATTGTGAAATCACGACTTTGTCACTGTTCTGCTAGTAGCGGTACACTGTGTTTAATTTGATCATTTAAAAACGCTGCGACTAGATCTTGTACGAATTTATAGTTTGGGCCTAGCACCTCTGGAGCGCTTCAGTACACTGTAATTTTCCTTGAACACTTTCGTTCGTTGTGTAAAAAGGACTTTAGAGCGGTAACAAGCGGTATTGGGGAAATGCAAAGGCTCAATCTAGATATAGTAGGGGTCAGTGAAGTTGAGAGCCCTTGCTGGCACAAAGTAACAATACGGACGCGATCGAACCGCGGTATTGACTGTCTAGGCATGGTTGAACTACACACAACACGACCCGTGTACCTCCTTCCTGGTGGAATGACTGGAACTGATCGGCTGTCGGACGTGCTCCATCTAATACGATCTGTTCGTGGATGGTTGTTTATATCTTTAGCGGGTTTAGTGACATCTCTGAACAGTATACGGGACTGTGTCTGTGATACATTATCCACAGTCAACGTGTATCTTCAGGAGTTCTGGGAACCGGCGCCAGTTATGGTCAACTTGTGTCGCTGATATCGACACTCGTCTGCTCCTGTATCTCTGACTGTTCCGGCTTTGGTTTTCCGGCTTGGCGTGTGGCCGAGTGCTCTGTCTCCGGTCGGCGTTCAACGAGGCAACATATTTCGAAAGGCAGGCCCTCGTCTGTATCCGCTGTGCCGGAGCCTCGCCGCCTTTGCCGTTTTGCCGTGCGCCGGGTGGATGGCGCTGATTAGTCGGCGCGTTTGCCTGCGAAACGGTGGCGGGTTCGTCATCTCATGCTGGACATCTTCTCATCGCGTAACTGGAAGCATTAAGTAATGTATGATTCTTATTCTGCTGTTAAACTGTGAAGATTTGGGAAACTTATGTTGACATGTTGTACGGAACTTAGGAAGTCTAAGACTTCGAAGTGGTGTTTTTGCGGAGCAGACTCTGATTCAAGTTTTACTGATTCTTTTAAAGGTTCCTTGTAGTGTTAATTTGATGCAGTATGTTAATTAGTGTGGTCTTTGCCCAGGTTTGGTTTTAGACTTTATTTCATAAGAAGGGCAAGTCAGTTTCACTTGGTCCACTGATAAGCTTTAAAAGCCCTTTGGTAGGATCAGACATTGTCACATGAGCCTGCCCGTCTTACTCTCACGCCCTCTTTGGGTCCTGTACTAATGTAGTATTCCTTTGTGTGTATTTGGTCTGTCATTGTGTACACTAACTTTAGTTTTAGTTTTTTACAGATTTCGGAAGCGCTCTTTCTGGTCTGGCCGGCTGTCAGTTTGCCTTGGCGCGCGGACCCGGCCGTTGCGTCCCTGGCAGTGGTGTGGGCGTCCTACTTGACAGCAACCTCACTGTGGGTCCATGTGGAGCCTCGGCCAACTGGGCAACTCGGTTAAACATTCTATTATTGCTGTATTTCAGTTGGTGTTGTTAACGTTTCTCGTGAATATGTTTGTAAGACAACTTCATCCAGTCGTTTTTTAAGAGCTGACCTTTTCATCTATTGATGCAGCTAGCAACTGATCTAAATAAAAGTTTTTAAGATTCTGAATTTTTGAGTAGCAGTAAGCAATACATCCTGAGGAAGACGCCTTGCAACAGTCGACGAAACGTCGGAATTTTACAGATGACAATGCGGCCTCAAACTCAGAAGAACTTTATTGACTGTGACAACGGCCGTGGAAGCCTACGTTTACGTTTACATTGTGAATTTGCTTGCTTTTACATTTGTTAAATTCATTAACTTAACGGGTGTAAATAATTTAGAATTTTAAGTAGAAGCTTCTGCCATTTGCGAAAGCCAGTCGTATTTTATCTTAAGAGGACAAAGGTACGAATTAAAATTTTATGTTGTTATTCTGATAATGAAATTTGTTCTTTAGTTGAAACTGAAATTATGTACTAACCACGAGTTTGTCCACCAGCAACGATCCCTAGCTTCCTAGGAGCTTTGAGTAGCTGTGGTTGGCAGTGCCACAGCTCAACTGGTAGCAGAACTGATAAAGGGGGGCGGGGGGGGGTTCTTTTCCTACCTTTAGTGTTGGACAAAGCTTATAATAATATTTATTTCAAGTTTCTGCTACCAGTCACTTGTTATTTTATGCTTAATCTAACATAATGCAACGCGTTTCGAACATGTTCTGTTCATCTTCAGGCGTTTATACAACCATACATACATACATATAGAGAATGTTACTTAAAAATAAACATTCTTAAACTAGATTAATCTAGAACTCTTTGTCCATTGTTTCTTACTATAGCTGCTGGTGTGGCATTTGGGGGGAAGGAGGGGGCAGTGTATGGCTAGAAATCGAAATCAGTGATGTCTTTTGCTGGTTTTCTTCTTTGTGGTTGACTCTGTCTGTCACAGCCTGTGCTGCAGATAGATTTGCATCAGTTATGTGTTACGAAAATAGTGTGAAAGGCTTTTATATGACAGTTGATCACTTACAATTTCAGCAAGCAACAAGATGATGAAATTGTAAGTGATCAACTGTCATATAAAAGCCTTTCACACTATTTTCGTAACACATAACTTTATAATATTTCCATACCTGTAAGTTGTAATTGCAGCGAGTTCTTAAACATCCTTAATTATTGCCATTCATGGCGAGTAACGCCTTCAACCATGATCGCAGTGTTTTTTTTTGTTTTTTTTTTAACATTATCTGTATCTGTATCTGTATTTTATGCTGATTCGCTAAATTGTAACGCACTGAAAACACTATTATTTACACAGTTATATCCCTTCACTAATAACGTGTGGTATTTTATTTATTGTTGAGTCTGGAATTACTGTTTTAAAAATAAATGTGTGGAACTGTAAAAGACAACCAACAGTAACTGATTACGGCCACGTCCACAATCGTAACTGAATCCTGCCTTCGCTTGATTAGCAGGTCTCAAAGACAGCTTGGGTTGACTGTTTAACGTGGTTGATCCCCATTTGTAGAGTAAAACTTACATAATACATTGGGTGACCAAAGCCATGGGACACCTCTTAATATCCTGTCGGACCTCCTATGGCCCGGAACAGTGCAGCCGCTAGACGTAGCATGGGCTCAAAAACCGACGGAAATCCCCGTCCAGAAATACTGAGCAATGCTGCCTCATAGCTGTCAATAATTGCGAAAGTAGTAGCCCATTACAAACAGTATTGTAAGGTTCTTAAAAAACTTATTAGGAAGGCAAAAAGTATGTGGTATGCAGATAGAATAGCTAAGTCTCAGGATAAAATTAAAACCATATGGTCAGTCGTAAAGGAAGTCGCTGGTCTGCAGAGACAGGTCGAAGATATAGAATCAGTGCGTAGTGGGAATGTCTGTGTTACTGATAAGTCGCATATATGTACAGTATTTAATAATCACTTTCTGAATATAGCAGGTGAACTAAATAGAAACCTAGTCCCAACAAGGGAATCATATAGCGCTCGTAGAAAAAAGTGTTCCGAGACTGTTACCTGAAATGCTCCTCCATGATACTGACAAGAGGGAGATTGAGTTAATAATTAAATCACTAAAGACCAAAAACTCTCATGGATATGACGGGGTATCTAGCAGAATACTGAAGTATTGTATATTGTATATTGTATAGCCCAGTACTTAGCCATATCTGTAACTTTTCCTTTAGGAGTGGTTGGTTTCCTGACCGATTAAAGTACTCGGTAGTGAAGCCACTTTATAAAAAGGGAGACAGGGATAATGTTGATAATTATAGACCTATTTCTATGCCATCGGTGTTTGCTAAAGTTATCGAGAGGGTTGTATATACAAGGTTACTGCAGCATTTAAATTCACATAATTCGCTGTCAAATGTACAGTTTGGTTTTAGAAATGGCTTAACAACTGAAAATGCTATAGTCTCTTTTCTCTGTGAGGTTTTGGACGGATTAAATAAAAGGTTGCGAACGTTAGGTATTTTCTTTGATTTAACGAAGGCTTTCGACTGTGTTGACCACAAAATATTACTGCAGAAGTTGGAACATTATGGAGTAAGGGGAGTAGCTTACAATTGGTTCGCCTCTTACTTTAAGAACAGAAAGCAGAAGGTAATTCTCCGCAATATTGAGAGTGGTAATGATGTTCAGTCCCAATGGGGCACTGTTAAATGGGGCGTTCCCCAAGGATCGGTGCTGGGGCCACTGTTGTTTCTTATTTATATAAATGATATGCCTTCTAGTATTACAGGTGATTCAAAAATATTTCTGTTTGCTGATGACACCAGCTTGGTAGTGAAGGATCTTGTGTGTAATATGGAAACATTGTCAAATAATGTAGTTCATGAAATAAGTTCGTGGCTTGTGGAAAATAATTTGATGCTAAATCACAGTAAGACTCAGTTTTTACAGTTTCTAACTCACAATTCAACGAGAACTGATATTTTAATCAGACAGAATGGGCATGTTATAAGCGAGACGGAACAATTCAAGTTCCTAGGCGTACGAATAGATAGTAAGCTGTTGTGGAAAGCCCATGTTCAGGATCTTGTTCAGAAACTAAATGCCGCTTTATTTACCATTAGAACAGTATCTGAAATAAGTGACATTTCAACACGAAAAGTAGTCTACTTCGCATATTTTCATGGTATTATTTTTTGGGGTAATTCTTCTGATTCAAAAAGGGTATTTTTGGCTCAAAAACGGGCTGTTCGAGCTATGTGTGGTGTAAGTTCTAGAACCTCTTGTCGACCCCTATTCAATAGTCTGGGAATTCTGACATTGCCCTCACAGTATATATTTTCTTTAATGTCGTTTGCTGTTAGCAATATTAGCTTATTCCCAAGAGTTAGCGGCTTTCACTCAGTTAATACAAGGCAGAAATCAAATCTGCATGTGGAATGCACTTCCCTGACTCTTGTGCAGAAAGGAGTGCAGTATTCTGCTGCATCCATTTTCAATAAGCTACCACAAGAACTCAAAAATTTTAGCAGTAGCCCAAACGCTTTTAAGTCTAAACTGAAGAGTTTCCTCATGGGTCACTCCTTCTATTCTGTCGAGGAGCTCCTGGAAGAGCTAAAAAAGTAAGCAAATTCCAGTGCTACATTCTTGATTTTCTTTATTTAAACTAATGACGTGTCGCCTGAATATGTTTCTTATATTTCATTTTATCTGTTTCTACAATCGTGTTATAATTTCATGTATTGACTCGTTCCATGACCATGGAGACTTCTCCTTAATGTGGTCCTACGGAACAATACATAAATAAATAAAAAAAAAATAAAAGTATTGCCGGTGCAGAATTTTGTGCACCAACTGACCTGTCGATTATATTCCATAAATGGTCAGTAGAATTCATCTCGGGCGATCTGGGAGGCCAAAGCGCTCGCTTCAATTGTCCATAATAGTCTCTAAACCATCTTTGGTTAGGAACATGGAGTCCATGAATGGCTGCAAATGGTCTCCGCCGACCGTTGTGGCCGTGCGGTTCTAGGCGCTTCAGTCTGGAACCGCGTGACCGGTACGGTCGCAGGTTCGAATCCTGCCTCGGGCATGGATGTGTGTGCTGTCCTTAGGTTAGTTAGGTTTAATTAGTTGTAAGTTCTAGGCGACTGATGACCTCAGAAGTTAAGTCGCATAGTGCTCAGAGCCATTTGAGCCAAGTGGTCTCGAGGTAGGCGAACATAATCATTTCAAGTCAATTATCGGTTCAGTTGGACCAGAGGACCCAGTTCATTCCATGTAAACACAGTTCACATCACTATGGAGACACCACCAGTTTGAACAGTGCCCTGTTGACAACTTCGGTGCATGGCTTCGTGGGGTCTGCGCCACATTCGAACCCTACCATCAGCTCTTACCAACTGAAATCGGGCCTCCTCTAGGACACGGTTTTCCAGTCGTTTAGGGTCCAACAGGTATGGTGACGAACCCAGGAAAGGCACTGCAGGCGATTTCGTGCTGTCAGCAAAGACAATAGCGCCGGTTGTCTGCTGCCGTAGTCCATTAACTCCAAATTTCGTCGCACTATCTGAATCGATACGTTCCTCATACGTCGCACATTGATTTCTGCGGTTATTCCACGTCGTGTTGCTTGTCTGTTAGCACTGATAACTATACGCAAACGCCGCTGCTCTCCGTTGTCAAGTGAAGGCCGACGGCCACTGCGTTGTCTGTGGTGATGAGAAGTAATGCCAGAAATACTTTGTATTCTCAGCACTCTCTTGACGCTTGGAGTATTATATTCCCTGTAGACTTACGAAACTGAGTATCCCACACGTCTAGCTCCAACTACCATTCTGCAAACTCTGTTAATTCCCGCGGTGCGACTATAATCACGTCGGACACTTTCTCACATGAATGACCAAACTACAAATGACAGATCCGCCAATGCACTGCCCGCTTATGCCTAATTACTTGATACTACCTCCGTCTGTAAATGTGCATATGTCCCATGAGGCCGGCCGGTGTGGCCGTGCGGTTCTAGGCGCTTCAGTCTCGAACCGCGTGACCGCTACGGTCGCAGGTTCGAATCCTGCCTCGGGCATGGATGTGTGTGATGTCCTTAGGTTAGTTAGGTTTAAGTAGTTGTAAGTTCTACGGGACTGATGACCACAGATGTTAAGTCGCATAGTGCTCAGAGCCATTTGTCCCATGAGTTTTGTCGCCTCGGTGAATATTTTTGTGTCAAATCACCAACTCAGGAGTGAACAACATTATTGTTAACCACCATATATATTTTATAAACTGCAATCACGGGAAACTTTTATGCCTTGCTTGGCTAAAGAACGTGGTATTACCAGGCAGAAGACGACTACAGAATGGATCGTTTAGAGAATCCCTGTGCAAGACTGTTTAGGTGCGTACACGATAACTTGTATCATTCTTCTCAGCTACTCTGTTATGAAATATAATTACATTACATTGCAATTACTGGTAATTCCCCACCACTATCGATGTCGTAATCTACATCTACATACATACTCCGCAATCCACCATACGCTGCGTGGCGGAGGGTAGGTACCTCGTACCACAACTAGCATCTTCTCTCCCTGTTCCACTCCCAAACAGAACGAGATAAAAATGACTGCCTATATGCCTCTCTACGAGCCCTAATCTCTCTTATCTTTGTGGTCTTTCCGCGAAACATAAGTTGGCGGCAGTAAAATTGTACTGCAGTCAGCCTCAAATGCTGGTTCTCTAAATTTCCTCAGTAGCGATTCACGAAAAGAACGCCTCCTTTCCTCTAGAGACTCCCACCCGAGTTCCTGAAGCATTTCCGTAACACTCGCGTGACGATCAAACCTACCAGTAACAAATCTAGCAGCCCGCCTCTGAATTGCCTCTATGTCCTCCCTCAATCCGACCTGATAGGGATCCCAAACGCTCGAGCAGTACTCAAGAATAGGTCGTATTACTGTTTTATAAGCGGTCTCCTTTACAGACGAACCACGTCTTCCCAAAATTCTACCAATAAACCGAAGACGACTATCCGCTTTACCCACAACTGCCATTACATGCTTGTCCCACTTCATATCGCTCTGCAATGTTACACCCAAATATTTAATCGACGTGACTGAGTCAAGCGCTACACTACTAATGGCGTATTCAAACATTACGGCATTCTTTTTCCTATTCATCTGAATTGATTTACATTTATCTATATTTAGAGTTAGCTGCCATTCTTTACACCAATCACAAATCACATTATGTTGTCTGTTTTGCGTGTATTAAAAGAATTTTACCGTCTCTGCAAATCACCAATGTCGTGCTGTCACGGTTTCTCGCACTTGTCAGAGATCAAGTCGGCAGGTTCCGATAAATGTTACTACAGGTGGGAAAAACTAAAATGGTCAGCAAAATTTGTCACGAAACACAAATTCTGCCCTGGGTGCGGATGGTGAACGAGGTATTTTCTGTTTCCTATCTTGAGGCTGCATGACAAATTTTGCAGGCCAGTTTACTTTTTCTCACCATACAGAAGCCAAAAGCGAAGACAACCACTTGAAAACCCCTGGACAGTTGTTGTCAGGAGGTTGTTTGCCTCACCTGGATGGCGGCACGCAGGTTGTTCTCCTCTTGGATCATGTTGAGCTCCGCCTGGTCCCTCCAGCGCTTCTGCAGAGCGACACGTTCCTCAAGCGTGAGCTTGTCTGTTTTGAACGCAATAGAGATTGCAGTGAAGCGATTCTATAAACAACAACCACATAGTACGTGTCTGTAATAACACAGCTGACACTGTTTTAGTTTAAAACTAAATTAGTCGACACTGCGTTAAATAACTAACTTAGCCAGTTATAAAGTATTATTTGTTGCTTCTGTTTCACAGTTGTATAAATGACTTAACGTAACACGTTAACCTGGTGTTCAATTTATTCTTGATTGTGCGAGCGGTTTAGCTGAAAGGTCATTTTCCAGCACCTGTTCTACGCACACCATTGATACAGGAAAATTTCAGGTGTACAGAAAGTTTGAAAATTGTAGTAAAAATACAAGCAACAGTTACAGTTTTGTAATACCAGCAAGATTTGAATAATTTGCATACATTAAAACAAAACAATGTTTAATATGTAATATTGATAAAAATATTTATTCATTCAGAGGCAGATGCATGGAGTGTCAGTTACACGCAACTATCCAAGGAACACATAAGATTAAACGGCAATCATGAGAAACTGTTAGCCTTACTAATTTTTAAATGCCGTAGACTTATTTCCAATCAAGTGGACGTCACGATTAATATTACCTATGTAACAAGATGTCATGAAAATTTTTCAGTTCGAGTTGTTCGTCGAAATGTAATTCTATTCTTGTGCCTTACGTAAAACCTTAACCCGCATACGAAATTCAGATGAACTGCACAAGACATGCAGTGCACCACGGAATATGAAAGAAGAATGTAAACTCTTTCGATGCTAGTATCCGTAGTGAAAATAGGACTTATGCACTTAATGTTTTCCGGAAACAGGTCACATTTAATGGGATATGGGATAATTCAGCATACCTCATGTCAGCTTATAACACAAAGACGTGTTTTTAATGCAATGTTAGATATAATACACTGTTTACTACAATCCGATAAGAACAATGAAATAGAACTGAATATGTTGACAGACAGATCCATGGAAAATTGATACAGCTCCGAAATAGATGATGAAATAACTGAATTTCATTCATCATAATCAATGTTTTAGTAAGCTTGCAACTGTGTAATTCATGATATATCCAATGAAAAATTGCAACAGTTAATTACGTTTTCATGATTAGTACAAAGTGTTTCAAGGTTTTATCCTCATATTCAAGTGCATTTGTTTACAAGATTTTTTGTGATGTTTGGCTGTGTGATTTTCTACTTCTTTTGCATTATACTTCTCTTTTTTAGGTTCTACGGCAATCGAAAGACTGGACAAATGAACCTTGGAATTTCTTTATATACTAAGGTTAGAGACAGTATTTTTTGGTTTTCTATTAATGAGTACTGCACCTCCTCTATTACGCATACGATTATAAACACACACGAATCATCACTAAGAATATTTCTTATTGTAATCAAAATATGCTTCAGAGATATTGTGACAGTATGGTTTCACACAGGTTTTGTATACAACCAGAGATGTTACATTTTCTGTTGGTTACATTTATATGCTTAAACTTGTCAATTAAAAAATTTATTTTACCATTATTAACTACTGAATTATCGATTGTCATTATATTTTGCTGTAGATGATGTGTAGTCTATGGGGTAATGTACGTATTTGTGGAAATTATTACAGTTCTCATATACAGTCGAACATTTGACAAAATTAATTGATTCAATATCTAGTTTGTGACCTGGAAAATTTTTTCCTTGCTTTTTGTCATGTATAAAAATTTACAGCTCCTCCATTAAATACACTGTATGTGATTTTGGGATTTGCTGGAGTGTCTTTACAGCTTCTTATATGGTTTTCAATGGGTGCCTATTGTTTTTTATGTGTGTTGCTATTGCTGATACCAAAAATCACATACAGTGGATTTAAAGGAAGAGTTAGAAATTTTTTTAGTACGCCACAAAACTAAGGATAAAAATTTCTCAGCAAAACTCTAGATAGTGAGTCAGTTAATTTTTCCAAATATTTCTCCCACATATGATAAATGTAGTAATTTCCATAAATATTTGCACTACCTCATAGAACCTACTCAACACTACAACAAAAAAAAGAAACACAATGTATAATTCAGAATTCCATAACGCTAAAATAAATTTTCTAATTGGCATTTTTACGTTTATAATGTAATCCGCAGAAATTCTAACATCTCTGACAAACTCTGTGTGAAACCACAATGTTATAATTCTCTGAAGCATATTTTGATTACAAAAACAAGCTGTGTAAGTGATGGTTTGTGTATGTGTTGTAATCTGTGTAATGGAGGAGGTCCAATATACTTGTAAGCAGAAAAACAAAAAGGCTATCTCTAATGTTAATATAAAAAAACATTCCAAGATTCAGATGTCCGATTTTCCGATTGCAGTAAAACCTCAAAAAGACAATTATAGTGAAAGAGAACCAGAAAATCACATATGGAAACGTCGAAACAAATATTTATGTAAATTTATGCTCTTGAAAATGAAAATAAATGCTGGAAACACGATGTTCTAAGCATGAAAAAAAAGGTAACTGGTGCATTTTTTTATTATTTAAAACAACAGAGAAATAACGTTAAAAAATGAAGAGAAAAAACAGAAACCAAAATATGTTGTCACATCATACACTGTACAAATATCCCATAAGAAGTAAAACGGGAATACAAATTGATTTTTGGAATAGAAATCAAATTCATTCCAGCACAGGACATAAATCCGACCCTATACCCCACTACCACCAATGGGACAGTGAACGACTGCAATAAGCATGACATACGTCAAACGGATAGAAAAATATGCACATGCTGGAAAGAACAACGTAACATCTACAACAGCAATCCATCGACATTAGCTAAGTATTTAACAGATGAAAATCATTTAGCAAATAAAACGGAAAATAGTGTTGTTATATTACATGAAGCACAGAAAGATAGGTATAGGGATCTTATGCAAGAGATATAAATTTTTCCACGTTATGCAGAAGACTCAAATTTCATTCTGAATTAACAACTCGAACTGAAAAATTATAGATTAGATTTTTCGTAACATCTTGTTACAAAGGTCTTCGGAGCCAAATACGTCATTTGCAGATAAGAAATGTTTAATGCTAGTGATTATCTGCCGTTTTGTTTTGTGCATTTCTTTGACAGGTGTCTGCAATTGACACTCCGTGCATCTGACTCTACATTACTAAACGTTCTTTATAAATCTTATATTTGTGACACCATGATTTTTATCTATGTACGTTGATTCCTGATGTTAATAAAAGTCTGTATGTATCACTATTTTTTTTATTTAAATTTTCAAGCATCCTTTTCAGCTGAAATTTTAATGATCATGATATGCATACAACAGGTACTGGAGAATGGTCTTTGAACGAAACCAGCCCCATAATAAGGAATAAATTGAACAGCAGCTTAAGTTGTTTCACGTTTCTACAATATATTATTTAATTATGCAACAATCATTTGTTTACACAGTCTTGGAAAATTTACAAAATGACAACTATGTTCTACTTACGGTTGAAAACTTTACTTTTTAGTCCATTACTGGCCGTTTTCAATTGTAAAGTCACTATCACACGATACATGAAGTGCACGAACGCAACACGATAACAAATTGGATACATGGGATAGCCGGAAAATGTAAACACCTACAAGCAACCGTGCATGTTGCTATAAGTCAGTCAACAGCGATCGTAGGATACCACTGAATGTAAAGTGTCCTCGTTCGTGTCAAAGCACACATTATAGGAGCAGAACAACGTTGTCATTTGAAAAATTATTTGTATATTTTATTGAAATATTTAACTCTTAGTTCAGTTAGACCTATGTGATAATGCCACTGCGTAGCATTACACGTCATACAATATCCAGAACATTTAAAATAATACGATCTAAATATTAGAACATTAGACCACGAAATTCCAGAATGATAAAGACAATAAGACACTAAAACAATAACAATAAACGTAATAATAAAAATAAGGTACATACTTCAAATAAATGTGCTCCTTTTACAAATGATAACGGTTAGCACGAAAATGTGAAGCCGTCAGAATACCTCATTCCTAAGAACTATCCTAACGTGAGCCATTAATGATTCGGGAAGAAAACATGCAATAGTAAAATAAGAGTGGCTGGAAAATGAAGAGAAGTCTGTTGCTTCGTTACATGAGCACCATTCGTACTTTTAAATTTATTTTAATAACTTACAATAACTTGACAGAACGGACACGAGGTACTCATACATGAATAAGACTGTTGACTGTTCCATTCACTGTTCCTAGCTCTGTCCCCTGACAGGTATCACATACAAAATATATAAAATTACAAAATTGCCGTCATCGACTATTATTATAGTCTATGGCGGAAATTTCACAGTTTTTTCAGGTCTGGTGAATCTCTAGCCAGTCCAAGTCGTAGTATTTTTGGGAAACCTTGTAAGGTAAATGTAAATGTGTAACTAAGGCCTCCCGTCAAGTAGACCGTTCGCCGGGTGCAAGTCTTTCGATTTGACGCCACTTCGGCGACTTGCGCGTCGATGGGGATGAAATGATGATTAGGACAACACAACACACAGTCCCTGAGCGGAGAAAATCTCCGACCCAGCTGGGAATCGAACCAGGGCCCTTAGGATTGACATTCTGTCGCGCTGGCCACTCAGCTACCGGGGACGAAGACCTTGTAAGGTTACTGTAAGATAAAAAAAAATGCTACCTCCACATATCGGAATATTTAAGCACTAGTGGTCAGTTGAGGAAGCATTCGCAACAAAGTCTTGGAGTTCGAAGCGCTCCTAAAAAACAATGTATCTCACGTAATAATAGGCACAGATACCATACTAAGTAAGATTTTTGATAATATCTGTGTATCTAAAGGATAGGCTAATGGGATGTGGTGTATTCGTTGCAAGAAACATGAAACTCATATCCATCGAAACAGGAATTGAAGTTACATGCGAGTCGTTTGATCAAGACATAGTATCAGATGTAGAAAAAGTTTATAATTGCATCCTTCCATTGAATACCAGACTGATCCACAGATGTAATCGGAAACTTTACGGAAACTCTTTGTCACTAATACGTATGGTACCCAATTATACTATCATCACTGACGAAGACTTTAATCATCTAACATTCCGTTGACAAACTCTCTTTGGTGCGCACGACAAGACAGCCTGCGAAACAATACTAAATATCTTTCCAGAAGACTCTCTAGAGACAAATATATTAGATCTAATGGCGATCTAATGGTGAAAATGACTTGCTCGCATTAATGATGATCGCAATAAAAATTTGGGTCGTAAGTAAAATCTATGAACGCTACAGATAATTCAATACCTTCCCTTGCTGACAGTACGGGTAATGTAACTGATGATGATAAACAGAAGGCCGAAATTCTAAACCTAGCTTTCAAAAACGCGTTTACCGTAGAGGACTGCAGCACCATTCCCCCTTTCAGTTATCGAACAAACGAAAGGATGGCTGAGATAGTGTTTAGTGTACCTGGAATTGTAAAACGGTTAAGATCTTTAGAGGCCAGGAAGGGATGTGGCCCAGGCAGTATCCCCGTAAGATTTTATGTTGACTATGCTACACATATAGCACCATTCTTATCCATCATCTATCAGAGATCATTGTAACAGCGGAAAGTTCCACGGGACTCGAAGAAGGCCCAGGTCATAGCAATCTATAAAAAGAGTAGAAAATCGGATGCACGTAATTACCGGCCAATTTCACTGACATCGATTGTTGTAGAATTATGGGACATATTTTGTGTTCAGACACAATGACCTTTCTAGACTCTGAGAAACTAGTATACAATACGGGAGAAACAACGTATAGAAAGATCTGTCAGAAAGAAAAAAATGACTCAAGGCAGCAAGGGCAGAAATTTAGAACTCAGTTTTCAACAGTTTCTTCAGAAAGGATAATTCTCGCACCACTGCAGAAATGAGCGTCGTAGATGTTAGTGTTATTAGCGTACAGAAACAGTTAAAATTGAGCAAGGCCCCAACTCCAAATGGAATCCCCGTCAGAGTCGACAGAGTCTGCAGACGTGTCATCCGCTCTTTTGACCAGTGTTCCACAGAAACCGCAAAAATTGTAGTGTCCTATATCAACAGTAAAAATAAATCAGTTGGTATCATCAACTCAAACAAGCACCTGGCTGGTTTGATACTGAACGTACATACGAATAACGACTGGTGTGTGTAACTCGACAGAGAACGTCCCAGAAATTGTGAATCTTCAGGTTTTCGCGGCGCAAAGACTGCTCCATTAAGTTTCGGGAATGCAGCCGCATGAATTCTGCTTCTTCTTCTAATTTTCGGCTGTATACCTTTCAGCCATCTTCAGAGAGAGCCGTACGACTGACGCTCCAGCGCTCGCTCCATCCTTTTAAACTCGCGGACCGCGCCACTGCGCATGCGGCCACAGATAAACAAGGCGCCAGTGATGTTGATCGGCGGCAAAGACGTACAATACAGGTATGCATGAGTTACGTCTGTGGCTGCGCATTCGATCCATGCTGGGAGGTCGATGTATTACTGGGAGCTGAACTGTAGCGACGTCTTTGTAAGTTCAATATTGAAAGTGCCGGATTCCATGATTTATCTAATGTGAAACCGCTGTCTCCATTAATTAAATTCTTCGTCAAGCGGATTTCAATGGCCTCTTTTACTACGGAGTCCCAGAAAGATGAAACAGAAGTCAGAATTTCGACATTTTCATATACCATAGAGTGACCAGAATCAATACAATGCTCTGCCACAGCCGATTTACTGGGTTGTAAGAGCCGAGTGTCATGCAGTATATCGGAAACTGAGCCATACGGACTTATATTTACATGCAAATAGCTGTCACCATCCTTCGCAGACGAGTAGTGTTCTAAGAACTTTGGTACACCGAGCACACGTCATATCTGATGAAAGTAGTTTAAAAGACGAACTTTTACATCTGAAGAGAGTTTTTGAGGACAACGGGTATTCTCCACAACAGATACGTAAGGCACTACAAATAAAACCTAAGGTGTCCGTAAGGAATGCAGAAGATGACGAGGAAACATTTAAATCCGTGGCTGTCCTGCCGTATGTGGGAAGCCTTTCATCCAAAATAGGACGGATCCTCACTAAACATAAAGTAAAAGTGATTTTTCGTCCACCGGCGAAGATGGCTCCACTCCTGGGTTCCGTTAAAGATGACTTACTACTCCGCAAGCCTGGAGTTTACAAGATACCATGTGAATGTGGCCTTTCATATATCGGACAAACGAATCGTACAGTCCAAGAGAGGTGTACGGAACATCGCAGATACACTCGGCTCTTACAACCCAGTAAATCGGCTGTGGCAGAGCATTCTGTTTCATCTTTCTGGGACTCCGTAGTAAAAGAGGCCATTGAAATACGCTTGACGAAGAATTTAATTAATAGAGACAGCGGTTTCACATTAGATAAATCATGGAATCCGGCACTTTCAATATTGAACTTACAAAGACGTCGCTACAGTTCAGCTCCCAGTAATACATCGACCTCCCAGCATGGATCGAATGCGCAGCCACAGACGTAACTCATGCATACCTGTATTGTACGTCTTTGCCGCCGATCAACATCACTGGCGCCTTGTTTATCTGTGGCCGCATGCGCAGTGGCGCGGTCCGCGAGTTTAAAAGGATGGAGCGAGCGCTGGAGCGTCAGTCGTACGGCTCTCTCTGAAGATGGCTGAAAGGTATACAGCCGAAATATTAGAAGAAGTGGCAGAATTCATGCGGCTGCATTCCCGTAACTTAATGGAGCCGTCCCAGAAACTGTGCAAGACCTGGGCTGACAGGCATTTGAAATCCGACGCCTACTGTTCTGCGAAAGCTTATATTAAGTGGGGAATTTGGAGATGCTAGGGCGTCCTGCACATACATTGTGTGTGTTGGGTGTACGTCAAGCTCCGTCTCGATTTGACAGCCGAAACACATTCAGATTTCGGGAACTATGTAAAAATTTCAAATCCATTGAAAGCTCGTTCTGACAGGTGTGAAGGCAACCGAACCAATAGTTTAGTAAGTTATGGTTGCAAAGTACTGACATGAATTATTTACAGAAGAATGGAAAGACTTGTAAACGCTGATCTCGGGGAAGATCAACTTGGGTTCTTAGAAGTTGGACAGAAGTATTTCAACCCAAATGTTGCGACAAACTTTTAGGGGATTGAGGATTACCTACAACTCGTAGCCACAAATGTAGTTGTTAAGTGGTAGCAGAGGTCGCAGCTCGGAAAGGAAACAAGAGAATGGTTCTGTTTGACACTGTTATTGGAAACAATGGGTGCACATGCTGCACAATACGAATACAACTGAGTTATTCCATGTCAAATTGTTTAACTTAGGAAAGTTTCCCTGCTCGACCATCACGGATTTCGAAGAAATATTATGTGAACATTCGCACATGTCCCCGATGAACACTGGTAAAGTTTAACGTTCGTCGAAGCCATACTGGCCGAGATATAGTCACTTGCTTGGCTCCTTGCGTGACCCTGAGCCGAGAGAGCGTGAATTTTTGGCGGATCTGGGCTGTTATATCTCGGACAATATTTTGTTGAACAAAATGAAATTTGGCCGTCTTGTAAAATCGTACGCTTTCACTTAAGAATAATAATGAAAGGAATTTTATGAACCATATTCAGCCAGGAAATTTTAGACAAACTCGCCCGAAAAATCGGCGCCTGTTAAACTTCCGAAGTTTGGCCTCTTATATCTAAGGACTTAGGGTATGACGAATTTGAACCTGGGCTTGTAGTAATCTAGCAATACAAGGTTCTCAGATATAAAGTTTCGTTTATGTTCCACTATCCAATACTGAATAAATTAAGTAAGAAAATTGAAGATTTTGTAAAAATCTCAAAAAAGCGGTATTTTCGATCTGATTTTGCAAAAACACTGTGTTCTATAAAACTGTTACCTGTGATCATTAGAAATACCGTTGTTTTAACCACGTAACAAGTGTACTTTATTATCCTAGAAGGGCTAACAATGCTAGGTAATTTGAATCAAAGTTAGGTACGAAATTCGCGGTATGAGAAAAATGTTCACTTTGGGTTCCGTTATCTCATAAATACGCGCTAAACATGAAATTGAAGACACAATTTCACCGTAGCACAAGGATGTGGAATACAAATTTCATTCGCCTACAGTTTTCCAATAATGTGCAAATTCGTCGAAAAACGACGCGTTTTTGTGAAAAGTGGAAAATAGTGTATATTCGACATTTCTTTTATAAATATCTCTTCTTAATAAAGCTTCAAAACCAGTCTCGTCCGAAACAATATGTTGTAACCCCCTACGGAACAGTAAGTTTACTTTCCACCATGAGCTAACAATGCTACATAAATTGAGGCAAACAAGTCTGAAAAATCGCGCTGTTTTAACTTTGGCTTCTTTTATGTCCTCGATTAAATGAACGATAAACATGAAACTTTGTACACAACAAGTTAACATCATAAAAGTTTCCCATATAAAATATCATGCACGTACTGCTTTCTAACTTTCTACAAAATCAATTCTAACTTGATTTTCGTAAAACATCACCAAAAATAGATCACATTTTATTTGTTTTTAGAAAATCTGTTTCCCATAATTCATTTCAAATTAATCGCAGCTGGAAGTGCATGTTTTTAAGCATTCAAAAAAAATCACGTTCTATTTTTCCAAAATACAGCAACAATCAATCAAAATGACTCAAATTTGAGGGAATGTACCACGGGTAAAGGCTAGGTTGCAGCAACCAGTTGCCAGTGTTTCGTTGCATGAGGTTATCTCACTATTTTGCGTCGGTGCCTGGTGACTCTGTCACGAATGGTTCGAGAACATGAACTGGCAACCCCATCGCCGTAGAGGTCACGCCCGATGGCCGAGCAATAACAGCCACTGGTGTGTTTCTTCATCCAGGTTCCCAACCGTCTAATTTGGTTTCTTAACTTAGGCTCTAAAGCCTTGTTGTACTACTTGTCTGCTGACAAAGCCATTTGCTAAATACCTTACCTACAATTCTCAAATCTCTAGGAGTATCTCTCACAGGCAGCAAGCAAAAATTAATATCAATTTTGATTTTAAACTCCTCAGTATCGCAACATTATTAATGTATCAACGGAACAAAACGATGCACTGATACAATTTATGAATTCTCAAGGCCCAAATCTTTCATTTTCTTGGCTCGACAGACAGGATGCTTGTACCAGAACAACACCTCATATCCACGCTCTCTGTTTATTTACTATTATCATCTGCCTAACAGTATCAATTTTCAGAAAAGAAGCAGCAGAAAGTGGCTCAAAAGAATCGAAAAATGTAAACAGCAAAACTGATACTACTTTTTCTTACCGCCTATAAGAAATGATCCTACAGATCTGAGGATCGGAGATAAGGTACTTAGCAAATGGCTTTGTTAGCAGATAGGCACCACCGAAAATCTTTGGAATTTAAATAAAGAAACCAAATTAAAGGCTTGGGAACCTGAATGAGCAAACCCCACCCGTCGGTGGTATGGTACAGCTACTGGCCCGGCCGGGGTGGCCGAGCGGTTCTAGCCGCTACAGTCTGGACCCGCGCGAACACTACAGTCGCAGGTTCGTATCCTGCCTCGGGCATGGATGTATGTGATGTCCTTAGGTTAGTTAGGTTTAAGTAGTTCTAAGTTCTAGGGGACTGATGATCTCGGAAGTTGAGTCCCATAGTGCTCAGAGCCATTTGAACCATTTTTGAACAGCTACTGGGCGTGACTCCTACTGTGATGGGGTCGCCGATTCATGTTCCTCAACTGGGAATGGCAATGTCACATTACGCCAACGCAATAATACAACGAGATATTACTAGTCAATTTAAAAATAAAAACCACATGCAACGAACCACGGACAAGTTGCTGCAACGTAGCCTCTTTTATGGTACGTTCCCTCAAATTTGCCCGTCATTTTCAGGTATCGTCACCGCACTTTGGAAAATCGAACGTGACTTTCAGCATGCTTGTTAACGTTTTCTTTCAAACTGTGATTAGTTTTAAATCAATTATGGAAAACAGATTTTCTGAAAGAAAATTGAATGTGATCTGTTTTTGTATTGTTGAACTAATTTTGTAGAAGTTTAGAAATCTGTACTTGAATGATATTTTATAACGGAAAGCACTCTCTTGATAAATTATTGTCTAAAGTCCAATATTTATCATGCTTTTAATCAACGAGATATAAGAAGCCAAAAATTATATCTTTACTCGCTGCGCGATTTTTCCGGATAGTTTATTTACATTTATGTACCACCGTTAGCCCATGTTGGAAATTTTACCCACTGTTCTAGAGTAGGTTAAAATACGTTGTTTCGGCTGAGACTTATTTTGAAGCTTTAATGTAAAACGGTATTTGTAAATGAAGTATCGAATATACACTAGTTTCACCTTTTCACAAAAATAGTCATTTTTTCGATGAAAATAGTAGGCGAATGAAATTTTGTATCCCACATGCTCCTGCTACCGAACTACTGTGTGTTATTTTCATGTTCAGTGTGCGTTTACTCTATGAGATAAAGCACTTCAAAGCTTACATTTTTTTTATACCGTGATTTTCGCACCTGACATTAATTCAAATTATCTAACATTGTTAGACCGTCTAGGATAATCAAATACACATTTTTACGTGGTTAAAACCATGGTATTTTTAATCTTAAAAGTTTTATAAAACACAGCTTTTTTGAAAAATCAAGTCGAAAATACCGCTTTTTTTCTTTTTATAAAAACCTTCAATTTTTAACTTCATTTATTCAGTATTGGAAAGTGGTACATAAATGAAACTACATATTTGAGTACCTTCTGTTGTTAGATTACTATGAGCCCGGTTTCACGTTCGTCATATCTTAAGTCCCTTGGATATCAGAAGCCAGACTGAAATTTTTCCGGGCGCCGACTTTTTTCGTTTTTTTTTGTATAAAATTTTCTGGCTTAATATAGCTCGCAAAATTCTTTTCGTTATTATTCTTAATAGAAAGCGTACAATTGTACCAGATGGCCAAATTTAATTTCTTTCAACAAAATGTTGTCCGATATATAACAGCTCAAATTCGTCAGAAATTCACGTTCTTTCTGCCCAAGGTCGCGCATGGGGCCAAATAAGAGACTATATCTCGGCCTGTGTTGCTTCGACGAACGTTAAACTTTACCAGTGTTTATTGGGGACATGTGCGAATGTTCACATAAAATTTCGTCGAAATCGGTGATGGTCGAGCAGGGAGGCTTGGATGAACTGATGCTGGAAGTTAGCACCATCACACGCCACGAATGCCCGACACGGACGGAGCATTGACTGCGGACACCCTCCAACACACCGGACCGAGCGAGGTGAGGCAGTGATTAGTACATTTCACTCGCATTCGGGAGCACGACGGTTGAAATCCGCGTCCAGCCATCCAGATTTAGGTTGTCTGTCAAATCCCTAAATTGCTCCAGAAAAATGCCGGTATAGTTCCTTTGAAAGAGCATGGCCGATTTCCTTTCCCACCCTTGACACAGTCCGGGCTTGTGCTCCGTCTCTAACGACCTCGACGTCGACGGGACGTTAAATCCAATCTTCTACATCTACATCTACATCTACATCCATACTCCGCAAGCCACCTGACGGTGTGTGGCGGAGGGTACCTTGAGTACCTCTATCGGTTCTCCCTTCTATTCCAGTCTCGTATTGTTCGTGGAAAGAAGGATTGTCGGTATGCCTCTGTGTGGGCTCTAATCTCTCTGATTTTATCCTCATGGTCTCTTCGCGAGATATACGTAGGAGGGAGCAATATACTGCTTGACTCTTCGGTGAAGGTATGTTCTCGAAACTTTGACAAAAGCCCGTACCGAGCTACTGAGCGTCTCTCCTGCAGAGTCTTCCACTGGAGTTTATCTATCATCCCCGTAACGCTTTCGCGATTACTAAATGATCCTGTAACGAAGCGCGCTGCTCTCCGTTGGATCTTCTCTATATCTTCTATCAACCCTATCTGGTACGGATCCCACACTGCTGAGCAGTATTCAAGCAGTGGGCGAACAAGCGTACTGTAACCTACTTCCTTTGTTTTCGGATTGAATTTCCTTAGGATTCTTCCAATGAACCTCAGTCTGGCATCTGCTTTAGCGACGATCAACATTATATGATCATTCCATTTTAAATCACTCCTAATGCGTACTCCCAGATAATTTATTGAATTAACTGCTTCCAGTTGCTGACCTGCTATTTTGTAGCTAAATGATAAAGGATCTATCTTTCTGTGTATTCGCAGCACATTACACTTGTCTACATTGAGATTCAATTGCCATTCCCTGCACCAAGCGTCAATTCGCTGCAGATCCTCCTGCATTTCAGTACAATTTTCCATTGTTACAACTTCTCGATACACCACAGCATCAACTGCAAAAAGCCTCAGTGAACTTCCGATGTCATCCACCAGGTCATTTATGTATATTGTGAATAGCAACGGTCCTATGACACTCCCCTGCGGCACACCTGAAATCACTCTTACTTCGGAGGACTTCTCTCCATTGAGAATGACATGCTGCGTCCTGTTATCTAGAAACTCCTCAATCCAATCACACAATTGGTCTGATAGTCCATATGCTCTTACTTTGTTCATTAAACGACTGTGGGGAACTGTATCGAACGCCTTGCGGAAGTCAAGAAACACGGCATCTACCTGTGAACCCGTGTCTATGGCCCTCTGAGTCTCGTGGACGAATAGCGCGAGCTGGGTTTCACATGACCGTCTTTTTCGAAACCCAAATCTTCCGGGCTGTTACACCGGCGGTTTCTTTTGACTTTAGCAGCTGCGCAGACGATTCTTTCGGCTAAATGCATTCCAGACTCCACGGGGTCGCGATACATGAGAGCTTTTATGGCTCCCCACAGAAAGAAATCACCGGGTGGTGAGCGTAGAGGCCAGGGAACCGGTCCACCTCGCCCAAACCGTCGATGGCGGCATGACCTGTTCACATGACTACACACGTCCGGTACAACATGAGTAGGCACCTCATCATGTCTGAACCACATGCTGCGCCCTTACATTTGCTGGAACATCTTCAGTAGAGCCGGGAAGAACCTTCCAGAAAGGACTGAAAATTCGCTGCGGTCAATCGGAATGGTAGAAGGAACAGCAAGACTAACCAATCGCCGACCAAACCCGCCCACACGTTAACCGTGGAGCGATGTCGTGCCGCGTGGTGCCACACACCGTGGGGATTTCCTGCCGACCGCAAATGATCACTGTGGTGATCGACTACGCCACCCTTTGGACACGAGGGCGACGTAAGGACTCTGCGTTCAAAACACGGCGGACACTGCTAAGAGACATCCAAGTATCAGAGGTAACTGCGAAGAAAGAGCAATGGACTCCTAAGCGGATGGCCCGTGTTCGTGTACAGTACCACCTAGCCGTGTGTGACGCCGTTGGCAGCCATGCATTGCTACGCTATTCTCAATCCTTACGATGTGCTCCGTCTCCCCTAGAAGTTCGTCGCAACATTTCTGGGTCACGCTGTAAATTAAAAAAAAAATTCTTTGACAATGTGAAATGGACTTCTGTCCTCGAAACGTAGCAGTGTTGAAATACACGGAACGAAAGGTTATTGAAAGAAAATTGGAAATTTGTTGTAAGGTCTTATGGGACCAAACTGCTGAGGTCATCGGTCCCTAAGCCTACACGCTACTTAATCTAACTTACGCTACGGACAAAACACGCACCGATGCCCTAGGGAGGACTCGAACCTCCGACGTGGGGAGCAGCACGGACCGTGATAAGACGCGTCGAACCGCGCGGCTACCCCGCGCGGCGTTATTTAAAGGTTGTACTGAAACGAGACTACAGTTATAAGAGATCATGGACAAGAGACCGAAGCAGTAGTTGAGAAAGGAGTGGGACAGGGTTTCAGACTTTCCCAAGCGTTATTGCCGGCCAGAGTGGCCGTGCGGTTCCAGGCGCTACAGTCTGGAACCGAGCGACCGCTACGGTCGCAGGTTCGAATCCTGCCTCGGGCATGGATGTGTGTGATGTCCTTAGGTTAGTTAGGTTTCATTAGTTCTAAGTTCTAGGCGACTGATGACCTCAGAAGTTAAGTCGCATAGTACTCAGAGCCATTTGAACCATTTTGAACCCAAGCGTTATTCAGTCTGGATATTCTTCTAAATGAGGAGAAAGCCAAGGAGAAATTTTGGTAAGGGAATTAACTTTCTAGAACATGAAATGAAAACGCTGAGGTTTGCCGATGATATTGTAACTGCGTTAGAGACGGCCAAGGACTTTGAAGAGCAGTTTAACGGAATGGATAACGACTTGTAAAGCGATTTTAAAATGATCCTGAATAAAAGTAGGAAATGGGTAATGGTACATACTCAAATTAAATCAAGCGATATTCAAGAAATGTTTTAGGCAATGAGAGGCTAAATGTCGTAGATGAGTTTTTACTATTTGGGCAAAAAAATATCTGAATATCGCCTAAGGAGAAAAGATATAAAACGCAGACTGAGAATAGCAAGAAAATTATTTCTGAAAAAGAGGAATTTGTTAACGTCTAATGCAAATTTAAATGGTGGGAAGTGTTTTCTGAAGGTATTTGTATGGAACGTAACATCTTACTGAACTGAAACGTGGAAGATAGACGATTCAGACAAGAAGGCGATAGAAGCTTTTGAAATGTAGTGATGCAGACGTACGCTCGAGGGTAGATGGTTAGATCGAATGATAAACGATGAGACACATTGAATCGAAATGGAGAATACAGACATTAGTGGCACAACTTGACTAAAAGAAGGGATCGCTTGATAGGATTCATACAGAGGCATCAAGAAATTATCAGTTTCGTAATGGACCGAAGTGTGAGGGGTAAGAATTGTAGAAAGGGGCCAGTAAGCAGCTTCGAATGATCGTACATTGCAGTAGTTATGCAAAGATAAGGGAGCCGGCATGTATGCAGTAGCATGTGGAACTACATCAAACCAGTGTTCGCACAGAAAACAACAACAACAACGATCCATGGCAGAGAGGCATCTGTATACAACTCAAACTGCTCTAACAGTTCAGATGGCTTTCCTGTGAGTGCTGCGGTCTGTTATGAGCATTCATGGGACTCGTTTTGAGCGCACCTTTCAGTATCCAGGAGTTTCAGTCATAACACACGTACTTCCAGTGGTCACCGATAGCTGTAGAGCCGGCTGTCGATTTATAATTCGCCTGTCTGCACATACAATAGTCGATATCAGTGCAAAGGCAGGGTTCGTATGAAAGTAACATACAATGGCTGAAGCATACATGTATCGAATTTATTTTGAAAGCAGTAGACACAAACGGCATAAACAACCATGATGGGATTACGTAGTTCCTTTTGTAAAACGAGTAACAAAAAAGGCGTTTGTATATCCTGGATGGAAATTTTTACAAAGTCACACCACCCCCGTTCTTTTAATACATTGTTAGTCTTTAATCCAACCTCTACTCTTCCTAATTACCTCAAGTATTCCCTTTGGCATTGATTTTATTAGTGTCTCTAGTTCTTGCAGTGAAATTGCCGTCCAATCTTCTCGTATCTCTCTTTTTTAGCTCATATACGGCCCCAAATTGCCTTCTATGCCAAGTATTGCCCAAATGGTCTTCAAATCCAGGCTACGTGTAGGCCAATGCAAGACATTGATATATTTATCTTCAGACTACTTTCTTGTTGTGCAGGAAGATGTACAGTTGCATTACCTTGTTGACAAGTTAGACTTTTGTCCCCTAGGTTCGTTCTCACACGTTCTAATCCATTCTGTCTCTAACATCACAGCGTGCGTGTTAGAGCTGATTCTAGTGTTCACCCAAGCAATGAGTGATTTACTTTCAGTGTAGAAGACTGCCCAAATCCTAAGACTTCTACCACCACAATTTCTGCTCGTGCGTATCTGCTGCCCTGTTCTCAGATCATGGCGATCATACTGAAATCCTTCCGGACCATCAAAATTAAACTTCTTTTCATCACTGTAGATCACTTTATCCCATTCTCAAATCCATGACATACATTTTTCAACAAATGCCAACCTAGCCCGTTTATGAATGGGAGTTAGAGCAGGTTTCTGCAGTCTTTTCTTTTCCAATGCAATATACAGGGTGATTCAAAAAGAATACCACAACTTTAAAAATGTGTATTTAATGAAAGAAAAATAATATAACCTTCTGTTATACATCATTACAAAGAGTATTTAAAAAAGTTTTTTCACTCAAAAACAAGTTCAGAGATGTTCAATATGGCCCCCTCCAGACACTCGAGCAATATCAACACGATACTCCAACTCGTTCCACACTCTCTGTAGCATATCAGGCGTAACAGTTTGGATAGTTGCTGTTATTTCTCGTTTCAAATCATCAATGGAGGCTGGGAGAGGTGGCCGAAACACCATATCCTTAACATATCCCCATAAGAAAAAATCGCAGGGGGTAAGAACAGGGCTTCTTGGAGGCCAGTGATGAAGTGCTCTGTCACGGGCTGCCTGGCGGCCGATCCATCGCCTCGGGTAGTTGACGTTCAGGTAGTTACGGACAGATAAGTGCCAATGTGGTGGCGCTCCATCCTGCTGAAATATGAATTGTTGTGCTTCTTGTTCGAGCTGAGGGAACAGCCAATTCTCTAACATCTCCAGATACTGTAGTCCAGTTACAGTAGCACCTTCGAAGAAAAAGGGACCAAAAACTTTATTGGCTGAAATGGTACAGAAAACGTTTACCTTAGGCGAGTCACGTTCATACTGAGTTGTTTCCCGCGGATTCTCGTCGATTCACTTCTGCCGTACTCAATAACACAAAAAGCTTTCTGTTGAGCGGTCGCCATCTTAGCATCAACTGACGCTGACGCCTAGTCAACAGCGCCTCAAGCGAACAAATGTACAACTAAATGAAACTTTATAGCTCCCTTAATTCGCCGACAGATAGTGCTTAGCTCTGCCTTTTGTCGTTGCAGAGTTTTAAATTCCTAAAGTTGTGGTATTCTTTTTGAATCACCCTGTATTTCCATTTGACAAAATTTATCGTACATGTCTGGGAGTACTGGCAACTGTAAAACAGCAATAACCTGACAAGAACATCAGTTTCTGGTCCATGATTTGCACCCCGTTCTGTCCATATTGTGCGCCGAATCTAACGAAATTATAAATCACTGTACTTGAGCGGTTTAACTTGGTGATTTGACGACTAGAGAGTCCCATTTCCTTCCACATACCGATTTTTGCTTTTTCATCACTTGATAACTCTTTTTCGCGTGGCTGTGTCACAATCGAGGTTTACGTATGCAATACGCACAGTCACTGATGGTGTCTGTTTCCTATGTGTAGAAAAAGCACCTAAGCACGCAGCATCACCGCAGAGAGCCGACTGCCTTTATGCTGAGTTCCATCCTCTAGCAGTTGAACAGCTGATGTATACTAACTGACATCAAATATGACATCATTTCACCGCATCAGGATGTCAAAAGCAGACTAGCATTGGCAAAAAGGGCCTTCCTGGCCAAGAGAAGTCTAGTAGTATCAAACATAGGCCTTAATTTGAGGAAGAAACTTCTGAGAATAAACGTTTCGAGCACAGCATCGTATGGTAGTGAAACATGGACTGTGGGAAAACCGGAACAGAAGAGAATCGAGGCATTTTAGATGTGGTGCTACAGAGGAATGTTGATAATTAGGTGGGCTGACAAGTTAAGGAATGAGGAGGTTCCGTGCAGAATCAGAGAGTAAAGGAATAAATGGGAAACACTGACAAGAAGGGACAGGATGATAGGACATCTGCTAAGACATGAGGGAATGACTTCCATGGTACTAGGGGGAGCTGTAGAGGGCAAAAACTGTAGAGGAAGACAGACATTGGAATACATCCAGCAGACAATTGAGGACGTAGGTTGCAAGTGCTACAGGACGGACGGGCTTCATCCAACCAGTCAGAAGTCTGACGACTCAAAACAAAAATTGTCAGCCATTAGCAACAAGGGGAAGGCCTCAGCCACAACCAACCGACTCGGCTCATGTGTGGGAGGTCGCTTGTGCACAACCTAAAACGAAAGACTCCAATATATTTTGGCTGAACAACCCACGGTTTTGAGAAAACTACCCCAGAAGTTCATGACGCGCAATCGACTCAGAACTGACGGGATCGACTGATAACTGAAACTTGAGCAGTTTTCATCAATATCTATGGGGTCAGCGAATGCATATTTCCTAGAAATCGAGGAAAGAATCTTTTTCGACTTATGTTTGTATGCCCATAAGGTGATGTATGGAAACGGAGCGGAATATCTGTGTTCCATTCCCAGTTCTAACCTATAGTTTTTTATTTATATGACTCTCCGTTTGAAATTGGTAATAATAGGCGGGCTAATTAGATAAGTAAATCATTTAGGAATAATAACAGAGTAGACAAATTTTTCAAACGATCTGGTTAGTAAAGTATTAAAAACATAATCCTAGTCGACTTACAATGTCTGTTTCAGTCATTCTGTTACACGTTCTCAATTTTCCTAGAACAAGTAGATAGATGGTACTTCTCATATAAACATTCCAAGCAGATATACTCGCGACACCAAGAACATCTAACGAATGCAATCTTCATGCAACTACATCGTTCTTTCTGAAGATTTGAAAAAAAACAGGCTTGCTTTACATTGTAAAATATTTCTTTTTCGAGATTTAATTTTGATGCATACCATATCATTATCTGAAAAATCGGTGCTGAAAGTTGATCAAGAATTACACTGTGAATCGTTATTGCACCCGCTCGGTTGTCCAATTCCAGCTGGGTTTCCACAAGCACAAAGTAATTTTGAAGCCTCGAAATCAGGTAAAGTACTTGGTGATAAACATGAAAATCCTATGGTGGCACACAGATTTGCAGTTTGGCGCTATTATTTATACCGTGGCAAGTCGGTACACCTTCGTTATCCATAAACATTCTGTTACACACAATTAGTTCGTCCACGCCAGGAATCTAATACCAGACAGAACTCGTTAGCAGCAAAAGTTTCTTATATGTTCCCAACGTATGTTTTGTGAATTGAATTCTCCTATTTCCCGGGTTTGGAGCAAGCAAAGTAAACATTTTGTAACGAGTCGGTTAAACGACTGACCTCTTCTATCCCCCCACGACGAAATTGATCATTAGTTTCTTATAAACAAGGGAAAACTTTGGGCAACAATTTTCCAGACGCTGTGACGCAATATTGCACCGTGTACGAATGTGTTATTTTATGCACACTAACAGCTGTGATAAGGGCTAGTTTCTCTCGACTATGTGATAACGTGCGTCGAATGCTCGTGTTTGCGGCAGTCTTACCGAGAATTATTTTTACACTACAAGGCTTAAAAATTTAATTCTTTATTAATCCAAGCCGTTTAAGTTATTTACTTGCTTGCTCTGTTGTTATTCGTCATTGATTTACTAACCTTATTGGTACCATACTATATTGGTACCAGTTTCGATGTTGAAAAAATATAAATAAAAACTGCAACTGGGAGTAAGACACAGATTCTCTGCCTCCCAGCCTTGGTCGCCAGCCAGTGGTGCTTTAGTTTAACAGCGCGTACCTTATAGGTTCATAAGCGGCAATCGAAAAAGCTTCTTTCCTCGATTTCTAGGAAAATATGATTTTTCTGATCCTATATACGTTGATGAAGAATGCTCAGTTTTCAATTATCCGTCGGTCCCGGCAATTCTCAGTCTATCTTGCGCGTCATGAACTTCAGGGGCAGATTTCTCAAAAAGTGGGAGGTGGGTGAGAGTGGGGTGATGTTGAACGAAAATATCTTATATTCATTTTAAGTTGTACAAAAGCGATCTTAAAACTATGAGCCGAATCGGATGGACGTTTCATAAGCCTTCCAGTTGTTAGCAGTAGCTGCTAGTGCTGTTACGAATATATCGTGTTTTCGGCACAGGGGTTACAGGCAGATTGTTGAATCCACTGCTAGTGTAACAACTACGCTGGAACATGGTAGGTGGGAAACAAGAGGAAAGGAAAACTGCACCAGAGGAACATTTTGGTTGTTTGTCGGAACAACAGCAGCATCTTCGATCCTGTGATTATACAGTACGGGACATATCGACCTGGAATCTCCTCCCATACCCAGTGTACGCGAGTGGACTAAGCGTCAGCACAGAGAGCCTGTTAGAGGTCGCCGGCTACTTGCCAGGTAGACGTTGTCACGGTAACGAGCGGGTCAGTGGAGGACTGTTGCCTCTCAGATGGAGCGCATGTCCGGCTCGTCACACACTTAGGGATTCTGCAGTTACATTTTAGTTACTGGATTTACTGCTTAAGCTGGATGCTGGGATGATTTCTTCGCAGACGACATGGCCGATAAACTCACCCATCCTCCCCCAACCTGAGCTTGCGCTAGTCTTTGATGACAGCGTCATGAACTGGACGTTAAGCCCTAATCGTCCTTCCTTCGTCCCTTCCTGTCGTTGCTCTGTATGCACAAAAGGCGCTCAACGTGCTAACGACCATCCCAACCATTAACTTAGTCCCTTCCCTACCCGTATTCATAACTTTCTGTGTCATATTACGCTGAGGTGAGAGAAGTCACTGGTTAGCGATATGCACAGATACTGTAGGTGGTAGTATCGAGTTCAAAAGGTACAGAAGGGCAGTGCGTTGGCTGAGCTGTCATTTTTATTCAGGTGATTAGTGAGCAAAAGTTTCTGACATGATTATGGCCATACGACGGCAATTAACAGACTTTGAACCTGGAATGATAGTTGGAGTTAGACTCAAAGGACATTCCAGTTCGGAAATCGTTAAGGAATTCAGTATTCCGAGACCCACAGAGCCACGAGAGTGTCGAGAATACAAGATTTCAGGCATTACCTCTCACCACGGACAACGCAGCCGGGGATAGCCTTCAAAAAAATGGTTCAAATGGCTCTCAGCACTATGGGACTTAACATCTGAGGTCATCAGTCCCCTAGAACTTAGAAATACTTAAACCTAACTAACCTAAGGACATCACACACATCCAAGTCCTAGGCAGGATTCGAACCTCCGACCGTAGCGGTCGCGCGGTTCCACACTGAAGCGCCTAGAACTGCTCGACCACTCCGGCCGCCGGATAGCCTTCACTTAACGACCGAGAGCAGCAGCGTTTGCGTAGAGTTGTCAGTGCTAACAGACAAGCAACACTGCGTGAAATAAGTGCAGAAAACAATGAGGGACGTACGACGAACGTATCTGTTAGGACAGTACGCGAAATTTGGCGTTTATGGCTATGCCAGAAGACGATCTACATCTACATCTACATCTACATTTATACTCCGCAAGCCACCCAACGGTGTGTGGCGGCGGGCACTTTACGTGCCACTGTCATTACCTCCCTTTCCTGTTCCAGTCGCGTATGGTTCGCGGGAAGAACGACTGTCTGAAAGCCTCCGTGCGCGCTCTAATATCTCTAATTTTACAGTCGTGATCTCCTCTGGAGGTATAAGTTGGGGGAAGCAATATAATCGATACCTCATCCAGAAACGCACCCTCTCGAAACCTGGACAGCAAGCTACACCGTGATGCAGAGTATCTCTCTTGCAGAGTCTGCCATTTGAGTTTGCTAAACATCTCCATAACGCTATCACGCTTACCAAATGACCCTGTTACGAAACACGCCACTCTTCCGATCTGGTACGGATCCCACACTGATGCGCAATACTCAAGTATAGGTCGAACGAGTGTTTTGTAAGCCACCTCCTTTGTTGATGGACTACATTTTCTAAGGACTCTCCCAAATCTCATCCTGGTACCCGCCTTACCAACAATTAATTTTATATGATCATTCCACTTCAAATCGTTCCGCACGCATACTCCCAGATATTTTACAGAAGTAACTGCTACCAGTGTTTGTTCCGCTATCATATAATCATACAATAAAGGATCCTTCTTTCTATGTATTCGCAATACATTACATTTGTCTTTGTTAAGGGTCAGTTGCCACTCCCTGCACCAAGTGCGTATCCGCTGCAGATCTTCCTGCATTTCGCTACAATTTTCTAATGCTGCAACTTCTCTGTATATTACAGCATCATCAGCGAAAAGCCGCATGGAACTTCCGACACTATCTACCAGGTCATTTATATATATTGTGAAAAGCAATGGTCCCATAACGACGACGCGAATACCTTTGCTATGCCTTTAGTACCTTTGCTAAGAGCAGAACATCGCCTGCAGCGCCTCCCCTAGGCTCATGACCATATTGCTTGCACCCAAGACGACTGGAAAACCGTAGCATGGTCAGATAAATCCTGATTTCAGTTGGTAAGATCTCACTGTAGGGTTCGAATGTGGTGCGGACACCACGAAGCCATGGACACAAGTTGTCAACAAGGCAGTGTGCAACTGGTGGTGGCTCCATAATGACGTGGACTGTAATTACACGGAATGGACTGAGTCCAACTGAACCGATCATTGATTAGAAATGTTAACGTTCGCCTACTTGGAGAACATTTGCAGCCATTCATGGAATTCATGGAATTTTTATTGATGACAGTGGGCCATGTCACAAGGGCACAAGTGTTCGAGACTGGTTTTGAGTACATTATGGACAGTTCGTGCGGATGATTTGGCCGCCCAGATCGCGCAGCTTGAATCCCATCGAACATTTATGGGACATAATCGCGAGCTTATTTTATGCACAAAATTCTGCACCGGCAACAGGTTCGTAATTACGGACAGCTATAGATTTCTGCTAAGGGCATCCAACGACTTTTTGAGTACGCGTAATGTCGAGTTGGTGCACTGTGCCGGGCAAAAAGTAGGTCGTACATCGTATTAGGAGGTATCCCACGACCTTTGTCACCTCAGTGTGTAACTGTTATTTACATGGCAAAAGGAAGATAGATTCATAAAGTGTGTGGTGTCGCGGTGAAGATGCGTGGGCGTTGTTTGATGCCATAATATACAGAGGACTCTTTGCGTACGCTTGTATGCTTAAGGCGTACGGGTCTGGCTAGATTACTCACCAGCATTACCTTTCCCCAGTCTCTGTGAAGCACCCCCACACCACACTCATCTGAACGATTCTTACCTCTATGTCCTGGTCACTTGGTGGTTCCCTGCGAAAGAGAAGAAAAGAAATGTTAGTATGCATTCAATGTTTTTCCTAATTACCTGTAAACCGAGCAAATTAAAAATTATTTATCACACTTGGCTCCAGGTATCTGTTCCCTTAACCGGAAGTAAAATCACTTTTGATGTGCAACCACAAGATTTTCACGTTTCTCTCAGAATTACACCTTTTCAGATGCGTCACAACCGCCGTTTTGCCTCATTCGTCGGGTAAACGAACCAGACTTAAACTGCATAAAAATTTACGCTATCATAAAAAGAATGAAGGAGAATATCGGCAAAGATTCAAGTTAGTAATATCGTATTTCGCCTATACAGTGTGTATCATAATTAATCCCGAAAACGCGTAGAGTTGAAAGTACATGACACTAGAAGCAAAAAAGTCTCAGTAAACAAAGGTTGTAAAACTAATACGTTAACAGTTATGAGCATTTCTTCATCTTCGATGCTGTAAAACAAATTTCTTTCTACTGCAAGCTCTTTCCTTTCCATATTTTCGGAGCAGGTAGTATGTTCCAAAGCAAGAAAAAATGTCCAGTAAACGTGGGCTCTCACGTACGTACCTTCACAGCTGTGAGCACTTGTTCAGCAAAAGAGACCTGTTTCTCATTAGCGAAGATGAAGAAGCGCTCACAGCTCCTAACATGTGCGTTTTAGACCCCTGTTTACTAAGACTTATCCTTCTAGTGTCGTCTAGTTTGACCCATATGCGTTTATGCCGTTAATGCACCCTGCGTAATGAAAGTCGTCGCTGAATACTGCGGATAAATACTAGCTACAAACCAAACAGGAAGCAAGCGATTGGGCTCATTACTTAAATACGGGACACACACTCACGAAGAGCGAGATTCGTATTTCAGTTTTTGTATCGAGCAGCGCGATGGTTCGTGGGACAACAACTCTTTGTTTGTCCCGTTCTTCTCCCACCATCCTTGAGGTCGATCTAAGAAGACCTAGATCTAAACAACACGTCAATGTCTTTCCTTCAAAAATAGCTAAATGAATTGACCCGCAAGACTCAAGTCACGGACCACGTATAACTGACGCAGACTTGGGAGACACTATGTGAAATCAAACCAGTATTCTATGTATGTGACATTCAGAAAGCAACGGATCGAGGTACACAGTGGGATGTTATTGCGCTTTCAAATCACTTTCATGCATTACTTTGCCCAGAATTTTATAGAGAAAATTTGCTCATTCGGAACATGAGGGCCCGTCTAGCAAACGATTACAATGGAAGATATTCAATAGCTTAGGGATATGATACAAACACGAAAGATTAGAATTACAGAACTGTAAATCCACTTTGATTGCGAGAATTCAGTGCGATGTGTAGCCACCACGTGGTGCAACCATAGACTCTATATGTCGTGGCGTGTAATCGAAGAGAGCCTGGATATGCTGCGGGGAACACATGCCACACGGTTTGTAGGCGAATCTACAGAGCTTCGATAGTGGCTGCAGGAGGACCAGAACGAACAACTTGCCGACCGACCGAATCCCGTACAAGATCAATGGCCGACAAGTCTGCCGCACGTGAAGACCATGGAAGCTGTTGTGGCGTAGCAAGACAGCCACGCCACTCGGAAGTAGCCGAAAGGCACGCGTACACACACGCCGACTGGCGTGAAGTCTGGAACAGGATACTTTGTGAATGCTATAGAGAAAAGTACGTATCTAAGTTAATACTCAACTTTAATGCATCCTTGTGGTACATCGCTCTTGACTATACAAATTAGACTCTCTCCAGATATGGTTAATGGCACCTTGCTAGGTCGTAGCCATGGACTTAGCTGAAGGCTATTCTAACTGTCTCTCGGCAAATAAGAGAAAGGCTTCGTCAGTGTAGTCGCTAGCAAAGTCGTCGTACAACTGGGGCGAGTGCTAGTCCGCCTCTCTAGACCTGCCATGTGGTGGCGCTAGGTCTGCAAGTACTGACAGTGGCGACACGCGGGTCCGACATGTACTAATGGACCGCGGCCGATTTAAAGCTACCACCTAGCAAGTGTGGTGTCTGGCGGTGACACCACAGAAGCAGTGATATTTGTCGTTCTTGGAAGAAGGCTCGCATATTCTTAACATATGATCGAGCATTCTCCTGCTGAAATATGGCGTGCCAAGTTTCTTGCGGGAGAGGCACTCCCACGGACTCTAAAAGTTCCATCATGTAGCGGTTATTGTTCTTATAGCCAATGGCATCCCAACCCATCACACCTGTCGTCTGTCCGCTATGCCGCTCAACAATGCACTCAGTCCGATTGCGTTCACCGCGATAGCCGTCTAACACGTACGTAACTCTCACTTCATCGCTATAGGGCAAACTGAAGTGGGACCCGTCCAGAAACGCTACGTTTTGGTCAGTGGAAACCAACGCGATAGCGTATCACCTGTCCAACCCTCAGCAGATGGCGTCGCACTGTCGACGCAGACGTATTCACAACCGTCGCAGTGCTCCAATGCTGAGAAAACATTTTGGACGGCGTTATGCTGCCTGTTATGGCAGGCGGACAATATGGCATCCATCTACTTGCTCCTTACACGCATCACCGGCGTAGTAGCGTGCCCTGTCGGAGTAATAATGTCACGGTACGACAAACCCATTTCCCAGACATCAATCATTCTGCCCCGTTCGAGCTCAACTCACACGCTGAAATTGCGCCTTTTGACGATACGAGCTCAAAATGGGAGGGAGGGGGAAGGGGAGAAGGTTCCGATTTAATCATAACAGATCTGCCGCCCCGGTCGACACGATTAGGTGTCAGTCAGTGAGTCAGTGTTGATATTCTGCCACGTATATAAAGCCGGTGTTATTGTGTTCAACACGGACTTGTATCAAATCTTTTAAAACGCCTATGTTAAGTAGCATGTTGACAAGTCTCAACGTACGTGCGAGCAAGAAATTAATCGTCTGTGGGCGGAAGCTAAGCTCAAGTTTGCCGAAAAAAAATTTCTTAGTGATCATATAAAACAAGAGACTGAAAACCTACGTAATTACGCGGTCCGAAGGAAGGTACAAACAACGCAAAGTTGGTAAAGATAACTGACATTTAATGTACATAACATATCACTAAAAGGTCAATTTTTTAGGGATCAATCAAAACAGTTGTTACAATTTTCGTGGAGCGTTCTTGTCCGTCTGTCTCTTGTTGTCTGTCCGTCTGAATTCTACTCAGGATAGGCATGTGCAAAATAAATCGTTTTTAATCATGTGTTCAAAAGATTCTTTCTTACATTTTCCAAATACAACATGGTTTAAAACAAATAAAAATATTTCATTTTTAAGTGTTTTTATCCGACTACGGGGTAAACCTCACGTGAGGGGGATGGTGGATGTCCCATCACTTTTGAACAAATTCCACCAAGGGTAGAGGGGTTGTCCAAATTAAAAAAAAAAAAGTCAGCCCTTGCACGCTTCTACTTCTTTTGATCGACTGAACATGGCGGAATACCAATCTGTCACGCCATCTCTCTGCAATATTAATCACTTATTATGGTTCCACTGTTTTACACATCCACCAATTTTGAAGTCATTCAAAAAATCCTTTCAGGGGGTTGCAAATTTCACAGCAATGTGAGAATCTGTCAACTGCGCAACAGTCGGTCACTCTCGCAATCTTAGGGAAGCGGCAGACCTTGCAAACGTTAGGTGGCTGATAGTCGTGAAAACCGACTGTCTGCAGTATCCTGCAGGGCACAGCGGCTGCGCGCGGTACAGTGGTGGCATTTGGGTTGCCTAAGAGTCAGGCGTTTAGTGGCGAGACGATGAATGGCCGAAGCAGTAGTTGTGGTCTGACCTACAGAGGACCTCTGCCGCCCTACTTTGCACCACCGGCCATATCACACAGGAATTCCTTCGTTAAAAGAAAGGACTGTCATTACAACGTTCTAAACTATTTGTTACCCTTCCACCTTATCAAATACAACATGATAATGATCGCACAATATAGAGACCTTCGGAGAATTAGCTTCACTGTACAGCTATAGTTGTACTACTAATACAACACGTCGTTCAGTTGTTAAAATCAATGCCTGAAACTGTAATTAGCTGGTGCGTTTCCCCACACAGTGTAATGAAGGAAATTCTGCCTTCCGTCGCATGACATATACACTCCTGGAAATGGAAAAAAGAACACATTGACACCGGTGTGTCAGACCCACCATACTTGCTCCGGACACTGCGAGAGGGCTGTACAAGCAATGATCACACGCACGGCACAGCGGACACACCAGGAACCGCGGTGTTGGCCGTCGAATGGCGCTAGCTGCGCAGCATTTGTGCACCGCCGCCGTCAGTGTCAGCCAGTTTGCCGTGGCATACGGAGCTCCATCGCAGTCTTTAACACTGGTAGCATGCCGCGACAGCGTGGACGTGAACCGTATGTGCAGTTGACGGACTTTGAGCGAGGGCGTATAGTGGGCATGCGGGAGGCCGGGTGGACGTACCGCCGAATTGCTCAACACGTGGGGCGTGAGGTCTCCACAGTACATCGATGTTGTCGCCAGTGGTCGGCGGAAGGTGCACGTGCCCGTCGACCTGGGGCCGGACCGCAGCGACGCACGGATGCACGCCAAGACCGTAGGATCCTACACAGTGCCGTAGGGGACCGCACCGCCACTTCCCAGCAAATTAGGGACACTGTTGCTCCTGGGGTATCGGCGAGGACCATTCGCAACCGTCTCCATGAAGCTGGGCTACGGTCCCGCACACCGTTAGGCCGTCTTCCGCTCACGCCCCAACATCGTGCAGCCCGCCTCCAGTGGTGTCGCGACAGGCGTGAATGGAGGGACGAATGGAGACGTGTCGTCTTCAGCGATGAGAGTCGCTTCTGCCTTGATGCCAATGATGGTCGTATGCGTGTTTGGCGCCGTGCAGGTGAGCGCCACAATCAGGACTGCATACGACCGAGGCACACAGGGCCAACACCCGGCATCATGGTGTGGGGAGCGATCTCCTACACTGGCCGTACACCACTGGTGATCGTCGAGGGGACACTGAATAGTGCACGGTACATCCAAACCGTCATCGAACCCATCCATTCCTAGACCGGCAAGGGAACTTGCTGTTCCAACAGGACAATGCACGTCCGCATGTATCCCGTGCCACCCAACGTTCTCTAGAAGGTGTAAGTCAACTACCCTGGCCAGCAAGATCTCCGGATCTGTCCCCCATTGAGCATGTTTGGGACTGGATGAAGCGTCGTCTCACGCGGTCTGCACGTCCAGCACGAACGCTGGTCCAACTGAGGCGCCAGGTGGAAATGGCATGGCAAGCCGTTCCACAGGACTACATCCAGCATCTCTACGATCGTCTCCATGGGAGAATAGCAGCCTGCATTGCTGCGAAAGGTGGATATACACTGTACTAGTGCCGACATTGTGCATGCTCTGTTGCCTGTGTCTATGCGCCTGTGGTTCTGTCAGTGTGATCATGTGATGTATCTGACCCCAGGAATGTGTCAATAAAGTTTCCCCTTCCTGGGACAATGAATTCACGGTGTTCTTATTTCAATTTCCAGGAGTGTATGTTGGACAGCGCGCGCGGTCTGTATGTGTCCGTGATCTAAAGACACAGTTTTTCACGTGCAGAGGAACGAACCACGCCAGTCAGTCGTACACTCTCTTTCAAATCATCACATCTGGTCCCAAGTGAGGTCGTTTGTTCTGCCGCATCGTTTGTGTGTGGCACCGAGCAGAAAATGTTGAGCTAAAGTAACACTCACAACTGCCTAACACTAACACTGAATATGATAGAAGCAGTATTTTACTCTTATTCTCGTTTTCCGAGTATTCACCCATTTAGTGGCCATTCGACGACCACAGTAATCTTCTTCCTCCCAAAGATCAACAATTTTCAAACGAACACCAGCAGAAGCAGACCAAGAGTTAGGCACAATAGCCAAATGAATAGTACCTCCCGTCTCCGTCACCACCATGCCATCTCTGGAAAAATCAAAATCACCACACGATACTATCAGCGAACATGCGCGCTCTCCCGTATATGGTTCCTTACTGCCATAAAACAATAAACGAAAGAGTTTTCTTCGAACAGGTGCAAAATATCTGACGGTTAGTGGGAAGACAACCGTTGATCCGTCAATTAGAAATGAAGAAACAGTCGTGGCAGCATTTTACACATTTCATACAATTTTTAATGATCTACTAATAATTGCTTGTGGTGGACAGTATTATTCCCATGAATTTTCTAATATTTAACTGCTTTTAATACGTTAGTGTGATAGTTATTTTGATACATTTTTTCCGTTCATGTAGACTTGTAGACAACAACGGATCACTTGATTGGTACGAGGATTTACCTGCGCCAAAGACTGCGATGAAACAACTGTAAAGAATTCCAGTTCCTCATTGGTACACCCACTTGCAACGTACCGACGTATATCAATCACTGACTCGTGATGTGTAAAGGCTTTTACTGTGTTTCCGTCCTTCTCATTATTGATGGTAACCATTTATTCGGACTAACGTACTGTACATTGTCATATCCACAGGTAAACAATAATTATTGCACACATCACCTCTAGCCACCATTCTTGAACAAACTTTAAATGATTGACGTCACACAGCTGAAATCCACAGACATGTTTTTAAACTTTTTTTTTAAAGGAGATCGGATCGCTTTTCACTGTAAAGCTATTTATTCATAAATTTACTATAATTTCGATTATCAAGTGGCGTACAGAGAAAATTGTGCATCAGCACATGTGTATGTGTACTTTTTTTAATGACATTATATTCTCCATCGTCTATAATATTTATTACAATATCCACGTTACCACATTCGCCCTTAGGTCACTTTCAAGTGGATAAAGAAGCAGATGTCAACACTGATACAGTAATAAAGAAGACGTGGGACTCTATGGCTGATGTCTGCATTCGTCACAAAGGCTCACATCCTCTTTATTCATTTTATTAATGTGGGTAACTGTTCGGTTTTCAGCACTTTCAAGCACCTGAAAATGACGTAGGGTCGAATTTGCTATCGTGGAAATCGTAATAAATAGTATACTTCATTGTGAGTATGATGTAATTCAGAAAGTGTGCGAGGTTAAGATCACAAAAGAAATACAGCTGAAAAGTACCTATTTTTGAAGGAATGTATTTCTGAAGATATGAGCATATATATATATATATATATATATATATATATATATATATATATATATATGCACGGAATACCAAAAAAATTTTTATTTCAAAAATTGTGTGTTACAATCATATCTGATGCACTCATCACCAAAAAAGTACTTATATGGATGCAAGAAAAAGATCAATTAACTGTCTCAAATTTTTTATCAAAAATCATGTATTACATATGTACGTACGGAATTTCAAAAATTTTTTTTGCAATAAAAGATGGAATTAGTAACAAATTTTTCTCAACAAATCATATTTTTTTTATTTTGCACAGATATACACTCCTGGAAATTGAAATAAGAACACCGTGAATTCATTGTCCCAGGAAGGGGAAACTTTATTGACACATTCCTGGGGTCAGATACATCACATGATCACACTGACAGAACCACAGGCGCATAGACACAGGCAACAGAGCATGCACAATGTCGGCACTAGTACAGTGTATATCCACCTTTCGCAGCAATGCAGGCTGCTATTCTCCCATGGAGACGATCGTAGAGATGCTGGATGTAGTCCTGTGGAACGGCTTGCCATGCCATTTCCACCTGGCGCCTCAGTTGGACCAGCGTTCGTGCTGGACGTGCAGACCGCGTGAGACGACGCTTCATCCAGTCCCAAACATGCTCAATGGGGGACAGATCCGGAGATCTTGCTGGCCAGGGTAGTTGACTTACACCTTCTAGAGAACGTTGGGTGGCACGGGATACATGCGGACGTGCATTGTCCTGTTGGAACAGCAAGTTCCCTTGCCGGTCTAGGAATGGATGGGTTCGATGACGGTTTGGATGTACCGTGCACTATTCAGTGTCCCCTCGACGATCACCAGTGGTGTACGGCCAGTGTAGGAGATCGCTCCCCACACCATGATGCCGGGTGTTGGCCCTGTGTGCCTCGGTCGTATGCAGTCCTGATTGTGGCGCTCACCTGCACGGCGCCAAACACGCATACGACCATCATTGGCACCAAGGCAGAAGCGACTCTCATCGCTGAAGACGACACGTCTCCATTCGTCCCTCCATTCACGCCTGTCGCGACACCACTGGAGGCGGGCTGCACGATGTTGGGGCGTGAGCGGAAGACGGCCTAACGGTGTGCGGGACCGTAGCCCAGCTTCATGGAGACGGTTGCGAATGGTCCTCGCCGATACCCCAGGAGCAACAGTGTCCCTAATTTGCTGGGAAGTGGCGGTGCGGTCCCCTACGGCACTGTGTAGGATCCTACGGTCTTGGCGTGCATCCGTGCGTCGCTGCGGTCCGGTCCCAGGTCGACGGGCACGTGCACCTTCCGCCGACCACTGGCGACAACATCGATGTACTGTGGAGACCTCACGCCCCACGTGTTGAGCAATTCGGCGGTACGTCCACCCGGCCTCCCGCATGCCCACTATACGCCCTCGCTCAAAGTCCGTCAACTGCACATACGGTTCACGTCCACGCTGTCGCGGCATGCTACCAGTGTTAAAGACTGCGATGGAGCTCCGTATGCCACGGCAAACTGGCTGACACTGACGGCGGCGGTGCACAAATGCTGCGCAGCTAGCGCCATTCGACGGCCAACACCGCGGTTCCTGGTGTGTCCGCTGTGCCGTGCGTGTGATCATTGCTTGTACAGCCCTCTCGCAGTGTCCGGAGCAAGTATGGTGGGTCTGACACACCGGTGTCAATGTGTTCTTTTTTCCATTTCCAGGAGTGTACATTAAAGCTCGAATCACAGGTTAGATAAAAACAGCTACCGCAAGTTAATATCCAGTTAGGATAGATTTTTCGAACATGTTCAATGAAATTGTGGAATGGGTTTTCCGTTTTCCCCAAAACGTTGACGTCAGAGAAATTCCGCCACGTAGTTATTCAGCATAGCACGGTGAGTTCCGAAACGCCTTTTATTTTTTTTCTTTAGCTTTTTGCCAGACTGACTCCACGTGATTCGTGGTTACGTTTGTAAAGGGATCGAGAAAATAAAGTGAATGATTAACGCTCAGATGATTGTAGCCCAAGTTACCTATTGTGTTGTAAGCTTGCCACAAATCAGAAACTACTGTGGTTCCAGGCAAAACATACTGTTGCAAAATTGGCAGCAAATGCGTAGCATCATGTCGTGGCACTGCAACCATAAAGCTTTGGTTTGTCTCAACGTCGTAACCACCAAAGACCCATTGCTCCCGCACCGTATGACGTCGATGGTACTTTCTCCTGACGAAGCAGCTCTCGTCTATTTCAACAGTAGGGCCAGGGCCGCCCAAAACTATTGGCTCAATTAAGGAATATTCATGGCAGATATCCCTACAAAATTGGCACCAATCGACCACAGTGTGCTCACTGCCACTTTTGAGCTCGCTCATTAAAAACTTTTGCTTATTGAATTCTAAAGCCCACATTTAAGACAGTCGCAAAATTTTATGAATGTCTAAATGACTGCCAGCAAAAAATGACATTTTCCTGATTGAACATTTCTTTCTACAGTCTCTGCCAACGGAGCAGCGCCAAATTTCGCCAGCTTTCCCTGCAGTTTTCTCCAGCTTCATCTCGTTGTATCCAACACAATTCCCATTTTCACACACCATATCGTTCTTCAAAAGACCTTGTTGCCTAGCCCATTGTATAGAGCTTTCGGTGTTCTCCGTAACATGGTATAAATCTTCCATTACAAGGTCACTCAAATCTGGAAAATTTCTCGCCATTTTGGCACACACAGTAATATACGATACTTCAAAACAGACAGCCTCAACAGAAAAATATAGGTTGCTGGGCGCATTGATCAAGATACATAACTGTGAGCAACAGGGACATATACCATATGAAACAGTATACAAAGCCAACAATAGCTATCATGGTTAGGATAGTGAAGATACTCCTGCATCGTTTTCAATTGGAAATGTTCGATTACCCACAATACGGCCCGTAATTGTCTCGCTCTGAGTTTCACCTCTGCGCACATGAACCGCTGGCTATGATGACAACATTTTGGCACAAACAGCGAGCTTTAGGCCAGCGCAGAGAATTGGCGGAAAGCACTGGCGGCTGCCTTCTATAACTAGGGTGTTGGAAAGTTGATACAACGCTACGAAAAATTTCTAAATCGTATCGGCGACTATGGATATAAGTGTAACTGGAAGTTGTAGCTAACTGTTGCAAATGAAACAGTTTTGATTTTCATTGTGGTTTCCATTTCGCGACCTATCGTCCCTTACTTTCCCAATGGCCCTCGTAGTCTGGACATGGCAAGAAAAGCGTTTCTGAAGATTGATTTAAGAGCTAGGAAGTCTTTTCTGAAGGTATTTGTATGGAGGGTAGCCATGTACGGAAGTAAAACATGGACGATAAACAATTTAGACAAGAAGAGAATAGAAGCTTTTAAAATGTGGTGCTGCAGAGGAATGGTAAAGATTGGATGGGTAGATCACCTATCTAATTAGGATGAAATTTGGACGTTAATATTTCTTTGGAAAGTTGCTCACTGATTCTGTTGTGTTATGCATACAAAAACTCTGAGTCTGAGATATTACTATCGCGAGTGGCACCAGGCGAACAGTTCTTGAGCGTAGTTGGACGCAACCTGCGGTGGAGAGATCACGCGACAGAGGAGGTAGCAGCCTGCCGTGACCGTGCTCGTGGAGCAGAAGGAGACTTTAGGGGTTTTGGAGGGATTTTGTCAGATTTGTATATGCTTGTATTGAGGGGAATATTCGTATTTTTGTTGTGGCGAGACACGTGATTATTGATTATAGACACAGTGAAATAATTAAAGTTGTTACTAATTAAACTGTCGAGGAAAAGGAAGGTCGGAGTAAAGTTTGTTGGTGTTTAAAGTGTCAGTTTTCATAGTATAGTAAATTAAAAGTTTTTATTGGTTTCTTTAATTTTTTACACCGCTTAAGGCTTGTTGGCCAAATCCCTGCTGATCATTCAGTTTACATATTTTTTTAAAAAAGTCAATAGTTGTCTCAGTAGTTGTGACCATGCATTGGACTCTACATGGACCGCAGTATTGATTTTGTATTAGTTTAGCATGTTGCCGGGTGCAGAATAATCACGCAGGTGCAGCGGAAAGGCGAGCTAAGTTGCTTTTTGCCATGCAGGAGCATTATTGTATTAATTATTAGGGGATGTTAGAAAATAATTTTATAATCACAGTCAGATGCGAGAGAATTGGATTCCTCATGATTTAGAGGAAGAGTGATAAATTTCTGTTTTTTTTTTTTTTCTTTCTTATCTCAATCGGAATGCTAATATCGTCAGAGGTGGAGTTTTACCCATCTCCGTACGTCTTTCACCAGAAAAATAATAATTACTAATGTTGAAGAAAACAGTTTTCAAGGAGATACTGAATAGAATTAGGAAGACGGGAAGATGTGGCACACCTTGACTAAACGAAGGGATCGGTTGTAGCACACACTCTGAGACGCCATGGGATTGTAATATCTCTTTATATTCGATGAATTATTCTGATACAATTCTACCCTTGAATGACGTTTACTAATTTTCTACTTCATACTCGCAGAATCCATGCGTAAAGTAGTTTCATTTAATTGCTATGCCATGAGCGCATAATTATTCTTTGTAGTCCTCTCTCTAGTGGTTGTTAGAAAAAAGCTTCCGAGATTGTCTTCGTGCCGATTAGCCTGAGCATTGTTTGAAGAATTGTAATCGGAATACTGATATTTATGATAAAAGATAACTGATACGAAATTGTACGATTAATATATATATATATATATATATATATATATATATATATATATATATATATATATATATATATATAATGATATTCATCGATATATTGCGTAGTTGTTAATCAGAAGGGAACTTCCGAAAGACTGGATACGAACCTCCATTTAATAATCCAAGAGCTCCATTACTTATTCGGAAGGTTAAGCTTGATCAAAGCCAAATATCCGCTTGATCTGAGGTTTCCCGACTGATTATACAACGCTCCCAAAAATACGAGGCATTTTATTTGTACAGATTAGCAAACTGCCGCAAAGCACGAGCCTGCAGAGAAGAAGAATCATCGCCTTATTTCATTCTAACAAGTAAAATTTCTGAATCATTTTGAGTGACTGAGTTATGACTGTGTTTCCTATTATGAATGATTGATTGCTCGAACGAATTGAGAACTACATAACTACATAATTACGTAGACATGAGGAAAAATTACAACATCACCAATGTAGGATTTGAGGGAAGTGTGGGGGGTAAAAATGGTAGAGAGATATCACGAGATGAATACAGCGAGCAGATACAGAAGGATGTAAGTTGCAGCAGGTGTCTGAAGATGAGAAGGCTTGGACGGGACAGAGTATCGTGGAGAGCTGCATCAAACCACTCTCCGGACCGAAGACTACAACGAAAATGCAACAAGTTTCACACTCAAAGGCGGCCATAATGTCCTCAAAAATATTAAGTGACTCTGTCTCAAGCTAAAAGCCATCTACTCTCTTTCCTTCTGTGTTTAATTTTCTTGGTACAGATTGAAAACAGCTTTGGCAGCTAATTAACAAGTGCCTCTTTGGTCACAGCCGTGCTCGTTCATTGAAACCTCCTCACTGCCAGCAGGCAGGGCCGGGGATGAAAGGACTCTCCAAATTCGTACCGACTGCCCTGATCCTGTTTGACGGCCTCGGGAACTATTCATAAAACGCCACTGTAGGGGTGCAATACAGCCAGTGCACTAACGATACACAGAGAACGCTGTGGCCGAGCGGTTCTAGCCGCTTCAGTCCGGAACCGCGCTGCTGCTACGGTCGCGAATCCTGCCGCGGGCATGGATGTGTGTGATGTCCTTAGGTTAGTTAGGTTTAAGTAGTTGTAAGTCTAGGGGGCTGATGACCTCAGATGTTAAGTCCCATAGTGCTCAGAGCCATCTGAACCATTTGAACACAGAGAACAGAGCACTAATGGAACTGTACTAAATGCTCGTCTCTGGGAGTGCGGTCCTGAGCTTCGGTCAGTGAAACTGTGAAACAAAGCGAACATTTGCCTCGCGGGAGGCGAGAAGAATGGCGGAACCCCGTGTGCGGGGACAGCAGGCGCGGCCCGCACTATCGGACGGAAGCTGCGGTCTGCCTGCGGCGGGAAGCGCTGTCACAGCCTGTACTCGGCCGCCATGGCACGCAACCGACTGGCGGTCGCAAACAACGCGTGACGACCGTCTGCCTCATCTCTGCGGTTCGATGGAGTTGTCTAGCGCTATCCAGAAACGCCAGTCTTTATAGCGGAATTCTGCGTTAGTCATTAGTTTTACAGAAATAAATTTAAACTGTATGACACTCGTTGAAGTCTGTTCTACTGGAATATTAGTCACGTACATTTTACAGTGTCAAAGATCTTTTTTCCTTGCTGTAGACTGAAAGTTTATGCCTTTTTTAATTCCCGATATTAGGTTGATGCACAACTTTGTAGCGTTTTCTTTTTCCATGTTGGTATTCCGGTTGCTATGTGTTTATTTATCGATTGTAATTTCTATTTATAGTTGACTGTTGCGTTGCTGTTTGAGTTTAAATATTTTCATTTTGTCTTCTGGAAACGGTGAGTGGAACTGTGGACGCTAGAAAATGGAGTGCCAAGTCGAGAGATCGGAACACTTCTGACATATTCTTCTGTTTTAGTTCAGTAGAGGGTGACGGCAATGGAGGCATCCAGAAATATTTGCGCCGTATGGGGAAAATGCTATTGGACAGAGCTCGGAAAGAAAATGGTTTTGTCGTTTTGAGGAGTGCCTCTCCACGTTCAGGGACTGATAGAGATCGTTTAAATGCAATAAGCCATAATGATCCATGCCAGTGTCCTCAAAAATTGGCAAATGTGATGAACTATGATCATTCCACCATCGTGTGACATTTGCATTCATTGGGGAAGGTTCTAAAATCAGGTGTAAGGGTACCGCATGCTCTAAGCCAAAATCATAAAAAATCAGCAGGCGGCCGGGCGTGCATCTCTGCTGCAAAACGATTTAGAAAAGATATCGGAATGGTACGAAAAGTGGCAGTTGACCCTAAATAACGAAAAGTGAGAGGTTATCCACATGAGTACTAAAGGGAACTCGTTAAACTTCGGTTACACGATAAATCAGTCTAATCTAAAAGCCGTAAATTCAACTAAATACCTAGGTATTACAATTACGTACAACTTAAATTGGAAAGAACACATAGAAAATGTTGTGGGGAAGGCTAAACAAAGACTGCGCTTTATTGGCAGGACACTTAGAAAATGTAACAGACCTACTAAGGACTACGCTTGTCCGTCCTCTTTTAGAATACTGCTGCGCGGTGTGGGATCCTCACCAGGTAGGACTGAAGGAGTACATCGAAAAAGTTCAAAGAAAGGCAGCACGTTTTCTATTACCACGAAATATGGGAGAGAGTGTCACAGACATGACACGGAATTTGGGCTGGAAGTCATTAGAAGAAAGGCGTTTTTCGTTCCGACCAAATCTTCTCACGAAATTCCAATCACCAACTTTCTCCTCCGAATGGGAAACTATTTTGTTGACACGGCCCTACATAGGGCGGAACGATCACCACAATAAAATAAGGGAAATTATAGCTCGTACGGAAAGATATAGGTGTTCATTCTTTTCGCGCGCTATACGACATTGGAATAATAGAGAAGTGTGAAGGTGGTTCGATGAACCCTCTTCCAGGCACTTAAATGTGGTTTGCAGAATATCCATGTAGATGTAGATGTAGTGCTGCAGGGAATAGTGGGGGGTGAAAAGCGCTGAGGCAGACCAAGAGATGAATACAGTAAGCAGATTCAGAAAGATATAGGTTGCAGTAATTACTCGGAGATGAAGAGTGTTGCACAGGATAGAGTAGCATGGAGAGCTGCATCAAATCAGTCTTTGGACTGAAGACCACAATAACACATACACCTTACGGTGTGTGGCCGAGGACACTACCTCCTTTACCGTTCCATTCGCAAATGGTGCGTCAGAAGAACGAACATCGATAAACCTCCGTACAACTGCTAATTTTTCTATATTTTTCGTCGTGGTCATTTCACGAACTGCGTGTGAAAAGAAGTAATATGTTATTACAGTCTTCTTGCTCGACATGCTCTCGTAATCTCAACAGTAAAACTTAGCGTGATGTACAAAGCCTCTCTTGTGGATCTGCAAGTGGAGTTTGTTGAGAACCTCCGTAATGTTCTCCCGCTGAGTAAAACATCCCGTGTCGAAATGTGCCGCTCCTTGTTGGATCGTCCGTATTTCTTGTGTAATACAACCTGGCACAGCTCCCAGACTGAGGAGCAGTATTCAAGAATCAGTTATACGTTTTTTAAGGCTCACCCTTCGTGGATGAACTACATTACCTTAGAATTCTTCCGAAGAATCTCAGACTGGGACCTGATTTTCCTACGATTAGTTTTACGTGGCCATTGTACTGCACGTCATTCCAAACGCTTAACCTTAGGTACTTTACAGGTGGTACAGTTTCCACCAATTTGTTACAAATTTTTGCGCAATATTTTGCCTTTAATACGTTCCTGGTCAACTTACAGTCCTTACATCAGTAATCCATCGTGCCCTACAGTGTCCTGATGTTGCAATCTTCCTACATGCTTTGTTTCTGTAGTTGCAATGTCATTCACTGACAGTAGATTTGAATGCTGAAATATATAAGGGTACAAAGGCTTACAATTCAGTCAGACTTCAGTGGAATGACTGTTCCATAGTGTCGAGCCCTGGCCACTATGAAAGTCTGTAAATGTTAGGCCGTGTCCTACGTGAGCGACAGAAACGAGCGACAGCTAGCGACTTCTGGAGACACTCCAGCGACACGCAGCAGCATCGGGCGCAAAGCTTGGGCGTCCTGCGTGCGAGCGACCATGTCGCGCTACAAGATGGCTGCTTAGAGCCAACCAGCTATTTCTATAAAAAGGGCGTCCCTAACCTGTAGAATACTGTAGCTGGAGAGTAAGGCTACAGAATTAGGTTTACTCAAGAAAATAAAGCGAAAAGGAATGCTGTGCATGAAATTTACAAAGGGAGGAATCTCCATGGAGAATTTCATAAATATAATCAACTTTGAAAATCACCAGACAAATTTTTCGAGTACACGTGAATTAGCAGAGGAGCATTCGACTATCTCATCAATAAATTAAATACGAATGCTTTTTATGTGATCAAGAACTTTTAATAGCCAACAAATGCGGAGGAATGACTAATACATGACTAACTACGCTGAATACAAACATAAGTACACAAACTGACACCTGTTAACAAAAGCTAGATGTATTGTAGGGATAGTGTATCGGTTCATGATCATGTGTTAGGCAAGGTCGAGGGTTCAATTCTGGACTGTTGTTATATTTTTACTGTCCCAATTACAATTCTTTATACTAAGTTTTATGTATACCGTTTACAATGCATCGTTAAGAATGTTTTTAAGATCTTGCCAAAGAACTTGATCTTCACACCTATCCCAGTATATCACGCACATTTAATTCCTAATAAATTACAATGAATCATGAAATTTTACAGATATTTGATGTTGCGAACGTATTCATCAGCAGTCAATGTTAAAGCCAAGCATTTCAAGTACTCTAATTAGTCTGTAGAAGTAAAGCTTACAAAAAGGCAAACGTATTGTGTAATGATTTGTCTAAAAGTATGAAATAAAAATATTATGGAAACATTTGGTGCACCTCATTATCTTTTCATAATTTCGAGCATCATTCAAAGGCATGTACAACATTTCTCTGATTTACTTATTTCCTTTACACAAGTCATTTCATAAAATATTTGACTGATTTCTTTCATTTTATAATTTCAAGTTTTATTCAGAAAGCAAGACCTTACTGACTCCTTGTTTGCCTTCCTAACATACTTCATTCGAAGGAAGCCTTTTTGACATCTAAATACTGCACCAGTGTGTCTTTTTCTGTGCAAAATACCTAGCTCTTGAGCAGATGAAATTTTTGACACTTCATTTACAGCAGCTTTTCGTGAAATATTTCGATTTTTCCTCAGCTTATTAATTAAGCTTTCGTTAATTACCGTGATTACTTTCAAGCAGTTAAATATTTTCATGTCAAACTAGACCTCATGCTGGTCATTTTGATACCCCATTTACCTGTTTCTCTCCCTTTGTTTGGCTATGAAAATTTGGACAAAACCTCATGGTGTAAGTTATAGGGTCTTGTTTTCGCTCTGCTCCTGCGTTTACAAAAACCTATCGAGTGTTAATCACACGATAAAATAGTTTTTTTCTGTGTGCTGTCATTTCCAAATTCGTCGTTTCGATATCTTGAACCTTTTATGACATGCGACGATTTTTACAACCACTTGATTCCCGAAGCGCAGGAAAGGTTCGGACGCACTGCGAGCGACCCGTCCGCAGATATAACAACCAATAACTCAAGAATCAAAAGAGATAAATTTCCGGTTTCAACTTTAAATACAATTTAGCTATATTGGTTACATTTCATACGCAATAATGTATGGTGTTACATGAACTATATGGGAAGTATACACAATGTGATTTTACCTGTGCAAATTCTTCAAAATTTCGTGCAGCCACGTACTCAGTTTCGTGCAGCACAGTAACTATTACGAATAAAGAAAATAAATTCAGACCTTTATCGTTTAAAGATATCAAGCTACAGGTTGCGAAAGAATCAAATTTTTTCACCGAATAGTTTTCTTAAAATCGGATATTAAGTAATTCATAGCTGCCGTCGTGCCCGCTCCACTGCTTTGCCCAGAAGACACGTGGCTGTCGGTCTCTGTCGCGCGTGCTGCAGCGACAAGATTCGGCGGGAGACAGGCAGCGACACAGGTGTCGCTCAAGTAGGACACTTCCATAACTACACCTGCGGTTGTGTTTTGTCGTCTGAAGCTGTCGTGCGCTGTCGCTCATTTCTGTTGCTCACGTAGGACACGGCCTTATTCAGCTGGCAAACACTCAGAATGGGTTCTGTGCATCGACATTTGAATTTAAGTGGACTCGCCGCTGGAGCTCCGCAGAGGGGATGCTTGCCTCTCATTGGCAGCGAAGTAATCGTTCCTAGCTGCGTTGTCGTGGCGCGGTGGCGGCTGTAGGAAAAGCGGCGGCTAAGTCGCGGCGCACGTATTTGCAAGTGCGATCGACCGTATGGCGGCACAATAGTATAGTAGTGGCATTCATTCTGGATGTTGTGGGTTGGCAGGAGAACCAACACCGGGTATGAGAGGAAGCCGAAAGGCACGCCTTTTAGCTCACGCAGGCTGGCGTGAGGTCTGGAACAGGACAAGGAAATTAGACTTTAGAAAAACGGACGTAGCTGGTGGAATACTTAACTTTAATCCATTAATGATGAGCGTCGCTATTGACTGTACATGATTCATAATATCAATAGTAACTGAACATGGCGCCTTGCTAGGTCGTAGCAAATGACGTAGCTGAAGGCTATGCTAACTATCGTCTCGGCAAATGAGAGCGTATTTTGTCAGAGAACCATCGCTAGCAAAGTCGGTTGTACAACTGGAGCGAGTGCTAGGAAGTCTCTCTAGACCTGCCGTGTGGCGGCGCTCGGTCTGCAATCACTGATAGTGGCGACACGCGGGTCCGACGTATACTGACGGACCGCGGCCGATTTAAAGGCTACCACCTAGCAAGTGTGGTGTCTGGCAGTGACACCATACTGGACACGTTGAAACGTCCATTCCCTGTTAACATCACGAGATGTAAGTAAGCTTTGGTGTCCTAAGTTAATACATGATGCTTTTATTTTTTGTTTATGGTATGTCCTAATGAGAATTTATCATTTTCAGAGGATGTGATGTTACATTTGTGTTAAAAATGAATAAAGGGACTTAAATAACAACGATTAAAAAACCTTATTGTTTAACCGACTTGCATAGCTGATTGTAATTTTTCTGCTCCGACAAATCAGTCAATCTAAGCGTGTTATTATCACTTAGAAAAAGCATTCCGATCATTGTTGTAAGTGCAATAGCAGCAGTACATTGTTGTTGTTGAAGTGTAAGGTTCCATTAGTGTGAGCTGAGTTGAGACAGCTGATAGATTGAAAATGTTGTCTCCTGTACCAACACGTGCTGACTGGTCGCCAAGTGAATCGAGCAAGGCAGTAACAATATCTATGAAGAAGGTTATACATATGTAGAAACAGCCAAAAAGGTTGAGTGGGAATGCTAAAATATCTGGTGTGAGGTAAGTCTGCAACTGGTATGAACAAACTGGGCCATTCAAACCTACTCCAGGAACCAGCAGAAAACCAATACTGACTAATCGAGACTGTTTTAGAATCTGCGGTCTTTCTCTGCAAGATCATTGGCGTACTGCAAAAGAGGTTGAAGGTCTGATCGAATTGTCAGACACTATCTTTGCGAAAATGGTTTTTGAGCAAAGAGAGGACCAGCCCACTCTGCGCTGTTGCCAAATGTATTCAAGATGGCAGCCATAGATATGGCAACATCGCACTGATGTCATAGCGGGAAATTCTAATTTTGGCAGGAAATAGGTCAAGCGGGCTACCACCACTAAGCTGACTCCACCCCCTTCCGCTTCCCTACCCCCACTTCTCTCCTCCATCTGTAAATTGGTGAGAAAAGGACGCAGTCTGTGCTGGGTTGCCAGATATGATTTATTTTGTATGCAGTGCGGTATATTGCTATTTAAACAATTTGAGTTGCCATTGATTGAGCACTATACAATAACTCCATCCAGTGTGTTCACCTTGAGGTCTGGAGCCCAACTGACCTAGTTCACAACACTGCCACCAGAGGGCGCTGTTGACCCTCCCGTAACATAATCTTACCTGAACAAAACGCAGAAAGAGAAATGCGAACAGTGATCACTAGCACTCGGGAACAGACACAAGCAGACTGGACTAGTGTCATTTCGAGCGATGAGATTAAAATCAGCATCTTTGGAAGTGATGGAGCTAAGTTCGTTCAGTGTCAACCAGGCAAAGACTTATTGCATCACTGAGCCAGTGCCACTATCAAGCATCCCATCAGTCTTGTGGTGTGGGTCAGTGTGGCAATTCATAGCACTGGATGTCTGGCAGTGGTACAGGACAACATTACCGCAAAAAGGTACTAAGAAGAAGAGTAAGCATTGAAATTGCTTCCCTCTATCCGCAATTTGTTTGAAGGTAACAGCAACCAGTGCATCTTACAGCAAGACAGAGCACCACATCATACCGCGAAAATCAATAAGAAATGGTTCAATGATCATCAAATTAGGCTGCTGACTTGGCCTGGCAACAGTTTCGACCTGAATCCAATTGGGAACTGGTGGTCAAGACTTAAAATCATGGTTTCACGACGGAATCCCAGTAACAAGAGAGAGCTCCTAGAGGTCATCTCAGTTCATGGTTCAGAATGATCAAACTAGAAGATCTCCGACATTTGGTGGACTCAATACAGTGCAGAGTAGGGGCAATGATTAAATCAGAACGATATCCCGCAAAATACTAAGAAATATTGCAATAATTTCTGCGCCAAGTAACTTGTAACATTCTGAAATTGTTGGGCTGTGAGTATTTTGGCTGACTTTAGTTACATTTTTATATCTGAATTTTAATTTTCAAATAGTGTATATTGAGTCATGTATTCTTAACATTTCCAGAGAATTATGTTGTGTATTTCGACTAAAATAAATTCCTGAATGCAATATTCAATGAATCTCTACGAAGTGTCCATAACTAATGCCACTACTGTAGGTCATTCATATTTATATTGCGGACAGTAACGGTCCTTACAACACTCCCTTGAGTACTCCAGAAGTCGTCTTTACATCTTACGCAATTCTCCTAGCTGTGGCGTCAGAGTCTCGTGGAATTTTTTGACTGACTTCATATTCACCATTGACTGTACATGTGTTCCAGTATCCACTACTGCAATTTCGACTTCTTGGTTATTACCAAATCATAAAAATAACGCGTAAAGTGACGGATAGGACGAAAACGCGTGAAATTAACTCGTGCTTACTGCACACATCAGTAACGAACAAATTACGGTGTTTGTTGCTGATATGCGCAGTCGTGTCGTGTGAGCAGGGCCTCCCATCGGGTAGACCGTTCGCCAGGTGCAAGTCTTTCGATTTGACGCCACTTCGGCGACTTGCGCGTCAATGGGGATGAAATGATGATGAGAAAGACAACACCCAGGCCATGAGCGGAAAAAATCTCCGACGCAGCCGGGAAACGAACCCGGGCCCTTAGGATTGACATTCTGTCACGCTAACCACTCAGTTACCGGGGGCGAACACATGTGCAGTAATCACATGTAATAAATGTAGTCTGTGGCGAATATGAAGTCATCCAAATGACCTTTGCATCTGTCAATTTAGTCTCGTTAAGAACAACTCGGTGATCGCCGTGAGCTAGCAAGTCCTGTAGTCAGTCGTAAATCAGGCCTGACACTCGCTTAAGTCGTTTATTGTTCAGTAAACTACAGTTCGGAAACGTTTGGAATACTGTCAGGATGTCGAGGAATACTGCAGTAGCTTTGGCCCCATTATCAATGCCGCTTTGAATTTCATGGTCGAAAAGAGCGAGTTTTGTTTCGCAGGATCTCTGTTCACGGAACCCACACAGATTATTGTTTGGGACCCGTCCAGACTGACGAACGCCTTAACACTCTTCTTCTGGGATTCGCCTCACGAATAAACGACCCTGGAGCAGGCGCGGAAGGAAAAGACTGATTTTTATTTGAGAGATCTTCGTTCTCCAAGAACGTCGCAATGTGTGAACACAGAAGATGTTCCACAATTTTTCAACAGACTGACGTCAGCATTATGGGATTGTAATTAAACACATCTATCCCGACGATCCTACTCAAAAACGGCAAAGAGTGGCGTTTCTCTTCCATCACTCGTAACGCATCGTAACGTGACGATAAACAGCCTATAGAGGAACCGTACGTTATTTCTGAGACTCACATTGATACCTCATCTAGTCCACAGTCCTACTAATGTTGAGCGGTTTCATCTGACTGAAATTGAAGTAGTAGTTTCTGTGAATTCATATCAGTACACGCTATACTCGACAACCGGAATAAACTAAACTAATAACTGGTTCCTTTTTCCAATCCATCGACTCAGATGATACAGTTGCTGAACAGTTCAAAGAAAAGATATCTTGAGTATCATCTCAAATAGGTACCCAATTCATACAGATGAAGTTGGTGCTGTATTCAATCTACCCTAGATATGTTGGCAAAAATACATGTTAATAGCCGGTAGTAGGTATAAAACATCGTGCGACACTGTACTAAATGCTTTCTCCAAAAATTAATCAGAGAAATTTGTTCAGGAGCCCACTCGAAGTATAAATGATTGCGGTTACATACCTCCTAGCAACAAACAATCCCGAACAAATAGGGAGCATCATGACGGATACAGGGATTAATGACTAAAAAGTCTTTGTAGTGAGATATGAATATCGAACCATCCAGACCCGTTATAATTAAACGCAAAATATACTATTTTAGAAAAGCACATAAACGTTCGCTTGACGCCTTCCTAAAAGAGACTCTCTATTCCTTCTGGACTACGTAAGCGTGCGAGTGGCTCCAATTCTAAGAAATAATATCGACAGGAATTGAGAGACTTATACCAAATAAGTTAATAAGAGACGGAACTCATGCCCCATACTACACTAAACGGGTCAGAACACTGTCGCAGAAGCCACGAAGAAAGCATGCCAAATTTTAAAAAATACGTAAAAACTCACCAAAACTGACTAAAGTTTTACGGAAGCTCCAAATTGAGACGGATTTCAATGCGAGATGCTATTAACAGTATCTACAACGAAACTTTGTCTCGAAATCTTTCAGAAAATCCAGAAAGATTCTGGTCGTACGTAAAGTGGCAAGACACAATCAGTAGAGCGCTACAGGCATTAGACTGTTTGCCGATGACGCTGTAGTCTACAGGAAAATTGTATCACACGGTAGTTGTGAACAAACAAATAAGGATTTGCAGAAAATAAACGCGTGGTGTAATAACTGGCGGTTATCTCTCAATATTAGTAAGTGTAACGTACTGCGTATAACAAGGCGAAAATCCCCATTAATGTACGAGTACAAAATAAATGCCCAGTCTTTGGAAACGGTAACATCCATCAAGTATCTGGGTGTGACTATTCGAAATGATCTCAAATGGAATGATCAGATTACACAAGTAAAAGGTAAGGCGAACTCTAGATTGCGGTTTATTGATAGAATCCTGAAGCGATGCAGTCCTTCAACAAAGGAAATAGCTTACAATACATTAGTTCGTCCAGTCTTATTGTTCGTCTGTATGGGACCCTTACCAGTTGGGCCTGATTCAAGAGATTGAGAAGGTCCAAAGAAGAGCGGCAAGATTCGCGACTGGTACATTTAGCCATCGCGAGAGCGTTACAAGTCTCATAGAAAGTTTGAAGTGGGACACACTTGCAGATAGACGACGCGCTAAACGGAAGGGGCTGCTCACAAAATTCCGAAATCCGATCTTCACGGAGGATGTACAGTATATATCATTACCACCAACTTCCAAATCGCGCAATGATCACCATTTTAAGATAAGGGAAATTAGAGCTCGTACTGAGGCGTTCAGACAGTCTTTTTTCCTTGCGCGATCCGCGAGTGGAACAGAGGGGGGGGGGGGGGGGGGAATATGACGCGCGAATTGTGCCCACGGCCCCACACACCACTTGGTGGCTAGCGGGGTATACATGTAGATAATGTTACCGATGACAGTACCACTAAAGTGGAGTTACTAAATATCGTTTTCTGAAATACCTTCGCCAAAGAAGACGAAGTAAATATTCCAACATTCGAATGAAGAGCTACTAACAACATGAGTAGCTTGTAAGTAAATATCCCCGGTGTTGCGGAGCAACTCAAATCAATTAATAAAGACGAGTCTTCCGGTCCAGAATGTATTTTACGTAGGATACCTCCATAGTAAGCTGATACAACAGCTAGAGACTTAGCAATCGAATACAACTGATCCCTTGACGAAACGTGTGTACGTAAAGAAAGATGCACAGATGACACTATTACTGAAGTAATCCTCTGAATTACTGGTCCATATCACTGACGCCAATTTTCAGAAGGATTTTTCAACATATACCGTCTTAGAACATTATGAGTTTCCTCAATAGTCAGAACGGATTCAGAAAAATATTTAGTTCTTATGCAACACAACCAGCTTTTTTGTTTTCATGAAGTAATGGGTATTATCGACAAGGGATCTCAGATTGATTCCGTATTTCTAGATATCCAAAAGTATTTTGATGCCGTTCCACCAAGTGGATGCTAATGAAATTGAGTGCCTGTGGACTATCGTCTCAATTGTGTTACTGGATTCATGATTCCCTACCAAAAGTGTCACAGTTCGTAGTAATAGACGGAAACTCATTGAATAAATCAGATGTAACTTCTGGCATTCTCCAAGGATGTGTTATAGGCCGTCTGCTATTCCCAGTCTATATAACTACGCTCCCTCTATGAACCATGGACCTTGCTGTTGGTGGGGAGGCTTGCGTGCCTCAACGATACAGATAGCCGCGCCATAGCTGCAATTACAACGGAGGGGTATCTGTTGAGAGGCCAGGGCAAACGTGTGGTTCCTGAAGAGGGGCAGCAGCCTTTTCAGTAGTTGCAGGGGCAAACCAAAACGGTCTTGCTGTGCTGGTACTGCGAACGGCTGAAAGCAAGGGGAAACTACAGCCTCATTTTTCCCAAGGGCATGCAGCTTTTCTGTATGGTTAAATGATGACGGCGTTCTCTTGGGTAAAATATTCCGGAGGTAAAATAGTCCCCCATTCGGATCTCCGGGCGGGGACTACTCAAGAGGACGTCGTTATCAGGAGAAAGAAAAAAGGCGTTCTACGGATCGGAGCGTGGAATGTCAGATCCCTTAATCCGGCAGGTAGGTTAGAAAATTTAAAAAGGGAAATGGATAGGTTACAGTTAGATATAGCGGGAATTAGTGAAATTCGGTGGCAGGAGGAAGAAGACTTTTAGTCAGGTGAATACCGGGCTATAAATACAAAATCAAATAGGGGTAATGCGGGAGTAGGTTGAATAATGAATAGAAAAACACGAGTGAGGGTAAGCTACTACAAACAGAATAGTGAACGCATTATTGTGGCCAAGACAGACACGAAGCCCACGCCTACTACAGTAGTACAAGTTTATATGTCAACTGGCTCTGCAGATGACGAAGAAATTGAAGAAATGTATGATGAGATAAAAGAAATTATTCAAATAGTGAAGGGAGACGAAAATTTAATAGTCATGGGTGACTGGAATTCTATAGTAGGAAAAGGAAGAGAAGGAAACATAGTAGGTGAATGTGGATTGGGGGCAAGAAATGAAAGAGAAAGCCGCCTGGTAGAATTTTGCACAGAGCATAACTTAATCATAGCTAACACTTGGTTCAAAAATCATAAAAGAAGGTTGTATACATGGAAGAAGCCTGGAGATACTGACAGATTTTAGATAGATTATATAATGGTAAGACAGAGATTTAGGAACCAGGTTTTAAATTGTAAGACATTTCCTGGGGCAGTTGTAGACTCTGACCACAATCTATTGGTTATGAACTGTAGATTAAAACTGAAGAAACTGCAAATATATGGGAATTTAAGGAGATGGGACCTGGATAAACTGACTAAACCAGAGGTTGTACACAGTTTCAGGCAGAGCATACGTGAACAATTGACAGGAATGGGGGAAAGAAATACGTAGAAGAAGAATGGTTAGCTTTGAGGGATGAAGTAGTGAAGGCAGCAGAGGATCAAGTAGGTAAAAAGACGAGGGCTAGTAGAAATCCTCGGGTGACAGACGAAGTATTGAATTTAATTGATGAAAGGAGAAAATATAAAAATGCAGCAATTGAAGCAGACAAAAAGGAATACAAACGTCTCAAAAATGAGATCGACAGGAAGTGCAAAATGGCTAAGCAGGAATGGCTAGAGGACAAATTTAGGGATGTAGAGGCTTATCTCACTAGGGGTAAAATAGATACTGCCTACAGGAAAATTAAAGAGACATTTGGAGAAAAGAGAACCACTTGTATGAACATCAAGAGCTCAGCTGGAAACCCAGTTCTAAGCAAAGAAGGGAAAGCAGAAAGGTGGAAGGAGTATATAGAGGGTCTATACAAGGGCGATGTACTTGAGGACAATATTATGGAAATGGGAGAGGATGTAGATGAAGATGAAATGGGAGATATGATACTGCATGAAGAGTTTGACAGAGCACTGAAAGACCTGAGTCGAAACAAGGCCCCCGGAGTAGACAACATTCCATTAGAACTACTGACAGCCTTGGGAGAGCCAGTCCTGACAAAACTCTACCATCTGGTGAGCAAAATATATGAGACAGGCGAAATACCCTCAGACTTCAAGAAGAATATAATAATTCCAATCCCAGAGAAAGCAGGTGTTGACAGATGTGAAAATTACCGAAATATCAGTTTAATATGTCACGGCTGCAAAATACTAACGCGAAATCTTTACAGAAGAATGGAGAAACTGGTAGAAGCCGACCTCGGGGAAGATCAGTTTGGATTTCGTAGAAATATTGGAACACGTGAGGTAAAACTAACCCTACGACATATCTTAGAAGCTAGATGAAGAAAAGGCAAACCTACGTTTCTGGCATTTGTAGACTTAGAGAAAGCTTTTGACAATGTTGACTGGAGTACTCTCTTTCAAATTCTGAAGATGGCAGGGGTAAAATACAGGGAGCGAAAGGCTATTTACAATTTGTATAGAAACCAGATGGCAATTACAAGAGTCGAGGGACATGAAAGGGAAGCAGTGGTTGGGAAGGGAGTGAGACAGGGTTGTAGCCTCTCCCCGATATTATTCAATCTTTATATTGAGCAAGTAATGAAGGAAACAAAAGAAAAATTCGGAGTAGGTATTAAAATCCATGGAGAAGAAATAAAAACTTTAAGGTTCGCCGATGACACTGTAATTCTGTCAGAGACAGCAAAGGACTTGGAAGAGCAGTTGAACGGGATGGACAGTGTCTTGAAAGGAGGATATCAGATGAACATCAACAAAAGCAAAACGAGGATATGTAGTCGAGTTAACTCGGGTGATGCTGAGGGAATTAGATTAGGGAATGAGACTCTTCAAGTAGTAAAGGAGTTTTACTATTTGGGGAGCAAAATAAATGATGATGGTCGAAGTAGAGAGGATATAAAATGTAGACTGGCAATGGCAAGGAAAGCGTTTCCGAAGAAGAGAAATTTGTTCACATCGAGTATAGATTGAAGTGTCAGGAAGTCGTTTCTGAGAGTATTTGTATGGAGTGTAGCCATGTATGGAAGTGAAACATGGAAGATAAATAGTTTGGACAAGAAGAGAATAGAAGCTTTCGAAATGTGGTGCTACAGAAGAATACTGAAGATTAGATGGGTAGATCACATAACTAATGAGGAGGTATTGAATAGAATTGGGGAGAAGAGGAGTTTGTGGCACAACTTGACTAGAAGAAGGGATCGGTTGGTAGGACATGTTCTGAGGCATCAAGAGATCACCATTTTAGTATTGGAGGGCAGCGTGGAGGGTAAAAAACGTAGAGGGAGACCAAGAGATGAATACACTACGCAGATGCAGAGCGATGTTGGCTGCCGTACGTACTGGGAGATGAAGCAGCTTGCACAGGATAGATTAGCATGGAGAGCTGCATCAAACCAGTCTCAGGACTGAAGACCACAACAACAACAACATAACTATGCTTAGGAGACAATTTGAGCAGCCATCTAGGATTGTTTGCAGATGCTGCTGCCATTTACCGTTTTGTTAAGCCAGCAGAAGATCAAAACCTATTGGAGAATAATTTAGGTAAAATATCTGTATGTGAGAAGTGTGGGGTCATCCACATTATAACTAACAGCAATCCGTTAAATTTCGGTTACAGGATACGTCACACAAATTCAAACGCTATCAACTCAACTGAATACCTGGGAATAACAGTTACAAACAACTTGAACTAGAATGACAACGCAGGTAATGTTGCGGGGGAGGAGGGCCAAGGACTCCTTGTCATCAGCTGAATTCTCAGAAGATGCGACAGTTCTGCTAAAGAGAATACCAACACTACGCTTGTTCGCCCTCTGCCAGAGTATTGCTGTGCGGTGTGGAATCCTTACCTGACAGGACTGACGGAGGACATGCGAACAAGTTCAAAGAAAGGCAGCTCGTTTTGTATAGAAATTTCAATCTCCAACTTTCTCCTCCTGATGCAAAAATATTTTGTTGAAGCCCACCTTCATAGAAAGGAATAATCATTTTACTACTATAAGAGCAATGACGAGTCCTCACGATGAATTTTAAGTTTTCGTTTTTCCCTCGCGCCATTCGAGACTGGACCGGTAGAGAAATAATAGACACATCAAAAAAAGGTTTGCATCACCTTGGTTCCGAGAGCTGCGGAACCTGTACGGAAAATTGGAATAAAGGTCAACAAAAACATCATTTCCGCCCTATTTATTGTTCGTGGAAACCACACAGCGTATGTTGTACCATTATACAGCGTGACCTTCAGAGGTGGTGGTCCAGATTGCTATACATACCGGTACCTCTACTACCTAGTAGTACGTCCTCTTGCATTGATGCATGCCTGTATTCGTCGTGGCATACTATCCACAAGTTCATCAAGGCACTGTTGGTCCAGATTGTACCAACGGCGATTCGGCGTAAATGGCTCAGAGTGCTTGGTGGGTCACGTCGTCGATCTCAGGCATGTTCGACAGAGTTCGTGTCTGGAGAACATGCTGGCCACTCTGGTCGAGCGATGTCGTTAACCTGAAGGAAGTCATTCACAAGATGTGCACCATGGGGGTGCGAACTGTCGTCCATGAAGACGAATGCCTCGCCAATATGCTGCTCATATGGCTGCACTATCAGTCGGAGGATAGCATTCACGTATCGTACAGCCATTACGGCGCCTTATGTAACCACTACCGGCGTACGTCAGCCCCACATAATGCAACCCCAAAACAGCAGACAACCTCCACCTTACTGCACTCGTTGGACAGTGTGCCTAAGACGTTCAGCCTGACTTGGTTGCCTCCAAACACGTCTCTGACGATTGTCTGGTTGAAAGCATATGCGACACTCATCGGTGAAGAGAACGTGATGCCAATTTTGAGCGGTCCATTCGGCATGTTGTTGGGCCCATCTCTACGGCGCTGCATGGTGTCGTGGTTGTGTAGATGGACCTCGCCTTGGACGTCGGGAGTGAAGTTATGCATCATGCAGCCAAGTATGCACAGATTGACAGATTGATGTCCTGTGGCTGCACGAAAAGCATTATTCAACATGGTGGCGTTGCTGTCAGGGTTCCTCCGAGCCATAATCCGTAGGCAGCGGTCATCCACTGCAGTAGTAGCCCATGGGCGGACTGAGCGAGGCACGTCATCGACAGTTTCTGTCTCTCTCTGTATCTCCATGTCCGAACAACAGCGCTTTGGTTTGCTCCGAGACGCCTGGACGCTTCCTTTATTGAGAGACCTTCCTCGCACAAAGTAACAATGCGCACGCGATCGAACCGCGGTATAAACCGTCTAGGTCTGGTTGAACTACAGACAACACGAGCCGGTACCTCTTTCCTGGTGGAATGACTGGAACTGATCGGCTGTCGGACCACCTCCGTCTAATAGACGCTGCTCATGCATTGCTGTTCACATCTTTGGCGGGTTTAGTGATGGTTAAAATGGCTCTAAGCACTATGGGACTTAACATATCAGGTCATCAGTCCCCTAGACATAGAACTACTTAAACCTAACTAACCTAAGGACATCACACATATCCATGCCCGAGGCAGGATTCGAACCTGCGACCGTAGCAGCAGCGGGGTTTCTGACTGAAGCGCAAAGAACCGGTCGGCCACATCGGCCGGCGCGGGTATAGCGACATCTCTGAACAGTCAAAGGGACTGTGTCTGTGATACAATATTCACAGTCAAAGTCTATCTTCAGGAGTTATGGGAACAGGGGTGATGCAAAAGTTTTTTCGATGTGTGTAGTATGACAGTTGTTCGAGGACCCCTCCATCAGGCACTAAAGTGTGAAAAACTTTCGCGTAAATACGTAGCCTATTCGGAAAGTAAGGTCGGATCAGTCGCAAAATGGAAACCACTGTGAAAATCAAAATTGTTTTATTTGTAACAGTTAGCTACACCTTCTAGTTACTTTTCTACATAGTCGCCGCTCCGATTTAGACATTTATCGTAGCGTTGTACCAACTTTACAATACCCCCGTCATAGAAGGCAGCCGCCTGTGCTTCCTGCCAATTCTCTGCACTGGCGTACAGCTCGTTGTTCGTGCCAGAACACTGTCTTCGTAGCCAGCGGTTCATATGAGAAGAGATGAAACTCAGGGAGAGTCAATTAATTAAGGGCTCCATTGTGGATGATCATACTCTTCTCATCGAAAACGCTGCAGGAGCATCTTCACTGCGCCTGCAGAGTGCGGCCGAGAATTGTCATGCAGAAAGAAACGTACGACAGCTATGTTATGTGGGTTGCATGACACCAGGCGAAATCTCTCACCAGGCCCTCGTACTTAGCGAGAGACACTATTGTTCTAAGCATCTTTACGCGCTCACAGTGTACTCAGAACTGAAAAGAGCGACGTGACGCGGTCGACGGGAATACTAGAGAGACAGTGCCCAACGCATCTGTGCAAAGCTTCATCGGATTTTCACTGAGGTTTCCATTTCGCATCCCATCGGACTTGCTTCCCGAAAGCCCTCGTACTGACTTCCTTTAGACTGCCCATTCAGACAGACTTTGCTCTCATCTTCAGGTCTTCAAACATTTTCTCACAAAAAGTGTTCATTAAGAGTTGTAATCTCATGCCAAGTTGTCATATTAGTGGTAAACGTAGCAAATTACGCGAAGCTTTGTCAGAAATAAAACGTTTATAATCAAAACGCCCCTTGCGCAAGTGGCCATGTCCGTATATGTAGCGCTCACAGATGACTGTTGGCGTCTTAGGACTACATATACGGTCATGGCCATGCGCCCAAGGTAATTTTTGGTTGTAAACGTCTTATTTCTGAGAAATTTTTGCATATTGTGCTTGATTTTATGCACTAACATGACAACTTGGAATGAGGTTCCAACTCACAATGAACATCTACATCTATAAGTACATCGTACTCCGCAATTCACGTAATGGTGTGTGGCGGAGGGTACTACCCTGTTCCACTCGCTAATAGCACGTGGGAAGAATGATTGTCGGTAAGCCTCTGTGTTGGCTCTCATTTCTCGAATTTTCTCCCCATGATCATTACGCGAGAAGTATTTAGGGGGAAGAGTTACGTTGTCCGACCCTTTCCGGAAAGTCCTCTCTCGAAATTTCAATAGTATATGTCTTCGTGACGCACTACGCCTCTCTTGTAACGTCTGCCAATGGAGTTTGTTGAGCATCTCCGTGCCGATTAAACGATCCCGTGACGAAACGTGCCGCTCTTCGTTGGATTTTTTTAAACTCTTCTATCAGTCCTATCTGGTAGGGATCCCAGAGAGATGAACAATAAGAATGGGCGAACAAGCGCCTTATATGCCATTTCTTTCGTGGATGAGTTACATTTCCTTACGATTCTTCCTATGAATCTGAGTCTGGTATCTGCTTTTCCCACTATTTGTTTTATGTGGTCGATCACCATATTTTCTCCTAGGTATTTTATGGCAAATACTAGTTCCATTGGGTTGTAATCAATAGTGAAGCTATACAGAGGTGGATTTCTTTTCCTGTGTGTGCGCAATATGTTACATTTATTTCCGTTCAGGCTCAACTGTCAGAGCCTGCACCATTCATTAATTCTCTGAAGGTCGTTACGCAAATCGTTACTATCTTCTGGCGTTGCTACTTTGTTATAGACAACCGCATCATCTGCGAACAGCCTTAGAGAGCATCTGACGCTTTCCACTATATCATGTATACAGGGCGGCCCATTGATAGTGACTGGGCCAAATATCTCACGAAACAAGCATCAAACGAAAAAACTACAAAGAACGAAACTCGTCTAGCTTGAAGGGGGAAACCAGATGGCGCTATGGTTGGCCCGCTAGATGGCGCTGCCATAGCTCAAATGGATATCAACTGCGTTTTTTTTAAAATAGGAACCCCATTTTTTATTACACATTCGTGTAGTACGTAAAGAAATATGAATGTTTTGGTTGGACCACTTTTTTCGCTTTGTGATAGATGGCGCTGTAATAGTCACAAACGTATAAGTACGTGGTATCACGTAACATTCCGCCAGTGCGGACGGAATTTGCTTCGTGATACATTACCCGTGTTAAAATGGACCGCTTACCAATTGCGGAAAAGGTCGATATCGTGTTGATGTATGGCTATTGTGATCAAATTGCCGAACGGGCGTGTGCTATGTATGCTGCTCGGTATTCTGGACGATATCATCCAAGTGTCCGGACCGTTCGCCGGATAGTTACGTTATTTAGGGAAACAGGAAGTGTTCAGCCACATGTGAAACGTCAACCTCGACTTGCAACAAATGATGATGCCCAAGTAAGTGTTTTAGCTGCTGTCGCGGCTAATCCGCACATCAGTAGCAGACAAACTGCGCGAGAATCGGGAATCTCAAAGAAGTCGGAGTTCAGAATGCTGCATCAACATCGATTGCACCCGTACCATATTTCTATGCACCAGAAATTGCATGGCGACGACTTTGAACGGTGTGTACAGTTCTGCCACTGGGCACGAGAGAAATTACGGGACGATGACAGATTTCTTGCACGCGTTCTATTTAGCGAGTAAGCGTCATTCACCAACAGCGGTAACGTAAACCTTCATAATATGCACTATTGAGCAACGGAAAATCCACGTTGGCTGCGGCAAGTGGAACATCAGCGACCTTGGCGGGTTAATGTATGGTGCAGCATTATGGGAGGAAGGATAATTGGCCTCCATTTTATCGATGGTAATCTAAATGGTGCACTGTATGCCGTTTCCTACGTAATGTTCTACCGATATTACTACAACACGTTTCACTGCATGACAGAATGGCGATGTACTTCCAGCATGATGGATGTCCGGCACATGGCTCGCGTCCAGTTGAAGCGGTATTGAATAGCATATTTCATGATAGGTGGATTGGTCATCGAAGCACATTCACCGGATCTGACGTTCCCTGATTTCTTTCTGTGGGGAAAGTTGAAGGATATTTGCCATCGTGATCCACCGAAAACGCCTGACAACATGCGTCAGCGCATTGTCAGTGCATGTGCGAACATTACGGAAGGCGAACTACTCGCTGTTGAGAGGAATGTCGTTACACGTATTGACAAATGCATTGAGGTTGACGGACATCATTTTGAGCATTTATCGCATTAATGTGGTATTTACAGGTAATTACGCTGTAACAACATGCGTTCTCAGAAATGGTAAGTTCACGAGCTACATGTATCACATTGGAGCAACCGAAATAAAATGTTCAAAAGTACCTACGTTCTGTATTTTAATTTAAAAAACCTACCTGTTACCAACTGTTCGTCTAAAATTGTGAGCCATACGTTTGTGACTATTACAGCGCCATCTATCACGGAGCGAAAAAAGTGGTCCAACTAAAAGATTCATATTTCTTTAGATGCTACACGAATATGTAATAAAAATGGGGGTTGATATTTAAAAAAAACGCAGTTTATATCCGTTTGACCTATGGCAGCGCCATGTAGCGGGCCAATCATAGCGCCCTCTGGTGTCCCCCCTTCAAGCTAGACAAGTTTCGTTCTTTGCAGTTTTTTCGTTTGACGCTTATTTCGTGAGATATTTGGCCCGGTCACGATCAATGGACCACCCTGTATACAGGGTGGTCAGAAAATGTGTGAAATGCTTGTAGGGATGTTACAGGGCAGGTTGTACTGAGACATAAATGTTAAGAAATTCGATACGTTGCTCCGTTTCCATGTTATTTAGCAAAGAATTTATCCAATCGGGGCGTCGCGCGCTCACACTCAAGCGGCCTGCCACGGGCGGTGTTGCGCAACGAGTGCTTTGTCCCGTCAGCTGAAACTTGAATTTACGCGCGCGACGATCTGATTGGCTAACTTCAATGCTAAATAACTCGGAAACGGCGCAACGTATCGAATTTTTTCTGCAACATCCCCACAAGCGTTTCAGACATTTTCTGACCACACTGTACATTGTAAACACTAATGGTCCTATCACACTTCCTTGGAGGACGTCGGAAATTACCTTTACATCTATCGATTTTGCAAGGAAGTCTTGATTTCAGTCGCGAATCTGCTCCGATACTCGATAAGCTCGTATTTTGTTTATTAAACATCAGTGAGGAACGGTGTCAAATGCCTTCCTGAAGTCAAGGAACACGGCATCAACCTTAGCGCCATTGTATGAGGCACTGTGTATCTCATGGAGGAACAGAGCGAGCTAAGTTTCGCAGGGTCTCTGTCTGCGAAATCCTTGTTGATTTTTGTAGAGGAGATTTTCCTTCTCCAAGAACGTCATAAAAATGTTCCATAATCCTACAACAGATTGAGGTCGACAATATAGGTCTTTAATTGTTGCGGATCTGTCCTACGGTCCTTCTTAAAAACGGGAAAGTCCATCGCTTTCTTCATTTAGCTAGGTACCCTTCGTTACTCAAGGGATCTCGATGTATTACTCCTAGAAGTGGAGTAAGTTCTTTCGCATATGTTGTTGTTGTTGTTGTGGTCTTCAGTCCAGAGACTGGTTTCATGCAGCTCTCCATGATACTCTATCCTGTGCAAGCTACTTCATCTCCCAGTACCTACTGCAACCTACACCCTTCTGAATGTTTTTAGTGTATTCATCTCTTCGTCTCCCTCTGCGATTTTTACCCTCCACGCTGCCATCAATTACTAAATTGGTGATCCCTTGATGCCTCAGAATATGCGCTACCAACCGATGCCTTCTTCTAGTCAAGTTGTGCCATAAATTTCTCTTCTCTCCAAATCTATTCAATACCTCCTCATTGGTTATGTCATCTACTTCAGCATTCTTCTGTAGCACCACATTTCGAAAGCTTCTGCTCTCTTCTTGTCTAAACTATTTATAGTCCACGTTTCACTTCCATACATGGCTACACTCCATAAAAATACTTTCAGAAACTACTTCCTGACACTTAAATCTATACTCGATGTTAACAAATTTCTCTTCTTTAGAAACGCTTTCCTTGCCATTGCCAGTCTACATTTTATATCCTCTCTACTTCGACCATCATCAGTTATTTTGCTCCCCAAATAGCAAAACTCCTTTAATACTTTAAGTGTCTCATTTCCTAATCTAATTCCCTCGGCATCACCCGACTTAATTCGACTACATTCCATTATCCTCATTTTGCTTTTGTTGATGTTCATCTTATATCCTCCTTTCAAGACACTGTCCATTCCGTTCAACTGCTCTTCCAAGTCCTTTGCTGTCTCTGACAGAATTACATTCTTTTGCATAATCTTTGTATAATCTTATAGGTACCTCTTCTGGTCCTGACGCCTTTCCACTACTACTGTTGTAGTTGGTTTTCTATTACGCGATCGGCTATCTAAATATTTGTCATTTAGACTGTCGTACGAAGGGACCGTGTTACGATCTTGCGCGGTGAAACAATTTTGCAATACCGAATTCAGTATTTGGGCCTTCTCTCTGTCATCTTGCGTTTCGGCGCCGGTGTGGTCGCTGAGTAAATTAATAGGTGTACACTTTTTGTAACAAAATTTTTGAAGATTGTGATATTCGTCGGTGTGGCCGACAGTATGTTATTTTTCTAGAACCTCGCCTTGACACAGCTTGATACACATAAGTAGCATATGGTACGAAAGTGGAGTGAGGTACAAGTGACGGATGGTACAGAATGTACCAATCCCGTGGGAGAGTCCGCCAATTGTACTCATCTTGATTCTGATTGGTCGGCACGTTCGGGTGATAGGTGCCAAAACGCCTGATTTCTCTTATTAATTATTTATAAACTTTTCATTGTATTTAACCCATTTTTTAGTATGACATCTCTCATGGTTACCGTACGAGCCTATCGTTTTTGTTTATTAAATTTCACTAGTTTTGAGAAACATAAACGATATTGCAGCCGAAGTGCTTCGGACACCTTCGGATCGCTTTGGCGCACCAGGGAGACGAAGTACTTCGGCTGTGCTAGTCAGTCTGTTTCGGCCGTTCTGGAGGGCCGGACACGTACCTCCGTTTCGGGCGTTCTGGAGGGTAGCACACATATCTCAGTACCGTGCTTTACTTAGATGTGAATATGTAATAGTCACTATGTTTCGGGTGCTCTTCAGAGCCGGACGTGTTGTACTCTATATCGGGCGTAACTTTGTTGTAAGTTCGTAATACTCACTCTCTCGAGTACGCACCGGAGAGCCGGACATGTCTATTATACTTCGGAAGTTGGATGGACCATACAATTAAGAAAGCTGTGTCGAGTGTTGCAAAAGACAGTGGAAATGTGTGAATGTTTGAATAGTAACCAAACAGGATACAGTATTAAGAAGTGTCGCCTACCATCGTTGACAGTACTACAGATCTTGCCCTCTGTAGATACAGAGACTAACCTGGGCAAGCGGCATTCCACAAAAAGCACAGTCACAGGTTCGAACTGACAGCATACCGGCCTCCGCCGAAGAAGATCCCACGACCATCGACCTGTCTTCTGCGCTAGGGAGACAACTTTCGAAGACGATAGGTCGGTGGAAACAAAGCTCAGAGACTGCAGACTCTGTCGCAACTTTTTGTCAAAAATGAAGTATTTATGCGACCTTTGCTGTAGGAAGTTTCTTCGCCACGTAAAACTGATCGCTCCTTCTCATTTCTCACCACGAGAAAATTCAAACTTAGTTGCAGAGCAGTCGTGTAAATGTACAGTGATAGATATAAGTATTCATACACTAGAGCGTGGAAAAGTAAACTGCCTTTATTGACAATACGAAACCAAAAACACTAACTGGGTATGTACTATACACATTGGCCAGTCACCAATGCAGTTATGCTGGTATATAGAACGAGAATGAACAGGACTTTACAAAACAAAATACAAAAACGTCTGCCAAGTTCTCTACTGCACTGCGAATTAAGTATTCACACACCAACAGAAAAAGACGCTTCTAACAAATCCAGAACATGTTTAATACTTCGTATGCATACCCTTCCGATGTATTATTTCTCGCAACCTCCGTGGCACGGAATGGACCAATTTTCTTGTAGTTTCCGACGTGATACCTTCCCATTCTCGAAGGAGAGCAAAGAGGCCTTACTACGGATGTCGTGTTTTCTCACTCGTGTTTCCAGCTCACTCCACAAGTGTTCGATGGGATTCAGGTCCGGACTCTGTGCTGGTGTTTTAAGAGTGTGTGGAGTGTTGTAGAGCAATCACAGCCGAACAATTTGCGCCGTATGTTTGGCATCATTGTCCTGTTGGAAGTAATTTCTAGGGAGACCCCGGGCTTCAACACTCTGCTGTAAGTTCTGTTTGAGAATGTTCATATACACAAATCTGTCCATGGTACCTTCCACAAACACTAATTTTCCGACACCGGAGTGTGGGGCGGCAGGTGGAATAATAGAATAAATGTTTTGTATTTATGCTATTGTTTGCTGTTCTCAGCACTGGCTCTCTGTCTACAATATTCGCAACCAGAAAGTGATTAGCAAAACGTGAAGCCTGTAATTAGAATTCCTAGTGCCCACTTCATCTGAGAAATACATTTATAGCTACAGCTTATAGCTCTGAGGAATTAGGATATTGTCTGGGATTCATAATCAAAAACCATTCTCTCTAAAATGTTCACTATATTCTGAAAGTCACAGACCAAAATGAATCCACACAATCCAACTACCAGAGCAGTTCAGAGTCTAATGCACTGATGCAACTATAACTGTTCAAATTAAATGTTTAAGTGAATGCTCGCCATAATTTGATGATAATGTTCATCAAACGCCATGCTAATAATGGTAGAATGTCTGTCCTGCGGCGGCATGTGAAAATACGACATACGCAAACTAAAGATAGATCATTAATGTCATCCCAAAATTAACACTTCACTCGAAAACGATTTCATGGTTACGCATATCCCGAGTAACTTGTTACTGCATCTGAGGCTGTTTATATCAACGATACCGACGCGATGCGACTCCCGGCACAGGTGGTGCGCTAATCAGCGTCTGGAGAGAACTGGGGCCTTCCTTTTCTCGTGCAGCGTTCTTACATATAAAGCCGCGGTGCGGACGGCTAAGCGAACGCCTGATCAAATCTGCTCTCCCGACTAGCCGCTGAGCTAATAATGCACCACTTTAAGTTATCGAATAAATCATTGCTTCCTTTGCTGATGGCCGGTGAAGCTTTCAATTTAATTGTGCAATCAGCACACAAGTAAGTAATCATAATAAAAGTCTGACGTGGCTACGTCAAATATTTTGGGCGAGAGAATTACTTTAATTACACTACACGCAGTAGACGAGCTCTGAACTTGCTCTTTGGAGATACGCTATAGCTATAGTTTTATAGTTATTCAGTTGAAACTTCTCACATCTTTATGATTATAACGGATCACCCTTCTACTTAAATTTAAACATCCTAGCTTTATTTATTCGCCTACTTAATCTATCTTGCTTCCTTAATTTTTAAGATAAAAACCAGAAAATCATGAATTTCAACTAAAATTTTAATATGTGAGATCCAGAATACTGTTTCTAATAAATTATTATGCAAAAGGAATCTAAATATAAATTTTTAAGTTTCTAGCACTTTTCTGTTGCGCCAATGATTTTTTACAGAAAAACGTCCAAATTTCGAAAATGGTTAAAGTTATTGAACTGATATTCAACACATATTGATTTAGTATTACTCCTGACATGCTAGAAACGTTTCAGGTTATTTACTTGATTTTTAAAGTATTGCGCAACATTTATGACGTCAGAGCTAGTTACAGCGGACTGGCTGGCACACAATGGAAAGACTGATGTGAATTTTATACGGCGTGAGTAGGCAGCTTCCCTGCAGGAGGCTGACATACAGCCCCATACCACCACTCCACCACCTCCGTGCTTCACCGTGGGTTGAATGTTGTTTCGGTCGAAGTCTGGATTCGTTCTTCTCCAGACCAAGATCAAAAAAATGGTTCAAATGGCTCTGAGCACTATGGGACTTAACAGCTATGGTCATCAGTCCCCTAGAACTTAGAACTACTTAAACCTAACTAACCTAAGGACAGCACACAACACCCAGTCATCACGAGGCAGAGAAAACCCTGACCCCGCCGGGAATCGAACCCGGGAACCCGGGCGTGATCAAGATCCTACCATCATTGTGCACAATATTAAATTTGCTTTCATCATAAACAATACAGTATCCCAGAAGTCTGCTGTCTTGTATACATGCTATCTCGCGAATTCCATCCGCCACTTCCTGTTCTTTTTGCTGATGTAGGGCTTTCGTCTCGGGCCCCTGGCTCTGTAGCCCGAACGATTGAGAATGGTACGAACTGTCCTTGGAGTGATGTTCTTTCGGAAGTGGTCATGTACATATGCGGCTAGTGCCGACACTTTTCCCGGTTTTTCTTGACGACTCTTATTAGCATTCTGGTCTCTCTTGTTGTAAGCTTCTGTGGACGACCGTGTCGTTCACTGTTTATTACTACATGTCTGTCCTTATATCGCTTAATGATAGATTGCACAGTCGCTGGGCTTCGTCCTGTGACGTTCGCAATTTCGGCATACGACTTGTGTTGAAGATATTGGGCGACAACGATGTTTCGTTTCTCAATGGTCGTTTCCTTCCCCTTGCGGCCCATTTGCTGTTCCACGGTACCAACGTCCGACGTGCTGTTGCTTCACGTCCGCCAAACGACTACACAAGTGTGGCATGCACTCCGGGGCTGCGTCAGCCGTTTGTTTGGTTGAAAGTAGTCTGCTGTATGAATACACTTTGCACTGTCGTAGACCGTGCGGAGTGTAACAGATTTTATTTTCCCAGAATACATTCATGGCATATGGGAAGCTTCATTACCAAGAACATGGTTATCTGACGCTACATCATCGCACTTATTCGTATCAGAGCTGAGGTTGATTTACTATCCCAACACACCATCGTAGTTTGTCACCACCTACTGTATAGAAACTTATTTCCATGACTGTTCATGTGGAATTTGCATCCTCGCGTACACGTTATCTCGGTCATCTGGCACATCTTTTAGAAGTACCAGTGCGTGCTGGCGACACACGGCGCAGCCGTGGAGCTTTGGCGGTGCCCCGGCTGGCGTGTTTGGACCGATCAGCGTAGGTCAGCGGGCGAGCCGCCCCGTATTGAAGCGAGGCGCGCCGGCTAACAGATGTGTTTGCTCCCGATTGCCCTGGGAGGCGCGGTCGTTGCGCAAGGCGCCGAGCAGCTGCTTCTGTTTCTGCTGATGCTGCTGCTTTTGCAGGCGGTGCGCGCGTCTCCAGCAGCAGTGGCGGTGACTGGCGGCCAACACGCTCACTACAACCACCTGTCACCCTTACCTGCTGCAGCCGCGCCACCTCTGTTTCCCAACATCGAGAAGCGTCCAAGAATTACTAACAAGGGAACCTCCCCATCGCACCCCCTCAGATTTAGTTATAAGTTGGCACAGTGGATAGGCCTTGAAAAACTGAGCACAGATCAATCGAGAAAACAGGAAGAAGTTGTATGGAACTTTGAAAAAAATAAGCAAAATATACAAACTGAGTAGTCCATGCCCAAGATAGGCAACATCAAGGACAATGTGAGCTTAGGAGCACCATGTCCCGGGGTTAGCGTGAGCAGCTGTGGAACAAGACGTCCTTGGTTCAAGTCTTCCCTCGAGCGAAAACTTTAATTTTTTTTATTTTCAGACAATTGTCAAAGTTCAGGCACTGACACATAGTCAACTTCGCTCTCCAAAATTCCATGACATGTTCATATTTGCTTGGACATATGCAGGATTTGACGGTCTACACACGGAAACATTTGAAAACGTAAAAAACATATGTTTTGACAGAGCACAGGGAAGACTGTGCGACTGTGGAACTGTTGCATTCATTTGTTGCAGTTTATGTGACAAACTCTTATGTTTTCATCACTTTTTTGGGAGTGATTATCACATCTACAAGAAAACCTAAATCGGGCAAGATAGAAGAATCTTTTTACCCATTCGCCAAGTGTACAAGTTAGGTGGGTCGACAACATATTCCTGTCATCTGACGCACATGGCGTCACCAGTGTCGTATAGAATATATCAGACGTGTTTTCCTGTGGATGAACCGGTTGACTTGTGACCTTCCGATCAAATATCTTCTGTTCCCATTGGAGAGGCACGTCCTTTCGTCTACTAATGGTTCAAATGGCTCTGAGCACTATGGGACTCAACTTCTGAGGTCATTAGTCCCCTAGAACTTACAACTAGTTAAACGTAACTAACCTAAGGACATCACACACATCCATGCCCGAGACAGGATTCGAACCTGCGACCGTAGCGGTCTCGCGGTTCCAGACTGCAGCGCTTACAACCGCACGGCCACTTCAGCCGGCTTTTCGTCTACTAATCGCACGGTTTTGCGGTGCGGTCGCAAAACACAGACACTAAACTTATTACAGTAAACAGAGACGTCAATGAACGAACGGACAGATCATAACTTTGCGAAAATAAGGAAAGTAAACTTTCCACTAGAACCAAGGACCTCTCGTTCCGCAGCTGCTCACGCTAACCACGGGACCACGGCGCTCCTGAGCTCATACTATCCTTGATGTTGCCTATCTTGCGCATGGACTACTCAGTTTGTATATTTTGCTTATTTTTTTCATAGTTCCACGCAACTTCTTCCTGTTTTCTTGATTGATCTGTGTTCAGTTTTTCAAGGCCTATCCACTGTACCAACTTATAACTAAATCTGAGAGGGGTGCGATGGGGAGGTTCCCTTGTAAGTTAAACTTTGCTATCAATCTCACTAAAATTAAAAACTAAAATCAACAGCAAATGGATCAACATTAAGGGCAGAAAGTTGAACCGATCCCTCACCTTCAAAGATCATTGCACAGACATAAAAATGGAAGTTTTTACGAGGAATAATATTATTCGAAAACTGACAGGCAACAAGTGGAGAGCACATCTGCCCTTCGTTTGTGCTCCTCCGCTGCAGAATACGCAGCAAGAACTCCAGCCATGACAAACAAGTAAATATTGCATTGACTGACATAGGATGCATTGTGACAGGCCGCCTGCGGGCAACCCCGGTTAACTAAATCTACTAACTCTTGGGCGTAGCGCCTCCAGATATCTGAAGGAGTTCTGTAGCTGAAATGGAGAGAAAGAAGCAGGAGACAGACCCAAGACATCTCCTGTTTGAACACGAACACCAGTCACTAAGAGTGGAACCGAGAGAAAGTTTCCTGTAGACAACACAGCCAATTCCGACACCACCTGCAGTGCGTAGAATACAACTCTGGCATAGTTCATCATCAGAGGAATATTGGGATGACCCCAAAGAACAAATTGCTGCAAATCACCACCTCCCATACGAGACATGGAAGGTCCTCAACCGACTGAGAACTGCAGTATCTCAGTGTCAGGTAAACATGAAGAAATGGGGATACATTTCAGAGGACGACCCATGTGAGTGTGGTGAAGTCAAGACCATCAGCACCTACTCAATCGCATGGAACTGGCAGAATCTGTCACGATGGACAGTCTGGTTGTCGCCAATGGTAAGGCAGTTCGTAGAGCGGAGTTCTGGGCAACACGCAGAATATAATCACGTATATATATTTTGTAATATCATACATGGTATTCAACAATACCTGTATTATATAGGTAAATAAATAAAGGCTAGAAAAGGAATTCTATAGTTAAATGCAGAGGAGAAAGTTGATAGGTGGAAAGGGTATAACAGTGAAGGTTTCTACGAGAAGGAGAAAAGTCTGATGACGTGATACAAGAAGAACTGGGGATCGATGTGGAGGTTATACGGGATTCAATCGAACACAGTTTAACAGACTTCAAATAAGGCGGAAAGCATAGATAACATTTTTTCGGAGCGTCTAAAATCAGAGACGGTAGTACTACCGAAAGGAGTATTCAAGCTAGACTGGAAATATACCACACGACTTTCGGAAAAGTATTATCCACACAGTCACAGAAATAGGAAGGCCAGATAAGTGCTAGAATTACTGCACAATCAGCTTAACATCTCTCTCAAGAAAGTGGCTGACAAGAATCACATACAGAAGAAGCGAAAATAAAATTGAGGATCGCTTGGATGGCAATCGATTTGGCTTTCGGAAAAGTAAAGCCACCAGAGTAGCAGTTCTGAATTTGTACTTGATAATAGAAACCAGACTCACAAAAAATCAATATACGTTCACTGGATTTATCGATCTAGAAAAAGCGTTCGACAACGTGGAATGCTTCTAAAGTTCGAAATTCTCAGAAAAAGGGGTGCAAGCTACACACAAAGGCGCTTAATATAGAGATAGTGGTCCTCCTAACGGAGCACAAAAAAGATGAATGTGCTCCTGCTTAAAAGGTGATACCAGCTGCATCATTCTAAGCTCCTCAGCACCTTTAAAAATTTCCCCAAAAGTTTTGGCTTGCGAACGTATTCGCGCTCTTTTTTAACCCGCAACGCAACTGTCACACCCACATGCTCCCCTAACTGCAACTCTCTCATACCTATTAGTCCATCGCTGTAAGCCATTCATACCCATCAAGTCCCAGTTGCCCTTTCACACACACACTCATTCAGCCCAACTCATTGTTATTACCTCTTTGCGTCTCTCTTGTTATGTCTTCCTTGCACGCTATGCTGTTCTTTAGTGGATGTAGGAGAGAGGAACAGATGCCGTTTGTGAACAGAGAATCCAGATATTAATTTATTCTACATTTAATACCAAAAGTTAAAAATAATACGTAACTTTGTTGCTGACTTAGCAGCGTCAGCTGCTGGCAGTAGATTTGATTGTGCAAATACACTATGTGATCAAAAGTATCCGGACTCCCCCAAAAACATACGTTCTTCATATTAGATGCATTGTGCTACCACCTACTGCCAGGTACTCCATATCAGGGACCTCAGTAATCATAATGGGGTGCTCCCCGGAACTCGAACGCGGTTAGGTGATTGGGTGTCACTTGTGTCATACATTTGTACGCGAGATTTCGACGCTCCTAAACATCCTAGGCCCACTGTTTCCGATGTGATAGTGAAGTGGAAACATGGAGGGATACGTACAGCACAAAGGCGTACAGGCCGACCTCGTATGTTGACTGACAGAGACCCCCGACAGTTGAAGAGGGTCGTAATGTGTAATAGGCGGACATCTATCCAGACCATCACACACGAATCCCAGTCTGCATCAGGATACACTGCAAGTACTATGACAGGAGGGAGGTGCGAAAACTTGGATTTCACGGTCGAGCGGCTGCTCATAAGCAACACATCACGCCGGTAAATGCCAAACGACGCGTCGCTTGGTGTGAGGAGGGTAAACATTGGACGACTAAACAGTGGAAAAAACGTTCTGTGGAGTGACGAATCACGGTACACAATGTGCGGTCCGATAGCTGGGTGTGGGTATGGTGAATGCTAACTGAACGTCATCTGCCAGCGTGTGTGGTGCCAACAATAAAATTCCTAGGCGGTGGTGTTATATTGTGGTCGTGTTTTTCATGGAGGGGGCTTGCACCCCTTGTTGTTTTCCATGGCAGTATCACAGCACATGCCTACAGTGATGATTTAAGCACGTTATTACTTCTCACTGGTCAAGACCAATTCGGGGATGGCGGCTGCGTCTTTCAACACGATCGAACACTGAACGTCATCTGCCAGCGTGTGTGGTGCCAGCAGTAAAATTCAGAGGTGGTGGTGTTATGGTGTGTGAAGACCAATTCGGGGATGGCGACTGCATCTTTCAACACGATCGAGCACCTGTTCATAATGCACGGCCTGTGGTGGAGTGGTTACACGACAATAACATCCCTGTAATGGGCTGACCTGCACAGAGTCCTGACCTGAATCCTAACAGCTTTGGGATGTTTTTGAAAGCCGATTTCGTGCCAGGCCTCACTGGCCGACATCCATACCTCTCCTCAGTGCAGAACTCCGTTAAGAATGGGCTTCCATTCCCCAAGGAACCTTCGAGCACCTAATTGAACATATGCCTGCGAGAGTGGAAGCTGTCATCAAGGCTAAGGGTGGGCCAACGCCTGTTGAATTACGGCATTACCGATGGAGCGCGCCACGAACATGTATTTTCAGCCAGGAGTCCGGATACTTTTGATCACATAGTGTATACACAGATGCAAAAGATTTATAAATCTGTCACTCTTCAATACAGTGTCTATTCAGAAGATGTAGAGCCCTGGCCACTACTGAAACCTGTAAATGTTATTCAGCTGGCCAACATACAAAGTGGGATCAGTGCATCAATGTTCGAACTTAAGTACACCCGCGGCTGGAGCTCCGGCAGTGGCGTTATCATCCGCGGCAGCGCCCTAGTGCTACTGTGGCGGCTGTAGAAACCTGGCGGCGCAATTGGCGGCTCGCGTATTTGTAAGTGCGGTCGACCTGATAGCGGCAGGAGCGCATCTCTTGTCACCATCTCATGTCCCACAGCCACAGTGTCCTTCGTTCTGCTACTGTTTGCTCTCCTGTCCTCTTCCTCTCTCCTGCTACCACCACTATCTCATTTATTCTTTCCCACTGCTGCTGTCTTTTCTCACTCCTCGTTCTCTTTTCATAGCCTCTCTTCCTCATTATCACTGGTTGTAACCAACTTCCACTTTCTCCTACTCTTTATTCCTCCTCACTGTCACTATCTCCTTCACCCATTTCCTACCACTGTTCTATCAGTATCAACTACGTTCCACTGCCACTGTGTCCCTATCTGTTGCACACTGCCATTGTCACCTTCCCTCTTTCTGTAGCATAAGCACTGTCTACTATCCCGCGCGACCGCTACGGTCGCAGGTTCGAATCCTGCCTCGGACATGGATGTTTGTGATGTCCTTAGGTTAGTTTGGTTTAAGTAGTTCTAAGTTCTAGGGGACTGGAGACCTCAGAAGTTAAGTCTCATAGTGCTCAGAGCCATTTGAACCATTTTTTTTTTGTCTATTATCTTCCAGTATGTATTACTTTTCCGTCTCTTCTCATTGTCACAGTCTCCTTCTGGGGACAAAAAAAAAAGCTAATATATTCGCATGCCAAATTTTTTGGAAAATTTTAAGTGCTAGGGAAGGTAGAAGAAGGCAGCTGGTACCCAACCTTTCAGTCAGAGCATTTTAAACGGGGCGTATTCGCCTATTTTGTCCCCCAATAGGAGCATTTTCCCGCTGGTTCTCTTCTTTTGCCCGTCACAGCAGGGCAAGTCACTCACATGAAAAGAACTTTATGGGTCAGTAAATTTTGATAGTTTAGTTACCTGAAACTGAAATAACGCAAAACTAATTTTACACCTCAGGCCAGATTTTACGTGCACAAAAATGTTGCGTGTGTTTCAGTACTACTACATGGTGTCCCCAGCACCCTACTCATGATAATGGAGACAATTTAAAAAATACTTCCCTTTGTCACGTCACTTTATAAACTACGTTTTCGCCTCAAACCGAATTTTACGTGCGTTTTTTTTACGTGTACAAGCAGTATATCTCGGAAACGAATAAAGATATGAAGAAAGTTTCCACGATTGTTCGAGATACCGATTATAGGAATATACCGGGTGATCAAAAAGTCAGTATAAATTTGAAAACTGAATAAATCACGGAATAAAGTAGATAGAGAGGTACAAATTGACACACATGCTTGGAATGACATGGGGTTTTATTAGAACCAAAAAAATACAAAAGTTCAAAAAATGTCCAACAGATGGCGCTTCATCTAATCAGAATAGCAATAATTAGCATAACAAAGTAAGACAAAGCAAAGATGACGTTCTTTACAGGAAATGCTCATTATGTCCACCATCATTCCTTAACAATAGCTGTAGTCGAGGAATAATGTTGTGAACAGCACTGTAAAGCTTGTCCGGAGTTATGGTGAGGCATTGGCGTCGGATGTTGTCTTTAAGCATCCCTAGAGATATCGGTCGATCACGATACACTTGCGACTTCAGGTAACCCCAAAGCCAATAATCGCACGGACTGAGGTCTGGGGACCTGGGAGGTCAAGCATGACAAAAGTGGCGGCTCAGCATACGATCATCGCCAAACGACACGCACCTATCGGACATTTTGTGAACTCTGTTTTTTTGGTTCTAATAAAACCCCATTTCATTCCAAGCATGTGTGTCAATTTTTATCTCTCTATCTACATTATTCAGTGGTTTATTAAGTTTTCAAGTTTATACTGACTTTTTGATCACCCAGTATAAATAAAAGCTACAGCCTTTTCCGTGCGTAGCCATCTCTGAATTCGCGGCTCGGTTTTTGTGCCCAAAAACCATGATTTTGAGGTGTCTCTCGATAATAGATAAAGATTTTTGAAAACGGGAAGATGCCACTTCTCAATAAAAGACTATAGAAAAAATCCTAAAAATTATAGTAATTTTCTGAGGTTAATTATTTAGATCCTGCTGATGACGGTGAAAAAACGGTGAAAAGCTCTTTTATCGGGCTTTGTCAGGAAACACCCATAACCTAAATGGTGCCTCCATTATCATTTAACACGCACCGTAGAAGAACCAACCGATTAGCTCCATTAGCCTACGCTGGAGGAAGAGTGTAAGACTCAAAAATTCACCCGTACTTTGGGACAGTTGCAATAAGGCGATCCTTCTGATGAGCATAAAAATGGTCAGAAGCTCAAGGGCTATCCAAAACACTTCACCTTACCTTTCTGTCGCCAACAGAACCCGAGGTATGTGGTCCGGAAAAATCCTGTTTTTATGCGAGGAGTTTTGGGACATATTGGTAGCTCATGCTGTTGTACGATGTGTGGGGGAACCAAGAGGGAAAAACAAGAATGGAAGACGAAGAACGTAGTGCTCTGATTTGAAAGGGTGTAAGACAGGGATGCAGTCTTTCTGTCGCAGAAAGTGATTTTCAAATAACCTTGACCACGGTTTCGACGGATCTAAACTCGTCTTCTTCAGAAGGGCACACAAACTTCACATTAGCAATTTACTCATTAAAAGCTGTCTCCACATAACAGTTATTGGCAACGGTCTGTATGTCCATATGTAAAAGTTAAGGCCACTAGAATCAAGTGCTTGTCTCATTAGTAGAAACAATCACTTAGAATAACATTGCATGTTACTATGTACATGCAGACTAACATGGTCTTGTTATTCTAAGTGACTGTTTTTACTAATGAGACAAGCACTTGATTCTGGTGGCCTTAATTTTTACATATGGTCATACAGACCGCTGCCGATAAATGTTATGTGCAGACAGCTTTTAATGATTGATTGCTAATGTGAAGTCTGTCTGTTCGTCTGAAGAGGATGGGTTTAGATTCGTCGAAATCGTAGTCAAGGTTACTTGAAAACGACCCTTTTTTGCACCTGGTTGGCTGTCCTTTGTTGCTGCTGTTCTGTAACCGCTGTTGTAGTGCAGCCATTTTTAAAATACTGTTGCAGTCTTTCGTCGCTAGTGTTCAATCTGAACACTGACTTCGCAACGCAACCACCCTTCCCTGCTGCGCTGATAGCACACAGCCGGCTTTACAAGGTCGGCAGCCGAACGTTAGCGTGAGACAGGTAGGCCCACGAAGAACACCAATTGTGTGATTGGATTGAGGAGTTCCTAGATAACAGAACGCAGCATGTCATTCTCAATGGAGAGAAGTCTTCCGAAGTAAGAGTGATTTCAGGTGTGCCGCAGGGGAGTGTCGTAGGACCGTTGCTATTCACAATATACATAAATGACCTTGTGCATAACATAGGAAGTTCACTGAGGCTTTTTGCGAATGATGCTGTGGTACATCGAGAGGTTGTAACAATGGAAAATTGTACTGAAATGCAGGAGGATCTGCAGCGAATTGACGCATGGTGCAGGGAATGGCAATTGAATCTCAATGTAGACAAGTGTAATGTGCTGCGAACACATAGAAAGAAAGATCCCTTATCATTTAGCTACAATATAGCAGGTCAGCAACTGGAAGCAGTTAATTCCATAAATTATCTGGGAATACGCATTAGGTGTGATTTAAAATGGAATGATCATATGAAGTTGATCGTCGGTAAAGCACATGCCAGACTGAGATTCATTGGAAGAATCCTAAGGAAATGCAATCAGAAAACAAAGGAAGTAGCCAGAAGTTTCACAAAGGAAGTAGGTTACAGTACGCTGGTTCGCTCACTGCTTGAATACTGCTCACCAGTGTGGGATCCGTACCAGATAGGGTTGATAGAAGAGATAGAGAAGATCCAACGGAGAGCAGCGCTCTTCGTTACAGGATCATTTAGTAATCGCGAAATTTTTACGGAGATGATACATAAACTCCAGTGGAAGACTCTGCAGGAGAGACGCTCAGTAGCTCGGTACGGGCTTTTGTTGACGTTTCGAGAACGTACCTTCACCGAGGAGTGAAGCAGTATATTGCTCCCTCCTACGTATGTCTCGCGAAGAGACCATGAGGATAAAATCAGAGAGATCAGAGCCCACACAGAGGCATACCGACAATCCTTCTTTCCACGAATACGAGACTGGACTAGAAGGGAGAACCGATAGAGATACTCAAGGTACCCTCCGCCACACACCGTCAGGTGGCTTGCGGAGTATGGATGTAGATGTAGATGTAGAAGAACGTCTCCGCCCATCCCAAATCACCGGCACGGTGGCGCTGCGACTTCTTGCGGCGGCGACGCACACTACAACTTGGCGCCACGTTTCCACTGAGCTCAACGGAATACTGCACTGGCTTGTTGCACGTGGTTGTGCCAAAGAACATAACGTCAAAACATTCCACATTGCGTTACAAATGGCGCCGTATACACAGTAAGTCGACGGGACGGAGCGGAAGGTCACCGTCAAGCATTCTCGGGAAGAAAGCTATGGCGTTGTGATACTGGCAGGGCATATCGGGAAGTTATCCTGTTCTCCCTGCGTTCACTAACGCTATATTTGTCCTCTAACTGTTCTTGAACAAAAGCGCTAAATATCTGAAAGTTATGAAAATAATTTAGGTTTTGCACTAATTGGACAAATAAAAACTCTACACTGTGCTTAGATAAGAACACAAATGAAACAATATTCATTAGGTATCTAGTTTTAACGGAAAAAATACAAGGTGTACAACTTTGCTTCCGCCGTTTTTTCCCCAACATTCGAGGGTTTAATGAAACAAATTGGTTACACATGTATCATTCAAAGTATTTTCCATCGCTGGCCACTACTTTATCCCATCTTTCGGGCAGTGTACGAATCCCGTATCGAAAAAATTGTTTATCTTTTGAAGCGGTCCACGATCCAATTTGTGACTTCTTCATGAGATCGGAAGCGCTGGTCAGTCAGGCCATGCGCCATTGACCTAAGCAGGTGATAGTCAGAGTGAACAATGTCTGGACAATACGGCGGGTGGGGTAGGACTTCCCATTTTATCATTTCTAAGTACGTTTTGACCTCTTTTGCAGCGTGGGGTGGAGCATTGACATGCTGCAAACTCACTTTATCGTGCCTCTCGCTATATTGCGGCCGTTTGTCTTTTAATGCTCTGCTCAAACGCATTAATTGCGTTCGATAACGAGCACCTGTGATTGTTTCACTTGGTTTTCACAACTCATAGTACACGACGCCGATCTGGTCCCACCAAATGCATAGCATGATCTTGGAGACGTGAATATTCGGTTTGGCCGTCAACGTGAAAGCATGGCCGGGATGTCCCCATGATGTTTTGCGTTTATGGTTACCGTAATGAACCCATTTTTTGTCCCCGGTCACAATGCGATGCAGAAATCCGTTTTTGCCTCTGAAGCAAGTGTTCACAAATACACAAACGCCATTCAACGTCTCTTGGTTTCAGCTCACACGGGACCCTAGTTACTTCTTTCTGACTCATGTCCATACCCTTGAGACGTTTTGAAATGGCTTGCTGTTTCACTCCCACTAATCGTGCCAATTCTTCTTGAGTTCGGCGCGAGTCTTCACTCAGCAATGTCTCCAATTCTGTTTCTTCGAAAACATTCCCTCTTCCACCACCATGCCGGTCTACGACGTTAAAATCACCGTTCTTGAAGCGTTGAAACCACTCACGACACATTCTTTCACTAATAGCGTCCTTTCCATACGTACTTGAGAGCATTGTATGAGACTCAACCGCTGTTTTCTTCATACTGAAATAGAACAGTAACACCTCGCGCAAATGACTAGAATTAGGCTCGGAAACCGACATTTTCAATCAAGAACAACTTTATGATGCAGACACAAATCGACTAATATTTGAATGAGGTTTGACCGAGGTCCAAGCTAACTGCGTGACGTCTGCGATCTGTTTCTTTCGACTGCTACTTCCCGTTGTCGCCACCAATTGGCAAACGGTGGAAGCAAAGTTGTACACCATGTATCAGCTCTAATAATTACAAAAAATACAGTCGATTCGACTTTATTTGGTAGTTAAAAAACAGATAGTATATAAAGGCTCTATGTATTACCTTTTCAGTATTGTTTCATGGATTCTATATATACAGAATGATTTTTTCCACCGTGTACAAACACTAGGGATTGATCGATGAGAGTAGAAGGCAAAAAAAGGTCTAACTGATGTTCGGAAATTGAATAGTTTCCATTGTTCAATCACACTGCGGTCTAATATCCGCTGTACCATGCAGCCACAGTTACAGTGCGTGCTGAGAATGGTTTCCATGTGCCTCAACGCATGCTTGTATACACCGTAGCATGTTCTGTCTCACACGTTCACATCAGTCAGGCTGCATCCGAACAAAGGCAGAATGAATACGCTGCTCCAGTGTCTCCACATCTGGAATGGGCTCGGCATACACGATACTTTTGAGATGGTCCCGTAACGAGAAACCGCACGGGTTGAGATCCGGTGAACGAGCAGACCATGCAACTGGACCCCTTCTTCCGATCCATCGACCGGGAAAGACACGATTGAGTTGCGTCCGGACGTAACGGGGAAGTGGGCTTGAGTACTATCAAGCAGCAGCCACATAACCCTTCGAATTATCAATGGCACTTCTCCCAGCAGGGAAAGCAAACCACCCGCAAGAAACTCCAATAGTTCCGATCTGTTTGGCGACGTGGAAGCAAGACTGGTCCCAAAGTACGGTCGCCAGTTATCCTGGCACACACATTTCGACTGCATTGATGCTGATGATTCCCTGTAACCATACCTTGGGGGTTCTGCATATTATCCCACAGATGGCTGTTATGAAAGTAGAAGATACCACTCCACGTATGGGCAGCCTCATCTGTGAATAGGAATCGTGGTTGCCTGGTGAAGAAACCAGTGACAAAACTGCTCCAGATGTGAAAAGTCTGACGGTAGTAAGCCGTGCACACGCTGTGAGTGATAAGGGTAGTGACAATTGTCATGGAGAACGGTACACACGGTCATGTGGCGAACCCTGTACTGGCGGGCCAACTGCCTGGTACTGACACGGCAGTCGCCTTTCACAGTGTTAATCACATTTTCCTCCAAGTCAGTGTCCGAACATTTTGGGTACGTACTTCACGATTTTCTGCCTTCTCAGACAAACGGCGAAACACTGTTGAATGCCGTGCTTGCTGTCGGCGGAGATAGGTCTCCAGATACAACCTGAAACACCCTGCTAACCCCGCAGGACAGGACATGTTGGAATTGTGGAAAGGGGCTAAAATGAGCAGCTGTCAGTTACACTCGAACACATATAACTTTATTTATTTGATCAATCATTACAATACAAATTCTTGAACTTAGTTATCAGCTGAATACGCCACAGTATCTTATGTCTTAAGGGCACTTTAATTTTAAAAAAAGGCTAAAAGCCATTAACTCAAAGTGCAGACGCCAAAAAGAATATTTAGACGGCAGAAGGCCTCACGTTAAGTAACTGCTACAATTTGGCTGAAGGCCCAAAAGTCTAACACTTGACAAGCAACAACCTTAATTAAAGACTGCTGAAGCCCCATGATTTAAGACTCAAAAAAAAAAAAAAAAAAAGAGGCAGAAGGCCTTCTCTTCAATTACGCTGAAGGCCTCAAACAGTTTCATGCTTGAAAGACAAAGATCCTTAATTTAAAAACTGCTGAAGGCCCCATGACTTCAAACTCAAGGGAAAATAAATTTAAACAACAAAGCCTTATCTTAAATTAGGCTGAAGGCCCCAAACAATCTAGCACTTGAGTCCGCCGCTCGTGGTCTCGCGGTAGCGTTCTCGCTTCCCGAGCACAGGGTCCCGGGTTCGATTCCCGGCGGGGTCAGGGATTTTCACCTGCCTCGAGATGACTGGGTGTTTGTGTTGTCCTCATCATTTCATCATCATCCAGGAAAGTGGCGAAATTGGACTGAGCAAAGGTTGGGAAATTGTACGGGCGCTGATAACCACGCAGTTGAACGCCCCACAAACCAAACATCAATCTAGCACTTGACAAGCAAGGAACATTAATTTTAAGCCGGCCAGAGTGGCCGAGCGGTTCTAGGCGCTACAGTCTGGAACCGCGCGACCACTACGGTCGCAGGTTCTAATCCTGCCTCGGGCATGGATGTATGTGATGTCCTTAGGTTAGGTTTAAGTAGTTCTAAGTTCTAGGGGACTGATGATCTCAGAAATTAAGTCCCGTAGCCATTTGCACGATTTTTAATTTTAAAATGGCTGAAGGCCCATGACTTAAAACAAAACAAAAACAATTTTTAGTAGGCAGAAGGCCCAAGGCCTTATCTTTAAGCAATATATTAATCAGACTAAAGGCCCAAACACTCTAACACTTGACAAGCAAGAAACTTTAATTTTAAAATGGCTGAAGGCGTTGGGCGAGTCATGGCTGTCCGGACCTCACTGCAACCGCGCCCTGACAACTTCTGCCAGGTCCTAAGTCAAACACTACCAGGTCCGAACTGCTCTGCTAGCGCCTCCCAACTCACTGGCAGATCCGAACTAACTTCGAACACATGACAACCGGGAAGTAATAGCAGTCAGCAAAGATAATACGCCAGGGCTTATATCGATAAGCGCTGCTGCTGCCACTCACGGGCAGGCAAGGTGGCAAGTCAGTGACACCAGTAATTGAAATTAACATAACTAGGTGGTAGTACAGTAAAAACAGAATGTCAAATGAGATATGGCACGAACACGAGCCACTCACGGCTCACAACCTTGCTGCCCACCGCCCGTTTCCATTTGCCTTTCCGTGGTCTAGGGGTAGCGTCTTTGATTCATAACCAATCCGTCTTCGGTCCCGGGTTCGATCCTCGCCACTGCCTAAATTTTGATAAATAATCAGAATTGACGGCATAAGAAGTCAGCCTTATTCTGCTAACGGCTTTGTCTAAGAGGGCGGAGGAGCGGAGAGAGGTTCAGGGCACTCTCTTGTCCTAGGGGTGGGAAATTGCCCTAAAGGCGGAAGAATCAACAATTATCAACGACATGAGGATGCAGAAGTCAATAGAAACCACTGCATCAAAGACACGTAACGTGTATCCACAGAACATGTGGCCTGTAATTGAAGAAGTGTCATGATGATCTCTCCATTGGCAAAAGATTCCGGAATAGTCCCCCATTCGGATCTCCGGGAGGGGACTGCCAAGGGGGAGGTTACCATGAGAAAAAGATTGAATAATCAACAAAAGGATAACGTTCTACGAGTCGGGGCGTGGAATGTCAGAAGCTTGAACGTGGTGGGGAAACTAGAAAATGTGAAAAGGGAAATGCAAAGGCTCAATCTAGATATAGCAGGGGTCAGTAAAGTGAAGTGGAAGGAAGACAAGGATTTCTGGTCAGATTAGTATCGGGTAATATCAACAGCAGCAGAAAATGGTATAACAGGTGCAGGATTCGTTATGAATAGGAAGGTAGGGCAGAGGGTGTGTTGCTGTGAACAGTTCAGTGAACGGGTTGTTCTAATCAGAATCGACAGCAGACCAACACCGACAACGATAGTTCAGGTATACATGCCGACGTCGCAAGCTGAAGATAAACAGATAAAGTGTATGAGGATATTGAAAGGGTAATGCAGTATGTAAAGGGGGACGAAAGTCTAATAGTCATGGGCGACTGGAATGCAGTTGTAGGGGAAAGAGTAGAAGAAAAGGTTACAGGAGAATATGGGCTTGGGACAAGGAATGAAAGAGGAGAAAGATTAATTGAGTTCTGTAACAAGTTTCAGCTACTAATAGCGAATACCCTGTTCAAGAATCACAAGAGGAGGAGGTATACTTGGAAAAGGCCGGGACATACGGGAAGATTTCAATTAGATTACATCATGGTCAGACAGAGATTCCGAAATCACATACTGGATTGTAAGGCGTACCCAGGAGCAGATATAGACTATGATCACAATATAGTAGTGATAAAGAGTAGGCTGAAGTTCAAGACATTAGTCAGGAAGAATCAATACGCAAAGAAGTGGGATACGGAAGTACTAAGGAATGACGAGATACGTTTGAAGTTCTCTAACGCTATAGATAAAGCAATAAGGAATAGCGCAGTAGGCAGTACAGTTGAAGAGGAATGGACAGCTCTAAAAAGGGTCATCACAGAAGTTGGGAAGGAAAACATAGGTACAAAGAAGGTAGCTGCGAAGAAACCATGGGTAACAGAAGAAATACTTCAGCTGATTGATGAAAGGAGGAAGTACAAACATGTTCCGGGAAAATCAGGAATACAGAAATACAAGTCGACGAGGAGTGAAATAAATAGGAAGTGCAGGGAAGCTAAGACGAAATGGCTGCAGGAAAAATGTGAAGACATCGAAAAAAATATGATTGTCGGAAGGACAGACTCAGCATACAGGAAAGTCAAAACAACCTTTGGTGACATTAAAAGCAACGGTGGTAACTGTGGTGTCACCGCCAGACACCACACTTGCTAGGTGGTAGCTTTTAAATCGGCCGCGGTCCGCTAGTATACGACGGACACGCGTGTCGCCACTGTCAGTGATGGCAGACCGAGCGCCGCCACACGGCAGGTCTAGAGAGACGTCCTAGCTCTCGCCCCAGTTGTACAGACGACTTGCTAGCGAAGCTACACTGACAAATACGCTCTCATTTGCCGAGACGATAGTTAGCATAGCCTTCAGCTACGTCATTTGCTACGACCTAGCAAGGCGCCATTTATCCTTTGCTATGTATCTGATGAAGCATGAACCATCTGACCGATTTACACCAATTATGGAATAAAGTTAAGTATTACTTCAACTACGTACTTTATTTGCTACTATAATTTCCGTTAACTGTTCCAGACCTCACGCCAGTCTGCGTGAGCTTGCACGCGTGCATTTCGGCCTCCTCTAGTAACACGGTGTTGGCTCTTCTGCCAACACTACAGTAACATTAAGAGTGCAACGGGAATTCCACTGTTAAATGCAGAGGAGAGAGCAGATAGGTGGAAAGAATACATTGAAAGCCTCTATGAGGGTGAAGATTTGTCTGATGTGATAGAAGAAGAAACAGGAGTCGATTTAGAAAAGATAGGGGAACCAGTATTAGAATCGGAATTTAAAAGAGCTTTGGGGGACTTACGGTCAAATAAGGGAGAAGGGATAGATAACATTCAATCAGAATTTCTAAAATCATTGGGGGAAGTGGCAACAAAACGACTATTCACGTTGGTGTGTAGGATATATGAGTCTGACGATATACCATCTGACTTTCGGAAAAGCGTCATCCACACAATTCGAAGACGGCAAGAGCTGACAAGTGCGAGAATTATCGCACAATCAGCTTAACAGCTCATGCATCGAAGCTGCTTACAAGAATAATATACAGAAGAATGGGAAAGAAAATTGAGAATGTGCTAGGTGACGATCAGTTTGGCTTTAGGAAAAGTAAAGGGACGAGAGAGGCAATTCTGACGTTATGGCTAATAATGGAAGCAAGGCTAAAGAAAAATCAAGACACTTTCATAGGATTTGTCGACCTGGAAAAAGCGTTCGACAATATAAAATGGTGCAAGCTGTTCGAGATTCTGAAAAAAGTAGGGGTAAGCTATAGGGAGAGACGGGTCATATACAATATGTACAACAACCAAGAGGGAATAATAAGAGTGGACGATCAAGAACCAAGTGCTCGTATTAAGAAGGGTGTAAGACAAGGCTGTAGCCTTTCGCCCTTACTCTTCAATCTGTACATCGAGGAAGCAATGATGGAAATAAAAGAAAGGTTCAGGAGTGGAATTAAAATACAAGGTGAAAGGATATCAATGATACGATTCGCTGATGACATTGCTATCATGGGTGAAAGTGAAGAAGAATTAAATGATCTGCTGAACGGAATGAACAGTCTAATGAGTATACAGTATGGTTTGAGTGTAAATCGGAGAAAGACGAAGGTAATGAGAAGTAGTAGAAATGAGAACAGCGAGAAATTTAACATCAGGGTTGATGGTCACGTAGTCAATGAAGTTAAGGAATTCTGCTACCTAGGCAGTAAAATAACCAATGACGGACGGAGCAAGGAGGACAACAAAAGCAGACTCGCTATGGCAAAAAAGGCATTTCTGGCCAAGAGAAGTCTACTAATATCAAATACCGGCCTTAATTTGAGGAAGAAATTTCTGAGGATGTACGTCTGGAGTACAGCATTGTATGGTAGTGAAACATGGACTGTGGGAAAACCGGAACAGAAGAGAATCGAAGCATTTGAGATGTGGTGCTATAGACGAATGTTGAAAATTAGGTGGACTGATAAGGTAAGGAATGAGGAGGTTCTACGCAGAATCGGAGAGGAAATGAATATGTGGAAAACACTGATAAGGAGAAGGGACAGGATGATAGGACATCTGCTAAGACATGAGGGAATGACTTCCATGGTACTAGAGGGAGCTGTAGAGGGCAAAAACTGTAGAGGAAGACAGAGATTGGAATACGTCAAGCAAATAATTGAGGACGTAGGTCGCAAGTGCTACTCTGAGATGAAGAGGTTAGCACAGGAAAGGAATTCGTGGCGGGCCGCATCAAACCAGTCAGTAGACTGATGACAAAAAAAAAAAAAAAAAAAAAAAAAGAAAGTAAGCACGATGTCGGAGCAAGCTCTCGATTCGGATATGGAACCATTGTGTACAATGGTGTATCGTATCGACTACAAGGTGAGTCAGCAAGAGAAGTGAATCAGACAGAACATTTCCAATTACTACGGCAGTAGAGGGTGCTATGGCATGACCTATGTGTTGTGACTTGGCAATAGAGCCAAGTCACTATGCGAGGATGCCGAAAGGCACGCGTTAAGCTCACGCAGACTGGCGTGAGGTCTGGAACAGTTAACGGAAATTATAGTAGCAAATAAAGTACGTAGTTGAAGTAATACTTAACTTTATTCCATAATTGGAGAACATCGCTCTTGATATCACATAAGTGCAATCTCAATATACACTGGTAATGGCGCCTTGCTAGGTCGTAGCAAATGACGTAGCTGAAGGCTATGCTAACTATCGTCTCGGCAAATGAGAGCATAATTTGTCAGTGAACCATCGCTAGCAAAGTCGGCTGTACAACTGGGGCGAGTGCTAGGACGACTCTCTAGACCTGCCGTGTGGCGGCGCTCGGTCTGCAATCACTGACAGTGGCGACACGCGGGTCCGACGTATACTAGCGGACCGCGGCCGATTTAAAGGCTACCACCTAGCAAGTGTGGTGTCTGGCGGTGACACCACACTACCCTCTAGGAGGAAAGCATACACACTGTAACTATGGCTATATATTAAGGCGCTTATTAGTCCGCAGTCTCCGTAAAGAAGCACGAGCTCTTCAATATGGGGTCTTCCAGCGTCGATCCAGGCATGGCATCGTCGCTCAGTGTTCAGTCGCAGCGACAGTTCTTGCCAGGAGATCGTCTTCAGTCTCGACATGGCTCCACAAGGGTGGCATCAAGTGATCGTGCTGGCCACGAAACAGAACTTCCTCTTCATATCCGGTTTTAAGGGTCAGTCCGATCCACGTGTTCACGGAGCCTCAGTCCAATGTGACGTGCAGCTCCATCATGGTGGAACCACACCCGTTGGCGAATAACACGTGCCCATTGACGAATAACATGTGCTGGTCCGGACTGACTGCCCTACAAACTTAGCAACAACACTACTGGCACATGCATTCCACAGTCAGAGATCTAAGAACTATTCTCACTTATAACTTTCGACTCGACCAGGGTCTCTTACCTCAGAATGATACATTTACCTTTGTCCATCATCCCTGAAAGTCTATATAATATGAACACAGTATCACTCTGTGTAAATATCGTTGTTTTGAAATGTTTTGCCGTCAGTTTTGGTATTGTTGCACTTACCAGCAGCGTTAAGAATTTGCTTTAAGATTATCTTTTGGTCTAAAACTCCAACATTGTTAGTTCGTTAATTTTGGCACGACGTTCGGAGTCTTTGTATAACTTGTGCTGTCATGTCTTTCAGTGTACAGTTCTGGGTTAAGCGAAGTGACGTTCTGTTAGTCTGAATATTCATCCTTACGGCGGTGACGTCTCTTTATGTTCCGTTACGTTCTTTTGGACCCAGCGTGAATCGACCGCTGTTCTGTCTCTGATGAACACCACTGCTCATTTTTCGCCGTTAAAGTCCGTCTCAAGCGCTGCTAGCTCCGCCACTGAAAAGAAAAATGCCCCTGCGTCCTGAAGACAGATGCGCGGGATTTGTTTACTGGGCGTCTTTTGAGTCGCGGTCGAAAGTGCTGAAAACCAAAGTCCCGCTCCTTTTCAAAACACTCTATATTTAACGACGTCGTGCGGGGGCGTCACACAGAAATAGCCAGCACTCTCGCGTTCACAAGAAAGCGGTTGGCGGTCGTTTGGAAAATCTTGCCTTCCAGGAAATGGCACTACTTCGTTAGAATTCCATTGTTCGCCAGTCACTCTACGAAACGTCGCTCGCAAGTTCCCCGAGCGTCCGTCCACATCGACGTCACAAACTAAAGGAGCCAACAATGGGTGGCGAGGAAAGCAGGCGCGCTCTGTTGCACGGAACGATAAACATGCAGCTTCCACTTGAAGGAGACGTATTTCGAGATCGCTCCACTAGCTCTCGGTTTTCCGAGCATGTATCCAGTTCTTGCACAGGCTGCTGTTGCTATGCGGCATCGGAGCTGTGGTAAGGAGTGGTATATGGGTCAAAACTTTCGCAAACTCGTCCCTCCACCCGGCCTAAAACAATAAATAAATAAATAAAAATAAAAATAAAAAAATTAAAAAAAATCCGCTGATACTGGGCGAGACTTCTAGTCAGTCGTTCGATGTCCAGTTCGTACGTCTCTTTTGACAACTCGTTGCTAAGAAACGCTCTTTCCTGAAGATTCCAGTGCGGTGGTGAATCGTACTGTTGAAAAATGTAATTTTAGGTGTGCTCATCTATTTATGGTGAAACATTCACTTAGAAAAATATATAAATGACACTGCTGGAAAACCTCTACATTATTTGATTTGCAAACAGCTGAGCAAAACTGAACGTACTCAGACATTTCTCTCTTTACTTATTCTGATAAACACTACACTGACACAATATTTTTTAGCGCAACGCAATCTGACTTTCAATAATCCATACAAAAGAATGGCCCTGACTAACAATAACCTATACCTTTCATGAATCACTTACATCACAAATATCTTCGTTAGTCCTACCAAAGGCGTACCCAGGGTCTGAACTAGGGGTGGGGGGTGGGGGGGGGTGGGGGGACAGGTCATACTAGTCTCAGGAAACAAGGACTCGAGACAACATACAGCACTTCTTATTAAATAAAACAGTAAACCAGTCAAAAACTGCTTTTAATAAACATTTTAAATACAAGAACGCACTTGTACAATCCGAGAAAACATGCAGAATTTCTTATTAAATAAAACAGTAAACTAGTAAAAAAACTGCGAATATCTTCTAGGGGGGGTGGGGGAGGGACAGCTGCCCCCCCCCCCTGCCCCTCGCTGGGTATGCCCATGAGTCCTACTACTGCAATACAGAGAGCGCCAATACTGCCAGCTAAGTAAAAGATTCTAACTACAGAAGGCACTAACTGGTGATAGGCACAGTTAGTAAATGAAAGACTTTGATGGAGAACAAACAATGTATTTACCTTAATAGTGTTCAAAAGTCATATTAGTTCATGACATCCAGTCTTACAAATTTCCTTTTACTGACGGACACACGTCCAGATCGCCCGCTCTCAAAACTCTGCCATCTCTCTCCCCACATCCACCACTGCTGGCGGCTCACCTCCAACTGCGCAACGCTACGTGCTGTTCACATACAACTGCCCAACACTACAACAGCAAATATTCCAACAATGCAAACCAGCCACAGACTTCACGCAGCACAGTCAGTGATTTTGATATAGAGCGCTATGTGGCGTTACCAACATAAAAACCTAAACAGCCTACTGAACATAGCGTTACCAACACAAAAACCTAAACTGCCTACTTACAATGGAACTAGCCAACTCTGCAACATATGCAGGTACTTGACTCCAGTTAGCGAGATAGCTGCGCCACATGAACCAGGAACTTACAACCGGCGGAATCTTTTAGTTTTCACGTGTAAGCGAAACATTCCCCAAGATTAATACACTCCTGGAAATTGAAATAAGAACACCGTGAATTCATTGTCCCAGGAAGGGGAAACTTTATTGACACATTCCTGGGGTCAGATACATCACATGATCACACTGACAGAACCACAGGCACATAGACACAGGCAACAGAGCATGCACAATGTCGGCACTAGTACAGTGTATATCCACCTTTCGCAGCAATGCAGGCTGCTATTCTCCCATGGAGACGATCGTAGAGATGCTGGATGTAGTCCTGTGGAACGGCTTGCCATGCCATTTCCACCTGGCGCCTCAGTTGGACCAGCGTTCGTGCTGGACGTGCAGACCGCGTGAGACGACGCTTCATCCAGTCCCAAACATGTTCAATGGGGGACAGATCCGGAGATCTTGCTGGCCAGGGTAGTTGACTTACACCTTCTAGAGCACGTTGGGTGGCACGGGATACATGCGGACGTGCATTGTCCTGTTGGAACAGCAAGTTCCCTTGCCGGTCTAGGAATGGTAGAACGATGGGTTCGATGACGGTTTGGATGTACCGTGCACTATTCAGTGTCCCCTCGACGATCACCAGTGGTGTACGGCCAGTGTAGGAGATCGCTCCCCACACCATGATGCCGTGTGTTGGCCCTGTGTGCCTCGGTCGTATGCAGTCCTGATTGTGGCGCTCACCTGCACGGCGCCAAACACGCATACGACCATCATTGGCACCAAGGCAGAAGCGACTCTCATCGCTGAAGACGACACGTCTCCATTCGTCCCTCCATTCACGCCTGTCGCGACACCACTGGAGGCGGGCTGCACGATGTTGGGGTGTGAGCGGAAGACGGCCTAACGGTGTGCGGGACCGTAGCCCAGCTTCATGGAGACGGTTGCGAATGGTCCTCGCCGATACCCCAGGAGCAACAGTGTCCCTAATTTGCTGGGAAGTGGCGGTGCGGTCCCCTACGGCACTGCGTAGGATCCTACGGTCTTGGCGTGCATCCGTGCGTCGCTGCGGTCCGGTCCCAGGTCGACGGGCACGTGCACCTTCCGCCGACCACTGGCGACAACATCGATGTACTGTGGAGACCTCACGCCCCACGTGTTGAGCAATTCGGCGGTACGTCCACCCGGCCTCCCGCATGCCCACTATACGCCCTCGCTCAAAGTCCGTCAACTGCACATACGGTTCACGTCCACGCTGTCGCGGCATGCTACCAGTGTTAAAGACTGCGATGGAGCTCCGTATGCCACGGCAAACTGGCTGACACTGACGGCGGCGGTGCACAAATGCTGCGCAGCTAGCGCCATTCGACGGCCAACACCGCGGTTCCTTGAGTGTCCGCTGTGCCGTGCGTGTGATCATTGCTTGTACAGCCCTCTCGCAGTGTCCGGAGCAAGTATGGTGGGTCTGACACAACGCTGTCAATGTGTTCTTTTTTCCATTTCCAGGAGTGTATTTTCCATCATGTATAAGCTACAAAACTGCGAACTAGAAATATTTAGCTTTGTTGTTCTATAGCCGTCCATAATTACGAACGTGTTGCCGGTACAGCTTATTGTGAATAAACTGATCTCTCGATTATGTCCCATTACTGTCCGATGGGATTTATCTTGGGCTATCTGCGTGGCCAAATCATTTGCTCGAATTGTCCATAATCTTCTTCAAATCAATCGCGAACAATTGCGGCTCGGTGACATGGCGCAATATCATCCATAAAAATTCCATCGTAGTTTGCTGCAAATGGTCTCCATGTATCACAGCATAGCTATTTCCAGTCGATAATGGGTTCTATAAGAACAAAAGACCCAGTCTGTTCCGTGTAAATACAGCCCACACCATTTTGGAGCTACCACCAGCTTGCACAGTGCCTTGTTGACAAAGTGGGTCCATGGATTAGAGGGTCTGCGCCACATCGAACCATATCATCAACTCTTACCAACTGAAATCGGTACTCATCTGACCAGACCACGATTTTCCGGTCGTTTAGGGTCCAACCGATATGGGCATGAGCCCAGGCGAGACGCTGCAAGCAATGTCGTCCTTGTGTTGCTTGTCTATTAGCACTGACGTCTAAGCGAAGTCGGCGCTATCGGTCGGACTGCATGGTCCGTGGTGAGAGGTAATGCCTGAAATTTGGTATCCTCGGCATTTTCGTGACACTGTGGAACTCAGAACACTGAATTCCCAAACGATTTCCGAACGGAATGTCCCATGCCTCTAGCTCCAACTAGCATTCCGCATTCGAAGCCTGTCCCTTCCCGTCGTGAGGTCATAATCACGTCGGAAACCTCTTGACATGAACCACCTGAATACAAATGACAGCTTCGCCAATGCACTGCCCTTTTATTCCTTGTGTACGCGAATTACCGCAATCTATATATTTACACATCGCTATCCCAAGACACAGTGTATAGTAAGATAGTCGACAGTGCGACAAAAAAAAAAAAAAAAAAAAAAAAAAAAAAAAAAAAAAAAAAAAAAAAAAAGAAAACTAATTGGGCATGATTGTTTGTGTTGTTCTTAGCGTAAGTTAAATGGTTCAAATGGCTCTGAGCACTATGGGACTCAACATCTTAGGTCATAAGTCCCCTAGAACTTAGAACTACTTAAACCTAACTAACCTAAGGACATCACACACACCCATGCCCGAGGCAGGATTCGAACCTGCGACCGTAGCAGTCCCGCGGTTCCGGACTGCAGCGCCAGAACCACTAGACCACCGCGGCCGGCCTTAGCGTAAGTTAGATTAAGTTAGTTTAAGTAGTGTGTAAGTAAGTCTAGGGACCGATGACCTCAGTAGTTTGGTCCCTTAGGAATTCACATACATTTGAACATTTTGAACAAAGCTAATTAAAATCATAACTATACATTTCATTACAGACGAAGAGAGTACAGACGAAATTAGATACTGAAGAAGTCTCCAACGGAGTATCAACACCAGTTGTCAAAATAAACAATAAAATATTACAGGAACGGATTCACCTCGATGCTCTAACACATCACACCTCTTCTAACTGCAACATAACTCTTTCTTGTTTCGTTCCGTGTTTTATTTTTTCCGTCATGTATCCGTTACCACTTATCAGGCGCACACTGAGCAATTTTTTTCTCTGCCATCGCCTCCTGTACAGTTGTCTTAGAATAAATGAAGAGAACATACCCGTCTTCCCCTGGTGGATGTCGAGCTGTACCGACGCAAAAAGGACAGCAGCGATCACGTTTTCGTAATAGATTTTCCTGAATGAACGGCGAGTCACAAAAGACGCTAGCGGCAACTGTATTAACTATCAACTGGTTCAATTGTTTTACACTAATTTTAGTAGCGCAACGCTGAAACAGAGCGTATCCAACGAGAGAAGAAAAAGATTTCTTTCGCCAGTTGAAAAAGTGGTTCAAATGGCTCTGAGCACTATGGAACTTAACATCTGAGGTCATCAGTCCCCTAGAACATAGAACTATTAAACATAACTAACCTAAGGACATCACACACATCCATGCCCGAGGCAGGATTCGAACCTGCGACCGTAGCGGTCGCGCGGTTCCAGACTGAAGCGCCCAGAACCGCTCGGCCACACAGGCCGGCTTCGCCAGTTAGAATTGAAGATGTGATGTGAGAATGCACTTTTTCACATTATGAAAAATGTAGATGGTTACTTCGAAGAGTTACAGAAGCCGCCAAATGAGTTGAAATTCTACTACAACGGGAAAATGTAATAAGTAATGAAACTAGAAACCAAAGAAGGGTTGTTCGGTGCGAAGCTTCGACTCTTTGGAGCATCGTTGGATAGCAGAATCGGTCACAGGAAGTACAAAAAGTATCACCATCCGTCTACTTGACCCTGAGTGGCGGTCAGTGGTAGGTTTAGAGCATGGTTCCCAAATGGTTCAAATGGCTCTGAACACTATGGGACTCAACTGATGAGGTCATAAGTCCCCTAGAACTTAGAACTACTTAAACCTAACTAACCTAAGGACATCACACACACCCATGACCGAGGCAGGATTCGAACCTGCGACCGTAGCGGTCGCGCGGTTCCAGATTGTAGCGCCTAGAACCGCTCGGCCAATCCGGCCAGCCATGGTTCCCAACCTGGGAGTAATTACCCCCTGAGGGTAAAATGGAATTTTCTGAGGGGTAAAAACTAAACGATTCGATTCTGTTTCAGTCACTAAATTATTTTCAAATTATTGTCACAATTTTGTAAGACTGACCTTATAAGTTATCAACAAATACTTTTCCTCTGTTAGTTGCATTAATGCGTTGGAGGTTACAGGTTCCTCACATAGTCCACCACACTACACACGTATTTTGTGCATCGACGATGAGAAAGTGAGACATATATGTAACAAATGTTAAATATTTCAAGAAAATGTCTTGTCCAACCTATAGATAGTACCTGCAGTAGTTCACAAATTGCTTCGTTATTCGCTTCGGAACAGATGAATAAATTAATTGACAGCACAACACAGCAGTAACTACATAAGGACTACTATAGTGTTGTACATAGTGCTGTTACTATTATTATTACTATTCGTGGCTGTGGTCAGACACAACGAATTAGCAGCCTGAAGTCTTCCAGTTTCTGCCAGTTCAGAAGTCAGGAATGCTGCTATCAAATGATTGATGAACAATAAGTATAGTGCAACATTTTAACTTTGTCGATTGCTAATGGGGTTGCTACGTGCAGGTCAAGCAAGTGCCGCAGTGGGAAGGAGTAATGCACGGAAAGTATATTTTGTAACAAGTGTCTACCCTCGCTGTAGGTAGTTAGCTTCCTTATCTGGGAAGTAGTTGTGAGCAGTATTTACGATACACCATGTATTCCGTCCTCATTCATTCTAAGCGCACACACATATATGACCTGGACTCACGACCATATCGGTTGGGCCCTAAACGACCGGAAAACCATATAATTCGTCTTTCATCATTTTAAAAATAAGTGATCCAAGAAAAGAGAAAAGCATTTCATTCTGCAGTTTAGTTAGGTGCTAAAGTTGGTGATAATGTTGGGTAGTGTGCGTGGGGTGGGGAGGAACTCACTAACGCCTAATTGCATTCATGCACACAGGGGTAACCATCTGAGAAAGATTGGAAACCAATGTTCTAAAGGCACTGCACACGAGCAGCACGAAACAGGGAGAAATCAGTATGTGATACCCACCCCCTAATCAACAAATTAGAGGCGCTGTCTTCCACTGAAACTGGTACTGAACCACTGAGACACACCTTTTGGGTAGCCCGCTGTTTTCTGTGTCATTGTGCATTAAGTTCAAAAGGGCATGGGGTCTATTATCGGTCGCCAGTTTGAACACACAGAGAATAATTGTACTCCTTAAGGAAATGGCAGCAAGAGATGGGAAGGATGACTTTATGTACTCTTTCTGTATGCCTGGAGGCCTCTTTCAACATATTCAGGCTGTTCCACCAGTCACTGAGGGGAGAAGGTGCAACCAACTGCAAATTTTGGCAGACCTGGTAACGAATGATGCCTATCGTCTCGGCTCCAAGGTCATACTTGGCTCATTCCAGCGACTGGCATACAAGGTTGAGAAGATAAGGACGCCCGCTCCCTCTTATTTTTGTAGAATCCTGTTGCATCCTGCCTTGACGTCAAATCTGTGGGGTCTAGGAAGCCTGCCTTCTCGGACCACTAGACAACATTCAAACAAATCGTGTTAATGAGTTTTACTATGAAATAAACAATGACAAAACTTTGACAATAACACAGAATTGTCACAAGCAAAGGGCGACATGCAAATACGAAATCTCTTCAGTATACAGGGTGGTCCATTGATCGTGACCGGGCCAAATATCACACGAATTATGCATCAAACGAAAAACTACAAAGAACGAAACTAGCCTAGCTTGAAGGGGGAAACCAGATGGCGCTATGTTTGGCCCGCTAGATGGAGCTGCCATAGGTCAAACGGATATCGACTGCGTTTTTTTAAATAGGAACCCCCATATTTTTATTACTTATTCGTGTAGTACGTAAAGAAATATGAATGTTTTAGTTGGATCACTTTTTCCGCTTTGTGATAGATGGCGCTGTAATAGTCACAAACGTATAAGTACGTTGTATCACGTAACATTCCGCCAGTGCGGACGGTATTTGCTTCGTGATACATTACCCGTGATAAAATGGACCGTTTAACAATTGCGGAAAAGGTCGATGTCGTGTTGATGTATGGCTATTGTGATCAAAATGCCCAACGGGCGTGTGCTACGTATGCTGCTCGGTATCCTGGACGACATCATCAAAGTGCCTGGACCGTTCGCCGGATAGCTACATCATTTAAGGAAACAGGAAGTGTTTAGCCGCATGTGAAACGACAGCCACGACCTGCAACGAATGATGCTGCCCAAGTAGGTGTTTTAGCTGCTGTCGCGGCTAATCCGCACATCAGTAGCAGACAAATTGCGCGAGAATCAGGAATCTCAAAAACGTCGGTGTTGAGAATGCTACATCAACATCGATTGCATCCGTACCATATTTCTATGCACCAGGAGTTGCATGGCGACGCCTTTGAATGTCGTATACAGTTCTGCCACTGGGAACGAGAGAAATTACGGGATGATGACAGATTTTTTGCACGCTCTCTATTTAGCGACGAAGCGTCATTTACCTACAGCGGTAACCTAAAGCGGCATAATATTCACTATTGGGCAACGGAAAATCCACGATGGCTGCGACAATAGGAACATCAGCGACCTTAGCGCGTTAATGTATGGTGCGGCATTATGGGAGGAAGGATAATAGGCCCCCATTTTATCGATGACAATCTAAATGGTGCAGTGTATGCTGATTTCCTACGTAATGTTACTACAAGATGTTTCACTGCATGATAGAATGGCGATGTACTTCCAATATGATGGACGTCCGGCACATAGCTCGCATGCGGTTAAACGGTATTGAATAGCATATTTCATGACAGGTGGATTGGTCTTCGAAGCCCGTACGTTCACCGGATCTGACGTCCGCGGGTTTCTTTCTGTGGGGAAAGTTGAAGGATATTTGCTATCGTGATCCATCCACAACGCCTGACAACATGCGTCAGCTCATTGTCAATGCATGTGCGAACATTACGGAAGGCGAACTATTTGCTGTTGAAAGGAATGTCGTTACACGAATTGCCAAATGCATTGAGGTTGACGGACATCATTTTGAGCATTCATTGCATTAATGTGGTACGTACAGGTAACCACGCTGTAACAGCATGTGTTTTCAGAAATGATGAGTTAACAAAGGTACATGTATCATATGTTCAAACGTACCTACGTTCTGTATTTTAATTTAAATAAACCTACCTGTTACCAACTGTTCGTCTAAAATTGTGAGCCATCTGTTTGTGACTATTACAGCGCCATCTATCACAAAGCGAAAAAAGTGGTCCAACTAAAACATTCATATTTCTTTACGTACTACGCGAATATGTAATAAAAAATGGGGGCTCCTATTTAAAAAAACGCAGTTGATATCCGTTTGACCTATGGCGGTGAGCATGGTTTCAGTATTTTTACAGTAAGGTGACTCCTCATATTACAAAACAGAATACTCAGTTCAGAAATGCTATACGTGCACAAGACAGAATCATCATAACACTGCGTCAACCACAGACTTAATTAAAAGTACGAAACAGATGAAGCACTTTTTAACTTGTGGAATCCACAATTCAAAGATAAACAAAGTAGAATGGAGAGTTTAGAATTTTTATTTTAGCCGTCCGGCCATTCAGATCTAGGTTTTCCGTGGTTTTCCTACTAGATTCCAAAACTGTTTCCTGGTTACCCTCGCCTCATTGTCCCATCTACTCAATGGGACCGTTGGGGGAGTGTACACCCAAGAAGTTTGGAGTAGATGCAGTGGTGCGAAACAATTCGCGTCAACGACATGCAAAAGCTTTCTTTAAAACCTGACCAATGAAAAGATTGTATTTCCATTTCTATGCTCGTAGTACGTAACTGCAAATGTTTCGTAGAAGACCCGCTGTAATCGCTGTATGACGATTAAGATGCCAGATACCGTACCACGCACACTACTTTTAGCAAATAAAAACAAATATGCCTCAACCCAGAACCGAACCCTCCACCTACTCCATGCTAACGTGAAACGCTATCTACTGCACCAGGGTGCAGGTAGTTATCGTACACGTGATTACAGTGTTGCCAGACTGAAAATGTTTAACGTCCGTTTATTGCCCGAAATATGCGCAGGACGAAATTTTGTGACTGACATTTTTGAATTGTCCGTATGTGAGGAGTCGCTCTGCGAAGTCCGAGTGCGCGAATTTTTCTTCGCCCTGTATTTTTATGACTATAAAATCTGCTGTACAATTACATGTAATGTAAGTTTCATTGAATTTTTACTTATGCAACTAGCCGTTTTTCTTCTTTATAACTTGCGAGATTACGGAATGTCGTTCACATTTTTCGTGCTACACTGAAATTTGATGTTTTTATCACTTGACACTTACGTAGGATTTATGTTTCACGTTTAGCATGTTGCCAGTTACATAGATGAGACAGATTCCCTGTCTTGTAATTATAACTTCATTCCCTTGTTATCTGTAAAGTTTTAAAATTGCTTGGTTTAAGATGTTTTGTCTTGAGTTACTTAGGCAGGTTTAGAACCCGGCTCGCTCTCCATAAAGCTTTGAACTTCATGCTGCCCTAGTTTTGTTGTCCATAATACTAATGCATGTCATTGCGCCACTGTTGCTAATTATGACGTTTTCCAATGGACACTCAACTCGTTTTTACGATTTGAACCGTGGGTCATCTTAAATGCACCAACACATTACCTCTACAACAGTGTTAAGGAGTTTGTTGTATGTTCACTTTTACTACTGGTGTTGGTTTTCCTTGCACATTTTGTTCAGCTGCTACACATTTTAGTTTTTTCTACTGTACTATGCAAAAAATTTTCTTGTTTTTTTTTCTTTTTTTTTTCTTTCTTCCTCTACCTGTTTACAGATCTGATGGTCGTTGCTGAAAGCGACCTAAACTAGTAATCCTGCTGTAACTGTGAAACATGAACTGCGCTCTACGGTCGCAGGTTCGAATCCTGCCTCGGGAATGGATGTGTGTGATGTCCTTAGGTTAGTTAGGTTTAAGTAGTTCTAAGCTCTAGGGGACTGATGACCTCCGAAGTTAAGTCCCATAGTGCTCAGAGCCATTTGAACCATTTGAGCCATAAACTGCGGTCTAGGCAATAAAAGCTTTTATATACTAAACATTTTTATTCGATAAATATGCTGTACTACATTTCTTTCTATACATACTTTAAACAGCTTCATCCCTTGCTCGTAAAATTTATACAGGCGGGTTAGTACAATAAGATTTAAATCAGAATTCGGAACATCATTAAAATTTCTTCAGATGACAAATATGAACATGTTTGCAGAAATATTTTTTAACTACTGTTTCGTAAACTTATTAACCAAAACTAGTCACCGACCCGATTCATTAAGAAACGAACGCCCGTCGGATTCAATGTGATGAATATTTGAAGATGCAAAACCCCAATTATATCTTCGTTTATTAGTTTCACATTACTCAGCCACAAACTAATGAAAAAGTCAGCACCAATATTGGGTGGTTATGATTCAGTGTTTATGATAGCGTATCTCCTGAAATGTGTCGTACAACGACACAAGTTTGCAGCTTTTCGTGGTATGTGTGGATACTGTCTGCAAAATGTATGGTGAACAGACTAAATCGTAAAGAAATAATAAATTAAAACATCTTAATTAAATGTACTTCATACATGAAAGAAGTACTCAGTAAGGGTCCCGTTTGACAGAAACATGAGTAATACCTCTGAAGCTTGGAACCTTTCCATATCGGCCTGATGCATGAACAGGGAACAAAATAGTAATCGATAAACCTGCTCTCTTTCATTTTGTAGTGGAGCGTATTAGCGAGAAAAATGTGTCAGAAAGGTTGCAAATTATATGTAAAGTTTGTTGGAAGTTGCAAAGAGCTCTTATTGTCTAATACTGGATGAGTGTAGTCTACGTAATCTGCGCGCCATTGTTAACTCTGCCTAAAGGCACATGCACAGTTTCTAAATGTAATACTTGATTTATCGTGTTAAACGCTGAACTTAAAATTATAACACAACTCTTAATGTGTACATTCGACTGCATTTTTAATCGAAATTATTGGTATCAGTCTTCCGAGTGGTTTTGTGCGGCCCAGCACGGGATTCCTCCTCCACCATGGCAACTTTTCCACCTCAGACTGGCACTTGTTGCTACCTACGTTCTCAGTTACTTGCTGGATGTAATCCATGTACTGCAGTCTCCTTCTTTCTCTACAGTTTCATAGCTCTGGGTGATATGGCCTCTTTTTAGCCAGCCCAATTCCCGCCGTAGCGTCGTCAACGTCCAGTTCTCACGCCTTCAGCTTTGGCCTCTCCCCACCGCCCGCCAATCATGAGTCAGCTAAGGGCAGACAGCGGCCGCTGGATCATCTGCCGTCCTTCTCTACAGCAGCGTGTCAACGAGCAATGGAACGGGCCGCGCTGCTTCGGCGAGCCAGCCGCAATGGCAACATTGTGTTTCAAGCGGTCAAGGCGTCGCCTCCTAATTTTTAACGCAGTATAGCGATTTCAGTAAGGAGAATATACGATGTTATTTTTATAATGAGAATGTCGCATTGCGATGTCACGGTGAATCGACGTTTCAGCACTTTTGTATGTTACGAGCTTAGTACAGACAAGACTTCGCAATTTATTTGTATTATTCCCTTGTATTTGCGAATGTAGCTTTGTAATTTAGATGCATATTATTGACAGAAATCTAAAAGAACAGCCTGTATGCAACTGCGACAATTACGAAGAGAAATTTTTAAACAGACAACTGCTTCACGATACACACTCAGTAATATTTTTGTCATCACAGATACTTCCGTTTCCTCAACAGCTACTGCTAATCTTATAGTACTTCGAAGGCGAAGTGATTGAAGGGTCCAAAAACGAGTCTCACGTATTCGACAACCTTCCGCAAAATCTTAGATGGCTCTGAGCACTATGGGACTCAACTGCTGAGGTCATTAGTCCCCTAGAACTTAGAACTAGTTAAACCTAACTAACCTAAGAACATCACAAACATCCATGCCCGAGGCAGGATTCGAACCTGCGACCAAAGCGGTCTTGCGGTTCCAGACTGCAGCGCCTTTAACCGCACGGCCACTTCGGCCGGCAATCTTAGATGTCTCATTATGGAGTCTAACAGCGTATTAAATAGTATTCGGTTGGAAAACTCTGCCGTCCGTGGTGGCCGAGCGGTTCTAGGCGCTACAGACTGGACCCGCCCGACCACTACGGTCGCAGGTTCGAATCCTGCCTCGGGCATGGATGTGTGTGATGTCCTTAGGTTAGTTAGGTTTAAGAAGTTCTAAGTTCTAGGGGACTGATGACCTCAGAAGTTAAGTCCCATAGTGCTCAGAGCCATTTGAACCATTTGGAAAACTCTTCCACTTGGTTGAAGAGTATGTTCTATGATCTAGAGCTGTCACTCGCAGCATAACTGAAGTACTGCACTATGACATTATGTTACACACAAAGATATGATATTACGTTGCATGCAAAGAAAATGCACTTGTCTCAGCATCCAGCCCGTGGAATCAGGAGACTGATCTCATATAAGCAAGAAAAAGTATTCACCAAACGTGAACGTCAGATTGGTGAATATAGTGAAAGATACTGGTAAAAGTTAGGGTCTACGACCGTCGCTGTCAGAAGATACGGATTCTTCAGATGATCAGGACAGGTCACTGACAAGTCTAAAAACTATAGCTCAGAGGAGAGTGGTTCTAAATGCAGTGAGTAAAATGAGGTACAAGGAATGTTTTTCGAATGGGATATAACGAAACAAAGTGAAGTAACCCGAAACATTAAACGCTGGACGTTTGCGAATCTCTTCCAGCCCCACGAGCAACCCAAATGTGTGTGTGGTGTGTGTGTGAAATCTTACGGGACTTAACGCCTAAGGTCATCAGTCCCTAACCTTACACACTACTTATCCTAAATTATCCTAAGGACACACACACACACACCCATGCCCGAGGGAGGACTCGAACCTGCGCCGGGACCAGCTGTGTATGTGGTTAAGGGCGCTAAAAAGCGCGGTATAATATGGAAGTCGCAGATGTACAAGTACATTACTATATCAAACATGCTCAGAGATCGAGGATTTATTTCTGTTACTCAATATGGATAAGACTTTCGTAACAAAGAGCCTTTCATGTTCAACATCATGTAAATAAAAACCTCAAGACTGAATATTTATTTGTTCTTAATATCTCACAGTGAACGGTTTATAAGTGCGACGGTTCCACAGCCAGTGTTAATTTCAATAAATTCCTATAGGACATTCGGCCGAGTCATTTTGAAATTACAACTGACGTTTCGACCGTCACTGCAGCGATCAACTTCAGGGCGACTAACTGTTGGTTCTTGCAGATGGTGTTTCCCTATATACCTCTCTATACCTGTTGTCACGTGGCAACCTACTTCTTTTCGCCGAACGTCATTGGACAGATCAAAGTTAAGATGCCTGTGGAGGGGTCGCAGTACGACAGGCTATTGTCTGTGTTACTCTAGCAGGCGATTGGCAGACAACAGCCAATCGGCAGCTTGCACCCGGGGGCGATGTTTCCCTGCAGCAAGACGTCGACGGCGCACGGCAGTTGTTTCGTGGCCGCGTGTTTACGCTGGTGAGGCCGGGTCTTGAGCAGCCGCCAGCTGGCGAACACTCGCTGCCCGTTCGACTGGAATCTCAGACAGCCAGGTCGTCTGCAACATGTAGCCACTCTAGTAGTGCTGTTGGGGAGTGCAATTACTTAAATAACCTCCCTTGTATTCCACTGCTGAATCCGCGGCTGCCTGGCAAGCACAGTGAATTCTTGGAAACTGATGGCCGAACCACAGCCCAGGTGCTCTTCGGCTATTGCTAATTTGCTGTGTTGCCTCAGTCTTACGTAGCTATGGTGCTCAGACACATGGATGTAATTGTTCTAGCAGTTTCAGCAATAAAATCGGATTTCGTGAGCAACGGCGGCGCTGAAATGCATCGACAGAATCCTTCGTGGGCCTCAGTATATTTCGGATCTTGTGCAGTTTTGTCGCCCTGAAGAGGGCCGCCTCAAGGGAGGTCGAAACTTAGGTTTCAATACACTACTGGCCATTAAAATTGCTACACCAAGAAGAAATGCAGATGATAAACAGACATTCATTGGACAAATATATTATATTAGAACTGACATGTGATTACATTTTCACGCAATTTGGGTGCATAGATCCTGAGAAATCAGTACCCAGAACAACCACCTCTGGCCGTAATAACGGCCTTGACACGCCTGGTCACTGAGTAAAACAGAGTTTTGATGGCGTGTACAGGTACAGCTGCCCATGCAGCTTCAACACGATACCACAGTTCATCAAGAGTAGTGACTGGCGTATTGTGACGAACGAGTTGCTCGGCCACCATTGACCAGACGTTTTAATTGGTGAGAGATCTGGAGAATGTGCTGGCCAGGGCAGCAGTCGAACTTTTTCTGTATCCAGAAAGGCCCGTACAGGACCTGCAACATGCGGTCGTGCATTATCCTGCTGAAATGTAGGGTTTCGCAGTGATGGAATGAAGGGTAGAGCCACGGGTCGTAAAACATCTGAAATGTAACGTCCACTGTTCAAAGCGCCGTCAGTGCGAACAAGAGGTGACTGTGACGTGTAACCAATGGCACCCCATACCATCACGCCGGGTGATACGCCAGTATGGCGATGACGAATACACGCTTCCAATGTGCTTTCACTTCGATGTCGCCAAACACGGATGCGACCATCAGGATGCTGTACACAGAACCTGGATTCATCCGAAAAAATGACATTTTGCCATTCGTGCACCCACGTTCGTCGTTGAGTAGACCATCGTAGGCGCTCCTGTCTGTGATGCAGCGTCAAGGGTAACTGCAGCCATGGTCTCCGAGCTGACGTCGTCGAACTGTTCGTACAGATGGTTGTCGTCTTGCAAACGTCCCCATCTGTTGAGTCAGGGATCGAGACGTGGCTGCACGATCCGTTACAGTCATGCGGATAAGATGCCTGTCATCTCGACTGTTAGTGATACGAGGCCGTTGAGATCCAGCACGGCGTTCCGTATTACCCTCCTGAACCCACCGATTCCATATTCTGCTAACAGTCATTGGATCTCGGCCAACGAGTGCAGCAATGTCGCGATACGATAAACCGCAATCGCGATAGGCTACAATTCGACCTTTATGAAAGTTGGAAACGTGATGGTACGCATTTCTCTTCCTTACACGTGGCATCACAACAACGTTTCACTACGCAACGCCGGTCAACTGCTGTTTGTGTATGAGAAATCGGTTGGAGACTTTCCTCATGTCAGCGCGTTGTAGGTGTCACCACCGAAGGCAGTCTTGTGTGAATGCTCTGAAAAGCTAATCATTTGCGTATCACAGCATCTTCTTCCTGTCGGTTAAATTTCGCACGTCATCTTCGTGGTGTAGAAATTTTAATGACCAGTAGTGCAGTTTCTAAATTACGCAGAGTGGTAGTCGAAAGTTAAGCACTTTGTTTATATTTGACGAAATACGCAATGTAAACAGCGAATTTATTTCTAAGTACATGTTACAGTATTCAGAGGAAGTGGAGACTGTAACGGGAAGAGGTTCAGACTCTCTGAACTCGTCTGGACTCGACAGAATGGGTTGTCCCACCTCAACGGTCATATCGACATGTTGTAGTAATGACTAACCTACATACCTGTCTAACATGAAATCTTCACGGGTTGTCAGCCGAGTAGCATCTTCAGGCGAAGATGATGGAGACGCATTCCATCAGAACGTTGCTACGAGACGACGATGCTACTCGTCTGACAACGCGTGAAGACTTCGTATATGAAATTCGCCGAGAAAGCCTGCACTCGCATATAACATACCTCTACGGGGAGGATATACATCGCAGTTACAAGACTTCGCTTGAAGATGATGGAGACGCATTCCATCGAAACGTTGCTACGAGACGACGATGCTACTTGTCTGACAACCCGTGAAGACTTCGTATATGAAATTTGGCTAGAAAGCCTGCACTCGCATATAACATACCTCTACGGGGAGGATTTACATCGCAGTTACAAGACTTCGCTTGAAGATGATGGAGACGCATTCCACCGAAACGTTGCTACGAGACGACGATGCTACTCGGCTGACAACCCGTGAGGACTTCGTATATGAAATTCGCCGAGAAAGCCTGCACTCGCATATAACATACCTCTACGCGGAGGATATACATCGCAGTTACAAGACTTCGCTTGAAGATGATGGAGACGCATTCCACCGAAATGTTGGTACGAGACGACGATGCTACTCGGCTGACAACCGGTGAAGACTTCATATATGAAACTTGGCGAGAAAGCCTGCACTCGCATACATAACTGCCGTTTGTCGAGTTTATAATGTAAACTACCGTGCACATAAGCGGTTTTTGCCAGTAATGTACAGTGGAAATAAATCCCTCCTTTGTGCCTCACACGCACAGTGGAGCGCAGCCGAGTACGGTACCTGAGGCGCAGCGCAGCCACGACATCGGCCAGCGAGTAGCTCATCCTGGCGGCGTCGGCCCTCATGGCGGCTGGCCGCGGACTGCCACTCCGCCACGGCGGGCGCGCGGCCGCGGCTGCCTCGCCTCACGTCACGCCCGCCGCCATCTTTGCCGTGGCGTGGCGCGGCGCGGTCGGCGCCGACAGACGCCGCAGACAAACACCACCCGGCGACACAGACACACGCGTCCAGCGCCTCAGTTCTCTGCGAAATTTACCCGGCGGCTTCCAGGAATCTTTGCACCTCAGTCCCCTGACCATCTCTGTTCGCGTCGTTTCTCTCTCCATGCGTGTTCCGTTTAAAGAATCGTTGAACTAAAAAAAATCGATACAGACTTCACCAAGCTCCGACATGTTCTCTCATCTACATATGTATACTCTAAAGTCGACCCTAGACGGTCAACAACTGTTGTTGATGTGGTCTTCAGTCCTGAGACTGGTTTGATGCAGCTCTCCATGCTGCCCGCATCGTCGTGCGGTAGCGTTCTCGCTTCCCACGCCCGGGTTCCCGGGTTCGATTCCCGGCGGGGTCAGGGATTTTCTCTGCCTCGTGATGGCTGGGTGTTGTGTGCTGTCCTTAGGTTAGTTAGGTTTAAGTAGTTCTAAGCTCTAGGGGACTTATGACCACAGCAGTTGAGTCCCATAGTGCTCAGAGCCATTTGAACCATTTTTAGCTCTCCATGCTACTCTATCCTGTGCAAGCTTCTTCATCTGCCAGTACCTACTGCAGTCTACATCCTTCTGAATCTGCTTAGTGTATTCATCTCTTGGTCTCCCTCTACGATTTTTACCCTCCACGCTGCCCTCCAATAGTAAATTGGTGATCCTTTGATGCCTCAGAACATGTCATACCAACCGGTCCTTTCTTCTTTTCAAGTTGTGCCACAAACTCCTTTTCTCCCCAATTCTATTCAATACCTCCTCATCAGTTATGTCATCTAATCTTCAGCATTCTTCTGTAGCACCACATTTCAAAAGCTTCTATTCTCCTCTTGTCTAAACTATTTATTGTCCATGTTTCACTTCCATACATGGCTACACTCCATACAAATACTTTCAGAAACGACTTCTTGACACTTAAATCTATACTCGATGTTAACAAATTTCTCTTCTTCAGAACCGCTTTCCTTGCCATTGCCAGTCTACATTTTATATCCTCTCTACTTCGACCATCATCAGCTATTTTGCTCCCCAGATACCAAAATTCATCCTCTACTTCGTCTCATTTCCTAATGTAATTCCCTCAACATCACCCGACTTAATTCGACTACATTCAATTATTCTCGTTTTGCTTTTGCTAATGTTCATCTTATATCCTTCTTTCAAGACACTGTCCATTCCGTCCAACTGCTCTTCCAAGTCCTTTGCTGTTTCTGACAGAATTAGAATGTCATCGCCGAACCTCATAGTTTTTACTTTTTCTCCATGCATTTTAATACCTACTCCGAACTTTTCTTTCGCTTCCTTTGCTGCTTGCTCAATATACAGATTGAATAGCATCGGGGAGACGCTACAACCCTGTCTGACTCCCTTCCCAGCCACTGCTTCCCTTTCATATCCCTCGACTCTTATAACTGCCATCTGCTTTCTGTACAAATTGTAAATAGCCTTTCGCTCCCTGGTTTTTACCCCTGCCACCTTCATAATTTGAAAGAGGGTATTCCAGTGAACATTGTCAAAAGCTTTCTCTAAGTCTACAAATGCTACAAATGTAGGTTTGGCTTTCCCTAATCTTTCTTCTAAGATAAGTCGTAGGATCAGTATTGCCTCACGTGTTCCAAGATGTCTACGGAATCCAAACTGATCTTCCCCGAGGTCGGCTTCTACCAGTTTTTCCATTCGTCTGTAAAGAATTCGCGTTAGTATTTTGCAGCTGTGACTTATTAAACTGATAGTTCGGTAATTTTCACATCTGTGAACACCTGCTTTCTTTGGGATTGGAATCATTATATTCTTCTTGAAGTCCGAGGGAATTTCGCCTGTCTCAAACATCTTGCTCGTCAGATGGTAGAGTTTTGTCAGGACTACAGACAAAATTTCTTCTCTGCGCGTTACACTGACCGTCAAGGAGAGAGAGGTTGCTCTGCTGGAAGGGATGGAGGACGAAACAAAACCTCATGAGAGGATGTGTGATGTTGCCTCACTGACTACAATATCGAGTCAGATTCACACAGAAAAGATCGCACATCATTAAGATGCTGCACCCCCTCTGGCCTGGAAGGATGCAGTGATTTGGGTGAGAAAGGTGTCATAAGGGAGCGTTGTATGCTCTTACGAGCCAAGCCGAACAACAACTTTTGAAACTAGTCCTTCTCATCCTGCCTGCAGGCACTGGTATGGAGTTGGCATCCGAACAGGTTCCACACACGTTCCGTCGCTGACAGATATGCGGATATTGGTGTCTACGGGAATACCTCGACATCATCAAAATGGCTCTGAGCACTATGGGACTTAACTGCTGAGGTTATCAGTCCCCTAGATCTTAGAACTACTTAAGGGGCTCCGGAACGCCCTATACTTGCAATGTTAAAATAACGCTTATAAATTACATCTTTCCTCACGAAGTATTTGAGGTAGGAAGTTGAAAATTTTACAGATTGTTTATTGGAATATGGGCTACAACTTTACACAGGGATTTTACAAAATTTTAGTTCAGTTATTAAAGATGATTTTTTTCAATTGTAATGAAAATTCACAACATTTTTTTGCAATTTTTTATTTATATATTCAAAAATATACAGTTTTTTTGGAAAAAGGCTGTGTTAAATTATGCAGAATGTACTGTGTAACATTTACTGAAAGTTTGAAACAAATATGTTTGGAAGATCCTTAGAAAACATGTAATTAGTATGAGAAAATAAAAGTTTTGGGAATCGAGCGACAAAGATTGGATTAACCTTTTAGTGCATTCCAGGTCCATAGGATGGATTATCTTCATCCTCTGCAAACTCCTCCTCCAGCTTCGTCTTGTTCCTCCTCCTGTTTACTCTTGCTTGTATTTCTAGACTCTTTACAGCCCTGTCTGCAGCCCGAAGGCGTTCCTTGTCTAAAGCAAGCATCGCTCGTACCATGTTAGAACCTATCTTCATTCCCATATTTCTAAATACCTTGCACCTTACAATGTTGCCATCATTGAAAGTCGCAACAGCAACTTTACTTTCACTCATTATTATACTTCAACAAAACAGAGACTCAAGAAACAGAATTAATTACGAATATTTTCGAGATAACGACAGAGTAAATAAACATGAAACAATCGACAATCAAACCAGCGATATATATTGAACCATCACAGGTTAGTCACAACACATACTTTATCTCACATCACTAAAATGTACCTGATGAACACGGACGTTAATAATAACACCATTTGACAGCAGTTTAACAGCGCCACAGTGGGTCACGCCCATGTAGAACACATTTCAAAAAAAATTTAAAAATAGTTGTAGTCTTCGGAATTGAATAAATTATATATCTATTAAAAGGTAATAGTCTGCAGATTCAGAAAACGCAAAAAAGTAAAAATTGAACTTTTCATGATTTTGAGCCTTTCCGGAGCCCCTTGAACCTAACTGACCTAAAGACATCACACACATCCATGCCCGAGGCAGGATTCGAACCTGCGGCCGTAGCGGTCACGCGGATCCAGACTGTAGTGCCTAGAACCGCTCGTCCACTCCGGCCGGCCTCGACATCATCCAGACAGCTGACACTCACGAGTGCGATGTATAGGAGAGCAATGGCCTGTTGAAAAATGGCACCGCGATACTGTCGCATTAGAGGTGACACATGATGAAGCAGGATATCTGTGACCAATCTCTGGGCCGTCAGATACTATCTACCAACCACTGCGTGAAGTCATACTCGATGGCTCCACACATTATGAGGCCAGGACATAACAGCGTTGCGCTCCTCCAAAACATTGGACGAAGGACATCTCTCCCCAGATCGCCGGCATATACGCCGACGGTGGTCATCTACGGTTGTACAAAACCACGATTCACCCCTGAACGCAATGTGACGCCATTCGTTAGCAGTGCATGCTTCCCAGTCATGACACCACTCCAAATACAGCCGTTTGCCATTATGAAGTACTGAGCGAGGTGGTGCAGTGGTTAGACACTGGATTCGCATTCGGGAGGACGACGGTTCAATCCCGCGTCCGGTCATCCTGATTTAGGTTTTCCGTGGTTTCCCTAAATCGCTCCAGGCAAATGCCGGGATGGTTCCTCTGAAAGGGCACGGTCGACTTCCTTCCCTAATCCGATGACGATGACCTCGCTGTCTGGTTTCCTTCCCCAAACAACCCAACCCAACCCCATTGTGAAGTGCGTGGCGCACGCACGATACGGCGAACCTTCCTTGAGGTGGTCAGACGTGTTCGACCGGAACCTTCACGACGAGTCTGTCCGCCTTCACCTTCCCACGGAATCCAAGATTGGTCTACGACGTACGAATGCTCCATAAATCGCGATACCGTACCATTCGACCAGCCGGCCAAATGGAGCCCCATGGTAAGTACCTTCTTAAACTCATGAAACGTATTCGCAGTTGCGAATATGGACTATCATCAGCTGTATAATGGAAGGACGACTATGAAAATTCCGTGCCGGCCCGGGAATCGTACGCGGGAATTTCCCGCTTGGTTCGATTCCCGATCTGGTTCGAATTTTCATTGTTGCCATTTCATTCTACAGCTGTTCGTAGTGCATATTCGCAACTGCGACTACATTTCATGTATCTCATCACCGCTGCTGTAGTCGCCGCAGTGCTCGTTCCTTCGGACATGCATGTACGTCCGAAGAAACATTACATCGTAATTGCGAATAACACAGGAACTGCAATATCGCCTTTTTAAACTCTGTCAGGTGCTGATAACGGTGTCCCAAACGAGTACAACGGCATGTCCATCTCCTTCATAGTGATCACTCAACATTTGACGCTCGCCACGCGTCTTACAGATCCTACCGGGGCTGGTAACAACACGAACAACATTAATCCCCTCCCATCCGAGGGCCGTTCTGCCTCTAACATAGAACTTTAACTCTGACCAAAGTCGTGTACGTGTACGAAGTTACTTTGATGTCTGACCATGTTTTCCGAATGATTCAGTTTTTGCATTTAATAAAGAAAAAAAAATTCCATTTTTCACACTGTCCCAGACGATTTGGTACAGCCCGTAAAACACGTTCCAGGAAAAAAGAAGAAGAAAATTACGCTCAGGCCCAGAGGACGGCTCCATTCCGACCGACCGCCGTGTCCTCCTCTGCCATATGGCGTCGTTCGGATGTGGTATATTACCGGGTTTGCAGAATTTGCAGCCGCTGTTTCTCATTCGAGTACCTAGTTTCCCACGCGGCCTCAGAGGGTAAGTGCACAGCAGGTTTACAGTGTTGACACTACGAATAAAAATTCCCATGACTTCTCAGAACTGAACTCGGGTCGTCTGTGCGGTTACGACGGTAGTCGATAACGTCGCGCCAGCGGCGCGTCCAACCAGCAGCATCAACGGCGGCGAACCGGACTAGACTCGAGGCGCACCTGTTGTGGCGTGTTTACTCCAGTCACAGCAGGCGATGAGAGCAGTAAACACAAATATCATTTTATATTAAATAAAGTGTTTTGTATCTGACTGTGTTACTGAATTGATTTTTCTCTGTGTTCACTTTCGTGTAGCTGGAGGCGGACTTCCTAGTCTGTTGCGTTTGTGGTTTGCAATGAATTATTGTGTGTGGAACATCCCTGTTGCGTTTCACTCTAGTATTATTTGCTGACCCAGTGTTAGTTCACTGAGAGAAGCTCCCGATTCTCTAGGGCGGCCACTACGTACAATTATCTGTATTACGAAATGGCTAAAGCCTAAAACAGTCTCCTGGCTCCGGCTACAGGTTCATCAATATCTGCATCTACTTAGATACTCCATAAGCCACCGTACGGTGCGTGGCGGAGGGTACGGTGTACCACTACTAGTCACCTCCTTTCCTTTTCCACTTGCAAATAGACAGGGGGAAAAATGACTTTCTATATTTCTCCGTGTGAGGCCTAATTTCTCGTGCAGGGTAACAATTATTGAACTATATGAAAAAATGTAAATTAGTTACGAACTAAGGCTTGCACACACTTTATTTAACATGTAAACGTGACTACAGATATTCGGATTTAGGTTATGACATATTCGAAATGCCTGCCATCATTGACGATGATGCGGCGCCGACGAATGGCGAAATTCTACATGACCCGCTGAAGTGTTGGAAATTCAGTGCTGTCGATGACATTCTGAATCGCTGTTTTCAGCTCAGCAATGATTTTGAGGTTATTGCTGTACACGTTATCTTCAAGATAGCCACACAAAAACGACTCGCAAGTGTTCAGATCCGGAGAACATGGCCGCCAATTGAGGCCCATGCCAGTGGCCTCTGGGTACCCCAGAGCCAGAACGCAATCCCCAGATCAGAGTTCAGTAATTGCAGATCAAAATTATAGTATATCAGCAAGTAGTTTAACGTCTAAGTACAGCAAAGCCACGGAAGCTCCGTCATGGAGAAGCAGTGACGTTAAACTCTTGTGATGAAAAACCTATAAAACGGCCTGATCGTCATTATTGCCGCCTTTTTTGCTTGATTGTTTCGTTAAAGGGCGGGGAACCCGTGTCAGTCAGTGAGACAATATTAGATAGGACTTTATCGTGTTAATATTTACGATAAACTGTTAGAAAATGTACGATCTCTGACTGTTGGTAGCAACGGAGTATTAAGGGGATTTTAGGACTTCAGTGCTAGATTGGAACTTTATGGACATATAGACGACAGAAACTCAAATTATCTACTGTTACGAGTGAATTCAGAGGTACCGATATTCAGATATTGACGTGTGGACTTTTGAAAGTTGAGAGGTGGTATGAGCCCCCTCTCATATTTCTATCTTACGATTCTCCTCTCTAATTGCATGCGGTGGAAAGTTGCTATTTTTTCACACGCAGACTTCCCACGCAGCGTCTCTCGACACCCGGGTGGTCCAGTGACAGGCGGGCTCTGCTGATTTTGAAAGGGTAAGCCTACGGGTTTCCAGACGCCGACATTGTCAAGAGACACGCCCGCAGGAGCCTGAAGGAGCGGCTGGGCTAGAGATTCCGTTACTTTGCAGAAACTTGGCGAAAACACTTTCTGGCGGGCTACCAGCGAGGCGTGGGAATGACTTGTGTACTCAGGCAGTTGTGGCTGGAAAATTCCCGCGCTTTCTGCAAAATAGTAACTGTGATTGGCTTGCTCAGGGCATAGCTCCATGACGTAGCAAAATAAGCGAAGAAATTGGCGCCAAGAATCTCCATTGGTGGAATGGTAGTGTTCCGGCAATAGAGTGGAATTTTCCGCCGGTTTTCGAGTTGCTGATTGGAACGGTTAACAACGGCCACTGTCGTGGGGGCGGGAATGTTCTGTGTTCGGTTTTGTACGGGTGCTCTTGTGGGGTAGTCGACTCTCGCCTTTCGGTCGGAGTAGGTTACAAGAATGAGCTCTCGCTGCTCTGGTCAGCCTGCTTCCGTTGGCTGTCTAATATATGTTTATTTAATTGTAACTGCTTGACGAAGTTGCTGAAGTTTCGACTTCAACGTAACTTTCCGAGTACGGTTGGCAATTGAGCGTTCTGCGTACAAGAGGCCTATGTTGTCTGTCTTGAGCAGTTTTGGCTAAAGTTGACTGTATCGGAGTTACTGTGTGACTTCGCTTCTTAAAAACAATCACTGTACCGTCAGTGATTGTGTGGCGAGCCTTCTTCGTCTCCCTCAGAGGCGCATTTGTATTGCTAGGAAGTCTTTAGTCTGGAACAACCAGACCAGGACAATTTGTTTCGGGCTATAGTCGCGACATTATCATCACCACGACGGGACGTCGAAGCAACCAGCCATCGCTTCCAGTACGCCAGATCGTGTCCTTGCAGCTAAGAAGACAGCTTGGTAATGTACGTCCACAGCACCGGCAAAGCAGGCATTTTTGCTAGGCGATAATCAGAGCTCAGCAGAGCGCGCCTGTTTGTCTTTTCGAACTTTGTTCTCTCTTGGGTGTTCATTGTCTGAGTTCTCACTGATGTAGCAGCAATTAATGTTGGGTTAGCTGTGTGTCTCCCTTAAGATTTGAGTTGCTAGGAATTGGCTCCACATACCACTTCGTCATAAACGTCACAATCTAGTTTAGGGACAACTTCACCTTCACAGCGTTTATTTGAGTATCCAATTTGAGCCAATTTGATGTATTGTAAATGTTTCATGTGTTTTTGTTTATTATTTTGTGTTTAGTCTTAATAAATCATATTGTTATTTTGGACAGAACTTTCATTCTGTTAATCGGTAGAGCAACCCTACCATCTCTCACTACGTTAATGAAACCTTCCTTTATTTAACTTATTTATCAAATTAAATTATTGCAGGTGCCATCATCCATCACCATCTTAATCCTTGAATATAGAGTGAAAGTGAAATACAAGAGTGTTGTACTTATTTCATTTACCTAGTACTAATCAGTGAAGGTTTTACGGAACCAAAGTTATTCTGTAGTAAGTCAGCACCATCAAGCGGAAAGCGTAGGCATTAACTAACACGCTAATTGAACGTTTACGTGTTTTACGGACTGCTTAATATGAACTTTTGTGACTCTTTGACGTCCCCACTCCCTCCGAAAGGTGGCGCAGGCTGTCTTAATCATAAAAGAAGAGAGTTTTACCCGTGCAAATTACTAAATAAAAGCTATATTTACAAGACTCGCAGTAATAGCAAAACACAAGGTGCGCACCTCATCGGAAAGTCGTCGCTGTCAAGTCGGGAAGTAAAGCCGGAAAACCTACAGACGATACGTATCTACGAGCAGACGTCGACGTGGAGTACCTAAAAAGGGAACCACAAGAGATTTGGAGATGCTTCAAAATGCTCCTCTAGTACATCACACACTCTCCTGTATCGATGGGGTCGAGCTCCGCCTTGCATGAAGCACATCTTGTCGAAATCAGGGCCACTATGGATAATGGGGATGAAATCAACTTCCAAAACATTCCCGTACCGTTCGGTAGTCACCGTGCCATCAAGGAATATCGTACCGACTATTCCGTGCCTGGACACCGCACACCACAGAGTCACTCGTCGAGGGTGAACAGACTTATCGAGCGCGAAATGCGCGTTCTCAAAACCCAAAACCGCCAATTTTTCTTATTGGCGAGCCCACCCAAATGAATGTGGGCTTCGTCGCTAAACCAAACCATGCATGCACTTCCTAATTGCTATCAGGCTCCGCGGCCAACAGTGCACTTTGAACTTCCTAACAAACCGTTCAGAAGTTATGACGCTTTTATTTCATATAGTTCAGTAATTGTCACCCTGTATCTTATCTTCGTGGTCCTTAGGCGTAATGTGTGTTGGCGGCAGTAGGATTGTTCGGTAGTCATGTTCAAATGCCGGTTCTCAAAATTCACTCGATGGCGTTTCTCGAAAAGAACGTCGCTTTCCCTCCAGGGATTTCCATCTGAGTTTCCGAAGCATCTTCGTAACACGTGTTGTTCGAGCCCACTGGTAACAAATCTAGCAGTCCGCCTCTGAAGTGCTTCGATGTCTATCTGATGGCTCCCAGGAGCAACAGAAATCTGATTTCCAATATTCAGTATAATTATTTAATGAATTTAAAAATTTTCAATGCTGTCATAATTAGGAGATGTTACCGTACGTGAAAGGTTTAACAAATTACTACTTGTGTACAGTGGCGGCTGATGCAAGATTTTACCTTACTTTACTTTTTCCTGTCCGGTGAGGCTTATTTCCTTTTGACTTACAAAGTTAGTAATCTGAACTAAAATGAATGTATTAATTTTACGTACATAAATTGAACTGTTTACTTATATTTAAAACTTTATAATAAACAGTTTACCTCTGCTAGGAATAAAATTAAATTTAAAAAATGTTAACAACAGAGAGAATCGAACATCTACGCAACAAATTGCCGGTCCACGTACTACACCACTTTTCTTCTGATGCCGGCCGCGGTGCTCTAGCGGTTCTAGGCGCGCAGTCCGGAACCGCGCGACTGCTACGGTCGCAGGTTCGAATCCTGCCTCGGGCATGGATGTGTGTGATGTCCTTAGGTTAGTTAGGTTTAAGTAGTTGTAAGTTCTAGGGGACTGATGACCACAGATGCTAAGTCCCATAGTGCTCAGAGCCATTTTTTTTCTTATGATGACATGACAAAAATTGCACATAGATTTCAACTGCACTCTTATGGTAATCTATTTTTTTTTGGTATTGTTTTTAAGGAATAGGACGTGACGACAAGTGGTATGACATAAATGGTGTAACAAATAATGGACACAAACTCTCAGTAGAAAACAATAATGGACCGCGTCCCTCTTAGTGGACGCATTCTTAGCCGGTCGCATTATCTCTCGCTGGAGTCTGGCACGTCTTCGCGTGTGATGGCGGATCCTCTCCACTGTCCTCATCCTTTCTTGTTTTGAATCATCACGTGTACATTCCAACTGGGTGGGAAATCAAACAGTGCTATGTTCCATATCTCGAATCTTGCAATATCAATTACTGATGTTCTTGTACTAAGGCCATAAACGTCTAGTACATTCATACCGGCCTCTCGGTAACGGTGAAGTACAGTCAGACCCCGAATCCGAGTCACCGCGTTGGTGTTCGTTCAGGGAGAGCAGCAGCCACGGTTCGACTGCTTGCAGCACCACCCGGAGTAGGAAGCGATCGATTTTTTGGACAAAACACGACAGTGCCGCAGAAGGCCTGCGTGCCAGGTGATGTTCATCTGTGTCTATAACATAGCACTGTGGGCACAGTGGCGTCATGTGAATTGTATGTATCGTGGAACGTGTCACATGTTTCCCATTTACAACCCCATACCGCAGCGTCTCCGTAACACAGTGTAGGTGGTGCACTGTACGCCATACCAGCGGCCATGTCACTGTCGGCCGCATGTCTCTGCGGCATTGCTCGGCCGTTCTCGAGTCAATACTCGATACACAGGGTGAAAAGTATTTAAACCGACAAACTCTAAGAGGTTGTAGGTGACATCAAAACAAATATTTTTCTCTAAATCATTTTTTCCTATGAGGATTATTTAAATCGGTGGAGGCCATATTACGCTCTTTAGTTGTTAAAGGCCGTATTGCGCTCTTCAGTTGTTAGTGGGCGTATTACGCTCTTCAGTTGTAGGCACCTGCTGTCCGCCAGTGTAGTAGTGCATTGTCTCTGTTCACTAATGGGGCCATTCACCTGGAGTGAGTACACTCGTATGGTTGGTGCGTACTACGTAGCGCACCACAGCGGACGAGCTGCACAGCGGGTTTATCGACATCAGTACCCTAATCGCCGTATCCCGCATCATACGACCTTTGCTGCTGTGTACCAACATCTGCGTGAGACCGGGTCATTTAGCAGATTACCTGGACAGGGACGCCGTCGCACGGTAAGAACGCTGCAATTTGAGGAAGCTCTTGCAGCACGTGGAGCGGGATCCTTCAATCAGCACTCGTGCAATTGCACGTAACATTGGGACGAATCAGACGGATGTAAAAACAGTCCTTCGAGTGCAATTTTTACGTCCATTTCACTTACAGCGTGTCCACAACCTGGAACCAGTTGATTATCCATCCAGAGCACAATTTTCGCGGTGGTACCTGGAACAGTGTGAAATGTACCCTACATTCCCATCCTCTGAGTTATTTACCAATGAAGCAACGTTCGGGCGTGATGGAGTCTTCAACATGCACAGTTCGCATGTTTGGAGTGAGGATAACCCACATGCCACACTTACTAGCGCTCATCAAGTGCGGTTCTTCGTTCATGTGCGGGTCGGTGTTGTTGAGCACTGTTTAATTGGGCCTTATCTGCTACCTAAGCCATTAAATGGCAGGCACTATTACAATTTTCTCGCCAGAGCATTGCCAGAATTGCTGGAAGACGTCGCGCTCCCTACAATACAACGCACGTGGTTCCAACATGACGGGGCGCCGGCACATTTCAGTCGTCATGTGCGTCGATTCCTGGACCGACAGTTCCCAGAAACGTGGATTGGCAGAGGTGGTCCTGTACCATGGCCTGCTCGATCCCCAGATATTTCCCCTCTGGACTTTTTTGTGTGGGGAGAGATGCACAACCTTGTTTACCCAACTCCTTTGGCATCAGAAGAGGATCTGGTTGCTCGGATAGTAGCAGCAGCAGTAACAATTCAGGATACTCCTGGGGTTTTTGCCCATGTCAGACAGAACATGATCCAACAGTTTAACCTTTGTTTACGTGTCAATGGAGGCATTTTTGAAAATCTACTGTAATTGAAATTGGGTTGTGTTAATGTGTTGTCTCTTGGTCATAAAAAATGGTATATTGTTTGTTGGTTTAGTTCATTTGCCACCAGAGAAATCGTCCTCTACCGGTTTAAATATTCCTCATTGGAAAAAATGACATTAGGGAAAAATAATTGTTTTTATGTCCCCTACAACCTCCCAGAGTTTGTCAGTTTAAATACTTTTCACTCTGTACATCGCGTGCCGTTGCCGTCCTGGTAGCCGGTAGTTGCGTGCGTACATAAATGTGTTCCACAAAAAAGATTCGTATGTGGGCAAGTGACGTAGAGATGAGAGCCACCACTAACGGCGCTAGACGAGAGGGCGGTGCCAGTGTCCATATCCTGATCATCGTGTTTGCGTGGATGCCACTGCTCTTTCGTAGACATGAAATGCCCCAAGGCCTCCACGCCTACTAGGAAGAGTGAGGGTTCCATTTCCGACTTTAAAAAACGTCCCTGTGCCCACAAATTATCCTAAAATCCCCACGATTCTGCGCGCCAAAACCACCGAGACTGGAAGTACTTGGTAGGGATGCGAGAAGCTAGATAAGTGCTGACAAAGATGACACGTTGGATCACGTCCAGTGTCCTTGTGACTTCGAACATTCGTACGAATCATTTCCAGAACATGTCTATAGGAGAGGGCCACTGGGAGTTGAACGCATGTAGTGAAGATTCTGTGTTGGCAGAAGAGCCAACACCGTGTTACGAGTGGAGGCCGAAATGTACGCGTTTTAGCTCACGCAGGCTGGCTTGAGAAGGGAAGAACTATACTGACGGGAGGTCTAGAACATGACAAGGAATGAGAATTCAGAAAGCGGACGTAATTAGTTTCATACTTAACTTTAATCCATTAATGATGAATGTCGCTCTTGACGGTACATGATTCACAATATTATCTGTTCAGAATACAATCTTGAAGAATATGGCGCCTTGCTAGCAAATGACGTAGCTGAAGGCTATGCTAAACGGGCGTCTCTGCAAATGAGAGCGTATGTAAACAGTGAACCATTGCTAGCAAAGTCGGCTGTACGACTGGGCTGAGTGCTAGGAAGTCTCTCTAGACTAGACGTGCCGTGTGGCGGCGCTCGGTCTGCAATCACTGATAGTGGCGAGACGCGGGTCCGACGTATGCTAACGGACAGCGGCCGATTTAAAAGCTACCACCTAGCAAGTGTGGTGTCTGGCGGTGACACCACAGAAGATAATTATCAAGAGTTTCCTCTTGTCTGTCGTCTGAAATGTGCCCAATGTTCATTGCTCCTGACTTCGACGTGTTCATTCGACTACCTGTAGCTGTGCCACACATATTAATCCAATGCAAAGCCAGTCTTGTCTCGTCGTGTGACCGTACCAAAAACAGCAGGCCATCCGGGTATGTTATGCAGATAAACTTGTGGTGCCTTATCGTCATTCCTTGGGGCCGGTTCCTGTACCTGCAGAGCGGTGGCTAATGAGCGACAGCATAAAGTATCGCCGATAGCGCACACCCCTGTCTGACCGACCGCAACATGGTGATGAGTCCCATCATGCGTCCATTGACGAGCGCTTTCGAGGGGGCGCACGGAGAAGTCGTGTCACGATGGTGACAAAAGTCTGTGGAAGCTTGATGTGCGTTACCACTTCCACTATGTAGGCGTCGCTCACGCTGTCAAAGGACGAACAAAATCTATCGACACCAGAAGATTCCGGAAACGACAGTGCGATCACATCCCGTAGCTGCTGAATGCCTTTTGTATATTGCTATCCCCTCCCACTCCGTGCTTGGTCGAGTGATATCACTTGCGCAGTACGCGTTTGAAACGCTCTGCGAGTACCCTGGTGTAGTTCTTGTAGTCCGAATTAAGAAGGGTAGGCCTGTATCCCTATGCCGCCGGATGGTTCGAGGATAGGGACGATTATTTCTTCAACAAAGGTGGGTGGAAATGGTGCTTTGGGAGACACCAATTTGCAGTATTGGTAGACTATGGCGGAGTCGTGAGACCTTCATATGTCCTATAAAACTCTAACAGAAATCAGTCGTCCCACAGTGACTTGTTCGATGCTCCCTTATCGAGTGCTTCCATTACGTCGTCCTCTGTGACTTCCCCGCTAACGCTCGCTCGGCCATCGCATCAAGGCACGTGGATAGCGCCCGCAGGACATCATGGAAGGCGGTCTCGTCGTGTTCCACTTCGTCGTAGTGGTAACAAAGGCGTAGGCGACCATCCGGCAGTACGACCGCCTCTAATAAATCTCTGAGACTACGTTGTTTTCTCCGATAAAGCGATACATAGATGGCGATTCTCCAAGGACTCGTTCAAAGGACCTTTTGCGGACTGCGACCCCCTCCAGATAGAGTCGCGTAACGGTAATTATTTGGACCTGCGTATGTTTTATGACCGCACTACGAGCTGTACGCTTGCACAGAAAGTTCGCGGAACATCGTAAAGTTAAATTCCATCGTGTGGCGCTTCTGCTTCGTCTGTTCCCTTCCGTACTCAGTTAAGGCTTGGCGCAATGCAGGCTTAACGCATTCCAGCCGCCATCGTAACGTAGACGAGAAAGTCGGGAGGCGTTTGCTTCAATTAAGCGTCGGCAGTCAGGTTCCCTGAGGTGTGGTGTATTCAATTTCCAAGCACCGCAGCTCCGCCACACCACCTGACGACGTACGGAGACCGTGCGTATGTACGCTGTATGATCTGAGAAAACAACGGACCACAATTCTGCGTCGAGTATGGTAGATTCGAGACTGTGTGTGACGTAAATTGATCGAGGAAACTAGCAGAATGACTTGGAACATTTTTACAGCCGCGTCTGTCGCCGTGTATTGTCTCAGGCGTATCGTTTAGATTCTTGTCCTATACCAGTTGCCACAGCTCCTGCCGTGAACTATATTTTGGGTATTGATCTTTTGGTGCGAGCACGCAGTTGAAGTCGCCTCTGAATAATTCATGTTCGTAGCGGCCTGAGTAATAGTGGCGCCATCTCCTCTGCGTAAAATCGGGATCGACCGCGTCTTATGTCGGACCCCATCGAGGCATAGATATTAATGATCCGTACCCCTGGCACTATTAGCGCCGGTCCTCGCGCTGGCAGTCGCGTAAAATTGTTCCGTTGTCGTCTATAGTGGATGTATGGTATCCATCGATATCGGGAAAGCTCTCAACACATACTTTCTGCAGAAGGACGATGTCGGCGACTGATACACGCATCATATTGTAACCTCCCTCTTACTAATCGGCCTATCCTGCTTGCGATATAAAATATATGACCGTGGATCGCTGTATGCCTAACGGATTTTTTCTAATTGTATAAGGCTATCTTTCCCGAAGAAATGAGACCGATAAGTAGGAGGAAAATGCACAACCGACCATTCTGATGGAAAGTCTACTAAAAATAAAAGTAATTAAACCTAACAGGGCTATAATTTGGAAAATGAATGTTATTTTGTGCATTCACTCACGAACAACACTGGGCAGAAAGGGGTACTACTGAAACTTCCTGGCAGATTAAAACTGTGTGCCGGACCGAGACTCGAACTCGGGACCTTTGCCTTTCCCGGGCACTTGCCCGCGAAAGGCAAAGGTCCCGAGTTCGAGTCTCGGTTCAAATGGCTCTGAGCACTATGGGACTCAACTGCTGTGGTCATCAGTCCCCTAGAACTTAGAACTACTTAAACCTAACTAACCTAAGGACATCACACACACCCATGCCCGAGGCAGGATTCGAACCTGCGACCGTAGCAGCAGCGCGGCTCCGGACTGGAGTGCCTAGAACCGCACGGCCACCGCGGCCGGCTCGAGTCTCGGTCCGGCACACAGTTTTAATCTGCCAGGAAGTTTCATATCAGCGCACACTCCGCTGCAGAGTGAAAATCTCGTTCTGGAGGGGTACCACTGATCGAAAAGTTACACTAATGAAGAAGTAATTAACGGTCGCCAGCCCAATAGGGCAATTTACATCCAGGATCCTGTACAAGATGATGGGAAAGAAAAACATGTATTATTAAACACTGACGTGGTAACTAAAGGTTGCCACGTGTTTCTTTTTACGCTAATTTTAAGCGAGTATGTAATGATAAAGGAAACTGAGAAGTCGCTCTTGCGTTATGTTTGGCATTAAATTTTGAAAAAGGCAATCGAGTAATGATTTGAAAATATGCAATTAAACTGTACACGTTAGTACTGAACTTCGTTTTTCTGGTGCGTGGCGTTGCGCAGTAGGAGGTGAGCCTATTAAGGTAAATACATTGTTTGTTCTCTATTAAAATCTTTCATTTGCTAACTACGCCTATCAGTAGTTAGTGCCTTCAGTAGTTAGAATCTTTTATTTAGCTGGCAGTATTGGCGCTAGCAGTATTGCAGTAGTTCGATTAATGAAAATTTTTGTGAGGTAAGTGAGTCATGAAAGTTATAGGTTATTGTTAGGCAGGGCCATTCTTTTGTAGGGATTGTTGAAAGTCAGATTGCGTTGCGCTAAAAATATTGTGTGTCAGTTTAGTGTTGAACAGAAAAATTAATTAATATCTGAGTACGTTCAGTTCTGCTCAACTGTTTGAAAATCAAATAACGTAAGAGGTTTATCAGCACAGTCATTCATTAATTTTTCTAAGGGGACGTTTCAAATGGAACGTCAACGGACTTCTACCTAAATGTACATACAGTGAAGCAATGTCCATACTTATTAAAAGAAAGCATTTAAATTACAAATATTTACATACATTTAAAAACAGGTGCCATGCATCCTGCATTTTCGGTGTTACAATGTCTCGTGTTAATTGCAAATTGGCATGCTTTCTAATTGTATTAACGTTAATGAAGGGTGTCCTATATGTCTCCCGCTGCCCCTCAGTGCGTATGGCTCACATGAATGCATGCTGTCGGTCGGAGAATTAGTGTCTGCTCAACCATCTGCGTCTTCCACGTGGCTAACATCCGGTGGACGCCGCGCCCACCATTGCGGCTGTAACAGTGTCACATTCATCGTCCCAGTTTCAGTGGTGTGGTTCTCCCGTCGGGCAGATCGAGGGCAAAGATGTTGCTGTGGTGGATGGAGGGACTCCTACGGGTGAATCTCCGACTGATGGTTCTGCAGTCAGCCCCTACCTCGTGTGATTCGCTTCGTACTGCTGTGAGGGAGGAAGAAATCTCCCGTTGCGTATCTGGATTCACCGTGTCGTACGCGACTCCATCTGCTGTGGAGTTCATTAAGCAGGTGTCCGGCGGCGCTATTCGTCGTTTCAAGCGGCGCTTCGGCGATGGTTGTTGACGTGTCTCCGTCTCTGTGTCTGCGTACAGAAGCAACTTCCGCGTTCAGGGGCGAAAATAGCTGTTCGCACTACTATGGGATCAATTTACATACGTCCTACCGATTCCAGATCAGAAGATAGTTGACGATCAGTTTGGCTTTAGGAAAGGTAAGGGCACCAGAGAGGCAGTTCTGACGTTGCAGTTGATAATGGAAGCAAGACTATTGAAAAATCAAGACATGTTCATACGATTTGTCGACCTGGAAAAAGCGTTCGACAATGTAAAATGGTGCAAGACGTTCGAAATTCTGAGAAACATGGGGTTAATCTATGTTGTTGTTGTTGTGGTCTTCAGTCCTGAGACTGGTTTGATGCAGCTCTCCATGCTACTCTATCCTGTGCAAGGTTCTTCATCTCCCATTACGTACTGCAACCTACATCCTTCTGAATCTGCTTAGTGTATTCATTTCTTGGTCTCCCTCTACGAGTTTTACCCTCCACGCTGCTCTCCAATACTAAATTGGTGATCCCTTAATGCCTCAGAACATGTCCTACCAACCGATCCCTTCTTCTAGTCAAGTTGTGCCACAAACTTCTCTTCTCCCCAATCCTATTCAATACTTCCTCATTAGTTTTGTGATGTACCCATCTAATCTTCAACATTCTTCTGTAGCACCACATTTCGAAAGCTTCTATTCTCTTCTTGTCCAAACTATTTATCGTCCATGTTTCACTTCCATACATGGCTACACTCCATACAAATACTTTCAGAAATGACTTCCAGACACTTAAATCTATACTCGATGTTAACAAATTTCTCTTCTTCAGAAACGCTTTCCTTGCCATTGGCAGTCTACATTTTATATCCTCTCTACTTCGACCATCATCCGTTATTTTGCTCCCCAAATAGCAAAACTCTTTTACTACTTTAAGTGTCTCATTTCCTAATCTAATTCCCTCAGCATCACCGGACTTAATTCGACTACATTCCATTATCCTCGTTTTGCTTTTGTTGATGTTCATCTTATATCCTCCTTTCAAGACACTGTCCATTCCGTTCAACTGCTCTTCCAAGTCCTTTGCTGTCTCTGACAGAATTACAATGTCATCGGCGAACCTCAAAGTTTTTATTTCTTCTCCATGGATTTTAATACATACTCCGAATTTTTCTTTTGTTTCCTTTACTGCTTGCTGAATATACAGATTGAATAACATCGGGCAGAGGCTACAACCCTGTCTCACTCCCTTCTCACTCCCTTCCCAACCACTGCTTCCGTTTCATGCCCCTCGACTCTTATAACTGCCTTCTGCTTTCTGTACAAATTGTAAATAGCCTTTCGCTCCCTGTATTTTACCCCTACCACCTTTAGAATTTGAAAGAGAGTATTCCAGTCAACATTGTCAAAAGCTTTCTCTAAGTCTACAAATGCTAGAAACGTAGGTTTGCCTTTCCTTAATCTTTCTTCTAAGATAAGTCGTAAGATCAGTATTGCCTCACGTGTTCCAGTGTTTCTACGGAATCCAAACTGATCTTCCCCGAGGTCGGCTTCTACTAGTTTTTCCATTCGTCTGTAAAGAATTCGTGTTAGTATTTTGCAGCTGTGGCTTATTAAACTGATTGTTCGGTAATTTTCACATCTGTCGACACCTGCTTTCTTTGGGATTGGAATTATTATATTCTTCTTGAAGTCTGAGGGTATTTCGCCTGTTTCATACATCTTGCTCACCAGATGGTAGAGTTTTGACAGGACTGGCTCTCCCAAGGCCGTCAGTAGTTCCAATGGAATGTTGTCTACTCCGGGGGCCTTGTTTCGACTCAGGTCTTTCAGTGCTCTGTCAAACTCTTCACGCAGTATCGTATCTCCCATCTCATCTTCATCTACATCCTCTTCCATTTCCAAAATATTGTCCTCAAGTACATCGCTCTTGTATAGACCCTCTATATACTGCTTCCACCTTTCTGCTTTCCCTTCTGTGCTTAGAACTGGGTTTCCATCTGAGGTCTTGATGTTCATACAAGTGGTTCTCTTATCTCCAAAGGTCTCTTTAATTTTCCTGTAGGCAGTATCTATCTTACCCCTAGTGAGATAAGCCTCTACATCCTTACATTTGTCCTCTAGCCATCCCTGTTTAGCCATTTTGTTAATCTACAGCGTGAGACAAATAATATACAATACGTACAAGAAATTGAAATTGAAATTTTTGGTAAGTTCCTGTGGGGTCAAACTGGTGAGGTCATCGGTCCCTAGGCTTACACACTACTTAAACTAACTTACGCTAAGGACAACACACACATCCATGCCCGGGGGAGGACTCGAACCTCCGAAGGGAGCACTGCGCGGACCGTGGCGAAGCGCCTCAGACCGCGCGGGGTAGCAGTACGAGAGCCAAGAGGGAATAATACGAGTGGGCGACCGAGAACGAAGAGCTCGGATTAAAATGGGTGTAAGACAGGGACGTAGTCTTTCGCTCCTACTGTTCAATATGTACATCGAAGAGTCAATGATGGAAATAAAATAAATGTTCAGAAGTGGAATTAAAATTCTAGATGAAAGTACGATTCGCTGATGACATTGCTATCCTGAATGAAAGTGAAGACGAATTGCATCATCTTCCGAACGGAATGAACAGTCTAACGAGTACAGAATATGGATTCAGAGTAAATCGAAGAAAGACGAAGGTAATGAGAAGCAGCAGAAATCAGAACAGCTAGAAACTTAACATGAGGATTGATGGTCACGAAGTAGATGAAGTTACGGAGTTCTGCTACCTAGGCAGTAAAATAACCAGTGACGGACGGAGCAAGGAGGACATCAAAAGCAGACTGGCAATGACAAAAAGTCTACTGGAATCAAACATAGGCCTTAATTTGAGGAGGAAGTTTCTGACAATGTACGTTTGCAGCACAGCATTGTATGGTTGTGAAACAAGGACTGTGGGAAAATCGGAACAGAAGCGAATATTGTGAGATGTGGAGCTACAGACGAATGTTGAAAATTAGGTGGGCTGGAATAAAGAGGTTCTGCGCAGAATCGGAGAGGAAAGGAATATGTGGGAAACACTGACAATGAGGAGGGACAGGATGATAGGACATCTGTTAAGACAATAGGGACTTACTTCCGTGGTACTAGAGGGAGCTGTAGTGTGCAAAAACAGTAGAGGAGAACAGAGATTGGATTATATCCAGGAACTAGGTTGGCACAGGAGAGGAATACATGGGGGAGGAGGGGGGGGGGGTAGGGCAGCATCAAACCAGCCTGACGACTCAAAAACCAATAACGATCTATCCTCGTTGGTCACTGGTGTCGCCGGCAGCGGAATGGCCGGAGTGTAGGTTGTTTCTGCCGGGGCTGTGGCCTCTCCTGTCGGTGGTTGCCGCAACTGTTAGGAAGGTCTTTGGGATGGCGTCTGTTCAGAGCGCATCGTCAGCGGCGACGGCGCGGGCACAGGCACCGCTTCACCACTTGAGACTTCCCCAATCATCTGCTGCATACATTCTGAACGGACGTAGCCTTCCATCCTGCGTCCTGAGCATGTTTTGGTTTGTATGTCACAGACGACTACTGCTCTGCGTTCGCTGATGAACAAATAGGACTTCTCACAGCCCCTCATATTTAATGGTAACATGGCCCAGTGGGTAACCTGTCAAAAACTGAACACAGATCAAGCATGAAAACATAAAGAAGGTGAACTGAACTATGAAAACAAAGAAAAAAAAACAAAGAGTGAATGGTCCACGAAAAAGAAGTGCAATAAAGAGCAGTATGAAGCAGCCGTTGTGGGTAAGTGGCAATGGTATCAAATTGCCAAGCGGGCGAGCCGTGTTCCAAACTCCGTCCTGCCATTTTTTTCCCCACGACAGTCCATCCGCCCAATGAAATGTCTGCTCTCTTTCTGTAGTCCTGGCAGTTGCCATACTATATATTAGTTATAGACTATCAGTCATGTGGTTTTAATACGTTACAGTCGCAAGTAGATGTGACGAATAGTGAGAACAGGCGATATCTTACATAGACGTCTCACAGAAATAAAAAACAGCAAATAAATGCGTGTGAACCATGTTACAAACAAAGGAATTCAAGGGTCAAGAGTTTCAAAACGGGACGCAACTTCAAAATCGTTAAAAATATACACTCCTGGAAATTGAAATAAGAACACCGTGAATTCATTGTCCCAGGAAGGGGAAACTTTATTGACACATTCCTGGGGTCAGATACATCACATGATCACACTGACAGAACCACAGGCACATAGACACAGGCAACAGAGCATGCACAATGTCGGCACTAGTACAGTGTATATCCACCTTTCGCAGCAATGCAGGCTGCTATTCTCCCATGGAGACGATCGTAGAGATGCTGGATGTAGTCCTGTGGAACGGCTTGCCATGCCATTTCCACCTGGCGCCTCAGTTGGACCAGCGTTCGTGCTGGACGTGCAGACCGCGTGAGACGACGCTTCATCCAGTCCCAAACATGTTCAATGGGGGACAGATCCGGAGATCTTGCTGGCCAGGGTAGTTGACTTACACCTTCTAGAGCACGTTGGGTGGCACGGGATACATGCGGACGTGCATTGTCCTGTTGGAACAGCAAGTTCCCTTGCCGGTCTAGGAATGGTAGAACGATGGGTTCGATGACGGTTTGGATGAACCGTGCACTATTCAGTGTCCCCTCGACGATCACCAGTGGTGTACGGCCAGTGTAGGAGATCGCTCCCCACACCATGATGCCGGGTGTTGGCCCTGTATGCCTCGGTCGTATGCAGTCCTGATTGTGGCGCTCAACTGCACGGCGCCAAACACGCATACGACCATCATTGGCACCAAGGCAGAAGCGACTCTCATCGCTGAAGACGACACGTCTCCATTCGTCCCTCCATTCACGCCTGTCGCGACACCACTGGAGGCGGGCTGCACGATGTTGGGGCGTGAGCGGAAGACGGCCTAACGGTGTGCGGGACCGTAGCCCAGCTTCATGGAGACGGTTGCGAATGGTCCTCGCCGATACCCCAGGAGCAACAGTGTCCCTAATTTGCTGGGAAGTGGCGGTGCGGTCCCCTACGGCACTGCGTACGATCCTACGGTCTTGGCGTGGCATCCGTGCGTCGCTGCGGTCCGGTCCCAGGTCGACGGGCACGTGCACCTTCCGCCGACCACTGGCGACAACATCGATGTACTGTGGAGACCTCACGCCCCACGTGTTGAGCAATTCGGCGGTACGTCCACCCGGCCTCCCGCATGCCCACTATACGACCTCGCTCAAAGTCCGTCAACTTCACATACGGTTCACGTCCACGCTGTCGCGGCATGCTACCAGTGTTAAAGACTGCGATGGAGCTCCGTATGCCACGGCAAACTGGCTGACACTGACGGCGGCGGTGCACAAATGCTGCGCAGCTAGCGCCATTCGACGGCCAACACCGCGGTTCCTGGTGTGTCCGCTGTGCCGTGCGTGTAATCATTGCTTGTACAGCCCTCTCGCAGTGTCCGGAGCAAGTATGGTGGGTCTGACACACCGGTGTCAATGTGTTCTTTTTTCCATTTCCAGGAGTGTATGTTTTGACAGAGAACAGACAAACAGTGTGATTGTGAAACTGTTCCGTTCATTTGTTGTAGCTTACGTGACAAACTGTTATGTTTTAATCATTTCCTTGATAGTGACAGATTCACATTCATACGAACACTTAAATCGGACAAGGAGGCATATCTCACTGACTTTCCAATCGTACAAAGTAGGTGCATTGATAAGAGATTCCTGTCATATGACACACGTACTGTCACTAATGCCATGTATATGACACATCTGATGTGTTTTGTGGTCGAGAATTCGGTTGATTTGTCGCCTTTTTATCAAAACTTTGGGGTTCCCATTCGAAAGCCACTTCCTTTGGGCTGCTAATAGAGTAACTGTGCAGAATCAACTGTCATTATAGGTCCCTTCCTTACACCTCGCTGTTGGGAACGGACATTACATCACGACACAGACACAAATTTGAATACAGCGAACAACGTAAAAAAAAAAAAAAAAAAAGGTGGCTCGAGGGAGATTTGAACACGGCTCGCCCGCTATGCAGACCAACACCGTAAACAAAACACTTAATCAAGATGCCATTTCTCTGCCCCATTGGCTTATACTGCACTTCTTGTTCTTGGGCCACTCACTGTCTGTATTTTGCTTTTTCTTTCACAGTCCAGTACACCTTCTTCCTGTTTCCATGCTTGATATATGTTATGTTTTTGAAGCGCTGTCCACTGGACCCTCTTACCACTAAATCCGAGGGAGGTGCAATACGGAGTCTCCCTTGTTAGCTGGCCGCACGCGAAGACGAATGTTTGCTGGGACGGCAGCCTAGCGTGCTCTGTCGGAGAAATGGGCCACAATGTATAGAGGAATTTCTCATCGATAAAATATGGAAGATGTCATGCAACATCGGCACAGAATCGATGACGGAAAAACGATTAAGAAACAGGTCGAAAGATAGAAAACAAAAAAGACATGAAAGTGCTCAGCGTCACTGCCTGCACCGCAGAAGGATCCGCGTTGGACTCCCGGTACCTACTCAGGATTTTTTAAAGGTAGCCTTGCGAGTCCGAATGAGGAGCTGCTTGAATAAAGACATCATCATCAGGATTCACGAACGGGCAGTGAAGGTGGAGTTCAAAAATGGTTCAAATGGCTCTGAGCACAGTGGGACTTAACTTCTGAGGTCATCAGTCCCCTAGAACTTAGAACTACTTAAACCTAACTAACATAAGGACATCACACACATCCATGCCCGTGGCAGGATTCGAACCTGAGACCGTAGCGGTCGCGCGGTTCCAGACTGTAGCGCCTAGAACCGCTCGGCCACTCCGGCCGGCGAAAGTGGAGTGATCGGCAATGTGCTGATCGCGAGTGCCGCAGTCATAGATCGGTCCTTGTACTGCTCCGTAGGCAGCCGTTGGTCATTCAGAATAGGCATAAGACCTAATCTCTGGGTGTTGACTGCGTTTTTTATATTTAGTTCTTTAGTACTAACTCGGAAAAAAAAAATGGTTCTGAGCACTATGGGACTTAACTTCTAAGGTCATCAGTCGCCAAGAACTTAGAACTACCTAAACCTAACTAACCTAAGGACGTTACACACATTCATGCCCGAGGCAGGATTCGAACCTGCGACCGTGGCGGTCGCGCGGTTCCAGACTGTTGCGCCTAGAACCGCTCGGCCACCCCAACCGGTGAAGGTGGAGTGATTGGCAATGTGCTGATCACGAAAGCCGCTGTCATAGATCGCTCCTTGTAGTGCCCCGTAGGCAGCCGTTGGTCATTCAGAATAGGCATAAGACCTAATCTCTGGGTGGTGACTGCGTTGTTTATATTTAGTGCTTTAGTACTAACTCGAAAAAAAAATGGTTCTGAGCACTATGGGACTTAACTTCTAAGGTCATCAGTCCCCTAGAACTTAGAACTACCTAAACCTAACCAACCTAAGGACATCACACACATCCATGCCCGAGGCAGGATTCGAACTTGCGACCGTAGCGGTCGCGCGGTTCCAGACTGTAGCGCCTAAAACCGCTCGGTACTAACTCGACTCGCAGCGCATTTTACAGACGTATATCACTGAAAGTACCTGCAAAATTATGGCACTGTACGACACATACATGGGCCGATCACATTAATGTGACCACCGGCTACGTTCGACAGTGCAGGAGTTTATCAGACTTCCGAAAGGGCATGATCATTGGCTTTCGGGGCAAAGGTGAAACTGTTTCCGAAACGTTTAATTTTCTAAGCTGTTTGTGGTGTTACCGCCAGACACCACACTTGCTAGGTGGTAGCCTTTAAATCGGCCGCGGTCCGTTAGTATACGTCGGACCCGCGTGTCGCCACTATCAGTGATTGCAGACCGAGCGCCGCCACACGGCAGTTCTAGAGAGACTTCCTAGCACTCGCCCCAGTTGTACAGCCGACTTTGCTAGCGATGGTTCACTGACAAATTACGCTCTCATTTGCCGAGACGATAGTTAGCATAGCCTTCAGCTACGTCATTTGCTACGACCTAGCAAGGCGCCATTACCAGTTACTATTGATGCTGTAAAACATGTACCGTCAAGAGCGATGTTCACCATTTATGGATTAAAGTTAAGTATTCCTCAGATACGTCCTTTTTTTGCTAGTCTCATTTCCTTGACCTGTTCTAGACCTCACGCCAGCCTGCGTGAGCTAAAACGCGTGCCTTTCGGCTTCCTCTCATAGTGGGTTGGCTCTCTTGCCAATCCACAACACTGTTCGCGTGCCGCAGTGGTTAAAGTATACCGTGCATGGTACAGTGGCGCATTCCAAAACGGGCACAGGGGCCGCTGTAGTGCACCACGGGCAACAGATGACTGGGGTGAACGATGGCTGTGGAGACGTGTACTCGCGAATAGACGTGCAACTGTTCGATAATTGATAGCCCAGGTGAACCAAGGGGCAACCAACAGTCCCCCCTCAACGACCGTTCAGCGAACGTTACTGCTTTGGGCCACCGCAGTAGGCACCTGGCTAATGCCCCAGTGCTGACTGCTGTTCATCAGCTGGAATGTGCACCACAGTACCGCAGCTGGACGTTCACTGAGTTGCGACAGCTGGCCTTTCCGGATGAACCACGTTTTATGCTCCACCGCTCAAAGCAACCACCGTACAACAATCGTCGGAAGGGTCCAGGCCAGAATGAAGCGTTAAGGCCTGGGGGAATGTTATTGTGGCATTCCGTGGGTGATCTCGTCATTGTGTCAGCCACAGTTGATCAACACAAGTATTTATCTATCCTTGGGGACATGTCCATCACTACATGCTGTTTGCTTTTTCTTTGGCACGATGGCATCTATGAGCAGGGCAATGCAGCGAGTCACACGGCACCGGGACTAGTTTACCGTATTCCCCTGGCCACGAAACTCCCTGGATTTAAACCCAATTCAGAATCTTTGGGACCACATCGGTCGATCTGTTCGCACCACGGACCTTCAACAGAGAAACCTACCACAGCTGGCCAGGCACTGGAGTCCACATCCTCGTCAGCACCGTCCAGAACTTCACTGCACGTTTCGCAACTGTCTCGCTGCATAAATGCGGTTATTCAGGCTTTTGACAGGTGGACACATTAACGAGACTGGACAACGTAGTTCAGTAGATTATGACGTCATAAACATTGAGGTGCCTGAAAAACTACAATGTCTTGAACCATAGAGGCCTCATATGTCTAGCCTCAAATATTCAACGCATTAACTCGTTTGTAAAGCAACCAGACGTCTCAGGCTGTTTTATTCATTGGAGTTCGACTCTTTAAAGAGTCGGTGTGGGTGAGTCACTGGCGGATATGATCTAGAATACTGCAACCATTTGGCTTGACAGATACTGCTCTATAATTTTGTGCATATTTTCTTTTACGCCTCTACATCTAGAGTCACGGCATTTCCCAGAGTGTAACGGGAAATACTTCTGGTCCCCTCACATTCCCCTGCCTCCACGTTATATTCACCAGTGGTGCCTAAAAAGGATGATTCTCATTAAACTTCCATATGACGTCTAATTTATTTGACGTTATCGTCGCGTTCATATCGTGAGAGGAATGTGGGAGGATTTAGTATGTTGGCCGTGTCTTGTGACAACGAGAACTCTCGGAATTTCAGCAAAAAACGTCTCCCTGGTGAACAACGCCTGCCTTGTAGTGTCCGCCACTGTGGTTTGTTGACCGCCACCGTTAAGATTACAGGACGATCCCGTGAAGAAACACGCCGCTCTTCGTTATACACGGTGTTGGGAGTATAACTGCAGATATTTCTAACGATGACTGGGGACTGTGTGTTGAACAAGATGACATCAGTATTTACTTCATTTGCAGAAAAATTATTATAGCAATTAATAACAGTATGTTTTTAGGTTGGTTAGTACCACCAAAGTACGAAAGGCACAAGCAGACCATGAAAGCTTATTTTCCACTGAATCACGTGTTGAAGTGTGGCTGTGTGGACGCAGACGGTTAGTTTATACTGACAGGAGTAGTCCGCTTAGTGGTGCGTTTACGACCGTGGAGAAAACGTTAGGTAGTAAATCGTGTGACAGGTTTGTGGGAAAATTGGTAAACGCAGAGAAAAAAAACTAACACACGAAAGTTGGTACATATTAATGTACCAATGATCACAATATCTGTGCCTATACTCGTAATACCCTGTATCTTCTCTTACATTAATCGTCCCTGATAAGGGTACCAGGATGATGAGCAATGATCAAGTATCGGTTGAACAAATCTTTCTTAAGTCACTTCTTTCGTGGATGAATTGCATTTCCTTAACACTCTGCCAATAAACCTCTGTCTAGCATCCACCTATCTTACAAACTGTTTTACGTTGTCCCTCTGCTCTCTGCGATTACAACTAGGTATTTTATGGTAGTTACTGTCTCCATTAATTTAGCGACAGTAGTGTAATAGAACAATAGAGGATAACTCAGCCCATTTACGAGCGACATGTTGCATTTATTTACGTTTCCTCTCAAAGAGACAGTCATATGCTCCTTTTCCTTGCAAGTGAGACAGTTGATTATTATGACTAAGAAAAACCTAATTCCGCAGTTTATTCAATAAAAAATCTAACATGAATTACGTGCCAATTTGGACCCTCATTCCGTTTTCCGATATTTTTTTTAATTCCGCGAGGGCTAATTTCAGTGGCATCCATCTTTCAGATTGTAGAACGGTGTGGTACGCTAAGAGAACCATCAAGAAGAATTTATTTTTTAATTCAAAATTTAATATTTCGCTTATTTCTACCTCCTGTCTTTATTTTCAAGACTGTATTCAAGGAACGTTTTGATCCATTATAAAATGGGCACTTTGGGTGTTTTGATAGAGACTCCTCATTTTACTAAATTACATAGCTGTCTACGTCGTTTAGTGCAGGCCATAACGTAGCTGTAAACCAAGAGCTCTGTTTTCATTTCTACATATTTACGAAAGGCTGCCCAAATAAACACGGCGAAAAACGAAAAAATGAAAAGCCCTTAATATGTTGTCTGATTTACTGCAGATTAAATATAACACGTAATACATACTGATAGTAAACTTTCCTTTAGTAAACTTTCCTTTTCGGACTCATCAAAAGATTAGTTGTCAAACAGCTGTTTAGTCTACTGGAAGCTTTCTCGGCGATAGTTACTCTCCTATTTTTTTTCCTATATTTTCAGTAAACATCTCCAACCGCCCCAGATACGAAAGTTGACCAACTGGTTGTATGTCTTCAATGTTAATTTTCATTGTTTTGTATTTGATGTACCAGCTGTATCGAAAAGTGAAGGCCGCTCGGTCAAAAAGCGAAATAAAAAATAATATTCTCTCGTAAAAGCTGTTAGTGACAATTTTCGTTTCCCACAAACTTGCTTCACTTTTCTACGTAACCGCCGTTTATTTCGCAGTAGTCTTCGTGACATTCCACAACCTCCTGCATAGAAATTCTCCACCTGTCAGCTTTATCAGTTGACAACGGCGATTCTGAAAAGGTGGAGTCACTTTCCCAGCTATGTGGCCTGAAATCGAGCCCCCACTGCCGAACAACATGCCATGGTCGTGACTAAAACGTCGGATTCATAGCGTACTAAAGCCATGACTCGACTTTCTCCTCAGAAACACGATGGGATAGATTAGGGACGGAAAGAGATGGCACAACATTACTTAAATAAGAGTCGAACACAGATGTTCTAAAGCATGTCCATTTTCATAAAGACCCACAAATACATTAACAATGAGGCTCACAAAGCGAACAGGGTAAGAAGATACTGAAATAGGTGGCAAAAGTGCCTGGACACCAGAAAGTTATTACTGGACCAGTAGACAACGCTCGATCAATCAAGGAAAAGCACACACCTAAATGACAGGAGCACAAAAGAACCGTACATAATATAAAAATGAATGTAACGTTATAAAAGTATTATAAAATGAATGTGTGTATCTATACATGTATATATGTTTCACGTCTCTTTCTAAACCACTCGGCCGATTTGAACTGAACTTGGTACGCATATCAATTACTGTCTGTAAATCGTCGCTGTGGCTATAAGAACCGCACTTATCAGAGCTCTAGGGTGGGGGTGAAAAATTAGTGTAGCGAATACCCGTAAGTTATTCATCTAGTATCTGAGAATGAAAGCAATTAGTGACTTGCAACAGAGTATATGCATAATTTCAAAACCTTACAAACTTTTTCTCGCTGACAACCCGCACAAAATGATGAAAGGATAAAGGTTCATTGCTTACTAAATTTTCGCTGTTCATGCAGTAAAACTGCCGCATGAAGTATGGTTCAAATGGCTCTGAGCACAGTGGGACTTAACTACTGAGGTCATCAGTCCCCCAGAACTTAGAACTACTTAAACATAATTAACCTAAGGACATCACACACATCCATCCCCGAGGCAGCATTCGAACTTGCGACCGTAGCGGTCGCGCGGTTCCAGACTGGAGCGCCTAGAACCGCTCGGCCATGAAGTATGACGTTTCAACTTATTACTTCTTTACCACTAACTGTATTCGTAACACAAACTACGTATAGTATTCATACACACCGTTAAATGCACCTACGAAAATATATCACTGTAGAACAAGTAGTCGAAAAGGTATGACGTCGTAAACACCGAGATGCATGAAACTCTGCCGCATCATGACTGAGGTTTTATGTTACATCCTTATTACGAACTCTACCCGCAACTTTTTCGCCAACAGTAGCCACATATGTCACTGGATATACCTGTAACGTTATACCCTTGTACGACACATAGTTCAGAAGATACGCCATAAACACTGAGCTGCGTATTTAAATGAAAATGAAAGGCGATATGCGCGAGATATACAGGTGAAATATGTGTACAATTACGTGTAAAATACACTCCTGGAAATTGAAATAAGAACACCGTGAATTCATTGTCCCAGGAAGGGGAAACTTTATTGACACATTCCTGGGGTCAGATACATCACATGATCACACTGACAGAACCACAGGCACATAGACACAGGCAACAGAGCATGCACAATGTCGGCACTAGTACAGTGTATATCCACCTTTCGCAGCAATGCAGGCTGCTATTCTCCCATGGAGACGATCGTAGAGATGCTGGATGTAGTCCTGTGGAACGGCTTGCCATGCCATTTCCACCTGGCGCCTCAGTTGGACCAGCGTTCGTGCTGGACGTGCAGACCGCGTGAGACGACGCTTCATCCAGTCCCAAACATGCTCAATGGGGGACAGATCCGGAGATCTTGCTGGCCAGGGTAGTTGACTTACACCTTCTAGAGCACGTTGGGTGGCACGGGATACATGCGGACGTGCATTGTCCTGTTGGAACAGCAAGTTCCCTTGCCGGTCTAGGAATGGTAGAACGATGGGTTCGATGACGGTTTGGATGTACCGTGCACTATTCAGTGTCCCCTCGGCGATCACCAGTGGTGTACGGCCAGTGTAGGAGATCGCTCCCCACACCATGATGCCGGGTGTTGGCCCTGTGTGCCTCGGTCGTATGCAGTCCTGATTGTGGCGCTCACCTGCACGGCGCCAAACACGCATACGACCATCATTGGCACCAAGGCAGAAGCGACTCTCATCGCTGAAGACGACACGTCTCCATTCGTCCCTCCATTCACGCCTGTCGCGACACCACTGGAGGCGGGCTGCACGATGTTGGGGCGTGAGCGGAAGACGGCCTAACGGTGTGCGGGACCGTAGCCCAGCTTCATGGAGACGGTTGCGAATGGTCCTCGCCGATACCCCAGGAGCAACAGTGTCCCTAATTTGCTGGGAAGTGGCGGTGCGGTCCCCTACGGCACTGCGTACGATCCTACGGTCTTGGCGTGCATCCGTGCGTCGCTGCGGTCCGGTCCCAGGTCGACGGGCACGTGCACCTTCCGCCGACCACTGGCGACAACATCGATGTACTGTGGAGACCTCACGCCCCACGTGTTGAGCAATTCGGCGGTACGTCCACCCGGCCTCCCGCATGCCCACTATACGCCCTCGCTCAAAGTCCGTCAACTGCACATACGGTTCACGTCCACGCTGTCGCGGCATGCTACCAGTGTTAAAGACTGCGATGGAGCTCCGTATGCCACGGCAAACTGGCTGACACTGACGGCGGCGGTGCACAAATGCTGCGCAGCTAGCGCCATTCGACGGCCAACACCGCGGTTCCTGGTGTGTCCGCTGTGCCGTGCGTGTGATCATTGCTTGTACAGCCCTCTCGCAGTGTCCGGAGCAAGTATGGTGGGTCTGACACACCGGTGTCAATGTGTTCTTTTTTCCATTTCCAGGAGTGTATGTTAAATATGTGTGAACATTATTTGACATGTGAGTACGTTGGCAAAGCCAGGGGTAAAAAGCTCACCCTTGGCACCCGAAACCATTTCAATCTAATTTGGTTTACATCAAACAATGGAAAATCCAGGATGGAGTGTAACAATATTATGAGAAGGGAAGTTGCTACTCACCATATAGCGGAGATGCTGATTCCAAGATAGGCACAACAAAAAGACTCTCACAATTAAAGTTTCCGGCCACTGTCCTTCGTCAACAATAGACACACATACGCACACACACTCACACACACACACACACACACACACACACACACACACACACACACACACACACACACGTGTAATTTTGAGGATCCGTCCTTCTAACCTTCTTATATACAGGCGTCACCTGCGCATTTTTCCAGTCGCTCGGAACTTTACGTTGGGCAAGAGATTCGCGATAAATGCAAGCTAAGTAAGGAGCCAATGCACTAGATTTCTCTCTGTAAAACCGAATTGGAATCCCATCGGGTCCGGGCGATTTACTTATTTTCAACCCATTCAGCTGCTTCACAACCCCAGGGATGCCCAGGCTGTTATTCCCATGCTGTTGCCATTTCATCGACGGGAAGGTTAAGCGCTTTTCCAGCAGGATAATGCACGTTCACATACACCAAAGAGCTCACAAGAAATGCCTGGCCAGCAAGATCGCCAGATCTCTCACTAATTGAAAACGTATGGGACATGCTGAAGCAGGAACCTGCTCCTTCCCCAGAGCAGCAAAAGGTGCAACGTGTTTAGGATAATCGATCGAAGGATGGTGTTCGGCCTCTTTACGATCGTTTTCGTGCGAGAATACGCGCCTACGTTGCCACCAGAGGGCGGTACACTGTGTATGATGCCGCACTGCAGGCTGTTAACGAAGGTACGAGCATACGGAATAAGTTCACAGATATGAGACTGTCTCGGAGACTTCTCAAGTAATAGAACCAAATATGTTGTCCTCGACGGCGAGTGTGCCGTCAGGAGGTGCAAGACGACTTAAGGGGCTCCGGAAAGGCTCAAAATCATGAAAAGTTCAATTTTTACTTTTTTGCGTTTTCTGAATCTGCAGACTATTACCTTTTAATAGATACATAATTTATTCAATTCTGAAGACTACAACAATTAAAAAATTTTTTTTTGAAATGTGTTCTACATGGGCGTGACTCACTGTGGCGCTGTTAAACTGCTGTCAAATGGTGTTATTATTAACGTCCGTGTTCATCAGGTACATTTTAGTGATGTGAGATAAAGTATGTGTTGTGGCTAACCTGTGATGGTTCAATATATATCGCTGGTGTGATTGTCGATTGTTTCATGTTTATTTACTCTGTCGTTATCTCGAAAATATTCGTAATTAATTCTGTTTCTTGAGTCTCTGTTTTGTTGAAGTATAATAATGAATAAAATTAAAGTTATTAGAAATCCTCTGAAGGATGGCAACATTGTAAGGTGCAAGGTATTTAGAAATACGGGAATGAAGATAGGTTCTAACATGGTACGAGCGATGCTTGCTTTAGACAAGGAACGCCTTCGGGCTGCAGACAGGGCTGTAAAGAGTCTAGAAATACAAGCAAGAGTAAACAGGAGGAGGAACAAGAGGAAGCTGGAGGAGGAGTTTGCAGAGCATGAAGATAATCCATCCTATGGACCTGGAATGCACTAAAAAGTTAATCCAATCTTTGTCGCTCGATTCCCAAAACTTTTATTTTCTCTTACTAATTACATGTTATCTAAGGATCTTCCAAACATATTTGTTTCAAACTTTCAGTAAATGTTACACAGTACCTTCTGCATAATTTAACACAGCCTTTTTCCAAAAAACTGTATATATTTGAATATATAAATAAAAAATGGCAAAAAAATGTTGTGAATTTTCATTACAATTGAAAAAAAATCATCTTTAATAACTGAACTGAAATTTTGTAAAATCCCTGTGTTAAGTTGTAGCCCATATTCCAATAAATAATCTGTAAAAAGTTCAACTTCCTACCTCAAATAATTTGTGAGGAAAGATGTAATTTATAAGCGTTATTTTAACATTGCAAGTATAGGGCGTTCCGGATCCCCTTAAACAAAATTTCCAGTTGCTATGATGAGTGGCAGCTGGCCCTACATGTGGGTAAATGTAAGTTAATGCGGATGAGTAGGAAGATCAAACCTGTAATGTTCGGATACAGTATTACTAGTGTCCTGCTTGACACAGTCAGGTCGTTTAAACATCTGGGCGTACCGCTGCAAAGGGGTATGAGATGGAATGAGCGTGTGAGAGCTGTGGTGGATAAAGCGATTGGTCGACTTCGGTTTATTGGGAGAATTGTAGGAAAGAGTGGTTCACCTGTAAAGAAGACCGAATATAGGATGCTGGTACGACCTATTTTTGAATCTGCTCGAGTGTTTGGGATCCGTACCAGGTCGGATTGCAGTTAACACATCGAAGCAATTCAGAGTCGGGCTGGTAGATTTGTTACCGGTAGGTTCGAACAACACGGCTGTTGCTTCTGGAAGTCAAATGAAAATCCCTGGGGGGAAGGGGAAGTTCTTCCCGAGAAACACTATTGAAAAAACTTAGAGAACCGGCATTTGAAGCTAAGTGCCGAATGATTCTAATGCCGCAAACATACGCTGCGTGTAAGGACCACAAAGATAAAATACGAGAAATTAGGGGTAGCAGTCGTTTTCCTCTCTCCATTTGCGAGTAGAACAGGAAATGAAATGACAAGTAGTGGTACAGAGAGCCCTCCGCCACGGTGGCTTGCGGAGTATCTATGTAGATGTAGACTTTTTGGGCACATTTTACTGTAACGTATGTGTTTCATGAAGAAACCATGGGTAACAGAAGAAATACTTCAGTTGATTGATGAAAGGAGGAAGTACAAACATGTTCCGGGAAAATCAGGAATACAGAAATACAAGTCGCCGAGGAATGAAATAAATACGAAGTGCAGGGAAGCTAAGACGAAATGGCTGCAGGAAAAATGTGAAGACATCGAAAAAGATATGATTGTCGGAAGGACAGACTCAGCATACACGAAAGTCAAAACAACCTTTGGTGACATTATAAGCAACGGTGGTAACATTAAGAGTGCAACGGGAATTCCACTGTTAAATGCAGAGGAGAGAGCAGATAAGTGGAAAGAATACATTGAAAGCCTCTATGAGGGTGAAGATTTGTCTGATGTGATAGAAGAAGAAACAGGAGTCGATTTAGAAGAGATAGGGGATCCAGTGTTAGAATCGGAATTTAAAAGAGCTTTGGAGGACTTACGGTCAAATAAGGCAGAAGGGATAGATAACATTCCATCAGAATTTCTAAAATCATTGGGGGAAGTGGCAACAAAACGACTATTCACGTTGGTGTGTAGAATATATGAGTCTGGCGATGTACCATCTGACTTTCGGAAAAGCATCATCCACACAACTCCGAAGACGGCAAGAGCTGGCAAGTGCGAGAATTATCGCACAATCAGCTTAACAGCTCACGCATCGAAGCTGCTTACAAGAATAATATACAGATGAATGGAAAAGAAAATTGAGAATGCGCTAGGTGACGATCAGTTTGGTTTTAGGAAAAGTAAAGGGACGAGAGAGGCAATTCTGACGTTACGGCTAATAATGGAAGCAAGGCTAAAGAAAAATCAAGACACTTTCATAGGATTTGTCGACTTGGAAAAAGCGTTCGACAATATAAAATGGTGCAAGCTGTTCGAGATTCTGAAAAAAGTAGGGGTAAGCTATAGGGAGAGACGGGTCATATACAATATGTACAACAACCAAGAGGGAATAATAAGAGTGGACGATCAAGAACGAAGTGCTATTATTAAGAAGGGTGTAAGACAAGGCTGTAGCCTTTCGCCGCTACTCTTCAATCTGTACATCGAGGAAGCAATGATGGAAATAAAAGAAAGGTTCAGGAGTGGAATTAAGATACAAGGTGAAAGGATATCAATGATACGATTTGCTGAGTGAAAGTGAAGAAGAATTAAATGATCTGCTGAACGGAATGAACAGTCTAATGAGTACACAGTATGGTTTGAGAGTAAATCGGAGAAAGACGAAGGTAATGAGAAGTAGTAGAAATGAGAACAGCGAGAAACTTAACATCAGGATGATGGTCACCAAGTCAATCAAGTTAAGGAATTCTGCTACCTAGGCAGTAAATTAACCAATGACGGACGGAGCAACGAGGACATCAAAAGCAGACTCGCTATGGCAAAAAAGGCATTTCTGGCCAAGAGAAGTCTACTAATATCAAATACCGGCCTTAATTTGAGGAAGAAATTTCTGAGGATGTACGTCTGGAGTACAGCATTGTATGGTAGTGAAACATGGACTGTGGGAAAACCGGAACAGAAGAGAATCGAAGCATTTGAGATGTGGTGCTATAGACGAATGTTGAAAGTTAGGTGGACTGATAAGGTAAGGAATGAGGAGGTTCTACGCAGAATCGGAGAGGAAAGGAATATGTGGAAAACACTGATAAGGAGAAGGGACAGGATGATAGGACATCTGCTAAGACATGAGGAAATGACTTCCATGGTACTAGAGGGAGCTGTAGAGGGCGAAAACTGTAGAGGAAGACAGAGATTGGAATACGTCAAGCAAATAATTGAGGACGTAGGTTGCAAGTGCTACTCTGAGATGAAGAGGTTAGCACAGGAAAGGAATTCGTGGCGGCCCGCATCAAACCAGTCAGTAGGGAAAAAAAAACAAAAAAAAAAGTGTTTCATTTTGTTTGAATTTGTTATAATAATACTCCTACAACGATAAACGATAAACTACCTATCACATCACTTGTCGATAAAATGACCTTACCTTGGGGATGTTCCATTTTTCTTTTCCAGCAGTGTAATTTGCCACCCCTGGAGAGTCTGGTATCACAGCAATCCCCGGAAGGAATCTCCTTGAATACCAAAGGCCGTGCTGTCGTATGAGCTCCTCCCATGGAACTACTAGGGATGTTCTTTACTGCTGAGTGTCTCGTCATCTCCAAATCCTTGTTCACGGAGCCTTTGTATCGAGTACAAGAAGAGACAACAGGCGCTAAGTGCGTGACTGCACGGCGGTTGTTTGAAAAGTTCTGAACAGATATGCCGAACTTTATCCTTGTTACGGCAGCGGCTGCGGTTGCTGTCTGTTGTGGAAGAAGGCTGTGCCGCGCCCTCGCCTTCCGTGCTGTTTATTTTCGTTTCGACGGCACGCCTCTTTTTAGTAATCTAGCGGATTGTTTCCACAGGCAATATTTCGTTCTACAGCGGAGTATTCACTCTTTTGAAAAACATTTTGCCAGCGGGTCCGAAACTCAGTTTTAATCTGCCAGGAACATTCAGATCCTGTTCTCGCCTTCTCTCTTGCCTTGTCAAGTACAAAAATTGTGGCATCGGAACAGTTTTGGGAAATTGTCTTCTGCTCAGACATTCTGTCGCCGGTTTTCTATAAGAGGCATTTAAACGAAACCCGGTCACTAGTGTAAAGTAACGGTAACGATTTTATTAACTCAAAAATGTAGTTATACATAGTACACTTACTCAAAAATAATCGCCAAAACTGTTGGCACATTCGAGTATTGCGCTGTTCGGCGGTCAGTTGGTGGGGAACCCACTACGCACAGATTTTTCGAAAGTTGAAGTGTTGATGCATTATGGCGTGGGCGGTGCCCTTGCTAATATCCAGTAACCATGGATCTCGTCCAGCCGGCCGGTGTGGCCGTGCGGTTCTAGGCGCTTCAGTCTGGAGCCGCTTGACCGCTACGGCCGCAGGTTCGAATCCTGCCTCGGGCATGGATGTGTGTGATGTCCTTAGGTTAGTTAGGTTTAAGTAGTTCTAACTTCTAGGGGACTGAGGACCACAGACGTTAAGTCCCATAGTGTTCAGAGCCATTTGAACCATTTGATCTCGTCCACGGCGGTTCTGCAGTTGTCCAAAACGAAAGCATTCACTTCCGCAACAATTTACGGTGTGATGTCACGATGAGCCTGTCCAGGACGAGCATCGTCTTCCAGTGACTCGCGCCCCTCCAGGAATCGTTTGCGCCATTCCACGACACTTGAACGACTCATTCTGTACTCGCCGTACACAACCTTCATCCGTCGATAGATTTCACGGCCTCTAACTCCCTCTGCCGCCAAAAATCGAATCACTCCTCGTGGTTCCCGCTCACTCGCCTGCATGTTCGGTAGTAGACGATAACTTGTGTGACCACTTTCTATTCGGCGTGAAACCACACTGGGACTATGCAACATCAAACGGTGCACATACCAATACCAATAGGTGGCGCCACCATACTCGCAGTTACGTGGCGCCACCTTACGAGTAAGGCAATGGCAGACGCACCCTCCAGGTTTCATTTGAATGAACCTCATAAGTTTCCTTGTTATTTTGTCTGCGGCTTTACTCACGTCTATTAAAACTCTGCATTCCCCATACGTCTTTCCCTTCTTCTTAGCTCGAGCTGCGCTACATGTGAGATAAAATTTTACGTACAGGTACCTGTCCCTCAGAGTCATGTCTAGAACAATACAAGCGTGTAAACCAGTGTCGGCGTGCTCGTCCAGTTTTCTCTCTATTCCTAGTTTCTGTGCCATCTGTCACTTAACGGATTCATTCGACATGCTCTCAAAGACATTTCCGAATAATTCTGTTGAATTCAGAATTTTCTATCATTCTGCTGTGATCGTTTACTTGGGAACCACTGTTTCTGCGTCAACGTCTGAATAATACCATTCACGATGCTCAGTTTAATCTCATATACGTCCATATACTTCAATACATTTCTCATAACCTACACTTCTGCCTTCCTGTCTAAGAACCCTATTACTTTCTAGCAAAGTAAGTACTTTTCATTCTGGATCACTACAATCGTTTAAGACTGTTATATCCGGTACTATTCCTTTTTGCATTTCTTGTTTTTATTTCTTTTTCTTTCTTTATTTCTTTGTTTTTTTTCTGCGTAATATGTAGTCCCATTATTTTAGTAGGCTATATACGAACGAAATCCCATATTTATATTTAAATGTCTTGACCGCAAAGTTTTTTAAATAGAATTTTCGGTTTCAGCTATGCAGTAGTCATCTTCAAAAGTAAAACAAATTACATTCAAGGTATTAAATTAAGAGATGGAAAACAAATGCTAGAAGCTACAACAGAAACACAATATACCTTGTGGTGTCACCGCCAGACACCACAGTTGCTAGGTGGTAGCCTTTAAATCGGCCGCGGTCCGTTAGTATACCGCGGACCCGCGTGTCGCCACTATCAGTGATTGCAGACCGAGCGCCGCCACACGGCAGGTCTAGTCTAGAGAGACTCCCTAGCACTCGCCCCAGTTGCACAGCCGACTTTGCCAGCGATGGTTCACTGTCTACATACGCTCTCATTTGCCGAGACGACAGTTTAGCATAGCCTTCAGCTATGTCATTTGCTACGACCTAGCAAGGCGCCATATTCAGTAATTAGAATGAATTCTGAACAGATAATATTGTGAATCATGTACCGTCAAGTTAAGTATGAAACTAATTACGTCCGCTTTCTGAATTCTCATTCCTTGTCATGTTCCTGACCTCACGTCAGTATAGTTCTTCCCTCCTCAAGCCATCCTGCGTGAGCTAAAACGCGTGCATTTCGGCCTCCTCTAGTAACACGGTGTTGGCTCTTCTGCCATACCTCTCATTTTGCTGCCCTGCAATAAGTCTTAACATGTAAAAATAATACGAGTCGAAATTGCTATGCATGCTTCAACCAGTTATATACACGACGCAACGCTTTCATGTGAGTCGTTGATGCATGCATAACGTACAAATAATTACACAAAGTAATTAATACGAGGTTCATTTAAAAGTATAGTTCTTTAAAATATTCTCAGCTGTACATTACAAACAAGGCAAAGCTATCTTTAAAAAAAAAAGAAAAAAAAGAACTGTTCTAATCAAAGCATGAACTGGAATTTGAGAAGCAGGGCAATGTGCATATTCTCGAAGCTCCCTCCGTCTTCTTCCTTTCAGATTAATTTTAGAGCCGTCACATCGTATTCAATTTTAGACTGATTTCTGTGATCAGTTTCATTTTTCGAATATTTTGTTTAATTCTGAACAGCTTTAAACCCTCAGAAGACGAGTACATTCTTCATGTCGTTAAACATTTTTTTTAAATCTGTCTTTCTAATTTACAACCAAGAATATTTTACAGAACTTTACTTTTAAATGAACTTCCTTTTAATTACTTTGTGCAATTATTCATGCGTTATGTATGCATCAACGTCCTCTAGGATAGCTTTGCATGCTGTTGAAGCACACATGGCACTTTTGACTCGTTCCATTTTTACATGTTGTTCTTGTTGCAATGCAACAGAAATACATCACGTTTTTGTTATAATTACTGTTGTTTGGTTTTAATCTCTTTATGCAGTAGTTCCTAAAGTAATTTCTTTTGCTTATGTTAGAGCTTTTGAAGATGGCTATTCAAGAAATTTTGCGAACAAGACACTTAAGTAAAGAATACATGCACCACGATCGTTCTCCAGATTGCTATCTTATGCCTAATTCTGTTGAACGTAACTCCTTTGATATTATCAATCAGTTCGTTTCTTCCTCTTATTTATCTTCTCTAGCATTGGAAGAGAGAGAGGTGAGGAATGATCATGTACTTGAGAAAAAGAAACGTCTACAGCCGTCCTTACACTTTTATTTATTTTGTAGCTATTAGTTTCGGCGCTTCAATGCACCATCTTCAGTCTGTAGTTGACGCTGAAGGCATTGACAGGACCCCGACATATACGGCATCAGTGGCCAACTATCTGAAAACTGATGCGGTATATATAGGGATCGTGTCAACCCCTTCAGCATCAGCTGCAGACTGAAGATGGCACAATGAAGCGCCAAAACTGGTAGCCACAAAATAAGTAAAATCATAAGGACGGCTGTAGACGTTTCGTTTTCTCACAATAGTAAACGGCCGCCGTCCCCAGGACCGCCTGTCAAAAGGATGGACATACAAAAACTTGATCATCCACAGTGTTTGTAAGCTCTGATAACAGTCGTGCGTGCAGAACAAATTTTAAATTTGAGTTTATAGCGTGTTATGCAAAACGCGAATCGCATGTCGTGTAAGAAAATTCTGATGGTTTTCGTACACAGACGGAGCCTAAACCTAAAAAAGCACAATGAAATATTTTTGTTAGTTAACTTGTTTACAGCTGCCGTCTTTGTATCACTATATCTACTTTTTCTTTTTGTTTTGCCAGTTGACGTGCCTTGCTAGCCCTGCCAAGTTCCGTGCCCCGGAGGTTTCCCTCTGCGGCTCGGCATTACTCCCAGCACACAGTTGCGACGCCGCAGCTATCTAATCGGCGGCCACATCCTCTGCGACGGAGCTTGCACGGCGACACCACGTGACTTCCTGTTGTTTGCACTCACCCTTCCCTTCCACACGGCTGCACATGCCCCCTGCAGAAGTCTCCTGGGCCACCGGCGTCTCTGACTGACAAGTGGCCGAGTTATTTACACGGAAGAAAAAGAAACATCAGGAGTGCAGACTAGGGATGTAGGCAAATGGTCGATACATCGACATTTTTTCCATGAAATAATAGTACATGTCGACTATATTTTTTTCACCGGTATATCGATATCAATATCGCATGCCAATTATACAGGGTGAGTCACCTAACGTTACCGCTGGATATATTTCGTAAACCACATCAAATACTGACGAATCGATTCCACAGACCGAACGTGAGGAGAGCGGCTAGTGTAATTGGTTAATACAAACCATAAAAAAAATGCACGGAAGTATGTTTTTTAACACAAACCTACGTTTTTTTAAATGGAACCCCGTTAATTTTGTTAGCACAACTGAACATATAAACAAATACGTAATCAGTGCCGTTTGTTGCATTGTAAAATGTTAATTACATCCGGAGATATTGTAACCTAAAGTTGACGCTTGAGTACCACTCCTCCGTTGTTCGATCGTGTGTATCGGAGAGCACCGAATTACGTAGGGATCCAAAGGGAACGGTAATGGACCTTAGGTACAGAAGAGACTGGAACAGGACATTACGTCCACATGCTAACACCTTTTTATTAGTCTTTTTCACCGACGCACATGTACAGTCGTGGACAAAACGAGCGAGACCCCTCGCCTTTTCGTTATGCTGATCCGCACGGCTTTAAAGTCTGCTACACAGCATAACCGGCAAGGCGACGAAGTGCTACCAACATACTATGCACAGGCGTGAAATTGACAAACTATCTGAACTTTTTTAGGCTGTTTTCAATAATTTGTAAGACTATATTAATGCTGATTAGTGTGTTAAATACAACACGTAAATATAAGACAGAATGAAGGAAGAAACGCTAACTGGTATGAACTGTACCAATAAAAATGAATTTCAACTTATCGAGATAACATAACTGTTTTAGTAAGACAAAGAACGCCGGATCGTTACGAATTAGCAAAATATTATCCGCTTTCGGCCGCGAAACGGTCTGTGTCAACGTTCAGACCAGTCCTACTGGATTACCGTTGCTGACCTACCATGAAAGTGTGCAAATTTAGCGATGCGTGAAGATTCATAACGAAACTCAGTTAAAAATCATTCAGTGCCACACTTAAGTCAATTACATTATTGACAGAAGCGGAAAAAGTAGGCAGTAACATGTATGAAATTCTACAAGAGTGTCATATTGACATGCACAGGGCGGCAGTACAGAATAAAGGTAGCGATAAAAAGTATTGAGGGCGCGAGAATTTCTTAAAATTGCTTTACTGATATTCTACCTGCCTCCATCGAGATTAGAACCGAAAACAAACCAGACCTTCCTTTCACTACGCTAGCAGACAACCCAGGCAAACAGCCCTCTATTATTACCCCAGACATGAATAAGCCGGCAATTTCGCAATGAAAATGGTAAAATGATCTACAGATTCTGTTCCATAGAGCTTTCTGGGCTCAAAAACATGAATTTTCTTCCTTTATGTCACCGCTTATGTGATAATCATTCGGGATGTTTATCGAAATAACAAAATACTCTTATTAGAGGGTAAATTTAGTGGGATAATTCTGCACCACCTCAGGAAATAAACGGCTACATAGCTGCCAAACATATTCTACACTGTTTCGAATTCTCCACTAGACTCGCCACAGCCAGAAAACGTTCATTAGCCTAAGTGTTTCTTAAGCTACCTAGCAATGGGAATGTTCGCACTTCTAAAACACGGTAGCATTAATACTGGGATGTGAATTACAACGTGTATAGGCAAATGGATTCTATTTGCATTCCTGTAAACGTGATTTGGATCGAAAGCGTAGCTACGATTAATATGCTGATGTATCGACTACAACTAGAACATTTTGAATAAAGAGTAGGGGGTGTTATTTATGCGGCTCTCATCTTCAGTAGCTGTCGTAGCTGTTTTCGTTGTTAGGATTTCGTCTCCTAAACTGGTAAAAACGGAACCCTACTAGCCTCACTTTCTTGACCGTCTATCGGTCTACCCAACCTTTCAAACCCGTTTACCTCCAGAACGGGTAGACATAATAAGCGGAAATGTATCGCACTTCTTGCGGTAACCGGTCCCTTGGTGGTGTAAAAAAGTGAGCTTCTATGTCAACGCAATCTAAAGATACGGCCGTTTATGTAAAGAAAATTTACGCGAAAGGTCAAAAAATGGCTTCAAGAACTATGCGACCAAACTGCTTATGTCATCAGCCCCTAGACCTAGAACTACTTAAACCTAGCTAGCCTAAGGACATCACAGTCCGCATCGACTACTCAGTTTGTATATTTTGCTTTTTTTTTCATAGTTCCACACAACTTCTTCCTGTTTTCTCGATTGATCTGTGTTCAGTTTTTCAAGGCCTATCCACTGCGCCAACTTATAGGGAGGTTCCCTTGTTAGCTATGAAACAACTGTAGCGAAACGGAGCATCCTCGTTATCCATGTGATGGATAAGACGACTAATTCGCATCATAAATGTCAGTGTAAGCATCAATTTATGTTGGAACGTGCTTCCTGGACCAAATAACATACGTTTCCTGCGTCTTCAATACGAATCATGAAGCAAATGTAATTTAAAGGACATAAAAATATCGAGTGATTTTACTAACATAATTATAAACCACCCACGAACATAAATCGATGATCACATAGTTGTAAAAAAGTAGTCTACAGTATTGCCATTGTCCATTAGACTAGCAGCAGGAAGAAAACGTACGCTCAGCTGTGATGAGATATCTTGCACTGACGAAGCTCGCGCTTCGAAGACACCACAGCATCGTCTGCCACCATTTCATGGGAAACGAAATATCTCAAGTGTACAGCCTTAGACATAAAAACACCGCCGGCGCAAGCAACGTGCGATCCGCGATATGACGCCGTTGAAAGCACGGCTAACCCGCGCCGGAAAGCTGTTAATATCATCTGATGTTGCTAACAAGTTATTTACTTCTGGTGAATGATTTTCTGCGCAGTTCATTTAAGATAGAATAACTGAAATATATTTGATGTTACGGAAGACGAAGGATGCCTAATTCATTTCCCTCTCTTTACTTATGATGTTACATTCGCAATCTGAGCATACGTATTATCCATAACCACACTTTAGCGCCACACAGATACGTGAATGAAACACATTGGAGTACAGTTTTAGACATAAAAACTGACCGCCGGCCGCCTGCCACAGAGACTAAGTCCGAGTCTATTCACTTAACGTAGCCAATAAAACTGACCGGCCATCTGCACAATATGGCAACACTGTAAGATGCGGAAGCGTTAGGAGGAAGTGTTGTCTACTTCCGAGTTTTTCTCGGATTGTGTGAGCCCGTGGTCTAGTGCTAGCCGGCACGGTAGCTCAGCGTGTTCGGTCAGAGAGCCGGTTGGCCTCTGTAATAAAAAAACTGAGTGGAAGGATCAACCACCGAACTTGAACAGTAAGTCCTGCGACGTCCGCAACGACCAAACACAACGATCAATAATGAACAATAAGAAAAAAAAAGAAAAGAAAAAATGGTAATCGTCATGCATTCTAAGTTTATGGTCGCCTGTTCGTGTCCAACTATTTTTTTTACCACATTTCGGTCTAAAGTTATGATTCTGATTGAGCATTGAAGATAATTCGCTTAACATTCTACCCACCAGCAACGACAAGTATTCCAGAAACAATTCCGCAGGACAGCTCGTGGCTGCGCCGCGATCATAACAGCTTCCGTTCGAGCCTTTCCTTGCGCTGCAGCGGCTACAGGCCACCGGCCCGACGCCACCCGCCGCCTGAAATCCGGCGCCGCCCATGTGAACGCGGCGCCGCGTTGTCAGTGTATGTATCAACCGTCATTTTCGAATTTGAAGTTCTAGTTATCATCTTGCAGTTAAGCACTGGATTTTGCATACTTGAAAATCATGAACTACAGTTAAGCATTGTAAAATTGAGTCGCAAGTGGAAAAAGGTGTAACATCTGCAACACAACGTTTACTTTTGGTATAACAGAGGGGTGAATGCAGAGGAGGCAGCTAGAAAGATTTCAACTGTGTTTGGAGCGAGTGCTTTTGGTAAAAATACGCCAGAAAAAGATATTCGTGTTTCAACAAAGATCGTTCTGGCATGAATGATTTTCCACATTAAGGAAGTCTCGACTACTGATAGATGTGATAGATTACTATTTAACCATCATGCGATGTTTGCATTCAACAGGCAAAGTTCAGAAGTCTGGTGTAGGAGTACTGCATGATCTAATTCGAAACAACAAAAATCAATGGAGTGACTATTATTGAACGTCATCAGGACACTCATCGACCATTCCTATGCAGTAGTGTTACTGGTGACGTATTTTGTTGCCTTTATTGTCAACTTCCTAAGAAGAAATAAAGGCTGTGCCCCATCAAAAGACGTAAACTCGAGGAAAGAGTAACGTGAACATGATATTTTACATCTGATAATTCCAAAAGTGTGTTTTGGGCTACGAATTCTGCCCCCAGGGTGTGTGCAACACAGCTGGCATTTGTTGCCACAACTGAGACACCTTTCTTTCGCAGTGTAAGAAAATCGAGCAACAAAACTACATCACCTGTGCTACTGTATGACAACGCACTATGTTGATTTGAGAAACAAAACAATCCAGGAGATTGATAGAAAAGTCGTCTGTCAGGCACTTGTATTGATAGGGAAGTCCTCTCTCAAGCACTTGTCCCTCTCGTCATATATTTGTAAAATTTTACCTTTCCTGGTCTTGATCGATCAACCGTCAAGGCAATTCATTTCTAGACGGAAATACTCTTAAAACTACTCTGGTTTAATGACATCGTTAGAACCAGTAGGTTTCTACAGGCGTAGAATTTGTAAACAACTTAAGCATTGTCAGATCGTTTTAGATATCGTGAAAGAAAATTCTGCTGCTGATTAATTTCTCTTTGATAATTACTGTTGCGTTTAGTAAACTAATGGAAAATGCAATTAAAATATTCACTGTACTAATACAAATTAAATTCAGCTTCCTACAGAAACATCACGACGGCAGTCTATCTTAATAAATCATTAAGTGTCTGTGAGACGATTGAACCTATTTTAACACGAATTAGTAGGATATTACCAACTTTTGACTTCGAAAAGATCTGTATTTATTTCATTTCCTGTACCATTCGCAAGTATTATGAAAATGTGACATTTCATAGGTAAAATTATGTATTCACAACAACAAAAAATATGTCGGTAGAAAACAAAAGTGGCATTATGAATTTGGCAGTACCGTAAGGTTTTCGCTCTGACACTAAGAGTTACTGAAAGTAGGAAGACGAATTTTGCTCGAGCGTTGTCTTACGATTCCCTTATTGAGTTTTTATCAGCCTGCTTGTAGCTGAGCTACAAAAGAATTAAAAATCTGGCTTTCAGCGAGTCGCGAATGGCGAACGAAAGCAGCTTGCACCTGTTAGCTAAGCATGTTACCTGTGAACTGGTTTTTTCCTAAACTGGGAAGACGTCCATTTGTGGTTGAATTGTTGGCAAATGTCAGTCAGACGTGTGCCGTTGGTCTAAGCGTTTCGGTGTGTTGAATTTGTACCAAAGATTTTTCTACAGGTTTTTTCTGCCCAAATAGAGAATTGAAGTTTCCCATTAGTATTTTCACGTCATCCTGGTGAATTTTGCTCATAGTATTTTCGACTTGGTTCCAGAATTTTTCCCATGCACTTCTAAGCGCTACAGTCTGGAACCGAGCGACCGCTACGGTCGCAGGTTCGAATCCTGCCTCGGGTATGGATGAGTGTGATGTCCTTAGGTTAGTTAGGTTTAATTAGTTCTAAGTTCTAGGCGACTGATGACCTCAGAAGTTAAGTCGCATAGTGCTCAGAGCCATTTGAACCATTTTGAACCAGAATTTTTCGACATTTTCGGTGTTTTTCTTATTTTCGATGTTGGTGGGGACACGTGCATTGATGAGTGTATATTTTTTACTGGGGCTCTGAAGGAGCATAGTACCTAAGCTTACACACTACTTAACCTAAATTATCCTAAGGACAAACACACAAACTCATGCCTGAGGGAGGACTCGAACCTCCGCCGGGATCAGCCACACAGCCCATGACTGGAGTGCCTTCGACCGCTCGGCTAATCCCGCGCGGCTACTAAAAGTATACTCGTCCACAAAACCCATGTGGACAATTATCTGATAATCGGTCAGGCTTCGCTTTGTGGCAGCTCTTTAGCATACAAGTCCATTTACTTTCAGGCTCCTCCTTACAATTCCTCCAATGCAAGGTAATTGAAAAATCCCATCCACTCGACGTCAACTGAGGAACTGACTGGTGCATGTGTTGTTCAACACACAGTAGTTGTCAGCCTCACTAGAATCAATGACTGTGTGTGTGTGTGTGTGTGTGTGTGTGTGTGTGTGTGTGTTTTCGTTTTCATGCACAATCTGAATCAATACTATTAACATTAGAGATAAAACCAACAATAAATAATTCATCAAATATGACTGTAAAGTATTTTAATGCCATGGGAAGTTAGTAACTGAATTTTCACCCAACCCACGTCCAGCATATTACGTTAAGTAAGATATATTAACTCCATAGTATCGTTAGCAGAGACAGTGCGCTCTTGTTGTCGCGGCTCGCGACAAGCGCAGCGATCAGCAGTGCCCAATGCCGCCGCGATTTGTTTATGTTGGCTGAGCGTGGACACTGCAGCAGACGCTTCGCCATAAACAGAAAGAAATCACCTTGTCTCTGACCGCAGTGAGCGGATATCACTGCCTGCGTGTTCTTATAGTAACCAACGTGAGACTCTACTCACAGGAGCCATGGAGCAATTGCAATGGGTATCATGTCATTAGTCATCAGAATATTAACCAGTGATGAAATGTCCACTCTATATGAATCCCAAGAAAATAGGAACCTTCTCACAAAGGAATGTGAGGTGATATCAAAATTTATCCAATATACAAAAATTAACTGCAGGGCTTTCATGTATGCAGTAGTAGCACACAAGGAAATATTATGTCTTGGAAGCGTATATTTCATTTCCTCTTCTCATTTTAACGCCCTTGTTTTAGTATGAAGTGGGAAAATAAACACGAAAAACTCAAGTTCCTGAGAAGCATATAAGTCATTTCCTCTTCTCATATCATAACTTTTGTTTTAGTATGAGGTAAAAAAATAAACAGTTTAGGGTTCTGAAACATAATATGACACCAGATTCTTATCGTAGGCGCTATCGGAAACGCAAAAAGCAGGGAGCTGTCCATTGTTTTGTCCAAAAGTCTGTTTCCTTTCATGCATTACTCACGTTAGGAGATTCTTATTTAAGGACTTGTGGGCATCAAGTTCTTCAGCAGAACAAGCCTTATGTAATTGTGCTAATTACGGTATGGAAAAAATGCAACAAAGACGAGTTCCCCTGGAGCACATGTCTGTATTCAGCAATGACCGCCAGCTGCCACAACACTTCACAGAATCCTTGCGGCGGGCAACACAACTGTGCGTGCACTTCAGACTTCATTCAGTAAGACGTCAGGAGATGGATGGAAACGTCAAATTAACGTTTCTTTCCGAGTCGTATTCAACCCAGAATGAGGTGTTATTAAGGTAGTTGAACGTTCTAGCAATTACACTTATATAATTCCAATATGAGTATTCAGATAGCCAAAACAACCCGTTAGTGCGAAACCATCTGGAACTGCATTAACATCAAACTGCAAGAACTTGAGACAATACGTGGACTCTTCTCTTCGCTAGGTGACCTATTACTGATATTTAGGATTCTCACCTGCCTAGGCGTAATGGAAACGGAACTTCAGAGGCGCTTTCCGCTATTCTTGACAAACATGAGAAACTTGTAATCACTGCGAGTTAAAACTGCGTGATGATAATGGTTCAGGTTGTCAGTAGTTGTGGTGGTGTTATGCTGTCAAACTGCTTACGGCAACGTTAATGGTGGCGCACATAATTTAGCGCTGACTACCTACCTAAGTAAAGATAGTGTTGTGGCGTCGTCGCTTGTCTTTATTTGGCCTCAGCTTGAGTAATCCGATTTAACGAACATAGTACTACATTCGCGGGCTGCTAATGATACAGTATGACTACAGGGATCATCGTGCGGGTATTACATTAACTAACCTAAGGACATCAGACACATCCATGTCGGAGACTGGAGTCGAACCTGAGACCGTAGCTCTCGCGCGGTTCCAGACTGTAGCGCCTAGAACCACTCGGCCACCCTGGCCGGCATACTTGTATACTGACCACTCGTTATTTGACTAAATATTAACTACAGTCTAATTCGCATGTATATGGCATGGGTTAGCTCCGGCACGAAGGTATGACTAAGGATTGGCTTCCGTTGGAGTCCCGTTATTTTGATGGCAAGACTAATGTTCGCAAATCACCTCTATTGCCTCAAAAAACAATTGCATCTTAAATATCGAAGGACCGACGTCCGCGCTGTCACAGCGCGTTGAAATACAGCAACGACAGCAGATGAAAATTTGTGACCGACTGAGCTTCGAACCTAGACCTGCTGCTTACTAGACAGACGTTCTGACCACTGCACTATTACTTTTTTTAAAAGTTTGAGAAGAATTTCAGCACCAGGTAGGCGGAGGCAAAGAGGGCAGGGGTCGAAAATCCGAGGCCTGGCCACAGTGCCTCCCCCATACCTGTCACTGAGCAGCTGCATTATTCACATGTATTCCATGTTTGCACTCATATATTCCTTTAAATTGTTGAATAAAATTGAAGTAGTAGTTAAGGTAAAATAAATTACAGATTGTCGCCTCCAATCGCGTGCGATCCTTGTGGAACATAACTTATAACAGTGAACAGGGTGACGGAAAAATAAATAACAACCATTCATTCAGAAATATATTCACAATTTAAGTTATTATGCACTGGATGCATATGAAGTCTGTAAGGAAGCCATATATTTTTCAACAAATGGAAGAAGTTTCGGAGCCGGAGGGGGTTTGCCAAATTAGAACAGTTGTGATTTAAGAACCGACGTAAAAGAATATTCCAGGAATAAAAAAAAGTGAAAGAATAGTATTCTGCTTCTAATCAATAAAACTGTCCATCTCTTTGTAGCCCACATAAAGCAATAGATAAAATTTTTTTAAAACATTCCTTATATTTGTTATTCTTCTTCAGCTTAAAATGTTCTTCTGCAATATAAAACATGCACTCTTCTAAGTTCTAAGTTTTGTTTATTACGACGTACAACACAAACTGTCCCAGAAGCCACGAATAACTGTTATTCTTTGCGGACGGGTAACATTTCCAGTCAGGTTTAAAGCTTCAGTTATCGGTATATGACTTTCTGCGGTTCTGTGGATAGTGCTAATTTCTTCGTAGTTCAGTTCCAAATTCTGTTTCTATTTTCACATAAGAAGATGTGCGCTACAGTTTCTAGAAGCCCACATTTGTCGCAGTATGAAGATGGTCTCAATTTGATTTTTCATAATCGTTCCGCTGAGGGTATGGTTTCGTTTACAACGTCGCACCATACGGCACTGACTCTAGTTGGTATAATTTTATTGTTGATATTTTTCCAGACGTTTCTCCAGTTTTTTGTAGGTTAATTCACCGGAATTGGTTTGTGTAGACGATGTCTGGTAATATAATCATAGACGGTTCTAGTGTTGGTTTGTGCTGGTGGAAGTCTTATACAGCTCCAATCGCCATAGTACTTTCGGACGTAATCTAGGCTGGCGTGCTACATTAACAGGAGCGTTCCTATCTCCAGGATCTAGCGAGAGGAACAGAAGTTTCGTGATGCTTGTCTTAGTGGCATGTATTAGTTTAAAGGCACGTCTTTAATTCCAAGTCCTCTGTTTTGCCTGTGCAAAGTCGCCGTGTGGAAGGGTACTTTGAAGATATTTTGATTCCACACATACCAAGAGGCTACAGCTAATATTTTACGTGCAGTGACCTGCAGTATCGGTAAGACAGCTGTGACATGATAAATTTTGCTACGTATGTATGTATTTATAAACTGAACTTTCTGCAGTCACTCTAACGATCGCATATCATGGTCCTTCAACACGGTTCCGATGACATTAAGTTTCCGCTCCCAACTGTTCGTGGCCATTCGCTTGGGGTTCGCCCTTAACCACAATCCGAGATGGAGACTCACTTCAGTTACACCTAACCAGTGCGCACTTATTGCACTATTGTAGGAACCGAGATGCAGTATTTTGGATTTAAAATTTTGTAAATTTGTGGTGAGAACGTATGGGACCAAGTAAGCTTACACACTACTTAATCTAACTTAAACTATGGACAATGCCGGAGGGAGGACTCGAAGCTCCGACGGTGGGCACTGTCGGGACACAGCAACCAACCTCTCTGCAGCACATATCTACACACGCTCCTCATCAGACGCGAATTCCCATCTTTGCCGTATACCACATGTGCGGTACTCCCCCCTCCCTCCCCCACCCCCCTCCTCGCCGACCATTATTCCACTCGCTCGCGGCCACACTGTGTTCCCGCGAGGGTTCGGACGATGTCGTGCGTCAGGGTTCGGACGATGCCGTGCGTCTAGCACTGAAAACTTTAGATGACCCGTCGAGAGCCAAATAATTATACAGGATGTTTCAGGAGAAATAGTAATTATTGTAGGAGATGGTAGTATAGACAAATTGCAGAAACAATGACATATAACATGTGTCCAATTTTTATTGAACATACATATAGCTGGGTTGTAATGTATCTAGAGGTAGCCCTAGATGGAAAAATATTATGAACACCTCACATAAATAATTTGTTCCACTGCGAAAGACAATCTTATAAGCACTAGAAGCTGCTGTAGGGTAAAATTGGGTCTAAACCCAGTACTTACTGGATATACACCTCTGTAAAAAGACCATTGGTAATTTATAGGCCTATAATATGAACAAAGTCGAACAGAAGGTGGCTGCTAGGGAGTCTGGCAAAGTGCAGAGACTGATCTGCTTTCACAAACAGATGGAATTAGCAGGACATCCACTCTTGGGATTGATATTACGCTAGACATGCCAGCCTTACACCTGTGGCTTAAAATGGAGACAGCGGCAGGGACATAAAGGCTAAAAATTGGAAATAGCTGGATATAGTTAGAATATACGGAATCCCAAATTAGTATGGCGCTGGCTCGGGAAATGCCGACTAACTATACAATAACTTGTAGCTGTTCAATAAACCCTGCCATGTAACAGTTGGAGGCAGGGAGCAGTGGAAGAACGAACCACTAAACCGTGCAGGAGACATAATATAGTGGTTTGCTGAGAGGTCGAGAACAGATGAATGTACTGGGTCTGGTGTACTGCCTAGAATCTCTTTAGGGAAGATGGCCACAGTATTACATGACATCTTCTATCAGCAAGTGCACGGAGGAGAATTAGAGTAGACCCTACAAAAATCGTAGCATCCACTTTTATTCAGACAGCCAAGCAGCTCTGAAATCTCTATCAGCCCGTACAACTAGATCGAAGGTCGTTGCAGAAAGAACAGACATCACACATATATCCATATACAGGGTGTTTCAGGAGGAATAGTAGATATTTTAGCAGGTGGTAGTACAGACGAAATGCATAAAAAAATTCCATATAAATGCGTCCACTTTTTATTGAGGACAGAGATACAGCTGTTAGTATACTCTTTGACATAAAACTCGACCGGCGGCCGGCCGCTTCAGAGACTCCAGGCTGATTACGCCTGTGGTCTAGCGGTAGCGTGCGTTGTTTCTGTTCATAATGTCAGTGGATCGAGAGCAGCTGGCATAAAATATTTTTATAGCCTCTTCTGTCTGAATGCTGAAGACGTGAATGTAATGGTAGCGCAGATTCAATCTATTTCGCTTTGTGACACACCGATATCAAAATTTTATCTAGTAACGATTTTGCGGCAGATTTCCTGCAGACTGTCCTCCTCTGGACGCCGTATGCGGCAAAGCTCCGGGATCCATTTGCTGGCCACTGGCAGCGGCCGTGGCGACAGCAGCGGCGCTGCACTCCCCCGTTCTTTATCGAAAGCGCCTGCTACCGCTCATCGCTTTTGATGATTTAAAACGCTTTATTATTAAATGTTGCTCCACAGAAAATTTCTACAATTTCCATTCACGCTCAAAAGCAACGGAGACAGACGCCCTGATTAGTAGGCGGGTAATCGGCAAGAGCTGAGTATGGCCCGAAATTAATTTTATAGACTGGGACGAAATTAAACCACCTCACTACATTCGATGAATTTATAAATGCTTCATACCTCGTTTCTTTTCCTTTCAAACTTAATTATTTGTGCAACTTTTGGTCAATGTTTGGATGTTTTCGTCAAGCCAGAGTGAGCGTCTGTGGTGTAAAGTGTATTACAGTTCTTGTTTCATTCCTTATGGTAAGTCTATGCGATAAACTGTGTGAATACCTTGCAATGCATGCTCTGTAGCAGTGCAGGCACACTGCACATTTGGAGTTCCATGTACGGGTTCATGAAGTATTTATTGTTGATCGGAAGTGATAGTTAAGGTCATCAGATTTCAACCAGAAAAATTTGTCGTTTTGAAGGTTTCAGAGAACGGAAAGGAATTGCTAACGCCGGTGTTAGAAAACGTCTACAGTTAAATGCTATTGCAAAAATTTAGAAGATGGGAACTATATTAATGAACAGGTGCACTTCATAAACAACCTTCCGACATGTTAGACCTATATGACGAACAAAGCTCAAATTTATATCGTTGACAGTCGGTTTGAATCTTTTCAGGACCTATTTTACAGTGAAGCACCTTGGAATTTGCAAAGCAGAAATCCATGATATTAATTTACTAAGTCGAAATCGGACGAAGATTGATGTTTAAAGGCATTCTTCAGATTTCGCATAAGAAATTTTTACTAGCAGTTTGCAACTCCATTAATTAAAATGGAAAATAAAAGGTTGTAGTCAGCGGCTTCTACCGTGATTCGAACTTATAGTACAAGCACTGCAACGCACAAGGGAACCTCTGAGCTAACGACACACTGGCGGCCAGAGGCGGACTATAGTCACTGCGATGTTGCCTGAGCCTCAAAACACAACCTTAAACACACAAACAGAGGAGGTGGAGATTACTGTTTTAACGTCCCGTCGACAACGATGTCATTAGAGACGGAGCACAAGCTCGGATTAGGGAAGGATGGGGAAGGAAATCGGCCGTGCCCTTCCTAAGGAACCATCCCGGCATTTTCCTGAAGCGATTTAGGGAAATCATTGAAAACCTAAATCAGGATGGCCGGGCGCGGGATTCCACCGTCGTCCTCCCGAATGCACACACAAACAGGTGTTACTTATGTGAAGAACGCCGTTCTTGGAGTCCAGAAATTAAATATACTTTCTAATTGTGTCATCTTGCAGTGGATTATATCGTACGAGTCTTCGATGTGGAAAACGAATGTCAAGTGAATTTAGCGAGGTAACGCCGACCTACACCCGGAAGTAAATGCACTATCAGAGTGTTGACAAATACTTGCTACGACGCTGCCATTTCTCGGCTCTCTGACGAGGCAGCTCTTCAGCGAAATGCTTGCCGTGATTCTCCGATACGGTTCTTCAGAGTGGAGACGCGCGCGCACGTTTGGTTTTTATGCGGCGTTCTCCCCTGATGGTTTCTGACTTCGCCTTGTGGGCTATGTATACATATGAGACATTCAATTATCATTAGTCCAGAATGATACAAGTTTCAGCTTCCGGCGTGGAAGAAGGCTGTTGACGCCGACATTATATCATTTCAACGTAGGGAAAGCAAAACGGATCATTCAATGTTTCTCATTCAACATAAAGCATGTGAGATAAATTTCCGTAACGTTCATAATCATCTAAAAATACAAACGAAGTAAAAATACACCGGAAGCTTATTCGAATTGAATATAATGTAAGATACCAAACGCTTTGCACCTCGATGTCGAATTTATCCACTTGCAATCGTTTGCAGCATGCACATAGAATGTCATGATTACCACGAGAATGAAGAAATATGTTGGTAAGGATGGAAGCAAGAAGAGACGCAATCAACAAATATTCTATTCCACATTGCATTCATTTCATTTGACACGTAAGAAGAGGTATGGCGGGAATTTACTTTCGTTAACACGAAAGATATGCCGCACATATTGATAACGAGGAAGTCTGCGTCTTCATACGTTTCCTCCTTGAAATCTGTATGCTCTATTATATACTAAGTAGCCCGATCATTGTTTCAGTAATGTTACCCTCTTGTTTGACCCCGTAACGATGAACAGATTCCAAATGCATGTCTCTGCGTGAAAGTAGCTGTTCGAACCCTTCCTGGGTTGTTTTTTGTGTTTTATTGCTTGGAATTCCTGAAGCAGACCACTGTGCCTTCCCCCCTCGTGGGTTAGGTCTCAAAACTAAACCGCTTTGTATCCAATGGCATAATTTATTCATACAGCATCAGCATAAGACTCTTCCGAGTGAGAGAATGACAATAACAATCGTAACAAGAACAAGCAAATAATGAATGATGTTTCTTCCAACGCAGAACGAGAATGGCTTTAAATATAAAAATCTATATCTATATCCATATCTATTGATCTTTGAGTTGGCACAATGCAAATATATTCTTAGCATTTAGTTACTGAATTTAGTTCTGGATGTTTGCAGAGAAAAGGAAAAGTCGGTACTTCTCGCTAGTGTAATATAATGTGAACCAGCAACTACCCTTTCCTTAGAACACGACTCAAGCAGGTCCTCAAGCAGGCACTGCTGCATTCTGTTCCCTGACATTGCTCTGATGACGGTTAATGCAGATAGTTCCGATTATGAAATACGAAACGTATTGTAGGTTAGTTCCTAGGATAGTAACATTGAATTTGCGTTGTAGATGGCACATGAACGTGATGACTATCCATATTACTCATCAATATAAAAAGACAATATTTTGTGAATTTAGCGGGATTACTCAAAATGAATTCTGAAATTGGGTGACTGACCGCACAGGTGCTAAACGTCGTCAAGAGTATACGATGTCCTAATCGCATTAGGAATATGAAGATCGTCTTCGACAGCTCGCAACTTTCACATTGCTATCTCCACCCTACTCCAGACAGCTCTCGGTGGAGTTGCACTACGTTGCCGATGTTATGGAAGGCCTTCAAACCGACAACAGACCACATATTGAAAAATACAAGCGAATTCTCTTGCATCGTAAGCTTATTGTAACTAATCTAAAAATTATTGGAGAGGAACATTGTCCTATTCAAAAAAAGTAAAATGTTACACACTGTTGACGTCAAACGGACATCATCTATGTCCTGTCTTGTGTCCTACTCATCTATAATATCAAGTGTACTATGAAAATGATTATATATAATGGATTATAAGGTAATGCATTGATACCAGATGGTGGGGGCCGGCCGATGTGGCCGTGCGGTTCTAGGCGCTTCAGTCTGGAACCGCGTGACCGCTACGGTCGCAGGTTCGAATCCTGCCTCGGGCATGGATGTGTGTGATGTCCTTAGGTTAGTTAGGTTTAAGTAGTTCTAAGTTCTAGGGGACTGATGACCTTAGAAGTTAAGTCCCATAGTGCTCAGAGCCATTTGAACCATTTGAACTATTTAACACAAAATGACATTAAAAATTTAAGTTATTCACGAGCAGCTAGTTGAGAATATGTATGAACATTAAATGACACGACGAACCGTCTTGTTCTGCATATGGATTCAAACCCAGCTCATGCAGACTAAGCAAAGATTTCGTGACTGACGGAAACTAACAGTCATTCCTGATTAGGCATACAGAGAGTGATATACCTCGATTTTAGACAGTATCAGTTAGCAAATATCAACTTTAAATTGCATAACGCAAACACTTTTAACAGACGCGAATTCCTACCCAGCATCTATTGTCCCTGTTAACGAACTACGAGAGATGTTAAATATTGCTTCTTCACAAGTAACTTACTTGAAATGCCGTGAGGTAAAGCTGTGTGTTGGACACGGATTCGAACCCGGAACCTAATCGGATTGCCATCGAAGCACAGTCAAATGTGACATATCGGAATTTCGCGGCAGTAACTAGATGTTTTAACTGAAATGACGAGACGAAACATTAATTTTTTCCTTCCCAGGACTCCAACCCGGCACCTATCGCTGTTATATTCTAGAGAAAACTAACGTTAAATATGGGTTTGTTGCACCAGCAGTGACATGTGAGCATGTTTGAACTGAAATAATATGACGAAGAGTTCAGCGCTCACTGGGAATAGAGCCCCACACATATCGTTGTTGACTACACACAAAGAGACGTCAGCTACCGAATTTTTCTCCACCAGCTGCTCAGAATAGCATCTTGAACTTACAGTCATCTCGCAAATAGTTCTATGTCTCACTGGGAGTTAAAAACGTCGGATATCGTTAGTGTTGACAGCGAATGAAAACACATTAAAAATCAAAATTATTATCCACCAGCAGATAGGTGTTCTCATGCTAGAGCTTGATTATACATAATTAAATATTTAGTGCGTGGCCAGGATTCGATCCCATTCACGCATAATATGTGAAGGTGTTGAGGAATCTGCAGTTTTGAACAAACAACAAATTGTAGTCGAGCTGTATTGCCACGAAGGGATCAAATATCGCGTTAAGGGCGGTCTGAGTTGCATTCCCAGTTCAGAACCAATTTTATCGACATACAGAAGCTCAAACAAAAGATGGAATAAGTATCCTGTGACCATACATAGCTTTTGTGTCGTCACTTGAAATAAATAACTAGTATAAGAAAGGTTCCTGGTGATAGAGTTTCTACATGTCGCCACTCCAGACTTTATTGTGGTTCAACCTACCGTCTACTTGGTAAAGAAGGAATATCATCTTTAATGTGAATTTTCAGACCACGCAGCCATTATATCTCCTTCACTTGGTGTAGCCAGGAGAGAATGGAATATGTCTCTCCCTATCTAAAATCATTGACAGAAGTGGGAATCGAACCCAGACCATAGGTATAACAACCTACCATCCGTCCAACAGACCACGAAATCCTCTTCTCTGCGAGTCATTTTTCTATCGTAACACAGTTGCGCCACACTGGATGAGAATTCTGACACACAGGCTCCCTGTAGTAATTTGCAGCATGTTCAGTAAATTCATTTACTTGGTTGACCGAATCACCATGAACTAGCTGCCTCGGCTACCCAGTGCATACATTCGACTATTTTGTAATCACAGAAATAAAATCACGTTACTGCCACCTACACACAACTGCCAACATTGTAGGATGCAGAAGTTTAAATAGGAAGTGTTCCTTTCCACTTGAGCTATTCTATTGCGCTATCTGTTACTAGAAAACGTCGTTCAGCCCAAAAGAAAAGCTGTAACTGTTTGTCTCTCAGAAGTCAAGACCTGGCCATATGCATAATCTCACAGTGCTGTGGAATCCAAAAGTTCTGGAGGAATAGTTGCCGAGCTCTGGAGCTGTTGTAGCTACGTGTCAGCTTGTAGCATAGATAAGATGTCGCGAGTTCGAATACATTCAGTGCTACATTTTTTAAAACGCAATTCTGCTCTCTGCTGAAGTTATCAATCTAATGGAACTTTGAACATAATTCCCTTCACTTCTCAACCCAAAGTAGTCGCATGTGGAAAAAGGACTAACTACTGTGACATTTTGTTCTATTCAGGTTTAATAGACAGCAGGCAGCAGATGCATCTCGAAGATGTGCAGGGAGAGCGCATCGTGCCATAATATGTCAGAAAGTATTTTCTACATTAGCCGTCGTGTGGTAGTGATATTTGATTCTTCTTCAAACTTTGATTGACAGCTTTAACTCAGAACAAATTTTCTACATGCATGTAATCAATAAACTGCATGTGCATTGTCAGACTGTCATAGGTAACACAGAGAATTCGCATATATCATTGATGATTAATTTCTCTCTCATATTTACTATTGTTTTAACAACACTAAAGGAAACCTTACGAAAATTGTGCACTGTATTATAAGAAATGAAATAAAACTAACCATGATAACCTTACGACGAAAGTATCTGTGCACAAGCATGCCTCTATCGACACGAATTAATAAAATTCTACTCACTTAGATTTTGATTGGGTCTGTGTTTAATTGGTATGCTGTGTCATACTCAAGAGGTATGCAAATGTGGCATTTCATAAATATAGTTACGTATTCCTAGAAACCCAAAATTAGCTTGTCAGCAGCGGAAAGAGGCGTTACCTGTTGTGCAGCATTGTAAGTTTTTCAACATTGCACTATGAGCTGAAAGCATTTTCTTGCGATTTCCTTATTGATGTTTGATCTGACTGCTTGTAGCTCTTTCACAGAAGGGATAGAAACGTTTCAGTCAGTGAGACTGGAACTGCGAACCGTAACAGACGCTGTTTCACAGGTCAGCACGTTACCACAGAGCTGGCGAGGAGGTATGGGTCTCAGCTTCCTATTACGACGGCAATAGTAACTAGATCTCGTAAACCACTATTTAAAGGTCGAGATTAGTTGCGATTTCCACCTGCAACGACTTTCCTGGGCTGAAAACCGTAAATTTTCAGTCTTTTGTTACCCTTCAAGCTATAATAACTCAGATTATTCAATGGAAATGACAGGTAAAATCAAGTGAACTTTGAGGCTTAATTCCGTGCACACCAGGAAGTAACTTGTCGATCACAGAGTTGCCAAACATACGTTGCCTTGTTGCCAAATCTCAGTTACAGTACCAGCAGGAAGAAGACGAACCGATGTGATCCTACAGCGGTCTGGGAAGTGACCATAGCTGGTGTCTCCAAGTCGCGGCTGCTACGGCCTGGAATACGTAATGCGTCTGATTCGCTTTCTGTAACTAGGTTTAGGGACTGGAGCGTAGTTACTAATAATACTCAGAACTGACTGCAAACTGAGCATCATAAATCAGTAACTCTCATTATTGTTTTTATATTTCTTTCGTAAGTGCACTCAAAACTAAGAAAGGCATTCACAGGCGTTTTCGTGCCTCGCCGATAGTCGAGCACACCATACAAATAAAAATAAAAAAGAATGTGAGTGTGTGTGTGTGTGTGTGTGTGTGTGTGTGTGTGAGAGAGAGAGAGAGAGAGAGAGAGAGAGAATAAAAAGCAATGAGAGAGAGTGTAAAAAATTGTTGTAAAGAAATTGAATCATGGTATTTAAAGAAATCTTTCATTAAAATGACACGTTCCACATCATTACGAAATGTCGTATTCATGATCTATGGAACAAGAGTTAATCTAATGTAATCTAATCTAATCTAATCACATCATATTGATGATTAGCCATGAAGAGTCATGAATTACCGAAAGTTTTGCCAATACCAGTAACCAAATCTAAACTTGAAAATAAAAGACGACAATTTTTGTAATAAACCGTGACTCCTATCAAGACCCTTTCATCCCTGTTATCTAACCACGAAAGATGTCTGATACACCTCCATTCTGAAGTAACAAAGTGTGCATGCATTTAAAGATGAAGTGCATGATGTGAAGTTCTGTGACGGAGATACGAACCCAACACGTAATCCGATTGTTAACTAAGAAAAATCAAATGTTACGTATCGGTTTTTCTTACGAGCCGCTAGGTGTCTGAATCTAAAATAAGGATACAAACTTTTGTGTCTAAGCGACAATCGAACTGCACACCTACCGTGCATCCACGAATATAGCTTAAGTATCAGTTGCTTACTCATGAACAGTAAGATGTGTGCGTGTTTGACCAGAAATAACGACACCTGTTGCGATTGTTGGCAACACATGAACAGACATTGAAATTGCGCGTTAATTTTCACTAGCAGGTGGGTGTGCACTTGATCAAGCGAGAAATGAAATTATGAATATTTCTGTACTGGATCAGGTTTCAGACCCACATACTTACCTTTGGAGGAGACCTAGAGAAGATTGCAGTCTTGGGAAAAGGAACGAAATGACTGAACTATACTGTTCCGAGAGATTCAGATCCTCGAAAGAGGAGATACGAATTCGAATCACAGTCCAGCACCAAATTTTTAAACGTCCCTAGTTCAATCAAGTACAAGTAAAATAAGAGCCCTGTCCCTTTAAATGGCTATCGGTTCATCAAATAAAATAAAATTTTCTAATGTAAGTAAGCTTACTGGCGACTGTATTTCTTTTTACCATGACTTCCGCTGTGTCATTTCCCAACGTAAACCGGCTCTGCCCAGTTGGTAATGAAGGAACGTGATGTTTAATGCGGATTCTGGATTATAACGTCTTTCTCTTGAGGTTACCAGAGGTAAAATAAATCTGTTTGTGCCTCTTAAAAGTAAATGCTTGAACCCACGCATTGCACCAGTGATAGCTCGTTCCACCAGACCATTGTGGCCACATTACCCAGCCCCAGGAGTGTGCTGTAACGGATGATGTGCTTAGCTTACAAAATTAGTCACGGTGGAAAAAATGCGAGTCTGTTAAATGGTCAAGTAGAAGCAAGCTTCTGACGCAGAGATTATGCTATTCTCATGTCAGCAGGATGTAAAGACTCTTCTAGGCATCATAGGCTGGATGTGAAGCCATTTTGATTTTTCACAAATTCAGCAAATTTCTTAGTTCGAGAAAATCCACTGTGAACTGTGAAGTTGCCGGATAATTCGATTATTACTGTTATTATTAATATCATTTTATTCATTCTGCTACTGTAACACAAGTGCTTGAACATCATTTAGTGCCTTTTGGTCACTATAGAAGTAGTTTCCCAAGAACAGGTTCTTTCCCTGTCTACGGAATCCTTTTCATGTTAATATCAAACACCAGCAATTACTCGTAGATTACATTAAAACTAAAGTAATTGACGAAGACGTTACTTGGTAAAAAAAACGCACTGCCTTTTTTCATTTACTTTCGCCTAGAAATGGCTATCGAGTACTGACAAACCAAAAGGCAAGAGATCTTACTGCCTTCCGATATATGTTGCTATTAGTTCTTCCACATGATTTGGTCGACATGACCTGTTTCAAGTAGTGTATGACAGACAGTGTTTTAGAAAATCTATTGTTTCCCTTTGCAATAAACAGAAGTATTTTCATTCTAAGCTGTCCAAGTACAAAATTTTCGCAATATTAGTGCAAATTTAATATTCGCTTCTATAATGTATAAAAGTATTTCACAGTCGCAAAACTCGCATTCGAAACGTTGACCTTACACTTAGTCGCTGACCATAAATTCTAGCTTAGAGTGACACCAGTTTAAATAACCTAATGTAGCGAAGACTGTTTGCCAGTGCTCTTTCTCACCGGAAAATACTCAATTGACTCATTTGGCTCCATAAGTACACTGTAACAGTAATTTCTGTGTGAAATTTGTCAGTAAGCTTTCGCCTTCCAACCGGCAAAATACGGAAGAGTACGGCCGGTAAACAATTCACAAACCACGATTTAGTGCCGATAAGACGATTTCTTTAAACATTGTCGAAGCTGAGGGAAACTAGTTTATGCTTAAATCGTCTTAAGCAGCAACGTTCACAGATATCTCAAATAGGAAAAAGCTGAATATCCAGGTACGAAGGTTGTAAAACAAACTTCCCACAGTTTGTGTCAGGTTGATCTTTTCGTCTGATAACACTGCTTAAGTATTTTGTCTAGGAGGTATCACAAGTAGTATCCCTGTAGCTGTGGGACTCATTGGTTGAAAACGAGTTTAACACCAGTGGGTACAGTGCTGCTATATTTTCAGAATTATTATCAACCTAAGTCTGAGTTCATCCACAAACTGAGGCGTATTTATAATATTGAAGCTAGACTGTGTATCCTTGTCTTTCTTGAGTGGTCATTGGAAGGCGTTTACACACACGTATACAATACTATGAATACTTCGAACGCTATGGTTAACGTTGCTCTCATAAACTACTTTTTTTGTAAATTCTTCTGGGTCTTAAGCGTGCAATATGTGTTGTAGATACAGTCTCAGACCAAAAAATTGACCGCCGAGTCGTTCACGTAAGGTGGACAATACAGTCATGCTCCTCTCAGAATTCTATGCCTGGCAATATGCTCGATCTAGCAACATGTAGACTGCGGCACTTCCCAGAGGAAGTCTTGACTCCAGTCTTAGTACATTACTCTTGACTACGACCGTAGTCTTGAGGTTAAACGCGAGACCAGCTAATATGATATTGTAGATTCGCTTGAATTACACTCATAGCTTCAGCACCGAGAGGAAAGGGGCGATAAAAATGTTGTCGATATGTGCTTTCGGTCGCCAGTAGTCATATTAGCTGGTCTCGCGTTTTACCTCAAGACTACGGTCGTGTTCCATCAGCGGTATGAATAAAATGATATTAATAATAACAGTAATAATCGAATTATCCGGCAACTTCACAGTTCACAGTGGATTTTCTCGAACTAAGAAATTTGCTGAATTTGTGAAAAATCAAAATGGCTTCACATCCAGCCTATGATGCCTAGAAGAGTCTTTACATCCTGCTGACATGAGAATAGCATAATCTCTGCGTCAGAAGCTTGCTTCTACTTGACCATTTAACAGACTCGCATTTTTTCCACCGTGACTAATTTTGTAAGCTAAGCACATCATCCGTTACAGCACACTCCTGGGGCTGGGTAATGTGGCCACAATGGTCTGGTGGAACGAGCTATCACTGGTGCAATGCGTGGGTTCAAGCATTTACTTTTAAGAGGCACAAACAGGTTTATTTTACCTCTGGTAACCTCAAGAGAAAGACGTTATAATCCAGAATCCGCATTAAACATCACGTTCCTTCATTACCAACTGGGCAGAGCCGGTTTACGTTGGGAAATGACACAGCGGAAGTCATGGTAAAAAGAAATACAGTCGCCAGTAAGCTTACTTACATTAGAAAATTTTATTTTATTTGATGAACCGATAGCCATTTAAAGGGACAGGGCTCTTATTTTACTTGTACTTGATTGAACTAGGGACGTTTAAAAATTTGGTGCTGGACTGTGATTCGAATTCGTATCTCCTCTTTCGAGGATCTGAATCTCTCGGAACAGTATAGTTCAGTCATTTCGTTCCTTTTCCCAAGACTGCAATCTTCTCTAGGTCTCCTCCAAAGGTAAGTATGTGGGTCTGAAACCTGATCCAGTACAAAAATATTCATAATTTCATTTCTCGCTTGATCAAGTGCACACCCACCTGCTAGTGAAAATTAACGCGCAATTTCAATGTCTGTTCATGTGTTGCCAACAATCGCAACAGGTGTCGTTATTTCTGGTCAAACACGCACACATCTTACTGTTCATGAGTAAGCAACTGATACTTAAGCTATATTCGTGGATGCACGGTAGGTGTGCAGTTCGATTGTCGCTTAGACACAAAAGTTTGTATCCTTATTTTAGATTCAGACACCTAGCGGCTCGTAAGAAAAACCGATACGTAACATTTGATTTTTCTTAGTTAACAATCGGATTACGTGTTGGGTTCGTATCTCCGTCACAGAACTTCACATCATGCACTTCATCTTTAAATGCATGCAGCACACTTTGTTACTTCAGAATGGAGGTATATCAGACATCTTTCGTGGTTAGATAACAGGGATGAAAGGGTCTTGATAGGAGTCACGGTTTATTACAAAAATTGTCGTCTTTTATTTTCAAGTTTAGATTTGGTTACTGGTATTGGCAAAACTTTCGGTAATTCATGACTCTTCATGGCTAATCATCAATATGATGTGATTAGATTAGATTAGATTACATTAGATTAACTCTTGTTCCATAGATCATGAATACGACATTTCGTAATGATGTGGAACGTGTCATTTTAATGAAAGATTTCTTTAAATACCATGATTCAATTTCTTTACAACAATTTTTTACACTCTCTCTCATTGCTTTTTATTTCTCTCTCTCTCTCTCTCTCTCTCTCTCTCTCTCACACACACACACACACACACACACACACACTCACATTCTTTTTTATTTTTATTTGTATGGTGTGCTCGACTATCGGCGAGGCACGAAAACGCCTGTGAATGCCTTTCTTAGTTTTGAGTGCACTTACGAAAGAAATATAAAAACAATAATGAGAGTTACTGATTTATGATGCTCAGTTTGCAGTCAGTTCTGAGTATTATTAGTAACTACGCTCCAGTCCCTAAACCTAGTTACAGAAAGCGAATCAGACGCATTACGTATTCCAGGCCGTAGCAGCCGCGACTTGGAGACACCAGCTATGGTCACTTCCCAGACCGCTGTAGGATCACATCGGTTCGTCTTCTTCCTGCTGGTACTGTAACTGAGATTTGGCAACAAGGCAACGTATGTTTGGCAACTCTGTGATCGACAAGTTACTTCCTGGTGTGCACGGAATTAAGCCTCAAAGTTCACTTGATTTTACCTGTCATTTCCATTGAATAATCTGAGTTATTATAGCTTGAAGGGTAACAAAAGACTGAAAATTTACGGTTTTCAGCCCAGGAAAGTCGTTGCAGGTGGAAATCGCAACTAATCTCGACCTTTAAATAGTGGTTTACGAGATCTAGTTACTATTGCCGTCGTAATAGGAAGCTGAGACCCATACCTCCTCGCCAGCTCTGTGGTAACGTGCTGACCTGTGAAACAGCGTCTGTTACGGTTCGCAGTTCCAGTCTCACTGACTGAAACGTTTTTATCCCTTCTGTGAAAGAGCTACAAGCAGTCAGCTCATAGTGCAATGTTGAAAAACTTACAATGCTGCACAACAGGTAACGCCTCTTTCCGCTGCTGACAAGCTAATTTTGGGTTTCTAGGAATACGTAACTATATTTATGAAATGCCACATTTGCATACCTCTTGAGTATAACACAGCATACCAATTAAACACAGACCCAATCAAAATCTAAGAGAGTAGAATTTTATTAATTCGTGTCGATAGAGGCATGCTTGTGTACAGATACTTTCGTCGTAAGGTTATCATGGTTAGTTTTATTTCACTTCTTATAATACAGTGCACAATTTTCGTAAGGTTTCCTTTAGTGTTGTTAAAACAATATTAAATATGAGAGAGAAATTAATCATCAATGATATATGCGAATTCTCTGATGTTACCTATGACAGTCTGACAATGCACATGCAGTTTATTGATTACATGCATGTAGAAAATTTGTTCTGAGTTAAAGCTGTCAATCAAAGTTTGAAGAAGAATCAAATATCACTACCACACGACGGCTAATGTAGAAAATACTTTTCTGACATATTATGGCACGATGCGCTCTCCCTGCACATCTTCGAGATGCATCTGCTGCCTGCTGTCTATTAAACCTGAATAGAACAAAATGTCACAGTAGTTAGTCCTTTTTCCACATGCGACTACTTTGGGTTGAGAAGTGAAGGGAATTATGTTCAAAGTTCCATTAGATTGATAACTTCAGCAGAGAGCAGAATTGCGTTTTAAAAAATGTAGTACTGAATGTATTCGAACTCGCGACATCTTATCTATGCTACAAGCTGACACGTAGCTACAACAGCTCCAGAGCTCGGCAACTATTCCTCCAGAACTTTTGGATTCCACAGCACTGTGAGATTATGCATATGGCCAGGTCTTGACTTCTGAGAGACAAACAGTTACAGCTTTTCTTTTGGACTCAACGACGTTTTCTAGTAACAGATAGCGCAATAGAATAGCTCAAGTGGAAAGGAACACTTCCTATTTAAACTTCTGCATCCTACAATGTTGGCAGTTGTGTGTAGGTGGCAGTAACGTGATTTTATTTCTGTGATTACAAAATAGTCGAATGTATGCACTGGGTAGCCGAGGCAGCTAGTTCATGGTGATTCGGTCAACCAAGTAAATGAATTTACTGAACATGCTGCAAATTACTACAGGGAGCCTGTGTGTCAGAATTCTCATCCAGTGTGGCGCAACTGTGTTACGATAGAAAAATGGCTCGCAGAGAAGAGGATTTCGTGGTCTGTTGGACGGATGGTAGGTTGTTATACCTATGGTCTGGGTTCGATTCCCACTTCTGTCAATGATTTTAGATAGGGAGAGACATATTCCATTCTCTCCTGCCTACACCAAGTGAAGGAGATATAATGGCTGCGTGGTCTGAAAATTCACATTAAAGATGATATTCCTTCTTTACCAAGTAGACGGTAGGTTGAACCACAATAAAGTCTGGAGTGGCGACATGTAGAAACTCTATCACCAGGAACCTTTCTTATACTAGTTATTTATTTCAAGTGACGACACAAACGCTATGTATGGTCACAGGATACTTATTCCATCTTTTGTTTGAGCTTCTGTATGTCGATAAAATTGGTTCTGAACTGGGAATGCAACTCAGACCGCCCTTAACGCGATATTTGATCCCTTCGTGGCAATACAGCTCGACTACAATTTGTTGTTTGTTCAAAACTGCAGATTCCTCAACACCTTCACATATTATGCGTGAATGGGATCGAATCCTGGCCACGCACTAAATATTTAATTATGTATTATCAAGCTCTAGCATGAGAACACCTATCTGCTGGTGGATAATAATTTTGATTTTTAATGTATTTTCATTCGCTGTCAACACTAACGATATCCGACGTTTTTAACTCCCAGTGAGACATAGAACTATTTGCGAGATGACTGTAAGTTCAAGATGCTATTCTGAGCAGCTGGTGGAGAAAAATTCGGTAGCTGACGTCTCTTTGTGTGTAGTCAACAACGATATGTGTGGGGCTCTATTCCCAGTGAGCGCTGAACTCTTCGTCATATTATTTCAGTTCAAACATGCTCACATATCACTGCTGGTGCAACAAACCCATATTTAACGTTAGTTTTCTCTAGAATATAACAGCGATAGGTGCCGGGTTGGAGTCCTGGGAAGGAAAAAATTAATGTTTCGTCTCGTCATTTCAGTTAAAACATCTAGTTACTGCCGCGAAATTCCGATATGTCACATTTGACTGTGCTTCGATGGCAATCCGATTAGGTTCCGGGTTCGAATCCGTGTCCAACACACAGCTTTACCTCACGGCATTTCAAGTAAGTTACTTGTGAAGAAGCAATATTTAACATCTCTCGTAGTTCGTTAACAGGGACAATAGATGCTGGGCAGGAATTCGCGTCTGTTAAAAGTGTTTGCGTTATGCAATTTAAAGTTGATATTTGCTAACTGATACTGTCTAAAATCGGGGTATATCACTCTCTGTATGCCTAATCAGGAATGACTGTTAGTTTCCGTCAGTCACGAAATCTTTGCTTAGTCTGCATGAGCTGGGTTTGAATCCATATGCAGAACAAGACGGTTCGTCGTGTCATTTAATGTTCATACATATTCTCAACTAGCTGCTCGTGAATAACTTAAATTTTTAATGTCATTTTGTGTTAAATAGTTCAAATGGTTCAAATGGCTCTGAGCACTATGGGACTTAACTTCTAAGGTCATCAGTCCCCTAGAACTTAGAACTACTTAAACCTAACTAACCTAAGGACATCACACACATCCATGCCCGAGGCAGGATTCGAACCTGCGACCGTAGCGGTCACGCGGTTCCAGACTGAAGCGCCTAGAACCGCACGGCCACATCGGCCGGCCCCCACCATCTGGTATCAATGCATTACCTTATAATCCATTATATATAATCATTTTCATAGTACACTTGATATTATAGATGAGTAGGACACAAGACAGGACATAGATGATGTCCGTTTGACGTCAACAGTGTGTAACATTTTACTTTTTTTGAATAGGACAATGTTCCTCTCCAATAATTTTTAGATTAGTTACAATAAGCTTACGATGCAAGAGAATTCGCTTGTATTTTTCAATATGTGGTCTGTTGTCGGTTTGAAGGCCTTCCATAACATCGGCAACGTAGTGCAACTCCACCGAGAGCTGTCTGGAGTAGGGTGGAGATAGCAATGTGAAAGTTGCGAGCTGTCGAAGACGATCTTCATATTCCTAATGCGATTAGGACATCGTATACTCTTGACGACGTTTAGCACCTGTGCGGTCAGTCACCCAATTTCAGAATTCATTTTGAGTAATCCCGCTAAATTCACAAAATATTGTCTTTTTATATTGATGAGTAATATGGATAGTCATCACGTTCATGTGCCATCTACAACGCAAATTCAATGTTACTATCCTAGGAACTAACCTACAATACGTTTCGTATTTCATAATCGGAACTATCTGCATTAACCGTCATCAGAGCAATGTCAGGGAACAGAATGCAGCAGTGCCTGCTTGAGGACCTGCTTGAGTCGTGTTCTAAGGAAAGGGTAGTTGCTGGTTCACATTATATTACACTAGCGAGAAGTACCGACTTTTCCTTTTCTCTGCAAACATCCAGAACTAAATTCAGTAACTAAATGCTAAGAATATATTTGCATTGTGCCAACTCAAAGATCAATAGATATGGATATAGATATAGATTTTTATATTTAAAGCCATTCTCGTTCTGCGTTGGAAGAAACATCATTCATTATTTGCTTGTTCTTGTTACGATTGTTATTGTCATTCTCTCACTCGGAAGAGTCTTATGCTGATGCTGTATGAATAAATTATGCCATTGGATACAAAGCGGTTTAGTTTTGAGACCTAACCCACGAGGGGGGAAGGCACAGTGGTCTGCTTCAGGAATTCCAAGCAATAAAACACAAAAAACAACCCAGGAAGGGTTCGAACAGCTACTTTCACGCAGAGACATGCATTTGGAATCTGTTCATCGTTACGGGGTCAAACAAGAGGGTAACATTACTGAAACAATGATCGGGCTACTTAGTATATAATAGAGCATACAGATTTCAAGGAGGAAACGTATGAAGACGCAGACTTCCTCGTTATCAATATGTGCGGCATATCTTTCGTGTTAACGAAAGTAAATTCCCGCCATACCTCTTCTTACGTGTCAAATGAAATGAATGCAATGTGGAATAGAATATTTGTTGATTGCGTCTCTTCTTGCTTCCATCCTTACCAACATATTTCTTCATTCTCGTGGTAATCATGACATTCTATGTGCATGCTGCAAACGATTGCAAGTGGATAAATTCGACATCGAGGTGCAAAGCGTTTGGTATCTTACATTATATTCAATTCGAATAAGCTTCCGGTGTATTTTTACTTCGTTTGTATTTTTAGATGATTATGAACGTTACGGAAATTTATCTCACATGCTTTATGTTGAATGAGAAACATTGAATGATCCGTTTTGCTTTCCCTACGTTGAAATGATATAATGTCGGCGTCAACAGCCTTCTTCCACGCCGGAAGCTGAAACTTGTATCATTCTGGACTAATGATAATTGAATGTCTCATATGTATACATAGCCCACAAGGCGAAGTCAGAAACCATCAGGGGAGAACGCCGCATAAAAACCAAACGTGCGCGCGCGTCTCCACTCTGAAGAACCGTATCGGAGAATCACGGCAAGCATTTCGCTGAAGAGCTGCCTCGTCAGAGAGCCGAGAAATGGCAGCGTCGTAGCAAGTATTTGTCAACACTCTGATAGTGCATTTACTTCCGGGTGTAGGTCGGCGTTACCTCGCTAAATTCACTTGACATTCGTTTTCCACATCGAAGACTCGTACGATATAATCCACTGCAAGATGACACAATTAGAAAGTATATTTAATTTCTGGACTCCAAGAACGGCGTTCTTCACATAAGTAACACCTGTTTGTGTGTGCATTCGGGAGGACGACGGTGGAATCCCGCGCCCGGCCATCCTGATTTAGGTTTTCAATGATTTCCCTAAATCGCTTCAGGAAAATGCCGGGATGGTTCCTTAGGAAGGGCACGGCCGATTTCCTTCCCCATCCTTCCCTAATCCGAGCTTGTGCTCCGTCTCTAATGACATCGTTGTCGACGGGACGTTAAAACAGTAATCTCCACCTCCTCTGTTTGTGTGTTTAAGGTTGTGTTTTGAGGCTCAGGCAACATCGCAGTGACTATAGTCCGCCTCTGGCCGCCAGTGTGTCGTTAGCTCAGAGGTTCCCTTGTGCGTTGCAGTGCTTGTACTATAAGTTCGAATCACGGTAGAAGCCGCTGACTACAACCTTTTATTTTCCATTTTAATTAATGGAGTTGCAAACTGCTAGTAAAAATTTCTTATGCGAAATCTGAAGAATGCCTTTAAACATCAATCTTCGTCCGATTTCGACTTAGTAAATTAATATCATGGATTTCTGCTTTGCAAATTCCAAGGTGCTTCACTGTAAAATAGGTCCTGAAAAGATTCAAACCGACTGTCAACGATATAAATTTGAGCTTTGTTCGTCATATAGGTCTAACATGTCGGAAGGTTGTTTATGAAGTGCACCTGTTCATTAATATAGTTCCCATCTTCTAAATTTTTGCAATAGCATTTAACTGTAGACGTTTTCTAACACCGGCGTTAGCAATTCCTTTCCGTTCTCTGAAACCTTCAAAACGACAAATTTTTCTGGTTGAAATCTGATGACCTTAACTATCACTTCCGATCAACAATAAATACTTCATGAACCCGTACATGGAACTCCAAATGTGCAGTGTGCCTGCACTGCTACAGAGCATGCATTGCAAGGTATTCACACAGTTTATCGCATAGACTTACCATAAGGAATGAAACAAGAACTGTAATACACTTTACACCACAGACGCTCACTCTGGCTTGACGAAAACATCCAAACATTGACCAAAAGTTGCACAAATAATTAAGTTTGAAAGGAAAAGAAACGAGGTATGAAGCATTTATAAATTCATCGAATGTAGTGAGGTGGTTTAATTTCGTCCCAGTCTATAAAATTAATTTCGGGCCATACTCAGCTCTTGCCGATTACCCGCCTACTAATCAGGGCGTCTGTCTCCGTTGCTTTTGAGCGTGAATGGAAATTGTAGAAATTTTCTGTGGAGCAACATTTAATAATAAAGCGTTTTAAATCATCAAAAGCGATGAGCGGTAGCAGGCGCTTTCGATAAAGAACGGGGGAGTGCAGCGCCGCTGCTGTCGCCACGGCCGCTGCCAGTAGCCAGCAAATGGATCCCGGAGCTTTGCCGCATACGGCGTCCAGAGGAGGACAGTCTGCAGGAAATCTGCCGCAAAATCGTTACTAGATAAAATTTTGATATCGGTGTGTCACAAAGCGAAATAGATTGAATCTGCGCTACCATTACATTCACGTCTTCAGCATTCAGACAGAAGAGGCTATAAAAATATTTTATGCCAGCTGCTCTCGATCCACTGACATTATGAACAGAAACAACGCACGCTACCGCTAGACCACAGGCGTAATCAGCCTGGAGTCTCTCTATCTTGGGACAACTTTTCCTCCAGGAAGTGCCGCAGTCTACAGTGTTGCCAGATTGTGCAGATAACCGGACTTAGCGAGTTGGCCAGTTTTTTTGTCCCATGTCGCGATCGGCGCGGACTTAGCCTCTGAAGCGGCCGGCCGCCGGTCGAGTTTTATGGCAAAGATTGTACGTAACCCTAACAAACTCAAATCAAAGGCAAATGGGGACGTTCAAAGTTGATTTTCAAAAATTTCCCCACTAACTTCAATGCACATTTGACTTCTCTTGATAACACCACGTCTAGATCTTCTGAGGTCGTCTTTGCGTTCTTTTATGAGGGCTGCACTATTCATAATCCGAACGATCAAATCGGCTCTTGGGTTTACTTTTTCTTTGTAGACTTCGCCTTTAACCATCCCCACAGGCAAAAATCCAAAGAGAGAACGTCCAGGGACCTTGAAGGCCAAGAAAAGTGCCCATATCTAATGATCCATCTTCCAGAAAATGTTAGGTTTGGATAATGTGTCACCTGACGCCTAGAATTTGCAGGAGCCCCGTCATGCTGGAGGAACATAGGCATTCCTGTAGCCAAATAAACCTCTTCCAATAACACTGGAAGTCATTTTCAAGGAAATGTAGACAACTGGGTCCTGTAAGGACCAACATACGAAACATAAATGCATTGAACCCAGCTGTATGTACGAAATAAAAATTGGACACATGTAATATGGCATTTTTTCTGCAACTTGTCTATACTACCACCTCCTACAATATTTATTATTCCTCCTGAAACTTCCTGTATAATTATTTGGGTCTCCGCGGCTCATCTAAAGTTTTCTGTTCTAGGAAGAAATTAGCACTATCCACAGAACCGCAGAAAGTCATGTACCGATAACTGAAGCTTTAAACCTGACTGGAAATGTTACCCGTCCGCAAAGAATAACAGTTATTCGTGGCTTCTGGGACAGTTTGTGTTGTACGTCGTAATAAACAAAACTTAGAACTTAGAAGAGTGCACGTTTTATATTGCAGAAGAACATTTTAAGCTGAAGAAGAATAACAAATATAAGGAATGTTTTAAAAAAATTTTATCTATTGCTTTATGTGGGCTACAAAGAGATGGACAGTTTTATTGATTAGAAGCAGAATACTATTCTTTCACTTTTTTTATTCCTGGAATATTCTTTTACGTCGGTTCTTAAATAACAACTGTTCTAATTTGGCAAACCCCCTCCGGCTCCGAAACTTCTTCCATTTGTTGAAAAATATATGGCTTCATTACAGACTTCATATGCATCCAGTGCATAATAACTTAAATTGTGAATATATTTCTGAATGAATGTTTGTTATTTATTTTTCCGTCACCCTGTTCACTGTTATAAGTTATGTTCCACAAGGATCGCACACGATTGGAGGCGACAATCTGTAATTTATTTTACCTTAATTACTACTTCAATTTTGTTCAACAATTTCAAGGAATATATGAGTGCAAACATGGAATACATGTGAATAATGCAGCTGCTCAGTGACAGGTATGGGGGAGGCACTGTGGCCAGACCTCGACATGGATGTGTCTGATGTCCTTAGGTTACTTAGGTTTAAGTAGTTCTAAGTTCTAGCGGACTGACCACCTCAGATGTTAAGTCCCATAGCACTCAGAACCATTTGAACCATTTTTGACGTATACAAGCATTTACAAACAGAAGAAGCAGGATTGCAGCGAACTGGTCACTTAACCAAGTGCAACATAGAGTACCTGTGTAATGAGTCATTCCAGCTGCATAGCTGAGGGTAACATTTTTTAAGCAATTCATTGCAGAATTAATGTAATACCCGCACGATGATCTCTGTAGTCATACTGTATCATTAGCAGCCCGCGAATGTAGTACTATGTTCGTTAAATCGGATTACTCAAGCTGAGGCCAAATAAAGACAAGCGACGACGCCACAACACTATCTTTACTTAGGTAGGTAGTCAGCGCTAAATTATGTGCGCCACCATTAACGTTGCCGTAAGCAGTTTGACAGCATAACACCACCACAACTACTGACAACCTGAACCATTATCATCACGCAGTTTTAACTCGCAGTGATTACAAGTTTCTCATGTTTGTCAAGAATAGCGGAAAGCGCCTCTGAAGTTCCGTTTCCATTACGCCTAGGCAGGTGAGAATCCTAAATATCAGTAATAGGTCACCTAGCGAAGAGAAGAGTCCACGTATTGTCTCAAGTTCTTGCAGTTTGATGTTAATGCAGTTCCAGATGGTTTCGCACTAACGGGTTGTTTTGGCTATCTGAATACTCATATTGGAATTATATAAGTGTAATTGCTAGAACGTTCAACTACCTTAATAACACCTCATTCTGGGTTGAATACGACTCGGAAAGAAACGTTAATTTGACGTTTCCATCCATCTCCTGACGTCTTACTGAATGAAGTCTGAAGTGCACGCACAGTTGTGTTGCCCGCCGCAAGGATTCTGTGAAGTGTTGTGGCAGCTGGCGGTCATTGCTGAATACAGACATGTGCTCCAGGGGAACTCGTCTTTGTTGCATTTTTTCCATACCGTAATTAGCACAATTACATAAGGCTTGTTCTGCTGAAGAACTTGATGCCCACAAGTCCTTAAATAAGAATCTCCTAACGTGAGTAATGCATGAAAGGAAACAGACTTTTGGACAAAACAATGGACAGCTCCCTGCTTTTTGCGTTTCCGATAGCGCCTACGATAAGAATCTGGTGTCATATTATGTTTCAGAACCCTAAACTGTTTATTTTTTTACCTCATACTAAAACAAAAGTTATGATATGAGAAGAGGAAATGACTTATATGCTTCTCAGGAACTAGAGTTTTTCGTGTTTATTTTCCCACTTCATACTAAAACAAGGGCGTTAAAATGAGAAGAGGAAATGAAATATACGCTTCCAAGACATAATATTTCCTTGTGTGCTACTACTGCATACATGAAAGCCCTGCAGTTAATTTTTGTATGTTGGATAAATTTTGATATCACCTCACATTCCTTTGTGAGAAGGTTCCTATTTTCTTGGGATTCATATAGAGTGGACATTTCATCACTGGTTAATATTCTGAAGACTAATGATATGATACCCATTGCAATTGCTCCATGGCTCCTGTGAGTAGAGTCTCGCATTGGTTACTATAAGAACACGCAGGCAGTGATATCCGCTCACTGCGGTCAGAGACAAGGTGATTTCTTTCTGTTTATGGCGAAGCGTCTGCTGCAGTGTCCACGCTCAGCCAACATAAACAAATCGCGGCGGCATTGGGCACTGCTGATCGCTGCGCTTGTCGCGAGCCGCGACAACAAGAGCGCACTGTCTCTGCTAACGATACTATGGAGTTAATACATCTTACTTAACGTAATATGCAGGACGTGGGTTGGGTGAAAATTCAGTTAGTAACTTCCCATGGCATTAAAATACTTTACAGTCATATTTGATGAATTATTTATTGTTGGTTGTCTCTCTAATGTTAATAGTATTGATTCAGATTGTGCATGAACACGAAAACACACACACACACACACACACACACACACACACACACACGCAGACACACAGTCGTTGATTCTAGTGAGGCTGACAACTACTGTGTGTTGAACAACACATGCACCAGTCAGTTCCTCAGTTGGCGTCGAGTGGATGAGTTTTTTCAATTACCTTGCACTGCAAGAATTGTAAGGAGGAGCCTGAAAGTAAATGGTCTTGTATGCTAAAGAGCTGCCACAAAGCAAATCTTGACCGATTATCAGATAATTGTCCACATGGGTTTTGTGGACGAGTATACTTTAAGTAGCCGCGCGGGATTAGCCGAGCGGTCTAGGGCGCTGCAGTCATGGGCTGCGTGGCTGATCTCGGCGGAGGTTCGAGTCCTCTCTCAGGCATGAGTGTGTGTGTTTGTCCTTCGGATAATTTAGGTTAAGTAGTGTGTAAGCTTAGGTACTGATGACCTTAGCAGTTGAGTCCCATAAGACTTCACACACATTTGAACATTTTTTTATACTTTTTGTAACCAACCCACCCACGATCATTACGTAAGATTTCTGGAAGGCTTAGGGAATTGATTTCATTAAGTCGTCGACAGTGTAGCGTGATGGTTTACTTCCCAACATATGTTTTCTATATTTGTCCAAAGGTCGCTTGCTTTTGTAGATCCACGTGGCAATGGCCTTGTTACCTCTGCCCACATATTCTCTATCTGGTTGATGTTTGGTGATCGTGGAACAAACGGCAACAGCTTTATCCTCTCTTGGGCCTGAAACCAATCACGCACTGCTCTGCTATGATGGATGGGGCTCTGCTCCTGTAAATAAACTATTATCTCGTTAGTCCATGTATTTATATTTAAATAACGTATTTGTAATAAGCACATTGCATTATTATTTTCCACAGTGTTTAAGAATTCAGGCCCTGTCAGAGGTAAGTGATCTATATTCAACAGTCCGATTAAGAATGTGATTTGCCCAGTCTATCACATGATGAGAGTCGTAGTCAGATATCCACATTAAGACTGCCTAGCTGAATCCGATTAGAACTATCTGGTATCGAAACGAAATTACAGAAATCGGATAATTTGAACGTCTGTATTGCAACAATGCTGCGCACATAAATTCCTATGATGGAGTAACAGGTAGCAAGTGGCTAAGAAAAAGTGAGAAACATGTCTTCTAGCCGCAATGTAACGTAATTATAACCCACATTTATGTGATGGAAATACTGAATCGAACAATACACATCTATTTCAGTGGTGGGAAGATACACCATATCGGATTTGCTGATGACATAATGACAATAATAATAATAATAATAATCGCGTGTGGCGGATAGGGGAAACACTCCCCCATATGGGTGGTACCGAGGAAATCAAATACTAGGGGTGAACCAAATACTAACTCAATCCTGAACAGCTACCAAATCCGTTGAACCCAAAATCCAGACACGTCTGAGTGAAATTCACCGCTACTCTGGTCACCGTCTCTTAGCCTTATGAGCTTGGCTGAAAATATTTGCTTTCAAAGGCTTCAACACCCTCTGGTCCTGTCCAGTCCTCGTATCACCCAAGCCAAACCAATGAAACACAAGCAAACATGAACTATGCAAGCAAAGTCAACTTTACCCCAGGTGGTACACAACCCGGCTGTCGACAGGCGGCAGTTGGATTTTCGGATTCTGGGGAGTCCAGGTTAGCACGGCAGAGAATATCGAAGATCTCTGGTAAATTTCCCTACAAGGAAGAAACATACATTTAAAAGTAAACATCGATACAATGATCCAAACACGAAAACTAAATAATCTCACAAAAGAAATCCACCGACAAAAAATTCTCATCCTTGCTCTTCAAGAACCACGACTAACTGACAATGAAACCTTGCATTAGGGAAACCATTGCGTTTTCAAAAGCAAAATACAACAAAAGGTAGCGAAAGGCGTACCAATCTTCGGCATTGCATTTCTCGAACACAGATCTATCATCAACTCTGTCAAAGAAATCACACCCATCAACAATGAAAAGGTTCAAATGACTCTGAGCACTATGGGACTTAACACCGGAAGTCATCAGTCCCCTGGAACTTAGAACTAATTAAACCTAACTTAACCTAAGGACATCACACACTTCCATGCCCGAGGCTGGATTCGAACCATCGACCGTAGCAGTCGCGCGGTTCCGAACTGAAGCGCCTAGAACCGCTCGGCCACCGTGGCCGGCCCATCAACAAGCGACTTATGACTATGCTCATTCAGAGCCACAGTAAAAAATATACACTCATCAATGCACGTGTCCCCACCAACATCGAAAATAAGAAAAACTCCGAAAATGTCGAAAAATTTTGGAACACACTCGAAAATACTATGAGCAAATTTCACCAGGATGACGTGAAAATACTAGTGGGATACTTCAACTCTCTATTTGGGACAGAAGAAACCTGTAGAAAAATCATTGGCACAAATTCAACACACCGTAACACTTAGACCAACGCCACACGTCTGACTGACATTTGCCAACAATTCAACGACAAAAGGACGTCTTCCCAATTTAGGAAAAAACCAGTTCCCAGGTAACATGCTTAGCTAACAGGTGCAAGCTGCTTTCGTTCGCCATTCGCGACTCGCTGAAAGCCAGATTTTTAATTCTTTTGTAGCACAGCTACAAGCAGGCTGATAAAAACTCAATAAGGGAATCGTAAGACAACGCTCGAGCAAAATTCGTCTTCCTACTTTCAGTAACTCTTAGTGTCAGAGCGAAAACCTTACGGTACTGCCAAATTCATAATGCCACTTTTGTTTTCTACCGACATATTTTTTGTTGTTGTGAATACATAATTTTACCTATGAAATGTCACATTTTCATAATACTTGCGAATGGTACAGGAAATGAAATAAATACAGATCTTTTCGAAGTCAAAAGTTGGTAATATCCTACTAATTCGTGTTAAAATAGGTTCAATCGTCTCACAGACACTTAATGATTTATTAAGATAGACTGCCGTCGAGATGTTTCTGTAGGAAGCTGAATTTAATTTGTATTAGTACAGTGAATATTTTAATTGCATTTTCCATTAGTTTACTAAACGCAACAGTAATTATCAAAGAGATATTAATCAGCAGCAGAATTTTCTTTCACGATATCTAAAACGATCTGACAATGCTAAAGTTGTTTACAAATTCTACGCCTGTAGAAACCTACTGGTTCTAACGATGTCATTAAACCAGAGTAGTTTTAAGAGTATTTCCGTCTAGAAATGAATTGCCTTGACGGTTGATCGAACAAGACCGGGAAAGGTAAAATTTTACAAATATATGACGAGAGGGACAAGTGCTTGAGAGAGGACTTCCCTATCAATACAAGTGCCTGACAGACGACTTTTCTATCAATCTCCTGGATTGTTTTGTTTCTCAAATCAACATAGTGCGTTAACATACAGTAGCACAGGTGATGTAGTTTTGTTGCTCGATTTTCTTACACTCCGACCGAAAGGAATGGTCGATGAGTGACCTGATGACGTTCAATAATAGTCACTACGTTGATTTTTGTTGTTTCGAATTAGAGCATGCAGTACTCCTACACCAGACTTCTGAACTTTGCCTGTTGAATGCAAATGTCGCGTGATGGTTAAATGGTAATCTATCACATATATCAGTAGTCGAGACTTCCTTAATGTGGAAAATCATTCATGCCAGAACGATCTTTGTTGAAACACGAATATCTTTTTCTGGCGTATTTTTACCAAAAGCACTCGCTCTAAACATAGTTAAAATCTTTCTAGCTGCCTCCTCTGCGTTCACCCCTCTGTTATACCAAAAATAAACGTTGTGTTTCAGGTGTTACACCTTTTTCCACTTGCGACTCAATTTTACAATGCTTAACTGTAGTTCATGATTTTCAAGTATGCAAAATCCAGTGCTTAACTGCAAGATGATAGCTAGAACTTCAAATTCGAAAATGACGGTTGATACATACACTGACAGCGTGGCGCCGCGTTCACATGGGCGGCGCCGGATTTCAGGCGGCGGGTGGCGTCTGGCCGGTGGCCGGTAGCCGCTGCATTGTGAGGAAACGCTCGAGCGTAAGCTGTTATGATCGCGGCGCAGCCACGAGCTGTCCTGCGGAGTTGTTTCTGGAATACTTGTCATTGCTGGTGGGTAGAATGTTAAGCGAATTATCTTCGATGCTCAATCAGAATCATAACTTTAGACCGAAATGTGGAAAAAAAAAGACTGTTGGACACGAACAGGAGACCATAAGCTTAGAATGCATGACGATTACCATTTTTTCTTTTCTTTTTTTTTATTGTTCATTATCGATCGTTGTGTTTGGTCATTGCGGACGTCGCAGGACATCCTGTTCAAGTTCGGTGGTTGATCCTTCCACTCAGTTTTTTTATTACTGAGGCCAACTGGCTCTCTGACCGAACACGCTGAGCTACCGTGCCGGCTAGCACTAGACCACGGGCTCACACAATCCGAGAACATCTCGGAAGTAGACAACACTTCCTCCTAACGCTTCCGCATCTTACAGTGTTGCCAGATTGTGCAGATGGCCGGTCAGTTTTATTGGCTACGTTAAGTGAATAGACTCGGACTTAGTCTCTGTGGCAGGCGGCCAGCGGTCAGTTTTTATGTCTAAAACTGTACTCCAATGTGTTTCATTCACGTATCTGTGTGGCGCTAAAGTGTGGTTATGGATAATACATATGCTCAGATTGCGAATGTAACATAATAAGTAAAGAGAGGGAAATGAATTAGGCACCCTTCGTCTTCCGTAACATCAAATATATTTTAGTTATTCTGTCTTAAATGAACTGCGCAGAAAATCATTCACCAGAAGTAAATAACTTGTTAGCAACATCAGACGATATTAACAGCTTTCCGCGCGGGTTAGCCGTGCTTTCAACGGCGTCATATCGTGGATCGCACGTCTGCTTGCGCCGTCAGTTCGAATCCTTCCTCGGGCGTGGATGTGTGTTAAGTTAGGTTGGTTTAAGTAGTTATAGGGCTAGGGACTGATGACGTAAGCAGTTTGGTCGCATAGTTCTTGGAGCCATTTTTTGACCTTTCACGTAAATTTTTTTTTCATAAACGGCCGTATCTTTAGATTGCGTTGACATAGAAGCTCACTTTTTTACACCACCAAGGGACCGGTTACCACAAGAAATGCGATACATTTCCGCTTATTATGTCTACCCGTTCTGGAGGTAAACGGGTTTTAAAGTTTGGGTAGACCGATAGACGGTCAAGAAAGTGAGACTTGTAGGGTCCCGTTTTTACCGGTTTAGGTGACGAAATCCTAACAACGAAAACAGCTACGACAGATACTGAAGATGAGGGCTGCATAAATAACACCCCCTACTCTTTATTCGAAATGTTCTAGGTGCAGTCGATACATCAGCATATTAATCGTAGCTACGCTTTCGATCCAAATCACGTTTACAGGAATGCAAATAGAATCCATTTGCCTATACACGTGGTAGTTCACATCCCAGTATTAATGCTACCGCGTTTTAGAAGTGCCAAGATTCCCATTGCTAGCTAGCTTAAGAAACACTGAGGCTAATGAATGTTTTGCGGCTGTGGCGAGTCTAGTGGAGAATTCGAAACTGTGTAGAATACGTTTGGCAGCTGTGGAGCCGTTTATTTCTTGGGGTGGTGCAGAAATATCCTACTAAATTTACTCTCTAATAACAGTATTTTGCTATTTCGATAAACATCCCGAATGGTTGTCACATAAGCGGTGACATAAAGGAAGAAAATTCATGTTTTTGAGTCCAGAAAGCTCTATGCAACAGAAACTGCAGATCAATATGCCATTTTCATTGCGAAATTGGTGGCTTATTCATGTCTGGGGTAATAATAGAGGTTTGCATGGGTTGTCTGCTAGCGTAGTGAAAGGAAGGTCTGGTTTGTTTTCGGTTCTAATCTCGATGGAGGCAGGTAGAATATCAGTAAAGCAATTTTAAGAAATTTTCGCGGCCCCAATACGTTTTATCGCTACCTTTATTCTGTACTGGCGCCCTGTGCATGTCAATATGACACTTTTGTAGAATTTCATACATGTTACTGCCTACTTTTTCCGCTTCTGTCAATAATGGATTTGACTTAAGTGTGGCACTGAATGATTTTTAACTGAATTTCGTTATGAATCTTCACGCATTGTTAAATTTGCACATCCTCATGGTAGGTCAGCAACGGTAATCCAGTATGACTGGTCTGAACGTTGACACAGACCGTTTCGCGGCCGAAAGCGGATAATATTTTGCTAATTCGTAACGATCCGGCGTTCTTTGTATTACTAAAACAATTATGTTATCTCGATAAGTTGAAATTCATTTTTATGGGTACAGTTCATACCAATTAGCGTTTCTTCTTTCAGTTCTGTCTTATATTTACGTGTTGTATTTAACACACTAATCAGCATTAATATAGTCTTACAAATTATTGAAAACAGCCTAAAAAAGTTCAGATAGTTTGTCAATTTCACGCCTGTGCATAGTATGTTGGTAGCACTTCGTCGCCTTGCCTGTTATGCTGTGTAGCAGACTTTAAAGCCGTGCGGATCAGCATAACGAAAAGGCGAGGGGTCTCGCTCGTTTTGTCCACGACTGTACATTACCATGAGGGGTGAGGAAACGTACACACGTGGTTTCCGTTTTCAATTACGAAGTGGAATAGAGTGTGTCCACTGGAAACGCGTCGACGTATGTGGTATCAGCATGATGGTGCACCTGCAAATTCCGCAATTAACACTAGGCTGACCATTGACAGGATGTTCGATGGGCGTTTAGGACGTGGAGGACGCATAAATTGGCCAGCCCGTTCTCCTGATCTTACACCTCTGGACTTCTTTCTGTGGGGTACGTTAAAGGAGAATGTGTACCGTGATGTGCCTACAACCCCAGAGGATATGAAACAACGTATTGTGGCAGCCTGCGGCGACATGACACCAGATGTACTGCGGCGTGTACGACATTCATTACGCCAGAGATTGCAATTGTGTGCAGCAAATGATGGCCACCACATTGAACATCTATTGGCCTGACAAGTAGGGACACACTCTATTCCACTCCGTAATTGAAAACGGAAACCACGTGTGTACGTTTATCTCACTCCTCATGGTAATGTACATGTGCGTCAGTGAAAAAGACTAATAAAAAGGTGTTAGCATGTGGACGTAATGTCCTGTTCCAGTCTCTTCTGTACGTGACGTCCATCACCGTTCCCTTTGGATCCCTACGTAATTCGGTGCTCTCCGATACACACGATCGAACAACGGAGGAGTGGTACTCAAGCGTCAACTTTAGGTTACAATATCTCCGGATGTAATTAACATTTTACAATGCAACAAACGGCACTGATTACGTATTTGTTTATATGTTCAGCTGTGCTAACAAAACTAACGGGGTTCCATTTAAAAAAAACGTAGGTTTATGTTAAAAAACATACTTCCGTGCATTTTTTATGGTTTGTATTAACCAATTACACTAGCCCCTCTCCTCACGTTCGATCTGTGGAATCGATTCGTCAGTATTTGATGTGGTTTACAAAATATATCCAGCGGTAATGTTAGGTGACTCACCCTGTATATACTTTTCGTAATTTTCGATAAATATTTGAATTTGTTCTTTTGAAATTTTTAACGCAACTAGTGTGCTATATCTTCACGTCGGCATTCTTCAAATACAGTAGCTGAAACTGATGAACAAAATCTAAATAACAAGATTGGTCTTTGCGGTGGATGGAGACGCGTAAGGGGGAAATGCGGACGTAATCGGCGCTACCAAAATAAACTGCAACGTTTAACTTCACCACGTCATTTTGACACTACAACTGCTAGGTCGTTGGCGTTTGCAGAAATGAAAAAAACAGGGAAGTGTTCCAGACAAATCCGGTATCTAACGAAACCGAACGACGGACTCATCAGACACTTTTTATTGTGCCACTTACAGTTACCATTGTTACCAAAATGGTAATCGCCAAGCGTCAAAATGCATCGTTTTCCTTTCAATTCTTGATGTAAAAGGGGGAAAAGCAGATTGCTAGCTTGTTGATGTACAGAATATAATAAATCAATACTTGAATATACAGCTCTAAAACTGGCAGTATATTTACAACGTGCAGCCAATATTTCTTTATGTCAGTACGTCGGTACGTTTTCCGTCGATATATCGATCACTTCTTTCGATACATCGATAACGCATATTGAATTTCCTGTAAATATCGATTCATCGGATTCGCAACACTTTTAAATGTATCAACGGTCTTAGTCCAGTCTTCCCAATTCTGTCTTATTGCTAGCTGCAAGTTTCTCATAGGTCAGTGACGGTATGGAGGGGACGAAGTTGCAGAAGCTTTTGCCGTCCAATAACGCAAAACCCACTTACAGGAGAGTCCAAAGAAAGGTAGAAGCCGACATCACCAAATAAAGTTAGGGTTCCAGAGAAGTGTAAAAACATGTTAGTCAATATTGGCTATACGACTTACATCAGAAGACTGAACACCACTGTAGATTAACCCTCAATCGGTGCTGTGGGGTATGAGGATACCCCCTCCAAAATTCCAATGCGTGTAACGTCAGAATTTTACGTACTGCACACTTCCGCTTGTCGGTAGCTTTCGTTCAGATTGTTATGAGCAACTATAGTGAGCAGTCGTAGTTGCGAGCTGCTGTTATTTTGACTTGGTAAGTATTATAACTTGGGAGTATTATAACTTGGGGGATGAGGCCACCCCACCACACAGTTTACGTGTCTAAATCAGTAATTTTAATCACTTAATATTTTGCATTTCTTACAGAAATATGCCTCAGTTGGTTAACAAGGCCAGAGTGGGTGTTTCTAATACAGGTTTTCAGACTGTTAGCACTCAGTGGTTACATGTGGAAGATATAGAAAGCAGTGATGCTGAAACTGCCAGCGAAAGTGATCCTGAAAGTAACAGTGAACACGATACGGAATCATAACTGGATATATCAGATAGTGATGAGTGTGAACGAGTTAGAGGAGAAACAAAACAGAACACTTTCTATGGAAGCAACCGCTTTAAGTGGTCAACAGTGGAACCTAAGAGAAATGTTCGAACGCCTGCTCACAATATTATAGTACATCTTCCATGACTCACAAGGAATGCACAACATCGTGGCCATTCTTGTACGCCACTGCAGGTATGGGAATGCGTTTTTTCAGAAGACATGCTAACTGAAGTTGTAACACACAAAAATGAGAAAATCAAACAATATACAAGGAGATATGCTGATGAAACCAGAACAGAATTGAGAGATGTTTCACTGATAGAAATGAAGGCCTTTATTGGATAACTCTACTGTACTGCAATTTTCAAATCCAATAAAGAGAATCTTGAATCACTCTTTGCTACAGATGGTACCCGTCACAATATATATCGCTGCACAATGTCATCGAAACCAATGTTAGTTCGGCTAACTTAGTGTTCCGGTTACCTGTCCTGGCCACTGACGTAAATTCAGGCAGTGTTCTTTTGACCGAAGTTAACTATTACTGTGTTTCAAATTCAAGTGTACCAGCGGAATTTTCTGCCTAGTGTTCCTGTTATCTGCCCTGGCCACTAACGTAATTTCAGGCAGCGTCCTTTCCTCACCTGTTATCACGGTCCAATATGGTGTGTAATTTTGACAGATAATGCGTACTCCATTGTGGATTATCACGTTTGTAACATTGCCGGTTTGAGTTCTCATGTACTGATTGACAGGAAGCAAGTTGTTGTGTCAGTCGGTCCATGGCTGTCCCCTAAGGGTTCCTATTCGGTATCTTTCCACCATTGTGCCGATCGTTTCGGTGCTCAATACCACCGAACGTTCTAGTACTCGAATTAGAGTCTCTGCATTATTCAGTATGCATTTCGATAGCGATACCGTTCGGATCTAGAGAACCGAAGCGCTGTTGTCGGTTCGTGCCGCACAAGCCAATCAAAAGCAAGCAGCCACAGATCCGCGCATGCGTACTGCAGCGCGCACAGCGCTACGAACACAAAGCGACTAGCAGACGACACAGGCGCGCTATTCTTCCAAATACCGAAAATTGCGTTCACGTTGCCATACCGCATGACGCCTCATGCCATCGAGCTGACGTACCCGCCTTCATCGTCTTTGCCTCCTCCTTAACAGTATCAGGCGCAGTATATCCAGTTCCATGATTCTCAGCTGAAATGCATAGAAATTTTTACAGTTTCCCTGACCGCATGTTTCCATGCATGCATAATAACTACAGCTTATTTGACTGTATTCTTCAGATTAAGTAAATGCCGCATTATGTCATCTTATTCTCATTCACACTGACATCGTGTTTTGGATTTTACGTTTCGGAAAATGAGTTAGGAATAGTGTGTAGTACCACATTGTACTAATACATCTATAAAAACACCCGAAAAATTGATTCTGAGAGTTTCAAAGAATAAGAAGATAAACAGAATGTGGTTATAACACGCTCCTAAAGATCCAAATTATTAAGTAGCCCACTTCCCTATACGATGCGTCAACGATTTGGGTCTTAAAAACAAAATTGAAAAAAAAAGAAAAACGCCTTTTCGAGATCTCCTGCAGTTCGTCGAAGTTTATAACAAGCATCTCATCAATGAAAATGTTTCGTGTATGGTGCTACAGTCTAAAAATATTACGGCAGAGATCTTTCATCTCTATTTACTGTGGTTGAGGATTCGATCGCAGATAAATATTTGTGACAAGCAAGATTATGAAGATGACTGCTGCTAGTTACATTCCCAGTAATTTAAGTTGTGCTCTTAGATTCCTGTCTAACAGCATACTCGGAAATCGCTACATATTCGGAAAAAATGGTGAATTATTTCTGACAAGAAAAATATAAAGGTCACTGTCGGTTGTTTCACTCACAGCAATTTCATCTCCAACGATTTCATATTTCGTATTTTAAACACACAGAAATCACCAAATCATTACCGAGGAAGTGCGCTCTTACATGTAAGTAATAACGAATATTGCAGAAAAAACTTAACTTACACGAATAACAATGTCTCAGAACGTGTTGCATATATGAAGAGGAAAAAAAAAATTTTTTTGCGTCCATCCATGCGCGAACCCGTGACCTTTGAAATCGCATTCCCGCGTGCTAGCCACTTTTTTTTGTTTTGATCTCATTTTATTCTATATTGTTCGTAGAATTTGTTCGTTACGGGCGTCCGATAACACCCTTTAAGGCTGTTCTTTGATCCATTCACTCAGTTTATTTATTACGGAGGTTAGCTAAACCCCCTGACCGAACACGCTGAGCTACCGTGCCGGCTTCCACTTGGCCAGGCCAAGCAACAGCAGCACTGTGTTCGTTTGTTGTAGTATTCAACTACAGGGACGTAGGCTGACTTCGATGCCAAACGGTGCTCCGTAAGTCATAAATGAGTGATAGTTTGGAAGGTTTCCAATATCACACTTCACGCAATTGCTTTTCCATTGTTACTTGAAAGTTGTAAACACGTTTCGATAATTACTAACTAACCTATTTGTGGGAAAAAAGTACACAAAGGCACTAGTAACATTAGTTCACACTCATGTAATACACCTAAGCAGAGCCGATGTCTTGATAGTTAATGATCTTTAAACTCTTATTTGCACAAAAATAACACGTATTTTGAGAGCGTATTGACCGAAAATGTTTTTTTATGTAATCACAGTAACAACCTAACCTAACCACATTTCTAACAAAGGAAAATAGTATATTACGAACTCACTTTCCAACTGGATGCGTCCTCTGGTGATTCCTTAGTAACAAAATCACTAAATCCACAGCTAAAACCGCTAAATATGTTTAAAATAACAAATTATAGGTGTCCATATACCACAGCTCACCGATCGACAGGGCCACACCGAAAACCAAAACCGCTCGGTACAATTGTCGTAAAATCGATGGGAGGACCGTTCGGTAACAAGTCTTAGAAGCTTAGTGAATAAGATATTTCGATAAAAAACCGAAAATGACGTTACTACCGAGACTAACCTACTACAACGATCGGTATGAACGATACAGAACAGGGCCCCTGGTTGCGTTCTGACGGATCAAGTATAGTTGGGCTCACCACCTGTCTCGCCTAAGTGAGAAGGCCCTGGAGGCCTTCTGAGTGCCACAGGTGTTCAATTATCTGTTGTCAGCTATTTTAAATTTTGGGCTTATGGTTGTTTTGTTTTCTAGAAATTTTGCAAAATTAATTATTAAATTTGTCTTTCAAGCTTAAGCACTGTAGCCTTCTACCTCTAAAGATTATGGGAATGTGTTGCATCTTGCATGTGTTGACTTTTGGGGTTTTAAATTATTTTATTGCTATCTTAATTGAATTTTTGATTTTTTTAAGATTTCTTGTTGGCCTTCTGCCTTTAAAGGTCTATGGTAATATATTCTAAATTTTTGGAATATAGTTGTGGCCCTCAGCCATTTGTATAGCACTTTGCGTATGTCATTTTTGTATTATTGCTATCTTAATTGGATTTTTATCTTGTTAACATTTCTTGTTTGGGGGCCTTCAGCCGTGAAAGAGTTGCATTCGGTAAAGATTCGGCTATGTGCCTCTTTGGTTGTAAAGGTTATTGAATTACAATAAATGACAATTACAACCAGAAACTGACCTCAACCCTTGGCCCTTTCCACAATCCTATTACCTGTTCTGTCCAGCGGGTTTAGCGGGCGTTTCACGTGCAGTGGTTTTAAAGTGTCGTCGTTCTGGGCTGTTTTAGTACTGTGGCCAATCTAACTTGTGCTTATGACTTCAGTGTATTTTCCGTGCTACACAAATCGCCAACTGTGGGCTCAAATGGTTCAAATGGCTCTGAGCACTATGGGACTCAACATCTTAGGTCATAAGTCCCCTAGAACTTAGAACTACTTAAACCTAACTAACCTAAGGACATCACACACACCCATGCCCAAGGAAGGATTCGAACCTGCGACCGTAGCAGTCCCGCGGTTCCGGACTGCAGCGCCAGAACCGCTAGACCACCGCGGCCGGCTCGACAATTGTGCTTTTATCCTTATGTGGACATTTTTTTTTACTGTTCCACAATGAACGTCTCTGTGTACGTGTATATTTTTATGTTCTTATGTCCCCCGTTATCACCTTTTACTTGCTTCGTTTTTATCTTCTTATTGAATGTATCACACGGCTGAAAAGCGGTGGAAGGTACCGCTGCCATCTCTCCCATGCCCATACGGGGCAGGGAATGAAATCATAGTAAAGGAAAAAAACAGTTCCCCCAGCACGAAAACTGAATACCTCTGTGACAGTGAAACATTCATCTCGACAGTGATTTTGATTTCTTGCTGGAACAATTTCATTTCCTTTGACGGCCGAGTTACTACTTTGCCGTCATCAGCGCCGCGTGGAAATGAAAGGAAGGCAGATGATAAAAGGAGCCGCGAGAGTCCACTGATGAAATGAAACGCGCGCCGCTGCTCGTTCAGCGTCGGGCGGCCGAAGCGGTGAGCAGCCAGGCGTGTGGATACAGAACTCACACAATATCCAAATAACGCCAGGGTTGGAGTGAAACAGCTCTTCTGCGGTGTAGTATGCAGTGTCACTTAAAAGGAATGTTTTTTAAGATGACTTGTAGGCTTGCAGACTGAAAAGCCTGGAACTTTCGAAAATCTTTCAAATCATGTCTACAGTGTACAGAAAGTCGCGAAGTGCTGTCATTCTGAACGACTGGATGAAGACAATGCGCGTTTGACCTCCTTTTGCCCGTCGTAGTGCAGCAATTCTACATCTACATCTACATCCATACTCCGCAAGCCACCTGTCGGTGTGTGGCGAAGGGTACCTTCAGTACCTCTATCGGTTCTCCCTTCTATTCCAGTCTCGTATTGTTCGTGGAAAGAGAGATTGTCGGTATGCCTCTGTGTGGGCTCTAACCTCTCTGATTTTATCCTCATGGTCTCTCCGCGAGATATACGTAGGAGGGAGCAATATACTGCTTGACTCCTCTGTGAAGCAATTTTCTCGAAACTTCAAAAAAAGCCCGTACCGAGCTCGCAGAGTCTTCCACTGGAGTCTATCATCTCTGTAAAGCTTTCGCAATTACTAAATGATGCTGTAACGAAGCGCGCTGCTCTCCTTAGGATCTTCTCTATCTCTTCTATCAACCCTATCTGGTACGGACCCCACACCGTGAGCAGTATTCAAGCAGTGGGCGAACAAGTGTACTGTAATCTACTTCCTTTCTTTTCGGACTGCATTTCCTTAGGATTCTTCCAATGAATCTCAGTCTGGCATCTGCCTTGCCGACGATTAATTTTATACGGTCATTCCTTTTTAAATCACTCCTAATGCCTACTCCCAGATAATTTATGGAATGAATTGCATCCAGTTGCTGACCTGCTATATTGCAGCTAAATGATAAAGGATCTTTCTTTCTATGTATTCGCAGCACATTACACTTGTCTACATTGAGATTCAATTGCCATTCCCTGCACCATGCGTCAATTCGCTGCAGATCCTCCTCCATTTCAGTACAATTTTCCATTGTTAGAACCTCTCTATATACCACGGAATCATCCGCAAAAAGCCTCAATGAACTTCCGATGTCATCCACAAGGTCATTTGTGTATATTGTGAATAGAAACACTTCCCTACGGCACACCTGAAATCACTCTTACTCCGGAAGACTTATCTTCATTGAGAATGAAATGCTCCGTCCTGTTATCTAGGAACTCTTCAATCCAATCACACGATTGGTCTGATAGTCCATATGCTCTTACTTTGTTCATTAAACGACTGAGGGGGAACTGTATCAAACGCCTTGCGGAAGTCAAGAAACACGGCATCCACCTGGGAACCCGTGTCTATGGCCCTCTGAGTCTCGTGGACGAATAGCGCGAGCTTGGTTTCACACGATCGTCTTATTAGAAACCCATGCTGATTCCTACAGAGTATATTTCTAGTCTCCAGACAAGTCATTATACTCGAACATATTACGTGTTCCAAAATTCTACAACTTATCGACGTTAGAGATATAGGTCTATAGTTCTTCACATCTGTTCGACGTCCCTTCTTGAAAACGGGAACGACCTGTGCCCTTTTCCAATCTTTTGGAACACTACGCTCTTCAAGAGACCTTGCAAGAAGGGGGGGGGGGGGGGGGGAAGTTCCTTCGCGTACTCTGTGTAAAATCGAACTGGTATCCCATCAGGTCGAGCGGCCTTTCCTCTTTTGAGCGATTTTAATTTAATTCGATGTGACATGGACTCAACAAGTCTTTGTAAATTTCCTGCAGAAACATTTAGCCATGCTGTCTCTGTAGCCGTCCATAACAGCGAAAGTGTAGTGGATGCAGGGTTTTGTACACGAACTGACCTCTAGATTATCTCCTATAAATGTTCGATGAGATTCGTGTCGGAAGATCTGAGAGGCCAATCCCTTCGCTCGAATTGTCCAGAATATTCTTCAAACCAAATTCGAACAGTTGTGGCCCAGTGACATGGCGCGTTGTCATTCATATTTTTTTATGGCTGCAAATGGTCTCCAAGTAGACGCACATCCACAGGACCCTCTCGACTCCATGTAAATACAGTCCACATCGCTACAGAGCTACGACCAGTTTGCAAAATGCCCTGTTGACAACTGGGGTCCATGGCTTCGCGGGATCTGCGCAACGTTCGAACCCCACCACCATCTCTCACGGACTGAAATCGGGACACATCCGACCAGGCCACGGTTTTCCAGCCGTTTAGTTTTCAACTGATGTGCTCACGAGCCTACACTACAGGCCATTAAAATTGCTACACCACGAAGATGACGTGCTACAGACGTGAAATTTAACCGACACGAAGAAGATGCTGTGATATGCAAATGATTAGCTTTTCAGAGCATTCACAGAAGTTTGGCGCCGGTGGCGACACCTACAACGTGCTGACATGAGGAAAAATTCCAACCGATTTCTCATACACAAACACCAGTTGATCGGCGTTGCCTGGTGAATCGTTGTTGTGATGCCTCGTGTAAGGAGAAGAAATGCGTACCATGACGTTTCCGACTTTGACAAAGGTCGGATTGTAGCCTATCGCGATTGCGGTTTATCGTATCGCGACATTGTTGCTCGTGTTGGTCGAGATCCAATGACTGTTAGCAGAATATGGAATCGGTTGGTTCAGGAGGAACGCTTTGCTGGATCCCTACGGCCTCGTATCACTAGCAGTCGAGATGACAGGCATCTTATCCGCATGGCTGTAACGAATCGTGCAGCCACGTCTCGATTCCTGGCTCAACAGATGGGGACGTTTGCAAGACAACAGCCATCTGCACGAACAGTTCGACGACGTTTGCAGCAGCATAGACTATCAGCTCGGACACCATGACTGCGGTTACCCTGGACGCTGCATCACAAACAGGAGCGCCTCGATGGTGTACTCAATGACGAACCTAGGTGCACGAATGCCAAAACGTCATTTTTTCGGATGAATGCAGGTTCTGTTTACAGCATCATGATGGTCGCATCCGTGTTTGGCGACATCGCGGTGAATGCACATTGGAATCGTGTATTCGTTATCGCCATAGTGGCGTATCACCTTCTTGGGAATGACCTGTGCCCTTTTCCAATCTTTTGGAACACTACACTCTTCAAGAGACCTTGCAAGAAGGGGGGGGGGGGGGGAGGGGTGGCAAGTTCCTTCGCGTACTCTGTGTAAAATCTAACTGGTATCCCATCAGGTCCAGCGGCCTTTCCTCTTTTGAGCGATTTTAGTTTAATTCGATGTGACATGAACTCAACAAGTCTTTGGAAATTTCCTGCAGAAACATTTATCCATGCTGTCTCTGTATCCGTCCATAACAGCGAAAGTGTAGTGGATGCAGTGTTTTGTTCACGACAGGTACCATTGGTTACCTGTCTCGGTCACCTCTTGTTCGCATTGACGACACTTTGAACAGTGGACGTTACATTTTAGATGTGTTACGACCCGTGGCTCTACCCGTCATACGATCCCTGTAAAACCCTACATTTCAGCAGGATAACGCACAACCGCATGTTGCAGGTCCTGGATATAGAAAATGTTCGGCTGCTGCCCTGGTCAGCACATTCTCCATATCTCTCACCAATTGAAAACGTCTGGTCAATGGTGGCCGAGCAACTGGCTCGTCACAATACAACAGTCACTCCTCTTGATGAACTGTGGTATCGTGTTGAAGCTGCATGGACAGCTGTACCTGTACACGCCATCCAAGCTCTGTTTGACTCAATGCCCAGGTACATCAAGGCCGTTATTAAGGCCAGAGGTCGTAGTTCTGGGTACTGATTTCTCATGATCTATGCACCCAAATTGCGTGAAAATGTAATCACATGTCAGTTCTAGTATAATACACTCCTGGAAATTGAAATAAGAACACCGTGAATTCATTGTCCCAGGAAGGGGAAACTTTATTGACACATTCCTGGGGTCAGATACATCACATGATCACACTGACAGAACCACAGGCACATAGACACAGGCAACAGAGCATGCACAATGTCGGCACTAGTACAGTGTATATCCACCTTTCGCAGCAATGCAGGCTGCTATTCTCCCATGGAGACGATCGTAGAGATGCTGGATGTAGTCCTGTGGAACGGCTTGCCATGCCATTTCCACCTGGCGCCTCAGTTGGACCAGCGTTCGTGCTGGACGTGCAGACCGCGTGAGACGACGCTTCATCCAGTCCCAAACATGCTCCATGGGGGACAGATCCGGAGATCTTGCTGGCCAGGGATACATGCGGACGTGCATTGTCCTGTTGGAACAGCAAGCTCCCTTGCCGGTCTAGGAATGGTAGAACGATGGGTTCGATGACGGTTTGGATGTACCGTGCACTATTCAGTGTCCCCTCGACGATCACCAGTGGTGTACAGCCAGTGTAGGAGATCGCTCCCCACACCATGATGCCGGGTGTTGGCCCTGTGTGCCTCGGTCGTATGCAGTCCTGATTGTGGCGCTCACCTGCACGGCGCCAAACACGCATACGACCATCATTGGCACCAAGGCAGAAGCGACTCTCATCGCTGAAGACGACACGTCTCCATTCGGCCCTCCATTCACGCCTGTCGCGACACCACTGGAGGCAGGCTGCACGATGTTGGGGCGTGAGCGGAAGACGGCCTAACGGTGTGCGGGACCGTAGCCCAGCTTCATGGAGACGGTTGCAAATGGTCCTCGCCGATACCCCAGGAGCAACAGTGTCCCTAATTTGCTGGGAAATGGCGGTGCGGTCCCCTACGGCACTGCGTAGGATCCTACGGTCTTGGCGTGCATCCGTGCGTCGCTGCGGTCCGGTCCCAGGTCGACGGGCACGTGCACCTTCCGCCGACCACTGGCGACAACATCGATGTACTGTGGAGACCTCACGCCCCACGTGTTGAGCAATTCGGCGGTACGTCCACCCGGCCTCCCGCATGCCCACTATACGCCCTCGCTCAAAGTCCGTCAACTGCACATACGGTTCACGTCCACGCTGTCGCGGCATGCTACCAGTGTTAAAGACTGCTATGGAGCTCCGTATGCCACGGCAAACTGGCTGACACTGACGGCGGCGGTGCACAAATGCTGCGCAGCTAGCGCCATTCGACGGCCAACACCGCGGTTCCTGGTGTGTCCGCTGTGCCGTGCGTGTGATCATTGCTTGTACAGCCCTCTCGCAGTGTCCGGAGCACGTATGGTGGGTCTGACACACCGGTGTCAATGTGTTCTTTTTTCCATTTCCAGGAGTGTATTAATGCTTGAAATGTGGTATTTTCGGTACAGTCTTCACATTATGGATAGCGGAATATTGAATTCCGTAACAAATTCCGAAATGTAATGTCCCGTGCGTCTAGCTCCGACTTCCAGCCCGTGTTCAAAGTATGTTAATTTCGTCGAGCGCCCATAATCATATCGGAAACCTTTTCACACGAACCACCTGAGTACAAATTACAGTTCCGCCAATGCACTGCGCTTTTATACCTTGTGTACCTGACACTACCGCTATCTGTATGTGCGCATATCGCTATCCCACGACTTCTGTCACCTGAGTACACACAGCTCCTAACTTTACATCTGCATCTAAATCTGCGTGATTGCTATTCACAAAAAAAAGTGCCTGGCGGAGGGTTCAATGAACCACCTTCAAGCTGCCTCTCTACCGTTCCACTCTCGACCGGCGCAGGGGAAAAACGAGCACTTAAATTTTTCCGTGCGAGCCCTGATTTCACTTATTTTATCGTGATGATCATTTCTTCCTATGTAGGTGGGTACCTACAGAATGTTTACGCAATCGGAGGAGAAAACTGGTGATTGAAATTTCATGAGAAGATCCGGTCGCAACAAAAAACGCCTTTGTTTTAATGATTGCCACTCCAATTGGCGTATCATGTCCCCTACTTCGCGATAATACAAAACGAGCTGCCCTTCTTTGTACTTTTTCGATGTCATCCATCAGTCCCACCTGACGCAGATCCCACACCGCACAGTAATACTGCAGGATAGGACGGACAAGCGTGGTGTAAGCACTCTCTTCAGTAGACCTGTTGCACCTTCTAAGTGTTCTGCCAATGAATCGCAGTCTTTGGTTTGCTCCACCCACAATATTATCTATGTGATCGTTCCAGTTTACGTTATTTGTAATTGTAATCCCTAAGTATTTAGTTGAATTTACAGCCTTCAGATTTGTGTGACTTATCGCGTATTCGAAATTTAGCTGATTTCTTTTAGTACTCATGTGAATAACTTCACACTTTTCCTTATTCAGGGTCCATTGCCACTTTTCGCACCATATAGATATCTTATCTAAATCATTCTGCACGTCCTTTTGATCATCTGATGACTTCACAAGACGGTAATTGACAGCATCATCTGCAAACAATCTAAGACGGCTACTCAGATTGTCTCCTATGTCGTCGATATAGATCAGGAACAATAGAGGGTCTATAGCACTCCCTTGGGGAACGCCGGATATTACTTCTGTTTTACTCGATGACTTTCCGTCTATTACTAGGAACTGTGACCTTTCTGACAGGAAATCACGAATCCAGTCGTACAACTGAGGCGATACTCCGTAGGCACGCAGTTTGATTAGAAGACGTTTGTGAGGAACGGTGTCGAAAGCCTTCTGGAAATCTAAAAACATGGAATCAATTTGACATCCCTTGTCGATAGCACTTATTACTTCATGAGTATAAAGAGCTACTTGTATTTCACAAGAACGATATTTTCTGAAACCGTGCTATGTGTCAATAAATCGTTTTTTTTTTTTCGAGGTAGTTCATAATGTTCGAATACAGTATATGTTCCAAAACCCTAGTGCAAATCGACGTTAGTGATATAGGCCTGTAATTCAGCGGATTACTCCTACTTCCCTTTTTGGGTATTGGTGTGACTTGAGCAATTTTCCAGTCTTTAGATACGGATCTTTCTGTGAGCAAGTGGCTGTATATAACTGCTAAATATGGAGCTATTTTATCAGCATACGCTGAGAGGAACCAGGTTATACAGGTTGTTATAAATGATTGAGGCGATATCACAAATCCAGTGTAGCTACATTAATTGACATATTGTGACAAAACTCAAAACCCGTATAGAGAAACTCAATAAGTTTTGTATTGTTGCAACCGCGCTTCAGATTTTTGCTGAGAGATGGCAGCGGTGAACAGTTCGGCAAGATGGCGACAGGCGTCGAAAAAGCGTACGTTGTGCTTCGGATGTATTCACATCATCTACAGTAACCAAACAACGACACTTCACGACGAAGTTCAGCAAAGATCTTCCAACCGCATTCGGCAACGGTAGGCGCTGTTTAAAGCATCAAGATGCCTCCGCATGGGGAAATCGAAGGGTCGGCCTGCAGTGAATGAAAAAACGGTTCACCACGTGCAGGCGAGTTTCGTACGTAGCTCGCACAAGTCGACGAGCAGAGCAAGCAGAGAGGTGCATGCTTCCAGCATGAGTATAACATATGAAGACATGCAGATCGAAGAGGTTGACAGTGTTAAATTTCTGGGATTACCACTCGATAATAAATTCAGTTGGGAAGGGCATACCACAGAATTGCTCAAGCGCCTAAACAAGTCTGTATTTGCCGTGCTGGGGCAACCCATTAAACCGAGCAAAAGTTTTTAGGGTGCAAAAGCGTGTGGTAAGAATCATTTGTGGAGTAAATTCAAGAACATCTTGTAGAAACCTGTTCAAGGAACTTTGTATTCCAACCACTGCTTCTCAGTATATTTATTCATTAATGAAATTTATTGCAAGTAATACATCTCTATTTCCAACCAATAGCTCAGTACACAGTATCAATACTAGGAATAAGAAGAATCTACATAAAGGTCTAAAATCACTTACCTTGGTCCAAAAAGGGGTCCAACATTCAGGAACACACATTTTTAATAAATTGCCAGCAACCATTAAAAACTTGGTTCCAGATAAAGCACGGTTTAAACAGAGTTTGAAAGACTTTTTGATAGGCAACTCCTTCTACTCCATAGATGAACATCTTAACAGAGACTGTTAGGTCAGCTTAAGTAAAAATATCTGTTAGATTTCATTTTTGATAAAACTTCGTTGCAACAGTCAAGATTAGATATTTTGCATATGATAAATTTATTAATAGTGGATAATAGTGCTTCACTCTGACAGTGTGTTGTAAGAGGTCCATGATTAAGGAATTTGTTGCTAGCGCAGTCGAGCAGATGTAATTTCGATGGATTACTCCTGCGCTGCCTGCGATATGTAAGCTATAAGAGAATCTCAGACCAAAGAGCAGTGTTATATGCAGTAGGAACTGTGTATGAAACGTCCCCTTAGAAAAATTTATACATGACTGTGCTTAAACTGACACACAATATTTTTAGCGCAACGCAATCTGACTTTCAGAAATCCGTACAAAGGAATGGCCCTGATTAACATTAACCTGTACCTTTCACAAATCACTTACCTCACAAAAATCTTCGTTACTCGAACTACTGCAATGCAGCGAGCGCCACTACTGCCAGCTAAATAAAAGATTCAAACTACGGAAGGCACTAAATACTGATAGGCATAGTTAGCAAATGAAATATTTTAATAGAGAACAAACAATGTATTTACCATAATATTCATAATTGACATCCAGTCTTACAAATTTCAAAACTCCGCCATCTCTCTCCCCACATCCACCACTGCTGGCGGCTCACCTCCAACTGCGCAACGCTACGCGCTGTTCACATCCAGCTGCCGCTGCCAAACACTACAATGGCAGACAACAATGCAAACTAGCCACAGACTGCACACAGCACAGCCAGTGATTTTCGTACAGAGCGCTACGTAACGTTGCCAATAAGAAAACATAAACAGCCTACTTACATGTGTAGCAGTAGGACTAAGTAGTTGCTAGCAGTCTGATGTATGGAGTTGGCTGGGCCGGTCGTGTGGAGCGATGGCGGTGCCTGAGCGTTGTAGTATAAGGTAAAAGCAGCCTCAAGTCCCATGTAAATGGTTTTAAAAAGAAATCTCTTAATAATAATCTTTCTTATAAAAATTAAGTTTTGACAATCATTCAACTCAATTTAAAGATTTTACTAATTTCTCCAATCTATGGTCATCCTGATTATTGTAAAGAAAAATCAGTTGTTTCCTTTTATACATCTATCGGCCAGCATTGCACTGGGCTACGCCAGAAAAATTTCTTACAGGAGCAGATATATACGAGTTATCTGGCGGCCTTATTGCGGTAAGAACTTTCACTTTATTCAGAATGATCTTTCAGGGCCATGACGCAGCACTGCTGACGTCCAAATTTACCAGTTTAGATTCACAGTCAGTTAATTATTGAAAGGTTATAAGTAAGCCACAATTTTATTGAGAGATTAGTCACATTGTATTAGTGGTAGGCTACGGAAATTTTTCTGTTGGAAGGTTACAGTGTTAATTCTGTAAATATTAGTTGTCCCGGTTTACTGCATTGTATTAGCTTATTTTCGACTATATCCTGATCAAGGTAGTAAGAATTATATTCAAATGTTTTATGTTTTTATGTAATACATTCTGACATGTTCCATACCCACGAGAATCATCTCATTTTTTGGGTCTATGGAACGAAAACTGAATCTAATCTACAACAACAGGACATTTTAAAGGTCTTAAGGAAATGGCTGAGGCTGAAGCCTCGCCTCTTGCAATTGCTACAAGCCTTGACCCCTAATATCGAAGTAAGACGCTTTTAAATTTCGGCCACAGTTGCAACAGCTTATACTAGAGAACTGGTCTTGTTAGACATTCTTGTTAAGTGACGAAGCAACATTTTTTTGTGAATGGCACATTGAATAAGCAGAATATGTGAATTTGGGTGGCCGAGCGGTTCTAGACGCTACAGTCTGGAACCGCGCGACGGCTACGGTCTCAGGTTCGAATCCTGCCTCGGGCATGGATGTGTGTGATGTCCTTAGGTTAGTTATGTTTAAGTAGTTCTATTTTCTAGGGGATTGATGACCTGAGAAGTTAAGTCCCACAGTGCTCAGAGCCATTTGAACCATTTTTTTGTGAATTTGGAGGACAGATAATCCTCACGCTATCCTGTGGAACATTCGAGATTCACCAAAAGTCAAGGTGTTTTGTTCAGTCTGACAGTTTAAAGTTTACGGTCTCCGTTTTTTATGCGATAACATCGTTGCAGGACACGCTGGAAAACTGGCTCATGCCACAACTGGAGACCAACAGTGTGGGCTTCATCTACCAATAAATTTGGAGGTCCACCCCACTTCCATCATGATGTTCGTGAATTCTTAAACAGCAAATTGAGAAATCAATGGATCAGTCTCGGTCATGGCCGCCATGCTTTTCCGACCTAAGGCCATGCGACTTTTTCGTGTGGGGTGGCTGAAGTTCAAGACATTAGTCAAGAAGAATCAATACGCAAAGAAGTGGGATACGGAAGTACTAAGGAATGACGAGATACGTTTGAAGTTCTCTAACGCTATAGATACAGCAATAAGGAATAGCGCAGTAGGCAGTACAGTTGAAGAGGAGTGGACATCTCTAAAAAGGGCCATCACAGAAGTTGGGAAGGAAACATAGGTACAAAGAAGGTAGCTGCGAACAAACCATGGGTAACAGAAGAAATACTTCAGTTGATTGCTGAAAGGAGGAAGTACAAACATGTTCCGGGAAAATCAGGAATACAGAAATACAAGTCGCTGAGGAATGAAATAAATAGGAAGTGCAGGGAAGCTAAGACGAAATGGCTGCAGGAAATATGTGAAGACATCGAAAAAGATATGATTGTCGGAAGGACAGACTCAGCATACAGGAAAGTGCAAACAACCTTTGGTGACATTAAAAGCAACGGTGGTAACATTAAGAGTGCAACGGGAATTCCACTGTTAAATGCAGAGGAGAGAGCAGATAGGTGGAAAGAATACATTGAAAGCCTCTATGAGGGTGAAGATTTGTCTGATGTGATAGAAGAAGAAACAGGACTCGATTTAGAAGAGATAGGGGATCCAGTATTAGAATCGGAATTTAAAAGATCTTTGGAGAACTTACGGTCAAATAAGGCAGAAGGGATAGATAACATTCCATCAGAATTTCTAAAATCATTGGGGGAAGTGGCAACAAAACGACTATTCACGTTGGTGTGTAGAATATATGAGTCTGGCGATATACCATCTGACTTTCGGAAAAGCATCATCCACACAATTCCGAAGACGGCAAGAGCTGACAAGTGCGAGAGTTATCGCACAATCAGCTTAACAGCTCATGCATCGAAGCTGCTTACAAGAATAATATACAGAAGAATGGAAAAGAAAATTGAGAATGTGCTAGGTGACGATCAGTTTGGCTTTAGGAAAAGTAAAGGGACGAGAGAGGCAATTCTGACGTTACGGCTAATAATGGAAGCAAGGCTAAGGAAAAATCAAGACACTTTCATAGGATTTGGAAAAAGCGTTCGACAATATAAAATGGTGCAAGCTGTTCGAGATTCTGAAAAAAGTAGGGGTAAGCTATATGGAGAGACGGGTCATATACAATATGTACAACAACCAAGAGGGAATAATAAGAGTGGACGATCAAGAACGAAGTGCTCGTATTAAGAAGGGTGTAAGACAAGGCTGTAGCCTTTCGCCCCTACTCTTCAATCTGTACATCGAGGAAACAATGATGTAAATAAAAGAAAGGTTCAAGAGTGGAATTAAAACACAAGGTGAAAGGATATCAATGATACGATTCGCTGATGACATTACTATCGTGAGTGAAAGTGAAGAAGAATTAAATGATCTGCTGAACGGAATGAACAGTCTAATGAGTACACAGTATGGTTTGAGAGTAAATCGGAGAAAGACGAAGGTAATGAGAAGTAGTAGAAATGAGAACAGCCAGAAACTTAACATCAGGATTGATGGTCACGAAGTCAATGAAGTTAAGGAATTCTGCTACCTAGGCAGTAAATTAACCAATGACGGACGGAGCAAGGAGGACATCAAAAGCAGACTCGCTATGGCAAAAAAGGCATTTCTGCCCAAGAGAAGTCTACTAATATGAAATACCTGCCTTAATTTGAGGAAGAAATTTCTGAGGATGTACGTCTGGAGTACAGCATTGTATGGTAGTGAAACATGGACTGTGGGAAAACCGGAACAGAAGAGAATCGAAGCATTTGAGATGTGGTGCTATAGACGAATGTTGAAAATTAGGTGGACTGATAAGGTAAAGAATGAGGAGGTTCTGTGCAGAATCGGAGAGGGAAGGAATATGTGGAAAACACTGATAAGGAGAAGGGACAGGATGATAGGACATCTGCTAAGACATGAGGAAATGACTTCCATGGTACTAGAGGGAGCTGTAGAGGGCGAAAACTGTAGAGGAAGACAGAGATTGGAATACGTCAAGCAAATAATTGAGGACGCAGGTTGCAAGTGCTACTCTGAGATGAAGAGGTTAGCACAGGAAAGGAATTCGTGGCGGGCTGCATCAAACCAGTCAGTAGACTGATGACAAAAAAAAAAAAACGTAAAAGATTCAATGTTTACGCCTCCTCCAACAACAAACCTACCAGAAGCCCGATCGCGCATCAAAAGTGCTTTTGAACAGAGAAATAGGAACATGCTACGCCAAACGTGGGAAGAACTTCACTATTGACTTGGTATCTGCAGAATCAATAGGGGAGCACATATGGAGGACTTCCTGTTGTACCTCGGGTAGTCACAACAGTACTTCGTGGACTAGGAAGCAGGAGACAGCCAGGGTAGCTGGGCACACTACAGAATATCAATAGACGACGACGTATTTGAATAATCAAACACATTTATGTATGTTCTGAGAAGCAGCCATGTACAATGTAACAATCATTTCCAATCTCTGAAGAAAGTGTTTTGTCAACACGACAGTAAACAATTTTTCGAGCTGCGCTGGTTCTCGCAGACCTAACTTACCACGACGTCGGCAGCCGCTGTCCCGTGGAGCTGAACTTTCAAACGGAGGAGACCATGACACCACTTTCAACATGTCAAAAAAAAGTTCTTGAGTTTTTCTATGTGGGTTCAAAGCCGTGTGACAATATGCCAAATAATACAGTTACAGCAAATCAGTGAAATCGTTTGTAATAACTTTGTACTGGACTTACCTTTAACGTAAGATTATACCGCTTAATGAGTAGATTACGACAGATTTTTAAATTCTTAAATTCGGTAAATAACAATGTGAAATCGTCATTTTCTCTGTTTTGCGTCGTTCCTCAATTGCTTCAAAATTCATGGCAGTACGTTCCGTCTATGCAACTAACTGAAGGCAGTTTGTTTATTTCCATATGCGTGTGGCTTTCATGTGCGAAGCATCTTCAGTGGCCTGTAATACATGTTTCTTTTTCTACATATGATTAATATATTATGTGTTATTATATTATATGTAATTATGTTACATTTTGCCATATTTTTCTCTTCTCAGCTTTTTTAGCACAAATTTCGTGCGGTGAAATTATCGTTCGGTATTACTTACGATTTCCAGCGCTGTTAGGACATGTGTGTGGTCCTGGAGATGTGTTCATTACTCTTAAAGCTCATACTGGACGATTTCCAAGAAATTCATACATAGTAGAATGTTATATTATGTACGAGGGCAGTTCAATAAGTAATGCAACATATTTTTTTTCTCGGCCAATTTTGGTTGAAAAAACCGGAAATTTCTTGTGGAATATTTTCAAACATTCCTGCTTCGTCTCGTATAGTTTCATTGACTTCCGACAGGTGGCAGCGCTGTACGGAGCTGTTAAAATGGCGTCTGTAACGGATGTGCGTTGCAAACAACGGGCAGTGATCCAGTTTCTTTTGGCGGAAAACCAGGGCATCTCAGATATTCATAGGGGCTTGCAGAATGTCTACGGTGATCTGGCAGTGGACAAAAGCACGGTGAGTCGTTGGGCAAAGCGTGTGTCATCATCGCCGCAAGGTCAAGCAAGACTGTCTGATCTCCCGCGTGCGGGCCGGCCGTGCACAGCTGTGACTCCTGCAATGGCGGAGCGCGCGAACACACTCGTTCGAGATGATCGACGGATCACCATCAAACAACCCAGTGCTTAACTTGACATCTCTGTTGGTAGTGCTGTCACAATTGTTCACCAGTTGGGATATTCAAAGGTTTGTTCCCGCTGGGTCCCTCGTTGTCTAACCGAACACCATAAAGAGCAAAGGAGAACCATCTGTCCGGAATTGCTTGCTCGTCATGTGGCTGAGGGTGACAATTTCTTGTCAAAGATTGTTACAGGCGATGAAACATGGGTTCATCACTTCGAACCTGAAACAAAACGGCAATCAATGGAGTGGCGCCACACCCACTCCCCTACCAAAAAAAAGTTTAAAGCCATACCCTCAGCCGGTAAAGTCAGGGTTACAGTCTTCTGGGACGCTGGAGGGGTTATTCTGTTCGATGTCCTTCCCCATGGTCAAACGATCAACTCTGAAGTGTATTTTGCTACTCTTCAGGAATTGAAGAAACGACTTCAGCGTGTTCGTAGGCACAAAAATCTGAACGAACTTCTCCTTCTTCATGACAACGCAAGACCTCACACAAGTCTTCGCACCCGAGAGGAGCTCACAAAACTTCAGTGGACTGCTCTTCCTCATGCACCCTACAGCCCCGATCTCGCACCGTCGGATTTCCATATGTTTGGCCCAATGAAGGACGCAATCCGTGGGAGGCACTACGCGGATGATGGTGAAGTTATTGATGCAGTACGACGTTGGCTCCGACATAGACCAGTGGAATGGTACCGTGCAGGCATACAGGCCCTCATTTCAAGGTGGCGTAAGGCCGTAGCATTGAATGGAGATTACGTTGAAAAATAGTGTTGTGTAGCTAAAAGATTGGGGAATAACCTGGTGTATTTCAATGCTGAATAAAGCAACCCCTGTTTCAGAAAGAAAATGTGTTGCATTATTTATTGAACTGCCCTCGTACATCTTGAATTATCAGCATTTATTACGTAAGCGACGTGTTGTAGCAAATGTGGGTGAAAAACGCCGGAAATCGGCCAGTTGGAGCATGGAGACTAATGAACATATCTCCAGGGCGACACACCATGCGCTATCACCGCTGGAAATCGTAACACCGAACGATTTCACCTTACGAAATTTGTGCTACAAAAGCTTATTCTAACCTGAAAAACAACAGGAAAACATGGTAAAATGTAATACAATAACATATTGCAACTACCACATAATGTATGTATCACATGTGTAAAAATAAACATGTATTACACGCGACTGAAGGTGTTTCACAAATAAAAGATGCCAAACGCGTATGACGATAAACAAACTGCCTTCAATTAGTTGCACAGGCGGAACATACCTCCATGAATACGTGAAATATGCTAATCAAATTCTTGTTCCCCCTTGTTAGATAGGCAACCTGCAGCTGTGGCTGGGTGACCAGCGGACAAATGGTTCAAATGGCTCTGAGCACTATGGGACTTAACATCTGAAGTCATCAGTCCCCTATAACTTGGAACTACTTAAACCTAACTAACCTAAGCACACACATCCATTCCCGAGGCAGGATTCGAACCTGCGACCGTAGCGGTTTCGCGGTTCCAGAGTGAAGCGCCTAGAACTACTCGGCCACTCCGGCCGGCCTCCCAGCGGACAGTACGAGGCTTTAAGCTGTTAAGTAATACAAGCTGTTAGTTTTTGTAAATGTCGTTGTCTTTTTTCAAAGGAATCATCCTAGTAATCACCTTAAATGATCGTGGATTAATACGTCATACCTAAATCAAACGGCAAGACGCAGGTGATAAACCTGTTCCTCCCGAATGCAAAATCAGAGCTTCAATAACTGCGCCAATTCGTTAGATTTCGATTCGACGTCATTCGCACAGTTTTAAGATTTGGTGCGCCAACGCAACCCTAGCTAGCAGTTGGCGGCTGGCTGCTCAAAAGCTGCGTTCACTGTCGACATAAAGTGCGTATACCGTCGCGACACTCTTTTCTTTTTCGTGACAAGCAGCCACGAACTTACCTTCTACGTTTCCCTACAAAGTGCGGCGTTCGTAGTTCTGATGTCCTCATTCCGTCGAATTTACATTACGCACACCACTGCGAAATTGTATCGCATAGTCCAGTAAATGAAAACCAAAAGACGTCGAATAGGGTAAAAAAAACTCGTGTGGTCGAATTTTTTTGCACAGTGGTAGCAGGGACTGTCATGCCGGCCGCGATGGTCTTGCGGTTCTAGGCGCTCAGTCCGGAACCGCGCGACTGCTACGGTCGCAGGTTCGAATCCTGCCTCGGGCATGGATGTGTGTGATGTCCTTAGGTTAGTTAGGTTTAAGTAGTTCTAAGTTCTAGGGGACTGATGACCACAGATGTTAAGTCCCATAGTGCTCAGAGCCATTTGGGACTGTCATGAACAACATGTTGAAGATCGCCACCAGTGGAGTCTGAGCGTGGAGAAGGTCACTTTCTTATGTGTTTGTGGAATAAGCGGAAAATGCGGTTTCTAGCGAAAATGTTTCCCAGTACGTAATTACACTCCCCCTAGCAGTGTCGAACAGTGTGCAGCGAGATTTACGTAGATTCTGTGCACATGTGTTTCTTGCGATAGTATTAGTACTACATCACACATGTATTCCATATAGTGTTAGCAAACTTTATGAAAAATAAACATCGCCTGCCATGTCCACGCAGAGCGTCACAATTGATTCGTAAGACGCACTGTATAGGGTCAGTATAACTGTGTGAAACTGTGGTGTCACCGCCAGACACCACACTTGCTAGGTGGTAGCCTTTAAATCGGCCGCGGTCCGTTAGTATACGTCGGACCCGCGTGTCGCCACTATCAGTGATTGCAGACCGAGTGCCGCCGCACGGCAGGTCTAGAGAGACTTCCTAGCACTCGCCCCAGTTGTACAGCCGACTTTGCTAGCCTTCAGCTACGTCATTTGCTACGACCTAGCAAGGCGCCATTACCAGTTACTATTGATGCTGTATAACATGTACCGTCAAGAGCGATGTTCACCAATTATGGATTAAAGTTAAGTATTCCAGAAGATACGTACGTTTTTTGCTAGTCTCAATTCCTTGTCCTGTTCCAGACCTCACGCCAGCCTGCGTGAGTTTAAACGCGTGCCTTTCGGCTTCCTTATAGTGGGTTGGCTGTCTTGCCAATCCACAACAGAAACAGTCTGTAGCTGCTTCTTGCGATGTAGTGCGGTACAGAGAGTGGAGAATCAGATGTTCACTCGTCAGTTTGCCACCTACAACCTTGGCCAACAGTACTAAGCACCCCAGCTAACTTTAACCGTTATGAAAAATAAGAAAATTAAATAAATATAAACAATTTGTTCTAATTTATAATTTTTATTAGTAACACAATATCAATTTGTTGTGGGCCAACCTTGGCCCTTATTCTTTTAGGTACATAGTACACCAGTTTTTTACAACCTTCGGCACTTCTGGCGTTTCACTCGAGGCGCAGATGGTCTTTTAATTCTTCGTTCGACTTAATTGTGTGCTGCCTGACATCGCGCTTCAAAAAAGGAAAAGTTCAGGTTCAGTGACTGGGCAGGCCAGTCCAGAAGCTCGATGTTATTTTCCCGAAGCCAAGTCACTGTGCGGACGGATTTATGGCAAGTTGCGTTATCGTGCTGGAATTTAACGCGTCCATGTTTGTGACAAAAAGGTTTTGAAAGAGGACAGTAAATAAGATTTTAGGACGTCTAGGTGCTTTGCGGGATCCATGCGGCTTTCACATACTACCATTTGTCCCACTCCTGCAGCACTCACGTAGCCCCAAATCATAGCGCTCCCTCCCCTATGTTTTACGGTGGGTACCAAACACTCTGGGTTACATCCCTCGCCCATCGGGCGACGGACATGCGTCACAGCCGGTGTACGAAACATCTGAAATGTGAAGAAATATTGTAGGGAATTCTTTCATGAGTTTTTAAATTAATACATTTTCTTTGCTACCCAAATCTGTATGTGTTGTTAGAGCATCAAGTTGACAAACTTACATGAATGTTTGCTTCGTCAGACCACACGATATTTGACCAATCTTGTTCGGAGAACGCTTAGCTTTTAGAGCCCAGTCATAACCTGTCTTTCCATTTTCGTCAGAGAGCTATGGCTTCTTCTTGGCTTTACAGCCTCTTAGACCAGCTTCCTGAAGTCGGCTACAAGTGGTGCGAGCAGATATTGTTTTGTTAATACTTTCAGACAACTCAGTAGCGAGGTCTAAAGTGTTTTTTTCCTACTTTTTAACGACTCTCTTACTATCATTTAGTCTTCACGGTCTGTTCCGATCTGCTTGGTTCTGGGCCTAATAGCTTGCGACCCGGTCTTGGCGAATCGCTCAATAGCATACTGAACAGATCGGCGTGAACATTTCATAGTTTACGAAATCTCCAGCTGCGGTTTCCCCTGCTGACGCAAAATCTTTATCTGTACTCGTTTTTCTAAACTAAATTCGTTTCTTTCATACATAACGCGGCAGTAACACTGTCACAGATCTAAACAGGAAAAAGACACTAGATTAGTGATAAGCCTCCACAAGGATCGAATGTAGCGAACTGATTAGTACACAGAAAAATTTTCAAATGACAAATTTTACTAGACCGGATGTTTTATTAACGGCTTTACGATGGACCATTGTTTTTGGCCTTTTTCGATGCCGAAAACTACTATTTAAACGTTAGGATTTATTTACTGTTATGTATATGGCACACACGCCATGTTTCTAGGGTGCTCAATACAGGTGGCTAAGGGTGTATAAGGGAGGTCAGTTTTCAACCACAATCTGGCGACCCGCCTTACCTCGCACTTGTACCCTCCACCCCCACCATCTCTAACCCCGTACACCCCCCACCCCAACCCACCACCCCTCCCAGAGCACAATACGTCCCCCAATACGGCTCGACTGCGCTTACATGTAGTACACTTAATATTTGTTCTTAACCCACTTCATAGTCCACAGAGCCATTTGAACCATCTGAACCACGAACGGCACCAGTGTAATGTCTTCAAATGGTTCAAATGGCTCTCAGCACTATGGGACTTAACATCTGAGGTCATCAGTCCCCTAGAACTTAGAACTACTTAAACCTAACTAAGCCAAGGACATCACACACATCCATGCCCGAGGCAGGATTCGAACCTGCGACCGTAGCAGTCGTGCGGTTCCGGACTGATGAGCCTAGAACCGCTCGGCCACAGCGGCCGGCTAATGTCCTCAATACGTTGCAAGTGTCAGTCGTCAACAGAATAGTTTTCTGCATAGTTGTAAGTGCATTCCGGCGGAGCTAAGTCAAATACAACGACGGCAAATTGCTGGTGCTCATATGGCTTGCGCTTCCGTTATCAAGGCAGCCGAAGCGCTTCGTGTTTCAAGAGGAACCGTATCAGAGATTTATACCGAATACAGGGAAAACGGAAAACATTATCCGCTAAGTCACAACGCGGACGAAAGCGTGTCTCGAGTGATCGTGACGGACGGTTATTGAAGAAGGTTTGTGAGGAAAAGCGAAATAACGACAGCTGCAAAAGCCATTGCAAAACTGAATGTCGCAGTCGTGAACACTGTCCACACCGTAACAACACGAAAGGAACTCCATAGGAGGGGAATTGCACACAGATCTGAATTCCAAAACCATTCACTAGTGGTGTTAATACCCGTAACAGCGACACGCACTGCCGCAGCCGCAAAACGTGAACTATGGGGCGGTGGGTAGGGTAGTTTCTGTTGTGTCTAGACAAGACAGTCTAGACACAGGGTGAGGTTACCGAAGGGGCACGCGTCAACTCACGCCGACTGGCGTGAAAACTGGAACAGGATAAGTTATGAATGCACTAAGGAAAAGTACGTAGCTTAGGGTATACTTAACTTTTATTCCATCATTGTGGTACATCGCTCTTGACTATACAAATTAGACTCTCTCCAGATATGGTTAATGGCACCTTGCTAGGTCGTAGCCATGGACTTAGCTGAAGGCTATTCTAACTGTCTCTCGGCAAATGAGAGAAAGGCTTCGTCAGTGTAGTCGCTAGCAAAGTCGTCGTACAACTGGGGCGAGTGCTAGTACGTCTTTCTAGACCTGCCATGTGGTGGCGCTAGGTCTGCAAGTACTGACAGTGGCGACACGCGGGTCCGACATGTACTAATGGACCGCGGCCGATTTAAAGCTACCACCTAGCAAGTGCGGTGTCTGGCGGTGACACCACAGTTTCCAACGTCTGGCCGAGTTTACGTCTCAAGAGTGAAACAAGGCGGGGTTTCGGAGATGATTTGGATATCCATATCGTAGTATTCCATGAACCCCATGGTTATTCTCAAGGTCGCATTACTGCCAAGGGGAACCGCGAGACCGCTACGGCCGCAGGTTCAAATCCTGCCTCGGGCATGGATGTGTGTGATGTCCTTAGGTTAGTTAGGTTTAACTAGTTCTAAGTTCTAGGGGACTAATGACCTCAGAAGTTGACTCCCACAGTGCTCAGAGCCATTTGAACCATTTGAAATGCCAAGGGTTATGTGCCTATTTCCGCTGACCATGTGCACCCCATATACACTACTGGCCATTAAAATTGCTAACCACGAAGATGACGTGCTACAGAAGCGAAATTTAACCGACAGGAAGAAGATGCTGTGATATGGAAATGATTAGCTTTTCAGAACTTTCACACAAGATTGGCGCCGATGGCGGCACCTACAACGTGCTGACATGAGGAAAGTTTCCAACCAATTTCTCATACACAAACAGCAGTTGACTGGCGTTGCCTGGTGAAAAGTTGTTGTGGTGCCTCGTGTAAGGAGGAGAAATGCGTACCATCACGTTTCCGACTTAGATAAAGGTCAGATTGTAGCCTATCGCGATTGCAGTTTATCATATCGCGACATTGCTGCTCGCGTTGGTCGAGATCCAATGACTGTTAGCAGAATATGAAATCGGTGGGTTCAGGAGGGTAATACGGAACGCCGTGATGGATCCCAACGGCTTCGTATGATTAGCAGTCGAGATGACAGGTATCTTTTCCGCATGGCTGTAACGGATCGTGCAACCACCGCTCGATCCCCGAGTCACCAGATGGGGACGTTTGCAAGACAACAACTATGCGCACGACTCTTCGACAACGTTTCCAGCAGCATGGACTGTCAGCTCGGAGACCATGGTTGCGGTTACCCTTGACGCTGCATCACAGACAGGAGCGCCTGCGATGGCGTACTCAACGACGAACCTGGGTGCACGAATGCCAAAACGTCATTTTATCCGATGAATCCAGATTCTGTTTACAGCATCATGCTGGTCGCATTCGTGTCTGGCGACATCGCGGTGAACGCACATTGGAAGCGTGTATTCGTCATCGCCATACTGGCGTATCACCCGGCGTGATGGTATGGGGTGCCATTGGTTACACGTCTCGGTCACCTCTTGTTCCCATTGACGGCACTTTGAACAGTGGACGTTACGTTTCAGATGTTTTACGAGCCGTGGCTCTACCGTTCATTCGATCCCTGCGAAACCCTACATTTCAGCAGGATAATGCACGACCGCATGTTGCAGGTCCTGTACGGGCCTTTCAGGATACAGAAAACGTTCGACTGCTTCCCTGGCCAGCACATTCTGCAGATCTCTCACCAACTGAAAACGTTTGGTCAATGGTGGCCGAGCAACTGGCTCGTCACAATACGCCAGTCACTACTCTAGATAAACTGTGGTATCGGGCAGTTGTACCTGTACACGCCATCCAAGCTCTGTTTGACTCAATGCCCAGGCATATCAAGGCCGTTATTACGACCAGAGGTGGTTGTTCTGGGTAGTGATTTCTCAGGATCTATGCACCCAAACTGCGTGAAAATGTAATCACATGTCACTTCCAGCATAATATATTTGCCCAATGAATACCCGTTTATCATCTGCATTTCTTCTTGGTGTAGCAATTTTAATGGCCAGTCGTGTATAATGTTTGCTTCGCAATGGTGATGATACGCTCCAAGACGACAAGGCCCCTGTTCGCACAACTCGCACCGTCTTGGACTGCTTTTGTGAGCACAAGGATGAAATTTCGTATCTAACCTGGCCACCATATTCACTGGAAAAATGGTTCAAATGGCTCTGAGCACTATGGGACTTAACATCTGTGGTCATCAGTCCCCTAGAACTTAGAACTAATTAAACCTAACTAACCTAAGGACATCACACACATCCTTGCCCGAGGCAGTATTCGAACCTGCGACCGTAGCAGTCGCGCGGCTCCGAACTGAGCGCCTAGTACCGCGAGACCACCGCGGTCGGCCCATATTCACTCTATCTCATTATCATTGAGCCTTTGTGGTCCACTTTGGACAGGTGAGGAGAGTGCGTGATCGCCATCCACTTCCATCATCGTTACCTGAACTTGCCACTACGAACGGTATAACTTTCCTTGAGAACTGTAGATGACCTGTATTTTGTCCACTCCGAGGCGGCCGGAATTTTTTTTTTTTATGCCAACGGTTTTTGGGCCTGACAATGTATTGAGTTTTTGGTGTTTTCATATTTTTATCCATCCGCTGAAAGTACCACAAAGGCCTAATTATGGTTATCATACCAGTAAGAGGTGCGTTGTGTTCTGATTAACCTCTAGACAACGTGTAATAAAGGCGTTAAGTCGAACGGGTAATTTGCGATACGGTACGACCGTATATTTGCCAACTGGTTTGCCGCAGCGGTAAAACCGGTTTCCGTCAGATCGCCGAACTTAAGCCCTGTCGGGCTCGGCTAGCACTCGGATTTGGTCACCGTCCAGGTCTGCCGAATGCTGTTTGCAAGCGGGGTGCTCTCAGCCCTTCTGAGGTCAATTGAGGAGCTATTTGATTGAGACGTAGCGACACCGGTCACGAAAACTAACAACGGCCGGGAGAGCTGTGTGCTGACCACGTGCTAACCCGTATCTGCATTCGGTGACGCCTAAGGATGACACGGCGGCCGGTCGCTACCGTTGGGACTTCAAGGCCTGTTCGGACGGTATTTGTTATGACCGTATATTTACGAGAGATGTGCTAAATATATTCTGTACTGTCAATCAGTCAGTTGAATGTGCACATACTTCGAAAAATTTTCACCTGCAGATGAAACTTATCTTCGTCAGTTTTGTGTCATTACCTTCGCACTGTACAGACCTCCAAACGACTGGCTTGAACTATACAGAACAGGAAAGTGTACTACTACTACTTGTGGCACTCAAAGTATCCGGCATTAATACACTCCTGGAAATGGAAAAAAGAACACATTGACACCGGTGTGTCAGACCCACCATACTTGCTCCGGACACTGCGAGAGGGCTGTACAAGCAATGATCACACGCACGGCACAGCGGACACACCAGGAACCGCGGTGTTGGCCGTCGAATGGCGCTAGCTGCGCAGCATTTGTGCACCGCCGCCGTCAGTGTCAGCCAGTTTGCCGTGGCATACGGAGCTCCATCGCAGTCTTTAACACTGGTAGCATGCCGCGACAGCGTGGACGTGAACCGTATGTGCAGTTGACGGACTTTGAGCGAGGGCGTATAGTGGGCATGCGGGAGGCCGGGTGGACGTACCGCCGAATTGCTCAACACGTGGGGCGTGAGGTCTCCACAGTACATCGATGTTGTCGCCAGAGGTCGGCGGAAGGTGCACGTGCCCGTCGACCTGGGACCGGACCGCTGCGACGCACGGATGCACGCCAAGACCGTAGGATCCTACGCAGTGCCGTAGGGGACCGCACCGCCACTTCCCAGCAAATTAGGGACACTGTTGCTCCTGGGGTATCGGCGAGGACCATTCGCAACCGTCTCCAGGAAGCTGGGCTACGGTCCCGCACACCGTTAGGCCGTCTTCCGCTCACGCCCCAACATCGTGCAGCCCGCCTCCAGTGGTGTCGCGACAGGCGTGAATGGAGGGACGAATGGAGACGTGTCGTCTTCAGCGATGAGAGTCGCTTCTGCCTTGGTGCCAATGATGGTCGTATGCGTGTTTGGCGCCGTGCAGGTGAGCGCCACAATCAGGACTGCATACGACCGAGGCACACAGGGCCAACACCCGGCATCATGGTGCGGGGAGCGATCTCCTACACTGGCCGTACACCACTGGTGATCGTCGAGGGGACACTGAATAGTGCACGGTACATCCAAACCGTCATCGAACCCATCGTTCTACCATTCCTAGACCGGCAAGGGAACTTGCTGTTCCAACAGGACAATGCACGTCCGCATGTATCCCGTGCCACCCAACGTGCTCTAGAAGGTGTAAGTCAACTACCCTGGCCAGCAAGATCTCCGGATCTGTCCCCCATTGAGCATGTTTGGGACTGGATGAAGCGTCGTCTCACGCGGTCTGCACGTCCAGCACGAACGCTGGTCCAACTGAGGCGCCAGGTGGAAATGGCATGGCAAGCCGTTCCACAGGACTACATCCAGCATCTCTACGATCGTCTCCATGGGAGAATAGCAGCCTGCATTGCTGCGAAAGGTGGATATACACTGTACTAGCGCCGACATTGTGCATGCTCTGTTGCCTGTGTCTATGTGCCTGTGGTTCTGTCAGTGTGATCATGTGATGTATCTGACCCCAGGAATGTGTCAATAAAGTTTCCCCTTCCTGGGACAATGAATTCACGGTGTTCTTATTTCAATTTCCAGGAGTGTATTTTAGTTTCCCTAGGATCAACAAAGCCGGCCGATGTGGCCGACCGGTTCCAGGCGCTTCAGTCTGGAACTGCGAGACCGCTAAGTTCGCAGGTTCGAATCCTGTCTCGGTCATGGGGACTGATGACCTCAGATGTTAAGTCCCATAGAGCTCAGTGCCATTTGAACCATTTGATGAACAAAGATGAAATATATTGTAAGAATTTACAAATCCCGTTCTTTTCATTCTCTCGTACTTGAAAGCCGTTTCGCATTGCTGCCGTAGCATCTATACCTATTATAAATTGAAGTCACTCCCTGTGGTTTTTTTTTTTTTTTTCTGGTGTGCCGTCTAATCACAGGAACAGTCTGCAAGGATTTTGATACGGTTTTCATAATAGATACATGGGTTCTCAAGGAAGGTATGTGTGTATAATTTATTACCGATATGCTAGATAAGTCGTCAGGCCGTAGCATACTTAGTGCTACACAAGCGAACCCGGGGCCGGTTGCTACTAATTTGTAAAAATAGAGACGCATCAACATGATAAACCGTACTGTAAAAAGTTAAATATAGCGGTGCCTATTCCTCTGCGACATCTGTGCCGTGGTATTTGTCGCAAACAATCGGAATGGCCTTGCATTTGTGTCCATTCCAGATAAAGAAAGCAAATCAACAAAATACCAGTGAAGTATGTGAACAAAATGCGAATTCAAAACGTCGAGGGTCCTTACGGGCAAACGACTAAAAACTGATTTCACAGATATTTCTAAGCAATTCTCTTCTTCAGCGATCTATTAAGGTTTTCAAGCCAGTTCTTTTTAAACTACAAATAATAACGTTTTGTTCACAAATCAAACGCAATACGTTGCCGACCACTATGTACGTACAGATTACAATTAATATGAGCTGCTGAATGATCATTCGTAATAATTATTACGCTATTAAAATTCTTCGAAGATTTTTCCCCCTAACAGGTCAGTTCGACGCGGTATATTTTGGGTTTGTTGAACAAACTGCAAATTATTTCCATCACATGACTCATTCCTAATCGTATATACGATATTTAACAGAAAATTCCTGTTTCATTGGTATTATTGGAACACTGTAGTCAGTATTACAAGGTAAAGTAGACCGTTTTTACTAGCTTATTTTACAGCACTATAGTAGTGGTTCAAATCAAATGGCTCTGAGCACTATGGGACTGAGGTCATCAGCCCCCTAGAACCTAGAACTTCTTAAACCTAACTAACCTAAGGACATCACACACATCCATGCCCGAGGCAGGATTCGAACCTGCTACCGTAGCGGTCGCGCGATTCCAGACTGTAGCGCCTAGAGCCGCTCGGCCACCGCGGCCGGCTATAGTAGTGGTGCTGAGCCCTATAGCTGTAATGCTAAGTAATTTGAATAACGTTGTAGTGAGCAGCCAAGACCTACATTAAGGAAATTCTATACAGGGAGTCATTCCGTGTCGGATACTGAGGTAGTTTTTCCCTAATCCCGTAAGTACAGGGTGACAATAATTGAACTATATAAAATAAAATCGCCATGACTTCTGAACAGTTTGCATTAGGACTTTCAAACTGCACGGTTGGGCGCGGGGCATGATGGTAATTGGAATGCGCATTATGGTTTGGTTTAGCGCCGATGTCCATTTTCGTTTCGATTGGTTCGTCAATAAGCAAAATTGGCGCATTTGGGGGACTGAGAATCCGCATTTGGCGATCGAGAAGTCTCTTCACGCTCAACGAGTGACAGTGTGGTGTGCAGTGTCCACTCGCGGAATAATTGGTGCGTTGTTCCTTGACGGCACGGTGACCATCGACCGGTACATGAAGGTCTTGGAAGATGATTTCATCCCCATTCTCCAAAGTGATCCTGATTTCGACAAGATGTGGTTCATGCAAGACGAAGCACGACCCCATTGTTGCAGGACAGTGTGTGATGTCCTGGAGGAGCGCTTTGAGGACCGCATTCTGGCTCTGGGGTACCCAGAGACCGTTGGCATGGGCCACGATTGGCCGCCATATTCTCCGGATCTGAAAATATGCGACTCCTTTTTTTGGGGCCATATTAAAGACAAGGTGTACAGCAATAACCTCAAAACTATTGCTGAGCTGAAAACAGCCATTCAGGAGATCATCAACGACATCGATGTTCCGACACTTCCGCGGGTCATGAAGAATTCCGCTATTCATCTGCGCCACATCGTCGCCAATGATGCCAGGCATATCGAACATGTCATAATCTAAATTCTAATATCTGAAGTGACGTTTACATGTTAAATAAAGTGTGTGCACGCAGTAGTTTGTAAGGAATTTACGTCTTTTTCCATGTAGTTCAATAATTGTCACCCTAAATACACGTCAAGCTCATTTTTAACGAAACTCTTGGCTTGGTTGTTCAGCGAAGAGAAGTCGCAAATTTTGTATACCTCTGCAACTAAATCGTCAAGTTCAGTTGATGCTTTTTTCTTAGGTGTCAAGATCTGGCTCACAGCAAGAGCTGTGACGCCTCCATGACGGATAAGAGTGACGTGCTAACGGTAGGTGTCCTGTACTCACCGGAGCTCGGCTAGCAGCTCAGGCGGCAGGTGGGGGAAGAACACGCCGGCTGGAGCCTCCAGCGAGGGCCGGCGGGGTGGTGGTGCGGCTCCTGGAGCCTCCAGCTGAGGCGCCTCTCCTTGCTGCTGGAACAGACAGACCCACTCAGCGTCAGCAACCAGATTCTCTGTCCCACATTCGCTGCTTCATTACAATAATTACCGCGGTAAACAACATTTGTATCTTGTCTGTAATGTGGTTTGCACCACGTGCCATCGTTCCTTTGCCCTAGAATGAAAAATATTCATTCTTAAACTCCACCTTTGATCTTCTTCTTGGTCTTCGCTTAATGTTCCATCTTCACTGAAGCCTTCTGTTCCTCGGTCTTTCTACAACTCATCTTCCTATTGGTTTATAACTACACTGACGGAAAAAATCGCAACACCAAGAAGGAGTTGTGCAACATAAAAAGAAGTTTCCAGAATGAGATTTTCACTCTGCAGCGGAGTGTGCGCTGATATGAAACTTTCTGGCAGATTAAAACTGTGTGCCCGACCGAGACTCGAACTCGGGACCTTTGCCTTTCGCGGGCAAGTGCTCTACCAACTGAGCTGCCAGGAAGTTTCAAATCAGCGCACACTCCGCTGCAGAGTGAAAATCTCATTCTGGAAACATCCCCCAGGCTGTGGCTAAGCCATGTCTCCGCAATATCCTTTCTTTCAGGAGTGCTAGTTCTGCAAGGTTCGCAGGAGAGCTTCTGTAAAGTTTGGAAGGTAGGAGACGAGGTACTGGCAGAAGTAAAGCTGTGAGTACCGGGCGTGAGTCGTGCTTCGGTAGTTCAGTTGGTAGAGCACTTGCCCGCGAAAGGCAAAGGACCCGAGTTCGAGTCTCGGTCGGGCACACAGTTTTAATCTGCCAGGAAGTTTCATAAAAAGAAGTTGGTAGGCGTGTTTCTAAATCTGAAAGATGATGTCTATTGAAACATCGCGCCACACGCATGGCAGTGGCGCTAGTAGCGCCACTATGAGGGTGCAAATCAGGTTTTCCTTTCAATACACCCTGTAACGGTCGTGAGCGTTAGTTACCTTTGACATTTGACATCGTGAATTGATATTAGTCAAAAATGCCTTTCAAGCTACGAAGAAGCCATACTCAACAACTACTGAGTTTGAACGAGGTCTTGTAACAGGGTTGCGAGAAGCTGAATGTTCCTTCTGCGATACTGCAGAAAGATTTAATAATTGGCAACCAATGTTGTACAATAGCAATAAAGTCATGAGATGTTCAGTTGATTCTTTTATTAGAACATGCTACGCGTTTCGGGATTACACCCATCTAAAGACATCACAACCAGGCGTACAGCCTTGACAACTCAAATAATGTGTCGAATAACATATGACTGCGACACAAGTACTCTGCTCTGCTTCAAGACTGCTTGTGTTATTCGACACTTTTTTTTAGTTGTCAAGGCTGTACGCCTGGTTGGTTAGGAAGGAGTTGAAGTTTGTGATGTCTGAAGATGGGTGTAATCCCGAAACGCGTAACATGTTTTAATAAAAGAGTTAATTGAACATCTCGTGACTTTATAGCGATTGTACAGCATTGGTTGCCAGTTATTAACATAAAAATGATCGCAGGCCTCAGACGGCATTTTATGTCCGGTGCATCACTACAGAAAGACTTGGCAGGAATGTAGTCACTAATGTTACTGCTGGCAGAGGTGGTCACGGGAATGTACGGTCGCAAGAAGACCGAGCTCAGAATGGCCACGTGGTATTGCCGAGAGAGAAGACCATCGTGTTCGACGTATGGCTCTGGCACATCGTATTCCATCTATAGCAGCACTTTGAGCAGCCGTCTGCACCGCAGTGACACAACAAACTGTTACAAATCGGTTACTTCAAGCACAGCTCCGAGCCAGATGCCCATAGCGTGCATTCCACTGACCCCAGAACGCCGCCATTTGTGACTTCAGTCGCGTCAAGACAGAGGCCATTGGAGAGCAGGATAGAGGTCTGTTGTGTTTTCTGATAAAAGCTTTTTCTACCTAGGTGCTAATGATACCAGTTAGGAGACCAGTTGAGGCCCTGCAAGACTGCAACCAACTTATCTGCATGTTAGACACACTGGACTTACACCTGCAGTTATGATCTGGGGTGCGATTTTGTATGACATCAGCACACCCGTGGCTATCCCAAGCACGCTGACTGCAAATATGTACGTCATTCTGGTGATTCGACCTGTAGTACTATCATTCATGAACAGCATTTTAGGGGGTGTTTTCCAACGGGATAACGCTCGTCCACACACCACTGTTGTAACGCAACATGTTCTGCAGGTTGACTACATGTTGGCTTGACCTGCTCGATCACCAGGTCTGTCTCTAATCGAGCACATATGGAACATCATCGGACGGCAACTCTAGCGTCACCCACAAACAGCATTAATCGTCCCTGTATTGACCGACCAAGTACAACAGGCATGGAACGCCATCCCACAAACTGACCTATGGCGCCTGTAAAACACAATGCATGCATGTTTGCATGCCTGAATTCAACATTCTGGTGGTTACACGGGTTATTAATGAACCAGCGTTTCATATTTGCTGTGGCTAATTCTGCGCGTACTCTGAAATATGTTACCTAGGCAAATGTATTCTCTAAAATGCATTACCCTACATTAATTATTTTTTGATATTGCGATTTTTTCCATCATTTTAATTTCTTCTTTAATCAATTTGTCTTTCACCGTCTGCTGATACGTTGTTTCCATTTTATGCAGTCTTCGTCTATTTTTTAATACACACAGTATATGTATTAATTTCTTCTCGTGTAATGTTGTTTTTTATTTGATGCCTGACATCCTTCAACTTTCCTTAAAAATTTCATGTCCACCTACTACAGTCCTCTTTTGTATTACTTATTGTCCATGACTTCCTTCCATGTAGGGTGTATGAAAACATGTATCATAAACTTAAGGAGTTCATTCTTGACGCCAAGAAATTAGAAAATGTTATTAGTGAATGTGGGTTCGAGATTCCTTCGCTAGGGAGAAATGGTTTATTATTCACGGCACAAAAATGACACGTTTACCAAATATATTTACATTTACAGAAACTGCTCAAAGCGAGCACCGCCTGCTGCTTCCAAGCATCTCCTGAGCCTGCGTTCTGTACTTTGCTGTACGTTGCGGAAAACTTCCGGTGTGTTCCATCTTTGGTCAAATCCATTTGTAATACGGTCCCTCAGAACATCACCATTGGTAATGGGTGTTAATTGCACTGACAAGGGAACCTCCCCATCGCACCCCCCTCAGATTTAGTTATAAGTTGGCACAGTGGATAAGCCTTGAAAAACTGAACACAGATCAATCGAGAAAACAGGAAGAAGTTCTGTGGAACTGTGAAAAAAATTAGTAAAATATACAAACTGAGTAGTCCATGCGAAGGTAGGCAACATCAAGGAGATTGTGAGCTCAGGAGCGCCGTGGTCCTGTGGTTAGCGAGAGCAGCTACGGAACGAGAGGTCCTAGGTTCAAGTCTTCCCTCAAGTGAAAAGTTTAATTTTTTATTTTCAGTTTATGTGACAAACTCTTATGTTTTCATCACTTTTTTGCGAGTGATTATCACATCCACAAGAAAACCTAAATGGGGCAAGGTAGAAGAATCTTTTTACCCATGTACAAGTTAGGTGGGTCGACAACATATTCCTGTCATGTGACGCACATGCCGTCACCAGTGTCGTATAGAATATATCAGACGTGTTTTACTGTGGAGGAATCGGTTGACCTATGACCTTGCGATCAAATGTTTTCGGTTCCCGTTGGAGAGGCACGTCCTTTCGTCTACTAATCGCACGGTTTTGCGGTGCGGTCGCAAAACACAGACACTAAACTTATTGCAATGAACAGAGACGTCAATCAAGGGACGGACAGATCATCACTTTTCGAAAATAAAGAAAGTAAAATTTTCAGGCGAGGGAAGACTTGAACCAAGGACCTCTCGTTCCGCAGCTACCCACGCTAACCACGGGACCACGGCGCTCCTGAGCTCACATTTTCCATGACATTGCTTTTTTTCATAGTTCCACACAACTTCTTCCTGTTTTCTCGATTGATCTGTGTTCAGTTTTTCAAGGCCTATCCACTGTGTCAACTTATAGCTAAATCTGAAGGGGGTGCGATGGGGAGGTTCCCTTGTGAGGATTTTAAATGGCCCACAGAAAAAGAAATGTCATTGCATTCAAATCTGGCGTTCGGGCAGGATCCCCCTCGACCAGTCCACCTGTGAGCGAACTCTTCATCGAGATACTCGCGAACTATCCGTGTAAAGGGAGTTGCAGTATCAACGGTCAGGAACTACGTCGGCTGGATGACGTCTGGAGACAGACCAACAAGTAAGTGAAACCACTCGTGTCCGAGACACTATAGCTACGTCTGTCCAGCAAGACGTTCCGGGAGGAATCAGAGGCCAATGAACTGATAACCCATAGATATGTGAGTGGCTCGAAGACTTTTTGACTAATAGAACCCAGTACGTTGTCCTCGGCGGCGAGTGTTCCTCGGAGACAAGAGTGTTCTCAGGAGTGCACCAGGGAAGAGCGACAGGACCACTCTTATGCACTGTATATATCAGTGATCTAGCGGACAGGGTGAACAGCAGTTTACGTCTGTTTACTGAAGACGCTGTCGTGTACGGGAAGGTTTCGTCCTTGATTGAATGTAGGGGGATGGAAAAGACTTACACAGAATTTCTAGTTGGTGTAATGAGTGCCAGCCTGGTCTAAACGTAGAAAAATGTAAGTTAATTCTGATTAGTAAATATCCACATGTATCACTGTAAAGCCATATAAAATAGAATGGGCACATCAGGTTGGTAGTTGGGAAGGCGAATACTCAACTTCGTTCTATTGGGAGAATTGTGGGATAATGTAATTAATTTGTAAAAGAGACGTTGTTTACAATTCTAGTGCAACCAGTTCTTGAGTACTGCTCGAGTGTTTGGGACGCCTACCAGATCGGATTAAAGGAATAAATCGCAAAATTTCAGAGGGGTGCTGCTAGATTTGTTACCGGAAAGTTCGATGAGCGCGCAAGTATTACAGAGATGCTTTGTGAACTGAAATGGGAATCCATGGAGGTAAGACGAGGCTTTTTTGCGACTGCGGAAATTTAGAGGGCCGGTATTTAGGGTCCACTGCAGATCGGTCTTAGCCGCCAACGTACAGCACATTTCTGGTAAGGACCACGAAGATAAGGTGAGAGGAACTAGGACTTTTTCGGAGGCTTATAGACACTCGTTTTCCCCTCACTCTTTTTGCCAGTGGCACGGGAAAGGAAATGACTAGTGGTAAAAGTTACCCACTTCCATGCACCGTACGGTGGCTTGCGGCGTATATATGTAGATGCAGATGTAGATTCCATCACAAGCGTTGAGGATGAACCTCAGTTGGCGTCTCTCTTGTCGCACTTCATGAGGTTTTTCACACTCTCAGACGTGATTGTTATTATAATTGACGATCCCATCACGTGAAATGTTAGGCCTTATCAGTGAATAAGGTACAAGGCAATAACTGCAGAATCACAGCTCGCTACCCTAACATGCGGTGACGGGAAGTTATTCTCGGCTGAAAGTCTACGTCACGTAATCCTTGCACCCGTTGAAGGTGAAACGGGAACAGATGATTTCCATGCAGAATGCTCCAGATCGTCATGTGATTAACGCTTTCCCTCCTCGCAATTCTCCCTGTACTAGTTTGTCTACTTTCATCCACAGTGCGAAGACCCCGTTCTTCAAGTTAAGTACATCGCAACTCTCTTCTCGAACGAACCTCTCTCGCAAGTAGTGCAAACGTTCTTTCTCAAGATAACTGTCTCCCAGAATAACGTTCAGCGTAAAGTTAACGTGCTGCGTCCTCTTTTCACATCTGCTATCCCTTAAACGCAGCGCATACCGTCATTTTGGACACTGAAGACGTCGTTGCGACATGTCGTAACTGAACTTACTTTATAACAGAACAAGAGACAATCAGATAAAACAAAACAAGTGACATGAGCAACTGTAATAAGAATCTCAGCAAAAATAAGCGTCTGGTGTAAATCACACAACCAGGAGTAGTTAGAGGGAGTTCGTTTCACACCACTCTCACAAAGGATTTTAGGATCCATGTTCATAAGAATTTTCTGTAATGTTTTGATGTCAAGAGCATATCCCCAAGGTTTCTGACACATGTTTCTAAGTACCCTGCCTTACAGAACAGAGGTAGGCATCACTTTGTAAAAATTTCACTTTGCATCCTCCCTTCTCTTGTCACCAAATGTTCTGTGTATTGTTCCACATACCATTTGAAACTCGTTCAATTTATTATTGACATCGTTTTCATGTTCACAGCTGATATTGCAGCCTAACAGCTGAAAATGTAACACCTATTCTAGTGATGTTCCTCTAGCACTGTTTTGGAGCGAACTGGGAGTTAGCCTTCGAAAGCCACTACTTTGGTCTCTTCACAGAAAGTTTTAGACAATGGTTCTAGCATACACTGGTGTACAGAATTAAAGCAACAAACTGCTATTTCCCGTCCTGTGTCTAATTCACGATATAATCACACAAACTGCCAACAGACGTCAGTGCGATCGTGTTCTACACGGAACACGCAATTCCGATCCACGGACAACCAGGGCATCTATTAAGCGGGCTATTGTTTGCCTGGTAGTCTAAAAAATGGTTCAAATGGCTCTGAGCACTATGGGACTCAACTGCGGAGGTCATTAGTCCCCTAGAACTTAGAACTAGTTAAACCTAACTAACCTAAGAACATCACAAACATCCATGCCCGAGGCAGGATTCGAACCTGCGACCGTAGCGGCCTTGCGGTTCCAGACTGCAGCGCCTTTAACCGCACGGCCACTTCGGCCGGCGCCTGGTAGTCTCACATCCACAATCGCTGTGTACGCAGTCACAGACGGTGCAGTACGGCACATAGAAGACGCCTACAGAATCTCTGCTGTGGAGGGCTGTAGGAGGAGTGGAAGCAGGAGAGTCGCTAACTAATGTGGCCCGGTGGCTTAATGTGAATCGTTGTGTTGTTTCTCGGATGAGGCGACAGTTTACAGAGACCCGAACTGTATCCAGGAAACCAGGACACAGCCGACTACGTGTGAGATGAGAAACAGTGGACTGTTACTTGGCCTTAAGGGGAGCCGGAGGTGCCTATGCTGCCCATGTTAAAATCACTAAGTTTGAGGAACATTTATGAATAAACTACCAAATGGAAAAATTTGAATTTTTTTTTACATATAGAGTGATTTAGTATTGCAGTTATGACAGAGGGATTTTGGAGTATCTTTTCTAGTTTCCTTCCAATTATTTTTTTTATTAATGACCCAATTTTTTTACGAATAATTGCTTTATAATTAAACTGAAATGAAAGTACTTAACATATTGCCAAATGGCTGTGTTACAATGAAAGTTTGACCACTAGGAGTGCTGTATAAAAATTTCATCACTCTAGCTTGAGTGGATTTTGAGAAAATGTTCCTTATATTCGAAAAATTCTAATTTACGGGAAATGGCTATCAAAGTTTCTCAATACATTCCTGCACTATAGGATGGATTATCAGGGTCTTCTTCTTCATCCTCCAAAAGCTTCCTCTTCTGTCTTCTTTTCTGGCCTGTTGTTCCATCATACTTCATATGCCTTTCTCTTCTTTCTGCTCCTCTTATCCTTCCTCTGTAAATATTTCTTAGTGCTCGTACAGTGTTCACCCGGCTGTAAATCCTAATGCCTTCAGAACTGCACACTTCACACTGTTCCCTTGGTTGTAGGTTGCTATTGCATCATAAATGCCAAAGTGCAGTGTTTTTATGCTTACAAACACCCTTTTAGGAATCACATTCCAAATCAAATTGTTTACGCTCTCATTAGGATTCTGCGTCTTTCTGTGTAGACATTTGTGTAACAATTCTGGCTGTGCTAAGTCATGAAAAATTGGTTTTATTGCATTTATCACAGCTGCTGGCAAACCATGATTATATTTGCAGCAGGAATCTTTTGGGCACAGGCTGTGTTGAGGGTATTCATTGGAAGAGGCAGTATGAAGGAACAATGCCCACACTGCTTTTCGCATGTCACTAACATTACTAGTATGCCCATAGTATCTCTGTAGACGTTCAATCACCTCATCAGTAAGCCTGCCTCTCCCTCCTATTGTCTTTCCATCACTGAGCTTACTTGAACCCAAAGTTTGTTTGAGCCTTCGAAGCCGTGCATCCATACGCTTTTGCACATGCCCAATGCATTACAACTTTTCAACTACAAATTCATTTCCATATGGTTTCAGTTCCTCTATAGTCTTGAAACCTTTGGAGTCACCATTCCCAAGGTAGTATTTGCTAGAAGATGTCACAGGGATATGGCCGGCCATGTGTTGCTTAGCAGAAGAACGCACTGTTTCAGTAATTGTAGTATGGCAACGGTATTAGTGTTAATTTTCTTTTCCCTACATTCTTCCTCTTCTTATATACACGGTTACTAAAACGTGGCATCGTAACCAGAACAACGCTTTACACAAGAAGTGTAATACTACCAACAACAGGCGCAACACTGAACTAATTCGAAACGGTAAACAGCAAAGAGACGATGTTCCGCGCTCTTAGCGCTTCATTTGTCACAGAAAACAATGTAGCCAACCCTTGCACACTCGCTGTATGCGTAACATAAGGCGCTGAATGCGTAACAGGCCGAGAAAATCCCAAGCAGTTCGCCAGGAAGTCACGAGAGGGTGTTAGATGCATTCAGCGGCCGCCCATTTCCTCTGCAGGCGTGGGGGAAAATGGTAATAACTCCACTTCTAGGGCGAGTAGAACAATAATTCAAAGTTTATATTAAAGAGGAATGTTCCAATTAATTTTCGGCAGCAAAAGAAATCGTAATTTTTTGGATTTGACCACCTCCGGCTCCCCTTAAGGGCACGACGGTACCGCCTTAGTACAGCACTGCAACTGGTCTCTGACCTCGCAGCATCCTCTGGACGTGTTGTATCGATGCACATGGTGTACACATGGCTGCAGTAGAGTGGCCTTTATTGTTGGAGTCCTGCTGTTTGTTTACCTCTGGCGTGTCTTCACAGAAGGAACGTCTAGAGTACGGCCGTCAACATGTCACCACGGCGGTCGTACGGTGGGCCAATGTTCTTTCCACAGGTGAGACCCGATTTGGTCTGGAGAGCGATTCTCGACGGATTCGCATGTGGAGGCACGTGTAACACAATTTCGGGACTCAAACATTGTGAGAAGAGACAGAATTGACGAGATCCCTAATGTTGTGGGCAGGGGTTATGGTGACCACTCGAACACCTCTTCATGAAATACAGCATCAGGTGAATCAGCAAGATGTAACTGCTGTGAGGTACCATGAGGAGATCCTGGGATCTCATGCGCGGTTGTTACGAGACGCTGTGGGCCCAGACTTCGTATTCATGGACGATAAGGCTCGACCTCGTAGAACATGGGTGGTTGATGTTTTTTTGGAAACGAAAGATATCTCACACATGGAGTAGCTTCCGCCCTCTCCCGATCTGAATCCCATGGAGACGTCTAGGATGCAGTATCAAGACAGATTACATTACATCAGCATCCACCATCACTCTCGAAGACTTGTGGGCAGCTCTGTGGGAAGAATGGGCGTTATTGCCTTAACAAGAGATTGATGACAGCATTGCTGCGCGGGATTAGCCGAGCGGTCTTGGGCGCTGCAATCATGGACTGTGCGGCGGGTCCAGGCGGAGTTTAGAGTCCTCCCGCGGGCATGCGTGTGTCTGTTGGTCGTTAGGACGATTTAGGTTAAGTAATGTGTAAGCTTAGGGACTGATGACCTTAGCAGTTAAGTCCCATAAGATTTCACACAGATTTGAACATTTTTTGATGACACATTCACAGCGTGTCCCGTTTTCCAGCTTGTATTGTTGCCAGAGATGATCACACCCCATACTTTGTAAATTAACCCGTTATCAGAATGTGTTCAAATCCATTAAGTTGGAAAAATACGACGAACATTTTTGTCCACCGTTACGCATGTTGCGGTCGTTTGCGTTCAGTGTTCATTACATTGTTTCTACTTTACTTTCACATGTTTGTACTGTTTTATGGCAAAATAAACGCAACCTTGCAAAATTTCCGTTCGTTGCTTTAATTTTGGACACCAGTGTATTTGCTGTAGCCAATGATCACTTCCCGTCTTCTGAATACTTCTACACAAATCTGTGTGTGTCCTGGTATCATTCTGTCACATTGTTTAGCTTCGTGTTTGCACTGCGTAACACTGTGCAAGATCAATTCAGATAACTTGTAAGACAAACAGTAAAAAATGAAAACTGTCACTTCTACACAAAAACATGTTTTGTCCACTGAATGGTAATTTGTGTTTTTATAAGACAAAAAAATCCTGAGATTTCGCTGCATATTAGATAACACAAAGGAATAAAAATAAAAACAGTAACCAAAAGAAAACTCGCTTCGTCCTTATAAAATTTCAAACCGATAAAAATATTAGTTTTTTTCTTAGAAGCTCATCAGATACCAATTTTCGCTTAAGAAAGCATGAAAATAACATGAGAAACACTCTCTGCGATTTTTCCCTTGACAGTAATGAAATTATATTTGTTTTAATATGCACGTAATAAAAATGATTAAACCTTTACCTTTTATTCGCTGGTGATAGGCTTACTCGAAAAAGTACTTTTCGGGCTTTCGCTGTTGCAAATCACTAAATAAACATGTGAGATTTGTCTGCAGCCTCCCTTACAAACTAAGCGGAGGTGCCTACTTTGAACTACAGATCCTCTGAGATGAATTCACGTCCACTATAAGATCTCTCGCAGCTACCTTAGAGACAGCGAATGTCATCATGATTCGGACAGCTAATCTTATATTGGATAAGACGCTTTCATCACGGTATTTAGCAGTGAATGCGACATGTACGAAAGATGTGTAATAGACAGACATCAATCCAGAACATCACACAGGAATTACAAACTGTATAAGGATCCACTGCAAGTACCATGACAGTTAAGCGGGAGGTGAGAAACCTTGGATTTCATGGTTGAGTGGCTGCTCATAAGCCACACATCACGCCGATAAATGCCAAACGACGCCTCGCTTGCTGTAAGGAGCGTAAACATTGGACGGTTGAACAGTGGAAAAACGTTGTGTGTGTGGTGTCACCGCCAGACACCAAACTTGCTAGGTGGTAGCCTTTAAATCGGCCGCGGTCCGTTAGTATACGTCGGACCCGCGTTTCGCCACTATCAGTGATTCCAGAGCGAGCGCCGCCACACGGCAGGTCTAGAGAGACTTCCTAGCACTCGCCCCAGTTGTACAACCAACTTTGCTAGCGATGGTTCACTGACAAAATACGCTCTCATTTGCCGAGACAATAGTTAGCATAGCCTTCAGCTACATCATTTGCTACGACCTAGCAAGGCGCCATTACCAGTTACTATTGATACTGTAAAACATGTACCATCAAGAGCGACGCTCATCATTAATGGATTAAAGTTAAGTATTCCACCAGCTACGTCCGTTTTTCTAAAGTCTAATTTCCTTGCCCTGTTCCAGACCTAATGCCAGCCTGCGTGAGCTAAAACGCGTGCCTTTTGGCTTCCTCTAGTACCCCGTGTTGGCTCTCCTGCCAACCCACAACATTGGCGACGAGGCCACACCGCGTTCGTAACTATACTGCCCTGATTTACTTGTGTAATGGTTTCGCCACCATCTCCAGATGTACTGTCCGAATTTTATCGCTTACAGAATCAGCAGACGCAGGCCTTACTGGATGCCCTTGGACAGCTTGTCCAGGGTCAACGTGCAATGCCAAACGACGCGGCAGCCGCCGCTCCACCGCTAACGCAGCCACAACACGCAGTTGCACCAACTTTTCGTCCTTTTGATGCTGCACTGGAAAGCTGGACGGAGTGGTCACGCCAATTTGGATTCCATCTCGCCGCCTACAGAATTCAAGGTAACGAGCGGCAGCCTTTTTTATTGTCCTCCGTAGGGGTGCACACATACCGTGTGATAGTCAAATTATTTCCCCAACGCGACGTAGCAACTCTGTCCTACGACGAAATTTTGTCTGCATTAGATGCATATTTCAAAGACTCAGTCAATGTAGTTGCGAAACGGTATACCTTCTTTCGTACAAAACGTACGGCAGGTCAGACTAATCGGGAGTGGGTTGCAACATTGCAAGGCCTTACTAGGGATTGTGCTTTTGAGTGTCAATGTGGACTCCCTTATTCAGATACTATGGTACATGATGCAATTGCACAGAACATTTCTGATGTTCGTATAAGGGAACAGATTTTGAAACTAGTCAATCCCTCCCTTCAACAAGTGATGGACATATTGGATCGGCAGGACACACTTGACTTTGCTCAGGAATCACTTGAAACTTCACCACCAGTGTGTCAGGTTAACTGGCCCACCGGGCGAGCTGCACGGAACAGTAAACAGTCCTCGCGCCCGGCCGGGCCACTGCCACCAGGCTCTCAGCCATGTGTACCGCGCCGGCAAGCAAATGCAGTGCTAAAATCATAGCTGCGGTGTGCCACTAGACATTTGCGTGAGCATTGCCCGTCACGCCAGGCTATTTGCTTTTTCTGTAATAAAAAAGGACATGTTCAGAGTGTTTGCCAGAAAAAGCTCCGATTGGAAACTCAAAATCATTCCAATCCCTTTGCTTCATGCCGGAATCGGAATCGAACCAAGGATACTCCAGCTCGCGACACTTCGCCCATGGAAATTCATCTAGTTCATGCCACTCCACCCAGTGCCACTCTCTCTAACAGTAACTGTGTTCATCCCACTAATAGTGTGCGTCTACATCGCAGGAACTCCCGTCAAGTCGCAAGTGATTCTGTACCAGTGTCAGTTCACATTGCACGAGACAGTCGCTCTTGTTGTCAGCAGGACAACAGACTTTTTGTGGACTTGGACATTAACGGCAAAGTGATACCATTCCAGCTCGATACCGGGGCTGCAGTTTCACTGATCAATCAAGGCATTTACAAACTGCTGGGCACACCTCCGTTGCGTGCCACAACTGTTAAGTTAACTAGCGATTTGGGTCACAAGATACCTGTGTTAGGACAGTGCAGCCTTCTTGCAACATACAGGGGACAAACATAACTTGTGTCATTTTACGTCCTTCGTTCTTCTGCAGTGAACTTGTTTGGTTTCGATTTATTTCAGTTGTTTAACTTGTCTATAGTAAACCAGGGCCTATCAGTGAACCAGACTGTGCCTTCAGACAGTGTTTCTCGTCTATGTGAAGAATTTGCAGACATTTTTGCACCGGGACTCGGTTGCGCTAAGAACTATAAAGCACATTTGGAACTGAAAGTAAACGCGCAACCAAAATTTTTCAGAGCGCGCAATGTTCCCCACGCATTGTGTGGTGAGGTCGCAACACCATTACACGATTTGGAATCACAAGGTGTAATTGAACGTGTGCAGGCTTCTCTCTGGGCATCACCCTTAGTAATTTTGCCAAAACCTTCCGGAAAATTGAGACTTTGTGTGGACTTCAAGGCAACAGTGAATCCACAACTAGTGACTGCAACTTTTCCTTTACCCTGCCCGGGAGATCTTTTTGACGAACTGTGCCCGGGTAAATATTTTTCGAAGTTGGACCTAGCAGATGCGTACTTGCAAATACCGGTGGACGAAGAATCCCAGCGCGTTTTGGTGGTTAACACGCATCTTGGTTTGTATCGATTCAAACGACTGCCATTCGGGTGTGCATCCGCCCCTGCATTGTTTAAGCAATATCTACAAACTGTTGTGCGTCGGTCCCTACTGCAGAAAACTATCTGGACGATATTGTGATCTCTGGAAAGACGGAAGAAGAACATTTAGCCAATCTCAGAACATTATTTCAGGTCTTGCGACAAAATGGTCTTCGCTTGCGGAAGGACAAATGTGTGTTTTTTGCTCGTGACTTACCCTATCTGGGACATGTACTCAATGCCCAAGGCATACATCCCAGTCCAGAGCACCTCCGTGCCATACAAGACTTGCCTTCGTCGCAGAATTTGAAGCAGCTACAGAGTGTGCTGGGCAAAATTCACTATTACCATCGCTATGTTCCCCACGCCTCTTCCATTTCAGCTCCGCTTCATCGCTTACGCTGTAAAGGTGTTCCGTTCATCTGGACGACGGAATGCGACCTGGCCTTTCGCCAGTTTAAATCTGCGTTGCTTTCCAATACTTGCCTTACGCCATTCGATCCACGGAAGCCCCTTTTGTTGATGGTGGATGCATCGGATTTCGGGATCGGTGCTGTGCTTGCGCACAAAGATGGTTCGCATGATCGCCCTATTGCCTTTGCATCCAAGTTGCTCTCGTCTGCGCAAAGGAATTATTCACAGATCGAGAAAGAAGCTTTGGCTCTCGTATTTGGTGTTACAAAGTTTCATGATTTCTTGTATGGTCGTCACTTTACCATCATCACAGACCACAAACCTTAGACATCGCTTTTTCATCCGACCAAGCCTGTACCTCCACGTACAGCGCAGAAATTCATTCGCTGGTCTATTTTCCTCTCGCAGTACCGCTACGATATCTTGTATCGGTCCACTGCTAAGCACGGAAACGCCGATGCGTTGTCCTGTTTGCCTGTTGCTGAGGATAGAGCATTCGATTCCTCCGAACTTGCTTGTATGCTCATTGATGCGGAAACCGATGACGTGGTCGTTTCCGATTGATTTTCGTCGTGTAGCTACAGCCACAGCTGCCGACCCTGTCCTGGCTACCGTTCTGCATTTCGTTGCTACTCAATGGCCCTTGCCAAAGTCACGGATCGGGGATCCGTTGGTTCGCCGATTTTTTGCTCACAAGGAGAGACTTTTTGTACGACGTGGTGTTTTGCTGTTGCGTTCTGATAATGATCAGTCCAGGGTCGTGGTCCCACGTTCGTTACAGTCCTCAGTCTTACGGCTTCTCCACCAAGGACATTGGGGTATAGTGAGAACGAAACAACTTGCTCGTCAGCACTGTACTTGGTTCGGAATCGATGCCGCGATTACGAATATGTGCTCTTCTTGCATGGTGTGTGCCGAACAACAATCAGCACCACCACGGAAATTCTTTGCATGGCCAAAAGCCACTTCCCATTGGCAACGCTTACACATCGATTTTGCTGGTCCATTCTTGAATTCTCGATGGTTGGTTGTGGTAGATTCATTCAGTAATTTTCCTTTTGTTGTCTGGATGTCTTCCACGACGTCATCTGCCACCATCCAAGCGTTATCCGCTATCTTTTGCATTGAAGGTCTTCCTCAGACTATTGTTTCCGACAATGGCCCACAATTCGTGTCCGCAGAATTTCAGTCATTCTGAAAGGCCAATGGTATTCAACATCTGACGTCCGCGCCGTTTCCGCCACAGTCAAACGGTGCCGCCGAACGATTGGTCAGGACTTTCAAGTCACAGATGTTGAAGTTGAAAGAGTCGCATTCTCGGGAGGACGCGTTATTGCTCTTTTTGTCCTCGTATCGCTCTCAGCCCCGAGATGGTCGCTCGCCGGCTGAGTTGCTCCACGGTCGCCCTCATCGAACCTTGATGTCTGCTACATCCGCCGCATCAGGTACCTGTGCAGCGGCAGACACCTGCTTTTGCCCCAGGCGACGTTGTCTACTACCGCAACTATCGAGGTTCACGGCGTTGGCTCGAAGGGCGCATTCTTCGCTGCCTCGGCCGCGCTATGTATCTGGTTTTGGGGGCCTCTGGTGAGGTGCGTCGGCAGCTCAATCAGCTGCGCCTCTCTCGTCGCACGGGAGCTGCCGTTCCCCGTCTGCTTTCAGCGACAGTGCTGTCCGGTCAGCGCCCTGGGGACCCATCTACTGGCTCGCCTCAGCCCCAGGTGTTACCGACGCTGCCTTCCATTTTGCCCCATGGCGACGCGCCGCCGCCGCCGCCGCCGCCTCCGCCTGTTCTCCCGCCGGCGACGCCCGCAGTGGACACGTCGCTGCAACCGCCGGGCGCCTCCCTGGGCCACGCGCCGCCGATCGCTTCCCGTGACCAGTTGTCCACCGCCATGGAACTATTGCCCGCTCGGGACCATATGTCGCCTTCGCCCGTCGGGTGCCCCGGCCCGATGGAAGTAGACGATTCGGCCCCTCCTGTCTCTCTACGGGCACATACACCGCATGTTGGAGTGCACCCTGGAGCAGGTTTTCAGGCGTTTCCTCGCTCCCCTCGGACCGAATGGCCGGGTGCGGGTGGCACAGCCTCGCCTGTTGTTAGGCTCCCCACCTCGTCGCATACGTCAACATGGGGTCCTCCCCACGGCGGGCGGAAGCCTTATGCCACAACCGTGCACCGATTTGCGGGGGAGGAATGTGGTGTCACCGCCAGACACCAAACTTGCTAGGTGGTAGCCTTTAAATCGGCCGCGGTCTGTTAGTATATGTCGGACCAGCGTGTCGCCACTATCAGTGATTGCAGACCGAGCGCCGCCACACGGCAGGTCTAGAGAGTCTTCCTAGCACTCGCCCCAGTTGTACAGCCGACTTTGCTAGCGATGGTTCACTGACAAAATACGCTCTCATTTGCCGAGACGATAGTTAGCATAGCCTTCAGCTACGTCATTTGCTACGACCTAGCAAGGCGCCATTACCAGTTACTATTGATGCTATAAAACATGTACCGTCAAGAGCGATGTTCACCAATTATGGATTAAAGTTAAGTATTCCAGCAGCTACGTCCTTTTTTTGCTAGTATAATTACCTTGTCCTGTTCCAGACCTCACGCCAGCCTGCGTGAGCTTAAACGCGTGCCTTTCGGCTTCCTAATAGTGGGTTGGCTGTCTTGCCAATCCACAACACTTCACATTTGCAGAAGGGTGGTCACTGCTCGAAACTAGAAATTTTGAGATAATGAGACAGCGATCAAAACACTGCATTTAAGTGTACCTTCTAGAAACAAGAATCGGCGATCACTCCCTACTGACAAGTATGTCCAGTTTTGATGAGCGTAACATACAGTATGTGTTCAAAAGTATCCGGACACCTGGCTGAAAATGACTTACAACTTCGTGACGCCCTCCATCGGTAATGCTGGAATTCAATATGGTGTTGGCCCACCCTTAGCCTTGATGACAGCTTCCACTCTCGCAGGCATACGTTCAGTCAGGTGTTGGAACGTTTCTTGGGGAATGGCAGCTCATTCTTGACATAGTGCTGCACTGAGGAGAGGTATCGATGTCGGTCGGTGAGGCCTGGCACGAAGTCGGCGTTCCAAAACATCCCAAAAGTGTTTTATAGGATTCAGGTCAGGACTCTGCGCAGGCCAGTCCATTACAGGGATGTTATTGTCGTGTAACCACTCCGCCACAGGCCGTGCATTACGGCAAGTGCTCGATCGTGTTGAAAGATGCAATCGCCATCCCCGAATTGCTCTTCAACTGTGGGAAGCAAGAAGATGCTTTAAACATCAGTGTAGGCCTGTGCTGTGACAGTTCCACGCAAAACAACAAGGGGTGCAAGCCCCCTCCATGAGAAACACGACCACACCACAACGACACCGCCTCCTAATTTTACTGTTGGCACTGCACACACTGGCAGATGACTTTCAGTGGGCATTCGCCATACCCACACTTTTGCACCGTGATTCGTCAATCCACACTGTTGTGGGTTGGCAGGAGAGCCAACACCCGGTACTAGAGGAAGCCGAAAGGCACGCGTTTTAGCTCACGCAGGCTGGCGTGAGGTCTGGAACAGGGCAAGGAAATTAGACTTTAGAAAAACGGACGTAGCTGGTGGAATACTTAACTTTAATCCATTAATGATGAGCGTCGCTCATGACGGTACATGTTTTACAGTATAAGTAGTAACTGGTAACGGCGCCTTGCTAGGTCGTAGCAAATGACGTAGCTGAAGGCTATGCTAACTATCGTCTCGGCAAATGAGAGCGTATTTTGTCAGTGAACCATCGCTAGAAAAGTCGGCTGTACAACTGGGGCGAGTGCCAGGACGTGTCTCTAGACCTGCCGTGTGGCGGCGCTCGGTCTGCAATCACTGATAGTGGCGACACGCGGGTCCGACGTATACTAACGGACCGCGGCCGATTTAAAGGCTACCACCTAGCAAGTGTGGTGTCTGACGGTGACACCACATGAAGAACATTAAACTGAATTGTAGCTGGATTCTAATCTTGTGTTTATGATATTACAAACCTTAAAGAAAATTCTATCTATTTACTTTCTTGAGTAGGCAACGAACCACTTTCGGTGATCTTTTCCAGTGAATGCCTCCTCTGACACGACAAATAATTGTCTCAGCTAGAAAAGCTGTAATGGAAACAAGCAGCTTTAAACATGTCGACCCACTGCAAAGATTATTTTCACGTTCCAGGTCTACCTACCAAATGAGTAAAAGTCACTGAAGAAAAACTCCAATGTAGGTTCACTTTCAAGTACAAACTTACGCAACCAAGGGCGTTCTAGTTTTTAGTTTTCAACATAAATCACGAAAGAACACGGTCTGCACTACGTCACTCGGTCTTAAAACAGCACAATTGCGCTCTGGTAGCCAGTTTAAGGAATCCTACCTGGCCTGATACAGAATATTTTCTTTGCAAGTCTTCACTTCGGAATACCGGTTCTCAGTTACAATTGCACAATTGCACAATTGTACGGAATCTGAGTTATTCGAAATCAAGTCACAGTTTATACATAACGTTTCCCAAACTTCATTTACCCAGCCTTCATTACGTTTTTTAGTTAGCACTTTCCGATACTCCACAATCTTTTACATGTCACTGTTGCTCAAAATTAAAACTTTTTTTTTCCACACAACTCAGTGCTAACACGAGAGGGCGAAATATTTTGTAATGGCCGACTCCCAAGGTAGCAAACGAGCTTTGAGCTTTCGATTTAGGTCCATACAACCCCACTTTGTCCTCCTTGGACCAATCCCATTCCGAAGATTCCTTAGTCCAACTTGTTAAATAATAATATCCATAAAATGAATAAAAGCAAATTATTATTTTCATCAACTGTCTGAAGTACTAAAAATCAAATAAAAAACAGTCTCGATCGCGTTTTCAGCCACACTGGCTGCTGGAGGCGGCAGACGGAGTGAGATCCTTAAAGGTAAGGTTGTCAACTCCGTCTGCCGCCACCAGAGGCGGTAGTGAAGGTCAAAAGCATGAAGATCGTCTGACGAAACGGCCGAAACCGGTTGCTAACAAAAAAATTATCTGAAAATGCGATCGAGATTGTTTTTTATTTGATTTTTAGTATTTTATACCGATCATTGCGCTGCAGAATGCATTCTAAAGTTTTAAATTCTCTGAAGAATTGAGCAAGGCTTTGTGATTCGTAGCTGGCTGCTTCACAGTTCGTATCCTCCTCTACGTACATGGCTCACAACACACTACAGATCCACATCGCCAAGGTCTTATATACTGTGTTCATCATAAGAATAACCCCGATGTAAACATGATACCATGTATTTTTCCCACGTCTAGCTCCTTCTTTATCCGAATTTGAGAAATACGTTTCAGTTCTGGAACTGTCATCTGCTATGTTCATAACATGTCGATCAACAACAGAATCCACGAAACCACCGAGGCCCCACAATTTCTCCTGTTCTTTTATGACGTGCTGTTCCATATCCCGCCAGCGTTCGGCGTTGACATGTGAAACAGCGGCGTGCGTTGGTTCCAGTACGACTGGCAGCTTAACAGTCTTGTTATTCCTCGCAGTAAATCCCTTAATTTGGCTCCAGGTCAGTTCTGTTGGGTTCATATTGTAAAAGTACAGCAAAAATGTAGCATTTGTATGTGGTGTTGGTGCTGTGAAAATGATTGTTTTTCATGTTTCTACGACACTTACCACTCTGGTTCGCGTGGGACTTTATGTGTAGTTTAAAATAATGAACACAGTCCAGATAAAGAATATTTGGTTTTTAATTTTGTCCTAAAAATTAAATTGTTAAGTTTTCTTAATTCAGGCAACCTTTATTAACAACCTCTCGTAAAATATCGATAATTAGGTAACTAAGAATTTATATTTGAAATAAAAACAGGGATTCCGCGTGTAATATGTAATTAGAAACAAGAAGATAAGCATTATTCATAGATGATGAATTTTACAATGTAGGTATTTTTGAACCAGAGATCCATAAATTGCACCAGATTATCAATCCCCAACGCCACCGATGCCCATATACATCCAGTGCGTGAATTTGGATGTCAACAGTATCAAATACAGTCCCTCGGAGAACTGCAAAGCCGATTTTATGTGTAAATTTATGAAAACCATTAATGACAACCTATTTCTCGGCACTTTTTAACTATGTTCCACACGTGTGTTTCACTGCGGAGCAGAAAGCAGCCTCAGCCATTTTCATACTGCGTATTAACAGCGCGACAATCAGACCACAACAGTGCAGAGACTGACTGCACACGATTTTTGAAATAAAAACCACACAGCTAAAGTATGATTAAGAGAAACATTTAATGGCTGTTAAAGTTTCATTTAACGTAACGTAGTAATAAGATATCTAATACATACGTAGGACCTACTTCCAAGAGCGGAACAACACCAGTGTACGTGTGCTACGGGTTCTGACCAATCATCGTGTTTGTGTTTTGTTCGCATCAGGTTTATTCTTATGATGAACAGAGTATAGCTACCTTAAAATTCTATATGGGCAGTTCACGTTGCTGTGCTATACCATTCTTGTAGTTACAGTGCAACTTGTCCTAACAGAAACACTATCAGTTTCACTGTCGTATAGCAAAACCCTACTTGTATGCTGTCGCTTTGTATTAAAATCTTAACCCTTCATTACTGCGGTTAGCTAACGTATCATTATTAGTGTGGCGAACCTCAAAAATTTCTTATTTGGAAATAAAACAAGTTTTTGGTCCAAGCTTTAGTTCAAATGGATCTGAGCACTATGGAACTTAACTTCTGCGGTCATCAGTCCCCTAGAACTTAGAACTACTTAAACCTAACTAACCTAAGGACATCACACACATCCATGCCCGAGGCAGGATTCGAACCTGCGACCGTAGCGGTAGCGCGGTTCCAGCCTGTAGTGCCTAGAACCGCTCGGCCACCTCGGCCGGCTCCAAGCTTTAGTGAAAATATTATTTATGAACATTGACAAGATACATCAGTTACAAAACTTTTGATTTTCCATAGCACCGTTATTTTCTTAAAGTTCTGAACACTTTTGTAATTTTCAACCGTAATGGTCACAGTATGAAACATATGAGAAATGATACACTTACTTAATAATAAGTACACTTACGGAATGAACGGTAAAATGGCACACAGACTAAGGCAGAAAACCAACATGTGCAAAAAATTAGAAATGTAATAATTTCTGGATGTATAAAATTAAATGCGCAGTATATAATAAATATTATATACGCCAAAAACTTTGAAGTGCCCTTTAAAGGGCATTGTGGGCACAATAATAGGCCGGTATTTGAGGCGCACATACATGCAGCAAACATTAACTTCATACAGTAGGAAAACAGATAGAAATACTGCAGAAAGCTCCAAATAGTTTTTACTTGAATGTGCTAGAAGAACTTGAGTTATGCCCGCCGGCTAAAAACTCCGTGAAAACTTTAACGAACAAAGTAATTTTGCACGCCGTAGTATTATGAAATTTTCAAGGATATGGTTTAGACTATTTTAACGCACCGTTATAGCATGGGATGGGACGAGACGGGACATTATACCACGCCCGTGGCGCGCTGACAACGTCGGGTCTGACAACACGAAGTGACGGAGGAAGCGGAACCTCAGCCTGGTGCTACCTCTGTACTTGACGCTTACGCTGCTGCCTCTGTGATTGATGCAAAGAATCGAGGACAGATCTTAAAAGTTTTTTAACTGTTTCGCTACAATAACATACATCGTGGAATACTCCCGCTTCAGCCTCTATAGATTCATGAAGTTTCCAGTACACGTAGCATTGAAAATGGCGTCGCAGATATTCATAAGTACTTGCAACATATCTACGGAAAACTGACAGTGAAAAAAAGAACGGTGAGTCGTTGGACGAGGTACTGTCATCATCGCAACAAAGTCGCGCTAATCTGGCCGACCTCGCGCGTGCCGGCCGCCCGAACGGAGCTGTGACTCATGCAAATTTGGAACGTCCGGACACTCTCATTTTACAACTTCTCTTTCTCCATGACAACACAAGGCCTGACACAAGTCTGACCACGCGCGAGGAACTCACAAAACGTCTTTGGAGTGCCCTTCTTCATCCGCCCTACAGCCCAGATATTGCACCTTCCGATTTCCACTGTTGGCCACTCTGCGGGAAGCAATACGTCGATGTTGGCGAGGTTATTGATGCAGCAAGACGCTGGCTCAAACGTCGACCAATAGAAATGGTACCATACAAGCGTACAGGCCCTCCCAGTCAGATGGCGTAAGACCGTCGTATTTAGAGGAGATTATGTTGAAAAATATGGTTTTGAAGCCAAAAGAGAATGCTATGGTCTACTGGAATCCTCAATAAACCCAACCTACTGTCAGCAAAAAAAGTGTTGCAATACATTCTGAACACCCCCTCGTGTGTTTGTCAAGCTAGGAAATCTATATTTAATCAGTAAGAAACCCGCCTCCACTCTCCTCTAGCCCCCCTCCCCCCCTTGGCTCAACCCCCACCCCCGACTCTCTAAAGAACCTAACTTCAGCCATAAGCTAGTTTTCCACTTATCATGCGCACATCATTAAACACAGACTTTCTTTCCGACATTTTGTATCTAAGCTCGTAACTTAATTTGATGTGAAAGAGACACCTCCGTCTCGAAGAAACAACAGAACTTTAACCTCAACCCCCATAGCAAGTATAATCACGAAGGCTAGCAGAAGCAACACCAAGAAACATAGTGCGGAAGACAGAACATACCGGTTAAATACATGGTAGATAACTTCCTAGTGATGTTGCCAGATTAGATTAGATTAGATTAGATTAGTTTTTCGTTCCATAGATCCGTGCTGAGGAGATCCTCGTGGATGTGGAACATGTCATTTTTAAGCTGAAATAACAATACTAATAGTATGAATATGTACAACACATCATTTGTTTCTATTAAAAAATTCGTCAGTGGAGTAGAAGGAGTTGGCCACTAGTAAGTCGTTCAGGCTCCTTTTAAACTGATCTTTATTTGTAACTAAATTTTTTATGTTTGCTGGCAAATTAGTGAAGATGAGTGTTCCTCAGTAGTGGACCCCTTTTTGAACTAAAGTAAGTGCTTTTAAGTCCTTGCGCAGACCATTTTTGTTCCTGGTATTGTATGTATGAACTGAGCTGTTTGTTGGAAAAATAGATATATTATTTAGGACAAATTTCATTGAGGAGTAAATAAACTGAGAGGCAGTAGTTAGTATACCCAGTTCTTTGAAGAGGTTCGTTCAGGACGTCCGTGAATTTACTCCACAAATAATACGTATTACACGCTTTTGGACTCTGGAAACTTTTGTTTGACTTGAAGAGTTACCCCAAAATATTATACCATATGACATTATGGAATGAAAGGAGGCAAAGTATGCAAGCTTTTTCATTTTTATGTCGCCTACGTCAGCTAACACTCGAATTGCGAATACAGATTTGTTAAGGCGTTTCTGCAGTTCTGTGATGTGCTCCTCCCAACTGAATTTATTATCAAGTTGTAATCCCAGGAATTTAAGACTGTCAACCACTTCTATCTGCTCTTCTTCATACTTTATGCATATGCTGGGTGCAAACCTCTTACAGGTTCTGAATTGCATATAGTCAGTCTTTTCGAAGTTTAATGTCAGTGAGTTGGCTTTAAACCATTTATTAATATCATTAGCAGATATTTCTAAAACTACACTCGAAATACTATTTATTGCAATACTTTTGTCATCTGCAAACAAAACCAACTCTGCTTCTGGCAGTGTAACTGATGACAGATCATTAAGGTACACAAGAAAAAGCAATGGCCCTAAGATGGATTCTTGTGGGACACCACATGTAATTTCTTCCCATTCTGATGATGACTGATGACCAAAATAAATTTGCCAAATAAGAGACATTTATCACAAGTATTACAGTTGTGTTTATTTATGATTAATTACTATGACAACTGATTTCCTCTGTTCAGAACTCACCTTTATTTCTCGGAGCCAAACAAGGACATTTCGCGGATTCTTATGAAATCCAAACAATCGTACGCCGCCGTACCAGCACCGGCGCCTAACGGCAAGTCATGACACTAGCGTTAAGTAACAATGCAAATCCTCCAGCGCAGTCCGAACACCAGTCCTATATAAACTTTGTTAGCCATATGGTAAATACACTGAGGTGACGGTCACGTGATACTTCCCAGTATCGTGTCGAACCCTCGTTTTCCCGGCGTAGTGCAGCAATTGGACGTGGCATGGACTCAGCAAGTCGTTAGAAGTCCCCTGTAGAATCATTGAGCCATGCATCGTCTATAGCCGTCCATAAGCGCGAAGTGTTGCCGGTGCAGCGTTTTGTGCACGAATTGACCTCCCGATGACGTCTCACAAACGTTCGATGGGTGTCCAAATCACTCAAATTGTCCAGAGTGTCCTTCAAACCAATCGCGAACGATTGTGGCCCAGTGACATGGTGTATTGTAATGCACAAAAATTCCATCATTCTTTGGGTACTTGAAATCCATGAAAGTCTCAAAGCAGCCGAACATAACCATTTCCAATCAGTGAAAACAGCGCACATTATTACAGAGCCACCGTCAGCTTGCACAGTGCCTTGTTGACAACTTACGCCCATGGCTTCGTGTCGTCTGCACCACACTCGAGCCCCACAATCAGCACTTACCAATAAATGGAGACTCATCTGACCAGGCCATCGTTTTCAGTCGTCTAGGGTCCGACAGATATGGTCACCAGCCCAGGAGAATCGCTGCTGGCGATGTCACGCCGTTAGAGAAGGCACTCGTGTCGGTCGTCTGCTGCCACAGCCTAGTAACGCCGAATTTCGCCGAACTGTCCGCCGTACTTTCTACGAGGTGCATTCGAATTCTAAGGCCTCCGATTTTTTTTCTCTGGACAGGAAAGAGATAGAAACATGCGCATTGTTTTAAAATGAGGCCGCGTTCATTGTCAATACGTCCCAGAGATGGCAGCACCGTACGGCAGATGGAATTTTACCGCCAGCGGCGAGAATGAGAACTGTTTCAAATACTTAAAATGGCGACGATTTCCTTACTTGAACAGTGTGCAATCATTCGTTTTCTGAATTTGCGTGGTGTGAAACCAATTGAAATTCATCGACAGTTGAAGGAGACATGTGGTGGTGGAGTTATGGATGTGTCGAAAGTGCATTCGCTGCAGAGTGAAAATCTCATTCTGGGACAACATGGCTGCCCGTGTGGCATGTTGCCAAGCAATGTTGACGTGCAACGACAGCATGAATGGGACGTTCTTTTCGTCGGTTGTGACAATGGATGAGACGTGGATGCCATTTTTCAATCCAGAAACAAAGCGCCAGTCAGCTCGATGGAAGCACACAGATTCACCGCCACCAAAAAAAACTTCGGGTAACCGCCAGTGCTGAAAAAATGATGGTGTCCATGTTCTGGGACAGCGAGGGCGTAATCCTTACCCATTGCGTTCCAAAGGGCACTACGGTAACAGCTGCATCCTACGAAAATGTTTTGAAGAACAAATCCCTTCCTGCACTGCAACAAAAACGTCCGGGAAGGGCTGCGCATGTGCTGTTTCACCAAGGCAACGCACCTGCACATCGAGCTAACGTTACGCAACAGTTTCTTCGTGATAACAACTTTGAAGTGATTCCTCATGCTCCCTACTCACCTGACCTGGCTCCTAGTGACTTTTGGCTTTTTCCAACAATGAAAGACACTCTCCGTGGCCGCACATTCACCAGCCGTGCTGCTATTGCCTCAGCGATTTTCCAGTGGTCAAAACAGACTCCTAAAGAAGCCTTCGCCGCTGCCATGGAATCATGGCGTCAGCGTTGTGAAAAATGTGTACGTCTGCAGGGCGATTACGTCGAGAAGTAACGCCAGTTTCATCGATTTCGGGTGAGTAGTTAATTAGAAAAAAAATCGGAGGCCTTAGAACTTGAATGCACCTCGTACATTGATATCTGAGCATATTTCACGCAACGTTGCTTGTCTGTTCGCACTGACAACTCCAAGCAAACGCTGCTGCTCTCGGTCGTTAAGTGAAGGCAATCGGCCACTCCGTTGTCTACGGTAAGAGGTAATGCCTGAAATTTCCTATTCTGGGCACACTCTTGATACTGTGGATCTCGGAATATTGAATTCCCTAACGATGTGCGAAACGGAATGTCCGATGCGTCTAGCTCAAACTGCCATTCCAACTTCAAAGTTTGGCAATTTCCGTGGTGCGACATAACCATGTCGTTAGCGTTCTCACATGAATCACCTTAGTACAGATGAGAGCTCCGCCAATGCATTGCCCTTCTGTACCTCGTATACGCGGTAATACCGCCACCTGTATATGTGCATTTCCTGAGTTATGTGTCGGACAATGACATAATTTTGCAGGTACATCCAGGGGTATACGTGAATACAGTCTGCAGAATGTGTATATGTGTTGCGAATGGACATTGTAGTAACAGTCTAATATATTGAACCGTCATGCTGATGCTCAAGTTTTTACCTCATGAACAGCGAAAAATGTAGAAACCGATAAACTTTTTTCTTTCATTATTATGTCAGAAAAAGTTCAGGAAAGTGGTGAAATTATGTGTAAAGTTTCTTACAAATCGCTAACTGCCCTTATTCTCAAATAATAGATGAACAGTGTGGGTAGTTTGTGGCCCGTGATGTACACTGCCTCAAGGCGTGCACACAGTTCCTAGCTTTAACGCTTCACTTTTTGTATTAAACTTTTAACTTGAAATTAAACCTCTTAATGAGTAGATTTAAATGGTACACTGAAAATCTAATTTTTGTTGTCTCTGGAAGCCATTAGATACACAACATGCAACGGGACACTGGTGACCATTTCAGATATTTATTAGTACAGATGAAACATCCCCTTAGAAAAATTAGTGACTTACTGTGCTGATAAATCTCTTACATTATTTGATTTTCAACCAGATGAGCAAAACTGAACGTACTCAGACATTTCTCTCTTTACTTATTCTGATCATCACTAAACTGACACACAATATTTTTAGCGCAACGCAAACTGACTTTCAATAATCCCCACAAAAGAATGGCCCTGACTAACAATAATCTATACTTTTCATGATTCACTTACCTCACAAAGACCCTCGTTACTCGAACTGCAATACAGCGAGCGCCAATACTGCCAGCAAAATAAAAGATTCTATCTACTGATAGGCACTATCTACTGATAGGCATACTTAGCAAATGAAAGATTTTGATAGAGAACAAACAACCTTAATAATGTTCAAAAGTCATTATATATATATATATATATATATATATATATATATATATATATATATATATATATATATATATATATATATATATATATATCAGTTTATGATATCCAATATTACAAATTTACTCTTTCTGATGTACACACGTCCAGATCGTCAAAATTCTGCCTTCTCTCTTCCCAAATCCACCACTGCTGGCGGCTCACCTCTAACTGCCCAACGGTACTCGCTGTTCACATCCAACTCCCCAACACTACAATAGTGAATATTCCAACAATGCCAACCAGCCACAGACTGTACACAGCACAGCCAGTGATTTTCATACAGAGCGTTACGTGGCGTTACCAACATAAATACCTAAACAGCCTACTTACACAGATGCTCGGGAATGCTCCATGTTGGAATTATTTCACTTTCTTTAATCCGTTAGTTGTTGAGGGTACTCATTGAAACTATAGGCTTTTTACATCAATCAAATTTCTTTTAAATTTCAGTATATGGCAATGAAAATGATAATGTTTCCTGGTTACTCTGCAACTACGAGAATGGTGTTACAATATTTGTATTATAAATAAAAATTCTTCCAGCTTTATAATATTGTAAATATGCGATTAGAACCCAACTGTCATTTACTTCTATATTTTTTAACAGGCCTGCAGATGGTCGAAACTGCCCCAAATTCGGTAATTTTGAAGAAGGCAAAACTGCGATCGACAAACTGAAAGTAAGCCTATTTATTTTATTATGTGTTTTTCTGAATGAAAAGATCAAAGTTGTCACTGTCTCTTGGAAAATATGATGGGACTCTAGAGTAAAGACATGGGAGTAACCATCATATTTAGAGGGAACACTGAAGATACCTTCAGATTGGTGAGATATCTGGAGTCGATGAATATTCCCGTCTGTCCAGTTCCAGACCTCACGCCAGCCTGCGTGAGCTTAAACGCGTGCCTTTCGGCTTCCTCCTAGTGGCTTGGCTGTCTTGCCAAGCCACAACAACTGTCTCTTGGAAAATATGATGGGACTCTAGAGTAAAGACATGGGAGCAACCATTATATTTAGAGGAAACACTGAAGATAGCTTCAGATTGGTGAGATATCTGGAGTCGATGAATATTCCCCTCTTTAGTTTCTACCGCATGGCGTTGGGAATTTCTGTGTCCTCCACTAAGAACGCTTAAGTTGACGAGGGGAGTTCAGTTCTTAGATAAGTAGTGGCGCAAATAAATTGGATCTTTTTCTTCTTTCAACACTGCTTTCTTGTTGCCTCTGCCCAACAACATGGAAACATAGTCGAATTTAAATTTCATTAGATTGGAGTATAAGCTGTTAACAGCAGAATACTCTGTCTGATCCCCATCATACTCTTGTAACCAACTGCATTATGTTGACAAAAAGTTGGATCTTTCTGAAGAGATACGCAATATGTCTTGTCCAACATAAGTCCTACAATTTTATTTTTTACGCATATGAGGTCAGTTATTTTAAGGAAAAATTTGCCTTTGCCATAAACGAAGTTGCAGGACAAACCAATCTCTACGATCTTTGAGATAATATGGGTATCGTAACATATACATATGCATATGCGTGACTAACGCACTGTCTTTTCTAATATTTTTTCTTTTGTGCGTCTAAAGTAAGAGGCGTAAAATTATCTAATGTAGAGCAATCTTTTCGAAAATCATCCTGATTTGCTGGCAGTATGTTGTTATTCCGAGATACCACTTAAGTACATTTTTTTATGAATCGTGCGAAAGATTTCTTAATGCACAGCGCGATCGTATGGTTCTATAGGGGATGGCAGACGCAAGATACTTCCCAAATTTCAGAATAGGCATGATTATCTCTTCAGTCTAGTCTTCGGGAAATGAGTCGCATGACAGTGTTGTATTATAAAATCCGAGCAGACACTCTTTTTGGATTTCTAACGAACTCCTGAGGATTGTGTAACAAGTATAGTCCACTTGTGACGAAGCATTCGCTGTGAGAACTGTGGCAATCAAAGTTTCTTCCTTTGCAAACAACGAGCAGAAAAAGTTGTTTTACACTTCCAATGGAGCACCGTCTCCATATATCTGTGGCGTTAGTAACTATTAATGCCGTTCGTTTTGCTTCCAACACAAGCTTGACTTAGGAATTTATTTTCTCGCATTGTAAGAATTTAATGAGTGGTCGTTTTTCACTATATTCTCTCAATACTTTCTTCTTCTTGGCACTATAGTTCTCGAACATACTGCACCCCAGCAACTGTTTGGATTTTCCTTTGCTTTCTTCTATAATTTCTTGGCGGGGAAAGTTTCGTGAGCAGCCTCGTGACATGTTACGAGCTCATAAATTAGGTGCTGCGTGCTTGTCTTGGGTTGTTTCCATTGCGCTTCTGTTGCTCTTCATTTCCCACTTATCTGTACTACATTGTTTGAAGCTGCAGTTACTTGTACTTTAATTTAGATGAGAGATGATTTGACCCCAATATGCCATTATGAGCTTTCCATTGGGCTAAGGTAGCCACTTCTACCGCCATCAGTGCTCTGTACTATATAGGGTGTGGGAGATCTAAGTGATTGAGGACAGTGTAGTAAACAACATCAAATCAGTATTTATTTCCCTTGCAGACCAATAATTATAGCTATTAAGTGTAGTATGTTTTTAGTACAGTTAGTACCCCCAAGTACACGTGGCAAGAGCAAGCCATTAATGCTTTATTTTTTCCTGGGCGGCAGGTCAGGTGTTGAAGTGTGGACGCGTGGACACAAAACGGTTAATGTATGCTGACAGGCGTAGACCAGTTATTGGTGCAACTACGACTCTGCAGAAAACATCAGGTAGTTATTATGTGACGTGTTTGCGGGAAGACTCTTAGACACACAGAAAAAGAAAAATTAAGACGCTGAAGTGAGTACATATTTAGGTACTAACAAGCATAATATCTGCACTTAAACACCTATCATTCAGTGTAGATATGGTGGGTTTTCTGTCATTAGGTAGAATGGTCTCCAATTATCTCTTCCAGTTATCTCCTATGTACGACTGGAACTCCCCCCCCCCCCCACACCCCCTCCCCCGTACAGTGATAAACAAAACTTTGTGACAACTGCCCATCGAGAGGTCGAATGCTGCCTAGTCGCCTACTGGGAACGTGACGCTTTAAGGAAAGTTAAGCTGACCAGAGACGAATAGATAATTTATTCTAGTGACTACATGGGCCGAAAATGGGGAAATCCACGGACGTAAGTGACTTTGTCAAAACGGAGATTGTTATAGCTCGGTGTATTAGACCGAGCAAGTCGGAAACGGCGAAGCTGGTCGGCTGTTCCCGTGCTACTGTCATGACCATATACGGAAAGTGGTTGAAGCAGTACGAAACCACTAGTAGGTAACAGGATGTTGGACATCCACACCTCGCCACAGTATGTGAATGTCGGAGCCTTGCCCGCTCCGTAAAGCAGGACAGGCGGTGATCTGTGGCAGATGCTCAGCACTGGTGCAAACACAAGCTTTTCGGAGCACACCGTTCAGCACACGTTACTGAACATGTGGCTCTGCAGCAGCCGAACCCTACGCGCTGCCAGGTTGACCCAGCGACATCGTCAATTACGATTGCTGTGACCGCGGGATCATCGAGATTGGACAGTGGAACAATAGAAACGTGTCTCCTGGTCGAATGAATCGTGATTGCTGTTAGATCATATTCATAGTCATATACGGGCCATCGAGCAGGTATAATCCCAGTCGAAACATCCAACTTTCCAGGCCGATGGAAGCTGTATTGCGCAATGTGGGACGCTCATGTTAGTGCCCACGGGACCTGTGGTAGTAATCGTAGTCACTGTGAGAACTGTGGATTAGGCGAAGACTATTGCGGACTGGATGCATCCCTTTACGCTTCATACGAGGGCAGTTCAATAAGTAATGCAACATATTTTTTTCTGAAACAGGGGTTGTTTTATTCAGCATTGAAATACACCAGGTTATTCCCCAATCTTTTAGCTACACAACACTATTTTTCAATGTAATCTCCATTCAATGCTGCGGCCTTATGCCACCTTGAAATGAGGGCCTGTATGCCTGCACGGTACCATTCCACTGGTCGATGTCGGAGCCAACTCCATTGATTGCCGTTTTGTTTCAGGTTCGAAGTGATGAACCCATGTTTCATCGCCTGTAACAATCTTTGACAAGAAATTGTCACCCTCAGCCACATGACGAGCAAGCAATTCCGCACAGATGGTTCTCCTTTGCTCTTTATGGTGTTCGGTTAGACAACGAGGTGCCCAGCGGGAACAAACCTTTGAATATCCCAACTGGTGAACATTTGTGACAGCACTACCAACAAAGATGTCAAGTTGAGCACTGAGTTGTTTGATGGTGATCCGTCGATCATCTCGAACGAGTGTGTTCGCACGCTCCGCCATTGCAGGAGTCACAGCTGTGCACGGCCAGCCCGCACGCGGGAGATCAGACAGTCTTGCTTGACCTTGCGGCGATGATGACACACGCTTTGCCCAACGACTCACCGTGCTTTTGTCCACTGCCAGATCACCGTAGACATTCTGCAAGCTCCTATGAATATCTGAGATGCCCTGGTTTTCCGCCAAAAGAAACTCGATCACTGCCCGTTGTTTGCAACGCACATCCGTTACAGACGCCATTTTAACAGCTCCGTACAGCGCTGCCACCTGTCGGAAGTCAATGAAACTATACGAGACGAAGCGGGAATGTTTGAAAATATTCCCCAAGAAATTTCCGGTTTTTTCAACCAAAATTGGCCGAGAAAAAAAATGTGTTGCATTACTTATTGAACTGCCCTCGTATCTTCATTGACATCTTCCAGCAGGATAACTGTCGGTGCTACAAGGCCAGAATCGTGCTGCAGTGGTTTAAGGAGCATGACAGTGAACTCACATTCATGTCTTGGCTACCAAATTTGCTTGATCAGTGGAACACATGGGGTACGTTGTTGGGCGGTCACTTACAGGACCTGCGCGGTAAATGCGTAGACGCAGAATCAGTGCACTACTTCAAAGGCAGACCAACATGCTACTAATCAAGTAATCACAATATTTTGGTTCATAAATGTAGAATTATGTGGATTAAAGTCACCGCATACAAGGTACAGTGGCTATTTCTGGCTAAAAACATTTCTCTACCTTCTGCCTAGGATTATACACTGCAGCGCCAACGAAACTGGTACAGGAATTCGTATTCAAATACAGAGCTATGTAAACAGGCAGAATACGGCGCTGCGTTCGGCAACGCCTATATAAGACAACAAATGTCTGGCGCAATTGTTAGATCGGTTACTGCACGCTATAAAGATTTGAGTGAGTTTGAACGAGAGATGGGACACAGCATCTCTGAGGTAGCTATGAAGTGGGGATTTTCCTGTACGACCGTTTCACGAGTGTACAGTGGATATCTAGTGTGGTGTGCGTACTGTAAGACCTTCGGTACACACACCATCAGATTATTTGACTTGTCGCTCTAACGAAGTATGCGAGTGTCAGCAATATGTCTCGTGGTCTTATTGTGGCGTGTTTATTTTCTGCCGTTAGGTCAGACGATAGAAATGCCACTTGCACGTTTAGAGAAGCAGATTGACGGTACCAACTTTAAACAGAACTTGATTAATTTTCACACACATTTATTAAAATAATAACAAGCATAAACATTACGTAACTTGATTCTGGATGCTATTTACAATTGACAATCTGAAGTTCCTTTGGTCTTGGTACGTTAATCTTATTCTCACATATCTCTGATACTTGACAAGGTGTCTATACATTAATCTTCATGGCTATGTACAGGAATATGATAATCTTATTAGGTGGAGACTGAAACTTGACTATAGACTGGTACAGACTAATGCAGACTGGTACAGACAGGTGCAGACTAATGCAGACTGGTACAGACAGGTGCAGATAAATACAGACTGACTAATCAGAGGTCTGTACACTCGTTGTAATACCTCTCACGTTCAGGTATCACTGCGCGAGTGTGATCCACGAGGAGAAAAGGTTCTACCTTAGCAGCAATCTCATTGGCTGCGTTACATATTAATACGTGGATCGGCGGAAGTAGAATTTGGTCCGTCTCTAAGGCAGCGTCATCTCGTAGGGCGGAGACGGACGAGCGCTGCGCCTGCGCTGTTGTCCTTAGCGGGGCGCGCTCTCGTGGGGAAGTTGTGTACGCGCTGACTACGCGGAAATATGTACACAACATCAAGAATTCGGTAAAACATCAAATCTCCGACATCGCTGTGGCCGGAAAAAGATACTGGACCAATGACGACTGAAGAGAATCGTTCAACGTGACAGAAGTGCAACCAATCCGCAAGTTGTTGCAGATTTCAATGCTGGGCTGTCATCAAGTGTCAGCGTACAAATCATTCAACGAAACATCATCGCCATTGGAATTTCGGAGACGAAGGCACACTCGTGTACCCTTGACGACTGCACGACACAAAGCTTTACGCCTTACTTAGGCCCCTCAACACCGACATTGGACTGTTGATGACTGGAAACATGTTGCCTGGTTGGGCGTGTCTCATTTGAAACTGTATCGAGCGGATGGACGTGTACGGGTATGGAGACAATCTCATGAATCCATGGACCTTTCATGTGAGGATGGCACTGTTCAAGCTGTTGGAGGCTCTGTATTGGTGTGGGGTGGGGGCAGTTCAATTTATATGGGACCCCTAATACGTCAAGATACGACTCTGACAGGTTACCCGTACGTAAGCATCCTGTCTCATCACCTGCATCCATTCGTGTCCATCGTGCATTCCGACGGACTTCTGGATTTGCAGCAGGACAGTGCGACACCCCATATGTCCAGAATTGGTACAGAGTGGCTCCAGGAACACACTTATGAGTTTAAACACCTCCGCTGACCATCAACCTCCCATTATTGAGCATATCTGGGATGCCTTCCAGTGTGTTATTCAGAAGATATCCAACCTCTCGTAATCATGGATTTATGGACAGCCCTGCAGAATTCATGATGTCAATTCCCTAGCTCTTTTGTGTATAACAGAGCATGTAAAAATTAAATTCATACACCTACGGCACTGTAGCATAACTTACATAACGACAGAATGCTATAAAAATTAAATTCATACAGTTACGTCACTACAGCATAACATCCATAACGACAGAATACTATGAATACTTTGAATAATGAGGCTGTAGCGAACAAAAATCAGGGAAGAGAACCGCGGACGCACACCAGGAAGCGAACGTAAGCCAACAGCCGCGTCTGAGATCAACCTATTTCACACGACGGCGCATCACGAAAATAAACACGGAAACTCGGCAAGCCAGTACACTTCATGCAAACAGAGGAGGCCATTCGCATGCGCAAGCGAGGGGAAGTGGTACTGCAGTGTCAGGGGTCAGAGGCTGCACGAGCGTCGATAAGAAAATGTAAGCGTGTTTATTTTACAAACATAGCCATGTGAAACTTACGATTTGGTCGTAAACAGTAGCTTCACTGTTAATAAGTTCGCAGTTCTTTAATTGCGGACACAATTGCGCCCTACAAATAATACAGTTCGTCGTTTGAGACAATACCATGGATCTCTCAATGTCACTGTTTCCACACACACACACTCACACACACACACACAAAACGTATTTATAAAACGCTCCACCCTACGTTTCTTCAGTTCCATTGCCATGTCAGTTGATTCATTTTCAAGTTTACTTGCGCAATCAGTATTCCTTCAGTCACTATCACTATTACTACAATTCCCACATTTATGATTATCTCTACCTTTTGTGTGTGCTGTCCTTAGGTCAGTTAGGTTTAAGTAGTTCTAAGTTCTAGGGTACTGCTGACCTCAGATGTTAAGTCCCATAGTACTCCCATTTGAACCACTAGAATTCTCTTCAATTTTACTTATGTGCTCACAGTGTTTCTTCCGGTCTTCTTTCGTTAATGAAGAAATTTGTTCATCTATAAGATGAACACTATTTGTTTATGGTTCATCTAAATTTTTTATAATTTTTTGCTTTAAAATTTTTAAAGAAAAGTGTGCTACAGTGGAGTTTGAAGTTCTTTGCATTGTGTGTGAGCAATGTATGTAAAATACTATGTAAACTGATTATTACGTTAAATAATTTTCTGGTGATATTTTGTATTTAAAAATACTTGTATGTACAGGGTGTTTCAAAAATGACCGGTATATTTGAAACGGCAATAAAAACTAAACGAGCAGCGATAGAAATACACCGTTTGTTGCAATGTGCTTGGGACAACAGTACATTTTCAGGCGGACAAATTTTCGAAATTACAGTAGTTACAATTTTCAACAACAGATGGCGCTGCAAGTGATGTGAAAGATATAGAAGACAACGCAGTCTGTGGGTGCGCCATTCTGTACGTCGTCTTTCTGCTGTAAGCGTGTGCTGTTCACAACGTGCAAGTGTGCTGTAGACAACATGGTTTATTCTTTAGAACAGAGGATTTTTCTGGTGTTGGAATTCCACCGCCTAGAACACAGTGTTGTTGCAACAAGACGAAGTTTTCAACGGAGGTTTAATGCAACCAAAGGACCGAAAAGCGATACAATAAAGGATCTGTTTGAAAAATTTCAACAGACTGGGAATGTGACGGATGAACGTGCTGGAAAGGTAGGGCGACCGCGTACGGCAACCACAGAGGGCAACGCGCAGCTAGTGCAGCAGGTGATCCGACAGCGGCCTCGGGTTTCCGTTCGCCGTGTTGCAGCTTCGGTCCAAATGACTCCAACGTCCACGTATCGTCTCATGCGCCAGAGTTTACACCTCCATCCATACAAAATTCAAACGTGGCAACCCCTCAGCGCCACTACCATTGCTGCACGAGAGACATTCGCTAACGATATAGTGCACAGGATTGATGACGGCGATATGCATGTGGGCAGCATTTGGTTTACTGACGAAGCTTATTTTTACCTGGATGGCTTCGTCAATAAACAGAACTGGCGCATATGGGGAACCGAAAAGCTCCATGTTGCAGTCCCATCGTCCCTGCATCCTCAAAAAGGACTGGTCTGGGCCGCCATTTCTTCCAAAGGAATCATTGGCCCATTTTTCAGATCCGAAACGATTACTGCATCACGCTATCTGGACATTCTTCGTGAATTTGTGGCGGTAAAAACTGCCTTAGACGACACTGCGAACACCTCGTGGTTTATGCAAGATGGTGCCCGGCCACATCGCACGGCCGACGTCTTTAATTTCCTGAATGAATATTTCGATGATCGTGTGATTGCTTTGGGCTATCCGAAACATACAGGAGGCGGCGTGGATTGGCCTCCCTATTCGCCAGACATGAACCCCTATGACTTCTTTCTGTGGGGACACTTGAAAGACCAGGTGTACCGCCAGAATGCAGAAACAATTGAACAGCTGAAGCAGTACATCTCATCTGCATGTGAAGCCATTCCGCCAGACACGTTGTCAAAGGTTTCGGGTAATTTCATTCAGAGACTACGCCATATTATTGCTACGCATGGTGGATATGTGGAAAATATCGTACTATAGAGTTTCCCAGACCGCAGCGCCATCTGTTGTTGAAAATTGTAACTACTGTAATTTCTAAAGTTTGTCTGCCTGAAAATGTACTGTTGTCCCAAGCATATTTCAACAAACGGTGTATTTATATCGCTGCTCGTTTAGTTTTTATTGCCGTTTCAAATATACCGGTCATTTTTGAAACACCCTGTATATACTGTTCATGTTGACGTAAATTTTACAATTGTAAGAAATGGTCAGGCTTAGAGTAAGAAACCGGTGTTATGTAAAAGCCAGTGCCTTTTTGTTTGAAACGAAAGTGGCTCTGAAGAGTGGGAAACATGGCAAGGGCGAAATGGCGCGCTACCCAGAGTAAGCGCGGGAAGTTAAGTCACACAGTCTGTAGGCAGCAGTGATTCAGGCAACACCCTCGTGGAGCAGGAGAAGCTTTGCCTGCAAATTTGCACAAAGATGTCTCGGATGAAGACTGAAAACGGCTTACGGCACAGCTGCGAGTTGTTTCGCTACTGTAGGTAAAATTGAACGACGCCAGGTAGAGAATTTTGAGCCTCTACAGCAAGATACTTGCAGGCCGTACTGTGGGTATTGTAGCCGCCATAATTGTTCGCCACACTCAAGCCTACAGCTACCAGATAAGATTTTTTTGGTATTTTACTTTTGTACAGCGTGACCCATTAACTTAAACTGTGTTTCATTAGTGAATAATCATTCTTGAACTTTAAAGAAACTGGTTCCTACCTGGTGCTTGATTGATCCGTGTATCCTGTTTTACAGACTTATGAAGTGCCAAGTTAATATAAAGAGGCGCCATTTAAACTGTTTTTGAGTAAATCATGAGATGTATGTGTCATGGACTAAATCCTGTAGTAATTAAATTACGTCTCAGTAGTGGAAAAATGTAAACTGAATAGAGTGAATTTAAATGTAATTTGCATCATAAAGTTAAAGAGTTCATAAATATTTTCATCTTGAGCAATAGTTAAAGAAGGGTTGTCTTAGTTGTTTCACTGAAAGGCGTAATGAAAATTTTAGTTAGAGTAATAAGACGTCCATGCTTTAGTACATTACAGATAAATAAAGTCAAACTATTCTTGTTGTAAAAGTTTTTTTAACTATTGAAAAGTGTTATAGTAAAAGTTTGCTTACGTAAAATTCAGTCAGAGTCAAGCAAAGTTACTAGAATCTGTTAAATGAACTTGGAACTGAGTTGTCCTAGCTTCAAAATAATACTATTCATACTGCGTTTCTTTCTAACCGTTGGGTAAGGTGTTGGGAAAAGAATAGAATAGTCTGATTTACTTATACATGAGACACAACACACGGGCAAATCCTGTAGAAAGGCTAACTCTATTGATTATCTTTTCCTATTAACAGGACTATCCTCTGATAATGTACTTTATTTGAAAACTGAACTAAATTTAGTAAGAGGGTCATACAGGGCAACATAGAGACAGGTAAAAGCATACTAAATTACAATAGTAGTGTTAGGGTTATACGTTGATAACGTGCCAATTCTGAATGTCACATTACGTTTAGAAACGCCGTTCTTGACTCTTGTCGTGTCAGCTGTAAAGTATTCAATTCTGGGTGACGTAGAGGAAATTGTAACGCAATATAACCATGTTCGGTTAAAATACTGTCTTATTTTATAAGTGATATGGCGTGTTCATTTTGAACTGTGAATACAACTGAGGTCACAGCATGTCCCTGTAGAAAGAAATTTCCTTTGCTGTTAACCAGGACATCAATTCTAACCTCGCGGAGTTTGAAGCTGAAGCACTAAGCAGTTTCTTATTGGGAAAGTGGCGTTTTATCTATAACGAGGACAAAATGAAGTGTTAGGTAAGGTACTTACCTTCCCCTTACCACTTTCATAATTTGAGAAGTCCATATCATTGTGAAAATTCCATGTTTTCTGGACAGATTTAAACCTAACGTAGCCATTCCTTGCAAAATCGTCTTCCGCGCCAGCATGGGTGGTGTTAATTGTGCTTCTTTTCGAGACAAGTTCCAACAGACCCTATAGTGAACTGTCATTCCATCGTTACGATGCTGTGAGACAAGTGCGAACCTATGTCTCGTCCATACAGAGTGTTCGACGACACTCGTGTCAGCACTATCGCCCCATTTTTAAGGAAGCAATATGTTTTGCCCTGACACTACTTTGTTCTTGGAGAACTTTTCGTTAATTCGCCGTCTTCTTCCTCCTAAAACCTAGAGTGCGACATGTTGTGAATTGGCAAGACAGCCAACCCACTATGAGGAAGCCGAAAGGCACGCGTTTAAGCTCACGCAAGCTGGCGTGAGGTCTGGAACAGGACAAGGAATTGAGACTAGCAAAAAACGTACGTAGCTTCTGGAATACTTAACTTTAATCCATAATTGGTGAACATAGCTCTTGACGGTACATGTTTTACAGCATCAATAGTAACTGGTAATGGCGCCTTGCTAGGTCGTAGCAAATGACGTAGCTGAAGGCTATGCTAACTATCGTCTCGGCAAATGAGAGCGTAATTTGTCAGTGAACCATCGCCAGCAAAGTCGGCTGTACAACTGGGGTGAGTGCTAGGAAGTCTCTCTAGACCTGCCGTGTGGCGGCGCTCGGTCTGCAATCACTGATAGTGGCGACACGTGGGTCCGACGTATACTAACGGACCGCGGCCGATTGAAAAGCTACCACCTAGCAAGTGTGGTGTCTGGCGGTGACACCACACGACAGATTACACGATGTGTCTTTGTACATCCTTCAAAAATTTATTAAAATCTATATGAACTTCCGTTTGACCTGGGTCTTCTTTCACTTTAATATAGAAAGTATTCACAACACAGTGATTGACTTACGCATTTAAATTGTCTAAATTGGTCTCCCAAGATCTTGTGGCTTTTCTTATGAAGTATTGATGATTCACCTACCTAGTCTTTTCAGTTCTGTCTGGATTCGCCGAAAGGAAGGGAACGATAGCTTCGGCCACTCGTTTCAATGTGGATTTTAGTTTGAATGGAACAGCTAACACAGCTTCTTTCTTCATAAGTGGTAGACACCAGTGACTACCTCGGTGTTTGACCATGAACAACTTTTCCCTTTTACTTTTCACTGACATCTGACATCTCCAACTTCGAATGTGTTCTCCCAGAGTATTGATAAAGCGCTCCACTTGACTCGATGGCAACAGGTACGACGCTGGCGATCGAGTGATCGGGATGTACTGCGCATCTTGTTTACGGTGTTCACGTCTTGTTTGCAGTGCACGTCGCTCAACTCGCGATCATTTTCAGCGACTTGTACAGGCAACAATATGAAACCCATACAGGGTTATTACAAATGATTGAAGCGATTTCACAGCTCTACAATAACTTTATTATTTGAGATATTTTCACAATGCTTTGCACACACATACAAAAACTCAAAAAGTTTTTTTAGGCGTTCACAAATGTTCGATATGTGCCTCTTTAGTGATTCGGCAGACATCAAGCCGATAACCAAGTTCCTCCCACACTCGGCGCAGCATGTCCCCATCAATGAGTTCGAAAGCACCGTTGATGCCAGCTCGCAGTTCTTGCACGTTTCTTGGTAGAAGAGGTTTAAACACTTAATCTTTCACATAACCCCACAGAAAGAAATCGCATAGGGTTAAGTCGGGAGAGCGTGGAGGCCATGACATGAATTGCTGATCATGATCTCCACCACGACCGATCCATCGGTTTTCCAATCTCCTGTTTATGAAATGCCGAACATCATGATGGAAGTGCGGTGGAGCACCATCCTGTTGAAAGATGAAGTCGACGCTGTCGGTCTCCAGTTGTGGCATGAGCCAATTTTCCAGCATGTCCAGATACACGTGTCCTGTAACGTTTTTTTCGCAGAAGAAAAAGGGGCCGTAAACTTTATACCGTGAGATTGCACAAAACACATTAACTTTTGGTGAATTGCGAATTTGCTGCACGAATGCGTGAGGATTCTCTACCGCCCAGATTCGCACATTGTGTCTGTTCACTTCACCATTAAGAAAAAAATGTTGCTTCATCACTGAAAACAAGTTTCGCACTGAACGCATCCTCTTCCATGAGCTGTTGCAACCGCACCGAAAATTCAAAGCGTTTGACTTTGTCATCGGGTGTCAGGGCTTGTAGCAGTTGTAAACGGTAAGGCTTCTGCTTTAGCCTTTTCCGTAAGATTTTCCAAACCGTCGGCTGTGGTACGTTTAGCTCCCTGCTTGCTTTATTCGTCGACTTCCGCGGGCTACGCGTGAAACTTGCCCGCACGCGTTCAACCGTTTCTTCGCTCACTGTAGGCCGACCCGTTGATACCCCCTTACAGAGGTATCCAGAAGCTTTAAACTGCGCATACCGTCGCCGAATTGAGTTAGCAGTTGGTGTATCTTTGTTGAACTTCGTCCTGAAGTGTCGTTGCACTGTTATGACTGACTGATGTGAGTGCATTTCAAGCACAACAAACTGTTTCTCGGCTCCTGTCGCCATTTTGTCTCACTGCGCTCTCGAGCGCTCTGGCGGCAGAAACCTGAAGTGCGGCTTCAGCCGAACAAAACTTTATGAGTTTTTCTACGTATCTGTAGTGTGTCGTGACCATATGTCAATGAATGGAGCTACAGTGAATTTATGAAATCGCTTCAATCATTTGTAATAGCCCTGTATATTGCTTCACCTTACAGGGTAAACGTTGCTAAAACCGAAGGAATAAATGATCACAGTTTAATATTTTCAGTTTATTATTCACTAAAAATGAGCAAAGAAAATCAAGGGGAGGCGAAAATATACAACTGTGAAAAATCAGAAATAGCATAAAATACCTTACAAAACGGGAGACTCTATGAATTTTTACAGTGGTATTAGGATCGGCAGTATCCGATGAAGAAAGTATGTTGCAAGCAGTGCTGTTTTTCTGGGGGAACGCTGGGGGATGCGTACCCCTAAACGTTTTCGTCGACAAAGTAATTTTTGTACGATGTTGAGAACTTGAAGAGTGCCAAAGATTTATTTCAAGGACGTAAATTTTTTATTTCACTTTTTCGTGTTGGTAATCGCAATAAGAACGATACCAGTGCAATTTTTGGTGGGAAAAGCGATGCCATTGACTGTTTCAAGCTTTTATAAGCTGCGGCAACCGTTCTCGACAACTGCATCACTGGCAGCCAGTTCGACAAGCATGTAGTGCCTTCGCCCGCTAATAGTGGGCGATGGTAGTACTAAACGGATATGCGTACGCTCAAAGGCCGAGATACCGACAGATGTCTCTGCGGTCCCGCTACCATGATGATGTTGATGACGTCATGGATAAAACCTGTGGTGTCACCGCCAGACACCACACTTGCTACGTGGTAGCCTTTAAATCGGCCGCGGTCCGTTAGTATACGTCGGACCCTCGTGTCGCCACTATCAGTGATTGCAGACCGAGCGCCGCCACACGGCAGGTCTAGTCTAGAGAGACTCCCTAGCACTCGCCTCAGTTGGAGAGCCGACTTTGCTAGCGATGGTTCACTGTCTACACACGCTCTCATTTGCAGAGACGCCAGTTTAGCATAGCCTTCAGCTACGTCATTTGCTACGACCTAGCAAGGCGCCATATTCAGTAATTAGAATGATTTCTGAACAGATAATATTGTGAATCATGTACCGGCAAGGGCGACATTCATCATTAATGGATTAAAATTAAGTATCAAACTAATTACGTCCGCTTTCTGAATTCTCATTCCTTGTCATGTTCCAGACCTCACGTCAGTATAGTTCTTCCCTCCTCACGCCAGCCTGCGTGAGCTAAAACGTGTCCCTTTTGGCCTCCACTAGTAACACGGTGTTGGCTCTTCGCCAACACAACAAAACCAACGTGTGGTATCCCATGCTTCAGTTATAAGTAATTTTCGCTGCATTATATCCAATGTCGGAATACCCTCAAACTTTTTTTTTTAGAAAAAAAGCACTGGTTGCAAAAATTATACAGGATCTAAGTATCTGTTACAGCACTCATGGTTTAATCTAATTCAAATATGGTGTTCCTACATACAATGTTACAGGAAAAGACAACATGGATAGCAGGGGTGGTCCAAGGATTCCTGTTGAGAGGCATATTTCGATCACTGTATTGGCTGTACAAATACCGAACTGGAGGATTTCGAGATCATTCTACATAAACAGCTTTTGGTCAATCACTGGCTACTGCCAGCCCAGATTTACACTGAAGAGCCAAAGAAACTGGTGAGCCGTGGTGCGTCTTTTCTGGCACACCAGCTCTTTGGCAGCACTATCGATTACCCGGCTGTACTACGATCTTTGCCCCTGTTGTGATCTGGCGGCAGGTATTTGCGGTAGGAGAGTTGGTCGCCGGACTCTACGAGGCGCTAGGACGTGATTGAGGGGACGAAGGAGCAAACACGCGGGCTCGGGCAACGGTGGCGCGGCCGGTCTGCCTTGCAAGAAGGTCGCGAGTTTGTGGCGGACCTGTCTGATGTCAGCTTCGGGCGCTGCTCGTCGCATTGCTTTGGTGCCTGTTTTCTCGGAGAGACCCATCCCTCCAGACCATCTCGAACAACGCTCTCCATCGTACGTGTAAATGGTGTTGGTACCTTCGTTTCGTCAAACGATTTTCGTTGGAGCGAGTGAACTTGTTGGTCGATTGGCAGCCGGCAGAGACTGTGAGACTGTATGCAGACCAGCAGTTACTATTTGCTTTAAAATCCGCTGGTTGGATGACTATTAAAAGGCAGATTAGTACAAAGGCGTGCGTGTGATTTTGGGTTTATTGCCATCAAGCGAACTCCCTGACTCCCTGGTATATACCTGTAAAAAAAAAAAAAAAAAAAAAATGCTTACTGAATGCTCTCACTCAGCAGTAATTGGTATGTGTATTTTATTGTTCATCAAGTTCAAGTTCTTAACGTATATTGATTGATGTTTGGTTTGTGTTTGCCGTGTCTTTTGCGGTCTGTTTGTGTTCCAGTTTTTGCAGGTTAGGGTGCGTGGGTGCGGCGCCACGTCCCGCTTCGGTGCGCAGACTCCCGGCTGGGCCCTGGCATGTAGGTGTTGTTTGGATGGCTGGTCTGCTGTTTCCGGAATTTAAGTCACCCTTGAACCGGGCAGCCTGGGTTCACTGCCCGTTTGATAAATAAAACCTATTCCATGTGTTGTTTGTTTCTACTTTTTAAAAAAAGGGTTTTACATTCGTTGAATATAAATTGTTATTATAGTTACGTGTTGTGCTGGTTGGTTTTTTGGGGGTTCTAAACGAACTGATACTTTTGATAAATTACCTTCATATTGTAAATTTTTTTCTAAAAAAAGTTTGTGCCTTTTTTTTAAATCAGCTTCATACCGTAATTTATTTGAAATCTCTGTGGCTCATCTCTTTAAGTCTATTGGTAATTGTTATCTGCTGTCTTGCTTGAGAAGCAAGATATCTGTAATATTTTATAAGAAGATGCCCATGCTGGTTGTCTCTTACCTGCTTTGAATAAACAATGAATTTGATAGTTGCTGTTTAAGAAGTGACATTACAGGTGCCTTGACCTTCCATCCTAGGTGTATCTCTCATCCCCAATTCCTAAGCTACAACTGGTGTACCTGCCTACAGGTAATATCGTGTAGACCCCCGCAGGTACACCGAAGTACCTCAACACGACGTGACATGGACTCGACTAATCTGAAGTAGTTCTGGAGGGAACTGACACCATGAATCCAACAGGACTGCCCATAAATCCGTAAGAGTACGAAGGGATGGACATCTCTTCTGAACAGCACGTCGCAAGGTATCCCAAATATGCACAATAATGTTCATGTCTGGGGAGATTTGTTGCCAGCGGAAGTACTTAAACTCAGAAGAGTGTTCCTGGAGACACTCTGCAGCAATTCTGGCCATATCGGGTGTCGCATTGTCCTCCTGACCAAGTCCGTCGAAATGCGTACCGGACATGAATGGGAGCAGGTGATCAGACAGGATGGTTACGTATTTGTCACGTGTCAGAGTTGTATCTAAACGTATCAGGCGACTCATATCGCTCCAACTGCACACACCCCACACAACTACGGAGCCTTCATAAGATTGAACAGTTCCCTGTTGACATGCAGGGTCTGTGGATTTATGAGGTTGTCTCCATACCCGTACACTTTCATCCGCTCGATTCAGTTTTAAAAGAGACTCGTCCGACCAGACAACATGTGTGCAATCATCAAAGTCTGGCTTGACGGGCCCAGGCAAGGCGTAAAGAATTGTGTCGTTCAGCCTCCAAGGGTACATGTTGTAACGGCGACCGGAACAGTCGCGGGGTAGACGCAACGGAAAACGCGGCGGGACCCGCGGAGCGACCCAGGAACAACACAACGGAGAGTACGGACACGACAAACGAAGGACCTTACGACAACAACAAGAGCGAGACAACGGAGTCAAGAAAACCGAACTAGACAACCACGTCCACTCGTAAATAAAACACGAAAGTAAATACGCGGTCTAAGGCTAGGCGATATGTCCAGAGACGTACGCAATGTTAGATGACTGGCTGAGCTTTTTTTTTTTTTTCTTTATTGAATTTCGATTCCCCCAGAAGGGGGCGGGCTGGCAGCAGCTTAGTATGCCGCTCTTCAGCCTACAGACTTTGTTTTAAAAAGGTGAAGATAGTATATAATAAAAAAGAGGCGATAAAATCGGAGACTTAAAGGGTAACATGGCGAAAAAATCGTGGAACTTAAAACACAGAACAAAGGGATGATCATGCTAATAAAATACATATGAAGAAGACAGGTAAAATAATAGACAGACAATTAAAAAACACGGCGACAGTCTCGTTTCTGTTCGCAAAAGACATAAAATTCACACCCAGCGACAGCATGGTTTCTGTTCACAACACTTGGAAAGACGAAACAACACTGAACATTCACTGGAACACTGCACTAAAATATGACATACCACAGCCGAGAGCAGGTGGGGGGGGGGGGGACTGGACAGATGATGGGAAAACAAAAAAGGGGGAAGGAGAGAAAAAGCGAAGGGGGGAGGGGGTAAAGGAGCCAATGGAGGATGAGGACCCATAAGAGGGGTGGGGGGTGCTGGGCAGACGCAACACTGAGTAGCGAAGGCAGAGGACAGGAATACAAAAGGACTTTGGGGGGGGGGGGAGAAGGGAGGTAGGGAGAGGTTAGGTGGGGAGAAACACAGGACGGAAGGGGGGGAAGAGGGAGCCCAGGGAAAGGACGGAGGAAAGAGGAGGGGGGATGAGGATCATAGTAGGGATAAATGGAGGGAGAGAGGGTACCATCCGGGAGGGGGAGTTGATGGAAGCTACCTCGGGAGAGATGGAGGGTAGGGGGGGACACAACAGTGAAGGTGTGGCAGGGGGTGGGGACAGGAGAGGAGAGGAGCAACCAGGGGGTGAGGGGGATTAAGGATTAAGGCGGCGGGAGGTGTCGAGTATGTGGAGATGTTTGAAGAATAGGAGTAGATGGGGGAAAGGAATGAGATCATAGAGGATCTGTGTGGGGGATGGGAGGCGTATACGGAAGGTGAGGCGGAGTGCATGATGCTCAAGGATCTGAAGGGACTTATAGAATTTGGGGGGGGGGGGGCAGAATCCAGGCGGGACTGGCATAACAGATGATGGGATGGATTAAGGATTTGTAGAGGTGACAGTCAGTGGTGAGGCCAAGGTAGGTGAGGGTGAGGGAGAGGCAGACAGGATGGGTGCAGACAGTAAGAGAGAAATCCAGGAACCGGAAGGAGTGAGTGGTACGACTGACGATGATTGCCTGGGTCTTGGAAGGATTGATTTTCAGGAGCCACTGGTTACACCATGTGGCAAAAAGGTCAAGGTGATTCTGGAGAAGGCACTGGGACCGTTGGAGGGTAGGAGCGAGGGCGAGGAATGCAGTGTCATTGGCATATAGCAAGAGGTGTACTGTATGGGGGGGGGGGGGGTTGGGGTTGGGGCATATCTGCGGTGTACATTAGGTTGAGGAGAGGGGAGAGGACAGAGGCCCGGGGCACACCTGCAGAGGGGTAGAAGGTGTGGGAATTGGCATTATGGATGGTAACATATGAGAGGCGTTGGGAGAGGAAGGAGGCCATCAGACAGATGTAGGTGACAGGAAGGGTGTAGATTTGGAGTTTAAACAGGAGACTGGGATGCCAGACACGGTCATAGGCCTTTTCGAGGTCGAGGGAGACAAAAATGGCAGAGCGACGGGAGTTAAGCTGGAGGGAGAGGAGATAAATGAGGCATAGGAGTTGGTCATTGGCAGAGAAGGAAGGTCGAAAGCCACATTGGGTGTCGGGGAGGAGGTGGTTTGGGTGGAGGTGGTGATGGATGCGCCGGATAAGGATGGATTCCAAGAGCTTGCTGAACACCGATGTGAGACAGATAGGACGATAGGAAGAGGCATCAGATGGAGGCTTGTTGGGTTTGGAGAACATCAGGATACAGGAGGTTTTCCACAGGTCGGGGTAGAAGTCGGTGGCAAGGACTGAAAGGAAGGAGGGAGGACAGTGTTTGAGGCGGCAGTAGGTAACGCGGTTATGGCCGGGAGCAGTGTTGCATTTAGTGCGGAGTGTGAGGCTGATGTCCTGTGTAGTGATGGGAGTGTTAAGTTCAGATGGTGGTGTGTGGCCCAAGTACTGGAAGCTATGAGCAAGGGGAGGAACAGAGGTATTCATACGGTCCATGACGTCAGGGAATAATCAAATTAGGGATCATCTGGTATGGAAAAGCATTGGAGAGGTAAGAGGCAAAGTGGTTGGCCTTACTGAGGTTGTCAGGAAAGGGACAGTCATCAAGGAGGAGAGGGTACTGGGGGGTGGGGGGGTTCCCAGTAAGGCGGTGGAAAGCAGACAAATATTTGGAAGAGTTTATTGGGAGTGTGGTTATATGAGTTGTGTACATGTCTGGCACCAGGCGCGGCGTTTCTTCGCAGTAAGCAGGTTGCGGATGTGTCGTCGTAATTGCCGGTGGCGGGTAAGTGTGTCCCGGTCACGAGTGCAGAGAAAAGAGCGGTAGAGGCGGCGGGACTCTCGAAGGAGAAGGACGGCCTGTGGAGGCAGGACGAGGCGGTGAGGGTGTATGGCTTTGGTGGGGATATGGGTGGCGACGGTGTCAGACAAGGTCTGGTGCAGGAAGGAAGGCAGCAGTGAGAGAGATGTTATCAGGAGATCGGAGGGTAAGGTCGTGGCCTTCAACCTGGGTGTGAATGGAGTCCCGGTAGGCATCCCAGTTGGCACGGGAGTAATCGTGGACAAGTTTAGGAGGGATGTCGGAGCGAGGATGGCGACCATCAACGATAGTGAGGAGGACGGGAGCATGGTCACTGCCAATGACAATGAGATCAAGGACATCTGCGGTGATGCGCCCACTGGCTGAGCTTTTGAGCTTTTTTTTTTTTTCCTTTATTGAATTTCAATTCCCCCCGAAGGGGGCGGTCTTGCAGCAGCTTAGTATGCCGCTCTTCAGCCTACTGACTTTGTGAGAAATATGAAGAGAATAAATAATAAAAAACAGGCGATAAAATCGGAGACTTAAAGAGTAACATGGCGAAAAGAAATCGTGGAACTTAAAACAAAGAACAGAGGGATGATGATGCTAATAAAATACACATGAAGCAGACAGGTAAAACAATAGACAGACAATTAAAAAAAACACAGCGACAGTCTGGATTCTGTTCACAAAAGACATAAAATTCACACCTAGCGACAGCATGGTTTCTGTTCGCAACACGAGAAAGACGAACAACACTGAAGAGTCACTGGAACAGTTGGCAAATGTGACATACCACAGCCGAGAGCAGGTGGGGGGACACTGGACAGATGATGGGAAAACAAAAAAGGGGGGAAAGGAGAGTAAAAGCGAAGGGGGGAACCGGGAAAGGAGCTGATGGAGGATGAGGACCCATAAGAGGGGTGGGTGGCAGACGTGACAGGGAGTGGGGTAGGCAGGGGTGGGGAATACAAAAGGACTTGGGGGGGGGGAGAAAGGAGGTAGGGAGAGGTTTAGTGGGGAGAAAACAGGACGTAAGGGCGAAAGAGGGAGCCCAGGGAAAGGAGAGAGGAAAGGAGGGGGAGTGAGGATCAGAGTTGATAGGAGGGATAAATGGAGGGAGAGAGGGCATCGTCCGGGAGGGGTAGTTGATGGAAGCCACCTTGGGAAAGGAGATTTAGGGTGTAGAGATGGAGGGTAGGGGGGACACAAAGGTGAAGACGTAGCAGGGGGCGGAGATGGGAGAGGAGAGGAGCAACCAGGGGGTGAGGGGGTTCAAGACGGCGGGAGGTGTAGAGGATGCGGATATGTTCGAGGAATAGGAGCAGATGGGGGAAAGGAATGAGATCATAGAGGATCCGCGTGGGGGACGGGAGGCGTATACGGAAGGCGAGGTGGAGTGCATGACGCTCAAGGATCTGGAGGGACTTATAGAATTTGGGGGGGGGGGAGGGGCAGATATCCGGGCAGGACTGGCATAACAGAGGATGGGATGGATTAAGGATTTGTAGGTGTGGAGGATGGTAGAGGGGTGCAACCCCCACATCCGGCCAGAGAGGAGTTTGAGGAATCGGAGGCGGTTGTGGGCTTTGGATTGGATGGAGCGGAGATGAGGGATCCAGATGAGGTGACGGTCAATGGTGAGGCCAAGGAAGGTGAGGGTGGGGGTGAGGCGGACAGGACATGCGCAGACAGTAAGGGAGAAATCCAGGAGCCGGAAGGAGCGAGTGGTACGACCTACGATGATTGCCTGGGTCTTGGAAGGATTGAGTTTCAGGAGCCACTGGTTACACCATGCAGCAAAAAGGTCAAGATGATTCTGGAGAAGGCGTTGGGACCGTTGGAGGGTAGGAGCGAGGGCGAGGAATGCGGTGTCATCAGCATATTGCAAGAGGTGTACTGGAGGGCTGGCTGAGTGAGAGGCAGGCGCTTAAGTACTCTGTCAGGGACGCCGCTATTGGCGGCTGCAGCCACGTGTTCCACTGTGGCGCCCTCACGCTAAAAGTGGGCCAGGAGGCGCGCGCCGCCACAGCTTACGGCGCGATAGTGCAGAGACTGAAACGTCCCCTTAGAAAAATTTATACATGACTGTGCTTAAACTGACACACAATATTTTTAGCGCAACGCAATCTGACTATCAAAGATCCCTGCAAAAGAATGGCCCTGAGTAACATTAAACTATACTTTTCAGAAATCACTTACCTCACAAAAATCTTCATTACTCGAACTACTGCAATACAGCGAGCGCTACTACTGCCAGCTAAATAAAAGATTCAAACTACGGAAGGCACTAACTACTGATAGGGATAGTTAGCAAATGAAAGATATTAATAGAGAACAAACAATGTATTTACCTTAATAGTCATAATATATATAGCAGTTCATGACAAATTACAAAACTCCGCCATCTCTCTCCCCACATCCACCGCTGCTGGCGGCTCACCTCCAACTGCGCAACGCTACGCGCTGTTCACATCCAGCTGCCGCTGCCTAACACTACAATGGCAGACAACAATGCAAACTAGCCACAGGCTGCACACAGCACAGCCAGTGATTTTGATACAGAGCGCTACGTAACGTTGCCAATAAGAAAATATAAACAACCTACTTACATAGCCCCCATGCTCACCCAAAAAAATTTTACAAAATATTTTTTGGCAGTGGCCAATAATGATTTGAAAAAATTTTTCATAATTACAATAACAAAGATATCAAATGCACACACTTATTTATACAATGTTGGTCAAAAGCTAAAATTTTCTCACAGTCCATAAAGACAGTCCTAAACATTCATCATAATAGTAATTACAGTTTTTTTTCACAAAGTCTCATTAGTAAAAAAATTGCACACAGAAGTAGTAGATTTCCATGCAGTCTTGAAGAAGTAGTGTTGTCCTTCCAATGGAAAGACAGTGCTGACTCTTGACATGCTGACAGGTAATGGGCCACAACAGAGCAAACCCACAGCAGAGTCATTCGACGTTTTGAAGAGGATTGGTAGGTAGGTCATCACAGAGTAGACCCACTGTAGTCCTGGTAGAGATTGTGGTATTGGTGGGCCACCAGAGGTGCAGACCCACTGTAGTCCTGGTAGAGATTGTGGTATTGGTGGGCCACCAGAGGTGCAGACCCACTGCAGTCCTTGTAGAAATAATGGTATTGGTGGGTCATCAAAGATGCAGACCCACTGTAGTCCTTGTGGAGACGGCCAGCAGCCATCTGTTGCGACTGTGCAGGTGCACATTCACCATCGAAGAGTCTTGCGGAGAATATAGCAAGTCCATAAACCACCACTTGTCCACTCACAAAAAAATTTGTTTGAAACGTCCTTAGAACCAGCAATGCTGTTATCCAGTCCCTTACTGAATTATTAACACACGTGCCAACACTAACAGTCCCAACTTCTCACATATTGTCCATATACTATGACCAACAGAAACGTGTGCAGTGAAATGTAACTTACAAGTTATTTAATTTGATGGACTGGTGTCAATTACAATATTATAACATGAGAATACAATTACAAAGGTACAAAATACATCATTAAAAACATAACAATACAGATAACATTTGTAGTAACACAGGCTTTACAAAAGAATAGAAATAAACATATACATCAGTGTTACAGGAATTATGACATAAGTAAATACATAAAGATCAGAATAACTTTTGAAACATCACCTTCACATATGAGCAACAAAACAGAATAAATAATGTCTCAACATCTTTACAAAGTAAATAACATAGTATTAGAAAAACTCTACAACATAGCTCTCATCAGCTAAACACATAAAGACAGGAAAAACACAAATACACAAGGGTACACAAACACATAGTGGGATGACACAAAAGGAAAAGACAGGGTTTGTTTTACTGCAGTATTTTGCATGGAGATCTCCCTTTGTTCATCATTATTCCCAAAAGTACTATCTAAGCCTGCTTTCTCTGTTCACATCCTCTTTCAAAAATAGTTTTTCTCCACTGTGCACTACTTTTTTTGGCCAAACTATTTTCTTATAGCTTCTTACTGCATTTCTTCCAATTCATCATAGTTAGTTTCTTATATAGTCTACTCCTTCTTAAGCTAACTTAAATCTACTGAGCTCAGATGCTAAACTAAGGGACGAGGCAATGCAGCAGCGCAAAACGATTAACACAAACATCAATGACAAAAAAATTCAAATTGGCAAAGCAATTGCAATATTACAACTAATATAAGGCGCTGTGCAGCAAACAAGAAAACTAAAGCATTAGTAAAACTGGCTTAACAGAATAATACAAAGTCAAATTCAATAACACTATGCCTGGCAAACAGCAGCAACTTATACCTAGACATGACATAGCTCAAGCAGAAAAAATATTACAGTAAAAACAACAATGCAGACAAGGGAAATGTCTATTCACATCTTAATGTCTATGTAATTAAAGTGGTGCACCACAACAACTTATTGTAAAAAGAAATATTACCATGTACTTGAAAAGAAAATTATGTGTCCAGTTACTGTTACTAGTCCCTTCTTATTGTTCTTTCCTTTCCAAGTGCTCCTTTTTTAAAGAATGTGGATTACAAAATTATTATTTAATAGATCTGTTGACAGAAAGTGTTCACATTAGCAAATGCATTTTATTTTATAAAAGCAATGCTGCAACACAGCTGGAAACCAGATATCAAATGAAATAAGCAACTATGTACAAAGTAAAGCATAAGAACATCATTCAGTAGTCATAAGGCATTTCATAAGTTAGTAGAAATTCTCTCAACTCTCGTAGAAAGACGCTTGTCGTAATCAGGTGTGCAGATGTACGAATATTTCCAATCAATTCATAAGCATTTCGGTAATTAGCACAAAATACGAGTAATCATATGTTTTCAAGTAATGAGCGTGTAATATTTGCGATGCTTTCTACAAAGGAATGTCAATAGCGAGGATAAGGGCCTCCCCTTTTTCTTTCTACCTGTGCCTCTGGAAAGGCCCTCTCTAATGGCTTTTTTTTTCAGGCGTCTGACGCAGCTGTGCCCACGATGCATTACGTGCAGGTGGTCACTTAACTTTCTTACGGAAATATTTACGACAGCAGTTTCCGCTACAGTGACAGTCTCATATACAAAATTTCACAGGTCGAGAATTTACGTTGCAAATGTGTAGAAACAAACTCCTATGAATATAACAACACAGTACAGACAAAATACAATTTCGTAAGTGTGAAGTTATCCAACGGTGTAATTACGTAAACATCTGTCACTGCCGTAGTAAAAAAATTTGTCTCTCTCAGTTAAATGATCAGATAGCTGTGTAATTTATGTGTTAGAGAAATATGGTACCAATGTGTAAAGTTGTGTAAGCAAATACCATATTAGCTAGGGCTCCTTGTGCTTGCCAAACACATGGTACACAAAGTAAGCGTGTACCCCCCTGAGGATTATTGTAATTATACCCTCAGGTGTTACAGATTACAGCTATGGAATGAAATGTATCACAGAAAACTTTCTTTGTAATTCAAAATTCTTTAAAAATAAATGTTTTAAGTACAAAATTAATCACTCAAATACGTGTCCTGTAGCGCTAAATGTGCGTCTTGCTGTAAGATAATCTCTGTGGAAGTGTCGTAGTTATTGTCCTCCGAAAGCTAAGTTCTGCAGAAGCCAGTGTACTTACCTTATGATAAACAAAATTGAAATGTTTTGCGTATAGATATCTTAGTTATTATGCTTATTGTTCTGATGAAGAAATTACTGTGGTGTAACGTATTGTTGTGCTACGGAAAAGGCTGTCTCATTGTCGCTATACCACAAAAGTTACTATTAAACATGTTTTACTTTCCAGAAGAATTCAGAAAAACTGTGCAGATATAAAACAGATACACCGCAAAAGCAACATTGTAAATTGTCACTCATTAGTAGCGTCGTGATAAAATCGTGTAGCTGTCACATAAACTAACCACTGTCTCATCTGGTATCTCACAGAAAGTACTTTAAATCCAGAATGTATTTTCAAGTAAACCAAAATATTGCATTAGAATCTCATTAGCAGTACCAGATATAATGTTATTTTTCTCGGAGCCAGCCGGCGCACGTGTATGCCTGCGGTGCGAGTCATTGTCTGTCTCTTTGTTGCCGCGCGTCGTTACTGGGATTAGGAGGCCTAACTTCCACAAATTCACCTTGCCGAGAGGGCCCAGCTCTGTTTAAAGCTCGCCAGTTCTGATGGAATTCAGGTCTGTCGTTTTGTCGGTAGTTTACACAGTTTCTTTCATGTCGGTCACGTGGTGGAGAATTTCTCCCTGAATCGTAACTGCGCGCTGAACTGTTGCGTCTGAAATTATTCTGTCTCTCGTGATAATAATTGTTCTGGTTGCCATATTGTCTGTTTCTATGAGTGTCTCTGTCATATTCATTACTACGGAAATGCGATCTCTCTCTGTAACTATTACTCTGCCAGTGGTTGTCATACGGGTGGTGTCTCTTTTGGTCACGATTTACGTGGTAAGAATAGAATTGTCGTGTCCAGTTATTGTTTCTATCGTCACGGAATTGTGACGGATGTGACCTGTAGTGATTGTTTTCCTGTTTTCGCATCCCGCGACTATCTGTGTCAGTTTCTAATTCTTGTAAGAGTCCCTGAAAAGCTTCAATGTCGTCTTTGCAACATCCTGCCAAAATAATATGCCGTAAATGTTCAGGTAATTTGATTAAGCAAATGCGTATGAGTTCTGAGGGGCTGTATGGATTTGACAGGTACTGATTCTTGTGCAACATGTCTTCAAAATATTTCACAAGACTGGAAAATTCAGATTGTTCGAAATGGTTCATCATCATGATGCTATGTTTTACTCGGTCTTGTGTAGCTTGAGACCAATATGCTGAGAGGAAGGCATGGTAAAATTCTCCTTCACTATGACAATCGTGAATGACCAATCGCATTCTTACAGCTGTTTCATTCTCTAAGTAGCCACACATAAATTCTAACCTGTGCTCCAATGACCAGTTGGGAGGAAAACAATGAGAGAATTGATGGAGCCACGCTTGTGGAAGAATGTCGTTGGCAGAATTCTTAAACGTTTTGAATTTACATGTAGTAATGAACAGCTTATAGTCAAAATCATCGTGTCGGCGAGTAGCATATCGGTCATTGTTACGTCGTGTCGGCGGTTCCATCTCAAAATTCGGTGTACCTTGCCAATTCCTTTCATAATTACCGAAATGCCCTGTGTTATTATTTTGTGGCTTTTCCGTATTTCTATGTCCCTCTTCCCGTATTGGGGCGCGAGTGTCCTCTGAAATACGTAATTCTTGTATTACCTGTGTCAACTGATCTTGTACTTCCCGGATTTCTCTTTTGTACTGTGTATTGATTTGATTTTGATTTTGTTTGAATTTTCTTATTTGTTCATACTCTTCTGTGTCAGTGAAGGCTACGGGTCTTGTGTCATTCAGATCATCATCTACCTTTGTAGATAAGTTAGTGACCTGATCCGAAAGTTCGGCTACTTTCTCCGATAGTGTACTTATTTCCTCCATGTGTCTTTCTGAACCAATTTTCAGGGTATCTACTGTGTCCTTTAAATTTTCCTGAGCTTTTGCAAGTTGTGTAGCCGAATCGGTAGATGCAACTGAGTCAGTTTTAGCTTGCAAGGTCTCATGATTTTCATGAACAATAGTTTGCAGTTCTTTTATGGCTGCTTCGTGATTCTGTAATGCATTTTCATGACGCGAAAAAATAGGTTGGAAATGCTCACAAATTTGTGTTTTTACTTCATTACAGATTTTTTGACATTTCGATTCGATGTTATGTAACTCAGTAGTTAAATCTTCACGTGTTTGTTCAAGTGTGGTGTCTAACTTTTGAAGATTTTGTTCCACTGTGTCTAACTTTTTAAGATTTTGTTCCATTGTGTCTAACTTTTGAAGCTTTTGCTGTGTTTGTCTCTGATTTTGTTCCATTGTGTCTAACTTTTGAAGCTTTTGCTGTGTTTGTCTCTGATTTACTTCCATTGTGTCTAACTTTTGAAGATTTTGTCCCATTTGTTGCATTAATTGTAATAACAATGCATTAGTGTCTGGAATCTGTTCCTCTACGCTTTTCGGCAGTGCGTTTGCACCAGTAACATTCACATTTTGATAAACAGAAAATGTGTCTTGACTCATTTGAGAAAACGGTGAGGACCCAAAACCTGAATCTACAGTATTTGTAATATTGTGTTCTGTCATTCCTAATTCCTGAGGCGAGCTGTTGCCGACCGATCGATCGATAATGCTTCCCTGTTCACTACCTGTTTGACTGTCTACACCATTATTTGCCGCCCGCTCCATTTCCCTGTGCACAATTACCAAATTACTACTTCGAATGTCTGTTAATTCACTACCCAGTGGTGCTGATAAGCTACGCTCGTCGTCACTATTATTTCTCAGTTTCCTTTGGAGCCGAGTGTTACGTTTTTCACACGCCATTATTGTCACAATATTTCACACGACAACACAGAAAAACACAATTTGAATAGCAAAAATAGGAGAACACATTAACATAGCACTGAAAATAATATCTAGTTAATTGCAAGCGTAGCTGCGAAATACTTGGTGCATATCTACATGCATGCCACAACTGTTTTACTGTGCAACAATGAAAAACCACAACTACAAAGGAAATTCTCTCTATAATTACGCACTAACAATAAACAAAAGCTACACTAATTACACAAACTACAAGAAAAAATCAGAAGATTCCAGTGAGGTATCCTAGGCTAAGGGTCGACATATGAAACGTCCCCTTAGAAGAATTTATACATGACTGTTCTTAAACTGACACGCAATATTTTTAGCGCAACGCAATCTGACTATCAAAGATCCCTGCAAAAGAATGGCCCTGAGTAACAGTAAACTATACGTTTCACAAATCACTTACCTCACAAAAATCTTCATTACTCGAACTACTGCAATACAGCGAGCGCTACTACTGCCAGCTAAATAAAAGATTCAAACTACGGAAGGCACTAACTACTGATAGGGATAGTTAGCAAATGAAAGATATTAATAGAGAACAAACAATGTATTTACCTTAATAGTCATAATATATATAGCAGTTCATGACAAATTACAAAACTCCGGCATCTCTCTCCCCACATCCACCGCTGCTGGCGGCTCACCTCCAACTGCGCAACGCTACGCGCTGTTCACATCCAGCTGCCGCTGCCTAACACTACAATGGCAGACAACAATGCAAACTAGCCACAGGCTGCACACAGCACAGCCAGTGATTTTCATACAGATCGCTACGTAACGTTGCCAATAAGAAAATATAAACAGCCTACTTACAAGACCTCTAGGGCTCTTCGACGTCCATGACGTCTGGCGGGGATTCAAATTCCGCGGCGTGCGGTACCAGAGTACACGTGTGGGCCTTCGGCTCCAAAAGCCCATATCGATGATGTTTCGTTGAATGATTCGCACAGTGACACTTGCTGATGGCCCAATCTGCAGCAATTTGCAGAAGGGTTGCACTTTGTGACGTTTTTACGATTCTCGATGCCTATACCAGTTTCTTTGGCGCTTGAGTGTAATATGTGTCGTTGTAGGAAGTTGCCTCTAGTTTGGCCTTCTCATATATTCACGGCGTTTTCTGCCCATGGCTAACGATTTTCCTGCCAATAAATACATACAATATACGGCGACGATCAAGTCTGTGATGTGTGTTCTCGATCACATACCGCATTTTTTCTGCCCATTGCAACGCTAAGGTGCCGTAGCGAGGAGATGTCAAACGTTTTCTCCCAAGAAGTATGTAGGGTTGTACAGAGTATCTCATTCCGTGAATACATAGAAACGCCGCCAACGTTCGTGCGTCAATTGTTAACAAACTTATTTGAAATTTTCTGATCATTTTAAGTCCATTCTGCGTGATTCGCTTCGAAAACCTTTGTAATTTTGCAATGATATGAGCCCGTGTTTCCAGAAACAGCCACTTCACATACGCAAATTCATAATGAAAGATCCACTTAATGGTAACATTTAATCGACACCATGGGATAAGATAAACAGCAGTAGTAGTGATTGTCGGTAAATCACTAACATAACGCTACTACTTTTGTTATTAATTCGAATTTGCACGCCTTGTACAACCAAGAAAACGTTGAAGGCATTCTGAACGAAAAGAAGGTACGTAGAATGTGCAGTAGTGTCGACCACCCCTTACAGTTCGTGGGAGGGTTGATGAGGGAAGGACGAGGGTCATCTCTCTGTGGTACCACCCTAGGACGTCTGGCCATATCATGTACAGACACATATACCGTCTCCAATGGAGCAGACTCCTCGTCAAAACATTTTACAACTCTTGGCTGTTGTACATATTGTATATGACCCGTCTCTCCCTATAGCTTACCCCTACTTTTTTCAGAATTTCGAACATCTTGCAGCATTATACATTGTCGAACGCTTTTTCCAGGTCGACAAATCCTATGACGTGTCTTGATTTTTCTTTAGCTTCCATTATTAACGGCAACGTCAAAATTGCCTCTCTCGTGCCCTTACTTTTCCTAAAGTCAAACTGATCGTCATCTAGCGTATCCTACATTTTCTTTTCCATTCTTCTGTATTATATTCTTGTAAGCAACTTGCCTCGCGCAACTTCAGGCGCCATGTCACGGATTGCGCAACCTCTCCTGCCGGAGGTTCTAGTTCTCCCTCGGCCCAGGGTGTGTGTGTTGTTCCTAGCATAAGTCGTTGTCTTCAGTCCTGAGACTGATTTGATGCAGCTCTCCATGCTACTCTATCCTGTGCAAGCTTCTTCATCTACCAGTACCTACTGCAACCTACATCCTTCTGAATCTGCTTAGTGTATTCATCTCTTGGTCTCCCCCTGCGATTTTTACCCTCCACGCTGCCTTCCAATACTAAATTGGTGCCGGCCGCGGTGGCCGTGCGGTTCTGGCGCTGCAGTCCGGAACCGCGGGACTGCTACGGTCGCAGGTTCGAATCCTGCCTCGGGCATGGGTGTGTGTGATGTCCTTAGGTTAGTTAGGTTTAAGTAGTTCTAAGTTCTAGGGGACTTATGACCTAAGATGTTGAGTCCCATAGTACTCAAAGCCATTTGAACCATTTTGAACTAAATTGGTGATCCCTTGATGCCTCAGAACATGTCCTACCAACCGATCCCTTCTTCTGGTCAAGTTGTGCCACAAACTTCTCTTCTCCCCAATCCTATTCAATACTTCCTCATTAGTTATGTGATCTACCCATCTAATCTTCAGCATTCTTCGGTAGCACCACATTTCAAAAGCTTCTATTCTCTTCTTGTCCAAACTATTTACCGTCCATGTTTCACTTCCATACATGGCTACACTCCATACAAATACTTTCAGAAATGACTTCCTGACACTTAAATCTATACTCGATGTTAACAAATTTCTCTTCTTCAGAAACGCTTTCCTTGCCATTGCCAGTCTACATTTTATATTACAATCCAGTATATAAGTTAGGCTAAGTTAGTCTAAGCAGTGTGTTAGCCTATGGAGCGAAGACCTCAGGAGTTTGGTCCCTTAGGAATTCACACACATTTGAACACTGGATGCATGAGCTGTTAAGTTGACTGTGCGATAATTGTCACACTTGTCGGCTCTTGCCTTCTTCGGAATTGTGTGGTTCATGCTTTTCCGAAAGTCAGATAGTATGTCGCCAGACTCATACATTCTACACACCAACGTGAATAGTCGTTTTGTTGCCACTTCAGCCAATGATTTTAGAAATTCTGATGGAACGTTATCTATCCCTTCTACCTTATTTGAACTTAAGTCCTCCAAAGTTCTTTTAAATTCTGATTCTAATACTGAATCCCCTATCTCCTCTAAATCGATTCCTGTTTCTTCTTCTATCACATCAGACAAATCTTCCCCCTCATAGAGGCTTTCAATGTATTCTTCCACCTATCCGCTCTCTCCTGTGCAGGTAACAGTGGAATTCTCGTTGCACTCTTAATGTTATCATCCTTGCTATTAATGTCACCGAAGGCTGTTTTGACTTTCCTGTATGCTGAGTCTGTCTTTCCGACAAAAATTTCTTTTTTCTATGTCTTCACATTTTTCCTGCATCTATTTCGTCTTATCTTCCCTGCACTTCCTATTTATTTCATTCCTCAGCGACTTGTATTCCTGTATTCCTAAGCCTCCTTTCATCGATAAATTGAGGTATTTCTTCTGTTACCCATGATTTCTTCGCAGTTACCTTCTTTGTACCTATGTTTTCCTTCCCAACTTCTGTTATCGCCATTTTTAGGGATGTCCATTCCCCTTCAACTGTACTGCCTGCCGAGCTATTCCTCATTGCTGTATCTATAGCCTAAGGGAACTTCAAGCGTATCTCGTCATTCCTTAGTACTTCCGTATCCCATTTCTTTTCTTATCGATTCTTCATGACTAATGTCTTACACTGCAGCCTACTGTTCATCACTGCTATGATCTGAGTCTATATCTGCTCCTGGGTACGCCTTACAATCCAGTATCTGATTTTGGAATCTCTATCTCACCATGATATAATCTAACTGAAATCTTCCTGTATCACCCGGTCTTTTCCAAGTATACCTCCTCCTCTTGTGATTCTTGAACAGGGTATTCGCTATTACTAGCTGAAAATTGTTACAGAACTCAATTAATCTTTCTCCTTTCTCATTCCTTGTCCCAATCCCATATTCTCTGTAACCTTTTCTCCTACTCCTTCCACTACAACTGCATTCCCGTCCCCCATGACTATTAGATTTTCATCCCCCCATGACTATTAGATTTTCATCCCCCTTTACTTAAAGCATTGACCTTCCAATATCCTCAAACACTTTCTCTATCTCTTCATCTTCAGCTTGCAACGTCGGCATGTAAACCTGAATTGTCGTTGTCAGTGTTGTTTGCTGTCGATTGTGATAAGAACGACCCTGTCACTGAACTGTTCACAGAAACACACTTTCTGCGCTACCTTCCTATTCTAACGAATCCTACTGTTTCTGCTGCTGTTGATATTACCCTATACTGATCTGACCAGAAATCCTTGTCTTCTTTCCACTTCACTTCACTGACCCCTACTATATCTAGATTGAGCCTTTGCATTTCCCTTTTCAGATTTTTTAGTTTCCCTACCACGTTCAAGCTTCCGACATTCCGCTGGCCGGTGTGGCCGAGTGGTTCTAGGCACTTCAGTCTGCAACTGTGCGACCGCTACGGTCGCAGGTTCGACTCTTGCCTCGGGCATGGATATGTGTGATGTCCTTAAGTTAGTTAGGTTTAAGTAGTTCTAAGTTCTGGGGGACTGATGACCTCAGATGTTAAGTCCCATAGTGCTCGGAGCCATTTGAACCATTTTCTTCCGACATTCCACGCTCCCACTCGTAGAACGTTATCCTTCTTTTGATTATTCAATCTTTTTCGCATGGTAACCTCCCCCTTGGCAGTCCCGTATCGGAGATCCGAATGGAGGACTATTCCGGAATCTTTTGCCAATGGATAGATCATCATGGCACTTCTTCACTTACAGGCCACATGTCCTGTGGACACACGTTACGTGTCTTTAATGCAGTGGTTTCCATTTCCTTCTGCATCTTCATGTCCTTGATCATTGCTGATTCTTCCGCCTTTAGGGGCAATTTCCCACCCCTAGGACAAGAGAGTGCCCTGAACCTCTGTCCGCTCATCCGCCCTCTTTGACAAGGCCGTTGGCTGAATGAGGGTGACTTCTTATGCCGGAAGTCTTCGGCCGCCAATGCTGATTATTAATCAAAATTTAAGCAGCGGTGAGATTCGAACCTAGGACCAGAGACGTTTTGATTATGAATAAAAGACGCCATCCCCCTTTTTAATTTTTTTTATCTCATTTTGTTCCTTGCATTTATTCGGGGCATCCGTTCAAGTTCATCGTTGACCTATTCACTCAGTTTTTTTTTATTACAGAGGGAAGCTAATCCTCTGACCAAACACGCTGAGCTACCGTGCCGGTCGGCCGGGGTGGCCGAGCGGTTCTCGGCGCTACAGTCTGGAACCGCGCGACCGCTACGGTCGCAGGTTCGAATCCTGCCTCGGGCATGGATGTGTGTGATGTCCTTAAGTTGGTTACGTTTAATTAGTTCTAAGTTCTAGGGGACTGATGGCCCCAGAAGTTAAGTCCCATAGTGCTCAGATCCAGTTGAACTACCGTGCCGGCTGTCTTAGACCACGGGGTGTTTTATAAGGAGCAGTTTAATCGGTCGGTGGTCGGAAGATCCGGGGTCGGGCGAACCAAAATTCAGAAAGAGAGGCAAAATGCGGTAATGCGAGATTTATTTTTGATTGGTCAGAACTCACTGCACCTTTGAGGGTCCCTCCCGCCAGCCTTCATTCTTACACCGTCGACTCTGCAAGCCTGTCGCTCCGTCTGAGCTGGTATGCTGAGGATTTAGTAAAACTGTTGGATAATCAGCACTTGGCCACTGGCGTCGGTCATTGGTTCCACCGATGACTGATTCTACACCCGCTTCACCCTCCAGCAGCAGTTACTATGGTATCCACAGCTGCGAGACGATGTCTGGGGACTTTAAAGTCATTTTGTGGTAATGCAGTTACTTCAAGATTCACTCTGAAGATTCGTATTTTATCACCACTCAGCAGTTTTCCTTCAACTCCAACCACATGTGAGACGTATTCCCTTCTGTAGCATTACCTGTTTCCAAGTAACATCACGACCATCACTGCGCATTTCGCGATTGTAATTAAATCACTTTTACGATTATCAGTCTCTTTCCCATTCCCCGTTATGTTACGCATGGCAGTGTCCTATTATATTAATGTTGCTACAGGTTGCCATTTGTTTTGTCCATGATTCTGTTGTAATAATATTAATGTTGCACAAGTTGTCATTCCTTTGCCAATCATTTTATTGGAATAAATCAAAATACACTCCTGGAAATTGAAATAAGAACACCGTGAATTCATTGTCCCAGGAAGGGGAAACTTTATTGACACATTCCTGGGGTCAGATACATCACATGATCACACTGACAGAACCACAGGCACATAGACACAGGCAACAGAGCATGCACAATATCGGCACTAGTACAGTGTATATCCACCTTTCGCAGAAATGCAGGCTGCTATTCTCCCATGGAGACGATCGTAGAGATGCTGGATGTAGTCCTGTGGAACGGCTTGCCATGCCATTTCCACCTGGCGCCTCAGTTGGACCAGCGTTCGTGCTGGACGTGCAGACCGCGTGAGACGACGCTTCATCCAGTCCCAAATATGCTCAATGGGGGACAGATCCGGAGATCTTGCTGGCCAGGGTAGTTGACTTACACCTTCTAGAGCACGTTGGGTGGCACGGGATACATGCGGACGTGCATTGTCCTGTTGGAACAGCAAGTTCCCTTGCCGGTCTAGGAATGGTAGAACGATGGGTACGATGACGGTTTGGATGTACCGTGCACTATTCAGTGTCCCCTCGACGATCACCAGTGGTGTACGGCCAGTGTAGGAGATCGCTCCCCACACCATGATGCCGGGTGTTGGCCCTGTGTGCCTCGGTCGTATGCAGTCCTGATTGTGGCGCTCACCTGCACGGCGCCAAACACGCATACGACCATCACTGGCACCAAGGCAGAAGCGACTCTCATCGCTGAAGACGACACGTCTCCATTCATCGCTCCATTCACGCCTGTCGCGACACCACTGGAGGCGGGCTGCACGATGTTGGGGCGTGAGCGGAAGACGGCCTAACGGTGTGCGGGACCGTAGCCCAGCTTCATGGAGACGGTTGCGAATGGTCCTCGCCGATACCCCAGGAGCAACAGTGTCCCTAATTTGCTGGGAAGTGGCGGTGCGGTCCCCTACGGCACTGCGTAGGATCCTACGGTCTTGGCGTGCATCCGTGCGTCGCTGCGGTCCGGTCCCAGGTCGACGGGCACGTGCACCTTCCGCCGACCACTGGCGACAACATCGATGTACTGTGGAGACCTCACGCCCCACGTGTTAAGCAATTCGGCGGTACGTCCACCCGGCCTCCCGCATGCCCACTATACGCCCTCGCTCAAAGTCCGTCAACTGCACATACGGTTCACGTCCACGCTGTCGCGGCATGCTACCAGTGTTAAAGACTGTGATGGAGCTCCGTATGCCACGGCAAACTGGCTGACACTGACGGCGGCGGTGCACAAATGCTGCGCAGCTAGCGCCATTCGACGGCCAACACCGCGGTTCCTGGTGTGTCCGCTGTGCCGTGCGTGTGATCATTGCTTGTACAGCCCTCTCGCAGTGTCCGGAGCAAGTATGGTGGGTCTGACACACCGGTGTCAATGTGTTCTTTTTTCCATTTCCAGGAGTGTAATTTTTAATTCGCGTCTCATATAGTAATCGTAAGTATCCCGTTGTCATTTTATTTTGGAGGTCGTCCTTGCACATTTTTTTAATTGACTCCAATTCACTAACTAGGAGTGTTAGTGTACAGTTTTCAGAACGTCCCAGAGCAACATTCGCTAACAGTTACGTCCGAAATCCCCTATTCACTTATTGAGATTGCAACATCCCTCATTACATCGTCAATGTTCACCATATGTGTGTAAATATACGCAATCGAACAGTTTTCCTTAAACACATTTTCGTGTATTACCAAATGTTTTGTGTCACTTTCCGTTAGCTCTGCTGTGAAACAGTTCCTGCAATTGACTACATACACAATATCAGTTTCCATAATCGGTACATCTACATGTACATGTCTGCTCCGCAGTTCACGGTTAAATGCCTGGCAAAGGGTTCATCGAATCGCCAACAACCTACCATTCCACTCTCCAACAGCAAATGGGTCCAAAGAACACGTACATCTTTCTGTTCGAACTCTGGTTTCTCTTATTTTATTACAATGATCATTTGATGGGCGTCAACAAAATATTTCTCGAATATTTTGAATAGTTCTCTGATATTCAGCCGGGTGGTGTCGTCTAAAAGGCGGGATATTTCGGCAAGCCGACTTGTTGCCATCTTCAGACGTTCCCGATGACAAAGTGGTATCATTTTTACTTATTTATTTATTTTGTGGTAGGTTGCGGTCTTACTGTCTGGGTGTCAGAGTAAAATTTTTCTATCGTACAGTATCACTGCAATGATATCATTGGTGTGCACGTTGAAGGTGTGGCAACGGGGCTTGAAGTCCCAACCACCCTCCAACGGTGGAAGTTCAAGTAGCAGGCAAGGGGGAACACAACTACAAATCTTTTTTTTATTTTTTTTTTATTTTTTTTTATTTTTATTATTTTTTTTTTTTTTTTTTATAGAGATGGGGTCCCTCCACGCCCGCACCAACGTGGTGACCAAACCAAAAGTTCTACTGTCACCTCCGTCAACATGTTAGTTATCTACTAAGTGGATCACAGGATGCTGGGCTGTGATGTTATCCGTGCGTCTGGGTAAGACTACGCATTAACACGGTGCATCAGGTGATAGATAGCGGACGAAACGCGAGTGAGGGTAGCGATTTGAAGAGCAGAGGGAAAAAAGTGCCAAGGCTCGCGCCGTGGGAAAAAAACCTCTGCGACAGTGGAATGGGTACTAAGAGCAGTAGTGGCTTACTAGCTGTGATAGTTCATGCAAGGCTGGATTTGTTAGTATGGGTATCATGCATCATCACCGTGGCAAGCGATGGCGATGTGTCCCAGTTGCTGCAGCCGCTATATTCCTGGAACAATCAAGACCGTTACATAGTAGTGGGAGATCGGCCATAGATCATCTCACTGTGTGGGGGATGTGTGGAGCTTGTCTGCATGCAGTGTACGGTACGGCTTCCCCGCGTGGTGCCAGTTATTCGGCAGTGTATTCCAGCTGGATATCCAGTAATGGCGTCATCTGTTAGTTACCGCCTTTATATCCACGTTCCCTACTCTACCCCCCCCCCCCCGCCTCCCGCCGTCAACGCCGCCGAAGCAGACCTGGTGCATCGGGAGGGGGGGGGGGGGGGACGAAGCACGGCGTCGGTCGTCGATCCACGGCCTCTAGTAATGCCGCGGACGCGGATTTCTGCTCTTGTGGCGACAATTCTTTTTCGTCCTCTCCAACCGTTGTGACGGGAGTGGATCTCTGCGTGGACTGCCCCTGTGCCATAGTCAAGCTCAAGATTGAGTCTCAGGCCTTGGTTAACTGAATCCGCTGTCTTCATTTATTAGCTCGTCCTGCAGTCGGATCTCTAAAGCTTCTTCGAGAATACAATCCCAGAAGGTGTTAGGTTGTTGCAACAACTTGGTCATTTTCTCATCTTTATTAAATTTTATTTTTAAATCTAGCAGCCTATCTCCTCATGACGAAGCAAATCCTACAGTCTGATGCTCAAGAATATGTTTCATCCCTTTTTTTCGGCATCAAGTCGTATGGTGACTGATGTCCGTTACTTCCCTTGCTGAAATTGTTTTTCGTTCTAGTTCTTCGTCTACTGAATAGCTTGTTCGGTAGCCGCAAAGAAAGAGTTTTAATCATTGCAATGTTGGTCACATTTCTCAAATAACACTCAATCCAGGAGCTTGATTCGTTATCCGATTATATGTAGTCAGCCTGATGTATTTGACCTACAAGCACAAACAGATGCTTTAGGTAAAGTGTCCTACACTATAAGCGCGAAACAGCCGGAAAATAAATTGATACTTGTTTTAGATTTACGTCCTCTCACCTACTGCATTCACGCGTCACTGTCTTTCCTGCGTAAAATGTCTCGTTAGCAGCAAACACTCCACACGCCGTTACCAATTAACCTATCTATCGTTTCATCATTGGGTTTTTCGTTAATTCCTTTGCATTCCAAATTACATAACAATATTCCACTAGTAAAAATGTTTTGTTTGTTTATTGACGCAGTGACATTCTTATGACACAGTCATAAACGGTTTCGGCCAACGCATGAACCTGTTTCAATGTATGCCGCCTTTAGGTTTTAATATAAATTTTCTTTTGCATCGTTACAGAATCTGTAGATGGTCATTGTATGGCCGAAACCGGTTATGACGGTGTCATAAGAATGTGATTGCGTCTACAAATAAACAAAAAATTTTACAAAGTAATCACTCACTCCATTGACAAAGTGTCGTTTTTTTTCTAAATTATTCCACAAGGTTAGTAAAATTTCAGACACTTACATCAACCAATCGTAGACAAAGCTCCCTCTTCAAACTTGCGAATATGCAATAAGTGTGTAAAGAAACGTTTATACTGCGATGAAGACGTTAATATTCGAAAAGTGAAGCTGAAGATGTAGCATGAAGATCACAAAGGGCAAGGACAAACAGAGGCAGAGACAGAGAGAGGAAGAGGCGACTCACCTCCGCAGCGCCACGCCCCGCGCTCTGGCCGTCGCTCGGCCCTCCGCAGCCCCCGCCGCCACCGCCGCCCTCGCCGCCGCCCCCGCAGCCTGCGACAGAAGAGGAGGCGCGCGCCGAGGTCAGAGTTACGGCTAGAGCCGGCTGGCATCGAAACGTGTCCTGTTATGCACTAGGCTGCCACAGCCAACCTGCAACCTCCGTGAAGCCGACAGCAATCAGGAAACAACTGGCGGCAACTGGTACAGTTTGTCGCCAGATTAAATTGTCTGCAGATTAAATTACTTAGAGATTAATTCCAGCAGTATTTCGTAGTACGTTCAGAATTACAGCACTCGCAAGAGCCGTTGTTTTAGGAGTGATCTCATGACGGGAATATACTACATTGCTCAACACAATTAAAGGGTCACTTCTTCGTGATTCCGTAACTGTCTCAAATTGCGAAACGTGCCTACAACTCTCCTCGTAACGGTGCAAAAGCTTAGTGCTCTGCGATGTCACCCTAGGACTCGGTGACACTTTAGATAGCAAGGTGTTGACACATGCGCAGAAAGCAGAGCTCGGAAGTTAATGTGACGTGAAAGCCAGTTAATGATGTCACATTGGCGCCAAATTTCACCGTAGTTCTGCCCACTGCCACCGTGTACGTGTCACACGATGGAAATATCGTCACCTCCTGTTACCCACATTTCTCCTCTTCTTTCGACGACTCTGCGATGGAATCCCACCCAAGACGCCCAGAGTTGAAATCACGCGGTTTGTTTATGGGTGGACGGAGAAAACATTTCAGACACACTGCCGCTCAGAACCAGCACGAAATTCCTCCGTGGGGTGGTAATGGGCGCCAATGAAACCACCCCTTCCTTTGGGACGTTGGTTCCCACACATTTCACGGTCGGAAATTACATTTCGCGGTGCGGTCAACAACAGCCTTTGACAACTGCCTGTTGGCGTCTGTCTCGAGTTCTTCGGCCGAAGTTCGCCCGATGATTTTTCTGGCGTTTCGCCTGCACGGGTGGCTGGCATTGTCAAAGTTTCAGCCTGCATTGCTAGTGGTGGGCTGGAGCCGAGATCGCAGGCCGCAGTCTAAATGTACCTGACGAGCCAACATGCAAGGGCAATTCCGCGGTCATTTCCGGCGCATTTCTCCTGTTGCTACCTCCAACGGTCGTTGCTGCAGCACAGGAATCCAGGATGCGTTTACCTTGAGGCTTTCTTCTTCCTCGTTGACGCTGTTCTCGTGTTTCTGCACTTCTGTAGTGTGCTGGTATATGTAAGCTGTCACCAGCACACCAGCCGGCAAAGGTGTAGCGCGAAGATCGATAGTAGGCACTGGATCAAGCGCGCCTCTCACAAGAGAGGCCAAAGACACATTCCCAAGTAACAGACCGCCAACGCGAAGCTAGAATTGAGGCCGCCGTCGCTGACTAGAGGCCTGGACTGACTCACTCTTCTAATCTGGCGACTGTCATTCATGCGCAGAGCGGGTCACTGGTTTCGACAGTGCAGAGCGACCAGATTAGTGCCTACTGTTATATCCTAGCCAGTAATGCCAACCGAGCCCGCTGCCAAAAGGTTGGCAGCGTCAAAGTCCGGACGCCGTCCGCATAAGCAGCGCCAGCGATACAGGAAATCGCCGCAAGTCTGCGCGCGCCACCGCTGGCTTCTGGCTTCTTAAGCGCTGGAGTCGCGAGCGCTAGGACAGTTCTGTATTCGCCGCTCAGTTGTATACTCGCCACCGATTTGTGTACTTGCTAGTCATTTGTGTGTTCATCGCAGCAGAGTTGTTGCTTGTCGTCAGCCGACGCTGACCTAGCCGCTCCGACTCGAACTAGACAGATTTCTGTAGACACGGAGTTCACTACTGTGTTTCTGTATCTTCTTTAATAAAGATAAGTACCGACTTTTATTTAATCAGAGTGTTTGGGTTTTCATCTTTCTGTTCACTGTTCCAGCGGACCGGTCGGCCCGCTATTAAAAGTGTGGCGGTGACTTCGTAAGCCGTTTCTACAGCGAAGTGTTTGTCGCTACGAACGCCGCCACAAAACCTACAGTGGGAATGCCAGAGAGAATAAAGTAGGTAATAGCAAGATTACTGATATTGTCCGCAATACCGAGGAGTTTGTACCACGAACATGGACTCTCTTCAAGTTAAGTAGCAGCTTCATGTAAATAAAAAACCATATTAACCCACAGGTGCATTTGTGTTTTAGAAAGAGGATAGCTCCAACAAGAAAGAAGAAAGCCTCAATGTAAGTGGATCCTAGCTTCCCGTACTGCAGCTAACGACTGTTATACATAGCACGAGGAGAAACGCACCGGAAATGATCGCGGAGAAGCCCTTGGATGTTGGCGCGCCAGGTACATATAGTCTGCGGCCGCGAGCTCGGCTCCAATGCACCATCAGCAATGGAGGCTGAAACTTTGACAATGCCAGCCACTATTGCAGGCGAAACGTCGGAAAAATCATCGAACGAACTTCGGCCGAAGAAACCGAGACAGGAGCGAACAGGCAGTTTGTCAGCAAGTGACCACGAAAGCCTTAACACTTTTGCACATACTTTGCTTTGTCGTTCCGGATGGAACCACTGGGGTTCTTTCCAAACCATTCGACGAAAGAACGTAATTCGAAGCAGCAAAGGGCACTTAGGCTTTTTATTTCCTCCTTTTTCACGCCCTCTTTTGACGGCTTCACGGAGGACAGGATTCGACACTGAAAGATGTATGAATAAAACGGCAAAGGCTCCTTCTGAAATATCCCAATTTGGTAACATCCTTGGTGACACTTGCCCACCTTTAAAGTTGTCCCTCTACAGAGACACCTAGACTCCTGCAGGCAGCTCCATTGCCATATGGCTAGTAGGAGCTACAGCAACGACGTAGTCTGCCTGCAGGTGCCTAGGTGTCTGTCTACAAGTACATTTTTAAAGTGCTATGTACAAAGGTGTACAAACTTCATCAAGTGTGTCACCGAAGTGAATCTTCTTAGAGCGATCCTTATTCACCCACGTTTCAATGTTGCATCTACATCTACATCTACATGGATACTTTGCAAATCACAATCAAGTGGCTGGCATAGGGTTCATCGAACCACCTTCACAATTCTCTATTATTCCAATCTCGTATAGCGCGCGGAAAGAACGAACACCTATATCTTTCCGTAGTATTTCCCTTATTTTATCATGGTGATCGTTTCTCCCTGTATAGTTCGGTGTCAACAAAATATTTTAGCATTCAGAGAAGAAAGTTGGTGATTGGAATGTCGTGAGAAGATTCCATTAGAACGAAAAACGCCTTTCTTTTAATCAATTCCAGACCAAATTCTGTATCATTTCTGTGACACTCTCTACCATATTTCGCGATAATACAAAACGTGTTGATCTTCTTTGAACTTTTTCGATATACTCCGTCAGTCCTATCTGATAAGGATATTCTAATAGAGGACGGACAAGCGTAGTGTAGGCAGTTTCCTTAGTAGATCTGTTACATTTTCTAAGTGTCCTGCCAATAAAACGCAGTCTTTGTTTAGCTTTCCCCCATTTTCTGTCTGTTCCTTCCAACTTAAGTTGTTCGTAATTGTAATTCACCGTCACCACATCAAAGGAAATCGTGAAGAAGTCGAGCTAAAAAAGTATAAGCATCTTTTGCTGCTTAGGATCACTTTCAAATGTTGAATGGCTTTTGAACTGTCGTTAGTGGTTTCATGCTGTATGCCAAAGGAAAACTCATGGTCGCGCTAGGCTCCAAACGGGGCAGATCATGTTGAAGGGGGCTGCACCAGCGTGGTGTCCTTAGAGCAGGGGTGAAAAGCCTGATGGGGTGGGGGGTGGGGGTGTCGAACGTTCTGAAGGTGACCCTATTGCTCATCGCAGTATCAACTGTCGTTCTCCACCGCGAAACGATTGGGAATCAATGACCCAAGGAAATAGGTGGTTTAATTAACGTCCTTTATGCCACCCCCTTAGGCATTTTGGTGTCGATTCTTAGCGGTAATGTGTCCAAAATGCTTTCCGTGGCCGTCCTTGAGAAACCAAGTAAATTCAACCCGGGAGTCGCGATTGTGACTCCATCGCATTGCCGTCAAAAAAAATGTCTGACGTGTAGGTAAGAGGGCTATGACGACGTTCCCATGTTGTGGCACGTCCACGGTGGTGTTGAACAGAATGGTGGTGAACTTCGGTGCCTGTGTGACGTCATGAACGCAGCTTACACCTCACATGAACTTGAGCCGTGGCCTTCTTTTCGCACGTGTTGACGCCTTGGTGTTTCAAGCGTCGCCGAGCCAGAGGGTGACGCCGCAGGCAGCCATAGTGTTGCACCATTACAGAGGAACGTCGTACGTACCTTAGAAGCAAATTTCAGGCTTCTGGTTTGCAATTACAAGATTTCAAAAAAGTGATTCTTTATTTGTATTTTCCAGTGTCGATATAATGGCGGAAATTACAACTGACCTACTTGAATACACTCAAACTAAAATTGGTGGTAGTGACTACCAGAGACATAGTGACATCAGTGATTTAAAATGCGCAAAGGCCAAGTAAAACAAGTTGAAAAATTTGTATATTTGGTAAGCTAGCTAAACAGGCACTATTGTCAAAGTAAAGGAGGAATTCTAATTATTTGTCTCTGGGAAGGAGGATACAGAAGAACTATGATAGACGTTTAGACCAAACAATCTATAAATAAACTGATGAGACGAAACTTTATGACCACTGCCCACTGCGAGGCTGGTTGCCCCTCGATGATGTAGAGGAGGGAGGGGGGGGGGGGGAGAAGGAAATGGAAGTAGGCAAGCTGAGAAAAGAAAATGGGGATATCCGCTGGCATTAGCGACGTTGGCATCTAAGGAAAGATAGACGACAAGGCTTTCGGCGTTCACGCCTCACCACTAAACGTGGAGGTTGGTGGCCTTACCAATCTGTATAACAGGCGATCTGTGCCAAATCTGACGCCAGAGTACAACGCTGGTGGAGGCTCAAGTCATTCGGAGCACACCGTTCGTGCACACTGTTGAACGTGGGACTCAGCAGCAGATGACTTATACGAGTTCCTAGGTTCACCCAAAGGTATAGGCACAGCAACACCGAGATTTATCCGTGGATCAGTGGAAATGTGTCGCCTTGTAGGACGAATAACGTTCCTTGTAACGGCAGGTCGATGACTGTGTCTGGCCATGCCCTCGCCTTGGTGTACGGCTGCCACAGACGCAGGCCACTGGCAGCATTATAATGCTGTGGGGTAGTCACCAGATCCTCCGCGGGACATGTAGTGGTAATACACTCCTGGAAATTGAAATAAGAACACCGTGAATTCATTGTCCCAGGAAGGGGAAACTTTATTGACACATTCCTGGGGTCAGATACATCACATGATCACACTGACAGAACCACAGGCACATAGACACAGGCAACAGAGCATGCACAATGTCGGCACTAGTACAGTGTATATCCACCTTTCGCAGCAATGCAGGCTGCTATTCTCCCATGGAGACGATCGTAGAGATGCTGGATGTAGTCCTGTGGAACGGCTTGCCATGCCATTTCCACCTGGCGCCTCAGTTGGATCAGCGTTCGTGCTGGACGTGCAGACCGCGTGAGACGACGCTTCATCCAGTCCCAAACATGCTCAATGGGGGACAGATCCGGAGATCTTGCTGGCCAGGGTAGTTGACTTACACCTTCTAGAGCACGTTGGGTGGCACGGGATACATGCGGACGTGCATTGTCCTGTTGGAACAGCAAGTTCCCTTGCCGGTCTAGGAATGGTAGAACGATGGGTTCGATGACGGTTTGGATGTACCGTGCACTATTCAGTGTCCCCTCGACGATCACCAGTGGTGTACGACCAGTGTAGGAGATCGCTCCCCACACCATGATGCCGGGTGTTGGCCCTGTGTGCCTCGGTCGTATGCAGTCCTGATTGTGGCGCTCACCTGCACGGCGCCAAACACGCATACGACCATCATTGGCACCAAGGCAGAAGAGACTCTCATCGCTGAAGACGACACGTCTCCATTCGTCCCTCCATTCACGCCTGTCGCGACACCACTGGAGGCGGGCTGCACGATGTTGGGGCGTGAGCGGAAGACGGCCTAACGGTGTGCGGGACCGTAGCCCAGCTTCATGGAGACGGTTGCGAATGGTCCTCGCCGATACCCCAGGAGCAACAGTGTCCCTAATTTGCTGGGAAGTGGCGGTGCGGTCCCCTACGGCACTGCGTAGGATCCTACGGTCTTGGCGTGCATCCGTGCGTCGCTGCCGTCCGGTCCCAGGTCGACGGGCACGTGCACCTTCCGCCGACCACTGGCGACAACATCGATGTACTGTGGAGACCTCACGCCCCACGTGTTGAGCAATTCGGCGGCACGTCCACCCGGCCTCCCGCATGCCCACTATACGCCCTCGCTCAAAGTCCGTCAACTGCACATACGGTTCACGTCCACTCTGTCGCGGCATGCTACCAGTGTTAAAGACTGCGATGGAGCTCCGTATGCCACGGCAAACTGGCTGACACTGACGGCGGCGGTGCACAAATGCTGCGCAGCTAGCGCCATTCGACAGCCAACACCGCGGTTCCTGGTGTGTCCGCTGTGCCGTGCGTGTGATCATTGCTTGTACAGCCCTCTCGCAGTGTCCGGAGCAAGTATGGTGGGTCTGACACACCGGTGTCAATGTGTTCTTTTTTCCATTTCCAGGAGTGTAGAAAGCACCATGACAGCTGAAGACTACAAGAACACTACTGCGGACCACCTGGATCCCTTTGTGGCTGACATCGTCCCTAACGGCGATGTCATCTTCCAAGAGGGTGACTGTCCGAGTCAGATGGCCAGACCTGTAGTACGGTGGTTTGAGGACCGCGATAGCTAAAATAATAAGGCCAGAATCGTGCTACAGTAGTCTGACGAAAACGATAGGTAGCTCACGTTAATGTCCTGGACAGTGTCTTGATAGTAAAATATAAGATGAACCTTAACAAAAGCAAAGCAAGGATAATGGAACGTAGTCGAATTAAATTAAGGGATGCTAAGCTAATTAGACTAGTAAACGAGACAAATGGTTCAAATGGCTCTGAGCGCTATGGGACTCAACTTCTGTGGCCATAAGTCCCCTAGAACTTAGAACTACTTAAACCTAACTAACCTAAGGACATCACACACATCCATGCCAGAGGCAGGATTCGAACCTGCGACCGTAGCGGTCGTGCGATTCCAAACTGTAGCGCCTTTAACCGCTCGGCCACTCCGGCCGGCAGTAAACGAGACACTTAAAGAAGTAGGTGAGTTTTGCCATTTGGACAACAAAATAACTGATGATAGCCCAAGTAGAAAAGACATAAATTGTAGACTACCAGTGGCAAGAAAAGCTTTTCTGAAGAAGAAAAAATCGTTTAACATCGAACATTGGTTTAAGTGTTAGGTAGTTTTTCTGAAGGTGTTTGTATGGATTGTTGCCATGTTTGAAAGTGAAACGCATACAAAAAACTGTTTAGACAAAAAGAGAGCAGAAGCTTTTGAAATGTGGTGCTACAGAACAATGTTTAAGATTAGATGTGTCCATCACGTAACCAATGGGGAAGTGCTGGATAGAGTTGGGGAGACAAATTTGTTGTACAACTTGACGAAAAGGAGGGAGCGGTTGACAAGACACATTCTGAGACATCAAGGGATCACCAGTTTAGTACTGGAGGCAAGTGTGGAGGACGGAGGGGAGAGGGGTAAAATCGGAGAAGCATACCAAGAGGCAAATACACTAAGCAGATTCAGAAAGACGTAGGTTGCAGTAGTTATTCGGAGATGAAGAGGAACGCTAAAGTAGCATGGAGAGCTGCATCGAACCAGTCTTCGGTCTGAAGAAGACGACAGCAAAATGGCTCTGAGCACTATGTCACTTAACTTCTGAGGTCATCAGTCCCCTAGAACTTATAACTACTTAAACCTAACTAACCTAAGGACATCACACACACCCATGCCCGAGGCAGGATTCGAACCTGCGACCGTAGCAGTCGCGCGGTTCCGGACTGACGTGCCTAGAACCGCTCGGCCACCGCGGGCGGCAAGACGACAACAACAACAACAACAGTAATATCTTGGTCAACAAATTCGTCTGATCTTAATCCGATCTAATGTGTGTGGTACTTTATCAAGTGGTAGCTCTGCTGCAGCATACGTTCGGCCAGTAATTTGTGGGAATTGAGTGACCAGTGTGGAGACACCAGGCAGAGTGCGTGCAACGTCAGACGTCCTCTAGCTGCTGAGACAGCGCGGCTGGGGATGCGACAATGGTATCGGTGAGGGGGAAGGGGGGGGGTTCTTGTGAATGGGACAGCACGGTGGCGGAAGATGTAGTTTCGCAGCTGAAACCATCACACAAATGCGTACCTCGCAACTACAGCTAGCGACACTGCAAGCGAACGTATGAACAGATGATGCCAGTATGGCAAATAATTCGACAAGCAAACCATTTATTCTTAAAAACACAATGGAACAGTGGAAGCGATTTATATTCGCCTACTTTGTACACCTTTCTCGCTCTTCTTTCCATGTCAAAATTAGGTTCATTTCCGGAAACACATCGATGTTTACATAATTTTACCTCACTAACATGCAAATGCACTTGCAATTGCCACCGAATCCTGAAACAGTCTACTATTAATCAATTAATTGGGCACATGTGACGGTAGTAGCTTGTGGAAGCTTATGCACGGCATAAAAATAAGTATGATTCCTTCGTCGATATTGTCGAAAATCAGTGCTAATTCTCACTTCACCAGGTGTCGAGGGTCCTACAAAGAATTACATTATTTCATTGAAAAGACCCGCAGTCACTCGTATATCGCTGTAGATGTGCACGTTTGGCATTTTAGGTATCTGGCAAAATAGTCTCCGCTTTGCATGTTTGCATGCTATCATTTGCCTAAAACGTGTTTTGATATTTAGAGCCATTTATGAGATACGGGGGACGATACGAACACCTAACTTCCACCGTATAATTTGCACACACGATCGGAATTGCGTGCCCTTCATCCAATCCATTATCTCGAGACTGACGATGGATACAGATCTTGTCTCGAGTTTAAATAAAAATGAAATATGCAGCAGTATTTGAACTAATACGCACCAAATTCAAACTCGTAGCGATCGCTAGTTTTCATTTCAAGGTATTTGAATTTCGTGCAGTACCTTACTAAGTTTAGAAATATCACAGTAAATATACTCATAAAGGAAATGACATGAAGTTCATCATGAAGCTGACTAATGAGGCTATGATACGCGCGAGAATCTTTTTTAGCGAATGTGTGCTTTAAAATTGTTAGAGAAGAGGAGCTGAGGCGCGCACGCCTGGAGGACGCCTCTTCGGAAGAGAGGGCTGGAGTCGTCCAGCACTGCTGGGTCATGTTACTAGCGCGGGGCTCAGCAGTTCTGTGAAAATTACCGTATTCAGCAAGGACATCAGATAAAATTACTCTTTAAAAGTGAGCTTAAGGCGTAACAACTTGCAATGATTACCTTGGTGGCTACGGTTTCATGGGTTAACATTACTTCATGTACACAGTGGTACAATAAGTGGTGTTCCTTCGGTGTGTGATGTTTAGTTAAGGCTCACCGGCAGGGTGCATGATCAACGCACAACGGTGGACGTTATTGCATCTGATTACGAACTTATAGGCCATATCGTACTGTCATATTTCTGGCTTTAAAAATGGTTCAAATGGCTCTGAGCACTATGGAACTTAACTTCTCAGGTCATCAGTCCCCTGGAACTTAGAACTACTTAAATCTAACTAACCTAAGGACATCACACACATCCATGCCCGAGGCAGGATTCGAACCTGCGACCGTAGCGGTCGCGCAGTTCCAGATTGTAGCGCCTAGAACCGCTTGGCCACTTCGGTCGGCTTCTGGCTTTACAGCCATCTTCTTAGAGCAGTTGAGAAGGCAGCAGTGGAAAGACGACGTAATGTGGTGTGAGGTACCGGTGAAAGATGTTTTGTTCGGTTCGTGCATCATGAGAAAGACCGCCTAAATTGTGGTCCTTCACTGCGATTGGCTGCTGTGTTCGGAAATAGCACGCCAAAATGATAAAATTTTGTTATTATTGTCAGAGAAACCAAACTGTGAATTTACTTGCATTTCATATAAAAGCATCCCTCGATAGGAGGCTATCATTGCATTACTCCAAAAGTGTTAATCACCAACAAAATAATAACAGGTAGACGAAACACTTCGCAGATCTTCGGGTCGTGCTTGACTTGGATGGCGGACAAGAGAGACCAGAACTGGATCGGCATTCTTGGAGAACAGGCATGTTGTTTTCCACGGTCGGTATCAGTTAAGACTTAATTAGCAACGTCTGGTTTGTAAATGTAAGAGCTCGATAGACAGTTAAGGAGAACAGACATGTTTTCTGCCAGGGTCGGTATTTGTTAAGAACTTAATTAGCAATCTGTGATTTCTGGACTTGTAACTGAGAACGAGTTTGACGGTAATTTTTTTATTCTCTGTGAAAGTGTGAAGAATGGAAATTATTTGGGAGGAGCCAAACCCGGCCACCTAATCACCCTGTCACAATTGCAGCTTGCATACGTAAAGGTTTCCAGTAGCAACACAATTACATTTTTCAGTACGTCATACAATTATTAACCAAATTTAAACATTTAGAATGCTCGTTTAGTTGAGTAATTAAAAGGTATAATGTAACGTCAAAGGTTTAACATAATAAGTAGAACACTGGGATTAAAATGTTCTTATATGTCTTGAAGCAACATTACTCAGAACGCGCGAATTGACGACTAAGTATTAATCCAATATTTCAGAATGACACCACTTTGCGACTTGCAACGAACTTTACACATAATTTTGAACCTTTTCGAAGCTATTTTTCCGTGACACCACCCACAAAATATGAAAGAAAAGAAGTTTTTCGCTTACAACATTTTCGTTGTTCATGCAATAAACCTCCAACATCAGGCATGGCGTTTTAATTTATTTATTTCTTCCTTACTACTAATTCTATTCGCAACGCGTTTTGTGGACGGTATCCGCATACCTCCCTGAATGCAAATTCAAAATTCTATCATTTTACGACTGATATTTTACGAGATACGACGTCATAAACATTGTGAAGCGTGAAAAACTAGCTTGTCATAAACTGACCGATTCTTTTGTTTACAAAATCGGCGGTGGCGGTTACTGCTGTGGACGATTATGCTAATACGTGGGTTTCTACATATCAGTGTGGTACAAATGGCTCTGAGCACTATGGGAGTTAACATCTATGGTCATCAGTCCCCTAGAACTTAGAACTACTTAAACCTAACTAACCTAAGGACATCACACAACACCCAGTCATCACGAGGCAGAGAAAATCCCTGACCCCGCCGGGAATCTAACCCGGGAACCCTGGCGCGGGAAGCGAGAACGCTACCGCGCGACCACGAGCTGTGGACACATATCAGTGTGACATCTACGTTCTCAATCAAATGTGATAGCTTTCACAGTTCTGCTTTGATCATTCAGCCGACTTGTAAGCCTAAAGTAAACATCACAAATGCAACGTGCACCGATTCTTGTTTCGCTGTGATACAGAACGGTACTTTTAATGCCCCTAATTTGTTGTCATCAGGGCAAGGATTGAGGCGATTTTAGTCACTACCATTATCTAGTGTTGTTGGTAAATGCAGAAAAACCCTGATGATCCTCGCTTCCACAGATGAAACAATTTACAAAATCAAAATAGTATGCGACCTGTGCTTGTTTTATGTCAGCATTACTTACAACGATTGGTGTGTCCCTGACAGGACACTCCTGAATTGCTTGCCACTTAGTCCTAATAGTTATTATGTGAAGCGATGGACGGCCGGAGTGGCCGAGCGGTTCTAGGCGCTACAGTCTGGAACCGAGCGACCGCTAGGATCGCAGGTTCGAAAACTGCCTCGGGCATGGATGTGTGTGATGTCCTTAGGTTAGTTAGGTTTAAGTAGTTCTAAGTTCTAGGGGACTGATGACCTCAGAAGTTAAGTCCCATAGTGCTCAGAGCCAAGGTAACACGCTTGTCTTCTTTTTTAGGAGGATTTGGAAAACTCCGTCGTAATCCGCAAGTACTTTAGTTCAGTAATGCCGATATCTTCTCCGCACACGAGAAAGCTTGATTAAAAACTAACTGTTCCGGCGTAACGCCAAGCGCCGGCACGACTACGAAGAACTAAGAGCAGAGAGGGCTGTGATACGACGTCAGCCAGTAGTAAGCTGACTGGGGCGACACCACGACAGGAGCGGCATCTACACGAAGGTAATATAAGCGCCGCGCCGCCTAGCCGCGGTGCCGTCGCTGTCACCCCCCGTCCATCTCCTCCAGTTTGCCAATGACACTGCCTTCCTTGCTCTTGCCCCCACCCTGCAGCGCTCCCAAAACCTTCTCCAATCCCATATTGATCGGTTCACCGCTTGGTGCAACCAGTGGTTGCTCAAGGTCAATCCCTCCAAAACCCAGGCGATCATTGTAGGCAAAACCACCCCTTCCTTCCGCCTCCTTGATTTCTATTTTACCATCTATGGCCATCCTATCGCCCTCACTCCCACCCTTAAGTACCTTGGCGTCACCCTCGACCGTCGCCTCTCCTGTACTCCCCATCTCCGGACAATCCAAGCCAAGGCACGCTCCCGACTCCGTCTCCTCAAGGTCCTTTCCGGCCTTACGTGGGATCTGGACCCCTCCACCATCCTCCACACCTATAAATCCCTCATCCGCCCTATCCTTTGTTACGCCCATCTGGCATGGATCTCCGCCCCCCCTACCTTTTATAAATCCCTCCAAATCCTTTAACGCCATGCTCTCCGCCTCGCCTATTGCATCCGTCTCCCCTCCCCCCATGTGGATCCTGTATGATCTCATCCCCTTCCCCCACTTCCTCCTTTTTGCTCGAAAGGATACGGATCCTGTATACCTCCCGCAAACTCGATCCTCATCCGCTTGTCTCACCCATTCTCTCCCACCCCCGCCCGCTGCTGCGCCTTTATTCCCACGTCCCACCCGGTCTCCATCTCTCCACCCTCCTCATCCTCTCCCAAGGTGGCTTCCGCCAGCTCCCCCTCCCTGATGATGTCCTCCTCCCCTTCATCTATCCCTCCTATCAACTTTGATCCTCCCCCCCCACTTCCTGTGTCCTTTCCTTTAGGCACCCTCCCTCCCTTCTCTTTCCTTTTCCCGCATCCCCTCCCTCCTTCCCTCTTCCCCCGGGCTTCCCCTCCCCCTTCCTCCCTTCCCCCTATCTCCCCTGCCCTCCCCTCCCCTCTCCCACCCCCCCTCCTGCTCTCTTAGCAGGTCCCCGGACTCGTCTATGGTTAGTGAACATTTGCGCGCCAGAGATCAACGCCTCGTGTTCTGTGTGTGCCGTCGTTTTGTGCTTAAGTGATTCAGTGTTATTCGTTATGTGCACCTACGTTCACGTGTGACAATTTTCGTCTCTGTCTGTGTCCAAGTGTCTGAACAATTTTATCTTGGACTCTACGCCTGTGAACGGCACCTTGTATTTTACAAAATGTTTGTCTCCGTTTATATGTCCACCATGTTTTTTCTCTAAATGTCTTCATTTGTACATTTGTGTATCTCTGCGGCCAAAGAGCGGCGTCGTATGCTGCTGCAGGCCTGCCTGTCATACAGGTTTCAAAATAAAAATAAAGGAAAAAAAATAACGGCGGTCGCAGTGGAGGAAGAACCGTCATACAAAAGCTACAGCAGAGACTTATGAACTGTATTTCTTCTCTTGTGTTACGAATTGTATATACTGAACAGATTGCTTATGTGTTCTGTCGCCCTTTGCTTGCGACATCTCATTCTACACTTCTCACTGTTCAGAACTGTCTTTTATCTTACTGTAATAAACTTCATTAATACGATTTGCTTGAATTGTTGTCTAGCGATCCGAGAGAGCAGGTTTCCTAGGCACTCTACATTAGACGAAATGGCGTGACAAAACACTAATGTTTCATTTTTGAGCTAGGAAGAAATAAAGGGAGCAGAAACTATTGCACACTTTAGGTTTTTGTTTTTCATTTCAACAGCAGCTCCCGTGCAGCAATGAGAAAAAACGATTTAACCGTGAGTGTTACAATTCTTTGGAAAGGCAGACATGACGTAAGCCCATTGCTGAGAAGCAACGTACGCATTTTCCAACCAGAGTCGTGATATTTAGCGCCAGTTTGATTCTCTGGTACTTCAGTAACGAAAAATTGCCAGTGTCTCGTTCCTACACTTACATCAGATACGTAATTTTAACTTCGCGGGTATATATGAGGTCTGCAGACAGCAAAATATCTTTCATCCGATGTCGAATAGGTAAATTCTGTAATTGTATTGCAATTTTTAATGGTTAATCATATACTTTGATTTGTGACTAGGAGTAATCCACTTAATTACAGGTCCATATCCTTAACGTCGATATCCAGCAGTATTCTGAAACATATATTGTGTTCGAACATTATGAATTACCCGAAGAAAACGGTCTACTGACACATAGTCAACACACAGTTAGAAAATATAGTTCTTGTGAAACACAACTAGCTACTGCTGCTGTACCACACAAGTGGCTTGTAGTAAAATTGCGTGCTTATGGAATATCGTCTCAGTTATGTGACTGGATTCGTGATTTCCTGTCAGAGAGGTCACAGTTCGTAGTAACTGACGGAAGATCATCGAGTAAAACAGAAGTGATTTCTGGCGTTCCCCAAGCTAGTGTTATAGGCCCTTTGCTCTTCCTTATCTATATAAACGATTTCAGAGACAATCTGAGCTGCCGTCTTAGGTTCTTTGCAGATGACACTGTCGTTTATCGACTAGTAAAGTCATCGGAAGATCAAAACAAATTGCAAAACGATCTAGAAAAGATATCTACGATGCGCAAATTGGCAATTGACCCTAAATAACGAAAAGTGTGAGGTCATCCACATGAGTACTAAAAGGAATCCATTAAACTTCGGTTTTACGATAAATCAGTCAAATCTAAAGGCTGTACATTCAACTAAATGCCTAGGAATTACAATTACGAGCAACTTAAATTGCAAGGGACACATAAAAAATGTTAAGGGGGAGGCTAACCAAAAAGTGCGCTTTATTGGCAGGACACTTAGAAAATGTAACAGATCTACTATTGAGACTTCCTACAATACGCTTGTCCGTTCTCTTTTAGAATATTGCTGAGCCGTGTGGGATCCTTACCAGATAGGATTGGCAGAGTACATCGAAAAATTTCAAATAAGGGCAGTACGGTTTGTATTATCGCGATATAGGGGAAAGAGTACCACTGAAATGATACAGGATTTGCGATGGACATCATTAAAACGAAGGCGTTTTTCGTTGCGGAGCAATCTTCTCATGAAAGTCCAATCACCAAGTTTCTCCTCCGAATGCGAAAATATTTTGTTGACGCCGACCTAAATAGGGAGAAACAATCACCAAATCAGAGCTCGTACGGAAAGATGTAGGTGTTCGTTCTTTCCGCGCGCTGTATGAGATTGGAATAATAGAGAATTGCGAAGGTGGTTCGATGAACCCTCTGCCAGACACTTAAATGTGATTCGCAGAGTATCCCTGTATATGTAGATGTATTAAGACACTTCGCTATTATAACAGATGAGAAATGATTCAAATGAAGGATATTTATTTTAGTACGAATTGGGAACATTTCGTGTGACGAAACATTTGTTGCAATGTTTAAATATCTAACATGTCTACCAATATTGAATTTTCGTTAAAGTCGCCTTATCCTACTAGGACTGAGTGGTCAAGAAAGCTGTGCAAATATAATTAGCAGAGAACCTGCTCAACCGAGACGACGGTTTCCAGCTCGAGCGATCATGAAGCCCATTTCATGTCTCAGCTCCCAAAGGAAATATTCTAAGTCTTCGTGGCATTCATAATTACCAATAACACACTTCGTAAGTGCTGTGGATTCGCTGATTCTGGGCTTTCTTTGTTTTACTCTTAGATCCAGCATATTTAAGCAATGCATGACCCTCTTGTTAGCAACTGCGTTATCTATGACGCATGCGACTGCCCCACATTGTGTAAAGCGATTTAAAAATGGAATACGACTCACCCTGAGAATGGCCGATGGGTTGTCAGCCAAAATGTCAGAAAATGAGCTAAAATTATCCCGGATGCACGCTCGAGAAATGACGAAATAAAACTGCATTTCTGGCCTGAAGACTTCTTAGGTGTGACAACACTTTGGCAACTTTACTGTCGATGATGATGATGAAATGATGATGGGTACACACACACACACACACACACACACACACACACACACACACACACATGCACACCACACACACGCACACCACACACACAGTACAGAGCAGAGAAAATTCTTGACCAGGCCGGAAATAAAACCCAGGGCCCTGTGATCGACAGCCAGAAGTGCTAACCACAAGACCATGAGCTAGTGACAACATCAAAATAAGGTTTACATAACCACAAAGGAGTTAATCCACTAGGATAGCATTAGTGAATGCGACGGAAATAAATAAATGACTTCTGATGTTAGCAGGCAGATCTCATTTGGCGGTAGTAGTAGAGCAACAAGGGCATCACCCCACTCTCCACTGTTGCCAGATGTATCCAATATGGCTGCGATGATGTCATCCAAGATGGCGGCATGTAGACTTGGCAACAATGCATGATGTCATCCAATATTTTGGTGGGAACTTTGAATTTTGGTAGGAAGAAGGTCAATTGAGTTACCTGCACTAATCTAACCCCCTTTACCCCAGAAAATGGAGTAATTTCAAATCCGAACAGGACAATGCAACACACCTCTACTAACCTAACAAAATGGCGGAAAAAAAGGTCACTTGGGCTGCTGCTACTAACCTAAGCCATCCGACTGCCACCTCCCCCAGAAAAATGGTGGAAAGCTCAAATTCCAACAAGATAATGCATCACACCACAGTTACCTATACAAACATAAGAAAATGGCGCGAAAGAAAGGACACTTGGACTACCTCCACTAACCTTAGCCAGCCGACCACCACCTCTTCCTAGGGATTGGTGGGAAAAGGACTCACCCTGCACTGGTCCGGTGGAGACAGGAAGGACAATTTATTTAGGGATGGAGTATCTTTATCACAGTGGTACAGAACACATGCTTTAACATGCCACACAGCATACAGACATGCAAGCTACTCCTAAATAACTCATGTAGAATGCTCTACACATGCGCCTGCTAATTGTAAACTGTCAAAATAACGCATTGCACAGCCTACAGACATGCAAACCACTCGTAAATAATTCAGTACATTTACATCCAGAGAGTCAAACAACTTGTAAATTGTCTAAATAATAATACATCTAAAAGACTCTGCAAAAACGCTTGCTAATTGTCAACTGTCGAAATAATGCACCAGTCTTCATTTAAACAATTAGAGACAGCACCACCATCCACTGTGTTCGCCAGAAGATCTGCTCTCCGACTGATCTAGTACACAGTACCACCAACAGAGGGCACTGACGTCCATTCTGTGAACGCAGTCTCATTTCTTCTACTGTATTGGTCAGTTGATGTGACATTCAACTCCATCCATTATGGATAAAATTAAAGGTGTTTGCAGAAGAAAGTGCTAACGCCCATGAGCATATTCTGACTTACCACATGTTATATGATTGACTAAACTCAAAGAACATGTCCTACCAACCGATCCCTTCTTCTAGTCAAATTGTGCAACAAACTCCTCTTCTCCCCAATTCTATTCATTACCTCCTCATTAGTTTTGTGATCTACCCATCTAATCTTCAACATTCTTCTGTAGCACCACATTTCGAAAGTTTCTATTCTCTTCTTGTCCAAACTACACTCCTGGAAATGGAAAAAAGAACACATTGACACCGGTGTGTCAGACCCACCATACTTGCTCCGGACACTGCGAGAGGGCTGTACAAGCAATGATCACACGCACGGCACAGCGGACACACCAGGAACCGCGGTGTTGGCCGTCGAATGGCGCTAGCTGCGCAGCATTTGTGCACCGCCGCCGTCAGTGTCAGCCAGTTTGCCGTGGCATACGGAGCTCCATCGCAGTCTTTAACACTGGTAGCATGCCGCGACAGCGTGGACGTGAACCGTATGTGCAGTTGACGGACTTTGAGCGAGGGCGTATAGTGGGCATGCGGGAGGCCGGGTGGACGTACCGCCGAATTGCTCAACACGTGGGGCGTGAGGTCTCCACAGTACATCGATGTTGTCGCCAGTGGTCGGCGGAAGGTGCACGTGCCTGTCGACCTGGGACCGGACCGCAGCGACGCACGGATGCACGCCAAGACCGTAGGATCCTACGCAGTGCCGTAGGGGACCGCACCGCCACTTCCCAGCAAATTAGGGACACTGTTGCTCCTGGGGTATCGGCGAGGACCATTCGCAACCGTCTCCATGAAGCTGGGCTACGGTCCCGCACACCGTTAGGCCGTCTTCCGCTCACGCCCCAACATCGTGCAGCTCGCCTCCAGTGGTGTTGCGACAGGCGTGAATGGAGGGACGAATGGAGACGTGTCGTCTTCAGCGATGAGAGTCGCTTCTGCCTTGGTGCCAATGATGGTCGTATGCGTGTTTGGCGCCGTGCAGGTGAGCGCCACAATCAGGACTGCATACGACCAAGGCACACAGGGCCAACACCCGGCATCATGGTGTGGGGAGCGATCTCCTACACTGGCCGAACACCACTGGTGATCGTCGAGGGGACACTGAATAGTGCACGGTACATCCAAACCGTCATCGAACCCATCGTTCTACCATTCCTAGACCGGCAAGGGAACTTGCTGATCCAACAGGACAATGCACGTCCGCATGTATCCCGTGCCACCCAACGTGCTCTAAAAGGTGTAAGTCAACTACCCTGGCCAGCAAGATCTCCGGATCTGTCCCCCATTGAGCATGTTTGGGACTGGATGAAGCGTCGTCTCACGCGGTCTGCACGTCCAGCACGAACGCTGGTCCAACTGAGGCGCCAGGTGGAAATGGCATGGCAAGCCGTTCCACAGGACTACATCCAGAATCTCTACGATTGTCTCCATGGGAGAATAGCAGCCTGCATTGCTGCAAAAGGTGGATATACACTGTACTAGTGCCGACATTGTGCATGTTCGGTTGCCTGTGTCTATGTGCCTGTGGTTCTGTCAGTGTGATCATGTGATGTTCATCTTATATCCTCCTTTCAAGACACTGTCCATTCCGTTCAACTGCTCTTCCAAGTCCTTTGCTGTCTCTGATAGAACTACAAAGTCATCGGCGAACCTCACAGTTTTTATTTCTTCTCCCTGGATTTTAATACCTACTCCGAAATTTTCTTTTGTTTCCTTTACTGATTGCTCAATATACAGATTGAATAACATCGGGGAGAGGCTACAATCCTGTCTTACTCCCTTCCCAACCACTGCTTCCCTTTCACAGCTCGCGACCTGCAGCTGGTGTTGCGCCGTAAGGTGCTTGGGGTGTGGTCTGTTCAGTGGCATGGCATGACAGCCCAGAATAAACTGCGGGCTGTCAAGGAGACGACCGATGTGTGGCGCTCCTCCCTGCGGTCTTCTCGCAGGGACTCTGTCATCCTGTGTCGGCTCTGCATCGGGCATACATACCTGACGCACGGCCATCTTTTACGTCAGGAGGATCCCCCCCTGTGTCGGTGTGGATCCAGGCTGACGGTCGCCCACGTTTTATTGGAGTGTCCCCGACTGCGCACCCTTCGGCAGTCTTTTAATCTCCCGGGCACCTTGCCTTTGATTTTATGCGACGATGCCTCCATGGCTGACAGTGTTTTACATTTTATCCGTGCTAGTCCTTTTTATGGTTCCATTTAGAGTGGTCCTGCACCTTTCCCTTTGTGTGTCTCTTGTCCTCGAGTCTCTCATATTTGGTTGCAGCTTTTAGTATGTAGTCGGTTGGTTGACTCTTTCCCTTTTTTGTTGTCGTGGTCAGTCAACCAGTCTCCGGCCATCTTCTTTTCTTCTGTTTCTTTCTGTCTGGTGTTCATCTGTCCTCTTCTTTTCTGTAATGTTCGTTGCCTAATTTGTGTTCTTTAGCACCGGGGGCAGTCTCCTTCCCCTTGGGGTTTTATCTGCTCTGCGACTTTGTCTCGCTTGTTTTTGGAATGGGGGACTGATGACCTTAGCTGTTTAGTCCCCCTTAAACATCCCAACAACCACCACCACCACCAAATTTTTCTTTTGTTTCCTGTACTGCCTGCTCAATATACAGATTGAATAACATCGGGGAGAGGCTACAACTCTGTCTCACTCCCTTCCCAACCACTGCTTCCCTTTCATGCCCCTCGACTCTTATAACTGCCATCTGGTTTCTGTACAAATTGTAAATAGCCTTTCGCTCCCTGTATTTTATCACTGCCACCTTTAGAATTTCAAAGAGAGTATTCCAATCAACATTGTCAAAAGTAGCAATAAAAAATGGCTACAATCCTTCCCTTGCTGACAAGCTTCCAGATAAAATAAAAATAAACACATGTGACATGTCCTTGTTTCCAGCACAAGCATATGAAGGCACCATGAAATATGCTGCTATGCTCTTTCTAGGAAGCCTGTCTTATAAGATACCCAGTCTCCTCGAAAGTCCATAAAACAGATGATGTTTCGTCACAAACAAGAAGCCACAACATCAGTCTTCCACCAATCCCCATAATAAATCTTGGCGTATACTAACTATGATTCCTGTGTAAAATACCAAGCTGGTCAGACAGGCAGAAGTTTTGAGATATGATTCAAAGAGCATATCAATGCGTTTCGCCTAAACCACTTGAGCAAGTTCACCTTTCCTATTCACATTGCTGATGAGGAACATTCTGCACAAAGCTCTTCACTATGCAGACAAGGCAACATTGTGAACATACTTAAAGAAATACAAATATTTAAAAATAAAAGATAATCGCCACACAAGATCCTCAACGAACAAACAGAACTAACAATGTTTCCCTGAAGAATGCCCGCATCTCGTGGTCGTGCGGTAGCGTTCTCGCTTCCCACGCCCGGGTTCCCGGGTTCGATTCCCGGCGGGGTCAGGGATTTTCTCTGCCTCGTGATGGCTGGGTGTTGTGTGCTGTCCTTAGGTTAGTTAGGTTTAAGTAGTTCTAAGCTCTAGGGGACTGATGACCATAGATGTTAAGTCCCATAGTGCTCAGAGCCATTTGAACCATTTGAACCCTGAAGAATTTCCAATTAAGTTACTCTTTCATAGGACACAAAAATGAATTCCGCCAGTTGTTAAAACAAATATATATCCCTTATCTTTCTACTGTAGAAAGATCCCTCATGTTATTCAATCTGTATATTGAACAAGCAGTAAAGGAAACAAAAGAAAAATTCGGAGTAGGAATTAAAATCCATGGAGAAGAAATATAAACTTTGAGGTTCGCCAATGACATTTTAATTCTGTCAAAGACAGCAAAGGACCTTGAAGAGCAGCTGAACGGAATGGAGAGTGTCTTGAAAGGAGGAGATAAGAGGAATATCAATAAAAGCAAAACAAGGACAATGGAATGTAGTCTAAGTCGAGTGATGCATAAAGTAGTAAATGAGTTTTGCTATTTGGGGAGCAAAATAACTGATGATGGTCCAAGTAGAGAGGATATGAAATGTAGACTGGCAATGGCAAGGAAAGCGTTTCTGAAGAAGAGAAATTTGTTATCATCAAGTATAGATTTAAGTGTCAGGAAGTCGTTTCTGAAAGTATTTGTATGGATTATAGCCATGTATGGAAGTGAAACGTGGACAATAAATAGTTTAGACAAGAAGAGAATAGAAGCTTTCGAAGTGTGGTGCTACAGAAGAATGCTGAAGATTAGATGGGTGGATCAAGTAACTAATGAGGAGGTATTGAATAGAATTGGGGAGAAGAGAAATTTGTGGCACAAATTGACTAGAAGAAGGGATCGGTTGTTAGGATATATTCTGAGGCATCAAGGGATCACCAATTTAGTATTGGAGGGCAGCGTGGAGGATAAAAATCGTAGAGGGAGACCAAGAGATGAATACACTAAACAGATTCAGAAAGATGTAGGTTGCAGTAGGTACTGGGAGATGAAGAAGCTTGCACAGGACAGAATAGCATGGAGAGCTGCATCAAACCAGCCTCTGGACTGAAGACCACCACACAACATCTTTCTAATAAATTATTTATGTAACATATGTTAAGTCTGAGAGGTATTGTATTTAAAAATATTATTTCATGTGACTTTTTTAATAATAATTATGTTTAATTAAATGTATCGAAGTTTTTCATATCTTTCATATCATCTGACACTAATGCAAACAATGTATACCTTTGCTTCACAGCATCTATAAAAGCCATCAGTACATGTTAAAAACATGGAATGTATATTAAATCAGCTTCGACGTTGAAAAAGTGTTGATAGTGATGCATTTTTTACTCTGTGATTTCCTTGATGATTTTATAACAATGGAACACGTTTTCTGTGATACTAGTACAGGTTACACGCAGAAGAAAAACTCAATCCTTCGAAGCTAGTAAGACACAATTACTGCAAGTATTGGTTCTAAATACCCATTATGCAGTTTCCAGATTTCATTTATCTTCATTTTCTTTACGAATATTTATCATTTAGTATACTCGTATTTTCACAACAGAGAATCGTGGCAAACGTAGTAATAAACGTCTGATTAGCAGTTCATCTTCTAATACAAACATCCGACGATGAACGAAGTTAGAAAACGGTAATGTAATGGAGAAATAAATGTGTTAAGAAAGGTCTTTAAATTAGTGGTTGGTAGCTGCTTTTATAATATAGTAAATGCCATAAGACCAAGCAATTTATGTAGCAGACAGTATTTTCTAGCAGTGCACCATGGGGTGCGTTAGTAAACTCATCTGATTATGACATACAACTAATAGTTACTAAATTAAGGGTTAGCACTTTTTTCCACAGACCCCATCAATTAATTCAACAGTCAGGTAGGGACAGAGCAGATCGAAGTAATCCAATTCTTCTTACAATACAACATGGACCATCACTCAAGTCTTCCGCTCTTGAGGGACGGTAGTAATAGTAGCAAGTGCAGCTTCGTTTACTAAAGGCAATTTATTTACTCAGTGATTACCCCCACGAAATAACTGAATGTAACCTGCCACCTATCAAAGAAATTTTAATACTTATTTTTTTACAATTTGCGAATGTGTGTATTAATTGTAAAACAAGCTGTTTTGGAAGCGATGATTCATTGAAGAACACGTGCAAGTCCCAACACAGGAGCCGAGAAACTGTTACATTAGAATAGAAAGTTTTGTATCAACAGTGGAGGAAGATACTAAAATACACTGGAAGGTCGTTCGGGAATTCATAGGCCAAAAAACACGACGTTTTATTTCAAAGATTTGAAGACATAGCCCTTTCTAGTTCTTCGAATACCACTGTTGTCGAAGTATATGGCCAGCACCTGATTAATCAGTAGTTGAAACAAAGGCATAGTTTCATTCATGGGCTCAATCATCACTTATTAGAGAAACATAGAAGAGCTTTTGAATGAATATGGTAACCTTGAAGAGGCGAGAGAGAAACGATACAGTTAAGTCACGTAATTTTGCACTTACAACAAAAATTTACATATAAATATATTTTAAAATAAAACTCATGAGTAAGAAAAAATAGATCCACTACTTATTCAGTGCTGGTTCAAATGGCTCTGAGCACTATGGGACTCAACATCTTAGGTCATAAGTCCCCTAGAACTTAGAACTACTTAAACCTAACTAACCTAAGGACATCACACACACCCATGCCCGAGACAGGATTCGAACCTGCGACCGTAGCAGTCCCGCGGTTCCGGACTGCAGCGGCTGAACCGCTAGACCACCGCGGCCGGCTATTCAGTGCTGTTAATACTACGTATATTTCCGTTCCAGAACGAATTTCACTCTGCAGCGGAGTGTGTGCTGATATGAAACTTCCTGACATCTTAAAATTGTGTGCCGGTCTGGGATTCGAACCTGGGACCTTTGCTTCTCGCGTGCAATAACTCTAGTGACTGATTTTCACGTGCATTATTTATATTGACTGAGTTATCTTTTTTTTCCTTTTTTGTGGGCGTTTGTCGCTCGGTTATAGCCCAGCTTTCGCTAGTCAAAATCGCCTTCATCGGCGTCGGCTTCTTCTTCCATTGTGAATTCTTCGTTGTTGTTCAATAGAGGTTGTTAAAAAATAAATTCGCCCTCAGCACGAACAGGTGCCACCAATGTCGGCGGGAGGCCTTGTCGATGTGATTTGTGTGGTGTCACCGCCAGACACCACACTTGCTAGGTGGTAGCATTTAAATCGGCCGCGGTCCGCTAGTATACGTCGGACCCGCGTGTCGCCACTGTCAGTAATTGCAGACCGAGCGCCGCCACACGGCAGGTCTAGAGAGACGTACTAGCACTCGCCCCAGTTGTACAGCCGACTTTGCAAGGAACGGTTCACTGACAACTACGCTCTCATTTGCCGAGACGATAGTTAGCATAGCCTTCAGCTACATTTGCTACGACCTAGCAAGGCGCCGTATGCAATTGATATTGATATTCTATTAATGTATCATCACCAGCGATGTTCTACAAATGTGGATTAAAGTTAAGTATTCCAGAAGCTACGTACTTTTCTTTATAGCATTCATTAGGTATCCTGTTTCAGACCTCACGCCAGCCTGCGTGAGCTTAGCGTGCATTTCGGCCTCCTGTAGATACAAGGTGTTGGCACTTCTGCCAACACTTCATATTTTTTTTTACTTTTCTAGATCTTTATTGTGACAATGGTACACCATATGAAGCTCTTAAAATGCAGTCTACCTGGCATTCACAGTACCAAATCCCTATTATAGCAATTTGACAATCTTTTAGTGAAGCAAAGATTTTAACAACATTGATATGGAATGTGCAGCATTCTCATTTCACAGTGAAAGTAACATTCACTTTCAAAAAGTAAATCATGATGTAATTTATTTGTATTTACCTATCACTGTTATATAAAAATTGCATAAAATATGAAGTTTGGTTTTTGAATTCTGATACAGTTCATACAAACTATAGAAATGCATTGGACAGTTCCAAGTCTTATTTCCACACACATCTATCTGCAGCACAATTTCTTGCTCTACTTAACATTATAGAAGTGACCATAAATAACTACATCCTTTGATACATCCAACTTTAAGCAAACAAGGCACATAAATGTAGCACCTATCATATATTAATTTCTTCTTTGTAGGCAGCTGTAACACTTCAGTTTAGGATAGCCACCAATAAACTCTTGTAGTCACTGGCACAGTCCTCCTATAACACATCAATTTGAGATTTTTGAAATTAAAGGAACCATCTCTTAAAATAAAACAAAACAACACGTACATATCTCAATAAGTTGAATTATTTCCGCTAGTCCTCAGCTTCTACTAAACATACTTCACGGCAATTCTCCTGCGTAACTTGCAGGACTAGCGTTGCTGGAACAAAGGCAAAGGTTCCAGGTTGGGGATGTCGGAATGGCACACCGTTATAATCTGCCGGAAAGTTTCATATCAGCGCATATTCCGCTGCAGAGTGAAAATTAATTCTGGAAACAATGTCCCACGCTTTTCCTAAGCCATAGCTCCGCAAAAGCCTTTCTTCTAGGAGTTCTAATCCCGCAGCGTATGCAGGAGAGCTTCCGTGAAGTTTGGAAGTTAGGAGGCGTGGTGCTGGTGGAAGTAAAGCTGTGAGAACGGGTCTTGAGTCGAGCTCGGGAATCTCAGCTGGCAGAGCACTTTCCTGCGAAAGGCAAAAGTCCCGAGTTCGTCCCTCGGACCGGCACAGAGTTTTAATCTACCAGGAAGTTTCATATCATCGCCAACTCCATTACAGAGTGGAAATTTCATTCTGGATATCTGACTTCAGTGACAAGTTCCGTAAGACAAGCCCTTCGCACTGATATAAAACTTAAGATTCTTTTAATGTTATACACCCGTCCGGAGTGCCCGTGCGGTTCTAGGCGCTACAGTCTGGAGCCGAGCGACCGCTACGGTCGCAGGTTCGAATCCTGCCTCGGGCATGGATGTGTGTGATGTCCTTAGGCTAGTTAGGTTTAATTAGTTGTAAGTTTTTGCCTACTGATGACCTCAGAAGTTAAGTCGCATAGTGCTCAGAGACATTTGAACCATAATGTTATACAACTAGTTAAACTGAATAATTTATAAAATATGAGAAATAGATTCAGTGTGTGATTTAGGTTGTACGTGTGTGCCACAACACATTCCACAACATAAAATAAACGTTATCAAAGAATAATATCTTTTAAAGGAAAATTAAATTTTCGACTGGGATTTACTTTCCAGATGTTCAGTACACTTCTCCTCTATTTTGAAAGTCTAATAAGCTATTTCTGATCTTCTTGCGTCAGACAGTACTGTTACGTGAATTTTCGATGTTTTTTCAATTGTAGAGTGGCTACCCTTTTCCCTTCGATAATGACTCTAATTTACACACAAAACAATTTTTGTGGACTACATCCAAACTGTGGTGCAGTGAAAAAAAAACTGTGGCCTGTTAAATAAGAACATCTTTACTGCCCACCCAACAACATCAACGTTGAAAACTCTTTCCGAGAATCCTTAACGTTTATGTCCTGTGAAGCACCGTTCCCTTGATGGCCTCTATGAGTGCCGTCGTTTGACAATGCACTGTGGAATGTTCTGATGTCACAATGCGTCTCTTAACGTGACGTCCTGAGTGAACCGATATTTGAGCAGACAGGATCGTAGCTGTCATTTCCCAACTAAAAGAAATGGAACTTCCGTGTTCAGAATCTGAATGAGCTTGTGCGCAACGAGCAAAAGGGGCACTGAAACAGTGCGAAAGTCTTCAAGCGTTTCAAACTTTCCTGCGCCGCATGTGTGAGGACTGAGCTCTCGGCACGTGGCATCGATTTCTGCAGTGCGCACTCCAAGCGCGTAACTCTTTCAGAAGCGTGACCTGTTCGCGGCTGATGCGCGCATTGCAAATGTAGGAGGAGCCTGGAATTGGCTGGCTCACCTGCGCTGTCGGCGTCCTGTGATGCGGCCGCCTGCTGCGCCCCCGCGATGACCTGCAACACAACAGAACAGCCCTCTGTGAGCGAGCTAACAGCGCGAGTTACAGCACAGTCACCTCAACACTTCAGTCATGATTAATTGGTCTATGTAGCCTCAACCATAGCAGATGTTGTCACATAAACTGAAGCGCCAAAAAAACTGATAAAGGCATGCGTATTCGAATACAGAGATATGTAAATAGGTAGAATACGGCACGGAGTGCAACACCTATATAAGACAGCAAGTGTCTGGCGCAGTTTTTAGATCGGTTACTGCTGCTACAATGTCAGGTTACCAAGATTTAAGTGAGTTTGAACGTGGTGTTATAGTCGGCTCACGAGCTATGGGACACAGCATCTCCGAGGTAGCGATGATGTGGAGATTTCCCCGTACGATCATTTGACGAGAGTATCGTGAATATCAGGAATCGAGTGAAACATCAAATGTCCGAATGGCTCGTGCGAGAACCGGACGAACGACGACTGAAGAGAATCGTTCAACGTGACAGAAATGCAAAACTTCCGCAGATTGCTGCAGATTTCAATGCTGGGCCATCAACAAGCGTCAGCGTGCGAATCATTCAAAAAGCATCATCGATATGGGCTTTCGGAGCCAAAGGCCCACTCATGTATCCTTGATGACCGCACGACACAAAGCTTAACGCTTCGCCTGGGCGCGTCAGCACCGACGTTGGACTGTTGACGACTGGAAACATGTTGCCTGGTCGGACGAGTCTCGTTTCAGATTGTATCGGGCGGATGGACGTGTAGGATACGGAGACAACCTCATGAATCCATGGGCTCTGCATGTCAGCAGGGGACTGTTCAAGCTCGTGGAAGCTCTGTACTGGTGTGTGGCGTGTGCAGTTGGAGTGGTATGGGGCCCCTGATTCGTCTGGATAGGACTCTGACAGGTGACATCACACACATCCATGCCCAAGGAAGGATTCGAACCTGCAACCGTAGCGGTCGCGCGGTTCCAGACTGTAGCGCCTAGAACCGCTCGGCCACCCCGGCCGAGATTTATACTTCATACAGGGAAAGCGGAAAGCATCATCCGCTAGGTCACAAGGCGGACGAAAGTGGGTGTTGAGTGATCGTGACAGTCGGTCATTGAAGAGGACTGTGACGGAAAGTAAGAGGAGTACAGCAGCAAAAGTCACTGTAGAACTCAATGTCGCACCCGAGAACCCTGTCAACACTGAAACTACGCGAAGGAAGCTTCACAAGCGCGAAATTGCAAGGCGAACTGGAATTCCAGTTCCACTCATCAGTAATGCAAATGCTCGTAACAGGGAAACGTGATGCCGAAGCTATAAAACCTCGGCCACGGAATATCGGAAGCAAGTCATTTGGTCCAATGACTCTTCTTCGACACCGTTTCCAACTCAGACTGAAATCACCTGCCAAGAGTGAGAGATGGTGGGAAAGAAATGGTTCAAATGGCTCTGAGCACTATGGGGCTCAACTTCTGAGGTCATTAGTTCCCCAGAACTTAGAACTAGTTAAACCTAAGTACACCACACACACCCATGCCCGAGGAAGGATTCGAACCTGCGACCGTAGCGGTCTCGCAATTCCAGACTGCAGCGCCTAGAACCGCACGGCCACTTCCGCCGGCAGAGATGGTAGAAGTTCTGTGATAATTTGGGCAGCCATGTTGCTGTATTCCACGGACCCAATAGTTACTCTGCGAGGTCGCATTACTGTCAGTGATTATGTGACCATTTTGGCTGATCAGATCCATCCCCCAGACGTAATGCTGTATTCCAAGACGACAGGACCCTGTTCACACAGCTCGCATCGTCGTCCAGGGCTGTTTTGTGAGCACGAGGACGAATTGCCGCATTTCCTCTCCCCAACTTACTCACCAGATCTCGGTGTTATTCAGCCTTTGTGGTCGACCTCGGAGAGAAGGGTGCGTGATCGGTATCCACCACCAGGATCGCTACCTAAACGTGTTGCCATTGTTCAGGAATAATGGCGTAAAATTCCCTTGAAAACCACACAGGACCTGTATTCGCCCATTCCTAGACGACCAGATGCTGTTGTTTTTACCCACCTCCTGTTTGACCATTAACAGGAACTGGCCAGTCGAAATGCCACTCTGATTTGGAAGCTGATTGCCATCGTATAATTCGTGTAAGTCCTTTTCTGCGCCGGACGGTGTGGCCGTGCGGTTCTAGGCGATTCAGTCTGGAACCGCGAGACCGCTACGGTCGCAGGTTCGAATCCTGCCTCGGGCATGGATGTGTGTGATGTCCTTAGGTTAGTTAGGTTTAAGTAATTCTAAGTTCTAGGGGACTGATGACCTCAGATGTTAAGTCCCATAGTGCTCAGAGCCATTTCCCTTGCTGCGGTTTATGTTTGCATGTTAAGAATAATCTCAGGAACTACCGTACGGATGTTGATACAATTTTCAGTAATAGATAGACCGCACCATGAGGAAGTTTTGTGTATCGAATTTGATTTTTTTTTTTTTGAGTCATCAGTCTTTTGACTGGTTTCATGCGGCCTGCCTCAAATTCCTCTCCTGTGCCAACCTCTTCATCTCAGAGTAGCAATTGAACCTACGACGTCAGTTATTTGCTGGATGTAATCCGATTCTTGCTCTACAGTTTCTGCTCTCTACAGCTTCCTCTAGTACCATGGAAGTTATTCCATCATGTCTTAACAGATTGGGTTGGGTTGCTTGGGGGAAGAGACCAAACAGCGAGATCCTCGGTCACATCGGATTATGGAAGGACGGGGAAGGAAGTGGGCCGTGCCCTTTCGAAGGAACCATCCCGGCATTTGCCTGGAGTGATCTAGGGAAATCACGGAAAACCTAAATCAGGATAGCCGGACGCGGGGTTGAACCGTCGTCCTCCCGAATGCGAGTCCAGTGCCTAACCACTGCGCCACCTCGCTCGGTGTCTTAACAGATGTCCTATCATCCTGTCCCTTCTCTTTATCAGTGTCTTCCACATACTCCTTTCCTCTCCGATTCTGCGCAGAACCTCCTCATTCCTTACCTTATCAGTCCACCTAATTTTCAACATTCGCCTGTTGCCCACATCTCACATGCTTCGATTCTCTTCTGTTCCGGTTTTCCCTCAGTCCACGTTTCACTGCCATAGAATGCTGTGCTCCAAAGGTACATTCTTAGAAATTTCTTCCTCAAATTAAGGCCTATGTTTGATACTAGGAGACTTTTCTTGGCCAGTGATGCCCATTTTGCCAGTGCTAGTGTGGTTGCCCCGTTCGTCGTTGGTTATTTTACCGCCTAAGTAATAGAATTCCTTAATTTCGTCTACTTCGTGACCGTCAATCCTGATGCTAAGTTTCTCCTTGTTCTCATTTCTGCTACATCTCATTATTTTCGTCTTTCTCCGATTTACTTTCAATCCGTATTCTGTACTCATAAGATTTTTCATTCAACTCAGCAAATCACGTAAATCTTCATCAGCGAATCTTATCATTGATATCCTTTCACCTTGAATTTTAATTCCATTCCTGAACCTTCCTTTTCTTTCCATCACTGCTTCTTCGATGTCCAGACTGAACAGTAGGAGTGAAAGACTACATCTCTGTCTTACACCCGTTTTAATCTGGATCTTGCACATATTCTATATTACCCGTCTCTCCCTATAGCTTGTAAGTAGGCTGTTTAGGTTTTTATGTTGGTAACGTCACGTAGCGCTCTGTATGAAAATCACTGACTGTGCTGTGTGCAATCAGTGGCTGCTTGGCATTGTTGGAATATTCGCTATTGTAGTGTTGGGCAGTTGGATGTGAACAGCGCGTAGCGTTGTGCGGTTGGAGGTGAGCCGCCAGCAGTCGTGGATGTCGGGAGAGAGGTGGTGGCAGAGTTTTGAGAGCGGACGATCTGGATATGTGTCCGTCAGAAAAAGGAAATTTGTAAGATAGGATGTCATGAACTGATTTTGAACACTATTAAGGTACATACATTGTCTGTTCTGCATCAAACTCTTTCATTTTCTGTCTATGCCTATCAGTAGTTAGTGCCTTCAGTAGTTAGAATCTTTTATTGAGCTGGCAGTATTGGCGCTCGCTGTATTGCAGTAGTTCGAGTAACGAAGATTTTTGAGAGGTAAGTGATTCGTGAAAGGTATAGGTTATTGTTAGTCAGGGCCATTCTTTTGTAGGGACTATTGACAGTCAGATTGCGTTGCGCTAAAAATATTTTGTGTTTCAGTTTAGTGTTGATCAGAATAAGTAAAGAGAGAAATGTCTGAGTACGTTCAGTTTTGTTCAGCTGTTTGAAAATCAAATAACGTAGAGGTTTTCCAGCACTTTCATTTATAAATTTTTCTAAGGGGATGTTTCAAGCTTACCGTTATTTTTCTCAGAATTTCGAAATCTTGTATCGTTTGACATTGTCGAACGCTTTTTCCAGATCTGCAAGTCCTATGAACTTCTCTTCGTATATTAGCTATATATTACACATCGTGTACGTTATGCAACAAACTCTGTCAAAGTATGGATTAAACACATTGTAGACTGTATAAGCATTGTATTCATTAGTTTGAATCGTATCAGACAGCATATATCAACCAATAGAAGCATTTTCACAAATTTGATAAAGATCAAAAGTCAAAGAGTAAATAGATATCTCAAACGGCAAATATTTTCACTAATTCGCGTAATATTTTTCAAATCGTAAATATCTTGTATTATACACTTTCTTATGTGTCATATGTTCTTCCTGAGGATTCAAGCTAACTCCACACCAAATTTTCTCGAAAGCGGTCCAGCAGGTTAGTCGCGAAAACATGACAGAGCTACTTTCGCTTCTATCACAATAGTATATATAAAACTTTCAATTACGATATTCTTTTTATTTTTTATGATCCGATTAGGACGAAATAAAACTCGAAGCCGTGCTCAAGTTACCTGCGAGAACTCCGTGGAATTTCTGCTAACAGTTTAGGAGAAGCATTTGCAAACAGACAGGCAAACACGACAGTTTTACAGATACACTATTAGTGTAGATGACTGGTAGTGTAGGCGAGCGGCGTACTGGTCCGGATCCGCCAACAAACGTTTCGGACCAAGTCTACGCAGCAACACGTCTCCTGCTCTTTTTTTTTTTTTTTTTTAAATATCGCCCCCACCAATACAGAGCCTCCTGCTGACATGCAGGGTCCATTGTCTCCATACCCTTATACGTCCATCCGCTCGATACAATTTGAAACGAGTCCGACCAGGCAAATTGTTTCCACTCATCAATGGTCTAATGTCGGTGTTGACAGTACCAGGCAACGAGTAAAGCTTTGTGTCGAGCAGTCATCAAGAATACACGAGTGGGTCTTGGGCTCCAAAAGACCATAACTTATAACTATGATGTTTCGTTGAATGGTTTGCACGCTGACAAATGTTGGTGGCCCAATATTGAAATCTGTAGCAATTCGCGAAAGGGTTGCACTTCTGTCACGTTGAACGATTCTCTTCAGTCGTCGTTGGTCCCGTTCTTGCAGGGTCTTTTTCCGGCAACAGCGATGTCGGAGATTTGATGTTTTACCGGATTCCTGATATTCACCGTACAGTCGTGGCATGGTCGTACGGGAAAATCTCCACTTCATCGCTGCCTCGGGGATGGTGTGCCCATCTCTCGTGCGCCAACTGTATCACCACGTTCAAACGCACTGAAATCTTGATAACCTGCCATTGTAGCAACAGTACTGATCAACAACTGCGCCAAAAAAAATGGCTCTGAGCACTATGGGACTTAACTGCTGAGGTCATCAGTCCCCTAGAACTTAGAACTACTTAAACTTAACTAACCTAAGGACATCACACACATCCATGCACGAGCCAGGATTCGAACCTGCGATCGTAGCGGTTGCGCGGTTCCAGACTGTAGCGCCTAGAACCGCTCGGCCACTTCGGCCGGCCCAACTGCGCCAGACACTTGTTATCTCACATTCGCGTTGCCGACCGCAGCGCCGTATTCTGCCTGTTTTCGAACCTCTGTATTTGAATACGCATGCCTCCACCAGTTTCTTTGGCACTTCAGTGTATTTATCACAGTAAGTAAGTTGCTCTCTGGATAAAGCAGACTGGGTCAGCGTAAGCCGCTTTTGGGCTAATTGTTGCAAAGTAAGGTCTGGACGAGAAACGCATGATCCGTTTCAAGCGCCAACCTCAGTACAACGCGTTATAAAGAAATATAGAAGAGTTCAGGACAAATTCATAACCCAAACTGCGCACAATGAAGGTGTCATTTGTAGAGTCGTAATCAGAAAACCGCCAACACACAATTTACCGTTTCAAATCCTCCTTTTAATTCACCAGTACATTTGCGAGAATGTGAATGATTTGTTAGGACGCAACGACATTTGTCAAATTACGCAACGCCAAAATTTTGCACACCAGTATTGTTTACACGTAGAAGCAAGGCAATTCACATTTATCACAGTAGTTCTAAAATGAAGCATGTCAGTTAGTTCCATTTCAGTGTCAATGCACTCTGTCTACGTCCGGTGGAATGTCTTTCTCTGTTCGCGTCTTGATATCCATTGTAACCGCTTCTCCTATTCTACGTAAGTGATCTCTTAGTGAGTTTACAGTTTCCGAGTACGTTACCGGTTTGCTGTTTCGCCCTTGTCCATCCTCTTGCGTTGATCAGCTCGGTCTCTCTTTCACGTCACTCCACATTCTGTTGTTGGCTTTTTGGTCTCTTCTTCGTTGGAGTTCAGAGAGAGTTGTCAGCCATGTCCCCTAGTGGCTGAATCGTGCCGTCGTTTCGTCGTTTGTGTCCGACACCTCCGTGTGACGCTTGTTCAGAGCGTATATATACTAAGGACTACTTCGACATAAACCAAGGTCATGGGCATATGCTTCCATTGCAGTCGTATTACGGTCGGGGTGCAGTTCCACGGTGCTTTTCGCAGAGGCAGTGCATGGCGAATGGAGATTAGTTATTTCCTGCTTCGAGTCATGTCCAGATCCCTGACTGGATTTATGATTTTCGGACACTAAGAAATGAACATGGACAAGTAATACGCCTACTGTTTCCCGTCATGATCAACGTGTGAGACCTTTGAATGTGACAGCATATGTTGCTTCAGATCTACTCTCATTGCACGGGCGCCACTGACCAGTTGCAGTGCGTGATGTGGTGGTCCGTTCATGGACCCAAGTAAGGACAACTCCGAATCTTTAGCAACACACCGCACAGCACTGCCTGGGCCGTTTGGAACCTTCATCGGCGTCAATTGTACGCCCCCGTGCGAAACCGTAACTTTAAAACCATTCACCGTCGTATGATACGCATTTCCATCCCCGCACGTAATGAGTTAACTGTACGATCACATCTCGGTATTGGCTATATTAACGTAAACCGCATTACCAACGAAATTGTGTTGTAACCCTTACAAGCTGTTACGACATACGCGTATAGTATTGTCAAGCCACCGCATCAATGACCACAATTCGTGAAGCATGAAATTCGTACATAAAGCCATGTTGTCGAATCTGATCACTTACAATAACTAACAGTTAAGACGTAACACGTGAGCAAGTTAATCACTTCATCTTGTGTTTAAAGCGCACTTTTTGTCTGTTTTAGTTTCCCAATATAGGGTGTCATTTATTGAACTATATGAAAAAAATAGTTACAACCTACGGCGTGCACACACTTTATTCAACATGTAAACGTCACTACAGATGTTCGGATTTAGATCGTGACATGTCCGATATGCCTGCAAACATTGGCAATGATGTGGCGCCATACGAATAGTGAAATTCTGCATGACCCGCTGAAGTGTCGAAACATCGATACTGTCGATCACCTCCTGAATAGCTGTTTTCAGCTCAGCCGTGGTTTTGGGGTTACTGCTGTACACCTTGTCTTTAATATAGTCCCACAAAAAGGAGTCGCGTGCCTTTAGATCCGGAGAATATGGCGGCCAATCGAGGCCCATTCTAGCGGACTCTGGGAACCCAAGAACCAGAATGCGGTCCCCAAAGTGGTCCTACAGGACATCAGACACCCCCCTGCTCCGTTTTTCACTAACCACGTGTTGTCGAAATGAGGGTCACTTTGGAGAATGAGGACGACATCATCTTCCAAAACCTTCACGTACCGTTCGGTAGGCACAGTGTCATCAATGAATATCGCACCGGTAATTCCGTGACTGACACTGCACACCACACAGTCACCCGTTGAGGGTGAAGAGACTTCTCTATCGCGAAATGCAGATTCTCAGTCCTCCAAATGCGCCAGTTTTCTTATTGACTTACCCATCCAAATGAAAGTGGGCTTCGTCGCTAAACCACACCATGCATGCGCGTATTAATTCCCATCATTCCCGGCGACCAACCGTGCAGTTTGAACGTCCTAACGCAAGCCGTTCACCAGTTATTACGATTTTATTTTATATAGTTCAATAACTGTCGCTCTGTATGTAGCTGTAGAAATACGGTTCTGTCTTGAGGAAATACAAATTTGCCTTTAAGTTTCTATAGATATCGTATTCATTTTATGTGGTTTCTATCACATTCTCCTGTTAGTGTAAGTGAGGGTAATCGAGCTTTCTAAGGCTGGTGTTCGATCAACTGGAAAACTTCTACGAAGGCTTAAAAGCATTTATCAACTCTATGACGGCTGCAATGCACCTTGAACACAAAACAAATTCTTCTTTTTTAACACCCATCCATGTTTTGGTGAAGTTTCATTTTCGTCAGTGGGTTCGTTTAATTTATGTGGTTGTCCGACATTTGAAGTTTTGCAGTTTGATATTTTTGCTCCAGTTTCAAATTTTTTGTTGATTCTGTTTCTTCATGTCTCTAAAGAGTATGCAAACTGTGCTTTATAACACGCGCAGGGCATGTGCTTATTTGTTATACGTAACTGAAGAAGCTAACGTCTTTTTTTGTCCAAGACCATCACTCTTAAGTGAGTATTGTTTTAAGGTCCCCACAGGCCTTTATTTTGTAATAGCAGTATTGATTACACTGTGCAACAATGAAAATGTAAGTCGAATGAAAATAGCCAATTCCTATCAGTTCTAATGTGCTGATCGCGAATACCACAAAGACAATTCAAAATTAGCCTTAGTTTTCATTTTACACTGTTTTATTACGGTGAGATAATAATATACGGATTTTTATGTTAAGTTTAAAATCAAATATTATAATGATTTGTCAAAGTCATAAAAACTAGTAACAATGGATTGTATTGCCCCGGTCTTACTTGTGTGCAGTATTTTGGATATAAACATTTTGATACCAGTTTTAGTGATCTTTTTGTCTCCCTCCTCTTCAACTTCAGTGACTTTCTTAATGCAAGTAATAATTTTTGCACATTTGTTTTCAGGTGAATTACCAAGTGTTCGAGTCGACTGCTATTGAAGTTAACAAATGGCCACAGGTTTGTGTTAACAGTGCTGACACATTTTGCTATGTGTGAGGAGAGGTGACATTTGCTTCACAAAAACAGCAAATAACTCCATTGATTAAAAAAGCTTACAGTTGTTGTTTTGGGTGCAAAACAGGTGATCAGGATAAACTCTGGGCTCCACATGTGATCTACAACACTTGTGCCAGCAATCTAAGGAATTGGATGCATGGAAAAGGACGTTTAACGCCCGTTGCAGTATCCATGATCTGGCGTGAGCCTACTGACCATGTCAGTGACTGCTAATTGTTTATGGTTCCTCGTGTCAAGGAGGGAATATTAAGAAGAAGAAGCGGAGAGTGATCTATCCTAATATTCCATCTGCTATACGCCCAGTTCTACATGGACAAGGATCGCCAATACCTGAACCACCGACAGAGTACTAGATTACTTCTGATGGGGATTATGAATGTCATGAACCATGTAAATCACAAGATCCAGAGTTTCTTCCAAATATATCATCAACTGATGATCCACAAAAACTGTCTCAAAATGAGTTAAGTGATCTCATTAGAGATTTGGAGCGCTCTAACGCTAAGGCTGAGATTTTAGCATCAAGATTGCAGCAGCGAAATTTTCTGGAAGGCAATGTAAATGTTTCATTCTACCGAAGAAGAGAGCAACAATTCACTCCTTTTTTAACATTCAAGATGGTCTTGTGGCGTGTGTAGACATAAATCGTCTAATTAAGGGTCTCCGAATTAATTACAACCCTGATGGAGACTCTTTATTGATTCGTCAAAGTTGAGCTTAAAAGCAGTGCTTTTGTACAGGGTGTCTCAGCTATCTTGTCCACCCAAAATATCTCTGGAACAATAACAGCTATTGGAAAACGACTTTCACCGGTATCAATGTAGGGCTGGGGCCCATGAATGTACATATTTGGAAACATTCTAAAACGAAAGCAGATGTGTTTTTTAACACAAACTTATGTATTTTTAAATGGACCTCCTATATTTTTCTTCAGAAATCCATAGCATGACAAAGCACATACACAATGGCGTTGATTGCATCGCAATATTCCCATTACTTCCCGAGATATTAAGACGCGAAGTTGACGCTTGAAACACCCGACATGCGCTGCTAGCGCGCGTCCTGAGGCTCAGGCGTGAACCCCATGCTGCCCGTAATCGCGATGTGATTGACATGCGTAATCACACTGTAATCTCCCCACGGAAAATTACCCTCTACCACGCACCAATTAATCATTGTTAATCAAATCATCCACATTTATTCACTTTGGAAAAGTATGTGATCGGATTTTCTAGTAATATATGCGCCGACAGCTCGTCGACGCCGAAGTATTTTCTAGTACGTTTATTCTTTGGAATAACAGAGATACATGTATGTATTCTCCAAGGTTGTTAGACTGGTAACTAGGACAGCTTCGGAAGTATCTGTTAAAAGATTGACGGGTTTCTAAAAGAGACATATTTGCTTTTCTTCTCGCTAAAGCGAGCTATTAACATTTGTGCCACTAGCGGGTTGTTTGAAGAGAAAGAAATTGTAACGGAAAATAATTAAGACTTGGAACCAACAGAGATCTGGACATGTAATGGAGATGGATTGAATATACAATTTCCTTCATAAATAAGGTTTGTGACCCCTTTTATTCTGGAGTGAATGAACGAATGAGTTCTTTGTCTGAATCATTGATGATCGCGTTGGCCCTGTAATTAGTGGGGAAGTTTCAGCTGTGTCGAAGAGAGCCTGCAATCACCGAGTCTTTGTCAAATCGTCCAAAAAGGCTTCGTACACATCTGGAATTCGAAATCTTTCGTCAAAGGAACGAATTGTTCAAACGATTGATTTTCCCAACTGAATGCAGCGCTTAACAATAATAATAATTGTAAAGATCTCTTACAGCAAGCCAGCCGCTGAATACTATGACGAAGGGCTCCACCAGAGATTCTATTTGGCTGATTTCACGTAATGAAATATTATATCAAGAACTGTACATAGATAAAGGAGAGAGAGAGAGAGAGAGAGAGCAAATGAAAATTAGAGAAAATACTAATCATCCTCCATTAGTCTAATTTTTCGCCTGTCTTATCACGGATCAGCCTAAAGACAAAACGGGAGGCCCTTACTTTACTGTATAGATTTATGTGTGAAAGTGAAAGGATCCTAAAGGCAACAGATACACGTCTATACAGACAAGACATTACACAAAGTTAGCGGCAAGCTGCATGCATTCATCATTCAGCATCTATTCTTCTTACATTAATACATTATAACACTTCCATACTTATCAAGAGGTCCGAAACGAATAATACGGTCTGCGGCCATCCTGCATTAACGTCGTACATTCCAGCAGGTATTTATCCCATAGGCTAGGGGTGATGCGATTCTGTAACATATATGTGTACCGCAACGTTAGTCACAACGTTAACTTCGCTTATCGTTAATCCGTTACTAAAAAGGTAATGCCGTTCAACGTTAAAACTTTACTATACTGTAGATCTAGCGCAAGTGACAGTTAATCATTCACTCGTAATAGTAACATTCATGTTGATGGTTTTAGTGAAACGAGCAAGTGGACTAAAAGTTTTACCGTTGTTTAGGTAAAAATGTTTTGATTTGGGAAGTTCAGGTAGGACATAGAAGATGAATGTAAACATGTTTAACCAATTAGTTTTATTATCACATAATTATCAATGTTATGTTTATCTTATGCGTTAAATGACAAATTGTTGCAAACAAATGTTTCTTAACATTACCTCTTGATAAGTATGGAGGTGTGATTACACATGTCAATCACATCGCGATTAAGGGCAGCATGAGGTTCACGCCTGAGTCTCAGGACGTGCACTAGCAGCGCATGTCGGGTGTTTCAAGCGTCAACTTGGCGTCTCAATATCTCGGGATGTAGTGAGAATATTGCGATGCAATCAACGCCATTGTGTATGTGCTTTGTCATGGTATGGATTGCTGAAGAAAAAATATAGGAGGTCCATTTAAAAAAAACATAAGTTTGTGTTAAAAAAACACATATGCTTTCGTTTTAGAATGTTTCCAAATATGTACATTCATGGGCCCCGACCCTACATTGATACCGGTGAAAGTAGTTCTCTAATAGCTGAGATATTTTGGGTGGACAAGATAGCTAAATGGTTCAAATGGCTCTGAGCACTATGGGACTCAACTGCTGTGGTCATAAGTCCCCTAGAACTTAGAACTACTTAAACCTAACTAACCTAAGGACATCACACACATCCATGCCCGAGGCAGGATTCGAACCTGCGACCGTAGCGGTCGTGCGTTTCCAGACTGTAGCGCCTTTAACCGCTCGGCCACTCCGGCCGGCGACAAGATAGCTGGGACACCCTGTATATTGGTAATGAGCTTCCTTTCATTCCAGTCGGGCATAGTGTGTATATGAATGAGTTATACCAAAACATGAAAATTTTACTAGAAGCCATCAAGTATAACGACTCTCAATGGCAGATTTGTGGTGACTTCAAAGTAGTTGCACTGCTATTAGGTGTGCAGTTAGGGTATACTAAATATTGCTGCTTTCTCTGTGAATGTGATAGCCGAGCTCGTGCATCCCATTACAGTAAACATCAACGGCCCACCAGAAAATCTCTTCATCCAGATATAAAGAACATTAAGAGTGAACCTCTAGTAGACGCCAAAAAGATTATGCTCCCGCCCTTGCACATCAAGTTGGGTCCCACGAAAAACTCTTAAGGGAATGACCTAAGATGATCACGTGTTTAAGTACTTAGGCAAAAATTCCCTTAGTTAAGTGACGCCAAAGTAAAGGAGGGCATCTTTATAGGCCCACAGATTCGAGAGCTTATTGGAGACCATACTTTTGATGGAATCATATAAGGTGATGAGAAGCATGCATAGGAATGTTTTAAGACCCTCTGTTTACAGTTCTTAGGGAACAAACGTGCAATAAATTACAAGGAGATTGTGTTGTTATCTTATGAAAAACTTGTCATTGAAAATGCATTTCTTACTTAGTCGTCTTGACTTCTTCCCCAAGGTTGTGATGCAGTAAGTGATGAACATTAAGAGCATTTTCGCCAAGATATTACCACATTTGACAAGAGGTGCGCCGGTAAGTGGAGCCTACTATTTTAGCAGATTAGTGCTGGATTTTCGTAAGGGATGTTTCCGAGTATGTGTATAAACGTCAAGCCAAGCGAAAACGGTCATCTTCTGAATTATCTCTGAAGAAATATGTAATTGTATGTACTGTATATGGACATTTAACATTTGTAATCCTTTACATACATATGTGACCAGTTAATTTATATATTTTCTTTTGTGCTTCTAACAACCCTACCACAACAAAGGTCAAAAATTAATTATGATTGTAGTGTTGCTCACGCTGCTAAATATTGCATTTTCGGGCAACAACAGAGTTATAGTATGTGGCAGGTGTCATTAGATCACAGTTAATAAAGTCATTTCTTGAAATAATTGATAAACTAGGCATTCATCTTTTCGTGTTTCCCACGCTGGTCTCGTTGTGAACTCATGACTCAATCGTCGAAAATCTAGGTAGTGATGATTCCAAGCTCGGATGCAAAGAGGCCTAGGTGCTATTCTGCGATATTCAAAACTTTTATATATGTGTTTCATAAACCATTCTTGAAGATTAAACTTTTGCAAGTTAGGACAATGGTGATGTAAAAAAGTAATCAGCACTCCGAATTTAAGTTACACTTATTTTTTATTACTTTTGTTGCAATATCACGTAACTCGTTCCAAAACATCACTTCATAATATAAAACATACTTGAAAATATCTTCCTCACTGTTAAAGTTCATATTTCATAAACTGACTACAATTTGCGTCTTTTTAACATGACGACCAAAGCTTGACTCTCTAATAACCGCTTACGCGCCCAAAAATCAGAGTTACAAGTACGTCAAAGATCATAGTGACAAAAGAAAGAATACACATAAGAATAATATCATTGCAATATATACGTATCGATGTATCAAAGTACCTCTACATTAATGAAATCAAATCTGAATGTTGTCACACAAATATGTTAACTATTTTACAGAAACACATTAGAATATTGCTGGTATCGAGAGGTTGAGGTGAGGTGCCGCAATGGTTACGTAATTCAAGTACCATTATATGCCTTACATATTTCTGGTACAAAGTAGACTTACAAAGTATTTTCATTCATGTAATATTATCTTCATTTTTTTCTTAATATTTTACTTTTGTACTTACAGAATGGCACTGAAATTTGTCAATGCATAACACATAAGTCAAGTAATTATTCACTTAAAATTTGTTATGCTGAATCTTGGAACATGATTGCATATTTAGTTAGTGAGTCATTTATACAAAAATGTAGATTTCTTGTTTAAAAAAACTAGAGCTAAATATTTATGAAGATGATGTTTTTGTATCATTTTATACTGAAATAAACATAACTAACTCAAGACCATGCAATTTACACACTTTCACTTCAAATTTGATGTTCAGTGTTATGTTGCGATTAAGCGAAAGTCCGGCGTTACTTATGGCTGCCAGCAGGAAATGAAAGTTGGTGACCAGGTCACGGTGAACACAGAAAAGGCATTAGTGTATGAGGTTCCCAGTATAGCTGCGGAGAGAAAAGTGGCGCTTAGGGCCCACTACAGTGGCACCGGTTTCTTACAACCTCGGCCGGACCGTATCGGGACGAACTTTCGAGTACCAGCAAGACGGTCTGCAAAGTTTTACAACAGGATGAATCCACTGCACATTAGCACAGCAGACAGGGAAACAGGTTTATGCCCTCTTTGATATTCTTCAAAGGAACGCTTGCGGAACAGATAAAGTCGTGGCGACCGCTTCTCGTTTTTCTTTAAAACCCTTACACGTGCAAGCTTTAAAAACCACTCCTATCATGAAACTTCCATTCGTCACTACGAGACAGGTGTGTCAATGATGAGCACGTGCCCAAGGGAACAGAATGTCCCTGATATCAGCTGAGCCATATCGGTGGGCGTCACTGATTTGCGGGGGAGGAGGTGGGGGTGGGAGGGGGGACGGGGAGGGGAGGGGCGTCGCAAGTCCGCAGAACGAGTCCCTGCCGCTACTAGCGAGTCAAAGGGGACCGCGTGCCAACGGGCGTCGACGTACAGCTCATGCAGTCGAGCGAACGCATTGTGCCTTCTCGATGTCATTGGTTTCTGTGAATGCTACTTTTCGGTGGCTGCGATTCTTGGTTCCGATTCGTCAGAGTTTAAAATCGCAGTTAACGAATTCACAACTTTAAAATCCCCACAACGTTAAAATGCGATTTATCACCATAGATGTTACACTGTGATTAGTCGCAAGTAGCACTTACGGTAATGTTCCGCACGAATCGCATTTTGACGTTCCGGGGGGATGGGATACAGGTATATCTGCTAAGTGGTATCTCTGGTCAGGTGAACTGTGTCAATGAAACGGAAGTGATATGCGCCTGTAAAGTGTGCAAACTTAAAATTCGGCCTGCTGCGAACTCCTTTCCTGTGCCAACCTTTTCATCTCAGAACAGTAGTTGTAACCTACGTCCTCAGTTATTTCTCGATTGTATTCCAATCTCTCTACAGTTTTTATCCTCTATAGCTCCCTTTAGCGCCATGAAATTTATTCCGTGATGTCTTAACATATGTCCTTATCATCCTGTCCCTTCTTCTTGTCAGTGTATTCCACATATTCTTTTCCTCGCCGATTGTGTGGAGAACCTCTTCATTCCTTACCTTATCATTCCACCTAATTTTCAATATTCGTTTGTAGCAACACATCTCAAATCATTCCATTCGTTTCTGTTCTTGTTTTCTCGCAGTTCATATAACACTACTATGTAATGCTACGCTCCAAACGTAGATTCTAAGACATTTCTCACTCAAATTAATGCACATCTTTGATACTAGTATACTTCTCTTGGCTAGGAATGTCCTTTTTGTGACTGCTAGTCTGCTTTTTATCTCCTCCTTGCTCAGACCATTCTGGATTATTTTGCTGCCTACGTAGCAGACTTCCTTATCTTCGTCTGCTTCGTAATTCCCAATTCTATTGTTATGTTTCCTACTGTTCTCCTTTCTGCTACTTCTCATTACTTTCGTCTTTCTTCAGCTTACTCTCAATCCACATCCTTTACTCATTAGACTATTCATTCAGTTCAACATCCTGTAATTCTTCACTTTTACACAGGATAGCAACGTCATCAGCAAATCGGTTCATTGATATCCTTTCACCCTGAATTTTAATTCCACTCCTGCACCTTTCTTTTATTTCCATCATTCGTCGATGCGTAAATTGAACAGTAGAAGCAAAGGACTATATCCCTGTCTTACATCCTTTTTAATCCGAGCATTTCGTTCTTGGTCTTCCAGTCTTATTGTTCCCCCTGGCTCTTGTACGTATAGTAAGTAACAAGTCTTTCCTTACAGAATACCGCTATTTTTCTCAGAATTTCGACATCTCGCACCATTTTACATCGTCTAAGACTTTTTCCACTTCCACAAATCCTATTAACATGTCTTGATTTTCCTTCAGGCTTGCTGCTATTATCAGCGGTAACGTCAGAAGTGGTGCTCCGTTGTCTTTACTTTTCCAATTACAGGTCATATGGCATGTGGATACATATTACGTGTCTCTAATGCAGTGGTTTCCATTGCCTTCTGCATTTTTTGATGATTGATTGCTGATTCTTCCGCCTTTTAGGGGCAGTTTCTCACCAGAAGGCAAGAGAGTGCCCTGAATCTGTCCGCTCCTCCGCCCACTTTGTCATGGCCGTTGACAGAAAGAGGGTGATTTTTTTATGCTGGAAGTCTTCGGATGCCAATGCTGACGATTTTTATTCAAAATTTAAACAGTGGAGAGTTTCGAATCCGCTTGTTAATGAAAGTCGCTACCGCTAGACTATGGACTTGAAAGATCTGACGAATGTGAAATACATTGTGAGCCAATAATAAAAAATCTCCCGTTGTTAAAGCCTTCCTTCCCATGTTGTTGTTGTTGCGGTCTTCAGTCCTGAGATTGGTTTGATGCAGCTCTCCATGCTACTCTATCCTGTGCAAGCTTCTTCATCTCCCAGTACCTACTGCAACCTACATCCTTCTGAATCTGCTTAGTGTATTCATCTCTTGGTCTCCCTCTACGATTTTTACCATCCACGCTGCCCTCCAATACTAAATTGGTGATCCCTCCATGTCTCAGAACATGTCCTATCAACCGATCCCTTCTTCTAGTCAATTTGTGCCACAAGCTCCTCTTCTCCCAAATTCTATTCAATACCTCCTCATTAGTTATGTGATCTACCCATTTAATCTTCAGCATTCTTCTGTAGCACCACATTTCGAAAGTTTCTATTCTCTTTTTGTCTAAACTATTTATCGTCCACGTTTCACTTCCATACATGGCTACACTCCATACAAATACTTTCAGAAACGACTTCCTGACATTTAAATCTATACTCGGCGTTAACAAATTCCTCTTCTTCAGAAAAGCTTTCCTTGCTATTGCACAGTCTACATTTTATATCCTCTCTACTTCAACCATCATGTTATTTTGCTCCCCAAATAGCAAAACTCCTTTACTACTTTAAGTGTCTCATTTCCTAATCTAATTCCCTCAGCATCACCCGACTTAATTCGACTACATTCCATTATCCTCGTTTTGCTTTTGTTTATGTTCATCTCATATCCTCAATTCAAGACACTGTCCATTCCCTTCAACTGCTCTTCTAAGTCCTTTGCTATCTCTGACAGAATTGCAATGTCATCGGCGAACCTCAAAATTTTTATTTCTTCCCCATGGATTTTAATACCTACTCCGAACTTTTCTTTTGTTTCCTTTATTGCTTGCTCAATATATAGATTGAATAACAACCCTGACTCACTCCCTTGCCAACCACTGCTTCCCTTTCATGCCCCTCGACTGCCATCTGGTTTCTGTACAAATTGTAAATAGCCTTTCGCTCTCTGTATTTTACCCCTGCCACCTTTAGAATTTGAAAGAGAGTATTCCAGCCAATATTGTCAAAAGCTTTCTCTAAGTCTCCAAATGCTACAAACGTAAGTTTGCTTTTCCTTAATCTATTTTCTAAGATAAGTTGTAGGGTCAGTATTGCCTCACGTGTTCCAACATTTCTACGGAACCCAAAGTGATCTTCCCCGACGTCGGCTTCTACCAGTTTTTCCATTCGTCTGTAAAGAATTCGTGCCCGCATCTCGTGGTCGTGCGGTAGCGTTCTCGCTTCCCACGCCCGGGTTCCCGGGTTCGATTCCCGGCGGGGTCAGGGATTTTCTCTGCCTCGTGATGGCTGGGTGTTGTGTGCTGTCCTTAGGTTAGTTAGGTTTAAGTAGTTCTAAGTTCTAGGGGACTTACGACCACAGCAGTTGAGTCCCATAGTGCTCAGAGCCATTTGAACCATTTTTAAAGAATTCGTGTTAGTATTTTGCAGCCGTGGCTTATTAAATTGATAGTTCGGTAATTTTCATATCTGTTAGTAGTACTATATTGGTGACCCCGTGCTCAGGAAGCGAGAACGCTATCGCAAGACCACAAGCCGCGGAGTTTCCACACCTAATAGAGTATATACGCCACTAAAGGTCAATTTCACCAAGTTAGTAGTACTATATTGGTGAAATTGACCTTTAGTGGCGTATATACCCTGTTAGGTGTGGAAACTCCGCAGCTTGTGGTCTTGCGGTAGCGTCCTCGCTTCCTGAGTACGGGGTCTCGGGTTCGATTGCCGGCGATGTCAGCGTTTTTCAGCTGCCCCGAGATGATTGGATTTTGTTGTGTCGTTTTCATCATTATTATTCATCCCCATGACGGTCGCAGGAAGGCAACGGAGCCGGCCGGGGTGGACGAGCGGTTCTAGGCGCTACGGTCTGGAATCGGGCGACCGTTACGGTCGCAGGTTCGAATCCTGCCTCGGGCATGGATAAGTGTGATGTCCTTAGGTTAATTAGGTTTAGGTAGTTCTAAGTTATAGGGGACTGATGACCTCAGAAGTTAAGTCCCATAGTACTCAGAGCCATTTTGAAGGCAACGGCAAACCACTTCCATTTGGACCTTGCGTAGTACGGCGGTGTGGGTCTCATACATCGTTCCCCTACGCTCTGTCAAGAAGCATGGGACTTCAAAAAATGTCATGTTTAAAATAATTTAAAAAGCAGCGTTACTTTGTTCTTGTTGCTCACGTAATTTATCCTGAGGGACAGCACTCAAACGCATGGACAACATAATGAAATAATATAAAACGTATGTACGAGTGTGTGTTTGTGTGTGTGTGTGTTTTGAAATTTAAGTGTTATAACCAATGGTGGCGAGGGGGGGGGGGGGGGATGGAGAGAGAAGAGGAACCGTTAAAACGAAGAATGTTGATCACTGAACTCGTACGTAGTTTCGGTGGTGAAGGAGCACCAGAGTTTCTAGAAAACGAAGTTTCTCCTGGCCTTGTGATGCGGCAAGAAAAGAAAAGATGCTGAGGTCCAGGGATTACTTGGCTCGGTGGCCGCCCTAGACCTTAACTCGTAAGGTCAGTGCCGGTCAGTGGTTTTGTCGTTGACGCTTGACTAGGGGTGACTAAGAAATAACGTAACTGTTACAAATCACAATGACTGAGTAGTCGCAGGTTTCACAATAACGACTTGACAGTATGTGGGTCCGATTTCAGTGACAACTAGAAGTCACGAACAGTAAGCAACAACTAAATGTACCACTTAACAGGCTGCGGCTTGAGTGATGGGTCACAAGTTGAAGTCGTAAGCAGCAACTAAAAGTAGCATTTAACGTTGAACGCAGTGCGCCATTTGTTGACTGGCCCACGAACTTCGTTCTAAGAACTTCCTTGTCCCAAGATATACTTGTGTAAGCTACATATGGTCTGATAAATGAACCAAGACGGTAATTTGTTCAGCCGTTATTTGCGTTTTACTAGTTGTAAGACTTTGTAGACCGTCTTGCTGGTACTCAAAAGTGAGTCCCAATACCATCTAGCCGGGGTTATATTTAGCAGTGACGCATACATTAGGTGCATACATCGCACACGAACTATTAAAAATGCAAGATGGGTGGCGCGGAAGGGGTGGGGATGGGAGGAGCGCTGAGGGTCCACTAACTTTTACGAAAAGTTTCTTGTAGTACCTTTTTCAACACTACAATGCATTTGTAAACTTAGGAGTGTATCTTCAAGTACTGCACTTAAACTATTCCTGGTGTCAATTTTTATCTGGAAGGTGCACACTTCCCACTCTTTTCACCTGCATATTGTCTGCTTTAAAAGGCATAACCAAGTCTTCGCCAACAACTACATGGGAGAATAATAATGGGGTATGGGATAGCCGTACCGTAGGTGCAACCACAACGGAGGGGTATCTGTTGAGAGGCCAGACAAACGTGTGGTCCCTGAAGAGGGGCAGCAGCCTTTTCAGTAGTTGCAGGGGCAACAGTCTGGATGATTGACTGATCTGGCCTCGTAACACTAACCAAAACGGCCTTGCTGTTCTGGTACTGCGAACGGCTGAAAGCAAGGGGAAACTACAGCCGTAATTTTTCCCGAGGGCATGCAGCTTTACTGTATGATTAAATGATGATGGCGTCCTCTTGGCTAAAATATTCCGGAGGTAAAATAGTCCCCCATTCGGATCTCCGGGCGGGGACTATTCAAGAGGACGTAGTTCCCAGGAGAAAGAAAACTGGCGTTCTACGGATCGGAGCGTGGAATGTCAGATCCCTTAATCGGGCAGGTAGGTTAGAAAATTTAAAAAGGGAAATGGATAGGTTAAAGATAGATATAGTGGGAATTAGTGAAGTTCGGTGGCAGGAGGAACAAGACTTTTGGTCAGGCGAATACAGGGTTATAAATACAAAATCAAATAGGGGTAATGCAGGAGTAGGTTTAATAATGAATAAAAAAATGGAGTATGGGTAAGCTACTACAAACAGCATAGTGAACGCATTATTGTGGCAAAGATAGACACGAAGCCCACGCCTACTACAGTAGTACAAGTCTATATGCCAACTAGCTCTGCAGATGACGAAGAAATTGATGAAATGTATGATGAGATAAAAGAAATTGTTCAGGTAGTGAAGGGAGACGAAAATTTAATAGTCATGGGTGACTGGAATTCGAGAGTAGGAAAAGGGAGAGAAGGAAACATAGTAGGTGAATATGGATTCGGGCTAAGAAATGAAAGAGGTAGCCGCCTGGTAGAATTTTGCGCAGAGCATAACTTAATCATAGCTAACACTTGGTTCAAGAATCATGAAAGAAGGTTGTATACATGGAAGAACCCTGGAGTTACTAAAAGGTATCGGATAGATTATATAATGGTAAGACAGAGATTTAGGAACAAGGTTTTAAATTGTATGACATTTCCAGGGGCAGATGTGGACTCTGACCACAATATATTGGTTATGAACTGTAGATTAAAACTGAAGAAACTGCAAAAAAGTGGGAATTTAAGGAGATGTGACCTGAATAAACTGAAAGAACCAGAGGTTGTCCAGAGTTTCAGGGAGAGCATAAGGGAACAATTGACAGGAATGGGGGAAAGAAATACAATGGAAGAAGAATGGGTAGCTCTGAGGGATGAAATAGTGAAGGCAGCAGAGGATCAAATAGGTAAAAAGACGAGGGCTAGTAGAAACCCCTAGGTAACAGAAGAAATATTGAATTTAATTGATGAAAGGAGAAAATATATAAATGCATTAAATGTCGCGGGCAAAAGGGAATACAAACGTCTCAAAAATGAGATCGACAGCCCGCATCTCGTGGTCGTGCGGTAGCGTTCTCGCTTCCCACGCCCGGGTTCCCGGGTTCGATTCCCGGCGGGGTCAGGGATTTTCTCTGCCTCGTGATGGCTGGGTGTTGTGTGCTGTCCTTAGGTTAGTTAGGTTTAAGTAGTTCTAAGTTCTAGGGGACTTATAACCACAGCAGTTGAGTCCCATAGTGCTCAGAGCCATTTGAACCATTTTTTTGAGATCGACAGGAAGTGCAAAATGGCTAAGCAGGGTTGGCTAGAGGACAAATGTAAGGATGTAGAGACTTATCTCACTAGGGGTAAGATAGATACCGCCTACAGGAAAGTTAAAGAGACCTTTGGAGGAAAGAGAACCACTTGTATGAATATCAGGAGCTCTGATGGAAACCCAGTTCTAAGCAAAGAAGGGAAAGCAGAAAGGTCGAAGCAGTATACAGAGGGTTTATACAAGGGCGATGTACTTGAGGACAATATTATGGAAATGGAAGAGGATGTAGATGAAGATGAAATCGGAGATATGATACTGCGTGACGAGTTTGACAGAGCACTGAAAGACCTGAGTCGAAACAAGGCCCCGGGAGTAGACAACATCCCATTAGAACTACTGACTGCCTTGGGAGAGCCAGTCATGACAAAACTCTACCAGCTGGTGAGCAAGATGTATGAGACAGGCGAAATACCCTCAGACTTCAAGAAGAATATAATAATTCCAATCCCAAAGAAAGCAGGTGTTGACAGATGTGAAAATTACCGAACTATCAGTTTAATAAGTCACAGCTGCAAAATACTAACGCGAATTCTTTACAGACGAATGGAAAAACTGATAGAAGCCGACCTCGAGGAAGATCAGTTTGGATTCCGTAGAAATGTTGGAACACGTGAGTCAATACTGACCCTACGACTTATCTTACAAGAAAGATTAAGGAAAGGCAAACCTACGTTTCTAGCATTTGTAGACTTAGAGAAAGCTTTTGACAATGTTGATTGGAATACTCTCTTTGAAATTCTGAAGGTGGCAGGGGTAAAATACAGGGAGCGAAAAGCTATTTACAATTTGTACAGAAACCAGATGGCAATTACAAGAGTCGAGGGACATGAAAGGGAAGCAGTGGTTGGGAAGGGAATGAGACGGTTGTAGCCTCTCCCCGATATTATTCAATCTTTATATTGAGCAAGCAATGAAGGAAACAAAAGAAAAATTCGGAGTAGGTATTAAAATCCATGAAGAAGAAATAAAAACTTTAAGGTTCGCCGATGACATTGTAATTCTGTCAGAGACAGCAAAGGACTTGGAAGAGCAGTTGAACGGGATGGACAGTGTCTTGAAAGGAGGATATAAGATGAACATCAATAAAAGCAAAACGAGGATAATAGAATGTAGTCGAATTAAGTCGGGTGATGCTGAGGGAATTAGGTTAGGAAATGAGACACTTAAAGTAGTAAAGGAGTTTTGCTATTTGGGGAGCAAAATAACTGATGATGGTCGAAGTAGAGAGGATATAAAATGTAGACTGGCAATGGCAAGGAAAGCGTTTCTGAAGAAGGGAAATTTGTTAACATCGAGTATAGATTTATGTGGCAGGAAGTCGTTCCTGAAAGCATTTGTATGGAGTGTAGCCATGTATGGAAGAGAAACATAGAGGATAAATAGTTTAGACAAGAAGAGAATAGAAGCTTTCGAAATGTGGTGCTACAGAAGAATGCTGTAGATTAGATGGGTAGATCACATAACTAATGAGGAGGTTTTGAATAGGATTGCGGAGAAGAGAAGTTTGTGGCACAACTTGACTAAAAGAAGGGATCGGTTGGTAGCACATTTTCTGAGGCATCAAGGGATCACCAATTTAGTAATGAAGGGTAGCGTTGAGGGTAAAAATCGTAGAGGGGGACTAAGAGATCAATACACTAAAGAGATTGAGAAAAATTTGACTGTCGGTGTTTTGACAGGATTTACCCACTTAAAACGCTGTCATAACCTCTGATTAAGACGTATAATCTCTTGTTAAAAGTTTGACTCCAAGAGACAAGTACTGCAATTAGAAACTGTGTGTGTTTGTCTTGAGGCAGCGCAAACAGACGGACTTTATCCATCCAGTATTTCAGGATGAGAGCACTTAACGACGTCCAACAAAGTTTACATAAAATTTCAAACGCTTAGGAAACTTTTTCCCGCTGACACGCCACACGAAATGATGAAAAGATAGAGGTTTATTGCTTACATTTCCAACGTTCATTCAGTAAAAGGTGAGCATCATTCACGACGTTTTAATTTATTACCTCTTTCACTTGATCCATGACTCAGCAAAATTATATCATTGTACGACATATAGTTCAGGAGATATGACATCATAAATATTGAAATGCGGGAGAAACTTACTTTTGCTAAAAATGAGCGCAAATTAACCACAACATATACATCTAACTTTTCGTAATTAGAGCACGTAGCTATTTCCAATAAAGTTAATCATTAATTTCAAACGTTTACTAAACTTTTACTCGCTTACATGCTTAACGTCAAATATTTAACACTTTAACTGATTTGTAAAGTAATCACACGTTCGGCGCTCTTTTACGCATGGGGCTTCGATTATTTAAAGAAATGGATGTGTACTGGTAAATGATAAGAACTGCTTATGAAAGGATACACATGAGACTTACTAAAAATTGTCGAAATTAGAGCGGATTCTGAAATCAAATGTTATGTAGTATTTCGACGGAAAGACCTCATCTGTGTCAACTACGATGGATCCCGAAAACATCTGTTATGCGAAACCCAACTCGCGCTTTTCTCACACATCCTAAAGGCTGTGAATCGGGGCTTCTCAACAGTATTCGACTCACCAGTACCACAACAACGCTTATTAACGAAACTGCAATAACGTGAATATTGGACGAAATTTGCGGCTGAAGTGGCGTTTTCTAGGAAGGCAGAACGCAGCATGTATGGAGAGCCATCAACAGAAGTCGATGTAACTTCAGACGCATCCTGGGGAACTGTATTGGCAAACCCCTGCTGTTCATGTTGTATATTAATCACCTATACACAATGTCCAACAGTACCCTCAGCTGTTTCGCCGAACGTGAAGCTATCCGCGACGGAGCTCTGTCTGAAAAACTCTGTACAAATATTCAGTCAGGCCATGGTGAGAGTTCAAAATGGCGCAAAGATTAGCAACTATTTTAAAATTTTCGGAAACGTAAAACTGTGCACTTCTCAAAGTGAAACAACGTAGAATTTACAACATCAGTAAGTCACAGTTTGAATCAGCTTATACAAATATGTGAATGTGACCGTCTCGGTCGATATGAAGAATTTTTATCACTTAGGCTCAATTGTGTGTTAAACGGGATGTAGCCTTCTGTTCATTCGCAGGCTACTAGGAAAAATCTAGTCAACCTACAAGAGAGACTTCTTACAAACCACTCTTGCTACCCATTCAAGAATGTTGCTCAGTTGTTTGGGACGCATATCAAATAGAACTGACAAGGGATATTGAACGTATTCAAAAAAGCGTACCACGAATGGTAACGGATTTGTTTGGTTTAAGGGAGAGTATCACATAAACTAGCAGACACTTGAAAATAAACGCCAACCATCCCCCAGAAGCCTACTTGAAAAGTCTCAAGAACGAACACTGAAATATACTACAACCACCTACGTATCGCTTCTGTAGTGCTAGCGAAGACAAGAATAGGCTATAGTTCAATTCTTTTATCTTGGCGGCTCGCGCATGCCCGCCCAGACGCGGGAGATTGCTGTGTTGCCAGTTGCACACGACGCACGCGCCAATAGAAGCAGCGCCATAGTATAGCATAGTTCGCAAGCTTACGTTTAGGGGGGAGCGCGCAGTTCATGAAGTAAAGCCACTACGGCCGCATTAACCCTTTCGCTACTACAAAGACGTGCTCCCTGCATTCCGCGCTGTGCGCGATTTTGTCACTGCACTGCTCGCCTGTGCAGACACATCGTGTTCCGACTGCTTTGACACTCTTATCATTCGATTCCACAAAAACTATTTGGCCCAAAAATTAGATTTTTACATGTCTTCTTGACTGATACCTTCCAACCATAAATGACTTAATTTTGTTTCGATGTTCAACGTAGTTATTATGCAGCATTAAATATAGTAAACCATTGCACGAAATTTTGAAGAGTTTGCAGAGGTAAAAGTCCATAGAGTATATTTTCCGTATGGTCGATTTTAGTTGCCACGATGTTGAGAATGAAATGTGGACAAGATACCTAAATTTCATATAAAATTACTACATGTAATGCTGCATAATAACTGCGTTGAACATCGAAACAAAATTAAGTCATTTATGGGGGGAAGGTATCAGTTAAGAAGGCGTGTAAAAATCAAATTTTTGGGCCAAATAGTTTTTCTGAAATCGAATGATAAGTGTGTCAAAGCAGTGGGAACACCATGTGTCTGCACAGGCGAGCAGTGCAGTGATGACAAAATCGCGCACAGCGCGGAATGCAGGAAGCACGTGTCTGCAGCAGCAAAAGGGTTAATGAAGAGACAAAGCACTAGAAATTTCAAAAAAATTGCATTCAAATGAACATAATTCGTGAAGTAAGGCACTTAGATATTGTATTTAAATAATGAAAATATTAAGCAGTGCACAAGGTTTGAATTCATAACCTTTCGTTTAGAAGTCCAACACCTTAACCGTTACGCTAACGCAATTCGTCTGATAACAGAACGCCATGAGGACTGTAACACGTCACGCAAAATACTGACAAACACTGTTGGTATGACTATGAATTACTCACGCTTCGGCGAAGTACAATAGGAAATAAACAATTACCGCTGTTCTTTATTGCGAAAAAGCGGTTTGTGAAATTGATACAAGCACCTATCCTAGCTATCGCCTGAATTAGGAGTCTTATTGCTTGTTTGGTTTAATTAATTGATAGAATATGAAGCAATTGGTATAAAGAATGCTTTTTCCAAACTTTCTATAAAAGAAAGTCTGCTATCAAGACATTGCTTTTGTTCTATTACTTTATTTATGACTGAACGTTTCTAAAACTGAAGACACTCGTCCATGCTATGCACTCCAGTCGAGATCTGGCAACGTCGTTCTCTGTTCATTGGCTGACTGTTTTGTGACGTCAGATGCGCAGAACGAACCTAAACTCGGACGCCAACATAAATAACGCGCACTTTAATTACAAGGACATAGACGCTTAGGCACTCATTCTTCCCACACTCGAATACCGAAATCAACGGAAAAAGCCCTTTCTCGTACAATAAAAAGCACTCTTCTTCATGTTCAGTCGTTTGTAGTTAACAGGTGCAGCCACAGATGCCTAAGCGGTCATTCCTGTCCATTAGAGGCAAGAATTTCACAAGTGTCTGTCCCCCGACAGAGTCTGTAGCTGTAGATGAGTCAGTGCCAAAATACGCTGGTGTCCAAAATTAAATCAACACACTGCTATTTCCCCATCCTTTCACTAATTCACGATATAACCATATGGACAGTCAACAGATGTCCGTATGATCGTGTTCTGCACGGAAGATGGCATTCCCGTCAACGAGTGACCATGCCAACGATGACGTCAAGGCACCTATCAAACGGTGTAGGGTTTGACGGATAGTCCCACATCAACAACCTCTGTGTATACAGTCACAGACGGTGCAGTATGGCACAGGGAAGGCACCTACCAGACTCTCTGCGGTGGAGAACCGTAATAAGAGTGGAAGCAGGACAGTCGCAAAATGATGTTGTCCGATGACTTAACGTGAACCGTTCTGTTGTTTCTCGGATGTGGCTCCAGTTCATGGAGATAGAAATTGCATCCCAAAGATCAGGGCAGGGCCGACCATCTGTAAAACAACATAAAGAGAGAAGTGCTATTCGGCTGTAAGGGAACAATGGTACTTAGTACTGCACAGCAACTGGCATCTAACCTCGCATCATCCACTGGACATGTTGTATCGAGTCAAACGGTACAGAAAGCTTTTCGAGAGTGAATAGCACTGTTAGAGACCTGATGTATGTGTACCCCTAATGCGTCTTAAGCGAAGACAACGTCCAGAATGGAATAGTCAGCGTGGCACCTGGATGGTCCAACAGTGGGCCAATGTTCTTTTCACAGGCGTGTTTCGATTTGGTCTGGAGAGTGACTCTTGATGGATTCGCATCTGGAGGGAATGTAGAACACGATTTCGGGACCCAAACATTGTGGAAACAGGCCGATAAGCAGAAAGATTGCTAACGGTGTGGGTGAGGGTTACGTTGACCACTCAAACACCTCCTCATGTACGGGTGAATCGGAAAGGTTTAGCTGCTGTCAGGTATCGTGGCGAGATCTTGGGACCTCATTTGCGGTTGTTGCAAGGTGCTGTCGGTCCAGACTACGTATTTATGGGCGACAATGCTCATCTCACACAGCATATGTGGTTGATGTTTTCTTGGAAACGGAAGACATTTGATGCATGGCGTGGCCTACTCGCTCTTCCGATTTCAGTCCCATAGATGGTGTCTGGGATGCGCTAGGGAGACGGATTCTATCACATCAGCAACCACCAACTACTCTCCAACACCTGCGAGCAGCTCTGTAGGATTGTTGTTGTTGTTGTGGTCTTCAGTCCTGAGACTGGTTTGATGCAGCTCTCCATGCTACTCTATCCTGTGCAAGCTTCTTCATCTCCCAGTATCTACTGCAACCTACATCCTTCTGAATCTGCTTAGTGTATTCATCTCTTGGTCTCCCTCTACGATTTTTACCCTCCACACTGCCCTCCAATGCTAAATTTTTGATCCCTTGATGCCTCAAAACATGTCCTACCAACCGATCCCTTCTTCTAGTCAAGTTGTGCCACAAACTTCTCTTCTCCCCAATCCTATTCAATACCTCCTCATTAGTTACGTGATCTACCCACCTTATCTTCAGCATTCTTCTGTAGCACCACATTTCGAAAGCTTCTATTCTCTTCTTGTCCAAACTAGTTATCGTCCATGTTTCACTTCCATACATGGCTACACTCCATACAAATACTTTCAGAAACGACTTCCTGACACTTAAATCTATACTCGATGTTAACAAATTCCTCTTCTTGAGAAACGCTTTCCTTGCCATTGCCAGTCTACATTTTATATCCTCTCTACTTCGACCATCATCGGTTATTTTACTCCCTAAATAGCAAAACTCCTTTACTACTTTAAGTGTCTCATTTCCTAATCTAATTCCCTCAGCATCACCCGACTTAATTTGACTACATTCCATTATCCTCGTTTTGCTTTTGTTGATGTTCATCTTATATCCTCCTTTCAAGACACTGTCCATTCCGTTCAACTGCTCTTCCAAGTCCTTTGCTGTCTCTGACAGAATTACAATGTCATCGGCGAACCTCAAAGTTTTTACTTCTTCTCCATGAATTTTAATACCTACTCCGAATTTTTCTTTTGTTTCCTTTACTGCTTGCTCAATATACAGATTGAATAACATTGGGGAGAGGTTACAACCCTGTCTTACTCCTTTCCCAACCACTCCTTCCCTTTCATGCCCCTCGACTCTTATAACTGCCATCTGGTTTCTGTAGGATTAACGGGTGTTATTGCCTCAACATGTGGTTGATGACGTCATTCACAGCATGCCCCATCGTTGTCTTGCCTCCATTTGTGCCAGAGGTGGTTGAGCCAAGTTGCAGTTCGCCTTGGTGGCGTTGGTAGGTTGGCATCGTGTAATAGGAATAGTGGCGTCTCGTTTTCTTCTTGTTTACTGGCGCCACTATATATAGTACCGTGGTACTATCTTTGCAAGGACGTCAAGTGTTTCCTCGATCGGTGCATGTCAGGGAATTCGGTTGGGAAGGAGCAGCAGTGAGGTCTGGCAGCACGAGGACATGCCTGGACTCCTGGCGGCACGCAGGCGCTGCCAGATCGAGGGTCTGTAGTTGCGAGGGCCACAGCCTCGTTATCCACCGGACCCAGGACCTTTGAGTTGAGTGAACATCAACCCTGTTGTGAAACCTCCACTACTTTGAGAACACGCCATTCTTTAGCGCGTTGCTGCTCGCAGGGTCGCTGAGACGAAGAGCAACGAGTGGAGTGTTTGGAGTTGGCAAAATTAGTTAGCCATCCTCTGCTTCTTATTATTAATCATTGAATTCCTTGTGCTTATTGGTGAAGATCAACCGGCGGTATTTTCCTGCCTAGTGGCCGCTAACCCCCCAGTTACCTGCCCTGAAGTTTAGCGTATTTTCGCGGCAGTGTACCTTTTCCTCGTCTTGCCGCTGCTGTCCGGTAAGGTGTGTAGTTTGACAGCCTCCTTGATTGTGGCCCGGATATGGTTGCTTTTGCATTACTTTGGTCGTAGTGGTTCCTTCTGTTTCTGGATGTTCTAAACATTGGATTCTCAAGATGCAGTACTGTCCGCCGGTTCTGCCTTGCCTGGGTTATTCCATAGTTGTATTGGTTATCAGACGTTAGGTAGATTCTGCAGGAGTGTTGGTCTGCGTTTAAACTGTCACTAGTTTGAGTTGCCATCCAGTTAAGTGAATACAACTCTTGGTTGCCTGTCTCATTGAGCGACTTCACAAGGCCAATCCTTGGAGCCCTGTCTGAGGTCACTTCTCTCTTGGTTTGATCAGATTGTGATGATAGTTTAAAAAAAATATTTTAGTTTTGAGTTATTACTATTGGGGCCTTCAGCCGACAAGTAATTTGAATTTCTGGTCAATAAGGCCTTCAGTCGTGAATGCAATTTCTCTCTTAATAGTGAAACTGTGTTTTTTTTTTCAAATATTTTAGTTTTTAACAACTGGCTATCCAGGCCTTCAGCCATCAAATTGTTTTTGAGTTATTACTATTGGGGCCTTCAGCCGACAAATAATTTGAATTTCTCGTCAATAAGGCCTTCAGCGATGAGCGCAACTTGCTTAAAAATTTTTTATTAGACATTGTGTCTTAACAGTAAAATTTGATAATTGTTCCTTATTGTCAACCTTATTTGCAATTGGTTCCAAATAAAGTGTACATGATTTTTAAAAAAAACTGAGCAACCAACGGTAACAGAGTAAGGCACCGTCCACACCGAATGCTGCCTTTCCCTAAGTCTCATGTTTCAGTGGTCACACCTATACTGAGCGTATTCACCACTAGCAGGAATGTGTGTGCGAAGCTGGAAAAAAACGAAGAACATTTTTGTCTACAGTTGAACTTGTTTACGTTCTATATTCTTCACATTGTTTCTGCTTTACTATCACCCGTTTATACATTTCATCATACGCGATCCTGCAAAATTTTCATTTGCTGCTTTAGCTTTTGACACCAATGCTTAAGGAACACGCAAATGAAAACGAGACAGATGGGAAAAAAAATTGAATTGTTTATTATTTCAAATGTAATCGCCATAATTGTCGATACGTTTACACCACTGTGAAACAAGACTGTCAATGCCTTCATGGCCTGTCCACAACTTTGGCGAGGTTGTGTGGAATACGGTGCAGAAGTTGCGTTGGTAAACCCATACACGTCGTCAATGCAGGCCCGATTTCTTCCCGTGTGATTTCCATATTTTTGGAGCCCTGAAGTCATTTGCTTCGGACGAAGACGTGTACGCCTGGGTACAGTCATTGTTTCATAGGCAACCTTCTAGTCTCACAGTAAGATCGATATATTAACAGTTATGGCGATTACTTTTGAAATAACAAACAGTTGACTTACTTTTTTTCAGTCTGTCGCGTTTTCATTTGACTGCCCCTTGCATACAGCCAGCGCATAGGCACATGGGCCTAAAAATTAATGACTATAGCTGGCTTCTCGCTCGTGCCACAGTTTGCAGCACAAGGTGACTAACAAACGACGGGATCGATTTTTTTAAACTATCTATACGGTGGTGTAGGTTACGTTCCCATGCATCACACACTGCAGTCATTTACCGTGAAGTGTCCTCGTTTGACAGTAATGGACAAAAAACAATTCGGAATTTTGTGTGACACTTCGTATCTTTCAAAAAGCAGCATTGTACAGTTTGGTTGCGTGATGTAATGGATGGGATAACATCTGTGCATGTGGTTGTGGGTTCGAATTTTGGAAGGCACACGATTTTTTTAAATTTTTAAATTGTTATCGAAATGACTTTGATTATCATTTCTACTCAATTAATTGATTTAAATGTAATTTTTAATTCCATTCCTCCACTACATAATTTTAATAATATCAACTTCTTGATTTGCTCTCGTTTTTATTCTAATCATTCTTTCCCCATTTGAAATCTTTATTTATATGTTTATATTAATTTTATTTATTAATTTCGATTTAATTTCTATTGTTTCATGACCCTGTTCTTTTCGTCCCCATTATTGCGTTCATTATATCTATTTCCCATTTTGCTTGAAGTTCGTTTTACTTATAAACCCGTCTTTCATTTCAGTTTTCATTTGCGTTATTTTGCTCATATTGCAATAGGTCTTTAGGTTATGCTTTAAACGTTTGTATGGCGAATACCGTGTAAAAAAAAAAGACGCACATCCGGTAACAAAATTACATTTCTCATACCACTGCACAAATATAAATATATTATTTCGTCTTTTGTTTTTAATCTGACAGATCGGAATTTTCAAATAACTGAATTATAATAGATAAATATAATTTATTTCATATTCATAAAAATTGCGATTGTAAAGAGAATGATGTGAAGGAAAAAATGAAACAAATGAAAAAGTTCACACGGTAATTAAAATGATGTGACAAGGAATAGAAAAAAATTACATTTAAAAAAATTAATTGAATGAAAATAACGATGAAAGTCATTTCGGTAATATTTTAAAAATTAAAAAAATAATTCGTGCACCTGAGGACATTTGAGCCAACAGTCTCCTACATGCGAAGCTGGTATCCTACTTTTTTTAAATATATGATGTAACTTTCATAATGCTATTGAGTGTCACACAAATTCCGAATTTTTTTTCGTCTATTATTCGCAAACGAGGTCCACCAGGGTGAATGGCTGCAGTGTCTGATACCTGGGATCTGAAACTACGTCACGGTATAGGTAGTTTCAAACAGTCGATTGCACCGCTGGGGAAATCTCCTTGCAAGTTTTGCGTGCGTGTGTGTGTGTGTGTGTGTGTGTGTGTGTGTGTGTGTGTGTGTGAGTACGTGTGTGTATGTGTGTGTGTGTGAGTACGTGTGTGTATGTGTGTGTGTGTGTGTGTGTGTGTGTGTGTGTGTGTTAGTTTTTATGGTGCAAACACTAGTGTCGGCCATTTTGGACTTTCAGCCACTGTCAGTGTTAACATCTGCTTTTGCTTGGGAGTGGTGTAAATAAGCAAACATATTACACAAAGTTTATCGTATAACTCACTCGTTCGCCATATGGGAAAAAAACAAACCACAAAACTTGAAGAAAAGCTGCGAACCTACACTTGTAGACCTGATTACGACGCGTTTTGCACATTTACATTCACGGAAGCTCAAAAAGACTTGATAGTAAACAGTGATCTTTAGGTTTGTTACAGTATGGTTGTAGCAGCTCGGTACACTCAACACGAAACTGAAACAGAAGTGCAATGATTGACTGTTTCCTCGGCTCTTGGTAGAATATTTTGTACTTCATGCATGAAAACACAGACGGCACTGATGTGATATTCTACAGTATGTGTTATTTATGTCACAAACCGCTTCTCGGCTGTTACAGCGTCATCAGGTGAAAAGATAAAATATGGGTGCAGTGAAAATTTTTTGTACGATCAAAGATTTCAAACAGAGCATTACAGAATATATTCATTTCCAAAGATGAAAATTGTTAATGTTTGACTTTGGACTAAATCGGCATGAATTATTTCACTGAAAGCGTGACGTAAGATTATTTAATAAGATAAAATATGTGACGCATTAACTAATGACTTGTATAACAAATTACAATAATTGTTCTTAGAAGAAAATAATCTGAAAAAACTTTGGTGAAATGTTGCAAGGAAATGGCTGGACAAAATACCCTTCCCTTTCAACAGGTTCTAAATTAAGAACAAATAATATATATTAGAGAGATAAGCAGATAAATGAAGCAGCTATGATTATATAAAATAATTTTTTTGACAGGGCGAGAGAAATTATAGTAACTGAAATAAAGAAAGAAATAGTGCTTGGGAGTAAGAGGGGTAATTTACAGCAAGGCCTGGATGGGATTATGAATAGTATCTGCAGTTAGAGGTGGCGAATAAGAGAACTGTGTCTGGTAATTCAGTAATAAGCTTGGGCATATGGACATATGTTTAATAGTTTCCATTATTTCAGGGTAACTCATCTTCCTTTATGAATGTGACGTAAAACTTCATGTTGCACCTTGTAACTATGACTTTCTTTAAGCAGGCAGTCTGCAAAAGTAGAGCCTCCTTTTCCAAGTTTTCAACTTCAGTGGTGTTCCTTCAAGCGCGTGCATATTGCCCTGTCAGACTGATCTATACACAATTTACCACAATTACGAATGATTTTGTACATTCCACTCTTTTCCAAAGGCGAAGTGCTGTCTTTACCACTGGGCAAAAGTATCCAATAGTGTTGTGCACGTAAGATGATGCTTTAAAGTTCCTGGCTTTAAGCTCTCTGGCCATGTGAGACTTTTCCTAAATATGGAATTGTGCACCATTTATTAAATACTTGAGGTGGTGGGTCGGGAACAGGGTAAATAAGAGAGTACATCCGTTATTTCTGCTTTTTGTGCATTATGGAATCCACCGAGATAGGAGAGTAGCCTTTGTCTGATACTATTTGTTTGACTGCATTTAATTCAATTTGGAGGTTGTCTTAAGAGTAGTAGTAGTAGTAGGTCTTGTCATGGGTTAAGCCTCTTCCACTTTTGTCTGTCCATAGCCAGTCTTTTCATTTCTGGATATTTGTCTCCTTTTATATTGTTCAGCATATGATATCTTCTTTTCCCTCTTCGCCTTTTTCCCTCCACCATTCCTTCTATTCCTTCCTTCAATAAACAGTCCCTCCTCAAACAATGTCGAACCCAGTTCAGTTTTCTCTTTCTGATAACTTTCAGCTTGTTTCTTTCTTCTCCAAGTCTTCTTAATACTTCTTCATTCCCTATTCGGTCTTCCCATTTCACTTTTTTCATTCTTCTCCATATCCACATCTCTAGTGCCTCCAATCTTCTTTCATCTTCCTTCCTCAATGTCCACGTCTCCCCACCATACAGTGCAACGTTCCAGATGTAACATTTGGCAAGTCTTTTCCAGGGAGATTGGGTTTAGCGTGCCGTCGTCATCGAGGTCATTAGAGACGGACCACAAGCTTGGATCGTGTCAAGGATGAGAGAAGAAATCGGCCGTGCCCTTTCAAAGGAACCATCCCGGCGTTTGCCTGAAGTGATTTAGGGAACTCACAGGAAACCTAAATCTGAATAGCTGGACGCAGGTTTGAACCGCGTCCTCCAGAATGCGAGTCCAGTGTGCTAACCACTGCGCCACCTCGCTCGGTAGAAGGTGTCTTCACTCATGGGGATGGATATTGGGCGATATGTCTCTGAATGAAAGGTAGCATTTTTATCAGTGACTGGATGGTGGAAATTGGCTGGTATTACAACTTCTGTGACGGTAAGTTTCCCATAAATCTTGAAAGTACCACATCAGTAGAATATTACGTACATCAGTGTAGCGCGTGTTTTCATTTATAATGGTTAATTGGTTGATTTTGGAGAGGGGACCGAACAGCGAGGTCACCGCTCGCATCGGATTAAGGAAGAATGGGGAAGAAACGCGGCCATGCCCTTTCAGAGGAACCATCACGGCACATTCATAATGAAGTAGGAACTATTAGAAAATTTAAATGCCATTCTTCGAAATAATGGCGACGTTGTCACTGAGATTCCCTGGTGGGCAAGTTTAGAGAATCGGCACTTGAGCGTCAACACGGAACAATTCCTGTGTCTCTACAGTATGCCTCCCGCAGGGACCGGGAAGAACAGAAGTTATAGAGTGGGCGGAGGCATTTTTCCTACATTATAGGCGTCTGGAACATGGCAGAAGGTCACTAACGCTGGTTTCAAATACCAATAATCCCCCCCCCCCGCCTCCCACCCACGTTGTGGCACCCCCCCTTGAATCTTTAAAGAATCACACACCCAGCAACAAAACGGTTTCAGACGTCTCGTCGCTTTATAAATGAGTTTTTGTTTTAAATAAACTGTCGAAAAAAGAAATGCAACATCTTCCACGACAAGGTCATTGTACTGACAAGTGAGGTGAGAGCTAATTCATCACTGTACAAGTATACGATAACAAATTCAGGCCAAACGAAGCACACATGTCATGGTAAATGGTGCCCAGGTAGTCCCATCACTACAGTGTCTCGCCCTCTGGTGGCAATGCAGGAGTGTACAGTCGCATGCAAACGATCACTGAGGTGCCCAGTGGCATCCTACGATAGACTGCGTCCCAGGCATCTTGCACGTGTTGCTGCAATTCGAAAACGATTCTTGCAGCCCCTCGACATCACGAGTATGAAAGTTCCCGCTTCAATGTGTCCCATATGTGTTCAGCTGGGGAGAGAGCTGGTGCTACTGCTGGCCAGGGCAGTTGTTGTACACCGCGAAGAACACGTCCCGCTGCAGCAACCGTGTGTAGACGTACAGGGGTAGGCAAAATAACGTGAACTGTGACTGTAATTGGATGATTGTGTTTGACGGTCAACAATGCAGGTAAGGCTAGTGACGCGCTCGACTGTGTGTGTTCAGTACGGACTAGGCATCAGTGCAGTTTGTTTACGAATAGTGCGCACTTCGTATTTGCAATCAGAGGGTGGTCGAGCGGTTCTAGGCGCTACAGGAACAGCGCGACCGCTATGGTCGCAGGTTCGAATCCTATTTATTTATTTTAGTTTATTTATTTATTTATTGTTCCGTGGGACCAAATTAAGGAGAAGTCTCCATGGTCATGGAACGAGTCAATACATGAAATTATAACAAGATATTAGAAATGTTGTGTCTAGACAAGACAGTCTAGACACAGGGCGAGGAAGCCGAAAGGGCACGCGCTTAATTCACGCAGGCTTGCTTAGGTCTGAAACTGGATACGTAATGAATGCTATAAAGAAAAGTACGTAGCTGCTGGAATACTTAACTTTAATCCATCATTTGTATGCAGCATTCTTGATGACACAAGTGAGACTCTCTCTAAAAATGGTTAATGGCGCCTTGCTAGGTCGTAGCCATGGACTTAGCTGAAGGCTATTCTAACTATCTCTCGGCAAATGAGAGAAAGGCTTCGTCAGTGTAGTCGCTAGCAAAGTCGTCCGTACAACTGGGACGAGTCCTAGTACGTCTCTCTATACCTGCCGCGTGGTGGCGCTCGGTCTGCAATTACTGACAGTGGCGACACGCGGGTCCGACATGTACTAATGGACCGCCGCCGATTTAAAGCTACCACCTAGCAAGTGTGGTGTCTGGTGGTGACACCACAAGAAACAGATAAAATGAAATAAAAAAAAAAAAACATATTCAGGTGACAAGTCGTAAGTTTAAATGAAGACAATCAACAATGTAACACTGGAATTTGCTTAATTTTTTAGCTCTTCCAGGAGCTCCTCGACAGAATAGAAGGAGTGAGCCATGAGGAAACTCTTCAGTTTAGACTTAAAAGAGTTTGGGCTACTGCTAAGATTTTTGAGTTCTTGTGGTAGCTTATTGAAAATGGATGCAGCAGAATTCTTCAAATGGTTCAAATGGCTCTGAGCACTATGGGACTCAACATCTTAGGTCATAAGTCCCCTAGAACTTAGAACTACTTAAACCTAACTAACCTAAGGACATCACACACACCTATGCCCGAGGCAGGATTCGAACCTGCGACCGTAGCAGTCCCGCGGTTCCGGACCGCAGCGCCAGAACCGCTAGACCACCGCGGCCGGCGCAGCAGAATACTGCACTCCTTTCTGCACAAGAGTCAAGGAAGTGCATTCTACATGCAGATTTGATTTCTGCCTAGTATTAACTGAGTGAAAGCTGCTAACTCTTGGGAATAGGCTAATATTGCTAACAACAAACGACATTAAAGAAAATATAAACTGTGAGGGCAATGTCAGAATTCCCAGATTCTTGAATAGGGGTCTACAAGAGGTTCTCGAACTTACACCACATATAGCTCGAACAGCCCGTTTTTGAGCCAAAAATACCCTTTTTGAATCAGAAGAATTACCCCAAAAAATAATACCATACGACATAAGCGTATGAAAATATGCGAAGTAGACTACTTTTCGTGTTGAAGTGTCACTTATTTCAGATACTGTTCTAATGGTAAATAAAGCAGCATTTAGCTTCTGAACAAGATCCTGGACATGGGCTTTCCACAACAGCTTACTATCTATCCGAAAGCCTAGGAATTTGAACTGTTCCGTCTCGCTATATGCCCATTCTGTCTGAACAAAATATCGGTTCTTATTGAATTGTGAGTTAGAAACTGTAAAAACTGAGTCTTACTGTGATTTAGCATCAAATTATTTTCCAAAAGCCACGAACTTATTTCATGAACTACATTATTTGTTACTGTTTCAATATTACACACAAGATCCTTCACTATCAAGCTGGTGTCATCAGCAAACAGAAATATTTTTGAATCACCTGTAATACTAGAAGGCATATCATTTATATAATAAGAAACAGCAGTGGCCCCAGCACCGACCCTTGGGGAACGCCCCACTTAACAGTGCCCCATTGGGACTGAACATCACTACCACTCTCAATATTGCGGAGAATTACCCTCTGCTTTCTGTTCTTAAAGAACATGCCTCGGGCATGGATGTGTGTGATGTCCTTAGGCTAGTTTTGTTTAAGTAGTTCTAAGTTCTAGGGGACTGATGACCTCAGAAGTTAAGTCCCATAGTGCTCAGAGCCATTTGAACCATTTTGCATTCAGAGGTCGAGGCCAACGTGCAATGAAAGACCTAATAGACTTCCAAAGAGAGCAGGTCGTGGTGGCCCGATTAGCTGGAGCATCAGTTAGCAAGAAGGCCAACTTATTCAATGTTTCGAGCAACTGTTTCATGACAGCCTACACAAAAGAAGGAAAGACATCATGGTGTAAACGTAATAGTGGGCGCAAATCAAATCTAAATCACAGAGATTGTCGTACGTTAACACGAATTGTGTCGAAACAATACAAACCTACGGCGGCTAAAGTGACTGCAGAGCTCAATAGCCATTTTCGAGACCCCGTATCTACCGACACTATCCCTCGAGAACTCTATAAAGCGAATATTCATGGACGAGCTGCTATACAGAAATCATTAGCGACGACAACCAACGCAAAAAAGCGTAAAACATGGTGTCATGACCATAAATCCTGGACGGCTGATAAGTGGAAACACGTCATATGTTCCCACGGGTCAACGTTTTCGTTATTTCCAACATCGGGCCGCGTATACGTGTGGAGAAAGCCAAAAGAAGCCAACAATCCGGATTATTTGATTCCAACGATCAAGCATGGAGGTGCAAGTGTGATGTTGTGGACAGGCATATCATGTTATTCTGCTGGGCCCACCATTACAAAGGCCGTCTTACCGCGAATGATTATGCGAACATTTTAGGTGATCAGGTGTAGCCGGCCGGTGTGGCCAAGCGGTTAAAGGCGCTACAGTCTGGAACCGCGTGACCGCTACGGTCGCAGGTTCGAATCCTGCCTCGGGCATGGATGTGTGTGATGTCCTTAGGTTAGTTAGGTTTAAGTAGTTCTAAGTTCTAGGGGACTGATGACCTTAGAAGTTAAGTCCCATAGTGATCAGAGCCATTTGAACCATTTTGGTGATCAGGTGCACCCCATGATTCATATGTTGTTCACCAATAATGATATCATATTTTTTTCTCTCAGACTTCCCTGAGGCATTCCCGACGATTTCATAGTCTCTGATGAACACTCGCTGTCTAAGACAACATAATGGGATCTATTACTTAAGAATTTTTCGAGCCACACACATATCTGTGAACCTATTCCATATGCTCGTAGCTTCGTTATTAGCCTGCAATATGGCAACGTGTCAAATGCTTCCCGGAAGTGTAGAAATATGGAATCTGCCTCTTGCCCTTCATCCATATGTGAGAAATGAGCAAGCTGAGTTACGCACGACCGATGATTTCTAAAACCATGCTGATTTGTGCACATATGCTTCTCAATCTCAAAAAAGTTTATATTTTCGAACTGTTCGCTCTTCCAATTTTCTGTAATAACCCAATATTTCAAAGCAATGGAAGTTTTAGGAATAAACGTTACTCGTTTTTTTTTTTTAAGTTTCATTTAAAAACCAAAATTTTTTTCACCGCTGCTATGTCAAATTGATAACCCGGATTTTTTACCCGGTAAGTAGGGTGAAAAATAAGGAAAAAACATTTATTGTAACCGACACTAAGCAAATAGCGATGAATGCTGGTTATTCAGAATAAAATTTCGGTATCGGGCTTAACCGGGCAGATTTTCCCCGTCGGTAATTGATCGCCAACGCTCACCAAATTAGTCACGCGACAGGGACGCTCCCCCGACGTCTCTTCAGCGCCCCCGTCGGCAACTACTGGTCTAGACGGCAAGTGATCGCCAACCTAAGTACGTAAATAAAACAGTGCGGCGGGCAGGTGACGGCTCTGCCGCTGAGTGGGCGTGAGCTGGGCCCGGCGCCGCGTTCATTCATTATTCATGGCGCCGGGCGTGTCGGCCGCCGACGCCGGAGTGGCTTTGCTGGTTTTCCGTCGCCAGCTGCCTGCCTGTCTGTCTCTCTGCCTGCTGCCGCCCCCGCGCGCCGATAGCGGCCGGCCCACGGCACCGTCACACCTCGCACAAACACAGCGATCCACAGTGCTACTACCGTCCCTTATTACCACACTTTCGCGCAATGGGCGTCGGAACAACGTGTGGTGCACCAAACACTGACCGGCTGTCAGGACAGGTTAAATGCCAAATGGGGCTTTCCTCTGAATCTGCAGCTCGAAGAGCCGAGGTGCAAAGTAGTCTCGGGTACCTTGCCGTAAGACATGTGTAAAAAATAACAGGAAAATTCTACGAGATTGCTCATTAACTTGCCGATACTTACAAATATGTTTGTTCTAGTAATTACATCAGAAGAGGCACCAATGTTAGCACTGAATAGGGGACCATGGAGGAACTTTATAAGCGGGGCTATGCTCCAGACTGAACGCTGAAAGGCATAATCAGTCTTAAATGATGATGATGATGATGATGATTAATTACATGTAATTAAAAATAGTAAGTAGTCAAGTAGCTTGAAATTCACTAAAACGTCATGGAAATATAGATAATGTTTAATTAAATAATGGGACCAGTGCTCAAAAAAATATAGATTAAAAATTATGTTTGAGTAGGTGTCGAACGACGCTTCATGTACAGGGTGGTCCATTGATAGTGACCGGGCAAAATATCTCACGAAATAAGCATCAAACGAAAAAACTATAAACAACGAAACTCGTCTAGCTTGAAGTGGGAAACCAGCTGGCGCTATGGCTGGCCCGCTAAATGGCGCTGTCATAGCTCAAACGAACAACGAAACTCGTCTAGCTTGAAGGGGGAAACCAGCTGGCGCTATGGCTGGCCCGCTAGATGGCGCTGTCATAGCTCAAACGGATATCAACTGCGTTTTTTTTTAATAGGAACCCCCATTTTTATTACATATTCGTGTAGTACGTAAAGAAATATGAATGTTTTAGTTGGACCACTTTTTTCGCTTTGTGATAGATGGCGCTGTAATACTCACAAACGCATAAGGACGTGGTATCACGCAACATTCCGCCAGTGCGGACGGTATTTGCTTCGTGATACATTACCCGTGCTAAAATGGACCGCTTACCAATTGCGGAAAAGGTCGATATCGTGTTGATGTATGGCTATTGTGATTAAAATGCCCAACGGGCGTGTGCTATGTATGCTGATCGGTATCCTGGACGACATCATCCAAGTGTCCGGACCGTTCGCCGGATAGTTACGTTATTTAAGGAAACAGGAAGTGTTCAGCTTCATGAGAAACGTCAACCACGACCTGCAACAAATGATGATGCCCAAGTAGGTGTTTTAGCTGCTGTCACGGCTAATCCGCACATCAGTAGCAGACAAATTGCGCGAGAATCGGAAATCTCAAAAACGTCGGTGTTGAGAATGCTACATCAACATCGATCGCACCCGTACCATATTTCTATGCACCAGGAATTGCATGGCGACGACTTTGAACGTCGTGTACAGTTCTGCCACTGGGCAGAAGAGAAATTACGGGTCGGTGACAGATTTTTTGCACGCGTTCTATTTAGCGACGAAGCGTCATTCACCAACAGCGATAACGTAAACCGGCATAATTTGCACTATTGGGCAACGGAAAAATCACGATGACTGCGACAAGTGAAACATCAGCGACCTTGGCGGGTTAATGTATGGTGCGGCACTATGGGAGGAAGGATAATTGACCCCCATTTTATCGATGGCAGTCTAAATGGTGCAATGTATGCTGATTTCCTACGTAATGTTCTACCGATATTTCACTGCATGACAGAATGGCGCTGTACTTCCAACATGATGGATGTACGGCACATAGCTCGCGTGCGGTTGAAGTGGTACTGAATAGCATATTGCATGACAGGTGGATTGGTCGTCGAAGCACCATAACATGGCCCGCACGTTCACCGGATATGACGTCCCAGGATTTCTTTCTGTGGGGAAAGTTGAATGATACTTGCTATCGTGATCCACCAACAACGCCTGAAAACATGCATCGGCGCATTGTCAATGCATGTGCGAAAATTACGGAAGGCGAACTACTCGCTGTTGAGAGGAATGTCGTTACACGTATTGCCAAATGCACTGAGTTGACTAATATTATTTTGAGCATTTATTGCATTAATATGGTATTTACAGGTAATCACGCTGTAAGAGCATGCGTTCTCAGAAATGATAAGTTCAAAAAGGTACATGTATCACATTGGAACAACCGAAATAAAATGTTCAAACGTACATACGTTCTGTATTTTAATTCAAAAAATCTACTTGTTACCAACTGTTCGTCTAAAATTGTGAGCCATATGTTTGTGACTATTACAGCGCCATCTATCACAAAGCGAAGAAAGTGGTCAATTAAAACATTCAAATTTCTTTACGCACTACACGAATATGTAATAAAAAATGGGGGTTCCTATTTTTAAAAAAGGCAGTTGATATCCGTTTGACCTATGACAGCTCCATCTAGCGAGCCAACCATAGCGCCGTCTGGTTTCCCCCTTCAAGCTAGACAAGTTTTGTTCTTTGTAGTTTTTTTGTTTGACGCTTATTTCGTGAGATATTGGCCTGGTCACGATCAATGGACCACCCTGTATATTCGCCTTACGAAGCTCGAATGCTAACCGCTTGCCCACGATGAACTCTAACATCAAAGCTCTACGCACGGATACATCCGTTACACAATAGAGACGTAAAATTTCTCTTGCGATTTACTCGGAATTGCCAGAGTAGTGCCAAATTCTACTTGCATATTGAGTTGTTTTAATGTCCTACTAAAGGTGTACAACGTTTGAAATAAGTCCGTGATCCCGATGTCGCGGCCTTCTCTTGCCAAAAATTACAAAACAATGTCAAATTTATAAAGAACTTGGAACAGTTATTAGTGTGAGATTGAAACCCCTGACGTGGATGCAGGCACTGTTACTGCTGGGAAAGGTGCTATAAAGTCGTTGTATTCTCTCTGAGCCAAGGACTGTCGTAACTGGTGCTTGATACTGGGCTAAGACAGATACGACCTCCGAGCCGGTCCTACTCATGTTCTGTCGAGAAGTGACCTTGTGATCTTGCACCCCACGTCAGCACTTCAACATTACGCAGGCACTCATAGACCCATGTGCCACAAGTAAAAGAGCACTGCCCTGTTCACAAATAGCGTTACGATATTGTTGCACGGGCAAGATGTCCGTTGCATACCGTCGTGCATTCAGAATTCTCTCACGCCAAAACCTCCAGAAGACAGACAATCAGATTGGTACCAGACATTTTACGCCGACAGAGTACCAACTAAAACACCAATTTAGTTCGGGCTATGTGCTGTCGTCCAACAGAACGCACGTAAACGGTAGGTACACTGAAGCGCCAAAGGAACTGGTGTAGGCAGGCGTATTTTCCCGTACGACCGTTTCACGAGTGTACCGTAAATACCAGGAACCCGGTAAAACATCATATTTCCAACATCGCCACAGCCGGAAAAACATCCTACAAGAATGGGACGAATGACGACTGAAGTGAATCGTTCAAAGTGACAGAAGAGAAATCCTTCCGCAAATCGCTGTAAAGCTGGGCCATCAACAATTGTCAGCATGCGAACCATTCAACAAAACATCTTCGATATGGGCTTTCGGAGCCGAAGGCCCACTCGTGTACCCACGATGACTGCAAGACACAAAGCTTTACGCCTCTCCTGGGCCCGTCAACACCGACACTAGACTGTTGATGACTAGAAACATGTTGCCTGGTCGGACGAGTCTCGTTTCAAACTGTACTGAGCAGATAGACGTGTACGGGTATGGAGACGACCTCAAGAATCCATGGGCCTGGATGTCAGCGGGGGACTGTTCAAGCTGGAGAATTCTCTGTAATGATGTAGGGATGACGGTTGGATGATGGATGGAGATGGTTGTATGGGCGCACGACGGCACGGTCTTCAGCGCCCGCTCAGTAACAGATTGAAACAGGAGTCAAGAAAATACTCAGAACAGTAAGATAAAACAGAACGCAAAACACAGGTAACAAGGTTGGAAAAATATGTGCCTACCAACACCGCAACGTGGGACGAAGCATGCCGTCAGCAGTAAAACATGAACAACACAAGAAGAAAGTGGTAGAGGGAGCTAAAACAATGTAGCAGATGGAAGTGGCTGGCTGACCGCAAGGAAAAAAGGGAGGAGCCAGCCACTTTGCAGTACACTAAAAGTTCCAGCCTAAAAGTTTAGGCCAGAGTCCAGACACATCACAAAACTTTAAATACCTAGACACACACGTCTCATCATTAGCTAAAACACAGGGCAGATCCCCAGCAACTTGTGCTTCTGCCCTTTCATCACGGCATAAAATGCAGTCTGTTAAAATCTTCCGGACAGAGATGTGCACACCACAAGCATCACAAAACGGGGGATCCTCCAGCCGTAATAGAAAGCTATGTGTGAGAGGACAGCGCCCAATCCGAAGACGCGTGAGGGCGTGTGTAGATGGAGTGATGTGGAATCCCTGATACGTCTAGACAGGTGACAGGTGACACGTGCGTAAGCATCCTGTCTCATCACCTGAATCCATTCATGTCCATTGTGCATTCCGATGGACTTCGGCAATTCCAGCACGACAATACGACACCCCACACTTCCAGAATTGCTACGGACTGGCTCTAGAAATACTCTTTGAATTTAATCACCAAACTCCCCAGACATTTTATTCAGCATATCTTGGATGCCTTGCAACGTGCTGTTCAGATGAGATCTCCACCCCCTCGCTGTCTTAAGGATTTATGGACAGCCCTGCAGGATTCATGATGTCAGTTTCCTCCAGCACTACTTCAGACATTAGTCTAGTAGATGCCACGTCGTCTTTCGGCACTTCTGCTTGTTCGCGAGGGCCCTGCACGAAATTACGGAGGTGTACTAGTTTCTTTGGCTCTTCAATGTATAACATTAACAGAAAAACAGTTAATCTGAGTCTGCAGCTGTTTGTTACAGGCGGTCCGCCAAGCAGAATATAGCGGCTCGCACAGCGCACATCACGTGTTGCGTTTATAGGTGCAGACCGCAAGCCGAGCCTAGCTGGTGATGGCGTCACAGGCACCAGCTAGCCCCGACGAGCTTCACCCGCACCATCACCACTGCCGTTCCCGAATGTTTTGCGGCAGTTTTGTGCTGCCCGCTTTTAGACCACTCCACAGACCAGAAAAAACTGCGAGCGAGGTCTCGGCGCGGAAGGACTGTGTATCTGACCTTCTGCCAAGGAACACCATCTGTTTCCGCCGTGACGTTTCCCGTCTAAATCATGTGACTGAGGAAAAATAAACGGCATTACTCAACTCCTCGATACCCAACGATCTGGCCCTGCCTCGTTCCAGCCTTAACACTTTCTTCTCTAGTCTGACATGACGACATACCTGAAATCTAGAAAACCAAGATTGATGCCAGCTCCTTGAGACTCGCGGGGCGTTCGGAAAAAATCTCCACAGTGTCGCATACAGAAGTAAATATCAAAGTATTTTCTGTTAGTTGTGTTCCACTTGTTGATAAACTATAGAAGTGACGTCATATAACAATGTAACCCGTGTAGGGATCAAACATACTTATATGGTATAGAGCACCTTTTTTGCAAACTACCTCTGCTGTTCGATTATGTTATCATACTCTTAAGAAGATATTGTGCTCCTTTTTCGGCGTTATTGTATACCTGCTGTTAACCCAAGTTGTGCTGCGAAATGGTCTTTCTACATCTACACCTACACTCTGCAAACCATTGTGAACTGCATGGAAGACTTTACCTCCCATTGTATCAGCTGTAAGGGCGTTTTCTCCGGCTTAAACGCCGCTGTGCGTGCTGTAATTTGTCTAATTTTGTCTGCGGGATCACTACGGGACGATTGGTTGATGGTTTATTTGGGGGAGGGGACCAAACAGAGAGGTCATCGGTCCCATTGGATTAGGGAAGTACGGGGAAGGAAGTCGGCCGTACCATTTCAAAGAGACCATCCCGGCACTTTCCTGAATTGATTTAGGGAAATCACGGGAAACCCAAATCAGGATAGCCGGACGCGGGTTTGAACCGTTGCCTTCCCGAAAGCGAGTCCAGTGTGCTAACCACTGTCCCATCTCGTTCGTTCACTACGGGACGATACGTAAGCGGTTGTAGTGTATTCACAGATTCGTCACATAAAGTTGGTGCTTGAAACTTACTAACTAGGTTTGTAAGTAGGCTGTTTATGTTTTCTCTATATAAGTAGGCTGTTTATGTTTTCTTTATGTAAGTAGGCTGTTTATGTTTTCTTATTGGCAACGTTACGTAGTGCTCTGTATGAAAATCACTGGCTGTGCTGTGTGCAGCCTGTGGCTAGTTTGCATTGTTGTCTGCCATTGTAGTGTTGGGCAGCGGCAGCTGGATGTGAACAGCGCGTAGCGTTGCACAGTTGGAGGTGAGCCGCCAGCAGTGGTGGATATGAGGGGAGAGATTCTGTCAGTGAATCGAAGTTTGCCACTCCCTGTACATACGATTGAGACTATGTGACCGATACATTTCATATCCTCCAAACTGTTAGACTCAGGTATTTGTATGACGTTACCGATTCCAGTTGTGACTCACTGATGTTGCAGGCACAGAACTGTACCACGTTTCGTTTTGCGAAGTTCAGAATTTCTTTTCTTAAACATTGTAAGGAAGTTGTCAATCTCTGTACCACTTTGAAATATTATCAAAATCCGACTGACTATTTTTCAGGTTTTTTCAGACGGTAGTTCATTATAGATAACTGCATCATCTGAACATGAACAGCAAGGGCTCAACAAACTTTCCAGGAGCACACTTGAAGTTTCTTCCGTATCTATGACTCTCCCCCCAACATAACATGCTGCGTCCTACCTACCTAGAAATTCCCTATCCAGTCACAAAGCCGGCCGGTGTGGCCGTGCGGTTCTAGGCGCTTCAGTCTGGAACCACGTGACCCCTACGGTCGCAGGTTCGAATCCTGCCTCGGGCATGGATGTGTGTGATGTCCTTAGGTTAGTTAGGCTTAAGTAGTTATAAGTTCTAGGGGACTGATGGCCACAGATGTTAAGTTCCATAGTGCTCAGAGCCATTTGAACCAACCAGTCACAAATTTCGCTTTATACCTCATAAGGTCGTCCTTTCGATGGTAACCGCAAGTGCAGAACCCCTGCGACCTTCAGTTAGACTAAACCAGGCCGGTCTTTAACCAAAGCCGTCGCTTATTAACGAATACTTCTTATAGCAGTTTACAGTGATACATGACGTTACCACTCTACGGAATAGCAGTCCCTCTGTGTCACTGGTTTGGAGGGTTACTAATACACAGAAATCGGTATGTTTTTCTTGGCGAAGATAACTCATTGGTTGTGAAACAAAATTACGGGGTACGCCCACGGAGTGTATACCCCCTCTGTGTCACTGATTTGGAGCGTTACTAATACATAGAAATCGGTATGTACTTTGTGGCGAAGATAACTCATTGGTTGTGAAACAAAATTACAGGGTACTCCCACGGAGTGTATACCTCGACAAAATAACAACAACGTGATGGAAAGACGAGCATGGAAGTGCTGCTGGCACCTCGACTTGGCCAGCGCGCACAATGTGGCTGCGGCAACATCACCTTTACCCGCTTCGCATCAATTTGCGGTATGAGATTGCCCAATGTCTGTCTTCCTCTACAGTTTTTGAAACCCTCCACAGCTTCCTCTAGTACCATGAGAGACATTCCCTCATCTCTTAACAGATGTCCTATCACCCTGTCCGTTCTCCTTGTTTTCCACATATTCCTTTCCTCTCCGATTCTGTAGAGAACGTCTTCAGTCCTTAGATTGTCAGTCCGCCTAATTTACAACACCACATCTCAAATGCTTCGATTCTCTTCTATTCCGGTTTTCCCACAGTCCATCTATCACTACCACAGAATGCTGTTCTCCAAACGCACATGCTCAGAATTATCTTCCACAAATTAAGGCCTATGTTTGATACTATTAGACTTCTCTTGGCCAGGAAACCCTTTTTGCTAATGCTAGTCTGCTTTTGATGTCCTCCTTGCTCCGTCCGTAATTGGTTATTTTGTTGCCTCCTCAATTTCATCTACTTCGTGACCATCACTAGTGATGTTAAGTTCTTCGCTGTTCTCATTTTTGATACTTCTCATTACTTTCGTCTTTCTTCGATTTACCCTCAGTCCATATTCTGTACTCATTAAACTGTTGATTCCATTCAGCAGATCATGTAATTCTTCTTCACTTCACTGAGCATAGCAATGTAATTAGCGAATCCTACCATTGATATTATTTCACCTTGAATATTAATTCCACTTCTGAACCTTTCTCTTATTTTCATCATTGCTGCTTCGATGTACAGATTGAACAGTAGGGGCGAAAGACTACATACCTGTCTTATACCCTTTTTAATCCGAGCAGTTCGTATTTGGTCGTCCACTCTTATTGTTCCCTCTTGGCTCTTGTACGTATTGTGTATCACCCATCTCTCCCCATAGATTTGAAACGTCCCCTTAGAAAAATTAATGAATTACTGTGGTGATAAACCTCTACGTTATTTGATTTTCGAACAGCTAAGCAAAATTGAACGTACTCAGACATTACTCTCTTTACTTATTCTGATCAACACTAAACTGACGCACAATATTTTTAGCGCAACGCAATCTGACTTTCAAGAATCCCTACAAAAGGATGACCATTACTAACAATAACCTATACCTTTCATGAATTACTTACCTCACAAAAATCTTCGTTACTCGAACTACTGCAATACAGCGAGCGCCAATACTGCCAGCTAAATAAAAGATTCTAACTACTGAAGGCACTAACTGCTGATAGGCAGAGACAGAAAATGAAAGATTTTGATATATATATATATCAGTTCATGATACCCAGTATTACAAATTTTCTGGCGGACACACGTCCAGATCGTCCGCTCTTAAAATTCTACCATCTCTCTCCCCACATCCACCACTGCTGGCGGCTCACCTCCAACTGCGCAACGCTATGCGCTGTTCACATCCAACTGCCCGACACTACAATAGCAAATATTTCAACAATGCCAACCAGCCACAGACTGCACACAGCACAGTCAGTGATTTTCATACAGAGCGCTACGTGGTGTTACCAACATAAAAACCTAAACAGCCTACTTACAGATTACCTCTTTTTTTCTCAGGGTTTCGAACATCTTGCACCACTTTACATCGCCGAACGCGTTTTCCAAGTCGATAAATCCTATGAATGTGTCTTGATTTTTCTTTAGTCTCGCTTCCATTAGCAACCGCAACGTCAGATTTGCCTTTCTGGTGCCTTACCTTTCCTAAAGCCAAACTGATAGTCATTTAACACATCCTCAATTTTTTTCCCATTCTGCTGTATATTATACCTATCAGTAACTTGGATGCATGAGCTCTTGAGTGTTTGTGCGATAATTCTCGCACTTGTCAGCTCTTCCAACCTTCGTTGTTGTGTGGATGATATTTTTCCGTAAGCGAGATGGTGCGTCGCCAGATTCATACAGTCTACACACCAACGTGAATAGTCGTTTCGTTGCCACTTCCCCCAATGATTTTAGAAATTCTGATGATGGAATGTTGATATATCACTGCTGGCTTGTTTGATTTTAAGTCCTCCACAGCTATGTTAAATTCTCATTCTAATACTCGATCTCCTATATCTTCTACATCGACTCCTGTTTCTTCTGTCACATAAGACAAATCTTTCCCCTTATAGTGTCACGCTTTCGTATGAATCAGTTGCACAACGATTGGGCTTCACGGTATCCAGTTTCATGGCGCTATACGATAAGCTCGTTGATTCTAAGAAAGCGTATGGGGCCTGAAGATGGCAAAGTAAATTGCCGAAACTGGTTTAGATCGAAATAAAATAAAATAACCTAAAGTATACGGCTTTTGGTAAAGTTTATTGAATTGAAAAGTACGTACTAGCCGATGTCCCCTGGCCATAATGCACCGACAGATAGTCATTATTGTCTGTTACGCTTGAAAGTTATCTAAATAAATAAAACCATGCCGAATGTTATCTGAATACATAAAAATATGTCTGAAGTACACTGTTTCCGATTGTAAGCCAGCACTATAATAATAAATGGACTGTCGTAATGAAATTTGTACTGTCGTAATTTGAAAGACAAGCTGCACTGTAGAAATTAATTGTTCCGATGAAAAGAAGTGTTTCATACTGTAAAGGCTAGCAATCTGACTGCAAGAATTTTGAACAGTACAGACTGCCTGAATATCAAATTGGACGTGAAACCTAGGGTAACTGGCTTCGCAAATTGTATCACAAAACTGTTTCTGAAAAACATAAGTTGGCACTGATTGAATAAATAAAAAAGTCAATCTTTTCTCCTTACCTCTATTCTGCACAAATCTGGATAACGTGTTGCAGTACTGCTCTGTCTTGCGCGCCGCTATGCTAAAGCTGCAAATTATCTACACAGAGACACTCGTGAGATGCAATGAGTTCGCTGTTAATTGCAAATCGAACAGTTTATCGAAGATACTTCGTTGAATCATCCATTAAAAAGAACTGACATCCCATTAGATTTCTCCCTTCACAGATCAGTTTCATAATCATGTCGATTGAACAAAATGATAAATTGAGACATTTTATTTGGATCATAATATTGCCATAGCTTCCTCAGTAACACTGTTTTACATTATCAGCCTAACTCTACACGGTTGAACTTCGACTGCAGTTTCTACCAAAGCTAAACATTGTCTGCTCCACTGCGCCCTCGCGCAGCTTAAAGATAATCACTTTTGAATGCATTACGGGAACAGCAGTGATCAATGTCTTATAAATAATTACTGTTGAAAACAGTCTTGATCACGATTTATTTAACAAGGTGACCGGTTTCGACCATTACTGTGGTCATCTTCAGACCATTGAGTAGGAACCTCTTTCTGTTGGAGAATCACTACTGTGATTCTCCAACAGAAAGAGGTTCCTACTCAATGGTCTGAAGATGACCACAGTAGTGGTCGAAACCGGTCACCTTGTTAAATAAATCGTGATCAAAACTGTTTTAATAGTAATTATCAAAGATAATCACTTAACTTCTGCCGAGCGGGATTAGCCGAGCGTTCTAAGACACTACGGTCATGGACTGTGCGGCTGGTCCCGGCGGAGGTTCGAGTCGTTCCTCGGGCATGGGTGTGTGTGTTTGTCCTTAGGATAATTTAGGTTAAGTAGTGTGTAAACTTAGGGACTGATGACCGTAGCAGTTAAGTCCCATAGGATTTCACACACACACACACATACACACACACACACACACACACACACACACACACTTAACTTCTGCGATACAGCTTATAACATTGCTGCTCGCTCACAATCGATTCAGATACCAAAAAAATTAGGACACCAAAATTATACACGACACCTATCAAGTTCTATAGTGATTGCAGTTGTATTTTGGGTACATTTTGAATAAACCTGAATGATCATGACACACTCTTTTATTGCTGTAATAAATATAAGAATTATAAACTTGCATAGCACAATCTTTCCGCTGCAAATAGAACGCTAGTTACCTCATCAACAAAAAGGGTCATCTCCAGTACATTCAGACTGGTTTACTAGCCACACTGGATGGCTAAAGTATGTTGTAGTGCCATGTACTGCTTCGCCTTGGGGTCAACTGCTACGTAGCAACTCCTCGATACCACGCTTAAACCCGTTGAATGGTAAAAAAGGTTTTTGTGTCTTCTTCAGCGACATAAGCCCTTTTCCAATTCATCAGTCCAATTCACCTTTCGCTACTTGACACGAGCACCATGCAAAACGAGTGATCGTAGCACACTGAAACTTTGTGGAAAGATTTGTAAGGACATTCGAAAGAGAAATTACGAATAAGCCGTTGAATGCGTTCGATGTTCACGTACCTGGTTAGAAACGTCGCTCAATGTGACGAGCATCCGCATCCACGACAGCCTGGAATTGCATTAGAGCTACCATTTCACAACTGTTCGTAGTACTTATCGAACGTTGGACCACGGAAGGTTCACCTGTCGTGGCACAGCCCGTGCACTGCCTGAAGATCGTACGTTTTGCGCAATATTCTCATCCACGGCAGGAGTATTTCTTCGACAATTTGTGGTGCCATCGTCCATTGGTGCAGTAGCACTATTGCTGTTGTTCTGATAAAACATCTTTATAAGTATAGTCCTGCTCACCTTGTCCAGACACATGTTGAGGGTCTGCAGCTGTAATGCCCACTGACGCTCGTGTTTCAGCCCAGCGTCACCTCACCATTATCGGCGCCTAACGGCGTTTAACACTGCTAACAAAGCAAATCCCGCGGCGCACAGTGTGAACACCATTTCTGAAAAGTTGGGTACGCTTAAGCCGTCGGCACACGGACCGTGCTGTCGAACGTTAACGTTGAGCGTGCCAAGTTCAACGTGCTGCTGAACGCTCAGGAACGATGCGATTGTGCATACGGTACGTGGGCCCCAACGTGGTATACGCGATCTCAACGCACTCTAGCGGCAGTTGAGGGATGTTTCTAGTTCGTAAATCACACTGTTTACTCAACGGGCGGGCGTAAATTTCCCACTTTAGCTCTACTAAAACGCACATTTCCTCTATCGTCAACGAAAGGGAAAGTACCATGTCCAATCAATAAGGACACAGGCTTATAAAAGTTCCATTACAAACAGTGCGTTACAAATTTGGTATACTTCTCTGCATAAGATAAACATTATTCCATCATTCCCACATTTTAGTAAAACCCCGAGGTCAGTCTTGATCACTGTTCCTGCCCAGTAGCAGAATCTTCGCAACATGTGAATTACGAAGCGTAAAAGAAAAAGGAGCAAAATATCTTTATACAAATAGCGCAAGCTGTCGTTTAAATTAAGCCGATCGAACAAAGTCACCCCTCAAAAAAAGGTGAACTTATATTTACATAACATCAAATATTATAGTATATACTTATATTAAACTAATAATAAAGTATCAGAACCTAATAAAAACGCCAATGTAAGAAAAAAAACGTGCAATGTCCAGTCGCGAACCACCGCCGACAGCACACACTTATTGACAGACATTGACGTTACTCACTACGCTAAACCAACATCAGATTCTTACTATCTAATCATATTATCTTACCCTTGCTGGAAACCTTCATCGTGGCAATATTACTGATTGAAATTTAATTATAGCAAATTGTGCCAAGAACAATGCGTTTCGGGTGGATCTTCAGTGTGTGGCTGCCTTCAAATAGCCTACGCTCATAATACCCAAGTTACAATAATTCTTTTGCCACGAATATGATGTTTCTTATTATTTAATTGGAACGAATCAATCAATTAACAACGCGTTTTCCAGTGATTCTCAATTTTCTGGTGCTCAGAAACGGCATGTATACGTATAAGCTTGAAATGAATGCCAATATGGCGCCCCACAACTCTGTTCTGAAGGGAGACGGCGTGCGTGTGACGTAGGTGGCGTTGTGCCATCTCATTGGTCAACGCTCAGACGCACGCTCAGAATATCTGACATGCTAGATATTGCTCTGCACGTTCGGAAAGACTCCCGAACGTGCTATTCCACGCTATGACGTCAGAAACTCGACACGCTCAACGCTCAACTTTCGGATGCACGGTCCGTGTGCCGGCGGCTTTACGGTAAATAGTTTCCGTCTAAACTGACTCAAGTAGGGAAATTTTAATTATAACCACACCGTATATCCTGACTGGTTCTTACTATAGCAGTTGTCCTTTAAACAAATAGGTGTAAATACTTGTTCTGGTCCAGGCACAATGCCCGATGGACACATAGGTGTTGATGGAGCGGCAGAAGGCTATTAGGTGATGTCAGGCGCTGTCAGAGATGTCAGAACAATTGTCTTTCATAACTTTCGACTCGGTCGTTTCCGGACCGACGTCCATTATTTCAAATTGATGCATTCACCCTTTTTCCATTATCCCTGAGAGTTCGTTGCGTGATTACAGAATCACGCCGCATAGTACCTGGATTTAGGAATCTGGTCTCTCAGCAGGGAACTTCAGCGTAGCTTGCAGAGTTGCATTGCCTGCCATATTGTGCTTATGCAAAGCATTTTCATCGGTCTGCGTGTGATTAAGTGATATTTATTTCTGGATATGAACATTATGTCACATACTGTAATGGTATCTACAGTATGTGACTATTATGCACAAAATTGTAGTATCTCATTAGAAAATGTACACATGACTAGAATAATTCTTTCCTTCACGTTTTAAAATTTTTCTTATGGATTTGTTGATGTCAATGGTAACAGAAAATTTACTGCTCCAGAAAAACTTCGTATGGTCGGATATCTTTGCTATATGTATCCTAAACGAAAGTAACAAACATTTGTAACATAATTCTCCAAACCCGTTCTCTTTCATCTTCCCACTGTGTCTCTGCTGTCATTATCGGCGAAGTGCAACATTCAGAGATGCTTAGAGCTCTGTATTTAATGCCCTATTGAGGGAAACACAAACTTGCGGTTCGCGTGTCTATGATAACCAGTGACGATGTAAATGCTAGTATGTATCACTGCAAATACTTTAGGTTGAGAAATGGGTACCCTTCGACGTTTTACTATTAATTTATACTAAATGAGTAGGCTACGAGTTGAGTTTATTCGTAACTGTTATCCCCAGTAATGCTGTTCCTGAGTGCAAACATTGCGAACTTTCAGACGTCCGCATTTCTAGTCAAACGACTAATCGGAGCAAACACAAAGACTCCCTAACAATTACACAATGGATTTTGTCCAAATTTTCATAGCCTAACGATGGGGAAATGGACAAATTGGGCGTCAAGTGAGGTCTAGTTTCGCAAAAAATTACGTAGTCAGGGTAATTGAGAAAAACTTAATCGGTGATTTCAGGCGGGGTTGGTCCACTTCGGCGGAGAGACTTTTCTGAGGAGCCTGTAGCTCTTGTTGGGATAAGCGACTCTTCACAGGTAGCCACTGAGTGTGAAATAAAATAAAAAAAATCTGGTTGTGGTGACAGATTGATCTGTAGCTTACAACTAGGTCTAGGTTAGGTTGGCAGGTGACACTTTGCTTTTGAGGTGGCCAGGCCAGTGACGAAATCAGAGAACTGCCTAAAGTGTTTTGGGCTCCGCAGAAATGTCGACACACTCCACTTCTACATAAGTGTCACAAACTGGCAACAGCGGCAGGCGATAAGACTAACACCTGTCTGTCTGCAGATACTAGGACAGCGTGAAGCAGAGACTTTTAGTGCACAACAGTTGGTGTCAATTGCAAAACACGTGTTAGGCTCTAACATGTGGTTTTACTGACAGGTCACTGCGCAGATATCGCCGACACATACACTACTGGTCATTAAAATTGCTACACCACGAAGGTGACGTGCTACAGACGCGAAATTTAACCGACAGGAAGAATGCAAATGATATGCAAATGATTAGCTTTTCAGAGCATTCACACAAGGTTGGCGCCGGTAGCGACACCTACAACGTGCTGACATGAGGAAAGTTTCCCACCGATTTCTCACGCACAAACAGCAGTTGACAGGCGTTGCCTAGTGAAACGTTGTTGTTATGCCTCGTGTAAGGAGGAGAAATGCGTACCATCACGTTTCCGACTTTGATAAAGGTCGGGTTGTAGCCTATCGCGATTGCGATTTATCGTATCGCGACATTGCTGCCCCCGTTGGTCGAGATCCAATGACTGTTAGCAGAATATGGAATCGGTGGGTTCAGGAGGGTAATACGGAACGCCGTGCTGGATTCCAACGGCCTCGTATCGCTAGCAGTCGAGATGACAGGCATCTTATCCGCATGGCAATAACGGATCGTGCAGCCACTTCTCGATCCCTGAGTCAACAGATGGGGACGTTTGCAAGACAACAACCATCTGTACGAACAGTTCGACGACGCTTGCAGCAGCATGGACTATCAGGTCGGAGACCATGGCTGCGATTACCCATGATGCTGCATCACAGACAGGAGCGCCTGCTATGGTGTACTCAACGACGAACCTGGGTGCACAAATGGCAAAACGTCATTTTTTCGGATGAATCCAGGATCTGTTTACAGCATCGTGATGGTCGCATCCGTGTTTGGCGACATCGCGGTGAACGCACATTGGAATCGTGTATTCGTCATCGCCATACTGGCGTATCACCCGGCGTGATGGTATGGGGTGCCATTGGTTACAAGTCTCGGTCACCTCTTGTTCGCATTGACGGCACTTTGGACAGTGGACGTTACATTTCAGATGTGTTACGACCCGTGGCTCTACCCTTCATTCGATCCCTGCGCAACCCTACATTTCAGCAGGATAATGCACGACCGCATGTTGCAGATCCTGTACGGGTCTTTCTGGATACAGAATATGTTCGACTGCTGTCCTGGCCAGCACATTCCCCCGATGTCTCACCAACTGAAAACGTCTGGTCAATGGTGACCGAGCAACTGGCTTGTCACAATACGCCACTCACTACTCTTGTTGAACTGAGGTATCGTGTTGAAGGTGCATGGGCAGTTGTACCTGTACACACCATCCAAGCTCTGTTTGACTCAATGCTCAGGCGTATCAAGGCCGTTATTACGGCCAGAGGTGGTGGTTTTGGATACTGATTTCTCAGGATGTATGCACCCAAATTGCGTAAAAATGTAATCACATGTCATTTCTAGTATAATATATTTGTCCAATGAATACGCGTTTGTCATCTGCATTTCTTCTTGGTGTTGCAGTTTTAATGGCCAGTAGTGTAGTTTGCATTGCACAGGAGCTTGAAAACTTTAAACGTTATTAGTGCTCCTGCTACTCAGCATATATACTGAAGTGCCAAAGAAACTGGCATGTGTATTCAAATACAGAGATATGTAAACACACAGAATACGGCGCTGCGGTCGGCAACGCCTATATAAGACAACAAGTGCCTGGCGCAATTGTTAGATCGGTTACTGCTGCTACAATGCCAAGTTATCAAGATTTAACTGAGTTTGGACGTAGTGCTACAGCCGGCACATGAGCGGTGGGACACGGCATCTCTGAGGTAGCGATGAAGTGGGGATTTTCCAGTACGACCATTTCACCAGTGTACCGTGAATATCAGGAATCCGGTAAAACATGAAATCCTCGACATCGCTCCGGCAGGAAAGAGGTCCTGCAAGAACAGAACCAACGACGACTGAAGAGAATCGATCAGTGTGACAGAAGTGCAATCTTTCCGCAAAATGCTACAAATTTCAATGCTGGGCCATCAACAAGTGTCAGCACGCTGTAATATATTGATTATTCTTTGCTACTGTAGTGTTATCTTGAAGCTGTGAGAAAGGAGGACGGAGGGCAGACGAAAATAGGAGAGATATTGTTACATGGAGTAAACAGTAAGGGGAGAGCCTTGCGAAAAGTCAGACGCCCCCAGACGCGGTCCCAGGGCGTTAGTTACTCTTCAAGGAATTAACATGTAACTTCATATGTCGTCTAGACGCTGTAGTAGGTTGTCACAGTAGAACATTGTAACCAACAGGCACGTACTAGTGTATAAAGCCAGCTCGATACCAGCCCTGAGAACAGCAACGTCAGTAGACTCACAAGGGTTAGAAAGAGAGCGAAACCGCCAAAAACTGTTCACGCAGACCCAAGGGGCGGGGCTAAATGACGTATAAAAATAATGTTGCAAGCCTTATTTAGCAGAGCAGTTACGTTTAGCTTTCAGCTGAACTATGTTGATACCGAATACGGACTTAATGCAACTGCATTAACATCCTCGACTTATGAGCAGTAGAGGGGACCTAACTAAACCGTGATTGGCAGACGCCTGCAAGAGACCTGCGAGATTGGCTGGATGGCTTTAAGTGGGAAAAACAGTGCCCCCACGCGACTCTTTAAAACCCCTAGATTCCGCATTTTGGCAGAGTTCTCAGTCAGACGATCTGGGCGCCGAATCCGCGTCCGTCGACTCCAGCCTCGGTCCAGCTCCGCGTTAAGTGTGCTCTCTCTCACTTGGAGTGCCTCAGTGAATAGTGTCACATTCATTATGTTTTGCTTTGCAACTAAGTTGTTGCCTTGAGATGCTGCTAGTGTTTGATACTGTGGCTAACATTCACTCCTGGGACTTCTGCACTGGCTTCTGTTCCGACAGTGTTATTCATGCTTTTTCTAACCCTAGAACTGGCATCCATTTTATTAGTTAATCCCGTCTGGAATAAACAACTATTTCAAAAAACTGTTTGTCCTGGAATCTCCACAACGAGTTCCCTACCGAGTCTCACCAGCTGCATTTCTAGTGAATGCCTTCACTGTGAATTGTCCTTCTGCCTTCTGCTCTGTACCGTTCCGCAAACTGACCAGAAACCCCTTTTTCCCTCTCCCACCTATGTCAGGACACGACAATTCAAACCATTCAACAAAACATCATCGATATGGGCTTTCGGAGACGAAGGCCCACTGCATGACACGAAGCTTTACAGGTCGCCAGGCCCCGTCAGCATCAAAATAATTGGACTGTTTATAACTGGAAACATTTTGTCTGGTCGGACGAGTCTAGTTTCAAATTGTATCGAGTGGATGGACATGTACGGGTATGGAGACAACCTCATGAATCCAAGGACCTTGGGCGTCAGCAGGGTCTGTTCAAGCCAATGGAGACTCCGTAATGGTGTGCGACGTGTGCAGTTGGAGTGGTATGGGACCCATGATATGTCTAGATACGACTCTGACAGGTGACACGTACGTAAGCATTCTGTCTTATCACCTGCATCCATTAATGTCCTTTCTGCATTCCGGCGGACTTGGGCAATTCCAGCATGACAATGCGACACCTGACACGTCCATAATTGCTGCAGAGTGGCTCCAGGAACACTATTCTGAGTTTAAACACTTCCGCTGGCCACCAAAGTCCTCAGACATGAACATTATTGAGCATACCTGGGATGCCTTGCAGCGTGCTGCTCAGAAGAGATGTCTGCCCCCTCGTACTCTTGTGGACTTATAGACAACCCTGCAGGATTCATGGTGTCAATTCCCTCCAGCACTACTTCAGACATTAGTCTAGTCTAGGCCACGTCGTGTTGCGGCACTTCTGCGTGCTTGTGGGGGACACTACTGGATTTGAAGGAGGTGTACCAGTTTCTTTGGCTCTTCTGTGTATTTGGTGGACATAATGTTTCTGAAGTGTGTAATTCCTATTTTTCTCTCTTAGTGAACTGGTTCTGGAGGAAGTACATTATCAAAAGTATCAAATGGTTCAAATGGCTCTGAGCACTATGGGACTTAACTTCTGAGATCATCAGTCCCCTAGAACTTAGAACTACTTAAACGTAACTAACCTAAGGACATCACACACACCCATGCCCGAGGCAGGATTCGAACCTGCGACCGTAGCGGTCGCGTGGTTCCAGGCTGTAGCGCCTAGAACCGCTCGGCCACTCCGGCCGGCTCAAAAGTATCCGTACACCCCTACGTATCGCGGAATTCGCCACTAGATGAGACAAGAGGCGGGCTCGTCAGCATAACAGGAAAAGGGGAGTACTGTGTTCTCAGTGAAGAGCCAGTAACCGCAGAGTTGTTCGGTCAGGAGAGCTCATTGATTTTGAACGTGGATCGGTCATTGGATGCCGCCTAAGTATCAAATCCGTCAGAGTCATTTCAACCCTTCTAAATCTCTGAAGTCCAGCGACAGCTAAACCAAGACAGACAGAACACACGTACTGACGGACAGGTAGTGTTGAGCGTTGTGGAGGATGGTTGTAGAAACCTGGATGAAAGCAACGGAAGGAATCACTGGTGAGTTGCAAAGTGTTACCAGTAGTCCAGCTAGCACGTAGAGTGTACGTAGGGAATTAAAAGGAATGGGGTACAATGGTGGAGCAACTCCTCATTAGCTATACAATTCAGTAGTCAATGTTACGTGATGCTTGATGTGATGTAAGTAGCGTCGCCGCTGGACATCAGTTGAGTATAAATGAGTGACCATGGGTGATTACGCTATGCTGTCCGGTAATCCAGTGGAAGGGTTTGGCGAATTCTTGGAGAACGTTAGCCGCCATTATGTGTAGTTCCAACAATGAAGTACGGGAAAGGTGATTCTTGGGTATGGCAGTGTTTGTCGTGGTTAGGGAATTGTCACTTAACTGCGCTTAAAAAAGAGAAAAATGGGAAACTCGAAAGGATACGAGTACATTCTTTACAGCGCTGTGTAGAGTAACAGTTTGGAGACGGTGACTGAATCAACATGACAGAGTACCCTGTCAAAAAGCAGCATCTGTGTACAATAATATTCCTGAAATGGACTAGTGAGCCCAGATTTCCTACCTCAATCCATATCAACACCTTTTGGGATGACAGACCACAGATATCGCTCCAAACACCGGCATACAACGTCATTACCTTCTCTGGTTTCCGTTCCTGAGGAAGGATGGGCAACCACTGCCCCACAATTTTGACACCTCACTCAAAGTCACAAAGGTTGGATACACCTCCTATTAATGTCAACCAATACGTGTCCAGGTACTCCTAATCACACAGTGTACACGGACGAGTGGCGAAATTGAGCCGGGTACTCAGGCGTATTATGGAGGTTTAGATGCTTTTGCTGGCTCTGAGCACTATGGGACTTAACATCTATGGTCATCACCCCTAGAACTTAGAACTACTTAAACCTAGCCAACCTAAGGACATCACACAACACCCAGTCATCACGAGGAAGAGAATATCCCTGACCCAGCCATGAGATGCTTTTACTGATCGCGACATTGTAACACGGACTAATTTTGTTATATCTGAGACTGCAGTATTTCAGAAGTTACCTGATGGAGTGATAACTCGCGACAAGGCACTTAAAGTGAGGACAAGCAGGAAAAGGAAGGTTAACGGTAGTTAATATACATTTATTTCAAGGGAAATAATAACTGACAAGTTAGTTTTAATGGTTCTAACAACAGTCGATTAAAATGATTCACTCCTTCCGCAGCTATGTCCCGAGACGTTGGTAACGATCAACCGTGCACCACTAACGACTTGGACAGGAGAGGCGAGCCGGTAGCAGGTTCGAATCCTGCCTCGGGCATGGATGTGTGTGATGTCCTTAGGTTGGTTGGGTTTAAGTAGTTCTAAGTTCTAGGGGACTGATGACCTCAGATGTTAAGTCCCGTAGTGCTCAGAGCCAAGCCAGGAGAGGCGATAGACAGCAGTCGCGAGTTAGACCGTATCTACAGGGTGAGTATTATTGAACTATATGAAAAAAACCTAAATTAGTTACAAACTACGGCTTGTACACACATTATTCAACATGTAAAGGTCGCTACAGATATTCGGATTTAGGTTATGACATGTTACATATATCTGCCACCATTGGCGATATTGTCGCGCATACGAATAGCGAAATTCTGCATGACCCGCTGAAGTTTCGGAACATTGACGCTGTCAATGTCCTCCTGAATGGCTGTTTTCAGCTCAGCAATGGTTTTAGGGTTATTGCTGTACACCTTGTCTTTACTATAGCCCCACAAAAAGGATTCGCAAATGCTCAGATCTGGAGAATACGGCGGTCAATCGAGGCGCAAGCCAGTGGCCTCTGGGTATCCCAGAGCCAGAATGCTGTCCCCGAAGTGCTCCTCCAGGACATCAGACACACTCCTGATTCGAAGGGGTAGAGCTCCGTCTTGCATGAACCACATCTTGTCGAAATCAGAGTAGCTTTGGATAATGGGGATGGAATCACCTTCCAAAACCTTCACGTACCGCTCGGTAGTCACCGTGCCATCATGGAATATCCCACCGATTATTCCATGACTGGACATTGCACACCACACAGTCACCCGTTGAGAGTGAAGAGACTTGTTGTTGTGGTCTTCAGTCCTGAGACTGGTTTGATGCAGCTCTCCATGCTACTCTATCCTCTGCAAGCTTCTTCATCTCCCAGTACCTACTGCAACCTACATCCTTCTGAATCTGCTTGGTGTATTCATCTCTTGGTCTCCCTCTATGATTTTTACCCTCCACGCTGCCCTCCAATACTAAACTGGTGATCCATTGATGCCTCAGAACATGTCCTACCAACCGATCCCTTCTTCTAGTCAAGTTGTGCCACAAACTCCTATTCTCCCCTATTCTATTCAATACCTCCTCATTAGTTACGTGATCTCCCCATCTTATCTTTAGCATTCTTCTGTAGCACCACATTTCGAAAGCTTCTATTCTCTTCTTGTCTAAAATATTTATCGTCCATGTTTCACTTCCATACATGGCTACACTCCATACAAACACTTTCAGATACGACTTCCTGACATTTAAATCTGTACTCGATGTTAACAAATTTCTCTTCTTCAGAAACGCTTTCCTTGCCATTTCCACTCTACATTTTATATCCTCTCTACTGCTGAAGAGACTTCTCGATCGCAAATGCGGATTCTCGATCCACCAAATGCGCCAATTTTGCTTATTGACGAACCCATCCAAATTAAAGTGGATTTCGTCGCTAAAGCAAACCATGCAGTGCATACTAATTCCCATCATGCCCCGCGGACAGCCGTCTCAGAAGATTTTTTTGTCATCAGCCTTCCGACTAGTTTCTGTTAACCTCTTCATCTCTGAGCAGCATTTGCGCCCTACAACCTGAATTATTTTGCTGGATATATTCCAATATCTCTCTTTTCCTACAGTTTTTAACCTTTACAATTTCCTCTGGTTATCGCCTGATGTCTTAACTCATGTCCTACCGTTTTGTCCCTTCTCGTTGTCGATCGTTTCCTTATATCGGTTTCCTTGTGTATTCTGCAAGAAACCTCATTTCTCATCTTATCAGTGCACCTAATTTTCAACGTTCTTATACAGCACCACATATCATCTCGTAATTTTCATATTAAGTTCATAGCTAACATCGTTTCTGTTACTCATTGCCTTAGTCTTTCTTCGGATTACTCTCAATTCAAATGCTGTAGTCGTTAGACTGTTCATTCAATTCAATAATTTCTATAGTTCTACCTAACTCTCGCAGAAACCAGCAATGCCATCATCGAATATTATGCTTTCACATCGAATTGTAATGCCCCTCCTGTATCTTAGTACTATTTGCGTCCTATTTTCCATGCGGATTGTCAACATGTTTTGACAATAAATGTAAAGGAAGGATGCGAATTTGATAAATGTACTCAATGTCTGTAGTATCGATACAATCATGCTCTTGGTAAGTATGTGTTTTGAGACCTAAGTTGTTAGACCAAGTCAGAGAGTAGCAGTGTGTATTGGAAAGTTCGGCTGTGTACTCGGTTTGAAAAGGGTTGAAGCTCGCCAGCCGTGTAATGGAGACAGCATTACTTAAAAGCGATTTTGTAATATATTTTGAGAAAAAAGTTTGAGGAATTGAGATGATATGAATGCAAGAGATGATATGAATGCAAGAATGACAAAGCCAGATTTTGAGATAATCCAGTCCTTTCATGTTTGTGGCTGTGTACTTGCTTATTGTTAGCCGTGCGGGGTAGCCCAGCGGTCTGGGGCGCCTTGTCACGGTCCGTGCGGCTCCCCCCGTCGAAGGTTCGAGTCTTCCCTCGAGCATAGGTGTGTGTATTGTCCTTAGCAAGTTAGATTAAGTAGTGTGTAAGCTTATGGACTGATGACCTCAGCAGTTAGGCATAAGACCTTACCACAAGTTTCCAGTTTCCTTACTGTTAGAACATTCTGCATGGTTAGAGTTTGATGCAGAAATATTATAGTGAAGCATATGGACTTGTCTGATAGTTGAAATAAGCGTCAAGGAAGATAATTGTACACAAGAGAGTTATTAAGAAATATTTTTGCTAACTTGTGTAGGTGCGAGAACTTTATGAAAAGGTGTACTGCTGTTATGACTTCATGAAGCATAGTTATACTTGGAACTCTTTGTTCTCATTTATCAGTCGTTAAGTTTAGTTCCTTATTTTTTATTCTTTACTTTCGTGACTGTGTTTGCATACTCGCACTGCACATCGCGAGCTGTGTACTGAGAAGCATTTTATGAAAATTGGTAAGATGCCGTCTTGCACTGCTCATCGCAAGTAGCGCAAATGAAATTTGATTTTTGATATTCCTAATAGAGACAGGTTGCAGAGCAGACGAGCGTTCAGTGCGCACAGGTAGCCCAATAAATTTAATTACCATCAAGGTTCATGCCCATTGTAAGACACAGTGATTGTCAGAGGGTATTTATGAAAATAATACCAGTCCAGTGGCTTAATGTCAATAGAAGATTGCAGTAAAGTGGTATCTTGTGAATTTTCAAGTAGTTTTAGCAGTATGTCAGATGCGTTAATTTTTATGTTCATTTGCTCTGTAATTACAAAAACAGTTTTGGTACAGTGATTGTTTACAAGACTAAGATCAAGATTAGCTGTTTTCAGGACCAACATTTTAATCTGAGTCGTTTGTTTTGCAATCATATGGCACACGTATATTTCATTGCGAACTGATTGCTTTCTTCCTGGCGAATTGCTTGATCTACCGGCCGGTCTGGATTTCACATCGCGTAGCGTGCGCCACGGCTATTGCCCTGCACTGGAATTCAGATAGGGGGTATTTTGTATCAAAGTAAGTTTTACACATTATTCAGATACTAACCTGACTTTTACAAACACGAGTTTAAGTTTCACACATTACTTTAAACTCCTCCGATCTACAGGTTGGACAGTAAGACGAATGTCTTACACACGTTCCAATTGGTCTTTGTACATGCTAAATACTAGCAAATCCGGCAATATTTGGTACTTGCCACATATGCAAGGGAAACTGGATTACGTCCTAACCTCCTTCTACCACCTGTATGTCCATCTCCTTTTCCCTCCCCATCTCTTCATCCCACCCAACTGTCTCTCCTTCTCTTCCTCTATATATCCCCCCCCCCTCTGCCCATATCTCTTCCCCCCGCTTCTGACGTTGAGCCTTGTTTATTTTTATTGCAAACGAAACCTTGACGAAATGAAGTCCCTTAAAACGAATGGGATAGTTGGTACACGGAGCGTGAGGAAGACCTCTCCAACTGCTGTATCTGTGAAGTTGGTGGTTTCAGTGACAGTATCTCGCGTAGCTTTAATCTGCGAATGTGTGGAATTCAAAGTTTCGGACGATTCAGGTTCACTAGTAGTGTTCTACTCATAAGCAGATAAGCCTAAATGAAAACTCCCCCGTGATGACTGGGTGTTGTGTGATGTCCTTAGGTTAGTTAGGTTTAAGTAGTTCTAAGTTCTAGGGGACTGGTGACCATAGATGTTAAGTCCCATAGTGCTCAGAGCCATTTGAACCAAGACATAAAAACTCCCCTGTTTACTGTTAAAACCGACTACGAGTAAAATACAGAACAGCACATTGTTACGTCAATAATTTTTCTTTAAACTCACATATATGGAGAAAGATTAAATGCTCTGCTGTCGTAGTTCAATGCCAAACAGAGAAAATATTGTATCCAACTATTTCGGATGATACCGGTAGAAGTTCAGTTTCAAATCGATACACAGAGTGACAGTTATTGAACTACATGAAATAAAATCGTCGTAACTTCTGAAAGGTTTGTGTTAGGACATTCAAACTGCACAGCTGGCCGCGGGTCATGATGGTAATTACGAGGTGCATTCAATTTCTAAGGCCTCCGATTTTTTTTCTAATTAACTACTCACCCGAAATCGATGAAACTGGCGTTACTTCTCGACGTAATCGCCCTGCAGACGTACACATTTTTCACAACGCTGACGCCATTATTCCATGGCAGCGGCGAAGGCTTCTTTAGGAGTCTGTTTTGACCACTGAAAAATCGCTGAGGCAATAGCATCACGGCTGGTGAATGTGCGGCCGCGGAGAGTGTCTTTCATTGTTCGAAAAAGCCAAAAGTCACTAGGAGCCAGGTCAGGTGAGTAGGGAGCATGGGGAATCACTTCAAAGTTGTTATCACGAAGAAGCTTTTGCGTAACGTTAGCTCGATGTGCGGGTGCGTTGTCTTGGTGAAACAGCACACGCACAGCCCTTCCCGAACGTTTTTGTTGCAGTGCAGGAAGGAATTTGTTCTTCAAAACATTTTCGTAGGATGCACCTGTTACCACAGTGCCCTTTGAAACGCAATGGGTAAGGATTACGCCCTCGCTGTCCAAGAACATGGACACCATTTTTTCACCACTGGCGGTTACCCGAAATTTTTTTGGTGGTGGTGAATCTGTGTGCTTCCATTGAGCTGACTGGCGCTTTGTTTCTGGATTGAAAAATGGCATCCACGTCTCATCAATTGTCACAACCGACGAAAAGAAAGTCCCATTCATGCTGTCGTTGCGCGTCAACATTGCTCGGCAACATGCCACACGGGCAGCCGTGTGGTCGTCCGTCAGCATTCGTGGCACCCACCTGGATGACACTTTTCGCATTTTCAGGTCGTCATGCAGGATTGTGTGCACAGAACCCACAGAAATGCCAGCTCTGGAGGCGATCTGTTCAACAGTCATTCGGCGATCCCCCAAAACAATTCTCTCGACTTTCTCGATCATGTCGTCAGACCGGCTTGTGCGAGCCCGAGGTTGTTTCGGTTTGTTGTCACACGATGTTCTGCCCTCATTAAACTGTCGCACCCACGAACGCACATTCGACACATCCATAACTCCATCACCACATGTCTCCTTCAACTGTCGATGAATTTCAATTGGTTTCACACCACGCAAATTCAGAAAACGAATGATTGCACACTGTTCAAGTAAGGAAAATGTCGCCATTTTAAGTATTTAAAACAGTTCTCATTCTCGCCGCTGGCGGTAAAATTCCATCTGCCATACGGTGCTGCCATCTCTGGAACGTATTGACAATGAACACGGCCTCATTTTAAAACAATGCGCATGTTTCTATCTCTTTCCAGTCCGGAGAAAAAAAATCGGAGACCTTAGAACTTGAATGCACCTCATAGTATGCAATGTATGGTTTGCTTTAGCAAGGAACCCCACTTTCATTTGGATAGGTTCATAATAAGCAAAAATGGCACATTTTGGAGAAGAAAATCCGCGCACGGTGACTACCGAACCGTACGTGAAGGTTTTGGAGTATGATTTAATTTCCATTCTCATTATCCAAAGTGCATCTGATTTCGACAAGATGTGGTTCATGCAAGACGGAGCTGTACGTCATCCTGGAGGAGCACTTTGGGGACCTCATTCTGGCTATGAGGTACCCAGAGGCCACTGGCATGGGCCTCGATTGAAAGCCATATTCTCCTGATCCAACACATGAGACTCCTTTTTGTTGGGCTATATTAAATTGGGCTATATGAAAGACAAAGTGTACAGCATTAACCCTAAAACAATTGCTGAGCTGAAAACAATCAGGAGGTTATCAACAGCATCGATGTTTCGACACTTCAGCGGGTCATGCAGAATTTCGCTATTCGTCTGCGACAAATCGTCGCCAATGATGGCAGGCATATCGAACATGTCAATACGTAAATCCGAATATCTATAGTGACTTTTATATGTTGAATAAAGTGTGTGCACTCTGTAGTTTGTAATTAAATTGCGTTTTTTTCCATATAGTTAAATAATTGTCACCCTGTATCTAACTGTGCTACCAACATATCAAAGCTATACATATTTCACCCCAAGCGTGAGCTTACGGGTTAATATTAGGACAACCAGTAACGTCTGAAACGTGTGGAAGCATCTACTACCGCTTAAGCTGCACTATTCTTTCTTTTTCAGTTGACGTGGATCTTCTCTTATTAACAATGGATCCCACATAATTTATTCAGGTTTTACTATCATGCACTTACTGTATATGTAATGTCAGCGGGGTGTCTATGTTGTGTGGCTACCTTCAACTCACTCTCTCTAATGAGCCTCTTCCTCTTCTGATAACTGCTAACACATGCCCAGTTACTTGAGCAAAGTTTGCTCCTGTGTAACCAAATATTTGGAGTTTCTGAAGAGCTACTTCCAGAGCCAGGTTGAAAAGCACGGTAGGAAGAGCTGCTGCTAAACTTAGGTTCAGCTATTCATTGGCCAAAAGCAGAAACAAGCACGAGGGCTTCTAAAGGTCCCTGTTATTATCTTTTGAACTCTCTGCTTACCAGAAAATGAGTATAGCATTGTCTACCATACATTGACACTATTTTGACTACTTATTATGTGAATGACTTTTGAAGTATAAAAGCTTTTAAAATAATTGTGTTTATTTAAAGTTTACATTTAAAAAACACAATTTTTATACTTTTACTGGTGGCTTGTATTGTTATTGCAAATTTGCACAGGGTCTACAGACAGTAGCGGAATATTCCGAGCATACAGGCTTGGTACACTTATAACATGTAATTTGAGTAGTTCTATAGTTCTTCTCTACTCAGTATGTACAGCTTCCGCTTTTCTTAGCTGGTGGTTTCACTGCCCTTCCTGGAGCCGGTGCTAGTAATGAATTTATTGACTTCTTTACCCCTGCTAGTTGCTTTCCAAAATTGATGATGAAAGTCCGACATCTCATTTTTTATTGGTAGCCAGCATCATCCAAATTATGTATGAATTCATTACACTTATATCGATCGTGTTGAACAGAACCACCAATGACCAGCGCCTTGTTCATCTCAACACATTGTAGCACAGCTTCTTCTGGTCCATGGTGTCAACGCCGCCCGTTGTGGCATTGCATGTCATTAAAAGTTCTGGCTTCTTCACTTGCGACGATGACACCGTTGGTTGGTAGTGAAGAGCGCTAAAGACGGTAACAACTTTATTTTTCTTAGGCACATACGAGGCTATCATCACATCTGATTGAAAAACCAAATAATTTAGAGTATACTTCACGTCCTTTTAGTGTAATAAAATCGGGAGGCAGTTCGTATTTTTTTTATTAATAGTACCGACTACTGTCTGGTCTGTTTACAACAAATAATGACAACAAATCATGACCTATTTCTACAGATATCAGAAAATTATCACAGCTGATATTACGTCCAGACTTCTCCAGTTCAATCACAAGGACTTTCGCAACGTTCTTTCCAAATCGCACAGCTTTTGTTTCTTCCCCCTTTCCCAAATACTCTTTCATCTGACAACACTAGCTTGTTGCACTATCACAAATTGCACAGAATTTTGTTCTGTATCTGTCAGGTTTGTATGGCATGTACTGTCGAAACGGACATCGACCTCGAAATATGACCAACTGTTAATCCACGGTCATGCACGATCCTGGGCTGTAGGCATCCCTAAGAGTAATTTCCCAGGTCTCAAGAACTTCTCTCATTGGTTCAAATTTGTTATTTGACTTTGTTCATGACAGGCTGCTGCACTGTCAAAAAGCAACAGCCTCAGAATAGCATGGAAGCGGTTGCGAGACATTTCATTGAACAGTGGTCAGCCATTCTCAACACTCCAAAACTGACTGATAACTTCATTTCATGACTTGTAAACTCCAGTCAAGATTTGAACACCAAGAAACTTTTTCATTTCATGCATTTATATATCCACACAGGTCTTGTAAACGATTCGACCTTCGTTGTTGGTCCACATACACACTTCTCCACTGAGGGTACACGAAAGAAGAACATAAAACAAGATTCCTCATTATCACACTTCCTAATCGAATAACTTGTAGGTTATTGGTCTTCTTTCTGTTGTGGGTTGGCAGGAGAGCCAACACCGGTTTTGAGAGGATGCCAAAAGGCACGGGTTTTAGCTCACGCAGGCTGGCGTGAGGTCTGGAACAGGTCAAGGAAATTAGACATTAGCAAAAAACGTACGTAGCTGCTGGAATACTTAACTTATCCATAATTGGTGAACGTCGCTCTTGACTGTACATTATTTAAAATATCAATAGTAACTGAACATGGCGCCTTGCTAGGCCGTAGCAAATGACGTAGCTGAAGGCTATGCTAACTATCGTCTCGGCAAATGAGAGCGTATTTTGTCAGTGAACCATCGCTAGCAAAGTCGGTTGTCCAACTGGGGCGAGTGCTAGGAAGTCTCTCTAGACCTGACGTGTGGCGGCGGTCGGTCTGCAATCACTGATAGTGGCGACACGCGGGTCCGACGTATACTAACGGACCGCGGCCGATTTAAAGGCTACCACCTAGCAAGTGTGGTGTCTGGCTGTGACACCACACTTTCAATAGGCCAACATCCCTTTTGCTCCGGCTACCAGAAACTCCAGCTTGAGGAGCTGTAGCCCATATTTCATTCCTATTACGAGAAAACAGTAAGTCACACTCACCAGAATTTGCACAAAATTGTTCTTCTCCGTCATCGTAAAGGGATTCTTCATAACTATCACCACGTGTAGTTCTGAGTTTTCAGCGACATCTACCTCATTATCGTCTTCAATGGAAGATTCACATAAAACTAGGTGGGTTTTCAGGATCAAAAGACTGCTCCAACAATTCCTTTATCTCCTCATCTAATAGTCCTCTTCTTCGTAACGTTTTTAGTTTGCAGCACAGAGAAATGTTAAGAAATAAGGCACCAAAATAAACATTTGCTTATCACAAAGAAGACTGGTGAACTCTGGAAGAATAATAGCGCGAGACAACAATGGTAAATGACGTAACAGCCCCTGCGCAGATAGACATCTGGTTGTTGAAAAATTGGCTGCTAGGCCCGTACGGCAAAAGACGTGCACCAGCACTTTAACACAAAGCCATAGGTAAGTTTTTATAATTTTTTTAAACGTATGATTGGCTTGACAATTTAGGAAAAGTCATAGACTTTCATTAAAATAAAACGTACAGGTACTAACAGAGAAGATATTAAACATCACGAACGGGCCTCTGACGCCCGATGGTACGAAAAGGGTTAACGAAACGCGTTGTAGCAAGGTGCTGCCTACCAGGTACTGAAACTATTCCACTGGTTCGCTCAGTCGGCTATCCTCGATATGTTTCAGCTGGGACATCTTTCGAAACACGCCCGTTACCGGTTTCGTTCAGACTGGTTACTGGTTTATATTCGGGCAGCCTTTTACTGGAAATAAGTCTGCTAGGTGTGGGCGGCGGCTAAGACTGCGCAACGCCTGGATCTCAGTTTTAACAGCCCAGCAGGAGCCTGCTCTGACGAGCACGTAACGGCTCCTGGGGTTGACACTTTGCTGCCGTAGTTTGGTTGTTTTCCTGGTGCTAACTGCTGTACAATGCGTTAAACACAGTTCGTATACAAGTTTGCATTTTGGAAACAAGCTTTAGCTTAAGAGATTGCAAATTATAACATATACCGTATGTCATATACTACGATGTATCGTCACTGCGATGATACGTTAAAACATCGTCGTGCCAACAAAGGGTTTCCGTGTGCAGACAAAAGCTACCGGGACACGGGGCAATGTTACGGCTTGAGAGTGATACAGTATTGCTCAGTGGATAGTCTTCACTCGTACGTTACCATTACCAAACGCAACATTTAAATGGGACCAGAAGTGTACGTGAACTTCAGAAAGGAAAATTAGATCTTCAGAAATGGAAATTTTACAGCCATTTTAAGCATAGAAGAGACAATTTTTACTATTTTAGCGCCTACAAAACAAAGACATAACGTAAGGCATGCACTCCTGAAACTGAATTAATGCTGAAAACTGCAAAAGAGAACCAGATATGTAAAGTTTGAACAACAAGCAGCTAATAAGCTAATAAGTACAGCTGCCCTCAGAAATCGCTTTAAAGATGAGCGAGGCCACTTTCAGTTGTATCTAATTCTTTTTTTATTTTGCGACGGTTGCCTGTGTAAAAATACGCTTAAAATTAATATTCCTAGCACTATAAAATTCCTCGATTTTGGAATAAACGAACTGCAGAGATCCAGATGAACGTTCAATGACGAGTAGGAAGTGGAAACTGCGGAGCACCGCAAATGTTTCAACAGGTATTATTATGTCACGACTCAAAGCTTTCAGAAGATTAGTCCACATTTATTCTGAGAGAAACATTACCGAAAATATTACCGAAAATAAATTTTTCAAAAGCACAAGCATGGCCGGAAGGCACTGTGCTAATGGTTACTTGTACAGACGTCAGCTTAGCTTCGGATACCACAGAAAACTTAGTCACGGACGTGTGATGACCTTAACTAGCAACCAATTCAGAGATATATATTTGAACCTCATAGCATTTTTAGCATATATTAGTCGAGGATTATAAATGTTCTTTGAAATCTCTGATAAAGGTAGTAACGTATAGTAAAACGTACATAGGCAACATAGCATCGTGATAAAAACGTCAGTTAATAAATATTATGTATTATATGGGAGCTGGGGAGAATTAAGTTCATCCAGGAATAATATTTATTCGGATAGAGATCAAGGAAAGTTTGAAGAACGGCTTTCTTCCTGTTTACTTAACCTTTCATGGTTGGTGTGATACATGATGCCCCCTTAAGTAGTACGCAGTTTTGAGCGTTGGGACGTCTACATTCCATATCTGCCTAATGTTAGCATATAGCGAGATGCTTTCGGGACTCAGAGAAAAATACTACGATCCGTGTTCTGGATATATAGAAGGTAGTGAGGTATCAAACGGGGCGACTTGTGTTTATAGGTAGCACAGTAGGTCTGTTTCACGAAAATCAAATCAAATCACCAACTTCTTAATTCAGAGAAAGTTTGAAGTAACTAATGGCGTTTTTTCTACGTCTTAGACGTTCTTTTAAGACATTACTACACACCTCAGTAATTGTGCTGGTTTGTACATAATTTGTATGTAGTGGGACGTATATGTTCCAGAACATAGAATGTACGAAATATTGGTGTGTGACATGTCAAAGCCATCTTCAAATGTTATGTTGAAAACCTGTGTGCGATATTTCATGTTGATCATTGTCAGGAGAACAAATATGGTTTGCTATTGATTCGTTATACTTTTTTCCATGTTTGCCATCCTGAAAAACTCGTTCTGCAGCTAAAATGTAACTTAAATCCTAGGTTCGCATGAAAACATGGATCTAGCTAGGTTCGGGAGACACATGTGTCCCATTTCACCTATTTTCAAAATCGGTCAGCTTAAAAATTTTTAGCAGTGAAAGTATATTATTTATCACAAAGGAACACAGTTTTCGAACATCCATTTTTCAAATACACACAAAATAAATTTTAACCATGAAAGGGTTAATAATGTGTCCAATCGATGCAGCAGCTTACATCTGCATTTCACACGGTAACAGCATTGTGAAAAACATACAAAGGTAACGGAAGAAAATCTACCTATATTGATTTTGAACAATCTCTCGCCCCATTTGACTCTGAATACAGTTCTTCATTGCAAGGAGCACACCATGGACCTACTTGTGATTCCTTCACGTAACAGCCACAAAATGAAGCCATTGGATCGCTGATTTCTGAAGCATTTCAAAGACTTTTATCCACAAGAACGAGACAATTGAGGCATAAAACATCCTGGGCATGTAATTATGCAAGTATTTATGCTGGACTGTTTGAAAATACTTATCAAACGACTGTCCTAATATCGAAGGTAAATGAGGCTTCAAAATGTGCGTCATTTATTCAACAGATCGTCGTGTCTTCAGCGAGAAAGCTTTCCCGCCTTCGATTGTTGCAAACTAGGGTGTCAGTGTAAATGATGAATCCATACTTCATGCTGAAGTCAAACGTTCGTATGTATTTACATACGAACCGAACCAAGAACCAAGTACTCCCGTTTCTTCAAAAGAAAAAAAAATGCAAGGAAAAAAGAAGCAATAGAAGGGCAACAATGAGAAATAGTTCCTCAGAACCATTCAAATCGCAATATTAGAATCGCAACGAAGAGAATAAGGGAGTGTCTTGGTTCTGATGAAGCTATTGAAAAGAAAGCAAAGCAAAACTCAAATACATCGACAAATTGACAATCTTTTCACTGTTCAAGCTGTAACGGGAATTACAGTAGTCTGCCAACAGGAGACTGGATCAAATGTCTAAAGCGTGAGGAGTAGTGGCATGAATCCTTCTTCTGTTACGGAGATTCGGGGCACTTCATTTGCCGGGGCACTTCATTTGCGGGTTCTGGTCAACACGGAAGCTTTTCCATTGACTCAAATACACTGCGAGACAAAAAACGACGCACCAACTGGAAGCGGGACTCCTCACTGAAGAAAGTTCTACTCCAGTCAATGATATGCCACGTTGAAAACGTGTCTGGTGACACCCCAGACAACGGTGAAGTACCAACCTGTCCGTGTAGCATGTGGCATGTGCACTGTGCCACACTGCTAGACAACCAGGAGTGATGGTGTGGGGTGTCACTTGTTTTCGTAGCAGGAGCCATTTGGTTGTCATCGGCGGCATGCTTACAGCACAGTGGTATTTCGACGATATTCTACACCCCGGTCTGATGCCCTTCAAGACGAGTCATCCCGGACTTATATTTCAGCAAGGTAACACCCGCACACACACGGCAGGAGTTTCTACTGGGTCGCCATATGAAACGTCCCCTTAGAACTATTTTACACGACTGTGCTTAAACTGAGACACAATTTTTTTTTTTTTAGCGCAACGCAATCTGACTTTCAGAAATCCCTACAAAGGAATGGCCCTGACTAACATTAACCTGTACCTTTCACAAATCACTTACCTCACAAAAATCTTCGTTACTCGAACTACTGCAATACAGCTAGCGCCACTACTGCCAGCTAAATAAAAGATTCAAACTACTGAAGGCACTAACTACTGATAGGCATAGTTAGCAAATGAAAGATTTTAATAGAGAACAAACAATGTATTTACCTTAATAGTCATAATTGACAACCAGTCTTACAAATGTCAAAACTCCGCCATCTCTCTCCCCACATCCAGCACTGCTGGCGGCTCACCTCCAACTGCGCAACGCTACGCGCTGTTCACATCCAGCTGCCCAACACTACAATGGCAGACAACAATGCAAACTAGCCACAGACTGCACACAGCACAGCCAGTGATTTTCATACAGAGCGCTACGTAACGTTGCCAATAAGAAAACATAAACAGCCTACTTACACTTCAAACTTGCCAGATCCTACCATGCCCAGAAGGGTCGCCGCGTCTCTCCGCAGGTGGACATAAAATGGCACGATATCCCTGAGGAGGACATTCAACTACTCTATTAATCAATGTCAATCCGAATAACTGCTTGCACAAGGACCACAGGTGGACAAATGCGTTGTTGAGTTCCTCAATTTGTGAAGCTCTTTCTCTTGAATAAATCATCCATCCAATTTTTCTGAACTTGTTATCATTTGTTTGTCCATACATGTACATCACGTGGTGCGTGACACGTTTTTAAATGTATTTTCGTTTTGGCATGTTCTTGTATTTATTTTTTTTTCTCTCTCGTTCAAAAGCATAAGTGAGTAATCAAGGTTCACTATGATATTTTCTGTATGTCAATCTTTTTAGAGACAGTTGCGGGACTCGGCTGTTCCGCAGAGGATGTCAAGTTAAACACCTTTGAGCTGTCTCGTTTCCAGCCTTATCTTATTTGGCAACCAGTTTCAGCGTTTTACTACGCCATCTTCAGGCCCCTAACCGACGTGTAAGAAGAATCTACCTTGATTGTGATCGAAACAGGGGGCAGGAACACTGGCATTAGTAGATTTTTGCTATAGTGATCACTATACTCGTATTAGCAGATCTTTGCTACAGTGACCACTATAGCAAAAATCTATTAATACCAGTATTGCTGGCCCCTGTTTTGATCACAACCGAGGTATATCAAAGGTGTTTAATTTGACATCCGTTATGAAATTTGTACTCAAAATCAAACAAAGAAGAAGAAATGGATGACACATAAGTTTTTCTCGTTTTAATAATAACTGATGCACGAATTTACCGCACTATAAACACCCTGTTACAATAGGTAGAGTAAGATTGCAAATTTGAGTTACTTTTTGTACCAAATACGCATCACAGTTTAAATATTTCAGACTCCAAAGCGAGTACATTATGTGGGGTGATTTTGCCAAATGAGGCCAAACTTCGGGAAATGACCTCGTGAAAGGTAAGCGGCAGAAAGGTGACCTAGATAAACGCAAGGAAATGCGTTCCAGGAGAGGCACAGTCACTTGGATATGGAGATATCTGACAGTGTAGATTTCAGTGGTTCAATGCACAGACGAGAACACGCACCAGGCAAGTAAGAATGTTCTGTCTGTACTAGCACATTAGCTCCTCTCAATACGGCAGTGAGGTGGAACACCATCACGTGATACCATTGTTACCGTTCGTATCAACAACGGTAAGTCTTCCAGCAAGGGAGGGAGGATCACCGAGAGGAAGTGCAGATATGCCACGTCTCTGAGGTTTTGTGGAAGGACGCTCCCAAGAGGCGATTGCCAACAATCCCCTCCAACAAAGTGAGGTTGGACCGGTGCTGACTCTTCGCTGCCGCCGTACCGTGAGGATTCCCTGTAGCCCATAACCGGATGCTATGAAGGTCGACGATATAGCCCCTCGTAAATGGAGTCTCATTTGTGAACAAGATGGATGACATGAATCCCACCATCAGAGTAGGCTATCCTGTGCGACGAATAGGTAGGTATAAGTAATAAGGTCAGTACACGTTGTAAGTGATGTGGGTAATGGCTGTTGTCATGGAGAATGTTTCTCTGCAGAATCGGCGAAGAACGGAATGCATGGAAAATACTGACGACAAGAAGGAACAGGATGGTAGGAAATGTGTTACGACATCAGTGAATAACATCTGTGGTACTTCAGGGAACTGTAGAGGGCTGTGCTTTGGGGGAAGACAGAGATTGGAAAGGATTCAAGAAATATTTGTGGATGTACGGTGGATGTGCTACTCTGACAATGAGATGATGGGGTTGGAACAAGAGAGGACCCGTGGCGGGCTGCATACGACCAGCTACCAAACTGATAACAATAGTAATGATAATAGCAAAAAGTCATTCGAAATTCCTGCTGAAATATTATTGCAATTCTTGAAATTTCCTTCAATACATTGTTAGTTTGACTTTAAAAGCACACTCTTGACGCACTTTACTCTACACTGGCTCTCATGAAGAATGGTCAGCATTAGAGATGGGCAAAACTGTTCTTTTCAGAGATTGGATCAGAACTGTTCACTCTCTGAAATGAATTAGCTCTTTTTCATGACTCACCACTCATTTACAATAGAAAATAAATGGAAGGCACATTGCCCTTTAAACTTGGTTTATTCCAGTACTATACCTGTATTTTGATCTTATTTGAGCCTATCTTGAATTAACACAGATAATGAGTAAGAATTTTGTATTGTTTATTGAAATTTCCACGATATGACAAAGTTTTTGATTATTGATTTATTTTGCACTATCGTGGTTTTCTGTGTGATCGGAAAATGTTGTAACTTGAGATTTACATTAACAATATATTTGGCTATAATGTATTAAAATTTCATTAACCTCATACAAATACATCGCAAGCCATATATTTTTAAAGTGAACGTTTCCTTCCGAAGACGCCTAAAATCGCAAAATCCGTACCAGAATAAGAAAAAATATATATAAATTTGACTGTAAAACGAAAGTGCTGCATATAGCCTTACGCAGAATAAAACAAGGAAAATATTGGTGTATCACATTTTGCGATACGTTTATCGGTTCGCTCGTAATTAAAGCGTAAATTCGAGTGTCCATAATAAAAATCCTATAGTAAGAGGAGTCATCAGGAACCTAATCTGATCAGTTTAAACAAATAAAAATAAAATAAAAACAATTGATGTATACATAACATAATAATGTAATATACATAGCGGTATTACTACGAAGAACAATATCCAGTAGGGACGAACTCCGATGCAGAGGCGCTGAGTCGAGCAGGTCGAGCCACGAGCTGTATTACTGCGTGAGCTGAGACCGCAGAGACCAGAGTGACACTTGAGTCGCTTTGCTCAACGCTCTGGCTAGAGTCAAGACGGTGGGTGAGCGTTGAGCGGGCAAGTTCCGAGGGTGGGGGGAGCGGTGAACTCACCCGCTCCGAGACAAATCGTCCGTTCCCTTGCGATCAGGTTGTTGCAAGTAGTTCCTATGTTATCCGCTAGGTGGCTCTCTGTCCTGTTGCTCGCATCAACTGCCCAGAGGGCAGGACGTGCGACTGAAACGATCGCCGACAGAGTGCGATGCGAAGTTAAACTGCGCCACACACTGCAAGCGGCAGACGACGCACAGAGACGGCACGGCATATGTGAAACACAAAATCCAATGGGGCACTGCACAATGCAGGCAGCCAAGGTAGAAGCAGGGCAGAGGCCGGCGCTGGCTGTGTTGTGTGGCATGCACTGTGCTGTGACCAGCAGAGGCGCTGCTGATATGCTCCTCCGTCTCTCTCTCTCTCTCTCTCTCTCTCTCTCTCTCTCTCTGCCGTGGGAAACGTTTGGAGTTACCGCTCTTTTTTTCTGAATCACTGATTGTTCACTCCTTTGAAAGATTCAACTCTATGAATTAGTTCAAGAGCGGATCCCCCTTCTCTAGTCAGCATTGAGGAATATGACAGGAACAATCATTCGAAGCAAAAATGTCCGGTAGATATGGGCTCCGAAACGTATAACGTTAGAGCTTTTAACACTTCTTCATCTTCAATGCTCTGAAACAAATCTCTTCTACTCAACAAGTGCTCATAGCTCGTACGGCATGCATTTTACAGCCCATGTTTACTCGACTTCCGCAAGGCGTTCGACACAGTTCCCCATAGTCGTTTAATGAACAAAGTAGGAGCATATTGACTATCAGACCAATTGTGTGATTGGATTGAAGAGTTCCTAGATAACAGAACGCAGCATGTCATTCTCAATCGAGAGAAGTCTTCCGAAGTAAGAGTGATTTCAGGTGTGCTGCAGGGGAGTGTCGTAGGACCATTGCTATTCACAGTATACATAAATGACCTTGTGGATAACATCGGAAGTTCACTGAGGATTTTTGCGGATGATGCTGTGGTATATCGAGAGGTTGTAACAATGGAAAATTGTACTGAAATGCAGGAGGATCTGCAACGAATTGACGCACTGTGCGGGGAATGGCAATTGAATCTCAATGTAGACTAGTGTAATGTGCTGCGAAGAAAGATCCTTTATCATTTAGCTAAAATATAGCAGGTCAGCAACTGGAAGCAGTTAATTCCATAATTTATCTTGGAGTAGGCATAAGGAGTGTTTTAAAATGGAATGATCATATAAAGTTGATCGTCGGTAAAGCAGAAGCCAGACAGATTCATTGGAAGAATCCTAGGAAATGCAATCCGAAAAAAAAGGAAGTAGGTTACAGTACACTTGTTCGCCCACTGCTTGAATATTGCTCACCAGTGTGGGATCCGTACCAGATAGGGTTGATAGAAGAGATAGACAAGATCCAACGGAGAGCATCGCGCTTCGTTACAGGATAATTTAGTAATCGCGAAAGCGTTACGGAGATGATAAACTCCAGTGGAAGACCATGCAGGAGAGACGCTCAGTAGCTCGGTACGGGCTTTTGTTGAAGTTTCGACAACATACCTTCACCGAGGAGCCAAGCAGTATATTGCTCCCTCCTACGTATACCTCGCGAAGAGACCATGAGGATACAATCAGAGAGATCAGAGCCCACACAGAGGCATACCGACAATATTTCTTTCCACGAACAATACGAGACTGGAATAGAAGGGAGAACCGACAGAGGTACTTAAAGTGCCCTCCACCACACACTGTCAGGTGGTTTCCGGAGTATGGATGTAGACGTAGATGTTGACTCTTTTGCTTCGAATGATCGTTCCTCTCATGTACCTGAATATTGACCACCCCCGCCAGGATAACCTGTATATGTTTCACGTGTTAAATAATTAACTATGACTAGTTGCAGTCTTTATTTTCGCTAATCGGGCTCCTCAGTTTCCGCTCTTCTATGGTACCATGATGTTGCTCTTCGCTTTCTGGGTAAAATTTGTATTCCAGAAGGGCGCACAGGACGACTTTTTCGTCTCAGATTCCCTAGCCCACACTAGTATCGATACCGACGCGCGATTCCAGACTGTAGGTGCGAGTAGCCAGCGAGCTGAGGACGCAATCGGCATGCAAGGCTGCCGTGGTCGGCATACGAGGTGGGCGTGGCCAGTGATGCCGACGCGCTGCCGCAGAGCTGATAAATGCAGCGGCCGGCAGCCACGCCCTCGCCTAGCCTGCCACGGCTTTGTGTCTACGTGCCTCACGACTGTTCTCACCTCCACACTGCCTGTTTCTCCATCTGGACTGCTCTTTGGGCTGTGTGACTGGATTGGAGAGTCACATGCACACTACGTCATTCTTAATGAAGAGAAATCTTCAGGTATAGTACTAGATCCAGGTTTACCTGAAGGAAGTAAGGACCATTACTTTTCATTATACAGGGTGTCCCAGCTATCTTGTCCACCCAAAATATCTCTGGAACAATAACAGCTATAGGAAAACGACTTTCACCGGTATCAATGTAGGGCTGGGGCCCATGCATTTACATACACTCCTGGAAATGGAAAAAAGAACACATTGACACCGGTGTGTCAGACCCACCATACTTGCTCCGGACACTGCGAGAGGGCTGTACAAGCAATGATCACACGCACGGCACAGCGGACACACCAGGAACCGCGGTGTTGGCCGTCGAATGGCGCTAGCTGCGCAGCATTTCTGCACCGCCGCCGTCAGTGTCAGCCAGTTTGCCGTGGCATACGGAGCTCCATCGCAGTCTTTAACACTGGTAGCATGCCGCGACAGCGTGGACGTGAACCGTATGTGCAGTTGACGGACTTTGAGCGAGGGCGTATAGTGGGCATGCGGGAGGCCGGGTGGACGTACCGCCGAATTGCTCAACACGTGGGGCGTGAGGTCTCCACAGTACATCGATGTTGTCGCCAGTGGTCGGCGGAAGGTGCACGTGCCCGTCGACCTGGGACCGGACCGCAGCGACGCACGGATGCACGCCAAGACCGTAGGATCCTACGCAGTGCCGTAGGGGACCGCACCGCCACTTCCCAGCAAATTAGGGACACTGTTGCTCCTGGGGTATCGGCGAGGACCATTCGCAACCGTCTCCATGAAGCTGGGCTACGGTCCCGCACACCGTTAGGCCGTCTTCCGCTCACGCCCCAACATCGTGCAGCCCGCCTCCAGTGGTGTCGCGACAGGCGTGAATGGAGGGACGAATGGAGACGTGTCGTCTTCAGCGATGAGAGTCGCTTCTGCCTTGGTGCCAATGATGGTCGTATGCGTGTTTGGCGCCGTGCAGGTGAGCGCCACAATCAGGACTGCATACGACCGAGGCACACAGGGCCAACACCCGGCATCATGGTGTGGGGAGCTATGTCCTACACTGGCCGTACACCACTGGTGATCGTCGAGGGGACACTGAATAGTGCACGGTACATCCAAACCGTCATCGAACCCATCGTTCTACCATTCCTAGACCGGCAAGGGAACTTGCTGTTCCAACAGGACAATGCACGTCCGCATGTATCCCGTGCCACCCAACGTGCTCTAGAAGGTGTAAGTCAACTACCCTCGCCAGCAAGATCTCCGGATCTGTCCCCCATTGAGCATGTTTGGGACTGGATGAAGCGTCGTCTCACGCGGTCTGCACGTCCAGCACGAACGCTGGTCCAACTGAGGCGCCAGGTGGAAATGGCATGGCAAGCCGTTCCACAGGACTACATCCAGCATCTCTACGATCGTCTCCATGGGAGAATAGCAGCCTGCATTGCTGCGAAAGGTGGATATACACTGTACTAGTGCCGACATTGTGCATGCTCTGTTGCCTGTGTTTATGTGCCTGTGGTTCTGTCAGCGTGATCATGTGATGTATCTGACCCCAGGAATATGTCAATAAAGTTTCCCCTTCCTGGGACAATGAATTCACGGTGTTCCTATTTCAATTTCCAGGAGTGTATTTGGAAACATTCTAAACCGAAAGCATATGTATTTTTAACACAAACTTACGTTTTTTTAAATGGACCTCCTATATTTTTTCTTCAGCAATCCATAGCATGACAAAGCACATACACAATGGCGTTGATTGCGTCGCAATATTCCCATTACATCCCGAGATATTGAGACGCGAAGTTGACGCTTGAAACACCCGAAATGCGCTGCTAGCGCATGTCCTGAGGCTCAGGCGTGAACGCCATGCAGCCCGTAATCGCGATGTGATTGACATGCGTAATCACACTTCCATACTTATCAAGAGGTCCGGAACGAATAATACGGTCTGCTGCCATCCTGCATTAACGTCGTACATTCCAGCAGGTATTTATCCCATAGGCTAGGGGTGATGCGGTTCTGTAACATATCTGTGTACCGCAACGTTAGTCACAAAGTTAACTTAGCTTATTGCTAATCCGTTACGATAAAGGTAATGCCGTTCAACGTTAAAACTTTACTTTACTGTAGATCTAGCGCAAGTCACAGTTAATCATTCACTCGCAATAGTAAAATTCATGTTGATGGTTTTAGTGAAACGAGCAAGTGAACTAAAAGATTTACCGTTGTTTAGGTAAAAATGTTTTGATTTGGAAAGTTCAGGTAGGACATAGAAGATGAATGTAGACATGTTTAACCAATTAGTTTTATTATCACATAATTATCAATGTTATGTTTATCTAATGCGTTAAATGACAAATTGTTGCAAACAAATGTTTCTTAACATCACTGGGTAAAATGGCCCTTTGTAGAACCTTCCACTGTGATACGAGCACTACATACTAAACATAGCGTTCACATCTCATGCTCAAAGTGATGCCCATTGGCTTGCATACATAGGGTCACTCTGTGGATGAAGGATGCCCTACTTCGTGCTACTGTTTCCTCTTTGATGGCTGTACAAGTATCACTAATGCGTTGCTTGATGTCCTCTGGTGTTGTTGGTTCATGTTGGTAAACAGCATCCTTCACTGCTCCCCAAAGAAAATAATCCAGCGGTGTAAGGTCCGGAGATGGGGCAGGCCACCTAACTGGGCCACCTCGTCCAATCTACCTACCAGGGCGTGCGCTAGCAGCGCATGTCGGGTGTTTCAAGCGTCAACTTCGCGTTTCAATATCTCGGGATGTAATGGGAATATTGCGATGCAATCAACGCCATTGTGTATGTGCTTTGTCGTGCTATGGATTGCTGAAGAAAAAATATAGGAGGCCCATTTAAAAAAAAACGTAAGTTTGTGTTAAAAAACACATATGCTTTCGTTTTAGAATGTTTCCAAATATGTACATTCATGGGCCCCAGCCCTACATTGATACCGGTGAAAGTCGTTTTCCAATAGCTGTTATTGTTCCAGAGATATTTTGGGTGGGCAAGATAGCTGGGACACCCTGTATATAGGATGTTTCTTAACTAGCTATACAAATTCCCTCTGTCCGAACAGGCCTCGGATGGCTCAACGCTACCAACCGACCGACCGCCATGTCAGGCCGGAGGCATCATTCGATGCGGATGTGGATGAGGAGGAGTATGTGGTCAGCACACTGCTCTCTCTGCCTTCCCAGTTTTCGTGACCAGAGCCTCTACTCCTAGGTCAATAGCTCCTGAATTGGCCTCACAACGGCTGACTGCACCTCGCTTGGCAACAGCGCTTGGCAGTTCCGGGCGGTTACCCATCCAAGTGTAGCCAATCCTAGCTGTGCCTATCTTTGGTGATATCACGGGAACCGGTTTTACCATTGTGACAGGGTCCCTTTGTAGCAATACAAAAGTAACCTTTGATTGTGAAGATGATAAATAACAAACAGAAATGTTTGATACAGCACTGAACACTGTATATTTTCAAATTTTATTTACAAGTATTCAGTGTTGTTACCTTTTGTAACAACAAATGTCCCACCTGTAATTAGTTCCCTGCCAAAGACTATGATGTCCTGATGTCTGGTGCCAACTACTTGTGTTATCCGCGGTCGCAACCTGTCGACATTTCTTGGGAGCGGACGAACAGACACTATGTCTTCAATATAGCCCCATACACGGAAGTGCATTGGAATTAAATCAAGTATTCGTAATGGCCTTTTTTTTTTTTTCACCACGACCAATTCGAGTCTGGGCATCCCTGAGAAGATACGTGATAACTTCACGACGATAATGTGGTGGCGCGCCATCTTCCTGGAAAATAAACTCGGTGCACATAGCCTGTTGCAACGGAGGCATTAGATAATGTTCAAGCATGTCAAGGTATGATATGCCAGTTGACACGGCAAAAAAAGAATGGAGTGTAAATATTGTTACAGCTTACAGGGGAAAAAACGTTTACCTTAGGCGAGTCCCTTACCCGTTCGATTACGTGATGTGGTTTCTGCTCACTCCATATCCGCACATTATACCGATTCACGAATATTATGAAAGGAGGCTTCGCACTCAACACAATTCTTTTAAGAAAATGATCTTTTAGTCAGCATTTTCGTAAACATTTCTACACAAAATTCAGCTCTCTCTCTCTCTCTCTCTCTCTCTCTTTTTTTGTCTTCGAACTTACAAGAGTTTCAATTTGTATAGTTTGAATGACAAGTGTTTAAATGATATCTTCCACACTGTAACATTGGACACATTCATTGGTATAAACCTGTAACTGGCAAGTCTCGATGATTTACTACCAATGGACGAGGTGCATTCAAGTTCTAAGGCCTCCGATTTTTTTTCTAATTACCTACTCACCCGAAATCGATGAAACTGGCGTTACTTCACGACGTAATCGCCCTGCAGACGTACACATTTTTCACAACGCTGACGCCATGATTCCATGGCAGTGGCGAAGGCTTCTTTAGGAGTCTGTTTTGACCACTGGAAAATCGCTGAGGCAATAGCAGCACGGCTGCTGAATGTGCGGCCATGGAGAGTGTCTTTCATTGTTGGAAAAAGCCAAAAGTCACTAGGAGCCAGGACAGGTGAGTAGGGAGCATGAGGAACCACTTCAAAGTTGTTATCACGAAGAAACTGTTGCGTGACGTTAGCTCGATGTGCGGGTGCGTTGTCTTGGTGAAACAGCACACGCGCAGCCCTTCCCGGACGTTTTTGTTGCGCAGGAAGGAATTTGTTCTTCAAAACATTTTCGTGGGATGCACTTGTTGCCTTAGTGCCCTTTGGAACGCAATGGGTAAGGATTACGCCTTCGCTGTCCCAGAACATGGACACCATCATTTTTTCAGCACTGGCGGTTACCCGAAATTTTTTTGGTGGCGGTGAATCTGTGTGCTTCAATTGAGCTGACTGGCGCTTTGTTTCTGGATTGAAAAATGGCATCCACGTCTCATCCATTGTCACAACCGACGAAAAGAAAGTCCCATTCACGCTGTCGTTGCGCGTCAACATTGCTCGGCAACATGCCACACGGGCAGCCATGTGGTCGTCCGTCAGCATTCGTGGCACCCACCTGGATGACACTTTTCGCATTTTCAGGTCGTCATGCAGGATTGTGTGCACAGAACCCACAGAAATGCCAACTCTGGAGGCGATCTGTTCAACAGTCATTCGGCGATCCCCCAAAACAATTCTCTCCACTTTCTTGATCATGTCGTCAGACCAGCTTGTGCGAGCCCGAGGTCGTTTCGGTTTGTTGTCACATGATGTTCTGCCTTCATTAAACTGTCGCACCCACGAACGCACTTTCGACACATCCATAAATCCATCACATGTCTCCTTCAACTGTCGATGAATTTCAATTAGTTTCACACTACACAAATTCAGAAAACGAATGATTGCACACTGTTCCAGTAAGGAAAACGTCGCCATTTTAAGTATTTAAAACAGTTCTCATTCTCGCCGCTGGCGGTAAAATTCCATCTGCCATACGGTGCTGCCATCTCTGGGACGTATTGACAATGAACGCGGCCTCATTTTAAAACAATGCACATGTTTCTATCTCTTTCCAGTCCGGAGAAAAAAAAATGGGAGGCCTTAGAACTTGAGTGCACCTCGTAAGACTCTTCAGTTGCTGCATCAGAGACACAGTCTAACATAGCAGTCGCGACAATCCGCCTCGTTTTTGTTACCTCCAGAGATAGCAGCGCCCCCAAACGGTCAGCAAGCGACACTTCTGACACGATGTCGGATGAGTGCGAATATTAACGTTTATATATTATGGAGTTTATATAGTGCCAAAAGAGCAATAACTAAAAAGTTACATATATGTGTTTAATTAGTTTGCTAAGGACCTTGGAAGGTACAGGACGGTTTATTTACAGTTCTCTTATAAAGAACACAACATTTACTGAATTATGTCATTTTCTTTTAACAACAAAAAGCTGCTAGTAAATACTAGACGCCGGCCGGTGTGGCCGAGCGTTTCTAGGCGCTACAGTCTGGAACCGCGCGACCGCTACGGTGGCAGGTTTGAATCCTGCCTCGGGCTTGGGTGTGTGTGATGTCCTTAGGTTGGTTATGTTTAAGTAGTTCTAAGTTTAGGGGACTGATGACCTCAGATGTTAAGTCCCATAGTGCTCAGAGCCATTTGAACCATTTTATAGATGAAGTTGCTGTATACAGAGGAGTCTCAGTGCTAGTAGAGTCTTGTGAAATGCAGGATGAACTGCAGACAGTACAAGCTTGGAGGCATATTGCTCTTAAATAGATGGAAAGAGTCCTTTTTGTAGGATCAGACGACTACCGAACGGTTACTGGAAGCGATCACGGCTATTCAATACATTGGAGCATACGTACGGAGCAATTTTAAGAGCGACAGTCACGTAAAACAAATCGCAAGATAGGTATATGCCAGACTGGAAGTCACTGGAAGAATCTTCAGGCAATGTATTCCTCCGAGGAAAAAGGGAGAACGCTCGATCGGTGGATATTCGAGTGTGCTCCTTAGCGCGAGACTCTTAGCACGTGAGACTGATTAACGAATTAGAGAAGATACAAAGAAGAGCAGTGCATTTCGTCAGAGATCCGTTTAGTGTGCGCGAAAGGGTAAGGGAGATATTTGACCACCTCCAGTCGAAGACACCACAAGTGAGGCATTCTGCATCTTGTGAAACTTGTGTATATCCAGAATGAGATTTTCACTCTGCAGCGGAGTGTGCGCTGCAGATTAAAACTGTGTGCCGGACAGAGACTCGAACTCGGGACCTTTGCCTTTCGCGGGCAAGTGCTCTACCAACTGATCTACCCAAACACGACTCACGCCCGTCCTCACAGCTTTACTTCTGCCAGTACCTCGTCTCCTACCTTCCAAACATTAAAGAAGCTCTCCTGCGAAACCTGCGGAACTAGCACTCCTGAAAGAAAGGATATTGCGGAGATATGGCTTAGCCACAGCCTGGGGGATGTTTCCAGAATGAGATTTTCACTCTGCAGCGGAGTTTCGGTCCGGCACACAGTTTTAATCTGCCAGGAGGTTTCACTTATGTGTATGTTTGGGAGCTGTATGCTGACACTGTGATTATATACATTTGTCGTTAACAATCTGAAAACTGTCTCATTTCTAAAATTCCGACACAGATACTGATCTAGAATCGGTGTAGCTATCCTGCTTTTGAACACGAACTTGACTATGGAAATTACTCTTTAGGAATGTGCTCTTAATTAATCTTAAATGCATCTAACTATTTGTAAATTAGCTTGAATAAAAGAATGATTCAAAAGAACATTCATAATGACTAACTGTTAACATAATTTAAACGTCCCCTATTACAAAAACACATGTGTTGAATTTACACGAAACTTCACTAATTGAAAACTTTTCCTAATATCCTGTCAAGATGTTCATTTAGGCCCTACAACCAGCTCTTACCTTACAACGGATAAGTTGTTTCTGCTCTGGCTGCACTGCAAATAACGATCTGAAATAAACCACTACGCTGCAGTTTGACGTTTATTCTTTTCTATAAGCTGATGTTGTAGCACATAATTTTGATTCTCTTTTCCAAATCATTATTACTCACGCTAAAATGCAAAGCGTGACAGTGCAAATTTTATCGAACATGTTGTTTTGATTAGTGGGGATATGCTCTGTGAAATATTTATAGCCGGCCGAAGTGGCCGTGCGGTTAAAGGCGCTGCAGTCTGGAACCGCAAGACCGCTACGGTCGCAGGTTCGAATCCTGCCTCGGGCATGGATGTTTGTGATGTCCTTAGGTTAGTTAGGTTTAACTAGTTCTAAGTTCTAGGGGACTAATGACCTCAGCAGTTGAGTCCCATAGTGCTCAGAGCCATTTGAACCAAATATTTATAAATGACAAAACGAAGTGCTTTGAAATTCAGTACTTTTAAAGACACAAAAATGAATTTAAGCTAATATGTACAATCACCATTCTCTCTCTTTGCATTTTCATACCCGATAATATCTACAAAATTTGTTTTACTGAATTCGTAATAGAAAATTAACAAATGCAGATTCGGGGGGGGGGGGGGGGGGGGAGGAGGGGCTAGTTAGAATACAGAACACATGCGTGACATTTATGCCTTCTTACCAACACGAGAGATATTTTTGGACACAAGGACACAATGCTGTCTTTGCACAGCAATAATTACTGATTCGCGCGTGCAGCTAACAAAATGGAAATATTATACCTTTTTCTGAACTGCTGTCTCTTTTTCCAGTCACTTTAAAATCAGGATTCAACTTCATGGAATATCCGAAATAGAAATCTCCGTGCGGCACTTCCGCTACCCAAGCTGCTCATTCCGCCATGATACAACACCGTCTTTCCACGAACTCACAACTACTACTGTGCAAGGCTGCGACTCGACTCGATTGTCACCTACCCCTGGAAATCACACTGTATTGCTCATGTGTTTAGCGTGCAACGATATTTTAAGTGACAATATTCCGAAGAAACATATAATTTTCATTATATTTGCATTCGAAGATGCATCAAGTGGTAATACACCAAACTAATTGTGATTTACTATTATTTCACTGTATGAAACCTTCTCATGATGTGGCTTAGTGTCAAAATTCCGAGAGCGTACGTCCCTAGAATAGTCCTTCGAACTAAGTATGTTTCGCGAAAAGTCCACGAACACAAGATTAGGGAGATTTCAGATAGCATGCAGGTTGGCCAACGAAACCGCTCGCCATTCGAGAGCGCAACTGGAAAGAAATGGTTCAAATGGCTCTGAGCACTATGGGACTTAACATCTATGATCATCAGTCCCCTAGAACTTAGAACTACTTAAACCTAACTAACCTAAGGACAGCACACAACACCCAACCATCACGAGGCAGAGAAAATCCCTGACCCCGCCGGGAATCGAACCCGGGAACCCGGGCGCGGGAAGCGAGAACGCTACCGCACGACCACGAGATGCGGGCTAACTGGAAAGAGGGAAGGGTGTATGACAGAGGTACACAAAGTACTCCCCGCCACACACCATAAGGTGGCTTACACAGTGACGATGCGGTGTAGATTTATCACACTTTTATGAAGACAATTCCATTCATTAACAACTGAGGAATCAAAACGGGAACTTCATCAGATTTCACAAACATTGTTATTGAAAGTACGACTTTTTCCAATTCGGGCGTGCGGCGTCTCCTTGGAGCACCACACTCACGCCAGCTGATGGTTAAGGTACCCCCCCCCCCCCCCTCTCTCTCTCCCTCTAAGACGTTGCGTAACTGTAGCGAAAACGGTATGCGATGGAGTCGGACGTTGTGGTTAACGATCTAGATAAAGGCGACCATCAGCTCTTCCACTTCGCCATACACGAGGATCAATGTCGATTTATTCTGCAAACGTGTACTCAACCATGTTGCTCTAACAGTCACAGAGACATGAATGAGGCTCGAACCGGCTGAGAGAGGTAGGGCAGATCTCAAATGACATCAGCCAATCCGACGTAACCACCCTCCCCCCTTCCCCCACCATGACTAGCCTGTTACCTACCCACCTAGGAAACACATTCCCAAACAGCTGTAGCACGGAAAGCGTACGGTTCCAGACATGGGTCCCAGTTCAAAATATAGTCTACTCGGTCCCCTGTGCAGTTCCTAGAAGTTTGTAACGGTAATTTTAGAGCAGCCTTTATCATATGTTTAGGCTACTGTGCAGTATAGATATGAGCCGTATAACACAAATGACTGAAGCTCTGGTACTTGAAAATGTATCCACGTTTTGTTGGTTGTGGTGGACTGATAATTCTTATCAAGTCCTCCCAAGGTTAACATAGTTTATCTTTTTGCTCTGGTGGTGTGTAGTAGAATTTTATCTTTTGCATACAGTTCACCTTAGTACCCTTGTCACTAACCACTGCCGCAATTCACGGATATTCTTCTTTGCCGTGTAAAACTGTAGTCTGTTACCCAACTGTCAATTTGTCTTTCAACATTTTGTAGTGCTGGACATCATCTTGCACTTCAGACAAACCTTCAGAACTACCATCAGATTCTAGCACCAATTTGGCAAGGGATAAAGCACCCCATATTTTTCAGAAATGTGCACCAATCTACATGACCGTTAAATATATTATCTAAATTGTATTTTACACAGACGACAGTTTCCCACCTTATTACATAATAATGTCAGAAGGCAAAATTTACTTCCCCTTATTTTTAGCTTAACTGCGACAACCCCCCCCCCCCCCCCCAGGCAGAAGTTACTGAGACATAACAGCTAGTTAAGTATTTACGACCAACATCAAGCCCAGTGCTGCTGAAACAATATTAATTCGTGGAACTCACGTCCTTCTCAGTCGTTCTTTGCACATTGTGAATGCGTCCACGCTAATGACGTAACTTTCACGGATAAAAACATTAAAACTTTTGTTACCTGCAAAAGCACCAATGTTATTGTTGTTGTGGTCTTCAGTCCTGAGACTGGTTTGATGCAGCTCTCCATGCTACTCTATCCTGTGCAAGCTTCTTCATCTCCCAGTACTTACTGCAACCTACATCCTTCTGAATCTGCTTAGTGTATTCATCTCTTGGATTCCCTCTACGATTTTTACCCTCCACGCTGCCCTCCAATGCTAAATTTGTGGTCCCTTGATCACCAAAGTAATCCCATTTTACGGTGTTATAAACTACATTTAGTATAAAACTTTCACGTTTTATAACATTTATGCCTTGTCTTCTTGTTGTTCATATGAGTTTCACGTCTCTTTTTACAATATTTATATTTCTGAAAATTCCAATTCTGTGCTAGAAACAACCAACTTCACTCTTTTATAAAAATTCCTAGAGGCGATCCTTGTTCTGCGCGAAGCCTAAAATTCTCCTTCCCGGATTAATTCTCTGTTTCTCCTCTGCTGTTCTCTACTGGTAATTATTATCAATTCCTCGCTTGCGCTGCATTATCGCGTTGTTCATAGGGCGCGATTAAATCGTCTGGTAATTGTACCCTTTCGGTAATTGACACGTAGGCAGTTGTATATCAAAGAATAAAAATTATAATATTATAATATATCATGCCTTCCCTTCGTAACTCAGTCCGCTTACGTTACAAAATACGTTGGAAGAAAGAAAGAAACTGAGTTGGGTGGCAAAACAAAGAATGCCCTAACACATCATTAGAGGCTTGCCAGAGGCAGGCTACGACATGACGTTCTGTACCACAAAATACTTCTACTATCGTTAGTTTTGATTTCGCCATCAATAACCAACTAAATACACTGGAGTTTGTGATAATTCCAGCAGCAAGATGTGTATGTGTGAGCGAAGAGAACTTTGTACGACTTTTCAGGTACTCAAATGACAAATATTCATGGACGCCTCAGATAGCAAAGGGCACCTCGGTGGTGTGAGGAATGTATACATACAAGTTGTCCCACCAAATTTTGCCATCTCGTGTATTTCCGAGAGGAAAAAATGTGAAAAATTCTACTGGCCAAGGATACACCTTTGTCGACGACTCACACGATGGACAGGAATGCACAATCCCTACAAGAAAATAAACATGAATTTCAACACAAAGTTAGGTTTTTTTTAAATGCCACATTTATGTATCCTGCTACTGAAATTAAAACTAGAGGCACAATCAATGATTTCTCCGCTCTAAACCTTACACCTTCTGGAATATCTAAGACTATAAATAATGGGAACATTGCCAACTCTGCTGCCGTAATGCTTTAACGCCGTAAGCCTGCCATAGGTTATCCTTGCCGTGTGTGCGCGCATTACGGCAAAACTGTCGCGCCGTTGCCATCTTCTAAAGCCTACGTATTTCATAAGGTACAAGGTTTAGAACAGTGAAAACAAGTCTGCCGTTACTAAGTTTGTACCACTCGTTTTCCCTTCCATTAACAAAAACACATACGTGCCTTTAAAAAAAACGTTGCTTTGTGTTGAAAGTGATGTTTGGTTACATTTGTGGACTGTGCATTCCTGCCCATTCTGTGAGTCCCTGACATAGGTGCACCCCTGGCAACTGCATTTTTCACATTTTCTTTCGTTTTGGAATTAAATGAAGTGGTAGAGTTAGGTGGGACGCATACACTGAAGTGACAAAAGTCATGGAAGACCTCCTGATATCGAGCCGAACCTCATTTCTCCCGGGGTAGTGCAGCAGCTCGATGTCGCATGGACTCAACAAGTCTTTGTAAGTCCCCTGCAGAAATATTGCACCATGCTGCCTCTACAGCCGTCCAAAATTGCGAAAGCGTGGCCATTGAAGGATTTTATGCACGAACTGGCCTCTTGAATACCTCACATAAATGTTTGATCGGACTCACGTCGAGTGGCCCACTGACATTCACAAAAATTCCGTTGTTGTTTGGGACATGAAGTCTATAAATGGCTGAGGATTGGATTCCAAGCAGCCGAAACAAGCTATTCCAGTCAATGATCGGTTCAGGTGGACCAGAGGGCCCAGTCCATTCCACGTAAACACAGCCCAAACCATTACAGAGCCAACACCAGCTTGCACAGTGCCTTGCAGACAACATGGGGCCATGGGTTCGTGGGGCCTGCGCCGGCCCCACACTCGAACCCTAACATCAGCTCATACCAACTGAAATCGGGACTCATATGAGCAGACCACAGTCGTGACTGGGTCTAGGGTACATCAGATACGGTCACGAGCGCAGGAGAGGCACTGCAGACGATATCGCGCTGTTAGCAAAGGCACTCGCGTCGGTCGTCTGCTGCCTTAGTCCATTAACGTCAAATTTCGCCGCGCTGTTCTTCGTCGTACGTCTCACATTGATTTCTTCGGTTATTCCAAGCAGTATCTCTTGCCTGTTAGCAGTGGTAACTCTACGCAAATGTTACTGCTCTTGGTCGTTAAGTCAAGGCTCAAATGGCTCTGAGCACTATGGGACTTAACATCGGAGGTCATCAGTCCCCTAGAACTTAGAACTACTTATGGGGCTCGGGAAAGGCTCAAAATCATGAAAAGTTCAATTTTTACTTTTTTGCGTTTTCTGAATCTGCAGACTATTACCTTTTAATAGATATATAATTTATTAAATTCCGAAGACTACAATTATTTTTAAATTTTTTTTGAAATGTGTTCTACATGGGCGTGACCCACTATGGAGCTATTAAACTGCTGTCAAATGGTGTTATTATTAACGTCCGTGCTCATCAGGTACATTTTAGTGATGTGAGATAAAGTATGTGTTGTGGCTAACCTGTGATGGTTCAATATATATCGCTGGTGTGATTGTCGATTGTTTCATGTTTATTTACTCTGTCGTTATCTCGAAAATATTCGTAATTAATTCTGTTTCTTCAGTCTCTCTTTTGTTGAAGTATAATAATGAGTAAAAGTAAAGTTATTACAAGTCCTCTGAAGGCTTTTAAGAAAAGGAGAAATGTTGGAAAGCCAAAGGTATGTGTTATTACTGTAAATAAAAACATTCTAACATGGTACGAGCGATGCTTGCTTTAGACAAGGAACGCCTTCGGGCTGCAGACAGGGCTGTAAAGAGTCTAGAAATACAAGCAAGACTAAACAGGAGGAGGAACAAGAGGAAGCTGGAGGAGGAGTTTGCAGAGGATGAAGATAATCCATCCTATGGACCTGGAATGCACTAAAAAGTTAATCCAATCTTTGTCGCTCGATTCCCAAAACTTTTATTTTCTCATACTAATTACATGTTTTCTAAGGAGCTTCCAAACATATTTGTTTCAAACTTTCAGTTAATGTTACACAGTACCTTCTGCATAATTTAACACAGCCTTTTTCCAAAAAACTGTATATTTTTGAATATATAAATAAAAAATTGCAAAAAAATGTTGTGAATTTTCATTACAATTGAAAAAAATCATCTTTAATAACTGAACTAAAATTTTGTAAAATCCCTGTGTTAAGTTGTAGCCCATATTCCAATAAATAATCTGTAAAAAGTTCAACTTCCTGCCTCAAATACTTTGTGAGGAAAGATGTAATTTATAAGCGTTATTTTAACATTGCAAGTATAGGGCGTTCCGGAGCCCCTTAAACCTAACTAACCTAAGAACATCACACACATCCAGGCCCGAGGCAGGATTCGAACCTGCTACCGTAGCGGTCGCGCGGTTCCAGACTGAAGCGCCTAGAACCGCTCGGTCACTGCGGCCGGCGTTAAGGATTTCGTCGATTGAAGAGAATCGTTCGACGTGACAAAAGTACAACCCTTCCACAAATTACTGCAGATTTCAATGCTGGGCCATCCACAAGTGTCAGCGTGCGAACCTGGGCTATCGGAGCCGAAGGCCCACTCGTGTACCCTTGATGACTGCACGACACAAAGCTTTACGCCTCGCCTGGGTCCCTCAGCACCGACACTCGACTGCTGATAACTGGAAACATGTTGTCTGGTCGAACGGGTCTCGTTTCAGATTGTATCGAGCGGATGGGCGTGTACAGGTAAGGAGACAACATCATGAATCGATGGACGCTAGTTGTCAGCAGTGGATTGTTCAAGCTGATGTAGGCTCTATAACGGTGTAGGGCGTGTGCAGTTTCAGTAAGTATGATACTGTGGTGTCACCGCCAGACACCACACTTGCTAGGTGGTAGCTTTAAATCGGCCGCGGTCCATTAGTACATGTAGGACCCGCGTGTCGCCACTGTCAGTGATCGCAGACCGAGCGCCACCACACGGCAGGTCTAGACAGACGTACTAGCACTCGCCCAGTTGTACGACGATGTTGCTAGCGACTACACTGACGAAGCCTTTCTCTCATTTGCCGAGAGACAGTTAGAGTAGCCTTCAGCTAAGTCCATGGCTACGACCTAGCAAGGCGCCATTAACCATTTCTAGAGAGAGTCTCACTTGTATCATGAAGAATGCTGTATACAAATGATGGATTAAAGTTAAGTATTCCAGCAGCTACGCACTTTTCTTTATAGCATTCATTACGTATCCTGTTCCAGACCTCACGCCAGTCTGCGTTAGATTATAGCGTGCATTTCGGCCTCCTCTAACTACAAGGTGCTGGCACATCTGCCAACACATCAGATACGAGACCCCTGATACGTCTAGATACGACTCTGACAGGTGACACGTACGTAAGGATCCAGGCTGATCACCTGCAGCCGTTCACGTCTTTGTGTATTCTGACGAACTTTGGCAATTCCAGCAGGACAATGAGACACCCCACACGTCCAGAATTGCTACAGTGTGGCTCCAGGAACTCTCTTCTGAGTTTGAACACTTCCGCTTGGCACCAAACTCCCCTGAAATGAACATTACGGAGTGAATCTGGGATGCCTTGCAACATGCTGTTCAGAAGAGATCTCCACTCCTCGTACTATTACGGGTATATGGACAGCCCTGCAAGATTCATGGTGTCAGTTCCCTCCAGCACTGTTTCAAAAGTTAATCAAGTCCATGCCACTTCGTGTTGCTGCACTTCTGCGTGCTCGCTGGTACGCAACACGATATTAGGCAGACGTACCAGTTTTTTTGGCTCTTCAGTGTAGATACCACAGGTAGTTCGGGAATTCAACAGATCCACAGAGCAAATGCTGAAGAAAGAGAAACAAGATTCTTAGAAAATTTACAAAACACTTAAAGATTCCACTGGGGACGTTAGAAAGGGGTGAAAAAGCACACCGCATCTCGTGGTCGTGCGGTAGCGTTCTCGCTTCCCACGCCCGGGTTCCCGGGTTCGATTCCCGGCGTGGTCAGGGATTTTCTCTGCCTCGTGATGGCTGGGTGTTGTGTGCTGTCCTTAGGTTAGTTAGGTTTAAGTAGTTCTAAGTTCTAGGGGACTTATGACCACAGCAGTTGAGTCCCATAGTGCTCAGAGCCATTTGAACCATTTGAAAAAGCACAAACTTTGTAATTCTTTTTATTAAATAGGAAATGCGCAATAAATTTCTTGACAGTAAACAAGTACGAATACATACCTGTTATGCTGATTAAATTTAAAAATATACGGAAGACGTGAACATTCTCTTACGATGATGCTGTCTGTAACTACATGACTGATGCATCAACTTCATGTTAGAGATTTTTAATGGTAAATAAAAATGGTTTACCTGCCGTCCAACAAACTATATAGCACATTTTATCACTAGTAGTTTATGTGACAGGGCGCTATGGACATATCACATTTCATTAATCATATTTGATAGACGTTATCTTACTTACTCGTAGGCCTACTTCGATAACACCCTTTGAAGTGTTTCGTACATGTCATTTCAGACATCGGAAACTGTGTTACGTACAGAAGAATCGACATACGAAACAATCACTAACGTTAATGTCTCCGTCTGTTAATAACCAGAGTGTAAACGCTAGCCTTTCTTCATGTCTTTTTGGCCGTCTGTAAATAGTGTACTGTCCGCCCCTCGTGGTCTCGCGGTAGCGTTCTCGCTTCCCGAGCACGGGGTCCCAGGTTAGATTCCCGGCGGGGTCAGGGGTTTTTCCTGCCTCGAGATGACTGGGTGTTGTTGTGTCGTCCTCATCATCATCATTCATCCCCATTGCGGTCGGAGGAAGGCAACGGCAAACCACCTCCATTAGGACCTTGCCTAGTAAGGCGGTGCGGGTCTCCCGCATCGCCCCCTACGCTCTGTAAAGAAGCGTGGGACTTCATTTCCAACTAGTGTTCTGCTTTTCAATTTCGTCCTGAATTGTAATAAGAGGCCAGAGTATAGAGTCGAAAGACAAATGTGCTAAATTTTTGACTGTGGCTGCAATTCATTGTTACCTGCTCTACCTCCAAGCATTCTACGTACAAATTGAGGCAACTAAATTATTCTTTTCCGTGAGACATTTTAGTTACTCCGTTAAAAACAGTGTGCTCGCCATGCAAAATAATTAATTCCCTTTGAATGTCAAAGTTTTGCGTTGTGGTTCTAAATGTATAGTGTTGCATCGTGTTTGCCGATTGTTAGCTCCAAAAACAATAACGCAATGGTCACAGGCTATGTTCGTTATCTAGAGTTCTCGTCTGTTCCCTCTCGTGTATACGCTCGTTCACAGAATAATAGTGAACATTGGCGAATTGTCTGCGAATGCGCATTCGTTTATGTTCGCTCCGACTCGCTCCAGTGCAAAGCGGACAGGTGCCAAACAGGGGCTGGCACGCCTGTCCAGCAGAGCGCGTCGTCCGCCATTGACAGGCCCCAGATGGTGCTGCCGCCAAGCGGACGCGAACGCAACCGCCGCGCGTTCTCTGCGTCTGATTCACAGCGTTTGTCACAATATCGTCTACTGGAACGGATCTGAAGGTCAGTTTTGATCTGATATGTGCTCTACATTATAATATTTTGAATGCAAACTTTTTTTTTTAATGTGAGGGATAAAAATCTGTTACAGTTGCTCTTTTCACCTGCGCTATATTATGTTAATGTTCTACCCTCAGGGAAAAAAAAGTTTCGCGATAACAATAACGCGAAAAATAACGCGAAATTATCTTATTTTAGCGAAATAACGGAAATTCGGCAATTTTTACCAGATATAACGTTCGTAATTTTTCCGTATAAAAATATATAAATCTGATGACAGCAGTTTACTAATATTCGTAATTGATAATTACCGAATGCTAAAATTTTATCTTGACTTCTGACATCCTCAAGACTGAGGTTTATACCTAATTTCAAAATCGTTTCCCAGGAAAGTAACTCTGACGAGACGACAAAAAAAACCAACGAAACTGGCAAAAAATAATGAATTTGGCAAAAAGTAACAAATAATTTGCCAAAAATATGAGACAAATTTCGAAAAAAATTTATGCATTGCAAAAACAACAACAGATTCGACTTTGCCCAAAAAATTACGTCGGCACGGAAAAAAGGAACATCGACTTTGGCAAAAATAATATGTAATTTGCCAAAAATACGAGTAATTTGGCAAAAAGTAGGAAGTAATTTGGCAAAAAAGTAATTTCACAAAAAACAAGTAACTTCGGAAAAAAACAATTAATTTGACAAAAAATGACTAATTTGGCGAAAAAATAGCACAGAATTTGACAAAAAAAACTTTAAATTGGAAAATAAACACAAAATTTGGTCATAAAATAAAACGATTCTTTTCTGTCCCTTGCTTCGATCAAAATCACTACTTAAATTTTGAACTGAAATCATCAGCGATAGCAGCCCGCAGACTTTCGGTGTGTGGAGGCACCCTCGTTCCGCCAACGGCCTTGTCAAGGAGGGAGGAGTAACGGACAAAAGTTCGGAAGGCTCTATTGCCGTGGCTTCTAGTGAGAAACTGCAAACAAAAGGCCGAAAAACCTGCAATGATCAACGGCATGACGATGCAGAAGGTAACGGAAATCTGTATCCACACGACTTGCGGCCCGTATTAAAAATGTCATTATGATCTCTTCACTGTCAAACATTACTGATTGGCCCCCCTTTCGAATCTCAAGGAGGAGATTGCCGATGGGGGTTCAGATGGTTCAAATGGCTCTGAGCACTATGGGACTTAACATCTGAGGTCATCAGCACCCTAGAATTAGAACTACTTGAACTAACCTAAAGACATCAGACACATCCATGCCTCAGGCAGGATTCAAACCTGCGACCGTAGCGGTCGCGCTGTTCCAGACAGAAGCTCCTAGAACCGCTCGGCCACACTCGGCCGGCGCCGATGGGGGGTTGGGATAGGTTTAACCATGAGAAACAGAATGGTTAACCAGGGAAACGGTGACATACAACGAGTCACTGCGTAGAATATCAGAAGGCTATATGTGAAATTAGAAAATCGGACAAGGGAAATTCAAAGCCAAAATGTAGAAATAGTATTGTTGGTAATGCTAAATGGAACGAAGGACTGTTGAGAATATAGGGTAAGAGGATTATCATTCCTTATGAATAGGTAACAAGGGCAGAAAGTGAGTTACTGTGAACAGTTCACTGACTGGGTTATCCTCATCAGAATCAACAGAAAATAAGCGCCGACAACAATACTTCGCCGGCCAGTGTGGCCACGCGGTTAAAGGCGCTTCAGTCTGGAACCGCGCGACCGCTACGGTCGCAGGTTCGAATCCTGCCTCGGGCATGGATGTGTGTGCTGTCCTTAGGTTAGTTAGGTTTAAGTAGTTCTAAGTTCTAGGGGACTGATGACCTCAGGAGTTAAGTCCCATAGTGCTCAGAGCCATTTGAACCATTTGAACAATACTTCAGCAGGAGACACAAGCAAAAGACGAAGACATGGAGGTTATATAACATCTTATTCAGTTTTTAAAGGGAGGGGAAAATCCAACAGCCTTGAGTAACTGGAACACTGTGGTATGGGAAGGACTAGAAGATAGAGTTACAGGATAATATACGCTTAGTGCCAGCAATGAGAAGGGAAATCTGATGTTCTCGGTAGACTATTGATACTGAATATCGCGGAGTATTGAATTCCCTAACGATTTCCGAACTGGAATGTCCCGCGCTTCTAGCTCGAACTGCTACTCCGCGTTCAAAATCTCTTAATTCCCGTCGTGCCGCCATAATCGCGTGAGAACGTTGTCATATGAATCAACAGAATACAAATGACAGCTTCGTCAGTGCATGTCATTTTATAGCTTATGTACGCGATAGATGAACAAGAATCAAGATGAACATCAACAAAAGCAAAACGAGGATAATGGAATGTAGTCGAATTAAGTCGGGTGATGTTGAGGGTATTAGATTAGGAAATGAGACACTTAAAGTAGTAAAGGAGTTTTGCTATTTGGGGAGCAAAATAACTGACGATGGTCGAAGTAGAGAGGATATAAAATGTAGACTGGCAATGGCAAGGAAAGCGTTTCTGAAGAAGAGAAATTTGTTAACATCGGGTATAGATTTAAGTGTCAGGAAGTCGTCTCTGAAAGTATTTGTGTGGAGTGTAGCCATGTATGGAAGTGAAACGTGGACGATAAATATTTTAGGCAAGAAGAGAATAGAAGCTTTCGAAATGTGGTGCTACAGAAGAATGCTGAAGATTAGATGGGTAGATCACATAACTAATGAGGAAGTATTGAATAGGATTGGGGAGATGAGAAGTTTGTGGCACAACTTGACTAGAAGAAGGGATCGGTTGGTAGGACATGTTCTGAGGCATCAAGGGATCACCAATTTAGTATTGGAGGGCAGCGTGGAGGGTAAAAATCGTAGAGGGAGACCAAGAAATGAATACACTAAGCAGATTCAGAAGGATGTAGGTTGCAGTAGGTACTGTGAGATGAAGAAGCTTGTACAGGATAGAGTAGCATGGAGAGCTGCATCAAACCAGTCTCAGGACTGAAGACCACAACAACAACAACACGCGATACTACCGCCATCAGTGTATGTCGCCTTGTCACGACTTTTGTCATCTCAATATACAGTGCTAACAGACAAGCAACACCGCGTGAAACAACCACAGAAATCAAAATGGGACGTAGGGTGAACGCCTTGCTAACAGCGCGACATTGCCTGGAGCTCCACTCCTGGGCTCGTGACCATATTGGTTGGAAACTAGACCCGATTTTAGTTGGTAAGAGGTTACAGTAGAGTTAGAGTGTGGCGCAGACCACACGAAGCCATGGACCAAGTTGTCAAGAAGGACTGTGCCAGCTGGTGGTGGCTCCATAATGGTGTGGACCGTGTTTACACGGAATGGACTGAGCCCTCTGGTCCAGGTGAACCATAAAGTGACAAAGATCATGTTTGCCTATTTGGAAACCATTTTTATGGATGAGTATCGCGATGTCACCAGGCTACAACTGTTGGCGATTTGTTACAAGAATATTGTAGACAGTTCGAGCGAATGGTTTGGCCACCCACATCGCCCTACATCAGGGCTTAACAACTGGCCGGTTTTGAGCGCGATTACTCGCGTCTGCTCAGGCACGTGCTCGCGAGCAGGTGCAAGGTCGCGGAGTAGGGAGGGAGGGGAGGGAGGGGAAATGCGCGTGCACGTTTGAATGTGATCTCGCGTTCTTAGCAGATTTAACTAGCCATCTGAATGCTTTGAACATTTTGCTACAAGGTAAAGATCTGCTAATTACTCATCTCATAGATCGAATACGAGCTTTTAAAATGAAAGTGACACTTTGCGGCTACAATAATATCGATGTTCGGTTCCACGTTATGTTTGTGAACAACTGTTCTCTGCAATGAAATGTAACAAGACGCGCCTGAGAAACGCATTGTCTGATCGAAATTTAAACTGCATGCTGCGCCTACGATGCACAAGAACAATTACTCCGAACGTAGATGCAATTGTAAAGGGCAAAAAGTACAGGATAACCGAGAATCCCACACTTCAGTGACACCTTTTATTGTGTAACAGTTCACAAATTAATACGAATGCAGAGGCATACACTAAGCTAATAAAATTATGTGGCACGTGAACATTCTCCTTTATTAGTTTCATTTGTCGCAGTAATAATTCGTGAGTGATATCCCTGCAGGTGGCCGCGGATTTCAATTGACTGGCGGCAGCTGTTGTGTGCCCCACGTGACTTTCCCCACCCTGGTCCGGTAGTGGGGGTAGCGTGCTCGCGCTGCTCCGTGCTCGCGCCTTGCTGCTCACAGCTTACTCCGCGAGCACGTATGTTGTGAAGCCCTGCCCTACATGAATCCCATCGAACATTTATGGAACATGAACGAGAGGTCAATTCGTGACAAAACCCTACACAGGCATTACGGACGGCTATAGACGCAGCATGACACATTATTTCCGCAGAGGACTTCCAACGACTTGGGTCCATGCCTCGGGAAAAGGGGGTCGGACAAGGTATCAGTAGGTATCTCAAGAGATTAGTTACCTCAATGTAGTTCAACTAATGATAGCGAATACGCTGTTCAAGAACCACTGGAAGAGGTGGTATACTTGCAAGGGGACCGCGCCTACTCGTCTCCACTTATTTCATCCCAATTTATGGTATATGCACGGCGTGGCCGGAAAGGAAGGTGACACAAGTTTCAGATGACAAAGCGTTTATACAGGGCGAAAAGTATTTAAATCGACAAACTCTGGGAGGTTGTAGGGGACATCATTTTTCCCTAATGAAACTTCCTGCCAGATTAAAACTGTGTGCCGGACCGAGACTCCAACTCGGGACCTTTGCCTTTCGAGGGCAAGTGCTCTACCAACTGAGCTACCCACGCACGACTCACGCCTCGTCCTCACAGCTTTACTTCTGCCAGTACCTCGTCTCCTACCTTTCCTTGCAGGTCCTGTACGGGCCTTTCTGGATACAGATAATGTTCGACTGCTGCCCTAGCCAGCACATTCTCCAGATCATGAAAGAAAACTGTGTCCCAAAGTTCCATCTGGTTTTTTATAAACCATTACGTCCAAAAAATGGAGGCATCCCATCATTTTCAACCTCCATAGTAAATTTAATACGGGGATGAAGACAGTTGAAGTGGTCCAAAAATCCAGATCGAACTTTGGGACATAGTGTTCACCGAAAGCCGACACACACAGATTGGTATCTGCATCCTAAGAGTTGTCATCCACCACACCAACGTAGTGGCGTCCTTAGGACTTTGGTACGGAGAGCATATGCCATTTCCGATGCAGACAGCTTAACCCAAGAACTGGAGCATTTGATGACTGTTTTTAAGGAAAACGGATACACCGAGAAGCATATTCGTCAGGCTATGTAGTTTGGACCATCTCCGGAGGTGTACGAAGAGGAACATAGATCTGTGGCCTTTCTTCCTTATGCTGGAGGCTTATCGTTTAAGACTGGACGAATTTTAAGTAATTTTAACATTAAGAGTGCGTTCCGTCCACCTTCTAAGATTAGGGCTCTGCTCGGCTCTGTGAAGGTTGATTTGGGGCTTAGGAAACTGGGGTGTACAAAATTCCGTGTCAATGTGGGAAAGCTTACGTTGGCCGTTCTATTCGCACAGTTCATGACAGGTGTGTGGAACATCGCCGTCATACGACGCTACAACAGCCGAAAATATTGGCGGTAGCAGAAAACTGCCTAAATGAGGGACACAAAATGAAATTTGAGGAAACTGTTGTGGTTGCCAACATTTCCGGTTTTTGGAACAGTGTCTATAAAGAGGCGATTGTAATTAGGTTGGCTGATAATTTAATCAACAGAGACAATGGGTTTCTTCTTAGCAAAACGTGGACTCCTGTATTATCTCGCATCAAAACTGAACGTTCTTCGGTGCGGCCTTGATTGCTATATATCGTTGCAAGCAGTGTTTCACTAAGGGCGGCGCCACCTCTCTGTCTGGAAGGCAGAAACCGTGATGGGCGGCGCATGCGCCGTGTACTGAACGGTGGAATATATAGGACGTCGATTTGCAACCTGGCATCAGTTCTCAACAGGACTCCTCAGCAGAAGCAGCATTTTCCTGAAGATGGCGACCAGTTGGATCGCCCAAATATCGAGTCAAGTTGATTTTAGGATCCGGCAGCAAACCCGAAGAGGCTTTTTATGACTTATTACGCCGGGACAGCCTACGTAATCACATTCTCCAGATCTCTCACCAATTGAAAACGTCTGGTCAATGGTGGCCGAGCAACTGGCTCGTCACAATACGCTAGTCACTACTCTTGATGAACTGTGGTATCGTGTTGAAACTGCATGGGCAGCTGTACCTGTATACGCCATCCTGTATACGCCATCCTGTATACGCCATCCAACCTGTATACGCCATCCAACCTCTGTTTGACTCAATGCCCAGGCGTATCAAGGCCGTTATTATGGCCAGAGGTGGTTGCTCTGGGTACTGATTTCTCAGGATCTATGCACCCAAATTGCGTGAAAATGTAATCACATGTCAGTTCTAGTATAATATATTTGTCCAACGAATACCCGTTTATCACCTGCATTTCTTGTTGATGTAGCAATTTTAATGGCCAGTAGTGTAGTTTAAGAAAGCTTTGGAAGACTTATGGTCATACAAAGTGGAAAGCATAGATAACATTCCCTTGAATTTTCTGAGCGGATTGTCAAGAGGAAGGGACAGGATGGTGGGATAGTCCTAAGACATCGAGAAATTAGTTCTCTGCTACCAGAGGGAGCTATAGAGAATAAGAACTGTTGGGGAAGACAGAGACTGAGGCACTTCCAACAAATGATTGACGATTTAGGATGCAAATATTACTGTGAGATGAAGATGTTCGCACAGAAGAGAAATAATTCGTAGCAAAACACATCAAACGAGTCAAAAAGCTGAAGATCCACCAAAAAATTACATAAGTAAAGTACATCAGCTTGCAGCTTACTTTGGCTGTCATAATGAGGTCGCAATCTGTACACATTCTAAATTACAGTTCCCTGCCACATTTTCTTGTCTGTATATTATGGCTAGTATCAGTAACCAGTGCAAGTATTCTGATAATAGATAGACTTATTTACGTGGAACGTTCGTGCATACAGTTAACTGTTTATGGTATCCCTTCTTCTTCTTCTTCTTCTTTTCCCTTTATCCCGTATATACGGCGGTGTTATTAGCTTTGTTAATGTTGGCTATGCCCCTCCTATTGCCACCCCTTTACCTCCCCCCCCCTCTTTCACCAGGACGGAATTTGTGTACCACAACTCTGCAAGTAGTGTTATCTATGTGAAAGCGTCCGAACGTTTGCGAGTCGTGTACCTGCGGTACCAGCCCGTCATTCACCTAGTGGAGTGTGGGAAACCGCCTAAATGCCAGATCCCACCTGGCTGGTACCCCGGCCATCGCCGTTAATGCACGGGGCGGATTTGATCTGGGGCCGGTGAACGTGCTAAAACATGCGGCTATCTGTGCGGGAACTCTTTATCGGTGCACAAGCGACAGCATGCGCCACCCAGTGAGTTCCAAAACGGCGAGCATCAAAATGGTATTCTTCTGGGACTCATACTTCGGCTTCTGTTGTGCTTCGATAATAACTTGAATATAATGTATTAATGTTCCACGATAATATTTATTAGTTCGTTATGAATCGGCTTTCGGCCTCTTAGGCCATCGTCAGATATCCTAAGGCCGAACAAATAGTCCATACAACTTCAGCGAGAATTCATAGCTGAGCAAAGAATTTTGTGCAAAGATATGTGACATTTTATGGCTATATCGATACAAAGCGCAAGGATGATGTAATACCTAAAGAGACTGAACAAATCAATCTTACATTATAGTATAGCATATAGTAATGGTTATAGTCCTACACTGCCTGACAAAATATTCACCAAAAAGAACAGACACAGAATAACATCTCTCCTTTATACACCTCAAACATCACAAAACCACACTGATAGCAAATAGTCCCCGATGCTATATATGGGGACTTCACAGGTTCTTGCTAGGAAATTAAAGTGCAGGAAATATACTCCAACTTTTTACACGAGGAATACTGTTGCCAACCTTCTGTTCAACAGTAAAGATAAGATTCCACCTTTAGAACAGAATGAAATTTATAGAATCTCCTGCAATCTGTGCGTCAGATTACGTAGGTCAGTCAGGTAGAGCTATAACCACTATACTGACTGGTCATGAAAGTGGAGACTGAGAAAGAAAGACTCCATCTTTGCAGAACATGCTCTGAATGAATGTCACCCGTATGATGTGAAATGTGATGTCTCCCATAAAGGACCTAAAGGAAGAAAACTAACATTACTTGAAATTATGGCCATTAATAAACAGGAATCAAAGAATTCTGATCTGGTCGTTAATAACTAATCACAGCTCCATTACTCACCCTTATTAAAGGAGCAGTCAGTTATTATTCCTCTCACTTTAGCTAAGAAGTTTGTTAAAACTGTTCCACTCCCACTTTCCATAGACGTCGTGTAGACTCACATAGCCGGCCGCGGTGGTCTCGCGGTTAAGGCGCTCAGTTCGGAACCGCGGGACTGCTACGGTCGCAGGTTCGAATCCTGCCTCGGGCATGGATGTGTGTGATGTCCTTAGGTTAGTTAAGTTTAAGTAGTTCTAAGTTCTAGGGGACTCATGACCACAGCAGTTAAGTCCCATAGTGCTCAGAGCCATTTGAACCATTTTTTTAGACTCACATAGTTTTAATATTTGAATATACTGTAATGTAAGGTTGATTTGTTCAATGTTTCTTGAGGTATTACATCATGCTTGTATTTTGTATCGATATAGTCATGAAATGTCACATATCTCTGTACAGCATTCTTTGTACAGCTATGAATTCTCGCTGAAGTTCTGTGGACTATCTATTCAGCATTAAGTTATCTGACGATAGCCTGAGAAGCCGAAAGCCAGTTCATAAAGAATTAATAACTATTTCGTGAAACATTGATACTTAAAACAATTGAACGAAAACAGCTCTCGTTCACTATTTTTAACGAATTAACCGGGTTTCAACACTGCTAGGAGTTTCTTCCTTGATATTTAAACCAAAGAATGGTCTATAACATGGTCACAGAATTATGACTAAAAACGTATGATACAGAGCATAAGTACAGAATCATCGTGAAAGACTGGCAGGACTTGTATGTCATTTATAAAATAATAAATATGCCAAAAGTGCATTAGTCACAAAGATATTTAAGAAAAGTCCATTTTCAACCTGTAATCGTGTAAGTAACGAGCAGCCCTTACTGGCTCGCCATCACAATTTTTTATCTTAAATATCTTTGTGACTAATGCCCTTTTGGCATATTTATTATTTTATAAATGACACATAAGTACCGCCAGTCTTTCACGATGATTCTGTACTTATACCTGTATCATACGTTTTAGTCATAATTCTGTTACCATGTTAATGACCATTCTTTGATTTAAATTCTGAGGAAGACACTTCTAGCAGTGTTGAAACCGGGTAAATTCGTTAAAAATAGTGACCGAGGGCTGTTTTCTTTCAATTGTAACTATTCACGGTCTCTGAACGTGCAGCTATGTACAAAATTTATTGATACTTGTATTCGTACCACTGTTAACAACAGGTATGTATGGATTGACGATGATTTGGAGCTATCTGTGATATATTTGATGGTAGTGATTGTAATATCAGACTTACCCAATTCTTATATTGTTGTCTCCTTTTTCCTTTCCATTTCCCAAAATAGATCTGAGGTTAATCTGCTCGGCAGAAAGAGTCTGATAATTATTAATAAAAGGAATAGCGATCCAGACAGTTTTTGTCCATTCATTTAAAAGGCTGAGAACATCATAAGCACACCCTACTGCTGAAGTTCTTGGTATGGAAAGACATCATTGTACTCGAGAAGAAAGTGCGCCCGATAAGGATTAATGGAAGCACTGAAAGTGAAACTGATTGTACTGAATGGATAGCGACTGAGAGAGAGAGAGAGAGCTGTGTCGGCCGCTGCTGCCTGCGGCATCCTCAGGGCGCACACGGCGCAGGCAGCGCAGGGCAGTTCCAGGGCGGGCGCCCTTCGTTCCGCGCGCGTGCGCCGTGACGCACGCGGTCCGAAATAAGTCGCGGTCGAGATGTCGGGAAGGGCGGAAGTGACGTCACCTGCGGCTGAGCCCCAACCGGCGGCGCGGCGGCCAGCGCAGCGCTTTGCGCGGAGATGAAGCGTGGGCGCGCTGTCCGCAATCCTTTCGCATCCGCGACTCTTCCGTCCACATCCACGGACATCAAAGTATCTGTACCTCGTTTTGATTCGACCGGTGTGCCGCAGCTCTGACGACAGGCTTTCACCGGCTCCGAATTTTCGACTTACTGAAGTCGGACCGCGCAATTTACATTACATTAACACAAAGGCCGATCGTGGCCCCATTTCAGTACAACTAATCCGGTCATATTCCTGATACAGGCCGAAAGTTACAGTTTTCTGTCGTACTCGTTGAAACTTGTAATTTTTTCCTGTGGAACACTTCCCCAACATCGGGAAGTGGAATGAACCTGTAACCTGTTGTCAGATATTGCATTCTGCCAAATATTTATGAAAGGTGAGTTAATCAGCTACAATATTAACTCACGTTAACGCGCAGCACTTTTCACTGTACGAGCTTGTACTGAAGAATAATGCCTCCGAATTTTTTATGTGAAAATCCTTCAAACTTTTTAAATAAAACAAACGTTACTAAAATTCAATTTCTTTTTTATGTATAGTAGTGACGCAACTTAAATGACTTAATAAATACAAGTGTTCCATTCCAGACCCATTAGATTCCTTTCAGAGTATGCTGATGCAATAGCTCATACTTAAAAATCACATACAACCGCTCGCTCGACGAAAGATCCATACCCGACGAATGAAAAGTTGCACAACTCGCACCATTACCCAAGAATGGTAATAGGAGTAATCCAGTAAATTGCAGGCCCATATCATTAACGTCGATGTGCAGCGGGATTCTGGAACATATATTGTGTTCGAACATTATGAATTACCTCGAAGAGAAAGGTCTATTGACACACAGTCTACACAGATTTAGAAAACATCGTTCTTGTGGAACACAACTACCTCTTTACTCACACAAAGTGTGGGATCTCAAATTGATTTCATATTCCTAGATTTCCAGAGAAAATTTTGAAAATTTGTGGTAAGGTCCTATGGGACCAAACTGCTGACGTCATCGGTCCCTAAGTCTACACACTACTTAATCTAACTTAAACTAACTTACGCTAAGGCCGACACACACACCCATGCCCGAGGGAGGACTCGAAGCTCCGACGTGGAGAGCCGCGCGAACCGTGACAAAACGCCTAAGACCGCGCTGCATTTCCAGGTCTTTTGACACTGTGCCACACAAGCGGCTCGTAGTGAAATTGCGTGCTTGTGTAATACCGTCTCAGCTATGTGACTGGATTCGTGATTTCCTGTCACAGAAGTCACAGTTCGTAATAACTGACGGAAGTCATCGAGTAAAACAGAAGTGATTTTTGGCGTTCCCCAAGGTAGTGTTGTAGGGCCCACGCTCTTCCTTATCTAACTAAACGATTTAGGAGACAATCGAGCTCCCGTATTGAGTTCTTGCAGATGATGCTGTCGTTTATCATCTAGTAAAGTCATCAAAAGATCAAAACAAACTGCAAAACGATTTAGAAAAGATGTCTGAATGGTGCGAAAATTGGCTACAGACCCTAAATAATGAAAAGTGTGGGGTCATTCACATGAGTGCTAAAAGGAATCCGTTAAACATAGGTTACACGATAAATCAGTCTAATCTAAAGGCCGTAAATTCAACTAAATATCTAGGAACCACAATTACGAACAATTTAAATTGGAAAAAACACATAGAAACTGTTGTGAGGAAGGCAAACCAAGGACTGTGTTTCATTGGCGGATCACTTCGAAAATGTAACAGATCTACTAAAGAGACTGCCTACACTACGCTTTCCCGTCCTCTTTTCCGTATTGCTGCGCGGTCTTGGGTCCTTACCATATAGGATTAACGGAGTTCATCGAAGAAGTTCAAAGGACGGCAGCACATTTTAAGATATAGGTGTTCATTTTTTTTCCGCGCACTGTTAGAGGGTGGAATAATAAAGAACTGTTGTGATGGTGGTTCCATGAAACCTCTTCCAGGCACTCAAGCGTCATTCGCAGAGTATCCGACTAGATGTACACTCATCATCATCATCAGTTATCTGCTATATTAGCAGGTCCTTTGCCTCTCCATTTTCTGCGATCCATTGCTTCCTTCTTAAGGCTGCTGTATGTTGTACCGTCCATCATGTCACCCAGTATCTGGAATCTCTTCCTTCCTCGCTTCCTTTTCCCTTCTACATAACCTTCTAAAACTGTTTTAACAGTCCGTCATTCTTTCTTAATATATGCCCAATCCAATTTCTTTTTCTTCACTTTATTACATCTAGTAACTGTCTTTTCTCTCCCACTCTTCTCAGTACCTCTTCATTTTTTACTCTGTCCATCCAACTTATTCTTTCCATCTTCCGCCCTGTCCAGATCTCAAAAGCCTCCAGCCTTTCTCTGTCTTTTTTCCTCATAGTCCATGTTTCAGCGCCATATAGAAGAACACTCCATACAAGACATTTTATGAGTCTCTTTCTCAGTTCTCTGTCCAGACCGCTGCAGAAGATTCTCCTTTTCTTATAAAACGCCTCTTTTGCCAATGCTATCCTTGTTTTAATTTCTGTGGTGCACTTTCAGTCGGTGTCGATGTACACTACTGGCCATTAAAATTGCTATACCAAGTAGAAATGCACATGATAAACGGGTATTCATTGGACAAATATATTATACTAGAACTGATATGTGATTACATTTTCACGCAATTTGGGTGCATTGATCCTGAGAAATCAGTACCCAGAACAACCACCTCTGGCCGTAATAACGGCCTTGATACGCCTGGGCATTGAGTCAAACAGAGGTTGGATGGCGTGTACAGGTACAGCTGCCCATGCAGCTTCAACACGATACCACAGTTCATCAAGAGTCCTGACTGACGTATTGCGACGAGCCAGTTGCTCGGCCACCATTGACCAGACGTTTTCAATTGGTGAGAGATCTGGAGAATGTGCTGGCCAGGACAGCAGTCGAACATTTACTGTTGTAAGTAGGCTGTTTATATTTTCTTATTGGCAAAGTTACGTAGCGCTCTATATGAAAATCACTGGCTGTGCTGTGTGCAGTCTGTGGCTAGTTTGCATTGTTGTCTGCCATTGTAGAGGGGCAGCTATATGTTAACAGCGCGTAGCGTTGCTCAGTTGGAGGTGAGCCGCCAGCAGTGGTGGATGTGGGGAGAGAGATGGCGGAGGTTTGATAATCTGTAAGACTGGATGTCAATTATGAATAGTAAGGTAAATACATTGTTTGTTCTCTATTAATATCTTTCATTTGCTAACTATCTCTATCAGTAGTTAGTGCCTTCCGTAGTTTGAATCTTTTATTTAGCTGGCAGTAGTGGCACTCGCTGTATTGCAGTAGTTCGAGCAACGAAGATTTTTGTGAGGTAAGTGATTTTTGAAAGGTGTAGTTTAATGTTACTCAGGGCCATTCTTTTGCAGGGATTTTTGATAGTCAGATTGCGTTGCGCTAAAATTATTGTGTGCCAGGTTAAGCACAGTCGTGTATAAATTGTTCTAAGGGGACGTTTCATATGTCGACCCTTAGCCTAGGATACCTCACTGGAATCTTCTGATTTTTTTTCTTGTAGTTTGTGTATTTAGTGTAGCTTTTGTTTATTTCTAGCGCGTAATTGTAGAGAGAATCTGCTTTGTAGTTGCAGTCTTTCATTGTTGTACTGTAAAACAGTTGTGGCATGCATGTAGATTTGCACCAAGTATTTCGCAGCTGCGCTTGTAATTAACTACATGTTATTTTCAGTGCTATGTTAATGTGTTTTCTTATTTTTGCTATTCAAATTGTGCTTTTCTGTGTTATCGTGTGAAATATTCTCACAATAATGGCGTGTGAAAAACGTAACACTCGGCTCTAAAGTAAAATGAGAAATGACAGTGAAGACGAAAGCAGTTTGTTGGCCCCACCATGTAATGAATTAACTAATATTCAAAGTAGTAATTTGGTAACTGTGCATAGGGAAATGGAGCGGGCGGCAAATAATGGTGTAGACAGTCAAACAGGTAGTGAACAGGGAAGCATTATCGATCGATCGGTCGGCAACAGCTCGCCTCAGGAATCCGAAATGACAGGACACAATCTTGCAAATACTGTAGATTCAGGTTTTGCGTCCTCACCGTTTTCTCAAATAAGTCAAGACACATTTTCAGCTTGTCAAAATGTGAATGTTGCCGGTGCAAATGCACTGCCGAAAAGAGTAGAGGAACAGATTCCAGACACTAATGCATTGTTATTACAACTAATGCAACAAATGGAACAAAATCAGAGACAAACACAGCAAAAGCTGCAAACGTTAGACACAATGGAACAACACCAGAAACAAACACAGCAACAGTTACACACAATGGAACAAAATCAGAGACAAACACAGCAAAAGCTTCAAAAGTTAGACACCACGCTTGAACAAACACGTGAAGATTTAACTACTGAGTTACATAACATTGAATCGAAATGTCAAAAAGTCTGTAATGACGTAAAAACACAAATTTGTGAGCATTTTCAGCCTATTTTTTCGCGGCATGAAAATGCATTACAGAATCATGAAGCAGCCATAAAAGAACTGCAAACTATTGTTCATGAAAATCATGAGACCTTGCAAGCTAAAATGGACTCAGTTGCATCTACCGATTCAGTTACGCAACTTGCAAAAACTCAGGAAAACTTAAAGGACACAGTAGAAAGACACATGGGGGAAATTAGTTCATTATCAGAGAAAGTAGCAGAACTTTCGGATCAGGTCACTAACTTATCTACAAAGGTAGATGATGATCTGAATGACACAAGACCCGTAGCCTTCACTGACACAGAAGAGTATGAACAAATTAGAAAATTCAAACAAAATCAAAATCAAATCAATACGCAGTACAAAAGAGAAATCCGGGAAGTACAAGATCAGCTGACACAGGTAATACAAGAATTACATATTTCAGAGGATACTCGCGCTCCAACACGGGAAGAGGAACTTAGAAATACGGAAAAGCCACAAAATAATAGCACAGGGCATTTCGGTAATTATGAAAGAAACTGGCAAGGTACACCGAATTTTGAGATCGAACCGCCGACACGACGTAACAATGACCGACATGCTACTCGCCGACATGATGATTTTGACTATAAGCTGTTCATTACTACACATAAATTCAAAACATTTAAGAATTCTGGCAACGACATTCATCCACAAGCATGGCTCCATCAATTCTCTCATTGTTTCCCTCCCAACTGGTCATTGGAGCACAGGTTAGAATTTATGTGTGGCTACTTAGAGAATGAACCAGCTGTAAGAATGCAATCGGTCATTCACGATTGCCACAGTGAAGGAGAATTTTACCATGCCTTCCTCTCAGCATATTGGTTGGTTGGTTGGTTGGTTTGGGGAAGGAGACCAGACAGCGTGGTCATCGGTCTCATCGGATTAGGGAAGGATTGGGAAGGAAGTCGGCCGTGCCCTTTCAGAGGAACCATCCCGGCATTTGCCTGGAGTGATTTAGGGAAATCACGGAAAACCTAAATCAGGATGGCCGGACGCGGGATTGAACCGTCGTCCTCCCGAATGCGAGTCCAGCGTCTAACCACTGCGCCACCCCGCTCGGTCAGCATATTGGTCTCAAGCCACACAGGACCGAGTAAAACATTGCATCATGATGATGAAACACTTCGAACAATCTGAATTTTCCAGTCTTGTGAAATATTTTGAAGACATGTTGCACAAGAATCAATACCTGTCAAACCCATACAGCCCCTCAGAACTCATCCGCATTTGCTTAATCAAACTGCCCGAACATTTGAGACATATTATTTTAGCAGGACGTTGCAAAGACGACATTGAAGCTTTTCAGGGACTGTTACAAGAATTAGAAATTGACACAGACAGTCGTGGGATACGAAAACAGGAAAACAATCACTACAGGTCACATCCGTCACAATTCCGTGACGACAGAAACAATAAATGGCCACGACAAACCTATTCTTACAACGTAAATCGTGACCAAAACAGACACCACCCATATGACAACCACTGGCAGAGTAATAGTTACAGGGAAAGATCACCTTTCCGCGGTAATGACTATCACAGAGACAATCAGAGAAACAGACAATATGGGAACCAAAATAATTATTATCAAGGGAGACAGAATAACTTTAGACGCAACGGTCCAGCGCGTAGTTACGATTCAGGGAGAAATTCTCCACCACTTAACCAACAAGAAAGAAACTACAGGAACTACCGACATGACGACAGACGATGTGATCGTAACGACAGACGTGAATTTCATCAGAACTGGCGGGATTTAAACAGAGCTGGGCCCTCTCGGCAAGGCGAATTTGTGGAAGTTAGGCCTCCTAATCCCAATAACGGCGTGCGCCAACAAAGAGGTAGCAGACAATGACTCGCACCGCAGGCACCCGCGTGCGCCGGCTGGCTCAGAGAAAAATAACATAGACGCTAACCTTGAGAAAAATTCTTTACCGACGTATACCACATGATAATTGCGTTAAAGTTGAAACTCTGCGTACTAGGAAGAGCAAAGGGCTACACCACATTTCACATGTAAAACCATTTATTGACAGATAATCTGCTTTTTAACTTAGTCTTTGCAATTTTCACTTCACGCTACTTGTACAATTTGTCACACTGAGAAACTGTTAACATGCAACTATGTTTTAAAGCTAACTAACCATCCAGTCAAGAACCAAGAGAACTTATTTAAACAGAAATTACGAATGCATTGTTATTGCGAACAGACGACACAGTGTTATTGTGTGTGTACATTCTTGCTTGTTAGTTGCATGATTACGTAACGACTATTAGGCTTACATACTTAGAACATATAACAGCACTGCTAATGAAATTTTCATGCAACATTTTGGTTTACTTGAGAGTGGATTCTGGATTTGAGGTGCTTTCTGTGAAATGCCAAATGACACAGTGGTTAGTTTATGTGACAGCTACACGATTTTATCACGATGCTGCTAATGCGTGACAATTTACAATGTTGCTTTTGCGGTGTATCTGTTTTATATTTGCACAGTTTTTTTCTGAATTCTTCTGGAAAGTAAGACATGTTTTAGTGGTGGCTTTTGTGCTATTGCTACAATGAGACAGCCTTTTCTGTAGCACAACAATACATTACAGCACAATACTTTCTTCATCACGGCAATAAGCGTAATAACTAAGTTATCTATACGCAAAGGATTTCACTTTTGTGTATCATGAGGTAAGTACATTGACTTCTGCAGAAATTAGCTTTCGGAGGACAATAACTACGACACTTCCCAGAGATTATCTTACAGCAAGACGCACATTTAGCGCTACAGGACATGTATTTGAGTGATTAATTTTGTACTTAAAACATTTATTTTTAAAGATTTTTGAATTACAAAGAAAGTTTTTCGTGATACATTTCATTCCATTGCTGTAATCTGTAACACCTGAGGGTATAATTACAATAAACCTCAGGGGGGTACACGCCTACTTTGTGTACCATGTGTTTGGCAAGCACAAGGAGCCCTAGCTAATATGGTATTTGCTTATACAACTTTACACATCGGTACCATATTTCTCCAACACAGAATTACACAGCTACCTGATTATTTAACAGAGAAACAAACATTTTTATTTACTAAGTCAGTGAGAGATGTTTACGCTATTACACAGTTGGATAACTTCACACTTATGAAATTGTATTTTGTCTGTACTTTGTGAACTGTTTAATTTTTTCGGAACCATTGTGATACTATGAGAGCTTTGAATGATGTATTTGGTATGAGATCATGATTTTTTAAAGTACGTTTGAGGCAGATGACACTTTTGACATGAGCAGAGAATTTTTTTTAATTATTGGAGGAAGCTACGACGATTTTGAGAGTTGACTGAGGTGTTATGATGTTATTACTACGATGACTATATGTATTATGCTGTTGCGGTAAGTTTATGATCCATAAGCTGATGCTATATGAGTTATTTGATTATGCTATGTATCTGTTATGATGAAATATGGAAAAAGTGTCGACGAATTAGGTAAGGAATAATGAATAGAAGTTAGGGACTCCTGACTTGTGAAAAAGGATGTTGGAAACCAAGAATCGTACTTTAAGAGTTATGAAATGTGTGTAAATGCGTGAATGTATCACAATGCCGGCGAGAATTTTTTGGACAATGTTATATTCATAGGATTTTGTTTCTACACATTTGCAACGCAAATTTTTGACCTGTGAAATATTTTGTATACGAGACTGTCACTGTAGCGGAAACTGCTGTCGTAAATATATCCGTAAGAAAGTTAAGTGACCACCTGCACGTGCGTCATCGGCACACAGCTGTGTCAGACACCTGGAGAACTAGCCATTAGGGTGTGCCTTTCCGGAAGCCTATACCCCCGCTAATGACATTCCTTTGTAGAGGGCATCGCTAATGCGACACGCTCGTTACTTGAAAACATGTGATTTTTGTAATGCGTTGTGGGCACACAGCTGTGTCAAACACCTGGAGAACAAGCCATTAGGGTGTGCCTTTCATCGCTAATGCGACACCCTCGTTACTTGAAAACATATGATTACTCGCACTTTGTGCTAATTACTGAAATGCTTATGAATTGATGGGAAATATTCGTACATCTGCACACCTGATTATGACAAGTGTCTTTCTCCGAGAGTTGAGTGCTACTGACTTATGAAACGTCACATGACTACTGAATGATATTTTTATGCTTTGCTTCTCATAGTTGCTTATTTCATTTGATATCTGGTTTCCAGCTGTGTTGCAGCATTGCTTTTATAAAATGAAATGCATTTGCTAATGTGAACACTTTCTGTCAACAGATCTATTAAATAATTATTTTATGATCCACATTCTTTAAAAAAGGAGCACTTGGAAAGGAAAGAACAATAAGAAGGAACTAGTAACAGTAACACATAATTTTCTTTTCAAGTACATGGTAATATTTCTTTTTACAATCAGTTGTTGTGGTGCACCACTTTAATTACATAGACATTAAGATGTGAATATATATTTTTCTTTTCTGCATTGTTGTTTTTACTGTAATATTTTTTCTGCTTGAGCTTTGTCATGTTTAGAGATAAGTTGCTGCTGCTGTTTGCCAGGCATAGTGCTACTAAATTTCACTTTGTATTACTCTGTTGTGCTAGTTTTACTATTGATTTATTTTTATTGTTGCTGCACATTGGCTCATGTTATTTGTAATGTTGCATTGCTTGGTAATTTAGATTTACTGTAGCTTGCTTTGCGATTTTCCATTTTTTTTGTCATTGCTGTTTGTGATAATTTGTTACGTTCCGCTGCATTGCCTCGTCCCTTAGTTTAGCATCTGAGCTCAGTAGATTTAAGTTAGCTTAAGAGGGGGTAGACTATATAAGAGAATGAGTTGCGATAAATTGGAAGAAATGCATTGAGAAGCTATACGAAAAAGGTTTGGCGAAAAAAAAGGTACTGTACAGTGGAGAAAAACTATTTTTGACAGAGGATGTGAACAGAATACAGAAAGCAGGCTTAGATAGGACTTTTTGAGAATAATGATGAACGAAGATAGATCTCCATGCAAAATACTGCAGTAAAACAAACCCTGTCCTTTCCTTTTGTGTCATCCCTCTACATGTTTGTGTACCCTTGTGTATTTGTGTTTTTCCTGTCTTTATATGTTTATCTGATAAGACTTATGTTATAGAATTTTTCTAATACTCAGCTACATTCATTCACTATGATGAGGAATACTGTTATCCTCAAATATACTTTGCATTAATAATATGTTATTTTCTTTGTAAAGATGCTTAGACATTATTTATTCTGTGTTGTTTTAATGCTCATGTGTGAAGTTGACGTTTCAAAAGTGATTCTGATCTTTTATTTTTGTACTCATGTCGTCATTCCTGTAACACTGATGTATATGTTTATTTCTATTCTTTTGTAAAGCCTGTACTACAAATGTTATCTGTATTGTTATGTTTTTAATGATGTATTTTGTACCTTTGTTATTGTATTCTTCTGCTATAAAATTGTAATTGACACCAGTTCATCATATTAGTAACTTGTAAGCATTCATTTCACTGCACACATTTCTGTTGGTCATAGTATATGGACAATATGTAAGAAGTAGGAACTGATAGTGTTTGCACGTGCGTTAATAATTCAGCAAGGGACTGGATAACAGCATTGCTGGTTCTAAGGACAATCCAAAAAACTTTGTGAGTGCACAAGTGGTGGTTTATGGACTTGCTATATTATCCGCAAGACTCTTCAATGGTGATTGTGCACCTGCACAGTCGTAACAGATGGCTGCTGACCGTCTCTACAAGGACTACAGCGGGTCTACACCTATGATGACCCACCAATACCACAATCTCTACCAGGACTACAGTGGATCTGCTCTGTGATGACCTACCTACCTATCTACCAATCTTCTTCAAAACGTCGAATGACTCTGCTGTGGGTTTGCTCTGTTGTGGCCCATTACCTGTCAGCATGTCAAGAGTCAGCACTGTCTTTCAGTTGGAAGGACAACACTACTTCTTCAAGACTGCATGGAAATCCACTACTTCCGTGTGCATTGTCTTTTACTGCTCAGACTTAGAAAAAAAAAACACTGAAATTTTACTGTGACGAACAATCTGGACTGTCTTTATGGACTGTGAGAAAATTTTAGCTTTTGACCAACATTGTATCAATAAGTGTGTGCATTGGATATCTTTGTTAGTGTAATTATGAAAAATTTTATCAAATCATTATTGGCCACTGGCCAAAAACATTTGTAAAATTTTTTGTGGGGAGCATGGGGGCTATGTAAGTAGGCTGTTTATATTTTCTTATTGGCAAAGTTACGTAGCGCTCTATATGAAAATCACTGGCTGTGCTGTGTGCAGTCTGTGGCTAGTTTGCATTGTTGTCTGCCATTGTAGAGGGGCAGCTATATGTTAACAGCGCGTAGCGTTGCTCAGTTGGAGGTGAGCTGCCAGCAGTGGTGGATGTGGGGAGAGAGATGGCGGAGGTTTGATAATCTGTAAGACTGGATGTCAATTATGAATAGTAAGGTAAATACATTGTTTGTTCTCTATTAATATCTTTCATTTGCTAACTATCTCTATCAGTAGTTAGTGCCTTCCGTAGTTTGAATCTTTTATTTAGCTGGCAGTAGTGGCACTCGCTGTATTGCAGTAGTTCGAGCAACGAAGATTTTTGTGAGGTAAGTGATTTTTGAAAGGTGTAGTTTAATGTTACTCAGGGCCATTCTTTTGCAGGGATTTTTGATAGTCAGATTGCGTTGCGCTAAAATTATTGTGTGCCAGGTTAAGCACATTCGTGTATAAATTGTTCTAAGGGGACGTTTCACTGTGTCCCGAAAGGCCCGTACAGGACCTGCAACATGCGGTCGTGCATTATCCTGCTGAAATGTACGATTTCGTAGGGATCGCATGAAGGGTAGAGCCACGGGTCGTAACACATCTGCAATTTAACGTCCACTGTTCAAAGTGCCGTCAATGCGAACAAGAGGTGACCGAGACGTGTAACCAATGGCACCCCATACCATCACGCCGGGTGATATGCCAGTATGGCGATGACGAATACGCGCTTCCAATGTGCGTTCACCGCGATGTCGCCAAACACGGATGCGACCATGATGATGCTGTAAACAGAACCTCGATTCATCCGAAAAAATTACGTTTTGCCATTCATGCACCCAGGTTCGTCGTTGAGTACACCATCGTAGGCGCTCCTGTCTGTGATGCAGCGTCAAGGGTAACCGCAGCCATGGTCTCCGAGCTGATAGTCCATGCTGCAGCAAACGTCGTCGAACTGTTCGTGCAGATGGTTGTTGTCTTTCAAACGTCCCCATCTGTTGACTCAGGGATCGAACGTGGCTGCACGATCCTTCACAGCCATGCAGATAAGATGCCTGTCATCTCGACTGCTAGTGATACGAGGCCGTTGGAATCCAGCACGGCGTTCCGTATTACCCCCCTGAACCCACCGATTCCATAGTCTGCTAACAGTCATTGGATCTCGACCAACGCGAGTAGCAATGTCGCGATACGTTAAACCGCAATCGCAACAGGCTACAATCCGACCTTTATCAAAGTCGGAAACGTGATGGTACGCATTTCTCCTCCTTACACGAGGCATCACAACAACGTTTCACGAGGCAACGCCGGTCATCTGCTGTTTGTGTATGAGAAATCGGTTGGAAACGATCCACGGACAACGCCTGACAACATGCGTCAGCGCACTGTTAATGCATGTGCGAACATTACGGAAGGCGAACTAATGGCTGTTGAGAGGAATGTCGTTACACGTTTTGCCAAATGCATTGAGGATCACGGACATCATTTTGAGCATTTATTGCGCGCGCACACACACACACACACACACACACACAGAGAGAGAGAGAGAGAGAGAGAGAGAGAGAGAGAGGGAGAGAGGGAGAGAGGGAGAGAGAGAGAGTCTAACAGAACACCTATGTTAAGCAATTTATTTCAGTTTGACGGACAAAATCACATGGTTTGAGATGGTCACTGGCGTTCAAACCAGTGACCGTAAATAAATTGTCATGCACCTGTGCCCTACAAACATTTCAGACACATGAAGTAACATTACACAATAAAATGTTTCATGCTGTCTGCTCAACATGTTGGAAAAAAACACAACCCTTTTACGTCGGTGACAACACGCTATAATTCAAGAGGATGCTGTTGTTTTGTACATTATGGCAGGTCCTGTTTTATCAATGCAATGCTATATCACACTGGCGTTTACGAAATGTAAAAAACAAATTGTGAGATCATGCCTTGTATGAAAACCTCCACATGTCACCTAGTAGAGAAGACTCTAAGATCCCACCACTACACCGGAAACAAATACCATATGCGTGCTGACATCTTGCGCTAATTGCTTCAGACTTCGAGTATTCAATGTATCCATCATCTGCACCACTCGCTGATCCTCAAAGGCGTGTGTGAATTCCTAAGGGACCAAACTGCTGAGGTCGTCGGTCCCTAGACTTACACACTACTTAAACTAGCTTAACACTAAGGACAACACTCACACCCATGCCCGAGAGAGGACTCGACCCTCCGGCGGGAGGGGCCGCACGGTTGTGACATGGCGCCTCTAACCGCGCGGCCACTCAGGGCGGCGCTGAGCCCCTTCTAGGTACGAAGCGAGTCTTAGTGTACTTTCCATGATCGTACTACTCAAAATTCAAGCATGTAAATCATTGGGAAGAGGGAAATTCTTATCATTTTTAGTAAGCTCGTGTACAAGACACGCAAATATTCCCGTATAACACCAAACAACGCACGAATATACGAGGGTTGGAACTTTAATAGTGGCAACTAATTATTTACAGCTCCTACAAAGTAGATACGTGTTTCAAAATTTTACTGACCAGAGTAGTCACCAGCATTGTCTACCATTGTGTATAACCCGTTGCCAGTCCGGCCCCGGTAGCTGAATGGTAAGACGGTCCTTGAACTGTTGTTGGACCACAGTGTGACGGCGGGTAGTCCAGTGAACATGAACAAATCGGCAGCAATGCCGGTTGGAAGGGGCCTTACGCCAGAAGAAATCAGTCCGTTTCCTTGTGTGCAACGATTCCGCTATCTCGGCATAGACTTTACTTCATCTGTAAAACATACTGCGGCAGTTAACTACCGACGTATTTTACAGACAACACGTACCATGGTCCGACAACATCTCCTACGGCGCCTCGATTCTTTGCAGCGAGTCGAATATCTGAACACTTATGTGGTTTCTCGAATGGTGCATATTTCGCAGATCCTGCCCCTACCACTCACGCTCGGACGTCGACTTCAATCAGCACCAGGCTATTTTGTGATGATTGGATCGCCCCTCAAGGTGCGATACACAACGCTCACGCTCCCTACGGACAAGGGGGGACTCGGACTTACGAATGTTCACTGCCGAGCGACGGCGCTCCTTCTAGCCACGATGTACAAGCAATGGCGTAGCGGGCGTGATTCCCTTACATCCCGCCTACTGGATCTCCTAGTTCCAGCGTCCCTCACACCTCCGGTAGCGGTGGGCAACATTACGCCACATTTGCGCATGTATCAACATTTATCGTGGAACTTAGTTATGTCAGAGACGAGCTTCCGCGCACGAGACCACCATGCGCGAAGGATTTTTATGTTTGGCTGCAACGACGGATAAGTCGTAATGTCATTGAACTCAAACACCCCAAGTTGCATTGGCCGAAGATTTGGAGACATGTGCACCAAAAATTCCTTCCTACCTTCGTTCGGGCACTGTGGTTCTCTGTCACCTGTGGCAAGTTCAACACCAACGAACGACTCTATGCAATTGGACTAGTGGACACTCCACTATGCCCGAAATGTCGCCAAGTGGATGACGACCATCACCGCTTAACTTGTATCGCGGTGGAGGACGTATGGCTCCTAGGAAGACAGATGGTGGCTTACTACCTCCGTGTGACCCCGCAACATATTACACCTGCTTCCTTCTTATATCCGGAGAGTGACTACTTTCCGGCGACTAAATCACACTCGATCATCTGGGTCAAAGGTTGGACGATCGCGTACCTCTATGGGGATGCTGCCAAGTCGCGATTCGACTTTTGGTATTTCTTGCAGCAAGCCCACAATGAGGTTCATAGATGGTCACACTATGGGAAAACCTTTGCCAGCTATCTTCACGCAGTCTTCCTCGACCCCCCACGCAGTTGGGATGTGCCGGGCGCAGTCGGTGTGCACATTTGACGCTTCTCTCACCGCTCGATATGTAATGCACATACTATACCATGAAATGATCAACCTGTTCCTTTTAACAGTGATCTTTATGGAAAATAAATAAATAAAAACAACATCCCGGTATCCCTGTTCCTTTACATTTCTAAAAAAAAAAAAAAAAAAAAATGGTCAGCGTGACGGAATGTCAATCCTAAGGTCCCGGGTTCGATTCCCGGCTGGGTCGGAGATTTTTCTCCGCTCAGGGACTGGGTGCTGTGTTGTCCTAATCATCATCATCCCCATCGACGCGCAGGTCGCCGAAATGGCGTCAACTCGAAAGACCTGCACCAGGCGAACGGTCTACCCGACGGGAGGCCCTAGCCACACGACATTTCATTTACCCGTTGCCAGCGATGTGGAAGTCGTAGGATACTCTTAGCACTGCCAGTTGTGTTGACAGTTCGAGGGCCCGGTCTATTGCCCGACGAATTTGTAGCAGTTCCGAAGCGAATGTCGTGAAGTGTTTCCTGCACGCCCCCGACTTAAGCCCTCGTTAGTTCAACTCGATTTCTAAACTGAAGGAAACACTTCACAGCATTCGCTTCAGAACTGCTTCAAATTTGTCGGGCAATAGATCACACCGCTCGAACTGTCAACACAATTGGCACTGTTGAGAGTATCCTACGACTTCCACATCGCTGGCAACGGGTTATACACAATGCTGGTGACTACTTTGAAGGTCAGTAAAACTATCTATTTTGTACGAGATGTAAATAAATAGTTGCCACTATTAAAGTTACAATCCTCATATCAGCAATATGACCATATACATACGGGAAACCGTCGAAAAACATGAAAAATGACATAAAATCGGTAAAAATCGATGAAAGCCTGGTATAATTACGACAAATTGATGGGCAATACGTAAAATTGTGGGAAATACACCGAAACACGTAAAATCGCGAAAACAGAAAAATTACGTAAATTGACTGATGTTGTTGTTGTTGTGGTCTTCAGTCCTGAGACTGGTTTGATGCAGCTCTCCATGCTACTCTATCATGTGCAAGCTTCTCCATCTCCCAGTACCTACTGCAACCTACATCCTTCTGAATCTGCTTAGTGTATTCATCTCTTGGTCTCCCCCTACGATTTTTACCCTCCACGCTGCCCTCCAATACTATATTGGTGATCCCTTGATGCCTCAGAACATGTCCTACCAACCGATCTCTTCTTCTGGTCAAGTTGTGCCACAAACTCCTCTTCTCCCCAATCCTATTCAGTACCTCCTCATTAGTTATGTGATCTACCTATCTAATCTTCAGCATTCTTCTGTAGCACCACATTTCGAAAGCTTCTATTCTCTTCTTGTCCAAACTATTTACCGTCCATGTTTCACCTCCATACATGGCTACACTCCATACAAATACTTTCAGAAATGACTTCCTGACACTTAAATCTATACTCGATGTTAACAAATCTCTCTTCTTCAGAAACGCTTTCCTTGCCATTGCCAGTCTACATTTTATATCCTCTCTACTTCGACCATCATCAGATATTTTTCTCCCCAAATAGCAAAACTTCTTTACTACTCTAAGTGTCTCATTTCCTAATCTAATACCCTCAACATCACCCGACTTAATTCGACTACATTCCATTATCCTCGTTTTGCTTTTGTTGATGTTCATCTTATATCCTCCCTTCAAGACACCATCCATTCCGTTCAACTGCTATTCCAAGTCCTTTGCTGTCTCTGACAGAATTACAATGTCATCGGCGAACCTCAAAGTTTTTATTTCTTCTCCATGGATTTTAATACCTACTCCGAATTTTTCTTTTGTTTTCTTTACTGCTTGCTCAATATACAGATTGTATAACATCGGTGAGAGGCTACAACCCTGTCTTACTCCCTTCCCAACCACTGCTTCCCTTTCATGTCCCTCGACTCTTATAACTGCCATCTGGTTTCTGAACAAATTGTAAATAGCCTTTCGCTCCCTGTATTTTACCTCTGCCAGCTTTAGAATTTGAAAGCGAGTATTCCAGTCAACATTGTCAAAAGCTTTCTCTAAGTCTACAATTGCTAGAAACGTAGGTTTGCCTTTCCTTAATCTTTCTTCTAAGATAAGTCGTAAGGTCAGTATTGCCTCACGTGTTCCAGTATTTCTACGGAATCCAAACTGATCTTCCCCAAGGTCGGCTTCTACTAGTTTTTCCATTCGTCTGTAAGGAAGTCGTGTTAGTATTTTGCAGCTGTGGCTTATTAAACTGATTGTTCGGTAATTGTCACATCTGTCAACACCCGCTTTCTTTGGGATTGGAAGTATTATATTCTTCTTGAAGTCTGAGGGTATTTCGCCTGTTTCATACATCTTGCTCACCAGGTGGTAGAGTTTTGTCAGGACTGGCTCTCCCAAGGCCGTCAGTAGTTCCAATGGAATGTTGTGTACTCCGGGGCCTTGTTTCGACTCAGGTCTTTCAGTGCTCTGTCAAACTCTTCACGCAATATCGTATCTCCCATTTCATCTTCATCAACATTTCCATTTCCATAATATTGTCCTCAAGTACATCGCACTTGTATAGACCCTCTATATACTCCTTCCACCTTTCTGCTTTCCCTTCTTTGCTTAGAACTGGGTTTCCATCTGAGCTCTTGATGTTCATACAAGTGGTTCTCTTATCTCCAAAGGTCTCTTTAATTTTCCTGTAGGCAGTATCTATCTTACCCGTAGTGAGATAAGCCTCTACATCTTTACATTTGTCGTCTAGCCATCCCTGCTTAGCCATTTTGCACTTCCTGTCGATCTCATTTTTGAGACGATTGTATTCCTTTTTGCCTGCTTCACTTACTGCATTTTTATATTTTCTCCTTTCATCAATTAAATTCAATATTTCTTCTGTTACCCAAGGATTTCTACTAGCCCTCGTCTTTTTACCTACTTGATCCTCTGCTGCCTTCACTACTTCATCCCTCAAAGCTACCCATTCTTCTTCTACTGTATTTCTTTCCCCCATTCCTGTCAATTGTTCCCTTATGCTCTCCCTGAAACTCTGTACAACCTCTGGTTCTTTCAGTTTATCCAGGTCCCATCTCCTTAAATTCCCACCTTTTTGCAGTTTCTTCAGTTTTAATCTACAGGTCATAACCAATAGATTGTGGTCAGAGTCCACATCTGCCCCTGGAAATGTCCTACAATTTAAAACCTGATTCCTAAATCTCTGTCTTACCATTATATAATCTATCTTGACTGATAATACATAGAATACATAGAATTAGAGAAAAATACATCAAATTCAGTAGATTTAGAGTACCTCGACACCCCCTGTTCATTACATGGGGTTTCATGACACATACTTCAAAAAAGTGGATATACGTAAGTATTACACAGAAGCACTATATTAAGGCACGTGAAACAGGTTTCAGAAGCCCATACAGTGTTCTCACACATGCAATCGAATATAGATATTACTGAATTATGGTTGGTTCTCACAAGCAATGTTATTTCATAAGTACACTACCGGCCATTAAAATTGCTACACCACGAAGATGACATGCTACAGACGCGAAATTTAACCGACAGGAAGAAGATGCTGTGATATGCAAATGATTAGCTTTTCAGAGCATTCACACAAGGTTGGAGCCGGTGGCGACACCTACAACGTGTTGACATGAGGAAAGTTTCCAACCGATTTCTCATACGCAAACAGCAGTTGACCGGCGTTGCCTGGTGAAACGTTGTTGTGATGCCTCGTGTAAGGAGGAGAAATGCGTACCATCACGTTTCCGACTTTGATAAAGGTCGGATTGTAGGCTATCGCGATTGCGGTTTATCGTATCGCGACATTGCTGCTCGCGTTGGTCGAGATCCAATGACTGTTAGAAGAATATGGAATCGGTGGGTTGAGGGGGGGGTAATGCGGAACGCCGTGCTGGATCCCGACGGCCTCGTATCACTAGCAGTCAAGATGACAGGCATCTTATCCGCACGTCTGTAACGGATCGTGCAGGCACGTCTCGATCCCTGAATCAACAGATGGGGGCGTTTGCAAGAAAACAACAATCTGCACGAACAGTTCGACGTCGTTTGCAGCAGCATGGACTACCAGCTCGGAGACAACGGCTGCGGTTACCCTCGACGCTGCATCACAGACAGGAGCGCCTGCGATGGTGTAGTCAACGATGACCCTGGGTGCACGAATGACAAAATGTCATTTTTTTCGGATGAATCCGGGTTCTGTTTACAGCATCATGATGGTCGCATCCGTGTTTGGCGACATCGCGGTGAACGCACATTGGAATCGATGGTATCGGGTGCCATTGGTTACATGCCTCGGCCACCTCTTGTTCGCATTCACGGCACTTTGAACAGTAGACGTTACATTTCAGATGTGTTACGACCCGTGGCTCTACCCTTCATTCGATCCCTGCGAAACCCCACATTTCAGCAGAATAATCCACGACCGCATTTGCAGGTCCTGTACGGGCCTTTCTGGATACAGAAAATGTTCGACTGCTGCCCCGGCCAGCACATTCTCCAGATCTCTCACCAACTGAAAACGTCTGGTCAATGGTGGCCGAGCAACTGGCTCGTCACAATACGCCAGTCACTACTCTTGATGAACTGTGGTATCGTGTTGAAGCTGCATGAGCAGCTGTACCTGTAGACGCTATCCAAGCTCTGTTTGGCTCAATGCCAAGGCGTATCAAGGCTGTTATTACGGCCAGAGGCAGTTGTTCTGGGTACTGATTTCTCAGGATCTATGCACCCAATTTGCGTTAAAATTTAATCACTTGTCAGTTCTAGTATAATATATTTGTCCAATGAATACCTGTTTATCACCTGCATTTCTTCTTGGTGCAGCAATTTTAATGGCCAGTAGTGTATTAAGAAGAAGAATCAATGTGTTTAACTGACTTAAGCTATTCCCTAGCGTGGTCTGATGCCACATGTATCTGTTGTAATAGTGTAACGCCGGGGTACTCTAGAGATCTTGTGTGAGGATGAAAATTGCTGTATTACGCTACACATGAGCAAAACGATTAACATCAGACCAGGACTTCTGTGTGGAAGAGGAAGGCTACCAGGACCATGGTGGTGCTACTGTAAACAGCAATAAGACTGTTACAACTCATTTGATTACTGATCGTGGTGTTTACTCCCTCGTATGAAGGCACTGCTTCTTCGTGTGCATTTTCATGCAGCAGGGCGTGGGTAGTAAGTCTGTGTATCAACTAACGAAAATATTCATGTCTTTTCTCCTCGGTCTATTTCCTACTGAGGCACGGTAGCAACTGCCAAAACAGCTACTACTACTAATAGGCATGACTGACACAGAAAATGTGATTGACGGTAAGTACGTTTCTGACTTAAAAAGGTATATAAAATCTGTCAATTTCCAAGGGCATAGCCACCTATGGTAAACTAACATACGCAAACAGCGACAAACGTTGGCAAGCCCCTGCATATCAGCAACACTGACTGGCAACTACCAGCTGCTATCAGAGCCGACCAACAGGCCACAGCAGGGACATCGACGAGCTCGCTCACAGACGCACAAACAATCTGCCAACATTCCCTCACACTGTGCCTCCGGTACATGACCTATCGGACACAAGATCGATAATAAACCTAACTGTTGCAGGTTGCTGACGCTGAACGAGGACTCTGTACCAGCACCCAGCGCCAGCCGCCGAGCAGCACAACCGCACAACGTCAAGGTATCGACATGCATGATACCCACTACTAACAAAGCCTATCCTTGCACAACCTATCGCAGGCAGCAAGACAACCGCTACTGCTCTTGCCGCCCGACCTAACTTTCGCAGAGGTTTTTTTCCCTTGGCTCTTGCCTTGGCACTTTTTTTCCTCTGCCCTTCAAACCGCTACCTTTCGTCAGATTTCGACCAATCTATCTCCAGATGAGCGCGTATTAATGGTTAATCCTAACCAGACGTACGCAAACATCGCAGTACCCACATCCTGCGACACCTCACTTTAGTGAATACTAACCCTTATGCAGAGATGGCAGTAGACCTTTTGTATTGGCCATCATGCCGGTGTGGGCGTGGAGGGGCTCCACCTCTTATTAAAAATGTCAATTTCCTAAGAGACAGAACAGCAGTCTCCCGTCTTCATTCTAGTTGGTTTAGGAGCTATGCGGGTAGCGGATATACACTGACAACACCTTCATAGTGAGGAACAGTTCGGTCACTCACTAGGACTGTAGAAGGAAGTAGTTTTATCATCTTAATGTTTTTCACCGTAGAGATTCGGACCGAAAACTTCCAGGGCGGTTGTATGTCAGATGACGGAAATCCATGTCCTGCATTAGAGTATTTGGAAACGACATGCACCATTACTGAGTAGACTGTACCCGCCTCTGAGCCGAATTTCAGACTTAACCTCGTAATGGGTGGGAATTAGGAACTTCCGAAAAAGTGATCCTTTAATTCTGTTGCGCAGTGTGTTCTGATTCGTTACACGTTGAATGTGGCTAATAGTATTTGTTGAGACATACGTATGTATTCTTAGACTATCATCTACTGATATTCTCCGAAAAAATCTCTGTAAAAGTGAATAAACTATTTCCCGTTACGTGTTACACGTCAGGCTGTCGGCCTATGAAAATGATGCAGCTGCAGAAGGCAACACTATAAAAGTCATAGCTTTCTGATCCCAAGCCACCCCCTTAACACCTGCTGATCAAGTAGCAGCATCACACGTCACTGAATTCCTGAAACTCGAAGGCACGCACAGTTCTGTACACCTAATCATTTGTGTACTGTCGTGTAATGCCTGTGATGTAAAGTACACTTCAATAATAAATATATTTATTTGTGGTGGTACTTTTTGGAGGGTTGTTCACAAAAACTGGCTTCGCAGTAAGATCTTAACTTCAAACAACACCTGCCTACAAGTCAGGAAATGGTTTCTCAAAGCGTATGTTTCGACTGTAGCATGTTATGGTTGAGAAACCTTGACTCAGGGAGATGAGGAAGCGAAGAAAGTTAATTCCTTCGATGTGTAGTGTTATACACGGATGCCCCAAAATAAAATGGAAAAACGTGGTTATAAACGAAGAAATCCCTAAATAAATAGGCGAGAAAAGAAGCATACGGAAATCAGTTGTCAAAAGAAGAGTGTAACTTACTGAGGCATCTAATGAGATGTGAGGGACTCGCGAACACAATAGCATAAAGTATCTTAATGAAAATATACCTAGAGGAAGACCACGACTAACGTACACAGAGAAAATTATGAAAGATGCGAGGGGCGAAAGACGTACAGAGAAATGAAGAGGAAATTGAAAAGATGTGAAGAGTGGAAATTGTGATATAAATTCATAGTTGATTATCAATTATCGCGGCAAAATCCATTGCGCCGGCCGCGGTGGTCTAGCGGTTCTAGGCGCTCAGTCCGGAGTCGCGCGACTGCTACGGTCGCAGGTTCGAATCCTGCCTCGGGCATGGATGTGTGTGATGTCCTTAGGTTAGTTAGGTTTAAGTAGTTCTAAGTTCTAGGGGACTGATGACCATAGATGTTAAGTCCCATAGTGCTCAGAGCCATTTGAACCAAAATCCATTGCGTCGACTAGCAGCAAACACTATGACCCTAACCTAGTTCCATTTTTTTCTTATATGAAAGACATATTTATAACAACAGAACTAGGCGCTGATGACCACGCTGTTTAGCGCCCGAAAACCTCCAACCACACACCTACAACAACAGAACAACATTGTAGATTGCTTGATGATTCCCTAGTTGCTATACACAATCTTTCCGAAATTTTATTTTAAGATTCTTATAAGATATTCATATTTCAGATGTTGAAAGTACTTTTGTTCATCGCTCCATAATTTATTACCGTGAAGTGAGAATCTATAACACTCAAAACCATAACTGGACAATATTTTTAATGGGGGACCTGTTGATTCGGGTAATTCGAAATTCTATCGTGTATTAACAAAGGAAGCTCTTTTGTAATATTAATACTCAATTTGACGACTGTTTTGAAAAGTAACATTTGCTAAACGGATGACAAAAGATCATGTTTTACACATACCACTGCACCCGAAACGTATCAGCTGAATTAAAATTATTAAAACATAAATCATTAAATTAAATTGCCCATAACTTCGGAAATATAACAGACTGTCAAAATGTAAGAGCGCTTTTGGAATCGGCACGAAAATACCTTTAATGCGAGACGCTTTCACTTCACTTTTCAGTCGTTTTAAATTTCGGAAACATTTAATTTATTTTGTTGTGCTAGAACGGCAGAAAGCTTTATGGAAATAACAGTGGACTCAACTATACTCAACTATCGTAGCTACCACATTCATATTCATCCAATCGAATTTAATATGCAATAGGAAAACACTTTTAACTTAATATACGTTAAAATATCGCTAGGCTTCAGGCAGCTTAATTCTATTGCTGAATACATTTTTATGCTGTGTTTTGTGAGCTCACACCCCTTAAACTTGTTGAGAGGGACGTCTTTAAATATATTTTAGCGAGAAGCCTAAGCAGTGGCGCAATGAAATACCCAGTAGTCCCCTCAGTGAGGGCGCCCCGTATTTTGGGAGGCGTAAACTGACTTTAATTACTTAGTTTTAAAAAAATCTTCTTACATTAAATTTCGCTGCGGAAAATCATTTAGGAGAAGCGAATAAAGGTGTGCCAGCAAACATTTCGTACCCATTCTTGTTTAGTGTTAAGAAGTGTGCTGTAGCGTGTGTCGGCCAGCACTGCACATTTCACCAGTGCAGTTCTCTCCCTAGCAACTGCCGGTGTGCCAGCTTGCTTCCTAACCTGTAGAATGCGCTGCCTTCTTCCCTGTGTGTCTCCTTCAGTTGGTGCTGACAACAACAGGTTCTCCTGCTAACAGTCCTTAAAGCTGGTTTGTGACGCACGCAGTGTTTCAGTGCAAGTAAACTGGTAATAGAAAGTGACTCGGACATCAATATTGTATCGTCCAGTTCATTTTCTCTTCATTCAAGCTAATGTAAGGCGTGTTTTTCTTATATCGGCTGCTCTTAAAAGCTTTCATTAGGGGGGGGGGGTGGTGGTAGGACGTCAAAAATTTAAAAACATTCGATTTTTCAGAAATTTGCCTATTTTGTAGCGCACATCTTTTTGACTAGTTTGATGTATAAAACTATATATTTTAGAGATTATAAGGCACGTTACTTGGTCATAAGTGTACCAAGATGCCAAGATAGAGCGCCACACCCCTTTGCACAGCATTCTTCTGTCATACGTAAATGAAAAATATCATCACAGAAATTCTCCGCTAGGTGCTGTAATGGAAGCCATCAACCCTATATTCAGGGTCCTTGTGAATGAAAACTCATTGAAGAAATGTCTTCATGGCGGTACCCAAAACCCAAATGAAAGTTTTAACCAGTATGTATGAGAAAGATTGCCAAAAACTCTTTTTGTGGGAAGAAGTGCCCTTGCTATTGGCGTTTATGATGCAGTTTTATGTTTTAAAGATGGTGCGCAAAGCAGGAAATATGTTTTGGGGAAAATGGGAATTAAGCCGGGAGTGAACTGCACTAAAGCTTTGTATGTGATAGAGAGCGTTTAGTGAAAGCAGATAAATCATTTTTAGAGGTGACAAAATCAAGAAGAGTGCGTCATAGGAATGTGAAAAGGAAGAAAACTGATTTACAAAATGAAAAAGAACTTGCTTATGATGCTGGACAGTTCTGAAGGAATGCCAAATACAGGCAGAAACTTTAATGGTCATTTTCCGCAAAACACAAATTTCTGTACTTAGGTACATGTAACACCCAAAATAAATATCCTATTCCTGTCAAACTTGGTATGCTTATTAAAAACAAACTCCTTAATGCAAGACTCATTTTCCAAATCTATTAAAACTGCCGTAAAAATTGAGATAAGTAACTATAAAATTTGAGTTTTTTCTTAAAATGTAACAGATCGTTCATTTTCTCATAAATTAAATAAGTTCTAGAGTTTCATACGCCTGTAAGTATGGTTTGTATGTTGTGCAAAATTCATCGAAGAATCTCTCTTACTTACGAAGAAAACTGTACCTATAGCAACAAATGCAGCCAATAGTAAGTTTTAAAAAATGATGAAATTTGACATGTAAAAAAAATTATTTTGTTACGTTTTTGAACTTCCACTGCTGTGAGTGTGAATCCTGAATCCTTCCTGGTCATGCTGACAAAGTTTTATGAATTTATTTGTAAAAGTGTAGACAGTGGAAATTAAAATGTCCTGTGATGCCTCTCCTGCTCCAAGTCGGCCCGTTTGACGTGCAGACCCCCTTAATTTAATAGTAAAGTGTCTACAAATATGTCTCATTTAAGTGGTGCTAAACGGGAAAGTTAAAAGCCTGCCGAGACGAAGAAACTGAAATTACAATGAAGACAGACACTGTTGTCCAGCGATCAGCGATCAAATTAGTAATTAAAGTGAAATAGGAGAAAAGGTGAGACTGAAAGTCAACAAAGTTGCAAAAACGACCCGGAGGAAGTTTCTGACACTTTGTAAGTTTACAGAGGACACGATACCAGCTGTGAAAATGAATCGGGTGTAAATTCTAGTGATGTTCAGATCGAAAACGGGCTACAAGCAGTAGACGCTTATTCACAACCAACAGATTGTTCTTCTGAAGTTCAGCTCTGATAGAAGACGTCTCAAGATCAAATGATTAAAGAAGCTAAATTAATGTCACGCAATCCTGAGGGCCCTTTCTCTAAAAACATTGAGCTCAAAACGCTGCGATTATTATTACGAGGAACGTCCAATAACTAATGCAACACTTTTTTTCTGTAAACAGGTTGGTTTTATTCAGCAATACATCATCTATTCGCCACTCTGTTGGCTACAAAACCCTATTTTTCAACTTAATCTCTGTTAAAGGCGATGGCCTTCGCTACCTTACTGGGAGGGCCTCTGTGCCAGCACGGTACCATTCTACTGGTCAGCGTCGGCGTCGTCATCTTGCAGCATCAATAACCTCCCCGTCACCCATCCTTAGGCGAAAAGGGCAGGTGGATGTCTGAAGGTGTGAGACCTGGGCTGTCTGGTGAATGAGAAAGAACAGTCCAATAAAGTTTCGTGAGCTCCTCTCGGGTGGGCAAACTTGTGTGAGACCTAGCGTTGTCCTGGAGAAGTTCGTTTGCATCCGTCGATCACCTCGAGTAAGAGTGTCCGCACGTTCCAACATTGCAGGAGCCACAGCTCTGTGCGGCCGGTCGGCACTTGGGAAGCCGGACGGATTTGCGCGACCTGGCTGGATTGATGACACTCACCTCACCCGACGACTCACCGTGCTTTTGTTCACTGCCTGATCTCCATAGGTATTATGCAAGCGCCTTCGAATATCGGCGATGCTCTGGTTTTCCGTCAAAGAGAACTGAATGACTGCTTTCTACTTGGAACGTACCTCTACCACAGACGCCATTTTAAGCTCCATATAGCGCCGCCACCTATCGGAACTTTGTGAAACTATAGGTAGTAGTAGTAGTAGTAGTAGTAGTAGAAGAGTTTTGTGGGCGCACGACAGCAAGGTCTTCAGCGCCCGTTCAGTATCATAGTGAGACGGGGGTCAAGAAAGAAACTCAGAACATTTACATCAAACGGAACATAAAACACGGGGAACAATCATGGAAAAATATGTGCTCACCCACACCGAAGCGTGGGATGAAGCAGGGCGTCAGCAGTAAAACATGGAGAACACAGGAAGAAAAAGGTAGAGGGAGCTAAAACAATGGAGCAGATGGAAGTGGCTGGCTGACCGCAAGGAAAAAAGGGAGGAGTCAGCCACTCTGCAATACACTAAAACCGCCAGCCTAAAAGTTTAGACCAGAGTCCAGACACATCACAAAACTTAAAAACCCTAGACACACACGTCTCATCGTTAGCTAAAACACAGGGCAGATCGCCATCAACTTGTGCTTCTGCCCTTGCATCACGGTATAAAACGCAGTCTGTTAAAATGTGCCGGACAGAGATGTGCACACCACAAGCATCACAAAACGGAGGATCCTCCCGCCGTAATAAATAGCTATGTGTCAGAGGACAGTGCCCGATCCGAAGACGTGTGAGCGCCACCTCTTCCCGCCTGAGCAGCCGGCAGGAGGAACGCCACGGCCGAGTGGTTGACTTTACCGACCGCAGTTTATTGGCCGTCACCGCCAGCCATTCGTACTCCCACAACTCCGTGCACTTCCTGTGGAGTGCAGCGATGACTGACTGCAAGGGGATAGGACACTGGACCACATCCTGCTCTCTGCAGGCCTCCTTGGCAGCCCGATCGGCCTGTTCATTGCCCCATATGCCGACATGACCAGGCACCCAGCAGGAGGATACCTCTTTACCCCGCCGTTGGAGCAAGTACAGTTGTATCAGCTAGACCATCTCCTCAGTCGGGTATAGGTTCTGCAGTGATTGTAAGGCACTAAGAGAATCGGAGCAGAGAAGAAATCGATCGCCCCGAACACGATGCATCTGCTCCAGTGCCTTCAGGATCGCGTGGAGCTCCGCTGCGAAAACGGTATATTCAGCAGGGAGGCGAATCCGGGTAACATGATCAGGGAACACCACAGAACAGCCAAGGAAAGTCTCCTGTTTGGAGCCATCAGTATAAACGACAGTGAAACCGTGATGCACATCTAAAATGTTAAAAAACAGAGATTGGAACGTAAAATCTGGTGTGCCAGCTTTCTTAAAATTAGTCAAATCTAAAATAAGTGTGGGTCTCCGGAGGAGCCAAGGTGGAGATCTGCTCCAACCGCGACGTAAAACACGAAGACCAGCCATAGACATCGCACCGAGGCAATCCTGTGCGCGAATCCCATAGGGCTGCTTCGCACGTTGCCGGTTATGAAACAATCGTGCCAGAGGAGGCTGAGCAACGGTATGGTATGCAGGGGTGTATGGTGTGGTCAAAGTTTTATACGCCTGGCGCACTGTAAGTAGCCGTCGCCGCATATGAAGTGGCGGTTCACCAGCCTCTGCACAGAGGCTGGGTATGGGGCTAGTTCGGAATGCCCCAGTGGCCAACAGAAGCCCTTCATGGTGCACAACGTCCAACATTTTTAAGTAAGAAGGCCTCGCAGACCCATACACCGTGCACCCATAATCGAGCCGAGACCGCACAAACGCCCTGTAAAACTGGAGCAGACAAGTCCTGTCAGCTCCCCATGTACTGTGGCTAAGACATTTTAAAATACTTAAAGCCTTAAGTGACCGCCGTTTCAGGTCTTTAAGATGAGGTAACCACGTGAGCTTCGAGTCAAAAATGAGCCCCAGAAATCTCACCGTGTCTTTAAAAGTAAGAATAGCGTCCCTAATCCTCAACTCAGGAAAGGTTAAAATCGAACGAGAACGGTTAAAAAGAACACTTACAGACTTCTCGGTGGAAAACTTAAAACCACTCTTCTGCGCCCAGTCATCCAAACGCCTAATCGTAAGTTGCAAGGCTTGAAGGATGACTGCTTTCTGCTTGGAACGCACCTCTACCACAGACGCCATTTTAAGCTCCATATAGCGCCGCCACCTATCGGAACTTTGTGAAACTATAGGGCCGGACGCGAGAATATTACACGACGTCGCACAACAAATTCTGTATTTTTTTTTCCGAGCAGAACTGGCCGAGAAAAAGATATGTTGCATTACTTATTGAACGCCCATCGCATAATTGTACTAAAACAGATTAGGAAATTGAGCGATTTTGGCAGTGCTGTTTCCCTACTTTAAACGCAGTATGTTCCCTAGCGTACTGGTTGTTCATTGACGGACAAAGTGCATGGCGTGATGGGCAAATTAATGAGTACATCAATAAACGGGTTTATTCCACATACAATCTGAGTTATGGAGTAAGAGTGTCTAATGTTTTCATATTTGTTCTTTGAAGGTTTTACTGTAAACGAGGTGCCCAAAAACCTTCGTTAGCCACGGCGTCCAAGTGCCACATTTCAGTCACGTATGTTGTGCTGTATCGTGTGGAGGTGTAACACTTGTACGCCAAAGCGCCAAATAAATTGGCATGGGCATGCATATTCAAATACAGATACAGGGTTATTACAAATGATTGAAGCGATTTCACAGCTCTACAATAACTTTATTATTTGAGATATTTTCACAATGCTTTGCACACACATACAAAAACTCAAAAAGTTTTTTTAGGCATTCACAAATGTTCGATATGTGCCCCTTTAGTGATTCGGCAGACATCAAGCCGATAATCAAGTTCCTCCCACACTCGGCGCAGCATGTCCCCATCAATGAGTTCGAAAGCATCGTTGATGCGAGCTCGCAGTTCTGGCACGTTTCTTAGTAGAGGAGGTTTAAACACTGAATCTTTCACATAACCCCACAGAAAGAAATCGCATGGGGTTAAGACCATGACATGAATTGCTGATCATGATCTCCACCACGACCGATCCATCGGTTTTCCAATCTCCTGTTTAAGAAATGCCGAACATCATGATGGAAGTGCGGTGGGGAAACATCCTGTTGAAAGATGAAGTCGGCGCTGTCAGTCTCCAGTTGTGGCATGAGCCAATTTTCCGCGGGCTACGCGTGAAACTTGCCTGCACGCGTTCAACCGTTTCTTCGCTCACTGCAGGCCGACCCGTTGATTTCCCCTTACAGAGGCATCCAGAAGCTTTAAACTGCGCATACCATCGCCGAATGGAGTTAGCAGTTGGTGGATCTTTGTTGAACTTCGTCCTGAAGTGTCGCTGCACTGTTATGACTGACTGATGTGAGTGCATTTCAAGCACGACATACGCTTTCTCGGCTCCTGTCACCATTTTGTCTCACTGCGCTCTTGAGCGCTCTGATGGCAGAAACCTGAAGTGCGGCTTCAGCCGAACAAAACTTTATGAGTTTTTCTACGTATCTGCAGTGTGTCGTGACCATATGTCAATGAATGGAGATACAGTGAATTTATGAAATCGCTTCAATCATTTGTAATAGCCCTGTATATGTAAACGGGCAGAATAGAGCGCTGCGGTCGGCAACGCCTGCATAAGACAAAAAGTCTCTGGTACAACTGCTAGATCGGTAACTGCTACTACAATGGCAACTTTTCAAGCTTTAAATCAGTTTGAACGTGGTGTTATAGTCGGGGCACGAGCGATGGGACACAGCATCTCAGAGGCAGCGAAGTGAAGTGGGTGTTTTCCAGTACGACCATTTCACGAGTGTACCGTAAATATCAGGGATCCGGTAAAACATCAAATATCCGACATCACTGCGGCTGGAAAAAGATCCTGCAAGAACGGGTCCAACGACGACTGGGAACAATCCTTCAACGTCAGAGAAGTGCAAACATTCGGCAAATTGCTGAAGATTTCAATGCCAGGCCATCAACAACTGTCAGCGTGAGATCCATTCAACGAAACATCATCGATATGGGCTTTCGGAACCGAAGTCCCACTCGTGTACCCTTGATGGCTGCACGACACAAAACTTTACGTCTCGCCTGGGCACGTCAACACCGACATTGAACTGTTGATGACTGGAAACATGTTGCCTGGTCGGACAAGTCTCGTTTCAAATTGTATCGAGCGGATGGACGTGTACGAATATGGAGAATCCATGGACACTGTATATCAACAGGGGACTGTTCTAGCTGGTGGAGGCTCTGTAATCGTGTGAGGGGTGATCAGTTGGAGTGATATAGGGGTCCTGATACGTCTAGATACGACTCTGACAGGTGACACGTACGTAATCATCCGCTCTAACCACCTGTATCCATTCATATCCATTGTGCATTGCCACTCAGTTGGGCAATTCCAGCAGTACAATGCGACACCCCACATGTCCGGAATTGCTACAGAGTGGCTCTAGGAATACTCTTGTGAGTTTAAACACTTCCGCTGGCCACCAAACTCCCCTGAAATGAACACCATTGAGCATATCTGTGATGCCTTGCAACGTGCTGTTCAAAAGAGATCTCCACACCCTCGTACACTTACTAATTTACGGACAGCCCTGCAAGATTCATGGTGTCAATTCCCTCCAGCACTACTTCGGACATTCGTCGAGTACACGCCACGTCGTGTTTCGGCACTTCTGCGTGCTCGATGGGGCCCTACACGATATTAACCAGGTGTACCAGCTTCTTTGGCTCTTCAGTGTAATTTCTGCGAATGAAGAATGGGAACTGTGCATAAATACGTCTCATGACTGTCTTTAAGAGGAGGGTCTTTTGGAAGATATGTACGAAATAAGTGTTGCGTTATGAAGAAATGTTTTGACTTATCTGTATTTATACTACATATAGAAAAACCTGATAGCATAAGTGAACTCTGGGATAAAAATGTTAAATTGACTGCAGGCTTTAAAATTCATCACACGACACTGATGAGATCCACAAATTTTTACCGAACTGAGGTTTAGGTAATGTCAGAAGATCGGTTGCCAACATAACAGCTGTTAACTAGGCACTACAAAATTTGGTGTGAGGTTCAAAAATTCACACAAGTTCACCTGTCGTTGACTGAGCACGCCTGTTGGTTGGAGAAAAAACGTTCCCTTTTCTGGAGAGAGTTCGCAGCTTGGCGCTGTCGTCCGCCTCATTGCTCCTTTATACCGTTGCGCAACGGTGTGATTAATTACAGCAATTAAGAAAATGTAGGGTGATGTAGTAGTAAATTTTTATGGGGCATTTCTGTGTAACTAAATGCTTTTACGAGTTACATCGAGCTCAACTAATGCGTAGAAAGGATTGGGAGCCAATATGGCCAACTTTACGAGACTTTTTATTGGATAGGCGTAGACGGCGAGGTATCTGGCTGACGCAACAGGGGGAGGCATCTGGTGCGGTTTGAGTTCCTAGCCTCGAAGCACCTACAGTATTGGCGCACACACACATCCGCTGAAGTTTTATGTTACTCTATGAGAACACACCTATGCTAGAAGACTGTGTAAGAATAAATTTACAGAAACAGGGGGAAGACGCGAAATAGTGCGAATAGGATTTTAAATTTTACAAGTGCTCTAGTACGAGTTCGAGAACAGGAGGAATGTCAGGCGTCTGAATTAACTTTATTTTGTGGACACAGAGTTAATCGTTGCTCATGAAAGCTCAAGAGAGTCGATCATTTCTGGTGCCATCTGTTATTTTGAGGAGAAAGCGTTGACGTGCTGCAGAAAAACGACGTATCCGGTAGTGAAGCAAATTCCGAGGTTTATGCCACCAAGTGGTCCAGTGGAGCTCCGCAATTATCGTGTATCGCGCCGTAGATAGCTTGAGCATCGCTGAATGCACCTAGCTACTGACTGTGTGCCATCTACTGGCGTTGAAGATGGCTGCTCAGTACAGCAACGTCGCTCACTTCTCGCGAAAGTCTCTAAGGCGCCAGAAGGCTGCATGTTCGCGATTTGATCCGTTTACCAGCAAGTGTTCAGATTCTTAGTGCGATTTTTCGAGTTGTGAATTAGAGAGCGTTGTAGCCAAGAAAAGATTGTTTTTGGTGAGTAATAATATGTGTAAGACCCACGAGGCAGAATACATGGTAAAGTGAGTAGTATCTTCAATTTAACAATTGTTACAGAATCTTAGGCCGTCTTAAGAGTGCTTATAGAAGAGTGTTTGGGAACAGTTTATCCTACTCCCCTGGCCACCGTTCTACCCTGATTGAAATCGAATAAAAAATGGAAGAAGTATCTCAAACGAGCTTTCCACGACATGGATCCTCAACCGAGAAACGTAGCATATCTGCCCACGGCACTGGAGTTACCACTGCTCCGATTTTCCTTGGTGCATCCCAGAGGCTTAGTGACTGTCTTCCTGCACGTCTCGCGTCGGTCCGCATAGCAAACGGTCGTTATTCAAGCTTCTGACAGGTACTCTCATTAACGTGACTGCACAGTGCAAGTCTTCTTTGTTCTGTCAAGCTGCTCATTGATTCGTCTATATTAACACTGTCACACAATACTTCGCTATCATTCTGAATGCCCGACATGCCAGACATGCTTGACATGAAATCATATTTCTTTTTAATAGTACACTTCTAAATAAAACAACGGAGCACCACGAAGGAATTCTCCGAATGGAGATCGGCAGATGTGACATACATGTACAGACAAACAAATGGTTACTGTTGTGGCGTAACAAGACAGCCACGCCACTCGGAAGTAGCCGAAATGCACGCGTTAAATTCAAGCAGATGGGCGCGAGGTCTGAAACAGGATACGTAATGAATGCTATAAAGAAAAGTACGTAGCTCCTGTAATACTTAACTTTAATCCATCATTTGTATACAGCATTATTGATGATACAAGTGAGACTCTCTCTAGATATGGTTAATGGCGCCTTGCTAGGTCGTAGCCATGGACTTAGCTGAAGGCTATTCTAACTGTCTCTCGCAAATGAGAGAAAGGCTTCGTCAGTGTAGTCGCTAGCAAAGTCGTCGTACAACTGGGACGAGTCTTAGTACGTCTCTCTAGACCTGCCGTGTGGTGGCGCTCGGTCTGCAATTACTGACAGAGGCGACACGCGGGTCCGACATGTACTAATGGACTGCGGCCGATTTAAAGCTACCACCTAGGAAGTGTGGTATCTGGCGGTGACACCACAGTTACAGTTTCAGAAAAAATGGATGATTTATTCAAGAGCGAGAGATTCACAAGTTGAACAAGTCAATGACGCCTGGTCCAACTTTGCCCTTGTACAAGTAGTCATTCGCCTTGGCACTGTTTGATAGAGGTGTTAGGATGTCCCCCTGAGGGATATCGTGACAAATTCTGGTCAATTGTCACTTTAGATAGACAAAATCCTCACCTGGTTGGAGAGCCCTATCCATAATGCTCGAAACGTTCTCAACTGAGGTGAGATCCGTCGATGTTACTGGCCAAGGTAAGCACGAAAACAAGCAGTAGAAACTCTACACCTAGTTCTACATCTGTACAGATAATCCGCAAGCGCGGTGCGTGGCGGGATGCACCCTGTACGACTACTTGTCAGTTCCCCTCCTATTCCATTCGCGAACAGAACGACGGAAAAGCGACTGTGTGTACGCCTCCGTACGAGTCCCACTTTCTCGTGTATTATCTTCGTGGTCCTCTCGCCGTGTTGGGAGGCATTATCCTGCTGAAATGTTTGCACGTTCCTTAATCCTATTAGCTCTCTTACTATTAATAAAATTAACAAATCTGGCGAAATTAGGAATAATACCTTCGTCACGCCGTTCCGCCTAGGTTGTATGGTCTGCCTAAGTTGCATAAGGAAGGGGTTCCTCTACGCCCTATTGTTAGTAATTTGGCTGCACCCACTTATAACCTGGCCAAGTATTTATCATGGTTGGTTTGGGGAAGGAGACCAGACAGCGTGGTCATCGGTCTCATCGGAACAGGGAAGGATGGGGAAGGATGTCGGCCGTGCCCTTTCAGAGGAACCATTCCGGCATTTGCCTGGAGTGATTTAGGGAAATCACGGAAAACCTAAATCAAGATGGCCGGACGCGGGATTGAACCGTCGTCCTTCCGAATGCGAGTCCAGTGTCTAACCACTGCGCCACCTCGCTCGGTCGAAATATCATCTGTTCTCAGTCCATTTGTTGGCAAGTGTGAACACCATATCTCCAGTTCGGTGGATTTTATTCGACGATTGGGATCTTTGAAGTTGAGTTCTTCCGATAGAAAGAAAGATTCTTTATCATTTAGCTACAATATAGCAGGTCAGCAACTGGAAGCAGTTAATTCCATAAATTATCTGGGAGTAGGCATTAGGAGTGATTTAAAATGGAATGATCATATAAAGTTGATCGTTGGTAAAGCAGATGCCAGCTGAGATTCATCGGAAGAATCCTAAGGAAATGCAGTCCGAAAACGAAGTAGGTTACAGCACACTTGTTCGCCCACTGCTTGAATATTGCTCACCATTGTGGGATCCGTACCAGATAGGGTTGATAGAAGAGATAGAGACGATCCAACGGAGAGCAGCGCGCTTCGTTACAGGATCATTTAGTAACCGCGAAAGCGTTACGGACATGATAGATAAACTCCAGTGGAAGACTCTGCAGGAGAGACGCTCAGTAGCTCGGTATTGGCTTTTGTTCAAGTTTCGAGAACGTACCTTCACCGAGGAGTCAAGCAGTATATTGCTCCCTACTACGTATATCTCGCGAAGAGACCATGAGATTAAAATCAGAGAGATTAGAGCCCACACAGAGGCATACCGACAATCTTTCTTTCCACGAACAATACGAGGCTGGAATAGAAGGGAGAACCGATAGAGGTACTCAAAGTACCCTCCGTCACACACCGTCAGGTGGCTTGCGGAGTATGGATGTAGATTAAGATGTAGTTCTGTTAGTGAATTTTGATGTGGTATCCCTTTTTACACGAGTTCCTCTGGAAGAGTCCCTTAGTTTGATCAGTGAAAAACTGGATGAAGAGCTGGTGCAGATTTGTCGTCATATGCTGACATCCACGTATTTTTTATTTAACTGTAACAGTTTTGAACAGAATGACGGAGTGGATAGGGGTAGTCCTTTATCACCCATAGTCGCCAATTTATTCATGGAGAGCTTCGAGGATATGGCACTGAGGACTTCAGCCTCTGGAGACATGTGAATGATACCTTTTTCGTCTGGCCGCATGGACGTGATGCTCTAAACAGATTTTTAGACCACTTCATCTGTCCCCATCCCCGCATCAAATTTACTATGGAGGTTGAAAATGATGGGATGCTTCCATTTTTAGACGTTATGGTTTATAAAAAGCCAGGTGGTACTTTGGGACACAGTGTTTACCGAAATCCGACGCACACAGATTGGTATCTGCATCCTAAGAGTTGTGATCCACCACACCAACGCAGTGGCGTCCTTAGGACTTTGGTACGGAGAGCATATGCCATTTCCGAGGCGGATAGCGTAACCCAAGAACTTGCGCATTTGATGGCTGTTTTTAAGGAAAATGGATACTCCGAGGAGCAGATTCGTCGGGCTGTGTAGTTTGGACCGTCTCCGGAGGTGCATGAAGAGGAACATAGATCGGTGGCCTTTCTTCCTTATGCTGGAGGCATATCGTTTAAGATTGGACGAATTTTAAGGAATTTCAGCATTAAGAGTGTGTTCCGTCCACCTTCTAAGATTAGGGCGCTACTCGGCTCTGTGAAGGATGATTTGGAGCTTCGGAAACCCGGTGTGTAGAAAATTCCGTGTCGGTGTGGGAAAGCTTACGTTGGCCGTTCGATTCGCACAGTGCACGACAGGTGTGTGGAACATCGCCGTCATACGAGGCTACAACAACCGGAAAAATCGGTAGTAGCAGAACACTGCCTAAATGAGGGACACAGTATGAAACTGTGGTAATAGCCAACATTTCCAGTTTTTGGAACAGTGTCTATAAAGAGGCGATTGAAATTAGGTTGGCTGATAATTTAATCAACAGAGACAATGGATTTCCTCTTAGCAAGACGTGGAATCCTGTATTATATCGCATCAAAACTGAACGTTCTTTGGTGCGACGCTGAGTGCGATATATCGTTGCCAGCAGTGTTCCACTAAGGGCGGCGCCACCTCCCTGTCTTGGAGGGCAGCATCCGTGATGGGCGGCGCATGCGCCGTGTGCTGAACCCTGGCCTATATGGGACGTCGATTTGCAGCCTGGCGTCAGTTCTCAGCGGGACTCATCAGGAGAAGCAGCATTTTCCTGAAGATGGATCGCCGAAATATCGATTCAAGTTGATTTTAGGATCCGGCAGCACACCCGAAGAGACTTTTAAGACTTATTACGCCGGGAAAGCCTACGTAATCACGCACACTTAATATTTGTCGATTACAGCGCCATCTGCAACGAATTGGATCAATGGTTTGAGTAATCCGTACGTATTTTTTGGCATAGAATCCGAATATCCTCTTAACATGAGGGGGGGGGGGGGGGGTTCCCATTTGAAAATACAAAGTTGACCCCACCTTGCAGGTGGGATGGTCAGGAGGTGGACAGTTGAATCGCTGACAGAGTTCCCCTTTGCTGGTATTAACGGGGTAATTCAGCTGCCCCTAATTATGGGTTTTATGCAGCCAGCAATGCCTTGAAAAACTATGTGTGAGATTTTCATACTGTCTCATTCGCTATGTGCCAACTATCAGTCCTATAGAAAAAACGAAGACAACCTTTTTTGTGGGAAATTTAATGTAGCTAAGTTTTGTACTGGGATATGTTTTCGCTGCAGGCCACAGTTTTCGAGTTACTCAAGAAAAACGCGTTTGAAGGTCACTTTCGTATGTTTTTCTTGAATAATTCGAAAGATTACAGCATCTATCGAAAACGTATCCAAGTACAAAATATAACAACGTTACATTTCCTACAAAATGTCCTGTTCACTTTTGCTGTAGAACTAATAGTTTGCACATAGTGAGTGAGAGAGAATATAAAAATCTGGTATTTGAAGGCATTGCTGGTTGCATAAAAGCCATCGGTAAGGGCAGCTCTATCACGCTGTATACGAGAACGGCCAGTAAATTTGACGTCTCTTCCGCACGTGTTCAAAATTTCGAATAATTCCAACAGATCGGGGAGCCGTAGTGAACCATCAAAAGGGCGTCTATATAAGAAAGCAGTCAGGAGCAATGTACTGTGACTGAATTCTTGTAGCAGAATAAAACTCTCGTGAAACGACCGCGTGCATTGTATGGAAATGATGCAGTTGATTGTAGGACTGGGCGATGGGCAAAGAGAGCTAAAGCCTCGGGAAGGGCAGAAAGTTATCTCTACGACCGACCACGTTTGGGATATCCCGTCACAGCCACTGCTCCCGGCGTAGTGATCAGCGTGAATGTCATTATTCGTGCAGACGGCGCATAACTCGTCAAGTGGTTCTACACACTTTAAATTTTCTTATATTACTAACTCTGACGGGATCGTGCATGGTTAAACGCTAGCCAGTGAGCCGGACTTATTAAAATAATTAAGTAATTTCTTAAATAAATAATTTTTGTTAATTCATTTCTCGTATTTTGCGCGCTTGACAATGTTTTTGTGTGTAAGGTCCTACTCGACCGTGGATATCCCTTCAAATGCGGACTTCTTTTATCGGACTTCTAAAACACTCACCTAAGAAATGGTTCGTACAGGACAATTTATGCGTCTTTAAAAAACACGGAACTCTTCGTCATTTCAAGACACAGTATAGCTGAGGATGATTTTTAACATAAAATGAAACAAATATTAAGTAACAAAACTATTTTCAATTATCACACGTAAACAATAAATTTACAATGAGACTTACATTAAGCAAACTATAAATCATAATAGCGCTGAGCCGTATAAATCTGCCATAATCACAGAAAAGCGCTTCTAAACAAAAAGGTAGCGTCCCATTCACAAAAATAACCGAGGGACGTAATTCTACATTTGTTTCTGCGGTTGAATCCTGCAATCAGTACGACCGTTAATAGTACTTAATTTTTTACTTGATACTTTATTTATTTGTTACGAATCAAATATTTTGTTCATAAAATCCGCCCTTCTCGCAGTTGAGCATTTATAATACCTTGCAGATGATGAGAGCGAAATTCACGCAGTGAAAATGTGGCTACGAGCGCAGAGCAAGAGCTTTCACCTGAAGAGAGTATATGCTCTTACGCAACGCCGGCGTAAGCCCACAGAACGTGATGGAGTCTACGTAGGAAAATTGTACATGTTAAAAAAAGTACTGACTGATATTTTAACTAAATGTTGACTCTTAAGACTGAATATGTTCTGAGAAAACAATTGTGGGTCGTGTTTGAAGACGCTCGTACTCAGTGACGCCTCCAGCTTCCCTCTCCCCTCCTCCTTTCCCCCACCCTCACTTAATAACGTTATTCCACTACTCCATGGTAGCAGCATATCGAAATACTAACAATCTGTCCGGGCGTTTTTCTCCCCGTGGGCAGTATTTCGAAACGCCAGTGCTCTGTCCCAGTTTTCGTCCAATAATTCCTGCAGTAGTCCGTTCCCACTGGACTGTGATCTCGAGTACGATCGTTTCTGAGGAGAAATATTCCGAAACAGGCCCACTGTCAGGTGGACTCTTACTCCAGAGAAATAGCCTCTGAATTATGTCAAGGTAAGGGAAGGGAAAGCGTCTTTTCTGAGAACTGTTACATGAAACATAAAGACGATGAATAAGAAAGGAGAGTTAGAAAACACGAAGAGAGAAATCAACAGCATAATATAAGTCTTTCAGGCCTATATGCGGTTCGATGGCAAGGAGAACGAGAATTTGAATCTGGAGAATACGAGATAACTTACAAGCGGTCAGAAAGTAAGGAAACTGGAACTGATGTTATGTAGAAGAAACATCGAGACAAGAACATAGCGAAGGTTATTCCACTTAGTGACACAGTATTACCAGTTAAGCTAACAGTAACCCCGTGTATACATTGAGTACTCAAGTTTGTACCATTAACATCAGATGGAAACGAGGAGGAAGCGGACAAAATATAACAGTACATTGAGGAATTCCACGAAGGAAATAGAAAAGGACAAGTAAGAACTGAAATGATGAGACTGGAATAGTGTAGCGGGAGAGGAACGAAGAAGCAATGCACCTGAAGACTATAGCCTGGTAAACACCAATGAAAGTGGAGAAAACGAGTAGGTTTCTGTGAAAGATTTGGTCTCTGGATTGCTAACACGTGGTTTGGGCAGCCCCAATGAAGATTATACACATAATAAGGTCCAGGTAACATTGCTAGATATCAGATAGACTTTGTTATAATCAATCAGACATTCAATAACAGCATTAAACATGGCAAAAACTTTCCAGATGCAGACCGCGATACAGGTCATAATTTACTCGTAGCAAATATTAGTACAAGATAAAAGCACATTTAAAAAATAAGTAGATAAAGAACTTTGATAAAGAGTGCATAACTATGTCAAAAAGAATTTGGAACACGTAAGAAGTGCAGAAGTCACTGAAGAGTGTAATACCACTACAAATACAATTTTTGAAGGGTTAGAGATAGCAACTACGGGGGTGAAAAGAGCAAGAATTAAGAAAAATTGGATAACAGGAAGTATGTTGGTTAAAATGGATGAGCACAGGAAACGGAAAAATGACAGTTCGGAAGAAGGCAGACGACAGTACGGAAAACTGAACACTGAAATAAGGAAGTTAATAGAGCAAGCTACGGAGGAATGGATGAGGAAACAGTGTGAGGAAACAGAAGAATAGGAAATGAAGGAAAATTGGAAAAAATGTAAAAAACAGTAAAATCATTATCGAGAACACAAGTAAGGAAAATGAGGAGTGTCAGGAGTGTCTCCCGGGTTCGATTCCCGGCGGGGTCAGGGATTTTCTCTGCCTCGTGATGACTGGGTGTTGTTTGATGTCCTTAGGTTAGTTAGGTTTAAGTAGTTCTAAGTTCTAGGGGACTGATGACCATAGCTGTTAAGTCACATAGTGCTCAGAGCCATTTGAAGCAGGAGTGTCAAATAAACATGGGAAGGAGACAGTATATATAGAACAGGATATGAAAGCGTGTGTCGATTATGTGGAAAAGTTAATGAGCAGCCAGCCACGAATTCTGCTGTCCTACTTCACATCTTTCATTGCGTCTTTTCTCTGATAATTAACAGTTTTAGAGCAGACGATAGTGTTGATTTTGGGCCGTGTGTGTATGTGTGTGTGTGTGTGTGTGTGTGTGTGTTTGTGTGTGTGTTGGAGGGGGGGGGGCAAGGGACAAACACTCTTCGTTATTAGAGACTTGATGTGTTTTAATTAATGTTCATATTCTGATAGCTCTTTTAAAGAAGAGCGCTAAAAATACAGGTGTCATACGTCACACAACATACAACTTCACTATTGACACTAATCACGCCATACCACTCATCGTTAGAAAAACCAACGTGTTTGCTTCGTACCAAGGGTTGTCTCGCAACAATCACGGTTATTACACATATAGTGATTTCATTCCAGGTAAATGTTACGTCACCGGTGAAATGATTTTAATGCGAATAGGTGATGGATTGTTATGTAAGCAGCTACGAAACTGATGTTGCCTTACTCTGTCCTCGGTGCGGAGATGATGCAACGCCACGGGTGAAACTGAAATGTGTACGAGTCTGTTTCTGCGAGTGGTTCTGACCACAGCCACACGTGCAGATATGTTGATAAACGGCGCCCGGCACCTGTCTTGTTCCGTAGCGACACGCCGCCTTCTGGCATCGCATTGCCCCGTTCTTCAACCGAAATACGAACAGTGTCGCCACACCGCTGTCAGAAAATGTGTATTTATTTAGCAGAAAGAGGAGCTATGTAAACATACGTTACAATCTTTATTACTGACTAAGGAGCTATGTAAACATACGTTACGGTTTTTATTGCTGACTTCAAAGACGTTGTTTCGTCACAGCAAAATTATTCAGAGACCAGACGTTTCGAACAAAGAGAAGCTGGCAAGAGACTCACCAGGGTGAGGAGGGGGAGAGGGGAGGGCAGGGGAGGGAGAGTCGAGGGGATCATGACACCCCCTCTCTTCTCCCCCAAGAAAATTTCCTAAAAGCGTTTTCATTTTTCCATACAAAAATTGCCATATTTCTCAGGTAAATTTCAGACAGTAGAGACGCATGAAAACTAATCGTCTCGAATATGGCAAACAATTATCGGAAATTCGAGCTGTGTTTGACACATTCGCTTGCCAGAGGCCTGGCCACAACTGCTGCCCACGGCCAATCCGACACTGTTCGTGAGTCCACGGGTGTAAACGGCAAATCACAGGAAACACAGCAAGGGAGAGCAGTAGAGGGTAATACCATCCACCCAGCGAGATAAATCACAGAAGGAATGACTGCATCGAACACAGGCAGTAGAAAACAGCACTTAACACGTTCGCATAGCCCCAGTCTTCAGACCTGTCTTCGGATTCGTAGTGGTAAGTGACATACTGTTAATGCTCAGCGCATATTTCGATTATTTATCGTGTAAACTACGACGTTGTCAAAGTTGTTAGTGTTTGTCGCTATTGTAACTCGTAAATCATCTGCGTGACACATGCGCTTCTCAAATTTTCGGACGAATACTTTTCAAATGAAGAATTTCTCTGAACTGTAATTTCTTGTAAGTCTCGGTGAAGTGGTGCAATAAGCACACTTGTAAAAAAAAAAAAAAAAAAAAAAAAAAAAAAAAAAAAAACAATTATTTTATACTAAACATTTTATATATTTCATTGTTGTTATTGAACCTTGGAATTGCTAAAACAATAAAACTCGTGGTGATAACATGTCACATAAGAGATTTGAGGAAGGAGGGGGGGGGGGGTAGGGGCGCAAGTAACAAACTGCGAAGAAGCAGCCCCCCAGCACCCCCCCCCCCCCCCCCCCCCCCCCGAAAGCACCCACATTCAACCAAACCCTGGATCCACGCCTCACTCTACATTGAGGGAAGAAACATGTACTTGGGAGAATCCCCTCTCCAGATCTCCAGTGGCGGGTCTACTTGAGTTCAAACATCGATGCACGGAGCTCATTATTGTGTGTTTGCCAAATGAGCAACGTTTACAGACTTTCATAGCGGCCAGGGCTCGACATCTTCTGAATAGACAGAGTATTGAAGACAGATTTACAAATCTTTTGTATCTGTATATACTGTATTTCTACATTCACATCTACAACTGCCGCTGCTGCTTCAGCAACAAATTATTCAAATGACAGTCACAATCGCATTATTTATTTTGCCGCCAACCGGTTTCAACCCGCGATGGGGTCATCTTCAGGGCAATTTACACCATTTGGTCGCTCGCTGTAGTCGTCACCCTGCTCTTGCACGGTTGGTAACTATGCACAGGCAGGGTGACGACTCCAGCGAGCGACCAAATGGTGTAAATTGCCCTGAAGATGACCCCATCGCGGGTTGAAACCGGTTGGCGGCAAAATAAATAATGCGATTGTGACTGTCATTTTGAATAATTGATTATAAGTAAATCGCTGTTATCTCCACATAACTATGTTGTCTAAAAATTCAGCAACAAAGCTATGTGTTATTTTTACTTTTTGATATTAGATGCAGAATGAATTAATATCTGAATTCTCTGTCCATGAATCGCATCTATTACTCGCTCCAGTATCCTCTAAAGAACAACAAAGCATTGCAAAGGAAGGAACAACGTGTTCCTCTTGGGAAATCACAGTTATTACAGAATTCCTGGAATCTATCAGACATTGAAAGTCGGGGTGATATCATGTCACACATGGGGAAAGTAGTGGTGGCAGTGGTAGTAGTTGTGGTGGGGAGGGGCCGCGAGGAGGGAGGGGGGGAGGGGAGAGACAGTAACGAAGTGTGACACACTCCCCAACCAACCCTCACAGAATCAAAAGCTGGATCCGCGCCTTACGCTACTGTGGGCAAAAAGTGGAGAACCTGAAATGTGTTTTCCTTGGGAAGCTATTAGGAGTACAGGAAATCATCTATGTGAATGATTTTGCTTCAACATTTTGTGTATTGAGCTTTCTTTCTGGGGCACTTAGCATATACGAATATTAAAGATCATGAAACTTCCTGGCAGATTAAAACTTTGGGCCGGACCGAAACTCGAACTCGGGACCTTTGCCTTTCGCGGGCAAGTGCTCTACCATCTTAGCTACCCAAGCACGACTCACGCCCACTCCTCACAGCTTTACTTCCGCCAGTACCTCGTTTCCCCATCCTTGCTAGAGCACTCGCCCGCGAAATATATAGGTCCCGAATTTGAATCTCGGTCCGGCACACAGTTTGAATCTGCCAGGAAGTTTCATATCAACGCACACTCCGCTACAGACTGAAAATTTCATTCTGGAAACATATGAAATATATGAAGTACCAATATCAAATGCCTATTAGGCCCACTACAAGCAAAACGTTTTGTATTAGGAAATAGTTTTACGTTTCATTCGTATGCTCCAGCTTCTCAACCATAAGACTTTAAAGTAGATGTAGTACGAAATTTTTATATAAATTTGGAACGTCATATTCTTCCACGTAACTTGTGTTGTGTCCCCGTTTCTTCTCGTTCCTCGTTCTAACAGACACTCTTGTCATAATTAATTCTGTAATTAATGCTGCCTTGCCAAAACTTATTGTCCAGCTAAATTCACTGACCATGCCAGAATCACCAGTTTAGTTAAAAAAAAGTTCACATGTGTGTGGAAGCTTATGGGACTTAGCTACTAAGGTCATCAGTTCCTATGCTTACACACTACTTAACCTAAAGTATTCAAAGGACAAACACACACACCCATGCCCGAGGGAGGACTCGAACCTCCGCCGGGACTAGCCTCACAGTCCATGCCTGCAGCGCCTAAGACCGCTCGGCTAAACCCGCGCTGCACCAGTTTAGTCACCCCGCGTTTATTCTCCGGTTGGGCGCTATTACATGTTCGTACAACGCGTTTTCTGCGCTCCTCCGAGAATAGAACATAAGCGGATGCTAACCGGAGACTGTACAACTGGCCTTTAGTAGTGTAGTGACCAGGCAAAAATTTTCTGTAAAAATTTCATTTTCTTGGATACACCGAGAAGATATGTACTCTTCTCTGTTATTCCAGTTAGTCGTTTATTTCCACTCATTTCCACTCTGTAGTCTGAATCTGTGGATTTCTCTGATAATTATAACAACGCTTATCATTCGCACACTCCGTCCTCCACATAAACAAACAGCGATTGGCATTCACCCTTTCAGATTTATTTGTCTCACCTCATACAGCCCCGTTCCCTTTCGTCTGCGGGGATTTTTTTTAATTTCCTGATGCAACGGGGATTGTCCTAGCGGAGACATCACGTACACTATGCACTTATTCAGAAATCAACTTCTGATTCGTTCAGAAATCAACTCAGAATGTGTTCAAAAATGTTCAAAAACCAACAGGGATACGTTTCAAAATCATATGAACAATCGATAGGCCAACGTGCCCTGGATGCTAGGCACTTTGTGAAACAATTTGTTTTTTTTTTCTTTCTTTTTTTTTTCAGAATGAGATATCCACTCTGCAGTGGAGTGTGCGCTGATATGAAACTTCCTGTCAGATTAAAACTGTGTGCCGGACCGAGACTCGAACTCGGGACCTTTGCATTTCACGGGCAAGTCCTCTACCAACTGAGCTACCCAAGCACGACTCACGCCCCGTCCTCACAGCTTTACTTCCGGCAGTACCTCGTCTCCTACCTTCCAAACTTTACAGAAACTCTTCTGCGAACCTTGCAGAACTAGCACTCCTGAAAGAAAGGATATGCAGAGACATGGCTTAGCCACAGGCTGGGGGATGTTTCCAGAATGAGATTTTCACTCTGCAGCGGAGTGTGCGCTGATACGAAACTTCCTGGCAGATTAAAACTGTGTGCCGGACCGAGACTCGAACTCGGGACCTTTGCCTTTCGCGGGCAAGTGCTCTACCAACTGAGTTACCCAAGCACGACTCACGCCCCGTCCTCACAGCTTTACTTCTGCCAGTACCTCGTCTCCTACCTTCCAAACTTTACAGAAGCTCTCCTTGCGGACCTTGGTCCCGAGTTCGAGTCTCGTTCCGGCACGCAGTTTTAATCTGCCAGGAAGTTTCATATCAGCGCACACTCCGCTCCAGAGTGGGAATCTCATTCTGGAAACATCCCCCAGGCTGTGGCTAAGCCATGTCTCCGCAATATCCTTTCTTTCAGGAGTGCTAATTGTGCAAGGTTCGCAGGATAGCTTCTGTAAAGTTTGGAAGGTAGGAGACGAGGTACTGGCAGAAGTAAAGCTGTGAGGACGGGTCGTGAGTCGTGCTTGGGTAGCTGAGTTGGTAGAACACTTGCCCGCGAAAGGCAAAGGTCCCGAGTTCGAGTCTCGGTCCGGGACACAGTTTTAATCTTCCAGGAAGTTTCAAGTTTTCTTTCTTCACTAATATGAATTTGACGCCTACTGAAATTGCCGTCCAGGCCAGATACTCTGGTTTGCCCACTACCCCGCCCCCCCCCCCCACAACCCCTCCTCTCTCTCCCAGGTTCGCGCCTGAATGATACTGGTTGCCATTATGTACAAACGTAGCTTTCATGTAAAAATAAAATTACTAGGGAAAGTCTACTTGTTTTATTTTTATTTCGAAACGGTACTTGCTTGAAAACACGCCTCCCGTTTCGACACCGACGAAAGATGTGTACTTACAGAGGGCGTGTCCAGCTACAGGGCGACAGAACAAGGGTACAACGTTCTCCTAGTCGGAGGCGCGGCGGGCATGCGCCCTATTACCTCCCGTCAGACACCTGTGCCTGTGCTGTCCACAGGCCGCGTCGTGGCGGCAGCTTTCACTCTGGAATCACGAGGAGGAGCGCGCAGCGCAAGCCTGCCGACCGTTGCTGTACCACGGAGAAGCACTGTTGATAAAATATCGATGTATCGACATTTTTTCCAAAAGTTGTCGCTGTATATCGGCGATATTCTTTTCACCGTTATACCGATATATCGATGTCTAATCGACAATATCGCGGGCCGATATTTTTATTTTATATTATATTTTTTTCTCAATTTTCGATAAATATTTATAGTTGTTGTAGTAGAACATAATTTCACTTTCACTGTGTGAAGGAGTCTTACTAGTTTTTGAGCACTCATCACATCCACTCTTTCTCTTTGACTGTGTGGATACAAGTATATATGGTATAAATAAGTCCGATTGCAAGTTATCCGATGTGAAGAAACAGCACACCAGTTGCGTTAAAAAGCAACATGAAGTGTCCGAGACAAATCCGATATCTGACGAAACCGAACGACGGACCCATCGGACACGTTTTATTGTGCCACTTAAACGTGCAGTTACCATTGTTAACAAAGTGGTTATCGCCAAGCGTGAACGTGCATCGTTTTTCCTCCAATCCTTGCTCTAAGGGGCATAAGCAGTCTGCTATCTTGTTGATGTACAGAATATCTAATACCAACTCAATACTTAAATAAAAATATATAAAACTGGCAGAATATCTACAACGTGCAACCGATTTTTTTTATTTTGCTTTGCCTGTACGTCGATATTTTTTCCGTCCATACACCGACATATCGATAACTTTTCTCCACGTATGGAGTGCCGACAATGACACATTTTTAAACATCGATGTATAGGATTCCCGATATTTTCGAAAATATCAACAGTCCTCCCACAGAGGGTGCGGGAAGTGGTATGGTCTCTGAACATTGCAAATCTTCACATCCTTCTGGGAGGACAGTGATACGTCATGTGCTTCACCTCAATCGTTCTATTTTTCTTTGCCCTCTTTTTATTTTTTACTGATTGGGGTACGCTTGCACATGGTATGGAAAATACATACTGAGTGCACGTTCTCTTGAGACGAAGAACGGTCGCTTTTATAACACAATAGTGTGCAAAAGTGCAACGACGTACCTTACAACTTCCTGGCCCCAGTATCAGTTCGCTGCAGGTCGCTATTCTGTGTCACGATAGGCTTTGGCGCATATGGAGGAAGGAAGCTTTAGTCCTACCTTGTGTTGATTTGATTTGATTTATTCATCCAGGCATCATCTCGCAATATTTTCATCGCAATGCAGTGGCCAATGAGAATAAATATTTCAAAATATACATACAACCAGAATCTTTAAGTATACTTTTATGAGGATATGCAAGTGGTCAGGTGTGGCCATGATGAAGGAAAAATGCCAGAATTTACTGTAGTGGGACACGAAATTGAAGCGTCACCCATCCACCAGTGTCAGCCCAGTTTGCAGGTGAATATAAGTTAATTTAGTGTTTTTTCTATGTATTTTTGTAATGTTTGTAATAGTTGTGAATTGTCTAAAGTTTGTATTTAATTTTTTATGTTTCATGTACGGAGAGGGCGGCGCAACGAACAGAGACAGCATCTTCACTGCCGGGACCAGAGAGAAAATTGCTAGCCCCTATACGTCGCGGGTCGACAGCCAAAGAGCAACAGAAGATCCTGAAACCGGGTTGTTGCGTCGTGCTTCTAAAACCTGAAAATTTTGTAATTTTGTACACAATGATGTCATAGAAAATTTAATAATGTAGTAAATGGTCAGTTCTGTCTTGTCAAGGCTCAGATTCACGTCTATATGTAGGAAGATAATAAATTAGTGGATGCTACTAAAGTTGAAATGCGTGTTCCGAGAATTTATTTATGAAGAATTATCTGAATGAATTAATAATATATTTGACAAGATTATTAATTTTTGACAACGTTCATCGCGAGTTTGAATCTCGAAAGTTTATTCAATGTGGTTCTAATATTTATTAAATCAGATAACATGCATTAATATAATTTCTGAGGAGAAACAAACGGCATCTAAATTGAAAAAGTTTACGCAAACCAATTGGACTGAGTGACGTAATTCTGCGCATACGACTCAAATGATGTTTTACAGTTTCGTTCAAGAACCATTCTGAGACAATTTAAAAAGAGTATAAATAATTTTGAAGTGTGTTGTAACTGACGTAGGTGACGAAGTTTACACATGGTCATATGTCAAAAGAAAATCATTTATAAAAAACTTACGTCGTTACACTACATTACCTGAAACGATTTATGAAAACCCAAATCCATATGCTTCAGAGGCAAGTATAATTACAGACGTCACAAAAATTCCAGCAAAATAATATTGTATTGTTTCTTGAAAAACATAAGATTTTGTACACTTCGCAAGCTCTATGGAATCTCAAACTAAATATTTCCACACCTAAATTTATTATATTACTTATTGAAATACACGCAGTGTATAACTCACTAAATATGTATCTGCAGTGGGTGCCAGTTATTGGTTATGTAAGTTGCTGCGGAAAGGTGACGTAAGGTTTCAAATTAAATATTACTACATCTTAATTATCTGTACTATTTTTCAAAATACACACAGCTCGCTTATTGGCACTACATAAATACTAACCCCCATTACCTGTAACCATAACACATAACATGTGACCTACAACCATAACATATAACATGTAACCCTGAGCCCATATAACCTGCTACAAACTTTCAAAAGCTTATGTTGCATAAATATTTCTTTACTTAAGACAACCGGTTTCGACAGGCTTTGCTTGCATCTTCAGGTCTTAAAAAGTCTTTTTTTTTGTGAAATGTGTGCATTTTATGATGGACCTCATGCCAGATTGTCAAGTGGATAATGTGCTGATTTTTATCCACATGGCAACTTGGCGTGCGGTCCAAAGTAAAATGAATACATATCTTAATAAGAAGGTTTTTAAGATCTGAAGATGACAGCAAATTCTGTCAATGCCAGTTGTCTTAAATAAAGAAATATTATGTGATCTAGGCTGTGGGATATTTTTAGTAAGTAAAACAAATTGCCCTTTCCATCTTCTCACAATGAGAAAATTCAGCCTTAACCCATATACTGTAACCTGTAACTCATATCCCACAGTCCATGACCTGTAAGTAGTGCTAAAAGTGAGCTGCATGTATTGTAATAAAAGTAATACAGACAACTTAGATGTGAAAATTGATTTTCCTGCAATGTTTGAATTTTCGTAGAAATATGTAATTGTGGTTGCATAATTTGATAAACAATCTGTGTGTGTGTGTGTGTATGTGTGTGTGTGTGTGTGTGTGTGTGTGTGCGCACCCTCTCCCAGTAACTGACACAGTCAACAGCTGTGAGCTCCCCCAGTAGGTGACGATCCCCCCCCACTCACCATCCTCCCCCCACCCAGCAGCTGGCACCCACTGCAGATACACACTGATTTTAATAAGTTACACAGTATTTCCTCTCTCTCTGCAATGCTTACTTTAATCGGGCAAGAATATTATAACATACTTGTATATTACAGAGGGAATATAGTTTTCTACTGTGTAAGAATGTCTTGCGTGCCTCAGCGATACAGATGGGCGTACCGTACGTAGGTGCAACCACAACGGAGGGGTACCTGTTGAGAGGCCAGACAAACGTGTGGTTCCTGAAGAGGGGCAGCAGCCTTTTCAGTAGTTGCAGGGGCAACAGTCTGGATGATTGACTGACCTGGCCTTGCAACATTAACCAAAACGGCCTTGCTGTGCTGGTACTACGAACGGCTGGAAGCAAGGGGAAACTACAGCCGTAGTTTTTCCCGACAGCATGCAGCTTTACTGTATGGATAAATGATGATGGCGTCCTCTTGGGTAAAATATTCCGGAGGTAAAATAGTCCCCCATTCGGCTCTTCGGGAGAGGACTACTCAAGAGGACGTCGCTATCAGGACAAAGAAAGCTGGCGTTCTACGGATCGGAGCGTGGAATGTCAGATCCCTTAACCGGGCAGGTAGATTAGAAATTTTAAAAAGGGAAATGGATAGGTTAAAGTTAGATATAGTGGGAATTAGTGAAGTTCGGTGGCAGGAGGAACTAGACTTTTGGTCAGGTGAATACAGGGTTATAAACACAAAATCAAATAGGGGTAATGCAGGACTAGGTTTAATAATGAATAAAAAAAATAGGAGTGCGGATAAGCTACTACAAACAGCATAGTGAACGCATTATTGTGGCAAAGATAGACACGAAGTCCGCGCCTACTACCGTAGTACAAGTTTATATGCCAACTAGCTCTGCAGATGATGAAGAAATTGAAGAAATGTATGATGAGATAAAATAAATTATTCAGGTAGTGAAGGAAGACGAAAATTTAATAGTCATGGGTAACTGGTATTCGAGAGTAGGAAAAGGGAGAGAAGGAAACATAGTAGGTGAATATTAATTGGGGCTAAGAAAAGAAAGATAAAGCCGCCTTGTAGAGTTTTGCACAGAGCATAACTTAATCATAGGTAACACTTCGTTCAAGAATCATGAAAGAAGGTTATATACATGGAAGAATCCTGGAGATACTAGAAGGTATCAGATAGATTATATAATGGTAAGACAGAGATTTAGGAACCAGGTTTTAAATTGTAAGACATTTCCTGGGGCAGATGTGGACTCTGACCACAATCTATTTGTTATGAACTGTAGATGAAAACTGAAGAAATTGCAAAAAGGTGGGAATTTAAGGAGATGGGACCTGGATAAACTGAAAGAACAAGAGGTGATACATAGTTTCAGGGAGAGCATAAGGGAACAATTGACAGGAATGGGAGAATGAAGTACAGTAGAAGAAGAATGGGTAGCTTTGAGGGATGAAGTAGTGAAGGTAGCAGAGGATCTAGTAGGTAAAAAGACGAGGGCTAGTAGAACTCCTTGGTTAACAGAAGAAATAATGAACCTAACTGATGAAAGGAGAAAATATAAAAATTCAGTAAATGAAGCAGGCAAAAAGGAATACAAACGTCTCAAAAATGAGATCGACAGGAAGTGGAAAATGGGTAAGCAGGGATGGCTAGAGGACAAATGTAAGGATGTAGAGGCCTATCTCACTAGGGGTAAGATAAATACTGCCTACAGGAAAATTAAAGAGACCTTTGGAGAAAAGAGAACCACTTGTATGAATATCAAGAGCTCAGATGGAAACCCAGTTCTAAGCAAAGAAAGGAAAGCAGAAAGGTGAAAGGAGTATACAGAGGGTCTATACAAGGGCGATGTACTTGAGGACAATATTATGAAAATGGAAGAGAATGTAGATGAAGATGAAATGGGAGATACGATACTGCGTGAAGAATTTGACAGAGCACTGAAAGACCTAAGTCGAAACAAGGCCCTGGGAGTAGACAACATTCCATTAGAACTGCTGACTGCCTTGGGAGAGCCAGTCCTAACAAAACTCTACCATCTGGTGAGCAAGATGTATGACAGGCGAAATACCCTCAGACTTCAAGAAGAATGTAATAATTCCAGTCCCAAAGAAAGCAGGTGTTGACAGATGTGAAAATTACCGAACTATCAGTTTAGTAAGTCACAGCTGCAAAATACTAACACGAATTCTTTACAGACGAATGGAAAAACTGGTAGAAGCCGACCTCAAGGAAGATCAGTTTGGATTTCATAGAAATATTGGAACACGTGAGGCAATACTGACCTTACGACTTGTCTTAGGAGAAAGATTAAGGAAAGGCGTAGACTTAGAGAAAGCTTTTGACAATGTTGACTGGAATACTCTCTTTCAGATTCTAAAGCTGGCAGGGGTAAAATACAGGGAGCGAAAGGCTATTTACAATTTGTACAGAAACCAGATGGCAGTTATAAGAGTCGAGGGGCATGAAAGGGAAGCAGTGGTTGGGAAGGGAATAAGACAGGGTTGTAGCCTTTCCCCGATGTTATTCAATATGTATATTGAGCAAGCAGTAAAGAAAACAAAAGAAAAATTCGGAGTATGTATTAAAATCCATGGAGAAGAAATAAAAACTTTGAGGTTCGCCGATGACATTGTAATTCTATCAGAGACAGCAAAGGATTTGGAAGAGCAGTTGAACGGGGTCTTGAAAGGAGGATATAAGATGAACATCAACAAAAGAAAAACGAGGATAATGGAATGTAGTCGAATTAAGTCGGGTGATGCTGAGCGAATTAGTTTAGGAAATGAGACACTTAAAGTAGTAAAGGAGTTTTGCTATTTGTGGAGCAAAATAACTGATGATGGTCGAAGTAGAGAAGACATAAAATGTAGACTGGCAATGGCAAGGAAAGCGTTTGTGAAGAAGAGAAATTTGTTAACATCGAGTATAGACTTGAGTGTCAGGAAGTCGTTTCTGAAAGTATTTGTATGGAGTGTAGCCTTGTATGGAAGTGAAGCATGGACGATAAATAGTTTAGACAAGAAGAGAATAGAAGCTTTCGAAATGTGGTGCTACAGAAGAATGCTGAAGATTACATAGGTAGATCACATAACTAATGATGAAGTATTGAATAGAATTGGGGAGGAGTATGTGGCACAACTTGACAAAAAGAAGGGACCAGTTAGTAGGACATGTTCTGAGGCATCAAGGGATCACAAATTTAGCATTGGAGGGCAGCGTGGAGGGTAAAAATCGTAGAGGGAGACCAAGAGATGAATACACTAAGCAGATTCAGAAGGATGTGGGTTGAAGTAAGTACTGGGAGATGAAGAAGCTGGCATAGAGTAGGGTAGCATGGAGAGCTGCATCAAACCAGTCTCAGGACTGAAGACCACAACAACAACAACGAGAATGGCAGATGACAACGTTTTGTACTGTGTTAAAGGTAGGCATTCTGATCATATTTCCATGCTACAGGCATTTCAAGATATATGGTGAAATGCTTTCTGCAAAGTTGTCATCGTTTACTTTGCTAATTCTTGGTGTACTTTACACTGTAAATTTGTTCTTTAGTAATGCTGTTGATGAATTTAATGTTATCAGTAAGCGTCCTGAGTTAATTTTAATAGACAATTTAGTCGCGGAAATGTTTAATTTGAAAAGCCATTGTGCTTTCAAAGAGTTGTAAGAATATCGAACTTTCGGTTTTAAAGACGAGTTTTACACATGACCGAAGTTAGGGCTGCTGTAGTGCTCATGTACTTACAAGATGAATTTAATATTTGGTGCTAATATCGAACTACAATCATCTACTAACCTCTAATTTATTGAAATGGTGGTCATAAGCAAACTGTGTGTATTTTAATAAGTAATACAGACGATTTAAATGTAGGACCATTTAATTTGAGGGTCCAAAACCCTTGTAAAGTGTGCAAACTGTTACATATCTCGAGAAAAGGCACAATTTCATTTAGTTCGACTTTTGGTGGAGATCTGTAATTATTGCACACTGCATGTATTTTAATAGCTAATAATATGAATCTAGATGTAGAAATAATCAATTTGAAGGTCCACTGTACTTGCAGTGTGTGTGGAATCTTACGTATTTCAAGAAATAATACAATTTTATTTTGCTCGAAGTTCTGTAGAATCCGTAATTAAACTTGCATCTTTCTATAAGTACAGGGGCTGTGTGTGTGTGGGGGGGGGGGGTGTTTGTTTTTGTACTCAATAAAACATAAAACTTTAAAGTGTTTAATTTGAAGATATCGTCTCTCTCTTGTTGCACCATCTTCTTTAGAGATGTTTAATGCCTAACCATAAGAGAAGTTCTCGTTTTGTATTGTGAAAAGTATGCAGTTTAATGGCTACATCAAAAAAAATCTATGAAAACCTTCTTTCTTCCCTCCTTCGTAATACAGTGTTTGCTCGGCTTGTCTTTCAGTTATGTTGTGTGTGATAGTGTGTACTTTCACTTCACATATTTTTATTGGACGTTGGTGTTTAATAGTTGCTGTTTAATAGCTGATTATAGGAAATATAGCCTACAACCTTTTAAAGAGGCTTGGAACCATAGTTCCGATTGGAAAATATTTCAACCTTCAATGAAAGTTGTTATTGTACATAACTTTTAGTGGCTGAGTCATTTGTAATAAAAACAATAACTGACAATCAGTTATATTTTTCTATTGTGTAACATGATACATTGTCTTTGAACCTGCTAAAATCGTGCTTGAGAACAACTTAAATGTGAACATATTGAACTGGGGGGAGGGGGGGGGGACGGATGTATTGTAATACACACCAAGAGCAGGACAAATTAATTATATTCTCCCGGTAAACCAGACTGCTTATTTGTCTGTCTGCGTGGTAGTATTTTATCTAAAACGTATTTTTTGCAGTTATAAGTACCATCAGTTTAGTTTTACTGCACTGATCTCTTTGGCTTTACTTCTAATGGCAACTGTTAGTTAATTATGTCATCAGTAACTATTTAATCATGGAAATAGCAGTGGAGTGCTTTCTTTAGAGTTGATGTTTTAGGCACTAATTTGATGAATATGTTTGTATGTGGAAAATAATTTGTGATACTTAATGTAAACATTGCAATTTTTGGCATTACTGAAGTATTTTTGTAGACTTTTAGATTTGTAAAGAACATTATGACACTTGACAAGTATCACTGATGTGGAAAATAATTAATTTGAGGCTCTTTTGCATTATAAATCTGGTGATGACAAGCTTAAACCCATAGTCGATTTCATTTCACATTTCTGAAGTTTTTCGGAAAACTATTTAAAATAAAACTTATCTGCAACATCTACATACCACAAACAGATTAATTACATTGTATAAGCGAATATCTGTTTTTAACTGTTCATGAAGAGTATGTCCTCATACTTAATATAAAGTTTGCAAGTCATGTGTGTTTATGCACCAAAGTACAATTGGAGTAGTTGCTTTGAAGTTAAGATACATTACTGCAGACTTGGAAAGAATATTGTAACATTTGACAAGCTTGATACAGGCGATAAATTAATTTGAGGCTGTTTTGTGTCTTACACTATGGTCCATCGAAATTCGAACGTTTTACCAATGCAGCCATCTGTTGACAAACATAAGCAACAATTGTATAAAAGCAGAAGTTGATTTTATTTTCCGTTTTTGACGTTTTGTAGTATAGTATTCAATGTAAAACTCATATTCATCAACTATGTACTATTAATTCGTTAACTATGCTCAATAAGCAAATGTTTGGTTTTGTTATTTATGGAGAGTAAGTTGTACACTCATTTCAATATCCTAGAGCTTCCAATTAAATTTTATAGTGTGACTAGTTAGTCAATCTATAAACTATTTTGAGGCAGTAATGAAAACACAGTTGATAACATTCATGTCATTTTACACAAGTCAGATACGCGTGTGACATATTTTTTGATTAATTATTCAGGTCGTTCAAATGGTTATGAGCACAGCCCAGACGGAGCTACATTGTAACTGGCTCTTTCATTTTAATGGTAGCTAAAATTCTATGATCTGATTAGAGGAGAGGTGGGAGATGCATTATGTAATGTGCATGTGTTTAAATTTACCGCTCACTGCTATCTTTTTTTTTTTAAATTTATCACGCATTTTTCAAATTCTTCAGATTTATCTCTTGATGACGTAATCAAAAAAGGAGCTTCAGCAGGAAGACTCGGAACTACTCGAAAGTATTTGGAACAGAGATTATGCAAATTCCATGTGATGACGACATCGAAAGCTCAGCGACCTAAGCCCAAAAGTAAACAATTTATGCCAAGACCTACGTCAGGGTCGTCGACCTAGTTCACAAATCACAGAGTTGCCTTAGCTATACTGTTAACTGTGTAACAGTGCATCCATTATGTACGAATCTGGGTCAGTTCTTTTTAACTACTCAACAACGAGTTCTTGTATCACGTTCAGCATTATCAACTTCGCTGCCTGGTATTTGAAATGTGTACATATTGTGTTCAGTATGTCCATTTCAATATTGTAGTGTATATCAGTAATTGCACAAAAATCTATGTTAACCATGGTGAAATTGCTTCTAGGTGGTTTAGCTCACCTGTCAATGTTACATTATTGATGTTTGTAAGTACAAGGAAGCTGATAAATCGAAAATTAACTTTGTAGCAATCGTCGGTAGTTCCATGGCAATTAGCAGCAGTTCGTTTCAAGGGAAACTCCCCATTGCATCCCCTCAGATTTTTAGTAGTAAGATGGACCAGTGGATAGCTTGTCAGAAACTGAACACAGATCAAGCATGAAAACATGAAGAAGCTGTACAGGACTGGGGAAAAAAAACCGCAATAGGAACAGTGGACGATCCAGGCTTAACAAGTGCAACATCGGGCAAAATTGAAAAGTCGCGGCGGCGTAGTTAAGTGGTCACTGTGTTGGGCTGTAAACCGAACGAGCCGTGTTCATAACTCCCTCGTGCCATTTTTTTCTTAAACATTATGAACTGTCCTCCGGTCATTGAGATGTTTGTTCTCTTTATCTTGGTAGTTGTCATACTATAAATTGGTTATAGAACACAAGTCACGTGGTTTTAATACGTTACTGTCCCACGTAAATGTGATGAATAGTGAGAGCAGACGAGATACCACGTAGACGTCTCACAGAAATAAAAACAACAAATAAACGGGTGTGAACTATGCTACAACAAGGGCATTCAAGAGGCAAGACATCCAAAACGGAACGCGACTTCAAAAACGTTAAAAATACAGGGTGATTCAAAAAGAATACCACAACTTTAAAACCGTGTATTTAATGAAAGAAACATAATATATCCTTCTGTTATACATCATTACAAAGAGTATTTAAAAAGGTTTTTTTTCACTCAAAAACAAGTTCAGAGATGTTCAATATGGCCCCCTCCAGACACTCGAGCAATATCAACCCGATACTCCAAGTCGTTCCACACTCTCTGTAGCATATCAGGCGTAACAGTTTGGATAGCTGCTGTTATTTCTCGTTTCAAATCATCAATGGTGGCTGGGAGAGGTGGCCGAAACACCATATCCTTAACATACCCCCATAAGAAAAAATCGCAGGGGGTAAGATCAGGGCTTCTTGGAGGCCAGTGATGAAGTGCTCTGTCACGGGCTGCCTGGCGGCCGAACCATCGCCTCGGGTAGTTGACGTTCAGGTTTCATAACTAACCTTTTTCGTAGGACTCTCCATACAGTTTATTGTGGAATTTGCAGCTCTCTGCTAGCTCTGCGAGTCGATTTTCCTGGGCTGCGAACAAATGCTTGCTGGATGCGTGCTACATTTTCATCACTCGTTCTCGGCCGTCCAGAACTTTTCCCTTCGCACAAACACCCATTCTCTGTAAACTGTTTATACCAACGTTTAATACACCACCTATCTGGAGGTTTAACACCATACTTCGTTCGAAATGCACGCTGAACAACTGTCGTCGATTCACTTCTGCCGTACTCAATAACACAAAAAGCTTCCTGTTGAGCGGTCGCCATCTTAGCATCAACTGACGCTGACGCCTAGTCAACAGCGCCTCAAGCGAACAAATGTACAAGTAAATTAAACTTTATAGCTCCCTTAATTCGCCGACAGATAGTGCTTAGCTCTGCCTTTTGTCGTTGCAGAGTTTTAAATTCCTAAAGTTGTGGTATTCTTTTTGAATCACCCTGTATATGTTTTGACAGAGCACAGAGAAACTGTGTGATTGTGAAACTGATGGTTCATTTGTTGCATCTTATGTGGCAAACTATTATGTTTTCGTCATTTCCTTGGGAGTGATCACATTCACATTCATACGAGCAACTAAATCGGGCAAGGAGGCATATCTCACTCACTTACCAGATGCACAAATTAGGTGTGCCGATAACAGATTCCTATCATGACACACGTACTGTCACTAATGACAGACCAGACGTGTTTGCCGGTGGAGAATTCTGTTGACTAGTCACCTTGTCATCAAACGTTGCGGTTCCCACTCGAAAGCCACTTCCTTCCAGCTGCTAATAGAGTAGTTGTGCAGAATCAGCTGTCTTTATAGGCTTCCACATTACACCTCGCTGTTGGATTGGATTGGATTGTTTGGGGGAAGAGACCAAACAGCGAGGTCATCGGTCTCATCGGATTAGGTAAGGAAGGCGGCCGTGCCCTTTCAAAGGAACCATCCCAACATTTGCCTGGAGCGATTTAGGGAAATCACGGAAAACCTACATCAGGATGGCCGGACGCGGGATTGAACCGTCGTCCTCCCGAATGCGAGTCCAGTGTGCTACCACTGCGCCACCTCGCTCGGTCACACCTCGCTGTTGTAAACAGACGTTACACCACGACACAGACACAAATTTGAATACAGCGAACAGCTCAAAATGGCTGTAAGCACTAGGGGACTTAACTTCTAAGGTCATCAGTCCCCTAGAACTTAGAAGTACTTAAACCTAACTAACTTACTGACATCGCACACATCCATGCCCGAGGAGGGATTCGAACCTGCGACCGTAGCGGTCGCGCGGCTCCAGACTGTAGGGCCTAGAACCGCTCGGCCACAGAGGCCGGCTCAGCGAACAGCATAACAATAACTTGGTACGAGGGAGCTTTGAACACGACTTGCCTGCTTGGTAGTCCAGTACCGCGACCACTTAGCCACGACAGCACTTCTTGCCCTTGGACCGTTCACTGTTTCTATTTTTTTTTCTCTACAGCTCAGTACGCCTTCTTCTTGTTTGGATGCTTGATCTGTGTTCAGTTTTTAACGATCTGCCCACTGCGCCCTCTTACCACTAAATCTCAGTCGCCTCCGGCGCCAGTTGTCGGCTGTATCTGGCGCGCAGACCGCACAGTTTGTTTACGAAAGTCGACTGGCAGAGGACAGCTCTGTTAGCGATCGTCGAAGATTCAGGACACGTCGACTGACTGGACAGCGAGCTGCTGGTGGAGTAACGCTGCGCGTGTACTTTTTGACACCTTACGAGCACTACTCCTCTTTCGCTACCTGTATTAAAGCGCGCATTTGCTCTCTTGTGCAAGTGCTCTCATTCTTGTTTTCTCCGTACTGTTTACTGACTTGTGAGGCAATTAGCCAGTGACGTGGACAGCGACCTCGCTCTCCATGCTGTATCTTCCCTGGCACATTAACAACCTCGTATGAACTTACTCGTGAATGGAGAGACCTCTCGTGTGTACACACATCATGGAACACCCAATAATAAAATGATTATATTAAATTAACGATTCCCGGCGGGGTCAGGGATTTTCTCTGTCTCGTGATGGCTGGGTGTTGTGCGATGTCCTTAGGTTAGTTAGGTTTAAGTAGTTCTACGTTCTAGGGGACTGATGTGTGGTGTCACCGCCAGACACCACACTTGCTAGGTGGTAGCTTTAAATCGGCCGCGGTCCATTAGTACATGTTGGACCCGCGTGTCGCCACTGTCAGTACTTGCAGTTCTAGCGCCACCACATGGCAGGTCTAGAAAGACGGACTAGCACTCGCCCCAGTTGTACGACGACTTTGCTAGCGACTACACTGACGAAGCCTTTCTCTCATTTGCCGAGAGACAGTTAGAATAGCCTTCAGCTCAGTCCATGACTACGACCTAGCAAGGCGCCATAAACCGTATCTGAAGATAGTCTCACTTGTATCGTCAATAGCGATGTACCACAAGGATGCATTAAAGTTAAGTAAACAGACGATACGTTCTTTTCTTATAACATTAATTAAGTATCCTGTTCCAGACTTCACGCCAGCCGCCGTGTGTGTACGCGTGCCTTTCGGTAACCTCACCCTGTGTCTAGACTGTCTTGTCTAGACACAACATGATGACCATAGATGTTAAGTCCCATAGTGCTCAGAGCCATTTTTGAAATTAACGGCCCAGAATCTTTTAGAAAACATGAAGGTGAATAAAGATATATCAGCACAAAGCAGAACGCGAACACGGAATTACGCTACAGGTGACACACGCTAAATGAATCTGACTTTTATTTACTACTAGCTGACAATCTGGTAGTATCCACGTATTCATTTAACCAATTCTCTATTAGAAACAAAAACTAAAAATGAACTGTTTGTAGTGATTCGTGAAAGCACCTTTGAAATTATCAAACAGTCGTACAAATATATACGTACGACTGTATAAGAACAATTACAAATTAAGAAACTCTATCCCGAACAGTTTCTGTATGCTGGGCGCAGCTGCTTGGCGTGTCTATAAAGCGGTTTTATAAACGTCTCTATGGCAACGCCTCTTTATAGCTCTGCAGACGGCTACAGTTTTTGATTACAGTCGTTCGCGCTTCGGAGTTGAAAGCTGCCAAAATCGTTGCCAGGCGTCAACAAGGATTTCATTCATTTGATTCGACAGTAGAAGTGTCTTAACAGTAAAAAAATTATTGGATTAAAACGGCATGCATGGTGCGACAGTTTTTCATGCGTCTCAGTGTTTATGGTATCATACCTCTTGAAGCAGGTGTACTGCAATGATTTATTTCTGTAGGTACAGGGTGACAATTATTGAACTATATGAAATAAAATCGTCATAACTTCTGAACGGACTGCGTTAGGACGTTCAAACTGCACGGTTGGCCGCGGGGCATGATGGGAATTAGTATGTGCATGGTTTGGTTTAACCCACTTCCATTTGGATGGATTAACGAATAAGCAAAACTGGCGTATCTGGGGGACTGAGAATCCGCATTTCGAGGTCGAGAAGTCTCTTAACCCTCAACGGCTCACTGTGTGGTGTGCAATGTCCAGTCACGGAAGAAACGGTGCGATATACACTCCTGGAAATTGAAATAAGAACACCGTGAATTCATTGTCCCAGGAAGGGGAAACTTTATTGACACATTCCTGGGGTCAGATACATCACATGATCACACTGACAGAACCACAGGCACATAGACACAGGCAACAGAGCATGCACAATGTCGGCACTAGTACAGTGTATATCCACCTTTCGCAGCAATGCAGGCTGCTATTCTCCCATGGAGACGATCGTAGAGATGCTGGATGTAGTCCTGTGGAACGGCTTGCCATGCCATTTCCACCTGGCGCCTCAGTTGGACCAGCGTTCGTGCTGGACGTGCAGACCGCGTGAGACGACGCTTCATCCAGTCCCAAACATGCTCAATGGGGGACAGATCCGGAGATCTTGCTGGCCAGGGTAGTTGACTTACACATTCTAGAGCACGTTGGGTGGCACGGGATACATGCGGACGTGCATTGTCCTGTTGGAACAGCAAGTTCCCTTGCCGGTCTAGGAATGGTAGAACGATGGGTTCGATGACGGTTTGGATGTACCGTGCAATATTCAGTGTCCCCTCGACGATCATCAGTGGTGTACGGCCAGTGTAGGAGATCGCTCCCCACACCATGATGCCGGGTGTTGGCCCTGTGTGCCTCGGTCGTATGCAGTCCTGATTGTGGCGCTCACCTGCACGGCGCCAAACACGCATACGACCATCATTGGCACCAAGGCAGAAGCGACTCTCATCGCTGAAGACGACACGTCTCCATTCGTCCCTCCATTCACGCCTGTCGCGATACCACTGGAGGCGGGCTGCACGATGTTGGGGCGTGAGCGGAAGACGGCCTAACGGTGTGCGGGACCGTAGCCCAGCTTCATGGAGACGGTTGCGAATGGTCCTCGCCGATACCCCAGGAGCAACAGTGTCCCTAATTTGCTGGAAAGTGGCGGTGCGGCGTAAGTGTCTTAGAACACGACGTACACGGTAGACAGCAATGCAAGTACAAAGACGTGAAAGCCCTGAGCAAGGAAGAAAGAGGAACTGCCTCGCCTGCGCGAATCGTGCATCATCCAGGTTTGGGGGGCTTTCGGATGTGAAAGTGTCCCAAGTCGGACTGCATGAAAACGTGAGGGCCGCCATACTCGTCGTCGACATCTGACCACCACAAGGGAGGGTCAGTGTATTGTGCGCCAAGCACATCGTAATCACACCTGCACATGCGAAAGGGTACCCCAAAAAAAACGAAATTATGTTTTAAAAGCTATATATTATCAAATTGCTTATGCCATAAATCGGATCTCGACGTACACTGTTCGGCAATCTTCTTAAAATTTCCAAATAAAAGGTTTGATTGACTGTCTCACCTGGGGGAACAAACTCCGAATGAACTACGCCTTTGGCAGCAAAAAAGCAAATAAGCATTGTTTTGATATTTGATTTGACTCGAAATTTTTTGGACGGTGTGACGATGACGTCTTCCATTGGCTTAAATGTTACTGTGTTTCTGCGTCGCAACCATAGCACCATGACTCATCATGTTTGACAGAAAATCTGGATCAGTTTCGAGCTGTTGTTTCAAGTCACGACATGTTTCCACTCGATGTTGCTTTTGTTCGTCAGTCAGGAACAAAATCGGCATCAGCCCTTTTCATTCCCAAATCTTCCGGTAAAATTCCCTGAACCGAGCTCCAAGATAAGCCACTAATCTCTGACAGTTAATCAGTTGTCTGTCGAAAGTCTGTGAGCACAAGCTCTCGATTTTTTCAGTTTCGTCAAATCGGGCAGTTGATGCACGTCAAGAACGATGTTTGACATCAATCGATATGTCGCCATTTTTTAATCGAGCAAAGCACTCGTACACGTGAGCTTTTCCCTGGCGTCATCTTGGTAAGCTGTTTGCAACATTAAAACAGTTTCAGCAGCATTTTTACCCAGTAGAAAACAAAATTTCACAGCTGCCCGTTGTTCACTTAAATTTGCCATCATAAAAAGCGAAACGAGAACAAAATAGCGCTAGCAAGAACTGTCATTACAGATGATCACAACAAGCCAGGTCGACAACACAGGTTGCGCTGAACTGTCAATGAGTAGTGCTAAAATTACTAAATGGTTCAAATGTCTCTGAGCATTATGGGACTTAACATTTGAGGTCATCAGTCCCCTAGAACTTAGAACTGCTTAAACCTAACTAACCTAAGGACACCACACACATCCATGCCCGAGGCAGGATTCGAACCTGCGACCGCAGCGGTCTCGAGGTTCCAGACTGTAGCGCCTTGAACCGCACGGCCACTATCGCGTGCTGAAAGGCCGGTGGAATATGCTGCAGGCGACTTCATGTCCACAATAACAGCTACAACCAACAACCTCTACATCTTGAAACGTCCGGGCACCTTGTCAGCTAACCGCTGGAGCTGGTTACACTCTAAAATAATTTTTTTTAGCTTTCTATTCTACTTTGTCTAATTTTGAACTCTGGAGACCAAACGTTAAAAAGTCCTTTACCTGTTTCGTATTTGACATTACTTTTTTAGTTGTTGGAACACTAATTCTGTTAATTAAATTATTCAAAAACAAAAGTAGTTCGCTCTGAGCACTATGGGACTTAACAGCTGTGGTCATCAGTTCCCTAGAACTTAGAACTACTTAAACCTAACTAACCTAAGGACATCACACACATCCATGCCCGAGGCAGGATTCGAACCTGCGACCGTAGCAGTCGCACGGTTCCGGACTGCGCGCCTAGAACCGCGAGACCACCGCGGCCGGCTAAAAGTAGTTCTTACTGCCCACGTAGTCTACTAAATATTTATTTACCTTCCGATATTCCTCCTTCAGTGCTTTATAAATCGTTTCACACGTTTCTGGAATTATGCTGGTTAACTTACTCCGTGGTATTCGAGTGGCGTATTGTAAACTGCATCTACATCTTGCTATTCACGTCATTACTCTGCTGTTCACAATAAAGTGCCTGGCAGAGGGTCCAATGAACCACTTTCAAGCTGTCTCTCTACGTTTCACTCTAGAACGGCGCACGGAAAAACGAGTACTTAAATTTTTCTGTGCGAGCCCCGATTTATCTTATTTTATCGTCATGATCATTTCTCCCTACGTAGGTGGGTGCCAACATTATGTTTTCGCAATCGGAGGAGAAAATTGGTCATTGAAATTTCATGAGAAGATCTCGTCGCAACGAAAAACGCCTTTGTTTTAATGATTGCCAATCCAATACACATGTCAGATCTATGGCACTAAATCCCCTATTTCGCGATAATAAAAAAAAACGAGCTGCCCTTGTTTGAACTTTTCCGATGTCATCCGTCAGTCCCACCTGATGCGGATCCCACACCGCACAGCAATACTCCAGAATAGGGCGGACAAGCGTAGTGTAAGCAGTCTCTTTACTAGACCTGTTGCACCTTCTAAGTGTTCTGCCAATGAATCGCAGTCTTTGGTTTGCTCTACCCATAGCATTATCTATGTGACCATTCTAACTTAGGTTCAAATGGTTCAAATGGCTCAGAGGACTATGGGGCTTAATATCTGAGGTCATCAGTCCCCTAGAACGTAGGAACTACTTAAACCTAACTAACCTAAGGACATCACACACATCCATGCCCGAGGCAGGATTCGAACCTGCGACCGTACCGGTCGCGCAGTTCCATACTGAAGCGCCTAGAACCACTCGTCCACTGCGGCCGGCCCAATTTAGGTTATTTCTAATTGCAGCCCCTAAGTATTTAGTTGAATTTACAGTCTTCAGATTTGTGTGACTTATCACATAATCGAAATTTAACGGATTTCTTTTAGTACTCACGCAAATACCTTCACACTTATCTTTATTCAGGGGAAAAAAAAATGTTAAAAAGTGTGTAAAATTTTATGGGACTTAACTGCTAAGGTCATCAGTCCCTAAGCTTACACACTACTTAACATAAATTATCCTAAGTACAAACACACACACCCATGCCCGAGGAAGAACTCGAACCTCCGCCGGGATCAGCCGCACAGTCCATGACTGCAGCGCCTAAGACCGCTTGGCTAATCCCGCGCGGCTATTCAGGGTCAATTGCCACTTTTAGCACCATACAGATATCTTATCTAAATCTTTTGCAATTCGTTTCGGTCATCTGATGACTTTGCAAGACAGTAAATGACAGCATCACCTGCAAACAATCTAAGAGGGCTACTCAGATTGTCTCCTGCGTCATTAATATAGGTCAGGAACAATAGAGGGCCTATAACACTTCCTTGGGAACGCCTTCTGTTTTACTCGATTTCCCTCTATTACTAAGAACTGTGACCTTTCTGACAGGAAAGAGCGAATCCAGTCGCACAACAGTGGAGATATTCCATAGGCACGCAGCTTGATTGAGAAGACGCTTGCGAGGAACGGTGTCGAAAGTCTTCGGGAAATCTAAAAATATGGAATCAATTTGACATCCCCTGTCCATAGCACTCAGTGCTTCGTGAGTATAAAGAGCTAGTTGTGTTTCACAAGAACGATATTTTCTGAATCCGTGCTGACTACGTGTCAATAAATCGTTTTCTTCGAGGTACTTCATAATGTTCGAACACAGTATATGTTCCAGAACCCGTCTGCAAACGACGTTAGTGATATGGACCTGTAATTCAGCGGATTACTCCTGCTTCCCTTTTAGGGTATTGGTGTGACTTGAGCAATCTTCCAGTCTTTAGGTTCGGATATTTCTGTGAGTCAGTGGTTGTACATAATTTCTAAATATGGAGCTATTGCATCAGCATATTCTGACTGGTATACAATCTGGACCGGAGGCCTTGCCTTTATTAAGTGACTGAAGCTGCTTTACTACACCGAGGATATCTAGTTTCTCATCTTGGCAGTTGTTCTTGACTGGAATTCAGGAATATTTACTTCATCTTCTTTGATGAAGGAGTTTCGGTAAATCGTGTTTAATAACTCTGCTTCAGTGGCACTGTCACCAGTGACTTCACCGTTGTTATCGCGCTCTGAGCGTATTGATTACGTTTTGTCACTGGTGTGCTTTATATATGACCAGAATCTCTTTGGGTTTTCTGCCAGATTCCGAGACACAGTTTCGTTGTGGAAATTATTAAAAACATTTCGCATTGAAGTAGGCGCGATGTTTCGAACTTCTGCAAAACTTTGCTAATCTTGGGGATTTTGCGTTCTTTTAAATTTGGCATGCTTTTTTCGTTGCTTCTGCAACAGCGATCTGACCTCGTTTTGTGTACCATGGGGGATCAGCACCACCACTTATAATTTGTGAGGCAATATATCTCTCATTTGCCGTCGATACTATCTCTCTTTCCGCATCTTTTCTATGCTTACATGATCTGATCGGAAGGAGTGAAAACTGTCTCTTAAATAGGAGTTAAGAGCATTTTATCAGCTTTTTTTTTTAAATAGATGTACTTCGTGTTTTTTATGGATGTATGTATTATGGTATTCAGCCTAGCAGCAACTGCCTTGTGGTCGTTAATCCCCGTATTCGTCACGATACTCACTATTTGTCCAGGTTTATTTGTTGCTAAGAAGTCAAGTACGCATTTCGCAACCATTTACGTTTAGAGTGGGCTCATTAACCAATTATTCAAAATAATTTTTTGAGAAAGCATTCAGTACAATTTCTGATAACGTTATATGCCTGTCGCCGGCTTTAAACGTATAATTTTTCCAGCATATCGAGGGTAGACTGAAGTCACCACCGACTATAATTGTATGATTAGAGCATCTATTTGAAATGAGACTCGTTTTGTTTGAACTGTTCAGCAACTATACCTTCTGAGTCGGGATCTCTGTAAAACGATTCAGTTAATAGTTTGAAATTAGAATTAATACCATCAGCTGCTGACGGGCGTTGATATACATCAACGGGGACAGTGGAAAATGTGTGCCTCGACGGACTGCAACCCGGGATCTCCTGCTTACATGGCAGACGCTCTGTCCATCTGAGCCACCGAGGGCACAGAGGACAGTGCGACATGTCCTAAAGAACAGATGCCATTTTCATATCGTTAAGGCTGACCGGCTGATGACCTTCTTCAGTGCGGATGCACACGAATTGCGAGAACTCTTATGGGACTCGGTGGATTGTCTACCGCGAATAGTGGGTATAATGGGAGGGGCACTACGAATGTAGTGGTTAAAAAAAATGGCTCTGAGCACTATGGGACTTGACATCTGAGGTCATCAGTCGCCTAGAACTTAGAACTACTTACACCTAACTAACCTAAGGACATCACACACACCCATGCCCAAAGCAGGATTTGAACCTGCGACCGTAGCGTTCGCGCGGTTCTAGACTGAAGCGCCTAGAACCGTCGGCCACTTCGGCCGGATCGAATGTAGTGTGTGGACTATAAGTTGAGAATGTGGGTCTCACGGGCAGCGTGCTGGCGATAAGTCCCTGCAGTCGCACTATCCTCCGTTCCCACGGTGGCTCAGATGGATAGAGCATTTGCCGTGTAAGTAAGAGATCCCGGGTTCGAGTCCCAGTTGGGGCACACGTTTTCAACTGACCCCGTTGATATATATCAACGCCCGTCAGCAGCTGATGGTATTGATTTAATCGTAATTTCATTCTAAAGATCTGCGCGGTCTACATATAATTAATAGTCTGCATGTAATTAATAGTTTAGTCTGAATGTCAAGTATAACCTCTACCCATACTATTTCGCTGGAACTCAAAAATGGTTCAAATGGCTCTAAGCACAATGGGACTTAACTCGCAGGAACTATCTGCTTCAATTTCACTACAAGGTAAACTACTACTGACAGCAATAAATACTCCACTATCAACTGTATTTAATCTATCCTTTCTGTACACTGTTAGACTGAAAAAATTTCGGCTGAACTTATTTCCGGCTTTAGCCAGCTTTCAGTTTCTGTGCTTTCTATTAGGGCTTGGAGTTCTGATTCTTACCCAACACAGCTACGACAGTTTGCAACTACAGTATCAATCGTTTCTACAGCTACCTTATTGTGTTTCATCTGCCCCCTTTTAGACGGATGAGCTCATGAATCAAGAAATCGTAGTGTTACGGTGAGCCGTTCTTCTGCACATATAGCATTTCTCAAGGGAGTATTCTGTTTTGTAATATGAGAAGCCTCTTTACTGAGCAAATACGAATGGATGAGAGTGTATTTCAGCAAGTAATCTATAAAAGACTTAACGTCCTCCACTTGCAGCTCTCGTAACAAATTTTGCTGAATGCTTTCACCATCTCGACGTAAAACCCACCCAAGTATGTTTCCTTTATTTCCGCCGTTTCTCTACCAAACGCACACACAGTGCAATTGTGATACAAGCAACTGCAGCGCATGATACCAAGTTGTTGTCCCACATCTTGAATTTTGAAGAAAAATATGATGACTGTATAATACCCATTTATAGCATTTTATAGCACCACGTCAAAGATCTTTGTCAAAGGAATATGACAAATATTCCATGACATTTCTTTGTCAAAGAAATATAATAGTGTAATATCGGTATAAGTAGGACACGGTAGCGGGTGGACGGCTTTACTCAATGAATCACGGTTATGGCAGGACAGATGAGTTCTGACCCAGTAGCTGGCTGCAAGTAGTTTCGGTTGTGGCAGAAATGAGTCAGTACGAAATTATCCAATAGTTAAAACTGCGTACTTGGGAAACAGAACCGTATTTATTGCGATTACGGCGACCTTCAATAATTATTGCTAATTTGTTCAATTATTAGAGTGCTGATACTGTGAATGCCAAGTATTAAATGATTTAATATTGTTATGTATATTTTCTGAGTATACGTTAGCGTGGGAATTGTGTACTGAAAGAGTGAATCATACTCGAGGAGATTGTAAAGTTCAACTATCCAGTTTATGTGACTGGGAAAACAAGTTACATTTTACGATAATTTTTTTTTATTTAAAGACAGAGTTACACTCCTGGAAATTGAAATAAGAACACCGTGAATTCATTGTCCCAGGAAGGGGAAATTTTATTGACACATTCCTGGGGTCAGATACATCACATGATCACACTGACAGAACCACAGGCACATAGACACAGCCAACAGAGCATGCACAATGTCGGCACTAGTACAGTGTATATCCACCTTTCGCAGCAATGCAGGCTGCTATTCTCCCATGGAGACGATCGTAGAGATGCTGGATGTAGTCCTGTGGAACGGCTTGCCATGCCATTTCCACCTGGCGCCTCAGTTGGACCAGCGTTCGTGCTGGACGTGCAGACCGCGTGAGACGACGCTTCATCCAGTCCCAAACATGCTCAATGGGGGACAGATCCGGAGATCTTGCTGGCCAGGGTAGTTGACTTACACCTTCTAGAGCACGTTGGGTGGCACGGGATACATGCGGACGTGCATTGTCCTGTTGGAACAGCAAGTTCCCTTGCCGGTCTAGGAATGGTAGAACGATGGATTCGATGACGGTTTGGATGTACCGTGCACTATTCAGTGTCCCCTCGACGATCACCAGTGGTGTACGGCCAGTGTAGGAGATCGCTCCCCACACCATGATGCCGGGTGTTGGCCCTGTGTGCCTCGGTCGTATGCAGTCCTGATTGTGGCGCTCACCTGCACGGCGCCAAACACGCATACGACCATCATTGGCACCAAGGCAGAAGCGACTCTCATCGCTGAAGACGACACGTCTCCATTCGTCCCTCCATTCACGCCTGTCGCGACACCACTGGAGGCGGGCTGCACGATGTTGGGGCGTGAGCGGAAGACGGCCTAACGGTGTGCGGGACCGTAGCCCAGCTTCATGGAGACGGTTGCGAATGGTCCTCGCCGATACCCCAGGGGCAACAGTGTCCCTAATTTGCTGGGAAGTGGCGGTGCGGTCCCGTACGGCACTGCGTAGGATCTTGGCGTGCATCCGTGCGTCGCTGCGGTCCGGTCCCAGGTCGACGGGCACGTGCACCTTCCGCCGACCACTGGCGACAACATCGATGTACTGTGGAGACCTCACGCCCCACGTGTTGAGCAATTCGGCGGTACGTCCACCCGGCCTCCCGCATGCCCACTATACGCCCTCGCTCAAAGTCCGTCAACTGCACATACGGTTCACGTCCACGCTGTCGCGGCATGCTACCAGTGTTAAAGACTGCGATGGAGCTCCGTATGCCACGGCAAACTGGCTGACACTGACGGCGGCGGTGCACAAATGCTGCGCAGCTAGCGCCATTCGACGGCCAACACCGCGGTTCCTGGTGTGTCCGCTGTGCCGTGCGTGTGATCATTGCTTGTACAGCCCTCTCGCAGTGTCCGGAGCAAGTATGGTGGGTCTGACACACTGGTGTCAATGTGTTCTTTTTTCCATTTCCAGGAGTGTATTTTGATATTTGTAGATTTTATAAATTTGTTCTTTTGATAAATTATTCATAAAAGCTATTACGTTGTCACTGGTCAAAAGTAAAAAATGCGGGATTGCGCAGTTTAATCCTGAAATTGGATTGGTTACGATGTACGTCAGCCAATCAGATGACAGTACGTTCGTGACTATTTTGCGGACTAAGATAACTACTTTGTGAAGCCTAAGATCAGTTCGGATATTAGCCGTGATCATGTTCTGATGTAGATACGAGCAACTCTGAAGAGATGTGAAAATGTTACGGAAAGTGGTTAAAAACTTGACCGTCAAGTGACGCAAACTGGACGCGAACGTGTGAAAAGACCGAGCATGTAAGGTACCGATTTTAATACATAAAAAGTGGCTTTGAACAACCGAAATCCCCGTGGCGTGTTATACAAAGCGCGACCGTGAACTGAACATTCGTAGTTGTCAAATAGAGTAGTAGTTGAGTGAGTGTTCCGTGACAGACAATCCGTTTGCTAATCCTGTTCGTAACGAGCTTGGTTAGTTACCATAAGCTGGCTACTACGAGAGAGAGTGATTCCGTGTGAATGACGAAACTATAACATAAAATTAGCACAGGTTCAGCAGTGTTTTCGTATCAAAGAAGCGCCAATATATCGAAGAATTCACTCACAAACTAGCTTTCAATCAATCGCTCGCTTAACCCGATACAGAAAAACGTTTGTTGCACCCGTTTGATTGGTACCATGCTGTTTGTTCTACTATACATCTGTTTCAGTAGAGGAACATCATTCGTTTTTAACGTGGAAGGGGCGTGGATCGAACTGCAGAAGAATAAATCACCGCAAGGTGAGTGGAACTGTTTTCTCTTGGACGAAACACAAATAAGCGCGAAATTTCCAGTGGGTGGGAGCAGCCTGGACATAATCTCCGTCCCAGTATGACAGTATCCGGGATATGAAGGACCAGCAGCTGTTACGTATGAGGCGGAACTATGGGCCTCATGGAAAAAGGGTGACCCGGCTGAGTCACGCAATTTGACTCTTAGTCTGATCACGAGGTGTGGCCATTAATTGCACGCGTTGATCACGTAGTCTGACGTGAGGATCATTGAACTATACTTGACGGAATGTATCTACATCTACATCTACATTTATACTCCGCAAGCCACCCAACGGTGTGTGGCGGAGGGCACTTTACGTGCCACTGTCATTACCTCCCTTTCCTGTTCCAGTCGCGTATGGTTCGCGGGAAGAACGACTGTCTGAAAGCCTCCGTGCGCGCTCTAATCTCTCTAATTTTACATTCGTGATCTCCTCAGGACGTATAAGTAGGGGGAAGCAATATATTCGATACCTCATCCAGAAACGCACCCTCTCGAAACCTGGCGAGCAAGCTACACCGCGATGCAGAGCGCCTCTCTTGCAGAGTCTGCCACTTGAGTTTGTTAAACATCTCCGTAACGCTATCATGGTTACCAAATAACCCTGTCACGAAACGCGCCGCTCTTCTTTGGATCTTCTCTATCTCCTCCGTCAACCCGATCTGGTACGGATCCCACACTGATGCGCAATACTCAAGTATAGGTCGAACGAGTGTTTTGTAAGCCACCTCCTTTGTTCATGGACTACATTTTCTAAGGACTCTCCCAATGAATCTCAACCTGGTACCCGCCTTACCAACAATTAATTTTATATGATCATTGCACTTCAAATCGTTCCGCACGCATACTCCCAGATATTTTACAGAAGTAACTGCTACCAGTGTTTGTTCTGCTATCATATAATCCTACAATAAAGGATCCTTCTTTCTATGTATTCGCAATACATTACATTTGTCTATGTTAAGGGTCAGTTGCCACTCCCTGCACCAAGTGCCTATCCGCTGCAGATCTTCCTGCATTTCGCTACAATTTTCTAATGCTGCAACATCTCTGTATATTACAGCATCATCCGCGAAAAGCCGCATGGAACTTCCGACACTATCTACTAGGTCATTTATATATATTGTGAAAAGCAATGGTCGCGTAACACTCCCTAGTGGCACGCCAGAGGTTACTTTAACGTCTGTAGACGTCTCTCCATTCATATCAACATGCTGTGTTCTGTTTGCTAAAAACTCTTCAATCCAGCCACACAGCTGGTCTGATATTCCGTAGGGTCTTACTGGAACATCTTAGGTCATCAGAAAGTTAGTAGACAGGAATACAATTAAATAGTTAGCTTTAATTCAGCATCAGCGGTAAATGTCGATCTTGGCTTTTACAATAATACTTACAAGTGCAGTTATAGACTGAACTGCGAATACTTCTTTACAATTCTGATCGCTTCAGATGCATAAACTGTATGTGGCGCCTGGCTAGGTCGTAGCTACTGACTTAGCTGAAGGCTATGCTAACTAGCGTATCTGCAGATGAGATCTCTGAAGCTATTACAAGTGAACCATTCCTATTAAAGTCGGCTGTAGAACTGGCCAGTGCTCTAGCTTGTCTCGGGAGACCAGCCGTGTGGTGGCGCTCGGTCTGCTAGCGTCGACAGTGGCGACTCGCGGGTCCGATGTGTACTGGCGGACAGCGGCCGATTTGAAGCCTACAACCCAGCAGGTGTGGTGCCTTGCGGTGACACCACAGCAAAAAAAAAATGGTTCAAATGGCTCTGAGCACTATGTGACTCAACATCTGAGGTCATCAGTCCCCTAGAACTTAGAACTACTTAAACCTAACTAACCTAAGGACATCACACACACCCATGCCCGAGGCAGGATTCGAACCTGCGACCGTAGTGGTCGCGCGGTTCCAGACTGAAGCGCCTAGAACTGCTCTGCCACTCCGGCCGGCGACACCACAGCAGCAACAGCCAAATACGCTGGTACAGGCATGCCTATTCAAATACGGAGATATGTAAACAGGCAGAATACGGCCCTGTAGTCCGCAACACCTATGGGGTCTGGCACAGTTCTTAGACCAGTTACTGGCGCTACAATGGCAGGTTATTAAGATTAAAGTGAGTTTGAACGGGGTGTTACAGTTGCCGCACGAGCAGTGGGACACAGCATCTCCTACGTAGCGATGAAGTGGGGATTTTCCCTTACGATCATTTCACGAGAGTACCGGGAATGTCAGGAATCCGGAAAAACATCAAATCTCCGACATCGCTGCGCCCCGAGAAAGATCCTGCAAGAACGGGACCAATGACAACTGAAGAGAATCGTTCAAAGTGACAGAAGTGCAACCCTTTCGCAAATTGCTGCTGATTTCAATGCTGGGCCATCAACAAGTGTCAGAGTGCGAACCATTCAACGGAAAATCATGGATATGGGCTTTCGGAGCCGAAGGCCCATACGTGTAACCTTAATGACTGCACGAGAGAAAGCTTTACTCCTCGCCTGGGCCCGTCAGCACCGACATTGGACCCTTGTTGACTGGAAACATGTTGCCTGGTCGGGCGAGTCTCGTTTCAAATTGTATCGTGCGGATGGACGTAAACGGATATGGAGACAACCTCATAAATCCACGGGCCCTGCATGTCAGCAGGGGACTGTTGAAGCTGGTGGAGACTCTGTAATGGTGTGGAGCGTGTGCAGTTAGGGTGATATGGGATGCCTGACACGTCTAGATACGACTCTGACAGGTGACACGTACGTAACCATCCTGTCTGATCACCTGCAGCTATTCAATCTTCGTTGATCCATTATGGACCGTGGGACAACGGCTGGCATGTATTTCTTAATGCAATAATTTACCAACAGCCGTATGTCTTGTAGAAATTTATTTTATTAACTTCTTATGTGCTACCAGTTTCGGCATTACATTGATGAGTCTGTGTCGCCTGGCCACCAAGATTCACGGATCCTGTTATATGGCTCCTTCCGTGTATAGCGATTATACGGCTATGACGTTTGGGGCCTCAAGATGGCATCAATGTAATGCCGAAACTGGTACCAAATAACAAGTTCATAAAATACATTTCAAGAATACATACAGCTGTTGGTAAATTATTGCATCAAGAAATGCATCCATTCATGTCCATTGTGCATTCCGACGGACTTGGGCAATTCCAGTTCATGAAGATTCATTCCGTTGCCTTCTCCCCTTCTGGACGCTTTATTTTATTTTATTATTTATTTATTTATTTGACCGATAGTGTAGTAATGTAAAACTGTTACTGACCAATGGGAGAAGGCCGACAAGTGGGTAAATACCTGTTATTAATCATTTTGGGAAGAGAATTGTTTCGTTTTCGCTGCTAAGAACGTCCAAGCCACTACCCAGCTTCTCGTTCCAGAGAATGCAATACCCGATAATCTCATGTGAATGTGGGGGAACCGCTCAACAGTTGTGTAAGAGGCATAGCGCTGCCACGAAAAGAAAGAGAAAAGACTAAGTCAGCTTTGTAACAGTCAGCCATTATTTTGCAATCGTTCTAGAGTGATATTGGTGCCAGACTAAGGCTATTGCAATTATTACTAATATTGTCTTAAAGACTGTGTAAGCTCTCACCCGCTAATTTTAAGTAAACTGACCAAGTTCCTAACGATTTGCTATCGGATCTTCGGGGTAGAGACTTACAACAGCCACCATCCCATAGAAAATTAAACTGCAACGTAACTGTGTTTCATGTGTCTTATCATTTACTACAAAGTTAACCATAACAGATGGTAATGTTCTTCTGGAATAAAAGATGACGTCCTTTAAGGTGATTTATTTAACTTTCAACAACAGAAAAACACATAACCTTATCACTCTCATTCACATTGATGAAACTAACAAATTCAAGATCTGGAGAATGTGCTGGCCAGGGCAGCAGTCGAACATTTTCTGTATCCAGAAAGGCCCCTACAGGACCTGCAACATGCAGTCGTGCATTATTCTGCTGAAATGTGGGTTTTCGCAAGGATAGAATGAAGGGCAGAGCCACGGGTCGTAACACATCTGCAATGTAACGTCCACTGTTCACAGTGCCGTCACTGCGAACAAGAGGTGACCCAGACGTGTAACCAATGGCACCCCATAGCATCACGTCGGGTGATACGCCAGTATGGCGATGACGAGTACATGCTTCCAGTGTGCATTCACCGCGATGTCGCCAAACACGGATGCGACCATCATGATGCTGTAAACAGAACCTGGATTCGTCGTTGAGTACACCATCGCAGGCGCTCCTGTCTGTGATGCAGCGTCAAGGGTAACCGCAGCCGTGGGCTCCGAGCTGATAGTCCATGCTGCTGCAAACGTCGTCGAACTGTTCGTGCAGATGGTTGTCGTCTTGCAAACGTCCCCATCTGTTGACTCAGGGATCGAGAGGTGGCTGCACGATCCGTTACAGCCATGCGGATAAGATGCCTGTCATCTCGACTGCTAATGAAACGAGGCCGTTTGGATCCAGCACGGCGTTCCGTATTACCCTCCTGAACCCACCGATTCCGTATTCTGCTAACAGTCATTGGATATCGACCAACGCGAACAGCAATGTCGCGATACGATAAACCGCAACCGCAATAGGCTACTTTATTAAAGTCGGAAACGTGATGGTACGCATTTCTCCTCCTTACACGAGGCATCACAACAACGTTTCACCGGGCAACGCCGGTCAACTGCTGTTTGTGTATGAGAAATCGGTTGGAAACTTTCCTCATGTCAGCACGTTGTAGGTGTCGCCACCGGCGCCAATCTTGTGTGAATGCTCTGAAAAGCTAATCATTTGCATATCACAGCATCTTCTTCCTGTCGGTTAAATTTCGCGTCTGTAACACGTCATCTTCGTGGTGTGGCAATTTTAATGGCCAGTATTGTATGTCAGCTTCACGATGAAGTGCCCAAAATTTAGATAATGGTAATACATAACGTGATATTCACATCTAAGAAGGGAACCTCCCCATCGCACCCCCCTCAGATTTAGTTATAAGTTGGCACAGTGGATAGGCCTTGAAAAACTGAACACAGATCAATCGAAAAAACAGGAAGCAGTTGTGTGGAACTATGAAAAAAATAAGCAAACTATACAAACTGAATAGTCTATGTGGAAGATAGGCAACATCAAAGACAGTGCGAGCTCAGGAGCGCCGTGGTCCGTGGTTGGCGTGAGCAGCTGCAGGACCAGAGGTCCTTGGTTCAAGTCTTCCATCGAGTGAAAAGTTCACTTTCTTTATTTTCGCAAAGTTATGATCTGTCTGCTCGTTCATTGACGTCTTTGTTCACTGTAAAAAGTTTAGTGTCTGTGTTTTGCAACAGCACCGCAAAACCGTGCGATTAGTAGACGAAAGGACGTGCCTCTCCAAAGGGAACCGAAAACATTTGATCGCAAGGTCGTAGGTCACCCGATTCCTCCACAGGAAAACACGTCTGATATATTCTATACGACACTGGTGACGGCATGTGCGTCACATGACAGGAATATGTTGTCGACCAACCTAACTTGTACACTTGGCGAATGGGTAAAAAGATTCTTCTACCTTGCCCGATTTAGGTTTTCTTGTGGATGTGATAATTACTCCCAAAAAAGTGATGAAAACATAAGAGTTTGTCGCATAAACTGCAAGAAATGGATGGAACTGTTCACAGTCGCACAGTTTTCCCTGTGCTCTGTCAAATCATATGTTTTTAACGTTTTCAAATTTTTCCATGTGTAGACCGTCAAATCCTGCATATGTCCAAGCAAATCTGAACATGTCCTCCAATTTTGGAGAGCGAAGTTGATTATCTGTGAGTGCCTGAACTTTGATAATTGTCTGAAAATAAAAATTTAAACTTTTCACTCGAGTGAAGGCTTGAACCAACGACCTCTCCTTCCGTAGCTGCTCACGCTAACCACGGGACCACGGCGCTCCTGCGCTAACTTTATCCTTGATGTTCCATATCTTGCTCATGGACTACTCAGTGTATATTTTGCTTATTTTTTTCATACTTCCACACTGCTTCTTCCTGTTTTCTCGATTGATCCGTGTTCGGTTTTTCAAGGCCTGTCCACTGTGCCAGCTTATAACTAAATCTGAGAGGGGTGCGATGGGGAGGTTCCCTTGTAAGTGCGATGCTGCGCCAAATTCGAAAAAGTTTGCAATGAAAAATATAGTTCGCTGTGATTTTGCGTTTGGTGCATATTACACTATATGTTTCTGCGAATTGAATTTTTCCCTATACCCGACAGGAAATCTCTAATCTCGAGAAAATGGAATTTATGTAGCACGATCACTTCCAAGCACACACGCAGGGGAATGAAATATTCATAACATACCTCATATTTTGACAAGTGGCTGGCTCTGAGCACTATGGGACTTAACATCTATGGTCATCAGTCCCCTAGAACTTAGAACTACTTAAACCTAACTAACCTAAGGACATCACACAACACCCAGCCATCACGAGGCAGAGAAAATCCTTGACTCCACCGGGAATCGAACCCGGGAACCCGGGCGTGGGAAGCGAGAACGCTACCGCACGACCACGAGCTGCGGACTTTTGGCAAGTGACAACATGCAAAGACCAGAGTATTTTGCTATGTGGCTAACATATCTACGGCGATATAGCAGAAGCTATGCTTTTTATTAATTTTCTTCAATAAAATACTGTAATTTTTTAAGAGTCTTAGACAGCTATTGAAAAGACAATTTGCTAGTATGGAACTGAACGTGAAATTTCGTATCTTATTTTACAGCAAACCACCGCAAGGGATTTTTCCACAAGCTACTGACCACTCTAGTGTCCTACTGCATTTGAATTAGACATTCTCACAATTCTGCCCCAGGTGGTATGACTATGTAAGATTGGTCAATTTATACCGTATTTTATCAAAAAAAGGAAAATTCAACTTGTCAACAAGAAAAATGTAGCCGTTCCTCATAATTATTGACGTTTCTGCATATGAAAAATAATAATTCAGACAAAAGTAAACCTCCAGTTCTATTGCAATTTTGGCGAAATCCTGTAACCCACAGTATTTTTATAGTGAACACCTGGAATGGGAACTTACCAAAGGATTATCTCCCTGTTTCTCATACAAAAAATATGAAAATAATTCGCAGCAAAAAGTGTCCTATATTTCTGTTCTTATCCCTATTCAAAGCGAAGTGGTGAACTTTTCCACCATAATTATCTTTTAATCTGTTACAGATAGATTGCATATACACTCCTGGAAATGGAAAAAAGAACACATTGACACCGGTGTGTCAGACCCACCATACTTGCTCCGGACACTGCGAGAGGGCTGTACAAGTAATGATCACACGCACGGCACAGCGGACACACCAGGAACCACGGTGTTGGCCGTCGAATGGCGCTAGCTGCGCAGAATTTGTGCACCGCCGCCGTCAGTGTCAGCCAGTTTGCCGTGGCATACGGAGCTCCATCGCAGTCTTTAACACTGGTAGCATGCCGCGACAGCGTGGACGTGAACCGTATGTGCAGTTGACGGACTTTGAGCGAGGGCGTATAGTGGGCATGCGGGAGGCCGGGTGGACGTACCGCCGAATTGCTCAACACGTGGGGCGTGAGGTCTCCACAGTACATCGATGTTGTCGCCAGTGGTCGGCGGAAGGTGCACGTGCCCGTCGACCTGGGACCGGACCGCAGCGACGCACGAATGCACGCCAAGACCGTAGGATCCTACGCAATGCCGTAGGGGACCGCACCGCCACTTCCCAGCAAATTAGGGACACTGTTGCTCCTGGGGTATCGGCGAGGACCATTCGCAACCGTCTCCATGAAGCTGGGCTACGGTCCCGCACACCGTTAGGCCGTCTTCCGCTCATGCCCCAACATCGTGCAGCCCGCCTCCAGTGGTGTCGCGACAGGCGTGAATGGAGGGACGAATGGAGACGTGTCGTCTTCAGCGATGAGAGTCGCTTCTGCCTTGGTGCCAATGATGGTCGTATGCGTGTTTGGCGCCGTGCAGGTGAGCGCCACAATCAGGACTGCATACGACCGAGGCACACAGGGCCAACACCCGGCATCATGGTGTGGGGAGCGATCTCCTACACTGGCCGTACACCACTGGTGATCGTCGAGGGGACACTGAATAGTGCACGGTACATCCAAACCGTCATCGAACCCATCATTCTACCATTCCTAGACCGGCAAGGGAACTTGCTGTTCCAACAGGACAATGCACGTCCGCATGTATCCCGTGCCACCCAACGTGCTCTAGAAGGTGTAAGTCAACTACCCTGGCCAGCAAGATCTCCGGATCTGTCCCCCATTGAGCATGTTTGGGACTGGATGAAGCGTCGTCTCACGCGGTCTGCACGTCCAGCACGAACGCTGGTCCAACTGAGGTGCCAGGTGGAAATGGCATGGCAAGCCGTTCCACAGGACTACATCCAGCATCTCTACGATCGTCTCCATGGGAGAATAGCAGCCTGCATTGCTGCGAAAGGTGGATATACACTGTACTAGTGCCGACATTGTGCATGCTCTGTTGCCTGTGTCTATGTGCCTGTGGTTCTGTCAGTGTGATCATGTGATGTATCTGACCCCAGGAATGTGTCAATAAAGTTTCTTCTTCCTGGGGCAATGAATTCACGGTGTTCTTATTTCAATTTCCAGGAGTGTATTTACTGTCTTAATGAGTGATTTAGAGTGGTTCATAAAGTAATGAAACATTGTAATTTCTAAGGACCATGAATGGTGAAACAAGATTTGCAACGCAAGTGAGTTGCGACCGTGCGAAACCAGTAGGAAGTGTTTAGCAATGCGGAGAGGACTGTTTAATTGGAATAGGAACGTCGAATCGTCTGTGGCTTTTACAGTGTGAATTTGTTACTTTCATAAATGTGAATAAAAGTGACAGGGTTAGGTGTGGTTCTATTGTTGTAAGTTAAATAAATTACGTTAAAGGACATCATCTTTTATTCCTGGGGAATCTTACCATCTTTTATGGTTAAAGTTGTAATAAATGATGAAATGTTGGGCACTTCACCATGGAGCTGACATGTAAGTGAGAATCTTTTACCGATTAATTTGTGTAAAATCGTTTGAGGAAGATTTCCGGGCGTTCGCCTCGATTCTGTCAGCGCAGCGCGTCGCAAACAGGGGTGGGTCCGGGTCAAATGTGTTTGACAAAATTGCTCTTATCTAGGCACGGATTTGTCAAGCAAGCCTGTTCACATTCAACGTTTGTCAGTTTAATGTCACTCTGAAGCAGATGCTGTTGGTCTTAGTAAGTATTTTGACAGTAGTGATAAAGGTCTCAGATGGAAATGAGCGTTTGGCATCATTGGCCGGGAGGCCCCTGGCGGGGCAGGTCCGGCCGCCTTGGTGCAGGCCTTATTACATTCGACGCCACATTGGGCGACCTGCGCGCCGAATGAGGATGAAATGTTGATGAAGACAACACAACACCCAGTCCCTGAGCGGAGAAAATCTTCGACCCAGCCGGGTCTTTTATTTTATTCCGGGAATCGAACCCGGGCCCGTAGGACGGCAATCCGTCACCCTGACCACTCAGTTATCGGGGCGGACAATGTCTCAAATGCAGACATACCAGTTCTAGGACTGTGTTTAAAGAATAAGAATAAAACAAGACTGTGGTCCAGGGAATAGCTTAAAATGAGAGATTTGCCAATTAATCTCTGGTTCAGAAATGGCTCTGAGCACTATGGGACTTAACTTCTGAGGTCATCAGTCCCCTAGAACTTAGCACTACTTTAACCTAACTAACCTAAGGACAACACACACATCCACGCCCGAGGCAGGATTCGAACCTGCGACCGTAGCGGTCGCGCGGTTCCAGACTGTAGCGCCTAGAACCGCTCGGCCACTCCGGCCGGCCAATGAATCTCTGCTTAGTGAAATACAACCCTCAGAACCCGATGAATGCATCAACTATCTTCGAGTAGATAATGAAATTTTTAAAACCTCGTAAGTCCTTCCTAAAGGAAGGAGTTCGCTCTTATCTAGCCACAGACGTGTCAAACAAGGCTGTACATATTAATTTAACGTTACTTTTGAAGCAGAAGCATTTCGTGTATGCAGTATTTTGGCGCTACAGGGAATACAAAAACAACCTCCATGCCAACATAAAATTTACCATGGAAGTACAGATGGACAAAAAACTGCCGTTTCTAGATGTGCTGGTCACAAGGGATGGTGAAAACCTTTGACACAGCGTGTATCGAAAACCCACACACACGGAGCGATACCTGCACAAACTATCAAAACCACCACCCGAGCCAGAAAAGAGGAATGATTAATACGCTCGTAACGCGGGCAGGACGAATATGTGAGTCGCAGCACCTCAGACGCGAAATGCAACACCTGGAAAGTGTTCTGAGGATCAATGGGTACTCCACAAGTTGTATTAGAAGTGTAACAGAGCCAAACACTCGGCGAAGTAAGGAATCAGAAAAAGAAATGTCGGGTATGGCCCTTCTGCCATACATTCCCAGAGTGACGGACAGAATCGGCCGTACATTGCGCAAACAAGGCGTAAAGACGATTTTCAAACCGACAAGAAAGGTCAAAGAGTGTGTTAGGTCGGCAAAGGAGAAAAGGGACCCACTTGCAATGCCGGGAATGTACCGTATACCATGCACATGTGGAAAAGTTTATGTCGAAATGAATGGACGATCAATCAACACCAGTATCAAAGAACATAAGCGACATTACAGGTTGGGGCAGGTGGAGAAATCGACCGTGGCCAGAGCACGCACTAACTGAGACCAACAACGTAATAAGATTCGCCGACACTGAAGTTCTGGCTGTAGAGAAGCACTATCATATGCGCTTGTTCAGAGAAGCTGTAGAAATACAAAAACACGCGAACTGTTTCAACAGGAAAGAGGAAAGCCTTAAGATAAACGGATCCTTGCTTCCCGTACCGCAGGGAACGACCGTCGCAGGTAGCAAGAGGAGAACCGCACCGGAAATGACCGAGGAGAAGCCCTCGGACTTTGGCGCGACAGGTACATATAGTCTGCGGCCGCGAGCTCGGCTCCAGTTCACCACCGGCAGTGCCAGCCACTCGTGCTGGCGAAACGTCAGTAAAATCATTAGGTGAACGTCGGCGGAAGAACCCGAGACAGAAGTCAATAAGTAGTTTGGCTAGAGGGAATGTCTACAAATGCAGATAAAGCATATTTAGTAGCAAGGGTAGCTTCATCAAACCACTCTTCGGACCGAAGACCGCAGAAACAACATTGTGTTTAAAGAAGAACAAAACAAGACGCTGGTTCAGGGAATGGTTTAAAATGAGAGAGAAATATACAACTGAAAACCTGTTAATGGAAATGTTACATTCAGAATCTGGTGATTACATAAACTGTCTGCGGATGGACAGTGAAACGTTCAATAACTTATTTAGCGTTACTTGGAGCTCATACTGAAATGGAAGGCACAAGTATACGAAAATTTATTCTCTTCTTATTCCTCTAATGACAGTTCATTAAAATACCACAACGCAGGGAGATATAGCCCACATCGATCTTGGAAGTACCAGAAAACTTCGATTTCCTTTATTTCATTCCACTTCCGCTTATATATGACTGTATGGGTAGATTACTGACCTTGTTTGTAACCTCTCCATGCATAATATATGGCTGGGGGGAGTGCTATACCTCTACCATTTTGGTAACTGTCAGTCTACTATTGTTTTTATATTTTACTGCAGTTTTCATGGTTGTGGAAACACACGATACATGGAGCTAAGTCGTAATAAAACAGTTCGTCACTAAACATATGCGTCGAAATATCGTCACAAATAACGTCCGCCATCTTGTCAAACTTTCCGTCAATCATGAGTTCTGGCAAACACGTCAGACACGACCTATGCTTCACCAGCGCCGTACACAGTCAAATATTTGGCAAGCATAGTTAAGTTTGACAAAATGTTTGACCGTTTACCGGGGCCTTAACAAAAGGCGATTCCACGCAACAAGCTTTAACCCCATCACAACTCGTGCGACGTGCAGCTGCCGAACTTTCATTTCAGACACGACTCGCTGCATAAGAAAAAAATAAGAAACGTGTTTGAATTCGTGACTGGATGAAGAAAAGACGTCAGATCGGTTGCTCAGCATCCTTGCTGAAATAATTTATAACGGAAGATCCAAGTTCTTTTAATCTTAGAATGTCACCAGAACTATTAACGTTTCTTCAAAATAGAGTTAATTATGCGATAAGGAATAAAGATATCGTAATGCATGAAGCACTGTCACCAGAACTGAAATTACGTATCACATTGCATGCATTACAATCGAGAACACTCGGCATTGTATAAGATGCGGTTTTAGTTGGTGATGACGCTTTTTCGTTAACACCAATCGATATTAACAGTAATAATTATTAAGATTAACAGCAGTAATTATTCGAAGCAGGCCGCATTAAGAAGAGAATGGTTTGGAAACTACTCTCTTGTAGACAGATCTGTACAGTGGCAGTCGGCCGTGGTGGCTGAGCGGTTCTAGGCGCTTCAGTCCGGAACCGCGCTACTGCTACGGTCGCACGTTCGAATCCTGCCTCAGGCATGGATGTGTGTGATGTCCTTAGATTAGTTAGGTTTAAGTAGTTCTAAGTTCTAGGGGAGTGATGACCTCATATGTTGAGTCCCATAGTGCTCAGAGCCATTTGAACCATTTTTTGTACAGTGGCACTATTTCAAAATTCAAACATTTGTGAATGGGGAGCACTGCTGCAACGTTTTAAATAGTTGAATACTGAATAAAGAATGTAGCTTCTTGATTTGTGTAGCCTTCCCTCCTCTCAACAATAAAAAAACCCCTAAAAAAAAAGTGGGCCAACTCGAACGATGGGATTTTAGTCTTGTAGGCAAGTGCATTTATACATCTAGAACTACATTTGCTTGTATTTTTCATAATTGAGTTGTATATGTACTCCTAATTGAATAAATTTTGTCCTGCAGCTCAGATATTGTCAAACTATCTATGTTCTGATCGCACATGACCGCCTCAGGAGTAGCAGTATGTTGCTTATTTTTGTAATCAGCATCATTGAACACCCACAAACACCTGTGCAAAATCATAGATATCGAAAAAGCGAACATTATTGTCCGTTCCCTACTTCATATTTAAGTTTGTCTACACTCTACGAACGCACATAACATCAAAACTCATGCAACTAGTGTGGTGTCACCGCCAGACACCACACTTGCTAGGCGGTAGCCTTTAAATCGGCCGCGGTCCGTTCGTATACGTCGGACCCGCGTGTCGCCACTATCAGTGATTGCAGACCGAACGCCGCCACACGGCAGGTCTAGCTAGAGAGACTCCCCAGCACTCGCCCCAGTTGTACAGCCGACTTTGCTAGCGATGGTTCACTGACAAAATACGCTCTCATTTGCAGAGACGACAGTTTAGCATAGCCTTCAGCTACGTCATTTACTACGACCTAGCAAGGCGCCATATTCAGTAATTAGAATGAATTCTGAACAGATAATATTGTGAATCATGTACCGTCAAAAGCGACGTTCATCATTAATGGATTAAAGTTAAGTATGAAACTAATTACGTCCGCTTTCTGAATTCTAATTCCTCACGTCAGTATAGTTCCTCCCTCCTCACGCCAGCCTGCGTGAGCTAAAACGCGTGCATTTCGGCCTCCTCTAGTAACACGGTGTTGGCTCTTCTGCTAACACAAAAACTAGTGTCGCCAGAGTTGAAACACGCCGAAACTGTTTAGTTTCACTGACGAGTTGCGCAAATGCGCGGCGCGCATGCGCAGTGGCCGGTAGCGCAGTTGCCTGCAACCTAGTGTCATCGTGTAAACTACGCCTAAGGGCTCGCCAGCTAGCGCCTGCTGCTACATAGCTCGCTAGTAAGAATATCGACTATTGGCTGTTATGTCATGAAAGGAGATATCTTCTGTTTTGTTCTCCGCAGTCCGTCATTCCCTTTACAAACTGCACTGAAATGAAAATGTTCTCATTTTGTTCCCAGTAACGTAGAGCAGTGTGGGGCTTCTTTTTTTAATCGCTGCGTGAAGCTGCGACAATTACTTCCTCTTTGTTTTGTCACTGCGTGCTCTTTGGTTTTGTCAGCGGCGTCCGATGTGGTGGCATGTTACTGAAAGTAGTCAGCTGGTAATTTTAATTTCCCAGGGGATTTTTTATAGACCCTATATAGCGGTGGTTCATCAGACACAAATTGCTGAATTTTAGCGCTCAGGATTCAGTCTCCAATTTTTTTTAAAAGGGAGGCGCCACATCCCTGAGGAAGGACCATAAATATTTTCAGTCCTTAAATAAATTCTTTATTTCTCCTGATAACAACGAAATCAAAACTTTAAGGTTCGCCGATGACATTGTAATTCTATCAGAGACAACAAAGGACTTGGAAGAGCAGTTGAACGGAATGGACAGTCTCTTGAAAGGAGGATATAAGATGAACATCAACAAAAGCAAAACGAGGATAATGGAATGTAGTCGAATTAAATCGGGTGGTGCTGAGGGTATTACATTAGGAAATGAGACACTTGAAGTAGTAAAGGGGTTTTGCTATTTGGGGAGCAAAATAACTGATGATGGTCGAAGTACAGAGGATGTAAATTGTAGACTGGCAATGGCAAGGAAAGCGTTTCTGAAGAAGAGAAATTTGTTAACATCGAGTATAGATTTTAATGTCAGGAAATCGTTACTGTAAGTATTTGTATGGAGTGTAGCCATGAGTGGAAGCGAAACAGGGATGATAAATAGTTTAGACAAGAAGAGAATAGAAGCTTTCGAAATGTGGTGCTACAGAAGAATGCTGAAGATTAGATGGGTAGATCACATAACTAATGAGGAAGTATTGAATAGGATTGGGAAGAAGAGCAATTTATGGCACAACTTGACTGGAAGAAGGGATCGGCTGGTAGGACATGTTCTGAGGCATCAAGGGGTCACCAATTTAGTATTGGAGGGCAGTGTGGAGGGTAAAAATCGTAGAAGGAGACCAAGAGATGAATACACTAAACAGATTCAGAAGGATGTAGGCTACAGTAGGTACTGAGAGATGAAGCAGCTTCCACAGGATAGAGCAGCATGGAGAGCTACATCAAACCAGTCTCAGGACCGAAGACCACAACAACAACAAGAAATCAATTTTGTGGCTATACATTCCTATCAAAATGCGTTTGCTTTGCATTATGCCTACACTGAGGTGACAGAAGTGACGAGATAGCGATATGCACATATACAAATGGCGGTAGTATCACGTACACAAGATATAAAAGGCAATCCATTGGCGTAGCTGTCATTTGTAGTTAGGGGATTCGTGTAAAAACGTTCCCGACGTGATTACGGTCGCGCGGCGGGAATTAGCAGACTTTGAACGCGGAATCGTAGTTGCAGCTACACGCATGGAACATTCCATTTCGGAAATCGGTAGGAAATCCAGTATTCCGCGATCCACTGTATCAAGAGCCGACAATACAAAATTCCAGGCATTACACCTCACGATGGATAAAGCAATGGGACGACGGCGTTCGCTTAACGACCGAGATCAGCAACATTTGAGTGTAGTTTTCAGTGATAATAGAACAGCAACACTGGTTGAAATGAGCGCAGAAACCAATGTGGGAGGAGCGACGAACGTATTCGTTAGAGAGGTGCGGCGAAATTTGGCGTTAAGGGGCTACGGCAGCACACGACCGACACAAGTGCCTTTGCTGTGCCTTTGCGAACAGCAAGACATCGCCTGCAGCGCCTCCTGGGCTCGTGACCATATCGGTTGGCCGCTGGACAACTGGAAAACCGTGGCCTGTTGTGATGAATCCCGATTTCAGTCGGTAAGGGCTGATGGTAGGTTTCCAGTATGACGCAGACACCACGAAGTCATGGAACCAAGTTGTCAACAAGGCACTGTGCGAGCTGGTGGTGGCTCCATGATAGTGTGGACTGTGTTTGCATGGAATGCACTGAGTCTTCTGGTCCAACTTAGCCGATAACTGATTGGAAATGGTTATGTCGGCTACTTCATGTTTCCAAACAACGATGGAATTTTTATGGGGATAACGCACCCAGTCGCCGGGCCACTATTGGTCGCTATTGGTTTGCAGGACATTATGGACAATTCTAGTGAATGAAACTTCCTGGCAGATTATAACTGTGTGCCGAACCGAGACACGAACTCGAAACCTTTGCCTTTCGCGGACAAGTCCTCTACCAACTGAGCTACCCAAGCACGACTCACGCCCCATCCTCACAGCTTTACTTCTGCCAGTACCTCGTCTCCTACCTTCCCAACTTTACAGAAGCTCTCCTGCGAACCCTGCAGAACAAGCACTCCTGAAAGAAAGGATATTGCGGAGACATGGCTTAGCCACAGCCTTGGGGATGTTTCCAGAATGAGATTTTCACTTTGCAGCGGAGTGTGTGCTGATATGAAACTTCCTGGCAGATTAAAACTGTGCCGGACCAAGACTCGAGCTCGGGACCTTTGCCTCTCGCGGGCAAGTGTTCTGGAGGAGCAAGGTAGGAGACGAGGGACTGGGTACATGCCCCATCCTCACAGCTTTACTTCTGCCAGTACCTCGTCTCCTACCTTGCCAACTTTACAGAAGCTCTCCTGCGAACCCTGCAGAACAAGCACTCCTGAAAGAAAGGATATTGCGGAGACATGGCTTAGCCACAGCCTTGGGGATGTTTCCAGAATGAGATTTTCACTCTGCAACGGAGTGTGCGCTGATATGAAACATCCCGGCAGATTAAAACTGTGTCGGACCAAGACTCGAGCTCGGGACCTTTGCCTCTCGCGGGCAAGTGTTCTGGAGGAGCAAGGTAGGAGACGAGGTACTGGCAGAAGTAAAGCTGTGAGGACGGGGCGTGAGTCGGGCTTGGGTAGCTCAGTTGGTAGAGCACTTGCCCGCGTAAAGCAAAGGTCCCGAGTTCGAGTCTCAGTCCGGCACACAGTTTTAATCTGCCACGAAGTTTCATATCAGCGCACACTTCGCTGAAGAGTGAAAATCTGATTCTGGAAACATCCCCATGGCTGTGGTTAAGCCATGTCTCCGCAATATCCTTTCTTTCAGGAGTGCTAGTCTGCAGCGTTCGCACGAGAGCTTCTGTAAAGTTTGGAAGGTAGGAGACGAGGTACTGGCAGAAGTAAAGCTGTGAGGACGGGGCGTGAGTCGTGCTTGGGTAGCTCAGTTGGTAGAGCACTTGCCCGCGAAAGGCAAAGTCTCCGAGTTCGAGTTTCGGTCGGTCCGGCACACAGTTTTAATCTGCCAGGATGTTTCATATCAGCGCACACTCAGCTCCAGAGTGAAAATCTCATTCTGGAAACATCCCCCAGGCTGTGGCTAAGCCATGTCTCCGCAATATCCTTTCTTTCAGGAGTGCTAGTCTGCAGCGTTCGCACGAGAGCTTCTGTAAAGTTTGGAAGGTAGGAGACGAGGTACTGGCAGAAGTAAAGCTGTGAGGACGGGGCGTGAGTCGTGCTTGGGTAGCTCAGTTGGTAGAGCACTTGCCCGCGAAAGGCAAAGTCTCCGAGTTCGAGTTTCGGTCGGTCCGGCACACAGTTTTAATCTGCCAGGATGTTTCATATCAGCGCACACTCAGCTCCAGAGTGAAAATCTCATTCTGAATTCTAGTGAATGATTTGCCCATTCACGTCGCCAGACATGAATCCCATTGAATATTCATGGGACATAATGGAGAGGTCAGTTCATGCACAAAATAATGCACCGTCAACACTTTCGCAATAATGGACGGCTATACACGCACAATGGCTCAGTATTTCACCTCTTAATTCCAACGACTTGTTGAGTCCATGTCATGCGCTATGACGGAAAAAAGTAGGTCCGACATGGTATTAGAAGGTATCCCACGACTTTCATCACCTCATCGTATAGCATAAAGAATTACAATGAAGAGTACAAAATACTCGGGTGTTGCACATTGTATAAACATGTACCAACCCTAAAAAGGAAATAAATAGCGATTCGATAATAAGGACAACCATGTTACTTATTTTTATTTCTAATATTAAACCAACTCATTTCAATTAAAACAGTGGTCTTGTCCTCAAGTCCTCCTGATCATTTTCTGTTTATTTTTGTCTACAATTCTGTAGTATTTTTTTAGTGAACACTGTTATTTAATTTATTTATTACAGTGACATGAAAAGAGTCATTTGAAAGCGTATGCATTATGCTTATTTGTGTCATATGCACGATAATGGCACGAAGTTAATGACAATGTGAGGGTAGCAGTTTTCGATACCTCTTACGCTATTAGTGAAGTATAGAGGCACGTTGGTCTTTCCTGCTGTGCCTGCAAAAACATAAACTCTAATAGTAAACATCTTAACCAGATCCATTAAAAGTGTCACTGGTTTGTAATAGAAAAAAAGTCCTGCTGGATACAGGGAAAAGTTGCGAAGAAAAGACTTCGAAGTCATTTACTTTGCTTTCTAGCAGACGTTTTGTGTCCTTCCGTAAACAACCACAAATGTTTGTGGCTGTGAAATACCTGCTATTCGTTGTGTTACAGTTTACATGTCCGTGTTGGACTGTACCTCACATTTGTCTTAAACATTCAAAGTGTATTTACTGAAAGTTATGATACAAATCCTAAAGTCGACCCAGGAACAAGGAAGAAGATACGAGGTAGTGGGACGAAATATATGAGGGCTCTTCTTGTTTTTTCTACAGTAGTAAATCAAATGTGGAATTACCGAAGATGGATGAGGAACAATCTCAATAACAATGAGGCATATTTCAGTAGTTGAAAAGTGGCTTCACTTCATTAGCAGTACACACATTAATGATTCAAAACATAATGACCACTCCTTTTTGAGGATATGTCTCATGGACAATGTCAGCGGTCTCGACAAATTACTTTAAAAGTGAATTAAAAACAGTTTTGAGAGCTGCAGAATATTTATTGACAGTGATAACCGGTTTCGGTCGAAGTATGACCATCTTCAGGCCACATACGTCATGATGGCAGGCTGTGCGGTGAACGTCAACACATTTTAAACGAAACCTGTTACCATTGCCAATAAATATTTTATAGCGGTCAAGAATGATTGCAAATCAATTTTGAAATTACGACCAGTGCCTACTGCGAGACTTCCATGTCAAGTGGCTGCTTTGTGGGCACGTGAACCAGTGAGCAAAGTACGTTATAGGAGCAGAGGCGAACGAGGCAATCACTCCAGCGACGTCAAGCGACGCAAATGGGGATATGGGCCAACAAAAGAGAATGCGACAAACGGGACACGGCTGTGGCTCGGCATCTGCGGACGAGCGTCCCGGAAATGCGCGAACCTGATCAGCTTTTCCCGTGGTTGAAGGCCACCAGGCGTTAGACATATACGCCTCAACACAGAACGTAGACGTAGGTGGCTTTGATGCAATACACTTATACACTGAAAAGCCAAGACACTGGTTCACCTGCCTAATGTCGCCTAGCGCCCCCGCGAGCACTCAGAAGTGCAGCAACATCTACATCTACATCTACATCTACATTTATACTCCGCAAGCCACCCAACGGTGTGTGGCGGAGGGCACTTTACGTGCCATTGTCATTACCTCCCTTCCCTGTTCCAGTCGCGTATGGTTCGCGGGAAGAACGACTGTCTGAAAGCCTCCGAGCGCGCTCTAATCTCTCTAATTTTACATTCGTGATCCCCTCGGGAGGTATAAGTAGGGGGAAGCAATATATTCGATACCTCATCCAGAAACGCACCCTCTCGAAACCTGGCGAGCAAGCTACACCGCGATACAGAGCGCCTCTCTTGCAGAGTCTGCCACTTGAGTTTGTTAAACATCTCCGTAACGCTATCACGGTTACCAAATAACCCTGTGACGAAACGCGCCGCTCTTCTTTGGATCTTCTCTATCTCCTCCGTCAACCCGATCTGGTACGGATCCCACACTGATGCGCAATACTCAAGTATAGGTCGAACGAGTGTTTTGTAAGCCACCTCTTTTGTTGATGGACTACATTTTCTAAGGACTCTCCCAATGAATCTCAACCTGATACCCGCCTTACCAACAATTAATTTTATATGATCATTCCACTTCAAATCGTTCCGCACGCATACTCCCAGATATTTTACAGAAGTAACTGCTACCAGTGTTTGTTCCGCTATCATATAATCATACAATAAAGGATCCTTCTTTCTATGTATTCGCAACACATTACATTTGTCTATGTTAAGGGTCAGTTGCCACTCCCTGCACCAAGTACCTATCCTCTGCAGATCTTCCTGCATTTCGCTACAATTTTCTAATGCTGCAACTTCTCTGTATACTACAGCATCATCCGCGAAAAGCCGCATGGAACTTCCAACACTATCTACTAGGTCATTTATATATATTGTGAAAAGCAATGATCCCATAACACTCCCCTGTGGCACGCCAGAGGTTACCTTAACGTCTGTAGACGTCTCTCCATTGATAACAACATGCTGTGTTCTGTTTGCTAAAAACTCTTCAATCGAGCCACACAGCTGGTCTGATATTCCGTAGGCTCTTACTTTGTTTATCAGGCGACAGTGCGGAACTGTATCGAACGCCTTCCGGAAGTCAAGGAAAATAGCATCTACCTGGGAGCCTGTATCTAATATTTTCTGGGTCTCATGAACAAATAAAGCGAGTTGGGTCCCACAGGATCGCTGTTTCCGGAATCCATGTTGAAACATGACGTGGCATGAACTCGACTAATGTCTAAAGTGATGCTGGAGGGAATTGACATCATGAATCGTGCAGGGCTGTCCATAAATCTGTGAGTATGAGGGGGTGAAGATCTCTTCCAAACAGCACCTTGGAAGGCTTCCCAGATATGCTCAATAATGTTCATGTCTGGGGAGTTTGGTTACCAGCGGAAGTGTTTAAACTCACAAGAGTGTTCCTGGAGCCACTCTGTAGCAATTCTGGACGTATGGGGCGTCGCATTGTCCTTCTAGTATTTCCCAAGACCGTCGGAATGCACAATGGACATGAATGGATGCCAGTGATCAGACAGGATGCTTACGTACTTGTCACCTATCAGAGGTGCACACGCCCCACACCATCACAGAGCCTCCACCAGCTTCAACAGTACCCTGCTGGCATGCAGGGTCAGTGGATTTATGAGGTTGTCTCCATACCTGTATAAGTCCATCCGCTCGACACAATTTTAAACGAAACACGTCCGACAAGGCAACATGTTTCCAGTCATCAACGGTCCAATGTCGGTGTTGACAGGACCAGGCGACGTGTAAAGCTCCGTGTCGAGCAGTCATAAAGGTTACATGAGTGGGCCTTCGAGGATATTTTGTTGAATGGTTCGCATGCTGACACTTGTTGATGACCCAGCACTGAAATCTGCAGCAGTTTGCCGAAGGGTTGCACTTCTGTCACGTTCAACGATTCTCTTCAATCATCGTTGGTCCCGCTCTTGTAGGATCTCTTTCCGGCCGGAGCGATGTCAGAGACTTGATGTTTTACTGGATTCCTGATATTCCCGGTACACTCGTGAAATGGTCGTACGTGAAAATCCCCACTTCAGCGCTATATCGGAGATGCTGTGTCCCATCGCTCTTGCTCAATTTGCAGTTGGATTTTGGAGCATATACTGTACTCGAACGTTATGAATCACCTTGAAGAAAATGACTTATTGATACATAACCAACACGGATTCAGAAAAGATCGTTCTTGTGCAACACAGCTAGCTCTTTATTCCCATGAAGTAATGAGTGCTGTCGACGAGGGATCTCAGATCGATTCCATATTCCTAGATTTCCAGAAGGCTTTTGATACCGTTCCTCACAAGCGACTATTAAATCAAATTACATGCATATGGAGTATCGTCTCAGTTGTGTGACTGGTTTCGTGATTTCCTCTTAGAGAGGTCACAGTTCGCAGTGATAGACGGTAAATGATAGAGTAGAACAGAAGTGATATCTGGCGTTCCGCAAGGTAGTGTCATAGGCCCTCTGCTGTTCTTGAGTTACATAAATGATCTAGGTGATAATATGAGCTGCCCCCTTAGATTGTTTGCAGGTGATGCTGTAATTTACCGTCTAGTAAAATCATCAGACGATCAAATCCAATTACAAAATGATCTAGAGAGGATTTCTGTATGGTGCGAAAAGTGGCAATTGGCACTAAACAAAGAAAAGTGCGAGGTCATCCACATGAGTACTAAAAGGAATCCGATAAATTTTGGGTATACGATAAATCGCACAAATCTAAGGGCTGTCAATTCGACTAAATACCTAGGAATTACAATTACGACCAATTTAAATTGGAAAGACCACATAGATAATATTGTGGGGAAGGCGAAACAAAGACTGGGCTTTCTTGACAGAAGGAAGATGCGACAAACCCACTAAAGAGACAGCCAAAATTACACTTGTCCGTTCTCTGCTGGAATATTGCTGCGCAGTATGGGATCCTTACCAGGTTGGATTGACGCAGGACATCGAAAAAGTGCAAAGAAGGGCAGCTCGTTTCGTGTTATCACGCTATAGGAGTGAGTCACTGATATGATACACGAGTTGGGATGGCAGTCACTGAAACAAATGCGGTTTTCTTTGCGGCTAGTTCTATTTACGAAATTTCAGTCACCAACCTTCTCTTCCGAATGCGAAAATATTTTTTAATATAATCCATTATGGAGTCGAGGTAGCAGTTGTCGTTATAGTGGTTATCACTGTTAGCATTCAACCGCGATTCTTATACATGTATTTTAACAACGCGTTTCAAGAGACAACGCTCCCATCATCAGGTTGTAAAATCTGTCTCACGAAATTAAACGGACTAAAAAGACAAAATACGATCACAAATAGTTGGGAAGTCCATAGAGTAAAACAGAATTAAAAGTATGTTGGACTGTGGGTCCTCGTCTTACATTGAAGTTGTTGACACAAGTCGATGGCCGTCCCATAGCTACCAAATATGCTGTCGCACTGTGCCGGCTCGGGAGCTGTTGTTGACACCAACCTACGTAGGGAGAAATGATCATCAAAATAAGAGAAATCAGAGCTCGAACGGAAAGATTTAGGTGTTCCTTTTCCCCACGCGCCATTCGAGAGTGGAATGGTACAGAAGTAGTATGAAAATGGTTCGATTAAGTGTGAATTGCAGAGTAACCATGTAGATGTAGATGTATAACACCACGTTCAAAGTCACTTAAATCTCGATAACCTGCCATTGCAGCAGCAGTAACCGATGTAACGACGGCGCTACACACTTGTCTTATATAGGCGTTGCCGACCGCAGCGCCGTTTTCAGCCTATTTACATATCTCTGCATTTGAGTACGCATGCCTATAATAGTTTCTTTGGCTCTCCAGTGTAGAATAGGCGACTGTTTGTGGCAGATATGGCGACAGAGTGCAATGCTGGTCTAGGTGCAAGTGTTTCGTAGAGTAGGGTTCAGCTCACATTGCTGAATATGGGGCAGCAGACACCCTTTGGAGCAGGGATGGCGGTTATCGCTGAAACAACCGGATATTGGTTTTCTTTAACGCCAGTTTAAGCGGACTATCAAAACCGCTCATAATAACCGGTTTCTGAAATAACCGACTTTAGGTTTATAATTCCTGTTATCTCCTGTAATAAAGGCAAATATTGAAACATTTTGATTCCCTCAGTTTCAAGATACATAGAATCAATTAAATAGTCATATAAAAGAAAACTTAGTAAGTTCACCGTTCAATACTTTTCTCGAAAAGTGATAAGTGGTTGAATATTACAAAAATTACCAGTATCCTGCTAGTGATATTAATTTTATAAAACTCTGCACAAAAACCATATTTTAATCGGGGATCATATCACTATTTGGACATTACAAATAGTCAGTGCTAAAGAGCGACAACTGAGGTTGTAGAACCCTATTTTTCGTGTTAATTTGACCGTTATCAAGGCCTACAAGCAGATAAACTAATTTTTTGTAGATAATGGCAGTAGATCAGCTGCTTTCTATTTTTATTGTAAACTACTAATGAACTGTTAAGTTTGAAGTTTTCTCCTTATATTACGTCATAATCTTGTAGTGGTTCCTTCAGTTTTTAATCTTTTAAAGCAAATGGAGCATTGGACTTCATTGATATCGCAGTTCGTGAAAAACTTCCAGACTAGGCATGGTGTCACTCTGTAGTACAGCAGTGGGGAAACCACCATACAGATCACAGATCACACATGGCAGCAGGTGCATTCGGCAATGCTGTACCAGTTCATACGCTATGTGTTTGTTGCTCGTTTCTGTCGGCATTTCTATTAAAACAGCGCTGACCTCTTTTCACATATTCTATAATAACGCAGTGTTTCAAAGCAAGGCAAATTTTTAAAATAAAAATTTTCTTGTTCTCTTAAAAACGGTTTATTTAAAAACGAAAAATCTTACCACTGTCGCTATGGCTAATTGATATTCGGTTTCTTTTTACCCGGTTATTAGTAAATAATAAAAATACCTGTTATAACGGAAACCAAACAGATAACCGAAAAATACCGGTTAGGCAGAACTAAAATACGTGTTTCAATTTTAACCTGTGGGTTTTTCCCATCCCTACTTTGGTGTTCCCTTGTTGATCCAAAGATATCGTCACGTACGACTGCAGTGGAAATAGGCCCCATCACAATTGGACCGCGGACCAGCGGGAACGTGTCACCTGATTGTTACACGAGGTCAATGGTCGCGTACACATACATCGTCATCCGGATGAATGACTGCTGCAAACACACTCCGCGGCACTGACCTAAGTAGAGGGAGATTTACCTGGGATTTCACAGGACCTGTGGCAGCAATCGAAGGTACCATGACACTTGTGGACAACGTGAACATTAATTGCGGACCACCCGCACCCCTTTATGCTTTATGTTTGTCCCACAACAATGGCATTTTCCAGCAGCACAACTGTGGGTCTCGAATAACCAGAGCCGTGTACACTGTTTTCTGGAGCGTCACAGTGAATTCACGTTGACCAATTTAAGGAGTTGATCGAACAAACCATCCGAGACGCTATTGGCCGCCATCACTGTGCCCGTAAACCAAAGGCAGAAATTTCGGAATTTTTACGAATTGCGACACATTTGCGTAGACATCGGGCTGCACCTACCTTCGGAAAGCCATCAACTACTCGTCGAACTGGTGCCACGCAGAATCATTGCTCTATTGCGTTCCAAAAGTGGACCAGCACGTCATGAAACAGGTGCTCATTATGTTTTGGCCCGTAGGTTTAAATTTCATCCATTCGCTGGACTCTTGGACTGCTATAGCGAAATTAGTTGGCAAAGGGAGGAGTAAACGCTCTCAAGTTTACTCTAAACCCATCTGGTGTGTACAGGAAGCGTGCCAACATACGCACATAAACCAAGCACGTGTTCACCAGGGAGCAGCGCATTGCTCTCCCACAATCAGACTCAGTTACACACAACTATTGAGATTCGGCTATTTGCTTCTCAACACTCACTTTTCCTAACACGGTAGCGATTTTAGAATGTAGAAACAAGGCTTATAGCTTAGTATGTCGCCGGTACGAAAGGAATGAAGGTAAGAAATGAGGTAGGTTAGGAAACACGATGTCAGCTTAGATTGTAATGGCCTGACGACAGTTACAGATTGGAGAAAGGGTATTTTAGCGTTGGCTTTTTTTTTTAAGTATTCGTTGCGGGAGCAGTCATAATTGCGAATTCCTGTTTCATTACGCTGTTTTATGTTCTGCTCAATAGAATTCTGTTATATCTTATACTCTTTTGATCAGTGTAAGATCGACTGCATACACTTTGCTTCAGACGAAAGGCTCTCTTTTTCTTTTTAGAATGTATATTTTGATATAACAATATACAACTCTTTCAGCTACAACATAAAATTGCTTGAAGTTGTCCATCTCTTTTCACACCACTCATTTTACCTATATTGTCACTGTAATTTCTCATCGCATAATTAAAGTTTTCGTTTTTGCTTTTCTTTTCAAAATTATGCCCTACGTTACTAACATTCACTGAAAACCATAACCATCTCTTACGCGCACTGACGCAATAGGTTTATTGGGAGGCAGCTCTCATGAAATCATTCCACCAAGAACGATAGGAGAGCCACTGTTTAACTAAACTCTAACTTAACTCTTTCACATTTTCTCTCAAAGCATTTTGAAGCAATTGGCGTACCTCAGTCGACAAACAGAGGTCAAAATAACCGTATACATAAAAGTTGTTTTATGTAAGCAAAGTTACCTAACCGTTTTTATCGATTTTTTAATTAATTAAACGTTCATAGTAACGTTTATTGGCAGCCATCTTTCACTTCGTTTATCTGAAAATAGCAAACCTACAGAGCACATTTGTAGATTCACTGAATAAATACAATCGGAAGAGAAGAATAAAGAAACATTTGCATCACCCGTGCGGTAGCTTTAATAGTAATATTAATAATAATAATAAGAAGAACAAGAACAAGAACAAGAACAAGAATAATAATTGACTGCTACATGGCAGCACCGTCGCATATCTATAAACTCCGAAATTTTAAACGTCAGGGACATTCTGTCCCATTTCACATATACTAGTGTGCAAAAACTGGGATGTCCAGAGCTCAAACCCGGGATCTCCACACTACAGACGCTCACAGTTCTGCGTGTCCTGTGCTCCACGGACCATGTGGTACTTATTAATTACTGTTTACACACGTTCTCCTCGACGACAGCGCATGGCACAAACTATATCGGTGTTTTGGTTGATACTCTCAAGATATGCAACGTTTGGTACCAATATGGCTGGACTCTGGAGTTTTGAGTGTGAGTCCCATCTACAATCCCAAGAAAGCTGTAATCTGAATTCTGAAACACATTGTATACTTCACCTTCAGGTCACTGAAGTGGTATTATAATGGAACAACGTTACTTTACGTTCACGTAGTCTGCTGTTACAGTCTGAACCGATTGATTAATTCTTATCTAATGCTGTTCGTATAGCAAGAGATGTAAACAAATAAATGTAAAAGTGTAATTGGATTAGGAACTGCACACTTAGTTTTGGTTCTATAATTAAGGATGTAAAATAAACCGTTCTGTAAAGCCTCAGCTCTTCCTTAGGATGTAATAATTTATTGTCGTGCAAAGTACAACATTCTCCCAAAGAAATGAGGAAGCCACTAGGCCTGAGACCGGCCAAGCTCTACCCTGGTCACGCCGTTTTGTGAACGCCATTTCTGTGAAGGACAATGCGCAGTAGGCAGACCCAGTGGACAGCGACGAGATAGGGTTGACAGGCGAGTCTTGTCGTTTTCCGTTTGTGTGACCGCGTTTTATATACAGGGTGATTCAAAAAGAATACCACAACTTTAAAAATGTGTATTTAATGAAAGAAACATAATATAACCTTCTGTTATACATCATTACAAAGAGTATTCAAAAAGGCTTTTTTTCACTCAAAAACAAGTTCAGAGATGTTCAATATGGCCTCCTCCAGACACTCGAGCAATATCAACCCGATACTCCAACTCGTTCCACACTCTCTGTAGCATATCAGGCGTAACAGTTTGGATAGCTGCTGTTATTTCTCATTTCAAATCATCAATGGTGGCTGGGAGAGGTGGCAGAAACACTATATCCTTAACATACCCCCATAAGAAAAAATCGCAGGGGGTAAGATCAGGGCTTCTTGGAGGCCACTAGTGGACTACAGTATCTGGAGATGTTAAAGAATTGGCTGTTCCCTCAGCTCGAACAAGAAGCACAACAATTCATATTTCAGCAGGATGGAGCGCCACCACATTGGCACTTATCTGTCCGTAACTACATGAACGTCAACTACCCGAGGCGATGGATCGGCCGCCAGGCAGCCCGTGACAGAGCACTTCATCACTGGCCTCCAAGAACCCCTGATCTTACACCCTGCGATTTTTTCTTATGGGGGTATGTTAAGGATATGATGTTTCGGCCACCTCTCCCAGCCACCATTGATGATTTGAAACGAGAAATAACAGCAGCTATCCAAACTGTTACGCCTGATATGCTACAGAGAGTGTGGAACGAGTTGGAGTATCGGGTTGATATTGCTCGAGTGTCTGGAGGGGGCCATATTGAACATCTCTGAACTTGTTTTTGAGTGAAAAAAAACCTTTTTAAATACTCTTTGTAATGATGTATAACAGAAGGTTATATGATGTTTCTTTCATTAAATACACATTTTTAAAGTTGTGGTATTCTTTTTGAATCACCCTGTAGAATGAGGAATACCAAAGACAGACCCAACTGCGAGAGAAGACCGCCAACAGTGTTAGAGATCAAGTTTCCGTCCACACTCTGCAAGACACTAAATATTTGTACTAAGAATGGTAAAAATCAGGCGAAGAGTCCATAAGTAACACTTCTACATTGGAAATGCCGTGTGACTAGGGCCTCCCGTCGGGTAGGCCGTTCGCCTGATGCAAGTCTTTCGAGTTGACGCCACTTCGGCGACTTTCGTGTCGATGGGGATGAAATGACGATGATAAGGACAACACAACACCCAATACCTGAGAGGAGAAAATCTCCGACCCAGCCGGGAATCGAACTCGAGCTGTTAGGTGTGATATTCCGTCGCGCTGACCAATCAGTTACCAGGTGCAGACACTTTTACGTTAATAAGTCGTCTCATACAAATTGTACCGGACCATGCAAAGCATTCAGGCTAAACTACGGTATTGCTAGAATTATGCCACCTTACGTCGAAAATGTTTCTCAAAGGTTGTCATTATGGAGTTCGGTATATCTAATTAATAAAGCAAGTGAAGAGTTTGTACAAGTATTTTTGCTCCACTTCCCAACTTCACTACTTTTCACAAAGGAAGCTACAGGTAGTTTATTTCATTATTCATGTACAGAAAAGTCAGACTGTATAGAGTGCTTTTAGTTAAAAATATTGACAATTAATTTAAACCAGGTTACCACTTTATTTAAAGTATCTGAATCTCTCAAGACGATTATGTGACTATAGTGATAACGAGAGGTACTTTAAATAAAGTACCTGTCATTATCATTATAGTCACATGATCGTCTTGAGAGATTCAGCAACTATTTAGATAATTAAGATAGTTCTCGTCTGTCGATCTGTCTCAGTTGCACATTCTTAATTAGATTAAATGTTTAAATCACTCTGGATGATCTTCAGATCTAAGTAGTTGCGTCAACAATCTGTCTTGTCTGTCCAGAACCACATATCAGTTCTCTGAGACGAAACGATAAATGAGAATCGTCCTAATTACTTCTCATTACTTTATTTAAATCCTGTCTTAAAATTACTGTTTCTTGTGTGCAGAAGTAACAACAGTGGATGTCATGTTTGAGTAGTTTATTAAAGTTAGAACGTAGAGACACGCATCTTCGATGGATTGTATTGTTGAATAAATGTCTTTTGGCTACGGTAATTTACTAAAAGTTTCAAGATTTGCGTTACATGAATCTAATGGCGAGCACTAACATCACTTTGTCTTCTCAAATTCCTCAATATGATAAGGAATTCATTCAAAATCTTATTAGTTTTATTCTGGTAAGAAACGCTGCAGCTACATTTCTGGAACTGCAAAGGAATTTTTGAGTTTCGAATTGTCTCATGGATAAGATATTTTACCTATGTATGACGTGTTCACCCAATCCCTGATTAATTTGATGATGTATAAATCGGGCATTTTTGAGTTTCGAATTGTCTCATGGATATTTTACCTATGTATGACGTGTTCACCCAAACCCTGAGTAATCTGATGATGTATAAATAGAAACGCGTAATTAAAGAAATTAGTCACCACTCAATCTGTGACATCCACGTATTTTTAATACCGTATGTTACAGCACTTATACAACCTCAAGGTGTATACGCCCCGGGAAAACCGGGAAGAACCCGAGAAGTTTTTCATCCGAGAGAAAACCAGGAAAAATGTAGGAATTTTTTAGAATTCCGGGAATTTTCATTGTTTTAGTTTTCAGTTAAATTTTTGTAATTTTCACTGGTAAGAACTGATACTCTAACAAAGAATTTTACTTTAGCTCGCTACTTTAGAATAATACTGCCGCAATAAAACATAAACGGGAGAATAACACCAATATAAAACGTCAGTTGCCAAGAAAATGCGCCGTTTACATCAACAAAACACAGTGCACACACAAGCACCTGCCAAGAGCAACATGTGTCAAAGACTATGCAGTAATTCGTAACAATAAATTACTTTCGATGCGTCTTTCACATGAGCGTCGTTTCGATGAGTGTGACGAAGACTATGCAATACAACAAACTGCCTTCGATGAGCGTGACGTGACTAATGTTTACATTTCTAGCAGGTTACGGGAAAATATTGCGACTGTTGGTTTGAGAAGTGTCACGTAAAACTAAATTTCCTTTTACGCTAGGTGACTTATGTTACTTGTGAGGATGTGCGATGAATTTCTTAAATCAAACAGCGTTAGACCTTCATTTAAACTTAACGCTTAGCAAAATTTCGGGACAAAATACCAGCCATTTATGCCGTTAAATTTTATCGGCACGTTTGTGTTTGATGTATCGGAAAAGTAACACACACACACAAAAGAGCAAGTTTCAACGTTAGTTCTTATATTTATTTTTATTCTTTCACAGATGAAAAATTATGCAATAACCATGGCAAAAAGTATAATTATCCTTCAAAAAAAGTGTTAAGTGAGTTCTTGAGCAATGTCATACATAATTGGCTCTTCTATTCTGTGGGAAAGTAAGTGCTTGACGGAACATGTGTTAAGCCTGGTAAACCACGAAATGTTCTGTTCGCAGCAGTGAAATTTATGATCGTGCTCGTCGAAATATTCAGCTGTTGCAATTTAAGGTGTGCCCTTAGGATCCTGCGAAACCACATCCTCGGAAGAAACACAGCAAAAACTCTTTGACGACCAACTTGATTTGTGAAAGCATAGCTTTTCTTGTAGTTGTACTGTATGTACATTATTTTAAACCATTACTTTTCTTATTTATGCGTTCGCACTACTTAACAGTGATATTGCTATTGCCTAACTACATCACTCGTCTTGTGCTCTGAATGTCTGTTGCCATTGGCTGACAAAAGCGCGTCGGAATCTCGATATGAGTGCTCCGGAAGCTTACGTACTGTGTTTGATGGAATTTGTATTTACATTTTCGTAATAGGAAAATATGCAGTGCAAATGTTGCCGCGCACCAAAGTTCTTTACAAAAACGTGTTATTTTTTTGGTGGGTTTCGTTTCCTAACGTGTCGGGAACTTCTATTCCGGTGAATAAAACCTTGACCATTCAAAGAATCGATAAGTTTTACAGCTCCGAGGGAAAGTGCATTGTCACTTAACACCAGAAAAATGTACTTTCACCCGGGGAAAAGCGTGTTTTCACCCGAGAAGGAGTAAAATTTTCCCAGGGAAAAGTGTATTTTCACCGCAGAAAAAGTTTATTTTTAACCGGGAAAAATCGGAGAATTTTTTTGTCTTCCAGAATGAGATTTTCACTCTGCAGCGGAGTGTGCGCTGATATGAAACTTCCTGGCAGATTAAAACTGTGTGCCCGACCGAGACTCGAACTCGGGACCTTTGCCTTTCGCGGGCAAGTGCTCTACCAACTGAGCTACCGAAGCACGACTCACGCCCGGTCTCACAGCTTTACTTCTGCCAGTATCTCGTCTCCTACCTTCCAAACTTTTTTTGTCTTGTCCGCGTACACAACCTCCTTCAAATTACGTAAAAGTGGGAGTCTATCTCCTAGCAACTTCACGTCACAAGTGGCAGCAGGCGTGCAACTTTTTATGTCCTGAATATCGCTAATTCCTGACAATCTATGACTTCGCTTTAAACGTGTACAATTGACAGCGAGCTTATGCCGTCACAGAGCATAAGGCCAGACGCTGCGAGTTGCGACCGTGGGTCTTAGTATCGGTTGCTTTTCTCACGGCCAACTCTCTCAGCGATTCTCTTCCGTGTCAGTGAAGCAAACCAGCTCTTTACTTATGTCCCCAATCACACTACTGCAAACGTTGTTTACGAAGAAGCTTCATAAGTGAAACATAAATTACACGTGTACGAAGTCGGGTTCCTCAGCACATAGACTACTTGATAAAATCTGCTATATACTGGAGCATGTTAGAGGGCAAGTAAACCATTTTAATTTATCATCATAAATGCCTAGCAGAACGTCAATCATGTAATTACAGCTGCCACGAACGTAAGAAACGAGAATAATTGTCACATTTTCTTATATTTTTGTTACCAGTTTTTTATTTTTTATTTATTTATTTATTTTTTTTTCATCAGTCTTCTGACTAATTTGATGCGGCCCGCCACGAATTCCTCTTCTGTGCCAACCCCTTCATCTCAGAATAGCTCTTGCAACCTACGACCTCAAATTACTACCTGGATGTATTCCAACCTCTGTCTTCCTCTACAGTTTTTACCCTCTTCAGCTCGCTCTAATACCATAGAAGTTATTCCACGATGTCGCAACAAACGTCCTACTATCCTTTCCCTCTTCTTGTCAGCGTCTTCTATGTACTCCTTTTCTCACCGATTCTGCGGATAACCTCCTCATTCTGTATTTTGTCAGTTCACCTAATTTTCAACATTCTGCTGTAACACCACATCTCAAATGCTCCGATTCTCTTCTTTTCTGCTTTTCCCGCAATCCGTGTTTCACTACCGTTCAATGCTGTGCTCCAAACGCACATCCTTATAAATTTCTTCTTCAAATTAAGGCCTATATTTCATACTAGAATATGTAACAGATCTACTAAACAGACTGCCTACGTCCGTTCTCTTTGTAGTACAGCTACGCGGTGTGGCATCCTTACCAGATAGGATTAACGGAGCAAAACGAGAAAGTTGAAAGAAATGCAGAACGTTTTGTACTATCGAGAAATAGGGAGAGAGTGACGTGGACATCATATAGGATTTAGGGTGGACGTCAGTAAAACAAAGACGTTACTAATTGTTGCGGGATCTACTCAAGAAATTTCAAACACCAACTTTCGCCTCCGGATGAAAAAACGTTTTGTTGTCGCCAGCCTACATCGGGAAAAAGAATCATCATAATAAAATGAGGGAAATCAGAGCTCGCACGGAAAGACGTGGGTGTTCGTTTTACCGGCGTACTGGAATAAAAAAAAAAATAAACTCCACCCTAACAGGCCATGAAGTGTCATCCTCAGCCCACAACAAGCGTCGCTGGATGCGGATATAGAGGGGCATGTGGTCAGCACACCGCTATCCCGGCCGTGTGTCATTTTACGAGACCGTCTAGAATGGAATAAAAGACAATTACTGCAAAAATGCTTCGATGAAGGATCTGCCAGGCACTTAAGTGGGATTTGCAGATTAGCGATGGAGATGCAGATGTACTAGTACATCTCTTGACCAGGACAGCTCTTTTTGCTAGTGCTAGTCAACTTTTTATGTCCTCCTTACTCCGACCGTGATGGGTTATCTTGCTGTGTGGGTTGCAGAATTCCTTAACTTCATCTACTACTTCATTTACTCTCAATGCATATTCTGCACTCATTTCTGCACTCATTACACTGTTCATTCCATTGAGCAGATCCTGCAGTTCTTCTTCACTTTCACTGAGGATAGCAATATCAACAGCGAATCTTGTCATTGATATTCTTTCATCTTGAACCTTTATTTCCGTAAATGCATACAGGGTGGTCCATTGATAATGACCGGGCCAAGTACCTCACGAAATAAGCGTCAAAAGAAAAAACTACAAAGAACGAAACTCGTCTAACTTGAAGGGGGAAAACAGATGGCGCTATGGTTGGTCCGCTAGATGGCGCTGCCATAGGTCAAACGGATATCAACTGCGGTTTTTTTAAAAATAGGAACCCCCTTTTTTAATTACATATTCGTGTAGTACGTAAAGAAATATGAATGTTTTAGTTGGACCACTTTTTTCGATGGCGCTGTAATAGTCACAAAAGTATAAGTACGTGGTATCACGTAACATTCCGCCAGTGCGGGCGGTATTTGCTTCGTGATGCATTACCCGTGTTAAAATGGACCGTTTACCAATTGCGGAAAAGGTCGATATCGTGTTGAGGTATGGCTACTGTGATCAAAATGCCCAACGGGCGTGTGCTATGTATGCTGCTCAGTATCCTGGACGACATCATCCAAGTGTACGGACCGTTCGCCGGATAGTTACGTCATTTAAGGAAACAGGAAGTGTTCACCCACATGTGGAACGTCAGCCACGACCTGCAACAAATGATGATGCCCAAGTAGGTGTTTTAGCTGCGGTCGCGGCTAATCCGCACATCAGTAGCAGACAAATTGCGCGAGAATCGGGAATCTCAAAAACGTCGGTGCTGAAAATGCTACATCAACATCGACTGCACCCGTACCATATTTCTATGCACCAGGAATTGCATGGCGACGACTTTGAACGTCGTGTACAGTTCTGCCACTGGGCACAAGAGAAATTACGAGACTATGACAGATTTTTTGCACGTGTTCTATTTAGCGACGAAGCGTCATTCACCAACAGCGGTAACGTAAACCGGCATAATGTGCACTATTGGGCAACGGAAAATCCACGATGGCTGCGACAAGTGGAACATCAGCAACCTTGGCGTGTTAATGTATGGTGCGGTATTATGAAAAAAATGGTTCAAATGACTCTGAGTACTATGGGACTTAACATCTGACGTCATCAGTCCCCTAGAACTTAGAACTACTTAAACCTAACTAACCTAAGGACATCACACACATCCATGCCCGAGGCAGGATTCGAACCTGCGACCGCTGCAGTCGTGCGGTTCCGGACTGAAGCGCCTAGAACCGCACGGCCACCGCGGCCGGCCGCGAACATTTCGGAAGGCGAACTACTCGCTGTTGAGAGGAATGTCGTTACACGTATTGCCAAATGGATTGAGGTTGACGGACATCATTTTAAGCATTTATTGCATTAGTGTGGTATTTACAGGTAATAACGCTGTAACAGCATACGTTCTCAGAAATGATAAGTTCACAAAGGTACACGTATCACATTGGAACAACCGAAATAAAATGTTCAAACGTACCTACGTTCTGTATTTTAATTTAAAAAACCTACCTGTTACCAACTGTTCGTCTAAAATTGTGAGCCACATGTTTGTGACTATTACAGCGCCATTTATCACAAAGCGAAAAAAGTGGTCCAACTAAAACATTCATATTTCTTTACGTACCACACGACTATATTTGGCCCTGTCACTATCAATGGACCACCCTGTGTATTTGACAGCAAGGGCGAAAGACTACATCCCCGTCCTTCACCCTTTTTAATCCGAGAACTTGGCCCTTCGTCTCCCATTCTTATTGATAATCAGCTCAAAAGATACATATTCTTTTATATTTCCTCTCTTTCAGTATTTGTCCTGCGCATCTGTTGGATTCGAGAAGCACCTATGATATCTACATTCTTCGTCACCAACATTACATTCTCTTCAGACCACGGCATCGCCCACGCATTTCGTGTCAGCAACAGAAGGAGACAAGATTGCCGACGAATGCTTTCTGTACTGCTGGCACAGAAGCGGAGTGGATTGGAAATTCCTTTGACGGTTCGCTGAAAGACCGACAGCTAGCGGAGCACTAGTTAATGCGAACCGAAAGCGGCAGAATGCAGTTCACTCGCGTTCGCCTACAACTCGCAGTAGAGAGCATTCTCGCTCGCTTGTGTTCACTCCGATGCGAACTAGTTTTACGTGTGGGCGTTTGAGGAGGTGCAGACACCAGACGATGCGGCCCACACGCACAATACATCGCGGGTCACTCCACTTTCACTACCTGACACTCGCTCTTCGCTCGGGCCCCACCCACTGTTCTGCGCTTGCAGCAACCTGGGAAGTCCGCGGTTGCGCCTCTGCTTGTACTGGCTGGTTATAATTAAACTTTCGCTACTTGAGAGGAGCCCCCCCCCTCCTCCCCCATGAAAAACGAGTGGTCGTAGGGCAATGAAAGTGCGTGGAAACATTTGTAGGACATGCGGGGAAGGAATAACGGGCAAACCGAGAAACACATTCTAATACCCACATGAGAGGGTAAAATTTGTTAACTGCGTTACAGGTTGCAGACGTTGCTCAGTCTGGAGGCAGCCTGGAACCGCACTAGAGAAATCATTTCACAATAATGTTCGCAGCACGTTTCGAACAGTGAGTGGACCGTGCATTGCTTGAAGCTCGCAGATGGCGTCCAGCATTCTCAGCCACGGCAACAGTAACTTCTTCAACAATCTGTGGCGCAATTTGCCGTCGGCGTCTCCCAGGAGCAATTCACAAAATTGCAATGTCTGAATCATGTTCTTCAATCCCGGTGCGGAAAGAGAATGTCTCCTTCTTTTTTTATCGCGTCGATACTCGCGAAGAGTATCAGCACTATTCCTGTTGTTTTGATTAAACAGCTTAACCAGTAACGCCCTGCTCACCTTGTCCAGATCCACGTTGACTGTTTGCAACTATAATTCGCACTGATTGTTGTGTTCCAACCCTGCGCACAGTGTACGACAAACAGTCGCGTAAATGGAACGTTGGTTTTTCCAGTACGAATGGATAACTGTAATTATCCTCCTGCTAATGTTAACACATAATACAACCTGAGTACAGTTTATGTAATATATGTGGTTTACAATAGCCAAGTCATAATCGTATGATCAAATGAAGGGCTTATTTCAATAGTGGTACAAGTCCATTTTTATTCATTCTGAGATACAGAGTCCTAAAGTTAAATGAGCGCTGAAAAATCTGCAGTTGAGATACCAGAAATATTCCAGTATAAATACTTGAATATTACTTAACTGCAGATTTTTTAGCGCTCATTTAACTTTAGGATTCTGTATCTCAGAATGAACAAAAATGGGATTGTACCACTATTGAAATAAGCCCTTCAAATATCATTTAACCAGAGAAATGAATTGTCACCTTATGTGTTTAAGTTCAAAAGAAACTGATTATAAGTATTTGTGAGCGTGTTTGCCACGTACTTTCTAGTGCTTTGCGCCGACCGTAGTTCGTTTCGCAAGTTTATTTACAGATACCAGACTCATATCAATACATATAAAAGACATTTTGGCCTTCTCCTTGTTTCTGTGGCTCGCGGGCACTTACGATGTTTATCTTTCCTGCTTCCCAGGTACAAAAATGTATGAACTTCTTCCAGACTCTCTTTCGCACCTGTAACATTTAGCTATCCAGCATGCCGACATGTGATGCTTTCTTCTTATTCATGAGCATATCTTAGCCTACAGCTACCACATGCATTACATTTAGCACAATCCTCAATTCCTGTTCACTTTCGTCCACCACTGCTTTATGATCAGTTAATCGTAGTGTGTTAATTTCCTGTCCCTCATAAATTAATTGTTGGTAAGGCGGGTACCAGGTTGAGATTCATTGGGAGAGTCCTTAGAAAATGTAGTCCACCAACAAAGGAGGTGGCTTACAAAACACTCGTTCGACCTATACTTGAGTATTGCTCATCAGTGTGGGATCCGTACCAGATCGGGTTGGCGGAGGAGGTAGAGAAGATCCAAAGAAGAGCGGCGCGTTTCGTCACAGGGTTATTTGGTAACCGCGATAGCGTTACGGAGATGTTTAACAAACTCAAGTGGCAGAATCTGCAAGAGAGGCGCTCTGCATCGCGGTGTAGCTTGCTCGCCAGGTTTCGAGAGGGTGCGTTTCTGGATGAGGTATCGAATATATTGCTTCCCCCTACTTATACCTCCCGAGCAGATCACGAATGTAAAATTAGAGAGATTAGAGCGCGCACGGAGGCTTTCAGACAGTGGTTCTTCCCGCGAACCATACGCGACTGGAACAGCAAAGGGAGGTAATGACAGTGGCACGTAAAGTGCCCTCCGCCACACACCGTTGGGTGGCTTGCGGAGCATAAATGTAGAAAGAAAGAAAAAAAAAATAAAACAATAACAATCCTTTAATTCTTTCATTCCCTTTTCAGTGTACAAAATGTGCCGACTATGAACTTGGCATACACCTTTCGTGTTTTTGACTTACTAAATAAGTCTGTCAGTACAGATCGTCCCAATTGGCTTTGTAGAAAGAGAGTGGGTTTCCAGCCCCTTCTGTTACCGACATCACATTGCCCAAAAAAAGAAAAACGTTTTATTTCATCCCACATTATAAAATGCATTTCCATATTTATAGTACCACAATAAGCTTCGAAATGCGACCTCATCCGCATTTTGAATGTGATTCTCCACTCCAATTACACAACACAAAATCTTTTTTTTTTTTTAATTTGTGGTAAGGTCTTATGGGACCAAACTGCAGAGGTCATTGGTCCCTATGCTTACACGCTACTTAATCTAACTACAACTAACTTACGCTAAGGACGACACACACACCCATGCCTGAGGGAGGACTCGAACCTCCGACGGGGTGAGACGCGCGGACCGTGCAAGACGCCTCAGACCGCGCGGCTACCCCGCACGGCACAGTCGTTTCGCTCTGTGTTTATACATGCCAGTAGCTTGTAGCGCTGGAGTAGCGAAGTTACAGAAAAACGGTAGGAGTTCCGTAACTCATGTCTTGCAGTCTGCCCTAAGTCGCCGCAACAGTAGCGGTGCCTAACGGTAAATCATCATACTAACATTACTAACAACGGAAATCCTGCACCGCACCACCTCAACACCATTCCTACAAAGTTGGGTACCCATACGGTAAATAGCTTTCCGTCTACACTGGCACAAGCAGAGAATGTTTAATTATATACTGCCCGGCGTAATGCAGCAGCGACGTGGCGTGGAATCAACAAGCCGTTGGAAGTCCCCAGCAGAAATACTGAAATATGCTGACGTACTTGCGAAAGTGTTGCCAGTACATAGTTTTGTACTCGGACTGACCTGCCAATTATCTCCCAGAAATTTCACACGAGATCCAAGTCGAGCGATCGCGGTGGCCAAACCATTCGTTCGACTTGTACGGAATGTTTTCAAACCAGTGGCGACTTCAGTTGGATGCGAGGACTAGGACCCAGTCGATTCCACATAAACATAGCCCGCACCATTTCAGAGCCACCACCAACTTGCACAGCGTCTTGTTCACAACTAGGGTCCACGTCTTCGTGGCGTCTGTCGCTCTCTAAATCGGGATTCACCTGACCAGGCTGCGATTTTCCTATCGTCTATGGTCCAACCGATATGGTCTGGAGAGGTCCTGCAGGGCATGTCGTGCCGTTAGCAAAGGCACTCGCGTCGGTCGTATGCTGCCTAATTTCGTCGCACTGTCCTAACGGATACGTTCGTCGTACGTCCCACATTGATTTCTGCGGTTATTTGACACGTTGATGCTTGTCTGTCAGCACTGACAAGTCTGCCCTAACGCTGCTGCTCTCGGTCGTTACGTGAAGGTCGCCACCCACTGTGTTGTCCGTGGTGAGAGGTGATAACCGAAATTTGGTATTCTCGGCACACTCTTGACACTGTGGAACTCGGAATACTTAATTCGCTAACAATTTCCGAAATGGAATGTTCCATGCGTCTAGCTGGAACCACCATTCCTTGTTCAAAGTCTGTTAATTTCCGTCGTGCGGCCATATCACGTCGGAAATCTTTGCTCACGAATCGCCTGAGTACAAATGACAGCTACGCCAATGAACTGCCCTTTCACACCCTATGTAAGCGATACTAGTGCCATCTGTACATGTGCAAATCGCTATAACATGATTTTCGTCACCTTATTGTAACCACCCTGTATTCTCCGAGCACTGTGTTTCAGATTGTGTTGGTTACGTTATTTTGACACTATGGCACACAAAAAGTTGTTAAGAAGAAACATGTATAATCTACATTCGAAAAGCCTTTTCCTGTCTGTCAGACATTTTATTCTGAAACATCCCCTTAGAAAAATTTTATAAATACAGTGCTGGAAAACTTCTACGTTATTTGATTTTCAAACAGCTGAGCAAAACTGAACGTACTCAGACATTTCTCTCTTTACTTATTCTGCTCATCACTAAACTGTCACACAATTTTTTTTTTTTTTTTTTTGCTCAGCGCAATCTGACTTTCAATAGTCCCTACAAAAGAATGGCCCTGACTAACAATAACCTATACCTTTCATGAATCACTTACCTCACAAAAATCTACTGCAATACAGCGTGCGCCAATACTGCCAGCTGAATTAAAGATTCTAACTACTGAAGGCACTAACTACTGATCGGCATAGTTAGCAAATAAAAGATTTTGATAGAGAACAAACAATGTATTTACCTTAATAATATGCAAAAGTCAATATATATATATATATATATATATATATATATATATATATATATATATATATATATATATCAGTTCATGATATCCAGTATTACACATTTACTCTTTCTGATGGACACACGTCCAGATCGTCCGTCTCAAAATTCTGCCATCTCTCTCCTCATATCCACCACTGCTGGCTGCTCACCTCCAACTGCGCAACGCTACGCGCTGTTCACATCCAACTGCCCAGGACTACAATAGCAAAAATTCCAACAATGCAAACCAGCCACAGACTGCACACAGCACAGCCAGTGATTTTCATACAGAGCGCTACGTCGCGTTACGAACATAAAAACCTAAACAGTCCACTTACAATTCCAATGGATAAATCGTGAAAGAGTTTTATAGTTGGTGAATGCACGTCTCTCTGTGTCAAGTTAGATTAATAAAAGGGTAATATTTTTCTGCTATATTATTTGTGAATATTTCGGCTACTCTGAAACGCAGATGCACTGTTGATGCTGATTAAATATACTGTGGTTAACATGCCCAGTTGTTTAAAGATATGTGTGAAGGATATGCTCCTGTGAGTCCGACGCACAATACTAGTTACTTTCTTTGCCTGTGGAGGAATTACTCCATAAAATTATCCTGTAAGATACCAGTGAATGAAAATATGCATAACATGTGTTCACTAACTGATTCCTGTATCCCCAAGTTGGCGATTATTCCTATGTCAAATGTCGCCGAACTTAACATGTTTACTGTGACGTTTTTTTCCACTTTAAGTTTACTCCTAAGAACTTTCAACTTTCTGCCCTTGTTTGTGATTTTTTGTTGGTGTACAAGATTAATATCAGATGGCATATTTCGACTGGGTGATTTACGTTTTCTTCAGATTTTAGCGCTAGCCCATTTGTACAAAACCGATCAGTAACTTAGAGATAAAATAGATTTGGCTATTTTGTCTGTTGAGGCCTCTTTGCTCCGCCTCACAACACTGTTTCTACCGTCTGCAAAGAGAACTATTACGCCACGTTTGACTGAATTTCTCGTGGAAGCCAACGTTTCCTCCTCATCTTCGGGGATCATCTTTAAAGGGGTGTTGTAGCTTTTTCGAAGGTACGATCCACACCCCGGCTGGCTAGTGACAGGAGTTTCATTTGGTTTCCGCGTGCTCGCCCGCAGAGGCATGACGTCACATGTTAGGTTAAAACTCAAATGGACTGTTGATAACAAGTTTCATATTTAATAAACAACACTTGAATTCGTAGTTAATATTTCCAACTGCAGCTCGCCGTTACTGTCGGCCGTTATTGCTACTACACCACAATGGAATGCTGCTGCACAAGTTCTTCAGCACCGAACTCTAGATACCGTTTAGTTACACACCGTCCTTCTACCGATTAGAGTTATCGGGGTGTACAGTAATGTCTTTGGCCTCTCCGTATAGCCTTTCACGGTATCACAAGCTGCGACATAGTCGTGAATTGAACAGTGACCCGAATATAGAATATATTTCCTCTACTTTACCTCTACGGTCACAAATTTTTTGTCATCAGACTACCGTTTCTGTCTATAATGACCAGATCTGTCTTATGACATTTCCTAATATACTATGACTTTTTTTTAACAGATCTGAAGATGGTCATTATAGAGCGAAACCAGTAGTCTGCGACAAAAAATTTATGACCATGGAAGTAAAGTAAAGGAAATTTGTTCCTCAGTATCCGCTTGCGCTGCCAGTACCTACCGTACAGTATGCCTTGTCAAATCGAATCCGGTTGTCTCCTGGTTGCAAAACACTTCGCCACATGTCCGTCTGTTTCTCCCTTTCTACAGTTGCCCTTGTGTTCTTCTAGTCGTTTTTCCACCGACGTTTTAGTGGTACGTTCACGTGTCCTGTAAAATCCTGCTTTTTCCAGCGGTTTGCGAACATCCTTGGCCGACTTTGTGTTCCTGTAGCCTTCGGGTCGGTTTGTAGATTGCAGCGATATTACATTTTGTCGATATATTTCCTACGCAATCGATATGTCTGTATTAAACGGCAGGAAAACCTCGGATTTCACAGACGCCTATGCATCTCTATGATCTTCTTCTGTCACAATGCCCTTTCTGTCTCAGCGGACGAATATCTATTTGTCAGCAATGCGTTGATGAGTTTTTCCAGTTCCGCTTCGAGCACCTCTGGTTCACAAATATTTATTGCTCTATCCGCTGACGTTTTTACAATTCATTGCTTTTGCTGTGGGTGGTTGTTTGAAACTCGGTCTAGGAGACTGCCCGTGTGTGTGGATTTTCGGCATACCATGCGACACAAACTGCGATCTTCTTTCTTGAATACCAGCACATCGAGGAAAAATGTATTCTGCCGCAATGTGACGTCACGCCCGAGCGCGGAAGCACGCGGAAATGAAATTTTACTCCAGTCATTAGCGATCCACGGTGCGGATCGTACCTTGGAAAAACCTGCAACCACGTTTGAAGTTGTCCTCCGCAGGTGGGCACGAAACGTTGGGTTTTCGCGATAAATTCCATCCGATCGCTGTATAATAGGCCGGTCGTGAAGGGTACGTTTTACAATTAGGATTAATTTTGCCTAGGGATAAAAAATAAAACAGAACACCATTAACACAAAGCAAGAGCAGTAGTGGGCCAATGATCGTACCCTGCAGGACTCCCGCTGTAGAATATGCGGCGTACGTCTTTGGATTAGCCTAACACCATAGGGCAACTTTCTGCATCCTGTTTTTGGAATAAGAACTAAACCAGGCAGACGGTGAAGTGCATATTCCATGAAAACTTAACTGCCATAAAAGGATAATGGGTCGTCAGAATAAAACGGTGGATGTACTTTATTCTCGGAATTTCCGAGAACATTCAAAGGTTTGCATGAATAAAGCGAGTCGAAGAATGTAATTCACCTGGAAATATTCTCAGCTTGAGTAAAAGGGTGGGAGAAGTTGCTCAACGCGAAAAACTATCTCCGACTGCGTATGAATAAAACTACAGAAGTTTCTCACAAGCGGAGAACATTCAACGTTTTCTGTAGCATACTTGAGCAAAGTAAGTTCATTTGAGATTAAATTTTACCGAGAGTTTTTAAGTAAAAATGGCAGAATTTATGTTGCCCGAAAGACAGGGAAGATATAAGTTCAAATGGTTCAAATGGCTCTAAGCACTATGGGACTTAACATCTGAGATCATCAGTCCCCTAGACTTAGAACTACTTATCCTTAGGACATCACACACATCCATGCCCGAGGCCAGATTCGAACCTGCGAACGTAGCAGCAGCGCGATTCCGGACTGAAGCGCCTAGAACCGCTTGGCCACAGCGGCCGGCGGACAGATATAAGAAGCCCAAATAAATACTGAAGAGAGAAACGGTAGAAGTTTATACAAGTTTAACAATAAGAACATTATTTGGCTAGCACAGTATCTTCCCGAAAATCGTAAAAGAACAGGGGGTGAGGGGGTGGGGGTGGGAGCACCTTTTGAAACTAAGTGAAAATTAGAATATTTTTGTTGCTATTTAGCAGAGCCAAGTTTCCAGACTGATGTACGAGAAGACATAGGTATACACAAGACAATGTGTCACACATTTACTAACGTTCATCATCATGTTTTCTCACTGCATAAATCTTAATTTTGCTATGTTAAAAATAAGTAGGCGGATCAGAAAAAATTCTGAACTGGTTTATTACAAACCTAACGACCTGTTTCTCGGAACGAAACTTCACGGGTGACCGCTTAAGTACATGACGCGCGAGTGGACCATTGTGTGTCGTATTCAACCAAAATTATCTCGTATTTGAAAACTCTGACGTAGTTCGGTTTGGAGTAAATGAAAATGTCATGTATTCTTATCATTTAGTTTAGATAATGTGTTCAGCTAACTTCAATAAGAAAGAAGTTTCCCGCCTGTTGAAAATTCGGTAACATCGTCAGGAAACGCCGTTACGCAAAATGTCCGTAATCGTCTTAATAATTTGTTGCCGCACATAAAACTGAAGTCAGAACATTGTAGAGCTCTTCCAGAATACACCGATGTTACTTGTACATTTATACATTGAATACACTGCAGCGACAAAAATCATGCGATAGCGCTACACAGGTGGGGGTAGTATCGCATACGCAAGATATAAAAAGGCAGAACGAAGATGCCATTTGTACTCATGTGATTCGTATGAAAACGTTGCCGTCGCGATAATTGTCACACGCTGGAAATTAACAGACTCTGACCGCGGAATTGTAGTAGGACCTACATCTACATCTACATACATACTCCGCAATCCACCATACGGTGCGTGGCGGAGGGTACCTCGTACCACAACTAGCATCTTCTCTCCCTGTTCCACTCCCAAACAGAACGAGGGAGAAATGACTGCCTATATGCCTCTGTACGAGCCCTAATCTCTCTTATCTTATCTTTGTGGTCTTTCCGCGAAATGTAAGTTGGCGGCAGTAAAATTGTACTGCAGTCAGCCTCAAATGCTGGTTCTCTAAATTTCCTCAGTAGCGATTCACGAAAAGAACGTCTCCTTTCCTCTACAGGCTCCCACCCGAGTTCCTGAAGCATTTCCGTAACACTCGCGTTATGATAAAACCTACCAGTAACAAATCTAGCAGCCCGCCTCTGAATTGCTTCTATGTCCTCCCTCAGTCCGATCTGATAGTGATCCCAAACGCTCAAGCAGTACTCACGAATAGGTCGTTTTAGTGTTTTACATGCGGTCTCCTTTACAGATGAACCACATCTTCCCAAAATTCTACCAATGAACCGAAGACGACTATCCGCTTTCCCACAACTGCCATTACATGCTTGTCCCACTTCATATCGCTCTGCAATGTTACGCCCAAATATTTAATCGACGTGACTGTGTCAAGCGCTACACTACTAATGGAGTATTCAAACATTACGAGATTCTTTTTCCTATTCATCTGCATTAATTTACATTTATCTATATTTAGAGTTAGCTGCCATTCTTTACACCAATCACAAATTTTGTCCAAGTCATCTTGTGTCCTACTACAGTCACTCAACGACGACACCTTCCCGTACACCACAGCATCATCAGCAAACAGCCGCACATTGCTATCCACCCTATCCAAAAGATCATTTATGTAGATAGAAAACAACAGCGACCTACCACACTTCCCTGGGGCACTCCAGATGATACCCTCACCTCCGATGAACACTCACCATCGAGGACAACGTACTGGGTTCTATTACTTAAGAAGTCTAGACGCATCGGGCATTCTGTTTCGGAATATGTAGAGAATTCAGTATTCTGAGATCGACAGTGTCAACAGTGTTCCGAGAATACCAAATTTCAGGTTTATCTGTCACCACGGACAATGCAGTGGCCGATGGCTTTCACTTAACGACCGAGAACAGCGGCGTTTGTGTAGAGTTGTCAGTGCTAACAGACAAGCAACAATGCTTGAAATAACCACACAAATCAATGTGGGATATACGGGGAACGTATCTGTTAGGACAGTGTGGCGAAATTTAATGGATTATGGCAGCAGATAACGACATGAGTGCCTTTGCTAACAGCTCGACATGACCTGCAGCACCTTTCCTGGGCTCGTGACCGTATCGGTTGGGCCCCAGACGAGTAGAAAACCTTGGCTTGGTCAGATGAGACCAGATTTCGGTTGGTAAGAGCTGATGGTAGGGTTCGAATGTAGCGCAGAACATACGAAGCCATGGCCAAGTTGTCAACAAGGCACTGTGCGACCTGATGGCGGCGCTATAGTAGTATGGGCTGCGATTATATGGAATGGAATGGGTCCTCTGGTCCGACAGAACAGATCATTGACTGGAAATGGTTATGATATACTTGTAGACTATTTACAGCCATTCGTGGACTTGACGTTCCCAAACACGATGGCATTTTTGTGGATGCCAATGCGCCGCTTCACCGAGCCGCAGTGTTCGCGAATGGTTTGAAGAACACTGAAACGTCTCTGTGAAGTCGTTTCATAAGACGCTTGTCGAATTCGGTACAACTTATTCTCTTTACTACCTGATTTCATCGCAATTCATGAACTCTTCCAGAAAGACTCAGCACTCAAATAACGCTGTTGAATATTGATGTTGTATATGTGTTGTCTATGTGTTGTATATGTGTGAAACTGCAAAAAGGTGGGAACTTAAGGAGATGGGACCTGGATAAACTGAAAGAACCAGAGGTTGTACAGAGTTTCAGGGAGAGCATAAGGGAAAAATTGACAGGAATGCGGGAAAGAAATACAGTAGAAGAAGAATGGGTAGCTTTGAGGGATGAAGTAGTGAAGGCAGCAGAGGATCAAGTAGGTAAAAAGACGAGGGCTAGTAGAAATCCTTTGGTAACAGAAAAAATATTGAATTTAATTGATGAAAGGAGAAAATATAAAAATGCAGCACATGAAGCAGGCAAAAAGGGATACAAACGTCTCAAAAATGAGATCGACAGGAAGTGCAAAATGGCTAAGCAGGGATGGCTAGAGGACAAATGTAAGGATGTATAGGCTTATCTCACTAGGGGTAAGATAGATACTGCCTACAGGAAAATTAAAGAGACCTTTGGAGATAAGAGAACCACTTGTATGAACATCAAGAGCTCAGATGGAAACCCAGTTCTAAGCAAAGAAGGGAAAGCAGAAAGGTGGAAGGAGTATATAGAGGGTTTATACAAGGGCGAAGTACTTGAGGACAATATTATGGAAATGGAAGAGGATGTAGATGAAGAGGAAATGGGAGATACGATACTGCGTGAAGAGTTTGACAGAGCACTGAAAGACCTGAGTCGAAACAAGGCCCCCGGAGTAGACAACATTCCATTGGAACTACTGACGGCCTTGGGAGTGCCAGTCCTTTCAAAACTCTACCATCTGGTGAGCAAGATGTATGAAACAGGCGAAATACCCTCAGACTTCAAGAAGAATATAATAATTCCAATCCCAAAGAAAGCAGGTGCTGACAGATGTGAAAATTACCGAACAATGTTTAATAAGCCACAGCTGCAAAATACTAACACGAATTCTTTACAGACGAATGGAAAAGCTAGTAGAAGCCGACCTTGGAGAAGATCAGTTTGGATTCCGTAGAAATACTGGAACACGCGAGGCAATACTGACCTTACGACTTATCTTAGAAGAAAGATTACGGAAAGGCAAACCTACGTTTCTAGCATTTGTAGACTTAGAGAAAGCTTTTCACAATGTTGACTGGAATACTCTCTTTCAAATTCTAAAGGTGGCAGGGGTAAAATACAGGGAGGGAAAGGCTATTTACAATTTGTACAGAAACCAGGTGGCAGTTATAAGAGTCGAGGGACATGAAAGGGAAGCAGTGGTTGGGAAGGGAGTAAGACAGGGTTGTAGCCTCTCCCCGATGTTATTCAATCTGTATATTGAACAAGCAGTAAAGGAAACAAAAGAAAAATTCGGAGTAGGTATTAAAATCCATGGAGAAGAAATTAAGACATTGAGGTTCGCCGAAGACATTGTAATTCTGTCAGAGACAGCAAAGGACTTGGAAGAGCAGTTGAATGGAATGGATGGTGTCTTGAAGGGAGGATATAAGATGAACATCAACAAAAGCAAAACGAGGATAATGGAATGTAGTCGAATTAAGTCGGGTGATGTTGAGGGTATTAGATTAGGAAATGAAACACCTAAAGTAGTAAAGGAGTTTTGCTATTTGGGGAGCAAAATAACTGATGATGGTCGAAGTAGGGAGGATATAAATTGTAGACTGGCTATGGCAAGGAAAGCGTTTCTGAACAAGAGAAATTTGTTAACATCGAGTATAGATTGAAGTGTCAGGAAGTCATTTCTGAAAGTATTTGTATGGAGTGTAGCCATGTATGGAAGTGAAACATGGACGATAAATAGTTTGGACAAGAAGAGAACAGAAGAATGCTGAAGATTAGATGGGTATATCACATAACTAATGAGGAAGTATTGAATAGGATTGGGGAGAAGAGAAGTTTGTGGCACAACTTGACCAGAAGAAGGGATCGGTTGGTAGGACATGTTCTGAGGCATCAAGGGATCACCAATTTAGTATTGGAGGGCAGCGTGGAGGATAAAAATCATAGGGGGAGACCATGAGATGAATACACTAAGCTGATTCAGAGGGATGTAGGTTGCAGTAGGTACTGGGAGATGAAGCAGCTTGCACAGGATAGAGTAGCATGGAGAGCTGCATCAAACCAGTCTCAGGACTGAAGACCACAACAAAATATGTGTTTTAATGTGGGGTTTCGGTTTTGTTTTGTGGGAAACGTAGAGTTGGTCATCGTCTGCTGGGAGCAGACAATGTTGCTCTTCGTTTGAAGGAGAGCACAGGATTACCAACTTAGGTTTCCAATACCTGAACAGAGAGGTTTACCGATCTTAGTCGAAGGCTGTGTCGAAGGCTGTTTTTGTGTGTGAGGCTGGTGACGGAGGGTTACCCCTCTGGTAGCTTCCGCTGCAGGAGGAGCTAGGTAATCTGGAAAGAGAAGGCGGCACTCTTCGGTGAACGCTTGGTGAGTACGGATCGTATCTCTTAAGGGGGGTTTCAGGTGATAGGAAGCAGGTTAAGGTAGGACTTCGTTATGTTTAATTGTTGAAATGATTAAGAACTTCAGCTTAACTGAAGCGAATGTGCCATAATTATATTGCTTTAAATAGGCGATTTTTGTGTGTTTGAGTTAAGTGTAGAAGTTACTTTGTTCATTTTGAACAACGATGAAGTTGAATTTCAAACGTAAGTGTAATACTGTGGGGAACCGAGTATGATTTGTAATGATTTTTAATCTTATATTTTGTGGAAGTTGCTTTTGTCTTTGTGTGTCGATTTTATGCCACGTGTTTGGTAATCAATGACCCTTCCGGTCCACCACGGCACCGCAATAGGCTTTAACAGCTTGCTTGTTTAATGAGCTATAATTTCTGGAAGAATATCTGTTCTTTCGTGCGCTTTCTACAAAGCAGCACAACAGTTTGATTCGGAATGCATCACGTGATCTAGTTCGGCCGTTTGCAAGCAGCAGACGCAGTTAGTATGTTGAATAACTATCGCACAACCTCGTGCATTGGTTAAACCTCTGTCCAGAATAGTGAATGCGTAGAATCGTAATGCGAATCTCACTGAGATATTTTTATGGTATGAATGCAAAGGAGATGATAGTTATCATTGTCTCCCACCCCCGTTCTCTGTGTTTCTTCTCGCTGTAGTTAAATTGTGGTCTGTAACATTCTCACAAAATTCTTACTTAAATATTTCTAGTCAGGCACCAGTTATGTGTAGTTAGGATGTGCAACCAAATACTTAGATACAATAAATAATCTACGCGAAAGATAAACTCTGCGGTGTTGATCTTACCCACTTACTCCGATTTCCAATCCTGAATTAATCAAGTTGCTTCATGCACGACATGGAGTGCTATTTATCTGGCTACTTAAAGAAATTTGCATACTTGTAACTAAATTATTAAAGTAATTAAACTAATAATTTTCCAGCTCCTTTTTTTTCTAAATGGTTAGAAAGGGCTCAGGCTGGTGGCGACCCTGAATTTCTGAATTTTTATCATTATTTGTGTGAGGGAAGCAGCTAGAAATGCGAGATAACGTATATGGTTCGATGAGAAACGTCGTAAAGACGTTACAACATTCTGGACATTTCGAGATAATTATTTGGCTGCTCATATCAATCTCAACGGACATTTATGGAACGTAATCGAGAGGTTAGTTCGCGCAGAAAATCCTGCACCGACAACACTTTCCCGGACCTACAACGACGTGTTGGGCCCATGGCACGTCGCTTTGCTGCATTACGGCGGGCAAAATGAGGTGCGACACGATGTAAGGAGGTATCCCACGACCTTTGTCTCCCGAGGGTACTTTGCCTGTTTCAGCGAGTTGAATCAAATAGGAAGATTAGTCGTGTGTTCTGTGCCGGGCGCCGCAGACGACACGCACTGAGAACCTTCTCAAGGATGTGGGGAGTTGTGTGAGAGGTCTCAGAGAATATGCTGCGAATTTTTTATTCGTACGAAAATGAGAACTTTCTCGGAGAATGTTGTTCTGGTTTAGACGACTCAGAGAATATGCTCCAATTTTTTTATTCGTACGAAAATGTTCCTCGGAGAATGTTGTTCTGGTTTAGAGGACGCAGAGAATATGTGGTGTCACCGCCAGACACCACACTTGCTAGGTGGTAGCCTTTAAATCGGCCGCGGTCCGCTAGTATACGACGGACCCGCGTGTCGCCACTGTCAGTGATTGCAGACCGAGCGCCGCCACACGGCAGGTGTAAAGAGACGTCCTAGCACTCGCCCCAGTTGTACAGCCGACTTTGCTAGCGATGCTACACTGACAAATACGCTCTCATTTGCCGAGACGATAGTTAGCATAGCCTTCAGCTACGTCATTTGCTACGACCTAGCAAGGCGCCATTACCAGTTTATATTGAGATAGTAAAACATGTACCGTCAAGAGCGATGTACACCAGTTATGGAATAAAGTTAAGTATTACTTCAACTAAGTACTTTATTCGCTACTACAATTTCCCTTAACTGTTCCAGACCTCACGCCAGTCTGCGTGAGCTTAACGCGTGCTATTCGGCTACAGGTCATAGTGGATTGGCTGTCGGGTCAGTCCACTACAGAATATGCTCCAATTTTCTTACTCGTACGAAAATGAGTTATCGGAGAACGTTGTTCTGGTCTGCGAATCTTCTCCGGAGAACGGTCTCTTGTTTATTCATACGGCCCATTATGAGCGACACACAATCGCACGCGTCCGTTACGTCAGAGCGGCGCGAACCTTGCGCCTGCAGCGGCGGCGGAATGGCCGCACGCTGCGGCCGCCGCTGTTGACCTACTTGCTGCGCCTGCAGGTGGCCTAACAGACGGCTTTCTTGCAGCGACCGGTTCTCCCTGCCCCTCCCTAAACCCTGTTACGTCCCAGCGTCGCCTATGCCGACGCGAGGCTGCGTATAAATAATCTCGCTGCTGCCGAACGGTCCGTTCGATCGCATTCTCATGTTCTTGTTGTTGGCGTGGCCTTCAGCCCACAGACTGGTTTGGTGCAGGTCAACACGCTACTGTTTTCATCTGCCTGTACATCTACGTGATTACTCTGCTATTCACAATAAAGTGCCTGGCACAGGGTTCAATGAACAAGCTGTCTACCGTTTCCATTACATTCTCATGTTCTTGTTGTTGTTGGCGTGGCCATCAGTCCGAAGACTGGTTTGGTGCAGGTCAACACGCTAGTGTCTTCATCTGCGTGTACATCTACGTGATTACTCTGCTATTCACAATAAAGTGCCTGGCAGAGGGTTCAATGAACAAGCTGTCCGTCTACCGTTTCACTCTCGCGGCGGGAAAAACGAGCACTTAAAGTTTTCTGTTCGAGCCCTTATTTCTCTTATTTTATCGTGATAATCATTTCTCCCTATTTAGGTGGGTGCCAACAGAATGTTTTCACAATCGGAGGAGAAAACAGGTGATTAAAATTTCATGAGAAGATCTCGTCGCAACGAAAAATGCGTTTTAATGATTGCCACTCCACGTATCATGTCTGTGGTACTATCTGCCCTATTCCGCGATAATACAAAACCAGCTACCCTTCTTTGAAGTTTTTCGGTGTCATTCATCAGTCCCGCCTGGTGCGGGATGTAGAATTTTGGAACACGTATTATGTTCGAGTATAATGGCTTTTCTGGAGACTAGAAATCTACTCTGTAAGAATCACCATGCGTTTCGAAAAAGACGATCGTGTGAAACCGAGCTCGCGCTATTCGTCCACGAGACTCAGAGGGCCATAGACACCCAGGTAGATGCCGTGTTTCTTGACTTCCGCAAGGCGTTCGATACAGTTCCCCACAGTCGGTTGATGAACAAAGTAAGAGCATATGGACTATCAGACCAATTGTGTGATTGGATTGAAGAGTTCCTAGATAACAAAACGCATCATGTCATTCTTAATGGAGAGAAGTCTTCCGAAGTAAGAGTGATTTCAGCTGTGCCGCAGGGGAGTATCGTAGGACCGTTGCTATTCACAATATACATAAATGACCTTGTGGATAACATCGGAAGTTCACTGAGGCTTTTTGCGGATGATGCTGCGGTATATCGAGAGGCTGTAACAATGGAAAATTGTACTGAAATGCAGCAGGATCTGCAGCGAATTGACGCATGGTGCAGGGAATGGCAATTGAATCTCAATGTAGACAAGTGTAATGTGGTGCGAATACATAGAAAGAAAGATCCCTTATCATTTAGCTACAATATAGCAGGCCAGCAACTGGAAGCAGTTAATTCCATAAATTATCTGGAAATACGCATTAGGAGTGATTTAAAATGGAATGATCATATAAAGTTGTTCGTCGGTAAAACAGATGCCAGACTGAGATTGGTTGGAAGAATCCTAAGGAAATGCAATCAGAAAACAAAGGAAGTAGGTTACAGTACACTTGTTCCCCCACTGCTTGAATACTGCTCACCAGTGGTGGGATCCGTACCAGATAGGTTTGATAGAGGAGATTGAGAAGATCCAACGGAGAGCAGCGCGCTTCGTAACAGGATCATTTAGTAATCGCGAAAGCGTTACGGAGATGATAAATAAACTCCAGTGGTAGACTCTGCAGGAGAGACGCTCAGTATCTCGGTACGGGCTTGTGTTGAAGTTTCGCGAACATACCTTCACCGAAGAGTCAAGCAGTATATTGCTCCCTCCTACGTATATCTCGCGAAGAGACCATTAGGATAAAATCAGATTAGAGCCCACACAGAGGCATACCGACAATCCTTCTTTCCGCGAGCTATACGAGACTGGAATAGAAGGGAGAACCGATATAGGTACTCAAGGTACCCTCCGCCACACACCGTCAGGTGGCTTGCGGCATATGGATGTAGATGTAGATGTAGAAGCGGATCCGACACCCCATAGCAAACGCGTTTTGTCATTGAATCGCAGTCTTTAGTTTGCTCTACCCCCAACATTATCTATGTGATCATTCCAGTTTAGGTTATTTGTAATTGCAATCCCTAAGTATTTTCAGATATCTTATTTAAGTCATTTTGCAAGTCATCTCGTGACTTTACAAGACGGTAAATGACAGCATCATCTGCAGCTATCTAAGACAGGTACTCAGATTGTCTCCTATGTCGTTAATATAGATCAGGAGCAATAGAGATCTACATCTACATTTACATTTATACTCCGCAAGCCACCCAACGGTATGTGGCGGAGGGCACTTTACGTGCCACTGTCATTATCTCCCTTTCCTGTTCCAGTCGCGTATGGTTCGCGGGAAGAACGACTGTCTGAAAGCCTCTGTGCGCGCTCTAATCTCTCTAATTTTACATTCGTGATCTCCTCGGGATGTGTAAGTAGGGGGAAGCAATATATTCGATACCTCATCCAGAAACGCACCCTCTCGAAACCTGGCGAGCAAGCTACACCGCGATGCAGAGCGCCTCTCTTGCAGAGTCTGCCACTTGAGTTTGTTAAACATCTCCGTAACGCTATCACGGTTACCAAATAACCCTGTGACGAAACGCGCCGCTCTTCTTTGGATCTTCTCTATCTCCTCCGTCAACCCGATCTGGTACGGATCCCACACTGATGAGCAATACTCAAGTATAGGTCGAACGAGTGTTTTGTAAGCCACCTCCTTTGTTGATGGACTACATTTTCTAAGGACTCTCCCAATGAATCTCAACCTGGTACCCGCCTTACCAACAATTAATTTTATATGATCATTCCACTTCAAATCGTTCCGCACGCATACTCCCAGATATTTTACAGAAGTAACTGCTACCAGTATTTGTTCCGCTATCATATAATCATACAATAAAGGATCCTTCTTTCTATGTATTCGCAATACATTACATTTGTCTATGTTAAGGGTCAGTTGCCACTCCCTGCACCAAGTGCCTATCCGCTGCAGATCTTCCTGCATTTCGCTACAATTTTCTAATGCTGCAACTTCTCTGTATACTACAGCATCATCCGCGAAAAGCCGCATGGAACTTCCGACACTATCTACTAGGTCATTTATATATATTGTGAAAAGCAATGGTCCCATAACACTCCCCTGTGGCACGCCAGAGGTTACTTTAACGTCTGTAGATGTCTCTCCATTGAGAACAACATGCTGTGTTCTGTTTGCTAAAAACTCTTCAATCCAGCCACACAGCTGGTCTGATATTCCGTAGGCTCTTACTTTGTTTATCAGGCGACAGTGCGGAACTGTATCGAACGCCTTCCGGAAGTCAAGGAAAATGGCATCTACCTGGGAGCCTGTATCTAATATTTTCTGGGTCTCATGAACAAATAAAGCGAGTTGGGTTTCACACGATCGCTGTTTCCGGTGTGGCCGTGCGGTTCTAGGCGCTTCAGTCTGGAATCGTGAGACCGCTACGGTCGCAGGTTCGAATCCTGCCTCGGGCACGGATGGGTGTGATGTCCTTAGGTTAGTTAGGTTTAAGTAGTTGTAAGTTCTAGGGGACTAATGACCTCAGAAGTTGAGTCCCATAGGGCTCAGAGCCAATAGAGATACCACGTCCTTGGGGAACGCCGTATATTACTTCTGTTTTACTCGATGGCTTCCCGTCTATTACTACGAACTGTGACCTTTCTAACAGGGGATCGCGAATCCTGTTGCACAACTGCGGCGATATTCCATAGGCACACAGTTTGGTTAGAAGATGCAGAACTACTGGGACCTACGTATAGAGCAGAGTATTTGCTCGTTCTTTTTGGGGAGATGACTGACGTCTGACCATGATTTTGTGGGACGTTGAAGGGAGAGTCAGTCGCAATAAATTTCAGCTGCACAACTACATCACAATTCCTTGGGTGGGTGACAATCAAGAGATAAAATCTGGCTCATTTTGATTACTTCTGCTCTATTAGAATGAGGTGAAAAAAGTCATGGGATAACCTAATATCGTGTCGGACCCCCTCCTGCCCGGTCTAATGCAGCAACTCGAGGCGACATGGACTCAATAAGTCAGTGGAAGTCCGCAGCAGAAATATTGCGCCACACTGCCTCTACAGCCGTCCATAACTGCGGAAGGGTTGCCGGTGCAGGATTTTGTGTACAAACTGACCTCTCGATTACTTACCATAAATGTTCGATGCGTGGCCAGATTATTCGCTCGAAGTGTCCAGAATGTTCTTCAAACCAATCGCGAACAATTATGGCCCGGTGATATGGTGCATTGGCACCCATAAAAATTCCATCGTTGTTTGAAAACATGAAATCCATTAATGGCTGCAAACGTTCGCCAAGTAGCCAAACGTAACCGTTTCAGCCAATGGTCAGTTCAGTTAGACCAGGGCAACATTGTAAGGTGCAAGGTATTTAGAAATATGGGAATGAAGACAGGTTCCAACATGGTACGAGCGATGCTTGCTTTAGACAAGGAACGCCTTCGGGCTGCAGACAGGGCTGTAAAGAGTCTAGAAATACATGCAACGTAAACGTAGCCCACACCATTAAGGGGCTCCGGAAAGGCTCAAAATCATGAAAAGTTCAATTTTTACTTTTTTGCGTTTTCTGAATCTGCAGACTATTACCTTTTAATAGATATATAATTCATTCAATTCCGAAGACTACAACTATTTTTAAAATTTTTTTGAAATGTGTTCTACATGGGCGTGACCCACTGTGGCGCTGTTAAACTGCTGTCAAATGGTGTTATTATTAACGTCCGTGTTCATCAGGTACATTTTAGTGGTGTGAGATAAAGTATGTGTTGTGGCTAACCTATTTTCAGAGACTTAGCAGCACCTGAACTGTTGAAAAAGTGTATTCACGGAAAAACTCAAAACCCCCAATGAAAGTGTAAATAGTGTTATATGGTCGAGAATCCCCAAGACTGTATTTGTTGGAATAGAAACACTTCACTTTGGTGTGTATGATGCTGTTGCGACTTTCAATGATGGCAACATTGTAAGGTGCGAGGTATTTAGAAATATGGGAATGAAGATAGGTTCTAACATGGTACGAGCGATGCTTGCTTTAGACAAGGAACGCCTTCGGGCTGCAGACAGGGCTGTAAAGAGTCTAGAAATACAAGCAAGAGTAAACAGGAGGAGGAACAAGAGGAAGCTGGAGGAGGAGTTTGCAGAGGATGAAGATAATCCATCCTATGGACCTGGAATGCACTAAAAAGTTAATCCAATCTTTGTCGCTCGATTCCCAAAACTTTTATTTTCTCATACTAATTACATGTTTTCTAAAGATCTTCCAAACATATTTGTTTGTTTCAAACTTTCAGTAAATGTTACACAGTACCTTCTGCATAATTTAACACAGCCCTTTTCCAAAAAAACTGTATATTTTTGAATATATAAATAAAATATTGCAAAAAAATGTTGTGAATTTTCATTACAATTGAAAAAAAAATCATCTTTAATAACTGAACTAAAATTTTGTAAAATCCCTGTGTTAAGTTGTAGCCCATATTCCAATAAATAATCTGTAAGAAGTTCAACTTCCTACCTCAAATACTTTGTGAGGAAAAATGTAATTTATAAGCGTTATTTTAACATTGCAAGTATAGGGCGTTCCGGAGCCCCTTAAGGAGCCACCAGCAGCTTGCACAGTGCGTTGTTGACAACTTGGTTCCAGGGCTTCGTGGGGCCTGCACCGTACTCGAACACTACCATCAGCTCTTACCAGAGGAAATCGGGACTCATTTGACAAGGCTACGGTGCTACAGTCGTCTAGGGCCCGATCATTAAGGACACGAACCCAGAAGAGCCGCTGCGGGCGATGTCGTACTGTTACCATAGTCGCACACGTAGGTTGTCTGCTGCCGTAGCCCATTAACGCCAAATTTCGCCGCACTGTCCAAACGGATACGTTTGTCGTACGTCCCACATTGATTTTCGTGTTATTTCACCCACTGTTGCTCGTCTGTTAGCAGTGACAACTTAACGCAAACGCCGCTGCTCTCGGTTGTTAAACGAAAGACCCCGGCCATTGCGTTGTCTGTGGTGAGAGGTAGTGCCCGAAATCTCGTATTTTCGACACAGATTTGACATTTTGGCTCTCGGAATACTGAGTTCCCTAATGAGTTCCGAAATTAAATGTCCCATGTGTCTAGTTCCAATTAAGATTCCGCGACCAAGGTCTGTTAATTCCCATAGTGCGGCCACAATCACATCGAAACCACCTTTTTACGCAGTGCTACAACCTCGGATTCCTTCACAGCCGTGGTTCATGAGGACACATCTGGACCGATCCACGATTTCTACCATCATAAGACTCCGCTTCAATCATGCCTCTTTCCCACAGCATCTACATCGGATCAACGTTTACAGTTCACCAGCATGTGAGTGTGATCCTGAGTCGGAAGCTGATGTCAACCATATCTTATTTATGAGCCCCAAATTTGACCGTGAACGGTTGGTCTTTTTGAAGATATTGCTGAGTATGGGCTACCATCTTCCTCAATCAGCTTCTTCTCTTTTGTGTACTAAAGACGTTCGTCTGTATAAAGTGACCGTTAACTTCATCAAGAGTACTGGTCACAATCTGTAGGTTTTAATGGTGTACGTCAATTATAAATATGTCTTGCTGATGAAGATATTTCAGAATTGGTGTGAATTGTACGCCAAGACACTTTTAATTATTTTTCAATTCAATTCAATTTTTAAAACATTAAGTACAAAACTGTGTTAAGCTTTTTATTCTTGTAAATATGCATTTCTGTATTCGTTTATTCAATTATGTGTACATTGTCATTGTGTTGCCGATGGCTAAATTGAGTACACACTCAAAGGCCAAATAAAAAAATAAAAAATAATAAAATAAAATAAAACCACCTTTTCACATGAATCGTCCGAGGACAAATGATAGCTCCTCCAATGCCCTACCCCTTTATACCTTGTTTGGGCGATACTACGCCATCTGTATATGCGCGTATCGCTATCCCATTACTTTATCACCACAACGTATCTCATATCGTATCATGTTTTACGGTAATTCTAGAAACAGATGAATGTCCCCTTAGAAAAATTTAAGCATGGCTGTGCTGGAAAACCTCAAACAGCTGAGCAAAACTGAACGTACTCAGACATTTCTCTCTTTACTTATTCCGATTATCACTAAACTGACACACAATATTATTAGCGCAATGCAATCTGACTTTCAATACTCGTAATCCGCACAAAAGACTGGCCCTGACTAACAATAACCCATACCTTTCATCAATCACTTACCTCACAAAAATCTTCGTTACTCGAACTACTGCAATGCAGCATAGTAATCTCTCAAAACTCTGGCATCTCTCTCTATCCACATCCACCACTGCTGGCGGCTCACCTCCAACTGCCCAACGCTACGTGCTGTTCACATCCAACTGCCCAACACTACACAAGAGAATATTCCAACAGTGAGTCCAACCAGCTATAGACTGCACACAGCACAGTCAGTGATTTTCATACAGAGCGTTATGTGGCGTTACAAACGTAAAAACCTAAACAGGCTACTTACACAGAGTAAAAGTTTTCAAAGTGCAAAACTGTGTAATAATTCTCAGTCGTAGTGTAAATTCAAGAGCAGTATGCCTAAACTTATTCGAAGGACAAGATACTGCTTCTCACTATACTTATTCCTTAATGAAGCTAGTTTCAAGTTGTATGTCTCCAATCCTATGATTTTACTAAGGTTGGTACATCAGTTTGTTTGTGTATTCAATCTTTAAATATTTTTACGCAATTTTGTTCTGTTGCCCCTCTCTTCACTGTATTCACAGAACTTTTTCCACAAGAAATCTCTTCACAGAGAGTATCTTCGTTGACAGAATCGAGATTAATTTATTTTACTGTGACGTGCTATTACTCCCAAGAGTAATACCGAATTTACAATTCCGCAGCATACTGTCAGCCATTGGTTTTCACCAAGAATTTATTGGCTTTCGGAACTTGCCCATACAGCCATCTCAACAATGGAAATTTTACACAGCAGTTGGTTTTGACAATTCATACTGTCACATACATAAGTTGTAGTCGTGCCCTGGTATGAATTTGGATAGACTTAACAAAGGACAGATTCCGACATAAAGCAAATTTTACATCCACAGTACAATCAAATTATAAAATTGCTCCAGCTTCTTCAAATAAACACGCGAGAGTAATCAATCTCCTGTAATCAATCTCCTTGCTTCGTTAAGTTTTTACATCTTCATTTTCACTGCGAGAATACACCATGAAAATTAAATCACTTTGGAAGCAAGCGGAGACATACCTGAAGACTGAACATTATAGTTGGTTCGATTACGGGAAGAAGTATACTCCAATCGGAACGTATCGTATTGACTGTCCTCGAGTGAACTGAGAAATAAATAATGAGACGAGTGCGTTTAAACATGAACGTCTCCACATTCCGCTTTCGCGAGTCCCTGTTACTTCCGTGTGTTATTTACACACTACCATAGCTGCTGATCGGTACAAGGCGACCTCATCTCTTTGTTGCCAGTTCTAACAGAGAAACAATTTAAAATTCCCCCTCTTATTACCCATCCAGATTCGTAGCCAACGTCATTCTTCCTCCACTTCTCGTATTCCCTTTAGCCAAACCTTCTTTCCACGGAAGCACGAACAGAGAACGGACTATACAGGGTGTTCCGAAGCTATTCGTACAAATTAATACACGAGGTAGAGAACAAACATATTTGAGGGTAAGGAACACACGGTCTCTAAAGTCAATTCCTAGTGTCAGGGAACATTTTGTCAGTGGTGCTGACGTAGGCTGTTGTGTTGGTGTTGCTGACTGGGAATGTGCATTAGTCGACCACAGTAGTGTGGTACCTGCAAGTGAGGGTACTTCGGTCGGTTTATAGCGAGTTTCTATGGCGATATTTCACGAGGACTCGCTGAACCACTGGACAGTACATGCGCAAATTTTCCTTCGTCACTACTGTACTTTATTACTGTAACGTCACTCCATGTTTCCGACAATGGCCAAATTAGCTACTAAAACTGCTTTCCTCAAATTCGCGTCTACAGCGCTAAAAACAAAGGAAGTAGATTACAGTACACTTGTTCGCCCACTGCTTGAATACTGCTCAGCAGTGTGGGATCCGTACCAGATAGGATTGATAGAAGAGATAGAGAAGATCCAACGGAGAGCAGCGCGCTTCGTTACAGGATCATTTAGTAATCGCGAAAGCGTTACGGAGATGATAGATAAACTCCAGTGGAAGACTCGGCAGGAGAGACTCTCAGTAGCTCGGTATGGGCTTTTGTTAAAGTTTCGAGAACATACCTTCACCGAAGAGTCAAGCAGTATATTGCTCCCTACCGACAATCCTTCTTTCCACGAACAATACGAGACTGGAATAGAAGGGAGAACCGATAGAGGTACTCAGGGTACCCTCCGCCACACACCGTCAGGTGGCTTGCGGAGTATGGATGTAGATGTAGATGTAGATGTAGGCGAAGCGCAATAATATCGTGGTCGGGTGGTACTGACATTCAAAACTGCTCTGCATAAGGATGCGTGGCTCTGACGTCTGCTTGAAGACACACCAATACAGTCATAATTATTACTGCCTTGTGACAACAACAGTGATCATGGAGTGGTTTACGTGTACTGAAACGGCTGACGAGCACCTGGTGTAGGGGTCTGTGAATGGAGACGGACGAGCTGCAGTGAGAGAGAGTATGGACAGCGCTTTCCCAACCGGCGGTTTCCACAATACCAAATACTCGGACGTCTGCATCACCTTCTCCGAGAAACAGGCACTTTCCGCGCAAGTATGCGTGACAGAGGTCGGAAAGGAACAGTGCGACTCCAGAAATGGAAGTCAAGATTCTGCGACATGCTGAAGACACTCCATCTATCACACATCCTTGGCGTCAGATATAGCCTTGAGTGGAATGTGTTACATGACCACCAGCTTCATCCTTACCGTCTTCACCGCGTGCCAGCACTAGCACCCGAAGATTTTCCTCAGCGCGTGCAGCCCGCACAACGGTATTTACAACAGAGGGGTCTGCACCCCTTATTTCTGGCCGAGGTCCTGTTCTCCTAAGAGGTTTTGTTTACTTCTGACGGCTGTTTGAATATCCACAAAAAATGGTTCAAATGGCTCTGACCACTATGGGACTTAACATCTGAGGTCATCAGTCCCTAGAACGTAGAACTACTTAAACCTAACTATCCTAAGGACATCACACGCATCCATGCCCTGGGCAGGATTCGAACCTGCGACCGTAGCGGTCGCGCGGTTCCAGACTGTAGCGCCTAGAACCGCTCGGCCGCGCCGGCCGGTTCAATATCCACACTTCGCATGTTTGGGCACATGTGTATCCACGAGGAAGCCGACCTCGTTCTCATCAAACCGATTTTGTGGGTCGTCATTCTCAGTAATTGATCGTCTGGACCATATTTCTCCAATTCCGCCTCAACGGACGGAGCTGTCACTTCTTCGTGGAATATGCCCCATGGAAGTGTGATATAACCCTCTTGTTCTCTATACAGATAAATGATCGGACGGAGAGGGTCAGCAGGAATCAGCCGCTGTTTGCTGGTTATGCTGTGGTGTACGGGAAGGTTCGTCGTTAAGTGACTGTAGGGGGACACAGAATTATTTACAAAGAATTTCTATTTGGTGTGTTGAACGGCAGCTTGTTCTGAAAGTAGAAAAACGTAAGTTAACGCAGATGAATAGGAAAAACAATCTCGTAATGTTCGAATACAGCATTAGTAGCGAGGTGCGCGACACAGTCACGTCGACTAAATATCTAGCGTAATGCTGCAAAGTGATATGAAACAGAAAGAGCATTTAAGGGAGACAGAAGGAAAGGCGTTCAGTCGACTTCACTTTATGGGAGAATTTTAGGAAAGTACAGCTTATCTGGAAAGGAGACCGCGGACAGAACACTACCACGACCCTTTCTTGAATACTTTCCGAGTACTTGGGATCCGCTCCAGGTAGGAATAAAGAAAGACATCGAAGCAATTCAGAGGCGGACTGCTAGATATGTTACCACTGCAGTAACTTCAAGCATAAAATACGACATCCTCATTTGGAGAAATTATTTTTAGACGTTATAATCCACACCTAAAATTTCCGATAAAGATTTTACTTACTCGTGGCTTCCAATAAACCTGTGATTTCAGTCCACAGATTGGGAAAGATATCCTGATTATGATATTTTTCAGTCTCAGGACACTACAAACTCTTTCTACGACTGTCTTTTTCAGTTTCTCAGAGACCATGCTTCTTGTCGTGTCAGCCTATACGGCTTAAGAAAACAAAGTAATCTGAATTTCACCGATTGTCGTCGGACATTCAGGGTATGAGATGGGCTGTATTGTGACAACGCACAATAGTGGCATACTGATTTGGAAAGATCGGACGTCTTCGGACGATATCGGTCGTTGGCGGTATCCAGTGATTTCGGTGCGTACACCAATCGCTATATGGTGTGGATATCAGTGTGTGCGACGACTCGATTCGTTTCTTCGTTGAGAGCACTCAATAGCGTAGTCATTAGCGCAGTCACGAATGCTTCCATGCGCGCGGGGTAGCTGTGCGGTCTGAGGCGCCTTGTCACGGTCCGCACGGCTTCCCCCGTCGGAGGTTCGAGTCCTCCCTCGGGCATGGGTGTGTGTAGTCAGTTTCAGTAAGATTCAGTAGTACGTAAGCTTAGGAACCGATGACCTCAGCAGTTTGACCCCATAAGACCTTACCACAAATTTCCAAAATTTCCAAATGGTTTCTGAGCCGACTCTGAGATAGTTAAAATCCAAACGTTAGTGCCATAAAATTATTTAAGTCAATGGGGAAAGTTGTAAATTTGGGCTGGGCTGGAATTCGAACCTGGGTCTCGTGCTTACTAGATAGATGTGCTGACCACTACGCCATCCGGACACAGTGGTCACCGCAACTGCACGGACAACCGTAGCACGGCCCCCGTCAGACTTTTTTTTATCGATGCCTGCAATCACTTTCAAAGACCAAAACGTAAAGCTGTTAACCAAGTATTTGCATTAGAATGTGCTCTCAATGCACGGGGCTAGGGAAAGAGGCTAAAGGAGCGTGTTAGGGAAATATGGCTCACAGTTCACTTACATAACAAACAGACGAGGCAGTTCGCCGGGAAACAATTTAGGTGAGAGGTCAGGTGCGTCACATAAAGATTTCTTTCTTTAAACACGAAGCCTTCCACGCTCTCCTCGCCCGCACATAAAACTGTCTGGTGAGTTGGTAAACCGGAAGCTGCAATCTCTCGTGTTGTTAACCCACTAGCATTCCCTTTTCACATTATCACAGCATGGCGTCGCCCTGTTGGCACTTTATTGGCGTGTAGTGTGTGTGTGAATGTACACTTCATCTTAAGAGTGCAATAGTGGCTTGCAACCTAGCTCATTCTCTTATCGTAATCTTATCGTAAAAGCCCAGTTTCGCAATGTCGGTCTACCATCCACTTCAGAGCTTTCTAAAACGTAATATCAAGGCAATGTTTCTAATTCTCTCTATGCTATCTTCAAAAAATACTGCTGTCTGGAAAACTTTAAGGATAAAGTAACTTTCCCAACATGTGTCTTTTCAAAGTAACATAGCTCGACGGAACTTGGACCATACATAAAAAGGCTCCAGTACAGTACAGTATAGAAGGTAAGTGAAATACGCAATGAGACGAAAAGAAATGACTGTTTCATTCAAATACAATAATTTCACTACAGTCACCGCAATTCATTATGGCTCCTTAACATTACAAACGGCTGTACAGGTTCTTTAATGGGGTGTGCGATCACAAACGATGTCAACGCATGTTCTGCAAAGAGCTGCCATGCAGGTCACAAAGTTAGTAAACAACTGTTGTGGCAGGGTGTTCCATTCCTCCACGAGCGTGGTTGAAAACTGCTGGACGATGGTTAGTGCATCTGGACGTGCTGCAATACGTCACCCCAATGTATCACACACGAGCTGGATGGGATGTAAATCGAATGAACTGGCAGGCCCGTCCATTCTCAGAATATTCTCTCTCGCTCCAGCAGTTCCCCCACCCGCGCTCTTCCATGCGGTCGTGCATTTTCATCTGTGAAAATGAAGTCAGGGCCGATCACACCCCTAAAAAGCCGCACATGAGGAAGGAGTACAGCGGTGAGCGGCAAGTCTACCATGTTCGAAGATTTGTGATGCTGCCAGGTGAATAAGGATTGGACCAAGGATCTGTTGACTCACGTGTGCTTCTCCAATGAGAGCAGACAGTGAAGTGAGGTAAATTCATACGGCGAAGATGCTAATAGACAATGCACCCAGGAACATTGTCCAACATTCTTGGTTTGCTAGTCCAGGTAGGCGAGGTGTAATGAAGTATGGGTGTACTGACGTCCAAAGCGTTGAACAAGGTACACTACCCAGCCCATGTCATTGATCACTGTGCTTCTTCACCATGTACGTCTTTAGAGAGGTTTGTTTGGCCCTTGTTTCATTTTTACAGACGACAATGCCCAACCACATTGAATAAAGCAGATGTATCAGCTCTTTGAAACGAGAGTATATTCAGCAAATGGACTAGCTTGCTCATTCCCACGACTGCAGTCCAATGGAGCACATGTCAGAAGCATTGGGGGGGGGGGGGGGGATAGATGTAATGCCACATGCCGATATGCACCAACAACCATACAGCTGTTGTTGGGGGAGATATAATGCTGTACATCCATATGCACCATTGACCATATAGCTGTTGTTCACGAAGATGTAATGCTGCACATCCATAAGCACCAACGACCATACAGCTGTTGTTGGGGAGATATAATGCTGCACATTCATGTGCACCATTGACCATATAGCTGTTGTTTGGGAAGATGCAATGCTGCCCATCCATAAGCACCAACGACCATACAGCTGTTGTTGGGGGAGACATAATGCTGCACATCCATATGCACCATTGACCATATAGCTGTTGTTTGGGAAGATGTTACGCTGCACATCCATAAAAACCAACGACCATACAGCTGTTGTTGGGGGAGATATAATGCTGCACATCCATATACACCATTGACCATATAGCTGTTGTTCGGGAAGATGTAACGCTGCACATCCATAAGCACCAACGACCATACAGCTGTTGTTCGGGAAGATGTAAAGCTGCACATCCATATGCACCAACGACCATACAGCTGTTGTTGGGGTTCAAATGGTTCAAATGGCTCTGAGCACTATGCGACTCAACTTCTGAGGACATCAGTCGCCTAGAACTTAGAACTAATTAAACCTAACTAGCCTAAGGACATCACACACGTCCATGCCCGAGGCAGGATTCGAACCTGCGACCGTAGCGGCCGCTCGGTTGCAAACTGTAGCGCCTAGAACCGCACAGCCACTCCGGCCGGCTGCTGTTGGGGGAGACATAATGCTGCACATCCATATGCACCCATTAACGTACAGCTGTTATTGGGGGAGATGTAATGCTGGACATCTGTTTGCTCCTATGACCATATAGCTGTTGTTCGGGAAGGTGTAAGGCTGCACATCCATATGCACCCATGAACATACAGCTGTTTTTGAGGGAGACATAATGCTGCACATCGATATGCACCCATGAACATACAGCTGTTGTTGGGGGAGACATAATGCTGCACATCCATATGCACCAACGAACATACAGCTGTTGTTGGGGGAGACATAAGGCTGCACCCACGGATGCACCAATGACCATGCAGCTGTTGTTGGGGGAGACATAAGGCTGCACCCATATAAGCAGCAACAACCGTACAGCTGTTGTCAACCATGTTTGTGGGGGAATGGGAACCCCCCAAACACAAGAACTCACTATGCTTGTGGTTAGCATAGGAACAGGTTGAGAAACATTTACTGTTGTCCGTTGTCGTAACACACTCAATTAAGATATATGTCCCACCTTTTGTACTGTTCAGTTGATCGTCATGAATTATGGTGAATTCAGTATAATTATTGTCTTTGAATAAAACCGTCATTTCTGTTCGTCTCATTGCGTATTTCTCTCAGGTACCCTCTACAGTATTTTGTAGTAGTTCTTTCTATGTAACGTCCAAGTTACGTTACTTGCCAGTGACACTTCATGCGCTAGCTACTTTAGTCCTGTTTTGCTGATCATTGTAGCTCTTTGTAAGAAAAGCTATGATGTTTCCGTAGGAATGGCGCTTTATGTTATTGATAAAGATACCTGGGCAATAGCTGGCTTGCGTTCTGTTCAATCCGTTGAACACTTGAATTATGCAGCATTCGCCTTTTTCTTCCTCTTCATCTTCATCTTTCTCTACCTACTGCAGCGAGAAGAGAATAGGCTCGTATCTGGGGAGACGGCGATTCAAATCACCGACGGACTTCTTGTTGTTGTGGTCTTCAGTTGGAAGACTGGTGTGACGCAGCTCTCCATGCTGCTCTATCCTGATCAAGCCTCTCCATCTCTGAGTAACTACTGCAACCTACATCCTTCTCAATCTGCTTAGTGTATTCATCTGCGTCTACGATTTTTACTCTCCACGCTTCCCTCCATTACCAAATTCGTGATCCCTTGATGCCTCAGTACAAGTGCTACCAACCGATCCCTTCTTCTTGTCAAGCTGTGCCACAAATTCCTCTTCTCCCCACTTCTGTTCAGTACCTCCTCATTACTTACGTGATCTACCCATCCACTCTCCAGCAGTCTCCTGCAGCAGCACATTTCCAAAGCTTCTATTCATTTCTTATCCAAACTATTTATCGTCCATGTTTCTCTTCCATACATGGTTACACTCCACACCATACTTTCAGAAAAGGCTTCCTTACAAATAAATCGACACTCGATGTTAACAAATTTCTCTTCTTCAGAAACGCTTTCCTTGCCATCTCCAGTCTACATTTTATATCCTCTCCACTTCGACCATCATCTGTTATTTTGATTCCCAAATAGCAAAACTCATCTACCACTTTAAGTATCTCATTTCCTAATCCAATTCCCCCAGCATCACCTGATTTAATTCGACTAAATTCCATTATCCTCGTTTTTCTTTTGTTGATGTTCATTTAGAGTTACTGAATCGTTGATGGCAACAGCCGTGACGGTTACTCAGAAAACGACACGGTCGAGCTTATGCTCTGACTTTAACGATCGCGTCATCGACGGGACATTCAGCCCTGCCACGCATTCACCATCTGCTGTTCCCCCTCTCTCTGACTTTCAACCTTGTTTATTGTTATTACCGACGAAAGCTTGATTAGGAATTGGAGTCCCTTAACAGGAATGGGTAAACTTTTTTGGGATATGTCGTGTATGGGATATGAGAGACCTCTACCGTTTCTGTCTCTGTGAGGTTAGATTAGATTAGATTAGATTAGATTAATACTAGTTCCATGGATCATGAATACGATATTTCGTAATGATGTGGAACGAGTCAAATTTTCCAATACATGACATAATTAAGTTAATTTAACAACATACTTAAGTTAATATAACAAGGATAACAGCTTCAGTGACAGCAGTTGGCATAACGGGTAGGATTACAAAGTTTCGGACAATTCAGATTCCGTAATAGTATTGTAATCATAAGCTGATAAGCCATAAATTCAACTTTCCTATTTTCCGTTACAACGAACTGCGAGGAACAAAACAAAACAGTTGATAGTTGTGTATACGATTTTTAAAATTATATATAAGGAGAAAGAATATATATGAGAGAAACAACTTGCGTAATGTTTAAATGCGCTGCTATCGTACTTAAAACTGACTGCGAAGAAGAAAACGAAACGGCACTTTTTTTTTCAGCACAGCATTTTCTGTCACACGATCAACGATAACAGAAAAGCTGTCCGATGTCCTTTAAAACAAGTTACAGCTGTCTGAATGTTTATTACACTATTGCGTAAAAGTTTGAAGAACTCGACGAAGAAATTGCGAGATTATTGCCGACAACTTTATATTAAAAATATGTAGTATTGGAGTATTGTAGAAAAAGTTCAGGGAAATCGGTCAAGAACTTTTCGAGATATTTGCTATCAACATTTCCCTTTTAGACGTGTGCTTCCTGTAACAGTGCTCTCGGTAAAGAAAAATTGACCTTACACCATTTCCCGTGAAATTACACAGACCTGAAGTGGGCGCACACTGCTGCAACCTAGCTGGAACCATGTAAAATGTTTTTTAATCTCAAAAACTGATATTCTGAAGTAGCTGATGCCTGCTCTTAACCCGATTATTAATATTGCTATACTCTTTCCAGCAGTACGTTGTTCACGCACATATCTCAAATAATATAATAGTTACGATTTTTTTAAAAAATTTTGATTCTTTTTGATACACCATGTGTATTAAAAATATATATTCTATGTCCGTCCAAGTATTTCTTAAAATGTCATGTGAAAATTTGAAGTGCCCCTTTTTAAAGCACATACAGGGAGATTATAATTAAAGTTAAACTTCCAAAACGCTGTAGGAATAACACCACTAGTCAGAATGACGTCAAATTGCAACGGAATATTACAGGAGAAGGGGGAAAGCGTATGGCAGAAGGAAAAAAAAGTGTGAAATTTGATCAACAGATGGCACTGTATGTGTCAGAACACGCAAATAAAAACCTGCCATGCGCACGACCCACTGCAGTTGGTATAAACACGCCGGGCACACGGCTTTTCCTCCTTTCTCGTCTGCGACGTTCGCCATGACTGTCTCAATGCAGGATCGCGCTCTGCTTGTAAAGCTGTGTTACAAGAATGATGACTGTGCACACGTCACTCTGCAGAAGTTCCGGACACGGAAGGGTTTGAAAGAAAGGCGTTGGTCCGATGACTGCCGTGGGTCTGGAGAAAATGATTCGAAAATTCGAAAAGGTGGGTTCTCTTGGTGTCCAACCTGGTAGAGGGAGGAAACGAATTGATTCGACGTCAGTGGAAGCAGTGGCCACAGCAGTGCAGGAGGAGACGAGTGGTGGTGTGCAAACGTGTAGTGCACGGAGAACTGCCCCAACATTGGACAAACCCGCGAGCACGGTGCGTAAAATCCTCCGAAACATCTTTCTTTGCTATCCATACAAAATTACCCATGTGCACGAGTTGCTTCCTGTTGACGTGGCGGCAAGAGAGAGCTTTGCTTTAGAATTTCTTGGTCGCATGGGAGTGGATAATGATTGGCCGTGGAACATTTTGTGGACAGACGAAGCCCACTTCCGTATGAAGGGATATGTCAATACACAGAATTGTCGAATGTGGGCAACGGAAAATCCACACTCAAATCAACCAGTACCACTTCATTCTGAAAAGGTCACTGTGTGATGCGGGTTTACGGCATCATTTATCATAGGGCCTTTTTTTTTTGAAGAGATAGATGCTTCCGGTCCTGTTACCTGTACTGTCACTGGTAAGCGCTATGAGTGTCTTTGGCGCAAACACGTCATTCTAGCTCTCCAATAGCGCGGGTGTGTGGATGCGACCATTTTTATACAAAATGGTGCACCTGCGCACAACTGCTGAAGCGCCATTTCGGAAATGCTAGAATTGTCACCCGCCATTTCCCTACAGCCTGGCCGTCCCGATCACCTGATCTTAATCCGTGTGACTTCTGGCTGTGGGGCTATCTGAAAGACGTTGTGTTCAGTGTTCCCATTGCAAACTTAGCTGCACCGAAGGCACGCACTGCGCAACACGTTCTGAACGTGACCCCGAAAACACTTCCACCACATGTGGAACCTGCTGTTCCTCGATTTCAACCTGCAGAAAACAGTGGACAGCATTTGGACATGTTTTGCGGAAGTCACACGGAAAATACTAATCCGATTTGATTTTGACTGATGCTTTTTATTCCCTTTTTTGGCCTCAGGGCAATTAAAAAGCGATGTGGTTGCTTTTATACGGTTTTTGGTTCCAGACAATTAAAAACCGATGTGATTGATGCTTTTTATGCGGTTTTTGGCCTCACGACAAAAACCCATTTTTCCCATCCAATGTGATATGACCTTGCCGTGGTGGATGGGCTTACGATGCTAGCAGCATCACACCTGTACACCCACGCACACTGAGTAGTACAGTTTGTTTAACGTCAAACGTACACCTTAGGCGTTGTTGTATGATTCATTTGTCATTTGTCGTCTACCACTATTAAATTATGATGTTTACAGCGCCATCTATTACTACATTTTGTAACTGTTTATACTGTGCGGCTGGTCCCAGCGGAGGTTCGAGTCCTCCCTCGGGCAAGGGTGTGTGTGTTTGTCCTTAGGATAATTTAGGTTAAGTAGTGTGTAAGCTTAGGGACTGATGACCTTAGCAGTTAAGTCCCATACGACTTCACACACATTTGAACACTTTTTTTGTAACTACACTCCTAGAAATTGAAATAAGAACACCGTGAATTCATTATCCCAGGAAGGGGAAACTTTATTGACACATTCCTGGGGTCAGATACATCACATGATCACACTCACAGAACCACAGGCACATAGACACAGGCAACAGAGCATGCACAATGTCGGCACTAGTACAGCGTATATCCACCTTTCGCAGCAATGCAGGCTGCTATTCTCCCATGGAGACGATCGAAGAGATGCTGGATGTAGTCCTGTGGAACGGCTTGCCATGCCATTTCCACCTGGCGCCTCAGTTGGACCAGCGTTCGTGCTGGACGTGCAGACCGCGTGAGACGACGCTTCATCCAGTCCCAAACATGCTCAATGGGGGACAGATCCGGAGATCTTGCTGGCCAGGGTAGTTGACTTACACCTTCTAGAGCACGTTGGGTGGCACGGGATACATGCGGACGTGCATTGTCCTGTTGGAACAGCAAGTTCCCTTGCCGGTCTAGGAATGGTAGAACGATGGGTTCGATGACGGTTTGGATGTACCGTGCACTATTCAGTGTCCCCTCGACGATCACCAGTGGTGTACGGCCAGTGTAGGAGATCGCTCCCCACACCATGATGCCGGGTGTTGGCCCTGTGTGCCTCGGTCGTATGCAGTCCTGATTGTGGCGCTCACCTGCACGGCGCCAAACACGCATACGACCATCATTGGCACCAAGGCAGAAGCGACTCTCATCGCTGAAGACGACACGTCTCCATTCGTCCCTCCATTCACGCCTGTCGCGACACCACTGGAGGCGGGCTGCACGATGTTGGGGCGTGAGCGGAAGACGGCCTAACGGTGTGCGGGACCGTAGCCCAGCTTCATGGAGACGGTTGCGAATGGTCCTCGCCGATACCCCAGGAGCAACAGTGTCCCTAATTTGCTGGGAAGTGGCGGTGCGGTCCCCTACGGCACTGCGTAGGATCCTACGGTCTTGGCGTGCATCCGTGCGTGGCTGCGGTCCGGTCCCAGGTCGAAGGGCACGTGCACCTTCCGCCGACCACTGGCGACAACATCGATGTACTGTGGAGACCTCACGCCCCACGTGTTGAGCAATTCGGCGGTACGTCCACCCGGCCTCCCGCATGCCCACTATACGCCCTCGCTCAAAGTCCGTCAACTGCACATACGGTTCACGTCCACGCTGTCGCGGCATGCTACCAGTGTTAAAGACTGCGATGGAGCTCCGTATGCCACGGCAAACTGGCTGACACTGACGGCGGCGGTGCACAAATGCTGCGCAGCTAGCGCCATTCGACGGCCAACACCGCGGTTCCTGGTGTGTCCGCTGTGCCGTGCGTGTGATCATTGCTTGTACAGCCCTCTCGCAGTGTCCGGAGCAAGTATGGTGGGTCTGACACACCGGTGTCAATGTGTTCTTTTTTCCATTTCCAGGAGTGTATTTATTTTTTTTCTGCCATACGTTTTCCCCCTCCTCCGACAATATTCCGTTGCAGCTTGACGTCGTTCTGACCTGTGGTGTTATTTCTACAACGGTTTGAAAGTTTAACTTTAATTACAATCACCCTAAGATGTAACTATGTGTTGTGGATTGGCAAGACAGCCAACCCACTATGACAGGAAGCCGAAAGGCACGCGTTTTAGCTCACGCAGGCTGGCGTGAGGTCTGGAACATGTCAAGTAATTGAGACTAGCAAATAAAGTACGTTTACGCTGGAATACTTAACTTTAATCCATAATTGGTGAACATCGCTCTTGACGGTACATGTTTTACAGCATCAATAGTAACTGGTAATGGCGCCTTGCTAGGTCGTAGCAAATGACGTAGCTGAAGGCTATGCTAACTATCGTCTCGGCAAATGAGAGCGTAATTTGTCAGTGAACCATCGCTAGCAAAGTCGGCTGTACAACTGGGGCGAGTGCTAGGAAGTCTCTCTAGACCTGCCGTGTGGCGGCGCTCGGTCTGCAATCACTGATAGTGGCGACACGCGGGTCCGACGTATACTAACGGACCGCGGCCGATTTAAAGGCTACCACCTAACAAGTGTGGTGTCTGGCGGTGACACCACACTATGTCCGTCTGAACGTTTAATAGAGTATTGTGTAAAAATCTAAGTAAATTGGTTAAGAATTTTTCAGAATTTTTGGCAATAATATTAAAGGACGATACGTCCTTATACAGTAGTATAGATACAAATTAAAATATATGTAGCCTAAGTCCTTCCGAATGTTTATTGGAATATTGTGTAAAAATTTGAAGTACATATTTCCATCACTTTTATTTCACAAACATTGTACAGAGCAAATTTCCAGACTATATTATTTAATTTAATACAGCAATATTAATAATAAATGAGAGTAGCAACCAGCTACTTCAGAATATCAGTTTTTGAGATTAAAAAACTGGTTGTATTCGACTTTTCCTTCTTTTTCAAGTGTAGGGGCCGAGAGGCTCGCTCCCCCCTTGCCAATAGGACCCAGTTTGCACACTGCCAATTGTTTTTGTGCAGCGGAACCGAACTAGTGGGTAAATACAAGAAAAAAGAATTGAAACGTAAGTGGACACGCAGCGTGTGGCGGGCAGGCGTTAGAGCGTTAAGACGGCTAGCGGTCAAGGACGGGGACGTCACGGATGCTGCTGGGTGAATTCAATCAGCTCGACAGCTGCGGGCACAGAGGCGCGCTCACACCGAATGATTCTGCCGGCGATTCCCAGTGCGTCTGCACCAGTCAGCTGGTTTAGAGACGCCGTGTGGGCCTCATTTCCGTGGCAGCGTGCGACAACGGAAGGAGACACTATTCTTAGTAGTCGTCCTCACACGGGACGAGAAAGCGTTCGTGGGCGAGGCGTTGGTCAAGTTTTATGACGTCACAACGTGGAATTCGCCACCAATGAGACAGGCAGGAAGGACCCTGTGGCGTGTGTCACACCACGTGACACTATGGGCATTACGAGAACGAGCGACCGTCTCCGACGGGGAGCGGGTTGCTAGTTCAGATCAGTTTAATAATTCGTATCTGCGCGTTTAAGGGTAGTACGTATATCCTATACCTACAATGTTAAATCTACAGTAGTGATACCAATTATCTCGGAATCTTTGACAGATAGAGATCTGAAATTTTTGGGAAGTATATAGTTTCACTCCTTTTCTGATTACTGAACCAGGATCATAATGTATAGACGAATAATTAGTCAGTTATGGTTTTCTTTAATTTATGTTCAATCTTTTTGATCCACTTCTGTTTCTATAAGTAAAAAACCAGTATAGGCAGGAATGTTTTGGAGGTTCATAAGCTGCAATACACTAAGAGGTAACATAGTGTAAAATTAGATGTCAGTATAATAGTTCCTGAGATAATGGGTCAAATATTTAAAAAATCAAGTTGAAACGTTTCTTTTGATATTAACTCACTTGTGGACGCATGCCACCTCCTAGAAACTGCCAGCCTCATAATCAGCATTATGTGGATCCTGTTCTTGATGATCCTGCAAACCTGAAAACTTCTTTCCTTTCCTGCCTCTCGCTTCTTTAGTCATTTCCTCTGCTGCACGCTGGGCTTTCGTCATCCTATACCGATCCATTCGCTGGAAGGCTTGCAGCGTGTTGGCTCCTGGAGTGATACCAAGCTGCTCTAGTACCCTAGTTCTTCCCTTATTACCATAATTAAACGTTAAACAGCGTCACAAACACCCAAGCATAGAGTTTTCATTCCTACAAAGACATTTTTTGGTTTGTGGGTCCAAATGACATTATTGAAAGACTCATGCGGGCTTTGTGTTCAACCATGGAGACATCTGAAATTGTTTGAGCAACAGTACGTAAAGAACCTGACAAAGAATAATTTGAATTAGAAGATCAACCAGCAGTTATTACAAACACAAAAGGTCAGGATGAAACAACCGTCTATATATTGGTTTAATAGATTCCATCACTGCATACTGTGTGCTATTTTTGCGCCTAAATTGTTCCTCTGTACCTTTAGCATGAGCATTGCGCTATTTGCGCCATGAATCAGCACCAGGTGGACAAAGATCATGTACAGGTATATCATCAGTGGATAATTTGTGGAAGAATGTAGCCCACAATGTTCTTTTCAGCCCTTGTAGGTCATGCGTATTGTTGCTTACTGCCATTCCATGTTATTGTTGGAGATCATCAACGTTTTTCTCTGCAAGTCTTCCTTTGCCATTTAGAGTTTCCACAAAATGCATGTGGGATACCGCCATTTCTGTTTACACACTGCATCCAGCCTGTAAACACGAACATTAACATGAATTCAGTGAATAAATAGCTGAAAACCGCAGCCTTCTAGATTGAATACTTTCGGAGATAGAGATACTTAAGGAAGTCAGTACAAAATGACTTGATTTATTAGACTTGCTTTATTAACTTTGAAATAATAAACATTACACTTCCAATTAGAATTAATCGACAAATGATGCACGAAATTACTCAGGAGAGATCAAATGTTATTAAGAGATAATAATCGGAAAATGTTACTTTTGACGAATTTCACCATAAGTATTCCCTTTAAATGCATCCGAGCTCTAGATAAGACATGACAAAGGTAAAGCCTTTGGTGGGGGCACCATCCTGAGACAGTGATTTCCCTTCCGCTTGACTCAACTTTCCAGAGCAGTTCCTAGTGTGAAACTCAGATTTTCGCCTCATTGGGAGGAAAGTGGCCAATGAGATGCAAGGTTACGTTCTGCGTCACAAACACAACTTGGGAGATGCCATACAGGATATAGCTGTTTTTAGAGAAAGATCATATTTTCAGAGTTTCGTATTGGAGGTTACATTCGATGAGTGCGTGCTGTTTCAAAGCACCAGCACAGTAAGTACCTGTCGAATTGGTACGATTTGTTGTGTTAGGTTGGTACGGGTTTATTTATCGATTGTCATTTGTTATTTGTAGTTCATTGTTGCTATCTGAGTTCACAAACAGTAATTTTGTCGTTTGGAGATAGTGAGCGGACCTATCGATGCTAGAAAACGAAGTGCCAATTGGAAAAGTCGGAACATTTCCTACATATTCTTCTGTTTGAGTTCAGTAGAGAAGTGGCAGCAACGGAGGCAGCCAGAAATAATTGCACCGTATATGGGTATAATACCATTGGACAGAGCACGGCAAGAAAATCGTTTTCTCGTCTTAAGGACGATCGTTTTGACATTAGTCACTCACCACGTTCAGATTTCGGGGTTTGATGACGATCGTATAAACGCGTTAATCAACAATGATCTACACTACTGGCCATTAAAATTGCTACACCACGAAGATGACGTGCTACAGACTCGAAATTTAACCGACAGGAAGAAGATGCTGTCATATGCAAATGATTAGCTTTTCAGAGCATTCACACAAGGTTGGCGCCGGTGGTAACACCTACAACGTGCTGACATGAGGAAAGTTTCCAACCCATTTCTCATACACAAACAGCAATTGACCGGCGTTGCCTGATGAAACGTTGTTGTGATGCCTCGTGTAAGGAGGAGAAATGCGTACCATCACGTTTCCGACTTTAATAAAGTTCGGATTGTAGCCTATCGCGATTGCAGTTTATCGTATCGCGACATGCTGTTCGCGTTGGTCGAGATCCAATGACTGTTAGCAGAATATGGAATCGGTGGGTTCAGAAGGGTAATACGGAACGCCGTGCTGGATCCCAACGGCCTCATATCACTAGCAGTCGAGATGACAGGGATCTTATCCGCATGGCTGTAACGGATCGTGCAGCCACGTCCCGATCACTGAGTCAACAGATGGGGACGTTTGCAAGAAAACATCCCTCTGCACGAACAGCTCGATGACGTTTGCAGCAGCATGGTCTGTCAGCTCGGAGACCATGGCTACGGTTACCCTTGACGCTGCATCACAGACAGGAGCGCCTGCGATAGTGTACTCAACGACGAACCTGGGTGCACGAATGGCCAAACGTCATTTTTTCGGATGAATCCAGGTTCTGTTTACAGCATCATGATAGTCGCATTCGCGTTTGGCGACATCGCGGTGAACTCGTATTGGAAGCGTGTATTCGTCATCGCCATACTGCCGTATCACCCGGCGTGATGGTATGGTGTGCCATTGGTTACACGTCTCTGTCACCTCTTGTTCGCATTGACGGCACTTTGAACAGTGGACGTTACATTTCAGATGTGTTACGACCCGTGGCTCTACCCTTCATTCGATCCCTGCGAAACCCTACATTTCAGCAGGATAATGCACGACCGCATGTTGCAGGTCCTGTACGGACCTTTCTGGATACAGAAAATGTTCGATTGCTGACCCCGCCAGCACATTCTCCAGATCTCTCACCAATTAAAAACGTCTGGTCAATGATGGCCGAGCAACTGGCTCGTCACAATACGCCAGTCACTCTCTTGATGAACTGTGGTACCGTGTTGAAGCTGCATGGACAGCTGTACCTGTACACGCCATCCAAGCTCTGTTTGACTCAATGCCCAGGCGTATCAAGGCCGTTACTACGGCCAGAGGTGGTTGTTCTGTGGTACTGATTTCTTAGGATCTATGCACCCAAATTGCGTGAAAATGTAATCACACGTCAGTTGTAGTATAATATATTTGTCCAATGAATACCCGTTTATCATCTGCATTTCTTCTTGGTGTTGCAGTTTTAATGGCCAGTAGTGTATATTAGTGTACTCGACAACTGATGTGTTGAAAAGTGATCATTGCACCATAGGGCGACATTTGTATGCAGTGGGGACGGTTCAAATATCGAGCGTAAAGCGACCGCATGGTGTAAGACAAAATCGCAAGAATCAGTTGGTGGCCACATGTCCATCTCTGCTTGTTTGTTGTCAGTTGACTCGTGTACAGCACCGAGCATTCCTATCCTGTATCGTTACTCGCGACAGTAGGAATGCGTGAGCCCAAACAAAGCAGCAACTGCCAGTACAAATACCTGTGCGCATCTATAGAAGTTAATGGCATGCATCTGGTGGAACAGTGAAGGTGTGGTACACCACGAGTTGCTTCCCCGCGGTGTAACCATTACTGCTGACTTTTATTGTCAACAGCTGAGACGTCTTGGAGACGCAATCCGAGAATAACAATCAGGAAGAACGCGTGAAGTGATGCTCCTCCACGATAACCCGCCCGCATTCTTCTAGACTGACAAGAAACGCTCACTATGGAGGAGTTGGGTTGGAAAGTCATTCCGCACCCACCACCATATTCACCTGTTCTTGCGTCGTCAGATTTTCACCTTTCCCGATCTCTGTCGAACAACCTTCACGGTAATTCCTTTCCGGATCAAAACGTGCTCCGAAAATGGCACAACGAGTTCCTCACCTCAAAATCACGTTATTTCTACTGTCTCGAAATCGGAAAGACCGCAGCATTGGTAGACTGTTGTAAATAGTGCACGAGAGTATATTATCGATGATTAAAATCTCCGTTAAGTTAGCTGTTTTATTTGCTAAACTTACGAAAAAAAAACGCCACTAACTTAACCGCCAACCTAATAATAAAATTGATAAAAAGTCGAACTGTGTGTTATGAAAGTATGCCGCTTCAACGCAACGGCGCATTCAAGTTTAATCAAAATTACGTCGTTCTCCGAACGACATGTTACAATTAAATGGCAGTTAAGGACGTATCGGCAGTTAAAGCTTTCAAAACATGATAAGATAAAAGGCATGGTAGTAAGTTCACTATACTGTAGTGGATAGAGCCGTGGAGTTATCAATTGCAAGTCTGCTTTCTACATCACCCAAAAAAACTGTCCAGATTATGGGACACACAATTCCTTCACAAATATTATGTACAATTGCGCGCACAAACACGCCTGTACGAGCGTGAATTTTCTCTCTCTCTCTCTCTCTCTCTCTCTCTCTCACACACACACACACACACACACACACACACACACATACACACACGCACGCGTGCGCACTGGTATATAAAATATAGAAATTTTAACAGTGATACTGCAGTAAAAAAAAAGATTTTTTGGTGATATCTACAATAGAGTTTGCACTATTCGCTGCAGAAGACGAGGTCTGTTCAAAAAATTTGTCCACAAAATTTTTCTACGCTTACCTTTTAGTTATTGTGCATGGTTTCCTTCGAAATACTCTCCTCCACAATTGATACACAGCTCCAAACGCCGTTTCCACTCCAGGAAACAGTCTTGGCACGCCTTTTGCTGGATCGCGCGATCCGCCGTCTGTGAATTTTCTTTTATTTCGTCGCTCCCGGCCAACGACGTCATACGCTCATTTAATTTCATTTCGCCCTATGAGGGAAGTTTTCAACTTTGGAAATAAAAAACGTGCGCAAGGGACCAGGTCTGGAGAGTATGGAGGATGAGGCAGCACAATGATATCGTTTTTTGTGTAATAGTCACGCACCAACAGGGATGTATGTGCTGGTGCGTTATCGTGATTCAAGAGCCATGAATTGTCTCGCCACGTTTCTAGCCATTTCCTTCTCATTTTCCTCGCAGACGTTGCAACACGTCCTGATAATGTCGTCGATTACCAGTTTGTCCCTGTAGCACCAATTTATGATGAACTAATCCTTAAAAGTCAAAGAAAACCATCAGTATGGCTTTGAAATATGACCTGAGCTGACGGGCTTTTTTGGTCTTGGAGAACTTTACCCGACCCATAGTGAATATTGAACATTCTCCTCAACATCATAACGGTAGACCAGGGTCTCATACCAGTTACGATTCTCTTAAGGCACATTTCGTTCTCATTTGTGCGATCCAATAGCTCTTCACAGATTGTGAGGGGAAGATCTTTTCGATCTTGACACATGAGCCGTGGGACGCACTTGGCGGCAGCACGATGCTTTCCCAGATGCTGTGTCAGGATTTTATGACGTGATCCAACTGAAATGTTGCATTCTTCTGCGATCTTTAGAACTGTCAGCCTTCGATTGGCACGCACAATTTCGTTGATGTTCCTGACACGAGCGTCATCGCTAGACGTTGAAGAGCGTTCTGAATGAGGGTCATCTTTGACGTCCGTCCGGACATTTTTAAAGAGTGTGAACTATTCGTAACACCGAGTACGGCTTAATCACTCATCACCGTAGGCTTCCTGCATCATTTGGTGTGTCCCTGTAAAGATTTCCTGGAGATTCACACAAAATTTAGTGCAGAAGTGTTGCTCTTCTAACTCTGCTATCTCGAAATTCGCAAACTTTGCGACACAAGTACAGCACCGAACACTAACTAACACACATACAACAATGAAATTTCCGGCAGTTACACATTACACATATGGATGCCAACGACATTTCGCTCCAAAAGACCATTGGCGCGAAATTACAAATGTTCCGGAATTATTTCAACAGACCTCGTATTCTGCCCTTCCTTGTTTAAAGCCTTGTATTCCACATATTCCAAAAAAATCTGGTACTCAGCTGAAGCAGTGATCTAGTTAGAATGACCTTAGAGTCTTACTAGAAAGTTAGAATGATGAAACAATTTTAATATTGCTCGAAAGACTATTGCAGCCGGCCGCTGTGGCCGAGCGTTTCTAGGCGCTTCAGTCTAGAACCGCGCTGCTGCTACGGTCGCGGGTTCGAAACCTGCCTTGGGCATGGATATGTGTGATGTTCTTAGATTAGTTAGGTTTAAGTAGTTCTAGGTGTCCTTAAATGTTAAGTCCCATAGTGCTCAGAGCCATTTAAACCATTTGACTATTGCACATCTGTATAATTCTATTTCTAATGGAACTTTTAAAACCTGAGGTTTTTTTTACTATACGCGGAACTTTTTGGCCTTATATTCATGGATATTGAAATTTTTATTTATGTTTAGAGTAAGGGTAAAAGAACGCGGTGGGAAAGAGAACACATATAATTTTTAGGTCTCTAAAGCAGAAGTTCGCCATTCTCCCACCAGGGAGCGCACACGCTACACCTCTTCATTTCTCTTCTGGAACCTCGTGGCAGCTGGAGAAAATGCACCAAGTCACGTTTTCGATGTAAAATTTGTGTAGGTCTGACTGAGTGTTAGGTGAACTTAAATCTTTTAAAAAATCAGATAAAATGTGTTCCGTGGCTGACCACTATAAGCTTCCAGCATCCGACTTGATCTCCGTGACTTCAGTTGTATGTGTCATCTGCAGACTGCCGAAAATGAAAATAGCGGAAAAAACTAAAAGTACGCAGGTCTGGTAGGGTAGAAGGCCTTAGAGCGTACTTTTACCCCATCGAGAAACTATTAGCAATCTCCATAACCTGTACTTTTACTTCTGTAGTCCCTTCTAGCGTATTCAAGGATTTTTCGTTGGGGTATATTTACCTTAGATGCCTCATGATCCACCTTATGAAAATTAGATTAATTTTTCTTTTCAACAGATTTTCTTTCTTTGGGTAATGGTTTTTTTCAAACATACCTGCTACTCAAATACGCTTCGAATATAATCACGTCATCCACAGAGCCGCTCCACCATCATCAACCTCCTGACGCTATTGAAAATGGGAGCTCAATACGGAAACATACACAGCTACCAGGTTTTCGGAGGCTGGCTTAATGAATGTCTTATAATCTGCAAAAGCAGTGAGCATTTTGACCGTTTCACAAAAACGTTTCCCCTGGGGAAAGAAAAGGCAATGTTGCAGCACTGCATTTGTCTCGATAAACATTTTTCCTGCATTTCTCTCGGATCACTACATTTATTTTTTGAATTCGCCGTAAAATAAAGACTTCTTAATTCGTTTTTCCTTGTATTATTTGTACTCACTTTTAAAAATGGTTCAAATGGCTCTGAGCACTATGGGACTTAACTTCCAAGGTCATCAGTCCCCTAGAACTTAGAACTACTTAAACGTAACTAACCTAAGGACATCACACACATCCATGCCCGAGGCAGGATTCGAACCCGCGACCGTAGCGGTCACGCGGTTCCAGACATAAAAACGCGGTTCCTCCGTTTTATGGTCCAACAATGCGACCACTTCTCTTTTTTTTTGGGAACAGGAAGGCAGGGTAAACAAACAATCTTTATTCGTGCAATTGTGCTGTCCTAGGGATAAGAAAAGTATCGAGACAGCAAAAACAATTTGAAAACCATAAAATGAACGCAAAGGCCGCCCTCTTTTTTTTTTTTTTTTTTTTTTTTTTTGTAACAGGAATAAAGTAAATGACAATCCTAGTCACGGGCGGGAGTGAAAATAAAGTTATCATCTGCATCACAATCCCTGCAGCACGCGGTGTCGCATCATAAACCTAGCAGAAAGCCATATAATCTTGACCATTTCTGCCAGTGTGGGCGGTATTTATTTCTCCTGCGTCGACCATTCGAAGGACCATTATCTGAGGCGGTTTCGGTGTTTACCATCGTTGTGTGTGGTTTTTTTTCCGCGTTAACATAATGCAGTCATAACTGGCGCCAACAGGTACGGGCCAGTTTTCGTCTCAGTGTGCTGTATGCCAATATAATTGAACCGCGCAGTACTGTCTCTAGTCGTTCTGCTGCAGGAGTCTTCCCAGTTCTCGGACACCCCAGCTGTCGGGTGGATTGTGAAAAACACTTCCTAAAAAATTGGAAAAGTAAGTCCTGTATTTCGTATGACGCCGTATGAGCTCGTGTTGTTCTTGTAAATACATCCAATAATCCATCACGGACTTAATATCGTACGAATACAAATATTTCGTCGCATGTCCAGCGATCCAATTGACCGCATACGTCTTTTGTTTGGGAAAAAAGGTCTTGTCCGGTAGAAAAAGTACATCCGATGTGATTTCTGTGTAGTTAGTGCGCCGAAGGAAGGCCAGTATTCGACGCGTCAGCATCCAGACGTCCCTCGCTGCGCCACACACTAAACCATGTTCTTCCGTTGCTAACAGTCCACAGTTTGTGCAAAGAGGAGAATCGACCATATTAATTGTATGTAATCGACTCCTGGTCACAAGTTTACGGTTTATAAGAATATACCACATCGATCTCGCTGCTGTTGACAGTAATGGAGTATACACTGCACACCAAATGTGGTTCCACGTTCTCGACGGGTATTTGAATTCCATTATGTTGCGGCCATGGTGATCCATCAAGCATCTATAGATCTCCCGAGTCGTGGGTAGTCTCGTCGAAGGTACTTTCAGACGAACATAACTGTAATCAACAAGAAATGAGGCAATGTGTGCAAGAGAAGGGGTTCGTACGAAGGCGGAACAAGTACTTCTATCAGAGCTGTGCCGCTTGGCCACACCGGCCGGCTACTCACTTTTACTTTCTTGCCCGAGGCCTGCATACTCTTACGCCTCAGCATGGTCTAAGAGCACGCAAAATTATTTTCCAGTAAACGTTTTATTACTCCACTAATAATAATTTTACGACAATGAAAGTTTGACACAATGTTGCCGACATGTCAAACTAGGTGTTGCATGCGTAATTGATATAATACTGCTACATTTTTTTAAAATTTTGGTAAAACCAAAACTGCATAGTTTTACCCTCACCTATCCTACTACAAAGAGAACAACATTAATCCTCTTGCAGAGAAAAGCTACGAACTTCCTTTTGGTTATAAACTTAACGGCCAGGACATCAAGCAGTCACCCCCCCCCCCCCCCCCCCAATCATATATTCTGTTTGACAAACAAAGTGGTCACACTGATTCCGTTACATTTTCTTTGCCATTTCCATCATGTGGAGAGAACCAACGGATCTAGCAACAGACTGTTGTTTCAGTGTCACAAATATGACCTGCAACACAATCAAAAAATTACACAATATCTCAATTTCCCATATCCATTAAACTCTACTGATCCCAGTGAGGGCTTAACGGTGCCAGTTACATCTCATAAAGTTATAGTTAATGAAGACGAGCACGCTGATAGACGCGCAGAAGACAGCAGTGGGTATACGCATGATAAACTGACATTTCAAGATTTATTATCTGCAACAAGGGAGGAAATGTGCGTTTTAATACAGGTACGTTTTCGTAAACAAACTGCGTTGTTTGCGAGCCAAAATACAACCGACAGCTGTTTGCTGGAGCGCGCTGCGGCCGCAAATCACGATGTGGAGTGCGTTCCGTGTGACGTACCAGCTCGTTTGTAAACACTCGCCAAGTAAGATGTAAACGGCGTCTAACGGGCTTCACCGAGAGAAACACGTTCCGTGTCAGGACGTCTTTACAGTTATTCAATCCGATTACTAGATCCGTAGAGTGCATGCAAGCTACAAAGGAAAGTCTGTTATGTGACTGGTAGACAGAAAAGCTTATCATGCCGTGGAAACGGCCTCCCAACGATATTACACTGTCCAGTCAAGTTAATGTCCCCACTTTTGTTGTGCTGGCAGAAGAGCCAACACCGTGTTACAACTGGAGGCCGAAATGCACGCGTTTCAGCTCACGCAGGCTGTCGTGAGGACGGAAGCACTATAGTGACGTGAGGTCTGGAACATGACAAGGAATTAGAATTCAGAAAGCGGATATAATTAGTTTGATACTTAACTTTAATCCATTAATGAGGAACGTCGTTCTTGACGGTACATGATTCACAATATTATGTGTTCAGAAGACATATAGTAACTGAATATGGCGCCTTGCTAGGTCGCAGCAAAAGACGTAGCTGAAGACTATGCTAAACTGTCGTCTCTGCAGATGAGAGCGTATGTAGGCAGTGAACCATCGCTAGCAAAGTGGCTGTACAACTGGGGCGAGTGCTAGGGAGTGTCTCTAGACTAGACCTGCCGTGTGGCGGCGCTCGGTCTGCAATCACTGATAGTGGCGACACGCGGGTCCGACGTATACTAACGGACCGCGGCCGATTGAAACGCTACCACCTAGCAAGTGTGGTGTCTGGCGGTGACACCACAACTTTAATGGTGCCTAAAAGCATTTTTTAAAACAAACAGATTTAAAATTATAATGAGAAAGCACCCTCTAAATATCAAGTAACAATCTATTCAGAAGCAGAAAGAAACAAATTTTGACTGCATGAGCTTTCGGTCAGAGAACCTTGCCGCTCCCCTTTGACACGGCCGTAGTTACGACCACTCACAATAACCTCTGAAAGACTACACTGGTGCAAATCTGCAACACACCAGATTACTTTAAACTAAAAGTTTTAACAACTCACACAAGCACACAAACTATGCACCACGTAGGAGGGATGGTAATGGTATAAAATACTAAAAATTAAAATATTAACTTTGCCACCGAAGGTGCAACTTGATTGTAACTCCTAACAAAAGTCTTACAGTGAAAGTGTGGCAACTTTATATACTAAAATGATCATTTAAATAAAAGCCCATGAAATGCAATCTTAAATTCTACAAGGTTAGGCAAACGAGTTAAGATGCTGTGCAGTATACAGATACCGCCTCTCAAGATGATAGGCAAGATCAAAACATGTTTCAGGAATTAGGCAGTTACACTCCAAGCAATAAATTCGTTAACACACCAAATCCGACAAACATGACAGAGGCAGCTCCGAACGACAGACAGACACTAACTGCCTAACAAATGCGGACGAGAGACAGATGGGCAAGCTGGGGATGAGAGACTGACCAAGAAAACAAGTAGAATTTAGCAAGAGTAAATCACACAATATATCACCAATCACTTAACTTCTAATAAACTGCGATTTCTAGAGAAGATCTGGCGCAACACCCCCAAATCGCTTTCCCGAACTGTCCGCTGCCAGCCGCTTCAACGGACGCAGGAAGGCGCGCCGATCTCCCGTATCACGGCGTCGCAGCTCACACCGGCCAGACTGATGTGGTGGGTTGACTGCTGTTGCTCTCGTGTCGACCGCGAGGTCACTACCCCTCGCTATACGGCGCGGCCCACTGGACTCACGTGGCGACCTCACATGCGCCGACACTCAAGACGGACAAGTCATCTTCTGTCTCAGTGCGACACCGACCAACCGATCGATCCAACCCCCAACGACCATTGCCTGAGCAAGCTCGAGCAAACTGCCGGCCTAATGCGCAGACTCAGATGCAGAAACTAAGCCTCTACCGGGCGACCACTCGCAGACTTCTCTTACTGGCAGAGTGTAAAGACTCTCATTTTCCGGGCTTTAAAGGTTGATCCGAACGACAGACATACTAGCACTCCGACCGACTGACAGACACAGCCTAACAAATGCGGACGAGAGACAGACTAGCAAGCTGGGGACGAGAGACTGACAGAGACTGACCGACTGGCGAGCTTTTTTTTCCCTTTATTGATTTTCAATTCCCCCCGAAGGGGGCGGGCTTGCAGCAGCTTACTACGCTGCTCTACAGCCTACAGACTTTTTTTTGAAAAAAGGAAGAAGAAACAAACAAGGAAAAACAGGCGATAAAATGGTGATTTAAAGTGTAAAATGGCGTAAAAATGCTGAAAGTTAAAACAGAAAGCAAAAGGGGTTGGCAATGTTGATAAAATACACAGGAATCAGACAAGTAACATAGTAGACACACAATTAAAAAACATGGCGACAGTCTGGTTTCTGTTCGCAAGAGATAAAAAAAAAATCACACCCAGCGACAGTATGATGGCTGTTCGCTACACTTCCCAAAAGACACAACACGGAACACTCACTGGAAAAACACACTGTAAAACACTGCACGAAAATGGCGGGACAAATATGGCACTCCCGATCCAAAGGCAGATGGGGCGGGGGAGGACCTGGAGGAGGGGGAAAAACAAGGAGGGAGGAGAGGAAAAAACTAAAAAGGGGGGGAACCAAGGAGGGAGAGGACTAATAAAGGGGGAGAAGGGCAGACGCGAGAGGGAATGAGAGGAGGCAGAGGAGGGAAATGTAAAAGGACTCGGGGGAGAGAAGGGGGCAATGAGAGGGGAGGTGGGGAAGAAAGAGGATGGAAGGGGGGGAGAGGGAGCCCGGGAAAAGGACAGAGGAAAGGAGGGGGAGTGAGGATCAGAGGAGGGATAAATGGAGGGAGAGAGGGCATCATCCGGGAGGGGGAGTCGATGGAAGCCACCTTGGGAAAGGAGATGTAGGGTGTAGAGATGGAGGGTAGGGGGGACACAAACGGTGAAGACGTGGCAGGGGGCGGGGATCGAAGAGGAGAGGAGCAATCAGGGGGTGAGGGGGTTCAAGACGGCTGGAGGTGTAGAGGATGCGGATATGTTCGAGGAATAGGAGCAGATGGGGGAAAGGAATGAGATCATAGAGGATCCACGTGGGGGATGGGAGGCATATAAGGAAGGCGAGGCGGAGTGCATGACGCTCAAGGATCTGGAGGGACTTATAGAATTTGGGGGGGGGGGGCAGATATCCAGGCAGGACTGGCATAACAGAGGATGGGACAGATTAAGGATTTGTAGGTGTGGAGGATGGTAAAGGGGTGCAATCCCCATGTCCAGCCAGAGAGGAGTTTGAGGAGTCGGAGGCAGTTGTGGGCTTTGGATTGGATGGGGCGGAGATGAGGGATCCAGGTGAGGTGACTGTCAATGGTGAGGCCAAGGTAGGTGAGGGTGGGGGTAAGGCGGACAGGATGGGCGCAGACAGTAAGGGAGAAATCCAGGAGCCGGAAGGAGTGAGTGGTACGACCTACGATGATGGCCTGGGTCTTGGAAGAGTTGAGTTTCAGGAGCCACTGGTTACACCATGCAGCAAAAAGTTCAAGGTGATGCTGGAGAAGGCATTGCGAGCAGTGGAGGGTAGGAGCGAGGGCAAGGAATGCGGTGTCATCAGTATACTGCAAGAGGTGTACTGGAGGGGGGGGGGGTTGGGGCATATCTGCCGTGTACAGGAGGTAGAGGAGAGGGGAGAGGACAGAGCCCTGGGGCACACCTGCCGAGGGATAGAAGGTGTGGGAATTGGCATTATGGATGGTAACATAGGAGGGGCGGTGGGAGAGGAAGGAGGCCACCAGACGGATGTAGTTGATAGGAAGGGCGCAGGTTTGGAGTTTAAACAGGAGACCAGGATGCCAGATACGATCGTAGGCCTTTTCGAGGTCAAGGGAGACAAAAATGGCGGAGCGACGGGAGTTAAGCTGGAGGGAGAGGAGATGAGTGAGGCGGAGGAGTTGGTCATCAGCAGAGAGGGAAGGTCGAAAGCCACACTGGGTGTTTGGGAGGAGGTGGTTGTGGTGGAGGTGGTGATGGATGCGCCAGGAAAGGAGGGATTCCAAGAGCTTGCTGAACACCGATGTGAGACAGATAGGACGATAGGAAGAGGCATCAGATGGAGGCTTGTTGGGTTTGGAGAACATCAGGATACGGGAGGTTTTCCACAGGTCGACTGGCGAGCTCATAACGCCCCTTAAATGCACGTGAACAGGCAACCTTTCCCCTTTCCCACCAGAGAGAGACACCAAAGCTTCGACTGCCACAGCGGCGCCACCGCCAGAAGCGGAAGGCGACTGCTTCACACTACGCGCTGCGGCGCGCTCTTCAAAACAGCAATTTTTACCACGGTTCACACAGCAACATGGAATCAGTTCTCAAACCTAGCCGTTTCGGAATTGCTTCCGTCCTTGGCCCGAAAGCCATTGATCGTGTCCTTTTCCGCATCGTAATGCAACTGAACTGTCACCTGCATCTCCTCTGGCACACTTTTACGCCCTCCACTGCTAGTGGTCCGCAGCTCGTGGTCGTGCGGTAGCGTTCTCGCTTCCCACGCCCGGGTTCCCGGGTTCGATTCCCGGCGGGGTCAGGGATTTTCTCTGCCTCGTGATGACTGGGTGTTGTGTGACGTCCTTAGGTTAGTTAGGTTTAAGTAGTTCTAAGTTCTAGGGGACTGATGACCATAGATGTTAAGTCCCATAGTGCTCAGAGCCATTTTCCACTGCTAGGGCTGCCACGTGCCGTCAGTGGGCGCTTAATGCACGTTGAAACGAACACAGCCGGTGGTCACGTTAATGTGACTGGACCGTGTATTACCCAAGACCAGGAAATAGCTGCCATTATGAAGCAGAAATTTCGCAGCTGCGCTCGTCGGTGCTCAGTGGCGCTTCATTTAGCCACGCGAGTCGCCAACAGGTACTCGTCTCCCTGCGCCCGTATACTGGATGACGTACGCTTCCTGTACATATCGCAGAGCACGCCTCGGCGCCGCCGACCGCTCCCCGCGCCGACGTGCTTGTTTGGGTGTTCCGGCGAAATTAACCGCCGCGGCTGCAGCCGCGTATCGGCTGCGCCGGGTCTGCGGATTCGCCAGAAGGCGGACACACACTGCAGAACGGAAATTGCTGCGCTTCCACGAGAGCTTTAGAAATGTCGCACGTCGTAGCGAAATACACACATCGATAAAAGTTTTGCGCCAGCCTGATATGTAGTACGCTCACCTGTAACACTACCAAGTCTCATTCATGTTTTGTAAAATAATGTCTGCGGGAATTATACAGTATTATCAGTGCCTTGCTTGACACTGTTAGGACGTTTAAATATCATGGCATAACGTTGGATAGGCATATGAGGTGGAATGAGCATGTGAATATTGTGGCGGGAAAGGCAGATGGTCGGCTTCGGTTTATTGGGTGAATTTTAGCAAAGAGTGGTTCACTTGAAAACGAAACTATAGTGCGACCTATTCTTGAGCATTTCGCCAGTGTTTGGGACCTTACAAGGCTGGACTGAAGAAAGACATAGGAGCAATTCAGAGACGGGCGGCTAGATTTGCTACCGGTAGGTTCGAACAACATGTAGGTGTTACGGAGATGCTTCAGGAACTCAAATGGGAACCCCTGGAGGGAAGGCGACGTTCTTTTCGAGAAGCACTATTGAGAAAATTTAGAGAACCTGCATTTGACGCCGACTGCCGAACGATTCTATTGCCGCCAACATACATCGCGTATATGGACCACGAAGAAAAGATACGAGAAATTAGGGCTCGTACGGAGTCATACAGACAGTCGTTTTTTCCTCGCACTATTTTCGAGTGGAACACGAGGGGAAATGACAAGTAGTGGTAAAAGGTACCCTCCGCCAGACACCATCCGCTGGTTTGTGGAGTGTCGATGCACATGTACATGTAGATACCTCGTTTCTTCTTGATATCAGCAGCTCCGGAATCTTCTTCTGCTGCTTTCCTGTTACTAGATAAGTAAATGTTTTCTAACAGAGTCGCGTCGATAAGCCATCGTCTTCGTGAAATAAAATTTTTTGTAAAAGGAATCTTCCTTCGCTTAAATAAGACCTACTCCGAACTTCTATAAACCCTGTATTGAATACTTTCTTCACATAAAAGACAGAGCGTCTCCATAAAACATCGTACTATGGATGTTACTGATAATATGCAACGAGATGAAAACACTTTACACATACCCTTGAATGTTTTAGGCATCTTATTTACTTATTTTTTTAGTGTTTTTTATAGCTAGAGGTGTCATGCTGATATTCATGAAAATATTTTTTAGATCTACAGAAATGACTTCATGGAGCCAAGATAGCTACATGGCACATTAAGTTTTGGCTGTGTGTGTAATGAAATGCTTGGAAGAGGTTCCAGAAGCCTACGCAGAAGATTTAGAATTCCAAAGAGAATTTGATTCAGATGCTGTAGCTACTATTACCGCAGTTTCAAACACTGCTACAGTAACTGAAGGTATTCCGGCAACACAGCCTCAGGTGGACCAGGGGGTGAAGCGTCTCGTATTGTTGCAGCAGGCAGGGTAGACTGTTTGCCTATGCTTGGACAAGCATTTCATGAAAATGGCTCTGATACTGAAGTGGCTGGAAATATGGATCTATAACCATGGTCTTAAGTTGACTGTGAACCACAGGCGCTTGGGAAATGTTTTCCTCCTGCTGCACATGTTTATAAACAGAAGTTGACATTGCTAATTTCCTACAGATTTTTTCAGACTTTTTCTGGCACAAATTTTGTACTTCTAATTCACTGGCACGCATACCTAGCACAAAAATATTGAGCTTTCGTAGCCACATGTTTATATTGCCTGTTGGCTTTTTCCTCAGGTTCTTTAGCCGAAGCCTGACGATTTTCTGACATTTCGCCAGCAAGACTGGCTGGCTCTGTCAATTGTCACTGCTGATGGCGGACTGGAAACTAGGTCGTGGCCGGATATTATAAGTAGATTGTATGTAGCTGTAGCTGATTATACGCAGCCGCAGACGTTCTTCATAGCACGAGAATCCTAGATCCATTTGGCATGAGCCTTTTCTGTTTCTTGTTGAAGCTGTTAGGTTCGTTCGAATGAAGGTATCACAAACGATTGCATCAGTTTTCAAACTCTCTGTACTGTGCATGTGCAGCTTCCCAATAGTTGCAACCGTCAGAAACGTTCCTGTTACTCGAAAGCAATATCGCGTGTTTTGTAGTTTGGCCACCTATAGTGCTAGTTGGCACCTTTGCTCTGTTCGCGTTGCTCAAATGTTTCTGATATAAGTAGTGAAACACTACACCTGATACGTATGTAGCACTACGTGTGTCGGGAATTTGTACTCATATTTACATAAGGACTGTGTCGTCTTTTTGAGTTTTTAAGGTACTGTGCCTCCCCCATTGTGCCCCCGTTGTGCCCCCGTGTTTCCTGTCCTGTTTTTTCCCTTCTTCCACTAATCCTCGTTACCATGACTACCCCCACCACCACTGCAACCACCATGGCCGCCATATACATTCCCCCATCCGCAGCCACCACCACGATTACGTGGTGCGCCCAGTGGCCCCCCCCTCCCCCTATTTCATCCCCTCACTTCTAACCCTCGCCACTACTGCGTCCTTTTAGCCCGATCCCCTGCTCCTTCCCCCCTAGCCTCCCCCTTCCCTCCACTCCCTCACACTGTTTCGACTGCACCTGCAGCCCCCACCATGGTGGTGCCCAGAGGGCCATGGCCCATGCCCCACTATCACCATCGCCATCGCCATCGGCATCACCATCGCCATCGCCATCACTGTCACCATCATCAGCACAAGCACCAATGCCAGGACCTGCCACCTCCCCCATCTTCAGGTTGCTCCCATCCTCCACACCTCTTCCCACCCTTCTGTCACTGTCAAGCACCCCAGAGGCACCCCCGCCTCCTCAACTCTCAAAAAGGCCCCCCCTGGATGCCATGGATGTCTCCCCACCTGCCCCTTCTGCCCTCTCCTCCTTCTCATAATACCTCCTGTCCCATCCTCATCCCTCTCTCCTGGAGGCCCACAACCTCACCCTGCTCCTCCGCCCCTATCTCCTTCCTCACCCCTCACAGGTACTCCATCCTTATCACCACCCCTAGCCCCATTCCGACATCCTCTCACAAATCCCAATCACCTGCTTCGGTCCCAATGCCTCCCACCAACCCCAACCCCCACGTCGCCCACTGACCCTCACCACCGTGATCACTCAGCTCAGTCCGACAATCATGGAGGAAGAGGTGTTGGCGGAGTTTATGGCACACCCCTATCTGAACATGCTTGCCATCATCCAGATCTACATCCTGCTGGCCCCACTTGCCTTATGCGGGTGTTCTCTGAGAACACTCGCTCTACAGACCTTCTCCTGAAGGAGGGTGTCCTCCTGTTTCATCATCGCTACAAAGTTGACCCCTACCATTCCCCTCCCCAATCCATCTGCTGCCAGAGGTGTTTGTGCTACAACACACACCTAACATCTGAGTGCCATGAAGCACAAGTCTGCCCATACTGTAAACAGGAGCACTTCCTTCGGCAGTGTCCCAACCTCCAGTCCCCTCCTTCCTGTAACACATACCACCTTCCTCACCCCACCTACTCCCAGAAGTGCAAGGCCCCCAGAAGTGCAAGACCCGGCACCCCTCCCTACACTCCAGAACTCACCATCCCCATCTGCCCTCTGGATGCCCCCACCACTCCTGGCAACTCCCTTCATCAACCCACCACTGCCGAGGACATCATCAGGTTCGTTATCATCATCCTCCAAAATATCCATCCTTTCCAGCGCCCCCACACCCTTTAGCAGATGTCCCTCGCCACCCACTCTGTTTTCCACCTAAATACCTACGCCAACTACTCCCATAACCAAGCCCACTTCACCTTCTCCCGTCTCAAGACCCACATCTAAGTTCCCATCATGGTGCACCAGCACCGTATCTTGTTCAACAACATCTGCTCCCTTCCCATTAACAAGAACCTCCTCATGCATACCTCCAACATGTGGATGCCATCCTCCTGAAAAAAACCTTTCTCCAGCCCCAACATCCCATCCACACATTGTGCTACCTCCTTCACTGCTCTGATAATCCTCTCCCAATAGTGCGTGGTGGGGTAGCCTCCTTCCTGACTCTGTGGAACACCTGATTCTCAGTCTCTTCTTCCCCAGCCTTACCATTACCTGCGCCACCATCTATGTCCACCCCTCTGCCCTTATTCCTTTCGACTTCCTTTCCCACATCGACAGTACCTTCCCCTCATACGTGATTTCTGCTGACTTCAACATACATAGTTGTTCCGCCGCCCAGCTATGGCGGTGGCATCAGTTCCTCTCCACCCTCCAAGATGACCTTGTTCCCATTCCCCAACACACCCACCCCAAATCCAATACCACTCCTGACATCGTCCTGGCCTCCCCTGACCTCCTTGGCCGCATAGCGGTGGATGTCCTCGACCCTATTGGCAGTGATCATCTCCTTGTCCTCCTTACCATATCAGACAGTTGTCAACCCCATCCCGAGCCTCACATCAATCCTCCCCCCACATATGTCCATAACTATTTCAGTGGCAACTGGAATGCCTATCAGGATACCCTCACTAACTGGATCGAAAGCCACCCCCTCGCCTACCACCACCCTGATGACGTTAGCCATGCTGCTTCCTTTCTCCAGCAGACCTTGTCTGAGGCCATGGGTGCCCACATACCTACCATCGCCATCCACCCGCACTGTCCCACTTTACCCCCACAGGCTGTCCTCCTCCGTGAATCCTGCCATCTATATCATGCCTTCCTTCACACACGTGACTGGGACACACAATGATGCCACCGGCAACTCTAACGACACTTCTGAAACTTGCTCCCAGCCAAGAAATGCCGGGACTGGTGACAGACATGCACCCGTCGTAATGCTAGCCTGCCTATCAACTCGTCCAAGTACTCGTCAGCCTTCCACCACCCTACCGGATCTAACCCTTTCCTGATAACCTTAGTAAGGCCAAACATTTTGCTTCTTACCTCTCAAATATCTTTACCCTCCCTGACGATGCCCAATTCGATTACTCCCTCTTCCCTGATGTCTGCAATCGGACTGACACCTCTGGCCCTCCACTCGCTCCTGGCTTCCAGTACTTGGACAACACTACACCAACTGAACTCAATGCCCCGATCACTACTCAAGATATTGTATCTACACTCCACACGAAATGCAACACCTGGTCATGACTGTGTTACCTATTGTCACCTCAGTGAAGCTCCCACCTCCTTCCTCTCCACCATGGCCAGACTCTATAATGTGGTTTTGTCCACCGGCTTCAACCCTGACCTGTGGAAAATCTCTCAGATCCTGATGTTCCTCAAACCCGACAAACTGCCATCTGCTGTCTCCTCCTACTGTCCCATCAGCCTTACCTCAGTCTTCAGCAAGGTCCTGGAATCCATCCTCAGCCGACGCACGGTGTGGCCATGCGGTTCTAGGCGCTTCAGTCTGGAACCGCGTGACCGCTACGGTCGCAGGTTCGAATCCTGACTTGGGCATGGATGTGTGTGATGTCCTAAGGTTAGTTAGGTTTAAGTAGTTCTAAGTTCTAGGGGATTGATGACCACAGATGTTAAGTCCCATAGTGCTCAGAGCCATTTGAACCATCACACGACGCATCTGCCAGCGTCTCCTCCAGCACCGCCTCCTTCCCACTACCCAGTCCGTCCTTCTCTGCCAATGACCTTCTCCTTCACCTCACTCACCTTCTCTCCGAAAAACTCAACTCCCGTCGCTCCACCACCTTCCTCTCCCACGACCTTGAACGTGCCTACGACTATGTATGGCATTCCTCTTCAAGCTCCAAACCTTTGCACCTCCTATTACCTACATCCATCTGATCACCTCCTTTCTTTCCCACCGTCCTTCCAATGTCACCATCGATAACACGGATTCCTACACCTTCTACCCCTCCGCTGGTGTGCCCCCAGGTTCCGTCCTCTCCCCTCTTCTCTACCTTCTTTACACAGTGGACGTGCTGCCGCCTTCACCCCCCCCCTTACACCTTACGCCAATGACACCGCCTTCCTTGCCATCACACCCACCCTGCAACGCTCCTAGCACCTTCTCCAATCGCATCTTGACCAGTTCACCAGTTGGTGTAACCAGTGGCTGCTCAAGGTCAATCCTTCCAAAACCCAGGCGATCATTGTAGGCAAAACCACCCCTTCCTTCTGTCTCCTCCATTTCTATCTCACTATCTACGGCCCTCCTATCGACCTCATCCCCACTCTCAAGTACCTTGGCGTCTACCTTGACTGCCGCCTCTCCTGGACCCCCCATCTCCAGATGATCCAAGCCAAGGCACACTACTGACTCCACTTCCTCAAGCTCCTTTCTGGCCGCACATGGGGCCTGGAACCCTCCACAGTCCTCCACACCTATAAATGCCTCATCTGTCCTACCCTCTGTTATGCCCATCCCGCCTGGATCACTGCCTCTCCTACCTTCTACTAACCCTTCAAATCTTGGAACGCTATGTGCTCCTCCTCACCAATCACATCTGCCTCCCATCCCCCATGCGGATCCTCTATGACTTAATTCCATTCCCACACCTCCTCCTTTTCCTTGAACGGATACAGATCCACTTGTCTCTCACATCCTTTCCCATTCACATCCACTGCTGCACCTGTACTCCCACATCCCACCCGCTCTCCATCTCTCAATACCCTTGCCCAAGGTGGCTTCTGCCAACTCCCCCCCCCTGAAAATACCCTCATCCCCTCCATCTACCCCTCCTACCAACTTTGATCCTCCCCTTCCTCCCCGTGTGTTTTTCCCCCAGGGCACCCTCTTTCCCTTCTCTCCCTCCTCTCTTCCTCCCTCCCTCTCCTCCCCTCTCCCCACGCTTCCACACACACCCCTACCCTCTCCCCTCCCCCTCCATTCTCCTCTCCCACTGGTATCCACCCCCTCCCCCTCTCCCTCCTACCCACACCTCTTCCCTCTAGCAGGCACCCAGCTTTTTCTTGTAAACGGTGCATCTTCGTGCGCCAGAGATCGTCACCAGTGCTCGTGTTTGTCTTCGCATCGGTGTTTCAGTGTCTCTCCGTTTGCGCTCCTCCATTCACGTGTGTAAATTCTGTCTTCTCCGTTATGTACAGTGATGAACGTTTTTATCCAAACAGTGCGACCGTGAACGGCTTCATTTATTTTACTATATCGATTTTATCTACCATATTTGTTTGTTTTCCTGTCTTTCTGTTTACTTGTATGTATTCTCTATGGCCCAAGAGCGGCGTAGACAGGCCGCTGTCGGCCTACCTTTATTGTAAAGGTTTCAAAATAACAGTAAAGGGAAACAAACCATTGTGCAGCAAACCACACACAATTTCTTCGGTGTCTTACAATACAGCACCAAAAAATGAAAAAATTACAGGGAAATTAATTTTATATGCCACCATGTACGTGAAGGTAGCCTTTTTATTAAAAATATTACACAGAAATTTTCAGAAAAACAGAATCAGGTTGGCTTTAGGAAAGGAAAACGAATGCGACGTTCTATTCATTGACTTAAAAAAGGTGTTCGACAGAGTGGGCTGAAGTACCGTTGTGAAAAGCTTGAAAGACGTTGGTATAGACAGGAAGGCTGATATCTTAGTAAAACAAGCAGATGGTAGTGGGATTGGCACTGAGGAAGCAATAAAATGCGTATTGGGAGACGTGTTAAATATGGGTTTTGTCTGTCACCAATGCTTTCTAATATTGATCCTGAGTACCTAACAGGAAAAGACTTAGTAAAGCTATAGCCGTAATATTTAGGAGGAGAAAAGATAAACACGATGAAGCAAGCAGATTATCAGGCATTTTTGGCTCAAGCACACAAGAAAACTACAATTCAATGATTGAGAGGTTCGTGAAACGGGGTAGAGGTTATGGAATCACGATAAACGTAGGAACGACCACAGGGATGAAAAGCAGGTCACTTGAAGGTTCCGTCAAAATATTATTATAATGAAAGACACTGGAACAGCTAAAACCTTTGAAGTACTTGGCAAATTTGGTGACCGGAATGGAAACAGTGTGAAGCAAATAAGAAGTAGAATATCTCTAGGGTAAAAGAGCTCTTGAAAAGGTGAAACATTTTTGTCCGCAAAAAGAATTCCGACAGAATTAGCAAAGAAATTTGTCAAGTCTGGAGTGTAATATTATATGGCAGCGAATCATGGACATTCAAAAGAAACAACGGAAAAATACTTCAACAGTTTTGAAATGCGGCTGTGGTGAAAAATACTAAACGTGAAATGGAGAGACAGAATGACAGACAGAAAAGGAGACGGAAGACAAGAATTAATAAACTACCTCAGCTGGGAAGAAAATAAACTGACTGCAATGAAGAGTCATCGAATAAAATATTGCAGAGAATGCGGGGAGAGGGAGTAGTAGTCCTCGAATACTGGATGACATTAAAACAGACACAGTTAGCAACAGATTGAAGAAGAGACACTGGACATAGTGTACAATTGATGCCTATCACAAAACACACATATAAAAGAAAAAAAAGTGCAGCATAAGGGTACCATACACAAATTACCAGCGAATATATATTTCAGTACAAACTGTACATATGGTTTACTTAAATTTGAAACATCATTATAACTCTGGCCAATCAAGTTGCAGTAAATTATCAGCTACAACATAGCAGCTTCACGACAGGTGCGTTTGTTCCTATACACACAGTGCATATAATAATGAGAATCCTTTCTGATGCAGCAGGTATTACAGAGTGTGAGTATAGGTGTGATTGACACGTTGGCGATATTATTAATCCTGTTATTACCACGTCCTCCCTCTCTCTACCTATCTCTCGTCTTAATGTTATCTATACTACTGAGTGGAAGCAAAGCTTAATTACAACAGGCTGCTCGGCGTATTACTAGCAGTATACGCGACAGATATCAACCAGACTTCCGATAACACCATATCAGAGTCGCTTGATTAATCAAAGTGACTGACGACATCAGATTTGCTGTGGCTGGGCGTGAAGCGACAGTTAAATACTGACAAGACTTTTGATATTGTTTATTTCGATTCGTTACTTACGAAAATGAAACACATAAATTTCCCAAAGAGTCCAATTCTGTGGTTCGACAGTCATCTATGGGTCAGAGAAGTTATCATGGAAACGAGTGCTCTTAGCAGTCCTCCGAGGATCACTTCTTGGTATGCTGCTTTTCTCTCTGTGTATCAACGGGACTGCATCTGCGCTACGTTCTTGGTACTATCGCTTTTATCTCAGCCTTAAGAATACTGCTGCTGCCACATCAGGCGTGAATGACAATCTCTCGATGGGCACAAAACCTGAACTTAAACCTTAAGAAGTAGCCGAAAGCTAATCAGCGAAGATTTTCTAAAATAATTCCTTCTATACTCGTTGGTGGTACCCAGTTACGCTATCCAATAAAGGGTAACCGTTTTCAGCATAATCCGTTTTGATTTTAGAGCGTAAACACGCAGAACAACACAGAACAACAAGACCACATGCCTTTGCCGCTTGACTCCGCGAACGCACTTCACTCTGGCGTGGGAGGAAGAATGCATTTGGAGCTCTCAAGTGGCTCAGGTGGAAGTTATTGTTACACCACTCCTCCACAACAAATTTCGTGCACTGAGAGTAAACTGAGTGGCATATTTTTTTTTTACTTAGGCCACTTTGGTTCCCAGCGGCTCATATGTTCCTTACCTACATTTCAGCCACGTAGACACCAATTATCTCAACTAGTTTGTGTCTTAATACTTTGATGAGTACAGGTTTTAATTCACCTGTACTGATATTCAGGCCACATGACAACAAAATTACGCGATACTTCTTCTTTTCGTTGGCATCTGCCCCGTCTGGGACGGACTCCGCTGTACTCAAGTATCGGAAAAATTTTACAGGATCCTAAATCTGTACTTCTTATTACTGTACTGCATGAAACCGTAGAAGCTGTTCTTTCAGGTTCTCTGGTACGGTCCTAACGTGAAATAACAATTTGTTGGCTGTTTGTATAGATCTAGGGTGTCCAGCCGGGTGCAGTCGCTTACGAAACACAATATTTCGACAGCGTACCTTGCCTTCATCTTCAGGTGATACCCGCTGAATGAGCGTATCTTCTACATCACGTTTTCCTTATACTCTTATCGCTCCCCTCCACAATCCCAGCTTTCCGGCGGCAGGCCGCGTCGGGTAGAGAGGTTGTGAGGGGGCCGATCGCCGAATGCCGGGCTCGAACCCCGGTCCCTTGGCGCTTCTGGCTGCCCCCGTCGGGCGAGGTAGTCGCTCTATGTCGACGTTGTGACTTCAGCCGGCTGAGCGTCGGGTCCCACGCTTTGCAGAGGGTGAAGCCGCTCTCTGCATTGAGCCACTCGTATTTCAACAACCTCCTTCAGCGGAGCAATTCCAAAACGACGGAATCCGCCTTAAGCACACACGTTTGCTCATACTTAATCGAGTTCCCTATAGCTATGCAGGGTCCCGAAACCGCACCTTTCGTGGCTTGGTTCAGTCCAGTGTGCCTCCTGTGTTGCTGATACCTTTCTTTAATTGTCCGTACAATCTGTCCGATGTACACTTAACCATATTTTCGTGGAATACAGCAGACTTCCGCTTTACGGAGCCCCAAGTCATCTTGCACCATAGCCAATAGTGTATCCGTTCTCGCAGGTGGGCAGAAAACGCTTTAGTTGTTACGCCGAACGAGGAACGTCCGATTTCGTTCGATACTTCGCCGGCACACGGCAGAAACCACGTTGTCTTGTCTTCAACGTCGCCGTAACAGTTCTTCTCGAATGTGTCTTTGAGGTGCCCTCAACGACCGGTTGTGGCAAACTTATTCACGGTGGATTTGGAAAAGAAAACTCTGGAAAAGACTTCACTGAGTCTCACATGCTTCTTCGGATACGATTATATGACATTTGTTGTGTGGCCATACGGGCGTGAAAGGCTTCGAGAGTTACTCCAACACCTGAGATCTCTCCACTCCAGCGTCAAATTTACTGTGGTGGTGAACCACTACTGTGATGGTAATTTGCCTTTTGCACTTCCTAGTGAAGCGCAAAGTGGAGTGGACTGTAGGACATAGATGTACAAAAAAGCCACCGAATCTGAGTTGTACTATCATCTGCAGGTGCCATCATTCTTCACGCTGGCAGCGCGTTATAGGTACACTGGTCTGCAGGACCCGTGCAACATCGGACCACAAATGTCTTAAGGATAAACTCAACAATTTACACTCTCGTAAAGCTTAAGATCACTTTACTGATTCTTGGTCCATGAAATACCAGACGAACACCTGCACCTGAATAAGGAACAACGAAAAGCAAATTACAGTATGGACTCCTATTTTCTTCTATGATTACCCTGCTGAACATTTGTCGTACCGCCTCCTTGACCCCTACTCTCTTGGCCCAAAGAACACACGTATGTAGGGTCTGGTGGCTGGTGTGCATTCACAACATTCGATATCTCCTACCTTCATCTGGAATACATTCGCAAAATGCACTACACTACACAAATCAGTTCTGCATCCAAACAGAATGATTTCACGACCTTGTTGCGCATTTCTGGTTCTACGATTGCTCCATGTGCTTAAGGAAATGAAAAAATCCATTACTTTTCGGTTACTCTATTAGCGATAAATGACTGAAAATACACTACTGGCCATTAAAATTGCTACACCAAGAAGAAATGCAGATGATAAACGGGCATTCATTGGACAAATATATTATACTAGAACTCACATGTGATTACATTTTCACACAATTTGGGTGCATAGATCCTGAGAAATCAGTACCCAGAACAACCACCTCTGGCCGTAATAACGGCCTTGATACGCCTGGGCATTGAGTCAAACAGAGCTTGGATGGCGTGTAGAGGTACAGCTGCCAGCCCATGCAGCTTCAACATGATACCACAGTTCATCAAGAATAGTGGCTGGCGTATTGTGACGAGCCACTTGCTCGGTCACCATTGACCAGACGTCTTCAATTGGTGAGAGATCTGGAGAATTGCTGGCCAGGGCAGCAGTCTAACATGTTCTGTATCCACAAAGGCCCGTACAGGACCTACAACATGCGGTCGTGCATTATCCTGTTGAAATATAGGGTTTCGCAGGGATCGAATGAAAGGTAGAGCCACAGTTCATAACACATCTGAACGTCCACTGTTCAAAGTGCCGTGAATGCGAACAAGAGGTGACCGAGACGTGTAACCAATGGCACCCCATACCGTCACACCGGGTGATGCGCCAGTATGGCGATGACGAATACACGCTTCCAATGTGCGTTCACCGCGATGTCGCCAAACACGGATTCGACCATCATGATTCTGTAAACAGAACCTCGATTCAACCGAAAAAATGACGTTTTGCCATTCGTGCACCCAGGTTCGTCGTCGAGTACACCATCGCAGGCGCTCCTGTCTGTGAAGCAACGTCAACGGTAACCGCAGCCACGGTCTCCGAGCTGATAGTCCATGCTGCTGCTAGCGTCGTCGGACTGTTCGTGCAGATGGTTGTTGTCTTGCAAACGTACCCATCTGTTAACTCAGGGATCGAGACATGGCTGCACGATACGTTACAGCCATGTGGATAAGATGCCTGCCATTTCGACTGCTAGTGATACGAGGCCGTTGGGATCCAGCACGGCGTTCCGCATTTCCCTCCTGAAGTCAGCGATTCCACATTCTGCTAACAGTCATTGGATCTAGACTAACGCGAGCAGAAATGTCGTGATACGATAAACCGCAATCGCGATAGGCTACAATCCGACCTATATCAAAGTCGGATACATTATGGTACGCATTTCTCCTCCTCACACGAGGCATCATGTTGTGTATTCAGCGTGTACACAACTTTCCCACTAGAGCGTGCCCCGCTAAGCACAACAGCGCAGGCGCAGCGCTCGTCCGTCTCCGCACTACGAGATGGCGCTGTCTTAGAGACGGACCAAATTCTGCTTCCGCCGATCCGCGTATTAATATGTAACGCAGCCAATGAGATTGCTGCTAACGTTGAACCTTTTCTCCTCGTGGATCACACCCGCGCAGTGATACCTGAATGCGCGAGGTATTATAATGAGTGTACAGACCTCCGATCAGTCAGTCTGCACCAGTCTGCATTAGTCTGCATTAGTCTGCATTTGTCTGTAGTCAAGTTTCAGTCTGCGCCTAATAAGATTATCATATTCCTGTACCTAGCCATGAAGAGAAATGTATAGACACTTAGTCAAGTATCAGAGATATGTGAGAAGAAGATTAATGTACCAAGACCAAAGGAACTTCAGGTTGTCAATTGTAAACAGCATCCAGAATCAAGTTGCGTAATGTCTATCCTTTTTATTATTTTAATAAATGTGTGTGAAAATTAATCAAGTTCTGTTTAAAATTGGTCACCGTCAATCTGCTACTCTAAGTGTGCAAGTGGCATTTCTGTCGTCTGACCTAACAGCAGAAGATAAACACGCCACGATAAGACCACGAGACATATTGCTGACACTCGCCTACTTCGTTAGAGCGACAAGTCAAATAATCTGATGGTGTGTGTACCGAAGGTCTTACAGTACGCACACCACACATCACATCAACGTTTCACCAGGCAACATCGGTCAACTGCTGTTTGTGTATGAAAAATCGGTTGGAAACTTTCCTCATGTCAGCACGTTGTAGGTGTCGCCACCGGCGCCAACCTTGTGTGAATGCTCTGAAAAGCTAATCATTTGCATATGACAGCATCTTCTTTCTGTCGATTAAATTTCGCTTCTGTAGCACGTCATCTTCGTGGTGTAAAAATTTTAATGGGCATTAGTGTAATGACAACAGTAACATACCTAGGGAACCCACCTGGATTGTCCTAAAGTGGAATGATACTATGAAAGTACACGTAGGATATTTGGATGCCAGGATGATTTTCATTTAAAGGACCTCGAGTGATCCTTGACTATTGCTCATCTGCCTGGAAGCCTTATAGTTTGATACAATACAAGAGATACAGTAGATAGAACGAAGAGAGGCACGGGATCCTTCAGTTAGCACGGGAACATTAATTGAGGTGCACGAGCCCAGTAGCAGACGTTACAAGGGTGGCTTTGTACATCATGGACGGCTCTACAGTTGAAATTCTGTGAGTGTGCATTCCGTTAGGAGTCAGGCGACATTTTACTTCTTCCCACAGACGTCTCACATGGAGGCTTACCACTAATTCTCTTCCCATGTACTAATGGCACATGGAACATGGAAGAGAGAAATGCTAGTTTGCTAGAAGTAGACTCCATCCCACACAGTGAGGCAATCTGTGGGGTCCAAATGCCAATGATCCATGCATACCGCGTTTAGCTGTACGTGCCATCAAAGCATTCCATGCACTAGTGCTGATTCCAACTGGTCGATCTCTGCTTCTTCATCTGCAACTCATGATAGAGGTTTTCTTAATATAGTATGTTGTGGACTGGCAAGACAGCCAATCCACTAGGACGGGAGGCCGAAGGGCACGCGTTTAAGCTCACGCAGGATGGCGTGAGGTCTGGAACAGGACAAGGTCTTTATAGTAGCAAAAATAGTTCGTAGCTTCTGGAATACTTAACTTTAATTCATAATTGGTGAACATCGGTCTGACGGTACATGCATCACAAGATAAATAGCAAATGATAATGGCGCCTTGCTAGGTCGTAGCAAATGACGTAGCTGAAGGCTATGCTAACTATCGTCTCGGCAAATGAGAGCGTAATTTGTCAGTGAACCATCGCTAGCAAAGTCGGCTGTACAACTGGGACGAGTGGTAGGAAGTGTCTCTAGACCTGCCGTGTGGCGGCGCTCGGTCTGCAATCACTGACAGTGGCGACACGCGGGTCCGTCGTACACTAGCGAACCGCGGTCGATTTAAAGGCTAGCACATAGCAAGTGTGGTGTCTGGCGGTGACACCACATAGTACCCATTTATGAAGCATATATACACAGAGATTCGATTCCAAGAATGCAGTGAACCAGTATCTGTTCAAGGACCAGAAACGAATGTATAACAGGACATCCATGGTTTCACGTATTGATACCACCCCAGAGGCGTCCCACAGTTGGTGACGAAATTACAAGTTTCCATCTTATGCCGACAGCAGTCGTGCAGGATCTGGTGGGTCCAATGGTACGCACTCACTGAGCCCCCCCTCCAGCAGCTCTGTACCACGAGCGCCCTCTGCCGCCATGATATGGGACAGTGGGGTGGCAGCCACTCAGCCCATTCACACATGGAGCCTCTTTGCTAAGACACCACAGTTCGTGCTCAGTACAGCAAGCCTGATTCTGGTTGCTGTTGTATGAGGGGAAGGGCAGGGAATGGGGAACTCATCGATCCTGCTGTCCATCCTGCAGTCGGTCACGGCCTGTGTTACCGGTCGTCCGAAAAATAATGACTTACTAGCTGACTTCTTTGTCAATGCTGTAGTGTTTCATAGTTGGCCATTTACAGTCTCCAAGTTGTTTTTATTTTTAAGTAGACTACTAGTGAAAGGGGAAACGTCTAGTGAAATGTAACATCATACATCATTTCGACACTGTAACCAAGAAATGGACGAGAAAACGCTGCCATTGGCAATCTCTAACTGAATAAAAAGAAACGCATAATCTAATGGAAAAACGCATTTTAGCAGTTACACACTCAGTACCAGTATCAATAAACTGTTGGTACAGTCTTTATTAATACTATGTAGACACTAATTAATGGGCTCCGGAACGCCCTATAGTTGCAATGTTAAAATAACGCTTATAAATTACATCTTTCCTCACAAAGTATTTGAGGTAGGAAGTTGAACTTTTTACAGATTATTTATTGGAATATGGGCTACAACTTAACACAGGGATTTTACAAAATTTTAGTTCAGTTATTAAAGATGATTTTTTTTCAATTGTAATGAAAATTCACGACATTTTTTTTGCAATTTTTTATGTATATATTCAAAAATATACAGTTTTTTGGAAAAAGGCTGTGATAAATTATGCAGAAGGTACTGTGTAACATTTACTGAAAGTTTGAAACAAATATGTTTGGAAGATCCTTAGAAAACATGTAATTAGTATGAGAAAATAAAAGTTTTGGGAATCGAGCGACAAAGATTGGATTAACTTTTTAGTGCATTCCAGGTCCATAGGATGGATTATCTTCATCCTCTGCAAACTCCTCCTCCAGCTTCCTCTTGTTCCTCCTCCTGTTTACTCTTGCTTGTATTTCTAGACTCTTTACAGCCCTGTCTGCAGCCTGAAGGCGTTCCTTGTCTAAAGCAAGCATCGCTCGTACCATGTTAGAATGTTATTATTTACAGTAATAACACATACCTTTGGCTTTCCAACATTTCTCCTTTTCTTAAAAGTCTTCAGAGGATTTCTAATAACTTTACTTTTACTCATTATTATACTTCAACAAAACAGAGACTCAAGAAACAGAATTAATTACGAATATTTTCGAGATAACGACAGAGTAAATAAACATGAAACAATCGACAATCACACCAGCGATATATATTGAACCATCACAGGTTAGCCACAACACATACTTTATCTCACATCACTAAAATGTACCTGATGAACATGGACGTTAATAATAACACCATTTGACAGCAGTTTAACAGCGCCACAGTGGGTCACGCCCATGTAGAACACATTTCAAAAAAAATTTAAAAATAGTTGTAGTCTTCGGAATTGAATAAATTATATATCTATTATATATCTGCAGATTCAGAAAACGCAAAAAAGTAAAAATTGAACTTTTCATGATTTTGAGCCTTTCCGGAGCCCCTTAAGAATTTCACTGACATTATTTCATAAGTTTCAGTACACTGAAACAGTGGGACGGTTTAATACATTTCGCCGATAGAACGAGTTCAAGTCAATCATGCACTGGTGGGCCAGAACGTTGTTACCACTTGCCTAAGGACAGAGGCTCCCTTTTTTCTGAAAATCAGCCCCTAGCAATTGGGAAGTATATTGAACAATTTAGGACATTCTGATGTCTATAAAAAACAATAATCAAGCAGTGATTATCTAAAATGCTTTTTCAAATTTGGGTACTACTTAGACAAATAAGACACATGTAAAGTAGACCAAATTTTTAGCAAATATGTATGCCATGTTGGCTGAGATAGTAGGAGAGTTGAAGTTTACACATTAAGTATATTAACCACGGTAAAAAGTATTTTATATTGCATTTTAATTTTTAGAGTAATTTTTATCAATTACACATTTTATTTATCTATAATTTAGTTGAATCTGATATAAAGTATAGGTCTGCTAGATAAATATGGACAGCTGCAAGTTACAGAAAAAAATTACTGCAGTACTACATAAACTTGAGGAGATATGTGTACCAAGGGGGGCGTGGTCTCCTTCATTTCTTACATATTCCGACCTCACCATCGTATTATGCGTATCAAGACGATTCAATCAGCCCAAACTCGATAGGCTAGAGTAAATTTTACATATCTTCATTTAATCGATATGCAAATCTAATAAATCGCAAGTTCGCACCGAGATTAAAAAGTCCAGGCTGGCGTACACAAACATTAAAGACACGATGGCCACAGGAGTTTTTGTTCGGCAGAGGCAACAAGCCTGCTGGAAAGTCCGTAGGGGGGGGGGGGGGGGGGGTGAGTTAGCACACAGCTGCGCCGGCCGGCCGACCGCCCAGGGACCAAAACAGTTTTTTGACAGATAAAAGGATAATTGCCTGCGTGTTCACCTTAAAAGCAAAACCCGCTGTATTGTTTGGGAGAACCCCAGCATATGCATTTTTTTGATGGAACTAGTGCACAGTTTCAGAGTTCTCACAGGAAGACGCAGATGCTATATATTTCCGGATTAGTCGGCTTTAATGGAGCTCCATTCTCCCGTTTGTAAGAGTAACGCTGATTGGCGGACTATTTCTGACGAAATGAGCCGGAGGAGTGAGGGAAGGGCAGCAGATGACATACCCTTTCGCTTTTTGCATGGAGAGGGGTCATTCCTGTGACGCTCTTGAAGCGGGAACATGTAGAGGGAGCGAGTGTGCTCGTGTGTGTACACAGAGAGTGAGGAACAAAGTCTCTACTCAGTACTGCACTGAGAGAGCACCTCTGTCACTAGCGAATTGGAGTGATGCTTTATACTGAGTCACTCGCGATTAAGTGTTTATTCACTGTGTTAGGTACAACACTTAATGTGCAGTGTGAACACAGAGTATTCGTTAGCGCTTGCGAGCGGACATTGATTGGCATCACAGTGGACTGGTTATTTGAGCAGTGTACCATGCCAATAGTTAGACTACGGGCAGATAGGAGTCCTTGACTTCATCAAGGCATAGTGAGAGTTTGATTGTCGAAGGTCAGTCCAGACAGAAAGAGATAGGTTTTTTTTTTTCAGTGGCGAACGACGCAGGCAGCAGTCATCACAGCTCATGGTATTATTGGCTGCAGCATAGGTGAGTCCCATCTTTCCTCCATTAGAAATAACATACTTCATTCAAGTCACTCCATTACATTTCTCATACGAAAGCCTCATACTTAGAGAAATTCAATCGGATAATTATTCAAGTTGAGTAGGCACAGCTCTCAGCCATTCTGCCGAGCAAATAACATCCTTAAAGAAAAGGGATAAAAGAGCTTTCCCACACTTTGTATATAAATTTCATTAACAGGATTCCTATCCATAAGAGGTAACCTCCTATTCCGAAAAGAACCCGGAAATTAGTGTATCAGTTTATAAATAAAAGTTTTACTTGATTTTCTCAGATTTTGCAATAAATAATCTTTTCCATTCGTTTAATGTTTTTCTTACACTAACTAGTAATACTCCAGTACCCAAGTATCCCAATAGTTATGTAAGAAAGTAGAATATTTTTATGTCTTTTCCTTACAGTAGACGACTCCAGAAGATATTCATTGCTGAAAGTTTTTCAGGCATTTCTTTTTGGTACGTTAGGAGCGTCTGTCTGACTTCTGTAGTAGTGTGGGATGGAAATTGCTTCTTGCAGGAGATAAAGGGAACTTGTCAGATCAATCCATTGTGCAACACATCAACATAACATCCACACACTAACACTATATAAACTTAAGGAGATATCTGTACCTAAATACTGAAAATTAAAACTTGTGGGAAAATGCCAATTAAGATTTAATTCATATTAAAATATGCCTCAAACATCACTGAAGCATATTCATCATCCTCTTCCATTTCTTCATCTTCAGGTTTCCTCTTGGTATTCGTTTTAGTACTTATTGCCTCACTGGTGAATATACACTAATTACATTTAGGTACACATACTTCTACAACATTAATTATGGAATTCACTTGGTTGGATAAGGGAGGTAAATAAATTTTACATAAATTAAAGTATAATTGCTTGAAAGGAAATTATATCTACCTAGCAATGGAATTCTAAATTTAATTCATCATTACCGGTAAAATTCTGGGGAGGGGTATCGTTATATACTTTCATATTTGCTTATTGATTATTGAAGCATCTTCTTTGGTAAAGGAAGTGGCAAAATGTAAATAATCTGAAGATGTGGATTTCCTGAAAGTAATTGAATAACAAACTACATAGTAGGAAAGCCCTCGGCTCCACTACAAATAGCATCACTGTTATTTCTAGTCTGAATCAGTACTGAAGAACTGATACATAGGTTTTCTCAACAGTGGGGAATACTTTGTTTGTAGACTAGTCAGCCCTAAATTTTCTTTCACTGAATTTATTGATGTGTGGCACTGTTAGTACTTATTGCACACTACTGAACATCTAGAATCACAAACGTTTTGTTTACATTCTACTGAAAGTTTCTTGCCTAAGTTCTCTGTAGTGCTTAGGCAACAAACTTTCAGTAGGACGTAAACAAAACATTTCAGCAAAGCGAAAATAAACAGGAGTAGAGATGATCATTTACAGATGCCGGAAACCAACAGTATTACCAACAAATACAATATGTCATAAACATAATAGCTGGAAGCATAAATTTTGCAGTTGTTTTGCAAAATACTAATAGATTTGAATAACATAAGTAATGAGAACACGGCAGCGTGCACGACTGCAACTTTAAAACTTAGTATGTAGTTGTCATTTTCCATTCAAAGTACAATAAAGTACATATCAATATAATCTGGAAACATCATAGAATTTAATGAAGGCACAAAAATATTTAGATTTTTTCATCATTCAAATGTACCCTGTGTCATTAACAACATCTTGGACATCTCTGAAATGCAGTACGGCAGTAATTGTTCAAAAATGGTTCAAATGGCTCCGAGCACTATGGGACTTAACTTCTGAGGTCATCAGTCCCCTAGAACTTAGAACTACTTAAACCTAACTAACCTAAGGACACATCGAAGCCTGAGGCAGGATTCGAACCTGCGACCATAGCGGTCGCGTGGTTCCTGGCTGTAGCGCCTAGAACCGCTCGGCCACCCCGCCCGGCACCAGTAGTTGTACGTGGCATGTATTCGACAAGTTCTTAGTATGTTTCCGGAGGTCCACGCATTGGTCATGTAATCGCCGTAAATAACGGGCTAGTGGCTGGTGGATGCAGAGCTAACGCCTCAAAACGTCCTAGACGTATTCCATCGCCTTCAGATCAGGCAGATTTGGCGGTTACAGCATCAACATGAGTCCACTACTATGCTCCTCATACCACTGTGGCACAATTTTGGCCTGTGACATGGACAGTTATCCTGCTGGAATATCTCATTACTGCCAAGAAAGACGTCAAACGTGAAGGGATGCGAGTAGTCCACAACAATAATCGCGGTGCCCATATCTGTGATGGTGCTGTCAATTATCTTCATGGAAACCCAGGTGAATGTCCCCTATATCATAATACTTCCCTCACTGGCATGCATCCATGGCGCGGTGCACAAACCAAACAACTGTTCACCTGGATGATAGCATATCTGGATACAACCACCGACTTGGTGTAACAACAAATGTACTTCATCAGACCAGTCAACGTGGTTCCATTGATCAACGGTCCAATCGCAATGGTCCTGTTCCTAGTGCAATCGTAGCTGACGATGTCGTTAGGTCGACATGTGAACACACAGAGGCACTCTGCAGCTGAGTTCCACATTCAACCATGTGAGTTGAACAGTGAACAGTGAAATACTTGTTGTCAGACCTACCACAGATCACCACCTTGAAAGGGTACAGTACCGCCCGACACTGAAAATAGGTACAACGTACTTCATTATTCTTGTCAGTACAACGTATTTTTTCTAATAATAACTCAATTTCAATTAATACAGTGAAGCCGGATACCAGTGTAGGAAAGAATGACAATTTATTTATTTAATTGATCACATGTGCACTCCCACAAAATACACTCCTGGAAATTGAAATAAGAACACCGTGAATTCATTGTCCCAGGAAGGGGAAACTTTATTGACACATTCCTGGGGTCAGATACATCACATGATCACACTGACAGAACCACAGGCACATAGACACAGGCAACAGAGCATGCACAATGTCGGCACTAGTACAGTTTATATCCACCTTTCGCAGCAATGCAGGCTGCTATTCTCCCATGGAGACGATCGTAGAGATGCTGGATGTAGTCCTGTGGAACGGCTTGCCATGCCATTTCCACCTGGCGCCTCAGTTGGACCAGTGTTCGTGCTGGACGTGCAGACCGCGTGAGACGACGCTTCATCCAGTCCCAAACATGCTCAATGGGGGACAGATCCGGAGATCTTGCAGGCCAGGGTAGTTGACTTACACCTTCTAGAGCACGTTGGGTGGCACGGGATACATGCGGACGTTCATTGTCCTGTTGGAACAGCAAGTTCCCTTGCCGGTCTAGGAATGGTAGAACGATGGGTTCGATGACGGTTTGGATGTACCGTGCACTATTCAGTGTCCCCTCGACGATTACCAGTGGTGTACGGCCAGTGTAGGAGATCGCTCCCCACACCATGATGCCGGGTGTTGGCCCTGTGTGCCTCGGTCGTATGCAGTCCTGATTGTGGCGCTCACCTGCACGGCGCCAAACAGCATACGACCATCATTGGCACCAAGGCAGAAGCGACTCTCATCGCTGAAGACGACACGTCTCCATTCGTCCCTCCATTCACGCCTGTCGCGACACCACTGGAGGCGGGCTGCACGATGTTGGGGCGTGAGCGGAAGACGGCCTAACGGTGTGCGGGACCGTAGCCCAGCTTCATGGAGACGGTTGCGAATGGTCCTCGCCGATACCCCAGGAGCAACAGTGTCCCTAATTTGCTGGGAAGTGGCGGTGCGGTCCCCTACGGCAATGCGTAGGATCCTACGGTCTTGGCGTGCATCCGTGCGTCGCTGCGGTCCGGTCCCAGGTCGACGGGCACGTGCACCTTCCGCCGACCACTGGCGACAACATCGATGTACTGTGGACCCCTCACGCCCCACGTGTTGAGCAATTCGGCGGTACGTCCACCCGGCCTCCCGCATGCCCACTATACGCCCTCGCTCAAAGTCCGTCAACTGCACATACGGTTCACGTCCACGCTGTCGCGGCATGCTACCAGTGTTAAAGACTGCGATGGAGCTCCGTATGCCACGGCAAACTGGCTGACACTGACGGCGGCGGTGCACAAATGCTGCGCAGCTAGCGCCATTCGACGGCCAACACCGCGGTTCCTGGTGTGTCCGCTGTGCCGTGCGTGTGATCATTGCTTGTACAGCCCTCTCGCAGTGTCCGGAGCAAGTATGGTGGGTCTGACACACCGGTGTCAATGTGTTCTTTTTTCCATTTCCAGGAGTGTAAATCCCTACATCCAGTTTCGTGAGATCTGTGAAATGAATGAATGTGTGGTCGTCTGCTAACCGCAGATAGTGAATGTGAATATATGATCATCTTTGAGACGATCCTTTGGCCACCTTTGGTGGAACCAAAGAGATGAAACTTACCGGAGCTTTGAGCGCCCGAAATGTGGCTGACCAATACGGTAGCATGGTCTTCCCCCACCTCGACAGAGGTGCGAGATGACCTGAAGAACGGCCATGTTTCAGCACTCTGCCGCTGGATCTTGTGCTGTTAAGACCTGTCTTAGTTGTGCTCCGTAAAGACAAAAGAGTGGAGACATGGTATGCATGTGGAATATTTAAGAGTAGTTTGAAATAATAATTTCTCTATTTCGGGAACTTTTGTGGGGAGAATTAAATGTCAGGCAGGTAATATTAATGGGATCGTACTAATCTTCGGAAGTGACCAACAGTCACAATGAAACCACGTGTAGCAATAAGTTGAAATACTTCTGTGTGCTTAAGTTAAGCTGAATTACTAGTGTGTGTACTATAAGATGAAATATTTAAGAAATAGCGTGTGCAGGACTTGAAATTAGAGGCGAGTACTTCCACGAGGTGAGTACTGTGTGAGTCTCAATCTGTGTATGAGACAAAGGATAAAGAGAAGTACTCATCCATGGTATCAGTTGAGGACTCGTGTGTGCGATGAATATGTTCTTAATATTACTCGTCGAGATATGTTTCCGTGTGACGCTTGATTCAAACTATAACGCTCTGAGAGAGGAACAAGGTGAGTTAGCCGTCTATCCAGCAACGCCATTTGGCTTGCATTGCACAGGAAGACGTGCATATATCTCCAGAGTTCATAGTAGGAAAGTAGAATTACGAAGTGGGGCAGTGTCGTGTGAAACTGGGATAAATATTAATTGAAGTGGGAAAGCGGAAAGTGATAATGTTGTGACTATTCCCTGTCTTGTATTTCATGTTGCAGTGTGGTGTATGTCATGTAATTTGGGTATGTGTGGTTTGCATGGGAGAGTAGCAAGGTGGTTTCAGAGGTAGTGGGTATGCATGTTCCTTTTGTACCGCTCGGTCTGGAGGAAAGTTTCGTGATGATGGTTGTGAGAGCCGAAGTGTGAGATATAGAAAAAGATCCACCATCCTATCCAGAAAGTGCACTGTAGCGTTAAATAATTAGGAGACCATAAAGAGAGATTCACCAATGTAAAGCCATGCCCACTGGGCGGAATTTCTCACGTGCTATTGTTGTAGGATATGGAATTTGTGTGTTTAGGTTATAGAATTTATCGGAATAAATAAGATAGTGAAAAGAAAAAGATTGGTGGCCTTTTCCTTCGAATTGTATGTTGTCATGATATCCAGAGTTTATAATGTGTGCGCCACTCATATTCAGTGCGATGGCCACCTGCTGATAAAAGCCGTTAAATAAAAAAAAAGGAAAGAAAATGTGGTACTGCCAGTGCGTAGTGAACAGTTGGTTTTGTAAATTACTGATAGTCAGATGTGCGGTTCCGCTGCGTATTATTCATATAGGAGGGTAATTTGTAACTTTATTGTGAGTACGAGAGTTCATGTTACTCGATAAATACGAATGAATCCACTCGCTTGGCAGACCACTCATCTTGCAGGCCTGACTGCTTGATGCCACAGTATGAGCAAGGCATGTGGGTGCCTCTCAACCTACCCCGCTTTGCAGAGAAGTCAAGCCTCTGACCCAAATGCTCTGTGATGAGGTGTGGACGTCCAACACCTTGTCAGCTACGCGTGGTTTCACCGTCCTTAAACCATTTGCCATAGATGCTCGTGTCAATGGCACGCGAACAGATGCCAAGCTTAGTCATTTCCGAGATGCTGTTTCGCGGATGCTTTGCCATAAATGTCAGCCATTTGCTCAGTTTAAGGTCCGTATCGCAGCTAGAAATATTCCACATTCATCTTTGCTCTGCTTATATACACACACGGAGATCACAAAAGCAATATGCACAATAGGGACATGCACATATATAGATAGTGCTAGCGCGGCGTATACATAGTGCACTAGTAGAGCACCCATTAGCACTCAGGTGATTCATGTGAAAATGTTTTCGACGTAATTATGGCCGCACGACGGGAAATAACCGACAATGAACGTGGAAGTTGGATTCATGGGACATTGCATTTCGAAAATCGTTAGGGAATTCATTATTCGAGATCCGCAGTGTCAAGAGTGTGATAAGAATACCACATTTCAAGCATTACCTCTCACTACGATCAACACAGTGAGCGACTGCAATCACTGAACGACCGAGCGCAGCGACGATTGCATAGAGTTGTCAGTACCAACAGACATCCAATACTTCGTGAAACAACCGCAGAAATGAATGTAGGACGTGTGATGCACTTACACTCCTGGAAATTGAAATAAGAACACCGTGAATTCATTGTCCCAGGAAGGGGAAACTTTATTGACACATTCCTGGGGTCAGATACATCACATGATCACACTGACAGAACCACAGGCACATAGACACAGGCAACAGAGCATGCACAATGTCGGAACTAGTACAGTGTATATCCACCTTTCGCAGCAATGCAGGCTGCTATTCTCCCATGGAGACGATCGTAGAGATGCTGGATGTAGTCCTGTGGAACGGCTTGCCATGCCATTTCCACCTGGCGCCTCAGTTGGACCAGCGTTCGTGCTGGACGTGCAGACCGCGTGAGACGACGCTTCATCCAGTCCCAAACATGCTCAATGGGGGACAGATCCGGAGATCTTGCTGGCCAGGGTAGTTGACTTACACCTTCTAGAGCACGTTGGGTGGCACAGGATACATGCGGACGTGCATTGTCCTGTTGGAACAGCAAGTTCCCTTGCCGGTCTAGGAATGGTAGAACGATGGGTTCGATGACGGTTTGGATGTACCGTGCACTATTCAGTGTCCCCTCGACGATCACCAGTGGTGTACGGCCATTGTAGGAAATCGCTCCCCACACCATGATGCCGGGTGTTGGCCCTGTGTGCCTCGGTCGTACGCAGTCCTGATTGTGGCGCTCACCTGCACGGCGCCAAACACGCATACGACCATCATTGGCACCAAGGCAGAAGCGACTCTCATCGCTGAAGACGACACGTCTCCATTCGTCCCTCCATTCACGCCTGTCGCGACACCACTGGAGGCGGGCTGCACGATGTTGGGGCGTGAGCGGAAGACGGCCTAACGGTGTGTGGGACCGTAGCCCAGCTTCATGGAGACGGTTGCGAATGGTCCTCGCCGATACCCCAGGAGCAACAGTGTCCCTAATTTGCTGGGAAGTGGCGGTGCGGTCCCCTACGGCACTGCGTAGGATCCTACGGTCTTGGCGTGCATCCGTGCGTCGCTGCGGTCCGGTCCCAGGTCGACGGGCACGTGCACCTTCCGCCGACCACTGGCGACAACATCGATGTACTATGGAGACCTCACGCCCCACGTGTTGAGCAATTCGGCGGTACGTCCACCCGGCCTCCCGCATGCCCACTATACGCCCTCGCTCAAAGTCCGTCAACTGCACATACGGTTCACGTCCACGCTGTCGCGGCATGCTACCAGTGTTAAAGACTGCGATGGAACTCCGTATGCCACGGCAAACTGGCTGACACTGACGGCGGCGGTGCACAAATGCTGCGCAGCTAGCGCCATTCGACGGCCAACACCGCGGTTCCTGGTGTGTCCGCTGTGCCGTGCGTGTGATCATTGCTTGTACAGCCCTCTCGCAGTGTCCGGAGCAAATATGGTGGGTCTGACACACCGGTGTCAATGTGTTCTTTTTTCCATTTCCAGGAGTGTATCTGTTAGGACAGTGCGGCGAAATTTGGCGTTAATGGGCTATGGTAGCAGACGACCTACGTGAATGTCTTTGCTAACAGCACGACATCGCCTGCAGCGCCTCTCCTGAGTTTGTAACGAATCAGAAACTGTAGCCTGGCGAGATGTGTCTCAGTTTCAGTCGGTAAGAGCTGATGATAGGGTTTAGAGAGTGCCACAGACACCACGAAGCGATGGACCCAAGTTGTCAACAAGGTACCGGCTCCGTAATGGTGTCAGCTGTATTTACATGGAAAGAACTGGATCCTCCGGTCCAACTGAACCTATCGTTGAGTACAAATGGCTATGTTCGTCTACTTGGAGACCATTTGCAGCCATTGATGGACTTCATATTCCCAAACAACTAGGGATGTCACTGGAACACAGTTGTACGTGATTGATTTTAAGAACTTTGTGGACAATTCGAGCGAATGATTTGGCCACCCAGATCGCCCGACACGGGGCACATCGAAAGGTCAGTTCGTGCACAAAAAATCCTACCCCGGCAACACTTCTGCAATTATAGATGGCTTTAAAGGCAGCATCGCTCAATACTTCTGCAGGGGATTTGCAACGACTTGGTGAGTCCATGCCTCTTCCAGCTGCTGCAGTACGCCAGGCCATAGGAGATCCGACATGATGTCAGGAGATGTTCCATGGCTTTTGTCACCTCAGTGGCACTTGGGTTACCACATACGAGGGCAGTTCAATAAGTAATGCAACACATTTTTTTTCTGAAACAGAGGTTGTTTTATTCAGCATTGAAATACACCAGGTTATTCCCCAATCTTTTAGCTACAAAACACTATTTTTCAACGTAATCACCATTCAATGCTACGGCCTTACGCCACCTTGAAATGAGGGCCTGTATGCCTGCACGGTACCATTCCACTGGTCGATGTCGGAGCCAACGTCGTACTGCATCAATAACTTCTTCATCATCCGCGTAGTGCCTCCCACGGATTGCATCCTTCATTGGGCCAAACATATGGAAATCCGACGGTGCGAGATCGGGGCTGTAGGGTGCATGAGGAAGAACAGTCCACTGAAGTTTTGTGAGCTCCTCTCGGGTGCGAAGACTTGTGTGAGGTCTTGCGTTGTCATAAAGAAGGAGAAGTTCGTTCAGATTTTTGTGCCTACGAACACGCTGAAGTCGTTTCTTCAATTTCTGAAGAGTAGCACAATACACTTCAGAGTTGATCGTTTGACCATGGGGAAGGACATCGAACAGAATAACCCCTTCAGCGTCCCAGAAGACTGTAACCATGACTTTACCGGCTGAGGGTATGGCTTTAAAATTTTTCTTGGTAGGGGGGTGGGTGTGGCGCCACTCCATTGATTGCCATTTTGTTTCAGGTTCGAAGTGATGAACCCATGTTTCATCGCCTGTAACAATCTTTGACAAGAAATTGTCACCCTCAGCCACATGACGAGCAAGCAATTCCGCACAGATGGTTCTCCTTTGCTCTTTATGGTGTTCGGTTAGACAACGAGGGACCCAGCGGGAACAAACCTTTGAATATCCCAACTGGTGAACAATTGTGACAGCACTACCAACAGAGATGTCAAGTTGAGCACTGAGTTGTTTGATGGTGATCCGTCGATCATCTCGAACGAGTGTGTTTGCACGCTCCGCCATTGCAGGAGTCACAGCTGTGCACGGCCAGCCCACACGCGGGAGATCAGACAGTCTTGCTTGACCTTGCGGCGATGATGACACACGCTTTGCCCAACGACTCACCGTGCTTTTGTCCACTGCCAGATCACCGTAGACATTCTGCAAGCGCCTATGAATATCTGAGATGCCCTGGTTTTCCGCCAAAAGAAACTCGATCACTGCCCGTTGTTTGCAACGCACATCCGTTACAGACGCCATTTTAACAGCTCCGTACAGCGCTGCCTCCTGTCGGAAGTCAATGAAACTATACGAGACGAAGCGGGAATGTTTGAAAATATTCCACAAGAAATTTCCGTTTTTTCAACCAAAATTGGCCGAGAAAAAAAAAGTGTTGCATTACTTATTGAACTGCCCTCGTATGTATCCGCAATGCCACCAGGCGATGTTCAATCTCGCAGCGGGTAGTGGTCATAATGTTTTGACTCCTCACTGTATTTCTATCCATCAACTCGTTCCTAGAACGGCGTATAGTATTCTGTGGCAAAGATAGAAGTGGACCTGAGACAGCACCATGGAGGTAAAAAATAAGAGTTTTCATGACGTCACAAACTTGAAGCCGACCCAAATGAAGATCCGCCATGTTAGCTACCCTAAAACATTCGCTTCTGGTGGTTTGATTCCGTGTAGTCGTGAAGTGTTTCGATAAAAATTGCCGGCTTGCGTCGCTTACGGGTGTACTAATCGTTCTGATTGCAGTCTAAAGTTTAAACAAATCACATTTCATTCGTAATTGGATTTATTTAAGCGCTATTTTCTTATATATATACTTGAAATTCTGATGCACTGTAAAGTTCTACAGTATGGTTTTATTTCTGTGATTTGACTTTAGATTTCCTATCAACCCAACGCGAAGATCTCTCTGGAGGTGAGCAATACACTTGGTTTTCATTGTTTGTCTTCGTGTTTCTTCACGAATATGTTGTAGCTTGCCACTCGATTCATGGTTTATGTCCATACTTGCGCTTATTCCCAAGTAACTGAAAAGTCCTGGCAAGAAATATCCTGGAAATGGATACAAATGCTTTAAAATGCAATCATTTAATATGAAAGTAATGTAACTACGTGTAGTTAATTAAATCTTCAGTAAAATGTGTGGAACACGTGTTACAGTGGTTAAATTGTAAGTGCTTAAAGGGTTACATATTATGTTAAAGCAAAGTTCCCTATCTAAGTCCAGGTTATTTAGATCATTACATTAATCACTGCGTTGTTGTGTTACCGTCCAGATTGCTGTTATTTGACACACTGAATGTCACTTGGTAGGAACAATTTAAAAACAAAGCAGATGTGCAAACTACAATGGGCCTGACAATCTTAAATTCAGTTCTTTTCTTCGGAATCTAACGAATCTTTCACTTTGTTGACATGGCAGCTGACTTGTTTATATCATCCCTGCATACATCTATGGGACAGCAAAGGAAATAAGGTAAGTTTCTTGCAAACTTGAACATTTAAAATTTGCATTTGACTTGAAAATGCAAAGAATACAAATCGGTACCTCTAAACTATCAATCATTGCTTTTGGAGTTCTGGCTTTATGAATTATCGACACAAAAACAATGAAAGTGAATAGAAATGGATTACGAAAGCACGCTTTTCATAGCACATACTTCTCGGTTATTCGAAGTATATAAACAAAAACGAATTTCAGTACTGAGGCCAGAAATGTCATATTTTCATGTCGTATTACTGTATCGAATGCGCATTTAAGACCAGAAAAACGTTTGAAGTTGCGTTCCTTATGCTGTGTTGTTCACTAAAACAGTGTAACATTTACTATATAATACAAATATCGCGTGCACACGACAGAAATAACGAACAAGAAGCAATTGTAAACACTTGTCTGCTAATGTTTCGGGGGATCCAAGATGGCGGCAGGCCCCGCTCACTGGCTTCAAAACAAAGTATAGCGTTAAGTCTGTAGCGCAATCTCCCCTTATTCTACCTCCATGGACAGCACTCACCTGGTCGGGGCCAGTGACGTCAGCCGCTCCTGCCTCTGCGTCCACCTCCGCCTCTGCCTCCGCTTCCCCCTCTGCATCACCGCTGCCCGTGGTGCTGACGCTGACGCTGGAGCTGCCAAATGAGGTGCTCCCCCTGCGACAACAGAGAGGGCAGCAGCCATTGTAGTAACGGTCGGACTCGTTCTAGCAAACTAGTGAACTGACAACACATTTTCTAAATCATACGACGAAATAATCCTTTATAGAAATAATCTCTGTTGATCTTTGGTAAAAAAGCAATGTCGTGTGACATTGTTGGCTGGGAGACCTTGTGGGGAAGCAAGCACTTATCGATGTCTAGTGCGGCGAGAAAGAAAACGATTTTTTTCCGCCACTCGGCAAAGATCGAGACGGCAGCACCTAATACGAGGGTCACTCCAAATCAAATGCACACTGCATGTGTGAAAGTTTTACAGTGTGTAGATCTTCCTTCCCGCTTGTTTTCAAACTTAGTTCAACCTGTTCCCGTGAGTGGCGCCATCACAGCATGTCTTCAAGATGGCTGCTACACTTAACGTTCGTCAGAAGCAACGTGCTGTCATAGAATTCCTGTGCTGTGAAAACGAGACAGTGGGAAACATCCGCAAGAGGTTGAAAAAGGTCTATGGAGATGCTGCTGTCGATCGCAGTACAGTTAGTCGGTGGGCAAGCAGCTTATGTGATGAAAGCGGGCAGGCAATATTGGGGATTGTTCTCGCAGCGGCTCCCTCGTACTGCACATACTCCGGACAATGTGCAAAGAGTTAACGAATTGGTGAATGCTGACAGATGCATCACAGTGAACGAATTATCACGCTACGTTGGGATAGGGGAAGGAAGTGTCTGCAGAATACTGAAAGTGTTGGCGTTAAAAAAGTTTTTGCCAGGTGGGTTCCCAGGATGTTGACAATGGCTCACAAAGAAACAGGGAAAACGATATGCAGCCAACTTTTGGAACAGGACGAGAATGGTGGGGATGAATTTCTTGGAAGAATTGTGACAGGTGATGAAACATGGCTCCATCATTGTTCACCAGAGATGAAGAAGCAATTAATAGAGTGGCATCATGCAAATTCACCCATGAATAAAAAAAATTCAAAACCACACCTTTTGCTGGAAAAGTTATGGATACGGTGTTTTTCGATTCGGAAGGACTCTTGCTTGTGGACATCATGCCAAGTGGAACCACCATAAATTCTGATGCATGTGTGACGACACTGAAGAAACTTCAAGCTCGACTGAGTCATGTTCGACCACATCGCCAAAAGCAGGATGTTTTGCTGTTGCACGACAATGCACGGCCACATGTCAGTCAAAAAACCATGGAGGCGATCACAAAACTCGGATGGACAACACTGAAACACCCGCCTTACAGTCCTGACTTGGCTCCATGTGACTATCATCTCTTTGGGAAACTGAAAGACCCTCTTCGTGGAACAAGGTTTGAAGATGATAACTCGCTTGCGCACGCTGCCAACCATTGGCTCCAACAGGTTGGTCCCAAATTTTACCGTGCGGGTATACAGGCGCTGGTTCCAATAAGGTGTAAGGCAGTTGAGAGGGATGGAAATTATGTGGAGAAATGAAAATATTGTTCCTAAAGGATGTAACTACACACTGTAAAACTTTCAAACATGTAGCGACCCTCATACATGCAGTGAATGGACAAAGAGTCTGCATAATAATCTTATATAAAATTAAATGTTTAAATGTTGTTACAAAATTTGACCACATTATGTAACACTAAGTCAATGTCCAGGTTTCGAGTCTCAGGATGATCTGATAATTAGTTCCTTCAGATATAAAGTTTTTTTCGAAATTTTAAAACTGCTAATATTAAACTTACTAGGTTGTTCTTTTACGATTGGGTTCAGTTGGTTATAAAAACAATGTGTTGAGGTTTTCATGAAGCTACCTCTTTTGCTTTTTCAATTATTAAGCAAAAAACAATTTTTGTGACAAAAACTGAGGCAACGATTTAGATTAACCAACCTTAGTATATAAGACACAAAGCTTAAATGACAGCACTGTATTTGATAGAAAATGTACCACCTTTCACTATGATTCTGTAAACCGATAAAGGTACAAAAACTGCAAAGAGACAGTTCAGAGGCCATTATCTACCTCTGAAAAATTTTGCAGATTAAAGTTCAAAATCTACAAGGTTGAGATTTTTATACAGCAGAAACAGAGCATAGATTTACTTACAGAAAAATTGTAATCTCTGTAGGTCTTCAACTAACAACGATGTAAATAGTTTCACAGTCAAGAAGGGTGCTGTGCGAGCACTGCTCACGACGCTGGAAGTAGTTTTGGACTGAATGGTTCCTTCGCCACCCGCACCAAGAATATGTAAAGATCGAACTATCCTGGACTCAGGATGCTGTTCGGTCGTTGTCGGTCATACGGAAATACATTACGCTCCTCTATAGGATGTGCTGTAGTTCTGCCCGCGTCTGTGTGTACTCAACCCCCGGATGGCATAAATGACGAGTGACTTTATTGTTTTTCGGTCGAATTATGCATATTGTGAAACTGTGTAAAAGCGAACCTAATTGGAATAATGATTGACTGGTAAGCCGGCCGCAGTGGCCGAGCGGTTCTAGGCTCTTGAGTCCGGAACCGCGCTGCTGCTACGGTCGCAGGTTCGACTCCAGCATGGATGTAAGTGATGTCCATAGGTTAGTTAGGTATAAGTAGTTCTAAGTCTAGGGTACTGATGACCTCAAATGTTGTCCCTATATAGTGCTTAGAGCCATAATTGACTGGCAAGCCCGTGTTTCGTTTTGGATGTTCTGTTTTGTGTGCTGCCTGCCGTGTTACAGAAAGTCGCGTAGCAAGTCTCTGAGATTATTCCCTACTTTTAAGGCAAGCAATAAACTTTACGTACTTGGGAACAATGAGTCGACATCGTATCTCGACCGTGTCAAGTGCTGGGTACTGTAGGAAAAGCTTTTATGATTTTCCCAAACTAATTCTTGTGTCAGCACATACTGCTTAGTTTAACGACAGTAGACTTTTGTTTGTCATCATGGTTCGTGACTCCTCCACGTTAGAGACTTAGAACGTTTTATTTCTGTTTCGACGAGCTAAATGGTGAACGTGTGGACTGTAGGCTACGAACAATAGTTCTACATCACTTTCTGGCTTTTCACACAAACAGTTTCCGGGCCTTTGTAAAAGGTTATCGTATCCAAAAATCGCACATGGCTACCAAAAATTTCGACTTACGAAATTCTCAGCTGCCGAGTCAGAAAGGGTTTTCTTCTATCATGCACAATGGCCCCAGTCCTTGCGGGTATGGGAGAGTTTTGTCTTACGTGTATTTGTGAAGTGTGAGCGAGTGTACAATGTGATGCGATGCATATGCTGCATCATGACGATGAGAGAAGGGAGAGGGTGAAACCTGGTGCTGTTTGATATTTGGTGAAAGATAATGTGCAAAAATTACAAATGATTAATGAAACAAACGTAAAAATGGAAGCTTCTTCCTATTAATATATGGTGATTGCATCAAAAAGAACTACATCATCTCATCGTCAGTACTGTGAATATTAATTTGTTTATTTGTTTGTTTGCTGCCCATATGACGATCAATTATCGGACAGTGTCACAGATTTTAGTTCACACATACAAGGATTTAGTTAACATACGTAGCTGGACACATTGATATCAATAGTGAAGGTCAGAAATTATCCTTTCTTGTTGCAAAAACTTTTGTTATATACGCTGTTTTACAGAGAGACTTTACAAATTGAAATATAAACACATACATTTATATTGTGTGTGAAGATCAGAAATTATCAATTTTGTGTTGCAAACACAAACTTGTGCTATATAACTGTTTTACAATGATCTAGTACAACTTGAAATCTTCTACTGAAAAACATCTTTTCCCTATTAATAAATGCTTAAGTTTTTTCTTTAAAGCGTTTAAATTAGCTGTCTTAAGGTCAGATGAAAGTCTGTTTCAAAAGATGGTTCCTATTGTATGTGGACTACGGTCTGCAGCCTATTTTTTCCTTATTTTTTTTTTTTTACACTTGCAATTCTGTGAAAATTTTCCCTTCCCCACGTATTGTACCTATGCACATTACTGTTTCTTACATTAAATTCTCAGTTTTGTTTCACAAACATTATTGCCTGCAGGACGTACATAGAGTAGAAGATTTCTCTACAAGGCTCTCTCCTGTTTATCTCAGCTACCGCTTTTACTGCCTTTTTTGGGTTTCAATTAAAACGTTAACATACACAAGAAACAGGGTAGGCCCCAGTTCACTTCCTTGGGCACACCACATTGAAGTATCTTGAGGTCTGATTTGGTTGTTAGCAATTGTTCATTCCTTTTATAAGTTAGCTTGACACACTTTTTCCTGTCTTTCAAACAGGAGGTAAGTAGAATGAGATTTCCACTCTGTAGAGGAGTCTGCGCTGATATGAAATGGTTCGCAGGAGTGCTTCTGTATAGTTTGGAAGGTAGGAGGCGAGGTACTGTGAGAAGTAAAGCTGTGAGGAGCTGGCGTGAGTCGTGCTTGGGTAGCTCAGTTGGTAGAGCACTTGCCCGCGAAAGGCAAAGGTCCCGAGTTCGAGTCTCGGTCCGGCACACAGTTTTAATCTGCTAGGAAGTTTCAGGAGGTAAGTAGTTGTAAGGCTACCCCTCTCATCCCATACTCTTCTAATTTATCCAATAGTATTGTATGATTCACAGTATCAAAAGATTTACTCATATCCAGGAATGTGCCTGTTACCTTCTCTCCTTCATGTAACTTCTTCAATATTTCATCTATAAAAACTACTGCTGCCATTACAGTAGATCTTTCTTTTCTAAAATAATGTTGGAGTTTGTTAAATAGATTATGTTTGATGAAAAAGTCTCATATTGATTTAATATCGCTTTCTCTAACAATTTCCCAAGCTTTGAATTTAATGATATTGGCCTACAGTTCCTCATGTCAGTTTTTATTCTCTTCTAGCCGGCCGCAATGGCAGAGCGGTTCTAGGCGCTCCAGTCTGGAACCACGCGACCACTACGGTCGCAGGTTCGAATCCTGCCTTGGGCATGGATGTGTGTGATGTCCTTAGGTTAGTTACGTTTAAGTAGTTCTAAGTTCTAGGGGACTGATGACCTCAGAAGGTAAGTCCCATAGTGCTTAGAGCAATTTGAACCATTTTATTCTCTTCTTATACACCAGTAGGATTTCAGTGATTTTAAAAAGTTCAGAGAACTCTCCATGGCAGTGGAAGATATTTATTAGATGTGTCAGCGAGTTCACCAATTGTTCTCTGAATTCTGTCAGCAGCTTAGGTGAACTGTCAACACTGAAACAAGACACTTATAACATTAAGTTTTGAAATTATTGCTGGGAGATCCCTCTCAATAATGCCATAGATGAAGAAAGACTGGCTAGTTTTTGTAACATTATGCATCAGACGTGGAAAATGTGTGATTTATTTAACATAACATGTTTTAGGACTACATTATCCCATCCCATGTCAACTTTACAGACTCGATAATGTGATAGTGTACTCGCAAAATGTGGAAAATAAATCACACATTTTCTACAACTGGTGCGTAATATTCTCAGTACTGAAGAACATCTTACTGTGAACCCGAGGCACAAACCTCTTTTAATTAAAATAGAAAGTAACACCATGTGACAAAGTATTACTGATCACATAACCTCACTGCTGGGCTGGCGAATACCGCTTACTGGTCGTGGTATGGGTGTAGCATTGTGAACAGATGACGCTGTATGGAAGACTTTGTAGCATCACCACACATTCGTAAGTCGTTGTTTAACATAACTACCATTGTGACCTCGTGTTGTGTCTTTACACAGTATTGTAGCCCTGCTCTGTCCGTTAATCACACGCTGTTATCTCAAGAGTCACGTGGTCTTCCTAATGTATTCGCTCTCTCGCCTTTCATATCGCTGCTGCCCTACTTGTGTCGAAATGATATCGACCAATAGTCCTCCGTTATTTTCTCTCTTCTTGAAATGGGACACGCATGCGAGGTCCATCAATTTGTTTGTGTCTAAAACTTCATAATTTCTATACCCAGCTGTCAAAATTACGTTGTCCCAAAGATAATTGTTATTTATGTTGTGTTTAGATTAATACGAGCAAGCAAAAATTCTTTTTACTTCATCATCTGACGTTATCGACTTCTGCGGTATTTACTACCGCATTCCACTCACATTCTTTCACGAGTTCCTTAATACGACGTAACTATTGCAAAAAAAGGCCTTCTGCATAGCTGTCAACGTGAATTTCCACCGACAGAGTTATGTAAGTACTGTAGTTCTTTTACATGTCCCATTGATACAGTAACAAACACCGGGGTGCACGGGACCTTATCCATAAGGACTAAGGCAACTCTGACTTTTTTTTACAAGTGAGTTGGCAAGTCTGCATGCTTGTAATGCCATAAGAAATAAATTTTACAGGTGACACAAAAACATTACTAAACCACAGAAATGAAATGGACACTCAATAAACATTTTTGTAAGTACATTACTGAAATACATAAAATCTAAGTATTCAAAGTAAACCTTTGTGTATTGTTAACATCATTACAGGTGTGGAATATTTTGTAAGTTGATGGTCTGAAATTATGTTTTAGTATATTTTAAATCCGTTATTTATCCAATAATATGATGAATAAATTAGGAAATAAAGCAGTAAAATGTTCTCGGAAAACGTTTTTATGCCTACACCAATGTTGTTAGGCTGATAAAAACAATTAAAAATCTGAAACATTAAAAAATCTGAAGAGAAAAAATCCTATTGGATATCAATTTAAAAAGAATAATTGCTTTTGAATGATACTGCCGCCATTCGAATATAATAATTTTTATTTTATCATTATACGTTCCATACTTCAGCCTTATACCATTTGGAGCTACAATAACTTATTTATATGTCAAAAGACATCAGGCTGGTATGAAATACCAGTCATCTGGTCATATAGGCCATATCTGCCATTAGTAAAAGTAAGAAAATTTCTAAAACGCCAAAATATATTCCAGACATTCATTTCTGGACCATATAGCACAGCTGTTAGATGAAACTAAGAACCTGTGTAAAAATTTGAAGTAAATATGTCAAGAATTTTTCTAGATTTTTTCGTAACAACGTTAAATTATGGATGGATGAATTGATGGCGTTCCTTTCTGTATTAAGCTACGAATAGTCCCCAGAGAGGAAGGACGTAAAAGAAAAACCTCAAGGACGCGACTGTACCTGACAATCAAGAAAACCAAGGGAAAGAAGCAAGTATAAGTTAGAGAGGGGTAAAAGGGTGAGGGTGGGAAAGCTTCCCTGACCAGACAGTGGCTGGAGTTCCCTGGGATATGTTGCGCAACTGGGAACAACACCTCTGCGTCTGACTGGTACTTCCTCACCCTCCATTACAACAAGAAAACTAGCTACACGGACGGGATGAAATCCCAGAAAGAAAACAATGACGACGAGTTTGCCAATCAACGACAGATGTAAAAGAACAAGAAGATTTAAAAATGTGGGGAGGGTGGGGACCAGGCCAGACCACCAGGCAAGGGAAGCCATGGGTTCCTTGTGTAAGAGCAGGCGTCAGCGCACCCCCCAAGCGTCTCAAATGGTCGATGAGCCTAGTTAACCCTACATCACAGAGAGGACGAAAATCGCTTGCATGGGTAAAACGTAAAGCCAAATCAGCAGCTCTGGCGTCGCTGCTAGCACCACAGGTAGTGTGTCGGCAGGTTTAAGGTATCGTCATAAGGTGGCCAAATGAGGCCAGTCCAGTAGGACTACCGCGACTACTGTGAGATGGCCACCACGCTAACAGTAAGGTGGATGCTCATGTCGGAGGATGTGGCTGTGGTTCAGCCAAGTGTGGCAATTTGAAGCCAATGGATGATAGTAGATTCTCTGAGAGAAGCACAAAGGGAAGACTGCCACATTGTCATGGGCTCCTTTACGGTTTTCAGTCTATTTGGAGAAACCAGGGCACACCGATACGCATTCTAAGTCTTAAAAAACTGACAGTGTGCTCTCAGCCGAAGGTGAATTTCCAATACCCCCATCTCCAAAGTTGACATTCTCTTAGCCAACTTGGCATATTCATTCCCTGGAATTCCAACGTGTCCTGGGTTCCATACAGAGATAACTGACCATCCACTGTGGTGGAAGTCCTGGGTTGTCTCTATCAATGGGAGTCGAGGGTAGCATTGGTCGACAGCCTGAAGATTTCTCAAGGAGTCACTGCTGATTAAGAACGACTCGCCAGTGCAAGAACATAGATGCCTGAGGCTCAAGCAATGATCATTAATTCTGTAGTGAACACACTGTATCTGTCCAGCAGGGTGTGTAGTTCAATGCATCTTAAATCTCTATAGGCTAAACCAGTTCATCTATCGACCATAGAGCATCAGTGTATACTACGTCTGAGACATCAAGGACGTCCAGGAACAGGCGACAGAAAGCCATAACGAGAAGTTGGGACAGATCTGAGGATGTGGTGCACACCATGAGGGCACACACGATTTCTCTCTAACAAGGGACAACAGTGGGGAAGATGAGGTTAAAGGAAGAGACATTCTATGTGAACTGCAATTGTGACGCCAGACCTTGGCCTCTGTTGTGTGTAGTAGATCTCACGGGTATTCTGGGAAGTAGCGAATGTGTACTGCACAAGTGAGCAGCAGTTGTTGGTGCCTCATCTGTAGGGGAGGGCGCCATCCTCAACGAGTAAGCTGTCGCTGGTCCAAAGGGCACCTGCAATGGTGTATCAGGTCCAGCATATGCAATACTGAAGGCAACACATACACTGGACCCCTAATCAAGATGTGACAGGATTAGAACTTTATAGAGCCATAAATGTGTAGAGTGATCTGTACCCAAATTGGTGTAACTGGGGCAGCGAAAAGTATTAAGGTGTGACCAGCACATTCGCTTAAGTTGGCAAAGATGGGCAGCCACATCAAACAGGCATCAAAGATCAGTCCCAAAAAACGGTAAGACTCCACCTCGTTGAGCTTTTGTTCATTGAGATTAAGTTCTGGTTGGGGATGGACAGTACAATGCTGATAGAAGTGAATGACACATGTATTGGTGGCAGAAAACTGCAAGGTACTGGTAGGAGCCCAAGATTGGCCAAGATTGCCCACATCTAGGGGCAATAGTAGATACAAAAGTCATCAGCGTACATGGATGGTGACACTGTAGACCCTTCAGCTGCAGCTAGACCATTGATAGACACTGGAGATAGCCAATAGAAAAAGGGTCACAATACAGAGCCATGTGGGACTTCTCTTGTGTATAGGGAATGTTGTGGGTAGCCCCAGCTTGAATCTGGAAAGTAAGGCGAGACAAGAAAATCCAGACGAAAATCGAGAGTTGGCCCTGTGTTATAAGCCCTATGCAAGTCAAAGAAGACAGTGATAAGAGGTTGGTTGATGCCAGGCATAAGATGGCGGAATAACAGACTCTAGGCAGACCAAATTAACAGGAGTAAAAGAGCCCTGGCGAAAAACGTCCTGGGATGGAGCCAAAAGACCTCAAGACTCAAAGTACTAACAGAGCTGTCAGCTCACCATACGTTTGGCCAACTTGCAGAGAACATTAGTGAGACTCATTGTGATGATCAGTGATTGTAGTTCCACCCCACAAAGGGTTTCAGGTATTGAAGCCACTCAGTCTTTGGAATGGTGAAGGAAATTGAGGAAACAGTACAGGCAATGTTTCTGGGACACCTCAGCATCAGGAGAAACTCATTACAAATGGTAAATTCCAGAGATGTATTCTCACGAACAACCACTGCATCCAGAGTCATGTTGAGTGGCATGTGTCTGCTGCAGACAGAGTCCAAACACCAACAGATTCGTAGTCAGTGCCATTCCTAAAACAACTCAAATAGCTGTAGAGGGTAGCAAGTCTGCATTGCAGGGAAATAAGTTTCCTTGACAGTGATGCAAAAAATAGGGTAAGTGCACAGACGACGTCATAGGTCAGCCAAGTGATGGAAAAAACCGCTACAGTTCCATTAGAGGATCATGCTACCAGTATCTTGTAGGGGCGCTAAGGGACAAAGGGGGTCGGTCATGCCTCAGTGCCATATGCTGCCACTGGTTGTGAACATACACCATCAATACACATTTGTTCCGAATCAGGGTGCTTGGTGTGTGTGTGTGGGGGGGGGGGGCGTCTGGCACCATAAGGGCCACCAGGAACACTGCCTTGCGAATCCTGCCTCGGGCATGGATGTGTGTGATGTCCTTAGGTTAGTTAGGTTTAAGTAGTTCTACGTTCTAGGGGACTGATGACCTCAGATGTTAAGTCCCATAGTGCTCAGAGCCATTTGAACCATTTGAACACTGCCTTGGATACAGAAGCAGAATATGGCAACATAAGGACCATCCAAATCTCCCTCTGTTTGGAGGACTGCTCCTTGTCTTTAGAGAATTTAGACTTCTGCAACGGATCTTCTGCACCCACTTCTGGGACAGAGTAGGAATGCAATGTCCTATGACCTGCAACCTGTGGCTCCTTCAGCCATCAGTTGGCATCTGCCTGCAGATCAGCAGTGTCCTGGAAAGGAAGCATCCCAAGGGAGCACTTCCTGGCAAGATAAATAGTCGATGCAGCCAAAGGGGCTGTGGAGGAAGCAGCAGGCAACGACCTTGTATTCCTGGGTTTTCTTTTGACGTTTGATTTCGGTGTAATCTGGTGAAAAAGGGGAATGGTGCTTCCCACAGATGGGGTGAAATGTACAATGGGCGTTCGAATGCAACTGACAACCACAATCTCTACAGACATGGCTGGCATTGCAATGAGAAGAAATGTGTAGAAATTGTATGCACTTGTAGCACCACATGGGGGGGGGGGGGGGGGGCGCGTGCGGGAGGGATACACAACTTGACATCACAGCAGTAAAGCATCATTTTGACCATCTCAGGCATAGAGTCACCTTCAAAGGCAAAGATGAATGGTCCCATATGCACTCTTTTGCCTTATGGCCCATGTTGATGACAGACAGAATGCACTCTTCGTCTCACCAAATTAGAATTCACACGTCATCAGTCTGAAAAAGGATATCTCGGTGGGAAATGATACTTTAAACCATATTCAGACTGTCATCGGAGGTTATAGTGACAGGAGTTCCACCCAGCTTGTCGCAGGTGAGCAGGACCGATGATTGAGTCAGGGAGGCCATTTTAAACAGAATGGAATCATTTTTCCTTTTTTAAATCGCTCTCACTTCCCCCAAACCTGTCCATGGCGTTCAATGAATAGCAAAGGTTTTATAGTCAAAAACGGATCCCTATTCATCATAGAACAAATCAAGTATTGAAGGAAGTATTTGTCATCTTGTCCCAGAGCCCTACGTTTCTGCCATGGAATAGCCATGGAAGGGAAGATTTTGGAGTCATACCTCAATGCATTGAATATGTCAGCTTCAGAAGAGACTGCTGGGGCAGTGCACCCACCAGCAGAAGAATGTTTAATTCGCTTCATATGCGAATCTTCCACACTGGTGCCATCCACTTTGAACAGGGGTCATCCCCATGGGCACCACCCAGCCACAACAATGGTTATCTGGCCAATAAACTGTTGGCCGGGTTCCCTATGCCTCAACCATGACGGGTGCATACTCCTAGGCTTGTGTGGGGAATTGCCAGCTCAGGGATCAACAGTGTGATCCCTGCATGGTCACGTGGCTACCACCATACAGATATTTGATGATCCCCTCACACACACACACACACACACACACACACACACACACATTGGAATGGCTACTGTGCTGAATTTTGGGCATACTACTGTTGCAAGAAATGAGGAAGGCACAGAGGTGGAATATATACTGCACTGGGCAATCTTCCGGCACGATCTGCGCTTCTTTAAAATTTAGAAAGAACTAGCTATTCAAACTCAATAAGGGGACCATATAATTAATAATGAAAAGTTGTAGAAGGCTGAAAAGTAAGAAAAAGTGTCCAAAGTCCAGACCAGATCTGAGTACAACTGGCACCAAGCAGAGCACCTATGGAAACATAGGGAGGGAAAAAGAACAGTAAAAAGTTAGACTTGGAGCACAGAAAGGGAAGTAGCACTGCAAGACCTTGGTGGCCACGTACAGACTCACAAAAGAGATGTGAGCCCCTAGGGGCTTTACACTATGACTCATTTTCGTATAGTAGTATGGATTTAGATATTTATATACCATGCATATTTTTAAAAAAATGTGTAGTGTATGTGCATACAAACGTTTATTAGAGCATCATGTAAACATTTGTCAGAAATCAGTCACAACCTTCTCTGTTTATATAGTATATTCATATACTTATATAACACATACATTAAAAAGAAATATAGCCTATGTCAGCATATATGTGCGTGTGTGTGTGTGTGTGTGTGTGTGTGTGTGTGTGTGTAGTGTGAACATTAATAAAACTGATAGATGAAGGTATGAGTTCCTGACTACAAATGGAGGAAGAAAGATCCTACCAACAAGTGACCAGAAGTGCATCGTTGCCACGATAGATGGCGCTGACGAGGCAGCACCCGGTCCTCCGGAACTGGTGTATGCTTGGTCTGCCACCTACCTGGACGTTTGACTGAAAGGACCATGATCACACAAATACCCAAAAACGGTTTGAAATGTTGTGTGATGTGGTTTGTGTCTGTGAGGGTACCTGCTTTGATATAGCCATGCTACCCCTCGACCTTTCCAGTCTGCTTGGCTGTACACAAACACAATCTCGGCTTGCTCCTAACATGAATAACAGACCATTCTGCTGTTTACACTATGCTGCATCAATCACACAGCCAACAACACAAAAGGAACTCATAGCACATGGTCAGAGGAACTTCGATTCGCTTGCGCCATCTACTGTGGCAACGATGCATTTCCAGACACTTGCTCATAGGACCTATATACACATAATGTGTAGTCTAATTTTTGGTAACAACTATTAACTATGCCTAGTAGTTATATAGTAGTATAGGTGTTCATAAGGATGTACAGAAGACAAACATTGTAGTAATGAATTAATGAACAGTGATTAATCAAGACATCACTACATTGAACAAACGAACGTTTCTGCGCTGTCAGTGCAATATTAATAACAGTACAGTAACAAAGAACTATCAAACACACGTTTATAGAATGAAGCTGGACGCAGAATTTTACATTTCATACAAACAGTTGAGTTTACAGCACATCAAATGAAAGCTTCAAATTACAATACGAAACAATGCAGTAATTAATTACTCGTATTTTTAACAAGATTAGATGAAGAATAGAGCATCCAGGCAACACGAAACCACAAAAATCTATCACAGTTGATCTTCTTTGAAGGTAAATAATAGGAGTCAATGGTGTTACCCAAATTGGTTGCAGACTTGCTTAGCGAACCCACGCTTTTTAGTGCGTTTTTTCTATTAACATGCACAACTCAGCCTGTTTTCGTTTACTGTGGAACGCATCCACGTTTATATTCAGCGTAATGAACAATCATTCAATTGCACATGTAGTTGCTAGCAAAGCAAAAGAAATGAAAAGCATTTTTATGCCAGGGAAAAGTTCTGTTTGTTTACCAGTCATTGGCAGACTTGTAGGTATTTATGCTCTCGGCCAATATTTTTTCTTCTGATAATTGATCAATGTCGTATTTTTAAATATTTGTTGTTAATTTACGGAATTTTGCAGGAGTTTATCAGTTGTTGAGGATGTGATTTTAATAAGCTAAATATAACTGTATGTTCATTTGAAAGTCGGCATTGCGACGAATAAATTAATAAATCACTATGTGGATTGAAAACTGAAATGCATCATTCGTTTCGCGAGTCACAGTGATGATTTGGTCAATGGGTTTGTTTCGTAGGAAGTCCTAGTGAAACAAACAGGCTTAGTATATTTGAGAGTATTTTATATCCCAAATTAAGTAGTGTTCTCCTCTGTAATTGCCACACTCCATCTTATCTCCTTTCTTATATATGGGACATATATTGTTGGGGCATTTTCTCTTCTTCCCATATTCTGGAGACCATTTTCAGAAGGCTTTGTTCCAGCTCTCTGCCTCCTTGCTTAAACAGTTCAGCTGGAATACCATCTGTCCTTGCCGCCTTGTTGTTTTTCAATTTCTTCATGGCAGTTTTCACTTCTTCTATATTTGGTGGGGTAATGTTGTTGTTGGGCCCTCTTCCCCAGTCGTGTCTGTTGAGTTCTCTGGTCTAGTTAATCTAGGGTTGAGGAGACTATCAACATACCTGCGCCATCTTTCGCATATTCCCTTCCCTTCACTTATTATATTCCCTGTCTCATCTTTTATTAAGCTTGTTTTGCTACCAAAAGGCTTCAGTGCCGCATTCACGTCTCTATAGAATTTTCTTATTTCATTTTTGCTTCTCATGAGCTCCATTTCTTTGACACTTGCTTTCATCCATTCTTTCTTTTTTTCATTGGTGATTCCTCTTTTCAATTCTCCGGTTTTCCTTGTATTCTTCTACTAACCTCTTCGTACAGTGTGATCGCAGTGTCCTTCTACACTCCTGGAAATGGAAAAAAGAACACATTGACACCGGTGTGTCAGACCCACCATACTTGCTCCGGACACTGCGAGAGGGCTGTACAAGCAATGATCACACGCACGGCACAGCGCACACACCAGGAACCGCGGTGTTGGCCGTCGAATGGCGCTAGCTGCGCAGCATTTGTGCACCGCCGCCGTCAGTGTCAGCCAGTTTGCCATGGCATACGGAGCTCCATCGCAGTCTTTAACACTGGTAGCATGCCGCGACAGCGTGGACGTGAACCGTATGTGCAGTTGACGGGCTTTGAGCGAGGGCGTATAGTGGGCCTGCGGGAGGCCGGGTGGACGTACCGCCGAATTGCTCAACACGTGGGGCGTGCGGTCTCCACAGTACATCGATGTTGTCGCCAGTGGTCGGCGGAAGGTGCACGTGCCCGTCGACCTGGGACCGGACCGCAGCGACGCACGGATGAACGCCAAGAACGTAGGATCCTACGCAGTGCCGTAGGGGACAGCACCGCCACTTCCTAGCAAATTAGGGACACTGTTGCTCCTGGGGTATCGGCGAGGACCATTCGCAACCGTCTCCATGAAGCTGGGCTACGGTCCCGCACACCGTTAGGCCGTCTTCCGCTCACGCCCCAACATCGTGCAGCCCGCCTCCAGTGGTGTCGCGACAGGCGTGAATGGAGGGACGAATGGAGACGCGTCGTCTTCAGCGATGAGAGTCGCTTCTGCCTTGGTGCCAATGATGGTCGTATGCGTGTTTGGCGCCGTGCAGGTGAGCGCCACAATCAGGACTGCATACGACCGAGGCACACAGGGCCAACACCCGGCATCATGGTGTGGGGAGCGATCTCCTACACTGGCCGTACACCACTGGTGATCGTCGAGGGGACACTGAATAGTGCACGGTACATCCAAACCGTCATCGAACCCATCGTTCTACCATTCCTAGACCGGCAAGGGAACTTGCTGTTCCAACAAGACAATGCACGTCCGCATGTATCCCGTGCGACCCAACGTGCTCTAGAAGGTGTAAGTCAACTACCCTGGCCAGCAAGATCTCCGGATCTGTCCCCCATTGAGCATGTTTGGGACTGGATGAAGCGTCGTCTCACGCGGTCTGCACGTCCAGCACGAACGCTGGTCCAACTGAGGCGCCAGGTGGAAATGGCATGGCAAGCCGTTCCACAGGACTACATCCAGCATCTCTACGATCGTCTCCATGGGGGAATAGCAGCCTGCATTGCTGCGAAAGGTGGATATACGCTGTACTAGTGCCGACATTGTGCATGCTCTGTTGCCTGTGTCTATGTGCCTGTGGTTCTGTCAGTGTGATCATGTGATGTATCTGACCCCAGGAATGTGTCAATAAAGTTTCCCCTTCCTGGGACAATGAATTCACGGTGTTCTTATTTCAATTTCCAGGAGTGTATATGCTTTTTTCTTTTCTTCAGTTACTACTTCGCATTCAGTATCAAATCATGATGGTCTTACTTGTCTTGTCCCAGTTCCAAGTATCTCTCTCGCCGATGTCTCCACCGTCGTTTTTATCGCTTCCCACTGATCTTCAACACTGTTATATTCTCCAGCGTTTTCCAGAATCCGAGTTATCTTCTCCTGATACTGTTCTCTTACTTCCACTGATTCCAAAGTCGTTATATTATATTTCTGTGCCCTGGGTCGGTCTCCTTTCGCTGCGTTAGATATCCTTGCCCTCACCCATGCCCATACCAGAAAATTATCTGTATCTATGTTTGGGCCTCTGAAACTCCTCACGTCCAATAGGTCCGATTTGTGTCTCAGATCTATCCGGTGAGTTCCATGTTCCCTGCTGTACGTTTTCACACTTGTTAAAATATCGCTTAATTCATTTTCCGTGCACAGAGTAATGTGATGTTGTAATTTTTTTGGAAAACGTAAATCGAGTTACTCGGAATTTTTGTAAGTGTAATGAGAAGCGAGATGTGTTGAGCGCTATAGAAGTATATCGATAATTGGACAGAGAAAAGCACGACAAAGGGTCGTGAGCGAGAATGAGGTGTTGTCGTGCCGCCTGAGTGCTAATGTGACCTATGTAAAATAACTGTTTGGATGCTGATATGTTTCGTAATTTCGATGTGTACCGAGGACAAGAAATTAATATGTGCCGCGTCGCTTATTAGTCGGAACTGCTACTCCGCACATTGATCTTAAAAGCTATGATGTGCAGACCGCTAAGCTGCGTGAACGCTGTAAGTACACTGTTTTGATTGCAGACACCACAGACTGTTTAGTGCACAGCGGGGATAGCGAAATTAAACAAAAATACCGTACGGCGTTTCAGCGTCGTGAACTGATAGTAAGAACTGAATCGGGAATATACGCCGGTGTGCCGAACATCGCGAGATTGCTGGGACTGACTGTACATTGACATCTGTGCACAACACGGATTATTTGATGCGTACAACGGACTTCGGATTCTTATTGCGGACGTCTGTACTGTAAGCAGTACCGAATCGCAGCCGAACGGAAAACATAAAACTGAAATTGGTACTAGTAGCGGCTAATAAACGTTATGATGTACCGAATACGTCATGCGTTAATTGAATGAAGCGTGTCTTACTTTCGTCGCTGCATGAAGATGCGCAAATTAAGACATTTCTACAAACATCGCGTGTTGCTTTTACATTCGCAACCGCCAGTTACGATGAAGAGGAACAGTGGGACTACAATAATTACTGGACTGCACGTTGAAGGATTGTGGACCAACGACGTGGATGTCGACGTATCGCCGTCACCAGCTAGGTGGAGACTGACTTTGAAAAATATTCAAATAAAAACTCAACTCTCGCAAAGTATTCCTCTAAATAATGCCAGAAAGGCGTTTTGCAGAAGCAACGGTAGCTTCTCATTGTCAGTGATTTCACGTAACCGTAAATTATTACACTGTACTGCAACCTTTTTTTTCTTTTCAGTGACATTCAGGATTATAAGTTTTTCCGTTCATTAAACCTTAACCATAAGAGTTGTACAAACCTATTAGCTTCCGACACTGTCTCTATTATTACAAATGAGACCGAAGTTATTAAGTCTTCGCTTTTTGTTTGTTTATGCATATTTACTTTTTCTGTTTGGTAGTGTTGTTTTCTTATTTGTACGTTCGTTGGTTTTTGCGCCAATTCTCGTGTCGGTTTTGGGAGTTGAATAGTTGTGCAGTGTACACCATTTCGTCAGCAAGTAGTAACCTACCGCGACTTGGGCAGTGTGTACAGTTAGGGGCAACCACTTTTGATTTTGACAGATGGGTAAATACTCAACATGTTGTAGTTCTAGGAATCTTGCTTGCGGGAGTGAGTCTAATATTCAGTAGCTAAATATTCTTGGTTGCAGTTAACTCAAAAATTACGTACATGAGAATTCAGGGGGGACGTTTGAGACTTCCTCCACTTTTAGTAGACGAAGACGGTCACTTCTAGTTACATTATTATTCAGGGGGGCTGTTTCTCGTACCAAGCTCCAGGATATTCACAACTACTAGTACATGGATCATACTTTTAAGAAACCTAATTCAAAAGCCTGCAACTGATTGTAGCACAGAAGAATAGTATATTATCATTTGAAGGGAAATAGAAGCTTTTAACTGAATACATGCACAATATAAACTTGATATATCATCTGTTAGGATTTACCATCACCATTGCCACCCTGAGAGAAATTCTCTAGATGATTCAAAACTTTTGTAAAATTATCTGCAAATTTTCGAACACTTTTATGTTTTTGGGCCTATCGAGATTCATACAATTTGCTGTAGTAGCTCTTCTGCTCAAACTTTCGAGAAATAGTTTTTTAATGCATATGAATCCTCCATTTTTGCAATTTATTTCCATATATTGAATATCTTCTTCGTATATGCTATTAACTGTGAAATATTGCTAGATAATGTGTAATGGTGTGTTTATTTTCTTGTTTTATATATATATATATATATATATATATATATATATATATATATATATATATATATGCGTAATATTAATGTATTCCATTTAGTTACGATTACTGATCTCTAAGTCAAAAGCCTGTAGGCTAGACAGTGGTAAAACTAGCGAGTATACAAGTATGTTTAGTATGAAAGTGTTTTCTACAGACGATCTGCTAAATAGGACCTCTTCCAGTACATCTTTGGAGAAGAAATTGAGATTTAAACAGTTAGTTAGATGTGCTTCAAATGCAAATAATACCAGCAGAGGGGCGTGGGACGAGGCCCACCAATTTGGCTTACGTAACAATGAAAATTTCAAAATATTAGCAAAATATTTTGATCTGTTTCTTAATTGTTCAGAACCAATCCATAAGCGTACATAGTCAAACAAGCATGAAAATAAAGAAGACGAGTTAGCTCTACCTACCAGAGAAATTGAGGAAGTTATCAAAACCTTGTAAAGCTAGTTGAGAAGACTCTATTACAACCGAAATTTTGAAATGGTCTCTACTAAAAACAAGAAGATGAGCTAAAATTACTCTCTGAGAAAACTCAGTAAACATAAAAACTCCCAGGAAAGCATAAGGTGGTCCTGATATATGCATTACATAAGAAAGGCAATAAACAAGATGTTAAAAAGAACAATTTCTTTTCAACCGGTTGCGTATAACATACACTGTAAGACGGAAAACACGATGCACCTCGGAGGAATTATGCGAATGAGACAGAAATCGGTAGATGTGATGTAAATGTGCAGACAAACAAATGATTAAAACTTCAGAAAAACTGAATGATTTATTCAAAAGATAGAGCATCAAAACTTGAGCAAATCAGTAAACGTCCTGAGAGTACTCAAAAGTCACACTTTTGATTCGTGCATAAATTAAACAATATATATGTGATTCAACGCAATTATTCTCTTTTTACGTGATTTAGAAATATTCTCCTCGAATTTTAAATCTTCTGGTACAGTATTTCATAGTCTGGACAAGAGAGGGTCGAGGTTATACAGAATTCTGTGTGGTTTGACGTTGCATCTTGCATTCGGAATTGCTGTGGGGAATGACATGCCTTGTTCTCCGACGTCATCTGAGTCTGTGGTGATCAGTATTTACATTACTAAGTGAGTATCCCGGAACCTGCAAAGCAGTATCACTTGGAGGTTGCCTACATAACAGCTTCCAGGGGCAATAAAAATTTTATTTCAAGTATTTCGCGTATAGAATTTTAAAAATTGTAAATGTTGTCATAATTGAGTCAAATCTCCCGCCGTGCGCTCCAGAGAAAGATCAGTTCCTCGCCACAGAGTAGGGCTGTAGATAAAATGTCGATATATAGGATATTTTTTACAAAAGATATCGATATACACTGAACAGCCAAACAAACTGGTACAGGCATTCGTATTCAAATACAGAGATATGTAAACAGACAGAATGCGGCGCTGCGGTCGGCAACACCTATATATCACAAGTGCCTGTCGCAGTTGTTAGTGCGGTTACTGCTGCTAAAATAGCAGGTTACCAAGATTTAAGTGAGTTTGAACGTGGTGCTATAGTCGGCGCACGGGCAATGGGACGCAGCATCTCCGAGATAGCGATGAAGTGCGGATTTTCCCGTACGACCATTTCTCGAGTTACCGTTAATATTAGGAACCTGGTTAAACATCAAATCTCCAACGTCGCTGCGCCCCGAAAAAGGTCCTACAAGAACGGGACCAACTATGACTGTAGAGAATCGTTCAACGTTACAGAAGTGCAGCCCTTCCGCAAATTGCTGCAGATTTCAATGCTGGGCCATCAGTATGTGTCAGCGTGCAAACCATTCAACGAAACGTCATCGACATGGGCTTTCGGAGCCGAAGTGCCACTCGTGTACCCTTGATCTGCGCGACACAAAGCTTTAAGCCTCGCCTGGCGAGTCAACACCGACACTGCACTGTTGATGACTGGAAACATGTTGCCCGATCGGCCGAGTCCCGTTTCAAATTGTATAGAGCGGATGGACGTGTACGGGTATGATTACAACCTCATCAATCAATGGATCCTGCATGTCAGCAGGGGACTGTCCAAGCTGGTGGAGGCTCTGTAATGATGTGGGGCGTGTGCAGTTGAAGAGGTATGGGATCCCTGATACGTCTAGATACGACTCTGACAAGTGACACGTACGTAAGCATCCTCTCGGATCACCTGCATCCATTCATGTACAGTGTACTTTCCGACGGACTTGGGCAACACCAGCAGGACAATGCGATACCCCACGCGTCCAAAAATGCTACACAGTGGCTCCAGGAACTTTCTTCAGAGTTTAAACACTTCCGCTGGGCACCAAACTCCACAGACATGAACCCTATTGACTACTGAGCATATCTGGGATGCCTTGCAACGTGCTGTTCAGAAAAGATGTCCACCCCTCGTTCTCTTACGGATTTATGGACAGCCCCGCAGGATTCAATGTGTCAATTCCCTCCAACACTACTTCAGACAATAGTCGAGTCCATGCCACGTCGTGTTGCGGCACTTCGGGGGCCCCACATGATATCAGGCAGGTGTAGTAGTTTCTTTGGCTCTTTAGTGTGCGTGCCCTCGGGGGCCCTACACAGCTGTAACAGTTTCTATGGCTCTTTAGTGTATGTGCCTGCTGTATCTTTTCACCGACATACCGATATCGGATTAGCAGTACTGAGTACATATATTTTTATTTTATTTTTTTTTCTTCTCAGAAGAAAAAAAAAGGAAAAAGAAAAAAAAAGGAGAGCAGAGAGGAAATACATAAGGAATATCATCACTGAAGCAGAAACAGACTTCAGAGGACAAAAGACGAGGGAAATGTTTCTGAGGGTGAAGTACCTCTGCAAAGGTCACCAAGCCAAGCAGAAATTTGTCAAAGGTTCTCGTGATAAGATCCTGACGAACGATATGGACATAGCTGAGAGATGGAAAGAGTACTTTCGACAGCTGCTAAATTGTGATGAACCCGAACTGCAGTTTGATTTCCAGTACCCAATTACAGCCGATGCAGACTATCCCCCACCTACCCTGGATGAAATAAAAACCAGAATCAGACACCTTAAACAGAATAAGAGTCCAGGTCAAGATGGAATACAGGCTGAAATGATCCTGGCAGGAGGAGAGAAACTTGCAGAAAAAATACACCGACTGATACGGGCAATATGGACCAAAGAAGAACTACCAGGAGAATGGAAAACAGCTCTGATTTGTCCAATACATAAGAAGGGCGACAAACTGAAATGTGACAACTATCGAGGAATCGCCCTGCTTAACGTCTGCTATAAGATCCTGTCCAATTGCCTCATACATAGAATTCAGCCAGTGGCAGAATCGGTGATTGGGGAGTACCAGGGAGGTTTCCGGCCAGGACGGTCAACAGTAGATCACATCTTCAGTCTCTGGCAGCTCACTGAGAAACTGGGTGAATATGGTAAAGATTTGCATATTTTATTCGTTGATTTTAAGAAGGCCTATGATTGCATACATCGCAAGAGCCTGCTCAACTGTTTAAGGGAGTTTGGCATAGCAGAGAAACTCATCAATCTGATAAAGATCTGTCTGATCGAAACACATGCAAAGGTGAAGATGGGAAATCGCGTAACTGAGAAATTTGAAATTGTGACAGGACTCAGGCAAGGAGATGGGTTGTCCCCTATCCTGTTCAACTTTGCCCTCGAGAAGATCGTACGCGAGACCTTCCAAGAGAACGAAGGGATTGAAATCGAAGGAAAGAGACTGGCATACTTAGTCTATGCAGACGACATCTGTTTACTCTCTAGGTCGGAAGAGGAGTTGGAGCAAATGACCAAAGCCCTAAAGGAGGCTGCCAGCAAATTTGGGGTAAACATAAACGAAGCTAAGACAGAGTACCTCGTTATGACGCGTGGTCATTGTCAGACTGCTGATCATCTACAATCACTGCAGGTTGGGGACCAGTCCTACAAGAGAGTGCAAGAATTCAAATGCCTAGGGGCACTTTTCACTGAGAACTCGTCATGTGAAGCAGAGATCAATGCCAGAATACAAGCAGGAAACCGATCTTACCACAGCCTAGCACAACTGCTTCGGTCCAAATCTCTCTCCAGACAGTTCAAGATTCGAATGTACAAAACCCTGATCCAGCCTGTTGTTCTATATGGCTGTGAGACATAGAGTATCCGGAAACAGGACTTCCATATGCTCCTTGTCTTTGAGAGAAAAGTGCTTCGGAAGATCTTCGGTCCGGTTCTGGATGTAGATACAGGGGAATGGAGGATCAAATACAACCAAGAGCTTGAGGAACTATACCAGCAGCCCAACATAGCAGGAGCTGTCAAAGCCAAACGAATGCAGTGGGCCGGCCATATGGCCCGGATGGAGGATCACAGATGGCCGCGGAAGCTCCTGGATTTCACACGTACAGGAAAGAGACCGCCAGGGAGACCCAAGAAGCGTTGGAGGGATGGACTCCATGAAGATTTAAAACAAATGTCAATAGATGTGGACGAATGGCGGATAGCAGCAATGGACAGAACACAGTGGAGGAGGAAACTTGTAGATGCGTGCGGTCCACTGGGCCTGATCACGTAGTAGTAGTAGTAGTAGTATTTTCTCAATTTTCGATAAATATTTGAAGTCGTTCTTTTGAAATTGTAGTAGAACATAATTTTACTTTCACTCTGTGAAGGAGTCTTATCACTTTTTGGGTTTTCATTACGTCTCTTTGACTGTGTGAAGCAGGTATAGAGGACACAAAGAAGAAGTCCGATTGCACTAGGGGGTGTCCGTGTGAATGAAATAACATGATATATGAAGTGAGGAAATAGCACACCAGCTGCGTTAAAAAACATTTCTTAACGCAGGTAGAGTGCTACTTCTTCACATCGGCATTCATGAAAAACAATCGATGAAACTGATGAACAAAAAAATTAGTCTTTCCGGTGGACGGAGTCGAGTGAGTGGTTAAGCCGATGTAATCCAGCCCTCGGTGCAACCAACAGAAACTGCAACGTTTAGCTGTACCACGCAATTTTGACACGACGACTGCAAGGTTTCTCGCGTTTACAGAAATGAAAAAACAGAGAAGTTAACATGAAGTGTTCCAGACAAATCGGATACGTGACGAAACCGGAACTATCGGCCACCTTGTATTGTGCCACCTGCCTGCAATTACCACTGTTAGCTAAGTGCTTATCGCTAAGCATGAACGTGCATCGTTTTCCTTTCATTTCTTGCTCTGAGAGGGTAAGCAGGCTGCCAGCTTCTTGATGTACTTTCTTAAGCATACAGCTCTAAAAGTGACAGTATATTTACAATGTGCAGCCGATATTTTTATAGGCAGGTACGTCGATATTTTTCCGTTCGATATAACGATAACTTTTCGATTTGTAGAGGGCCGATAAAGATATTTTTTAAGAATATGTTTATATCGGGTAGCGATATTTTTTAAAATATCAACAGTCGTAGCACAGAGTGCGCTCTCCAGGCCAGGCGATTGCTGACAGTATGTGGTTTGCGGCATCAGGTCGGACTGGGAGTGATACGCTGTGTGTGTGTGTGTGTGTGGACCGCGTTTGGTCACGTGGACTGTTAGGATTTTGTAGTAGCCAAAACCAACCGCGGGAACGCCTTGGGCTGCGGGATCGGAGCCGCCAGGCGGACAAAGTATTTGAGGATAGGAGTGAGGTGGATAGGACTGCCATAAATGGTGAGGTAGAAATCATGGAGGTGGAAGGAGTGGGTGGTGCGGCCTATGATGATCGCCTGGGGTCTTGGAGGGATTAAGGGGCTCCGGAAAGGCTCAAACTCATGAAAGTTCAATTTTTACTTTTTTGCGTTTTCTGAATCTGCAGACTATTACCTTTTAATAGATATATAATTTATTCAATTCCGAAGACTACAACTATTTTTAATTTTTTTTTGAAATGTGTTCTACATGGGCGTGACCCACTGTGGCGCTGTTAAACTGCTGTCAAATGGTGTTATTATTAACGTCCGTGTTCATCAGGTACATTTTAGTGATGTGAGATAAAGTATGTGTTGTGGCTAACCTGTGATGGTTCAATATATATCGCTGGTGTGATTGTCGATTGTTTCATGTTTATTTACTCTGTCGTTATCTCGAAAATATTCGTAATTAATTCTGTTTCTTGAGTCTCTGTTTTGTTGAAGTATAATAATGAGTAAAAGTAAAGTTATTAGAAATCCTCTGAAGGCTTTTAAGAAAAGGAGAAATGTTGGAAAGCCAAAGGTATATGTTATTACTGTGAATAATAACATTCTAACATGGTACGAGCGATGCTTGCTTTAGACAAGGAACGCCGTCGGGCTGCAGACAGGGCTGTAAAGAGTCTAGAAATACAAGCAAGAGTAAACAGGAGGAGGAACAAGAGGAAGCTGGAGGAGGAGTTTGCAGAGGATGAAGATAATCCATCCTATGGACCTGGAATGCACTAAAAAGTTAATCCAATCTTTGTCGCTCGATTCCCAAAACTTTTATTTTCTCATACTAATTACATGTTTTCTAAGGATCTTCCAAACATATTTGTTTCAAACTTTCAGTAAATGTTACACAGTACCTTCTGCATAATTTAACACAGCCTTTTTCCAAAAAACTGTATATTTTTGAATATATAAATAAAAAATTGCAAAAAAATGTTGTGAATTTTCATTACAATTGAAAAAAAATCATCTTTAATAACTGAACTAAAATTTTGTAAAATCCCTGTGTTAAGTTGTAGCCCATATTCCAATAAATAATCTGTAAAAAGTTCAACTTCCTACCTCAAATACTTTGTGAGGAAAGATGTAATTTATAAGCGTTATTTTAACATTGCAAGTATAGGGCGTTCCGGAGCCCATTATCACGGAGGAACCACTGGTTGCATCAAGCGGTGAATTGGTCGAGATGGGTTTGGAGGGTACGTTGGGACCGTTGAAGTTTAGGATAAAGGGGTAGGAAGGCGGTGTCATCAGCGAACTGGAGAAGATGAACAGGAGGGGGAGGTTTGGTCATATCAGCAGTGTACAGGAGATAGAGGAGAGGGGAAAGGACAGAACCTTGGGGCACGCCGGCAGAGGTATAGAAAGTACGGGAGTTGGAATTGTGGATAGTCACATAGGAGGGACGATGGGAGAGGAAGGAAGCAACAAGATGGACGAAGTTGATGGGGAGAGCATAGGTCTCGAGTTTGAAGAGGAGACCGGCATGCCAGACACGGTCATAGGCGTTCTGGAACTCAAGGGAAACAAAGATAGCGGAGCGACGGGAGTTAAGTTGGAGGGAACGAAGATTGGTAAGGTTAAGGAGCTGGTCGTCGGCGGAGAAGGAAGGCCGGAAGCCACATTGGGTAATAGGAAGGAGGCGGTGCTGGTTAAGGTGGCGGTGAATGCGGCGAGAGAGGATGGCCTCGAAGGCCTTACTGAACACGGAGGTGAGGCAGATGGGACGATAGGAAGAGGTATCAGAGGGGTTTTTTTTAGGTTTAAGGAGCAGGACACGGGAAGTCTTCCTCAGGTCGTGGTAAAATCCAGTGGAGAGGAGGACATTGTACAGGGTAGCAAGGACAGACAGGAAGGACATTTCACTTGTACGTTCAAGTGATTTTCCTCTCATTTGGGGTTCAGAGGAGTCTGGTGTTTTGAAGACTCCCATCTGTTACGTGTTTTGGCCTTTAAATTATGAGATTATCGTAATCGTCGGCTCAGTGAGCATAGAGTTGGTTAAGCACATTAGACGGGCCTAAGTCAAGAGAATGCGATATTTAATGGTGTCTCGGTTTGTTTCCTGTCCCGGTATCAATATGGTTCAAATGGCTGTGAGCACTATGGGACTTAACAGCTGTGGTCATCAGTCCCCTAGAACTTAGAGCTACTTAAACCTAACCTAAGGACATCACAGACATACATTCCCGATGCAGGATTCGAATCTGCGACCGTAGCAGTCGCGCGGTTCCGAACTGAGCGCCTAGAACCGCTCGGCCACCGCGGCAGGCTGTCCCGGTATCTTACCTCCCGCCGTTGCTGGGCAGAATCAAGGGGCTTTAATTCCTGAGGTGTGGTTCTAGTAGCCGTATTGCTGGTTCTTATTCTCAGCTGTAAATCTGACAAGGTAAAAATATTTAAAATAGTATAGATGATTGTCGACTTTTGCCTGATTGGGGACACTTTTCCAGACTGAAACCGGATGACGAAAGGTTGTGGCAGGGGCTAGCAGTGCCGCAACTTAGACACTGTCTCAGTTTGTTGCAGTGTTGTGACGGACGCAGAGGACACGGAACCTGTTGGGCTCGCAGTTCTCTTGCGGACCGGCCGCCAGCGCGCATCGTCTTGTAATGTCCCCACAGAAAATTACCCTCTACCACGCAACAATTAATCATTGTCAATCAAATCATCCACATTTATTTACTTTGGAAAAGTATCTGATCTTATTTTCTAGTAATATATGCGCCGACAGCTCGTCGACGCCAAAGTATTTTCTAGTACGTTTATTCTTTGGAATAACAGAGATACATACATGTATTCTCCATGGTTGTTAGACTGGTAACTAGGACAGCTTCGGAAGTATCTGTTGAAAGATTGACGGGTTTCTAAAAGAGACAAATTTGCCTTTCTTCTCGCTAAAGCGAGCTACTAACATTTGTGCCACTAGCGGGTTGTTTGAAGAGAGAGAGAGACTGTAACGGAAAATAATTAAGACTTGGAACCAACAGAGATCTGGACATGTAATGGAGATGGATTGAATATACAATTTCCTTCATAAATAAGGTTTGTGACCCCTTTTATTCTGGAGTGAATGAACGAATGAGTTCTTTGTCTGAATCATTGATGATCGCGTTGGCCCTGTAATTAGTGGGGAAGTTTCAGCTGTGTCGAAGAGAGCCTGCAATCACCGAGTCTTTGTTAAATCGTCCAAAAAGGCTTCGTACACATCTGGAATTCGAAATCTTTCGTAAAAGGAACGAATTGTTCAAACGATTGATTTTCCCAACTGAATGCAGCGCTTAACAAGAATAATAAGTGTAAAGATCTCTTACAGCAAGCCAGCCGATGTATACTAAGACGAAGGGCTCCACCAGAGATTCTATTTGGCCGATTTCACGTAATGAAATATTATATCAAAAACGGTACATAGATAAAGGACAGAGAGAGAGAGAGAGCGAATGAAATTAGAGAAAATACTAATAATCCTCCATTAGTCTAACTTTTCGCCTGTCTTATCACGGATCAGCCTAAAGACAAAACGGGAGGCCCTTACTTTACTGTATAGATTTATGTGTGAAAGTGAAGGGATCTTAAAGGCAACAGATACACGTCTATACAGACAAGACATTACACAAAGTTAGCGGCAAGCTGCATGCATTCATCATTCAGCATCTATTCTCCTTACATTAATACATTATAGTCTGTCGACATCCTCTTCGCCGAGCCTACCGCCTCCTGCACCACCTCACGCAGTAGAGAATTAAGTTACGTAAATAAGCCACAGCTGCAAAATACTAACACGAATTCTTTACAGACGAATGGAAAAACTAGTAGAAGCCGACCTCGGGGAAGATCAGTTTGGATTCCGTACAAATACTGGAACACGTGACCTCACGACTTATCTTAGAAGAAAGATTAAGGAAAGGCAAACCTATGTTTCTAGCATTTGTAGACTTAGAGAAAGCTTTTGACAATGTTGACTGGGATACTCTCTTTCAAATTCTAAAGGTGGCAGGGGTAAAATACAGGGAGCGAAAGGCTATTTACAATTTGTACAGAAACCAGGTGGCAGTTATAAGAGTCGAGGGACATGAAAGGGAAGCAGTGGTTGGGAAGGGAGTAAGACAGGGGTGTAGCCTCTCCCCGATGTTATTCAATCTGTATATTGAGCAAGCAGTAAAGGAAACAACAGAAAAATTCGGAGTAGGTATTAAAATCCATGGAGAAGAAATAAAAACTTTGAGGTTCGCCGATGACATTGTAATTCTGTCAGAGACAGCAAAGGACTTGGAAGAGCAGTTGAACGGAATTGATGGTGTCTTGAAGGGAGGATATAAGATGAACATCAACAAAAGCAAAACGAGGATAATGGAATGTAGTCGAATTAAGTCGGGTGATGTTGAGGGTATTAGATTAGGAAATGAGACACTTAAAGTAATAAAGGAGTTTTGCTATTTGGGGAGCAAAATAACTGATGATGGTCGAAGTAGAGAGGATATAAATTGTAGACTGGCAATGGCAAGCAAAGCGTTTCTGAAGAAGAGAAATTTGTTAACATCGAGTATAGATTTAAGTGTCAGTAAGTCATTTCTGAAAGTATTTGTATGGAGTGTAGCCATGTATGGAAGTGAAACATGGACGGTAAATAGTTTGGACAAGAAGAGAATAGAAGCTTTCGAAATGTGGTTCTACAGAAGAATGCTGAAGATTAGATGGGTAGATCACATAACTAATGAGGAAGTATTGAATAGGATTGGGGAGAAGAGAAGTTTGTGGCACAACTTGACCAGAAGAAGGGATCGGTTGGTAGGACATGTTCTGAGGCATCAAGGGATCACCAATTTAGTACTGGAGGGCAGCGTGGAGGGTAAAAATCGTAGGGGAAGACCAAGAGATGAATACACTAAGCAGATTCAGAAGGATGTAGGTTGCAGTAGGTACTGGGAGATGAAGAAGCTTGCACAGGATAGAGTAGCATGGAGAGCTGCATCAAACCAGTCTCAGGACTGAAGACCACAACAACAACAACAACCTTGATACGGGCTTCTGCCGCAATAATTGTAATATTTTTGTTTTATTTCCCTCTTGTTAAAAGAGATATTTTCCTGTTTTGTGTTTTATTTAGTGTAAGACTTTCACTCCGATGGTTAATTGTTTTGCAGGGCCGTGGACAGCTGTAGCCCATTTTGTTAATTTTCCTTAAATTATATTATCTGGCGCTGGCCAGGTTCATTTTTGTGATTGGCCGTTTCTTAATTTGTTAAAGATTTTTTTTTACGTTTTATTATCTGGCACTGTCCAAGTTTTCTTAATTAAAGGGGCTTTCAGATGTAGAGCCAATAAGTTAATGGGATGCATTCATAAGTAATTCTTGGTTTCATGTTAGTCGGGATCCAGTTTGCAGATTTGGATTGTGGTATAAGATTCTAGACGGCCAGCAGGTTCTCTTTATCAAGATACTCACGCCGTATGTTGGCACTCATAGTTTTTTTTCCTGAATGTGTAAGCTTAAAATTAGAGTAAATTCTGTTTTTTTAAGTGCCCTTTGGGCGTATTAGTAAATCCTTAAAGATTTTTTTTTTTGATTCAGCGTATTTTAAATTTATTAATCTTCGACAGTCGTTGCGTATATTCAGAAAGTTTGCCTATTGCAAAATTGGATGTTCGCACTTTATGATCTTTTATGATAAATCTTTTACTAATGTTGAATGATATTTATCAGACCCCCGCCCCATTCTTGACGCCTGGCCGCCATTTGAATAATCTACTCATTAAGAGGTATAATCTTATGTTAAAAGTTTGACACACTAAGCGACATACTAGTCAGAAGCTTTGTGTTTGTCTTCGGACACCGTAACCGACAGTGGGCCAATATCTGGAATTTATTCATCCATGCTTCGAGAATGAGGGCATTTAGCTACTTTCAGCAAACTTAACGCTTGATTTCAAACATTTATGGAACAACCCCTACAAACCGATGCAAGGAAAAATATTTTTCGCTGTTCATGCAGGACAACTTCAGCATACCACACGACGTTTTAATTTACTATTTCTTCAACCCCGACTCTATTTGCAACACAGTCTGCAGACAACATGGACATATACCACTGAAAGTACCTGCAAAATTATGGGCCTGTCACCGTACGACACATAAATTGGGAGCTATGACGTCATAGACATTTATGTCCAGTCGTTTTAATATACTAATTTGGTTACTACTGCATTTATTCCAACACGCTTTGCAGACAATATCTACATACGTCACTAAATGTACCTGCACAATTAAATCATTGCACGACATAGTGAAACAGAACTAGCTCTTTACTGACACGAAGTGTTCAGTGTTATCAACATGTGATTTCAAATTGATTCCTTATTTCTAGATTTCCGTACCTCACAAGCGGCTTGTAATCAAATTTCGTACTTATGGAATATCATCTCAGTTACGTGACTGGATTCACCACTTCCTTCCAGGAAGGTCACAGTTCGTAGTAATTGACGGAAAGTTGTCGACTAAAACAGAAGTAATTTCAGACGTTCCTGAGCAGCCGTCTAAGGTTGTTTGCAGATGATGCTGTCTTTTATCCTTAAGTAAAGTGATCAGAAGATCAAAACCCATTCCAAAATCATTCAGATAAGATACATATATAGTGATAAAATTGGCAATTGACCCAAAATAATGAAAAGTAACACGTCATGTACATGAGTGATAAAAGGAATCCGATAAACTTCGGTAAAACGACAAATCAAACGATAGTAAACTCAACTAGATACGTAGTAATTAAAGTTACAAACAACGTAAATTGCAAAGAACACGTAGAAAATGTTGTAGGGAAGGGGAAACAAAGACTTCATTTGACTGACAGAACACTTAGAAGACGCAACAGATGTACTAAAGAGGCTGCCTACACTAAGGTTGTCCGTCCTCTTCTGGACTACTGTTGCGCAGTGTGGGATCCTTACCGGATACGGTTAGTGGAGTACACCGAGAAAGTTCAAAAAAGGACAGCACGTTTTGTGTTACCGAGGAATAGAGGAAAGAATGTCACGGATCTAATACGCAATTTCTGGTCGAAATCATTAAAACAAAGGTGTTATTTCGTTGCGGCGGGATCTTCTGACGAAATTCCAGTCACCAACTTTCTCCCCCGAAAGCGAAAATATTTGTTGATGCCGACGTACATAGGGACATACGATCATCATAATAAAATAAGAGAGATCAGAGCTCCCACGGAAAAATAGAGGTGTTCTTTTTTCCGCGCGGTGTTCGAAAGTGGTATGATAGTGAAATTGTGTGAAGGTGGTTCGAGCAACTCTCTGGCATGCACTTAAGTGTAATTTGCAGAGTAGCCATGTAGTGTAGATACGATGTCGTAAACATTGAAATGTGTGTAAAATTTGCTTTTGTTTAAAATGAAGCGGAGATTACCCAGAATATGTTCATCCAGTGTTTCATAACAAGAGCACTTCGCGACTTCAAATACATAACACATTAACTCATTTCTAAGGTAATCAGACGTCTGAAGCTGCATTATATATGGAATTTCGATTGTTTAAAGAATGTGGCTTCAGAGGTATGTTTCTAATAATCCATGGGTTCAAGCGACATACAAACAGTTTCTCTCGCCCGTAAAGTGACATCATTTTAAATTTTCTCTGTGCTGTGATGTACGGAACGAACGTCAAACAGTTGGATCTAATACTTTGTATTTATCTGTGACGGACAGCCTTACGTATGACCTTTCTTTTTTACTGGCCTCCACCCGTGTCTTCACGAGGTCGGTATGTTCATCTGGATTTGGCAATGTTAGTGGTAGAGGATGGCGTGATTCCGACCACGTCGCCGCTCCTTACCCACTGGGACAGAATCCGTGTAGCCCATTTGAGTAATCAGTGGCGGTTCGTGCAAATTTTTACCAACGTGCTACAGTATGGTGGCCTACAGCATTTTGACTTAAAAGGGTAGCAATTGTAACTGAATTGAATATATTACGGAACCCAGGCTGGCAAACTGCCAACCAGTGTGCATGACCATTCGCCTATGGCACCATTACGTCAACTGCTCCTCAAGAATCTTTCACATTCAGCTCTGCACAATACGTTACACGCACTTTCAAAGAAAAGTTCCGACCTGGCGCTGTGAATAACGTAGTACGCTTAGTGCTGTAACGGCGCCTACGTCACACTAGTCGGCATGTCCGCCAAACTTCGCAAATGCCGCACAGTCTTGATTTAGCGGTGGTGGTGGTGGTTAGTTCAAATGGTTCAAATGGCTCTGAGCACTATGGGACTTAACATCTATGGTCATCAGTCCCCTAGAACTTAGAACTACTTAAACCTAACTAACCTAAGGACAGCACACAACACCCAGCCATCACGAGGCAGAGAAAATCCCTGACCCCGCCGGGAATCGAACCCGGGCGCGGGAAGCGAGAACGCTACCGCACGACCACGAGATGCGGGCTGTGGTGGTGGTTAGTGTTTAACGTCCCGTCGACAACGAGGTCATTAGAGACGGAGCGCAAGCTCGGGTTAGGGGAGGATTGGGAAGGAAATCGGCCGTGCCCTTTCAAAGGAACCATCCCGGCATTTGCCTGAAACGATTTAGGGAAATCACGGAAAACCTAAATCAGGATGGCCGGAAACGGGATTGAACCGTCGTCCTCCCGAATGCGAGTCCAGTGTGCTAACCACTGCGCCACCTCGCTCGGTTTGATTAAGCGCCTTCAGACTTCGCGGCGAACATTTTCAAAACTCTTATGCTATTGCCAAAGCTGTAAGGAAATGGTTAGCCTGACCTGGTTCAGGTTTTCACAAGCGCGGTATGCAGGCTCTGGTTCACCGTTGACAAACGTGCATAGCGAATGAAATATTGCTCTGTTCAGCTGTGAAACGTGGTGGTAGTCAAGGAAGGCAGGACTCGGTTACGATTGTGGACGGGGCCGTAATCAGTTACTGTTGGTCCCCTTTTGCAATTACACACATTTATTTTGAAACGGTAATTCCAGACTCAGCAATAAATAAAGATATCACACGTTATTAATGAAGGAATAAACAACTGTGTAATTAATAATGCTTTCAGTGCGTTACAATTTACGACATGAACATAAAATACAGACACAGCAAATAATGTTTTAAAAACAAGCGAAAGTGATCCCAATTAGAATTTTAAGGCAAGTAACCACAGTCACGGCTGAAGGCCTTTAACGCCAAGAACGACTACTATAAAAAAAATTTAACAAACATACTGTAAAACAGTAAGAGAAATTTGTTAACATCGAGTATAGATTTAAGTGTCAGGAAGTCATTTCTGAAAGTATTTGTATGGAGTGTAGCCATGTATGGAAGTGAAACATGGACGGTAAATAGTTTGGACAAGAAGAGAATAGAAGCTTTCGAAATGTGGTGCTACAGAAGAATGCTGAAGATTAGATGGGTAGATCACATAACTAATGAGGAAGTATTGAATAGGATTGGGGAGAAGAGAACTTTGTGGCACAATTTGACCAGAATTAGGGATCGGTTGGTAGGACATGTTCCGAGGCATCAGGGGATCACCAATTTAGTATTGGAGGGCAGCGTGGAGGGTAAAAATCGTAGGGGGAGACCAAGAGATGAATACACTAAGCAGATTCAGAAGGATGTAGGTTGCAGTAGGTACTGGGAGATGAAGAAGCTTGCACAGGATAGAGTAGCATGGAGAGCTGCATCAAACCAGTCTCAGGACTGAAGACCACAACAACAACAACTGTAAAACAGCAAAAGACAGGCAACTGATCACCAAACGGATGAGACAAAATGATGGTAAACTTGATAGCACTACCATTTAAACCTGCTGTAACGCCAAGAATGGCAATTACATAAAAAATTAAAGACACATACATTAAAACAGCAAATACAACAGCAAAGGTTAATTTAAAAGGACAAGCAACTGATCATCAAAAAGGTGAGACAAAATGATGGTAAACTTTGCAGCACAATCATTTAAACCTCCTGTAACGCCAAGAATGGCAATTATATACGGACATTTAGAAGCATACAATAAAACAGCAAATACAAAAATAAAAAACAAGGGCCAGTCACTGACGGTGCACCAGGAATCGACCTCTGAGTAGGTCCAGTAAAAAAAAAAAAAAAAAAAACTTAAGCGAGCGATCAGACAGGCAGCCAAGAGTTGCATTCACTTGACTAATGGCAGTCTAACGAATGACTAATGATAATCTTGCTGGGGGCTACCTGACGTCAAATAAACCAAATGCAAAGGTATAAACATACGTTAAAGCCGGAACCGGCGGTCTGGACTCCGTCCGCAGAATACTGTGCTTAGAGCGCCCGGAACGAGAAAGGATCACTACCACCAGAGTAGAAGAATCGCCAACCAACCCCCAGGGCAGGTAACTGGGGCGTTAGCGGCCACGAGGCAGGAAAAATACCGCTGCTTGAACTTAAAAAATAGTAACAAACTGAACGCAATAAATAGTAATTAGAAGTCCAGGAAAGCTAATCAGGTCCGACTTCCCCAAGCACTCCACTCGCTGCTCTTCGCCTTGGTGACACTACGAGCAGCAACACGAAACCAAGTCACTGGACAATCACAAGACCTCACAATGGCGGATGTTTCTCTACTTGAATCCAAATGCACTCAAAGCTTACAGGATCCGTTTTACGGCGAAATCGTGCACCCTCGTGACCACAGGCCTTTGATCTGGCAGTCCATATGCGCCGCCAGCGGTCCCGGCGTGTTTCCGCACTGGGCGGACCTGGCTCCTCCTGAGTCCCCAACCGAACTGCCCCACTGACACGACCCGGAAGAACCAAGACGTCGCCCCAAAGATAGGTTCAAATGGCTCTGAGCACTATGAGACTCAACTGCTGAGGTCATTAGTCCCCTAGAACTTAGAACTAGCTAAACCGAACCAACCTAAGGACATCACAAACATCCATGTCCGAGGCAGGATTCGAACCTGCGACCGTAGCGGTCTTGCGGTTCCAGACTGCAGCGCCTTTAACCGCACGGCCACTTCGGCCGGCCCCGAAGATAGGGTCACAGTTATTACATATCGATAACCGCCGCTGCTGCCACTAGCGGACAGGCGACGCTTGCGAAACCAAGTGGCGCCAGTCAACACGAGAAGAAGACAAACTACCACAATCATGTCAACTAAACCCTACAGTCTGGCCTCCAACGGAGGACGGAACCTACAAACGACATCAAGCACCACAGTTAAGACTACGTAATTGCTGTACTTTAAAAGAGACATGGCGACAGAGATGGCGTCACTGGAACTTATTTCTTCCACTACAGAAACTCAAGGTTTTACAGGTTATTAGTAAGGACAAAATAATTTCACGCTCATGACAAACGCGAATAGTAACACAAAATTTACCCCGCTTTTTAGCGAAATGACGGGAAATTTACAAGATACAGCGAATTACGTAACTTATCTTATAAAAATTTTATAAATGCGACAGCAGCTTATTAATATTCGTAACAGATAGTTATCGAATTTAAAATTGCATTTTGACTTGGAATACTGTCATGGCTGAGGATCATGTACAATTTTAATGTGACAGGTCATTTTCCAGGTAACGAACTTACATGAGACGACAAAATATTACCAAAACTGACAAAAAACAACAATGGATTTGTCAAAAAGACGGAACTTGTCAAAAAATACCACGGAATTTTAGAAAAAAATTCCTAGGACTTTCTGAAAAAGCACAGAATTCGTCAAAAAATATCATCGAATATCTCAAAACAACAGCAACGGATTTTTCAAAAAAATAGCATCAATTGAATGAAACAACAAGTTTACTGTTACCACCTCAAAACAAACACCTCCAAATCCTTTAAATAATTATTCTGTAATAATGTTGTTACGATGTATGTTCTTTGTGCTTTGCGATTATGTCTTCTCTTCTCCTATACGAACCTTGCATCCAGCAGATTCCAGACGCCATTTTTGTTTACAAATATGACAGTAGACATGTGATGTGTTACGACAGCGAAAGGAACCTGTGACCACTGGAGGTACTCTATTTTACTTATTTTATGTTTACCGTTAGATATTTGTTTACATTTTTGTCAGAAGAAACCCAAAACCGTGTTCTGAAATAGTGTCTTGTTTCTCCACTAGACAGTGCCACATGTTCCTCCAAAAAATCGTAACACAACACACACACACACACACACACACACACACACACACACACAAATATGTCATATTAACTAATGTAAATCCAACCGATGATGAAGGTTTAAACCTTTGAAACGCGTCGTGGAAATAAATAAAACGGTGACTGGTAACAGTAAACTTGTTGTTTCATTTAATGTCAATAACAGTCACGGTAAAGCCCAACCTAAAAGTTTCCTAAAAATGCAAAAATTGGTAAAACCTAGCACCGAAGACGAGAAAAAAATAACAGTATTTGGCAAAAAACCATAGAATTTAGTAAAAATTATAACCGAATTTGTCAAGAAAATAACGCCAACTTGGGCAATAAAATAAGGCCATGTGGCAAGAAATAACACTAGATTTGGCCATAACATAAAGCGAATTTTTCCTGCCCCTAGTTGTTAGACGACGTAGGTCCAAAATGACACATTTGTCCTGCACGATAGTAGTCTACAAGACACGTCCTACTACACTTTCAAGCATCAGCAAACAGCCGTCCCCCGTTACAGTTGCTCACCGCGAAAAGTTTGCCATCTCCGTAAAATTCTCGGTACAGTGAGATTACTGGAAAGCATTCGACGTGGTGCCCCACTGCAGGCTGGATACGTTCAGAGATATGTGAACATACGGAATAAGTTCACAGACGTGTGAGTGGCTGGAGGACTTCTTAAATAATAGAAGCCAATACGTTGTCCTCGACGCCCAGTGTTCATCAGATACAACGGTATCGTCAGGAGTGCCCCAAGGAAGTGTGACAGTACCGCTAATATTTTCTATATACACTCCTGGAAATGGAAAAAAGAACACATTGACACCGGTGTGTCAGACCCACCATACTTGCTCCGGACACTGCGAGAGGGCTGTACAAGCAATGATCACACGCACGGCACAGCGGACACACCAGGAACCGCGGTGTTGGCCGTCGAATGGCGCTAGCTGCGCAGCATTTGTGCACCGCCGCCGTCAGTGTCAGCCAGTTTGCCGTGGCATACGGAGCTCCATCGCAGTCTTTAACACTGGTAGCATGCCGCGACAGCGTTGACGTGAACCGTATGTGCAGTTGACGGACTTTGAGCGTGGGCGTATAGTGGGCATGCGGGAGGCCGGGTGGACGTACCGCCGAATTCCTCAACACGTGGGGCGTGAGGTCTCCACAGTACATCGATGTTGTCGCCAGTGGTCGGCGGAAGGTGCACGTGCCCGTCGACCTGGGACCGGACCGCAGCGACGCACGGATGCACGCCAAGACCGTAGGATCCTACGCAGTGCCGTAGGGGACCGCACCGCCGCTTCCCAGCAAATTAGGGACACTGTTGCTCCTGGGGTATCGGCGAGGACCATTCGCAACCGTCTCCATGAAGCTGGGCTACGGTCCCGCACACCGTTAGGCCGTCTTCCGCTCACGCCCCAACATCGTGCAGCCCGCCTCCAGTGGTGTCGCGACAGGCGTGAATGGAGGGACGAATGGAGACGTGTCGTCTTCAGCGATGAGAGTCGCTTCTGCCTTGGTGCCAATGATGGTCGTATGTGTGTTTGGCGCCGTGCAGGTGAGCGCCACAATCAGGACTGCATACGACCGAGGCACACAGGGCCAACACCCGCCATCATGGTGTGGGGAGCGATCTCCTACACCGGCCGTACACCACTGGTGATCGTCGAGGGGACATTGAATAGTGCACGGTACATCCAAACCGTCATCGACCCCATCGTTCTACCATTCCTAGACCGGCAAGGGAACTTGCTGTTCCAACAGGACAATGCACGTCCGCATGTATCCCGTGCCACCCAACGTGCTCTAGAAGGTGTAAGTCAACTACCCTGGCCAGCAAGATCTCCGGATCTGTCCCCCATTGAGCATGTTTGGGACTGGATGAAGCGTCGTCTCACGCGGTCTGCACGTCCAGCACGAACGCTGATCCAACTGAGGCGCCAGGTGGAAATGGCATGGCAAGCCGTTCCACAGGACTACATCCAGCATCTCTACGATCGTCTCCATGGGAGAATAGCAGCCTGCATTGCTGCGAAAGGTGGATATACACTTTACTAGTGCCGACATTGTGCATGCTCTGTTGCCTGTGTCTATGTGCCTGTGGTTCTGTCAGTGTGATCATGTGATGTATCTGACCCCAGGAATGTGTCAATAAAGTTTCCCCTTCCTGGGACAATGAATTCACGGTGTTCTTATTTCAATTTCCAGGAGTGTAGATAGTTGTTTTTCCCACACTCTATTTTGGAGTGGAACAGGAAAGTAAACGGGAAGTAGTGGTTTAGGGTACCCTCCGCCACGCACCGTACATTGGCTTGCGGAGTATCGATGTAGAATTAGATTGTGTCATTAATTATGGCCGCTCAGTGTCTGGGGGTATATTTCAGGGTAGAAACCAGCGTCATAATCTTGTATAAACATTCAAAAGTGGGGCCGGCTCTCAGGTTGTAAAAAGATTTTCTATCGCCACGGAGTGCGGGCCAGTGTGTTGGCTGTCCTGGCAGTCACGTGTCAGCCTGGGACCTTAAACGTCAGGTGTCAACTGATTCAGATCAGACAGACAATAGGCATGTAGCGCGCGACCTCACGTGGGCAGCGCTGCGCGTGAACAAAAGCTTGCACGCGCTCCGTGGCTGCCCTGTTCGGCACCTTTCAGGACATCCGCCCATTGTCGGCGAGAGTAACGACGGCACAGGCGCCCTGCTCACCCACTCACACGCTGCAGAACGTACAGAAGAAAGACCAGCCAGCACGATCAAAACATGCCGAAATACACGTGAAAGTAGTCGCGAGTCTGGAACTGACAAGGGAACCTCCCCATCGCACCCCCCCTCAGATTTAGTTATAAGTTGGCACAGTGGATAGGCCTTGAAAAACTGAACACAGATCAATCGAGAAAACAGGAAGAAGTTGTGTGGAACTATGAAAAAAATAAGCAAAATATACAAACTGGGTAGTCCATGCGCAAGATAGGCAACATCGAAGATAATGTGAGCTCAGGAGCGCCGTGGTCCCGTGGTTAGCGTGAGTAGCTGCGGACCGTGAGGTCCTTGGTTCACGTCTTCCCTCTACTGAAAAGTTTACTTTCTTTATTTTCGCAAAGTTACGATCTCAAAAAATGGCTCTGACCACTATGGGACTCAACATCTTAGGTCATAAGTCCCCTAGAACTTAGAACTACTTAAACCTAACTAACCTAAGGACATCACACACACCCATGCCCGAGGCAGGATTCCAACCTGCGACCGTAGCAGTCCCGCGGTTCCGGACTGCAGCACCAGAACCGCTAGACCACCGCGGCCGGCAAGTTACGATCTGTCCGTTCGTTCATTGACATCTCTGTTCACTGTAATAAGTTTAGTGTCTGTGTTTTGCGACCGCACCGCAAAACCGTGTGATTAGTAGACGAAAGGACGTGCCTCTCCAATGGCAACCGAAAACATTTGATCGCAAGGTCATAGGTCAACCGATTCCTCCACAGGAAAACACGTCTGATATATTCTATACGACACTGGTGACGGCATGTGCGTCACATGACAGGAATATGTTGTCGACCCACCTAACTTGTACACTTGGCGAATGGGTAAAAAGATTCTTCTACCTTGCCCGATTTAGGTTTTCTTGTGGATGTGATAATCACTCCAAAAAAGTGATGAAAACATAAGAGTTTGTCACATAAACTGCAACAAATGAATGCAACAGTTTCACAGTCGCACAGTTTTCCCTGTGCTCTGTCAAAACATATGTTTTTTACGTTTTCAAATGTTTCCGTGTGTAGACTGTCAAATCCTGCATATGTCCAAGCAAATCTGAACATGTCCTGAAATTTTGGAGAGCGAAGTTGATTATGTGTGAGTGCCTGAATTTTGATAATTGTCTGAAAATAAAAAATTAAACTTTTCACTCGAGAGAAAACTTGAACCAAGAACCTCTCGTTCGGCAGCTGCTCACTCTAACCACGGGACCACAGCGCTCGTAAGCTCACAGTCCCCTTCATGTTGCCTACCTTGCGCATGGACTACTCAGTTTGTATACACTCCTGGAAATTGAAATAAGAACACCGTGAATTCATTGTCCCAGGAAGGGGAAACTTTATTGACACATTCCTGGGGTCAGATACATCACATGATCACACTTACAGAACCACAGGCACATAGACACAGGCAACAGAGCATGCACAATGTCGGCACTAGTACAGTGTATATCCACCTTTCGCAGCAATGCAGGCTGCTATTCTCCCATGGAGACGATCGTAGAGATGCTGGATGTAGTCCTGTGGAACGGCTTGCCATGCCATTTCCACCTGGCGCCTCAGTTGGACCAGCGTTCGTGCTGGACGTGCAGACCGCGTGAGACGACGCTTCATCCAGTCCCAAACATGCTCAATGGGGGACAGATCCGGAGATCTTGCTGGCCAGGGTAGTTGACTTACACCTTCTAGAGCACGTTGGGTGGCACGGGATACATGCGGACGTGCATTGTCCTGTTGGAACAGCAAGTTCCCTTGCCGGTCTAGGAATGGTAGAACGATGGGGTCGATGACGGTTTGGATGTACCGTGCACTATTCAATGTCCCCTCGACGATCACCAGTGGTGTACGGCCAGTGTAGGAGATCGCTCCCCACACCATAATGCCGGGTGTTGGCCCTGTGTGCCTCTGTCGTATGCAGTCCTGATTGTGGCGCTCACCTGCACGGCGCCAAACACGCATACGACCATCATTGGCACCAAGGCAGAAGCGACTCTCATCGCTGAAGACGACACGTCTCCATTCGTCCCTCCATTCACGCCTGTCGCGACACCACTGGAGGCGGGCTGCACGATGTTGGGGCGTGAGCGGAAGACGGCCTAACGGTGTGCGGGACCGTAGCCCAGCTTCATGGAGACGGTTGCGAATGGTCCTCGCCGATACCCCAGGAGCAACAGTGTCCCTAATTTGCTGGGAAGTGGCGGTGCGGTCCCCTACGGCACTGCGTAGGATCCTACGGTCTTGGCGTGCATCCGTGCGTCGCTGCGGTCCGGTCCCAGGTCGACGGGCACGTGCACCTTCCGCCGACCACTGGCGACAACATCGATGTACTGTGGAGACTTCACGCCCCACGTGTTGAGCAATTCGCCGGTACGACCACCCAGCCTCCCGCATGCCAACTATACGCCCTCGCTCAAAGTCCGTCAACTGCACATACGGTTCACGTCCACGCTGTCGCGGCATGCTACCAGTGTTAAAGACTGCGATGGAGCTCCGTATGCCACGGCAAACTGGCTGACACTGACGGCGGCGGTGCACAAATGCTGCGCAGCTAGCGCCATTCGACGGCCAACACCGCGGTTCCTGGTGTGTCCGCTGTGCCGTGCGTGTGATCATTGCTTGTACAGCCCTCTCGCAGTGTCCGGAGCAAGTATGGTGGGTCTGACACACCGGTGTCAATGTGTTCTTTTTTCCATTTCCAGGAGTGTATTTTGCTTATTTTTTTCATAGTTCCACACAACTTCTTCCTGTTTTCTCGATTGATCTGTGTTCAGTTTTTCAAGGCCTATCCCTGTGCCAACTTATAACTAAATCTGAGCGGGGTGCGATGGGGAGGTTCCCTCGTGAGACACACAGGATTATTATCATGACTGAAGCGATTTCACAGATCAGTTGCAGCCCTATTATTTGATATATTGTCACAATGTTTTGCAAACACACAATGAAAGTTTTCTTTAAAAATTTTCATTTACTGCAATCGCATACATACCGTGCACAGGTTTATATTCACATTACATTACATTGACATTACTTGTCTTTGCTATAAGCTACGATGGATTTCTGCATAGAAGTCCTTCGGTATGTTGTTTTTCTTTTCATGCAGATCTTGCACAATCTGAAGGCGGCAGTAGCTGGGAGTAGGAGCTCGCATCTTAGAAGCTCTATCAGGAAGGTCTCCCTGGTAAGCTCGCACAATAGTCTCGATCTTGAGTTTTGTGGGACTTCTAAAATTCTCTTCAGGTATCTAGCCTTTACTCACTCCATTTCTTCCAGATGTTTGTATGTGAGGTATTCTCCCACTGATTCTAGGCCATACGCCAGAACAGCTAGTATCTTTAGTCTAAACAGGTCAATAGCTGTGCTGATCGATAGTGGTATTTCTGATTCATTCATAGCTCTAGTGGCCGCCACTGCTCTAGATATTATATGTAGTCTGAAACTTTTTCTCATTGTTTAGATTGTGGGTTGGGTTGTTGTGGGGGAGGAGACCAGACAGCGAGGTCATCGGTGTCATCGGATTAGGGAAGGAAGTCGGCAGTGCTCTTTCAAAGGAACCATCCCGGCATTTGCTTGGTGCGATTTAGGGAAATCACGGAAAACCTGAATCAGCATGCCCGGACGCGGGATTGAACCGTCGTCCTTCCGAATGCGAGTCCAGTGTGTTTAGATTGTGACCCCTAGATATTTGAAACTGTTAAGCCTCTTGAGTGGTTTTCCGTTGCATTTGACGTTCTCTGCTTCAGTGAGTCTTCCCCCTTTCCTGAACACTATCAACTCCGTCTTCTCTTCGTTTATCTTTATGTCGTTTCGCTCTGTCCATTCGCTTAGTGTGTTTAGGGCTACTTGTAGTTCGTCTGGATCTGTCGCTGTGATGGCCATGTCATCAGCGTATATGTATGTGCTTGTTTCTGCCATTCCTTTCGTGACATCGTGCGTTAAACAGGATAGGACTGAGTGGACCGCCTTGGAGGATGCCGTTCGTCTCTGGCAGCCAGTCGGACATGCCTATTCCATCATCTATCTGTATGTATTTTCCTGCCAGTATATTCGATATCAGGATCGTTGTACTCGTTCCTCCAATTAGTTCCTCCAGTTTGTCTACCAAAACCTCTCTGTTGACCAAGTCGAAGGCTTTTGTGTAGTCGATAAAAACCACATAGAGTTTTCCTTTTGGTCTTGCTATCATTTGTTTTGTTTTTTCCAGCAGGTTTTCTACTGCCAGGGTCGTGGACCGTCCCTTCCTGAAGCCAGACTGCTCCTCTGATAGAGGGGGTTCGAGCTCCTCTGCAATCCTTTTGGCGAGGATTCACGTTACGACTTTGAGCGGTGTGTATTCCAACCCACGAAGTGCTTTGCGATTTCGTACTGGCTTGGTTCGTTGGTTGCAACTTTGCTATTGTTTATCTCTGAGTGATTTTGTGCAGTTCCAACTGCGAGAGAAACCAAATATAGCTGCCTGCGAGAATACAACATGAATTCGGCCCCTTTTTGTAATCTTTCTAAAAAAATGTGCAAACCGATTAAATACTGAATTTACTCTTAACCTCTTTAATTAAACAAAATGGTCCCTGTTCGTTAATGACCTGCTAACAACAGTGTTCATGAAATAGTACCTGTGCGTTGGCAATTTTCGTGGCAAACTGATACTGAAATGAAAATATCTTACCTCGTAGTGTACAAGGCGTGTTTTTTAAGTAAGTACCGTTTTGCCACACCGCGGCCGCAACGCTGCAGTCGGCGTTCTGCGCATGCGCACTGGATACCTACATCTGTTGTCTACGAACTGACGCCATTACAGCCTGATTCTTCTCTGTTTACGTTGTGTACAGAGTGTTTAAGATGCCTCCGATAATCGTGAGTCCCACCGACTGTGAAGTACGGGCTATTGTAAGATTTCTATCGATCGATATTCATCGTTAGATCTGTGCAGTTTACGGAGAAAACATTATGAGTGTTGGAATGGTAAGAAAGTGGGTGAGAGCATTTTAAGATGGCCGCACAAATGTGCATGATGAACAATGGAGTGGGCATCCTTCAGTCATTAATGAAAGTTTAATGCAGGAAGTGGACAATAAGGTGAGAGAAAACAGACGCTTTACGATTTCCTCCTTGAGGGATGACTTCCTAATGTTTCTCGTAGTGTTTTGTGTGGCATTGTGACCGAGCACTTTAATTACCGAAAACTGTGCGCACATTGGGTACCGAAAATGTTGACGGATGTGCACAAAACCAAACGTTTAGACAGTGCATTGACTTTCCTTGAGTGGTACCACAACGACGGTGATGATTTCTTAAGCCAAATTGTTATGGGCGATGAAACATGGGTGGCCTACGTCATACCAGAATCTGCATGTGGCGAATCAGACCAAAGATCTAATCACATCTTTTCGATGGAAAAGTCTAGATCATCCTCTGTACAGCCCCGATCTTGCGCCCAATGACTTCCATCTGTTCCTGCACTTGAAGTAACACCTCGGCAGTCAGCTTCTTCAAGAAGATGACGAAGTCAAAACAGTGGTGATGTAGTGGTTAACAAGTCAGGTGGCAGACTTCGATGAGGAGAGTATTCAAAAACTGGTACAACGTAATGATAAGTGTCTCAATATTGACGGAAATTATGTAGAAAAGTAGATTAAGGTACAGGCTTTCATGTAAAAATAAAATTATTGAGATATCTTAGCACGTCTTTTTTTAATTTCAAAACGGTACTTACTTAAAAAAACACGCCTGGTAATTGCTTGGGACATATGTGTTTCCTGCTCTCTGTGCGCCAGCTAGAATTTCCAACTGCAGCTGCTGAGAGGTTAGTGCAATGCTCCAGACAGCAAATAAACTATTTTATATGCATCATTGAATGAGACACTCCTTTGAATAAGAATGACTTGGATCGAGGATGTGGACAATGCTCGTAGGTGAAATATTCCCGTAACACTCTGTTTTTAAACTATCTGATATATTATTACTTGTATGCAATTCATGTTACAATACTCATTAACATTGGCAAAGTGTAACATTGATACCAAACTCCAACTCTCCAAAAGTCAGACAAATAACTGATAAATATAAAAAATACCTTACAGTGAGAATTAAACAATCTTTAACAAAAAATCTTGAGATCCCTGATATGGATGTCTCATGTGACAACAGATGCTAACTATCCACGACTCCGGTGCCACTAAACAAAAAATATTGCCTTCCTTCCTCTCCATACCCTTTTTAATAACCTTTACGTATCATTTCATTCTAAATCACTAATGAAATCTTTCTCCTCTGTTCCACAATATTCGAACACGAATCATTTTACTCGTACTCAGATGCACTTAATTTTACGTCTACGTTGTCACGAGTCCTCTGCTCGGCGTCTGTTTCACTTATCACCTAACGACAGAATTCCCGCGCAACAAAGACTGCGCGCGAATAATAAGCGATTCAAAATCGCCGCTTAGCGTTTGAGACATCCAAAGTGTGTACAAATTCCAGAAACGCAAATAACAAACTACCAATATACCTGTTTGAATAGACAAACTCAAAAAGTTATTTTGACGTATTAAAAATGTTCCTTATGTCTCCCCCCCCTCCCCCTACTGATTCTGCAGATATCAAATCGATAGTAAAGTTCTCACCATCTTCGGCGTAACATGTTGCTATGAATCTGTTCAGTAGCACTGCTGATGTGAGTCCGCATTTGTGGTAGGTGTGGCGTCAACACTAAATCTCTCACATAACCCCACACAAAAGACTCGCATGGAGTTAGGTCGAGAGAGCACGGTGACCATGAGATGAGTTACTAATCATCGACTCCACAACGATCACGACCGATCCGTTGGCTTCTCAATGTCCTGTGTAAGAGCTTACGAGCATCATGATCAGTACAGCACCATCCTGTCCACATTGGCGGTCTCCAGTTGTGGTATAAACAATTTTCCAGCATGTCCAGGAACAAGTGTCTCGAAACGGTCTTTTCACAGAAGAAAAAGGAGCTGTAAACTTTAGACTGCACAGGCCATGACGTTGCGCTATTGCGGCAGACTGATATGAATGAATTTCGAGCACAATATACGATCTCTCGCCGCCCGTCGCCATCTTGCCTGATTGCTTATTGTTGCGCTCTCGTGGCAGAAATCTGAAGTGAGGCTGTAACAACACAATACTTTGAGTTTTTCTATATTCCTTTCGCGCACGCATTTTTTGTAGCAGCTCAGCTAAGACAATTTTTTTGCTATCCTATTGGAATTGTCATGAACTGACTATATTTAATTTTTGATAATTTTATTTTTGTGATTTAGGACGAGGAACCATTGTGGTACATATATCACCAAAGCACCTTTGTGAGGTAATAAAACTATGGTGGTAAATGGATTTCCCACTCTGCTTTTCTGCGCTGTTATGTGTTGCCATTACACATGAAAAAAGTAATGAACAGTGTTTTCTGTTTTTATTTTATTTCTTTTGCTTTATTTGAAAAGTTTACTTACCACAATATGTAAACAAGGCTAGAAACTTTATAACGTAATAGTGGTATGAGTTGATTAAGGTCACAATAATGTACAATGCAGAAGCGAAGCAATGTGTTCAGATAACGGTAGTGATCCCACGACGAACGGAAACTGATTGTTGTAGCAATTTTCATACACCTCACCAGATGTATGAAAAGATGTCAGGCATGGACAGAGATGGTAAGACATATCCCCAAAAGCTTTGGGATACCTCTAAGTTGGTGGTAAGTATGCTTCCCAAAGGCCACAAAAAGAAATGGCTCTGAGCACTATGGGACTCAACTTCTGAGGTCATTAGTCCCCTAGAACTTAGAACTAGTTAAACCTAACTAACCTAAGGACATCACAAACATCCATGCCCGAGGCAGGATTCGAACCTGCGACCGTAGCGGTCTTGCGGTTCCAGACTGCAGCGCCTTTAACCGCACGGCCACTTCGGCCGGCTAAAGGCCACAAATGACACGTTAATTTTGTGGTAAGTAAACTTCCCCAGTCCCTTCCAGAAACTACTTTGGTGGTAACCATACTTCCTAAGAAACACTAAAACGCCGTTTGGTGGGGAATAAACTTCACACAGTCGTGAAGGCTATATTTCACAACAAATAGAAACTACAGCTGGTGCAGCGGACTGCCACTAGTGGTAACACGTATTCCCTTAAACACTGTAAAGAAAGACGTTTCGTGGAAAGTACATCCTCCCCCGCCCCCATGGCCCACGAAAGAGATATGAATGTTGACTATTGTGACAATATTTCAATCAACGTAGCTACAGTGAATTTATGAAATCTCTTTAGTCATTGATTACCTTGAAAAAATAGAGGATGTAATTTCAAGTATCTATTACAGATATGCAGAGATTTAAAAGAGTTCGTTACAACATGTGTCCAGAAATGCTTGGTTTTCGAATTACGATATTAAAAAAAAGTGATATTCACACCGCTATATTTTTTCATCCCGCAGATAGATGCCATGACAGAAGTTTGGGGAGTGGCGACGAAGGCTTACAACTGCAGACGAAGAGGAGGCGATTCTGAATTTTGCGCACACGACTCCTTCTGCCAGTACACGAAGCGTATCATCGAAGTGAATGTTTGTCATACGACCGCCTGGAGACTGTTGTGAGAGCAAGAGTTGCGTCCTTATCATTTGCAACGTGTACGGCCCCGTCGCCAGCTGATTATGCTGTACGAGTTATCTTCTACCAGTGGTTCTTGCAGTAGTCTCCTACAAATCTGAACTTCCGTGTCTTAGCATTATTTACATATAAGGCACACAGTTCACTAGACAAGGTGTTACAAGTTTTCAAGACCATCTTGTATGGGCTCATGAAATTCTTTCATCTCATCGCTGTAAACATTTCGGCCAGTACCATTGATGATGGGTCAGTTGGAGCCATGTACTTGTAAACAGAATTATGGGGCAGATGTGCAGAAACTTGCTGGAATACACCATTCCTCGCGTTTTTGTAGACACTGAACTGTTCATTCCTCGACACACTCATCTCTTGAGTGATGGCGCTCCTGTGCACTCCAGTCGTATGCTTCCCTGACGTCCTGTGATAGCTGGGTAGACAGATGTGACCCAGCAACTTCGTCTCCACCCTCACCTGGGTGCCTATTCTGTATCTTTCCGCCATTGTGCAGATCGTTTCGGTAGTCAAGAGCACCGAACGGTCTAGTACTCGAATTAGAGCCCCTGCGTTATTCAGTATGCATTTCGGAAGCGATACCGTTCGGGTCTAGGGAACCGAAGCGCTGTTGTCGGTTCGCGTCGCGCAAGCCAATCAAAAGCAAGCAGCCGCAGCTCCGCGCATGCGCACTGCAGCGCGCACAGCGCCATGTACACAAAGCGGCTAGCAGACGACAACGGCGCGCTATTCTTCGAAGTACCGAAAATTGCGTTTACGCTGCCATAACGCATGACGCCGCATGCCATCGAGCTGACGTGCCCGCCTTAATCGCTCATGCTTCCTCCTTAACTGTATCACGCCCAGTATATCCATTTCAATGATTCTCAGCTGAAATGCACAGAAATTTTTACAGTTTCCCTGACCGCATGTTTCCATGCATGCATAACAACGATAGCGTATTTGACTGTATTCTGCAGATTGTCGTAAATGCTGCATTATTTCATCTTATTCTCATTCACACTGACATCGTGTTTTGGATTTTTCGTTTCGGAAAATGAGTTAGGAATAGTGTGTAGTACCATACTGTACTAATACACCTATAAAAACACCCGAAAAATTGATTCTGAGAGTTTCAAAGAATAAGAAGATAAACAGAATGTGGTTATAACTCGCTCCTAGAGATCGAAATGTATAAGTAACCCACTTCCCTATATGATACGTCAACGATTTGGGTCTTTAAAACAAAATTGAAAAAACGCATTTTCGAGAGCTCCTGCAGTTCCTCGAAGATTATAACATGCATCTCATGAATGAAAATATTTCGTATATGGTGCTACAACCTAAAAATATTACGGCGGAGAACTTTCATCTCTGTCTACTGTTGTTGAGGATTCGATCGCAGATAAATACTTGTGACAAGCAATATTATGAAGATGACTGGTGCTAGTTACATTCCCAGTAATTTAAGTTGTGCTCTTAGATTCCTGTCTAACCGCAACTCGGAAATCGCTACATATTCGGAAAAAATGGTGAATTATTCCTGACAAGAAAAAATATGAAGGTCACTGTCGGTTGTTTCACTCACAACATTTTCATCTCCAGCAATTTCATATTTCGTTTTTTAAACACACAGAAATCACAAAATCACTACTGAGGAAGTGCGCTCTTACATGTAATAACGAATATTACAGAAAAAACTTACACGAGTAACCATGTCTCAGAACGTGTTGCATATATGAAGAGGAAAAAAAAATTCTTTGACCCACTGGTGCGCGAACCCATGACCCATCACTTCGCATTCCCGCGCGCTCAAACTACTGAAAAAAAATGCTCATTTCTTCTACTATAGCAAAGAGGAACGTAGGCTGACTTTGTTGTCAAACGGTGCGTAATAGTTTGGAAGGTTTCCAAAATCAGGCTTCACATGATTGCCTTCCTTCGTTACTTGAAAGTTGTAAACACGTTTCGATAATTACTAACTATACCATTTGTGGGAAAAAGTACACAAAGTCACTAGTAACAGCAGTTCACACTTATGTAATATACGTAAGCACAGCCGATATCTCGATATTTAATGATCTTTAAACTCTTATTTGCATAAAATAACACGTATTTTGAGATAATATTGACCGAAAACTTTTTTTTATGTAATCATTCACAGTAACAACCTAACCTAACCAAATTTGTAACAAAGGAAAATAGTCTATTATGGACTCACTTTCCAACCGAATGCATCCTCTGGTGATTCTTTAATAACACAATCACTAAATCCAAAGCTAAAACCGCTAAATATGTTTAAAATAACAAATTATAGGTGTACATAAACCACAGCTCACCGATCGACAGTGCCACACAGAAATCCAAAACCTCTCGGTACAATTGTCGTAAAATCGGTGGGAGGACCGTTCGGTAACAGGTCACAGAAGGATTTCCCGGCGAATGTGCTGTATCCAAGGTTCTCTGATGTCCAGCCGGATCCGATCGTCGAAGTTCCACGCGTTGATAAATATCAACAGGGACAGTTCAAAAATGTGTGCCCCGACCGGGAATCGAACCCGGGACCTCTTGCACACATGGTAGACGCTCTATCCGCCTTTTTTTTATCTCATTTTGTTCTATATTGTTCGTTGTATATTTCAGGGCGGATGTACCATGACACCCGTTCAGGTTGTTCGTTGAGCCATTCACTCGGTTTTTTTATTACAGAGGGTAGCTGACCGAACACGCTGAGCTACTGTGCCGGCTTCCGACTAAGCCACCGAGGACACAGACGATAGGGCGACTGCAGGGACTTATCTCTGGCATGCTCCCCGTGAGATCCACACTTCCCAACTTCCTGTCCACACGCTACATTTGTAGTGCTCCGTTGATATTTATCAACGCCTGTAAGCAGCTAAAGGTCTAGATTTCATTATAATTTCGTTCTTATAGAGCTGCAAGATCACCGATGATATCTGAACAGATAACAGCTTCATAGAGTACAAGTGTGTCTCAACAGTGCACAGAACACTCCTAACGATGGGCCTAAGCAGCCAACGACCCGTGCATGAGCCAATGTTAACACCACGACATTGGCAATGACGACTGAAATGGGCACGTGACCATCTGCACTGGTCGTTGGTGCAGCGGTAGAGAGTTGCATGTTCTGATGAATCTCGATACCTACTTCATTATGTCGATGGGAGGGCGCGAATCCATCATCTTCCAGGGGAACAGCTCCCTGACATCTTTTACTGCAGGAGGAGACAAGATGGCGGCGGCTCCATTATGCTCTAGGGAACGTTCACATCAGCATCCACGGGCCCAGTGGAGGCACCATGATGGCCAACAAGTATCGTACACTGGTTGCAGACCACGTATACCCCTTCATGACGATCAAGTTCCCCGACGGCAGTGGCATTTTTCGACAAGGTAATAGGCAATGTCACAAGGGCTGGAGTGTGATAGAGTGGTTCGAGGAACAGAGGCGAGTACCAATTGATGTGCTTCCGCCACTCCTCCGAACTCGCCCCCTCCCAACTCCCCAGATGTGAACCCAATTGAACACATCTGGAATGTGACTGAACGTGACGTCAGAGATCATCGACCCCCTCCCGGGAATTAACGGGAATTAGGTGACTTGTGTGTGCAGATGTGGTGCCAACTCCCTCCAGCGTCCTACAAACGCCTCGTTACTTCCTTGCCACGACGAGTCGCCGCTTTTACCCGTGCCAGTGGTGGACACATCGGCATTTAGGCAGGTGTTCATAATGTTCTGACCGATCAGTGTGTTTTCGTACTGCACAACATAATCGTCTATGGTGCATGACATGGAATCCTATTGGAATTGAATTTTGACAGTTTGTGAATTAATATGCAATACGCCTGTAATTTTGGACCGTATTCGCAGGGCCAGGGGCATCGATGTGAGGCCTGTATGCAAGCAGAAGGAAGCCATTTTGAACATCTTTTGAGAGGGCAACTACATACTGATGAATACCACTTTCAATGTCTTGTAAACCAAGCATTTCGAGACACTTCTTTGATGAACCTTTTTAGTGTCTACATATGGGCAATCCATACCCGAAATTATAATCTCCACCTTTGGAAAATCCGTATAATAGAAAAATAGCAAGAGTGACGAAGCATATTTTCGCAAAGGAAAGTGGAGAAATATTACCAGTGACAAGCCGTACTCTTGCAAACAAGAATTCACAGCAGTCACTACCTGCGGTCTTAAAAAAAACAGCTCGAATCGCTGAAACTGAAAATGCATCAACGTCATCGGACTTCTAATCACGCGCGTGTAGCTTATTTGTTCTCTTGACAACAGTTTATACCCTGAGCAAAGATCCGTGACTAGGGTAGACAACAAGTTACGTCAGTCATCACAAACGTGGCAGGACGCATCCACGCCGTCTTTTATCACTCTTTTTTATGTGTCAGTTCCAGGACACATTCTCAGTACAATTGTCATCACTTACAACGGAGATAATGACTTTTTACTGAGAAACATACACGTATTTGGAAAACAAGAGCTATCCGAAGCCCAACATGTGCTACCAAAACTATTGTGATTACGCAAAAAATTACGCATATTGAATAAAATACGGGCAAACAGGGCGTAACCGGACAGGTTTGCAATTCAACTGAAATATTGTTTCAGAGCCATCACACAGCGCAGTTCCCTGGAGGGAAACTGCAAAGGCAAAACTACACTGAAAAAATCAGAACACCAGGTAATAATTGATGTAGGGACATTCCTTATCACGTGGTATAATTTTTTTGAAAGGGCCCCGCTCTATCATCTTGGATTTTGCTGAAATTTTGTATGTAGAGCACCACTAGTCTCAAACTAACTTTGATTCTCCAGTGGAATACTTTTTGAGATATAGCCGTTTGTTTGACTCCATACTCTGATCGCGTACACCACGACACTGAGATTTCACCAACTTTGAGAACTAATATCTCTCTTGGTATTTTTTTTAAAAACAATGAAACTTACCTAGCTTGTACAACTCTTTGCACTCTGTTTAATGGTAATAAAAATAATTATTATTTCGTTTGCCGTACGTAGATAAATTGTGTCAAATCCGGCATGAAAAATTGGAGCTGTAAATTATTAAAAGTTTAAAGTTACATATAGTTCCTTAAAGAATTACGTAATAGGTGTAAAATATGATCCACAGAATGTCTACAAGCATTTCTTTTAAAATTTGTAATTTGATGTTGCTAGCTCGTTCTGTTACTTTACAGAATTAGTGTAAAGTTCACGATTTTTGTTAAGGGCTAAAAATAGGGTATTTTCAATCCCATGTTGCGCAAAAGTATCTTCTGAAACGTTTTAAAACCACTCTCATTAGAAAGAGCATCTTTTGAGCATCATAAGAAAGTGGATTTGATTGACTACCAATGACATACAGTGTCACAAAAAAAGAGCCAAAGTTGGACAAGTTTCAGAAGTTGCGCAAGCGTAGTACCAGTTTTCTTGGCGCCGAGCCACCGTGTTTGTGTACAGATATCTTTTATTTTGATCTCGAGTGTTCTGTGGAGTCTACTGTTGTAATTGTTGCAGAATCAGAATTTATAGTGCTGATGGGCTTTGTCGAAAACTACTGATTTGTAGTCCAAGATGCTGCCCAGGGCTTTCCATGGGATAACTCACAGGCCACAGTACATATATTTGTTGCTTATTATGTCGATAAGGTGGCAATCTCGCAAGCTGTTAAACGTTGCATGATTCCCAATAAACTGCAACGCGATATAGTGTCCGTAGACGTGTTTATTCAAAATTTATCGAATTTTTGGTGACTCGAACAAATGTTACCAAAATATACTACTTCAGCGATGGCTCAACAGCACAACACAAAAACTACAACTACGATAAAAGTGATTTCAGTATTGAGGCTGAATGGCACTTCTTCCGTACAAGCATCACTCCCTGTGATGGAGTCGGTGATACGGCTAAACGTCTGGCTGCATGGTCAAGCCTCCAGAGACCTTCACGTAATCAAATATTGATGCTAAAAGATCTCCTCGATTTTTGTGATCAAAATATCAATAGATTTAAATACATTTTTGTCACAAAAGCCGAATATAAGAAAGCAGAAAGTTTCAAGAAAAAATATAGCGAGAAAGCAGCACAATAGCTGGCACTAGAGAGCACCACTAACTTGTACCAGTTGACTCAAATTCAGTTTATGTCCGCAATGTTTCCAATGACACGATACATTTTGTTGCAAGAATTTCTGACACCACTATGCTGCATTTGAAATTACCTTAGATGTCCCCTGCTTGATACGTTGCCTGTATTAATGATAACAAATGGTCGATTCTCAACGTTACTGGAGTTTCAGTTGAAGAAAATGATGCGTTGATAAAGTTTATGCATCCCCCAGGTGCTGCTCATTCGTTTTTTTTTTTTTTTTTTTTTGGCCAGAATGGCACGATATATATTGGATTCCGGAGCAATACCTGATTTGCATGCTCCCTGCTGTTTCAGTCACATTGTCTGGCCGACAATATCAGTTTCTGTGCTGAAAGAAATGGCTTGCAGATATAACAGAACGTGAAGACAAATTACTATCAATTAAGATCAAATTGTGGGCATCGGCTTGGGAACTACATAACATACCGAGTTTAGGTTTGAGGACCTAGGATAAGATGCTCAGTCATTGTTTTGGGAACCAGGCAGACGCCCACTTAAGGCTTTGGAACCTCGAGTAAGAGTAACTAAATTACATGTTGTATCCACGGACCCAACCAACCAACCAACCAACTCGCGCACGCGCGCCCTGACCGTGACATCGCTGGCCACAGTTCCTGTCGCGGCCGTCGGCGTCTCAGGGCGTTACCGCCGACGGAAGAGGTCGCGCCACGGCTGAGCTCGGGTCCGCAGCGCCCTCTGCCTTTTGCATATAAGGAGGAGCGCTGGCCCCGAGACGGACAGTCTGTTGTCTAGTGGAGTTTGTAGCGGAGCCATTGCAGTGTGATGTTTGCTATTGTATTCGACTAGGCTCTGTACACGGATTACTCTTGGATATTACTCGGACTTGTATTGCTGCTGCACGTTTCGTCAGAAATAAAGATAAGTTATCTCTTCATTCTAGCTGGCACAACTCTTGTCATTAATTATTTTTCGGCCAGCAGACATAGCTACATTCTGGTCACTACCCACGCTTTATACAATTTGTGGTGGCTGCCCCAAAAGTATCGCCGAGGACGTTGTGTTTTGGAGCCGTCACAAAATTACAGCCTTGGGAACCTGAAGTAAGAAACCCACCCCGCATACGGCAACAGGGTTGCCATTTCAAGTTCTTGAACGGGTACTGACGACGTCCCCATTGACCAGCGCAATAGACCACTGATAATTTCTCAATAAAAAAACATTAAAAGAAGTCTGAACAAAAAAGACAGATTTGAATATTAAAATAAAAGCTGTTGTACCGAAGTGCTCCTTGCTTTCACGCTTTTCGTAGGACACTGTACGCCAGCATTAGTCAATAAGATCCACTTTTCTAGGATGCTCAGAACGTGCTCTTTCCAAAACAGCAGCTTTAAAACGTTTCTAAAAGATACATTTGCGCAACATGGGATTGAAAATACCCTATTTTTTAGCCTTTTTACAGAAACCTTCAACTTTAGACTAAATCTGTAAAGTAACAGAACGAGCTAGCAACATGAAATTACAAATTTTAAAAGAGCAACTTGGAGACACACTATGCATCAATTTTGACATCTATTACTTAAAAGTTCAAAGTTACTTAGATCCTTTCAATTAATTTTTGTTTAGAGTGCCGATTTTTTAGGCCGACTTTGACACAGTCTATCCACTTGTGACGCACACAGAAATAATAATTATTATTGCCATTAGGTAGAGCGCAAGAAGTTATACAAGCTAGGTAAGTTTCATGTTTAAAAAAGAGGGACATTAGGTCTCAAAGTTGGTGAAATCTCAGTGCCGTCGTGTACGTTGTCAGGGTATGGGGTCAAACAAAATTATTCCACTGGAGAATCAGAAACTTAACCGAAGTTCGTTTGAGATATGTGGTACTCTACATGCAGAATTTCAGCAGAATACAAGATGACAGAGCGGGGAGCTCTAGACCACTTGACATGGAATGACTCTGTAGAGAAATGAAACTTCGGGAATACATTTGTCTAGATGACATATTTAACGACACATGATCACAGGTTAATTTAAGCGATAAATAAGCCATTGCAAAGGGCAAATTCTCGTACATTAGTAACCGGTGTAGCCACCAGAATGTTGAGTGCAAGCATGTAGAAGTTCATGCATCGTGTAGCACAGTAGCCCGATGACAGTTTGTGGGATGGTGTTCCATGCCTGTTGCACTTAGTCGTCCAGGGTCTGTTAATTCTGTCTGTGGAAGTCGCTGGAGTTGTAATCCAACGATATCCCATTTGTGATGGATTGGAATCTGGCGGTCGAACAGGCCAAGGCAACATGGCGGCACTCTGTAGAGCACCTTGCGTAACAACAGCGGTATGTGGCTGGGCGTTATCCTGTTGGAAAACACGCCCTGTAATGCTGATGGCAGTACAACAGGTCGAATCACCAGATTGACTTACAAATTTGCTATCACGGTGCTCGGGATAAACACGAGAGTGGAGAGAGCTGTACTTAAAGTAATCGACTTGTAACAGTTCTTTCTGACAATACGGGGCCAACTGCTGCGCCGACTGCTGATGCGGAAGCAGTACGATGCTACAGAGCCACACGCCGAACACGATGGCCTTCCCTCTCGGTAATGCCACGTGACCGTCGGGAGTCCGGTCTTATTCCAACGCTGCCAGCAGTCATGGACAGTGGCTATATTTCTGTCAAGTCTTTCTGCAGTATCGCAGAAGGAACATCCAGCTTCTAGTAGCCCTATTGCATGACCTCGTTCAAGCTCACTGAAGTGTTGATAATGGCGTCATTGTCACCTCGAAGGCGTTCTTGACCAAGGTCAACTCACCACACCTAGTATCACGCCCGTTACAGCGTGTACTTGAAGCATACCGGAGTTGCATCCTGATAGGGGCGCTACTAACGACACTCTTACCCGATTGAAGCGAAATTTGAACAGACGTCGTGTTTCAGATGTAGAAACACTCCTACCAACTTTCGTTTACGTCGCACAACACCTTCTTGGTGTAACATACAAAAGATATGTTCTGACATATACACACCATCGTGAGGTGCGTAAATGTGATTAAGTTGGAATTCTGCGTGACAGGTAGAACGGTGACCAGAGTGACTTAGTGCTATTTGTAGTTTATAGGTAGTGTGGCGAATGGCAGCTAGCTCTAAATGTAGAAAAATTTAAGTTAATGCCGATGAGTGAGGAAAACAAACCCATAATGTTCGAATACAACATGTGTGGATGTAGTGTGCTGATGTGTTGATGCAATATCTAGGCGTGACGTTGCAAAAGCGATATGAAATGGAAAGACCATGCAAGGATTGTAGTAGGGAAGGTGAATGTCGTCTTTATTGAGAGAATTTTTAGGAAAGTGTGTTTCACGTATAAAGGAGACCGCTTACAGGACAGTAGCGCGACAAATTCCTGAGTACTGCTTCGTGTTTTGATCCCCACAAGGTCTGATCAAAGGAGAACACCGAAGCAATTCATAGGGGGCTCCTAGATTTCTTATCTGTAGGTTCGAACAGTACGTATTATGATGCTTCGGAAACTCAGATGGGAATCCCTGCAGTTCTTTTCGAGCAACACTACTGAGAAAATTTAGAGAACCGGCAATTGAAGCTGACTGCAAATGCCGTAGGGGCTACGAAGATAAGAAAGAAATTATGAATGGTACGGTGGTATGTTTTTGCTCCGCTCTATTTGCTAGTGGAACAGGAAAGGAAATGACTTGTAAGGTTACCCATCGCCGCGCGCCATACAGTGCCTTGCGGAGTGTGTATTTATGTATGTATGTAGATGTAGATTTTTTTTTTATCATCAGTCTTCTGACTGATTTCATGCGGCCTGTCACGAATTTCTTTCCTGTGCCAACCTCTTCATCTTCGAGTAACACTTGCAACGTACGTCCTCAATTATTTGCTGGATGTATTCCAATCTCTGCCTTCCTCTACAGTTTTTGCCCTCTAGAACTCCCTCTAGTACCATGGAAGTCAGTCCCTGATGTCTTAACAGATGTCCTATCATCCTGTACCTTCTCCTTGTCAGTGTTTTCCACATTTCCCTTTACTCCCAGATTCAAGAACCTCCTCATTCCTTACCTTATCAGTCCACCTACTTTCCAAAACTCGTCTGTAGTACCACATCTCAAATGCTTCGATTCTCGTCTGTTCAAGTTTTCCCACAGTCCATGTTTCACTACCGTAGAACTCCACACGCACGTTCTAAGATATTGCTTCCTCAAATTAACACCTATGTTTAATACTAGTAGACTTCTCTTGGCCAGGAATGCTCTTTCTACCAATGCTAGTCTGCTTTTAATGTCCACTTGCTCCATCCGTCATTGGTTATTGTGCTGTCCTTAACTTCATCCACTTCGTCACCATAAATACTGATGGCAAGTTTCTCGCTGTTCTCATTTCTGCAACTTGTCATTACTTTCGCCTACCTTCGATTTAATCTCAAACCATATTCTGTACGCTGTAGATTGGTCATTCTATTCATCGGATCATGTAATTCTTCTTCACTTTCATCCAGGATAGCACTGTCACCAGCGAATCGTATCATCGATATCCTTTCACTTTGAATTTTAATTCCCACTCCTGAACCTTTCTTGTATTTCAATCATTGCTTCTTCGATGTACAGATTGAACAGTACGGGCGAAAGACTACAGTCCTGTCTTAATTACTTTTTAATTCGAGCACTTTGGTCTTGGTCGTCCACTCTTATATTCCCTCTTGGCTCTTGCACATATTGTATATTACCCGTCTCTCCCTATAGCTTACCCCTATTTTTCTCAGAATTTCGAACATTTTGCACCATTTTACATTGTCGACAAATCCTACGAACGTGTCCTCATTTTTCTTTAGTCTTGCTTCCATTACCAACCGCAACGTCAGGTTTGCCTCTCTGGTGCCTTTACCTGTTGTAAAACCAAACTGATCGCCGTCTAGCACATCCCCAACTTTCTTTTCCACTTTTCTGTATATTACGCTTGTCAGCAACTTGGATGCACGAGCTGTTAACGTGATTGTGCGATAATTCTCGCACTTGTCAGCTCTTGCCGTCTTCGGAACTGTGTAGATGATCGTAGCGCCTTCACATCTGCGCCCACCGTTCCGAGATCACGTAGTGGACTGCCTGGACCATCCTGGGTCACGCTGCCCCACTGGTCGGAAACCAGCAGCAGTTGGACTAGCGTCCCATTGTGTTTAGCGATAAACCACAGTTCTGCACTATCCCAGATGACCATGGTCAACGACTATGACGGCCACATGGAGACAGATCCCATTCTGACAAGAAGAAGGGACAGGATGACTTCCATGGTACTAGAGGGAGTCGTAGAGGTTAAAAATGGTAGAGGAAGACAGAGATTGGGATGCATCCGGCAAGTTCCAAGTGCTACTCTGAGATGAAGAGGTTGAGGCAGTCGGAAGACTGACGATTCAAAAAAAAAAAAAAAAAAAAAAAAAATGAGTGAATGAAACAGTGCTTTTGACGGATGATGAAATGTATGTAAGTTCTAATGGCAGAAAGATTTTTTTATTTACTTGTTCTGTGAAAATTTCATGATTCCGGGTCAACGGGGAGAACCCTACAGATTTAAAAGAGGGAGTTTGCGAGTATCGAAATAGGTGACATAAACAGCCGCATCTTTTGACGTCACTGACCTAGAAGCTTCAATTTTGACGCTGCCAAGAGACCGTAGTCCTTAATATTTGACATAAATTTCTACTTGATATCTCTGCCTGTTCCTGAGAAAGAGGGTTTTTAACTGCCGGACAGACAGACGGATAACAATGTGCTCCTATAAGGGTTCCGTCTTTACCAGTTGAGAAATGAAAAAAATAAATAAATAAATGGCAGTGACGATATTTCCCGCGAATGGGAAAATCCTCCGAAATAAAAAACTCTGACGAAGGGCAGATTGTTACGGTCTGGCGACTGGGAACGAAAATCTCGAAAACGGCGAAGTTGCTCGACTGTTCCCGTGGTGCTCTTGTGGGTCTGTGTGAAGAGTGGCTGAAGGACGGTCAGTCCACGAGCGGGCGTTCAGGTGTTGGATGTGGGGAGACGCCAGAAACAACACGAGGTTCGCCGGATTCCACGTTAAACTGCAGGTCCGCTTTCTCTGGATAACTGGAGTTTTTCCCTTAAGGCTGCCCAGGACGTCTACATTGCTTTCCTCAGTTACAGTTTCCTTGTCTTCATAATAAAATTGCAAAAGTGCTGCAATATTTAGATCGACACATTTGTGTGAACGACATTTTTTCCGATCATAAAACTAAACAGGTCACGATTACATGGAAACCTTAGAGAAATTGTTTATGTTTGTCTGCATGCCAAGAGTTGCGCCAGATAAAAGTCATATTATGTCTTCAGGGCATCAAAAATAAATAATAGTGAAAATTTTTGATATGTGTTGTCGAAGAATGTGAAGTGTAAAACCAAATCGTGTGCAGTGCAATTTAAAAGCCGCACGTTCGCCATATCCCTCCTCTTCCCCTTCCTCCTGCTCGGACAACATGGTGTGGTGGCGGGGGAAGTGTGCAGCCAGACTGAGAGCTACAGCAATCACGCTAGGACACAACTCCTGCGCAAAATTCTTGGCCGCTCCTGGGTCAGACCTAAGAAAAAGAAATTACATGTTTTGCTGTAACCGTAATTTTCATTTATCTCAATAAGGTTTACCACAGAGTTGGGTTTTCAATGGGAGAGTCACCCACATGATCTCGCTGCTTACTTTGTCACATCTCCCAGTAAAGAACAGTCAGAAAATTCTACTAATGACACCATTCGACAAGTGCTGCGTGAACATCCTCATCACAGGAAAAATCTGTTGTGGCGTTGCAAGACAGCCACGCCACTCGGAAGTAGCCGAAATGCACGCGTTAAGTCACGCCGGCTTGCGTGAGGTCTGAAACAGGATACGTTATGAATGCTGTAAAGAAAAGTACGTAACCTCTTTAATACTTAACTTTAATTCATCCTTGTGGTACATCGCTCTTGATAATACAAGTGAGACTCTCAGATATGGTTAATGGCGCCTTGCTAGGTCGTAGCCACGGACTTAGCTGAAGGCTATTCTAACTATCTCTCGGCAAATGAGAGAAAGGCTTCGTCAGTGTAGTCGCTAGCAAAGTCGTCGTACAACTGGGGACGAGTCCTAGTACGTCTCTCTAGACCTGCCGTGTGGTGGCGCTCGGTCTGCAATTACTGACAGTGGCGACACGCGGGTCCGACATGTACTAATGGACCGCGGCCGCTTTAAAGCTACCACCTAGCAAGTGTGGTGTCTGGCGGTGACACCACAAAATCTATTTCTAGCTTGCCGAAAATACGGAAACCACATGATGCAATATATGGACCCTATGGTGGATGCTTCCAAACTTCCCATTGAAGACGTTGAAGGAAAGCTTGTATGAGCCACAGGCACTGTGATGGAAGAGAGCAAGAGCTTTGCTTAATTTTCCACCTCTCTTGTTCTTTGTGACTTTGCGCAGCTATGTCACTGTTGTACAGTATGGATTGGCATGAATGGTTCTGCCCTTTGCCATATACTCTGTGTACACAATTGTTTCATCTACATCTACCTCTACATCCATACTCCGCAAGCCACCTGACGGTGTGTGGCGGAGGGTACCTTGAGTACCTCTATCGGTTCTCCCTTCTATTCCAGTCTCGTATTGTTCGTGGAAAGAATGATTGTCGGTATGCCTCTGTGTGGGCTCCAATCTCTCTGATTTTATCCTCATGGTCTCTTCGCGAGATATACGTAGCAAGGAGCAATATACTACATGACTCCTCGGTGAAGGTATGTTCTCGAAACTTAAACAAAAGCCCATACCGAGCTACTGAGCGTCTCTCCTGCAGAGTCTTCCACTGGAGTTTATCTATCATCTCCGTAACGCTTTCGCGATTACTAAATGATCCTGTAACGAAACGCGCTGCTCTCCGTTGGATCTTCTCTATATCTTCTATCAACCCTATCTGGTACGGATACCACACTGCTGAGCAGTATTCAAGCAGTGGGCGAACAAGCGTACTGTAACCTACTTCCTTTGTTTTCGGATTGCATTTCCTTAGGATTCTTCCAATGAATCTCAGTCTGGCATCTGCTTTACCGACGATCAACATTATATGATCATTCCATTTTAAATCACTCCTAATGCTTACTCCCAGATAATTTATGGTATTAACTGCTTCCAGTTGCTGACCTGCTATTTTGTAGCTAAATGATAAAGGATCTATCTTTCTGTGTATTCGCAGCACATTACACTTGTCTACATTGAGATTCAATTGCCATTCCCTGCACCATGCGTCAATTCGCTGCAGATCCTCCTGCATTTCAGTACAATTTTCCATTGTTACAACCTCTCGATACACCACAGCATCATCTGCAAAAAGCCTCAGTGAACTTCCGATGTCATCCACCAGGTCATTTATGTATATTGTGAATAGCAACGGTCCTATGACACTCCCCTGCGGCACACCTGAAATCACTCTTACTTCGGAGGACTTCTCTCCATTGAGAATGACATGCTGCGTCCTGTTATCTAGGAACTCCTCAATCCAATCACACAATTGGTCTGATAGTCCATATGCTCTTACTTTGTTCATTAAACGACTGTGGGGAACTGTATCGAACGCCTTGCGGAAGTCAAGAAACACGGCATCTACCTGTGAACCCGTGTCTATGGCCCTCTGAGTCACGTGGACGAATAGCGCGAGCTGGGTTTCACAGGACCGTCTTTTTCGAAATCCATGCTGATTCCTACAGAGTAGATTTCTAGTCTCCAGAAAAGTCATTATACTCGAACACAATACGTGTTCCAAAATTCTACAACTGATCGACGTTAGAGATATTCTTCACAACTGAAGAATATGGGGACCGTGAACTTCCCTGCTAATGGCGGAACTCTGATTTCTTTCGCACAGGCGAAGAGGTGTCTATCCATTCCATAGTCGCTCCCTTTGTTGCAGGTGTGAAATGATGGACCCATGTCTGATCAGCCTTAATGATGTGGCTTGGGAACAATACCCACTGCCAATTAATGCTCGAGGAAGTTCAGAGACGCCATAAAAGTTGCGCCTTTGTGTGCAGGTGGTACTTTAGACGATAGAATGAGCACTTAATATTGAGATGCGTATCTGCTAAGCAGAATCTGCTATAGTCACTCTGCGATTGCTGCAAATAAGTTCCTCAACTAAGCGACATTGTCGTCAGTGGTCGAGGTCGATGGCACTGCTCCCCGATCAGCAACACGCACCTCTGTGCACCCTTGGTCAAATCCTTGGCAGCGTTTCATTACGCCTTGAGGCGACACTACATTTGTTCCACATACCACCAGAATTAAACGGTGAGTATGTGTGTACAATTTATGTTCAAATTCAAAATGGTTCAAATGGCTCTGAGCACTTTGGAACTTAACATCAGAGGTCATCAGTCCCCTAGAACTTAGAACTAATTAAACCTAACTAACCTAAAGACAGCACACACATCCATGCCCGAGGCAGGATTCGAACCTGCGATCGTAGCGGTCGCGCGGTTCCAGACTGTAGCGCCTAGAACCGCTCGGCCACACCGGCCGGCTACAATTTATGTCTTGCCCACGAGAATCATATTGTTCCGCGTACTTTATATCATCTTTCCAGTTGCCACGCCATTTCTATCGCACAGTGTGACGCACCTGTTATCTGTACCGCAGCGGAACTGTGTTTACAGGAATCCCGAAACATTTACTGCCTTCTGACAAACCGCCACTCTTGTTGCATAATGTCTCAACGTGAGACATTATGTTTTACGTACTTTCTGAGGTCCCCGCGTACGAAGCAATAACCCGTAAGCAATAGCTCAGCAGGCAGTCCACTTGAAGAGGAATGGATATCTATAAAAAGGTCTGTCACAGAAGTTCTAATAACTTGGGTAGCAGAAGTACTACTTCAGTTGATCGATGAAAGGAGGGAGTACAAAAAGGTTGCGGGAAACTCAGGAATACAGAAATACAAGTCACTGAGAAATGAAACAAATAGGAAGTGCAGGGAAGCTAAGACGAAATGGTTGCATGAAAAATTTGAAGAAATCAGAATAGAAATGATAGAAGATGATGATGGTCGGTTTGTCGGGCGCACAACTGCGTGGTCATCAGCGCCCGTATACGTTCCCAATCTGTACACAGTCCAGTTTAGCCACTTTCATGAATGATAAATAACACAAACACTCAGTCCCCAAAATTGTCGAAAGGATACTCAGCATACAAGAAGGTCAAAACAACATTCGGTGAAATTAAAGGTAACGGTGGTAACATTAAGAGTGCGAAGGAAATTCCACTGCTAAATGCAGAGCTTTACTTCTGCCAGTACCTCGTCTGCTACCCTCCAAACTTTACAAAAGCTCTCCTGCGAGTTTCAGTGAAGTTTGGAAGGTAGGAGACGAGGTACTGGCAGAAATAAAGTTATGAGGAGGGGGCGTGAGTTGTGCTTTGGTAGCTCAGATGGTAAGGCAAAGGTCCCGAGTTCGAGTCTCGGTTCGGCACACAGTTTTAATCTGCCAGGAAGTTCCATATCAGAGCACACTCCGCTGCAGAATGAAAATCTCATTCTAAGATCCCTGGTCTACTCTCCTGAACCTCTTGCCATCTATCTCAAGAAATTCTACCAGTTCTTGTCTTCTTCCTAATTGCATGAACTCTGTTTTGTCTCGATTCACTTTCAGCCCTACGTCCTGTCCGTTTTCTGGTACATTTCTTTCAACTCGTACTTTGATTCACTTAATAGTACTATGTCATCTACATATGCGATATAAATCGGAAAAAATGGAATTTCAGAAAAAGTTGTGTTGAAGACGAGGCATCATAGTGTCAGTTCATAATCTAAATACATATACGCTGGACCCGTTTCACGGTAAGATGGACTTTGCTAGAGCTAATCGCAGTCGATAAATTATAGTATTTGTTTCCGTGGAAACTAGGACTGTGGTGTTTTGTGTGACTTTTGACCTACTAACTCTCGACATTTGTCCTGTTTTGCATTTTGTGGAGATTGTCAGCGAATGTTGTTATGAGTCAGCTCCCAACCGGTGGCGGTGTTTGTTAGTGGTGTTCAGTTTCCAATCCAGTCGTCGGACCTAAAAATCTTAATGGACGCAGTCGGATACCTAAAGGGCATTAATCGTTCTTTTTAGAGCACTGACAAGTTTAATCCTGTCTCGTAGGTCAAAGCGAGGCAGCCGACCCATATTAAGACTGTTTTGTAAGAGCAGAACTGCGGAGAATTGATCCGGCTCCGCCAATAAACGTTCCCTAATTAATCTTCGGACCGGAACGTTGCACAATTTGTCCCGCGCGCCAGCAGTGCGTGGACTCGTTCCACAGCATTTCAGACGACGAGAGGAGAACACGTTTCAGAACTTACAAGTGGTTCACAGCAAACAGGTTACGTCTTCATCTCATACAGACGAGTATTGTGCCGTAGCGAGCTAGCAGGAAACTGCAACTGGGAGTTGTCTTGTGGAATTATCTTCAGGGGCAGCGAACCCAGAGCAAATAAAGTACTCATTCGGCAGGAACTAAAGGTAAGAAAGTTGTATAAATTGAATAACTGCGCATCTTGCAGGGGTCTCTTTAAGGCTCTTGGAATTCTTTCACCCCCTTCCCGGCACAGTTACTCCCAAATGTATTTGTTGCTGACAATGTATTTGTTGCTGACAATAAAAATCAGATTCAGATTTATAACATAATAAGGAATTAAAAGTGAGTTCCATACAGACTTTTCCTCGTTATTTAGGGTCCAGAGTGGAGCAATTACATGCAGTCAGGTGCAAAACCGTTCGGCAAGTCCCTTTTCAACTGAAATCGAGAAATTGTGAATCCCTATCAGTTTAGATTAAAATTGGGAATTTACTTCATTAATCACTCATTTCACAAACTGACTGATTACCTAGGTTCAAGAACTGAAGTTTTCTGTTTGCTGCACAGAAAGTCACACTCTTCGTTGTGAAGCTGCTTGGCAAGCAGTAGTGATTTGTAAATAGTACGCTTTAATTTCAGAGCCAAGTTTCTTTGAAACATGCCACTGCAATCTAGTAAATATTAAGCCACAAATAGGGAGTAAACTTCATTGCAGTTTTTTAAGGATTCTGTACCTCTATCGGTAAAAAAGGAACCCTTATAACATCACTTTATTGTTTGTCTGTCTGTCTGTCCGACTTTTAAAGCCCCTTTTTCTCAGTAATGGGCAGATGTATTAAGTTGAAAATTATGCCACAGATTAAGACCAACGGTCCCTTGGCGATGTAAAAAAAAGTGAAGCTTCTGAGTCAGTTACACATTTTGATATTCGCTAATTCACTCATTGATAACGGATGGGTACTTCCTTTGGTCGTAGAATCATGATATTTGGGAAGCAGATAGGTTTCCCAGTACAAGTAAAGGAAAAAAAATCAGAAAATTGTTAATTTATGTGACGGAAGAAATATTTTTTTTTGTTATTTGTTATCCGACTTCAAACTTGAAATTAAAACATTCTCGAAAGTTTCGGAATCTCTGAGACCGATATGTTGTCAGTATGAATGGCGGTGACAACCAGAAATCGTCGAGAGCCTCTACCTCCAGGAAGAACGGACATTGTATAATTAAGTTTATATGCAACCATCAGTGAGCGACCCCTACACGCATCTGGCCATTCTTTTTTATTTTTATTTTTTATTTTAAACTACCGAGTTCCATTCCAATTACGGAAGTTACTGTTAACGCTGTTTGCTTATCTATATTAGTGTATACCTTGACTCGTCACACATCTCTGAAGGTTCTCGTGATTGACCTGACCTATGCTTTCGCCACAACCCTGCTAACCCAACAATACACAATTTGCTTTTATTTGCTGGACTCCTTTCCAACTCCATTAACATATCTTCGAATCTTTGAATTCTGTAATTTACTATCACACTGTTTCTAATTTGTTAGGTACAATCAGAAAGTTTCTTACTTTTCTGTTTTATGTTGTAACACCGTCCATTGCATGTGAAATTTTGATAAAAATTAATAATATATTAAATAAATATATCGGCGATCTGTGGCAGATCTGACAACAGAGTACAAACCTGGTGCAGGCAAAAGTGTTTCAGAGTCCACCATTCGTCATACAGTGTTGAGCATGCGGCTCTGCGTCTCAGGATCACTGGACGTTTTCCCACGTTCCCAACGACATAGCCAATTATCTTTTCAGTGGACACACGATTATTGAAAACTGGTAGCCCAGCTGAACATAGCAAGTATTCCCCCCCCCCCCCCCCTTCGATGCGTGTTCTATCGCACACTATGAAGGACTTGGAACGCATCACCCACAAAAGAAAGAATTTGGTAAATTATCGGGGCCACTGGTACTCAATGTGGTTTCGTGAATGGCTATGGGACGGCAGATGCTATGCATGCCGCTCGTCTGCTTATTGAAAAACACCGGGACAATTCAAGTCACCTACACCTTGGCTTCTACCAGCTGGAAAGGGCTTCTGACCGAGTGCCCCACGAGTCGGTCTGTGAACGCCATCACGGACCAAGAACACCGACGAAGTAAAACATTATGACGACCGCCAGCCGCGTCACTTAATAGCACGTAGTGCTGCTGAGGGAACTTGCGGCACAGAAGCTGTATAAGCGCAGCACGTGAATGAGCAATGATTCCAGTGACGACACGAGCCCCAAATGGGAGAATCCACTGACACGAGCGACTTTGACAAAGGGAAGGTTATTACGGCTCGGCACCTGGAAACGAGCATTTCAGAAAAGGAAAGCTTGTTGGCCGGCCGCGGTGGTCTAGCGGTTCAGGCGCTCAGTCCGGAACCGCGCGACTGCTACGGTCGCAGGTTCGAATCCTAGCTCGGGCATGGATGTGTGATGTCCTTAGGTTAGTTAGGTTTAAGTAGTTCTAAGTTCTAGGGGACTTATGACCACAGCAGTTGAGTCCCATAGTGCTCAGAGCCATTTGAACCAAAGCTTGTTGACTGTTTACGTGCTACTGCAGTTTGTGTCTGTGGAAAGTGGCTGAAGGACGGTGAAACTCCGTGTAGGAAACAACGTATTGGACGTCCACGCCTTATCACCGAATGTGGAGGCCAGATGCTTGCCCCTTCGGTAAAGAGAGATCAGACGCGATCTGTGGCAGATCTGACGACAGAGAGAACAATGCAGGTGCAGGCAAAAGTGTTTCGCAGTCTACCATTCATCATACATTTTTTGAACATGCGGTTCTGTATCGACCCATGGACGTGTTCCCACCTTCCCAAAGACATCGCCGGTTCCCTCTCCAGTGGGCACACGATCATTTGGATAGTGCCGTGACTTAATAGAAACTTGTTGTCTGTTCTGACGAATGAAGTTTCTTGTTTTCCCAAGTCCACGGGCACGTCCGGCTACCCCCGAATGGTTGCACGAAACATACTTCGCAACTAGGAGACAGACTACTGGCATAAATACACTGAGGAGACAAAAGTCATGGGATACCTACTAATATCGCGTTGGACCTTCTTACGCTCAGCGTGGCGCAGCAGCACATGGACTCAACAAGTCGTTGAAATAGTGAGTCATTCTTTCTCTATAGCCAACCATAATAGCAAAAGTGTTGACTGTGCAGGATTTTGTGCACGAACTGATCTCTCGATTATGTCCCACAAATGTTCGATGCAATTTATGTCGGGTGATCTGGGGGGCCAAATCATTAGCTCGAGTTGTCCAGAATGTGACCCAATCGTGGCCAATTGTGGCCTGGTGAGAGGGTGTACAGTCAGCCATAAAAATTCCGTCTTTGCATGGGAACATTTTTTGGTAAACAAAGGAAGAAGAAAGAAACAAGAAAAAAAACAGGCGATAAAATGGTGATTTAAAGTGTAAAATGGCGTAAAAATGCGGAAAGTTAAAACAGAAAGCAAAAGGGGTTGGCAATGTTGATAAAATACACAGGAATCAGACAAGTAACACAGTAGACACACAATTAAAAAAACAGGGCGACAGTCTGGTTTCTGTTCGCAAGAGATAAAAAAATTCACACCCAGCGACAGTATGATGGCTGTTCGCTACACTTCTCAAAAGGCACAACACGGAACGCTCACTGGAAAAACACACCGTAAAACACCGCACGAAAATGGCAGCACAAATATGGCACTCCCGATCCAAAGGCAGATGGGGGGGGGGGACCTGGAGAAGGGGGAAAAACAAGGAGGGAGGAGAGGAAAAAACGAAAATGGGGGGAACCAAGGAGGGAGAGGACTAATAAAGGCGGAGAAGGGCAGACGCGAGAGGGAATGAGAGGAGGTAGAGGAGGGAAATGTAAAAGGACTCGGGGGAGAGAAGGGGGCAAAGAGAGGGGAGGTGGGGAAGAAAGAGGATGAAGGGGAGGGGGACAGGGAGCCCGGGAAAAGGACAGAGGAAAGGAGGGAGAGTGAGGATCAGAGTTGATATGAGGGATAAATGGAGGGAGAGAGGGCATCATCCGGGAGGGGGAGTTGATGGAAGCCACCTTGGGAAAGAAGATGTAGGGTGTAGAGATGGAGGGTAGGGGGGACACAACGGTGAAGACGTGGCAGGGGGCGGGGATCGGAGAGGAGAGGAGCAACCAGGGGGTGAGGGGGTTCAAGACGGCGGGAGGTGTAGAGGATGCGGATATGTTCGAGGAATAGGAGCAGATGGGAGACAGGAATGAGATCATAGAGGATCCACGTGGGGGATGGGAGGCGTATACGGAAGGCGAGGCGGAGTGCATGACGCTCAAGGATCTGGAGGGACTTTTAGAATTTGGGGAGGGGGGGGGCAGATATCCAGACAGGACTGGCATAACATAGGATGGGACGGATTAAGGATTTGTAGGTGTGGAGGATGGTAGAGGGGTGCAACCCCCATGTCCGGCCAGAGAGGAGTTTGAGGAGTCGGAGGTGGTTGTGGGCTTTGGATTGGATGGAGAGGAGATGAGGGATCCAGTTGAGGTGACGGTCAATGGTGACGGACAGGACGGGTGCAGACAGTAAGGGAGAAATCCAGGAGCCGGAAGGAGCGAGTGGTACGACCTACGTTGATGTATCCTTCAGCGAGACCTGTGGTTTAAATCTGCTGTGAACTAGGTGATCATTATTGAGTACATTTGTACCCCTTCGAGCTTGATGTCTTCCCCAATCACGATGACATTTTCCAACAGGATAACTCCCTTCGTAGAATGCCAAAATCGTGCTTCAGTAGCATGAGGAGCGTGATACTGAACTCACGTTAATGTTTGGCCGCCAAAGTCGCTTGATCTTAGCAATCTCGGACGCTATCTGGCGCCAGTTCCGCACCGACAAACCACCGGCCCGTAGTGTGATGGAACTGCGTGACCTGTGCTTACACATCTGGGGGTCACATACCTATGGAAACCCACCATGGAGCTGTCGAATCCACGCACCTCAGTATCGTTCACAGTGGCACCGATAACGATCGTCAGACGCCTTCGTCAGACGTCGCCCGATAACATCTGCCGTCATCTTGGTGAAGCAAATTACTTATTGAGGTTATAACGTTTAAAATTTCCGATAAAGATTTTGCCTGTTCGTAGTTTCCAATAAACATGCGTTTTGAGTCCATAGATTTCGAACTACACTCCTGGAAATGGAAAAAAGAACACATTGACACCGGTGTGTCAGACCCACCATACTTGCTCCGGACACTGCGAGAGGGCTGTACAAGCAATGATCACACGCACGGCACAGCGGACACACCAGGAACCGCGGTGTTGGCCGTCGAATGGCGCTAGCTGCGCAGCATTTGTGCACCGCCGCCGTCAGTGTCAGCCAGTTTGCCGTGGCATACGGAGCTCCATCGCAGTCTTTAACACTGGTAGCATGCCGCGACAGCGTGGACGTGAACCGTATGTGCAGTTGACGGACTTTGAGCGAGGGCGTATAGTGGGCATGCGGGAGGCCGGGTGGACGTACCGCCGAATTGCTCAACACGTGGGGCGTGAGGTCTCCACAGTACATCGATGTTGTCGCTAGTGGTCGGCGGAAGGGGCACGTGCCCGTCGACCTGGGACCGGACCGCAGCGACGCACGGATGCACGCCAAGACCGTAGGACCCTACGCAGTGCCGTAGGGGACCGCACCGCCACTTCCCAGCAAATTAGGGACACTGTTGCTCCTGGGGTATCGGCGAGGACCATTCGCAACCGTCTCCATGAAGCTGGGCTACGGTCCCGCACACCGTTAGGCCGTCTTCCGCTCACGCCCCAACATCGTGCAGCCCGCCTCCAGTGGTGTCGCGACAGGCGTGAATGGAGGGACGAATGGAGACGTGTCGTCTTCAGCGATGAGAGTCGCTTCTGCCTTGGTGCCAATGATGGTCGTATGCGTGTTTGGCGCCGTGCAGGTGAGCGCCACAATCAGGACTGCATACGACCGAGGCACACAGGGCCAACACCCGGCATCATGGTGTGGGGAGCGATCTCCTACACTGGCCGTACACCACTGGTGATCGTCGAGGGGATACTGAATAGTGCACGGTACATCCAAACCGTCATCGAACCCATCGTTCTACCATTCCTAGACCGGCCAGGGAACTTGCTGTTCCAACAGGACAATGCACGTCCGCATGTATCCCGTGCCACCCAACGTGCTCTAGAAGGTGTAAGTAAACTACCCTGGCCAGCAAGATCTCCGGATCTGTCCCCCATTGAGCATGTTTGGGACTGGATGAAGCGTCGTCTCACGCGGTCTGCACGTCCAGCACGAACGCTGGTCCAACTGAGGCGCCAGGTGGAAATGGCATGGCAAGCCGTTCCACAGGACTACATCCAGCATCTCTACGATCGTCTCCATGGGAGAATAGCAGCCTGCATTGCTGCGAAAGGTGGATATACACTGTACTAGTGCCGACATTGTGCATGCTCTGTTGCCTGTGTCTATGTGCCTGTGGTTCTGTCAGTGTGATCATGTGATGTATCTGACCCCAGGAATGTGTCAATAAAGTTTCCCCTTCCTGGGACAATGAATTCACGGTGTTCTTATTTCAATTTCCAGGAGTGTATTATGGCACTGGTTTCCACAAGGATAGTTTATCGGATTTTATGTTTACACAGCATTTTGCACATGGAGGACGTAGTTGTTTTTCGGAAAAATTGCCTTGGCGGTGTCTACGGGTGCGTTTGCAGGAGAGGAGGAGGAGATAAGTGTTTAACGTTCCGTCGACAACGAGGTCATTAGAGACGGAGCGCAAGCTCGGGTGAGGGAAGGACGGGGAAGGAAATCGGCCGTGCCCTTTCAAAGGAACCATCCCGGCATTTGCCTGAAGCGATTTAGGGAAATCACGGAAAACCTAAATCAGGATGGCCGGAGACGTGATTGAACCGTCGTCCTCCCGAAAGCGAGTCCAGTGCGTTTGCACCTGAGCGCCTTGTGGCTAGACGCCGTGCGACAGTTGCTTGCCCCACACGTAAACAGAGGCGCCCAGTAAGAACACAGATGTGAATGAAATCCGCTCGTACGCACATATTGGAGGAAGGGGCATGCACCTACACGCGTGCCTCTACTTGCGTGTGGGGCAAGCACAGTCGTACGGCGACAAGGCGTATAGGTGTAAACGCACCTTTAGGATTGGCGCAGAACGACGACGACGACAAAAAACCACAGGTTGTTGGGTTCGACCCTGGTCATGAAAGATGGGGGAAACGAGGGGCATATATTCCCTATTAATGAAGCAATATTAAGGCCAGAAGGAATTTCGGAACTTCGTGACGCTGGGCATGGCTTGTTTTGACAAGATACTGTCGATGATACAGGAACGAATTCGCTCAAGTGACAAATCGACGTTGGGGGCAATTACACCCAGGCAGAAGGAAGAATAAAACCATTCGTTCATTCTTTTTGTGATCGGACACCCCGACTGTTTACAAGTTTCTCCTTCCTAGCATACTGAAATAAGAAGTAGCGGAGTCAAATGGTTCAAATGGCTCTGAGCACTATGGGACTTAACATCTATGGTCATCAGTCCCCTAGAACTTAGAACTACTTAAACCTAACTAACCTAAGGACATCACACACGTCCATGCCCGAGGCAGGATTCGAACCTGCGACCGTAGCAGTCGCGCTGCTCCGGACTGAGCGCCTAGAAGGCAGAGTCAAACTTGAACTTTCGTCAGATACGGCGGTAAGCTTAGAAACGAAAAATCATGCCTCCGAGGTTATAAGTATGTTGTAGCTCCCTATAGTTAAACGGTCTGGATATGCAGTTATTCCAGTCTTCTGTTAGTCGACCTCCTTCTTCCCCCTCTCTCTGACCACCCCCGCCACCCCTAACCCTGTCGATCTCCTCTTCCTCTCCGCATCAACGTCGTCCTCCTCCCCTGCCGTCTCTGTCCACCTCATTCTCTTTTCTTTCTCTGTCCATCTCTTTCTCTTCCACTTCTCTATCCATTTCCTCCTCCGTCTCCCTGCGTCCAGCTTCTCCTGCCCCTCTCTCTGTACATCCTCTCCTCTTGCCTTTCTCTGTCCATTTCTTCCTGCCCCTCTCTCTGTTCATCTGCTCCTCTTCCCTTTCTCTTTCGATCTCCTCCTCTCCCCTAACTATCTCCTCCTTCCCCCTCTCTTTCACCATCTCCTCCTCCCCCTTCTCTCTCCACGTTATCACCCCCACCGAAGTACGAAACTAGTGGTCTTTACCGCCACACTGTGTGTGTGTCCGCCGCTCGTGTCTCGCGGTAGCGTTCTCGCTTCCCGAGCACGGGGTCCCGGGTTCGATTCCCGGCGGGGTCAGGGATTTTCACCTGCCTCGAGATGACTGGGTGTTTGTGTTGTCCTCATCATTTCATCATCATCCAGGAAAGTGGCGAAATTGGACTGAGCAAAGGTTGGGAAATTGTACGGGCGCTGATAACCACGCCGTTGAGCGCCCCACAAACCAAACATCATCATCATCACCGCCACACTGTATTTCTTTCCACATCGTAACTGATATGTGTACGAATAGTTGAAATCGTTCCACGGGTCAAAGACATAAACGTATATAAAATGTTTCACACGTATTTGTATCCAGATGTCACGTATCTCCTGACATATGGGCTGTACAATGATATAATGTAGAATGAACATCCAGTGGCATACGTGGCTACTGTCTGCGAAATGTGCTGTGAATAGGGTAAGTAGTAAAGAAGAAATATAGTAAACGTGATGCATGATGCGGCAGTTTTTCAAGCATCTAAGTATTTGACGTCATATCTCCTGGACTATGTATCGTACTAGAATCCATTTTTGTAGGTACATTCTGCAACATATGTGAATGCTCTCTGCGAAACGTGTTGCGAATACAGCTGGTAGTAAAGAAGCAATAGTTTTACAGCATGAAGAGGGAAAAAGGAATAAGCCATAATTCATTTTTTCCTTTCATTATTTTTTGGAGGGCAGTCAGTGAGAAAAAGTTTCATGAAAGTTTGATATTACGTGTACATCTTTTTGCAAGCCAGTATGTGTTCTTATTCTCAAATACTGGATGAATAAAATATGGGTATTCACGCGTTTTGGACTACACTTCTTCTTCACATGTATCTTTACCCCTTTGTAGTTAGGTATTTGTAAGGTACCCTAAATGTTAATTCATGGTATAAGCTATCTCCATTTCAAATTTCATCCAAATCCGTCCCGCCCTTGCAGCATGAAAGAGTAACACACACACACACACACACACACACACACACACACACACACACACACAAAAGATTCATTACAGCAGCTCTAAGCATGTAAGGTACGCCACCGTTGTCACTTCAACAAATTATTTTCCGAGGTTATAATCTTTGCCTAAAAATTCTAATAAAGATGTTGCCTATTTGAGGTTTCAAATAAACCTGCGGTTTCAGTCCATATATCCCTATTATGATATTTTCATCAGGATGCTACAAACTCACACTTTCTTGGACTAAACGCTCCATATTTCGTGCACGAGAATTTCGGACGATTTGACCGAAGAAAACAAACTTATTCGAATTTCACCGTTTGTCGTCCGAAGTCTGTACGTTCGGGAGATAAGATCGGCTATAGTGTGACCGCGCACGTAATGGCGCACGTAAAGGCGTACTGATTTAAAAAGATCGGCCGTCTCCAGCCGATGTCGGACGTCGGCGGAATCCACCGATATCGGAACCTCTGTGACCGCAGCCTTAGGCAGGTGGTTACAACGTGTCGACAGAGCGGCCCCTGTGCCGGACCTGGGTTATGCAACCGCACGGTGCACACAGCCGGCGGCCTCGGCGCGGGGCGTTCGCCGCCGCCTGCGCCAGCCCGCGCGCTTCCCAGAAAGGCGGGCCCGGCCGCGGCCGGCGGCTTTATCTGCGTTGCGTAACGCGTGCCCTGATAACCGCCGGCTTGAGGAAATGTCTCGCGGCGCTGGCAGCCGCTATTGTGGGCGCCTCCGCGCGCTCGCTGATGTCCCGTCACGTGTAACAGCTATCGCGCGGTGCGTGAGCGCAGGCGCCTGTGTGCTGATTCGCAGACCGGCTGCGAGTGCGCTAAAACCGGCAGCCCAGACGGCGCGACGTGCCCGCGAAGCTGGTACGCTCAAAATACCGAGTGTACCCAGTAGAGGTGGCAAAGCGTAATTTACGTATCTGATGAAAGTAACTGGCTATCGCAAGTAGGGATGGGAAAAACCGACACTGCTGAATAGCAGTTATTTTTAGGTATTTGTTTGGTATCGTTTATAACAGATGTTACCGAGCGGGGTAGCGCAGTGGTTAGTGTTATGACTTGGCAAGACAGCCAAGTCACTATGCGAGGATGCCGAAAGACACGCGTTAAGCTCACGCAGACTGGCGTGAGGTCTGGACATTACAATGTTATTAATATATCAAATAAAGTACGTAGTTGAAGTAATACTTAACTTTATTCCATAATGGGTGAACATCGCTCTTGTTGATACATTATATAATCTCAATATAAACTGGTAATGGCGCCTTGCTAGGTCGTAGCAAATGACGTAGCTGAAGGCTATGCTAACTATCGTCTCGGCAAATGAGAGCGTATTTGTCAGTGTAGCTTCGCTAGCAAAGTCATCTGTACAACTGGGGCGAGTGCTAGGAAGTGTCTCTAGACCTGCCGTGTGGCGGCGTTCGGTCTGCAATCACTGATAGTGGCGACACGCGGGTCCGACGTATGCTAACGGACCGCGGCCGATTTAAAAGCTACCACCTAGCAAGTGTGGTGTCTGGCGGTGACACCACAGTTAGCATACTGGACTCGCATTCGAGAGGATGACGATTCGAACAAAAAAGGTGACCAAATTTATCTGATGGAAATAAGTGGTTGCTCACAAGTAGGGAAGGGAAAAACCGATACAAGCACTTTAGTTTTCAGTAACAGGTATTTTTCGGTATTTGTTTCATCTCGGCCACAACTGGTGTTACCGAGCGGGGTAGCGCAATGGTTCGCATACAGGACTCGCATTCAAACCTGCGTCCGGCCATCCAGATTCAGGTTTCCCGTGATTTTCCTAAATTGTTTAAGGCGAATGTTGGGATAGTACCTTCGAAAGGGCAGGACCGCTTTCCTTTTCCATTCTTCCCTAATCCAAGCTTGTGCTCCGTCTCTAACGACATCGTTGTCGACGGGACGTTAAACACTAGTCTCCTCCTCTTATAACAGGCATTTTTTATTTTCTACTATTAACCGAGTCAAAGAAACGAAGTATCAAGCAGTCATAGCTGCAGTGCTAATATCTTTAGTTTGTAAATAAACCTTATTTTTAAAAAAAGGAGTAGTTTCGATTCGCAAAATTTGTATTGGTTCGAAATATTGCGTTAAAACAGAAAATTGGTAAAGCGATCAGTGCTACACTACTGGCCATTAAAATTGCTACACCACGAAGATGACGTGCTACAGACGCTAAATTTAACCGACAAGAAGAAGATGCTGCGATAAGCTTTTCAGAGCATTCACACAAAGTTGTCGCCGGTGGCGACACCTACAACATGATGACATGAGGAAAGTTTCCAACCGATTTTTCATACACAAACAGCAGTTGACCGGCGTTGCCTGGTGTAACGTTGTTGTCATGCATCGTGTGAGAAGGAGAAATGCGTATCATCACGTTTCCGACTTTGATAAAGGTCGGATTGTAGCCTATCGCGATTGCGTTGGTCGAGATCCAATGACTGTTAGCAGAATATGGAATCGGTGGGTTCCGGAGGGTAATACGGAGCGCCGTGCTGTATCCCAACGGCCTCGTATAACTAGCAGTCGAGATGACAGGCATCTTATCCGCATGGCTGTAACGGATCGTGCAGCCACGTCTCGATTCCTCAGTCAACAGATGGGGACGTTTGCAAGACAACAACCATCTGCACGAACAGTTCGGCGACGTTTGCAGCAGCATGGACTATCAGCTCGATGACCATGGCTGCGGTTATCCTTGACGCTGCATCACAGACAGGAGCGCCTGCGATGGTATACTCAACGACGAACCTGGGTGCACGAATGGCAAAACGTCATTTTTTCGGATGAATCCAGGTTCTGTTTACAGCATCATGAAGGTCGCATCCGTGTTTGGCGACAACGCGGTGAACACACATTGGAAGGGTGTATTCGTTCATCGCCATACTGGCTAATCACCCGGCGTGATGCTATGGGGTGCCACTGGTTACACGTCTCGGTCACCTCTTGTTCGCATTGACAGCACTTTGAACAGTGGACGTTACATTTCAGACGTGTTACGACCCGTGGCTCTACCCTTCATTCGATCCTTGCGAAACCCTACATTTCAGCTGGATAATATACGACCGCATGTTGCAGGTCATGTACGGCCCTTTCTCGATACAGAAAATGTTCGACTGCTGCCCTGGCCAGCACATTCTCCAGATCTCTCACCAACTGAAAACGTCTAGTCAATGGCGGCCGAGAATCTGGCTCGTCACAATACGGCAGTCACTACTCTTGAGGCCGGCCGCGGTGGTCTAGCGGTTCTGGCGCTGCAGTCCGGAACCGCGGGACTGCTACGGTTGCAGGTTCGAATCCTGCCTCGGGCATGGGTGTGTGTGATGTCCTTAGGTTAGTTAGGTTTAAGTAGTTCTAAGTTCTAGGGGACTTATGACCTAAGATGTTGAGTCCCATAGTGCTCAGAGCCATTTGAACCATTTTCTTGATGAACTGTGGTATCGTGTTGAAGCTGCATGTGCAAGTGTACCTGGACACGCCATCCAAGCTCTGTTTGACTCAATGCCCAGGCGTATCAAGGCCATTATTACTGCCAGAGGTGGTTGTTCTTGGTACTGATTTCTATACACCCGAACTGCGTGAAAATGTAATCACATATCAGTCCTAGTATAATATATTTGTCCAATGAATACCCGTTTATCATCTCCTTTTCTTCTTGGTGTAGCAATTTTAATGGCCAGTAGTGTAATTTGACAACAGTGCGGACAGAAACGAGCAACAAACACAAGGCATAACTACTGGAATAGCAATGCTGGGACGTTAATTTACCTGTTGCCATGTGTCATGGCGTAAGGCACGAGTGTCATTCGTAACATACAATAAAAACAAAAAGTAGCTGATCTGTTGCCAGTGTCTACGTAATGGGCCTCTATCTGCCTGCAGTCTTTGGAAACGGACACATTAATACGAGAAACAAACCTTTGTGTCCATCCTTTAGCACTGGCTATTCGTAATGCCTAAACAGTGGTCTGATCTCCGATTCCAAGATGATTTTTGAGCAGACTTTCAAAAAAAATAGTATCAGTAGGAGAATATTCGCGATCTTTCGTAGCACTCAACGACTTATCAGTCTTCGAGAAAAGCAGCGAACAGCAGACGAACTAATGTGATTCTAAATACCTTGAAATTGAGAGAGTGAAAATTATTCAGTCTTCCTTCGATTTTTGCGTTCATTACAGGAAGTAACAGGAATAAAAGAACGGAAAATTGGTTATTTCAGCAAACGGTTATTTTGAGCGGTTTTAATAGTCAGGTCAAACTGTCATGGGAAAAAACGACATAACCGAAGACCGGTTGTTACAGCGACAACGGCCATCCCTACTCAGAACTAGCACTTACTGTTATAACCGCTCGTCTCTTACTGGCGGTTATTTTAATAACTGCCAACAGTGCGAGGCGTCACCTCTTTACCGAGGTGCGCACCACACTTTCGCATCAGCCGAGACGTGACCACGGATAAATGAACAGAGCAGAGGGACAGACCATCTTCGAGGTATTCTATAACTCGTCTATTTATCGAAGTGTGTACTTCTGTTTCGTGCTATGCAACAACGTAGAGTACCCACAAGCAATTCCTGTGACTGTCCAAACAACCGTCAGTATATGAGTAAACTGTAAGTTATTTTTCTCAGGCAGTTAATTTTCGCTCACAGTTACTTTTCTCTGGGAGTTACAGGCTACCACGACATGTAACCTCGAAGTTGATAACTCTGTCCCGGATTCCAGTAGGTCGTAGCAGACAATGATATTTCCAGAGAGAACAGATATGACAGGGAATGTAGTATTTTCGTACTTCTAAGGAGACAACCACCGGCCGTCAATAGGTTCCACCGAGTTTATAAATAAGTTGATTGTTGTTGCCCTTAACGTGATCACATGCGCCCACACGTGCAAATTCGTTGACCTGCCTAAAGTACAGTAACTGTCGGCACGGTACCGTACCTAGAATGTACTTGCACGACTACCAAACGAAATGAAAAAAGTTAAATATCACCACGGACGTCTCGCTGATTTAGCGACAGGACCAAAATAAAACAAAAAGAACTGAAAGCTGTTAATTAACAAAAGAATTACAAAATGGGCTGCGACACCAGACGACTGGGCTGCAGTGACAGAGGCACAGCCAATTGGCTACCTTAACAGATTGGACACTAATACTGCCTACGGATTAAGCGACAAAAGTTAAATTCCACCCATAAGAAATTCATTGGAAAGAGCTCCAAGTCAGCATGTAAGCTGAGGAAATCTATTAGCTCCCAACTCGCGGGTACACAGAGTTAACTGGCTGGCTTGCATAGACAGTTACAAATATCTATTATAAGTAACTCGTAAAAAATATCCGTAACCGCAATAGCTGATATTCCAAAATAACCGTTTGGTCCATGTCTAGTGTGAAAGGGCGCAACCTCCGGATTACGAAACTGACGCCGAATTTCATTGATCTTTAAATATAGAAACTTCGTCAGATCTTTTTTTTTAAAATGATGCCTCGCAATCGAACGCGAGGCAAGCTAAGTTACCTCGGAGTCGGTGAAAACTAGATCGCGAACTTGATGCGTTTGCCTCCCGTAAATGCCAGCTCTGCGGTAAACACCCAACCTCCGCCCTCCGCCTCATTCTGTGTTACACGCACTGTGCAGATCCTCGCTGGTTGTTGGATGACTTGCGTTCAATGTTCCATAACAGTGGAGTCAAGAATTATACAAACGAGTGCGTACAGTCGCTTGGAGAAATCCGAGAGATAGGGGAAGGCTCGTTAGATTACATCATGGTCACTGAGAGATTCCGAAATCAGATACTGGATTCTAAGGCCCAAGACATACCCAGGAACAGATACAGGCTCAGAGCACAATTTATTAATTGTAATTGTGAGTAGTCTGAGGCAGTGCAACAAGCTACAGCTGGAAGATGAAAGTGTATTTGGGGAAGCACGAAGAAAGCTGAGCCGTGCGACTTGGAGAGAATGTTGTGACAGCCGTTGTGATTGAACCTGAAAAGTCTGGACGTAATATCACCTGTGATAACTTTTTTTACATCTCTCCATTAGCTCATTATTTGTTGTCAAAAGATCTGACACTAGTCGGTGTTACCCGAAAAAACAAAGGTGAACTACCTGCCGATTTTATTACACCTAAAGGATGTGAAGTATACTCCACGTTGACATCTTGGATATTCGGGAATCCAACCGGATGTTCGTGTCGTTCTCGCACGATATTTCAACAGCGAGGCACGCTGTTGAAATATCGTGCGAGAACGACGCGAACATCCGGCTGGATTCCCGAATATCCAAGATGTCAACAGATCGCCGGGAAAGCATGAAGAATATACTCCACGTTATTTGGTTTTCAACCACATGTGATGACAGGCTCTTGTGTTCCTAAGAAAAACAAAGTTGTTACGGTCAGCTCTCTTCATGATCGACCAGTGTGTCATCACCACAAGTACGGAAACATGAAGTTATAGTGGCATACAGTGGCACAAAAGGGCGGTGGTGACACCACGGACCAGAAGACTCGATGCTACAGTGTGAAGAGAAAACCAAAGCGCCGGCCACTGGTGTGTTTCTTCAGCATAGTAAATGTAAGTGTAATGAATGCATACACAAATAGGATGATGCTGGCTACAAATAAAAAAAAAGAGAAGGGCTTCCATCACCAGTTTGGGAAAGCAACTAGCAGGGCTAAAGAAGTCAATGAATTCATTAGTAACATCGGATCCAGGGAGGCAGTAAAACCACCAGCTAAGAAAATCAGAAGATGTGCATACTGCGCAGAGAAGAAAGGTAGAAAATTCTAATTACACGTTATAAGTGTACCAAATCTGTATGCTCGAAATACTCTGCTGTTGTCTGTAGACCATGCACAAATTTGCAATAGGAATAAAGCCTCCAGTAAAAGTATAAAAAATGTGTTTTTTAAAATGTAAAGTTTAAATAAATAAAATTTTTTAAAGTGTTTATACCTCAAAAGTCCTTCACACCATAAGCAGTCAAAATAGTGTCAATTTATGTCAACTCCAACAACACGGGCCTAAGATGCCCGACTGGTAGGCAACGCTGTACAGATTTTCTGAGAAGCAGAAGAGCAAAAAGACTGTAAGACCGGGATGCAGCCTTTCGCCTCTAATGCTTAATCTATAAATCAAAGAAATAATAACGGAAATAAAAGAAACATTCAAGGCTGGGATCAAAATTCAGGGTGAAAGAATGTCAATGATAAGGTTCGCTGATTACATTGCTAGTAGAAAATAATTGCACGATCTGTTGAATGGAATGGTCTGATGTCTGCAGAATATGCACGAACAATGCGCCGGAAAAAGATAAAACTAATGAGATGGTTCAAATGGTTCTGAGCACTATGGGACTTAACATCTGTGGTCATCAGTCCCCTAGAACTTAAAACTACTTAAACCTGACTAACCTAAGGACATCACACACATCCATGCCCGAGGCAGGATTCGAACCTGCGACCGTAGTGGTCACGCGGTTCCAGACTGAAGCGCCTAGAACCGCACGGCCACACTGGCCGGCCAAACTAATGACAAGCAACACAAATGAGACCAGCGAGAAACTTAACATCGTAATTGGTGATCACGAAGTAGACGAAGTTAAGGAATTCAGCTCCTTTGGCTGCAAAATAACGTATGAATTCGAAATAAGGACGTCATATAAAGCAGAAGAGCACAGAAAAAGAGAACTTTTATGGTTAAGAGAAGTCTACTAGTATTAAACACAGACCTTAATTGAAGGAAGAAATTTCTGAGAATGTGCGGTTGGAGTCCGGCATTGTATGTTAGTGAGCCATGGACATTGGGAAAACCGGAAAGAGAATCGTACCGTTTGAGATGTGATGCTACAGAAGAATAAATTCTAATTTCAATAATTAACAGCCTCAGTTGGACCGTTTACCTAGAATTTACCTATGTTTCAGTCGTGATAACCCAGCCTTCTTCAGAATAACAGTAACTACCGTTTGTCCATAGTGGACATCGTCAAGCTAAAACTACAAATCCATAAATTATCGTCGGACTGTAAAACTTATCTGGAACTGCCTCGGCCCCACTTCGCGTCCGCGATGCGGCAGCCACAAGTGCTGTACTGGAACTCTGAGTCTGTTAATTATTAAAATTAAAATTAATATTTACATAGTTACTGACAGGACCGCGAAATGTTGAAGATATTTAACTGCAGAAGAATGTTGAAGATTAAGTGGACTGATAAGGTGAGGAATGAGCAGATTCCCGCAAAATAGGTGAAGAAAGGAACATATGGGAACACCATAACTGTCTCCCATTGTGACGCAAATTTGGCTGAAACATGCCTACAACCTTCCTCTGCAATGGCACAAGAGCGTGGCGTTCTGTGACGTCACCCTCAGGCTCGGTGACGCTTCAAACAACAACTTGTTGAAGTAGACCAGAGCCCAGAAGTTGATGTGAGATGTAGGGTGGGTTAATGATGTCACATTGGTACCAAATTCCACCACAACTCTGCCCGAAGCCACCGTCGGTGTGGGAAGGTCGTCGCGGTCCCTCTTACACACATTTTATCCCTTCTTTCGACGCCTCTGCGGTGGGTATAACAACCGCGACACCTCATGTTTTTCTTATTACTGGCCGAGGAATACACACCGCCACTCAGCGTCGATTCGGAATGGCTTCAGGGGATGGCATAAAGGACGTCAATCAAACCACCCCTTTCCTACGGGCGTTGTCTCCACACATTTTGCGGTCGAAAACGAGAGTTCGTAGTACGATGAACAACAGAAAGACAACTTTTGACACCGTCGACAGTTCGTGGACGAATCAGCCCTTCTCTATGAACATCGTGGGCCTGTAAAGCAACTGCACATTATCTGATCTCCGTGGAGGGTGGCGAACTCGCAGTTTCTACTTATTCATACAGGGTGGAACCACTAAGGACCGTTGAAAACTATTAGACGAAGATTCTTTTGACCCTGCTGTGACGTGATCACGAGGGTGTGCAACACTGATGCGCGCATAAATAAAACGAAAAAGGATTTCTCTAAGGCCCCCCCCTCCCCATCCATCAACACTGTCGGTGCCTAGGCGCCTAGAAATTGGTCTATGGTTTCTTTATACAGATACATTTTAATGCGCTTAAGAACGGTGTGCTAGTGGCACCTAGTGCGTTGACTTACAAGGGGACGGTGGGGAGCGGGGTAGGACTATTTGCCGTTTAATTCAAGCATATGTCGATGTCGCACTCTTCTAATCACAAAACGGGAGGGCGCGAAAGAGGAAAGCATCGACACCCCTTGCTGCTTGGGATGACACCCAAATTTCGTCGAATAGCTTTGAACGATTCCTGGTGAGACCCACTCTGTACACAAGAGCAAAAATTACGCTCGCACAACACTCCACAGGGGTGCGACTACGTTTAATTGAGCTGCAGCCCAATGGTGTGTAAATGAATGCCCCAAGCGAATTGAGCCGCGCGTGCCTCGTGTTCGTGCCATCTCTTATTTTACATCCAGCTTTTTCGTGTTGCAACCTGGTTATGTTAGTTTCAATCTCTGTTGTCACTGAGTTGATGATTTTTCTTCCCGTCAGTGGCAGCAGCAGGCCTATCGATATAGAGTTCACGTGTTATCTTTGCTTGACTGCTATTACTTCCCGGTTGTCGTCTGTCGTGGAGGGCCATCCCCTCTCGCCGCATTCACCGCCACCTTAACCAACACCGCCTCCTTCCTCTTACCCAATGTGGCTTCCGGCCTTCCTTCTCTGCTGACGACCAACTCCTTAACCTTACCCATCTTCTTTCCCTCCAACTTAACTCCCGTCGCTCTGCTATCTTTGTTTCCCTTGATCTCCAGAACGCCTATGACCGTGTCTGGCATCCCGGGCTCCTTTTCAAACTCCAGATCTATGCTCTCCCCATTAACTTCGTCCGTCTCGTTGCTTCCTTCCTCTGCCATCGTCCCTCCTATGTGACTATCCGCAATTCCAACTCCTGTACTTTCTACCCCTCTGCCGGCGTGCCCCAAGGTTCTGTCCTTTCCCCTCTCCTCTATCTCCTGTACACTGCTGATATGCCCAAACCTCCCCCTCCTGTTCATCTTCTCCAGTTCGCTGATGACACCGCCTTCCTAGCCCTTTATCCTACCCTTCAATGGTCCCAAAGTACCCTCCAAACCCACCTTGACCAATTCACCACTTGGTGCAAACAGTGGTTCCTCCGTGTTAATCCCTCCAAGACCCAGGCGATCATCATAGGCCGCACCACCCGCTCCTTCCGCCTCCATGATTTCTACCTCACCATTTATGGCCGTCCTATCCACCTCACTCCTACCCTCAAATACCTTGCCCTCACACTCGACCGCCACCTCACCTGGACTCCCCATCTCCTTACCATCCAAAACAAAGCTCACAACCGCCTCCGCCTCCTGAAACTCCTGTCCGGCCGGACGTGGGGTCTGCATCCTTCCACCATCCTTCACACCTACAAATCCATGATCCGCCCCATCCTTTGTTATGCCAGCATCGCTTGGCTTTCCGCCCCTCCCCGGTTCTATAAAGCCCTCCAAATCCTCGAACGCCATGCACTCCGCCTCGCCTTCCGCATCCGCCTTCCGTCCCCCACGCAGATCCTCTATGACCTCATCCCCTTCCCCCACCTTCTCCTTTTCCTTGAACACATCCGCACACTATATATTGTCCGCCGCCTTGATCCCCCTCACCCCCTGGTGTCTCCCTTTCTCTCCACTCCCACCCAGTTGCCGCGCCTTTACCGTTGTGTCCCTCCCTCTCTCCATCTCCACACCCTCCATCTCCTGTCCCAACACAACTTCCACCGTCTACCCCTCCCAGATGATGAGCTTCGCCCTGACATCTACCCTTCCTACCAACTCTAACGCCCTCTTCCTGCCTCCTCCTCAGGGCTCCCTCTCCCCCCCCCCCCTCTCTCCTTCTGAGCGGATTTCCCCTGCTACTCCCCCTCCATCTCTTGTGCCTTCTTTCAGTGTCTCTGCACTCCCTCCTGCCCTGTCTTACCTTTTCCTCTCCCACCCCATGTGTATCCTGCCTCTTCGTGAACCCACGGTTGCCCCTCCTCTCTTCATCCCGCCGCTTCGCCAGCTGCCCCATGCTCTCCCCTCCTTTTCCATCCTCTCTGACCTTTCCCTCGGCAGGTCCCACCTGGTAGTTTTATTCTTCGTCGTGTGTGCTCCAAGTGGGTTTTAAGTGTGTTGTTTTTAATACTGTGGCCACCTTTTAACCTGTGCACGCGCATCCAGTGTCTTCTCTGTGTTTTAAGAATCGCCAACTGTGTTTTTTAACTTTCTGGTGACTTTTTTAACTGTCTCCAATGAATGTCTACGTGTCAGTGTATTTTTACCTCCATTTTCTCCCCTTACTCTATGTTCCCCTTTTTTATCTCCTTATGTATGTATTATTTTATTCTTGTTTTAGTTGTCATGTCACTCGGCTGAACAGCGGCGGATTGTGCTGCTGACAGCCCTCCCTTGCCCATATGGGGCAGGGGAATGAAATCACAATAAAGAAAAAAAAAATCTGTCGTGGAAGCAGTTCGAACGTGCCAGGAAGGCAGTTCGGACCTGCCAGTCGTAGAGTTGGTATGCGGCACTAGTTCAGTTGGGTTGGAGCAACAGTGAGGCCTGGATGTCCATGGCTCGCCCGACCGTTGCCGCCACACATCACTTGAGCCAGGGACGGTCTTCGTGGATTGTCGGTCGGTCGTCCTACTGGACGACGTGAATTGGATCGCTGGTCGCTTATGGCTTGACTGTGTGTGTGTATCGACTCCCGACTTGTCTTCGTGATTGCACAGTCACTGCTGAGTGTCGTTCAAACTGTGTGTGTAGTTGGTGTCATTTCCCCTGACAACTTGTTTTAAATGTTGTCGGCGTACTGGCAGTGAGTCGGTCGGTTGGAGCGGATCAGCAAGCAAGTCTCCATGCTGCGCAGTCGGCCGGGCCTGCTGGCGGTCTCTATGCAGTGTTGGAGTGTGGGGGGCCAATCCGAGTGCTACGAGGTTCGAGGTTCGTGGCTCACCGACACTGGACATCAATGTTGAGTGGTGATTTAATTACTGACGCCACGTCTGTCCACGTTAGTTGGTGGTTTGCTGTTGGCGGTATTCCTGGGAGCAACAGCGAGTGTAGTTGGTGAAGATTTAGCCGCCGTGTGGTGGAATTAACTATATTTGTCGGTTTGAAATTCAAGTGCACCAGCGGAATTTCTGCCTTGTGGCCATTAGTGTTCTGGTTACCTGCCCTGGTCGCTGACGTAAATTCAGGCAGTGTCCTTTCCTCACCTGTTGTCGCTGTCCAACATGGTCTGTAGCTTTTGACAGCTTAATGTATTTTTGGTTGTTGGCAGCTATGTCTGTAACGTTTTGCCTTTGGAATTCCCGTCTTGCCGGTGGGGCCCTGACTGTCTCTTGGTTGTGTTTCCGGCGGATCGAGTATAGTTGGACCGACTTCTTGTCTCACCTAAGCGTATTTTAAGATTTCAAGGGCAGACCGAGCCCCCTGGAAACTTCTGAGCGCCGTTGCCTATACTACCTTTCTTGTTGGCGTTTAATTGTGTATTTTTAATGGCTCATAGACGATGGTTGGAAGTTGTATGCTTGTAATTGTGTTTTTAAAATCAAAGGTCTTCAGCCATTTTAAAAGTAAGTTTTTATAAATTGGGCAAGTCTTACATTGTCTGAAAATAAAGCTTGGGCCTTCTGCCTGTTGAAAATTTATTGTATTGTTTTAAATCATCGGGTTTCAGCAGCTTAAGTTTTAAGGATCTTACTTATCTAAAGTACTACCTTTTGTAAGACAAAGCTGTGAGGTTTCTGCCTGTTGAAAATTTCTTGTAGTGTATTGTTTTTAAAAGCATCGGCCTTCAGCAGCTTTAAGTTTTAAGGATCCTATTTATCAAGTATTACCTTTTGGAAGAAAAGCTGTGGGCTTTCTGCCTGTTGAAAATGATTTTAGTTGTATTGTTTTTTAAAAGCATGGTTCCGCAGCCGCTTTAAGTTTTAAGGTTCTTACTTATCAAGTATTACATGCTTTCAAGATAAAGCTGTGGGCCTTCTGCCTGTTGAAAATTTATCGTAGTTGTATTGTTCTTAAAATGATGGGCCTTCAGCCGCTTTAAAAATTTGGATTCTTACTTATCAAGTCCTACATCACTTGGGTTAAATACCATTTAAGGTTAAAAGCTTTGGGCCTTCTGCCTTGGAAAATTGGATGCAGTTTGTTTTTTACAAGGGCCTTCAGCCGTTTTGGAGTAAGGTTTCTTATTGGTCATAAAGCTTGAGCCTTCTGCCTATTGAAAGGTTATTGTACACTACTGGCCATTAAAATTGCTACACCAACAACAAATGAGAATGATAAATGGGTATTCATTGGGCAAATATATTATACTAGAACTGACATGTCATTACATTTTCACGCAATTTGGGTGCATAGATCCTGTGATATCAGTACCCAGAACAACCACATCTGGCCGTAATAACGGCCTTGATACGCCTGGGCATTGAGTCAAACAGAGCTTGGATGGCATGTACAGGTACAGCTGCACATGCAGCTTCAACACGATACCACAGTTCATCAAGAGTAGTGACTGGCATATTGTGACGAGCCAGTTGCTCGGCTACCATTGACCAGACATTTTCAATTGGGGAGAGATCTGGAGAATGTGCTGGCCAGGGCTGCAGCCGAACATTTTATGTATCCAGAAAGGCCCGTACAGGACCTGGGACTTGGGGTCGTGCATTATCCTGCTGAAATGTAGGGTTTCGCAGGGATCGAATGAAGGGTAGAGCCACGTGTCGTAACACATCTGAAATATAACGTCCACTGTTCAAACTGCCGTCAGTGCGAACAAGAGGTGACCGAGTCGTGTAACCAATGGCACCCCATGCCATCACGCCAGGTGATAACGCCAGTAGGGCGATGACGAATACACGCTTTCAATGTGCGTTCACCGCGATGTCGCCAAACACGGATGCGACCATCATGATGCTGTAAACAGAACCTGGATTCATCCGAAAAAATGACGTTTTGCCATTCGTGCACCCAGGTTCGTCGTTGAGTACACCATCGCAGGCGCTCCTGTCTGTGATGCAGCGTAAAGGGTAACCGCAGCCATGGTCTCCGAGCTGATAGTCCATGCTGCTGCAAACGTCGCCGAACTGTTCGTTCAGATGGTTGTTGTCTTGCAAACGTCCCCATCTATTGACTCAGGGATCGAGACGTGGCTGCGGATCCGTTACAAGTCATGCGGATAAGATGCCTGTCATCTCGACTGCTAATGGTACGAGGCCGTTGGGATCCAGCACGGCATTCCGTATTACCCTCCTGAACCCACCGATTCCATATTCTGCTAACAGTCATTGGATCCCGACCAACACGAGCAGCAATGTCGCGATACGATAAACCGCAATCGCGATATTCTACAATCCGACCTTTATCAAAGTCGGAAACGTGATGGTACGCTTTTCTCCTCCTTACACGAGGCATCGCAACAACTTTTCACCAGGCAACGCCGGTCAACTGCTGTTTGTGTATGAGAAATCGGTTGGAAACATTGCTCATGTCAGCACGTGGTAGGTGTCGCTACCGGCGCCAACCTTGTGTGAATGCTCTGAGAAGCTAATCATTTGCATATGACAGCATCGTCTTCCTGTCGGTTAAATTTCGCGTCTGTAGCACGTCATCTTCGTGGTGTAGCAATTTTAATGGCCAGTAGTGTAGTTATGTTGTTTTAAATTTATCGGCCTTCAGTCGCTTTTAGAAAACTTAATCTATTTGACTAGTCAAGTCTTACATCGCTTTGCCTTAAATATTATTTAAGGTTAAAGCCTAGAGCCTTATGCCTCAAAAAAAATATTTGTAGCAGTTGTATTTAATTCATGGGCCTTCAGCCGTTTTAGAATTAAAGACGTTTTCTATCTATAGTCACGGTTAGAAGTTGCGCTTTAATATTTGGACAACTAAATAAAGTGCTATGTTTGGAGTAACTGACAGCTGCTCATTCTGGCCTCCGTCCACAATTCCTGCTACTTGTCGTGTCCTGCGCGTTTAGCAGGTCAGCTCAGGAAGGGCTGGTTTCATCGACGCCCCCTATGGCACATCCTGAGGCTTTTTTCTATCGCTTCTGAGCAACGGTGTGCCTGAAATATATTCCTCTACAACCTATAAGAAAACCGCATGATTTCAATGCTGGGCATCGCTGTTCTCCACCGCAGAGTAGCTGTGAGAAGGGGTGATACGTATTTAAGGGTTAGGTTGGGTGTGTGACGATCTTCTCATAATGTGACACGTCCGTGGTGGCGATGTTCAGAACTGTGGTGAAATTTGGTGCCACTGTGACATCGTTAACCCGCCTTACATGTCAGATGAACTTCTGAGATCTGTTCTTTACTCCGCATGTGTCAACGCGTCACTGTTTCGACCGTCGCCGATCACAAGGGCGCCACGCTTTTGCAGCATTACACAGGAAGGTTGTAGGCATCTTTGGGCCAGAGTTCAAGCTTGGTGTCGCAATGATGGAAAATGACGGGATTTCCGTGTGTAAAGGAAGTTCTAAAAACTTCAAATATTAACGAAGAGACAATAAAAGGGAAGAAATAGCACCAGTAATGAACTAAGCTAATTTTGTTTTATTTTTTACACAGCGATAACTGTTACAGCTCCGAAATACGAAAAATAATTATCATTTTTGTCTCGTTGTTGCCACAATGAACGTGGCCATCATTCAGACATCATGGCCAAACTCTCAAAACGTTCTCCATTCTCATTGTAAGACAATATTGAAATGACAAGAATGGTATCTGACATGGTAATTGCAACACATACGATGACTGCTAAAGAATCACCAAAATCCTTTTCAAATTGATTGACAGCTGTAGGAAACCACTCAAAGATCAAAGAAAAGAAAGTAGTAGAATGAGATTTTCACTCTGCAGCAGAGTGTGTGCTGATATGAAACTTCCTGGCAGATTAAAACTGTGTGCCGGACCGAGACTCGAACTCGGGACCTTTGCCTTTTACGAGCAAGTGCTGTGCCAACTGAGCTAACCAAGCATGACTCACGCCTCGTCCTCACAACTGTACTTCCGCCAGTACCTCGTCTCCTACTTTCCAAACCTCACAGTTTTAATCTGTCAGGAAGTTTCATATCAGCGCACACTCCGCCGCAGAGTGAAAATCTCATTCTGGAAACATCCCCCAGGCTGTGGCTAACCTATGTCTCCGCAATATCCTTTCTTCCAGGAGTGCTAGTTCTGCAAGGTTCGCAGGAGAGCTTCTGTGAAGTTTGGAAAGTAGGAGACGAGGTATTGGTGGAGCTAGAGCTGTGAGGACGGGGCGTGAGTCGTGCTTGGGTAGCTCAGTTGGTAGAGCACTTGCCCGCGAAAGACAAAGGTTCTAAGTTCGAGTCTCGGTCCGCCACACAGTTTTAATCTGCCAGGAAGTTTCAAAGAAAGTAGTGTCTGAACCAGCACCTGTGTCGGATGCTGTCCCTTACGCATTTGAGTTAAGAATAAGTGTAGTTACTTAAGACTTAGGACGGCCTGTGGAGGAAGCGTAGGGTGGTGAGGGTGGATGAGTCTGGTAGGGACATGAGCCTCCACAGCGTTGGTAATGGTCTTCTGAACTAAGAGGAATGGGTGACGTTATCAGGATGGTGAAAGGTGAGGGGGTGGCTTTCGACCTGTAAGACAATGGATTCCCGGTAGACATCCCAGTCGGCATGGCGGTAGTCATGGACAGAATTTGCAGGGGCAGCTGCGCGGGTGGCTGCAGGGGTGTCATGGGCAGAGGAGAGCGTGAGAAGGGCAGGGAGATGGTCATTACCAGTGGGATCGAGGATGTCAACGGTGATGCGACCAAGGAGCTTCTGCAACGATAACATCGGGGTTGGAGTTACTTTCAGGACGGGTGTGCTGTGGGAGAGGAACAAGGTCACCACGGAGGGTGGCAGACAACTGATGCCACCGCTGAAGGGAAGCAGGGTCACGGCTGTGGATGTTGAGTTCGGCGGCAATCACATAGGTGTGTATCGGAACAACACTCACAGTCTTCAAGAGCTGCAGCAGAACATTTCGGATGAGACTGCGGAAGTACAGCTTCAATCCGCCTTCAGTAACTTGCTGACCAGGGCCCAAAAGTGCCTAGAGACGAATGGTGGTCACTTTCAACATCTACTATAGTCAGGTTAGCGCTGTATTTCGTGCATTTTGCAGTGTTTCTTGGTACCTTGGAACTCTGTTCTCTGGGTCACTTTTATTTGCCCCACCTTGTAATAATGACGTAGTTCACAGCATTCTCACAAGGACGCGATGTCGTACAGCGCCTGCCTCTCACCACATTATCAAGCGGCACACTTTCCGGAAGACGAAAATCTGATTTCGAAATCCGAATGCAATGTTCGCTGTCGTGTTTAATCATACGCCTGAATCTGCTAACCCGATCTAACTCGAGTGGACTATGTGAATGTGCTGTACCGATTTAGTGACCTATGTGGAGCAGGTTTTTTTATTATTATTTAGAAGAGAAAAGACGTTGTTCAAGAAGAGATGTTTAATTTCTTGCGAGACAGTTTTATTACCCCTGCCCGAGCACGCGCATTATTGAAAACAACTGCGAAGTGATCACTGATTGGAACATTATTGTAATCAAACATTTTGCAAACTTGCAATAGCTAAAAATACTCCTAATGGGTAAAAACATTGCAAGTAATCAACAAGCAGCGTTTCGCTTGATGCTGCAGAGCAGTGTTTCTCAAACTATGGGGCGCGACACACCAGTGAGGGGGGGGGGGGGGGGCGGAGGGGGGGCGGGTATGAGGTGGCCTGGGAGGCGGGGGGGGCAACGTACATTTAAAGAATAAAATAAAGAACAACATTCTTAGTATCTAACAAGTTCATTTATCTTTTCCTTCGAACAAAGAAAATGTTGACCTAGACTGAATTTCGCCCGACGTCGGAGTTACGCGAGACGCGCTCGACGACAATGAATCCGCAGTCATATTTTCAGCACCGCGTGAGATGATCGGACGAGCTGGCGGACGTCGGACGTCGGACGTCGGCGGAATCGCCCGTTGTCGGCTGCGCTGTGACTACTGTGTCCGTAACTATCACGCACAGTGCAAGCTTTGGCTCGTGTATCTCCAAGCTTCCTTACAGTCTTTCAGGCTTTGCGAGAAAGTCTTGGCTGCAGTATGAAGCGGTCCCTGGTTAGCGACAGACATTAATACGCCAGTGGCCCATCAGCTGCGGGGTGGGAAGGAGACACGAAAGGCGAAATCGAGAAGATATAATAGATATTTACCTCTATGCTTCACGAAAACTACAATCACTGGTGAAGAATGTAATTTCTTAAACCATTTCAAGCTGTTGACAGAAAGAAGCCTAACAAGTTAAAGAGAGATCTTGAAACCAAACATCCTGAAGTACCGCGAAAACGAAAAGCATTTTTTGTCAAGAAATTAAATGTTTCGTTGCTCATTGTCTACCTAGCAGAACTTTACTACAACGATGAAAGTGACTTCCGAGCCCCTTTTAGCCTCATAACAGATTTCGCATAAGATTTCTAAATGCAAGAAAGCACACAGGCCTACACAACCTCTGGTTTTACCAGCAGCGATTGATAGAGTATCTACAATGTTTGGCGACTCATTTGCTCGACAGTTGAAAAGCATTCCTATCTCTGATGACACAGTGCGCAGACGATTTTTAGATATTCCTGACGATTTAATCGAGCAGTTAATCGATAAATTGCGTTAAAACTGTTTTGTACTTCCAGTGGACGAAGCATCCGATATTCAGAAAGATGGTCATTTGATAGTTTATGTGCACTGGAGTATGCACACATACTGTCTAGAATTCTGTCTGTCTAGAATTCTTGGTGGACAACAAGTATAAATTAAAGTGGAAAATCCTGATGCAGTATGGGCTCACTGCATGATATATCGGGAGGATATGGTGGCTAAAGAACTTAACCCACCACTTCGTGAAGTTCTGGAAACGCTTACAGAAATAGTTAAAATTGCTAAGACAAAATCCGTAAATCCAAGGGTTTTCTGAGTGCTATTTGAGATGTGCTGAAAACACTCAGTTGCTCTTTTTTAGTACCGTTTGGTGGCTTTCAAGAAGTAAAGTACCAAAAACAATGTTCGAACTGAAAATGAGGTATTCCCAGAGGAAATTTCCTGCTGAGAAAGTAAATATTCTTCACACTTCACTTCAAGGTAATCAGGCTACTGTTCCATCTCGGAATGAAAAAGTGAAGCCGTTTATAATGAAATTATAATTGTTGTAAAACCGAATGGAAAATGGTTTGCTAGATATGTCCCCTATTCTATCATCACTGTTAAAAGACACAGATAATCCGATACTTCCTATGGGAATAAAAACCCACCTTGCAAGAGTAAAAGTTCATTTCTAAAAGTATTGCAAAGACGATTTTGATAAATTTTATTTGACTGTAAAGACATATTCGTAACGAACCCCTTCAGGTGCGCTGCAATTTTAATTTCAATACAACGATTTTTTTCATTACCTTTATTCAGTTAATCGTAATTACTTTATTTCTAATCCTCTGCACGTGAGTTTAATCATAGTATTTATTTGCCGATCACCTTACAGATGGTTTCAAAAGGTCGCTACTAATCCTCCATCGTGAGTTAACGAATGTTCTGTCGTCAGCAAATGATACTGGCCAAAAGTATTTGCCAGTGAGGAAGACTGGGTATAATAGTTTACAAATTCACTTGCCATGAAGGATAAATACGGTTGTCGCCAATTAGTACTCTTTTGTTAATTTAGAAAATATTTTAGCATTTGTGGATCTTCTTCCGTCAAAGAAAATGGAATGTGATTCCCCTCACGAAAATAAAGAAAAGGCTTCATGTTTCATTTCTGAGTGATAGTGGTGCGTTCTTTTGTTTTTAGTCACATATGGGAAGTGGATCTTTAATTAAACCCGTGCCGCTGCCTGCATGCACAACACTTATGCTGACCCGCACTTTCCGTCGAGTAAACTCCTCCCACCATGTCACTTTGCAAACACTCATCTGCGGGGTAGTGTGTGTGTGAATCCATGTTTCATCTGAGTAAACCACTAGCCGCTCTGATTGCGATGCTTCAGTTTCTGTAAGAACGTAACGTACTACACTACTGGCCATTAAAATTGCTAAACCTCGAAGATGACGTGCTACAGACGCAAAATTTAACCGACAGGAAGAAAATGCTGTGATATGCAAGGTTGGCGCCGGTGGCGACACCTACAATTAGCTGACATGAGGAAAGTTTCCAATCGATTTCTCATACACAAACAGCAGTTGACCGGCGTTGCCTGGTGAAACGTTGTTGTGATGCCTCGTGTAAGGAGGAGAAAGACGTACCATCACGTTTCCGACTTTGATAAACTTCGGATTGTAGCCTATCGCGATTTCGGTTTATCGTATCGCGACATTGCTGCCCGCGTTGGTCGGGATCCAATGACTGTTAGCAGAATATGGAATCGGTGGGTTCAGGAGGGTAATACGGAACGCTGTGCAGGATCCCAACGGCCTCGTATCACTAGCAGTCGAGATGACAGGCATCTTATCCGCATGGCTGTAACGGATCGTGCAGCCACGTCTCGATCCCTGAGTCAACAGATGGGGACGTTTGCAAGACAACAACCATCTTCACGAACAGTTCGACGACGTTCCCAGCAGCATGGACTATCAGCTCGGAGACCATGGCTGCGGTTACCCTTGACGCTGCATCACAGACAGGAGCACCTGCGATGGTGTTCTCAACGACGAACCTGGGTGCACGAATGGCAAAACGTCATTTTTTCGGATGAATCCAGGTTCTGTTTACAGCATCATGATGGTCGCATCCGTGTTTGGCGACATCGCGATGAACGCACATTGGAAGCGTGTATTCGTCATCGCCATACTGTACTCGCGTATCACCCGGCGTGATGGTATGGGGTGCCATTGATTACACGTCTCGGTCACCTCTTGTTCGGATTGACGGCACTTTGAACAGTGGACGTTACATTTCAGATGTGTCACGACCCGTGGCTCTACCCTTCATTCGATCCCTGCGAAACCCTACATTTCTGCAGGATAATGCACGACCGCATGTTGCAGGTCCTGTACGGGCCTTTCTGGATACAGAAAATGTTCGACTGCTGCCCTGGCCAGCACATTCTCCAGATCTCTCACCAATTAAAAACATCTGGTGAATGGTAGCCGATCAACTGGCTCGTCACAATACGCCAGCCACTACTCTTGATGAGCTGTGGTATCGTGTTGAAGCTGCATGGGATGCTGTACCTGTACATGCCATCCAAGCTCTGTTTGACTCAATGCCCAGGCGTATCAAGGCCGTTATTACGGCCAGAGGTGGTTGTTCTGGGTACTTATTTGTCAGGATCTATGCATCCAAATTGCGTGAAAATGTAATCACATGTCAGTTCTAGTATAATATATTTGTCCAATGAATACCCGTTTATCATCTGCATTTCTTCTTGGTGTAGTAGTTTTAATGGCCAGTAGTGTATGACCTTTTTGCAATTATATCCTCTCGTTCCATATAACAACACGTTTATTATGGCACTTTTTAAGGCTAAATCCCGTAGACAGTACAGTTTTGCTAAGAGTTTTATTGCTAGTCTTGATGTTTTGCTCTAAAAGCTGTGTAGTTTTCTCGAAGTTGATTTCTCTTTATAGCGTAGAAACTGCTAATAATAATACGTTTACCCATATCGCCAACGGGATACTTATTGCGAGCAGAATTCTTATTGTCAGCACCTCACGCCTCCTTCTTTGGCGCAGGAATCTGAATGCCGCTTTGGTCGGCTTCGTGTGCCCCCATCCCTAATTTGTGAACCATCTTCTTGCTCAACTTTGACCTTTCGGCTGGCCGTTCCGTCGTCTTCTCCGTCGGTACAATCAATCTAATCTCTTTCTCATCGCCAACAAATTTAATCACGTTAACCGGACCTGTTGCTCCTACCAGCGAAGATATTTTCAGCTCTCACCTTCCATGATTCGACTGCGACGTAGCAATGCGCACTACTTTAATCGGAGCGTGCCTGTACTTATCCTTGTGACCAGGTTAGTTCCCACTACGGCCGCATTACCACTTCGCCTTACCGCGTAAGTAATACGTTGAGCTGACAAATGCCAAGGACCTCCTTTTGCCGGGGTTAGTGCAGCATGGACTCAGCACCTCGTTGGATGTCCCCTGCAGAAATATTGAAGCATGCTGCCTCTACAGCAGTCGATAATTGCGAAAGTGTTGTCGGTGCTGGATTTTGTTCACGAACTGATCTCTCCATTATGTCTCACAAATGTTCGATGGGGTCCATGTCCGACGATCCGGGTGAGCAAATCATCTGTTCGAACTGTCCGGAATGTTCTGCAAACAACCACAAAAATTGCAAGGTTGTTGGGAGAGGGAGAGGGTGGTGAGGGGCATGATGATGTCCATGAATGGCTGCAAATGGTCTCCAAGTAGCCGAACACAACCACTTCCAGTCAATGATCGGTTCAGTTGGACTATAGGACCCAGTCCACTCTATGCAAACAAAGCACACGCCGTTATGGTTCCACAGTGCCTTGTTCACAACATGGGTCAATGGCTTCGTGGGGTGTGCCACACTCGATCACGACCATCAGCTGTTACGAACCGAAATCCAGGACTTAACTGATTAGGCCACAGTTTTCCACTCGTCTAGGGTCGAACCGACATAATCACGAGCCCAGGAGAGAAACTGCAGGCGATGTCGTGCTGGTAGCAAAGGCCCTCGCGTCGGACGTCTGCTGCCACAGCCCATTAACGCCAAATTCGCCATACTGTCTTAACAGATACGTTCGTCGCACGTCCCATATTGATTTCTGTGGTTATTTCACCTATTGATGCTTGTCTGCTATCACTGATAACTCTATGCAAACGCCGCTGTTCTTGGTCGTTAAGTGAAGGCCTTCTTGATGCAATAATTTACCAACAGCCGTATTATTTGTAGAAGTTTATTTTATTTTATGAACTTCTATGTGCTACCAGTTTCGGCACTACATTGATACCATCTTCAGGCCCCACTCGTCATTGTCGTAAAATCGCTATACACGGAAGGAGCCATATAACGGGATCCGTCAATCAATCGTCCTGCAACAGCTCTTGGTGGCCAGGCGACACAGACCGTGTGTTGGTAAATTATTGCATTAAGAAGTTCATGCCAGCCGTCGTCCCACGATCCACAATGCGTTTTCTGTGGTGAGAGCGAATCCCTGAAATATGATATTCTGTATTTCCCAAACGAAAAGCTCCATGCATCTGGTTCCAACTACAAGGGTTTGAACTTTAATAGTGGCAATTATTTATTTACAGCTCGTACAAAATAGATACATGTTTCAAAGGTTTAATGACCCTCAAAGTAGTCACCAGCATTGTGTATAACCCGTTGCCAGCGATGTGGAAGTTGTAGGATACTATTAGCAGTGCCAACTGTGTTGACAGTTCGAGCGACGCGGTCTATTGTCCGACGAATTTGTAGCAGTTCTGAAGCGAATGCCGTGAAGTGATGCCTTCAGTTTAGAAATCCTGTTTTCATTTCACATACAAATTCTTAATCGTCGATGTTTCATCAAAGGCAGTTTATTTTGCCTTAAAAAATTGAATTGTTATACTATCTTAATTGAAGCAACTTTTATGAACAGTATAATTACTTTTTTTCATTTACTACTTCATATCTAAAAATACGTAATCCCCTATGATGATGCATGTAGTATCAGGGAGGGTTTCTTTGCTTGATTTGTAGAAGTGACTCTGAGATTTGTTTTTAAATGTTGCCCATCTGTCACGTTTTGGTGATACGTGCATACACATACGTTATGCATTCCATGACTGTTTACAGCAACACATTCTTTTGGCCTAAGTTCACAAAACTTAGTAAAACAGATTTTATCTTCAGGGCATTTTTCTCTGAAAGCTAAGTATCTCTTTCATATTATGTAAAATTAGACTTTTTGTCTTATATACTCTTTTGCCATTTTCTGAATGGACAGACAGACAGTCTTTTTTATTAGCAGAAATGCGACTTATATCATCTTCACAGTAAAAATTCTGGACACGTTTTTCCACATCCCTACCTATTCTGTTTCCCACGTTATAACTCCCTTTTGACAAAATACCATCTTCTTTTAGCAATACCCTCGATTTCTTTACCATCTATTTGCTAGTGTTAAAAAACATTCGGTTTTTTTCTTTACTCCATGAAGCTGGTGGTAAGGTAAGTATTTGAAGTTTTTCTTTAACAGAACTTCTGCTGAATTTCTCTTTAAGTTTTTGTATTAAAATATTACAGTCTGCCAGTTTCTTCAGGCACATTTTTCACTGGAACATGTAGCACTTCTGATGTTGTTTGCTGGAATTTTAAAGCTAAGCGACGAGACTTAGATCGAATGTATTCTGGACGCCTGTCTTGTGCTCTCTTGATAACCTTAAATGGTGAAATTTCAAGTAATTCACAACTTTCATTAAGTTTTTAAAGAACTGTAGATGGATCTGGTGTATATTCTTGATTTTCAACTTCACATTCATCCATCCCTGGTAGGTTATCCCCCATAGGAGATAAAATGTCCTTACGGAATGTTATGCACAGCTTGATACCTGGGATAAGTCCAAGGGTTTTATATCCCCTTTCCATGGTTAAAGAAATAGGTTTCAAAGATTTCTTAGCAGTCTTTTTACCAAGCTTCTTAAAAGGGTCACAGCAAAGGGTCTTCAAAAACAGGTGCTTCTTAGCTTCAATAATTCAATATCAGCTTCAGTCAGGCTTGACATATCTATTAAATCAAGCTCTTTACTGCTATTACTTTTCTTGTGACACACAACTGCTGACACAAAACCTAAAGAACATTTGTTTTCCATTGTGATTTTTAATCAACTGTGTATGTTGCAGAAAAGAAGTGGATGGTTCGAATCCTTTTGTTGTTCTCTAATTAGTCAAGAACGTACTATGAAGAATCTGTAAGGGGGAAATGAGAAACAGTTAATTACCACTTTATTAAGTGGTCTCTAATATTCACATTATGGAACAACTTTGTATTACAGTCGGACCCCTCAGTATGGAACCCCTCGATATGTATAATAAGTGCACAGACAAACCTGACACACACAGCCTGTGTTGCATGTGAGTGTTGCTGATAGACTGAATTTTTCATTGTTGTTTCATGTATTGTTGATTAGCTATTTGAAGCAATAAATTATTACACCATTATTGAAAAAGTTTCAGAATTAACAATAGAGCACAAACACCCATCTGATTTTTTTATGTTTAAAAGTATGGCAGTAGGAATTATTTGAAACAAAAATTCAGATGGTGGAATTTGTGTTTCTGCTGAAAAAATTCCTGAAATTTTCAAAAAAAAATTTGTGAGAAATAACATTAATTACAAATTTTCAAACATTTGTTGCTTTGACACAGCATGTTAATGATTTTTATTATAGTTCTATTCTTTTACTTTCCAATGACACCAAATTGAATAAAACTGATTCATAAATAAAAAAGTTACAGTGGTTACAAACTTACGAGGCACTTCGTCTCTCAACGCCAGTTGGTAGAAGGGGCCCACATTTCAAAATGGTCTCCTAATTACAATTTTGATCAAAAAATTCCAGAAAAAATATTTTAACCCTAACTCATTATGTACATTCTTACACCAAAATTTCAGAAAAGTCTGTGACATAAGGGCAACGGCCACTGGGTGATTTCACATGAAATTACCCAGGTATGTATTTTGCTATTATTTTTGAATGGGGGCGGGTTATTAATAACAAATTTTAGAAGTGAATATACGTATTTCGAAGTACTGTGAATATCCCAAGTTCCTTAAATAAATGTCTGCAAGGTGATATTGGATGGGCTCAAGTTATTACTCTGATTACACGCTTTTGTACAATGGATACTTTTTCTCTTAATGACGAATTACCCCAAAACATAGTGCCATATGAGAGTAGTGAATAAAAATAAGAATAGTAGGCTAATCTACTGATATGTTTATCACCAAAATTTGCAATAACCTACTGATATGTTTATCACCAAAATTTGCAATAACCCTAATAGCATAAGTAGCTGAACCTAGCCGTTTCAGCAAATCTTCGATGTGTTTCTTCCAATTCAACTTCTCATCAATGTACACACCCAGAAATTTTGAGCATTCTGCCATAGCTACAGACGTCTGTTCAAAGTCTATATTTATCAATGGTGTCATGCCATTTACTGTAGAGTGTACTGTTTTCTCAAAATTTAGTGAGAGTCCATTTGCAGAGAATCACTTAACAGTTTTCTGAAACACATCATTTACAATTTCCTCAGCTGATTCTTGTTTGTTGGGTGTGATTACTATCTTTGCATCATCATGAATATAGAGTGGCAAGTCATAAATATATATTAAGAACAATAAGTGACCCAATATTGAACCCTGTAAGACACTATTCTTGACACCTCCTCAGTACAGGACTCTGCTGATTTTTGCAGACTATCTGTAATGTTAATTTCAACTTTCTGCATTTTCCTGTTAAATATAAATTAAACCATTTGTGCACTGTCCCACTCATACCACAATACTTACCACCTAACACAGTAAATGAATATCATAGTGAAAAGTTTTAAACTCTATTTTTGGAGTTGGTAGAATATTAAAATTTTCTTCAGTGCAATGTAATCGAATAATTTTCATAATTGACGCCTTGTCTTTGGAAGCCTGATCCTTTTGTAATGATAAATAAACAAACGCCGTCTGGATCATAACTTTTTGCTCTGCTGGAACCAGATGGAATATGCGCTGCAGATCATCTTCAGGTCTAGGTTGAAACAACAGGCAATAATAGTACTTGTTTTACAGAAGTGCAGTGTTACAAAAATTGTCTGATGAATAGTAGAAGTAACAACAAACTATTATGAACTCACAAATACCTGGCGCTGCAAGGTGCTGTTTGACAACTTTGTGTGAAAGTAATAAAATAAAAAATTAAAAAAAAGTATGTGGTGGGAGAAAAAATTTTCGTTCATTCACATAATCTGTGTGTAAATCAAACAGTATATTAAAACTGTATGAAACTAATTCCCCATATATATTTAATTAAAAAATTAATTAAAATTCGGTATTAAATGACACATTAATGTGGTAAATTTCAGTATAAATGATGCGCTCCACAATAAGATAAAAATATGTTACAAATATGCTGAAAGCACACTGCGAATCGTACATCTTTATTCTTGTTTACATATTTTAAAAGACAGTACTAAATCACCGAACACATCTAAAACTTTACGAATGTGCCTTCATTTTAATGAATATGAATATAAATCCCTGCCGACTCTTACCGTAAGTTAAAAACCGGGAAGAAATCGGGGACTAGTTACGAAACAATCATAGAAAAAGCAAAGAAAAAGAGGTCCCCTTTTCTTCAGTTTTTCTATGATTAATTCGTAACTAGTCCCAGTTTGTTTTACCTTTTTAATTTAGGCTACAGTAAAAGTTTTCAAAGAATTCATATAGTTAGTCATTGAAATGAAGACAAATTTTTAAACTTTTATTACGCATTCGATAATTTTCCACTACCATTTAAAAATTTTTTACATTATGTAAACAAGAACTAAAATGTACAATGTACAGTGTCCTTGTTAATATGTTTGTGACATTTTTTATCGTCTTGTGTAACGTTCACAGTGAAATTTACTATATTAATGTGTCATTTAAGTCCAAAGTTTAATTAATTTTTCATTTACTTTTATATGGAGAATAAATTGCATACCGTTTTAATGTACTGTGTGACTTACGCATGTATCACGTTACTGTACAAAAATTTTTCACTCACCACATCCTTTGTTTTATGTTAGTTTGGCACAAAGTCGACAAACTGCATTTCCGGCGCCAGGTATTTGTGAGTTCATAACAGTTTGTTATCATTTCTACTGTTCCTGAGACAAGTGTTCGTAATATCACACTTCCGTAAAATAATTATTGTTATTGCCATTTTGTTCCAACCTAGACCTGAAGATGATCTGCAGTCCACATTGAAACTGGTTGCCGACAAATAAAAAGTTGTGATTTACAGAGCGTTTTCTACTATCGAAAACTTGTGATGTACCTACTGCGTATATTGGATTGTTTTGGCAGAAACGGCGAGCCCCCATCGGTAGATTCTAAATCCTCAACTTCCATGGACTTATTTACACTTATTTTATCTTCATTTATTTTGTCCGGTTTGCAGATCCTCGGCTTCAAATGTCCGAGGTGATTTGAAACGGTTAAAAAACAAACGAACACTTTGCTCAACCATTTAGCTAAAAACAAACAAAAACGTACTGCTCCACTTCAACATGACGTCACCACTGCTGCCACCACGGTGTTAATTAGAATCGAATCATCTGAAACCACTGTTTCCGCCGCCCTGCTGGTACCTGGCCTAATGCGCTGGGAAACTCTCCACAACTTCCCATTTTCAGCTGAGACGGTTTCTGCTATTACAGTGGATGTGACGTCATTCTCAAGTCATCCATCAGCCATTCATCAAAATTACGAAGCGTCAGATTTATCAAAACGATCATTTGCTCAATTTGCAATGACACTGAAGACTATATACCGGGAATGTGACGGTTGCAGACACGCAACAAGTATCTCATAAGATCTGAGGTCTTTATCCATTCACTTGCCACAAACCACCTGGACAATTTAACGGTTGTTACAGCACTTATTGACTTCATACGGCAGGTTGAGTCTTCTGTTTGGAAGACTGGAATAGTGATGCCTAAAGAAGGGCAGAAAGGTGCAATTGAAACTTTGAGAAGAACAATGCGAATTTAGGAAAGAACGTTTAGGAAAGAACGTTCATGTAGGCCTACAGCGGACTATACCGAATGACACCGACAAAATTTCGGAGGGTCCGCAGGGGCGTTTTGTGAGTGTTTTGGTGAAAGTGACCCGTGGTCTCCTGTGCGTCTATAATTAATGATTTAGTCGGTTTTTTGCCACGATTACTTTTATTTCTGTGAAAATTCCTTCAAAATACCGGAAACGCCTGCAATCTACATCTGCATCTACATCTTCGTACATACTCCGCAAGCCACCGTATGGTGCGTGGTGGAGGATACCACGTACCGACACTAGTTATTTCTTTTTCTATACACTAGCAAACACAGTCCCAAAGAAAGCAGGCGTTGACAGATGTGAAAATTACCGAACAATCAGTTTCATAAGCCACAGCTGCGAAATACTAACGTGAATTCTTTACAGACGAATGGAAAAACTGGTAGAAGCCAACCTTGGGGAAGATCAGTTTGGATTCCGTAGAAATATTGGAACCCGTGAAGCAATACTGACCCTATGACTTATCTTAGAAGAAAGATTAAGGAAAGGCAAACCTACGTTTCTAGCATTTGTAGACTTACAGAAAGCGTTTGACAATGTTGACTGGAACACTCTCTTTCAGATTCTGAAGGTGGCAGGGGTAAAATACAGGGAGCGAAAGGCTATTTCCAATTTGTACAGAAACCAGATTGCAGTTATAAGAGTCGAGGGGCATGAAAGGGAAGCAGCGGTTGGGAAGGGAGTGAGACAGGGTTGTAGCCTCTCCCTGATGTTATTCAATCTGTATATTGAGCAAGTAGTAAAGAAAACAAAAGAAAAATTCAGAGTAGGTATTAAAATCCATGGAGAAGAAATAAAAACTTTGAGGTCCACCGATGACATTGTAATTCTGTCAGAGACAGCAAAGGACTTGGAAGAGCAGTTGAACGGAATGGACGGTGTCTTGAAAGGAGGATATAAGATGAACATCAACAAAAGCAAAACGAGGATAATGGAATGTAGTCGAATTAAGTCGGATGATGCTGAGGGAATTAGATTAGGAAATGAGACACTTAAAGTAGTAAAGAAGTTTTGCTATTTGGAGAGCAAAATAACTGATGATGGTCGAAGTAGAGAGGATATAAAATGTCGACTGGCAATGGCAAGGAAGGCGTCAAATAAGGCGTTTCTGAAGAAGAGAAATTTGTTAACATCGAGTGTAAATTTAAGTGGTTCAAATGGCTCTGAGCACTATGGGACTCAACTACTGAGGTCATTAGTCCCCTAGAACTGAGAACTAGTTAAACCTAACTAACCTAAGGACATCACAAATATCCATGCCCGAGGCAGGATTCGAACCGTAGCGGTCTTGCGGTTCCAGACTGCAGCGCCTTTAACCGCACGGCCACTTCGGCCGGCGTAAATTTAAGTGTCAGGAAGTCGTTTCTGAAAGTATTTGTATGGAGTGTAGCCATGTATGGAAGTGAAACATGGATGATAAATGTCCGCCGCTCGTGGTCTCGCGGTAGCGTTCTCGCTTCCCGAGCACGGGGTCCCGGGTTCGATTCCCGGCGGGGTCAGGGATTTTCACCTGCCTCGAGATGACTGGGTGTTTGTGTTGTCCTCATCATTTCATCATCATCCAGGAAAGTGGCGAAATTGGACTGAGCAAAGGTTGGGAAATTGTACGGGCGCTGATAACCACGCAGTTGAGCGCCCCACAAAACCAAACATCATGGATGATAAATAGTTTGGACAAGAAGAGAATAGAAGCTTTCGAAATGTGGTGCTACAGAAGAATGCTGATGATTAGATGGGTAGATCACATAACTAATGAGGAGGTATTGAATAGGATTGGGGAGAAGAGGAGTTTGTGGCACAACTTGACAAGAAGAAGGGACCGGTTGATAGGACATGTTCTGAGGCATCAAGGGATCACAAATTTAGCATTGGGGGGCAGCGTGGAGGGTAAAAATCTTAGAGGGAGACCAAGAGATGAATATGCAGATTCAGAAGGATGTAGGTTGCAGTGAGTACTGGGAGATGAAGAAGCTTGCACAGGATAGAGTAGCATGGAGAGCTGCATCAAACCAGTCTCAGATCTGAAGACCACAACAACAACAGCAAACAGAGCGAGAGAAAAACGACAGCGTACATTTCTCCGTTCGAGTATTTAAAAATTATTTTTGTGGTGCTTACCCGAAATTGGCAGCAGTAGAATAGCTCTGCTTTCAGCTTCAAATGACGGTTCTCTAAATTTTCTCGTTCCTCGAAAAGAACATCGTCTTCCCTCCAGTGATTCCCATTTGAGTTCCCGAAGCACCTCCCAAATAGTTGTTCGAATACACAGGCAACAAATCTAGCAGCCCGCCTCTGAACTGCTTCGATGTCTTCCTTTAATCCAAATTGGTGCAGTACTTGAGAAGTATTCAAGAGCAGGTCGCACTAACGTCCTACACTCCGTCTCCCTTACAGATGAACCAAACTTTTCTAAAACTCTCCCAACAAACCGTAGTTGACCATTCGCCTTCCCTACGCAATCTGCACATGCTCGTTCCACTTTATATCGCTTTGCAGCATTAGGCCCAAGTACTTACACTACACTACGTGACTGTGTCAAGCAGGACATTACTAATGCTGTATCCGGACACTATGGATTTGTTTTTCCTGCTCATCTGCATTCGCAGACTTCTACATTTAGACTTGAATGACATTCATCACATCAACTAGAAAATTTGTCTAAATCATCTTGTACCCTCCTGTAGTCACTCAACTTCGACACCTTCCCGTACACCACAGTATCATCAGCAAACAGCCGCAGGTCGCTGCCCACCCTGTCCGCCAAATCAGAGAACAACAGCGGTCCTATCACACTTCCCTGGGGCGCTCATGACGATACCCTTGACTCTAACGAACACTCGCCGTCATGGACAACGTACTGGGAGAAGTCTTCGAGCCACTCACATATCTGGGAAACTATTCCTTATGTTCTTACGTTCGTAAACAGTCGGCAGTGTGACACCGTGTCAAATAGTTCACGGAAATCCACGAATATGGAACGTGAGGCCATTTTCCAGGAGGATAACTCTGTCTCATAAGGCCAGACTCGTGCAGCAGTGGTTTGAGCAGCGCCATGGTGAAGTCATTCTGATGTCTTCGCCACCAAATTCGCCTGACCTGATCAAGATGTGCAACGCAGACACTGTCAAACACGTGGCAAGGGCACAGCATCTATGCACACCAGTCCTCACCACTAAGAAAGAGAAATCAAAATTATTCCTTTAATTCTGATCACAGATTAGTACTCCACATAAAATTCTGAGTAAACTAATACCTCACTCCGACCAGTCGAATAATTAACTATCAGAATGAGATTTTCACTCTGCAGCGGAGTGTGCGCTGATATGAAACTTCCTGGCAGATTAAAACTGTGTGCCCGACCGAGACTCGAACTCGGGACATTTGCCTTTCGCGGGCAAGTGCTCTACCATCTGAGCTACCGAAGCACGACTCACGCCCGGTCCTCACAGCTTTACTTCTGCCAGTACCTCGTCTCCTACCTAGAGTACTTGCCCGCGAAGGGCAAAGGTTCCGAGTTCGAGTCTCGGTCTGGCACACACCATTAACTATCAGTTCATTCAAAATTGATCATTGAATTAAAAATCACTAAATTAATTTTCCCAAGTCCACAGACACTAGCGAGGTATTGTGTACATAGAGGACCGTCCATTAAAGCGGGAAGGATACTTTTAGCATTCCACGTTTAATTAATATAGGAAACGCCCGAGACTGCGAAATCTAGCTTCCTTGTCAGGCCGTTATTTCAAATCGTCTTTGGAGCCACACGGTGGTGGAGGCACACACGGTTCTCCCGCCTTTTGAGAATTGTCGCCAGTTCAGGGTCCCCAACGTGAGGGACGGCGGCCAGAACAGCAGGAATGTTCCACCTCTCACCCCTGTTAGGTTGGCTACGGGGACCTATTCTCATGTCGCGGAGGTGCACTGTAGACCATCGCCCGAGCCTTTAAATAGCCTGGAGAGCAGCTCTGTAGCCCCAGTCCGTTGCAGTTTCTAGAGGAGTCAACACGGCGAAGTTCAGTGTACGGCAGTTACCGCCGTTTGATGGCTGGTATTTCCCATTGCCCTGGGAACTGCATAGGTTTAATCATCAGGGAACCACTCGTGATGTTTCTGAAGCACTCCGCAGTTACGACGGTTGTGACTGCGTTAGAGCTGCGTCTCTACAGCGAGATACTGGCGCCGCAGACGGGCATGCAGAGTAGTAATCTGTTTTTCATTTCTGTCCTCTCTCTGGTCTTCATACTGAAGGAGGGTTGCTGAGTGATCTTGTGTACTTTCAACTAGTCCTACGGCAGGTATGCCCGCCCAGCGGCTACATTCCGTGTGTGACAGTGTATGAGTAGTTGTGACACGACTACCTCCGAATACCTGTGTTCATTCCTGAATATACACTCCCGGAAATTGAAATAAGAACACCGTGAATTCATTGTCCCAGGAAGGGGAAACTTTATAGACACATTCCTGGGGTCAGATACATCACATCATCACACTGACAAAACCACAGGCACATAGACACAGGCAACAGAGCATGCACAATGTCGGCACTAGTACAGTGTATATCCACCTTTCGCAGCAATGCAGGCTGCTATTCTCCCATGGAGACCATCGTAGAGATGCTGGATGTAGTCCTGTGGAACGGCTTGCCATGCCATTTCCACCTGGCGCCTCAGTTGGACCAGCGTTCGTGCTGGACGTGCAGACCGCGTGAGACGACGCTTCATCCAGTCCCAAACGTGCTCAATGGGGGACAGATCCGGAGATCTTGCTGGCCAGGGTAGTTGACTTACACCTTCTAGAGCACGTTGGGTGGCACGGGATACATGCGGACGTGCATTGTCCTGTTGGAACAGCAAGTTCCCTTGCCGGTCTAGGAATGGTAGAACGATGGGTTCGATGACGGTTTGGATGTACCGAGCACTATTCAGTGTCCCCTCGACGATCACCAGTGGTGTACGGCCAGTGTAGGAGATCGCTCCCCACACCATGATGCCGGGTGTTGGCCCTGTGTGCCTCGGTCGTATGCAGTCCTGATTGTGGCGCTCACCTGCACGGCGCCAAACACGCATACGACCATCATTGGCACCAAGGCAGAAGCGACTCTCATCGCTGAAGACGACACGTCTCCATTCGTCCCTCCATTCACGCCTGTCGCAACACCACTGGAGGCGGGCTCCACGATGTTGGGGCGTCAGCGGAAGACGGCCTAACGGTGTGCGGGACCGTAGCCCAGCTTCATGGAGACGGTTGCGAATGGTCCTCGCCGATACCCCAGGAGCAACAGTGTCCCTAATTTGCAGGGAAGTGGCCGTGCGGTCCCCTACGGCACTGCGTAGGATCCTACGGTCTTGGCGTGCATCCGTGCGTCGCTGCGATCCGGTCCAAGGTCGACAGGCACGTGCACCTTCCGCCGACCACTGGCGACAACATCGATGTACTGTGGAGACCTCACGCCCCACGTGTTGAGCAATTCGGCGGTACGTCCACCCGGCCTCCCGCATACCCACTATACGCCCTCGCTCAAAGTCCGTCAACTGCACATACGGTTGACGTCCACGCTGTCGCGGCATGCTACCAGTGTTAAAGACTGCGATGGAGCTCCGTATGCCACGGCAAACTGGCTGACACTGACGGCGGCGGTGCACAAATGCTGCGCAGCTAGCGCCATTCGACGGCCAACACCGCGGTTCCTGGTGTGTCCGCTGTGCCGTGCGTGTGATCATTGCTTGTACAGCCCTCTCGCAGTGTCCGGAACAAGTATGGTGGGTCTGACACACCGGTGTCAATGTGTTCTTTTTTCCATTTCCAGGAGTGTATGTTTCGCTAGCTTACCCCGACTTTCACTGCCTGTAGCTTCCCCATTGTCCCTTCTGTAAACCAATTTCTCACTGGACTACGAAACACCTGCAGAAGAGACGAAGTCCGACGCCAGGGACAGAAGACCCTCAGGTGAGTGATCTGCTAGTGAACGCTGGCAGTCGGAGCTCCACTGCTAATCTGCTGCAGTTGCTTCCACCAGAAAACCCAAACGCTACAGGTGGAATACATCTGGGACGCTACTGGGTGCCAGAACCACGACCACTGAACGCCAACTACCAAAGGACTACCGGCCGGAGTGGCCGAGCGGTTCTAGGCGCTACAGTCTGGAACCGCGCGACCACTACGATTGCAGGTTCGAATCCTGCCTCCGGCATGGATGTGTGTGATGTCCTTAGGTTAGATAGGTTTAAGTAGTTCTATGTTCTAGAAGTTCTCAGAAGTTAAGTCCCATAGTGCTCACAGCCATTTGAACCAAAGAACTTACGGAATCTGTGCCACGCAGAAAGGCTCCCGTACTGTATTCCAAAAGTGAAGTCACACGGTATTGACCAGTTGGGCATAATGTTTTCTCTCACTGGTGCATTTCGACCTTATACTTGAACTGTGATATCTCAGCTGATACAGATACTTTTTAATGAAAGTCTCAACAATATGTCGTCCAGTGTTCTCCTATCATGTTTGATGAACTCACTTTCACGAAAAGTGTTCTCCACGAAACACACGAAGTCACGGGATAGCGATATGCACACGCAGAGTTGGCGGTAGTATCGCGGAAACAAGACACAAAAGGGCAGAGAGTTGGAGGAGCTGTCATTTGTACTCGGGTGATTTTTGTGAAATGCTTTCCGACGTGATTATCGCCGTACAACGGTAATTAACAGGCTCTGGAAGCGTAGTGGTAATTTGAGTTAGACGCCTGCGACAATCCTTTTCGGAAATCGTTAAGTAATTCAGTATTCCGAGATCAACTGTATCAAGAGCGTGCCGAGAATAACATACACTACTGGCCATTAAAACTACTGCACCACGAAGATGACGTGCTACAGACGCGAAATTTAACCGGCAGGAAGAAGATGCTGTGATATGCAAATGATTAGCTTTTCACAGCATTCACACAAGGTTGGCGCCGGTAGCGACACCTACAACATACTGACATGAGCAATCTTTCCAACCGATTTCTCACACACAAACAGCAGTTGACCGGCGTTGCCTGGTGAAACGTTGTTGCGATGCCTCGTGTAAGGAGGAGAAATGCGTACCATTACGTTTCCGACTTTGATAAAGGTCGGATTGTAGCCTGTCGCGATTGCGGTTTATCGTATCGCGACATTGCTGCTCGCTTTGGTCGAGATCCAATGACTGAATATGGAATCGGTGGGTTCAGGAGGGTAATACGCAACGCCGTGCTGGATCCCAACGGCCTCGTATCACTACCAGTCGAGATGACAGGCATCCTATCCGCATGGCTGTAACGCATCGTGCAGCCACGTCTCGATCCCTGTTTCAACAGATGGGGACGTTTGCAAGACAACAACCATCTGCACGAACAGTTTGACGACGTTTGCAGCACCATGGACTACCAGCTCGGAGACCATGGCTTCGTTTACCCTTGACGCTGAATCACAGACAGGAGCTTCTCCGATGGGGCACTCAACGACCAACCTAGGTGCAGGAATGGCAAAACGTCATTTTTTTGGATGAATCCAGGTTCTGTTTACAGCATCACGATGGACGCATCCGTGTTTGACGACATCGCTGTGAACGCACATTGGAAGCGTATATTCGTCATCGCCATACTGGCGTATCCTCCGGTGTGATGGTATTGGGTGCCATCGTTACACGTCTAGGTCACCTAAGGGCATCACACACATCCATGCCCGAGGCAGGATTCGAACCTGGGACCGTAGCAGTCGCACGGTTCCGGACTGAGCGCCTAGAACCGCGAGACCACCGCGGCCGGCAGATTTGTTGCCGGTGGCTTCGAACAACTATTTCGGAGATGCTTCGGGAACTCAAATGGGAATCACTGGAGGGAAGGCGATATTCTTTTCGAAGCACGAGAAAATTTTGAGAACCGTCATTTGAAGCTGAATGAAGAGCTATTCTGCTGCTGCTAATTTCGCGTAAGCACCACAAAAATAATTTTTAAATACTCGAACGGAGAAATGTACGCTGTCGTTTTTCTCTCGCTCTGTTTGCTGTTGTTGTTGTGGTCTTCAGTTCTGAGACTGGTTTGATGCAGCTCTCCATGCTACTCTATCCTGTGCAAGCTTCTTCATCTCCCAGTACTTACTGCAACCTACATGCTGCTGAATCTGCTTAGTGTATTCATCTCTTGGGCTCCCTCTACGATTTTTACCCTCCACGCTGCCCTCCAATGCTAAATTTGAGATCCCTTGATGCCTCAGAACATGCCCTACCAACCGGTCCCTTCTTCTTGTCAAGTTGTGCCACAAACTCCTCTTCTCCCCAATTCTATTCAATACCTCCTCATTAGTTATGTGATCTACCCATCTAATCTTCAGCATTCTTCTGTAGCACCACATTTCGAAAGCTTCTATTCTCTCCTAGTCCAAACTATTTATCGTCCATGTTTCACTTCCATACATGGCTACACTCCATACAAATACTTTCAGAAACGATTTCCTGACACTTAAATCTATATTCGATGTTAACAAATTTCTCTTCTTCAGAAATTCTTTCCCTGCCATTGCCAGTCTCTATTTTATATCTACTTCGACCATCATCAGTTATTTTGCTCCCCAAATAGCAAAACTCATTTACTACTTAAAGTGTCTCATTTCCTAATGTAATTCCCTCGGCATCACCTGACTTAATTCTATTACATTCCATTATTCTTGTTTTGCTTTTGTTGATGTTCATCTTATATCCTCCTTTCAAGACACTGTCGATTCCGTTCAACAGCTCTTCCAAGTCCTTTGCTGACTCTGACAGAATTACAATGTCATCGGCGAACCTCAACGTTTTTATTTCTTCTCCATGGACTTTAATACCTACTCCGAATTTTTCTTTTGTTCCCTTTACTGCTTGCTCAATATACAGATTGAATAACATCGGGGAGAGGCTACAACTCTGTCTCACTCCCTTCCCAACCGCTGCTTCCCTTTCATGTCCCTCGACTCTTATAACTGCAATCTGGTTTCTGTACAAATTGTAAATAGCCTTTCGCTCCTTGTATTTTACCCCTGCCACCTTTAGAATTTGAAAGAGAGTATTCCAGTGAGCACTGTCGAAAGCTTTCTCTAAGTCTACAAATGTTAGAAATGTAGGTTTGCCTTTCCTTAATCTATTTTCTAAGATAAGTCGTAGGGTCAGTATTGCCTCACGTGTTCCAACATTTCTGCGGAATCCAAACTGATCTTCGCCGAGGTCGGCTTCTACCAGTTTTTCCATTCGTCTGTAAAGAATTCGCGTTAGTATTTCGCAGCTGTGACTTATTAAACTGATAGTTCGGTAATTTTCACATCTGTCAACACCTGCTTTCTTTGGGATTGGAATTATTATATTCTTCTTGAAGTCTGAGGGTATTTCGCCTGTCTCATACATCTTGCTCATCAGATGCTAGAGTTTTGTCAGAACTGGCTCTCCCAAGGCCGTCAGTAGTTCTAATGGAATGTTGTCTACTCCGGGGGCCTTGTTTCGACTCAGGTCTTTCAGTGCTCTGTCAAACTCTTCACGCAGTATCGTATCTCCCATTTCATCTTGATCTACATCCTCTTCCATTTCCATAATATTGTCCACAAGTACATCGCCCTTGTATAGACCCTCTATATACTCCTTCCACCTTTCTGCTTTCCCTTCTTTGCTTAGAACTGGGGTTCCATCTGAACTCTTGATGTTCATGCAATCAAGGCCGTTATTACGGCCAGAGGTGGTTCTTCTGAGTACTGATTTCTCAGGATCTTTGCACCCAAATTGCGTGAAAATGTAAACACATGTCAGTTCTAGCATAATATATTTGTCCAATGAATACTCGTTTATCATCTGCATTTCTTGTTGGTGTAGCAATTTTAGTGACCAGTAGTGGATTTCAGGCATTGCCTCTTGTGGTGTCACCGCCAGACACCCACCACACTTGCTAGGTGGTAGCCTTTGAATCGGCCGCGGTCCGTTAGTATACGTCGGACCCGCGTGTCGCCACTGTCAGTGATTGCAGACCGAGCGCCGCCACACGGCAGGTCTAGAGACACTTCCTAGCACTCGCCCCAGTTGTACAGCCGACTTTGCTAGAGATGGAACTGACAAATAGCACTCTCATTTGCCGAGACGATAGTTAGCATAGCCTTCAGCTACGTCAATTGCTACGACCTAGCAAGGCGCCATTACCAGTATATTGAGATTGCACTTATGTATCATCAAGACCGATGTTCTCCAATTATGGAATAAAGTTAAGTATTACATCAACTACGTACTTTATTTGCTATATTAAGTACTTTACACTGTTCCAGACCTCACGCAAGCCTGCGTGAGCTAAGCGCGTGCATTTCGGCATCCTCGCATAGTGACTTGGCTGTCTTGCCAAGTCACAACACCTCTCACCAAGGACGAAGCATTGGCCGACGGCCTTCTTGTAACGACCGAGAGCAGTTGCACTTGCGTAGAGTTGTGAGCGCTAACAGACAAGCAACACTTCGTGAAATAGCCGCAGAAATCAGTATGGGACGTACGGCGAACGTATCAATTAGGACAGTGCGGTGAAATTTGGCGTTCATGGGTTATGGGAGCAGACGACCGAAGCATGTGGCTTTGCTAACAGCACGACATCGCCTGCAGAGCCCCACCCGGGCTCCTCACCACGTCTGTTTGGTCCTAGACGACTCTAAAACTGTAGTCTGGTCAGACGAGTACCGATTTCAGTTGGTAAGAGCTGATGGTAGAGATCCAGTGTGCCGCAGTCCCCTCGAAGCCATAGAGCCAACTTGTCAACAAGGCACTGTGCGAGCTGGTGGAGGCTCGATAACGGTGTAAAATTTGTTTACATTGCCTGGAATGGCTACTTGGAGACCATTTGCAGCCACTCATGGGCTTCATGTTCCCAAACAGCGGTGGAGTAATTATGGATGACAATGCGCCATGTCTCTGGCCACACTTGTTCGCAACTGGTTTGAAGAAAATTTTGGACAATTCGAGAGAATGATCTGTCTCCCTCCCTCCCCCGCCCCAGATCGCCCGACATGAATCTCATCGAACATTTATGGGACGCAGTGGAGAGGTCAGTTCGCACGCAAAATCCTGTACCGGCAACACTCTTAGAATTACGGACGGGTCTCTTGAAATCTGGCAGAAAATCCAAAGAGATTTTGATCGTATGTATAGTACACCAGCGGCAGGACATAATCAATATCTTCACCGCACAACGGCAACGGTAGTGTTACTCATGACTGTTCTCCTAATGCAGAGTTACTAAACCTGGTTTTCCAAAAATCCTTCACCACAGAAGACGCAATAAATATTCCACAATTTGAGTCAACCGCTAACATGAGTATCTTAGACATACACTCCTGGAAATTGAAATAAGAACACCGTGAATTCATTGTCCCAGGAAGGGGAAACTTTATTGACACATTCCTGGGGTCAGATACATCACATCATCACACTGACAGAACCACAGGCACATAGACACAGGCAACAGAGCATGCACAATGTCGGCACTAGTACAGTGTATATCCACCTTTCGCAGCAATGCAGGCTGCTATTCTCCCATGGAGACGATCGTAGAGATGCTGGATGTAGTCCTGTGGAACGGCTTGCCATGCCATTTCCACCTGGCGCCTCAGTTGGACCAGCGTTCATGCTGGACGTGCAGACCGCGTGAGACGACGCTTCATCCAGTCCCAAACATGCTCAATGGGGAACAGATCCGGAGATCTTGCTGGCCAGGGTAGCTGACTTACACCTTCTAGAGCACGTTGGGTGGCACGGGATACATGCGGACGTGCATTGTCCTGTTGGAACAGCAAGTTCCCTTGCCGGTCTAGGAATGGTAGAACGATGGGTTCGATGACGGTTTGGATGTACCGTGCACTATTCAGTGTCCCCTCGACGATCACCAGTGCTGTACGGCCAGCGTAGGAGATCGCTCCCCACACCATGATGCCGGCTGTTGGCCCTGTGTGCCTCGGTCGTATGCAGTCCTGATTGTGGCGCTCACCTGCACGGCGCCAAACACGCATACGACCATCATTGGCACCAAGGCAGAAGCGACTCTCATCGCTGAAGACGACACGTCTCCATTCGTCCCTCCATTCACGCCTGTCGCGACACCACTGGAGGCGGGCTGCACGATGTTGGGGCGTGAGCGGAAGACGGCCTAACGGTGTGCGGGACCGTAGCCCAGCTTCATGGAGACGGTTGCGAATGGTCCTCGCCGATACCCCACGAGCAACAGTGTCCCTAATTTGCTGGGAAGTGGCGGTGCGGTCCCCTACGGCACTGCGTAGGATCCTACGGTCTTGGCGTGCATCCGTGCGTCGCTGCGGTCCGGTCCCAGGTCGACGGGCACGTGCACCTTCCGCCGACCACTGGCGACAACATCGATGTACTGTGGAGACCTCACGCCCCACGTGTTGAGCAATTCGGCGGTACGTCCACCCGGCCTCCCGCATGCCCACTATACGCCCTCGCTCAAAGTCCGTCAACTGCACATACGGTTCACGTCCACGCTGTCGCGGCATGCTACCAGTGTTAAAGACTGCGATGGAGCTCCGTATGCCACGGCAAACTGGCTGACACTGACGGCGGCGGTGCACAAATGCTGCGCAGCTAGCGCCATTCGACGGCCAACACCGCGGTTCCTGGTGTGTCCGCTGTGCCGTGCGTGTGATCATTGCTTGTACAGCCCTCTCGCAGTGTCCGGAGCAAGTATGGTGGGTCTGACACACCGGTGTCAATGTGTTCTTCTTTCCATTTCCAGGAGTGTAGATACACTCGGTGTAGATGAGCAACAATCTTCTGGTCCAGGTTGTGCACCAGTTAGTTAGGTTCCTTTCGTAGTGTGATGCAATAGCTCTGTATTTACCGAATATATACGACCGCTCGACTGATGGCAGATTCATACCTAAGGACTGGAACGTTGCACAGGACACACCAGGACACAATAAAGAAAACAGAAGTAATCCGCTGAATTCCAGATGCCAATCACTGAAGTCAACTTGCAGTAGGATTTTGTAACATACACTATGTTCGAACGTTTTGAATAAATCCGAATAAAATGATCTATTAACACATAGTTATCACGGATTCAGGAAGTATCGTTCTTGTTAAACACACTAAGTAATGAGTGCTATCGAAATTGATTCCACACTTCAAGATTTTCGGACGCCTTTTGACATTTTTCCTCACAGGAAAACTTCTAATGACAGTGTGAGCCTACGGTGTTCTGCTCCCTGTCAATATAGTCACATTACGCAGTAAGCGACAGAAAATCATCGAGTAAAACAGAAGTGATATCTTGCATTCCCCAAGGAAGTGTTAGAGGCCCTACGCTGTTCCTAATCTATATAAACTATTTAGCAGACACTCTGAGCAACCCTCTTAGTTTCTGTTGTGACTTGGCAAGACAGCCAAGGCACTATGATTGGTAGCCGAGAGGCACGCGTCTAAGCTCACGCAGGCTGGCGTGAGGTCTGGAACAATTATAGGAGTTTATAGTAGGAAGAAAAGTACGTAGCTTCGGGAATACTTAACTTTAATCCATAATTGGTGAACATCGGTCTGACGGTATATGCATCACAAGATAAACAGCAAATGATAATGGCGCCTTGCTAGGTCGTAGCAAATGACGTAGCTGAAGGCTATGCTAACTATCGTCTCGGCAAATGAGAGCGTAATTTGTCAGTGAACCATCTCTAGCAAAGTCGGCTGTACCACTGGGGCGAGTGCTAGGAAGTCTCTCTAGACCTGCCGTGTGGCGGCGCTCGGTCTGCAATCACTGACAGTGGCGACACGCGGGTCCGTCGTATACTAGCGGGCCGCGGCCGATTTAAAGGCTACCACCTAGCAAGTGTGGTGTCTGGCGGTGACACCACAGTTTGTTTGCACATGCATTTACCGTGTCAAAATCAATTGCAAAATGACTTAGACAATATATCTGTGTGGTGCGAAAGGTAGACATTGCATGTAAATAATCAAAAGTGTCAAGTCATTCAAATAAGTAATAAAAGTTACACGATAAATCACACAAATTTAAAGGCTGTCAGTCAAATAATTACCTAAGGATCGCAGTTATGAACAGCGGGAAGGCGAAGCAAAGACTGCGTTTTATTGGTAAAATATTTAAATGATAAACTGCCTACGTTACGCTCGTCTGTCCTCTTTTGGAGTGGTACTGTGCGGCATAGGATACTGACTAGTTCCGATTGAGAGAGGACGTCCAAAAAGTACAAAGCAGGGCAGCTCATTTTGTGTTGTTATGAGAAAGGGGAGAGCGTATCAAGTGTATGAGACGAGAGATGGGGTGGTAATCATTAAAACAAAGGCGTTTCTCACTGCGGTGAGATCTTTTCACGAAATCTTTGAAGAAATCAGAGCTCGCACGGTAACTTCTACTGATCGTTTTCCCGACGTGCTCTTCTAGAGTGGAACGGTAGAGAAATTGTCTGAAAACTGTTCGATGACCCCTCTGTCAAGCACTTAAAGCTGCAACTGTAGAGCAGTCGTGCAGGAATTCAGATAAACAAACCTAACTTGTTTAAAATTTGACAAAACCACAGTGGTGTGAGCGTTGTGATTTGCGTACGACCAGATGTGAATGTCTGACAGCAAGGCTAGTTTACAGAGATCTGCGTAAAGCCTTTGAAACACGAGTGAAAATTTTCTACACTGAAATGAAGGTAAAGACAGTAACAAGGAAGGAGTTGTTATGAGCAAAACTTCTAACACAATATTACAAATGCATTACTTAACTCTCTGTTAAAATTTATTCTGTATTTTCGCTGGGGCCACAGTGGTCCTAAGAAATCGTACATAATACAGCGTAAATGTAATACGGTCATTACAACGCGTAATGTGAATGCAAAGATAAAGTGGAACGAATGCAGAGTGTTTCTGGACTTAACGTCAAAACAATATGTTTCAAATAACAAACAATGCAATAATAAATAAAAAACTGAACAATCTAGAATGTAGGGCTGAAAAAATGCGTAACTCTGGGGAGGAAATGAAATGGAAAGACGGTAATCAGGCTGGCTTTCACAGATGATTTTGCAATAATTTCAAGAACTCTGATAGAAGCTGTCAATCAAATAAATCTTCTGGAAAGAGTATCTGGCAGAAGTTATAATAAACCAAGTTATTACATAACTTTTTCAGATTATGGAAACTTAAGATACCATTTTATTTTCAAGCATAGATGTACTTAGTTCCGGATGTATAGAGTCTGAATCACGTTTTTCGTTATTTACATAATGTTGCAACAGTCTGCTGAAGTTCTGCCGTGAATAAAGTTAGTGGAATATCCTGTATATCGGTATTTTTATACGTTGCCGGGTTATTATACAAAAACTAGTCTTCGTGTCGATGTCACAACAAACTTTGTATATAATACAACTTTCTTCTTATTTTTATTTTATAAAATAAAAATTTCCTCTGTTATGAGAAATGCCACTTATATTTGTTTAATTTACCAAACTACATTATTCTAATAGTATAACGTGATCCCATATCTATATTTTTGAAAAACAGTTATCTGTCTGGTCACTTTCGTAAATCTCCTTTATTTTCATAATTTTTCGAAATATTTTCGCGTGTGAAACATATCAATTAACTCGGATTTCTGTTAAGTTTTAAAAGAGGTAATTTTAACAACATTTAGTTGAGTCATCGAATATTCTGGATGCATCTGGAAAAATATGTCATGGATAAACCAAGCAATTTCGGCGTCAAAAGGTGTCACTAGTGTTTCGACCGTAACCAAGTGTAGTTCACAATACAACGTTTTGCTACGCAAACTGTGACTTTATTTGCTTTGGAAAACGTTTTATGCTGTGTTTACTGAATTGGAAGAAGTGCAAATAAAAAGTGGATACGCTAAAATTAATGAGTTATATTTCAGTCTTGGCTGAAAAACAGCCTTAGACCTAAGTCTATCTTTTATAAATGGTTGTGACTTCAACAGGAACCCTAGAAGCAGGCGCGAACTGCCAGATAAGTATACTGTATTTCGATACAAAGTTCAGCTGTAAAGCTATTCTTATGAATACTGCGGCAGGAGTGTTCGTCCCAAAACTGTAATAAATTTGAACTTTTCAGATACAGCAGAAAGAAAAACATGAAATTAGTGACAAATATAAAAGAGGCAGAATAAATAGATAGAAAATAGTAAAGTAGAGCGAGAAAGTATTGGAAAAAATTATGCAGGAAAATGAACTAGAAAAATTTGTAATAGATGTAAAAGTTGAGAATAATTCTTAACGAAATATATTTAGAACAAGAAACACGTATCTAGAAATACAAAATTGAAACACTATACGGCTATGATAAGACCACAATGGTTTTATGGATGTGAATACTACAAGGCGAGCTATAAGCCACGCAGAATAAAGACCGTTGAATGGCAAATTATTAGAAACATAATGTGGACAATACAAACTAAAGATGGTTAGAAAATGAGAATTAAAGAAAATATCTAAAAAATGTAGCGAAAATATAAGAAGTTACGGAAAGGTGAAATCTGTTCTTCTATGGGCATCTCTGCCGAATAAATCACTATAGGCTAACGAGAGAAATATTCGTGTATTTCTGGAAATATGAATGCATAGCACGAATTACAGGAATAATAAAACAACTAGAAAGAAACGCCATAAAAGAATTGTAAGTAACAGAAAGAAAGTATGTTTTAAATAATAAAATATGGAATTCAGAAAGCTTTCCAGACTGAATAAAAACGAAATCTGGAACATCATGCACAGAAGTAAAGTAAAGAATTGGGGAGGTGATGAGGGAATGCTGGAAAAAAAGCGAACAGCAAAGAGAGACGTGGTACTACAGTTGTTAAGGCTGATGGTCAGTACCAAGAGAGAAACAGGCAAACGACTGAGCGTGGACACTTTCCCTTTCCTTAGTCCATCTAGAGCCTCACATCTCGGTGCGCTCACGTGTTGTTCGCTAGGACTTCAGTGTATCGTGACATGAACTTGCCCGGTTTGGGATGAGTTAATCGAGGCGCACCACTAGACCGCTGTGGGCATTGGTTCCAGACCGTATTATGACGTGACGTGATGTGCGGCCTACCTGTGGGGGCGGTCCGCGGCTCTGCACTGGAACGCCATAACGCAGCAGGCACGCACCACTCACGCAACACGCGCGACGCACTGCTCACACAATACGACACACTGAACAGTGTTGGTGTACTCTGAAAGCCACTGGCCCGATACCGCTCGGCTCGCAACTGATGACGGGAATCGGGAGCGCACGGCGGCACAGCTGTGAGCGGGCAGAGAGGGGGGGGAGAGGGGGAAGAAGGGTGGGAGGGGGGGAGGGAGTGGCCCGAAGTGTCTCGCGTATGGTGAGAGGGGAGGGGAAGCGGCAGCACAGCCAGCTGTGTTTACAAACAGTCCGCCAAGACTGGCGGGCTGCTGCGCCAGTTGGGCGTTAGGCACATTCTACTCGAGCGACTTTCGCGTCTCAATAGACTACTCGCTGCACGAGTCAACTGCAACGGCCGATGCGTTGGTTAAGTGATGGTCGTGTAATGCTTTTTTCTCAAGCCTGAAGTTCAGGTATAACCTGTATTTTATTTATAAGTAGAGGAATCCAAATCGCTGCTGTTTAAAGTATTTCGTGCTTCCTTGGTTTGTGATGAGCCTATTTTGGCTACAGTGCCTTTTTCTAGATGCCTTTTTCTATTCTTGTATATAACTGTTGACAATAGTGGGTGATCATACAGTATTATTTGTGACCAGCTCTTTTTCACGTTCATAAAACATCGATTGGTGCTGTTACGGTCTAGTGATTTGGTGTTATGGCTTATAGGTGGCGTGATTGTATGACTGTTTCAGCTGCACTGCCATATCTCGATCGTTAATGTAGTTGTAGACGAGATTTATTTTGGCTGTGGGCTTTTTTTGTGTTTATTAGTATTTATTATTTTGACAGTTTTATCTCACAGATGTATGGCTACAATTTCGTTTTAGTTTATTAATCTACGAGTTTCCATGTATGCATGATTTGATCTTTGCTGTTAATTTTATCTTTGCTTGTAAAATCAAATTGCCTATATATATGTTAATCCTTTATTTATATTTAAGATGCCAATAAAATTTTCGATTAGTGTTTAACATCATTTTGTTCGTGTAATACGTTCTGTGCGTAGTTATATGTGTGCATATAAATTTCTATTTCTTCCATGATAATGATGCTTATTCCTTTCGGTACATCATGTGTAATATTTGCATTGCTCGTTCCATCTGGTCCACTTTGTGGCTTTCTCTGTTCATCCGAATGAAAGAGGTTGATGAATTTGTATCGCTATTTCTCGTGTGTTCTCGATATACAAGCCCGAATTTTTTTTCTGTTTGTCCTATATAAAATTTGCCGCGATCTTGCCGTCTCATTTTGTATATTCCTGAATTTTTGTGGAATGGTAAATTAATTTCCCCTGAGTGAATCTGTGATCTTAGACTGTGTTTGGCTCGGTAGGCTAATCTTATTCCTGTATTGTTCAGTAACTCAGTTATCGTATATATGTTATAGGGATAAATAAGATTTTCTGTTTCACTGGTGATTCTTTTAGTAGTTTAAAATCCGTATGAGTGTCACAGCGTGCTGATTTGGCGCGTCTGTTATAGAGCTGTGTGATTATGTTTGGGTTATAGGTTAAACTCATTTTGTTGTGTTATATATAGTATAATTGCTAGTTCCTTTTGTACTGCGGCTTGTTCTACTGGTATACTGGTTTTTTTGTTGATGATTGTGTGGGAATAAGCACTTCCTGGCAGATTAAAACTGTGTGCCCGACCGAGACTCGAACTCGGGACCTTTGCCTTTCACGGGCAAGTGCTCTACCATCTGAGCTACCCGAGCACGACTCACGCCCCGTCCTCACAGCTTTACTTCCGCCAGTATCTCGTCTCTTACTTTCCAAACTTCACAGAAGCTCTCCTGCGTACCTTGCGGAACTAGCACTCCTGGAAGAAAGGATATTGCGAAGACATGGCTTAGCCATAGCCTGGGGGATGTTTCCAGAATGAGATTTTCACTCTGCAGCGGAGTGTGCGCTGGTATGAAACTTCCTGGCAGGTTAAAACTGTGTGCCGGACCGAGACTCGAACTCGGAACCTTTGCCTTTCGCGGGCAAGTGCTCTACGAGATACTGGCGGAAGTAAAGCTGTGAGGACGGGGCGTGAGTCGTGCTCGGGTAGCTCAGATGGTAGAGCATTTGCCCGCGGAAGGTCCCGAGTTCGAGTCTCGGTCCAGCACACAGTTTTAATCTGCCAGGAAGTTTCATATCAGCGCACACTCCGCTGCAGAGTGAAAATCTCATTCTAGCACTTTTATATACTTTAGGGTCATATGATTTTGCATTTATGATGTTTAATGTCATTGTGGGTTTTCTGAAAATTTCTAAGTTGTGTGTTGTTAATATTTTTGATTGTCAGGTCTATAAACTTATTGTTTTATGGTCTCTGATTCTATTGTAAATTTAATCCAATGCTTTATGCATTTGTTTAATGTCGGTGTAGGTGGCATATATTAAGAGCAAAGTATCATCAGCATATCTAAAGGGGCCTGAAAAACTTTCCTTCTAAGGTGTTTAAAAAGATTTCTTCTGTAGTGCCTGCAATGTTGCAACCCATGGATACCGCACCCTCTTGTGTATAGATTTCGTTGTTGAATTCAAAGTATTTTTGTGTTAATATTAATTTTAGCAGTTCAGTGATGTCGTATATGCCAGTAATAGATGGCTCTCAGTATTAGAATAGGTTGTGCTCCATATTTCTTATGGTTTCCTGGGCAGGTATGTTTGTGTTAAGGTTGGTGATGTCAAACGATATAAGTTTCTCATTTTATGGAAATTTAATGTCTTTTATTATATTTGCCAGCACTTGGGAATTTTTGATCGTGAATTTCTTGTTATATGTGTAATACTTTGCAAGTAGCTTTTTCAGCTTTTTGCTAATGAGGTAGGTGGAGCTGTTATATGAATAAATTCTTTGTAGATTTTTGGTTGGCTATGAAATTTTGGTGACCTTGGAGTCGTAACTATACTTGCTCGTTTTTCATAATCTGGAATTGCTTACAGAATTTACTGGAGGCCATCAAGAACACATCTATTTTATGTATTTACCAGCTTTTTCCCTGCAGCCTCACCCACATATGCGTTTAACACATGCATTGAACATACCTCCTCCTTCTCCTCCTCCTCCTCCTCCTCTCTGTGTTCACCTCTTACTTTCTTTATCTGTCCACATCATCCTCCCACCTCTACCTGTCTATCTTCTCCTTCCCACCCTCCACTCTCTCTGTCTCTTCATTTCCTTCTCTCTATCTCTCTTAGCATCTTTATCTCCCCCTCTTCATTTTCCACCTGCTCACCAGCCCTCTACATCTTTCACCTGCCTCATGCATATCTCCCGCCTTCCGTCTCTCCATCCATTTCCTCCTCCCCCTCACTCTATCCATCCCCTCCTCTATCCATCTCAACCTGTGCTCATGCATAACCATCAGTCTGTCATTAGGGCACAGAGCAGATTCTTGAAAATCATTTATTTGGCCTTGATGTACAGGCTGGCATGCAAAGCAATTCGCTTGATATTACTCTAACACAACATGCCTGTCATCCAGGGCACCATATATGTCAGGGCCAGAGAATGTTGATTTGGCAGGCCAGTACTGTTCACACACAACATGCCTGTCATGCAGTCTATATGCTAGGGGATAGAAAAAAAATATGTTTTTGCCCTTATCTCCACTCCTGTTGGTGCTAGGAGATTATGAACCCTACAGTGCTGATACTCGTAACGGCTGCTGATTCTCTACCACGTTTGGATGAAACCGATGCAGCGGTTTGGGAAGAGATCTACATCTACATCCATACTCCGCAAGCCACCTGACGGTGTGTGGCTGAGGGTACCTAGAGTACCTCTGTCGGTTCTCCCTTCTATTCCAGTCTCGTATTGTTCGTGAAAAGAAAGATTGTCGGTATGCCTCTGTGTGGGCTCTAATCTCTCAGATTTTATCCTCATGGTCTCTTCGCGAGATATACGTAGGAGGGAGAAATATACTGCTTGACTCCTCGGTGAAGGTATGTTCTCGAAACTTCAAAAAAAGCCCGCACCGAGCTACCGAGCGTCTCTCTTGCAGAGTCTTCCACTGGAGTTTATCTATCATTTTCGTGACGGTTTCGCGATTACTAAATGATCCTGTAACGAAGCGCGCTGCTCTCCGTTGGATCTTCTCTATCTCTTCTGTCAATCCTATCTGGTACGGATCCCACACCGATGAGCAGTATTCAAGCAGTGGGCGAACAAATGTACTGTAACCTACTTCCTTTGTTTTTGGGCTGCATTTTCTTAGAATTCTTCCAATGAATCTCAGTCTGGTATCTGCTTAACCGACGATTAATTTTATATGGTCATTCCATTTTAAATCACTCCTACTGCCTACTCCCAGATAATTTACGGAATTAACTGCTTCCAGTTGCTGGCCTGCTATATTGTAGCTAAATGAAAAAGGATCTTTCGTTCTATGTATTCGCAACACAGTACACTTGTCTACATTGAGATTCAATTGCCATTCCCTGCACCATGCGTTAGTTCGTTGCAGATCCTCCTGCATTTCAGTACAATTTTCCATTCTTACAACCTCTCGATATACTACAGCATCATCCGCGAAAAGTCTCAGCGAACTTCCGATGTTATCCACAAGGTCATTTATATATATTGTGAATAGCAACGATCCTACGACACTCCCCTGCGGCACACCGGAAATCACTCTTACTTCCAAGATACACACACAGACGCACATACACTCTATACATGTAACAGATTTATTGGTGTTTGGTTTTGTGATCATGGAGGCAACAATAGTTAACTCTTATTAGTAACAACTGCCAGTTTTGACTTTTATCTGCACACTAATTTAAAGCAAAAGAGTTATATTTTTTGATAAAACTGGTATATACACATTACACTTATACATGTACAGAATTTAAAGTCAGTTACTAATTTCAACTCAAAAATTTGTACAGATGCACTAAATTTCACGTGTATGGTTAGTCTTGTGATATACTGGGTGATTTGGTCCTTCCACCAGGCAGTGTAATTCTTTTTGTCTCTGCTCTCCCCCTTGGAGTTGCCACTCTAGCATATGGTCTCATGTTGCTACTCTTTTGCCGTACTCACAGGATCTATAATGGTAACACAGTGGAGCATTTGCACTCCATAGCACTCACTTTATGTAGTGTCCTGTCTATCGTGTATGTATGTGTGTGTGTGTGTGTGTGCGTGTGTGTGTGAGAGAGAGAGAGAGAGAGAGCAAGATGTTAACTCCCAGATTGCCACTGAACCAAATTAGCTGATTCCGCCACTCTTGCATTTCGGTGCACGACTGTCTCGTCACTGTTGAACAAGTGATGAGGCCAGCTGCGAGTGAAGTCTCGCCAAGTCTCCACCCCCCCTATCACCCCTCACCCCCCCCCCCCCCCTGCCCACGCGCTGCCGCTCGCTCCTGATGGAGTGCATCCTGCTTGGCTGCCCTTACAGCCTTCCCTCCACGCTAGTTGCTGCCGCACCCGGACAGCATTACCGCTCGCTGAATTACCTCTTACCTGTATCGGGGGCCATCTGTTTGCCTGTCACAGGTGATACGGATCTCACAGTTCCGTGCTGACTCTTCCTGTTTAGATATTCCTTCAGGGATTAACTCCCTTGCCTGTTCCAATCTCCAGTCTAGCCATTTCTTCCGTGTTCTTTCCCGATCTCTATTTCCCTGTGACTTGTACACCATCTCAACAAAAGTATCCGTAAATCTATTAGTGCGACCAACTTTCGCCGTTATAGTGGCTTTCACGCTGTTGCGAACACTTGCAGTGAGGTCTCTGAATGTCAGCGGACGAATGGCAGCGCATTGTTCCTCAAGAGCGCAAGTGGGCTCGGACGCTGGAGTCTGGAGCAAAGTCGAAGTTATAAATCGTCCCAGAGGTGTTCCACTGGGTACAGGCCTGAGCGCTCGCCAGACCATTCCATTCCAGGAACGTTATTGTCCATAAGCCACTGCCACACAGATGCTGCTTTGTGACAGGTGAATTGCCATGCTGATAAAAGCAAGCCGTTTCTGTGCTGGACGCAGTAGAGAACGCTGTAAAATGTGCTCATAGCCTTCCACATTACGCATTTTCTAAAGCGCGAAAAGGAGACCAACCCTAACGATCAAAACCTCCTGTGTTCCGTAACACCGACCTCATCTGTCCTTCACTGTTCGTACCACACCTGATGACATGTAACATTCTTCAGGCATTCTTCCATCGGATTTCCACAGGGCGCAGCATGATTCATCACTCCAAACTACTCGCTTCCGGTTTTCCTCTGGTCTCCACACAACTTGAAGCTTCACTTAGCACTGATTACAGATACGAGTGGCTCGTGAGGAGCTGGTGGACAACTCTATTCCAATCTTTATGACTCCCTATTTAAAATCATTTTGCTGGCGGGACTAATGATAGCACTTTGGAACTCACGAGTCACTCCTTCCGCTGATCTCACGCAATTTTCTTACGACCACCATCTGATCCTCCACAATGATCGACGATCCTCATCCGTCAGCATACGTAGCCTGCCTGGTCTCGTTTTAGCTGTCGCTAAACCTTCTCTTTTTCACCTCGCAATCGCATCAGCAACAGTCGATCTGGCGAACTTTAGAAGGGTGTAAAGTTTATATCTTAAGGTGAGGCTGTCTCTGGAAATTACCTTGATAGTTACTCTCATTACGGAAACGCTTATTACCTCTGCAATTAAAGTGGTCTAGTTGGTGTGACTATGTAGACTTTCCCGGCGTCTTAGTATATCAAATTCTTGTCGGGTTTCCAGCCGGATCAAACTGCCATCCGAACACAATATTTCAACGGTCCACTTGGCCGCAATCATCAGGTGAGAAAAGCTACGCTGCTCTCGCCGATAACTGATTCCACTCGCAAATGCCTGCACCTTTATATGCATCGGAAGTACAACAGCGCATGCGCTAAATACAGTGCGCATGCGCTCAATCATTCCTGCTGCCCCCTGGCACTAAAAGAGTTGCAACGCCTCCGGTGGTGAATACTGTTAAAAACGATATACAGGGCTATTACAAATGATTGAAGCGATTTCATAAATTCACTGTAGCTCCATTCATTGACATATGGTCACGACACACTACAGATACGTAGAAAAACTCGTAAAGTTTTGTTCGGCTGAAGCCGCACTTCAGGTTTCTGCCGCCAGAGCGCTCCAGAGCGCAGTGAGACAAAATGGCGACAGGAGCCGAGAAAGCGTATGTCGTGCTTGAAATGCACTCACATCAGTCAGTCATAACAGTGCAACGACACTTCAGGACGAAGTTCAACAAAGATCCACCAACTGCTAACTCCATTCGGCGATGGTATGCGCAGTTTAAAGCTTCTGGATGCCTCTGTAAGGGGAAATCAACGGGTCGGCCTGCAGTGAGCGAAGAAACGGTTGAACGCGTGCGGGCAAGTTTCACGCGTAGCCTGCGGAAGTCAACGAATAAAGCAAGCGGGGAGCTCAACGTACCACAGCCGACGGTCAACAGGATGGTGCTCCACCGCACTTCCATCATGATGTTCGGCATTTCTTAAACAGGAGATTGGAAAACCGATGGATCGGTCGTGGTGGAGATCATGATCAGCAATTCATGTCATGGCCTCCACGCTCTCCCGACTTAACCCCATGCTATTTCTTTCTGTGGGGTTATGTGAAAGATTCAGTGTTTAAACCTCCTCTACCAAGAAACGTGCCAGAACTGCGAGCTCGCATCAACGATGCTTTCGAACTCATTGATGGGGACATGCTGCGCCGAGTGTGGGAGGAACTTGATTATCGGCTTGATGTCTGCCGAATCACTAAAGGGGCACATATCGAACATTTGTGAATGCCTAAAAAAACTTTTTGAGTTTTTGTATGTGTGTGCAAAGCATTGTGAAAATATCTCAAATAATAAAGTTATTGTAGAGCTGTGAAATCGCTTCAATCATTTGTAATAACCCTGTATCGTTACAATTCAGATGCCGTTGTTTTTTCATATCTGATGAAACAGGATTCCATGCTTTACTTGACGGGTATCCATTATTACGATTAATGATATTATCTGCTAGTCTAATTTCGACGGATCCTATTGAAACACAATCCCAGTACCGCGAAGCATTTGCAACTACTTGTGTCTCACTGTATAGCATCCTGTGACCCTCTGTAAGGCAATGCTCAGCCACCGCAGATTTATCTGGTTGTAATAATCGCGTATGGCGATGATGTTCAATACACCTGTCGTTGACGGTAGGAATAGTTTGGCCAATGTAAATTTTCCCTCACTCACATGGTATTTTGTAAACGCCAGACTTCCTCAAACCTAAATCATCTTTAACAGGGCCCAGAAGTGCTCGAATCTTAGCTGGCGAACGAAAAACACATCTGATCTTATATTTCTTCACAAAAAAAAAACCAACGGCATCTGAATCGGTCGGCCGGCTATGAATAATCATTTGTAACGATATATCGTTTTTAACAGTATTCACCACCAGAGGCGCTGCATCTCCTTTCGCGCCAGGGGGCAGCAGGAATGATCGAGCGCGCGCGCACTGTATTTAGCGCATGCGCTGTTGTACTTCCTATGCATATAAAGGTGCAGTCAGTTGCGAGTGGAATCGACTCGTACACGCTCAGTGGACTTTCGCGCGCCGGAGATCATCGCCATCTGTGTGTCGTGTGTGTGCCTCGATTTGTGTTTAGTGTTCTGTCACCGTCACGCATCAACTGTTCACGTGTGCCGTCGCCGTCATCCGTGTTCTGTGCGCCGTGTCACCAAGTGTTTCCTGTTTTTTCGAGTCCAGCGTGAACGGCTTCATGTTTATTGTTTTTTAACTCTCCTTTTTTTTGACCGCCGTTTTTACTGTAGTGTCTGTATCACCTATATGTTTTATTATTGTTCCACTTAAGGCTGAAGAGCAGCGTACTATGCTGCTGACAGCCCGCCTGTATCAGATGATGAAAATTACAATAAAGGAAAAAAAAACGAGTGGAATCAGTTATCGGCGAGAGCAGCGTAGCTTTTCTCACCTGTACAACTGGGGCGAGTGCTAGGGAGTCGCTCTGATGATGGCGGCCAGGTGGACCGCTGAAATATTGTTTTCAGATGACAGTTTGATCCGGCTGGAAACCCGACGAGAATTTTATGGTCTAGTTGGTTATTACTTCAGTTCATCCTGTTGTGTTGGCAGAAGAGCCAACACCGTGTTACTAGTGGAGGCCGAAATGCACGCGTTTTAGCTCACGCAGGCTGGCGTGAAGAGGGAAGAACTATACTGACGTGAGGTCTGGAACATGACAAGGAATTAGAATACAGAAATCGAACATAATTAGTTTGATACTTAACTTTAATCCATTAAAGATGAACGTCGCTCTTGACGGTACATGATTCACAATATTATCTGTTTCAAAGTACATTCATAACAACTGAATATGGCGCCTTGCTAGGTCGTAGCAAATGACGTAGCTGAAGGCTATGCTAAACTGTCATCTCTGCAAATGAGAGCGTATGTAGCCAGTGAACCATCGCTAGCAAAGTCGGCTGTACAACTGGGGCGAGTGCTAGGGAGTCTCTCTAGCTAGACCTGCCGTGTGGCGGCGTTCGGTCTGCAATCACTGATAGTGGCGACACGCGGGTCCGACGTATGCTAACGGACCGCGGTCGATTTAAAGGCTTCCACCTAGCAAGTGTGGTGTCTGGCGGTGACACCACACATCCTACTATTCTGCTTACTCTAAGAAAATTTCTTATTATCGAATGAATTGTGAGGCCTTGTGATGCCTTGTGTAAGGAGGAGAAATGCGTACCATTACGTTTCCGACTTTGATAAAGATCGGATTGTAGCCTATAGCGATTGCGGTTTATCGTATCGCGCCATACTGGCGTATCACCCGGCGTGATGGTATGGGGTGCCATTGGTTACACGTCTCGGTCACCTCTCGTTCGCAACTGATGGCACTTTGAACAGTGGCCGTTACATTTCAGATGTCTTACGACCCGTGGCTCTACTCTTAATTCGATCCCTGCGAAGCCCTACATTTTAGCAGGATAATGCACGACCGCATGTTGCAGGTCCTGTACGGGCCTTTCTGGATACAGAAACTGTTGGACTCCTGCCCTGGCCAGCACATTCTCCAGATCTCTCACCAATTGAAACCGTCTGGTCAATGGTGGCCGAGCAACTGGCTCGTCACAATACGCCAGCCACTACTCTTGATGAACTGTGGTATCGTGTTGAAGCTGCATGTGCAGCTGTACCTGTACACGCCATCCAAGCTCTGTTTGACTCAATGCCCAGGCGTATCAAGGCCGTTATTACGGCCAGAGAAGGTTGTTCTGGGTACTGATTTCTCAGGATCTATGCACCCACGTTGCGTTAAAATGTAATCACATGTCAGTTCTAGAATAATATATTTGTCCAATGAGTGCCCGTTTATCATCTGCATTTCTTCTTGGTGTATCAATTTTAATGGCCTGTAGTGTATATACAGTCTCCTTTACAGGTGAAGCATTCTTTCCTAAAATTCTCCCAATAACCCGAAGTCGACCAATCGCCCTCCCTACCACATTTCTCTTGCTCGTTCTACTTCATATCGCCTTACAAAGTTACTGCCAGATACTTAAACAACGTGGCTGTGTTACGTAGAACACTAGTAATACTGAATCCGAACAGTACAGGTTTGTTCTTCCCATCCATCGGCATTAACAGACATTTTTCAACATTTAGGGCTAGCTGCCATTCATCACACCGACTCGAAATTTTGTCTAAGTCGTCTTGTATCTTGCTACAGTCACTCAACTTCGAAACCTTACCACACGGCGTCATCAGCTGTCCGTCCTGATCGCCAAATCATGTAAGTGTATAGAGAACAACAGTGGTCCTATCACGCTTCCCTGGGGCACTCCCGATGATATCCTTGTGTCTGATGAACACCCGCCGTCGAGGACAACGTACTGGGTTCTATAATTTAAGAAGTCTTCGGGCCACTCGGATATCTGTGAACTTTTTCCTCGTACACGTACCTCCGTTAACAGCCTGCAATGAGGAACAGAGTGACACCGTGTCAAATGCTTTCCATAAATCTAAAAATATGAAATCCGCCAGTTGCCGTTCATCCATAGCTCGTAATGCACAATTGACCACTAAATGCTACGATAGGCAGGCTCGCCAGTGTATAAGGAGGCGGCGAGCACTGTGTTTTCAGAGAAGCGGTGACAGCAGAGTGGGTCGGTCACGGGACGCTAGTGACTTCTTCCACTGTGCACTAGTCTTTGGGTATCAACTCCCAGTGAGACACAGAACGATTTGCGAGATCACTGTAAGTTCAAGGCTGCTGGTGGAGAAAAATTCGGTAGCTGACGTCTCTTTGTGTGTAGTCAACAACGATATATGTGGGGTTCGATTCCCAGTCAGCACTGAACTCTTCGTCATATTATCTCTAGTTCAAACATGCTCACATGTCGCTGCTGGTGCAACAAACCCATATTTAACGTTCGTTTTCTCTAGAATATAACAGCGATACGTTCGGGTTGGAGTCCTCGGAAGGAAAAAATTAATGTTCCGTCTCGACATTTCAGTTAAAACATCTAGCTACTGCCGAGAAAATCCGGTAATCACAGTTGATTGTGCTTCGATAACAATCTGATTAGGTTCTGGGTTCGAATCCCTGTCCAACGCCAAGCCTTATCTCACGGCATTTCAAGTAAGTTACTTGTGAAGAAGTAATGTTTATCATCTCTCGTAGTTTGTTAACAGGGACAATGGATGCTGGGTAGGAACTCCCGTCCGTTAAAAACGTTTACGTTATGTTATTTAAAGTTGATATTTGCCAACTGAAACTGTCTAAAATCGAGGTATATCACTCTCTGTATGCATAGTCAGGAATGACTGTTACTTTCCGTCAGTCACGAAATCTTTGCTTAGTCTGCATGACCTGGGTTTGAATACATATGCAGAACGAGACGGTTCGTTGTGTCATTTGAAGTTCATACATATGCTGAACTAGCTGCTCGTGAATAACTTAAATTTTTAATGTCATTTTGTGTTAAATAATAAGTACGGTATGCTACTTTGAAGAGGAAATCATGAATACGACGAACTTACTACGTGCATTACCTATCTATGGGCTTTCAAGCCTTAAGGACAGTCTTATCTGTGATAAGGTGTTCCCTGATATTTGTAGTATCGTGGCATAACTTTACATCTTGAATTATTGCGATACTGAGCAGTGTTTTCTAGTGGTGACTTGTTGGAACCATTTTCAATAGTCAAACGACTGTACCGAGAATCGATTAGAGGACCTGCTAGACAGCTGTGTTATGCGGGTTGTATGCGAATCAGGTGAAATGCAATTCAGGTCGTTCGGATACTTTTGAACATGACTGTACGTGTGAAAGAAAGCTGCAAGGCAGCTATCGCTGAGGCACAGTGCGTGTAGCGTACGTTAGGCCGCCCAGTAGGGGGCAGTGGTTTCTCAGGAGTAGCAGGGGTAGCGTGCCAGAGCCTGGTAGTGTGTGCTGCGATGCTCCGGAGTGGGCACTCGCTTAGTATTAAATATTCAGTCATAATTTCAGTGTTGTGTATTAGTGGTTAATGGAAGAAATAAGATTTGGTGTAAAATTAATTAAGAAATGCAACAAATATTATTATGAAATTTTGATGAAGAATTTTTCTGCACATGGTTACATCGATCTACAATAATGTAATCAATACTCATGTATTTATCCGCTTTTGCTGTAGAAAAATTTTAATGAGACCAGCTATGTATGTAACCCCAGGTTTTTTATAGTATTTTTTTTTGTAAAGATCATTGCTTGCGTAAATATAATATTTATGATATGGTTTGACATTTGCAAGTCAGTTTCACAATTCCCCTTTGACACATAATATTGGTAGATTACAGCGCGCCAGAGAATCAGACACTGAACGCACATCAACAAGTATGCACTTTATCAGTAGCGAAGCTGTAGAACATGAAAGACCAGATGGTTTTGACTATAAGCGTTTTCTCACCGTTCGCAACAGAAACAGAAATACATCCCTTAGACTGGATACAGCAGTTCTCAATCTCATTTCTGCCTAATTGGCCAGTCACCCATAGACTAGAATTTATCTGCAGTTTTTTGAAAAGCGAGCCGGCCACTCGTATGAGACCGATCGGTAGACAATGTCATTCAGTAGAAGAGATCCAGAATGCATTTTTAACCGCCTACCGGTCTGAGACAACGCAAAGAGGCATAAAAGACCAATTAATTAGTCTACGGAATTTTGAAAATTCCAACTTTTCAACAATAATGCAACATATGGTTCAAAATAATCAGCACCTTACAGTCCGTTAAAGCCAACCTGCAGTAATACAACTTTGCGTCTCTCAACTGCCACGATCTCTCAGAATATCAGTCTTAACTAGCCAACAAAAGGAAAGCATTTCCGCATTTCGCGATTTGCTTCCAATACTTTGTTGTTGTGATGCGTTGTGAATGATCACTTTATCAAAGTCGGAAACGTAATGGTACGCATTTCTCCTCCTTACACAAGGCATCACAACAACGTTTCACCAGGCAGCGCCGGTTAACTGCTGTTTGTGTACGAGAAATCGGTTGGAAACTTTCCTCATGTGAACACGTTGTAGGTGTCGCCACCGGCGCCAGCCTTGTGTGAATGCTCTGAAAAGCTAATCATTTGCATATCACAGCATCTTCTTCCTGTTGGTTAAATTTCGCGTCTGTAGCACATCGTCTTCGTGGTGTAGAAATTTTAATGGCCAGTAATGTAAGAGGCTGGTGCGACCTATTGCTGAGTACTGCTCGACTGTTTGGGATTCGTCCCAGATCAGGTTGAAGAAAGACATCGAAGCAATTCAAACGCGGGCTGCTGGATTTGTTACCGGTAGGTTCGAACAACACGTGTTACGGAGATGCTTCGGGAACTCAAACGGGAATCCCTTCTTTTCGAAGAACACTGTTGAGAAAAGTTTGAGAACCGCATTTGTAGCTGAGTGCCGAACGATTCTGCTGCCGCCAACATACATTGCGCGTAAGCACCACGATGATAAGATACGAGAAATTAGTACAGATACGGAGGCACATAGGTAGTCGTTTTTCCCTCGCTCTGTTTACGAGTGGAGAAGTGGTGGTACAACGTCGCCTCCGCCACTCACTGTACGGTGGCTTACAGAGTCCAACGTAGATGTGGATGTATGAACTGGTGTCCGGATACTTTTGATTAGAAGGTGTAGCTCAATACTTCTTTCGTTTGTCATCCTCCTGGCATCCGACCGATATGCTCGAGCCATTTTACTCTCTTTCGTTTTATCAATTTGTTAACTGGATAATGTCCTAATTCAACTCCGAAGATTTCGTTTCTTATGTGATTCTTCAGACTGCACTCGCCTTACAAATTTCATTTCAGAGGCATGTAAACGTGTTCTGTGTTGCTTACGCACTGTATGGAGCCCTGAGCTGCACGTTGAAACAGGTCCGTACATTAAAATAGTCCTAACTTCTTCTTCACTTTGACTGATTCCGATTCACCACTGCTGTTCGGTTAACGCTGTTTTTATGAGAAATTTAAGAGATTGTCATTCGGTTACGTGTTGTATAACGATTTCGACAGTGCCCTGTAGCTGATACCTTCCGCCACTGTTCCGCCGTAATATCAAGTGCCGGCACGTCGGTCTGAAACGATACAGTAGAGAAGGCTGCGAGATGATGTCAGCCAATAGGACGCTGACTAGAACGACAGGAGCGGCATATATACGAAGAGAGCCTGAGCCACACTATCCCCTTCCCCCACCTTCTCCTCTTCCTTGAAAGGATACGGATCCTGTACACCTCCCGCAAACTCGATCCTCCTCACCCGCTCGTCTCCCCGCTCCTCTCCCACCCCCGCCCGCTGCCGCGCCTGTATTCCCACGTCCCACCCGGTCTCCATCTCTCCACCCTCCTTACCCTTTCCCGAGGTGGCTTCCGCCAGCTCCCCTTCCCTGATGATGTCCTCCTCCCTTCCATTTACCCCTCCTATCAACTTTGATCCTCCCCCCCACTCCCTGTTTCCTTTCCTTTAGGCACGCTCCCTCCCTTCTCTTTCCTTTTTCCCCCGTCCCCCGTCCTCCACCCCTCTTCCCCCGGGCTTCCCCTCCCCCTCCCCCTCCCCCACTCTCCTCTGCCCATGGCATCTCTGCTCTCCCCTCTCCCTCTCCCACTCCCCCTCCTCCTCCTCCTCTCTTGGCAGGTCCCCGGACTCGCACACGCTCTGTGAACATTCGCGCGCCGGAGATCGTCGCCATCAGTGTCTCGTGTGTGTGCCTTCGTCTGTGTTTAGTGTTCTTTCGTCGTCACGCCTCCTCTGTTCACGTGTTCCGTCGCAGCCGTCCGTGTTTTGTGCGCCGTGTCAACTAGTGTCAGTGATGTTTTTTCGTCAGGCGTGAACGACTCTGTGTTTTTTTTGTTTGTTTTTTGGTGTCTACATTGTTATGCCCACCATTTTTGATTGTCTTCTCTGCATCCCCTCTATTTTATTGTAAATCTCAAGGCTGAAGAGCGGCGTACTCAGCTGCTGACAGCCCGCCTTATGTAAGGTGTTAAAAATTACAATAAAGGAAAAAAAAAAGAGGAGCCACCCTAGGCACACAAGCCGTGATCCAAGCGATTTAGCCGTGACTTGTGATCTACATTAATTGCTTGCATGGAAATTGTATATATCTAAGGACATTGATTATTTGCATGTCGCCATTTGCTTGCGGCCCATCATTGTAAAAGGGCAAAGTTAAGTACCGTCTATTTAATCTACTGTAATAAACTCCATTAATAAGGTCTGCTTGAATGTTGTCCAGCTATCCGAGAGAACAAGCTTCCTAGGCACCCTATGTTGTCGCTGTTGATGTTGAGCCGCTGCTGTTACAGCTCTGTCGGTGGAATGGAGACACGACGCGCAGTGATGGTTTTCCCTGTCGGATAACGTGGAACAGCACCTGAAAATCTCTAAAGAAAATAGTGTATGGAAGTCCGTGTGGGAGTCCGCACAGTCTTCTCAGCGATGCGAACTGCTGATTTTAATTGTCTGTTATGGTTTTATGATGATTTGCTAGGCCCGGTTAGTTAGTTATTGCAGTATTGAGTGAATCACTCATCACCGGCGTCGTTTCACACCACTGAAGCGAGAAAAAATTCATTTGCGGTTCAGTATCAGTAGTTGTTGTTACGTTGCTAGGCAGAATTGTTCACTACGGCACGACGCAAACCCAGAGATAATCTATAATGCTATCTTGCTTTCGTGCGTCGTAATATTATTTCGGCAAAACACTCTTTTCAATGCTCAACGTTCATCAAGTCGCTCTTCCAATTAAAATGTTCACAGTTAATTAATTTTGATCATCAACTATCACACAGTTCAATTAATGTTGTAGCCAACACGTGAGATTTCCATTACTGGCGAACAATTTTTTTGTTCCTTCTTAGCAGTTAGTTTATAATCATCATACCACACGCACAGCGATTGATCAGATCAATTACGATTCTTTTCAGTTCGGTGATATGACAATTACGATAACTTTTACAATCGGCGTATTTGTATTATCTTCGTGTGGTCGTATTCATGTTTCCTACTCATAGCTAATCAGATATTGCAGTACTCGATACTATGTCATTCTTCGTTGTAACTGTTCACTTTGATGAAGATTGAGTCCAACAATAATATCTCCAATAATTAACTCGTCGTACACTCTCAGAATATCACTTCAGTTCAAGTTCTCAAGTCAGAATAACTGAGAACAAAGTCCGCGAATCTCTATCACGCAGTAGTACGTTTTTTGAATAGAAACAATCTCGTAGCGTTCCGTTTGTAGTACTATAACAAGCGGTGCCCTCTCACGACTTTATAGCAAGCAAGCTAGCAAGCGACTAGCATTTCCATGATCGAGCATTGTAGACACATTGAATTTCCTTTTCGCCGCGTTTACAACTCTCTTTCACAATAAATGTTATCTCTGACCGACATATTACGTTGGACATAACTTACTTCGTACTGATTTGCAGTTACTACTGAGATGTTTGATAGCCAATTAAAAATAACCTTTCTTTCTTTCTACCTTTATATCATGGCGTACTCAGTAATTATTGAAATTGGTATTCATCAAAACTTTAAGGTGCTATATTATTGTCAAAGTTGTCATACCTGTCAGGATAGCCGGCCGGGGAGGCCGAGCGGTTCTAGGCGCTTCAGTCTGGAACCGCGCGACCGCTACGGTCGCAGGTTCGAATCCTGCCTCGGGCATGGATGTGTGTGATGTCCTTAGGTTAGTTAGGTTTAAGTAGTTGTAAGTTCTAGGGGACTGATGACCTCAGATGTTAAGTTCTATAGTGCTCAGAGCCATTTGAACCATTTGAACCTGACAGGATAACACTGTTCCCTACTTTAAATTATCATTACATTTTTATTTGGGTGTTCGGGTTTCTTGGGGTGTTACACCAGGCACCCTATGTTAGAGAAGTGGGCAGGATCCCACACTCACCTTTTCATTTAGTTTGTAATATCAGAGCGTCTTCCTGCGCATAACTTGTAAATGTTCTGTGACAAAACGTTGACCAAACCACCTGTAAACCGTTGCAATTAAAGCTCCACTTCCTGTTCATTTAATCCAACCCTAAGCAGACCGTTTCTGTCCCAGACATTCATGTCTGTGACATTTTCTGGTAGGTAGCGTCTAAGAAAGGCTGACTCACATACCTTCGATTACATAAAAAATAAATACTTTTATCTGAGACAGATAAACAAATAAAATATACACACATATTTAGAAAGTTCTGCAGTAAAAGGCATTCTGGTTTAATGGCAGTATTGTAGTGCCGAAGTTTTGCATTTATGGAAATAGGCTTCTTGTTACACATTTTGCTTGCCCTTGATAGTATCGCTTCTTTGCCTAAAGCATTGGTTGTATTATTTCACTTGAACATTTAAATTTTTAGCCTTTTTCATTCTACCACAATCAATATTTCGGCGGCTGCTTCACATCTCCCTTGTATTCTGTTTTTTCGGAAGATGTATGTAGGCCTGCTACTGAAGCCGTCTCTTGTAGGAGATTTATCTGCATTGTCGTATCTGATTCAGCAAAGATGGCAAGATGATCTGCAAAAGCCAGACAATCTAAACTCAGATATCCCCTTTTCTCCAAATTCTGATTCTTGTAATTCCTTTTTCTAGCGCACAATTCAACAGCAGTGAGAACAGTCCATCTCCCTGCCTTACGCCAGTTTTGCTCCCAAAAGCCTTGCATATTTCCTCTAAAAATTGAACTTTGCATATTGTATTTGTTAGTGTGTCTTTTATGATTGCCACTGATTTGTTGTTAGCTCCAAACTCATTTAAGGTGTTAAATAATGTTTCCTGCCAATTGAATCATATGCTTTTTCTGAGTCTACAAATGTTACTTAAAAGGTTTTAGATCTCATTCTTCTATACGTGATTATGAATTTCAGATTTAAAATTTATTCCTCGCAGGATCATTCTTTTCTAAACCCTCCTTGGTACTCTCCTGATTGATGATTCAGTTGCCTTTCCAGTCTGTTTTGTAATGCTTTTATAATAATTTTGTAAGTTGCTGGAAGGAGGGATATTCTCCTATAGTTTTTGGGGTCAGTTTTATCTCCTCTTTTATGGATTGGTTGAATTAATGTTGTTTTTCAGTCTTCTGAAAAACTTATTATTATTATTATTGATATAGATGTGAGTTAGTAGTTCGTATTCACCACCTTTTACACATTACTATAATAGAATTTCTTCCACGGGTCAGAAGGAGTTAACAGCCGTAAACTTTTTGAGATTGTTTTTAAATTTTATTTTGCTTTATGTCAGGCATTTTACATCACTGCGTAAATGTTCAAAAATTTTAGTTGCACTTTTGTGCAAAAGACAACCTTAACGTAAAGTAATGAATGTCATTTTCCTTCTAGTATTGTAATTATGCACATCATTGTTCCCTTGGAACTGCAGTGGATTACTTATAACGAACATCATGAAGGAATAAATATACTGTGAAGCAGAAGTCAGAATCTCCAACTCCTTAAACAGATATCCGCAAGAACGATTGTGGGTGAGCATATTATTCTCACAGCACGTTTTTGAGCAATGAAGCCTTCTTTTCTTTAAGTTATGTTACATCAGTACATTGTTACGTATGATATTTTTAAATGAAAATATACAAAATATGTCAATTTACGTATTTGTCTCTCCCCAAGATTTGTAATGATTCTAAGTGCAAATGTGGCTCAGCTAATTCTCATCAATAGGACACCAAAGAATTTTGTAGTTTCCACATTATTTATTATTTCCTCGCCATGTGTTACATGTGTCATTAGTGTAGTACTTCCAGACGTGCAGAAGTGAATATCCTGTGTCTTTTTAAATTTGAGGGTGAGACCATCCGCAGAAAACCAATCAATGATACGTTTAAGAACATTGTTTGTCGTTTCTTCTGTTTCTGAGCGTATGCTTGACTGATTACGATACTAGCATCATCCACAAGAAGAACTAAGATCGTCTACGTATATGAAGAACAAGAGTGAACCTAAGATTCCTCAGATAGGTCTCAGAAAATACGAACCGGTGCTATTTTATTATTTAATGCTTGTAAAATTCGGTGAATGAACCTGTAAATGGCATTTTCATTAGAACAACTGTTGTGAAATACTCATTGTGTTTGCCGGCCGAAGTGGCCGAGCGGTTCTAGGCGCTGCAATCTGGAACCGTGCGACCGCTACGGTCGCAGGTTCGAATCCTGCCTCGGGCATGGATGTGTGTTATGTTTAGGTTTAAGTAGTTCTAATTTCTAGGGGACTGATGACCTCAGATGTTAAGTCCCATAGTGCTCAGAGCCATTTGAGCCACACATTGTGTTTTTCTGAGGATTTTCCTGTTGCTGAGGTGAAAAAATGGTCATCAGTCCCCTAGAACTTAGAACTACTTAAACCTAACTAACCTAAGGACATCACACACATTCATTCCCGAGGCAGGATTCGAACCTGCGACCATAGCAGTCACGCGGTCCCAGACTGAAGTGCCTAGAACCGCACGGCCATGCTGAGGTGCGATAATATTCTAGAACACATCACCTTCTCAAAAATTTTGGAAAATATCAGCAGTGAAACAGGTCGGCAATTTTAGGCAATGGCATACTTCAGTCTCTCTGGAAAAACGCCTTGATTTAGTGATTCATTGCGTGTTTAGTATGAGATTGGGCTTATTATAAGGGAACAAATGTTTAGTACTCTATTCGAAATACCATGAAAAGCAGATGAGTTATTACTTTGAGAGATTATATAATTTTCTTGATTTTGGAAGGGGATGTCGAGGATACATTAATATGAACGAATTTTTTGGGAGTTGCTTTTTCAACATATTACTGTGATTTTTCACTTGAACCCTTTGTCCCTACACTTTCTATTGTATCCATGAAATGTTTAGTTCGCCATTTTCAAATCTTTCTGAGTTACTGGTGCGTTCATCTATCCAATTCTGACTGTATTCTATCGACTTCTTATTGTTTCACACCACCACACCGAACAATATTTTGTGAAGACGTGTGAAATTTATGCCTAAGTCTGTAACTTTTCAGTGACGGATTTATTCTACACTGCGACATGAAAACGCTAAGTTTACAGCGACAGGAACGGCAGACATCGTAACTCAGTTAACAGCACTTCAGTACAGTAACTCCGTCACGCCACTACCGAACTAGCAGGACATTTTGCTTAGGAGGAGTGCAAACGGTTTTGCAACGTATTACCTAATTAATCGAGTATTGCTGCCGTACAAACGAAAGTGGCTAACCGACAGATTACGCATTTCACTACATTTAGATAACTGTCTGAGTTACAGTATAGATCACAGTATTATTTATTTTCGACGCCAGTTTCCAGCCAGTACACGCCATGTATTGTCTTTTCTCGCTTTTAACATTTCCTGTCATACTTCTGTGACACAGAAGAACTTCGTGTTCATTTTTTTCCACACGTTTGTATTATCACTAGCCGTGTATCCGGTGTTGCCTGGATATGAATTTACTGCAAATTTACTAGTCCATATCCTTCCCTTCTCTCTGTCTGTGTTGCCCGCATCTCGCGGCCGTGCGGTAGCGTTCTCGCTTCCCACGCCCGGGTTCCCGGGTTCGATTCCCGGCGGGGTCAGGGATTTTCTCTGCCTCGTGATGGCTGGGTGTTGTGTGCTGTCCTTAGGTTAGTTAGGTTTAAGTCGTTCTAAGTTCTAGGGGACTGATGACCATAGATGTTAAGTCCCATAGTGCTCAGAGCCATTTCTCTGTCTGTGTCCTCCGCCCTCGTCTCTGTCCATCTACACCACCCCTTCTGTCTGTCCATCTCTCCCTCTTTCCTTTCTCTGTCCACTCTTCGTCACCTCTCTCTCTGTCAAACCTCTCCTCCCCCCTTTCACTGTGCACTTCTCCATCGTCCTGTCTCTGTCCATTTCCTCCTCTGTCTCTGTCTGTCCATATCCTACACCGAGTATCGTTCAATGACATATTTTTGTATGAATATTCAGCGGCATATGTAGATAATGGGTACGTATGAAATGCTTTCTGAATAAAGTTAGCAACAAACAAGTAATAAATTTAAACGTCATGCATGAAGCGACCGTTTTTCACGCATTTCAGTGTTAATGTCATACCTCCTGAACTATGGGTCGTACCATGTTATCATTTTTGTGGTACATTCAGTGGTATATGTGAATACTTCCCACAAAATCTAGCCGGCTGCGGTGGTCTAGCGGTTCTGGCGCTGCAGTCCGGAACCGCGGGACTGCTACGGTCGCAGGTTCGAATCCTGCCTCGGGCATGGGTGTGTGTGATGTCCTTAGGTTAGTTAGGTTTAGGTAGTGCTAAGTTCTAGGGGACTTATGACCTAAGATGTTGAGTCCCATAGTGCTCAGAGCCATTTGAACCATTTGAACCACAAAATCTGTCACCAATAAAGTAAGTAGTAAAGAAGTAATAAATTACAACGTCATGACGCATGCGGCAGTTTTTCTGCACAAAAAGCGAAAACACTGTACGTGATAAACTTTTTTCCTTACAGTATTTTGTGGCGGTTGTCGGCGACTATAACTTTCTTAAAGGTTTAAAATTATGTGTAAAGTTTGTTGCAAGTCACTACGTCTTCTCATTCTCAAACATTAGATGAATAAAGTCTGGGTGTTCATGCGTAGTGGGCTACCCTTTTTTTTCATCTCCACCCTCACCCCTTCGATATTTAGGAGATTCTTACTCGCACATCGAGTATTTCCAGACAACAAGTGATAGTAGTGCCTAGTATGGTTGAAATCGGCCAAGTGGTTTAGGAGTAGATGTGGTACCTGCATACATTCATACATATGCTTTTATAATACTTAGATATCACTAATATGAGTAATTCACTTGACGATGTACAACAGTTGTTGAGACTGGTTTTTGGGTAATGAAATACTTACAGTTTATTTTATTTGCTTTCTGTAGCTGCTTGTTTATACACACATCAAAAAAAGTTTTGCATCACCCCGGTTCACAGAACTCCTGAAGATAGACGTTGACTGTGGATATTACATCACAGACACAGTCCCTTTGACTGTTCAGAGGCGTCACTGAACCCGCTCAAAGATGTAACAACCGTGTGTGAGCAGTGCCTATTAGACGGAGGGGGTCCGACAGCCGATCAGTTCCAGTCAGTCCACCAGGAAGGAGGTACACGGCTCGTGTTGTCTCTAATTCAACCATGCCTAGAAGGTCAGTACCGTGGTTTGATCGCGTCCGCATTGTTACTTTGTGCCAGGAAGAGCTCTCAACAAGGGAAGTGTCCAGGAGTCTCGGAATGAACCAAAGCGATGTTGTTCGGACATGGAGGAGATATAAAGAGGACCTGTTGATGACATGCCTCGCTCAGGCCGCCCAAGGGCTACTACTGCAGTAGATGACCGCTACCTATGGATTATGGCTCGGAGGAATCCTGACAGCAACGCCACTATTCTGAATAATGCTTTTCATGCAGCCACAGCACGTCGTGTTACGACTCAGACTGTGCGCAATCGGCTGCACGATGTGCTGCTGCACTCGCGACGTCCATGGCGAGGCCCATCTTTGCAACCACGACACCGTGCAGCACGATAAAATGAGCCCAACAACATGCCGAATGGACCGCTCAGGACTGGCATCACGTTCTCTTCACCGATGAGTGTCGCATATGCCTTCAACCGGACAATCGTCGGAGACGTGTTTGGAGGCAACCCGGTCAGGATGAACGCCTTTAGACACACAATCCAACGAGTGCAGCAAGGTGGAAGTTCCCTGCTGTTTTGAGGTGGCATTATGTGGGGCCGACGTACGCCGCTGGTGGTCGTGGAAGGCGCCGTAACGGCTATACGATGCATGAATGCCATTCTCCGACCGATAGTGCAGCCATATCGCCAGCATATAGGCGAGGCATTCGTCTTCATAGATGACAATTCGCGCCCCTATTGTGCACATCTTGTGAATGACTTCCTTGAGGATAACGACATCGCTCGACTAGAATGGCCAGTATGTTCTCTAGACATGAACTCTACCCAACATGCCTGGGACAGATTGAAAAGGGCTGTTTATGGACGATGTGACCCTCCAACCACTCTCAGGGATCTACTCCGTTCAGGAGTGGGACAACGTGGAGCAACATTGTCTTGATGAACTTGTGGATAGAATGCCACGACGAATGTAGGCACTCATCAATGCAAGAGGACGTGCTATTAGAAGTACCGGTGTATACAGCAATCTGGACCACCACCTCTGAAGGTCTCGCTGTATGGTGGTACAACATGACGTGTGTGGTTTTCATGAGCAATAAAAAGGGCGGAAATGATGTTTATGTTGATCGCTATTCCAATTTTCTGTACAGGTTCCGTAACTCTCGGAACCGAGGTGATGCAAAACTTTTTTTGATGTGTGTAGATTGTAGCTTATAGCTAATTTTAATTTTTAATATTAATTTTTAGATCTGAGGATGGCGCACTTGCTGAAAACGATAATTGAAAATATGTTATATTGTGATTTTGAGTGTGTTACTCAGACAATTTGAATATACAAATCACAGTGGTGTCTCCCCGACAGAATACTGCCATATTTTAGTGGATATAGGTAAAATAGAACACATGTAATTCATTACTGCACATGGCCTGAGTAGAGCATTAGAAATAATGCATCAGAGTAAATCATTAAAGGAACACAACATTCCAAATTCTTAAGTGTTTATACTGATAAGGAGCTGAAATGGAAGTCACATGTTACGGATTTTCTTAAATTTCTAAACTTTGCAACTTTTTCGTGAGTAATATCGGATTCTGGATAATGATAATACAAAAAAGTTGACTTGCGTTTTCTGTTCTCATTCACTAATGTCTTGTGGCATCATATTCTGAGGTAGCTCATCATTGAGGAAGCTTGCAATAAGGGTAATACGTGGTGACGAGTCTGGAACCATTAGTAGACAGCCCTTTAACAGTTAATCATGTAGACAAAAGCCTCGAAGTGTAATTACTTACCTATGAAGTTTCTTGTCACCAGTCATTAATTTGAAAACGACAGTGACATTCATGAATACAAGTATAATATACTGACGGGAAAAAAATCGTAACACGAAAGAATAATTAATGTAGTCTAATGAAATTTCGGGAATACGAAGTGCGAGATGAGCCATAGCAAATGTACACTAGTGGTACATTAATAACTAGTGTAACTGTCAGAATGTTGGATGCAAACATTGTGTTGTACATGAGCTGGACGTCAGTCTGTGGGATGGAGTTTCATTTCGGGATACAACAGTGGTACGTGGGCGAGCGTTGGAAAACACCTTTGGAATGCTGCTCATGAATGGCAGCACAACAGGTTGGATCACTGTAAGTCGCAAAATGTGGTCGTTTGGGCTCAAGGGAACGCACGCTGCGGGGCACCTGACTCGGAACTGTCCTTTACATAAGCGATTGGTAGAAGTTCTTTTGTGACTACGGTGCCAGCTGCTGCTCAGATTGCTGGTGCAGATGCAGTACGATGCGCCAGAGCCAAACGTCGAATACGATGTTTTCCCTCTCGGTAGTGTCACCTGACCGTCCAGAGCCCGGTCTTCTTCCGACCGTACATTCCCGTAACCACCGTTGCCAGAAACCGTGTACACTTGACAGCAAAAAGAGTGGGTCACTGCTGAATACAACCAACATAACGTAGCTGTGTTGCAGGTCCTCTAAACACCAAAACCCCGTGGGGTACAGTCGTGTGGCTACACACAACGGGCACCGCAAGGGACTACTAGAGACCAATGATCTTTATGGAAGTCAATCTAAGCGTCAACTGATATCGTCATACAAAACATATTAGAAAACACGTTCTTAGCGATGAGACACCTCATAACACTTATAAACTAACCTTAATTACAACAAGTGACATTTCAAAAGTTCTGAGAACACGGATTATGTTACATATATCGTACAGTAATCCTTAGTCAAGATGAAATACTTGAGACAATATATGGAGTTACAAAGCTGTACAGCAATTGGAAAAAAGTTTTTCGCTCTCAAAAAGGTTTTCCATCCATGTGCTGAATGTCGCTCAACGGTTAGTGGCTCTGGAAAATGGATATTGGACGAACCAGTAAAAAGAAAGCGATTAACGGCAACAAGCACTCTACGGAAATCTCAACATTAACAGCGAATCACCATTAATATCATTGTTCTCGTAACACATCAACAGCTACGTGTTCACAAATTTGAACTTTAAATGACATGACCAACGTCGTCGTTCTGGACCTGGATTCAAACCCAGCACCTATAGCCATTGCTAACTAAGCTAAGCTTTGTTTGTGACTTATTGAGACCCGATTACTAGGCATAAAGAGACGTGAAGTATAGACGTTTGCACCAGTATCAGTTATAGATTCAGATCCTGAAAATAAATGACGAGAATGTTTGTACTGAACTGGGAATCCTGTCATAACAGTTACCTCCCTGGGAACTACCCCCAACGACGTTTAATATGGTGTCATTCACAAGGAACAAGTTATGCTCATGTTTAAAATTGAAATGCCATCATGTAACTCTTGTGACAGGGATGTGAACCCAGCACCTAATCGGATTGTTAACGAAGTACGTAAAATCAGAAGTTAAATATCAAATGTTTTCACCAATAGCGAGATGTTGGAACCTTAAATGACGATAGAATTGTTTTTGCCTGACGGATTCGAACCCAGCATCTAGCGCCGTCGTTTTCTAGCCAGGAACAGACGATAAATAACTATTGTTGGTTCACCAATAGCGAGATGTACGCATGTTTAGCTGGACATCAGGCGACGAACAGTTCTGTGCTGAATGGAATTCAAACCCCGCACACGTGGTCATGAAGACACTTTAACTATCAAATTCTTTTCCAATAATAGCTAGGAGTGGCATGTTTGTACTTTCAATGATGTGATGGAAAATACTCTGCTGGCTAGAAGTTGAATCCACAACATATCGTCGTTGGTGATCACAACGAGCACAACGTCAAACCCAAATCCGTTTTCGCCAGTATAATAGAGAGGAATGTTTGAACTTGAAAAGATGTAAGTAAACGTTAGAACTTGTAACGTTGTGATAAAAAGTTCATCATGTGGCTGTGAGTTGAAACGAACACGTTACAGCTGACAACGCACGAAGAGCAGTTGAAAATGAAACTATTTTTCACTAGTGGTTCTGAGTGCACATGCTAGACTTTGAAATGAAATAATGAATATTTTGTGCTGATCAGGATTCGAAAGCAGATAGGTGCCTTTCGAGGAGACCTAGAAGAGTTTGCAATCTTGGGGAACACAGTGAAATCTAATTTGAATCCCAGTCCAGCACCACAATTTTCAACGTCTCAGTTTCAAATAAAGTAAGGGCCTTGTGGACTTACATGGCCATTGGTTCATTAAATGAAATACGTTTTCTAGTTTACGACGGCTTGCTGGTGACAGAGTCTCTGCCTTCCGGGGTTTCTCCATCTGCCCCAGTCGGCAGCGAAGGGGTTATCTTTACTGCGGATATTGAACTACGGAGCTTACTGGCGTTCTGCACTTGGCGTTACTAGGGGTGAAGGAGAGTTACTTGTATGTGTTAAAAATCAACGCTTGACGTGAGATGTGAACCTACACGTTTTACACATCAATACGAGATTAATCCACCAGACCACAGAACCCCCTACCAAGCACATAATTATGAATTGCAGAGTATTCATTTAGATGTAGATGCAGATGTCAAGGGACGGGTAACAGGAAGGAGGGCGGGATCTGGGAATGGATAGAAGTGCAAAATATAAGCGTGAAATGCTTGCAAAGTATTGCTTACTTAGATGTGTGCCACACTTCGTTTTACCTTAGGATCGAGAGATAAGGAAGGACTGTTTTCAGAACGAAGAAAGGGTTATAGGGAAGGGGAGACCAAAGAATACGGTTTCATAGCTGTTGAGAGAAATGATAGAGAGTAAAGACAGCAGCAATTAAAAGAGAAAATGTAGTGCCAATGGAAACCGCTAGATTTGTTTATAAAGTTGTGGGGGAATGAAATAGAAGGGCACTTGCGGCGATAGTGTCAGAGAGAGAGAGTGTGTGAGAGAGAATAGAGGAGATATTAACAACGAGTAAACATAATATGAAATTGTTTGCGTATTGTGTGGAGGACGTAGAGTGTATTCATGGATGGAAGGGAAGAGAGAGATCTGTTTGAAATAACATAAAAAAACTAATGTTCAAAAAATGGCTCTGAGCACTATGGGACTCAACTGCTGTGGTCATAAGTCCCCTAGAACTTAGAACTACTTAAACCTAACTAACCTAAGGACAGCACACAACACCCTGCCATCACGAGGCAGAGAAAATCCCTGACCCCGCCGGGAATCGAACCCGGGAACCTGGGCGTGGGAAGCGAGAACGCTACCGCACGACCACAAGATGCGGGCAAAAACTAATGTGACAGAGTCCATCTACGCTGATTAGTTTGTAAGTATCTCGACAGGGTGCAAATGAAATCAAAATAGAATATTTAACAAACTGTATATTCAAAAGAAACCCACTGGAATTAAAAAGGCAACTCAAAGGAAATCTAACCCATATTGTATCTTTTCTGTTGCCACGCGATCTTCCTCTAGCTCCCAATGAGGAAAAATGTCGAAAAAGAAGACATAACAAAACATTTTAAGGATTGTAATATTTTATCCAGAATCCTTCATTATTTTGTACTTCTATCACGCGTCTTGGCATAGAATGTACACTCCTGGAAATTGAAATAAGAACACCGTGAATTCATTGTCCCAGGAAGGGGAAACTTTATTGACTCATTCCTGGGGTCAGATACATCACATGATCACACTGACAGAACCACAGGCACATAGACACAGGCAACAGAGCATGCACAATGTCGGCATTAGTACAGTGTATATCCACCTTTCGCAGCAATGCAGGCTGCTATTCTCCCATGGAGACGATCGTAGAGATGCTGGATGTAGTCCTGTGGAACGGCTTGCCATGCCATTTCCACCTGGCGCCTCAGTTGGACCAGCGTTCGTGCTGGACGTGCAGACCGCGTGAGACGACGCTTCATCCAGTCCCAAACATGCTCAATGGGGGACAGATCCGGAGATCTTGCTGGCCAGGGTAGTTGACTTACACCTTCTAGAGCACGTTGGGTGGCACGGGATACATGCGGACGTGCATTGTCCTGTTGGAACAGCAAGTTCCCTTGCCGGTCTACGAATGGTAGAACGATGGGTTCGATGACGGTTTGGATGTACCGTGCACTATTCAGTGTCCCCTCGACGATCACCAGTGGTGTACGGCCAGTGTAGGACATCGCTCCCCACACCATGATGCGGGGGGTTGGCCCTGTGTGCCTCGGTCGTATGCAGTCCTGATTGTGGCGCTCACCTGCACGGCGCAAAACACGCATACGACCATCATTGGCACCAAGTCAGAAGCGACTCTCATCGCTGAAGACGACACGTCTCCATTCGTCCCTCCATTCACGCCTGTCGCGACACCACTGGAGGCGGGCTGCACGATGTTGGGGCGTGAGCGGAATACGGCCTAACGGTGTGCGGGACCGTAGCCCAGCTTCATGGAGACGGTTGCGAATGGTCCTCGCCGATACCCCAGGAGCAACAGTGTCCCTAATTTGCTGGGAAGTGGCGGTGCGGTCCCCTACGGCACTGCGTAGGATCCTACGGTCTTGGCGTGCATCCGTGCGTCGCTGCTGTCCGGTCCCAGGTCGACGGGCACGTGCACCTTCCGCCGACCACTGGCGACAACATCGATGTACTGTGGAGACCTCACGCCGCACATGTTGAGCATTTCGGCGGTACGTCCACCCAGCCTCCCGCATGCCCACTATACGCCCTCGCTCAAAGTCCGTCAACTGCACATACGGTTCACGTCCACGCTGTCGCGGCATGCTACCAGTGTTAAAGACTGCGATGGAGCTCCGTATGCCACGGCAAACTGGCTGACACTGACGGCGGCGGTGCACAAATGCTGCGCAGCTAGCGCCATTCGACGGCCAACACCGCGGTTCCTGGTGTGTCCGCTGTGCCGTGCGTGTGATCATTGCTTGTACAGCCCTCTCGCAGTGTCCGGAGCAAGTATGGTGGGTCTGACACACCGGTGTCAATGTGTTCTTTTTTCCATTTCCAGGAGTGTATAAGCCGTCGGACGTAGCAGCCTGAAGAAGCAACTTCCTCCCAGGCTTCCAGCTCGCAGTCCCAAAGAGCGTCCGCAGTAGTTGGTTGATTCCGTGGCCAGTTCTCTGTTAATGTTCAGGCGACCTCAGCCCACATGTTTTCCATGGGGTTCATATCAGCCGCCCGTGGCGGCCAGTCCATGACTTTGATACCAATCGTGGAGAGCCGCTGCTGAACAAATGCAGACTTGTGAATGGGAGAACGGTCCTCTTGCAATGTGAAGTCCCCTTCTGCGTACAGCATTCGCACTGACGGAAGCATCACATTTTCCAATATGTGGACCTACTGCACGCTGTCCAGAGTTCCTTCTATCCTGTGAATAATTCCCGCCCCCTCTCGAAGAAATCCAACCCCAGCAGCTAACAGATTGCCGGCCACTTCTTCTCGTCGTAGTTACATATTCGCGTCGATGGCGAGTCGCTTGCTGCCTGTAAACGATTCGTGGACCGTCGTTACTGGTGGAAAACACCTTCTCATCAGTGAAAAAGTCGTCGTCCCACGACGCCCTCAGATGGAGCTCCGCAAATGCTAGCCGGTATAAAGCGCTGTCTTCGCTGAGCTCTTGTTTCACGGCGGATCGTCGTGCATGCAGTCCAGCGTCCCTCAGCCTTCGGCGAATCGTGTCACTGGAGCCGGGGAAGTTGGTCCCCCGCCGCAACTGCTTCGCGTTCAGAAACGGATTTTCTCTGCTCCTAGGCACTAGGTCCCTGTCTTCCTGCTGTGGGCTCACTCTCTTCCTGCCTGAGCCAGGAGCCCTGTTCGTGATGCCTCTTTCAGGGCAGATCCTCCACCATCTCGTTGCAGTGGTATGTGGTACGCCATAGCGTCTGCCAACTTCTCTTATGGAATATTCTCCTTCTTCAGTGAGAGCGACGACTCTATCTCGAATAGACCTCTCCCAGTGAGCCATTACGGCAGACAGCCTGATGTGTATTTCTACTTGCCGCTCTTGTACTGATGCCAGGAGAGTAGGTAAACATATTTACGTCAAACGGAGCGGCAGAGGCAGAGGCATGTGGCGCAGCCGTGCTGGCTCGTCCCGGGCTGTTGGCCCACCAACGCCACCGCCAGCTCGCTCACTTCCGTCTCGCCTCTGCCAGCCTGGCTGGCCCTTGGCTCGCAAGCCGCGGCTAGTACAGACCCGGGCCGCAACGCCACGATCTCCCCTTGAAGGGATCAAAAGTTACACCTAACCTACCCAAGTCTGTAGTATAAACTAACGCAGCTACAGCTATTATGCCATAACATGTGCAGGCACACCTACATTCAAATATTTGATGAAGAATACGTTCAAAAATACATTCATTTTAAACATAGCTACCACAAAATATTTCACATAGCTAGCACTAGCATGACGCAGCAAACTATTCTTTCTTGTAAGCGCTCTGCATTAGATGTAGCCTTAAGAAAACATGTATTCAATCACGACAACTAAGCGGAATGTAAAAGTAAACAGGTTTGGCGGCAGCTTCTCCGAATAATAGTATACACGTAGTATATAATACACGTTTTGTGCACTTACGTACTCAGTGTCTCTGAAACAATACGTGCTGCATGACGGAAATTACTTTCTGCTGAGGCACTTCATTTACATCTCGATGACACACGACTACTAGAGAACATTGCTCTTTACGGCAATCAATTCACTCGTAAATTAACACCACGATATCGCAGATATTAGGCAACATGTTACTAGGGATGAGAAAGGCCTTAAGGTTAGCAACTAAACATGCTACTCCTAGCTACTACTGAATAATAATTTGATTGTTAACGCGTCTTCATAACCACGTGTGCGGCGTTCGACTCTCAGTCAGCATAGACGTTTTCGTCACCTTATTTCTAGTTAAACGTGCGCACGTCTCGCTAATGGTGGACCAACATTGGACATTTCTTGTCTGTTTCTGGTTAGACAACGACGGCGGTAGGCGCCGGGTTCGAATCCCAGTCAGGGAATACAACTTCAGTCGTCATTTAAGGTTCCAACCTCACTACTGGTGACAAACTGTGATATCTACATTCTGATTTTACGTACTTATTCAGCAATTCGATTAGGTGCTGAGTTCGCATCTTTGTCACCAGCACTACATGATGGCATTTCAATTTTAAACATGTGCATCCTTTGTTCCTTGATAATGCAACAGTATACAACGTCTTTCGAGGTTAATTACCAAGAAGGTAATTGTCGTGTTAGGGTTCCTGGTTTCGTACAAACATTATCGTCATTTACGTTCAAGTTGAGAATTGATAATTGATACTGGTGCTAACGTCAATATTTGACGTCTCTTTCTGCATAGTGATCGAGTCTCGATAAGGCACAAAGCTTTGCTTGGTTAACAATGGCTTTACGGTCTGGGTTTGCATCCGGATCCAGAACGAAGACGTTCGTCATGTCATTTAAAGTACAACTTTGTCTACAAGTAACTGTTGATGAGTAATGTGAACAATGATATTACTTGTGATCTGCTGTTAATGTTGGGATTTCCGTAGAGTGCTTGCCGCCGTTCATCACGTTTTCTTTTAACTGCTTAATTTTACATAAAGTTGATGCGAAACCACTCCAGGTTGAACGCTGAACGACGTTCAGCATGTGTTAGGTAAACCTTTTAGACAGCAACAAACTTGTTTCCAATTGCCATACAACTTTATAAACCCATTACTGTCTCAAATATTTAATTGTGCCTAAGGATTACTGAATGATTTTTGTGACAAAATTAGTTGTGTCATAACGTTTGAAATGTCACTTATTGTAATTTAGTTTACAAAGGTTAAGGACTGTCTGATCTCTTCTGTACGTTATAGCCTGCATTTACAGCAAACCTGATTTGCATCCTCATAGTGGCGCTACTGACGTTACTCTTAGGCGACTGCCACGAAATCTGAATAGACGTCATCTCTTACATGTAGAAACACGACTACCAACTTTCATTTATGTCGCACAACTCCTTCTTGGTATTACGATTTCTTTGATGTCGGTGTAGTAGAAGGGCAAATGATTTACCTTATCCAACACTCTGCCTTACTGTGGCACACAACGAAGTAAGTTCTAGCCCATCAAAGTCTTTGACCATCTAACCCAGCCATGTAACGAATTTAATGTGTAATAAACTTAAATCATATCTGTTTGACAACTCATATTCCATACAAGAGTTTCTGTATGTGAAGTAGCATGATTGTGTGTGTGTGAGAGAGAGAGGGGGGGGGGGAGGGGAGGGGGGAAGGAAAACCAAAGACTGCATTTTATTGGCAGGATACTTAGAAAATGTAACAGATGTACTAAAGAGACTGCCTAACTACGCTTGTCCGTCCTCTTTCGGAGTACTGCAGCGCCATCTGGGATACTTACCAGTTAAAATTAAAGGAGTATATCGAGAAAGTTCAAAGTAGAGCAGCACGTTTTGTATTATCGCGAAGAGAGTAACTGACATGCTACAGGATTTGGGATGGAGATCATTAAAATAAAGTGTAAACTACATGAAATACTGACGAATCGATTCCACAGACCGAACGTGAGGAGAGGGGCTAGTGTAATTGGTTAATACAAACCATAAAAAAATGCATGGAAGTATGTATTTTAACACAAACCTACGTTTTTTAATGGAACCCCGTTAGTTTTGTTAGCACATCTGAACATATAAACAAATACGTAATCAGCGCCGTTTGTTGCATTGTAAAATGTTAATTACATCCGGAGATATTGTAACCTAAAGTTGACGCTTGAGTACCACTCCTCCGCTGTTCGATCGTGTGTATCGGAGAGCACCGAATTACGTAGGGATCCAGAGGGAACGGTGATGGACCTTAGGTACAGAAGAGACTCGAACAGCACATTACGTCCACATGCTAAAACCTTTTTATTGGTCTTTTTCACTGACGCACATGTACATTACCATGAGGGGTGAGGTACACGTACACACGTGGTTTCCGTTTTCAATTACGGAGTGGAATAGAGTGTGTCCCGACATGTCAGGCCAATAGATGTTCAATGTGGTGGCCATCATTTGCTGCACACAATTGCAATCTCTGGCGTAATGAATGTCGTACACGCCGCAGTACATCTGGTGTAATGTCGCCGCTGGCTGCCACAATACGTTGTTTCATATCCTCCGGGGTTGTAGGCACACACGGTACACATTCACCTTTAACGTGCCCCACAGAAAGAAGTCCAGAGGTGTAATATCAGGAGAACGGGCTGGCCAATTTGTGTGTCCTCCACGTCCTATGAAACGCCCGTCGAACATCCTGTCAAGGATCAGCCTAGTGTTAATTGCGGAATGTGCAGGTGCACCATCATGCTGATACCACACACGTCTACGCGTTTCCAGTGGGACACACTATATTCCACTTCGTAATTGAAAATGGAAACCACGTGTGTACGTTTACCTCACCCCTCATGGTAATGTACATGTGCGTCAGTGAAAAAGACCAATAAAAAGGTGTTAGCATGTGGACGTTCCCTTTGGATCCATACGTAATTCGGTGCTCTCCGATACACACGATCGAACAGCGGAGGAGTGGTACTCAAGCGTCAACTTTAGGTTACAATATCTCCGGATGTAATTAACATTTTACAATGCAACAAACGGCACTGATTACGCATTTGTTTATATGTTCAGATGTGCTAACAAAACTAACGCGGTTCCATTTAAAAAACGTAGGTTTGTGTTAAAAAACATACTTCCGTGCATTTTTTTATGGTTTGTATTAACCAATTACACTAGCCCCTCTCCTCACGTTCGGTCTGTGGAATCGGTTCGTCAGTATTTGATGTGTTTTACGAAATATATCCAGCGGTAACGTTAGGTGACTCACCCTGTATATACCGAAACCTTGGTCAAGAATTTTAATAAATTTTTATCCTGCTACTGTTTTGGCTGTCATCCTTTATCGTGAAGAATTTCAACAGTTGCTGTTTCAGCCATGTTTAAGATCTTGAAATTTCGTCAGAATGGTTATAGTGAGAGGCAGATCCAACGTGCGTTGCGCTTTCAGCCTTCTGTGCAACGGGTGAGTGACGATAGCAACGAAGTGGCACTAAAGTCTACGGCCTTTTTGCCTTACTCAGGAAGCAGTTCTAACAGGATTAGCCGTATTTTGCGGAAATATGATGTGAAATGTGTTTTTCGACAGCTTTCTAAGGTTAAGGCCCTGCTGGCGTCCGTGAAAGATGATCTTGGTTTGCGTAAGGCTGGTGTCTATCATATTCTTTGAAGTCGTGGCATGTCATATATTGGTCAAACAATCAGGACTGTGGAAGACCGGTGTATTGAACATAAGCGTCACACACGCATACAGCAGCCGAGGAAATCCGCTATTGCAGAACATTGCCTTGACACCGGTCATCCTATGGAATACAACAACACGGAGATTCTGGCTTGCACGTCCAGCTATTGGGATAGTGTCATTAAGGAAGCTGTTGAAATCAAACTGTTAAGCAACCTTATAAACAGAGATGGTGGATTTTGTCTAAATGCTGCTTGGAATCTTGCTCTGTCTCTCATCAAAAACCAGGGGGACAGAATTAGGGCTACCTCACCTGTTTATTAATACTCACTATCGATATTTCTTATTATAGTACGGCGGTGCGTGTCTCCCGCATCGTCCCCTACGCTATGTCAAGGAGTATGGGAATCAATCATCATCGATATTTCTGATGTTGGTTATCTTTGGCTGTGTGTTGACTTTGCGGTTACTTGTTCTGTGTGTGGTATCTTCCTTGTTTCTCTTCTGTGTACCGAGGTATTAAATTCCCTTGCACATTGCTTCCTCCTTGCAGTTGTGCCTTGAGAATGGGAGGGTGTACTCCTGCCGAAATATCGGCGGTGGTCGACGACGTCACCAGCCAGCAAACCCGTAAATTCTTTGAACATTCAATTAGCCGGGAAAAGTTAAGGTCTCACCATGAAATATCCTAAACCATATGCATATATTGGTTTCAGCACTAACTTACTTTTTTTTTAAATGCACACCCCATATTATTCCATATGCATTGAATAACATGAGATATCACAATAATAATGGCATTGGTTGCATCGCAATACGTCAGTTACATCCCGAGGAATTGAAACACAAAGTTGATGCGTGAAATGAATGAGACGCATCAATATTGCACTTACCGTGACGCAAGAGTGAGCCGCATGTTGCTCTTAATTGCGATGTGATTGACGTATGCACTTACGCTGTTATCATGAGGGCTGAAAGTATAATAGGTATTCCTGCCACAAACGTTTATATGTGCATAATGGAGTCCCCCGTGCGTGTTGTATTTATCTACACTCCTGGAAATTGAAATAAGAACACCGTGAATTCATTGTCCCAGGAAGGGGAAACTTTATTGACACATTCCTGGGGTCAGATACATCACATGATCACACTGACAGAACCACAGGCACATAGACACAGGCAACAGAGCATGCACAATGTCGGCACTAGTACAGTGTATATCCACCTTTCGCAGCAATGCAGGCTGCTATTCTCCCATGGAGACGATCGTAGAGATGCTGGATGTAGTCCTGTGGAACGGCTTGCCATGCCATTTCCACCTGGCGCCTCAGTTGGACCAGCGTTCGTGCTGGACGTGCAGACCGCGTGAGACGACGCTTCATCCAGTCCCAAACATCTTCAATGGGGGACAGATCCGGAGATCTTGCTGGCCAGGGTAGTTGACTTACACCTTCTAGAGCACGTTGGGTGGCACGGGATACATGCGGACGTGCATTGTCCTGTTGGAACAGCAAGTTCCCTTGCCGGTCTAGGAATGGTAGAACGATGGGTTCGATGACGGTTTGGATGTACCGTGCACTATTCAGTGTCCCCTCGACGATCACCAGTGGTGCACGGCCAGTGTAGGAGATCGCTCCCCACACCATGATGCCGGGTGTTGGCCCTGTGTGCCTCGGTCGTATGCAGTCCTGATTGTGGCGCTCACCTGCACGGCGCCAAACACGCATACGACCATCATTGGCACCAAGGCAGAAGCGACTCTCATCGCTGAAGACGACACGTCCCCATTCGTCCCTCCATTCACGCCTGTCGCGACACCACTGGAGGCGGGCTGCACGATGTTGGGGCGTGAGCGGAAGACGGCCTAACGGTGTGCGGGACCGTAGCCCAGCTTCATGGAGGCGGTTGCGAATGGTCCTCGCCGATACCCCAGGAGCAACAGTGTCCCTAATTTGCTGGGAAGTGGCGGTGCGGTCCCCTACGGCACTGCGTAGGATCCTACGGTCTTGGCGTGCATCCGTGCGTCGCTGCGGTCCGGTCCCAGGTCGACGGGCACGTGCACCTTCCGCCGACCACTGGCGACAACATCGATGTACTGTGGAGACCTCACGCCCCACGTGTTGAGCAATTCGGCGGTACGTCCACCCGGCCTCCCGCATGCCCACTATACGCCCTCGCTTAAAGTCCGTCAACTGCACATACGGTTCACGTCCACGCTGTCGCGGCATGCTACCAGTGTTAAAGACTGCGATGGAGCTCCGTATGCCACGGCAAACTGGCTGACACCGACGGCGGCGGTGCACAAATGCTGCGCAGCTAGCGCCGTTCGATGGCCAACACCGCGGTTCCTGGTGTGTCCTCTGTGCCGTGCGTGTGATCATTGCTTGTACAGCCCTCTCGCAGTGTCCGGAGCAAGTTTGGTGGGTCTGACACACCGGTGTCAATGTGTTCTTTTTTCCATTTCCAGGAGTGTACATACAGTCTAAGGAACAGTACCGGCCAGTGTACGCCGCCCCATTTCACTGCCCAGGTCAACCCTTTGCCTCTGCAGTTGCATGCAGGAACGGGCTACAGTTGGTGCTGTATGTGGAAATGGCTCACTATGTATCAGGTTGTTCTGTGTAGAAGTGCATACAGCTACATGGCAGCAGTGTACTGTACACTGTAAGTGGTGTCGCTGTTGTAATCGTGATATTAATTTACCTGTCCATCCGTTCTAGACATTCGGTATGTCATTCACAAATGAGGAAATGGTTGGCATGATATTACTGTATGAAGAATGTCACCGTGTGGCACAGGTGTACGTCCAGCAGTATCCTAGTAAACTTCACATGACCCACCCTACCTCCATTAATATTGTTAGGCTTCGCAGGACAGCATAGTTGTCTCCACAAATATGGATCCGGAGCAGAGGCATAGCAGATGAAGCAGCAGAAGTAGCTATTCTGGTGGCCACTGAAATAAACCCTCATTCAAGTATTCATGAAATGGAGAGTCAGAAAGGAAATCCTCAAACAAGCGTGTTCTGAACAGGCATGGATACCACTCACATCATGTGGCGCTACATCAAGACCTCCATGGCAATGTTCACAATCGCCTGGAATATTGTCAGTGGGTTCTGCAGCAAGAACCATGACTTTATGCCTAGGGTACTGTTTACCAATGAGGCCACGTTTACAAACCATGGGTACATCAACTTACACAATGTGCACTATTGGTCACCAGAAAACTCACAGTGGATATGCTGGATTGAACATCAACGTCATTGGAGTATCAATGTATGGGTTTGTATTGTAGGACACCACAACACTGCTCCATGTTTCATTGATGGCATTCTTAACTGGTGACAGTAGAGTGGTTCCTGAGATGCACCTTACCTAGACCAAAGAAAGACCTTCATCATGATGGATGCCCTGCGCATGATACCATGGTGTCACGATGGGCGTTAAATCAACAATCCCCATGTTGATGGACAGTTCCATTGAGGGATTTCCAGCACGATCGCTAGACCTCAGCCCCATGGACTCATTTTCTCTGGGGGCATGTGAAAAATGTGGTTATCAGCAGGTCTCAACAACAATGGCCAACATGAAAGCCCCCATTACCGCTGCATGCACTGCAACAACAACACAAACACGTGATTGCACACTGGTGTACATTTTGTGCATTAGAGGAGACGTATGTTGTTTTGTTGGTACTAGTATACATTTATGTATACATTGCACCATCTGCAACAATTCAATTGCCAGCCGGGGTGGCCGAGTGGTTCTAGGCGCTACAGTCTGGAACCGGGCGACCGCTATGGTCGCAGGTTCGAATCCTGCCTCGGTGATGGATGTGTGTGATGTCCTTAGGTTAGTTAGGTTTAAGTAGTTCTAAGTTCTAGGGGACTGATGACCTCAGAAGTTAAGTCCTATAGTGCTCAGAGCCACTTTTGAACAATTCAATTGTCATAGTCACTAAAGATGTTAAGTGATATGTCCTGTAGTGGCACGTATCATTGTGTAATTGATGTACAATTACACACAAATAGCATGAATCCCTCTGTGCGACCCTTTGACAGTCATTAATTTTGTTTACTCTGGCTGGTTGTTATCGGTATTTGTTACTGTTATGTGCATTGTAGTACTGTCGAAAATTTCAATAAAGCACATACGTTTAAACCCTATCCTTGTTTTCATTGTGGGTGACGGGAGATATGTATGTTTTCCAGGCCACGTACTAACAGTGATAAGTACAGAATTTGTCACATCGTAGTACGTCAATCACATCACGATTATTGAATCGTGGGAGATGCAATAGCGGCGTGTTTCGTTCATTCCTGCATCAACTTTGCATTCCAATTTCTCGGTATGTAATGATGTATTGCAACCAATGTTACTATTATTTTGATTTCTCATGTTATTGATTGCATGAGGAATAACATGTGGTGTCCATTTACAAAAAAAGTTTGAGTTGAATTTAATATTTGCACACGGTTTAGAATGTCTCATAGTATTTACTTTCATGAGCCCCTGCCGCGCATTCATACCCGTGAAAGCCGTTTGTCAATATCTGTTGTGGTTCCATAGATATTGGCGGTGAAAAGTTTAGGTGGAACACCCTGTTTACAGTAGAGCATGCAGATATCTGTCTAATCAATATCATACAGCCAGCACACTCACCCAGTACTGTAATCTTACTAGAATACCAGACGCCGACTGCCACAACGTGAATTATTCATATGAAACGGCTTTTTATTTTACTCATCCAGTGAATAGACGCCGAGCTATACTTCTTTCTGAAAATAAAAATGTAACCAGTCACACGCATGTCCAATGTGGTCTGATTCCCAATATATTACTTACATCAACAGGAAAACTTTCTTATTCTGATTTTCTGTAAGGCTGTAATTGAATTTTAAAAGAAAAGAAGTATTCTGCTACCAGATTATTGAAAAAAGATATGTTTTACTACTTACACTCAATCTAACATCCACTTAATTAACGTCCATGGCAATTAACATCTACCCTCTCTCTCTCTCCATTCTCCTAAGGGTAGATTCGCGAGTGCAAAAAAAAAAAAAAAAACTATCTTGATGAAACTTGCAAAGGTTTGTAACAGGTGCAAAAATAACACAATATGTTCTTTTTGTTTGTGTCCAGTTTTACTTTTAAGGGGTAATAATAAACCCAAAAGGTACTTTGGAATATTGGGTTTAGAGGGAATATATTGAAAGCCAGGATATACAAAAAATTTATTTCATATAAACATTGAAATGTTGTTAATGTTCTTGAAAACTGTATAGTTAATTTTTGTGGTAATTTTAAATTTTGCAAAATACTCCAACACCATACATTAATTTTGAAAAATGAAAATTTGTATTACAATGGAAGTTAAGGAAGCCACATATCTCCAAGTGTAATAAAGCTGGTTTCTGAAGTACCAGTATTGAAAAATAAGCTGTGCACAAAGTGATGTTGGAGTATTTTGAACATACCTAACTGAAATACCTAAATGTTCATTATCAGTCTGGTTATTTTTCTTATATTTACTTTGTTTTAAATTGTTATTTTACATTTCCCATTCACATTTCTTTTGTTTTGCTTTTTAGTTTTTCATTCCACATACATGTATTTTGTTAACCAAAAATAATAAGTAACACATCTATATGATACAAAGTCATACTAATAATGATAATGTGTAATATAATGCTTCAAATATAGCATTTTTTTACACCATGCACATAAAATGAACGAAATTTCTTTGCATAATACACATGGAAGAATAAACAATAAAAAACAAAATTCAGTAGAATTTCTGATTGTCACCAGTGATCCTCTAAATTAGGAGTATCTAACACGTGGCCTGTCAGCCACATGCAGCCTAAAGTAAATTTCAGTGTGACCCAAGAAGTGAACGTCTATCAGACAATTGGTAACAACAAAAAATCCAATTTTGTAAAGCACGATAATTTGAATATTTTCAATTTGACACCCTCCACAGGATGTTATTCTCTCATCAGTCAATTCCTTTTCTATTTATATTTATTCTATATTTATTTTTTTCTCAGTGGTTATTGGTAGTGTTAAGCAATTTATATGCAGCCAAAAAATACTCATCTTCTTGCAGTGTGCCCCAGGTAAGCTAAATATTCCGATTTGTATCAACATATTTCAGTACAGTGATTAGCCTTGACGAAGAGAATTAAGTAGGTACTAGTGACTGCAGGTTGACTGTATTGTTTGTCAAGTGGAGATTGACATCTAACTAGTTCTGAAAATCTACTCAGACAGTTGTTCCAATATTGAAAACTGTATACATACCATGGTTGTACCATTGTTGTGGAGTCCTTTGGGAACACCAGGTGAACAAATTCGTTGTCCTAAGGTACAATGATCTAAAAAAAACTTTCACCACCCAAGATCCTAACAATAATACCAATTTTTCTCTCTCACTGGGAAATAACGTATCTTTCTAATGTCTTTTGATCTGGTCAAAGGTTTGTTTACCAGATTTAGATGTTATCACAAGGACATTTTGGACTTCAAAAAGTGATTCTCGAAATCTCAGTCGAAATTTACTATTAATTTGTTTTGAAATTTTGAAAAGGCGGACAGTCAGTGTGAAAACTGTTTTGAGCATCGTACTTGAGGACAAGGAACTTGTTTATCTGGTGATCCCAAGACCCTCAGTGCCACAGGACATCTGTGAGATATACACGGCTTTCGATGCGCCAGGAACTATGTGACATTTTCAGATCTAGCTCCGTTGAATAAGTATGCTGCCAACCTTCACTTCAGAAACAGTATAATCGAGCTGCAGACATTAGAACATAATCAATTCTCCTTGCCAAGGTTTTCCAAAGTAATGAAATACACCAGATACAATTCAGAGTATTCAGACGATCACTATTAACAATTCGAAATCCTTCTAAGTATTGTTTTAGACTGTGTTCGTTTATTTTATGTGCATGGTGAAAAAGTAGTGTTTTAAGAATTCTTTACAGTTGCTCCTTATCGAATTGATTTTGTTTCTTAATGAAGAGTTCCTTATTTTTTCAGTTAACAAAATACATGTATGTGATACAGTAAGCTAAAAAACAATGCAAAAGAAACATGAATGGGAAATGCAAAACATCAGTTTAAAACATAAAAACAAATACAAGAAAAATGAGTGAGTAGGATGACAATGATTGTTTATATACTTTAATTAGGTATATTGGAAATACTCAAACAGCACATTATGAACAGTTTATTTTCCAAAAATGTTATTTCAGTAATCAGATTTGCTATGTTTGGATTTTGTGACAAAAGCTTTCATTTTTCAAAATGAATTAATGGTGCTGATGTATTTTGCAAAATTTCAAATTATTTTGAAAGTTCTTTATATAGATTTCAAGAACATTAATTACATATCCCCCCATTAACCATGGACCTTGCCGTTTGTGGGGAGGCTTGCATGCCTCAGTGATACAGATACCCGTACCGTAGGTGCAACCTCAACGGAGGGGTATCTGTTGAGAGGCCAGACAAACGTGTGGTTCCTGAAGAGGGGCAGCAGCCTTTTCAGTAGCTGCAGGGGCAACAGTCTGGATGATTGACTAATCTGGCCTTGTAACACTAGCCAAAACGGCCTTGCTCTGCTGGTACTGCGACGGTTGAAAGCAACGGGAAACTACAGCCGTAATTTTTCCCGAGGGCATGCAGCTTTACTGTATGGTTAATGACGATGGCGTCCTCATGGGTAAAATATTCCGGAGGTAAAATAGTCCCCCATTCGGATCTCCAGGCGGGGACTACTCAGGAGGACGTCGTTATCAGGAGAAAGAAAACTGGCGTTCTATGGATCGGAGCGTGGAATGTCAGATCCCTTAATCGGGCAGGTAGGTTAGAAAATTTAAAAAGGGAAATGGATAGGTTAAAGTTAGATATAGTTGGAATTAGTGAAGTTCGGTGGCAGGAGGAACAAGACTTTTGGTCAGGCGAATACAGGGTTTTAAATACAAAGTCAAATAGGGGTTATGCAGGAGTAGGTATAATAATGAAAAAAAACTAGGAGTGCGGGTAAGCTACTACCAACAGCATAGTGAACGTATTATTGTGGCCAAGATAGACACAAAGCCCACGCCTACCACAGTAGTACAAGTTTATATGCCAACTAGCTCTGCAGATGACGAAGAAATTGAAGAAATGTATGATGAAATAAAAGAAATTATTCAGATAGTGACGGGAGACGAAAATTTTACACTCATTGGTGACTGGAATTCCGTAGTAGGAAAAGGGAGAGAAGGAAACATAGTAGGTGAATATGGATTGGGGGTAAGAAATGAAAGAGGAAGCCGCCTGGTAGAATTTTGCACAGAGCACAACTTAATCATAGCTAACACTTTGTTCAAGAATCATAAAAGAAGGTTGTATACATGGAAGAACACTGGAGATAGTAAACGGTTTCAGATAGATTATATAATGGTAAGACAGAGATTTAGGAACCAGGTTTTAAATTGTAAGACTGTTCCAGGGGCAGATATGGACTCTGACCACAATCTATTGGTTATGAACTGTAGATTAAAACTGAAGAAACTGCAAAAAGGTGGTAATTTAAGGAGATGGGACCTGGATAATCTGAAAGAACAAACTGAAAGAACCAGAGGCTGTACAGAGTTTCAAGGAGAGCATAAGGGAACAATTGACAGGAATGGGGGAAAGAAATACAGTAGATGAAGAATGGGTAGATTTGAGGGATGAAGTAGTGAAGGCAGAAGAGGATAAAGTAGGTAAAAATAAGGGCTAGTAGAAATCCTTGGGTAACAGAAGAAATATTGAATTTAATTTATGAAAGGAGAAAATATAAAAATGCAGTAAATGAAGCAGGCAAAAAGGAATACAAACGTCTCAATAATGAGATCGACAGGAAGTGCAAAATGGCTAAGCAGGGATGGCTAGAAGATAAATGTAAGGCTGTAGAGGCTTATCTCACTAGGGGTAAGATAGATACTGCCTACAGGAAAATTAAAGAGATCTTTGGAGATAAGAGAACCACTTCTATGAACATCAAGAATTCACATGGAAACCCAGTTCTAAGCAAAGAAGGGAAAGCAGAAAGGTGGAACGAGTATATAGAGCGTCTATACAAGGGCGATGTACTTGAGGACAATATTATGGAAATGGAAGAGGATGTAGATGAAGATGAAATGGGAGATACGATACTGCATGAAGAGTTTGACAGAGCACTGAAAGACCTGAGTCGAAACAAGGCCCCCGGAGTAGACAACATTCCATTGGAACTACTGACGGCCTTGGGAGAGCCAGTCCTGACAAAACTCTACCATCTGGTGAGCAGGATGTATGAAACAGGCGAGATACCCTCAGACTTCAAGAAGAATATAATAATTCCAATCCCAAAGAAAGTAGGTGTTGACTGATGTGAAAATTACCGAACAATCAGTTTAATAAGCCACAGCTGCAAAATACTAACACGAATTCTTTACAGACGAATGGAAAAACTAGTAGAAGTCGACCTCGGGGAAGATCAGTTTGAATTCCGTAGAAATACTGTACTGGAACACGTGAGGCAAAACTGACCTTACGACTTATCTTAGAAGAAAGATTAAGGAAAGGCAAACCTACGTTTATAGCATTTGAAGACTTAGAGAATCTTTTGGCAATGTTGACTGGAATACTCTCTTTCAAAGTCTGAAGGTGGAAGGGTAAAATACAGGGAGCGAAAGGCTCTTTACAATTTGTACAGAAACCAGATGGCAGTTATAAGAGTCGAAGTTCATGAAAGGGAAGTAGTGGTTGGGAAGGGAGTGAGACAGGTTTGTAGCCTTTCCCCGACGTTATTTAATCTGTATATTGAGCAAGCAGTGGGGGAAACAAAAGAAAAATCCGGAGTAGGTACTAAAATCCATGGAGAAGAAATAAAAACTTTGAGGTTTGCCGATGACATTGTAATTCTGTCAGAGACAGCAAAAGACTTGGAAGAGCAGTTGAAAGGAGTGGATAGTGTCTTGAAAGGAGGATATAAGATGAACATCAACAAAAGTAAAACGAGGATAACGTAATGTGGTCAAATTAAGTCGGGCGGTGCTGAGGTTATTAGATTAGGAAATGAGACGCTTAAAGTAGTAAAGGAGTTTTGCTATTTCGGGAGCAATATAACTGATGATGGTCGAAGTAGAGAGGATATAAAATGTAGACTGGCAATGGCAAGGAAAGCGTTTCTGGAGAAGAGAAATTTGTTAACATCGAGTATAGATTTAAGTGTCAGGAAGTCATTTCTGAAAGTATTTGTATGGAGTGTAGCCATGTATGGAAGTGAAACATGGACGATAAATAGTTTGGACAAGAAGAGAATAGAAGCTTTCAAAATGTGGTGGTACTAAAGAATGTTGAAGATTAGATGGGTAGATCACATTACTAATGAGGAGGTATTGAATAGGATTTGGGAGAAGAGAAATTTGTGGCACAACTTGACTAGAAGAAGGGATCGGTTGGTAGGACATGTTCTGAGGCATCAAGGGATCACCAATTTTGTATTGGAGGGCAGTGTGGAGGGTAATAATTGTAGAGGGAGATCAAGAGATGAATACACAAGGCAGATTCAGAAGGATGTGAGTTGCAGTAGGTACTGGGAGATGAAGAAGCTTGCACAGGATAGAGTAGCATGGAGAGCTGCATCAAACCAGTCCCAGGACTGAAGACCACAACAACAGCATTTCTAAAATATTCCCTCTAAGCCTAATATACCAAATTACCTTTTGGAGTGTGTTCTACCCCTTAAAAGTGAAATTGGTTGCAAACAAAGCACTGTGTGTTGCTTTATTTTGGCCCTCTACACACCCATCAAGTTTGACAAAGGTCGTTTATTTACACCTGCGAACGTTCCCTTTTGCATAAATTACCGTTAGTTTGAGTGCTGAGAGAAATTATCTGCACTTCATGTGGTACGAAAAATATGCTGCTTGTGAATGATATTCGCACGAAAGTGTACACACGAAAAAGAATTTTCCCTTACAAAATCACATATACACGCACGAAACTAAATTTTAATTTTTGTCTGGGACATTTGATAGCATTGTCGCAGGAATAAAATAGTTCCAGTCCCTAGTTCCGACCAAGGTTTTTGGAGCTTTCTCTTGGTGTCCAGCTGAATGCCAAACCTGGACACCTCACTCCCAGTCTGCTGCGATTTTACACTGAAGACAGTCGCTGCTTTTACAGGGTGGGGCAAATAAAAGCGGCCTGGAGAATAGAGTTCCAGGATACAAAGAAACACAGCACAGGAAAGGAAAAAAGCAGGTGTTGAAAGTGACCACCATTCATCTTTTGGCACTTTTTGGCTCTGGTCAACAAGCTGCTGAAGGCGGATCGATGCTGGACTGCTGGAGTTTCTGCAGTCTCATCCGAAATGTTCTGCTGCAGTTCTTGAAGACTGTGAGGGTTGTTGCGATACGCTTTAGACTTGAGGAATCCTCACACAAACTAATCGCACGCCGGCAGAACGGGTGATCCAGGTGGCCATCTGGAACCGTGCCCCGAGTGACCTCTGCTAACAGCGCTGTCAGGCGAGAAGATTGTGTGAATCTGCTCCACGCTTCGGCCTACTGTGTGGGCAGTTGCTGCATCCTGTTGGAAGTAACTGTAGGTCTTTTCCTCCTCCATTAATGCTGTCTCAAATGGTTTCAAAATGTCCAGGCCACTTTTATTTGCCTCACCCTGTATAACAGGCAGGACCTCAAACAGCCCGCTCTGCTCCTTGGAGCAGAGAATGAAAAATACACAAGACACTGAAGGATTACGTTCTGTGTTGTCTGTGACCTTTGGAGTAAATGAAGATACATTTCTATCGTTCACGGCCGATCCGAGAACATTTTTCCACACAATCAACTTATCATTTGGACCCTCCACCGCCCCCCCCCCTTCCCTTTTCCCCTTTCGGTGTGGTCAGTGCACGACGTAGACTGTTGCTTTGGCTCGCTTCAGTGTCGTAAGAGTCGGTCGTGTATTACAGCTCTGACGCTCATGTGTTTACTACAGAGCTTGCCTTTGGATTTCCACAACTTAGTAGGCACCTCAGCGGAATAATTTATAAGTAAATAAACTGGACAGACAAATCCTGTGGGGCTAATATTGTCGTCGAAATAAAATAATTATTGAATGAAAACCCTTATCTGCATACAGGAGTTGATATGCGTCAATGGGGACAGTTGAAAATGTGTGCCCCGACCGCGACTCGAACACGGGATCTCCTTCATTCTAACGAGCTACTGCAAGTAATTCACAGATTTCTGAATTGTAACGTTGCACAATTGCTGATTCAAACGAAAATAAATGTAAACAATAATTTATGTAATGCAGCAGAGTAAAGTAAATGGAACACATTTCCAAAGCCCATTTCCCATGAAAGTCTGAAGCAAACAATCAAAGTCCGACAGCACAGTTTCTCACATTTAATTGTGACATAAAACTAATGTCCGTTATCCTAAATAATCATTACAAAAAACACTGAACAAGTCCAGTACACGTAAGACAGTTACAATTCTCACCCACTCAAGCCCCCCACAAATAAAATTAATATTCGTATCAACTGCCGTCAAAGAGCCTAAATTCAGTGAAAAGTTGAAGTATGAGTGTGCACTCAGCAAAAATATTCCAGGTCCAACAACTGGCAACCGAACGAAGTTAATGTGTTATATTAACGTTATTACGAAAGTTAGGGAAAGTCGTAAAATGTGTTTATAGCCAGTATTATAGTATAACATAAAATAGCTAAAATTACGAAATAGATATGGCCGACTTGAAGAAAGTGCGTTCTTCGGCCATCTAGACATATGTTCTCTCATGCAAATGTTTAATTATTTATTTTCGCACTCGCACAGAAATTTAATACAACTTTTATTAGTAAACATTCAGCCCTTGTGAGGCAAACTGAGGAGCTACTAGACTGAGAAGTAGCAGCTCCGGTCACGAAAACCGACAACGACCATGAGAGAGGCGTGCTGACCTCACACCCCTCCACATCCGCATCCAGCGACGGCTGTAGGTTGAGAATGACACGGCAATCGGTCACTACTGTTGGGTCTTCCAAGATCTGTCTGGACGGAGTTTAAACTTTTAAATTTTTATAAATAATCTTTTAAAGTCTGTCTAATAGTTAATTGTTTGTAATATTATCTGAGATGACCAGATGTGGAGCTAGGTAACTCATTCTGTTTTGATACTACATGTACCTTGTGGAGGATTTATGGCTCTGACTCTTTGGCGCATCTGTATCTACAAAATAGTACATAGTAGATTTGAAATACACTCCTGGAAATTGAAATAAGAACACCGTGAATTCATTGTCCCAGGAAGGGGAAACTTTATTGACACATTCCTGGGGTCAGATACATCACATGATCACACTGACAGAACCACAGGCACATAGACACAGGCAACAGAGCATGCACAATGTCGGCACTAGTACAGTGTATATCCACCTTTCGCAGCAATGCAGGCTGCTATTCTCCCATGGAGACGATCGTAGAGATGCTGGATATAGTCCTGTGGAACGGCTTGCCATGCCATTTCCACCTGGCGCCTCAGTTGGACCAGCGTTCGTGCTCGACGTGCAGACCGCGTGAGACGACGCTTCATCCAGTCCCAAACATGCTCAATGGGGGACAGATCCGGAGATCTTGCTGGCCAGGGTAGTTGACTTACACCTTCTAGAGCACGTTGGGTGGCACGGGATACATGCGGACGTGCATTGTCCTGTTGGAACAGCAAGTTCCCTTGCCGGTCTAGGAATGGTAGAACGATGGGTTCGGTGACGGTTTGGATGTACCGTGCACTATTCAGTGTCCCCTCGACGATCACCAGTGGTGTACGGCCAGTGTAGGAGATCGCTCCCCACACCATGATGCCGGGTGTTGGCCCTGTGTGCCTCGGTCGTATGCAGTCCTGATTGTGGCGCTCACCTGCACGGCGCCAAACACGCATACGACCATCATTGGCACCAAGGCAGAAGCGACTCTCATCGCTGAAGACGACACGTCTCCATTCGTCCCTCCATTCACGCCTGTCGCGACACCACTGGAGGCGGGCTGCACGATGTTGGGGCGTGAGCGGAAGACGGCCTAACGGTGTGCGGGACCGTAGCCCAGCTTCATGGATACGGTTGCGAATAGTCCTCGCCGATACCCCAGGAGCAACAGTGTCCCTAATTTGCTGGGAAGTGGCAGTGCGGTCCCCTACGGCACTGCGTAGGATCCTACGGTCTTGGCGTGCATCCGTGCGTCGCTGCGGTCCGGTCCCAGGTCGACGGGCATGTGCACCTTCCGCCGACCACTGGCGACAACATCGATGTACTGTGGAGACCTCACGCCCCACGTGTTGAGCAATTCGGCGGTACGTCCACCCGGCCTCCCGCATGCCCACTATACGCCCTCGCTCAAAGTCCGTCAACTGCACATACGGTTCACGTCCACGCTGTCGCGGCATGCTACCAGTGTTAAAGACTGCGATGGAGCTCCGTATGCCATGGCAAACTGGCTGACACTGACGGCGGCGGTGCACAAATGCTGCGCAGCTAGCGCCATTCGACGGCCAACACCGCGGTTCCTGGTGTGTCCGCTGTGCCGTGCGTGTGATCATTGCTTGTACAGCCCTCTCGCAGTGTCCGGAGCAAGTATGGTGGGTCTGACACACCGGTGTCAATGTGTTCTTTTTTCCATTTCCAGGAGTGTATAACCTATTGTTGTTTTTGCTGAGGTTTTCAGATTTCATTTGATAGACTCCGTAATTTGATCACTCCAATGGTTTAATTGTTATTAATTTGTATTGTCCTAAGTCTTACCATATAATCATGCTAAAACCTGTTATGCATTTGTCTCGGTGCTGTGATTTTCGTTATATTGTCTGTACATACTCTTTCAGCAAAAGCAGTAAGAAGTATTGAGACGGCCACCATGAAGCACTGCTTTAGCAGGTGCTGGCTGGTAGCTACAGTGTGGCGACATGTTGGTGAGAATAACATGCACGTAAGGGGATTGCGATATACACTGATCAGGCAGAACATTATTACCCCTTCCCTAAATGCTGGTATCTCCACCTTTGACTCGGGTCGCAGTGGCGACACATCAGGACATGATAGCAATGAAGACTTGTTTGGTGTCTTGAGGGAGTTGGTACCACATCTGCACACACAAGCCACCTAACTCCCATAAATTTCTGGGAGGGGGAGGGGCAACTGACACCACGTTTAGTCACATCGCAGATGTGTTTGATAGGGTCCAGATCTGGTGAGCATCAATTGGAACTCGCCACTGTTTTACTCAAACGACTCCATCACACTCCAGGCCTTGTGACATGGCGCATCCTCTTTTACCAAATGCCACTGCCATCTGGAAACATGATTGTCATGAAAGGGTTTATGTGGTCAGCAACCAGTGTACGATACTGCATGACCATTATGGTGCCTTGCATGAGCTCCGTTGGACCCATGGATGCCCATGTGAATGTTCCCCAGAGCATAATGGAGCAACCACCACCTTATCTCTGTCTCGCAGTACAGGTGTCAAGGAGCTGTTCCCCCTGGAAGACAACTGATTCGCGCCCTCCCATCGGCATCAGCATCAGGCCTTGCAACACTCTGCTACAGCGCCAATGTCCAGTGTCGTCGGTCACATGCCCATTTCAGTCCTTGTTGCCGGTGTCGTGGAGTTAACATTGGTACATGTATGGGTTGTCGGCTGTGGAGGCCGATCGTTAGGAGAGTTTGGTGCACTGTGTATTCAGGATCAGTTGTACTCTGCCCAGTATTAAAGTGTGATGTTAGTTCCTCCACAGTTCGCCACCTGTCTTGTTTTACCGGTCTGCCCAGCGTACAATGTCCAAAATCTGTAATGAGGGGTGGCCGCCCAATCGCTTGGGGTCTGGAAGTGGCCTCACCTTGGTTTCGCCATGTGTTGAAGACACTCACCACTGCACTTCTCGAACACCATATAAGTCATGCAGATGGCGAAATTCTCATGCTGAGCCTCCATGGCACCATAATCTGCCCACAGTCAAACTCAGACAGAATACGCACCTTCCCCATTGTACACGTGGACATTGCAGGGCTAGTCTTGCTCAGCAGAAAACTGCACTGCGCAGTCGCAATAAACATACAGATGGGTTGATGTCACCACAGCAGGGAAAGTCTCTTTCTGTGGACGACACGACTAAGGGCCGGTTTTAGCGAAACAATTGCGCCTCAAAGTGATATAAATATGTCTGAATTAAGAGGCAGAAGCATTCTCATCACCTGATTCTGGCAGCACCACCTTGACACCAGGGCCATATCGGAAAGTGTGATTACTGGACATCGCCAGCAGCAACCATGGGCTCTAATTCGGACTTTGCCTGTCACCTCCACACCAAGTTCCTCAAAGGACGTCACAAGGAGAGGTCCCCAGCAGTGGGATCGAATTTCTGAAACCATCTGCACGGTTACGTATGTTACGATCCTAGGTATCACACGCTTCAGCCATTCACTATGGTGGGACCTCATTTTCGAGTAAATGATTAAAAACTTTTTCGGAATTTATGGTACCCAACAGCGTTAAAAAAAGTGTACATTACATAGTGTGGTTGTGTGGTTCAATGGACTGGATAATAGCTTCACATGCAGGAGATTGTGGGTTTGAATCTTGTCAGGTGTTGTAACACTTTTTATTTTTAAATTTTAATCGAATCAGCAATATATTACATGTATTTTATATTTGTGCTCACTGGTTTAGGGAAACACATTTTATGATGGCCTCCCTGCTTGAACAACGTCCTCTCCACTGTTTAGCTTCTAGGTATTCAATTAAACCTTATAGGGATATGGCGGCTAAGGAGGGGAACAAATCCAGTGTGCACTCCGTGTGCATTGCGGGTGGAGTCATTCCTGATGTGGAAAGGGTCCTTCCGGATGCCATGAAGAGCACAGGGTGCAGCCAGCTGCAGGTGGTGGCACATGTCGGCACTAATGACGTGTGTCGCTTTGGATCTGAGGAAATTCTCTGTGGATTCCAGCGGCTATCTGATTTGGTGAAGGCTGCCGGTCTTGCTTACGAGATGAAGGCAGAGCTCACCATCTACAGCATCGTTGACAGAACCGACTGCGGACCTTTGGTGCAGAGCTGGGTAGAGGGTCTGAATCAGAGGCTCAGACGGTTTTGCGACCGTGTTGGCTGCAGATTCTTTGACTTGCGCCATAGGGTGGTGGAGTTTTGGGTTTCGCTGAATAGGTCAGGAGTTCACTACACTCAGCTGGCGGCTACACGGGTAGCGGAGGCTGTGTGGCGTGGACTGGGCGGTTTTTTTAGGTTAGAAGGCCTCGGCAAAGTACGGGGTGGGCTGCTATCTCAAAGGATGCATGGCAAATACAGGACGTGCTTGGATCAAGGAAAAGTCGAAATTGTAGTTGTAAATTGTTGTAGTTGTGCTGGTAAAGACCCTGAATGAGATTTTCACTCTGCAGCGGAGTGTGCGCTGATATGAAACCTCCTAGCAGATTAAAACTGTGTGCCCGACCGAGACTCGAACTCGGGACCTTTGCCTTTCGCGGGCAAGTGCTCTACCATCTGAGCTACCGAAGCACGACTCACGCCCGGTACTCACAGCTTTACTTCTGCCAGTATCTCGTCTCCTACCTTCCAAACTTTACAAAAGCTCTCCTACGAACTTGCAGAACTAGCACTCCTGAAAGAAAGGATATTGCGGAGACATGGCTTAGCCACAGCCTGGGGGACGTTTCCAGAATGAGATTTTCACTCTGCAGCGGAGTGTGCGCTGATATGCAGGAGTGCTAGTTCTGCAAGTTTCGTAGGAGAGCTTCTGTAAAGTTTGGAAGGTAGGAGACGAGATACTGGCAGAAGTAAAGCTGTGAATACCGGGCGTGAGTCGTGCTTCGGTAGCTCAGATGGTAGAGCACTTGCCCGCGAAAGGCAAAGGTCCCGAGTTCGAGTCTCGGTCGGGCACACAGTTTTAATCTGCTAGGTGGTTTCATATCAGCGCACACTCCGCTGCAGAGTGAAAATCTCATTCTGGAAACGTCCCCCAGGCTGTGGCTAAGCCATGTCTCCGCAATATCCTTTCTTTCAGGAGTGCTAGTTCTGCAAGTTTCGTAGGAGAGCTTCTGTAAAGTTTGGAAGGTAGGAGACGAGATACTGGCAGAAGTAAAGCTGTGAGTACCGGCCGTGAGTCGTGCTTCGGTAGCTCAGATGGTAGAGCACTTGCCCGCGAAAGGCAAAGGTCCCGAGTTCGAGTCTCGGTCGGGCACACAGTTTTAATCTGCTAGGAGGTTTCATATCAGCGCACACTCCGCTGCAGAGTGAAAATCTCATTCTGGAAACGTCCCCCAGGCTGTGGCTAAGCCATGTCTCCGCAATATCCTTTCTTTCAGGAGTGCTAGTTCTGCAAGTTTCGTAGGAGAGCTTCTGTAAAGTTCGGAAGGTAGGAGACGAGATACTGGCAGAAGTAAAGCTGTGAATACCGGGCGTGAGTCGTGCTTCGGTAGCTCAGATGGTAGAGCACTTGCCCGCGAAAGGCAAAGGTCCCGAGTTCGAGTCTCGGTCGGGCACACAGTTTTAATCTGCTAGGAGGTTTCAAAGACCCTGAGCTTCAAGCGCTAATAGAAAGCACAGAAGCTGAAATCGTTATAGGTACAGAAAGCTGGCTAAAGCCTGAAATAAGCTCTGCAGAAATTTTTACGAAGTCTCAGACGGTATTCAGGAAAAATAGATTAGGCAGAATTGGTGGTGGAGTGTTTGTCTCTGTCAGTAGTGGTTTATCTTGTAGTGAAGTTGAAGTAGATACTCCGTGCGAATTGGTATGGGTGGAGGTTATACTTAACAGCCGAACTAAGTTAATAATTGGCTCCTTCTACCGACCTCCAGACTCCGATGATATAGTTGCTGAACAGTTCAGAGATAATTTGAGTCTCGTAACAAATAAATACCCCACTCATACGGTTATAGATGGTGGGGACTTCAACCTTCCCTCGATATGTTGGCAAAAATACTTGTTCAAAACCGGTGGTAGGCAGAAAACATCTTCCGAAATTGTCCTAAATGCTTTCTCCGAAAATTATTTCGAGCAGTTAGTCCACGAACCCACGCGAATTGTAAATGGTTGACCTCTTAGCCACAAACAATCCAGAGCCGATAGAGAACATCATGACTGATACGGGGATTAGTGATCACAAGGTCGTTGTAGCTAGGCTCAATACCGTTTCTTCCAAATCCACCCGAAACAAACGCACAATATTTTTATTTAAAAAAGCGGATAAAGTGTCACTAGAAGCCTTCGTAAGAGAGAATCTCCATTCCTTCCGAACTGACTATGCAAATATAGACGAGATGTGGCTCAAATTCAAAGATATAGTAGCAATAGCAATTGAGAGATCCATACCTCATAAATTGGTAAGGAGGGTACCTGTGGTCTAGGGGTAGCGTCTTTGATTCATAATCAAAAACGTCTCCGGTCGCGGGTTCGATCCCCGCCACTGTCTAAATTTTGATAAATAATCAGCATTGGCGGCCGAAGACATCCGGCATAAGAAGTCAGCTTCATTCTGCCAACGGCCTTGTCAAAGAGGGCGGAGGAGCGGATAGAGGTTCAGGGCACTCTCTTGCCCTAGGGGTGGGAAATTGCCCCTAAAGGCGGAAGAATCAGCAATGATCAACGACATGAGGATGCAGAAGGCAATGGGAACCACTGCATTAAAGACACGTAACGTGTGTCCACAGGACATGTGGCCTGTAATTGAAGAAGTGTCATGATGATCTCACCATTGGCAAAAGATTCCGGAATAGTCCCCCATCCGGATCTCGGGGAGGGGACTGCCAAGGGGGAGGGTACCATGAGAAAAAGACTGAATAATCTACGAAAGGATAACGTTCTACGAGTCGGGGCGTGGAATGTCAGAAGCTTGAACGTGGTAGGGAAACTAGAAAATCTGAAAAGGGAAATGCAAAGGCTCAATGTAGATATAATAGGGGTCAGTGAAGTGAAGTGGAAGGAAGACAAGGATTTCTGGTCAGATGAGTATCGGGTAATATCAACAGCAGCAGAAAATGGTATAACAGGTGTAGGATTCGTTATGAATAGGAAGGTAGGGCAGAGGGTGTGTTACTGTGAACAGTTCAGTGACCGGGTTATTCTAATCAGAATCGACAGCAGACCAACACCGACAACGATAGTTCAGGTATACATGCCGACGTCGCAAGCTGAAGATGAACAGATAGAGAAAGTGTATGAGGATATTGAAAGGGTAATGCAGTATGTAAAGGGGGACGAAAATCTAATAATCATGGGCGACTGGAATGCAGTTGTAGGGGAAAGAGTAGAAGAAAAGGTTACAGGAGAATATGGGCTTGGGACAAGGAATGAAAGAGGAGAAAGACTAACTGAGTTCTGTAACAAGTTTCAGCTGGTAATAGTGAATACCCTGTCCAAGAATCACAAGAGGAGGAGGTATACTTGGGAAAGGCCGGGAGATACGGAAAGATATCAATTAGATTACATCATGGTCAGACAGAGATTCCGAAATCAGGTACTGGATTGTAGGGCGTACCCAGGAGCAGATATAGACTCAGATCACAATATAGTAGTGATGAAGAGTAGGCTGAAGTTCAAGACATTAGTCAGGAAGAATCAATACGCAAAGAAGTGGGATACGGAAGTACTAAGGAATGACGAGATACGTTAGAAGTTCTCTAACGCTATAGATACAGCAATAAGGAATAGCGCAGTAGGCAGTACAGTTGAAGAGTAATGGACATCTCTGAAAAGGGCCATCACAGAAGTTGGGAAGGGAAACATAGGTACAAAGAAGGTAGCTGCGAAGAAACCATGGGTAACAGAAGAAATACTTCAGTTGATTGATGAAAGGAGGTAGTACAAACATGTTCCGGGAAAATCAGGAATACAGTAATACAAGTCGCTGAGGACTGAAATAAATAGGAAGTGCAGAGAAGCTAAGACGAAATGACTGCAAGAAAAATGTGAAGACATCGAAAAAGATATGATTGTCAGAAGGACAGACTCAGCATACAGGAAAGTCAAAACAACCTTTGGTGACATTAAAAGCAACGGTGGTAACATTAGGAGTGCAACGGGAATTCCACTGTTAAATGCAGAGGAGAGAGCAGATAGGTGGAAAGAATACATTGAAAGCCTCTATGAGGGTGAAGATTTGTCTGATGTGATAGAAGAAGAAACAGGAGTCGATTTAGAAGAGATAGGGGATCCAGTATTAGAATCGGAATGTAAAAGAGCTTTGGAGGACTTACGGTCAAATAAGGCAGAAGGGATGGATAACATTCCATCAGAATTTCTAAAATCATTGGGGGAAGTGGCAACAAAACGACTATTCACGTTGGTGTGTAGAATATATGAGTCTGGCCATATACCATCTGACTTTCGGAAAAGCATCATCCACACAATTCGAAGACGGCAAGAGCTGACAAGTGCGAGAATTATCGCACAATCAGCTTAACAGCTCATGCATCGTAGCTGCTTACAAGAATAATATACAGAAGAATGGAAAAGAAAATTGAGAATGCGCTAGGTGAAGATTAGTTTGGCTTTAGGAAAAGTAAAGGGACGAGAGAGGCAATTCTGACGTTACGGCTAATAATGGAAGCAAGGCTAAAGAAAAATCAAGACACTTTCATAGGATTTGTCGACCTGGAAAAAGAGTTCGACAATATAAAATGGTGCAAGCTGTTCGAGATTCTGAAAAAAGTAGGGGTAAGCTATAGGGAGAGACGGGTCTTATGCAATATGTACAACAACCAAGAGGGAATAATAAGAGTGGACGATCAAGAACGAAGTGCTCGTATTAAGAAGGGTGTAAGACAAGGCGGTAGCCTTTCACCCCTACTCTTCAATCTGTACATCGAGGAAGCAATGATGGAAATAAAAGAAAGGTTCAGGAGTGGAATTAAAATACAACGTGAAAGGATATCAATGATACGATTCGCTGATGACATTGCTATCCTGAGTGAAAGTGAAGAAGAATTAAATGATCTGCTGAACGGAATGAACAGTGTAATGAGTACAGAGTATGGTTTGAGAGTAAATCGGAGAAAGAGGAAGGTAATGAGAAGTAGTAGAAATGACAACAGCGAGAAACTTAACATCAGGATTGATGGTCACGAAGTCAATGAAGTTAAGGAATTCTGCTACCTAGGCAGTAAAATAACCAATGACGGACGGAGCAATGAGGACATCAAAAGCAGACTCGCTATGGCAAAAAAGGCATTTCTGGCCAAGAGAAGTCTACTAATATCAAATACCGGCCTTAATTTGAGGAAGAAATTTCTGAGGATGTACGTCTGGAGTACAGCATTGTATGGTAGTTAAACATGGACTGTGGGAAAACCGGAACAGAAGAGAATCGAAGCATTTGAGATGTGGTGCTATAGACGAATGTTGAAAATTAGGTAAACTGATAAGGTAAGGAATGAGGAGGTTCTACGCAGAATCGGAGAAGAAAGGAATATGTGGAAAACACTGACAAGGAGAAGGGACAGGATGATAGGACATCTGCTAAGACATGAGGGAATGACTTCCATGGTACTAGAGGGAGCTGTAGAGGGCAAAACCTGTAGAGGAAGAGAGAGATTGGAATACGTCAAGCAAATAATTGAGGACGTAGGTTGCAAGTGCTACTCTGAGATGAAGAGGTAGCACAGGAATTCGTGGCGGGCCGCATCAAACCAGTCAGTAGACTGATGACTAAAAAAGAAAAAAAAAATGTTTTAGGGGACTGATGACCTCGGATGTTAAGTCCCATAGTGCTCAGAGCCATCTGAACCATTTGAACCAAGTCAGGATTAGAAGGTCTCATATGTAATGCACACTGAGAAACTTTTCATATGTGGACACTGAAGTCATACACGCCACACTATGTGATTCGAAAGTGACATCATACACAGTGACTGTTGTGGACGCTGTAGAAAGAGATAAATGTTCCACACTAGAAACTAGTAGCATGTAACCTTCATCTGTAAAAATAAACTTCATGTCTTCAGTTGAAACTTCCAGGCGGAGAGACCGTGGTCGATGTATAAAATTTCCATCTGACGTTTCGTCTCCATCTGCGGGAGACATCTTCTGAGGTCGTCCAGCTACTGCCACTGAGGCTGCTGGTACTCTCTCATTTACAGAGCGCATAGAGGGCACCACCATTCGTCACGTGATGCCGACGGTATGCCTGTCTTTGGAAGGCGTCATCATTCTTAAGAGTAATCAATTGTCATTCTGCTGTCGCAATGGCTCATCCATATTTTGTCTAACTTCAAAATTTCCTCTTTTCTATTAAAATTGTTTGTGAATCTCTATTGCTTCTCTATGCATGCGCGCATGATAACCTTGGTGGACAGAGCCAACAAAATCTGCGAGCTGGCTTTCTTACAAGATGAACTGAATCACTTACGGTCAGCCTTCATGAAAAAGGGATATAGCAGTAGGGACATTGATCGAGCTCTCGAGCAAAGAAGAAAAGAAGCCGTAAGTCCGGAGCAACAACGGTCACCTACTGGAAAAGTTTTCCTACCGTTCATTGATAAAGTCACGGACCGTATGGGGAAAGTTCTGGCCAAGTATGGGATAGAAACAATCTTCAGGCCCACCAAGAAGATTAAGGAATATTTAAGAACCGCAAAAGTCGCCCGACACCCCCTAGCAACACCTGGGGCATACAAAATTCCATGCAGCTGTGCACAAGTATATACTGGAACAACGAAAAGAAGTGTAAACACGCCCTTAGTCGAACATAAAAGAAACTGTCGCTTAGGACACATCGAAAAATCGGCCATAGTTGAGCATGTTTTTCGAGATGGGAACCACGAAATTAAATTTAATGAGACAAGCGTTCTAGCACGAACATCCCATTATCATGCGCGCATGTATAGAGAAGCAATAGAGATTCACAAACACCATAACAATTTTAATATAAAAGAGGAAGTTTTAAAGTTGGACAAAATATGGATGTTGACGTTGCGCCAGCAGAATGACAATCGATTACTCTTAATCGAGAATGATGACGCCTTCCAAAGATAGGCATACCGTCGGCATCACGTGACGAATGGTGGTGTCCTCTATGCTCTCTATAAATGCGAGAGCACCTGGAGCCTCAGTGGCAGTAGCTGGACGACCTCAGAAGATGTCTCCCGCGGATGGAGATGAAACGTTAGGTGGAAATTTTCTCTCGGCCCAGAAGTTTCAACTGAAGACAACATCGGCCATGAAAACCTACATTGTACGATTAAACATAATATGTCACCGATGGCACAAGCCTCGGTAGACCAGGAAGTGCCCATGCGCCTGCAGGCTGAAGACTTGACTTTTCTGCCAGCTTGAAGACTGTTTGAAGGCGAGCACTTGGCAGAGTGGCAAAAGGCACAAGCAGCTGACATAGACCTAGACTGTCAGGCTCTTAGGCTGTAGCCACAGTTTGTGACTCACAATGGCTTTGTATGCAGATGTAGGAAATGCGGACAGCACAACATGGATCCCATATTGTTCAGAGATGAAGTACTGCAACAGGCATATGATCACCCTTTGGAGAGTCGTGAGGGATATAGAACGGCAGACTGACGTGCAGCCAGAAATTTTTGGTCGAGACCCGAAAAACAAGACGCTGAACACTACACTCTACACTGTGTGCCATGTGTGTAAAGAACAGATCTTAATCACCAGCGTTTGCCGTTACAAAGGTTGCCAGAAGCGACAAAACACTTTCAGATGCTTAGTTTGGATATTCTTGGCTCATTTAATAGTACAGCAGCTGGAAGTAAGTGTATTCTAACGATAGCAGATCATTTCTCACAGTTGGTAGCAACCATAGCGATCATGGACCAGCGAGCCAGCACATTCGCAATCGCGATGGTTAAGAATTGGATACTAACATTTGGTGTTTCTGATATTATAACCAGTTGAGTTGTGCCACCTGCTCCGTATCTGAAAACTTCACACGAGGTCTTTTCATCCACAAGAAAATGGTCGTACCGAAAACGTTCATGACAAAACTTCCAAAATGTTAAGTCATTATCAAGTAGTAGGCGTGATAACTGGAACACATGTCCTCAATACATCATTTCAGTACATAAATCTTTAGTAATACTGCAACAGGTCTATCAACATACGAGGTGATATACAGTAGAAAAATGCCATCTCCTTTCGCCGTACTAAAACCTAAATTTGGTGTTAATCTACATCTACATCTACATTTATACTCCGCAAGCCACCCAACGGTGTGTGGCGGAGGGCACTTTACGCGCCACTGTCATTACCTCCCTTTCCTGTTCCAGTCGCGTATGGTTCGCGGGAAGAATGACTGTCTGAAAGCCTCCGTGCGCGCTCTAATCTCTCTAATTTTACATTCGTGATCTCCTCGGGAGGTATAAGTAGGGGGAAGCAATATATTCGATACCTCATCCAGAAACGCACCCTCTCGAAACCTGGCGAGCATGCTACACCGCGATGCAGAGCGCCTCTCTTGCAGAGTCTGCCACTTGAGTTTGTTAAACATCTCCGTAACGCTATCACGGTTACCAAATAACCCTGTGACGAAACGCGCCGCTCTTCTTTGGATCTTCTCTATCTCCTCCGTCAACCCGATCTGGTACGGATCCCACACTGATGAGCAATACTCAAGTATAGGTCGAACGAGTGTTTTGTAAGCCACCTCCTTTGTTGATGGACTACATTTTCTAAGGACTCTCCCAATGAATCTCAACCTGGTACCCGCCTTACCAACAATTAATTTTATATGATCATTCCACTTCAAATCGTTCCGCACGCATACTCCCAGATATTTTACAGAAGTAACTGCTACCAGTGTTTGTTCTGCTATCATATAATCATACAATAAAGGATCCTTCTTTCTATGTATTCGCAATACATTACATTTGTCTATATTAAGGGTCAGTTGCCACTCCCTGCACCAAGTGCCTATCCGCTGCAGATCTTCCTGCATTTCGCTACAATTTTCTAATGCTGCAACTTCTCTGTATATTACAGCATCATCCGCGAAAAGCCGCATGGAACTTCCGACACTATGAGGAGTCAGTGAAAAAATTAAGAGAAGTTTGCCAGAAAGTCAACTGATTGAATACAAAGCCACACGAACTGTAGGAAAAGAAGAGGAAACGTACGGTGACGTTGCCACAATATAAGTGAGAGAGTGGGTTTAGGTAACAAACCTGTGTACCCCAAAAACTCGCGGTCTGAACAGGCCCCAGAGGACCGACCGCCATCTCGCCCTCAGCCGACAGGCGTCAGTGGATGCAGATATGGAGGGGCATGTGGTCAGCACACAGCTCTCCCGGCCGTTGTCAGTTTTGATGACTGGAGCCGCTTCTTCTCAGTTAAGAAGCTTCTGTTATTAGCCTCACAAGGGCTGAGTGCACCCCGCTTGCCAACAGCGTCGACAGACCCAGGTGGTCATCAGTCAAAGTGCTAGCCGAGCCTGAGAGCGCTTAACTTCAGTGATCTGATGGGAACGGTGTTATCATTGTGGCTACACATAAGAGCAAAGAGTTTTCAGTTAGGTACCAGGATCCATATGAAGTCACAGAGTGAGTGTGAAGGTGCAGCTTCCAACAAAGACACCAATTACTCATACGACCGAAGTAAAACCCTTCAGTGGAGTGGTAGACACTTAGCTACAGATACCAGCACCACAAGTGGTACAGAATATAATCTCTAAGAAGGAGAAGAAGGTAACAATTAAAAATGTTCAGGATTCATGTAACATACCATATGTACAGGGTGTTTATAAATGAATTTCGGGGTTTTAACGCTTTATAGTATTTATTACATTAACTTACACTTATAAATGATATGTCAAACGAAAGAGCAACTCAAACAGTTGTGTTTGGCACCAGTGCGCATGCGCAGTGGGCAATATTTCCGCCGCAATCCGCTAGACAGTGGTAGTAGCGAAGATGGCGACTAGTGACCAGAAAGCCTTTTATGTTTTGCAGTTTGCAAAGACCGAATCTGTAGTTATTGTGCAACGTCCGTTTCGGCTGAAGTTCGGTTGGGATGCTCCAAATGATAATAACATTCGTAGATGGTATCATCAATTAGAAGATACCGGCTGCGTTTGTAAAGGGAAGAGCACAGGACAACCAAGAGTTAGTGAACAGACTGTTGAGCGAGTGGGAGAGTCGTTCACTCGTAGCCCAAAGAAATTAGTCCAGAAGGCTAGCCGTTAATTACAAGTTCCCGTGTCGACTGTAAAGTTTTAAGAAAACACGTACAACTATGTCCTTACCGTTTACAGTTATTACAGGCTCTAAAGCCGGCAGTCCATGGATTACGTGCCAACTTCGCAAATGAAATGTTTCATGGCGATGAAGATTTTCTGGATCATGTTATCTTCAGTGGTGAGTCGACCTTTCACCTCAGTGGACATGTTAACACTCACAATGTGCGCATCTGGGGCTCAGAAAATCCTCACAAGGTGGTACAAATGCAATGAGATTCCACTAAAGTGACTGTCTTTTGTGCCGTATCCAGAAGGAAAGTTTAATGGGCTTTTCTTTTTTGGTGAACCTACTGTAACTGGCACTTCTTACCTTGATACACTAGGGCAATAACTGTTCCCTCAGTTGGAAGAAGATGAGCCAGAGAACTTCATTTTCCAGCTAGATGTGCGTCACCTCACTGGCGTAGTGAAGTACGTGATTGGAAGAACTTCACTGTATCCAAGCACTGGACAGGCCGCAAGGGGCCCAATGACGGGGCTTGCCTTGCATGGCCTCCACGTTCACCCGACCTAACGCCATGCGATTTTTTTCGTTTGGGGCTTCATTAAGCATCGTGTGTACATGCCTCCGCTACCAGCAGACCTCCCTGAATTAAGAAACCGGGTTGAAGCAGCTGTTTCTACCATCATTGAAGACACACATATCAACGTTTGGGAAGAACTCGGCTATAGACTTGATGTGTGCCGCGTGACAAATGGTGCTCACATTGAACATTTATAAGGTTCTTGGTAAAACTGTTTGAGTTGCTCTTTCATTTGACATTGTAAGTTTAATATAATAAATATTATAAACCATTAAAACCCAGATATTCATTTATAAACACCCTGTATTAAGACCACGTGTTCAGTTTTTTTGTTTGTTGTGAATGTTTTGACTTGATATTTCTGAACCACTGAGGTTGACGTTGTTTTGTTTTGGGGGTTTGTTTCCTGTTTGTTTATACTACGTAGTTTATTGGGTTCCTATTGCTGTAGTGTTTGGTAATGCTTTAATATGCAGCAGACTTTCAGGAGGAGGTAGGGGAAGTGATGAGAAATTCCTTTCTCTCACGTGGCGTGCCAGGACAAGCAGCGAGGAAGAATATTGTAATTTTGCTGATCCTACGGTTCCTGCAGAGTGCAGTAAGTGGTGAATGACGGAACCAGTCTCTTGAAACTGGAGTAGGGTTCTCAAGACACCCAACATCCCGTTAATGGCTCATCAGTACACGCCTGGATTTACTTTGAATGCGCATGTTGGAAGATAGCTTTAGGGCACTGCAGAAGGAAGCGGTGAAAAGGGGAATTCTGTCGAAAGTTCAGGAGGAATGTCGTGGATTGCAACTCTCTTATGAGAAACTGATGGAGCAGTTGAAACAGTTGACCGACCTGGTGCCTAGATTGCTGATTCGGGGAAAGAGAGATTGGATACGCAGGCGGAAACTGCTGAAGATAGTGTTCGGGACAGCAGATGACGAAGATATTCAACACACTAGGTTACAAGCAGAAGCGGATGCTGCGAAGGCTGGGGTAGAATGGCATACCATCCAACTAGTGAACATGCAGACAGCTGTACATGGAGCAGATGAGTATGGGGATTGGCAATAGAATTGATGCATTAGACTCAAAACAAAAAGCGGATTATAATTGATGATCTAAAAAGGGTACACAATAAATTGGATGCAATCAATGGGCATATTGCTGTAGCTAGTCTGTTATGGGTTTTGAGAGATGGTATCAATGATGCAAGATTGGAAACAGCAATTTTACAGGAACCCGTCTTCCATATCACACATGGGCAACTAATTGCTACAGTACTGTCGCTGCAGCAGTTCTTCTCAGGACTACCAGAGGCACAGAAGGATTTTGTAACTGAGTTACTGCATATACTGGAACCAAACTGAGGGCCATTTAGCCTTGTTTTACCACATGAAGTCGAAGTGGGGTAAAATTGTTTCTGGGAAAGTCCAAAGCAACAGAGTGTCAGAGGGAAATACACTCCTGGAAATTGAAATAAGAACACCGTGAATTCATTGTCCCAGGAAGGGGAAACTTTATTTACACATTCCTGGGGTCAGATACATCACATGATCACACTGACAGAACCACAGGCACATAGACACAGGCAACAGAGCATGCACAATGTCGGCACTAGTACAGTGTATATCCACCTTTCGCAGCAATGCAGGCTGCTATTCTCCCATGGAGACGATCGTAGAGATGCTGGATGTAGTCCTGTGGAACGGCTTGCCATGCCATTTCCACCTGGCGCCTCAGTTGGACCAGCGTTCGTGCTGGACGTGCAGACCGCGTGAGACGACGCTTCATCCAGTCCCAAACATGCTCAATGGGGGACAGATCCGGAGATCTTGCTGGCCAGGGTAGTTGACTTACACCTTCTAGAGCACGTTGGGTGGCACGGGATACATGCGGACATGCATTGTCCTGTTGGAACAGAAAGTTCCCTTGCCGGTCTAGGAATGGTAGAACGATGGGTTCGATGACGGTTTGGATGTACCGTGCACTATTCAGTGTCCCCTCGACGATCACCAGTGGTGTACGGCCAGTGTAGGAGATCGCTCCCCACACCATGATGCCGGGTGTTGGCCCTGTGTGCCTCGGTCGTATGCAGTCCTGATTGTGGCGCTCACCTGCACGGCGCCAAACACGCATACGACCATCATTGGCACCAAGGCAGAAGCGACTCTCATCGCTGAAGACGACACGTCTCCATTCGTCCCTCCATTCACGCCTATCGCGACACCACTGGAGGCGGGCTGCACGATGTTGGGGCGTGAGCGGAAGACGGCCTAACGGTGTGCGGGACCGTAGCCCAGCTTCATGGAGACGGCTGCGAATGGTCCTCGCCGATACCCCAGGAGCAACAGTGTCCCTAATTTGCTGGGAAGTGGCGGTGCAGTCCCCTACGGCACTGCGTAGGATCCTACGGTCTTGGCGTGCATCCGTGCGTCGCTGCGGTCCGGTCCCAGGTCGACGGGCACGTGCACCTTCCGCCGACCACTGGCGACAACATCGATGTACTGTGGAGACCTCACGCCCCACGTGTTGAGCAATTCGGCGGTACGTCCACCCGGCCTCCCGCATGCCCACTATACGCCCTCGCTCAAAGTACGTCAACTGCACATACGGTTCACGTCCACGCTGTCGCGGCATGCTACCAGTGTTAAAGACTGCGATGAAGCTCCGTATGCCACGGCAAACTGGCTGACACTGACGGCGGCGGTGCACAAATGCTGCGCAGCTAGCGCCATTCGACGGCCAACACCGCGGTTCCTGGTGTGTCCGCTGTGCCGTGCGTGTGATCATTGCTTGTACAGCCCTCTCGCAGTGTCCGGAGCAAGTATGGTGGGTCTGACACACCGGTGTCAATGTGTTCTTTTTTCCATTTCCAGGAGTGTATTATCCCCCATCCCCATTTTCAAAGAATGGGCGCGCATTGTATATATTCGGTATGCACTCTAGATATAATAATTCTGAAATGTTACACAAAAGGAAAGCCAAAGGGTATGAATAAACGGAGCTAGAAGGTAGCGGAATTCTAAAAAACGGACCGGTTTGTGACACAGCCAGAACATTCCGCCTACCAGCCAAAATTACAGGTGCGACAATGATCGAGTTAACACATCTCTTGCTATCATCGGCCAGTGAAGCCGTTAGAGATACTGCCAGTCCAAAATCTAACATACACTTTGTGATGAAAAGTATACGGACACGCCCAAAAACATACGTTTTTCGTATTAGGTGCATTGTGCTGCCACGTATCAGCGACCTCAATAATCATTAGACATCGTGGGAGAGCAGAATGAGGCGCTCCGCGGAACTCAGGGATTTCGAACGTGGTCAGGTGATTGGTTGTCACTTGTGTGATACGTCAGTATGCGAGATTTCCACACTCCTAAACATCACTAGGTCCACTGTTTCCGATGTGATAGAAAAGTGGGAACGCAAAGGGACACGTACAGCACAAAAAAGAAATGGTTCAAATGGCTCTGAGTACTATGGGACTTAACATCTGAGGCCATCAGTCCCCTAGAACTTAGAACTACTTAAACCTAACTAACCTAAGGACATCACACACATCCATGCCCGAGGCAGGATTCGAACCTGCGGCCGTAGCGGTCGCGCGGTACCAGACTGAAGCGCCTAGAACCGCTCTCAGCACAAAAGTGTGCAGGCCAACCTCGTCTCTTGACTAACAGAGACTACCGACAGTTGAAGAGGATGGTAATGTTTAATAGGCAGACGTCCGTCCAGACCATCACACAGGAATTCCAAACTGGATCAGTATCCGCTGCACGTACTACGACAGTTAGGTGGGAGGTGAGAAAACTTGGATTTCATGGTCTAACGTCTGCTCATAAGCCAGACATCACGCCTGTAAATGCCAAACGACGCCTCGCTTAGTGTAAGGAGCGTAAACATTGGACGATTGAACTGTGAAAAAACGTTGAGTGGAGTGACGAATCACGGTACACTATGTGGCGATCCGATGGTATGGCGAATCCTGGTGAATGTCATCTGTCAGCGTGTGTAGTGCCAACAGTAAAATTTGATGGTGGTGGTGTTATGGTGTGGTCGTGTTTTTCATGGAGGGGGCTCGCACCCCTTGTTGTTTTGCGTGGCACTATCACAGCACAGGCCTACATTGACGTTTTAAGCACCTTCTTGCTTCCCACTGTTGAAGAGCAATTCGATTACGGCGATTGCATCTTTCAACACGATCGCGAACCTGTTCATAATGCACGGCCTTTTTGATCACATAGTGTTTGTGCGATATGTGTTGCAACAGTTCTTGGAGTTTGTACCCCTCGTTGTCCATGAGCGAATATAATTTCTACTCAAAAGTGCACCAGCTCACTACGATGGTAATGACCGTGAGCACCTGAACAGCACGCTTCCTCATCATCGGATTGCACAGCTCTGGACTTTTTACTTCCGGGCTACGTCAGGACGTTGGTGAATGAAACGCCCTTAGAAACAGATGAAGACGTGCTTGCTAGGCTTCAAGCTGTTCGTCTCCTGGGACAACAGACACCGGGGATCTTTGAGAGAGCGCAGTACAACTTCATGCCCCATTGTCGTGCATGCAGTGAGGCTACATTGTTGTTACGTGGTGTATGCTGTGTATGTCCACAACACAAATAAATGTGCATTTCCGATCACTGGTTCCCTATCTCAATATAATCGATTGTGGACGCACGATCACCAGTTTAAATTTCTTCCAAAAGGTCTGAGACACCCTGTATACCGTCCACTGCTACTGCTGCTACCCGCCGTGTGTGAGTGGTTGTTGCACGTTGATGTCGAACATAGGCGGTGGTCACATTAATACACTATTGGCAATTTAAATTGCTAGACCACGAAGATGACGTTCTACAGACGCCAAATTTAACCGACAGGAAGAAGATGCTGTGATATGCAAATGATCAGCTTTTCAGAGCATTCACACAAGGTTGGCGCCGGTGGCGACACCTACAATGTGCTAAAATAGGGAAAGTTTCCAACCGATTTCTCATACACAAACAGCAGTTGACCGGCGTTGCCTGGTGAAACGTTGTTGTGATGCCTCGTGTAAGGTGGAGAAAGGCGTACCATCACGTTTCCGGCCTTGATAAAGGTCGGATTGTACCCTATCGCGATTGTGGTTTATCGTATCGCGACATTGTTGCTCGCGTTGGTCGAGATCCAATGACCGTTTGCAGAATATGGAATCGGTGGGATCAGGAGGGTAATACGCAACGCCGTGCTGGATCCCAACGGCCTCGTATCACTAGCAGTCGAGATGACAGGCATCTTATCGGCATGGCTGTAACGAATCGTGCAGCCACGTCTCGATCCCTGAGTCAACAGATGGGGACGTTTGCAAGACAACAACCATCTGCACGACCAGTTCGACGACGTTTGCAGCAGCATGGACTATCAGCTCGGAGACCATGGCTACGGTTTCCCGTGACGCTGCATCACAGACAGGAGCGCCTGCGATGGTGTACTCAATGACGAACCTGGGTGCACGAATGACAAAACGTCATTTTTTCGGATGAATGGAGGTTCTGTTTACAGCATCATGATGGTCGCATCACTGTTTGGCAACATCGTGGTGAACGCACATTGGAAGCGTGTATTCGTCATCGCAGTGCTGGCATATCACCAGGCGTGATGGTATGGGGTGCCATTGGTTACACTTCTCCGTCACCTCTTGTTCGCATTGACGGCACTTTGAACAGTGGACGTTACATTTCAGACATGTTACGACCCGTGGCTCGACCCTTCATTCGATCCCTGCGAACTTGGAGGAGGAGGAGATTAGTGTTTAACGTCCCGTCGACAACGAGGTCATTAGAGACGGAGCGCAAGCTCGGGTGAGGGAAGGATGGGGAATGAAATCGGCCGTGCCCTTTCAAAGGAACCATCCCGGCATTTGCCTGAAGCGATTTAGGGAAATCACGGAAAACCTAAATCAGGATGGCCGGAGACGGGATTGAACCGTCGTCCTCCCGAATGCGAGTCCAGTGTGCTAACCACTGCGCCACCTCGCTCGGTCCTGCGAACTTGTTACGTGAGCTTGTAGTGGACGACGTCAGCAGGATAATGCACGACTGCATGTTGCAGGTCCTGTACGGGCCTTTCTGGATACAGAAAACGTTCGACTGCTGCCCTGGGCAGCACATTCTCCAGATCTCTCCCCAATTGAAAACGTGTGGTCAATGGTGGCTGACCAACTGGCTCGTCACAATACGCCAGTCACCATTCTTGTTGAACTGTGGTATCGTGTTGAAACTGCATGGGCAGCTGTACATGTACACGCCATCCAAACTCTGTTTGACTCGATGCCCAGGCGTATCAAGGCCGTTATTACGGCCAGAGGTGGTCGTTCTGGGTACTGATTCCTCAGGATCTATGCACCCAAATTGCGTGAAAATTCAATCACATGTCAGTTCTACTATAATATATTTGTCCAATGAATATCCGTTTATCACCTGCATTTCTTCTTGGTGTAGCAATTTTAATGGCCAGTAGTGTATGATTGGACCGTGTATTTAGTAGCAGGTCCCACAGTTTTCGCAGACGTCGTCATATCTCGGAGAGATAAAAGTGGGAATGCGCGGCGACCCGCGCGCTACGCCGCCAGCGTGTGCGGCGGCGTTTGACGGATGGGCGCGCTCGCCGAGCTGACGTGCGTGCGACGTTGCGCTGTGTGCCCGCCTTGGGGGCAGCACCGTCTGCCGAGCCGCGCTGACGTCGGCAGCAGAGCTAAGGCCGGTATTACACTGTCAAATTTCTTTGTCAAATATCTTAGTCAACTATCTTTGTCAAAGATATTTGATAGTGTAATAGGGACCTTTGTCGAATGTCGTCCAATATATGAACAAATGTAGGGCCTCGCTGTAGATTTGATCAAAGAAGTCGCTTGTCTTCAGTGTACTGCAATGTGACATGTTACCACATGGAGCGCTAGCATCGCTGCAGCGTTCTGTCGTCTGTAGTGTTTTTTTTAAGCATTGCAGGTAAATATAATTGGTGTGTGCCGACAACTACAAAATTAATAGATTAAGAAGATTGGAGACCAGGCCTGACCTGAGCTAACCTAACCTAACCTAACCCTCTCCTGTAGCATGGAATCGGAGTGTTACAGTGTCTTCTGCAGATGTAGCAGTTCTTAAGTGAATATTGTGCTTTGTGATATGAGGATACACTTCACTGAGCACATACAGAAACGTATGCTCATCTATTCTTAAGTATTTGATGTACGACTTGATGTCCTCCACTATAAGCTCACGTAACAAGTTTTGTTGAATGCTTTTATCGTGTCGTCGTAAAACCCACGGCTTCACCCAGCTATGTTTCCTTTTTTTCCCCCGCTTCTCTTCCGCATGTACACACAGTGCAGTTGTGGTACATGCAACTGCTGCGGTTAATGACAAGTTGTTGTTGTCAGCCAGCTTGAACTTTGACAAAAAAATATGATGACAGTGTAATACCCCTTCTAGCGCTACGTCAAAGATCTTTGTCAAATATTTTTGACGGAATATTTGATCACATCTTTGATCAAATCTTTGACAAAGAAATTTGATAGTGTAATACCGGCCTAAGGCTCCTATAACCTGAGCAGAACTGGCCTCCATGTTTGCTTCAAAGTACAGAATATTCGTACTTGTTTACATGTGACTCACAAAGCGAGTGGAGATTTCTGATTAAATCTATTGAACAATTTGTCGTAAATATGGATGGCTGCTTAGCTGCAAACAGCACCAGGCCCGGATCTAGGAGGGTGACAGGGGGAGGGTGGGGGAGGAGGGCAAAGCGGGGTATCTACCACGGGCGGCAATTTCAGGGGGCGCCAAATCCATATACTAGAAGAAAAAAACTTTGTTTCACAAGGCGCCTAGCATCCAGCGCAGTTTGGTCTATCGATTGTTCATATGATTTTGAAACACATCCCTGTTGGTTCAAATGGCTCTGAGCACCATTGGACTTAATATCTGAGGTCATCAGTCCCCTAGAACTTAGAACTACTTAAACCTAACTAACCTAAGAACATCACACATATCCATGCCTGAGGCAGGATTCGAACCTGCGACCGTAGCGGTCGCACGGTTCCGGACTGAAGCGCCTAGAACCGCTCGGCCACATTTGTTAACATCTAGTATAGATTTAGGTGTCAGGAAGTCTTTTCTAAAAGTATTTGTACGGAGGGTAGCCATGTATGGAAATGAAACATGGGCGATATATACACTCCTGGAAATTGAAATAAGAACACCGTGAATTCATTGTCCCAGGAAGGGGAAACTTTATTGACACATTCCTGGGGTCAGATACATCACATGATCACACTGACAGAACCACAGGCACATAGACACAGGCAACAGAGCATGCACAATGTCGGCACTAGTACAGTGTATATCCACCTTTCGCAGCAATGCAGGCTGCTATTCTCCCATGGAGACGATCGTAGAGATGCTGGATGTAGTCCTGTGGAACGGCTTGCCATGCCATTTCCACCTGGCGCCTCAGTTGGACCAGCGTTCGTGCTGGACGTGCAGACCGCGTGAGACGACGCTTCATCCAGTCCCAAACATGCTCAATGGGGGACAGATCCGGAGATCTTGCTGGCCAGGGTAGTTGACTTACACCTTCTAGAGTACGTTGGGTGGCACGGGATACATGCGGACGTGCATTGTCCTGTTGGAACAGCAAGTTCCCTTGCCGGTCTAGGAATGGTAGAACGATGGGTTAGATGACGGTTTGGATGTACCGTGCACTATTCAGTGTCCCCTCGACGATCACCAGTGGTGTACGGCCAGTGTAGGAGATCGCTCCCCACACCATGATGCCGGGTGTTGGCCCTGTGTGCCTCGGTCGTATGCAGTCCTGATTGTGGCGCTCACCTGCACGGCGCCAAACACGCATACGACCATCATTGGCACCAAGGCAGAAGCGACTCTCATCGCTGAAGACGACACGTCTCCATTCGTCCCTCCATTCACGCCTGTCGCGACACCACTGGAGGCGGGCTGCACGATGTTTGGGCGTGAGCGGAAGACGGCCTAACGGTGTGCGGGACCGTAGCCCAGCTTCATGGAGACGGTTGCGAATGGTCCTCGCCGATACCCCAGGAGCAACAGTGTCCCTAATTTGCTGGGAAGTGGCGGTGCAGTCCCCTACGGCACTGCGTAGGATCCTACGGTCTTGGCGTGCATCCGTGCGTCGCTGCGGTCCGGTCCCAGGTCGACGGGCACGTGCACCTTCCGCCGACCACTGGCGACATCGATGTACTGTGGAGACCTCACGCCCCACGTGTTGAGCAATTCGGCGGTACGTCCACCCGGCCTCCCGCATGCCCACTATACGCCCTCGCTCAAAGTCCGTCAACTGCACATACGGTTCACGTCCACGCTGTCGCGGCATGCTACCAGTGCTAAAGACTGCGATGGAGCTCCGTATGCCACGGCAAACTGGCTGACACTGACGGCGGCGGTGCACAAATGCTGCGCAGCTAGCGCCTTTCGACGGCCAACACCGCGGTTCCTGGTGTGTCCGCTGTGCCGTGCGTGTGATCATTGCTTGTACAGCCCTCTCGCAGTGTCCGGAGCAAGTATGGTGGGTCTGACACACCGGTGTCAATGTGTTCTTTTTTCCATTTCCAGGAGTGTAGTTTAGACAAGAACAGAAGCTTTCGAAATGAGGTATTACAGGAAAATGCTGTAGATTAGGTGGGTAGATCACGTAACTAATGAGGAGGTACTGAACAGAACTGGGGAGAAAAAGAATTTGTGGCACAACTTGACTAGAAGAAGGGATCGGTTGGTAGGACATGTTCTTAAGCATCAAGGGATCACCAAATTAGTATTGGAGGGCAGTGTGGAGGGAAAAACCGTAGAGGAAGACCAAGAGATGAATACACTAAGCAGATTCATAAATATGTAGGGTGCAGTAGTTACTTGGAGATGAAGAAGCTTGCACAAGATAGAGTAGCATGGAGAGCTGCATCAAACCAGTCTCTGGACTGATGACCACATAACAACAACAACAACAACTTCGTGAACTATATTATGTCGTGTTATTTGTGTAAATGAGGTAGATAAAAATGACAATTTGTTCCAAAACAGTCTCGCTAATTTGGCGTGTGTTACAACTGCTGCAGTTTTAGAAAGGCCTAATTCGTTTTATCTAGCAGACAGTGACAAAATAGACGTAATCAAGTGAAGAAACCACATCGGTCTTAAGTAGTATTCGTATTAACAGCTTTTTCAGTATTAGACAACGACACTTTGATTTTTCTTGTAGCAAAACGTTTGACGAACTTGGATGAGGCAATAGATCCTTTCAAAGAACGGAAAACACACCGTGTAAAGCTGTAGCAAGATTATAAAAGAAAAAATGTTTGGATCTAAGGAATGAAGGAATGTGTACTGCCTTGCTTATCTCTTGTCTTTACTGCTTTTGTGTTTCCTATATTTAATTTTATGTCACACAAAAGAAAAAGTTATTATCTAGTAGGCAATAAAGACTGCGGATTTTCTGAAGAGTTCGTATTCTCCTGTTCACAAATAATCCCACCTAGTATTAACTGTGCGTTTCTTCTTAAGGGGAGTAGGGTGTCACCCCGACCGACTGGGAGCAGGAGAGGCACCACAGGACATTTTGATTTCCAGTGTCCTGAATATAAGTTTGACGGCTTCCATTACAAAGTATACACGTTTGAATTCCACCAAGCGAAATACGGTGACGTGCGATAGGAAAATGCTGTGTGAAGAGGCGTGGCACTGCACTTTGACACACTTAAGACTAACAAGGGAACATCCCCATCGCACCCCCCTCAGATTTAGTTATAAGTTGGCACAATGGATAGGCCTTGAAAAACTAAACACAGATCGATCGAGAAAACAGGAAGAAGTTGTGTGGAACTATGAAAAAATAAGCAAAATATACAAACTGGGTCGTCCATGCGTAAGATAGGCAATATCAAGGGCAATGTGAGCTGAGGAGCGCTGTGATCCCGTGGGTAGCGTGAGCAGCTGCGGAATCAGAGGTCCTTGGTTCAAATCTGCCCTCCACTGAAAATTTTGCTTTCTTTATTTTCGCAAAGTTATGATCTGTCCGTTCGTTCATTGACGTCTCTGTTCACTGTAATAAGTTTAGTGTCTGTGTTTTGCAACCGCACCGCAAAACCGTGTGATTAGTTGACGAAAGGACGTGCCTCTCCAATGGGAACCGAAAACATTTGATCGCAAGGTCATAGGTCAACCGATTCCTCCACAGGAAAACACATCTGATATTTTGTATACGACACTGGTGACGGCATATGCGTCACATGACAGGAATATGTTGTCGACCCACCTAACTTGTACACTTGGCGAATGGGTAGAAAGATTCTTCTACCTTGCCCGATTTAGGTTTTCTTGTAGATGTGATAATCACTCCCAAAAAAAGTGATGAAAACATAAGAGTTTTTCACATAAACTGAAAATAAAAAGTTAAAATTTTCGGTCGAGGGAAGGTTTGAACCAAGGACCTCTCGTTCCGCAGCTGTTCACACTAACCACGGGATCACAGATCTCCTCGCCTCACATTGCCCTTAATATTGCCTATCTTACGCATGGACGACCCAGTTTGTATATTTTGCTTATTTTTTCGTAGTTCCACACAACTTCTTCCTGTTTTCTCGATCGATCTGTGTTCAGTTTTTCAAGGCCTATCCACTGTGCCAACTTATAACTAAATCTGAGGGGGGTGCGATGGGGATGTTCCCTTGTAAGTAACATGCCTCGCATTTCCTCAAACATAGAGTTTTATATATCAAACTCTTCAGAAGAATGTACGCCACAAAATGAGCATACATTTGAAAAGTTTTTGGTTTGTTTTTGATGTCCTACCTCAAATGCTAGAGGAGAGGGAAGGGGGGCGCCACTATAAAGATTTTGCTCCGGTTCGGAAATATGGTAGATCCAGGGCTGTAACATCATTAACCATTGCAGAAATAGTTTTCGATGTTTAGATTTCCAGGTGATCCCGAATGAAGAAACATATAGGCCATTATTGCCACAGAGGCAACAGGACCTGACACTAAACTGTGTATTGTAAGCATATGTTAAAAAAAGCAGTTATAAACACGAAAACAGTTGTATACAGCTGCGTTTCTCCCCCATTCGTAAACTAAACTGAAGTAGTTTGTCTCGAAATTTTTCGATTCTTTAGATGTGTTCGCAATTGACTATGTGGGGAAGAATATTTATTGCGATGTATTTAAGCGTCGTCATCATAAACATACATACACAAACTGAATAATACTTAAACCCATTTCTTATATAGGCGCGGTAGAATGAGTGACATCTTTACAGCGAACTGGTCTTTGTGAGGAAACCTGCACAAAAAACACAATCCTCAAAGAATGAAGTTTTAAAGACAATTCAACAAGCAACAAATTTGTTTCGCTGTAAGATGAAACCATGCTTTTTCCCCGTCTCTACAAAAAAAAAAAATTATCGTAACTTTTGCAGGTGCCTACATACATGCAAAATCTAACAAATAGGCACACACTGTCACTGCGTAACACCCATATTTGTAGACATTGGTACTGAGCTCTGAACTCTTTATATTCAATATTTACAAACTACTACGCAAGTTCTGAGCCACATTTCTATAGCCATGTAATATTACACTTCAATTTTTCTTTATATGAGAACATTCTAAATATCTCCATACACATTAATTTCTGCGCAATGCTGTATCAAATGTTTTATGTGAAACATTGTAAAAAGTTGTGTTAGTAGGTTAGCCACCTACAAGGTAAACAATACCGAATATCCAGAGTTTGGGAAAACATAAAATCATTTGCACGTTCAGAGCTCAAGAAAGTGTTTTTGTTGACTGAACATCGGAAGTTAAATTCATGGGTGGAATCTCTGATCCCTTTATGATAAAAACTGTTGTGCGCGGATTATCTCCACTATTATTCAACCTAGTCCTGGACAAGGTAATGAGGGAATGGGAAAAAGAACTGAAAACTCAAGGACACTGGAAAACAACACGACTAGGAAGATGCCGGGACAAATGGTTCAAATGGCTGCCGGCCGGAGTGGCCTTGCGGTTCTAGGCGCTACAGTCTGGAACCGAGCAACCGCTACGGTCGCAGGTTCGAATCCTGCCTCGGGCATGGATGTGTGTGATGTCCTTAGGTCAGTTAGGCTTAATTAGTTCTAAGTTCTAGGCGACTGATGACCTAAGAAGTTAAGTCGCATAGTGCTCAGAGCCATTTTTTGCTAAGGACAACACACACACCCGTGCCCGAGGGAGGACTCGAGCCTCAGTGCGGCTTTCCAGCTTAGGCCTAAGGTACGAGCATATGGGATTGGTTCCCAAATATGCGAGAGGCTCGAAGACTTCTTAAGTAATAGAACCCAGAACGTTGTCCTCGATGGTGAGTGTTCATCGGAGGTGAGGGTATCATCTGGAGCGCCCCAGGGAAGTGTGGCAGGTCCGCTGTGGTGTACGGGAAGCTGTCGTCGCTGAGTGACTGTAGTAGGATACAAGATGACTTGGACAGGATTTGTGATTGGTGTAAAGAATGGCAGCTAACTCTAAATATAGATAAATGTAAATTAATGCAGATGAATAGGAAAAAGAATCCCGTAATATTTGAATACCCCATTAGTAGTGGGCGCTTGACACAGTCACATCGATTAAATATTTGGGCGTAACATTTCAGAGCGATATGAAGTGGGACAAGCATGTAATGGCAGTTGTGGGGAAGGAGGATAGTCGTCTTCGGTTCATTGGTAGAATTTTGGGAAGATGTGGTTCATCTGTAAAGGAGACCGCCTATTGAACACTAATATGACCTATTCTTGAGTACTGCTAGAGCGTTGGAATCCCTATCAGATCAGATTGAGGGAGGACATAGAAACAATTCAGAGGCGAGCTGCTAGATTTGTTACTGGTAGGTTTGATCATCACGCGAGTGTTACGGAAATGCTTCAGGAACTCGGGTGGGAAGTCTCTAGAGGAAAGGAGGCGTTCTTTTCGTGGATCGCTACTGAGGAAATTTAGAGAACCAGCATTTGAGGCTGACTGCAGTACAATTTTACTGCCGCAAACTTATATTTCGCGGAAAGACCACAAAGATAAGATAAGAGAGATTAGGGCTCGTACAGAGGCATATAGGCAGTCATTTTTCCCTCGTTCTGTTTGGGAGTGGAACAGGGAGAGAAGATGCTAGTTGTGGTACGAGGTACCCTAAGCCACGCACCGTATGGTGGATTGCGGAGTATGTATGTAGATTTAGATGTAGGGGCTTAAGGAGGCACCTTTCGTTCATGGGCGGTTCCTGAGAAAACCGGAAAAACTTGTTTTTGGGTACCTAAACAGATCCGCGGTTTCCAAGACGGCTAATCACAGGAAGTGGCTGAAATTTTTGCAATATGTTCCTAAGATCCCAAAATCGAATAACTGCTAATACTTTCTTGATATTTTTATCCATTTCCGAGACGCAGAGGTTCGGAGTTACCCTACTTGCAGACGTAAAATACTCACATCATATCCGGTGTGAGGCAAAAACATAGTTTATAAAGTGACGTAGCAGAGGTAAACATGCAGTAACTCCACTATCACCAGAAGAGTTCTGGGAACCCCATGCTGCTGTAGTGTTGCAGCACATACAAAATTTTTGTGCATGTAAAAGCCGGTCTGAGACGTAAAATAAGTTTTACCATTTCAATTTCACAAAAGTAAAGGATCACAATTGTATCGACCTATAAAGTTGTTTTCATATGAGTGACGTGGCGTGAAGTAGTAGGGAAAAAATGGTTCAAATGGCTCTGAGCACTATGGGACTTAACTGCTGCGGTCATCAGTCCCCTAGAACTTAGAACTACTTAAACCTAACTAACCCAAGGACATCACAAACATCCATGCCCGAGGCAGGATTCGAACCTGCGACCGTAGCGGTCGCGCGGTTCCAGACTGTAGCGCCTAGAAACGCTCGGCCACTCCGGCCGGCCAGCAGGGAAAAGAAGGGAACCAGCGGAAAAATACTCCTATCGGAGTACAAAAAAGGCGAATCTGCTCCAGCTTATTAAAAGACTCTGACTGAAAAGTGGAGTACCAGCTACCTCATTCTGCCTTCCTCACGATCTTTGAAACTCCTCCCAAAAATTTTGGCCACGCTAACATATTTGCGCCTTTTTACTGTGAGATGTTAGGAGGCAGCGACAGTGAGAAAGAGACGGAAAAGTAATAAATACTGGAGGTAGTAGACAGTGGTTGCGGTATAGAAAGAGCGAAGTAGGCAATGCACTGTGAGAGAAAGAGGGAGATACGGTGGCAGTGCGACAAATTTGACTGTGATTGAATAGTGCTAGGAAAAGAATGAAGGAAACAGTGTCAGTGGGGAGGAGTAAACAGAGAGGGAAAGTGGAAGTGGGTGACAGTCAGTGATAATGAGAGACATAGTTTTTATACTGACAACGGGGAAGCTAATGACAGCGAGAAGAGACAGCAGTAGTGGGAAGGAATGAATGAGATAGTAGCAGTAAGAGAGAACAAGAGGGAGACAGTGACGGCGAGAGGACGCAGTAGTAGTAGAACGGAACGAAGGAGACTGTGGCTGTGAGACAGGAGGCAGTCACAGTTAGAGAGACACAAACAGATAATAACAGTGAGTTGGACTGAATGAGTGACTGACAATGGGTGAGTAGGAATGGACGGGTACGACTGACTTACAGCGATGGACTAGTGGATGTGAGCCGAGTTACAATTAGTGGGAGTGAAAGGTGAGTTGCACGTTAAAACGAGCGCGCATATGTTCGCAAGCCAAAGTTTTGGGGAAAATTTTTAAAGGTGCTCAGGAAGTTATAATGAGGCAGCTGGTACCCCACTTATCATTCAAGTCTCGCGGTAGCGTTCTCGCTTCCCGAGCACGGGGTCCCGGGTTCGATTCCCGGCGGGGTCACGGATTTTCATCTGCCTCGAGATGACTGGGTGTTTGTGTTGTCCTCATCATTTCATCATCATCCAGGAAAGTGGCGAAATTGGACTGAGCAAAGATTGGGTAATTGTACGGGCGCTGATAACCACGCAGTTGAGCGCCCCACAAACCAAACATCATCATCATCATCATCTTATCATTCAAAGTCTCAAACAAGAGCATATTCACTCCGATAGGAGCATTTTTTCTCCGGTTGTATATTACTCGTCTTTCCCTACAATGGACGTCTTTTTTCCTTTTTAAAACGTCTTGCACCATTTCACACTGTCGAATACTTTTTTGCAGTGGACAGATTCTACTAAGGTGTCTTTATTTTTCTTAAGTTTCGTTTCCACTGCAAAGCCCAACCGCAGAACTGCCTCCCTTCCCTAAAGCGGAACTGCTTGTCATCTGTCGGTTCCTCAATTTCTTTTTCCATTCTTCTGCACATTATTCTTGCAAATAACTTGGATGCATGAGATGTTAATCTCACTTTACCGTAGCTTCTGCATTTATGGGTGCTACATGCCTTCGGGATTGTGTGGCTGACTTTTTCCTAAAGCGGAATTGTAAAGACACTCGCTGCACGCAAGGCACATTGCTGTCTTCGTAATCTGATAGACTTTAATTGCATGTTTCAATGCTCGTACGAGCACATACAGTAGAGCGCAATAACTTGTTGACACACAAACTGAAACAGACAACCAAACAAAAGCGAACGCACAGAAACTCAAAGGGGACCGAAAAACTGAAAATACAGCCGAAGTTAGAGTGCTAAACTCAGTTTTCAAATTCTCCTTCAGAAAGGAAACTGTAGAGGATTAGACCTGCTCATAGAGCCGAACACACTACGCAACACGACCCAGTGCTACAGACGAAGTAAGAGCCCTGCGACGTGTTGACCAAACTGGGCAAAAGGGGCAGAATTTTCTGTTCTCGTGGGGGTCACGTGGCAACCAAACTTTCCTTCAACCTAGTGCAGAATCAAGGCATACCACCAGACGTTTGGAAGACAGCGAAGCGAATGGCACATAAAAGAATCGTCATAAAATCACTTGTCACCTTTACGGATCCACGCTACTGACCACAATAACACGTAAAACAGTGGACCAGAAAATTCAGGTTATATTAGATTACGGATCATTTTAAAGCTTCAGGCACCATAAACGTAGTGCTGACATTACACTTGACAGTGGAAGCAAGACTTATGAGGAATCAAAACATTTTAATACGATTTGCTGACCTAGAGAAAAATTCCGCAGTGTAACGCCTCTGAAGTCATCAGAAAAATAGGTATACCCTATAGGGAAAGATAGATAACGTAGAATATTTACAAGAATCATGATCGAACCAATAAGAGAGGAAGAGCAAGAAGGGTAAAAGACACAGATTCAATATTTCTCCTCTACTGTTCAACCTGTATTTTGACGAAGATTAAGAAGCGGGAGTAATATTTGTGTTGGTAGGAAACAATAAGATGGCAAGATGGCATTGCTGATAATGTGGTGTCACCGCCAGACACCACACTTGCTAGGTGGTAGCTTAAATCGGCCGCGGTCCATTAGTACGTGTCGGACCCGCGTGTCGCCACTCAGTACTTGCAGACCTAGCGCCACCACATGGCATGTCTAGAGAGGCGGACTAGCACTCGCCCCAGTTGTACGGACGACATTGCTAGCGACTAGATGTACGAAGCCTTCCTCTCATTTGCCGAGAGACAGTTAGAATAGCCTTCAGCTAAGTCCATAGCTACGACCTAGCAAGGCGCAGTTAACCATATCTGGAGAGAGTCTTACTTGTATTCACCATAGAGATGTACCACACAAGAGAATAAAGTTAAGTATATGAGACGCTCCGTTCTTTTCTTATTAGCATTCATTGAGCATCCTGTTTCAGACTTCACGATATTCTGGGTGAGATTATAGCGTGCCTATTCGGCCCGTCTAAATAACACTGTGTCGGCACTTCTGTCGACACATAACAGATAACATTGCTGACCTCTGCGAAAATGAGGAAGAATATGGATTGCAAGTAAACCAAATAAAGGTGAAAGTATTAGGGAGTAGCAGAAATTACATCAACAAACTTAACATCAAAATTGGGGACAGTGTTGTAGACGGAGTGAAGGAAATATGCTACCTCGGAATCAAAATAATGGATGATGGTTTTTTTTATTTTATTTTTTTGCAGCGCGGGGTAGGCGCGATGTGGTGTCACCGCCAGACGCCACACTTGCTAGGTGGTAGCTTTAAATCGGCCGCGGTCCATTAGTACATGTCGGACCCGCGTGTCGCCACAGTCAGTATTTGCAGACCGAGCGCCACCACACGGCAGGTCTAGAGAGACGTACTAGCACTCGCCCCAGTTGTACGACGACTTTGCTAGCGACTACACTGACGAAGCCTTTCTCTCATTTGCCGAGAGACAGTTAGAATAACCTTCAGCTAAGTCCATGACTACGACCTAGCAAGGCGCCATTAGCCTTACAGTGATTGTATTTAAAGAGTCTCATTTGTATCGTCAAGAGCGATGTACCACAATGATGGATTAAAAGTTAAGTATCACATCAGCTACGTACTTTTCTTTATAGCATTAATTACGTATCCTGTTCCAGAATTCACGCCAGTCGGCGTGAGTTGACGCGTGCCCTTTCGGTATCTCCGCCTTGTGTCTAGACTGTCTTGTCTAGACACAACACGCGATATATTCCTATTAAGATTTAAGAAATTAGTTTAACTTAGATTAAGTAGTGTGTAAGCCTAGGGACCGATTATCTCAGCTGTATTTCCTCTTGAAGCATTAAAAAAAAAAAAAAAAAAAAAAAAAAAAAAAAAAAAAAAAAAAAAAAAAAAAGAAGACTGGTTTGGTGTAGCCCGCCACGAATTCCTCTCCTGCTCCAGCGCCTTCGCTTCAGAATAGCACTTGCACCCTACGCACTCAATTATTTGTTGGACGTATTCAGATCTCTCTTCCTCGTCCGCAGCTCGTGGTTTAGTGGCGAGTGTTGCTGCCTCTGGATCACAGGGTCCTGGGTTCGATTCGCGGCCGCGTTTGGGATTTTTCTTTGCCTGGGGACTAGGTGTTTGTGTTCTCTTCATCATCATCATCATCATCCTCATCATTCCTGGCAGCGGCTAGATTGAATTGGGTAAACAAATGGGACTGCGTAAAAATTGGGACTTTGTACGGGCGCTGATGACAGCGCAGTTGAGCGCCCCACAAACCAAACGTCATCATCATCATCTCTCTTCCTCCACAATTTTTACCCTTTACACTTCCCTGTAGTGACATGATGGTTATTCCTTGACGCCTTAATACGTGTCATTTCATCCTGTCCCTTCTTCTTGTCAGCGTTTTCCATATGATCCTTCATATGCCGATTTTACGGAGAACCTCTTCACTCCTTATCGGCCCACCTGATTTTCAACATACTTCTGTAGCACCACATCACAAACGCTTCGATTCTCTTCTGCTCTGGTTTTCACACTATCTGTGATTCACTACCACACAATGTTGTGCTCCAAACGTACGTTCTCAGTAATGTATTCCTCAAATTAAGGCCACTGTTTGATACCAGTAGACTTCTCCTGTCCAGGAGTGCCCTCTGTGTTACTTTCCTCGTTGCTTCGTCCATATGGGTAATTTTGTTTCGACGACAGCAGAATGCCCCAGCTGCGCCTACTTCGTGATTCCCAATTTTGATGTCAAGTTTCTCGTTATTCTCATTCGTGCTAGAGCTCATTACCTTTTTCCTTCTTCCGATTTCCTTTCAATCCATATACTGTACTCATTAGAATGTTCATTCAGTCTAAGAGATTCTGTAACTCTTCTTCACATTCACTGACGACAGCAATGTTATCAGCGAATGTTATCATTGATATCATTCCTCCCTGAATTTTAAGCCTATTCTTGAACCTTTCTTTTATTTCCGTCATTTGGTTCTTCGATGTATAGATTGGCAAACAGAGGGGAAGAAATGGTTCAAATGGCTCTGAGCACCATGGGACTTAACGTCTGAGATTATCAGTCCCCTAGAACTTAGAACTACTTAAACATAACTAACCTAAGGACATCACGCACATCCATGCCCGAGGCAGGATTCGAACCTGCGACCGTAGCAGTCGCGCGTTTCCAAATTGAAGCGCCTAGAACCGCTCGGCCACCCCGGCCGGCTAACGGGGTTGAAGTTTGCAACCCAGTGTCATACGTTTTTTAACCCGAGCGCTTCTTTGTTGGTGTTCCAGTCTTATTAATCGCTCTCGATCCTTGAATATATTATATAGTACCCGTCTTTCTCGATAGCTTATTCCTATTTTCTTAGAATTTCCAGCATTTTACACTATTTTATACTGCCGGACGCTTTTTGTAGGGCGACTAATGCTATGACCGTGTCTTGATTTTTCTTCAACCTTGGTTCCATTATCTAACGCAACGTGAGGACTGCCTCTCTGGTGCCTTTACATTTCCTAGAGCCAAACTAACGTTCATGTAATACATCGTAATTTTCTTTTCCATTCTTCTATATACTTTTCTTGTCGGCGACTTGGATGCGTTAGCGGTTATGCTGATTGTGAGACAGTTTTCGTACTTACCTGCCCTTGCTGTCTTTGGAACTGTGTGGATGATATTTTTCCAAACGTGTGATGGTTTGTCGCCACACTCATACATTCTACACACTAAGTGGAATAGTCATTTGATTGCCACTACCTCCAATGATTTTAGAAATCCGATGGAATGTTATCTACCCTTCTGCGTTATTTGATCTCAAGTCCTCTTTTAGATACTCTTTTAAATACTTACTATAGTGGTAGCACAGGTAAACAGGGCGTTATTCATTGAAATAAATCTACTAGTTTTAGACATAGGTTTATTTGAGGAAGAAATGTCTGAGAATATACGTCTGGAGCAGAGCTTTTTATGGAGTTGAATCATGGACTATAGCAAAACCGGATGCAATGAGAGTGCACAGAGGTTGGACAAAAATACGGAAATAAGGCAAGAAATGAATTCTCGAATATGCTAGCCAAGCCCGCAGGTTGCGCTGTTGTGTTCAACCCCCAGTGGTACCTGTGCAACACCCTCGATACGTTTCAAGTGTCATTCGTGGTTAGAACTATGCACTGTGTAGTTGTTAGAACTATGCACTGTGTGGTTGTGAGTGCGTCATGAGTACGTCGGAACTAAGAGAGTTCGAAAGTCGCCAAACTGTTGGCGCTCGTATTGAGAGTGCTTCCACAACCAAGATAGCCGAAGTGTTTCGTGCTTCTAGAGGCGCCGTGTCGAATATTTATAGCGCATACAGGGGAAGCGGAAAAACATCATCCGCTAAGTCACGACGTAGACGAAAGAATGTGTTGATGATTGTGACGGACGACCATTCAGGAGTTCTGTGAAAAAAAACTACAGGACGACAGCTAGAAAAGTCACTGTAATCACTGAAAGTCGCACTCGCCATCTCTATCAGCACCAAAATAACATGAACGGAGCTCCACAACCAGATTTTTTTTATTTAACTAAGGCCTTTGATTGTGTTGATCACAAAAAATGGCTCCATAAGTTGGACCATTCCGGAATACAGGGAGTAGCTCACAACTGGTTCACTTCTTACTTGCAACAGAGAGCAAAAGGTCGTTATTCACAGTGTTGAAACTGTCTGTGATGTGGGGTCTGAGTGGGGGTACAGTCCAATGGGGGGTGGGAGGGGGGTGCCCCAGGGATCAGTGTTGGGGCCACTCCTGTTCCTTATTTATATAAATGATATGCCCTCTAGTATTATGGGTAACTCTAAAATATTTCTCTTTGCTGATGACGCTAGTTTGGTAGTAAAGGATGTTGTGTGTAACATTTGGCTCGGTTTCAAATAGTGCAGTTCATGACATAAGTTCATGGCTTGTAGAAATAAACTAACGCTAAATCACAGAAGCACTCAGGTTTTACTGTTTCTAATACACAATTCAACAAAATCTGATGTTTTAATTTCACAGAATGGACATATGATTAGTGAAACTGAACAGTTCAGATTTCTTGGTGTTCAGATAGATAGTAAACTGTCGTGGAAAGCCCCCATCCAGGATCTTGTTCAAAGATTTAATGATGCCATTCTTACTATTCGAACGTTATCTGAAGTAAATGATCGTTCGACACAAAAATTTGTCTGGTTTGCTTATTTTCATTCGCTTATGTCGTATGGTATTTTGGGGTAACTCTTCCCATTCTAAGAGGACATTTTTGGCTCAGAAACGGGCGGTTCGGGTAGTAAGTGGTGTAAGTTCACGAACCTCTTGTCGACCTCTGTTTAATAGTCTGGGTATTCTGACAACGGCCTCTCAATACATGTATTCTTTACTGTCATTTCTTATTAACAATATCAGCTTATTCCCAAGAATAAGCAGCTTTCACTCAGTTAATACTCGGCAGAAATCAGACCTACATTTGGATCGGACTTTCTTAACTCTTATGCAGAAAGGTGTGCAGTATACTGCTGCATCCATTTTCAATAAGCTACCACAAGAATTCAAAAATCTTCGCAGTAATCCACGCGCTTTTAAATCCAAACTGAAGAGTTTCTTCATGGCTCACTCCTTCTATTCTGTCAATTAGTTCCTTGGAAAATTAAGCTGATCCTTGTTGTTTTGTTGATTGCGTTTAAGTAAACTTATGGCTTTACTTTTTTCGGATTCATAAACATTTTATTTTTATCTGTTATAACTTTTATATTGTAATTTCATGTGCTGACACGCTCCATGACCTTGGAGATTTGCTCCTCAGTTTCTTCCTACGGAACTTTACGTGTAAATCAAAGAAATAAAGTATTGCATTTGATGTGATGAGTCTTGCTTCACGCTGTTTCTAACCTCTGGCCGAGTTTACTTCCCAAGAGTGAAACTTGGTGGGGGTACGATGATAGCACGTGCCAACAAAAAAAAATTGAACGTTTCCTGAACTTCATGAGTCAATTCCCACTAATTCTGGGTGAAGAAAAACAAAGCAATGAAAAGTTTTCCTTGGCTCTAGTTTCTATGATACACATTAAGTGGAAGTATTTCATATTAACGGATTAAGAGGAAAAGATACATTTTAGTTACATGTGCTAACAACGTTGAAAGTGTATTTGAATTTTTGTAAATGGTAGTTACATTTTAAGAGTTCTAAATGCTGGAAGAATTCCTCGCAGATTGTTGGAACTGACGAGAATCATGTGATGGCTGCGTGAGATCGTCGTCTTTTAGCTCGACTCTTGTAATGGAGTTCTGGAGCATCCCTATGCAGAGACCAACAGTAATCCTCAAGCATTGCTACATTGCAATGGGCCTGATATCTTTGTTCCATAACACAAATGTCCTCATAGACTCTCTCTCCACGTTCACCACTGACAGCTCCATAACTAGGAGAGAGAAAGACTGAGTGGGAGTGGAGAAAATGGATTTTAAGGGCTATGTTGCATCCAAGGTTATGGTATTGTTGTATGAGGACTGTTACCAGTGAGTGTAGCTATCACCTCTTTTGTTGCCTAAAAATCCACAAACAACTCCCTTCAAAGCTTCCCAAGCTTCATTTTCTTTCCCCTCCAAAACTTGGTCAAATGCAGGATCATCTATAAGATCTAGAATTTTTGGCCCAATAAAAATATCTTCCTTAACTTTCGCATCACTTAATTTTGAAGATTTCTCTCTTATATACACTTAAAGGTCCGTCCTGTTTGGTTCATAGCTTTCACAAAATTTTTCATCAAGCCCAGCTTGATATGCGGGGCCTTCATCTTTTGAGTCCATGACAGGCTCGGCAACAACATTTTTCTCGCTACACCCAGTTTCTTGCAGGCAGTCTGCTTTAATATAATGTGATCTCCTATGGCAACTGTCTCACATACATAGGAAGCAGCAATGTTTTGTGTAGCCCAGTTGCATTCCTAAGAGTATGGCAATGGCGTTTACATCTCAACAGATTTTTCATTTGCGTTCATGATATTTGATTCAGTCCAAGATGGCTGTCATATTTCCTTATATCTCCTTCATGTGAACTGCACTACCAGCAGGCATAGAAGGAATACGGTTGCCACTGTGAAGTAACACGGCTTTCAGACCAAGTTTGGAGGAGTCAATGGATAGCCTCCATTCAGTTGGATCACGGTTCAGCTACTAAGATTTCATCAAGCCATTAATGTAGCAGGAAGCAGCAAGATTGTTTTTCTTCTCCAAAAAGGTAAGCAGCTCCATGTGACGTTTTCTGTACTGTGAGACTGTGGCATCACTTTCGGTGGCTCAGATGAATAGAGCATCTGCCATGTAAGCGGGAGATCCCGGGTTCGAATCCTGGTCGGGGCACACATTTTCTTGTGTACCCATTGAGGTATATCAACAACACCTGTCGGTAGCCGAGGGTTTCAATTAATTATCATTTATTCTAGAGAAGCTGCACGGTCATCAATGGTATCTGTTCTTTCGAGAACAGTTACTTTCTTCATATATAATTAAAGGCTACCCGGCCATTGACCTTCGTCTGAGCGAATGCGCACAGGTTGCCCGAACTCTTACGAGAATCGTCATCTTAGTTGACCCGAGTAATGATGTGGATGGGCAAATATCTATTAGGCACATTACGTATGTAGATTGTGGACAGTTGAGAAGGGGGAGGCGCGCAAGGGATAAGTCCCTGCAGTCGCGCTATTCGTCTGTGTCCCCGGTGACTCAGATGGATAGTGTGTCTGCCATGTAAGCAGGAGATCCCTGGTTCGAGTCCCGGTCGGGGTATACATTTTCAGCTGTCCCTATCGAGGTATATCAACAACACCTGTCGGCTGCTGAGGGTTTCAATTAATTATCATTCACAGATAATGTATTATGCCATTATAAAGAACCAAACATCAGATAAGACGGTACTCCAAGAAAATTGGCACCCAAAATACCACACTGAAAAGTTTAGTACCGGGTAAATCAGTATGGATCTGAACATATGAATGTGCATTTTAAGCCAAATTATACTTTTTAGTATGATTTACAAAATTCTGATGCTCTTGAATTATGTTCTCATGTCCTGTTTCTTTTGTGATATAAGATCTCTTAATCTTATACATACGAGCATACATAAATGTTCGGTTGTCGATGACTAAGAAAGCGAATTTCGTCACGATTATTGAATAAAATATTTTACTTCAAATGTAGTGACAACTTTAGCAGAATAAATGGCTTCTCTTTCAAATATGCTACCGTGAAACACAATGTTTTTCGATCAGAAGACATGTTTAAATTTACAGTATGTCGTTCTTTGGTAAATCTTAGACTGGCGCATTATCGTATTTCATCACTGCAACTTTCCACTTGGCTTTATATTAATTCCGAGAGTAGAGTATAAACAATTTCCTGACTTAACTGATAACATTCATACATTTTTATACAGTTTGGAAGAGCCATGAAATAGCTCATTGTCCTTTGTTCTGGCATATACAACCAACTGTTTTTTTATTTTTGCAAGAAATTTGTGTATCGTCTCACTAGCTTTTTCCAGTGCTGTGCAGTTGTAAATCTGATTGGAAATTATACATCATATCACCAATCAAAGAAATGCTAAAATTACCACACGGCAAATTATTTGAGCTGTAGAGTCTAGTTTTCAAATAAATGTTATGCTAAGAACAGCTTCCTTATTTTGGTTTCCTTATCTGGATGTGATATGATAAAACAATGGCTCTGTAGATCTCCTCAGAACAACATACCACATGTTCACATGACGCCTCAGTACGCACAAAATTTCAAACAGAAATACGATGAGAAGTGTTTGTACTTGAAGATAGCAAACGCAAGCAGGGAGAAAAGGGGACATATCCCCACCCTGCGTTGTTGCCAAATTTATTCAAGATGGCGTATCCAAGATGGCGGTGGTATAGATGGCAACATCGCAATGACGCCATGGCCAGAAAATGGGTCACTTGGGCTACCTCCACTAACCTAAGTCAACCAACCACCACCTCTTCCTTGGAATTGGTGGGAAGAGGACTCAGCCTGTGTGTGGCTGCTGGTCCCATAGTGCTCAGAGCCATTTTGTGGCTGCTGGATAGGATGGACATTTTTATTTTGCATGCAGTGTTTATTTAAACAATTTGAGTTGTCACAGAGAGTAGCTCTATCCAGTGTGTTCACCATTAGGTCCAGAGTTCAACTGATCTAGTACACAGTACTGCCACCATAAGGCGCTGTCGTCCCATGGCAATCTGGGGAAAATGGCAGGAAAAATACTCTGTGTCCAGGTGCTGGAGAGAGGAAGGAGTGCACTTTATTTATTTTGGAACAATTTATGGTTCAAATGGCTCTGAGCACTATGGGTCTTCTGAGGTCATCAATCCCCTAGAACTTAGAACTACTTAAAACCTAACTAACCTAAGGACATCACACACATCCATGCCCGAGGCAGGATTCAAACTTGCGACTGTAGCTGTCGCGCGGTTCCAGACTAATGCGCCTAGAACCACTCGGCCACACCAGCCAGCGGAGTAATTTATTTAGAGACGGATTTTGCATAGTTTATTTATTACACTGATACAAAACACTCGCCCTGATATGCTTGGAGACACAACAAAAACCCTACACACTTGCAAACTACTTGTAAATTATCAAAATATGGTACTATGTGAAACGTCCCCTTAGAACAATTTTACATGTGAAACGTCCACTTAGAACAATTGTACAAGACTGTGCTTAACCTGGTACACAATAATTTTAGCGCAACGCAATCTGACTATCAAAATTCCCTGCAAAAGAATGGCCCTGACAAACATTAAACTATACCTTTCACAAATCACTTACCTCACAAAAATCTTCGCTGCTCGAACTACTGCAATACAGCGAGTGCCACTACTGCCAGCTAAATAAAAGATTCAAACTACTGAAGGTACTAACTACTGATAGGGATACTTAGCAAATGAAAGATATTAATAGAGAACAAACACTGTATTTACCTTAATATTCATAATTGACATTCAGTCTTACAGATTATCAAAACTCCGCCATCTCTCTCCCCACGTCCACCACTGCTGGCGGCTCACCTCCAACTGCCCAACGCTATCTGCTGTTCACATCCAGCTATAGCAGTTCATGACAACAATGGCAGGCAACAATGCAAACTAGCCACATACTGCACACAGCACAGCCAGTGATTTTCATATAGAGTGCTATGTAACGTTGTCAATAAAAAACATAAACAGCAAACTTACATAAAGAAAACATAAACAGCCTACTTACATAGCCCCCATGCTCCCCACAAAAAATTTTACAAATGTTTTTGGCCAGTGGCCAATAATGATTTGATAAAATTTTTCATAATTACACTAACAAAGATATCCAATGCACACACTTATTGATACAATGTTGGTCAAAAGCTAACATTTTCTCACAGTCCATAAAGACAGTCCTGATCATTCATCATAATAGTAATTACAGTTTTTTTCACAAAGTCTCATTAGTAAAGGAAATTGCACACAGAAGTAGTGGATTTCCATGCAGTCTTGAAGAAGTAGTGTTGTCCTTCCAACAGAAAGACAGTGCTGACTCTTGACATGCTGACAGGTAATGGGCCACAACAGAGCAAACCCACAGCAGAGTCATTCGAAGTTCTGACAAATATTGGTAGGTAGGTCATCACAGAGCAGACCCACTGCAGTCCTGGTAGAGAGTATGGTATTGGTGGGCCACTAGAGATGCAGACCCACTGTAGTCCTTGTAGAGATGGCCAGCAGCCATCTGTTGCGACTGTGCAGGTGCACAATCACCATTGAAGAGTCTCGCGGATAATAGAGCAAGTCCATAACCACCACTTGTGCACTCACAAAGTTTTTGGAATTGTCCTTAGAACCAGCAATGCTGTTATCCAGTCCCTTGCTGAATTATTAACACACGTGCAAACACTAACAGTCCCTACTTCCCACATATTGTCCATATACTATGACCAACAGAAACGTGTGCAGTGAAATGAAACTTACAAGTTACTTGATGAACTGCTGTCAATTACAATTTTATAACATAAGAATACAATTACAAAGATACAAAATACATCATTAAAGAACATAACAATACAGATAACATTTTTAGTAATAGGGGCTTTACAAAAGAATAGAAATAAACATATACATTAGTGTTACAGGAATGATGACATGAGTACAAAAATAAAAGATCAGAATCACTTTTGAAACGTCAACTGCACACATGAGCATGAAAACAACACAGAATAAATAATGTCTAAGCATCTTTACAAAGAAAATAACAGAGTATTAGAAAAAGTCTACAACATAGCTCTCATCAGCTAAACACATAAAGACAGGAAAAACACAAATACACAAGGGTACACAAACACATAGTGGGATAACACCAAAAGGAAAGGACAACACACAATTACATATTTGGAAAAAGCAGCAAAGAGGAAAGGACAGGGTTTGGTTTACTGCAGTATTTTGCTTGGAGATCTCCCTTCATTCCATAGATCGTTCGTCTTATTTCAACCTTTGCTTCCACCAAAAAAATCCTATCCAAGGATGCTTTCTGTATTTATATGTTCACATATTGCTTACCTCATCATTTATTTACAAGAAAATCCTACCTATACCTCGTTCCTGTATTCTATTCATATTTCTTTTAAAATAATTATTTCTGATTGTACAATACTCATTGGGGCCCAAATCTTTCTTCGCAATGCATTCTTTACCTATTCTCCATAGTCAGTTTCTTATATAGTCTACCCCCTCTTAAGCTAACTTAAATCTACTGAGCTCAGATATATATACCAAGGGACGAGGCAATGCAGCATCACAACAAATCAACACAAACAGAAATGACAAAAAATGCAAATTGGCAAAGCTAGCAGCATAAATTAGCAAAAGTCAAATTCAATAACACTATTCCTGGCAAACAGCAGCAACTTATACCTAAACATGACATAGCGCAAGCAGAAAAAATATTACACTAAAATGGCCATGTCTAATACCTATGTCACATCTTAACATTAGAGTGATGCATCACAAAAACTTACGCTAGTAGATAAATTACCAAATCATAAAAAATAATTTATGCAATTCCTGTGAAGGGAAATGTCTTTTTTGTGCTCCCTCATTTTTTTTGGATAGATCATAAAATTATTTACTGGATCTGTAGGCATAAAATATTTATATTAGTGCATATATTAAATTTTATTTTAACCAATGCTGCAGTGCAGCTAGAAACTTGATATTAAACAAAATGTGTAAATAAATACATAAAGCAAGCCATATGGCATTTTTCTCAACTAGCAAGACAATAGCTGTGAAATGTTTCGCATCGTTTCATTAGGCATTTCAGTAAATATCACAAATTACGAGCTCCACAGTATGCTTTCAACAAGGAAATGTCAGTAGCGCGTACAATGGCCTTCCCTTTCTGTTTTTTTCTACATGTGCTTCTAACGAGGCACTCAAACTAATGGCTTGTTCTCCAGGTGTTTGACACAGCTGTGTGCCCACAACGCATTACAAAAATCATATGTTTTCACGTAACGAGCGTGTCGCATTAGCGATGCCCTCTACAAAGGAATGTCATTAACAGCGGTATAGGCCTCTCTTTGTCCTTCTCTTCCACCTGTGCCTCTGGCACACCCTAATGGCTTGTTCTCCAGGTGTCTGACACACCTGGGTGCCCACGACGCATTATGTACAGATGGTCACTTAACTTTCTTACGGAAATATTGACGACAGCAGTTTTCGCTACAGTGACAGTCTCATATAAAAATATTTCACAGGTCAAGAATTTGTGTTACAAATCTGTAGAAACAAAATGCTATTGATATGACAGTGTCCAAAAAATTTTCGCTTGCATTGTGATACATTCACGCATTTACACACACATTTCATAACTCTTAAAGTACGATTCTTGGTTTCCAACATCCTACCAACATCCTCTTTCACAAGTCAAGAGTCCCTAACTTCTATTCATTACTCCTTACCTTATTCGTCGACACTTTTTCCATTTTTCATTATAACAAATACATAGCATAATCAAATAACTCATATAGCATCAGCTTATGGATCATAAACTTACCTCAGCAGCATAATACACATCGTCGTTGTAAAAATAACATCATAAAACCTCAGTCAAATCTCAAAATCGTCGTAGCTTCCTCCAATAATTTCAAAACCTAACAAAATTCTCTGCTCATGTCAAAAGTGTCATCTGCCTCCAACGTACTTTAAAATCATACTCCCTTACCAAATACATCATTCAAAGCTCTCATAGTATCACAATGGTACCAAAAAAATATGAACAGTGCACAAAGTACAGACAAAATACAATTTCGTAAGTGTGAAGTTATCCAACGGTGTAATTGCGTAAACATGTGTCACTGACATAGAAAAAAAAATGTTTGTTTCTCTGTTAAATGATCAGATAGCTGTGTAATTTATGTGTTAGAGAAATATGGTACCGATGTGTAAAGTTGTATAAGCAAATACCATATTAGCTAGGGCTCCTTGTGCTTGCCAAACACATGGTACACAAAGTAGGCGTGTACCCCCCTGAGGTTTATTGTAATTGTATCCTCAGGTATTACAGCTTACAGCAATGAAATGAAATGTATCACGAAAACTTTCTTTGTAATTCAAAAATCTCTAAAAATAAATGTCTTAAGTACAAAATTAATCACTCAAATACGTGTCCAGTAGCGCTAAATGTGCGTCTTGCTCTAAGATAATCTCTGGGAAGTGTCGTAGTTATTGTCCTCCGAAAGCTAAGTTCTGCAGAAGTCAATGTACTTACCTCATGATACACAAAAGTGAAATGCTTTGCGTATAGATATCATACTTATTACGCTTATTGCCGTGATGAGGAAAGTACTGTGCTGTAACGTATTGTTGTCCTACGGAAAAGGCTGTCTCCTTGTAGCAATAGCACAAAAGTCACCACTAAAACATGTCTCACTTTATAGAAGAATTCAGAAAAAACTGTGCAGATATAAAACAAATACACCGCAAAAGCAACACTGTAAATTGTCACGCATTAGCAGCGTCGTGATAAAATCGTGTAGCTGTCACATAAACTAACCACTGTGTCATCTGGCATTTCACAGAAAGCACCTCAAATCCTGAATCCACTCTCAAGCAAACCAAAATGTTGCATGAAAATTTCATTAGCAGAGCTGGTATATGTTCTAAATATGTAAGCCGTATATTCGTTACGTAATCGTGCAACTAACAAGGAGGAATGTATAAATAACAACACTGTGTCGTCTGCTCGCAATAACAATGCATTCGCAGTTACTTGTCTAAGTTACCTATGTTCTTGACTGGATGGTTAGTTAGCTTTAAAACATAGTTGCATGTTAACAGTTTCTTAAGTCTGACAAATTGTACAAGTAGCGTGAAGTGAAAATTGCAAAGACTAAGTTAAAAAGCAGATTATCTGTCAATAAATGGTTTTACATGAGAAATGTGGTGTAAACCTTTACTCTTCCTAGTACGCAGAGTTTCAACTTGAATGCAAGTATCATGCGGTATTCGTCCGTAAAGAATACGGGAATTTTGCTCAAGGTTAGCGTCAATGTTATTTTTCTCGGAGCCAGCCGGCGCACGCGGCTGCCTGCGGTGCGAGTCATTGTCTGTTTCTTTGTTGGCGCGCGCCGTTATTGGGATTAGGAGGCCGAACTTCCACAAATTCGCCTTGCCCAGAGGGCCCAGCTCTGTTAGAAACCCGCCAGTTCTGATGAAATTCACGTCTGTCGTTTTGTCGGTAGTTTACATAGTTTCTTGTTTGTCGGTCATGTGGTGGAGAATTTCTCACGGAATCGTAACTGCGTGGTGAACTGTTGCACCTGAAGTTATTCTGTCTCCCTTGATAATAATTGTTTTGGTTTCCATATTGTCTGTTTCTATGGTAATCTCTGTCATATTCATTACTACGGAAATGGGATCTCTCTCTGTAACTATTACTCTGCCAGTGGTTGTCATATGGGTGGTGTCTGTTTTGGTCACGATTTACGTTATAAGAATAGCCTTGTCGTGTATTATTTCTGTCATCGCGAAATTGTGACAGATGTGACCTGTAACTGTTGTACTCCTGTTTTCGCGTTCCGCGATTGTCAGTGTCAATTTCCAGTTCTTGTAACAGTCCCTGAAAAGCTTCAATGTCGTCTTTGCAACGTCCTGCTAAAATAATATGTCGTAAATGTTCAGGCAGTTTGATTAAGCAAATGCGGATGAGTTCTGAGGGGCTGTATGGGTTTGATAGGTACTGATTCTTGTGCAACATGTCTTCAAAATATTTCACAAGACTGGAAAATTCAGATTGTTCGAAGTGTTTCATCATCATGATGCTATGTTTTACTCGGTCCTGTGTGGCTTGAGACCAATATGCTGAGAGGAAGGCATGGTAAAATTCTCCTTCACTGTGGCAATCGTGAATGACCGATCGCATTCTTACAGCTGGTTCATTCTCTAAGTAGCCACACATAAATTCTAACCTGTGCTCCAATGACCAGTTGGGAGGGAAACAATGAGAGAATTGATGGAGCCATGCTTGTGGATGAATGTCGTTGCCAGAATTCTTAAATGTTTTGAATTTACGTGTAGTAATGAACAGCTTATAGTCAAAATCATCGTGTCGGCGAGTAGCATATCGGTCATTGTCACGTCGTTTCGGCGGTTCCATCTCAAAATTCGGTGTACCTTGCCAATTTCTTTCATAATTACCGAAATGCTCTGTGTTATTATATTGTGGCTTTTCCGTATTTCTATGTCCCTCTTCCAGTATTGGGGCGCGAGTGTCCTCTGAAATACGTAATTCTTGTATCACCTGCGTCAACTGATCTTGTACTTCCCGGATTTCTCTTTTATACTGTGTATTAATTTGATTTTGATTTTGTTTGAATTTTCTTATTTGTTCATAGTCTTCTGTGTCAGTGAAGGCTACGGGTCTTGTGTCATTCAGATCATCATCTACCTTTGTAGATAAGTTAGTGACCTGATCCGAAAGTTCAGCTACTTTCTCCGATAGTGAACACATTTCCTCAGTGTGTTTTTCTGAACCAAGTTTCAGAGTGTCCATTTGTGTTGAAATCGAATCTACTGTGTTCTTTAAGTTTTCCTGAGTTTTTGCCAGTTGCGTAACCGAATCGGTAGATGCAACTGAGTCAATTTTAGCCCACAAGGTCTCATGATTTTCATGAACAATGGTTTGCAGTTCTTTTATGGCTGCTTCGTGATTCTGTAATACATTCTCATGACGCGAAAAAATAGGTTGGAAATGCTCACAAATTTGTGTTTTTACGTCATTACAGACTTTCTGACATTTCGATTCTATTTTATGTAACTCAGTAGTTAAATCTTCACGTGTTTGTTCAAGCATATGTTCCACTGAGTCTAACTTTTGAAGCTTTTGTTCCATTGTGTCTAACTTTTGAAGATTCTGTCCCATTTGTTTCTGATTTTGTTCAAGCGTTGTGTCTAACTTTTGTAGCCTTTGTCCCATTTGTTGCATTAACTGTAATAACAATGCACTGGTGTCTGAAACATGTTCCTCAGTGCTTTTCGGCAGTGAATTTGCACCGGCAACATTCACATTTTGACAAGCGGAAAATGTGTCTTGACTCATTTGAGAAAACGGTGAGGACGCAAAACCTGAATCTACAGTATTTGCAAAATTGTGTCCTATCATTTCGGATTCCTGAGGCGAGCTGTTGCCGACCGATCGATCGACAATGCTTCCCTGTTCACTACCTGTTTCACTGCCTACGCCATTGTCTGACGCCCGCTCCATTTCCCTATGCACAGTTACCAAATTACTACTTTGAATATTAGTTAATTCACTACCCAGTGGTGCTGATAAGCTACGCTCGTCGTCACTATTATTTCTCAATTTAGTTTGGAGCCTAGTGTTACGTTTTTCACACGCCATTATTGTCACAATATTTCACACGACAACACAGAAAAGCACAACTTGAATAGCAAAAACAAGAGAACACATTAACATAGCACTGAAAATAATATCTAGTTAATTGCAGCAGCGAAATACTTGGCGCAAAGCTACATGCATACCACAACTGTTTTACAGTACAACAATGAAAGACTGCAACTACAAAGGAGATTCTCTCTACAATTACGCGCTAGCTATAAACAAAAGCTACACTAAATACACAAACTACAAGAAAAAAATCAGAAGATTCCAGTGAGGTATCCTAGGCTAAGGGTCGACATATGAAACGTCGCCTTTGAACAATTTTACATGTGAAACGTCCACTTAGAACAATTGTACAAGACTGTGCTTAACCTGGTACACAATAATTTTAGCGCAACGCAATCTGACTATCAAAATTCCCTGCAAAAGAATGGCCCTGACAAACATTAAACTATACCTTTCACAAATCACTTACCTCACAAAAATCTTCGCTGCTCGAACTACTGCAATACAGCGAGTGCCACTACTGCCAGCTAAATAAAAGATTCAAACTACTGAAGGTACTAACTACTGATAGGGATACTTAGCAAATGAAAGATATTAATAGAGAACAAACACTGTATTTACCTTAATATTCATAATTGACATTCAGTCTTACAGATTATCAAAACTCCGCCATCTCTCTCCCCACGTCCACCACTGCTGGCGGCTCACCTCCAACTGCCCAACGCTATCTGCTGTTCACATCCAGCTATAGCAGTTCATGACAACAATGGCAGGCAACAATGCAAACTAGCCACATACTGCACACAGCACAGCCAGTGATTTTCATATAGAGTGCTATGTAACGTTGTCAATAAAAAACATAAACAGCAAACTTACATAAAGAAAACATAAACAGCCTACTTACATATGTTGATCTACAGACACGCAAACAACTCGTATATTGCCAAAATAATGTATGTATAATGCTCTGCAGACATGCTCACTAATTATAAACCGTCGAAATAATGCATTGCATAGCCTACAGATCTGCAAACTACTCGTAAATTACCGAAATAATGCGGTACATTGATGTACAGACATGCAAACAACTCGTAAATTGTCAAAAAAATAATGCATATATAACGCTCTGCCAACACACTCACAACGCTTCAACAGCCGAAAATAATGCAGTGCACAAGCAGTGCACTTTAAAATGTTTTCGAACTATCGTCAACTGCGACTTATCAGCAAACTGTTCCCTACAGAGGCCCAAAGACACACAAGCTGGACCACCATGAGAACGTCGGTCCACCCTGCGATAAGGCTCAGCTGTGCTCATGTTTCCCTAACCACCATTGCTATCGCGATGATGTATAGCCTTTGCACCTGTGGTCCACCGAAGACCTAATTGCCGATTGACTCACTGTCGAAAATGCAGCTAAAAGGTTGTCTGTGCTATAGTGACGTCACAGGTCTATGTAAATAAGAGCCAAGACTCCTTCTCGATGCGCTATATAAATCTGTTGCAATGCTTTGCAGAATAACACAGGATACAACCTTCCTAGCGATCCTAATAGGACAGCTCATCCCACATGTGAGACACATCAGACTTCATGCACGTGTTTACCTGCCCAGTATGGCTGACACATAGACATCAGATGTTTGCGTAGCAATGCTGGAATTATCGGTGTCCTACAGCTATATGTCTGGAGATATCCTAATGCCAAAACGGCAGATGAGGGACAGGATCATGCTAGAGATGAGTGATCTGCTTCAACTTGTCTTTGAACACTTGAACAAAGAGTAGATTACAGTACTCTCAGCACTTTCCATAGATACATTGCCCCCATCTTGTTCGAAACAGTCTTTAGAGGCTCCTATGTCTGAGCACAAAGGATGTCTTGTGAATGAATGGAGCACTCTGATTGGCTCTTACCGAATTTACCCACCAAACTGCTGCTGCTGCCAGTGTGAGAGCACTGTCCGCCATTTTTTTCTGTGGACGTGACTTTCAGCAGCCAAACTATTTTGTACAGATCTCCATATTGCACTGACAGTTAAACCCTGCAAAAATAATCTGCGGATCGTCAAATGGAAAGACAATTCATCAATTACAGTGCTCTGCCACTGATGACAGAAGCTTGAATATTTCAGAGTGAAACTAATCTCCACGTATCATATCGATGTAGCAAACACGCAGTTCACATCCTGCACCATACAAAAACGTCGCTTCTGCATTCTGCATATATCTGTCAACCACCAGACACTCATACATATACCGTGAAGACAGACAGCATAAGCACCTGCACCATATATACTCCTCGCAGCAGTACATATTGCCCACAAAGGTTGGGTGGTCAGCCACCGCAGCCGATGGTCACAAGTTATCTGCCCCTGCATACACACTGGCCCGAGACGTAATCAGAGCGCCCTCAGCAGACCAAGGTCATTCTCCAAAATCTTCTAAAAAGACTGGGCAAGTTCCCCTCGGCACTAAGGCGTTACTGTTTCTGGGCCCAATCTGCTTGCTTCCTTGCTTTCTAACCTATCTCCAGATTCTGAACATATGTATTTTCACATGGTTTGGTAGAATATGAAGCAGGCAAAAAGGAATACAGGTGTCTCAAAAATGAGATCGATAGGAAGTGCAAAATGGTTAAGCAGGGATGGCTAGAGGACAAATGTAAGGATGTAGAGGCTTATCTCACTAGGGGTAAGATAGATACTGCCTACAGGAAAATGAAAAGAGACCTTTGGAGAAAAGAGAACCACTTGTATGAATATCAAGAGCTCAGATGGAAACCCAGTTCTAAGCAAAGAAGGGAAAGCAGAAAGGTGGAAGGAGTATATAGAGGGTCTATACAAGGGCGATGTACTTGAGGACAATATTATGGAAAAGGAAGAGGATGTAGATGAAGATGAAATGGGAGATATGATACTGCGTGAAGAGTTTGATAGAGCACTGAAAGACCAAAGTCGAAACAAGGCCCCGGGAGTAGACAACATTCCATTAGAACTACTGACAGCCTTGGGAGAGCCATTCCTGACAAAACTCTACCTGACAACATGTATGAGACAGGTGTAATACCCTCAGACTTCAAGAAGAATATAATAATTCGAATCCCAAAGAAAGCAGGTGTTGACAGATGTGAAAATTACCGAACTATCAGTTTAATAAGTCACAGCTGCAAAATATTAACGCGCATTCATTACAGACGAATGGAAAAACTGGTAGAAGCTGACCTCGGGGACGATCAGTTTGGATTCCGTAGAAATGTTGAAACACGTGAGGCAATACTGACCCTACGACTTATCTTAGAAAATAGATTAAGGAAAGGCAAACCTACATTTATAGCATTTGTAGACTTAGAGAAAGCTTTTGACAATGTTGACTGGAAAACTCTCTTTCAAATTCTAAAGGTGGCAGGGGTAAAATACAGGGAGCGAAAGGCTATTTACAATTTGTACAGAAACCAGATGGCAGTTATAAGAGTCGAGGGGCATGAAAGGTAAGCAGTAGTTGGGAAGGGAGTGAGACAGGGTTGTAGTCTCTCCCTGATGTTATTCAATCTGTATATTGAGCAATCAGTAAAGGAAACAAAAGAAAAATTCGGAGTAGGTATTAAAATTCATTGAGAAGAAATAAAAACTTTGAGGTTCGCCGATGACATTGAAATTCTGTCAGAGACAGTAAAGGACCTGGAAGAGCAGTTGAACGGAATGGACAGTGTCTTCAAAGGAGGATATAAGATGAACATCAACAAAAACAAAACGAGGATAATGGATGCAGTCGAATTAAGTCAGGTGATGCCGAGGGAATTAGATACGGAAATGAGACACTTAAAGTAGTGAATGAGTTTTGCTATTAGGGGAGCAAAATAACTGATAATGGTCGAAGTAGAGAGGATATAAAATGTAGACTGGCAATGGCAAGGAAAGCGTTTCTGAAGAAGAGAAATTTGTTAACATCGAGTATGGATTTAAGGGTCAGGAAGTCCTCTCTGAAAGTATTTGTATGGAGTGTAGCCATGTATGGAAGTGAAACATGGACGATAAATAGTTTGGTCAAGAAGAAAATAGAAGCTTTCGAAATGTGGTGCTACAGAAGAATGCTGAAGATTAAACGGGGAGATCACATAACTAATGAGGAGGTATTGAATAGAATTGGGGAGGAGTTTGTGGCGCAACTTGACAAGAAGAAGGGATCGGTTGGTAGGACATGTTCTGAGGCATCAAGGGATCACCAATTTAGTATTGGAGGGCAGCGTGGAGGGTAAAAATCGTAGAGGGAGACCAAGAGATGAAGACACTAAGCAGATTCAGAAGGATGTAGGTTGCAGTAGGTACTGGGAGATGAAGAAGCTTGCACAGGATAGAGTAACATGGAGAGCTGCATCAAACCAGTATCAGAACTGAAGACCACAACAGCAACAACAACATGGTAGAATATCATACCATTTTTCGCGATTCTTCTTGATATCAAGAACTTAACAGTATGCTACCAATACTTCCATACTATAATTCCGAGGATATAGACTGGAAACTATTTCACTAGAAAACTGAAACTTTAGTGAGGTGGAGTGTGCTGTAAACTACTAACTAGAATTTTATGCCGTTTGCGAAGACCTTTACGTGAAATCTCAACAAAAAAATAGAGGAAACTGATATTCCACTTGCGAATACCGACGTCGGTGATATAACGGATTACAAACCATCCTTATAATTTACAAAGTCAACTAAGGTGTTTCTCGTGTCTAGAGAACCAGCAATTGTATCACCCATCTGTCTGGACGCACACACCACAATCAGTGTTCTCTCCACCTAATGAAGACGGGAAATGTGCAGAAGCAGTCAACAGGACAATTTACATGGGAGGGAATAATGGTGCAGCACAAAAACACGTCCAAGGGAAATGTGCAGAAGCAGTCAACAGGACAATTTACATGGGAGGGAATAATGGTGCAGCACAAAAACACGTCCAAACTGAATACCCTCAAATTTCCACCGAGAACACATGTGATCCTGTTGTCCAACACATACTGAGTATTAGTTTGCTATTCAGCCGTTTAGTGGGCGACACGGTTAGGTCGGCTACATTCCTGTACAGCAACAGGCCTTTCCATTCAGACAGTTCCTGCCGTTAGCCGGAAACGTATCATTCCTGCCACAGGTCACCACCACCGTGACATGCCCCCCCTAGACAGAATTGTCCTAGGAATCCAGCCATATACATATTTGATCGCTATACTTACAATTAAATATTACGACTGCGTTCTCAATTGGACAACATTCGACAATGAGCGAAGTATCAGAAATACCCCAGCTGACTGCTGTGCCTCCGGAAATACACTCCTGGAAATTGAAATAAGAACACCGTGAATTCATTGTCCCAGGAAGGGGAAACTTTATTGACACATTCCTGGGGTCAGATAAATCACATGATCACACTGACAGAACCACAGGCACATAGACACAGGAAACACAGCATGCACAATGTCGGCACTAGTACAGTGTATATCCACCTTTCGCAGCAATGCACGCTGCTATTCTCCCATGGAGACGATCGTAGAGATGCTGGATGTAGTCCTGTGGAACGGCTTGCCATGCCATTTCCACCTGGCGCCTCAGTTGGACCAGCGTTCGTGCTGGACGTGCAGACCGCGTGAGACGACGCTTCATCCAGTCCCAAACATGCTCAATGGGGGACAGATCCGGAGATCTTGCTGGCCAGGGTATTTGACTTACACCTTCTAGAGCACGTTGGGTGGCACGGGATACATGCGGACGTGCATTGTCCTGTTGGAACAGCAAGTTCCCTTGTCGGTCTAGGAATGGTAGAACGATGGGTTCGATGACGGTTTGGATGTACCGTGCACTATTCAGTGTCCCCTCGACGATCACCAGTGGTGTACGGCCAGTGTAGGAGATCGCTCCCCACACCATGATGCCGGGTGTTGGCCCTGTGTGCCTCGGTCGTATGCAGTCCTGATTGTGGCGCTCACCTGCACGGCGCCAAACACGCATACGACCATCATTGGCACCAAGGCAGAAGCGACTCTCATCGCTGAAGACGACACGTCTCCATTCGTCCCTCCATTCACGCCTGTCGCGACACCACTGGAGGCGGGCTGCACGATGTTGGGGCGTGAGCGGAAGACGGCCTAACGGTGTGCGGGACCGTAGCCCAGCTTCATGGAGACGGTTGCGAATGGTCCTCGCCGATACCCCAGGAGCAACAGTGTCCCTAACTTGCTGGGAAGTGGCGGTGCGGTCCCCTACGGCACTGCGTAGGATCCTACGGTCTTGGCGTGCATCCGTGCGTCGCTGCGGTCCGGTCCCAGGTCGACGGGCACGTGCACCTTCCGCCGACCACTGGCGACAACATCGATGTACTGTGGAGACCTCACGCCCCACGTGTTGAGCAATTCGGCGGTACGTCCACCCGGCCTCCCGCATGCCCTCTATACGCCCTCGCTCAAAGTCTGTCAACTGCACATACGGTTCACGTCCACGCTGTCGTGGCATGCTACCAGTGTTAAAGACTGCGATGGAGCTCCGTATGCCACGGCAAAGTGGCTGACACTGACGGCGGCGGTGCACAAATGCTGCGCAGCTAGCGCCATTCGACGGCCAACACCGCGGTTCCTGGTGTGTCCGCTGTGCCGTGCGTGTGATCATTGCTTGTACAGCCCTCTCGCAGTGTCCGGAGCAAGTATGGTGGGTCTGACACACCGGTGTCAATGTGTTCTTTTTTCCATTTCCAGGAGTGGTGAAATATCAGTACCATTCTTATGATTTGACATAGTTTTCCAAGTAAAATAAAAAATCTTCCATTCCCTTCGCAGTTATCACTGTATCTATTACGACAGGACATAATCATTTTCTTTGCACATGTCGGAAAAGACACTCACTGCATACTTTAGAACCTTGATGCTCAAGGTGAACCTATCACACATCCCCAACTACTAAGTATAATACTCAACCAATAACTGATTGCTGGCGATACAAAAAGTACTGAGTGAAAATCAGTGATGGGTGGACACGTTTCATAAGTTTTTATTGTGAGTGGTACCACAGTGTCTTGGAAAGGGAGACGTAATCGTCTTACACACCGCCAGATGTTAAAAACACGTCTATGTTACTGTCACAGGCGGTCTTGGTTCTACAGGTGCTCACAAGTATCGCTAACGATATCCATGCTAAAACTATACAAGCCTTACAAATCGTGTGATGGCATTACCTCAGAATGAAGTGGTCTTTCCCACACAAATACCATGACACTGAATATAAATGGAGGTCGCTGGAGTGTATATTAACAGACTGAAGGTATGGTTACAAGATGCTGACAGTGTAAGCTCGTAATACAATCACCGAATTTAGGAAGTGATTCGGTTATGGAATGCGGTATGAAGCCAGTATTTGCAGCTCCCTCATGCCACCGGTAGATATTTCTGCAGTACTTGTAACGCATTCTGTTTCGATCTCACGTCAGAGGTTCCTGGTTATAGGCGATGGTTGATTGAGAATGATCGCAGACAGCGTATGGTGTGCTGATTGAGGCGGTAAGAAATGTACACAGGCTTTCCAGATCGCTTGTGTCACACTTTCCAGTAGAAATGCTGTCTGTAATTTGGAATCAAGTTTTTCCGTTCAGCCGCATACCTACGTTGCATCGTATGGAGAAGTCTTTTAATAATTACAGCCACTGGTGAATCATATATCAAGCACTCTCATATCTCAAAACGAGCCACCTTTTTCGAATCTGCTACAGTAAAATTCGAACATGGTTTTAGGTAGTCCCTATGCATCTTGCAACTGCCCCTCAGACTCAGTGCTACCATAAGTGCAGCTTCCAATTTAAGTCGGAACTGAGTAGAAGTCTGAGAAAGTCATATCAACCACATTCTGCAATCCATGTAGAAATAGGCTAAGATGAGTTAGTGCGACCGGACCGTGTTTTGATCATTCAGTGGAAATGGGAACTTGTTGTCATAGCTCCGCCAGCCGTCATGATGTGTAAGGTCGGCACCAAACAAAGACTGCTCCTGCAACATGAGGTACTATAAAGACTGTACGAACAGTTACGGTGGTGTTTCTTATTGGGAAAATTAGGAACACTCAACATCATACAGGTATTGCAGTCCAAAGCAGATTCGCATCTATCAGGGTCCATTCACGTATATCACCCCAACATTTTATCATCGTTATTCTGTACCATCCAACAGAGAAAAATTACGAACTATAAAAGTTCTGCTGACTTTATCCGATAGGGAACTTGAGAAGATTTTTACCGCATCTCTCTCTTCCCATATATCGAAAACAAATACCATCAACGTGCCGGCATCGACTGCATGTGGCGATCCAATTAATATACAGGTATTGATCCACTGCACTGACCAGTTTAAAGTTTCATCACCTGTGTCGTTGCTTGAAACATTGTTGTTTTCTGCTGTAACGCGCTTTGTACACTGCCATACATTTTGCTTTTACTAAAACGAGTTCGAGGTCTGGGTCAGGTTCTAAACTGACATTAACTCCTCCTGATCCATTGCCTCTCACAGAAAAGTAGATGTTGCACGGTGTAAATCATGTTGTTGCAGCTGCTACCACAACACACACACACACACACACACACACACACACACACACACACACACACACAGGATGATTTTAAATAAAAACATCCACAACATAAGGAAACTGGAAGAGTTTTGTGGTGTTGTGGAGCGTTTCCAAACTGCTGTGCGAAGCTGATTGACGACCTCTACATTTAAACTCATCTGTCACAGTGACGGGATAGCTGATGACTCTGTGTTCCATTTCAATTGAGTCCTCATATTGCATTCATATACATGATCACTATTTCAGTGCTAGGTACCCCCAGAAGGTGTTACCCTCCGCCAAGACTCTTTCTCCATCTCAAACATGCGATGTCAGTCAATCATTATGTGGCAATCAACAGTGTACCGGTGGAAGGATGGGACGGAAAAGACACCGTCGATGGACTGTAATAATAAGCATCAAGGTTGATAGTGCGGAAAATTTTAGCAATTTTACAGTAATTTCAAGACCAACCACTGACGCGACAGCATGTTTCCCAATTTCAGTATCATCGCTAAACTGCCACTTCTCTACTTTGCGAGTACCATTGTGAATGTAGAGGGATTACTGTGCAGTATGTCCATCCATTGTTAATTCTCGAACATATACTTCATCAAAGTATACCAGACAGCGATCTACATATTTCTAACACCTCGAGCATAGTGCGTAATGTATGATCTGTCTCTATGCGGATAAGAGTCACAGGGCATTCTCGCAATCTCAGGATAAAGTTAGAGACTGAAAAACCCCTCGCACTGTCTTTGACCAACTCGCCCTGCTGCACCAATACCGATTTAATCTGCAGCTGACGAGTACACTACTACATTTTACGTCTCGTGAATGAATGGAGCTTGCCGAATCCGCACCCATCTAAGTGCACAAGATTTCTCTAGATGCGCCCATGTCGAGGAGGTTAGCAACCCTTATCAGTGCATAGTAGTAGATCTGAAAGTGTTGTAATGTAATAGCAGAAGGTGAAGAAGAACAAGAAACGGATGGTTTTTATGCATGATGGAGTTCCAGACGAATGGAGTTCGAAGCATTTTATGTAAATCAGCTATGCTATCAATTCTAAAGGTATTGTTCTAGTGTCCGAGATGAGTACCAGGAGGGTACTGGTAAGAGAGAGCCGGCCGGGGTGGCCGAGCGGTTCTAGGCGCTACAGACTGGAACCGTGCGACCGCTACGGTCGCAGATTCGAATCCTGCATTGGGCATTGAAGTGTGTGATGTCCTTAGGTTAGTTAGGTTTAAGTAGTTCTAGGGGACTGATGACCTCAGAAGTCCCATAGTGCTCAGAGCCATTTGAACTATTTTGGTAAGAGAGAACATAAACACATGCACTCCTAAGACTTCACGGTTCTGCACTTAAAACAGGCTATAATGTTAGATCGCTTCAGTTTCCAACCGATTAGTTGTGTGGAATGCAGCGCTGTTAATATTCCAATGTAAGAAATATATTTCCAGCGCATGTCGTACATCCTTCTTGCGGGGAACGAACTATAAAATGAAAAAACTATTTCCTTAAAACATTGGTTCTGTGTGGTACATGCACAACAAAGCTTTACAGAGATGTACAACGTCCACTGTTTACATTCGATCGCGGTTCAGAAATTATATTATGCCCATATCATTGACAGAGCACTAAAAGCCCTGGGTCGAAACAAGGCCGCCGGAGTAGACAACATTCCATTGGAACTACTGACGGCCTTGGGAGAGCCAGTCCTGACAAAACTCTACCATCTGGTGAGTAAGATGTATGAAACAGGCGAAATACCCACAGACTTCAAGAAGAATATAATAATTCCAATCCCAAAGAAAGCAGGTGTTGACAGATGTGAAAATTACCGAACAATCAGTTTAATAAGCCACAGCTGCAAAATACTAACACGAATTCTTTACAGACGAATGGAAAAACTAGTAGAAGCCGACCTCGGGGAAGATCAGTTTGGATTCCGTAGAAATACTGGAACACGTGAGGTAATACTGACCTTACGACTTATCTTAGAAGAAAGATTAATGAAAGACAAACCTACTTTTCTAGCATTTGTAGACTTAGAGAAACCGTTTGACAATGTTGACTGGAATGCTCTCTATCAAATTCTAAAGGTGGCAGGGGTAAAATACAGGGAGCGAAAGGCTGTTTACAATTTGTACAGAAACCAGATGGCAGTTGTAAGAGTCGAGGGCTATGAAAGGGAAGCAGTGGTTGGGAATTGAGTGAGACAGGGTTGTAGTCTCTCCCCGATGTTATTCAATCTGTATATTGAGCAAGCAGTAAAGGAAACAAAAGAAAAATTCGGGGTAGGTATTAAAATCCATGGGGAAGAAATAAAAACTTTGAGGTTCGCCGATGACATTGTAATTCTGTCAGACAGCAAAGGACTTGGAAGAGCAGTTGAACGGAATGGATGGTGTCTTGAAGGGAGGATATAAGATGAACATCAACAAAAACAAAACGAGAATAATGGAATGTAGTCAAATTAAGTCGGGTTATGTTGAGAATATTAGATTAGGAAATGAGACACTTAAAGTAGTAAAGGAGTTTTGCTATTTGGGGAGCAAAATAACTGATGATGGTCGAAGTAGAGAGGTTATAAAATGTAGACTGGCAATGGCAAGGAAAGCGTTTCTGAAGAAGAGAAATTTGTTAACATCGAGTATAGATTTAAGTGTCAGGAAGTCATTTCTGAAAGTATTTGTATGGAGTGTAGCCATGTATGGAAGTGAAACATGGACGGTAAATAGTTTGGACAAGAAGAGAATAGAAGCTTTCGAAATGTGGTGCTACAGAAGAATGCTGAAGATTAGATGGGTAGATCACATAACTAATGAGGAAGTATTGAACAGGATTGGGGAGAAGAGAAGTTTGTGGCACAACTTGACCAGAAGAAGGGATCGGTTGGTAGGACATGTTCTGAGGCATCAAGGGATCACCAATTTAGTATTGGAGGGCAGCATGGAGGGTAAAAATCGTAGGGGAGACCAAGAGATGAATGATTCAGAAGGATGTAGGTTGCAGTAGGTACTGGGAGATGAAGAAGCTTGCACAGGATAGAGTAGCATGGAGAGCTGCATCAAACCAGTCTCAGGACTGAAGACCACAAGAACAACAACAACAACAACATAAAATATTTGCTAGTAACAGAGAATACCTCTTACAAGGAAACAGATAAACGCGAATCAGAGGCGTCTGACTGAAATTACACGTCTTGCCACCACATACTCTGTAAACAGGACATCTGTCAAGCAGAGGTGTACACGGGGATTGTAGTGCCTCACAAACACTTTTCGCTAACTTAGAATCATCTTCGTTATGAAAGTGAAGTTTCGATTTTATACCCAAGCTGCGACACTCGACAGATGCATCCTGACAGAACAGTGGAAAAACATTGCCAAATGACCAGCAGCAACATCTTCCTCCCTCATTCACTGTAAGCTTTAAAAGACTTCTCCATAGGATCCATTGCAGGTATGTGGTTGAATGGAAAGACTTGATTCCAAATCGCAGACCGAATTTCTACCAGAAAGTGTGGCACTAGCGATCTGGAAAGCCTGTGTACATTTTTCATGACGTCAATCAGCACACCATCCGCTGTTTGCGATCACTCTCAATCAACCATCGGCTATAACCAGGAACCTTTGACGTGGCATCGAGACAGAATGCATTACACATACTGCAGCATGAGGGAGCTGCAAATACTGGCTTCATACCGCATTCCTTAGCCGAATCACTTTCTAAATTCGGTGATTATATTACGAGCTTAAACTGCCGGCGACTTGTAACTGCACCTGTTAATATACACTCCGGCGATCACCGTCTATATTCAGTGTCGTGGTATTTGTGTGGAAAAACCAATTCATTTGGAGGTAATGCCATACCACGATTTGTAAGGCTGGTATAGTTTTAACATGGATATCGTTAGCGATGCTTGTGAGCACCTGTAGAACCAAGACCGCCTGTAACAGTAACATAGTAGCGGTTTGCGAGACGAATACGTCTCTCTTTCTAAAACACTGTGGTACCACTCGTAAGAAAAACTTATGAAATACACTCCTGGAAATTGAAATAAGAACACCGTGAATTCATTGTCCCAGGAAGGGGAAACTTTATTGACACATTCCTGGGGTCAGATACATCACATGATCACACTGACAGAACCACAGGCACATAGACACAGGCAACAGAGCATGCACAATATCGGCACTAGTACAGTGTATATCCACCTTTCGCAGCAATGCAGGCTGCTATTCTCCCATGGAGACGATCGTAGAGATGCTGGATGTAGTCCTGTGGAACGGCTTGCCATGCCATTTCCACCTGGCGCCTCAGTTGGACCAGCGTTCGTGCTGGACGTGCAGACCGCGTGAGACGACGCTTCATCCAGTCCCAAACATGCTCAATGGGGGACAGATCCGGAGATCTTGCTGGCCAGGGTAGTTGACTTACACCTTCTAGAGCACATTGGGTGGCACGGGATACATGCGGACGTGCATTGTCCTGTTGGAACAGCAAGTTCCCTTGCCGGTCTAGGAATGGTAGAACGATGGGTTCGATGACGGTTTGGATGTACCATGCACTATTCAGTGTCCCCTCGATGATCACCAGTGATGTACGGCCAGTGTAGGAGATCGCTCCCCACACCATGATGCCGGGTGTTGGCCCTGTGTGCCTCGGTCGTATGCAGTCCTGATTGTGGCGCTCACCTGCACGGCGCCAAACACGCATACGACCATCATTGGCACCAAGGCAGAAGCGACTCTCATCGCTGAAGACGACACGTCTCCATTCGTCCCTCCATTCACGCCTGTCGCGACACCACTGGAGACGGGCTGCACGATGTTGGGGCGTGAGCGGAAGACGGCCTAACGGTGTGCGGGACCGTAGCCCAGCTTCATGGAGACGGTTGCGAATGGTCCTCGCCGATACCCCAGGAGCAACAGTGTCCCTAATTTGCTGGGAAGTGGCGGTGCGGTCCCCTACGGCACTGCGTAGGATCCTACGGTCTTGGCGTGCATCCGTGCGTCGCTGCGGTCCGGTCCCAGGTCGACGGGCACGTGCACCTTCCGCCGACCACTGGCGACAACATCGATGTACTGTGGAGACCTCACGCCCCACGTGTTGAGCAATTCGGCGGTACGTCCACCCGGCCTCCCGCATGCCCACTATACGCCCTCGCTCAAAGTCCGTCAACTGCACATACGGTTCACGTCCACGCTGTCGCGGCATGCTACCAGTGTTAAAGACTGCGATGGAGCTCCGTATGCCACGGCAAACTGGCTGACACTGACGGCGGCAGTGCACAAATGCTGCGCAGCTAGCGCCATTCGACGGCCAACACCGCTGTTCCTGGTGTGTCCGCTGTGCCGTGCGTGTGATCATTGCTTGTACAGCCCTCTCGCAGTGTCCGGAGCAAGTATGGTGGGTCTGACACACCGGTGTCAATGTGTTCTTTTTTCCATTTCCAGGAGTGTATGTCCACCCATCGCTGATTTTCACTCAGTATTTTTGTATCGCCAGCAATCAGTTATTGACGGAGTATTATACTTAGTAATCCAGTTGAGACGGTTATCATAATATTTAATTGTAAGTATAACGATCAAATATGCATGTGGCTGGATTCTTAGGACGATTCTGTCTGGGGGTGCACGGCAAGCGGCGACAGTGGCATGTTTCCAGCGAACGGTAGAAGCTGTCCGAATGAAAAGGCCTGTTGGGGTACAGGAATGTAGCTGACGTAACTGTGTCTCCCTCTAGACGGCTAAATAGCAACTAATAGCCAGTATGTGTTGGACAGCCTTCGTGATCACATGTGTTCTCTGTGGAAACTTCAGGAGATTCAACATGGACGTGTGTTTGCACTGGGCCATTATTCCCTCACATGTAAATTGTCGAGTTGACTGCTTCTGCACATATCCCGTCTTTGTTTGGTTGAGAGAACACTGATTGTGGTGTGCACGTCTAGCAGGTGAAAGATTGATGGACGACGGTTTTGGTGGGTCTCTAGACATGAGAAGCACCTTCGTTGACTTTATAAATTATAAGGATGATTTGGAATCTGTTATATCACCGACACTGGCATTCGCGAGTGGAAATATCAGTTACCTCTATTTTTTTTAGTTTTCTCGTAAAGGTCTTCACAGATCGGATACGTTTCTAGTTACTCAGTGGTTTACAGCACGCCCCACCTCGCTAAAGTTTCAGGTTACGAGAGAAAAAATTTCCAGTCTATATCCTCGGAATTACAGTGTGCAAGCGATGGGTAGCATACTGCTAAGTGCTTGATATCGAAAAGTATCACGGAAGTGGTATGATATTCTGACGAACCACGTGAAAATACATCTTGTAATTCCAGTCTGGAGATCGGTGTAGAATGTAATCAGGTCGGGGCCAGAAACAGTAAAGCCTTTGTGAGGAGGGGAACCGACGCAAGCTTTGTACAAGAATCTGAAGAGTGAACTTGGTCCATTGAGGGCGCTCTGGTCACGCATTGGGCCAGTGTTTGTGTGGTGGAGGATGACTTGTGACCGTCGGCTGTGGTGGATGACTGTCTGACCTCATGGGAAATATCTAGTGCTGCGAGGAGTATATACGGTGCAGGTGCTTATGCTGTCTGTCTTCACGGTGTATGTCTGGTGGTCGGTACTACTATATGCAGGATCCTGAAGTGACAGTCTTGTATGGCGCAGGATACGAACTGTGTGTTTACTACATCAATATGGTACTTGGAGATTGGTTTAACACTGAAATATTCAAGTCTCGCCGGCCGCGGTGGCCGTGCGGTTCTAGGCGCTCCAGTCCGGAGCCGCGCTGCTGCTACGGTCGCAGGTTCGAATCCTGCCTCGGGCATGGATGTGTGTGATGTCCTTAGGTTAGGTAGGTTTAAGTAGGGGACTGATGACCACAGAAGTTGAGTCCCATAGTGCTCAGAGCCATTTGAACCAGCCATTCAAGCTTCCGTCGTGAGTGGCAGAGCAGTGTACTTGAGGAAGTGTCTGTCTGTATTTGACGATCTGTAGACCACTTTTGCAGGGTTTAACTGTCAGTGCAATATGGCGATCTGTACAAAACAGTTTTGCTGCTGAAAGTTTAATCTGCAGAAAAAAAATGGCGGACAGAGCTCCCACACTGGCAGAAGCAGCAGTTTGGTGGGCAAATTCTGTAAGAGCCAATCAGAGTGCTCATTCAGTCACAAGACATCCTTTGTCCTCAGACATAGGATCCTCTAAAGACTGGTTCAAACAAGATGGGAGCAATGTATCTACGGAAAGTTCTCATAGTAAGGTAATGTATTCTTTGTTCAATTGTTCAAGCAGACCGTCCATCTCTGGCGTGATGCTGTCCCTCACCCATCATTGTGGCATTAGGACATCTCCAGACCTGTAGCTGTAGAACACCGAAAATTCCAGCAATGCTACGCAAACATCTCATGTCTATGCGTCAGCCACACTGGACAAGTAAACATGTGCACATGGTCCAAAGCATCTTGCATGTGGGACAGGCTGTCCTATTAGGATCGCTAGAAAGATTGTATCCTATGTTATTTTGGGAAGCATTGCAGCAGATTTCTACACTCCTGGAAATTGAAATAAGAACACCGTGAATTCATTGTCCCAGGAAGGGGAAACTTGATTGACACATTTCTGGGGTCAGATACATCACATGATCACACTGACAGAACCACAGGCACATAGACACAGGCAACAGAGCATGCACAATGTCGGCACTAGTACAGAGTATATCCACCTTTCCCAGCAATGCAGGCTGCTATTCTCCCATGGAGACGGTCGTAGAGATGCTGGATGAAGTCCCGTGGAACGGCTTGCCATGCCATTTCCACCTGGCGCCTCAGTTGGACCAGCGTTCGTGCTGGACGTGCAGACCGCGTGAGACGCCGCTTCATCCAGTCCCAAACATGCTCAATGGGGAACAGATCCGGAGATCTTGCTGGCCAGGGTAGTTGACTTACACCTTCTAGAGCACGTTGGGTGGCACGGGATACATGCGGACGTGCATTGTCCTGTTGGAACAGCACGTTCCTTGCCGGTCTAGGAATGGTAGAACGATGGGTTCGATGACGGTTTGGATGTACCGTGCACTATTCAGTGTCCCCTCGACGATCACCAGTGGTGTACGGCCAGTGTAGGAGATCGCTCCCCACACCATGATGCCGGGTGTTGGCCCTGTGTGCCTCGGTCGTATGCAGTCCTGATTGTGGCGCTCACCTGCACGGCGCCAAACACGCATACGACCATCATTGGCACCAAGGCAGAAGCGACTCTCATCGCTGAAGACGACACGTCTCCATTCGTCCCTCCATTCACGCCTGTCGCGTCACCACTGGAGGCGGGCTGCACGATGTTGGGGCGTGAGCGGAAGACGGCCTAACGGTGTGCGGGACCGTAGCCCAGCTTCATGGAGACGGTTGCGAATGGTCCTCGCCGATACCGCAGGAGCAACAGTGTCCCTAATTTGCTGGGAAGTGGCGGTGCGGTCCCCTACGGCACTGCGTAGGATCCTACGGTCTTGGCGTGCATCCGTGCGTCGCTGCGGTCCGGTCCCAGATCGACGGGCACGTGCACCTTCCGCCGACCACTGGCGACAACATCGATGTACTGTGGAGACCTCACGCCCCACGTGTTGAGCAATTCGGCGGTACGTCCACCCGGCCTCCCGCATGCCCACTATACGCCCTCGCTCAAAGTCCGTCAACTGCACATACGGTTCACGTCCACGCTGTCGCGGCATGCTACCAGTGTTAAAGACTGCGATGGAGCTCCGTATGCCACGGCAAACTGGCTGACACTGACGGCGGCGGTGCACAAATGCTGCGCAGCCAGCGCCATTCGACGGCCAACACCGCGGTTCCTGGTGTGTCCGCTGTGCCGTGCGTGTGATCATTGCTTGTACAGCCCTCTCGCAGTGTCCGGAGCAAGTATGGTGGGTCTGACACACCGGTATCAATGTGTTCTTTTTTCCATTTCCAGGAGTGTATATTGTATCCAGATGGAGACTTGGCTCTTATTTACATAGACCTGTGACTTCAGTATAACACTGACAACCTTTTAGCTGCACTTGCGATGGTGAGTCCCTTGGCAATTAGATGTTTGCTGGACCGCAGGTACATAGGCTATGCATTATCGTGCCAGCAATGAAGGTTAGGCAAACATGTGCATGGCTGGAGGCAGCCCGCAGGCTGGACCAATATGATTGCTCCGTGCCAGCTTGCGCGTCTTGGGGCCTATGTAGGGAATAGTTCGCTGATACATTCAGTTGACGATAGTTTGAAAGCATTTTTACGTGCACTGAGTGTTTGCACACTGCATTATTTTCGGCTGTTGAAGCGTTGTGAACGTATTGGCAGCACATTATATATGCATTATTTTTTGACAAATTACGAGTTGTTTGCATGTCTCTACGTCAGTGTACTGCATTATTTCTGTAATTTACGAGTAGTTTGCAGGTCTGTAGCTGTGCAATTCATTATTTTGACAGTTTATAATTAGTGAGCGTGTCTGCAGAGCATTATACATACATTATTTTGATAATTTAATAGTAGTTTGCTGGTCTGCAGGCATTCATGGAGTTTTGTATCAGTGTAATAAAGAAACTATGTGAAATCCGTCCCTAAATAAACTGTTGCAAAATAAATAAAGTACACTCCTTCCTCTCTCCAGCTCCTGGACACAGACTGAGTCGTTTTCCCGCCATTTTATCCAGACCACCATGGGACGACAGTGCCCTCTGGTGGCAGTACTGTGTTCTAGGTCAGTTGAACTCTGGACCTCATGGTGAACACATTGGATAGAGCCACTGCCTCTGACAACTCGAATTGTTTAAATAAACACTGCATGCAAAATAAAAATTTACATCCATCCTATCCAGCAGCCCAGCACAGGCTGAGTCCTCTTCCCACCAATTCCAAGGAAGAGGTGGTGGCTGGACGACTTAGGTTAGTGGAGATAGCCCAAGTGACCTTTCTTCCACCAAAATTTGAACTTCCCTCCGTTTACTTTTGGGGGGGGGGGAGGGGAGAGTCCTTTTTCCACCTATTTCAAGGAAGAGGTGGAGGTCGGATGTCTTAGGTTAGTGGAGGTAGCCCAGGTGACCTATTTTCCCACCAAAATTTTCCCTCCATTTTCTTAGGTTAGTGGAGGCAGGCGAAGTGACCATTTTCCGCCAAAATTTGAACTTCTCGCCTTTTTCTGGGGAGCAGAAGGGGCATTTGGTTAGTGGAGGTAGCCCAACACTGGCCTATTTTCCCATCAAAATTTGAACTTCCTGCCATGACGTCATTGCGACTTTGCCATATCAATCGTCGTCATCTTAGATCCGCCATATCGAATAAATTTGACAACAATGCAGAATGGGGCCATGCCCCCCTTGTCCCTCTACTAACGCAGTGCACGGTGTCCATACGTCATTGTCGGTGTGCATGCACAGTAACGCATGTCTTCTAGTGCTTTGAAGTTGCTTTCTGGTAGCTGCTCAAACAAACAATAAATTCAACAATGAATTTCGTAAATCCACATGTAATTGTGTCAAAATTGTCAACACAGATAACGTTTACAGTTTAAGTGACGAATCTATAGTTTAAAAAGTTGGCATATTTATCTTTGCGTGATTCTCGTCTTTGGGGTCAGTTATGTACCAGAAAATGGGTTTGTAACCCGAAACCTAGATAGTATAGAAATAAGAAGCTTTGTGAAACAAGGATAATAAATGTTTCATTTAGTTAATACAATACTGTCTTAGTTTAAATTTATGAAGGTAATACATTTTTAATTTATTGGAATTTCATTTGTTTGTTGCGTACATACACGAAATTAAAATTCTTGCTACCAGAAATATTGAAGTGAACGAAAATTAGAAACTTATGTTTATATCATTGGACTAGCCACTTACTCCACGTTATTGGTTCATAAGCATATACAAAACACGTTAAAAGCAGATTCTTTTGTCAGCAATACAATGAGTAGAAAATTGAACACAATATCCATTAAACGAGCCCTGGTCTCTCATTCTTTCTCTTTCTCTCTCTCTCTCTCTCTCTCTCTCTCGCACACACACACACACACACGCACGCACACACACACACACACACTTTGTCTGTCCGTCTGTCTGTCTGTCTCTCTCTCTCTCTCTCTCTCTCTCTCTCAAACACACACACACACACACACACACACACACACACACACACACACACACAGATATAAATCGATATGTTTTCCGGAGGGAATGTAGGACGTCAACAGAGCTACATACGGCAATCACGTGTGTGAACGAACAGTCTTTATAGACGAGCAGAAATACAAACATCCGCATGTGGACTACCACGTTCTGTGATGATGGCCTTTAACAAGGAGTGATGCGATAAACATTTGTGTCTACGTTACCATATGTTCGCGTTGCTCCGTCATATTGACGGCTATCTACCTATCCTACGTCTAATAATTACGATTACATGCTCCACAATTTACGCTGTCATATTTCGCTGTAATGTTTTCATGTTACGCCTTAACTGATTTTTCAGTCCCTATCAAACATTTAGTTTCCGATCGTCAGTTGTTTTACACAAATGGTGTCTGTAAATCAAATGTGCGGTTTCACGGTTATAAGTAATTTTGTAATATATACTATAGTTTCCTTACGGATGTAGGTGGTCAAGTAAGGAGGAAGAGGAAGAGGAGAAGGAGACTGTAGGGGGAAAAATCGTATGTACGACAGTTGATGGGTCTGAAACTATTTTATCAATGCAACTAATTGACATAGGTTGTCGAAAAAATGCAACGTGGTCCACAGGAGGCCGAACAGCGCAATAACCCTGAAAGAGTGTTTCGGTGTGGGGTGGTGAAGCGGAAGCGGACTGCGGTAGTCGTCGTGGGGTTGTGGACCACTGCGGCTGCGGCGGGGACGGGGCCTTTCCGTCGTTTCTAGGCCCCCGATTAACATACAATACAACTATATTGTAGGCAACTACTACGACTGCTGCTGCTAAAATTAATAATCACAATATTTGTAATGATAATACATGCATATTAGACTCACTCACACACCCAAGCCAGGCAAACTGTTTATGGCATAGTCTCTTTGCATCAGATCCGTCGATCACATCTTCACAGTCTAGTTGCTATGTTATTTCAGAATACATGGAGAGGTCGGTAAGACTGTTGACTAGATCCTGCGACGTAGATGACCGCAAATAACTCTCGTGCCTTTTGAGGAGTGAGAAAGAGTTGCAGCGGTTGACAAAAATACTCCAAGCGGAGTGGTTTCACGCAAGGCTCTTCACAAAGTACTTAGGGAGGAGGTTTTCATTACGTTGCTCTTCACGTATGTTTCAACATGAATAACCCCATCACTCAAAAATTCTTCCAAGGCGCCTTTGTAATGGAGCTGCAGTATTCTAGCACGTTTCAACAGTTCCGTGTTGTTTCGTTCAGAAACATTACTCAGGAGCCCAAAGTTGCTTAGCACATCGATTTTTGCAATCTTTCACGTAATTTCCTCTTTCGTTATTGCCTTATCTTTAGATAATTTCCGGTCCCTAGAACTAATTACTCCTCCCCGACTGCCATTCGATTTAATTTACACTAAAATTTGGGCGGCTATTAGAATGACTGGCGGATTATTCTTTGAATTTAGAATGGGTATTGTTGAGTATCGACACTGGCTACTCCTAGGCCACACATCACGCCGGTAAATGCCAAACGACGCCTCACTTGGTGTAAGGACCGTAAACATTGGACGATCGAACAGTGGAAAAACGTTGTGTGGAGTGAAGAATCACGGTACACAATGTGGTGATCTGATGGCAGGGTGTGGGTATGGCGAATGCCTGGTGAACGTCATCTGTCAGCGTGTGTAGTGGCAACAGTAAAATTCGGGGTGGTGTTATGGTGTGGTCGTGTTTCTCGTGGAGGGCGCTTGCACCCCTTGTTGTTTTGCGTGACATTATCGCAGCACAAGCCTACATTGATGTTTTAAGCATCTTCTTGCTTTCCACCGTTGAGCGATTCGGGAATGGCGATTGCATCTTTCAACACGATCGAGCACCTGTGGCGGAGTGGTTACACGACAATAACATCCCTGTAAAGGACTGGCCTACACAGAGTCCTGACCGGAATCCTACAGAACACCTTTTGGATGTTTTGGAACGCCGACTTCGTGCCAGGCGTCACCAACCGACATCGATACCTCTCCTCAGTGCAGTACTCCGTGAAGAATGGGCTGCCATTTCCCAAGAAACCCAGCACCTGATTGAACGAATGCCTGCTAGAGTGGAAGCTGTCATCAAGGCTAAGGGTGGGCCAACCCCATATTGAATTCCATTATTACTGATGGAGGACGCCACGAACTTGTAAGTCATTTTCAGCCAGGTTTCCGGATACTTTTGATCACATAGTGTATACCTGTGCAGCAAATTTCCGAAAGCAATCTCGATTTGCGTGACATTCCACGTAATCGACGTCGTTACTCATCCGATGGCAAACAAGAATCGTCATCATTAACGGCATCCACATCTGCTCCACAAATACGTCGCATAGTAGCATCTAAGTTAACTTCTAACTCATCTACTGTTACGTTGGCAGACGCTTCGATACAAGAGACTGTGGATCACCGTTGGGATCAGCGAATGCGGCACATCGCAGCCGCCCCTTCTCGTCCCTGTACTTACAGATTTAATAAATCACCTTTCAACAAGTATGTCAATCAAAAGTGTAAACAATGTCCACGTTGTGACTCCGAGTATTGCACTTATAGCAAGTCGGGCCGACGAGATCCATGGCGCAACAGACAACTTTGTCATAAAGCCTGATATGCCGATGAATGGGTCATGAACCAAAATGATGATCGAACTTGGAATTAGTGGGCAAGCGATCCGATGCGGAGCGGACACAAGAGCAGCGGTGTCATCAACCAACTCACTGACGCCCCATGTCTCCAACAAACTCAAAGGCAAATGGCTAATTTATCCCGCTACTGAACCACATCAGAGTTAAATAAGTTACAACAAAGTGTGTCGCAGATTAACATTTATAGTAGTTAGCTCTTCTGTGACACCTAACATGTGTATTGAGGTGACAAAGTCATGGGGTAGTGCTGTGCACATATGGCGGCAACATCGCGTACGTAAGGTATAAAAGGGCAGTGCATTGGCGAAGCTGTCATTTGTACCTGACAATGGCCACACGACGGGAATTAACAGACTCTGAACGCGGAATGATAGTTGGAGCTAGACGCATGGGCCATTCCATTTCGGAAATCATTAGGGAATTCAGTAATCCAAGTTCCACAGTTTCGAGTGTGTGCCGAGAACACCACATCAGGAATTGCCTCTCACCACACACATCGTAGTGGTCGACGGTCTTCACTTAACGACCGAGAGCAGCGGCGTTTGCTTGGAGTTGTAAGTGCTAACAGACAAGCAACACTATATGAAATAACGGCAGACATTAATGTGGGACGTACGACGAACGTATCCGTTAGGACAGTCCGCCGAAATTTGGCGCAAATGGGCTGTGGCACAGACGACCAACGCAAGTACCTTTGCTAAAAGCACGACATCGGCCTGCACTGCCTCTCATGGCATCGTGACTATATTAGGTGGACTCTAGATGACAGGGATACCACGACCTGGTCAGATGTGTCCTGATTTCGGTAGGTAAGAACCGATCGTAAGTTTCGAATGTGCCGCAGACCACACAGTGCCATGGACCAAAGTTGTCAACAAGGCACTGGGCAAGCTGGTGGTGGCACCATAATGGTGTGGGCTGTGTTTGCATGAAATGGACTTTTCTGGTCCAGCTGAACCGATTATTGATTGTAAATGGTTATGTTCGGCTATTTGGAGACCATTTGCATCCATGGACTTCATATTCCTAAACATCGATGTCACTGTGCCACATTTGTTCGCAATTGCTTTGAAGAACATTGTGGACAGTTCTAGCAAATGATATGGCCATCCAGATCACCCGACCTGAATCCCATTGAATATTTATGGAACATAATCTAGAGGCCAGATCGTGTACAAAATTATGCACCGGCAACACCTTAGGTATAGAGGGAAGGGAAATGCAAATGCCAAATCTAGATATAGAAGGGGTCAGTGAAGTGAAGTGGAAAGAAGACAAGGATTTCTGGTTAGATGACTATAGGGTAATATCAACAGCAGCAGAAAATGGTGTAACAGGAGTAGCATTCTTTATGACTAGGAAGGTGGGACAGAGAGTGTGTTACTGTGATCAGTTCAGTGGTGTGGTTGTTATCATCAGAATCTACAGCAAACCAACACCGATAACAATAATTCAGGTATACATGGCGACGTCACGTGCAGAAGATCAAGAGATAGAGAATGTATATGGGCATACTGATGGCTTATACAATATGTAAAGGCAGATAAAAATCTAATAGTCTTAGGGGACTGGAATACAGTTGTAGGGGAAGGAGTAGAAGAAACGGCTACAGGAGAATATAGGCTTGAAACAAGAAATGAGAGAGGAGAAAGACTAATCGAGCGGTGCGATAAATTTCAGCTAGTAATAGCGAATACTCTGTTCAAGAATCACAAGAGGAGGTGGCGTGCTTGCAAAAGGCCGGGTGATGTGGGAAGCTTTCAGTTACATTACATCATGGTCAGACAGAGATTCCGAAATCAGATACTGCGCTGCAATTCGTACCCAGCAGCAGATATAAACTCAGATCACAATGTAGTAGTGATGAAGAGTAGGCTGAAGTTTAAGACAGTCAGGAAGAACCAAAACTCAGAGAAGAGCGATATGGAAATACTAAGGAATGAAGAGACACGTTTGAAGTTCTCTAAGGCTTTTAAGGGCACATTTGCAAGATGGGCGTTGATATATTGCAAGAAAGTAGATGTAAGTTCAGAATATAAATAAAGTGTTACTTAATATATTAATTAGTATAAGCGGTAGTATCGAATGTGGCGTGCAACTGCTGAAACAATAGAATAATTGCGCAGTTCAGTTGTCTTCCGAGAAGAAGCCACCTTTTTTGTTCTGGTTGCTGTCCAGATAGGACGCATATCTGCCATCGCTGCAGATAATTTTTTGGCAAACCGCCATTTTATTGGAACGCAGTCTCACTAGGCGTACGCACAGTTGCACCAGCAACAGAATTAATGTTTCTGTGTAATTTAATTTAGTATAATACTTTGTGAATACAGTGATATTATTTAATCTTGTTTTTCATTTCTGTTGCAAGCTATTGTTCCAATTAAACGGCGTCTTGGCAAAGGTCCAGTACAAACCAACGCTTTGGAATTATTCAGTCTACGAAGTCCGATAACGAAATATTTTCAGAAAAATCACTCACGGTCAAACTTACAATGAACGGATCTTACGCAATAAGCCATTGTCAAGCGACCAAAGTTTGTATACTCTGATCACATACTACTATCAGTATTTATTATTATTTGTCTGTTCTCTGATATTGTCATACTAGTCTGGAAAAGCCACGATAAAATCAAACTGGTGACTTCGTGTCTGGACCATTTATTGTTTTTGCTACATTGTTTTTCTTTGTTGCATGGATAATGGAATTATATCTGACGAGCCATTGCCACTGCATATTTGTAAAGACCAGACTATATGTCGAGCCACTGGAACTGTTGATGAAACCTAGAATATGCACTGCGCACTTGGATGTAACATAAAAATCGCATTTTTACATTAGAATGCTGGTCCAAGCTCTTTCACTAATTGTTAGCTTGCTTCCCAGCTTTGAGAAAATTTTCCGTAACCGTAGCAGTCACCTTCGCGCAAGATCGCGTATTCCAAATTATTTTTATCATACAGTTAATTACAGCAATACAGTCATACTATTCCACAAAATGGCCGAATTATGTCATGTGCAACACAAAATGGCAAGCAGTCATTAATTTTAATTATTGCACCATTAATTGCAATTCTTGTTCAGTTAAGTCAACATTGTTACCGTACGAAATTAATTTCGTGAATTCATCCTCAAATGTGTTTCAAGATTTTTCTTGCAAAATACTTTACGTGTAGAATGGTGGTAACACGTAAACAACTAGCAAAAATGAAACACGACAGAGGAAAACCGAATCCAACTTAGACATTGGACAAAACACTGACAATGACTCCAGATGTAACGATCAATCAGCAGTTAACATTCCTAGTGAAGGAAATTTCTTAAGTAGACCGACCACTAGTTCCCAGCTCAGAGCCCATTCTTGCCCGCGACATCATGTCAAATAACGTGCGGGGCAGAGCATTTTCAGTTGACAAATACTGCCAGCATGTTTCATGATATTATCAAGCAAATGAATGAAAATAAAAATCACATGGCATCAATACAAAATCTAATGAATGAAAACAAAAAACAGATGACTCAAAACAAAAAAGACATTGACGAACACATGTTGTTGTTGTTGTGGTCTTCAGTCCTGAGACTGGTTTGGTGCAGCTCTCCATGCTACTCTATCCTGTGCAAGCTTCTTCATCTCCCAGTACCTACTGCAACCTACATCCTTCTGAATCTGCTCAATGTATTCATCTCTTGGTCTCCTCCTACGATTTTTACCCTCCACGCTGACCTCTAATACTAAATTGGTGATCCCTTGATGCCTCAGAACATGTCCTACCAACCGATCCCTTCTTCTGGTCAAGTTGTGCCACAAACTTCTCTTCTCCCCAATCCTATTCAATACTTCCTCATTAGTTATGTGATCTACCCATCTAATCTTCAGCATTCTTCTGTAGCACCACATTTCGAAAGCTTCTATTCTCTTCTTGTCCAAACTATTTACCGTCCATGTTTCACTTCCATACATGGCTACACTCCATACAAATACTTTCAGAAATGACTTCCTGACACTTAAATCTATACTCGATATTAACAAATTTCTCTTCTTCAGAAACGCTTTCCTTGCCATTGCCAGTCTACATTTTATATCCTCTCTACTTCGACCATCATCAGTTATTTTGCTCCCCAAATAGCAAAACTCCTTTACTACTTTAAGTGTCTCATTTCCTAATCTAATTCCCTCAACATCACCCGACTTAATTCGACTACATTCCATTATCCTCGTTTTTCTTTTGTTGATGTTCATCTTATATCCTCCCTTCAAGACACCATCCATTCCGTTCAACTGCTCTTCCAAGTCCTTTGCTGTCTCTGACAGAATTACAAAGTCATCGGCGAACCTCAACGTTTTTATTTCTTCTCCATGGATTTTAATACCTACTCCGAATTTTTCTTTTGTTTCCTTTACTGCTTGCTCAATATACAGTTTGAATAACATCGGGGAGAGGCTACAACCCTGTCTTACTCCCTTCCCAACCACTGCTTCCCTTTCATGTCCCTCGACTCTTATAACTGCCATCTGGTTTCTGTACAAATTGTAAATAGCCTTTCGCTCCCTGTATTTTACCCCTGCCACCTTTAGAATTTGAAAGAGAGTATTCCAGTCAACATTATCAAAAGCTTTCTCTAAGTCTACAAATGCTAGGAACGTAGGTTTGCCTTTCCTTAATCTTTCTTCTAAGATAAGTCGTAAGGTCAAAATTGCCTCACATGTTCCAGTATTTCTACGGAATCCAAACTGATCTTCCCCGAGGTCGGCTTCTACTAGTTTTTCCATTCGTCTGTAAAGAATTCGTGTTAGTATTTTGTAGCTGTGGCTTATTAAACTGATTGTTCGGTAATTTTCACATCTGTCAACACCTGCTTTCTTTGGGATTGGAATTATTATATTCTTCTTGAAGTCTGAGGGTATTTCGCCTGTTTCATACATCTTGCTCACCAGATGGTAGAGTTTTGTCAGGACTGGCTCTCCCAAGGCCATCAGTAGTTCTAATGGAATGTTGTCTACTCCGGGGGCCTTTTTCGACTCAGGTCTTTCAGTGCTCTGTCAAACTCTTCACGCCGTATCGTATCTCCCATTTCATCTTCATCTACATCCTCTTCCATTTCCATAATATTGTCCTCAAGTGCATCGCCCTTGTATAGACCCTCTATATACTCCTTCCACCTTTCTGCTTTCCCTTCTTTGCTTAGAACTGGGTTTCCATCTGAGCTCTTGATGTTCATACAAGTGGTTCTCTTATCTCCAAAGGTCTCTTTAATTTTCCTGTAGGCAGTATCTATCTTACCCCTAGTGAGATAAGCCTCTACATCCTTATACATGACAGCTTTAAAGACGTGACATGACGAGATTAACGCTGAATTAAGAGCACTAAAAAACTTGTAATGACTCTTTGTGTGGATGAGTAGACGAGATTAACACAAGACTTAGCGGCCAAGTCTCCGAACTTGACTGTTTTAGATGTTAGTACATATTAATTGTAAAAACCTCATGGAATGTCCTGTCACAGTAATGTCTTGCTGACATGCACATTCGAACTTTATAAACTGTGATCATCGTGTCGCGAGTTCATCTAAAGGCTATTGCCACACTGAAATACACGCGACTGCGCATGCACGGCAGCACAATACCAACATCGAAATCTTCTGGGCCAACGCACCTCATTCAAATATTCTATACCTCGAACTGTTTTTGAATATTTATGTAAATATTGTAATTTTTGTATCCCGCCTGGAAGGCGGCGCGTGGGTCTGCTCATGAAAACTGAAAGGTTGGCCTAGTGAAGGAAGCGAGTAGGAGCAGGTGAGGTAATACACGTCGGTACTGCAAGTAAGGAAAAGTGGTTTACTGGTGCATGAATACTTACAGAGGCATACATAACATTGTACGTAGGTGCGAAGCCTAAGACCCGTCGTAAGTAGAGTAAAGTCTCTATATGAAGCGAAGCTGAAGCGAAGTGTCCCGGCCGTCTGCTCTTGATCAGATGGGCTGAATCCGGAGCGACGCTCGTAGAGCTCCACAGCGCCGGCTAGAGGGCGCTGTCGTCGGTGTCTCGTAGTGCCAACCTACGAACTTGCACCTATGTCGTGGCATCGTAGCTATCGATACCACAGTAATGAAAGTGCTTTAGGGTGAATTGCTCGCCTGCAGGTGCGCCTCATACATTCCGACTTTCGGAAAAATATCATCCACACAATTCCGAAAATTGCAAGAGCTGACAAGTGCGAGAATTATCGCACAATCAGCTTAACAACTCATGCATCCAAGTGGCTGACAAGAATAATATACAGAAAAATGGAAAAGAAAATTGAGGATGTGTTAGATGATGATCAGTTTGGCTTCAGGAAAGGTAAAGACAACGGAAAGGTAATCTCACGATGTAATTGGTAATCGCAGCAAGACTAAAGAAAAATCAACACACGTTCATGGGATTTGTCGACCTGAAAAGAGCCTTCGACAATGTAAAATGATGCAAAATGTTCAAAATTCTGAGAATAATAGGGGTAAGCTATAGGGAGAGACGGATAATATGCAATTTGTACAAGAACCAAGAGGGAATAATAAGAGTGGATGAGGAAGAACGAAGTGCTCGGATTAAAAAGGGTGTAAGAGAGGGATGTAGTCTTTCGCCCCTATTGTTCAATCTGTACATCGAAGAAGCAATGATAGAAATAAAAGAAAGGTTCAGGAGAGGGGTTAAAATTCAAGGTGAAAAGATATCGATAGGATTCGCTGATGACATTGCCATTCTGAGTGAAATTATATGATCTGCTGAATGGAAAGAACAGCATAGTGAGAACAGAATAGGAACTGATAGTAAATCGAAGAAAGAGGAAAATTATGAAAAGTAGCATAAATGAGAACAGCGAGAAACTTACAGGGTAACAATTATTGAACGATATGAAAAAAGGTAAAATAGTGGCAAGCTACAGCGCGTACCCACTTTATTCAACATGTAAACGTCACTACAAACATTCAGGCTTAGGTTATGCCATCATTGGCGCAGACGACTAACGAAATTCTGCATGAACCGCTGAAGTGTCGGAACACCGATACAGTCGATGACCTCCAGAATGGCTGTTTCCAGCTCAGCACTGGTGTTTGGGTTATTGCTGTACAGCTTGTCTTTAACGTAGCCCCACAAAAAGGAGTCGCTTGTGTTCCGATCTGGAGAATATGGCGGCCAATCGAGGCCCATACCAGTGGTCTCTGGGTATCTAGGACCCAGAATGCCGTCTCCAGGGTGGTCCTGCAGGACATCACTCTTCTCCTTCCATGGGGTTGAGCTCCGTCTTGCATGAATCACATCTTGTCGAAATCAGGGCCACTTTGAATAATGGGGATGAAATCATCTTCCAAAACTTTCACATACTGTTCAGTAGTCACCTTGCCATCAAGGAATACCGCACTGATTATTCCGTGACTGGACACTGCACACCAAACGGACACCCGTTGAGGGTGAGGATATTTCGATTGCGAAATGCGGTTTCTCTGTCCCCCAAATGCACCAATTTTGCTTATTTACGAACCCATCCAAATGAAAGTTGTCTTATCGCTAAATCACAACATATAGCGCATACTAATTCTCGTCATGCCCCACGGCCTACCGTGCAGTTTGAGCGTTCTAACGCAAACCGCTCAGACGTTACGACGGTTTTATTTCATATAGTTCAATAACTGTCACCCTGTAACATGAGGATTGATTGTTACGAAGTAGATGAGTTTAAGAATTTGTATTACCTAGGCATCAAAATAACCAGTGACGGATGGAGCAAGGAGGACATCAAACGCAGACTAGCACCGGGAAAAAGGGCATTCGTCGCCAAGAGAAGTCTATTAGTATCAAACATAGGTCTTAATTTGAGGAATCAATTTCTTAGAATGTACTTTTGGAGCACAGTATTACGTGGAACTGAAACAAGGACTGTAGGAAAACCAGAATAGAAGAGAATCGAGTCATTTGAGATGAGATGCTACAGACAAGTGCTGAACATTAGGTGGACTGATTAGGAAAGGAATGAGGAGGGTCTGCACATAATCCTTGAGGAAAGGAATATGAGAAAAACACTGACAAAGAGAAAGGACTGGATGATAGAACATCTGTTAAGACTTCAGGAAATGACTTCCATGGTACTAGAGTGAGCTGTAGAGGGCAAAACCTGTAGAGCAGGAGAGAGATTGGAATACACCCAGCAAATAATTGAGGACGTAGGTTGCAAGTGCTACTCCGAGGTGAAGAGGTTGTCACAGGAAAGGAATTCGTAGCGGGCCGCATCAAACCTGTCAGGAGACTGACGACTTTAAAAAAAAAAAAAAGAAAAAAAAAAAAAAAGATAGCGTAGCTCAATATTTCTGCGGGGGACAACTTGTTGAGTCTGCCAGCAGGTTAATGCAACGTGTCACACCGCTCGCAGTGTACTTGCGTGGTTCGAAGAGCACCAGGATGGGTTTACCGTAATCCCGTGGCCACCAAACTCCTCAGATTTAAACCTAATCGAGAATCTATTGGACCACCTCGACAGGGCTGGTTGCGCCAACCGAGAAACCTAGTGCACCTGGCCACGGCACTGGAGTCAGCATGGCTCCACATCCCTGTCGGTACCTTCCAGAACTTCACTGACTCTCTTCCTGCACTTTCACAGCAGTCGGAACTGCAAAAGGTGGTTATTCAGGCTTTTGACAGATGGCCACATTAATGTGACTGGACTGTGTAAGTCAGTGCAATCAAAAGATCACTGAACAGAACAAATCGTGACATTTGACAGGAAGAAAAGCTTCACTGTACAAGAAAATGTGAGAAATCCTAAGCTATCAACATTTTCATTTGCTATTCGACAGAAAAATAGTTGAGATTCTCGATTCCTAGGATCCGTGAACCGTCTGTATTCACAGCTAGGTTTGTACGGGACCCTCAGAGCACCAGTCCTACTCGCACCCAACCAATTTTTTTCCATCTTTCCGTTTTCATTTGACTCCCACTTACGTTTGGTTCAAATGGCTCTGAGTACTATGGGACTTAACTTCTGAGGTCATCAGTCGCCTAGAACTTAGAACTACTTAAACCTAACTAACCTAAAGACATCACACACATCCATGCCCGAGGCAGAATCCGAACCTGCGACCGTAGCGGTCGCGCGGTTCCAGACTGTAACGCCTAGAACCGCTCGGCCACCCCGGCCGGCACTTACGTTTGGCCTAAATGAAATTGAGTCATTCGGATTCAAAATTCATGAATCATCTCTACTAGAATTCCATTTCATGATTAAGACAAATTTGTACTGAATATAAGCAGCTCTTCGAACTCGGTCTGGGTTGCTCGTAAAATTTTGAAGCATCCAACCTTAAATCAATCTGCCTGATAGCACTTCTGCCAGCACATCTGATACCATTCACTACGCAAGATGCGATTAAATTCGAATTTGATAGGCTGCAGGAAATAGGGTCATAGAAGCGGCATTAGCCAATCAAAGGGCCACTCCTATGGTATCAAGAAGAAATGTCAATGTGGATCAAATGTAGAGCTATATCCTATTCCGTGTCCTGAGGATTACAGGCTTATTTAGCAAGGAGCTTCCAAAGATTGATTTTGCCGATGCCTATATGCATCTCTCATCTAAAAACATTCTTGTTCTTAAAACGCATTTCGGTACATACCGATGTAATCGATTTCCATTCAAAGTTGCAAGCACCATGACAGTTTTTCAGTGCCCTATAGACAGCTATTGCAATGTGTGCCAAATTGTGCAAACTGTCTTGATATTGTAGTGTCCAGTCCGACAAGTGAACAAACCTTAGTCAATCTGCAAACATTGTTCGCAGATGGTTTGTGATACCACCTTGACAAATGTGAGTGTTTCAGCCAAGTATAAACTATTTGGGTCATATCTTCAGCAAGAACTGGTTTAAACCTACAGCAGAGGCCGTGCATTCTATAAATATACTGCCAGCCCCCTAGAAACCTAAAAGAATTACATCTATTCCTATGCAAGGATAATTATTATGGCAAATTCATTCCTTGGGCAGCCAAAATCGCGTACCTACTAAATCAGCTTTGCCGGAAAAATTTGAAGTTCATATGATCTGATGAATATGATTCAGTTTTCATTAAATTAAAGAACTCTCTATGATCCATGCCATTCTTAGCCCCATTTACTCCTGGCAAGTGGCTAACATTAGCGACAGTAGCTCCGCAGCATGGCATAGTTAAATTTAGCAAGAACTATGAGTCATGTGACAGTGAAAGCAATGTGACAACATACATACTGAAGGACAGTATGCTATGACATCGTCAGTTTTTCAATTTTTTGCCTGAAAGGCACAATGTTCAGCCAGAGGTGTTTATTAAATTATAATCATAATAATGAACTTAAAAAATGGACTGAGAACCAGAAAATCAGATTTGTTTGAGGAAAAGCTCCATGGACTACTGCATTATGATCAGCTGAAGTTGCTTATACATGTTAGATCTTTGAAGAATTTGAGAGCACATTTTTCTCAAAATAGTGATACAATGGTTAGGAAAAGCTTCATAAAGAGGTTTCCTATCCCAAACCTGTGATATCCCTTCAACCCCATAGAGACACAGAACACTTAAAATAATTCTCCGTAAGATAGTCCATCTGATTTGGATTAGTTATTTCCATAAAATTGTTTCTTGCATGCTTTTTGCTGCCAGAGATACAAACATTAACTTTATTGATTTTTTGTTTGATAAAATGAACTAGAACATGCCTACTGTTTGAGTGGAGCTACACAGATGCAATAGAGAAGAATGCTCCGTTTTGATTTCTTATTTATGCGGACTGTTCCAAGAATTTACATTAACGTATATTTGGCGAATATTGAGATAAAAATCAATAAAATTAGTGAGTTCTGCATTCTAAATAAACTTATTATTTATTGAAATATAGTTTTAATAAAACAGTGAGCATTTGCAGTTTCACATAAGCCATCATAGCACAGTCTTTTTAAAGAAAGCGACATAGGATGATGCAATACAATTGCAACTGTGACAGTGGTACATACCGTATCAATAATTTTCGGATTAGGAGTCATGAATTATAAATGTTGCATAACAGGATAAAAATGTATATCATTGAGTAGCCCTTTTTTTCTTTGCTAATCTTGTGGCTGATGTTTGATTTCATGTACACATTTGAATGAAAACAAGTTAAGGAGAGGATAGATTTTATAGCTGAACAGAATTATGGAAGTAAATAAAATATGGAATCAAATTACTGTGTATGCAGCCAATGTTGAACTCATAAAGCAAATAAAATTCTATTAGTACTTATTTCAGTTGGTGACTAGAAGAAAAATTGTAACGAAATTTCAGATCAAAGAAGCAGAGCAGTACATTTTTTTCTGCAAAAAGTAGTGTGTAGACAATTCCAGCGATGGTGCATGGCAGAAGCTCGTGCATTGTTGGCATAATCAGGCATTGAGTAGAGTACCATTATACTGTGACGAAAGAATATTTACTTGTGTTTGCGCCTTTTGATGGGAAACTTATTTTTGCAAGATAAAAGTTATTTTTTAGGGATAATATTAAAAACTTACTTATTATTGAATAAAAATGCCAGAAACACTAATAGACGCGTGATCTGTTAAGAAAACGAACGAGATGTTAACAGCATTAAAACAAGTTGCGATATCTGTGAATGGAATGATTTGATTTCATAGGAAATATCATTAAAGGTAGATGCAATGGAACAGAAATCTAAGAAACTATGCAAAGTAACAAAAACAATAGAAAACGTAAATTCCTTGGGTGAGATATAGGAAAAAGTAAAGACACTCACCTAAAAAGTAGGCAAATTAGTGGAACTTGCCAAGAAACCAAAGCAGTTTACGATCAAGAATTGTCACCAAAGTACACAGTTAAAAACAGCTAACGCTCATTTATAAGCATGTTGATCAAACGTCTAGCAAAATGCAGCAAAAATTGCCAACATCAGCCAAAGAAAAAGACACATATTGATACTTTTAATTGTGGTGATCTTCAGTAGGAAGACTGGTTTGACGCAGCTCTCCATGCTATTCTATCTTGTGCAAGCTCCTTCACCTCCGAATAACTACCGCAACCTACATGCTTCTGAATCTGTTCGCTGTAGTCATCTCTTGGCCTCTCTCTACGATTTTTAACCCCATATTTCCCTCCAGTACTAAATTGGTGATCCCTTGATGTCTCAGAATGTGTTCTATTATCCGATCCCTTCTTTCAGTCAAGTTTCCTCACACATTTTGTTGTCTCCACAGTTCTGTTCAACACCTCTTCATTAGGCACGTAATCTACCCATCTAATCCTCAGCATTCTTCTGTAGAACCACATTTCAAAGCTTCTACTCTCTTATTGTCTAAACTGTTTATCCTTACCGTGACTTCTACACATGGCTACATCCCAGAAAAATACCTTTCCTAGCCTTTAAATCTATATCCGATGTTAACAAATTTCTCTCCTTCAGAAACCCTTTTCTTGCCATTGCCAATCTACATTTTATGTCCTGTCTACTTCGGTCATCCTCAGTTATTTTGCTTCCCAAATAACAAAACTCATCTACATTCCATTATCCTCCTTTCAAGACACTGTCCATTCTGTTCAGTTGCTTTTGCAAGTCCTTTGTTGTCTATGACAGAATTACAACACTGGCAAAGCTTAAAGTCTTTATACCTTCCCCCGAACATTAATTCCTACTCCAAATTTTCCTTTGGTTTCCTTGCTCAGTGTACAGGTCGAGTCACATAGGGGATGGGCTACAACCTTGTCTCACTCTCTCTTCAGGGGCTGCTTCTCTTTCATGCCTCTCGACTCCTATAACTGCTGTCTGGTTTCTATACAAGTTGTAAACAGTCTATCACTCCCTGTATTTTACACCCACTATCTTCAGAATATCAAGGAGACTATTTCAGTCAATACTGTCAAAAGCTTCTCTAAATGTACAATGACTATAAACGTTGGTATGCCTTTACTTAAACCATCTTCTAACAGAATCATAGGGTCAGTATTGCCTCGTGCATCCCTACTTTTCCCTGGAATCCAAACTGATCTTCCCTGAGTTTGGTTTCTATCACTTGTTCCATCCTTCTGCAAAGAATGTGTGTTTGTATTTTGCAACCATGACTTAATGAACTGACAGTTCAGTAATACTCACACCTGTTTAGATTAGATTAGATTAGATTAATACTTGTTCCATAGATCATGAATACAACACTTCGTAATGATGTGGAACGTGTCAGGTTAATAAAAGATGTCTGTACAAGATATTACACTACACAAAATATTGCATGACACTAATTTTTAAGTTGTCGTTTTTCCCCTAATTTATATCTGAAAATTCAGCCAATGAGTAGAAGGAGTTGTCCTCTAGAAATTCTTTTAATTTATTTTTAAATGTTAGTTAGCTATCTGTCAGGCTTTTGATGCTGTTTGGTAGGTGACCAAAGACTTTTTTGGCAGCATAATTTACCCCTTTCTGTGCCAAAGTCACATTTAACCCTGCATAGTGAAGATCATCCTTTCTCCTGGTGTTATAGCTATGCACACTGCTATTACTTTTGAACTGGGTTGGATTATTAACAACAAATTTCATAAGTGAATATATATTCTGTGAGGCTACTGTAAGGATCCCTAGATCCTTAAATAGATGTCTGCAGTATGCCTGTGGGTGGGCTCCAGCAATTATTCTGATTACACGTTTTTGAGCAATGAATACTTTTCTACTCAATGATGAATTACCCCAGAATATGATGCCATACAAAGGCAGTGAATGAAAGTAGGCATAGTAAGCTAATTTACTGAGATTCTTATCACCAAAATTTGCAATAACCCTAATAGCATACGTAGCTAAACTCAGATGTTTCAGCAGACCATCAATGTGTTGCTTCCAGTTTAACCTCTCATCAATGGACACACCTAAAAATTTTGAAAATTCTACCTTAGCTACAGACTTCCGTTCAAAGTGTATATTTATTACTGGAGTTGTGCCATTTACTGTACGGAACTGTATATACTGTGTTTCATCAAAATTTAAAGAGAGTACGCACAGTTGCACCAGCAACAGAATTAATGTTTCTATGTAATTTAATTTAGTATAATACTTTGTGAATACAGTGATATTATTTAATCTTGTTTTTCATTTCTGTTGCAAGCTATTGTTCCAATTAAACGGCGTCTTGGCAAAGGTCCAGTACAAACCAACGCTTTGGAATTATTCAGTCTACGAAGTCCGATAACGAAATATTTTCAGAAAAAATCACTCACGGTCAAACTTACAATGAACGGATCTTACGCAATAAGCCATTGTCAAGCGACCAAAGTTTGTATACTCTGATCACATACTACTATCAGTATTTATTATTATTTGTCTGTTCTCTGATATTCTCATACTAGACTGGAAAAGCCACGATAAAATCAAACTGGTGACTTCGTGTCTGGACCATTTATTGTTTTGCTACATTGTTTTTCTTTGTTGCATGGATAATGGAATCATATCTGATGAGCCATTGCCACTGCATATTTGTAAAGACCAGACTATATGTCGAGCCACTGGAACTGTTGATGAAACCTAGAATATGCACTGCGCACTTGGATGTAACATAAAAATCGCATTTTTACATTAGAACGCTGGTCCAAGCTCTTTCAGTAATTGTTAGCTTGCTTCCTAGCTTTGAGAAAATTTTCCGTAACCGTAGCAGTCACTTTTGCGCAAGATCGCGTATTCCAAATTATTTTTATCATACAGTTAATTACAGCAATACAGTCATACCATTCCACAAAATGGCCGAATTATGTCATGTGCAACACAAAATGGCAAGCAGTCATTAATTTTAATTATTGCACCATTAATTGCAATTCTTGTTCAGTTAAGTCAACATTGTTACCGTACGAAATTAATTTCGTGAATTCATTCTCAAATGTGTTTAAAGATTTTTCTTGCAATATACTTTACGTGTAGAATGGTGGTAACACGTAAACAACTAGCAAAAATGAAAGACGACAGACGAAAACCGAATCCAACTTAGACATTGGACAAAACACTGACAATGACTCCAGATGTAACGATCAATCAGCAGTTAACATGCCTAGTGAAGGAAATTTCTTAAGTAGACCGACCACTAGTTCCCAGCTCAGAGCCCATTCTTGCCCGCGACATCATGTCAAATGACGTGGCGGGGCAGAGCATTTTCAGTTGACAAATACTGCCAGGATGTTTCATGATATTATCAAGCAAATGAACGAAAATAAAAAACACATGACATCAATACAAAATCTAATGAATGAAAACAAAAGACAGATGACTCAAAACAAAAAAGACATTGACGAACACATGACAGCTTTAAAGACGTGACATGACGAGATTAACGCTGAGTTAAGAGCACTAAAAAACTTGTAATGACTCTTTGTGTGGATGAGTAGACGAGATTAACACAAGACTTAGCGGCCAAGTCTCCGAACTTGACTGTTTTAGATGTTAGTACATATTTATTGTAAAAACCTCATGGAATGTCATGTCACAGTAATGTCTTGCTGACATGCACATTCGAACTTTATAAACTGTGATCATCGTGTCGCGAGTTCAACTAAAGGCTATTGCCACACTGAAATACACGCGACTGCGCATGCACGGCAGCACAATACCAACATCGAAATCTTCTGGGCCAACGCACCTCATTCAAATATTCTATACCTCGAACTGTTTTTGAATATTTATGTAAATATTGTAATTTTTGTATCCCGCCTGGAAGGCGGCGCGTGGGTCTGCTCCTGAAAACTGAAAGGTTGGCCTAATGAAGGAAGCGAGTAGGAGCAGGTGAGGTAAAACACGTCGTTACTGCAAGTAAGGAAAAGTGGTTTACTGGTGCATAAATGCCGGCCGATGTGGCCGTGCGGTACTAGGCTCTTCAGTCTGGAACCGCGTGACCGCTACGGTCGCAGGTTCGAATCCTGCCTCGGGCATGGATGTGTGTGATGTCCTTAGGTTAGTAGGTTTAAGTAGTTCTAAGTTCTAGGGGACTGATGATCTCAGACGTTAAGTCCCATGGTGCTCAGAGCCATTTGGTGCATGAATATATACAGAGGCATACATAACATTGTACTTAGGTGCGAAGCCTAAGACCCGTCGTAAGTAGAGCAAAGTCTCTATATGAAGCGAAGCTGAAGCGAAGTGTCCCGGCCGTCTGCTCTTGATCAGATGGGCTGAATCCGGAGCGACGCTCGTAGAGCTCCACAGCGCCGGCTAGAGGGCGCTGTCGTCGGTGTCTCGTAGTGCCAACCTACGAACTTGCACCTATGTCGTGGCATCGTAGCTATCGATACCACAGTAATGAAAGTGCTTTAGGGTGAATTGCTCGCCTGCAGGTGCGCCTCATACATTCTGACTTTCGGAAAAATATCATCCACACAATTCCGAAAATTGCAAGAGCTGACAAGTGCGAGAATTATCGCACAATCAGCTTAACAGCTCGTGCATCCAAGTGGCTGACAAGAATAATATACAGAAAAATGGAAGAGAAAATTGAGGATGTGTTAGATGATGATCAGTTTGGCTTCAGGAAAGGTAAAGACACCGGAAAGGTAATCTCACGATGTAGTTGGTAATGGCAGCAAGACCAAAGAAAAATCAACACACGTTCATGGGATTTGTCGACCTGAAAAGAGCGTTCGACAATGTAAAATGATGCAAAATGTTCAAAATTCTGAGAAAAATAGGGGTAAGCTATAGGGAGAGACGCATAATATGCAATTTGTACAAGAACCAAGATGGAATAATAAGAGTGGATGAGGAAGAACGAAGTGCTCGGATTAAAAAGGGTGTAAGAGAGGGATGTAGTCTTTCGCCAGTATTGTTCAATCTGTACATCGAAGAAGCAATGGTAGAAATAAAAGAAAGGTTCAGGAGAGGGGTTAAAATTCAAGGTGAAAAGATATCGATAGGATTCGCTGATGACATTGCCATTCCGAGTGAAATTATATGATCCGCTGAATGGAAAGAACAGCATATTGAGAACAGAATAGGAACTGTTAGTGAATCGAAGAAAGAGGAAAATTATGAAAAGTAGCAGAAATGAGAACAGCGAGAAACATACAGGGTAACAATTATTGAACGATATGAAAAAAAGGTAAATTAGTGGCAAGCTACGGCGCGTACCCACTTTATTCAACATGTAAACGTCACTACAAACATTCGGGCTTAGGTTATGCCATCATTGGCGCAGACGACTAACGAAATTCTGCATGAACCGCTGAAGTGTCGGAACACCGATACAGTCGATGACCTCCAGAATGGCTGTTTCCAGCTCAGCACTGGTGTTTGGGTTATTGCTGTACAGCTTGTCTTTAACATAGCCCCACAAAAAGGAGTCGCTTGTGTTCCGATCTGGAGAATATGGCGGCCAATCGAGGCCCATACCAGTGGTCTCTGGGTATCTAGGACCCAGAATGCCGTCTCCAGGGTGGTCCTGTAGGACATCACTCTTCTCCTTCCATGGGATCGAGATCCGTCTTGCATGAATCACATCTTGTCGAAATCAGGGCCACTTTGAATAATGGGGATGAAATCATCTTCCAAAACTTTCACATACTGTTCAGTAGTCACCTTGCCATCAAGGAATACCGCACTGATTATTCCGTGACTGGACACTGCACACCAAACGGACACCTGTTAAGGGTGAGGATATTTCGATTGCGAAATGCGGTTTCTCTGTCCCCCAAATGCACCAATTTTGCTTATTTACGAACCCATCCAAATGAAAGGTGTCTTATCGCTAAATCACACCATACAGCGCATACTAATTCTCGTTATGCCCCACGGCCAACCGTGCAGTTTGAGCGTTCTAACGCAAACCGCTCAGACGTTACGACGGTTTTATTTCATATAGTTCAATAACTGTCACCCTGTAACATGAGGATTGATTGTTACGAAGTAGATGAGTTCAAGAATTTGTATTACCTAGGCATCAAAATAACCAGTGACGGATGGAGCAAGGAGGACATCAAACGCAGACTAGCACCGGGAAAAAGGGCATTCGTCGCCAAGAGAAGTCTATAAGTATCAAACATGGGTCTTAATTTGAGGAAACAATTTCTTAGAATGTACGTTTGGAGCACACTATTACGTGGAACTGAAACAAGGACTGTAGGAAAACCAGAATAGAAGAGAATCGCGTCATTTGAGATGAGGTGCTACAGACAAGTGCTGAACATTAGGTGGACTGATTAGGAAAGGAATGAGGAGGTTCTGCACATAATCCTTGAGGAAAGGAATATGTGAAAAACACTGACAAAGAGAAAGGACTGGATGATAGAACATCTGTTAAGAGTTCAGGAAATGACCCCCATGGTACTAGAGTGAGCTGTAGAGGGCAAAACCTGTAGAGGAGGACAGAGATTGGAATACACCCAGCAAATAATTGAGGACGTAGGTTGCAAGTGCTACTCCGAGGTGAAGAAGTTGTCACAGGAAAGGAATTCGTAGCGGGCCGCATCAAACCAGTCAGGAGACTGATGACTTAAAAAAAAAAAAAGATAGCGTAGCTCAATATTTCTGCGGGGGACAACTTGTTGAGTCTGCCAGCAGGTTAATGCAACGTGTCACACCGCTCGCAGTGTACTTGCGTGGTTCGAAGAGCACCAGGATGGGTTTACCGTAATCCCGTGGCCACCAAACTCCTCAGATTTAAACCTAATCGAGAATCTATTGGACCACCTCGACAGGGCTGGTCGCGCCAACCGAGAAACCTAGTGCACCTGGCCACGGCACTGGAGTCAGCATGGCTCCACATCCCTCCAGAACTTCACTGACTCTCTTCCTGCACTTTCACAGCAGTCGGAACTGCAAAATGTAGTTATTCAGGCTTTTGACAGATGGCCACATTAATGTGACTGGACTGTGTAAGTCAGTGCAATCAAAAGATCACTGAACAAAACAAATCGTGGCATTTGACAGGAAGAAAAGCTTCACTGTACAAGAAAATGTGAGAAATCCTAAGCTATCAACATTTTCATTTGCTATTCGACAGAAAAAAAGTTGAGATTCTCGATTCCTAGGATCCATGAACCGTCTGTATTCACAGCTAGGTTTGTACGGGACCCTCAGAGCACCAGTCCTACTCGCACCCAACCAATTTTTTTCCATCTTTCCGTTTTCATTTAACTCCCACTTACGTTTGGTTCAAATGGCTCTGAGCACTACGGGACTTAACTTCTGAGGTCATCATTCGCCTAGAACTTAGAACTACTTAAACCTAACTAACATAAAGACATCACACACATCCATGTCCGAGGCAGAATCCGAACCTGCGACCGTAGCGGTCGCGCGGTTCCAGACTGTAACGCCTAGAACCGCTCGGCCACCACGGCCGGCACTTACGTTTGGCCTAAATGAAATTGAGTCATTCGGATTCAAAATTCATGAATCATCTCTACTAGAATTCCATTTCATGATTAAGACAAATTTGTACTGAATATAAGCAGCTCTTCGAACTCGGTCTGGGTTGCTTGTAAAATTTTGAAGCATCCAACCTTAAATCAATCTGCCTGATAGCACTTCTGCCAGCACATCTGATACCATTCACTACGCAAGATGCGATTAAATTCGAATTTGATAGGCTGCAGGAAATAGGGTCATAGAAGCGGCATTAGCCAATCAAAAGGCCACTCCTATGGTATCAAGAAGAAATGTCAATGTGGATCAAATGTAGAGCTATATCCTATTCCGTGTCCTGAGGATTACAGGCTTATTTAGCAAGGAGCTTCCAAAGATTGATTTTGCCGATGCCTATATGCATCTCCCATCTAAAAACATTCTTGTTCTTAAAACGCATTTTGGTACGTACCGATGTAATTGATTTCCATTCAAAGTTGCAAGCACCATGACAGTTTTTCAGTGCCCTATAGATAGCTAATGCAATGTGTGCCAAATTGTGCAAACTGTCTTGATATTGTAGTGTCCAGTCCGACAAGTGAACAAACCTTAGTCAATCTGCAAACATTGTTCGCAGATGGTTTGTGATACCACCTTGACAAATGTGTGTTTCAGCCAAGTATAAACTATTTGGGTCATATCTTCAGCAAGAACTGGTTTAAACCTACAGCAGAGGCCGTGCATTCTATAAATATACTGCCAGCCCCCTAGAAACCTAAAAGAATTACATCTATTCCTATGCAAGGATAATTATTATGGCAAATTCATTCCTTGGGCAGCCAAAATCGCGTACCTACTAAATCAGCTTTGCCGGAAAAATTTGAAGTTCATATGATCTGATGAATATGATTCAGTTTTCATTAAATTAAAGAACTCTCTATGATCCATGCCATGCTTATCCCCATTTACTCCTGGCAAGTGGCTAACATTAGCGACAGTAGATCCGCAGCATGGCATAGTTAAATTTAGCAAGAACTACGAGTCGTGTGACGGTGAAAGCAATGTGACAACATACATACTGAAGGACAGTATGCATTTTGGTACGTACCGATGTAATTGATTTCCATTCAAAGTTGCAAGCACCATGACAGTTTTTCAGTGCCCTATAGATAGCTAATGCAATGTGTGCCAAATTGTGCAAACTGTCTTGATACTGTAGTGTCCAGTTTTTCAATTTTTTGCCTGAAAGGCACGATGTTCAGCCAGAGGTGTTTATTAAATTATAATCATAATAATGTACTTAAAAATGGTCTGAGAACCAGAAAATCAGATTTGTTTGAGGAAAAGCTCAATGGGCTACTGCATTATGATCAGCTGAAGTTGCTTATACATGTTAGATCTTTGAAGAATTTGAGAGCACATTTTTCTCAAAATAGTGATACAATGGTCAGGAAAAGCTTCATAAAGAGGTTTCCTATCCCAAACCTGTGATATTCCTTGAACCCCATAGGGACACAGAACACCTAAAATAATTCACCGTAAGATAGTCCATGAGATTTGGATTAGTTATTTCCATAAAATTGTTTCTTGCATGCTTTTTACTGCCAGAGATACAAACATTAACTTAATTGATTTTTTGTTTGATAAAATGAACTAGAACATGCCTACTGTTTGAGTGGAGCTACACAGATGCAATAGAGAAGAATGCTCCATTTTGATTTCTTATTTATGCAGACTGTTCCAAGAATTTACATTAACGTATACTTGGCGAATATTGAGATAAAAATCAATAAAATTAGTGAGTTCTGCATTCTAAATAAAGTAATTATTTATTGAAATATAGTTTTAATAAAACAGTGAGCATTTGCAGTTTCACATAAGCCGTCATAGCACAGCCTTCTTAAAGAAAACGACATAGGATGATGCAATACAATTGCAACTGTGACAGTGGTACATACCGTATCAATAATTTTCGGATTAGGAGTCATGAATTATAAATGTTGCATAACAGGATAAAAATGTATATCATTGAGTAGCCCTTTTTTTCTTTGCTAATCTTGTGGCTGATGTTTGATTTCATGTACACATTTGAATGAAAACAAGTTAAGGAGAGGATAGATTTTATAGCTGAACAGAATTATGGAAGTAAATAAAATATGGAATCAAATTACTGTGTATGCAGCCAATGTTGAACTCATAAAGCAAATAAAATTCTATTAGTACTTATTTCAGTTGGTGACTAGAAGAAAAATTGTAACGAAATTTCAGATCAAAGAAGCAGAGCAGTACATTTTTTTCTGCAAAAAGTAGTGTGTAGACAATTCCAGCGATGGTGCATGGCAGAAGCTCGTGCATTGTTGGCATAATCAGGCACTGAGAAGAGTACCATTATACTGTGACGAAAAAATATTTACTTGTGTTTGCGCCTTTTGATGGGAAACTAATTTTTGCAAGATAAAAGTTATTTTTTAGGGATAATATTAAATACTTACTTATTATTGAATAAAAAAGCCAGAAACACTTATAGACACGTGATCTGTTAAGAAAACGAACGAGATGTTAACACCATTAAAACAATTTGCGATATCTGTGAATGGAATGATTTGATTTCAAAGGAAATATCATTAAAGGTAGATGCAATGGAACAGAAGTCTAAGAAACTATCCAAAGTAACAAAAACAATAGAAAACGTAAATTCCTTGGGTGAGATATAGGAAAAGGTAAAGACACTCACCTGAAAAGTAGGCAAATTAGTGGAACTTGCCAAGAAACCAAAGCAGTTTACGAAGTTATCAAGAATTGTCACCAACGTACACAGTTAAAAACAGCTAACGCTCATTTATAAGTATGTTGATCAAACGTCTAGCAAAATGCAGCAAAAATTGTCAACATCAGCCAAAGAAAAAGACACAAATTGATATTTTTAATTGTTGTGATCTTCAGTAGGAAGACTGGTTTGACGCAGCTCTCCATGCTATTCTATCTTGTGCAAGCTTCTTCACCTCCGAATAACTACCGCAATCTACATGCTTCTGAATCTGTTCGCTGTAGTCATCTCTTGGCCTCTCTCTACGATTTTTAACCCCATATTTCCCTCCAGTACTAAATTGGTGATCCCTTTATGTCTCAGAATGTGTTCTATTATCCGATCCCTTCTTTTAGTCAAGTTTCCTCACAAATTTTGTTGTCTCCACAGTTCTGTTCAACACCTCTTCATTAGGTATGTAATCTACCCATCTAATCCTCAGCATTCTTCTGTAGAACCACATTTCAAAAGCTTCTACTGTCTTATTGTCTAAACTGTTTATCGTTACCGTCACTTCTACACATGGCTACATCCCAGAAAAATACCTTTCCTAGACTTTAAATCTATATCCAATGTTAACAAATTTCTCTCCTTCAGAAACTCTTTTCTTGCCATTGCCAATCTACATTTTATGTCCTGTCTACTTCGGCCATCCTCAGTTATTTTGCTTCCCAAATAACAAAACTCATCTACTACTTTCACTGTCTCTTTTCATAATCAGCATTACGTGATTTAATTCGACTACATTCCATTATCCTCCTTTCAAGACACTGTCCATTCTGTTCAGTTGCTTTTGCAAGTCCTTTGTTGTCTATGACAGAATTCAACACTGACAAAGCTTAAAGTCTTTATACCTTCTCCCGAACATTAATTCCTACTCCAAATTTTCCTTTGGTTTCCTTGCTCAGTGTACAGGTCGAGTCACATAGGGGATGGGCTACAACCTTGTCTCACTCTCTCTTCAGGCGCTGCTTCTCTTTCATGCCTCTTGACTCCTATAACTGCTGTCTGGTTTCTATACAAGTTGTAAACAGTCTATCACTCCCTGTATTTTACACCTACTATCTTCAGAATATCAAGGAGACTATTTCAGTCAATACTGTCAAAAGCTTCTCTAAATGTACAATGACTATAAACGTTGGTATGCCTTTACTTAAACCATCTTCTAACAGAATCATAGGGTCGGTATTGCCTCATGCGTTAGTACTTTTCCCTGGAATCCAAACTGATCTTCCCTGAGTTTGGTTTCTATCACTTTTTCCATCCTTCTGCAAAGAATGTGTGTTTGTATTTTGCAACCATGACTTAATGCGCTGACAGTTCGGTAGTACTCACACCTGTTTAGATTAGATTAGATTAGATTAATAATTGTTCCATAGATCATGAATACGACACTTTGTAATGACGTGGAACGTGTCAGGTTAATAAAAGATGTCTGTACAAGATATTACACTACACAAAATATTGCATGACACTAATTTTTAAGTTATTGTTTTTTCCCCTTACTTTATATCTAAAAATTCAGCCAATGAGTAGAAGGAGTTGTCCTCCAGAAATTCTTTTAATTTACTTTTAAATGTTAGTTGGCTATCTGTCAGGCTTTTGATGCTGTTTGGTAGGTGACCAAAGACTTTTTTGGCAGCATAATTTACCCCTTTCTGTGCCAAAGTCACATTTAACCCTGCATAGTGAAGATCATCCTTTCTTCTGGTGTTATAGCTATGCACACTGCTATTACTTTTGAATTGGGTTGGATTATTAACAACAAATTTCATAAGTGAATATATATACTGTGAGGCTACTGTAAGGATCCCTAGATCCTTAAATAGATATCTTCAGGATGACTGTGGGTGGGCTCCAGCAATTATTCTGATTACACGTTTTTGAGCAATGAATACTTTTCTACTCAACGACGAATTACCCCAGAATATGATGCCATACAAAGGCAGTGAATGAAAGTAGGCATAGTATGCTAATTTACTGAGATCCATATCACCAAAATTTGCAATAACCCTAATAGCATACGTAGCTAAACTCAGATGTTTCAGCAGACCATCAATGTGTTGCTTCCAGTTTAACCTCTCATCAATGGACACACCTAAAAATTTTGAAAATTCGACCTTAGCTACAGACTTCCATTCAAAGTCTATATTTATTACTGGAGTTGTGCCATTTACTGTACAGAACTGTATATACTGCGTTTTATCAAAATTTAAAGAGAATCCGTTTGCTGAGAACCACTTAATAATTTTGTGAAAAATATCATTTACAATTACATCACTTAGTTCTTGGTTTTTGGATGTTATTACTATACTTGTATCATCAGAAAAAATAACTAACTTTGCATCTTCATCAGTGTGGAATGGTAAGTCATTAATGTATATCAAGAACAGTAAAGGACCTAAGACCGAACCCTGTGGGACCCCATACTTGATTACCCCCCCCCCAGTTTGAGGAATCAGCTGTTGTTTTAACATTACATGAACCACTTATTTCAACTTTCTGCGTTCTTCCAGTTAAGTATGAACTAAACCATTTGTGCACTGCCCCCCTCAAACCATAATGATTTAGCTTATTTAAAAGAATTCCATGATTTACACAATCAAAGACCTTTGAGAGATCACCAAAGGGTGATGTCTGGTTATTCAGAGCATTTAATGTTTGATCAGTGAAAACGTATATAGCATTTTCTGTTGAAAAGCCTTTCTGAAAACCAAACTGACATTTTGTTAGTACTTTATTTTTAGAAATATTGGAAGCTACTCTTGAATACATTACTTTCTCAAAAATTTTTGATAGAGCTGTCAGAAGAGAGATTGGGCTGTAGTTGTTGACATCCGATGTATCCCCCTTTTTATGTAATGGTTTTACAATGGCATATTTCAGTCTATCGGGGAAAACACCCTGTTCCAAAGAGCTATTACATACGTGGCTGAGAATTCTACTTATCTGTGGGGAACAAACTTTTAGTACCTTGCTGGAAATGCCATCAATTCCGTAAGAGCTTTTACTTTTCAGTGAGTTTATTATTTTACTAATTTCGGAGGGAGAGGTTGGTGGAATTACAGTTGTTTCAAACTGCACAGGTGTGGCCTCTTCTACTAGTAGCCTTGCCTCTTCTAGTGAAGATCTAGATCCTATTTTCTCCACAACATTTAAAAAATTATTATTGAAAATATTTTCAATTTCTGATTGTTTGTTAGTACACTTGTCATTCAGTTTTATGGCACTAAAGTCTTCCTGTGCTCTTGGTTGCCCTGTTTCCCTTTCAATAATATTCCAAATTTCTTTAATTTTATTATCAGAGTTACTGATCTCAGACATGATACACATGCTTCTGGACTTTTTAATAACTTTTCTTAGTACCGCACAATAGTTTCTATAATATTGAATAATGTTGGGGTCAGTACTCCCTCTTTCTGTTAGATACAGTTCTCTTTTATGGTTGCAAGATATTCTTATTCCTTTAGTTAGCCAAGGTTTTTTATATGTTTTCTTGGAATTATGTTTAACTATTTTCTTGGGAAAACAATTTTCAAATACCCTTAAAAATGTATCGTGAAATAAGTTATATTTCAAGTTTGCATCGGGTTCCTTATACACTTCATCCCAGTCTAGCTGCTGTAGGCTTCCCCTAAAGTTTGCAATATTTATATTGTTAATTGAACGCACTGATTTGATATACTGCATGGAGCTATGAGCACATGATTTCTTAGGAACGGGAATTTTTACTCTCTTCTCGAAGTCAAAGGGCATTTCGCCTGTCTCATACATCTTGCACACAAGATGGAATAGTTTTTTCATCGCTTTTTGCCCAAGGCTGTCAGGAATTCTGACAGAAAGTCTTTTACTTCAGGGGCCTTGTTTCGACTTAGGACTTTCAGTGATGTGTAAAATTCTACTCGTAGTATTATATCTCCCACCTCATCTTCATGTACATCATCTTTCGTTTCTATAATATATACATAAATAATACTGTCCCATCTCCAGAAATAAAAAGTATTTTATTTTGTATTAGATGTTTTGGATCTTTGTACCAAATTTTTTGTGAATGTTATCATTCACATGTGATCATTAATTGAAGAAAATAGATGTTATTTTTATTACAACATTAGGATTCATTATTTGTTAATTAATATTTTTGTTCACAGACATGTGTTTTAATGAAAAGTGAAAAATAGTTTGCAAATTGTGCGATTCGATCCAGCAACTGTATGATTGCGTAACTAGTATACTATTAGTATGCACTCAGCTAGCAGCGACTATTTCGAAATAATGGAATGAAGTGTTGTATACTTAAAAAGAGCTCGAAAATCTTCTGATATTCAAAGGTGATTTTTTTTATTTTGTTTTATTTTAGGGGCTGCATTGGACTGCTTTAGGAAATTCACTTCTCTCATCTCCAACTCCTGTAAGCATGAAGAGAATCGATGAGGACGACATTGTAAGATCCTGTTGTTAGATGAATATCGCGTATATGCAAACCCCACGTGGGATACGATATTTTCGAAATTCGAACTAAAAATGTTGGTTTCTTGAGCGAATGAAACTGAAATTAGTATGGACTCTAGGTAGTCCGACTTCCCACTAATCCCCTCACAGGAGCACCAGCTGCGCCTGAGAAGCTAAAAAGTGAAAGTTGCACAGAGAACTGTTTTGATGAATTAATTAATTTTAAAAATTGTTAACAAATCATAGAATATATAATTATCCATTTATACAAACATAACGTTAGTTGTGAAAGCTGACATAGAAATTATGGGCACTTTGTTTTCAGTGTCAAGGATTAACATATGAAAAAACGAGTTCCTGTGAATCTAGGCTTCTTGTTGTAACTTTAATAAGTAACTTTAACGTAGTTATAAATTACTGGTCTTGGATGCTGATCTGTACACACAAAGAACTGGGAGTGGAGATTTCGAGAAAGGTTTGAAATTGTCCAAGAGAAGATAAAAACATTGAATGAAAGGAGAACAGCTCGTCACTGAACGAAGAATGGTGGAAGTGGAACGAGCAACAAGTGACAGCATGCTAAAGAATAAGACCAACTCAACGAGACCAAGGAGGAACGAGGAAATGGAACGGCCAGTGACAAAAAAAAAAGAAGGATCGAGGTACTGATGAGACCGGCAGGAAGGAAATGGTGAACAACCTTCGTGTTATCTGACAAAACTAGTAAGGAAATATGAGCCAAAAGATTTTTCCAAGTTCGAACAGCCAACGTTGCTCTATCAAGCGGAAGTTTCGCCAGCGGCGTAAACATTTCAACATCGCTACTGGGCCAGGAAGACAGCCGCCTTGACATTCTCAAGGAGACTGAGAGCAACTCAGCAGAAAATACTTAGAATACTACAGATCGACCGCCTTCGTTACTCCCGTAATATTACATAAGAGATACCAACAAGGGGAGGCCATGACGTTCTGATCACAGGTTTACTTCAAACTTTGTACACCTTTAAAACAACATAATGTGCAAGTAGCAAGATGCACTACTCTGGTAATTCCGAGAAAATCTCAAGAAAAGTTTTATGTGTCTGTTATGTAACTGAAGTACGCTGAAGCTCCAAAGAAATTGATATAGGTACAGAGACAACCTCATGAATCCATGGACGCTGCATGTCTGCAGGGGACTGTTCGAGCTGCTGGAGACTCTGTAATGGTGTGGGGCACTTGCAGTTGGAGTGATATGAGACCCTTGATACGTCTAGATACGACTCTGACAGCTGACACGCACGTAAGTATCCTGTCTGATCACCTGCTTCCATTCATGTCCTTTGTGCATTCCGGCGGACTTGGGCAACTCCTGCAGGACAATACGATACCTCGCACGTCCATAATTGCTATAGAGTGGCTCCAGGAACACTCTTCAGAGTTTAAACACTTCCGCTGGCCACCAAACTCCCCTGACATGAACATTATTGAGCATATCTGGGATGCCTTACAACGTGCTATCTCCACCCCCTTGTACTCTTACAGATTTATGGACTGCTCTGCAGGATTTATGGTGTCAATTCCCTCCAACGCTACTTCAGACATTAGTAGTGTCCATGCCACGTCGTGTTGCGGCACTTCTGTGTGCTCGCAGGTGCCCTACACGATATTAGGCAGGTGTACCAGTTTCTTTGGCTGCGAAATATTGGCTACGAGAAGTCATGGTGGTCAAGCGGACGCCTGCGTGGTAGCTCAGCGTGCTCAGTCAGAGGGATAGCTGCCCTCTGTAAAAAAAAAAAAAAGAAAACTGGGTGAATGGACCAACGATGAACTTGAACAGGTGTCATGGGACATACAAATACAACGAACCAAATGAGATAAAATAAATGTGGTTAGCTTCCGCACTTCGCAGAAGAAGGACGACGGTTCCAATCCCGCTAACATCGATTTTTAAAATCGACACTCTTTTCATCACTGGTCACATTATTTAATTCATATAACAATTGAGAGATAATATAATGAAAATAAAAACACGTGCATTTTCATGAAGTTGTAGTGAATTTTATATGTTATTGACTATTTACTATTTTTAATTAAATTTTCAAAAAAGAGGGACAGGCTTGGAAAGCCCAATTCACAATGTTCACAATATGCGGGACCACAAGAATAATGTACAATTACTCTTCGGATGTGATAAAAAAAAATTGTCTAAAAGTTAAGATTGAGCAGGAGTCGACCCCATCTCTTACACACGTTTGTCATATGAAACTAGGACGCTAACCACTTGACCAGCACGACCTATAACGCACTGCACGTACGCATAGGTACATAAAGCACATAATAAACGTGTAAAACTTCTCTTGAGATTGTCTAGGAATTGCTAGAGTAGTGCACCTTACTACTGACACATTATGTCGTTTTAATGACCTACTAGAGGTGTACAAAATTTTAAGTAAATCTGTGATCCCAACGTCGTGGCCTCTCCTTGTAAGTAGGACACAACGATGTCTATCAAGGAGTTTGACTAAACAGTAAAGACCCTGTAAGAAATTCGCTAAGTAAATGTAGTGGAACTGAATATCACTGATGACTCGGGAAGAGCAGAATCAGTTTGATCATTACGAATGACATCGTAGAGCAGAATCTCTCCTCGGCGACACAAACACTCCACACCTCACTAGCTTTTGGCAGTCGACTGGGAGGATTTTGATGGTTTTCATGTTGCTTGCACTCTATTCTCTGGATATGGTGTGGCAACATACTGTGTATGAGACCTAGTGTTGGTCTTGCACTTGCTGTCCTATAAGACGGTCAGCGACCCAGAGTCATAACTGATGGAGTCCGGCATCCAGTACTGATGACAGCACACCAGCCAGTGCATGATGGCTAGTTCGAGGGTCTACTTACATTACTCCAGTCCAGGGCAGAAGCTGCCCTAAACTCCAGCCTAGTGTACCAGGCCAGGTTGAGCATTCAGCATGACTACATGGCATCTGACATTGCAGTCCACTTGAGGGGACAATGTGGGCAGTGGTCTGGGAGGGACTGAGTACTCCCCAAAATGGCATGTGAATGAAACACACATGTCATAGGCACCATTACCTCCAAGCAGTTATTGGTTTCGCACAGAGATACAACTGGAGGTCATCAGCACACATGGTATTTGCACTAGAACAAAACTTATGACACCTCATTGCAATGCAGTGAAAAGAGTATATAACCTAATACTGAACCCTGAGCGATGTCTGATACTATCTGTATCCATTGCTACTTTATGGTGCCAGACATAACGCACTGCTGGTGAAACATGAGGTATGAGCGAAACCATTGCACTGCACATGGCAAGAAATGTAGGTCCATGAGGTTGGCAAGAAACACGTCGAAGTTAACAGTATCAAAGGCTTTGCTGAACTCTAAGAAGCACATGATAGTTGCCTCTTGTGCATCCACAGGAAGTTTCAAGTCACCTGTTACCTTTATTAAGGTGGAAGTGGTGCTGCGATGCTTGCAGAAACCTGATTGGTATTTGTCTAGGTCATTTTTGGCTATGTTGCTCCATAAACTTTCCCGGTGTAATAATTGATTGTTAGCTGGTCGTGGGCTATGTATTCTAAGGCTTGGACAGTGCAGGATGAATGAAAATAGGTCGGTAATCAGAGGGTTATGTCCCAACGTCCTTTTCAGGTAGTGGCTTAACTATTCCCTGTTTTGTGGCCTCAGGGACTTGTGGTTAAGGACTGGTTGAAGATTTTTTTATAGTTTGCAGTAGTGAGTCAATAATAAGCTTCATCATTTGGACAGTGATGTCACTGTGTCGAACACATACTGATCTGATACTCCATGATGGCTTTTTGGACATTATTGCAAGTAACATGCTTTAGATAGAAGTTTTCGTAGCTACAGTCATTTACCCCCACGAAGTAATCAATGAGTCTCTGTTTTGTTTGTGGGTCAGTTGTAACTGTACGTACTGCAAAGTACTATACCAACACGAAGGAGGTTTTTCCACAGGACAGTTGGTCTGCTTCTGTTGTCGATTCATGTATGGGCATGCCTGCGTTTTGCACTTGTCTCAGTTTTACGGCCTCTATTCCGATTCTGCTTCTAAGCAAAATTATTTTCCAGCGTAGGGCGGTCTGTATGCCCGATATGCATTGTCTCTGAGATTCGTGAGTTGTTTTAGTTCTTCAGTCAGCCAAGGTGCAAGATTCCTTCTTAATTTTCCGGTCCTTAAGGAAGCATATTATTTTATCATTTGAATGGATGGCTGGTATGTTAAATTTTCTCGATATCGCATTTTCAGGGCGTATTGTCAATTTGTGCTAGTTTTAGGAGACACCGTTAGATGGCTATGAGGCATGCAGAAGTAGCTAATGTCCAATGAAAAAATGTGGTATGTAGCTGAGACAGGTTTGATTTAGAGTCAGTGCACAGGTGTTTGGCATTGTGGCATGCAGCTGAATCGCTTGAATGTTACTGCCAGTGATCGGGCAGAAAAGGGCTGTAAATATATTAGAGTGAAAATCTAAGAGAAGTACTCCTGCATGATATAACTATTGTATTTAGACGCTAAAATATTTATATACAGGAGAAGATTTTGAAAATCTTCATAGATTTAAAGCTTAATATTTCTGAACTGTACATATCTCAACAGAGCTTTATAATCTGAGCAGCTTTGGTTGTTCGTCTGTACCTGGCTACAGCCAGTAAGCCATCATGCAGAAAATACTACAACTACTTGTACATGGATTTTGTTACTGATTGGTATAACAAATTTTACCAGCTATCATATGATGAACAGTCATTAGTTCTTCAGAAATACATTGGTATAGACCGAGCATGTGAGAAGGGGTTCAGAAAAAAAACAGAAAAAACTAAATGACAAACGAGTTTGTTTAAAGACCCTTTGTAATATTTTTGTTATAAGCCAAGGGCAAGTGAAGGATCTCCAATAGAAAATTAAGAATGGAGATACAGCTGCCAAAGACAGAAGATAATACATACGAGATTTTGAAGTGTTACTGTGTTATGGTATGATTCTTCATCCCTTCCTACAAATGGCAACATCCACTACAATTCAGTTGAATAACGTAGCCATTGGAACACTCCCCACGCCTTGTAAACATGGAACAAACACGTTTCCTGTAAAATCACGAATTCGACATACCACATTCTTACCATCATCCATTCATATAACTGAGTAAGTCTGTTGGTAGATCCGTGAATTTTTTTCGTTTATATCTGTGAAGAGAATAAAGGACATCCCCCAAACTATTTCTTGCACTTCAATTAAATTATACCATCTCAAATCTCAGAATGTATTCGCCTGTGGCTTCTTTCTGTGACGTTCTAGCGAGTACATCATGATAACTAAGTCTTGGGCAGACATGCCAGGTACAGACAGTTGAGAGGTACAAATCACTCTGTTTCGCGATTTCATTGCAAATGTACCTACGATGGTGTGACTACCGTTTATATGATGGGTAGAAACAAACTGAAGCAGCGACACATTTGAAGGGGGAAGTAGGTTCGTAAATTTCACACTGGAACGACTATTGCATAGAAAATTTATGTTAGTGTCACCAATTGTAATTTTTTGCTCGTGTTTCGAATTTAGACTTGAAAACAGTTCTCAAGCAAACAAACCTGCCTACTTTAGAAGATTTATAGAGGTCATGTACAGGCACTTTCAATTAAGGGATTTGATCTACATGAATATATATTCCAAATATTTATCTTCATTGCTGTTGGATATGTGTAGCACAGCAGGTGATGAGTCAGAGCATATGACACCCCGTATCCTACCCTCTCTTCATTAACAATGAAGTAAAGTTAACACAGTACTTAAGTTATAGTTAACTATAATCTACAATCTATATTACTATACATGGTACTTGGCAATTTCTGCTCTATGACGCATTCAGTTCAGATGTGTAGTGCATCCACGTCTGCCGAGGGAAAGAGAAAAGTCACAGAATTTGCTTTTCCTCGTATGCAATAGGGTAGACAAGACCACATACATTACTTTTGTGGGCTTGTATGCAAATTGTAATTTACGAGACACCCATAGAGGTAGACAAAGATCTGCTGACACGAGTTCTAGCTGTTGTACAAGATACTAAAGAGACATCAGGTGGGTTGAAGAGTGTGTCGCAGAAAAAGTTTCAAAGGGTCAATGTCTGTAACAATGTTCATGGTCGCCACATCAAACTGCAACTGTAATGCATCAGTACTGCTTCGTATGTACAGTATGCTGGGTTCTTTTTTATTTTGGAATAATGCAAACATGTACTACTGAAGTATTAATACATGCTTAAATGATAAATGGGTGTTCTGTTACCTGATTATTGTACTGGATCACGCCTAATTCAATTCCTCAAGTGGAAGTGGATGGGTTAAACATTCAAATTGATACTGTCATAGAAGAGCAACAGTACATTTTTGGACATGGGTTCCTATTCAAAATATTATGTTCTCACTCTCCACCACAAGTCCTAGAAGTTTGTAATTGGAAATTTCGTACATCCTGTACAAAGACAAGCCATAGTTTAATGGCATTATTAAAACTGTTGAAAGGTTCCTGACGAATTTACTACGAATTTCTACACAATGCTCTAAAAAATATTCGGGCACAAATTGGCTACACATTTTAATGTGTGTATATATATATACACTCCTGGAAATTGAAATAAGAACACCGTGAATTCATTGTCCCAGGAAGGGGAAACTTTATTGACACATTCCTGGGGTCAGATACATCACATGATCACACTGACAGAACCACAGGCATATAGACACAGGCAACAGAGCATGCACAATGTCGGCACTAGTACAGTGTATATCCACCTTTCGCAGCAATGCAGGCTGCTATTCTCCCATGGAGACGATCGTAGAGATGCTGGATGTAGTCCTGTGGAATGGCTTGCCATGCCATTTCCACCTGGCGCCTCAGTTGGACCAGCGTTCGTGCTGGACGTGCAGACCGCGTGAGACGACGCTTCATCCAGTCCCAAACATGCTCAATGGGGGACAGATCCGGAGATCTTGCTGACCAGGGTAGTTGACTTACACCTTCTAGAGCACGTTGGGTGGCACGGGATACATGCGGACGTGCATTGTCCTGTTGGAACAGCAAGTTCCCTTGCCGGTCTAGGAATGGTAGAACGATGGGTTCGATGACGGTTTGGATGTACCGTGCACTATTCAGTGTCCCCTCGACGATCACCAGTGGTGTACGGCCAGTGTAGGAGATCGCTCCCCACACCATGATGCCGGGTGTTGGCCCTGTGTGCCTCGGTCGTACGCAGTCCTGATTGTGGCGCTCACCTGCACGGCGCCAAACACGCATACGACCATCATTGGCACCAAGGCAGAAGCGACTCTCATCGCTGAAGAAGACACGTCTCCATTCGTCCCTCCATTCACGCCTGTCGCGACACCACTGGAGGCGGGCTGCACGATGTTGGGGCGTGAGCGGAAGACGGCCTAACGGTGTGCGGGACCGTAGCCCAGCTTCATGGAGACGGTTGCGAATGGTCCTCGCTGATACCCCAGGAGCAACAGTGTCCCTAATTTGCTGGGAAGTGGCGGTGCGGTCCCCTACGGCACTGCGTAGGATCCTACGGTCTTGGCGTGCATCCGTGCGTCGCTGCGGTCCGGTCCCAGGTCGACGGGCACGTGCACCTTCCGCCGACCACTGGCGACAACATCGATGTACTGTGGAGACCTCACGCCCCACGTGTTGAGCAATTCGGCGGTACGTCCACCCGGCCTCCCGCATGCCCACTATACGCCCTCGCTCAAAGTCCGTCAACTGCACATACAGTTCACGTCCACGCTGTCGCGGCATGCTACCAGTGTTAAAGACTGCGATGGAGCTCCGTATGCCACGGCAAACTGGCTGACACTGACGGCGGCGGTGCACAAATGCTGCGCAGCTGGCGCCTTTCGACGGCCAACACCGCGGTTCCTGGTGTGTCCGCTGTGCCGTGCGTGTGATCATTGCTTGTACAGCCCTCTCGCAGTGTCCGGAGCAAGTATGGTGGGTCTGACACACCGGTGTCAATGTGTTCTTTTTTCCATTTCCAGGAGTGTATATATATATATATTCTGTTTATATTATATATATAAGGATTTTTGCTAAAACATCTTCCATTCGTATTTTATATATATATATATATATATATATATATATATATATATATATATATATATATATATATATATATATCTTCTGTTTGTATTCTATATATACATAGATTTTTTGCTGAAAACCTCTTTCATTGATATGTAATATAAACACAAGAGGTTTTCAGCAAAAATCTTGGAAAGTTCTTGACCAGTTTACTCCAAATTTTTACACGATATTCCAGTAAACATTTGGACAGGTGTAGGCCACAATTTTTTAACATTTTTAAGGTTGTCACCAAAAATCTCGAAAAGTTCTAGACTGATCCATTTCATATATATATATATATATATATATATATATATATATATATATATATATATATATAGAGAGAGAGAGAGAGAGAGAGAGAGAGAGAGAGAGAGAGAGAGAGAGAGCATATCTGTCTGAATGTTTACTAGGGTATCATATAAAAATTTGAAGCAAATTGGAGAAGAACTTTTCAAGGTATATACATATAGTAATTTGAAGTAAACTGGTAAAGAACTTTTCAAGGTTTTTCTAACTATATATATATATATATATATATATATGAAATGGATCAGTCTAGAACTTTTCGAGATTTTTGGTGACAACCTTAAAAATGTTAAAAAATTGTGGCCTACACCTGTCCAAATGTTTACTGGAATATCGTGTAAAAATTTGGAGTAAACTGGTCAAGAACTTCCCAAGATTTTTGCTGAAAACCTCTTGTGTTTATATTACATATCAATGAAAGAGGTTTTCAGCAAAAAATCTATGTATATATAGAATACAAACAGAAGATATATATAAATATAAATATAAATATATATATATATATATATATATATATATATATATATATCGTCTGTTTGTATTCTATATATACACATGTAGAGGGAGACCAAGAGATGAATACACTAAGCAGATTCAGAAGGATGTAGGTTGCAGTAGATACTGGGAGATGAAGAAGCTTGCACAGGATAGAGTGGCATGGAGAGCTGCATCAGACCAGTCTCAGGACTGAAGACCACAACAACAACAACATAGATTTTTGCTGAAAACCTCTTTCATTGATATGTAATATAAACACAAGAGGATTTCAGCAAAAATCTTGGAAATTTCTTGACCAGTTTACTCCAAATTTTTACACGATATTCCAGTAAACATTTGGACAGGTGTAGGCCACAATTTTTTAACATTTTTAAGGTTGTCACCAAAAATCTCGAAAAGTTTTAGACTGATTCATTTCATATATATATATATATATATATATATATATATATATATATATATATATATATATATATATATATATATAGGGAGAGAGAGAGAGAGAGAGAGAGAGAGAGAGAGAGAGAGAGTATATCTGTCTGAATGTTTACTAGGGTATCATGTAAAAATTTGAAGAAAATTGGTGAAGAACTTTTCAAGGTATATACATATAGTAATTTGAAGTAAACTGGTAAAGAACTTTTCAAGGTTTTTCTAACCATATATATATATATATATATATATATATATATATATATATATATATATATATATATATATATATATATATATATATATATATATATATATTCACTACTGCCTATTAAAATTGCTACACCACAAAGATGACGTGCTACAGACGCAAAATTTAACTGACTGGAAGAAGGTGCTGTGATATGCAAATGATTAGCTTTTCAGGGCATTCACACAAGGTTGGCGCCAGTGGCGACACCTACAACGAGCTGACATGAGGAAAGTTTCCAACCGATTTCTCATACACAAACAGCAGTTGACCGGCGTTGCCTGGTGCAACATTGTTGTGATGTCTCATGTAAGGAGGAGAAATGCGTACCATCACGTTTCCAACTTTGATAAAGGTCGGATTGTGGTTTATCGTATCGCGACATTGCTGCTCGCGTTGGTCGAGATCCAATAACTGTTAGCAGAATATGGAATCGGTGGGTTCAGGAGGGTAATATGGAATGCCGTGCTGGATCCCAACGGCCTCGTATCACTAGCAGTCGAGATGACAGGCATCTAATCCGCATGGCTGTAACGGATCGTGCAGCCACGTCTCGATCCCTGAGGCAACAGATGGAGTCGTTTGCAAGACAACAACCATCTGCACCAACAGTTCTACAACGTTTGCATGGCTGCGGTTACCCTTGATGCTGCATCATAGATAGGAGCGCGTTCAATGATGTATTCAATGGCGAACCTGGATGCACTAATGGCAAAACGTCATTTTCTCAGATGAATCCAGGGTCTGTTTACAGCATCAATATGGTCGTATCCGTGTTTGGCGACATCACAGTTAACGCACATTGGAAGAGTGTATTCATCATCACCATACTGGCATATCACCCGGTGTGATGATATGGGGTGCCATTGGTTACACGTCTCGTTCACCTCTTGTTCGCATTGACAGCACTTTGAACAGTGGACGTTACATTCCTGATGTGTTATGACCCGTGGCTCTACCCTTCATTCAATCCCTGCAAAACCCTACATTTCAGCAGGATAATGCACGACTGCATGTTGCAGGTCCTGTACGGGCCTTTCTGGATACAGAAAATGTTCGACTGCCGCCCTGGCCAGCATATTCTCCAGATCTCTCACCAACTGAAAACGTCTGGTCAATGGTGGCCGAGCAACTGGCGTATTGTGACAAGCCAGTCACAATACGCCAGTCACTACTCTTGATGAACTGTGGTATCATGTTGAAGCTGCATGGGCAGCTGTACCTGTAGACGCCATCCAAGCTCTGTTTGACTCAATGCCCAGGTGTATCAAGGCTGTTATTATGGCCAGAGGTGGTTGTTCTGGGTACTGAATTCTCAGGATCTATTCACCCAAATTGCATGAAAATGTAATCACATGTCAGTATAGTATAATATATTTGTCCAATGAATACACTCAGACAGACATATGCTACATAGTTTTAATATGTATGGTATGTAAGTGTATACATATTATATAAATAGACAATATTGTTGACAAAAATCTCGAAAAATTCTTTACTGAGTTACTTCAAACTATTGCATGATATTCTGATGAATGCTCAGATGGACAAAGGCTATTTACTTTTTAATATGTAGACATGCATCTAATATATAATGAGGAAACATTGTTATCAACAATCTTGAAAAATTTTTGACTGATTTACTTCAGACTTGTGTGTGATAATTTATTGAACTTCCAGGTGGACATAGGCTACATATATTTTAATGTAATATGTAATATATAAAGGGAAACATTACAAAAATTTAGAAAATTTCATAGCCAATTTACTTTCAATTTACAGATGATAATCTAATGAACATTCAGACAGACAGGCTATAATGAACATCCAGAAGTAAAAATGCTATATATTTTAATGTATACAATATATTATATATTTAATATGCAAAGGGAAAATGTTGTTAGCAAAAATGTCGAAATGTTCTCGAATGATTTACTTCAAATTTTTACACAATAATCTAATGAACATTCAGACATAGGCTATATATTTTTAATATATAAATGTATATGTAACATATGGGGGAGGGAATGTTGCTACTAGAAATCTTGAGAAGTTCTTGACCAATTCCTTTTAAATTTTTACACAATATGCTAGTGAAAATTCAGATATGAGTAGGCTATTTACTTTTAATTTACAAGTACATATATAATACATAAATGAGAAACATTGATACCAAAATTCTTAAAATGTCCTTGACAAATTCCCTTCAAGTTCTTACACAGTCATAGGTGACATATTATTTAAACAACAGTGTGTATATATATACCAAACAAAAGCGCTGGCAGGTCGATAGACACACAAACAAACACAAACATACACACAAAATTCAAGCTTTCGCAACAAACGGTTGCTTCGTCAGGAAAGAGGGAAGGAGAGGGAAAGACGAAAGGATGTGGGTTTTAAGGGCGAGGGTAAGGAGTCATTCCAATCCCGGGAGCAGAAAGACTTATCTTAGGGGGAAAAAAGGACAGGTACACACTCGCACACACACACATATCCATCCGCATATACACAGACACAAGCTTGTGTGTATGTGTATATATATATAAATGTCTAATTTTGTTAGCTTCCTCATGTTCGATTTTCAAAGAAAACAGAAAAGTTGCTTATGTGTACTTTGGGATTATGATTAGAATCGCATTACAGAGCATGTATTTCCAATGGCAATAAACAAGCCCTTGTAAAAAATAATCTACTAAAACATAAAAAACTAAGTGAAATTCAGATTGCAGAACTGATTAGTTTGCTTAAAGTCGTTTTGAAATACAATTACTTCACGTTCAGTGGGAAAATGTATATACAACCAGAAGGTTTAACAATGGGTAGTCCCCTTGCTGGCATTTTGGCAGATATTTTTATCAACGCTCTGGAAATAACGTTCTTCAATTCAAGTTCAGAACCACACCACAAAATCCGTTATTATGCACGTTATGTTGACGACATTATCATTGCCTTTGACGGTACTGATCATGAGTTAGAGCTTCTCTTCAATACTTTCAATGGTTTACATGAAAAAATTTTCTTCACACGAGAACTTCAGAACGAAAAAGGTGAACTTAACTTCCTTGATTTAACAATTTCTATACAGAGTAGTTCCTTCAATCTCAACATTTTCCGTAAGGGCACGTATTCAGATAATGTCATCCCTGCTGACTCAACTCATCCAAAAGCTCATAAACTGGCGTTTTTTCATTCTGCCATTCACCATATGGTAACTACTCCTTTGTCACCTGCTGATCAACAAAAAGAATTGAATGTTGTCAAAGCGATTTCGGTTAATAATGGGTACAATCAGAATATGATTGATTACATGTTCAGTAAGAAAACTTCCCAAAACTGTTCGACTTTGAGGTGCAACCTCCCCACTGATAGCAAAGAAGCTAAAAAAATTATTTCTATTCCTTTCTTGGGCAATATATCATATAGAATAAAAGTCTTCTAATGAAAATATATAACTCTAACGTCTCCTTCACTACAGATAACAGTTTAAAGAGAAATCTTGTACGTTCAGTAGAGATCACCGGTGACTGGTTTTCGAATTCAGGGGTTTACAAACTAACCTGTAACAACTGTCCTTCATATTATATTGGTCAAACAGGCAGAGCTGTGAAAATACCTATTAGGTAAAAAAGACGCGAATATACACAATTCTACTTTTGCTGAACATCTCCTGATAGCCAGTCATACGCCAAAACATTTAGAAGGCACTGTTATCCTACACGGAGAAGACAAAGGGCGTAGATTACATCTGTGGGAAGAGTTACAAATTTTCAAACATCTTGAGCTCAAGGACGGTAATATAACTGAACGACCAGTTGAACCTTGCTTGTAGACAATTTTTCGAAGACTTTAAACCTGTACTGTTTATGGTATAACATTAATGCTGGTAACCTTAGTGGTTTATTTCCTCAGGAAGCTATGATGCACCTTCAGTGCTTTAAGCTCACTCCCCTTTATGTAATGGTGGTTTTGTCACGATGTATGTTGCTACTACATCAGCCCTTATGTGATTTTGCCTGGCTCTAAAAATTTTGTTTTTCCTGTGAATGTGTATTAACAGGATCGTGTACCAGTGTTCGTAATTCTTTCTTGACAAGAGACATTATTGTCAATTTTAAAGTCTCACATGTATACAGTTTGTGGGCATCACTAATATAGTAATGTAATTTTTTATATTTTAGCTGTATATGCCACTCGGCGCAAGTTTCTCGGCATAAGCGCCCCTGTCTTTTTTGATCTGTAACTACATTATTTGTACCAATGCTCTCATACTGTTATAATTGGAGTGTTAATTTCCTTCCTTTTTCATTGTTACTCTACCTAAGGACGTTATTAATACCGATAATTTACACATTGCATTTGTACGCCAATTGGCACAAATTTCTTTGCACGAGCGCCAGCTGCCCTGTTTTCAGAGTAATTACACTCACCGGTTACACTCAGTCTGTTGTGAGCTCTGCAAGATCGATGAGCTATTTTATATTAACATGACAAACCCTAATTCTAGGGCTATATTTTATTTATGACACATGGATCTATGCCGACAATTGTAAAAATGGCGATTAGTCCTTACTAATGTAAAATTGTAAGTACCAGTCGTCATTATCATACTTCTGTAATGCAAGAGTTCTCTAATTTGTTTTAAAATTTATTTTTGGCTTATAAGTTTCATACTTGTCTAATGTAAGCTATGATGTTCGTTGCCCTTAGGTTACCTTCTGAAGAAGACAAATTTATATTTGTCGAAACCTAGGTAAAGAACTTCTTTATCCATTGTAACTGGTCGGCTGTTAATAATTTTATTACTATATTGTCAGTCATGTTGCCTTTGTTGGCTCAATTTGTAATACCACCCAATGCATGTTCGATGTCTGCTTAATCATGCCTCCCACATATCATACAGAATAAAAACTTTTAATCTCGCAGTGGCCGGCATGCAATCAGGAAATTTCCATCCTATTCTCACACTGTTACTATGTGTTATACTTCATACCATTGGGTGTGGCTCCCTAGTTTATCACTTCAAGTGTTTGTCTTTATTCCTAATTCTGTCAAGGAAAGGATCACCCAACAAACCCGACTATTTGCGACAGGAATGCCAGTGCTTTACTCAAGGACCGCTGGCTGCTTGTGACTCAGTAGCATCCCTCTTGCTCTCCATCAGAATTTAAATGGGGCAGCCCTTTCTGAGTGAAGCAAACACTACATTTACGCCATCCCTAGAAGGCACTGTCTTACGCCCTACACATCTTTCTAACATATATATATATTTATAAATGTAATTACTTTTGCTTCAAAAGCGAATGTGTAGAATTTTCTTGCTATTTGTGGCTCATGCAGCAACGATTGTGGACTTGGTTTGTTCCACGTTGGGAAACAGTTTTACTGAACTTGTTCTCTTGATATCATATTTGTGTCATTCTTCCTTCAGCTACAGTTGTGCTAGCTTATCTGCTATGTCAAATAATGTACATATTGCATTCCATACATGTTCCTAATGTTCCACATTCACTGATTCCACTGAAAGTGTAGTGAATAAAACTTCACGTTTTAAAGTAGAAATAAGACACCTTTTTAGAGAATATAGGGTCTTCTGCTGTAAACTAGCAGTTTTTTGCTCTTAAAGAACACCATACTCTCAAGTAAATATATGTAGGTTACAAGAAAATAATAAGTAAACTGTTCATTCACTCATCATTTTGTGTACAGAGAGTACTACATGATATGGGACAAGTCATTATAGTAGTCAAACATTTAAAAATACATAACACCAAATTAAATACAACTAGACTTATACAATTGTATGATAATTATAGATTACAAGATATGGGATTAGTATACTCACAGGTTGTTCAAAATAAAGGTCAACTAGGCCTAAATAAAATTAAAACTTGAGGATACATTTAACATCAGATTAAGTACAGATAAGCATTACATAATTCATAGAATAGTTAAGATTTACTAGATAAATATAATGAGTACATACAAGTAGATCAGTTTTTAACAGTCAGTTAGGCCATATTTAAATTTAAATTTTGAAGATAAATTATGGTACAGAAAGACAAGTGAGCAAATATATTACATTGAAAAATCACATTCAAAATATCCATGCAAGTTATAAAAAGAGTATTTCAATAATGTTGAGTTAAGCCTTATTTTAAAATATGATAGATTTTTGTTGTTTCTTTATGTTTGATGGTAGATGATTATAAAGTTTAATTCCCATGCATTTTACACTTTTACACTTTCAGCATATAATTTAGTGGAATGGCGGAACTATGTCAGCAAGTATTTCCCTCTAGTGTCATGCAGGTCATAGTCCAGATACTGCTTCAGGCTGCCAATATTTAGCTTGTTAAAACTTAGTATCTCCAATATGTACTGGCATGGAAGTGGAAGAACACATAGTTTTCAGAATGGTTGTTTACATGAGTATCTGGTTTTTAAATAACATTATCCTCACAGCTTTCTTTTGCGGCTTAAGTATTTTATTGGACTCAGAACTGTGACCCCAGGATGTGAGGCCATATGTTGGGATTGAGTGAAAAAGAGCATGGTACACTGATGTTAGGATTTTTATACTCAATTCTTCCCTAACTGACAGAAGCATAAAACATACTTTACTTGGTTTTGTAGCTAAGCTGTCAGTGTGCCTTTTCCAACTTAGAGTGTCACAGATAGATATTCCAAGGAAATTAGTTGCAGTTTCCAGTTCAGCACTGCTTCCACCTATTTGTATAGCTGGGACAGTGGGGCTTATGTTCTGGACCATATGAGATGTTAGGCCCACAGTCTTTTTTGGATTAAGAAGTAGCCTATTAGCTGTAAGCCATGAACTCAGTAGAGCTGTACATTGGTTGACTGCAGCTTCAGTGTTATCTTCTGAGTCATATATCAGAATACTGGTGCCATTGGCAAAAAGGAAGGTATTGCAAGTTGGTAGGTGAAGAGGAAGATCATTAATGAACAGGAGAAACAGGATCAGGCTTAAAGCTGATCCTTGAGGTACACCATAGTTTACAGTTTGTATATAAAACAGCGGATTTACCTGATGGAGTGATCTCATATAACTGCACATACTGTTTTTTGTTTATTAAATAGCCTGGAAACCAATTGTAGGCAGTGCCCTAAATACCATAGTTATATAGTTTTTGGAATAGTATTCTGTGGTCTTTTGAGCTGCAGAAAGGATACTATACTTATTCAGAAATATTTCTAAATACAGAGAGGATTGCTACTGGCCAATAATTATTGGGGTCTTATTTAGAGTCTTTCTTGTGTATCGGTACAATTGTTGCTATTTTAAGTAATTTAGGGAATATGCCTTCCAAAAATGAAGAATTGATTATATGTGATAGAGGATAACTTAGTATACCTGAACATCTGTGAACAAGTAAACAAGGGATCTCATCTTGTCCAGCAGAAGGAAACTTTTTATTTTTTGACCAAGTGTATTTTCGGTTTCTGCTTCTGAGGTTGGTGATAAGAATAATGAAGCTGTAGAGTTGCTAGAAAGAGGTGTCAGCACAGAGTTATTCTTTAAGTGAGCAGTAAGGGTTTCAACAGAATTTGTGAAGAAGGAGTTAAATTCAAGAGCCATTTCTTTTTTGTTAGTAATCACTCTTCCATTTATTTCTAGGTTACTGCTACTTGTAACATTTTTAGTCCTACCCATATTACTGATAAATATTTGCCACACACATTTACTTTTGTTAGTTGACTTTTTGAGAACTATGTCATAATGAAGTTTTTTGGCTGCCTTGACAACATTTCTGAATATATTTTTACAAGCACTGATGTATTTTTTAAACTGAACCCTCCTGCCAAAGTTTGTTTTGCTCAGGGAGAAGAGCTCCCTCTTTCTTTTCGAGGAAATTATAATGACTAAAGTAATCCACTTTGTGAAAAAACAAGGAACAACTTTTTTTATTTTTAAAGGAAAATCGTAATTGAAGTAATAGGAAAAAATGTTTGGGAAAGCTTCAAAGTTATCATCTACTGTTTGTGATTGGAAGACTGTCTGCCAGTTTTCTTTACTCATGTGGGATATAAAATTTAGAATATTGTTTTCTGAAATGTTTCTGCTTTCTCTTGCTACATTTTTGACTAAGGTATCCCTAAGTGGTAACTTTAAATATATAATTATAGCATTGTGGACTGAGAACCCTAGGTGTACAGAGTTTGCAACACGTTCTATGTTAGTGGCTACTTGGGCAATACAGCTACTACTATGAGATGTAATTCGAGTTGCAGATTTTATTTTCAAATGCAGGTTGAAAGAATTCATCAGTTTTATGAAGGCTGTCTGGGTGCTGCTATCATCCAAGAAATCAGTATTAAAATCGCCACAGATTAAGATATTTGGAATGCATCTCTTTGTTAGAGTTTCAAGAAGGGATATAAAGTTTTTAAAGAATGAGCCTGTGTTACCAGAGGGAGATCTGTAAACAGTTATTAAGTGTAAAGTGAGGTCAGTAAGTTGAATTCCAGATAATTCTATATCCTTCTCAATACTGTAAGAACACCATATTTGGAGTGGATAGGCTGCAATTCATTACCTTGCAAATATGTAACTCTCCCCACCTTTGTAAATTTTTCTTGAAAAATTGTCTATTAGTGTGAATTGTAAGAGCACTATACTTTCGATTTCTTGTGCTTCTATTAAGTGTCAGTTTTACATAGAATTTTTGCATCTGTATTTTCACTTACATAACTTAATAACACTCTTAGGTCACATATTTTACTTCCAAGACCTTGTACAATATGAAAGTAAATTTTTGAGAGAAAGTCTTTACATTTAGGTTCTTCATTAATTACATCTAGGTTATTACTTTTTTTATCAACAGTTGGGCCTACTTTGGCAGTTACATTGAAATAAACCGTTCTGTAATGTAGCGACTCACACCTCCTAGGGTCCTTAGGAAACCTAAAAATAGATAAATGTGGTGTCTCCTTCTTATTATTGCCTCATTGTATTACGCTACGGACGCTGCCGTTTGTAAAAACCATTCTACAGGCCAATATAAACAATTACGATTCGATTTTGCCTTCATAAAATGTAACCGAATTCACTAATATAACTTCCTGTTCGCTTGGTGCGCTGTTGCCGCAGCGGATATACCAGAGAGAGATGGTGTGTCGCGACTTTTATGTTAGACTGTGATTTAAAATGTATTATGAAATGTTTTGGCGCTCCGTTCTGTTCCGTTAAGTTTGATCGACCTTAAGAGAGAGCAGTGTATCGGTATGTTCGTCTCTAAAAACAACCGCGAAGTCGTTGTTTCGCAAAACACGTCTGAGTGTCAGAAACTCTAATTTTTAAGTATTTATTTTTGTTAAACATCAGGAGCTCGTGAATTTATTGTTTGTTTACATGTGGTAACCAAAGGTCTTATTGAGGACATGCGTGTGGAAGTTTTACGGGCTTGTGGAGACAAATCATACAATTTGTTTACAAACAAGTCAAAGATAATATTATAGTTTTGAATGTTATGAAACAGACCGGCAGTAGAACTACTGTGTCGGAAGTTTTGCATGTATGAGAAAAGTTATATTTGGGGGCGTGAAAGACACAAAATATGAACATTTGTAGAACTATACTGCAGAGGAGATCATGTTTTTTAATCAACAATTTGATGTATTCCAAAAAAGCAGAGGCTGGTGAGTCAAGACTGTTTCAGTAAATGCTTGGTACTGTATAAAAACTATGCAATATTGAATAACCATAGTAATAATTCTAACTCTAGTCACTCAGATGCTCCGTTAATTCTGCACTGATACTCCTCTTGCAACCCATTAATTTTTTTCTGACTTAGGTGAAAAATGGTTGAATATAGGAGGTAATGGTTTTAAATGAGAAATGCATCGAACTTTGATTATTTTAATGTCACGTCTTAACGTTATGATCTCTCAACATAACCACATGATTTTCCCGTCTGCTTATGATTTCTTACAGAAAATGTAGGTGATAGCCTGCCTACTCACAATCTCTCTCTGAGACTCTTTTTTTTCCCCTTATTGTTTCGCTCCGTTCAACCAATTCCGTCATGTTCTGACTTTCATTTAGTCGTAACTCACGCCTTCTCTTCATTACTTGCCATTTTCTTATTACGATAAGCCATTTTATGTTATTGTACATTTTTTTTTGAAATAATTCCCCAGTTATCCAATGTAGGAACAAATTTGATTGGATAAAGATTTAAACGTGCTGCTAAATTTGATCTGGTTTATCTCAGTATTCTGAGAAAATTATTCTAATCAACATTTTTTTGATATGCTATCTTTTGCATTTTTCATTTTTAGCTTTGTCTATATTGTTACTCTGGACCCTACTGTACTATGATGATATGAAATTCTAAAGTGGTTTTAAGACCATCACATTCTGCTTAATTTCTTTATTGTTTGGTAAGACGTAGTTAATTTTATTTTCTGTTTTATTGTGCCTTTGCCAGTTACATTTTTTACATAATTTCTTCTGACAGAATGTGTGAAGGACAAATGTGTTTTTCCTGTATGCATATTCTATCAATTTACATGTAAACTCAGTTTTTTCTATTATCAATCTCCCAAGGATTCCCCCAAAGAAGTTTTATCAGTTCTGTAATGCATATTTTGTGGATTTATCATGCCACTTTTGCTATTTATAATTAAAAGTAGGCCCATTAAGAATGTAGTGAATGTAGACCTTTGGGTAAACTACAAATTCAACAAAAGTTTCACTTTCTGACCTAACCTAGACCCCAGGCTACACTACTGAGCATTCTGTCACCACAACAAAGGTTTTGAGAGGAAGACACTGTCACACTAGGACAGTTCTTCTGCTTCATCAGAATGTTCACACATCAGAATCTTGCTTCGTGAATGGTGTCATTGATATGACTTGCTATTGCGTCCAAGATTCCTTCAGTATGTGTAGTATTTTTTTCTGACTTAGGTCAAAAATGATTGAATACAGTAGATAACAGTTCTAAATGAGAAATGCATCGAACTTTGATTATTTTAATGTCATGTCTTAAAGTTATAATCTCTCAACATAACCACATGACATACGAGACTGGAATAGAAGGGAGAACCGATAGAGGTACTCAAGGTACCCTCCGCCACACACCATCAGGTGGCTTGCGGAGTATGGATGTAGATGTAGATTGTCATTGAGTTTCTGTCTACACTAAAGCATACTCCTGAATTTCCCATATACTAATTTCCACTGTGGGAAAACATTTAATATTAACCAAAGCACTACATAGGTACCACACTGCCACTTACAGCCAGTCGCCTTACAACCTAAATTAGAGGGCTGATGACACTGCAGTTTGGTCCATTTATACCCTAAACCAACCAAACAACTTAACTTAGACCTCAGGCTATGCTGCATATCAGTCTGTCACTGCAACTTAGATTCTTAAAGTGAACATAGATGCAAAAGAAATATGATCAGCATTCTATTCTCATCCTGTTTCCACATACATGACATCATATGGAATATCTTCATTAGGCCCTAGAGTACTGGTAGCTTCATTTGACCCCAGACCGAGCGAGGTGCCGCAGTGGTTAGCACACTGGACTCGCATTCGGGAGGACGGCGGTTCAATCCCGACTCCAGCCATTCCGATTTAGGTTTTCCGTGATTTCCCTAAATCGTTTCAGGCAAATGCCGGGATGGTTCCTTTGAAAGGGCACAGCCGATTTCCTTCCCCATCCTTCCCTAACCCGAGCTTGTGCTCCGTCTCTAATGACCTCGTTGTTGACGGGACGTTAAAAAACACTAACCCTTCCTTCATTTGACCCAACATTTGGATATTGTTTTTTTCCTTTTTTCCATCAATTTTCTGTTTCCGTAACTATGTCCCGGTTATCCCCTTCCAGCTCCATAACTTATCATCAGTTCATAGTTCTGCAATGGGTCAATCCATTTAAAATCACCCAATATGAATAAAATTTGTTGCTCAACATTTTTGATTTTCTTGATTTTTTTTATCGTGAATTTCCTATAGGCAGGCATTCACAAAACACTGTTTAAAAAAATTTTATAAGTCATAGTTTTTTTCTGGCAGCAATTTTTACAATGGCGTTTGGGCAAATTTTAGTGGAAATTGACATTTGCGGAAAGTTTAATTGCCGAGTTATTTTAAAAGATATCAGAATAATTCAAAAACCATTGTGCTCAGCATGAAATGAACTTCAGGCATAATTTTTCTATCATGCAAGAGAGTCAATCAAACTCTTTCTTTGAAGACTCTGAAATATTTATCAATCTTCACTTTTTAAGGCCTTCAATTTTCATGAAGGAAGAGAGACACTAATAATATGTTATCTCTGTGTTGTGTACTATAAAACTACCTGCAGTACAAGTTGCAGTCCTGAGAATGCAGTCCTGCTTTTTCTAGAGCTTAACTTAAACAAAAAAAATGTGGATATTAACCTAATTCCTGGACAAGCTCTATGCCCAACTTGCGCATCAAGAATATCTGAAAACAAACCAGCTGAAAAACTGGCAATTAGTGTTGAGAATGATCCTGAATTTCTTCCTGGGCCTTTTGAATTGGTTGAGGATGATCCTTTGCATCAAGTAGAATCAATCTGTGAAACTTTGAAATTATCTCCTTTACGTAAAATAACAAAGCTCAACAAAGACCAGCGACTATCAGCTTTACAAAGAAAAACTGATAAAATTACAAGTGTTGTCAAGCGAAAATTGGAAGAATCTTTCCATAATGACTTAGATGCTCAGAATGGAAATAGTACAGAAAATGTACAAAGTGAGTATGATATACTTATTACCAAAATGAAAGAAAAATTCAAAGTTTCCAGTAAAGATGACAAAATTAAGATAATTAGCCTCTTGCCAAGATCATGGTCAAAGAAAAAAATAATCGAGGAATTTGGTGCATCTGAATACGTGGTGAAGTTAACTAGGCAGCTAGTTATGGATCAAGGTATCTTACCACATCTTTCGAAAAGACAAGGTGCCAACAAAATAAGATAAGTTGTTATTGATAGTGTTAAAGAATTTTACGAGGATGATGACAATAGTCGCATGTGTCCTGGTTTCTGCTGTGATTGACAATGTTAAGGTGCGGAAGCAGAAAATTCTTCTCTCACTGAATGAGCTCTACAGCCTCTACAAACAAAAATACCCAGATAACAAAATTGGCCCCTCTATGTTTTGTGTTCTACGACCAAAGTGGTGTGTTCTTCCGGGTTCATCAGGAACTCAAACTGTATGCGTTTGCAAGCATCATCAAAACACAAAGCTTATGATGGAAGGAGCAAAGCTTAATGCAAATTATAAAGACCTGATAGCTTTCATGGTATGTGATATTGATAATGAAAAATGTATGCTTGACATATGTGCAGGATGTCCTGAACCAGATACCCTACTTGATATCTTAAAAAATGAACTTGACATCTTGCCTGATGAAGTAGTTTTCAAACAATGGGTACAAACTGATAGAGTTGAACTTATTACACAGGTAATGCCCAGTGAGGATTTTTTACAGTCTCTTGTCGATAAGCTGGTGCTTTTAAAATCCCATCACTTTATCTCAAAAGCTCAAGCTCAATATTTTAAGGAAACCTGAAACAAACCCACTGTTTAGTGATTGGTGATTTTGCAGAAAACTATACATTTACAGTACAGGATGAAATTCAAAGTTTTGACTGGACTAATGCGCAAGCGACACTGCATCCGTTTGTCATCTACTTTAAAAAAGAAGACAACGTGTGTTGCAAATCTATTTGTGTAATTAGTGACCACCTAGAACATAATACCACGACTGTGTATGCATTTCAACATCACCTCATTAGAGAAATTAAGAATATCAAACGTAATGTTGAAAAGATAATCTACTTTAGTGATGGTGCAAGCAGCCAGTACAAAAATACGAAAAATTTCATTAATATCTGCCAACACAAAAATGATTTTGGTTTACCAGCAGAGTGGAATTTCTTTGGCTCATCACACGGAAAGAATTCATGCGATGGGATAGGCGGAACAACAAAAAGAGAAGTTACACGAGCTTCCCTTCAAAGACCTTATACAGAACAGATCCTGAATCCACATGATTTGTTCAAATACTGTCAACAGAATATTACTGGAATTAGATATATGTTTGTTTCTTCAACTGAAATTGAACAAATCAAAACAAAGCTAACTGAGAGATTTGATTGTTGTTTACCATTGAAAGTAACAAGGAGTTATCACACATATGTTCCCATAAGTGACAATCAAATAAGATGTTTTGTTACTTCCAAAGGCTCCAACTTTGATGATCATCAAACTTCAATACTTTTTACAAATGTATCATCTTTTACAAATAACGATTTTGTTGTTTGTATGTATGAAGAGAAGTGGTGGCTTGGAAAAATTGAAGAGAAAAGTGAAGATAACAATGATGTTTTAGTGCATTTCTTTCACCCTTCTGGTCCAAGAAATGCCTTTCAACTTTCCAAAAATGACACTGCTTGGGTGCCTACAAATAAAATAGTACGAAAGCTGACTCCACTGGAGCTCACAACAGTGTCTGGTAGAACACACAACATAACTGATAAACTATGGAATGAAATATCATGTTTGATTAACTCCCTAATGAAAATTGCAGCTGGCAAGTAGTTACAACTGAAGTTTTAAATCTGTATACATGGAGAAACATTATCATGTGTATACTGTACACAAGTGTAGTACAACAAATGTACTGTTAATTTTAAGAATTAGAACTCTTACCAGTTGTTATCTCTGCCCATTGTTATTTAAAAGTAGAAATATTTGATCATTTATTGTACGTAATGATTTAAACATCATTTGACCAATGTCAGCTGTAATAATTTCAAGCTTTGCTAACTTGGCACTGCATGAGCTTGTAGAGGGGTAGCGTTTTTACTGAAATTTGCTGCTCTATTACTCTCAATGTAGTTGAGTGTCAGTCATAATTTTTTTGTGAGATATTCCCATGAGAATAAAGAACATTCTGTAAAATTTTCACTTGTTTTCATTCAGTCCCTTTTTAGATATTGACCTGTGAAAATTGACGTTAGAAGGGTTTTGGCCATTTTTGAAAAGCTCTAGAAAAAACAGGACTGCAACTTTTACTGTAGGTAGTTATGTAAGTACACAACACAGAGATAACATATTATTAGTGAGTCTCTTCCTTCATGAAAATTGAAGGCCTTAAAAAGTGAAGATTGATAATTTTTTTCAGTCTTCACAGAAAGAGTTTGAGTGACTCTCTTGCATGATAGAAAAATTATGCCTGAAGTTCATTTCATGCTGAGCACACTGGTTTTTGAATTATTCTGATATCTTTTAAAATAACATGGCTCTTAAACTTTCTGCAAACGTCGATTTCCACTAAAATTTGCCCAACCGCCATTGTAAAGACAGCTGCCAGAAACAAACTATGACTTATAAAAATTTTTAAAACAGTGTTTTGTGAATGTCTGTCTATAGGGAAGTCATGATAAAAAAAATCAAGAAAATCAAAAATGTTGAGTAACATCGCCTGGGTGATTTGAAATGGATTGACCCCAATTTATTGTTACTAAATTAACAGTAGCAGAAGCAGTTGGATTTCTAAGCTCTAAACTTGATGTAAAAATGTTCAGGTGTGGAAGTAGTTGAGCATGCACTGGGCCCTGAATTCTTTGCCCTAGTTCCCTTAGTATGCTTACCCAATATTCTTTCACTCAGGCCACAATACTGATATCCCACGAGCCTTTAATCGGCAGTGGGGCGTTTCCTGAAGTTAGGTTATTGTCTTTGTATGTCAATAGTCAGAACAACTCTTTGGACATCCTATGGTGAGAGTGTGTAATTGTGTGATTGGTAACACAATATGAATGTCTGAAATAAAAGAAACTTGCATGATCATCAATATGTGGCATCTGTTAATTTCTGTCTGCTCATTGCTTCTTTGATAATAATATATTTATTTATTTTCTGTTGGGAACATACAGCTGTGCACAGAAAGTTAGATATTATCAGGCTAATATCGGGCTGTGTTATGTGTAGTTGCATTTCCCACTGTTGGGTCCTAGTTGAACATGGTTCTAAAAGACATTGGGGAGGATTCGCTGCTATATGGGGTTCGCCACAATCACACACATTGCTTCTATCAGTTAGAAGGAACCACCATTTTATTAAGTCGGCCTTGGTTCTCCCCAGTGGTTTGGTTGATAGATTTACAACCTTCATTCTGTGCACCTGTGGCAGTTTTTCTTTCTGGATCCATCCCTATGGTTTATCCTGGTAGTTTCCCCACAGAGAAACTTGTTTGACCTGCACCATGCATTTGTATGTTGCCTGTATGCTGTGACTTCTTTGTTGATATTTGGCAGTGCTATTCTAGCCAGTACTGCACATCATCCATCACAGGGTAGCAGTTGCTGGCTGGTGATATGTGGGTCAGTGGTTGTTTCTTTTAATTATTTACCATTTATGAAAAAAGCGTGTGACTCAATGTTACGTGACTCATGTTACTGGTTACTTATCGTTGGAAAAACTTTTTCTTGTGGGCAGAGAAACGACAATATGATGTTATTTACCAAATAAGGGTCATTCCACGTCAAATCATCCAGAAATTATAGGAAATTACCCCCATTGTTACACAATTCCTTGAAATTTTGGGTGGTGGAAGTTTGCCTAGATATATTCACATTTCGAAAATGTAAATGTTGCAGGTCAATTACTTTTTTACTTATGATAAAAAAAAGTTATACAGATTCAGGAATTCAGGCTTGCATAGACCTACAGTTTTGCAGTGAAGGCTTGAATTTCTTGTACATTTCAGAAAAAATTGTAAATAATATATTTTAAACAAAATCCATGCATGAATATGATAATTTTTTGAGGTATTACCCCCTTATAGGTACTTTTGAAAAACTTACAATATTATTCTAAATATTCCATTATGTCACACAGAAAGAATTAGTTTGTAGAAATAATGGGAAATGTGAAAAACAATGTTACTGTAAAAGAAATATTGAAGTTGCTAATTCGTGAATACCATGCTGAAGTTGGTTCCACTGGATTCCTAGGAACAACTCATATCTGAGAACACTGTTTTATAGCCACTACATGTTCTGCGTCATCCAGTTCCATTGTTTTGAGTCATGTGTTGGCTGAGCATGCAGTTCTGAGCTCTTGTACTGAGTTGTACCCAGAGTCAATTATTGGTTAAAAATTCAGTTGTTGCAGTTTTTTACTATTCATTCCAAAACAGAAGTAAGTCTCCTAATGTTACAATAATAATGTGAAATACTTTAGTAATGAAACAATGGGATAGAATGATTTTTCATTATTTAATTACTTTTTACATTACATCAATCATGTTTTGAATTATTTATGACAAATATTGGTTTTATGACTGAAGCAATATAGAAAGTACAAGTAGGCAGTGTTTTCTTGGACAGTATTTGCAAGATATATGCAATAATGCTGTGACTTTTGTGAATTAACTGACCAGTGAAGAACAAGGACTTTTATTATAGCAAAGCAACAGTCATTCATACTGTGATTTAAGTGTTTCATGTGTGTGTGTTAAACACAAAGACAGGTACCTTCGCAAATTCTCTCTACATAAGAAAATTTGCTGTGATCCCTTCAAGTGCCATAAATTTCATGCTATCCATCTGGACAGCATGAAATTAGTTTAGAAAAGGCAAAGACTTTCAAAATGAGAGGCTTTAGCATTATTCCTGGTGACAAAATGTGCCCAACCTGTATCAAACTTATTAATGAAAAACAATCAAGTGACGACTCAAATGAAAATTGGAATCAGCAGCTGGGGCTCTAAAAACTAAAATTTCACATACATATCAAGTTGAGCTGGCTGCTGATGCAAGCACTATCCCTGACAGTGATTTAATAGAAGTGGAAGAAAAAGCAAAACATCATGATGAACTCATGGACAAAATCAAGCAGAAAATTGAATATGCCAATAATCGGGAAAGATTCACTTACTTAATCTTGTGCCGCCAACTTGGTCTCGACAGAAAGTCAATTCCAAATTTCAGGTTTCTGAATGTTTGGTACAACAAGCAAGAGCTCTTTTAAGGAGGAGGGTATTTTATCAATGGCAGAGCAGAAAAGAGGAACGACATTGGCACATGATACAGTGCAAAAAGTAAAGAGTTTTTATTTGGATGATAAAAACACCAGAATAATTCCTGGGAAAAAAGACAAAGTGAGCACCAGCAAAAATATCTGTGGACAAAAGCGTCTTGTTTTAAGTAATCCTGAAGACAAATTAGGATTCTCAAAATTTGCTTCTCTTCAACCCAAACAGTAGTACTTGCAGGATCATATCGTATGTGTGAGCATTTACCACCAAAACATGAAATTGCTTCCAAATTCCAGTTCTATTTAAGAAACATACCAAGATCTAATTAAAATAATAACATAGCCGAGTCTGTTTGCTTTGTCTGTGTGAAAAATGCTCCACCAGATCGTTGCTTCAAACCCACTTAGAAAATGAAATAGAAGACTATGATCCTGATGAGATGGTTTAGTACAGTCAATGGGTATCAACTGATGAACGATTTTAAGTGTTCAAATCACTTCTCTGTCAGAATTCTGTGACACACTAATTAAGAAAATTGAAAAACTTACTACACACTCTTTTATTTCTCAATCACAATCTTCTTATCTGAAAATGAAGAAAGAAACACTTGATGAAGGATCAGTGTTAATTTTAATGGATTTCAGTGAAAATCTCAGTTTTGTTGTTCAAGATGAAGTACAGGGGTACCAATGGAATAAAGGCAGCAGCACTCTTCACACTGTCCATATATATTACAAAAAGGACAAACAGTTGCATGCAAAAAGTATTTGCATTGTTTCTGATGATCTAGAACATAATGTTGCTATTGAGCGAGGTGGCGCATCCTGATTTAGGTTTTCCGTGATTTCCCTAAATCATTTCAGGCAAATGCCGGGATGGTTCCTTTGAAAGGGCACGGCTGATTTCCTTCCCAATCCTTCCCTAACCCGAGCTTGCGCTCCGTCTCTAATGACCTCGTTGTCGACGGGACGTTAAACACTAACCACCACCACCATAATGTTGCTGTTGTGTACCAGACTCAGAAGACTGTATTGAATTTTTTAAGTGTGAGTTTCCAGAAATGTAGCTTGCATATGTTGAATATTTCACTTGTGGTTGTGCTGCACAATATAAAAATTGTAAGAATTTCAGAAATATCTGCTACCATGAACACGACTTCAACATAAAGTGCAGCTGGTCCTTGTTTTCTACCAGCCGTGGCAAATCTCTCTGTGATGGTATTGGTGGCACTGTTAAAAGACTTGGCACAAAAACAAGTTCGCAAATTGTTTATAGAACTGAAATACTTGCAGCTTCACAAGTATTTGAATTCTGTCGTGAGAACCTGCAAGGCATTTCAGTTCTCTCTGTTTCAAAAGATGAAATGATACAAGTCAGACATTATCTTTCTCAGCATTTCACAAGTGCGAAAACAATTTCTGGAACATGATCTATGCATCACATTGTATCAGTATCACCAACCAAGACAGGAGCAAAAAGGGCTGAGCTTTGATACAGATTTTAGTGCCATGCATGATTTCTCAGATGCACTTCCGCCATTAATGCCAGAATGCACTGTGCAGCCCATCTGCTGTGTTGCATGTGCATATGACTCTTCTTGTTATTTGGGAATCGTTGAGATGGTGAATTCTGAAGCAGGAGATATTACAGTAAGGTTCGTGCATCCTCATGGACCATCTCCATCCTTCTATTGGCCTGATAATAATGTTTGTGATGTAAAAATTGTTTTCCCCAGTGCCATTCATTTCTCAAAGCTGACTTTTTTTATGAAACTTTATTATTTGTAGAACAGTTTCTAATTTTTTCAGTGTTTTCCAGAGGTGGAGGGGAGCAATTATCGAAAGTATTTTTTCTATTTTAACAATAAAATTTAAAAAAAATTAATTTACAAAAATTTAATTGGACAATTTAAACTACATGTCCGAAAGGATATTCAGGGAAAAAACTACCAGCATACCATTTTTTGTTTTAAAAATTGCAGCCAATTTTCAAATTTTTACAGCATTTGCTATCAAAATAATGTATATAAAGCAGTAAGAATTGACAAAAGTTCGTGATATTAGATACAAAAGCAGTACACAAAATCTCAGTTCACAACTAGATAATGAGTGTCATGGCCTGGATGACTTGACATGGAATGACCCACAAGATAAACTTAACATTAACATTTCACTTTTTAAACATTGTGAAAAATTATAAGAGCATGACATCTGGGAAAATAAATTGTAAACTCAGTGGGAAGTCTAATGACTAAAAATATTGCCTTGCATGGACAACATCAGGTGGATTAATTTTCTGTATAATTATGTCCTGTGTAAACAGAATGTCATCACATTTTGCAGTCAGTTTCCAATAGTGACCAGTATGCTGCATTCCACAAATTAATAATTTCCAAAAATTGCATGTACATCTCCAGCATGGAATTTTCCATCATATTCCACTTTGTACCAGTCTCCAATTTTCACGCTTTTTGTAGTTTCTTCAGTATCACAGTCTGCTGCAGGGAAAGTCTTTGGAGACAGCAGATATGTTTGTAGTACTCCTTCCTTGTAGTGAAAGCAGTGAATGCCTTTTATTTGTACTGATGATGCTGAAGGAAATATTTGAGCCAAATTAAGTTTCACCTTGATTCCTCAAATTTCATCAGTGGACATATGAAAAACCTGCATAGTTGTGGTACTTGCAACTGCCTAAGCAAAAGTTACTGCTCCATCTAGCATGAATTTTCACTTTTTTACTGCACTCCACACTTACCTTTTCATAAGAGCACCAATTCCGTCTATGGCTCCTTTATCATGGGATGTAGCAAAAAATTTCCATTAGATTTCCACATTGAATAACAATTGATGTTGAAATGCAATGACAGTAATATATTTGTTTTTAATTGTGAGGCAGATCCATCTGATCAGATTGAAACTACCTTCAAATTTTCAGGTATAGTTGACAGTACTTCACTAATGTATGCAATCACAGTATCCCTGGAATGGGTTAAGCTATCTGAAACAACAACAATTGTGTGATGAGAACCTGAAGGCCACAGTGAAAATACTAACTTATGCTTGTGCTCAGTATGCACCTTGCACCTTATCTTCATAAACAGAAATATGATTTTAAGCAAAATCAATAAGCAGTGATGCAAACTACGTAGAATATTGGCTCAGAACTATTTCCTTTTTCTGATGATATGATGTAGACTGAGCTCTCTTTGTGTAGTAATGAACAAGAAACTGAGGGGTTATGGAAATTTTTTATTTTACTGTATCAGCTGTAGAGCCTTCTTCTTTGACTTAATAAGCTTAGAATTGTTTTCTTCCATCTTCCAAATATATCATGATAAGTTTGCAATTTCCAGCTCATCAATTTTACGGGCTAGTTTGAGACCTCTACCATTTTGACAATTTACATTCATTCTACCAACAAAGCTCACCGAGTGGTTGGCAAATTTTGGCTGATACAAATTTGTTGCTCTAAGCTGAAATATTATCATGTTTCCTATGAAGGCTGCTGATGACATTTATGAAATTTTTGTGATATTTACATGAACATACATTATGAGGTAGTTTTCTCCTTAACTGAACATTTGGTGGCCATACTTGTATTTCCCAATTTGGACTTCAGGTTGTTCCTGTTTGAATACACCATATGTTTCCATGATGGACATTACTAAGTTATGAAAGTGAACTGTTTCTCATTATTTTTTCTAATCAGTATTGTGTGCTCCCTGCCTGGTGACTGGCAGCTGATGTCATGACAGTAGAAACCAGTTACCAAGTCTCTAGTTTCAGAACTAAGGTCTCTGTTTTGTAGACTACTGCCATCACTGGGTCTTTCAGACTTTCCATCTGATGAATTTCCACACAAGTCACTGAACAGCTCAAGGACAACTATGACTTTATGTCGTGTTGACAATGGCAAGAAATGATCAGCTTGAGCCATGGCTTTACCTAGGGCACTATGTGACTTATACAGTGAAAACCCAGCTGTACTATGTTGCTGATTTCTGCCTCACATTATGCTATGTTTTCTAACTCTTTCCCTGGTTTTAGAGCTTCTTTCTTCTAATAAGTCATTGTTTATGTGGACTCAAATACAGGAACTTTTTTTAATGCTTCTGTTGACTTTTTCTAGCTTCCTCCAGGCGCTTCTTCTTAAATTCTTAATATTTTTCTTCTCTGTTTAACTTTTCCTACCTCCTTTTCTGTCTTTCTGCTGCTGTTAAAGGCATCCTGTTCTTTTAACATTAAAAAAATATAACGGTGACTCAAATTATGTGACTCATGTTACACATTTAATTTTCTGTTTTTACAATATTGGTTCAAATTGGGAAATTTTTAATAGTGATATTAGTTACACATTCACACAAAGAAGTAAATTATGGAACAAAATGAAGTTATCTGCTTAATATATAAACTTAATTACGTAGAAGTGACTCATGTTACATGAAAGTTCATGTTGTTGTATTATGTTATTCATCCTAACCTGTAATTTACGTACTTCAATTTTATACTGTATATGCAATACATTAGGGTATGCAACAGTAATATAAATAATGACATACTAATTCTTACCTGTCAATCAGTTGAAATCAAGGTCCAAAATCTCCAATAATTCACACCGCCATCACATGAAAAACGCATCGACATATAAAAATGGCTACAAATTATGGAGGGGAAGCAATAATGAGCAACAATCATTGTTGCCATACAGTAAAAAGTCAAACCTTTTCAAAAAATACATAAGAAGTACCAAATTTTAAACTTTTAAAAATCATAAATGTTTCCTACTTTACAAGGAATATCCCTGTCATTTATCACCCCTTTTACCTCTGGCAATGTTTGTTGATATGAAAAATATTTTTGGAATCCACATTTAAATTGTACGTGTCCCTGTAACTGGGTGGGTAAGTCAGTTCAAAAGTTGGAGAAAAGCTACAGGATACTACTTCCAATAGTACCATGCCTAGTAAAGCAATGTGGTGTTCAAACCAATCTTCAGATTGATGATTGCATTACTTTTTCTAATTTCTGCTGAGGCAGACAGTTCAGGTCCATCTGCACTTTCATGTGTTCTCCGCAAACAAGATTGCAGCATGAAGTGTTAATTCGTGTTGATAATCCTGTTCCTGGAACTGATACTGAATTCCAGATTGTACAGGACAGTAAGCTGTTTATGGAGGGGACTGCAAGCAGCCTGACACCATGCATCCGGTGGAATTCAATGCTGTGTCTACTTGTTAGACATGTGCTGAGTGGTTTCAGGCTGGACTTGTGATCCCATTTTCAGCATTATTAGTTAGCATGACATTAATATAGCCTCTATTATCTTCATGTGTGAACCATTTAGTGTTCATGTTACACTTTCATACTAGTTGTCCACTCTCCAGATAAATAATTTATGCTAAATGTTAACAAATTTCTCTTCATCAGAAACTCTTTTCATGCTGTCGCCAGTCTGAATTTTCTATCCTCTGTACGTCAACCATCGCCAGTTATTTTACTGCCCAAATAGCAAAACTCATCTGCTGCCTTTAGTGTCTCATTTCATGACCTATTCTCCTCGGTATGCTCTCATTTAATTCGGCTACATTAAATAACAGTTTTTTATTTCTTTGGTATCCACCTTATTGTCTGTTTTCTGGATACTGTCCATTTCGTTCAACTGCTGTTCAAAATCCTTTGCTGTCTCTGACAGAATGGCAATGTCATTGAAATATCTCAACTCCTCCCTTAACTTAAATTCCCTTTACATTTTTCATATTGGTTTATTTTACCACTTGTCTAATGTGCAGATTGAATGAAATCAGGGATAGGCTACAATGCTGTCTCACTCACTTCTCAACGACTACATCCCTTTCATATTCTTCAACTCATAACTGTAATCTGGTTTCCGTACATCTGTAAACAATCTTTCTTCACTGTATTTTATCCCTGTTCCATACAAAATTTGAAAATGTGTAGTCCCCTCAACTTTGTCAGAAGCTTTCTCTAAATCGCTAAATACAGTTTTGACTTTCATCAACCTATCTTCTAAGATAGGGTCAGTATTGACTCAGTTGTTCTTACATTTTTCTACTACCCAAAGTGATCTTCTGATGTCAGCTTATACCAGTTTTACTATTCTTCTGTGAATAATTCATGTCAATATTCTGGAGTTATGGCTTATTGAACTGATGGTTCAGCAGTATTCATACCTGTTTCTCATATATCATGCACATTAAGTGGAATAGTTTTGTCATGGCTGGCTCTCCCAAGAGTCGCAGTAATTCAGAAGGAATGTAATCCAGGGGCTTTTTTCCTGCTTCATTTGTTCCATTTTTATATTTTCTCCTTTCATCAGTTATATCCTATATATCTTGTGTTACCGAAGGATTTCTACTAGGCCTCACATTTTTACCTGTGTGATCCTCTGCTGCTTTCAACATTTCATCTCTCAAACCTATCCATTCACGTTCTGTTGTTTTCCTTCCCCTGTCTGGTACATTGCTACCTAAAGCTCTTTCTGAAATCCTGAACCACCTCGGATTCTTTCAATTTATCAATGACCCCTCTCCTTGAATGCCTACAGTTTTGCAATTTCTTCAGTTTTAATCTGCAGTTCATAACCAATAAATTATTTTCGTAATCCACGTCTACCCCTGGAAATGCCTTACAGTTTAAAATTTGGTTTCAAAATCTCTGTTTTATCATTATGTAGCTAAACTGAAACTTCCAGCATCCCCAGTTCCCTTCCACATGTACAAGCTCCTTTCACAATTCTTAAACCAAGTTTTAGCAATGATTAAATTATGCTCTGTGGAAAATTCTAAATGACAGCACCTCTTTCATTCCTTATCCCCATTTGATGTCCCACTATTTTTCCTTCTCTTTGTTTTCTGACTATCAAGTTCAGTCACCCAACACAATTAAAGTTTCATTTCCCATGACTCAATAATTTCCTTCATCTCATCATACATTCTTTCAATCTCTTTGTCATTTACAGAACTAGTTGGCATGCAGACTTGTATTACTGTGATGGGTGTTGTCTTCATATTTATCATAATTATAATTATTCATTCAATGTGCTTTTCATAGAGCTTATCCACAACCCTGTATTGTACTGGCCAAAAGTTCCGTTCTTCCCACCACCACACTGCACTAAATCCCACTGTGTCTCATGTCAACGAATCCAGTTCCCTCTTTACATTCTCTGAGCTATCTATCAGACTAAGAGATTTAAAATTCCACACTACTGCCCATAGAATGCCAGTTTTGCTGTTTACGATGACTACATTGTCTGGAGTAGGACTTTTCCGGAGATCAGAATGGGGGACTATTTTACTTCCTGAATATTTTACCCAAGAGGACTTCTTATCATTAGGCCATACAGTACAGATGCATGTCCTCACAATAAAATAACAGATATAGCTTCTTTTTGCTTTCAGCCACTCTCAGTATTGGCACAACAAGGCCATTTACGGGTAATGTTAAGAGGTCAGATCAGTCATTTATCCAGACTGTTGCCCCTGCAACTACTCCAAAGCCTCCTGCCCCTCCTCAGGAATCATGTGTTAGTCTGGCTTCTCCACAGGTACTCCCCAGTTGTGATTTTGTTTGCAATTGCTGTACAGCTTCTATAGCAGTGAGGTTGCAAGCCACTACCTCTCAATGTTTCATTGGTGTTGGAGGAGGGAAGATTTCGTCATAATTGGTTTGAAAAATAATACGTACCCAGGTTGTCAAGAACAGTGTGGAATTTATTTTTGGCCTCTTTAAAACTTGTTGCTTGGGCAGCAAGTGTTAGGTCATCCACATAATTTAAAATCTTGCTGGTGGTCTGTGAATGTATTAGGCTAAGTAGAAGAGGCATTAAGCAGACACTAGGTTGTCCACATAAAGGCTAAGTTACAGGCCCAGTGGGCTAGTTATCTGTGAATGTATTAAATAGAAGAGGAATTAAATATTAGTCTGATGAGAACCATTATATTTTAATTTCCACCTTCTCAAATTTTGTGAAATTTCACAAAGAAGTGTCTTGAAGCAAAGTACCAATAAACTTCTTTATGTGGTGGTCATGTATCATATTGAGTACCTTTGATAAGAGCTTCTGATGGTTGACTGTGTTGTATGCTGTAGTTAGATCTATAAAAACAACTCCTGTTATTATTAGGTTGACTACTTGGTTTGTGCATTGTTTGCCTAATTGAAATATGGCTTACTGTGGTTTTTGGTTAGTTTCTACGATTGTTGCTGATCTATGTAGAACATTTCTTTCCAAAAGTTTATACAGGTGACAGAAGAGAGATAGGACAATAGCTTTTTGGGTTCATATGGACTTGTTTTCAGCAACATAAGATAGTTGGTAAAATGTTGGGTTAGCCAAAGTTTTGTAGTTGACCTGAAGTGCTTCTATCTGATGCAGATATTGTCCAGGCTGACTGTTTTTCTATTGTCTTTTTCCTAGGTCACCCTTTTCTATCTCAAGCAGAGTAATTGGGGACCTTTGCCTGTCGATTTAATGTGTGCCATTCTTTATGTTCCTTGGTCTCTTTGGCTTTTTCCTGACCTTGCTATATGGTAGCAACAGGCTATTTCAACTTTGTTGGACTGTTGTTTAGATTTTTAAAAAGTATCTATCCTTTTTACTATTTCTTGTGAGATCAGCAGATTATATAGTTGATATTGATGTTTGCCTTCCAACATCATCAAGGAGTGCCATAACCTAATCACACAGACATAGACTGCATCCTCTGAGAAAGGGTCTTCTGAAAGAAACTCTGAAATGATAGAGCCAGATCAGTGCTGTGTTTACTTTTGACTGCCACTCATCCTCTCCAACTACACACACACACACACACACACACACACCACACACACAGTCCATTGGTCCAATAAGTTGAGGTTGATGCATGTGGTAAACTAGATGATGAGTGACAGTCAAACCTAAATACAACCTGGGTGGTGCTAGGCAGTGCTGCCCCTCTAATTTTGGAGTTTCTGCCAGAGGTGTCACCCACCTTAGCAGCTGCTGGTGGTGCCCTTGACATTGACACTGAGAGAATCAAGTCTATGTGCTCCATCTCCTCTGTGTTGTCAAACAAGGATACAAGGCAGTTTCATGTCTCTCTCTCATCTGTTCTGGGTGTGCATTTATTTATTGGGTGATCTGTTTCATTGTAGTATGGTGCTTCTATCACCAGTAAACTGGAGTCTCACATAGCTTATTCCTGCCTCTGCTTTGGCCACAATAACATCTCCACCCCTACATATGATATTATACCCGTCTTTTTCTATGTCTCTGGTGTTTGCTTCATTCAACAATCATTACTTCAGTGAGTTTCCTCTTCTCTTTTGTCATGTAATTCCCTCCTCCCACCAATTCTGCATATGCCTTGTTTGCTCTTTATTTATTCAAATTTAAGAATTTTGTTCTCATTACTGGCTTATGATCCCAATATTTATCCACACAAGTCTTCTTTTCAGTCCAATATATGGTACGTTTCAGACACCATGCTGTGTCCAGGTAATAAAGTCTGTTGAGTCCTCAGACTTATTGTTTTACCTCCTCATTTTTGTGTAAGACAGTTGAAACAATTAGAAAAGTATTATTTTTCTTTCCCTTGACCGATACGTTCCAATAATTCCACCTTTCCCTTCATCTAATACTGTGTCTCAAAGTGAGATGTTGTTGTTGTTGTTGTGGTCTTCAGTCCAGAGACTGGTTTGATGCAGCTCTCCATGCTACTCTGTCCTGTGCAAGCTTCTTCATCTCCCAGTACCTGCATCCTTCTGAATCTGTTTAGTGTATTCATCTCTTGGTCTCCCTCTATGATTTTTACCCTCCACACTGCCCTCCAATACTGAGTTGGTGATCCCTTGATGCCTCAGAATATGCCCTACGAACCAATCCCTTCTTCTAGTCAAGTTGTGCCACAAATTTCTCTTCTCTCCAATTCTGTTCAATACTCCTCATTAGTTATGTTATCTACCCATCTAATCTTCAGCATTCTTCTGTAGCATCACATTTTGAAAGCTTCTATTCTCTTCTTGTCCAAACTATTTATCGTCCACATTTCACTTCCATACATGGCTACACTCCATACAAATACTTTCAGAAATGACTTCCTGATACTTAAATCTATACTCGATGTTAACAAATTTCTATTCTTCAGAAATGCTTTCCTTGCCATTGCCAGTCTACATTTTATATCCTCTCTACTTTGACCATCATCAGTTATTTTGCTCCCCAAGTAGCAAAACTCATTCACTACTTTAAGCGTCTCATTTCCTAATCTAATACCCTCTGCATCACCCGATTTAATTCAACTACATTCCATTATCGTCACATAATTGATCAGTACCTCAATTTTCTCATTTTTCTGTTTTGTAATCATCACTTTCTTAAGCATACAAATATTTTCATATTGAAAGTTTTGTATTTACAAGAAAATTAATTGTGTGACAGCATGGGTTGAATTAATCAATTTTGTTACCCATCTTTTTGTTTGTAATAATCACAAAACTTGCAACAACATTTGTTGCCCCAGTTAACACATTATTTATACCTCACCAGATAAGTCTTTCACTTCTGTGTATTTGACATTACTAATTCTTGTGACATCTAAACTCTGAGAGATGCATTTGTATCCAGTTGCCCCACATTGTTGAAACTTAAAACATTCAACACACTGTTTCATAGCTATCAATCCTATTTATCATTACCTGATTATTTGTTCTTGTGGAGGAAACCACCATAAATGAGACATAAAACTTTATATAATAAATTAATAATGGTCACTTGAAAATATAATAAAGGAGGAACTAAGTTACTGAGAAACTTAGACCAGGAAAGATGCAAGACAAGTACTCAGTGTAGATGAAACAATACACTGAATACAGTATCAGATTGTTAAGTAGTTTTTTGTGACTGCCAGTTTCTGCTTCCCTCAGATTAGTAGTGACAATTCACATCCTTAATGCACAGAAACTTCTTTGAACAACTGGCAGTGAATATTGTATTGTAGTATTGTGAAGTATTGTAATGAAATGTTGTTGCAGCCTTCAGTCCAAGGGCTGGTTTGATGCAGCTCTCCATGCTACCCTATCCTATGTGAGCCTCTTTATCCCCAAATAACTACTGCAACCTACATCTTTCTGAATCTGCTTACTGTATTTCTAATAAAATATATGACCAACTATGAAAAGATAACTATCTCATCATCAAGCTGTGATATGAGGTTTAGAATTTGAAATAATCAAGTATTTTTGAGCTATAGCTTCACTGCAATTGTTTAAGAACAATTCCACAGAGAAAAAAACAAGCGAATCATAAATATAGGCTGTTGTACTTTTTATTCTACAAGTAAAATGTTTTCCAAAAAAAACTGATTCAGCAACTTTGTTTGCTTCATTTACATAAGATATGTTGTTTTCAGTGCAACAGATGGCTCAACTTTCAGCTTTCTGTCTTCCTTGAATCAAACCTATATGTGAACATGAATTTTTGTGGCATGATGAAGAATGCCATAAGAGGTCCATGACAAAGAATTGTGGCAATGAGTCTCAACTGTGTATCACAGTGTGTACTAAGCTTCACAAGAGGACTGCTGTAACATGAGTTGCTCATGTACGTCATGCGTGTTGTCCGCCCCTGGTAGCTGAGCGGTCAGCATGACGGAATGTCATACCTAATGGCCTGGGTTCGATTCCCGGCTGAGATTTTTTCTGCTCAGGGACTGGGTGTTGTGTTGTCCTTATCGCCGTCATTTCATCCCCATCGACACGCAAGTCGCCGAAGTGGCGTCAACTCGATAGCCTTGCACCAGGCGAACAGTTTATCCGACAGAAGGCCCTAGCCACTCAGAATTTCCATATCAAGCATGTTCTTCTTATTTTTTCCTTTTTTTTTGTGCCATCTCAGCCAGCTTCTGATAAATACTGAATCATTAGACAAACATACAATATTTACATTGGTTGTAAACATGTTTACTTACATCTTAATGTGCTCGCATCATTGCCATGATATGTCACTCCAAATGCCAATTCAGCATGGAACATATAACATTTGTGCCTCCAGACAACTTTGCAGCTGTGCGTGCTTACATTACATAAGTAATGCGAAGTCAATGATATTCAGTTACTTAACATTGTTCTCTGAAATTTGTTAATAACTCTACATAGTGAGCCGCAAAATAAAATGTACTATGCTACACAAATCATCTGGCTGTAGATACTTAATGCTATCTGTGTGAAGTCCAGCCAGGTCACTAGTTTTGTTCCCTGTACATAAATCGCTGTAATTACAGTAATTATTCAGAAGGATTCCCCTGACAGAGACATCATGTACACTATGCACACATTCACAAATCAACTAACGACTGATTCAGAAATCAACTTATAATGTTTTCAAAAATGTTCAAAAACTGACAGGGATGCGTTTCAAAGTCATATGAATAATCGATAGACTAATGTGCGATGGATGCTCGTCGCTTTGTGAAACAAGGTTTTTTCCCTCAATAGTATGAATTTGCCCCTATCTCCCTCCTAGAACTGGGCCCGCTGCGCATGCAAGAATCTAGAACAGAAAAAAAGTACTTTCATCAGTGAAACTTTTTTTTTTATTTTTCAATGTAGTCGCCTTGTAGATTAATGCACTTGGTCCAACGACGTTCCAGTCCCTTGATCGCATCTCGAAAATGATTTTCCTCCAGGTCTGTAAAATAAATGTCAACAACGGCTATCAATTCTTAGTTTGAAGTGAATCTTCGTCCACCAAGTAAAATTTTCAGTTTCAGGAAGAGATGGAAGTCTGACAGAGCTATATCAGGTGAATATGGTGGGTGTGGCAACAATTCATACCTTAGTTCATGTAATTTTGCCATGTTGATGGCACATGTGTGCGGGCGTGCATCAAGAGTTGGGGCACCCATCTTGCAGATAAATTTTTCATTTGTAATTCTTCAGTTAAAATGTGATACACCCTTTCAGATGACATCTGGTAAGTGTGAGCAATTTCGTACACTTTGTCGGCAATCCTCCATGACCACTTTGTACACTTTTGCAATGATATCTGGAGTAGTGACACACCTTGGCTGACCACTGCGTGGATCATCATCTAAGCTCTCCCAACCAAATTTAAATGCATTTGTCCACTTGGCAACAGTTGAATATGAAGGAGCAGGGTCCCCCAGTGTATTCTGGAAATTGGCATGAATGTCCTTTGGTTTCATACTTCCATTTACGAAATTCTTAATCACTGCTCAAATCTCGATTTTTTTTCCATCTTCGCAAATCCCTATGTGGGAAAAACAACAGAGCCATGCCACCACCACAGCTCTCTTCCCAGAGCACTGGTGTGTCACCTGTTTACAGGCAACAGTCTAACGAATATCACGTGAACAGCTCATTGCGCTAGTGCTGACCTCTCGTGGTGATTCCGAGAACTTTTCAAACCACCCTTGTATACAAGCTGTTAACAATTCGTAACCTCCTTTGCTGGGATGTACACTTCAACTGCATTTTACATATATCTCTCCAGTACATAATTTGTGATAATTTGGAATGGTTTCTTATTGTGCTCAATTTCTCAGTTTCATACCAGCGCACACCACTACATAGTGAAAATTTCCTTCTGGAAACATCCCCAGGCTGTGGCTAAGCCATGTCTCTGCAATATCCTTTCTTCCAGGAGTGCTAGTTCTGCAAGTTTTGCAGGAAAGCTTCTGTGAAGTTTGGATTTTAGGAGATGGGGTACTGGCGGAATTAAAGATGTGAGGACGGGGCGTGAGTCATGCTTGGGTAGCTCAGTCGGTAGAGCACTTGCCTGCAAAAGGCATTCTCAACTCAATATGATTCAAGTGGGCCATGCAGTGGCATGAATCTCCATTCAATCCAAGAACTCCTGCACAATTCTTGCAACATCTGGTTGTGCATTGTCACGCATTCATATAAAACCATGACCAGTAAATGGAGCAAAAGGCATAACATGCTCCAAAAAATTTCCTCCTTACATCTATGTGTTGCAAGGCTCCCATGCTCTATAAAGACCAAATCTGTCTTTATAGTGGAGTAGATTCCTGCTAACACCATCAGAGAACCACCCTGAGAATGCACCCTGGATGAGAATGTGCAAGGCGTTCTCCAGACCCTCTCTTTACCGACTGGTGTACACAGGCCCTACCAACTCATCAGTAAACATCATTTGCTCCATTGTTGTATTCTCCACCCACAATATTCTCATGCAAAACATAGTTGAACTGTGTGATGCGCTGTGGTGAGTTCTTGGCCTGCAGCAGGTCTCATGTATTGAAAATTTGCTTCTTACAGTCTCCTCCGGATGGTTCTCTCACTAAACATTGACCCCTCAGACTAGGTGGAGTTGATTTTTTACTTCAGTGGCAGTGGTGGGGCACTTGAAGTTGTAAGAAATGGTGTTCTCTTGCCAATGTTACTCTTCTCACGTGTGATCCTGGTTTCATTCCATAGTGTCCAACTTTCCTCTTTCTTCTTATAGTTTTGGAAATTGTTGACGTTGTAGCTCTCAACACATTTTTAACATAATGCCCACTGCAACCATCTCCTACCAAAGCTACGTTTTTGCAGCATTTTCAGGGTTTAACAACATGTGTATTATAGAAAGCCAATTATTATAATCAGAGAAAGATCCAACAAACGTGTGTAATTGAAATGGGAGCAATACAAGGTACAACAATAAAGAGACAGAAGACATTATCGTCTCACATCCAGTGATGTATTTCATGTTGTGTAGGGAAGAACAGTTAAGTCTATTGCAGTAAACAATTGAAGTTTTATTATTTGCTTGTGAGGCAATGTCAGTAACATCCTCATCTAAAAATATAGGATAAAGTGCTACACTTTTATTAAATAGATGACTACTCATCATTCATTACATGTAACATTTTTTGTGCCAGTCAGTGTGTCAAGCTTATTTAGTGTAGAATTTTAATTTTTACTATAACTTTAATTTGTTTAATCCTGTTGTTCATTAATATGATAAAATTACATTAATTGCTTTAAATTACACTGTACAGAATATCAAATAACACTACAGTTCATGTACTTTTTATTTAGTCATTATATATGCTCTGTGTTATTTTGCTAATTATAACTTCAGAATTTAGAAAACATTTGTGTAAAGTGGACTAGGATACCCATTTAATGTGAATTATGGTGAAACCTCACTAATTTAAGCTTTCATTTTCTTTGTGGCTGCTTTTTGTTTAAATGAATGACATTATTACCAATCATTTTAGGGAACTATTAAATTAACGTGACTTTTATATAGGTGCCACAGTAGCTGGGCTTGGAAAACGGAAGAAACTTGGCAAATTAGGTCCTGTAATGGAGAAAAAGGTTCTTCCTGTAGAAACAGATCCAGCTAGGTTAGTGTCTTATGTTTGTGGTAGTAACATATACAAAGAAGGCGAAGATATCAAACTGAAGGAAGATTCTGAATATCCAGACTGGCTTTGGAACATACGAACAGGTGTGTACACCAACAACAAAGCTTAGAAACTCTTAGTCTCTATTGCCTGTTACTGCTTTCCCTTAAAATGCATTTTACCCTTTAGCAATAAAATTACATGTACATATTTTTGATGTGGACTACTTTTTGTGTTTCATTAACACTGCATCAAAGTAGACCACTTCTGTGCCCTAGTAAACATATGTCTTCCCAAGAAACCAGACGCATGGACACTTGTTCATCAGATGTCGCCCATAGCATCTGAAGATGGCCATTGTATCATAAAAAAGTGATTTTTTAAATTTTTGACTCAAATTACATTACAGTTAAACTGAGAGGTGCAAATTATTTTACAGTTTATTGCAACCAAGTGACCATCTTTTGATGAATTTGCTGCCCAAATTCTGCATGCAATTCCAAGGTAGTTAGCAATATTTTGTTCCAATTTTGTTAACCACAGATTTTTATTATGGTGTGTTGTAGTATAGTTTAAAGAGTCTAGTTGTGTTATTGTCCTGGCTTGCCTTCTGGCTAAAGCCTAAGACTTGCAGCAGTTTTAATTTCTAAGAAACAAAGTGCAGAACATAATATTAAGTATGTCAGTTTCATTTCTTTCAAGAAAATTATTTAAAAGTCAGTATTACACTAGTTTTTAACTGTGTTTACTGCTTACAAGTTGACATTAGTCTTCGGAAATATTAAAAATACGGCATACCCCGAGGTCTAGGCCCCTCTTTTGGCACTCTTGGTCATCTGTCATGTATATTGATGAAAGAACTTAAAAGAAAGGTACCCACACAAGAAATTATCACCAAAATAGTGAATCATTATGTTGAAAATTATTGCTTTAGAACTGTCGAAGCTCAGCTGAGTAGAACAGATTTTTCTTGCAAAACATGTTCAGCTTTATTATTTGCAAGACATCTTCAGTGGCTTGGAGTATATATATGTTTGTATGTTTACACTATTTTGCTTTACAGTTTGGACATTATATATTGAAGTTATAAACAGTTGTGGCACTTTCTGCATATTTTTGTTGGAGTGGTGTATAAATTGCTGTGTACAAACTTCATAGATGTTGGTCTACCTGTGTTCTTCTCCCTGTTTTACAGCTGTTATTCTTCTGCTTTCTGCCACACACAATTTCATTTTCACAGCACTAGGAAATGAACATTAGTTTATTTGATGTAATATTTTGGATGGTGTTGCCATCTGTTGAATGTTGTTACCAACTGTAGAATGTGCCTGTGTGATATCAGTCACCTATCCCTGTGTATGTGTTGTTTTAATGTGTTTGTGAGTATAAAAGGGGTTTTTTGATTAAGTTTAATAGAGAATTTGTATTAATATGTGTCTGGTTTGTAACACATTTGTTCTCTGCTACAGCTTTCTGGATATGATACTGTTCCTGCATTGTTATAATGCATTTGCTGCAGTTGTTTGTCCTAATAATTTTTGTGGGGTGTGCAGCACTGCGCATTGCATATTTGGCTTCCACACTTGTGGATATGCTTCGCGGGCCAGGTTGGCTATACCTCACCTCAGAGTTTGTTTGTCAACAGAAGAGTCACTGTTTACTGCCAAGCCTCCTGCGGCTGCCACAGCATTTGGTGGTGCTAACAGTGCTGGTAATGTGGTGCGCAGGAACACAGCACTCCAGTCACAGGCACCTATTCGTGTCCACGCAGGCACGTGTTCATGTAACACTGTGCATGTAGTCTTCCATGTATGCATACTTGAGTTGCTGCTCCACCCCTGGAGAGCCAGTTACACTCCAGCTGACCATCAGTTGCCATTAGTGGCCATTATGAACTAACTTCTACCACAGTTGCTGCCCGCCAAGGTGTCCTTTCGTCTTCACCGTGAGCCCCATAGGACACTGGACTTCCCACTCCCAATGGCACCGCTTCGCTGAATCTGCATGTGACCACCATGAGCCCTCTGCCCTGTGGGACTGTGTCATTACAGCATTAGTGAGTGTCCCTGAGCTCCCAGCCCCATGGGACCATGTCTTTGCTTATCCTTCCTCCTTTTTCCCACTTCGATATTTAGGGACATTCATCCTCAGAAGCTGTACTTATAATAAACAAATAGTTCTTATTGCAGAGTCTGCCTTTCAGTACTCTCTGCTACATCACTTGGCCAAGGACATGGTGACGAGAGTCTCTCTCACATTTTTTTTGCAGGTTGCACGTGTGGCTTTCAGACTAATGGGTTTTTGCATGTGTGTAGTTTATCTTGATGGGGCAGCATATTCATGCTTATTGTGTAATGACAGTCTGTGATATTAGACACAATCCACAAATTCTCTTGGTTTGAGATACTGTGTGTGTTGATTTGGTTGTTTAGATTTTGGTAAGTGTTCATTTTGTAAATGGTGTCCAAGTTTCTCAGTAGCTGCATTTTCATGAACCTGTGTCGTGGTAGTTGTTCTATTTTCTGCATAGATTGGGCAGTCCTTTTATGCACTGGTGCATTAGGAATTCTCTACATTGATGCAGGAGGGCTTTGTTGTTTTCTGTTCTCAATAGTTCTGGTTCCAGTTCTCTGGCAGCGTATTTTCACATAAGGTTTGAGTGTCATTTTGATTTGTAATGTCTGTCCAATTGTTGGAGCTGTCTTTGACTCATAACTCAGCTCACTCAGATTTTACCTACAGTGGCCATGTGTCAGGAAGCTTCTTCCGCATTGGTGCTGAATTTTCAGAATGTGATGGCTAGAAAGAGGACTGGGCCATATACTGTCAACAGTTGGAGATGCAGTTTATAGCCTATGGCATACAAGGTACATGGTGCCGTGCTTACTTCGTTGCAAGTGTGGTTACTGGAGTCTTTAGTTTACGTTGTCAGCTTTTCCCAGACTCACTTCCAGAAATCAGTAACTGTTTCCTTTCACAGACGGGATGTATTTGTTTTATTGACATCAATTTCTTGTGTTGTGTAGTGGTCCCATACAGTATATTCAAGGACATTGAACTGAGCTTTAGGAAGTTATTCCATAAGGGTTATTTGATTTTTCTATTTTTTTGAATCAGATGTCAGTGGTTGTGCAAAACATAATTGGCCATCTTGTTAGCTGTATCTTGCAGCCTTATTGTGAAGTTGATGTAACTTCATGGGTTCTTTTTATGCATGGTGTTTTGCGTGTGTTCATTGCTTGTGGAATGCAAGGTTGTGTTACAGTACTTGGCAGCTAGTTGATAACTTCTCTGGCACATGTTTGCATGTTGGCTGATTGTACTGTTCTTTCAGTCCAGTTGTTGGGATAATCAACATTGGTGGCTGCATTGTGTCTCATGCCTTGGGTGCCGTGCTTCTCTAAGATGGTTGAGCCGTATCTTTTGAGGGGCGAAGGGTGTGTTGTATGCAGGGCTGTGCCCAGCATATTCGTCCACCACACTTACAGATATGCTTCGTTGATCAGGTATAGCCCCTGCCTAATTTTGGAGGTTGTTTGTCAATAGAAGAGTCACTGAGATGTTTATCACCAAGCATCCTGTAGCTGCTGCAGCATCTGGTGAGGCCAGCTGTTGCAGTATGTGGCATGCAGGTCACAGTACATAGTGCTGCAGTCAGACACCTAGCTGTGTCCATGTGGTCATGCATACACATGACAGCACGCATGTAGTCTTCTGCAGTTCCATACATAAGTTGTGCCCCTCGGGAGCCAGTTCTGCTCTGAGCGATAGTCAGCCGCCAAGTGTCTCCACTATGGATCCAACGCCTGCCATTGCTGCTGCCTGCCAAGGTGTCGTCTTGCTGTCGCCATGATCCATGGAAGGCACTACTTCACAGGATCTGCATGTGACTGCACACTGCCTCAATGGATGTTTAGAACCAAGTACGATAATAAGCTACCAACAAGGAAGGCCATTTACTACTGACACAACAAATTCGTTACAATGGGTTGCTCCAGCAAAGAGAAGCGGATGTCCCAGTGCACATTGCTCCTCATCAGTGGATGCCCCGGTGCCTCGTGCCACCATGTCGTTGCTTATCCTCTCTGCTCCACACCACTTCAACGTTCATGGACATTTGTTCTCTGGGACTGTACTTAGTTCAGTTCATGTTAATAAACAAACAGTTGCTATTGCAAAGTGTTTATTTCAATACTGCCTGCTACACTGCTTGTCCACGATAAAACAGTTTTCATTTCTTATTCTTAATTACTGTCTGTGGGGATGACTGGAGGAGACTGTACAGGGTGTACATAAAGTCCAGGAACACTCTCAATTATTTATTGCACAAGAACTAACATTGTACAGATATTTGATGTGCATGACACACCGATTTCTTTGGACTCCTTATAAATGTCTCTTGTACACACTCCACATTCACTTCACTCACACTGGGACATCCGCTTCTCTTTGCTGGGCACAAGCAACCCATTGTAACGAATTTGTTGTGTCAGTAGTAAATGGCCTTCCTTGTTGGTAGCTTATTATCGTACTTGGTTCTAAACATCCATTGAACAGCTGTAGCGTACTTGTTTTTGTCGAACTCCAACACACAGAAAGCTCGCTCCGCAACTGAACTCGCCATGTTTGTGACTAGTGCTGACTATCGGCAAGTTACCAAACTATGCTGTGGCGGTGAACATGGAAAAATAATAATAATACTAATAATAAACTTTCAAGGTTTCTCGTCAAAATGACGTGTGGTATCTGTACAATGTTTGGTTCTTGTGCAATTAATAATTGAAAGTGTTCCTGGACTTTATGTACACCCTGTGTCATTGTGTCTGTTGCTCTTGGTTTTCTATAAATGTTAAAAGAATACATAAGATCCAGACTGTACAGTATTACAGCCAGTCACAACAACATGCCTATTTTGTGCTTCATGGCATGACATCCATTGACTTTTTAGTTTAATCTTGTTTGAAATTTACAAAATCATATAAATACAAAGGGCTCATTTGGAAGTTAGAGATGTGCGGAGGAACTGAAAGTCTTTAACCTTTGCTCATAACTTCCTTTAAAATTCTGAGTTATGGGGAATGCCATGGTGATTTTTAAAAGTGATAAATATAGGCAGTTTTATTACTTACATGGGTGGATAGGAACTTCCCACATGTTACCTTTTACCACTTTTTACATTCATTTTTGTCAATCCCAACAGAAGTCCTGTTCTGTCGGTATTGTACTGTCAATACAGTACTGTTCTCTGTTTATGAAAACTGCCAACTTTAGTGTTTTAACAAGTCTTGTGTCACAAGTTTTATTTACCATAATGTTATAGTGGTTACCTACATGTATACTGTTGTGTCTAGACAAGACAGTCTAGACACAGGGTGAGGTTACCAAAAGGCTCGCGTGCACACACTCCGGCTGTCGTGAAGTCTGGAACAGCATACTTAATTAATGCTATAAGAAAAGAACGTATCGTCGGTTTACTTAACTTTAATGCATCCTTGTGGTACATTGCTATTGACGATACAAGTGAGACTATCTTCAGATACGGTTAATGGCGCCTTGCTAGGTCATAGTCATGGACTGAGCTGAAGGCTATTCTAACTGTCTCTCGGCAAATGAGAGAAAGGCTTCGTCAGTGTAGTCGCTAGCAAAGTCGTCGTACAACTGGGGCGAGTGCTAGTCCGTCTTTCTAGACCTGCCATGTGGTGGCGCTAGGTCTGCAAGTACTGACAGTGGCGACACGCGGGTCCGACATGTACTAATGGACCGCGGCCGATTTAAAGCTACCCCCTAGCAAGTGTGGTGTCTGGCGGTGACACCACATACTCTGCACATGTGAGGCACATAGCAGAAGGTACATCCCATTTCTTCAGTTATTAGGGTTTTTCCTGTTCCATTCATGTATGGAGTGCGGGAAGTATGATTGTTGGAATGCCTCTGTGCATGCAATAATTATTCTAATCTTATCCTCACAATCCGTATGGGAGTGATATGTATTGGGTTGTAGCATATTCCGAGAGCAGTCATTTAAAGCCGGTTCTTGAAACTTTGTTAGTAAACTTTCTCGAGATGGTTTACCTCTATCTCAAGGAGTCTTCCAGTTCAGTTGCTTCAGTATCTCTGTGACGCTCTCCCACAGATTAAACAAACTGTGACCATTCATGCTGTCCTCCTCTGTACAGGTTCAGTATCCTGTGTTAGTTCTACATGGTTGGGTCCCACACTTGAGCAATATTCTAGAACTGGTCACTAATGATTTGTAAGCAATCTCCTTTGTAGAGTGCTTTCACTTCCCCCATATTCCGCCAGTAAACTGAAATCTACCACCATGGCTGAAACTATGTGATCATTCCATTTCATATCCCTACAAAGTGTTACACCCAGGTATTTGTATGAATTGGCCGATTCCAGCTCTGACTCTTTGATATTATAGCCATAGGATACCACATTTTTTCATTTTGTGAAGTGCAAAATCTTAAATTTCTGAACATTTAAAGCAAGTAGCCAGTCTCTGCACCACATTGAAATCATATGAAACTCTCACTGAATATTTATGTAGCATTTTTCACATAGTACTTCATTATACACTGAAGCACCAAAGAAACTGGTATAGGCATGCATACTTGAATACAGAAATATGTAAACAGACAGAATATGGTTCTGTGGTTGGCAGCGCCTATATTAGACAACAAGTGTCTGCCACAGTTGTTAGATCGGGTACTGCTGCTACAATGGCAGGTTATCAAGATTTAAGTGAGTTTGAACATGGTGTTATAGTCAGCGCACAAGCGATAGGACACAGCATCTCCGATAACGGATGTGATGTGGGATCTGAGTGGGGCCCCAGGGATCAGTGTTGGGGCCACTCCTGTTCCTTATTTAAATAAATGATATGTCCTCTAGTATTATGGGTAACTTTAAAATATTTCTGTTTGCTGGTGACACTAGCTTGGTAGTAAAGGATGTTGTGTGCAACATTGGCTCAATTTCAAATAGTGCAGTACATGACCTAATTCATGGCTTGTAGAAAATGAACTAATGCTAAATCACAGTAAGACTCAGTTTTTACAGTTTCTAACACACAATTCAACAAAACCTGATGTTTTAATTTCACAGAACAGGCATATGATTAGTGAAACTGAACAGTTCAAATTCCTGGGTGTTCAGATAGATAGTAAGCTGCCGTGGAAAGCCCATGTTTAGGATCTTGTTCAAAGACTTAATACTGCCATTTTTATTATTCGAACGGTATCAGAAGTGAATGATCATTTTACACGAAAATTAGTCTACTTTGCTTATGTCATATGGTATTATATTTTGGGGTAACTCTTCCCATTCTAAAAGGATATTTTTGGCTCAGAAATGGGCAGTTTGTGCAATAAGTGGTGTAAGTTCAGGAACCTCTCAATATATATATTCCTTACTGTTATTTCTGGTTAACAATATTAGCTTATTTCCAAGAATAAGCAGCTTTCACTCTGTTAATATTCGGCAGAAATCAGACCTGCATTTGGATCAGACTTCCTTAACTCTTGTGCAAAAAGGTGTGCAGTATACTGCTGCATCCATTTTTCAATAAGCTACCACTCGAATTCAAAAATCTTAGCAGAAAACCACACGCTTCCAAATCGGAACTGAAGAGTTTCCTCATGGGTCACTCCTTCTATTCTGTCTAGAAGTTCCTTGAAAATTTAAGCTGATTCTCATTGTATTGTTGATTGCCATTTACTTAAACTTATGAAGTGACTTTTCTCGGGTTCATAAACATTTATTTTTTTTATCTGTTATAACTTTTATGTTGTAATTTCTTGTACTGACACATTCCATGACCTCAGAGATTTGCTCCTCAGTTTGGTCCTACAGAACTTGACAGTTAAAAACATGAATATCTTTTTAATGTTGTTGCATGAACAAGTATAGCTAATTGCTGTCAGAAGGAAACAAAAACAATAAAATATTTTTTCAAATAGGCAAAATTTAAATTAAATCAATTTCATATTTTGAGCAATATGACAGATAAATTTATCCATTTTCACTTGTGTTTTCTCTTCTTTGCTGCATTTTACACTCCTTTTGAGTCAGTCCACTGAAAAGTGTAAAAAGGGGGTTTTACTGTATTATTGTTATCCAGAATTTCAACACTCACTTTTCATTCTGATACAAATTATTTTAGAATAGTCATCTTACATTATAAAAAATTGTTTCTTCATTGGATAAGTCAATAATGTGTGGAAAATCTCGATTAATGTTAGTTAATCTCTTTGTCTAGGCAAGCCACCTGCTTTAGAGGAATTGGACCCTAACACAAAAGAGTATTGGAGAAGACTGAGGAAAATGGCATTGAGAAGAAATAATCAGTTGCAAAAGATAAAGAAGTTTTAGGTGCATCTGTGTATTGTGCATGGTGAAATAAGTGATACACCGAAAGTGTAGATAAAGAGCTGTTTTATTTAATAAACTATAACTGTTTGTATTATACATTTTTCAAAATATATGCAGTAAAATTTACATCACTGTGTTCATACTAACTACTATTTTCTAGTTTAACTTCTTTATTTTCTGTGGCACTACGGCGGTTCCTCCAGGCTGTCATGTATGTCCTTGGATGGATGGGATAGAAACCTGCTAATCCTGTGTAACAGTAGAGATAACAACACTTAAGTGTGATGTCATACTGTCCAGTTTCAAAACAGAACTTCAAGTTCCAAAATTTTAATTTTTCTTTCAAATAAAAAAATGTTAAACTAAATCAAATTGAGACTGGTACCATTAGTTACTGTAATTTCTCACAATTTATTTACACTACGCATTTGGAGGGTTCCAAAATGGCACATATGTAGGCCTATGAATTTTGGATAACTTGTGGCACTGTCTGGTAGCAGACAACAAAACATTAATGTAGTAGAAGGCCAAAAGTTTTGTAACTCATCTTTTGCAATAAAAGGCACACACTAAACTTTGGTACAAGACTCAAAGTAGTGTTTTGTCTTCTCCTACCAGATAGTGCCACAGGTCACCCAGAAGTTGCACATACAATACATACATGTCTTAGTAAATGACATAATCCACTTGAGAGAATTTTAACCCTCCAAAATAAATTGTAACTGGTTACAGGAACGTATACTTTCAATGTTTATTCATGTCACATGTTTGCTTCTAAAGTTTATCATCGCACTTATGCAATCAAGGCCATTCTCAGAAAGAAAAAAAAATTCCGAAGACTAACAAATGAGACATTAAAAGTAGCAGATGAGTTTTGCTATGTGCATAGCAAAATAACTGACAATGCCAACACAGAAAGGATATAAAATGCTGACTAGCTATAGAAAGAATACTGTTGCTGGAAAAAAAAGATGAATTTTGGTTTAAGTGTTAGGAAGTTTTTTTCTGAAGGTATTTGTCTGAAGTGTAGTCTTGTATGGAAATAGAGTGTGGATCATAGGCAGTTCAGATAAGAACACAATAGAAGCTTTTTTAACATGTTGATGTAAAAGCATACTGAAGTTTAAGTAGATATTGCAAATGTGGAGGCACTGAATCGAACTGGGGAAAAAAAAGAAATTTGTGCCACAATGTCACTGAAAGATGAGATTGGCTGATAGGATAGGACACATTGTGAAATATAAGTCTGATGAGAAAGTAAGTGTGTGTGTGCGTGGGGGAGGGGGAGGGGGGTTCCAAGGCATGAACATTGCAGTAGTTGTGCAAAGATAAAGAGGCTTGCATAAGACAGACTTATAATGGAGAGCTGCATCAAACCACAACCACCTTAACTATTTATTGGGTATGTGATTTAGGGTTAATACAACCACTTAGTGGCTTGTACATCAATAAGTTTACATCCACTCATAATAGATCCTCACATCAGTGCACTCACAACCAAGATACAAGTCATCCATTAAGTAATGTTTTGGCATAAATGAATAAAAAGGCAAGATAACAACACACAACTTTATTTACAATGTTAAAGTACCTTACACTATTTTTCAATGTAGTCACCATAACTGTAACACGGGAAACTCCCCCCCCCCCCCCCCCCCATGTTATACTCCTCTACCAAAGATTTCAGCCTAGATGTCACTGCTCCTTTGAGGTAATCATTTCTGAATTGTTTTCCTCTCAAAAATTCCTTCAGTTTTGGAAAAACAAGAAAATCACTTGATGCCAAGTCAGGGCTGTAATGGAGGACGCACAAAAAATTTCCCACTTAAGATGCTGAAGTTCTTACTGTGTCCAAGCTGATGCATGAGGCTGTGCCCAATCATGAATCAAAAACACCTTGGCTGACAACATTCTATGTCACTAGAGACTTGTTCATTGCACTATCACCATGAACATTCTTCACTTGCCTACAAATTTCGATACTCTGGATATTTTGTGCATTCGGAAAACAAATGACATTTATACACTTCATATCTGGCGGGATTCTGAATGGGCACGACTATTTCAAAAGGTTACAGAACAAAGAAGTGTGACCATTCAGCAACAAAACTCAGCTCTCACTGAGACAGGGGTAGGAGCTAACTGGCATACTTGTAATCACGGTTGTGGGGGATCATTGCTGATTGTGGTATCCAGCCGTTCTTTACTTTCTGGATGACCCTCCTGGAATAAATTGCTACTCACCACATAACGGAGGCATTGAATCACAAACAGGTACCATGCTAAAATATTTAAGCTTCTGCAAAGTCCTTCTTGAGAAGTAGAAAACAGAAATGCAAAATTTAATATAATAATTAAAAATAAGTTTGACACTGTTGGCAACATTACTGTTTTATATGTTCTTTGTGCATGATGTAAACACAGCAGAAAATGAGCCTGTGACCTCTAAAGGTATTGACATTTAAAATGCTGTTTTTTGCAAACAAAACCTCTGTAAAACTGAGTGTTGTACTAAAACAGTGTACATTTTTGGTCTTCTGCTACGAGATGGTGCCATAAGTTGCCCAAAAGCCCTACAAACAATACATACATGTCTTAAATCCAATGAATCATGGAAGTTTAACCCTCTGAACAAACAGTGTGAATATAAACACATTGTGGTTGGTTACTGGCCACAGTAAAACTTATTACAAAATGTGAGCAATTAAAGCCATTGCAGTCTGGTGGGAGGAAGGGCAGAAAACAATTCCCAATAGTATCGTCTCATATGTATGCCTCTTATATACTGTTAACAAATTTCCTAACTGCAGCAAAAAGAAAGAAAAGGCCTTTTTGTGTTAATATAATGTATGGAAGATTAATTTCCTCATTATGTCACTTTACATGTAACTGATTCCCACCTGAGGTCTGTAATATATATTAAAATCATAAAAAGTTAATTTCTGTCTGAGAAAGGATGGTTACTGAAAAGCAGTGGCTTATCTGAACACATTCATTTAATGGAAACTTAGGAGTCGTGGCTCATCTGTCTAGGTTGCATGTCATAATTATAAATGCATTTAACACTGAATGAAGTGGAAAAACAATTTGGTGTTTGTCTATCTTATAGGGTAAGTATGAGTTTTGATATAAGATTTATATAATTACAATTTTGTAAATTGAGCTTGCATCAGAGGTGCACTGACTGAAAGATTTTGCCAACAGTATTCAAAGCACCAGAACTGTCACACTAGCAGCATTGTCTGGATGGTTTCACTGATATGGTTGGCTTTGTCTTCTGATCTCACCTTAACATCATTACTACAACAGTGGTATTTGATCTCACAGTGAGGCATTCCTTTAAGCTTGCTCATTAGGGTGGGTTCTAATCCCCATCTGGTCCACAGTTTTGCTCTATCACATATGAAGGGCTTATTTCAATAGTGGTACAAGTCCATTACCTCCGCTTTTCTGTCTATAATGCTTCTGAAATTAATGAGCCAAACAAACGGAAAGAAAGGTTCATCTCTAGCAAGAAGCCAGATGCTTGAAGATTTTTCAGTGCTCATTTAACTTGAGGACTCTGTATCTCAATATGAACAAAAATGGACTTGTACCACTATTTAAATAAGCCCTTCGTATAATGGCACACAATTCATGGGTTGATTAAATATCAGGTAGCCACGTGGGGTTTGTATTGTTACACTTGAAACTGCTACTTTAAAAAGTTACAGTCTGGACAAAACTGTTAACACCAAAAGAAATGCTTATTTACTATCTTCCATAAAAACACAGGAATCCTTGTGAACTGAAGGATGAAATAATAATATAAGTCAAAAAATGAAAGGGTAAGTGGAATATTAGTAGACCTACCGTGCTCATGAAATCACTGAGAAGGGCAGGACAGACACAAGCTAATAACAGACTACAGCAGTACCAGTAAAATGAAAGTTGTACTTGCTATATATTCAAATATTCTAAATATTGGTGTTTTCAAGTCTTTGAATATGGTGTACCATAATATTAAAAACATTCACACACAAGCTAACAGTTCTGACACTTCTTGATAGCGGTCTGTACAGTATCTTAAGTTTCATTAGGCAGTTATTAGCACTTCTGTAAGGTTATGCAGTCTTTACTGGAGACACATTACTTCTGTCGGCTTCAGTATTTTCTCCGTGATGCTGTTGATATATCCAGTTTTGAATTATTTCCAATAGTACAGTTCCCAATGAGATGGCTATTGACAACTTCCTTCTTACACCCTTCAGTGATTTGGTTAGAGGGCAAGCCCTAATTTACATCCTAAAATTAAAGGGGCCAATTAAGGTGTATTCCAGTGACCAATTCTGAAGTTCACACCATGTAAATGAAAACTTTACAAAAAAGACTCTGAATGCTAGTACATGCATTCCCCGATTGTACTGTCATCACTTTAGATACTACAGTCATCCAACAGCTGAATGAAATAATTCAGTTTTGTGTGCGCTGAACATGACAAAACATCCTATCAAAAACTACTAAGCACCTTCTCTGAAAACTACATAGAACAGCTAGTTCACAACTCCACACATATCCATTATAATTATCCGGGCTGTTATGCCGTGGTCGGTTGATGAATTTTGTCTCAATTCCCAATGGTCCGGGAAACGTCTAAATGCCGAACAGTCTGATTAGGTAGCAAATTATCAAACTTCTTCTTCTGTCTACTAGACGTTGTCAACATACGCTTCCCCATGGTATCGTGCAGTAGTCTATCAATTTTATCCCCGTCACTGCTGCACAGTTTATTACTGATCGTCATATGGAGAGACATTAACTTACAATTTGTGCTTGCTACCTAATCAGACTGTTCGGCATTTGGACGTTTCCCGGACCGTTATCAATTTGTCCAAACGTTCGTTATCTGACGATGAGACATCTGTGCTTGCCAAGGGAGGAAATTTTGCTGTTAGTCTGCGTTTTGTGCCCACGGAAGAAATTATAGCCAGTGTAGAAGCAGGAATTCGCAGTGTGGATTCTGTAACAGCTGAAGAAATCCGTATAGAAACAGTGAGAATATTAGCCAATGCAAAACTGCCGAAAAGTAATATAACTGTGGGTGAGAGAAGAGCTTTAAAACTCCTGAATGACTACGATAGTATTTTGGTTCTCCCAGCTGACAAAGGAAGCGCAACGGTGGTTATGGATGTGGCCGACTATCAGAGTAAAATACTGATCTATTGGATCCGCAAGCATATAGGAAGCTGAATAAGGACCCCACTAACAACGTTCTCAGAACTGTGTCGCGGTTAATAAAAAGTCCTCCATTGAAGAGAGTGTACAGAAAGATCTCTGCAATTCGGTTGCGCTACCACCGAGGCTTTATGGATTGCCCAAAATTCATAAAGAAAATGTGCCGTTAAGACCGATACTAAGTGCCATTGGTTCGCCCACCTACTCGTTAGCCAAGTTTTTGACTACGCTGTTGAAACCACATGTGGGCCGTTCAGACTCTTATATAAAGAATTCGACACATTTCATCAGCAGATTGAATGGCATAGTGGTCCAGCCGGAGGACATATTGGTCAGCTTCGATGTGGTATCACTGTTCACCATGGTTCCACTTAATGATGTATTGGAACAGCAGGATCAAATTTTTCCTGCCGATATTTTAGAACTGTTTAAGTGTTGTTTGATGACCACATACTTCTAGTGGAAGGAACAGTTTTATGAGCAAACGGATGGCGTGGCTATGTGAAGCCCCCTAAGTCCCGTAATTGCAAACTTCTTTATGGAGAAATTCAAAGAACAGGCCTTAGGTACTGCCAGCAAAAAACCAAATGTATGGTTCCGATACATGGATGACACGTTTGTGCTGTGGAGACATGGTAGGGAGGAACTAAGCCGGTTCCACGAACATCTAAACAGCATAAACTCGAGAATTCAGTTTACAATGGAGGAGGAGGTAGAGGGCAAATTACATTTCCTCGATGTGCTTGTTTTTAGAAACTAAAATGGTAGTTTGGGCCACTCAGTATACCGCAAACCCACGCACACGGACCGTTATTTGCACCGGGATTCGAACCACCACCCACAACAGAAGCGGGGTGTTATCAAGACATTAGCGGACAGAGCTAGAAATATTTGTGAACCTGAGTTGCTCGACGCTGAGATGGAACATCTCCACAATGCACTAATGAAGAACGGATATTCGTCCACCGAAATAAAATGTGTGTTGAGGCAGCCACGCAGAAATCATACTGACGTACAGGCTACGTCAAAATCTAAGGTTTTCCTGCCGTTTGTTAAAAATGTAACGGAAAGAATAGGGAGGATCTTGACAAAGCGGAATATTACCGTAATTTACAAGCCCACCAGGAAGATAAAGGAATACCTTAAGCCTGCCAAGGACGCTCGCAAACCTTTGGAAAAAGCTGGAGTGTATAGGATCCCATGCAGTTGTGGTGATGTTTATGTGGGTACAACTAAAAGAACTGTTTCTAAAAGTTTGGAAGAGCACAAGGGAAATTGTAGAAGAGGAGAAACGGAATGATCAGCTGTTGCAGAGCATGCTTTCCAGCCAGGGAACAACAATATTCGTTTCGAGGAGACGCAAGTACTAGCGGCCACAAGCGGATATTACGAAAGGCTCTACAGGGAGGCAATTGAAATCGCTAAACACCCAAATAATTTCAATCAAAAGGAGGAGGGCGTGAAATTAAACGGTATATGGATGCTGGTGTTAAAGAAGATGTGTACCACCCGTCCACTACTGGGTGATGGCAACGGCGATCGACAGCGACGGACAGCGGCCAATTGCACTGACATTTTCAAAACACGTGACGTCACACCGCGGCGCGGCAGCGCGCGGACATGGAATTTAGTGGCAGTCAGTAGCGAGCCAGTGGGTGTGTTGGACCTTCCATCGACGTACGGACCCCATTGAAGATGTCTCCCGCAGTCGGAGACGAAACATTGGGAATTGAGACAAAATTCATCAACCGACCACGGCATAACAGCCCAGATAATTATAATGGACATGATATTTCTGGCCGTGAAAGTCTACATTTTAGTAACTCCACACATAACAGAAATAATTTACAGTGGAATCTCGTCCCTCATTACTGCATTTTTCCGCATAATACATCCATTTTTGGAACTCCCAGTCCCAATGCCATTAAACGTTTGTTAAACTGACTAATCTCTGCATTCTTCCTCAACACTTAGCCCTTTCAAAATTTGGTAGTATCAGTTATGTTTGGTCACTGCAACTATTTCCGCAGACAGTAACGAGATGTGTGAATACAATGCTCGCAGCTGCATGTTGGGGAAATTTGCAGGGAGACAGAGCTCTTCAAAGCCGGAAACTCTGCAAGTCACACAGATTATTTTCTATAATGTAAATTGATTGATAAAAAAAATATACTCACCAAGCGGTGGCAAGAGAACACACACACAATTTAAAGATTTAACTTTTACAAGCTTTTGGAGCCAATGGCTTCTTCTTCTGGCAGAACAGCTGGACGGGAAGGGAGAGGAGTGAAGGAAAACGGCCAAAGAGGTTTAGAAAAAGGGGTACAGCTCAGAAAAGTCACTCAAAATCCACGGTCAGGGGAGACTTACCAGGCGAGGTGAGAAGGAAAGACAGATTGTTGGGGATTGCACCTGACGAGATTCAAAAACCTAAGAGCTTAATGGTGGAAGGCAGGGTAGTACGCACGACTGAGATTAGTACTACAACATCGTGCACAAGTTAATAAGAGTAAAAGCGAAGTGCAATGTATTTAACAGAGGTGGGAGGGATGACGGCGAAATTTACACTGGTCAGGAAGTGACAAATGTAGGAAACTAAAATGGTGTGAAGAAAGGAGTAGTTACTATGAATAAATGCTGAAACAGAAGGAATTCATGTAAATTAAGGCCAAAAACATGTTGTAGTGCTAGTTCCCAGCTGCGGAATTCTGAGAAACTGGTGACCAGGGCAAGAATTCAGATGGCGCATGTGGTGAAACAGGCACCGAGGTCATGACTGTCATGTTGTAGAGCGTACTCTGCAACAGGATATTGTGTGTTGGTGGTATACATCCTCTGCCTATGTCCATTCATCCTGATTGATAACAGGGTGGTAGTCATGCCGATGTAAAAGGCCGAACACTATTTACATAACAGCTGGTATATGACATGTAAAATTACGCATCTAGTTCCACAGTTATTTCCCTCTTGAAGCCCAAATATATAAACTTGAAATTGCTAGTACTGCAGGCCACAAGCCTGTGACTGTGACTATGTAAGGGCCACAACTTAATTAAAAAATTAGAAAAATGATGCTCCATTGCTTCCACGATTGCTTCACTCTAAATTGTCAGTCCTTGAGTGGTTCCTATTTTGTTAATGTTTATTGCTGAAAAAATCTGATGATATATATAAGATGACCAAAAATGTTAACATATTTTATTGCACTACCTACCAATAACTTACAATTGTTTCTACTGACCCAACAACAGAAATACAATAGATTTGTTTCATTAAATTTAGTTCACAGTGTCCCATTGTTTAGCACGTTGATTAGTTCCAGCTGCACTGCTTCTAGTGCATTATCAGGGAGGGAACGAAAGATTAGTAAAAAAAAAAATTCACAAGAACAAACGATAAGGGGCAGGCCATCATGAGGTCAACTGCAGGCCGCATGTGTCCCGCAGTTTGTGCATACCTGCTACAAACAAATCTGTGGTATTGCCATTTTTTGCCAACACGTTTGGGGGCCATCTGAAGGAATCCTTCCTATCCAATAAATACCTAGAACATTATTGTTCGGTTCAGATTCATTGATGACAGTGTCATGACATGGACAGGGACAACCTTTGCACTTTCTTCCATAACCTCAACACCTGCTCCCAAATACACTTCATCTGGTGCCTTCCTATATGTTGATCTCTACCTCGCAAGTGGCTCCATAAATACGTCTGTTCATATCAAATGCTAAACATCGCCAATGTACCTCCATTTTGACATCTGTCATCCATTTTTGTGTCAAAAAGTCACTTCCTTATGGCCTCAACAACTGCGGGCATTGCATCAGCAGTGGAAAGCAGGAGTTGAAATGTACCAGTAACCTTACCAGGGCTTTTCCTGACAGACAATGTCTGAGTCAGCTTATCTATGAACAGATGTCCCATGTCATCTCCTCCTTTGATACCTGTTAACCATCCACCAACCAACACACCCTCACCTTGAAAAGTTTCACCAAGGCTTCAACTACCTCTCATTGTGCCCTGAGATGAGGGTATCCAACCCAAAATCCTAACCACATCACTGAAAGTAGTGTTCAGCTGTCCACCCAAGCTACAGAATATCCTTGCCCATCACTATTCCAATCCTGCTGCCAACCTGCACTCTTCAGGTCATTCCCTTATGGCCAACATAGACTGCAGCCCAGTCACAGACATTTACTTCTCTATAAAAGCAGGGCCATGTATATAAGCAACCATGTTATATATCAACTATGCTGAAATTACTGCACAGAATTCTAGGTGGGCATGACAAGTAGTCAACTGTGTACACACATGAATGGCCATTGGCAAACTGCAAATGTGACCGTTCAGTTGTGAACACACTGCACACCACAACACAAATGACTTCCATAGTTGCTACACTACATGACCCATTTCAATACTCCCTTCCAGCACTAGTTTGTCTTAACTACACAGCAAGTGAAAATTGTCTCCACAACACACCCTGTGCTCTCACAATAACACAGGGCTAATCTTCTGCTAAATTATTTCCTGTTGCCTAAACTTTCTTTTTCCTTTTCCCTTCTCTCCTCTGTCCACATCACTTCTTCTCCATCCAGAATGTGTACTGCCTCCTCCCCCCCCCCCCCACACTTCTCTCTCCCGCCCCCCTCTCTCTCTTTCCTCCTGGTCTCCTTACCATTGATAACTATAATAAATAAAACAAATATGTAACACAAGCAACCACACATCACGCACACATGACTGCCATCTCCTGAAGCTTGGGCTGGAGATAGCAGTAATGTGAGCGTGAGGCGTGCTTGCTTTTTGTGTGTGTGTGTGTGTGTGTGTGTGTGTGTGTGTGTGTGTGTCCTTTTCTGGAGAAGGTTTTGGCTGAAAGATAATGTGTAAGTATCTTTTTGTTGTGTCAGTTTGCAGCTCAATGTGTCATCTTTACAGTGAGTAGCACTCTACCTTTTCCTTATATTGTTGACCTTACAACCTGGAGTTTCCATTGTTTGAAATATGTTAACTCAAGTTAATATCAAACTAACTTGATAGGAATCAGAGAGATAATATGCTGAATAATCAACAGGTATTTTTATTCCTTAAATAAACTCAATAAAAAAGGATTTACACAACATACCTAGAAGCTCTGCCACAGGTGTTGAGACATCTGCTCCAGTCCCAATCCAATACTTGATTCTCTCAAAATTTAAGGACACAAGTTTCTCATTTAATTGATTTGGCATAGGATCGTAACTCCCCACTTGTTCAATGACTGGATCATACTGCTCCCTGTGCCTCTGGGAAAAGAACATAAATTTAGTGTTTTACAGGAATAAAAATTGCAGTAGCTATTGATAAATCACAAAAGCAACAAAAGAAAGAGATAAGAGAGAAACATATCAGAAAGAGAAGAATCTTCAGGATGCTTTCAGATAAACTAATTACAGCAGTATACAAACTGACTGACAGACGAACAATTGAGTTACTGCCAGGTCCTTCACCAGGAGCACTCTACAAAGGAATAGCAATTTTATCAATGTATATAACAACATTAAAACAGCATAGCAGTTTAGTGCACAGGACCAAGTAAATGCAGGGCTTCTGTGGCTAAAATCCTTGCTCAATATCAGTTAGCTCAAAAAGTGGGGCATTGTCTTGAGGCTCGGCTACATGCAAGCAGCAATCTGGAGGGGGTGGCTAAGTGATTAGGGACAGTAGTGGTGGGGAGAGAGGCGAACACTGTCTGGGAGTGTGCAGGGACTAGACTGCCAACAGGTGCAGTGTCAGGAGGTTGTGGGGCAGGGAGATGGGGAAAAAAGGAACAAAAAAGGAGGCACAGGGGAAGATGGGCTGCAAATAAACAGGGTGGGAGATGAGAATGGGAAGTATATGATAGGACAGAGGGAATGGAAACTGCTCAGTGGAGGGTGTGGGGACTGTATGTTATCATATGTTGAGACCGGAATAGGCTAATTATGGGAGTGGAGAATGTGTTGTAGGGATAACTCCCATCTGTGCAGTTCAGAAAAGATGGTAGTGGAGGGAAGGATCCAGATGGCTCGGGTAGTGAAGCAGCCAGTGAAATCAAGTGTGTAATATTCAGCTGCATGTTATGCTACAGGGTGGCCTACTCTGCTCTTGGCCACTGTTTGGCGGTGGCTGTTCATTGTGATAGACAACTGGATGGTAGTCATACCAACATACAAAGCTGTGCAATGATTGCAGCAGAGCTGGTAAATGACATGGCTGCTTTCACAGGTGGCCCAGCCCCTGGGGGGGTAGGACACCCTGTGACAAGACAGGAATAGCAAGTGCTGGGTGGGTGGATTGGGCAGCTTTCGCACCTGGGTCATCCACAGGGATATGATCCTTGTGGCAAGGGGTTGGGATTGGGAGCAACATAGAGATGGACTAGGATGTTGTGGTGGTGGGAAGTATCTTGGGTAGGATGTCACTCATTTCAGTGCATGATGATAGGCAATCAAAGCCCTGACAAAGGATATGGTTCAGTTGATCCAGTCCACAGTGGTACTTTGAATGTTTTTGGGGTGGTGAGATGATTGCATGTGCGAGGGGAAACGGCACAGGAGATCTTTTTGTGGACTAGATCTTGGGAATAGTGCCTGTCTGTGAAGGCCTTAGTGAGACCCTTAGCATACTGGACAAGGGAGTTCTTGTCACTGCAGAAAAGCCTTTCCCATGTGACCAGACTGTATGGGAGGGATTTTTTGGTGTGGAAGTGATGAAGCTGTTGAACTTCAGGTATTGTTGGTGGCTTTAATGTGGACAGAAGTGTGGATGGAGCCATCAGAGAGGAGGTGGTCCCAGGAATTTGGTACACTAGGTTAAGGAGGATCATGTGAAGTGGATTGGGGAGTAGGTGTTGAGGTTGTGAAGGAATAAAGATAGGGTGTCTTGGCCCTGGGTCCAGATCATGAAGATATCATCAATGAACCTGAACCAGACTCAGAGTTTGGTGTTTTACTAGGCTAGGAAGGTCTCCTCTAGATGCCCCATAAAAAGATTGGCATAGGAGGGTGCCATATGGGTGCTCATGGCTGTTCCATGAATTTGTTTATATACTTTCCTTGTATTTCTTACTGACTTTATCCTAATCCACAACTACTTCTCATTTGAAGGAAAGGTATATAAACAAATCCATGTCACAGCCATGGTCACCCGCATGGCACCTTCTAGAGGAGGCCTTCCTTGTCTCTCAAAACACCAAACTCCTAGTCTGGTTCAAGTTCATTGATGATATCTTCAAGATCTGAACCATGTACGGCCATCCTGATTTAGGCTTACCGTGATTTCCCAATATCCCTTCAGGCAAATGCCAGGATGGTTCCTCTGAAAGGGCACGACCGATTTCCTTCCCTAATCCAATGGGACCAATGACCTCACTGTTTGGTCCCATCACCCAAATCAATCAACCAACCATGATCTGGACCCAGGGCCAGGACACCCTATCTTCGTTTCCTTCACAACCTCAACACCTTCTCTCCTGTCCGCTTCATGTGGTCCTACTCAACCCAGCATGCCACCTTTCTTAATGTTGACCTTCTCCTCTCTGAGGGCTCCATCCAAACCTCTGTCCACATTAAATCCACCAACAGTACCTGCATTTTCACACCAAAATATCCCTCTGGCTTCTCCAAGATGGCATATCTTCCTTGCTCAGTATGGTGAGGGTCTCACCAAGACCTTCACAAACAGGCACTATCCCCCAGAACCTAATCCGTAACAGAGCTCCAGTGCCATTCCCCTCACACCTCCAATCCTCTCATCACCCCCAGGAACCAACCACAAAGCGGTGTCCCCTTTGTCACCCAGTAGCACCTCGGACTGGAACAACTGAACCAAATCCTTCACCAGGGCTTTGATTATCTATCTTTGTGCCCAGAAATAAGTGACATCCTACCAAGAGATACTTCCCACCCCTCATAAAGTCATTTTCTGTCACCCATCTAACCTCCACAAATCCTGGTCCACAATTGTTTCAACGATACTGCACTACTCGAGGCCTCTGGAACCTTCCCTCCACCACCAGCTTTTCTGAACTGCCCAGATGGGAGTTATCCTTACAACACATTCTCCACTACCTTAACTATCCCGGTCTCAACCTACGGTAACATACTGTCCCCACATCCTCCACCCAACAGTTTCCACTCTCTCTGTCCTACCACCTTCTCCCCATTCTCATCTCCCACCCTGTTTATTTGCAGCCCTCTGCCAATGCATCCGCCCATAAAATCTTTCCCCACTCCTATCCTCTTTTGTTCCTTTTCCCCCCACCTCTCTGCCCCACAACCACCAGATCCTGCACCTGTTGGCAGACCTGCACACTTCACCAGACAATGTTCATCTCCCCCCCCCCCCCCCGCCACCCATACACTACTACCCCTATTCCTGGCCCTCCAGATTGCTGCTTGTATCCCATGCGATGTTACATTGTGGCCCAAGAAGCTGGAGCACTAAGTAGCAGTCTGCCTTTTCCTATATTGTTGATATTCCTACCTGGAGTTTCCATTGCTTGATTAACTATACAACGAATGGTTAACTTCATTCCTTCCCTTATTTTTACTCCACCCAGGACTTTACAGTATCATAAGCACACAAAAAGGTATTAAATTATGAAATGCTGGAACTACCTCATTACTACTGGTGTCTTTCACAACATAAATCTTTCTATCCCTGCAGTGTCTCCTGCATACACAACAGTAAAATTATCCAGCTTCCATCTGATATAACTTACTCTTCCCCAACAACAGCCATTCATTTTCCCACTGACGAACTGTGAAATGTCTTTAAAAAACTGGGTAATTACTTGATTATCTTCCTCAAAAGTTCATCATATGATCTTTCTGACTTATCCATTGGCTTTTTATTACAGAATTTTCAAATTATTTCACTTACTTTTGTGTTTGCAACAGCTATAAGTTCAGTTGTGTTAAAGTAGCTGAAATAAGCAAAATATTCTATCATATATGGTGACACTGTCATCAAAGAGCATTTAATATACATTTCTTGTTATAACAGTGTACACGTTAATTTACTTTCAATAGTATCTGCACAGTTTTTTTCCTTGTGAGTTGACTCAAAACGTGCACAATGCTTTCTTGTTAGGAGTAAGCTATTACTTAGTTTCAGTACCTGCCATTTCATGAAGAATTTTTATGTATTAAAATTTCTGTAAATATCATTAAGTTTAAGTAAGAGACAGTGTTGTAGTTACAAGAATGATAAAAATAATTCATAGAATTAAACCCACAACTCAAGCAACATTATTAAAAGTAAATTTGTATTTGGAGCAAGAAATTGCAAATTCAAAGAAAATAGCAGAGAGACGATATGATCAAATATTGATTGAAAAACAGAAGAAAAATTAAAAATAAAAAGGAGTAAAAGAGAAAGGGAATGGATTAAAGCATATGAAAAATGAAAGTAAACTCCAGAACAAAGAGAATACTTGTGTAAATGATTGCAGTGAATCAGAAGCAAGATCTATTGACAACTGCTTTCTATTAAGAACTTCTGGGGTTTGAGGAGGTTGGTGTGATTGCCAAGTTGTGGTTATCAACAAAAGCATGCAGTATCCAGTCATATAGGATGTTAGAATGTGAAATGGACTTTCAAGATTCCATTTGGTGAAGCCTTACTGCACAGAGGATAGATAGTTGTATTGTGTGCCAAGCATATATTCACTCCTTTGGATGTGCCAAGTACCCGTTCACTCCTTTGCATCTGCCCGTCTTCTGTGGGCAACTAATGGGCTTACTACAACACCACCCCATGCATACTGCACCAGTGATCAGACTACCTTGTGCCACTGATAGCACAACAAAGGTGACTGTTTGGAGTGGTGATATACACAGGAGACAAATGGCCTGCTGATGAGTGATGTTTCATCACCATCAGTTATGAATGTCACTTTTGCACTAACTCAAACAATTATTGTCTATGATTGTTATGGTGATGAGGGGAGAGGACACTTTCCACCAGTGGCTGGGAGAGAGACAGTAGGGTCACTTGTAATATAATGGTGTGGGGAGGCATTGGGACATCTCCACATCAGCAGCCTCTTATGACTCAGTGCTATGTCACTGGTAGCTAGTATTCTCGTGTATTACACCTTATGGAACACTATCTTGTATAGTTAGGCTCCTTCAACAATCTAAAATGCTGGTAAGGCTTCCAGAAAATTCCTTTCATGTTCTTAATCTTACTGGCGATCAGTGCACTTTTGAACACCAGGACAAGCATTTCAGCATGAAAATGTACAACAGTCTGAATGCTCAAGCTCCATAATAATGCTGAGTCTCATATTACTTGAAGATCTTTATACTGGAAAACTGCAGAAGGAATGATGATGAAAAGTCAATATAAAGAAATACTTCCGCTATAAATAAATTAAATAAATGGTTTGCAAACTGAGATGTGATCTCCATGTAAGGTGGGACATCATGCTATGGCTGGTTAGTCAATTAGTTACTTCTTTCACAGATTGTACTCACGACAACCATTACAATGTGGACTTCATCAACAGGACCTTTTTGTGCCAAATGTAGACTCATTAAAAGGTAAAGCAGGTCATTTTTCGTTCTACTGTTGCTCTCAAACTCAGATGGATTGACAACAAATTTCATAAGTGAACAAATGTACTGTGAGACTGTGGTTTAACATTCCCAAGTGTTTAAAGAAATACCTGCAAGATGTACTCCTGGATGAAGTCCACATCTAACAGTAATTACTTTCTTTTGTGCAATGACTACTTTTTGCCCAAGTAAGGAGCTACCCCAGAATATTATCCCATAACAAATTAGTGGAGGAAAATACAGTCAATACTGTTGATAGCGCCATTGCTTTTAATGATGTATTAGCTATAACAGCAAAAACTAACAGTCCCATCTAAATCCTATGTAAACACCATATTTAAAAGATAGCTTAGTACAACATCACTTATTGTGACTTATCTCAAATGATGAAGTATTTTTATTCCATTTTCGGAGAGATATATCAGCTATAAAGTCCATGGTCATTTTTGTTTGTTATGTATTTGGGGAGTACTAACAGCAATGTAATGCTTATTTTCAAACACTTGTTTTCTGAGGATTGATGTTTTCAAATTAGGCATCAAAATGAATACACTGTCAAATACAAAAAGTGTATGCACATCTTAAATGCTGAAAGCCAACAACTGATTACCTTAAGTAGGAAAGTCTACTGTAGTATGCATTACTGTACTGCATTTTAAAGTTAAGTCAACTGGTTAAAAAACTTAACAACACTGTCTGCTCTCTGGTCATATAAAACTAGAAAATTAACTTCCAGTATGTGTTATTTTTTCAAAGTATAGAAGAAGAAGAATAGTGTATTCATTATTGATGTTTTGTGGTTATGTGTGTTAGAATTTTCAATGTGTTAGATGCAGTATATCAAATTTGTAGAACATTTTAAAGAGAAACGTAGGAGATGGTGTACACTTTTGTGTAATTTATATAACGAATTCTGTCTTTTCATTTTGCTACTGTTGACTCATTTTTGTAATACAGTAACTGGAATGCCGGTGTGTCATTTGTGACTACTGAACTATACAGTACTTACAGCAAGCTTTAAATGTGCTCAACATTTTATCTCATTCAATATCTAAAACCATGTTCAACATTATTGAACAATTTACATTGTTGCTACTTCATTCTTCACTTATTAAACGTTTTTGCATTTTACTGGCATTTTATTGCTGTACATGCTGCATAAACATAAAAGTCCTCTTCAGTCCCTCTGAAGGATTAACACTAAGGCAGCCTAAAATTTATAGTCATGAAATACTTATCAAGAAAGAAGGCAGAAACCCTGTTTATGTGACTATCAGCTATAACAAGGGTAAACTGTCAGGCTCTTTGATGTCGTAATAACCAGTTTTGACTCTATACGACATTTGTTAATTTACTGAGTTCTACATCCCCAAAATTGGTAATTATTCTTCTTTGTCTTAAAGAATCCAAAACCATGTAAATCAACAAAGAAAATGTCAACAAAAAATAAAGATATGTATATAAAGTAGTACTTGCATGCAGGTTTGTAATACATGTATTTCTAGCAATAAATTCTTTTGAACATGTATGTATCTATATGACTGGCAAAAGAAAAGTGGAGGGGGGGGGGGGGGGGACCACACAGCACCCTAAGTAAGCACAAGAAATGTAAAAAATTTAAGATGCACATGATTAACCACGTCAGTTACCGAATTTCAGGTTGCTACAACTTAACTTCAGTATAAAGAAAGGTATTTTGTTGTATCAGTCCCAGCTGCAGTAAGAACTACAAGAGAATAAAATTACATAGGTGCACACTGTGATTTGTTATGTCATTGTTACCTTCATTCATTTCCAACTCAGTTCATTGATTATGACCTGTAGAGTACAAATTTCTGTTGGTAACTGATTTTATTCCAAACAATTCTAGTGACAATCTGCAAGTTTAATAAGTGAGCTAGGGAGGGAATAGCTTTCGCTATGCAGAAACAAGATCGATTTTATGAGCAAGAACTGATAAACTTTTCAAACACTGCTATGCTGAAAGGCAGGTACAACTTACAAACAGCAAAATTCCAGTGGTAAGTGGGCAACTTATGGAGCTGCTGTGTTTGTCACCGAAACTTATCACTTGTCTCCAGGTAGCTGCACAACTAATTTATTAAGTAATGGATTGTGTGACATTTCAGTTAACACTACACTCTGGTGTGCATATACCACCTCAATGGCATCTTGACAGTGCAGCTTTTATTGAGCTTTGGGAACTCCCCCCAACCATTCACATTATTTAAAGACGCAAATGCACACACTGTGCTACGAGGCTCATCTTACAATATCTGCATCCAGGGCTAAATGTTTGGCATCATGTACTGCAAGATGCTGCCTGTTTATGCTAAACACCAGGAAAACTATGCATTTCAGTATCACTGAGTGGTAGTTGTGCTCCTGCACTCTCATATACCATACAGAAGAAAATAGCCAACAACTTCAATTCCAGTGATCACTTGAACTGGAGGGATGTATACAGTGCTCATTGACATGAAAAAAAATACAACTAATTTAATGTCAACATATTTATTAAAATTCACACCTTATTTGAAAACTATTTTTCTCAAAAGTATTTCATATTAGACTCAAGTCTACAAAAAGCTCTGGATTACTCAAGGAATAAAGGTATACTGTAAGACAATCTGCCAGTCACAAACAGCACATTTTGATGTTTTAGCGCATTACAAAGCACACTGCAAAATACTGAAGAAAGTAAACCATAAAAAAAGCAAATTGATTACGAGTAAAAAAATAGTAGCAATAACATCTTCTCAGTTTGCAAGCCGTGGCACTTCGAATAAGACACTCTAGCTTTCGACAGCTGACTCCACCAATCGTAATCAGGTGTTTAAAGCACTGACTGCCAGGGTTGAGATGGTGTTCTGCTTATATAAGCGTAATAGCAATGTCTAGGGCCTTCCTGAGAGGGCCAATGTGATGCACGCATGGAAAGCAAGATGGCAGTCAGAGCTTCCAGGTGTTTTTCCAGCCTTCTTCCACTCTGCGTCCAATACTTAACACCATTAACTCACACAATTATGGACTAGCCAAATAACTGGCAACACTTCTAAAACCCTTTTGGAACATTGTAGACAGCATGTAAAGAACTCAGCCAATTTCGTGAAAGTACTTAAGAACATGCGATTACAAAGGGGTAAACTGCTCATGAGTTTTGATGTTATACCATTGTTCACAGAAGTATCTCTTCAAGATTCTTTGGTGCTCCTTACTCAACATTTCAAGCTACAAATGGTTAAACCTTTTGAACATGCACTGATGATCACCTACTTCAGGCACAACGGAGAGCTTTATGAAGTGGCCATGGGACTCCCAATAGCTCCTGGGATCACAAATTTCTACACGGGATGCTATGAGCAACTGGACCTTCAAACCAATCACCAAAATCCCAGCAACTTCTACTGACAATACTTTCGTGGTGAGAGAGCATGACAGATAGCTGTTGAATGAGTTACTGATCCATCTAAACAACATCAAAGCACTGCATACATTATGGAAATAGAGTGCAACAGGTGTCTTCCTTCCTTGGATGTTCCAATAAATGGGAATGCTGATGATACATTCAGCCATACAGTATATATGAAGAAGATCCATACAGACCTGTACCTGGATGCAACAAGCTGCCACCATCCAGTGCAACAGCAGACAACGCTAACCACCCTAGTGTATAGTGTGCACACCATTTGTGATAATGAAAGTCTTCCAGCCCTGAGGGAAGTGTTTGGCAAAAATGGGTACAGTAAAACACAGGATAGTAAGGCATTTGCGAAGAGAAAAGGAGCAGCAATCCAAAAATTGAAGTAAGAACACAGGCGAATTGCTTTCCTTCCTTACTCGAGGCTGCCCTCAGCCAAAATTGAGGGAGTGCTTCATAAATCCAAGATAAAAACCATCTTCCAATCACCACCTAAGATGGAACGATACCTTGGCTCTGCAAAATACCAACTAAAACTGAATATACGTGGAATACACAGTACCCATCGTGAATATGGCCACCAACACATTGGCCAAATGCAGCACTGTATCTCAAAATGCTGTGAGGAGCACATCAGGTATGTATAACTAAGACACACAGGGAAATCAGCAGTAGCAAAGCATAACACAAAGGAAGACCAAGGTGCTATGCTGAGCAACTGGCTTTTGTAACAGCATTATAAAGGAACCCTTAATAAGGATTTGCAAGAACCTGGTCAGTAAGGATGCAGGATAGCAACTCAATTCAGAGTGGAATCCCACGCTAATACTAGTATCATCCTGCATACAAGACATATCCAAAATGCCCAGACTGAGACTCAAGTGCTGCCTCCAGCCCTCTCATTGCATTCACCATCACAGCCTCACAGCCTCCCCACCCACTGACTGGACAGTACCCTGCCACTCACAGCCAGGTTGGGAGGTGTACCGCTAGTACAGATATCATGATATCCATAATATCTCACCAGTTCACCAGAAGATGATGAGTATGGTGCTGTTCGAAACATTGCCGCGCAGCTGGAAACCCTATAGCTTTTCACGAATTTTATATCTGTTACAGAAAAGATGGTGGTTATATGGCTCAGTAAATTTTGCCTTGTAATATCTGAAACTGGCAATCATAAATACCAATAGTAACATAAATATGAACTGCTCACTATGTCATAAGTACTAATGTTCACCACAAAATCTTTGAAATGAAGAAAATCTAACAAATGTGGTAAAATATCAGCAAAGTTAACTAATAGTTTTTTAGTTTAATAATATATGACAATGAAATTTTCACTCTGCAGCAGAGTGTGCACTGATATGAAACTTCCTGGCAAATTAAAACTATGTGCCAGACTGCGACTCCAACTCAGGGCCTTTGCCTTTCGCGGGCAAGTGCTCTGGAGCAAAGCACGTTATGTTCAGCTGCATGTTGTGCCACAGGGTGGTCTACATTGCTCTTCAGCCTGGCAGACAGCTTGTTGGTAGTCATACTAATACAAAAAGCTGTGCAATGATTGCAAGAGACCTACTATAAGACTTGGCTGTTTTCACAGATGGCCTGGCCTCTGATGGGATAGGAAAAGCCTGTGACAGGACAGGAAAAGGAAGTGCTGACTGGGTGGATTGGGCACGTCTTGTACCTGGGTCTTCCCTGTGGCAAGGGATTAGGATTGGGAGGGGGCATAGGGATGGACTAGGATGTGAGAGAGGTTGGGCAGGTGACAGAACACCTCTTTAGGAGGGGTGGAAAATATCTTGGGTAGGATGTCCCTCATTTCAGTGCATGACGATAGGCAATCAAAGCCCTGACAAAGGATATGATTCAGTTGATCCAGTCCAGGGTGGTATTTTGGATGGTTCTTGGGGGTGGTGAGAGGATTGTGGGTGTGAGGGGAAACAGCACAGGAGATCTTTTTTGTGGACTAGATCTTGGAAATAGTGCCTGTCTGTGAAGGCCTTAGTGAGACCCTTAGCATACTGAGCAAAGGAGTTCTTGTCACTGCAGAAACACCTTTCCCAGGCAACCAGGCTGTATGGGAGGGATTTTTTGGTGTGAAATGGATGACAACTGTTGAAATTCAGGTATTGTTGGTGTTTGGTGGATTTGATGTAGACAGAAGTAAGGATGGAGCCATCAGAGAGGAGGAGGTCAACGTCCAGGAAGGTGGCACACTGGATTGAGGAAGAACATGTGAAGTGGATGGGGGAGAAGGTGTTGAAGTTGTGAAGGAATAAAGATAGGGTGTCTTAACCCTGAGACCAGATAATGAAGATATCATCAATGAACTTGAACCAGACTCATGGATCAGTGTTTTGAGAGGCTAAGAAGGTCTCCTCTAGATGGGCCATAAATAGTTTGGCATAGGAGGGCGCCATGCAGATGTCCATGGATATGCCGCATATTCGTTTGTATATCTTCCCCTCAAGGGGATGCAGCTGTGAGTTAGGATAAAGTTGGGCAGATGTATGATGAATGCGATAGTGGATTTGGTATCTGAAGGACTTTGACAAATATAGTGTTCAATAGCAGGACTATCATAGGCATGAGGAATGTTGTTATATGGGGAGGTGGCATCAAGAGTGACCTGTAGGGATCCAGGAAGTAATGGGGTGGGGATGGCGGAGAGTCACTGAAGGAAATGGTTGGTATCCTAGATGTGAGAGGCTAAATTATGGGCTGCTGGTTGGAGGTATTGGTCAATCTGGGCCAAAATTCTTTCACTTGGGGCATGATAACCATCTACAATTGGGCACCCAGGATTGTTGGGTTTTTGGATTTTGGGGAGCATGTAGATTGTGGATGTGCAGGGTGTCATAAGAGTGAGGAGGGAAATAGACTCAGGAGGGAGGTTCTGGAAGGGCCTAAGGCTTTAAGCAGGGATTGTATGTTATGTTGGACTTCTGGGATGGGACCAGACTGCACAGTTCATAGGTGGAAGAGACTGACGACTTGCAGAGGACCTCCGCCAGTAGTCAATATGATTCATAACAACAGTAGTGGAACCTTTGTCTGCAGGTAGGCTGATTAGGTCAGGGTTTGTTTTGAGGTTGTATATGGCTGTTCTTCCTTCTGCTGAAATGTTGGTGTTCTGAGGATGGGTTATTGTGCCCCTACTTAAAGAATTTTGGCCCTCAGTGACCAACATCTCCAACCAATTGCCTAAAGATACCAACTCCTTCCTCCCGACTTTCCACCATCCCCACCCCTTTTACCTCCTGGATCCCTACTAGCCACTGATGACGACATCTACTTGTACACCATCACTCATGCCCACAGTCCTACCACTAAAAAATGCTCCCTTTCCCAATTCCTTCAGACTCCAAATCCACTACCTCATACACATTACTAAATTTATTCTAACTCACATCTACTTCACCTCTGAAGGTATACAAACTAATATGTGACATAGCCATGGGCACTCGCATAGCACACTCCTGTGTTAACCTGTTTATAGTCCACCTAGAGGAGACCTTTCTACCTTCAAAAAATGCCAAACTCCTAGGCTGGTTTAGGTTCATCTAGGTGATATCTTCACGATCTGGTATCAGGGTCAAGACACCCTATCTTCATTCTTTCACAGCGTCAACAGATTCTCTCCCACTCACTTCACCTAGTCCTCCTCAGATCCAGTGTGCCACATTCCTGGACACTGATGACCTCCTCTCTGATGGTTCCATCCACATTTCTGTTCACATTAAATCCACCAACCACCAACAATACCTGAATTTCAACAGATGTCATCCCTTCCACACCAAAAAATCCCTCCCATATAGCCTGGCCACCTGGAGACGATACACCTACAATGAGAAGAACTCCCTTGCACAGTATGCTAAGGGTCTCACCCAGGTTTTCACAGACAGGCACTATCCTCCCAGTCTTAGTCCACCAACAGACCCTCCAGTGCCATTTCTTCACAACCCCAAATCCTCTCACCATCCCAAAGAACCAGCTACAAAGGAGTGGTCCCTTCATCACCCAGTACCACCCCAGACAGGATCAACTGAACCACATCCTTTGACAGGGATTTGATTGCCTATCATCATGCACTGAAATGAGGGACATCTTACTCAAGATCTTTCTCTACCTGTAGAAGACCCAGGCACAAGACCTGTCCAATTCACCCAGCCAGCACTTCCTTTTCCAGTCCTGTCACAGCCTCTACCTACCTCATCAGAGGCCAGCCCACCTGTGAAAGTAGCCACAAAGTATACCAGCTCTGTTGCAGTCATTGCACAGATTTTTGTATTTGGATGACAACTAATCAGCTGTCCACCAAGCTGAACAGCCACTTTCAAACTGTGGCCAAGAGCAAAGTAGACCACTCTGTGACACAACAGGTAGCTGAACATAATATGCTTGATTTCAATGACTGCTTCACTACCCAAGCCATCTAGATACTCTCTTCCACAAAAAGCTTTTCTGAACTTCACAGATGGGAATTATACTTATGACACATTCTTCATTCCTGAAACTATCCCAGCCTTAACCTACAGTAACCTACTGTCTCCACACCCTCTACCCAACAGTTCCAATGCTCTCTGTCCCATTCACTCCCCCCTATTCTTGTCTGACACCCTTATTGTGGGCCATCCTCTGCCAATGCACCCACCCATTTTCCCCTTCCATGCTCCTCTCCTTTTTCACTCCCAGTCCCCTCTCCCCAATTCCCCATCTCCCTGCCACACCACCTCCCGACACTGCGTCTGTTGGCAATCTAGTCCCTACAAGCTCCACCAGACACCTCTGTCCTCTCCTGCCACTCATACACTGCTATCATGCCTCCTCCTGATTGCTGCTTTCATTGTATGTGACAGTTGCATTCCGGCCTGAGCTGCATCATCAAAGTTCAAATATGAGGAAAATAAAGGTACCCCTCAGGGAAATGGCGCTAAGAGATGGAAAGTATCACCTTGTGCATGCAGTGTTTATGCCTGGAGACCTCAGTCAATGTGCTGAAGGGGTTTTTCCAACAGCTACTGAGGGAAAAGTGTATAGCCAAGTGTAGAATACTATGCTTGTAGTCTAAGCTCTGAAGTTGTGCTTTAATCATTCCACAGACTCAGAGAGAAGTTAGAGAAGACCAGCCTTACTTGGAATTTCAACGAGATTCACAATCTGCAGCATTATCCACAGAACTGACTGTCACCTCCTCATTCCAAATCAAGTGGGTGGCTTGAGCCAGAGACAGTGACAAGGTGGGCCGCAGCTACCTAGACTTGCCCTATAGATTTCAGAACAGTAGAGCCCCCTAAAAGGGAAAGACGTGCACTAGACTACTAGCCTGGGATACACTCTTGGGTTTTACAGATTAGCCAAGTCTCCATCCAATCTAGGAGACCCCAAAATATTAGTGTGGGATCCAAAGAAATCACAAAACACAGTGGAGCACACACGTAATACTAGGAACAAAAAGCTGGCTAGAACCCAAAAATCAATAGCAGTGTGATTTTCAGGTAAATTTAATTGTATTACAAAAGGCTAGGCTAATAGAAAATGAAGATGGTGTTTGTGGCAGCAGACAAGGAATTCAAATCCACCGTGACAGTAAAGCTGCATGTAACATTGTTTGGACAAGTTTCATTATCATAAATGAACTAGTAATTGGATCTTATATCAACCTCCAGACTCTGCCCCTGATGTAACTGGAGACTTAAGAGAAAACCTCATTTGCCTAGTACTTATATTCCCCAATCATATTGCCATATAACAGGCAATCAAAATGTTTCCATTTGAGAATGTTGCTTAGGCATATATGCAATACAGTATGACTCCAACGCGGACATATAAGCATCATACTTGTAGTGATAGGAACAGTTGAATGAAAAAAATCGATTCATTCGGTTGTTGTAAAACAATCAACTCATTCGGATGTCGTTTTACTTATTGGTTGAATTATTCATTCTTTCTTTTGAGTGGAAATAGTGTGGGGAAGCAACCAAATAAAAACAATCAATTCAGCTCATTGGACTACTCATTCGCTCTTTTGAATGAAACCAGTCTGCAGAAGTAACAGAATGAAAACAACTGAGTCGGTCGGTTGCAGTTTTACGTGTCGGTTGGATTGCTATTCGTTTGTTTCCCCCCCCCCCCCCCCCCTCACTGCCAAGTGAAAGCAGTCTGTGGCAGCAACAGAAAGAAAACAGTATGTAAGTAAAAGGCAGACACTGCTGTCAGCTGCAGCGGGACATTAATCGGAATCAGCGGCAACAAGAAAAAATGTGCATCAGTCTGGGTTCTCCTGCTTGCTAGGTAGGTGATGTAACCACTGCCTTATCCAGGACACAGCATTATTGCAACTGCATGGACTATCTCGGTATGCCTCACAGCCAATCCATACTACCACTGAGCACCACCCATTTGCAGTCCCTGTCCATTATACTCCCGTTCAGTACTCCGAGATTCCCATAGGAGGTCAGGCTTTTTCATGCATTCACATTGAAGAAAGTGGATCCATAGCCCAGCCAGGATTATCAATTTTATGACTGCATGGTGTCTGTTCCTTTGAAAGAACAAACACCGTACAGATCCCGCAGATGTGAAACACTGTACGCAAATAGAAGAGGAATCTGCCAGCTGCAGTGCAACATTAAGCAGAATCAGCAGCGACAAGCGAAAATGTGTACCAGACCAGGACTCGAACTTGGGAGCTCCAGCTTACTACATAGTCCATGCAGTTGCGATAATGCTGCGTCCCACATAGTGCAGTGGTTACCGCACCTGCCTAGTCACCAGGAGATCCCAGATTCGAATCCAGACATTCAGTTGCTGGATTAATATTCATTAAATTTTTTCGAGTGAAAGCAGTCGGTGGTGACGAAATCTTCTCGGGCTTCCAACCGGGTAGCTGTGTCGAAAATCTGTGATGTTTCAATGAGTGTCATTCTCATCATCTTCTGACACAAATGATGAGAATGACACTCATCAAAATGTTGCGGATTTTTGACGCAGCTACCCAGATGGAAGCCCAAGATGATTTCATCGGCAGTATACTCTGGGAAAGCAGTCTGTGTGTGTTTCTTCTCAAATGAAAACAGTTTGTAATTTTTCTTTCAACTGAAACCACTCTTTAATGTTTTAGCTGACTTAACTATTCATTCATTCTTCAGAGTGAAAACAGCCTGCAGTACTTTCATTAGTTAAACTGATGTAATGCTACATTATACCGGCGAAGAGTACCCCTCCCCCATTTGCAAGTAAAGACATATCTCTGGATGTAAACCAAAGTTAAAATGTTCATTTAATTATATACTGAATGGAGTGATTTTTCTTTTCATCATTTAAAACTGATTCACATATTGTTGAGGATTAAGCTATTCCATGTGCTATCAACACATGACTAATTAAGCTGATGTAGGCCTGTCATCATTTAAATTGCTGACCCCAGACAAAATCTTCAAACATCTCAGAGAGACACAGTTTGTAGATGGTAAGTCAATCGATGGCTACGATGTTCTGTTGGGAATGGGAATAAGAAAAAAGGAATGTTTCCTCCCTTGCACTTCAGTGCTGAGAACACCAATGGGCGTGTGCTTCTTGCTGCTCATCAGCAGATGTAAATTATACACATAGTAACAAGGATTTGGGTCAATCCATATGAAGTGGTCCAGTGATGGTTGCTTGGCCATTTTTAAATATTTTAATTTTTTTTAATATTTGACTGCTCTATATTTGAGAAGTTCAAAACAGTTTTTTAAAATAATTTATCTCGCACCTTTACTGGATGGCGACCATTTTTATTTGTACGCGCACCATTTTTATTTGTACGCGCACGATGATTTTTCAGTCTGAACACATTAGCAAAAATTTGAATATCTCTGCACTGGGTTAAGTTACAACATTGCAATTGACATGACTGCTTTTAGAAAAGTGGCCTCTGCAACATTGTATATTACACAAAATACCCTAAATCCAAAAATAGCCAGTCAAAATGACCTCTAAAGTTTGGTACCCAAATTTTCAAAAATCCACTTGTTAGATTCAAATGGCTCTAAGCACTATGGAACTCGAACAGCTGAGGTCATCAGTCTCCTAGACATGATCTACTTAAACCTAACTAACCTAAGGACATCATACACATCCATGCCCAAGGCAGGATTAGAACCTGCGACTGCAATAGCAGCATGGTTCCGGACTGAAGCTCCTAGAACTGCTTGGCCACAGCGGCTGGCCTACTTTTTAGGCCCAAAATAATAAACAAGGAGTGATTTATGAGAGTCTATTTCTTTCCTTTAGTTAGATATCATACATTACTAGCCTCATACAGAGCAAGAACACCTACAAATGTTTCCTTAATTTTCTATGAATTTTTGAAATATGAAAATTTTCGTTTTTTGTTAAGTTTGGGGTTAGTTATCTCAGGTGGGAGTGAATATAAAAACATGATTTTTCCACACTTTTTATACCTATATGACAGCAACGTACTGCAAAAATTTCAAGATTGATATTTGACTCTGAACAAAGATATGAATTTTTGAAAATGAGCTGAAATAATTCACATTACTCTATAACTGATCTTATGGCTGTTGCTATTTAAATGGTTTATTGTTTCATTGTAATAAAATTTAATTGTGACATATATTTAGTTAACACTATCAACCAATATTCATTTAGTTTATTTATTTTTTTTAAATGCAATATTAAACAACAGGAGCATTCACTTTTGTTCTATGGTAATAAAAATGCCCATTTACATTTCGGTTTACTGTCAATAAAGAAGTACATTATTACTGGATGTGGTATTGTAGAAGTACATTATTGCTGGGTGTGGCACTGTTGTAGTCAGTCTGTTCTGAAACATCTGTTAGAGTGGATGTAAATACTTCATAAAGAGTGTAGAATGTGTTATGTGCTTTGTTCCGTGAGTAATTTGTAATTAATTTTGAGAAATTAATTGGAATGCAATAACATGGATGAACAGTGCTCTGTTGGACAGATGGCAAGTGAAGTGTTTCACAAAACAGTTTACAGTCCAGTTTCAAAAAACTTCAAAAATGTCAATGACTTCGATAAAGATAGACAAACTTTGTTTAAATTTCGAGTAAGTTCTTCTGTAACATCAGTGTGTGAGTATCATGAGAAGAAATATCTTCTGAAGTACAACCACATTTTTGGAAGAAAGTGCTGTGATTCACTTAAAGTTCCAAAAAGCCTATTAGGCCTACTAAATGTTTGAGGGAAATAAAATTTGAACATTTGTCCTTGTTATGTGAGAGTGAAACAGTTTCCCAAGTGAAACATAATGTGATTCCTGGAAATTCCCTGTGCCCAAACAGTTACTCAAAAATATTTGTTGTGAATCCAGAGCCAGAATCATGTAACCTTGTTAATGGCATTTATAATCCTAATCAGGAAGCTGTTAGCATATTTGATTTTGTTTATTCTTAGCTAGACGTATCTCCTGCTTCGAAAATAATAAAATTAAGTAGCAGAAAAAGAGAATCAGTTATTGAAAATAAGGTACAGCAAATTTCAGACAAAATTTGAAAGGACTTGAAATCATGCTTCTATAATACTGATACCAACATTATTTATAAAGAAGAAGAAAACCTACCAACAGCATCTCTGACACTGAATATTTGAGCTTAACAGAGAAATTTAAAATTAAATGTTTAGTGACATCTAATGCGGAAAAAGTTAAAATTTTAAGTTTGCTCTCTGACTCATGGTCAAGATAAAAAATAGCTCATGAATTCAACGTTTCTCATCGTTTGGTTAAACTAACCCAAAAATTAGTGAAAGAGCACGGCATTATTCCAGTTTTAAGAAAGAAGGAGTAGGTATAAGTGAAGAAACAATTAAAAAGAAACAGCAGTTTTTTTGAAGATGATAAAGACAGTAGAATGTGCCCAGGTTGCAAAGATATCACAAGAGTTGTTATAAACAAAGTTAAAGTAACAAAGCAGAAATGACTAGTGCTGTCAAATTTAAATGAACTTTATGTGGCTTTCAAAAATTCTCATCCTGAATGCAAAATTGGAAGGTCAACATTTCGTGACCTCTGCCCTAAGTGGTGCATTTTGGCTGGATCCTCAGGGACACACTTCGTATGTGTTTGCTTATATCATCAAAATGTCAAACTGATGATTGCTGGTGCAAAAATCAGTGATCATAACTACAAAGAGTTACTAGATTTAATGGTCTGTGACACTAACAGTTATGAATGCATGATGACTTTGTGTAATAAATGCCCTGGTAAGGAAACCGTTATTGAATTGTTTCACGAATATGATGAGGAAATACCAGACAGTATTACCTTTAAACAGTGGGTCACAACAGACATGGCAGAAGTGGTTAAATCTCAGGAAGAGTACTTGGAATCTTTAACTGATAACTTACAAAAACTCAAAAGTCACCACTATGTTTCTACAATCCAAAGTAATTTTTGAAGGACAGAAAAGCACAACTTCATGAAACTGAATGCATAGTGCTAGCTGATTTTGCAGAAAATTTTACATTTGTGATTCAGGGTGCAATACAACGGTACCACTGGATCAATGACCAGGGAACAGTGCATCCATTTATTGTCTACTTCAAAAATGAAAAAGATGAAGTTTGCAGTTCTTCAATTTGCATTCTAAGTGACTACTTGGAGCACAACACTTTGGCTGTACATGTGTTTCAGAAGTATGTAATAAATTACATAAAAGGAAATTTTCCCAATGTTAGAAGCTGATATACTTTTCAGATGGAAGTGGTAGTCAGTATAAGAATAAAAAGAAATTTTCAAATTTGTGCAGCCACAAAGTAGACGATGGGTTGGAGGCTGAATGGCACTTTTTTGCATCTTGCCATGGTAAAAATGCATGTGACGCAGTAGGACGTAAACAAAACGTTAAGTACATATAGCCAGCCTACAAAGACCAACCACAGACCAAATTCTCACAGTACATGACACGTATATATTTTCCAAGATGGGGACAAGCTAAGTACAACAATAAAACAAGACACACAAAGATCCCACAACAGACAAAATGACGAAATATATATATATTTTACAAAAATGTACAGGAACCGGAGACTTCTTCTGACCCTAAAATTTCGTTAGATATCATCAGTAATTTTTTTTTCGTCTTCCGTGAAACTGATGATGGATATGAATCCTTCTGCTCGAAGAAGGGCTAATAGATGCATGAATTCTAGGTGGACGCATTACTAGTTTATGCAAATGTCTATAAAAGTAGCTTCTTCATTCGTTGTTAATCACTAGCGGACAAAAGTAACTGGGCGCAAAAAGTGAGAAACCGGGAAGAGTAATTCCTTGATGACAAGCACATTACAGACGTATTTGGAAGGATACCTCCCTATAATCATAATTAATGCTTACCTCCATCACTACAATATGGAAAAAAGGCCTGTTTGTACAGCCTTGGCGAGCAAATCTTATTACTTTAGCGCTGTCAGCTAAAAACTTAGCACCACCGCTGGCCGGGAACACCATTCTGTATATCTAACCAGTAACCGGGTTTGTTGATCAACACAAGATTCTTTTAAGTTGTAAACATTCTACTAAGTACATCTCTGACCTTTATTTCTAATCTCTGATCATAGTCATTTTTTTTTATCTGGCCCTACGATGATTTGGTCTCTGGCAAATATTCGTCACTTTACCAGCAAAAGTTACATTTTGTGACATAATATCTTTTTACAAAGTTCGTGAATTACCACACGTGGTATAAAGTTAATAAAGTAATCAGTTTTACGAATATACGCTATTAAATAGCATTACGTGTCGAGTTGGATGGTCAGTACATTAGGGGATGCAGAGTTGTGACAATATTACATACAGACATACTGGAATTGCAGTGTAATTGCCAGGCACTAATCTCGTGGGTGTGCTGCACTGCTGCTAGTACAGCTATTTCATTAGCTTCTCCTGTAACACGTTTGCTTCGTTTCCTTTTGTTGGTTTGTACGCTGCCATTAGGCATAAAGGCGTTCACAATCTTGTAAAAGAACAAATGAGAGTGAACTTTGTCTGGAAAGCATACAAGACAACAACAGTCTCAACATTTCTCTACGTTCTCTGTAAGATAGGATCATTACCATTTTTTTGTTCTGTAGTTGCAACATTCATCGTCCACTTACACATCTGTTTTCCAAACCATAGTTTGGTGTGCAGGCAACAAACACTGTGCAAGTGTAGTAGTGTTTACACCCGCTATCTGTTCTCTGTCTGCATGGCATGTGAGCTCCAGTCACAGTGTACTGCCTTTCATGATACGTCGTAGATTGCTACACAACGAAGGTGCGGTAATGAGTAGCCCCCTCTTCGATACAACAATATAACATTGCGAATGGAATTTCCACTTAGACAGTATGAAATACTGGCCTGTCCTACACCTGCAGCAAAGAGGTGGGGTGTCACTCGATAATCAGGGGCCATTGAACAGCATGTTGTAAATTACTATTGTGCACACATTTCTATGCTTCCATTTACAGTGCCACCTATGGCGAAACGACGAAAATACTTTAGACAACAGGTATGTAGACTTGCTATAGAATTGTAATCTGCAATAAAAATGGGGGGGTATTCTCATTGAAGATTTCAAAGTAGCTCCCCTATGACCCACGCATGGGATGAGGTGGTGGGTAGAGTGTGGTATCATTGGATGTTGCCGTCCAAGACAAACTAATTGGAATTATAACTTTTTTTGACATGATGTGTAGTTTCCGAGATATTTCAATGTCTTTAGTTTAAATGAACATTCTTTATATGTATGACAACGTATAAATTTCAGCTCAAATTAATGTTTAATACATTGCAAATATTAATGACAAAATAATATATATTTTCTAATATTCCTTTCTTGTACGTCGAAATATCGCAGATTTCATCTGTAAGGTTAAATCTGCGATATTTCGACGTACAAGAAAGGAATATTAAAAAATATATATTATTTTGTCATTAATATTTGCAATGTATTAAACATGTAATATGAGTGGCTGTATGGTACTATTACAAGACTGTTATGTAGCAAATGACAAAGAAAATAAAAATAAAAATTAAGCCTCATATTGGTGCAAAAATAAGCTGCAATTTCATCCGCATTCCATCTTCAAAAAGTTTGTGTGTGGCTTATATCTGCTACCTTATCCTAATATATACCTGCTGTAAAAGAAAAATTGTACTAATTTGCACAGCACAAATAGTGTCTGTCACCGAAACAGGTGGCAAACATTTTATTACGCAACAGTGAAAACATTTCATGTATTTTATTGATGTGAGCATTTGAGCAAGTCTACAAATATTGGTTTGTTAGCTTGTAATTCAGTTTTAGTTGGATATTGGTAAGGAAACCTGCTTTATGCCAATATAAATGGCCAAGGAATTCGGCGAAGTTACGATGTAATGCTTCAAACTTAGAATTGTGCATTATACCAAAACCACAACCAACAGAGAGGCCAGAAGAAGGTATGCAGTTTACAAATGTAATGTGCAATGTTCGGTTGCTTAGAAAGAAAAACGAGAAAATTATCCAGGGGACCGAAATTTGAAAATATCCAGAATTTGAAGCTGAGATTCACAGCTATATGCAAGATCAGAAGAAGGACAGAATGCCAATTTCATCAGAAACAATCCAACTGAAGGCCTTGGAAGCCGCAAGAGTCTTATATATACCAAAAGGAGAATTCCCTGAGAGTATTGGTTGGTGTCGTCTGTTTATGCAGAGAAATAATCTTGCTCTCTGAAGAAGTGCTACATTAGCACAGAGAACTCCAGCAGATTTCGAGGAGAAGAAACTTGTAAACTTCCAGTGGTACGTCATCCAGTTGTGAAAATGTCATTCATACCCTTTACATCTAATTGGCAATGCTGACGAAACACTTGCATTTTCTGACATGCTTAGCAATATGACAGTAGACGTGAAAGGGCAAAAAATATCCCATTAAGAGAAGCCTGGAATGAAACAAAAACATAAAATAACTGTTGATGTTAGCTGTTGCAGCCCATGGGGAGGAAGGGAAGAGGGAAAGTTACTCCCTTATGTCATTCTGAACAGAAACACTATGCCCAAAGAAAATTTTCTTAAGGGCTTAGTGGTTCTATGGTAAGAAAAGGACTGGGGGACAGAAGAATGAAGAAAATGAAGGGACCAAGAGTGATGAAGTGAATACCTGTACAGACAGTAATGAGAGTGAATAAGAGTTCTTGCATGTAAGTACAAGCAAATTTCTGGTAATTTTGCTCCTCTCAGTGCTCAGCTCATGTTCATGCAATACATATATTTTTAAATTTCTTCCTCGAAATTTAGGGGTGCAGTTTACATGCAGTGTCAGACCAATATGGTATATCTCCGACCACAGATGAAGGGTATCTATATTTCCAATCTCTGATAACAAATAATGGTAATATTCGCCATTTTATCGGCAAAAGTTACATTTCGTGACAACATCTTTTTATAAAGCGTCTGAATTACCACACCTAGTATAAAGCTAATAAAATAATCAGTTCCACGGTTATATGTTACTAAATAGCATTACAACTCGAATTGGATGGTCAGTACTGTAGGGAAATACATACTTACGGTTAGTTCACACTGTACATTACAAAAAGGAGCAGGACATAAAAGTAAAGCTTTCTCAGAGAGAAAGTGTTGATGTTGAGAGGGAGAGTGGTATCACCTTCTAACATTGTAAGTTAATCTATTTTCGACACACTCCCTATTGTAATAATAATGGATTTTGTGCTTTTATTTATTCTTATAAAAAGGCTGAAACAACGTCAAAACATACTTTTTATGTGAGTACTAATAGTATTTCTACTTTTACAGGCAAATAAGGTAAGTACCAAGTATTTGTGAAGTATTCTAAAACACGATAGGGGATTAGACATGCTCTGTTTGTTTGCTTGCTTTTTGCAATCAAGGAATTAAAACGTAAGAACAAACAACTTGAAAGAGTTGACAGAATTTTCTTAACTGGGATGGGCTCACAGTTCTGACATTTGAGAAGAGCTTTTGTTTGACAGCTTTTGCACACTTACTTGTTGCTCTTGAAGCATATATTTGATGTTTTATTCCCATTTCGTTATTTGCAGGAAACCTGAATTTGACAACGCCTTCTATTTCTGTGTTGACCAGTGCTGGTATTAAGTACCTGCAAGGGTATATTGGCCCCTCTCTACAGTTTGTAGGGGGCAGCAAGCTCATCCTCTACTCTGAGGATGAAGCCTGGGTGTGAAATCTTCTTAGAGGTAAGTAAATTAAATATTGTGCGGGCAGTGATAATGGCAAGGTCAAGAATAGTGCAGGATGTGCACAGCCCATCAGTGGTGCCAGCTTAGATACTGTAGTTTCTAGGCATTTGGTCAGCCATATCGACTGCATCCACAGTTTCATTATAAACCTGCAAAGTTTCTGGAAATTTCTTCTCAGTATTCTCATTGACCTGTCATCCATCATGCATGTTACTCAGAATAAGGACTCTTTTCCCTTTGTATACTGTGAGAAGATTGTCGTCTGACTTATAAAATTTCGTTGCATATCATTTGTCCTCTCCACTTTGCATCACAGGAGGGACCTCTTTGAGTGACATCTGAAAAGTGCCAACTAAACTTGTTCCTTTTTGTTTCAGCTCATCCGTCAGTTTCATGAAGGTGAAGAAGTTGTCAGTCGTAGTGTTACGACCACAGCTGAGGAATGGCTATGTCAGCTTCATAACGATGTGGTGACCAAGACCCTTGCTTATATCACGAGTTTCATGTTTGCCATGGCAAGGGAAACCGTTCAGGATAAAGCACTTGTCAGCATAACACGAAAGCCAGTATTTTATTCCACACTTAGCACATTTACTCGGCAAGTACTGTATGGATTGGCACCTGTAGTGGCGAAGATACAGTTGCTCATCAACAGTCATGTTTCCAGCTGGCTTATAGTAGACAATGCAGTTATCAGTAAATAGATTCCAAATTTCTGAAGCAAGGCAAAATTTATCAGTTTCCTTACGTTATCTTCTTGATGAAATAGAATAAGAAATGAGATGACTGCATATTTCTGCAGATCTGTACCTTGAATGGTGCTTTGAAAGAAAAGAGGTCCCCACTTAGTGTTCCATAAGTCTTTGTATGAAATACCCAGAGTGCCATATGCTCCAAGAGGGTAGAGTAATCCAATGAAAGCATCTAGTTCTTCCAAGCTTAGAGACCACTCATTATTACCAACTGTGTTGTGAGTCTTTTCTTCAGTGTAGTTTTTTATCAGTTTCAGGATTGGGTCGGTGATTTACAGTCCAAAGTAGAGAGTGGCGAGTCGTCTACAACATGTCTTTTGGTGTATCATGTTGGCCTGTGTATCTTCCACAATACATTCTGGGCACTGCATCTACGTGCTGTGTCAGTTGATTCAGTCTTTGTCCACTTGATGCCATTGGAACTCTCCACTTCCTCGCCAGGGAATGTATGCCGTACGGCGCTCCCTCTTCCTCGTCCACAAAGAGCTGCTACACCATGTCTGGTACCCAATGTACCGCGATCAAGTCCACCTCTCGCCTCGCCATCAACTGTACCAGCCATCGCCGACTTGTGCGTCGTCACAATACCTGATCATCGCCATTGTCAGCTGCAAATCGAATCGTATGCAAAATTCTTTGTAACTGGTGAGAGATAGGAAATGATGGCAAAAGACCAGCCACGGAGCAATTTAAATTATGCATTTATATTAGATGATCAGAGATACCGTGTTTGAGTTTTGCATAATGACTTATTAATCGGTGACTTACTGACTCCATCAGGTAGCTGACCAATACCTCCTCCACCCCGCCATCCTCGCCCTTGTCGAAGGCCACGTCTTGTGCTGCACACACATTTGGCTCATTGTTGGGTGTGACGTCCATGCCCTTAGGTAGACTCCATAAATCCGACACCTAAAGTATAATGGAAAGAAAACTGCACAGTGGACTTATGTATAATGCTTCATGTTCGTATTGTGTAAGAGGTAGGTCATCGTCAGATGGATCAGATTCTGCTTGCTCATTTCATTTGATGCACCTCAGTCACTTGAATCAGCAGTTTTCATTGGAACAAAATCTTTGTCTTCCTCCAAATTCGTCTCACTACCGAATTCATCACTCGTTTGCGTCAGTGAAATATTCTCCAGATAGTAGAGAATCTCGGTGTCTGTAAGGCCATGTCGTCTTATCATCGCAGCTTCAATGACGCAACCTCGCCAAATTAAACTGCAAGCTCACGTCGCTGGCGTCAGGACTACCTCAACCCACTCGGTTGGATCACAGACAAAAGGCGTCACACCTTACATCTGCTATCGTGTGAGAGAACTATTAGCAACGCCCAAGACAGTGCTGTGAGAGGGTGAGGAGAGGTTCCCCACTGTATAATACGTTTCTCTGTGACTTCCCAGTGCCACTCCATTGGTCTGCATGTCGCCAATCCGTAGAAAACGGAAATCTGCGCTGATATAAAGTATCGCCCCACCTGCGAATTCTTTGTATTGCACGTTCTTTTCGGCCCAAAGTATTGTAATACTCTTCAGCATCGTGAATAACGCCGAGGCACCCCTGGTAACTATTTATTGCCTGAAAATTGGTGTTACTGATATCAAACTGCGTTAAAATGCGGATGGGTCAATAAAGATCTTCATGGTTCTATAGGTATAACAGGTAAGTGTTTCTTAATTCTAGGTGGGTTATGGGGATGTAATTCTGGTGAGTTGTAAAACCCCAAACACGATGAAAAGTCGAGGGAGTGTTTGGTCCTACAATGATTATGGAGGTAGGTAGGGCACTGAAAAAACCCTCATGGGTCAAAAATGACCTACATGGTATTTCTAGTGTTAATAGGAATTTTTAATTGTTTGCTTTATTTCTGTGACACTTGTCGATGGTTCCACAAGGACTTGGATTCTTTATGTATGGGTCTTCTTCCACTACAGAAATCATATATTGTCACAAAGGAAACTGAGTAGCACTGTGGTGTAGTGGTTATGATACTAAACCGTTGCATTGAGGGGTCGTGAGTTCAAAACTCGCCTGGACTGTGTAATTTTAATTTCTATATTCGGTTCGAGTACATTCTAGAAGTATCCACAAATGACAAGAATCATTCTACTGGAATTTTCTGTAGCTGTATACAGGGTGTTACAAAAAGGTACGGCCAAACTTTCAGGAAACATTCCTCACACACAAAGAAAGAAAAAAAGTTATGTGGACATGTGTCTGGAAACGCTTACTTTCCATGTTAGAGCTCATTTTATTACTTCTCTTCAAATCACATTAATCATGGAATGGAAACACACTGCAACAGAACGTACCAGCGTGACTTCAAACACTTTGTTACAGGAAATGTTCAAAATGTCCTAGGTTAGCGAGGATACATGCGTCCACCCTCCGTCGCATGGAATCCCTGATGCGCTGATGCAGCCCTGGAGAATGGCGTATTGTATCACAGCCATCCACAATACGAGCACAAAGAGTCTCTACATTTGGTACCGGGGTTGCGTAGACAAGAGCTTTCAAATGCCCCTATAAATGACAGTCAAGAGGGTTGAGGTCAGGAGAGCGTGGAGGCCATGGAATTGGTCCGCCTCTACCAATCCATCGGTCACTGAATCTGTTGTTGAGAAGCGTACGAACACTTCGACTGAAATGTGCAGGAGCTCCATCGTGCATGAACCACATGTTGTGTCGTACTTGTAAAGGCACATGTTCTTGCAGCACAGGTTGAGTATCCCGTATGAAATCATGATAACGTGCTCCATTGAGCGTAGGTGGAAGAACGAAACTAAAATGAGCTCTAACATGGAAATTGTTTCCGGACACATGTCTACATAACATCTTTTCTTTATTTGTGTGTGAGGAATGTTTCCTGAAAATTTGGCCGTACCTTTTTGTAACACCCTGTATATACCGTATGTATTCTGGCCGGAGGCAGTTCACTCTGCGCTCTTGTATGTGCAAGTACTGAATAAACCGTCATTAAGTGAAGTTAGTGTTACTTACAGCTTCATCTATGTGACATTATATTCTGGTGGAGGCGCCGATTATTGGAAGTTGTGATACTGTACATTACCGACGACACAGTGGCTCCCACCAGGCCACGACAGAAGCATCGTTTACGTGGCGAGAAACCAGAGTTCGGGCCATATTCAACAGATCGCAATCCATCGGAGACAGAAGAAGAAGAGGACGTCACAATGACAGCAACTGTGTGCCGCCACATGAAACATCCGAGAAGTTCACAAGCTGAGAAGTATTCCAGGTGGAACTGCGCAAGTATTTCGGTGACACACAATGACAGAAGTGCAAGGCTGAAGATAAATTAAAGTGCAGGGCACAGCGCCCAGGAGAAACGTCAGCATCCTACAATCAAGACGTCTTGGAGCTGTGCAAAATTGTGGACCCTCGACTGAAGGAGGAAGATAAGGTTTCACATCTCATGAAGGGTGTTGCTGAGGACATGTATGAAGCCGTATTCCTGAAGGAGGTTTCGGCAGCAGACGACTACATAAAATGGTGCTAGTATATCGAGACACTGCATCAAAAAAGAATTACACGCAAGAAGTTTGAACGGCTTCCAAACGTCGTATCGATGTCTGTGATGGAGGAAGAAACTGATTTCACAAGTGTTCTACGTCAGATAGTGAGAGACAAAGTACAGAAGGAACTTGGATTGCACGGCGAGCAAAAAACCGAGACGCTCCAAAAGGTCATAAGGGAGGAAGTGGAATAGACATTCAACCCTATCTCTCGTCCTTCATTTCACTTTAAAACGGTAAAAAAGTCGAGATCCAGGCGGGGTTACGTTCCTACAATGCCACATGAGGAACCTGTTTGGGCACCAAGGAAGACTGATGTCTGGAGGACCCAGGATAACCAACCACTATTTTTCCACTACAAACGACCGGGACATGTGGTGCGCTATAGTCGAGAAAGGTGGTAGATACTTGATGACGCCCGCGTCAGAAGACAGCAGACCGATCTTAGCCGACGCCAACTCCGAGACGACGAAGATGAACAACAAGATGTGGGTGCAGGACGACATAGGTCACCATCGCCGCAAGCTAGCCGCCGGAGAGAACGCTCCCCAACACGCCGATCAGGGTCTCCATCGCCTTTTAGGCGCTCCAGCCGATCACCTAGTCGCCACAACCTGGAAAACTAAAGGGTGTGACCTTCCTTAGAGGCGAGGTCGCTGAAGAGAAAAATCCTCTGCCGTCGATCACTACAAAAATGATAGGAAACTACGTCAATATCCTCATGGATGGCCGACCAGTCCAACTTCTTGTGGACTCTGGAGCATAATATTCAGTCATTTCAGATAAGTACCATCGCCAGTTGCAGAAAACCGTATTCGACGACAACAAAACATCTCTGCTGAAGGTGGCTAATGGGAAATATGAAAAACCTACAGGAAGATGTACCATTCGTGTGGATATAAGTTGCCATACACATTCCTTGGAATTCATTGTCTTAAGAAAGTGTAGTCATGACGTCACTCCCGGATGGGACTTTTTGAATGCTTCTCAGGCAATTATAGATTGAGGTCACTCGAAGATTATGGTAGACGGGATGAGATACTGTGGACAGGAAGAAGCGCATCCGAGTGTGTGAAGAGTATGTGTGCTGGATGAAGTGATCATTCCTGCAGTCAGCACTAGAAAGGTAACTGTCATGTGTCATGCCATGCATCAACCCATGGATCTTGTAGTGGAATGTAAGAGAAGCATACCACTGAAGAATAGCTTGGTCATCCCAGCCTCTGTCGTCTCGTTTAAGAACGGATTCGGTGAATTGTGGATAGTTAACTGTCGCCAAGAACCGCAGATCCTTCCAAGACGCATGTGCATAGCAAACGCTGAGCTGTTAATTGCAGAACAGCTGGGAGTCATAGAAACCTCTCATGCCGAATCTGTTGGCGAAATTAGCGCTACCACTACGAGACAAGATTCTAGCTCGACTATCAGCAGATCTCACTAAGGCACAACAGAAGAAGCTACTTGCCATTCTTCAAGAGTTCTCTGAATACTTCAATCCACAGGTGAAGAGCAAATTAGACAAATCGATGGTGAAGCACTGGATTAGCACTGGAGACCATCAACCAATAAGCCAGAGAGCATACCGTGTGTCAGCAACGGAACATAGAATAATTCACGATGAGGCGGAGAAAATGATGAAGATTGACATCATTCAGCCTTTGCAGAGCCCATGATCGTCACCGTGGTTCTCGTCAGGAAGAAGGATGGCAGTTGGCGCTTTTGTGTTGATTACACGAAGCTTTTACGTCCTACATCTACATCTACATCTACATCTACATGACTACTCTGCAATTCACATTTAAGTGCTTGGCAGAGGGTTCATCGAACCACAATCATACTATCTCTCTACCATTCCACTCCCGAACAGCGCGCGGGAAAAACGAACACCTAAACCTTTCTGTTCGAGCTCTGATTTCTCTTATTTTATTCTGATGATCATTCCTACCTATGTAGGTGGGGCTCAACAAAATAATTTTGTACTCGGAAGAGAAAGTTGGTGACTGAAATTTCGTAAATAGATCTCGCCGCGACGAAAAACGTCTTTGCTTTAATGACTTCCATCCCAACTCGCGTATCATATCTGCCACACTCTCTCCCCTATTACGTGATAATACAAAACGAGCTGCCCTTTTTTGCACCCTTTTGATGTCTCCGTCAATCCCACCTGGTAAGGATCCCGCACCGCGCAGCAATATTCTAACAGAGGACGAACGAGTGTAGTGTAAGCTGTCTCTTTAGTGGACTTGTTGCATCTTCTAAGTGTCCTGCCAATGAAACGCAACCTTTGGCTCGCCTTCCCCACAATAATATCTATGTGATCTTTCCAACTGAAGTTGTTTGTAATTTTAACACCCAGGTACTTAGTTGAATTGGCAGCCTTGAGGATTGTACTATTTATCGAGTAATCGAATTCCAGCGGATTTCTTTTGGAACTCATATGGATCACCTCATACTTTTCTTTATTTAGCGTCAACTGCCACCTGCCACACCATACAGCAATCTTTTCTAAATCGCTTTGCAAGTGATATTGGTCTTCGGATGACCTTACTAGACAGTAAATTACAGCATCATCTGCGAGCAACCTAAGAGAACTGCTCAGATTGTCACCCAGGTCATTTATATAGATCAGGAACAGCAGAGGTCCCAGGACGCTTCCCTGGGGAACACCTGATGTCACTTCAGTTTTACTCGATGATTTGCCGTCTATTACTACGAACTGCGACCTTCCTGACAGGAAATCACGAATCCAGTCGCACAACTGAGACGATACCCCATAGGCCCGCAGCTTGATTACAAGTCGCTTGTGAGGAACGCTGTCAAAAGCTTTCTGGAAATCTAGCAATACGGAATCAACTTGAGATCCTCGGTCGATAGCGGCCATTACTTCGTGCGAATAAAGAGCTAGCTGCGTTGCACAAGAACGATGTTTTCTGAAACCATGCTGATTACGTATCAATAGATCGTTCCCTTCGAGGTGTTTCATAATGTTTGAATACAATATATGCTCCAAAACCTTACTGCAAACCGACGTCAATGATATAGCTCTGTAGTTCCTACTACCCTTCTTAAACACTGGTGCGACCTGCGCAATTTTCCAATCTGTAGGTACAGATCTATCGGTGAGCGAGCGGTTGTATATGATTGCTAAGTAGGGAGCTATTGTATCAGTGTAATCTGAAAGGAACCTAATTGGTATACAATCTGGACCTGAAGACTTGCCCGTATCAAGCGATTTGAGTTGCTTCACAACCCCTAAGGTATCTACTTCTAAGAAACTCATGCTAGCAGCTGTTCCTGTTTCAAATTCTGGAATATTTCATTCGTCTTCCCTGGTGAAGGAATTTCGGAAAACTGCGTTCAATAACTCCGCTTTAGCGGCACAGTGGTCGGTAACAGTACCATCGGCACTGTCCAGCGAAGGTATTGACTGCGTCTTGCCGCTTGTGTACTTTACATACGACCAGAATTTCTTCGGATTTTCTACCAAATTTCGAGACAATGTTTCGTTGTGGAACCTATTAAAGGCATCTCGCATTGAGGTCCGTGCCAAATTTCGCGCGTCTGTAAATTTTAGCCAATCTTCGGGATTTCGCGTTCTTCTGAACTTCGCATGCTTTTTCCGTTGCCTCTGCAAAAGCGTTCGGACCTGTTTTGTGTACCATGGGGGATCAGTTCCATCTCTTTCCAATTTATGAGGTATGAATCTCTCAATTGCTGTTGCTACTATATCTTTGAATTTGAGCCACATCTCGTCTACATTTGCATAGTCAGTTCGGAAGGAATGGAGATTGTCTCTTAGGGAGGCTTCTAGTGACACTTTATCCGCTTTTTTAAATAAAATTATTTTGCGTTTGTTTCTGGTGAATTTGGAAGAAATGGTATTGAGCCTAGCTACAACGACCTTGTGATCACTAATCCCTGTGTCAGTCATGATGCTCTCTATTAGCTCTGGATTGTTTGTGGCTAAGAGGTCAAGTGTGTTTTCGCAACCATTTACAATTCGCGTGGGTTCATGGACTAACTGCTTGAAATAATTTTCGGAGAGAGCATTTAGGACAGTCTCGGAAGATGTTTCTGCCTACCACCGGTTTTGAACAAGTATTTTTGGCAACATATCGAGGGAAGGTTGAAGTCCCCACCAACTATAACCGTATGAGTGGGGTATTTATTTGTTACGAGACTCAAATTTTCTCTGAACTGTTCAGCAACATTATCATTGGAGTCTGGGGGTCGGTAGAAGGAGCTTAATAAGATAACTGAAAAGGACGCTTAACCTCGTCCACGAATTGACGATACACTAGATTTTCGGAAGGGGGCTAAGTTTTTCTCGACCATGGACATGGACACTGGTAAATCGTAGTAGATGAGGCTGATCGTGAGAAAACTGCATTCATCACCCCTGAGGACCTGTATGAGTTTAAGGTAATGCCATTTGGTTTGTGTAATGCATCAGCAACTTTTGAACGAATGATGGATAATCTTCTAAGGTACCTGAAGTGGACGATGTGTCTTTGTTATTTAGATGACATTATAGTGTTCTCAGAGACATTTGATGAACACATAAAAAGACTGAGGGCCGTTCTTAAGTGTTTCCAACAAACCAGACTGAAACTTACTCCAAGAAAGTGTCTCTTCGGAGCAAAAAAAATCAAAATACTTGGACACTTTGTGTCAAACGAAGGTGTGCGGCCAGACCCAGAAAAGGTGAGCGATATAACGGAATTTCCTATTCCTAAAAGTATTAGAGATGTGAGAAGCTTCCTCGAATTGCGTTCTGATTACCGTCTATTTATCAAAGACTTCTGTATCAAAGCCAGGCCACCCCAAGAGTTGCTGAAAGCCAATGCTAAATTTATCTGGGGTAGTGCTCAACAAGATTCTTTCGATGTGCCGTGAAAAGTTCTGATGACTGACCCGGTACTTGGTCTGTATGACGGAGCACACATGACTTAAAGTTGGCAGCCTTTCGAGCCGATACGTCCGTTTGTCCATGGCACTCTTGACCTTTCAATCTTTATCTGCCCGCACCCTTGTTATAACATCGTTAACGCTATACAGTAGAGGGGACCTCCCACAGGGGGCAAATTTGAACTCCCAATGCAGAAAGAAGATGTATATGTTTGACCTGTTAGTCTGTATGTCTGTCTGCCGCAAGATAGTTCTCAAATGAAAGTTCCAATTTTAAAGCCTTTTTTTTTATTTGAAAGCTGGTTTAATCGTGACGGTTCTTAGCTATATTTCTGAAAGTCTGTTCAGCCATTTAAATTTCATGTGCTATATGAAGTAAAAATGTTTTCTGGCAGTGTGGTCTCTTGAAATACGTTACTTAGGCCATAAGAGCTACGCCATATTATGTAGTACCAGATTGTAGAGTTCAAAAAGATGTGCATAAATAAAAGATTACGGTTGAACGATAATGATGATTTTTGTCTTCTGAAGTCGCCTGTTTCAGCACCTACAAAGCAGAAAAAGTTTGATTGTGACTCTACTATGAAAGACAAACATATGCTCTCGCCAACGTTTTGAGGATCTTTTTGAGCTCTACAATTCATTACTAAATCAAGTGATTTTGCTCTAGTAGTTTAAGCAGCATACTGCAAAAGAGCGCGACAGCAGCCCACTTTCTTGCTTTTTGACTTAAAATTATAGATACATCTTATTTCTTGTGCTACCTAAAGTAGCTAAATATATACTAATAGACAGTAAATGATTATATCTGTGAGTTAAAGAGAGAAACATGTAAATGACATAAGTGGTTCTCGAGTTATTGCCTGTCTGTATGTCTGTTTGTGGATTCAGTCTTTATAGTCCACGATTCAGACAGGTCATGTCCACAGCTTTTTCAATTTGAATCAGTTAACCTTGTTAGCCATCGCTGCATCACAGAGAAGCCAACAAACAATCCAACAGGCACTTTCGGATTTCACATTCAACAATGTAACTCACTCACTCTATGTACGTCAGTCGCTTGCAGTTAAGTTGTTGTTCTGCTCAGAACCAACAGCATTGTTTCGGTTTGTTCGTAGTTTATTTACACATTGTGACTGTAAGTGGACATGAGAGTTTAATACTTAATCATACCTCTACAAAAATTAGTGACTTCTTTAAATCATCATCATCATCTTGGACAGTTTCCAGCCACTGGCTGGGTCTGTCGGGAACACAAGCCTCTCCATCGTGTCTTTCCACCATTCCCCCTCTTCCACCTTCGTCCAGTTCTCTCCTCTTCTCATCACACATTCCTTCACTCCCTTCACCCATCTATCCCTTGGTCTTCCTCTGGGTCTCTTCCCCTCCAGTTGCAGATCAAACATCCTCTTTTGAATTCTTCCCTCATCCATTCTCTTCATGTGTCCATACCACTGCAGTCTTGATTTTTCTGTCCTGTTCTGTACTGGTTCCTCCTTTAGTCTTTCCCTCACATACACATTTTGCAATCTGTCTCGTCTTGTTACACCCAACCTGCTCCTCTGGAACTTCATTTCACTAGCCTGTATTCTACTTTTGTCGCTTTCGTGCATTACCCATGTCTCACTTCCGTATGCCAATATGGGGACAAAGTAGGTTCGGTATATAATTCCCTTGGATTTCTGTGGCACCTCCTTGCTCCAAATAAGCCTCCTAATGCATTTGTAGAACTGCCCTGCTTTTCTGCACCTTTCATTTATTTCCATTGCGTTTCCCCCCTTACTTTCAATCACGCTTCCCAGGTACTTGAAGTTCTCTACCACTTGTAGTTTTTCCCCTCCACAAGTTATATCCACATTTGGCCTATTCTTCTTCCTTGTTGTGATGATTATTTCACTTTTCTTTGCAGAGAAATGCATTCCATATTGTGCTGCCGTTGCCTCCCATGCATCTAACTGCTCTTGCACCTACTTCTCGCAATTTCCCCATAACATCAGGTCATCGGCAAAAAGCACTGCTTTCTTTTTATGATCTCCAATTGCATCTGATACTTGCTGTAGGATTTCATCCATAACAATAATAAACAATAAAGGCGAAAGTGCACTTCCCTGTCGCAGCCCATTTTCCAGCTTGAACCATGCAGTATGTTCCCTCCCCTCTTTCACACAACTCTCACTTCCCTCATACATTTTTCTGACTTTTCGTGTTATCTCTTCATCTATCCCTTTTGCGTTCAGCACATCCCAGAGCTTGTCCCTACAGATACTGTCATACGCCTTCTCAATATCCAAAAAGGCCATGATTAAGTCCTTCCCGTACTCATAGTGCCTCTCCTGCAGTTGCCTTACCGCAAATATGAGGTCCGTTGTTGATCTTCACGGTCTGAAACCGTACTGCTCCTCTTGCAGTCTACTTTCAATACTGCTTCTTATTCTCTTCTCCAGGATCTTTTCATAGATTTTTCCACAGTGGCATAGCAGGGTGATTCCTCTGTAGTTCTCACATCTCCTTTTATCCCCTTTCTTGAAGATCGGGACTATAATTCCTTTCTTCCAATCCTCAGGAATTCTGTTCTCCTTCCACACCACCCTCAGCACTCTGTATAGCCACTGGGATCCTACTTCTCCTGCTGCTCGTATCATATCCACTGTCACTTCGTCCCAACCTGGTGCCTTGCCCCCTTTCATCCTCTTTATGGCTTCTTCCACTTCATTCCAAGTTAGATCATCAATTTCCCCACTATTATAATCGTCTGCTGCCTTAGGCTCTCCATCGCTGTTAGTTACCCGCTTGGTGGCATTCAACAGATCTTCAAAGTACTCCTTCCAAATCTTTTTGAGCTCATGCATTTCCTCCACAACTCTTCCATTATTATCCATGATCCTCAGGCACTCGCTTCTGTCGTTCCTCTTATTTCTTACCATGGTGTAAAGTACTTTTTCGTTCCCTTCACTGTCCTCTTCTAACATTCTTGTCCATTTTTCCAACCGCTTCTCCTTCTCCGCCCTTACTATGGTCTGTGCCGCTTTCTTGCTTTCCTTATATTTTACCCTAGCTTCCTCTGTTCGGGTCTGGAACCATTCTCTGAAGTCTTTGTTCTTTCGAAGTACTGCCTCTTTACATATGTTGTTCCACCATGGGGTTTCCCTACTTCTCCTCTTTGTGCTAGTTCTTCCACACACAGTCTCAGCTGCCTCAACTAGAGCCCTCTTAAAATCTCCCCATTCTTCTTCCACTGTTCTCTGATCTTCCTTTGGCAGCTTCTTCCTGATCAGTGTCTGGTACTGGGTCCTCCGTTCATCCTCTTTCAGCATCCATGTCTTCAACCTTTCCTCCTGTATTTCTGTTGCACTCCTATCTTTTTTCTCTCTCTTGGTGGCTACCAACAGCCGATGGTCACTGTCTAAGGCCTCAGATGGAATGACCTTAACATCTGTGAGGCTGCTCATCATCTGCCTATCCACTAGTATATAGTCTACTATTGAAGTTTGGGACCAGTCCCCACTGTACCAAGTTATTTTGTGACTACTTCTCTTCTTGTACCAGGAATTTGCGATCGCCAGCCCATTCCTCTTGCAGAATTCCAGCAACAACTTTCCTTCTCTATTTCGGTTCCCCCAGCCCTCTGGTCCCATTATCTCCTCGAATCCTTTCCTGTCTGTGCCAACATGTGCATTGAGGTCCCCTATTATAATCTGATTTTCTCCATTTAGCTGCTTTTGCATGTCATCTTCAAATTCCTCCTTCTCCTTTTTTGTACACCCCACCTGTGGGGCATATGCTTGGATGATTTCAATGCTTTTTCCTTTCACCTGTACTCTGGCTTTTATCATTCAATCATTGATACCTTCCACCTCCTCCTGCAGACCCTCTCTAACCACTATTGCCACTCCATTTCTTCCCCTCTCATTCCCTATCCAGTACAGTTTACATCCTTTACTTAGTGGTTTTTCACCAACTCCTCTCCACCTAGTCTCAGCAAGTCCCAAGATGTCCAATTTCCTCCTTTCCATCATTTCTACAATTTCTTCTAACTTCCCAGTTAGAGTCCTTACGTTTAGGGTGCCCAGTCGTAAACCATCTCGTAATCCTTTTCCATTGCTTGGTCAGTTTCCTTTAGATCCGTTCCGTGATCTTTAAATCTTCTTTAAATCTAAAAGACAAAACGTTAGTGAGAATGAAAACTACTGTTTAGATGTAGAATCCATGACTTCAACTGTGGCTGGAGAAGAAGATGCAAACAACAAAGCAGACAATCCTTCTCCTACGTCGTCGTCGCTAAATGAAGATTTGTTTGGTGGATATGGATACGGACAAAACATCTATAGACAGTAATGATAATTGTAATGATGATGAAAAGCCAGATTGTTGGGCTATCGAACAATCTACAGATATTAAAGCTACAAACCCGTGGTTAATTATTTTAAAAAAGCTAGGTTGCCAAGTTTGTAGAAGTGTATCTACACTAGGTGCTGAATAAACGAAAGGCATAAAACTGAGTGAGCAACGGGTTTTAGGAACCATAAGCTTATATGATCAACTAACGTCTTCTAGGAAAAACCTATTACATCACTGCACGTCTCAAGCTCTCGGTTTAGCGAACATAATCCAGACTAACGCAGAAAAACATCACATTTAGAACTCAGTTGCTTCCATGGTAAAGGAACAACAAGTTGTTACTGAGCGTGTATTTCACACTGCTTATAAGCAAGCAAAGTTAAATAGATCGTTTTATGAGTTTGAGACAGAAACTGATCTCCAAATAAAAATGGTTTGGATATGGGCCGAGTACTACATTCAAATGTTGCTTGCTCTAATATAGTGCTTCATATTTCTGACCAGATGACATAAAATCTAATAAATAATTTAATAAAGAGTGACTCCAAATTTTCACTTGTTTTGGATGAAACCACTTCTCTTTCAAACAAAAATGCTTTGATCGTATACTTTAGAACCTTGTTAAAAGTAATAGAAAACCCCATGACAATTTTTTGATGCGTTTTCAGCCAAATGACACAACAGCATCTGGTATCTCGAAATAACTTTTAAAGTAGTTAGAATCACTAGGTCTAGGCTATGGCTTTTTGAAAGACCATTTAATCGCTTTGACTTGCGATGGAGCTTCTGTCATGTTACAAAAAAAGTCTGGCCTCGCAACGCAGGTGATGGAAATGTTTCCAAACTTATTCATCTAACATTGTTTGAATCGTCGCTTAGAACTCGCCGTGCACGACACGATAGAAGAAGTGGCGGGAATTAATCACTTTAAACTATTCATGCATAAGTTAAAAATATCTTCAGCTGCTCTCTGAAAAACAGCAGGTAGCTGATAGTTGTTGCTAAAGGTTTGACACACGTTGGGTGGCCTCCAGTTTATTGGCAGTAAAAACTGTATGGAAAGATTATAGGGCTATGTACAATCATTTTTTAGAAGCATCAGAGGACACGAAACGAGACTCAAAACAATGGTCTACTTACAAAGGGCTTTGTAATACACTTTCATCTACATCTTTTGTCTCCAACCTAGCTGTAATGTATGATGCCTTAGAAGAGTTGGCCGATCTATCCCTACAGCTTCAAAGATCAAGTGTAAACCTTTTTCAAGCTCACAACGACATTACACTTTTAATAAAAGTGTTTGAAAGTCGGGTTGATGCAATGGGACAACATGAAAATGTAGCTAACATTACACTGGAAAATATGAATTTTCAATGTGCCGAACTTTCTGAAAGAAAAAATATTTCTAAGATTTCCGATAAACAGTTTTATCGCAGTTTGGCAAATAATTTGTCATCCAGGCTGTTATGAACAGTGAATGACATGAAGGTCATTCACCCCAATTCCGGCCTAAAAACATATCAGTCACTTACAGAGTTTTCAAATGTGTGAAAGATTGAAGATTAATAGGCCTCGTGAAATAATAAAGGACTTCAGGGAGTACAAACAGGGTCTGAAACCAGTACTAAGAGGAGAACTGCCAACTATTCCTGTACAGCCACCAATGTTCAAAAAATTCTTATCAGTAATAAACAGGAGTGCAGTGTCAAGTGCAGAGTGTGAACGTGGCTTTTCTGCAATGAACTTAATTATGACACCACTGAGATCTTCACTCTACATCAGCACTGTTTGTAGTTTATTACGCATCAGATTTCTGGGACCACCTGTAGCTAGATATGAACCTGAGCATCATGTGAAGTCTTGGCTGGCGAAGGGATATGGTTCAAATGGCTCTGAGCACTATGGGACTTAATTTCTGAGGTCATCAGTCCCCTAGAACTTAGAACTACTTAAGCCTAACTAACCTAAGGCCATCACACACACCCATGCCCAAGGCAGGATTCGAACCTGCGACCATAGCGGTCGTGCGGTTCCAGACTGTAGCGCCTAGAACTGCTCGGACACCCCGGCTGGCTGCAAATGGATATCATTCACCACTTGCTACACAGTCAAAAGCACGAAGTGCTAAAGTCCATAATGAAGATAATATTGTATTATGGAAATGTTTTTCTTAACCCATCTCAAACTGTTTGTGATTGATTGTGTTTGAAATAATATTGCAATGCTTACTTTTTCTTCCTTTGTTTGAGTCACTCAGTACGAACTTAGTTAAAACTATGAGCTCAGTTAAAAATTCAATACATCCTAAAAAAGTACTTTTTAACAATAAATATGCAACATATATTCTGTATAAACTGACTGGTCATATGTCACTGACTTTTGTCGGAATAATAGATGTCTGTCATTTTAAGTTAATATGCTATGGGAAAGTATAATAAAATTTAAAGGGAAGTATTTAAACAAAGTTGTATACCCTTAGGTCGAAGGTATATATTGCATATTGACAGGACTTGTTATTTTATGAGTGAAGGGAAATTAAATTCATATCTCAGACTACAAAATTGTAAACTCAAAATTAGCGGTGAATACGATTTATTATTAATGTGATATTCTTGACGTGGATCATTTGTAATTTTATCATAAATGAGTTAACAGGTCAATACTCAATCCGGCAGATTCAGTTTATTGGTCATTAGCGTTTTAATTGTTGAATGGCAAACCGAGCCAAAAATCTACTGAGATGAGGGATTCTTAAAGTTCTGAACTGGTGCTTAAAACAGTGTAACATCTTCGTGCAACCCACTGAAATAAAATTGTTTAAATAATGGTTTAATGTACAAACCAATTTTTTTATATACACAGTATGTTATTGGAAATGAAAAAGTAATTTGAACAGAGCTATAATGGAACTCAAGAGGCCTTTGATATCTTTGTAAATTATTCGCCAAAGATGGATGATTGTTATAAGTGCGACCTTGATGGAAATGGTCGACTTCGCTGTGAAGCTGTTTAATTTAAGTGCATGTTTATTTTTGTAATAATTCTCTCCCAATGCCAAATGCATTGATTGCATTTCCTACAAGATGGATTCTACGTGTAAAACGTTTTTCAGTCAGATTGCAGCCAATGTGTTAACATTTATGATAACAGGTCCCTTTTGATTGTTTGTGGTTTAGTAAATAAATATTCAGTTTGCAGCGGCTACTCATGACTTTACTACTCATGTACTACTTAATTACTTTAAGAGTGTATTTTTTATTCAGTTAGTTACATTTTACATTTAGAACCGAATTTATTTATTACCTGTATAAATAAAACTTGTGATTTCTTCTTCACAAGATCTGACTCAAGAACTTTACATATAGTCTTTCCCCATCGCAGTGTAACATGATGTGGGGAGGAGAGGAGAGGAGATGAGGAAGATCACGGCAGCCTCAGGGTGAGGAGGGAGGAGGGGGCAATGTTTTATCTTTATCTTGCATTGTTATCAACTCAGTCGCGATGCAACGATCTACTGCTATGGTACAAAATGTACACGGAATTAACGTTTCGTGAAGACATGGGAAATCGGAATTGTACGAGACCCAGGTAGAGCAGAAATATCTTCATTGCCAAACCGCTAAATGCCCCTTGTTGATTAATACTGAACACACGTTCATAGAACAGCTAAAAAGCAACTGTTCGAACGTTGTGGCTGGCAGCATTTGAAAACTTGATGACATAGTCACGAAGACTACCGACTTGTGCCAATACGTATGAAGCAGAACTATGGAGCAAAGTGACACTGGTATGGTGGCAGGTGGTGGCAGCTGTTGTTTATATTGGAACCTTGTGGTATGTTTTTGATTCTAAGATATTATGGCCTAAAAACCCGAATTTCAGAACTGTATTTTCTAAAACATGATTTCTAATTGTAAGTCTTATCATAAGTCTCTTCCTGTGGCCAGCGGGAGGGGAGCAGGGGCGGAAGTGGTAGAAGGGGGCGGGTTCCGGCACCCAAAAGTTTAGAAATTAAGCACTGTAATACACATCTCCAGCTACACATGCTCACAGGGGCATTACAGGCAAATTCCGGTATGGTTCCTTTGAGAAGGCATGGCCAACTTCCTTCCCTATCATTCCCTAATCCAATGATACCGATGACCTCACTGTTTGGTCCTCTCCCCTAAATCAGCCAACCAACCAAACGATGCTAGGTATTTTGGCGCCCTAGGCGAAAATTGAAAAATGACACCCCCCTCTTCTTTACTACTCTCCAATATCCTTACACCTCCCCTCCCCCCCAGATCCCCTCTCCTCCACTATCTACATACAATGGCACAACAATGCAAATCTCCTATTATGCTTACAATTACTAAACTAAGGTGACCAGAAGTCCTCTCTTGGGGACAGTTCTCAATTGTCATGCTTTCTCCTCAGTTTCTTTAAAACTGATTGAACATGACAAATCTCTGCAGATTCTTATTTTTTGTCCTCAGTTTTTTAAATATCCCACGATAATTAAATAGGAAGAATTTTAAACTAGAATTGAACTGAATATACAGTGCAACCAAATTCGGCATCAATTACTTATTTCATAGTTGTGGTTAAATAAACAAATGACGTCTTGTTTGCACTTTCTACTGAGTGTTCTACAACTTTTATTAGCCCTGACTGGCTTCTGATCAGCGAGCGACAAGGTCATTTTTGTTTCAGTTTCTTACTCAAGAGCTGCCCAGAGTGGCCGTTCAGTTCTAGGCGCTACAGTCTGGAACCGAGCGACCGCTGCGGTTGCAGGTTCGAATCCTGCCTCAGGCATGGATGTGTGTGATGTCCTTAGGTTAGTTAGGTTTAAGTAGTTCTAAGTTCCAGGCGACTGATGACCTCAGCAGTTAAGTCGCATAGTGCTCAGAGCCATTTTCTTACTCAAGAGCTATATGTATATGTGGCGGGAGACTTCAAGGCCTTCCATAACGTCTCATAACAATTATCGGGACCCAAAATGCCAAGACTGCAATTGTGATAGCGAACATAAATTACACAGTCACATAACACAACCTCGTTCAGATTATGTAGCCACAGCTGAAATTACGCTTGAACGAGCCTCTTGGATCATCACATCCTTGTATGCATAATACTCATAGGAGATAGGGCCTTTTGCTGACCAAATAACAGAGACAACAATTTTCTAGGGACAAAGGATTACACACACGTAGTAACATTAACACTAGAAGTACCGTGTGGGTCGTTTCTGAGCCACGATGGTTTTTCGAGGGCCATAGCCCCCTCCATAATCATGGCAGGACAAAACGCTCCCGTGACTTTTCATCATTTCTGGGGTTGTACAACTCACTAAAATTTCATTCCCGTAGCCCACCTAGAAGTATGAAAAATTTACCTGTTATACCAATAGTAACATGTGAGTCATTTTTGACTAACACGCATTATAACGCAATAACACCGGTTTTCAGACTCTACATAGTTTGCTGGCGTGCGTCAACGTTATTTACGAGACGTTAAAGGTATATTATGATACTTTAGTACCAAACGAATGTGAAATACGAAGTATTCGGGGGTCGGATGGTACTTTATATCAGCGCAGCTTTCCATTTTCTAGGGAGTGGCGACCTACGGAGTTACATTGGGAAGCTACAGAATATCGTAGTATACAGCTAGGAATCCCCGCGTCCCCTTCTACACTGTTGTCTGGGGCACAGCTAACAGTTCTCTTACACGACAACAGATGACGGGCATGTCGCCCTTACGGAACTTCACGACTGACAACTTCTTCTCCTCCGGAAACAGGCAGATGAGCTGAAACAAAAAGGAACAAGTTTAGTTGGCACTCTTCGGAGATAACTGAAGGAGGTCTATACTGCAGCGCGAAGTGGAGACGACACATTGTTTGCAACACACTTGCTAGTCAGGCGACAATCTTCTCACAGCATACCAAGGGAAAAAGACAAAAAAAAAAATCAGATCAGTATCCTTACTGCATGTCAGATGAATGAGACTACTGAGAAGAAACGAAATAAGGATGGAGTCTATATAGCTGACCAAATGGCTAGACACTACATCGTCTGAGCTGGCACCCACTGATGGCCTGTGTGTGTCTTTTACAATATTCTTGACCTTGCCATGATCAACGCTCACACAATTTTTAAGTTACTTACCTCTAAGAAGATTTCACGTCGGGACTTTATCCTCAGAATAGCAGATGAGCTTGCTCTATGAACTGCAGACAGGAGCCAGTACCCCCTAGCACGCACCCAATACCGACGCTGGCCAATATAGAAAAGGCGTTGTCAAATTCAGGACTTTATCCTCAGAGTCGCAGATGAGCTTGCTGCCTCTCACAAACCGCAGAGAGAAGTCAGTCTCCCCATTCAGGCACTCGATACCAGCACTGGTCAATATGGAAGTAGAACGTCTTGTCAAATTCAGTTTTCTGCAAACAACAAAGGGAAATAAAACATCAAGTGCAACAAGTATGTGTGAAAAAGCTGCCGAGCAAAAACTCTTGTTGAATGTCAGAATCCGAGATTGGGCAATTCTGTCAAGTCCTTGTTCTTAAATATTTCCAAATATTTATAATTTAAGGCTGAAGTTATTTCTTCTCATGTTTTAGTTTCTTGATTGCAATAAGCAAGAGCTGCGCAGGTTTAGCTGAGCGGTCTAAGGCGCTGCAGTCATGGACTGTGTAGCTGGTTCCGGTGGAGGTTTGGGTCCTCCCTCAGGCACGGGTGTGTGTGTTTGTCCTTAGGATAATTTAGGTTAAGTAGTGTGTACGATTAGGGACTGATGACCTTAGCAGTTAAGTCCTGTAAGATTTCACACACATTTGAACATTTTTTGAATAAGCTAGAAAACACCCCCAGCATTTCAGTCACCCGCTGCATTTTAGAATCTTTCGCAAATATTTGGTACTTACCTTACTTTTCTATAAAAGCAAAAATACTATTAATACTCATATAAACAATATGTTTTGATTCTGTTTCAATCTTTTTATAAGTGGCGTTCAAAGAGAAACGAGCTGGAGGCATAATTAAAGGAACCAGTACCTGTATGTTGGAAGTATTGACCCTGGCTGTTGAGACAGTGACACAAGGTGGTGAATGGCTGTCTCATAAAATTCTCGGGGATGTGATGTTAACCAGTTCCCTTATTTACAAGTATTATGCGTACAGGTTTACACATACAGTGCTGTTTATTTACATGTACACTCTTTATTTCCTGTAAGGAAATAGTGAGGATGAGCCTGATTACTAGGAAGTGATGATGTAGGTTTTGTTTATTTTACTTGTCCATAAGGGGGCTCTGTTGTATAGTATTTACTCTGTTGCATGACAGAATGTGCTATGAATCAGTGAAACACCTATTCATTATTCAGTGCTATTCAGAGATATACAGTACAATACGAGTAGTACCGATACAGTTTCGCAGAACTCACCAACATACACCTTGTGTATGGGGAAGAACATTGCAATGCTCTCAGTGCTGAAAGGCTGTATAGGGAACGATTTCCTAACAAGCATCATCCGGAATTCTAGGCGACAATGTCATTGGGCCATATGTTCTACTTGACCGTCTCTGTACCTGAGGTTCGTGCAAAGAGTTCTACCTGAGTTGTTGGAGAATGTATCCTTGGTTGTCCGTGAGAGGATATGGGTACGACATAAAGTGCACCGCATCACTTTGGTGTGAATGTCCGCAACCATTTCAGTGCTGTATTTCCTGGTCGCTGGATTGGAAGTGGAGGTCCTATTCCATGGCCTGTGAGATCACATCACCTGAATCCCCTTGATTATTTCCTATGGGGAAATCTAAAGTCACTTATGTATGAGACCCTAGTGGATATTGAGATGGAATTAGTTGCCAGAATTGTAGCTGCCTGTCAGGGTGCGTCAGAATCTTGTCATGCTTGCATTGATGTTGATGGCCGTCAGTTTCAGAACATTTTGTAAGCTACGGTACAAATGGTACGTTCATTGTGTCAATTATGGTCTTTGCATTTAACTGTAACTAATCATCATCATCATCATCATTTGAGACTGATTATGCCTTTCAGCATTCAGTCTGGAGCATAGCCCCCCTTATACAGTTCCTCCATGATCCCCTATTCAGTGCTAACATTGGTGCCTCTTCTGATGTTAAACCTATTACTTCAAAATCATTCTTAACCGAATCCAGGTACCTTCTCCTCGGTCTGCCCCGACTCCTCCTACCCTCTACTGCTGAATCCATGAGTCTCTTGGGTAACCTTGCTTCTCCCATGTGTGTAACATGACCCCACCATCTAAGCCTGTTCGCCCTGACTGCTACATTTATAGAGTTCATTCCCAGTTTTTCTTTGATTTCCTCATTGTGGACACCCTCCTGCCATTGTTCCCATCTACTAGTACCTGCAATCATCCTAGCTACTTTCATATCCGTAACCTCAACCTTGTTGATAAGGTAACCTGAATCCACGCAGTTTTCGCTGCCATACAACAAAGTTGGTCGAAAGATTGAACAGTGCACAGATAACTTAGTCTTGGTACTGACTTCCTTCTTGCAGAAGAGAGTAGATCGTAGCTGAGCGCTCACTGCATTAGCTTTGCTACACCTCGCTTCCAGTTCTTTCACTATGTTGCCATCCTGTGAGAATATGCATCCTAAGTACTTGAAACCGTCCACCTGTTCGAACTTTGTTCCTCCTATTTGGCACTCAATCCGTTTATATTTCTTTCCCACTGACATTACTTTCGTTTTGGAGATGCTAATCTTCATACCATAGTCCTTACATTTCTGATCTAGCTCTGAAATATTACTTTGCAAACTTTCAATCGAATCTGCCATCACAACTAAGTCTTCTGCATACACAAGACTGCCTATTTTGTGTTCACATATCTTAATCTCACCCAGCCAGTCTATTGTTTTCAACATATGATCCATAAATAATATGAACAACAGTGGAGACAGGTTGCAGCCTTGTCTTACCCCTGAAACTACTCTGAACCATGAACTCAATTTACCGTCAACTCTAACTGCTGCCTGACTATCCATGTAAAGACCTTTAATTGCTTGCAAAAGTTTGCCTCCTATTCCATAATATTGTAGAACAGACAATAACTTCCTCCTAGGAACCCGGTCATATGCCTTTTCTAGATCTATAAAGCATAGATACAATTCCCTGTTCCACTCATAACACTTCACCATTATTTGCTGTAAGCTAAAGATCTGGTCCTGACAACCTCTAAGAGGCCTAAACCCACACTGATTTTCATCCAATTGGTCCTCAACTAATACTCGCACTTTCCTTTCAACAATACCTGAGAAGATTTTACCCACAACGCTGATTAAAGAGATACCTCTGTAGTTGTTACAATCTTTTCTGTTTCCATGTTTAAAGATTGGTGTGATTACTGCTTTTGTGCAGTCTGATGGAACCTGTCCCAACTCCCAGGCCATTTCAATTACCCTGTGTAGCCATTTAAGACCTGACATTCCACTGTATTTGATGAGTTCCGACTTAATTTCATCCACCCCAGCCGCTTTATTGCACTGTAATCTATTGACCATTTTTTCCACTTCCTCAAATGTGAGCCTATTTCCATCATCATTCCTATCCCATTCTACCTCGAAATCTGAAACATTAATGATCGCATTTTCACCTACATTGAGCAACTCTTCAAAATATTCCCTCCATCTGCCCAAGGCATCCACAGTATTCACCAGCAGTTTTCCTGACCTGTCCAAAATACTTGTCATTTCCTTCTTACCTCCCTTTCGAAGACTGCTAATTACACTCCAGAATGGTTTTCCAGCAGCTTGACCCATAGTCTCCAACCTCTTTCCAAAGTCTACCCACGATTTCTTCTTGGATGCTGCAATTATCTGTTTGGCTTTGTTTCTTTCTTCAACATAACTTTCTCTGTCTACCTGAGTTCTGGTATGTAGCCATTTTTAATACGCCTTCTTTTTCCTTTTACAGGCTGCCTTGACTGTATCATTCCACCAAGCTGTTTGCTTCATCCTACTTTTACACACTACTGTTCCAAGACATTCTTTAGCCACTTCTAGTACTGTGTCCCTGTACCTTGTCCATTCCTTTTCCAATGACTGTAATTGACTACATTCAACTAACTGGTACCTTTCTGAGATCGCTGTTATGTACTTGTGCCTGATTTCCTTATCCTGAAGTTTCTCCACTCTTATCCTCCTACATATGGACCTCACAATCCCAATTTCACTGTGGATTAAATAATGATCAATGTCATCAAAGAATCCCCTGAATACACGTGTGTCCCTCACAGCCTTCCTGAATTCCTGATCTGTTATTATATAGTCAATGACAGATCTGGTTCCCCTGCCTTCCCAAGTATACCGGTGAAAGTTCTTATGTTTAAAAAAGGAGTTTGTGATTACTAAGCCCTTACTGGCACAGAAATCCAAGAGTTGTTTCCCGTTCCTGTTGGCCTCCATATCCTATCCAAATTTACCCATAACCTTTTCATACCCTTCTGTTCGATTTCCAATCCTGGCGTTAAAATCACCCATGAGCAGAACACTGTCCTTGTCCTTTACTCTAACAACTACATCACTGAGTGCCTCATAAAAACTATCCATCTTATCTTGATCTGTCCCTTCACAATGCGAATATACTGACACAATCCTAATTTTCTTGCTAGACACTGTCAAATCTATCCACATCAGTCAATCGTTTACATACCTTATTGCAACTACGCTGGGTTCCATTTCTTTCCTGATGTAAAGCCCTACACCCCATTGTGATACTCCTGCTTTGACTCCTGACAGGTAGACCTTGTATTCTCCCACTTCCTCTTCTTTCTCACCCCTTACCCGAATGTCACTAACAGCTAAAACGTCCAGCCCCATCTTACTTGCAGCCTCTGCCAGCTCTACCTTCTTCCCAGAGTAGCCCCCATTGATATTAATAGCTCCCCATCTCATTACCATTTGTTTGCCAAGTCGTATCTTAGGAGTCCCTGGTTTGTCAGTTAGAGGTGGGACTCCGTCACCTCCAAAGGTCCGTGGCATTTTGCTCTGATTGTTGCCAGCATCATATTTAAAGTACCAGGGAAGCAGGTTGCTAGCTTTACTTGCCCCGAGTCCCATTGGGTTTTACCCCTAGCGGCTGAGGGACTAACCGGTGGATTTGGTAGTCTTTGCCGTATGAGCACAAAGGTGACCATGACTCAGAATATGTCCGAGACGCCCAGCCTTATTCCAAAGTAACTGGTATCGCGACTGTCGGGACCACTTACTTGGCCACTCATACATTGCCTGTGATTCATGAACTAGGACATGACTACAGGAACCCACACCACTGCAACTAATGTAAATAAAAAAGTACACCTCAAGCTCTCTACCTCAAATTGTTCAGTGGAGCATCATCTATGTTCTGTTAAATTTTTGCATGCTTTTACGGAAACACCTTGTGTAGTAGTACCTATAGTAGAAGAGAATAGGTTAATTCAGGTGAGACAGGCTCTAAGTGTTTACCAAAGCCCTTACACTTGAAGCAGCTAGGTAAAGGGACGTCTTTTGCTATCTAAATCTTTCCTTTCCATATTATTTTCTTCTTAAGAATATAGTAAATTTTGTTACCATTCCCAATTGTACTTCATGTATCTTGTGTTTTTTGTTTTCTTTTTCTTTTTAATTATATAGAAAAGAAAGGTACTAAAATTCTAAAAATTGTCTAATTTGTAGTAGCGAACAACCTACTATAGTTACCAAGGTGGTGGGTCACTCTGTAATGTTAATAAATAAATAATAACTCAGTAGCAGCTGCTTTAGTTGTGAGCTAGGTAGAAGCAATGTGTTTATTTTCGTCAAAGTAAGTAAAAACTTATTAAGTAACTGTTCTGTATGCTTTTCAAAACAATTCAGTTCTTAAATTTTAACTCTCTTTCATTTTTTTTCTCCTCATTTGCTCAATTTTTTTGCTGTTTGATTTGAAATTATTTTTTCCCGCCCTTCACCACCCTAAAACTTTACCATCCTAGGCGACCACTATACTGGTATTTAAGTAGTGGTGCCATAAGGGAGGAGTGCATAATGTGGATCATTTCGAGGTGTGTGGCTGACGGATACTTTCACCAGCAGCAGTTCACTCATCTAAGTTCGCACCTCCACAGTCTTTCGCTACGATTACCACTGACACAGTCTAAACTGATTGATGTATTAACTCTCCTTTGAACAGAGTGATATTTACCTCTTCTTTCATGAAGAAAAGGAAGCGCCATTCATCGCCATGATCAAGAACGCAGTACAATACAGTCATAACTGATGTCGCAGTTGTATCTGAAGATCACAGGCTGTGGTGCATCCATGTATTATATTCAGGACGGAAGAAACTGCCTCCCTTTCCAGAAGGTATATTGTAAAAAAACTTTTACTCAAATACCCATAGCTGCCTGATACACACGCATCACGTACACCCAGAATCAAGGACAGGAAGAGACAGATAGCTTCAGGTCTTGAGAGCAGTTGCATTTATTTCGCTGATTCTAGAGGACAAACTTCGTGATTCATTCGTCGACGAGACTATTAAAGTTTTGAAACTGCTAATCACGAAGCCTAACTCGACATCAGAAGCTGAGAAGTGCTTTTCAATGCTCAAGAGAATTAAAACGATCCTATGAAACCTCTTGAAAGATGAATGAGTTCATGTGGAAAGTGGTTTGTGTGTAAAATTGAAGATTTCAATCTGAGATGACAGATTTATTGCCAACAAGAAGGAACAACGAATCGATTTACAATACCGTTCCTACTAATTATCTTGAAGCTGTCTTCTCAAAGTCACAGAGTTGCTCCTTTTGGTGAATACAGTGCTTTTTGTTTACAGTGTCGCTAATTTGATTAAATTCGCTCCCCAAAATCCAGATTACAAGTTCAGATAATTTATACATGCTCTATTATTCCTCGCCCTGGCACTTGTAGCGGACACTTTTGTGGTAGTCGGCCGCGAACGTAAAACAAACAAGGAGTTCTGGCTGTCGAGGGGAGAAGGGAGAAGTGGGGGGACAAGCCACGCCTCCCTCTCACAGGGCTGACAGCTGACGTCCGTGTTCTGTGGTCCTGGGAAGGCAGAACCAATGTAATAATGTACATATGGATCGTTGATTCCTCTGGTGTCGTGAGAATCATATTCGAACCCTGTGACAGAGCAAGATTGCTCTCTGCTCTCATTCCAAAATAAGAAAAGGAAACAACGAGCAAGCACAACTCAAAGCAAAGCAGAGCACATAAATCATTTGGTAACAGCTAGAGCGCAATTGTTAACTGAGGTTGGTGGTGTCGTTAAGTAGTAGTTCAGGATTGATCTCTAATGGCAGTGTTAGGTCTTATGTCTCATGCAGACATGCAGAAAAGATAGCTAAAGCAACTTTTGAAATATATGAATTATCGACAAAATTCTGTAATACGTTCAATGATAACAAACTAAGTTTTTTTAACACTGCCAATGAAATGCCTCACCGGCCGCCACTGATAATTAATATAATTCGCTTTCATCTCCTAAAATGATAGGAAACATTCCAATTGAGTTCTAAACCTGGAGTACTAAAATATGAAGCCATGACACTATCAACCATGCCAAGGCTACCACTGAACTTATTGCCTGATAAAAGGTATCAAAATTATATTGAAACACTTGACCATCATTTTCTCAGAAATTGTCGAGTATCTACAGATAAGCTGAGATGTATGTTTACTTATTTTGACCCCTCTTCAGTCAACGAAGTTTCTGGGCTATTCTTCATGTTAGGCAGAAACAGAAGCTTGGAAGAATTGGTACAGGAGGAAAGCAAGCAGTAATTAGAAAATTTATCAGCTTGGTAAGAAGCAAACTGATAAAATTATTAGGGCACAGAAGAGTAACTTTGGAAAGGAGCAGTTTCAAAATATAAAAGAATACTTTAAAATTATGGTACAAGAGACTATTAGAAAACAATCAAGAACTGCATGCCTGGGTACATTCCACAATCACATTGCTTCAGGTGAGAAAGTGAAAAACTAGGATTTTGCAAAGAAGAAGACTGTACGCTACTGGTGGGATAATTGGAAAAAGCAACTGAGCTGTTCAGATTGACCAAACAACTGGAATTTCATTCAAAACTGTCAATCACTGATACAGTTAAAAGTTAGATCAAACAATTTAAACAAAACCCCAGCTGAAGATGACCTCACAGCAGAATTCCTGAAAGCTGTGGAGTTCTGAGATACTAGAACAAATCTAGAGAACAGGAAGATTGAGTTAATTCATCCACTTCATAGAAAAAAGTGATCCTAACCAGGCTGTGAAAACCCCACAATGGATGTCTACCAACCAACGCCTCATCCTCTGCCTTGCAGTATTATGTGGATGCAGTATAAGGGCATGTGGTCAAAATAATGCTTTCCAAACTGTTGTGTAAACTTTCCAGACTGTGGAGCCGCTGCTACTCGGTCAGGTAGTTCCCCAATTGGTGTCACGAGGCTGAGCACAGTACAGTTCTGCCATCAAAGAAAAATTCTCGACAGTACCAAGAACCAAACCTGTTTCCTCTGCATGCCAGCCATCTGTGCTGACCACTAACCTATGGAAGTGGACACTTCAGTCAAAATGGGGAAAAAATGATATCAATAATTACAGAGTAAATTCTCTTAGAATACAACATTTTATCGATAGCTCTTCTGGACATATTAAATCTTCTGTGAGATAAACAATCAAGCTGTATTTAGAAGTAGCAGCTCTGTTCAGAGTAAATTCTAAATCTTAATCGTTAATTAGGCATACAAAAATATCAAATAAAAAAATAGTGCTGAGTTTTATTGACTTTGTAAAAGTGTATGATTCGATGGACAGAGATTCTCTCCTCAAAACATTGAATGAATTTGTAGTAGACAGAGCAACTCTGGAAATAACTGAACGGAATCTTACAACCACAGTATCTTAAGTTAAATTACATGGAATAACTTACAGCTCCTTCTAAATTATAGAAGCTGTCAGACAAGGAGATGGTTTGTCACTGTTATCCAATTGTGTGCCAGGAAAAATTATAATAGAATGGAAAATAGAAGAAGAAAAACAGAAACTTAATAATTTCATAAAGCTGGGTGGATCAAAAGAAGCAACAAATTGTTTGACCTTTGCAGACAATCTTGTAATAATAGATGGAACTGTAAAGGTTGCAAAGAGAAGACTAGATCTACTGAACGAGATAGCTGAACAGGCATGTCTGCAAGTATCTTTTGAAAATACTAAATACATGACTAGTGAAAGTAAATCACTACAAAATTTGAAAACCATGTATGGCAACATCAAGAAAACAAACATTTTTAATTATTTTGGTAAAAATAAAACATAAAAAGTGGAAACGTTCTAATTACAGTTAGAATTAAAAAAACAAAAGGGTGTACATGGAAGTGAGAAATCTGTACAATAAAAAAGATTTCTTGAATAATTTAAATTAAGCCATTCTAATACAGTTGTAAAATCCGAAGTCCTTTATGAGTTGGATGTACTACATTAACTGGATGCAAAACAGCATTAGAAGGTTTGGCAAAGAACGGAAGAAATATGTTATGAAAAATATTAGGTCCAGCCATGAACAAAGATGGCAATTTAGTTTTGAGACCAAATCAGGAAGTATACCCATTCTGCCATAAAATATCAGTAAATGATGTGTTAAACTCTGTGAGCATCTAGAGAAAATGAAGGAACTAGGTTAAAAGGATGATCAACACATTCTCACAAAACAGGAAAAACATAAACAGAAATCATGTAGAGAGGCAAGACAAAAAGAATTAAGAACAAATGCAGACAGAACATGAGATCTTATTCAACAGAGACAAAATCAGACAAGAGATAAAAAAATTCAAAGATTTTAGTGAAGAGAAAACAAACAGAAAAATAATTGGAGTCAAATGGTTAAATGAGAAGAAAAGTGCTCATTCTAAGAAAATGAAAGAATTTTGGAGAAGGCTGAAAGAATAAAAAAATAAATAATCATCATTACTTCGCCTGAAATGAAGCAAAATGCAAATAAATTAAATAAACCAAAAAGTATCAGTTACTGATTTAATGGTGATCTGTAGACTCTAGATGTAGATGCAGGAATTTTGCTCTCAGATGCAGAAGATTTTAATACATTTTGCTGTGGTGGTCTCAAGTTTGAATATTGGTTTGATGCAGCTCTCTACATTAGTCTATCCTGTGCAAGCCTCTCTGGATAACTACTGTAATCTGTATCCATGTCTGCATTTTATATACTCTCTACTTTGACTAAAATCACTTATTTTGTGCTCAAACACCAAAACCTATCTACTACTTTCAGTGTCTCATTTTCTAATTTAATTCTGTCAGAATAACCTGTTTTAATTCGACTATATTCCGCTGTCGTTTTGCTTTTGTTAATGTTGAAACCGAAGTTAAGGATGACAAACGTGTAATTAAGGTGACAAGATGGCCACTTGTACAGACACATGGAGAAAAAAGTGAAAATTGTACTGGCAAAAACAGTGTGTGCATGGATTGTAGTGATGAAACGGATACTTTAAATGATTGTGTAAGTAGTCTTCAACTACGTTCTAATGAGTGATATGAAAAAAGCTTACATCTCAAAAGTGTGAGCCGTCACGAACATCGGGTGTACTTTTGCGTGATAGCCAAACTGTTCCAAATATGAATATGGATATGAAAAAAAATTACGCCTAAAACGTTTTCTGAACCGTTATCGGTACTATAATTGCATACATTTACGGATGGTAGTGATATTGCAATTAGTACTTGCTGAAAAATATTATTCAAAGGCAAGAAAACATTTTATTAGCTTTGTAATTACACCCTGGATACGGAAAAACAACACATTTACTGAAAGAAAAAAACACAGAAGTTACACACAAGCCAAGAATAAAGATATTGACAGCAGAGTCATGGAGCAGCACATAAATATAGACGTCAAGGAATTTTTTCTTTTCTTTTAACACTTCCTCCAAAAGAAAAAATCATGAAATTATTGCTTTGTCTCTTGCATGCCAATTTCTGAACATAGAAAATTAAATCGAACTCGTTCAAGAGGTTTCGTCAAAATATCTGCCAACTGGTTGTGTCCATCAATGTGTTCCAAGAAAATCTCACCGTTCAGATATCTTTCACGAACATAGAAATGTCGGACCTCTATATGTTTAGAACGTCGATGATATTCTGGATTTTTTGCCAACTTCAATGCACTAGCATTGTCAATGTAAAGAACTGGAGGCTGCCCCGACATTTCCACTAATTCTGATAGCAGACGACGTAACCAAACTAACTCTTTTGCTCCTTCACTAGGTGCAATTATTTCCGCCTCGGTTGTGGATGTGGCCACTACTTTCTGCAACTGACTTGTCTATGACACTGCACCACCTGAGTACTTTGCAAGAATTCCAGTTGTTGAGCGCCTTGTCCGGTTATCACCTGCGAAATCTGCATCAGCGTAAATCTTTAACTCTTCTTTTTTATTATATACAATTCCAAAATTTAAGGTCCCTTTCAAATATCGGAAAATGCGCTTTACTCTATTCCAGTCTTCAGTGGTTGGTTTCTCCATAGCTCGAGCAGCTTTATTGACTGCAAAAGTGATGTCTGGACGAGTTACTGTTGAAAGGTACATGAGACAACCAATTGCTTCATGGTAGGGTACAGATGACGAAACTTCTTCGTTTTGATTATTGTCCTCACGTCCAATAGTAGTTGAGATTGTATTGCATTCTGCCATTCGAAATCTTTGCAGAATTTCTTCTGTGTATTTCTCTTGACTTATCATTATTGCTCAATCTTCATATTGCTTTATTTTTATGCCAAGAAAATTGTCAAGACTGCCAGTTGTTATTTCGAATTCATGTTGTAAAACATCCATAAAAACAGCAATTTCTTTCTTGTTACTGCCGACAATCAGGCCATCATCAACGTAGATTGCCACATAAAGGCTATTTCCATTTTGTCTACGATAAAATAGGCATGGGTCTGCATCACTGTTTGAAAAACCAGCTTTCTTCATGAACTCAACAAAACGTTTGTTCCAGCAACGTGGCGCTTGCTTCAACCCATAAAGACCTTTTTTTAAGAAACATACACGGCCTGTACCATCTTCGAAACCTTCTTGTTGTTCCATATATACTTCATCTTCAAGTATTCCATTCAAAAAAGCTGTCTTTACATCGAATTGTTCTAGCAGCGTTTTCTTTGAAGCAGCTACAGCCAACAGAGTTCGTATGGTGTCATAACGCGCCACAGGGCTAAAGGCGTCGTCATAATCAATTCCTGCTTTCGGAATACAGCCTTTTGCAACCAATCTGGCTTTAAAGCGAGTACCTCCATTGACTGTGACCTTTCGCCGTAGAACCCATCGGTTTTGCAATACTTTGACATTCTTCGGACGGTCAGCCAGCACCCAGGTATTGTTTTCCTTAAGTGATTGAAGTTCTTCACTAATAGCTTGCATCCATTCTTCCTTCTCGTTTGACTGCAATATTTCTGAAAAACAGTTTGGATCTTTGTATCCAAGTGCATCAGCTTTTGTTGCCATACAAAATTCACCACTTTCCATCCAGGTTGGTTTTCTTCATTGTCTTTTATTCTTCTGTTTCTCTTCATTAGAAGATTCAGCAGCTTCTGCTTTTAGAAATTCTGTTAATTCTTTGTTTTCTTCAGATTCACTCGACTCTTGACTTTCTCTAGAATCGAGAGTGCCAATTTTTTCTTGAGTTTGGCTTCCTCCAGAAGTGTACAGCCTAGGAGATTTACATTGGTCATCTTTAGATGAATTCGGATCATTAAATTCTTCCCGAGGGACTTCAAATTCTACATGATCACTATGTAAATCACAAACAATTTCTGGCTTAAATTTTACATCGTGACTCAACACCACTTTTCTTTTAGATGGAATCCAAACTCTGAACCCATCTTTGTCATTAACATATCCAACAAGTCGTCCAAAAACTGCCTTATCATCAAACTTGGAACGGAATTGTTTGTTAATGTGAACATAGCAGCCTGTGCCAAAAATTCTGAGATGATCAAGTCGTCCTACTGATCGATTAAACCATAGTTCATAAGGGGTTTTATTTTCAACTGAAGATTTTCCAGTACGATTTATTAGGTAGACTGCTGTGTTACATGCCTCTGCCCACAACCCTTTAGGTAATTTACTCGGATTTAGCATTGACCGGGCAGCTTCAACAATGGTCCTATTTTCCCGTTCAGCCACACCATTTTGTTCAGGAGTGTAAGGAGGAGGAATCAGTAGCTCTATTCCCCTGTCTGCAAGCAGTTCACTGACATTCTTATTGTTAAATTCTTTGCCTCCATCACATCTAAATTGTTTGACAACATGTCCATTAGTTCGTGCTTCATTTAAAAACTGCTTAAGCACAGTATACACTTCACTTTTGTGTCTTAAAAAGAAAATTCGACGGAATTTACTAAAATCGTTTTTTAAACATACATAATAATGCTTGCCTCCAAAAGATTTCGTGCTCATTGGTCCATTTACATCCACGTGGATTAATTCACCAGTACTGGTAGCGCGTATTGTTCGTGTTTTGAATGGCAGCCTATGCATCTTTCCAACCGCACAGCCGGCACAAAATTCACTCTTGGCATCTTCCACATTAATGTTCATTCCCTTTAAAATATTCTTCACATATTGTTTATTTTTATTCTGATGACCAAACCTTTCATTGTACACTTGCAATGTTTCGGATGAAGTCATCAAGCTCATACGATTCATTTTTGCATTTCTAACAACAACCATGTTCAACACATAAAGTCCATTTTTCACATAACCTGTCATAACAATATTGCCACTGACTTGTTTTCGAACACAGACATTATTATAACTAAAATTAGTACTGTAGCCTCTGCAGGCAATGGCTCTCACAGAGAACAGATAAGCACTTGCATCAGGGACATACAAAACATTGTCCATTCTAGCATTGTACCATTTATTGTTTCGTCGGATTTGGATGTAAACTGTTCCTTGACCGTACGCACACATTTTGACATCTTGTTTTCCCAATCAAATTACTTGAGGAACATCAAATTCACTATACGAAACAAAATACTGTTTGTTGGGAGTGATATGATTTGTAGCGCCACTGTCGCAATACCACTTAATTGGGTCACTGTGATTACTGGTACACACACCCATAGCGTATGAAGTAAATGCAGCGTGTTCACTGTCTCGCTTCTTCTCTTTTCTTTTATTGCTGTCACGAGTGTTCTGTGGACACTCTGCTGCCCAGTGACCTAATTGTTTGCATTTATTACTCGGAAACTTCTGTTTTAATTGTGACTTCGTCATCTTTACTTGCTGATTACTTGTTTGCCGTTTTCTTGTTTTAGAAACGACAAAAGCTGCACTTCCATTAACGTCTTGTTCACACAGTTCAATAGTACAGAGTTTTTCAATCAATAAATTCAAGCTTTGCTTTTCTGTCGGTATCGTATCCCAGAGATCCTTAAAATTGTCATAGTCTTTTCCCAGTGTAGACAAAATTCGACCATTTAAGATTCTTTCAGATAACGTATTTTCTTCATGTTTTGCTAATTCATCGTTCAGGTCCACAAATAACTTTTGCAGTTTGGCCACATGTGCACTAATATCTTCCGATTCATCACGTTTAACACGGAAAAATGTTTCAATCAACATATTCAAACGCTGAGTACTGCTACGTTCAAATCGGGCGCGTAATTTGTACCAGATTTCTTTAGCATTCTTGCACGTTAAGACCAGTTCTGCAACAGGTTTACTTAGCGCACTTGCTATAAGACTTGCTGCCTTTGCGTCGTCCTTGAGCCATTCCACATACGCTTCTTTTTGTTCACTTGTCGCATCTTGCGGCAACTCTACACGTTCACGTGTACCGTTAATAATATCTTCTAGTCCATATGAACGTAGCACCATAGAAATATGCCATTTCCATTTGGCCCAGTCGTCAGGTCCTTCAAGCTTATCAATGCTGTCTTTATAATCGCCGCTAGCAGTCATTTTTCTTTACAGACATACGCTCATTTCAAATATTGTTTTAATTAAACTGTGTTGTTTGCCTTTACACGTGTACTGGGCCCATAACCTGATGAAAAATATTATTTAAGGGCAAGAAAACATTTTATTAGCTTTGTAATTACACCCTGGATACGGAAAAACAAAACATTTACTGAAAGAAAAAAAACACAGAAGTTACACACAAGCCAAGAATAAAGATATTGACAGCAGAGTCATGGAGCAGCACATAAATACAGACGTCAAGGAATTTTTTCTTTTCTTTTAACAGTACTGAAAGAAGTGGTAGTGTTAAACATGAAAATGTGAAGTGTGATGGCAATGAATTTCGTAAACAACGCAGTGGTGGAGCATAAGAAACAACAGCGAAACACAGTGACAACAAAACCAAGAATCAGTCACGAAAACGGTACAGTGTTATTTTCTTATCAGACAACCATGGCAGATACCTGGCAAGTATTTTAGAAGACAGTAACAAAGACTTCCAAACTATGGGAATAGTGAAACACGGTGAAAGAATCATAAGTGTTACCGATGTCGACCTGCAGGAAGAAATGAAAGATGAAAATGAATATTTCGTGTGTATAGCTGGTGCCAAAGATGTCGCAAGAAACAAGGCACAAAATTGCTTAGCAAGGCTGGAAAAGTTCTTAGAAGTTAACAAATCTCGAAACACAATAGTTACAACACTACATCACAGGCATGACCTAACATACAATTTGTGTGTCAAGAAGGAGACATGAAACACGGACATGAAAATCAAACCGCTGTGTGCTTCGTTTGGAAAATGTAGAATAGTGGATATGGGTAAAATGAAAAAATTCCTACATATTAAACATGGGTTTCATCTAAATTTCGAAGGCAAGAAACTTTTATATGAGAAAATAAGCAAAACCATCGCAGAGAAAGACGACCTAAACAAAATTACTGATCATAAAGGTAATAGGGATGCTTTTTTATAGAAAATGTAGAAATTTAACCCTTACATACCAGAATGTTCACTTGGACATACACCTAAATGGATCAAAACCAAATTTCTTCATAGTGAGTGAATTAAGGTGCGAGAAAGAGGAAGGCATATGGATACAGGCTAAGAAATTATGAACTCATAAACTTGTTCTTTAGAAGGACACATATAGGTTGAGGGATAGGCATTTATAGCAGAAATGATATAACATGTGAAAAAGTCAATTGATGATCTGAGTAAGGAAATGGTACATGAGTTGCAGCAATAAATTCAAAATTAGGGAACAAAAGCGTAATTATAGCAGCTCTGTATAGGTCACCTGGAAGCAGTACTGAAGAATTTTCCAACTGTCTGGAAGACCTACTGGAGAAGACATCAGTATATAAAGAACATGTGATGTTTGTTACAGACATCTACATAGATTCTTTAAATAATGACATTAATTATTTGCATTTTATCGACTTACTACATTGTATCACATAAACTCAGAACCTACAAGAATTGCTGTAGAAAGACAGAAGTGCATTGACCACATTCTCACAGACATATTAAAGGAGAACATAAACATAACCATCGTAGAAAACGACATACGAGGTCTGTTCAGAAAATTCTGGAACATTCGTAATTTCGCACCAGTGCTGTGTTGATGCGAAATGTGGTTGGCATCCCTGTGTACCCCTTTGTTTATTGTGTAACTCCTGGAAGTTTCATATGTCAGTTATTTTTTGTTCAGTGCTGTATTGAGTAGAATGTTGTGTTGTACAGTCTGCGAATTTCGAGATGATAGAGTTAGAGGACCTATGTGTCTGCATCAAATTTTCCTTGAACTCAAAAAAACATTTACAGAGATACACCAAATGATACAGGAAGCCTAGAGTGATGAGTGCTTAGGTCATACAATGTGCTGAGTATGGTTCACACTGTCTAAAATGTTCCAGACGAAAGTTAAAGATGACCCTCGTTCAGGACGCCCTTCGACAGGTACTGAGGGACGTTCATGCCACGAACATCAACTAAAGTGTGTGTACCAATCGAAGACTGAGTGTCCGAGAGATTGCAGAAGCATGTAACATTTTAGTTGGATCATCCCATGAGATTCTGACACAGCATCTTGCCGCCAAGTTTGTACCAAGGCTCATGGATCAAGACCAGAAAGACCTTCACCTCGCAATCTCTGAAGAGCTTTTGGCTTGATCAGATGAGACCAAGATGTACCTTAAGAGAATCATAACTAGTGCTGAGACATAGGTCTACAGTTATGATGTTGAGACATTGAAAGGACGAAGATTTGCAATGGTAGACGGGATAAAAGAAAATTTGCAGATGGGGATTTGCGCAATCCAGTAGAAGGCATACCAAGGCTGCTTCCAGAAACTAAAACGGAATTGGGAGTGGGAGTGGTGTATTATATTACAAAACCAATAGTCAATGGCCTCTCAGACCATGACATGCAGTTCCTTCTGTTAAATGTTAATACTGAACAGGATATAAAATCTGTTAAATCTGAGCTCAAGAGGGTAATCAGTAAGCCAAAAATTGATTATTTTAGGACACTCCTCAGAGACATTCACTGGACTGATGTTTACAGTGCTCATGGCATGAATGAAAAATATAACATTTTTGCTAATAAAGTGCTTACCTTATTCGAACACTGCTTTCCCCCAAAACTTACCAAGGTTAGAGCAAAGTCTACAAAGAAGCCATGGATTACTCGAGGAATAGGGGTATCTTGTAAAACCAAAAGAAAACTGTATCTGTCAATCCGAAACATTTCCAATGTTGATGCTATAGCACATTATAAGAAATACTGCAAAATATTAAAGACTGTAATACGGATGTCAAAGCAAATATATTACAAGGAAAAGATAGTCATATCAGATAACAAAATAAAGACAATATGGGATATAGTGAAGGAGGAGACCGGTAGAACCAGACATGAAGAGGAACAAATAGCATTAAGAGTAAATGATGCATTGGTGACAGATGTGTATAGTGTTGCAGAACTTTTTAACAAACATTTTATAACTGTTACTGAAAAGATGGGGTTGTCAGGTTCGGTAGATGCTGCTATGGATTACCTTAGACCAGACATTTCAAATAACTTCCATAATATGAATTTGACCCTCACTACCCCAACAGAAATAATGTCCATCATAAAATCTTTAAAATCAAAAACATCTAGTGGGTATGATGAAATATCAACAAAGTTAATTAAAGAATGTGATTCTGAGCTAAGTAACATATTAAGCTATCTGTGTAACCAGTCGTTTATCAGTGGAATATTTCCTGAATGGCTGAAATATGCTGAAGTTAAGCCACTGTTTAAGAAGGGAGATAAAGAAATGCCATCAAATTTCCGTCCAATTTCACTGTTGCCAGCATTCTCAAAAATTTTCGAAAAAGTAATGTACAGTCGTCTTTATAACCATCTTATCTCAAATAACATACTGTCAAAGTCACAGTTTGGATTTCTAAAAGGTTCTGATATTGAGAAGGCTATCTACACTTACAGTGAAAATGTACTTAATTCATTAGACAAAAAATTGCAGGCAACTGGTATATTTTGTGATCTGTCAAAGGCATTTGACTGTGTAAATCACAATATCCTTTTAAGTAAACTAGAATATTATAGTGTAACAGGAAATGCTGCAAAATGGTTCAAATCTTATATCTCTGGCAGGAAACAAAGGGTGTTATTAGGAAAGAGACATGTATCAAGCTATCAGGCATCATCCAACTGGGAACTAATTACATGTGGGGTCCCACAAGGTTCCATTTTGGGGCCCTTACTTTTTCTTGTGTATATCAATGACCTTTCATCAGTAACATTACCAGATGCCAAGTTTGTTTTGTTTGCCGATGATACAAACATTGCAATAAATAGCAAATCAAGTGTAGTCTTAGAAAGATCAGCCAATAAAATATTTGTGGACATTAATCACTGGTTCCTAGCCAATTCTTTGTCACTAAACTTTGAAAAAACACACTACATGCAGTTCAGAACTTGTAAGGGGTGTCCCAAGAGTATATGTCTAACATATGATGACAAGAAGATAGAAGAAGTGGACGGTGTTAAATTCTTGGGATTACAGCTTGATAATAAATTCAACTGGGAGGAGCACACCACAGAACTGCTGAAGCGTCTTAACAAATCTCTGTTTGCAATGCGAATTTTGTCAGACATAGGGGATATAAAAATGAAAAAGCTGGCATACTATGCTTACTTTCATTCCATAATGTCATACGGGATTATTTTCTGGGGTAATTCATCAAGCCAAGCTAAAGTTTTCCGGGCACAAAAACGTGCAGTAAGAATTATATGTGGTGTGAACTCAAGAACATCCTGCAGAAGCCTGTTTAGGGAACTAAGGATACTAACTACAGTTTGCCAATATATTTATTCCTTAATGAAATTTGTCATTAAAAATATATCACTTTTTCAAACCAACAGCTCAATTCATGGAATCAATACTAGAAATAAGAATAATCTTCACAAGGATTTAAAGTCACTTAGTCTTGTACAAAAAGGTGTGCATTATTCAGGAACACACATTTTCAATAACTTGCCGGCAGCCATAAAAAGCTTAACAACCAATGAAATTCAGTTTAAGAGAAGCCTAAAGGATTTATTGGTGGCCAACTCCTTCTACTCCATTGATGAATTTCTTAGTAAATCCAACTGATTTGTATATAAGTACAACATAACTTCTGCACAATTTCAGTGCAGTAATGTGTTCACTGAAAATTTGTGTGTGTGTGTGTGTGTGTGTGTGTGAGTGTGTGTGTGTGTGTGTGTGTGTGTGTGTGCTTGTGTGTGTGTGTGTGTAAGTGTGAAAGTATAATCTAACTTCTGCACCATTTCAGTGCAGTAATGTGTTCATTGTAAATAAGTATTACAGTAGTTGTATTACATGTTTCTTACCTTATAAATAAATAAAAAACTTTTTATTTTAAATTCAGTGCAATAGTATTTGTAAAATGACTCTTAGTGTTCATTAAAAAATGACGATCGTTCCACTTGGGACCTGTGGAATGGTACATTAGCTTATTTGTTTTAGTTGTAAATATTTGTCACGTATTGTTGTTTTTCTGACATGTTCCACATCCTGGAGGACCTCCTCACTACGGATCAATTGGAATGAAAGTAAATCTAATCTAATCTAATCTTGTGGAGGAGATATTTCGAAGGAGACCATGCACAGTAAGAAAAAGGCAAGCACAGAAAAAATGTGTGGGCAATGTTCCAGAATTTATTGAACAGACCTCGTATCTGACCACACCGCCCTGACTATGAAAACTGGTGTAGGGAATGTAGATACAGCTAAAAGTGACACAATTATCTATTAAAGAAAATTTAATTATAATAAACTTAAGAGGGCACTAGGCAATAAAAAATGGGAACCAGCTTACAATGCAACAAATGTGAATGATAGATGGGAAAAGTTGTATAAACAGTTCAATAAAACTTTCAATGGATCATGTCATTTAGTAAAATAAGTAATCAAAGCTATTAATCACAAAGCTGAGAATTTCTCTCCAGAAATCATTGAACTGAAAGAGAGCACAAAAGACCGTTTGGACTCTTTAGAGATACTAAATTACAATACTGTTTAACAAAATACAAGCTGCTCAGAAAAAAATACAGAGATTCCTTGGCTAACCTTAAAGCTTATAAATATGCCTTTCGAATAAGCAACTCAACCTGTGTTAGTAAAACAGCCTGGAAAATAATGTATAAAGAATGTGGAAAACAGCAATCTCATGAACACACGAGCATAACATTAAAAGTAAATGACGATGTAACAAATGATTCAAAAGAAGCGTGTGAGAAATTCTTACATATGTTTAGTTCAGGTGGTACAAATGAAACACATGACTGGGCACCAAATTTAAATGCTACCAAAACTAGCCAATCTCTTTTCATCCATGGCATTATTGAGAGGGAGTTCCTAACAAGCATTTCAAAAGTCAAGCTAAAATGTTTTGTGGCTGGGTGACATTAAGCCTTCCCTGAAGGGATGCAGAGGAGAATTAGTGACCCTTGGATATATATAATAATTATTTCCCTCTGCCATGGAGAATTTCCTGTGCTTTAGAAAATCACTGAAATCCTACTGGTGTATAAGAAGGGAATAAAAATTGACTATAGGCCAATATCATTAACTTCAGAGCTTAGGAAATTAATAGAGAAAGTAATATTAAATGAACTTGAGGCATAGTTCATCAAACATTATGTGTTTACTAATCTACAGTAAGGTTTTAGAAAAGGAAGATCTACTGTAACAGCAGTAGCAATGTATATACATTAAATATTAAACATGCTAAATGGAGATTAGATAACAGGTACCTTCCTGGATATGAGTAGAGCTTTTGATACCGTGAATCATACATTCTATTGCATTAGTTAGAAGAATGTGGGATGAGATAGTTAGTCTTACAACTACTTACCCTCTATTTGGAAGACAGGAAAAAGTGTGTCAAGCTAACTTATAACAGAAGTGAAGAGTTGGTAGCAACCTAATTAACTCACGAGATACTCCAATGTGGTGTGCCCCAAGGAAGTATATTGAGGTCTTTCCTGTTTCTTGTGTACATTAACGATTTTAGTGAACCCCAGAACTGCAAAACCTACGGTAATGACACATCTTTTGTCAGCTGGGGCTGTGATATGCAAACTACTACAAACAGTAGGGAAATAAATTATAAATTTATGTCAAGTTGTCATACTGCAAATAAGCTACTCGTAAATAAAGAGAAGACAGTGACAATGCAATTTACACTTAGCTATAATCAGAACATAGACAGAATTCTATTTATACCTCCATTGACCCTTGGCTACACAAACAAACACAAAATTTTGGGTATAATTGTTGAGGCACGCCTGTCATGGAAAGAACATATAGACCATATCTGTAAGAAAGTGAGTAGAAATACGTACCTACTGAAAAGGGTCTCAGCGTTCCTGGATCACGATAGCTTGACACAAATGTATTTCAGAGTGATACATCCACATCTTCAGTATGTTATTATGATATGTGGCAGAGCACCAGCTGTCTATACAATTAGGCTCTTCAGACTAAAAAAAAAAAAAGATGGTAAAAGTGGTAGCAAAGGTAAACAGAAGAGAGCCTTGTAGAGGAATCTTCAGAAAATATGAAATACTAACCATCTACTCTGTATACGTCCTGCATGCAATAATATTTGTGAAACAAAATCCAGAATATAAGCCAACAAACAATAATGTATGTCGGGACATCCATGGGGAAGGGAAATCTTTCACAGAATTGCATGTCAAAAAAGGCTGCAGATCATAGTCCACCAACAATAGGAACCATCTTTTATAACAGACTTCCAACTGGCCTTGAGACAGCTAATTTAAACACTTTAAAGAATAAACTTAATCATTTATTAATAGGGAAAAGCTATTACTCAGTGGAAGATTTCAACTTGTAATATCCCTTCAACAGCATATATAGCATAAGTTTGTTTTTACAACACAAAAATGATAATTTCTGATCTTCACACACTATATCAATCCATGCTTTTATATTTCAAGTAGTAAACTATCTGTAAAACAGTGTATATACTATTAGTTAGTTTTTGGAAAAAAAGATTATTTCTGACTTTCACTACTTATATCAGTGTGTGCACTTAAGTATGTTAACTAAACCTTTGTATATTTGAAGTAATATCTATGATAACTTCCGAAGACTGATTGTTATATGGACAGCAAACAAGTAAACAAGCATTCCTCTTCCAAGACTCTGTCCATTCCATTAACTGTTGTTATAAGCCCTTTGCCGTTTGTGGCAGAATTATGATGTCACTGGCAAATCTATAAGTTTTTATTTCTTCTCCCTGAACGTTAATTCCTTCCCCAAATTCTTCTCTGATTTCCTTTGCTGCTCCCTCAACGACTGCTTCCCATTCATGCCCTTCGAGTCTTATAACTGGAGTCTTGTTTAGGTAAAGTTGCAAATACCATTTGACTTTCTGTATTTTACTCCTCACGGCTTCAGAAGTTGAAAGAGTGTATTCCGTGTAATATCGTCAGAAGTTTTCTCTGCGTCTACAAATGCTGTAGATGTAGGGTTGCCTTTCATTACTCTATATTCTAAAATAAGTCGTAGGCTCAGTATTGTCTTTGTTCGGATACGAACTTCCCAAAGGTCATCTTCAACCAGTTTTCCCATTCTTATGTAAATAATTCTCGTCAGTATTTTGAAATCATGACTCATTAGAGGAATATTCACATCTGTCAGCACCTGTATTCTCTGGAATTGGAATTGTTATATTCTTCTTTAAATTTGACGGTATTTAGCCTATCTCATACCTCTTGCCTATAAGATGGAATAGTTTTTCGTTACGCGCTTATAATCCCAGTTAAACACAAATGTTGCTGATATTAATCAAGTGGTATTTGACCGTTGAGTAGATATTTGTTTTGCATAGACAGAAACCTTATGATTCTACTGTAGCCTTAAAGAGTTAATCAGTATTTAACCCATTACAAGCATAACCTCGTAATGTGACCCTATCATTTCTTTATGTATTCAAATATGATTTTCATGGCCTATCTTCTTCGACTATCGTAACTGTGGAATCGCGAAAATAATATCTTTGGGGACTGTAAAGTTTTGCCAATCACCTCCCGGTTAAGAATGTTTGTGAGTAATGCGGCGTGTTACGGGTTCGGTTTCGTAGAAGTTTGTGGTTGACAGTAGTGCCTGAAATACTCATCGAAATTGTGTATAGCGTTATCACGCGACGCGGTTGCACCGAATATTTAGTGATTATCCATCTCCTGGTTTGTATAGTATGATTCATATTCCTGTTGTAAATGTCATAGGATGTTTCGTTAATTCGTCCGGCTTTTTATAGTTTCTATGTTTTTAAAAAGAAATGTTTAATGTCCAATTTTATGAATTACGTAAGGAAAGCAATTAAGTCGCTGAAGATATGTGTTGTTTTAAGTTATTGCTTCACGGATGGGGTGGTTATTTATCTCCAAATTAAAAGTATTAAACCTAACTGCGCAAATTGTACGTTGCGTTAGTAATGAATGTTCATTTTTTTTAATTTGTCGCACAGATATGGAAAGTGGCGATCACATTCATACCGACAGATTCGTGTCGAGTTCAGCGGAACATTCTAAACCACAGCAACATGCCGAATTGGGAATGATGGAAAATTTACGTAGCAGTGAACAGCTTGGTTTTATGGGAGACAAGCACATTGAACACCAGCCAGAGGATTTTCTTTTCGGTGGGGGCGTGAGGAAGGATAAATTTGTGCCTTCAGCGACCGACGTTAATCAATTTATTCTTCACGAAAGCAGAACGAACGTACCAACAGAGGAAGGGTTGTTAGCTGCCCATACAAATATTGGGAAGCCCAGCGAAGCAAGTGAAAATGAAGACTTAAGTGTTGCTGAAAGGACACACAATTCTACTTTTAATGTCAGTGGCCAAGATAGTTCAGGTAGTGTGGACATTGGGGAAAATGGGCGTAATGAAACATCGAGCAAAATTGCGCCAGAGAACGGAGAAACAGCAACGGAAGCCAACGCCGAAGAAAATCGTGATGGTATTAACAGTTTTACCTTTCCACAGTCAAATGATGAAAGTATCGCTGCACAGGACAAAACAAGTGATTCAGTGCTAAGAGATGAGGTAGCAAAGGACTCGGATAATACTAATTTACAAACCAACATGGATGTACTGAAAGTAAGTCCCCAAATTAATAAGACTGACATTGAAGACTCTAAATCAAATGATAATCCACGCACACTTGGTGAAAATGCAGATCTCAGATCTGATGATCACTTGTCAAGTAACAGTAAAAATGTGCAACAAAGAGAGTCTTTAGGTCTGAGTGAACAGAAATCTGAGAATGAAAATGTGAAAGAGAGTAGTGAGAATAGTAATAATTCTTTTATATCTAATGAAAGGTCCGAGATTCAAACAAAGACTGAAAGTGATGAAATTTCAGAAACTGAAAAACATCTAAAATTTCTTTCTCATGAAGGTGATAAAAAGGACCCTGTAGAAAGAAAGCAACAAATTGAGTTTGAGGACAAGCATTCTGCTTTGAATAAAAGTGAAGGGGATTCTATGGAAGAGAATAAGCAAACTGAATCACCTGCAGTAGCTGGAAACACAAATCTAGGAGAGAATCAGGAAGACTTAAAATTAGACATGTCTGGTAAACAAGAGGAGACAGATGAGAACACTGATAAAAGATCGGAATTACCAGTATCAAAAGATGAAACTGAAGATGAATGGTTGGATATTTTGGGCAGTGGACATCTTAAGAAGAAGGTATGTAATATTTCTTTGAGGAGTCTTTTCCAGTTAATGTCAAGTAAAACTGATATTTACCAAACATTCATGGTGATATTTCATAAAAATTATTTATATGTCTGTGCAAACATTATAATTAGTGCTAATAATTTATAAGTTATGAAGAGGTGGTGGTTTAAAACTACTGCTGATACATTTTGCAAAAGCTGTGTAAGTTAACGACATTTGTGTGTAAGAATGGTAATGCTTGTGTAAGTATATGCAAGCAATGCAGCAGGTTGCTATACTAAGCAGTCAGAGGTTTTACAACACTTTGGACACTATACTAATTATGGATTTCAACAGTAAGAAATGGTAAAGTAACTGGCATTGGGAGGTTTTAGTCTCTCAAACTAAATTACTGTATGAGCTGTGGGTTGTTGTTAATATAATATAAAAATTGAATTTTTGGTACCCAGAAAACAGGTTTGTTCAGTACATTATGTTCGTGCTCTGGTGCCTCACATAATTGGCAGAAAGGGGTGATACAGCCAATAGTTGATCGATTAACAATTTGAGTTTACGTTTATATTTTTTATAGAACATCTACTTAAGGGAGTAAGTTGATAACAACCCATATCATAGAGAAAAGTTTCCTTTAAAGAATGACATACATACAATTAACCTTGAAATGCTTATTCCCTACATTTTCTGAATTTCAGTTATAGTGGTCAGAAATTACCAATAGTTGATCATACAGTTCCACAAAATGATCGCCCATAGTCCAGTAGTTGATAAATATGCAAAAATAAAATCATCTGACATTAAATTGATAATTACATCTGGGAATTTAATTTTCACACACTTACATGAATGATTAACATACTGAACAATTTTTTTCAATGAAATAAAACAATATAACATAGTAGCCTACACACAACAATAAACTATACACAAGTCTCCTGAGTTTCATTCCAGTTTTCCAATATCAACAAGACGTTGAAACTTGCAATGCAGCCTGCCTCCTGTAGAGATAATAGAGGGTTCTGGAAGTACTGCTCAAATCTGTGAAGAGTGAACAGTGCTTATATCATCTTCATCTGTCTTAAAAACAGTGTATTTCTTTCATTGCAGCTTTTCAAATCCATTACCTCAATGTCCTCTTCTGTGGTAACTCTTTGAACAGTGCACAGAAATTTATACTTATTATTCGTTTGGCCTGGAAACAAGATCATAGCAAAAATCTCCTCCTTTGAATGCAGGCCTTCCAATGTCATGTCTCTTCTCAGTGGTAGCAAGGTTTTTATTTCAGTCACTTATTTTCTGATGTGTCTTTTTGAGGACTCCATTCATCACTGATGGATTCTGACTCTGAACTGTCTTTTCTTACAGGTTTCTTTTTTGGTGGTTTTTCCTTCTCAGCCTCTGGAAACAGTTTCCTTCCTTTTCTTTTTTTCTTATTCGTCTGTTTTGCCATTTTACGTTGTTCTATTCTAGCTTGTTTGGCAGCTTCTGTGTTGGCTTTTAGTTCTTCCTTTGATGTGTTCCAGTCTAGCCACTGTTTGGATGTTGTTGCATACTTCCTGCTTTTATTGGGGATTCAGTAGGCCAAGTAATATGATTAGCAAAATGTGGACTGATTCTGTTTTTCGGAGATGATTGGGGTGAATGGTGTTTTGGAGTGTCTGTTTCAGGGTTGACTGGATGTGAAGAGGGCTGTGGAGGATCTGAATTGTCATTTTATTGTACTGAATCTTGATCTCCTAACTTTTCATTACGACATGTGGATGATTCATCTTCTGAGTCACAAGATATTTTGCTGTTGGTACACACTTGAGGATCTGCTGCTGGATTTTATGATGTAGGGATGGATTGTTCTGTACTACATAAATGCAGAGATAACATGTTAGCATCTGTAGTTTTATTTGTTGAAGGTGATTTACAAGTAGCACAAATTTTACGCCAAACCTGAAACAGTTCTTCTGCTCCTGGAACACCTTCCCATCCATTTTTCTCTGCTGCATGGAATTCTTCTCCTCTACCTCTCTTTATTAAAGATTCAAGATGCAAAAGATGTTAAACACCAAATGATGGTTTTATTGCACTACCACACATTATAGCAGGTGCACAGTGTCTAGATTTGCTGGACATACATCTAGCATAGTCCACTGCATCAGGATCATAAGGGAAAAGACCACACTTCCTAAAACCATTTTTCACTGTTTCAGGAGGAGCCTTTTCATTGAAAACAGTCTCAAGCAATGGGCCAAATACAGTTTTTGTTACAACTTTGTTACCAGTTTTGTGTTTCCAATTATATACAGCATCTCTCCATCCAGATTTCAGGGGACGCAATATTGCTACATCAGCTGGTTGAAGCACATGAGTCGCATTTGGATACAATGCAAATTGTATTATCCCATTGTCGGCACAAAACTTAGGCACAAATCTCATACATCATATAAAGTTGCTATCTATCAATAAAATAACAGGAAATTTGACTCTTTCTTCAGCCATGGAAGGAAAATGTTGGCAATGTATTCAAAGTAGAGGGCCCCTGTCATCCAGCCTTGAAATTTTCTGTAGTGGAAATACGACCATTGGGGGTACAGTGTCTCCAGCAGCATTGAAATTTGCCATTACAGTAGTGGCCTCCTTTTTATTGCCACTTTTGACTTCATACAGATTGTCAAAAGAAATTGGACCCAGAACGTTCCCAGTTTTAGGACATGTTTCAAATCCTGTTTCATCTGCATTATAAATTCTTTTTGGTTCATTTAAAATGTTCAAATTATTATCCTGCTGAAGATGCTGATGAAGTTCATTGAACCACTGCCTGATATTTTCCTCAGTAACAGCTGCTCTGGCAGTATTTATTCTTTCAGCATGTCATTCTGTCACATCAGGGTGTTGTTTCATGAATGACTTACACTATTTTTCACCAGGCCTTCCATCTCTGAATGGTGTAGGTCTTCCATTTACGAAAACAATGTCACTCACAGTTTCATACAGTGTCCTTCGCTTTACTGGAAAGCCTTTTTTAGCGTTGGCATGGATCCAGCTAACTAATAAATTCTCTTCAGCCTCTGTCAAAGCTGAACTTAGTCCCATCTTACGTGGCATAGGTACTTTTCCTTTAATTTTATTATTTAGTGTACTAAATGGAATACCAAAATGTTTTGCAGCTTTCCTCATACTACTGCCACCCGCTTGAACTGCTTCTACTGCACATTATAAGTCTTCCTCAGAATACTTAAATTCTTTTTTCAATTTATCTTGTTTTGGAGCAATTTATTAATTCAGTCTGCAGATTTCACTCCTGTAAATAGAGGGATGAAATCAATGACTAATAAAAATTTTATCTGTATGCCTCAATACTTGGTGGTTGATCAAACCAGTAAATGATCACTCTGATAAACTACTGGGAGCCATATAAATTTCACATTTTCATCAGTATGGGACAGAAGAAAGGAATGCCTACTTGATCCATGGTTAAAAGCAACTCTTTGTGAGACCATTCTAAAAAGTACCAGTAATTGATCATTATGACCAATTACTGGAAAACATGCTTTCATGCACTCCAGTAGTTGATATCCCCCCCCCCCCCCCCCTAAAATGACTGAAGCAATAATTTACACTTTCTTTATGATAAATGATAAAATCAATCATTCATAATGAGTTATCTGTTAGTACTTGTCATTACATATCTGTATCACTGTAACCTACCTTACAATTAGTCTAGATGCTCCGACACTCCACTTCTCAGCACAGTACAAAAGGAAAGATTTTTTCAAAGCTATCCATTTCCTCCAATTGTTGTAACAATAGAAGAAACAGGTTTGCCGACTTACGTTCTTTATATGCTGTTACATTTTTAAGTGTCAGTGCTACCAACTCTTATAATTTAAAGATTAGAATGAAACTGACCAACTACTGGTTGGTGGTCAACTACTGGCTGGGGCACCTATGAGTGGTAATAAGTTTTAATAGGAAGCCAAGCTTAGATGATGTTTTATATCATCTGTATTGAGAAACATTAAAAATCTGACTTCCTGTGAATGTATTAGGAAACTGAAAAATCCTACTTCTAAGTTTGAAAATGACCTCTTTAAGTGAAGGACAGTGAAAGGGATATGGCAGAAATGGCAGACTAATTCATGAATACTGATTGCAGCATGGAATGTATAGTGTTGACCAGAAAAGAGGAAGAGATCAAGATCAAGAGATCAAACCTTCTGTTTGCTAACTTAAATCATTCTGAAATCACCCCACATTTTTCCTCCACAGGAGAGTATTAGAAACTTTGTCATTGAGTTACTGTCATTATAGTGTTTCATTAGTATTGCCTGTAAACTGTAGGTTGATGATTGATTCACATTGAAACCCAAAAGTTCTGGTAAATTCTTAGTAAATGTATTCTGTCTGCACAAAAGATAATTCCTTTCATTTTGTTGTAGTGATTCAGATAATGGAAGAAATGACTGTGTATCAGTGCAATTTACTCTTTATGCTAAATATTGCTTAAATTAAAAATTATGACTTCATATCTGAGTGATAGCTCAGAAGAAAAGTTTGGTTATGGAAGATTGGCGTTGTTGTTTATTAATAGAAATTTTTGACAGCCTTGTAATAGTAGATTTGTGGGAAATCCTTACCTTGGTGGAATTTTTTAATTTGTTTAGCTTCAGTGTCGTGGAGCAGAAGGGTGGTTGTATGTTGTATGTGGTACTGGAATAATAAGTAAATACAACACAGTAATTGGCATGCGGTATTGTACATAAGTGAAGAATGAAGTAGCAAGAAAGAATCGAATAAACACACGTAAAACTAGCTAATATAAACAAATAAAATTTATGGGGTTACAGAATGGTTGTAGTGTAATTATATGTTAAGACACAGTGTCAGTGCACTTGCAGAATCGTGTGTATTGCTGTAACTACTATTTCATTGAATATAATTGTTAATTTTGTATGTCAAATGTTAATGTTTCTGAACTACAAGTGTTTGTGCAAATTTATATGAAAAAATTCACGTGAAATGTTCAGTAGCTACTGGACTTTTTAGATATGTCAACGTGTGGTGTTATATATGGACAGCATATTTGGTGGTTGGTGCGTTCTTGTGGTAAATTTGATGTCCGCAAAGTTCTTGAGTATGTTAATTCTAAGTTGCATTCAGAGGTTGTGTGTCTGGGGCTTGTAATAGCCCTGTATCCTGCTGTGAAGTACTGCTAGCACAAACTGGGTTGACAATCAGCGAGGTGGTTGGAAGGAGCAACTGGCATTTTCTATTTATGGTCATTCCCAAAAATCACTGTGCAGAGCGCCAACTTTGTTTGCGTGAATATCCATTTTTTGGATGAGGAAATGTGGGCAGACCATATTGTTTCTGTAGAAGAATGGTGCATTGGTGGGCTATTTTAAATTTTATAAATGTGGGAAAGCTGTAAAAATAAATTTCTACTGTTCATACCAGTGACATATTTGTGGTGCTCTCAGGAAAAGGACATAAAGGTATGTCCACATGATGCCTCTTTCCTCTTGTGGGAATAAAAGGGCATGCACAAATATTTGTTGAAAGAGCGCATGCCCGCATAGGCATTCTTGAATCCACACATTGCCTCAAAAGGGGACCGTGGGGGAGGGGGGGGGGGGAGGGAGAGGGAGAGAGAGAGAGAGAGAGAGAGAGAGAGAGAGAGAGAGAGAGAGACTACAAAAGCAACTGTAGGTAAAGAAGTATCTAAGGTAACAGAGGTACAAGAAATACATAGTGGCAAAATTTGCTCACGAATTTTGGGAGATGGCAAGATTTTAGATTTTCACTGGGAAAACAGCAGTAGCAGTAGTGCTAGCAATAACATTTTGTTCGCTGGTAACTGGCAACTTATACCAGTTTGACCTGTTTATTTTGCATTTCAGTGATTGTTCCTGAAACTGAGTAATACTTAAGGGAGTATATTAGTTGATATGTGGAGGTTAATTGACTTGCATTGCATCATTTATATTTTATTTTATATAAAATAAGTTGTTCCCACAGTCATACATTACTGAAGTGAAGAGGTCTCTCACCTTGCAACACATACTGCAAACAATTTCACACAATCAACCAGGGTGTCACAGTTCACTGAATTAAGTAGGTTCTTCAAAGTTACCATGTAAAATGCAAAATGTGTGGAATGTTCGCGCAAATGGCCTTACGGAGGTGGATTTGGAACCACTCACTTAAATCATGCTGCATAAAATTTTGATCTTCCAACACTGAATGTTCTTTGTCATACATGGTTAAAGGTTCTTCAGTACTTTGGATCATGTATCTTTTCACCTTCACCACTTTCTCTCCTGCAACTATTATAGTAATAGTGTCTCTTGTTGGCACTGTGGCAGGAACACTCTCATCTACTCTGCAGTTTGAACATGTGCCATTTTTGGTTCACTTCTCTTTTGCTTCGTCCATCGTGTGGTTTTTATGCAGGTGTAATGTGCCAAGGAATATTTTTATTACATGAGGGCACTTGTATAACTTAAAATTTATACCATTCCATTGTAGGAGTGCACAATTCAGCAACTGAACTGACATTTGATAAAAATTCCTCAAAAGTTGCTAAAACTCCAAATTTTCTTTTTCATTGAATAGGGTAATTAGTTTCTCTTGGGTGTAATCATGCGCATATTCAATAAATTCTCTGTGCTTTCTTAAGGTATGCACTTTATAATTTGACTTGGCTGACCACTGCTACTTAACAGGACTAACAACAAACTTAATAGTTGGGGATTCGGGGAATGTAATTCTTCCTTTGCAGATGCAAAATCTACATCATTCTTACCAGAGAAGACTACTACTTGTTGTTGAGTTGTATTCAATGAACTGTGGATGAAGCCTGACCAACAGGCATTACATGCACTGATCAAAAATGATAGTGCATTGAGAATGGCTAGTTTCTAGCTGAAATCTAGATCTGCCAATTTGAAAAGGATGACTTATAGCTGAAATCTATTATTTGCGAATCAATAACAGTCACTGCGTGCAACAGCCTTCTGAATGGAAGGTAACCTGATTTATTGGTTTTGTTTTACCACATTGGTCCAATAGATGGCTTTTTATTTTAAAAATTGAGAAATTCCATAACCAATTACAGAACCAGAAGCCGTGACTGAGAAGGGTAACCAGTTACAGAACCAGAAGCCGTGACTGAGAAGGGTGGATTGCTGATGAATGGTGTCACATTGTGTTCAGTGATTAATCGTGGTTCCATACTACATCAGATGAGCATTGTTGGTGATTATGGTGGTGACCTGGTTGGATATCCAAATCCAATGGTTTAGTTGGTGTGTGCATACACACCAGAGGAGGTGCAATTTCATACTGATAAATGAGGTCATCCCCCCACAGAGCTCACCACTCTTTGGTGAGATTGTGCAGGGGCACTACAGGGCCCCAGCCTTTCCAGCATATTTTCCCTTTCTGTGTTGCATGTCCCTCCTATTATTTTTTCCTGTCCCTTGGGGAACGTGTCTGGGATATTTTTGGGACATTGTTCTGAGCTTTTAGTTGCCTGACATCGGAACAGTCCAACTACTTTTACTTTCTTTCTTCGTTCTCCATCTTTTACCCTTCTTCCGCTTTAGCATTTGCGGTTCCTCTTTGTTTTTGCTTCCTACCTGTGCTCTCCTGAAGGCCGGTTCACGTGTTTGAAGCATAACAGGTGACTGAATAATGTGTAATTCCCAACTCCAGGTTGACTGAAAGGCAGGGTTCATATGTACTCCCTGGTGCAGGCCAGACTGAGGTTGGGGTGATTGTGTGAATTATTACCTTTCCAAATTGCCAATTGGTCCCCCATCAAGAGTTCGGGAGGTGTGAACAACCACCTAAGATGGCTGAGCCCCGTCTGAGGGCGGACACCCAGTTGGAAGTAGCACGCTATTCGAGATGCTATCAGTTATGGAGAATTTTCTTGCAATGAGCCAGTCACCATCTCAGTCTACTAAACGTAAACGGAATAGGGCTAGAGATCAAAGAATCGCCCAGCCCCACTGAACACTGAACACTTTGCATGGTACAATTTATACTAGGCTGCTCAATGGTCTGAGAGAGAAATCCAAACTTAACTCTCTGATCAGGGTTTCGTTGCAGTCCATGGGATAATGAAAAATTTTGATGCAACCTTAGTGCCAACCTGCACTTTTCTCAAGTTTGACAGAGTAGATCTTCCATCAAAGATTAAAACAGGCTATGAAGTCATCACGGTTCGACTGTACATTCCAAACCCAATGTGTTGCTAACAAGTGCCAATGTTACAACCACAGACGTACTGTCAAAACAGGAATGCTTATGTGGGGATTGCCCACATCCTCCTCCCTGCTATATCAATATTGGAAAAATTTTGATGCAACCATGCAGCCTCATCCCAAGAATGTCTGGTGTATCTCAATGAGCTGGCTGTCTAGGAGACCTGGGTGAAGGAAAAAGTACCCTACCCTCTCGCTCACAAATTTTTGGCTAGTTGAAAGCCCTGTGTTTTGCCATCTGGTACTTACAGTACCATTTGTCCTACACCTTGCCCGATGGAGGACGTGGCCATGTGGACTCATAACCTCAAATTCAGCACTGCAGTTGTAAATTCACCCATTATCACGGTAGCATTCATGTCGCCTCCTCCTCCTCCTCCTCCTCCTCCTCCTCCTCCTCCTCCTCCACCCGTGCAACAAGCCACCAAATCTTCGGCTCAGACTGTGAAATCACCAGCTATGCAATTGGTAGGCCAAAAAGGGCAACAGAAATACTCCTATGAATACTTTTTACATCCCTCCAGCCACTAAACATCTGAGTCTTCATCTACCAATCACAAAGGCTCTAAGAAATCAACAAACGGTCCTCTCCTTCCCTCATGGCGAGATCCTCGTCGACAGTGTTGCTGCGTGACACCCTTATGCGGCCGACCTCACTTCGCTGGTGCACACTGCCTACTGTTTGTTTTTTTGCACTGGATTCCGCATGCCAACACAGCGAGAATACTGATGGCTCTGTAGATCTCATGGAACAGGATCTTCCAGTGTCTGCTCCCTGTAGGAATGATTCTTCGAAGGCTGGCACTTGGCAGCCACCTAGGTGACTAACCTTCATTTTTTCCCTTCTCCCCAATCCTCATTATGACACTCCTCCAATGCAACATTCATATCATTAAGTCCAACAAGGAGGAATTAATGCTGCTCTTGGTGTCACAGTGTCCACTTGTTCTCTGCCTCCAAGAAACAAAATCATGTCCTCGTGACCACTTTGATCTCTCGCATTTCCTTCCAGTCCACTTTGACCTTCCCCCTGAGGACGGCAGTCCATGTCATGGGTGAGTCATGCTGCTCTCCCGGGATGTTTTTCATAGCCAAACAATCTCACTGAACACTTGGCTGCAAGCTGTTGTGGTTTGCATTATCTCTTCTCACTTCACCTTGTCTCTTTGCAACATTTACATCCTTCTGTCATTCAGTGTCACCAGGGTGGACTTCCTACAGCTTATTGGTTAACTGTCTCACTGCTTTTTGCTGCTTGGTGACTTTAATGCACATCATTCCCTTTGAGACTCTTTCAGAATCTTTCAAATAGGTGCCCTTTTGGCTGACCTTCAGTCAATTCAGCTTCATTTGTCTTAACACTGGAGCACCCACATTCCTTTCTGACTCAATACACACCTATTTTTATTTGAACCTCTTGTTCTGCACCGCCCAGCTTGTTCGTCGTCTTGAGTGGTTCGTTCAGGTGCGTACTTGAGTGACTCTTTACTGTGTGCTATCTGTTTGCTGATTCGTACCCCACCTACATGTAACCTCAGCCGGCAGCTTTCGGAGGCCGACTAGAGGCTTTATTCCTCCATCCTTCGATGACCCCGCTGCGGGTCAGGGGTAAGAATAGGCCCGAGGTATTCCTGCCTGTCGTAAGAGGCGACTAAAAGGAGTTTCAACCATTTCAGCCTTCAATGTGATGGTCCTCATTGGGGTTTGGCCTCAATTTTTTCAAAATTGTATGGAAGTAAGAGCCTTTTGGGGAAGGACACTGTACGTGGTGTATCACTGGTCCTCAGTGCACTCAGACCTTGGCACTCATCATCGTAATGGAGTCGTAACTACACCCACTGTTCATCAATTTGGGCCTAAACACCTGACGGGTTGCACAAGTTACGCCCATAGTGCTTCCCCATCTGCACCTACGATCATGATGGACTTTTCCATGGCACCCGAAATCCAGCACAGTAGCTAGCCCGTTGTGGTGTTGTCGTGTACCCTCTAGGTTGTAGCCCCCTGACAACACAGGGATCGTACTGCCGATACCTGAGCTGCACCCTCCCCACGTCAGCCAAGGAGTAGATGCCAGTCTACCTGGGGCATCAGGACTACCGGCAACGGTCATCCTGCCAGGTGGCCCTTACTGAGGCTGGGTGGCGCCCGTGGAGAGAGCCCCTGGTCGGAGTGGGTGGTATCAGGGCGGACATTTCGCAGATGAAACGTCAACATGCATCAGGTCACTCTGCGGCCACGTCTTCTAAGAGGAAAGGTTCTGTCTCTGGTTCTGATACTTCTGCCTTTTCCCCTTTGGTCACTCCCTGGGAGGAAGGACAGGCCTGCCGGCTTGGGGCGAAATACTTCTCCCGCTATTTAGTCTGTTCTCGGACCGATGGGGGGACGTTCCCCACTTCCAAGCCCATGTTCTTTGTACAGCATATCAAGGATATCTTCAGAGAAATCGAGGCTCTTTGTAAAATGCGTTCAGGGTCCATTCTCATAAAGACCATCTCTGCTACACAGTCGGCGGCACTCCAGGCTTGCGACCGACTAGGGGACATCCCAGTGTTCATTGTCCCACATCTGGCGCTCAATAGGACGCAGGGGATTATTTTCCATTGGGACCTCCTGCTACAATCTGATAAGCTCAGGGCCAACCTGGAGCGCCATGGTGTGCAATTCGTCCAGCGAGTCCAGCAAGGCCCCAAAGACCGTCACGTCGGCACTGGGGCCTTTATCCTCGCCTTCGAGGGGGATGTTCTCCCGGAGAAGGTAAAGGTGATGTGCTACCGGGGTGACGTGCGACCTTACATCCCGCCTCCTATGCGATGCTTTCGATGTTTGCACTTCGGGCACATGTTGTCACGGTGTGAAGCTGAGCCCCTTTGTGGCGATTGTGGACCTCCTCTTCGTGAGGGACAGACATGCACCCCACCACCTCGGTGCCTCAATTGTCCTGGCCTCCACTCACCTGGATCTTGCCCCGCATATCAGAAGGAGAAGAAGATACAAGAATCGAAAACCTTGGACCGTTTGTCTTATTATGAGGCCAGGAAGAAATATGACCGCCTCCGTCTCGTGATGTTGACAACGTCGTTTGCTTCGGTCTTGTCCGCTCCTTCCGCAGTATCCTCACCCCTATCCTGTCCCCCCTCCACCTCCTCACCCCGTCTGGGGTCTATGCCTCCGCCTCCCAAATCCCTCCCTTCCAAATCCTCCTCCCTCGCGGCTCCCGCCCCCTCTGCCCCAGGGGCCACCCTTCTTCCTCCTCCTCCTCCTCCTCCTCCTCCTCCTCCTCCTCCTCCTCTTCCCCCGCCACCTGAGAAGTGATCCTCTTCTCCGGTGTCCATCGCGGAAACGTTACGGACCCCGGCTTCCGCAGTCTGGCGTTCCAAACAAGACCTCGAGCGTGAGGACTTTCTTCGGGTCCAGCCCCACAGCCCACCATCCCTGTGACTCACCGGTATTCCAAGAAGGCCTCCAAGAAGAAGTCTTTATCTCCCTCTCCACCCCGGTGCGTTTCGTCTGATGCTCCATCCGACAGTCGCTGCTCCTGGCTGTCCTCAGTTTCGCCGGGACGCTCTGCTGCCAGGCGCTCAGCTGGCCTGCCGTTGGCGGACGATGCTGCCCCTCCTGCGCAACCCAGGAATGTGGCCACAGCTGGCGATGGCTCGATGGAACAGGATCCACCTCCTGACGGTTGTAGCGATGTTCACCCGTTTCGTTTCCCCTTTCTCTGATTTGCGATGGCTCTGTTACATTGGAACATAAGAGGTATTCGATCTAATCAGGAGGAATTACAACTGCTCCTCTGCCTGCACTGTCCGCTCATCATTGGTCTCCAGGAAACGAAGTTACGCCAAACTGACCATATTGCTTTTACCCACTATACCTCTGAGGGATGTGACCTATCCCCTGTGGACGGTATTCCAGCTCATGGTGGGGTCATGTTGCTCGTTCGGGACGATGTCTATTACCATCCCATCGACCACCCTGCTCCAAGCAATAGCTGTCAGTATTACTCTTTTTGCCTTTACTTTTTCTGTTTGTACTGTCTACACTCCATCCTCATCTGCAGTTAGTCGGGCTGACATGATGCACCTCATTGCTCAGCTTCCTCCACTGTTTTTATTGTTTGGTGACTTCAGTGCCCATCATCCTCTTTGGGGTTCTCCTGCATCCTGTCAGAGAGGCTCCCTGGTTTCAACCATCTCAATCTTGTCTGCCTCAATACTGGCGCCTTGACTTTCCTCTGGGACTCCGCACATACCTACTCCCACTTGGACGTCTCGATCTGTTCTACCACTCTTGCCCGTTGGTTCGAGTGGTATGTCCTCTCTGACACCTATTCGAGCGACCATTTCCCCTGTGTCGTTCGTCTCCTGCACCACATTCATCCCCACGTCCCTCGAGCTGGAACATACCGAAAGCTGACTGGGGACTTGACTCCTCCCTGGCGACCATTCCGGACCAAGATTTTCTCAGCTGTGACAGTCAGGTCGAATACCTCACAGCTGTTATCATCAATGCTGCCGAATGTTCCATTCCTCGTACTACCTCCTCTTCATGTCGCATTTCAGTCCCTGGTGGAATGAGGCTTCCAGAGACGCTATCCGTGCTCGATGACGTGCTTTACACACATTTCGCCGCCATCCTACGCTGGCAAATTGTATTGATTACAAACAATTCCGAGTGCAATGTTGTAGAGTCATCAAAGACAGCAAAAAAGCTTGTTAGGTCTCTTTAACAAGCTTGTTTAACAGTTTTACTCCCTCTTCTGTCGTCTGAGGTGGCCTGCGCCGGCTGTCGGGCATTAAGGCCCATTCCTCGATACCTGGCTGACTTCAGGTAATGAGGTACTTGTGGACCCTGTGGATGTCTCCAATACCTTCGGTGGCTTTTTTTGCAGAGGTTTCAAGCTCCGCCCATTACAACCCTGCCTTCCTTCCCAGAAAAGAGGCAGAAGAGGCTCGGCGACCTTCCTTCCACTCGCTGAATCTGGAAGATTATAATGCCCCCTTTACCATGCGGGAACTCGAACGTGCACTTGCACTGTCCTGGTCGTCAGCTCCGGGGCCAGATGCCATTCACGTTCAGATGCTGACACACCTTTCTCCGGCAGGCAAATGCTTTCTTCTTCGTACCTATAATCGCGTCTGGACCAAAGGTCAGGTCCCCGTGCGTTGGCGTGAGGCTGTTGTTGTTCCCATACCCAAACCCGGGAAGGATAGAAGCCTTCCTTCTAGTTACCGCCCCATTTCTCTTACAAGCTGTGTCTGTAAGGTGATGGAGCACATGGTTAACGCTCGGTTGGTTTGGATTTTTGAATCTCGACAGCTACTTACCAATGTCCGATGCAGCTTTCGTCGACGCCGCTCCGCTGTTGACCACCTTATGACCTCGTCGATGTTCATCATGAACAACTTTTTGTGGAACTGCCAAACGGTAGCTGTGTTCTTCGATTTGGAGAAGGCTTAAGATACCTGTTGGAGAGGAGGTATCCTCCGCACTATGCACAGGTGGGGCCTACGTGGTCGCCTGCCCCTTTTTATTGATTCATTTTTAACAGATCGAATGTTTAGGGCACGTGTGGGTTCCGTATTGTCTGATGTCTTCCTCCAGGAGAACGGAGTGCCTCAGGGCTCCGTTTTGAGCGTAGCCCTTTTTGCCATAGCGATCAATCCAATTATGGATTGCATTCCACCTAACATCTCCGGCTCTCTTTTCGTCGATGACTTCGCGATCTACTGCAGTGCCCAGAGAACATGCCTCCTGGAGCGCTGCCTGCAGTGTTGTCTTGACAGCCTATACCCAAGGAGTGTGGCTAATGGCTTCCGGTTCTCTGAAGAGAAGATGGTTTGCATCAACTTTTGCCGATATAAAGCATTCCTTCCACCATCCTTACATCTCGGTCCCGTTGTTCTCCCATTCGTGGAGACAATGAAGTTTTTAGGGCTCACACTGGACAGGAAACTTTGTTGGTCTCCCCATGTCTCATATTTGGCTGCCCGTTGTACACGTTCCCTTAATGTCCTCAGTGTTCTTAGTGGTTCATCTTGGGGAGCGGATCGCACTGTCCTGATTTGCTTATATCGGTCCATAGTCCGATCAAAGCTGGATTATGGGAGCCTCGTCTACTTGTCTGCTCGGCCATCCCTCTTATGCCATCTCAACTCCATCCATCATCAGGGGTTACGTCTTGCGACCGGAGCATTCTTCACTAGTCCCGTCGAGTCTTTATGCTGAAGCTGCCGAATTACCGTTGACCTACCGGCACGACGTACTGCTTTGTTGGTATGCCTGCTGGCTGTTGTCAATGCCCGACCACCCCTCTTATCAGTCCTCCTCCGCCGATTCTCTCGACCATCAGTATGGGTTGTATGTGTGTGCCCTACTGCCCCCTGGAGTCCACTTTCGTCGCCTGCTTCGACAATTGGATTTTGCCCTCCCTACCACCTTCAAAGAGGCTGAGAGCCCGACACCACCTTGGCTCCAGGCTCCGGTTCACATTCATCCTTACCTCAGCTCGCTACCGAAGGAGGGTACTCCAGATGCAGTGTATTGCTCACGGTTTGTCGAACTTCGTGCGCGACTTGCTAGTAGCACCTTTATTTACACTGATGGCTCCAAAACTGACTACAGTGTCGGCTGTGCCTTTGTCGTCGGGACGTCACCTTTAAATACCGGCTCCTCGACCAGTCTTCCAGCTTTACGGCCGAGCTTTTTGCTCTCAATCAGCCTGTTCAGTATGTCCGCTGCCACCGCCATTCTCCGTATGTATTCTGCTCTGATTCACTCAGTGCTGTTTGGAGCCTTGGAGCTCCATATCCGGTCCATCCCTTGGGGCAACAGATCCAGCAACGCCTCGATTCTTTTGCTGATGATGGCTCTCCTGTTAGCTTTATATGGGTTCCAGGCCATGTAGGGGTGCCTGGGAATGAGGCTGCTGATGCTGCCGCCAAGGCTGCAGTCCTCCTGCCTCGGCCAGCCTCCCTTTGTGTCCCGTCGTCTGACATTAGTGGAGTTGTTTGTAAGAGGCTTGTGTCATTATGGTGGGATACTTGGTCGTCATTTCAAGAAAATAAGCTCCGGGCCATAAAACTGTTCCCAACAGCTTGGACAACCTCCTCTCGACCATCTCAGCGAGAGGTGGTCCTTTTAGCCAGGTTGCGGATTGGGCATTGCCGGTTTAGTCACCGCTACCTGCTATCTGGTGACCCCGCCCCGCAGTGCCCTTGTGGTCATGCATTGACCGTGCACCATGTTTTATTGTTGTGTCCCCGTTTTAATCAATCTCGTGTTGTCCTGTCTGTGCCATCTACTTTACAGGAAATTTTAGCTGATAACGCTCGAGCAGCTGCTTGTGTTCGTTTTATTACTTTGACGGACTTGTCCAAAGACATCTAACTCTTTTTAATTATTTTATCTGCGTCTCTGTAAGAACTTTCTGGTGTTCCTCACCCCCCATCCCCCCCCCCCCCCCCCCCCCCCCCCCCCCCACACACACACACACCCCCTGAGTTTTACCAGATTATATGTGCACTTACATTTGTGACAGGGCGCTAATGACCTCAGTAGTCGAGTGCCCTAAAATTCCCCCCGAAAAATAAAATCCTTCGAGGTACATTTTCCTAGTTGTGATGACCAGGTAGTGTACCTCACAAATGTTATCCTTACTGCTGCTGAACATTCCATACCTCACATTTCATCATTACTCTATGTTGCATGTTGCAGTCCCCTGGTGGACAGGTGCACCATAATGAGATTCATGTGTGGAGGCATGCTCTCTGCATTTTTAACCGTGTTTGTTCTGTGATGGCAAACTGTGTTCATTATAAACAGTTGTGTGTACAGTGTTGTCACATTCTTTGTGATGGCAAAAAACTTTGCTGGATTTCATTTACTAGTTCTTTTAACAGTTCCACTCTCTCTTCCTTAGTGCAGGGCAACCTCAATCGGTTGTCCGAACCTCGTTGTCTAGTGGCTAGTGTTGTTGCCTCTGGATCACGGGGTCCCAGGTTCAATTCTTGGCCGGGTTGGGGATTTTCTCTGCCTGGGGACTGGGTGTTTGTGTTATCATCATCATCATCATCATCATCCGTGATAGTGGCTAGATTAGAATGTGTAAAATTTGGGACCTTGTACAGGTGCTAATGACTGCAAAGTTGAGCGCCACACAAACCAACCACCATCACCAGTACCTCTGTTGGTTCCCTGGGACAAAGGTTCATTCCCTGATTTCCAACCTGACCGTAGCAGGTGTTGTCATTGTGGACCCTACAGCTGTCCAGTACCTTGGGAAGCTATTTTGCGGAGTTTCCAAGTTCCAACCACTGTCACCCCGCCTTCCTTGGAAACAAGTGGAGGCAGCTCAGGTGATGCCCTTCTCTCTCAGAATTGTGTGTGCTACAAGGTTGCCTATACTCTGAGGGAGCTACATCATGCTCACTTCATCCCAATCTTTCACCCAAGGGCTGGACAGCGTTAACATTCAGATGTTGCAGCACCTTTCTCTCAGAGACAAGCACTTCCTCCTTCATATGTACAACCGCATGTGGGTAGATGGTATGTTTCCCAAATGGTGGCGTGAAGCAACTGTTGTACCTAGACCTAAGCCCGGTAAGGACAAACATCTTCCTGTAGCTACTGCTCCATTTCTCTCATCAGCTCTGTTTGCAGTGTGATGGAATGTATGATTCGGGCCCAGATGGTATGGTGGCTTGAATCTTGAAATCTACTAACTGTTGCACAATGTGGATTTTGAGCATGCCATTCTGCAGTCATGAATGGTTTTCTGCAGAAATACTAGACTGGCCATGTTTTCTAATATGGAGAAAGCCTAGGGCACATGATGGAGGACTGATATCCTCCGTACTCTGTACACATGGACTTTTGAGGCCTCCTGCCCCGTTTCTTTCAGAAATTTTTGAAAGACCAAGTTGTCCTCTGGCTCCCTTTTTGTTGACAACTTTGCAGTCTATTGCATTGCTGCTTGGACTCGTCTCCTTGAGTAGTGTCTTCAGCAATGTCTTGATAGTCTTTACTCATGGAGTATAAACAGTGGCTTTTGCTTTTACACTGAAAAAACGTTTGTATGAATTTCTGGTGGCACAGTGGGTTTCTTCCACCATCTTTACATCTTGGGCCTGTTGCTCTTCGTTCACTGAAACTACAAAACTCCTCGGACTGTGCTTGATAGGAAACTTTCTGGATCCTCCTACATGTATTTGCTCTCTGCTGAGCCTGGTCCCTCAGTGTACTGTGTATCCTAAGCAGTACTACCTCTGGAGTGGAGCAGACCAGACCACCCTCTTCCGTGTGTACCGATCCCTTGTCCATTTGAAACTAGACTAAGAGTGTTTTGTTTATGCATCTGTCAATCTTAATGCTGTCTAAGTATCTACCATTGTGGAATACATACAGCCACTGGTGACTTTTACACTGGCACCTTTTACACTAGCCTAGTTTCCACGCAGGAGCTGCTGCTGAACTACTGCTGTCATACTGGCGTGATGCGTTCTATTCAGCAGATACGCATGATGTTTGTCTGACATGTACAGCCAACCCTCCAATGCCTCCTCCTTTGAGGACTCCTGTGACTGCCATTATGGAGTGTGCCCTTCTTCTGTTACCTCCTGGAGTTCGCTTTAGACTATTGCTCCAGCAGCTTGACCTCACGCTACCTGCCCCTTCCACGATTGGTGTAAACCTTTCACCATTTTGGCTTCGTGTGACTGCCTGTGTTCACATTGGACTTCGTTTGCTTCCTAAGGAAATTATTCCATATTCAATCTATCACTGTAAGTTTCTCGACCTTTGTGTACACTGATGGCTCTTGGACTGACTGGTGTTGGTTGTGCCTTCATCATTTGCACTGACGATTTTTGGTACAGTAGAGCTCTACGCCCTGTATCAGACCATGCAGTAAATCTGGAGACGCAGGCTTTTCGATTGTCATCTGCTACAATTCCCCGTGTCTTTCAGAGCCTCTGTGTGCTGTACATAGACCATCACTTAGTGCAATGAGTCCAAGAAATCTTAGACATGCTCACTCTTGAGGGAGCCACCAGTATGTTTGTGAGTTCTTGGTCTCATTGGTCTGACAGGAAATGAGGCTGCTGATCGTGCTGCCAAGGCTGCAGTTGTCCTACCTTGGTCCGCTATTTCTTCCACCTCTTTGGATGATCTCCATGTAGCCATCTGTTGGCAGGTGGTGTCACTTTGGTATCACCACTGTTCTTCTCTTTAGAGAAAAAAGCTCCGGGGAATTAGACCTCTCCCAGCAGCTTGGCCATCATCATCTTGGCCCTCTCGCCATGAGGAGATCGATTTAGCTATGCTGCTTATTGGGCACTGTTATTTTTGCCATTGTCATTCCTAGCGATCCTCCGACCACTTTGTGCTCGTTGTCATCAACCTTTGACAGTTCACCATTTCCTGGCCAAATGCCCTTTCTTTAACCACTCACATTCTCACGTATTTGTGCCATCTGAGTTATCAGCTGTTTTAGTGAAAGATGCACGGGCTGTCGATCGCGTTTTACTTTTTATCTATCGTAGCAATATGGCGATGGAAATTTAATCTTTGGTTCCAGACCTCCGCTGTTTCTACAGCATATTTTGTGTGTTCTTAGCTGTCTTGCCTTCTGTCGATTGGTCTTAATGGATATTTTCTTTCAAGTTCTTTTGCTTCTTGATGGTCTAAGGTTATGACTTGACCTTAGTTGTTTTTGTGCCCTAAAACAAACGAATGAACTCGTACTGCAAAGTTCTTTCTAAATTTGACATGATTTTGTAAACACTAAAATATCACATATCCTCTCAACCTGTGAAGTTTCATTTCGTCTCCTTCACTTTTTTCTTAGTGTAAAACAATGTTTGTGTTTGTCTTGATATACTGGCAGCCTTGCAGCTCATTCTGAAATATGATTTTATTGCATGGAATGACTGGTGATTACAAGATTATAGTTAATTTTAAATGAAATTTTGTTGTTCCATAGACTCAGCTAACAATGGATTAGTTATTTTCATGTTCAGTGAACCATCAGAATATCATACTGTGGGGTAGAACGAGTACATATTAACATTCTCCCAGTCAGTGTGTTTTCATTTTCATACCTTATTTTTGTATGAAGCATGACTAAGTTTTACCAGTAATGGGAATAAGCAAATACTCACCTTACATTTGAGTGTTGAGCAGGTTTGACAGGCATGTAAAAAGGAGTTTGGACATAGCCGATTAGTTTTCGAACTTACTTTCTACTTTAGAGCAAAATTTACATCATGCAGATATTCATCAAAAGCTTGTGAGCAGTTTTTTGTTTATTAGAGCTTTATTTATGTGGAATTGTGTGTAAAAGTAAACATTACCACCAGAACAATTTCATAAAGATACCTCTTACAAGATTTTTACAGTATCATTAATTTCATAAACTCTGCTACTGTGTGTGTGTGTGTGTGTGTGTGTGTAATATGCAAAGATTGATTTGATGATCTTTTATCTCTTACAGATCATTAAAAAAGCAGAAAATGAGTATAGGCCACAAAATTTACATATATGCGAAATAAATTTAGAGGGGCGCCTCGAAGATGGAACTGTAGTAGAAAAGTTTGAAAATCTCAAAATACAAATTGGTGACGTTGAGGTAAGTACTCAGCTGAACTTCATTGTGATTGCATCGCTGAAACACATAATAATATTATGACTTGCTAAAGTGCACTTATGGTATGCCTAGTGTTTCCCTTGTAAGCTGCCATTGGTACCTGGTTATCATTTGTAGCCAAACAGGTGATAGTATACAGTAGCCAATGAGAATCGTTCAATCCTATCTGGTTTCTCACAAATATTGCCCTTTCTTTCCTGAGTCTGTCAAGATTGGTATTGGTTAGGATAGGACCTAATAGGTCAGCTAAACAAACAAAATACCAGCTAACTTCATTTATGAATTGTTGGAAATTACGGAGCAGCAGTGCAACTGGAGACCCACACCAAACTTAGGATTCATCATGTTTATTTCCCATCATTCATCACGTGAACTGTTGCCAACAGCAGCATGCAACAGAAAAGTTGTTACACCGAAGTGCACTTTAATCTAGGACTCGTTTTCTTACCAAGGCTTTTCATTTTGAAACCTTTCTCATATGCAGGTCATACAGGGAATTGATTTGGCTCTACCTCTTATGAATGTGGGTGAAGTTGCTTTGCTGGAAGTTGGCCCACGATTTGCTTATGGGAATTTAGGTCGCTCACCGGATATTCCACCAGATGCAAAACTTATGTATACAATTGAGTTACTGAGTGCCGAAGGTGAACCAGACCTAGAATCTCTTTCCATTGCCCAACGCAGAGAAATAGGGTAAGGATTTGTGATTGTGTACTTTGTACATGATTTTAAAAATTGATTGAATGTGATGGTAATTAATTACAGTGTTTTTCACTTACTATCTTAATATGTATTACACGTATTTCATTTTAGCGATAAAAAACGCGAACGAGGAAACTGGTGGTTTTCCAGGCAAGAATACTCATTTGCTATACAGAGTTACAGGCGAGCCATAGAGTTTCTGGATGAAGCTGAAGGTGGATTCTCCATTGAGAAGAAAGATATTTCAGAGGTAATCATTCAATTTTTAAAAGTACAGTTATGAACATTAGTTCATTTCCTGCTTCATCAGGTAATTATGCACTGATTTGTTTCCAAATATTTGTAGGATGCGGAAAAACAGTTACAAGAACTACTAGAAGATAGGTTGAAGGTATTCAATAACTTGGCTGCAGCTCAGATGAAGATAAAGGCATATGATGCTGCCCTGAAGTCAGTAGATAATGTTCTTCGTTGCCAGCCTCAAAATGTTAAAGCTCTTTTTAGAAAAGGAAAGGTTAGTATCAAACAAATATTTTTTTTGCTGAAATAAAAGGTTTGTTACTACTAAATACGTTGTATATTTTTTGTGTAATGGTTCTTATACAGTATCTGTTGTCGATGAAATAGCTTCAATTTTGATTTGTAGAGATGAAAAACATTTTCTATTTGGAAAACTAGTGTTTCGTAAAAGGGATAGTTCATTATATCCTACACTAAAGAAAATTGCAAAGATGTTTGAAGTAACAGATTGCTTATGACATTGCAGTACATATTTTCTCATGGCTTTTATTTTGCTAACAACAATACCACTAATTAAAGTGGACTTCAGCTAGTGTTATTTGTGGTCAACTCCCCCCAGATGGCCCTTGCAGTGGCTGGGTGGCACACACGAGACCAACCCCTGATCGGAGTTGGTGGTACTAGGGTGGATGCCTTGTGCACGAAGTGACAAAAGCTTCACCAGCATGAGCATTCTGTGGCTGCCTCCAAGAGTGGTAGCAGACATGACACTCCTTCTGATCCTTTGGCCTTCCCCTACCTGGCCACCCTGTGGGAGGAGGGTCAAGCTCGCCGGCTAGGGTTGAAACCTTTCCCTCGGTACCTAGTTTGTACCAGGACAGATGACGAAAGTTTTGCCATGACCAAGCCTTTGTTTTTCATGGAGACGATTGAAGATAAGTATGGTGAAGTGGATTCGATGAGTAAAATGCAGTCCAGTGCTTTGCTCATAAAGACCTCTTCTGCTGCCCAATCTGACACCCTGCGTGCTTGTGACAGTCTCGGTGACGTCCCAGTCTGTCATGCCCCACCAATCTTTGAACTCAGTACAGGGCATTATTTTCCACAGAGATCTTCTTCAAACTGATGAGGAGCTCAGTGCTAACCTCGAGCGGTGAGGGGTTCATTTTTATCCGCCGTGTGCAGCGAGGCTCTCCAAACAATCGTACTGCTACGGGCGCCTTTATCCTGGCCTTCGAGGGGGATGTCCTCCCAGAGAAGGTCAAGGTAATGGTGTATCGGTGTGATGCAATACCTTATAGTCCACCACCGATGAAATGCTTTAAATGCTTACGGTTTGGACACACATATTCCCGCTGCACCACTGATCCCCTCTGCGGTGAATGTGGGTGCCCCCTCCATGAGGGGCGGGCCTGTGCTCCCCCACCAATGTTTGTAAATTGTCATGGACGACATTCTCCACACTCACCTGTATGCCCGGTGTTTGTGAAAGAAAGGATTCAAGAGTACAAAACCTTAGATCGGCTCACCTACACTCAGGCTCGTCAAAAGTATGACAAGCTCCATCCCGTGTCTGTCTTCTACGTTTGCTTCCGTTATGTCCATTCCCCCTCCTACCCTCTCCTCTTCCCAGCCCCACCCCATTCGCCCCATGCCTTCAGCCTCCTCCTCCCTCTCCCCCTCCCCGTCAGTACCCATACTCATCCTTTAGAGTGCTGCTCCCCCGCCACAGAAATGCTCCTCTCCTTCGGCGGCCACCGGTACTGGAGCTCCCTCCCTGGACTCCTCTTCCCTGCACCCCCTTGAAAGGCGATCTACGGCTCCACATTGGCAGTGCGATCCACAACCGGTGGGTGCCAAGATTGCCCGGTGTAATTCCGTGCCCGCCCTCGCTGTGGTCTTCCCTTATCTTCCTTCTAAGAGAAGAAGCAGAAACGCAAGAACAAGGGCAAGGCCCCTCTGGTACCCCCTGAGGTGCAGCTTTCCCCACCCCCAGTCAATGAACCAACAGTCTGACTCCACCTACATGGATATTACCCCATCCTTGTCAGTGACAGAGGGCGACTCGGCGGTGTGACTGACTCCGGTCCTTTCACTTCCCCTTTGGACTCCAGCTTGAGACTCCTCCAGTGGAATTGTAAAGGGTACTTGTCACCTTCCAGAGTTGCAGCTCCTTCTTTCCTTCTACTCCGCCACTTGTATTGCGCTCCAGGAGACCCATTTTGTCAATTCTTACTCAGCCGCCCTTCATGGGTTCCATGCTTTGTTGGAACTGAATTGGCCCTTTGTGGGCTTCTGGTGGTGGTTGCACCTTGGTCCGCAAGGACACAGTTAGTAAATTGGTTCCCCTCCATACCACTCTGGAAGCCATTGCTGTCAGGGTCCATCTGGCTACTCCGATCACAGTCCTGTAATATCTACTTCCCATCTGACAGGCCGCCCACATCCCATGCCCTCACCACCCTTTTTCAAGAACTCCCTTCTCCCTTCCTGCTATTAGGGGGCTTTAATGCCCACAACCCTCTTTGGGGTAGTCATACAACTACTGCCCTGGGCAGGAAAGTTGAAGCTGTTATGGCAGGGCTTGACCTCTGTTTGCTAAACACAGGCACTCCCACACACTTTAGTGTGGTGCACGGCACTGTCTCTACCATTGACCTCTCCATCTGCAGTCCTGGCCTTCTTCCCTCCATGCAGTGGGGAACTCACGATGACTTATGTGACAGTGACCATTATCAGATTGTTTTGACCTCTCTTTAGTGTGTCTTGCTCTGTCACCCTCCCAGGTGGGCCATATCTAAGGCTGATTGGGGTGCCGCCTTCTCTGTTCCCATCCCCCCTGTATTGCCACACAAGAGTGTTGATGAATCTACTCAGACTTTGACTGCTGCCATCCTTTCAGCAGCTGTTCCAGCAACCCCTTCTTCCTCATGTTCCCCACACTGGAAGATGGTCGCTTGGTTGACTCCAGAAATTGCTGCAGCCATAAAAGATCGCTGCCGTGCTCTTAAACACTTCAAGCGGCACCCTTCTACTGCTCTTCTTCTGGTCTTTAAATGACTCGGTACCCCCTGCGGTTTCGGGGATAAGAATAGGCCCCCGGTATTCCTGCCTGTCGTAAGAGGTGACTAAAAGGAGTCCCTCCCCCTCAAGGGGGTAGTTAGCCCTTGCGTCCAGAGACGGACGGTTCCACGACCTATATTTGCGGTCATTTTGATTTTTCATTTCTTCTGGTTTCTTCCTTCCTTTGGTTGGTTCCTTTCTTTGATCTTCTCCATCTCACTGTCTTACTTACTCTTCTCCTTGCCTTCTTCTCCTTGCCTCCTTCTCCTTGCCTCCTTCTCCTTGCCTCCTTCTCCTTGCCTCCTTCTCCTTGCCTCCTTCTCCTTGCCTCCTTCTCCTTGCCTCCTTCTCCTTGCCTCCTTCTCCTTGCCTCCTTCTCCTTGCCTCCTTCTCCTTGCCTCCTTCTCCTTGCCTCCTTCTCCTTGCCTCCTTCTCCTTGCCTCCTTCTCCTTGCCTCCTTCTCCTTGCCTCCTTCTCCTTGCCTCCTTCTCCTTGCCTCCTTCTCCTTGCCTCCTTCTCCTTGCCTCCTTCTCCTTGCCTCCTTCTCCTTGCCTCCTTCTCCTTGCCTCCTTCTCCTTGCCTCCTTCTCCTTGCCTCCTTCTCCTTGCCTCCTTCTCCTTGCCTCCTTCTCCTTGCCTCCTTCTCCTTGCCTCCTTCTCCTTGCCTCCTTCTCCTTGCCTCCTTCTCCTTGCCTCCTTCTCCTTGCCTCCTTCTCCTTGCCTCCTTCTCCTTGCCTCCTTCTCCTTGCCTCCTTCTCCTTGCCTCCTTCTCCTTGCCTCCTTCTCCTTGCCTCCTTCTCCTTGCCTCCTCTGGTGTCCACCTCAGCGTTTGAGACAGTCTGTCCTTTCTCTCCCTCTCTCCCTTCTTTTTCCTCTTCTTCCTCCCTGTGTGTGCCTGAAGGCCGACCCACGCGTTCGCACGCGTAGCCAGTGACGGGGTAACGCGTAATTCCCCGCCCTGGGTAGACAAGTAAGTCACGCACGTACCCCCTGAGAAAGGCCAGGCCCAGGGAGGGGTGATTGCCTGAGCTGACACCTTCCGACCACGCCGATTGGTCCCTCTGTCCGTTTCTCGGGAGGTGCGACCTGAGGTGTAAACATTCACCTAAGGTGGGAGTGCCCTCTGTGAGGGTCCCCACAAGGAAGGAGCGCGCCATCGGAGACGCTGGCAATAGTGGGGGCTTCCTCCGCAATGGATTTCTCTTCTTCTCCATTGACTTCTGCCCAAAAACAGAAACTTGACCAGATACCAGTGACAAAAGTACTACCACCTGCCCCAAAGTTCCTCGTAGTTTCTAGATCTGAGGATGGAAATGATTTTTCATCTGTCAACCCTTTCGTTATCCAGAAGGGCATAGATGCCATAGCCGGAACTGTTAAGTCTTGTTCCAGGATGCGTAATGGTACCCTGTTGTTAGAAACTGAGTGCCTTTCAGGTACAAAAACTGCTTCGGGCCACACTCCTGTACACTTTCCCTGTCCGGGTGGAGGCTCACTGCACTTCGAATTCGTCGCGTGGTGTGGTATATACTAGATCGCTCGACGGATTGACTGACGAGGAGATTCAGTCTTTCCTCGCTGAGCAGGGCGTGACGGCTGTTCATAGGGTCATGAAAAAGGTCAACAATGACCTTGTTCCAACCCGGACACTTTTCTTGACCTTTGATAGTGTTCAGCTGCCGTCGCGCATCAAAGCGGGCTACGAGGTTATTTCTGTTCGCCCCTATGTCCTGACACCTACGGACTGCTACCAGTGTCAGCGTTTTAATCACACTCGCCAGTCTTGTTCTAATGCGGCTAAATGTCACATGTGGCAGGGACGCCCATGAGGGTGACTGTCCACCTGTCTCCTCGTTGCGTGAACTGGCAGGGTGACCATGCAGCGTCCTCCCGCGACTGTCCCATCTACGAGGATGAACGCTGTATACAGGAAATTCGGGTCAAGGAGAAAGTGTCCACCTCAGCTGCTCGCAAGCTATTTGCTAGTAGGAAGCCCACGCTGCTCCCAGCAGGGAAATACAGTACTATCCTCACCTCTCCTCGGACTACCAGGGAGGTGTCGACGCTGACATGCGATCTGACCTTTAGCACTATGGTCGTCCGTTCGGCCAGTGCTAAGATCGCCCGGTCATCGTCTCCTCTTCCGCCTGTCACCCCTAAGACACAAGCACCTTCATCAGCTTCTGCCAAGACTAAGACCCAGAAGTCAGATGCACGGGCCTTCAAGAAGGAACTGTCCCGTGCAGACTTCCTACGTATCTCGAACTCCCAGCCATCGACCAGTACTATCACTACCTTCCAAGAAGGCTCATAGGAAGCAAAGTTCTCCTTCTCCACCACGGCACGTTTCTTCTCCTGCGCCACCCAGCGGTTGCCGCCCCAGCCCGTCATCAGTTTCGCCTGGCCGCATCGCTGATAGCCAAACATCTGGCCGTTCACCGGCAGAGGAAGCTCCCCCTCCCAGCCATCTCAACAAGATGGCCGACAAACCTATTGAACAAATGGACGATGACTCTCCGCCTATTGATAGTGGCGGCAGTGCTCGCTCGAAGCCAGGTCCTCAGCGGCCTTCGAGGTGACCCCTTCTTGCTTCTCCTTTTTCTTCTCACGATGGCACTTCATTAGAATATTCGCGGCATTCGCTGCAACCGAGAGGACTTAAAGTTGCTGCTACACTTGCACTGTCTGCTCATCATAGCTCTCTAGGAACCGAAGCTACGCCCATGAGATCAAATTGACTTGGCACACTATGCCTCTGTGCGTTTTGACCTACCCCCTGTGGCAGGTATTCCGGCTCATGGAGGGGTTATGTTGCTGGTCCGGGATGATATTTACTATGACCCCATCACATTGCACACCAACCTGCAAGCAGTTGCCGTCCGAATTACTGTCCCCACTTTTACATTTTCCATTTGTACCGTTTACACTCCATCGTCATCTGCTGTTACCAGGGCAGACGTGATGCAAATTATTGGTCAGCTACCGGCACCATTTTTTCTTGACTGGAGACTTCAATGCCCACCATCCCCTTTGGGGCTCTCCAGCATCCTGCCTGAGAGGCTCCCTGTTAGCAGACATTTTCAACCACCTCAGTCTTGTCTGCCTCAATACTGGCGCCCCTACTTTTCTTTCGGACACAACTCGCACCTATGCCCATTTAGACCCCTCTATATGTACTACCCAACTTGCATGCCGGTTTGAGTGGTACGCACTTTCTGACACGTATTCAAGCGACCACTTCCCTTGTGTTATCCATCTCCTGCATCATACCCCCTCTCCGTGCTCAACTGGTTGGAACATCTCCAAAGCAGACTGGGGGCTCTTCTCTTCCAGGGCGACCTTTCAGGATCAAACCTTCGCAAGCTGCAATAGTCAGGTCGCACACCTCACGGAAGTCGTTCTCACTGCTGCTGGATATTCCATCCCTCACACTGCTACTTCTCCAGGTTGCGTACCGGTCCCCTGGTGGACCACAGCATGTAGAGACACTTTACATGTTGGTCGACGTGCTTTACGCACCTTTAAATGCCACCCTATGATGGCGAATTGTATCAATTATAAACGATTACGTGCGCAGTGCCGTCGTGTTGTTAAAGAAAGCAAGAAAGCCTGCTGGACTGCTTTCACAAGCACCTTCAACAGTTTTACTCCTCCTCATGGGGTAGCCTGTGCCGGCTATCTGGCACTAAGGTCCACTCACCAGTTTCTGGCTTGACGGTTGCAGTCCTTGTGGCCCCTGAGGATGTCTCCAATACCTTCGGCCACTTCTTCGCAGAGGTTTTGAGCTCCGATCATTACCACCCTGCCTTCCTCCCCCGAAAACAGGCAGAGGAGGCAAGGCCACCTAACTTCCACTCCTCGAATCGTGAAAGTTATAATGCCCCATTCACCATGCGGGAACTCGAAAATGCATTTGCGCGGTCAGGTCCTCCGCTCCAGGGCCTGATTCTATTCATATTCAGATGTTGAAGAACCTTTCTCCTGCAGGTAAAGGTTTTCTTCTTCGTACTTATAATCGCATCTGGATTGAGGGTCATGTTCCCGCATGCTGGCGCGAATTCTATTGTTATCCCGATTCCTAAGCTGGGAAAGGACAAGCACTTGCCTTCCAGTTATCGACCAATCTCCCTTACCAGCTGTGTCTGTAAGGTGATGGAACAAATGGTTAGCTCTCGTTTGGTTTGGCTGCCCAAATCTCGACACCTACTTACCAGTGTACAATGTGGATTTCATTGGCGCTGCCCTGCTGTTGACCATCTGGTTACCTTGTCGACTTTCATTATGAGTAACTTCTTGCGGAAGCGCCCGACTGCGGCTGTGTTCTTTGATTTGGAGAAGGCTTACGACACCTGTTGGAGGGCGGGCATTCTCCGCACCATGTTACATGGGGCCTTTGCAGTCACCTCCCTCTTTTTATTCGTGCCTTTTTAATGGATTAACAGTTCAGGTACGTGTGGGTTCTGTCGTGTCCGTTGCCTTTCGCCAGGAGAATGGGGTGCCACAGGGCTCAGTTTTGAGCGTCGCTCTCTTTGCCATAGCGATCAATCCAATAATGGATTGCCTCCCAGCTGATGTATCAGGCTCCCTTTTCGTGGACGATTTTACCATCTATTGCAGCGCGCAGCGTTCATGTTTCCTGGAGCGCTGTCTTGACCGTCTTTACTCCTGGAGTGTCACCAATGGCTTCCGTTTTTCTGCCGAGAAGATGGTCTGTATTAAATTCTGGCGCTACAAAGTGTGTCTGCCACCGTCCTTATGACTCGGTCCCATTGCTCTCCCATTCGTGGAGATAACAATTTTTAGGTCTTATATTTGACAGGAAACTTAGCTGGTCTCCACATGTCATATTTGGCTGCCCGTTGTACCCGTTCTCTAAATGTCTTCTGTGTTCTCAGCGGTATGTCGTGGGGAGCGGATCGAACTGTCCTACTTCGCCTATATCGGTCAATCGTCCACTCAAATCTGGATTATGGAAGCTTCGTATACTCCTCTGCACGCCCGTCCATCTTCCGCCGCCTCAATTCTATACAACATCGGGGTTTACGTCTTGCGATCGGAGCATTCTATACTAGTCCTGTCGAGAGTCTTCATGCTGAAGCCGGTGAATTGTCACTAATCTACTGGCGCGATATACTGCTTTGTCGGTATGCCTGTCTGCTATTGTCAGTGCCCGACCACGCGTGTTATCATTCCTTTTTTGACGACTCTCTCAACCGTCAATACGGGTTGTATGCCTCTGCCCTGCTACCCCCTGGAGTTCGCTTTCGTCGCCTCCTTCAGCACCTTGATTTTTCACTCCCTGTAACCTTTAGAGTGGGCGAGAGCCAAACTCCACCTTGGCTCCAGGCTCAGGTTCGCGTTCAACTTGACCTCAGCTCGCTCCCAAAGGAGGTTACCCCAGCTTCGGTATACCGCTCCCAGTTTGTCGAACTTCGTTCGAAGTTCATTAATATGATATTCATTTATACAGATGGCTCTAAGACCAATGACGGTGTCGGGTGTTTTTTTATTGTCAGGGCACACAGTTTCAAATACTGGCTCCATGGCCATTGTTCGGTCTTCACAGCTGAGCTATTTGCCCTCTACCAGGCTGTTCTTTACATCTGCCGCCACAGACATTCTGCTTATGTTATCTCCACTGATTCCCTGAGTGCCATCCATAGCCTCAGTGATCCGTATCCAGTTCACCCTTTTGTGCACCGGATCCAACACTCGCTTCAGCAGCTGGTGGATGACGGTTCTCCAGTTACCTTTATGTGGGTTCCTGGCCATGTTGGTATCCCTGGGAACGAAGCTGCAGGTGCCGCGGCCAAGGCTGCGGTCCTCCAGCCTCGGACAGCTTCTTGTTGTGTCCCTTCATCTGATTGTAGCAGTCATTTGTCAGCGCATTTTATCGCTGTGGCATGCCGATTGGGCTACATTTATGGACAACAAGCTTTGGGCCTTGAAACCTTTTCGCATGGCTTGGACGACCTCTTCACGCCCTTCTCGGTGGGAGGAGGTCGTTCTGGCCCGGTTACGAATTGGACTCTGCCGGTTCAGCCATCGCCATCTGCTGACGGCTACGCCAGCGCCGTTCTGCCCATGTGGGCAATTGCTGACAGTACGCCACATTTTAACGTCCTGTCCGAATTTTAATACACTGCGTGTTGATCTTGGCCTGCCATGTACTCTGGATGCCATTTTAGTGGATGACCCAGGAGCAGCTGCTCGCTTTCTTAGTTTTATCCACTTGACAGACCTGTCTAAGGACATTTGATTATGCTGTTTTTTTTAATTGTATGCCTGTTAATGTTTTTTATAGTGTTGTTCTTTTTAGTTGCTGTTTTAACCTTGTGCCTCGCAGTGCATTCCTAACTTAGTCTGGGTGCGAATGACCATTGTAGTTGTGCGCCCTAAAACCATAAAAAAAATCTTCCTCATTGTCATAAATGGGTTGTGACCTCTGTTGGGCCTCTGGTTACCCTGGCATTTTATGTGGACAGATTGTGCAGCTCCCACTCAGTAGCATCTGCTGAGTGCCATCCGATGGGGCTCTGCATGGGCCACCGTCCATGGCTTTCAGTTTTCCCTCTCCAAAACGCAAGTTATGCCTTATTGTTACCGACCCACAGTACAGCCTGATCCAGAACTTTATTTAGGAAACCAGCTCCTCGATGTTGATGTACAGTCCTGTTTTTTGGGCCTTATTTTTGATATCAAGCTGACATGGCTCCCCTACATTCGCCACTTAAAGACTACATGCTTAATGCTCTGTCCCCTGGCCCACACATCTTGGAGTGTAGACAGTTCCACTCTTCTCCATCTTTACTGTGCTCTGGTATTGTCCAGACTCGATTATGGTAGTCAGGTTTATGTCTCAGCAGCTCCTTCCACTTAGAAACTCCTTGACTCTGTCCAACATTGTGGGGCGTGTGTGGCTGTTGGTGCCTTTTGCACTAATCCTGTTGACAGCCTCCTCACAGAAGCAGGAATTTCCCCTCTACACATCCGACGGAGCCAACTCCTTGTTTCTTACGCAGTTGTTTGCCAATTCTCTGACGCCAGCGGGCGTTAGAATAGGCCCAAGTATTCCTACCTGTTGTAAGAGGCAACTAAAATGAGTCTCACACGTTGCGGCCTTTATGTGATGGCATTCCCGAAGAGTGAGCCAATTGGGGAAGGGGTCCTTACATGGTGCATCGTGTCCATCGTGCATAGAGATCTTTAGCTGGCATTGCAGTCCTGTCCATTCTCCATCTCTTGGATGAGGACACCTTCCTGGATGTGTTTTTCACCATTCACTGTGCATTGTCACTTTCTGTGCCGACGATGACCATGGGCTTCTTTGCACCTCGCATCCAGCATGGTACCCAGTCCATTGTGGTGGGGCCGCCATGTACCCTGTTGGTTGTAGCCCTCTGACCTCACAGGGATCGCTGTGCTGACTCCTGCACTATTAACTCCCCATGTATGACAAGGAGTATATGCCAGTCACCCTGGGGCTTCGGGACTCCTGGCAATGGCTATCCTGCCAGGTGGTCTTTGCTGCGGCTGGGTGGCACTCGTGGGGAGGGCCCCTGGTAGGAGTGAGTGGCATCAGGGTGGATGACACGCTATGAAGCATAGTATGTCATCTCTTGCTGGTGGTCAGCTGCCAGCAGTCTCTAAGCGGGCAAAATCTAACTTAAATGCTAAGAAATTTGATCCCCAGTCGTTCCCCTCCCTGGCTACACCATGGGAGGAACACCAAGCTAAGGACGGCGGTGAAGCTTATTTGTCCCAGTAACTCTATGGACAAGAGTTAATGGGGAATCTTTCATGTCCGTGTAGCCTCAGTGTTTTGTGGAGCATTTGGAGGACAAGTTTGGGGAAGTGGAGGGCTTGTCCAAAATGCTCTCTGGGTCAGTTTTTATAAAAACAGCATCCTCTGCCCAGTCATGGGCATTACTCGCTTCTGGCAAGTTGGGGGAAGTTTCTGTTAGTATCACATCTCATAAGAGCTTAAATATTTTCCAGGGTATATATTTCATAGGGACCTTCTTTTACAGTTGGATGACGAGCTGTGCACCAGTTTACAGCGGCGAGGTGTTCGTTTTGTTCAGCGTGTCCATCAGGGTCCAAGGGATAACCAGGTTGCCACCTGTGCCTTCATCTTGACTTTCAAGGGTCACACATTGCCTGATAAGGTCAAGGTGATGGTCTACCGCTGTGATGTAACGCCATATATCCCTCCACCGATGCTGTGCTTTAAGTGCCGGAAGTTCAGCCATAGGTCTTCCTGCTGTACTTCCAGCCGGACCTGTTGAGATTATGGACGTCCAATGCGTCCCAATACTCCATGTGCCTCACCTCCCATCTGTGTCAACTGTGGAGAGCATCATTCACCTTGCTTGCCAGACTGCAGGATTTTACAGAAAGAGGAAAATCATGGAATATAAAACCCTGGACCGACTGACCTACACTGATGCTAAGAGGAAATTTGAGCACCTACATACTGCGGCTATGACCTCCTCACATGCGGCCTCTACGAGAAAAGTTGCTGCCCCAGCCCCCTTGGTGGGGGGGGGGGGGGGGCTGCGGCACTTGCCTCCTTACTGCTCCCACACCACCTACTTTGGAAGCAACACCACCTAACCATCGAGGATTTCGGTCCCCACTTCTGAACCAGGGAAGTGTAAGGCTTCTTCAGCTCCTCTTGCTAGGAAGGGGTCCCTTGGGTCACTCCCTTTCCAGGTTTCTGCTAGGGGGAACGATGATACCCGCCAGTGGCTGAAGAGCCCAAAAGCAGCTGACTGTAGGGCTTCACGTTCATCCTCCTTCCCGGAGACTGATTTAGTGAAGTCCTCCTAGCCAGGGAAACGCAAGGAACAGCCTGATAAATCGAAAAAGAAGGCTCCTAAGAACAAGGAACTTGCAGAGGCACCCACACCACTACTACCTACAGGCAAAAAAGTCAATGGCAGCAGGTGACGCTGAGGTGTAAACTGTCTTATTGAATGTTCTATGCCTTTACAATCTCAAGACTTCATCCTGCAGTGGAATTGCAGCAGTTCATTCCACTCCCTGACTGAGCTACGGCAGCTGTTAAGCTTTACACCTGCTTTCTGCATTGCCCTCCAGGTAATTTGGTTCCTGGCAGTGCGGTTCCCTGTCTTCTCCAGCTGTATGGGATATTACAGGAACCGTAGTGATTATAGTGGAGAGTCAGTTGCAATTTGCGTTTATGTTCTAAACTCAGTCTGCAGTGAAACTGTGTCCCTTCAATCCCCTCTTGAAGCTATGGCTGTCAGAATATGGACGATTCGGGGAAACAACTGTCTGCAATGTATATTTTTTTTCCAGATGGTGCAGTAGCCCTGAATGTATTAGCTACACTGATTGATTAACTCCCTAAACCTTTCCTACTATTGGGAGATTTTAATGCCCATAACCCCTTGTGGGGCCAAGGCAGAGATGTCAAAACTTTCTCAGTTCGACCTCTGCCTCTTAAATACCCTGGCCGCCACACATTTCAGTGTGGCTCGAGGTTGTTACTTGGCCGTTGATTTTTAAATTTGCAGCCCAAGACTTCTCCCATCTATCCACAGGAGAGCACATGACGACCTGTGTGGTAGTGACCACTTCCCCATCTTCCTGTCACTGCCCAAGCGTCAGGCTCACGGACGCCTACCCAGATGGGCTTTAAACAAGGTGTACTAGGAAACTTTCACCTCTGCTGTCACTGTTGACTCTCCTCCACATGGCAACATCGATGTGATGGTTGAGCAGGTGACCACCACACTCGTTCCTGCAGCAGAAAACACGATACCACGCTCTTTAGGATGCCCCCAATGAAAGACAGTCCCTTGGTTGTCGCCGGAAGTCGCTGAGGCAATTACAAAGTGTCGGCAAGCTCTATAGCGACACCCTTCCTTAGAGCATCTGATAGCCTTTAAGCAGCTACGTGCCCATGAACAGCAGCTTCTAAAACGACGGAAACAGGAGTGTTGGGAGAGGTACGTGTCTACCGTTGGGTGCCCAAGTCTGGACGAAGATTAGATGCCTTATTGGGTACCAGTCCCCAACAGGTGTCCCTAGCATTACCATCAATGGCATGCTATGTACCAATGCAAACTCGATTGCTGAGCACTTCGGTGAGCACTATGCTTGAGCCTCTGTGTCGGAGAACTACCCCCTAGCCTTTTACACCCTCAAACAGCGGATGGAAAGGAAAGCCCTCTCATTCACTACACGCCATAGTGAACCCTATAATGCCCCGGTTGGATTCACAGTTAGATAACTAAAAAACTCTCGTCTGACTAAAAGTGCCATCTCCTTGTGTCTTCGACTGGATCTGGTGTGATGGCGTCTTCCCATCGCAATCGCAGGAGAGTTGTGGTGCTCAAACCCCGTAAAAATCCACTTGATGCTGATAGCTATTGGCCCATCAGCCTCACCAACGTTCTTTGTAAGATGCTGGAACGTATGGTGTGTCAGCAGTGGGGTTGGGTTGGGTTGGGTTGGGTTGGGTTGGGTTGGGGAGTCACGTGGCCTACTGGCTCCATGTCTGGGCGGCTTCCGCCATGGGTGCTCTACCACTGATAATCTTGTCCCTCGAGTCTGCCATCCGAACAGCCCTTTTCAGTTAGTAACACCTTGTTGCAGGCTTTTTTGATCTATGCAAATTGTATGAGACCACCTGGCGACAACATATCCTTGCCACATTATATGAGTGGGGTCTCGGAGGCCCGCTCCAGATTTTTATCCAGAATTTCCTGTCTCTCCGTACTTTCCGTGTCCAAGTTGGTGCCTCCCATAGTTCCATCCATATCCATGAGATTGGGGTCTTGCAGCGCTCTGTATTGAGTATATCGCTATTTTTAGTGGCCATTAATGGTCTAGCAGCAGCAGCTGTAGGGCTGTCCATCTTACCCTCTCTATATGCAGACGACTTCTGCGTTTCGTGCTGCTCCACCAGAGTACTGGTTTTTCTGAACGGTGCCTACAGGGAGCCACAGACAAGGCGCAGTTATGGGCTCTTGTGCATGGCTTCCAGTTTACAGCTGCTAGGTCATGTGTCATGCACTTCTGTTGGTTTCGTACTGTTCATCCGGAACCAGAACTTTACCTTCATGATGATCCACTCACTGTAGTGAAGGCACATTGAATTTTAGGACTGGTTTTCGATGCCTGATTGCCTTGGCTACCTCATCTTCGTCAGTTTAAGTGGAAGTGCTAGTGGCACCTCAATGCCCTCCGCTGTCTGAGCAACACCAACTGGGTTGCAGATGGGTCTACTCTGTTGCTGCCGCTGCTGCTGCTCTACAAATCTCCCTTAATTCCACCTTGACTATGTGAGTCTGGTTTATGGTTTGGTGATGTGAGTCTGGTTTATGGTTTGGTGGCACCCTAAGTGTTGTGTGTACTCAACTCGGTACACCACTGTGGTGTTCGCCTAGCGACGGGAGCTTTTAGAATGAGTCCGGTGACCAGTGTCCTGGTGGAGGCCAGAGTCCCTCCATTGCAGATCAGACGTGCACAACTGCTCGCCAGTTACGTAGCACACATTCATAGTTCTCTTGCGCATCCGAATCATCTCCCTTTTCCACCCATGGCAGTTCATTTCCCGCATCAGCGGCCCAGGTCAGGGCTAATGATTGCGGTTTGTGTGCGATCCCTTCTGTCTGAACTGGAGTCCTTCCCTTTACCATCTCCCATCCGTGTCTGTCCACATACACCTCCATGGTGTACACCTAGGCTGCAGATTTGTCTGGACCTTTTGCATGACCCTAAGGACTCAGTTAATCCTTGTGCTCTTGCCATAACACTACACACAACAAACTGTGTGTCATTAAGGAGACTAAAAATGTGTGGAAGTCTTTCATGTGGGCCTCTCGCAGGGAATCAGTTGTCCTTTGCCAGCTCCACATTGGCCATGCTTGGGTGACCCACAGTTACCTCCTGCGCTGTGAAGACCTGCCTGAGCGTCGGTGTGGTGCCTGGTTGACAGTGGCCCATATTATGGTGCACTTCCCACTTTGACTGTCCAGCGACGAGATCTCGGGTTACCGGACTCGTTGCTGCTAATTTTATCTGACAACGCCCCATTGGGTGATTCAGTTCTACGCTTTCTTTGCGAGGGTGGGTTTTATCATTTGATCTAAGTTTTAGCGCATGTCCTTTGTCCCTCTGTGCCTCTAGGGTGGAGGTTTTAATGTGTTGCAGAGTGGTTGGCTTCTCCATTTTTATTCTTGTGGTCAGCCAGCCGTGGTAATCTGGATTGTTTTAATCTCTTCATCCCGTTTTTTTCATTTCAGTGGTTTTCTTGTCCCCTTTCGTTCATTTACATGTTTGTTGCCCTTCACCATTCTTGTGATTTTTCCTTTCATTTCGTTTTGAGTTGTCAGTCTCATTTATTTTATTCTCACACTTGGGGCATTATTTTATGTGGAACAAGGGACTGATGACCTCGTAGTTTGGTCTCTTTCCCCCTCTTTTAATCCAACCAACCATGATTCTTAAGTGTTAGCTATGAGTAATTTACGCTCTGTGCAAAATTCTACCAGGTGGCTTCCTCTTTCATTCCTTACCCTTCTTTCCATATTCGCCTACTACTTTTCCTTCTCTTCCTTTTCCTACTATTGGAATTCCATTCCTCCATGACTATTAAATTTTTGCCTCCCTTCACTATCTGAATAATTTCTTGTATCTCATCATACATTTCTTCAGTCTCTTCATCTGCAGAGCTAGTTAGCATATAAACTTGTACTACTGAGGTAGGTGTGGGCTTTGTCTATCGTGGCTGCAATAATGTGTTCACTGTGCTGTTCGTAGCAGCTTACTCGCAATCCTATTTTTTTAAATTTATTATTAAACCTACTCCTGTATTTTACCTATTTGATTTAGTACTTATAACCCTGTATTCACCTGACCAGAAGTCTTGTTCCTCCTGCCACCGAACTTCACTAATTCCTGCAATATCCAAGTTTAATCTATCCATTTCCCTTTTTTAATTTTCTAATCTACCTACCCGATTAAGGGATCTGACATTCCACACTCCAAAACGTAGAATGGCAGTTTTCTTCCTCCGTATAATAGCGTCCTCCAGAGTAGTCCCTGCCCGGAGATCCAAATGGGGGACTATTTTACCTCCGGAATATTTTACCCAAGAGGACGCCATCATCATTTAACCATACAGTAATGCTGCATGCCCTCAGGTAACATTATGGCTGTAGTTTCTCCTTACTTTCAGTATGAAGAGAGAAATTATCTTTCCGTCGCTGTATTATTCAATATTGAAAGAAAACAAGTGTGGAAAGAAGCCATATAGTGAATATGGACAAAACTCCTCTGGTATTTGATATGCCAAGTAACAGAGCAGTTCCCATGAAAGGTGCTAAAACTGTAACTATAAAAACAAGTGGGCATGAAAAACGCACTACACTGTTGTCCTTTCATGTTGTGCTGACAGTACTACACTTGATCTAGCGATCTTTTCAAGGGCAAAACAATGCCAGAATTTCCTGAAGTACTGCCAGGTGTTGTTGCGCACGTAGATCACAAGGATTGGAGGGATGAGGCTGGTATATTATGGATGAATAGTGTGTGGGAGAGAAGGAGGGGTGAGTAGCAATCCATCCTTTTCATAGTATTGCATTATTCCAGCCTGGATTTTCCATTGTTTGATTTCATAAAGAAATTTGTCATACAAAATTCTTTGTACTTGTTAGCCAAACTCCACATTTGGTGGTATACTGTAGGTGTAACCTAAAAATGTTGTGCATTTTTTGTGTAAAGTATTGTAAAGTGTGCTCGAGTTGAATGGGAGATAATCTTGTTTTAACTATATATTACCCATGATTATTTGTTGCTTATATGTGCTAAAGTATGTAAAGGTGTAGAAGTATATAAATAAACTGTCCAAACTTCATTGACCTACAGATTTGTTTTACATAAACATTATACCCTGCTGTAACAGGGAATGGGGCTGTTGCCCTTCTGTTCGTTGACACTACAAAATTCCTGGGGCTCATGCTTGATAGGAAACTCTTGGTCCTCCCATGTCTCTTACCTGCCAGCCCACTGTACAGTCCCTCAATGTTGTGTGTGTCCTCAGTGGTACTTCGTGGGTTGCCAATTCAACCACCCTCCTCCTTTTGTACTGGTCCCTTGTCCATTCAAAACTTGACTGTGTGTGCATCTGCACGCCCATCCCTTTTGTGCCATCTCAACACTATCCATCATCATGGCATGTGTTTGGTCAGGGGCGCATTTTACACCAGCCCAATTGAGAGTCTTTATGCTGAAGCTGTGGAACTACCACTGCCCTACTGCCATGACTTTCTCCTCGGCAAATATGCATGCTGTTTTTCTGCTATGCGTGGCCACTCCTCCTATGTCTCCTTCTTTGATGATTTCTTAGATTGTCAGTGTGGGGCTCATCCCTCTTCTCTTTTATCTCCTGGAGTCCGCTTTCGCCACTTGCTACTTTGGCTTAACTTCACGCTACCTGCAACTTTCCCAGTGGATGTGAACCCTTCACCACCTTGGCTTCATGAAGCAGCACATGTGAACCTCGGCCTTCATTCACTTCCTAAGGACACTACTCCAGCCTCGGTCTATCACGTTCAGCTTCACAACCTTCGCATTGAACTTATTGATAGTACCTTTGTATACACTGAGGCTCTCGGACTGACTATGTGACTATGGGGTCAGGTGTTCCTTTGTCATTGGCACCCATGTCTTTCGATATCGGCTTCCGGCACACTCCTCAGTATTCACAGCCAAGCTTTTCGCCTTGTTTTAGGCCACGGAGTACATATGGTGACACAGCCTTCCCAATTGTGTCCTCTGCTCAGACTCACTCAGTGCCCCCAAAGTCTCCGTGTGCTGTACGCTGCTCATCCCTTACTGCAGCAGGTCCAGAAAAATTGTCACTTGCTCACTTGTAGTGGAGCCAATGTAATGTTTCTGTGGGTCCCTGGTCATGTCGGTCTGCCAGGAAACGAGGTTGCTGACACTGCTGCCAAGGCTGCAGTCCTCGTACCTCAGCTCGCGAGTACCTCTATTCCCTCCTATGATCTCTGCGTTGTGGTCTGACAGGAGGTGGTGTCCTTTAGGCATCACCAATGACCCTCCCTTCACGGGAATAAGCTTCAGCTTATTAAGCCTGGCACCTTTGATGACCACCTCTCGGCCCTCCTGCCGGGAGGAGATGATTTTAACTCGGCTGCATATTGGGCACTGCCTTTTTAGCCATTGTCATTTGCTCAGTGGCGCTGCCCCACCACTTTCTATGTATTGCTCCCAAATTTTAACTGTCCGTCACTTCCTGCAGGAATGCCCTTTTTCTTTTTTTTTTTTTTACCAATTTACTTTCCAGCTTGGGTTTGCTAACTGATTTATGAGCTGTTTTAGCGAATGAGGCGCAGGCTGTTGACTGCGTTTTACTTTTTATCCGCCGAAGCAATATGGTGAAGGCCAGTTAACTTTTAGTTTTGGATCTCCATTTTTGTATGGTTTTTTAGTGCTTTTTCCACATGCCATGTTTAGCTGCCTCCTATTATGTCCATTGGGACTGACACATAGTCGTTTCCCTTGTCTCTGTGTTTCTGTTCTATAGTTTTGACTTGGGTCCCCTAACAGGGGAAAGAAGGGAACCAGTTGAAGAATACACTGTTCGCAATAACGTTACAGAATTTTACTGTGGTCATTCTTCTGCTGGTGGTGAATTTTGTGAAGGTCATCCTAAAATGAGTTGTTACTCCAAAAACTATTGACACTCTGATCATTGTGGGATAAGATGACTGGCATATGACTTAGTGTGAGGTGAAGGCTTTGTTAGGTATAGGAAAAGTTGAAGTACATTGTTTTGTGGGAACATTTAGTTGTGAAAAAGATCTATTCCCACACAGGATTTTGCACAATATGGCCAAAGCTCAAAAACAGTTTTGTACCAATTGGCGCATTTGGCTTTCATCGTTGAAATGTTTAAAATTAACTCTCTTTCAAAAAAAGTGCTACGGAACTTATTGTTGAAGGATGCTGTCATTGCTTGATTACAATGTAGCCTGCAATGGATCTTTTACTCTGCAGCAGTGTGCACACAGTTGCTGAAACTTCCTGATGTATTAAACTTGTGGCTGGTAGGTTTGTTCGGCTGGTGCGTTTGTTCCTGGAGGGCTAGTACAATTGTGGTGCGCAGGAGAGCTTCTGTGAAGTTTGTAAGGTATGGGAGTACTCCTGTCAGAATTGAAGCTGTTAGGGTGGATCATAATTTGTGCTGAGATAGCTGTCTGTAACAGCATTTCTCCAAAAGGTGAAGCTACAGGCTTGATTTCCTGTCTGCCACATGGTTTTAATCGTATGAGTTGTTTCAAACTCCTAATGTTCTAATCACTCGTGTGTTTCTCCTTCCTTCAATAAATGTGCATGTACTGTTTTATAATCTCTCTCCATATTGATGTAGATGTAGATGAAACAGACTTACTGTAAATGGATTAATAAATTTCTACAATAATGTTGGAGGCTGAAGAAAGGGATTAAAATTTGTGCCGCAGCCGGGACTCGAACCCCAGTCTTCTTACTTACTAGGCAGAAATGCTGACCGCTACACCACCACAGCATTATGGTCAACATTGCTGCACAAACTACTCAAATTGAATGCCCTCCCCAACACAAACTTCAGTTCATATTTACAGTTTATTTCCCCCTTACATTGTCACTATTACCCAGTAAACAAGAAGACCCGGGTTTGAGTTGTGGCTGTGCCACAAATTTTAATTCATTTCTTCACCTTCCAACATTATTATAGATAAAGATGAGAATTAAATGTCTCTGGGAAAATTTAATCATAAATCAGTTTCAGCTGAAGTGCAAATGATTTTGATATATGAGGTGTCTGTTCTTTTGAACATGTCTGAAAGAACACACACCATTTTGATCCAGCAGCCACTACGAATTGAGATACAAAGGAATTACAGATATTGGCTACCGGTGAGCATTTATTCTAATCAGTGATCAAATTAAAAATTTGTGCTGCACTGAGGTTCGAACCCAGGTCTCCTGCTTACTAGACTACATTAGTAGTGTGTGGATAAGCTGAGAATTTGGGTGTGACAAGAGGCATGCTAGGGTGGTCCGTGCACTAGCAATGACCACAGTTTTCGGATAGCGCAGTGGTCAACGTGTCTGCCTAGTGAGCAGGAGACCAGGGTTTGAATCCTGGTCTGGCACAAATTTTGAACTTCCCCATTAATTGAAATTGGTGCCAACTTGCAGCCAATGTCTGTAATTCCTTTGTGAATAATTGACTTTGAATCAGGGTTGATCAGTCTGCTCCAGTTTTGGCAGTACATTTAATTACACTCCTCTTGCTACAATGTATCACTGATAGAATCTTTCCGGATTTCATTGTGTGATTGGAAAGAGAGAGAGAGAGAGAGAGAGAGAGAGAGAGAGAGAGAGAGAGAATGCTTAAGTATTCATCTCTTACTCTAATACTGTCTTGGTAGTGATAAAAAAAAGTGTGTGGGCCATTGCAATGACAAGACAGGAGAAAAAGAAAAATAATCAGAGACATAACATTGAGTATAAATGTGAAGGTAACATAAACTGCATATAAGATACAGTGAATAGAATAGATACTTCTCAGAAATGACACAGAATCTTTAATGTTTCAGTATGCACTGTGTGCACACTGTTCCCACAATGTTTACAATGAAATACTTTTCCCTCTCCAATAAAAGCAACAGAAATAGAAAATATGTATGTATGCCTTTTATTGTTTTTATAAAAGGTGAAAAACCACAGAAAGGTATAGGCCAGTTGTACTATTATGTGCCTGGTCAAAGTATTTGAAAATATTGCTACAATTTGGCTGGGTAACATTTTCAATTTGAGCAGTATTCCATGAAATACATTCGCAGTTGTGAATATGAACAACTTACTTACTGGTAGGCGCTGCAGTCCTTATAGAAACTTGGCCTCCTTTGTTACCTGCCCCCCTTTCTTCGTAAATCAATTTCCTTCTCCAAGTCGTGACTCTCATTGCTTTGAAATAGTCCTCCATTTCTTCAAGCTCCCTTTAGTGGATCTACATCGTCTTCTCCCTTAGAGCTTTCTCATAATTTCATAATGCTTAGTTTCTGGCATTCTCTGTACGTGTCCAGCCCAACTTATTCTTCCTTGCTTGATTATATTTTGATGAGGAACAAAGATATGAAAGCTTGAATACAATGTTCAATAATTTACATTTCAGATCCTAGCTGCAAAAGGAGATAAAACAGCAGCGTTATCAGTCTTGCGAAGTGCAAGTCAGTTGGAACCTGAATCAAAGGTGATAAAGCAAGAAGTGCAGCGCCTTTTGGATGTAATTAAACGTGACACAAAGCAAGAGAAAAGCCTCTATAAGAAAATGTTGGGGCAGAATAAGAGTGCAGAAAAGACTGCAAGAGGATCGAGGGTAAGTCTCTTAGAAATCCTTTGTCCTAATTCAACAAATTGTATTGATTGTTTTCCTTTATCAGGCAGCAGGTATTTACTATTAGTAAGTTGTGCACTGTTGAGACAGTGGTGAAGAAGATAAATGTCTTATCTGATAATTTATTGCCATACCTTATCACTGGAAAATGTAAGTCAAAAATTTGCTGTGACAAAACAGAAAATAGTAATGGTATGTATACCAGTGGACAAGGAACTCGCTATCTGTTTGTAATATCATGTTGTTTTCCGTTAAAATTGATTTCTGGATTCTAATTGAGGCCCTGTAGACTTCAAGTTACATCAAATTTTGCAGTTACTGCTTGACTCTTGTTGGTTTCTGCACAGTGGGATTGTTTCCTAGTCAGTACTTTAATGTGAAGTCAAAAAGCTCTTGATTAGAGCTCAGAAGTAAATCGAAATAGAAAAAAATGCATGCATTGCCAACTGTGATTGCCCTGTCAAACAAACACAATCTAGTCTTAGATATAGTAGCGACATTACGAAGAACAGAAAACTATGAAACATATGCTGCCTATCAGGCTGGATTGCATCCTGTGTGTATGCCAGTCTTATGCTGCCGCTACAACTTTTCTGGCACCATCAAATCCGACAACCTGTCACCTCTGAGCTGAAAGACTACACCTACCTCCTTGATGGTGGGGGGTGGGGGTGGGGGGATTGGGGATTTCCCTTCCTGTTGCTCCAGAAGCACCACTTTGGGAACAACCCCCCCCCCCCCCCCCCCCCAACTGTCGGGGACATCCTTCCCCACTTCTAAGCCGGAGTAGTGTAAGTTGTCTTTGGCTTCTCTTGCTAGGAAGGGGTCCCTTGGGTCTCTCCCTTCCCAGGTTTCTGTTTGGGTGAAAAATGACGGCCACCAGTGGCTGAAGAGCCCAAAAGCAGCTGGTCGTAGTGCTCCACGCTCGTCCTCAGTCCCAGACCGAACCAGGGAAATCCAAGGAGCAGCAAGAGAAATCCAAAAAGAAAACCCCTAAGACCAAGGAAATTGCAGTGGATCAGGTGGAGAGTTTGGCGTCTGTTGAGGACCTAAATCTTGCCAGACCCTCACACACAGTGGATATAGACTGCTCAGGCAATAAGTCGGTGGCAGCAGGTGACTCAGTCATAAACTACCTCATTGAATGTTTCATGCCTTCCCAGCCTCACTATGACGTCATCCTCCAGTAGAATTGCGGTGGTTTTTGCACTGCCTGCCTGAGTTACGGTGACTGTTAAACCTGACCTGATATCTTCATTGCTCTCCAGGAAACCTGATTCCCGGCAATGCGGACCTCTGTCCTCTGTGGCTATAAGGGATATTACAGGAACCGTAACGACTGTAATCAAGTGTCAGGTGGAGTTTGCGTTTTTTCTAAACTGTCATAGTGAAACTGTGCCCCTTCAAACACCTCTTGAAGCTGTGGCTGTCAGAAAATGGATGACGCAGGAAATATCTGTCTGCTATGTATATCTGATTGATAAAGTCCCTAAACCTTTCTTACTTTTGGTAGATTTTAACACCCATAACCCCTTGTGGGGTGGCACTGTGCTTACTGGCCGATGTAGAGATGTCTAAACTTTACTGTCTCAGTTCGACCTCTACCTCTTAAAAACTGGGGCTGCCACGCATTTCATTGTGGCTCATTGTAGTTACTCGGCCATTGATTTTTCAGTTTACATCCCAGGACTTCTCCCATCTATCCACTGGAGAGTACATGACAACTTTTGTGATAGTGACCACTGCCCCAGTGTCAGGCCCAAGGATGCCTACCCAGATGGGCTTTAAACAGTGCGGACTGGGAAACTTTAACCTCTGCTGTCACCATTGAATCTCCCCAACACGGTAACATTGATGTGATGGTTGAGCAGGTGACTAAAACGATTGTTTCTGTGGCAGAAAACGTGATCCCTCCCTCTTTAGGGTGCCTGAGGTGTAAGGCAGTCCATTGGTGGTTGCCGGAAGTCACTGAAGCAATTACCAAACGACAGAAGCAGGAATGTTGAGAGAGATATGTCTTAACCATTGGGTGCCATACATCGCCATCCCAAGTCTGAGCAAAGATCAAACGTTTTTTTCGGTACCACACCTTAGCAGATGTTCCTGGTGTTACCATAAATGGCATGTTATCTACTGATGCAAATGCGATTGCCGAGCACTTTGGTGAGCACTTCGCTCGAGCCTCTGTGTCAGAGAATTACCCCCAGCCTTTCGCACTCTCAAACGGTGGCTGGAAGGGAACGTCCTCTCATTCACTACATGCCACAGTGAATCATATAACACCCCATTTACAGTGTGGGAGCTCCTCAGTGTCCTTGCACATTGCCGCGACACAGCTCCTAGGCGTGATCGGATCCAGAGCCAGATGATTAAACTTCTTTTATCTGACTACAAGTGACCTCTCGTCTTTGTCTTCAACCATATCTGGTCCGATGGCATCTTTCCATTGAAATGGTGGAAGAGCTGCATCATTCCAGTGCTCAAACCCGGTAAAAACCCGTTTGATGTGGATAGCTATCGGCCCATCAGCCTCACCAACGTTCTTTGTAAGCTGCTGGAACTTTTGGTATGTAGATGGTTGGGTTGGGTCCTGGAGTCACGTGGCCTACTGGTTCCATGTTAGGGCGGCTTCCGCCAGGGTTGCTCTACCACTGATAACAATCTGTCACTAAAGTCTGCCATTTGAACAGCCTTTTCCAGACAGCAACACCTGGGTGCCATCTTTTTTGACTTACGTCAAACATAACAACACGACATGGCGACATCATATCCTTGCTACATTGTATGAGTGGGGTCTCTGGGGCCCGCTCCCAATTTTTATCCAAAACTTCCTGTCACTTTGTACTTTCCATGTCCAAGTTGGTGCCTCCCATAGTTTCATCCACATCCGGTAGAATGGAGTCCCGCAGGACTCTGTATTGAGTCTCTCTCTATTTTTACTGGCCATTAAGTCTAGCAGCAGCTGTCGGGCCCTCCGTCTCACCTCCTCTGTATGCAGACGTCTTCTGCATTTCGTACTGCTGCTCCAGTAGTGGTGTTGCATAGTGTCACCTACAGGGAGCCACCCACAAGGCACAGTCATGGGCTCTAGCCTACGACTTCTAGTTTTCAGCTGCAAAGTCGTGTGTCATGCACTTCTGTCGGTGTCGTACTGTTCATCCAGACCCAGAACTGTACCTATCGATTCTTAGGACTGGTTTTCGACTCTTGATTGACTTGGCTACCTCAACTTCATCAGCTTACATAGAAGTGCTGGCAGTACCTCAATTCCCTCCTTTGCCTGAGCAACACCAGCTGGGGTGCCGATCGCTCTACACTGCTGCGTCTCTACAGAGCCCTTGTCCAATCCCGAATTGGCTATGGGAGTGGGGCTACGGTTCGGCAGCACCCTCATTGTTGCATTTACTCAACCCTGTGCACTGTGGGGTTCAGCTAACGACAGGAGCTTTTAGGGCGAGTCCAGTGACCAGAGTACTGGTGGAGGCTTGGGTCCCTCCAGTGCAGATCAGACATGCAAAATTGCTCGCCAGTTATTTTACACACATTCGTAGTTGGCCTGAACATCTGAATTACCGTCTCGTTTTCCCGCCTGCGGCAGTCCAACTCCCGCATCGGCAGCCCAGGTCAGGTGCTAATGATTTGTGTTTGGTCCCTTTCTCTGAACTGGAGTTCTTCCCTTTACCACCTCTACTTGTGGTCAGATCACGTACGCCTCCAAGGTGTATGCCTCGGTCACAGATTCGTCTGGACCTTTCACGTGGCCCTAAGTACTCCGTTAACCGTGCAGCTCTTCGCTGTCACTTCCTCTCGATTCTTGTTGTGTTCTGGGGCTCTGAAGTGGTTTACAATGATGGCTCGATGGCTGATGGTCATGTAGGCTTTGCATATGTTCATGGAGGACATATAGGAAAGCACTCCTTGCCAGATGGCTGCAGTGTTTTCACTGCAGAGCTGGCAGCCATATCTTGTGCTCTTGAGCACATTCGCTCATGTCCTGGCACATCATTTCTGCTGTGTACTGACTTGTTCAGCAGCCTACAAGTTAGCAACCACTGCTACCCTCACCATCGTCTAGTAGCATCCATCCAGGAGCCCATCTATACCCTGGAATGCTCCCGTTGATCAGTGGTGTTTTCTGGAGCCCTGGACACATCAGAATCCCAGGCAACGGACTTACTGACGGGTTTTGACCAAACAGCCGACGCGGAAACGGCTTCTGAAGATGGTTATCTCTGAATCTGACCTGCATTCTGTCTTATGCCGCAGGGTTTTCAGGGTTTGGGAGACAGAATGGCATAACAGTATGCACAACAAGCTGCATATCATTAAGGAGATGACGAATGTTTGGAAGTGTTCCATGCGGTCCTCGTGCAGGGAATCAGTTGTCCTCTGCTGGCTCCACATTGGCCATACATGGCTAAAGCATGGTCACCTACTCTGTTGTGAGGACCCACCTCTGTGTCGCTGTGACTCCCAAATGACAGTTGTCCACCTCTTGCTGGACTGCCCACTGCTTTCTTGTTTTACTCTCTTCTGTTTCTAGCATATCTGTTGTTTTCTTGTCCTCTTTTGTTCCTTTTAGGGTTCGTTGCCTTTCTTTTGTTCTTGCGGTTTTTCCTTTCTTACCGTTTTGTGTTATGTCTCGTCCGTTTTATTCTCACACTTGTGGCAATGTTTTATTAGGAACAAGGGACGGATGACATTGTAGTTTGGCCCCTTCCCTCCTCTTTTAAACCAATCAACCAGCCCCCCTCCACAGTATGTTAATTTGTTCAGACTCCAAGATCAGCCTGCAGGGTATTGACCGGTGCTACTCTCATCACCCTTTGGTATCTGCTATCCATGACATCTGTGCCCTTGAGCATGCTGCCTGTTCAGTCGTCTTTCTCTGGGTTCCAAGTCTTGTGGGCATCCCAGGGAATGAACTAACAGACGGTTTGGCTAGAGAAGCAGATACTTAGCTTAGCCCCATTTCCTTTCATGATTCCAGCTGTGGATATGTGGATCTATGTCAAATCTCTTTGCCCAAAAGTGCAGTGCCATCTGGAGCACTACTGCTCATAGTAATAAACTCCGCACAATCAAAGAGTCTACTGCAGTTTGGCACTATTCCGTCCGCTCGTTTCAGGAGTAGTCCACTGTTTTATGCCGTTTACACATTGGTCATATCTGGCTCACCAATTGTTGCCTCCTACGTAACGATCCACCCCCACAATGTGATTGTGGCACCGGACTGACAATATCTCACATATTGGTGGAATGTCCCCTTCTTTTGGCCGTTTGCATTTTGTCTTCCTGATTCCTTAAATTTAATATTAGCAGACGATCCATGGATGGTTGAACTGGTCCTCGGTTTCCTCTGTGAAAGTGGTTTTTATTTCCAGACATAAGGTTCTCCTTTAGTCGTGGAGCAGGGACAGGTTGGTTGTGGTTAGGACTTGTTTTTACTGTCTTCTCAGTCTGTGACCCCATGACTGCCTCCCTTTTTTCCAGTTTTTAGATTTGGTCTCACCTTTTATGCCTTTACTGTGCTTGTTCAATGTTCCTTATTTTATAATCTGACCCCCGTGAATGGTTCCTCCACATTTAGTAGACCCTCTTTCTTCTGTGACTCACTTCGCGAAATCGCGGAACTGATAGCCTCGCCATTTGGTTCCAGAACCCCTCTCAATCAATCAATCAGTCAATCAATCTATCTTGTATCATTTCAGTGAATGCCAGAGAAAGTTGAGAAGACCAGCCTTGTGTGTGGAGTTTAAAGGAAGCTCACAGTTGGCAGTGTTGTCTCCAGAATGGATCATGGCCCTTTGGTTCTGAGTTGAGTGGAAGTCCTGAACCAGAGACTTCAAAGGTTCTGTGACAAGTTAGGCTGTGACATCCTGGACTTGTGTCATAGGGTTGAGAGCTGTGGGGTCCCCATAAATAGGTCAGGTGTGCACATTACCCATCAGATGTTACTACTCATGTAGCTGACTGTGTGTCGTGGACACAAGGTTTATTTAAATTAACTCTCCATTCGGTCCAGATAATGATAGCTGTGGGAAACACAAAAGTATCAGTGTAAGATCGAAAGAAATGCCTCCCCCAGGTGAGAATATTAAAATCCTAATGGTAAATTGCTGAAGCATTTTCAACAGTCCCAGAATTTGAAGTGTTCCTGAAAAGCAGTGAGGCTCACGTAATTGTAGGTACAGAAAGCTGGTTGAAACCAGAAATTGATAGCAATGAGAAGTTAGGAGAAAATTTAACTGTATTTTGTATATATTTGGAAAACTAGCTCGAACAGGTAGTTAGGAAGCCAAGTAATGATGGTAATACATTGGATCTAATGGCAACAAATAGACCTGACCTCTTTGAGGATGTCCACATCGATACTGGTATCAGTGACCATGACACAGTTCTGGCAACAATGATTACTAAAGTGCAAAGGACAACTAAAACAACCAGAAAGATATTTATATGTTCAGGAAATTAGATAAAAACGTTAGTGTCATATCTCAGTGAGCAACTTGAAACTTTCAGCACAGAGCAGGAGCAGTGGAGGACCTATGGCTCAGTTTAAAAGAATAGTTGACAATGCACTGGATAGATGTGTGCCCAGTAGAACAGTTCATAAGGGGAGAAACCTCTGTGGTAAACAGTCACTGTAAAGAAACTTCCAAAGAAACAGATTACTGAGTAAATGACTACCACAGCAGAATATTATCAAATGACATTTCACAATTTCCAAATAAATTCAGGTCATATGTCAAGGCTGTTAACCCAATTCATATTTTTCTCACATGACATACAGAAAGCTTTGGCTTGAGGCAAGATGTTAAGATGCAGTATTTCTTGATTTCCAAAAAGCATTTGACTCAATACCACACGTACGCTTATTGTCTAAAGTACAATCGTATGGGGTATATACTTTGCACCACACACTGTGGACTGTAAAGATGGGCAGCATCAGTGTACTGAAGTTCACTGAGCTGACGTCTAATAAGCTTGTAACATCAATGGGGGAAGTAAACTAGGCTTCTCTCAAGCCTAAAATAACACTTTAATGGTGGTGAGCTTATGAAGTGTAGCTTGTAAGAATAGCATTAAACAGTAACAGCAATAGTGACAAAGTTTGTCATTAATCAGATGTCTGCATTTATGCTTATGGTTTATCCACTTAGCTGCTGTGATGTTCTTGGTTTAATTCAACATGTTCATCAGTTTTTGCTTTTTCTGAGTGAGGAAAATAGCTAGATTACCATGTACCCAGATACCGATTTCAATTTTTTAGTGAGTTTTTACTTGTTATATCACATCTGAGTCTTTAATAACTGATGGAATTCATTACCACAAATTATTGTAAAAACATTGTTGTGTATTTAATTTCCTTCACTTAGATTCTATACAAGGTATTGGAGGAGATTGTGATTTCAAATCATATATGCCAATTACATGTGTTTTTCCTCCTATTTTGGGGGTTTAACATTTTCTTCAACTCTGCATTTTCCTAAATTTTCCGTTTTTTAAGTCTGGACCGCACGGAAACATAAAATAGGGGGTACTACTGTGTATGGTAGCATGCCTAATTGGTTTGTCGATGTGCATCATGTTTAGATTGTAAGATGCTGATTACACTGTGTGAGATTTCAGTTAAATAGCTTTGCTAACATATTTCAACATATTATGTATGATAGTGTAATGGCATAACCCCCATAAGGCTTTCACTTATCCTGTTTTACATACTTACTTCACCTCTGGGATAGTTGGGTCCGTACCTGCTATGGTTGTGTGAACCTTTATTAAGGATGCTATCAAGTATTGCATGTAATATAACATGCAGTAAGCATAATAATTTTCAATGTATGACATTAGTTTGAAAAGCTGCCGTAGTCACCACCATATGTCAGTGCTAGCATAGTGAGGTTACTGCATAATAAAGGGTCATCCTTTGGACCACCACCATCAAAGAAAGCAAAAGCAACACAATGAACTGGAAAGGTTGTGGTGTTATTTTCTGGGATGCAAAAGATACTCTGCTGATCGGTCATCTTCCCACTTGTTAAACAATTTTGAGACAATTCCACTCTAACCTCCTGCACTAGCAACAGTAAAAGATACACAAAAATGCCAGATTTGTCAAGGAAGAAATTCGGCTTTCAAGACATTGTGCACTCACACACAAGCATCATTACCTTGGCAAAAATACATGAATGAATATATGAATTGTTGACATATGTGTTGTATTCACCTCATTTGGCTCCTTAAGACTTCTGTCTTTTTCCCCAACAGCCTCAAAGTTTTCTTTGCTGGATAGAGATTCTTTTAAAATGAAGTAACTGACAGCCAGAATTGACAGGTACTTTGAATGCCTGGAGGAATCTAATTTACGGGATGGCCTCTAGGCAGTGGAACATTGCTGGACCAAGTATGTTAATGTACAGGGTGATTACATTGAAATATAAAAGTTTCTCTTGATATAAGTCATTTCTTTATATTCTGTCCTGAGACTCTCAAATTACCACCAAAATGTACAGCTTAACAATTATTGAACTGTATGAATAAAAAAACTTAAATTTCTTAGTATGGCCTGCCTTCACTTTATTCAACATCTAAATGTCACTGACATGTTTGATGGGCCTGCCATCATTGATGATAATGTGGCGCAAACAAATCGCGAAACTCTGCATGATCTGTTGAAGTGTCGGAACATCAGTGCTATCGATAACCTCCTAAATGACTCAGCTCAGCAATGGTTTTGGGGTTATTTGTGTACACCTTTTCTTTAATATAGACCCACAAAAAGAAGTTGACTGTGTTCAGGTCTGGAGAACATGGTGGCCAATTGAGGCGCATAACAGTGGTCTCTGGGTACCCCAGAGCCAGAGTGCGTCCCCAAAGTGCTCCTCCAGAATACCAAACATTCTCCTGCTTTGATGGGATCGAGCTCCATCTTGCATGAAGCACATCTTGCCGAAATCAGGCTCGGTTGGGATAATGGGAATGAAATTGTCTTCAAAAAGGTTCACATACCATTTGGTAGCCACTGTGCCGTCAAGGGAGATCACACTGAGTATTCTGTGACTGAACATCACACAGTCAAGGATGAACAGACTTCTTGATTGTGAAATACAGAATCTCTGTCTCCCAAATGTGACAATTTTGCTTATTGACAAGCCTATTCAAATGAAAGTGGACTTCGTATATAAACCAAACCAATACAGCGCATACTAATTCCCATCATGCCCTACCGCCAACTGTGCAGTTTGAACATCCTAACGAAAACCGTTAATAAGTTAAGACTATTTTATTTCATATAGTTCAATAATTGTCACCCTGTAGCTTGATCGTAACATTCTAGGAGGTGAAACGAATTAGTTGTTCCCCCCAGGGGGTCCACAACTCTTTTGTGGATACGTGCGTAGCGAGCACGGGACCCCGAGCTAATGTGGCCCTCCTTCCTTTCCGGGCTGCATACCTTCCTTTTCCGCATCCTTCCCTCTCCCCCATCTTCGCCTCTCCTCCCCTCGCCTCTGGCTCTTTCCTTCCCTTTCTCCCCCTCTGGGAGTATGGTTTGTGCCTACGGCCGGAGACGGACGTTCGTAAATGTACCGCATTCTTTGCCTTCTCTGCTTGTATGTCTTCATCCTTCCTTTGTCCTTCTCTTTTCCTTACCTCTTCTCTTTACCCTTTTCTCCGCTGCGGCGTTAGAGACCTCTCCTTTTTCCTTTCCCTTTCTTTGTTTTTCCCTTTCTCTTTCTTCCTCCCTGTGCGTGTCTGAAGGCCGACCCACGCATTTTTGTGCGTAGCTGGTGACGGGGTAACGCGTAATTCCCCGCCCCAGGTAGACAGGTAGGACACGTACGTACCACCTGGTAACGGCCAGGCCCAGGGAGGGGTGATTACCCGAGCTGATACCTTCCGAAAGTGCCGATTGGTCCCTCCATCCGTTTCTCGGGAGGTGTGACCTGAGGTGTGAACAATCACCTAAGGCGGGAGTGCCCTCAGAGAGGGCCCCCACAAGGGAGGAGCGCGCCATCGGAGACGCCGGTAATCGTAGGGGATTTTTCCGCAATGGTTTCCTCACCTTCCACTATGAATGCTCACAAGTGTAAGTTCACTGAGTATCAGCCACAGACAGTTCTTCCATCGTTGCCACAGTTCCTTGTTGTTTCTCAGTCTGACGAAGGTCACGACTTCTCCACCATCAACCCTTTCATTATTCAGAAAGGTGTCGACGCAATTGCAGGTCCTGTAAAGTCTTGTTCCAGATTACGGAATGGCACCCTGTTGTTAGAAACAGTCAGTGCCCTCCAGGCACAAAAATTGCTGCGTACTTCACTGCTCCACACCTTCCCTGTCCGGGTTGAAGCGCACCGCACTTTAAATTCCTCGCGTGGAGTCGTTTATACACGCTCCCTCGATGGATTGTCTGACGAAGACATTCAGCACTACCTGTCTGACCAGGACGTAACGGCTGTTCATAGAGTTATGAAAAGGGTTGACACGAACATCATTCCAACCCGCACTGTCTTCTTGACATTCGACAAAGTTCAACTCCCATCCAAAATCAAAGCAGGCTATGAGATAATTTCCTTTCGCCCTTACGTCCCAAATCCTATGCGTTGCTATCGGTGTCAGCGGTTTAATCACACCAGCCAGTCCTGTTCCAATCCAGCCAAATGTGTTACGTGTGGCAAGGATGCCCATGAGGGTGCTTGTCCACCTCCATCCCCTCGCTGCATCAACTTTATGGGTGACCACGCTGCTTCCTCTCGAGATTGCCCCATTTTTAAACACGAAAAGCTCATCCAGGAAATCAGAGTGAAGGAAAAGATGTCGACTTTTGCTGCTCGAAAATTATTCGCCAGTCGACAGCCCACCGTGCCTCAGACAGGAAAATCCCCCCTGCGGGTCCGGGGATTAGAATAGGCCCGAGGTATTCCTGCCTGTCGTAAGAGGCGACTAAAAGGAGTCCATCCCCCTCACGGGGGTAGTTAGCGCCTGCGTCCGGAGACGGACGGTTCCACGACCTATAATTGTGGTCTTTCTGGTTTTTCACTTCTCGTTTCTTCCTTCCTTTTGTTGGTTCCTTTCTTTGCTCTTCTCCACCTCACTGTCTTCCTTACTCTTTCCCTTGACTTCTCCTTGCCTTCTCATTGCCTTTTTCTCCTTGCCTTCTCATTGCCTTTTTCTCCTTGCCTTCTCATTGCCTTTTTCTCCTTGCCTTCTCATTGCCTTCTTCTCCTTGCCTTCTCATTGCCTTCTTCTCCTTGCCTTCTCATTGCCTTCTTCTCCTTGCCTTCTCATTGCCTTCTTCTCCTTGCCTTCTCATTGCCTTCTTCTCATTGCCTTCTTCTCCTTGCCTTCTTCTCCTTGCCTTCTCATTGCCTTCTTCTCATTGCCTTCTTCTCCTTGCCTTCTTCTCCTTGCCTTCTCATTGCCTTCTTCTCCTTGCCTTCTCATTGCCTTCTTCTCCTTGCCTTCTCTGGTCTCCGCCTCGGCGTTTGAGACAGTCTGTCCTCTTTCTCCCTCTCTCTCTTCTTTTTCCTCTTCTTCCTTCCTCCCTGTGCGTGCCTGAAGGCCGACCCACGCGTTCGCACACGTAGCCGGTGACGGGGTAACGCGTAAGTCCCCGCCCTGGGTAGACATGTAAGGCACGCGCGTACCCCCTGGTAAAGGCCAGGCCCGGGGAGGGGTGATTGCCTGAGCTGATACCTTCTGACCATGCCGATTGCTCCCTCCGTCTGTTTCTCGGGAGGTGTGACCTGAGGTGTAAACATTCACCTAAGGTGGGAGTGCCCTCTGAGAGGGTCCCTACAAGGAAGGAGCGCGCCATCGAAGACGCTGGCAATCGTGGGGGATTCCTCCGCAATGGATTCTACTCCATCGCTTTCGACTTCTGCCCAAAAACGGAAACGTGACCAGTCACCAGTGACAAAAGTACTACCGCCTGCCCCACAGTTCGTCATCGTTTCTCGATCTGAGGACGGAAAGGATTTTTCCTCTGTCAACCCTTTCGTTATCCAGAAGGGCGTAGATGCCATAGCCGGATCTGTCAAATCTTGTACCAGGTTGCGTAACGGTACCTTATTACTAGAAACTGAGAGTGCCTTTCAGGCACAAAAACTGCTTCGGGCCACACTCCTGTACACGTTCCCTGTCCGGGTGGAGGCCCACCGAACTTTGAATTCGTCTCGTGGTGTAGTCTATACTAGCTCCCTCGACGGATTGACTGACGAGGAGATTCAATCTTTCCTCGCTGAGCAGGGCGTGACGGCTGTCCATAGGGTCATGAAAAAGGTCAACAATGACCTTGTACCGACCCGGACACTTTTCTTGACCTTCGATAGTGTTAAGCTGCCATCGCGCATCAAGGCGGGCTACGAGGTTATTTCTGTTCGCCCCTATGTCCCGACACCTACGCGCTGCTACCAGTGTCAGCGTTTCAATCACACTCGACAGTCTTGTTCCAATGCGGCTAAATGTGTCACTTGTGGCAGGGATGCCCATGAGGGTGACTGTCCACCTCCGTCTCCTCGTTGTGTGAACTGTCAGGGTGACCATGCCGCATCCTCCCGCGACTGTCCTGTCTATAAGGAAGAATGCTGTATCCAAGAAATTTGGGTCAAAGAGAAAGTGTCCACCTCGGCTGCTCGCAAGCTATTGGCTAGTAGGAAGCCCGCGCTGCTCCCAGCGGGTAAATACAGTACTGTCCTCGCCTCTCCTCGGACTACCAGGGAGGTAGCAACCCAGACATGCGATCTGACCTTCAGCACCACAGTCGTCCGTTCGGCCAGTGCTAAGATCGCGCGGTCGACGTCTCCTCTTCCTCCCATCACCCCACAGCCACCAGCCCCTTCATCAGCTTCTGCTAAGACGAAGCCCCCGAAGTCAGATGCACGGGCCTTCAAGAAGGAACCATCCCGTGCAGACTTCCTACGTTCCTCGACCTCCCAGCCTTCGACCGGTACTTCCACCAAACGTCCTTCCAAAAAGGCTCATAGGAAGCACAGTTCTCCTTCTCCGCCACGGCGCATTTCTTCTCCTGCGCCACCCAGCGGTTGCCGCCCCAGGCCGTCATCCGTTTCGCCTGGCCGCACCGCTGGTAGCCGTACATCTGATCCTTCACCGGCGGAGGAAGCTCCCCCTCCCGGCCATCCTCCCGAGATGGCCGATGAACCTATGGACCCAATGGACGATAACTGTCCGCCTACTGATAGCGGCGGCGGTGCTCGCTCGAAGCCATGCCCTCAGCGGCCTTCGAGGTGACCCCTTTTTTCATCTTCCTTTTCTTACGATGGCACTTATTCACTGGAATATTCGCAGCATTCGCTCCAACTGAGAGGACTTGAAGTTGCTGCTCTGCTTGCACCGTCCGCTCGTCGTAGCCCTCCAGGAAACGAAGCTACGCCCATGCGATCAAATTGCCTTGGCACACTACACCTCTGTGCGTTTTGACCTACCCCCTGTGGTAGGTGTCCCAGCTCATGGAGGGGTTATGTTGCTGGTCCGGGATGATATTTACTACGATCCCATCACGTTGCACACCGGCCTGCAGGCAGTTGCCATCCGCATTACTCTCCCCACTTTTACGTTTTCCTTTTGTACCGTTTACACTCCATCGTCATCTGCCGTTACCAGGGCAGACATGATGCAACTTATTGCTCAGCTACCTGCACCATTTTTGTTAACTGGAGACTTCAATGCCCACCATCCCCTTTGGGGCTCTCCAGCATCCTGCCCAAGGGGCTCCTTGTTAGCAGACCTTTTCAACCAGCTCAATCATGTCTGCCTCAATACTGCCGCCCCTACTTTTCTTTCGGACACATCTCACACCTTTTCCCATTTAGACCTCTCTATATGTACTCCCCAACTTGCACGCCGGTTTGAGTGGTATGCACTTGCTGATAGATATTCGAGCGACCACTTCCCGTGTGTTATCCATCTCCTGCAGCATACTCCCTCTCCGTGCTCCTCTAGTTGGACCATCTCCAAGGCAGACTGGGGGCTCTTCTCTTCCAGGACGACCTTTCAGGATCAAACCTTCACAAGCTGCGATCGTCAGGTCGCACACCTCACGGAAGTCATTCTCGCTGCTGCTGAATATTCCATCCCTCACCCTACTTCTTCTCCACGTCGCGTACCGGTCCCCTGGTGGACCGCAGCATGTAGAGACGCTTTACGTGCTCGTCAACGTGCTTTACGCACCTTTAAACGCCACCCTACACTGGCGAATTGTATTAATTATAAACGATTACGTGCTCAGTGTCGTCGTATTATTAAAGAAAGCAAGAAAGCCAGCTGGGCTGCTTTCACAAGCACCTTCAACAGTTTTACTCCTTCTTCTGTTGTCTGGGGTAGCCTGCGCCGGCTATCTGGCACTAAGGTCCACTGCCCAGTTTCTGGCTTGAAGGTCGCGAATGACATCCTTGTGGCCCCTGAGGCTGTCTCCAATGCCTTCGGCTGCTTTTTCGCAGAGGTTTCGAGCTCCACTCATTACCACCCTGCCTTCCTCCCCCGCAAACAGGCAGAGGAGGCTAGGCCACCTAACTTCCGCTCCTCGAATTGTGAAAGTTATAATGCCCCATTCACCATGCGGGAACTCGAAAACGCACTTGGCCGATCACGGTCCTCCGCTCCAGGGTATGATTCTATTCATATTCAGATGCTGAAGAACCTTTCTCCTGCGGGTAAAGGTTTTCTTCTTCGTACATACAATCGCATCTGGATTGAGGGACATGTTCCCGCATGCTGGCGCGAGTCTATTGTTGTCCCGATTCCTAAGCCGGGGAAAGACAAGCACTTGCCTTCCAGTTATCGACCTATCTCGCTTACCAGCTGTGTCTGTAAAGTGATGGAGCGAATGGTTAATTCTCGATTGGTTTGGCTGCTAGAGTCTCGACGCCTACTTACCAATGTACAATGTGGATTTCGTAGGCGCCGCTCTGCTGTTGACCATCTGGTTACCTTGTCGACCTTCATTATGAATAACTTCTTGCGGAAGCGCCCGACTGCGGCTGTGTTCTTTGATTTGGAGAAGGCTTACGACACCTGTTGGAGGGCTGGCATTCTCCGCACCATGCATACATGGGGCCTTCACGGTCGCCTCCCTCTTTTTATTCGTTCCTTTTTAATGGATCAACAGTTCAGGGTACGTGTGGGTTCTGTCCTGTCCGACACCTTTCGCCAGGAGAATGGGGTGCCACAGGGCTCAGTTTTGAGCGTCGCTCTCTTTGCCATATAGTCTGTCTGTAAACTGAAGAGCGAGCAGCGCTTTTGGTGGGGGAAGTGGCCTTTCCCGGAAGAACGCTGCCACCGGACTACAGGGGCACCCAAAATCTGTTGCCCGTTACCTGTGTAGCGGTGTAGATCGGCGTGCAGTGATATACGTCGTTTCTGTTCGTGGGATTTTAGCTGCCAGTGTCAGTTAACTTTCTATACTTACTGATATACTTCGATATCCGGAAGTGATGGATAATCGTCTAGCATTGTAAGAAAATGTCCAGAATACGAAGAAGATATTTGCGGAGTAACAAGCGTTCGATCGTCTCTAATGTTAGTACAGCGTATGTTAAAGAGGCGACGCAAAAAGAACTGTCGGCTAATATTAGGCAAACGTCAGCCTCGCCCAATAGGACGCATAGAGAAGAAACGCGGAAATAAGCCGCATGGTTTACTGGAATCGCCACGAAGGAAATTAATAATTTTGTGAGGAAACCCATCCTTATAGACAGTTTCAAAATCACGTAAAACCTTTGATGCTGATGGAACACTAAATCTCTGTCTCGGTCACTGTTCACCCAATTCTAAGACATACTGCATAAGACATGTGCACAATAGCTATCGTAAACACTTCGAAACACATACCCCGTTTCTGGACTTCCAAGCACAAAGCTTGATATACGAGGTGCGCTTACATATTAACTTTTATTTTTTGGTAAGAACTTTATTTGTTAGTCTTCAGCAATGTTATACTCTTCAAAATATTTCACATTACATACTACACACTTATGCCAGTGCTTTTCCCAATTCCCGAAACACTTTAGGAACTGTTTCTTCGGGATAGTTTATAGGTCTTCTAACTGCATATTTTTAATCTCATCCATACTTGTTAAAACTGCTGCCCTTTAAGACCCACTTTAAAATGTTTATACCACTTGTATGCCCTTGGTTTACTCATAACAAGTTCACCAAAAGCAATATTCAATATTTCCAAAAATTTCATACATTTTATTCCATTCTTACAATAAAATTTGATACAGATTATCTGATCTATTTTTATACAAAACAAATAATCGTTGATGCTACCAAAACACATGTAATCTTTTTGACAACTGACAATAGAGTAAATAGCGAATATGCATAACATTGTACACATACTTTAGAGACATGTTCACGAAGACAGTGACAAAAAAGTAGTGCAAATCGGACTAACACATAAAATTATAAATTTCTGCTTAGTTTTTTAACACTCTTCATGTTGCAAGAATTGTTAAGTTTCAACACAGTCCTTCAATGAAAACTTCTACCTTTTAGTAGAAACACAAAGTAAGAACAAGCCATAAATTCTACAGATTTATTGAATTATGTGCGGTTCGTTTTACGAATAGCAGTGGAGGAACATGTATCATATTCACATGAACAGGCGTTCGGTTCTATGTTTGTAGTAGAATCCTCACTTCAGTTCTTATGTTAATATTATTTACTCTATTGTTGTATTTCGAAAGAAGCTATCGTCTTTTGTATTCCTTATGGCCTTAATGCATTTGTGTGAAAATAAACGCAGCCGAGACGTATCTGTGTACGGCGTCGCCACAGATTTAAATCGCGCGCCGCGGCAGGGCCGGTACTACGTTGTGAAACAGCTTGTAGAAGCGCCTTGTGACATAGCTGGGTTGGCGGAGTGGGGACTCGCTCGCTCGCTCTTCAGTTTACAGACAGACTATAGCGATCAATCCAATAATGGATTGCCTCCCAGCTGATGTATCAGGCTCCCTTTTTGTGGACGATTTTACCATCTATTGCAGCGCGCAGTGTACACGTGTCCTGGAGCGCTGTCTTCAGCGTTCTCTTGACCATCTTTACTCCTGGAGTGTCGCCAATGGCTTCCGTTTTTCTGCCGAGAAGACGGTCTGTATTAACTTCTGGCGCTACAAAGAGTTTCTCCCACCGTCCTTAAGAATCGGTCCCGTTGCTCTCCCAATCGTGGAGACAACCAAATTTTTAGGCCTTACATTTGACAGGAAACTTAGCTGGTCTCCACATGTGTCATATTTGGCCGCCCGTTGTACCCGTTCTTTAAATGTCCTCCGTGTTCTCAGTGGTATGTCGTGGGGAGCGGATCGAACTGTCCTACTTCGTCTATATCGGTCGATCGTCCGCTCCAAGCTGGATTATGGGAGCTTCGTATACTCCTCTGCACGGCCATCCATCTTACGCCGCCTCAACTCCATACAACATCGGGGCTTACGACTTGCGATCGGAGCATTTTATACTAGTCCCGTAGAGAGTCTTCATGCTGAAGCTGGCGAATTGCCACTCACCTACCGGCGCAATATACTGCTTTGTCGGTATGCCTGTCGGCTACTGTCAATGCCCGACCATCCGTCTTATCGTTCCTTTTTTGACGACTCTCTCGACCGTCAATACGGGTTGTATGTCTCTGCCCTGCTACCCTCTGGAGTTTGCTTTCGTCGCCTCCTTCAACAGCTTAATTTTTCACTCCCTGCAACATTTCGAGTGGGCGAGAGCCACACGCTACCTTGGCTCCAGGCTCAGGTCCGCGTTCACCTTGACCTCAGCTCGCTCCCAAAAGAGGTTACCCCCGGTTCGGTCTACCACTCCCGTTTTTTGGAACTTTGTTCGAAGTTCATCAACATGACTTTCATTTATACAGATGGCTCTAAGACCAATGACGGGGTCGGGTGTTCCTTTATTGTCGGGGCACAAAGTTTCAAATACCGGCTCCACGGCCATTGTTCGGTCTTCACAGCTGAGCTCTTTGCCCTCTACCAGGCTATTCTTTACATCTGCTGCCACCGACATTCTGCTTATGTCATCTGCTCCGACTCCCTGAGCGCCATCCAGAGCCTCAGTGATCCGTACCCGGTTCACCCTTTCGTACACGGGATCCAACGCTCTCTTCAGCAGCTGGTGGACGTCGGTTCTCCGGTTAGCTTTATGTGGGTTCCTGGCCATGTCGGTATCCCTGGGAACGAAGCTGCAGATGCCGCGGCCAAGGCTGCGGTCCTCCAGCCTCGGACAGCTTCTTGTTGTGTCCCTTCGTCCGATTTTAGCAGGGTCATTTGTCGGCGCATTGTGTCGCTGTGGCATACCGATTGGGCTGCACTTACAGACAACAAGCTTCGGGCCTTAAAACCTCTTCCCGTGGCTTGGACGTCGTCCTCGCGCCCTTCTCGGCGGGAGGAGGTAGTTTTGGCCCGGTTAAGAATTGGACACTGCCGGTTCAGCCATCGCCATCTGCTGACGGCTGCGCCAGCGCTGTTCTGCCCATGTGGGCACTTGCTGACGGTTCGACACATTTTAATGTCCTGTCCATATTTTAACACACTGCGTCTAAATCTTAACCTGCCAAGTACTTTAGATGCCATTTTAGCGGATGACCCACGAGCAGTTGCTCGTGTTCTTCGTTTTATCAATTTGACAAACCTCTCTCAGGACATTTGATGATGCTGTTTTTTAATCCTATGCCTGTCAGTCTGTCTTTTATTGTGTTTTCCCTTTTAGTTGTTGTTGTCCACTTGTGCCTCGCGGTGCATTCTTAGAGTAGTCAGGGCGCTAATGACCATTGAAGTTGTGCGCCCTAAAACCACAAAAAAAAAAAAAAAAAAAAGAGACAGGAAAATACAGCACTGTCCTTGCTTCTCCTCGGCCAACAAAGGAGGCGGCCACGCAGACTTGCGACCTCACCTTTAGTGCCACAGTCGTCAGATCGGCCAGCGCAGAGATCGCCCGTTCAACCTCACCACTTTCGCCTGCCCACTCTCTGGCTCACCCTTCGTCGGGTTCTGCTAAATCTCGGGCCCAAAAGTCAGACACCAAGACTTCAAAAAAAGAGCATACTCGTGAAGATTTTTTACGTACCGCAACTTCACAACCATCGGTTCCTCCTTCATCTAAACATCATACTTCCAAGAAGGTTACAAAGAAACCCAGTTCATCTCCTTCTCCGCCAAGGCGTGTCCCATCTACAGCACCACCTGGCGGAAATCACCCTCGGCCGTCTTCTGTGTCGCCAAGGCGCACTGCTGGCGGCCGATCAACCGGCCGATCGCTGGTGGTGGGAGCTGCTCCTGACCAACCTATGGATCAGGATCTTCTGCCTTCGGCTGAATGCCATTCCATGCTGTCGGTCGCAAGCTCTGAGCAGTCGTTGAGTTGACAGCACCCTTGGTCACATTCCTCTATTTTCTGTTCACCCTATGTCCATTATCCACTGGAATATCCGCGGCATTCGAGCCAATCGGGATGAATTGTCGGTCCTCTTACGATCCTACTCGCCGGTCATCTTCTGTCTTCAGGAAACAAAGCTGCGTCCGCATGACCGCTTTGTTCTCCCTCATTTTCAGTCCGTCTGATATGACCTCCCCTCTGTTCAAGGCACTCCAGCCAATGGAGGACTCATGATTCTTCTTCATGATACTCTCCATTATCACCCAATCCCCTTAAACAGTTCCTTCCAAGCTGTCGCCATCAGTCTTTCCCTTTCTGGTTACACGTTCTCTCTTTGTACTGTATACAGTCCATCATCCACACCAGTGGCACGAGCTGATCTCCTTTATCTTCTTGGTCAGCTTCCCTCCCCCCTATTTGCTGGTTGGGGACTTCAATGCCCACCACCCGCTTCGGGGATCTCCACATCCTTGTCCACGTGGCTCTCTATTGCTAGACGTCTTCCACCAAGCGGATCTAGTTTGCCTCAACACTGGGGTCCCTACATTTTTGTCTGCCTCCACAACAAATTTATCTCATTTGGACCTTGCGGTCGGTACTGTTCCACTAGCTCGGCGCTTCGAATGGTTCGCCCTTGATGATACACACTCGAGTGACCACTTTCCATGTGTCCTTAGACTGAAGCCTCAACTGCCATATATGCGCCCGAGACGCTGGAAGTTTGCCCAGGCTGACTGGACACTTTTTTCGTCTCTAGCGACATTCGATGACCGTCACTTTCCTAGCATCGACGATGAGGTCACACATATTACCGATGTTATTCTTACAGCTGCGGAACGTTCAATACCACGCACCTTCGAATTGCCCCGGCCCCCCCAGTTCCTTGGTGGAACGAGGCATGCCGTGACGCAATCCGTGAGCGGCGACGTGCTCTCCGCGTTTTCCGCCACCATCCTACCTTGGCCAACTGTATCTGCTATAAGCAGTTCCGAGCGCGATGCCGTCGCGTCATCCGCGATAGCAAGAAGGCAAGCTGGAAATTCTTTACTAGCTCATTTAACACTTTCACTCCCTCCTCGGAAGTTTAGTCGGCTTCGACGGTTCTCAGGTGCGCCTAGTTTCTCCCCGGTCTCTGGGCTCACTGTCGCGCATGATACGTTAGTGGACCCCATCGCAATTTCTAACTCATTGGGTCAGCACTTTGCTGAGATTTCGAGCTCTTCAAATTACCCGCCAGCGTTTCTCCCGAAGAAGCGTGCAGCGGAAGTGCGACCTCTTGCTTTCTCCTCTCCAAATCGCGAAAGCTACAATACTGTTTTCTCCATGCGGGAACTCCAACATGCACTCTCTTCTTCTCGCTCCTCCGCCCCAGGACCGGATGGTATCCACGTCCAAATGTTGCTGCATTTATCAACCCATAGTCTGCGTTACCTCCTTTGCCTTTATAATCGAATTTGGACCGACAGTACTTTTCCCAGACGATGGCGGGAAGCTATCGTCATTCCTGTTCCGAAACCTGTAAAGGACAAACATCTCCCCTCTAGCTATCGCCCCATTTCTCTCACGAGTAGTGTCTGTAAGGTTTTGGTGCGTATGGTGAATTACCATTTAGCTTGGTGGCTGGAATCCCGCAGTCTTTAAACACCTGCCCTATGCGGATTCCGAAAGCATCGTTCTGCAGTTGACCATCTTGTTGCTCTCTCCACTTATATCATGAACAATTTTCTCCGGAAATGCCAAACAGTAGCAATATTTTTTGATCTGGAGAGAGCATATGATACCTGTTGGAGGACAGGCATCCTCAGCACACTGTTCTCTTGGGGCTTTCGAGGTCGGCTGCCCCTTTTTCTTCGCGAATTTATGGCAGAGCGCATATTTAGGATGCCGGTGAACACTACTCTCTCCCGTACTTTCTCCCAAGAAAATGGGGTACCCCAGGGCTCCATGCTGAGTGTTGTACTGTTTGCCATTGCCGTCAATCCAATTATGGATTGTCTCCTTCCTGATGTCTCGGGCTCCCTCTTTGTGGAAGATTTTGCGATCTACTACAGCTCTCAACGGACCAGCCTTCTTGAACGACGTCTTCAAGGATGTCTCGATCGCCTCCACTCTTGGGGCATTGACACCGGCTTCCGTTTTTCTCCCAGTAAGGAGTTTCTTCCACCCTCCTTACATCTAGGTCCTGGCCACCTTCCGTTTTCAGACGTCACTAAATTCTTGGGTCTTATGTTTGACAGAAAACTGTGCTGGTCCTCCCACATTTCCTATCTTTCGGCTCGCTGTCTGCGATCCCTCAACACCCTCAGTGTCCTGAATGGTACCTCCCGGGGAGCGGACCGAGTGGTCCTTCTCTGCCTCTATCGCGCCTTAGTGCGCTCGAAATTGGACTATGGAAGCATAGTCTGCTCCTCTGCTCGGGCGTCTATTCTTCGGCGTCTCGACTCTATCCACCACCGTGGATTACGTTTAGTGTCTGGAGATTTTTACACCAGCCCTGTGGAAAGCCTTTATGCTGAGACTGCTGAACCTCTGCTGTCCAATCGGCGAGCAGTCCTTCTGAGTCGTTATGCCAGCCATCTGTCTTCCATGCCTGCTAATCCAGCCCATGACATTTTTTTCGACGCCTCCTTTGATGTAGGGTATGCAGGCCGCCCCTCCTCCCTACTACCACCGGGAGTCCGCTTCAGTCAACTGCTCCATTCTCTTTCCCTCTTTCCTAAAACCTTCTTGACAACTTGGGGTACAGCACCGCCTTGGCTCCGTTCCCGGATCAGCCTGCTCAGAGACCTTTGTCGATGTCCCAAGGATGGTACCCCTTCACTTGTTTATCGTCGGGCATTTACTGCTCTATGTGCACAAATGACGGACGCCACATTTATTTACACCGACGGCTCGAAAACCTCGTTAGGTGTAGGTAGTGCCTATATTGTTGGCGACACCCCAAATCACTTTCGGCTTCCCGACCAGTGTTCGGTTTATACTGCGGAGCTTTACGCTGTTCTCCAGGCTGTCCACTACATCCGCCGCCATCGGCGGATACAGTACGTTATCTGCTCCGATTCTCTCAGCTCTCTCCTCAGTCTCCAAGCTCTTTACCCTGTGCACCCTCTGGTCCACCGGATTCAGGACTGTCTGCGCTTGCTCCATCTGGGGGGCGTCTCGGTGGCGTTCCTCTGGCTCCCGGGACACGTTGGTATCTGTGGAAATGAGGCGGCCGATATTGCAGCCAAGGCTGCAGTCTCTCTTCTTCGGCCAGCTATTCCATCGATTCCCGTCGCTGATCTACGGAGCGTTTTATGTCGTTGTGTTGTTCATTTATGGCATGCGCACTGGTCGACACTTCCCCAAAATAAATTGCGGGACGTGAAAACTCTTCCTTGTGCTTGGACCTCTTCCTCCCGAACGTGTCGTCGGGAGGAGGTAATTTTAACTAGACTCCGGATAGGGCACTGTCTTTTTAGCCATCGACATCTTTCAAGCGGCGATCGTCCCCCACTGTCCCCACTGCTCTCAGCTGTGGACGGTAAGACACCTTTTAATTGAGTGCCCCTATTTTAATCTGTTACGCGCCCGTCTACAGCTGTCGCCTGATATATCGTCAATTTTAGCAGATGACATGCGCTCGGCCGATGGTGTTCTAGAGTTCATTAGTGCCAGTGAAATGACGTCAGTCATTTGAAGCTTTTTTGGAGACAACCAACCCCTTTCTGTAGTGGATTTTGAAGCCTTCCTTCTGCTTTTAGTTTCTCCAATTTTATGACTTTCGTTCCCATTGCTGCTGGTTTCCATTTTTGGTTTTTTACTGTTTCCTAAGTCACAGACCGGGCGCTAATGACCATAGCAGTTTTGCGCCCTGAAACCAAAACAAAAAAACAAAAAACAAAAAATAGGTGTTGAGTATTGAAATAGACTTTATTTCAAAATAAAAGAAACAGCCTATGCAGGAGAAGGCTGACTTTACAAAATTTACACCAGCTGTAGACACGTAAATTAGAATTATTTCTGCACTTTCTATGCTTTTGATGTATCATTTAGTAAGTGTACAACATTTCCACACAGCAGTGTTAGTACTGCCATTGCTTTGTGTGGTTTAAACAATATATCTTTTGTTATTTTTAAAATAACAGTTGATTATGCCAGATAAGTAGTAGATTTTATGTAGCTTTCTACTTCTCTTTTTGGTTGAAATATGCTGAAGTTAAGGCTTTGTGTGAGAATGGAGATAAAGAAATATATCGTATTGTTCTGACTTGAGGTCTTGTGTAAATATACTCACTTCACTGTCACACTAATTTTGCCCAGAAAGAGGATGAATCATTTCAAACTCTGCCCACCTGAATTGATGTTCAATCAGTTGGCAAAACATGGAGATTATCTGAAATTCCTACACGAGTATATCCATGTTTAAACTTCTTTTCTTGTGGTGATTTATTTTCTTCAATTTTTCTTTGCTGATGAAAGCCAGTTTAATGGAATTAATGCTTTTCCATCCTTTGGGTCCAGGGATTAGAATACGCCTGAGGTATTCCTGCCTGTAGTAAGAGGCGACTAAAAGAAGTTGCACATGTTTCGGCCTTTGTGATGGCATTCCCGAAGAGCGTGCCAATTGGGGAAGGGCGCCTTACATGCTGCATTGTGTCCATCCTGCACTGAGACCTTCCACATCCTTTATCATCGTGGCTTTGTAGTTCTGCTCATTCTCCATCTCTTGGTCGAGGACAACTTCCTGGGTGCGTTTTCTCCATCCACTGTGCAGTATCATTTTCTGTGCCGATGATGACCATGGACTTCTTTTGCGCCTCATATCCAGCATGGTACCCAGTCTGTCGTGGTGTGGGCACCATGTACTGTGTTGATTGTAGCTCCCTGACCACACAGGGAGGAACACCAGGCTAACGATGGCAGCGAATCTTATTTGCCCTGGTACCTAGTATGTACAAGAGCTGATTGGGAATCCTTTGTGTCAATGAAGCCTCAGTTTTTTGTAGAGCATTTACGGGACAAGTTTTGGGGGCTGGAGGGATTGTCCAAAATGTGGTCAGGGTCAGCCTTGATAAAAACAGCATCCTCTGCCCAGTCACGGAAATTATTTGCTTGTGACAAGTTGGGGGGTGTTTCTGTTACTATCACGCCCCATAAGAACTTAAATATGGTCCAGGATATTATATTCCACAGGGACCTTGTTTTGCAGTCTGCGCTGAGCACCAATTTAGAGTGGCGAGGTGTTCATTTTGTCCGGCATGTACATTGGGGTTCAAAGGATAATCAGGTAGCCACCAGTGCCTTCATCTTGGCCTTTGAGGGTGACACATTACCCGAGAAGGTCAAGGTGATGGTATACCAATGTGATGTCATGTCATGTATCCCTCCATGATTTGGTGCTTTGAATCCTTCCCGCTGTACTTCCAGTGTCACCTGCCGAAATTGTGGATGTCCTTGGCATCCCAATACTCCATGTGCCCTGCTTCCAATCTGTGTCAGCTGCAGAGAGCATCATTCATCTTGCTCACCAGAATGCAGGATTTTACAGAAAGAGAGGAAAATCATGGAATAAAAGACCCTGGGCCAACTGACCTACACTGAGTCTAAAAGGAAATTTGAAAGGCTCCATCCCGTGCACATGACATCATCTTACACCACTTCTACTGCTGTTTCCAGCCCCATCCGTTGCACTAATTCCAGTCAGCTCTCGGAGCCATAAGACTACACAGGCCCCCTTGATGGTTGGGGCACTTCCCTCCCAGTTGCTCCTGCACCACCTATTTCGGGAGAAGCACACCTCCCCCCCCCCCCGCCCCTCCCACACCACACCAACCATCAGGGACATCAGTCCCCACTTCTCACTCAGAGAAGGGTAAATTTTCTACAGCTCTTCTCGCTAGAAAGGGGTCCCTTGGGTCACTCCCTTCCCAGGTTCCTACCAGTGGCAAAGTGGACTCCTGCCAGTGGCTGAAGCAGCCACAGGGAGGTGGTCGTAGGGCTCCGTGGTCCTCCTCAGTCCCTGAGACTGACTCAGTGAAGCCCTCCCAGCTGGAAAAAACCAAAGGAGCAGCGAGAGAAATCCTAAAAGATGATGATTTCTGAAGAACCCAGACATGGTGGCACCAATACCACCGCTACCTACAAGCTCTGCGTCTGAGGATTAGGTGGAGATTGTAGTGTTCCATGAGGACCTAGATCTCGCTGGACCCTCAGACACAAAGGATGTTGATAGAACGGTACTCAATCGGTGGCAGCAGGTAACCCTGCAATGTAATCTGCCTCCTTGAGTGAGTGCTTCATGCCTTCCCAGCCTCACGATAATGTCATCCTTGAGTGGAATTGCTGCGGTTTTTTCACCACCTGACTGAGTTATGGCAAATGTTAAGCTTCACACCTGCTTTATGCATTGCCCTCCAGGAAACCAGGTTCCCAACAATGCAGACCCCTGCCCTCCGCGGCTAGAGGATATTACAAGAACTGTAGCAAATATAATAGTGTGTCAGGTGGAGTTTGTGTATGTCCTGCACTCTATATCTAGTGGACTTGTGCCCCTTCAAACTCCTCTTGAAGCTGTGGCTATCAGGATAAGGACAACACAGGAAATAACTGTCTGCAATGTATATCGTCCTCCAGATGGTGCAGTACCTGTGAACTTACTGGCTGCATTGATTCATCAACTCCCTAAACCTTTCCTACTTCTGGGAGATTTTAAGGCCCATAACCCCTTGTGGGGTGGTACCAAGCTTACTGGCAGAGTTAGAGGTGTCAAAAATGTACTGTCTCAGCTCGGCCTCTGCCTCTTAAATACTGGGGCCCCCACACATTTCAGTGTGGCTCATGGTACTTACTTGGCCATTGATTTATAACTTTGCAGCCCAGGACTTCTCTCATCTGTCCACTGGAGTGCCCATGACAACTCGTGTGGTAGTGACCACTTCCTCATCTTCTTGTCACTCTCCTGGCGTCATGCTCATGGCCGCCTACCCAGATGGGCTTTAAACAAGGCAGACTGGGAAGCTTTCACCTCTGCTGTCATCATTAAATATCCCCCACAAGATACCATCGATGTAGTGGTCGAGAGGGTCACTAGAACGATTGCGTCTGCGGCGGAAAACTCAATCCCTTGTTCCTCAGGGTGCACCCGGCGAAAGACAGTGCCTTGGGAGGCCATTAAAGAGCGTAGGCGGGCTCTACAGTGACATAAGCGGCACTCTTCTCTGGAGCACGTAACAGCTTTTAAACGACTATGTGCGTGCATTCGCCAGCTTATAAAAAGACAGAAACAAGAGTGTTGGGAGAGGTATGTCTCAACCATTGGGTGTTGTACATCACCTTCCCAAGTCTGGACATAGATCAGATGTGTTTTTGGTTACCAGACCCCTACAGGTGCCCATGTTGTTAACATACATGGCGTATTATCTGCCAACGCCAACGCAATAGCAGAGCACTTTGCTCGAGCCTCTGTGTCGGAGAACTACCGCCCAGCCTTTCACACCCTCAAATGGCGGATGGAAGGGAAAGTCTTCTCGTTCACTGCTTGCGACAGTGAACCCTATAATGCCCCATTTACGGAGTAGGAGCTCCTCAGTGCCCTCGGCACTGCTCTGACACAGATCCTGGGCCAGATCAGGTCCACACAGATTAAACATCTCTCATGTGACAAGCGACATCTCATTATCTTCAACTGGATCTGTGTGATGGCATCTTTCCATCGCAATGGGGGGGGGGGGGGGGGGGGGGGGGAGGGGGGGGGGAGAGCACCATCATTCCAGTGTTCAAACGCGGTAAAACCCACTTGGTCCATCAGCCCCACCAATGTTCTTTGTAAGCTGCTGGAATGTATGGTGTGTCGGCGGCTGGTTTGGGTCCTGGAGGTACATGGCCTACTGTCTGCATGCCAGGGTGGTTTCCGCCAGGGTCGCTCTACCACTGATTATCTTTTGTCCATTGAGTCTGCCATTCGAACTGCCTTTTCCAGGCACCAACACTTGGTTGCTGTCTTTTTTGATTTACGGAAAGCGTAACATACAACCTGGTGACATATCCTTGCCACTGCTCCTGATTTTTATCCAAAACTTCCTGTCATTCCATACTTTCCGTGTCCAAGTTGGTGCCTCCCATAGTTGCCCTCCATATCCAGGAGAATGGAGTGTCGCAGGGCTCTGTGTTGTGTGTCTCTCTCTATTTTTAGTGGCCATAAACGGTCTAGCAGTCTCACCTTCTCTGTATGTAAATGACTTCTGCATTTCGTATTGCTCCTCCAATACTGGCATTGCTGAGTGCGCCTACAGGGAGTCATTCACAAGGTGCAGTCATGGGCTCTAGCCCATGGCTTCTAGTTTTCAGCCACAAAGTCCTGTGTCATGCACCTCTGTCGGAGTTGTACCTTTCATCTGGAACCAGAACTTTACGTTAATGACAACCCACTCGCGGTAGTGGAGACACATAGATTCTTAGGACTGGTTTTCGATGCTCAATTGACTTGGCTTCATCTTAGTCAGCTGATGTGGAAGTGCTGGCAGCACCTCAATGCCCTCAGCTGCCTGAGCAACACCAGCTGGGGTGCAGATTGCTGCAAGCTGCTGCTGCTGCTCTACAGAGACCTTATTCAATCGTGCCTTGACTATGGGAGTGTGGTTTATGGTGCGGCAGCACCCTCAGCGTTGCATTTACTTGACCCTGGTGGAGGCGGGAGTTCTTCCATTGCAGACTAGACGTGTATAACTGCTCGCCAGTTACGTTGCACACATTCTTAGGTATCCTGAGCATCCAAATTACCATCTCCTTTTCCCAACCACGCCGATTAAACTCCCGCCTCGGCAACCCACGTCAGGGCTTCATCGCGGTTCGCATCTGGTCCCTTCTGTCTGGACTGGAGTCCGCCCCTTTACCACCTCTACTCGAGGTCCATTCACGTACACCTCCATGGGGTAAACCTAGGCCGAAGCTTTGTCTGGACCTTTCCCATGGCCCTAAGGGCTCAGTAAACCCTGCAGCTCTCTGTCACTTCCTCTCAATTCTCGACATGTACTGGGGCAATGAAGTGGTTTACACGAATGGCTCACTGGCTGATGATCACATTGGCTTCGTGTATGTTCATAGAGGACATCGTGAACAGCACTCCTTGCCAGATGGCTGCAGTGTTATCACTGCAGAGCTGGCAGCCATTCTTGTGCTCTTGAGTACATGTGCTGATGCCCTGGTGAGTCATTTCTTCTCTGAACTGACTGCTTGAGCAGCCTCCAAGCTATTTACCAATGCTACCCGTGGTCTAGGGGTAGCATCTTTGATTCATTATGAAAACGTCTTCGGTCCCGGATTTGATCCCCGCCACTGCCTAAATTTTGATAAATAATCAGCATTGGCAGCCGAAGACTTCCGGCATAAGAAGTCAGCCTCATTCTGCCAACAGCCTTGTCAAAGAGGGTGAAGGAGCGGATAGAGGTTCAGGGCACTCTCTTGTCCTAGGGGTGGGAAATTGCCCCTAAAGGCGGAAGAATCAGCAATGATCAATGACATGAGGATGCAGAAGGCAATGGAAACCACTGCATTAAAGACACGTAAGGTTTATCCACAGGACATGTGGCCTGTAATTGAAGAAGTGTCATGATGATCTCTCCATTGGCAAAAGATTTCGGAATAGTCCCCCATTCGGATCTCCGGGAGGGGACTGCCAAGGGGGAGGTTACCATGAGAAAAAGATTGAATAATCTACGAAAGGATAACGTTTGTCAGAAGCTTGAATGTGGTAGACAAACTAGAAAATCTGAAAAGGGAAATGCAAAGGCTCAATCTAGATATAGTACGGGTTAGTGAAGTGAAGTGGAAGGAAGACAAGGATTTCTGGTCAGATGAGTATCGGGTAATATCAACAGCAGCAGAAAATGGTATAACAGGTGTAGGATTCATTATGAATAGGACCCCCCAGGGGGTTCACAACTCTTTGGTGGACACGTGCGTAGCGAGCACGGGACCCCGAGCTAATGTGCCCCTCCTTCCTTTCCGGGCTGCATACCTTCCCTTTCCTCATCCTTCCCCCTCCCCCATCTTCGCCCCCCCTCACCTCTGGCTCTTTCCTTCCCTTTCTCCCCTTTGGGAGTATGGTGTGTGCCTACGTCCGGAGACGGACGCTCTAAACTGTTACAAATTCCTTGCTTTCTATACTTGCAAGTCTTCGTCCTTCCTCTGTCCTTCTCTTTTCCTTCCCGCTTCTCTCTGCACTTTTCTCCGCTGCGGCGTTTGAGACCCCTCTTCTTTCCTTTCCCTTTCTCTTTTTTCCTCCCTGTGCGTGTCTGAAGGCCGACCCACGCACTTCCATGTGTAGCCGGTGACGGGGTAACGCGTAATTCCCCGCCCCGGGTAGACAGGTAGGACACGTACGTACCCCCTGGTAATGGCCAGGCCCAGGGAGGGGTGATTACCTGAGCTGATACCTTCCGAAAGTGCCAATTGGTCCCTCCGTCCGTTTGTCGGGAGGTGTGACCTTAGGTGTGAACAATCACCTAAGACGGGAGTGCCCTCAGTGAGGGCCCCCACAAGGGAGGAGCGCGCCATCGGAGACGCTGGTAATCATGGGGGATTCTTCCGCAATGGTTTCCTCACCTTCCGCTATATCTGCTCAAAAACGTAAGTTCACTGAGTATCAGCCACAGACAGTTCTTCCATCGTTGCCACAGTTCCTTGTTGTTTCTCGGTCTGACGAAGGTCACGACTTCTCCACGGTCAACCCTTTCATTATTCAGAAAGGTGTCGACTCAATTGCAGGTCCTGTAAAGTTTTGTTCCAGATTACGGAATGGCACCCTGTTGTTAGAAACAGTCAGTGCCCTCCAGGCACAAAAATTGCTGCGTACTTCTCTGCTCCACACCTTCCCTGTCCGGGTGGAACCGCACCGTACCTCAAATTCCTCGCGTGGGGTCGTTTATACACGCTCCCTCGATGGATTGTCTGACGAAGAAATATAGCACTACCTGTCTGACCAGGACGTAACGGCTGTTCATAGTGTTATGAAAAGGGTTGACACGAACATCATTCCAACCCGCACTGTCTTCTTGACATTTGACAAAGTTCAACTCCCATCAGAAATCAAAGCAGGCTATGAGATAATTTCCTTCGGCCTTATGTCCCAAACCCTACGCGTTGCTATCGGTGTCAGCGGTTCAATCACACCAGCCAGTCCTGTTCCAATCCGGCCAAATGTGTTACGTGTGGCAAGGATGCCCATGAGGATGCTTGTCCACCTCCATCCCCTCGCTGCATCAACTGTGTGGGTGACCACGCTGCTTCCTCTTGAGATTGCCCCGTTTTTAAGGACAAAAAGCTCATCCAGAAAATAAGAGTGAAGGAAAAGGTGTTGACCTTTGCTGCTCGAAAATTATTCGCCAGTCGCCAGCCCACCGTGCCTCAGACAGGAAAATACAGCACTGTCCTTGCTTCTCCTCGGCCAACAAAGGAGGCGGCCACGCTGACTTGCGACCTCACCTTTAGTGCCACGGTCGTCAGATCGGCCAGCGCAAAGATCGCCCATTCAACCTCACCTCTTTCGCCTGCCCACTCTATGGATCACCCTTCATCGGGTTCTGCTAAATCTCGAGCCCAAAAGTCAGACAAGCCTTCCAAAAAAGAGCATACTCGTGAAGAGTTTTTATGTACCGCAACTTCCCAACCATCGGTTCCTCCTTCATCTAAACATCATACTTCTAAGAAGGCTACAAAGAAACCCAGTTCCTCTGCTTCTCCGCCAAGGTGTGTCCCATCTACAGCACCACCTGGCGGAAATCGCCCTCGGCAGTCTTCTGTGTCGCCGAGGCGCACTGCTGGTGGCCGGTGAACCGGCCGATCGCTGGTGGCAGGAGCTGCTCTTGACCAACCTATGGATCAGGATCTTCTGCCTTCGGCTGACTGCCATTCCATGCTGTCGGTCGCTAGCTCCGAGCAGTCTTTGAGTTGACAGCAACTTTGGTCACATTCCTCCATTTTCTGTTCACCCCATGTCCATTATCCACTGGAATATCCGCGGCATTCGAGCCAATAGGGATGAATTGTCGATCCACTTACGATCCTACTCGCCGGTCATCTTCTGTCTTCAGGAAACAAAGCTGCGTCCCCATGACCGCTTTGTTCTCCCTCATTTTCAGTCCGTCCGATATGATCTCCCCTCTGTTGAAGGCTCTCCAGCCCATGGAGGACTCATGATTCTTCTCCATGATACTCTCCATTATCACCCAATCCCCTTAAACACTTCCTTCCAAGCTGTCGCCGTCCGTCTTTCCCTTTCTGGATACACGTTCCCTCTTTGTACTGTATACATTCCATCGCCCACACCAATGGCACGAGCTGATCTCCTTCATCTTCTTGGTCAGCTTCCACCCCCCTATTTGCTGGTTGGGGACTTCAGTGCCCACCACCCGTTTTGGGGATCTCCACATCTTTGTCCACGTGGCTCCATATTGCTAGACGTCTTCCACCAAGCGGATCTAGTTTGCCTCAACACTGGGGTCCCCACATTTTTGTCTGCCTCCACGACAAATTTATCTCATTTGGACCTTGCGATCGGTACTGTTCAGCAAGCTCGGCGCTTCGATTGGTTCGCCCTTGATGATACACACTCGAGTGACCACTTTCCATGTGTCCTCAGACTGCAGCCTCCACTGCCATATATGCACCCACGACGCTGGAAGTTTGCCCAAGCCGATTGGACACATTTTTCGTCTCTAGCGACATTCGATGACCATCGCTTTCCCAGCGTCAACGATGAGGTCACACATATTACCGATGTTATTCTTACAGCTGCGGAACGTTCAATACCACGCACCTCCGAATTGCCCCGGCGCCCCCCAGTTCCTTGGTGGAACGAGGCATGCCGTGACGCACTACGTGAGCGGCGATGTGTTCTTCGCATTTTCCGTCACCATCCTACTTTGGCCAACTGTATCCGCTATAAGCAGCTCCGTGCGCGATGCCGTCGCGTCATCCGCGATAGCAAGAATGCAAGCTGGAAATTCTTTATTAGCTCATTTAACACCTTCACTCCCTCCTCGGAAGTTTGGAGTCGGCTTCGACGGTTCTCAGGTGCGCCTAGTTTCTCCCCGGTCTCTGGGCTCACTGTTGCGCATGATACATTAGTGGACCCCGTCGCAATTTCTAACTCATTGGGTCAGCACTTTGCTGAGATTTCGAGCTCTTCAAATTACCTGCCAGCGTTTCTCCCAAAGAAACGTGCAGCGGAAGTGCGACCTCTTGCTTTCTCCTCTCCAAATCGCGAAAGCTACAATACTGTTTTCTCCATGCGGGAACTCCAACATGCACTCTCTTCTTCTCGCTCCTCTGCCCCAGGACCGGATGGTATCCACGTCCAAATGTTGCTGCATTTATCAACCCATAGTCTGCGTTACCTCCTTTGCCTTTATAATCGAATTTGGACCGACAGTACTTTTCCCAGACGATGGCGGGAAGCTATCGTCATTCCTGTTCCGAAACCTGTAAAGGACAAACATCTCCCCTCTAGCTATCGCCCCATTTCTCTCACGAGTAGTGTCTGTAAGGTTTTGGTGCGTATGGTGAATTACCATTTAGCTTGGTGGCTGGAATCCCGCAGTCTTTTAACACCTGCCCTATGCGGATTCCGAAAGCATCGTTCTGCAGTTGACCATCTAGTTGCTCTCTCCACTTATATCATGAATAATTTTCTCCGGAAACGCCAAACAGTAGCAATATTTTTTGATCTGGAGAGAGCATACGATACCTGTTGGAGGACAGGTATCCTCCGCACACTTCTCTCTTGGGGCTTTCGAGGTCGGCTGCCCCTTTTTCTTCGCGAATTTATGGCAGAGCGCACATTTAGGGTGCGGGTGAACATTACTCTCTCCCGTACTTTCTCCCAAGAAAACGGGGTAACCCAGGGCTCCGTGCTGAGTGTTGTACTGTTTGCCATTGCCATCAATCCAATTATGGGTTGTCTCCTTCCTGATGTCTCGGGCTCCCTCTTTGTGGACGATTTTGCGATCTACTACAGCTCTCAACGGACCAGCCTTCTTGAACGACGTCTTCAAGGATGTCTCGATCGCCTCCACTCTTGGGGCATCGAAACCGGCTTCAGTTTTTCTCCCAGTAAGACCGTTTGTGTTAATTTTTGGCGACATAAGGAGTTTCTTCCACCCTCCTTACATCTAGGACCTGTCAACCTTCCGTTTTAAGACGTCGCTAAATTCTTGGGTCTTATGTTTGACAGAAAACTATGCTGGTCCTCCCACATTTCGTATCATTCGGCTCGCTGTCTGCGATCCCACAACACCCTCCGTGTCCTCAATGGTACCTCCTGGGGAGCGGACCGAGTGGTCCTTCTCTGCTTCTATCGCGCCTTAGTGCGCTCGAAATTGGACTATGGAAGCATAGTCTGCTCCTCTGCTCGGGCGTCTATTCTTCGGTGTCTCGACTCTATCCACCACCGTGGATTACGTTTAGTGTCTGTAGCTTTTTACACCAGCCCTGTGGAAAGCCTTTATGCTGAGACTGCTGAACCTTCGCTGTCCAATCGGCGAGCAGTCCTTCTGAGCCGTTATGCCAGCCATCTGTCTTCCATGCCTGCTAATCCAGCCCATGACATTTTTTTCGACGCCTCCTTTGATGTAGGGTATGCAGGCCGCCCCTCCTCCCTACTACCACCGGGAGTCCGCTTCCGTCAACTGCTCCATTCTCTTTCCATCCGCTTTCCTAAAACCTTCTTGACAACTTGGGGTACAGCACCGCCTTGGCTCCATCCCCGGATCTGCCTGCTCCGTGACCTTTGTCGAGTTCCCAAGGATGGTACCCCTTCACTTGTTTATCATCGGGCATTTGCTGTTCTATGTGCACAAATGGCGGACGCCACATTTATTTACACCGACGGCTCGAAAACCTCGTTAGGTGTAGGGAGTGCCTATGTTGTTGGCGACACCCCAAATCACTTTCGGCTTCCCGACCAGTGTTCGGTCTATACTGCGGAGCTTTACGCTGTTCTCCGGGCTGTCCACTACATCCGCCGCCATCAGCGGATACAGTACGTTATCTGCTCCGATTCTCTCAGCTCTCTCCTCAGTCTCCAAGCTCTTTACCCTGTGCACCCTCTGGTCCACCGGATTCAGGACTGTCTGCACTTGCTCCACCTGGGGGGCGTCTCGGTGGCGTTCCTCTGGCTCCCGAGACACGTTGGTATCTGCGGAAATGAGGCGGCCGATATTGCAGCCAAGGCTGCAGTCTCTCTTCTTCGGCCAGCTATTCCATCGATTCCCGTCGCCGATCTACGGAGCGTCTTATGTCGTTGTGTTGTTCATTTATGGCACGCGCACTGGTCGACACTTCCCCAAAATAAATTGCGGGACGTGAAAACTCTTCCTTGTGCTTGGACCTCTTCCTCCCGAATGCGTCGTCGGGAGGAGGTAATTTTAACTAGACTCCGGATAGGGCACTGTCTTTTTAGCCATCGACATCTTTTAAGCGGCGATCCTCCCCCACTCTGTCCCCACTGCTCTCAGTTGTGGACGGTAAGACACCTTTTAATTGAGTGCCCCTATTTTACTCCGTTACGCGCCCGTCTACAGCTGTCGCCTGATATATCGTCAATTTTAGCAGATGACACGCGATCGTCTGATCGCGTTCTAGAGTTCATTTGTGGCAGTGAAATGACGTCAGTCATTTGAAGTTTTTTTTTTTTGGGACAACCAACCCCCTTCTGTAGTGAATTTTTAAGCCTTCCTTCTGCTTTTAGTTTCTCCAATTTTATGACTTTCGTTCCCATTGCTGCTAGTTTCCGTTTTCCTTTGTTTACTGTTTCCTAAGTCACAGACCGGGCGCTAATGACATTAGCAGTTTTGCGCCCTAAAAAAAAAAAAAAAAAAAAAAAAAATTTCTAAAATCATTGGGGGAAGTGGCAACATAACGACGATTTACGTTGGTGTGTAGAATATGAGTCTGGCGATATACCATCTGACTTTCGGAAAAGCATCATCCACACAATTCCGAAGACGGCTAGAGCTGACAAGTGCAAGAATTATCGCACAATCAGCTTAACAGCTCATGCATCAAAGCTGCTTACAAGTATAATATACAGAAGAATGGAAAAGCAAATTGAGAATGCGCTAGGTGACGATCAGTTTGGCTTTAGGAAAATTAAAGGGACGAGAGAGGCAATTCTGACGTTATGGCTAATAATGGAAGCAAGGCTAAAGAAAAATCAAGACACTTTCATAGGATTTGTCGATCTGGAAAAAGCGTTCGACAATATAAAATGGTGCAAGCTGTTAGAGATTCTGAAAAAAGTAGGGGTATGCTATAGGGAGAGACGGGTCATATACAATATGTACAACAACCAAGAGGGAATAATAAGAGTGGACGATAAGGAACGAAGTGCTCGTATTAAGAAGGGTGTAAGACAAGGCTGTAGTCTTTCGCCCCTACTCTTCAATCTGTACAGCGAGGAAGCAATGATGGAAATAAAAGAAAGGTTCAGGAGTGGAATTAAAATACAAGGTGAAAGGATATCAATGATATGATTCGCTGATGACATTGCTATCCTGAGTGAAGTGAAGAAGAATTAAATGATCTGCTGAACGGAATGAACAGTCTAATGAGTACACAGTATGGTTTGAGAGTAAATCGGAGAAAGACGAAGGTAATGAGAAGTAGTAGAAATGAGAACAGCGAGAAACTTAACATCAGGATTGATGGTCACCAAGTCAATGAAGTTAAGGAATTCTACTACCTAGGCAGTAAAATAACCAATGACGGACGGAGCAAGGAGGACATCAAAAGCAGACTCGCTATGGCAAAAAAGGCATTTCTGGCCAAGAGAAGTCTACTAATATCAAATACCGGCCTTAATTTGAGGAAGAAATTTCTGAGGATGTACGTCTGGGGTACAGCATTGTATGGTAGTGAAAGATGGACTGTGGGAAAACCGGAACAGAAGAGAATCAAAGCATTTAAGACGTGGTGCTATAGAGGAATGTTGAAAATTAGGTGGACTGATAAGGTAAGGAATGAGGAGGTTCTACGCCGAATCGGAGAGGAAAGGAATATGTGGAAAACACTGATAAGGAGAAGGGACAGGATGATAGGACATCTGCTAAGACATGAGGGAATGACTTCCATGGTACTAGAGGGAGCTGTAGAGGTCAAAAACTGTAGAGGAAGACAGAGATTGGAATACGCCAAGCAAATAATTGAGGACGTAGGTTGCAAGTGCTACTCTGAGATGAAGAGGTTAGCACAGGAAAGGAATTCGTGGTGGGCCGCATCAAACCAGTCAGTAGACTGATGACCAAAAAAAACCCTCGCCATCCTTTGGTAGGGACCATCCAGGAGTCCATCTATGCCCTGGAACGATCCAGTCATTCAGTTGTGTTTGTGTGGACCCCAGATCACGTCGGATTTCCAGGAAATGAACTTGCTGAGAGGCTGGCCAAACAGGCTACACGGAAACCGCTTCTGGAGATCGACATCCCCATTACTGACCAGCATTCATTATCACACTGCGAGGTTATTCAGCTTTGGGAGATGCCATGGCATAATCTCAGTACTCGCAACAAACAGCTTGCCATTAAGGAAACTATGAATGTGTGGAAGTGCTCGATGAGGGCCTCTCACAGAGGCCCTGTGGTTCTCTGGCGGCTCCGCATTGGCCACGCTTGGGCAACCAATGGCTATCTCCTGCACCGTGAAGATCCACCTCAGAGCTGGTGCAGCGTGCGGTTGACAGTGGCCCACACTTTCAAGCTGTCCTTCTTTGGCTGCCCTGCGTCATAAACTTTGTTTACCAGACTTGTTACAGCTAATTTTAGCAGACAACACCTTAACGGTTGATGTTGTTTAAGGTTTTATGCATTATGGATGAGTTTATCCTTCTATATAGGTTTTAGGGCTTGTCATTTGTTCCTCTGTTTTCTCTCCCCTACTGCTGTTAGGTTGGAGGTTTTAATGTGTTGCACAGTGGCTGGCTTCTCCTTCATATTCACGTGGTCGGCCAGCCACGATAATCTGCTTTCTTGTTTTAATCTCTTCTGTTTTTTGCGCCTCTGTTTTCGTGTCCTCTTTTTTCCTTTTAGTGTTTGTTGCCTTTCCTTCATTCTTGTGGTTTTCCTTCCTTTCGTTATTGTGTTGTATGTGTCTTCTGTTTTATTCTTTTCCTTGTGGAATTGTTTATCAGAACAAGGGACCGATGACCAAGCAGTTTGGTCCCTTTCCCTCCCCTCTTAAACCAACCAACTAATTAATGCTTTCAGTGCAGAAGAGAAACAGATCTATAGTCATAAGAATCTGCCTATTAACTGGCTGTTGAAAACTTGATCTTGCTGCTTATAACTTTGCTGTATCTCCAGTGCCATAGCAAGGTGTCTTTCCATAGGTAGAGCAAAAAAAAAAGTGCTTTCTTTTGTCTTTGTAGTCTCTCTTGTGGTAGTTCAAATAGAGAAACTTTTTGTGTTGGACACTGGAGCCACCACTGAAGTAATTGATGTGGGAAATCTGAGCAAACTATGTTTTTATGTATGTGATCAGCTCCTTGATAAAATGCGAGCAATATTTATGCCATGCCAGTCACTGACATAGCAAAAATCTGTAGATTCCATCTTCTGATTTTGGGTAAAATAGACAAATGGTGGGGTTGATATTTGACTACTTTCCCCTGAATAATTTTTAGCAAAATATGTTATGATAATCAACTCATCTTACTTTAAATAAAATTTAAGGGCTTTAAGAGACAAACTTTGATGTCTGGCAGTGTAATGACAGCACTTTGTAAAGACTATATAGCTCCACTGTCCCATGTTGCTTGTACACAATTATCTCCTGTGAATCATACAGTATGAAATAGCTAGAAACTGCAGATTCTATAGCTTCTGGTCCAGGACACACATTCTTTAATAGCAGGCTGCAAACTGCCATGCTTGTGTAGCTGCAGTAATTCGATCAACTTGGTATACATATTATACAAAACTATCCTTATTTGATGTTTTATGCCCTTTCCTTCTTAAATAGAGAAATCTTTTACAATTCAGAGATTTTTAAAAAACTTTTTTGCATTTTTTGGAGTTTTCAGATTCAAGCTCACTTCCATTTCATTAGGACTTCTGATTTTGCTTTCCCCAGGCACTACTAAACAATTGAAAATCACAATAAAAAGTCAGCTTGGAGTACCAACACAGTACAGGCATGATTTCACTATATTTTTTTCTTGTCATTAGTTTTTAGGTGTTTAGAAAATTCTATAAAACATTTTGCAGAGTACTTTTTTGTACAAAAATGGGCTGTAAGTGACCATTTTTTGTGTTTTTACAAAAATCTTCCTTTGCTCTCAATTTGTAAAGTACTGGGAAGCAGGTAGGGGAATAAAATTTCATATTCAAATGCCTTGTGTTGGTAAGTTATCACATGCAGAGTTTCATGTTTATTATAGACACACTTAGTTACAAAAAGATAAACTTCATTTTTAAAACTGGCTGTTTTTTTTTTTAGCGGCATTGCTTCAAATTATCTATGAAAAATGGTTTTTTACTATTCCATGTAAGAGAGTGCAAAAAATAAGACGGCATACTGTAGTTTCTGCCAAGAAAAAATTTTATGTCTCACAATCAGTGGTTCACTGTCAAAAGCTGCACTATGGTGTCAAACAAATGATTATATTACTGCATCAGTGAAAGTAAAACTTCATCAATGTTCATAGGGAACATTGTGAACGTTCATAAAAAAAATTCATCAAGGTCCATGATGGTCCTGTGGGAGCTTTATCCAAAATTAGACCACTTGGCATGGGAAGACTCATTTTCATTAGTTGCTTGTGCAAATCAATGGCATTTCATCAGTAACATGAGCAGATGCCAAGTTCGTTTAGTTCATAGTTAAAACAAACATTGCTATAAATAACAAATCATGTATAGCCTTAGAAAGATCAGTTAATGTAATTTTTATTGACATTAATGACAAGAAATGGCTAGGAACCAGACATCGAAAAACATCCTATATGCAGATTAGAACTGGTAAGAAATTTCATTTCCCCGCCATTATATGCCTAAAATATGACAAGCGGATAGGGTTTGATAGTGTCAGATACATGAAATTACAGCTTTTATTATAAGTTAAGCTGGGAGGAGGATACCACAGAACTGCTGACGCACCTAAAGCTTTATTTGCACTACAGGTGTTGTCAGACATAGGTGATGCAAAAATAAAGTTGGCATACTTTGCTTTTGTATCATAATGTTGTACAGAATAATTTTTTGTGGGAACTCAAGCCAAACTAGTTCTCATGTGTAATATGAATTATTAGTGGTGTAAACTCTAGAATGCCCTGCTCAGACTTGTTTGAGGAACTGGGAATAGTAACTATTGTTTTTCAATAAATGTATTTATTTCTGTGAAATTTGCCGTTAAAAATCTCATTCAAAGTAATGGCTCACTTCATGAAATTGGTACCAGAATTTAGTGTAATACTCACAAATATTTAAAACCACTGACTTTGTTACAGAAAGGTGTCCATTATTAAAGAGCATAAATTTTCAATAGCTTACCAGGAGCTATAAAAATTTAACTATTAATAAAGTTTAATTTAAGAGGAGCAAATGGGATTTATTGGTGGCAACCTCCTCCTACTCAACTGACACGTTTCCTAGCAGAACTGACTAATACATGTATGTAATTAATAACATCAGTGTAAAATCTGACTTCTGTAAAACTTCAGTGTAGTAATGTAATCAGTGTAAATATTTTAGAAAGTGATTTTTTCTAATTGATGATGCCTAAGAATTGTCTCAGTATATTGAATATTTACATGTTTTGTGACAAGTTTATTAACTTTCAAATGACAGTATGTTCAAAATTTGACGTATTCCACATCATTGAGAACCATTTCACTTGGGATCTTGCAAAGCACATCAGCATTTTTCATTTTTTGTGAATATTTATTGGATATTCTTGTTTTGTCTTCTTGTAGAGATATTTTAATTATATTAATTTTGCCATTTTCAAAAGCAAGTACAGCCTTGTTGCAGATAATCTTGTGTCTGAGCTAAAATCATTATCCCCTTCAAAGAGCACTGTATCTGGTATTGCTTATTGTAGTGTTTTGGAAATAATTTTTGACAATTTGCTTGTACCATTGTCAACAAATAAAATAAAGTTAGGTGAAAAGAGAACACCTGGATCCAAATATTCAGGGTATTTCAGCTTGTCACTTCACTCAAAACTTTAATCCTGTCCTGTGTTATTCATTATGTGTTTAACATCCCCCATATAACCTTCAGCTTTTGTTGGTAAAACTATATTTCAAAAGCTTCTGTTCTCTTAATCTAAACTGCTTTTTATCACTTCCTTACAAGGCTGCCCTCCAGACAAATAATTTCAGTAAATACTTAAAAATACTAAAACCCAGTGCACACATGCATTTTTTCTTTTTAACAACTAATGCAGCAATAAAAATAGCTGGGTAAAATAAATACACACATAATATGAATTTTCACACCTGTGCTGATTTGATTTTACTTTGTTGCAGATTTCTTATCGAACTTGGGGCATAGCGTGCAGCAGTGTTGCAGTTGTTCTTCTAGGAGCAATAGCATACCGTTACAGGTTCTTGTAACCTTATTCCAGAGTGATTATGCCTAAATGTCAGGTTCATGATTATGGTTTTTGGTATTTTGTGGTTGCAGAGAAATGACTAGTTCTTGTTTGTAGATCCCACACAATAGTGTTTACTGTAAGTGTAAATTTTTGTTAAGAGATTTACAAAGACATATAGTTTTATATGAGTAACATTTAAAATCGTTTGAATGTAAAAGTTATGCTGCCTTATCATAACTGTGTAATTGCTACTGTAAAAATGCTGTTTCCTAACTTGGACAGTTAAATTTACCTAATTTGGTAGTGGTGATTTGCAGCTGTTCCATTCATATCTTAAATCATATGCAGATATTTTGCATTGAATAATTCCAAGTTACATATGGACTAAATAGCATGCATGAAGCAAATCTCTCTGTATTGTACTGCAGGATTTTTCGTATACCTGAAGTTTATTGGTTTATAAAGAATAAATATTTTCTATTGTTTTCATTTTACTGTCTTTATTTTACTTCACAGAAAAGTCTTTTTGCGACAGTATTACACTAGAGAAATAAGTGAATAGTGTAGTGTGTTACTAAGTTGTTACTGAGACGGTAAACCACCTTGAAAAATACGGGAGAGAAATGTAATCATTCACTGTAGAGTTAAGGTGTTTGATGGTTGACAGGCTCATATACAAGGTAGAGAATGTTGCCGAGCTGTTGAACATGTCATTCTTCAAACTTATGTAATACAAAGTGCTATCACAGATGTGAAATTGAAGAATGCCTTGTAAAAACAATTCCCATCCACGTAATTCAGAGAATGTGGTAATGGGGGTATCCAGATCCCAAAGTGGCATGGTTTGTAGAGTAGCCATTGAAGTAGTATGTGTTGTGCTCAACAGTGTGTTCTGTCACTGACTGGTGTTCTCTACTTTTGGCCACCCTTTGGTAGTGGTCATGCCCCCTTGGAAAAGGCGCTGTGGAAACTATACAGAATTGGTATACATGACTGGTTTCACAGGTGGCTTCTGCTAGGGTAGAATGTGCTGGACTTCTAGCACACTGCAAGGGTTAGACCTGTGTCTTCCCCAAGGATATGGTCAATTATTAAGGACTTGAGTGTTTACGGTACAGTGGTGGGCCTGGCAGTTTCGTATATTGAGGGGGACTACCACTTGAGGAGGGTGGGACAGATTTTGGGTAAGATGGTTGTCATTTCTGGGCTTTCTGATGATAGCTAGTCGAATATCTGGTAATGTGTGGTTAAATTTTTCAGTGATGGGTGATACTGTACCGAATTACTATGGTGGTTGGAGGATTTGGGGTGTGTGTATATATATATATATATATATATATACAAAAGCACTGGCAGGTCGATAGACACAAAAAACAAACACAAACATACACACAAAATCTAGCTTTCGCAACCAACGGTTGCCTCGTCAGGAAAGAGGGAAGGAGAAGGAAAGACAAAAGGGACAGGTTTTACACCGGTGTAAAACCTGTCCCATGCACCCTCCCACCACCACCTATTCCAGTCCTGTAACCCGGAAGGTGTACACGATCAAAGGCAGAGCCACGTGTGAAAGCACCCACGTGATTTACCAACTGACCTGCCTACACTGTGAAGCGTTCTATGTGGGAATGACCAGCAACAAACTGTCCATTCGCATGAATGGACACAGGCAGACAGTGTTTGTTGGTAATGAGGATCACCCTGTGGCTAAACATGCCTTGGTGCACGGCCAGCACATCTTGGCACAGTGTTACACCGTCCGGGTTATCTGGATACTTCCCACTAACACCAACCTGTCAGAACTCCGGAGATGGGAACTTGCCCTTCAGCATATCCTCTCTTCTCGCTATCCGCCAGGCCTCAATCTCCGCTAATTCCTAATTTCAATCTGCCGCCGCTCATACCTCACCTGTCTTTCAACATCATCTTTGCCTCTATACTTCCGTCCCGACTGACATCTCTGCTCAAACTATTTGCCTTTACAAATGTCTGCTTGTGTCTTGTATGTATGGATGGATATGTGTGTGTGTGCGAGTGTATACCTGTCCTTTTTTCCCCCTAAGGTAAGTCTTTCCGCTCCCGGGATTGGAATGACTCCTTACCCTCCCCCTTAAAACCCATATCCTTTTGTCTTTCCTTCTCCTTCCCTCTTTCCTGACGAGGCAACCGTTGGTTGCGAAAGCTAGATTTTGTGTGTATGTTTGTGTTTGTTTTTTGTGTCTATCGACCTGCCAGCGCTTTTGTTTGGTAAGTCTCATCATCTTTCTTTTTATATATATATATATATATATATAACAAACACAAACATACACACAAAATCTAGCTTTCGCAACCAATGGTTGCCTCGTCAGGAAAGAGGGAAGGAGAGGGAAAGACAAAAGGATTTGGGTTTTAAGGGAGAGGGTAAGGAGTCATTCCAATCCCGGGAGCGGAAAGACTTACCTTAGGGGGAAAAAAGGACAGGTATACACTCGCACACACACACATATCCATCCTCATATACACAGACACAAGCAGACATTTGTAAAGGCAAAGAGTTTGGGCAGAGATGTCAGTCGGGGCGGATGTACAAAGGCAAAGATGATGTTGAAAGACAGGTGAGGTACGAGCGGCGGCAAATTGAAATTAGAAATTAGCGGAGATTGAGGCCTGGCGGATAGCGAGAAGAGAGGATATGCTGAAGGGCAAGTTCCCATCTCCGGAGTTCTGACAGGTTGGTGTTAGTGGGAAGTATCCAGATAACCCGGACGGTGTAACACTGTGCCAAGATGTGCTGGCCGTGCACCAAGGCATGTTTAGCCACAGGGTGATCCTCATTACCAACAAACACTGTCTGCCTGTGTCCATTCATGCGAATGGACAGTTTGTTGCTGGTCATTCCCACATAGAACGCTTCACAGTGTAGGCAGGTCAGTTGGTAAATCACGTGGGTGCTTTCACACGTGGCTCTGCCTTTGATCGTGTACACCTTCCGGGTTACAGGACTGGAATAGGTGGTGGTGGGGGGGTGCATGGGACAGGTTTTACACCGGGGGCGGTTACAGGGTTAGGAGCCAGAGGGTAGGGAAGGTGGTCTGGGGATTTCATAGGGATGAACTAAGAGGTTGCGAAGGTTAGGTGGACGGCGGAAAGACACTCTCTGCTGGAAATATCACTTTGCCATGAAGAAAAATGATCCTAATCCTACTCCTAATGATCCAACTCCCCAAGACACTATCCAAATTGAACCATGCCTGGAACAGTTCCGTCCTCCGTCACAGCGGGACCCACCTCCTCTTCCTCAAAATCACCCTCTCCTAACCTTCCAGGAATTTCTGACTTCCAGCCTTGCCTCTCAATCCTTCTTAAAAAACCTTAATCCTACTCCCAACATCACCACTGCTGAAGCCCAGGCTATCCGTGATCTGAAGGCTGACCGATCCATCGTCATTCTTCCGGCGGACAAGGGTTCCACAACTGTGGTACTTGATCGTCGGGAGTATGTGACTGAGGGACTGCGTCAGCTTTCAGACAACACTACTTACAAAGTTTGCCAAGGCAATCCCATTCCTGATGTCCAGGCGGAGCTTCAAGGAATCCTCAGAACCTTAGGTCCCCTACAAAACCTTTCACCCGACTCCATCAACCTCCTGACCCCACCAACACCCCGCACCCCTACCTTCTACCTTCTTCCCAAAATTCACAAACCCAATCATCCCGGCCATCCCATTGTAGCTGGTTACCAAGCCCCCACCGAACGCATCTCTGCCTACGTAGATCAACACCTTCAACCCATTACATGCCGTCTCCCATCCTTCATCAAAGACACCAACCACTTTCTCGAACGCCTGGAATCCCTACCCAGTCTGTTACCCCCGGAAACCATCCTTGTTACCATTGATGCCACTTCCTTATACACAAATATTCCGCATGTCCAGGGCCTCGCTGCGATGGAGCACTTCCTTTCACGCCGATCACCTGCCGCCCTACCTAAAACCTCTTTCCTCATTACCTTAGCCAGCTTCATCCTGACCCACAACTTCTTCACTTTTGAAGGCCAGACATACCAACAATTAAAGGGAACAGCCATGGGTACCAGGATGGCCCCCTCGTATGCCAACCTATTCATGGGTCGCTTAGAGGAAGCCTTCTTGGTTACCCAGGCCTGCCAACCCGAAGTTTGGTACAGATTTATTGATGACATTTTCATGATCTGGACTCACAGTGAAGAAGAACTCCAGAATTTCCTCTCCAACCTCAACTGCTTTGGTTCCATCAGATTCACCTGGTCCTACTCCAAATCCCATGCCACTTTCCTTGACGTTGACCTCCACCTGTCCAATGGCCAGCTTCACACGTCCGTCCACATCAAACCCACCAACAAGCAACAGTACCTCCATTATGACAGCTGCCACCCATTCCACATCAAACGGTCCCTTCCCTACAGCCTAGGTCTTCGTGGCAAACGCATCTGCTCCAGTCCGGAATCCTTGAACCATTACACCAACAACCTGAAAACAGCTTTTGCATCCCGTAACTACCCTCCCGACCTGGTACAGAAGCAAATAACCAGAGCCACTTCCTCATCTCCTCAAACCCGGAACCTACCACAGAAGAACCCCAAAAGTGCCCCACTTGTGACAGGATACTTTCCGGGACTGGATCAGATTCTGAATGTGGCTCTCCAGCAGGGATACGACTTCCTCAAATCCTGCCCTGAAATGAGATCCATCCTTCATGAAATCCTCCCCACTCCACCAAGAGTGTCTTTCCGCCGTCCACCTAACCTTCGCAACCTCTTAGTTCATCCCTATGAAATCCCCAGACCACCCCTGGCTCCTACCCCTGTAACCGCCCCCGGTGTAAAACCTGTCCCATGCACCCCCCCACCACCACCTATTCCAGTCCTGTAACCCGGAAGGTGTACACGATCAAAGGCAGAGCCACGTGTGAAAGCACCCACGTGATTTACCAACTGACCTGCCTACACTGTGAAGCGTTCTATGTGGGAATGACCAGCAACAAACTGTCCATTCGCATGAATGGACACAGGCAGACAGTGTTTGTTGGTAATGAGGATCACCCTGTGGCTAAACATGCCTTGGTGCACGGCCAGCACATCTTGGCACAGTGTTACACCGTCCGGGTTATCTGGATACTTCCCACTAACACCAACCTGTCAGAACTCCGGAGATGGGAACTTGCCCTTCAGCATATCCTCTCTTCTCGCTATCCGCCAGGCCTCAATCTCCGCTAATTTCTAATTTCAATTTGCCGCCGCTCGTACCTCACCTGTCTTTCAACATCATCTTTGCCTTTGTACATCCGCCCCGACTGACATCTCTGCCCAAACTCTTTGCCTTTACAAATGTCTGCTTGTGTCTGTGTATATGAGGATGGATATGTGTGTGTGTGCGAGTGTATACCTGTCCTTTTTTCCCCCTAAGGTAAGTCTTTCCGCTCCCGGGATTGGAATGACTCCTTACCCTCTCCCTTAAAACCCAAATCCTTTTGTCTTTCCCTCTCCTTCCCTCTTTCCTGACGAGGCAACCATTGGTTGCGAAAGCTAGATTTTGTGTGTATGTTTGTGTTTGTTTGTGTGTCTATCGACCTGCCAGCGCTTTTGTTTGGTAAGTCTCATCATCTTTCTTTATATATATATATATATATATATATATATATATATATATATATATATATATATATATATTTTCACAGTAGTGAATATGAATGAGGAGAGGGGTTTTAGGACCTTCGGTAGCAAGGTAAGATTCCTCAAGATGCCCATAAACATGTTGGTACTAGAGTGTGCCATGCAGGTGCCTATGGTCATGCCACAGATTTGTTTGTGGAGCTTTCCTCGAAGGAACAGTGGGTATGGGTAAGGGTACAGCTGGTCAGGTGCACAAGAACTCGGGTGGATGTTTTGGGGTTTGTTTGACTTCAGGAGAGGTAGTTTTGGACAGTAGAAGGCTGTGGGAATCGGGATGTTCGTGTGTATGGAAGTAGTGCTATCAGTAATGAAAAGGTTTTGAGGTGTTAATAGGGTGGGGATGATCAAGAGCAAGTGGGGAAACTAGGTTGCAGATATTGGCCAATGAGGACAGAGGTTCTTTTGATTAGAGCAAAGTAATCAACTACTATGTGGAGTCCTGAGTGGTTAGGTCAGTGGATTTTGGGAAGTGTGTAAAGGATGGACACATTGAACATTTAGAGCTTACATTCCTAATTGACAACTCAGTGTCTGAACTGTATGGTGAGTGATTGGTTACCTTTATTTCTGCCATTATTTGTGATTCACCCATTGTATCATATTAAAATTTATTTTAAAGGAAGATTGATAGACAACTGTAAAGTTTATCTAGGTTTGGTTTACAGCCACAGTAAAAGTTTTCAGAGTACAAACCGTTTTGCCACATTTGGCTGTTTAAAATTTTTATAATGGCTGATTTTTTAACACTGTGAGGTCAAGTCCATTCCAAAACATCCAGCTTTAGAAAACCAGCCATTTGTCATTTGATTGATAGGTCTTAAAGGCCAATATACTCTAAAAAAAGATAAAAAACTTTAGGGTTTCTTTTTCATCATTTTTTTATTCTGTGGGTATAATATTCTTAAAAGAATGTGAGAGTTGTGTTCTTGAGCAACTTCACACATAACTGGCTTTTGCATAAAAAAGTCAAGCATTCTGGCACACAGAGTTGCAGTGTGTGTGTGTGTGTGTGTGTGTGTGTGTGTGTGTGTGTGTGTGTGTGTGTGTGTGTGTGTGTTTGCCTTCAGACAAAGCAGCTTATTTCTCATTGACACACCTGATGCCTCTGAGTTTCAATGAAACATTATTTTCTTTGGACAGCTCCTTCAGATTAGACATGCATGTTCATACAACTTCAGTTTTATTTTGCCATAAAATAAAAAAAAAAAAAACTACTGGCAAACTACAAAACCTATCCACATAAACAGCATTACATTTACCCACCTCGATTCTTTTTCTGGGGTATACTTCAAATCCAGGAATATGCCCAGTATTAGAATCGCACACAATAAACCTCTTAATTACATACAGGGTGACACACGGGAGACGGACGGTTTTTAATGAAATAATACTCAGCCACTGAAATATGGTCACTACTTTTTATTTACTTAAATTTGACATATTTCGTGACAGTACCTTTTCCGTAAAATGTTTACAAGGTGATATTTGTATTGGCTTCAGTTGTCTAGTGGAAGTATGATTCCACAATGCAGTTTTGTCGGTTGCGGAAATGACCTGGTTCAATGTGTTTGCCTCATTTTTGGTGCTTCAAATACCATTTCTTCGAATGTGGTTTCTTCTTAAAGTTTAGACAAAAAAAAGTGGTAACATAATTCATTTTTTCTGTTCACTTCCAAATTATTATGACGGCGACCTGCACATTGTTCTACCGTCAACACACACCACGAGCTCACTGCCGACTGACTACAGTCAAAGACGAGTCGAGTGTCAAAGGCATTTTACACAACACACAAGCTTCCACTTGTAATCAGTCTCTTTGATACTCTTTGTCACAATTACTAATAGAATCAATATGCTTTCACTCTCAAAAATATAAGTAAATTAGCATATAATAAGGCAAATTACAATAAAAAAATATTCTGACAAAAATATAAGAAAAAATTTAAAATTTGGTATCGACAAATCTGGTAAAAAAAACACATCTCCCAGATCCATTACAATACTGACAAGCCGGGAGACCTGGGAGGCCAAGCAACATTGCCAAAACGGCCAGGAAGCGTGTGTCTAAGAAATGTCATTGAGGTGTTTGCGATGTGCGATGTTGCCCCATCCTGCTGGGACCAAACACATTTTAAAGGGATTCGTCGTCTTCTTAGTTCTGGTTTCAAGAATGTTTAAAGCATACGAATGTAACGAACTGAATTAATAGTAACTGTGGCCCCGTTCTCTTAAAAAAAATGAGGTCCAATAATGCCAACAGAGCCAAGAGCACACCAGACTGTTAATTTTTCTGAGTGTAGAGGACGCTGGTGGATAAGGTGTGGATACTCTGGAGCCCAGTAGCATAGGTTTTGCTTATTCACGGTCCCATTTAAATGAAAATGAGCTTCATCGCTCATCAATAAAATTTCATTTTAATTCGACCCCAAAATCACTTGCATTCTGTAAGCAAAGTCTTCTCGTACAGCAAAATCAGTTTCCTTAAGTTGTTGGACAATGAGCATTTTGTAGGGATGGAATTTTAATTTTTTATGCAAAATTCATCTAACCGATTCATGATTGATTCGTAACTCACTAGCATGATGTCTAGCTGACCGTCCTGGGCTTCTGACTGCAGCTTGCCTTACCCTTTCAACATTTTCTGGTGTCATTACTCTGCATCTTGGGCCAGAATGCATCTTATCCAGTATGTTTCCAGTTGATATGAAGTTTTCCACCCGTCTGAGGATTGTGTTACAGCTTGGAACAGCTCCATGTCGACCGACTTTAAACTGTGCACGAAACAGTTGCTGCGTACCGATAATAGCTCGCCAGTTTCCACGAAATGTCATAGACAAACATTCGACATTGCAAGTCCCACTGCTCCATAGTGACTGAGTAAATGAAATGGCGTCTTGTGTCGATCAGAACTATCCCCACCACGACCACCTCCCACCACCGTGCCCTCAGTACTACGTGGTTCAAAACCGTCTGTCTCCCGTGTGTCACCCTGTACTTGTCTGGTTTGTTCTGTGTAGACCAGTAATCCATCAAATAAACAAATGCTGTTGTCAATAATGAGTTATTGGTATGGATAAAACACTTTTTAAATTCATTGAAAAAAGGCCTGATCATTTTTGAGCATGGCATCAGGCTGAGGCTGATGTCTGGGAGTGTAGGTAGAATTGTCATTCAGATATAAATTTGAAAGAATTCCCTTTGACAATTTCTGCTTGTTATGGATCCTGGGGAAGGAGTCAAGATAAACGTATATTGATTTCTTCACAAGACATTCATTTAGGAGGCAAGTTGTGACATAGTGATATGCACATACGCAGGTGGCAGTAGTATCATGACAAGGTATAAAAGAATAGTGCATTGATGGTGCTGTCATTTGTACTCAAGTGATTCATGTGAAAGTGTCAGACATGATTGACCACACAATGGGAATGAACAGACATTGAACGAAAAAGGGTAGTTGGAGCTAGACATAGGGGCACTGCATTTCAGAAATCATTAGGGAATTCAGTATTCCAAGATCCACAGTGTCAAGACTGTGCCAAGAATACCAAATTTCAGGCATTACGTCTCTCACCATGGACAATGTATCTGTCTTTACTTAACGACAGATAGTACAGGGTGTATACGACCCGGGAGATCCGGGAAAAACCTGGGAATTTTTCCATGTGGGAGAAAACCGGGAAAAACCTGAGAATTTTTTAGAATTCCGGGAATTTTTCTTTGTTTTCATTTTCAGTTAAATTTTTGTAATTTTGACTGGTAAGAATCGATATTTTAACAAAAGATGTTACTGTTTCCCGCTACTGCAGAAATAAAACATGAACGAGACAAAAAATGAAAATAAAACTTAAATTGCAAAGGAAATGTGCCATATACAGCAAAAAACACAGTACTCATACAAGCATCTGCCAACAGCAAAATGTCAGTCTTAGGAAGACTATGCACTGCTTCATAACAAAAAATTGCCTCCGATGAGCATGACGTCACAACTGTTTATATTAGATTCGTTTTAGCAGTTAAGAGCAGGATCATGTGCACGCGCAGTTGAGTAGTACGTTCTCCTGCTTCTGACTACAGAAATGTGGCTGTTGGCTGTCTGTCAGGGGAATCCTTGTTGCATGTAGAAACAAACTTTCCTACAGACAAAAGGGGCTATACAAGCTGAGCAGAGTAAGTCCGAACGTATGAATGCCAACCGCTGTCTGATTGTGTGGCTGATTGGGTTTGCGAATGATGAGCTTTATTATAATTATTAGCGAAATCCATAGATTCAGACTACAGGAGTGGAAATAAATGAATAAGAGGTAAGAAAGACTACGTATTACCTTCTCAGTGTATCCAAGAAAATGAAATTTTGACAGAAAATTCTAGTAAGGGCCCGTTGTACAGTCCCTGGCTAGCAGCCGTTTGAAGTTCTATTCTGAAAGAAGCACAGAAAACTTGTTGTACCAACATGTAACAACGCCTAACCAGAGAATAATCGCGGGTGACTAAACCGGTGATTCTGGCATAAATAGTTACAGAATTAATGATAACAAGACTGTTTGTTAGAGTGAGGAAAGGGAAGAACCGGGGACATCACACAAATTATGGAACAATATGACGATTCCAAGGTTGTATAAAAATTTCGTACTACTACTTATCAATCTCATGCTTGAGAAACTGGAGCGTATGAATGAAGTGTGAAACTATTTCCTAACGTAAAGCTTTTTGCTTGTAGTAGGTCTAATAGGCATTTGGTATTGGTACTTTGTGAATTATATTCTGTCGTTACAAAAAAGGCTGTTTGTGCCAAAACAGTCTCGTTTATTCGGTGTGTGTTGCAATTGTTGTGGTATTAGAAAAGCCTATTTTGTTTTATCTAGCAGACAGTGACTAAACAGATGTAATCAGATCGGGAAACCACACCAGTCTTGGGTCCTTTTTGTATTAACAGCTTTTTCACTGTTAGACGACGACATTTTGATTTTTCCTGTAGCAAAACGTTTGACGAACTTTCATGAGGTAATAGAAGGAAAGCACGCCATGTAAAGCTGTAGCAAGATTAGAGAGAGAAAAATTCTAGGAGCTAAGTATTGAAGAAATGTGCATTGTCTTACTTGTGTCATGTCTTTACTGGGTTTATGTAACCTATATTTGATTTTATGTCGCACAAAGCTGCAAGTTGTTAGCTGGTGGGAATAAAGAGTGCAAATATTCTGAAGAGTTTTTTCTTTCTTTCTTTTTATTCTTTCTTTCTTTCTTTTTATTCTTTCTTTCTTTCTTTTTATTCTTTCTTTCTTTCTTTTTATTCTTTCTTTCTTTCTTTTTATTCTTTCTTTCTTTCTTTTTATTCTTTCTTTCTTTCTTTTTATTCTTTCTTTCTTTCTTTTTATTCTTTCTTTCTTTCTTTTTATTCTTTCTTTCTTTCTTTTTATTCTTTCTTTCTTTCTTTTTATTCTTTCTTTCTTTCTTTTTATTCTTTCTTTCTTTCTTTCTTTTTTCTTTAAAAAAAAGAGGGACAGGATGTCAAACCAGCAGACTGTAAGCAGGAGAGGCACCACAGGACATTTTAATTTCCACTATTCTGAATATGGTTTGATGGCATCAATTACAAAATATACATGTTTCGATTCCACAGAGCGAAATACAGTGACGTGCCGTAGGAGACTGCTGTGTGAAGAGGTGTGGCACTGCACTTCGACACACTTATCACCATATAACATGTCTTACATTTCCTCGAACATGTAGGTTTTATGCATCAGACTTTTCAAAAAGATGTGAGCTACAAAATGAACATATTTTTGAAAATTCGGGTTTTTTAAATTTTTGACGTCACATCTCAAATGCTCGAGGGAGTGGCGGGGTATTGCCGCGGTTCAGAAATATCATAGATCTGGGGCTGATGCTCAGAGCAGTCTGAGTTATAGTGGGGAAGTGGGTAGTCTCCACGTGACATGTGTTTACATTTAGTGATTTTGCTGTTTCCTCTTCGTTTACTGCTCTTACGTCAAATGAAACCAAAACAGATTACTGTGGCCGGGAGCTATCAAGTGAATTAAAATACATTTACATAATTACGTGAGGCTAATATGTGTTATTAGTTACAGATTTTATTTCCACCTTTGACAGTCAAGCATTAATTGCCAGAACAATGAAGTTAATTTTGTCGGTTTGCTGAAGAAATTTTTCTTTTATTAATCTTTTCCTCCGAGACACACAATATATTCTAAACGAAGAGTTTAATTCCACACACTTTTTGCTGCATTTCAAGTGCATGTTTTAAAGTTCTAGCACATATGGCATTATGCCATAATAAAGAACTAAACACGAGGTAACACAGTACTGGTACTCCAAGAATATTTACATCCCGAAAACTACATTGAAAACTTAATATCAGGTTGTGGCCTACTTCACTGGGAATCTGGACATAATGAATGTGCACTTTAAATGTGCACGTTTTAGTTTAGGTCACGAAATTTCGATGCTCTTGGAGTATCCTCTGATGCCTTGTTTCTTTTATGACGTAATGTAAGATCTTTTAATGTTTTACACGTACGAACATATGGACTCCCTACGAAATCGTAGCGGCTCAAGCGCAGTGCCGCCTGTCATCTGGTGCTCTGGCAACTGTAAAAACGAACCAATTTCTAACAGGTCGCAGGAAAATATTACGAATGGTGGTTTGAAAAGTGTTACCATAAAAGTAAATTTTCTTTTACGCAAGTTGAACTATGTGCGAGAATGTAAGATGAATTTCTTAAATCACAAAGCGTTTGACTCTCATTTAAAGATAAACTCTTTGATTTTGAGCCATTTAGATGACTTTCGAGCCCAGAAGATCAGACATTTAAGTCGTTATTAAAAATTTTACTGCCATGTTTGTGTGATATATCTTAAATTGTAATACGCCCATAAAAGAAAACATTATATGTGAAAGCTTAGCTTCTCTTGCAGCATATTAATTTTACAGACCATTATTATATGTGAAAGCTTTGCTTTTCGTGTAGCAACACTATGTATATTAATTTAAACCATCAACTTTTTCCGTTTGTGTGTTCGTGCTACCTAACAGTGATGTTGCTATTGGCTGACTACATCACGTGTCCTAAGCTTTGAATACCCGCTGTCATCGTGACATGATGTATGACTGGCTTACAAAAACGCATCGCAATCTCGATTTAAGTGCTTCGGAAAGTAAGATGCGGTGTTTGGTGGAATTCGATTTTATACTTTTGTAATACAAAAATATGCAGCGTACGTGTTGCTGCACGTCAAAGATCTTTCCAAAATGTGTTTTTTCCATATGTTTAGTTTTCTAAAGTGCCGGGAAATTCTTCACCTGTGTAGAAAACCATAACCATTCAAAGGACTGATAAGTTATACAGTTCAAAGAGAAAGTATACTGTCAGTTAACAGGGAAAAGGTATGTTTTCACCCGGGAGAAAGTGTATTTTTAACCAGGAAATCCGGGAGAAATCCGGGAATTTTTTTTCTTTGTCCGCGTATACACTATGCAGTACCAGTGTTTGCGTAGAGTTGTCATTGCTAACAGATAAGCAACACTGCCTAAAATATCTGCAGAAATCAGTGTGTGACTTGTGATGAACATATCCAGTAGGGCAGTTTGGTGAAATTTGGTGTTAATTACCAATGGCAGTAGACGAGTAATGTGATTGCCTTTACTAACAGCATGACATCGCCTACAGTGCTTTTCCTGGGCTTGTTACAATATTGGTTGTATCCTAAGTGACAGGAAAACCCTTGCCTGGTCAGACGAGTCCTGATTTCAGTTGGTAACAGCTAATGGTAGTGTTAGTGTGATGCAGACCCCATGAGGCCATGGACCCAAGTTGTCAACAAAGCATTGTGGAAGCTGGTGGTAGCTCCATATTGGTGTAGGTGGTGTTCACATAGAATGGACTGGGTCCTATAGTCCAACTGAATTGATCATTGAATGGAAATTATGTTCATCTACTTGTATTTCACTGGCATCCATTCATGGAATTCATGTTCCCAAATAATGTTGGAAATTTGTACATGGCAGACCACCATTATCACTGGACTAAAATAGTTCGCTATTGGTTTGGAGAACATTCTGGACCATTTGAGCAAATGATTTGCCCACCCAGATCACCCAGCTTGAATCCCATTGAGCACTTGTGGAACATAATCAAGAGGTCAATTTATGCACAAAATTCTACATTGGCAACACTTTTGCAGTTATGGATGGCTATAGAGGCATGATGATTCTGTCCATGTCACAAAGAGTTGCTGCACTATGCTACGCAGAAGGTCAGACATGATACTAGGAGGTATCCCATGACTTTTGGCACCTCAGTGTACCTGAATAACTATGGAGACAAACAGATAACTTTTGTGAAGCTTGACCCCTGTCTGTGATCGCCAAACACCGTGTGGCTTTAGCTTTGATCTTATCTTCAGTTTTTCATAAATGATTTTCGCATAGCTGTTAGTTTTGATTTGATGTGTGTCACTATAGAACATGGAAAAAATTTTAGAACACATCCAGCCGAGCAAATCTTTCACTAGTTGATCTTACTCCACTTGTTTCTGAGAACTGGGAGCAGTCCTTTAGATGTCCGGCTCTTTCTCAAAGAGGAAGTCATTCTTAGCTCTCTTTCCTTCCATTGATTGGGCTTAACATGATGTCACTTTTAACTCCTGTTTTTTTGTTTTAGTTTTCTAAGGTTCTGACATGCGCATGTATGACCTTCATTTGTTTTGGGCTGAAAACAAAACAAACGAATGTCCAGCTTCATTCAGCATCAGTTGACTTGTATTGAAAAGATTGCTACCTATTTCTTGGTAGTGCAGAATACTGTGTTACAGTGGAGATACCTTGATTGGGGAATCGTCTTTTTATACCCAAAATTTGGACAGAGAAGCTACAGGGTTTGAAACGGCAATAAAAACTAAACGAGCAGTGATAGAAATACACCGTTTGGTGCAAAATGCTTGGGACAACAGTACATTTTCAGGCGGACAAACTTTCGAAATTACAGTAGTTACAATTTTCAACAACAGATGGCGCTGCAAGTGATGTGAAAGATATAGAAGACAACGCAGTCTGTGGGTGCGCCATTCTGTACGTCGTCTTTCTGCTGTAAGCGTGTGCTGTTCACAACATGCAAGTGTGCTGTAGACAACGTGGTTTATTCCTTAGAACAGAGGATTTTTCTGGTGTTGGAATTCCACCGCCAAGAACACAGTGTTGTTGCAACAAGACGAAGTTTTCAACGGAGGTTTAATGTAACCAAAGGACCGAAAAGCGATACAATAAAGGATCTGTTTGAAAAATTTCAACGGACTGGGAACGTGACGGATGAACGTGCTGGAAAGGTAGGGCGACCACGTACGGCAACCACAGAGGGCAATGCGCAGCTAGTGCAGCAGGTGATCCAACAGCGGCCTCGGGTTTCTGTTCGCCGTGTTGCAGCTGCGGTCCAAATGACTCTAACGTCCACATATCGTCTCATGTGCCAGAGTTTACACCTCTATCCATACAAAATTCAAACGCGGCAACCCCTCAGCGCCGCTACCATTGCCGCACGAGACACATTTGCTAACTATATAGTGCACAGGATTGATGACGGCGATATGCATGTGGGCAGCATTTGGTTTACTGACGAAGCTTATTTTTACCTGGACGGCTTTGTCAATAAACAGAACTGGCGCATATGGGGAACCGAAAAGCCCCATGTTGCAGTCCCATCGTCCCTGCATCCTCAAAAAGTACTGGTGTGGGCCGCCATTTCTTCCAAAGGAATCACTGGCCCATTTTTCAGATCCGAAACGATTACTGCATCACGCTATCTGGACGTTCTTCGTGAATTTGTGGCGGTACAAACTGCCTTAGACGACACTGCGAACACCTCGTGGTTTATGCAAGATGGTGCCCGGCCACATCGCACGGCCGACGTCTTTAATTTCCTGAATGAATATTTCGATGATCGTGTGATTGCTTTGGGCTATCCGAAACATACAGGAGGCGGCGCGGATTGGCCTCCCTATTCGCCAGACATGAACCCCTGTGACTTCTTTTTGTGGGGACACTTGAAAGACCAGGTGTACCGCCAGAATCCAGAAACAATTGAACAGCTGAAGCAGTACATCTCATCTGCATGTGAAGCCATTCCGCCAGACACGTTGTCAAAGGTTTCGGGTAATTTCATTCAGAGACTATGCCATATTATTGCTACGTGGAAAATATCGTACTATAGAGTTTCCCAGACCGCAGTGCCATCTGTTGTTGAAAATTGTAACTACTGTAATTTCGAAAGTTTGTCTGCCTGAAAATGTACTGTTGTCCCAAGCATATTGCAACAAACGATGTATTTCTATCGCTGCTCGTTTAGTTTTTATTGCCGTTTCAAATATACCGGTCATTTTTGAAACACCCTGTAGTCGTCACTGTCAGTTGCTTGTAGAGATGGCACTTAAGTGGGCTCGCCATCTGAACCCCAGTTTGACTGTTGAGTGTGTATCATCATGCTATTTAAACTGGAGTGACAGTGGATGCCTATTATGTCTTTGGTATAAATTAATTCTGTGAAGCCTTCATCATGCTCTATAAAATTGTACATTCACTTGTTCTGGACTCTGAAATATGACATGCTGAGTGAAATGTTAAGTGAGCACTACACCCCAAGCCTTATTTTAATTGGAATATACATCCCAGTTTTCTATTAGCCTTATTTTGTTAGACATTATTATGCTCTCTCACAAACTTGAAACCTGCACGACAATACATGTTGTATTTAGAACAGAAAAACAGTCTTTGTTGCACAAGATACGTATATTTGTGCAACCGAGGCTTTTTTTCTGTTCTAAACATCTATTACAGTCCCACAGGGTGTCTACAACCCGGGAGATCTGGGAAAAACCTGGGAATATTTTCATCCGGGAGAAAACCGGGATAAACCTGGGAATTTTTTGGAATTCTGGGAATTTTTTTGTTTTAGCTTTCAGTTAAATTTTTGTAATTTTGACTGGTAAGAAACAATAATCTGACAAACTATATTATGTATCCTACTACTGCAGAATAATACTGTAGCAATAAAACATGAACTAGAGAGGAAAAAAAAAGAAAAGAAAAGAAAACTTAAGTTCCAAAGGAAATGCGCTATTTACAAAAACTAAACACAGTGCTTGTACAAGTGTCTGCCAACAGCAAAATTTGTTAAAGGCCTTAGGAAGATTGTTCAGTGCTTCATAACAACAAATTGCCTCAGTCTCCGATAAGCATGACGTCACAACTGTTTACTTTAGATTCGTTTGAGCAGGGCGGGCTCATGCGCGTGCGCCACTGAGTCGCGCATGTGTAGTACCTTCTCGCGCTTCTGGCTACAGAAATCTGATTGTTAGCTCTCTAAGCAGCAGCAGCTTATGCTGCAGCAAAATGCTACCTGGAAAAATTTTACTGGCGCTAGCAAGTTGCCAGATTAACTGGGGGCAAACTGGGGTATCTACCCCGGGCGGAAATTTCAGGGGAATGGGAAGGGGCCGCCAAATTCATATTCTTGAGGAAAAAACCTTGTTTCACAAAGTGCCTAATATCCAGCACACGTTGGTCTGTTGATTATTCATATGATTTTGAAACACATCCCTGTTGGTTTTTGAACACTTTAGAACATATTCCAAGTTTATTTCTGAATGAGTCATAAGTTGAATTTTGAATGCGTGTATAGTGTAAGTCATGTATCTGCCAGGGGAATCCCGTCGCATCTACAAATAAACTTTCCTGCAGGCAGAAGGGGATGGGGCTATACGAGCTGAGCGGAATAAAGCTGAATGGGTGAATGGCAATCAGTGTTTGTTTATGTGGTTGACTGTGTTTGCGAATGATCAGCGTTGTTATAATTACCAGCGAAATCCATAGATTCAGACTACCAGAGTGGAAATAAATGACTAACAGGAATCATAGGTAAGAAATATTACGTATTTTCTTCTTGGTGTATCCAAGAAAATTAAATTATGACAGAATTTTTTTGGCCAGACTGCTACACTGGTAAGGACCAGTAGTACTGTCCCCGGTAGCAGCTGCCTGAGTAGTGCGGAAAACAGGTTTTATGAACACGTGGTCCGCAGCTCGTGGTCGTGCGGTAGCGTTCTCGCTTCCCACGCCCGGGTTCCCGGGTTCGATTCCCGGCGGGGTCAGGGATTTTCTCTGCCTCGTGATGACTGGGTGTTGTGTGCTGTCCCTAAGTTAGTTAGGTTTAAGTAGTTCTCAGTTCTAGAGGACTGATGACCATAGATGTTAAGTCCCATATTGCTCAGAGCCATTTGAACCATGAACACGTAATAACACCTAACAGGAGAATAAACGGCGGGATAACTAAACCATTGATTGCGTCAGGGCTAGCGAAGTTAACCAGAGACTAAGTTACAGAATTAGTGATGACAAGATTGTTTGGTAGAACGAGGAAGGAGCAGAAACGGGGACATCACACAAATTATGGAAGAATAACATGATTCCAAATTTATATGAAAATTTCATACTACTACTTTTCGATCTCGTGCTTGAGAAGCTGGAGCGTATGAATGAAATGTGAAACACTTTCCGAACATAAAACTTTTTGCTTGTAGTAGGCCTAATAGGCATTTGAAATTGGTACTTCGTGAATCATATTTTCTCGTGTTATAAAAATGACCATTTGTGCCAAAACAGTCTCGTTTATTTGGTGTGTTACAGTAGCTGCAATATTAGACAGGCCTATATCATTTTATCAAGCAGACAGTGACAAAATACACATAATCAGGTCGAAAAACCACACCAGTCTTGGGTACTGTTTGTATTAACAGCTTTTTCAGTATTGGACGACGACATTTCTTTTTTCCATGTTGCTAAACATTTGACGACCTTTGATGAGGTAATGGATTCCTTTCCCAGAAAGGAAAGCACGCCATGTAAAGCTGTAACAAGATTGGAGAGAAAAAAATGCTAGGACTTACGGACTGAAGAAATGTGTACTGTCTTGCTTGTCTCTTCTACTGGTTTCATGTATCTTATACTTAATTTTATGTCACACAAAAAAGCAAGCTATTAGCTATAGGCAATAATGAATGCAAATTTCCTGAAGAGTTCTTGTTCTCCCGGTTACAAATTATCCCATCCAATATTGATTGAGAGTTTTTTTTTTCTGATGCACAGAGCAGTCTGAGTTAGAGTTGGAAAGTGGATAATCTCCACGTGACCGGCATTTACGTTAAGTGATTTTGCTGTTTCCTCTTCGTTTATTGCTGTCATGTGAAGTGATAACAAAATGGATTTCTGTGGCTGGGAGCTATCAAGTGAATTAAAATACACCGACAAGAGTACGAAAGGCTAAAATATGTTATTAGTTTCAGATTTTATTTTATTTCCACCTTTCTGACAGCCAAGTATTAATCACCTCGCAGAACAATAAAGTTATTTTTGTCGATTTGCCAGCCGGTGTGGCCGTGCGATTCTAGGCGCTTCAGTCTGGAACTGCGTGACCGCTACGGTCGCAGGTCCGAATCCTGCCTCGGGCATGGCTGTGTGTGATGTCCTTAGGTTAGTTAGGTTTAAGTAGTTGGAAGTTCTAGGGGACTGATGACCATACATGTTAAGTCCCATTGTGCTCAGAGCCATTTTTTTTGTCGATTTGTTAAAGAAATTTGGATTTTATTAATCTTTTCTGATGAGACAGTCAATTTATTTGAAACGAAGTGTTTCATTCCACACTATTGGATAGTTTCAACTGTTCGCTGCATTTCAAAAGTGCATGTTTTCATCTTCTAGCACATATGACATTATGCTATAATGAAGAACCAAACATTAGATAATACAGTACTGGTACTCCAAGAAAATTTACATCCGAATCTGAATGTACGAATGTACACTTTAAGGCGAATTACGCATTTTAGTATGGTCCACACAATTCCGATGCTCTTGGAGTATCCTCTGATGTCTTGTTTCTTTCATGACATAATGTAAGATCTTTTAATGTCTTTCACCTATGAAAATACGCGCTTCCAGCATCCTAGTAGCTGCGCAAGCGTGGTGACGCCTGTTATCTGGCACTCTCTGGCAACTACTGAAATGAACCTAATTCTAACAGGTCGTGGGAAAATATTGCGAATGGTTATTTGAAAAGCGTTATTTTCAAAGTAAATTTCCTTTTATGTAAGATGAACTATGTGTGAGAACGTACAATGAATTTCTTAAATCACAGAGCGTTTGACTCTCATTTAAAAATCAAGTCTTCGAGTACAAATATTTAGAAAAATTTCGAGCCCAAAAGATCAGACATTTATATCATTATTAAAAATTTTACTACCACGTTTGTGCGATATATCTTAAATTGTAATATGCCCATAAAAGACAACATCATATGTGAAAGCTTAGCTTCTCTTGCAGCTTATTGATCTTAGAGACCAAGATAATATGTGAAGCTCTGCTTTTCTTGTAGTAAGGGTGTATATAATAATTTAAACCATTAACGTTTCCTATTTGTGTGCACGCCCAAATTAACATTGATAACACTATTGGCTGACTACATCATGTGTCCTATGCTCAAATGTCCTCTGTCATCGGCTGGCGAGATCACGTGACATTAGCTATGACTTGCTACAAATCGCATTGCAATGTTGATTTCAATGCTTCGGAAAGTAACATGCGGCGTGTGGTAGAATTTAAATTTAGACTTTCGTGATACGAAAATATGCAGCGTACATGTTGCTGCACATCGAAGATCTTTCCAAAACTTTTTTTTTTAAAAAGCTGAGTTTGGTTTTCTAAAGAGCCGAGAAGTACTACACCAGTGTATAAAACCATAACCATAACCATTCAAAGGACTGGTAAGTTTTACAGTTCCAAGGAAAAGTATACTGTCACTTAACACGGAAAAAGTGTATTTTCACCCGGAAGAAAGTGTAATTTTAATTGGGAAATCTGGGAATTTTTTTTTTCTTGTCCGTGTGTACACCCTGGTCCCATTGTGGTAATCACAGTGTGGAGTGATCTCAAATACATGCTGTATCGTACTTCATTTCAATATTAAGTACCAAACAGTACTTACTGAAGACGCAGCATGTCATCTTGCATGGAGACTCATCGAAAGGGGGGGGGGACATTAATGACCTTGTGGACATTGTGGACAATATTAATAATAACCTCACACCTTTTGCATATGGCAGTTATCTGTAATGAAATACTGTCTGAAAAAAGCTGCATAAATATTGTCGGATCTGGATAAGATTTCACAGTGGTGCGTAAATTGGCAATATGCTTTAAATGGCCAGAAATGTAAAATTGTGCCCTTCACAAAATAAGAAATACGCAATATCCTGTGACTACAATATAGAGTTGGGACCAATCAGCTTGTACGAACAGCTGGGTGTAACAGTTCGTCTGGATGTGAGATGGAATGATCATACAGACTCATTCATGGGTAGAGCAGGTAGTAGACTTTGGTTTATTTGTAGAATATTGGGGAAATAAAATTGGTCTACAAAGATGATTGCTTAAAAATAACTCTTGCAACCCAACCTAGAATACTGGTAAAGTGTAGGAGACCTGTATCAAATAGGAGTAACAGGTGATATTCAGTGTATACAGAGAAGGGGAACATGGATGGTCAGGGGTTTGTATGATATGTGGGTGTGTCAAAGAAATGCAGAAAAAACTGAACTTGTGCAGCCTCCTGAGGATAGATCTAAACTATCCCTAGAAAGGATATTTACAAAGTTTCAAGAACTGGCTTTAAATGATAAGTAGGACTATTCAACAGCTCCCTGTGTATTGTTCCCGTAAGAATCATGAGAGCAAAATTAGATCAATTACAGCACACACAGAGGCATTTAAACAGCTAGTTTTCTGTGCGTGGATGGAATGGGAAGAGAGCTAGTTAACAGTTATAATGGGACATAGCCTCTGCCATATACTTCAATGGTTTGCAGAGAGTATAGCAATTGAGTGAGTGAGTGAGTGTGTGTGAGAGAGAGAGAGAGAGAGAGAGAGACACACTGACTCACTGACGAAGGCTGTTGCTGAAAGCTGTGAGTGAGTTTCTTTTAACTGTTCATGTCTACAACTTGATGCCTCTTCTTTAAGGTAAGTAGCAATCCATTTATTTCTAAGTAATTTATAATTTTCGAACAGAAATTTCTGTACATTATAAATAAAGAGGTGTTATATTTACCTTGAGAATGAATAATTTTATTCTCTGCATGTGTACACTGTTTTGAATGGTTTGCGACATACTGAAACTGTGTGACAAACTGGGAAGCAAATAATCCTTATTTGCCATGGATCATATATAATAGGATGGGCTTATTCTCTTAAATTACAAAGATACATCATTACAAACCTATAGAATACAGTTTGTTTTAAAATATCATGTTAACACTAGTTATATCAAATAATTCTGTTACAAGTATTTTGTTGACATTTTTCACCAACAGTGTTCTTGAATTTCTTTTAAAAGGTTTTATTTAGGTTAATTTCATGTTAGTCCTGTCCTACACTCATGTGCTTTAGGGAGATAATCATATATTTAATTACTAGTTGCAAAGATTTACAAGGCTTTCCCATTTGCGGTGCTCAACTGTTTAATTGTATTGTCCTTTTCAAGGTGGCATTACTTAATGCTAACAAGGAAGGCATGAAACATGGCCAACAGATTTGGCTCATATTTGGCAGGTCATGTGTGTACACTCTAAAATAAGACTCTGAGATCTTTTGTGAAAGACTAATTTCCTTGTTTAACTTTTAGTTCTCTCCTTCATTATTCATTTTATGCCACTACTATGTTAAGTGTCAAACATTTCCTTTGTGGAAGTTTAAAATGGTGAATAAAGTATGTAAATGTTCGTAAGATAGAAATGAAGTACTTAAAAATTGTAGCAGAGTTATTTTACTTTTTAATTCCATTTTTATTAACAAATGGAAATGGTAATAAAAATATTGAATCAAATTTTCAATAAAAAGAACGTCTTTATTTTCAAGTATTTCTCCTGAAACAGCATGAAAATGCAAATATTCACAGTACATCAAAATTTTGCACAAAAATGTGAAAAATCAAATAGGAAATAGAACACTTTTTATTTCTAGAAATTTAACGGTATTAATATGAACCCGAAAAGTTTTTAGAAAGTTGCAAGGTCTGTGCTGAGAGATAATTGTTAAGAAAAAAAATTCAATAAGCCTCCAAATTAATTAATGTTGATATTCGCCAATCAGGCAGTTGTGCGTGCAAGTTGAAACAGCCTGCCAGAGACCATGTCGCCAATCGTGGGCTCCGTTTTCTTTCAGAAAACTGAACGAGGGAGTAATACAAAACTTCGAGATGGGACAGTAGTAAGGATCGAACCTGAGCGAAAGGCTAAGCAGTCTCGTGTATTATCATCAATGGTATGAGACCAACTGACACTAAAATTGTATCTGGCTGGTTGATTTGCCACCCGTACACACTAAATAAATCTCGGCCAACCAAGCAGCTGGCTGTGGTTCGTTGGCCTAGTGTGTATGTGCCTTAAAAGGCATTTCACACATCTGTTCCAAATTTTACTTTCATACTACCAATAATGAAAATTGATTCTTTAAATTGTGCTACAGTTTTTGTTAATTCACATTTCTGCCTGTTAGTAAATATGCAATTCAAAAATGGTAAAAAGCAGTGTACTGGCAGTGAGACTCAAACACACGACTTAATAATTTCAGTCCTACTAGGCTACACAATCAGCTGCCGATAAATTTGCTTCTAAACTGCAAGTTTTGTACTTGATGAGCTCAGAAATCTTTAAAGGCACTTTGTTAAAGTTCTTTTGAGAACTGCATCATACTGCTCCAGGAAACTCCTGTCAGGCACTGGGCTGAAAGTGCTGTAAGGGCCTCCCTGTGAAACACACTTCTCTAACAATGCTTACTGTCACATGGTCGTACTCTTGCATGGTTGCAGCTGTGTGCACATTGAGGAAATTCTTTTGTGGGGAAAGCCCCAGGCACGGCCAGTTGATTCGCCTCACATGTGTGCAACCTAAAATGGAGGACTCTTTAAGATATTCTGGCTCCACACCTCACCGTTTTTGGAAAAAATTAAAAAAATAAAATAAAAAGCTACCTAAAGCTTATGACATGCAATCTTCTCAGAATTGATGGGGTCAATAGATAATAGTGAACAATATCAGTGTTCAATGAAATTGGCACAGACATAGCGGCCAAGGCATCTGGTTGTGGAATACTGCAGAGCCGTAGTTTCCAACCTGGGGGTAATTAACCACCTGAGGTGTAAAATGAAATCTTCTGAGAGGTAAAATTTAAATGATTCGATTCTGTCTGTCACGAACTATGTTACTTCATTACTATTATCACAATTTTGATTATATAAGTTAGCTGTTGGTGGGGATGCTTGCATGCCTCAGCGATGCAGGTAGCTGTACCATAGGTGCAACCACAATAGAGGGGTATCTGTTGAGAGGCCACACAAATGTGTGGTTCCTGAAGAGGGCAGCAGCCCTTTCAGTAGTTGCAGGGCCAACAGTCTGAATGATTGACTGATCTGGCCTTGTAACATCAACCAAAATAGCCTTGCTGTGCTGGTACTCCGAACAACTGAAAGCAAGGGGAAACTACAGCCGTAATTTTTTCAGAGGGCATGCAGCTTTATTGTATGTTTAAATGATGATGACATCCTTGAGGGTAAAATATTCTGGAGGTAAAATAGTCCCCCATTCGGATCTCTGGGTGGGAACTACTCAGGACAACGTCACTATCAGGAGAAACAAAACTGACGTTCTACGGATCAGTGTGAGGAATTTCAAATCCCTTAATTGGGCAAGTAGGTTAGAAAATTTAAAAAGGAAAATGGAAAAGTTAAAGGTGGATATAGTGGGAATTATTGAAGTTCGGTGGCAGGAGGAACAGGACTTCTGGTCAGGTGCATATAGGGTGATAAATAAAATATCAAATAGGAGTAATAATGGAGTAGGTTTAATAATGAGTAAAGAAAATAGGAACATGGATAAGCTATTACAAATAGCATAGAGAACACATTATTGTAACCAAGAGTGACACGAAGCCCATGCCTACCACAGTTGTACAGGTTTATATGCCGACTAGCTCTACAGATGAAGAGATTGAAGAAATGTATGATGAGATAAAGGAAATGATTCAAATAGTTAATGGAGGCGAAAATCTAATAGTCGTGGGGGGACTGTAATTCGATAGTAGGAAAAGGAAGAGAAGGAAACATAGTAGGTGAATATGGGTTGAGGCTAAGAAATGAAAGAGGAAGCTGCCTGGTAGAATTTTGCACAGAGCATAACTTAATCATAGCTAACACTTGGTTTCAGAATCATGAAAGGAAGTTGTCTAAGTGGAAGAGACCTGGAGACACTGGAAGGTTTCAGATAGATTATAAAATAGTAAGACAGAGATTTAGGAACCAGGTTTGAAATTGTAAGACATTTCCAGGGGCAGATGTGGACTCCAACGACAGTTTATTGGTTATGAACTGTAGATTAAAACTGAAGAAACTGCAGAAAGGTAGGAATTTAAGGAAAGGGGACCTGGATAAGAACTAGAGGTTGTAGAGAGTTTCAGAGGGAGCAATAGGGAACGACTGACAAGAAAGGGGGAAAGAAGTACAGTAGAAGAAGAATGGATGGCTTTGAGGGATGAAATAGTGAAGGGATCAGAGAATCAAGCAGGTAAAATGACGAGGGTTAGTAGAAATCATTGGGTAACACAGGAGGTATTGAATTTAATTTATGAGAGGAGAAAATATGAAAATGCAGTAAATGAAGCAGGCAAAAAGAAATATAAAACTCTCAAAAATGAGATCAACAGGAAGCGTAAAACGGCTAAGTGGGAATGGCTACAGGACGAATTTAAGGATGTAGAAGCATCTATCACTAGGGGTAAGATAGACACTGCCCACAGGAAAATTGGAGACCTTTGGAGAAAAGTGAACCACTTGTATGAACATCAAGAACTCGGCTGGTAAGCCAGTCCTAAGCAAAGGTGGGGAAGCAGAAAGGTGGAAGGAGTATATAGAGGGTCTATACAAGGGCAATGTGCTTGAGGGCAATATTATGGAAATGGAAGAGGATGAAGATGAGATGGGAGATACGATACTACTTGGAATTTGACTGAAAGACCTAAGTCGAAACAAGGCCCCAGGAGTAGACTTCATTTGTTATAACTGCTGATAGCCTTGGGAGAGCCAGCCATGACCAAACTCTTCCATCTGGTGAGCAAGATGTATGAGACAGGTGAAATATCCTCAGATTTCAAGAAGAATGTAATGATCCCGATTCAAAAGAAAGCAGGTGCTGACAGGTGTGAAAATTACTATAAGCTTAATAAGGCACAGTTGCAAAATACTAACACAAATTCTTTACAGGTGAATGGAAAAACTGGTAGGAGCTCACCTCTGGGAAGATCAGTGTGGATTCTGTAGGAATGTAGGAACACCTGATGCAGTACTGACCCTATCTTGGAAGCTAGGTTAAGGAAAGACAAACCTATGTTCATAGCATTTGTAGACTTAGAGAAAGTTTTTAACAATGTTGACTGGAATACTCTTTCAAATTCTGAAGGTGGCAGGGGTAAAATAAAGGGAGTGAAAGGCTGTTTACAATTTGTACAGAAACCAGAAGGCAGTGTTACAAGACTTGAGAGGAGGGAGGGGGCACAAAAGGGAAGCAGTGGTTGAGAAACGAGTGAGACAGGGTTGTAACCTATCCCTCCCTGATGTTATTCAATCTGTAAACTGAACAAGCAGTAGAGGAAACCAAAGAAAAATTTGGAGTAGGAATTAAAATCTAGGGAGAAGAAATAAAAACTTTTAGATTTGCCAATGACATTGTAATTCTGTCAGACAGCAAAGGGCTTGGAAGAACAGTTGAATTGAATGGACAGTATCTTTAAAGGATGAAAAGTTTAGACAAGAAGAGAATAGTAGCCTTTGAAATGTGGTGCTACAGAAGAATGCTGAAGATTAGATGGGTAGATCACGTACCTAATGAGGAGGTACTGAATAGAACTGTGGAGAACAGGAATTTGTGGCACAACTTGACTAGTAGAAGGGATCAGTTGGTAGGACTTACTTCTGAGGCATCAAGGGATCGCCAATTTAGTACTGGAGTTAAGCGTGGAGGGTAAAAATAGTAGAGGGAGACCAAGAGACAAATAAACTAAGTGGATTCAGAAGGATGTAGGGTGCAATAGTTACTTGGAGATAAAGAGGCTTGCAAAGGATAGAGTAGCATGGAGAGCTGCATGAAACTAGTCTTTGCACTGAAGACCACAACAACAAAAATTTATCAATAATTTCTTTTTCTCTAATAGTAGCATAAATGTGATGGAGATTACAGATTCCTCACATAGTCCACCCACTAGACACATATGTTGTTCTTTGTTACGTACATCGCTGATGATAAAATTGAGATGTACACGTAACAAATGATACATATCTCAAGAAAATATCGTCTCCAACTTGTAGATAGTGCCTGGAGTAGTCCATAAAGTGCTTCATTACTTCCTTCAAAACAAGTAAATGAATTAACTGCCAGCACGACACAACAGTAACTACATAAAGGCTACTGTAGTTATATACATGTTGTTGTTACTACTACTATTAGCGGCTGTAGTCAGACACAAAGCATTCACAGCCTAAAGTACATTAGTTTCTGCCAATTCAGTAGTAAGGAGTGCAGAAGTCAAGTGAATTACAAACAATAAGTACAGAGAACACATTTTAATTGGGTTGATTTTAAATGGGGTTGCAGTGTGCGTGTCAAACAAGTGCCATAATGGAGAGGTGTATGAGGGGAAGTGTTTACCCTCACTGTGGATAATTCAGTTGCTTACATGAGAAATAGTAGTTGCGATGCACCACATATTCCTTATTCATTCCCCCCTCCCACCACCGCCACACCTCTCTCTCTCTCTCTCTCTCTCTCTCTCTCTCTCTCTCTCTCTCTCTCTCTCTCTCTCTCCCCCCCCACTCCCTCTCTCTCCCACACTCCCTCTCTCCCCCACACTCCCCCTCTCCCCCACACTCCCCCACACTTGCCCTCTCCACCACACTCGCCCTCTCCCCCACACTCGCCCTCTCCCCCACACTCGCCCTCTCCCCCACACTCGCCCTCTCCCCCACACTCGCCCTCTCCCCCACACTCGCCCTCTCCCCCACACTCGCCCTCTCCCCCACACTCGCCCTCTCCCCCACACTCGCCCTCTCCCCCACACTCGCCCTCTCCCCCACACTCGCCCTCTCCCCCACACTCGCCCTCTCCCCCACACTCGCCCTCTCCCCCACACTCGCCCTCTCCCCCACACTCGCCCTCTCCCCCACACTCGCCCTCTCCCCCACACTCGCCCTCTCCCCCACACTCGCCCTCTCCCCCACACTCGCCCTCTCCCCCACACTCGCCCTCTCCCCCACACTCGCCCTCTCCCCCACACTCGCCCTCTCCCCCACACTCGCCCTCTCCCCCACACTCGCCCTCTCCCCCACACTCGCCCTCTCCCCCACACTCGCCCTCTCCCCCACACTCCCCCTCTCCCCCCACACTCCCCCCACACTCCCCCACACTCCCCCTCTCCCCCCACACTCCCCCCACACTCCCTCTCTCCCCCCGCGCACTCCCCCTCTCCCCCCGCGCACTCCCCCTCTCTCCCCGCGCACTCCCCCTCTCTCCCCGCGCACTCCCCCTCTCTCCCCGCGCACTCCCCCTCTCTCCCCGCGCACTCCCCCTCTCTCCCCGCGCACTCCCCCTCTCCCCCCGCGCACTCCCCCTATCCCCCCGCGCACTCCCCCTATCCCCCCGCGCACTCCCCCTATCCCCCCGCGCACTCCCCCTATCCCCCCGCGCACTCCCCCTATCCCCCCGCGCACTCCCCCTATCCCCCCGCGCACTCCCCCTATCCCCCCGCGCACTCCCCCTATCCCCCCGCGCACTCCCCCTATCCCCCCGCGCACTCCCCCTCTCCTCCCGCGCACTCCCCCTCTCCCCCCGCGCACTCCCCCTCTCCCCCCGCACACTCCCCCTCTCCCCCCGCACACTCCCCCTCTCCCCCCGCACACTCCCCCTCTCCCCCCGCACACTCCCCCTCTCCCCCCGCACACTCCCCCTCTCCCCCCGCACACTCCCCCTCTCCCCCCGCACACTCCCCCTCTCCCCCCGCACACTCCCCCTCTCCCCCCGCACACTCCCCCTCTCCCCCCGCACACTCCCCCTCTCCCCCCGCACACTCCCCCTCTCCCCCCGCACACTCCCCCTCTCCCCCCGCACACTCCCCCTCTCCCCCCGCACACTCCCCCTCTCCCCCCGCACACTCCCCCTCTCCCCCCGCACACTCCCCCTCTCCCCCCGCACACTCCCCCTCTCCCCCCGCACACTCCCCCTCTCCCCCCGCACACTCCCCCTCTCCCCCCGCACACTCCCCCTCTCCCCCCGCACACTCCCCCTCTCCCCCCGCACACTCCCCCTCTCCCACTCTCCCCCCGCACACTCCCCCTCTCCCCCCGCACACTCCCCCTCTCCCCCTCTCCCCCCGCACACTCCCCCTCTCCCCCCGCACACTCCCCCTCTCCCCCCGCACACTCCCCCTCTCCCCCTCTCCCCCCGCACACTCCCCCTCTCCCCCTCTCCCCCCGCACACTCCCCCTCTCCCCCTCTCCCCCCGCACACTCCCCCTCTCCCCCTCTCCCCCCGCACACTCCCCCTCTCCCCCTCTCCCCCCGCACACTCCCCCTCTCCCCCTCTCCCCCCGCACACTCCCCCTCTCCCCCTCTCCCCCCGCACACTCCCCCTCTCCCCCTCTCCCCCCGCACACTCCCCCTCTCCCCCCGCACACTCGCCCTCTCCCCCTCTCCCCCCACACACTCGCCCTCTCCCCCCACACACTCGCGGCGCCCTCTGTCGCACCGCGCCCACTGTCCAACCCCCCCTCTCCCCCACACCATTTCCCCCATCCCGTATGCCATTTCCCCCCCCCTCCTACTTCACACATTGTCGGCTGAAACCAATTCAGAGTAACACTTGCGAGGACAATCATTTTACGCATGCTATTTCTTAAGGGGGAAAAGCCAACTACTGCCACAGTTTGCAATAGACATAACACATTCATGCACAGCGTAACATTCCATCACAGTGGCTGGATAATTGTTGCCTACAGTTTTCCTGAAACTGATTAATTTGGTTCTCATGTTATAGTAGTCAGTCATTTAACTAACTCGTCAAAAATGCTTACGTCACTTGCTCCAAATCCAGGAAACTGACAAATTCTATTTGGTCCAAAAAAGAAATGTTTTTGCTTTTCGTGTGTCGGGTTGCTGGCTTGTCGGTGATGTAACGCTTTGCACATACGGCCAGAAACTTGGAGGTGGCGTTCTAGATAATGAAGCTTCCGGCTGCCTTCTTTTGGTGACAGACCGTACGTAAGAGGAGGTGCCGGTTGCTGGCCACTGCTACAGGCCACTGCCGCCAGTAGCTGCCATCTAGTGTCACTCCTCCACACTACGCAGAGATGGACGAGAGTAGAATCCCAGCCATTAAGGGGCTCCGGAAAGGCTCAAAATCATGAAAAGTTCAATTTTTACTTTTTGCGTTTTCTGAATCTGCAGACTATTACCTTTTAATAGATGTATAATTTATTCAATTCCGAAGACTACAACTATTTTTAAATTTTTTTTTTTTTTTTTTTTTTTTGAAATGTGTTCTACATGGGCGTGACCCACTGTGGCGCTGTTAAACTGCTGTCAAATGGTGTTATTATTAACGTCCGTATTCATCAGGTACATTTTAGTGATGTGAGATAAAGTATGTGTTGTGGCTAACCTGTGATGGTTCAATATATATAGCTGGTGTGATTGTCGATTGTTTCATGTTTATTTACTCTGTCGTTATCTCGAAAATATTCGTAATTAATTCTGTTTCTTGAGTCTCTGTTTTGTTGAAGTATAATAATGAGTAAAAGTAAAGTTATTAGAAATTAGAAATCCAAAGTGTCGACGAAATGAAGAAGGCTGTTTGGGCTCTTTTTTTTCATACTTCTTCAACCGATGAAAATCCCCAACATAGCTTGTGTCCCAAAGAAGAAGACTGTTGGTGTAAATATAACAAAGGATTGCTAACTGGTGAAGTGTACACTCATGAGCATAGTCTGCCTCATGCAATAATGGACGTGATAAAACCTATTTCCAGAGACTTAGCAGCACCTGAACTGTTGAAAAAGTGTATTCACGGAAAAACTCAAAACCCCAATGAAAGTGTAAATAGTGTTATATGGTCGAGAATCCAGAAGACTGTATTTGTTGGAACAGAGACACTTCACTTTGGTGTGTATGATGCTGTTGCGACTTTCAATGATGGCAACATTGTAAGGTGCAAGGTATTTAGAAATATGGGAATGAAGATAGGTTCTAACATGGTACGAGCGATGCTTGCTTAAGACAAGGAACGCCTTTGGGCTGCAGACAGGGCTGTAAAGAGTCTAGAAATACAAGCAAGAGTAAACAGGAGGAGGAACAAGAGGAAGCTGGAGGAGGAGTTTGCAGAGGATGAAGATAATCCATCCTATGGACCTGGAATGCACTAAAAAGTTAATCCAATCTTTGTCGCTCGATTCCCAAAACTTTTATTTTCTCATACTAATTACATGTTTTCTAAGGATCTTCCAAACATATTTGTTTCAAACTTTCAGTAAAGAATTTATAAATAAAAAATTGCAAAAAAATGTTGTAAATTTTCATTACAATTGAAAAAAAAATCATCTTTAATAACTGAACTAAAATTTTGTAAACTCCATGTGTTAAGTTGTAGCCCATATTCCAATAAATAATCTGTAAAAAGTTCAACTTCCTACCTCAAATACTTTGTGAGGAAAGATGTAATTTATAAGCGTTATTTTAACATTGCAAGTATAGGGCGTTCCGGAGCCCCTTGAGGTATGTCCACACCATGTCTGTGCGCAATCGCATTCGCAAACGCACGGGAATGAAATGGCATACACGAACATTTGCCAAAACAACACATATACGCATGGGCGTTCTCGTGTGCACACGTTGCCTCATTGCGCAAGCAGTCTGCTGTGCATTCATTCCGTTCTTTGGGAGCTTGTGCAGCATTTATTGTAATGAGAAGGCAACTGCAGCTAGAGAAGTATATAAATAACTGAAGTACGGGAAACACAAAACGATAATAATGTATTTTTTTTTTCAATTTTCAGGAGGTCACAATGATATTTTAGATTTCTTGCTTGTAAACAGCAGCGATAACGCCGGAAATAACACTTCTTCAGATAGTGACCGGTGACTTACATGCCAGTTTGAAATGTTTGTTTGACATTTCAAAACGACGCCTTTCAGTGATTATTCCTGAAACTGAAAAATAGTTGAGAGAGACTTTTAGTCATTATGTGAAGGTTAACTAATTTTCAATGTGTCATTAGTACTTTATTTTTATAAAGTTGTTTACATAGCTTTGCCAACTGCCTTGCCGCGGGGATAACAACGGTTCACCCAAGTTGCGCACTGTCGGACTTGGCTAGCAGTTTATGGGTCACCGTCCAGGCTTGCCGAGTGGTGCTGGCGGTGCACTCAGCCCTTGTGAGGCAAACTGAGGAGGTACTTGATGGAAGAGTAGCGGCACTGGTCACGAAAACTGACAGTGACTGGGAGAACAGTGTGGTGACCACATGCACCTCCGTATGCGCATCTGGTGACGCCTACGGGCTGAGGATGACACGGCAGCTGCTCGGTACCGTTTGGCCTTCAAGGCCTGTTCAGATACTGTTTCTTTGTTTACACAGCTTTAATCATGGAAGATTATACGTAGGTTAACATCCTCGGACTCCACTTCTTATTTTTGCATCATCGATGTCCATTTCTATTTCTAGTAGTTCGTTGGGGAGCTACAAAAACTCTGTCATTTCATGTCTTCAGATATGAGGCACCTCAATTGTGCTATTAAGTCGCCATTGCATGAATTTTCGCCCAAAATTTTTGTATACGTTTTTCATAAATTTTTGGTTTGGTCTTCTCTGTTTTCTTACTTCGAAAGTTACGGTATGTTAGTCTTTATAGTAATGTGACTGGAGACTTTTTATCTAACGCTTGAAGCTCAGGACATCACATCTCAATATTTTATTCAAATAACCTTTAGAAGCTCATTCCACACGACTTTTGTTTGTCTGTAATCATCTTTAAATTTAAGCATGCCCCGATTGGAGTCAAGTGACATTATTGCACGTAAATCGTTTTACAGCGTAACCTCAACACAATACGCAACAAAACACACATCGGACCCAGCTGCCTGTTGTCTGCTGAAAAGCGCAATGATTCCCACCGAAGGTGAAAGCAATGCACTACGCGCAGTGCCTCCAGTTTCAGAAAATTACAAATGCACATGGGGATTTACGCTCTTGGAATCTTATTCGCACGAGAAAAGTAATTAGAAAGAAATTGTGCAGACACACCTTTATATGTCCTCCACTCCTCCGCACATATTTTCTCCACAAGTCCGTACGAGCCGCTAAAATGAGTATCGTACAACTGTCGTTCATCTCAAATCGACCTTTTGAATACAGCGCGAAAGTAAACATTAGGCTACACAACAGGTCAATCTTAATCACAGTCGCGCCCGGGTTCGATTCCCGGCGGGGTCAGGGATTTTCTCTGCCTCGTGATGACTGGGTGTTGTGTGATGTCCTTAGGTTAGTTAGGTTTAAGTAGTTCTAAGTTCTAGGGAACTGATGACCATAGCTGTTAAGTCCCATAGTGCTCAGAGCCATTTGAACCATTTTGTTATCACAGTCTTTACTAGCCATTCACATTCCTTAGCTTTCGTGGGCTTTCGGAGCCGGCAGACGAACATTATTGAGCGTAGCTGGGGTGCCTTGCAACGCGCTGTTACCTCCACCCCCTCGTATTCTTATCGATTTATCGTCAGCTCTGCAGGATCCATGGTATCAATTCCCTCCAAGCGCCACTTCAGCCATTAGTGGAGTCCATGCAACATCGTGCTGCGGCGCTTCTGCGTGCTCGCGGGGGCCTTACTCGATATTAGGCGGGCGTACCTGTTTTTATGGCTCTTCCGTGTATTAAACGTACGAATATAATGCGTAATTAACGAGAGCAGCTAGCATTGTGTCTTGCTTAGAGCTGCGCTCTACTAATACTACGGTTTTGTAGCTTTGGTGCTCTACATGAATGACGTAGTAACTGGTAGGATTACACGTAGTATTCGTAGAACTGGTAGGGATAAATGAATGTGTAAGAGAGGGAATGGGAGCCGATGACTTTGTTTTTTTGTTCGTTTGGTGTTTTTTACTTTGTACATAATTAGAACCGCACATCATCCAGTGTTAGTACATTGCGTATTTTATATCCTTACACAATATAAATTGTAGTTTGTAAGTAACATAAATTAGCTGATCGCGTAACTTCTGCACTTACTTCTGATGCAAGTACAGTTTACATGTGCAAATATAAAAATGTTTGTAATTATTGTTCTTATTTTGTACTCAATAGAATGTTCTTCATCACGGTCAAAGGCAAGACTTGCCTGCTATTACTGACAAATGCGAAAGTAGTTTATGAATAACAGAAGCATGTTTTATATACCGTAAATTTGACGAAGTATTGAAGCGATATAGTTTTGTTTTGCGTTTTTTCTTTGTTTTACCTGCGTTTTGCAGCGATATATGATAAATCTGTATGGTTTTCTTTATTTTTACTACAGCACCCCTCTGTTTCACGTTACAGCTAAACAATTTTCGAATAAAACCTGACAGTTTCAGTTTTGCTATAAGTACTATTTATTCTTAAGTAACAGACTGGAGGATAACTACGTAGAACAAAAATGTACCCTTTATATATCCTCATTCAGTTTCTGGACAGTTCACCGCTTCCGTTTTTTAGGGAACTCTAGTAAGACACTCATCGCATATGTTCTAGAACGCGCAATAGGTATGCAACACGCCCAATGTACAAGTAACACGGATGCAACCTCAACTGACCTAAGCTACTAGGAAAACCCCCGTTCAAATGGCTCTGAACACTATGCGACTTAACACCTAAGGTCATCAGTCCCCTAGAACTTAGAACTACTTAAACCTAACTAACCTAAGGACATCACACATATCCATGCCCGAGGCAGGATTCGAACCTGCGACCGTAGCGGTCGCGCGGTTCCGGACTGAAGCGCCTAGAACCGCTCGGTCACCGCGGCCGGAGAAAACCCCCGTACTCTACACTAACTTATGGTCTCCTACGGTAGATTGTGGTAGTTTTACAACTCTAGTCCTGCTTGTAATCATGCCGATAGCAGAAATAAAGAAAACAGAACACTAAGTCGGACATTGTATTAACAAATGACAGATGAAATTCACTCAGCGATGTGATACTTGAAGTTCTACTAGCTTCTTTCCTTCAAAGATTAAGTACCGAATAAGTGTATATATGTTCTAGAAAAATAGTAAATCACCCTTTAGATATTACACACGTCATTTTTAGGAAGGCCTAATATTATAAATAAGTAGGCGAAAATCATATCAGCTGATCATGGACACTGAAAGTGACTGTGGATTGTTGGCGGAGAAAAGACATTTATTATGTATCACGTGAGTAGCTCTGAAAACAATTAACGGAGAGCTACCAGAGGATTGGATTGTCTGTTTTATTGTTGCTGTTACACACACCTACTGGAATGGACTTTAGGTAAGTGTGCATGATCAGTTTCAGTTGCCTAATCACAGTGTTTACTTCTTGCTGTTGTCTTCAGTTCGAAGACTGGTCTGATGCCGGTCACCACGCACCCTATCCTGTGCAAGCCTCATCGTCGCAGAAAAGTTCTACAAACCTACGTCCTTTTGAACCTGCTTACTGTATTCATCTCTTGGTATCCCTCTGCTATTTTTATCCCTCCTCGCTTATCTCCAGTACTAAATTGCTGATCCCTTGATGTCTCACAATGTGTCCCTTCTTTTAGTCAACCTAGTTAAAATTTCCTTTCTCACCAGTTGTACTCAGTACCTTATCAATGGTTGGAAGATCTACCCATCTAATCTTCACCATTATTCTAAAGCACCACAGTTCGAAAGCTTTTGTTCCGTTTTTATGTAAACTCTTTTTCGTCCACGTTTCACTTCCATACATTGCTACACTCCAGACAATTAGATCGAAATTCGATATTAACAGATTTCTCTTCTTAAAAATGCTTCCCTTGCCATTCCCAGTCTACATTTTATATCCTCTCTACTTCCACCCACATCAGTTATTTTGCTGCTCAAATAGTAAAACCGATCTGCCACTTTCTGTGTCTAGTTTCAAATTTAATTTCCTGAGCATCACCTGATTTAATTCATCTACATTTCATTACCCTTGTTTTGCTTTTATTGACATTCACCTTGCAGCCTCCTTTCAAGACCCTGTCCTTCCATTCAATTGTCGTTCCAAGTCCTTCGCTGCCTCTGACAGAATTAGAGTGTCACCAGAAAGCCTCAGAGCCTTAATGCACTATGTGATCAAAAGTATCTTGACACCCCCAAAAACATACGTTTTTCATATTTGGTGCACTGTGCTGCCGCCTACTGCCAGGTACAACATAGACAAATGTAATGTATTGCGAATACATAGAAAGAAGGATCCTTTATTGTATGATTATATGATAGCGGAACAAACACTGGTAGCAGTTAATTCTGTAAAATATCTGGGAGTATGCGTGCGGAACGATTTGAAGTGGAATGATCATATAAAATTAATTGTTGGTAAGGCGGGTACCAGGTTGAGATTCATTGGGAGAGTCCTTAGAAAATGTAGTCCATCAACAAAGGAGGTGGCTTACAAAACACTCGTTCGACCTATACTTGAGTATTGCTCATCAGTGTGGGATCCGTACCAGATCGGGTTGACGGAGGAGATAGAGAAGATCCAAAGAAGAGCGGCGCGTTTCGTCACAGGGTTATTTGGTAACTGTGATAGCGTTACGGAGATGTTTAACAAACTCAAGTGGCAGACTCTGCAAGAGAGGCGCTCTGCATCGCGGTGTAGCTTGCTCGCCAGGTTTCGAGAGGGTGCGTTTCTGGATGAGGTATCGAATATATTGCTTCCCCCTACTTATACCTCCCGAGGAGATCACGAATGTAAAATTAGAGAGATTAGAGCGCGCACAGAGGCTTTCAGACAGTCGTTCTTCCCGCGAACCATACGCGACTGGAACAGGAAAGGGAGATAATGACAGTGGCACGTAAAGTGCCCTCCGCCACACACCGTTGGGTGGCTTGCGGAGTATAAATGTAGATGTAGATGTAGATGTACTCCATATCAGCAACCTCAGTAGTCATTAGACATCGTGAGAGAGAAGAATGGGGCGCTCCGCGAAACTCACGAACTTCGAACGTGGTCGGGTGATTGGGTGTCACTTGTGTCATACGTATCTACGCAAGGTTTCCACACTCCTAAACATCCCTAGGTCCACTGTTTCCGCTGTGATAGTGAAGTGGAAACGTGAAGGGACACGTACAGCACAAAAGCGTACAGGCAGACCTCGTCAGTTGACTGACAGAGACAGCTGACAGTTGAAGAGGGTCGTAATGTGTAATAGGCAGACATCTATCCAGGCCATCACACAGGAATTCCAAACTGCATCAGAATCCACTTCAAGTACTATGACAGTTAGGCTGGAGGTGAGAAAACTTGGATTTCATGGTCGAGCGGCTGCTCGTAAGCCACCCATCACGCCGGTAAATGCCAAACGACGTCTCGCTTGGTGTAAGTAGGGTAAACGGTGGACGATTGAACTGTGGAAAAACGTTGTGTGATGTGACGAATCACGGTACTCAATGTGGCGATTCGATGGCAGGGTGTGGATATGGCGAATGGCCGGTGAACGTCATCTGCCAGGGTGTGTAGTGCCAACAGTAAAATTCGGAGGCGGTGGTGTCATGGTGTGGTCGTGTTTTTCATTGAGCGGGCTTGAACCCCTTGTTGTTTTGCGTGGCACTATCACAGCACAGTCCTACATTGATGTTTTAAGCACCTTATTGCTTCCCACTGTTGAAGAGCAATACTGGGATGGCGATTGCATCTTTCAACACGATCGGGCACCTGTTCCTAATTCACGGCCTGTGGCGGAGTGCTTACACTACAATAACATCCTTGTAATGGACTGGCCTGCACAGAATCCTGACCTGAATCCTATAGAACACCTTTGGGATGTTTTGGAACGCCGACTTCGTGTCAGACCTCACCGACCGACATCGATACCTCTCCTCAGTGCATCACTCCATGAAGAATGGGCTGCTATTCCCTAAGAAACCTTCCAGCAACTAAATGAACGAATGCCTGCGAGAGTGGAAGCTGCCATCAAGGCCAAGGGTGGGCCAACACCATACTGAATTCCACCATTACCGATGGAGGACGCCACGTAAGTCATTTTCAGCCAGGTATCCGAATACTCTTGATCACATGGTGTATGTTCTCCTTGAACTCTAATTCCTTCTCGAAATTTTTCTTTGGTTTTCTTTGCTGCTTGCTCAGTGTACAGACTGAATTATATTGGGGATAGGCTACAATCCTCTCTCACTCCCTTCTCAGCCACTGCTTCCCTTCCATGCGCCTCGACACTTTAACTATCTTCTGGCTCCCGAAGAAGTTGTATGTAACATTTCACTCCATGTTTTTACCCCAGATACTTTCAGAATTTCAAAGGGTGTATTTAAGTCGAAATTGTCTAAAGTTTTCTCCAAATCTACAAAAACTATAAATGTACGTTTGCCTTTTCTTTATCTATCTTCTATGATAGGTTGTAGGATCAGTATTGCTTCTGTGTTCCTACATTTCTCTGGAATTCAACTGATCTTGTATCAAGTTTTCCTGTCTTCCGTAAATCATTCGTGTTAGTATTTTGCAACCATGACTTATTAAACAGATAACTCGGTAATATTCACACCTGTCAGCACCTGCTTTCTTTGGAGTTGGATTTACTTCATTCTTCTTGAAGTCTGAGGATATTTTATCTATCTCATACATCTTGCGCAGCAGGTGGAAAAGTTTCGTCATGGCTGGCTCTCCCATGGTAATCAGAAGTTCTGACGGAGTGTCGTCTATTCCAAGGGCCTTTCAGTGCTTTGTCACATTCTTGTCGCAGTATCATATCTCTCATCATATGTTCATCTATGTCCTCTTCTCATTGTATAATACTGCCTCCAACTACATTTCCCATGCTCACCCCTTCGATATAATCCTTCCACCTTTCGGCTTTCCCTTCTATGCTTAGTACCAGCTTTCCATCTGAGTTCTTGTTATTCATACAGCTGCTTTTCTTTTCTCCAAACATCTCATGCAGGCAGTATGTATCTCCTCCCTAGCTACATCCGCTTCTAGGTCCTTACGTTTGCCCTCTAGCCATTACTGTTTAGCCATTTCGCATTTCTATCAACCTCATTTTTAGACGTTTGTGTTCCCTTTCGGCTGTTTAATTTGCTGTATTTATCCAATATTTCCTGCGATATCCAAGAATTTCAACCAGGACTTGTATTTTTACCTATTTTATTCTCTGCTGCCTTCATTATTTCATCTCTCAATGCTACCCATTCGTGTCTACTGATTCTTTCCCCCTGTTTCAGCCAACAGTTGCGTAATGTTCAGTCTGAAACTTTCAACAACCTCTGAATATTTCAACTTATCTAGGGCCAATCACCCTAATTTTCTAATTTCCTACCTTTTTGCAATTTCTTCAGTTTTAAACTACAGTTCATAACCAATAAGTTGTGGTTAAAGTCCACATCTGTCCCTGGAAATTTAAAGTCTGGTGCCGAAATCTCTGTCTTACCATTATATAATCAATGTGAAACAGTGTATCCTGGTATCTTGCATGTATACAGCCTTCTTCCATGATTCTTAAACCAAGTGTCAACTCTGTGCATAATTCTACAAGGTAGCTTCCTTTTTCATTCCTTTCCCACAGTTCATTTTCACCTATTATTTTTTCTTTCTCTTCCTATTCCTGCTATCTAATTCCAACCGCCCACCACAATTATATTATTCTCTCCCTTAACTATCTGAATGATTTCTTTTATCTCGTCATTAATTTTTTTCAATCTCCTGTCCATCTGCGGGGCTAGTTGGCATATAAACTTGTACTACAGAGGTGAGTGTTGGCTTCATGTCGATAATGCATTCACTATGCTCTTCGTAGCAACTTGTCAGCATACCTGCTTTGTTGTTCATTATTAGACGTACTACTGCATTATGCCGATTTGATTTTGTGTTTACAACCCTGTACTCACCTGACCAGAAGCCCTGTTCATCTTGCTACCGAACTTTACGAATCCCCAATATATCTAACTTCAACCCATTCCATTTCCATTTTTAAATTTGTTAACCTATCTCGCTGTGAAAGGAATCTAACATTCCACGCCGGAGTGTGGATAGCCAGTTTTGTTTTTCCTGATATTTACTTAAATGTTGTTATATGGGCTTACATGCATGGAAGATCAAAATATCAGTCGATTTGATTCCCAAAACGGTTATCCTACTGACCTGTCCACCCACCCTCAAATACGAGGGTTGGAACTTAAATAGTGTCAACTATTTATTCGCAACCGATACAAAGGAGCTACATGTTTGCTCCTGTTACTGTCCTTCGAAGTAGAACGCGCTGCCAGAGGAAGAAGATGAAACCACTTCGAGGCATTCGCTTCAGAACTGTTCCAGAGGTTCGACAGGCAGTAGACCGCTCCATTCGCACCATCAACAGAACAGGCCCTGCTTACGATATACTACACATTCCACATCGCTGGCAGCGGATTTTACACAACGCTGGCGACTACTTTGAAGGACATTAACAGGTGCAAACATGTAACTCTTTTTGTATCAGTTTTGAATAAATAGTTGCCACTATTTAAGTTCCAACCAACGTAAAATCGTCATAACTTGTGAACAGTTTGCATTAGGACATTCGAATTGCATAGTAGGTCGCGGGGCATGATGGGAGTTAGTATGCTCTCTGTGGTTTGGTATAGGGACCAAGCACACTTTCATTTGAATGAATGGAGAGGTCTACTGCCTGTCGAATCTCTGGAACAGTTCTGAAGCGAATGCCACAAAGTGGTTCCTTCATCTTCGGAATCAAATCAAAGTCACAAGGACTTAAGTATGGTGGATGGTAACGTACTTCCCCGTCCCATCGACCGAACAGAGCAGCCATAGCTTGCGCTGTATGCGTCCGCGCATTGTCGTGAAAAATGGTGAGTGGGTTGCGCAGAAAGTGTCGCCGCTTCTTTCGCAAAGCTGGTCGCAGATGATGCTCCAAAAACGAACAGTAATACGGTGAATTGACGGTCTGCCGTGGAGGAAGGTAATACGTTAGGACAACACCATCACAGTCGCGTGTTGTGCTTAGCATAAGTTAGTTTAAAGTTGGTTTAAGTAGTGTATAAGTCTAGGGACTGATGACCTCAACAGTTTGGTCCCTTAGGAATTCACACGCCTTTGAACATTTATGTGCGCTTATAATGTTTTGGGAAGTTGAACATTTATGTGCGCTTGTAACGTTTTGGAAAGTAGTGTGTTATATGGTACTACGCATTGATTATCTATTTCCAGTTTTCGTATTCGATTTTCACTGTGAAGCCACCATTTTTTTGGGTGATTTTGTCGATATCTGTGGAATGAATCCTATCATACAGCCATATCAGATTGTATGAGTGGGGCAGTCCTCGTTTTCGCCATTCGATTGTGTATATCCACCATATAACGGTTCCAAAGATGTAATATTTTGTGATGACTTCCATAAATCTCATTTGTTTTCGTCGGAAAACTCGGGCTATTATGATGTGTCGATACATGGGGGTTTGTCCGCATTCTTAGTTGCTCTTTGATTTCTGGTCACGACGACTTGCATGCGAATGTTATGAAGAGGTCAGGTTGTCCATGTTTTCTTATGATTGCGTCTCGAAGATGGATGTATTCTTCTGTGCGTAGTTTCTTCTGATTCAGTCTCATGTAAAGCATCCGTTATGCTCCTGTTTTTTCATACATATCTACCAGGAATTGTTGGGATAAACGGCGAGTATTGAGAATGTGATTGTATGTTTCGTTGTCTCTGATCGTTAAACGATAAGCATAGAACTTCTTGGCAGTGACTTTATTGCATATTTCTAAACCTGTTTCAGGTTGGATGTGTTTCATATTAAAATGATATCCGTCACCTCGATGCAGAAGTATTAATGGATATTGGGGGATATCATATGAACGGCGCGTGTCTGCAATGCGTTGTAGTCCTTCTTCGTTGCACTATTATGTAACGGCTTGTGTTCTCATTGCCTACAATGAAGCTGGCGAGTTCGTCTACCTAAGGTGCATTAAATCGATGTTCGTGTTCACCAGGTGGTCTTTTGTCGGCTCGAAATATAAATTTATAGTTATCAGAAATCATTCGGTCTTGCGCTGTGTCGAATATGTGAATCAGTTGGTTGTACTTGTGTAAGATGCTCTGTACATCTTGGAGTGCTTCTCGTCTCATTCCACTGATATTTGTGCATCGTTGATCAATTTCTGTTTCTTCATTTCCGATGAAATATACCTGCAGAAGTTTATGGCCTTTGTTGGGTAGTGGTAGTAACGACCCCATATTGTGATAGATTTGTCCTTGGATTGAAAAAAAAAAAAACATAAATGAATTTCATCTCTGTTAGTGTTGATCGGAGTGACACAGAAAGGAGCCATTTAGAAGTAGGCGTTCTACGCTTTTGTAGTCTGAAGAAAGTGTCTTGATTCTGCTGTTTCCCTGACCATGTAATGTAAAAGTTCCTGCGGAGGTGTTACCAATGGTGATAATCGAATTTTTCCATTCATGCAGCAGAATCCTGATGTTTCTCTATTGAATTTTTTCACTTTGAAAATTGGCAAAAATCCATTTTTCCGATTACGACATGTTTGTGTTTGTTATATTCTTTCGTGGGGTCGTAGTGGAATGCTTCACTTGTTAGGTTGTACTGTTTACTTGTCCTGGTCCGTGCTACTCGTAGGATGATATTTTCATGTCTAAGATTGTGTCGCAATTTTTGATTCTTCAGTCCGTTCATTTCGTTGTTGTTCGATTTAACTGATTCTCACGGTACTCATTGTCAATCGTTGGGAACTTAAAGGTGCTTCGCCCTTATCGCCTGTTTAGTTTTCTCGCTGTTCTTATTGCGTCTTCAGAACTGGCAAGATCTCCTCCTCTTTTACGTTTGGACATCGTCTAAAATATAAATCAACTCAATTTTTTATTAACAGATATACTAAGTACACATTTACACCTTATTTTTTATTTACATTCAGTCATTGTTGTCACTTGACTACTCATATTTCACTGTTGGTTTTTATTCACTTACTGCACTACTTTTTCGCTTCCTCTCTTCATCACTGATAAGAAACTGACGTTCGAACCCACGACGGGTCTTGCTTTGTATACCACTACCAATGGGTAGCCCACCAGCGGCGAATTCTAGGACATGCCAAAAAGACTTCGAATGGTCCAAAATGTTCCAGAATATGCCACAGCATTCGAGTGTTCTGGAATGTTCCACAACGATCTGGTAAGTTGCCGAACATTCTGGTATCTTCCCGAACGTTACAGACTATTCCTGAACGTTCCAGAACATCCTGGATCTTTGTGGAACTCTCAAATGTTCTGGAATGTCCTAGAATACTCTCAAATGTTCTTGAATGTTCTAGGATACTCTAGAATGTTCTGGAATGTTCCAGAAATTTCTAGAGGGCGAAACGTATATCTTCAAAAGCACGCCCTTCAGGTAAAAACGGGAACCTTCATCAAGGATGGGGGATGGAGCGCAACCACACGTCATAACTCCCTTGATTGTACCGGAACTCGTTTCTGAGTTTTCACGACATGTAAATTGTACTCTTACTTTTATAATATATATTGATATACGCTATATATGTCTACGTTTATAGTTCTTTGTGTACTTAGAAACTGGTGATGATGCAAGTTTTCATGAACTTTCATGAACTTCGGATTTCTTCTTGCTACCTTTTGATAACTGCGTTGGTAGGTATTGTGGATCTTGGTTTACCGTCATTGGTTAGGTTAAGTTTTTTATATTAGTTATGTGAGTGAGTTTTAGTATGTTGAAATGTAGACTTCGTTTTAGATAGGACAAGCGATGTTCTGGATAAAGCTTTTGAAGATTTGAGTGTGTTGTTTTGTGGTACTGCGGCCTTCATTTTAGCTGCCATATTGATCAAGTGAAATTTATGCTGTTGGGTCTTGGAGTTGCCTATGGGTTCGTGGCATCGAGGGCTTTGTGTGAGCTAAATAGATCAAGTGAAATTTGTGGGTTACTACTTGACATAATTATTCCACTGCGTAAAAGTTCTGTACAAAGGCGAATAGATGAAATGGCCGATAATGTGGGAGACATGTTTATGCTCCATACTAAGAACGACAGATTTCGTATTATAACTTGACGAGTCAGCTTTACCAGGGAATTAATCTTTACTTTTAGCTTATGTTTATGCTTCTCCTCATGTGCGCTTTACAAAGGATGAAAGCTTGGCTCAAGAGCTGTTATTTCCAAGGCTGCTGGACGTACACACTAAAGGAGAATCAGTACATGGTGTTTTTGAACAGTTCATCAGAGAAAAGGAAAATTCCAATTAGGAACCTACTTCCTTGTTCACCCAATGGAACAACGTCAGTAGTAGGTCTCCACAATGGGTTTATTGCCTACTTGAAGAAAGCTGTCATGGATGTGTTCACAGTTCACTGTGTCATTCAAAACCAACATTTAGTGGTGAAAAACTAAATGGCCGCTTACATAAACCATTTCAGACTAACAGAACAGCAATGAATAAAATTATATGCGAAGCTCTCAGTGACGGGCGTTTACGGATGCTCCGTGACGAGAATGACAAACATCTGCTGCTTCGTACAGAAGTTCGATACCTGTCGAGAGGCAATGGTGTTAGAAGGTTTTACGACCTCTTTGATACTGTTGGGGAGTTTTTTGTAAGAAATAATTCTTTGCTCAGCGAAGAACTGAAAGCGAGCAGACATGACGTGGCATATCAGTCACATCTGTTTGCAGAAGTTAACGGGGGTTACAAAGTAGTAAAATCAATCTAATCAAAGTCAAATCTGTGATCTCAACATTTGTTTCAAATTTCACTCACCAATTTCAGTTACCAACTTTCTCCTCCGAACGCGATATATTTTACTGTAGCCAACCTATATAGGGAGAAACGATAATCATAATAAAATAAGAGAAATCACAGCTGTTACGAAAAGATCGGGATGCTCATTTTTTCCACACGCTGTTAGAGAATGGAACGGTAGAGGAATAGTCTGAAGGCGGTTGGATGAACCCTCTGCGAGGCACTGAAGTGTGATTTGGAGAGTAGTCATATAGATGGAGATGCGGTTGGTTCTGTTTTGTTCAAGAGAAACCTACGTTGTTGAGATTTATACTGTCTTCCGAGGTTGTCGGGGTTAGGTGAAAAGAGTAGACTACATCCTGATGATCCGCAAGTTTACTGTGATCATTTGAGTGTGTTGCATGATGTTATGACAGAACGATTCGAGGATGTGCCTTCGATCGAAATTGCAGACTGAGTGACAAATCCATTCTCAGACATAGGGAAAGCGGGAGTTTTGGAGGAAGAACTAATGGAGCTGCAAAATTATCTTGATTTTGAAGATAAACCAGGATGTTTGGTTACAGAAAAAGGTCCCTAATCAGTATCCTGTAGTATGGAGAGAGATTAACAAGCTTCGTACTTCATTCCCGACATCGCATTTGGTGGTGTGTGGTTTTAGTGTGGTGCTGCTTCATGTAACTCGACGTGAAAATCCGAAGCTCTTATTAACCGAAATTAAAACAGATGTTGGAAAGCTGATCTCTCTTCACCAAGTCTATGTATCACATTTTTAGTTCGTCACATTTTGGAATGTCAACTCAGAATATTAATTTTGTCTTCTCACAACTGAGTATAAAGTTAGGTTCATGATTAAATTTGAAATAAATGTCAATTTTAAATTGAAAATAACGAGAATCGCTGTTTCGTATTTAGATTTTAAACATTTAGGAATAAAGAAGAAATGATGAAAGATCATCTCGACTCCCCTTTCTTCCACCATATTTACTCACTCGAACTGACAATCACTTGCTCTGTGGTCAATGAGTTTATTGGAGAGGGTTGACAGTGATTGTAACGCTTAATTGTAGCTAGATGCATGCCCATGAGGTTCCGGGATTTCAGCCGGATCATCTTCTTGTCACGATATTTCGCCTGGCAATCGTCCAGCCATCTTCAGGTGAGTGTCCATCACTGGAGACTGTAATTTTTTTTATGTGTTACGGTACAATACAGCATCACCGGTCTTACGCGGTCTGTGTGGGTGAGGCAGTAAATTTAACCACAGGGCAGTGACTCTGCACCACTGCAATACTCTTTGGAGGTGTGGCGGTGGGACTTGGAGTCCCGTACCACCCCCCAACGGTGACAGTACTCATCATTCAGGCATAAAAACGTAGCCCGACATGGGCAGGTAGAGTGGGAAAGTATTGGACGTAGACTGGGGAGCTAGTCCCGCCAAAGGATGCATCCGTGGTGGGCGTGCTAGGCCTATCGTTAGCCATGGTCGGGATCCGATTCCTCTAGGATGGTTAGAGGAACCAGATGTCGATGCCAGCGGCGTGGAAGTGTGGTCCCAACGTGGTGTAACCTATGGACAGTGTCCCGCAGGGCATCTACCTTCTCACAGAGCCGCCACGCATTGTTATGTATGGTTGTTTTGAGGGGGACAATATGCGCTTCCTCATGGAGAGTCACAATTCTCGTGAGTGGAAGGGCGTGCAGGTTCCACGTGAGAACCTTGTTCTGCAGGCGCTGCAACGTCCGCAACCTGGTGACAATAATCATGGCCCATGCAGTAGAGCCATACGTGAGGGCGGCATTGAGAGCTATTTTGTTGGTCCAGCACCAGGTGATGCCGTTGGAAGCGGGCGACGACGGAGTCAGTGATATGGGCAGTAGTATACAGTGCTGTGTCGACAGTATGGAGAGTGGAAGCTTTTTTTTTCTTTAATTTTAATGCCCCATATAGGGAGGGCTGGCAGTAGCATAGGCATCGCTCTTCAGTCAAGAGACAGACAGTAAGTACAGAACATTGAGATATTTAAAACAACATAAAGGAGGAAATACGGCGAAACAGACATATAAAAGGGGAAACATAATGGAAGATAGCGTAAAAAAGGGGGTGACTGTAAAAATGATGATAAAAATCTAAAAACTGTACACAAAAAAAAACACACACTGTGGTGATTAAAAGAAACACAAGGCAAAGTATGGCTGGAGCATAAAAGTAGCGAAGGACGGCGTAGCACATAACAAGCACTATGTACAAATCCAACACCTGATTAAAAACACAACTTTTGATGTCACAGGATAACAGCACCAAACACAACACTGACGTAGCGCACTGACGATGAGCAAACTGAGAGGATCTGCCAGGGGGATGGAGACGAGGGAGAAGGGAAGATAGGGAGGAGGGGTGGTGCTAGAGTGGGGGAGAAGGGGTAGATGGGATCTGCCAGGGGTATGGAGACGAGGGAGAAGGGAAGATAGGGAGGAGGGGCGGTGCTAGAGTGGGGGAGAAGGGGTAGATGGGGGGGGGGGGGCAGCGCTCTGAAGCGACTGGGGAGGGAAAGACGTGGGAGGGAAACAGTCGAGGAGGGGGTGCAAAGATTCAGGGGGGGGAGAAGGAAGAAAATCTGCTCTAGGAGAAGGAGAGGAAAAGGTGGCCCCGGGGAGGGCGGAGCGAACAAGGCCAGGCTACTGTTGGTAGGAAGGTTAGATGTCACGGCGAAGTTCAACACCCAGGAGGGGGAGGTGCTGGAAATTGCCCTGATGAAGGAGATGGAGGGTGTGGAGGTGGAGAGAGGGAGGGATACAGCGATAGAGGCGCAGCAATGGGCGGATGGTGAAGAGGAAGGAGGAAACCAGGAGGTGAGAGGATCAAGCCTGCGGACAGTGAAAGGATGCAGATATGTTGGAGGAAAAGGAGGAGGTGGGGGAAAGGGATGATGTCATACTGGAATCAAGTGGGAGAAGGAAGGCGGATATGAAAGGCAAGGTGGCGTGTGTGGTATTCTAGAATTTGGAGGGCCTTATAAAAGTGGGGGTGGGGGCAGAGATCCAGGCAATGCAGCCATAACAAGAGGACAGGATGGATGATGGATTTGTAGTTGTGGAGGATGGGGGAAGGATGCAATCCGCATGTCCAGCCAGACAGGAGTTTCAGGAGGTGGAGGTGGGAATGGGCTTTCTGCTGGTTGGTCAGGAGGTGAAGGTTCCGGGTGAGGTGATGCTCTAGGGTGAGGCCAAGGTATCTCAAAGTGGGGTGAGCTGGATGGGACAGCCATAAATGGTTAGGTAGAAATCATGGACACAGAAGGAGCAGGTTGTGCGGCCTATGATGATTGCCTGGGTTTTGGAGGGGTTGATATGAAGGAACCACTGGTTACACCAAGCGATGAACTGGTCAAGGTGGGTTTGGAGGGTGTGTTGGGACCGTTGAAGGGTAGGGTATAAAGTCAGGAAGGCAGTGTCATCAGAATATTGAACGAGGTGGACAGGTCAGGGCGTCTTGCGCACATCTGCGGTGTACAGGAGATATAGGAGAGGGGAGGGAATGGAGCACTGGGGGACACCAGCAGTGGGATAAAAGATACGGGAGTTGGCGTCGTCGAGGGTGACGTAGGAAGGACGGCGTGAGAGGAAGGAAGCTACCAGATGCACCAAATTGATAGGCAGAGCGTAGGTTTGGGGTTTAAAGAGGATACGGAGATGCCATAGATATCACCAGGTCCCAAGCTTTGTCTAGTTGAAAACCGCCATCACGATTTATTAGATTTTGTGCTAGGTGTATCTCCACAGATTCTTTAATTACTGAATCCCAAAAAGTTGTCGTTGGGGCCAAGATTTTCGTGGCAGAAAAATCCATAGCGTGTTCTGTGGTAATACAATGCTCAGCTATGGCCAACTTACTGGGCTGCGAAGGGGAGAGTGTGCTATTCATGTTCAACGCACATTTCATGCACTGTGCATGTCGTCTGACCGATGTAAGCTTTGCCGCACTGCTTTTCCACACATGGCTTGGGACCCGGTCCCCAATTTCTTCTGAGAGAAGAAAGTTTATTCATAATGACACGTCTGGCGACATCTGACGTTTGTTTTTAGCAACACGAGCGCACATTCCGACAGAGGGCGGACATTGAGTTTTCACCGTTACGCATGCGCCTGCGCGCCACGGACAGAACGGTATTTCCAGAGGGCGTGGATTCGATAGAGGACGCTCCTGCGACTGCCACTGATGCGCAATTTTTGCTATAAAGCCGACCCTAGGAGCTTTCAGTCTCCAGTGATGGACACACACCTGAAGATGGCTCGACGATTGCCAACCGAAATATCGTGCCAAGAAGTCAAGATGATCCGAATGCAATCCCGAAACCTCATCGAACATTCAGTAAGCCGGGAAAGCTCCAGGAATCACATTAGATGTATGCTGCTTCTTGAGATGGAGGAGATGAGTGTTTGTTTTTGGCTAGGAAGTCATGGCCACGGCAGGTGGCGCTTAATGGGCAGCTTGAGTTGGCGTTTTAGCATGGCAGAAGCCACCGCAGGGGACTCAGCCTGAGCCACGGGAGTCACTGGCCACAAGAGGTGAAAACCCTGGAGCAGGGGGCCTTGGCGTATTGTCCATGTAGCCAGAGGTAAAAAAAAAGAAATAAAATAAATCTCACAACTTATTTCACGGAATTACACTCCTGGAAATGGAAAAAAGAACACATTGACACCGGTGTGTCAGACCCACCATACTTGCTCCGGACACTGCGAGAGGGCTGTACAAGCAATGATCACACGCACGGCACAGCGGACACACCAGGAACCGCGGTGTTGGCCGTCGAATGGCGCTAGCTGCGCAGCATTTGTGCACCGCCGCCGTCAGTGTCAGCCAGTTTGCCGTGGCATACGGAGCTCCATCGCAGTCTTTAACACTGGTAGCATGCCGCGACAGCGTGGACGTGAACCGTATGTGCAGTTGACGGACTTTGAGCGAGGGCGTATAGTGGGCATGCGGGAGGCCGCGTGGACGTACCGCCGAATTGCTCAACACGTGGGGCGTGAGGTCTCCACAGTACATCGATGTTGTCGCCAGTGGTCGGCGGAAGGTGCACGTGCCCGTCGACCTGGGACCGGACCGCAGCGACGCACGGATGCACGCCAAGACCGTAGGATCCTACGCAGTGCCGTAGGGGACCGCACCGCCACTTCCCAGCAAATTACGGACACTGTTGCTCCTGGGGTATCGGCGAGGACCATTCGCAACCGTCTCCATGAAGCTGGGCTACGGTCCCGCACACCGTTAGGCCGTCTTCTGCTCACGCCCCAATATCGTGCAGCCCGCCTCCAGTGGTGTCGCGACAGGCGTGAATAGAGGGACGAATGCAGACGTGTCGTCTTCAGCGATGAGAGTCGCTTCTGCCTTGGTGCCAATGCGTGTTTGGCGCCGTGCAGGTGAGCGCCACAATCAGGACTGCATACGACCGAGGCACACAGGGCCAACACACGGCATCATGTTGTGGGGAGCGATCTCCTACACTGGCCGTACACCACTGGTGATCGTCGAGGGGACACTGAATAGTGCACGGTACATCCCAACCGTCGTCGAACCCATCGTTCTACCATTCCTAGAACGGCAAGGGAACTTGCTGTTCCAACAGGACAATGCACGTCCGCATGTATCCCGAGCCACCCAACGTGCTCTAGAAGGTGTAAGTCAACTACCCTGGCCAGCAAGATCTCCGGATCTGTCCCCCATTGAGCATGTTTGAGACTGGATGAAGCGTCGTCTCACGCGGTCTGCACGTCCAGCACGAACGCTGGTCCAACTGAGGCGCCAGGTGGAAATGGCATAGCAAGCCGTTCCACAGGACTACATCCAGCATCTCTACGATCGTCTCCATGGGAGAATAGCAGCGTGCATTGCTGCGAAAGGTGGATATACACTGTACTAGTGCCGACATTGTGCATGCTCTGTTGCCTGTGTCTATGTGCCTGTGGTTCTGTCAGTGTGATCATGTGATGTATCTGACCCCAGGAATGTGTCAATAAAGTTTCCCCTTCCTGGGACAATGAATTCACGGTGTTCTTATTTCAATTTCCAGGAGCGTATGTTGGAATGTGAGAGTAGCAACTGTTCCTAGACAAGGCGAAGTACAGTCCACCATTCCGGCAGGGGGCCTCATATTGTTTCCCGCTTCCGCTAAGATCGGTGTCGGCTTGACCAATGAAAATGTTTCGCGGGAGCACTGCTGGTGGCCGGAGTGCTGTGGCGTTTGCTCCAGGTTACGTAGATCCACCGGACTGTGCAGTTTCCTGTGCATGCAAAATAACAGCGTGTTGACTGGATCACAGTCCATGATGTCAGAAATATTTACTGCGGATGCCTGTCGATGAAGGAACAGTTTTTTCTCGCCTTGTGGAGGAGGGCTGTACGGTCGTAGTGATGCGCAATTGGCGCAGGAGTGTTTTCAGAGTTTTCAGTATGCGGTTTTAGTTTGTTGGTGCTAGCTCCACACAGACTTTACCACGACTTGGCAGACAGTGCGAGGAGACAGACATTCTTTGGCGAACTGCAGACAGGATTTGGTAGCGTCATCTAGAGGAGATCTCGTTTTCTTTCTGAATCTGGAGTCTGGGCACGAAGGGGCGTCCGGACAAAAGGAGGTGATGGAAGCCCCCCGTCCGACTCGACGCCCAGGCGTGCTTTGACGGGAATTGCACCTCACGTTTTCTAAAAGTGTATGATAAGCACTTCGCAGCACTGACACTAGGGATCTAGATTTGAGTTCTCTTACTCAACTGCTCGCCCACAGTAGCAACGGTTGTTGTCCGATTCAAGCGCAGTGTAATAGCTTATTTCTGGGTTAACAATCACTGTCATTCATATTAATCACAGTCAGATGGTGTCATCCATTTAAAGTGACAGTTAAGGTCGAGCCGTCACACTTGGGTTAGTTTCGTCAATTGCCAGTCAGATCACTTTACTTCACAAATACGAGACAGAACGTAATGAATGTATTGTGTTGGTCCATGTTCCATTTAATTCACGTTTTTATGAATAAATCTGTCGCGGTATTTAGATCTATGTATCATTTAAGTTATCAGCTTCCTGTCCTCACCTTTGGTTACTTTACTTACTCATATGGCAGTCCTGCAGTAAGAACACAGTGTCATCTTCAGTTTCACTATACTTGCGTTAAATTCCAATGAGTTTAATTTTCACTGTAGTGTCACTAAAGTGGTGGCTGTGTGTCTTAGGGTTATTGAGAGACAGAGGTTGATTAGAGGTACTCGCATGAAAGAGATGTTGTAGTGATATGAACTTAATGTCGATACTGCATGAACTATGAAATGTCACTATACAGCTTAATGATACTTACACTTAAGCCACCAAAATATAATCAACTAAATCAGAAAGCAACCCGCTACTCCAACGATGGCTGCTGCCTCATCAGCTATAATAGATATTAGTTTTGTAGACTATACCAGATGCTTCAGGAGTGGTGGTCAGTAGAGAATGATCACTCGAAAAAAAAAAAAATCAGCTAAACATGGGCCCTAAAACGCTTACCTTAAGAGCTATGAGCAATTCTTGATCTTCGATACTGTGAAACAAATATCTTCTACTGCAAGATCTTTGCTCTCCATACTTTGGGAACCGGTGGTATGGACCAGAGCAGGGAAAAAATGTCCAAACATTTGCTCTAAAATGCATACCTTAAGAGCTGTGAGCACTTGTTCATCTTAGCTACTCTGAAACACAACATTTCTAATGAACAATTACTCATAACTTTTAAGGTATGCATTTTAGAGTACATGTTTACTGGAATTTTTTTTCTTGTTTTGGTCCCAAAATGCGGAAAGCAAAGAACTTGCAGTAGAAGAGATTTGTTCCACAGTACTGAAGATCAAGAATTGCTCATAGCTCTTAATGTATGCGGTTAGAACCCATGTTTACTTCACTTATTTATTTCGAATGGTCATTTCCGTCATATCCCTGAATACTGACCATCACTTCTGAAACACGCTGTGTATTAATTTATTAGAGTTTAAACATTAATACAGGATGATTTTGGGGGTTGCTGAAGAATAGTGCATATGGTCAAATGTGTGGTAGAGTGAGTAAGCTTGAGAAGTAATGATGAAAGATGGCAGGTCCTTTTGACCTGCCTTTCTTCCACTGTATTTAATCTCTCGAACTGACAATCACATGGTCTATGGTCAATGAGGTTAAGAGAGGCGGTTGCCTGTAGTTGTAATGGTAAATTCAATTGTAGCTAGACGCATGCCGTTGCTTGAGCTGGAGGAGATAGGAGCTTGTTTTTGACCGGCACCCATGGCTGTGGCAGGTGAGGCTTAATGGTGCCAGTTCTGGGAAGGCCAGTCGGGCTGAGGTTCCAGCATGGCAGAAGCCACCGCGAGGAATGTGGCATACCACGGTGGTCACTGGCCACAGGCAACGAATAGGCCAGGAATAGATGGTCTCAGCATATTGTCACCATAGCCAGAGGAAAAAGCTATTCTCACAATTTCTTTTGTAGAGATATCTAGGAATGTGAGAAGTAATGGTTCCTGGACAAAAGGCGAAGCTTAGTCCACCATTTCCGTGAGGGCTTCAATCTGTTTCCTGCTATCGCTAAGATCAGTATCAACCTGATCAGCGAAAACATTGAGCGGGAGCACTGTTGGCGGCCAGACAATGAATGATCGAGAATGCTGTGGCGTTTTTCTCAGGCCATGTCGACGCTCCGGACTGCTCGTGCAAGATAAATGTGTTGACTGGTCTGTGGTCCGTGACGTCGGAAATAGTCACAGTGGACCTCTGTCAATATACTGGGATTGGAGCAACAGTTTCTTCCCGACTTCTGAAGAGAGGCTGTATGGTACACGAAATCGTCGCAGCAGTGTTTTTCGAGTTCTCAATTGGCTGTTTTAGTTTGCTGGTGTGAACTCCATACAGAGTTTTCCGCAGCATGGCAGATAGTGTGAGAAGCCAGAGATTTGGTGGCAAACGGTGGAGGAGTGCAGACGACATTCAATAGCGTCCTCCAAAGACTTCTTTTTAGAGTCTGCACATGAAGATGTAACTGAACAATCGAGAATATATGATGGAGGTACACCACCCGTCTCGACGCTGAGGCGTGCTGGACACTGCGTTTCACATTTTCTGCAGGTGTATGGTGAGGAATTTCAAGCCCACTGTAGCAGTTTGTTCCCGGTTTCAGTTCATAACGACTCTCATTTGTATTAATCACAAACAGGTTGTGTTATACATTTAAAGTCACAATTAAAGTCCAGTCATTACCCTTGGTTCAACTGTGTCAACCACCAAGCAGATCATTTTGCTTTATGAATACGAGGTAGAGTGTAATCAATCTATTATGTTGTCCATACCTTATGTTTTTATTAATAAATCTGTCATGATATGTAATTGTATCTATCATGCAAGTTCACGAGATCCGATCTTCACATTTGATTATTTTACTTACTTATGTGGTAGACAATAGGAGTAGTATTGCAATAAGAAATGCAGTGTGTCATCTTCAGTTACATTATACAGGGCAAAGTTTTATAGTCACTTGCGTTAAAATCCGTTGCATTTAATTTTCACAGTAATGTCACTGAAGTAGTGGATCTGTGTCTTAGAGTTATTCAGAAAGAGAAGTTCATTAGTGGTACCCACATGTCTGCCCAACTGAGAGACATGTTGTAATGATACGAACTTCATGTCTGTTCTATATGAACTACACACTGTCACTATATAGCATAAGGACATTTACACATACAGCAGCATAGTATAATCAACTAAATCAGAATGGAAGCTACTTCTCCTTAGAAGGCTGCTATCTCATCAGCTATACTAGATTTTATATATATTTAGATTTAGATTTCTTGTATAGCTTAATCTAAAATTGACAAATCTTGGTACATAAATGTTCCTTTACAATAATTCACAAATGATTTTCTTTTGATTACAGAGTAACTTTTATCTGCCCACTGTGAGTATCTGCTTGAAAGAATTTAATATCAGATTTCACTCAGATTTAATTGCTTTTAAAGTCCAAAGTGCTGCTAGAAGATCTCCATTAGGTAGCTCTTTTTTACATGAGGCATAACTGAAAGTATTCAGGAATATACATGAAAATTTATTTAATTTGTTTTCAGAGTACATTGTACAAACTGACCATTTATAGTCAGGAAATTCACATAATGTGTCAATTCAGTCTCTCATTCCAATGAATGTGAACATTTCACAAGTTTACACACAAAAACACACGGAAACACATGTACACACACAGAAGGAAATTATTTCTGAATAATTGTTATTAATAACAATCTATTTCCCACAGTTACTTTTTGAGACAATGTTGCTTTTACACATTATGTTCAACATTAAAAGCACAGATTAATATAAACATTTAAAATGAAAATTTAATGGCTCCATATCTGTTCATTGGCATAAATTTATTGCAAAAATGTGGCACAGAACTGATTGTTTTTCATGTGAATTTTGATGTAAAAGTTGTTCCAAAGACATACAAACAATGTTTGCATTATAACTGTTACTCAACAATGTGATGTGTCTACACTTCATGTGCTTTTAAAAAATGATGTACTGGTAAGTTTTTTATTATTCATTTTGATCCAAATTTACAGTGCACTTTCTGCAAACATTCATCAGAACAGGTACAAGTGTATGGAAATGTAGTCTTCTGGATCATATGCCTTCAAGTTATGAACAACCAGCAATCTCATGGAATGTAAAGTGGTTAATTTACCCTATGATCAACCTACATTGAACTATTGAGAAAAAGTGACATTCAATGTCATTTGCATTATTAACAAGGTGGTAAGTAATACATGGTGAACAAAAAATAATAGTCTTACACAAATTATAACCAATGGAGAATTCGATTATAGGACTGGAAAAATTTTTTGGACACCTTTAATAGTTACCCATAAAATAGTAAAAAAGTACACTTTAAAGACTAGAGAATACATTGAACATGTCACATTAATTAGAAAAGTATGCTGAAACATATGAAGACACATTTATCGATATTTCTTCTTTTCTGTACAAAATAAAAATATACAAGTCATGTCTTTCTTTGGTGGAGACTATATATGTACACCACATAAATGACAAACTTGTAACAGTTATTTGTGATGCACACAATTTTACAATGAGTATTTCTTTCTTGTTACTAAGATGCACACTGTATAGTGTTCTCCAACATATTTCACTGCAATGCACAACTGATAGACATGATTACACCCTTGTGAACGTCAAGTAATACAGTTTGCTTATTTATCTCTTACAAATTACCTTCAGTAGGTGATAATGATATTTTTAGTGGTTACGTGTGGAGGTGTCTTGCACATCAACAATGGTTGACATTATAAATCACAGTGCATAATAAGAACTTGTGACAAAACAATCTCAGGTCATTTGTTTCAAAGACATGGGCCTCATTACAGGAGCAACACATACAAGATATTACACTAAATGTACACCGTACAGGAATGTCACTGTGATGGAGTTTTCACTGTCACAGTACAACACTTGAAGGATATTTTGCCTATTGACAGCTTGCCTCAAAAGTTCACATCGTGCTAGTTTGCAGCATCAGGCGGGAGTCACCTTGCCTCCGTTGTTCTGTCTGTCGCCCCGCAGCTTGAACACACGTAAGGACGCTCGGCCGCTCCTGGGGGAACCTTGGGGGGTCTCTTCCAGCTGACTAGACAAATCACTTTCACGCCGCGACCACTGCGAGACGTGAGTTGTTGCTGTTTCCATTTCTGCAAAAAGTAAACAATGTAATTACATGCAGGCCATTCTCAACTGTTTCTCACTTGTGTAAGATATTGTATTTTGTCAGATTAGCTATTTTCAAACAATGCTCTTTTCTTTGGCTGTAATTTATACATTAATAATTAATTTAGCCTTTTTGGTAGTTAATTTGATCACATTCATGTTGAATGTGGGTTTACGGAATGAAATACTTTGTGTTCATATATTACCAGGCAAGGTGTGTGTGCTGTTTTCTGCCTGTCTTGGATTCGTACAGTGTCGTGTGTGACAGGTAGGACTGCCTTCCGCTGACTCTCCATAGAAGTGCACAGAGTGTACTATGAATAAAGGGCCTGGCCGCTTTCTTCTGTATTGCTTACCTAAAAATAAAATTGTTCCGAAATCTATTGACTGTAGTAAACGGCTCAGAACATAACATAATGTCCAACTTTTTTGATCTACTTTTCTTCATGAATGATTATTCAAGATCTAGTCCTGAGTGACATTTTGTGGCACTAGTTTTCATTGACAAACTCACAAGAGGACTCCAAGATTGGAATTTTTATGGAGTGAAGCTGTCAGAAAAATATTCAGCTGTTCAATGCGATTAGATGAGTACTTATAAGCCACTACCAGATTTACCATTCATGCATACAGTTACTTATTATGAGCATAATTTTTTCAAGGTTCAAGATCTTAACTCTAATTGAATGAAATATTACATAATAATGCCTCAGATAACAGCTTTTGCGCTTTCTAATGAGGTATGAAACAGGTAACTTGCAAATTTTGTTGCACCAATATCAAATATTTCATCTACAGCTTTAACTTTAGTGAAAATGCAGCTCAGTTAGTTTATTTTAGATCAAATCTATTGAAAAAATTTCTCAGTGTATAATGCCTTAACATTTGTTATACAGGTGTAGATTTTCGTTTTATAAATGCTTATTACATTTCACTTACGGTTATTTTTGAACAAAAATCACATTATGTAAATTGCAAAATTATTAAAACCTTTCAGTAATAAATAAGTAGAACAGACTTCATGAAAACAACTACATTATTTAATTCATGTAAGGTGACCAACTTTTGGACTTATTTTTTAAGTCCTGATTAATCTTAGCATGAATAGATCTGTAAAGAATGAGTATCTTACAGTTATTTCTCGAGAACACTGCATATAGTGAAATCATTCAGAAATCTACACATCATTTTTTTTTTTTTTTGCTGTTGGTTGGGAGGAAATAACTACTTTAAAATGTAGATATCCATAGTGAAAGCTGCTCTGAAATGGGATGTAAGGCTGAGAGATTCTGAGATAATGGCGACAAAAAGAGATTTGTTTAGGAATAATCGACAGTTCAATGGGGGTGAGAAGCATGTTATGTGGAAATTGCACGTAAGTGTTTTGCTGTAATTACAGCACCTTTCGTAATTCATTGTTAAAATCTGGGAGATAATGGAATAATGGACATGAAAGCCACCTGTAAAAAAATATTTACACTCGGAAGAAATATGCACTGGATGCCATCTTCAATTGAAGACATTTTTATGAAAAGTAGATAGCTGTTTTTGTGGCTCTTATGCCACAATCCAGTGGATTCGCTCAATGAAACGAATATTAGATTCCTGTCTGTGGACGGTATCTCAAGGTGGGGAGGACATACTTATTTCGTTTACAACATTGTACACAGTGACTTCGTAATGACGAGAATGAAATTTCATAGGTGAATACATCAACACTAAGGTGTAGTGTCACGCATTTCTGGAAGTTGATTGTGTTTTTTCCATTGTGAATTGTTGGTGAATAGAATAGAAAAAAAGTAGTAGTTGAAGGGTAGAAATAGAAAGATCAGCTGTAGCGAGCATATTTTGAAGTCAGAAAACTACAACATTCAGTTTGATGAGACCCAGGTCGTGGTAGCCAGCAGGGAGTATTAGGATGAGCTGTACGGAGAGATAGCAGACTACCAAACATTACGCTAGGCATCAATTGGAAAGAGGAAGGTGTTCGAGTGAATGGCATTTGGTTTCCACTGCACTGGTATTCCCCCGTAGAACAATAGGGGAGTATCATTCTGCTGAATTCTGCGTCCCTTTTTCTCAATCAGAGACCGTCTGTCAGCACGTGGGTAATATCTAAAGAATGCTTCAGCAGAAGACTGTTTGTACGTAATAGTCTAAATTTTCGTGTAATAAAAGTTGATTCTGTTGTGAACAAATGCACACTTCAGGCTGCAACATAACATTACCTGAAATCAGTCCCTTTTCAATCAGTAATTTTACGCACACAAGCTGAGTACCTGGCACTGCCCGGGTGTGAATTCATTGCAGTCTTCTGTTAGTCCATCTCCACCTCCACCTCTCCCTATCCACCTCCTCCTCCCCCGCTTTCTGTCCATTTACTCCTCTCCCTCTCTCTGTTTGTCTCTTCCTACCACCTCTCTGTTTCTCCACGTCTTCCTCCTCCACACTTCTCAGTCCCTCACCCCACTCCGATTGAGGCTGGTGGTTCTTACCCGCGCAATATTTCTTTCAATATAGCAAATAACACGTGTACCAAGTTTGGTCGAAATCACTGCAGGGCTTCACCCGTGTACGCACATGTCACATACATTTAAAAAAATATTTAACTTATTTCACACATATTTGTTCACATGTTTTACGTGTATCTCTTACGAATTTTGCCCTACAGTTTCGTTTTCACGCAACTCAACGTTTATGACATCTTATCTCCGAAACTGTGTGTCATACAGATAATTTTGTCGGTACATTTCGCCGCATCTACACCTACGTTACATTCATACTCTGCAAACCACCGTGAGGTGCATGGCAGAGAGTAGATCCCATTGTACCAGTTACTGGGTCTTTTTCCCGTTTCCTTCAAGTATGGAGCGCGGTAACAATGATTGTCTGACTGCCTCTGACCGTGTAGTAATTATTCTAATCTTATCCTCACGATCCCTGTGTGAGTGATACATAGAGGGTTGTACTATATCCCTAGATATCATTTAAAGCCGTTTCCTGAAACTTGGTTAGTAGACTTTCTTGGGACAGTTACCTTCAAGAATTAGCTAATTCAGTTCCTTCAACATCTCTGTAACACTTTCACACGGGTCAAACAATCCTGTGATCATTCGTGCTGCCCTTCTCTGTATACGTTCAACAACCTCTGTTAGTCCTATTTGGTACGGGTTCCACACACTTGAGCAGTATTCTAGGATGGATTGCACAAGAGATTTATAAGCAATCTCCTTTTCAGACTGATTGCACTTCGCCAGTATTTTATCAACAAACATTGTTTACCTACAACTGAGCCTATGGGATCATTCCATTTTATATCCCTACAAAGTGCTGCACATTGGTATTTGTATGAGTTGGTCGACTCCAACACTGACTCACTGATAGCATGGTCATAGCCTACTACATTTTTTTGTTTCGTGAAATGTACAATTTTACATTTTTGAAGATTTATATCAAGTTGCCAATGTTTGAACCACTTTGAAAATGATCAACGTCTGTACGTTGTGCGATTCCTTGACCTTGTCCTTGTGGATGCGGTTCATGCCCATACAGAAAATGGGAAATTTCCTGTTTCACTGCGTTTCTTTCCTTGTTCGCAGCTATCTCTTTATGAACAGCAGCGCGGGGTAGCCGTGCGGTCTTAGGCGCCTTGCCACGGTTCGCGCGGCTACCCCGTCGGAGGTTCGAGTCCTCCCTCTGGCACGTGTGTGTGTGTTGTTGTTAGCTTAAGTTGGTTTAAGTTAGATTAAGTAGTGTGTAAGGCTAGGAACCGATGACCTTAGCAGTCTGGTCCCATAGGAACTTACCACAAATTTACAAAATATTCTTCGAACACGTGGTGGTGGTGGTCGTGGTGCTATTTCCGGGAGGTGGTAAAGCCATTCGACTGGAGTGGATTTCAAGCAACCTGTTATAATTCTGCAGGTTTCGTTAAGAGCTACATCCATCTGTTTAGCATGAGTTGAATTATACCAAACAGGACAGGCATACTCCGCCACAGAATAGCATAGTGCCATTGCAGATGTTCTGATTGTTTCAGGTTGACTACCCCATTGTGATCCGGCCAGTTTCCATAGGAGACTGTTCCTGATGGAAACTTTCGACTTGCATTTCATGCAGTGCTTTTTGGAAGTGGGAGATCTGTCAAGCGTCACTCTTAGGTATTTTGAAGTCTCGTAGTGTTCCAGTTCGATCCCCGACCATACTATCTTCAACTTGCGAGTGGCTTCCTTGTTTCTCAAATGGAAAGCACACCCTTGGGTATTTGAAGGGTTTGGTTTAAGCTGGTTTGTATTGTAGTATCTGGATAGATCTTCAAGGGCATTCGTAAGGTTGCTCTCCACTGATTCGAAATATCTGTGCTGTGGGTGGCTGGGGCGAGATCGCAGCATATAAGAAGCCCCTGGTATATTGGGCTATAGGTTGGTCGTTCGTGTATATATTAAACAGAATTGGAGTCAAGATTCTCTTAGACCTAAATCTTTGGTCAGATTGCAGACCTTGACTAGAAGTAGCTGGTGACAGACCTTATCATACGCCGCTGATAAGTCGACAAATGCCGCTCCTGTCACCTTCCGAGCTGCAAAGCCATTTTCTATAAACTGTGTGAGATTTAGCAACTGACCAGTAGGCTTACAGCTTTTACCTGGACGAAATCCAGACTGCTGAGGTGTAAGTGATGGGTCAATTGCAGGTGATAGACGATTTAAAATCAGTCTTTCCAGCATTTTGTAAAGATGAAAAAGTAGTGCAACTGGTCTAAAATTATTTGGATCATTTCCTTCTTCGCCAGGTAACGGTTATTTTAACTATTTACAGCACCAACATATTGTCCATTTTCGGTAAACTTCGCTACGGCGTAACAATCTCTTCATTTCTACGGTTTCCAACAATACGCTTGTGGTGATTACTGTAAAATTTACTACTGCAATTAAACGTCTTCGTTTTGGTGTTTTACGATGTAAAAGGGCTTGACAGACCCAGCCACAACAACAACTTTACTACACGAACGCACGCGAAAAACGTAAGTAAACTCGAGTAATCTACTCATATTGGCAGAAAGATCGACTGCAATAACTCTCATATTACACTCGATAAGTTCTCCAAAGATATTACACAATCGAGTTACAACGGAAATAGCTGCCCCAAAATTAAATAACGAGACAGTGTAGGCATGGTTTTATGTTTGACACTGGTATGACAGCTAGGTATTAATAAATAAAGCATATATTTTTATAATCAGGAAGATTCACAGAATTTTCTGAATAAAAATTACTTTTTCGGCTCTCAATGGCGTCCAGGTCCCCTTAAGTATGCCAAACATCTCTGCTGATCCGTCCTTACCGACTGGAAACCCTCCAACGTCCACGTTCTGTGGAGACGCGTAGATGTACAACGCCAGGTCACCCACTCGTGGTGCCACAGTCGTTCAGCAACTTTCCAGTACATTTTCACGACAGCATCACGCGAACAGCTGACCATCCTCAACGTTTCCGAGATGCTCGTACCGCGCCGCAGGGCCACAGCAATTCGCCCTTTATCAAAGGCGCTCAACTCAGTGGATTTACCCATTTGTGACTCGCACCCTCGCTAGATTTGTTCCCCATTCGTCTCTACTCCACAGGGTTTATATGCATTTGGTACCGTGTGATGCATTCGCAACGCCACCAATCGACGTTCACAATATTTCGGATCATCAGTGTATCTCGATACAGATAACATGTTTCATTTAAAGCAGAATGTTTTAATTACTGTTAATTAATTAAAACATAATAATACATTGGCGTGACTCAAGACATGAGATACCTTCTAATATCGTGTCGGACTTCCTTTTACGCGGTATAGTGCAGCAACTAGACGTGGCAGGGACACTGCAAGTTCCCTAAACAAATACTGACACATGCTGCCTCTATAGCATTCCATAATTGTGGAATCGTTGCCGACGCAGGATTTTGTGCACGAACTGATCTATCGATTATGTTAAGGGGCTCCGGAAAGGCTCAAAATCATGAAGAGTTCAATTTTTACTTTTTTGCGTTTTCTGAATCTGCAGACTATTACCTTTTAATAGATATATAATTTATTCAATTCCGAAGACTACAACTATTTTTAAATTTTTTTGAAATGTGTTCTACATGGGCGTGACCCACTGTGGCGCTGTTAAACTGCTGCCAAATGGTGTTGTTATTAACGTCCGTGTTCATCAGGTACATTTTAGTGATGTGAGATAAAGTATGTGTTGTGGCTAAACCTATTTTCAGAGACTTAGCAGCACCTGAACTGTTGAAAAAGTGTATTCACGGAAAAACTCAAAACCCCAATGAAAGTGTAAATAGTGTTATATGTTCGAGAATCCCCGAGACTGTATTTGTTGGAATAGAAACACTTCACTTTGGTGTGTATGATGCTGTTGCGACTTTCAATGATGGCAACATTGTAAGGTGCGAGGTATTTAGAAATATGGGAATGAAGATAGGTTCTAACACGGTACGAGCGATGCTTGCTTTAGACAAGGAACGCCTTCGGGCTGCAGACAGGGCTGTAAAGAGTCTAGAAATACAAGCAAGAGTAAACAGGAGGAGGAACAAGAGGAAGCTGGAGGAGGAGTTTGCAGAGGATGAAGATAATCCATCCTATGGACCTGGAATGCACTAAAAAGTTAATCCAATCTTTGTCGCTCGATTCCCAAAACTTTTATTTTCTCATACTAATTACATGTTTTCTAAGGATCTTCCAAACATATTTGTTTCAAACTTTCAGTAAATGTTACACAGTACCTTCTGCATAATTTAACACAGCCTTTTTCCAAAAAAACTGTATATTTTTGAATATATAAATAAAAAATTGCAAAAAAATGTTGTGAATTTTCATTACAATTGAAAAAAAAATCATCTTTAATAACTGAACTAAAATTTTGTAAAATTCCTGTGTTAAGTTGTAGCCCATATTCCAATAAATAATCTGTAAAAAGTTCAACTTCCTACCTCAAATACTTTGTGAGGAAAGATGTAATTTATAAGCGTTATTTTAACATTGCAAGTATAGGGCGTTCCGGAGCCCCTTAATAAATATTCGATAGGGTGCGTGTCAGGCGATCCGGGTGGACAAATCATTCGCTCGAACTGTCCAGAATGTTCTTCAAACCAATTGCGAACAGTTGTGGCCCAGTGACATGGCGCACTATTATCACAAAAATTCTTCGTTGTTTGGGAAAATGAAGTCCAACTTCGCTCTTAAAATGTTTAATAACGGTGCAAGTTATGTTGACAGTAAACTCCTGCTGAAATTTGATTTTATCCATATTTCGCAGCTTCAAACGTGACTGTATTCAATACATTGGAGGTACGAATTAAAAAATGCCTTCAGTCACAACTTTTCGAGTTTTATTATGTACATTATGCATTTAGGACCCTGTGGGTCCATCATCAGGTGTAATTCTTCTTAACACGTGCTTTATTTTTTTGTCTTGAGTGAGGTTAAATGCGTACTCCTGTCATGAAAAAGTTCGATGATAGATTATGTATTTCGTAAGTCAAACGCAGAAAATATGCACGAAATAGCGGAAAAGATGAACAGTGTAAACTTACCACGCAATCCAAGAAAAGCGTTTTTAACGTTTTAACACCAGCATACAATCTTTTGTCCATCGTTTTCGTACATATCACTTCATTCAAGAGTCACATTCGCATACACATTTTTGTAAACAGTTCACAGATGTTTCTGTAGATGGTGTGGTCAAAGATGAATTTATTCATAGAGCTGAAGATATAATTATTAAACAATTGACATACGCAGGAAATAACTTTAGGTCTTTAAAATTACTGATATAGCTATTCTAAAGTTATTTCCTGCATATATCAATTGTTTCCTCCTACGAAAAAATTCATCTTTGACAGCACCACTTTCGTGTGGTAACTCTGGATGTCGGCGCCAGGTGTCGTTGGCGTAGCACTAATGCTTGAACCTCCTCTTTCATTTGCAGTTATTCCGTTATCCTGAGGTAGTTCGTGCCAGCATAGGAGTGTTCCAAAGTGGAGTCTGATATGGGCGCGCATATAAAACAGCGATGTGTAATTGAATTCCTCACTACTGAAGAAATTGTGCTGATTGAAATCCATAAAACTGTATGGAAACGATATAATGGACGTGAGCAATGTGAGGCGATGGATACAGCATTTTCAAGGTGATGAGAAGGTTGTGCATGAAAACCACGGCTCGGTCGACCCTCCACAGCTGTCATCCCTCGCAATGGTGAGCGTCTTGATCAACTCATACGCACTGATCGGCGGATAACGACCAGAGAACTGTGTGCGAAGCCGAATACCGGCTGTAATACTTCGGAAACAATGTTCTAATATCTCGGTTATCGCAAAGTCTGCGCGAGATGGGTCCCGCGGATGCTTCTAGAAGAACAAAAAACTCATCAAATGGAAATTTGTCGGGTCCTGCTGGAGCAATATGAAGCTGAAGGTGACAATTTTCTGACTAGCATCGTCATCGAAGATGAGCCGTGGTCTCACCACTACGAGATGGAATCCAAAAGACAGTCCACGGAATGGCGACATGCGAATTCTCTGTTAAAGAAGAAATTCAAGAACAGCCGTCTGTAGGCAAAGTGATGTGCACAGTCTTCTGGGATAGCCAGGGTGTGGTTCTTTTGTACGCCCTAGGACCTAGACCCTGGAGAAACTGTCAATTCAGCAGGCTACAAGACGACACTGACTAAGGTGATAGCCCGAATTTCCATGTAAGGTAACAGAAGAGGACCAACTTTCACCTGCAGCATGATAATGCCAGGTCTCACGCCAATTTTACGACCACGCAACTCATTGCAAAATTCGGCAGGACTACCTTACCGCACCCATCGTACAGACCCAATTAGCGCCTTCAGACTTCCATCTCTGTGGGCCTCTGACAGCCATCTCTGTGGCCCTCTGAAAGACAGACTCAATGAAGATCATTTTCAAGACTCGTATGCTGTTGTAAAAGCGGTAAGGAAGTGGTTAGCCTCAGCTGGTTCCGATTTTTACAAGTGCGGCATGCAGGCTCTGCTTCATCGTTGGCGAAAGTGCGTAACGTATCGTGGTGGTTATATGGAAAATGACAGTCTATAGCTGAAACATCGCTCTATTTAAATGTGCTGTTGTGATTTATATATCTCCTGTAGTTTCCACGAGTAAAAATAGGAGGCATTACTTTCGGAATAACCCTCGTTTTCCTTTGAGGTGACATAACAGTCACATTTTTTTGATTCTTAGAGCATATTCAGAGCCGAAACGTAACGCCGTATTCTAAACAGAATAATCTTATAAATGCCAACTAGCATAGATTGAAAAACCTCACCAACGTCAAACTCAATCCATAACCAAGGTTACCAGGTGGATGCAGCATTTCTGGACTTCTCGAAAGCATTTGGTTCAATACCCCACCAACTCTTATTTACGAAAGTGCAATCACATGGAGCCTCAAAGAAAATTTGACTGAGGGGTTCTTGGTATGGAGGATGCAGCACGTCGGATGGGGAGACGATACTTGTAGAAGTAACTTGAGGCATGTTCCAGAGAAGTGTGTGGGACCCGTTCTGTTCTCACTGCGTACATATATATGAAGAATTATTTGTAGACAGCTGCACAAATATAGTGTTAAATCGTTATAAGCTTTCAAAGTGTTGCAACGGTTTACAACTTGCTTTAAATGTTCAGAAGACAAGAGCATAGTGTCATGTGACTACTACATCCGTGAGTCACAATTGGAGGCGGTCAACTCGTACAAATATCTCAGCCTAAATTTTTCTTTTGTTCGGGTACGAAGTGCAAGGCTTCATTGTAGGTAAAACACTTTGGTTTATTGTTAGGATACTAAATAAATGCAATCAGTTCACAAAGGAGGTTCTTTATAAAACATTTGTGTTGTCTATCGTAACGTGGAATCTATACCGAATAGGACTACCGGGGGTACTGAATGTATACAAAAAAGGTAATACAAATGGTAACAGGACTTGCACATTTCCATGGAAACGCTGAAAACCTCAGGTGGCAGACGTGTGAACATATTCCATAAAGTCTCAAAAAACGGTAATATGTGAACAGTCAAGTAACGTAGCAGTAACCCATGCCTATTGCTACCGTAGGAATGAGATTAAATTAATTACAGCATGCACAGAGGGATTTAAGAAATCACACTTACTGCACTCCGTGTGCAAATGCCACAGAAAGAAACCGTACTATACACGATACAGTCGAAAATACCCTACGCCACGCACTTCACAGTTGGTTGCAAAGTACAGACGGAGATGTTGCTGTAGGTACTGATTATCTATGACAGCAGCAGCTGATTTCCAAATTGGCACTGAGTTATCAGTCTTTAGTGTTTTTCAATTGCGTTACATGTCAGAATACAAAACTTTCAACAAATTTTTAGTAGTGTTTGTACTTTCTTCTGCACCGATAATGGTAACCTACTACATATAACATTCATTTTGTTTTAGAAGGAGGATAGTACTTGGTCCGATGAAAAAATCTATTTTTAGGGTTCCGCCGTACCTCAATCGGTAAAAGCGAAACCCTCATACGATGATTTTTTTGTTCTGTCTATCTGTCTGTCCGTCCGATTATTATAAACACTTCTGCTCAGGAACGGCGAGACGTGTCAAATTGAAATTTACGTCGTATACTAAGGTCTATGGCTTCTCGATGGTGTAATAAATGTAAGTTTCTGAGTCAATGAAATCAAAAGATTTTATGATATACATTTTTGATATTCGCAAGCTCACTCATTAAAACCTGTAGTACCTACAGTAGAAGGAAAGAAAAAAAAAGAAAATTGTTGATTTGTGAGAGCATTACACGAAAAAATATTTCTTTTGACATGTGTTATCCGACTCCAAACTCAAAATTTAAACATTGTCGAAAGCCTTGGAATTCTCGCAAACGACACCCTGTCAGTATCAATGTCGATAACAGGCAAAAATCGTCGCAATTCTCCATTTCTGAGATGGATTAACTGTCGATACACGTCATTTACTATTGGTTATCCGGAGCTTACTGCAATTTAATTAATGAGAATTACACCACACGCTTTTCGCTTTTATTTATAAAGCATCTTCCGTGGTTAATCTGCAAATTGGATTCATACGGTTTTACATTTTTGGTTGTTTTACGTTAAAGACAGCATTTCACATAAGCACTTGGAAGTTTCTGCCATTCTGTAGTATTTCCTGCGCTGCATTATTTACGCTTCACTTTTGTAAACCGTTTCTCACTCCACAAAAGCGGCAAGAAACATTGCAGAATGGCAGAAACTGTCAAGTGCTTTTGTAAATCTACGTCTTTCGACGTCAACCGCTGCTAGCAAAGAAGGAAGAAGCGGAATATGCAAAGAAACACCGTAGGTAACATGCACACCAACTTTATAAACAAAACGCTGTTTTTAACTAAAGAACCGAAAATGTGTGAACGTATGTATCCAATTTGCAGAATAACCACGGAAGATGCTTTATAAATAAAAGCGAAACGCGTCTGGTGTAATAGTCTTTAATTAAACTGCAGTAAGTGCAAGACGGGTAAGCAATAGTAACTAATTTTAACAGGTGCTGCGGAAGATGGCCTCGCAAACAAACGTATTGTCTGTACACGTAATTCAGTTTGTGTGGAACCCTCAGACTCACTCACACCTGGCTTTTCTTTTTATTTTTTAATATTTGAATCGTACGTGTGGGGTCTTACAAATACAAATAAGTCATATTTTTAAATAAATTTTTGTGATACAGAGAAATGCAGTGAAAAGCTCAATCTGTAGCATTCTCCTCAGACTGATTTACGCCGCATGGTTAAGAGTAAACTGGAAGGCTGGAGTCAGATACTTCGAAATTTCTATGACAGGTAGCAACTTCCTAGACTTGATCCAGAAGGTTGGGTTCTTAAAAGTCCCTCTCTATGGGTAAGTGGTGCTCTACACACCACTATCTTCCACCTGCTAGCAGACTGATGGGATGCCACTACATACAGTCCATACAACGCTAACTGTAGGTCACTCTGAAGTAATGGTTTAACATCCAACGAAACATGACTCCCCCCCCCCCCCCCTCACAGTTAAGACGGTTAAAATACTAGTGATCTAATGTCGACGCGTTTGAAATACAGAGTTTGAGGCACTCCAGAAAAAGAGAGGTTCTTACATAATTCTAGGAGCGGAAAGTTGTCTATGAAAATGTGGCAGTGGGATTTTTGGGGCAAAAGTAAGTAGACGTCGGAACGGTAGGCTAAAGGGGAATGTAGAAATATTATTAATCGAAACTCAAATCTAGTAAAACAGAAAATCAAGCAACATGTCAGGTTGCGAGATCGCTTGTATTTGACTCAGTATCAAGTGTATGCACACATGTGCAGTTATTTCTTCCTGTTGTTCATCAGCATCATCCCCAGATGCAACCAAAAAATGTATGGATGGAAAACCTCAGCTTGCTAGCAGCTAAGTTCTCCAGTCATACTGTAATCATTGTAGGTTACTTTAATAATCCACTCATCGATTACGGTGAACAGAGTTTGTAAGTGGTGGACGCTGTAATCAACAACGTCTAACAATAATAAATGTCTTCTACGCATACTACTTAGAACATGTAGTTCGAAAGTCCACTCATTATGGAAGTGTATTAGATCTCAAGGGAACAAAAAGATCTGACCCAATTAAGGATGTCCACGTTGATCAAGCACTGGATAGGTATGTACCTGTGATAACAGCTCACGTTCGTAAGGGGCCTTCCATGGTATGCAGTTTGTGTAAATAATATGCTAAAGAGACAGTGACTACTGTACTGCACAATAGGTGAAGGACTAGACTGGTAAAAGTGCTACGTGTGAATCCTCTCCTAGCAGAATCGCATCCAAAAAGTTCTCTCACAAACTCCAGAGACATTAGGGACACATGTGAAAGCCGTCGGTTCCCTGCGGTTATGGAACTTATAGAAACAAGTGAACAAAACCCAAAGAACCGTTGCAGTCCCCATCACATTCTACGCAATATTTTCGGCTACGGTAACCTCAGTTTTAAACACAATATGATGCAGACGACCCCCCCCCCCCCAACTGAACAATTGTGGCCAGTTATTCTCAAACGTAATGAGGCATTAAAAACAGAAATACAACAATAAATAATATTTAGTTATATTTCGTTGTGAACTGGCTTTCGGTTTTCTGGGCCAACATAAGACTTACCACAGAGTCCACATCACATGAGAGACAGCAGCAGTCTATATAGAGATTGTTATTTTCTAGGATATTGACCAGTTTACTACAACAAAAAGAAAAACACAAATTGCAATGTTTCAATTGAATATCGGTACAAAACAGGAAATAATCTGCAATATTTTGGCAGTTCACCTCACCCTGTAACTGACAAGCATGCAGCCCGCCGCCCCTTGGTGCACCGCCTGGTATGTATACCACAAACCAAATCAGGTTTTGAAAATGAACCAAAAATAATTCTACATCTACATCTACATCCATACTCCGCAAGCCACCTGACGGTGTGTGGCGGAGGGTACCTTGAGTACCTCTATCGGTTCTCCCTTCTATTCCAGTCTCGTGTTGTTCGTGGAAAGAAGGATTGTCGGTATGCCTCTGTGTGGGCTCTAATCTCTCTGATTTTATCCTCATGGTCTCTTCGCGAGATATACGTAGGAGGGAGCAATATACTGCTTGACTCTTCGGTGAAAGTATGTTCTCGAAACTTTGACAAAAGCCCGTACCGAGCTACTGAGCGTCTCTCCTGCAGAGTCTTCCACTGGAGTTTATCTATCATCTCCGTAACACTTTCGCGATTACTAAATGATCCTGTAATGAAGTGCGCTGCTCTCCATTGGATCTTCTCTATATCTTCTATCAACCCTATCTGGTACGGATCCCACACTGCTGAGCAGTATTCAAGCAGTGGGCGAACAAGCGTACTGTAACCTACTTCCTTTGTTTTCGGATTGCATTTCCTTAGGATTCTTCCAATGAATCTCAGTCTGGCATCTGCTTTACCGACGATCAACATTATATGATCATTCCATTTTAAATCACTCCTAATGCGTACTCCCAGATAATTTATGGTATTAACTGCTTCCAGTTGCTGACCTGCTATTTTGTAGCTAAATGATAAAGGATCTATCTTTCTGTGTATTCGCAGCACATTACACTTGTCTACATTGAGATTCAATTGCCATTCCCTGCACCATGCGTCAATTCGCTGCAGATCCTCCTGCATTTCAGTACAATTTTCCATTGTTACAACCTCTCGATACACCACAGCATCATCTGCAAAAAGCCTCAGTGAACTTCCGATGTCATCCACCAGGTCATTTATGTATATTGTGAATAGCAACGGTCCTATGACACTCCCCTGCGGCACACCTGAAATCACTCTTACTTCGGAAGACTTTTCTCCATTGAGAATGACATGCTGCGTCCTGTTATCTAGGAACTCCTCAATCCAATCACACAATTGGTCTGATAGTCCATATACTCTTACTTTGTTCATTAAACGACTGTGGGGAACTGTATCGAACGCCTTGCGGAAGTCAAGAAACACGGCATCTACCTGTGAACCCGTGTCTATGGCCCTCTGAGTCTCGTGGACGAATAGCGCGAGCTGGCTTTCACATGACCGTCTTTTTCGAAACCCATGCTGATTCCTACAGAGTAGATTTCTAGTCTCCAGAAAAGTCATTATACTCGAACACAATACGTGTTCCAAAATTCTACAACTGATCGACGTTAGAGATATAGGTCTATAGTTCTGCACATCTGTTCGACGTCCCTTCTTGAAAACGGGGATGACCTGTGCCCTTTTACAATCCTTTGGAACGCTACGCTCTTCTAGAGACGTACGGTACACCGCTGCAAGAAGGGGGGCAAGTTCCTTCGCGTACTCTGTGTAAAATTGAACTGGTATCCCATCAGGCCCAGAGGCCTTTCCTTTTTTGAGCGATTTTAATTGTTTCTCTATCCCTCTGTCGTCTATTTCGATATCTACCATTTTGTCATCTGTGCGACAATCTAGAGAAGGAACTACAGTGCAATCTTCCTCTGTGAAACAACTTTGGAAAAAGACATTTAGTATTTCGGCCTTTGGTCTGTCATCCTCTGTTTCAGTACCATTTTGGTCACAGAGTGTCTGGACATTTTGTTTTGATCCACCTAGCGCTTTGACATAAGACCAAAATTTCTTAGGATTTTGTGCCAAGTCAGTACATAGAACTTTACTTTCGAATTCATTGAACGCCTCTCGCATAGCCCTCCTCACACTACATTTCGCTTCGCGTAATTTTTGTTTGTCTGCAAGGCTTTGGCTATGTTTATGTTTGCTGTGAAGTTCCCTTTGCTTCCGCAGCAGTTTTCTAACTCGGTTGTTGTACCACGGTGGCTCTTTTCTATCTCTTACGATCTTGCTTGGCACGTACTCATCTAACGCATAATGTACGACGGTTTTGAACTTTGTCCACTGATCCTCAACACTATCTGTACTTGAGACAAAACTTTTGTGTTGAGCCAACAGGTACTCTGAAATCTGCTTTTTGTCACTTTTTCTAAACAGAAAAATCTTCCTACCCTTTTTAATATTCCTATTTACAGCTGAAATCATCGATGCCGTAACCGCTTTATGATCGCTGATTCCCTGTTCTGCGTTAACTGTTTCAAATAGTTCGGGTCTGTTTGTCACCAGAAGGTCTAATATGTTATCGCCACGAGCCGGTTCTCTGTTTAACTGCTCAAGGTAGTTTTCAGATAGAAAAGTTTTCAGATAGTAAAGTAATTTCATACGGAAATGGTTATAGTCCAGTCATAATGTACTGCATATTTTGTAGAAAGAAGTGGCAGAAGATAACAGAATTTTTGTACCCTCCCCAGAAAGCACTAAATAACATGACAACAAACGGGCCTCCATGTTATATATAGGACTTCGCAGGTACTTGCTAATAAATTAAACTCCAGGAATTATACACCAGCTGTTTACAGTAGGAGTACTATTGCCCAAATTCTGTTCAACAGTAAAGACAAGATTCCGTCTTTACAACAAAGTAGGATTTATAGGATTTACCGCAGTTTGTGAGCAATTTATACTTAGGTCAGTCAGGCAGCACTGTAACTATTAGACTGACTGAACATGGAAAGAGTTGGAGACTGAAAGAGAAAGGATTCCACCTTTGTTGGCCATGCTCTTAATGGATGTCAGTCTTTAATTCTCTTGTGTTGTTCCATCTCACTTGCATATTTTTAATCAGATTAAATTTTTCGGTCACTCTGGATTATCTTCAGGTCTAAGTAGTGGTGTTAGCAACCCGTCTTGTTTACTCAGAGCCACATATAATAGAACTGTACTCAGATATGTGGCTCTAAGTAGATAAGACGGATTGCTAACGCAATTGTTTGAATATGAAGATGATCCAAAGTAATGGAAACTTGTAATCTAATAAGAAATATCTGTACAGCTAATAAATCTCAAGACGATTGTGTCGACTATAGTGAGAATATCATTCTTATGATATTAAATGTGATGATCTATGTATCTGGCTACCAAACTCAAGTGCTACTCTGAGATGAAGAAGTTGGCGCAGGAGAGGAATTCGCGACGGGTCGCATCAAACCAGTCAGAAGACTGTTGACTCAAAAACCACAACTCCAATTACAGAATCCTGACTTAATCCTAAGTGACCCAGTACAGTCTCACTATTCACCATTGCTAAAGTAGTATTAGCCAGTAACATTTGTCTCACCATGCCATAGTTGTTCGCCCACACTGAACTGACACCTTTCTCCCCTCTGCCCAACCACCTCTCCCCTTTTTAACTGTTCATCACTTTCACCACTAATTTTGTCCACAGAACACGTAAACTATGGCATTGCTCATCCAGCGTACTGTTTGAGTATCATCTTCTTATACTTTAATCCTTGAACGTAATAAGAGGTTCTCTGTTCAGACCTTGTTTGTGTCTACTCCAATACGCTAAATGGCATTTGATCAGTTTGTGTGTATTCGAGAGACTTTAACCAATATCTGTATAACGTGGTAGTACTATGTTTACGTCCATAAAACAGTGGGTTTAAAGATTTATATCTTTAGGGCCTAAAACATTCAGTACATAATTACAGAATATTTTTTGTTTTGTACCCACATAAAATTGAAACATACAATTTGTGTTTTAAATCTATATATGCAGTTGTAAAATGGTCATATATCTTTGAAAATAACTAATCCATACAGAAAGAAACTATCTTTGTTGTTGTGTGGACTTACGTTGTCCGATGGTAGCCAAGAAAGGTGAAAGCTGGTTTACAGGAAATATGAAGTAAACAATATTGTAGGGATATTAATGCTATTTCCGTTTTCATTATGCCTATGTTTCGACAAGTGCTGACACAATATTTCATAAGTCTATAAAGGTATACAGAACAAAATGCCAACCAGCATGCATTCCAAAAATATCGGTCATGTGAAAAAAAACTGACATTTTACTCAGAAAACATTCTGAAGGCACGGTTAGAGACAGTAGGGTTTATTCAATACTTCGTGACTTCCGCAAAGGGGTGAGTGTACGATCATATGGTGAATCAAACAGAATTTGTGGTACGTAATACGCAGTATTTGATCGTTGATGGAAAGTCAACGACAGGAGCAGAAGTAACTTCATTCGTGCCCTGATTAAGTCATAACTGATGGAAAAAAATCACTAGAACAGGAAGGAGTTGCGTGACATTAACGAAAGTTAGTAGGCTGAAAGACAATGTCTATTCTTTGCCCGCAGCTCGTGGTCGTGCGGTAGCGTTCTCGCTTCCCACGCCCGGGTTCCCGGGTTCGATTCCCGGCGGGGTCAGGGATTTTCTCTGCCTCGTGATGGCTGGGTGTTGTGTGCTGTCCTTAGGTTAGTTAGGTTTAAGTAGTTCTAAGTTCTAGGGGACTGATGACCATAGATGTTAACTCCCATAGTGCTCAGAGCCATTTAATGTCTATTCAGATTTCGCGGCAGTCGCATAGGGGTGGCGATAATAGTGCCACCATGAGAATGTAAATCAGGTTTACTTTAAAACACACTGTAACGGTCGTGAGTGTTAGTTACCTTTGAGATTGGGGGTGGTGACTTGATGTCAATAATGCCTTTAAGGCGACAAAGACGCCATTATCAACATCTCAATGAGTTCGTGTAATAGCACTATGAGAAGTTGGATGTTTCTTTTATGATACTGCAGAAAGACTTGGCAGGAATGTAGCGACTGTGCATGATTGCTAGCAGCGGTGTCACGAGAATGTGTGGTCGCGAGAAGCCCGGCCTCCAGATGGTCACGTGCCACTGCCGAGAGGGAAGGCCATCGTGTTGGGCGGAGGGCTCTGGCGTCTCGTACTGCATCTGCAGCAGCAACGTAAGTAGCAGTTGGCACTACAGTGACACAACGAACTGTTACAAATCGGTTACATCAAGGAAAGATCCGGGACAGAGGCCGTGTAATGTGCATTACACTGACCTCAAACCACAGCCATTTGCGACTTTAGTGGTGTCGAGCGTGAGCTCACTGTCGGGCAGAGTGGAGGTCTGTAGTGTTTCCTGATGGAATCTGGTTCTGCCTCGGTGCCATCGACGGCCGTGTGTTGGTTAGGAGGAAGCCAGCTGAGGGCCAGCTGCCAACCTGTCTTCGTGCTGGACACGCTGTAGACTATATGGACTCCCAAAGGTACATAAACCACAGGTCTCGATGAGGCCGATTGTGAGTGCTATAGGATCTCCAACACAAGAGGTGGCCAGATATCTCGCCTGCTTGCTGCAACCATACATTGGCAGAACGGACAGTTACATTAGACACGCTGTAGACTGTATGGACTCCCAAAGGTACATAAACCACAGGTCTCGATGAGACCGATTGTGAGTGCTATAGGATCTCCAACACAAGAGGTAGCCAGATATCTCGCCTGCTTGCTGCAACCATACACTGGCAGAACGGACAGTTACATTAAAAACTCGGCGCATTTTATTGAAAAACTGAGGGAGATTAACGTCAGTCCAAGTGACATTCTTGTGAGCTTCGATGTAGTGACACTGTTTACCATGGTGCCTGTAAACGAAGCTACACTCCTGGAAATGGAAAAAAGAACACATTGATACCGGTGTGTCAGACCCACCATACTTGCTCCGGACACTGCGAGAGGGCTGTACGAGCAATGATCACACGCACGGCACAGCGGACACACCAGGAACCGCGGTGTTGGCCGTCGAATGGCGCTAGCTGCGCAGTATTTGTGCACCGCCGCCGTCAGTGTCAGCCAGTTTGCCGTGGCATACGGAGCTCCATCGCAGTCTTTAACACTGGCAGCATGCCGCGACAGCGTGGACGTGAACCGTATGTGCAGTTGACGGACTTTGAGCGAGGGCGTATAGTGGGCATGCGAGAGGCCGGGTGGATGTACCGCCGAATTGCTCAACACGTGGGGCGTGAGGTCTCCACAGTACATCGATGTTGTCGCCAGTGGTCGGCGGAAGGTGCACGTGCCCGTCGACCTGGGACCGGACCGCAGCGACGCACGGATGCACGCCAAGACCGTAGGATCCTACGCAGTGCCGTAGGGGACCGCACCGCCACTTCCCAGCAAATTAGGGACACTGTTGCTCCTGGGGTATCGGCGAGGACCATTCGCAACCGTCTCCATGAAGCTGGGCTACGGTCCCGCACACCGTTAGGCCGTCTTCCGCTCACGCCCCAACATCGTGCAGCCCGCCTCCAGTGGTGTCGCGACAGGCGTGAATGGAGGGACGAATGGAGACGTGTCGTCTTCAGCGATGAGAGTCGCTTCTGCCTTGGTGCCAATGATGGTCGTATGCATGTTTGACGCCGTGCAGGTGAGCGCCACAATCAGGACTGCATACGACCGAGGCACACAGGGCCAAGACCCGCCATCATGGTGTGGGGAGCGATCTCCTACACTGGCCGTACACCACTGGTGGTCGTCGAGGGGACACTGAATAGTGCACGGCACATCCAAACCGTCATCGAACCCATCGTTCTACCATTCCTAGACCGGCAAGGGAACTTGCTGTTCCAACAGGACAATGCACGTCCGCATGTATCCCGTGCCACCCAACGTGCTCTAGAAGGTGTAAGTCAACTACCCTGGCCAGCAAGATCTCCGGATCTGTCCCCCATTGAGCATGTTTGGGACTGGATGAAGCGTCCTCTCACGCGGTCTGCACGTCCAGCACGAACGCTGGTCCAACTGAGGCGCCAGGTGGAAATGGCATGGCAAGCCGTTCCACAGGACTACATCCAGCATCTCTACGATCGTCTCCATGGGAGAATAGCAGCCTGCATTGCTGCGAAAGGTGGATATACACTGTACTAGTGCCGACATTGTGCATGCTCTGTTGCCTGTGTCTATGTGCCTGTGGTTCTGTCAGTGTGATCATGTGATGTATCTGACCCCAGGAATGTGTCAATAAAGTTTCCCTTTCCTGGGACAATGAATTCACGGTGTTCTTATTTCAATTTCCAGGAGTGTATTTCATATATAGCAGATGTTTTTCCGACTGATACAGTGGCTCTATTTAAACACTGCCTGACGACAACATATTTCCAGTACAACAACGAATTTTACGAAAAGATCGACGGGGTGGCGATGGGAAGCCCTCTCAGTCCAGCTGTTGCCAATTTATTTGTGGAGATCTTCGAACAGCGAGCGCTGTAGACTGCCAGTAAAAAAGCCAGCTAAATGGTACCGCTATGTTGATGACACATTTGCAGGGTGGACTCATGGTGAAGAAGAGCTGGATGTCTTCTTGGTGCATCTGAATAGTGCCAGCCAGAGTGGACGAGCGGTTCTAGGCGCTACAGTCTGGAACCGCGCGACCGCTACGGTCGCAGGTTCGAATCCTGCCTCGTGCATGGATGTGTGTGATGTCCTTAGGTTAGTTAGGTTTAAGTAGTTCTAAGTTCTAGGGGACTGATGACCTCAGCAGTTAAGTCCCATAGTGCTCAGAGCCATTTGAACCATCTGAATAGTATTAGCCCGAAGATACAGTTTACGATGGAGAAAGAGAGCAACGGTCAACTCAGTTTCCTGGATGTGTCGGTAATTAAACGTGTGGGTGGGACGCTGGGCCACAAGGTATATACAGGATGTTACAAAAAGGTACGGCCAAACTTTCAGGAAACATTCCTCACACACAAAGAAAGAAAATTTGTTATGTGAACATGTGTCCGGAAACGCTTACTTTCCATGTTAGAGCTCATTTTATTACTTCTCTTCAAATCACATTAATCATGGAATGGAAACACACAGCAACAGAACGTACCAGCGTGACTTCAAACACTTTGTTACAGGAAATGTTCAAAATGTCCTCCGTTAGCGAGGATACATGCATCCACCCTCCGTCGCATGGAATCCCTGATGCGCTGATGCAGCCCTGGAGAATGGCGTATTGTATCACAGCCGTCCGCAATACGAGCACGAAGAGTCTCTACATTGGGTACCGGGGTTGCGTAGACAAGAGCTTTCAAATGCCCCCATAAATGAAAGTTAGGAGGGTTGAGGTCAGGAGAGCGTGGAGGCCATGGAATTGGTCCGCCTCTACCAATCCATCGGTCACCGAATCTGTTGTTGAGAAGCGTACGAACACTTCGAATGAAATGTGTAGGAGCTCCATCGTGCATGAACCACATGTTGTGTCGTACTTGTGAAGGCACATGTTCCAGCAGCACAGGTAGAGTATCCTGTATGAAATCATGATAACGTGCTCCATTGAGCGTAGGTGGAAGAACATGGGGCCCAAACAAGACATCACCAACAATGCCTGCCCAAACGTTCACAGAAAATCTGTGTTGATGACGTGATTGCACAATTGCGTGCGGATTCTCGTCAGCCCACACATGTTGACTATGAAAATTTACAATTTGATCACGTTGGAATGAAGCCTCACCTGTAAAGAGAACATTTACACTGAAATGAGGATTGACACATTGTTGGATGAACCATTCGCAGAAGTGTACCCATGGAGGCCAATCACCTGCTGATAGTGCCTGCACACGGTGTACATGGTACGGAAACAACTGGTTCTCCCGTAGCACTCTCCATACAGTGACGTGGTCAACGTTACCTTGTACAGCAGTAACTTCTCTGACGCTGACATTAGGGTTATCGTCAACTGCACGAAGAATTGCCTCGTCCATTGCAGGTGTCCTCGTCGTTCTAGGTCTTCCCCAGTCATAGGCTGGAATGTTCCGTGCTCCCTAAGACGCCAATCAATTGCTTCGAACGTCTTCCTGTCGGGACACCTTCGTTCTGGAAATCTGTCTCGATACAAACGTACCGCGCCAGGGCTATTGCCCCGTGCTAATCCATACATCAAATGGCATCTGCCAACTCAGCATTTGTAAACATTGCACTGACTGCAAAACCACGTTCGTCATGAACACTAACCTGTTGATGCTACGTACTGATGTGCTTGATGCTAGTACTGTAGAACAATGAGTCGCATGTCAACACAAGCACCGGAGTCAACATTACCTTCCTTCAATTGGGCCAACTGGCGGTGAATTGAGGAAGTACAGTACATACTGACGAAACTAAAATGAGCTCAAACATGGAAATTAAGCGTTTCCGGACACATGTCCACATAACATCTTTTCTTTATTTGTGTGTGAGAAATGTTTCCTGAAAGTTTGGCCGTACCTTTTTGTAACACCCTGTAGAAAGAACACTCACACGGATCGATACCTCCACAAGGAATCAAACCATCATCCTACGCAAAAAAGAGGTGTCACGAAAACCTTGGAGGACAGATCCAACAAAATCTACGAGCCGGCTTACTTGCAAGATGGATTACATCACTTACGGTCAGCCTTCATGATAAACGGTTATACCGGCAAGGAAATTGATCGAGCCCTCCATCAAAGAAGAAAATAAGCCAGAAGTTAAGAGCAACAACTGTCACCTACTCGAAAAGTTTTCTACCGCTCATTAACAAAGTCACGGACCGTATCGGGAAATTTCTGGCCATGTATGGGAACGAAACAACCTTCAGACCCACCAAGAAGATTAAGGAATATTTAAGAACTGCAAAAGACGCCCGACGCCCCCTAGCAACACCTGGGATATACAGAATTCCATGCAGTTGTGGACAAGTATACAGGGTGGTCCATTGATAGTGACCGGGCCAAATATCTCACGAAATAAGCATCAAACGAAAAAATTACAAAGAACGAAACTTGCCTAGCTTGAAGTGGGAACCCAGATGGCGCTATGGTTGACCCGCTAGATGGCGCTGCCATAGGTCAAACGGATATCAACTGCGTTTTTTTTAAATAGGAACCACCATTTTTTATTATATATTCATGTAGTACGTAAAGGAATATGAATGTTTTAGTAGGACCACTTTTTTCGCTTTGTGATAGATGGCGCTGTAATTGTCACAAACATACGGCTCACAATTTTAGACGAGCAGTTGGTAACAGGTAGATTTTTTTAAATTAAAATACAGAACTTAGGTAGGTTTGAACGTTTTATTACGGTTGTTCCAATGTGATACATGTACCTTTGTGAACTTAACATTTCTGAGAACGCATGCTGTTCCAGCGTGACTACCTTTAAATACCACATTAATGCAATAAATGCTCAAAATGATGTCCGTCAACCTCAGTGCATTTGGCAATACGCGTAACGACATTCCTCTCAACAGCGAGTAGTTCGCCTTCCGTAATGTTCGCACATGCATTGACAATGCGCTGACGCATGTCGTCAGGCGTTGTCGGTGGATCACGATAGCAAATATCCTTCAAATTTCCCCACAGAAAGAAATCCGGGGACGTCAGATCCGGTGAACATGGTGCTTCGACGACCAATTCACCTGTCATGAAATATGCTATTCAATACCGCTTCAACCGCACGCGAGCTATGTGTCGGACATCCGTCATGTTGGAAGTACATCGCCATTCTGTCATGCAGTCAAACATCTTGTAGTAACATCGGTAGAACATTACGTAGGAAATCAGCATACATTGCACCATTTATATTGTCATCGATAAAACGGGGGCCAATTATCCTTCCTCCCATAATGCCGCACCATACATTAACCGGCCAAGGTCGCTGATGTTCCACTTGTCGCAGCCATCGTGGATTTTCCATTGCCCAATAGTGCATATTATGCCGGTTTACGTGACCGCTGTTGATAAATGACGCTTCGTCGCTAAATAGAACGCGTGCAAAAAATCTGTTATCGTCCCGTAATTTCTCTTGTGCCCAGTGGCAGAACTGTACACGACGTTCAAAGTCATCGGCATGCAATTCCTGGTGCATAAAAATGTGGTACGGGTGCAATCGATGTTGATGTAGCATTCTCAACACCGACGTTTTTGAGATTCGCGATTCTCGCGCAGTTTGTCTGCTACTGATGTGCGGATTAGCCGCGACAGCAGCTAAAACACCTACTTGGGCATCATCATTTGTTGCAGGTCGTGGTTGACGTTTCACATGTGGCTGAACACTTCCTGTTTCCTTAAATAACGTAACTATCCGGCGCACAGTCCGGACACTTGGATGATGTCCAGGATTCCGAGCAGCATACATAGCACACGCCCGTTGGGCATTTTGATCACAATAGCCATACATCAGCACGATATCGACCTTTTCTGCAATTGGTAAACGGTCCATTTTAACACGGGTAATGTATCACGACGCAAATACCGTCCGCACGTGATACCATGTACTTATACGTTTGAGATTATTACAGCTCCATCTGTCACAAAGTGAAAAAAGTGGTCCAACTAAAACATTCATATTTCTTTACGTACTACACGAATATGTAAGAAAAAATGGGGGTTCCTATTTAAAAAAAAACGGAGTTGATATCCCTTTGACCTATGGCAGCGCCATCTAGCGGGCCAACCATAGCGCCACCTGGTTTCCCCCTTCAAGCTAGATGAGTTTCGTTCTTTGTAGTTTTTTCGTTTGACGCTTATTTCGTGAGATATTTGGCCCGGTCACGATCAATGGACCACCCTGTATATTGGAACAACGAAAAGAAGTGTAAACACCTGCTTGGAGTTTTTGGAGTAGGAATTAATGGCCGGCCGCGGTGGTCTAGCGGTTCAGGCGCTCAGTCCGGAACCGCGCGACTGCTACGGTCGCAGGTTCGAATCCTGCCTCGGGCATGGATGTGTGTGATGTCCTTAGGTTAGTTAGGTTTAAGTAGTTCTAAGTTCTAGGGGACTGATGACCACAGATGTTAAGTCCCTTAGTGCCCAGAGCCATTTGAACCATTTTTGCATTAATGTTCAGGAAGAATAAATACGAACTCTGTGATTTGCTGATGACATTGTAACCATGTCAGAGACGGCAAAGGGTTCTGAAGATCAGTTGAACACAATTTATAGTGTCTTGAAAAGAAATTATAAAATAAAGATCAACAATGCAAAACAATGGTAACTTCATGTAGTCGAAGTACATCAGGTGATCCTGAGAAATTTATATCAGGCGACGTGACACTAAAAGAAGTAGGCGAGTTTTGTTATTTGGGCAGCAGGCTAACTGATGATCGCCGAAGTAGGAAAGATATAAAATGCAGACTGGTAACTGCAAGAAAAGCATGTCTGAAAAAGACGATTTTGTTAACATTTGTTATAAATTTAAATATTAGGAAGTCTTTTCTGCAGGTATTTGTATGGAGTGCAGCTTTGAATGGAAATGAAACACACAAGATAGGAACTTCAGACAATAAAAGGATACAGCGTTTTTGCAGCGAGGTACTATAAAAAATGCTGGAGATTAGGTGGATAGATTGAATAAAATATGGGGGGGGGGGGGTGCTGAATCTAAATGAGCAAAAAGCAATTTCCGGCACAACTTGAGAAAAAGAAGGAATCACTTGATAGCATTTAACCTGAGCTACAAGGAATTGTCGATTTGCTAAGGAAACTTGGTGGGTCAGTATTGCAGAGGGAGAGCAAGACTAAGGAGGTAGGTTGTCGTAATTATGTAGAGATGAAGAGGCTTGCACGGGACAGAGTAGCATGCAAAGCTGCATCTTCGTACTGAAGACCACAACAACGTCAGTGTACCAGAGGGTGCTAATGCCCATCATACACACTGATGAGAAATCTGCTATAACTAGCGGTAACACTGAGAATGAACTAGATTGCTATGAAAGTCATGGCCAACATTCATCTTCTCTCTCTCTCTCTGTACGTGTGTGTGTGTGTGTTTGTGTGTGTGTGTGTGTGTGTGGCCAGCCGGGGTGGCCAAGCGGTTAAAGGCGCTACAGTCTGGCACCGCGCGGCCGCTACGGTCGCAGGTTCGAATCCTGCCTCGGGCATGGATGTGTGTGATGTCCTTAGGTTAGTTAGGTTTAAGTAGTTCTACGTTCTAGGGGACTGCTGACCTTAGAAGTTAAGTCCCATAGTGCTCAGAGCCATTTGAACCATTTTTTGTGTGTGTGTGTCTGTGTGTGTGTTTCTGTCTGTACGCAGTCTACTTTTGTCATTACATGGAACATTTTGTTTTTAAGAACACGACTAGACGTACGACGTAATTCGTAAGTTTTTTTCCGGTATTCGTCTGCCCTTGTTTGGACAGTACTTGCTATCGTGACACTGACTACTTCTGGCTGTATCTTACAGTGAGTTATTTACAGCAGACAATTTGTTTTGTTTATTTACTAAATTCATGTTTGTGTACCGGGTGTTTATAATTAAAGAGACGGTGTTGCGAGTGTATCAGTGGGGCCAGTATGCATCGTTGGACGCTGAAACACCGTTGGTATGTTATCAATCGGTGCTCTCGTGGAATATGCCCAAAAAATAATAGTTCCACTTTCTGCTACCAGGTGAAAATATGGCGCTGTATGCAGTCAGAATGTGAAACGTTCACTGTATTGACGTCAGTATGCTGTTTGTCGCTTGGCGGTGCGTATTGATTTCTCTTGTGAAGTGGCCGTTGATGTAAAAGGTTTAGATGGCGGAAGTTTTCCTTACGAAACGCAAAGACTACTGAGAAGGAAGACCGTACACTGTTGGTAAAGCTGTTTTGTCAGAATGGCATGAATAGCAGCGCTGCATTGCGGTAATATCGCCTACGGAAACAGCTGCAGAGAGGTCTCGTGTCAATAAAGGGGCTAAAGAACATAATCAGGAAATTTGAAGAAACAAATTGGTGCGGCAGGGTCCTCTCCCTGCCGCACCATTACCAAGGCGGTTGTTGATGAAGTTGCATATTGTTATAATTGACCGCACAGCAGATGGCTCAAATTCTACAGCCAGTGCTCGAGTTCTGTAGCGGGAATTGTCTTCCTCTGATCAACAGTACAAGGGATTTTGCGGCGCACTTTATATTGGTATCCACACAAGCTTGAGAATGTGCACCAAATGAAGCCCCATGATAGGCTACAATACAATGACTTTGCCCTTCGTTTTTTGGCGCGCATGGAAATAGATGACATGTGGCTGGAGAATATTCTTTGGACGGACGATGCACATCTTACTTTGCATTGTGCAGTGAATGCACAGAACTGTCGCACATAGGGTTCTACTTCGCTAAACGTTGTGGAGGAACATACAGTGCACACAGCGCATGTGGTGTAGTTTCCCAATATCCTTCATTCTCGGTCCGTTTTTCTTCAAGGAGATGACGCCTTGCGGGCCTGTTACGCGTACAGTGAGAGCTGTACGCTATAAGGACCTCGGTGTGCTACATGTGATTCCACTTTTGAAAGAACGCAACTGTGTCAGACACCACTATTTTCATGAAAGACTGGATGACACTATAAGTCACTTCCCAGGTGAAAGATTTGCTCTGACAAATATTCAGTAATGAGCGCATCATCTCTAGGCAATTTCAAGATGTGTGGCCTTCCAGATTCCCCGAGTTAAATCCATGTGGCTTCTGGCTGTCGGCAATATCTGAAAAATCTTGTCTATCAGGGATTTAAAAAAAAAAATGGTTCAAATGGCTCTGAGCACTATGGGACTTAACATCTATGGTCATCAGTCCCCTAGAACTTAGAACTACTTAAACCTAACTAACCTAAGGACAGCACACAACACCCAGTCATCACGAGGCAGAGAAAATCCCTGACCCCGTCGGGAATCGAATCCGGGAACCCGGGAGTGGGAAGCGAGAACGCTACCGCACGACCACGAGCTGCGGACTATCAGGGATTTATCCGGACTCTTCTGCAGGATAGCATAGGACGGCATATTGCTCTGATTACCCTCGGTATAATTCCAGAGGAGGAGGAAAACTGTACTGGAGTGGGAATAACAGGTTTGGAAGAAATGGTGTGACAGTGACGGCGAATAAGAATGTACAAAGCTGTATTGTGAGATATACATCAGACAGGATCATAATCTTAAACATGAGATTTCAAAAAGAAACACTAAAAGTTATCCAGATTTATTCACCTCAAGTGGGATGTAACGAAGAAGAAAAGATGGACTTTTCAAATGAGTTAGAGAACCATATAGTGAGTGCTAATGTAGTGATGGGAGATTTTAATGCACAGGTAGGCAAAGACAGAAAGGGATTTAAGCAAGTGTTGGGATGTTTGGGATGTGGAAGCAGAAATGAAGAAGGGGAAAGACTCCTGGATTTGTGCCAGAGGAATGGAATGAAAATAGCAACCATCTGGTTTATGAAGAGAGAAAGTCATATTATCACCAGATACAGTTGGGATGGAAGAATCAAGAGTATATTTGATTATATTCTAGTAGATAGGAAATTGGGAGAGAAAGTAACAAATGTGAAGGTAATTCCAAGTGTGAGTGCAGATAGAGACCATAAATTACTGGTGGGACAATGAAAAATGAAACAGTGTGTGAAAAATAGAAAACAGAAGAAAGTGATGAGGATACGGGATTGGATACTGAAGGAGAGTGAAAGTGCTGAGAAGTATAGAGAACTAATTACACAAAAATTTCCAAAATGAGTTTTCTGCGATGTAGAAAGTGAATGGAGCTTGTTCAAAGACACTTTAGTCGAAGCAGCACAAAAATGTGGCAGAACATCTGGAAAGGAAAAAGTAAGACAGACAAGTTGGTGGGATGATACCACAATCCAAGCAGTTAGAAGAAAAAATTGAGCATGGACGAAGTGGTGGAAAACTAAAAATGACGAGGACCATAAAAGATATATAGAGGAAAAGAAGAAGTACAAAGAAACAGTGGTAACAGCAAAGAAAAAGGCATGGGAAGAGTTTACAAAAAAACTTGAAGATATGAAGAGCAATAAGAAAATGTTCTATAAAATGATGAAAAATAAAAGGAAGGCTTCTGAAGTACCAGTAAAGATGGAAACAGAGGATGGTACTGTGATTGAAGATCCAGGGAATATAAAAGATCATTTTAAGAAACTGTTAAACGCTGAGGAGCAGGTACACGAGGAAACAACAAGTAATGGAGAAATTGAGAGAAGTTGGGAAGCAGAACTATGACATATTACACGGCAAGAAATGGAAATAGCTGTGAAGAAGATGACTGGGGGGAAAGCCCTGGGACCTGATAAAGTATCAGTGGACATGATAAGAGCAGCAGATCCAGTGGGAATGCAGTGGCTGTAGAGAGTTCTATCAAGCGTGTGGAGAAATAGTACAATACCTGAGGATTGGAGGAGACATTGTTCCCATCTTCAAATAAGGCAATAAAAGACTACGTGAAAACTACAGAGGAATAACCCTTATGTCATACAGCCAAGATTTTTGAAAGAATTTTACTAAATCGGCTAAGTGAAAAAATAGAAAAGGAGCTGAGTGAAGAACAGCATTGGTTTAGGAAAGGAAGAAGCACAATAGACCTGATAATGGTTTTTATAGACATAGAAAAGGCATATGACTCAGTTAACAGAGAAAGACTTTGGGAAGAAATGAAGAAAATAGATATAGAAAATGGATACATTAATGTAATAAAGACACTGTACAAAGGACACAATTGTAGAATTAGAACATCACTGGGAAACTCTGAATACTTGGAAATAAGACAAGGACCTAAACAAGAAAGTATTCTATCTCTTGCACTTTTAATGTTGTGATGGAGGGAATGAATAGGGCAGTTAAAGATATAGAAAAAGAAAAAGACGAAAAGATGATTTTTGCAGATGATACGGTCATATGGGGCGATAAAGAGGTAGATGTACAGTTACAACTTTATGCGTGGAAGGAAATAATGAAAAGGTATGGATTAAAAGTAAATAAAGATAAGAGTGAAGTAATGGTATTTGGAAGAGACAAAGGGATCAACGGAAATATTACTTTGAATGGAGAACCCCTCAAAGTGGTAGACAGTTTCACTTATTTTGGGAGTGAAATATCTAGTGATGGAAGAATAACCAACGAAATTAATAGGAGGTTACAGAAGGGGGACAACTTCTACCAAAAACTTCTACCAAACAATAAAACACCTAATTTGGAATAAGGGAGTTTCAGAAAAAGCAAAACTCCTTATGTATAAGTGTTATTACTTCCCTATTGTCACCTATAGAAGAGAAACATGGACAATGACAGAAAGGGACTGGAGCAGACTGAAAGTAGGGGAAAGTTCTCAGAGTAGTTAAGGGAAAAACAAGAATGGACAGTGTAAGGAAGGTAGATATCAGAAAGGACCTTAAACAGGAAAGTATGAGAGAAGAAATTGAAAAAAAGAGATTAAGGGGCATGTTAAGAGGATGTGTGGGCAGAGACTCCCCAGAATTATGGAAGAACTAAAGATGGATGGAAAAAGACCTAGAGGGCGCCCAAGAACACGGTGGAAAACGGGAGTGAGAATATCTGTGGAAAGGAGAGGTGTAATCTGACAGGAAATGGAGGAAAAAAAGTGGTGGGAGGACCGAGCCAAATGGAGAGGACTCGTCAGTACCCAAACCCGGCAGTAGCTGGAGCGGGATCCGGATGTAGATATATAGAATGCCAGCAAATGTCGACAGTACGGATGCAACTCCTGGCTGAGTCGGGAGATCAAATTGAACACATGGAATAACTTGTGACTATATCCTAGCACACATGCTAGAACAACCATGTTTTGGATCTTTCCTCTCTTTTCTCTGCACTCTCATCACATTCGGACTGCTTACAACGGCGTATTTTTACCTGGTGATACGAAGTAGAACTATTATTTATTGAGCATAATCTACGAGCGCACCGACTAATGAACATACCTACTGCATTTCAGCGTTCTGCGATGCATACAGCCCGTACTGCAGCACGCAGAACCCCGCCAGTTTAAATACAACGACCCAGCATTATAAAGAGTATGCCTTATACATTAGGAGAACAGAAGTGCAACACAAACACAGCCGAGCATTTGATAAGATGGGTCTCACCGCATCACTTGAAGACCATGGAGAATCTCGTACTGCTGACATTGTCAGTCACTCAGTAGCAAATGTGTTCCAGAGATAGGGAACATGCGACTTTGGCTGTGAAACTACATGAACGTTCCAGTCTCAATACACATAATCTGATATTTAACCTTTTTCTTGTGAAACTTTGAGTGTGTATGAAGATTTTAAAGCTGTTCAAGAATGTTTAAATTCTAACTGACTGTAATAGCATACGAACAGAAAAAAAATTGTCTGTTTAGGACTGAACTGCGGAAGCACAAAAGATTATATTACTAACACAGATTGCACATGTAGTAGGTGAGGGCCTCATAAAACTTCATTAAAGCTCGGACACTCCCAGTATCGATCCTACAGTGTTAATCTGATGAGGAGTTTCAGTGCAGTGCGCTCGTCACTACAGAGTGAAAGATTTATTCTGAAATAGCAGTAAAATTATCTATTTATCAAGTCTTTTCCTGTAGACACGTGAGATGTGTACTATCAGTTCGGTTTCTCTTCGTTCACATATCCTTGTCCTGAATCGTCAGTAACTGCAAGATGATTCCTATATTTGGCGCTCCCTACAATCAGAAATTTTGCGATTTAATAACAACCATAGTGCCGTAGCTTAATGCCTTATTTTGTTTGTTATACTGTACTTTAAATTTACTGTGTACAGATGACTAACGAACAATTTGTACTATGGTAATGGAAATTTTGTGATAACCCTGCTTTCTTTCTCTCCTCCCTCCCCCTCCTCTCCACACTTTCCGTCCGTTCCTCAATCAACACACAAGCAATCGCAGGTGTATGCACCTATTTCATGCATCGCTTTGATTTCCCGAGGATTTGCGAATTTGGCTTCTGTAACTTCGGGGGGGGGGGAGGGGGGGAGGGGGGGGGGGGGGGGGAAGGGACAACTTGCCGAAATTCTTCGCACGGCCATCCGGGTTGTGCAGAGCACGTAAAGGTAACGTGGATGTTTCTCACGAAACGACCGAAGAAGTAGCTGATCTACAAATCTCCCTCCCACCACAACGGGTTCGTCGTAGCCTGGACTCAACCCAGATGGTAACGCGAGGTATTTCGGCGAGTTTTCGCCCACGAATTTACAGAAACCAAACTAAACAATCCGATGGAAAGCGAAGTCGGGATAAAATGATTCGCCGGGAAACTAAAGCTACTGATGGAAATGATGTGACACAAGTCACGTACATTTGTGTGTGCGCTTTACAGAGAGAGAGAAAGAGAGAGAGAGAGAGAGAGAGAGAGAGAGAGAGAGAGATGTAGCGTGAGTGGTACGAAGATACGCTGTTTGGTGCGGTGCGAGTTTATTTACACAGATCTTCTGTTGCGCACATAATATTAAATTGAACTGGGCCAGAGGGAGGAGGAGAGGACAGTGATAGATAGAGCTGAAATCTCTTATGTGCTGTGTGTGCCCATGTACCCCAAAAAAATTAAGCCACATACAAGTCATTTTGCTTAAAGAACAATTTCTACTGGACAATGTAGTGCACAAAACGTTGAAGCATTTGTTACTTTTGTATTCAGCTTGAATTCTGTAGCTTCTCACAAGGGAAACTCCCCGTCGAACCCCCGCTCAGATTAAGTGGTAAAATGACCCACTGGACAGCCCATCAAAAACTGAACGGAGATCAGGCATGAAAACAGGAAGAGGGTGTACTGAACTGTGAACGCTGCAAGCTTAAGATGTACAACATCGAGGGAATTGCAACAATCACGGCGTCGTGGTTATGTGGCCATGGTCCTGGATTGCAAAGTAAGGGATTCGTGTTCAAATTTCCCTCGTGCCCATTTTTTTTTCACGAAATTATGAACTGTCCGAGCGGTCATTGACGTGTCCGTTCTCTTTCTTCGGTCTTGGTAATTGTCATACTATACATTGGTTATAGAATATGAGTCATGTGATAAGAATATATTACCGTCGTAAGTAAACGTGATGAATAGTTAGAGGAGGTGGTATGTCACATAGACCTTTCACAGAAATGAAAACATCAAATAAGCGGGTGTGAACTATGGTACAACGAATTCTAGAGTCAAAACTTCCAACTCTGAACGCAAAAATCGTAACATGCAATACATGTGTAGAACAAATAGGATGTTCGCCCTCCCGGAGGTCACTTTCTTACACTTCGCTGTTGCAAACGGACGTTACACCACGACACAGACAGAAATTTGAATACAGCGAGCAGACACGTCAACGACCGGACGGGCAGTTGATAACATTGTGGGAAAAAAAGATGAGGCACGAGGTAGATATGAACATGCAACTACCCCTTTGCACTCTAACACCGTAATCACGTTACCACGACTTCGTGGCTCCTCGGATTTGCTCTATTTGCACGTCTTGACCTCGGACCGTTCACTGTTTCGATTTTGCCTTTTTTGCAGTTTGGTACACCTTCTTCCTTTTTTCATGCTTGATCTGTGTTTCAGTTTCTGACGGGCTGTCCAACGGGCCATCTGACCACTAGATCTGACGGGGTGCGATGGAAAGTTTCCATTGCCGGTGCAAATACTCATAGGGGTCGCACTTCTCTGGCTGGGATCACTCACTACCGGTAGTCTATCTACATGAGGGTGGCGGAGCTCAGCTTACCCCGTCCACCGTCCACCGCAGGCCTACCGTGCCGGCTGCAGCTTGCTACTTCCGCTGCCTGCTACTGCCCTCTGCAAGTGGCAAACAAAAGCGCGCAGGTAGGAGCAAGCACTCCACAAAAGTTGCACTTATATCATCCAATGAGTCAACACAAAAGATCTCTACGATTCACTACTGTACATATAAACAAGGTGCTTCAGAATGAACATTTGGGCAGACAGACATCTTTCAGTAAATACACTCCTGGAAATGGAAAAAAGAACACATTGACACCGGTGTGTCAGACCCACCATACTTGCTCCGGACACTGCGAGAGGGCTGTACAAGCAATGATCACACGCACGGCACAGCGGACACACCAGGAACCGCGGTGTTGGCCGTCGAATGGCGCTAGCTGCGCAGCATTTGTGCACCGCCGCCGTCAGTGTCAGCCAGTTTGCCGTGGCATACGGAGCTCCATCGCAGTCTTTAACACTGGTAGCATGCCGCGACAGCGTGGACGTGAACCGTATGTGCAGTTGACGGACTTTGAGCGAGGGCGTATAGTGGGCATGCGGGAGGCCGGGTGGACGTACCGCCGAATTGCTCAACACGTGGGGCGTGAGGTCTCCACAGTACATCGATGTTGTCGCCAGTGGTCGGCGGAAGGTGCACGTGCCCGTCGACCTGGGACCGGACCGCAGCGACGCACGGATGCACGCCAAGACCGTAGGATCCTACGCAGTGCCGTAGGGGACCGCACCGCCACTTCCCAGCAAATTAGGGACACTGTTGCTCCTGGGGTATCGGCGAGGACCATTCGCAACCGTCTCCATGAAGCTGGGCTACGGTCCCGCACACCGTTAGGCCGTCTTCCGCTCACGCCCCAACATCGTGCAGCCCGCCTCCAGTGGTGTCGCGACAGGCGTGAATGGAGGGACGAATGGAGACGTGTCGTCTTCAGCGATGAGAGTCGCTTCTGCCTTGGTGCCAATGATGGTCGTATGCGTGTTTGGCGCCGTGCAGGTGAGCGCCACAATCAGGACTGCATACGACCGAGGCACACAGGGCCAACACCCGGCATCATGGTGTGGGGAGCGATCTCCTACACTGGCCGTACACCACTGGTGATCGTCGAGGGGACACTGAATAGTGCACGGTACATCCAAACCGTCATCGAACCCATCGTTCTACCATTCCTAGACCGGCAAGGGAACTTGCTGTTCCAACAGGACAATGCACGTCCGCATGTATCCCGTGCCACCCAACGTGCTCTAGAAGGTGTAAGTCAACTACCCTGGCCAGCAAGATCTCCGGATCTGTCCCCCATTGAGCATGTTTGGGACTGGATGAAGCGTCGTCTCACGCGGTCTGCACGTCCAGCACGAACGCTGGTCTAACTGAGGCGCCAGGTGGAAATGGCATGGCAAGCCGTTCCACAGGACTACATCCAGCATCTCTACGATCGTCTCCATGGGAGAATAGCAGCCTGCATTGCTGCGAAAGGTGGATATACACTGTACTAGTGGCGACATTGTGCATGCTCTGTTGCCTGTGTCTATGTGCCTGTGGTTCTGTCAGTGTGATCATGTGATGTATCTGACCCCAGGAATGTGTCAATAAAGTTTCCCCTTCCTGGGACAATGAATTCACGGTGTTCTTATTTCAATTTCCAGGAGTGTAGGTTTATGTAAACATCAGTTTACTGATTGTGGACAGTAATCAATTATTTTGGTTTCTTAGGCTGCCTTATCTGCAGAATACATAGGAATACATAGGAAAATATTACAATAAGTACATGAACTAATCATGGGAGTATACCGAGCGAGGTGGCGCAGTGGTTAGACACTGGACTCGCATTCGGGAGGACGACGGTTCAATTCCGCGTCCGGCCATCCTGATTTAGGTTTTCCGCGATTTCCCTAAATCGCTCCAGGCAAATGCCGGGATGGTTCCTATCAAAGGGCACGGCCGACTTCCTTCGCCGTCCTTCCCTAATCCGATGAGACCAATGACCTCGCTGTCTGGTCTCCTTCCCCAAACCAACCAACCAACCTAATCACGGGGCTGGCCTGTGTGGCCGTGCGGTTCTAGGCACTTCAGTCTGGAACCGCGTGACCGCTGCGGTCGCAGGTTCGAATCCTGCCTCGGGCATGGATGTGTGTGATGTCCTTAGGTTAGTTAGGTTTAAGTAGTTCTAAAGTTCTAGGGGACTGATGACCACAGATGTTAAGTCCCATAGTGCTCAGAGCCATTTGCTCCATTTTTGAGCCTAATCATGGGAGCATAAACCAAGTTTTTATGTGGAGATATATATCACACATGACGAGAAATAAAATGATTTTACATGTAGAATCTAGTATTTGAAATGGGAATTAAGTCTGCTCTCTTGCCACACTCTCATTGTTGCAGCTTATTTAAATAGTCATTGTTGTCTGTTTCATTGTTGGAGACCGTCCAGTATATTTACTTAACCCGTGTTGCTCAAAAACTCACTTCCGGTGCGTATTATTCTTATGGGAGTTATGAGTTTATTTTTAGAAAACTCATGAAAACTCCAGACAAGGTCTTATCAGTTCATTGATCTTTGTTGTTTGTGGAGTACGGGGAGGTGGGCGGGTTGCCGTCTTACACGGTTTACGCGCTTTGGTTTGCGCATGACCTTGATTCGGACTTAGTCTCTGTGAGCGCTTGGCAGCCTGTGGCGCGCGATTCAAACTGGGGCCTGGCACAGCACGGGGCCTAGTATTACTAGACCCGTGTTGCTTGAAAACTGTTTTTTGTCGCTGCGATAAGGCGCAATCTCGCTGATAAGGCCGCTGTGTTTGTTGATTTCCAATATTTCCAGCAGGGTCATCTTTCTGCGCTTTTTTTTCGACATAATGTAGAATTTAACATTTTACATCGTGTGGTAGGTTTTCTGCTAAAAGATGATCAGAAAATATAGAAACTTTTCTCTTCAGCTGCCAGCTTCTCTCATATTCACGTAGCCTAATAGCCACTGCTCTGTGTGTTTTGTCTTTACTACTGAATAAAATTTTTGATATGTTATTGACATTAGAAAACGTAGGTCTGTAGTTGTGAAAATTTAACTTTCGGTCACGCTGGACAGTGGCTGTCAGGCTACGTGAACATGAGAGAAACTGACGATTAAAGAAGGAAGTTTCATCCTTAGCTGGTCATCTTTTTGGCAGAAAACCATTCATACGATGTAGAAACATGGCCCTACTGGAAATACTGGAAATCAACCAACACATGACACAGAATGTCAACCTAGTGTTGAATGATCGGACTCAGTTTTCGCAGGCACTGTTAACCTCAGATGTTAAGTCCCATAGTGCTCAGAACCATTCAGTTTTCGCTCTTGTTAAATTAAGTTTTCATTACAAATACTAGATTCTAACTTAAAATCTTTCATTTCTCATCATTTGTTATATGTATGTCCACATAAGAGCTTTGTTTATACTCCCATTTTTATTTAACGTACCCATTGTAATATTTCCCTATGTAAAACTTTGTCATTTTTGTATCTTGTGTTTGAGTAACATCTGTTTAAGTCGTACATCATGTTTATCTGTATTGGCGACATGCAGTTGTCACCTGAAAATGATCTGAGAGGGCGAAAGCCTGTGCTTGAGGAAATAAATATAATTTTGCAGAACGTTAGGAAGTGTTTTCCTTTTTAATATTATTATCACATTCTTCCACGGATTGGCAGCAAATTCAATTAGTGTCATTGTTTTGTTATTGTTATAAGAGGATAGTTCTACTTTGAGATTGCTCAAATCAAATAAACATTACAGAGATCCTGAATATCACAACCTAAAGCAACTGTATACTGAGGTCTAACATTTCCTAATGGATCAGTTGCCAGATTCATGTCACTTCTTTTAATTTTCGTTCATTTGCTTGGATGTGAACATTTGCATGGATGAGTAAACGCCAGAGACAAACTGGATGCTAATATTATGACCATCCCACAACAGATCACCACAGTGATAGCCAAAGATCCACACAGACTACTAAAAATGTGGTAGACACTGTATTAAAGTTATATAGACTTAAAATTTAATTAAAACTATAAAAAATTAACATTTTTTTTAAATCAATAAACATCTAAGGTTTCTTAGATGTGCAGCACGTAAAGAGTTCTATGTGTATTTCTATTAACATTTCGTAACTGGTAATTCCATAATGGATGTTTCAGAATGAGATTTTAAAAATTTGGAGACAAGATCCTTACACCAAAACAAGACAAAAATTAGATAAAATTGCCAGAGAACATGGACTCTAAAATGCATGTCTTAAGTGCTATGAGCACTTGTTCGTCTTCGCTTCTACTGAACAAGAGCTCCTAGCTCCTAAGATAAGCACTTTATAGCCCATGCTTTCTGGAAATTTTTTTCTTGTTTTGGTCGATACCACCTCCCTCCAAAAAATGGAAAGCAAAGAGCTTACCATAGAACAGATATATTTCACAGTATTGAGGATGAATAAGTGCTCATAGCTCTTAAGCTCTGCATTTTAGAGCCCATGTTTATTGGAAATTTTTGTCTTGTATTACTGGAAGGAACCTGTCCTCAAATTCCTGGAAGGTCGTTCTGAAGCACCCTGTGCAGGCGATCCTTCAAACTTGAACTGTATCATCAGAAACACGCTGTATATAGATGCATTTGGACATATGCACTGATTGAACCAGGTTTTTACAAAAAATTCATGAATGTCGGATGAGGTTATCATATTAGTGAATCGCATCTGTTGTGAGAAGCAACTATTATATGTGACATTGACTATGAGGAAATGTTAATACAATTTTTGGCTGACTTACTGGATATACATGTTGCCGATTTTTTATGTTTATTCTTATACATAACAGCTAAGAGAAAAACTTACGCTGTTTGCAAGTAGACTGGCCCATCCGAATGAATGATGTGCATTTTATTGTCTATTTTAACTGATGTCAAGAAAATAGCTGATAATTCGATAATCACACATACTGGGTGATTATTATATATGCTTAAAAACCCCTGACAACGCTGAGACACATAATTTAATACACATTCTGCAGCAACTGTCGGCAAATACCCCAAAAGTTGATGACAATTGTTGAACATGTCACATCACCAGATGACATACCTCACCATACCTGCAACAGCGGAGCCTAATGTTCTGTCACACCTAATCAACCCATCTGAAGCCAAGTAAGTATTCATGTCGGTATGGCTCCAGACCTTCGTCGCAACTTTAGCTCGTTGGGATTGGGTCTTGCATCTACCAGGCAGTATTTTTTGCATTGCGTTAGACAATTATGTGTTTCTATTGAGACAAGATTTATTATTTGATCACGGTCTCCGCTGGCACAGTACAACAAAAACGTACCGTTTTGCTCCACAAGTAAACAAGTATAAACTTCCACACTGAATCGCTAGCAGTAAATGACCTGTGTGTTCTTTCATAGATGAATACTGTAAAAAAAAAAGTGCAGACAAAGGGAAAGAAACACAAAATTAGAACAGTGTGTACTTGGTTACAGCAAGGACGTTAATTTTGTAGCTCGGACATTTACAACGCCAATGGCGTTGCCGCAGTGGTAACACTGGTTCCCGTCAGATCACAGAAGTTAAGTGCTGTTGGGCTGGGCTAACACTGGGATGGGTGACCACCCAGTCTGCCAAGTGCTGTTGGCGAGTGGGATGCACTCAGCCCTTATGAGGCAAATTGAGGAGCTACTTGATTGGGAAGTAGTGGATCTGGTCATGTAAACTGACATGCCATCGGGAGAGCGGTGTGCTGACTGCATGCCTCTCCATATCTGCATAGAGTGATGCCTGTAGGCCTTCATGGCTTGTTCGGGTGGAGTGTTAGTTTTTTACGCTTACAGCAGACCAGATTCACAAAAGTTATCTAAAAACAGAGTAGCCTAGTGGAGTGATGTTAGCATTGTCCCTTAGAGGCGTGGGTAGAATCAACATGTTCAATCACTCCACGTGAGGCGAGGTACATCATCTGGTGACGTGAAATATCCAATATCTGTCATTCAATCTTCGGGTACATCATGTTGCTTCAGTGTTTCTAAAACATTAATAAGAATCATCGTATCTATGTACTTATCATGTGTAAAATAGCTATGAGATACCTTTCATCGCCTTAAATGCATGCATACTGCAAATTATGTGTTTTACATTTGCTAGCAACTTCTTACAGATTTTCAGCTTAGAATATTTTCTTTATGTCTTTTTTAGTTTAGAAGTGCTCTGGTTCTTGACAATCTTTCAGTATGTAGAATTATTATAATATCTGCAATTTTTTCACACCTGTAAAACCTTATAGATTTTTGTGATGATCTGGGATCAGATCTCATGATTAAATATGGGTATTTCATAGAAAAAAACAGTAACCATTATGCATGTCTTAAATAAACAGAACAGTGGCGGCTATCTTCAGACTTTTACTCGTATTTGTTTATGAACTAATATATCAGACAATACAGACCCACAACTTATCTTAGAAAGAGGATGGAAAGCAAAAGTACATTTATGGAAGTTGTAATTCTGGTACAAGTTTTTAACAGTGAGGACTGGAATACACTGTTTCAAATTCTGGAGGTAGCGGGAATAAAATAAAGGGAGCAGCAAGTTACCTACAACTAATATTAGGGAGCCAGGTGCAGTGACTGCAAACTGAAAATTAAATTTGAGCAGTGTTCTTTCATCCATAAGCTCAAGTATTTCCAGAGTCAACTATGGCTTCTTCTCTACTTTCGCTATAGCTGTGTGTTCTGCCTTAATTGATTCCTAGTTCATCATATTCTACTCGTCTTCAACTCAGTTGTTTTGCAACGTTTTTACTTCAATCTATTATTCGAGCAAGCAGAAAAAAAGAAAAAGCAAGAAGAAATTTGGATAGGTAACTGAAATTCAGGGAGAATAAATACGATCGTTTAGGTTTGCTGAAAATATTATACTCCTGTCAAAGATGGAAGAGGAATTGGAAAATCAGTTGAGCAGAGTAGATAGCACCTTGAAAACAAATTATAAGATGAATATCCACAAAGATGAAACAAAGGCAGTGGAATGTACTGGAATTAGGAACTGGATTACAGATGGGAAATTAAAAGAAATAGGTGACTATTGTTATTTGTGCAGAAAAAATGACAATGGAAGAAATAGAGAGACTATAAAATGGAACCTTGCAGTAGCAAGAAGAGAGTTTGTGAAAAAGAGAAATCTGTTCTCATTAGATATAAATTTAAGTGTTAGGAAGTCTTTTCTGAAGGAATTTGTCGAGAGTGTAGTCTTCTATGGATCTGATATGTGGATGACAGAAAGTTCAGACAAGAAAAGAATAGAAGCTTTCGGAATGTGGTGCTACAGAAGAATGATGAAGATTGCAAGAGTAGATCAGAATAATTAATGAATAGCTACTGAATCGACTTCAGCAGAAAGGAAATTGTGGCACAATTTTACTAAAGGAAGGGATCAAGAACTCAACAGTTTGGCAGTCAAGGGTAGTGTGGGGGACAAAAGTAGTAGATAGGGACTAGGGTTTGATATTAGTAAGTTGATGCAAATGACTGTAGCTATGCAGGGATGAAGAGGCTTTCATAGTATGAACTAGTGAGGGGACTTCAAACAAGTCTTTGGACTGGAGACAATAACAACAAACAAATCTTCTGACAAAACCATTCATTTATTCATCTACGCATGATGTTTCTGCATGTTCCTCACCATGGTGATAGTAGTGGGATAAATCTGCTCCTGGAATATTTTTTGTTTGGGTTGTAGGTATTCAGCAGGAAGTATACATTCAGGGGTAAATTATCCCTCTCCACCTTCCCTTAACCTATCATGATGCTAACTTATTTATGACCCCTAAGGATTGATTTACCTCTATCAATTTAAATTGCTCCTGCCAAGGGAATAAATCATAGACCACCAAATATACCAGTTCACTTGCATGACAACAGTCCTTGGAAAGAAAAAAATATTTCTCCCAGTCTGCCACTAAGTGTTTTTCATTAGTGCAGGTATCTGGGTACTTGTCTGAGTATGTTAGGAATAGAATTTTCTTTCTTACAAAAATATTTCTCTGCTGTTGTTGTTGTGGTCTTCGGTTCTGTGACTGGTTTGATGCACCTCTACATGCTACCCTATCCTGTGCAAGCTTCTTCATCTCCCTGTACTTACTGCAACCTACATCCTTCTGAATCTGCTTAGCGTATTCATCTGTTGGTCTCCCCCTACGATTTTTACCACCCACGCTGCCCTCCAATACTAAATTGGTGATCCCTTGATGCCTCAGAACATGTCCTACCAACCGATCCCTTCTTCTGGTCAAGTTGTGCCACAAACTTCTCTTCTCCCCAATCCTATTCAATACTTCCTCATTAGTTATGTGATCTACCCATCTAATCTTCAGCATTCTTCTGTAGCACCACATTTCGAAAGCTTCTATTCTCTTCTTGTCCAAACTATTTACCGCCCATGTTTCACTTCCATACATGGCTACACTCCATACAAATACTTTCAGAAATGACTTCCTGACGCTTAAATCTATACTCGATGTTAACAAATTTCTATTCTTCAGAAATGGTTTCCTTGCCATTGCCAGTCTACATTTTATATCCTCTCTACTTCGACCATCATCAGTTATTTTGCTCCACAGATAGCAAAACTCCTTTACTACTTTGTCTCATTTCCTGATCTAATTCCCTCAGCATCACCCGACTTAATTCGACTACATTCCATTATCCTCGTTTTGTTTTTGTTGATGTTCATCTTATATCCTCCCTTCAAGACACCATCCATTCCGTTCAACTGCTCTTCCAAGTCCTTTGCTGTCTCTGACAGAATTACAATGTCATCGGCGAACCTCATACTTTTTATTTCTTCTCCATGGATTTTAATACCTACACCGAATTTTTCTTTTGTTTCCTTCACTGCTTGCTCAATATACAGATTGAATAACATCGGGGAGAGGCTACAACCCTGTCTTACTCCCTTCCCAACCACTGCTTCCCTTTCATGTCCCTCGACTCTTATAACTGCCATCTGGTTTCTGTACAAATTGTAAATAGCCTTTCGCTCCCTGTATTTTACCCCTGCCACCTTTAGAATTTGAAAGAGAGTATTCCAGTCAACATTGTGAAAAGCTTTCTCTAAGTCTACAAATGCTAGAAATGTAGGTTTGCCTTTCCTTAATCTTTCTTCAAAGATAAGTCGTAAGGTCAGTATTGCCTCACGTGTTCCGGTATTTCTACGGAATCCAAACTGATCTTCCCCGAGGTCGGCTTCTACTAGTTTTTCCATTCGTCTGTAAAGAAATCGTGTTAGTATTTTGCAGCTGTGGCTTATTAAACTGATTGTTCGGTAATTTTCACATCTGTCAACACCTGCTTTCTTTGGGATTGGAATTATTATATTCTTCTTGAAGTCTGAGGGAATTTCGCCTGTTTCATACATCTTGCTCACCAGATGATAGAGTTTTGTCAGGACTGGCTCTCCCAAGGCCGTCAGTAGTTCTAATGGAATGTTGTCTACTCCCAGGGCCTTGTTGCGACTCATGTCTTTCAGTGCTCTGTCAAACTCTTCACGCAGTATCATATCTGCCAGTTCATCTTCATCTACATCCTCTTCCATTTCCATAATATTGTCCTCAAGTACATCGCCCTTGTATAGACCTTCCACCTTTCTGCTTTCCCTTCTTTGCTTAGAACTGGGTTTCCATCTGAGCTCTTGATATTCATACAAGTGGTTCTCTTTTCTCCAAAGGTCTCTTTCATTTTCCTTTAGGCAGTATCTATCTTACCCCTAGCGAGATAAGCCTCTACATCCTTACATTTGTCTTCTAGCCATCCCTGTTTAGCCATTTTGCACTTCCTGTCGATCTCATTTTAGAGACGTTTGTATTCCTTTTTGCCTGCTTCATTTACTGCATTTTTATATTTTCTCCTTTGATCAATTAAATTCAATATTTCTTTTGTTACCCAAGGATTTCTACTAGCCCTCGTCTTTTTACCTACTTGATCCCACTTCATCCCTCAGAGCAACCCATTCTTCTTCTACTGAACTTCTTTCCCCCATTCCTGTCAATTGTTCCCTTATGCTCTCCCTGAAACTCTGTACAACCTCTGGTTTAGTCAGTTTATCCAGAGCCCATCTCCTTAAATTCCCACCTTTTTGCAGTTTCTTCAGTTTTAATCTACAGTTCATAACCAATAGATTGTGGTCAGAGTCCACATCTGCCCTTGGAAATGTCTTACAATTTAAAACCTGGTTCCTAAATCTCTGTCTTACCATTATATAATCTGTCTGAAACCTTTTAGTATCTCCAGGGTTCTTCCATGTATACAACCTTCTTTCATGATTCTAGAACCAAGTGTTAGCTATGATTAAGTTATGCTCTGTGCAAAATTCTACCAGGCGGCTTCCTCTTTCATTTCTTAGCCCTAATCCATAATCACCTACTACGTTTCCTTCTCTTCCTTTTCCTACTGTTGAATTCCAGTCACCCATGACTATTAAATTTTCGTCTCCCTTCACTACATGAATAATTTCTTTTATCTCATCATACATTTCATCAATTTCTTCATCAAATGCAGAGCTAGTTGGCATATAAACTTGTACTACTGTAGTAGGCGTGGGCTTCATGTCTATCTTGGCCACAATAATGCGTTCACTGTGCTGTTTATAGTAGCTTACCCGCACTCCTATTTTTTTATTCACTATTAAACCTACTCCTGCGTTACCCCAATTTGATTTTGTATTTATAACGCTGTATTCACCTGACCAAAAGTCTTGTTCCTCCTGCCACCGAACTTCACTAATTCCCAGTATATCTAACTTTAACCTATCCATTTCCCTTTTTAAATTTTCTAACCTACCTGCCCGATTAAGGGATCTGACATTCCACGCTCCGATCCGTAGAACGCCAGTTTTCTTTTTCCTGATAATGACGCAAGCCTCCCCACCAACGGCAAGGTCTACGGTTCTTGGGGGGGAATATTTCTCTATAGTTACAAAAGTATAGATAATCTTAGAATTCATAGAACTGAGGCACTGAGAACCATAAGAGAGTAAACCATACTGTTGTCAATTTTGACATTGTAGCATGTACACTCGCTCCTAGCATCTATTGAGTGTTGTACCCCTACACTCAATATATGAACATTGCCGGAAATCTCCCTCACTGATTTTTCTGATATTCACTGTCAAAAGGGCCCAAAGAACAAATTTTCATTAACTACACTGATACCTGTTTCTTTATAAAAGCTGGAAAATGTTTAAGGAATGCTCAATCATAGCCTCACGTTCCATGGTTTCAGTAGTCCAGTCTGTAAAATAACCGCAGAGAGTTTCAGAACCTTCAACTATCAAATCAAAAGTTGAAGACTGTGGTAACAATGTATAGTTAAGAAATTTTACAAATATGAAGTTTCCAGCAGGTTTCCATGAACTGTTGTTTAAAATATTCATTATTGAAGTCGTAAGAGGTCACCATTTTCTTCAACTCACGTTGAGGCGTACTGAAAATTGTCATTTTCCCATAGTTTGTAAAGGCCTTGCAAAATGTAGTGGACGGCATATCTACTACATTTCATACCTAAGGTTAACAGACAGTTTTATCTGAACCTCAAGAAGGAGTATGCACTTCATGAAAATCCTGATAGCAAGGACCATGAAGTATTGGGATATGTCGTAATAGTGTCAGTGACGCGTTTAGTATCCGTTCCTTATTTTTTGATTCTAGTTTCACGTTAAATACAGGCTACACAACAGTCAAAAACACTCTACTCCCACAAGCATTGAGTATGAAAGTTTTGTGGATTAACATTAATAATAATAACAACCCTAAATATTAATTAAGATTTCATAATATAAAATGGCTACATGATGTTTTATGAGAGATATAGAATGTTAAGAGTTGGTTAAAAAAACAAGTCAAACATAAGAGACTGGCAGTTTGTCTACAAATCAGATTTTCACAAACACCTATTTTTCTCAAAACATTGTTCCTGTGCTTTGGGCCTTATGGTTCTCAGTGGCTCAATTGTGATGAGTTTCTAAAACTCAAGCATAATCAGGGAAATCAGAAAACGAGAAGTTATATGATTGCCTTCATTTACTCACTCTAATTGTTTGGTTTGCATTAAAAATGAATACGTTTTGCTCTGAACAGGTACATTATTCAGTCATAACGAAGGGTTCTACAGTAAACACACTGTGTCTGTAGTGTTCACATATTTGTTGGGAACAGAGTGTAGTATTTTGGCGATAACAGAAAGACATTATTTTAAATCCATTTTGTATGTTAAAAACCTTGCAAGCATTAAGCTAATACTGAGTTTCTGTGGTGTTATTTGAAGGCTGTGGCTTGTAAATTTTCGTTGGCCAGATAGAGCAAACAGTTTACAACAGGACTGCTGATATTCGACCTTAGCTGCGTCGCAAAACCTTATGATGTTATAGAAATAATTGTCTGCAAATTTTCCAACTGTCTCAGGAGTTCTACTTTTGCAATATGTCAATACCTGCATTTAAATTTATTCTCTGAAAAACATATTGCAGTGGTTGGCAGAGGGCCCCTCATACATCGCAACAATTTCCTTCCATTTGCTGCTCTATTCGAAAATGGTGCACTCTAAAAATGAGTATCGGAGAGCCTTAGTATGAATTTTAAAATTGTGATTTTAATTTCATGGTCATTTCACAAATTTAATGCTGGTCGAAGTAATTTGTTACTTGACTTATTTTGAAACATACATTTTCATACTTTAACTGGTAAACCTCTACATGACCTGTAATTCTGTCTATAGTGTCTGCTAATGAAATTTGATAGATGTCTCTACAACAATCTCACACTTAATGAACCTATGGTAAAATGTGTTGCTCTGCTTTGGATCTTTGATATTATCCCTCTTAATCTTAACGTGGCAAGAGTTCCACTCTGAGAAGCAATACTCTTATTCTTCATGCAGAATACATTACATTTGTTTATGTTGAGAGTCTGTCGTCGCCTTGCATTTTGCTGCAAATTTCTGATACTACAACATCTCTATACACAACAGTATCAACTGTACACAGCCTTATGTCGTTTCTGAACTAATTTACCGACTCATTTACGTGTATTATGTAAATTAGCACGAAATACAGTATTGATTTGGGGATTCCCAAAGCTCCTTCCGTATCTCATTACTTCTCCAAGTTAAGAAAAATACACTGAGTTATATTTGCTAGGAAACCCTTCATGAAATCATAAAGCTGGTCGGATGTTTTATGAGCTCACATTTTTTCAGTAGATTACAATGCATAACAGTGTCGAATGCATTCCAGAAGTCAAACATGGCGCCACTATATTGACTTCTAGATCTGACAGACGATCAGAGCAAGACGAATTTCACACGATTGCCTTTCCACAGTTGGAGTGGCTAAGAAGATACTCAGATGGGCTAATGATGTTAAAAGTTATTCTGGGGATGGATAGTTGGAGTATGGTAAAGGAATCTGTTTTACAGCTTCTGAAGATTCTACGACATGAAGCTTTTGTTACTAAAATTACAAGTTTACATAACCACAACAGTAAAAAAAATCTGCGTGTGGCATTAAGGGCCGCAAGTCCGATCTGGAATGTTCGGCTGGCTGGTGCAGGCCTAGTTATTTGATGCTGATCCGGCCACTTGTGCGTCGATGATGACGGAATGATGATGAGGGAAATACACATATCCACTCCCGAGCTGAGAAAACTTCCGGTCCGGTCGGGAATCGAACCAGAAACCTCGTGATCAAGAGTCAGGAACGCTAACTGGAAGACAACTACCTGTTGACATAACAACCCTAAACAGGTGACTGAATCACAGTATCTATTCAACTGACCATGTAAAATATGAAATATTGATGTTATTTTATTTTAAAAAAAATTATTGTTACAGGTCAGCTTTTCAGATGAGCCCGTGTCCTCCATAGACGAATAAAGCAGACAGTATGTGAATACAGCTACAGATGAAGATTTTTCTTCGTTGTGTGTGTCACGAGCCATGACGCACTGAATATCAGCTATGCAGTGGGACAGAACTTCAGTGCATGGTAGAGGTAATCTTTATATTCCTGACATTCAATTACTTAACAACAATGCAAAAAATTACGGGGGTAGCCGCTCGGTCTAGGGCTCCTTATCACGGTATTTGCAGCTCTCCCCGTCGGAGGATCGAGTCCTCCCTCGGGCATGGGAGTGTGTGTTGTCAATAGCGTAAGTTAGTTGAAGTTAGGTTAAGTAGTGTGTAGGCTTATGGACGATGACCTCAGCAGTTTGGTCCTATAAGGCCTTAACACAAATTTCCAAATTCCGTTCATAAGTCTCCCTCTTCAGCTGAAGGACTGATCTCCTGATGACGACTTTTCATTCATGATGGAGAACCAAGTCATAAAGCCAAAACTATCACACAAGTCTCAGCCGAAAAATGGTACAAAAATTTTTTCCCTGCCTGGGAGGAGCCCAGACATGAACCTAATAGAAAAACTGTGGGCAATAGCGAAGCCAAACGTTGAAGAAAAACAATGGTGCACAAATGTGCTGACAAGCTTACAGAAAAATAATGATCATGGCGAAAGGCTGGGATACTGGGAAGACACTTTCTACAGTAGCGTCCCAAAGGTGAACGCTGAAGGGTCAGTTTTTGGCGGTAAAAACAATAAAACTCGTACATCACAACTAAGAATACCATCCACATAGGAATAAAGCAGAATTTTCACCGTAAGAAAATATTCCGATAAATTGTAAGAATAAGGCTTGAATATACTTGGATTTCCAGTGTGCTGTCTGAAGTCTACGGACAACCTCCTATACACTCTTGTATCGGAATGCAGAATCTGTTCTGAACCCTACACAGAGAAATGTGGAAATTAGTTTTGCTTCCAGTAATGCGGCTGTGAATTTCACTCTCACTGTTAACCGCAAATACTACTACAATTCTGTGTGTTGATGCATGAGTGTAAGAATCTCAACATTCCTAATGACCATGGCATGATCTGAGCCGGAACAGGCTAGGCATTTCTTTTTTAATTCGCTGTAACAAATCAGCACTGGAGATTTAAAGTAGCAATTAGCAAATATTAAATCGCAATGTACTGCAGTGGTCAAAATAAATGTTGCATATTCAAGAAACTTTAATACTGAACGTTGTGATCCATAAATACATTTTTGCATCAGTACATAGGCTTGTTTTTAATGTAATTCTAGGGGAAACTGTCCATGGCTTTACTTCGTCACCTGTAAACACTGCAGAACTTGTGCTGCGTGTCATTACGAGGGTTTTAGTAGTTCAGAACGGTTCAGAGATCAACATAGTACGATCAGAGGCTCCGCATAGTCACAGTAATGGAGCAGTGAGACCTGTGGACGTCGCAGCGAATGTCGCCGTGAGTCAAAGTTACGTCACTAGAATCTGGAAGAAGTTTCTAGCGACTCCGCATAGTCACAATAATGGAGCAGTGAGACCTGTGGACGTCGCAGCGAATGTCGCCGTGAGTCAAAGTTACGTCACTAGAATCTGGAAGAAGTTTCTAGCGACTCCGCATAGTCACAATAATGGAGCAGTGAGACCTGTGGACGTCGCAGCGAATGTCGCCGTGAGTCAAAGTTACGTCACTAGAATCTGGAAGAAGTTTCTAGCGACTCCGCATAGTCACAATAATGGAGCAGTGAGACCTGTGGACGTCGCAGCGAATGTCGCCGTGAGTCAAAGTTACGTCACTAGAATCTGGAAGAAGTTTCTAGCGACTTCGCATAGTCACAATAATGGAGCAGTGAGACCTGTGGACGTCGCAGCGAATGTCGCCGTGAGTCAAAGTTTCGTCACTAGAATCTGGAAGAAGTTTCTAGCGACTCCGCATAGTCACAATAATGGAGCAGTGAGACCTGTGGACGTCGCAGCGAATGTCGCCGTGAGTCAAAGTTACGTCACTAGAATCTGGAAGAAGTTTCTAGCGACTCCGCATAGTCACAATAATGGAGCAGTGAGACCTGTGGACGTCGCAGCGAATGTCGCCGTGAGTCAAAGTTACGTCACTAGAATCTGGAAGAAGTTTCTAGCGACTCCGCATAGTCACAATAATGGAGCAGTGAGGCCTGTGGACGTCGCAGCGAATGCCGCCGTGAGTCAAAGTTACGTCACTAGAATCTGGAAGAAGTTTCTAGCGACAGGCTCAGTCGAGGGCTCTTCACAGAGGTGGCCTCAGGAGATAAACTACATGTGCGCAGGACCTATATCTCTGTATAACAGCAAGCAGAAGCCCTCAACATAATGTTGCAGGTCTATGGTGGTAGTTCCAAACAGCTACAGGAGTGCACGTGTCAACACTAACGATAAGAGGTATGCTCCGTGAGCAGGGATTACCTCCCAGAAGACCCCTCAGGGATCCTCTCCTGAATCGGATTTGGAGAGGAGCTCGTGTCGCATGGGTACGAAGCTACTCTTTGTGGACTAGGCAGCAGTGGGACACAGCGCTCTTTTCTGTTGAGACCCACATCACTCTGACAACACTGACATTCGTGTGCAGAGGCGACGAGGACAACGTTTATGTCCTAGCTGTGTCGTAGACCGCCACCCTTATCAAGACGGTTCAGTGACGTTTAGGCGGTGGAATCACAAATGGTCGCAGGACCCTGCTTGTACCAGTACGTCGGAGGATGACTGGAGTAAAATGTCGAGACAACATCCTCGTACGCATCGTGCCGTGTTCGGCACTACTGCTATGTTGGCTATAGTCTCTGTCGATGCTGAGGCGATGAGGCGACATCTCTAACTGAAGTGTGTGGCCTGCTCTGTGCCAGGGTAGCGGTAGAAGGACAGCACTCACCCAGAACTGTCACCGCGGGTAAGAAGCAAGTGCGCGTCTCGATGTTTGCACGCTCAGCGCCGACCACTTGTTTACTTTGCTCTAGGCGGAGGGCACCGAGCTCTGTCTTACTGGATATCGCCACTGAGTATACTGGTCATGAGTGTACTGACAAGGGAAACTTCCCATCACTCCCCCTTCCCCTCCTCCGCCGCCCTTCCCTCCCCAAGATTTCATGGCAAGATGCCCCAGTGGGCAGCCCAACAAAAGCCGAACACAGATCAAGCATGAAAACAGGAACTACGAACAAAGAAGCAAAATAGAAACAGTGAGCGGTCCAGGCTCAAAATGTGCAACATCGACCTATATGATTAGCCACGGTGTCGTGGTTGTGTCGTTACGGTGTCGAGCTGCTAAGGAAGAGATCCGTGTCCAAACCTCCCTCAACAGGTGACTGCGGTGTGCAACGTCCAGTCACGGAATAGTGGGTGCGGTATTCCTTGATGGCACAGTGACTACCGAGCGGTAGGTAAAGGTTTTGGAAGATGATCTCATCCCCATTATCCAAAGTGACGTGGTTCATGCGCGACTCCATCGAAGCAGGAGAGTGTTTGATATCCTGAGGAGCACTTTGGGGACCTCATTCTGGCTCTGTGGTATACAGAGGCCACTGGCATGGGCTTCGATTGGTCGCCGTATTCTCCGGATCTTATACCGTTCACAGTGAAATACTAAGAAAAGACTTAAAAACAGTATTTACAAAGAAGAGACATTTAAAAATTATAATAATTTCTCTGTGTAAGTTTCGAGGGCAAAGATGCACTCGAAACAAAATGATCTAAAGACGACAAGGTACGCTCTTTTGTTAATTTTTTAGTCGTTTTCCATTTCTTCTTTTCTCTTGGTTGCGTGTAGACGGACATCTTGCAAGTGCTGGCAAATGTAAGCATATTTGTACTAATTAAGGACATAATATATTGATTTAAAGTTATTGTTCACTTTTAATTTGTAAGAGGTGGTCCCGATTTCATCTCCACCTTCCTTGAATTAACCTGCATTCGAACAATTTACAGTGCAACAATCGCAGCGGCCTATGCACCCAACAACGCCATTACGTGGTGATATTAACTTATAAAAAATTGGCGGATGCGAAAAACTCGCCTGCTATTAACATAATATACATTTTTCTCCACAGCCGCCCCATGTTGCAGAAAATACGTAGCTTTAAGATTCTTATTTTCAGTACAACGGCCGAGAGCCATAGCCAGGACTCTGACTACAGTGCAGTGGTTAACGGAGGTAAGAAAAAATACTCTCGAGCGTGTGTGGGCCGCAATTGTAATTAATAAGTAAAGATTTGTTTTGCATTAAAGTTAACTATCCGAGGAAATTAATATGAAAAGTTTATTCCATTGTCCAACTTATATGCTCATGTTTAAAGATTCAGCGAGTCTAACGTTCATTAACGTAACAAATAATTTCCACTGGAGATTAATATTGTTGAAGAAAGAGACAACTGCACAAAAGCATTTAATTGTAAATCAAAATTGAATGAAATATCATTTTGATTAAGGCCCACCACGTAAGTCCTCAACAATCACCATTACCAATCAATTTCTGTAGTAAACAATAAATTACGACGGCCGACGAACGCGAGAATCTGAACACATGTGGCTCCTTTTTGTGCAGTTACATTAAAGACAAGGTGTAAAGCAATAACCACAAAACCACTGCTGAGCTGTAAACAGCCACTCAGGAGGTCATCCACAGCATAGATGTTCCGACACTTCAACGGGTCATGCAGACTTTCGCTATTGCCAATGATGGTGGGCATATCGAACATGTCATAACCTAAATCCGAATATCTGTACTGATATTGACATGTTGAATAAAGTGTGCACGCCGTAGTTTGTAAGTAATTTACGTTTTTTCAGATAGTTCAATAATTGTCACTCTGTAAGTACCGCATGTTACCATTCCTGTGTTCAGTATTGGAAGTTTTGACTCTTAAATTACTTGGTTGTAACATAGTTCACACCCGTTTATTTGCTGTTTTCATTTCTGTGAGAGGTCTATGCGGCATTCCTCTACTCTCACTACTCAATGCATGTACTTGCGACGGTAACGTATTCTTACCACATAACTTCTATAACCAATGTTTGGTATGACAAATGATAACTTGCAAAAGAAGAAAAGACACGTCAATGACCGGTCGGACAGTTTATAGTTTTGTGAAAAAGAAAATGGGGCACGAGGGAGAAAAAAATTGTTCAAATGGCTCTGAGCACTATGGGACTCAACATCTTAGGTCATAAGTCCCCTAGAACTTAGAACCACTTAAACCTAACTAACCTAAGGACATACACACACCCATGCCCGAGGCAGGATTCGAACCTGCAACCGTAGCAGTCCCGCTGGTCCGGACAGCAGCGCCAGAACCGCACGGCCACCGCGGCCGGCGGCACGAGGGAGATTTGAACGCGAATCTCCCACTTTGCACTTCAACACCGCGACCACGCGACCATGACGCCTTGATTTTTGCAATTCGCTCGTTGTTGAACATCTTGAGCTTGGAAAGCTCACCTTCTTTTTGCTTCCTTTTTCACAGTTCAATAACCCTCCTTCCTCTTTTCATATTTGATCGTGTTCAGTTTTTACAGGCTGTCCACTGGGCCATCTTACCAGTGAATCTTCTGAAGGGGTGGGGTGGGGGGGGGGGGGGCGTGGGAGAGGGTTGCGATAGGCAGTTCCCCTTGTAAACATTCAAGTTTGTGAACGAATAATACGTGTAGAAATTGTCTAGCTTAACGGTATTGGGGGCTCAGGGTTTTTAGGTACCATGTAATGACAGTTTTGTCTCAGGTTATGGTTTCTGGCTGCCAAGTGCTGTAACTGTTCGTGAAGTAGTTGCTAGACTTGATGGCCCACGCGAGGCTTTGATGTACCCTCGGACTGCAGACGCATTCTTGTTATCTCGTCATAGCCGACTACAGCGTGTGTTACTAATCTGAGTAAAGTTGCTATCCGAACGTTAATTACTATTTGCGGATGTGCCGTTAGGCTCACCCTCATTACTGAGGCATTCATTTTTCCCTATGTATTGAGTGGTCGCTACTGCCGATACTAAATTTAAAACATGTACAGGGTTATTACAAATGATTGAAGCGATTTCACAGCTCTACAATAACTTTATTATTTGAGATATTTTCACAGTGCTTTGCACACACATACAAAAACTCAAAAAGTTTTTTTAGGCATTCACAAATGTTCGATATGTGCCCCTTTAGTGATTCGGCAGACATCAAGCCGATAATCAAGTTCCTCCCACACTCGGCGCAGCATGTCCCCATCAATGAGTTCGAAGGCATCGTTGATGCGAGCTCGCAGTTCTGGCACGTTTCTTGGTAGAGGAGGTTTAAACACTGAATCTTTCACATAACCCCACAGAAAAAAATCGCATGGGGTTAAGTCGGGAGAGCGTGGAGGCCATGCCATGAATTGCTGATCATGATCTCCACCACGACCTATCCATCGGTTTTCCAATCTCCTGTTTAAGAAATGCCGAACATCATGATGGAAGTGCGGTGGAGCACAATCCTGTTGAAAGGTGAAGTCGGCGCTGTCGGTCTCCAGTTCTGGCATGAGCCAATTTTCCGCGGGCTACGCGTGAACCTTGCCCGCACGCGTTCAACCGTTTCTTCGCTCAATGCAGGCAGACCCGTTGATTTCCCCTTACAGAGGCGTCCAGAAGCTTTAAACTGCGCATACCATCGCCGAATGGAGTTAGCAGTTGGTGGATCTTTGTTGAACTTCGTCCTGAAGTGTCGTTGCACTGTTATGACTGACTGACGTGAGTGCATTTCAAGCACGACATACGCTTTCTCGGCTCCTGTCGCCATTTTGTCTCACTGCGCTCTCGAGCGCTCTGACGGCAGAAACCTGAAGTACGGCTTCAGCCGAACAAAACTTTATGAGTTGTTCTACGTATCTGTAGTGTGTCGTGACCATATGTCAATGAATGGAGCTACAGTGAATTTATGAAATCGCTTCAATCATTTGTAATAGCCCTGTACAATACACAGGTTGACAATTATTGAACTATATGAAAATGAAGATAAATTAATTACAAACTACGGCATGCACACACTTTATTCAACATGTAAACGTCACTACACATATTCAGATTTTTGTTATGGCATGTTCGATATGCCTGCCATCATTGGCGATGATGAGGAGCAGACGAACAGCGAAATTCTGCATGATCCGCTGAAATATCGGATCAACGATGCTGTCAGCTCAGCAATGGTTTTGGATTTACTAGCTGTACACCTTATCTTTGATATAGCCCCATAAATAGGAGTCACAGGTGTTCAGATTCGGAGAATACTGCGTCTACTTGAGGCTCAAGCCAGTGGCGCCTGGGTACTCGAGAGCCAGAATGCGGTCCCCAAAGTGCTCCTCCATGCAATCAGACACTCTTCCGCTTCGATGGGATCGAGCTCCGTCTTGGACGAACAACATCTTGTCGAAATGAGGGTCACTTTGGATAATCTGGATGAAATTATCTTCGAAAACCTTCGCGTACCGTTCGGTACTCAGCGTGCCATCAAAGAATATCGCACCGATTGTTCGTGACTGGACATTGCACACCACACAGTCACCCGTTTACGATGAAGAGATCGCGAAATGCGGATTTTCAGTCCCCCAAATGCATCAATTTTGCTTGTTGACGAAACCATCTAAACGAGAGTGGGCTTCGTCGTTATACCAAACCATACTAATTCCCATCATACCCTGCGGCGAGCCGTGAAGTTTGAACGTCGTAACAGAAACCGTTCGGAAGTTATGACGATTTTATTTCATATACACTCCTGGAAATTGAAATAAGAACACCGTGAATTCATTGTCCCAGGAAGGGGAAACTTTATTGACACATTCCTGGGGTCAGATACATCACATGATCACACTGACAGAACCACAGGCATATAGACACAGGCAACAGAGCATGCACAATGTCGGCACTAGTACAGTGTATATCCACCTTTCGCAGCAATGCAGGCTGCTATTCTCCCATGGAGACGATCGTAGAGATGCTGGATGTAGTCCTGTGGAACGGCTTGCCATGCCATTTCCACCTGGCGCCTCAGTTGGACCAGCGTTCGTGCTGGACGTGCAGACCGCGTGAGACGACGCTTTATCCAGTCCCAAACACGCTCAATGGGGGACAGATCAGGAGATCTTGCTGGGCAGGGTAGTTGACTTACACCTTCTAGAGCACGTTGGGTGGCACGGGATACATGCGGACGTGCATTGTCCTGTTGGAACAGCAAGTTCCCTTGCCGGTCTAGGAATGGTAGAACGGTGGGTTCGATGACGGTTTGGATGTACCGTGCACTATTCAGTGTCCCCTCGACGATCACCAGTGGTGTACGGCCAGTGTAGGAGATCGCTCCCCACACCATGATGCCGGGTCTTGGCCCTGTGTGCCTCGGTCGTATGCAGTCCTGATTGTGGCGCTCACCTGCACGGCGCCAAACACGCATACGACCATCATTGGCACCAAGGCAGAAGCGACTCTCATCGCTGAAGACGACACGTCTCCATTCGTCCCTCCATTCACGCCTGTCGCGACACCACTGGAGGCGGGCTGCACGATGTTGGGGCGTGAGCGGAAGACGGCCTAACGGTGTGCGGGACCGTAGCCCAGCTTCATGGAGACGGTTGCGAATGGTCCTCGCCGATACCCCAGGAGCAACAGTGTCCTTAATTTGCTGGGAAGTGGCGGTGCGGTCCCCTACGGCACTGCGTAGGATCCTACGGTCTTGGCGTGCATCCGTGCGTCGCTGCGGTCCGGTCCCAGGTCGACGGGCACGTGCACCTTCCGCCGACCACTGGCGACAACATCGATGTACTGTGGAGACCTCACGCCCCACGTGTTGAGCAATTCGGCGGTACGTCCACCCGGCCTCCCGCATGCCCACTATACGCCCTCGCTCAAAGTCCGTCAACTGCACATACGGTTCACGTCCACGCTGTCGCGGCATGCTACCAGTGTTAAAGACTGCGATGGAGCTCCGTATGCCACGGCAAACTGGCTGACACTGACGGCGGCGGTGCACAAATGCTGCGCAGCTAGCGCCATTCGACAGCCAACACCGCGGTTCCTGGTGTGTCCGCTGTGCCGTGCGTGTGATCATTGCTTGTACAGCCCTCTCGCAGTGTCCGGAGCAAGTATGGTGGGTCTGACACACCGGTGTCAATGTGTTCTTTTTTCCATTTCCAGGAGTGTAGTTCAATAACTGTTACCATGCACTTGCTTGATTCTGCTGATTTATGGTAATATTACGTTGGCCGCATCCATTAGTGAAATACTGTACCGTGTTTTCTAATACTGCTTTGTTTCAGGTTTTATTTTGTGTCCTGTATGAAGGACTTGGAAAGCGAACAGATGAGTATCTGCATGTAACGAACAGAAGCTGCAAAATTAACGAGTACTGCAAAATCGATAATTTTGATTGAAAATAACAATTCTAATGTTGATCTGGCTGCGAGATGAAGTAAGCAAAATTTGCTCAATATACGATTATGCTCATTACTGGTTGGTGTTCTGAGTACAACTGGTGTAGATAACGACTTGTTAAAATCTATTTGGTGGTATCACTACTTACTTTTATGGCGGAATTTTCTTTTAAAATCGCAACATTAGCAGATTTATTATTATTATTATTCTGGATTTACAATGTGAGTACATTTTTCCAGCACCTATTCTAGATTACAGTAAGTCACTAATTATTGTTCTCCACTCTTCTCTATTTGTCCATAAATCTTCAGGAATGTTGTTCTTCCTCATTGCTGACTGAACTCCCTGTTTCCATGTATCAGGTGGTCGTCTCCTTTTTCTTCTTCCAATTGGTACCCAGTCGATTATGCATTTTGGTAGCCTTTCCTGTTCCATTCGTCTGATGTGTCCATATCATTTAAGTTGTTTGTGCTCAATGAAATCAATAACTGAATTTTTACATTTCATCTTGTCTCTGATTACTTCATTTCTTATTCTTTCTCGTCTTGATATTCTTGCTGAACGTCTCCAGAAATCCATTTCTGTGGCTAATAATTTTAATTTCAGTTGCCATTTTGTTGTCCATACTTCTGAACAATATGTAATAATGCTCCTAACTATTGTTTTAAAAATCCTTATTTTGTTATCAGTTGTTATGTGTTTGTCCCAGAGAATTCCATTCAATAAAGAGATTGTCGTCTTTCCAGAATTTATTCTTGATCTAATTTCTTTGTCCTGTTTCCCATCATTTGTAATTTTCACAGCTAAATATTTATATTCCTCAGTAGCTGTTATTGTTCCCATCCCTTCTTCTAATATTAAGTCTCCATTCACTCCACCAATTACCATGTACTTTGTTTTATTCATGTATACATTTAGACCTGATTTTTTATATTCTTGAATCAATTTTCTGGTCATATACTCTATGTCCTCATAGTCTTGGGCTATAATCAGTTGGTCATCTGCAAATTGTAACGAGTATATTGTTCTATCATTTATTGGTATTCCCATAGCGTGACATTTTTTCTTCCAATTCTGTAAAGTTACTTCTGTATATATTTTATACAATGTAGGTGAGATGCTACATCCTTGACGTAATCCTTTTGTGACTTGGAATCCATGTGATAGATATTTACCAATTTTTATTTTTGAAATAGAATTTTTATATAAATTTTGAATTGCTTTAATTATTCTTGGATTTATTCCTATTGATATTAAAGCTTTCCATAAACTGGATAAAGGCACACTATCATAGGCTTTTTCTATATCTATGAATACTAAATGTATAGGTTGTGCCCGAACCATTTTTTTTCCAATAATTTGTTGTAGGCAAAAGATATGATCAATTGTTGATCTTCCAGCTCTAAAACCTGCTTGTTCTTCAGCCTCCTTTTCTTTGTATTCTTGTTCTAACAAATATTTAATAATTCTTCCATATAATCTACTGAAGGTATTGGTCACTGTTATTCCCCTATAATTTTTACACTCATCTTTCGCTTCTTTTTTATGTATCACTGAAATATATCCTACTTTCAAATCATTTGGGACATCTTCCCCATTTAAACATCTTTCGAAAAGGTTTCTTAACAATTCCATTAATTTCTTTGTTCCTAATTTTAATAATTCTGCAGGAATACCTCCAATGCCTGTAGCCCTTCCATTCTTTAAAGATTTTATTGCAGTTTTTACTGTCTCTATTTCCAAACGGATGTAATTCTCTGCTTGTAGATCTATCATTTCATTATATTCAGGGTTTCCCAAGTATTCTTCCCTGTTTTCTGTTAATAAACTTTCAAAATATTTTTCCCAAGAGTCATGAGTAATATATTTAATATGTGTTGTTTCTTTGGAATTCCTTCTTAAATTTTTTATAGTTTTCCATGCTTCTGTGTTTCTTTTACCACCAATATAGGATTCAGTTTTTTGACATGACTGTTCCCAAACTTTGTTTTTTGCTTCTGCAACCTTTTTCCGGATTTTCGCTTGTTGTGCATTAAGCTCTATTTTATCTTGAAGATTTCTGGTATTTAACCATTTTAAATATTTTTCTTTCTTTAATTTCACTTCCTTTTTAATTTCTTCATTCCAGTAGTATAATGGATGGTTTGTACGTGTTTCTTCTGTTTCTCCTAAAGCTTCCTTGGCGGCTTCATGTAGTTTATTTACAATATAATGATATTGATCTTCTGTATTATCAAACTCTGTTTCTACCAGTTTTTCATCTAATCTCTTTTGATATAAAAATATTGTGCTTTCATTCTCCAAACTATTCAAATTATATTTAGGAATTTTGATTTCTGTTTGTATATTTTCTATAGGACAATTTCGATTTTCTTCAGTGCTTTTTCCTCTGAAGGGGAATAAAAATTTGGAATTTACCAAATAATGATCGCTAAGAGTTACCCCTCTATATACTCTTATGTCATGTATTTTTAGCCTCGTTTGCTGTTTAATTATAATATAGTCTATTATTGATTTTTGATTCAATGTATCTTTGTGCCATGTGTATTTACGTATTTCTTTATGTTGATAAAAGCCATTTAATATTTTCAATGAATTTTGTTCACAGATATCAATAAGTCTATTACCATTATCATTTATAACATTTTCTCCAAATGGTCCTATAATTTTATTTCCAATTTTACTTCCAGTTCTACTGTTAAAATCCCCTGCAATAATAATCTCCCTGGTTTTCCCGATATCCTCTATGATTCCATTTAAATTATTATAGAAATCATCCTTTTTACACATTGGTTCATCTTCGCTTATTCCATATACTCCTATAATAGTAATTTTGTATCCATGAATATCAATATTAGTTTTAATCAGATTTTCATCAATAGGTTCCCAGTTTGTGACCATTCTTTTGAATTTGTTTTTCATCAATATCGATATCCCCCGTTTTGCTCTTTGATTTTTTGGGAAACCACTATTAGCAGATTTATCAGCTGTAAAATTGCGTTACACAAAGTTTGGGACTTACGAATATTCTGTTTTTGTAGTGTGATTTCAGTTCAGACAACTTACTTGATGCTCTGGTGAATAACAATTTATTGCGTTCAATTGATTTTTAATTCGATCAACTTCTTTGCTGTAGGATCAGTAATTGTTTAAAGAGCATTTTAATAATCTTGAGCTACTGCTGGTATGGATAGCTACCATGTTTCAGCATAATAATTTCTTCTTATAAGATATTTGATGATAAAAGGCAGTTGTACTGTGGAACACACAACTGTAATTTGCTGATCTGTGAAAGTTTTTAAATAAATCTGTTTTATGTAATGTTATCTGTCAATCAATAGTTTCCAACATTTCCTAATCTGTTTTTCCGAAGGCTTCTGCACATTTGATGAGTACTTACTTCGGTGAGATAGGTCACCTCAGCATGCACATAGGGCATAGGCAACACATCAGTCAGAGAGGTCACCTAAGCATTGACAGAGAGTATAGCCAACATATCCGTCATAGAGGTCACCTCGGCATCGACAGAGAGTGTAACCAATAAAACTGTAGTGCCGAACACGGCACAGCATTGTGTCTCCATTTGGTGAACATATTAGAGCGCGATTAACGCTCATGGACGACGATGCACGCCACCACCGTCACAATCTTGTAAACGCTTTCCTAGCGGAGCGCAGAATCAGTCGGATGGAAAGACCTCCGCATTCTCCAGATCTCAACTGCGTTGAGAAAGCGCGAGCCGCGCTGAAATGTGCGGTTTGCAATCGTCCAGTCCCAGCACAGAGCTTACAAGGCGTCATAGAGCTCGCTGTTGAATATTCCACAGGCTTATCTGGACAATTTGGTACGGAATACGCCTAGCAGCATTCGAAAGAGGGCCAGTTGGTTCATAAACAATATGTTATGCAAGATGATAGTGAGAAGAAACTGTAGTGTTTCTAGCGGGATGTTTGGCAAGGGTTTTCTTTTTTATTAAGTGGAAAAGTGATTATCTTCTTTATTTTTGTTTTCTTATGACTGTACATGAGAGAACTATGTCATTTTTGTTTCCTATTATGCCCAGTATTGACAACGAAGCAGTCTGCAACATTTATTTTGACCACTCTACATGTAATTTGCCGCTGCGCCGGCACCATCGAACGTGGCAATGGGAACCAACGTGGAGTTGAAATTGGCAACCTTCGTGTCGACAGTCTTTTGTTTACGACAGCCAGCGACCTCAGTGGACTATAGTAAACCGTGATTGTTTGGTTCCGTAGCTGTGATCGGTTTGTATCGCCTTTTGTTTACGACTGCCAGCAGTCTCAGCGATTTAGTGGCACGGCGACGTCTCGTCTTATGCGCATCGATGAGAAATAAATAACGTAAGGAATGTTTGAAGATGAGCGTCTGTTATAATGCGTTTTTACGAAGTCTTGTTTCTTCAGTGTCGTAACCTATGCCACAGCTGACAGTCTTCCGAGCCGATATGTAAACATCCTTCCCCCTCACGCCCTTTTGCCCGCTGCGCTCAGAATATTTTCCTCTTTCCCTTCTGTGCACCCTTGTTAGAACATAGGTCGACGCTCAACTTTCAGAGATCGAGACTTGTGGTTTTTATGCCTCCGGGGGGCGGGGGGGGGTAAGAGTGGGAAGGGGAATAGGGGGAGCGGCAGCTTTTGAAGAGCTGCTTTCTGGTACCTAAAATCAGAGAAATTAAGCGTTGCTAAAGAAGCTTTGTCACATGTTTGGTTACCAAATTTATAAATTATTCTCACAGCATGTTTCTGTAGAATAAATACTTTTGTGGTCTTATCTGAATTGCCCCAGAAGATTATGCCAGCGGACTGTAATGAGTGGAAGTCTTTACAGTGTACCAGCAAACCCCTCAGAAGGCCAACAAAATGAGAAAAATTTCAGACTGAAATGAGATGTTTAGTTAATGTATCCATGATCGTTATCGTTCTGAATACCTAGGAATTGGGGAAATGGATTTTCGTTTAGTGTGTGTTCAAATTTTTGTATTTATATTACCAATAAGTCATTTTTATATTGCATAATAAGAGCGTTGATAAGATTAATGGTTTTAGTTTCACTCACTTCAATCTATTTACTCCCTATTTCCATCCTTAAAAACAAAGAGGTGAGATTATCTACAGATTAAGTGAAGTGATTTCGTGGTTTTGTCCTCTGCAGTTATTAAGGAGGGAAGAAAGAGTGCACTGCTAATGTAGCCGCGACCGTTGACCGAAAAAACACTATCTTTGAAACTTCCTGTAAGATCAAAACTGTGTACCCGACCGAGACTCGAACTCGGGACCTTTGCCTTTCGCGGGCTAGTGCTCTACCATCTGAGCTACCGAAGCATGACTCACGCCCGCTACTCACAGCTTTACTTCTGCCAGTATCTCGTCTCCTACCTTCCAAACTTTACAGAAGCTCTCCTGCGAACCTTGCAGAACCGGTCGGGCACACAGTTTTAATCTGCCAGGAAGTTTCATATCAGCGCACACGACGCTGCAGAGTGAAAATCTCATTCTGGAAACGTCCCCCAGGCTGTGGCTAAGCCATGTCTCCGCAGTATCCTTTCTTTCAGGAGTGCTAGTTCTGCAAGGTTCGCAGGAGAGCTTCTGTAATGTTTGGAAGGTAGGAGACGAGATACTGGCAGAAGTAAAGCTGTGAGTACCGGGCGTGAGTCGTGCTTCGGTAGCTCAGATGGTAGAGCACTTGCCCGCGAAAGGCAAAGGTCCCGAGTTCGAGTCTCGGTCGGGCACACAGTTTTGATCTGCCAGGAAGTTTCATATCAGCGCACACTCCGCTGCAGAGTGAAAATCTCATTCTGAACACTATCTTTGATCATTTGTAATTAATATTGTGTTTCTCAGAGGAAATTAAAAAGAAAAAAAGAAGCTGAGGGCATACGGGTGCTCAGGTAGTTCCCGAATACTCGCCCTCTTTCGGAACACGGAAGAACTGGGTCGATTTACTACTGCCCCAAACACTAACCAATGTTACGCGTTTAGCCCAGCTTCAACAACGGTAGGATAAAGTCAACAATAGATCATCTCTAGAGGAACGTTGCCACGGGCATTGTTCCAAATACAGGATGTATCAAAAAGAATCATACGATTAAAAAAAATCATAACTATTATGTTACTTGAGACATTGGAAAGAGCAAACTCTCGAGTTTTACATGGTTCCCGCTAGGTAGCAGCAGTGTGCGCCCACTTCACTTTTAGTAAAAATGGTGTCAGGACAACAGAAAGCGTTTTGTGTTCTACGTTTTGCGCAGTGGGGGTCAGTAATTGTTCAGCGTGACTTTCGTAACAGGTATGGTGTGGATGATCCTACAGCAGAGAGCATTACGCGATGGCATAAACAATTCCGAGAAACAGGTAGTTTGTGTAAAGGCAAATCGCCGGGCTGTCCCCTACACAGACGTCCAACGCATCCGCCATAGTTTCATAAGGAGTCATCAGGAATCCGCTTTCCCCGTGCAGCTCGAGAGTTCAACATACCCTCGATGTCCGTTTGGCGAGTGTAGCGTCGACGCTCACATATGAAACCATACCTACTGAACGATGGATCGGTCGCACTGTACCAAATGGTTCAGCCTTACATTACTGGCCTCCAGGGTCACCGGACCTCACTATATATAATTATTTCTCGAGGGGGTTTACAAAAGACTCTGTTTATGTGCCTCCGTTACCAACAACAGTGAATGAACTGACATCGCATAAACATCAGCTGTGGAAACTGTAACTCAAGACATGCTCGCTGCAGTGTGGGAACGGTTTGAATACCGCACTGACAAATGCCGTACATCTCAAGGGGGAGTACTGACCAACTATGAACAGGTACGAAAAAAATTTTTTGAGTTTGTCGTTCATAAAAAACACAAAAATTCATTGTATATGTTTATTAGTTTCAGAACTACAGACGTGCGAAATCGGATGATTCTTTTTGATACAACCTGTATTCTTACTTGTTGTATTACAAATGGTTCTGAATTTTCGATTGGCTCTTTTAAACAACACTGTAGCCGAAGAATGTCAGCAGATACGCTAGACAACGTTCGATAACAGTTTTATAGTAAGCAAGCTCTAACTGTAAAGGAAACACACAGAGCAGCTAATTTCCACACCACCATTCCAGTGTCCATGTTCCAAGACCCCACCACGGTTTGTAGCCTGCTGCAGTCAGTATGTGACTTTCCCAGTTCTTACACACAAATAAACAAGTAGCCTAGTGCAGCTAAATGCAGAATAAAAACTATAGAGAAGTGCCTTGGGCACGCGAAGAATGCACACCTGTTGAGGAGAGCGTGTTATGGTTTCTCACCTGCCCCCTGTCTGGTCGGGCACGGATGTTGAACACTCCGTACACAATGGGATTCATGCACGAGTTGGTGCTGGCGAAAATGAACAGTCCTTTCTGCAGGCGGAAATCTATCTTCATCGCAGAGTCTTTGTCAAACCACCACCTGCAACGAGTGAAAACGGATTCAATGCTCTGACGACTTATGTAACGAAGGGCGCGAACACACACAGACACACACACACACACACTCACACACACACACACATGAAAGGTCACAACCCAAAACTTATGTACCAGTTAAGTGTTGTTATCAAAGAATACTTTACTCCACAAAAGGAACACTGAGAAAAGCTATTATTATTTAACTTTTGCGGATCTTTACTGTGATTCATACTGAGCGGTAATGTCTGTCACAACTAAGAGACGACATGCAGTGCAGTCTAGTTTACAACACTCTTCTCTATATGTATTCCTCACTGGCCTAACCCACGAATCAGAGGTACATGTGACTGCAACACACGAGTAAGGTCAAATTATTTTACTGACCGATAATCGACTGTTTAACAAAAACAAATATTAAGCCATCTACGATGTGTAGTTTTATACTTTCGAAGCAAGTTTTTGTTGGCGAAAAACTCGACCGCTAGTTTCTTAGCTATGGCCACTCATATTTATTCTGTGTACAGGGTTTTGGACTCAAAAAAAGATGCATTTTTCCTAACAAGCAGTTTTCCAAAATTTTGGGTTAACGAAGTAAAACTGCACGGCAAAGAAATATAAACCTTTTCGTAGGTAACTGTCTACGGCTGTTAAATATTTAAAAACAAGAGTATTCCGGCCATGAGCTGTACAATTGTATGTTTATTATCTGCCGGTTTCAGCTACTACAACCACCTTCACAAGCGCAAAACAGGGTACATCTTCTGCGAAGGCAGTTGAAATAACTGAAACGTAGGGAATAAACATAAGCCTACAACAGTACAACTGCTGGCGCAAATATGCTTTTTTCAAAACCAAGAAATATGGTTACAGGTCAGTATGCAAAAAGATTACTTATTTGCTTTGAAGTATTTAGAAGTTACAGTCGCAACATGAGAAGTATCAACTGAAGAAATTCCAATTGTAAATACGTAAATTTGGAAACCCATCACGAACGGTAGCACGCGGTGTTTATGGCACTCTCAGTAAACGCTTGAAAATGGCTCTTTAATCTGAAAGTATAATTGAAGCCATGTCTTACGAAGGGCGACAATTGCGTTCACAGTGAAGATCACAACTTTTTTTTACCTACAAGCGGTTCCAATATGTGCTGGAGATCATCTTCTGCTCTATTAAATCTGAAAGTAGTTGTGTAACTAAAAAGAAGGCTTAATAAACATACAGACTAAGTAGAAAAACGTAGCCTTTATTCAACAAAATTATGACTGCTGTGCCCGCTATGCCAGTTAAATAATTTTACAAAATTACTTAAGAAACTTTTCTTTTCTTTTTTTCCTTTTTTTCCACAGAGACGCTGTATCATTACAAAATGAACACACACCCATGCACCTTGGATCCATTTTCCCCAAGAAGCCATGAAGGACAAACCCGTAAATCTTGCTGCGGCTTAAAAAATTAGCAATATTCTGTAAGACAATATTCGAAGACAAAGATATTCATTTGTTCGTACTTTTTATAAAAAATATTCTGCCTGTAGTTTGTAGCATGGGCAACAGAAATATAATATATTTGTTTCTATCCTTACGGATCCTACGCACTCCCGACTCAAAAGGGAAAGAGTAGCCGGCTGACCTACAGACAAGTAGTGTGTTTTGTCTCAGTAGCGAAACGGCCTGATACAAAAGTTACGTTGTGACAAGTATGTCCCGTTGCGTGTCCGGATAACAACCGTCTTTGTTTATCACATTTAAATTTGAAATACAATGGACACAAACGACGTTCATACAGTAATATGTTATTGCTACAATAATTAGAGAAATGTCGTATTCTGCAAGGAGCAAGAAAAGTGCAATTTACTATAAACCATCAAAAGGCCGTTAAGTTGACATTGGGCCATTGTTGGTTTTCACAGCCCGAGAGTAACTGCCTAAGAGGCTCACCATAAGCACATGATGTAGTACGGAGTCCAGCAGATGAAAAAGACCACCACGATGATGATGGTCATCTTGAGGGTCCTGATGCGAGCTCGACCCAGGAACCCCAGACTCGAGCGCCGGAACCTGTCTGCTGTGCAAAAAATAGAACACAGTTTGAATCATTCACCCTTTAACGAAAAAAGAACAAGATGATGAAAAAGAAAAACATCACTGATATGAAAGACATGTAAGCTACAAATAAGTGTTCAATAAGAAAATTAAATAACAGCCACTGTCTCAACCTAGGTCCCCCCCCCCTCCCCCCCACTCGCAAAATCTGCAATGATGCTGACACTACTTACTTCGCCAAGGCCAGACACCCACCTGTCAAACCTGAATTAGCTATACCTGTCCACCTTATTGACCATCCTGTCCATCCCACCAACTCCCTCTATCCACCCTCACCACTGAAGACATCATCCATTTCCTTACCATTGTCTTTCAAAATACCCACCCCTTCCAACGACACCACACCCTTCAGCAAATCTCCCTCGTTGCCTGAACATCTAAGTCACATACTCCCACAACCAGGTCCACTAGGTCTATTTCATGTTCACCTGCCTTGAAACCCTTACATAAACCTCTCCACAGCTAGCCTGTGCAACCTGATTCCCAGTCTCTCACTACAGTGCGAAGCACTACTGCATCCTATATAGCAACATCTACTCTCTACCCACCGACAATCCCCTTTTTAGGCATACCCTATCCCAATACAACATTGACACCTTCATCATTAACGAAATGTTGCACAACCACATGACACCATCCATGCACCTCCCTGTATCCTCAACCTATATTACTGCCACTGACGTCAACATTCATGGTAGATCCCCTGCAGAACTCTGGTGGTGGCATCATTTTACTGAATCCTTCCATGATGACACTCCTCCCATCCCACAACACTTCCATCCTGAAAGCAACAGCATCCCAAATGTCATCCTAGCATCTCCCAACCTCCTTGGATGCCTCACTGAATAAGTCCTTGATCCAAATGGAACTTACCATCTATCAGTCCTCCTCACCATATAAGACACCCATGTATCTTATCCCAATTCCATCCAAAGTTTGTCCACAACTATTCCAATCCCAACTGGAATGCCTATCAGGAATCCATAGATACTCAGATTGGAAGCCACCCCCTAACTTTCCAGCAACCTGATGATACACCTCATACTACAGTCTTCCTGCAACAATCCTTGTCAGATGCTACCTCTGCTCATATTCCTACTAAAGCCATGTACCCTCATCACTCCACTCTCCCACCACAAGCTTCTCTGTGAGCCCCATCACTTATGTCACTCCTTCCTTCAGACTCGTGACCAGAAAACACTCACACACCACTGGCAAATACAGCAGCACACTATAGATTACTCTATGCCAAAAGGCACTACAATTATACCAGACATGCAACAGTCCCAATGTTACACACCCATTAGTTCTTCCTAGTACTGGAAAGCATTCCACTGACTTATCTGGCATCCCCCACAACCCAATCCTTCACAACTGTCCCTCACCTTATGACCTGAACAAAGCCAGTCACTTTGCATCCTATCTCTCTGACATCTTCTCTGACGAGCCCTCACTTAGACTACTCCTAATTCCATACTGTCCACAAATGCACATATACCACAGTCCCAACCCTGGATTCCAGCTTCCAGTACTTGAACAACATGCTAGATAAAGAATTAAACACTCTATCAAAGCACAGGACATAAAAAAGTACTACACAGAAAACGCAACACATATCCTGGTCATGATAGTATTACCTATCATCACCTAAAAGAATTGCCTATCTCCTTTTTCATACACTTGCAACCCTATATACCACTATCCTCTCCACAGGCTACTATCCCGATCTGTGGAAACCTCCAGACTCCTACTATTCCTCAAATCAAACAAACCCCTCACTGATACTTCCTCATACTCGCCCTACCCCAATCTGCCTCACATCAGTGTCTAGCAAGGTCTTTGAATCCAACCTCTCCTGATGCATCCACCACTATCTGCACCAACACTATCCGCTTCCTATCACCCAGTGTGGCTTCCGTCCTTCTCTGCTGATGATCAACACCTGAATCTCACCCATCTCCTATCTCAACAGCTCAACAGTCGTGAAGCCAATATCTTTTTCTCCTTTGACTTTGAGAATGCATGACATTCCAGTCTCCTCTTCAAACTCCAGTCTTACACACTTCCAATCAACTATTTCCCCCTTTTGCGTCCTTCCTCTCCAATCGCCCATCGTATGTCATTGTTAACAATACCAATTCCCATATCTTCCACCCCACTGCAGGAGTACAACAAGGTTCCGTTCTCTCCCCTTTCCATTATCTCTCATACACTGGCAATGTACCACAACCACCTCCTCCCACCCACCTCCTTCAGTATGCTGATGACACCTCTTCCCTCACCCTCTTTCGTACAGTCCAGACATTCCAACGATTCCTCCAAATCCACATCAATCAGTTTACTTCCTGGTGTAACCAACTGCACCTTAACATTAACTCCTCCAAAACTCAGGTGGTAATTATAGGACGCACTACACGCACCTTCTGTCTCCATGACTTATACCTCACCATTTATGGCCATCTCATCCAGCTAACTAACACGCTAAAAGACCTTGGACTAACCTTCGACTGACAACTAACATGGAAACCTCATTTACTATCCATCCAAAGAAAGTCCACAATAGACTAAAAGTACTAACATTGGGGGGAGGGGGGGCTCCACCCCTCCACTGTCATTCGCATCTACAAATCCGCAGTCCATCCCATCTTTTGCGATGCAAATGTTGCATGGATCTCTGCCTCTCCAAAGTTCTATATATTCATCGAGATCCTTGAATGCCATGTTCTCCATCTCTCTTTATCCATCCATTTACCTTACCCCACAGGGATTCTTTACCAATGCATCAAATTCCCACCTCTCCTCACTCACATTGAACACCTCTAAATAACCTACACCATATGTAAACTTGATTCCAACAATTTTACCTTGACCCTCCCCTTTCTAATCCAAGTGCACTGCCACGACTCTACTTACTCATCCCACCTACACTTCACCTGCACACAACCATATCTTCTCCAAAATAAATTTCAACCATCTCCCTCTCCCAGACCACAAACTCTGCCCTGATATATACCCATCCTACCAACTCTAAATCCATCCTACCCTAACCACTGCCCCCCATCCAACTCAGAGCTCTCTCCTCTTCCTCTCCTCTTACCTCAGCTCATCCTTTTCCCCTTCCCTACCGCCACCTCACCCCATTCTACTCTCCAGTCCACAATTTCCAATACCAGCTGCCCATCTCTACTTGACCCCACAGCCAACCCCGTCTTGTCGCCACGTCTTCCCAGTTCGCTGTTCTCACCTCCACCACTTTCCTATCTCCCTACACACCCAACCTTCTTTTCATCTACAATTCAGCGTCCCAGGGCAGGGCCTGTTCCAGTTATGGAGAAAGTGCACGGTGCTCCGCTTTTAATGGTCAGTGTATCTTTTGTTGTGTTCAGAGCTTCTCCAGTGTTTTTCCAAGCGCCTAGTGTTCAAGTGTTTCTCAAATGTCTTTAACTGCGCTGTCCATCCATGTCTTATCACTGTTTTTAAACAATTCATGGTGACAGAATTATATTATTTACATTTCTCCCGTTTACGTCACGTTTTTAATACTTTAAATTCATAGTACATATGTCTCCTTGTTTTTGGTTTTTAGCATCTAAGTTAGTGTTAAGTTCTAGAGCGGGTTATGTGTACCACTGCCAGCCCCCCCCCCCTCCAACCACCATAGGGCGACGGGGGGTGAAATAACAATAAAGGGGAAAAGATACGAGTTTCCAAGTTTAGCAAGTTAAAAAGGCAGTAGTGCGGACAATGACCCCAGGGAACAGCTAAAACATCCCCAAATGAAGTATGCTCCTTCTTGATGCACTTCATTTATCACATTCCCCAAAACTTCACTGAACGTCGTCTGTCTTTAGAAAATTATTTCGGGCAAAGCAAAAACAATGAATTGGTTCGTCTCCTTCCTGATTTGTCAAACACGAATCGGTTTAAGAAATCTTTCAATTGCTTCCTGCCCAAGGGCACAGTTTTCTCCCCTGTGATCGAGATTTCTCCACTGTGAAGAGAAAAATGAAGAAGAGGGACAGAATTTTTCCACTTCGCGAAGTGATTAAACTGATTTTGAGCAGCAGACAATCAGTGCAATTCTTGGTCACCGAGGTTCACGACTCTTCGATCATGAAAGATTATGCATAGGGAAACTGGTTGTCACACTAGAACAAAAAACGCAGTATTTCTGTGGAAACGCGGAAGAAGCCGCGAGATCTGCGTAAGTTAAATTTTCAATCTCGCGAATTTTGCCATTTCGTGTACATATCTGACTCAAAAGCTGTTGGTGAAGCTCGCGAATCCAGAAATTCAGAGGGAAAACACACCTTCATCCTCACCAAAAAGACTCCCAGCGGCCACACCGTTCGTCAGCATATCCCACTGTAAAAGTCCCGATAAACCCAAGAAAACTTCAAGATTTAAAACTTTCCTGGGGCACATCCCAAAGGAAGCCAGAGAACTGTCTGAGGAAATCGCCTTCAGATTAAACAATGATGCTGTTTCTTGGACGTTTTTGATTTGTCCTGAGGTGTCTCATACTTTCAATTTTTCACACGAAATTTCACTTGAACAATGTTGGTTTGTTACAAACACATTTCCTTTCCCATAATTCGTCGGAAAAATCAGAGAAAATTGATTTTATTTCTTCGTGGCATGTTAAAAGGGCGGTAGTCTTTAAAAACGTCTCTAAAATAGAAAACCTGAATTAAAATTATGTTTACTGATCAAGTATATCTCTGAACGCTGGTTCCACAGATACATACCGCCCAGTTGAACAATTTGGTACTAATTTCGGAATTGGACAGTTGTGATCGTTTTACTGAAAGTTGGTCTCAGTGGACTACTGCCCGTTGAACATTCACCGATTCATTTATTGGTTACTCATTTTTCTTAACAGATCATAAAAAACCAAAAACTGTCAAACGTCTGCTGACTTTTTTCCTCTGTGTTTCATGTTCCCACGATGCCGCAGGACACAACACGCACACATGCCACAGAAATCAATGAGCAAATTGTTTCGCAATTGTATTCAACGTCGATTCTGTGCCCAAAAAATGATGATCGTACAACAAGTAATCAGTATCTCATTTCCAATTGGTTACCTGGAGGGGCAAAGGTTTACCTCAATTCTGGTCCTGTCCAATTTGAAGAAATAAACAACGTCCAATCATACGCTGTATAATCTTTGAACTCCTTACATCCATCCAGTTTACCGTCGCATCAGTTGGTTTAAAGAATACTATTATTACGTTCATTAGAAACCATAAACGTTAATCAGGGATTAATTAGTGGTGTAAGATCAGTAGTAGCTCACTTAGGCAAATACATCATCACTGCTGAGCACACCGACTGCGATAAAAGTGTGCTGATACCAAGCACTAACCTCACACCCTCTGATTCAAGCAAGCGTTTCCAAATCATAAATCAATTACCAACAAGAGTAGCCTTCGCTATGGCCATTAATGAAGCACAAAGCCAGACGTTTCTACCAGAACCTGTCTTTTCGCATTAACAACTGTATGTAGCTTTTTCGCGAGTTCGCCCATTCATTGACGTGTATATTTGTGCTAACGACATATGCATTTAAAAAAGTAGGCGATGATCACGTTATGAATGCTAACATTTGAAAGAGGTTTTGCAAAATAAAGAAGTTTTAAAAAAGTAAAATTAATGTGACAAAGACAACGTCTCCTCCTTTTTATATGTTTTACAACTAACCATATTGTATACAGGGCGTTCCAATATTTATAGAGGAAGTAGTATGGAACAGGGGAACAAAACAGTTCACAGAAACATTGGTTGTAAACTTCCTATTTTGGACTTATTGTGTGCTACCACAATTGTCAGTGACCTCCAAGTCTCTGCCCTGCTTTTCACAACATATGTTCGATGTGACCTTCATCCACTGAAATGCGGCCTTCTACTCTATATTTCATAGAATCACACATTCGTTGGAACACCCCAGGATTTTTCCGGATTGCGTCATAGGCACTGAACACACTACGGCACTGGCGCCTTAACTAGCTTGCATTTATCGACAATAAGCGCAGGTGACTCCATTATATAAGAAAGGTGAAAGAATGGACCCGAAAATTTACCGACCAATACTCCTAACTTCTGTTTGCTGCAGAATCCTTGAACATATTCTCAGTTCGAATGTAATAAACTCTCTTGAGACTGAGAAGCTTACATCCACGAATCTGCATGGTTTTAGAAAACATCGTTTATGCGAAACTATGCTTGCCCTTTTCTCACATGATATACTGACAAGGGAACATCCCCATCGCACCCCCCTCAGATTTAGTTATAAGTTGGCACAGTAGATAGGCCTTGAAAAACTGAACACAGATCGATCGAAAAAACAGGAAGAAGTTGTGTGGAACTATGAAAAAATAAGCAAAATATACAAATTGGGTCGTCCATGCGTAAGATAGGCAATATTAAGGGCAATGTGAGGCGAGGAGCTCCGTGGTCCCATGGTTAGCGTGAACAGCTGCGGAACGAGAGGTCCTTGGTTCAAATCTTCCCTCGACCGAAAATTTTAAATTTTGTTTCAGTTTATGTGAAAAACTCTTATGTTTTCATCACTTTTTTTGGAGTGATTATTACATCCACAAGAAAACCAAAATCGGGCAAGGTAGAAGAAACTTTTCACCCGTTCGCCAAGTGTACTAGTTAGGTGGGTCGACAACATATTCCTGTCATGTGACGCACATGCTGTCACCAGTGTCGTATACAAAATATCAGACGTGTTTTCCTGTGGAGGAATCGGTTGACCTATGACCTTGCGATCAAATGTTTTCGGTTCCCATTGGAGAGGCACGTCCTTTCGTCAACTAATCACACGGTTTCCCGGTGCGGTCGCAAAACACAGACACTAAACTTATTACAGTGAACAGAGCCGTCAATGAACGAACGGACAGATCATAACTTTGCGAAAATAAAGAAAGCAAAATTTTCAGTGGAGGGCAGATTTGAACCAAGGACCTCTCGTTCCGCAGCTGTTCACGCTAACCACGGGACCACGGCGCTCCTCGCCTCACATTACCCTTAATGTTGCCTATCTTACGCATGGACGACCCAGTTTGTATATTTTGCTTATTTTTTCATAGTTCCACACAACTTCTTCCTGTTTTCTCGATTGATCTGTATTCAGTTTTTCAAGGGCTATCCATTGTGCCAACTTACAACTAAATCTGAGGGGGGTGCGATGGGGATGTTCCCTTGTGAGAACTATGGATGAAGGGCAACAGGCAGATTCAATATTTCCAGAGTTCCGGAAAGCATCTGACATGGTGCCCCACTGCAGGCTGTTAATGAAGGTACGAGAATATGGAATAAGTTCACAGATATGGAACCCAGTACGTTGCCCTCAACGGCGAGTGGTCATCAGAGACAAGGGCAACGTTAAGAGTGCTTCAGGTAAGTGTGACAGGTCAGCTCGTATGTAAATGGTTTGGTTGACAGGGTGAGCAGCGATATGCGGTTGTTTGCTGATGATGCCGTGGTGTACGGTAAGGTGTCCAAGTTGAGTGACTGTACGAACGACTTAGACAACATTTCCAGTTGGTGTGATGAATGGCAGCTAGCCCTAAATACGGAAAAATGTAAGGCAATGCGGATGGTAGGAAGATCAAACCGGTAATGTTCGGGTACATTATTACTAGCGTCCTGCTTGACATAGTCAATTCGTTTCAAGATCTGTGCATGGCGCTGCAAAGCGATATGAGGTGGAACGGGCATGTGAGAACTGTGGTAGGGAAGGTGAATGGTCGACTTCGGTTTATTGGGAGAAGCTTAGGAAAGTGTGATCCCGTGTAAAGGAGACCGAATATAGGACGATGATGCGACCAATTCTTGAATACTGCTCGAGTGTATAGGGTCCGTACCAGGTAGGATTGGTGGAAGCCATAGAAGCAATTCAGAGGCTGGCTGCTAGATTTGTTACCGGTAGGCTCAAAAAACACATCACTGTTACGGGGATGCTTTGGGAACTCAAATGGGAATCCTTGGAAGTAAGGCGATGTTCTTTTCGAAAAAACACTATTGAGAAAAGTTAGAGAACCGCATTTGAAGCTGACTGCCGAATGATTCTGCTACCGCCAAAATATATTGCACGCAAGGACCGCGAACATAACATACGAGAAAATAGGGCTCGTACGGAGGTATATAGCAGTCGTTTTTCCCTCTCTCCGTTTGCGAGTGGAACGGGAAAACCAATGACAAGTAGTGGTACAGGGTAGAGTCCTGCATGACCGAGTAAGCGAGCACAAAATACGAGGTGGGGCGAGCACACCCTAACTGGATAGGCTACCCGCACTAGTTCTTGTGACCGAGCATAGAAGCCGTGACCGAATGAATACGTAGCACATAGCTTCAAACACATTACACGTGTTATTATCCGTGTGACACTGCAGCCAGTACGGGCTTCTCATTTGTGGCGTGTCTCTCTCTGTAATCATGCAGCGCGAGGAAGCCAGTGTAGTAAGACGTAAGATTGAAACCAATGTTTACACATTAAAGAAACGGGAAGGTCTAAAAAGCCAAGTATGGAGTACATTTCTGTTGGTTGTAGATGAAAACATTGCGCTTACTGGGTACGTATCGTGCATAAACTGCTCCACTTTATTGTCTTTCTAGTCGGGAACCACTCATTTAAAGAAACACAGTTGCAAGAAACCTCACAAAGATCGTTTCTTTGGCCGTCCTTCCGTTATCTTAATATGCTTGAAATAAGTGAAAAGCAGGAAATTCTTAACAATGTGCGACAAATATGTGCTACGTACGCAGGTACAACATTCAATCATTAACATAATCGTTTTTGCATAGTTAGTGGAGAGTGTATTATAGAGAAAGGGGAATGTTGTGACTCGTATAATATTTCATTAACGTAAAACATCTCGTTTTTATGGGAACGGGGATCGGGTTATTTTGGGGGAGAGACCAAACAGCGATGTCAACGGTCTCCTACGGGAATGTTTCGATGATTTCCATATCAGTTCTGTATTATTTGTCTCTTTTGTTTATTATCATAGATCCTTCAAGTACTGTGTCATCACCACCCAGAAAGAGAGATCGTTTCAAGGAATGGAGGAACAACAGATCATCCGCAGCAGATGAAATAGATCTGTACATTTTAATGCACTCCGGAGATGATGATGACATCTTAAAGTGGTGGAGCAGACATGAAACAGATCTGCCAGGTTTGGCTGCAGTTGCAAGACGTATTTTATGTATCCCAGCAACAAGCGCACCTAGTGAAAGGTGCTTTAGTAAAGCCGGCATGTTACTAACAAATTGCCGCAGCCAATTAAATCCGGAACGCGTTAGTGATTTACTGCTGATCAACAATAAGTATAATTTTGTTTATGTTGCAAACAATTGAAACGTATGACAAGTTACGTCTGTAGATGTTTAATGTTCTTTGTATGCTTTCTTTATGAAGATGGTTGTCTTCTAGATTACAGGGAAAGCAGTTATTTAATGTTTCCTATAAATGAAAGGAAAAATATCTCTTTTGTTTGGAAATGAGACTCGTCTTCTATTCGCGATTGTATTGAAATATCATTTTACTTTCCAGGTGCTTTATGAATTTACCTGTGTCACGTACCCGTTCTTGGAAATGTTACTTTTGTATTAAAAGAGAGAGAAAGAGAGAGAGAGAGAGAGAGAGAGAGAGAGAGAGAGAGAAAGGCGTTGGATTTGTACAGTAAAGTACAGTGCAGCGAGCCGGGGCTAGGCGAGGTGAGACGTCAGCGGTGACCGGCCATGCTCGGTTATCCGCGTGTCCGGAATCCGGACATCAGACATGGCGCGAGTACGTGACCGAGCCGAGTCGTGTGGGGCCGGACACGAGCTGCTCGGTCCCCCCGTCAAAGGCGAGCCGTGACCGGTCAAACACTGAGCGTTGCAGCACTCTAGTACAGGGTACGCTCCGCCACGTACCGTACGGTAGCTTGTGCAGTATCTATGCAAATGTGTATGTAGAACACGTGTTCTCTGCTTCCATCTGCTTGCCCGTAGCAGAAGACCACGTCAACGCCTGCGTTGGATTGGGAGCCGTACGTGCATTGACGGGCGCCGAAACATATTACGGTAATGTACTGCTGTGTGGCAACAAACAATGTGTCATATGAATGCTACGGGTACACCAGACGAAAATAACATACGTGACAGATACAGTACGTACTGTAGTACGCTTTTGAGTACTGTGCTTGTTCTTGTGTCGGGTACGTGCTTGATACCAACGCAAACTCATTGTGCTGCATAAATGTCTAGTGCGTGCGCTGTTTCCTCATTTGTCTTGTGTCAAAGTACTCGGTGTGTAAGATATGCTTCTCGCACGCACGTAAACCATACCTCCAAAGATATGAGGGAGACGACCAATGTTTATAGGAACTTTTTTTCTTAGCTTGATGCGTGCTACACCCTCTGTAAATATTGGAACCTTTTTTTCCGACACCCCGTACAGTGATATCTGTCTTTTACAGTGAGACTAATATTTATTACTGCTATTCCAAATGAAATACCTCTTATTAATAAATACTTGCATTTACTTATTTTTCTATTACTGTATTACCCATCCGTGACTGATAAGGACAAAGCGCTAATTATTCGCACATGTCAGCTAGTCATAGTAATTTTCTTTTCCTTCGGCACTTGCTCTGTTGATCTCTTGCATCGTTAAATCACCTATGATGCTTACAGGTATATTCCTCTAACAGAAAAACATTACATTCTGAGCAAATAACTCACGAGAATGCAGTGAGGTAACGTCGTCGACAACTACCAATATATTTCCAAGGAAAAACTGCAGCAAGTAAGCGATGTGCAAGTCAATTTAAAACATCAATTTTCAGAGAACGGTGATCGAAACACACACTTCACATCATATTTCCGCAAAACACGACCAATCCTGCTCCAAATGCTCCCTGCTTAAGGCTAGACCATGGTGCTATCTCGGTATTGTCATCACTCACGCGGTGTGCAGTTGGTCGATAGTACAAAGCACACCTAATCCGTCTCTCACAGTAAGCATTCTGACTAAAGGTGACTTCGAGATGGGGCAACTCAGCTGTCAAACTCTCAGGTTCGAAGTACCCCTCCACGTTGAGCCGAATGGTGACAACTGTCACCCTGCAGCAGTATGAGTAGGATTCCTATAAACGGCATGTCCCAACATATGTTATCCGTTGATTATTTATCTCACGATCGACAACTTTTGACGTCGTTAATCTTTGTTTTGTGATGACTCTAGTGTGTGTGTGTGTGTGTGTGTGTGTGTGTGTGTGTGTGTGCATACGCCTGTTTGTGTTGTCTTTACGGAGTTTCTCTGCAAACAGAGGTTTTACGTGGTTTAAAGAGGGAACGACAGGATGACGGTCGGAAAACCACGAAATTTTTTTTTATTATGGAATTCGAATGTATATACTGTACATCGAAGAATTGTTCCCCAAAACATTATGCGCGAACTCCATTATCTCAAATATCTATAATTTCGTCAAAATGTTTTTGTGCACATCCCTACGCTGTAAGGATCAGGATGATACGAGAGTCGTTCAATAAGTAATGCTCCACATTTTTTTTCTTAGAACATAATTTTTGTTAAGAGTCCTAATTTGGTGACAATATGCATCTCCATGTCTTGTCCGTCTTCTATTTTTCTACGTAGTCGCCATCACGTTCTATGGCCGTACGCCAACGTTGTGGAAGAGCATGTATTCCCTACTGGTAAAGCTCTTGTCATGTAGGCGAGCCACGTGTTCACTCCATGGTTGACAGCTTTCGTCGCCCTAAACAACAGAAAGGCCTCTCCGTCGGTCTCAAAACGCTACAACAATTCAGATGAAATGGCCTTTCTTTGAATCTTGTTGTCCGCTGTGAGCATTCGTGGAACACATCGTGTGCACCTCTTTGAATATCCGACAGTCTCGATCATTGCAGACGCTCTTCCAATGCTGACCGACAAGTGTAGAGCCAGTTGTCGAGTTGTGATGCGCCGGTCGGCACGAATAATGGCATCCGCACGATTCAGCACGTCTGGAGCAGTGGCTGTGCCGGCCGGTGTGGCCGAGCGGTTCTAGGCGCTTCAGTCTGGAACCGCGTGACCACTACGGTCGCAGGTTCGAATCCTGCCTCGGGCATGGATGTGTGTGATGTCCTTAGGTTAGTTAGGTTTAATTAGTTCTAAGTTCTAGGCGACTGATGACCTCAGAAGTTAAGTCGCATAGTGCTCAGAGCCATTTGAACCATTTAGCAGTGGCTGTGACGGGACGTCCCGAGCGTGGCTGATCATGGAGTTCTGTTTCTGCAGTTCCTGAGGCTGTAACTTCCTTTACCCATCGCCCAAATGTACTCCTACCAAATGCAGCATCGCCGTATACTGCACACAAACGTTAATGGACGTTCACCACGGTTTCTTTTCTGCACACAGGAATTCAATAATAACACGCTGCTTGTAACGTGAGACGTATGTACTACAGCTCTGCCATCTGCGGAACGGTTCGAAACTTCACTAGCGCACAGAACAAATATCAAATGTGAAGAAACAACAAGGATGTTTGTCTGTTAATTAAAGTTAAACTTTCAAAACGCTATAGAAATAACACCATTGGTCAGAATGACGTCAAATTGCAACGGAATATTATCGGAGAAGGGGGAAAGCGTATGGCAGAAGAAAACAAAATACTGGGAAAACTGATCAATAGATGGCGCTGTATGTGTCAGAATACGTAAATGAAAACATGTGTCACGACCGCCGGCCGCGGTGGCCGTGCGGTTCTAGGCGCTCCAGTCCGGAGCCGCGCTGTTGCTACGGTCGCAGGTTCGAATCCTGCCTCGGGCATGGGTGTATGTGATGTCCTTAGGTTAGATAGTTTTAAGTAGTTCTAAGTTCTAGGGGATTGATGACCACAGCAGTTGAGTCCCATAGTGCTCAGAGCCATATGAACCATTTTTGTGTCACGACCCATTGAAGTTGGTATAAACACGCCGGGTACACGGCGTTTCCTCCTTTCGAGTCTGCGACGTTCGCATGACTGTCTCAATGCAGGATCGCGCTCAGCTTGCAAAACTGTATTATAAGAATGATGATTGTGCACACGTCAATTTGCAGAAGTTACGGACACTGAAGGGTTTGAAAAAAGGCGTTGGTCCGATGACTGCCGTGGGTCTCGAGAAAATGATTCAGAAATTCTAAAAGACTGGTTCTTTTGGTGCGCAGCCTGGTAGAGGGAGGAAAAGAATTGTTTTCTACGTCAGTGGCAGCAGTGGCCACAGAAATGCAGGAGGAGACGAGTGGCGGTGTGCAAACGTGTAGTGCACGGAGAACTGCCCGAACATTGGACATACCTGTGAGCACGGTGCGTAAAATCCTACGAAACGTCCTTCTTTGCTATCCATTCTAAATTACCCATGTGCACGAGCTGATTCCTGTTGACCTGCCAGCAAGAGAGAGACCTTTGCTTTAGAATTTCTTGCACCCATCGAAGTGGACAATGATTGGCTGTGGACAGACGAAGCCCAGTTCTATCTAACAGGATACGTAAATACACAGATTTGTGGAATATGGGCAACGGAAAATCCACACGCAAATCAACCAGTACCATTTCATCCTGAAAAGGGTACAGTGTGGTGCGGGTTTACAGCATGATTTATCATTCGGCCGTGTTTTTTTCGAAGAGACAGGTGCTTAAGGTCCTGTTACCCGTACCGTCACTGGTAGGCACTATGAGTGTCTTTTGCGCAACCACGTCATTCCAGCTCTCCAACAGCGTGGATGTGTTGATGGGATCATTTTTACGCAAGATGGCGCACCTCCGTACATTGCAAATCCAGTTAAGCAACTGCTGAAGCGCCATTTCGGAAATGCTAGAATTATCAGCCGCCATTTCCCTACAGCATGGCCGTCACGATCACCTGATCTTAATCCGTGTAACTTCTGGCTGTGGGGCTGTCTGAAAGATGATGTGTTCAGTGTCGCGATTGCAAACTTAGCTGCACTGAAGGCACGCATTGCGCAGCACTTCGATCAGTTGAGGAACATGCTGTTACTCGATTTCAGCTTGTTGCAGAAAACGGTGGACAGCATATTGAACATGTTTTGCGCCAGTCACACGGAAATTGCTAATCTGATTTGATTTTGATTGATGCTTTTTATGCGGTTTTTGGCACCAGGACAATTAAAAACCGACGTGGCTGATGCTTTTTATGCGGTTTTTGGCCTCAGAATAATGAAAAACCGATGTGAGTGATGCTTTTTATGCGTTTTTTTGCCTCAGGACAATTAAAAACCGATTTTCCCATCCGATATTATATGACCTTGCCGTGGTGGATGGGCTTACGTAACTAACAGTATCACAACTCTACACCCATGCACACTGAGTAGTACAATTTGTTTAACGTCAAACGTACGCCTTAGACATTGCTGTATGATTCATTTGTCCTTTGTAGTCCACACTATTAAATTATGATGCTTACAGTGCCATGTTTTGCTACTTTCTGCCATGCGTTTTCCCCGTTCTCCCATAATATTCCGTTGCAATTTGACGTCATTCTGACCCGTGGTGTTATTTCTAAAGCGATTTGAAAGTTTAACTCTGGTTATAATCACCCCGTATATTAATGGCTTTTTTTTAAAAAAAATGTGGGGCATTAATTATTGAACGACCCTCGCATGTTAACTTCATATTTCATATAACCACAACCGTAGTTACAGCGATAACCGTCGATATACCTCCTTTCAGAACTACCCCGGGAAAACCCCCAATTACACAGTGAAGATAGCAATATTTTTTAATAAAAAATAGCAATAAACTTCATTGTCTGCTTCATTCATTGCAGCAAACCCCATTTGTCTACTACATTCTAGTACGTAGAAAAAAATCTTGAATTTGAGCAATATTTTCGTCCGTTAACCTGTCGTTACCCTCTAGAAACTGGCTTCCACAGCGCTTCCTTGCCACAGTGTTGTCTTGAAAACGGCAGTGTAAACTCCTGTCGAAATATCGGCGGTTGTCGGCGACATCACCCGGATGCATACCCGTAAGTTATTTGAACACCGTATACGCCGGGATAAAGTAAGGTTTAACGTTACATTTTGTTCAAACCACTCCATCGCCCATTCGACTCACGTCAGCAGTGGAAGTAGAGGAGACAGCAGACGAAAACTTTCTGTACTGCTGGCGCTCTGGTAGTCCGCTAATTGGGCGACAGCCAGCGGGACACTAGCGAACACTAGCGAACACTAGCGAACACAAGCGAACACTAGCGAACACTAGCGAACACTAGCGAACACTAGCGAATGCGAACCGAACGCGACCGAACGCCGCTCGCTCGCGCTCGGCTAGCGTTTACACCAGAGAGGAGTCTCTCTCTCTCTGTTCGCTCGAGAGTCCACTCCGGTGTAAACCAGACTATCTGGACTGAAATTCGCGCACAGCTCGCGAACATAGCAGCAGCAGCAGCAGCAGCAGCGCGGCGGCGCGATCGTGCGGTCATCTGGCGTGACTTACCGTCGCTGAACTCGCGGGAGCGCCGGTATATCTCGCCCAGGATGGACGTGTAGGAGAAGATGATGACGGTGAGCGGCAGGCCGTACATCATGAGCATGCCGAAGCCCAGGTACGAGTACTCGGAGAACTTGCTGGGGAAGGAGTTGTACGACACGCACTGGCGGTACCACGTCACGTTCGGATGCGACTCCACGTGGAACACGAACATCTGCAGCACACCGGAAACCTTACTGTCACACAATAGGAGCTCCCAGTTGGAGAAAATACTCGTCGTGTAGCGCACACAAATTTAGTGCTGCTAAGACACGCATGGGACACACATATTCACAGTTGCGAATACGGACAACCGTCAGGTGTATAATTGGAACGACGGCAATGAAAATTTCTGCAGGACCGGTAGTCGAACTCGGACTTCCCGCTTATCACGAGCGGTCGCCTTACCATTAGGCTACCCGACCACGACTCCCTGCCAGTCCCAAACTTCCATATGTCGTCAATCATGTCTCTACAAACTATACTCGTACATCCATTACGTACAGGTTAACAATTATTGAACTATATGAAATAAAATCGTCATAACTTCAGAACGGTTTGCGTTACGACGTTCAAACTGCACGGTTGGCCGCAGAGCATGGTGGAAATTAGTATACGCATGCATGGTTTGGTTTAGCGATGAACCACACTTTCAACCGGATGGGTTCGCCAACAAGCAAAATTGGCACTTTTGGGGGACTGAGAATCCGCATTTCCCGATCGAGAAGTCTCTTCGCCGTTAACAGATCCAGTCACGGAATAATCGGTGCGATTTTCCTGGATGGCACAGTAACTACCGACGGTACGTGAAGATTTTGGAAGATGATTTCATCCCCATACCCCGCATCTCGTGGTCGTGCGGTAGCGTTCTCGCTTCCCACGCCCGGGTTCCCGGGTTCGATTCCCGGCGGGGTCAGGGATTTTCTCTGCCTCGTGATGACTGGGTGTTGTGTGCTGTCCTTAGGTTAGTTAGGTTTAAGTAGTTCTAAGTTCTAGGGGACTGATGACCATAGATGTTAAGTCCCATAGTGCTCAGAGCCATTTGAACCATTTTTTTCATCCCCATTATCCAAAGTGACCCTCATTTCGACAAGATGTGGTTCATGCAATACGGAGCTTGACCCAGTCGAAGTAAGAGAGTGTTTGATGTCCTGAGAAGCACTTTGGGGACCGCATTCTGGCGGTGGGGTACCCAGAGGCCAATGGCATGGGCCTCGATTGGCCACCATATTCCCCGGATCTGAACACATGCGACTCCTTTTCATGGGGTTATATTAAACAGAAATTGTATAGTAATAGCCCCAAACCATTGCTGAGCTGAAAACAGCCATTCAGGATGTCATCGACAGCGTCGATGTTCCGACACTTCAGTGGCTCATGCAGCTACTCGTCTGCGCCACATAATCGCCAATGATGGCAGGCGTATTGAACATGTCACAATCTAAATCTGAATATCTGTAGCGACGTTTACATGTTGAATAAAGTGTGTGCACACCGTAGTTTGTAACTAACTAACGTTTCTGTTCATATAGTTCAATAACTAGCCGGTATCAGCGGATGCATACATTGCATCGTAATTTCGAATAACACAGGCACTGTAATATCATATGTATGAGACAGGCGAAATACCCTCACACTCAGACCCAGGAGAATGTAATAATTCCAACTCCAAAGAAAGCAGCTGCTGAAAGGTGTGAATATTACCGAGCTATCAATTTAATAACCTCGGAAGGGAGTCACCCAAGGGTCCTCTTCCTAGCGAGAGGAGCCGAAGAAGACTTCTCTGGCGCGGAAGTTGTGACTGATATCCCCAATGGTGGTGGGGGGGGGGTGTTGCTCCCAAAGTAGGTGGTGCAGGAGCAAAAGGAAGTGCCCCCCACACCCCCAACCATCAAGGGGGCAAGTATAGTCTTCCAGCTCTGAGAGGTGATTGGGGTTGGGGGAGCTGATGGGGCTAGAACTGTTGTAGCGGTGATGTAAGCTGATGTCATTTGTACAGGATGTACTCGTTCAAATTTGCTCTTAGCCTCAGTGTAGGTCAGTTGGTCCAGGATCTTGTACGCCATGATTTTCCTTCCTTTCTGGAGGATCCTGCAGTCAGGTGAGCAAGGCGAATGGTACTCTCTGCAGTTGACGCAGATGGGAGGCGGGGCACATTGAGTACTGGGATGTGAAGGAGCGTCCGCAGTCTCGACATGTGATGCTGGAAGAACAGTGGGAAGACATATGGCCGAACTTTCAGCATTTAAAGCACCGCATTGGGAGAGAGATATAGGGTTTTACATCACAGTGGTAGACCATCACCTTGACCTTCTTGGGCAATGTGTGACCTTCGAACGCCAAGATGAAGGCACCGGTGGCAATTTGATTATCCCTTGGACCCCAGTGGACACGCTGAACGAAACGTACACTTCGCCACTCTAAATTCGCTCGCAGCTCATCGTCAGACTGTAAAAGAAGGTCCCTGTGAAATTTGATACCCTAGCTCATATTTAAGGTCTTTTGGGGCGTGATGGTTACAGAAACATCCCCCAGCTTGTCACCAGCGAGTAACGCCAGTTACTGGCCAGAGGATGCTGTTTTGATCAAACTGACCCAGATGTCATTTTGGACAAGCGCTGCACTTCCCCAAACTTGTCCTCAAAATGCTCAACAAAAAACTGAAACTTCATCATCATGAAAGATTCCGCATCAGCTCTCGAACATACAAGGTACCAGGGGGAATAAGAGCCGTTGCCATCCTTAGCCTGATGTTCCGCCCATGGTGTGGCCAGGGAGGGGGAGGATTTAGGGTCATACGTCTATCCGTTGAATTGAGCCCATGAACGCTTAGAGAGTGCTGGTGTTTGATCACCAGCAAGAGATGATGTACTACGCTTCATCGTGTGTCATCCACCCTGATTCCACCCACTCTGACCACGGGCCGTCTCCATGGGCGCCACCCAGGCACAGCAAAGACCACCTCGCAGGATGTCCATTGCCGGGAGTCCTGATGCCCCAGGGTGACGGGCACCTACTCCTTGGCATATGTGGGGAGTTAACAGCGCAGGTATCAGCTGAGTGATCCCTGTTTGATCAGGGGGCTACAACCAACAGGGGACATGGCGGCCCCACCACAATGGAGTGGCTACCATGCTGGACATCAGGTGCAACCAAGCAAACAAGTCCATTATCATCATTAGCGTAGAAAACGATACTGCGCAGCTGATGGAAAAATAGGCCTGGGGAGGGTGACCTCGTCCAAAAGTTGGAGAATGAGGAGAATTGCAGATCCACATCGACGAAGGATGCGATAGGTCTCAGCGAGTGATGGACACGATGCACTATGTAAGGTGCCCTCCCCCAGTTGGCTCACTCTCCGGGAAAATTTTAAAAATGGAGATCAAACCCTACAGGGGACCGTCACATAAAAGCCGAAACGTGTAAGACTCCTTTTAGTCACCTCTTACAACAAGCAGGAATACCTCGGGCCTATTCAAACCCCCAGACCCACAGGGGATCATTCGCAATGATACTCACAAAGTAAAGAAGGGGTGGTTTAGCTATAAGGCTGTAATTCGGGGAAACATGCTGTCGCATTATTAGTCGATGTTGAAATTACTGTAAAATTTCTAAAATTGTTTGATCAACAAATTTCAGTACATCGACAGTGTCTTTTCCATCCCATCTATCCACTGGCACGCTGTTGGTTACCACATCGCTTGTTTGAGTTGGAAAAAGAGTTTTGTGGATGGGTGACACCTTCTGGGGATGGCTAGCACCGAAACAGTGATCACGTACATAACTGCAACATGAAGGAATCAGTCGAAACAGAATGCAGAGCCATCAGCTATTCTGTCACTGTGACAGATGAGTTTAAATGTGGAGGTCGTCAATCACCTTCGGACTGTAGTTTGGAAACTCTCCACAACGCAACAAACTCTTTCAATTTCCTTATGTTGTAACTGTATTTTATTCAAAATCATAGAGTGTGTGTGGTGTGTAATGGTAGCAGCAGTAACAACATGATTTACACCGTGCGACGTCTAGTTTTCTGCGAGAGGCCATGGATCAAAAAGGTTTTAATGTCAGTTTAGAACCTGACACAGACCTGGAAGTCATGACAGAAAAACAAACTGCATGGCAGTGTACAAAGCGTGTTACAGCAGAAAAAAAACAATGTTTCAAAAAACGAGATTGGGTCACAGGGAGCGTCTCTTGCGACTTACAGTATAATCTGCGGAATACGATCATACTCATATAGTACAGGTGATGAAACTTTGATCTGGTCTGTGCAGTTGATCAATACCTGTATATTTAATACAATCCTGGAAATGGAAAAAAGAACACATTGACACCGGTGTGTCAGACCCACCATACTTGCTCCGGACACTGCGAGAGGGCTGTACAAGCAAAGATCATACGCACGGCACAGCGGACACACCAGGAACCGCGGTGTTGGCCGTCGAATGGCGCTAGCTGCGCAGCATTTGTGCACCACCGCCGTCAGTGTCAGCCAGTTTGCCGTGGCATACGGAGCTCCATCGCAGTCTTTAACACTGGTAGCATGCCGCGACAGCGTGGACGTGAACCGTATGTGCAGTTGACGGACTTTGAGCGAGGGCGTATAGTGGGCATGCGGGAGGCCGGGTGGACGTACCGCCGAATTGCTCAACACGTGGGGCGTGAGGTCTCCACAGTACATTGATGTTGTCGCCAGTGGTCGGCGGAAGGTGCACGTGCCCGTCGGCTTGGGACCGGACCGCAGCGACGCACGGATGCACGCCAAGACCGTAGGATCCTACGCAGTGCCGTAGGGGACCGCACCGCCACTTCCCAGCAAATTAGGAACACTGTTGCTCCTGGGGTATCGGCGAGGACCATTCGCAACCGTCTCCACGAAGCTGGGCTACGGTCCCGCACACCGTTAGGCCGTCTTCCGCTCACGCCCCAACATCGTGCAGCCCGCCTCCAGTGGTGTCGCGACAGGCGTGAATGGAAGGACGAATGGAGACGTGTCGTCTTCAGCGATGAGAGTCGCTTCTGCCTTGGTGCCAATGATGGTCGTATGCGTGTTTGGCGCCGTGCAGGTGAGCGCCACAATCAGGACTGCATACGACCGAGGCACACAGGGCCAACACCCAACATCATGGTGTGGGGAGCGATCTCCTACACTGGCCGTACACCACTGGTGATGGTCGAGGGGACACTGAATACTGCACGGTACATCCAAACCGTCATCGAACCCATCGTTCTACCATTCCTAGGCCGGCAAGGGAAGCCACACACCGTTGGGTGGCTTGCGGAGTATAAATGTAGATGTAGAACTTGCTGTTCCAACAGGACAATGCACGTCCGCATGTATCCCGTGCCACCCAACGTGCTCTAGAAGGTGTAAGTCAACTACCCTGGCCAGCAAGATCTCCGGATCTGTCCCCCATTGAGCATGTTTGGGACTGGATGAAGCGTCGTCTCACGCGGTCTGCACGTCCAGCACGAACGCTGGTCCAACTGAGGCGCCAGGTGGAAATGGCATGGCAAGCCGTTCCACAGGACTACATCCAGCATCTCTACGATCGTCTCCATGGGAGAATAGCAGCCTGCATTGCTGCGGAAGGTGGATATACACTGTACTAGTGCCGACATTGTGCATGCTCTGTTGCCTGTGTCTATGTGCCTGTGGTTCTGTCAGAGTGATCATGTGATGTATCTGACCCCAGGAATGCGTCAATAAAGTTTCCCCTTCCTGGGACAATGAATTCACGGTGTTCTTATTTCAATTTCCAGGAGTGTAGAACTGTCATATGTGCTCGATGCTGGCACGCATGCGGTATTTCTTTTCGATGTATAGGATTAGAGAGATGCGGTAAAAATCTATCGGATGAAGTTGGTGGAGCTTCTACAGTTTGTAATATTTCTCTGTTTGGTGGTACAAAATAACGACGATAACATGTTGGGGTGACAGATGGGCCCTGAGGGACACGGATCTGTAGTACTTGCATGTAGCTTGGGGACGCACCACAGTGCAGTAGCAAAATCATCGTCCTACTCCCAGTTCCCGTTTCCATCGAATAGTCAAAACACAGTCCTATAGCACTAACTCAGTTTAACCTGCTTCTAAACGGGATGCAGAAGGTGGTAGATATAGCTTTCGCCGACTTCTGCTCAGTTCTGACTTAAATTGGAACGATCGCATATGTAAAGCTCCGCAAGTGGCAGCAGTTGCGAGATGTACGAGGGGCTACCTAAAATTTTACTGCAGCAGACAGGTTCGAGAAAGGTGACTCGTTTTCGGATATGAGAGTGCCAGAAATATGATTCACTAGTGGCTGTAATCATTAAAGGACTTCTCCATAGGATCCAAGGCAGGCTTGTGGTTGAATGGGAAGACTTAATTCCAAATCCTACACAGCATTTCTAGCGGACAGCGTAGCACTAAAGATCTGAAAAGCTAGTGTACATTTCTTACGACCTCAATCAGTACATCATCTACTTTTTGTAATCTTTCTCAATTAAATATCGCCTATAACGCAATCGATATATCGCAGAACGTCTGACATGGTATCGAGGCAGAATGCATTACAAATACTGGAGAAATATCTAGTGCTGGTGGCGGCGTGACGAAGTTACAAACACCTGTTTCATACCGCGTTCCTCAGCTGAATCACTTTCTAAATTCCATAATTTTATTACGAGGGTGCACCTTCGGCGACGTGTAACCACACTGTTGGTCTGACACTCCGGCGATCACTGTCTGTATTCAGTGTTGCGGTATTTGTCTGGAAAAAACCGTCATTCGTGGGTAGTGTCATACTTCGATTTATATACTTGTGTGCACCTGTAGAACCAAGACCGCTTGTGATAGTAATACGGTCGTGTTCTTTAACATCTGGCGGTTTGTAAGACGATTATGTGTCTCTTTCTAAGACACAGTGGTACTGCTCGCAAGAAAAAGTTATGAGACATGTCCACCCATCGTTGATTCTCGGTCAATATTATTTTGTATCGTCAGCAACCATTTACTGGCGTAGTACTATACTTACACTACTGGCCATTAAAATTTGCTACACCACGAAGATGACGTGATACAGACGCGAAATTTAACCGAGAGGAAGAAGATGCTGTGATATGCAAATGATTAGCTTTTCAGAGCATTCACACAAGGTTGCCGCCGGTGGCGACACCTACAACGTACCCACATGAGGAATGTTTCCAACAGATTTCTCATACAAAAACAGCAGTTGACCGGCGTTGCCTGGTGAAACGTTGTTGTGATGCCTCGTGTAGGGAGGAGAAATGCGTACCATCACGTTTCCGACTTTGATAAAGGTCAGATTGTACCATATCGCTTTTGCGGTTTATCGTATCGCGACATTGCTGCTCGCGTTGGTCGACATCCAATGACTGTTAGCAGAATATGGAGTCGATGCGTTCAGGAGGGTAATACGGAACGCCGTGCTGGATGGCAACGGTCTCGTGTCACTAGAAGTCGAGGTGACAGGCATCTTATCCGCATGGCTGTAACGGATCGTGCGGCCACGTCTCGATCCCTGAGTCAACAGATGGGGACGTTTGCAAGACAACAACCACCTGCACGAACAGTTCGACGACGTTTACAGCAGCATGGACTATCAGCTATGAGACCATGGCTGCGGTTACCCTTGACGCTGCATCACAGACAGGAGCGCCTGCGATAGGTGTACTCAACGACGAACATGGGTGACGAACCTGGGTGCACGAATGGCAAAATGTCATTTTTTTCGGATGAATCCACGTTCTGTTTACAGCATCATGATGGTCGCATCCGTGTTTGGCGACATCGTGGTGAACTTACATTGGAAGCGTGTATTCGTCATCGCCATACTGGCGTATCATCCGTTGTGATGGTATGGGGTCATACCATCACCTCTTGTTCGCATTGACGGCACTTTGAACAGTGGACGTTACATTTCAGATGTGTTACGACCCGCGGCTCTACCCTTCATTCGATCCCTGCGAAACCCTACTTTTCAGCAGTATAATGCACGATCGTATGTTGCAGGTCCTGTACGGGCCTTTCTGGATACAGAAAATGTTCGACTGCTGCCCTGGCCAGCACATTCTCCAGATTTCTCACCAACTGAAAACATCTGGTCAATGGTGGCCGAGCAACTGGTTCGTCACAATGCGCCAGTCACTACTCTTGATGAACTGTGGTATCGTGCTGTAGCTGCATGGGCACCTGTACCTGTACACGCCATCCAAGCTCTGTTTGACTCAATGCCCAGGCGTATCAAGGTCGTTATTACGGCCAAAGGTGGTTGTTCTGGGTACTGATTTCTCAGCATCTATGCACCCAAATTGCGTGAAAGTGTAATCACATGTCCGTTCTAGTATAATATATTTGTCCAATGAATACCCGTTTATCATTTGCATTTCTTCTTGGTGTAGGAATTTTAATGGCCAGTGTTCTAGTAACAGGGCATGCGGGATAGGTTCGCCATGAGCATCAGGCTTATAAAGTACGTGTTTGTGTTCTGACATGTGCAAGGAAATGACTATGTCCAGTCGTAAGGAAGGTCTGGATTTGACGTGGAATACTATGATAGGAGAGGGGAGAGTATGTGATGTCATAAGAATGGTACAGATATTTCTATTTCTAGAGCCACAGCCATTACAGCGTGTATTTCTGATACTTGGCTCAATGTCAAATGACGATCAACTGAGACCACATCCGTAAAAATTAATTGTAAGTATAGTGATTAAATATATATGTGACTGATTTCTTAGTATGATGATTCTACCTATGCGTGTTTGGCGCCGGTGGCCAGTGGCGGGAATGATTCACGTTTCCTGCTAACGGTAGGAGCTGTCTGAATGGAGAGGTCTGTGGGGGTGCAGGAATGTAGCTGATTTAACTGTGTAGTGGTCTAGACGGCTGTACAGCGAACTCACACTTAGTATGTGTTTGGACAGCTTTCGTGATTGCGTGGAAATTTAAGAAGTTTCAATATGGTTATGGTTTGCACTGGGCCATTATTCCCACCCACGTAAATTGTTTGGTTGACTGCTTCTTTACATTTTGCATCCTTATTTAGTTGAGAGAACATCGATTGTGGTGTGTGCATCGAGCAGGTGGAAGACACGTTTGCTGGTTCTCTAGACTTGACTTTGTAGATTTGACTTTGTAGATTATAGGGATGATTTGGAATCTGTTACATCACCGACATTGGCATTCACGAGTGGAAATATCAGTTTCCTCTATTTTTCTTTTTTCGATTTTTTTCTCATAAAGTTTCTAGTTACTCTATGGTTTACAGCATGATCCACTTAGCTAAAGTTTCGGATATCTAAAGAAATAATTTCCAGTCTATATCTTTGGAATTTTGTTGTGCGAGTGATACTGCTATGCAAGCAATATTGCTATGTGCTTGATATCGAGAAGTACCACGAAAATGGTATGATATTCTAGCAAACCATGCGAAATTACATATGTTCTTGTAATCCTAGAGTCTCAAGATGTGTGTAGAAAAGCAAGCAAGCAAGCAAGCAGGTTGGGTCCAGAGACAGTAATGCGTTTGTGCCAAAGGGAGCCGACCACGAATTTGTAGAACAGTTCTGAGAGTGGCTTCGATCCACTGAGGGCGCTCTGGTCACGCATTGGGAGTGGATGAGCACTCGACCTCATGGGAAATACCTAGTGACACGAGTATACCTACGGTGCATGTGCTTATGCTGTCCGTCTTTGCAATATATGTACAAATGATGTAAAAGGTGTGATTTTGTACGTTGCAGGATACGAATTGTATGTTTATTACATCGACATGGTAGGCAGTGATGTATTGCTGGGTTGGGTATTGGTTTCACACTCTAATATTCAAGCTCCTGTCCTCAGTGGGAGGGCAGTGTAATTCAGTAAGAGTCTTCCCGTATCTAACGATATGTAGGGCACTTTTCAAGGTTTAATTGTCAGTGCAATATGGCGAGCTGTGTAAAATAGCTTTTTGCCACTGAAAGTCTTGTCTGTAGAAAGAGAAAAAAAAGGTGGACAATGCTTCCACACTGGCAGCATTTGTAATTTGGCAGATAAATTCGATAAGAGCCAATCATAATGAACCATTCATTCACTATACATCCTTTGTGCTGGAATACAGGAGCCTCTACATAGCGGTGAGAACATTTGCATATGTTGAAAGCAGGAAGGGTAACACGTGATGGATGGGGTACCACGTTAGGACCGCATTCGTCGTTATTCTGTGCTATTTTCGTAAACAGGTTCTGTTAGGGCAAGAATTTCGATGCAGACAAGCTGAGACATCACGGAAGCTCCTGCAAAAGCGAGAGTTAACTATTTCTGGGCACTATACAATTTCTGAGAGGTCGAATTGGTTCCTATTTTACACAGCCATATATAATTGAGAACCTCTTTAGATACGGTTGCGATGGTGTGTAGCTTCATGTGCACATTTTGTGGCAATGCATCAGCCACACTGGGTAGATAAGCATGGCTACATACAGCTCAAATGTCCCGTTACAACTGTGAGGAAGAGAAAGCAGCCTGTGCTATTCTGGAAAGCAATGGTACAGATTTCTGCAGCGTATGTGATGGTGAGTCGCTCTGCAAATAGGTCTGCGCTTCCGTCCGGTTGCATCAGCAACGGTGCCTAGATGAACACATATTTCGAGAGGTATTCCTCAGGTGTCAAGTATGATAGGGATGCCGCTGCCTCATACTTGAGGTACCCGAATGGGCACCTGCGCGTGGCTCATCAGCTGAAGGTCGCATAGTCACTTTGTGGCGGCTGCCAGTGCATGACGACTTCTGGGAGCGTGTGCGGTAACGTCATGTGTGATCCAGTGGACAGGGGGTGGCGAATGGTGCGTGGGTGCAATGTTTGCATGTCTGATGCATTACTTTGCAAGCAGGTCTGTAGGCTGTGCTATGCCTTATTTGGACAGTTTAGGAGTAGTGAGCGTGTCTGCAGAGTGTTTTATATGCATTATTTTGGTAATTTACGAGTTGTTTTCGTGTCTGCATTATTTTGGTGATTTACGAGTAGTTTACAGTTCTGTAAGCCGTGTGCTGCATTATTTCGGTAATTTACGAGTTGTTCGCGTGTCTGTACATCAGTGTACTGCATCATTTACCAGCAGTTTGCAACTCTCCAGACTGTGTATTGTGACCCCAAGCACATCAGAGCGAATATTTTGTATCAGTGTAATAAATGAACTAGGTGAAATTCGTCCCTAAATAAATTGTTACAAAATAAGTAAAGTACACTCCTTCCTCTCTCCAGCAGCCTACAGCAGGCTGAGCCATTTTCTCCCACCCCAGACCGCCATATTGGATTATCTCACAGGAGGAATAACAGTGCCCTCTGGTGGCAGTACTGCGTACTAGGTCATTTGGACTCTAGACCCCGTGGTGAACACACTGGATGGATGTACTGCCTCAAATGGTTTAAATAAAGACATGCATCCAGCATAGGCTGAGTCCTTTTCCCCCACCCCATACCGCCATGTTGGATTACATTAGAGAAGGGAAGACAGCACCCTGTGGCGGCGGTACTGTGTACTAGGTCAGTTGGACTCCAGACCTCGTGGTGGACCCACTGGATGTCGGTACTGCTTCAAATTGTCTAAATAAAGATTGCCTGCAAAATAAAGACTGATGTCCATCCTATCCAGCACAGGCTGAGTCTCTTTTCCGCCATTTCCCCCCACTCCAAACCGCCATCTTGGATTACGTAATGGGAGGGATGACAGTACCCTCTGGTGGTAGTACTTGATGGTGGTACTGACTCTAATTGTTTAAATAAAGACTGCACGCAAAATAAAGACTTATGTCTAGCACAGGCTGAGTCTTTTTCCCGCCAGTTCCTAGGAAGAGGTGGTGGGCAAATGACTTAAGTTAGTGGAGGTAGCCCAAGTGCCCTTTTTTTCCATTTTCTTAGGTTAGTGGAGGTAGCTGTGGTGTGTTGCATTGTCCTGATGGAATTTGAACTTCCCGCCCTTTTCTGGTGGAGGGGGGGAAGGGGGGAGGGTAGGGGGTTTACCAGAGTTTTAATTAAGTAGTCAATCAAATTGATAAGAGTGAGACCTGAAAGTGTACCTGTGAGGGGAGTGGGAGGATCCTTTTAGCAGAACAGTAGATTACGTGCCTGTCAATCAAAGGGGAACAATAGGTTTGCCCCTGAGTGCATACCTGCCCCTGATGTAAGGAACCTGCACTAACAAAATGCGCTCGTATACAGCTTGTTCTACTACTGACTGATTGTTGAAAGAATAGTGAGAGACCAACCTGGCGTGCTGCAAGTTTTTATGTGGCCAATCGAGGAGCTACTTGGTTGAGAAGTGCCGATCATATGACGCTGCATCTGCGCATTCAGTAAGGCCTATCGGCTTTGGCAGGGCGGCGGTCGGTCGGTACCATTGGGCCTTCCGAGGCTTCTTCGGACGGAGAATGAGGAGTAGTCCCATTTGGATGAGTCCCACACACTTAGTGTTCTAGGATGGGGTTCTGGGTGTACTGTAAGCATCTCCTTTCTAGTCTTATTCAATTTTCCCAGCGTTCAACCAATGAACCAAAGACTGCCACCTTCTCTACTTGCGACTGAGTGTATGAGAGGACTGAATTTAATATTCCTACAAATCGTTATAGCCAGATATTTGTGCAAGTGGACTGAAACTCACACCTATTGTCGTACGATGTTACGTTTTTTCGTTTTGTGAAGTGCAAAATGTTACATTCAAAGCAAATTTTCGATCCCTGAACCACTTTTGTACCTTATTAAGATCTGAATCATCTGACGCAGCTTTTATCACGACAGTACTTCATTATACAGGGTTGCATCAAGCGCAAAAAAGTGACATTAATAGATCTGTAGCTCTCTGTGCAAGTGTATTATTATTATTATCATCCCTGCCCTTGGTGCACTTAGGGTTGGCTTCACTTCCACAGCATGGGTTATGCTGTTGCCTCGTTACTTTCTTCCTCAGCGCCACCGTGCAATCCTGTTTCTGTCAATCTTTCGTGAAATTTAGTGGTCGTAACTGTCCTAGCTACTTGCACCCGTGGTCTAGAGGTAGCGTCTTTGATTCATAATCAAAACTTCAGTCCCGACATCGAATCCCGCCGCTGCTTAAATTCTGATTCATATTCAGCACTGGCGGCCGAGGACTTCCGGCATAAGAAGTCACCCTCATTCTGCCGACGGCCTTGTCAAAGAGGGCGGAGGAGCGGACAGAGGTTTAGGCCACTCTCTTGTCCTAGGGGTGGGAAACTGCCCCTAAAGTTTGAAGAATCAGCAATGATCAACGGCATGAGGATGCAGAAGGCAATGGAAACCACTGCATTAAGGAGCAGAAGAAAAGGTTACAGGAGAATATGGGCTTGGGACAAGGAATGAGAGAGGAGAAAGACTAATTGAGTTCTGTAACAAGTTTCAGCTAGTAATAGCGAATACTCTGTTCAAGAATCACAAGAGGAGGTGGTATACCTGGAAAAGGCCGGGTGATACGGGAAGAGTTCAGTTAGATTACATCATGGTCTAGCAGAGATTCCAAAATCAGATACTGGTTTGTAAGGCCCACCCAGGAGCAGATACAGACGTAGATCAAAATATAGAAGTGATGAAGAGTAGGCTGAAGTTTAAGACAATATTCAGGAAGAATCAATACGCTAAGAAGTGGGATATGGAAGTACTAAGGAATGAAGACATACGGTTGAAGTTCTCTAATGCTATAGATACAACAATAAGGAATAACTCAGTAGGCAGTGCAGTTGAAGAGGAATGTACATCTCTAAAACAGGAGTTGGGAAGGAAAACATAGGTACAAAGAAGATAACTGCGAAGAAACCATGGGTGACAGAAGAAATATTTCAATTGTTCGATGAAAGGAGGAAGTACAAAAATGTTCCGGGAAACTCAGGAATATGAAAATACAAGTCGCTGAGGAATGAAATAAATAGGAAGTGCAGGGAAGCTAAGACGAAATGGCTGCAGGAAAAATGTGAAGACATCGAAAAAGAAATGATTGTCGGAAGGACAGACTTAGCATACAGAAAAGTGAAAACAACCTTCGGTGACATTGGAGGCAAGGGTGATAATATTAAGAGTGCAAAGGGAATTCCAATGTTAAATGCAGGGGAGAGAGCGGTTAGGTGGAAAGAATACATTCAAATCCTGTATGAGGGGCAAGATTTGTCTGATGTGATGGAAAAAGAAACAGGAGTCGATTAGAAGAGATAGGGGATCCAGCAAAGGACTTGGAAGAGCAGTTGAACAGAATGGACAGTGTCTTGAAAGGAGGGTAGAAGATGAACATCAACAAAAGCAAAACGAGGATAAGGGAATGTAGTCGAATTAAGTCGGGTGATGCTGAGGGAATTAAATTAGAAAATGAGACACTTGAAGTAGTAAAGGAGTTTTGCTATTTGGGGAGCAAAATAACGGATGATAGTCGAAGTAGAGAGGATATAAAATGTAGACTGGCAATTGCAAGGAAAGCGTTTCTGAAGAAGAGAAATTTGTTAACATCGAGTATTGATTTAAGTGTCAGGAAGTCATTTCTGAAAGTATTTGTATGGAGTGTAGCCATGTATGGAAGTGAAACATGGACGGTAAATAGTTTGAACAAGAAGAGAATAGAAGCTTTTGAAATGTGGTGCTACAGAAGAGTGCTGAAGATTAGATGGGTAGATCACATAACGAATGAGGAGGTATTGAATAGAATTGGGGAGAAGAGGAATTTGTGGCACAACTTGACTAGAAGAAGGGATCGGTTGGTAGGACATGTTCTGAGGCATCAAGGGATCACCAATTTAGTGTTGGAGGGCAGTGTGGAGGGTAAGAATCGTAGAGGGAGACCAAGAGATGAATACACTAAGCAGATTCAGAAGGATGTAGGCTGCAGTAGGTACTGGGAGATGAAGAAGCTTGCACAGGATAGAGTAGCATGGAAAGCTGCATCAAACCAGTCTCAGGACTGAAGACCACAACAACAACAACAAGGGGATCCAGTATTAGAATCAGAATTTAAAAGAGCTTTGGAGGACTTACGATCGAATAAGACAGAAGGGACAGATAATATTCCATCAGAATTTCTAAAATCATTGGGGAAGTGGCAACGAAACGACTATTCACTTTGGTGTGTAGAATGTGTGTGTCTGGCGACATACCATCTGACTTTCGGAAAGCACCATCCACACAATTCCGAAGACGGAAGAGCTGACACGTGCGAGAATTATCGCACAATCAGCTTAACGGCTCATGCATCCATGTTGCTTACAAGAATAACGCACAGAAGACTGGAAAAGAAAATTGAGAATGCGATAGATGACGATCAGTTTGGCTTTAGGATAGGTAAAGGCACGAGAGAGGCAATTCTGACACTGCGGTTAATAATGGAAGCAAGACTACGAGGGCAGTTCAATAAGTAATGCAACACATTTTTTTTTCTCGGCCAATTTTGGTTGAAAAAACCGGAAATTTCTTGTGGAATATTTTCAAACATTCCCGCTATGTCTCGTATAGTTTCATTGACTTCCGATAGGTGGCAGCGCTGTACGGAGCTGTTAAAATGGCGTCTGTAACGGATGTACGTTGCAAACAACGGGCAGTGATCGAGTTTCTTTTGGCGGAAAACCAGGGCATCTCAGATATTCATAGGCGCTTGCAGAATGTCTACGGTGATCTGGCAGTGGACAAAAGCACGGTGAGTCGTTGGGCAAAGCGTGTGTCATCATCGCCGCAAGGTCAAGCAAGACTGTCTGATCTCCCGCGTGCGGACCGGCCGTGCACAGCTGTGACTCCTGCAATGGCGGAGCGTGCGAACACACTCGTTCGAGATGATCGACGGATCACCATCAAACAACTCAGTGCTCAACTTGACATCTCTGTTGGTAGTGCTGTCACAATTGTTCACAAAAATCTGAACGAACTTCTCCTTCTTCATGACAACGCAAGACCTTACACAAGTCTTCGCACCCGAGAGGAGCTCACAAAACTTCAGTGGACTGTTCTTCCTCATGCACCCTACAGCCCCGATCTCGCACCGTCGGATTTCCATATGTTTGGCCCAATGAAGGACGCAATCCGTGGGAGGCACTACGCGGATGATGAAGAAGTTATTGATGCAGTACGACGTTGGCTCCGACGTCGACCAGTGGAATGGTACCGTGCAGGCATACAGGCCCTCATTTCAAGGTGGCGTAAGGCCGTAGCATTGAATGGAGATTACGTTGAAAAATAGCGTTGTGTAGCTAAAAGATTGGGGAATAGTCTGGTGTATTTCAATGCTGAATAAAACAACCCCTGTTTCAGAAAAAAAAATTGTTGCATTACTTATTGAACTGCCCTCGTAAATAAAAATCTAAACACGTTCATAGGATTTGTCTACCTGGAAGAAGCGTTCGACAATGTAAAATGGTTAATATGTTCGAAATTCTGAAAAAAAGTAGGGGTAAACTATAGGGAGACACGGGTCATATACAATATGTACAACTGCCAAGAGGGAATATTAAGAGTGGACGACCAAGAACGAAGTGCTCGGATTAAAAAGGGTGTAAGACAAGGCTGTAGCCTTTCGCCCCTACTGTTCAATCTGTATATCGAGGAAGCAATGATAGAAATAAAAGAAAGATTAAGGCGTGGAATTAAAATTCAAGGTGAAAGGATATCAATGATACGATTCGCTGATGACATTGCTATCCTGAGTGAAAGTGAAGAAGAATTACATGACCTGCTGAACGGAATGAACAGTCTAATGAGTACTCAGTATTGACGGAGAGTAAATCGAAGAAAGACGAAGGTAATGAGAAGTAGTAGACATGAGAACAGCGAGAAACTTAGCATCAGGATTGATGGTCACGAAGTAGATAAAGTTAAGGAATTCTGATACCTAGGCAGTAAAATAACCAATGACGGACGGAGCAAGGAGGACATCAAAAGCAGACTAGCAATTGCAAAAAGAGCATTCCTGGCCAAGAGAAGTCTACTAATATCAAATATTGGCCTTAATTTGAGGAAGAAATTTGTGAGAATGTACGTCTGGAGTACAGCATTGGATGATAGTGATACATGGACTGCGGGAAAACCGGAACAGAAGAGAATCGAAGCATTTGAGATGTGGTGCTACGGACGAACGTTGAAAATTAGGTGGATGAGGTAAGGAATTAGGAGGTTCTGCGCAGAATCGGAAAGGAAAGTAATATGTGGAAAACACTGATAAGGAGAAGGGACAGGATGATAGGACATGAGGGAATGAGTTCTATGGTACTAAAGGAAGCCATAGAGGGCAAAAACTGTAGAGGTAGACAGAGATTGGAATACATCCAGCAAATAATTCAGGACGTAGGTTGCAAATGCTGCTCTGAGATGAAGAGGTTGGCACAGGAGGAGAATAGGTGGCGGGCCACATCAAACCAGTCAGAAGACTGATGATAGAAAATCTGTCCAATTTTTTTACTATATAGTTTATTTAACAGCTCCAGACGTAAGGTTCGACTTCTCTTGGTTTACTATGAATATAAACTTTTTGGATGGAAGACGTTAGGCACCATAGACACTTGATCCGGTTGACTTGTTAATTGGGAATGATTCCGATGATTGTATTGTACAGAAACTGTTGCGAAACTCAAATCTTATTTATGTAACGATCAGGGTCGTTCAGACTAAAATGTCACACTTTTATTCGACAAAAAGTTATCACAACATTGCCAAAGTTACCACCTTGTCTCTTCTTTTTTCGTTGTTTTATTGTGAGCTCCCGTTCAGTTTTTTTTTAAATTCCTTCCTGGTGGAGGAAATGAAACTGGCTATGAAAACACACTGATGCAAAAAATGGCATCACCAAGAAGGAGTTGTGCGACATAAACTAAAACTGACATCGCGTTTCTACGTTTGAAAGACGACGCCTGTTCCAATTTCGCGCCAGCCGCAGTAACAGTGGCTGTAGTAGCCCTGCTATGACGATGCAAATCAGATTCGCTTTAAATGGACGTCATCAGCTGATGTTAGTCACGAATGCCTTTAAGGGGACAAAGACACCTGAATATTTTCAACTTTATAAATATTAATTTTAATTTCACTGTACTGCAACTCCAGTACAGCACTCGTGGCTGAAGCATCGCGGTCGCGCAGTGGGGCAGAGGCAGTTTCAGATAAGTTTTTACACTCTGACGATAACTTATGGATCTATAGTCTTAGCTTGACGATGTCCACTATGGACAAACGGTAGTTACTTTTATTCTGAAGAAGGCTGGGTTATCCCGACTGAAACATAGGTAAATCTAGGCAAACTTTGCAACTGAGGCTGTTGGTTTTTAAAATTAAAATTAACATAGACACCTCACTGAGTTTGGACGATGTCGTGTAATAGGGCTACGAGAAGCTGGGTGTTCCCTCTGCGAAGCTGCACAGACTTGCCAGGAATGTAACCACTGTGAAAGATTGCTGGCGGTGGTGTCGCGAGAATGCACGGTCACAAGAAGATCGGGCTCCCCACGCCCACGTGGCACTATCGAGAGGAAAGACCATCAGCTTCAATGAATGGCTTTGGCCCATCGTACTGCATCTGCAGCAGGGATTCGATCAGCAGTTCGCGCCGCAGTGGTATTATATTTAACTGGGGACCTTTTTTTTTTATTCGTGTCAGAAGCACCATGGATACAGGAATATATAAAAAATGAATAGCACACAGAAAAAAATTAATTACAGGCATATGAAAAAAAAATATATATAAATATATATACAAATATGTGTGCACAGAAACAAAATGTTATAGGCATTTGGCCCATAAGCGGGCTACGTCGACAGCATTTGGGGTTGCCAACATCCGATCCTCTAAAGTGCAGTGTGAAGGACATTCAGGGCAGTTATACATGTGCTGGGTCGTCTGCACCTCTCCACAGTCGCAGAGATTAGATGTTGTAGAATATCCCCACTTCAGAAGGTTATCTCTTGACCGTGCAGTGTTGGTGCGTAGCCTGTTTAGTGATCTCCAGACCACCCAGTCCTCATCGTAACCTGGTGCCAATTCTTCCTTTGGTTCCATCCAGTGCCCTTCTCCCGACCGCTTCCATCTCTCCACCCTAGATCCAGGTTGGTCGCTAAAATCTTCGGTTGCTCTGAGAAAACTGCGTCTAGATTTCAAGCGTTTGGTGGCAGGCTGAGTTCTGTGGAGAAGGTGGCTCTCTGCCATCTCAGCCCTCGCTTTTTCACTATAGGCTGCCGCTTCTCTTCGCATTGCAGTAGGTGCAATCCCAGCAAGATGGTAGAGCTTGTCTGTTGGCGCCGGTTTCAGACATCCAGTGATGAGCCTGCAGGTCTCGTTCAGAGCAATGTCGACCTGTTTAGCGTGGGTAGAGTTGTACCAGACACTGCTTGCATATTCGCCTGCTGGGAAGCAAACTGCTAGTGCTGTGGTCCTCACTACCTCTGGCTTTGCGCCCCAGGAGGAGTTCGTTATTTTCCGAAGAATATTACTTCTGCCGCTCACCTTCATTTTGGTGTTAATACAGTGCTGTTTATACGTCAGAGCCCTGTCTAGGGTTACTCCTAGGTATTTGGGGTTAACGCAGTGTTCTAGGAGTGTGTCCTTCCAGAAGACAAGCAGCTTACGGGATGCCTGCTTGTTACGGAGATGGAAGGCGCAAACTTGTGTTTTGCTAGGGTTCGGCTTGATTCTCGGCGTAGTACTGACAGAGCATGTCTAGCGCATCCGTGAGCTTTGTCTCAACATCCTCAAAGGAGTCACCCTGTACGGCCATAGCACGGTCATCGGCGTAGATATAGTTTTCCGTTCCAGCTGGCAGTGGTTGATCATTGGTGTATATGTTAAAAAGTAAGGGTGCCAGTACGCTGCCCTGAGGGAGACCATTTTTCTGGGCCCGCCACCTGCTATGCATCCCTTGGAATTCCACAGAGAACCTACGCTTCTCTAACAGACATCTAACTGTGGATGTGAATTTAAAGTCCCTGGTAATGGCATACAGCTTCTTCATTAGCAGACGTAAGTTGACGGTGTCATATGCGGCTGTCAAGTCTATAAAGGCGACACCGGTTATTTTCCGGTTCTCATAGCCGTCTTCAATCAGCTGCGTGAGGTTAATTACCTGAGATGTAGTGCTTTTCCCTGGGCGGAAACCTGCTTGTTGGGGGATTAGGTAGGGTTCTATGGCACTGGAGAGGCGATCCTGGAGTATTCTTTCAAAGATTTTAAAGATATGGCAGGGAAGTGATACGGGTCGGAAATTTCTGGGGTCATCAGCATTTTTGCCTGGTTTTAAAATGGCAATAACTTTAGCCTTCCTCCAGATTGTGGGAATCTGACATGTTTCCATGCAATTGTTAAACAGTTTCAGTAGCCATTGTTTAACGTTGGGACCAAAGTGTTTAATCTGTTCAACAAAAATCCCGTCCAGGCCCGGGGCCTTCCTTAGCTTGCATTTCGCTATGGTTTTGTCCAGATCTACTATTGTGAGAGGGGTGGTCAGAGTTGAATTTTTTTGGTGTTCAATCCTGTCTATTTTGGTCTCCGACTTCCTGATTTTGGTGTCGGGTTTCCCATTCCTAATGGGCTATTTGGTCGGTTGTGACGGGAGCATGTCCTGGAGAGAAAGTCGGGTCATTGTTGAGACGTTTAAGGAGTGTCCAGGCTTTCTGACTGCTCTTTTTCGTGTACAATTCCTCTATTGTCCTCAGCCATTTCTCTCTCCTGGTTTTAGCTAGTGACTCGGTTAGCTGCTCACCCGCAGTGATAGTTTCCGCGGATAGAGGGTTTGCGTCAAACAGTGTCAGGTATTGCTGCAACTGGTCCTCTAATTCTGGCGTAAGGCCTTCAACATAATTGCTTCTGCATCCTCTAGGGATCGATTGCTTGGAACACCACTGCACAGCCTTCACGAAATTGTCATAGAATCTTGGTTCAGGTGGTAAGTTGTTTACAGAATCTTCCATGAGGTTTTGAAAGGTTGACCATTCTGCTTTCTTAAAATTGTACCTACGGCGAAAAGGTACGCTATGGGGTTTAACAACAGATGTGATCTGGCACATTTTAGGACGGTGTTGGGTGTTTGGTATTGGTGAGCAAACTCCTTTTGAGCATTGGGACGTTACTTGATGGCTAACGAAGATGAGGTCCGGGTTATAACCTCTCCCCCATCTGCCACTGTTGTAGGAAGCAGGCAGTTTATTGTCATGTATCAGTTTTAGGTTGTTTAGCTCGGCCCAGCAGATCACAGCCGTGCCATTGTCGTCGTCTTCTTGGTAGCCCCACTGCGTACTGTGACTGTTGAAATCACCGATTACAAAATTAATTCTGTCTTTATTAAAATTGTTTACGTTGGAGCTGGAAAAGTCCACAGTTGGTGGTTTGTACACTGATGTAACAGTGCAGTCACTACGTTCAATGGTTAGCACTTCAGGGGACCTAGAAACCACGAAGAGGCTTCGTTCCCGCCGTAGCCCTTAGTGGTACATAACCCCACAACAGGCTACAGCAGTCCGCTCACCCCACCGCCGACCCACACGGAACCCAGGTTTATTGTGCGGTTCGGCCTCCAGTGGACGCCCCCAGGAACGTCTCACACCATATGAATGTAAACCCAATGTTTGTGCAGTAGAGTAATTATGGTGTACATGTACGTGGAGAAAGTGTTTTTGCAGCAATGGCTGACAGAGTGTAACTGAGGCGGTATAAGGGGAACCAGGTCGCATTCGCCGAGGCAGATGGAAAACCGCCTTAAAAACCATCCACAGACTGGCCAGTACACTGGACCTCGATCCGCTGGGTGGATTCGTGCCGGGGACCAGCACGCCTGCCCGCCCACAAAGCACTGCGTTAGACAGCATGGCTAACTGGGCGGGCTGCCACACTGGTACAACAAACTGTTAAAAATTGGTCACTCCATGGACAGATCCGAGCCAGACGCCGTGTAGCATGCATTCCACTGACCACAAGCCACTCCCGTTTGTGACTTCAGTGGTGTCAAGTGAGAGCGCATTGGTGGGCAGGATGGAAGTTTGTTGTGTTTTCTGATGAAAGCTGGTTCTGCTTCTGTGTCAGTGATGACCGTTTCGGTTAGGAGGAGGCCAGTTGGGGGCCTGCAACCATCCTGTCTGTGTGCTAGACACGCTGGACCTCCACATGTAGTTAGGGTCTGGGGTGCAATTTCATATTACAGCAGTAACACTCTCGTGGTCATCCCAAGCACCCTGACTGCAAAACTGCACGTCAATCTGGTGATATGGCCTGTTGTGGTGCCATTCATGAACAGTATTCGAGGTGTTTTCCAACAGGATAACTCTCGCCCACATACCGTTGTTGTAACCCAACGTACTCCACGGAGTCTCGACATGTTGCCTTGGCCCATCCTATTACCGGATCTGTCTCCAGTCGATCATATATGTGACATCCTGCAACAACTCCATCGTCATCCACAAACAGCATCAACTGTCCCTGAATTGACAGACCAAGTGCAACAGTCATGGAACTCCTCCATCCCACAGACTGACATCCAGCACCTGTAAAACACAATTCATGTACATTTGCAAGCTTGCATTCAACATTCTGGCCGTTACGCCGGTTATTTATGTACCAGCATTCCACAGTTGCAATGGCTTATCTAGCACTTATCATGTGGATGTGGGGCAGATGATGTAAGTTGGTTGGCTACCTGAAGATCTGTGTAATATTTTCTGGGCGCGTTTTATAACGGCGATGAAAAAGTTTCCGTTAGACGGCTGTTCAGTCCAGAATCGGTATGCCAGGCAAAGTCGCTGTGAGCGTTGAGGTAGTCATCTCAACCATGCACCAGGTTGAGGGGTCCCATTTGAGAAAACACTGTGTCTTGCTGCGTGAAGAACTCCATAACTGTACACTGCATGTCGTCGGCCGACAGGACTCGTCCTTCAAGGCCTTTTTAAGGGACTGAAGGCGTGTGCCACCCTCCCAGGTAGACAGGCGTCTTGTGTCAAAAAGCCAGCACAGAACTTGCCATACTATTCCACAACGGAGGTTTGTGACACACTTGCTGCCCTATACACATTCTTCCTTCCCCAATGGATGATGGATTAATAGCGATGGTCAGTGTGCCTAACAGTATGGATGTGGTTTTTAGACGGTTTACATCCCACTAGGTGGATACAGGGCTGTACCCATGTCCCACCTCAGTCATGCAATTCGAAATCATTTAGAAAAACGTTCTCACACTTTCACGTTAGGTAGTTCTAAACGCAGACACTTGGGGACCACAACTTATTGTCCAGAGATGGGGAGCGGAGTGGGGGGTGTGGGGTGGTGGTGACAGGAAGGGCATCCAACCACCTTCCACGACTAACATTGCCAAATCTAGATTACCATGCGAACCCAGAACACATAAAGCCAGAAAATTATTCCTCATGAATATTTATGAGGTGTTATTACGTTCAATGTAAAAAAAATACTCTTAGACCTAAAAGCGTACTATTGAATGCAAGTATCACACTTAAGTGACAAAAATCGTAGGATAGCGATATGCACATATACAGGTGGTGGTAGTATTGCTCACACGAGATACAAAAGGTGGAGGTGTCGTTTGTACTCGGGTGATACATGTGAAAAGGTTTTCGACTTTGATCGTGGAATGCCAGTTGAAGCTAGATGCATGGTACATATTTCGGAAACCGTTAGGGAATTAAATATTTCGTGATCCACAATGTCGAGAAGTGTGTCGAGAATACCAAATTTTAGGCATTGTCTCTCACCATGGACAACGCAGTGGTTGACGGTGTTCACTTAACGACCGAGAGCAGCGGCGCTTGCGTAGAGATGTCAGTGCTAACAGACAAGCAACACTGCGTGAAATAACCACAGAAATCAATATGGGACGTACGGCGAACGTATCCATTAGGGCAGTGCGACGAAATTTGGCCTTAATGGGCTTTGGCAGTAGACGACGCGAGTGCCTTTGCTAACAGCACGAAACCGCCTGCAGCGCCTGTCCTGGACTCGTAACCTTATCAGTTGCAGCCTACACGACTGGTAAACAGTGACCTGGTCAGGTAAGTCTAGATTTCAGTTGATAAGAGCTGATGGTAGGTTTCGAGTGTGATGCAGACCCAAGTAGTCGAAACGGCACTGTGCAAGCTGGTGGTGGCTCCATAATGGTGTGGGCTGCGTTTACGTGGAGTGGACTGATCCGATGATTCATTGGAAATAGTTATGTTCCACTACTTGGAGATCATTTTCAGCCAGACTTCATGTTCACATACAACGATGTCGCGTCACCAGGCCACACCTGTTCGTGATTCGTTTGAAGAACATTCAGGACATTTCGAGCGAATGGCATGGCCACCCAGATCGGCCGACATAAATCGCATCGGACATTTATGTGACGTGATAGAGACGTCAGTTAATGTACAAAATACAGCACCGGCAACATTTCGCAATTACGGACGGCTATAGAGGCATCACAAGTTAATATTTCAGCAGCCGACTCCCAAGGACTTGTTGAGTCCGGAAAAGAGTGACACAGTGCCAGTGGCAGAGAAAAAAAGAAGAGGAGAAAGTGGCAGTGGGTGAGAGTCAGTGATAACGAGAGACATAGTTTATGATACTGACAACAGGGAACCTAATGACAGTGAGAACAGACAGCAGCAGTGGGAAGGGATGAATTATATAGCAGCAAGAGGAAGATAGTAGCAGTGAGAGAAGACAGTAGCAGTAGGACATGAGGAAGGCGATCGTGCCTGTGACAGGAGACAGTGAGAGTGAGAGGGCACAAAGAAATAATGACAATGAGTTGGGCTGAGTGAGTTAGTGAGAAAAAAAAATGATTCAAATGGCTCTGAGCACTATGGGACTCAACTGCTGTGGTCATCAGTCCCCTAGAACTTAGAACTACTTAAACCTAACTAACCTAAGGACATCGCATACACCCATGCCCGAGGCAGGATTCGAACCTGCGACCGTAGCAACAGCGCGGTTCCGGACTGGAGCACCTAGAACCGCACGGCCACCGCGGCCGGCTAGTTAGTGAGAACGGGAAAGTGGGTGTAGATGGGTACAAGCGACTTACAGCGATGGACTAGCGGATGTTAGCGATTTACAGTTATGGGAGCTTGTGGGACTGTAAGCGATATGTTCGCATGCCAAAATTTTTGGGAAAAATTTTAAAGGTGCTGAGGAAAGTAGGATGAGGCACCTGGTATCCGACATTTGTGAGTCTTTTAATAAAGATGAGTGTATTTACCTTTTTTGTGTTTCCATACCGGAATTTCTTCGGCTGGTTGCAATGCGTCACCCGCAATAAGTTTTTGTAAAATATTTTCATTTTACACATTCGACGGTTTTTCAGTTTTGTTATTGATATAAATATGCACTGAGGTGACAGACGTCTTGGGATACCTCCTAGTACCGTGTCGGAACTTCTGCCCAGCGTAGTGCATCAAACCGGTATAGCATGGATTCAACAAGTCGTTCGGAGTCTTCTGCAGAAATACTGAGCCATGCTGCTTCTATAGCTGTCCACAATTGCAGAAATGTTACTGATGCAAGATTTTGTGCACGAACTGACCTCTAGATTACGTCCGGAAATATTCTATGGGACACATGTCAGGTGGTTTGGGTGTCCAAATTATTCACTCGAATGTCCAGAATGTTGCCCAACCTAATCGCGCTCAATTGTGGACCAGTGACATGGAGCACAATCATCCATTAAAGTTCCATCGTCGTTTGGGAACATGAAGTCCATGAACGGATGAAAATGGTGTCCGAGTAACTGAACATAACCATTTCCACTCAGAGAAACCAGCCCATTCCATGTAAGCACAGCCCTTTTGGAGCGACCAGCAGCTTGCACAGCACCTTGTTGACAACTTGGGCCCATGGCTTCGTCGGATCTGCGCCACATTCGAACCCTACCATCAACTCTAACTGACTGAAATCGAGACTCATTTGACCAGGTTACGGTTTTCCAGTCGTCAGCGGTTTAATAGATGTGGCCACGAGCCCAGTAGAGGCGCTGCGGGCGATGTCGTGCTGTTACCAAAGGCATTCGCGTTCGACATCTGCTGTCATAGCTCATTAACGCCAAATTTAGTCGCACTCTCCTAATGGGTTCGTTCATTGTACGTCCCACATTCATTTCTGTGGTTATTTCACGCGGTGTTGCTCGTCTGCTAGCACCGACAGCTATAAGCAAACGTCGCTGCTCTCGGTCGTTGAGTGAAGGGCGTCGGCCACTGCGTTGTCTGTGGTGAAAGGTAATGCCCTTAATTGTGGTATTCTCGGCCCACTATTCACACGATGGATCTCGGAATACTGAATGCCCTAAGGAATTACCAAGTGGAATGTCCCGTGAACCTAGCTCCAACTACCATTCCTCGTTCGAAGTCTATTAATTCCCGTCGCATGGCCATAATCATACCGGAAATTTTTTCACATGAATCACCTGATTACAAATGACGGTTCTGCCAATGCATTACTTTTTTATACGTTGTGTACGCGACACAACCGCTATCTGTAATGTGCATATCGCAGTCCCATGACTTTTGTCACCTTAGTGTATATAGATGACCTGCCATGTGACTTCTTAAATGGCTCTGAGCACTATGGGACTTAACATCTATGGTCATCAGTCCCCTAGAACTTAGAACTACTTAAACCTAACTAACCTAAGGACAGCACACAACACCCAGCCATCACGAGGCAGAGAAAATCCCTGACCCCGCCGGGAATCGAACCCGGGAAACCGGACGTGGGAAGCGAGAACGCTACCGCATGACCACGAGATGCGGGCTGTGACTTCTTAAGGAGGGTCTTAGAACTGACTGCTTAGGCACCTGCAGGGTGACAATTATTGAACTATATGAAATAAAATCGTCATACCTTCTGAACGGTTTGCGTTAGGAAGGCCGGTCGTTGTGGCCGAGCGGTTCTAGGCGCTTTAGTCGGGAACCGCGCGACCGCTACGGTCGCAAATTCGAATCCTGCCTCGGGCATGGATGTGTGTGATGTCCTTAGGTTAGTAAAGTTTAAGTAGTTCTAAGTTCTAGGGGACTGATGACCTCAGATGTTAAGTCCCATAGTGCTCAGAGCCATTTGAACCATTTTTTTTTTTTTTTTTTTTTTTTGCGTTAGGAAGTTCAAACTGCACGGTTGGCCTCGGGGCATGATGGGAATTAGTATGTGCACGCGCACTCGCCTTGCTGACTGCCATTTGCACTTGAAAATGTCACGCTACAGCTTGTCTGAGCGTATAGAGCTTGTGAAGGCCTACTGTGTGAGCAATAACAGCCTAACTGCGGCTCAAAGGCTGTTTGAGAACGAGTTCAAGCCGAAGACAACCGGCGCAAGTGTGCTAACAATCAACAATTTGATTCCCAAGTTTGGAAGTGCGGGTAGTGTTCGTGTTGTCAGGGTTGGCAATGTCGGCCGTCCAAAAAGGGTGAAAACGCCTGAAATCATCGAGTAGACACGCGCTGTGTTTCAAACCAGACACACGATATCGATAAGACAAGTTGCGCAACGGGTGGGAATCAACCGGGAGCACTGTCACAAATTGTTGTTGAAGACCTGCATCTCTTCCCATACAAAATTCAAACCCACCAGCCATTAAGCCCCCGGGCGATGGAACAGTCGTTGTGTTTCGCCAACGCCATTGTCCACAGCATTGACGAACATGACTTTGATGTGCATATGGTTTGATTTAGTGACGAAGCCCACTTTCATTGGAATGGGTTCGTCAATAAGCAAAATTGGCGCATTTGGGGGACTGAGGATCCGCATTTCGCGATCGAGAAGTCTCTTCAAGTCAACAGGTGACTGTGTGCTGTGCACTTGTCCAGTCACGGAATAATCGGTGCGCTATTCCTTGATGGCACAGTGACAACCGAACGGTATGTGTAGATTTCTTCCCCGTTACCCAAAGTGGTGTCGACAAAATGTGGTTCATATAAGAGGGAGCTCGATCCCGTCGGAGCAGGAAAGTGTTTAATGTCCTGGAGGAGCATTTTGGAGACAGCATTCTGGCTCTGGGGTACACAGGGGCCATTGACATGCCGGCCGTTGTGACCTAGCGGTTCTAGGCGCTTCAGTCAGGAACCGCGCGACCGCTACGGTCGCAGGTTCGAATCCTGCCTCGGGCATGGATGTGTGTGATGTCCTTAGGTTAGTTAGGTTTAAGTAGTTCTAAGTTCTAGGGGACTGATGAACTCAGATGTTAAGTCCCATAGTGCTCAGAGCCATTTGAACCATTTGCATGGGCCTCGATAGGCCGCCTTATTCTCCAGATCTGAACACATGCGACTCCTTTATGTGGGGCTACATTAAAGACAAGGTGTACAGCAATAACGCCGAAATCATTGCTGAACTGGGAACAGTCATTCAGGAGCTCATCGACAACATCGATGTTCCGGCACTTCAGTAGGTCATGCTGAATTTCGCTATCCGTCTGCGCCACATCATCGTCAATGACGGCACGAATATCGAATATGTCATAACCTAAATCCGAATATCTGTAGTGACGTTTACATGTTGAACAAAGTGCGTGCACACCGTACTTTTTAACTAATTTACTTCTTTTCCATGTAGTTCAATAATTTTCACCCTGTATGAGGGGACTTACTACACACTGTGTGTTCGAAACTATCCGGACACCCCAAAAACATACGTTTTTCATATTAGGTGGATTGTGCTGTCATCTAATGCCAGGTACTACACATCAGCGACCTCAGTAGTCATTAGACATCGTGAGAGAGCAGAATGAGGCGTTCCGCGGAACTCGCGGACTTCGAACATGGTCGAGTGATTGGGTGTCACTAGTGTGATACGTCTGTACTCGAGATTTCCACACTCCTCAACATCCCTAGGTCCACTGTTTGCGATGTGATAGTCAAGTGGAAACGTGAAGGGACACGTAGAGCACAAAAGCATACAGGCCGACCTCGTCTGTTGACTGACAGAGACCGCCGATAGTTGAAGAGGATCGTTATGTGTAATAGGCAGACATCTATCCTGATTACCATATACGAATTCCTAACTGCATCAGGATCCACTGCAAGTACATTGACAGTTAGGCGGGAGGTGAGAAAACTTGGATTTCACGGTCGAGAGGCTGCTCATAAGCCACACATCACGCCGGTAAATGCCAAACGGCACCTCGCTTGGTGCAAGGAGCGCAAACATTGGGCGATCGACCATTGGAAAAACGTTCTGTGTGGTGACGATTCACGGTACAGAATGGGACGATTCGATGGCAGTGTGTGAGTACGGCGAATGCCCGGTGAACGTCATCTGCCAGCGTATGTAATGCCAACAGTAAAATTCGGAGGCGGTCGTGTTATGGTGTGGTCGTGTTTTTCATGGAGGGGGCTTGCACACCTTGTTGTTTTGCGTGGCACCGTCACAGCACAGGCCTGCACTGATGTTTTAACCACCATGTTGCTTCTCACTATTGAAGAGCAATTCGGAGGAGGCGATTGCATCCTTAAACACGGTGGAGCACCTGTTCATAGTGCACGGCCTGTGGCGGAGTGGTTACACGACAATAACATCCATGTAAACGACTGGCCTGCACAGAGTCCTGTCCTGAATCCTATAAGACACCTTTGGGAAGTTTTGGAACTCTGACTTCGTGTCAGGCCTCACCGACCAACATCGATACCTCTCCTCAGTGCAGCACTCCGTGGAGAATGGGCTTCCATTCCTCATGAAACCCTCCATCATCTGCGAGAATGGGAGCTGTCATCAAGGCTAAGGGTGTGCCAGCATTACCGATGGAGGGCGTCAAGAACTTGTATGTGATTTTCATCCAGGTGTCCGGATACTTTTGACAACACAGTGTAGCTCCATCCAGCACCGACCTCCGCATATGCTGTTGCCCGAGACCAGTGAGATGCAAGTGGGGCTCTTATTTTATATTTATTTTTTCTCCAGGTCTTTCTAAGAGTGGAATATTGAACACAAGATTTGGAAACGGCAGTATAAGTAATGTTTTGGTGCTCTATAAGAATAAAGGAGTAGAAAATGGATAGATGACAGAAGTGCGTAGTCGGGGAGTATCCCGTCTACTGGTGGCGTGTGGTGAAGCGGCGCTCATCGGCCTAATGAGGAAGAGGGCGCATCACGTGACGCGTTGCCGCAAGTCACGCGACCCGACAGCGGCCCACCCGCCCTCCACTTACTCAAGCACTCAGCCCCTCACCCAGCCACTCGTTATCCCGGAGCCTCTGACGCGTAGATTAATCAGCCGGGCGGCGACGCGTACACCCTACGGACGTGCCGTCACCTGTCGCAGCTCAACTTCGCGCCGCAGTGACACATCTGGCTCTCGACTTTCTTTCTGCGTCGCAGAACAGGGGTGTTTCCATTCCATACGCCAGTGCTTGCTGTCCGGTTCAAAGCGACGTACCCATGTTATAGCTACAGTGATGATACTCTCCAAAAGCTCACACCTTCATTAGCATGATGATACAGTAGCTGCTGACAGATTCTCACAGGACTGCATTTGTTTCGTTCAGTGAAATGTTTTGGGACCGATCGTGCGCAGACTTTACGAAAGCTGAGTTCTGACGAAATCTTCTCGGGATATTAGCCGAATCGTGTCGTTCTCTCGTCGCACTGTTTCGGTGCGTTTCCTACTCGCCATCTTCAGAAGAAGTTGACGAGTAGGAATCTCGTTAAAATGTTGTGAAAACACGACGCCACCACTCTGAGGATGACGAGTAGGGAACTCGTCCAACCGTTCCGATAACAAGACGCCCCCGACTCTGAAGATGAGGAGAACCGTTGCGTCTACACAACTCAATGACTTCTGTGATAACCCGAGAAGATTTCAAGAACGGAATGCGTAGAGAAGGCTGCATTGTCACAAGGCTCAGCCTACTGCCAATGATTTCATATGCAGAACCAGACTATTGTCCGCTTCGCTTAACACTTCGTCAACAGTTTCTCACTGGTTATTCAAAGTGTGGTTACGGTATTGTTCAATGTTGACATCAGTAGTGAATGTTTTGATCTTACCTCGTCATTCACGCTTTTTCGACGGCTTCTGAATTGTTCAACATACTCGTAAACACTTCCACTGGATAAAATATTGTTCCCATATTGAGCTGAAAGTACGAGGGTGAGTCAAATAAAAACATTAAATTTGTAATAACAAATCGAAATTGAGCGCCGTTATCCTGCAAGTTGCCCGTGCTACAAACAGCGTGCAGAATGGCCTGTAGGTGGCAGCATAGTGCAGATGCACACATACCGTCGCAGTATCAGTATAAAGATGGCCGCCCCACTTCCGAGCCCGCATCTCGTGGTCGTGCGGTAGCGTTCTCGCTTCCCACGCCCGGGTTCCCGGGTTCGATTCCCGGCGGGGTCAGGGATTTTCTCTGCCTCGTGATGGCTGGGTGTTGTGTTCTGTCCTTAGGTTAGTTAGGTTTAAGTAGTTCTAAGTTCTAGGGGACTGATGACCATAGATGTTAAGTCCCATAGTGCTCAGAGCCATTTGAACCATTTGAACCCACTTGCGACTTGCACCAGCGAAGAACAGCGTTCTGTTATTCGGTTTTTGCGTAGTGAAGATGTGAAACCTATTGAAATTCATCGAAGAATGAAGGTTCAGTACGGTGATCCATGTTTGTCACAGCAGCAAGTCTACGAATGGAGTAGGAAGATCGCAAATGGACTTCAGTGGAAGATACTCCTCGTCCAGGTCAGGCACAACGAGTTGTGACTCCACAGAACATTGCAGCAGTTGAAGCCATAGTGACGGAAAACCGCCGAGCGACACTGAATGACATTGCAGCATGTTTACAGATTAGTCATGGGTCAGCACAGGACATTGTGCATGATGTGCTCCAGTTTCACAAAGTGTCTGCAAGATGGGTGCCACGGCAGCTGACTCCTGAAATGAGAGAACGACGTGTTGATACTTGTGAATAAATTCTTTGGCACTTTGAACGAGAACATGATGGCTTCCTTCCAAGAATCGTTACTGGGGACGAAACCTGTGTTCCACCAACCGGAAACGAAGAGAGCGAGCAAGGAATGGCGCCATTCCTCATCACCAAAACCGAAGAAGTTTCGAACAGAACCCTCAGCAGGGAAGGTTACACTGACTCTTTTGGGACGAAAAAGGCGAAAAGGCGTAATTTTGGAGCATTACATGCCTAGAGGGACCACTGTCACCAGTGCATCATACACAGATCTCCTAAAAAATCATCTGCGGCCTGCAGTCAAATCAAAGCGACGTGGAATGCTGTCAGCAGGTGTCCTTTTGCAACATGACAATGCAAGGCCCCATACTGCCTGTACAACAGTTGCAATCACAGACCTGCATTCTGAGTTTCTTCCTCATCCACCATACTCACCAGACCTTGCCCCAAATGATTTCCATATGTTTCGACCGCTCAGAGACGCAATGGGAGGAAAGAAGTTCCGTTCTGATGAAGAGGTACGCCACGCGGTGCAAGAGTGGTTGCGCGGACTACCAAAAGAATTTTTTTCTGAAGGAATTTATGCACTTTGTAAGCGCTGGAGGACTTGCATTGAGCGTGGGGGAGATTATGATGAAAAGTGATACAGCTTTGTACCACTTCTGCACAATAAATAATATTTAAAAAAACATTTAAGATTTTCATTTGAGTCACCCTCGTATGATGTTGGTTGCAGCTACTAGTAGACTTTCGTCCCACCGAAACCTGATTACAGAATGCTGTTCTACAGTGACGCATATGGGGAGTGGCGCTGCCCAGTTTACTTGTCAAGAGTGCAACGTGAACTAATGTGACGTCACTGAAACCTGCCGTAAATGAAGAGAGTGGAAGGTTTTCGGGGTGGGCCAGCGCACTAACGATACTGTAGCTGGAGTCAGATCGGTGGCCGTCGAAGTTGGGCGCGTTCAGCGCGCCAACGCCACGCATTCTACGACAGCCAGTGGGTGTTCAGAAGTGTTCTGAGCGCTCTAGTGTGAACGCCTTAGCTAATGTGAGCATTAAATGTGATCCTAAGGAGCTATTTAGTGAATTCCCATTTTATTTGTTGAGAGTTGTTATCGCTGATTGTGGGGGTTAGTGATAAATTCTGCATAAGCAAGCGAGAGACATAAATTACAGGACATACGCCTTCTTCAAGAGGAAAACACACGCATGCGCGTACCGTAAGCGTCGCTTGGAATCGTCAACGATGCCATCCCCGTCCGTGCTTCGGCACGCGCGAACCGCCATCGTACGTGGACCGGACTGTAGCAACCTGTAGACTATTGCAACGGAAGTTCAGATGCTTACTGACATATTTGTTCGCGAAACGTTATTGAGAAGTTTTAGAGAGCTGGCATTTACGGCTGACTGCGAAAGGGTTCTACTGCCACCAACGTACACCCTAAGAAAAAATAATAATAACAAAAAAGGCACACTGTGAATGAGTTACGGAAATTGGTAACAAATCGATATTCATACAGGTATCTACATCTACATCCATACTCCGCAAGCCACCTGACGGTGTCTGGCGGAGGGTACCTTGAATACTTCTATTGGTTCTGCCTTCTATTCCAGTCTCGTATTGTTCGTGGAAAGAAAGATTGTCGGTATGCCTATGTGTGGGCTCTAATCTCTCTGATTTTAACCTCACGGTCTCTTCGCGAGATATACGTAGGAGGGAGCAATATACTGCTTGACTCTTCGGTGAAGGCGAGCTACTGAGCGTCTCTCCTGCAGAGTCTTCCAATGGAGTTTATCTATCATCTCCGTAAGGCTTTCGCGATTACTAAATGATCCTGTAACAAAGCGCGCTGCTCTCCATTGGATCTTCTCTATCTCTTCTATCAACCCTATCTGGGAGGGATCCCACACTGGTGAGCAGTATTCAAGCAGTGGGCGAACAAGTGTACTGTAACCTACTTCCTTTGTTTTCGGATTGCATTTCCTTAGGATTCTTCCAATGAATCTCAGTCTGGCATCTGCTTTACCGACGATCAACTTTATGTGATCATTCCATTTTAAATCACTCCTAATGCCTACTCCCAGATAATTTATGGAATTGACTGCTTCCAATTGCTGACCTGCTATATTGTAGCTAAATAATAAGGGATCTTTCTTTCTATGTATTCGCAGCACATTACACTTGTCTACATTGAGATTCAATTGTCATTCCCTGCACCATGCGTCAATTCGTTGCAGATCCTCTTGCATTTCAGTACAGTTATCCATTGTTACAACCTCTCGATATACCAAAGCATCATCCGTAAATAGCCTCAGTGACCTTCCGATGTTATCCACAAGCAACGGTCCTACGACATTCCCCTGCGGCACACCTCAAATCACTCTTACTTCGGGATTCTCTCCACAGAAATTACTCTGGCGTCCGTCGGATGAATGGGTATAATTTCACCGAGCAGCTGGTAATGGTAGTAAACAGGGGACATGTAAACACCACGGCCGTAAGTCTCTGCGAATTTCATTATGTATATCAGTTGAACAGTAAATATGCTTCACAGACAGATGTGTGAACAATATGCTACGCAGATGCCAGCATTTGAGAGAGGACGTGTAGTTGAGCTCAAAGAAACCGGTTGCAATAAACTGCAAAACGCTCGACAAATGAACACGAGCGATGCCACTGTTGGAAGGCCTGGCAGCAGTGAATGAACATTGGTCGAACAGAGGACCGTTTAGTCATTAGACAGGTACTCAGAGCGCAGGATTCATCGTTGTCATCGATCCGACGTGCAACTTGTGCTTCAGCGACCATGAGGGCCATTACTAGGTGGCTCACAGAAAGGGGCTCAGCTCCCGGCGCTGCTTGCGCTGACGGTTGGTTGGTTCGTTGATTGATTCGGGAGAGGGGACCAAACAGCGAGGTCATCGGTCCCATCGGATTAGGGAAGGATGGGGAAGGAAGTCTACAGTGCCCTTTCAATGGAACTATCACGGCATTTGTCAGAAGCGAATTAGGGAAATCACGGAAAACCCAAATCAGGATGGCTGGACGCGGGTCTAAACCGTCATCGTCCCGAATGCGAGGCCAGTGTGCTAACCACAGCCTCCCGCTGACGCCGATTGCAGTTGAAGACAAGCGCGGGAAAATGAGCTAACCCTCGAATGTAAAAACTTAGAGATAAGTGTTTCCGTCTGTCGCTGGGTGCGAGAACTATCAAAATTGACATTGGTCTCAACCCTAAATGTCACGTAGGGGTGAGGCCAATATCAGTTTTGATAGTTTCCGTACCCAGTAACAGATGGCAACACTTATCCCTAACCTTTTACATTAGAGGGTTAGTCCGTTTTTCCCCGCATGTCTTCAATTGACATGTGTACACCAACAAGCCCATTTGCAGTGGTAATGGTCATATTCGGATTCTAGTGTCGTAGACTGGAGTAGAATTCAGTGCTGGAGTAGAATAGTGCTCAGAGCCATTTTAACCATATAGTGCAAAGAATGTAAAACAGTACATCTGGGGATGGCAAGCAGGAACTTCAAAACTAGATATAAAGAACATATAAGAATTTGGAAATATGAAAATACCAGTACTAACTTGAACCTCATCAACTATCATTCTCACTGTCACACGGCGGTCAGCACGAATAATGTCATCAATTCGACTTTCAAGCGAGGGATTTGAAACTGCAACTGTTAGGCTAGAACGGTGTTCGTTAGTCACTGAACCGCGACCACTTTTGAACTGCTCTGCCCACTTCTAAAAATTTGCACGATTCATACAACCTTCACCATAAAGTTTAGACATTATACAGGATATATTCACTGGTCTTTCGCCTTCAGCAAGTGCAAAACGAATAACAGAACGTTGTTCAACTGATGTGGACGTTTCAGGCGGAATCACCAGCTTGAAATGTGTTGTTGAGGTTATAAACAAAACACTGTTGATACATCAACTGATCAGGGCTCATCCCAGTCATGCCAACTTGAAGCCACAAAAGTACCAAACTTGCCCTGCTAACAGTTTTTTCGCAGACCAGTTTGTCTCTTTACTTACCGTATTGAATGACCCGCTTATTTCCTTAAGGCTTCCACACTAGACCTATTCTTTTCGTCAGTCCATAAAGTATGTGTGGCAGAGAACACTTCCTCTGCAGCGCATTAGTGCAAGAAAGAACTAGTACAAACGCAGTAATGAGGTGCAAATTTTTACAGCGGATATTTTGAGACGCCAGGAGGTTAAAACCGATGGTGCATTTTGCACCAAAAGTTCAAAATGGTTCAAATGGCTCTAAGCACTATGGGATTTAACATCTGAGGTCATCAGTCCCCCAGATTTAGAACTAATTAAACCTAACTAACCTAAGGACATCACACTCATCCATGCCCGAGGCAGGTTTCGAACCTGCGACCGTAGCTGCAGCGCGGTTCCGGACAGAAGCGTCTAGAACCGTTCGGCCACAGAGGCTGGCACCTAAAAGTTGTTAATTCACGGTTTTTCGCCGGACACATATTTTCAGCATGATTCATTTCCTCAAAAAGTTCATTTTCACATACTTCTTACAGAATATTTTCATCAAACTCTGCTAAAGCTTTAAAACTTGCCCAATCAATTTTCAGAGAAGAGGTGCTGTTAAATGGTTTCAGCACCTGAAAAGCATAAGCCCATTTTCGAAAATAGTACATTAGTGTTTCATAAAATAAACTTCGTGTGCCCAAGAATCAGAAACTTTTGAGAAAGCCATCTTCTTGAAGTGTACTAATGAAAGACTGAATTTTCATAGTTTGGAAGGTTCCTCCTTCCTTGGTTTCATTTTCCTTATCGGTGCTTCTAATTCCTCCAAAACTTCATTTGCTAACATGTCTGCTGCATCAATAGCTTTTATTGTTGGTGAAAACACTGAATAAACTCTGAATGAAATAGAGGCAAAGCAGTGACTGAGGATCCTTAAAGAACGATTTGAAGATGGTAGAACATTTTTGTCAACAAATAAGATTTTAATCCGTCGTAAATATCAGTAATTCTGTTAACAGCCGGTTCCAAGGAAAGCAATCTGCTTTTGACACTACTAACAACACCTGCTTGTATTCCGCTTTACAAAACTCATTCAGTTATTCAATACTGTCGTATCGGCCGCCGCACAGCAGCCGTCACCTCGGCGCGGCGTGCTACAACACAGCGAGTACCGCTGGCGCCGCACACGATGTCCACAACTGGCGCCAGTGAACGCGTCGTCGCGGGGTTAGCGCCAGCGTACACACCACCATCGATACGGATTACCCTGGCGGCGCTGCCCTTGCCACCAGAGTGAGCAACCGTATAAGGGCGCCATCTACCAACACTCTGATTGGCCGGACCTGCGGATTTAAGCGAGCTCCCTGAGCCCGTTTCATGGAGGTAAGAATAGAGGGAGACGCCGTGACGTCACACCTGTGAAGCTATGTGAAGCCGAGGGTAGCCATCTCAATCCGACCAAAACATTGCTGCTGTAAGCTTGTGTGCATAGGCTTGTCGCTCGCTTTTGGAAGGATTTTGCGCTATCATGGTGACTTGTGTGGTGTTCGGATGTACGAATCGTTCTGATTGTTATGCGAAATCGAAGGGAATAACATTTCATGTGTAAGTTGTCTCGTTAAGTGTGATTTTACAACTTCATTGTGAATGAACGTGTGCTACATCGGTCTTGTACTATAGCTTGTTTTTCTCCTGTATGATAATTTAGATTTCCTAAAAATGAAAGTCGGAAAGCTCTGTGGGAGAATGCCGTGAGGAGGAAGAATTGGCGTGCGTCTAAATGGAGCACTATATGTTCTCAGCATTTCCGAGAAGAGGACATAGACCGAACTTCCCTTCCAACAGTAAGGCTCCGAGAAAATGCTGTACCATCAGTTTTCCCTACACACCCAAAAAATTGGCAAAAGGCATGTTAATTCAAAGAATTAAATTCTTAGTTTTCAAGTTCACGTTTCAGTATAATACGTAGGTATCGTCGATAATCGAAGTGTTGAGTAACTCACTTTGTCTTCATCATGTACCAAATTAAAAGCTAACACTACATTAACTGGCGTAAAGTATAGGCCTAAACAGGACACTGTTTAGATTTGCCATTCTATGTACCGTATTTCAGTAAATATTTGTGGTAATGAGCAGTGTTTCCCAGTAGTGTAACGTAACTGAAATGTCCCAGTACGTATTACAAACAAGATGTATTTATGGGGCTTTGGAGGGAGGGTATAGCTAACTTAGTTTTCAGTTTCTATTATTTAGTTTGTGATACACGTTTATTACTGAATTAACAAAATTGTATCGTTTACATTGAAGGCTAGCTATTCGTAATATTACATTAAAAACTATTTTTAATAAGAAGAAACGCGGAATTTCGCCTTTACGAGATTTTATTTTAAACAAAAACTTTGAAACAACCAATCTGATGACGTTACATGCGTATATGGTGCAATTAGCGACTGTAATACACGCAGCGCTATAGCACACTGGCAATGTTTTGGTCAGAGTGTCATGGCAGCGAGCCACGCCCCCATGGCTTCAAAAAGTAGTACGGCTGGGATACGTATCGCCATCTCCCCTTATTCTTACCTCCATGGCCCGTTTAACCAGTTCAATCTTCGCCGATGATTGTCTTACTACCCGGCTGCTGGATTCACGACGACCGAACCGTACTGTGGCCTCCCTGGCTGGAAACTTGCGAAGCGTCAGTATCGACTGGTTGGCAGTGGTTTGGACTTTTACTCTCTACTAGTGACTGATTTGTCCTTGGCGCTACAGCCAGCGAAGTGTTGTGTAGTCGAACTTAAGTTTAGAGTGACAGAAGGTCAAATAAATTTGGTTATCACGGAATATTTGTTGTGTTACAGTGCGGACATAACAAACACGTATGGCGCAAATGTGGAAATATTGAAAATTTTTCTTTACAGTGGTTTTTACGCCTACTGAGAGAATATCAGCGCTGGTTTATACCGCATTGTGCCCCACGTGCGCTGCACAGCCTACACCGTGAATGGTGCTCTTTAGCAAAGGATTGAGTCTTACAAAAACATTGTTGTCTCTTTCTTCCTGCACCTACAAAGTTTATGTTGCAGTTGTCACCACAGAAAGCAACAGTTTTATCTCTCAGATGGAATTTATTAAGAACGTCCACGCTAGGATTTGCTATAGCACCAGCCGTTATATTCTGGAAGTCAGTCAGCTTTACTTGAATGCCCTTACTTTGCACAAAATATGTATCAATCACTTGTATCATTTTTACACTTTTGTGATTAGAAGTGTCCACCATAAGCCAAATGTACTTGGCATCTTTCAGCTCTTTGCAAATTTGACGCAATGCTTGGGCAGACAGCATTACAGATTCACACTTTGTCTGGAGCAGGTAAATTTCTTCTCAAACAGGTTCCCGATGACCGCAGTAGTGCAGTCCATTGACCTGAAGGAATGATAATGTTTAATTGCATGGAAAGCTAACAAACCTTCCTCAGCAGAAATACGCTTTTCTTGGTCAGTTATAATGGCACTGTTCACAAGTTTTGTAACCAAAGACGTTATACTTTGTGACGAAATTGTACTTGAAACAGCTAACTTTTGTTTCTTCACATTAATGTGTTGCACAACACCAGGCCGATCTCCATGGACGATTGAAAAAACGTGCAAAATTATTTATCCCTTTGCTGTTCTAATTTCAGAAATGGAAACTCAACTTTCATTTCGTCGGTAAATACACGCTTTCTTTTTGGCATTTCTGTGAAGAATTTGCGGTATTCCAAATCAAGTAATGTAATTTGTGAGGCTGACTATCTAAGACAACACTTTAACACGGCGATCTGGAGCAACATACAGCGCACAAAGACAGCGCTTGAGACAACCTGCGCGCCATTAAGGCCGGTGTTACACTATCACATTTATATGTCAAAGCTGATATGTCAAATATTAATGTCAAAGAAATTTGATGATGTTATAGGTAACTTTGTCAAATTTCGCCTGTCGTCAAATAAATACGATCAAATCTAGGGCCTCGCTGTAGATTTTATCACAAAAGTCGATTGTCTTCTGTTCACTGCAATGTGAAATGTTAACACTTGGAGCGCTAGAATCGCTGCAGCGTTTTGTCACCAGTAGTGTGTTTGTAAAAATGACGTCGAAGTTTAATTTGTGTGTGCCGTCAACTCCAAAATCATTAGAAATGAATGAAGCTGATGAGGCCCTTTACAACTTGAGGCACCCTGAATACAAAAATAGATTCAGAAGCCTGGAGAGCTAGAAATAAATTGCTGAGGTCATTAGCTGTGAGATACGGATACGTCCCGGGTGCACGGCTGACGACATATAAAAGAAAATTAATAGCCTCCGCTCAAGCTACTATCACGAGAAAGCAAAAGTATGTATCGACATACTTATATATTCTGAGCTCTCTAGTCTTATTCTATTTTTGTCCTCAGGATGCCACACATTGTAATGCGCCTCATCAGCTTCATACATTTCTATTAATTTTGCAGTTCTGCGACACAAAATGTAATTATTACTTTGGTCTACAATAAAAATAGTTCTTAACGCACGTAAAATGTATTGAACATTTCGGATATTGGTCCTTTAGTGCTTTATAAATTCCTTCACACGTTTCAGGTGTTATTTTCGTTCGTGCACTGTGGCATTCGAGTAGTATACTGCAAGCTAGAGTAACCCTCTCCTGTATCAAGAAATCGGAGTGTTACAGTGGTCCTGTCTTCCGCAGTTCGTAAGTGAGTGTTGTGCTTTGTGGTATGACGAGACACTTCACTGGGCAAATACTGAGAAGTGTGCTCATCCACTAGCATCTCACGTAACAAATTTTGTTGAATGCTTTTATCGTCTCCTCCTAAAACCCACGGCTTCACCAAGGTACGTTCCTTTTTTTTTTCCCCCACTTCGTAGTGCAATTGTGGTACGTGCAACTGCTGCGTGTAATAACAAGTTGCTATTGTCAGCCATCTTGAACTTTGACGAAAAGTACACTCCTGGAAATTGAAATAAGAACACCGTGAATTCATTGTCCCAGGAAGGGGAAACTTTATTGACACATTCCTGGGATCAGATACATCACATGATCACACTGACAGAACCACAGGCACATAGACACAGGCAACAGAGCATGCACAATGTCGGCACTAGTACAGTGTATATCCACCTTTCGCAGCAATGCAGGCTGCTATTCTCCCATGGAGACGATCGTAGAGATGCTGGATGTAGTCCTGTGGAACGGCTTGCCATGCCATTTCCACCTGGCGCCTCAGTTGGACCAGCATTCGTGCTGGACGTGCAGACCGCGTGAGACGACGCTTCATCCAGTCCCAAACATGCTCAATGGGGGACAGATCCGGAGATCTTGCTGGCCAGGGTAGTTGACTTACACCTTCTAGAGCACGTTGGGTGGCACGGGATACATGCGGACGTGCATTGTCCTGTTGGAACAGCAAGTTCCCTTGCCGGTCTAGGAATGGTAGAACGATGGGTTCGATGACGGTTTGGATGTACCGTGCACTATTCAGTGTCCCCTCGACGATCACCAGTGGTGTACGGCCAGTGTAGGAGATCGCTCCTCACACCATGATGCCGGGTGTTGGCCCTGTGTGCCTCGGTCGTATGCAGTCCTGATTGTGGCGCTCACCTGCACGGCGCCAAACACGCATACGACCATCATTGGCACCAAGGCAGAAGCGACTCTCATCGCTGAAGACGACACGTCTCCATTCGTCCCTCCATTCACGCCTGTCGCGACACCACTGGAGGCGGGCTGCACGATGTTGGGGCGTGAGCGGAAGACGGCCTAACGGTGTGCGGGACCGTAGCCCAGCTTCATGGAGACGGTTGCGAATGGTCCTCGCCGATACCCCAGGAGCAACAGTGTCCCTAATTTGCTGGGAAGTGGCGGTGCGGTCCCCTACGGCACTGCGTAGAATCCTACGGTCTTGGCGTGCATCCGTGCGTCGCTGCGGTCCGGTCCCAGGTCGACGGGCACGTGCACCTTCCGCCGACCACTGGCGACAACATCGATGTACTGTGGAGACGTCACGCCCCACGTGTTGAGCAATTCGGCGGTACGTCCACCCGGCCTCCCGCATGCCCACTACACGCCCTCGCTCAAAGTCCGTCAACTGCACATACGGTTCACGTCCACGCTGTCGCGGCATGCTACCAGTGTTAAAGACAGCGATGGAGCTCCGTATACCACGGCAAACTGGCTGACACTGACGGCGGCGGTGCACAAATGCTGCGCAGCTAGCGCCATTCGACGGCCAACACCGCGGTTCCTGGTGTGTCCGCTGTGCCGTGCGTGTGATCATTGCTTGTACAGCCCTCTCTCAATGTCCGGAGCAAGTATGGTGGGTCTGACACACCGGTGTCAATGTGTTCTTTTTTCCATTTCCAGGAGTGTATGATGACAGAGTAATACCCCTTTTTAGCGCCGCGTAAAATACCTCTGTCAAACAAATTTGCCATACGTTTCCAAAGGTATGGGACGCTTAATGAAAAATCGGACAATATGTAAGTAGGCTGTTTATGTTTTCTTATTGGAAACGTTACGTAGCGCTCTGTATGAAAATCACTGGCTGTGCTGTGTGCAGTCTGTGGCTGGTTTGCATTGTTGTTGGCCATTGTAGTGTTGGGCATTTGGATGTGAACAGCGCGTAGCGTTGCGCAGTTGGAGGTGAGCCGCCAGTAGTGGTGGATGTGGGGAGAGAGATGGCGGAGTTCTGAAACTTGTATGACTGGATGTCATGAACTGCTATATATATTATGACTTTTGAACACTACTGAGGTAAATACATTGTTTGTTCTCTATCAAAATCTTTCATTTGCTAACTATGCCTATCAGTAATTAGTGCCTTCTGTAGTTTGAATCTTTTATTTAGCTGGCAGTAGTGGAGCTCGCTGTATTGCAGTAGTTTGAGTAACGAAGATTTTTGTGAGGTAAGTGATTTGTGAAAGGTATAGGTTAATGTTAGTCAGGGCCATTCTTTTGTAAGAATTTTTGAAAGTCAGATTGCGTTGCGCTAAAAATATTGTGTGTCACTTTAGTGAATGTTTGAGTACGTTCAGTTTTGCTCAGCTGTTTGAAAAGCAAATACTGTAAGAGGTTTATCAGCACAGTAATTTCGAAATTGTTCTAAGGGGACGTTTCAAATATACGCCCCATATGTGTAAGAGCGTTGTTCAGAAAGTAAGGTCCGATAGGTCACGAAACAGAAACGACAGTGAAACAACCGATGAAGCTTTGCACATATGTGTTGGGCAGTGTCTCTAGTACGCCTGTCGATCGCTTCACGTCGCCCTTTTCAGTTCTGAGCGCACAGTAAGCACGTAGTGATGCCTACAACAATAGTGTCTCCTGTTAAGCGGGAGGACGACGGTTCAATCCCGCGTCCGGCCTTCCTGATTTAGGTTTTCCGTGATTTCCCTAAATCGCTCCAGGCAAATGCCGGGATGGTTCATTTCAAAGGGCACGGCCGACTTCCTTCCCCGTCCCTCCCTAATCCGATGAGACCGATGACCTCGCTGTCTGGTCTCCTTCCGCAAAACAACCAACCAACCAGTCTTCTGCTAAGTATAGGTGCCCGCTGCGAGGTTTCGCCAGATTTCATGCAACTCCACATAACGTACCTGTCACAAATTTACCTCTTCAAGACAATTCTCGGCCGCACACTGCACGGGCAATGGGAACGCCCCTGCAGCGTTTTAGACAGGAGTATTTGAACCTCCACCGACCGAAGGTCGAATTCTGGTCAAGCCGAAGACAATAAATCGGTTATCGCCCTATCGGTTGATAGATCCTTTATCATTTAGCTACAAAATAGCAGGTCAGCAACTGGAAGCAGTTAATACCATAAATTATCTGGGAGTGCGCATTAGGAGTGATTTAAAATGGAATGATCATATAATGTCGATCGTCGGTAAAGCAGGAGCCAGACTGAGATTCATTGGAAGAATCCTAAGGAAATGCAATCCGAAAACAATGGAAGTAGGTTACAGTACGCATGTTCGCCCACTGCTTGAATACTGCTCAGCAGTGTGGGATCCGTACCAGATAGAAGATATAGAGAAGATTCAACGGAGAGCAGCGCGCTTCGTTACAGGATCATTTAGTAATCGCGAAAGCGTTACGGAGATGATAGATAAACTCCAGTGGAAGACTCTGCAGGAGAGACGCTCAGTAGCTCGGTGCAGGCTTTTATTAAAGTTTCTAGAACATACCTTCACCGAAGAGTCAAGCAGTATATTGCTCCCTCCTACGTATATCTCGCGAAGAGACCATGAGGATAAAATCAGAGAGATTAGAGCCCACACAGAGGCATACCGACAATCCTTCTTTCCACGAACAATACGAGACTGGAATAGAAGGGAGAACCGATAGAGGTACTCAAGGTACCCTCCGCCACACACCGTCAGGTGGCTTGCGGAGTATGGATGTAGATGTAGAACCTTCGACCGAAGACGAAGCGGAAGGTTTAAGAGCCTGTAATGTGAACTAACGATTCTATGGTGCATAGCAATCAGCTTACGTTATTTGCATCGTATCCGTTACAGTGAATTGAAGTGTTACTCTGAATATTTTGTAGTTGGGAATGAGACAGGGCAACGGAGCCGTTAACTAATATTATTATATTATACCGGCTGCGAGTATCAGCGATGATGCGCTACAGTAATTGAGACGAGAACGCTCTCTGCTGTGAAAAAGAGCATCTATGCCTTTTGTAATTTTGGAGAGAAGGAATGTCGACTGGAGATTGTTTTTCGGGGAGAGGGGGGGGGGGGGGGGGTCAGGTACGTAGTTTGCATATAGACGTAATTTGAAGTGCAGAGGAGATACAACTTGTAATCGCAATTGTCAAGAATTAAAAATTTATTTGGTGAAAAAGGTAAGTATCGTCTACGAACTTTTATTCGATGTTGGATATAGGGACCTTCATAAAACGATTAGTGTGTTTAGCAATCTAGTGCATAATGATGATGATGTCCCATACTCGGAGGAGCGTAGGGGAGGATGCTGGAGACCCACACTGCTTTACTAGGCAAGGTCCTAGTGGAGATGGTTTGCCATTGCCCTCCTCCGACCGAAATGGGGATGAATAATGATGATGAACACGACACAACAACACCCAGTCATCTCAAGAAAGGAAAAATCTCTGACCACGCCGGGAATCGAACCCGGGACCCCATGCGCGGGAAGCGAGAACGCAAGACCAGGAGCCGCGCATATTCGCAAATTAACACTACTGGGAGAATCTGTTACTATGACGGTCCGAACGATGCGAAATATTTCGTCGTCAGCCTGTGTGTTAAAGACGTTCCCTAAGCGAGTTGTTTGTAAGTAAGAAGGCATCATACTGCCACTGTTGTTCAACCTTCTCATTGTGAAAGTGTTTTCAGAAAACTTTACGGCGACTGTGAGTACTTCAGCTACCACGAGAGACGGAGTTTTCATCGCGAGTTGTAGCGTTTTTCTCCGACTCTGCCTGGCGTTCTCTGAGAACCGGAGAAACGGAAACCTCCAACCGCCAACTCATCCTGTACGTAGCTAAAACGTTCTCTCCTTACAGCAGCCACGAAGAAAACATATTCCTGTATAGGCAAATTTTTTTCACAGACTTTCATATTAGACAGGTCAAAAATTTAAAATCTATGCATCTAGGCAAAAAATCAAAAGAGTGTTTAAACGCCGTACCTGTCTTACATGTCTCAAAGTCAAAGCTCAAGTTAAATACTTTTTCTTTATGACGTGGTAGTTCATTATAAGACCAAGAAATTCCGTTCAAGATCGGCAAAATGTGAATAAAATAATGACTTTTTTAAATAAAATACAAACAATTAACGAGATGATTAAAATTATCTTGCAACCTGTCAAATAATAACACTTTGAAATAAAGTTAATAGTAATATTTACTTAAGAATAAATACTTCCACAACTACAACTGGGAAACACATAATAATAGCGAAATGAATCTTAAATTTCCATTAGCGTTTTGATATGTATCAATGGAAAAGAATTAATAATCGAAATTAAACAGTATTATGTTGTAAGCTAAAAATAATAATTTGTCCACATTTTCATCAACCAAGTTACGTCGCCTGTCCGCATGTATGTGTCCCGTTGCGCTGAACAACTGTTCACCAGGAACACTAATAGGAGGAACAGATAAATATTTAAGTGCAATTGGACGTATATAGGCGCTTTTCTAAAACTCTATCATCTCTTCTTCTCGGTCAGATAAAATTTTCGCAATCGTATGGTAAGAGACCAAAGTAGGTAATCTAATACGCGTACGAACTTGTATTTACAGCGTCTGAGCGACGCAAGATTCTGTACTAGAGCCCACGCCAGGTATGTGAAAGCTTCGCGACTGTTGCAGCCTAAATGTCGGGTGTCCACTGCGCATGCGCAGTTCTAACAGTTCGCCGAAGCCAAAGCCGAATCCGAATGTTCTTTTGTTATGCTACCCACCATACACCGCAGACTTGGTTCCGTGTGATTTTCATCTCTGCTGTCATGAACCGCTGCTGGCTATGGAGACGACTCGAATTTTGTCGGCACGACGGGACACTTGAACTAAGTAGGGGACGATCGCGTAAAACACGGGTCCAGGTCACCGTAATCTTATCCCCCCCACCCCGTCCCACAATAACTTCCCTCCGACAGTGCGGTGTTTTGTTTCTCGACTCGACACATCGACGCAGGCAGCTTCCGCTGACGAGCTGACACGGTACTTGAGACGTTTTACCGTCCCATACTCTGGCGCAAGCTTTCCAGCCGTCGACCCGGTCGGGGTCTGAGCGTAATGCGGCCTCTGCCAGCCGTGGCTTGTGAGCATATATTCTCGATGTTCACAGATTTTTAGATTGACTTAAATGTGGGGGAGTGAAATTAATAGTTATCTCCTGTACAACAGTCATGCTTATGAACATATTTACACTACTACAGCCTTTGTGAACAATAATAGTAATAACCTGTCTGAAAAAGGAAAGAATTGTTTCTCGGTAATTTTGTTATTTTGTACATTATTAACCACAGTTAAGGGCAAGAACGAAATAACGTGTAAGCTTTCGTTACCCTCCGTTTCGCATTCTTTTGTAAGTGGGAGTCTTTACGAGTTTTTAATCTTTTGGGCAAATGTACAAGATCCGTAACACATGTGCTACTTAACGATTTAACTTGCGGGCTGTAAATCAGACATTCTTACGTTGCACGCACACGACAACTTCCGCTTATTATACACTTCTTTGGTCGCTTGTTGATGTGTTGGCAGATGTGCCAACACCTTGTAGTTAGAGGAGGCCGAAATGCACGCTATAATCTAACGCAGACTGGCGTGAGGTCTGGAACAGGATACGTAATGAATGCTATAAAGAAAAGTACGTAGCTACGTAGCTGCTGGAATACTTAACTTTAATCCATCATTTGTATACAGCATTCTTGATGATACAAGTGAGGCTCTCTCTAGAAATGGTTAATGGCGCATTGCTAGGTCGTAGCCATGGACTTAGCTGAAGGCTATTCTAACTGTCTCTCGGCAAATGAGAGAAAGGCATCGTCAGTGTAGTCGCTAGCAAAGTCGTCCGTACAACTGGGGCGAGTGCTAGTCAGTCTGACTAGATCTGCCGTGTGGTGGCGCTCGGTCTGCAATTACTGACAGTGGCGACACGCGGGTCCGACATGTACTAATGGACCGCGGCCGATTTAAAGCTACCACCTAGCAAGTGTGGTGTCTGGCGGTGACACCACACTTGTAGTCCGATTATTTGTTTTCGTCACTTTCTCAGTCAAATGATTTGGTCTGGGAGGCCCTAGCTGCTTTGCGGCTATCTTGTTTTGGTAACCTACTTTTCAGTTAGCACTTAAAACAGATTCAATAGAGTTCACGTTGACACAACACGTGAAATCAGAGTCCAGCACAGTAAAGAACCAACTCCAAACGCAAACTGCCGTTTGCGGAAATTCTTAAATTCACGTAGTAATGTCTACCATCGGAAGTCGCAAACCTGACTAGAATAGAAACGAGGCGCTGAGAACCATAACGGCGAAATGCTCACCGTCGTCCATCCCACATTTATCTGAACATCAAAGGTACCACTGAGACAGCTTTTCGTGAATGTTCATGTATACAATGTGGGCCTACAGCACAGATAAACCTGATCCACCGTAAGATCAACAAATGTCAGAAGCACGAATATATGCTACAGTCTCATAATCGATGACGATGTACTTTATGGTTCTCAGCAACTCGAATGGATTTGTATTGTATTGTATTGTATGTTAACCGGGGGCCTAGAAACGACGGAGAGGCTCCGTCACCGCCGTAGCCTCAGTGGTCCACAACCCCACGACGACTACCGCAGTCCACTTCACTCCTCCGCCGCCCCACAGCGAACCCATGGTTATTGTGCGATTCGGGCCCCGGTGGACCCCCCAGGGAACGTCTCACAGCAGACGAATGTAACCCCTATGTTTGCGTGCTAGAGTAATCGTGGTGAACGCGTACATGGAGAACTTGTCTGCGCAGCAATCGCCGACGTAGTGTAACTGAGGCGGAATAAGGGGAGCAAGCCCGCATTCGCCGAGGCAGATGGAAAACCGCCTAAAAACCATCCACAGACTGACCGACACAAATCTGCCGGGCTGATTCGTATCGGGGACCAGGCGCTCCTTCCCGCCCGGAAAGCCGTGCGTTAGACCGCACGGGCAACCGGGCGGGCTCGAATGGATTACCGTATGATAAAATCCAAAACTTAATACATAAATACTTAATATGAGGGGGAGTTGGAAAATAAGTTGCCCATGTCGACTGTTGGCAGAGTTGTATGATATGGGTGAAAGACGACATGGCAGGTCAACGCGCACGTGCAAGACACCGATACACCACTGGGTAGAGGTCGACCGCGATCAAGCAGATGGCTCTGTCGCAGAGCGGAGACCAGCCGTTCGGTCTTTCCCCGGAGCGATGGAGATAAGGTGCGTTTTGGAGTCGTGGTGAGAGCTGGTATCCGCTATGAATGGGCACGTGGAGCATCAGGCACAGAAATTCATAACCGGCTTGTTGAGGTGTATGAGTCAGGTGTGATGCCGAGGCAAATGGTGCGGAGATGGCGCCAGCAATTCAGTGATGGACGTTAGCAAGTGCAGGACATACCGAGACCTGGACGGACGCGCACGGCCACTACAGACGCAAATGTCAGGCAGGTGGATGACATGATTAAAGCGAACCGGCGTATCACCATCGATGGAGCAGCGGCAAACTTGGAATCGGACATGTGCGAGCTCACAAGATCATCCACGACATTCTTTCATACAGAAAGGAGTCAGCACGATGAGTGCCCCGCCAACTGACCCCGACACACATGGAACAATGCGTGACGTCCAGCCTGGAACAGCTCGTGCGTTACCATGAATCTGGCAATGACCTTCTGTTTCGGATTGTGACGGGATATGAAGCGTGGGTCCACCATTACACGCTCGAATAAAAGGCCGCATCCGTGGAGTGGAAACATCCGTCATCACCTGTCCGAAAGAAGTTCAAAAGCACTCCGTTTGCAGGTAAAGTGCTACTCACCGTTTTCTGGGACACCAAAGGAGTTTTGCTGCTAGACTTTTTGGAGGATGCAACCATCAACTTTCTGGAGGATAGAACCATCAATGCTGCGCGGTACTGTGCCACTCTGTCGAAATTGAAAGACGTGATTCGGAAAAAGCGGCCTGGTCTTCTTAGATCTGGCGTTCTGCTGCTGGATGACAATGTGAGACCACACACGGCGACGGCAACGCAAAACCATTTTTCAAGTCTTGGTTGGGAGCGCCTACACCATCCGCCTTACAGTCAGGATCTCGCACCAAGTGACTTCCATCTGTTTACTATTTTGAAGAAGATACTCGGCGGAAGGCGCTTTGGCAGCAATGCTGACTTCAAACAAGGCGTTCAACGCTTCTTCCGTATGCAACGCCCTGATTTTTTCCTGGAAGGCTTTTTGAAGCTTATAAAGCGGCATGACAAATGTCTCAATGTACTTGGAAATTATGTAGAAAAATAAATGTATGTCATATCTTTAATTTCTCATTCCCTTTTTTTTCCCTTTCACACACAACTCTGACCACAGTCGACTGGGGAAACTTATTTTCCAACTCCTCCACGTATATAAATCCAAAACTTAATGTACACTACTGGCCATTAAAATTGCTACACCACGAAGATGACGTGCTACAGACGCGAAATTTAACCGACAGGAAGAAGCTGTGATATGCAAATGACCAGCTTTTCAGAGCATTCACACAAGGTTGGCCCCGGTGGCGACACCTACAACGTGCTGACATGAGGAAAGTTTCCAACCGATTTCTCATACACAAACACCAGTTGACCGACGCTGCCTGGTGAAACGTTGTTGTGATGCCTCGTGTAAGGAGGAGAAATGCACACCATCACGTTTCCGACTTTGATAAAGGTCGGATTGTAGCCTATCGCGAATGCGGTTTATCGTATCGCGACATTGCTGCTCGCGTTGATCGAGATCCAATTACTGCTAGCAGAATATGGAATTGGTGGGTTCAGGAGGGTAATACGGAACGCCGTGCTGGATCCCAACGGCCTCGTATCACTAGCAGTCGAGATGACAGCAATCTTATCCGCATGGATGTAACGGATCGTGCAGCCACGTCTCGATCCCTGAGTCAACAGGTGGGGACGTTAGCAAGAAAACAACCATCTGCACGAACAGTTCGACGACATGGACTATCAGCTAAGAGACCATGGCTGCGGTTACCCTTGACATTGCATCACATACTGGAGCGCCTGCGATGGTGTACTCAATGACGAACCTGGGTGCACGAATGGCAAAACGTCATTTTTTCGGATGAATCCAAGTTCTGTTTACAGCATCTTGATGGTCGTATACGTGTTTGGCGACATCGCGGTGAACGCACATTAGAAGCGTGTATTCGTCATCGCCATACTGGCGTATCACCCGGCGTGATGGTATGGGGTGCCATTGGTCACACGTCTCGGTCACCTCTTGTTCGCACTGACGGCACTTTGAACAGTGGACGTTACGTTTTAGATGTGTTACGACCCGTGGCTCTACCCTTCATTCGATCCCTGCGAAACCGTACATTTCAGTAGGATAATGCACGGCCGCATGTTGCAAGTCCTGTATGGGTCTTTCTGGATACAGAAAATGTTCGACTGCTGCCCTGGGCAGCACATTCTCTAGATCTCTCACCAATTGAAAATGTCAGGTCAATGGTGGCACAGCAACTGGCTCGTCACAATACGCCAGTCACTACTCTTGATGAACTGTGGTATCGTGTTGAAGCTGCACGGGCAGCTGTACCTGTACAAGCCATCCAAGCTCTGTTTGAGTCAATGCCCAGGCGTATTATGGCCGTTATTATGGTCAGAGGTGGTTGTTCTGGGTACTGATTTCTCAGGATCTATGCACCCAAATTGCGTGAGTATGTAATCACATGTCAGTTCTAGCATAATATATTTGTCCAATGAATACCCGTTAATCATCTTCATTTCTTCTTTGTGTAGAAATTTTAATGGCCAGTAGTGTAAATCCAAAACTTAATACATTATATCGCATTCATAATCCCAGAGAATATTTTTTCTGTCGTTATAATCCGATCTAATTTTACCATACAGTGAGTGAATTGGCGTATCTGAAGAATCTGCTACCGTCTAGAGGGAATTATGCGAAGCGAACGGGGATAAAAGTCTGCTACCACCTGACTGCACTAGCACTGACGTAAACTTGTAATTGCATGGTAAGGGCTTCCAGTGTAAGTTTTGAACTGTGCACGTTGTTTATCAAATCCGTACGTATGAGGCCTGTTAGACAATTACGTCACGTCAGTGGCGCGTGTGCAAAAGGTCCCCTGTTTGCTTGCGACCCTGACGCCAAGTTTCGCGGTGTCCAGAGCAGTTGCAATAAAGTACAGCGCGGTGGATTTAGCGCCGTGTATTTCAGATTTCCGCATCTACATTATGTTTAACAACACTCGAACAAAAAAAAACACCAATAACTCCAAAGCTGTCAGAAGTTAGGGTGTTCACGTGCTCTTGTGCTGTTACTTTTGTCCCCATTCGCTTCGCATAACTGCCATGACGGGAGACTGCGCCGCGGATTTCTGGACGCAGGAAGTTCTACGTCTGGTCTACAGAAGCATACTAGCGGTGGCGCAGCTACAGCTGTTGCGCTCTGGCTGCGCTGCGCCCCGCTCTCACGCCATCTGCACGTACAAGTGAGGCGGTGCCAGCTGTGGCTGCCAGCCACCACCCGCACGCATTCACACCGGCGCCCGAATAGCCGCGGCCGCTATGCAACAACACACGTCACGGCTTCCATTTCCGCACGGCAGTCGTTCGATTTGCCGCCGCCAGCTCCTACACAGTAGCCACAGGGGCGAGGGAGAAGCGGAACTCTGAGTCCTCGCACCCGACTTCTGACGTCACGCTAGTGGTCTTGACGCAACCCGAGATCGTCGGAGCTCTGAGCTGCCACGTGCAGACCACATATCTACGTGTCAAGTCTTTGGTGTCTGTTACTGATTCAGCCCATCAGTAAACACTTCCGGGCCTCGTTGACTCACCTCGGAAGATGTTCTCCATAGTTGAGAACGAAACGTCAGGGAGAATAAGTTCTACAGATCGACCATGGCAACTTAGCCCGGAAGTGTTTACTGATGAAGACGCTGGCCGTGAAAGCCTACATGGAATGATTTGATTCAGCCCAGTTTCTAAATGAGCCACTGTGTAAGTTGGAAGTTAGTTTTGTCGTACACTGGTGTCCAAAATTAAAGCAAACAAACCACTATTTCTCCGTCCTGTGTCTAATCCACGATAAAATCTTACAGACTGTCAACAGATGCCCATAAGAATGTGTTGTGCACGGAAGATGGCACTTCAATAAAGGACAACCAGCCCAACGATGACTTATGGTACCGGTAGTGTTTGCCGGGTAGTCCCACTTCCACAGTCGCTGTGTACACAGTCACGGACAGTGCAGTATGCCCCAGAAAAGACGCCTACTAGACTCTCTGTGGCAAAGGGCCATAGGAAGAATGGAAGCAGGAAGTGGCAGGCTGATCAGGCCTGATGGCATGATGTGTATCGGTTTGTTGTTTCTCTGTATCCCAAACTCCAGGACAGGGTCGATCACGTGTGACGTCAGAAAAACAGTACCGTTGTTTGGTTACAAGGGCACGATGGTACCACCTTAGTAGTGCACGGCATCTGGCATATGACCTCACAGCATCCACTGGAGGTGTTGTATTGAGGCAAGTAGTGTACAGAAGCCTTCGACAGAGTGGCCATTATTGTCAGAGACCTGCTGTATGTGTACCTCTGGCGCTCGTTCGCAGTCGGAACCTCTAGAGTGGAGACATCAATATGCCACTTGGTTGATCGATTGGTGGGCCAATATTCTTTTCACAGATGAGTCCCGATGTGGTCTGGATTGTCGACGGATTCGCATATGGAGGGCGCCCGCAACATCGTGGAAAGAGACCGATATCAAGGAGGTTCTCTAATGGTGTGGGCAGGGATTATGTTGACAGTTCGAGTACCTCCGCATGGAACGGTATGGATGAATCGGCAAGGTTTAACTGCTGTGAGGTGTCGTGACGAAAACTTGGGCCCTCGAGTGCGCTCGTTGCGAGCTGCTGTGGGCCCAGACTTCGTACTGCTGAACGTTAATCCTCCACCTCATAGACCGAGCGGGGTGGCGCAGTGGTTAGACACTGGACTCGCATTCGGGAGGACGACGGTCCAATCCCGCGTCCGGCCATCCTGATTTAGGTTTTCCGTGATTTCCCTAAATCACTTCAGGCAAATGCCGGGATGGTTCCTCTGAAAGGGCACGGCCGACTTCCTTCCCAATCCTTCCCTAATCCGATGAGACCGATGACCACGCTGTCTGGTCTCCTTCCCCAAACCAACCAACCAACCAACCACCTCATAGAGCAGGATGGCTGATGTTTTCTTGGAAACGGAAGATAAGCACGCACGGAGTGGCCTGCTCGCTCTCCCTGTTTGAATCCCTTAGAGCAGGGGCGGGCAGGAATCCTGCACGTGTGCGGTGCACTTGCACGCGTGCAGTTAACAGGTGTTCTGCGTGCACACAGGGGCAAGCTGGTCACCCGCTTATCTCCCCTCCCCACCATACCTTCTGTCCGCTCCTTCCTCTGCAATGCGTTTTGTTCCCTAGCTTACTTTATTGAATGTAGGAATAAGATTAGTAGTAGTAGTGCTTGAAAGATGTCGCGTTTTGAAAGAGTACCTATTACCTACGATACGTTTTATTTAATTATCACAGGTGGAGTGGAACAAAATTTCTACATACAGACAAACGCAAGCAGTTACTTAAATTTTCATCACTGATGTTTGCTCTTAACCGACACTTACTAATTCAGCAAATGGTTTCCCATCTCTCGCTATATTAAGCTCGTACCGCTGGGCTATTATTGTTGTCGTCCTGAAAAATTGAAAACGGTGCTCCATAAAATGTTAAATCAGTTACATGAGAGACATGACGAAAGGAAGTCACAGATCTCTCGTGACCACAGCAACTACGACAGATTCATCTAGTATCGTCAGGACGCTCTTCTGAAGCTCAGTCAATTTCCCCATCCGCTCAGAATCCGACAATAAACTGTACTCGTCCTTGTGAAATTTGTTATAATGGCCTTCAGTACTAAACTTCCGCTGACCATCGAGAATACCGCCACATATTAAACATTTTGAATTTTCACCTTTTTGCACAAAGAAAAAATGATTCTCCCATTACTTTTTAAAAGATAGCAAATCTCCACTTCTCCGTTTTTCACACACGGCTTCCTCCTCCAGGGGGAGGATCCGCCTTTCTGTGAAGTTTGTGGCGTGCCGCTTTCAGTTCAGCATATTGTGGCGACGGGTGTCTTGTATACTGATTCTAGGGCAGCCCTCGGTCTCGCTGGAGAACTGCCCACCGTCCTCGCAGATCCAGATACCAGTGTTAACAGAGTGGTGAAATTTTGTGAACTATCAGGCCTCATCCCTAAACTGGGTGGGGGGGGGGGGGGGGGGAAGGGCGGCAGACTCTAGTACGTTATAAGTGCTCTGCATGTGGGGACAGCCTTTGTCCCCACCCATGAGATTTCATGTTGACTTTTCGTCAGGGCGCTGATGACTGTGATGTCGAGCTCCCCCTCAACCAAACTCATCATCATCATCATCATCAGCAGCAGCAGCAGCATGCCCGTCGTTATCAGACCTGTACCGCCAGCAGACGTGGTCCCACCCCATACTGAGCACATTAACCACTTGTCGGAATGTGTGTGCAAATCTACATCTACATCTATATGGATACTCTGCAAATCACATTCAAGTGCCTGGCAGACGGTTCATCGAACCACCTTCACGATTCTCTATTATTCCAATCTCGTATAGCGCGCGGAAAGAATGAACACCTATATCTTTCTGTACGAGTTCTGATTTCCCTTATTTTATCGTGGTGATCGTTCCTCCCTATGTAAGTCGGAGTCAACAAAATATTTTCGCATTCGGGGTAGAAAGTTGGTGATTGGAATTTCGTCACAACGATAAACGCCTTCCTTTTAATGATTTCCAGCCCAAATCCTGTATCATTTCTGTGACACTCTCTCCCATATTTCGCGATAATACAAAACGTGCTGTCATCCTTTGAACTTTTTCGATGTACTCCGTCAGCCCTATCTGGTAAGGATCCCACACCGCGCACCACTGTTCTAAAAGAGGACGTACAAGCATAGTGTAGGCAGTCTTCTTAGTAGGTCTGTTACATTTTCTAAGTGTCCTGCCAATAAAACGCAGTCTTTTGTTAGCCTTCCCTACAACATTTCCTATGTGTTATTTCCAATTTAAAATGTTCGTAACTGTAATACCTAGGTATGTAGTTGAATTTACGGCTCTTAGATTAGACTGATTTATCGTGTAACCGAAGTTTAGCGAGTTTCTTTTAGCACTCATGTGGATGACCTCACACTTTTCGTTATTTAGGGGCAACTGCCAATGTTCGCAGCATTCAGATATCTTTCCTACATCGTTTTGAAGTTTGTTTTCATCTTCTGATGACTTTATTATTCGATAAACGACAGCGTCATCTGCAAACAACCTAAGACGGCTGTTCAGATTGTCTCGAAAATCGTTTATGGGCCTATAACACTACCTTAGGGAACGCCAGAAATCACTTCTGTTTTACTCGATGACTCTCCGTCAATTACTACGAACTGTGGCGTCTCTGACAGGAAGTTACAAATCCAATCACATAACTGAGGCGATATTCCATAAGCACGCAATTTCACTATAAGCCGCTTGTGTGGTACAGTGTCAAAAGTCTTATGGGAGTTCAGAAATACGGAATCGATCTGAAATCCCTTGTCAATAGCACTCAACACTTCATGGGAATAAAGAGCAAACCCATGTTGATTGTGTTTCAATAGACCGTTTTCTTCGAGGTAATTCATAATGTTTGAACACAATATATGTTCCAGAATCCTGCTGCATATCGACGTTACGTAATTAAGTGGATTACTCTTACTACCTTTCTTGAATATTGGCATGGCCTGTGCAACTTTCCAGTCTTTGGGTACGGATCTTTCGTCGAGCGAACGGTTGTATATGGTTGTCAAGTACAGAGCTAATGCATCAGCATACTCCCAAAGGAACCTAACTGGTACACAGTCTGGCCCAGAAGACTTGCTTTTATTACGTGATTAAAGTTGCCGCACTACTCCCAGGGTATTTACTTCTCCGTTACTCATGTTGGCAGCTGTTATCGATTCCAATTCTGGAATATTTACTTCGTCTTCTTTTGTGAAGACATTTCGGAAGGCTGTGTTTAGTAACCCTGCTTTGGTAGCGCTGTCTTCGATAGTATCTCCATTGCCATCGCCCAGAGAAGGCATTGAATGTTTCTTGCCGCTAACATACTTAACATACGACCAGAATCTCTCTGGATTTTCTGCCAGGTTTCGAGACAAAATTTCGTTGTGGAAACTGTTATAAGCATTTCGTATTGAAGTCCGCGCTAAATTTCGAGTTTCTGTAAAAGATCGCCAATCTTAGGGATTTTGCGTCTGTTTATTTCGTTGTTTCTGTAACAGTGTTCTGACCCGTTATGTGTACCAAGGAGGATCAGCTCCGTCGTTTGTTAATTTATTTGGTATAAATCTCTAAATTGCTGCCGAAACTATTTCTCTGTATTCAAGCCACATCTGGTCTACACTTATATCATTAATTTGGATGGAGTGGAGATTGTCTCTCAGGTAGAAGTCAAGTGAATTTTTATCTGCTTGTCCGAATAGGTATATTTTTGGTTTTTTTTTGAAAGATTAGGGGGTTACAATATGCAATCTCGATAGGACAACCCTGTGTTCACTAATCCCTGTATCCGTTTTGATGCCGTTATTAACTCAGGATTATTTGTTGCTAAGAGATCAAGTGTGTTTTCACAGCGGATTACTATTCGCGTGGGCTCACGAACTAACTGCTCGAAATAATTTTCAGAGAATACGTTTAGCACAATTTCAAATGATGTTTTATGCGTACCTCTGGAATTAAACATGTATTTTCGCCAACATATCGAGGGTAAATTAAAGTCGCCACCGACTATTATCGTATGACTCGGGTACGTGTCACTGAAGACACTGAAGTACGTGTCACTGAAGACTAAGGACTGTCGTTGGTATGATAGAGTGCCTAGCAGAATATTAAAGTGCTGTTAGCCCTCTATCAGCCATATTTGTAATTTTTCGTTTAAGAATGGTCAGTGTCCTGAACGATTATATTACTCATTCATAAAGCCGCTTTTTGAAAAGGGAACAAAAGAAAAATTTGGAGTAGGTATTAAAATCCAGGGAGAAGAAATAAAAACTTTGAGGTTCGCCGATGACATTGTAATTCTGTCAGAGACAGCAAAGGACTTGGAAGAGCAGTTGAATGGAATGGATGGTATCTTGAAGGGAGGATATAAGATGAACATCAACAAAAGCAAAACGAGGATAATGGAATGTAGTCGAATTAAGTCGGGTGATGTTGAGGGTATTAGATTAGGAAATGAGACACTTAAAGTAGTAAAGGAGTTTTGCTATGTGGGGAGCAAAATAACTGATGATGGTCGAAGTAGAGAGGATATAAAATGTAGACTGGCAATGACAAGGAAAGCGTTTCTGAAGAAGAGAAATTTGTTAACATCGAGTATGGATTTAAGTGTCAGGAAGTCATTTCTGAAAGTATTTGTATGGAGTGTAGCCATGTATGGAAGTGAAACATGGACAGTAAATAGTTTGGACAAGAAGAGAATAGAAGCTTTCGAAATGTGGTGCTACAGAAGAATGCTGAAGATTAGATGGGTCGACCACATAACTAATGAGGAAGTATTGAATAGGATTGGGGAGAAGAGAAGTTTGTGGCACAACTTGACCAGAAGAAGGGATCGGTTGGTAGGACATGTCCTGAGGCATCAAGGGATCACCAATTTAGTATTGGAGGGCAGTGTGGAGGGTAAAAATCGTAGGGGGAGACCAAGAGATGAATACACTAAGCAGATTCAGAAGGATGTAGGTTGCAGTAGATACTGGGAGATGAAGAAGCTTGCACAGGATAGAGTAGCATGGAGAGCTGCATCAAACCAGTCTCAGGACTGAAGACCACAACAACAACAACATGAATGGGAGTAAGGGGTAATGTAGACAATTTTACACCTATTTCTATGCCATCAGTGTTTGCTAACGTTATTGAAAAGGCTGAGTATGTAAGGATAATTGATCATTTTATATCACATAATTTGCTATAAAATGTACAGTTCGGCCTTAGAAGTCATTTAACAACTGAAAATTCTATATTCTCTTTTCTCTCTGATGTAGTGGAAGGATTAAACAAAAGGTTTCCAACGCTAGACATATTTTTTGATTTAACTGTTTTAATTGTGTTGAGACCATTGCGGAATACGGAGAGCAGTTCGCAATTGGTTCACCTCTTACTTCAACAAGTGACAGAAAAAGGTATTATTCACAGTGTTGAGAATGGCTATGATGTGGGGTCTGAGTGGGGTACGGTCAAATGGTGAACGCCTCAAGGATCAGTGTTGCGGCCGCTCCTGTTCCTTATTTATATAAATGATGTGCCCTCTAGTATTACGGGTAACTAAACTATAAAATATTTCTGTCTGCATGGTAGTAAAGGATGTTGTGTGCAACACTGGCCGGTTTCAAATAGTACATTTCATAACATAAGTTCATGGCCTGTAGAAAATAAACTAACGCTAAATCACAGTAAGACTCAGTTTTTACAACTTCTAACACACATTTCAACAAAACCCAACGTTTCAATTTCACAGATTTGGCATATGATTAGTGAAACTGAACAGTTCATATATCTAGGTGTTCAGATAGAAAGATAGATAGTAAACTGCCGTGGAAAGCCCACGTTCAGGATCTTGTTCAAAGACTTAATGCTGCCATTTTTACTATTCGAACGGTATCTGAAGTGAGTGGTTGTTCGACACGGAAATTAGTCTACTTCGCTTATGTCGTATGGTATTAAAAGTATATTTTGGGGTAACTCTTCCCATTCTAGAGGGATATCTTTGGCTCAGAAAGCGGCGGCTCGGGCAATAAGGGGTGTAACTTCACGAACCTCTTGTCGATCCCTGTTCACTAGTCTGGGTATTTTGAGATTGGCCTCTCAATACATACATTCCTTACTGTCATTTCTTGTTAACAGTATTACACTACTGGGCATTAAAATTACTACACCACGAAGATGACGTGCTACAAAAACGAAATTTAACCGACAGGAAGAAATGCTGTGATATGCAAATGATTAGCTTTTCAGAGCATTCACACAAGGTTGGCCCCGGTGGCGACACCTACAACGTGATGAGATCAGGAAAGTTTCCAACCGATTTCTCATACACAAACAGCAGTTGACCGGCGTTGCATGGTGTTGTGATGCCTCGTGTAAGGAGGAGAAATGCGTACCATCACGTTTCCGACTTTGATAAAGGTCAGATTGTAGCATATCGCTATTGCGGTTTATCGTATCGCGACATTGCTGCTCGCGTTGGTCGAGATCCAATGACTGTTGGCAGAATATGGAATCGGTGGGTTCAGGAGGGTAATACGGAACGCTGTTCTGGATCCCAACGGCCTCGTATCACTAGCAGTCGAAATGACAGGCATCTTATCCGCATGGCTCTAACGGATCGTGCAGCCACGTCTCGATCCCTGAGTCAACAGATTGGGACGTCTGCAAGAAAGCAACCATCTGCACGAACAGTTCGACAACGTTTGCACCAGCATGGACTATCAGGTCGGAGACTATGGCTGCGGTTACCCTTGACGCTGCATCACAGACAGGAGCGCCTGCGATGGTGTACTCAACGACGAACCTGGGTGCACGAATGGCAAAACGTCATGTTTTCGGATGAATCCAGGTTCTGTTTACAGCATCTTGATGGTCGTATCCGTGGGTGGCGACATCGCGGTGAACGCACATTAGAAGCGTGTATTCGTCATTTTCATACTGGCGTATCAGCAGGCGTGATGGTATAGGGTGCCATTGGTTACACGTCTCGGTCACCTCTTGTTCGCACTGACGGTACTTTGAACACTGGACGTTACATTTCAGATGTGTTACGACCCATGGCTCTGCGCTTCATTCGATCCCTGCGAAACCCTACATTTCAGCAGGATAATGCACGACCGCATGTTGCAGGTCCTGTACAGGCCTTTCTGGATACAGAAAACGTTCGAGTGCTGCCCTGGCCAGCACATTCTCCAGATCTCTCAGCAACTGAAAACATCTGGTCAATGGTGGCCGAGCAACTGGCTCGTCACAATACGCCAGTCACTACTCTTGATGAACTGTGGTATCGTGCTGAAGCTGCATGGGCACCTGTACCTGCACACGCCATCCAAGCTCTGTTTGACTCAATACCCAGGCGTATCAAGGCCGTTATTACGGCCAAAGGTGGTTGTTCTGGGTACTGATTTCTGTGGTTCTATGCGCCCAAATTGCGTGAAAATGTAATCACAAGTCAGTTCTAGTATAATATATTTATCCAATGAATACCCGTTTATCATTTGCATTTCTTCTTGGTGTTGCAATTTTAATGGCCAGTAGTGTAGCTTAATCCCAAGAATAAGCAGTTTTCACTCAGTTAATACTCAGCAGAAATGAAACCTGCATTTGGATCGGACTTCCTTAGCTCTTGTACTGAAAGATGTGCAGTATACTGCTGCAGCCATTTTCAACAAACTACCAACGGAATTCAAAAATCTTAGCAATAACCCAGGCGTTTCCAAATCGGAACTGAAGAGCTTCCTAATGGATCACTTCTATTCTGTCGAGGAGTTCCTTGAGAAATTAAGCTGATTGTTGTATTGTTGATTGCCTTTACGTAAACTTATGGCTTGACTTATTTTGGGCTCATAAAAGTTTTATTTTTATCTGTTATTACTTTTATGTAGTAATTTCATGTACTGACACGTTCCATGACCTTGGAGATTTTCTCCTGACTTCGGTCCTACGTAACTAGACGTGTAAATAAATAAATGAAACTTCCTGGCAGATTAAAACTGTGTGCCGGACCGAGACTCGAACTCGCGACCTTTGCCTTTGGCGGGGAAGAGTACTACCAAATGCCGGCCGGAGTGGCCGTGTGGTTCTAGGCGCTACAGTCTGGAACCGAGCGACCACTACGGTTGCAGGTTCGAATCCTGCCTCGGGCATGATTGTGTGTGATGTCCTTAGGTTAGTTAGGTTTAATTAGTTCTAACTTCTAGGCGACTGATGACCTCAGAAGTTAAGTCGCGTAGTGCTCAGAGCCATTTGAGCCATCTACCAACTGAGCTACCCAAGCACGACTCACGCCCCGTCCTCACAGCTTTACTTCCGCCTGAGAGCTTCTGTAAAGTTTGGAAGGTAGGAGACGAGGTATTGGCGGAAGTAAAGCTGTGAGGGCGGGGCGCGAGTCGTGCTTGGGTAGCTCAGTTGGTAGAGCACTTGCCCGCGAAAGGCAAAGGTCCCGAGTTCGAGTCTCGGTCCAGCACACAGTTTTAATCTGCCAGGAAGATTAATATCAGCGCACACTCCGCTGCAGAGTGTAAATCTCTTTTTTTTTTGGTCATCAGTATACTGACTGGTTTGATGCGGCCCGCCACGAATTCCTTTCCTGTGCTAACCTCTTCATCTCAGAGTAGCACTTGCAACCTACGTCCTCAATTATTTGCTTGACGTATTCCAATCTCTGTCTTCCTCTACAGTTTTTGCCCTCTACAGCTCCCTCTATCACCATGGAAGTCATTCCCTCATGTCTTGGCCTATCATCCTGTCCATTCTCCTTATCAGTGTTTTCCACATATTCCTTTCCTCTCCGATTCTGCGTAGAACCTCCTCATTCCTTACCTTATCAGTCCACTTAATTTTCAACATTCGTCTATAGCACCACATCTCATATGCTTCGATTCTTTTCTGTTCCGGTTTTCCCACAGTCCATGTTTCACTACCATACAATGCTGTACTCCAGACGTACATCCTCAGAAATTTCTTCCTCAAATTAAGGCTGGTATTTGATATTAGTAGACTTCTCTTGGCCAGAAATGCCTTTTTTGCCATAGCGAGTCTGCTTTTGATGTCCTCCTTGCTCCGTCCGTCATTGGTTATTTTACTGCCTAGGTAGCAGAATTCCTTAACTTCATTGACTTCGTGACCATCAATCCTGATGTTAAGTTTCTCGCTGTTCTCGTTTCTACTACTTCTCATTACCTTCGTCTTTCTCCGATTTACTCTCAAACCATACTGTGTACTCATTAGACCATTCCGTTCAGCAGATCATTTAATTCTTCTTCACTTTCACTCAGGATAGCAATGTCATCAGCGAATCGTATCATTGATATCCTTTCACCTTGTATTTTAATTCCACTCCTGAACCTTTCTTTTATTTCCGTCATTGCTTCCTCGATGTACAGATTGAAGAGTAGGGGCGAAAGGCTACAACCTTGTCTTACACCCTTCTTAATACGAGCACTTCGTTCTTGATCGTCCACTCTTATTATTCCCTCTTGGTTGTTGTACATATTGTATATGACCCGTCTCTCCCTATAGCTTACCCCTACTTTTTTCAGAACCTCGAACAGCTTGCACCATTTTATATTGTCGAACGCTTTTTCCAGGTCGACAAATCCTATGAAAGTGTCTTGATTTTTCTTTAGCCTTGCTTCCATTATTAGCCGTAACGTCAGAATTGCCTCTCTCGTCCCTTTACTTTTCCTAAAGCCAAACTGATCGTCAGCTAGCGCATTCTGGAAATAAATAAATGAGTAAAGACAGGGAAATGATGGAGGAGGCGCGGCGCAGCGGCGAGGCGGTGCCGGCTGACCTGTGGCGTGCTGCAGAGCACGGACATGATCCAGGCGGCGGCCAGCAGGTAGCGGCCGCGGCGCGCCACGTCGCTCAGCTTCATCGGCTTCAGCACCGCGAAGTACCTGTGAACACCACCAGCAGTCACAACAGCGCGTCACGCAGGACGCCCTTATAACTTCTGTCCAATACATCACCCATCTGGGAAAGAACTTTCCAAAAGCCAAGGTCGCATACAGGGTGGCGCACGAAATGTTTTACCAGTTGTTTCTTTCACAATTTACGACGCACATCAGATATCCCGCTGGGATCTCTACAGCAGTACCAGCAGAGCTTGGAAAAACAAATGAGTTACGAAATGACGTGTAATTCACGATACTGCCGCTAGGAGACTAGTAAGCAGCAATGGCTAACAATGGAGGACTGACAACACAACAACGATCGGCAATTATGTTACTTTTTCATGAAACGAAAAGCCTTGTTGTGACTCAGAGGCGTTTTCGACAACAGTTTAACACACGATGGGTCCCTTGCAAGAAGACCATCCACAGGTTTGTAGTGGTACTTGAATTACGTAACCATTACGGCACCTCACCTGAACCTCTCGATACCAGTAATATTCTACTGTGTTTCTGTAAAGTAGTTGACATATTTCTGAGACAACATTCAGATTTGAGTTCATTTGTGATACATCGATATGTTTATATTGCAATGATATTATTCTTATTTGTAATCTTTCTTTTGTCACTATGATCTTTGACGTACTTGTAACTCTTGATTTTTGGGCGCGTAAGCGATTATTAGTTAGTTAGAGTGTCGGACCTTGAGAAGGACAAGTATTGGACGTCATGTTGAAAAGGCGTATATTGTAGTCAATTTATAACATGTGAACTTTAACAGCGAGGAACATGTTTTCAAGTATGTTTTGTATTGTGAAGTGATGTTTTGTGTGTTACGTGATATTGCCACAAAAGCAATAAAAAGGAAGTGTAACTTAAATTCGGAGTGCTGACTATTTTTTTGCATCACCATTGTGCTAACTTTGAAAGGTTTAATCTTCAAGAATGGTTTGTGAAGCGCATCTACAAAACTTTTGAATATAGCAGAATAAAACCTAGGCCTCTTTGCATACGAGCTTGGAATCATCACCACCTACATTTTCGACGATTGAGCCAAGATTTTACAACGAGACCAGCGTGGGAAATACGAAAAGATGAGTGCCTAGTTTATTTATTATTACATGAAATGACTTTGTTAACTGTGCTCTGCCGGCCGCGGTGGTCTAGCGGTTCTGGCGCTGCAGTCCGGAACCGCGGGACTGCTACGGTCGCAGGTTCGAATCCTGCCTCGGGCATGGGTGTGTGTGATGTCCTTAGGTTAGTTAGGTTTAAGTAGTTCTAAGTTCTAGGGGACTTATGACCTCAGATGTTGAGTCCCATAGTGCTCAGAGCCATTTTTTTAACAGTGCTCTAATGACACCTGCCACATAATAACTTTGCTGTTGCCCGAAAATGCAGTATTTAGCAGCGTGAGCAACACCACAATCGATATTAAATTTTGACATTTGTTGTGGTAGGGTTGTTAGAGGTTGTAAGATAAATTTGTACAGGAAGGAAGAGTATTGGAAGCGAAGCCACCTCGGCCTAAGCCTGTTCGTTCACCGGAGAATATTGAAGCGGTACGAGTTGCTGTACAGAGAAGTCCCGGAAAATCGCGTAGATAGGTAGCAGTGCAATTGGGAATATCCAGACGCTCCGTTCAACACATTCTTAAAAGTGACCTCCATGTGTACCCATACAAGATGACCTGTGCACAGAAGCTCACTGAAGAACACAAGCAGCAGAGACTACTGTTTGCCCAGTGGGCAGAGGATAGGGAAGAATCTTTCAACAACGTTTGGTTTTCAGACGAGGCGCAGTTTCATTTAGACGGTGTGGTTAACAAACAAAATGTATGATTTTGGGCCACTGAAAACCCACAAGTGCTTCATGAACGACAACATTATGCTCCGAGGATTATAGCGTCGGCAGCGATTTCCAGTCACGGACTTATTGGACCATTTTTCTTTGAAGTATCTGTGAACAACGAGAGTTATTTGAGTGTGCTTCGCAATAGCTTCATTCCACAGCTTCTTCCTACTGCCTTGCCCTTCAACAAGCAGTGGTTCATGCAAGATGGAGCAAGGCCACATACAGCAAACACTGTGTTGGGGTTTTTACACGAGCATTTCGACATGCGGATCATTTCACTCAGGTTTCCAGGTCGCTTCAATGACGGACAAAATTGCCCCCCCCCCACCCCCTAATAGTCCAGACCTCAATCCATGAGACTTTTTTCTTTGGGGGTACCTAAAGGAAAAACTATTCCCGAAACGTCCACGTGATTTAATGGAGCTCAGAAGTCTTATTCTTCAAGCTTGCAGTGAAATTACGGAAGACATATGCCGTAGGGTAATCACTAACTTCAGTGTTCGTTTTAAGGAAGTTAGGAAACGAAATGGTGGACATATTGAGCATGTGCTGAGCTAGAACAAATCTCCATGGACAGCTCTTCATTGTAGTATATGTCCCTTTCAGATTGTATTGACAATAAAGTTTATATTCAAAAACAAAATGGTAACACATTAGGTGCGCCACCCTGTAAATTAGTTCAAAAAATGGTTCAAATGGCTCTGAGCACTATGGGACTTAACAGCTGTGGTCATCAGTCCCCTAGAACTCAGAACCACTTAAACCTAACTAACCTAAGGACATCACACACATCCACGCCCGAAGCAGGATTCGAACCTGCGACCGTAGCAGTCGCACGGTTCCAGACTGCGCGCCTAGTGTAAATTAGTCTTTATTGTTGACAACCGGTTTCCACAGTGTAACTGTCATCTTCTGGTCTGTAATATAATGCACATACACTGGACGAAAGTCACGGATTCCCTCCTAAATTCGCGTCGGATCCCCTTTTGTCCGGCGCTGTGCAGCATCTCGACGTGTCATGGACTCAACAAGTCGTTGGAAGCCGCCTGCTGAAATATTGAGCCATGTCGGGTCTATAGCGTCCATAATTGTGAAAGGGTTGTTGGTGCAGAATTTTGTGCACCAACCGACCTGTCGATTATGTCCCATAGATGTTCGATGGGCCTCATATCGGGCGATCTGGTGGCGAAATCTTTTGCTCGAAATGTCCAAATGTTCTTTTAACAAATCGCAAACAATTCTGGCCCAACGACATGGCGCACCATCATCCAAAATATCCTATCGTTGTACGGGAAAATGAACACCATGAATGTCTGCAAATGGTCTCCAAGTAACCTAATGTAAACATTTCCCGGCAACGATCCATTAAGTTGCACCAGATGACTTAGTCCCATGTAAACACAGCCCACACCATTATGGAGCGACGACCAGCTTGCTGCTTTGTGGTCAGATGGTGGGATTTTGGGAATTTGTGGGAGACTGGAGAGATAAGACATGGGAGATCTGTTGTTGTACAAGGTTCGGAGGGTAATTATGGTCTGTGAAGGTCTCGGTGAGATCCTTGGTATAATTGGAAAGGGACTGCTGATCACTACAGATGCGACGGCAACAGGTGGCAAAGCTGTATGGAAGGGATTCCTTGGTATTGAATAGGTGCCAGCTCTTGAACTGGAGGTATTGCTGATGGTTGGTAGGTTTGATATGGATGAAGTTACTGATACAGCTATCTTTGAGGTAGAGGTCAAGATCAAGGAAGGTGGCTCATTGGATTGAGGAGGAGCAGGTGAAGCAAATGGGGAAGAAGGAGTTGAGGTTCTGGAGGAATGTGGGTAGGGTGTCCTCATCCTCGATCCAGATCACAAATGTCATCAATAAAACTTAACCAAGTGAGGGGTTTGGGGTTCTGCATGGTTAGGAAGGATTCATTTAGATGGTCCATGAATAGACTGGCACAGATGGTGCCATATGGGCACTTTTATGAAGTGTTGTCTGTAAGTTTCAGAAATTCTCTTATAAAAATCATAATGTTTATTTAAAAATTAATTTCCTGTTTCAGCTTCAAGGTAAAATCGTATTACGCATTTGGTTGATATAGATACAGCAAGCAGCTGCACCAAGTCCACTGTAACTATAAAAAACAAGGGTCTTCTTTTGTCGCTTCTACTATAAACCTGCCGATAAATGCAGATGTATCTATTGTCACACAAACCGGCACAGGTACCATGGTGTCTCCAGAAACCTTAAAATTAATGCTAACTTTCATTATGTAGTAATTTTTGTAGTTCAGAAAGTTTGTATTTTTTTCCTGCAGACCATTAACTTCCTTACCCTGTGTATTCGTTGGTCAAAACAAATTGTGAAAGTATGCAAGGACATAGCACCTATATCTCGGCAACACAAACTGATCTTTATCTATTAGTTGACCACACTAATATTGCACCTGGGAGTGAGGGCGCTTCAGTCGGCTTATGATGAGTTTTTACCACGATATTTCAAGAGGATATGCTGTACCACTTGATAGCATTACGGAGCCAGACCAGCTTGCACAGTCCCTTGTTGGCACCTTGGGTCGATGACGTCAAGGGGTCTGCGCCGCACTCGAACCCCATCATCAGATCTTACCAACTGGAATCTGGGCTCATCTGGCCATGCTACTGTTTTCGAGTCGTCTAGGATCCAACCGATATGGCCACTAGCCCAGTACAGTCGCCGCAGACGATGCCGCGCTGTTAGCAAAGGCACTCGCGGCGATCGTTTGCTGCCATTGCCCATTAACCCCAAATTTCGCCCAACTATCGTAACAGATACGTTCGTCGTACATCACACATTGATGTTTGCGGTTATTTTACGCAGTGTTGCTTGTCCATTAGCACTGACAACTCTGTGCAAACTCCGCTGCTCTCTGTCGTTAAGTGAGCGCCGTCGGTCAATCCATTGTTCGTGGTGAGACGTAATGCTTGATATATGGAGTTCTCTGCACGCTCTTAACACTGTGGAATATCGCATGCGTCTAGTTCCAACTACCGTTTCGCGTTCAGAGTCTGTTAGTTCCAGTCGCGTGGCCATAATCACGCCGGAAACGTAAACATGAATCACACCAGTACAAATGACAGCTCTGCCAATGCACTGACCTTTTTTACTTTGTGTACGCGATACTACCGCCATCTGTACATATGCATGTCGCTATCCCATGACTTTTTTCTCCTCAGTGTACATCATATACAGGATGCGTCAAAAAATGTATACACACTTTGAACTGTCATAGACAATTTATTTCCCGTTCTACAAGGTTAAATATCTGTGAGAAAGTAATGTTATGTTTCTTCAACAGGTGGCAGCAGTGGCAAGGAAGTAACTGCAACATGGCGGACGTGCGTTTGAGCTTTGAAGCGCGGAAGCAGATAATTAAGTGGTACTGGCTCTGAGCACTATGGGACTCAACATCTTAGGTCATAAGTCCCCTAGAACTTAGAACTAGTTAAACCTAACTAACCTAAGGACATCACACACACCCATGCCCGAGGCAGGATTCGAACCTGCGACCGTAGCAGTCCCACGGTTCCGGACTGCAGCGCCAGAACCGCTAGACCACCGCGGCCGGCAAGTGGTACTGGAAGTTTGAGAATGTAGCTGCGGTTCGAAGACAGTGGAGGAGTGAGTATGGTACAGAACCACCTTCAAGATTAACAATTATACGTTTACGAGACAAATTCGAAATTCATGGAACAGTGTGTGATGTGCATAAAGGTCGATCAGGGCGACCTCGTACAGCTACAAGTGATGATCCCACAACTGCGATCTTGGAACTGTTTCAGCGTTCACCTCAAAAATCTTCAAGGCAAGCGGCATTTGAGAGTAATGTAAGTGCTAGTAGTGTGCTACACATTCTGAAGAAAGGTAGGTTTAGTGTGTACATTCCAAGGCTGGTGCAACAGCTAAGTGACGGTGATCCAGGTCGAAGGTTAGAATTTTGTGAATGGGTCCAGGAGATGGTGAGACGTGAACCGGGATTTATTGGTCGGATGAAGCCCAATTCAAACTCAATGGAACTGTCAATAGGCACAATTGTGTGTAATGGGCTGAAGATAAACCTAACATTACAGTTGAAAAGGCTGTGAATTTGCCTGGTGTAAATGTGTGGTGTGGTTTGTCTGCAAGGGGACTTATTGGGTCTTTCCGCTTTGAAGGTACTGTTACTGGAGAAACATACCAAACAATGCTTGCTTACTCCATATTCCCTGCCATTCGTGCATTATACGGTAATAATGAGTTTTATTTCCAACAAGATGGCGCCCTGCCGCACTATCATAGGAACGTACGAGCATACCTGGATGACAATGTGCCAGGCCAGTGGATAGGACGCAGGGGACCAATCGAGTTTCCTGCACGCTCTCCAGACCTCACGCCACTGGATTTCTTCTTATGGGGCACAGTAAAAGATGAGGTGTACAAACGTAAACCACGTAACCTGGACACACTTTGGAATGAGATTCAGGCGGTGTGCGCAGAAACCTCATTGGACACTTTGGTACGATGTACGGAATCAGTGATGACTTGTACTCAGAAATGTATTTATGCTGAAGGCCACCAGTTTGAATATTGATCACATTTGCAAAGTGCATTTATTTTTCCAATTGGACTTTAAGCTTTACATTTCCAGAAATTTAACATTGTAGAATGGGAAATAAATTTTCTATGACGCTTCAAAGTGTGTATACATTTTTTTGACGCACCCTGTATATCTCCCATCATCATTTATGAAAAAAATAATTGAGAAAATTTTTTTTGTTTGATGTTAAAATACCGGAATGGAAACTAAATTTACATATCTCCAAAGAATTTTTGTTGTAAAATGTCTTCCATTATGAGTTCGTACTTCATGCCATGTCGTCACTATGGTGGATAAAATACAGCACATTATACAGATTCGTTACAGTTAGAAAGCACCTTCTGTACATGGGCATGCTCTCATATGTAGCAATGACAGAGCATTTTTAGTTCTTAAAATGTACAACATAGAGTGTTTATAAACTGGTTATGCAAAAGTAACATTTAATTGTGAAAAGGTAAATAACTTAGAGAAATGATTGTTACAGCACTGAATGTAGTATATCTTCAAGTTTTATTCCCACGTAACACTGTTAGTTCCTGACGTTCTCGCTAGGTGGCATGCGCGAATGAGTAATTGCAGCAGTCATCATGGAGTCTTCTATAGCGCACGCACAATAATGTGGCCGGTAGATACGCAGTCGGCAGGGCACGTGGGGATATTGGAGGTGGTGGGGGATGTGGGCAGGTTCTGTACGGAAAATGCCGAGCGCGGGAGGGGAACTGTCATTCACAGCAAGCCTAAGCTCACGTTTTCTGTATATATGAAGTGGAGCACCTGCACGCCCACACTTGTATGGTGTCCATTCAAAAAGATCTACTGTCATCACTCTTTTGGTTAGCATCCAAAAATAATTCCGCTGAAAATGCGACAAAAACAGCAATTTATTTTCGCATGGCTTGTTAACCATTTGTACTCAAGAGAGCAACGTCATGAGTGGCTAATTTTGAGTAAAAGCTATATTTCTCATGGAGCCATATGAAAATTTGCTTTTTTTGTCAAAACACTGAGGAGCTTACACAATGTCACCTCACTAAGATGCTGTGCAGACGTAACTGGGAGAGTATTCTGAAATAGTGATTCAGTAATTTCATTAACTGAGAAAAAGTAAGGTCATAGATTACGAAAAAGCACTTCCTCGGTACAAAAATAAACGTTTATTGTCTTAGATTGTTTCAAAACCCATACGATTTCTCGTTTCACTAGCTATTGATGGTCCTTAAAATATACATTCTTTCATTGAAACAGTCTGTAGTTAGTCAAACAACACGGAAGATAATGAAGGTTCGCATAATAACTTTAAGGTAAAAATACTCTACTCTTTCTGTGCTATCATTTGCCAAAATCTCATTTCGATATCTCAAACCGCTTATGAAATACGATGAATGTTGTGGATATTTCATTCTGGGTTTATCGCTGGCGGGCGTGATCGCAAATCACTGTGCTATGTTGGATAAATTTTCCCAAGACTGGTGAATGATGGAGACCTGCATACAAATCTTAAGCAAAATTCAGTGTGTTAGCTAAATGTCATACGCAGCAACATCTTATGTAATATGCACCAAATGCAAAATCATAGCGACTCGTGTTACATTGCAAACTATTTCGAATTTCAATGCAAATATAACAAATTTCAGTGCAAATATAACGCAATAACTATAACCATTAGCGACCTGATGGGCACGTCATCATGAAAATGACACATAAAGCCATATGTAACGCAAAAATGAAATTTTTTACCGAATGGTTTCTGTAAAATCGTTTGAGATAGATTTCAGGGTGTGCGTGTCGCCTACCGAACGAAAGCGGGTGTTGGCCTCCCGTTCCGAACAAACGAATGAACTAGCCCAGCGATTAACGGGACTCTGTATGTCCTATGCCGTCAATGTTAAATTATTGAATTTTGTGACCCATTATCTTGGAAACTTTTTAAGACACCAACTTACAATTTTTCATAATTATTGAATGCACCTTTCTAGATACACTGAACTAGAATTATTACTAAAATTGTGTTGTGGGGCATGTTACCTTTTTTTTCAAACATACAATTTTTTGACAGAATTTTGTAAATAAATGAACATATAAACAAAGCAACTCAGGATATTTTAATTATTTTAGTTCCATATGTGTTGAATCTCACACTTGGCACGCTGCGAAAATTCATGTCTCTACCATCAGTACCTTTTTAAAAAACTGGTCCTTTATTGCAAAAACTGTAGTTCAGAGATATTGAAGTTTAATACAAATCCTTATACAGACTTACATTTCTGCGTCTTTTATACACTAGAATTGCCCTGGCCCGTAGTCTGTGTCTTCTCCAGTGACACAACACCCCAGTGCTTGCCTCCTTTTCTTTTTTGCTTCTTTCGTCATTTGCTGAGCAGCTAACTCTGCTTCACGTACACGAAGCTCATCTAGTTCCCGCAGTCCTTTAACTGTGTTCTGTCCAAATCTTACTCCTAACTTCTCCACAACCTTAAGTCTTTCATACTTCCCACCATTAAAAGTTATTAAAGCATCAAACACTGCTAACTTTAGTCATTAGGCCAATATATACATTTTTAGGAACACGCCACCACGCAACATTATTGAAAGAATCATTCACATTATGGGTTTTCCCAAGTAAACATTTCTTTAGTATCCCAGGATTTTCCAAATCTCTATAAATAGGTTTTATTGCCTCCATTACTGCCACAGGAAGAGGATGGTTATGTGTAAATTCATGCAGGGTGCCAGAAAATTCAGCCTATATTTACACCATGTGTTTCGTGGAGGTGGACACAAAGCATGACATGGCTTTTCATCGGCTGATATTTGATGAAAGAACGTGCTCCAAACAGCTCTTTTCATCTTCTCTAAATTTTCACAGTTCTCTCTAATGGCCTTCCCATAATATTCCTGTAATTCATCAATTACTTTGGCCGTTAATTGTCACCACCACAAAGACAACAAGAGACAGTTTCAGAAAGAACTTGTGCAAGGATTTGCACATCAATAACGATGTTGTCCATCATATCCTTCCTTTTACCACTGTCATCCGTTTCTAAAGTTACTTTCCTTTTCGATGCACTACGAGGCGTGGTCACTTCAGAAACATTATCGTGGTTTCCTTCACTGATAGCACACGTGTTTTCACGTACTTTAGAAGAAAATGCAGGTCTCGCATATCTGTTACCTGGAAATTTGCATTTCTTGAAGTTAGTTTTACGCTTGTTGTTGTTGTTGTTGTTGTTGTGGTCTTCAGTCCTGAGTCTGGTTTGATGCAGCTCTCCATGCTACTCTATCCTGTGCAAGCTTTTTCATCTCCCAGTTCCTACTGCAGCCTACATCCTTCTGAATCTGCTTAATGTATTCATCTCTTGGTCTCCCTCTAAGATTTTTATCCTCCATGCTTCCCTACAGTATTAAATAGGTGATCCCTTGATGCCTCAGAACATGTCCTAGCAGCTGATCCCTTCTTCTAGTCAAGTTGTGCCACAAATTCCTCGTCTCCCCAGTTTTATTCAGTACCTCATTAGTTATGTGGGCTACCCATCTAATCTTCAGCATTCTTCTGTTTGTTTTGTCCCTTAAATAGTTGTTACTTGTCGTTTAGCTGCGTTAAGCTGCATAAACTACAACACTATCGTTCAATGACAATTCACGAGTAAATACCTCAAGCCACCACCTCGAAGACAAACTATTTCACCGAAAGACGCTGCGTGTCACCTAAGACGCCGGCTCAGTGTCGCCTAGCAGTCTCTGACGCAGCAGTTGAACAACTACATTTGTAGCCTGGGTAAATCAATGAGACGTGTCAGCTTAGAACTGGATATGCCTAGTGTTACAGCACTAAAAGTGTTATACCATAGAAAAGCGTAATTCAAACCCCAAAAATTGGAAGTTCACAGGATCTGGCAGGAATGTGATTGCAGACGAGACATTTGTCGTGTTACAAAAGGTAGCCACATTGAACTATTGTAAATAAAACTTGAGGAGATACTGCATTCAGTGCTGTGTAAAACATTTCTCTAAGTTATTTACCTTTTTCACAATTAAAGGTTACTTTTGCATAAATAATTTATAAGCACCCTGTACAGTAAGATACGCATTTGTACATCCGTTTATTTCACTTGGCAGACACATCCCGGACCCACATTAGCCAAAGTATGTGGTGCAACTGGATGGCAGTTACGCAAAGATAGGGAGTGTACATTGTTATAGCCACAAGATGACTCTTACGCGGGCATCGTAAAATCAGGGCGTAAATTATTATTATTGTTCTTGTTAAATGTAGAAAGAAAATACTTTACGCTCTGATTTTAAGATGCCTGTGTAAGAGTCATCTAGTGGCTGTAACTATGTACACACCTTATCTCTGCCTCACTATCACCCAGTTGCACTTCATACTTCGGCTAATGTGGATACAGGATGCATGTAACACGTCACGCAGATGTAAATAGATGCACAAATACGCATTTTACTAGATGTCGTGCGTTTTAAGTATTAGCAAGTTTACGTGAGTGCTACGTATGTGAACATGCTCATGTGCACAAGGTGCTTTTCAGCTGTAAATGGTTTTATTTCTTTGACAAACCTGTGTATCAGTTTAGTGCATAAGTGGCGTTTTCGTTTTTCTTGTTGGTATTTCGGTTGCTTTGGGTTTATTTATCGATTGTCACTTTTATTTGTTGTTCACTGTTGCTATTTGAATTTACATGTTGTCATTTTATCATCTGAAAATAGTGAGTGGAGCTGTGGACGCTAGAAAATGGAGCGCCAAACGGAGAAACTGGAACATTTCCGACATATTCTTCTGTTTGAGCTCAGTAGAGGGGTGACAGCAGCGGCGTCAGACAGAAACATTTGTGCTACGTATGGGGGAAATGCTATTGGACAGAGCTCGGCAAGAGAACGGTTTTGTCATTTTAAGAAGGATAGTTTTGACATTGGTGCCTCTCCACGTTCAAAAACAGCTTCGCGGTTTGACGAAGAACGTTTAAATGAAGTAATCCACAATGATCCACGCCAATGTGCTCGCAAAGTGACAAATGTGATGAACTGTGATCATTCCAGCACCGTGCGACATTTGCATGCACTGGGGAAGGTTCAAAAACCAGGTGTGTGGGTACCGAATGCTCTAAGCCAAAATCATAAAAATCAGTTGGTGGCCATGTGTGCATCTCTGCCTGCTCGTCATCATTTGAGTCGTGAAAAACACCGACCATTCCTATCCCGTATCGTTACTGGCGTGGAGAAATGGCGTCTTTGTGGTAACATAAGGAAAAGAAAGGATTGGAAGTAACCCAAACAAAGCAGCAACTCTCTGTACAAGGACCTGCACGCGTCCAGACAACATAACGTTGTACGAGGGCAGTTCAATAAGTAATGCAACACATTTTTTTTCTGAAACAGGGGTTGTTTTATTCAGCATCGAAATACACCAGGTTATTCCCCAACCTTTTAGCTACACAACACTATTTTTCAACGTAATCTCCATTCAATGCTACGGCCTTACGCCACCTTGAAATGAGGGCCTGTATGCCTGCACGGTACCATTCCACTGGTCGATGTCGGAGCCAACGTCGTACTGCATCAATAACTTCTTCATCATCCGCGTAGTGCCTCCCACGGATTGCGTCCTTCATTGGGCCAAACATATGGAAATCCGACGGTGCGAGATCGGGGCTGTAGGGTGCATGAGGAAGAACAGTCCACTGAAGTTTTGTGAGCTCCTCTCGGGTGCGAAGACTTGTGTGAGGTCTTGCGTTGTCATGAAGAAGGAGAAGTTCGTTCAGATTTTTGTGCCTACGAACACGCTGAAGTCGTTTCTTCAATTTCTGAAGAGTAGTACAATACACTTCAGAGTTGATCGTTTGACCATGGGGAAGGACATCGAACAGAATAACCCCTTCAGTATCCCAGAAGACTGTAACCATGACTTTACCGGCTGAGGGTATGGCTTTAAACTTTTTCTTCGTAGGGGAGTGGGTGTGGCGCCACTCCATTGATTGCCGTTTTGTTTCAGGTTCGAAGTGATGAACCCATGTTTCATCGCCTGTAACAATCTTTGACAAGAAATTGTCACCCTCAGCCACATGACGAGCAAGCAATTCCGCACAGATGGTTCTCCTTTGCTCTTTATGGTGTTCGGTTAGACAACGAGGGACCCAGCGGGAACAAACCTTTGAATATCCCAACTGGTGAACAATTGTGACAGCACTACCAACAGAGATGTCAAGTTGAGCACTGAGTTGTTTGATGGTGCTCCGTCGATCATCTCGAACGAGTGTGTTCGCACGCTCCGCCATTGCAGGAGTCACAGCTGTGCACGGCCGGCCCGCACGCGGGAGATCAGACAGTCTTGCTTGACCTTGCGGCGATGATGACACACGCTTTGCCCAACGACTCACCGTGCTTTTGTCCACTGCCAGATCACCGTAGACATTCTGCAAGCGCCTATGAATATCTGAGATGCCCTGGTTTTCCGCCAAAAGAAACTCGATCACTGCCCCTTGTTTGCAACGCACATCCGTTACAGACGCCATTTTAACAGCTCCGTACAGCGCTGCCACCTGTCGGAAGTCAATGAAACTATGCGAGACGAAGCGGGAATGTTTGAAAATATTCCACAAGAAATTTCCGGTTTTTTCAACCAAAATTGGCCGAGAAAAAAAAAGTGTTGCATTACTTATTGAACTGCCCTCGTACGTGTGGTGGGACAGTGACGGTGTGGTGTACTACGAATTGCTTCTCCGAGGTGTAACCATCACTGCTGACGTTTATCGTCAACTGAGATGTCTGCTCTTGCAGACACAGTACAACAACAACGACCATAAAGTCTCTTTGAAGTGATACTCCTCCACGAGAACGTCCACCCGCATTCTGATAGACTGACGAAAAACACTATGCAGGGGATGGGTTGGGAAGTCATTCCACACCCACCTTATTCATCTGATCTTGCGACCTCGGATTTTCACCCCTTTTTGCTCTCTACTGAACAACTTTCAAGAAACTTTCTTTCCGGACGATAATGCGCTTCGAATATGGCTCGATGAGTTCTTCGCCTCAAAACCACATGATTTCTACAGCGTTGGCAGACTGTTGTTAATAGTGAAGGAGAATATATTACGGATAATAAAGTCTCTGTTATGCGCATCTGTTGTGCTTATTAAACTTATGGAAAAACGCTAGGAACTTATGCACCAACCTAATATAAAATGCTGTATTTTGTCCACCATAATGATAACATGAGGTACGAACTCATAATGGAGAACGTTTTATAACAAAAATTTTTGAAAATATGCAAATGTACAGTTTTCATTTTCGTATTTGTAACGCCTTAAAAAATTTTTTCTGAATTTTTTTTTAATGATGGTAGCAGACACACTATATTCCACGTATATTCACTATATTACAGACCAGAAGATCGCAGTTAAACTGTCAAAACCGGTTGTCAGCAATAAAGACTAATTTATGCGACGTTGGCTTTTGAAAAATTTTCCCGAAGTAAATCACAATTTGCTCCTTCTAATTTCTCAATATGAGAAAATTCAGACACACTATCTATTCTCTTCAGCTGATCTATCAAGACTATTTGCATCTCTCGCATGTAACACTTCTGCCGTAAATGGACATAATTTTCCATGAAGTCTTTTTTTTATCCTGTAGAGTCTGCAATGTACCGAATATCCGTAGAACTTTAAGTTGTTATTTCTTTATTCCACTGAAAGTCAGTTTCCCTACAGCTACATTTTATTCTTAGTTTGATATTTATCTCACGCACAAGCAATCGAGTACATGACAGTATTGTCTCATCTTCAGGTAACTGTTAGGTGTGCTTCGTGAATAGAATATCGCAAGTAATTTAACTATCGTTCTATCAAGGAGGTGCTAGAAAATAAAAAATGGAGCTACAAGAAAACTGACTTCCATCGGTATAAATGAACACAGATGTTCCATCACCATCAACATAGATATATCGAAAAGTCTTATAAAGACTTTTATAAAAAGTAATCGCACTCTAATAAACACATGTGGGAATCAATTACAAGAAATAATTACTAAATGTGTGGACTATCACCTATTTTCTTAGTATTTACGCTGACTTCATTCTTCATAACTGGAAATGTAAAGTAAACAACGGAATTACGATAACGAATGATGAGTATCTGAATGTGCTCCTGTTTCTGGATGATGTAGTTATTAAAAAAAAATGAAGATGACTCACAAAGATCGGTATACCAGCTGAACAAAACATGCAGTGGATACAATTTAAAAGTTTCTAGTAATGAAACGAAAATAATTACATACAAAGGAAAATATCCATTTAGGTCAAGAATTGTTTTAGGTAATTCGGTTTTGGGCCGATGCTTAGGCTGTGATATAAGTTTTGATTTTAATTCTAATATTAAAAATAAAATACAAAATTCCAATCTGTCTGTGGTACCGTTAGTAGAAGGGCGGCCCATTAAATACCATGAAATGGCTGATGCTGTCTTATGTTGTGAAGGTGAAAGCTAGGTTACCACAAAAAAAGTTAAAAATGAAACCAAAGCAGCAAAGATGTTCATTACGAGGAATGTACACGAAGAGAGATGATGAAGATATTATAACAAAATTACATATTTGCAATATGAATGGAAAAACTTAAAAGTATTGTGAAAATGGGAGACAACAAGTAATTAGAATGGTAGGTCATGGAATTCCTCGTAAGATTCTGACGGATGAGCCAAATAGGAAAAGAGATATGGGAAGATCTCGAAAAAAATGGGAATGGTTCAAATGGCTCTGAGCACTATGGGACTCAACATCTTAGGTCATAAGTCCCCTAGAACTTAGAACTACTTAAACCTAACTAACCTAAGGACATCACACACACCCATGCCCGAGGCAGGATTCGAACCTGCGACCGTAGCAGTCCCGCGGTTCCGGACTGCAGCGGCAGAACCGTTAGACCACCGCGGCCGGCAAATGGGAATGGTTTTGTTTGTGAGTTGGGGACAGGCAATAGCCTAATCGTTGCAAGTAAGGTGATGATGATGATGATGACTTTCACCTCCTCACCCTAAAGGTAGAGCATGTTGTTCGAACATGACCCAGTGAAGCGTGAGAAACTTTTGAGCCAAGTAGCAGGCGAGCTGATATTGGAACAGAGCCAGTCCCAATTGGGAATAAATAGGAGAGATTTGCACTCACAGCCTTACATTCAAGGGAAAACTCCTGAAAACCTTACAACTTGGGGACAGGAACATTTTGAATTATGAGGGAGGTTCCGAAAGTAGTTTCGTCATTGATTTTGGAATAGGAGATGATACACCAGGTGACACAATCAAACGCTATATGAATCCAAACATGTTGCTTATTTAACTACAAAAGAGGCGTCAGTGGGGGAATAATGGCGCATGCGCAAAGCGCTGAAGAAGGGAAAGTAGCAGGAGACCGGCGTGCCCGAGGTTATTCGAGTACAGACCCCAATGGCAGACGGACGTGCACTGACAACATGGTCACCAATGGAGGTGTGTGCTATCTGGCATGAATGGGCACATGGGACTAGTATGTCCATCATCCACAAACGGTTAGACCACGTATGGTGAAAAGAACACGTGTCATCAAATGTTTGGTTGCTGGTATTGCATGATCAGAGAAAGAAGGAAGAGCGTGGATGATAAGGTCCAAGTGGGTGTCCGTCAACATCCACGAATGTAAACAACAGTGCCAGAGTACAGCACATAGTGTCAGCAGAGAGGGGCATAACGGCGTCCACACTGAGTGCTGGTCGTGCTCAGACCCGTCATATGCTCCATGCTATGATGGGTTACCGAAAAGTGTCTGCAAGATGGGAGTTGGAAAGACCGATACTGGATCTCAAGAGCGCGAGAACGGGAATCAGCCTTGATCATTTGATGTGGTACACGCAAGAGGGAAATGAGTTCCTGTTCAGTATTATCACAGGTGATGAGACACGAGTGCAGAATGTGAGGTCATCTCAATGACAAGGAAGGAACACAGTTCATCAGTGAAAAAAAAATCAAGGTGTCATCCTACGCAGGGAAGGTGACGGCCGCGGTGTTGTGGGTCTCGAAAGGTGTGACTGCCCTTGATTTCCTCCAGCAAGGATCCATCAGAGAGACATGCTACTCTACACTCTCACCAAACACCGGTCCGCCATTCGACGAAAGAGACCAGGGCTCTTGAGTGAAGGCGTTGTGCTCTTGGACGACAACAAAAAACCACACACAGCAGTTCTCATACAGGAACATATTCGTCGCTTCAGATGGGAGAGAAGGGGTCACAGGCCCGACGGTGCCTCATCGGACTTCCACCTGTTCCCTGCAGAGAAAGCCACACTCTCGGGACGTCACTTCCAAGCCAATGTTGAGGTTGAGCAGGCTGTGCGGCAAATCCTCGCATCTCAGGGCACTGAATTTTAACAAAGTGGTATCTTCAAACTGGTTGCACGCTATGACAAACGTCCCATTGTCTATGTGACTTTGTCGAAAAATAGTGCAACATGTATAGTTCGTGATTGCATGGTGAATTTGTGTTCGGCAATGAAGTTTACGTGTGAACAACAATGACTAAACTTACTATCGCAACGCCCCTCGTAATTCTGTGGGAATATCTCCAGTCGGATAAATGTGAAGGCTAGTGTACATGTAAGTGTATTAGTTTCAGTGTACACCGAGTGAAACAGATTACTTGCTATCTTCCCTGCGTTGACTTTGCTACTGATACCGCCCCACGCAGACTCTACCCACTTAGCTAGTGGTGAGAAAGATGGCGGCGGCGCTGCTCACCTGTCGATGCTGATGCAGATGAGGACGAAGCTGGAGAGGAAGAGGCCGAAGACGCGGAAGAAGGCCATCACGCGGCACAGCGCGTCGCCCGCGCGCCAGCTCACCGTCGACGACCAGCCGATCTCCAGCGGCATCATCAGGAACGTCACCTGGACAAGAGTGGCGAGCGCGTCATCAAGTGTCAAGCGTCGAGTCAGCACGAGCGCCAGCAAGGCAGCGCCGACACAGCGGGTGGGCGGGTGGAGCGACTGCGCTCTGTCCTGACATCTTCATCTTCAGTGTGTCCCAGGAGGAATGGTCAGTTTTCAGGGATGTGACAGGAAAGATACACTCCTGGAAACTGAAATAAGAACACCGTGAATTCATTGTCCCAGGAAGGGGAAACTTTATTGACACATTCCTGGGGTCAGATACATCACATGATCACACTGACAGAACCACAGGCACATAGACACAGGCAACAGAGCATGCACAATGTCGGCACTAGTACAGTGTATATCCAGCTTTCGCAGCAATGCAGGCTGCTATTCTCCCATGGAGACGATCGTAGAGATGCTGGATGTAGTCCTGTGGAACGGCTTGCCATGCCATTTCCACCTGGCGCCTCAGTTGGACCAGCGTTCGTGCTGGACGTGCAGACCGCGTGAGACGACGCTTCATCCAGTCCCAAACATGCTCAATGGGGGACAGATCCGGAGATCTTGCTGGCCAGGGTAGTTGACTTACACCTTCTAGAGCACGTTGGGTGGCACGGGATACATGCGGACGTGCATTGTCCTGTTGGAACAGCAAGTTCCCTTGCCGGTCTAGGAATGGTAGAACGATGGGTTCGATGACGGTTTGGATGTACCGTGCACTAATCAGTGTTCCCTCGACGATCACCAGTGGTGTACGGCCAGTGTAGGAGATCGCTCCCCACACCATGAAGCCGGGTGTTGGCCCTGTGTGCCTCGGTCGTATGCAGTCCTGATTGTGGCGCTCACCTGCACGGCACCAAAAACGCATACGACCATCATTGGCACCAAGGCAGAAGCGACTCTCATCGCTGAAGACGACACGTCTCCATTCGTCCCTCCATTCACGCCTGTCGCGACACCACTGGAGGCGGGCTGCACGATGTTGGGGCGTGAGCGGAAGACGGCCTAACGGTGTGCGGGACCGTAGCCCAGCTTTATGGAGACGGTTGCGAATGGTCCTCGCCGATACCCCAGGAGCAACAGTGTCCCTAATTTGCTGGGAAGTGGCGGTGCGGTCCCCTACGGCACTGCGTAGGATCCTACGGTCTTGGCGTGCATCCGTGCGTCGCTGCGGTCCGGTCCCAGGTCGACGGGCACGTGCACCTTCCGCCGACCACTGGCGACAACATCGATGTACTGTGGAGACCTCACGCCCCACGTGTTGAGCAATTCGGCGGTACGTCCACCCAGCCTCCCGCATGCCCACTATACGCCCTCGCTCAAAGTCCGTCAACTGCACATATGGTTCACGTCCACGCTGTCGCGGCATGCTACCAGTGTTAAAGACTGCGATGGAGCTCCGTATGCCACGGCAAACTGGCTGACACTGACGGGGGCGGTGCACAAATGCTGCGCAGCTAGCGCCATTCGACGGCCAACACCACGGTTCCTGGTGTGTCCGCTGTGCCGTGCGTGTGATCATTGCTTGTACAGCCCTCTCGCAGTGTCCGGAGCAAGTATGGTGGGTCTGACACACCGGTGTCAATGTGTTCTTTTTTCCATTTCCAGGAGTGTAATTCGAAGCAAAAAATTCTAGTAAACATTGGATATCAAATCCGTACATTAAGAGCTATGAGCACTCCTTCAGCAGAAGACAAGAACAAGTGCTCGTAGCTCTTAATGTATGGATTTGAGATCCCGTGTTTACCAGACATTTTTTCTCCTGTTGGTCCTCCTCTGAAAATAAGGAACAGAGCTTGCAGTATGTTAGTTACATGTTCCATAGATCATTTAAACGATTCTTTTATCTATATGATGTGAAATGACTGACTTTGGAGAATATGTATACATGATTATTGTTATGAAAACATTTTTTAGTCCTTCTCAGGCAAAAACTAGTTTTTTTTAAGCTACCAGTTTTTAAAAAGAAATTCCATGGAATAGAAGGAGTTGTCCAGAAGAAACGATTTTAGGTTAGAATTGAAATTTGCTTTTCTACCTGTCAGACATTTTATATTATTTTGCAAATAAACTATGATTTATGTTTCTGCATATTGAACTTCTCTCTGACAGCTTTAATAAACTCTCTAAGTAAGAGGCAATGTCACTCACTCATTGACTCATCATTGCGCGGCCCAAACCTGATATTTGGAGAGGTTCTTGATCGTACTCTGAAGAGCCAATGAAATTGGTACACCTGCCTAATATCGTGTAGGGCCACCACGGGTACGCAGAAGTGCCGCAACATAACGTGACATGGACTGACTAATGTCTGAAGTAGTGCTGGAGGGAACTGACACCATGAATTCTGCAAGGCTGTCCATAAATCCGTAAGAGTACGTGGGAGTTGGAGATCTCTTCTGAACAGCACTTTGCAAGGCATCCCAGATGTGCTCAGTATCGTTCATGTCTGGGGAGTTTGGTGGCCAGCGGAAGTGTTTAAACTCAGAAGACTGTTCCTGGAGCCACTCTGTAACAAGTCAGGACGTGTGGGGTGTCGCATTGTCCTGCTGGAATTGCCCAAGTCCTTCTGAATTCTCAATGGGATTTTTAGAAATTCAACCTTTAAGAGGGTGAAATAAAGGGTAACATGTTTTATGAAAATATTTCATTGTGAAAGCGTTTTTGAAGCTAAATCTTTGAAAATTGGTATATGGCTTCTCAGTTGGAAATGAAAATAATATGTGATTGACAGTTTTTGGATATTCAACCTCCAAGCGGATAAAATAGGGCCAGACCAATTCATGAACTCATCATTGTCCAGCCCAAACCTCTAAGAATAGAAACTTGAAATTTGGAGAGAGTGTTCATCTTATTTGCTAGGAATAATTAAAAAAGGGATTGTTCGAAGAAATTCCACATCTAAGGCGATGAAGTAAGACTTTTTGTAAATATATAGCTTTTAAGACAATTTTGAAGCAAAAAACTTCTAAAACAGTTATTTCGTTTGTCAGTTACAAACATAAAAATACATGTTTCGGTATTTTTGGAATTTCAACCATTATGTGGGTAAAATTTTGGGTGTAATTTTTTAAAAATGAATCATTATGAAAGAAGTGCAAAAGCATTTTTAACGCTACATCGACATCTCAATTAGATATAAAACAATACACATTTCAGTGTTTTTGCAAATTCAACCCTTAAGGGGATGGAATAGACGACGAAAATTTTTAAGAAAATATTTCGTTATATTAAAAAACATTTAAAGCCACATATATGAAAACTGGTATTTCACTTCTCGCTTAGATACAAAGAAACACGTATCAGCGGATGAAAGTTTGTACGGAAATATCACAAGTACGCGAAATGCATGATTAATAAAAACCTTGGACTATAGTTATCAGAATTGCTTCTATCGCTTCTATAATCCTAATTAGCGTGAAAAGTTTAAAACGTGTTGCAATTTGTGAACAACATAAAATTCGAGTAAAGAGACAGAAAAAGAAATTTGCGCAGATCATACAGTCTATGTGAATGGAAAAGGGGGCACGAAACTAGTGGATAATAAAGGTCGTTTTCCCCCCAGGGTGTTTTAGGTATGGTCCTCACTGTTCTTCTTAAAATGAGATGGAGATGAGATTTATGACGTATTTCATTAGCGAATACATGGATTGTGACGGCGCAGTTAAAATGAATAACTCCTTGAAGAGGTGCCTACATGACGTGCGTGGCTGATCGCATGTAATTCTTACTGCTTGCTTTTGTGACATCAATGTTTTCTTTTTAAGTGTTGAGTTATCCCAGAAAATTATTGCATGAGACATTAATGAATGGGAATTTTTCAACATATGTCAAGAGGTTAATTCGCGTTTGTTTCAAAGATTAGCAATTATACGAAGAGCAAAGGTAGGTGAACTCAGCTCAGTAATATGCTTCTTCCAGATCAAATTTCATCTACATGTACATCCTACTTCATCTGCTACGTCAATTGTGGGTATGACTTATTGTTGTACTGAACTGAATATTGTGTGTTTTTTTTTTTTAATTTAGAGAGAGCCCATTTTCTGAGACCCACTTTATAATTTTGGGAAACATCGTTTACAATCTCTTGTTTCTTTCTAACGAGATTTTCTTATAATGCTAACATTGTTTGGAAAAAGTACCAATCAAGATAATTATTTTTCACAAAATCGAAGATGAACAAGTGCTCATACCTCATAAGGTAAGGATATTAGATCCCATGCTTACTAGACCATTTTTCTTCGAATGATCGATCGCCTCTTGGCCTTTATGTCTACAGAATATGAAGCTCAGGGCCGGGTAGGTATTTACTAAAGTGGTCTTTTGTACACATCTGTCCAAAGCCAGTGTAAATTTCTCGAGGGAACTCGTTTTCCCGCCTAGACTGTTTTTATTTCACACTTAGCTGTTATCCAGTTTCTAATTTTTTCCCTTGGGTATTTTCAAGCTGTCCGTGTTACACGCACAACAATGAGAAACTTTAAACAAACAGCGCCTTGTACTCGACACATCTGTGTGGAAAGAGCAACATCTCTGGGGGTCCTTAATAACGGTTTCTTAATATCATGCTATTTACGGGGACAACTATGTTACGCGTGAATTCCGTAGCAAAAAGAGAACAATGCGACTCTTCTGCTGGTTGTGCCAGCGTGTAACACGTTAAAATTCATTAGTTTCACAATTAATTTTAAAATCAGATCATTTGTTTTGAGAAACAGGACAAGGTGATGAAGAAGAAGAATTATGTAGTAAGAGTAACATCTTTTTACTTTTAATTGCTCATCATATCAAAATAAATTACAGTTTCATAGAATATGAAATGAAATATTATTAAATGAAAATAAATGTGTATCAACTGTTATGTTCTATAGAAATAAACAAGTTTTTTTTGTTTTGTGATTGATATCAAGCACATTTGTATCAGTTTTTAATTTGTTGTGAATACTCGCAGTTTAATTACGCTTCTAAATGAGAGTAAATCGACATTAAAGTTATTAAAATATGATTTAATGTTTCTTAATTAAAGTTTTCATTTGTTAGTAAAAATGGAATTTAAACAAAAGTACAAATATTTCTACGAGTGGGTTTCATACTAGAACTTAACACTATACCATTATGATGGAAACTTTTTGTCCAAGGTGAGAGAAATAGAAACCCACCTTATATCTTCTGCGCCACGTTGCGAATGACGTATGTTGTGTCGCATATAAGATGCATGAAATATTTTAAAGGCTAGTTTTCGTCAAGCTGTGTGCTTGGAAGCCTTCCATAGGCCAACAATAAAACCGTCAAAGTCGTTGTTCATTACGTAGCGCCGGCAGAGCACAGGAAGTTGAATAAGCCAAGGAAAATAAGGAAATTTGCCTCCCTTCCCCCGATAGTAGGAACGGTAAGACCACCTGCCAGCGCTAAGAAAGAAATAACAAAAATGATGACATCCAATGGTGGAGACGACTGAAAGACAAAATAACACCATCTACATGCTCGCAATGCTACAGTCCCCAGCCCTTTGTTCACAACAGTTATTTTTTTCGAGAACTGCGTCATATGTCTTTACGAAATCGAGGTGCATTTAGTGAGCTTCAAATTCTATAACTATGAACAAAATTAGGAAGGGGGTAGCCGTCTCCTAAGTCAACAAGTGGGAAGACGTGTCATGCGCTAAGAACTGAATTTCACAGAAATTACACGAAACTTAATACGTCCCACATTAATTTACAGTTACTCACTCAATATCTACAGTCGGTAGATGACTATAATCAGATTCATATACAAGGTCGGGTATGATGTTTTATGGTCCCCTCCCCCCAAGAGAACATAGTACTAAAGGCGTTCATATTTTTACACAGATCAATTTCCGAGTTCGGAAAATAAAATGGCATGAACACTAAAATGTCTAGAGAATAGCGAGGAATTCTACAACATTACAAGCTATAATTAAAAGAAAACAGCCCTCGGTCACTAATTTTTAACGAATTAACCGGGTTTAGACACTGCTAGGAGTATCTTCCTCCGAATTTAAACCAAAGAATAGTCTATAACATGGTCACAGAATTATGACTAAAAACGTATGATACAAATTATAAGTGCGGAATTATCGTGAAAGACTGGCAGTACTTATATATGTCACTTATAAAATAATAAATATGCCAAAAGGGCATTAGTCATAAAGAAATTTAAGATAAAAAATCTGTGCTGGCGAGCCACCAAGGGCTGCTCGTTATTTGCGTGGTGCAGGTTGTAAACGGACTGAGGTGCCCGCGTTAACAAATGCGGCCAGGTGAACGTGGCACTGCAACGACCGCGCCATCTAGTAGCCGTAGATACAATTAGGCTACTTCACATTGAAATATAGGCAAAAAATGATTATAAATAAACAGTATTTGGTACATAATGGAAAGCAATGTTTGTTTGATAGTAGCATACAACATAACATTTTGTCTACATCAAAGCTTATAACAGTAAGGTAAAACATGAAAGTATCATTATGAAAATGTAGATAGGACTGAATGACAACTTTTACAAGGCAATTTTGATGTGAAATAGAGCCAAGAAACGTTTAATAATTAAAAAACATAGGACTACCTTAGAAGGAAAAGAACATTTCGGCAACCTGCACAAGGAGACCCGAAGTCAGATATCGAGTAACGGATTTATACCGTCGAAGAAATTTTTGTTACGTAGCTGTAGCCGTTCGATAAGGATGAGGCCATCCTTTCGAGCTAGATGCTTGAAAATCTCTAATTCTTCTAGAATGTCTAGTCTACGCCCTTTCTTTTCGATGTGCATAATGTTGCTATCGCAGATGGCTTTATGTGAATGACCTGTAATTAGAAGATGGTCGACAAAAGATGAATTTTGGGGGCTAGTGCCATTTTTTCTTAGCAAGTGTTCTCTATACCTGGTAGTGAAGGCACGTCCAGTTTGTCCTGCATAGTAAGAGGTGCAAGTATCGCAGACGATTTTGTAGACACCAGAATTTTCTAAAGGGGAACGAATAAAATGTGTATCTAAAATTTCTTTGTGACTAATGCCCTTTTGGCATATTTATTATTTTATAAATGACGTATAAGTACTGCCAGTCTTTCACGATAATTCCGTACTTATAATTTGTATCATACGTTTTTAGTCATAATTCTGTGACCATGTAATAGACCATTCTTTGGTTTAAATTCTGAGGAAAACACTCCTAGTAGTGTCGAAACCTGGTTAATTCGTTAAAAATTAGTGACCGAGGGCTGTTTTCTTTTGATTGTAACTATTCACGGTCTCTGAACGTGCAGCCATGTGCAAAATTTTGTGAAAAAAGAATATTACAAGCTATGTTTACCAGAGGATAGTTTAGAGTTGTTTGCCCCCCCCTCCCACCGCCATACACACAATTTAATGGAAGTGCATATATTTTCAAATATATCAGTTTTTAAATTTATCACATTGTAAGCGTGCTCACCAGGTACTAGGTATACAATAGCCTCATACTTGCTCGATGATGGTTGTCTACGAGCTGTTAAAGGACCTGACGTATGTATATGTATATGGCCATTCAAAAAGAAGGAACAAATTTAAAGCATTTATTGCTTCCGAACTACAAAAGATAGAAACACAATTCCAACGTTCCTGGAAAGACAGAAGTTCAAATTTTTGTGCATTCAATGTGCGCGCCATGTGTTACATGACAAATACCAAAACGGTGACTAAATTCAAGTCACACACGAAGCAGCTGGTCTCTCGCTAGTGTATTCACAGCTTCAGCAATACGATGTCGCAGACATTCAAGAGTGTCAGACATAGGGGGGATAAAAACGTAGTTTATTCGGTAACGTCCCAGATAAGTCACAAGGCTTGAGGTCTGGAGACCTGGGAGGCTACCGGCGATGAAGGTCACCTTCTGCTCCTCCTCTTCCAATCCAGCGTCCTGGAATGGTGTCATTCAGTTAATGTCGGGCGTGTTTAGAGAAATGAGAAGGAGCATCATCTTGCATGAAGACGAAGCAAAGTATGGCGGCGAAGGTGTCGCCCCCTATAGGTAAGACTGGAGTATGGCTAAAGCCGTCCTTTTCGTCACCTCGCTTATCGCTTGGTGAGCAGGCAACCCAAATAGCACCGCTGTAACGCATTGGAGCCTACGTGCCCTGTGGGATACAGCGAGCCTTCCTTTTCGTTACCTCGCTTATCGCCTGGTGATCAGGCAACCCAAATAGCACCAGTGTAGCGCGGTGGAGCCTCTGTGCCCTGTGGGACACAGCAAGCAGCCATTTCGTCACCTCGCTTATCGCCTGGTGAGCAGGCAACCCAAATAGCACCGCTGTAGCGCGGTGGAGGCTCTGTGCCCTGAGGGATACAGCAAGCCGCCCTTTCGTCACCTCGCTTATCGCCTGGTAAGCAGGCAACCCAAATAGCACCGCTGTAATGCATTGGAGCCTCCGTGCCCTGTGGGATACAGCGAGCCTTCCTTTTCGTTACCTCGCTTATCGTCTGGTGATCAGGCAACCCAAATAGCACCGGTGTAGCGCGGTGGAGCCTCTGTGCCCTGTGGGATACAGCAAGCAGCCCTTTCGTCACCACGCTTATCGCCTGGTGAGCAGGCAACCTAAATAGCACCGCTGTAGCGTGGTGGAGCCTCTGTGCCCTGTGGGATACAGCAAGCCGCCCTTTTGTCACCTCGCTTATCGCCTGGTAAGCAGGCAACCCAAATAGCACCGCTGTAGCGCGGTGTAGCCTCTGTGCCCTGTGGGATACAGCAAGTCGCCCTTTCGTCACCTCGCTTATCGCCTGGTAAGCAGGCAACCCAAATAGCACCGCTGTAACGCATTGGAGCCTCCGTGCCCTGTGGGATACAGCAAGCCTTCCTTTTCGTTACCTCGCTTATCGTCTGGTGATCAGGCAACCCAAATAGCACCGGTGTACCGCGGTGGAGCCTCTGTGCCCTGTGGGATACAGCAAGCAGCCCTTTCGTCACCACGCTTATCGCCTGGTGAGCAGGCAACCCAAATAGCACCGGTGTAGCGCGGTGGAGCCTCTGTGCCCTGTGGGATACAGCAAGCCGCCCTTTCGTCACCTCGCTTATCGCCTGGTAAGCAGGCAACCCAAATAGCACCACTGTACCGCGGTGGAGCGTCTGTTGTCTGTGGGATACAGCAAGCCGTCAGTGACAACAACGGCGAGGCAGATGACAGTCTTTGTCAAATCGCAGTAACACCACTGGCGGCTCTCGATTGCAGTCGTTTACTTCGAGAGCGACGCTCCATACGGCAGACACACTCCCTGGCTCCACTTTGGGTTACATATCACCAGGTAATGATCTCTGTAGCTCGTAAATAGGCCCGCACAGCAAGTATGGTTGTACGCTCGACGTTACTAAGCTACACTCCGTTTGCATCATCAACGACAACTCTTGTCTGTTCTACGGATTTTCTACGGATTACTGTGTTGGCTGTAGCCTCGCTTGCTGTTTACTGACGACTGCTCATAGACTTTCGTGTCTTGTGACCAATAAACATCATGTCGACCACGTCACAACAGTGACTACGATACTCTGCGAATTGATAGTATAATGAGATGTTATCAGAAGCTCTGAAAGCTCAACAGGAACAAAAGGCCTTGTTTCCATAATAGTCTACAGGAGCCGAAGCATGTAGTAGCAGCAAGGTGGAGAATAGCCACTCTTTAATCGAATAGTTCTGGATGTTCATTGGATTTTTTGTTTCCACTTCATTCACAAGCAGCTGAGTACCTGGTGATGCCCTTGTATGTATGTATTTATTCATATCTTCTATCAGTCATCTCCTCCAACACCTCCCTGCGCCACCTCCTCTACCCATACTCTCTGTCCATCTCCTCTTACACCCCCACCCCACCTCTGTTCATCCCCTCCTTCCCCTCTGTCCATTTTCTCCTCCCTGCTCTGCCCATCCACTCCTGCCCCCTTCTACCTCCTCGTCCCCTTCATTTTGTTCATCTCCTCCTACCACGTGTCAATCTCCCCCCCCCCTGTCCATGACCTCCTCCACCTCTCGCAGTTCACCTTCTGTTCCCTCCTCTGTCTCCTCCTACCCAATTTACTGTCTGTCCATCTCCTCCACCGTTTCTCTGTCTATCTCCTGATCTTCCCTTTCTTTATCCATTTTCCGACACCGTCTCTCTGTCCATCTCCTCCTCCTCCTCCTCTCTGTTTCCATCTCGTCCTTCCCTTCACTGTCTCCCCATCTCTTCCAACCCATTCTCTCACAACGTTAACACCCCGACCCCAATATCAGAATGGTGGTTCTCACCCCAACAGCATTTCTTTCCATGTCGTAACTAATATGTGTACCAAATCTGATTGAAACTATTCCAGGGGCTTAGAACTTTACCCATGTATACACATGTCAAATGTATTTCACATAATTTTTTTAAATATTTCACACGTACTTATACACATATATTCACCTGCATCTCTTGCGAATTTCATCTCGCAGTTCCATTTTCACGCAAGTCAATGTTTATGACGTTGTATCACCAGAACTACGTGATACAATTTTTCAGGTGCATCCAGTGGAATATGTTTCTATTGTCCGCGAAATATGTTGCGAATAGAGGTGGTAGTAAAAAAGTAAACAAATAAAACGTCATGCACAATGTGGCAGTTTCTCACACATCTCAGTATTTGACTTCACATCTTATGAACAATGCGTAATACAAAGGCATGTTTTCGCAAATACGTTAACTGGTAGCTACATAATAAATAAAATCGAAATGACGGCTGCAGGTGTTCCATTTTATTACTAAGTGGATACCGTTTGCGAAAAGTGTTGCTACCAGAGTTATCAGCAAAGAAATACTAAATTTAAACGTCATGCATGATGCGGCATCTCAGTATTTATGGCGTCATGTCACCTGAACTTCGAATGTGTGTATACGATGATATAATTTTGCTGGTACATTCAGTGGTATATGTGTATACTGACTGCAAAACGTGTCACGGATAAAATTAGTCTTAATATCGATTCTTTCCAGACAATATACAGTTACCATACACACACTGATGACCCAAATGCTTAATACCATGTTTGTCCACCTTTGGAAAGGAATACAGAGTCGGTTCTGCATTGCTTGGATTTGACGGGTCTTTGGTAGATTTCCAGAGATACGTGGTACAGTTCTCGAAAAGTAAGAACCGTTGGCTTGTTGGCTGGACCTGGCTCCTGATAGCATCCCGAGGTGTCTCATTGCGTTCAGATCAGGTGAGTTTAGTGGATGAGACATCCACGTGAGTTGTCTGCGAAGCTTCTCAAAACATTATAACACGTTATCCTGCTGGAAGAGGAGATATCAAGCATGAACCAATGCAGATCATTCACAATAATTATCATGTAAATTGAAGGTAGAGAGGGAGAGAAAGGAAAATAAATGGTGAAACGTCCCCTTAGAAAAATTAATGAATTACTGTGCTGATAAACCTCTTACATTATTTGATTTTCAAACAGCTGAGCAGAACTGAATGTACTCAGACATTTCGCTCTTTCGCTCTTTACTATTCTGATCAACACGAAACTGACACACAATATTTTTAGCGCAACGCAATCTGACTTTCAATAATCCCTACAAAAGAATGGCCCTGACTAACATTAACCTATACCTTTCACAAATAACTTACCTCACAAAAATCTTCGTCACTCAAGGACTACTGCAATACATCGAGCGCCAATACTGCCAGATAAATAAAAGATTCAAACTACTGAAGGCACTAACTACTGATAGGCATAGTTAGCAAATGAAAGATTTTGATAGAGAACAAACAATGTATTTACCTTAATAGTGTTCAAAAGTCATAATATCTATATCAGTCCATGATATCCAATATTACAAATTTACTGTCTCTGTCCAGATCACCCGCTCTCAAAACTCCGCCATCGCACTCCCCACATCCACCACTGCTGGCGGCTCACCTCCAACTGCGCAACGCTACGCGCTGTTAACAGCCAACTGCCCAACACTACAATAGCAAATTCCAACAATGCCACCCAGCCACAGACTGCACACAGAACAGCCAGTGATTTTCATACAGAGCGCTAGGTGGTGGTGGCGTTACCAATATAAGAACCTAAACAGCCTACTTACAATGGAAGGACGTATTTATGTCAGCTGCATCGGGATTTAATGTGGAATCAACGGTGACGAGTGAAAATGTGCGCCGGACCGGGACCCAAATCCGGTATCTCCCACTTACTACGCAGTTGCGTTAACCACTGAACCATCCGGACACAGGGTTTATCGCAATTGCAGTGGATTTCGCGTCGTGTCTGTTCTTTCGAACATGTCCAAAAAAAAAAAAAAAAAAAGACTCCAGGGACTCATATAACTGAATCGCCTCGATGGGCAACGAATCCACCACCCTCAGTGCAGGAGCACAGTTACGTTTGACGTGCTGTGTGGGAATGTCAAAGTAGCGAACGTGGAGGACGTGAACAGAGACTGAGGGCAGGTTGGTCGGCTGGGAAGCATGAATAGTCCCCTCATTTGCGCCAGACACTGTGGCCAGATGCCGCAGTTAAATTTACATAGTAATGTACACTCCTGGAAATTGAAATAAGAACACCGTGAATTCATTGTCCCAGGAAGGGGAAACTTTATTGACACATTCCTGGGGTCAGATACATCACATGATCACACTGACAGAACCACAGGCACATAGACACAGGCAACAGAGCATGCACAATGTCGGCACTAGTACAGTGTATATCCACCTTTCGCAGCAATGCAGGCTGCTATTCTCCCATGGAGACGATCGTAGAGATGCTGGATGTAGTCCTGTGGAACGGCTTGCCATGCCATTTCCACCTGGCGCCTCAGTTGGACCAGCGTTCGTGCTGGACGTGCAGACCGCGTGAGACGACGCTCCGTCCAGTCCCAAACATGCTCAATGGGGGACAGATCCGGAGATCTTGCTGGCCAGGGTAGTTGACTTACACCTTCTAGAGCACGTTGGGTGGTACGGGATACATGCGGATGTGCATTGTCCTGTTGGAACAGCAAGTTCCCTTGCCGGTCTAGGAATGGTAGAACGATGGGTTCGATGACGGTTTGGATGTACCGTGCACTATTCAGTGTCCCCTCGACGATCACCAGTGGTGTACGGCCAGTGTAGGAGATCGCTCCCCACACCATGATGCCGGGTGTTGGCCCTGTGTGCCTCGGTCGTATGCAGTCCTGATTGTGGCGCTCACCTGCACGGCGCCAAACACGCATACGACCATCATTGGCACCAAGGCAGAAGCGACTCTCATCGCTGAAGACGACACGTCTCCATTCGTCCCTCCATTCACGCCTGTCGCGACACCACTGGAGGCGGGCTGCACAATGTGGGGGCGTGAGCGGAAGACGGCCTAACGGTGTGCGGGACCGTAGCCCAGCTTCATGGAGACGGTTGCGAATGGTCGTCGCCGATACCCCAGGAGCAACAGTATCCCTAATTTGCTGGGAAGTGGCGGTGCGGTCCCCTACGGCACTGCGTAGGATCCTACGGTCTTGGCGTGCATCCGTGCGTCGCTGCGGTCCGGTCCCAGGTCGACGGGCACGTGCACCTTCCGCCGACCACTGGCGACAATATTGATGTACTGTGGAGACCTCACGCCCCACGTGTTGAGCAATTCGGCGGTACGTCCACCCGGCCTCCCGCATGCCCACTATACGCCCTCGCTCAAAGTCCGTCAACTGCACATACGGTTCACGTCCACGCTGTCGCGGCATGCTACCAGTGTTAAAGACTGCGATGGAGCTCCGTATGCCACGGCAAACTGGCTGACACTGACGGCGGCGGTGCACAAATGCTGCGCAGCTAGCGCCATTCGACGGCCAACACCGCGGTTCCTGGTGTGTCCGCTGTGCCGTGCGTGTGATCATTGCTTGTACAGCCCTCTCGCAGTGTCCGGAGCAAGTATGGTGGGTCTGACACACCGGTGTCAATGTGTTCTTTTTTCCATTTCCAGGAGTGTATGTATCACAGCTGCAGATTGCATGTGGTGTCTGTTCTTTCGGAAATCTCCAAAAGAATGAAGACCCAGCGTTCATATCCACAGTAACGTTCACTTACTCCACAGCTTCGGTCAACGGCCTTCCAACAGTGGTAATACCGATTCCCGTTGGATCGTTGAAATGAACTGCTGTCGGAATTGGCTAACACTTGGATGGTTGACAGTCCAGGTCTGCCCAGTGCTGTTGGAAGCGGTGTGCATTCAGCCCTTGTGAGGCCAAGTAAGGAGATAGTTGACTGAGAAGTGGCGGCTCTGGTCACCAAAGCTGCCTACGTGCTTACCATGTGCCTCGCCATAGCCACATCCAGTGACTCCTATGGGTAAGGATGGTAACGCTGGACCTTCCGAGAGCTGAGTCAACAGCTTCATGGAACCTTCGGTTCCATGCAAGCACAGACGAATGTCCACCTTAGCATAACACTGCCTTCACCAACTGCGTCTGTGGCATGGTGCATGTTTCGATTAGTCGATCGCCTGGATGACGACGTATGATACGTCCATCAATCTGTTCTAACAAGAAACGTGATTCACTGGACAAGGCAACGCGTTTTCATAAGCCTGTGGTCGGATGTCGATGATCCCGTGTCTACTGAAATCGTAATTGTCGAAGACACTGGGTCAACAAGGGAACACTTAGGGGTCTGCTGCGTTGCCCGTGTACAACAATGTGGTTCGGTGGTTGAGTTGGGGACAGGACCAAACAGTGAGTTCATTGGTTCCATCGGGTTAGTGAAGGATGGGGAAAGAAGTCGGCCGTGCCCTTTCAAAGGGACCATCCCGGCATTTGCCTGAAGAGATTTAGGGAAATCACGGAAAACCTAAATCAGGATGGCCGGACGCGAGATTGAACCGTCGTCGTTCCGGATGCTCGTCCATTGTGCTGATCACTGCACCACCTCGCTCGGTCAACAATGTGGCCCAACGATGTGCTCCGAGACACTTGTTCCTGCAGCAGTATTGTACTCTGTCGGCAGGTCCGAAATGTTCCCCTTTAAAAGACAGAGAAATGAGCAACCTGCTGCTTCAAGCCTTATTCCTCCTTCCTTACCAAAAATTTTGGCGTGCGAGCACATTCGCGCTCTTTTAATACATAACATTCTAAATCCTTTTACGCAATCTCTGTAGTCAAGCCTACATTGTCAGCATCTCCTTCTCACTGCTACTGTGCATATACATTGACGGAAAAACGGAACACCAAAAAGCAGTTGTGTGAAAGTGTGGTGTTATTCAAACTTCGCGGTAGTCACATGAGAGTGGCTCTAGTGATACTGCAGAAACACTTGGCAGGAAAGTGGGCACTGTACATGGCTGCTGGCACGAGAATATACCGACCGTTTTCTGGACGGCCACGTGGCACTACCGAGAGGGAACACCATCATGTTCGGTGAATGACTCGGGCTCATCGAACTGCATCTGCAGCAGCAATCTGAGCAGCAATTGGCACCCAGTGACACAACGAAATGTTACAAATCGGTTTTTTCAACGACAACAATTTGTACAGAAACCAGATGGCAGTTATAAGAGTCGAGGGACATGAAAGGGAAGCAGTGGTTGGGAAGGGAGTAAGACAGGGTTGTAGCCTCTCCCCGATGTTATTCAATCTGTATATTGAGCAAGCAGTAAAGGAAACAAAAGAAAAATTCGGAGTAGGTATTAAAATCCATGGAGAAGAAATAAAAACTTTGAGGTTCGCCGATGACATTGTAATTCTGTCAGAGACAGCAAAGGACTTGGAAGAGCAGTTGAGCGGGATGGATAGTGTCTTGAAAGGAGAGTATAAGGTAAACATTAACAAAAGCAAAACGAGGATGATGGAATGTAGTCGAATTAAGTCGGGTGATGTGGAAGGTATTAGATTAGGAAATGAGACACTTAAAGTAGTAAAGGAGTTTTGCTATTTGGGGAGCAAAATAACTGATGATGGTCGAAGTAGAGAGGATATAAAATGTAGACTGGCAATGGCAAGGAAAGCGTTTCTGAAGAAGAGAAACTTGTTAACATCGAGTATAGATTTAAGTGTCAGGAAGTCATTTCTGAAAGTATTTGTATGGAGTGTAGCCATGTATGGAAGCGAAACATGGACGATAAATAGTTTGGACAAGAAGAGAATAGAAGCTTTCGAAATGTGGTGCTACAGAAGAATGCTGAAGATTAGATGGGTAGATCACGTAACTAATGAGGAAGTATTGAATAGGATTGGGGAGAAGAGAAGTTTGTCGCACAACTTGACCAGAAGAAGGGATCGGTTGGTAGGACATGTTCTGAGGCATCAAGGGATCACCAATTTAGTATTGGAGGGCAGCGTGGAGGGTAAAAATCGTAGGGGGAGACCAAGAGATGAATACACTAAGCAGATTCAGAAGGATGTAGGATGCAGTAGGTACTGGGAGATGAAGAAGCTTGCACAGGATAGAGTAGCATGGAGAGCTGCATCAAACCAGTCTCAGGACTGAAGACCACAACAACAACAACAACAACAACAACCCCGAGCCAGACGCCCTGTAGCGTGCATTGCATGACTCCAAACCGTCGCGATTTGCGACTTCAGTGGTGTCAAGAGAGAGCTCAATGGTGGGCAGAGAAGAGGTCTGCTGTGTTTTCTGCTGAACGCTGCTTCTGCCTTGTGCCAGTGAGGGCCATGTGTTGGTTGGCTTCTTGAGAGCCTGCAACCAACCTGTCTGCGTCTATACACACTCGACCTACACTTGGACTTTGGGAGTGGGGCGTGTTTTTTATAAGCATTCTCGTGGTTATCCCACACACCCTGACTGCAAATTTGCACGTCAGTCTGGTGATTTGATCTGTTGTGCTCTCATTAACGAAAACATTCCGAGGAGTGTTTTCCAACAGCATAACGGTCGCCCACATACCGCTGTTTTAAGCCAACATGCTCTAAACAGTGTCGTCAAGTTACCTATGCCTGCTGCAGCACCATATCTGTCTCCAATCATATACTTACGGGATACCATCAGACGGCAACTACAGCATTAACCGTCGCTATATTGACCGACTAAGTGCAACAGGCATGGAAGTCCGTCCCACAAAATGACATCCGGTACCCTTATAGCACAATGCATGCACTTTTTCTTGCTTGTATTGAACATTTTGGCGGTTACACCGCTTGTTCACTTACCAGTATTTCACAATTTGCAATGGTTTATCTGTAATTACATTAATTAGCCTGTGATCACTTAAATATATTACATAGGCAAATGTATTCCCGAAATTCTATTACTCTACATTAACTATTTTCTAGTGTTGCCAATTTATTCCGTCACTGTCTGTGTCTCTCCCACCGTATCGTTTTTCTCCCACTGCCACTGCCACTGCTTACATTGTATCCTTTCGCATTTCTTTCCCACTGACACCGTCTCACGATTCCTCGGAAGCCCATAGATACTCGCGTCCAACTTATTTTTCCCCAGTATCCCGGTCCAAAATACGCCCTTCCCTACACCTAAATGATAAAATTCGCTGGTCTAGGAGGGCCCAGACCGCCCCAAAGCCTATGTGTGGCCTCGACTCATCTCTCTTTTCCATTTCAACTGCTTCCTATCTCTTTTGCTCCCACTGCTTTTATCTAAATCCATCTCTTTTGCTATCACTGTCCCTGACTGACCAATATATCGTCTCTCTTTGGCTCCCACCGCTATTGTCTTCATTCACCTCTTTTCTCTTTCACTGCCACTGTCTCTCTTCCACTATCACTGTCTCCTCTCTCTTCCCTCCCACTGGGTCCTTCACCTCTCTCTTCCACCGTCACTCTCTCTGCTATTCTTTTCAGCACAAGAAAGTGCGAATATGTCTGCATGCCAAGGGTATTGGTGAGAAAGGCGGAATACGTTTTGAAGCAACTGGTTCCCCACTTTTCTCTCAGTCCTTTAAAAAGGAACTATTTGCCTTTTTGTGTTCCGAGAGGAGCATTTTTCCACTGGTTCCCTTCTTTTTCCCTGCTACAGCAGGGTGTGCTGCTTATATGAATTATATAGATCAGTGAACTTTTATATAGTTTGCACGTATAGGTGTTTCAGAAGTGATGGTCAATAATTCACACATGCAAAGTACAGGCGAAAAGTAGCAAAAAAGCTGAGGTAAACATGGGTCCGCAAATCAGCCGTTGCCGAGGTATCTTATTAATTCGAGTTGGGAACCAACTGTATACGTCCCTGGATACCGCGGTATTTACGTTGTTATCTCATGGTATGGGATCGACTGCATGCACTGTGCCGAATGGCAGTGACCTTGAGGCTGCTCGACTGTATGATGAAGAGTCTACTTTCCGCAAGCAGCCCAACAGGCATACATTTAGCCGGTTACATCAACGTCTTAGAGAAACTGGGAGTTTCGCACACGATGTACGAGAAGGTCGACCCAGATACATAACACCCAATGTTGAGGAAAGGGTGTTACGCATTGTACACGAACGTCCGAGTACTTCAACAAGAAGGATTGCTCCCGAAGAGCGTCTCCTGAGTCATAGCAGTGTGTGGCAGATTTTACATCGGCAAGTACGCTATCCATATCATCTCCAGCGAGTGCAAGAATTCAACAATGCAGACTTTTCTCCGAGAGAGAATTTCTGCCAATGGTTTACCCTGAATCCCCTGTTTGTAAGCGGTATCGTGTTCACGGATGAGTCTGGATTTACCCGTGACGGTATTTTTATCTACCATAACTGCCACATTTGGGCCGATGTCAGTCCTAATATAACACACGTATCACGACATCAGCAGTGTTATTTGTTGAACGTCTGGGCAGAGCTGCTCGTAGACCGCATAATTGGACCACACTTCCTACCACAGAGACTAACCAGATTGCAGTACAAGCGGTTTCTGCGGACTCTACTTCCAGATATACATGAAGATGTCCCACTGAACCAACGTCTGAACGTGTGGTACATGCATGAGGCGCTCCAGGACATTTTCATTTACGAGTTCGCCGGCTTCTAACTCGGACGTATGGTCAACATTGGGCATGTAGAGGAGGGACTGTGTCGTGGCCTCCAAGGTCCGCAGATTTATATCCCATAGATTTCTGTGTGTGGGGCCATCAAAAGGCTGGTCTACGCTACCGAGGTCAATTCTCTTCAGGAATTGCGCTTGCGGATTGAAGCAGCCTTCCAGCATTTACAGAATTCCTCATGACTGCCTGAGAGGATTCGCAACTCATTTTAGAGACGAGTTCAATGTTGCATTCAGACACCTGAACAACATTACGGACACCTAATTTAACGTTTATAGGTGCCATGTGTTCCTAGACACTGATGAACCGCAACAGAAAATCTGATGTATCTCTACAACTGTTGGTCTGTGGACCCTATTGGAGCTTTTTAGCTACTTTTGGCCCTTACTCTGCATGTGTGAATTATTGACCATCACTTTTGAAACACCCTGTATAGGTAACAAATAAGTGCATATAATGTAAGGTCAACCAAAAGTCGTTTGTTTACATTTTCTCTGAATACTTTGCTCATCGATCGCAAACCACTGAAAAAGTTCAGCTTTTGATTTGTATTAAAAGAGTAAAAATATTATCAGAAACATTTTACTGAATTTGCAGCCTTTACAGTTCTATGTAATTTTTGGCAGTAATTTTCTTTTCAGGCTTGTTAAGACCCTTTTTAGCCTATTTTTTTCACTTTGGGCATATCTATATAAGAGTGAAATGCTCATTATACAGAGACAATGCGTTATAAAGTTTTATTTGTGAAAAAATACTGACTGAAAACTTAGTGTGGTGTCCTCATAACGCTTGCAGTGAGCCTAGAGCCCTCGCCACGTGCTCAGCCAAAACCACCGTTACGCCTCAGACCGGATATTATGTGCATATTTTACGTGCGTAAGTATGGTAACTGTGAACTTCTGGATCACGGTAACGGATAATAATACCGAAAAACTGTTTCTAGGTTCCGCGAGAACATCATCTTGAAAACACATGGTAAAGTTCTGACGATTCGCCGTGAATAGAAATCACAGAAGTAGCCATCCTCACAACCGGTACTTTTGGTACCGAAAAATAATGGTTTTTGGGGTTTTTCTCAGGAAAAAGGTGCATCTGACTCAAGTATATGAGAAATGTAAAAAAACGGAACCGCAATATTCTCAGTTAGACCATAATAAACTTCGTTGAGACTAAGAAGGTTATGTCCAAGAATCAGAATGGTTGTAGAAAGCATCGCTCGTGTGAAACAGTTCCGCACTGTCGCCTGATAAACAAAGTAAGAGCCTACGGAATATCAGACCAGCTGTGTGACTGGATTGAGGAGTTTTTGGCAAACAGAACACAGCATGTTGTTATCAATGGAGAGACGTCTACAGACGTTAAAGTAACCTCTGGCGTGCCACAGGGGAGTGTTATGGGACCATTGCTTTTCACAATATATATAAATTACCTAGTAGATAGTGTCGGAAGTTCCATGCGGCTTTTCGCGGATGATGCTGTAGTATACAGAGAAGTTGCAGCATTAGAAAATTGTAGCGAAATGCAGGAAGATCTGCAGCGGATAGGCACTTGGTGCAGGGAGTGGCAACTGACCCTTAACATAGATAAATGTAATGTATTGCGAATACATAGAAAGAAGGATCCTTTATTGTATGATTATATGATAGCGGAACAAACACTGGTAGCAGTTACTTCTGTAAAATATCTGGGAGTATGCGTGCGGAACGATTTGAAGTGGAATGATCATATAAAATTAATTGTTGGTAAGGCGGGTACCAGGTTGAGATTCATTGGGAGAGTCCTTAGAAAATGTAGTCCATCAAGAAAGGAGGTGGCTTACAAAACACTCGTTCGACCTATACTTGAGTATTGCTCATCAGTGTGGGATCCGTACCAGATCGGGTTGACGGAGGAGATAGAGAAGATCCAAAGAAGAGCGGCGCGTTTCGTCACAGGGTTATTTGGTAACCGTGATAGCGTTACGGAGATGTTTAACAAACTCAAGTGACAGCCTCTGCAAGAGGCGCTCTGCATCGCGGTGTAGCTTGCTGTCCAGGTTTCGAGAGGGTGCGTTTCTGAATGAGGTATCGAATGTATTGCTTCCCCCTACTTATACCTTCCGAGGAGATCACGAATGTAAAATTAGAGAGATTCGAGCGCGCACGGAGGCTTTCAGACAGTCGTTCTTCCCGCGAACCATACGCGACTGGAACAGGAAAGGGAGGTAATGACAGTGGCACGTAAAGTGCCCTCCGCCACACACCGTTGGGTGGCTTGCGGAGTATAAATGTAGATGTAGATGTAGAAACTCAGCTCGCTCTTTTCTCACATGATATACTGAGAGCTATGGGTGAACGGAAAAAGGCAGAGTCCATATTTCTAGATTTCCGGAAAGCATTTGACACTGTGTCCCACTGCAGGCTGTTAACGAAGGTACGAGCGTATGGAATAAGTTCACAGACATGTGAGTGGCTCAAAGACTTCTTGTCCCCGACGGCGAGTGTTCATCAGAGAGAGACAGGAGTATCGTCAGGAATGCCCCATAGAGTGATAAGACAACTATTGTTCTCTATATACATAAATGATATGGCTGACAGCGTGGGCAGCAATCTGTGGTTCTTTGCTGATGATGCCGTGGTGTACACGAAGGTGCCGAAGTTTAGTGACAAAATTTCCAATTGGTGTTATAAATGACATCTAGCCTTAAATGTGGAAAAATCTAATGCGGATGAATAGGAAGAGCAAACCTGTAATGTTCGGATACAGTATTACTAGTGACCTGCTTGAGACATTCAAGTCGTTTCAATATCTGGGCATAACGTTGCAAAGCAATATGAGTTGGAACGAGCATGTGAGAACTGTGGTAGGGAAGGCGAATAGAACGACTTAGGCTTACTGGGAGAATTTTAGGAAAGAGTGCTTCACTTGTGAAGGAGAACGCGTATAGGGCGTTGGTGCGACCTATTCTTGACTACTGCTCGAGTGTTTGGGATCCGTACCAGGTCGGATTGAAGGAAGACGTAGAAGCAATTCATGGGATGGCTGCTAGATTTGTTAGCGGCAGGCTCGAACAACACGTAAGTGTTACAGAGATGCTGCGGGAAATCGAATGAGAATCCCTGGAGCGAAGTCGACGTTCTTTTCGAGAAACATACTGAGGGAATTTAGAGAAGCGGAATTTGAATCTGAGTGCCGAACGATTCTACTGCCGGCAACGTCCGATGCGTGTTTAAGAACCACGAAGGTAAGATACGAGAAATTAGGGTTCGTGCGGAGCCATATAGACAGTAGTTTTTGCCTCGCTCTATTTGCGAATGGGACAGAAAAGGAAATTGTGGTGTCACCGCCAGACACCACACTTGCTAGGCGGTAGCTTTAAATCGGCCGCGGTCCATTAGTACATGTCGGACCCGCGTGTCGCCACTGTCAGTACTTGCAGACCTAGCGCCACCACATGGCAGGTCTAGAGAGACGGACTAGCACTCGCCCCAGTTGTACGACGACTTTGCTAGCGACCACACTGACGAAGCCTTTCTCTCATTTGCCGAGAGACAGTTAGAATAGCCTTCAGCTAAGTCCATGACTACGACCTAGCAAGTCGCCATTAACCCTATCTGGAGAGAGTCTAATTTGTATCGTCAATAGCGATGTACCACAATGATGGAATAAAAGTTAAGTATAACCTAAGCTGCATACTTTTCTCTATAGCATTCACAACTTATCCTGTTCCAGACTTCACGCCAGTCGGCGTGAGTTGACGCGTGCCCTTTCGGTAACCTCACCTTGTGTCTAGACTGTCTTGTCTAGACACAACAGAAATGACAAATTGTGGTACAGGATACCCTCCGCCATGCACCGTGGTTGCGGAGTATCTATGTAGAAGTAGATGTGAACCGGCCACGAACAAATGTAGGTTTTATCAGACGTCTAAGATCCACCCTAGAACACACGTAATGCAAAAGAACCAGCCAGTCTGCGTAAACTGTCTGGGCTGGAGGTTGCGTGTAATGTTTACAATTTGACCCTGTACTGTGGGACGTCTACAGTATGACCGTTCTTCCGATAGGTATTGAAATGGTCGCTAGGCCGAGTGCTATTCAAAACTCTTGTCCTTATCTCTGTGATGAACAGACCCCGGTATACGACCGCTTGAAAAACCCGCATCTTCGTGGGCGGCTTTTTGGTACATATTGGTACTAAGCACTGTCGTGTACGAAGCGACACACAGAATAAGTATGCATTCAAAATTAAGGATACTATTCTGCTCTAACAGACATCACAGCGAACGGCCGACTCGTTGCCGCGTTGCTGCCAGACTCATTCCTTTAAGCAGCGGCCTGTAGCTGTCCTCGTGGTCCAAAAACAGACACAGCCGTAGGTCTGGGTGTGGGTTTGGCTGCTCGGCGACGGTGGGAGGCGGAGTCAGCGGGCCGTGTGTGTGTGCGTGCGTGTGAGCGCACTCCTGCCCTTGGAAGCGTCTCTCGCCATCTGTAATTAACGCAGCCCTTTCCCTGCCCCATTCTGAGTCCAGCGTTTGGCACGGAGCGAACGTTCGCGTCGTTAGCAAAGATGACACTGAATTCTGCATCTGGAATCATATGCATGTTTTTTCCCTATATTTTTTCACGTAGTTCCGACCCATTTGCGTTACTCTGAGGTACAGGCAGAGATGTGGTCGAAGATACAATCTGATACATCAAGAGAAACACAATTATCGGGTCTTTTTTAGCAGTCTTTCGGCTGATGTTTGATGATTTTTCTTACGTGACTCACAGTGACTGGCATTGTCAAGGATTTACCCTTTATTGCTGAGAGGAGCCGAAGACGACATACAACACTTCAACAGCTGGCCACGAACGCCTCAACAACTTTGTAAAATTATTTGAATGCGTGGTATACGTTCCTTCGGCAGAACAGACACCATGATGATCCCGCAACTGTGAATCACTATACATAAATTGCAGGGGAATCACAGCTGTCATCTGCATCGGGACGTTAAGCGGAATCAGCCGCGGCGAGCGAAAATGTACACCGGACCGGGATTCGAACCAGGGATCTCCTGCTTAATAGGAAGGTACGTTAACCACTGCGCCATCCGGAACAGAGCATTATAGCATCTACTCGGAGTATCTCGGTACGCCTCACGGCCGATCCACACTCCTACCGAGAGCCAGCTATCCGCAGTCCCTCTCCATGTTGACAGCAGTGATCCCCCTTTAATTTACGTAACTTTGTAAAAGGCAAAGTTCTACACTGTCCTGTCACATTAACGTGACCAACTTTCAAAAGCCTGAATAGCCAACTTTCGCAGTGCGGGCCTCTGTGAGATGTGCAGGAAGGGAGTCAGTGAGGTTCTGGAAGGTAGCGATGGGGATTCTGGAGCCATGCCTTACCGACTCCAGTGCCGTGACCGGCTGTCCTAGTTTTTTCGAATTAGGCCGACAGCCTGATCGAGGTGGTCCCACAGATTCTCTGTTGCGTTTAAACCTCAGGAATTTGGTGGCCCGAAGAGTACGATAAACTCATCCTGGTGCTGTCCGAACCACGCACGTTCACTGCGAGCTGTGCAACTCGTTGCACTGTCCTGCTAGCAGACGCTATCGTTCCGAGGTAATACAAACTGCATGTAGGGGTGGATATAGTCCCCAAGGGTAGATGCATACATGTGTTGATCCATTATGCCTTCACGAAAGGAATACCACAAAAATATTCCCCAGACCACAGCGCTCCCTCCTCTGGGTGCCTATTCTGTATCTTTCCGCCATCGTACCGATCGTTTCGGTGCTCAAGAGCAATGAACGGTCTAGCACTCGAATTAGAGCCCGTGCATTATTCAGTATGCATTTCGGTAGCGATACCGTTCGGGTCTAGAGAACCGAAGTGCTGTTTTCGGTTCGCGTCGCGCAAGCCAATCAAAAGCAAGTGGCCGCAGATCCGCGCATGCGCACTGCAGCGCGCACAGCGCCACGAACACAAAGCGGCTAGCAGACGACACAGGCGCGCTATTCTTCCAAGTAGCGAAAATTGCGTTCACGTTGCCATAACGCATGACGCCGCATTCCATCGAGCTGACGTGACCGCCTTCATCACTCTTGCCTCCTCCTTAACAGTATCAGGCGCAGTATATCCATTTCCATGATTCTCAGCTCAAATGCATAGAAATTTTTACAGTTTCCCTGACTGTATGTTTCCATGTATGCATAATAATGATAGCGTATTTGATTGTATTCTGCAGATTGTCTTAAATGCCGCATTACGTCATCTTATTCTCAGTCACAGTGACATCGTGTTTTGGATTTTACGTTTCGGAAAATGAGTTACTAATAGTGTGTAGTACCACGCTGTACATCTATAAAAACACCCGAAAAATTGATTCTGAGAGTTTCAAGGAATAAGAAGTAAACAGAATGTGGCTATAACTCGCTCCTAGAGATCCAAATGATTAAGTAGCCCACTTCCTTATACGATACGTCAACGATTTGGGTCTTAAAAACAAAACTGAAAAAACGCATTTTCGAGAGCTCCTGCAGTTCGTCGAAGTTTATAACATGCATCTCATGAATGAAAATGTTTCGTATATGGTGCTACAGTCTAAAATTATTATGGTGGAGATCTTTCATATCTGTCTACTGTTTTTGAGGATTCGGTCGCAGATAAACAGTTGTGACAAGCAAGATTATGAAGATCACTGCTGCTAGTTACTTTCCCAGTAATTTAAGTTGTGCTCTTAGATTCCTGTCTAACCGCAACTCGGAAATCGCTACATATTCGGAAAAAAATGGTGAATTATTTCTGACAAGAAAAAATACAAAGGTCACTGTCGGTTGTTTCACTCACAGCAATTTCATCTCCAGCAATTTCATATTTCGTTTTTTAAACACACAGAAATCACGAAATCATTACTGAGGAAGTGTGCTCTTACATGTAAGTAATAACGAATATTGCAGAAAAATCTTAACTTACACGAATAACCATGTCCCAGAACGTGTTGCATATATGAAGAGGAAAAAAAAAATTTTTTACACATCCGTGCGCAAACCCGTGTCCTTTCATATGACATTTCCGCGAGCTAAACAGTAACAAAAGTGGCTACAATGAAATGACATAAATAAGGTGACAGATAATTGCAGTCATAAATTACAGCATTCAAAGAATGAGTCTTTAGCAGTAGCACAATTTAGCACCTTCACTGTCACCTTCAACTGGTGGCAGTTCAGCATGCACTTTTCCTTCTTCTGCAGCCGGTTCCTCATCATCATTTCCCAGACCCAAATTAATCATTCAGTAAATCCTTGACGTGTGTTCCTTCCAGGGTAAATTACGTGGACAGAAGAGCAGTCCCTAACAGCGACATCGCAAAATACTTCACTGCCTTGTTATTTTTGTCAGTTCCAGTTCCTAACCTATACCCATTCTGCTGAAGACAATTCGGAGCATGTTACCATATTTCTTATTGTGATTCTGATATTTAAGTATTTTCTCGAATTCATTTTCCATATACATCTTGTATTCAATATGTTCATCGCTCCCAATATTGTTAAAAACATAACTTGGATATTTGCCCATTAACCAAATCACTGCGTTATTTTTTGCCTCAGGGTAGTAACTTTACTCTGGTCTGAAGAAAATGTTAGTCGGTACATTGTTTGCTGAAGTTCTTGTTATTTGAGCAATTTTTTCCCTGGTCCACCTCCAGTTAATAATCCGATCTCCACATGTGTAACGATGAGGCACACTATCAACGAGGTTGCATTTGCTGCAGAGGTTAGTGTCACTTAAACCGATGGCAAAGAGACGGTCATTAGTGCTGATGATGTTATTGACTACTTTGTATCACGCTGTTCTCACGTCAGACGAAAGAACATCACTACTGATATTTTTCCAGACCACATTTCGTGCTATTCCAGCATGTTTAGTTTCTATGTTATTTTTCCTTTCATGTGTCCGTCTTTCAGCTAAAATCGCCTTTGCTGTAACGTTTTTGGAGTTTAAAAGCTTTTTGCTGAGATAACTTAGTTCAAGATAATACTCCCTAATGTATTTCAGCTTAAAACTTATTATTTTGGCCAACGCAAGCAACAGGAACATAGCCCTCAATTCTCGTATTATTCTGTAGAGGAACATGGGCTGACTTAGTTGCCAAACTGTGCTGGGTGAGTCATAAATGCGTGATAGTTTGGAATGTTTCCAATATCAGGCTTCACATAATTGCTTTCCATAATTATAATTACTAACTAAACCATTTGTGGGAAAAAAGTACAAAATATCACTAGTAACGTCTGTTCACAATCTTCTAATATACGTACGCAGAGCCGATCTCTTGATATTTAATGATCTCTAAACTCTTATTTGCATAAAAATGACACATATTTTGAGAGAAATATATTTCTTTGGATGTAATCATTCACAGTAACAACCAAACCTAACCATATTCCTAACAAAGGAAAATAGTCTATTATGAACCCACTTTCCAACTGGATGCAGGCTCTGGTGATTCTTTAGTTACAAAATACCTAAATCCAAGGCTAAAACCGTTAAATATGTCTAAAATAACAAATTATTGGTGTACATAAACCACAGCTCACCGATCGACAGGGCCACACCGAAATCCAAAACCTCTCGGTACAATTGTCGTAAAATCGGTTGGAGGACCGTTCGGTAACAGGTCCCAGAAGCTTTCTAAATACACTCCTGGAAATTGAAATAAGAACACCGTGAATTCATTGTCCCAGGAAGGGGAAACTTTATTGACACATTCCTGGGGTCAGATACATCACATGATCACACTGACAGAACCACAGGCACATAGACACAGGCAACAGAGCATGCACAATGTCGGCACTAGTACAGTGTATATCCACCGTTCGCAGCAATGCAGGCTGCTATTCTCCCATGGAGACGATCGTAGAGATGCTGGATGTAGTCCTGTGGAACGGCTTGCCATGCCATTTCCACCTGGCGCCTCAGTTGGACCAGCGTTCGTGCTGGACGTGCAGACCGCGTGAGACGACGCTTCATCCAGTCCCAAACATGCTCAATGGGGGACAGATCCGGAGATCTTGCTGGCCAGGGTAGTTGACTTACACCTTCTAGAGCACGTTGGGTGGCACGGGATACATGCGGACGTGCATTGTCCTGTTGGAACAGCAAGTTCCCTTGCCGGTCTAGGAATGGTAGAACGATGGGTTCGATGACGGTTTAGATGTACCGTGCACTATTCAGTGTCCCCTCGACGATCACCAGTGGTGTACGGCCAGTGTAGGAGATCGCTCCCCACACCATGATGCCGGGTGTTGGCCCTGTGTGCCTCGGTCGTATGCAGTCCTGATTGTGGCGCTCACCTGCACGGCGCCAAACACGCATACGACCATCATTGGCACCAAGGCAGAAGCGACTCTCATCGCTGAAGACGACACGTCTCCATTCGTCCCTCCATTCACGCCTGTCGCGACACCACTGGAGGCGGGCTGCACGATGTTGGGGCGTGAGCGGAAGACGGCCTAACGGTGTGCGGGACCGTAGCCCAGCTTCATGGAGACGGTTGCGAATGGTCCTCGCCGATACCCCAGGAGCAACAGTGTCCCTAATTTGCTGGGAAGTGGCGGTGCGGTCCCCTACGGCACTGCGTAGGATCCTACGGTCTTGTCGTGCATCCGTGCGTCGCTGCGGTCCGGTCCCAGGTCGACGGGCACGTGCACCTTCCGCCGACCACTGGCGACAACATCGATGTACTGTGGAGACCTCACGCCCCACGTGTTGAGCAATTCGGCGGCACGTCCACCTGGCCTCCCGCATGCCCACTATACGCCCTCGCTCAAAGTCCGTCAACTGCACATACGGTTCACGTCCACGCTGTCGCGGCATGCTACCAGTGTTAAAGACTGCGATGCAGCTCCGTATGCCACGGCAAACTGGCTGACACTGACGGCGGCGGTGCACAAATGCTGCGCAGCTAGCGCCATTCGACGGCCAACACCGCGGTTCCTGGTGTGTCCGCTGTGCCGTGCGTGTGATCATTGCTTGTACAGCCCTCTCGCAGTGTCCGGAGCAAGTATGGTGGGTCTGACACACCGGTGTCAATGTGTTCTTTTTTCCATTTCCAGTAGTGTAGGATATTTCGATAAAGAACCGAAAATGACGTCACTACCGAGACTAACCTACTACACCGATCGGTATGAACGATACAGAATAGGGCCCCTGGCGTGGACCTTTCCGGCAATTGTTACAGGGTGTTTGGCAGGGGGGCGCAAATGGTCTGCGCAGATCGGCGAATATATCGTCGTTCTGCGCATGGCGTCAGCATAGTAGCACGTTGTGTCCAGGCGCCGAAAGAGCTTTTTTTTCGTAGTGTTGTTTTGCTTGTTTGTGGTGTTGTCGTGGTGTTTTGTTAAAGTTTTGCTTTAAAATGCCTGGGTGTGCTGTAACAGGGTGTCTGTCGTACAGCAGAAAGACAAAAGGCACGCATATAATTTATCATTCGTTCCGAAAAGTCGTTAAAGTGCAGAAGGTCTGGATAATAAAGTGCCACCGAACTGTTTCTTCGTTACATTTCACATCAGATGATTATCTCTTTGATTTTCAGTTAGAAAACGTCGCATTTGACATTCTGAATGCTCGGAGGTACAACAAGAACGCGTTATCATGTCATTATGGGATACATAAGGATGTTCAAGAAAGAATGTTAAGAGAACTGTATACGTGCGCCGAAAAAATGCGTATAGGCAATACAAATCACTTGCTCCCATTGCAGAAAGGCATAATGTCAACTGTCGCTCATTATTTGGACTGTTTTCAGATCTTCAGCCACTACAAATGACATATATTTTAACTGCAAGATTGAACGAGGGTGCACTGGAAATTTTTTTCTCGCAGATCAAAGGAATTGATCATTTCCATCTGAATCCTTCGCCAACAGAAGTAAAATATCGATTACGGCTGTTACTGCTAGGACACAATGCTCACTATATTCCTCTGTCAAGTGGCACACCAGTAGAGGCAGATGAGTGTGACGAATTTTTGACATCTGTTCACAGGAATTTTGCCCGACATGTGTGAAGCACTGCAAATGATAGGTGGTGAATGTGGTGTCACCGCCAGACACCACACTTGCTAGGTGGTAGCTTTTAAATCGGCCGCAGTCCGCTAGTATACGACGGACCCGCGTGTCGCCACTGTCAGTGATTGCAGACCGAGCGCCACCACACGGCAGGTCTAGAGACGGATCCTAGCACTCGCCCCAGTTGTACAGCAGACTTTGCTAGCGATGCTACATTGACAAATACGCTCTCATTTGACGAGACGATAGTTAGCATAGCCTTCAGCTACGTCATTTGCTACGACCTAGCAAGGCGCCATAGCATTTGATATAGAGATTATAAAATACCTCACGCCAGTCAGCGTGTAATTAAACGCGTGCATTTCGGTCTCCTCTAGCAACACAGTGTTGGCTCTTCTGCCAACACTTCAGTGAAAAAGAGCTACAAGATATTAACTTTCCTCTTCAACCTGGACCAGAAGAATCTGTTGTCAAAGAGGGATGTGACTGCTCTGCAGAAGGATTCCGTTACCTGGCTGGCTACATTGCATAACGTGCAAATAACTGTGTCAACACACTGGGAACGCCGTCTGGCGATATTTTAAGTCCTCCAACAAATGAAAATTACGGTTGGATTGAAGCCCTATCTCGCGCTGGGCTTACAGTTCCAACATATAAGTGGCTACATAAGGTGTCTCAGTTTAAAATAATTTTTAATGAATTTAATGGATTGGATAGTATTTACAAGGAAAAAACTATAGTGAAAACAGTATGTCCAAACTAAATATGCGAGTTTTCTTCACAAGTTATAAAACTGTATGTCAGAACACAACTTTCCATTCGTATGCGGTTCCTCAATATGAAGCATAAAATGCAGAAAGCACCAGCAGCACAGAAGCGGAGATCAAGACAGTGGCACTCTTCTTCCACTACAAACTTCTAAACAGGTAAATCAACTGTTTTAAATAATTTCCTGAGAACGTATTGCTGTTATAAGTAGTTGCTTGCCTTTAATAAGAGTCGCTTGCTGCGCTAGCCGCTGTCTCGCCTTGCTCCTACAGTGACGTCACTGCGCCAGCCAATCACAGCAGATTTAGCTTCGGGCCCAACCGCCCTTTTAAATAACCTTGGGTGTTTGCTGTCAGACGTTTCGCGGCGTGCACGTCAACAGCCGTCTGTCCGAGGGAGCATAAAAGATGACTCATCTGGAAAGGCCACCTGTCGCCAATCAGTGGACGTCCAGTTGAGATGTTGGCGAGCAAATTCCAGCCTTCGTAGGCGATGAACAGCTATCAGCATGGGTGCATGAACCAGGCGCAGCAACCGCCCTTTTAAATAACCTTGGGTGTTTGCTGCCAGACGTTTCGCGGCGTGCACGTCAACAGTAGTCTGTCCGATGGAGCATAAAAGATGACTCATCTGGAAAGGCCACCTGTCGCCAATCAGTGGACGTCCAGTTGAGATGTTGGCGAGCAAATTCCAGCCTTCGTAGGCGATGAACAGCAGTCAGCATGGGTGCATGAACCAGGCGCAGCAACGTTCGCTGAATAGTCGTTGAGGAGACACTGTTGGTAGCCATTTGTTTCATCTGGACGGTCAAATGCTCGCCCGTACACATCTCAACAGCCGTCTTTCAGTCTTAAGTCTAGTGAAATGGTGCTCAAAAGGACCAAATAGCAGAAACATTTTTAGACTTTAGAGGGTGCTGCACTCGAGTTGTCAAAGTCCCACCAAAATTTCGGCCCGGAAGTCGATCAAAAATGGAAAAACCACAAAAATAGGACTTTTCCGGGTTTTTCGCTTATAATTCGAAAACGAAACATTTTTCGAGAAAGTTGTTTATGCATGAAAACAAAAAAGGATAACATTTCTCACAAAATAGGCCTGAGTGACATTTTTCGTCAGACCGTCCGTGCTGCGTTAGCGCTTGTTGGAGTTAGCACGATTTCAAATCTGAGGAGAAGGCTTATCTCACAACTTAACCCCCGCGACCTTACCGCACATTGTTGCACACCCATAGCCGAATTCCATCCTCCAGCGGTGTCACGATGTTATTGGAGTGTTTAGTAGCCGATACTTGTCGTGGTGGAGGGGTAAGATGTTTGTGAAATGTAAATAACCTTCTCCCCCTGACAGGGGAAAGGCCGGTTCTTGGTCTCCTGCACTGGCACTTGTTTACGTGTTCATCCTCAGATCGCTGCTTAGAACGTATTTGCGGTCGTTAAATTCAGCTGAAATGTATAAGAAAGTGCTATATAATGAGTTCAAGTGAGACGTGTGTTCTATGTGATGGTGCACTGGTTGAAGGGAGAAAAGTGTCATTACTTAAATGAGAAGTGGTTTTGAAGAATGTCCTTGAAGCAAGTAAGAAAAGAAAGGATTGGGTAGCCGCCCTCTTGAAGAGTAAAATAGTGGTTAAGGATCGTGATGGTTCAAATGGCCCTGAGCACTACGGGACTTAACTGCGGAGGTCATCAGTCCCCTAGAACTTAGAACTACTTAAACCAAACTAACCTAAGGACATCACACACATCCATGGTCGAAGCAGGATTCGAACCTGCGACCGTAGCGGTCGCGCGGTTCCGGACTGCAGCGCCTAGAACCGCTCGGCTACTTCGGCCGGCTAAGGATCGTGAACCATGTCGAGAAAAGTACCCTAAAGAATAATTAATTGCTGCGGAGGCCAGAGGATTGCTGCTGATTGCAGCCGGAAAGTAACTCCATATGATCAACCCGGTTTCGATTCGAAAATTATGTGTAGGTTGGCGGTTATCCCAGAGTTTCTGGCTCAATATCACAAGCTCCCAGTCAATACATGGAACCTAATGTGCTGTGTGCGGGACTTACGGCTGTGAGAGACTTGGTTATAGATGATGTACGACGTCAAATGCATCAACCAATGATAAAAAAAAACAAAAAAAAAAAAACGCCATGTCCTTATGCTACTGAAATGATGGTGCTATGTATCAAATTTTTAACTACCTCAGTGAAATGATGAGTGTCAGTTTCCCCTGCAGCAAGTAATAGTCCAGACACGCACTGGGTACTATCTACAGTTACATCTACACCTGCGCTCTTCAAATCACCATGAGGTGCATGGCACAGGGTACGTCCTATTGTACCAGTTATTACGATTTCTTCACGCTTCACGTGTGGAGCGTGGGAAGAATGATTGTTTGAATGCCTTTGTGCGTGCAATAATTATTCTAATATTTTCCTCACGATCCCTAGGTGAGCTATACGGAGGGGGTTGTAGTATGTACCTACAATAATCATTAAAGCCAGCTCTTGAAACTTTGTTAATAGACTTTCCCGGGATAGTACGTTTGTCTTCAGGAGTCTGCCATTTCAGATCCTTCAGTATCTCTGTGCCACTCTCCCACGTTTGGGGATCACTCTTGGTGCCCTTCCCTGTATGCATTCAGTATCCCCAGTGAGACCTATGTGGTATGGGTGCCACACACTTGAGCAATAGTATAGTATGGGTCTCAGATTGATTTTAAGCAATCTTTTTAGTTGACTAATTGCACCAGTATTCTACCACCTGCTTTACCCACAACTGAACCTATGTGATCATTCCATTTCATATCCCTACAAAATGTAACACTCAGGAAATTGTATGAGTTGGCCGATTCCAGAGGTGAGTCGTTGGTACTATAGTCACAGGATCTACGTTTTTTCGTTCTGCGAAGTGCACAATTTTAGATTTCTGAACATTTAAATTAAGTCGCCAATCTCTGCACCGTTTTGAAATCTTATCAAGGTCTGTCATAATGTTTATGCAGCTTCTCTCAGATAGTACTTCATTACAGGTAATTACATCATCTGAAAAAAGCTTGATTTTACTATTAATATTGTCCGCAAAATCATTAATATATAACACGAACAGCAAGCATCCAGATATCAAGACTGCGTAAGCTTAATTGTTGAAGAAGTATGGAAATGGTACAGTGATTACCTGATCTGTGGACAAATCAACTGTATTTGTTTCAGAAAATCTTGACACAAAATTTTAACAGATTGTTGATATCACTCGAAAAGGTGATCTCAGGAGAAAGAGCGTCGACTTGTGCTTGTAGTGGCAGCGGACATACTTGTTGAAGATATTCGATCGCAGGCTTACTGCCGGCTGGGGTGGCCGAGCGGTTCTAGGCGCTACAGTCTGGAACCGCGCGACCACTAAGGTCGCAGGTTCGAATCCTGCCTCGGGCATGGATGTGTGTGATGTCCTTAGGTTAGTTAGGTTTAAGTAGTTCTACGTTCTAGGGGACTGATGACCTCAGAAGTTATGTCCGGTAGTGCTCAGAGCCATTTGAACCATTTGCAGGCTTGCATACAACACAACGAAATATCCCCCTCCAGAACAGTTTCTTACGGAGAATGAGGCCCTCAACCCTGCTACTGTCTAAATTTCCTTAGTCGACTAGTGACGAAAAAGGATGGAGGAAACTTGAATAAATGGAAAACCAACACCAAAAGAATGGCCATAGCACGCGGCAGGGTGGCACCTGTCTGACGCAACTGCTTCGTGTCAAGATTGCAAGTTGGTCTGGCCACATCTGTCTATAAATAGTATGGCTCTCTCAAAAGATAGTTTTGTTAAGGTGTATGTTATAAAATTAATTTACAATAATCACAACTATTACTTACAACATAATTTTAATCTTGAAAGTCGACAGATGTAGTAGTACTACATCTGTGCGCCACCTGGAGCACTGTAAGAATATGGGAGACACTTTGTACCATGAAACGACGTTATCTATGATCCACTGACATGTTTAGTGCGACTTCATGATGTTCAAAGTGTATACCTCGAAATTTTATATACCATGACGAGAGTGTTACTGGATTAACTACATCTGAAGGCAGCAGTCAACTGCCAGAACTAGTAACGTGAAAATTGCCATCTGAAGGCGGCCATCTATTACCAAAAGTAGTACTGTAAAACGATAATTGTACTGCCGCAAAGAAAATCGCAGCACCAAAAAATAATTAATGTAGAGTAATGAAATTTCAGAAATAAATGTGTCTAGGTTACATATTTAAGCGATTAACGTTGGAAGATCACAGGTTAATTTGTGCTCGAGATAAGCCACTGCGAACGGGAAATGCTGGTGCATTAATAACCGGTGTAACCGCCACAACATTGAATGCAATTATGTTAACGTTCACCTATTGTGTTGCACAGGTATCGGATGTCAGTTTGTGGGATGGAGCTCTATGCCTGTTGCACTAGGTCGGTCAATACAGCGACGGTTAGTGCTATTTGTGGATGATGCTAGAGTTGCCGTTCATTGATATCCTATATGTGTTCTATTGGAGACAGATCTGGTTATCGAACAGGCCGAGGCAACATATCGACACTCTGTAGAGCATGTTGGCTTACAACAGCGGTATGTGAGCGAGGGTTATCCTGTTGGAAAACACTGCCTCGAATGCTGTTCACAAACGGCAGCACAACAGCTCGAATCACCAGACTGACGAACAAATTTGCAGTCAGTGTGCGCAGGATGACCATGACCTCCCTTCTGGTATCATATGAAATCGTATCGCAGACCATAACTCCAGGTGTAGGTCCAATGATTAAGTCCAATGGTTCAGAATGTGTAGCATCTACGGTCACAAATTTTTTGTCATCAGACTATCAGTTTCGGTCTTTAACTACCATCTTCAGATCTGTTTTTATAAAACAATGCCCTTATTTAATGGAGACATAGCGGCATCGTTCAGTATCGTGAAGTAAAGGAAATTTAGGTCCAATTTGTGTCGCACGCAGACAGGTTGGTTGCGCCACACGACAATCACTGGCACAGAAGCAGAACCAGCTTTCATCAGAAAACAAAACAGACCGCTTTCCTGCCCTGCAATGAGTTCTCGCTTGACAGCACTGAAGTCGCATATAGTGGTGGTTTGGGGTCGGTGGAATGTACGCTCGCAGTTGTTCTTGAAGTAACCGATATGTAACAGTTCGTTGTGTTACTGTGGTGCCAAATTGCTGCTGCAGACGCAGTACGTTTCGACAGAGCCATAGGCTGAAAACGATTGTCTTCTACGTCATTTCGCATTTATGTAGTGAATTGAAGCAGTGTGTCTCAAAGCAGCCCGGCGTGCACCACGGAAGGTGATTGCCCGCCGGAACCGTCCCTACAGCTACAGCCTCTCCTGTTGGAGGAAAGACCGTCGCTGAATCTCATTAGCTGGAGCGGTGGCCGCTTTGGCCAAAGTACTCAATTCACAGAACCCTTTCTGGGGCTATGGAAAGCTGGGTTCAAATGGCTCTGAGCACTATGGTACTTAACTTCTGAGGTCAGCAGTCCCCTAGAACTTAGAACTACTTAAACCTAACTAACCTATGAACATCACACAGATCCATGCCCGGGGCAGGATTCGAACCTGCCACTGTAGCAGTCGCGCGGTTCTGGACTGAAGCGCCTAGAACCGCTCGGCCACCGCGGCCGGCTCTCCATTAAGAAACATTATTGTATAATTCGGCAGCTACAAACATTAGAAGTTTCGAAACTTCCTGGCAGATTAAAACTGTGTGCCCGACCGAGACTCGAACTCGGGACCTTTGCCTTTCGCGGGCAAGTGCTCTACCAACTGAGCTACCGAAGCACGTCTCACGCCCGGTACTCACAGCTTTTCTTCTGCCAGTATCTCGTCTCCTACCTTCCAAACTTTACAGAAGCTCTCCTGCGAACCTTGCAGAACTAGCACTCCTGAAAGAAAGGATATTGCGGAGACATGGTTTTACTGGTAGAAGTAAAGCTGTGAGTACCGGGCGTGAGTCGTGCTTCGGTAGCTCAGTTGGTAGAGCACTTGCCCGCGAAAGGCAAATGTCCCGAGTTCGAGTCTCGGTCGGGCACACAGTTTTAATCTGCCAGGAAGTTTCATATCAGCGCACACTCCGCTGCAGAGTGAAAATCTCATTCTGGATTAGAAGTTTCATCTACGTCTACATCTACACGACTGCTCTGCAGTTCACAGTTAAGTACTAACAGAGGGTTCATTAAACTACCGTTAAGCTGGCTGTTGATATACTTTCCGGGATGTGAGGTCGTGGTCCAAGAACTTTTCTGCTCCTTACGTTTCGTCCAGCGCAGTTCTGCTCCTTACGTTTCGTCCAGGACTGCGCTGGACGAAACGTAATGAGCAGAAAAGTTCTTGGACCACGACCCCACATCCCGGAAAGTATATCAACAGCCATGTCAACCGGTCGTGAAAGCCTTCATTCTACCATTAAGCTACTTCTCTACCGTTCCACTCTTGAGCAACACGAGGGAAAAACCAACACTTTAATCTTCCATTGCGAGCTCTGATTTCTCTTGTTTTATTACAATGATTACTTCGCCCTGCAAACAAAACAATTCTTGTTGGAGATGATATAAAATTATTTACGAAGAAATTTTTGTATGATGTGTGGTCCTGACAATTAACATGGACATTTATATTGGCAGCAAGAGTCTCTGAAGAAATTAATTAAATTTTGATGCCTATAATTTATTTTATAAAATATAATAGTAAGCTTTAAACCAGCTATCTTAAAGATTACGTTTTAGTTAATTATTTTTTATTTTGATTTTATAAATATTTTAAGTTTTTTATTAAGATTATTAATTTAATTTTAAAATTTTTGTAATAATGATAGAATTAGTATATTTATTTGTATAAAATTTTTACCTTGTTAATTTATTATAAGGAACAAGGAAGAACACTACGTTTCATGATATCCTCAACTCACTGTCCTGGTTCTGTGGCAGAGAGGCATTCAGTTATTCAGACTGTATTAAACGAGAGGGTGTGCAGCCAATGGAAGACAGCAACCACGATTATTAATGCGGGTGGGACATTTCAATGCCTACTGCTATTATTATAAGAAAAGAATCGCAGTATACTGATCCAGAAGTGTAGCAAACTAGTCCCATCACTTGACATCACGATGGTGTGTATTGGAAACCCTTACTGAGTGCGGCCACAGCCGTGCGAAGTGCTGCTGAGGCGACTGCGGGCTCACCAGTTTGCAGTCACTCAGCAGTAGCACTCAGCGCTCGGCACACAGCACGGCGAATGCCCCCATCCCCTATCCCCCATCCCCCACCTCACCCACCTCTGGCACCGCCACCGTCTGGAGTAGCACGTGGCTCTCTGCCCGCAAGGTAATGGGAAAGGTGTGGGAGGTGGCGAGATGGTGGGGGAGGGGGGTGTGCCACACCACTTGCCGCCTTGCCACAGCAGAGCACCTCCCCTCCGCCCCACCCACCCCTTCACCTTATCGTCACCTGGCGCGTGCGCAGCCGACCGAGGCTGCGGTGCCAGAAATCACCTCATTCGGTATTCCGTTATTTCTGGGAGAGACGGACAGTATCTACAAAGCTCGTGAAGGAACAAGACCACGAAAAAACAAGACCGAGACAAAAGAGACAAAGTGTCCCAAGTGAGAAATCCTATACTGTTCGGCCTGTACATCACATAAGCAATGAAGGAAATAAAAGATAGTTTCATGAGTAGGTTTATTCAGGGTGAAACGATATCAATGATATGATTCTCTGATGTCACTGTAAATCATCAGTAAACACAAGAAATGATTACAGGATGTTTTCAGTGGAATGATAAGACTAATGACTACTGAACATAGACTGACAATAAATCGAAAAAATTAATTAGTAGACCCAGAAATAAGATTAGTGATAAACAAAATTTCAGAGTTGAATACCAAGTCGTAGTGGAAGGAACTCTGCTGCCTTGGAGGCAAAATAACACATGATGGACGAGGCAAGGACATCATAAAAAACAAACTAACAGAGGCAAAGAGGCTTGTTACCCTCAAACACCGTCCTCATTTTGAAGAAGGAATTTCTGATAATATAGCATGGAGTAGAAGGATGTGAATCAAGGACTGTGGGAAAACAGGGAAAGAAGATAATCGAAGCATTCAACATGAGCTGTTATATAAGAACGTTGGAAATTAAGTGGACTGATACGAGTGTGCACAACACAATTAGAACACATATTATCTTCATGAGACAGATTAACAACTAATACTATTGCTCGGTGTTTGCCTAATTTTTAAGTCATTTATCACAATTTTAACTATTTCTTTCTTCAGTCGTTCACTCAGGTAGTGTCGGCAGAGAGAAATTTACTGCTTTCGAAATATGTAAAATTGTTTTGGAGGTGACTTAACGGATGTTGCGGAGAGAAGGCCGGAGATCCAGTCAGCGCAAATACGGTTCATATCAGATTGCTGCCACGTGGAACGTTAGGCCTGTCACCACTGATTCTTCAGGGCCACCTGGCATCATTATCTGTCAGCCAGCGAGCATCTGTCACTGTCGTATGGTTTTAATTTTTAAATAAACTATTCTTTTTATAAGGAGGAACTGGTTGACATCAGGAAGAAGGGTGTTCTAACGGAATATTTTAACAACTTCACGAAGATGCTGCACATATTATTCACAAGTGCCATATTATAATTATAAATCTGTCAAAATATTTTTAGGCTCTATTTACACCACACCATGGTTCATAAAGCAGTTATTGCATATGACTAAGCAGCGTTTGACAGGTGGGGATCTAATGTAAACTGTTACATGTATGTCTATGGTTTTAATTATGTATTGTGCAAATCAGACAAACTCATACTGTTCGTACACTCGTATAAAATAATGTATTGTGAGACATTTACCACAGAGGATGGCTAAGCATAGGCTAGGTATTGAGAGACAAAGTCTAGATTGGGCACATTATTTTTGTCAGAATGTCTTCTATTGAAAACGATGTCTAAGTCATCCATACTTTATGACGACACTCTATATTAGGATAACTTTCATCATTAACACTGCCTAGTTCTTCAATACAGTTGCCATGGTGCGATGTACTGTTCACTTGGAAGGACGTCTTATATTTTAAAGACATCAGAGCTGAAAATGTAATACATACACACCTGCAGATTTACTTTGTATACGTTCTCGTGTGTAGATTAACACTTTGCACACAAAGAAATATGAATGTTTCTTGTCGTTGCTGGATCCACAGCCACATCCTACCCCAGGACATGTGGTATTCAGGACTCAGCATGCACATTGGATAGTGTAACTGGGCTAGCAGTTTACAATTCGATTGCAAGTACAACCAAATTTAAAATGTGTGACCAAAAGATGACAAGATCAGAAATGTTGCCACTTTGGTCTTTACTAGAGATGGGTAGTTCGCGAACGAATGGGTGCAAAGGAACGGTTCACCAAGATGAACGAAAGGACCGAGGAACGAATTCCAAGGAACGATAGGTTCACAGTTCACTTCGGTCGCGGCGGTCTACTAATACTTCCCGGGAACGATGAACGAGCGGTTCATAGTTCACTTCAGTTACGGCGGTCTACTTATACAGGGTGGTCCAAAAGTCTAGAAACACCCTGATAAAATCCTAATGGAGTAGCAAACAAGGAAACAGAGTCCCTACACACGAGGAACGGGAAGGGGGAAACTTTATAGGCTACGCCACGAACATGGCGGCCATCTTGAAAGCCGCCAACTTGGATTCAACTCCAAAATTTCAAATGGGAATGTGGTCATGTGACATATCAAACAGATAGAGAATTTGACCAGAAAAACTATGCCGTTGTTATTTTAAACATAGCTTTATTCATTCTCGTTTTATAGCCAATTACTTGCGGCAGCAGTGGGACGCTCGGCAGCGTGAGTATTACGTACTGAGAAGTCATAAAATTGAGTCTGAAACGGTACAGAGTGACTATCCCATGCCTGATATGTTACATGTGTTTAACTGTTAGGTATCATTTACTCATGCTAACGTTTAAATCATTATTTCTTTATTTAAAGGTTACAAAATGTCCTTAACACATGAAGAAGGCATAGAAATCATCTTGATATCAGGAGAAAGAAGCACATGGGTCATTGCTGAGGATTTCAACAATTGTTACCCAACCAGACAGCCCATCACTCACAGCGCAGTTGCCAAGCTTTTGGCCAAATTCCGAGCAACAGGTTCTGTTGCTGGAAGACCAAAATCTGCCACCGATGAAGCAACAACAGTGAGCGTGTTGGCATCATTTAGCAAGAGTCTGCAACGGAGTACTCGTCGCCTGTCACAAGAATGTGAGGTTAAGCGTACCTCCATACTGCGAATTTTATCGCAGCACAAATGGCACCCGTAAAAAATTCAGCTGCTCCAACACCTGAACGAGGATGACCCAGACTGTCGGATACAGTTTGCAGAATGGGTGACACAGCAGCTGCAGATAAACCCACGTTTCCCCTATCAGGTGCTGTTCAGTGATGATGCTAATTTCTTTATCAATGGTGAAGTGAACAAGCAGAATCACAGATACTGGTCCTTCACAAATCCGCACTGTATTGATGCTTCCAAAATGGTCGACTCACAAAAAGTGATGGTCTGGTGTGGTATGTGGAGAACCAAAATCGTTGGACCTTTTTTCATTGATGGCACGTTAACAGCCAACGGTTATCTGAGGTTATTGGATGAAGAAGTGTTTCCCTCGTTGTTAACGGAGGACGGGACATTTCCAGAATTCTTCCAGCATTATGGAGCCCCACCACATTGTGGGCACAATGTGCGAGCATATCTGGATGTGCAGTTCCTTCAAAAATGGTTTGGTGGTAGGGGTGCTGTGGACTGGCCACCACGTTCACCAGATTTGACTCCTTTGGATTTTTATCTTTGGGGTCATGTCAAAACACTGGTTTATTCTGTGAAAATACGGAATTTGCATCATCTAAAGCAGCGCATTGTTGATGCGTGTGGTCAAATGCAGCCAGATGTGTTGGTCAAAGTTCATCAGGACTGTGTTCGGAGGATAGCATTAACAATCCAACATAATGGACAACATATCGAGCCATTCCTATGACTGTTGGTGGTCTCTTGGGACTATGTAACATCGGCGTAATGTCTCTTCGGCACATAACAGACGTGCTGCCGAGCGTCCCACCACTGTCACATGTAACTGACTATAGCCCAAGAATGAATAAAGCTATGTTTAAAATAACAACGGCATTGTTTTTCTGGTCAAATTCTCTATCTGTTTGACATGTAACATGACCACATTCCCATTTGAAATTTTGGAGTTGAATACAAGATGGCGGCTTTCAAGATGGTCGCCATGTTGGTGGCATAGCCTATAAAGTTTCCCCCTTCCCGTTCCTCGTGTGTAGAGACTCTGTTTCCTTGTTTGCTACTCCATTTGGATTTTATCAGGGTGTTTCCGGACTTTTGGACCACCCTGTAGTTCCCAGGAACGAGGAACGATCGGTCCGTAGTCCACTAGTTCACTTCGGTCGCGGCGGTCACTTCGGCAGTTCTTGTTCCAGCCTCGGTCGCGTGCTCGTCTGTCTCGGTCTCCCTCGGCCGCACTCGTCGTTCTTCGCATGACCACCTGTCTCAGTTCCACTGCCGACTGCTGCTAGTTAGTTCAGTATCCAGTTGCTCGTTTCGTTCACTGCGCTCGCCCATTTTACGTGTGTTCCAAACTGTTCTTGCACTTGGGTCTGGCTATACAACGCCCACGACCGGTAATCAAAAAGTATTTTATAGATACGTAAATTACATAAAAATTACGTTGTATGTAATAGGTACGTCTTTTCAGGTAACAAAAGGGCATATCAGATCACTTCATTATATCGATGAACAGCAGAAGACATAATAAGGCGAGTTTTTTTGTTATTCATGTTTTTTTTTTTTGTTTCATCGACTTGATTTAGCAACTAACTTTCAATAATTTGCTTAATTTTTAGTGTAAGAAAATTCATATAAAACGATTTTCGTGTACCTTTCATACACAAAACATTACATTTAGGAAGGCTCTAATTATTTTTATGTTTGGTTGTTTCCAGTTTGCATTACCTGCTAATTTAGTTTCTTTGAAAACAAAAGAAGTAGGTTGTGGGTCATTTTGGCTCAGTAGGAAAAGCGGTGCCCCTCCATTTGAAAAGACATAGATTGACATAAAATCCTATTTACTTATCTCAAAAACATTTGTTCAGAAGGAGCTTTCAAACCAAAAACTTTATTACTGCGAACTTAGTTATTATTATCATTATTATTATTATTGCTGCATTGACTTTAATAATGCAACATAAAAACCTAATTCTTACTAAGCGTGTGACGCAAGTATAATGAGAAAACCACATTTTATTTTATGCTTCCATGAAGTCTACTTCGCCTACGAACTCAGAGACAACGTGAAGAATATATAGGGTGTAAACCATTATTGTTTACAATGCAGCATAGCTATGTAGTGGAAGTCGAAACGAAGGATTTTATACACTTGTGGTCTATTAAGTTGGGAAACAGCCACCAACAGGTTTACAAGACTACATGTGCTACAGCCCATGCGCGTCGAGTAAGATTTTCATGTTCTCTTCTCCAGCTCTCTACACATCGTCATCGATTGTTTCGCCATTGTTGCTTGCATTAGCTTGTTATTTCTTCACTGCCTAATTATTTCATGTTTGTCTGTTTGTTGTATCTGCTTGTAACGGGCAACACATCGTCCGTAATTGGCGAGCAGTCTGTGCTAGGGGCCGGTTTTCCGTGCGCCACCCTATATTATTTCCCTGCGATCAGCCACACAAGGCTACGGTTGGCTAAACGAGAGGTTCTGCAGAATCACAGAAATTACTTCTAAAAGTGTGTAAGAATTCTGTAATGAATAAAAACTCTATACTCCAGGGGGGAGGCAAGTGCCCCCTCTTCGTGCCCTCCATCCTTCAGTCACCTACACTACTAGTTTTCAGTTTTTCATAAGAACCATATACCAAGTACAAATGAACGGTGAACGAGGAAAAATGAACGGTTCCCAAAAAAGAACGATCAGCAGTGAACTAGTTCCCACGGATGAACAAGTTTGCCCATCTCTAGTCTTTACCTGGAAGCTTTTTGCTGTGAATAATGATCATCATCAACAAAAAAGCATTTGCTGTTGATAGACATTCTGATCATATTGCTGTACCAAAACATATTTGAATCTTTGTCTTACACCTATACAAATACTAAGACTGACTGACATGGGATCTAAACCAGAACCTTCAGGAAAATTAAAATAAATACAAACAGGCTGACAGTTCACTTGTGTGAAGTATTCACATTCCATGTAATCAGTACCAATAGCAGGTTATAAAACAATGCGCTGTATGTCTATAGTTTTAATTATTTAACATGGAAACTGATTACACAATCTTCCAAACAACAATGCTGACGGGTGTATTGTAGACTAAATTTTAGTGGAACTGTATGTTGCACTTCTGGATGACTGTCCATTCATTATCGGCAAATTACACTTCAAATCAGTTTGGGATGCATTTGCATTAGAAGAATGTAGGAACGTTGTTAATGGTGTCAGCCGGCCGCAGTGGCCGACCGGTTCTAGGTGCTACAAAAATGGTTCAAATGGCTCTGAGCACTATGGGACTTAACATCGGAGGTCATCAGTCCCCTAGAACTTAGAACTACTTAAACCTAACTAACCTAAGGACATCACACACATCCACGCCCGAGGCAGGATTCGAACCTGCGACCGTAGCGGTCACGCTGTTCCAGACTGAAGCGCCTAGAACCGCTCGGCCACACCGGCCGGCTAGGTGCTACAGTCTGGAACCGCGCGACCGCTACGGTCGCAGGTTCGAATCTTGCCTCGGGCATGGATGTGTGTGATGTCCTTAGGTTAGTTAGGTTTAAGTAGTTCTAAGTTCTAGGGGACTGATGACCTCAGCAGTTAAGTCCCACAGTGCTCAGAGCCATTTGAACCATTTGTTAATGGTGTGAGGCAGTGGATGACAGACTATTCATCCACATGGAAATCGATTCGTCAGCAATGTTACTGGGGTCAGATACTTGCTACACAACCAAGACTGCTTAAGACAGTACTGGAAAACATGTTTATTATTTGTGGTTGTGCAACTGAAAATATGTCTGGCAAAATCTCCGTCGCATCCATCCTATTCACAGATAAGGCCATCTTTACACAGAATGCTATCTTAAACTTTCGTAACAATCATCTGTGGGGTAGTATGCAGAACCCCCATGGTATGGTGACAGCGAATCATCTGCATCGGTGCAGCCAGAATGTTTCGGCCGGGATAATGTGCGACCATATTTTGGGACCAGTCTTCCCTCCACATCGCCTAACAGGCCGAAACTATTGGCATTTTTTGCAGGTGACTTTACCTCACCTGTTGGAAGAAGTGCCATTGATGATTCCAAGGGTTATGTGGCTGTTACTTGTTAGTCCTCCAGCCCACTTCGCCGTTAATGTCTGGGCGCATCCAAATCCTGTCTTCCCCGGTCGATGGATCGGACAAGGGGATCCAGTTTCATGGCCTGCTCGTTCACCGGATCTCAACCCGTGCAATTCCTGGTTATGGATCCATCTCAAAAGTATCTTGTATGCAGAGCCCAATCCAGATGTAAACAATGGAGCAGCGTATTCATGCTGTGTTCGACATGTTTGGATGCAAAAAAAATGGTTCAAATGGCTCTGAGCACTATGGGAATCAACTGCTGTGGTCATAAGTCCCCTAGAACTTAGAACTACTTAAACCTAACTAACCTAAGGACATCACACACATCCAATACCCGAGGCAGGATTCGAACCTGCGACCGTAGCGGTCGTGCGGTTCCAGACTGTAGCGCCTTTAACCGCTCGGCCACTCCGGCCGGCGTTTGGATGCAGCCTGACCGATGTGAATGTATGGTGCAGAACATGCTACAGTGTATATGCGCATGCACTGAGGCACATGGAAACCTTTTTCAATACATACTGTAACTATGGTTGCATGGTACAGCGCTCGTTAGACCTCTGTAACAATGTATGATTGAATAAATGGTCTCTAGCATGCTTTTCTGGACATAATTTCATTAGACCTTTTTTGTTCCGTATCCTCTCATCGGTCACTCCCTAGATTTCACATACGGAGGCAAAAATCACCCTGTAGAACAAATTTAGCTGTCTCCAGATTGTGGGGGAGCAGCGCAACAGCCCAGAGAAGAGCTGCGCATCGGGCAGCTGCCTCAGTACTGCTTCGCGCCCAGGTATTTTGGGGCATGGGCCGGCGCAGCTGCCGCAGGCGAGCTTTACTTCGTGGATGGCAAAGGCGGCAGTCGTTCTCGAACGATTTTAAAGAAAAAATTTGATCCTCATGCACCTCACAGCTTTACTCGTCAGCTTCATGATGAACAGCCAGTCATTTCGCTAATGGTCATAGTTATTGCTGTAAGTAGGCTGTTTATGTTTTCTTATTGGCAACGTTACGTAGCGCTCTGTATGAAAATCACTGGCTGTGCTGTGTGCAGTCTGTGGCTAGTTAGCATTGTTGTCTGCCATTGTAGTGTTGGGCAGCTGGGTGTGAACAGCGCGTAGCGTTGCGCAGTTGGAGGTGAGCCGCCAGCAGTGGTGGATGTGGGGAGAGAGATGGCGGAGTTTTGAAATTTGAAACACTGGATGTCATGAACTACTATATATATTATGACTGTTAAGGTAAATACATTGTGCTCTATTAAAATCTTTCATTTGCTAACTATGCCTATCAGTAGTTAGTGCCTTCAGTAGTTTTAATCTTTTATTTAGCTGGCAGTAGTGGCGCTCGCTGTATTGCAGTAGTTCGAGTAACGAAGATTTTTGTGAGGTAAGTGATTTGTGAAAGGTATAGCTTAATGTTAGTCAGGGCCATTCCTTTGTAGGGATTTCTGAAAGTCAGATTGCGTTGCGCTAAAAAATATTGTGTGTCAGTTTAAGCACAGTCGTATATAATTTTTCGAAGGGGACGTTTCATATGTCGACCCTTAGCCGAGGATACCTCACTGGAATCTTCTGATTTTTTCTTGTAGTTTGTGTAATTAGTGTAGATTTTGTTTATTGCTATTGCGTAATTGTAGAGAGATCTCCTTTGTAGTTGCAGTCTTTCATTGTTGTACAGTAAAACAGTTGTGACATGCATGTAGATTTGCACTAAGTATTTCGCAGCTGCGCTTGCAATTAACTAGATATTATTTTCAGTGCTGTGTTAATGTGTTCTCTTATTTTTGCTCTTCAAATTGTGTATTTCTGTGTTGTCGTGTGGAATATTGTGACAATAATGGCGTGTGAAAAACGTAATACTAGGCTCCAAAGTAAACTGAGAAATGACAGGGATTTCTGAAAGTCAGATTGCGTTGCGCTAAAAATATTGTGTGTCAGTTTAAGCACAGTCATATATAATTTTTCAAAGGGGACGTTTCATTGCAATATATCAAAATTAAGTAACCTACTTCAAGAATTTCGAAAAGTTTTCACTGCAGAATAGGCTACGCTATGAATATGCGTTTGGTACATGTTAGGTCATGTGTAAGTATTAAGTGAACCTAAAAAACTAAAAACTAAACTCCTCCCGAGCAGGCGCAACGGGACCGACCGGCCACCGTGTCGTCCTCAGATCACAAGCGTCATTGGATGCGGATATGGAGGGGCACGTGGTCAGCACACCGCTCTCCCGGACGTATGTCAGTTTCCGAGACCGGAGCCGCTACTTCTGAAGTAGCTCCCCAGTTTGCCTCACAAGTGCTGAGTGCACACCGCTTGCCAGCAGCGCTCGGCAGACCGAACGGCCTCCCATTCGAGTGCTAGCCCAGCGCTACAGCGCTCAACTTCGGTGATCTGACGGGAACCGGTGTTACCACTCCGACAAGGCAGTTGGCATGAAATGTACCTAATAAATTATTATTTAAACTCAGAAGGATATCGATATCTACCGGGTATTCAGGGAGTAAAGAGGAATTTGAATTTTGCGCCATTTTGGTTCAAAAATGGTTCAAATGGCTCTGAGCACTATGGGACTCAACATCTTAGGTCATAAGTCCCCTAGAACTTAGAACTACTTAAACCTAACTAACCTAAGGACATCACACACACCCATGCCCGAGGCAGGATTCGAACCTGCGACCGTAGCAGTCCCGCGGTTCCGGACTGCAGCGCCATTTTGTCTTATGACGGTTGGCAGCCGTGTTTCTTTCATGTTTGTTATCTGCGATCCTTCCCATTAGTAGCCTGATACCTTTTTTGTGGTGAGCATTGTTCTTTTATGTTTATCTTCGTCATGGAGCAGATAACAACTGAGCAACGTCTCCAATGATAAAAAGTTATTACAAAAGCAGTGAAAGTCCCAAAGAGCAACCGCTCGGACACAAAGTTTGGAAGTTGTTCCGAAATTTTGAGACCACGGGTTGTGTTTCAAACTTTAAGTAAACAGTATGACCGCGTTCTGTTCGAACACAAGAAAACACTGCTGTCGTGCGTGACAATGTGACCGTAAGCCCCAGAAAATCGTTTCGCCGATGAGTTCAATACTTCAATTTATCACCAAGTTCACTGCGTGAATTCCTTTCACAAGATCTGGAAATGCATGCGTACAAGATTCAACTTACACTAGAGTTGAAGCCCGCAGATCACGGAGAGAGACATCGATTTGCTCAACGGGTCTTGGCTCGACAAGCGAAGAAGGAGAACTTCAGAAAAAGAAAAATTTTCTCAGATGAGGCGCACTTCCATCTCAGTGGGTACATTAGTAAGAAAAAGTACAGAATTTGGGGTAACGAAAATCCGCTTGCGACTGTGCAAGATGAGGTGCGTCCACAACGCACGACTGTGTGGTGTGGGTTCTGGGCAGGAGGAGTGATCGGCCCGTAATTGTTTGCAAATGATGAGGGAGCTGCCTGCCGTCACTATGAACGGCGACCTTCACCGAAACATGCTTTCTGACTGGTTTGCCACTCTTATTGATGAAAATGACGATTTTTTGACTTCAACATCCCGTGAAACGACTGCGCTGCTGAATGAAAAGTTTCCTTAAAAAAAAAATCTCTTTGCGTGACAACCAGGACCGGCCGGCCACATCATGCGATCTTACGCCTTGTGACTTTTTTGTGGAGATTTGTGAAACCAGAAGTATATGTGACCGGAAAACAAACAATACACCAATTGAAGGATGAAATTAAAAGTGTTATTAATGGCATCCCACCAGATGTTTGTGAACGCGTCATGGAGGACTTCAATGAACGCATTGCCGTGTGGCATTGGGTGTTCATATGGAGGACGTAATTTTTCATACATAAATGGGAGAAGTTACTTAATGTGCCTGTAAAGAAAACATAACATTTTTCAATAACTTTTGGGTGTTATATAGCAGATTCAGGAAAACCGGCCCAAAATATTCCCCACTTTCAACGGCATCAAGGGCTTGTTGTTAGTGTGTCGTCGTATGTTCTAGGCGAAAGCCACACTGCTCGTGTGCGAGGAGATTTTTATTCCGGATTTGTCTCGTGAGGCGTCGGCGTCAAAAATTGATCGGTCCCAGATGGTGCTGTCGGGCACGGAAAGAAGTTATTGGCGACGACCCCGATCTGTCGACCACCAGATAGGGAAAGGGATGGTGGTTGCTGCCGCCTACCGTCACGTCGCTGGGTGTCAGAGGACTGCTCCAACTCCCGCGGAAGCAGAGTGCAGTGCTGTGTGGTTTGTGAGGAGTGGCCAGCAGTCGCCAATGACGCTTGTGCTGGGGCTGGTCAACGGAAGCTGGAGAGGGAATAGTTCAAATGGCTCTGACCACTATGGGACTTAACTTCTGAGGTCATCAGTCCCCTAGAACTTAGAGCTACTTAAACCTAACTAAGCTAAGGACACCACACACATCCATGCCCGAGGCAGGATTCTAACCTGCTACCGTAGCGGTCGCGCAGTTCCAGACTGTAGCGCCTAGAAGCGCTCGGCCACTCCGGCCCCGGAGAGGGAGAAAGGAGCTGGCGATGACGGGAGTTCCGCCTTTGCTCGAGACTGCAGCTGGTTGTGCTACCGGCGCTCGGGCCCGTTGCGTATTTGGACGGATATAACCAAACGCCCATGGCCCTCTACTTCATTTGCTGAGCCATGGTCGACGAAACTTATCAGACTTGCCTCAGTTAAACGTCATACGGCACGCAGTCGATTCGATGATGGGAAAGTGACGAGACAGGAAATAGAGATGTGTCGGTTCTTCAGACTGTCTGCGCTTGGCTAGCAGCTGGATAGCACGAAAATGACAGTCATGAGGCGTGTGGACAGCTCAGTTGGGGAATTATTAGCAGGTTTTGGCAATCCACTCTAGGGCGCCTGGTCTGGGATACGAAAGCTATCAATATCCTTCACTCTGGAGCGTGTACAACGGTAGGTGTATCGTGGCAACGGTTGCAGCGTAAAACTAACATTTTAATAACTTTTGCAGATAGCAAATTAGAAATTCTGGCAGCCTATACGCTGGATATTCATAGATGCGCTTCATTCTTCCCATTAATTCATCTCAGAAGCAAGAAGAGTAGTCATGCTCCAACAGCATTTTTGAAACGCCCTGCTAAACCCACAGGACAGGACAAGTAGTAGGAATTGTGGAAGGGGCCAGAATGGGTGGCTGCCAGTTACACTCCAAACATAACACTTTATTTAGTTGTCCAAAAATTACAGAACAACTTGTAAGCTTGGCTATCGACGGAAAACGTCTTTAATTCTAAAACGGCTCAAGGCCCGTGAATTAAATACAACTGCTATAAATATTTTTTTTTGAGACAGAAAGAAGGCTCTAGGCCTTAACTTTAAATAGTATTTAAGGCCAAGCAATGTAAAACTTGACTAAGATAGATTAAGTTTTTCAAAAGCGGCTGAAGGCCGATAAACTTAGAACAACATAACTGCAATAACGTTTCAATAGGCAGAAGGCCCAAGCTTTATGACCAATAAGAAACTTTACTCCAAAACAACTGAAGGCCTCTGTTTAAAAAAAACTATAACCAATTTTCCAAGGCAGAAGGCCCAAACTTTTTAACCTTAAATAGTATTTAAGCGCAAGTGATGTAAGACTTGATAAGTAGGAATACAAAATTTTAAAGCGGCTGCAGGCCCATCATTTTAAGAACAGTACAACTGCAATAAATTTTCAACAGCCAGAAGACCTACAGCTTTATCTTGAAAGAATGTAATAGTTGATAAGTAAGAACCTTAAAACTTAAAGTGGCTGAAGGGCGATGCTATAAAACAATACAGTAAATTTTCAACAGGCACAAGGCCGAAGCTTTATCTTCAGACAATGTAAGACTTGCCCAATTTAGAAAAACTTACTTTTAACACCGGTGAAAGCCTTTGATTTGAAAAACACAATTACAAGCATACAAATTCCAACCATCGGCTATGAGCCATTATACACAAACGCCAACAAGAAAGGCAGTATAGGCAACGGCGCTCAGAAGTTTCCAGGGCCCTTGTAATCTTAACGGTCGCTTAGGTGAGATAGGAAGTCGGCCCCCGTCAGGGACCTGTCGACAAGACAACATGCTAACCACCAACCAGTATACAAGAATTCCAAAGCCAAAACGTTACAGACATAGCCTCCCACAACCAAAAATACATTAAGCTGTCAAAAACTACACACCATGTTGGACAGCGACAACAGGTGAGGAAAGGACACTGTCTCAATTTATGTCAGCGACCAGGGCAGGTAACTGGAACACTAATGGCCACAAGGCAGAAAACTCCGCTGGTGCACTTGAATTTCAGACCGACAAATATAGTTAATTCCACCACATCGCGGCTAAATCTTCACCAACACTCGCTGTTGCTCCCAGGAATACCGCCAACAGTGAACCACCTGTGGTGTCACCGCCAGACACCACACTTGCTAGGTGGTAGCTTTAAATCGGCCGCGGTCCATTAGTACATGTCGGACCCGCGTGTCGCCACTGTCAGTAATTGCAGACCTAGCGCCACCACATGGCAGGTCTAGAAAGACGTACTAGCACTCGCCCCAGTTGTACGACGACTTTGTTAGCGACTACACTGACGAAGCCTTTCTCTCATTTGCCGAGAGACAGTTAGAATAGCCTTCAGCTAAGTCCATGGCTACGACCTAGCAAGGCGCCATTAACCATAGCTGAGAGTCTCACTTGTATTATCAAGAGCGATGTACCAAAAGGATGAAATAAAGTTGAGTATTAACTTAGCTACGTACTTTTCTTTAGTGCATTCATAACGTATCCTGTTCCAGAATTCACGCCCGTCTGCGTTAGTTAGCGTGCATTTCAGCCTCCTCTATCTACAAGCTGTTGGCACATTTGCCAACACATCACCACCAACCAAGGGGACAAAGTGAACAGACGGGGCTTCGGTAATTAAATAACCACTCAACTTTCATGTCCTGGGCCGGTGAGCCACGAACCCTGTCGCACTCGGAACAGCCCCCACACGCTCCGACACTGCATAGAGACCGCCAGCGGGCCCGGCCGACTGCGCCGCTTGGAGACTTGCTTCCTGATCCGCTCCAACCGACCGACTCACTGCCAGTACGCCGACAACATTTAAAACAAATTGTCAGTGGAAATGACACCGACTATACACACAGTTTGACAAACACTTGTACAAAGACTTGAACGACACTCAGCAGTGGCTGTGCAATCACGAAGACAAATCGGGAGTCGATACAGACACACAGCCAACCCGTAAGCGATCGGCGAGCCAATTCACGTCGTCCAGGAGGACGAAAAGACCGACGATCCACGAAGACCGTCCCCGGCTCAAGTGATGCGTGGCGGCAACGACCGGGCGAGCCATGGACATGCAGACCTCACTGCTGCTCCAACTCGACTGAACTAGTGACGCATTCCAATTCCACGAGTGGGAGGACCGAACTACCCTCCTGGCACATTCCAACTGACTCCACGACAGACGACAATCGGTAAGTAATAGCAGTGCAGCAAAGATGATAACACGTGAGGGCTATATCGATAGGTGCTGTTGTTGCAGCTGAAGAGGAGACAAAGCAGCAACTGAGTGCCAACATAAATTGAAACTATCTTAACGAGGTGGCAGCACGAAAAAAACAGGATGTAAAATAAGAGATGGCACGAGCTCGAGCCATTTCCTACAGCTTTGTTGACAGTGAACTTTCCAGGAAAGTGATTCCTGATGTACCAGTAACACCCCTTCTCTCACCCCAATCCTCGATCGCTTAAAGAACCGAATTCCAACGTATGAGTACAATCTGGATATAGCGTCCCCCGTGCCATATTACGAAAAGACTTAAAAACAGTATATATTTTTATCATGTAGCCGTAAAATAATAATTTCTCTGTGTAGGTTTAGATTGCAAAGAAATAATTTATGACAAAATGATCTAAAGAGACGACAAGATACGCTCTTTTGTTAATTTTTTAGTCGTCTTCACTTCTTCTTTTGTTTTGAGTGTATATAGACGGACATCTTTCGAGTGCTGACAAATGTAAGCATATTTGTATGAGTTAAGCAGATAATATATTAATTGAATATTATTGTGCACTTTTAATTTGTAAGAGGTGATCCCGATTTCATGTCCGCCTTCCTTGAATTAACCTGCATTCCAGTAATTTACAGTTCAACAATCGCAGCGGCCGATGCAGCCAACGACGCCATTACGTGGCGATATTAACTTATGAAAATTAGCGGAAGTGAAATACCCGCCCGCTGTTAACATAATATTAATTTTTCTCCACAGCCGCCCGACGTTGCAGAAAATACTTAGCTTTAAGATTCTTATTTTCAGTACCATAGCCGAGACCCAGAGCCAGGACTCCGACTACAATACAATGGTTAACGGAGGTAAGAAAAATACTCTCGTGCGTGTGTGGGCCACAATTGTAATTAATAACTAAAGATCTTTTGCTTTAAAGTGAATTGACTAGCCGAGGAAATTAATATGAAAAGTTTATTACTTTGTTCAGCTTGTATGCTCATGTTTTAAGATGCAGCAAGTCTAACATTCATTAACGTAACAAATAATTTGAGATTAATATTGTTAAAAAGGAGAACTTCAGGAAAGCATTTAACCGTAAAATCAAAATTAAATGGAATATCATTTTTATTAAGGCCCACCACGTAAGTCGGCAACAATCAAAAAATAATAATAATAACCATAATAATATATTAAATAACCACGGCCGAAGTTACGCGAGATGGACCATCGGCACTCCATGTTAGGAAGAGCTATATTTTCACGCATGTTAACGATTATGACTTCATACTCCTGAATTGAATGTCATGCAGTGATATAATTTTGCAGGAGAATTGAGTGGCATATGTAGATAATGTTTGTAAACTGTATTTCGAGTAGAGTTTGTAGCCTCATGCCTGAGGCTGAAGTTTTACTGCACGAACAGCGAAATTGTACACCAGAGTGCAAAACATAAGGACTAAAGTAACGTTCACATGATGTGTCACTGCCAAGTACCATAGCTCGCTGAAACTTGGACCATACATAGAAAGGACTGCTACACTACAGTACAGTACAACACAGTACAGAAGGTAACTGAAAGAAATACGCAATGAGAGTAAGAGAAACGAGACTATTGTTCAAAGACAATAATTTCACTGCAGCCGCCGCGATTCATGGTGGACTCCTGGACACGGCAAAAGGCTTAACATTGTTCTTGTTGGCGTACATGATCACCGTGGACGGCAGTGCACCCTCTGGAACGAGACCGCGAGCTGGCCACAAGGCTGGTGAGGGGATCCTGAGCCAGAGCGTCCCACTTTTCCACCAGTGCGGCTCACAACTGTTGGACAGTCGTCTGGTTGCACGTGGATGTCCTGCAGTACATTTCCCCAACGCATCCCACACTTGCTCTGTGGGATTCAAGTCGGAGAAACGGGTAGACCAGACCATTAGACGAATATTTTCTCATGCCAAGAGTTCCTCCGCCTGCTCTGTTCGATGCAGTCGCGTACTGTCATCCATAAAAATGACCTCAGGGCCGAATGCACCACTGGGAAGCTGGACAGGAGGAAGGACTACAGTGTCACAATTACGTTTTCCCGTGAGTGTACCATTTTCAAAGGTCTGGAGGTCAGTAAGACCGTGCAACATTACGCCTTCCGCGCAGTGAACTGGATAAACGCCAACGAAAACACGTATTCCACAATCATTTCGTGAAATCGATAATTAATGTCTCCATGTAGCCACCAGCAATCAGTACGTTTTTTGCCTTGAGGTGCTTTGATTCATACTAGAAACTGATACAGCTCACTAATATAGAGTAGGGCGCCCGCGAATATACAGAAGTGCCTCAAGACAACGTGGCATGGCCTCGACTAATGTCTGAAGTAGTGCTGGAGGGAACTGACACCATGAATCCTGCAGGGCTGTTCATAAATCCGTAAGAGCATGACGGGGTGGAGGTCTCTTCGGAGCAGCACGTTGCAAAGCACCCCAGATATGATGAATAATGTTCATGTCTGGGGAGTTTGGTGGCCAGCGGAAGTGTTTAAACTCAGAAGACTGTCCCTGGAGCCACTCTGTAACAAGTCAGGACGTGTGGGGTGTCGCATTGTCCTGCTGGAATTGCCCAAGACCTTCTGAATTCTCAATGGATGCAGGTGATCGTGCATGATGCATACGTACGTTTCACCTGTCAGAGTCGTATCTAGACGTATCACGGGTCCCGTATCGCTCTAACTGCACACTCCCCCACCATTACAGAACCTTCACGAGCTGGAAGAGTCCCCTGCTGACATGCAGGCTCTATGGATCCATGAGGTTGTCTCCATACCCGCACACGTCTATCCGCTCGATACAACCTGAAACGAGACTCGTCCGACGAGACAACACGTTTTCAGTCATCAACAGTTTAATGTCGGTGTTGACGGGTCCAGGTGAGGCGTAAAGTTTTGTGTCGTGCAGTCATCAAGGTTACACGAGTGGGCCTTCGGCTCCGAAAGCCCATATCGATCATGTTTCGTTGAATGGTTCGCACGCTGACACTTCTTAATGGTCCAGCACTGAAATCTGCAGCAGTTTGCGGAAGGATTGCATTTCTATCATGTTGAGCGATACTCTACAGTCGTCGTCGGTCCCGTTCTTGCAGTATCTTTTTCCGGCAGCAGGGATGTCGGAGATTTGTTGTTTTGCCAGATACCTGATACTCGCGGTATACTCGTGAAATGGTGGTATGGGAAGATCCCATTTCATCGCTATCTCGGAGATGCTGTCTCCCATCGCTCGAGCCCCGACTATACCACCACGTTCAAAACTCACTTAAATCTTGATAACCTGCCATTGTAGCAGCAGTAACCGCTCTAACAACTGCGCCAGACATTTGTTGTCTTATGTAGGCGTTGTCGACCGCAGCGTCGTATTCTGCCTGTTTACGTATCATTGTACACTCCTGGAAATTGAAATAAGAACACCGTGAATTCATTGTCCCAGGAAGGGGAAACTTTATTGACACATTCCTGGGGTCAGATACATCACATGATCACACTGACAGAACCACAGGCACATAGACACAGGCAACAGAGCATGCACAATGTCGGCACTAGTACAGTGTATATCCACCTCTCGCAGCAATGCAGGCTGCTATTCTCCCATGGAGACGATCGTAGAGATGCTGGATGTAGTCCTGTGGGACGGCTTGCCATGCCATTTCCACCTGGCGCCTCAGTTGGACCAGCGTTCGTGCTGGACGTGCAGACCGCGTGAGACGACGCTTCATCCAGTCCCAAACATGCTCAATGGGTGACAGATCCGGGGTTCTTGCTGGCCAGGGTAGTTGACTTACATCTTCTAGAGCACGTTGGGTGGCACGGGATACATGCGGACGTGCATTGTCCTGTTGGAACAGCAAGTTCCCTTGCCGGTCTAGGAATGGTAGAACGATGGGTTCGATGACGGTTTGGATGTACCGTGCACTATTCAGTGTCCCCTCGACGATCACCAGTGGTGTACGGCCAGTGTAGGAGATCGCTCCCCACACCATGATGCCGGGTGTTGGCCCTGTGTGCCTCGGTCGTATGCAGTCCTGATTGTGGCGCTCACCTGCACGGCGCCAAACACGCATACGACCATCATTGGTACCAAGACAGAAGCGACTCTCATCGCTGAAGACGACACGTCTCCATTCGTCCCTCCATTCACGCCTGTCGCGACACCACTGGAGGCGGGCTGCGGTCCCCTACGGCACTGCGTAGGATCCTACGGTCTTGGCGTGCATCCGTGCGTCGCTGCGGTCCGGTCCCAGGTCGACGGGCACGTGCACCTTCCGCCGACCACTGGCGACAACATCGATGTACTGTGGAGACCTCACGCCCCACGTGTTGAGCAATTCGGCGGTACGTCCACCCGGCCTCCCGCATGCCCACTATACGCCCTCGCTCAAAGTCCGTCAACTGCACATACGGTTCACGTCCACGCTGTCGCGGCATGCTACCAGTGTTAAAGACTGCGATGGAGCTCCGTATGCCACGGCAAACTGGCTGACACTGACGGCGGCGGTGCACAAATGCTGCGCAGCTAGCGCCATTCGACGGCCAACACCGCGGTTCCTGGTGTGTCCGCTGTGCCGTGCGTGTGATCATTGCTTGTACAGCCCTCTCGCAGTGTCCGGAGCAAGTATGGTGGGTCTGACACACCGGTGTCAATGTGTTCTTTTTTCCATTTCCAGGAGTGTATGTCTATACCAGTTTCTTTGGCCCTTCACTTTAAATTAAGATGTCAACACGTAGGTCGGAGATTTTCTTTTTAACATGTTCCTTTATGTGAGTTCACATGTTGTTACAATGATCGCTTCTTGGCCGCGTTAATCTTCGCAATTATTCGGGAATTTGTTGTATTAAAATGTGTAATATTTCCTTGAGACGAAGTTCTTCGTAAATTTGAGATTTATGCAAGCGATGCGATGGCTAGTGGGTCCCAAGTCCTCTTGTGTTATCAAGCAGCTACTGACGTGGCCAGAAACCGTGCGGCTCTTGCGAGATAAGAATGCGCTCTCATATGATGTCGGAATTTATGGTTATTTGAGTCAGCTTGAGTTGCTGTTATTCATTAACTGTTGGAATTCGCGACTTTTGTATCGAGCATAAGCAGAGTGTGAGAGTCTGATTGGTCGCCCTGCAATATTATGTGTCGAGCAGTTTCTGGTGTTACTTCGATTTCTAATGAAAGCTAGTCTTTGTAAGTATTGATTACATATTTCTCTTGTTCCTCAGAGATACGTCTGAGTACAAACAACGCAATGAACAGGATGGCCAACATGAGAGCTTCAGTTGTCGACAGTTGGAACATAAAAATTCCCTTGAAAGTCTTTACATTCCCTACATTTAGTAGATTACGGGAGGAATAGTTACGAATAGGAAACACTCGTCGCCTCTGACGAATGACGTCATATCTAAACCAAAGATAATACAGAGCGAACTTACCATGTATTCACAAATAAAGAATTGTATCACAGCGATCGTGCCTTGCAGTTACATCATTTAAACGGAATGCATGATCCAGTAGCGGCAACGCGTCTTATATGAGAAACTAAAGAAACAAAGAAATGTAACACAGTAAAGAGACAAAACAGACGTACATCACGTAAATCTATACCTGTGATACAATCTTTTATAACGAAAAAACTTTAGGAAACGAGAATTACTTAAGTCGATAAACGAAATTAAATTAACGGAACAGGCGTGCGAAGTAGAGGGTTTCGGGTAGAGACGAACTAAAAACACGCAACTGCAAACAGACGATAAAAAAGTAAGGGAACAAACCTACGTAAAATATGATATGACTATTGCGAATAAGTTGATAATCACAATATCTTTTCTCCACTGTTTGCAATACTGGTGTCATGCTTTACATAAGATACCAGTATTACCAAAAACGTAAAAAAGAACTGACCTACGTAAAAAACGACACCAGTATTCTAATAGTGGGAAAAAAGACAACTGTACCATGCATATAATAAAAAATTATGACTGAAATATGTTACAAAACACGTAAAATCTGTAATACACCAATGTTTAATTCTAATAGCCAGGTAGTTGAATGGCTACTAAAAACTACTTATGCTTCCCTAACTTAAAATTAAACATAGGTACCTCGATTAAATGCGTTTTTATATTCTGCCATCAACACCTTGTGCTCAATTATATTTTCTCGTCCTCATTGTCTGCCTCCTCTGCAAAGAAGGAAGCTGGAGTTGATGTTAAAGCTGAAATTGATGGCTGAGAGTAGCAGTGCATGGTCCCTATCTTTTGCAACAACTCTTTCGGCAGTTCATATGAATGGCAACATTTGCCTTCCCTCCTTAGTCATACTTGACACAAAATAGGTAGTGTAATGTCCTAACTTTCTTGCTGTTCCTTTCTTCTGGTTTTGTATTATTTACAAAACTGAAAACACGCTCGATACCTGCATTAGAATGTGCGAGTCACAACACATTTACGGCGATAACTGCCAGTTCAGGGAAAGGATTTTCTCCTTCGGGGTCGGTATAAGAGTACACTTTGTAACAACACTAACGTTATCCTACTGTATATGTAATAAATTTTTCCCCTGAATTTCAATAAATTAGCATAATCGATGTTCTGATTTCATTTTTTTTGTTTCATGACATTATGTTCAAAAAGCTATAAACAATTTTCGATGTAAATTTTAATATTTATGTCAAATTTCAAGTAATGTTGTAATCGAAGTGAAGTGTACCTAATGTTGGAAACATTGTAAGATGTGAAAGTTGTAATTATATGGCTGGTCCATACGTAGGCAATGTATTAGAATATGTGGAATGTAAAACCTTTGGTGAATACCCTGTCTGTAGGGGAGCAGGAAAAGTTGGAGGTAGGCGAGCGCGGGAAAATGCACACGGGCACGGTACGGCATAACGGGCTCAGCAGTAGTAGTCGGAGTTGGGCACCGATCTGAGAAACACGTGCTGGGTCGAGGAGGCTCTCCTGGAAAAAGCGGTTTCGTTGAGCCTCAGATGCGCTGTTTCCGACGTCTATACAGCATGACAATATTCCATAGGCACTAAATGGAAAAGCATTGCGACGCCATGAAGAAGTAAAGTGGCGATATTTCATGAGCCATTGCTGTAATTGCACGTGTGCTTTGTGCCTCGCCATCTCGCCGCCTGCCGACCGCCTCATCGATACGAACAGGTTGAAACTTTCAGTACTGTATTCGTGTGGACCAGTGTCACTTTTGCTACATACTGTTCAATAATAACTTAAATTTTACCAGAACTGTCCTATCAATTAATTATCCTCACAACTAACCTAGACAGGGTCCTTTCCACATGTTGTGCAATCCGAGTATCCTAAGATGAAGATTTAAAGTTTATGTTAATAATAATTACCTGCAGACCTATCTATGTTAGAATGATGTTTAAAGAACTTTGTTGTTAATGAAATACTGGACGAATAATATAGGTCTGATCAAGTTGGAAGATATATTGAAATTGGTTTAGTGATGAAGTTTATTTAAATTGAGACAAAAATGACGGTAGTTAAATGAGCAGGAAATAAGACAAAAAGAGTGGTAAATCATATATTGGAAATCTAGAATGCTTAAGGCTCTCAATGATCAAACTTTAACTACAGTGATCATAACAGTTTCAGCCCCCCCCTCTTCTTCTTTCTTTCTTTTCTATTCATTTGAATCCTGAAGTGTGCTCAACTGCTTTGACCAGCAAAGTTAAAGTCAATATAAAACCTAAATTTATCAGTGTTTTACCCTTCTTAAAATTGACATTGTATGTGTGTTTCAAAAGTGCTGTTTCTAGGGTAACCTATGCCCGATTTCAGTCGGATCAATAGACAAAACTCAGTTTGTAGTAATCATTATAGTGTAATGTTGTGTATTTATAGCTTGTCTAAATTAGTACAGAAAGTGAAAATATTAGTTCATTAGATTTTTCTGGTTCTAAAATTTACCATATAATGCAGTATTACTACGGGTTGTTATGCTTGTACGTACATCCACTTGTACAAGGAAAAAACTCACTTAATGCCTAATTAGGCTGGCGACCGTATTATTAACAATTGGTAGCATCTACTGTGTATGTTTCTTGCCCGTCCTAACGTGTAGTTGCACTTTAGACTTGCTTGACGTATCATTGTTGTTACTGAGTGGGTGTAAGTCTGATTTTGCCTCCATTCAGGTACACGCGGTCAATATATTTACTAAAATCCTTTCTTATAAGGTGAAGCCCGTCAACTTACCATAGTACAGGCTTTAAAAAGTTAACGTACGTGAGAGCGCACACGTTACAAGTGGCTTCCCGGTGACAGGACATCCAATTGTTATCGGTCACAAATTAATGTGAATACCGAGCAGTGGATGTTCAGTGGCACGAATTGCAATATTATTTAGTAAAATAAATAACAGTGAACGTCAAATACGATAGTGTAGTGCAATTTGCATTCAGTATGGACGGGAGAGTAGACAGAGTAGATGTGCCGAGCGTAATGGAAGAGGCGCATGGCAATAGCAGGAATTTACGCGGCCAGATAACAGATGGCGTTATCGAAAGGCAATTGGCGTATATACAATATCACGAACAAGTTAATGAACAGATTGAAATGTCGAGATTGCCTCGAACACAGCAAGAGATAAAACAAGAAGTAGGGGATGACTTTGTAGACGATAGTGGGTACGTGAACGAATCCACTGACATGTTTGATTCTCCACAGATAAAGAAAGAACCGAAAGAAACTTTTGAGGTAGGATCGGAACACACTGATTCCGTAGAACAAAACAGTATGAAAATTTTAAGCTTGAACGACTTATTTGAACAATTAACCAAACAAATCGCAGGACAAAGTAATCAGCTCAAAACACAGAATGATCAACTTAAAACACAGGTTAGTCAGCTTAAAACACACGTAGCAGAGCAGCTCAAAACACAGAATGATCAGCTTAAAACACAGGTTAGTCAGCTTAAAACACACGTCGATGAGCAGCTTAAAACACAAAGTAATCAGATTAAAGCACAGGTCGAAGAACAAGGAATTAAAATTAATAAACAAATAGAACAGGTAGAACAAAAAGTGGGTAATTTAAGTTCTGTGGTAAATACTATGAAATTTGAAATTGACACAATTAACAAAAATATGGATACTATGCAGGGGGAAATTGACAACATTAACAGTAGGTTTGATGTTGAAATTCTCAGCATCCAAGAGAAAGTAGAGCCTCTGGTTGAAACGAAAGTAGACGAAAAAGTTTTCGGTCTTAAAACTGAGATCGTAAACGAATGTCAACACGGAATATCACAGTTGAAAAAGGCAGTTACAGACACTGAAAGAGAATTAGGCGAAAAGGTGACCGGATGTGTACTAAAGTGTGGACAAAATACATCGAAAATTCAAGGCAAAATTTCCGATCTTGAGAGTAAAATTAAAGATAGGCCTGGTGTTGTCTGTAATGGCACACCACTTTCGAAGCTATTGGAAGGTGAGGAACGCTTCGATCCTGCCAAGAAACATAACGGATGGCATCCGTTAGATTTCATCAAAAATTGCGAGAGAATATTTCCTGAACACTTGTCTGATCAGGAAAAGATAAACGTAGTAATTAGCGTCTTAGCAGGTGACGCTAAGTGCTGGGGAATTAATTTGAATACCGAACGAATGACGTTCGAAGAATTTAAGCAAAAATTTACAGAAGAATATTGGTCTGAACAAAAACAGGATCATTTGTGGCGCGAATTTATCATGGCCAAACTTCATGATACAGGGGCAGGAATTCGTTGAAAGATTTCTGCGAGTATTGGTACCGAAAGTTGACGCATTTAAGAGGAAGAAGATCCGATTCTGAAATAATATGGGAGCTATATAAAAAGCTTCCAGAAGATTCAAAGAGATATGTGGGAAGCAATCATCGTAGCTTCCATGCATTTCTCGAAAGGGTCGAAGATGAAGACCACTGGCGCGAAAGTCGTGCCAATTATCAGTATTTTGGCAACAGAAATAATCGTAATAGTGACGAAAGAAATGACGGCTATGGAATTCGCGTCAATATGATACAGAGAGGAAGAGGCAGAGGCAGAGGAAGAGGGAGTTATCCAGGTCGCGGTAGAGGGTACACCGCGCAAAATAATAACGATGCGGGAAACTGATTTCCGCGAACGTTGCGGGCCAAACGGAAGCAGACAGTACATACCGGCCCCGATTTAAGAAAAGTTACCGGACCGACAGTAAAGTTATGAGACAGGTTAGAGACAGGCGTGGAACGACGCAACATGTTGTTGCGAAACAAGCGTCAGGTGCGAGCATAAATGGTCATCGTTGCCGCGCAGAGCGCTACATGTTAACAGGCGAGTGGAGCATCAGAGGGCAACGGCCCAGCCTAGCAGAACAGCTGTTCAGAGAGAAGCCGCTAGCAATGCGGCAGCATTAGGTACGAACTAGAGATGGGTCGAACTCGTTCATTCCCATGAACTACTTCATTCATTTCACTCTTTGCCGTGAAGCGTTCAAATGAAGTAGTTCATTCATGAGTACGGAAGGCTGGCGAAGTTGCCCAGTTCGCCGCTCAGCCACTCGCTTCGCCTCGCTCGTACAATAAAGCTTCGTAATACTTCATAATTTTACCAACAGATGGCCGAACTGTGCAGTAACGTGCACGCTACGTTTTGCGTCTTACAGCATCTGACGTGAGTTAACTTAAATAGAGCACGGTCGAAGAGGACAAGAAAAGATAAACAGAGGAGCCTGTCACATATAAAGAAGGTATTATATTTAATCTTGCTCGACATTTTCTCATGAAGCGCCCAAGAAAGTCTTTATCTACCAAATGAAACATTATTTGTTGTATTCATGGACTGAAAACTAGGGCTACCAACGAAATGCAGTCCAATTTCATGTTCCTTTTAAAATTTAATCCAAAATAGAATGAGTATGTTTACCACTGCCACAAAGCCTATATACCTACATTAAGTAATTATTCAGAAGTTTTCCTGTAGATTTTATTTTTGTTGAGAATAATAACCGTCCAGATTGAACACGTAAACTGTCACCTGTAGTCATTGGTACGATTTCAGATAAAATCCCTCTTTCAGTGTTATTAACAAACCTTTTATTTTCATGTTGGCTGTGCGTGCTCACACAGCCAGCCTCTACGTTTGTATCTTTAATATTCAAGCGCTGCCAACGGTAGGCTACCCGTAGACGCGAAGTATAACTGCACAAATGGTCACGGGTAATGATGTCAGCACTGCAGGAAGCAGCTGACGCTGCATTCCCCTCGCCCCTCACCCCCCAAACCCCTCGAAAACCTATCATTCCCCACAAACACCGCGCGATTCGTCGACAGGCAGCAGAGGGAGGACTGAAGTGATGGCAGGCTGAGTGACGTAGCGCCGAAGTAGTGGGAGAGGGAGAGGGGAAGAGAGTGAGTGAACTAGAAAAAAGTGTGGAGTGTGCTATCTGTGAAGAGTTTGAAGTACCAGTTCATTGAAATTGAGTGGTTAGTTCACACTTCACTGGAGTGAAGCGTTCATTTGAACGACTCATTTGCGAGCTCCCCATCACTAGTACGAACATTGCCGTAAGAACTGGTGAATATATTACGAGTGGTAATTCCGTGGTGAAGGAAATAGTAGATGAAACAGTAGATACACAGAGAGGTGCGATTAGCAGTGTTAGCAATAAAGTAAACGGCGAGAATGAACTAGCAGAAGTAACTAATTGGTGTGTGCAGATCGACGATCTGTACAAGGGCCTCAAGCAATGTGAGTGGGAGGATTTTAAGAAGGAGTATGAGGCAAGGAAGTTAATTAGTGAAAAAGGAGATAATAGGGACGTCGATAAGGTGATGTGGCCCAAAGTTGAAGAGGAGAGAGAAAACAGCGCCACGCTGAGTACGCGCACTGCCGATAGGACAATGATTAAAGATAGGAAGGAATTAGAGGATGAAATCCTAAGCATTGTTAACGATCTGTTAACGATCCGCCAACAGTACGAGCTGCTACCGAAAGGCTCTGTGAGGAAGAGGCAGGTAATTACCTGAAAGTAATTGAAGTCCACGAGGATTACACTAAATATGAAGTTACAATAGATGTGAGTAAAGCTGATAATGAGACTGTTTTGCCAAAAGAGGATATTGAATTAAAATTAAAGCCTGACGAAAATGCAGAGGGAGAACTTAATGCCTGTCTCAGAAAAGCTTTTATGTTAGAACCTGAAAGCGATCCAGAATGGTCGGATTCTGACGATAGTTCAGATGACGAATATTTCGGTACTGATGAAAATAATGGGGATGCAGCTAATTGCGATATTGTACCTAATGATGACGAAGTTTCAAAACAAAATCCAGATGTTGAGACTGAACAAAGAAAGAAACAGCCACTTGACGACTCAGGGTCTATTTTACAAAGAGTTCAAGTAATTAATGACTTTGAACTCCCGGAACCAAAGAAACCGCCAGATATAGGTGGGGTGAATGTTAAAAGCATATCTTGGGACGATGTTATCGTTGACCCGGATTTGCTTAGGGAAGAACACAACAATGAAAAACATTCGACGGTGAAACAAACTGTAATACCAGTTGAAATTTATAATGTGAAATTGCAGGTACTTCTTGATACTGGATCTCAGATAAGCGCAATATCCCAGTCGTTTTTCGAACACATTGGTGGTGAGCCTGGTATAGTAATTATGTCAGTGACAGGTGTAAAAATTGTTGGTGCTACTGGCAAGACTAGCAAGCCGGTAAAGAATTTTGGTTGAATTTAGTGTAAAAGGACAAAAATTTGAACACAATTTTTTGGTTGTGCCAGACTTGAGTACTGAAATGATTCTGGGAATAGATTGGTTGGATAAAGAAAAGGTTATTATTGATTGTAGCCAGGAAGTGATCAAAATTGATAGTGCATCGAGGAATTTAGAAGTAAAATTTGAGGAAAATGGGAAGGTGTTCGATTCAGAAATTGATTCTTTATTGTTGGAGATTGACCACGGGAATGATGGTTTGACAAACAAGTATGAGGTGTACCATGTACAGAGGTTAATAAATGAGAGTGACAAGCAGGGGCATGATTTTAAAGAAATGGTGGAAAATTTGAAGGGAATATCTCCCGAACAGAAAACAGAATTCCTTGATACCAGAATGAGATTTTCACTCTGCAGCGAAGTGTGCGCTGATATGAAACTACCTGGCAGATCAAAACTGTGTGCCCGACCGAGACTCGAAGGTAGGAGACGAGGTACTGGCAGAAGTAAAGCTGTGAGTACCGGGCGTGAGTCGTGCTTCGGTAGCTCAGATGGTAGAGCGCTTGCCCGCGAAAGGCAAAGGTCCCGAGTTCGAGTCTCGGTCGGGCACACAGTTTTGATCTGCCAGGAAGTTTCATATCAGCGCACACTCCGCTGCAGAGTGAAAATCTCATTCTGGAAACATCCCCCAGGCTGTGGCTAAGCCATGGCTCCGCAATATCCTTTCTTTCAGGAGTGCTAGTTCTGCAGGGTTCGCAGGAGAGCTTCAGTAAAGTTTGGAAGGTAGGAGACGAGGTACTGGCAGAAGTAAAGCTGTGAGTACCGGGCGTGAGTCGTGCTTCGGTAGCTCAGAATTCCTTAATATTTTAGAAAGTAACAGCACCGTATTTTCGGACAAACCTGGCCTAGTTAAGAACTTTGAATACCAGATTGAGACAATAGAGCATAAACCTTTCTTTGTAAGACCGTTTTCGATACCCATATCAAAGAGGCAGGCTGTGCAAGTGGAAATAGACAAAATGATAGAATGGGGTGTTATCGAACGGAGTAACAGCGAATATAATAGTCCCCTTATCATCGTGAACAAAAGGGATGGGGGAGTAAGAGTAGTAATTGACGCCAGGACTTTGAACAAAATTGTAAAAAAGGAAATAGACAGACCTGAAAACCTGGACGAAATGCTTCAAAAATTTTATAATGTGAAGTATTTAACCAGTCTGGACATGACCGCCGGATACTGGCAAATTCCATTGAGCAAATAATCCCGTAAATATACCGATTTTCTATTTGCCGGAAAATGCTATCAGTATAAAGTAGTACCGTTTGGGCTTAGCACTTCGGTGGCAGTATTTATTAGGGCACTGGACTTTGTATTAGGGTGAGAATTGAGTTCCCGGCTAACCATTTATGTAGATGATTTACTGATTGCTACAGAAGAATGGCAAGAGCGTTGTGAATTATTGCAGAAAGTTTTTGATGCTCTACAAGCAGGTGGCATGACGCTTAAGTGGAAGAAATGTGAATTTGTGAAGTCGGAAATAAAGTTTCTGGGGCACATTATTACTACTACCGGTATTGGCAAGGACCCAGAAAAGTTAAATGCAATAGCAGAGTGTCCAGCTCCTAGAAATAGAAAACAGTTGAAAGCCTTTTTGGGTTTATGTGGGTTCTATAGAAAATTCGTCAAGGGGCAAGTTTTTAATAGTCCTCATTTGAATAATCTACTTAAGAAAAATAGTGCTTTTGTGTGGACCGAAGGGTGCACGAGAGATTTTGAAAATTTAAGAAGTGAACTTTTGAATGACAATATTTTGCATCACCCCATACTGTCAAAACCTTTCCATATGAGTACTGACAGCAGTGCTTATGGAATTGGTATAGAAGTTTTCCAGGAAATCTGTGATGCCAAAGAAATCGAACACAGGACTTCCACCCAAAATTTTAACACAGGCATTCACTTTATGCCACATTACATTACTTAAAATATTCCACTGTGGGTCAACAGCTATTAATAGTCTTTATCGTCTGTAAACAGTTTTGCTGATACATTCGTCAAGCGAAAGTAGTGCCATTTCCTGCTAAACAGCAATGGTCCCGGGAAAACATTGCCATAGTTGATTTACTGTTCCAACAATGAATTAAAGACACCTTTTATGAATATCCTTCTCAACTTTCTGAGAGAATTTTTCATTAGACACTTCCGTTTCAAATTCATAACCAAGGTGCGGTTTTGGATATAAATGATTTTCCAATTTGTCCTGCATAAAATCCAATATCTTGTCTGGAAACACAAACCTCGTACACAGATAAATAAAAAGCGGCAATAAATCATCCAGAAATTTTGTGGGATCTTGATTTTCACCTTCGAAGTGTTTGTTTACCGGCTGAAAAAAATGTTCAAATGTGTGTGAAATCTTATGGCACTTAACTGCTTAAGTCATCAGTCCCTAAGCTTACACACTACTTAACCTAAATTATCCTAAGGACAAACACACACACCCATGCCCCAGGGAGGACTTTGACCTCCACCGGGACCAACCGTTTACCGGCTGAACTTGCTTTAGTATCGGCATGAGATAATAAATGCGTAATTACTACGGTCTGCATACATCTCTACATCTAAAACCTACATGGGTACCCTGCAAATCACATTTAAGTGCTTGGCAGAGCGTTCATCCAGCCGCCTTCACAAATCTCTATTTTTCCAATTTCGTATAGAGTGCAGAAAGAACTAACACCTATATCTTTCCGTGCGAGCTCTGATTTCCCTTATTTTATCATGCTGATCGGTTCTCCCTATGTAGGTCGGTGTCAACAAAATATTTTCGCATTCGGAGGAGAAAGTTGGCGATTGGAATTTCGTGAGAAGATTCTGCCGCAACGAAAAACGCCTTTTTTTAAAATGATGTCTGGGACATGACAAAGCTTATTGATTCTATACTAAAATGAGATTTCAGTTAAAGTCGCTGTTGAAGAATTCTATTTACTGCCACAGAAATGGACAGCCAGCTAGTAGCACTTATATTCACATGTTTCGAAGGCAGTTTCCCTTCGTTAATTGTTTCATACAGCTGTTTGCATGTGACTTGCCTAACTGACGAATGGGAGAAAAAGTTGTAGGTTTCTATGATTAGAAAATCTAAGTTATTAAGGAAGGAATTCTGCGGTAGCGTGGAAAATTAATAGCTGCAGAGAATCTAATTAGGTGCAAGTGAGGTAATTCAGTTTTCAGTTTGTCGTACGCGCAATTGTTGATACCAGTCATCACCATGCACTGTCGGTCCCAGTTGCTATGAAATTCGCAAAATTTAAACATCTATTCTCTATACAAGTATTTACGGCTGAGGTAAGAGCATCAGGGTTGCATTCATTTAATTGTGTTACCTGCAATCAGATTGTAAACAAGGTATTTCTTTGTTTCTGAATATCTGATGGCTATTCCTAATAATTTTGTAAATGAACAGTCATTACTTTCATCAATCAGAAAGGTGCATCTCGAATCACCAAATATCTTTTAACAAGTGTTCCTCAAAATGTGATCGTATGACGTTGCAAATGACAGCTGCACATTTTGTTCTGTGTATCATTAGTTCACTGGCACCCTTCCTATCCGAAAAATGCGACTTACAGAATTGGCAGATGTGGTTAGTTACTCTGAAAGGATAGTGTTTTGCAATGAGTAATGAAGTTAGTGCTTTCACTTGTTTTGTTTCAATATTCACTGACTTGAATGGTAGCATATGTTGATATGAGTTACGAAAAGGTGCTTCCACGTTTTTACACTTGTTAATGTTTATATGTTTCGTTAAATCACTTACTTTAACTGATAACTGCACTTCACAATACTTACAATAGCAGTTTGTGTCTTCTCCCTGCACCATTTTATGAAGTGTTCGTTTTTTAGCTACTCTGCTCGAAATGTTTACAGGTACTGCATCTTACCCATTTCAGTGAATTTATTAAATAAGTGACTATCATTAACCAGCTTCTTAAAAGCGTGGACGAGAACTAATTTGATTTTGTTATTGTCACTTAGAAGCCATGATCAACACAGCACTAGGGTGGGGGATCCCAGGGAAAATTACGGATATCGGACAGCGATATATCGGAGTCACTTACGCAATACTTTTAGCCGATGTTTACCCTGCCGACATATCAGTAACACTGATATTTTGTGGATGCTAACGATAAATGAAAAAAGTCGTATCTAATCATTGCGAAAATTGTCACATTTCATGACAAATTGAAACTTACAACTTTTTAAATCTCTAGAAATGAGACATGTCGCAAAGCTAAAAATCTTGTCGCCAAATTGAATTAAAAAACTCTGGATCTAGCAACAAAATTGCAAAGTTGGTCAGCCTGGTCACAAATACGTGCGCATTTAGTTTAAAGTGTTTGATGGAGAAATTTAGATGCGAACGAGTAATGCACTCGTATTTTCCAGACCTCGTGTTTTATCAATCTGTGTTGTGCATCTGCTTAGCACTTGTTTATCACGTGCCGCTCGGGCCAGGAACATAAATTCCTTTTTTATTGAATGTTAACTTCTGTCTGAAAACATCTGCTGTGTCCAGTGCGTTAGTAGGAATGATTTGGACTATAAGATGCGAAAATTTTGGTAACTACTTGGTCAGGACCAGGTCAGATCAATTGTACGATTACTGGTTACAGGGCATGGTACAGCAACGTCTTCTTTCAGCTTCCTCTTCCGATACGAAGAGCGCTACATGCAGGACTACGGGCGCAGGACTGGTAGAACGTCTAAAGCTCCGGGAGACGCATAGCAATTGAGCAGACAGTATGGCGGTCTCATTAAGTCAGAGACGTCTTACATTTGTTCATTTTTGTTTAATAAAAATAAATGAGTTCCACTGCTTTTAAGTATTCATTATAATCTGATGCATATTCATTATCAGTCCGTTGAGTTTGTATGTCAACAAGCTTGCTCAGAGTTGCTTTTGCAGTCAGTATCAGGCAAATACACCAGGAAACAATCACTTATTTGTCAGAAGTATGTAAATATTCATCTTGAGCAGTTACTACTGAACTTCAGTCTCATATACTTTGAAAATTTCAACGTTATTTCTTAATTTTGCAAATAAAAGGTAAATCGGTGGCGCGATGCGCTTTTAAACGCACTTAATGCAATTCTCCGGCAGAATGATATGGCTGATTGTGTACCAATGAAAACTAAGTCAGTGAGAAACTAGTCTTTGCCATGGAGTGAACGGTAAATGACGCACGCGGATACTTGGATTAAAGAACATTTTTACAGAAACAGATAACTGACGTTTTAGCTCCTTGGAAACGTTACGTAACGCAAATTTATATCGAGTCCAAGACGTATTTCTCATATTTCAAGGCTATCAAGTACGAATTTTTCTGCTGCTGAAATTGTCAACATCATAAACATAGCTCACAAAAGTTACGCAAGAGTTAGGGAAAGAGACTCAAGCAGACATAAAAACGACGCGAAAGAGCATCAGAGTAATCTGGCAAGAGAAGCACATACTGGAATAATTCACTATAAGATAATGCTTGTGATGTTTCAAGTAAAAAAAATCGTTATCTACAGTGAAGGAACGTTTACGCACTGAAGAGTAACGCTCAGTTACTCTGGACGACAAAAGTATTTATAATCGAACAACAAGTGGAAACAAGACTTTTTGCTCATTCGTTCCAGAAGTATTGGAGGGATGTTCCACTTGCTCTTCTCCTTTCGTAACAATGATTTTTGCATGTGGAAGGAAGGAGGGGGGGAGAGAGAGAAGAAGGGAAGGAGAGAGAGAGAGAGAGAGAGAGAGAGAGAGAGAGAGAGAGAGAGCGAGAGAGAGAGAGAAAAGAGATAGGTAGAGTTAGCTCATTCTACAAATTTTATTCCACAGTCAATTACCTATCATTTCGTTCGTCTTTAAACTACCCAAGGAATGAGACCGTAGTACATGAACGGGATACGGGAAGGCTCACAGAATGAGCTAAAGCTTAACTACGAGACGGCCAGCAGCTACAACATTAGTTTGCCCTGTGCAAGCCTTACTGATATCTTATTTTAGGTAAGTTGTACCATGAGTTTCTTTTCCGCACAGTTAGATTCAGCAACTCTTATTTAGTAACTCTACCTACTATCTAACCTTCAGCATATGCCTGTAGCATCAGATTTCAATAGCTTCTACTATTTTCTTATGTCAACTGCTTATCGTACATGTTTCACTTTCATCCACTCCAAACAGATATATTCAAAAAAGACTTCCTAATATTTAAATTTCATTCAGTGTTAATAAATTCCTGCCCCTTTGAAACACCATTCTCTCTACTGTCTCCGTACATTTTACATCACCCTCTAGTTTTGTCCATAAACACTTATTTTGGTGCTCAAGTAGAAAATATCCTCCAATAATTTTTGCGCTCCGTTTCCTAGTCTCTCTCCCGAGAAGACACCGCCTTAAAGTAGCACAGTCAGTGAAGGAGAGAAGATTTGCGTATTTCAGTGAAGCAGAGTGCATATACCGGTCGTAGCGTAGCTGCTGGCAGGTCTCCCATGACGAATAGGTCTTCTGCAGAGAAACCAGACAAGTAGTGTCTCACAACATCCCACTTTTTCCTTTATCCAATCCTGAACTTTCCTTTCTTGAAATCATAACACAGGGTAGGGGGGACTCTTAGCCACAGTGAAGGCAGCCTCCGTAGGGGAGTAAACCCAGAGGAAAAATAGCGGTCCTCTAGGTTGGAGGTTCGCAAACAGGCCAAACCACCCGGGAAAAATCAGGTTTTGCTGCGCTTCCCAAACTAAATAAAAAAAGCCGGATGGATCAAAAGGCATCGACTCTGGTCAAGAACAAGGACTCTGATTTGTGCAACACGGAAGGTACATTGATTATCATGAAAAATTGAGAATATAATTGAGGAAATGGAAGTACTGAAATGGATATCCTAGTAATGACAGGGACGAAAAAGAATGAATGTGGACAAGAAGTAATTGGAGACTATATTCTCGTTTGGAGTGGAGTGAGAAAAAAAACTGAAAGAGAAAAATGAGGAGTAGCAGTTATTATAAAAATAAAATGGGAACAAGGAATAATTGATTGGAAAGAATTGAATGAAAGAATAATCAGTATAATAATAAAAATTTATGAAATAAAACTTGAATGAATTGAGGTGTATGGCCCTAACGAAGGTGCTCCTGAAGAGAAGAGGGATTACTTCGATGGCTTGCAAGAAGTGGTTGGCTTATGTCCAGATGAACGTGACATCTTAATAAAGTAGGACTTAAATGGACGACTTGGAAATGATTAAATTATGACGTTGTAGGACCGTAGGGAGAGGACGTAGAAAACTATAGAGGATGAGGTTGAGTAACTTCTGTAAGGTTCAGAAGTGTACTGTTATGAATGGTCAATTCTAGCACAAAGATATACATAAGTACGTCTGGGCCAGTCCATCAAGGAACCTAAAATCAGTTATAGACTGTGCAATAGTGCAGAGGCATTGGGCAATTAAGGTGCAATTAAGGGTACAAACAAGAGTAGAAGGTGGATACGGTTATTTTATGGCTACTTCAAAAATTACTTTTCCGATTAAGACCAAGATGAAACAGGACGAGAAAGAGGAGGATGCTGATAGTAGAGGATCCGAAATATAGGGTACATCTGCTACAAGTGTGAATAGTTTGTATCAGCAAAGATTAAATCTAAGGTTAGATGCAGTGGAGAAGCACTGGAGTGCTTATGAGCTGTACAATTTCCTGAGACCGACAATTAAGGAAGCGGCGAAGGAGGCTTTGGGGAGGGAATGGGAGAGAAGAGTAAGAACTGAATGCATGACCACGGAGTTGTTGGAGGTGGCTGAGGAAAAGAAGAAACTATATCATTTATGGTTGAGCTCTGGAAGTGAAGAGGACTGGCATAGGAACAAGTTACATAAAAACAAGGCTGGCCGGCCGGTGTGGCCGTGCGGTTAAAGGCGCTTCAGTCTGGAACCGCGTGACCGCTCTGGTCGCAGGTTCGAATCCTGCCTCGGGCATGGATGTGTGTGATGTCCTTAGGTTAGTTAGGTTTAAGTAGTTCTAAGTTCTAGGGGACTGATGACCACAGATGTTAAGTCCCATAGTGCTCAGAGCCATTTGAACCATTTTTGAAAAACAAGGCTAAGAAATTAATACCAAAGTGCAAGGAAGAGGATTGAGAAAGAGTGTGTGGGGAAATCTCTTGGATAAGGGAAATCACATGAGGCATGGAGGATGATAAGGAAGATGAAAATGGCTAGCAATCCTGCACAAACAAAACAGCCGATACCTAGTGGACAGTGGAGAAACCACTTTGAAAAACTTCTAGTGGAGATAAGAAGAGACCACGTGATAGTACATTAGGTAATGCAGAACCCATACTAGAGGAAGAGTTAAAAGAGATACTGAAAAAGGCAAAAAATGGAAAAGCAAGTAGGCTTGGAGGAGTTGTGATGGAATTGTGAAATATAGGCCCTTCAAATGGTGGGACTTATACGTAAATTGCTCAGTCGTATTGTGGAGGGAGAAGAAATACTAAGAAAGTCGCGTGTATCAAACATATCTGCTATCTACAAAAAAGGAAACAAGAAGCAACCATATAATTATAGGGTAATTAATATTCAAGCTTCTATCAGCGCTGCACTGAAAAACACGTTGGAGAACGAGATTGAGGGAAAGACGAGAGAGGAACAGGTAACTTTTACAACTGAACGATCTTGCATAGATAATATTTTTAGTCTTAGACAAATAAGTGAGAAGGTGTATTCTAAGGTTCAAAAATGGCTCTGAGCACTATGGGACTTAACATCTGAGGTCATCAGTCCCCTAGAACTTAGAACTACTTAAACCTAACTAACCTAAGGACGTCACACACATCCATGCCCGAGGCAGGATTCGAACCTGCGACCGTAGCGGTCACGCGGTTCCAGACTGAGGCGCCTAGAACCACTCGGCCACACCGGCCGGCTGCATTCTAAGGATCAGGAAGTACACCTATTATTTATTGATTCAGAAAAAGCGTATGATCCTGTACCCATCAACGGACTATGAGAAGCAGTGGAGTATATAGGTGCAGAAGCACAACAGATATCCCTAATCTAGAGGATATATCACCAAGTGTACGCGGGAGCTGAAGTAGGGAGAAATTTGAGTGATACATTCATTCCAAACATCAAAAGGACTTAGACAGGGCTGCAGTACGTCGCTGATCCTGTTTAAAATACATACGCAGTATATATTGGAATGTTGGAATCAGTCATGCGGAGGTATGGGATTTCCTTTCCAACATGGTACTCTCTATACATTATTATTTCTGATGATCAGGTACTGACAGCGCAAAGTAAAGGGAGTGTCAAATTTATGACAAGAAAGTTAATGGAAGCATTTGAACGAGGCGGGAACGGAGAAAGTGTGAGCAAAAGAGAATATCTAGTAGTGGGAGGGGACGGAAGGGCTATAGTACTGCCGCAAGGAAGTATTAAAGCCGCAAAGCAGTTTAAATACTTAGGATCGATTATCCATCTGTCGGAAAGCTCTGAAGCAGATGTGGAACGGTTCTGTGGAGCTGGAAAATATCAAAAGAAACAAAGAAGAGGATTTTGCAGACAGTAGTGAAAACTATACAAACATGTGGTGTGGAAGGTTGGACCCTGAGGGAGCGACAGAGAAGCAGAGTACAGGCAGTAGAAATAGATGGAATAAGGTGGGCAGCCAGAATGTCTAGGTCAGAGCGGAGAAGAAACGGGGAAATTAGGGAGATAATGGATACAAAGAATTGAGAATGGAGCTCTACAATGGAAGGGCCATGTACGGTGGATGGAGAAAGGACGGTGGACGAAAACAATTCTGGAACGGCCGCCGCCAGAAAGGAGGAAGAGTGGCGGCCGAGAATAACGTGGAGAATGGGAATAATTGTAACGATGAGGAAGAGAGGTCAAAAAAGAGGAAGACTGCCATGATCGCGAAAGCTGGAAAATATAAATACAGGGCAACTACTGACGAGTGGAGAAGCCCTTAAAAGTAAAAGTAAATATTTCCTAGTCCAATTCCCTTACAACCGCCTGACTTAATTCCAGCCACATTCCGTCATCCTTGTTTTGGTTTTGTTGATATTCATCTTATAATCTAATTTCAAGACACTGTCCGTTAACAGAAGAGGTAACTCGGAGAAATGTGAAACTAAAGACACACTTGTAAAAAAACAACAAAAACAAAGAAGAGCATCTGTTATGATATTTATGGCTTTGCAGCCATCATATTCATGTACCAGGAGCTCTTATTAGAGCAGTTATGAAGGCAGTAGTGGGAAGATGACGTAAGTGATGTGAGGTACCGATGAAACATGGTTTGTTCGGTACGGTTATCGTGAGAAAGACCGCCTGAATTGCGGTTCTTCTCCGTGTTTGGCTGCTGCGTTTGGAAACCGCGCGCCAAAATCATAATTTCCTGTTATTAATATTAGACAAACTACTCAGCGTATTTACTTGCATTTCATATTTAAAGCATCTCTCAACAGCTTGCAATCATTCCATTATTTCACAAGCATTAATAACCAGCAGAGAAATAAACAACTGCTAAACGAAAGGGCAGACGAAGAACTTCGGTATTCTTCGGATAGCGCCTAACTTGGATGGCGGGCGAAGTGGTTCGGCTGTAAGACAGAGCTGGTTCGGCAGTCTCGGAGGACGGACATGTTGTCTGCCGCGATCGGTATCAGTTAAGATTTATTTTGGAATGTCTAGTTTGTAAATGTGAGAGCTGTGACTCTAAAGTGGAATGTAATTGTGCAGTTTCTCGTGTTCTACTAATAAAAAGCGGGTGGCAGTTTCTTACAGCCTCAAGATAACGGAATCACGACCTACGTGCTGTTTCCTGCGCAGGAGACGACAACTACAGAAGACTGCAGGTTGGTGAACATTTATTAGAACTTCTGCATTCCACTCTGGCCGATGGAAGCAAATAGGCACCTTGCGTGTACTGCAATCTTAGTAGGCCTACAAATGGGATCAGTGACACAGTATCTGTGGTAACACAGAGGAGGCATGAAGAAGAGAAATATTTTTGAGGGAAGGGGTTTATCATACACTCCTGGAAATGGAAAAAAGAACACATTGACACCGGTGTGTCAGACCCACCATACTTGCTCCGGACACTGCGAGAGGGCTGTACAAGCAATGATCACACGCACGGCACAGCGGACACACCAGGAACCGCGGTGTTGGCCGTCGAATGGCGCTAGCTGCGCAGCATTTGTGCACCGCCGCCGTCAGTGTCAGCCAGTTTGCCGTGGCATACGGAGCTCCATCGCAGTCTTTAACACTGGTAGCATGCCGCGACAGCGTGGACGTGAACCGTATGTGCAGTTGACGGACTTTGAGCGAGGGCGTATAGTGGGCATGCGGGAGGCCGGGTGGACGTACCGCCGAATTGCTCAACACGTGGGGCGTGAGGTCTCCACAGTACATCGATGTTGTCGCCAGTGGTCGGCGGAAGGTGCACGTGCCCGTCGACCTGGGACCGGACCGCAGCGACGCACGGATGCACGCCAAGACCGTAGGATCCTACTCAGTGCCGTAGGGGTCCGCACCGCCACTTCCCAGCAAATTAGGGACACTGTTGCTCCTGGGGTATCGGCGAGGACCATTCGCAACCGTCTCCATGAAGCTGGGCTACGGTCCCGCACACCGTTAGGCCGTCTTCCGCTCACGCCCCAACATCGTGCAGCCCGCCTCCAGTGGTGTCGCGACAGGCGTGAATGGAGGGACGAATGGAGACGTGTCGTCTTCTGCGATGAGAGTCGCTTCTGCCTTGGTGCCAATGATGGTCGTATGCGTGTTTGGCGCCGTGCAGGTGAGCGCCACAATCAGGACTGCATACAACCGAGGCACACAGGGCCAACACCCGGCATCATGGTGTGGGGAGCGATCTCCTACACTGGCTGTACACCACTGGTGATCGTCGAGGGGACACTGAATAGTGCACGGTACATCCAAACCGTCATCGAACCCATCGTTCTACCATTCCTAGACCGGCAAGGGAACTTGCTGTTCCAACAGGACAATGCACGTCCGCATGTATCCCGTGCCACCCAACGTGCTCTAGAAGGTGTAAGTCAACTACCCTGGCCAGCAAGATCTCCGGATCTGTCCCCCATTGAGCATGTTTGGGACTGGATGAAGCGTCGTCTCACGCGGTCTGCACGTCCAGCACGAACGCTGGTCCAACTGAGGCGCCAGGTGGAAATGGCATGGCAAGCCGTTCCACAGGACTACATCCAGCATCTCTACGATCGTCTCCATGGGAGAATAGCAGCCTGCATTGCTGCGAAAGGTGGATGTACACTGTACTAGTGCCGACATTGTGCATGCTCTGTTGCCTGTGTCTATGTGCCTGTGGTTCTGTCAGTGTGATCATGTGATGTATCTGACCCCAGGAATGTGTCAATAAAGTTTCCCCTCCCTGGGACAATGAATTCACGGTGTTCTTATTTCAATTTCCAGGAGTGTATGTACTTGTATATGTATCACCGTGTCTCTCTTCCTCTATTTTCAACTTGCCGTACTCTCCAGCAAAACATGCGTTCTCGCAGTCCCCCTGGCCTAAACTCCGCTAGTCCCACTACTTCACCTTTTTTCTTTCTCCTTTCTGCTTCAGTATCCAGATCTTCTACTACCTTCTATCACCACTCTTCCCCCTCCTCCATGCAAGCATTTTGTCACTCCTCTCTTTTTCTCCCTCTCTCTATTCCACCTTTCTCTTTCTCTGCCTTCCTGTCTTTCTGTCTGTCCCTCTTTCCTATTTTCATATCCCTCTCCTTTCTCCCTCCCCTACGTTTCTCCCTGTTCTTCTCCACCTTTCTCTCGTACCCACCCCTCCCTTTCTTCCAACTCCTTCTCCATGTCTCTCTTTTTTGCTGGATCCTCTGTACTGCTTTTGCCGTGAGCGGCTGTGGAGTCATCTATCCAAAGACCTGCATTTTTCCCACTACATCCTCTCTGCATCCGTCTCTATCCCCTCCCCAACTCCATAAGTTCATGCAACTACTTTCAGTTATCCATTATCAATAACCGATCTCGCTGTGCCAACGGGACTCTATGTTTGTGTGATTGTGTGTGTCATTGTGTGTACTTTTGCTAGAAAGAGAGCAAGTGCTCGTAGTGTGAATGTTGTTTACAGCTATGTGTCTCCGTGCTCCCCCCACAAAAATGTTTCAAATGGCTCTGAGCACTATGGGACTTAACATCGGAGGTCATCAGTCCCCTAGAACTCAGAACTACTTAAACCTAACTAACCTACGGACATCACACACATCTATGCCCGAGGCAGGTTTCGAACCTGCTACCGTATCAGTCGCGCGGTTCTGTGCTGAAGCGCCTAGTACCGCTCGGCCACCGCGGCCGGCGCTCCACCCATCGGTCCGCTGCCGGTGAGTAGCTGCTTTACCTATATTTTACTTAAAACAAGAGATTAACTCTTTCACAACAAGCAGATAGTTCGTAGTGGCTGTGGGCAACGATGCGATGTGATTGCAGATCTCTGCTCCACTGCTTTAAGGACATCTGTCAGGGTCTTGATGGTGGCTGGCAGGCAATAGTTGTCAGATCCGGAGACTTTGGCAGCCAGCCAGAAGCTTCAGCCTAGAAAATATCATACACTGCCGACATGAGGGTGCCTGGAATGTTTTACACTTGGCCACACCTCAACTCGATACCACTCGACGTCGATACTATTTTCTCAACCATAATTACATACAAAACGTGATTCGCCTACAATGTTGGACCCAACTGTCTCTTCTCTCAGCCAGCTACCTCTTTGCTTGCGAACGAACGTGAGCGAACTGAAGCGGGAGCCCTATGCTCTTCCAAATACGACCCTCTCTTTGTTCATTCGTATCCCAGTCTCTCGCTTCTGAATCCACAATAATCTTTCCGCCGCACGGGGTAGCCGCCACGGTCCGCGCGACTCCCCCCGTCGGAGGTTCGAGTCTTCTCTTGGGCATGGGTGTGTATATTGTCCTTAGTGTAAGTTAGTTTCTTTCCGCCTGTGCACTTCACTGGACACTCTGTTACTGGCCTGGCGTACATCTCTTTTGCTCTACGCAAGGACTTTCACAGAGGAGGACTTCACTGTAGTTCCTTCTCTAGATTGTCGCACAGATGACAAAATGGTAGATATCGAAATAGACGACAGAGGGATAGAGAAACAGTTAAAATCGCTCAAAAGAGGAAAGGCCTCTGGACCTGATGGGATACCAGTTCAATTTTACACAGAGTACGCGAATGAACTTGCCCCACTTCTTGCAGCGGTGTACCGTAGGTCTCTAGAAGAGCGTAGCGTTCCAAAGGATTGGAAAAGGGCACAGGTCATCCCCGTTTTCAAGAAGGGACGTCGAACAGATGTGCAGAACTATAGACCTATATCTCTAACGTCGATCAGTTGTAGAATTTTGGAACACGTATTTTGTTCGAGTATAATGACTTTTCTGGAGATTAGAAATCTACTCTGTAGGAATCAGCATGGGTTTCGAAAAAGACGGTCATGTGAAACCCAGCTCGCGCTATTCGTCCACGAGACTCAGAGGGCCATAGACACGGGTTCCCAGGTAGATGCCGTGTTTCTTGACTTCCGCAAGGCGTTCGATACAGTTCCCCACAGTCGTTTCATGAACAAAGTAAGAGCATATGGACTATCAGACCAATTGTGTGATTGGATTGAGGAGTTCCTAGATAACAGGACGCAGCATGTCATTCTCAATGGAGAGAAGTCCTCCGAAGTAAGAGTGATTTCAGGTGTGCCGCAGGGAAGTGCCGTAGGACCGTTGCTATTCACAATATACATAAATGACCTGGTGGATGACATCGGAAGTTCACTGAGGCTTTTTGCAGATGATGCTGTGGTGTATCGAGAGGTTGTAACAATGGAAAATTGTACTGAAATGCAGGAGGATCTGCAGCGAATTGACGCATGGTGCAGGGAATGGCAATTGAATCTCAATGTAGACAAGTGTAATGTTCTGCGAATACACAGAAAGATAGATCCTTTATCATTTAGCTACAAAATAGCAGGTCAGCAACTTGAAGCAGTTAATACCATAAATTATCTGGGAGTACGCATTAGGAGTGATTTAAAATGGAATGATCATATATTGTTGATCGTCGGTAAAGCAGATGCCAGACTGAGATTCATTGGAAGAATCCTAAGGAAATGCAACCCGAAAACAAAGGAAGTAGGTTACAGTACGCCTGTTCGACCACTGCTTGAATACTGCTCAGCAGTGTGGGATCCGTACCAGATAGGGTTGATAGAAGATATGGAGAGGATCCAGCGGAGGGCGGCGCGCTTCGTTACGGGATCGTTTAGTAATCGCGAAAGCGTTACGGAGATGATAGATAAACTCCAGTGGAGGACTCTGCAGGAGAGACGCTCAGTAGCTCGGTACGGGCTTTTGTCAAAGTTTCGAGAACATACCTTCACCGAAGAGTCAAGCAGTATATTGCTCCCTCCTACGTATATCTCGCGAAGAGACCATGAGGATAAAATCAGAGAGATTAGAGCCCACACAGAGGCATACCGACAATCCTTCTTTCCACGAACAATACGAGACTGGAATAGAGGGGAGAACCGATAGAGGTACTCAAGGTACCCTCCGCCACACACCGTCAGGTGGCTTGCGGAGTATGGATGTAGATGTAGATGTAGATGTAGATACGCCTCTGATTCACAGGGCGTCAGTTACTTGTCTGGTTACTGCAGTCGGGTTTAGTCTCGTCTCGGTGCGCTTTGTATTGGCAAATAAACTCATATCTCGGGCATTAAGGGTAGAGTAGTTGATTGCTATCTGAGCAGCAGATTGCTTGACGCCCTCACGTAACAGTTATCCGATCACGGATCGCAAAATCAGACGTTCCTCGGGGTTCCGCACTAGGAAAATTTTTCTTGTAGACATTAGTGAGAAGGAAACATTAACAACTTGACCTCATATTTTAAGGAGAAAAAAGCGCAGCTGCAAGATATCAGCCCCAGAAATCGATCCCGAGCGAAAATTTGGACCATAATTTTGATAACACGGAGGTACGACCTTAAAATTGTACACCTTTTTAACTTCGGCGCGCATCTGTCCTCTGTCACTTGCTCCGTCACACTGTTTCCCCAAATGCTCGAGCGCGAATTTTTGTTCAATGAAGCGAGAAAGTTTGTGGAAAATACTGTTTTGATATTAGTAGCGTAGTTTGTTCATCGTGTCAACGTGCGCTGTTTCCACCATATAGGCCCTAGCTGACGCCAGATATGTCTTTGCTTTGGACATTTTTGTGCTGGGATTCGCAAATTCAATGTAAAGGAATGGAACGAATTAGTGTGTAATTAAAGAAGCAGCGCTATTCAGTTATTAACGTCAGAGTTGTACTTTTATTTATTTATTTATTTTTTTATCTGGCACTGTTAAAAGTGAAGTACATTATGAGACGGTGAGCTATTCTTCTACGTGATTGGCTTGAATAAATTGTAAATCGGAAATCATTAACTTCATATCATAATAATTCTTTCTTTTTTTAGGTTTATTCATTTTGCTTTTGAGGCGTATATGCAGCTGCAGTATATCAGCACGAGGATATTGTTAAAATATTATTGGACGTATATGTGCATGATTTTGACATATTACGTACTCAAATTTTGTTCTCGAACAAAATTGCATTCACGTTGGGTGGGTATGTCCACCTCCCACTCTACTTCCCTCGCCGTCAATTTATCTCTAATAGAACTCTGGTTGTCACTGCAGCGTACAGTACAGCTAGTGCGGTCATTACGAGGCTGCAGTAGGGCGGAGCGAGTGACGAACACCCGGTGCGCGCGAATATTTGCGGTGTCACTTCCAAAAGTCGACGTCTGACATTTTGGCTCGAAAATAATGTTCGGCCATTTCCTGTGTACTCTCCAAAACTTCTTCACTTACATAAAATAAGCATTGCAAATCAGAGTTATTTCTAAAATTGGACATACGCAGTTAATCCCCTAGTCAGATGCCTGCATTTGCATTATGCACCACGACAGCATGTATTGCTCCAGAACCAGATGTCTTTTCACATGACGTGTGAAGTTCAAAGATACGAGATATTTATTTTACACAAGTTTGTAACACTGAATCGTTATTGCGCGCCTTTCACTGGAGGGAAAGTTAACAACGCAGCATTAACTCAACGTCGTGTTATTATGCCGCATCATCGCCACATCCGCACTTGTCTAGCATTTCTCTAATCTGAGCTTATAAAATGGAAACTCATGGACGAGAGGTGTCACCAGTAGAGGCAGGACGTGGAAGGAGTCCGTTACGCCGCGAAATGTACGGAACACAGAAAACAGACAGTTAAGTTCCACGTATTTTGTTTTATTGCTTTTTCTGACCTATTTGCTTACGACTACTACACTGCATGTTTGTTTATGTTCTAATTGTCTTTCTATTCATTGCCGCAGGCACTCAGCGAAAAGCATTCCTAGAGCTCCGACTTGTAACCACAAAACAGAAGCTTCCCAATTCAGTCTCTTCTTATCCCTATCTGATGTAAAGCACTTTCATAAAATGTTTTATAGAGTTCCTAAAAAGACGGTTGAGGATGCATTCATTTTGAAAAACAGAGAAGCCGATCATCCAAGAAGACGGAAGAAAAACACCACAGGTAACAAAAACAACAAAAGAAACAGTCTCCATTAAGTATTTGTTAAAAAGAGCAGAGAGACATTTCTTGGGTATCTTGCTGGTCTCATAGGATTGGATAGGACTTGTCTGCAAGTGGCATTCTACTACCAGAAGAAAAAAAAGAGGTGATACACGTAGCAAGAAATGAGAGATCAAAAAGGTGGCTATGAAAAATTTCATCGAACAGTTATGTAATGTAAGTGAACTCTTAGTACCGCATAGGTCAAATTAAATGCTGCCAGTACTTGCAAAATGATGTACAGGGTGTTACAAAAAGGTACGGCCAAACTTTCCGGAAACATTCCTCACACGCAAATAAATAAAAGATGTTGTGTGGACATGTGTCCGGAAACGCTTAATTTCCATGTTTGAGCTCATTTTAGTTTCGTCAGTATGTACTGTACTTCTTCGATTCACCGCCAGTTGGCTCAATTGAAGGAAGGCAATGTTGACTTCGGTGCTTGTGTTGACATGCGACTCATTGCTCTACAGTACTAGCATCAAGGACATCAGTACGTAGCATCAACAGGTTAGTGTTCATCACGAACGTGGTTTTGCAGTCAGTGCAATGTTTACAAATGCGGAGTTGGCAGATGCCCATTTGATTTATGGATTAGCACGGGGCAATAGTCGTGGCGCGGTACGTTTGTATCGAGACAGGAAGACGTTCGAAGCAATTGATCGGCGTCTTAGGGAGCACCGAACATTCCAGCCTATGACTCGCGACTGGGGAAGATTTAGAACGACGAGGACTCCTGCAATGGACGAGGCAATTCTTCGTGCAGTTGACGATAACCCTAATGTCAGCTTCAGAGAAGTTGCTGCTGTACAAGGTAACGTTGACCACGTCACTGTATGGAGAGTGCTACGGGAGAACCAGTTGTTTCCGTATCATGTACAGCGTATGCACGCACTATTAGCAGCTGATTGGCCTCCACGGGTACACTTCTGCGAATGGTTCATCCAACAATGTGTCAATCCTCATTTCAGTGCAAATGTTCTCTTTACGGATGAGACTTCATTCCAACGTGATCAAATTATAAATTTTCACAATCAACATGTGTGGGCTGACGAGAATCCGCACACAATTGTGCAATCACGTCATCAACACAGATTTTCTGTGAACGTTTGGGCAGGCATTGTTGGTGATGTCTTGATTGGGTCCCATGTTCTTCCACCTACGCTCAATGGAGCACGTTATCATGATTTCATACGGGATACTCTACCTGTGTTGCTAGGATGTGTGCCTTTACAAGTACGACACAACATGTGGTTCATGCACGATGGAGCTCCTGCACATTTCAGTCGAAGTGTTCGTACGCTTCTCAACAACAGATTCGGTGACCGATGGATTGGTAGAGACGGACCAATTCCATGGCCTCCACGCTTTCCTGACCTCAATCCTCTTTCATTTGTGAGGGCATTTGAAAGCTCTTGTCTACGCAACCCCGGTACCAAATGTAGAGACTCTTCGTGCTCGTATTGTGGACGGCTGTGATACAATACGCCATTCTCCAGGGCTGCATCAGCGCATCAGGGATTCCATGCGACAGAGGGTGGATGCATGTATCCTCGCTAAAGGAGGACATTTTGAACATTTCCTGTAACAAAGTGTTTGATGTCACGCTGGTACGTTCTGTTGCTGTGTGTTTCCATTCCATGATTAATGTGATTTGAAGAAGTAATAAAATGAGCTCTAACATGGAAAGTAAGCGTTTCCGGACACATGTGTGTGAGGAATGTTTCCTGAAAGTTTGGCCGTACCTTTTTGTAACACCCTGTATATATTACCAAACTTCGAAGAATGCTCAATGAATCGGTTGCACCTGATATTAGAATAAACAAGGTTTATTTCAGACATTATTTTTGTACGAATTACAATATAAGCTATGGAAGTCCATCAACTGATGTTTGTCCCGCCTCTTTGATGTTGAAAGAAAACTAAGGCACTCCAAACCACCCAACACAAATTAGAAGTGATGACTATTCTAAGAGTGCCAAAGTTAAGAGCCCAAGCTTTCTATGAAGTTTTAAGAAAGGAAGAGACAGATGAACTCAGTTATGATTACCAAAAAAAATTGGTATTGTCCAAAATTCCTGACCAAGCAGCTTAATACTCTCGGCAACTGTACTTGTACAGTTTCACAATTTGTGTTGCTTCATCTCATGATCCCCAAAATAAGGACAATACTTTCATGTCTGTTTTGCTAGAATCATGCGCCAAAAGCATCAAAAGAAATCACGCCGGCGCTTTATGACATTAAACAAGCTTGATCTCTCTATCATAAAAAATATAAAGCTAATTTTTGACGGCTGTGCAGGACAAAACAAAACCAGCACAATTATTGGCATGATTTGTTACTGGATGAGAAATAACGCATCGCAGAATGTCGATGAAATTCAGTTGGTCTTTCCAGCTGTTGGCCACTCTTTCAACCCATCTGACAGAGAATTCGGAATAATTAAAAAGGTGATAAACAAAGTGGACACCATTATTAAACCGGAATAATATTGCAATATTATTCAACGTCTATGGTTCCCAAAACAAATTAGGTCTGGAGTCCAGTTTATGATTGGAAAACAAGCATACAAGTTTCCAAACCACCAAGTGCCTGGCATTTCAAAACGAATTTGTTTGCAAGAGAATTATGATAAAAAAGTCGAAAAATGCTGTTGTAGTAAGAGGTGAGCAGTACTACGGAAGTGACCTGAATGTACACAGAAGAATACTAAAACGGGGAAATACACTTTCTAACATGGAAAAAAAGGAATTTCCCATTGATGCCTCCATCATCAAAAAAGAAAAACTGCATGATGTTGAGCGACTACTTGGCAAACTTTCTGGAGATATCTGCAGACAGATGCAATCCTTGGTGTATTACAGGAATATAATAGATCGTGTTCATGAGGGGGAAGAGGAGGAAAATGTGCATCCAGATCTAGACTTGTTATATGTGAACCACAGGTAGATGAATATAATCTGAGCGTTTAAATATTATGCAACTTGTTATTAACTAATGAAAACATAAAAGAGGCTAAATTGAGAAGACTAAAATATGTTGTTAAACCTTTTTATATGCAACATTTTGAATAAAATGAACATCTTAACTAAAATGGGACACATGGCTATTTTGTATAAGTTCCAAAGACCGACAGTTTCACTGTTGTTGGTTCCAAAAGGCGACTTAATCAATAACTAGTTCCAAAACACATCTCCACATTTAAGGACCTTATAAATCATGAAACAGGTACTTTAATAAGTTCCATTTATATGAGCGCTATTAACATTGGAATCAGTGTTTTCCATTTAAAAAAAAATGGTTCAAATGGCTCTGAGCACTATGGGACTTAACAACTGTGGTCATCAGTCCCCTAGAACTTAGAACTACTTAAACCTAACTAACCTAAGGACATCACACACATCCATGCCCTAGGCAGGATTCGAACCTGCGACCGTAGCAGTCGCGCGGTTCCTGACTGAGCGCCTAGAACCGCTAGACCACCGCAGCCGGATTCCATTTTTCCAAGAATGAGTTACGAAGCAGATGTCTGCTTTTGGAATTATACACAACATTTAAAAGCTATTCTTTAAGGAAGTCATAACAGCTCTGGTATCAGAATTATTGCCCAGTTATGTCATTATGATTGTGACAGGCGTAATGCTTTGGCATGCGCCATATTTTGGGGAATGATAGCAGGTGGTGAGCGTTGTGCACACAGGAGCACTGACGAGGTGTCTTCAAAAAGTAAGGGGGCTTTCGTAATTTCGGGTGTTGCACTAGTCCGATCACGTGATATTATCTTTTGTGTTGGTAAACATTTCTGGACATTTTGTGTACTAGCATGTCTACCGTCATCTTTCAGGAAGGTTTGGTAGCATCGGCGTATAAAAATAGATCAAAGAATTTGTGTTAAATTTTGCCATAAGAGCGAAATGAAGCGCTGCAGAGTTTCAGAAATGTTAAATAATGCTTTCCGTGAGTCTGCTATGGAGAAAACGATAGTTTACGAGAGGTATAAGAGTTCCGAAGCACGCCGTGAACACGAAGATGACGAACGCCTCAGCACATTATCAATAGATGAAGTCTATGAGAAAGTGAAAGAAATAATAATTAACTATCTTACAGAGAAGTCGCTACTGATACTGACTTATGAACTGCCTCAAGCCACGAAATGTTTTTCGGGCGTTGTCGGGAAGAAACGTCTGAAAGTGAAATTTTTCCCAAAATTCTTGAATTCCGAACGAAAACAGTGGCGAATGCAAGTTCCTCAGGAGCTGCTAGACGAAGTCAATAGTAAGGATGCAGAACTACTAAAAGATAGCATAACAGTTGAGGAAACAGAAGTTTACAGATATGACGCCTAAACTAATTATTAGTCGTCACAAAGGAAACATTCTAGTTCGCGAAGATCAAAAAGCATCGACGAGAGCGCTCAAATGTGAAAGTCAGTATCTCGCAGTGTTCATCTGTTCTGTGCACCCTGAGTTCTTGTCAGAAGGTCGAACGTTGAGTAAGGACCACTGCTCGAACCTCAAGACAGTTTGCGTGAGTCAGTCCGGAGAAAAAAGCGGTTGTGTGGCGGGACAAATCATGGCTTTTGCACCAGGATAATGCACCTGCTGATGCTTCGTTGCTCAATGCCTCCACACTGCAAGCCGGGCTGCCACAGGGGGCCGTAGTGTCACCACTATTATGGTATAAGATCTCTACACGGCGGGTGTACCGCTACCTCTCAACGCAGAAGAAAGTGTGGCACTGTACGTAGGTGATACTGCGTACTGGGGCACAGGCAACCGTACCTCAACGATCAACAGAAGAACCAACGCAAATCTAAAGAAGCTGGGAACATGGTTGCAAAAATGGCGAATAAAACCAAATGGCATAGAAATAGAACTGGTGCTTTTGCGCCACAGGCACCTCACAAAGAAAAACCAACATGACGAAAGAGACATCAACCTGACGTTAAGCCACGACCTACTACAATTCAGTGTCGCAGCAATCTACCTTGGACTACGTCTCGACAAACACCAATACTGGCGAATCAGTCTACAACAGTGGTTCCCAATCTGGGGGTAATTACCCTGTGAGGGGTAAAATGAAATTTCTAGGGGGTAAAAACAAAAGAATTCGACCGTGTTAAAGTTAGGAAAGGAAATTATTTTTTAAAGATCATTATTATTACCATCATCCCTTAAGACTGTTAATACTGATTACTAAGTTACCTGTCATCTTTTAACACAATCTGCTTGAGGTTAAAGCTTATGAAACCAATATATGAATATCTTCTACTCACATAGTCCACTTTACACAATATTTTTACTTTGTTCCATGTATCTATGACAATAAAATTAAGACGTATACATCACATATGCTTTAGGATCTCATCAAAATGACTTCTCTGAGTTGTACATAGTTCTAGCAATGGGCCACAAATTGCTTCATTATTCATTTAGCAACAGATAATCCATCTCATTGACGGCACGACACAGCAGTAACAACGTAATGGTTACTAAATTGCTGCAGGGCCTTCGCAGTGTTATTATTATGACATACAGTTTTGGCAGCTTAAGGTCTTCCAATTTCTAGCAGTTCAGAAGTAAGGAGTCAACCACTGAAGTAATTTACAAGCAGTAAGTTTTGCACACGTATTTTAATTCGGTTGTTTTTAAATTGGAGGTGTGCAGTAGTTCTAGCAATGGGCCACAAATTGCTTCATTATTCATTTAGCAACAGATAATCCATTATTTTAATTTGGTTGTTTTTAAATTGGAGGTGTGCAGTAGTTCTAGCAATGGGCCACAAATTGCTTCATTATTCATTTAGCAACAGATAATCCATATCATTGACGGCACGACACAGCAGTAACTACGTAATGGTTACTAAATTGCTGCAGGGCCTGTGCGGTGTTATTATTACATACGGTTTTTTTGCACATCGTAATTTAATTTGGTTGTTTTAAAAGTGGAGGTGTGCAATAATACTGCAATGAGGCCGCCTGTCGGGGGAAGATTTGGAAACACACTGATGTATAATATCTCCTGAACAAAATTTGACTGCGAGAAGGCCACATCTGACAGTGAAGATTCCATAGGTGCAGTACCAAATGGCCCTCCACGCTTACGAAACATTTATCAGGCATATACTGAAACATGGAGCACCAGGCCTAGGAGGAAAAAGCAAAACGGTAGCATGGAGACACTATGTCGCTGAAAGACTGTTACTGCGAAGGCTATTAAAACTCCTGTACACTACCCCAAGTTATCAAATGTGCAGGACCACCAAGACAGTTCCCCTACAAACGAGACTATCCCACCTCGGAGCACGTTACGGACGACACATCCTGCAGAAAAGATCCTATAGGAAGCACTAATAGCAACCAAACCACCAGTAACCAGAAGACCAAAGAAGAAACACGTTTGTTTGTGTGGCCGTCTTCCGCAGCAGCTGTTAACATCTGTTATTATAGGCTATCTGTCTTGAGCTGACTGCAATGTAATTAAAAAGACGTGTTACGCTTTTACTTACAAAGAATCTTCTGTGGTATTCTGTAAATTGGATACACATTTTTGTACATTTATTTTTGATACTTTTAGGTCAAAAACAGCGTTTTATTTATGAAGTTGGTCTGCCAGCTACTTACGGTGTTTCTTAACATAGTCTGCACCTTTCCCTCTTGCTAGGAGTGATTGGTGTCGACAGGTTTCATTTCACATCTGCAGTTTTTGGCATTTTGCGTTATTTCCTGCGCTGCAATATTTATGATTGACTTTCTTAACTGTTTTTCATTCATCACTGCCACAGTGGTTATGCCTGTTCATTTGTTTTCGTTCACGTCCATACCTACATACAGGACAATTTCTCTCTCTCTCTCTCTCTCTCTCTCGGACACACACACACGAAATCGTTTCATAAGTTGGCAACACTCACAACGTGCCTTGGCGCAAGTCATCAGCGGGACTCACCAGCAGCAGCAACTGCGTCTCTCCTCAAGATGGCGGACAACTGGGTAGCCGAAATATAGGGTCGCACTGATTTTAGGAGGATTTTAGGCAGCAAACCATAGGAAGAATCATTAGGATGGGAAAAATTTGCGCAGCCAAACTTTACGGCGTGTCGCAGTGGCTACATCTGCGACGACTTTGGCTCTGAGCACTATGGGACTCAACTTCTGAGGTCATTAGTCCCCTAGAACTTAGAACTAGTTAAACCTAACTAACCTAAGGACATCACACACATCCATGCCCGAGGCAGGATACGAACCTGAGACCGTAGCGGTCTTGCGGTTCCAGACTGCAGCGCCTAGAACCGCACGGCTGCGACGACTTTCTGACCCTCCTTACCCTGTTATATTCGCGAATGCTACTTGGCAAGAATGATAATCCGTAGGCCCCCGTACTAGCTCCAATTTCTTGGATTTTCTTGTTGGTAATCATTTCGTGCGAGAAAGTAATCTGTTGCACGAGTCTGCCAGGGATACATTCTCTCACAATTTCAGTAGTAAACCTCTCCGTGATGCCCGACGCTTAACTTCCATCATCTGCCACTGTACTGTAGCTTGTTGACCATCTCCATAAAGGTCTGGCGCCGACTAAACGATTCCGAACAGAAACGAGCCGCGTTTCGTCGGATCCTCTCTGTCTCTTCTGTTGATCAAATCGATGAGCAATACTCCACAATCGATCTATAAATATTAAATGTTTTGTAAGCCGTTTCTTCCACGGATGAATTATATTTCTTTGAGGTTCTCGGAAGGAATCTCAGCCTAGATCCGTTTGATGTGGTCGTTGAGCGTTAGGCCGCTCCGTACCGTCACTTGTAGGTATTTTTTAGTTGTTGTTGTCTCCCGTGGTTTGTCTTCAGTGGTTTGTCGCCAGAGGTGTAACCGTTCAGAAGTGACATTTCTCCAAAATGAATTAGGCGTGTGATTGAGATATTCAGTATACTGAAAAACAATGCTCTTGACCTTATGGGTGAAAAAAGTTCGGGATCAATTTAGTTCTAGTCTAGGAAGATTGTCTAAGGATCTGTAAACGGAAATACGTGGACAGTGAGACACAAAATCTATAAATGAATCTGAGTTCATATTTGGCACTTTGTTCGTAAGTATCGGTCTTCAAAAAATGGATCTGAGCACTATGGGACTTAACATCTATGGTCATCAGTCCCCTAGAACTAAGAACCACTTAAACCTAAGGACATCACACAACACCCAGTCATCACGAGGCAGAGAAAATCCCTGACCCCGCCGGGAATCGAACCCGGGAACCCGGGCGCGGGATATCGGTCTTGATGTGACATTATTATGTAATTCTCAATGTCACCAGGTTCGGCTTCCACCCATCATCAGATCGTTAAGTGTGTTGTGATACGACAATCAACGACGTGCTTGTACAAAGCATGTTCATTCTCGTATCAGAATAATCTTAGTTATCTGATGATGGAAGAAAGCCGAACCTGGTGATTTTGTTACTTGCGATCAACACGCACCGTTCTGGAAAACTGACTGCACTGTGACCGCAAGCACTTGTACTGAACAATGCGGTGTTTTCTTAGTCCGTCGGGGAAGCGTATTTTAGTGTGAGAATAACGTCGCTGCCAAGAATAAGTTCCTTCGCCTTTCCTCCGTCCACACCAAATTTTTTTTTTCAAAAATAGCTCCACTGTTTCCCGAAATATTCACCTTCAATATTTATTCACCTTTGCACGCGCCAGTACTAATTCTGGAAAAACATTTTCCACTTTGATATTAACACCTACGAAATGACGGTTTGAAAATATTCGAAAGTAATTGATGTATCTTTTTTTATATAACGGAACAGAAGTATGTATCTAGGATATAAATGAGACGAAGAGGGTAATGAAACGTACATAAACGTAACATGTTGCGCATATACAGCAAAAGAAATCCAATACGCTACAGCTGCAATATTCGTGACAAATTGCTGGAAACATTATCTGTCGTAAAATATCTAGAAGTATCCAGAGCGACCTCACGTTGTATGACGACATAAAACAAGTTCTGGGAAGAGCAAATGCTAGTCTGAGAGTCATGGGAAGAATCTTAAGGAAACGTAACTCATCCACGAAGGAAGTGGCTTACAAAGCGTTGTTCCACCGATACGTCGTAACTAAAGAAGCAGTGTCCACGATGCGTAAATAAATGTTAACATCTGAAACATGGGATGAACTTGCAATGAATGTTCTCTCAATGACACTAATTTGAGGCATAATTTGTTGGCGTGTGCCGCCTCGGGAATGACTGAGATTCATATCAGTGGGTCACCACATAAACATTAACTGTCACGAACCCTACAGTTCTGACTTTATGCGCTAAGGGCGCTGCAGTCGCGTCACGTGACGAGGCAGTCTGCGAATGTGACTCAGGCGTGTGGACCACCAAACGTTGCCAATGCCTGCTGTAGCCCAAAGGTTGGGGTTACCAAAGAATCAAGCGACTATATCTTTGGAAGTGCTTCACGAACGAAACAAGTTAGTTGGTATCTGTCCATTTTGGTTGGTTCAAATGGCTCTGAGCACTATGCGACTTAGCTTCTGAGGTCATCAGTCGCCTAGAACTTAGAACAAATTAAACCTAACTAACCTAACACACATCCATGCCCGAGGCAGGATTCGAACCTGTGACCTTAACGGTCACGCGGTTCCAGACTGAAGCGCCTAGAACCGCACGGCCACACCGGCCGGCTCCATTTTGGAACATACAGACAGTCGACTGCTGCTCTCTTTACAACCCGAATGAATTTATCCAAGTTTCGCCTTCTGTTATGAAGTTGTATATGTACACTCCTTGAAATGGAAAAAAGAACACATTGACACCGGTGTGTCCGACCCACCATACTTGCTCCGGACACTGCGAGAGGGCTGTACAAGCAATGATCACACGCACGGCACAGCGGACACACCAGGAACCGCGGTGTTGGCCGTCGAATGGCGCTAGCTGCGCAGCATTTGTGCACCGCCGCCGTCAGTGTCAGCCAATTTGCCGTGGCATACGGAGCTCCATCGCAGTCTTTAACACTGGTAGCATGCCGCGACAGCGTGGACGTGAACCGTATGTGCAGTCGACGGACTTTGAGCGAGGGCGTATAGTGGGCATGCGGGAGGCCGGGTGGACGTACCGCCGAATTGCTCAACACGTGGGGCGTGAGGTCTCCACAGTACATCGATGTTGTCGCCAGTGGTCGGCGGAAGGTGCACGTGCCCGTCGACCTGGGACCGGACCGCAGCGACGCACGGATGCACGCCAAGACCGTAGGATCCTACGCAGTGCCGTAGGGGACCGCACCGCCACTTCCCAGCAAATTAGGGACACTGTTGCTCCTGGGGTATCGGCGAGGACCATTCGCAACCGTCTCCATGAAGCTGGGCTATGGTCTCGCACACCGTTAGGCCATCTTCCGCTCACGCCCCAACATCGTGCAGCCCGCCTCCAGTGGTGTCGCGACAGGCGTGAATGGAGGGACGAATGGAGACGTGTCGTCTTCAGCGATGAGAGTCGCTTCTGCTTTGGTGCCAATGATGGTCGTATGCGTGTTTGGCGCCGTGCAGGTGAGTGCCACAATCAGGACTGCATACGACCGAGGCACACAGGGCCAACACCTGGCATCATGGTGTGGGGAGCGATCTCCTACACTGGCCGTTCACCACTGGTGATCGTCGAGGGGACACTGAATAGTGCACGGTACATCCAAACCGTCATCGAACCCATCGTTCTACCATTCCTAGACCGGCAAGGGAACTTGCTGTTCCAACAGGACAATGCACGTCCGCATGTATCCCGTGCCACCCAACGTGCTCTAGAAGGTGTAAGTCAACTACCCTGGCCAGCAAGATCTCCGGATCTGTCCCCCATTGAGCATGTTTGGGACTGGATGAAGCGTCGTCTCACGCGGTCTGCACGTCCAGCACGAACGCTGGTCCAACTGAGGCGCCAGGTGGAAATGGCATGGCAAGCCGTTCCACAGGACTACATCCAGCATCTCTACGATCGTCTCCATGGGAGAATAGCAGCCTGCATTGCTGCGAAAGGTGGATATACACTGTACTAGTGCCGACATTGTGCATGCTCTGTTGCCTGTGTCTATGTGCCTGTGGTTCTGTCAGTGTGATCATGTGATGTATCTGACCCCAGGAATGTGTCAATAAAGTTTCCCCTTCCTGGGACAATGAATTCACGGTGTTCTTATTTCAATTTCCAGGAGTGTATTTTGAATTTCCTCAGCCGAAAGTGTCTTGGCATAAGCTGTCGCCAGAACAAGAGACGGCAAAGAGGTTGCGAGGAGATCGATAGTAGGCGCAAGCAACGAGCCTATCAGGAGAGACGCCAAAAAAAAAAAAAAAAAAAGACTCGCAGGCAATGCGCCGCCAACATCCTCTTGACCGCCAGTATTTAGATCGCCGCGCGGACCGGAGGGCCCAGTCGATCAGTCAGATATTATTTTACAGTTCGTCAGTTGACAAGTCGAGTCATCAGTCGCAGTCCAGTGGGAGTCAGAGTCGCAGTCATCTCAGCCTGTAGCTCATAGTCAGTCAGTACCTAGTGACCAGAGTAGTGTGCATAGCGGACTTGTACTTCAATAGCAGTGAGGCTAACGTGGACTATTACAGAAGAACTTGTACTATAACACCTGGACTATCTCAACTTAAGTAGCTTCTTGTTCTGTTGATAAAGAACCCTGTCAATACATGTGTGCAGCTTGTGTTACAGAAGAGGATACCCGCGCTGGGTAGCCGAGTGGTCTGAGACACCTTGTCACGGTCCGTGCGGCTCTCCTCGTCGGAGGTTCGAATCCTCCCTCGGGCATGGGTGTGTATGATGTCCTTAGTGTACGTTAGTTTAAGTTAAATTAAGTAGCTTAGGGACCGATGACCTCAGTTGTTTGGTCCCTTAAGACCTTACGACAAATTTCCAAGAAGAGGTCACCAGCCACCAAACACCATCCCCTCCTTGCTTCCCATGGTACAAGCTTACAGTGACACTGAGATGACACTGAAGATAGGTTTTAAGCATTTGCTTACATAATTGTCAAGGGCCTGTTTTAGGGTTCTGCTAAAATTGTTTTTTATCTGTTGGGAAATATATTTTTTACAGTTCAAGTTCATATGTTCTGTCACTCTGCAGATATTTCCATACACTGATATTTAATCAACTTTCCCACACTGTTACTGAACTGGACATTAATCATTTTCTGCCATAAAACCTAAGATAATTTACTGCAATCACAAACCGAATTTTTTTAGGTGATTTATTTAAAAAAGTTCGTGTAAGGCGCGGCAGTCGCACTACTCTACATCTTGTTTATTGTCATAATCTAAAAATAGCTCCGCAAGATGGAAGACTATGTGAAGAGTTCCACTTTACACTTAATAATAATAACTACAATCGAAGACCTCACTGTAAACAGTAGTAAGGGACAAGCTGGCTGCTGTAAGAAACTGTGTGGTAAAGTTTCAATAAAATCCCATAGTTAAGATATTTCAAGTACATGTGATGTGATTTTCGCGTTCAGGTAAGTTATTGTTTCCAAATGTATATACAATAGCGACATATTTTTATAATGGTTAATTCCATCAGAAATTTCATTCTTAAAAATTGGTCAGTGGGTACTTAACATTTTTTGCCTCCAAACTGAGTGAACGTAACGTTGATTTACGTTGATTTATCACTGTGTGCTTGTGCGAAATTATCGAAGCTGTACTGTGAAACCACTCAAAATTACAAATTTAAAAGATCGGATGTGCTTCAGTGTTTTATACTAAGATTTTTACTGACAAGTTTTTAATAATAAAGTATAACAAACCGAAAGATCAATTCGTGGTTCAACATGATACAAAATCAATTTTAGCAAACATCTTACTTCAGCACGTAAACAATGTTAAGGACGGCCCTTAATATTTCTGCCATCACACTGTCACGTAAATTCACATAAATTATGGTAAGGAATACAGCATTTTTTACTTGCGTAAATAAATATTCACATTTACAGCAAATAAACGATTTTTTCAGCCTTCAGTTGCAAGGTAATTTTACTCGTTTACCTAGGTTTCGATTCCAGTAATGGAATCTTCTTCAGAACAAAAAATGAAATTATTTTGTGAGCCAAACACTGGCCATGTCACAGATTAAAAATTAAATTTAATTTTTAATCTGTGACATGGCCAGTGTTTGGCTCACAAAATAATTTCATTTTTTGTTCTGAAGAAGATTCCATTACTGGAATCGAAACCTAGGTAAATGAGTAAAATTACCTTGCAACTGAAGGCTGAAAAAATTGTTTATTTGCTGTACATTTCACAGTTGCTGACACGCTGCAATATGTTAAAGATTTGTAAATTTACCCCATTATCAACAGTTCTCGAAGTTCGGGGACATATTCAGGGTCTTAATGTGAGTCGTAGTTAGCCGGTATCAACATCATCCTCAGATTTGTACAAATCGTCCTTGCGAAACATTCTCCTGACGTGCACAGTGCACGCGTCATCATTACTGGCAGCCGTGCTTTTGGCACCTAACCACTGGTTACATGTGCACATCCTGACAGACTTGCCATTCGCAAGGAACTGAAATTTTAAATAGGGCTTCGGCCTGGAATCTCATTGGCTGTGGGGCTTTCTGTGGGAATATCTGTAGATAACTTTCTCATATACAATATTTTACACTGGGGAGCCACAGAAACTGGTACACCTGCCTAACATCGTGTAGGTCCCCTGCGAGCACGCAGAAGTGCCGCAAGAAGGCGTGGCCTAGACTAATGTCTGAAGTAGTGCTGGGGGGAAATGAACCATGAATCCTGCAGGGCTGCCCATAAATCCGTAAGAGTACGAGGGGGTGGAGATCTCTTCTGCAGAGCACGTTGCAGGGCATCCCAGATATGCTCAATAATGTTCATGTCTGGGGAGTTTGGTGTCCAGCGGAAGTGTTCAGACTCAGAAGAGTGTTCCTGGAGCCACTCTGTAGCAATTCTGGACACGTGGAGTGTCGCATTGTGCTTGTGGAATTGCCCGTCGGAATGCACAATGGATATGAATCGATGCAGGTTATCAGACACGATACTTACGTACGTGTCATCTGTCAGAGTCGTATCTAGACGTATCAGGGGTCTCATGTCAGCCCAACTGCACACGCCCCCAACATAACGGCACACAAAAATGTTCTTCGTTTTTTTCAGCTTAATGGATTTGACACACATTCCGACAACTGGTTAATGTTCTCAGTATGGGATGTGATCACCTTTGGCAGCGTTACAAGCCTGAAAACGACGGGTATGCCGTGAATTACGTCATCAATCTCATGTTGAGGCAATAAAGCTCATTTTTCCTGCAGAGCTGCTCTTAAGACTTGGAGAGTGGTTGATGGGTGCTGATATGAAGCAACCCTTCTCCCTAGAGCATCCCTGTCACGATCTACGGGATTGAAATAGGAAGAGTGAGTAGGCCACCGCATGAGTGCAATATCTTCCGTTTCGAAGAAAACAACCATCTGTGTTCCATGAAGTCGAGCATTGTCGTGCATCGATACGAAGTCTGTACCCTCAGCACCTCGCAACAACCGTACATGAGATCACAAGATATCGTCACGGTACTTGACAGCATTACAGAGCCTCCGCAAGCATGAACAGTCCCCTGCTGACAAGCAGGGTCCTTACCCGTAAACGCCCATCTGCTCGAAACAGTGGCCGGTCGCGGTGGCCGAGCGCTTCTAGGCGCTTCAGTCCAGAACCGCGCTGCTGCTACGGTCGCAGGTTCGAATCCTGCCTCGGGCATGGACGTGTGTGATATCTTATGTTAGTTAGGTTTAAGTAGTCCTAAGTCTAGGGAACTGCTGACCTCAGATATTAAGTCCCATAGTGCTCAGAGCCATTTGAACCATTTTGCTCGAAACAATTTGAAACCATACTCGTCCGACCATTAACATGTTTCCAGTTATCAGCAGTCCAATGTCGGTGTTGACGGGCCCAGGCGAGGCGTAGAGCTTTGTGTCGTGCAGTCATCAAGGGTACACTAGCAGACCTTCGGCTCCGAAAGCCCATATCGATGATGTTTCGTAGAATGTTCGCACGCTGACACTTGTTGATGCCCCAGCACTGAAATCTTCAGCAATTTGCTGAAGAGTTACACTTCTGTCACGTTTAACGATTCTATTCTGTCGTCCGTTGGTCGAAGATTTGATGATCTACCGAATTCCTGATATTTTCTGACACTCGGGAAAATCCCCGCTTCATCGCTACCTTGAAGATGCTGTATCGCATCGCTCGTGAGCCGATTATAACACCACGTTCAAACTCAAGTCTTGATAACCTGCCATTGTAGGAGCGGTAACCGATCTAACAACTGTTTCGGATACTTGCTGTCTTATAAAGGCGTTGCTGGCCGCAGCGCCGTATTCTGTCTGTTTACGTATCTCTATATTTGATGGCGCATGCTTGTATCACTTTCTTCGGTGCTTCAGTGTATATAAGCAGACCATAACTGCACGTCCTCAATTTCTTACTTCTTCCTCGACGAGCGGATTCCGACATACACAGATTTCCGAAACGGACTTTGTCTGAATTGCACGATCGCTGATTTCGTACGAGTCAGCTCCTTTTCTTTTAGTTTATTCCAGAGTTTTATTATATTTTTCTCATTTATTAGGTTCCGTGTGGCCATGCGAGTCAAAGCTGATACGTCGTGGAGCGACACAATGCATAGCTAACAGAATATCGAGTAGAAACTTTATAAACAAAATAATTACAGAATTAATAAAACGTGAAGAAAATTCTGACGGATTCAATGAAAAAATGTGTTCTAGAGAAACGTTTCCCACTACTGCAAGAATCTCATATACAGAACAGAAGGAATGTGCCAGAAGGAAATCTGTCTAGCTAGATTTGAATCTGTTGTGAATTGGCAGGAGCCAATTCACGGGGTTTGGAGGAAGCCGAAAGGCACGCGTTTAAGCTCACGCAGGCTGGCGTGAGGTCTGGAACAGGTCAGAGAAATAAGACTAGCAAAATAGGAGGTAACTGGTAGAATATTTAACTTTAATCCACAATTGGTGAACATCTCTCTTGACTGTACATGCTTCACAAGATAAATAGCAAAGGATATGGCGCCTTGCTAGGTCGTAGCAAATGACGTAGCTGAAGGCTATGCTAACTATCGTCTCGGCAAATGAGAGCGTAAATTGTCAGTGAACCATTGCTATGAACGTCGGCTGTACAACTGGGGCGAGTGCTAGGAAGTCTCGCTAGACCTGCCGTGTGGCGGCGCTCGGTCTGCAATCACTGACAGTGGCGACACGCGGGTCCGACGTATACTAGCGGACCGCGGCCGATTTAAAGGCTACCACCTAGCAAGTGTGGTGTCTGGCGGTGACACCACAGAATCTTCTTCTTTTTCTTGTGTCTTTGTTCCGCATCGGTGGCATGGTTACTAACGCATTTAGCATGGCTAGTTTAAGGGGTGGTCGTATACGCTTCCTGTCACCAGCCCATTCCACCCCGGTACGGTGACATTCATCCTAACTGTCTGCGTGTAGATTTAGTCATGTCATGTCAAACTGACCGAAGGTGTTTGGTGTAAACGTTTGCGAATCGTGCGGTGTGACTTGGATACCTGCCCGACCTTCACCTAGTGCAGTGGTATCCAACCTCTGAGCCTTGATTCCATGGTGGACCATATAAATGGCCACCTGGGGCGACGTGGAATTATCTCATAGTTAGTGGCAAAGTAGACAGCTGTGGCAAATTTCATTTCTAGCGTCAAAATCTATGTGGCCTCGGTGGAATTCCACTTTAGATGTTGGCCAGCCTGCATAAGAAGCCAGAGACTCGAAAAATGAACTATCGCGTGTTTTACACTTACCACCAGCAGTGATTGTTGTGATTTCATTAAGACTTTTTCATTAAGTTGATTAGGTGACAGACTATAAAAATGTTTTTATATTTGTGAAATGGAAGTAAAAAGCGAGAACTTCCAGAGGACACACGGAAAATAGCAATGAAGATAGGAAATCGATTATAGAAAATACGATGCTAGCTACTTAGATTTTGGTTTCATGGACACTATTGTCAACAATAGCGTCCACAGTCTGTATTTGAAAATACTTTCTGTTGAGTGTATGTTACCTTGCAAATTAAAGTGATGTTTAGAAAGTGTTCGTAAGAATGGCGAGGTCAGAACGAGACAATATATATCTAGAAAACTGAGTGAAATGAAGGAAAGAATATCATCATTTTCTAAGCAGTCGAAAATTTTGAATAGAGCACTTCTAGCGCCCTACAATGTAGCTTATCAAGTTGCAAAATGTAAAGAAACCCAAACAACTCCAGGACAAGTAATTCTGCCGTGTCCTATTGACATAGCGCCCATAATGACTGGTGAGTCTGCAGGAAAACATCTTTCGCCTATTCCTTTGTCTGACGTTAGAATTCGTCGTCGAAGTCAAGATTTAAGAGAGGATCTTCATGAAAAAAATTATAGAAAATATTAGAGGGAGGGATTTTGTTTTGCAGCTTTATGAGGCCATTGATAGCAATACGGATGTTCCTTTAATTTGCAATGAAAGTAACGAAATGATGGAAATTCTTATTTTTTATAAGGAACGACAGGCAAAGTTTGGTTCGAAATAGCGGACAACTCCATGACTGAAAATCAAATTAACTGGGCTCACTGTGTTACTTTTGATGTGCGATCCATTTCAGGGCATTACAGTGGTCTACAAGCGCTTCTCAGCGGTAAAGTTCCTAATATTATATGGACGCACTGGATTATCCATAGAGAAGCACTTGCTTCGCGACATTCGAGTGTTGATCTGTGATAAAAGTATCAAAACTTGTCGTCAGAAAGCTAGACTTCTTTGACAGATAGGTCACAATATCGAGGCTGAGCATACAGCTCCCTTATTTTATAGTAGCGCTCATGGACTTCCAGAACTTTAAACTTAGACGAAAAATCTGTACTTACCTGGAAGAAGAAAATCGTGTCGGTGTCAGGCGCTAGCTAGATACTGCCTTTCTGCTGAAGGTCGCATATTTCAGAAGTTACACTCAATGAAGAAGTCTTTAAAAGGAAGTCAAACTCATTTACCTAGTTGACAAAGTTTTGGCCTTCAAAAAGAAGATCCTTCTCTGGAAGAGAAACATAAACGACGGAGGAGAAATGAGCTACTTTCCATGTTTGCAGCGTTTTATAAACGACAATGGGATAGACCTTACTGCAGATACTTCTTCGATAACTGAAGGAAATTTATGGGAACTTCATGTTCCTTTTGAAAAATATTTTCGTGAAAAATGTGATAGGTTTCAGTGGGCTGAAAGTCCCCTCAGTAATAATTCTCCTTCTGAGTTCGGTACTGCAGCAGAGGAGCACCGCCGCGCGGGGTAGCCGCACGGTCTTGGGCGCCTTGCACGGTTCGCGTGGCTCCCGCCGTCTGAGGTTCGAGTCCTTCCTCGTGTGTGTGTGTGTGTGTGTGTGTGTGTGTGTGTGTTTGTGTGTGTGTGTGTGTGTGTATGTGTGTGTCGTCCTTAGCGTAAGTTAGTTTCAGTTAGATTAAGTAGTGTGTAAGCCTGGGGACCGACGAACTCAGCAGTTTGGTCCCATAGGAACTTACCACAAATTTCTACCCCATATAGAATTCTCATCAGATTCTTCGCTGAAAGTGAAGTTTTCATTGATGACACTGCCAACATTTTTGTATTCAGTAAGAAAAGAGTTCCCAAGCTTAAGGAAGAAACCACTGAAGGTATTAGTTCCTTTTGCAACCTGGAATCTTTGCGACAACAGATTTTCGGCAGTGGCTGTTATTATGACCAAGGACAGATCAAGACTTTGTGCGGAGAAGGAAAGGATGGTTTATTTGAATTTCTGGAATTTGTATATACTTTGGATGTCTCAAACGCTAAGCGACAATTTTGAACCGCTTATTATTCGCGCGCAGTTTTTGTTCAGAGTAGCTGTCCTGCTGGAAGATCTACATCTACATCTACATTTATACTCCGCAAGCCACCCAACGGTGTGTGGCGGAGGGCACTTTACGTGCCACTGTCATTACCTCCCTTTCCTGTTCCAGTCGCGTATGGTTCGCGGGGAGAACGACTGTCTGAAAGCCTCCGTGCGAGAGCGTTCTATCGTTAGTGTAGTAGTGAGACAGGCGCGGAGCAGAGGACTCGTGACAACGTAGACGTGAAGTTAAGTGCAGCTGTGTTTAAGTAAAACGATTTGTGTTCAAATATTGTGAGACAGAAGAGAAGGATTTGATTAGCGATGTAGTATGAAAAGAGTATGAAGAGGAATGAAGGCAATATTTTTATTTATTGGTACTGCAGTCGCGAGTAGTTAGAATCATTGGCTCAAATGGCTCTGAGCACTATGGGACTCAACATCTTAGGTCATAAGTCCCCTAGAACTTAGAACTACTTAAACCTAACTAACCTAAGGACATCACACACACCCATGCCCGAGGCAGGATTCGAACCTGCGACCGTAGCAGTCCTGCGGTTCCGGACTGCAGCGCCAGAACCGCTAGACCACCGCGGCCCGCAGTTAGAATCATTGTTGAATGACATAACTGTATCAGGTAAGTTTAGATTTTTCATTAAAGATTGAGTAATTTTCACTGTAAGGTACTCTTTATGTTTATTAATGATAACATTTGTAAGAGTAAAAGTTTGGTCTCAATGTTGCCCACTGTCAATGCTAATGAGTGTTGTAACATGAATTGCGTACAAGTAGTAATATATCAGACAGTTTAAAAACAGAATGTTAAAGGAATGTTTCACCTAAGGGCATTGTCCACATTCTCGATCCAAGTCGTTTTTTATTTAAAGAGTAGCCGGCCGCGGTGGTCTAGTGGTTCTGGCGCTGCCGTCCGGAACCGCGGGACTGCTACGGTCGCAGGTTCGAATCCTGCCTCGGGCATGGGTGTGTGTGATGTACTTAGGTTAGTTAGGTTTAAGTAGTTCTAAGTTCTAGGGGACTTATGACCTATGATGTTGAGTCCCATAGTGCTCAGAGACATTTGAACCATTTTTTTTTTAATTTAAAGAGTGTCTCACTCAATGATGAGAATAAAATAGTTTACTTGCTGTCTGGAGCATTCCACTAGGCTCTCAGCTGCTGTAGTCAGAACTTTGCAGCTGGTGCACAGAGGACAGCAAGCACCGCACTTCCAAGCAGTTGCATGACGAGGTGTGATATTTTCATTTCAGGATCAGTTTGCTACGAAAATTATCAACGTATATGGACTATTTCATGAACAGCGTTATTAGGCAGATCATTAACGTACAGGCACCATTTGTTTAATTAAAGAGATTAACAGTAAAGTTGAGCACTAATCAGTTTGCACATTTTTTATAAAGATTATAAAACGGGCCCAATTCATATTGTATTCTCGGAGGCAGATGTACCTGGTTTCTCTTGCAGTTGCAAATGCACAGAATCGCTCACGGCCAAACAACAGCAAAGTTACAACCAACCGACCAAGCCAATGCGAGTTCTAAATCAAACGATTATAATTAAAAGCAAACTTACGCTGTATATCACTTGGTGCCTAGTTTTGACAAGTTGTGTAACAAGAAGCAAGCTCTGGTGTCGGATCGAGGTGAGTAGTATTTTATTCGTATTTTTTTCATTAATTATTTCAATTTCCACACAGAAACAAAATTGCCGATCAGGGGAACCACGAACTCGAAAAGGTTGACAACCACGGCCCTGGGGGGATGTGGCAAACCCCCTAGTAACCACATAAAGGCTGTCTGGCACACCGGCCCTTGTCAGGAGCCTACGCTGGGCACATTCAAGCAGGGACCGGAGCACCTCCCCGTCACGGAAGCGGCAGTTTGATACGCACTTCTACCAGAGCGGATCGTGATAGGCTTCTCCGCCGAACATTGCACACTTTTCTGTACAAAGCTTAAGCAAGTGTTATCCAATTACATATCGTTATTTCCGTCTAATGTTCACTGAATCGATGTCTCAATTTATTCAGAATGAGTCGTTTTCAATCCTTTGATGAAATACACTGCTGTCCACATTAAAGCAACAACAGCGATTTCCACGTCCTCTGTCTGATTCACTCACGCAAAATGTCAACAGATGTCCGTATGATTGTGTTCTGCAAGGAATCTGACATTCCAGTCGACGTACAACCACGCCAGCAGTGACGTTAGGGCATCTACACTCCTGGAAATGGAAAAAAGAACACATTGACACCGGTGTGTCAGACCCACCATACTTGCTCCGGACACTGCGAGAGGGCTGTACAAGCAATGATCACACGCACGGCACAGCGTACACACCAGGAACCGCGGTGTTGGCCGTCGAATGGCGCTAGCTGCGCAGCATTTGTGCACCGCCGCCGTCAGTGTCAGCCAGTTTGCCGTGGCATACGGAGCTCCATCGCAGTCTTTAACACTGGTAGCATGCCGCGACAGCGTGGACGTGAACCGTATGTGCAGTTGACGGACTTTGGGGGAGGGGGTATAGTGGGCATGCGGGAGGCCGGGTGGACGTACCGCCGAATTGCTCAACACGTGGGGCGTGAGGTCTCCACAGTACATCGATGTTGTCGCCAGTGGTCGGCGGAAGGTGCACGTGCCCGTCGACCTGGGACCGGACCGCAGCGACGCACGGATGCACGCCAAGACCGTAGGATCCTACGCAGTGCCGTAGGGGACCGCACCGCCACTTCCCAGCAAATTAGGGACACTGTTGCTTCTGGGGTATCGGCGAGGACCATTCGCAACCGTCTCCATGAAGCTGGGCTACGGTCCCGCACACCGTTAGGCCGTCTTCCGCTCACGCCCCAACATCGTGCACCCGCCTCCAGTGGTGTCGCGACAGGCGTGAATGGAGGGACGAATGGAGACGTGTCGTCTTCAGCGATGAGAGTCGCTTCTGCCTTGGTGCCAATGATGGTCGTATGCGTGTTTGGCGCCGTGCAGGTGAGCACCACAATCAGGACTGCATACGACCGAGGCACACAGGGCCAACACCCGGCATCATGGTGTGGGGAGCGATCTCCTACACTGGCCGTACACCACTGGTGATCGTCGAGGGGACACTGAATAGTGCACGGTACATCCAAACCGTCATCGAACCCATCGTTCTACCATTCCTAGACCGGCAAGGGAACTTGCTGTTCCAACAGGACAATGCACGTCCGCATGTATCCCGTGCCACCCAACGTGCTCTAGAAGGTGTAAGTCAACTACCCTGGCCAGCAAGATCTCCGGATGTGTCCCCCATTGAGCATGTTTGGGACTGGATGAAGCGTCGTCTCACGCGGTCTGCACGTCCAGCACGAACGCTGGTCCAACTGAGGCGCCAGGTGGAAATGGCATGGCAAGCCGTTCCACAGGACTACATCCAGCATCTCTACGATCGTCTCCATGGGAGAATAGCAGCCTGCATTGCTGCGAAAGGTGGATATACACTGTACTAGTGCCGACATTGTGCATGCTCTGTTGCCTGTGTCTATGTGCCTGTGGTTCTGTCAGTGTGATCATGTGATGTGTCTGACCCCAGGAATGTGTCAATAAAGTTTCCCCTTCCTGGGACAATGAATTCACGGTGTTCTTATTTCAATTTCCAGGAGTGTATCAAAAGGCGTAGTGCTTGCCGGTTAGTCCCACGTCCACAATCGCTATGTACACAGTCACAGACTGTGCCATATGGTACAGAGGGGAAGACTACCAGACTCTGAGGTGGAGGACCACAGGAAGAATGGAAGCAGAACAATCTGATGTGGCACGATGGCTTACTGTGAATCGTTATGTTGTTTTTCGGATGTGGTGACCGTTTATAGAGATCGAAACTGTATGCCTAAGACCAGGGCAGGGCGCTCTGCGTATGTAACAGAAGGAGAGAACCGTTTATTGGCTGTAAGGCCTTAGTACTGCACGACTACTGGCATCTGACCTCGCAGCATCCACTGTTTTATAGAGGCGAACGGTGTACAGAAGGCTTCAGCAGAGTGGCCTTTATTACTGGAGACCTGGTGTGTGTACCTCTGACGCGTCTTCACAAAAGGGAACATGGAGAGTGGAGGAACATGTAGAGTGGAGTTGTCAACATGCGACTTGGACGATCGAATAGTGGGCCAATTTTCTATTGACAGATGAATCCCGATTTGGTGATTCTCGACGGATTCGCTTCTGGAGGGAACGTGGAACACTATTCCCGGACCCAAACACTGTGGAAAGAGACCGAAATCGAGGATCATCCCTAATAGTGTCGGCAGGGATTACGTTGACCAGTCGAACACCTCTTCACGAAATTGTACGGGTGAATCGTAAAGATTTAACTGCTGTCATGTATCGCGAGGAGATCTTGGGACCTCATGTGCGGTCGTTGCGAGATCTGTGAGCACAGACTTCGTATTGATGGAAGATAATGCTCGACTTCATAGAGTACAGGTGGTTGATGTTTACTTGGAAACGGAAGACGTTGCACGCATGGGGTGTCCTGCTCACTCTTCCGATTTGAAATCCGTAGGGCGTCTCGGGGATGCACTAGGGAGACGGGTTGCTTCACATCATCATCCACCAACCACTGTCCAAGACTTGCGAGCAGCTCTGCAGGAAGATAGTGTGTTATTGCCTCATTCACAGCATACCGCATCATTGTCAGGCTGTGTTGCTGCCAGAGTTGGTCACACCCATAATGACCACGTTAACCAGTTGTCGGAATGTGTGTGCCAATATACACTCCTGGAAATTGAAATAAGAACACCGTGAATTCATTGTCCCAGGAAGGGGAAACTTTATTGACACATTCCTGGGGTCAGATACATCACATGATCACACTGACAGAACCACAGGCACATAGACACAGGCAACAGAGCATGCACAATGTCGGCACTAGTACAGTGTATATCCACCTTTCGCAGCAATGCAGGCTGCTATTCTCCCATGGAGACGATCGTAGAGATGCTGGATGTAGTCCTGTGGAACGGCTTGCCATGCCATTTCCACCTGGCGCCTCAGTTGGACCAGCGTCCGTGTTGGACGTGCAGACCGCGTGAGACGACGCTTCATCCAGTCCCAAACATGCTCAATGGGGGACACATCCGGAGATCTTGCTGGCCAGGGTAGTTGACTTACACCTTCTAGAGCACGTTGGGTGGCACGGGATACATGCGGACGTGCATTGTCCTGTTGGAACAGCAAGTTCCCTTGCCGGTCTAGGAATGGTAGAACGATGGGTTCGATGACGGTTTGGATGTACCGTGCACTATTCAGTGTCCCCTCGACGATCACCAGTGGTGTACGGCCAGTGTAGGAGATCGCTCCCCACACCATGATGCCGGGTGTTGGCCCTGTGTGCCTCGGTCGTATGCAGTCCTGATTGTGGCGCTCACCTGCACGGCGCCAAACACGCATACGACCATCACTGGCACCAAGGCAGAAGCGACTCTCATCGCTGAAGACGACACGTCTCCATTCGTCCCTCCATTCACGCCTGTCGCGACACCACTGGAGGCGGGCTGCACGATGTTGGGGCGTGAGCGGAAGACGGCCTAACGGTGTGCGGGACCGTAGCCCAGCTTCATGGAGACAGTTGCGAATAGTCCTCGCCGATACCCCAGGAGCAACAGTCCCTAATTTGCTGGGAAGTGGCGGTGCGGTCCTCTACGGCACTGCGTAGGATCCTACGGTCTTGGCGTGCATCCGTGCGTCGCTGCGGTCCGGTCCCAGGTCGACGGGCACGTGCACCTTCCGCCGACCACTGGCGACAACATCGATGTACTGTGGAGACCTCACGCCCCACGTGTTGAACAATTCGGCGGTACGTCCACCCGGCCTCCCGCATGCCCACTATACGCCCTCGCTCAAAGTCCGTCAACTGCACATACGGTTCACGTCCACGCTGTCGCGGCATGCTACCAGTGTTAAAGACTGCGATGGAGCTCCGTATGCCACGGCAAACTGGCTGACACTGACGGCGGCGGTGCACAAATGCTGCGCAGCTAGCGCCATTCGACGGCCAACACCGCGGTTCCTGGTGTGTCCGCTGTGCCGTGCGTGTGATCATTGCTTGTACAGCCCTCTCGCAGTGTCCGGAGCAAGTATGGTGGGTCTGACACACCGGTGTCAATGTGTTCTTTTTTCCATTTCCAGGAGTGTATTAAGGTGAAAAAAAGTAACAACATTTTTGTCTACCTTTATGTATACTGCAGCTGTTTACGTTCTGTATTCTTTACATTGTTGCTATTTTACTATCACCTGTTTGTACCGTTTTGGGGCAAAATAAACGCAACCTTCCAAAATTTCGATTTATCGCTTTAGTTTTGGACAACAGACTCTACAGATCAGTCGGGCCGACATTTCCTGCACTGAAGACGTCCTCGTCGAGCGCACAGAACTGTCACACAGTCGTCCCAGAATTAACGCCGTCCGAGCTTACACTGTGAAAACAAGCGGACTAAACAAGTCACTGCGCTTCAGTTTCAGAAAGTTGAGATGATTCTCTTAGTTACGCTATTAAAATAGGTTGTACATTTCACAATTAACAACCACACAATAACACGATTTGTTCATATTACAAGTATGTATTGGTTTTACCGTTTCAAAGAGCTTTGAGGACAATGTAGGCGTCAAACAGGTAAGCGATGGCAAGTCTGTTACTGTTTAACTGTGCAGTGAATTATCTAGCCGTATTGTTACAGAAACCAACACTGTAGTATCTTGCAATCTCATATAACACTGTAGTATCTTTTGAATGCTGATGATGTCGGTATCACGTCTGAAAACATTCAGGAAATTCAAGAGAATCTCAAGGAGTGGAAAACGCCACTTAAAATAGATGGCTCACGCATCAGTAGAACACAGGCAGAGTTCACGATCAAAACAGCAGTCACACTGCCTCACAAAACGCAGATACCAAGATTGATAACGCAGCACTGTCTGCAGCTAAAATTTCTTTATATCTCTCAGATCGGAGGCCTGGTCAGTTAAAGCAGACATAACTCAAAGAATAACATTTGGTTAGCACAAATAGTGCGCTCTCTCAAGGCATTCTGTGCAATACAAACTTTTAAAATGGCTGTAGCACCACTGCTATTCCATGCCAGTGAAGTATGGACATCGAAAAAAGACTCATGAGCAGAAGCTTCTAACAATACCACCACTTGCAAAGTAGGTTAGAAATCAGATTAATAATGTTGCTCACGCAGCATATGTTCGCTTTATCGGGCAACAAAAAAGTTATTGACTGTGGATGGTATCGTCGGAATGGAAATAATGAAGTCACTGTAAAGAAGTGATTAATTTTGGCATTTATCTTGAATGGATTCCCACGTAGATTTCGTCGAAGTTGTTATGGCTCATCTCGTTGATTCTAGGGTGATTCCACTTTGACTGCTAGAAGGTCCAGATCTGTATTTTAGCAATAGCTGAAGACCTAAAAAATGCGTTTTTCAGGAAATTCTTGATGATCAAAGGATCCCAGATCAGAACAATGGTATGGTACAAATAATTTTTGACTTGGTGTTCACTATCCACATTTTTATTAAACTTCTTGTAAATTCACATATACTTCTTCTTAATTATCACGTCATCAAGAAAACAATTTTGTATCAATCTTCATATATTTAATTTCCACTTTAACCAAACACAAGACTTCACTGTTCTTTTACAAAGCGAAATAACAACTTAACTTCTGCAAAGTGAAACAAAGACTGCTCTGTGCGAAATTCGCGCTAAAACGGTTACAAGTAAGTCAAAGAATATGACAGTCTCACAGAAAAGAATACACACAAGAACCATATCACTGTAATATATCGATACATCGGAGTATCTATGTATTAATAAAACCAAATGTGAAATTGTCACAAAAGTATGTCTGTTACTTCGCAGAAAAGTAGTACAATATTACTGGTATCGAAAACTGGGGTTGGAGTGCCGTTATGGTCACGTAAATAAAGAACCATTACAAGCTCTACACAAAAGTAACACGCATGTCTTGAAGGGCTAGAGAAATAACATTCAAAGGGAATGAACTGACCAAGGTACATAGCCCAGTCACATTAATGTGACCATCCCCAATGTTCGATATCAATAAACACTCAAAGACGATAGATAGCGGCACTAGCAGTGGAGGGTATAAAAAGTCGGGGAGACGTGGATAACAGTGCGGTCGTCGTACTGTAGAAATGGAGCAGTTTATCTGATGTCCAGAAGGGCATGATCTTTTGCTTTCGGGCCACGGGTGGTAGCATTTCCGAAACGGCTGAGTTTTTAAACTATACGTGCGCCACTGTGGTTAAAATACACCGTGCATGACATAAGAGAGCTATCCAAATGCGGCGCCATGGTTAAAGTATACCGTGCATGGCAAAATGGAACTTCGGTGCACCACAGCCATAGATCCTCGGTCGGCCTGTTCGCGCCATGTATCCTCAACTGTGTAGAACTGCGCAGTTCGTGGGCGTGGCAGCAGAATTGGCATGACTCCACATACCTGTCCGGTACCTTCCTGAATGTCAGTTGACTCTCTTCCAGCACATCTTGCAGCGGTACGCACTGCCAAAGGTTGCCATTCAGGCTATTGACAGGTGGTCAGATTAATGTGAATGGTCCAGTAGCTTTTTTTTTTTTAAGTCGTTCCCTTAAATGAGAAAAGTTTGCAATTCACACCGATATGCTCATGTAACATGTAGACCCAATGGCCACATCGAGGGAGAGGAAGACATTAAAGGAGCTGGTGACGGATATATAGAGACATGTAGGAGTTAAGTGAAGATGATGCTTATTAGGTGGATAGAGGACGCCGAACAATTAGGAAAGCCAACCTCGAGTAGTGGGAAGAAGCGAGAGCAAATAAAAGAAGAATGAAAGAAAGTAATCTGAACGGCATAGGAAATTCAATCTGTCAAAAATTGTAAATTACGGAGGGACTTCAAGAAGTAAGTTATTACGTTACTATTGCAGGCAATGTAGCTTTTATTGAATGCTGCAACACGCTTCAATGTGATACACATGAACTTGACACTACTTTTTACCACAGTCACCGAGTGCCTGGAAACAACGATTGAAACGCTCGGCCGATCGCTCCGTTCCTCGACGACAGGAGTCAGTTCCCCACTCTTCGGTCACAGAGGAGCCATTCGAGAGTTACTGAGTGAATGTCCTCATCGTTCAAAAATCTCTTCCTCCTGCTCCTCCCCAGATGTTATTCCTCAACTGGCTGGATTACGACTGTTGATATTTTTAAAAATATCGGGAATCCGATACATCGATATTTAACAAAAAAGCATTATCGGGCCCTCGATATATCGTAAAACAGCGTCAATATATCGGCGGATAAAATATCGACGTACCTGCCTGTAAAAATATCGGCTGTACATTGTAAATACACTGCCAGTTTTACAGCTGTATATTTAAATATTGATTTATTATTAGATATTCTGTACATCAACAACCCAACAGCCCGCCTATCCACCTTAGAGCAAGAATTGAAATGGAACGATGCACGTTCACACTTGGCGATAACCAGTCTGCTAACAACGGTAACTGCATGTAAGTTACACGATAAGGTGTCCGGTGGGTGGGCCGTTCGATTTCATCACATATCGGATTTGTCCAGAACACTTCATGTCGACCTCCCTATTTTTTCATTCCTGCCAGCGACAGTGACCTAGCAACTGTAGCGTGCTGAAGGTAAATGTTGCAGTTTCTGTTGGTACTGCCGAGCGGAGATTACGTCTGCATTTCCCCTCACACGTTTCCGCCAATCTTGTCACTTATATTTTTGTTTATCATTTTCAGCAAATGTTTTTCAAGAATGATGATGTGAAGAAACAGAACACTAGGTCCGTTAATTTCTTTTTTGTTTACGCCACTGGCGTGCTATCCCTTTACGCCGGAAATCTTGTTACTCCATTCAACAGCCACTCCCCCCCCCCCTCCCCCCAGTGCAGTTGGATTTCTTCTTCTCTTTTGTGCCACATATACTTACTGCACACAGTCAAAGTGAAAGATTGGACATGATGAAAACTCAAAAAGTAGTGTCTCTTTCACACAGTGGAAGTAAAATTATATTTTGCTACAGGTTCAAAAGAACAGCTTCAAATATTTACCGAAAATTATGAAAAGAACACAATAAAAAATAAAAATATCAGCACTCGTTATCGCCATTTTGATATCAATACATCGGGGGGAAAGATACCGCCGGTATATACCGGGTGATCAAAAAGTCAGTATAAATCTGAAAACAATAAATCACGGAATAATGTAGATAGAAAGGTACAAATTGACACACTTGCTTGGAATGACATGGGGTTTTATTAGAACCAAAAAAAAAAAAAAACAAAAGTTCAAAAAATGTCCGACAGATATCGTTTCATCTGATCAGAGTAGCAATAATTAGCATAAAAAAGTAAGAGGAAGCAAAGATGATGTTCTTTACAGGAAATGCTCAATATGTCCACCATCATTCCTCAACAATAGCTGAAGTCGAGAAATAATGTTGTGAACAGAACTGTAAAGCATGTCCGGAGTTATGGTGAGGCATTGGCATCGGATGTTGTCTTTCAGCATCCCTAGAGATGTCGGTCGATCACGATACATTTGCGACTTCAGGTAACCCTAAAGCCAATAATCGCACGGACTGAGGTCTGGGGGCCTGGGAGGCCAAGCATGATGAACGTGGCGGCTGAGCACATGATCATCATGGTCATCACCAAACGACGCGCGCAAGAGATCTTTGACGTATCTAGCAATACTTTTTTTTTGTTCTAATACAACCCCATGTCATTCCAAGCATGAGTGTCAATTTGTACCTCTCTATCTACATTATTCCGTGGTTTATTAAGTTTTCAAATTTATACTCACTTTTTGATCACCCGGTATATTGATCTTTTTTTTTAAGTTTCGAGAAGTCGATATTTTACCAGCAGCCATAGGCTGGATTTGTCCTCTGTGATCGACGTCGGCAGCCTTGCTTCTCGATCAGCATCAGCCACGTCTGTGCGGAGGAGACGTAGGGTGTTGACTGCAAAGAATGTAGAGTGCGAGCCGACTGCAAGGGCAACGCGACACAACCCGACATGTGATGTGGATGAGCGATCCAGCAGTCGACTCTCAGGAACAGAATAGCCCCCGCTATGCACGTTTCGCAACGCAGCAATCTGCCGGACGGACCCTGATTCACTCGCGGACACGGCGAGGCTATAAGTCACTGCGGAGCGGCCTCTGGACTCCCGATAAGAGGCGCTCATCATCGCTGGAAACGATGAAAACAAGCCACCGGAATCCGACCTGCCGACACGAGAGGGCTGCGTGCCGCCGCCGTGCTCTCTCACACACACACACATACACACACACACACACACGCCCGTCGTTCGCACCAGATCCCAGGCATTCACTGTGCGTCTAGAGCGCCCCGCATTCTTGCGCTCCCTTAGGGGAACGACAGGGTGACGGACGAAAATATTGCTCAAATTCTGGATTTCGTGTCTCCGTACTAGAATGTAGTAGACAAATACAGGCCACAACACAAGCTATCCTAGGTGGAGAACAAGCCACAGTTGTTATAGACACGGGGGCGGCAACATACGCTGTATCATATGATTTGCATAAAAGGATGAGGGAATTAGGCCCCATTCTATATTTTCCTTTCTAGAAGTTCCGAGCACAGTTGGCATTAAGTCACGTGGGAGTTAGGATGCAGGTTTTTGTTACAATTATGCTGTGTAATGGAGTGATAGAATGACCGTTTTTAGTTAAATGATCATTTAGTTACTGTCTAAATTTCTTTACTTCCGTCTATGATCAAAAACTTTTCCTCTGGCTACTGGTTTCGGTCAGCAAAGACCATCCTCTGATCTGTTTTAAAAACACTTCGTAATATAACGGAGCCATAGTGGCAGCGTCAAAAAATAAACATATCAGCTCGGGATCGTGTTTCTCTTTTGATGATGACCTCATTGTATCAATAGTAGTACAAGTCCATTCCTTCACTTTTCTGTCTATAATGCTTCTGAAATTAATGAACCAAACAAACAGAAAGAAAGGTTCATCTCTAGCAAGAAGCCATATGCTTGAATATTTCTGGTATCTCAACGGCAGATTTTTCAGCGCTCATTTGAAACTCTGTATCTCAATGTGAACAAAATTGGACTTTTACCACTATTGAAATAAGCCCTTCATATTAGACCTTTAGTCTGTGGACCTAATAACTTTGTGATCATAGACGCAAAGAAATTAATTTATTCTACGCTTTCTAGATAACTGGTCAATGCGCGATCATGTCGCAGGTTGTAGTTACTGACTACCTTATAGGAGTAGATATTTTGAGAATTTTTTGGAATTTTGTGGTAAGTTGCTACGGGACCAAACTACGCTTACGGGACCAATTACGCTTACACACTACTTAATCTAACTTAAAGTAAGGGCAACACACACACCCATGCCCGAAGGAGGACTCGAACCTCCGACGGGGGGAGGGGGGGAGGGGGGAGCCGCGGGAACCATGGCAAGGCACCTGAGACCGCACTGCTACCCCGCGCAGCGATATTCTGATTTCTTCTTAGGAAAATGTTTCTTGACACATAATGGCGAAATGATTGAAGTGATTCTGGCCAGACAAAAGTTAAATCATGGCAAATACTTCCACAGCTACCGCATGACATTCTTAGGCAATGATGACAGCCATGACGTTGGCCGACCCGTAAGAAAAGATGAAATATCAGACTTAAAGGAACTCGCAAGTGATAAAGTGGTTGAATCTACAGCAACTACTACAAAAGAACAACAAGGTAGGTTATGTGATTTATTACTACACTATTCTAAGGTATTTACACGAAAACCAGGTGTCATCAAAACCTATGTTTACAATATGGAACGTCGCCTCCATGGCGTGTTTTGCCACAACACACTTATGATCCCCTAGTACAAGCGAGCAGCAGTGAGAGATGAGATCAAACAAATGCTGGAATGGAATGCAATTGATCGATCTCATCTATATCACCATACTGTAGTTTACTGTTACCGGTTCGTCTCATGTTAAACACTAGCCATAGATAAAATAATTGTACAGGGTTATTACAAATGATTGAAGCGATTTCACAGCTCTACAATAACTTTATTATTTGAGATATTTTCACAATGCTTTGCACACACATACAAAAACTCAAAAAGTTTTTTTAGGCATTCACAAATGTTCGATACGTGCCCCTTTAGTGATTCGGCAGACATCAAGCCGATAATCAAGTTCCTCCCACACTCGGCGCTCACTGCAGGCCGACCCGTTGATTTCCCCTTACAGAGGCATCCAGAAGCTTTAAACTGCGCATACCATCGCCGAATGGAGTTAGCAGTTGGTGGATCTTTGTTGAACTTCGTCCTGAAGTGTCGTTGGACTGTTATGACTGACTGATGTGAGTGCATTTCAAGCACGACATACGCTTTCTCGGCTCCTGTCGCCATTTTGTCTCACTGCGCTCTGGCGGCAGAAACCTGAAGTGCGGCTTCAGCCGAACAAAACTTTATGAGTTTTTCTACATATCTGTAGTGTGTCGTGACCATATGTCAATGAATGGAGCTACAGTGAATTAATGAAATCGCTTCAATCATTTGTAATAGCCCTGTATTTGTACGTGTAAGCAAAAGACGTGAAAATCTCGATGAGCAATAACCAAAATTCCATGGTGTCAAATATCTTTCAACCGTTGACTTAGAAGGTCACATTGCCACGTAAAATTAACACCAGAATGTAGAAAGTACACGGCCTTTATTTTTGCGGTAGGAATTATAAGTTTTGTGTCCTACCTTTCGGGCTAAATGTTGGTTCTGGAGTGTTTGTCACTGCCTTAGACGCATTACAGGTCCACAACTGCTAGAAAGTGTGACACTGTATGTTGACGATATTCTCTTAGCAACAAATACTTGGGAAGAATAGTTACACATTCATGGAAAAACGCTAGAGAAATTTTCACAGGCAGGAGAAACATCAAAGTTTGCAAGAGGGGAGATCAAATGGTTCAAATGGCTCTGAGCACTGTGGGACTCAACTTCTGAGGTCATCAGTCCCCTAGAACTTAGAACTACTTAAACCTAACTAACCTCACACACATCCATGCACGAGGCAGGATTCGAACCTGCGACCGCAGTGGTCGCGCGGTTCCAAACTGAAGTGCCTAGAACCGCTCGGCCACACCGGCCGGCGAGGGGAGATCAATTTTTAGGACATGTAATATCTTCACACGGAATACGACCACATACTGATAAAAGTAGCGCAATCAAGAATTTCGTATATCCAAACACTAAGACTCAATTAAAATCATTCTTTGGACTCTGCTCATTCTTTCGACGTTTTGTTCCAGAACAATTGTTTAAATAGCACAGCATTACTAGATTTTCATAAGAACAATTTTTTATGGCTATGGACACAGGAAGGCTCCACTGATTCTGGATTGTTTAATCTAAGTATCCTATGTCATTCCCAAGTGAGCAAAGATATTTGTGTCGCTACAGACGCCTCAAACACAGGTTCGGGCTCATGTCTGTTTCAGATTGATCAAGAAAAGATAAGTATGAAGTGAAAGTGATTAGCTTTGCTTCTGGAACACTCTCTGGATGCGAGGGTTCTTACTCAGCGACAGAATCAGAAACACTAGGGATTGCATGGGCATTCAAAAAATTCAGTTATTCAGTTGCTACGTTTAAGGTAGAAACATGTAGGTATACACTGATCACCAAGTTTTTAGTATTTTTTTATATCATGCAGATTATTACACCCGCGCCTAGGGCATTGGACATTGTCTTTACAAGAATATTCGTTTGAAGTAATTCACAGCCGGCCGCGGTGGCCGTGCGGTTCTGGCGCTGCAGTCCGGAACCGCGAGGCTGCTACAGTCGCAGGTTCGAATCCTGCCTCGGGCATGGATGTGTGTGCTGTCCTTAGGTTAGTTAGGTTTAAGTAGTTCTAAGTTCTAGGAGACTTATGACTTAAGATGTTGAGTCCCACAGTGCTCAGAGCCATTTGTAAGTAATTCACATGGCGGGAAAACAGTACAGCGTAGCCGACGCACTGTTTAGACTGCCACAAGGTTTAACAGAAAATGCAGAAACAGTAGAACAAGTAACAGACTATCGCAGTTTGCTCATGAAAGACAAACTTACCAACAATGTTATATTGACACGTGCAGAAACATGAAAGAACAACAAGAAGCACTGGCAGAAGGTGAGAACACAGCTGAAACAGGATTAAGCAAACAGTTTGGTACAATAGGGTAAATGTATCGAAGAATGCGCAGTTCCAAAGAGAGCGCACTTTGTGTTCCTGACAGTTGAGTAAACAGATCACCTCGCCACTGACGTAGTTGTGTTCAGATTGGTTTTTGAAACACCTCGTAGAACTTGTTTGAAGAAATCCTGTGTTTCCGAAGTGAAACAGGTAAGAATCACTTTTCAGCTTTCTTGATGTACTGCTTGTACTCTGTTGCATAAGCTATACATAGAATACACGAGCAATAGTGTAACCACATGTTTTGCAAATGTGACGCATGCTGCCATCTGTTGACTTCGCTTGGAAAGCGGAAATTTGTGGTAAGTACTATGGGACGAAACTGCTGAGGTCATCGGTCCGTAGGCATACACACTACTTAAACTAAGTTACACTAAGGACAACACACACACACTCATGCCCAAGGGACCGACGGGGGAGAAACGCACCGACTTCGCTTGGAATCATTGATTCTGTACGAAAAAGCGCGCATATAGCGTCCGCTAAGAGTGTGTGAATTCTCTTTACGGTCGGTCGGTTGGTTGACTGATTTGGGGGAGAGGACCAAACAGAGAGATCATCGGTCTCGTCGGATTCGTGAACGATGGGGAAGGAAGTCGGCCGTGCCTCCTCAAAGGAATCATCCCTGCATTTGCCTGAAGCGATTTAGGGAAATCACGAAAAATCTAAATCAGGATGGACGGACACGGGTTTGAACCGTCGTCCTCCCGAATGTGAGTCCAGCGTGCTAATCACTGCGCCACCTCGCTCGGTCTTTCTTTAGGGCACAGCTGCAAATTTGCACTTCTTGAGTGCGTTGCAGTGTCCGAAAGACAGGTTTTGTTTCTGAATGACTTCAAATTAAGAACAAAAATCGGACAGGAAGGTAATTTAAACTGACGAGCTGCTCAATGAGGCCAGATAACGAATGAAAAATGGAGACAGCAGAAACAAAGTTTATCGCTGCTCTCGGTACGAAGTAGTCTGCTTTAAGGAAGAGACTGAAAGCCGTGAGTAGAGAACATAGATTTTGGCGTTTCCAGAGGAGTGGATCCAGTGCTCTTCATTTATGGGGGATATTGTGTTCATTTATTTTTACACTGACTCCATCTTCAGGCCACGAGAGGCCTACCGGGACCATCCGTCCGCCGTGTCATCATCAGTGGAGGATGCGGATAGGAGGGGCGTGGGGCAGCACACCGCTCTTCCGGTCGTTATGACTATTCGGTCGAGTAGCTCCTCAATTGGCATCACGAGGCTGAGTGCACCCCGAAAAATGCCAACAGCGCATGGCGGCCTGGATGGTCACCCATCCAAGTGCCAACCACGCCCGATAGCGCTTAACTTCAGTGATCGCACGGGTGTATCCACTGCGGCAAGGCCGTTGCCACGTGTTCATTTATGACATTTGCTAAATGAGTTCCCTTTGGGCATGTTTTGCGTACTCTTAGGTGCAGGTGAACGAAAGAGTGCGTATTTCCCGTTTTTATTTTATTTTTGAAAAGTTCAGCGAAACTATTCTCTCTCTTCTGCTGTCGTTTTCTGAACATGTAGATTTTATGTTAAAAATATAAATCTAAAATGATTTTGTTCTTCTATTGACAGTGACCCAGATAGTTACGGTTATTCCTCAACTGCGCACTCATAGGTATGGTTCCCCTATTACACCTTACACTATGACGTGTTGTTCTGTTGGTGACATCCTGATACAGACAGTTTGTGTGTATGCAATTCATCTGAAAGCAAAGGTAAAATTATTTGGTATACACATCATGGCTGGGGACATTACGGTACCACAAAGTGTGTAAGGAAAGAAGTACGTCGATCCCTAAGCAATTGTGTCATCTGTCAGGAAGTAAAGTCCACTAACATTTTTTAATTTTTTATTTAGCGTATGGTTAATACAGACATATCATAAAATTAAATTACATATACATATGTACATATTGACACACAAGAAACTTAAGTTTGTCTTTACAACTGAATATCCAGTTCTTCAATCAAGCGCACTGCATCTGGAGTTGCTAGCAGGAAGTCCCCTTCTGCACCGTGATAGGCTCGAATCCTGCATTCACTGACAATGTGGTGCACAGTCTGGTATGGAGCCTCGCAGTCACAGGCTGGATCAGGCAGCTTCTTCCACTTAAAGAGAGCATCCCTGCATCGGCCATGGCTGGTACGGATTTTGTTCAGAGTAGTACAGGTCTTGCGTGGTAGGTCGAATCCACGTGGAAGTTTAGCACCTGAGAAGGTGTTATGCAGGCGCACATCTGTCACTGCTTCCCACCGACCTTTCCATTCTTCAAGAGGTTTGAAATCCTTAGCAACCATGTCAGCAGCATCGCACAGAGTTGGATGGCGTGATTTCAGTCTCTTACGATTGAAGAGTCGCTATGCACGGATAGGTTAGAATCCCTGGAGATCCTTTGGAATTCTCTCATAATGGCAGTACATCTGCATAGATCAGGAGGCACTATACCGGCTAACAGTGGAAGCCAATAAACTGGAGCAGATCTGATTGCACCAGATATTATGAGCATTCTCGTATTCATCTGGGTGTCAACAAGCCTTGTATGATGACTGTTCATCCAAACAGGTGCTAATACTCAGCACTTGAGTACACCAAGCCCAGAGCTGAAGATCGCAAGGTGGTTGCTGAAGATCCCTAGGTAGTTCTGCATAGCTTCAGGAGGTGATTACAGGCACCCGGACTACCCATAGGATCTCCTGGCAATGACATATCAACTAAATAGCAGTCCATTAATAACACTAGTAAGACTGAATCGTGCTATTAAACGGCTTGGTATCATAGGACTTGACATTATTTGCATACCAGACCACCCCTGGACGTTATTGCTTTATATGACATTTTTTCCAAGTTTGTAAAACTATACGCCGCTAAGTCCGCTACCTCTGCAGGGATTATCAAGAGAATTTCAAATAATTCAATTCCCATAATAGGCAAAGTCCAACTCATTGCTGACAGACAATGCACTTTACTTCACTGGCCATAAACGAAGATAATTTTTGCAAGAAAATGACACGCAAATAATTTTAATATGACGCTTTTACCTGAAAGCAAATCCTTGAGAACGGGTGATCCATGAATTAAACAGGTTTATAAGCAATTCACAAACAGCACAAGTGTTGGGTGCAGTAAATTGTTTTGTTTGAGCAGGTAGCGAACTATCTTCCTATTTATGACTCACAACACACATCTGACGACTTGTAGGTGAATGTCAGAGAAAGTAACGAGTGGGTAGACCCGCTTCCGTAATTCCCAAGGCACGTAGAATCGTATGAAGCAAGGGTAAGATCCGTGTTAATTGCATCAGTCATCAAGTGCATCTTAGAAAATCGCAATATGAGAAGAATCTTAGAAAAATATGAAATAGGAAATTATGTTTTACTCAGAACTCACCGCAAATCTTCACAGCTCAATTGAAAAAAAAAAAAAAAAAAAAAAAAAAAAAAAACCGGTGGGCGTTATTTTACGGAGGACAGTATGTCATCACACGTATTCCGCACCAGGCTTGTTATTTGCTCACAAATCCTAGAACCAATACGATTGAAGGTCTGTACCCCCACAAAGGTTTGAAGAAGTTTCGATATACCCAAAACGAGTAAAAAAACACCATGAAAGGTAAGTTCCAGCTACGAGGATAGTCATCGTACTGATCGCCGAATGAAAATAAAAGCATGGCGTACCCTGACTTTGTTTCGGAATGAGCATTAAATTTGGAATATGCGTATGTGTCACTGGTACAAGTCCTACATTAGTTGGTTGCATTTATCTGTTAGCATACACAAACAGACATCAATTTGAAGCACATATACGGTGGCACGAACTCACTTTTTTTATACATTTATTATTGTTATCTCTGTGTGCAAAGGTGCACTTCAGAATTACACATAGCTGAATGCTTTCTATGCTTAGCATATTTTAATACTACGACATTTATTTGGTGAAGCGAGTAAAAGATAATCATGAACAGATTAGATTTAGCGAATAGTGAACGATGGCCTGATAATAAATGAAAACATTTATGCAGATATGCTGCACTGTGTGCATATACCATCTATTCTAAACACAACACGATCTCATGCATGTACATAGTGTACTATCCTATTCACAAAGTAAGCATCAGTAGTTCACTCACACCAAAGTACTACTATGCAACATGAATGGTAGTGTACTACCGATGCGTAACTTTGGCATACAACTAGAGATTTCTTTCCTCCGCACCCTTTAATAAGCATTTGTTTGTTTTGTAATTGAATCGGTTGTAAAAGTAAGCGCTTTGCTGCTTTGCACTCACATCCTTTAGGTAATGACGTAGTGACTTTTCTGTGATCTGACGTTTAATCGTATAGAATGAAATATTAGCTTATATGAATCCTAAACCCAGATTTTAAAGCATATTTTAAAAGTATGGAATTAAGTTAAACCAAATTTTGTAAAAATATGTGACTGGTAAATGGAACAATATTAGTAGATTAAACGACTACGACAGAAAAATCTGTAAATATAAAAGCCCATAGTAAATAAGCAATCATGTACAATGCTATATAGAGTTTTATTATAGTGACTAGTTGACTAGTGGTACGCGTCTGATAAACTGTGACCAATAGCGAGCTGGGATGGAGAATTAGATCATTGTGTGTATTCCCGATCCCTAGTGGAGTGCTAAATGAACAGTAGCACAAGTATACCGAAATCCTGCCGGATTCAAAGCTGTTTCCTCCAAGAGCGTCTGATACCGAAGGAGTGTCTGTGGATTCCACTGCACAGGAACTCAAAACACGTCTCCAACACCAATCTTCGCCGAGAAAACTCCACATCACGTAAACAGTGTGTGCCACGACCAACAGTCATTCCTGAACTAGAGCACCACGGGCGCACCAACAGTAAAATATGATTGTCCCCAGACGTCTGTGCAGTCTACATTATTGAAAAGTTAAATGTACACTTTAATACGTGTACGAAGTTACTGCAATGTTAACAATCGTGTGAAGTAGACAACTTATAACCCTTGAGGATAAGCAACGTATTATCAAAATAAAAAACAAACTTTCAGATTTGCTTTTTGGTCATTATTCTTATTCGTGACGTATGTCCAATGCCTTTCCGTTGAAAAAAATACTATAAAAATAAGTAATTGTACATTATGATCTTACGTTGTTATCTAGTGTTAGAAAACTAGTCCAAGTTTTTTCTGTGTATTTATCTGTGTAGTTTAACTCTGTGTGTATCATAATAGTGGATCCTTTTCAAAACACTGATGTCAAAGTACAAATGTTTCATGAATCCTCTGGCTCTGCCCGGCTCTTAAGGGTGATTTGTAGATGTAGGTGAATTTCGGAGCCTCACCGCTACAGCACATACCCGAGTGGACAGTGAGATGAGAACAGGGAAGACAACAACGTGTGCGTACCGAGGAGATCTAAGCAGCCGGCCTCATGCCGCTTGGGTGACATCACGCAATCCACAATTCGCGTCTGAAGTTACAGTGCGCGTCTGATAATATTCCTCCGATTGACTCACAGCCAGCATTGCGTCGCATATGCAAACCGACAAGTCTTTGGAATCAACACTCATTCTCAGAACACTGTGTTGCTCATATACCCTGTTGCTACGTGCAAGGAGAAATGTCCGTGCCAAGGACTTCATAAAGGGCAAACAGGTCACTAATTGGAACTGTTTCTATCGAACAAGTCACAGAAATGCGTGCGCAGTAAATTTCTCCTCCAATGTAAGAAGGTTGAACGACTGCTCCTAACAAAGCAACTAATTGCATCTTACAAGGGAACCTCCCCATCGCACCCCCCTCAGATTTAGTTATAAGTTGGCACATTCGATAGGCCTTGAAAAACTAAACACAGATCAATCGACAAAACAGGAAGAAGTTGTGTGGAACTATGAAAAAATAAGCAAAATATACAAACTGAGTAGTTTATGTGCAAGATATGCAACATCAAGCATAGTGTGAGCTCACGAGCGCCGTGGTCTCGTGGTTAGCGTGTGCAGTTGCGGCATGGGAGGTCCTTGGTTCAATTCTTGCCTCGGGTGAAAAGTTTACTTTCCTTATTTTCGCAAAGTTATGATCTGTCCGTTCGTTCATTGACGTCTCTGTTCACTGTAATAAGTTTTGTGTCTGTGTTTTGCGACCGCACCGAAAAACCGTGCGATTAGTAGACGAAAGGACGTGCCTCTCCAATGGGAACCGAAAACATTTGATCGCAAGGTCATAGGTCAACCGATTCCTCCACAGGAAAACACGTCTGATATATTCTAAACGACACTGGTGACAGCATGTGCGTCACATGAAAGGAAGATGTTGTCGACTCACCTAACTTGTGCACTTGGCGAATGGGTAAAAAGATTCTTCTACCTTGCCCGATTTAGGTTTTCTCGTGGATGTGATAATCACTCCCAAAAAAGTGATGAAAACATAAGCGTTTGTCACATAAACTGAAAATAAAAAGTTAGACTTTTCACCTGAGGGAAGGCTTGAACCATGGACCTCTCGCTCCGCAGCTGCTCACGCTAACCACGAGACCACGGCGTTCTTAAGCTCACACTATGGTTTGATAATGCTTATCTTGCACATAAACTACTCAGTTTGTATATTTTGCTTATTTTTTCATAGTTCCATACAATTTCTTCCTGTTTTCTCGATTGGTCTGTGTTCAGTTTTTCAAGGCCTATCCACTGTGCCAACTTATAACTAAATCTGAGGGGGGTGCGATGGGGAGGTTCCCTTGTTAGTCATTCAGGGGGCACTGTCACAACCCTTTCTAAAAATTAGTTTTCATGTAAAATTTTTTGTCGAAAGATTTGTGGTCAAAGAGCCAATACTCATATTTGTGTTATCCGTGTAATGACAGAAGGCACAACCTTCAAACTCTGTAGCTACGAGGAACCTGACTGTTCGTTCTGTCTTTCTTCCACCAGATATCGTAACGTAAGCACAGTGGGGTGCGGTTGTAAATTATTCTTAATATACGGACTTATTTTGAGCTACTGATACATTGATTCATCACTAATTCACCAGATCACATGTTTATCTCAATATTTATTGTATTACGAGTTCTAATTTTCAGCATCTCAAGATCCAACATTTCGACGTGGAACCGATAGGCCACTGGTGTGATTGCAATTGTAATTTTCGATGTTCATCGTTAATTATGGTATGACCTGAGCCTGCAGTCATTCAAAGGAGGAGTTCGAGTTTTTGAAATCCATCATATAGCAATGAGTTGTTATCTAATCGCAATATGCAAGTTATGTTTTTTAAAATCTATCGATCCACAACCTCTGTTGCACAACTCCCAGCACCAATCTGGGACACTTACAAACTTAATTCTGGTAAAATTTTGAAATACACTCCGGGAAATGGAAAAAAGAACACATTGACACCGGTGTGTCAGACCCACCATACTTGCTCCGGACACTGCGAGAGGGCTGTACAAGCAATGATCACACGCACGGCACAGCGGACACACCAGGAACCGCGGTGTTGGCCGTCGAATGGCGCTAGCTGCGCAGCATTTGTGCACCGCCGCCGTCAGTGTCAGCCAGTTTGCCGTGGCATACGGAGCTCCATCGCAGTCTTTAACACTGGTAGCATGCCGCGACAGCGTGGACGTAAACCGTATGTGCAGTTGACGGACTTTGAGCGAGGGCGTATAGTGGGCATGCGGGAGGCCGGGTGGACGTACCGCCGAATTGCTCAACACGTGGGGCGTGAGATCTCCACAGTACATCGATGTTGTCGCCAGTGGTCGGCGGAAGGTGCACGTGCCCGTCGACCTGGGACCGGACCGCAGCGACGCACGGATGCACGCCAAGACCGTAGGATCCTACGCAGTGCCGTAGGGGACCGCACCGCCACTTCCCAGCAAATTAGGGACACTGTTGCTCCTGGGGTATCGGCGAGGACCATTCGCAACCGTCTCCATGAAGCTGGGCTACGGTCCCGCACACCGTTAGGCCGTCTTCCGCTCACGCCCCAACATCGTGCAGCCCGCCTCCAGTGGTGTCGCGACAGGCGTGAATGGAGGGACGAATGGAGACGTGTCGTCTTCAGCGATGAGAGTCGCTTCTGCCTTGGTGCCAATGATGGTCGTATGCGTGTTTGGCGCCGTGCAGGTGAGCGCCACAATCAGGACTGCATACGACCGAGGCACACAGGGCCAACACCCGGCATCATGGTGTGGGGAGCGATCTCCTACTACGGCCGTACACCACTGGTGATCGTCGAGGGGACACTGAATAGTGCACGGTACATCCAAACCGTCATCGAACCCATCGTTCTACCATTCCTAGACCGGCAAGGGAACTTGCTGTTCCAACAGGACAATGCACGTCCGCATGTATCCAGTGCCACCCAACGTGCTCTAGAAGGTGTAAGTCAACTACCCTGGCCAGCAAGATCTCCGGATCTGTCCCCCATTGAGCATGTTTGGGACTGGATGAAGCGTCGTCTCACGCGGTCTGCACGTCCAGCACGAACGCTGGTCCAACTGAGGCGCCAGGTGGAAATGGCATGGCAAGCCGTTCCACAGGACTACATCCAGCATCTCTACGATCGTCTCCATGGGAGAATAGCAGCCTGCATTGCTGCGAAAGGTGGATATACACTGTACTAGTGCCGACATTGTGCATGCTCTGTTGCCTGTGTCTATGTGCCTGTGGTTCTGTCAGTGTGATCATGTGATGTATATGACCCCAGGAATGTGTCAATAAAGTTTCCCCTTCCTGGGACAATGAATTCACGGTGCTCTTATTTCAATTTCCAGGAGTGTATTTTAGTTGGCGGATGTGGAAGACAACCCACAACTTTTGGTGCAAGCTCTGCACATTAGTTACAAGTGAAGATTCAGTGGTGCCACATACTGGCAGATAAAGATTTTGTCTTCTTGTTTCATAATTATGGATTTCTGTTAATAGTAAGGCAATAACATTTCACTCCCATTGTGTGTGTATTCTTGTTTGTCCGAGGTGGCGCAGTGGTTAGCACACTGGACTCGCATTCGGGAGGACGACGGTTCAATCCCGTCGCCAATCATCCTGATTTAGGTTTTCCGTGATTTCCCTAAATCGTTTCAGGCAAATGCCGGGATGGTTCCTTTAAAAGGGCACGGCCGATTTCCATCCCAATACTTCCCTAACCCGAGCTCGCGCTCCGTCTCTAATGACCTCGTTGTCGACGGGACGTTAAACACTAACCACCTACCTACCCTACCTCTTGTTTGTCATATACGTGTGTTGTGTTAGTTTTAAGTTGTGAGTGTCGCTATTAAGAATGAATATCCCCACATCTTAGGATGGGTTATCAGATATAGTGGAGTATTTATATGGTAAGATGAAGAATCGGTCATAATACAACATGGTTCAACAGCAGCAATCTAAAGGATGCCGGGTAAATGGGACACATTAGTGATAAGGCTAATGTCAGTCCACCCTTTCCTGACCTGATGGCTGAAACTTTACAACTTACTCTTTTAACTGCTAGGCAATCCGAAATAGTCAAAATGAGGTGGTTAACTATCAATATATTGTAAGAAGGCAGAATCTCTCGGCGCAAAGGAATTGGATGTCTTGGCCACAGCGTCTATACAAATCCCACCCACACCGACCTATACCTGCACGCCATGAGCCATCATCACCTGGAACAGTAGCGCACGGCTTTACAAACATTGGTGCATCGTGCAAGAATGATACGAGACCCTGATAACCTGCCCCACAGGCGAAACCACCAACGCAAGGTCTTCAGGAAGAACGGCTATAACGGCCATTAAATAAATGAAGTCATTTCGAGCAGAGATTCGCGCGTAGCAGGAAAACAAACTTGCTTTCTTGCCGTTATGTGGCTCCATGTCGGGCGACATAAGTTGCCTGCTGAAGCTACACAAGATCAAATCGATCTTCAGGCAGCCAACGAATATCCATCAGTTACCGAGACCAGTTAAAGACGTAACAGATCTCAGAAACACGTGGGGTCTACAAGATACCTTGGGAGTGTAGCCAGTCGTATATTGGACAAACAGTGTGCATTGTGGAACAAAGCGTGAGGGAGCATGAGATGTTTTATCGCCTACGCTGCACGGAGAAATCTGATTTAGCTGAGCATGCTTTAGAAAATGGACACCGGATAAAATTTGACGAAACATCCGTCGTAGCTCGCACAAACGGTTTCTAGGATTGTGTAGTTAAAGAAGCTATTGAAATAAAAAGCACCAATAACACACTGAAGAGAGACGGTGGCCTGCACGGCTTGGGTTCCAGCGATCGCGCGGTTGAAACGGGCGCTTCAAACATCGAATACACATATGCCCGTATATGGCGATGCCGCAGACACCAGGTGGATCTCTTTGTGGACCATCAGCGACATGATAGAACAGGCCTGTATCCATATCTATAGTGAGGAGGGGCAGGAATGAGGGTGGTAAGGGGAGGGGGGAGGTAGATTGGTTCTCAGCTGGTTAATTCATGATCTCACATTAAAGCAAACACGTGGCTAGCTGCCGATCCTCTTTCCTTGTGCAGTCTTTTGGGTTGGTTTTTGCGTTAGATGGGTCATGACAACGATTTTTCACAATCTCCAGTACATGTGTTGCATGATGACCTGTTGTTTACGAGTGCCAGTCTTTTTTCTCACGACAATTGCAATGTGTAATTAGAACAGCGAAGCATTTCCCAACAGTTGTGACAGCATGTACTGGCCTTCCTGAATTTTCAGAACCAGGGCTGCAGGGTGATTGTCGAGTAATGCAGTGGAAGGTATCTGTAGTGATCTCCAATGTCAAACAGCGTACATTACAGGTAATACACTTCGTAAACTCCTCTCTGTCCAACACCAACATCTCGTCAGTTGAATACATTTCAAAGGAGTTTGCCACTTCATCTAACTGGGGTGAAATTACATTAGGTATTCCACAAGGTTCGATCATGGGTCCCCTCCTGTTCTTGATATACGTGAATGACCTCCCTTCTTATGTGAAATAAGATGCTGAACTGACACTGTTTGCTGATGATACAAGCATAATTATTAATCCAGTAAGAGAAAGTCCGACAAAAAATGATACAAATAAGGTCTTTGGAGAAGTTATTAATTGGTTTTCTGCGAATGGGCTTGCTCTGAACTTTGAAAAAACACAGTACATCCCATTTTCTGCTGCAAAAAGTATAATTTCTTCAATAAACATAACACATCAAAAGAAGTCAGTAGCCAGGGTAGAGCATACTAATTTTTTGGGTGCACATATAGATGAGAATCTTAATTGGAAAAGTCATATTTTGGATCTCCTAAAGCGACTAGGTTCAAAAACTTTTGCAATCAGAATAATTGCCAATTTTGAGGATGTAGAATTTAGTAAGCTAACATACTTTGCATACTTTCGCTCTCTGATGTCATATAGAATAATATTCTTGGGCAACTCAACACTTAGGCAAAAGGTATTCACTGCTCAAAAGAAAGTCGTTAGAATAATGTGTGGGGTTCATAGTCGCATATCTTGTAGGCATCTGTTTAAAAGGTTAGGAATTCTTACAACTGCTTCACAGTACATTTACTCAGTAATGAAATTGTTTTCAACAACATGGACCAGTTTTAAATGAACAGCGACATTCATGATTACAATACCAGAAAAAAGAAAGACCTGCACTATCCTTTACTTAACCTATCTTTGACACAGAAAGGGGTAAAATATGTTGCTATAAAACTTTTTAATAAACCACCAGATGAAATAGAACGTCTGACAGACAGCAGTAATAGTTTCAAAAACAAGTTGAAATCGTATCTCCTTGACAACTCCTTCTATACCATAGAAGTATTCTTGAATATGAGGAAATAAATCTGGAGGTATAATATATGCATTTTGTGCCATTTAAGGGAATGGGATGGATAATAGAAATATTTAGGTATAACACTATAATGTAAAAAAAACAACTTGTTTCCTGTGCGCATTTCTTGTGCATTTGACACGTTCCACACCATAACGGTTTTTCTGTGCTATTGAACAATGGAATACAGAAGTAACTAACTAACTAACTTATTTGCCAAAAATATAGTACCGCCCACTCCAGCCTTTTTTCCGCCAGTTTGTAAGTGAATGGATCATCCTATATAGAGTATGAGATGTCTGCCGCTAGTTTTGAGTGGTATTGCCAATTTCTTCCCAGCAGGATAGCACCAATTGTATGACATCGCCAATTTTTCAGCTGTGTCGCAATGCCCCTTGTGTAGCGATATGCATATAAATGTGTAATTAGGATCGATCTTTATGATTAATTATGCAATTACCTATCTTATGTAATTACCTATCTTCAGTTTCCCACTCAAATTAAATAAAGTACACTAACCTAACCTCCCTCTCCTGCAGCTGGATAGTTTCCCCATGTTGGGGGGTGCACTTGGGTTTTCCACACAGGAGGACTGCAGTTTGTGTCCTAGAAATGGCACCACCATTTTGAATTTTCTGCCAGTTCCCAGGTTGGGGGTGGGGTGGGACGTCAGCACAGCCTTGTGCCAACGAAATTCCCGTCATTTGTGAAATTCTCACCATTTTTTGGATTTCCCATCAAAATTCGAAACTTGTGCCAAAATTCGAAATTCCTGCCAATAAAGTAGGCGGTGGAGTGGGAGGACGGGTGGGGAGGGGGAGCGGGCAGGGACCAACATGGTGGCTGGGGAAAACACATGACGTCATCTGGGGATGTGGAATTAATTTATTAATTTAATTAATTCGCATATCAATATAATATGAAAAGTGCAGCAGCACTGGTATTACCCTACTACTGAAAGGCTAGCAAACTCAATAAATCAGTCTTATTGACGCCAAGATTCCCCAGACGTTTAATGCTGCACCTTGTTTCCTCCATGTTCTTGCATTATGTACCTCTATATGTCAGGATACATACCATGAGAAGGTGACCTACGGGAAACTGAAATGATGGAGCCTTGTACCACATATGAAGCTTTTAAGCAACCATTTATGTCTAAATGCTGATCATGGAGTAAACAAAAATTATTATGCGAAGAGGTTTTCAGTGCTGAGCCGTTTTTGTACCACAGTTGGAGTAATAGAGAGTACTTTGTAAAGTAGATCAACAAATCACGATGTTGGGATCAACCTCTGCTGCACACACATATTTTAAGGATTCTCAAGGCATATTTCCTGATGGATATGCGTGAAAGGCTTTCACATGTGCCAAAAAGCAATTTAGAAGGATTTCTTTCTGCTGTTGATTGTATTGATTTCATACAACTCGCTTCTCTCGCATTAGAATGGCACAGGACCGAGTCATACATGAAACAACAATCACTTGGTGCAGGCAGCAATTGTGAAGCAGTCTGCTCACAATAATAACACACCTGCGTTTGGATGTAATGCCCAGGCAAGTAACAACAATAACTACTTCAGACCTAATCATGTTTGATACAATCAATACACTCGGAGATACAACCCAAGCCACAACACAGATCAGAATCACTGCAGTGGAAACAAAACCAACCAGCACCACCACCAACCAAATGTGACTGTGGACTGTATTCAAGAGATGCATATGTTAAACTAGCCTGGCAGCATCATGTCCCTGAGTATGAGCCGAGTGTTGGAACAGCAGCCAAAATAGCACAGAAAGATTCTTAACCCTTTCGCTGCTACAGACGAGCTCTTTGCATTCTGTGCTGAAGCTTTTTTTTTTTTTTTTGTTAAGGCTATACTACTCACCAAATGTTAGTGCCTGTGCCAAGAGATCGTGGTCCTGCCGATATGAAATACTTGTCATCCGATTTTTCGGAAACTATTAGATGAAAAAGTTAGATTTTTGCCCATCTTATTGTCTGATATCTTCACTCGATAAAAGACAGAATTTCTTTTCATTATCATCATACTTACTGCACTAAATCAAATTACGTAAAACATTGCACGAAATTTTAAAGAATTCAAATGGTTCAAATAGCTCTGAGCACTATGGGACTTAACTTCTGAGGTCATCAGTCCCCTAGAACTTAAAACTACTTAAACCTAACTAACCTAAGGACATCACACACACCCATGCCCGAGGCACGATTAGAACCTGCGACCGTAGCGGTCGCGCGGTTCCAAACTGTAGCGCCTAGAACCGCTCGGCCACTTCGGCCGGCTTTTAAGGAATTCTTAGAGGTAAAAACACATTATGTAAACTTGGCATGTGCTTGATTTTAGCTCATACATTGCATTGATGCATGTAGACGAGTAAGATATGGAAGGTTTATTGAGAACTGAGAGGAGAACAGTATCCCATTTCGTTCTCATATTACTGGGTTTTATATCCGATTGATGGTCGGAAGCGAAGAGACCAGTTCCATCCATATGGACTTGCCAGATGCTACGAAACACTTATCATCTGTTTTTAAGAAAAGTATTAGGGGAAAAAATTAGATTTTTGTACATCTTGAAATATGATATCTTCGCTTTATAAACGACTAAATTTTAACTGATGCCGCAGTTATTGCGCTGCATCAAATTACATGAAAGACTGCGCGAAATTTCAAAAATTTGCAGAGGTAAAAACACTTTACATAAACTTGTTTGTGGTTTATTTTAGCTTAGACATTGCAGTGAATAAAAAGTAGATAACACGTCGAAATTTTATTTAAAGTTGACAGCAGAAGTAAAGCTCATTTTTCTCTCGAGTTATTGGGTATCATATCCGAAGGACAGTCGTGCATTGCGAATCTTGTGGTCATAACAGCCGTAATATCTATGCTGGTTAGGTACTTTACTTTAAATAAATGTCTAAATAAGTTCATCGACGTTTCCTGGGTGTGTTTAAATTGGTATGATGATCTTGTTTATAACTCTAGCATCTGACCGAGATGAACATGGCTTCCAGGCTTTGGTGCTACGAGAAGGGACTACAATAAGGGCTCGTAAATGGTTCACTTAACTCTTTGGCGGCCGCTAGGACCGAGCATCTTGCCTGCCTGGCCACGTAAAGGTGGCGAACGTATTGTGTGCCTCGCTGGGCGATGACTGGTAACAGCTGTACAACCGGTAATATCTCATAAACGGTTCCTCTGACACCTCCTTCAGTAAAGTTCATTACTTTTCTCTGTTGCAGATGATTCTACCATTTTGAAGTTCTTCCATTTGGAGCACGTCATGGGACAAGCATATCAACTTGCCAATATGAGTGATAGAGACGTTCTGTAGTAGCAGAATAACTGCCAACTTACAGAAATATCACTTTGAGCTTGAAAGAATCAAGTTTCTTGGTCACCTAAGGGGTATTCTGCCAGATAGAGAAAAACTTTCAGCTATTAAGAACACCATTCCTCGAACGAAAAAGCAAAGGAAACTGTTCTTGGGGCTAGCGTCGTTCTTCCAGTCCATTTGGACTGAATATTGGTTCAGCGGTGTCATCTCAGCATTGGATTCAGCTCTGTGTCCTGAGCTAAGGAGTCAGTAAACATTATTGGTAGATAATCTTCTGGTGGCGACCACAGGGGTGGTGCACTTAGTGTGAAGTTATGACCGTGAAGAAAACGTCAGCTCACAGAGCGTGTGTCGTGTTTGTGCGAAGACTCTTTGATGCAGAGAAAAAACAACCAATACAGTGATGTGTCTGTACATTTTATGGTACCACTTATAAAAATATCTGCGCTTGTACCCGTTACAAGATGTATAATTTATTACTGTAGAAACACAATACTCGTTCTCCAAACTTCCTCACATGTGTTCTCTGAAAAGAACGTCTTCTCCATGCAGGGGTCCACGTTTGAGTTCACAAAGCACTTGTGTAATACTTGAGGATTGTTCAAACCTACTGGTAACAAGTCTAGTTGGATACCACCGAATTGCTTAGATGTCTTCCTTTAATCATCGTTGGGATCCCAAACACGCGAGCTGTACTCAAGAACAGGTCTCCTTTATACTCCTAGATGAGCTACACTTTCCTTGAATTTTTATAATAAACCAAAGTCGACCATTCACCTTCCCTACAACAGACCTTATGTGGTCATTCTATTTTTGCCACTTTGGAACATTACACACTTATATTTAATTTACGTGGTTGTGCCAAGCATCACAACACTCATAACGTATCCGAGCATCATAGGATTGCTTTTGTTACTCATGTGCATAAATTTAAATTTTCTCATTGCTGGTCAACCTATACCTCAGGCCATTCATGTATATGTAGAACGAGAGTTGTCCTATCAAACATACATGGGGCACTCCTGATGATATACACTATGTGAGAAAAAGTATCCAGACACCCAAAAACGCACGTTTTTCATATTAGGTGCATTGTGCTACCACCTACTGCCAGGTACTCCATATCACCTCCATATGACCTCAGTAGTCATTAGACATGGTGAGAGAGCAGTATGGGGCGCTTCGCAGAACTCACAGACTTCGAACGTGGTCAGGTGACTGGGTGTTACTTCTGTCATACGTCTGTACGCGAGATTTCCACACTCCTAACCATCCTTAGGTCCACTGTTTGCGATGTGACAGTGAGGTGGACACGTGAAGGGACACGTACAGCACAAAACCATACAGGCCGACCTCGTCAGTTGACTGACAGAGACTGCCGACTGTTGAAAGGGTCGTAATGTGTAATAGGCAAACATCTATCCAGACCATCTCACAGGAATTCCAAACTGCATGAGGATTCACTGCAAGTACTATGACAGTTGGGTGGGAGGTGAGAAAACTTGGATTTCATGGTCGAGCAGCTGCTCAGAAGCCACAGATCAAGCCCGTAAATGCCAAACGACGCCTCGCTTGTTGTAAGGAGCATAAACATTGGACAACTGAACAATCGGAAAACGTTGTGTGGAATGACGAATCAAGATACACAATGTTGCGATCCGATGACAGGGTGTGGGTATGGCGACGGCCCGGTGAACGTCATCTGGCAGTGCGTGTGGTGCCAACAGTAAAATTCGGAGGTGGTGGAGTTATGGTGTGGTCGTACTTTTCACGCAGTGTGCTTGCAGCCCGTTTCGCATGACACTATCACAGCACAGGCCTACATTGATGTTTCAGGCACCTCCTCGCTTCCCACTGTTGAAGAGCAATTCAGGGATGGTGATTGCATCGAGCACCTGTTCATAATGCACGGCCTGTGGTGGAGTGGTTACACGACAATAATATCCCTGTAATGAACTAGCCTGCACAGAGTCATGACATGAATCCTATAGAACACCTTTGGGATGTTTTGGAACGTGGACTTCCTGCCAGGCCTCACCGACTGACATCGACACCTCTCCTCAGTGCAGCACTCCATGAAAAATGGGCTGCTATTCCCCAAGAAAACTTCCAGCACTGAAGGTATGTCTGCGAGAGTGGAAGCTGTCATAAAGGCTAAGGGTAGCCCAACACCATATTGAATTCCAGCATTACCGATGGATGGCGCCACGAACTTGCAAGTCATTTACAGCCAGGTGTCTGGATACTCTTGATCATATGGTGTAGTTGTCTCTGATGAACACTCGGCATACAGGACGAAGTACTGAGCCCTATTACTTAAGAAATCTTCAAGTCCCTCATTCATCTGATAAATTATTGCATGTGCTCTGCCATTCTTTAACTATGTAGTGTAGCACTTTACCAAATGATTTCCAGGAATTTAAAAAGCTGGTATCTGTCTGTTGCCCTTCATCTGCAGCTCATAGAGCACTGTGTGGTGAAAGAGCAAACTGAACTATCTCAAGAGCAATGCTTCCTAAATCCGTGTTCAGTTTGTCGACAAAGGTTTATTATCTAGAGGAAATTTCTTAATACGGTGCTGCGGTGGTTCCCTTTGTTGAGTAATATTGTGGGGAAGAATGTTGCGGCAATTGTAGACCCAGTCTGTAGCGACATACGTGCACCTGTTGCAGAGGAGAGAGAGAGAGAGAGAGAGAGAGAGAGAGAGAGAGTGCAGGCATACTCACCAGTAGGTCGGCGATGGCGAGGTGCATCAGCATGTGGTTGACCCTGGAGCGCGCACGGCGGCGCAGGATGATGAAGAGCACGGTGAGGTTGCCTGCTGCCGACACCACCATCAGCACGCTGTACGTCGCGATGGAGACGACGTGGCCGTCGTTGAACTTCATGTCCTCCGGCAGCACGCTGTTGTTGCTCTGCGACCACAGGTTCTCCGACTCGAGGCCCGCCATCTTGACTCTGGTTGGAGCTCAGTCCTGCAACACGGCCGGCAGGCGCAGCTGCTGCGATTAACTCTGGCAACACAGCGGCGCGCGTAGGAAGCTAATACAGGGTGATTCACGAAGATATGCAAATATTTTAGTATGTTATTCGACAAGTAAGACTAAAGAAAAAAAGTTCATATAAACGTAAGTCCGCAAATGTTTACTTACAGAGCTACGGCTAATAAAATATTTTGCCTGAAATTTAGCAACTTCCCTAAAATGAAGCCATTTCAAACTGTACGAGGATAAAAAAAAGTGAAGCACTATTTCCATTTATTTTGTTGTTATTGGTCTGGTGAATCTAATAAAACATGTCCCAGACGAGTATCTGCAGTAGTTTTTCAGAACATCCAGAGAAGCAAAAAGATTATTACACAACAAAATTTCCATTAACAATGTAGAAACGTTTATGTCATTATTAGAAACAGTTAGTGAGTTCAGTCGTTTCCTAACCTTGAAATGAGTTAGTTTTCTGTATTGTTCAGTGAGAGACATAATAACAACAGTAAAGCATTGGTCATAGTGCTACACGTTTGTGGCTACCCAGATCGCCCCATTCAACACCAATGGGTTTTTGTGTATGGGTATGGATGAAAGACATAGTTTATGAGGACAAAGTCAATACATGTGAGGCATTACTTGCTCGCATTATGAATGCAATAGACGAAATTAAGAACGAGTGTGTGAAACTTGAACGACCAACAAAATTTGTTCATACATGTGCAACTAAATGCATTGAACTCGGTGGAGACATTTTTGAACATTTATTGTGAATGTATTGTGAAATTGTATGTACACTGTACAACTTCCTTAACACTGAACTTTGTTTTTTTTCGGTTTAACATGAATTCACGTGTGCTATGGTATTAATAAAAGAGATTATCTGACACTTTCATATACTTTCAGTTAACGTTATTAAAATCTTTTTTTTTTCAAAATTGAATTATCTACAACTCCTATTTAAACCGTTTGTGTCTGCAGTTTAAAAAAACAAGTTGGGCCAAGTATCTGATAAATTAAAAATTTTAGGAAATAACTTCTTTGCTTCTCCGGATGTTCTGAAAAACTACTGCAGGTACACGTCTGGGACATGTTTTATTTATCCAAACCTGCGTATACGAGGATCATTCTAATCAAAGCCTTAATTATTTAGTACCAGTAATCCACCACCCACGATTCTTTAAAGAATCAAACTCCCACGTATAAAACAGCTTCAAACGTCGATTACTTTACAAACCAGCTAATGTGTTAAACATTTCGATTTAAGCATGTAAAGCCCTAATGGTTGAAGATGTGCAACTGCAAATTATGTTGGTTTTATTAGTTTTCGATTATTCAACCATAAATGAACCAACAGAAAAATGATTCTATCAGAGCACAAAAGGGGCGAATACGCTTCTGTTTAAAAGAACTTGACTGAAAAGTAGGGTACCATCTGCCTCATTCTACCTTCCGATGTTTCCCAGTGGTGGTTCAACGTTTCCACAGTACGCCCGATTGTGTTCGGTCTACAGCAATCATTCGCAGGGGCTTAGCACAGTCGGAAATACATTACTGGCCATTAAAATTGCTACACCAAGAATAAACGCAGATGGTAAACGGGTATTCATTGGACAAATATATTATACTAGAACTAACATGTGATTACATTTTCACGCAATTTGGATGCATAGATCCTGAGAAATCAGTACCCAGAACAACTACCTCTGGCCGTAATAACGACCTTGATATGCCTGGGCATTGAGCTTGGATGGCGTGTACAGTTTCACACGATACCACAGTTCATCAAGAGTAGTGACTCGCGTATTGTGACGAGTCAGTTGCTCGGCCACCATTGACCAGTCGTTTTCAGTTGGTGAGAGATCTGGAGAATGTGCTGGCCAGGGAAAATTTTCTGTATCCAGAAAGGCCCGTACAGGACCTGCAACATGCGGTCGTGCATTTTCCTGCTGAAATGTAGGGTTTCGCAGGGATCGAATGAAGGGTAGAGCCACGGGTCGTAACACATCTGAAATGTAACGTCCACTGTTCAAAGTGCCGTCAATGCGAACAAGAGGTGACCGAGACGTGTAACCAATGGCACCCCATACCATGACGCCGGGTGATAAGCCAGTATGACGATGACGAATACACGCTTCCAATGTGCGCTCACCGCGATGTCCCCAAACGCGGATGCGACCATCATGATGCTGTAAACAGAACCTGGATCATCCGAAAAAATGACGTTTTGCCATTCGTGCATCCAGGTTCGTCGTTGAGTACACCATCGCAGGCGCTCCTGTCTGTGATGCAGCGTCAAAGGTAACCGCACACATGGTCTCCGAGCTGGTAGTCCATGCTGCTGCAAACGTCGTCGAACTGTTCGTGTAGATGGTTGTTGTCTTGCAAACGCCCCTATCTGTTGACTCGGGGATCGAGACGTGGCTGCACGATCCGTTACAGCCATGCTGATAAGATGGATGTCATCTTGACTGCTAGTGATACGAGGCCGTTGGGATCAAGCACGGCGTTCCGTATTACCCTCCTGAACCCACCGATTCCATATTCTGCTACCAGTCATTGGATCTCGACCTGTGCAAGCAGCAATGTCGCGATATGATAAACCGCAATCGCGGTAGGCTACAATCTGACCTTTATTAAAGTCGTAAACGTGATGGTACACATTTCTCTTCCTTACACGAGGCATCACAACAACGTTTCACCAGGCAACGCCGGTCAACTGTTGTTTGCGTATGATAAATCGGTTGGAAACTTTCCTCATGTCAGCAAGTTGTATGTGTTGCCACCGGCGCCAACCTTGTGTAAATGCTCTGAAAAGCTAATCATTTGCATATCAGTGCATCTTCTTCCTGTCAGTTAAAATTCGCGTCTGTAGCACGTCATCTTCGTGGTGTAGCAATTTTAATGGCCAGTAGTGTAGAATGGATAGTGGTTAGACAACAACACTGCACCAAACGAAAATACTTGAAAGTCACTCTAGACCGTACCCTGTCATTTAGAGAGCACTGAAATAATGGAAAAGGAAAAATGTGGGCAGGAAACAATGTAATACGTAAGGTTCTTCGATCATCAGAAGTGAGACTCTGCTTTGCAGCCGGGGAATATGTGACTCCAGTATGGGAGGCGTCTAGCCATTCCAAACAAGTAGACATACTTTAAATGATGCTGTCAGGATTTCCACCGCATACCTGAGGCCTACAACTGTCCACAAAGTTTACCCACTTGCTGCCATGGCACCATCAAATATCCGACGCAGATTAGCCAGTCAAACAGAGAGGAAAAAGCAGCAAATCGACCCACGGCACTTAATGTATAACCACAAACTGTTCCAACTCGTCTTAAGTCGAGGAAGAACTTTATACCATGGACAGTACCGCTAGAAGCCCGACCGCTTGTCCGCCGCCTATCTTGATGGTTGGACTCTCTGCAAAATGCAAACCTGCACCCCAAAGAGGAAAGGACAGCAAGTACAGGAACACTGAATGGATTAATAACAGGAGACGCACAATGCAAAGTAAACATGGTTAACGGAGGCTACTGACCAGTGGAGAAATACAGACGATTGATAATCTGCTCTTGTGTCCACGGACGGAGTTTTTTTTTTTTTGCACAGCGGAAAATCTATTTTTGCGCAGTGACAAGGCCATTAAACCTACAGAGATTTGGAAGAAGAAGAGAATTTATGTGTCTTGTCCGGACACGGAAAGTACAGGGTGATTCAAAAAGAATACCACAACTTTAAAAACGTGTATTTAATGAAAGAAACATAATATAACCTTCTGTTATACATCATTACAAAGAGTATTTAAAAAGGTTTTTTTTTTCACTCAAAAACAAGTTCAGAGATGTTCAATATGGCCCCCTCCAGACACTCGAGCAATATCAACCCGATACTCCAACTCGTTCCACACTCTCTGTAGCATATCAGGCGTAACAGTTTGGATAGCTGCTGTTATTTCTCGTTTCAAATCATCAATGGTGGCTGGGAGAGGTGGCCGAAACACCATATCCTTAACATACCCCCATAAGAAAAAATCGCAGGGGGTAAGATCAGGGCTTCTTGGAGGCCAGTGATGAAGTGCTCTGTCACGGGCTGCCTGGCGGCCGATCCATCGCCTCGGATAGTTGACGTTCAGGTAGTTATGGACAGATAAGTGCCAATGTGGTGGCGCTCCATCCTGCTGAAATATGAATTGTTGTGCTTCTTGTTCGAGCTGAGGGAACAGCCAATTCTCTAACATCTCCAGATACTGTAGTCCAGTTACAGTAGCACCTTCGAAGAAAAAGGGACCAATGTCGGAAACGTGATGGTAGCTGAAATGGCACAGAAAACGTTCACCTTAGGCGAGTCACGTTCATACTATCGTCGATTCACTTCTGCCGTACTCAATAACACAAAAAGCTTTCTGTTGAGTGGTCGCCATCTTAGCATCAACTGACGCTGACGCCTAGTCAACAGCGCCTCAAGCGAACAAATGTACAACTAAATGAAACTTTATAGCTCCCTTAATTCGCCGACAGATAGTGCTTAGCTCTGCCTTTTGTCGTTGCAGAGTTTTAAATTCCTAAAGTTGTGGTATTCTTTTTGAATCACCCTGTATAGTAAGTGTTGTACCTTCCACAGCAATTAAAAAATATTCCCAAAAATATTGGCATGCGTACGTATTCGCTCCCTTTTTAGCATAAAACTCAACTCTCACTCCTTCAAGCTTCCCTAATTGTAACTCGCACACACCCATTTGTCTTTCTCACTCACTCATTCAGCCGAACGTTATGTGTCTCTAACTGACACTGTCTCCTGCCTTACAGCCACTCTCGTTCGTTCTGTCATGCTGCTACTACTGCTGCTGGCCCCTGTCACTGTCACTGTCTCCCTCTTACTTCTACTACCTTATCCATTCCTCCTCTCCACTCTGTCTCTTCCCACTCCCACTGTCTCTTCCACGTTGCCATTGTCATAGACTCTGTCTCTCATTATTACTGGCTTTCACCCACTTCCACTTTATCCTTCTCTTTATTCCTCTCCCACTGCCACTGTCTCCTTCATTCTTTTCCTACTCCTGTTCTGTCACTGTCAACTCTGTTCCCCTGCTATTGTGTCCCTCTCTTTCTTTCACACTGTCAGTTTCTCCTCGTCCTTTATGCACCACAACCGCGCTCTGTTGTTGTTGTTGTTGTTGTGGTCTTCAGTCCTGAGACTAGTTTGATGCAGCTCTCCATGCTACTCTATCCTGTGCAAGCTTCTTCACCTCCCAGTACCTACTGCAACCTACATCCTTTTGAATCTGCTTAGTGTATTCATTTCTTGGTCTCCCCCTACGATTTTTACCCTCCACGCTGCCCTCCAATACTAAATTGGTGATTCCTTGATGCCTCAGAACATGTCCTACCAGCCGATCCCTTCTTCTGGTCAAGTTGTGCCACAAACTTCTCTTCTCCCCAATCCTATTCAATACTTCCTCATTAGTTATGTGATCTACCCATCGAATCTTCAGCATTCTTCTGTAGCACCACATTTCAAAAGCTTCTATTCTCTTCTTGTCCAAACTATTTACCGTCCATGTTTCACTTCCATACATGGCTACACTCCATACAAATACTTTCAGAAATGACTTCCTGACACTTAAATCTATGCTCGATGTTAACAAAACCGCTCTCTATCTTTCCGTTCAAAATGGTTCAAATGGCTCTGAGCACTATGGGACTCAACTGCTGAGGTCATTAGTCCCCTAGAACTTAGAACTAGTTAAACCTAACTAACCTAAGGACATCACAAACATCCATGCCTGAGGCAGGATTCGAACCTGCGACCGTAGTGATCTTGCGGTTCCAGGCTGCAGCGCCTTTAACCTCACGGCCACTTCGGCCGGCTATCTTTCCGTATTTATTGCTTTTACATCTCTTTCCCACTCTACCACTGTATTGTTGTCTCTCAGCATAAAATAGCGCGAATATATGCGCATACTAAAATTTTTGTGAAAATTTTTAAAAGTGGTAGACTAATTCACCTGGTATCCCAATTTTCAGTCAGAGTCTTTTACAACAGTACCATATTAGCCTTTTTTCGCGCCAATAGAAGCATTTTTCCGTTGGTTCCCCTTTCTCCTTGCTGCAACAGGGTATATCAGTCATATGAAAAGAATTTTATGAGCCAGTAAAACTTTGATAGTTTACTTATGTGAAAGTGAAGTATCGCAGTACTAATTGTACACCCCAGACCAGATTATACGTACACAAAAATTTTGCACGTGTTCCTGTACTGGAAAGTGGGTTTCCCAGAAGCCTTCTGATGATAACGAAGACACTTTACAGCATATTTCTCCGTGCTACGTCGTCTCAACAGCGGGTTTCACGTGCGTATTTTCCATGAACAACCTTGAACCTGTGTACCTCGGAAACAAATGAAGATATCAAGAAAATTTTCAAGTTCGTTCGAGGATGGTATTCTAGGAATATATTGCCAAAATTACACCCATTTGCCGTGTACAGCTGTTTCGGAATCCGCGGCTCGGTTTTGGTACACAATCTGCTTCTTTTTTTTTTTGCTTTTTCTCAGGAACCGACCATGAACTAAACGGTGCCTGCATAAATCACTTAAGACGCACCATAGACCAAATATATTGCTAAAAGAACGAACCGATTTGCTCCATTTGCCTAAGCAGCAGGAAGTGTGCAGTATTCAAACTTTGACCCTGTACTGACGGGTCGATACAGCAACACGATTCTTCTCTTGGGTATACAAACGGTCCTTAGTCCAAGGGCTACACACAACACTTATTCCTACCTTTCTATCACGCGAGGTATGAGCCCGGAAGATCTAGTTTGATGTGCGGTGGCTTGAAACATATTAGGCAGCGGATACTGTCATCTGCGGACCGATGAATAATTCAAAACCAAAACTGCGACTAAATTTAGGAAAGGTTTGAAACAATGCTTAAAGTTTGTCGGAAGCCGCCAAGTTCTCTCATTATCGAACATTGGACGAGTGTAGTCTGGGTAATTGGCACTCGGTTTCAAGCAATACGCAGTTTTACACGCATCTCAATGTTAATGACGTTATATCTGATGAAGTGTGTGCCGTACAAATGTACAATTTTGCAGGTACATTCAGTACTATGCGTGGATAATGTATGGAAAATCTGCTGCGATTGGAGTTGGTAGTATGGAAGTAATAAAGTAAAACGTTATGTCTGATAGCGAAGTTTGACTGCGTGACCGACGAATGTGTAGTAAGCGATAATCTTCCTTTTTTGCTTTACTTCTTGGGGGATTTCAGAGAGCAGCAGTTTTGTAAAGGTTTGAAATTATGTATAATGTTTGTTGTAAGTCTCTAAGTGCTCGTAATCTCAAATACTGCGTGAATAAAGTACTTGCAGGGTGCCAGTTACGCTGCTTGAAGAAAACACATACTTTCTACCTGCAATACTTGTATCGCTGTGTTAAACAGTTACCGTAAGATTATATCTCTTAATGAGTAGATTATGACAGCATTTCATATTTCTAAAATGCATCAATAACTGTGCGACATACTGAACAGCAAATTTTTCCCTCCCTATGCTGTAACTGCTACCGACTTTAGCGATAGGGTTTTAGTTGCTCTGAGCACTATGGCCCGCATCTCGTGGTCGTGCAGTAGCGTTCTCGCTTCCCACGCCCGGGTTCCCGGGTTCGATTCCCGGCGGGGTCAGGGATTTTCTGTGCCTCGTGATGGCTGGGTGTTGTGTGCTGTCCTTAGGTTAGTTAGGTTTAAATAGTTCTAAGTTCTAGGGGACTAATGACCATAGATGTTCAGTCCCATAGTACTCAGAGCCTTTGAGCACTATGGGACTCAACATCTGTGGTCATCAGTCGCCTAGAACTTAGAACTACTTAAACCTAACTAGCCTAGGGACATCACACACATCCATGCCCGAGGCAGGATTCGAACCTGCGACCGTAGCGGTTGCGCGGCTCCAGACTGAAGCGACTAGAACCGCTCGGCCACACCGGCCGGCAAGCAATGGCGTTTTAGTAATATAGGTTGTGCAAATGAGACAAAACAAACAAAAACACAGATTACGGTTTTCCGTCGTAATCCCTAGCACTTTGCAAGTATATGGATGACACGTGGGAGGAATTCTTTTGGTTGTGAATGCAGCCTCTCGTGCACTGCAGTTTCCAGCTCTCCATTGATTCTGGAATGCTGGACTCACAGCACTACTTCGACAATTAAAAATGTGTAAAGGATATATAAAAAAGGTTAAAAATTCTAGAAAGATCATCATAAAAATAAAAAAAATTGTAAATAGAGAAAAAATATTTTATTTTTACATTATCTCTCTCTTTTGAACTACATGTGAATGTGTGATTGTGTGAGTGCATGTGTATATAGGATTGTTTTTAAGTTCCACCTACAGCTAACTGTTCAAGTAATACTAGTGAGCTACTCCCCATTCCCGGCTGTTTGGGGTGGATATTTTAGAGAGACCAACTTCACTGTATTATTAAATTATTTCAGCTGATTGAGGTGGGAAATGTTTAGAGCCATCCAGTTCAACATGTAAATTAAGTCTTCTGTTTGTCTGGAATTTCACTAGTAATACTAAGCATATTCGTGTTCTTTATATGTTCATTCAGTATCATTGCTTCCCAAGCATCATGCAGGTGGCTATGGATACAGTCCTCAGGTGCATGATGTTGTTGTTGTTGTGGTCTTCAGTCCTGAGACTGGTTTGATGCAGCTCTCCATGCTACTCTATCCTGTGCAAGCTTCTTCATCTCCCAATACCTACTGCAACCTACATCCTTCTGAATCTGTATAGTGTATTCATCTCTTGGTTTCCCTCTACGATATTTACCCTCCACGCTGCCCTCCAATAATAAATTGGTGATCCCTTGATGCCTCAGAACGTGTCCTACCAACCGATCCCTTCTTCTAGTCAAGTTGTTCCACAAACTTCTCTTCTCCCCAGTCCTATTCAATACCTCCTCATTAGTTATATGATCTACCCATCTAATCTTCAGCATTCTTCCGTAGCACCACATTTCGAATGCTTCTATTCTCTTCTTGTCCAAACTAGTTATCGTCCATGTTTCACTTCCATACATGGCTACGCTCCATACAAATACTTTCAGAAACGACTTCCTGACACTTAAATCCATACTCGATATCAACAAATTTCTCTTCTTCAGAAACGCTTTCCTTGTCATTGCCAGTCTACATTTGATATCCTCTCTACTTCGACCTTCATCAGTTATTTTGCTCCCAAAATAGCAAAACTACTTTAAGTGTCTCATTTCCTAACCTAATTCCCTCAGTACCACCCGACTTAATTCGACTACATTGCATTATCCTTGCTTTGCTTTTGTTGATGTTCATCTTAAGCCCTCCTTTCATGACACGGTCCATTCCGTTCAACTGCTCTTCCAAGTCCTCTGCTGTCTCTGACAGAATTACAATGTCATCGGCGAACCTCAAAGTTTTTATTTCTTCTCCATGGATTTTAATACCTACTCCGAATTTTTCTTTTGTTTCCTTCACTGCTTGCTCAATATACAGATTGAATAACATCGGGAATAGGCTACAACCCTGTCTTACTCCTTTTCCAACCAATGCTTCCCTTTCATGTCCCTCGACTCTTGTAACTGCCATCTGGTTTCTGTACAAATTGCAAATAGCCTTTCGCTCCCTGTATTTTACCCCTGCCACCTTCAGAATTTGAAAGAGAGTATTCCAGTCAACATTGTCAAAAGCTTTCTCTAAGTCTACAAATGCTAGAAACGTAGGTTTGCCTTTCCTTAATCTAGCTTCTAAGGTAAGTCGTAGGGTCAGCATTGCCTCACGTGTTCCCATATTTCTACGGAATCCAAACTGATCTTCCCCGAAGTCAGCTTCTACTAGTTTTTCCATTCGTCTGTAGAGAATACGCGTTAGTATTTTGCATCCGTGGCTTATTAAACTGATTGTTCGGTAATTTTCACATCTGTCAGCACCTGCTTTCTTTGGTATCGGAATTATTATATTCTTCTTGAAGTCTGTCTGTATTTCACCTGTGTTATACATCTTGCTCACCAAATGGTAGAGTTTTGTCAGGACTGGCTCTCCCAAGGCCGTCAGTAGACCTAATGGAATGTTGTGTACTCCCGGGGCCTTGTTTCGACTCAGGTCTTTCAGTGCTCTGTCAAACTCTTCACGCAGTATCATATCTCCCATTTCATGTTCGTCTACATCCTCTTCCATTTCTATAATATTGTCTTCATGTACATTGCCCTTGAATAGACCCTCTATATACTCCCTCCACCTTTCTGCTTTCCCTTCTTTGCTTAGAACTGGGTTTCCATCTGAGCTCTTGATATTCATACAAGTGATTCTCTGTTCTCCAAAGGTCTCTCTAATTTTCCTGCAGGCTGTATCTATCTTACCCCAAGTGAGATAAGCCTCTACATCCTTACATTTGTCCTCTAGCCATCCCTGCTTAGCCATTTTGCACTTCCTGTCGATCTCGTTTTTGAGACGTTTGTATTCCTTTTTGCCTGCTTCATTTACTGCATTTTTATATTTTCTCCTTTCATCAATTAAATTCAGTATTTCTTCTGTTACCCAGGGATTTCTACTAGCCCTCGTCTTTTTACCTACTAGGTCCTCTGCTGCCTTCACTACTTCCTCTCTCAAAGCTACCCATTCTTCTTCTACTGTATTTCTTTTCCCCATTCCTGTCAATTGTTCCCTTATGCTCTCCCTGAAACTCTGTACAGCCTCTGGTTCTTCAGTTTATCCAGGTCCCATCTCCTTAAAATCCCATCTTTTTGCAGGTGCATGAAACAGCTAACATACCAGTGCAGCTACTCCTTCTACAGCGCAGACATCTCACCCATTGAATACATAGTAAACAGTAAACACTTACATCTGTCATCTTGGGAAGTTCGGCGCAGACTGCAGCTCTGTAACGAGTAGTGGAGGGGAGGGGATGTGAGGTAGTGGGGAAGGGCTGGTGGTGGAATTGGGAAGGGCCAGCAGCATTCTCTAGTGGTGATGTTGAGAACTAAGTCAGTTGTACTCCAGACTTCAAGGAGGACACACAAAATTTGATATTCCCGTCAATGAATTTGAATTTTCTTGCCAATTTTTACATTTCCTGCCATTTATAGGAGTGGAGGTGGAGGGGGAGGGGTGGCGTAGGGCCTCTCCATTCCATCATCTAAGTGACCCAGTTGAGCCGTTCACGTCGATGTTGTGGCGTGATAGGAAGACGGAATAGAGGGGTGTGTGCCCGTAGACCCACTGCTAGTAACAGTTCACAGCAGTTCCTGTTGAGACATCTGTGACCACAAGCCGTAGTTGTACGATCTGCCACAACTACCTTTACAATACAATTACCCTGGCAGGCATCTCTGCTGCGTAGACGTCCAGAACCTCGTCTAGAGGTGTGGGAATATTCAAGTGACCACTGATACCGGCATTGTTGCACAACTGACACAGAACGTCCTACTTGTGTCCCGCCACACCTCTCCTTTGGCTCCAGAAAGCACGAATGCGTCTCTGTGGTATGGTTGCCTGCTGGCTTCTCACATCTGAACCGCATTGAGCCTTCTGTCTATGAGTGTTGACACAGGTGTCACTCTGGTAGATACTGCATACCACTAAGCTATCTGCTGGCGGGCGACGATGAAACCTTTATCAGTACGTCTACTATATGGCAGGTTGCTTATGTCGTCATCGGATCAATTTCGACGTAGTCTTTGCAGGTACACTAACTTTGTTCCCCTGCAGTGTATACGCGATACGACATGTTGCAATAAAGATCTCGCGACGCGACACTTGTCGTGCCACACTGGTGTTCCCACAGGCGTGGTACAACATGCAGTGCGAAAAGTAATGCGACTCGTGCATAAGACAAGCGACAAGACAGCACAAATCGCGTTTCTGTTTCAGTTTCAGCTGCAATCATCAGATCTCCTGCAGAGCACGTTTTGTAGCTTATTACTCGAAGTTCAAAAAACTGAAAAAGGAAAGGAAGTAGGTCCTCCTGCGATCACCCGTATAACGCCGTAAATATCAAACATTGTTCGGAAGTGACTTCTCGTGAGATCTCTCAACTCGAAAAATCCAACGAAGTCTACAGGATGAGTGCAGACAGTTTCCACTTTTCAGGAGCAACTAGTATCATCTACTCTGACAAACCATGGCACAAATGCTTTCTATTTCTACTGCTGAGGAGCAGTAATACATACGTTGGTGAAAGTTAGTGAGTGACGTTATAAATGCCATCATGAAAAAGCATTTGCTCGTGAGACCACCTAGTATTGTGCTGTATTCAGTGTGGTACAAACATAAATAACGGCAACAAATTAATGTACCTAGGATAATATTTCTAAAACTAAAACTGAGCTCCAACCGGAAAGGCGTCGAAAAGCCCAATGTCACCGACCCACCGCCGTGTCATCCCCAGCCGACATGCATCACTTTATGCGGATATTGTGGCGTATATGTCACATTACTGCCCTCTTTTATTACATTTTGCTGCTATGTTTTAATGCACAGAACACGAAGATTTTGTTACGGGAGCCTGGCGAGTAGACAGGATCACAGGGCAGACTCATCGGACGACGTGCCAGATGGTTACATAGCGTGAGAACGGCCGGGCGAGCAAGAGCTGTTTCATACTGGAGAAGAGAGAGATAGTGGAGATTCACCTTCCACGCTGGGAGCCAAGAATCATGTCTTCTATTATTTATATTTACTGTTCAAATAATGATATTGTGGTGTCACCGCCAGACACCACACTTGCTAGGTGGTAGCTTTAAATCGGCCGCGGTCCATTAGTACATGTCGGACCCGCGTGTCGCCACTGTCAGTGATCGCAGACCGAGCGCCACCACACGGCAGGTCTAGAGAGACGTACTGGCACTCGCCCCAGTTGTACGACGACTTTGCTAGCGACTACACTGACGAAGCCTTTCTCTCATTTGCCGAGAGATAGAATAGCCTTCAGCTAAGTCCATGGCTACGACCTAGCAAGGCGCCATTAACCATTTCTAGAGAGAGTCTCACTTGTATCATCAACAATGCTGTATACAAATGATGGATTAAAGTTAAGTATTCCAGCAGCTACGTACTTTTCTTTATAGCATTCATTACGTATCCTGTTTCAGACCTCACACGAGCCGGCGTGAGTTGACGCGTGCATTTCGGCCTCCTCTATTAATTAGTGTACGTTGTGTTGGCTAATCTGCCGACACAACAAATATACAGCTCCAACTGTGGTGATGAAGTTTCTTGCACTGGGAATTTCAATATCACTAAATTCATCAGGAAATGCTAATTAAAATTTTAGTTACTGTCAGTACTTATTGATGAGTCAATCAGAAGTGTGCCGTGAGAGGACAGGTGCCAAACTGCTACGATAGCTCGCTACTAGTCTACGATCGGTTGCTGACGAGATAATACGTGAATCCGTCGGTGAAATCTGGTCTCATGTAAAGACAGTTTTTCACAAAATTGCCTCGAATGACGTACTTGTGCAAAGCTGCGTTAATTCGATTCAATCTACGATTGGATTTTTGAGGTGACAACATGCGAGCTAGTGCGTGAACTACGCGTAAACACGAAGTTAATTGTTAAATTTGCATCGGAAAACATATTTGTGCCCTCTTGTGTTAAGATCGTGTGAAGTATATTATTCTGGCTCTTGCGGTGCTCGGGAACTAATGATTAGTGACTGGAAATCTTGTTATGAATAGAATGGCTCTCCGAACCTTTTTCTTGATCTTTTTTGTTTGTTGTGGTTTCCACAAATAGAAATAAAATTCCAGTGCTATCCCAATGCCCCGTAATTTCAATTTTAATAGCACTGAATTCTTTCCCATTTGCCGTTTCCTTGATCACATCCACGTGCTGACGTTGACAGAGGACAAATGTAAAAAATGGCTCTGAGCACTATGCGACTTAACTTCTGAGGTCATCAGTCGCCTAGAACTTAGAACTAATTAAACCTAACCAACCTAAGGACATCACACACATCCATGCCCGAGGCAGGATTCGAACCTGCGACCGTAGCGGTCTGTCGGCTCCTGACTGAAGCGCCTAGAACCGCACAGCCACTCCGGCCGGCGACAAATGTAAACATAAGTAGAATGCACACCTGTCATTCCGTCAACCATCGTCAGTTGAAGAATTGTGTGAGTACAATGTACACCAACGAATAGAAGGTAGAAATGCTACTCATCTATGGGGAATGTAAGTTAGCAGAACAGTAATTGCAATACTATTTTCTTATGTACGGGTACCTTTAGTACAGTAGTTTAGTCCTTTTAAATACTGTTGCACAGAGTAGGCATACAGTAAAGGCTGTCCTTGCTACAAACAGCATCGACATAACGTTTCTTTTATTGTTGTTGTAGAAGGTAGGCGAAATGCTACGCAGGCAGCGCAACTGTACGGAGAGCGATATCCTGACAAGAACCCACCTTCCCGACGGCTGTTTTCTCGTCTTGTTGCGACGTTTCAGGAAACGGGAAGTTTCAACCCACGACAAGGCAACCGTCGTTGCACTCGCACAGACGAAGCTGCTGAAGTTGCTGTTCTCGCTTCCGTTGCTATGAATCCACATGTGAGCACACGACAGCTTGAACACGAGATTGGCATTCCTAAAACCAGTGTACATCGTATTCTTACACGTCACAGGTTCCATCCTTACCATGTACGCCCACAGCAAGAATTGCATGGGAATGATTTCCAGAGCCGCGCGGGATTAGCCGAGCGGTCTCAGGCGCTGCAGTCATGGGCTGTGCGGCTGGTCCCGGCGGAGGTTCGAGTCCTCCCTCGGGCATGGGTGTGTGTGTTTGCCCTTAGGATAATTTAGGTTAAGTAGTGTGTAAGCTTAGGGACTGATGACCTTGTCAGTTATGTCCCATAAGATTTCACACACATTTGTACATTTATTTGATTTCCAGTATCGTGTACAGTTCTGTCAGTGCGCACAGCAGCAAATCCACGATAACCCGAACTTCTTCTCCAATGTTCTATTTACCGATGAATGTTCCTTCTCAAACAAAGGACAGGTAAATACAAGGAACATGCATTATTGGTCCAGCGACAGTCCACTATGTCTTAGACAGGTGAGACATCAGCGTCAATGGAGAGTTAACGTCTGGTGTGGTACTACAATTATTGGCCCTTATTTCATCAGTGGTAGGCTAAAGGGCACAGCGTATGCCAACTTCCTCAGACGAATTCTTCCTCCTCTTCTGGATGAAGTGCCGCTAAGAACCAGAATGCTTATGTGGTATCAACACGATGGATGTCCAGCACATAGTGCCTTGCGTTCACGTCGTGTTCTGAACCGAAGGTATGCTGCCAGATGGATTGGTCGAGGAAGAACAGTTACTTGACCTGCTACGTCTCCTGACTTACATCCTCTGGACTTTTTTCTTTGGGGATGCATTAAAGACGTTGTCTATCGCGATATTCCAACAACTCCAGAGGACATGCAGGAACGCATCGTGCTTGCTTATAATTCTCTTTAGCAGACAACACTGGAAGCATTAAATAATTCATTCAACGAGTGCACCAGTGTATCGGTGTCCAGGGTCACCACTTTGAGCAGCTTTGAATGTTCTTCTCCTGGGCAATGGTACAGGAGAGACAATGTCAATTTTGTATGTTTTTACTTGATTTTCATTTTTTTCTGACAACTCCAGCAAGTGGACGAGTTTGTGGTCCCGGGTTCTAAGTCAATGTTGTGTGTTGTGTTATTAATAACGTTATGTCTCACCGAATGACACACTGTGATATATTTTTTGAATAGGCCATTTAAGAAAGTCATACGGCTGTTCATACTTTTGTAAAAAACAAAGCTACGACGAAGGGAATCATGTTGATTGATGTCCTCCTGACGGCTAAAGAACATTTTCTTGAAACATTTCGTAATTTGCATTTGGACAAACAGTTATTTAGGGTGTTCAAAATACGTAGGACACCCTGTATATATACTGGACCTACACCTGGAGTTACGGTCTGAGGTGCGATTTCGTATGACAGCAAGAACATTCTCGTGGTTAAACCACACACCCTGACTGAAAAATTGTACACCGATCTGGTCATTTCACCTGTTGTGCTGCCATTCATGAACATCGTTCTGGGGGGTGTTTTACTATAGGATAATGCTCGCCTACATACCACTATTGTAGCTCAAAATGCTTTACAGAGTGTAGACATACACTCCTGGAAATTGAAATAAGAACACCGTGAATTCATTGTCCCAGGAAGGGGAAACTTTATTGACACATTCCTGGGGTCAGATACATCGCATGATCACACTGACAGAACCACAGGCACATAGACACAGGCAACAGAGCATGCACAATGTCGGCACTAGTACAGTGTATATCCACCTTTCGCAGCAATGCAGGCTGCTATTCTCCCATGGAGACGATCGTAGAGATGCTGGATGTAGTCCTGTGGAACGGCTTGCCATGCCATTTCCACCTGGCGCCTCAGTTGGACCAGCGTTCGTGCTGGACGTGCAGACCGCGTGAGACGACGCTTCATCCAGTCCCAAACATGCTCAATGGGGGACAGATCCGGAGATCTTGCTGGCCAGGGTAGTTGACTTACACCTTCTAGGGCACGTTGGGTGGCACGGGATACATGCGGACGTGCATTGTCCTGTTGGAACAGCAAGTTCCCTTGCCGGTCTAGGAATGGTAGAACGATGGGTTCGATGACGGTTTGGATGTACCGTGCACTATTCAGTGTCCCCTCGACGATCACCAGTGGTGTACGGCCAGTGTAGGAGATCGCTCCCCACATCATGATGCCGGGTGTTGGCCCTGTGTGCCTCGGTCGTATGCTGTCCTGATTGTGGCGCTCACCTGCACGGCGCCAAACACGCATACGACCATCATTGGCACCAAGGCAGAAGCGACTCTCATCGCTGAAGACGACACGTCTCCATTCGTCCCTCCATTCACGCCTGTCGCGACACCACTGGAGGCGGGCTGCACTATGTTGGGGCGTGAGCGGAAGACGGCCTAACGGTGTGCGGGACCGTAGCCCAGCTTCATGGAGACGGTTGCGAATGGTCCTCGCCGATACCCCAGGAGCAACAGTGTCCCTAATTTGCTAGGAAGTGGCGGTGCGGTCCCCTACGGCACTGCGTAGGATCCTACGGTCTTGGCGTGCATCCGTGCGTCGCTGTGGTCCGGTCCCAGGTCGACGGGCACGTGCACCTTCCGCCGACCACTGGCGACAACATCGATGTACTGTGGAGACCTCACGCCCCACGTGTTGAGCAATTCGGCGGTACGTCCACCCGGCCTCCCGCATGCCCACTATACGCCCTCGCTCAAAGTCCGTCAACTGCACATACGGTTCACGTCCACGCTGTCGCGGCATGCTACCAGTGTTAAAGACTGCGATGGAGCTCCGTATGCCACGGCAAACTGGCTGACACTGACGGCGGCGGTGCACAAATGCTGCGCAGCTAGCGCCATTCGACGGCCAACACCGCGGTTCCTGGTGCGTCCGCTGTGCCGTGCGTGTGATCATTGCTTGTACAGCCCTCTCGCAGTGTCCGGAGCAAGTATGGTGGGTCTGACACACCCGTGTCAATGTGTTCTTTTTTCCATTTCCAGGAGTGTATTTCCTTCGCCTGCTCCATCACCAAAGCTGTCTCTAATCGAGCAGATATGTGAGATCATCGGACGAAAGCTCCGGCGTCGTTCACAACCAACCTTAACTGTACCAGTACTGACCGACCAAGTGCAACAGGCATGGAACTCCATCTCACAAACTGACATTCGGCAGCTGTACAACACAAGCATTCACGTTTGCATGCTTTCATTCAACACTATGGCGGTTACACCGGTTATTAATGTACAAGCATTTAATACTTGCAATGGCTTATCTTGCGCTTACATTAACATGGGATCCTGCAATGTTAATCGCTTAAAAATGTTACTTAGATAAATGTATTCCCGAAACATCATTACTCTACATTAATTTTTTTTGATGTGGCCATTTTTTACCGTCAGTTAGAAGATGCTGTGCATGCTCACGGATGTCTTCCGTTGCACTTAATTTATGAAAGTGTGTGTCTTTTGTGAGTATTATCTATACAATTTAAAGCAAGACTGCGTTGCCAAACTGTTTTTCTGGGGTACCGTAACTACACATTTCGCGTAGCTTGAAAGTGTCAGGGGTTGATGATCACTACTTTTGGGAGCAGTCTGTGCTGTTTTTGACACACACGCTACATACACCTTTCAACACCTGCCACACCAGAGATCAACGACAGAGAGGAATGCACGAGAAGGAAGGGAACGATGAATAGCACGTAGAAAGATAAGAAGTGAATAAAATCCATTGAAAGGTTCTCCTTGATGCTACAGATGCCGTAACGAAAGTAGTAGCAGGCAAGAAAAACAAGAAGTGAGTGTGATGACTATTGGCGCTGTTTTCTAGCTTTTGGAAGGATATTAAGGTTGTTGTTCATTATCGTCTTAAGTACTAAGAAAGCTCTGATGCTGGTCGGAGACGCCTTTGATGATGCTGGAGCCTCTCCATGTCCGCATTACTACGGCAGTGTGTATCCATTACAATCTGCTTACCGTGGGCAGGAATGTCAGCTTGCTCTAAATTTAGAGAAATGTAAGCAAATGCGGATGAGCAGGGAAAACAATTCCATAATGTAGTGTGCTGTTTGACACAATCACATCGATTAAATGTCTAGGCATAACAACGATATGGCAGTTGTGAGTCCGCCTTGATGTCAAACAGTTTGGTATTTATTTATTTATTCCTCAAACTAGTTTCAGCGACAAATATCACCATCAGTGGGTTCACTAAATCTAAAACATGTAGAAAACATTTTATAACATTGTTTAATGTGTGCTATTTGATTTTTAATTATTGTTTTCTGTGAATACTTCCTTAATCCCTTATTTATTGTACGTTACATCATAGTTTTAAGATTTTTGTCGCTGTTTGCGGAATATTTCCTGTGGTTTTCTGTTTCCGTTTTCCTCGGCATGCACCATGTCATCTGCAACTGTGTGAGCGACTGTTAGTAAACAAATGGAAAAACGTGGAACTTACGCATGTCAGTGTTATTCAGTTGGGGTTGCACTACTGTGCTGGATACAATTTTGGTGTGTACAAGGCTGTTACTTAGTTTGTTGTGTACCGACGCTATTCTTATACACAGAAAAACATAATTTTCGTACTTCGTTCATAATCCAAAACATTACGCCATATTGTTGTTCGGGAGTGTCGCGAGGAATGTATCGCATAGCCTTTTCGCAACATGCGATGAATTTTTCGCGACACACGCGAACAGCAAGATGGCCTAATTTTTTGGATTATGAACGAAGTACGAAAATTATGCTTTTCAGTGTGTATGAATAGCTGTGTGCCGTCCAACGAACGTGAGTACACAATAAACTAAGCAACAGGGTAGTACACACCAAAAGTGTATCCACTACGCAATTCCAACTGTATAACGCTGACGTATGTAAGTTCACGTTTTTTTGTTTGTTTACTAACAGTCGCCCGCACGGTTGCAGATGACATGATCTATGTCGAGAAAAACACAGAAAATATGGCGCAAACAGCGACAAACCATGCTACGACGTATAATAAAATAAGTTATTAAGGATATTCACAAAAAACAATATTAAAAAACAAATAGTACACATATAATAACGTTTTAAAATGTTTTATAACTATGCTATTTTCTACATGTTTTAGATTTAAAGAACTCACTGATGATGGTGATATTTGTCGCCGAAACTAGTTTGGGGAATAAATAAATAGGTAAAAAAACGCGTTTTGCATCAAGGCGGACTCACAATTCCCATTTTGTTGTTTTTTTTATGCATGCAGGGACCAAATGCAAAGTTTCAAGATGAACTTATTATCTAGGCGTAGCACTGCAAAGTGATATAAAATGGAATGAGTACGTCAGATTGGTAGTAGGAATGGCGATTGCTCGACTTCGTTTTATTCAGAGAATTTTCGGAAAATGCGGTTTATCTATAAACGAAATGGAGTATTCTTGAATACTGCTTGAGTGTTTGGGATTTACACCAGCTCTGATTAAAGAAACATATAGAAGCATTTCAGAGGCGTTTTGCTAGATTCTTTGTGGAGATACTTCGTGAATCAAATAGGAATCCATGGAGGGAAAACGACGCTCTTTTCGGGAGGCACTGTTGCGGAAATTTAGAGCATTAGAGGCCGACTGCAGATCGATTCTACTGCCGCCAGCGCACCGTATTTTCTCGCAGGGATCGCCAAGATTAGATGACAGAAATCAGGGCTCTTACTGGGGCATATAGACGGCCCGTTTTTCCCTCGCTCTGTGCTCGAGTGGAGCAAGTAAGGAAATGGCTGGCAGTGGTCAAAGGTGTACCGAGGTCATCCTGCGGCCCTGGAAGGAGAGCCTAAGCTGTTCCCTCTCCCCCTCCCCCCCCCCCCCCAGTTATCTTCCAGCAGTTTTATCTACCCCAGTTATCTTCCAGCAGTTTTGTCTACGCAGGTGTAGGCTGTCATATAGTTTTGTAAGTAGTTTTAACCAACTTGAAGCATTATTGTAAAATATTGGTTAAATGAACCAGACTGCTATAAGATTTTGGACAAAACAAATTGAATGTATCATTAAATTACACATTTCTTCAGATTTTTTAACAAAACGTTGAAGGGGTAATGTATATCTAAGTTTTTATGGCAGCTACTGCACACTGGATTTAGCATGATGCATAGTAAAGAAAAAAATTTTATTTGTTACAGACAGATTATTAATAGTGAATAAATTACCAATGATAAAATAAAAAGAGCTAGAAAATCTCATTTTTATTATAATCCTACTTTTCATTTCCTTGCTATATCATTGAAATAAAACTTAATAGCTATTTCGCATTCTATTGGCAGTCTCTTTTTGACCCACATTCGATAGTAAGCAGTTTTTATCATCTTTAATTTGCTGATTCTGCGCTCACAGGACGTTGCAGTCAGTTGTAGTGTGATAAATACCCTCAAAAATATCTAGGCGGTTGGATAAGCACACTTCGAAAAACCTTCAAAATAAACAGCCCTGTCAATGCTCTCTTATCAGCTCCTTCACCTGGAACTTGAAAGCAGCTATCCCATTAATTGATTTCGCTGTATCTGTAGTGCACAGAGCTTGGGGGTATACATGCTGATATTTCTATCGATGACTGAGAAAAGTGTTTGCAAAATGTTACATCAGTATTTACTTCATTTGCAGACTTATTATAGCTATTACGAGTAGTACATTTTTGCGTTGCTTAGTACCTGTATAAGCAAGCCCTTCATGTTCATTTTCCCCTGGACAGCAGGTCAGGTATTTAATTGTGGACACATGTACACGAAACGGGAAATCTGTATTGACAGGCGTAGTTCATTTCGTGGGGCAGTAGCGGCTGTGCAGAAAACATTGGGGAGCAATTTATGCGACGTCTTTGCGGGAAGATGTTTGCGGGAAGATGTTTGCGAGAAGACAGTTGGACACAGAGAAAAAATCAGACGGCGCACTGACGTGGGCACATATTAAGGTACCAATTATCAAAATATCTGTGCCTCTATACCTAACACCCTGTGTTTGGCACCAAAATTCTGCAAAGTTTTCAAGATGAGATACCGGAGCTTTCATTTAAAACGTTCCCTGACAAGACATTAAAGCGAGATGAATTGGTGTGATACGTTTTCCATTTAGCTTATTATTCTAACAAATACTTTGAAGCCCTCTAGCTGAAACAGCCTCGCTCCAGTCCTCAGTCGGCAGAAATCAGAAGCCTTCAGTCAAATAGTGTATTTTCTTCAGTGTCTGCTCGCTGACCTTTCAGATCCTGGTATACCATAGCGAAGTAGCAGTAACAAGTCTGTTGCTGAAAATGAGCGAGATGGGTAGCCGGGAGGTACGTCTCCACATAAACCATGATGGGAACAGATGTCCGTTCCATAGCATTTGTTTTTTGTGGTGTCACTGCCAGACACCACACTTGCTAGGTGGTAGCTTTAAATCGGCCGCGGTCCATTAGTACATGTCGGACCCGCGTGTCGCCACTGTCAGTAATTGCAGACCGAGCGCCACCACACGGCAGGTCTAGAGAGACGTACTAGTACTCGCCCCATTTGTACGGACGACTTTGCTAGCGACTACACTGACGAAGCCTTTCTCTCATTTGCCGAGAGATAGTTAGAATAGCCTTCAGCTAAGTCCATGGCTACGACCTAGCAAGGCGCCATTAACCATTTCTAGAGAGAGTCTCACTTGTATCATGAAGAATGCTGTATACAAATGATGGATTAAAGTTAAGTAGTACCGCAGCTACGTACTTTTCTTTATAGCATTCATTAAGTATCCTGTTTCAGACCTCACGCCAGCCGGCGTGTGTGTAACGCATGCATTTCGGCTACTTCCGAGTGGCGTGGCTGTCTTGCAACGCCACAACATTTTTTGTCATGATACTTGTACTACTCTGTCACAGTGTGGCAACAGTGTGCATTTACAGTTACAGATAAAGCGAAACGCTTCGCTTTTGTAGGCGGAAGACAGGAACATGATAGATAACAGAAATCACGTACCTTTCATTCTTAAACTGTCTTTGTTGTTTTTTTTTTCTCGTCGGTTGTACCCCCTCTCTGCCAGCGCCCTTGGTGCGGGCTTACATCGCCATGCCTCCGGTACGGCCCAAGTACCCAGGTAAGTGGTACCCTCCACTATGCACCATACGTTGGCTCGAGCAAAATGTATGTAAGTGTAGATGTATAACAGCTTCTCATTGGTATGTGATCTAACCGTCTGATCTTGAGCATTCTTCGACAGAACAACGTTTGGAAAGCTAATCTACTCTTGTCTGAACTGTTTGTCGTTCGTATTTTGCTTCTCTATACTGTAAATAAATGACTTCAAAAAAAAAATTTCCTAGCATTTGAAATTTACAGTCGATCAGCGATGCGGCATTGCTTCACATGGGTAGCACTACGTTTCTATGGCCAGACGAACTGGCTGGAGTAACGCTAACCTTTTTTGTGGGCCTGTTGTGAATGCTGTAACTGAATGTTGCTATTTATTCAGTTTAAATATCCACGGTAGCAGAATAGCCTAACAAATTAAAAATGGCGAATGTAGGCCTTGTCGAAGTACGCGTCTCGCGGCGCGTCCTGTTTTGCGAGAAGCGTTGCAGAGACTCTATTTCTGAAAGCTATAAAAATAGAAAATTCTTGTATTGGAATGAATTTGAGAGGGAATCATGATGGGGTTTTGAAAAATACCACAAAACAAAAAAAATGGCAGCTATCTGATAAACATGTCAATTTCTTGGCACGTTTTTCTAAATTCAAACGTTTAAGGGGCTCCGGAAAGGCTCAAAATCATGAAAAGTTCAATTTTTACTTTTTTGCGTTTTCTGAATCTGCAGACTATTACCTTTTAATAAATATATAATTTATTCAATTCCGAAGACTACAACTATTTTTAAAAAATTTTTGAAATGTGTTCTACATGGGCGTGACCTACTGTGGCGCTGTTAAACTGCTGTCAAATGGTGTTATTATTAACGTCCGCGTTCATGAGGTACATTTTAGTGATGTGAGATGAAGTATGTGTTGTGGCTAACCTGTGATGGTTCAATATATATCGCTGGTGTGATTGTCGATTGTTTCATGTTTATTTACTCTGTCGTTATCTCGAAAATATTCGTAATTAATTCTGTTTCTTGAGTCTCTGTTTTGTTGAAGTATAATAATGAGTAAAAGTAAAGTTATTAGAAATCCTCTGAAGGCTTTTAAGAAAAGGAGAAATGTTGGAAAGCCAAAGGTATGTGTTATTACTGTAAACAATAGTGACGATAACCAAGTGAGTGAACCTAACCTCTCAAGTACACCTGCCCATAGCAGTCAAAATGGGAAAGAAAATACTTCACAGAAGAAGCTTGGTTCAGTGAGTGAAAACTATGAATGTTTTATGGGCGAATCGGATGTGAATGAAAAAATAATCCATCCTATGGACCTGGAATGCACTAAAAAGTTAATCCAATCTTTGTCGCTCGATTCCCAAAACTTTTATTTTTTCATACTAATTACATGTTTTCTAAGGATCTTCCAAACATATTTGTTTCAAACTTTCAGTAAATGTTACACAGTACCTTCTGCATAATTTAACACAGCCTTTTTCCAAAAAACTGTATATTTTTGAATATATAAATAAAAAATTGCAAAAAAATGTTGTGAATTTTCATTACAATTGAAAAAAATCATCTTTAGTAACTGAACTAAAATTTTGTAAAATCCCTGTGTTAAGTTGTAGCCCATATTCCAATAAATAATCTGTAAAAAGTTCAACTTCCTACCTCAAATACTTTGTGAGGAAAGATGTAATTTATAAGCGTTATTTTAACATTGCAAGTATAGGGCGTTCCGGAGCCCCTTAAATAAAGTATCTCAAATCCCTCCTGAACGATGTCAGTAATTCGGCAGACTCGCCGTGGCGTCCCAGTGCCGAAGGGCCCTTAGGGTGCAGTCAATAAATAGTCCTCTTTCACAGAAAGGCCGCGAAGTATTTGTTCTGTGTTGCGTGTGATGCGCCGTGACTTGGTGCAGTGCTCAGCGGAGGCGCACGTAGTGCAGAATGCCGCTGCAACGTGTAGAAAGAGCTTTACTGCAGTTGCGGTCCCCTCGCGTAGATCGCCTTTGTGGCGGCAGGCGGGCTGGCTCCCAGATTGCCTATTAGCCCCGCCTTGCGTTTCGTACACTGGCAGCCCTGCTTAATGGTAAACGTCACTCGCACGCGTTGTGACGTCACAGTTGGCACCTGCTGAGCTCGCAAGGCAGCAACTGTCGACTCCTCGATTGACTCCGCGGCGAAGGCACGAAAATACGGTAAGGGGCGGGGAGAGGGAGGGGGGGGGGCGGCAGGTGATTGGTTTTGGCGGCGGAAGGCGGTCGTTTGGCCCAATCGCGCCACAAGGGGGCCAATCAGCCGCTAAGCCCCCTCCCCCCCCGCCCGCCCCACCGGCCCTCTTCCGGGCAGCGCAGGGAAATTACGTTCCACTCTGCGCCTGGTTTCTTTTAAGATGACACTCATCTCAAAACTACATCCCTCACTTCGCTCATCCTTGGAATCGTATCGCTGACTCCTGTGCTACGAATTTAAATCGCATTTTCGTCGTGTGAATCTCAGCAGTACTTCAGTAAAAGCTTGCAAAATCGACTAGAGACTAAAGGAGCTCGTTAAATATTATTCTGGTATCGAAGTGGTGTTACAACAGACTAACAGGTGCAATCTCCCCCTTACTTCCTGATTCCAGCTACTTTCCACAATAAACAATGTCCATACCAATTAATTAATAAGCAAAGTCTTTTATCGAGATTTGAGAGGAGCGAAGATTACAATAAACTTTCTAGTTTACTTGGCTTGTCATGCTGAGTTAGCTCCAGTTGTTCTTGTCTAGGGGTCTGAGACTTGAAGCTGAAGATGTCACATCAGGTCCTCATTGTTAGTTTGAACTAAATAAACCTGAACATTGTTGTTGAGGCACACATAAATATATTTTATCACATTTTAGTATATCATACAGTATATTGATTGTTCACATGAACAAAGCCGAAATTTCATTGTTCACACACAAATACGTCCGATCCCATCAGAGGCACGCATAAGGCTCCCGCACACTACGGAAATAACAATATTCAAAGGGTTTACAATTTTTATTAACAAATGAATTTCTACTTCTTTCAGTTACATTATTAATTTCGATTATTATTTTATAATTGAATCCAGAAATAAATATAGTAAACAGTACAGGATTTCGTAATTAATAATTTTAAGGGTGTCAATAATTAGTAATTTCAAATATTTATAACGGAACTAGTGCTTGTTGACTATAACAACGAAACTAAAATATATTATAAAGTTAACTTCTTTTCATAAATTTTAGCTTGAAATATAGCATACTGTGTATAAAATTATATGGAAGTTTTCCGAAAAGCAAGTGAGATAATACTGACCCATCCAAAATTCGAAAAATAATATTGGCATCGACAACTACTGTTGAGGGAAAGCACTGCTTGAGGAGGATGTACCGTTGCACAGTCTGATATCCTCAGCGTCGGTTTGCTGCTGAATTGCAGAGCACGTTTTAAGTTCGAATATAATAAATTTCCTCGACAGAGAGAGAAACTTTTCCGTCCATACAATCATTACAGATTCAGAAAGCATCGTTAATTCGTAAACGAAGTTGCCCATTTCTGTACTATATCCAGCGAATCATGAATGAACAGGTAAAGTCTGACTCCATACTCTTTAAGCCGCCCGTAAACGAATAGACTTGTTTGTCATATTCCCCCTTCTCTAGCTGCGGATTTGCCAAACAAGCCCGTACAAGTACAAACAAAGATTATCAATTTAACGTTAGTTTTGAAGCAGACGCTTTTTTTCGGTATGCTGTATTCTCGCACTAATGGGAATGGCTACAAATGCAGGCAAAGCATTTCTTACATTGACTCTGGCACTGTGTTTAAAGAAAAACAAGTAAACAAGACGCTGACGACGGCAGGGTTTAAAATGAGAGGAAATATAGACATGAAAATCTGTTAAAATGAATGTCACACTCAGAATCTGACGATTGCATCAGATTTCTGCACATGGTCAGTGAAGCTTTTAATACGATGTGCATTCAAGTTCTAAGGCCTCCGATTTTTTTCTAATAAACTACTTACCCGAAATCGATGTAACTGGCGTTACTTCTCGACGTAATTGCCCTACAGACGTACACATTTTTCACAACGCTGACGCCATGATTCCATGGCAGCGGCGAAGGCTTCTTTAGGAGTCTGTTTTGACCACTGGAAAATCGCTGAGGCAATAGCAGCACGGCTGGTGAATGTGCGGCCACGGAGAGTTTCTTTCATTGTTGGAAAAAGCCAAAAGTCACTAGGAGCCAGGTCAGGTGAGTAGGGAGCATGAGGAATCACTTCAAAGTTGTTATTACGAAGAAACTGTTGCGTAACATTAGCTCGATGTGCGGGTCCGTTGTCTTGGTGAAACAGCACATGCGCAGCCCTTCCCAGACGTTTTTGTTGCAGTGCAGGAAGAAATTTGTTCTTCAAAACATTTTCGTAGGATGCACCTGTTACCATAGTGCCCATTGGAACGCAATGGGTAAGGATTACGCCCTCGCTGTCCCAGAACATGGACACCATCACTTTTTCAGCACTGGCGGTTACCCGAAATTTTTTTGGTGGCGGTGAATCTGTGTGCTTCCATTGAGCTGACTGGCGCTTTGTTTCTGGATTGAAAAATGGCATACACGTCTCATCCATTGTCACAACCGACGAAAAGAAAGTCCCATTCGTGCTGTCGTTGCGCGTCAACATTGCTTGGCAACAAGCCACACGGGCAGCCATGTGGTCGTCCGTCAGCATTCGTGGCACCCACCTGGATGACACTTTTCGCATTTTCAGGTCGTCATGAAGGATTGTGTGCACAGAACCCACAGAAATGCCAACTCTGGAGGCGATCTGTTCAACAGTCATTCGGCGATCCCCCAAAACAATTCTCTCCACTTTCTCGATCATGTCGTCAGACCGGCTTGTGCGAGCCCGAGGTTGTTTCGGTTTGTTGTCACACGATGTTCTGCCTTCATTAAACTGTCGCACCCACGAACACACTTTCGACACATCCATAACTCCATCACCACATGTCTCCTTCAACTGTCGATGAATTTCAATTGGTTTCACACCACGCAAATTCAGAAAACGAATGATTGCACGCTGTTCAAGTAAGGAAAACGTCGCCATTTTAAGTATTTAAAACAGGTCTCATTCTCGCCGCTGGCGGAAAAATTCCATCTGCCGTACGGTGCTGCCATCTCTGGGACGTATTGACAATGAATGCGGCCTCATTTTAAAACAATGCGCATGTTTCTATCTCTTTCCAGTCCGGAGAAAAAAAATTGGAGGCCTTAGAACTCGAATGCACCTCATAACATTCAGTCTGGGACTGTGCGACCGCCACGGTCGCAGGTTCGAATTCTGCCTCGGGCATGGATGGTTGTGATGTCCATAGGTTAGTTAGGTTTAAGTAGTTCTAAGTTATAGGGCACTGATGACCTCAGATATTAAGTCCCATAGTGCTCAGAGACATTTGAACCATTTTTTAATAACATGTTTAGGGTTCCTTCACCCTCACACTGAAAAGAAACACAAGGATGCAAAAATTTATTTTTTTCTACTTTGACCTCGGATGACAGTTCATTAAAATACCACAGCGTGGAAACATATAGCCCACACGCCCGCGGAAGATCTTGTTTGTAATTTTATTGCACTCCCGCTTTTGTTATGCGTACAATATTGAGTTTATTATTGACATCTTCCTGCATAATATACCTGTATAGCTGGAAAATATGTGACATCACTACCTTTTGGTACAGGGTGTTTCAAAAATGACCGGTATATTTGAAACGGCAATACAAACTAAACGAACAGCGATAGAAATACACCGTTTGTTGCAATATGCTTGGGACAACAGTGCATTTTCAGGCAGACAAACTTTCGAAATTACAGCAGTTACAATTGTCAACAATAGATGGCGCTGTGGTCTGGGAAACTCTATAGTACGATATTTTCCACATATCCACCATGCGTAGCAATAATATGGCGTAGTCTCTGAATGAAATTACCCGAAACCTTTGACAACGTGTCTGGCGGAATGGCTTCACATGCAGATGAGATGTACTGCTTCAGCTGGATTCTGGCGGTACACCTGGTCTTTCAAGTGTCCCCACAGAAAGAAGTCACAGGGGTTCATGTCTGGCGAATAGGGAGGCCAATCCACGCCGCCTCCTGTATGTTTCGGATAGTCCAAAGCAATCACACGACCATCGAAATATTCAATCAGGAAATTAAAGACATCGGCCGTGCGATGTGGCCGGGCACCATCTTGCATAAACCACGAGGTGTTCGCAGTGTCGTCTAAGGCAGTTTGTACCGCCACAAATTCACGAAGAATGTCCAGATAGCGTGATGCAGTAATCGTTTCGGATCTGAAAAATGGGCCAATGATTCCTTTGGAAGAAATGGCGGCCCAGACCAGTACTTTTTGAGGATGCAGGAACGATGGGACTGCAACATGGGGCTTTTCGGTTCCCCATATGCACCAGTTCTGTTTATTGACGAAGCCGTCCAGATAAAAATAAGCTTCGTCAGTAAACCAAATGCTGCCCACATGCATATCGCCGTCATCAATCCTGTGCACTATATCGTTAGCGAATGTCTCTCGTGCAGCAATGGTAGCGCCGCTGAGGGGTTGCCGTGTTTGAATTTTGTATGGATAGAGGTGTAAACTCAGGCGCATGAGACGGTATGTGGACGTTGGCGTCATTTGGACTGCAGCTGCAACACGGCGAACACCTGCTGCACTAGCTGCGCGTTGCCCTCTGTGGTTGCCGTACGCGGTCGCCCTACCTTTCCAGCATGTTCATCCGTCACGTTCCCAGTCCGTTGAAATTTTTCAAACAGATCCTCTATTGTATCGCTTTTCGGTCCTTTGGTTACATTAAATCTCCGTTGAAAACTTCGTCTTGTTGCAACAACACTGTGTTCTAGGCGGTGGAATTCCAACACCAGAAAAATCCTCTGTTCTAAGGAATTAACCATGTTGTCCACAGCACACTTGCACGTTGTGAACAGCACACGCTTACAGCAGAAAGACGACGTACAGAATGGCGCACCCACAGACTGCGTTGTCTTCTATATCTTTCACATCACTTGCAGCGCCATCTGTTGTTGAAAATTGTAACTACTGTAATTTCGAAAGTTTGTCCGCCTGAAAATGTACTGTTGTCCCAAGCATATTGCAACAAACGGTGTATTGCTATCGCTGCTCGTTTAGTTTTTATTGCCGTTTCAAATATACCGGTCATTTTTGAAACACCCTGTAACTGCCAGTGCTATTTTGTTATTATCCTCGAACGTAGTTTCCACAGACGGTGAGACTTAGACAGAGAGAGATCAACTGTAATAAAAATATTTTTCACTAAACATATGCTGCGAATCATTGAGACAAACAGAGTCCGTCAGCTTACCAAACTTTTCGTCAATCAAAATTTCTCAGAAACCAGTCAAACACAATCTATGGTTGACAAACATGTCAAACAGCACGGCACACAGTCAAATGTTTGGCAAACACGGCAAAGTTCGACAAACTATTTGATCTTGCACGGGTACATTTAGACACCCCGCATACATTTGACACGATGCCACAATGCAAACTATTAACGAAGGTCCGAGCATACGGAATAGATTTTAGGTTACATGAGTGGTCCGAAGTCTTCTCAAGTAAACCGAATACGTTGTCCTTGACGGGCAAGTGTTTATGAAAGACGGGGGTATGGTCAGAAGTACAGCAACGAAGTGTGATGGGACATCTTTTCTTCTCTATGAATGTAAACGAGTTGACAGGGTGAGCATCAATCTGCGATTGTCCACGATGCCGTGCTGTACAGGTAAGCGACGTCGGCGGATGCCTGTACGAGCATACCGGAAGCTTTGGACAAAACTTCTGTTTGATGTGATGAGCAGCAGACTGCTCTACATGGAGACAACTGTAAGTTAATGCAGATGAGTAAGAAAAACAATCCTCGAACTTTCTAATAAAATACACTCCTGGAAATGGAAAAAGAACACATTGACACCGGTGTGTCAGACCCACCATACTTGCTCCGGACACTGCGAGAGGGCTGTACAAGCAATGATCACACGCACGGCACAGCGGACACACCAGGAACCGCGGTGTTGGCCGTCGAATGGCGCTAGCTGCGCAGCATTTGTGCACCGCCGCCGTCAGTGTCAGCCAGTTTGCCGTGGCATACGGAGCTCCATCGCAGTCTTTAACACTGGTAGCATGCCGCGACAGCGTGGACGTGAACCGTATGTGCAGTTGACGGACTTTGAGCGAGGGCGTATAGTGGGCATGCGAGAGGCCGGGTGGACGTACCGCCGAATTGCTCAACACGTGGGGCGTGAGATCTCCACAGTACATCGATGTTGTCGCCAGTGGTCGGCGGAAGGTGCACGTGCCCGTCGACCTGGGACCGGACCGCAGCGACGCACGGATGCACGCCAAGACCGTAGGATCCTACGCAGTGCCGTAGGGGACCGCACCGCCACTTCCCAGCAAATTAGGACACTGTTGCTCCTGGGGTATCGGCGAGGACCATTCGCAACCGTCTCCATGAAGCTGGGCTACGGTCCCGCACACCGTTAGGCCGTCTTCCGCTCACGCCCCAACATCGTGCAGCCCGCCTCCAGTAGTGTCGCGACAGGCGTGAATGGAGGGACGAATGGAGACGTGTCGTCTTCAGCGATGAGAGTCGCTTCTGCCTTGGTGCCAATGATGGTCGTATGCGTGTTTGGCGCCGTGCAGGTGAGCGCCACAATCAGGACTGCATACGACCGAGGCACACAGGGCCAACACCCGGCATCATGGTGTGGGGAGCGATCTCCTACACTGGCCGTACACCACTGGTGATCGTCGAGGGGACACTGAATAGTGCACGGTACATCCAAACCGTCATCGAACCCATCGTTCTACCATTCCTAGACCGGCAAGGGAACTTGCTGTTCCAACAGGACAATGCACGTCCGCATGTATCCCGTGCCACCCAACGTGCTCTAGAAGGTGTAAGTCAACTACCCTGGCCAACAAGATCTCCGGATCTGTCCCCCATTGAGCATGTTTGGGACTGGATGAAGCGTCGTCTCACGCGGTCTGCACGTCCAGCACGAACGCTGGTCCAACTGAGGCGCCAGGTGGAAATGGCATGGCAAGCCGTTCCACAGAACTACATCCAGCATCTCTACGATCGTCTCCATGGGAGAATAGCAGCCTGCATTGCTGCGAAAGGTGGATATACACTGTACTAGTGCCGACATTGTGCATGCTCTGTTGCCTGTGTCTATGTGCCTGTGGTTCTGTCAGTGTGATCATGTGATGTATCTGACCCCAGGAATGTGTCAATAAAGTTTCCCCTTCCTGGGACAATGAATTCACGGTGTTCTTATTTCAATTTCCAGGAGTGTAGTAGTGCGCTGCTTCCTACAGGGTGGCTGATTAACAAATCTAGCAATAATGTTGCAAAGCGACGTGAAATCAGAAGAGCACGTTTCTTTCTTTCATTCTTTCGCTACCGCCTTTATCCCGCATTGTGCGCAGGGTCGGCAGGGTTGTAAGTAGGCGGTTTAGGTTTTTTTTATTGGTAACGCCACATAGCGCTCTGTATGAAAATCACTGGCTGTGCTGTGTGCAGTCTGTGGCTGGTTTGCATTGCTGTTTGCTATTGTAGTGTTGGGCAGCTGGATGTTAACAGCGCGAAGCGTTGCGCAGTTGGAGGTGGGCCGCCAGCATTGGTGGATGTGGGGAGAGAGATGGCGGAGTTTTGAGAGCGGATGATCTGGACGTGTGTCCATCAGAGACAGTAAATTTGTAAGACTGGATGTCATGATCTGATATATATTATGACTTTTGAACACTGTTAAGGTAAATACATTGTTTGTTCTTTATCAAAATCTTTCATTTGCTAACTATGCCTATCAGTAGTTAGTGCCTTCAGTAGTAGAATCTTTTATTTAGCTGGCAGTATTGGCGCTCGCTGTATTGCAGTAGTTCGAGTAACGAAGATTTTTGTGAGGTGATTCATGAAAGGTATAGGTTATTGTTAGTCAGGGCCATTCTTTTGTAGGGATTATTAAAAGTCAGTTTGCGTTGCGCTAAAAATATTGTGTGTCAATCTAAGCACAGTCATTTATATTTTTTCTAAGGGGACGTTTCAGGGTTAAGTACGAATATGGCATGGTTAATTGTAAGGGGTGGTGGTGCCCTTCCTGCCGCCACCCCATACCCCCCAGGACGGAAATAGTGTATCCCAGCTATCTGCGTCAAGTGTAAATCGTGAAATGGTGTGAATGTGTTTCAAATGTCTGCGAGTCGTGTAACTGAGGCGGGACGTGGGGACCAGCCCGGTATTCACCTAGGAGGATGTGGAAAACCGCCTAAACACCACATCCAGGCTGGCTGGCACACCGACCGTCGTCGTTAATCCGCCGGGCGGATTCGATTCGGGGCCGGCGCGCCACTTCTAGGGAAGTGTAGCTCGTCCGCAAAGGAGACTGTGAATGGAACACTAGAGCGACCCGTTCTTGAAGGGATTGAAGGAAGACGCGGAAATAGTCCAGCGGCGTGTTGCTAGAACAGTTACCTGAAGCTTACATGAACACAGGAGGATTTCGGAAATTCCTCTTGCGGGAGGAAGCATTTGACATTCTCTTTCGCTCCATATGCGAGCGGAAGAGGAAAGGGGATGACAAGTAGTGGTAGAAGGCACGCTCCACCGCGGACCGTACTGTTGTTTGTCGAGTATGAATGTGGGTGCCGATGTAATAGCGGCACGTATGTAGAGCCGCCCGCAAAGCGATTAACGCCCACTCGATTGCTGAGTTATTCCTGATGACTCATAAACACCTTGGCAATCTGACGTGGCTTGGAGAATTGTGAATAATTATTAATTACAATCTTCCAATGTTTCTTCTAGAGATTTCTTGAAGAACTTGTTAGTTAGCGTCTAAGTAAAGGTTTAAATAACGATGTCTGACTCGAAGAGATGAAGCTAATGGAGAACCATTTTCTAATGAACTCCATTTAGGTGAGAAATTGGCTAAAAACAGAGACTAGTGGTTTGCGTTGCTGTTCTTAACGTGGAGGCCCTAGGTGCAAACCCTGCTTTACGTCTCACATTTTTCTTTGGTTTGAAGTTCTTCAGCAGGCCAGAGTGGCCAGCTGATTAGTTGATCATCTGCAGTACCTCTGGTTCTAAGCCATCCAGCTGCCACGGACTTCCAAAGCTCGCACCAAGCTGACAGCCATAGTGCAGCTACTTGTTTACTTTGAAAATAATTTACATGTCCCTCACTGTTCCCTCAAACTTTATAAACTTTTTAGGCAATAGTTTTCAACGGCTTTCCATCACTTAGGCATATGTAACGCCTCAAGTGGTATTTACTTCTGAGAGAAATCTGCTTAAAATATTCGCTTGTAAGAATAAGGCAAAATCTCGCACAGTATGGTCGTGGAGGTAGGTGCTTCATGAAAGCATCCGTGTGTCTGTTTGACCCATCTCTGATGCTAAATATGTCCCCAGTTCTATCTCACTTGAAATCTGTAACGGCGTCTGTAAAGTTACAAGATCACAGAGTGACGTGGCAGTGTGTGAATTACCTGCACCAAAGTGACCCCTGACACAGAACCGTAGTCAGATTCAAACGTTGAACTTTGTCTTGAACGCCTCCCATGGACGCCCACTCCGGCTCAGCGACCCTGAAAGAACTTTCTAAACTCGGTGTCCCGCATCAACTGTCTGATGCGTACACAACGCCGTCCCTGAACGAAGTCCCTCCAGTCCCTTTCTTATAAAACAATACTCGACGTGGAGCACCTCTAAAAACTCAACATACTAATCGCATGCGGCAAGATTTCTTCACCCCAGTTCCATAGAAATCGACGCACCGTCTCGCTCCAGGAGAGAGTTAAAAGTCACTTCCCCAATAGAATGACTTGCCACCACCGGTACACCTCTCATGTCACCGTCCGAGTCCCAATATTGCGCCCTATTTTTCGCGCGCACCGGAAATCACTTTTCATGGGAACCCACTTTACAAAAGCAAATACACTAGCTGTATTGGCGACAAACTGTTGGGCACCCAGCAGTGCACGTCTCTCACAGATTCAGAGAAAAAACGTATTGCAATGCTAGCAGATGCAATTCTCTGAAGAAAGGCCCTCGGCCATACGGACCGCAAACACCTGCAGATTCCAGGAAAGTTTCTCTCCCACCAGGGAACAATTCTGAGGGCACCAGCCTATCGTGCGAGAGGGACTGGAAGTCATAAAAAAGCACTCCAGCGGGATCTACGATATTTTCAAACGGTAGCAAAAACTTGATAGTGGCGCTCCCCTCCCCCTCGAGCGTTTTAGATAGGATGTCAAAAATTTAAAACAATCCATTTTTAAAAGATATGTTATTTTTATAGCGCACATCTTCCTGAAGAGTTAGATAGATAAAACGTATATGTTCGACGAATGTAAGACATGTTATTCGGTCAGTGTATTTCGCTCTGTGGAACTCAAACGTAGATGTCTTGGAACGAAAAGTCATCAAATCTGTATCCGAATCGGTTGGTTTGACAATCTACCCCCGTGACACAACACTCATAATTAATACTGGTTGGGATTATTTGTGACAAGGAGCATAAGAACTCTTCAAAAATTTGCACTATTTATTGACTCTTAGCTAATAACTCTCTTGTGTGACATAAAATTAAATACAGGAAACATAAAACCAGTGAAGAGAAGAGAAAAGCAAGACAGCATACATTTATTAAACCCTTAGGTAGCCCGCATCTCGTGATCGTGCGGTAGCGTTCTCGCTTCCCACGCCCGGGTTCCCGGGTTCGATTCCCGGCGGGGTCAGGGATTTTCTCTGCCTCGTGATGGCTGGGTGTTGTGTGATGTCCTTAGGTTACTTAGGTTTAAGTAGTTCTAAGTTCTAGGGGACTGATGACCATAGATGTGAAGTCCCATAGTGCTCAGAGCCATTTGAACCAACCCTTAGGTCCCAGCATTTTTTTCTCTCTAATGTTGCCACAGCTATATATGGCGTCGTTTCCTTTCTGCGAAAGAACCTCCTATCTCATGAAAATTCGTCAAACGTTTTGCTTCATGAAAAATCAAAATGTCGTTGCCTAACACTGAAAAAGCTGTTGATACAAATATTACCCAAGACTGGTGTGGTTTCTCGATTTGATTAAGTTTATTTCGTCACTGTCTGCTAGATAAAACGAAATAGACCTTTCTAATATTACAGCAATTCTAACACACGCTAAATACGCGAGACTTTTTTGGCACATATGATAATATTTATCTACCTCATTTACATAAATATGTACCAATATCAAATGCCTATTAGGCCTACTACAAGCAAAACGTTTTATGTTAGAAAATAGTTTCACATTTCATTCGAATGCTCCAGTTTCTCAAGCATAAAATTGAAAAGTGGTAGTAGTACGAAATTTTTATATAAATCTGGAATCGCCATATTCTTCCATATAATTTATGTGATGTCCCTGTTTCTCCTCCTTCTTCTTTCTAACAAAACATCTTTTCATCACTACTTCTGTAACTATTCCTGGCACTGTCAAAACTAATTCTCTGCTTAACTCCAATAACCCTGCCAAAATCATCGGTTGTGTTAGTGGTAAGGTACTATGGGACCAAACTGCTCAGGTCATCAGTCCCTAGACTTACACACTACTTAATCTAACTTAAAGTAACTTACGCCAAGAACAACAGGCACTCCCATGCCCGGGGAATGACTCGAACTTCCTACGCGGGTAACCGCGCGAACCGAAAATCACCGGCTCATTTATCCCGCGTTAGGCGTATTATCTGTTCGTACAACGCATTTTCCGCGCTATCCCGAGAACAGAATGAAGACTATACGACTGGCACTTAGCAGTGTAGCTACCTGACAAAATATTTTCTATCCAAATTTCATTTTCATGGATACACCGAGAAGATAGTATGTAATCTTTTTTAAAAATTATTCCTCTTAGTCGTTTATTTCCATTCTCGTTATCTGAATCTGTGGATTTAGCTAATAATTGTAACAAAGCTTATCACTCGCTCACCCAATTAAGCACATTATCAAACAGCGATTGGCATTCACTCATTCACGTTTATTCAGGTCAGCTCGTAAAGCTCCGTCCCCTTTTGTCTGCGAGAAAGTATTTTATTTCTACATGCGACGGGGACTCCCCTGGCAGAGATATCACGTACACTACGCACGCATTCAAAAATCAGTTTATGATTCGTTCAGAAATCAGCTTACATTGTGTTCAAAAATGTTCATGAACCAACAGGGTCTATCGAATAATCGACAGACCAACGTACGGTGGTTACTAAGCGCTTTGTGAGACGAGGATTTTTTTGTTCATTAATATGTGTGTGTGTGAAATGTTATGGGACTTAACTGCTAAGGTCATTAGTCCTTATGCTTACACACTACTTAACCTAAATTATCCTAAGGACAAACACACACACCCATGCCCGTGGGAGGACTCGAACCTCCGCCGGCACCAGCCGCACAGTCCTTGACTGCAGCGCCTTAGACCGCTCAATAATATGGTTTTGGCGCCGCCTGCAATTGCCGTCCGGGTCGGATAACCCGGTCCCCCCTCCACCCCCTCTAGACCGAGCCTGCCGGCTTGCATTGGGAACAATACATCATATCGGCTGCACTGCGTGGCTCCCTGTGGTGTCATCCCAGCCCCTGCACAAACTTCTCTCGTAACGTGAAAGCAGCCACCAGACCCCATACCATCTCTATCTCTGGCTGGCCTCTTCCGCCCTCCCACAATTCGGCCCATCTCATTAAACGTCGTAACAGTAATGACAATGAAAAAGAGGCAAGCCGTCAATACTTTCCGTCTGTCAAAATGACCATACTGTGCGCCGCCTCAAATGTCAGCTTCCATTTTATTTCCCTGTGGACTTAGTACTCTTTTGATTACAAAAGCACCAAGAAAAAATCGTTCAGCAAAGTATTCAGCTTGTCAGAGTACCTCGTGAGAAACGCATGTTTTGCGACTCTGAACACTTGCGTGGTGTCCATGTGATCAGAGTGTAACAGGAAGATGGAGACATCGAGCCAAAGCGCCGCCACTGTGGCGGTCGGACTGTTGTGACGGCCACACAGAGACGGAACTGGGCCAGAAAAGGTAACAGTGTGTGACAAGTGCTCAAGCACGGGAGTGTGTGCGGAACACTGGAAAAAATTATTGATTGTAAAAATCATTTCGAGGGTTCGAGTAAATAACAGGCGAAGTACTGTGTTGAGAATGAAAACATTCTCTGCCGCGTCAGTTCTGCATAGAACTGAGCTTTCGCCGATTACCTCCTCCGTCTTCGTCAGGAGCAACTGACTCCTAAACTGCTGCAGTTGTAGCCTTATACAGCCCATAGACGACTTCTAATTGGTGTCTACATCTGCGGTGTTGGCACCACCACTCCCGTAGTAGCGAAACATTGCGACGGTTGAAGTTCTTCTCGCACATTCTTTTTTCTACAGCCTCTTTAATTACCACATCTTAGTATGCGGGAACTTGGGACAAAACTTTTGTTTCGTCAAACAATATTTTGTGTTTGTTTTTGAGGCCGTGCTCAGCAACTGCATATTTCTCCTCGACTTTTAATACGCCGTTGATGTTCTGCACAGCGCTCGGAAATGTTACTCCTGGACTGACCGGCGTAACTGCTTCCGCACTCACAAGGGATTCGGTAAATCCCAGGGGGCCTGACGCCGATGTTATCCCTAAAGGCCGGAGCATAGCCTTTACCTTCTTATGAGGTCGAAACTAGGTCTCACATCTCGTCTTCCCTGTGAGCCGTAGTAAAGTTAGCTTTGAAAAGCGCGCCGCAGCGCGTAGCGTGAAGCAGTCGCCCTCCGTTTTCTGGCGGTGGCACCGTTGTCGCAATTGAAGGCTTTGGTGTCTCCCTCTAGCGGGAAATGGGAAAATAGGCTGTTCGCGAGGGTTTAAGACATGGAGGTAAGAATAGAGGGAGACGCCGTGACGTCACAGCTGTGAAGCCATGTGAAGCCGAGGGTAGCCATCTCAATCCGACCAAAACATTGCTGCTGTAAGCTTGTGTGCATAGGCTTGTCGCTCGCTTTTGGAAGGATTTTACGCTATTATGGTGACTTGTGTCGTGTTCGGATGTACGAATCGTTCTGATTGTGATGCGAAATCGAAGGGAATAACATTTCATGTGTAAGTTGTCTCGTTAAGTGTGATTTTACAACTTCATTGTGAATGAACGTGTGCTACATCGGTACTTGTACTATAGCGTGTTTTTCTCCTGTATGATTTTAGGTTTCCTAAAAATGAAAGTCGGAAAGCTCTGTGCGAGAATGCCGTGAGGAGGAAGAATTGGCGTGCGTCTAAATGGAGCACTACGTGTTCTCAGCATTTCCGAGAAGAGGACATAGACCGAACTTCCCTTTCAACAGTAAGGCTCCGAGAAAATGCTGTACCATCAGTTTTCCCGACACACCCAAAACATTTGCAAAAGGTATGTTAATTCAAAGAATTAGATTCTTAGTTTTTAAGTTCACGTTTCAGTATAATACGTACGTATCGTCGATAATCGAAGTGTTGAATAACTCACTTTGTCTTCATCATGTACCAAATTAAAAGCTAACACTACATTAACTGGCGTAAAGTATAGGCCTAAACAGGACACTGTGTAGATTTGCCATTCTATGTACCGTATTTCAGTAAATATTGGTGGTAATGAACAGTGTTTTTCAGTAGTGTAACGTAACTGAAATTTCCCAGTACGTATTACAAACAAGATGTATTTATGGGGCTTTGGAGGGAAGGTATAGCTAACTTAGTTTTCAGTTTCTATTATTTAGTTTGTGATACACGTTTACTACTGAATTAACAAAATTGTATCGTTTACATTGAAGGCTAGCTATTCGTAATATTACATTAAAAACTATTTTTAATCAGAAGAAACGCGGAATTTCGCCTTTACAAGATTTTATTCTAAACAAAAACTTTGAAACAACCAATTTGATGATGTTACATACGTATATGGTGCAATTAGCGACTGTAATACACGCAGCGCTATAGCACACTGGCAATGTTTTGGTCAGAGTGTCATGGCAGCGAGCCACGCCCCCATGGCTTCAAAACGTAGTACGGCTGGGATACGTAGCGCCATCTCCCCTTATTCTTACCTCCATGGTTTAAGAAGTGGCTGAATGCGCTCTCTTGGAGAGTTGGCAGTCAGGGCATCGAGAAGCGACTTCTCTGCCGGTGCTAGAGGGACAGCACGCAGACAGCGGCATCAGCGTAAGCGACGCGAGCAGCGGCTCCGTGGTATGGGGCGTTAACTGCTCGTCGCGAAAGGAATCTTCCTGAGCGTGGGTCCGCAAGGGGCCTAATTTGCAGTTCGGCCGTATGCTGTCGACTGGCGAGGAGGTTCTGTGTCCGTAGAAACGGCTGGCAGCGGGCGGCTCGGCAGAGCATTTGGAGGCGCTGCGTTGGATCAGTCCTGGGAGTCGTAACGCACCAGAAGTTGAGTATTGATTGTTGACAGATTTTATGAAGTTTAACTGAATTCAATTTACTTATTCTTATTAATTATACCAGCCGTATTTTTGGGGGGTTTCCCACCATTCATTCTCAGTTGCTCCTGACGAAGACGCTGGAGGTAGTCGTCGACAGCTCCAAGTTTTACCCTGAACTGAGGCGGCAGAAATGTCGAGAATATTTTATACAAAATACTGTGTTCATTTCGGTGTTCGCCGAAGTGTCTTTGTGATTATCAAAGAGCTAGCTTCGTACGTTAACAATTAGTGCCAAAAAGCCGGCCGCGGTGGTCTAGCGGTTCTAGGCGCTCAGTCCGGAGCCGCGCGACTGCTACGGTCGCAGGTTCGAATCCTGCCTCGGGCATGGATGTGTGTGATGTCCTTAGGTTAGTTAGGTTTAAGTAGTTCTAAGTTCTAGGGGACTGATGACCATAGATGTTAAGTCCCATAGTGCTCAGAGCCATTTGAACCATTTTGAAGTGCCAAAAATTGTGTCTTGCTCAGCGTTTGTCTCGCATACTGGCGGGGTCCACTACATTGGCTTTCTGTTGCCATTTTATCCGATCTAGCGCCTGATTTGGGTGCAGGAGTGGTATCTTGAGATCTTCGTGTGGGATGTCCAGATGTTGCAAGCTAGGCTGTCCTACTGGAAGGTTACCATTTATTCTCAAACTAAAACCAGTCTTTGCTACTGTTGTTGCGTCTGCTCTACGAATATGCCAATACCATACTACACGACATTCCCTCAACTTACCTACTATTGATGCTACTTACGAACTTCATTATTTGTGAGACGATTAATCCAGATGTCCACTTGCATCTTTGTTTACATGACAGTAAGTCGTTGTTCCACTTTCTTTGTCGAAGACCAGCACCATACAGCGTGACAGATAGATTTACTTTATTGCTGAGCCCGTCTGAAATCTTCCGGTCACCAAATACACCAGTCCCAGAACGACATTTTAGCCACATCCTGCCTCAGGCCGTTAGTTATCTCTACGCTGAGAGTTCCATCAGCAACAGTTGCTGAACCTACGTATTTGAAAGTCCTTGTTGCTGGGGGAGGTCACCACCGTTGATTCTAACGGTATCCGAGTAATTCAGATGCGAAGTGAGATACCACGTTTTCTTTGTGGTGAGTCGTAGTGCTGCTGCTACAAGGCGGTCGTCCCAGACTGGGACCGGACACTGCATGTCAGTCTTATCTTCAGAGGCCAAATACACGTCAGCGGCATACCGCAACGTCCAGAGAACGCTTTTTTGCAGATCTCTTGTGACCGTATCCGTGTCTGTGACGAAGGAAGAGCAGAGGCGAGAGACCAGATCCCTGGCGGACTCCTACAGAAACAGGAAAATCGCCCGATATTGCAGCAGCTTACTATATCCCGCTCATTAGGTTTTCTGGTTACATTTATCGTGATTAAAATTACTTGGTATTATAACATGGATATTAATACATTACTTGATGTCTATACCTGTAACTCAACGTACATTTAAAAGTGCAAAATACTTTTACACTACTGGCCATTAAAATTACTACACCACGAAGATGACGTGCTACAGACGCGAAATTTAGCCGAAAGGAAGAAGATGCTGTGATACGCAAATGATTAGCTTTCCAGAGCATTCACACAAGGTTGGCGCCAGTGGCGACACCTACAACGTGCTGACATGAGAAAAGTTTCCAACCGATTTCTCATACACAAACAGCAGTTGACCGGCGTTGCCTGGTGAAACGTTGTTGCGATGCCTTGTGTAAGGAGGAGAAATGCGTACCATCACGTTTCCGACTTTGATAAAAGTCCGACTGTAGCCTATCGCGATTGCGGTTTATCGTATCGCGACATTGCTGTTCGCGTTGGTCGATATCCAATGACTGTTAGCAGAATATGGAATCGGTGGGTTCTTGAGGGTAATACGGAACGCCGTGCTGGATCCCAACGGCCTCGTATCACTATCAGTCAAGATGACAGGCTGTAACGGATCGTGCAGCCACGTCTCGATCTGAGTCAACAGATGGGGACGTTTGCAACACAACAACCATCTGCACGAACAGTTCGATGACGTTTGCAGCAGCGTGGACTATCAGCTCGGAGACCATGGCTGCAGTTACTCTCGACGCTGCATCACAGACAGGAGCGCTTGCGATGGTTAACTCAACGACGTACCTGGGTGCACGAATGGCAAAACGTTATTTCTTCGGATGAATCGAGGATCTGTTTACAGCATCATGATGGTCGCATCCATGTTTGGCGACATCGCGGTGAACGCACATTGGAAGCGTGTATTTGTCATCGCCATACTGGCGTATCACCCGGCGTGATGGTATGGGGTGTCATTGGTTACACGTCTCGGTCACCTCGTGTTCGCATTGACGGCACTTTGAACAGTGGATGTTATATTTCAGATGTGTTACGACCCGTGGCTCTACCCTTCATTCGATCCCTGCGAAACCCTACATTTCAGCAGGATAATGCACGACCGCATGTTACAGGTTTTGTACGGGCCTTTCTGGATACAGAAAATGTTCGACTGCTGCCATGGCCAGCACATTCTCCAGATGTCTCACCAATTGAAAACGTCTGGTCAATGGTGGCCGAGACTGGCTCGTCACAAGACTACTCTTCATGAACTGTGGTATCGTGTTGAAGCTGCATGGGCATCTGTACCTGTACATGCAATCCAAGCTATGTTTGACTCAATGCCCAGGCGTATCGAGACCGTTATTACGGCCAGAGGTGGTTGTTCTGGTACTGATTTCTCAGGACGTATGAACCCAAATTGTGTGAAAATGTAATCACATATCAGTTCTAGTATAATGTATTTGTCCAATGAATACCCGTTTATCAACTTCATTTCTTCTTGGTGTTGCAATTTTAATGGCCAGTAGTGTATATTGGCTCAAGTCTAGTGTGTATACATGCTGTGGGTATGGAGTAGGTTTACGCATCTGTGGCGTATATTTACGCATTTATGGAAGACAATAAAGACAATAATGAGTAAACAAAGCACACTACTAAACTTCTCAAGATATGTTTTGTTGGTTCAAATGGCTCTGAACACTGTGCGACGTCTGAGGTCATCAGTCGCCTAGAACTTAGAACTAATTAAACCCAACTAACAACAGACATCCACGCCCGAGGCAGGATTCGAACCTGCGACCAGAGCGGTCGCTCGGTCCCAGACTATAGCCCCTAGAACCACACGGCCACTCCGGCCGGCCATGGGTTTGTGTGTGTGTTGTTCTTAGCATAAATTAGTTTAAGTAGTGTTTAAGTCTAGGGACCGAAGACCTCAGCAGTTTGGTCCCTTAGGAGTTCACACACACTTGAACTTTTTTTATAAAACCGTCTTCTTTTATTGTTTGTAGCCACAAAGTTAAAATTATATTGAGCAACAGCATTATTTCGTTCAATCCGATTGCATAACATTATTAATGTTAAAGAATCTGCAACATACCGAGTGTATTCTTGAATACCTAATCCCAGTGTTCTCATGTTGAAAGAGAGTATTTATCTATCGTCTGCATCCAAAGTGACGGTTTTTGGAGAATAATGTGGTCTGTTATACCGGTACCATGGCGGCAAAACTTGGCTGAGTGCGTAACTACCATCGTGATGACGTCACTTTAAATTTTTGACGTGATATCCGTAGGTAGATAGTTGTCTGAAGTACACTATCTGATAAAAATGTATCCAGACAGCTATTGGTGGACATTAAAACGGGCTGCGTGCATCCTCCGCCTTTGTGGCTGCTCGAACTCTTCTGGGAACACTTTGAGTGAGTTGACTGAACGTCTGTGGAGCAGTAGCAGCACGTCTTCATCTACATCATCCTCCGCAAGCCACCTAATGGTGTATGGCGGAGGGTACTTTCGGTAGCACTATCTGATCGCTCCTACCCTGTTCCAGTCGCGAATAGTGCGTGGGAAGGATAATTGTCGGTAAGCCTCTGTATTGGCTCTAATTTCTCGAATTTTCTCCTCGTAGTCAATACGCGATATGTATGTGAGGGGGGAAGTAATATGTTGTCCGAATCCTCCTGAAAAGTGTTGTACCAAAATTTCAATAGTAATCTCTCCGTGATGCACAACGACTCTCTTGTAACGTCTTCCAGTGGAGTTTGTTTAGCGTCTCCGTAAGGCTCTCTCGCCATCTAAACGATCCGGTGACGAAACGCGCCGCTCTTCGTTGGATCTTCTCTATCTCCACTATCAGTACTACCTGATAGGGATCCCAGATAGATGAACAATACTCGAGAATCGGACGAAGAAGCTCCTTATAAGCCACTTCTTTCGTGGATGTTACATTTCCTTAAGATTATTCCGATGAGTCTCAATCTGGTGTCTGCTTTTCCCATTATTTATTTTACATGATCATTCCACTTAAGGTCGCTCTGGATAGTTACACATAGACATTTTACGGCAGATGCTGTATCCAGCTGTTTGTCATCAATAGTGTAGTCGTGCAGTAGCGGATTTCTTTTCCTATGTATGCGCAATATGTTACATTTATTTACGTTCATGGTCAACTGCCCGAGTGTGCATCATTCATCAGTTCTCTGCAAGTCGTTCTGCAAATTCTTACTGTCTACGCTATTTTTGTTCCGCCAGCCGGTGTGGCCGCGTGGTTCTAGATGTTACAGTCTGGAACCGTGAGACCGCTGCGGTCGCAGGTTCGAATCCTGCCTCGGGCGTGGATGTGTGCGATGTCCTTAGGTTAGTTAGGTTTAATTAGTTCTAAGTTCTAGGCGACTGATGACCTCAGAAGTTAAGGGGCTCCGGAGCGCCCTATCCTTGCAATGTTAAAATAACGCTTATAAATTACATCTTTCCTCACAAAGTATTTGAGGTAGGAAGTTGAACTTTTTACAGATTATTTATTGGAATATGGGCTACAACTTAACACAGGGATTTTACAAAATTTTAGTTCAGTTATTAAAGATGATTTTTTTTCAATTGTAATGAAAATTCACAACATTTTTTTGCAATTTTTTATTTATATATTCAAAAATATACAGTTTTTTGGAAAAAGGCTGTGTTAAATTATGCAGAAGGTACTGTGTAACATTTACTGAAAGTTTGAAACAAATATGTTTGGAAGATCCTTAGAAAACATGTAATTAGTATGAGAAAATAAAAGTTTTGGGAATCGAGCGACAAAGATTGGATTAACTTTTTAGTGCATTCCAGGTCCATAGGATGGATTATCTTCATCCTCTGCAAACTCCTCCTCCAGCTTCCTCTTGTTCCTCCTCCTGTTTACTCTTGCTTGTATTTCTAGACTCTTTACAGCCCTGTCTGCAGCCCGAAGGCGTTCCTTGTCTAAAGCAAGCATCGCTCGTACCATGTTAGAACCTATCTTCATTCCCATATTTCTAAGTACCCTGCACCTTACAGTGTTGCCATCATTGAAAGTCGCAACAGCATCATACACACCAAAGTGAAGTGTTTCTATTCCAACAAATACAGTATTGGGGATTCTCGACCATGTAACACTATTTACACTTTCATTAGGGTTTTGAGTTTTTCCGTGAATACACTTTTTCAACAGTTCAGGTGCTGCTAAGTCTCTGAAAATAGGTTAGCCACAACACATACTTTATCTCACATCACTAAAATGTACCTGATGAACACGGACGTTAATAATAACACCATTTGACAGCAGTTTAACAGCGCCACAGTGGGTCACACCCATGTAGAGCACATCTAAAAAAAAATTTAAAAATAGTTGTAGTCTTCGGAATTGAATAAATTATATATCTATTAAAAGGTAATAGTCTGCAGATTCAGAAAACGCAAAAAAGTAAAAATTGAACTTTTCATGATTTTGAGCCTTTCCGGAGCCCCTTAAGTCGCATAGTGCTCAGAGCCATTTGAACCATTTTGAACACACCCATGCTCGAGGGAGGACTCGAACCTCTGGCGGGAGGGGTCGCGCAATCCGTGACATGGCGCCTCAAACAGCGCAGCCACTCCGCGCGGCGTAGTTTATACTGCAGGCTTAACATTCAGTATTAGTGTAGTTAGTTTCTGTTTGGCTTTCGGCGCCAGAATGAAACTAACAATTTTATGTCAATGCTAATACATATGGCTTTCCTGGCTAACTTCATGTTCAACAACCGCAGTCAAATTGTACCTCACTGAATATTATCTTCAGAGTAACACTTTCTCTATGACCATGAGCGTCCACCCTATGTTACGATGTAGCATACATACAACCATAGTTGTACACCAGATTAGTGCCCGCTCTTCGCTCGCGTACACTGTATCGCCTGCAGGGATTCTTGTTACTTAATCCAATTTTTATGTTGTTCCCGAATTGCAACACCTTCTAAGCTTCGCACGCCAATTAAGGTCATATAAGCATGGTCTTTTCCAAATGTACTTCTGACATGGAGTTCAAAGTTTTTGTTAATCATGCCTTCTGCGTTCTTGTGGAGATATTTTCATAGCAGTTTTCACCCCATAATAAATATTTCTTTGTATCTAATCGAGAAGTGAATTATCAGTTTCCATAAATTTAGCTTTAATTTTTTTGATGTAGTGAAATATTTTCTTAAAAATTTTCATTCCCTATTGCACTTCCCTATGTGTTGAATTTCCAGAAACATTGAAACACTCGTTTTTTTTCTTATTTCTGACCGAGAAGTTAAATACCAATTGTCATAGATGTACCCTTAATCTCTTTTAGTAGTTTATTCTCAAACAAATTTTCACCTTCTATTTTACCACATAGTAGTTGAATTTCCAAAAATGCTGAAACATGTCTTTTTTGTTTTCTGACAGAGAAACCAAATACCAGTTTACATAATTCTAGTTTCAAAATTCCCTAAACAGCGAAATACTTTCAAAAAGCCTTTTATTCCCTATTTCATCCCCTTAGGAGTGGAATTTCGGACAATTACTTCTTAAACGATGCCTACCGTATACAAACTTCAAGCTTCTATCCTTAGTGGTTTGGGCTGTGAATCAGTCCGACCCTATTTCACCTCCTTAGGGTTTGAATTTCCAAACACAATGAAACACGAATTTTTTTCATCACTAACCGAGAAGACAAACGTCAATTGTCAAAGATTTAGCTTTGAAAATACTTTCGCAATAAAATACTTTCATAAAACGTTTAATCCCCTATTTCGCCCCCTTAAGGCCTGACTTTTCAAAAGCAGTGACATTCGTATGTTTTATTTCTAACAGAGTAGCCAAATACAAATTTTTATAGATTTATCTTCAAAAATGTTTGTACAATGAAGTCTTTCCACTTTTTATTTCTAACTGAGAAGTCAAATTTAAATTTTTATAAATTTAGCTTTAAAATGCTTCCATAAAAAATATTTTCATAAAAATCTCATCCACTATTTCACCTCCTTAGTGGTTCAATTTCCAAAAACACTGAAACACGTTTTTTTTTTACTTGTAACTGAGAACTCAAATACCAATGCTCATAGGTGTAAGTTTAAATATAGTCTGGTAGTTCTTTAATAATGATTTTTCATAGTGTTAAACTTCCAAAAATGGTGAAACATGTTTTTCTTTATTTCTGACCGAGAAACCATTTTCGTAGGTCTAGCTTCGAAGTTGCCCTAATAGCGACATTTTTCAAAAAAAACGACTCATCTCCTATTTCACCCCCTTAAGGATGGAAATAGAAATAATTCCTTCTTGAACGACGCCTACTGTATAAAATCCATAACTTCTCCAAATTTCAAGTTTCTTTCCTTAGCGGTCTTGGCTGGGCGCTGACGAGACAGTCTGTGTCAGTCAGTGAGTCAGTCAATCAGTCAGGACACCGCCTTTTACATACAAGAGATTTTACTGCTACTGACTTCTAATTTCAACCAAAGTTCTGTTGATAGTACTGTGCGGCGTTATTATGTCACATTACATTCCCCCTTATGTTTCAGTATGTTGCTAAAGCGGCTAGTTTACTTTAAGTAATTCACCATCAAGACAACGGAGAGATTGTCCGTCATGTGGCCTTATCGTGAAAATTACAATGAACACAAAGGCGCCTTTACACCGCAGCGAATGTAAGCGAACCAGTTAAATGCGTATTCGCAGACAATTCGCCATTGTTCACTACTATTCGCTCGTATCTGTGAACAAGCGCGTTGACTAGAAGGAACGCAAAAGCTCACGAGATAACGAATATAGCCTGTAAACGCTGCGTTATTGTTTTTCAGCATTAACAATAGGCGGACGGGATAAAACACTGTATAGGGACTACGATGCAAACTTTGATATTCAGAGAGAATTATTTTGAATGGTGAGCGCACAGATTTTGACGAAGTAAGGAAAACGGGTAAGGAAAGGAAGAATTTAGGCTTGTTAGTTACTACGTAAAAGTGAAATGCGCGGTGCTTGTGCAGTTAAAACTTAACTTCCGCCTCAGCATTCTTAGTATTATTCCAAAGCTTCTCACATATGACGCTTTTCGCTGATTTCTTATTACAATCAAGAAGAAGATTTAAAAGCAGAACATTCATTACCGACGACGACCATACCCTGAAGAAACGGGGATATTAGCAACAGGATACACTTACATTAGTGACTTTTCTTCGCTTTTCAGGAGGTTATGATGTCTGCCGTGACGTATGTGAAGAGCGTCAAAGAACTTTTTAAAAGCTTATGGGGAATATGATGTGAATAAAATATAATTAATGAGTTGTGAAATACACTCCTGGAAATGGAAAAAAGAACACATTGACACCGGTGTGTCAGACCCACCATACTTGCTCCGGACACTGCGAGAGGGCTGTACAAGCAATGATCACACGCACGGCACAGCGGACACACCAGGAACCGCGGTGTTGGCCGTCGAATGGCGCTAGATGCGCAGCATTTGTGCACCGCCGCCGTCAGTGTCAGCCAGTTTGCGCGTGGCATACGGAGCTCCATCGCAGTCTTTAACACTGGTAGCATGCCGCGACAGCGTGGACGTGAACCGTATGTGCAGTTGACGGACTTTTAGCGAGGGCGTATAGTGGGCATGCGGGAGGCCGGGTGGACGTACCGCCGAATTGCTCAACACGTGGGGCGTGAGGTCTCCACAGTACATCGATGTTGTCGCCAGTGGTCGGCGGAAGGTGCACGTGCCCGTCGACCTGGGACCGGACCGCAGCGACGCACGGATGCACGCCAAGACCGTAGGATCCTACGCAGTGCCGTAGGGGACCGCACCGCCACTTCCCAGCAAATTAGGGACACTGTTGCTCCTGGGGTATCGGCGAGGACCATTCGCAACCGTCTCCATGAAGCTGGGCTACGGTCCCGCACACCGTTAGGCCGTCTTCCGCTCACGCCCCAACATCGTACAGCCCGCCTCCAGTGGTGTCGCGACAGGCGTGAATGGAGGGACGAATGGAGACGTGTCGTCTTCAGCGATGAGAGTCGCTTCTGCCTTGGTGCCAACGATGGTCGTATGCGTGTTTGGCGCCGTGCAGGTGAGCGCCACAATCAGGACTGCATACGACCGAGGCACACAGGGCCAACTCCCGGCATCATGGTGTGGGGAGCGATGTCCTACACTGGCCGTACACCACTGGTGATCGTCGAGGGGACACTGAATAGTGCACGGTACATCCAAACCGTCATCGAACCCATCGTTCTACCATTCCTAGACCGGCAAGGGAACTTGCTGTTCCAACAGGACAATGCACGTCCGCATGTATCCCGTGCCACCCAACGTGCTCTAGAAGGTGTAAGTCAACTACCCTGGCCAGCAAGATCTCCGGATCTGTCCCCCATTGAGCATGTTTGGGACTGGATGAAGCGTCGTCTCACGCGGTCTGCACGTCCAGCACGAACGCTGGTCCAACTGAGGCGCCAGGTGGAAATGGCATGGCAAGCCGTTCCACAGGACTACATCCAGCATCTCTACGATCGTCTCCATGGGAGAATAGCAGCCTGCATTGCTGCGAAAGGTGGATATACACTGTACTAGTGCCGACATTGTGCATGCTCTGTTGCCTGTGTCTATGTGCCTGTGGTTCTGTCAGTGTGATCATGTGATGTATCTGACCCCAGGAATGTGTCAATAAAGTTTCCCCTTCCTGGGACAATGAATTCACGGTGTTCTTATTTCAATTTCCAGGAGTGTATATATACTATCTCACATAGACTAGCTCATGAAATCTTGTGCATAGTTTGTTAAAGGGCAGATAGTGTGATCCCGAGAAACTTGTTTTTATATATAATAAAAGATATCTAACATGACAGTCATACAAGAGCCATGTAATTACATATCCCATGAAGAGAAGCAACGAGCATGATGAGATGTTTCGTAAATTTTCAGTTTTAATCAGCATGATAGAAAAATATTCGCTCTTGTTTACTTCCAAGGAAAATTATTGTGCTTTTCTTTTCAATAAACATGACTACAAAGCAATCCACCACACGGTGTGTGGTGGAAGGGTGTCCTGTACTACTGCTACTACTAACTATTTCCTTTCCTGACTCACGCGTAAACAGAGCGAGGGAGACACGACTGTCTATGCGCCCCCGTAGGAGCCCTAATTTCTCTCACCTTACCTACATGTCTAGTTGGCGGCAGTAAAATCGTTCTGCAATCAGCTCCAACCGCCGTTTTCTGAATTTTCTCAATCGTGTTCCTTGAAAAGAACGTCGAACGTCGCCTTCCCTCTAGGGATTCCCATTTGACTTTGCGAAGCACCTCCGTAACACTTGCGTCTTGTTCGAACCGCCCGCTAACAAATCTAGCAGTCCGCCTCTGAACTGCTTCGAAGTTGTCCTCAATCCGACCTGGTGGGGAACCCAAACACTCGAGCAGGCTTCAAGAATAGGTCGCACTAGTGTCCTATTGGGGGTCTCGTTCACAGATCAACCACACTGCCCTAAAATTGTTCCATTAAAGTGAAGTCGACCATTCGCCTTCACTGCCACAGTAATCACATGCTCAATCTACCTCACGTCGCTTTGCAACATTACATCTAGATATTTAAGCGACGTGACTGTGTCAAGCAGGACACTACTAATGGCATATCCGAACATTACAGGTTTGATCTTCCTATTCATCCGCATTAACTTACATCGAAAGTGACGTTTTGATGTGGTACTTCCTTACTACTATCTGTACGCGCAACACATTTTGGAGGTAGTACCCTCGTTTGACGCTGAATGTACCTGCGAAAGTATGTCATTGTACCACACACGGTTCAGCTTATATGATGTCATAACAGTGAGAAGGGTGAAAAGCTAGGTTTTCTTAAAGCTGGGCGCAAATTACCCAGCCTGTAACCATCCAGTGGATAATCTGTAACTAATGAAACTAACATAATCAGGGTTTTGCTTCTACATCTACAAAGATATTCCGCAAGCTATCATATGGAGCATGGCGGAGGATATCTTGTACCACTACGTATCATTTCTTTTCCTGTTATTTATTTATTTAGTGTTCCGTGGGACCACATTAAGAAGAAGTCTCCATGGTCATGGAACGAGTCAATACATGAAATTATAACACGATTGTAGAAACAGATAAAATGAAATATAAGAAACATATTCAGGCGACACGTCATTAGTTTAAATAAAGAAATCGAGAATGTAACACTGGAATTTGCTTAATTTTTTAGCTCTTCCAGGAGCTCCTCGACAGAACAGAAGGAGTGAGCCATGAGGAAACTCTTCAGTTTAGACTTAAAAGAGTTTGGGCTACTGCTAAGATTTTTGATTTCTTGTGGTAGCTTATTGTAAATGGATGCAGCAGAATACTGCACTCCTTTCTGCACAAGAGTCAAGGAAGTGCATTCCACATGCAGATTTAATTTCTGCCTAGTATTAACTGAGTAAAAGCTGCTAACTCTTGGGAATAAGCTAATATTGCTAACAACAAACGACATTGAACTGTTCCGTCTCGCTTATAATATGCCCATTCTGTCTTATCAAAATATCGGTTCTTTTTGAATTGTGAGTTAGAAACTGTAAAAACTGAGTCTTACTGTGATTTAGCATCAAATTATTTTCCACAAGCCACGAGCTTATTTCATGAACTACATTATTTGATAATGTTTCAATATTACACACAAGATCCTTCACTACCAAGCTGGTGTCATCAGCAAACAGAAATATTTTTGAATCACCTGTAATACTAGAAGGCATATCATTTATATAAATAAGAAACAGCAGTGGCCCCAGCACCGATCCTTGGGGAACGCCCCATTTAACAGTGCCCCATTGGGACTGAACATCATTACCACTCTCAATATTGCGGAGAATTACCGTCTGCTTTCTGTTCTTAAAGTAAGAGGCGAACCAATTGTAAGCTACTCCCCTTGCTCCATAATGTTCCAACTTCTGCAGTAATATTTTGTGGTCAACACAGTCAAAAGCCTTCGTTAAATCAAAGAAAACACCTAACGTTCGCAACCTTTTATTTAATCCGTCCAAAACCTCACAGAGAAAAGAGACTATAGCATTTTCAGTTGTTAAGCCATTTCTAAAACCAAACTGCACATTTGACAGCAAATTATGTGAATTTAAATGCTGCGGTAACCTTGTGTATACAACCCTCTCGATAACTTTAGCAAACACCGATGGCATAGAAATAGGTCTATAATTATCAACATTATCCCTATCTCCCTTTTTATAAAGTGGCTTCACTACCGAGTACTTTAATCGGTCAGGAAACCGACCACTCCTAAAGGAAAAGTTACAGATATGGCTAAGTACTGGGCTAACATACATGGAACAATACTTCAGTATTCTGCTAGATACCCCGTCATATCCATGAGAGTTCTTGGTCTTTAGTGATTTAATTATTAACTCAATCTCCCTCTTGTCAGTATCATGGAGGAGCATTTCAGGTAACAGTCTCGGAACACTTTTTTCTACGAGCACTATATGATTCCCTGTTGGGACTAGGTTTCTATTTAGTTCACCTGCTATATTCAGAAAGTGATTATTGAATACTGTACATATATGCGACGTATCAGTAACACGGACATTCACACTACGCACTGATTCTATATCCTCGACCTGTCTCTGCAGACCAGCCACTTCCATTACGACTGACCATATGGTTTTAATTTTATCCTGAGACTTAGCTATTCTACCTGCATACCACATACTTTTTGCCTTCCTAATAACTTTTTTAAGCACCTTACAATACTGTTTGTAATGGGCTACTGCATTTAGATTGTGACTGTTTCTAACGTTTTGATATAATTGCCACTTTGTTCTACAAGATATTCTTATATCTTTAGTCAGCCACCCAGGCTGCCTGTTTGTGCTAGTACCCTGTTTTGAACGTTCTAACGGAAAGCAACTTTCAAAGAGCACGAGAAAAGTCTTGAGGAAAGCATTATATTTAGCGTCTACTGTATCAGCACTATAAACATCTTGCCACTCTTGTTCCTTGATAAGGTTTACAAAAGTCTCTACAGCAACTGGATCAGCTTTCCTAAAAAGTTCGTAACTATATTTAACCTGTGTTGCAGCACAAAAATCTTTTAGACTTAAAATTTGTGCATCATGATCTGAAAGGCCATTCACCATTTTGGTAACAGAATGCCCTTCTAGTAATGACGAATGAACAAAAATATTGTCTATTGTTGTTCTACTGTTCCCGTGCACTCTCGTTGGAAAGAATACGGTTTGCATAAGATTATATGAATTAAGGAGGTCTACCAGCATCCTTTTCCTTGCACAATCACTTATACAATTTATATTGAAGTCACCACATATAACTAACTTTTTGTATTTCCACTCGTAATTAGAGCGAGGGAAATACTACTATCTATATGCCTCCGCATGAGCCCTAATTTATCGTCTCTTATCTTCGTGGTCCTTACGCGCAATGTATGTTAGTGGCAGTAGAATCGTGGGCAGTCAGCTTAAAATACCGGTTCTCTAAATTTTCTCAATAGTGTTCCTTGAAAGGAACGTCGCCTTCCATCCAGGGGTTCCCATTTGAGATCCCGAAGTATTTCCGTAACACACGTGTTGTTTGAACCTACCGCTTACAAATCTAGCAGTCCGCCTCTGAATTGCTTCTATATCTTCCTTCAATCCGGCCTGGTACTGATCCAAACACTCCAGCAGTACTCAAGAATAAGTCGCACCAGCGTCCTATATGTGGTCTCCTTTACAGGTGAACAACTCTTCCGTAAAATTCTCCCAATGCACCGAAGTCGAACATTCGCCTTCCCCTACCACAGTTCTCACATGCTCGTTCTACGTCATATCGCTCTGTAACTTTACGCCCAGATATTTAAACTACTTGACTTTGTCAAGTAATACTGTACGCAAATAGATTACATTTTTCCACATTTAGGGCTAGCTGACATTTTGTCTAAATCATCTTGTATCTTCTTACAGTGACTCAACTTCGACACGTTACCCTAAATCGCGTCATCATTAGCAAACTACCGCAGATTGCTACTACCCCGTCCGCCAAATCTTTTATGTACGTAGAGATAAACAGTGGACATATTACACTTCCCTAGAGCACTCCTGACGATACCCCCTTGTCCGGGATGAACACTCGCTGTCGATGACGACATACTGGGTTCGATTAATTAAGAAGTCTTCGAGCCACTCACATATCTATGGACTTATTCCACATTCTCGTACCTGCGTTACAGCGTGCAATGGTACACCGTGTAAAATGCTTTCCGGAAATATAGAAATATAGAATCTGCCTGTTGTCCTTTATCTATAGTTCTCAGTATATCATGTGAGGAAAGGGCAAGCTGGCTTCCGCATGAACGATGCTTTCTAAAACCATGCTGATTCGTGCACATAAGTTTCTCAGTCTGAAGAAACTTTATTATACTGGAACTGAGAATTTGTGCAAGGATTCTGCAGCAAACAGATGTTAGGAGTATTGGTCTGTAGTTTTTCGGGTCCGTTGTTTTACCTTTCTTATATGCTGGAGTCACTTGTGCTTTTTTCCAGTCACTTTGGACTTTGTGCTAGGCGACGGATTCACGATAAGTACAAGCTAGGCAAGGGGCCAATGTCGTAGAGTACTCTTTGTAAAAAGGAACTGGGATTCCATCCGGACCTGGCGAGCTATTTGCTTTCAAATCTTTCAGTTGTTTTTCAACGCCAGTTACGTTTATCCATACTGGAGTCCGTCCGATGTTCAAGACTTCTGCAGAAAACTGATGTTAGATTTATGCTTATTCACTTCGTTCCCGCCTGAAGCACGTGCCTAATCCCGTTTGTCACCTCCTTAGTATGAGCACTGAGCGCTTCGGCAATTTTCTGCCAGTGATCTTTCTTTTCCTTTGACATGTGTTCTGTGACTCTCTAGGATTCCAGAGGCACGTATGATATCCATGTTCTGCCATTAGTGACACAGCATTATCTTTGGACCACTCCATCGCTCACGCAATTCATGCCAACAATAACAGAAGTAGACAGTATAGCAGACGAACGCTTCCTGTACTGCTAGCGGCGAAGCGGAGAGGACGCGAACTTCGTTTGATGGTTCGCTAAAAGGGCTACAATCGGCGGAACACGAGCGAACACAGATGAATGCGAACCGAGCACGACTGAATGCCGTTTGCTCACGCGATTCTACACCAGAGAGAATTCTCTACGTCTGCAGTAGTCGCACGTGGACTGATAGTCCGCGCGAATAAATTTTTCCCTTTCCTCTTAATCTCTTCGGACCCAGAAATCACATGAGCCGTGTACCTTCACCTATCAGCAGTACTACGTTACTCCTTTGTTTCATTTGGACTAGAGCAGCGTTCTCGGTATGGTCAAGTCCCGCTCATCGGCGTTCGATATAATTTGGGTTGTGGTCTTTAGGAGAAACAGTAAAATGGGAGCTAATATATCAATATTATAGTTCGTTCTCAAGGCGTTTCTATCTATTGAATCGTTACTTTCTGTTAGTTATACTGTTTTGCTGGTTAGAGATTAGTTAACTGTCTGTTTGTGTACTTTTGCGAAATGAAACTGCCATTTGTATCCATAGGGTTCACCTTGGTCGCCTTCGTAAGATCTTGTGCTCTTGTAATCATATATTCATAAGAAAGACGAAAACGTTGTACTTTTATCCAATCTACGAAATGATGACACTGTTGATGAAAAGACGGATAAAGCAGAAATGCCAGTTATCTGCAGCAAGATGGAAGGAGGCGTAGAAATGCGTGACAGGTTGCGTGCTGTCTACAACGGCACAAGACACAGTCGCTAATTGCCTATGGTCATATTTTATTCCGCACTGTGTGTTCAGGGTGTCAATTCTTTGACAGTTCATGCTGATAACAACCCACACAACTGCACTAGACTAACAAGCGATCTTCGGCCACTGTCGTCTTATCAGTTTGTTTTAGAACACGTGCGAGTCTGAGCTGTCATTAAAATTTAAATATAGTGAATTATACACTACTGACCATTAAAATTGCTACACCACGAAGATGACTCGCTACAGTCGCGAAATTTAACCGACAGGAAGAAGATGCTGTGATATGCCAATGATTAGCTTTTCAGAGCACTCACACGAGGTTGGCGCCGGTGGCGACACCTATAACGTGCAGACATGAAGAAAGTTTCCAACCGATTTCTCATACACAAACAGCAGTTGACCGGCGTTGCCTGGTGACACCTCGTGTAAGTAGGGGAAATGCGTAACATCACGTTTCCGACTTTGATAGTCGTATCGCCACATTGCTGCTCGCGTTGGTCGAGATCCAATGACTGTTAGCAGAATATAGAATCGGTTGGTTTCAGGAGGGTAATACGGAACGCCGTGCTGGATCCCAAAGCCCTCGTATCACTATCAGTCGAGATGACAGGCATCTTATCCTCATGGCTGTAACGGATCGTGAAGCCACGTCTCGATCCCTGAATCAACAGATGTGAACGTTTGCAAGACAACAACCATCTGCACGAACAGTTCGAAGACGTTTGCAGCAGCATGGACTATCAGCTCGGAGACAATAATGGCTTCGATTACCCTTGACGCTGCATCACAGACAGGAACGCCTGCGATGGTGTACTCAACGACGAACCTGGGTGCACGAATGGCAAAACGTCATTTTTTCGGATGAATCCAGGTTCTGTTTACAGCATCATGATGGTCGCATCCGTGTTTGGCGACATCTCGGTGAACGCACATTGGAAGCGTGTATTCGTCATCGCCATACTGGCGTATCATCCGGCGTGATGGTATGGGGTGCTATTGGTTACACGTCTCGGTCACCTCTCGTTCGCATTAACGGCACTTTGAACAGTGGATGTTACATTTCATTCGATCCCTGCGAAATCCTACATTTCAGCAGGATGATGCACGACCGCATGTTGCAGGTGTTGTACGGGCCTTTCTGGATACAGAAAATGTTCGACTGCTGCCCTGGCCAGCACATTCTCCAGATCTCTCACCAATTGCAAACGTCTGGTCAATGGTGGCCGAGCAACTGGCTCGTCGCAATACGCAAGTCACTACTCTTGATGAACTGTGGCATCGTGTTGAAGTTGCATGGGCAGCTGTACCTGTACATGCCATCCAAGCTCTGTTTGACTCAATGCCCAGGCGTATCAAGGCCGTTATCACAGCCGAGGTGGTTGTTCTAAGTACTGATTTCTCAGGATCTGTGCACCAAAACTGCGTGAAAATGTGATCACATGTCAGTTCTAGTATATTTGTCCAATGAATACCCGTTTATCATCTTCATTTCTTGTTGGTGTAGCAATTGTAATGGCCAGTAGTGTATATTTACGATTACTTTGTTGATTTTTACTGGTACGAAACATGTCGCGACTGCTATAGGAGACGAATGCAAACCGAACGCAAACGAATGCCATTTAGTAACGTTAGCCTAGTGTTTACACCACAGAGAATTCTCGTGCGCTGGTGCATGTTAGCTTGTGTTCGCTTCTGCTTTGGATCTTGGTAAGGGGGAGGGGGGGGGGGGGGTGTAGGCTGCTCGAGGTGACGCAACCGCCTGCAAGTGTGAGCAGCAAAATTCGAGATGAGAAAGCAATGCTACGGACACCGGCCTTCCTGTAGAAGACGTGTCCTCGTCCCACCAAAACGTCACAGTATTTCCAATGATATTTCTGTATACTTATAGGTAATGATGTTTCTTTTCATAAGACTTTCAGTTCCTTCGCATGGGTTCTGGAACTATTTGCGTTCTCCAGAAGGACGGGAGCCGTCGTTGGCGAGGGAGGGATCTTATTTCTGCCTTCCTCTTTGCCTCGGTGAAGTGCAGCGGCAGTTAAGAGGGGCGGTTCGCCCGCGAGAGCGTCGACGTCTGCAGGGTTACTTCCACAACGAACGCGCCCTGCCATCCACAGGCTGCTCTCGGGTTCTACCCTCTTGTCGTCCCTGTGGCTTCTCTTTACCCGTGCGACGTTACTGTCTGTGTAGCAGACGCTGACTGCCATAAAGAAGATATATCTGTGGAGCGAGCGTGGGGTACGGTGCACGTTGCCAACATGAAAGCGGAGTCGTCGGGGACTTCATTGTACCGCTCTTTGTTTTGATTTTCCACCACGACTGAAACTTTAACATCACAAGCATTTGCTCTGTCTATACTGGTGTATTTATTACTAACATCAATGAGGAATAACTGTCATTGCTCACTACTACGATTGCAAATCGAAATACGTCAGACAAAAATAAATTACTTTTCACATGTAACTAGAGGAGAGCAGAGACAATTTATGTGACCATCAGTTGAATGCATACACATTCCGAGGAAATTTCGCGAGCACTATACAGGCTGTTACAAAAAAGTACGGTCAAACTTTCAGGAAACATTCCTCATACACAAATAAAGAAAAGATGTTATGTGGACATGTGTCCGGAAACGCTTAATTTCCATGTTAGAGCTCTCATTTTAGTTTCGTCAGTATGTACTGTACTTCCTCGATTCACCGCCAGTTGGCCCAATTGATGAGAATCCGCACGCAATTGTGCAATCACGTCATCAACACAGATTTTCTGTGAACGTTTGAGCAGGCATTGTTGGTGATGTTTTGATTGTGCCCCATGGTCTTCCACCTACGCTCAATGGAGCACGTTATCTTGATTTCATACGGGATACTCTACCTGTGCTGCTAGAACATGTGCCTTTACAAGTACGACACAACATGTGGTTCATGCACGATGGAGCTCCTGCACATTTCAGTCGAAGTGTTCGTACGCTTCTCAACAACAGATTCGGTAGAGGCGGACCAATTCCATGGCCTCCACGCTCTCCTGACCTCAACCCTCTTGACTTTCATTTGTGGGGACATTTAACAGCTCTTGTCTACGCAACCCCGGTACCAAATGTAGAGACTCTTCGTGCTCGTATTGTGGACGGCTGTGATACAATACGCCATTCTCCAGGGCTGCCTCAGCGCATCAGGGATTCCATACGACGGAGGGTGGATGCATGCATCCTCGCTAACGGAGGACATTTTGAACATTTCCTGTAACACAGTGTTTCAAGTCACGCTGGTACGTTCTGTTGCTGTGTGTGTCCATTCCATGATTAATGTTATTTGAAGAGAAGTAATTAAATGAGCTCTAACATGGAAAGTAAGCGTTTCCGGACAAATGGCCACATAACATATTTTCTTTCTTTGTGTGTGAGGAATGTTTCCTGAAAGTTTGGCCGTACCTTTTTGTAACACCCTGTATATGTGTTACAGGTTGGGTCATTACCTCCGGTTGATACGGATCCTTGAACCACATGCTTATTTCAAAGTAGGCACTACTGGAAACTGCAGGACGCAGGGAATCGGTATTAGGAATATTTTACTTTTCCTAAGAAGAATTCAGAATTAAAGATATGGCAGCATGGTGGTAATCCTCCATGTATGTTTGAATCACTATAATTTTACCTTCATGGTCTTTCCGCGTGGCATGCGTGGGAGGAAGGAATCTATTGGTTGACTTACTGAAAATTTTCCAGCAGACCATACCGTGATGCAGTACACCTCTCCTGCAGCGTGTGCCACTGGAGGTGGCTTAGCATTTTCGTGACACTTTTCGCGCTTCTTAAATGAACCTGTCACGAAATGTGCGCTCTTCTTTGGATCTTTTGTACGACGGTGAGTCAAATGAAAACCTTAAATATATTTTTAAATATCATTTATTTTGCAGAAGTGGTACAAAGCTGTATCACTTTTCAACGTAATCTCCCGCACGCTCAATGCAAGTCCTCCAGCGCTTACATAGTTCATAAATTCGTTTAGAAAAAAATTATTTTGGTAGTAGGCGCAACCACTCATGCACCGCATGGCGTACCTCTTCATCAAAACGGAACTTCTTTCCTCCCATTGCGCCTTTGAGTGGTCCAAGTATATGGAAATCACTTTGGGCAAGGTCTGGTGAGTATGGTGGATGAGGAAGACACTCAAAATGCAGGTATGTGATTGTTGCAGCGTACGGGTAGTGTGGGGCCTTGCATTGTCATGTTGCAAAAGGACACCCTCTGACAGCAATCCACGTCGCTTTGATTTGATTGCAGCCCGCAGATGATTTTTTAGGAAATCTGTGTATGATGCACTGGTGACAGTGGTCCCTCTAGGCATGTAATACTCCAAAATGACGCCTTTTTCGTCCCAAAAGAGATCAGCATAACCTTCCCTGCCGATGGTTCTGTTCGAAACTTCTTTGGTTTTGGTGATGAGGAATGGCGCCATTCCTTGCATGCTCTCTTCGTTTCTTTTTGGTGGAAGTGAACCCAGGTTCCGTCCCCAGTAACGATTCTTGCAGGGAAGCCATCACCTTCTCGTTGAAAGCGTCGAAGAAGTTCTTCACAAGCATCAACAAGTCGTTCTCTCATTTCAGGAGTCAGTTGCCGTGGCACCCATCTTGCAGACACTTTGTGAAACTGGAGCACATCATGCACAATGTCCTGTGATGACCCATGACTAATCTGTAAACATGCTGCAATGTCATTCAGTGTCACTCGGCGGTTTTCCTTCACTATGGCTTCAACTGCTGCAATGTTCTGTGGAGTCACAACTCGTTGTGTCTGACCTGGACGAGGAGCATCTTCCACTGAAGTCACCATTTGCGAACTTCCCACTCTATTCGTAGACTTGCTGCTGTGACAAATATGCGTCACCGTACTGAACCTTCATTCGTCGATGAATTTCAATAGGTTTCACACCTTCACTACGCAAAAACCGAATAACAGGACGCTATGCTTCCCTGGTGCAAGTCGCAAGTGTGGCGGCCATCGTTACACTGATACTGCGACGGTATGTGTGCACCTGCACTATCCTTCCACCTATAGGCCATTCTGCACGCTGTTTGTAGCACGCTTACCAACTTACAGGATAACGGCGCGAAATTTTGATTTGTTATTAAAAATTTAATGTTTTGATTCGACTCACCCTCGTATTTCCTCTATCAGTTCTATCTGGTACGAATCCCATAGTGATGAGCGATATTCAAGTATTGGTAGAAGGGGTGTTTTGTAAGCTACTTCGTTGCCAGATTACATTTCCTGCGAATTCTTCCATCGAATCTCAGGCTGGCGCCTTCCCGTGATTAATTTCATGTGGTATTTCCACATCAAATCTCTCTGTACGCACCCTCCTAGATATTTTATGGAAGTAAATGCTTCTAGCGCCGGCCGGTGTGGCCGAGTGGTTGTAGGCGCTTTAGTCTGGAACCGCGCGATCGCTACGGTCGCAGGTTCGAATCCTGCCTCGGGCATGGATGTGTGTGATGTCCTTAGGTTAGTTAGGTTTATCTAGTTCTAAGTTCTAAGGGACTGATGACCTCAGTGTTAAGTCCCATAGTGCTCACAGCTATTTGAACCAAATGCTTCTAGCGAGTCTTGTGCTATTGTGTAGTTGTTCAATAAAGCGTCTTTCTGTCTTTGTATTCGCAATACGGTTCATTCGTTTACCACGTCTTAGATACCGCCTCCAGTGTACTCAAATTTTGCCACACTTTATTCCGTGTAACTCTGTAGCCACATTCCCTTTGTGTTGCCGCAATCGTGAGTTACTTAAGGGACCGAAATCATGTCCGGCACTTGTCTCCGAATTGTGTAAACTCTGTTCTGTGTGCGATCGCGTTTTAAATGTTTGTGTAACGTGTAGTGTGAAGCAGAAAGTCGGGACGAGCCCTCCGATACGACTATTCTGGTTCAGATCAGGAGTATGTGGCGGCCATGACATCAGTGTGAGCTCACTATGATGCACCTCAAACCACTGTAACATGATTCTGGCCTCGTGACACTAACGTTTATCCCTCTCGAAGACGCCGCCATCCTCGGGGAAAGACACCGAAGATGAAAGAAACCCTATGTTCCACGAGAACATCCACTCAGTCAGCAGCTGTCGTGGCGCTTACGTTTACAACCGCAGGTACTTCGGAAACCAAGTGAATGTCCGCCGTAGCATGATACTGCACCCACCGACCGGCGGTCCTTGTTTTGGTCAGCTATTCGCCTGGATGACGTAGTAACGGGACACGACCATCCACCTGGTGTAATTAGAAACGTGACTCACCTGATCAGGCGACAAATTTCCATTGTGCCCGCGATCCAGTGTCAATGCTCCGTGTCCAGCTCAGGCGTAATTGACGACGCTGTTGAGTCGACATGGGAACATGTACGGGTAGCCTGCTACGGAGCTCTGCGCTCAATAAGTGGGCGCTCTGAACGGTGCGCTCCGAGACGCTTGTGTCTGCACCTGCATTGTACTCTGTTTCTTTCTTTCTTTCGCTTACGCCATAGTCCTGCAGCGATCGCAGGGTCGGCGTGGTTACAACGGATTTGGCAAGGTTATTGTAGGGGTGGTCGGGTGCCCTCAGTTAATATTATTCATTTCTGATCTTTTGTCTTTGTCTCCTTTTACCTATGGTAGGTCGGGGAAAACCACCGTTCAGGCTGTGTTGCTGGCGGGGCCGGAAGGTGCTAACTGCCACACCACGTATCATTGTAAGTCTCATTGGCTCAGCGTGAACTGTTTGTACAACCAACCTACACAGCCTATACCTCAACCTCCACTACACTAATAACTTCTGATCTGAAGCTTAAAGTTAGGCACCTCTTCAAGGGACCTACGCCCCCTGGTAAGAGGCGGCGCACGTCCTGGATGGAAGGATCTTAATTGTGATTCCTCTCTTTTGAGCCCAACCCGACGGATACCTACAGCAGATCGGGGAAAACCACCGTTCAGGTCGTGTTGTCGGCGGGCCCGGGAGGTGCTTGCGCCTGATGTACTCTACTAGGAGCCTTGTAGGCTCAACACAAACCGTTAGCGTCATTACCTTATTACTTTTACCACAAGTACCCTTTCATGAGCAACTTTGAGCCAAGCAAAAAATCAGTTACCTCTCTATTGTATATCGTAAATAGTTTAGCAGGCTGGACACGGAGGTCTTAGTCTTAGTTTCTAGCTTTAACGTACTCTAATCTCTTCTAGTTAAGTTAGTTTTTAGGATGGTAGATTTTAAAGGCATGGTGAGCGACGGCCAGCGTCTTGAGGGTCATCCCAAGACCCGGGCCGCCGCCAACAACCAAGTGACGGGCAATATTATACCTATCGCTTCTCTATTCAGTTCTCTTCCTTCCTTCTTTCTAAATATTTAATTTCGTTTTGTTTATTAATATCTTACTTGATTTTGAATTAGTTATAAGTTTTTCTAATGCTGCACAAAAAAAAAAAACAAAAAAAAACAGATATCAAATGGATCCAAACAAAGAGCGCCCGCCTCCACGTGGCGGGACACGGGCAACGGTGTGAGTGGGGACGGGAGCGGGGGCCGGCCGCGGTGGTCTAGCGGTTCTAGGCGCTCAGTCCGGAACCGCGCGACCGCTACGGTCGCAGGTTCGAATCCTGCCTCGGGCATGGATGTGTGTGATGTCCTTAGGTTAGTTAGGTTTAAGTAGTTCTAAGTTCTAGGGGACTTATGACCACAGATGTTGAGTCCCATAGTGCTCAGAGCCATTTGAACCATTTTTGGAGCCGGGGTGGTGTTACTTTCAGTCACTCCGGACCCCGGACCCAGTCACAGCGGCTAAGTGGCAACATACGACCCACCATAAGAAATTAGGCGGTGAGTCATAAAATATAAGCAGCTAGTGAAAAAAAAATGTGTATCCTTTTCACATTTTTGTTACTTAGTTTCCAATCAATTCGCAGACCAAAAAAAGTCAGAAGAGCTAATAGAATGTGAGCCATGCGTGGCTCGAGTTCCCGCCATCATTTATTTCACACCCTGTTTTTAACGTACTTCCACTTCACTACGTTAATTTAAATCACTGCTGTCACTAAGTTGCTGCTCTGTCTGACCGTCAGCGGCGCTAGCAGTGCGTATCGATATATCGATATATCCCTTCTCGTAGTATCTTTGCTTGACTGCTATTACTTCCCGGTCGTTGTCTGTCGTAAGGCGGTCGGAGTTCCGCCCGCGAGTTCGGGTCTGCCAGTCAGTTGGAACGCGTCTGGAGCGCAGTCCGGACCTGCCAGTCGGGGAGTTGCATGCGCCCTAGTGCAGTCGGGTTGGAGCTGTGATGTCTCGCGCCGACATGGCTCGCTCGACCATTGCCGAAACGCACCACTTGAGCCGGGCCACGGTTTTGGTGGATCGTCGGTCGGTCGTCCTATCGGACGACGCGTTTTCGCTCGCCGATCGTTCATGAGTCGGCTGTGTGTGTGTGTGTGTGTGTGTGTGTTTAGTGTGTGCTTAGTTACTGTTGTGTATTATTCTGGTCTTCGTGCAAGTCAGGTTGAGTGTTCTGGTTACCTGCCCTGGGCACTGATGTAAATTCAGGCAGTGTTCTTTTGAGTGAAGTTAACTATTTTACCGTGTTTCAAATTCAAGTGTACCAGCGGAATTTTATGCCTAGTGGCGTTACCTGCCCTGGCCACTAACGTAATTTCAGGCAGCGTCCTTTGCTCGTTGTCGCTGTCCAACATGGTGTGTAATTTTGACAGCTAATACATACTCCATTGTGGATTATCACGTTTGTAACATTTACGGTTGGAGTTCTCATGTACTGATTGACGGGAATCGAGTTGTTGTGTTGGTCGTCGGTCCGTGTCTGTCCCTTGGTTGGGTTCCGACGGATCAAGTATAGTTGGGCTCACTACCTGTCTCGCCTAAGTCAACGAGGGCAGACCGACCTCCCTGGAGGCTTCTGAGTGAGTGCCACCAGTGTTTAATTATTTGTTGTCAGCTACTTTAAATTTAATGCTTATGGTTATTTTTGTTTTCTTAAGAATTTTGCAAAATTAATTTTTAAATATAAAGCTTAAACATTGCGGCCTTTTGCCTTTAAAAGATTATGGTAATATATTTAAAATTTTGAAACTTAATTGTGGCCTTTAGCCGTTGCTATTGCACCTTGCATTTGTATGTCCTATCTGCTTAGCCTTAAGGTTTTCCATGTAGCCGTGATATGTTTTTTTATTTATTTAATTTGCCTCTTTAATTGCATTTTAATCTTGTTGATTTTTAAGATTTACTGTTTTTAAACATTCACGCCTTCTGCCTTTAAAAGTCTGTGGTAATATAGTCTAAAATTTTGATACCACTTTGCATATGTTTGCTGATTTTTAATTATGTTATTGCTATCTTAATTGGATTCTTTTCTTGTTGATTTGTTAAGATTTCTTGTTTGGAGGCCTTCAGCCGTGAAAGAGTTGCATTCGATAAAGGTCCAGCTATGTGCCACTTTGGTTGTAAAGGTTATTAAATTACAATAAATGACAATTATAAGGAGAAACTGACCTCAACCTATGGCCCTTTCCACAATCCTATTACCTGTTCTGCCCAGCGGGTTTATCTGGCGTCTCAGAATGGTTTAATGGTAATTTAATTACAAAATACAAATCTTAGAGATAAAACTCATGTTATCACCTAAAACGAAAATAGTGGGTGGTACCGTACGAAGTTATTATTGGTAAAAAATTTGACCTGACTGAGTGTAGAGTATGGTTTATACTTATATTTACGATCCTCATAATAATAAAAACATGATTGGAAAAAAAAATTGACCTGATTGACTGTATAGTATCGTTTAAACTTAAATTTACGATGCTCACAATAATAAATTGTACTTTGTTCCACACAATATAATGTACAAAAAAAAAAAGAATGCACTAGGCAAGCACCGAACCAACGACCTTTCATTCACTAACTATTAACTTTACCAGGAGACTATAATTAATGCTACAAGCTGGCCGCTAATATTCATAATATTAATACGAATACAGCTGTTACTATTAGCTATAGCTTATTTTTGATCGTAGGCCTAGTTTTATTCGAAGACATTTTAAAAATATTTTAGTTTCTTGTACATTCGTAATCATTCTGCTAATCTCATGGAACAATTTGCAGACAAAATTTTATGGGATAGATCTGACAAATATATAAAGCATGTGTAATCGTATAGGCACGGTTATCAATTCTATTTACTAAGGTACCGCGCCTATATATTTGAATGCAATGTTTTATATCGTATGACAAAAGAGACGTTGGGCGAATTTTCGTAGTGCCGACTAGCAGAAACAAGAAGTAAGTCGATATAGAGCTTTAAATTGCCGATGGATTTTTCCTTGCACTTGTGAACTGATATTGGTTCCCTTTTGTTCTGCTGACTCATAGATAGGACCAATTTAACGCTAATCACGAAAACAGGACTTCGAACTTGACACCGCAACAAGAACTGCGAAATCTGCTTTCGCTATTAATAAAGGATAGCAGGGAAAAAACTGCGTTTCATGCTCTCCACAACAAACGCTTCTCAACTCATTTAGCTTAAATTTGTTGAGATTTTTTGTTGCTAAATATTCGACATGTTCCGTTTGAAGCCACTGGTCACTTTTAGCAGTGCATTAGACGGCTGAGTCCACTTCTTCAATATACACGGTTAAATATGTTGCAGTGGGCGCAAAAAGGTGGCCACCGGCAAGTTCTCCGTACTGTCCCTATCGGAGCTAATATTATATCTGCCACAGATGGTCGCCTATCCTGCTTTACAAATGGGGCGCGTTTCGGGCCTTCACGTTACGTGATCAGGCGTGACCGTCCTACACCTCGCTGTTTTAGCGTTCTTTAACCACTCTTCATACATACGACAGCAGCACACTAACAGTCGCGCACCAATAGTCGAGCAACGAAGCCGTTTCCCCAGAGGCTGGTTTCAAAACGCCGGGCCATGACAATCTGCCCGTTGCCAAACGGGCTCACGTCAGTGGATTTCGTCACTTTCGACCCCTATCGTCACTACAATCATTCCCCATTCATCTATGACCCACTTTTATTCTGTCCTTCCCACGTATCGTGTCTACATCCAGTTCCGCTGCGGGCAGTGGTCATAATGTTCTGCCTCATCAGTACAGGGTGACAATTATTGAAATATATGAAAAAAAGTCTCCCTCTATGATTTTTACCGTCCACGCTGCCCTCCAATACTAAATTGGTAATCCCTTGATGCCTTAGAATATGCCCTACCAACCGATCCCTTCTTCTAGTCAAGTTGTGCCACAAATTTCTCTTCTCCCCAATCCTATTCAATACTTCCTCATTAGTTATGTTATCTACCTATCTAATATTCAGCATTCTTCTGTAGCACCACATTTCGAAAGCTTCCATTCTCTTATTGTCCAAACTATTTATCGTCTACGTTTCACTTCCATACATGGCTACACTGAATACAAATCCTTTCAGAAACGACTTCCTGACACTTAAATCTATACTCGATGTTAACAAATTTCTCTTCTTCAGAAACGCTTTTCTAGCCAATGCCAGTCTACATTTTATATCCTCTCTACTTCGACCATCATCAGTTGTTTTGCTCCCCAAATAGCAAAACTCATTTACTACTTTAAGCGTCTCATTTCCTAATCTAAGTCCCCCAGCATCACTCGATTTAATTCGACTGGATTCCATTATCCTCGTTGTGCTTTTGTTGATGTTCGTCTATGTCCTTAAGACACTGTCCACCCCGTTCAACTGCTCTTCCAAGTCCTTTGCTGTCTCTGACAGAAATACAATGTCATCGGCGAACCTCAAAGTTTTTATTTCTTCTCCATGGATTTTAATACCTACTCCGAATATTTCTTTTGTTTCCTTTACTGCTTGCAAATAAATAGATTGAATAACATCGGGGAGAGGCTACAACCCTGTCTCACTCCCTTCCCAACCACTGCTTCCCTTTCATGCCCCTCGACTCTTATAACTGCCATCTGGTTTCTGTAGAAATTGTAAGTAGCCTTTCGCTCCCAGTATTTTACCCCTGCCACCTTCAGAATTTGAAAGAGTATTCCAGTCAACATTGTCAAAAGCTTTCTCTAAGTCTACAAATGCTAGAAACGTAGTTTTGCCTTTCCTTAATCGTAGAGGAAGACCAAGAGATCAATACACTAAACAGATTCAGAAGGATGTAGGCTGCAGTAGGTACTGGTAGATGAAGAACCTTGCACAGGATAGAGTAGCATGGAGAGCTGTATCAAGCCAGTCTCTGGACACAAGACCACAACAACAACATGAAAGAAAGCGTAAATTAGTCACAAACTACGACTTACACACACTTTATTCAACATGTAAACGTCACTACAGATATTCTGATTTAGGTTACGGCGTGTTCGATTTACCTGCCATCATTGGCGATGATGTGGCGCAGACGAAATTCTGCATGACCGCTGAAGTGTCGGAATATCTATGCCGTCGATGACCTCCTAAACAGTCATTTTTAGCTCAGCAGTGGTTTTAGGGTTATTGCTGTACACCTTATCTTTAATATAGCCCCACAAAAAGAGTCGCACGTTTTCAGATCCGGAGAATATGGGAGGTCCTTGACAGTGGCCTCTGGGTACTCCAGAGCCAGAATGCGGTCCCACAAGTGCTCCTCCAGGGCATCAAACATTCTCCTGCTTCGATGGGGTCGAGCTCAAATCATCTTCCAAACCATTTGCGTACCGTTCGGTAGTCACCCTGCCATCAACGAATACCGCACTGATTATTCCGTGACTGCACTATCTGCACCACACAGTAACCCCTTGAGAATGAAGAGACTTCTCGATCGCGAAATGCGTATTCTCAGTCCCCCAAATGGGCCAATTTTGCTTATTGACGAACCCATCTAAATGAAAGTGGGCTTCGTCGCTAAACAAAATGATACAGCGCATACTAATTCCAATCATGCCCCGCGGCCAACCGTGCAGTTTGAACGTCCTAACGCAAACTGTTCAGATTTCATTTCATATATTTCAATAACTGTCACCCTGTACATGGACATTGTATGTTTTCGGGAAATGGAATACCGTCTGATTTGCACAGTTTAACGCCCAAGTCGCTAACGGGGCACTATCTCCGGAAATGACAGAAGACTTGCTTTCCTAACCACAAACGAAATATTTGACACTTCTGCGGAGCTCTTTAAGAAGCTGGTCATAAGAACATCGCGTCCAAGCAATCTGTCACGGCCTAATGTTAACTTTGCGAAAATTATTACCTGAAAATAAAAAAAAAACATAAGCATACAGAAAATTATAATTTAAATAAAGTTTCTTTCCCAGGAAACTCGATCCTAGATGGCGAGTATGATAAAAAAAAAGTCCGCGAAGTAGCAAAACAGGTTTTTTTCTTAATTAAGTATAAAAACGTTGAATGAGAAAGTTGTAAGACTTGAAGAAGAAGAATTCTATCGTACACTGTTTTATAGGTATAGATAGCTTTCTTACGTTTCGGGATATATAGTAAACCCATTGAAAATCAGGTTCTGTATAAGTCGTTAACATTCACGTTCCCTTAACTCCTATTATTCTGACTATGGACCGCGGTAAGTCCAAAAAGTACTTGTCAGGAGAAAATAAAAGAAATATTGATTATTTTTCGAGAAACATTAGTTTTTTGAGAAAAAGCGCTCTTGTAATTGGTTAGATAATTTCAGCCTGTAGCCCTACAGTAAAAGATTAGGGTTGAAAATTCCTGGCAGATTAAAACCACCGATGGTAGAGCACTTGCCCGCGAAAGGTAAAGGTCCCGAATTCGAGTCTCGGTCCGGCACATAGTTTTAATCTGCTAGGAAGTTTCATATTAGCGCACACTCCGCTGCAGAGTGAAAATCTCGTTCTGGAAGTTTAGGGTTATTTTATTCGTTAACAGCTGTGGTTCCATGTTATTAAATGTTTTTTACTGTTTTACTAATCGTAAGGATCAAAAAATAACTTCGATAAACTTGCAGTTTTATTGATCGACGATTTTTAACTATATATTTCAATTTTTATTTCATGAAAATAACTTTTAAAGAAAGACACTTGCTGGCATTTTGTCACAAGTTTTTTTTTCCTTTTTCTTTTCTACAGTCAGTCAACGCAGTTAACGCTTTAAAGCAATGATCACTGAGCACTTATATTTTCGAGAAAAAAATAGTAGGATACCTTTAATTGATTTTTAGTATTACTGATTGGGTAATAAAGTGAAGCGTGCAAAAACGGAGTGCGTCAGTTAGGAGTGGGCAGGGGGATGGTGGGGAAGGGGAGGGGGGTAGCTGGCAAGCGTCCACCCCGGAAACTGATTATAATGGCCCGTGTTTGCATAATCTTCGAAGTTATTTTTTGATTCTTACAATTATCAAAACAGTGAAAATTAATTAACCAGCATGGTATCATAACTGTTCGTGAACGAAATGAGCCTATAATAGCCAGGCCCGGATCTAGGGGAGGAAAGGGGGGGGCAAACCGGGGTATTTGCCCCGGACGGCGATTTCAGGGGGCGCCAAATTCATGTTCTTGAAGGGCAAACGCCGGCCGGAGTGGCCGTGCGGTTCTAGGCGCTACAGTCTGGAACCGCGAGACCGCTACGGTCGCAGGTTCGAATCCTGCCTAGGGCATGGATGTGTCTGATCTCCTTAGGTTAGTTAGATTTAATTAGTTTTAAGTTGTAGGCGACTGATGACCTCAGAAGTTAAGTCGCGTAGTGCTCAGTGCCATTTGAACCATTTTTTTAAGGGAAAAACCGTATTTCACAAAGCGCCTAGTATCCAGCGCGCGATGGTCTATCAATTATTCATATGATTTTGAAACGCATCCCTGTTGGAGTGTGAACATTTTTGAGCATATTCTAAGTTGTTTCTGAACGAAACATAAGTTGATTTTTGAATGCATGCATAGTGTAGGTGATGTCTCATCCAGGGGAATCCCCATCGCATATAGAAACAAAAAAAAACTTTCCCGCAGGCGAAAGGGGACGGGGCTATACGAGATAAGCCGAATAAACCCGCACGGATGAATGCCTATCGCTGTTTGTTTATGTGGTTGATTGGGTGTGGGAATGATAAGCGTTATTATAATGGTTAGCGAAATCCATAAATTCGAGTTACCAGAAATAAACGACTAACAGGAATAACAGGTAATAAAAACTACATATTATCCTCTCGGTGTATACAAGAAAATGAAATTTTGACAGAAAATTTTTGCCAGATCTCTACACTATTATTGGCCAGTTGTACAGTCCCCGGGTAGCAGCCGCTTAAATTCTATTCTCGGAATAGCGAGGAGAACACGTTGTACGAACACGTAATAACGCCTAGTTAAAGAATAAACACGGCATAACTGAACTGGTGATTCTGGCAGGGTTAGTGAAGTTAACATGAGAATAAGTTTTGACAAGGGCAAGAACAGTTACAGAATTAGTGTTGGCAAAATTGTTTGTTAGAAAGAGGAAGGAGAAGAAACAGGAATATCACACGAATTTGACCATTCCAAATTTATATAAAAATTTGGTGCTAGTACTGCTAGTATTCGACATCATTGAACCGTGATTTATTTTCAAAGAATATTCTTAAGAATTTATTTTATTTACTAGCGATTCATCAAGAACATTAACACATTTAATCACACTATGTATGCATGGAAGTAGTTGCCAGGGAGTAACTGATGAAATCATAACCGAATTCCTTTTAACAAATGGGGTTTTTATTCACTTTAATAGTGCCGAAAAGCATTTTTTTGAAGATACAGATTTAAAATTATAATCAGAAAGCACCCTCTAAATATCAAAGTTACAATGTATTCAGAGGTAGAATGAAGTTTTGAATGTATGAGCTTTCGGGCAGAGAACCTAGCCGCTCCCTTTTGACACGGCCGTAGCTACGACCGCTCACAACAGCCTCTGAAAGATACACTGGTGCAAATCTGCAACACACCACAAAACTTTAAACTAAGAGTTTTAACAATTTACATAGGCACACAAACTATGTACCCCCTGTAGGAGGGATGGAAATGGTACAAAACACTAACAATTAAAATATTAACCTTGCCACCGAAGGTGCAACTTGATTTTAACTTCTAAGAAAAGTCTTACGATGAAAGGGTGGCAACTTTATATACTAAAATGATCATTTCAATAAAAGCCCATGAAATGCAATCTTATATAAAATTCTACAAGGTTGGCCAAACAATAGTTAAGATGCTCTACAGTACAGAGATACCGCCTCTCAAGATCATAGGCAATAATGTCAACGTTCCAAAGATTAAAACGTATTTCAGGTATTAGGCCGTTACACTCCAAGCAATAAATTCGTTAACACACCAAATCCGACAAACATGACAGAGGCAGCTACTAACGCAAGGTAGATTGATAGGGAGATTACCGACCAATCCGAACTGCAGGTGTCTCTAACCCGCCCCTACTCCACAAGGGAAAAATGGACCACCCAATTTATGAACAACCACCTTCCCGCGGGTGGGCAAACGGAGAAGAATGGTGGGACGACCCCAAAGCAAAACGGCTGGTGACCTCACCAAGAAAACAAGTATAATTTAACAAGAGTAAATCAAACAACATATCACCAATCACTTAACTTCCAATAAACTGCGATTTCTCGAGAAGACCTGGCGCAGCACCCCCAAATCGCTCTCCCGAGCCGTCTGCTGCCAGCCGCTTCAACGGACGCAGGAAGGGGCGCCGATCTCCCGTCTCACGGGGTCGCAGCTCGCACCGGCCAGACTGATGTCTGGGTTGACTCCTGTTGCTCTCGTGTCGACCGAGAAGTCACTACCCCTCGCTATACGCCGCGGCCCACTGGACTCACGTGGCGACCTCACATGCGCCGACGCTCAAGACGGACAAGTCATCTGGTGTCTCAGTGCGCGACCGACCAACCAATCGATCGAACCACCAATGATCATTGCCTGAGCAAACTCGAGCAACTGGCGGCATAACGCCTAGACTCAGATGCGGGAACTAAGCCCCGACCGGGCGACCACACGCTGAATTTTCTTACTGGCGGAGTGGAAAGACTATTTTGCCGGCTTTAACGGTTGATCCAATGACATACTAGCACTCCGAACGACAGACAGACTGGGGACGAGAGACTGACCCAGACTGACCGACTGGCGCGTTCATAGCGCCCCTTAAATACACGTGAACAGGCAACCTTTCTCCTTTCCCTCCAGAGGGAGACACCAAAGCTGAAATTGCCACGGAGGGCGACTGCTTCACACTATGCGCTGCGGCGCGCTCTTCAAAACAGCAGTTTTTTTTTACCATGGCTCAATCATGATATTGCTACTTCGTAAATTATATTCTGTCGTGTTATTTATGTTAATGAGGTAGATAAAAATGACATTTTATGCCAAAACAGTCTCGCTTATTTGGCGTGTGAAGCAATTGCTGCGATATTACAAAGGCTTCTTTGTTTTACTTAGCAGACTGTGACAAAATAGACGTAATGAAATCTAGATAGCACACCAGTCCTGGGTAGTATCCGTAATAACAGCTTATTGAGCATTGGTAAACGCAATTTAGATTTTTCATAAGGCGAAGCGTTTGTCGATCTTTGGTGAGGTAACAGATTCTTTCGCAGAAAGGAAAGCATGCCTTGTAAAGCTGTAGCAAGATTAGAGACGAAAATATGCTGGGATCTAAGGATTGCAGGAATGTGTGCGTCTTGCTTGTCTGTTGTCTTTACAGTTTTTATGTTTTCTATATTTAATTCATGTCGCACAAAAGAGAGAGTTATTAGCTAACAGGAAATTTTATTCTCCCAGTCACAAATAAGTCCACCCGCTATTAATTGTGAGTTTTTTTTTCTTAAGCGGGTTAGGATGCCGAACCGACCGACTGGGAGCACGCGAGGCAACACAGAACATTTTAGTTTCCACTGCCTGAATATAGATTTGATGGCTTCCATTACAAAATATAGACGCTTGAATTCCACAGAACGAAATACAGTGACATGGGATAGAAGAATGTTGTGCGGAGTGGCACTACACTTTGGCACACTTAAGACCAAATAACATGTCTTACATTTCCTCGAACGTATATGTTTTATATATCGAGCTCTTCAGAAATATGTGCGCCACTAAATCAAGATATTTTTGAAAAATCACGTCCTATCTCAAACGCTGGACGAGGCGGATGTGTGTGTGTTGTGTGGACTGGGGGGAGGGGGGGGGGTGTCACTATTAAGTTTTGCGCCGGTTCGAAAACATCGCAGGTGCGGTTCTGACTGTAGTTATTGTAAGGCCATCTGGTGAGAAGATGTAGACAGCTGTAGAGAGCGGCTTTGTTGAAAAAAATGTCGATATTTCTCTCGAGGAATAATTGGTTCAAATGGCTCTGAGCACTATGGGACTTAACTTCTGAGGTCATCAGTCCCCTAGAACTTAGAACTAATTAAACCTAACTAACCTAAGGACATCACACACATCCATGTCCGAGGCAGGAGTCGAACCAGCGACCGTAGCAGCAGCGCGGTTCCGGACTGTAGCGCCTAGAACCGCTCGGCCATCCCTCCCGGCGAAGAATAATTAATTTCATTTTTCATGCAAGTGCTTTTTTGTCTTACCACGACGCTGAGGGTGTTTCCGATACATCTCGAAATATAAGAAATCTATCGATGCTCATGGAAAACGCAATCGATAGACACTTTTAAGAACTACAACTTTCTCTTCCAACATTTTTCGATTGGAGCTATAGTCGATATTCACAGAAATCCGTTTCTGGCAGTTTTGCGAATTTTGTGTCCTCGAGGTCTTTCGCGGCGGCATGTCTGAATAATATCTTCTCGGTTTTCAAGTACCGCCAATTCGAATAAAATCCTCGAGCTTTCGATGGCTAGCTCTGCCATCGTCGTCAGGAGTGAAACTACTGATCACTGACGCTGACACGATTTCCCGCTTATATACCTACGATTACGGCCGCTGGCTCCAATTAGAGAGGGCCGAAACGACGCGTGCGCGGAAGGTAAGTTGGGCAACTCATAGCGGATCTTTTTGGCCGCGTTCGCCCTCTCGGATCGATTTTCACGAAAAAGGAGCTCCGTTTAATATTTAATTTCTTGTACGCTTATATTTTTTAATTTTCAGGTAATAGCTGTTGCAATCAGTTCTCTATAAAGCTTGGACTTATAGGAACAAAAACGTGCTGGTATACCTCAACTGTTTTCGTTGAAGGCCCCCCGTATTCCAATTTTTTTAGGCCTGTATTACCGGACAGAGCAAGTCTGCGAGATAACTCGCATTGCGTAAAAAACAAATTTGGCGTTATCTGTATCGGTGCTGGCGGCGTAATGAGACCCCGTATGATTTATGAGGGCAATTTCTGGTCTGTTACTCGCCGGCCGGCCGCAGCTTTTCTGCTGGGATGAGCGTGGACCACGTGGACCACGCGGCTGACCGGCCGTGTTCTACCTGGCCTGTGCGTTACCGCGAGGCAGGGGCGTCTCAGCGACCTGTTTCATAGGCTTCCGTTAGCGCTGCACAGCAAACCGACGCTATCCGATAGAGCACAGCAGAGCACCACATCCACGTGGCTAAGCCGCACTAGTGCTCGGTGCCCATTACCAGCTTCGCAGGCGGATGCGCAGAGGTGCAAAAGGAATACCGTGGCCGTAAGATGCTCAGTGAGGGCTGCGGGCAGGCGCTATAGTCGAAATGCCAAGTGCTGGAGGGGAAGTGCCGTTCTAAACTGAAGCCTACACTCACATTTTTTGTAAATATTAGGTGGGGCCCCTTCACTCCCCCACTTGCATGGTGACCATTCAAACAGACCTGTCACCTCGTCATTGCTTAGTACACCATTGGCCATTAAAATTGCTACACCCAGAAGAAATGAAGATGATAAACGGGTATTCATTGGACAAATATACTAGAACTGACATGTGATCACATTTTCACACACTTTTGGTGCACAGATCCTGAGAAATAGGTATTCAGAACAACCACCTCCGGCTGTGATAACGGCCTTGATACGCCTGGGCATTGAGTCAAACAGAGCTTGGATGGCGTGTACAGGTACAGTTGCCCATGCAACTTCAACACGATACCACACTTCTTCAAGAGTAGTGACTGGCGTATTGCGACGAGCCAGTTGCTCGGCCACCATTGACCAGACGTTTTCAGTTGGTGAAAGATCTGGAGAATGTGCTGACCAAGGCAGCAGTCGAACATTTTCTGTGTCCAGAAAGGCCCGTACAGGACCTGCAACATGCGGTCGTGCATTTTCCTGCTGAAATCTAGGATTTCGCAGGGATCGAATGAAGGGTAGAGCCACGGGTCGTAACACATCTGAAGTGTAACGTCCACTGTTCAAAGTGCCGTCAATGCGATTAAGAGCTGACAGAGACGTGTAACCAATGGCACGCCATACCATCACGCCGGGTGATATGCCAGTATGGCGATGACGAATACACGCTTCCAATGTACGTTCACCGCGATGTCGCCAAACACGGATACGACCATCATGATGCTGTAAACAGAACCTGGATTCACCCGAAAAAACGACGTTTTGCCATTCGTGGACCCAGGTTCATCGTTGAGTACACCATCGCAGGCGCTCCTGTCTGTGATGCAGCGTCAAGCGTAACCGCAGCCATGGTCTCCGAGCTGATAGGCCATGCTGCTGCAAACGTCGTCGAACTGTTCGTCCAGATGGTTGTTGTCTTGCAAAAGTCCCCATCTGTTGACTCAGGGATCGAGACGTGGCTGCACGATACGTTACAGCCATGCGAATCAGGTGCCTGTCATCTCGACTGCTAGTGATGCGAGGCCGTTGGGATCCAGCACGGCGTTCCGTATTACCCTCCTGAACCCACCGATCCCATACTCTGCTAACAATCATTGGATTTCGACCAACGCGAGCAGCAATGTCGCGATACGATAAACCGCAATCGCGATAGGCTACAATCCGACCTTTATCAAAGTCGGAAACGTGATGGTACGCGTTTCTCCTCCTTACCCGAGGTATCACAACAACGTTTCACCAGGCAACGCCGGTCAAGTGCTGTTTGTGTATTAGTTATCGGTTGGAAACTTTCCTCACGTCAACACGTTGTAGGTGTCGCCACCGGCGCCAATCTTGTGTCAATGCTCTGAAAAGCTAATCATTTGCATACCACAGAATCTTCTTCCTGTCGGTTAAATTTTGCGTCTGTAGCACGTCATCTTCATGGTGTAGCAATTTTAATGGCCAGTAGTGTATTCAAAAAGAATTCCTCCGAAATTGCAGCGTTTTATTTTCGCTGGATTTTTTAACCATTTATAACTTTCATAGAAGTGTCATGAGTGGGGAATTTTGAGTAAAACCTACACAGTTATCATGTTGCCTCGTTAAAATTTGCTTCTTTCACCAAAACTGAACGGAGTGTACACAGTGTCAAATAACTAACATGTCGTTCTGACGCAATTGCAAGACAATTCTGAAACAGCTGTTTATTAAGTTTATTAATTGAGGAACTGAGGAAAAGTAAGGTCAGCAATCTCTAAAAAGGCACATCCTTGGTACAAAATAAACACGTAATGACTTCACTTATATTGTTAAAAAACCATAGCATTTCTCGCATCACCAGCTATCGATGGCCCTTAAAAATTATACTCCTTTATCAAAAAAGTCTGTAGTAAGTGGAATAACATGGTAGAAAATGAAGTTTTGCATAATAACCATGTGGAGAAACACTCTCCTCTCGGCGTGCTATCATTTGACAAAATCTCATTTAGATATCTCAAACCGTTTATCAGATATGAGGTATGTTATGAATATTTGACTCTGGCTTTATCGCTGGCGCGGTGCGATCTCAAATGTGTGTGTTATGTCACATCAGTTTTTTCGAAATTAGTGGCACATAGGTACCTCTACCAAACTCTGAAGAAAAATTCAATATGTTAGCTAAAGTTCATATGCAACAACATATTATGTTATCTGCACTAATCGACTGATCTGGCCTTGTAATATTAACCGAAAGACGGCCGGGGTGGCCGAGGGGTTCTAGGCGCTACAGTCTGGAACCGCGCGATCGCTACGGTCGCAGGTTCGAATCCTGCCTCGGGCATGTCCTTAGGTTAGTTAGGTTTAAGTAGTTTTAAGTTCTAGGGGACTGTTGAACTCAGAAGTTAAGTCCCATAGTGCTCAGAGTCATTTGAACCATTAACCAAAACGGCCTTGCTGTGCTGGTACCGCGAACGGCTGAAAGCAAGGGGAAACTAGAGCCGTAATTTATCCTAAGGGTATGCAGCTTTACTGTATGATTAAATGATGATGGCGACCCCTTGCGTAAAATATTCCGGAGGTAAAATAGTCCCCCATTCGGATCTCCGGGCGGGGACTACTCAGGAGAATGTCGTTATCGGAAGAAACAAAACTGGCGTTATATGTATCGCAGCGTGGAATGTCAGATCCCTTCATCGGGCACGTAGGTTAGAAAATTTAAAAAGGGAAATGGATAGGTTAAAGTTAGATATAGTGGGAATTAGCGAAGTTCGGTGGCAGGATGAACAAGACTTCTGGTCAGGTGAATACAGGGTTATAAATACAAAATCAAATAGGGGTAATGCAGGAGTAGGTTTAATAATGAATAAAAAAATAGAAATGCTAGTAAGCTACTATAAACAGCATAGTAGGCGCATTATTGTGGCCAAGATAGATACGAAACCCACACCTACCACAGTAGTACAAGTTTAAATGCCGACTAGCTCCGCAGATGATGAAGAGATTGTTGAAATGTATGACGGACAAAAGAAATTATTCAGATAGTGAAGGGAGACGAAAATTTAATAGTCATGGGTAACTGGAATTCGATAGTAGGAAAAGGAGGAGAAGGAAAAGTAGTGGAATGGGGGTAAGGAATGAAAGAGGAAGCCGCCTGGTAGACTTTTACACAGAGCATAACTTAATCATAGCTAACACTTGGTTCAAGAACCATAAAAGAAGATTGTATACATGGAAGAAGCCCGGAGATACTGACAGGTTGCAGATAGATTATATGATGGTAAGACAGAGATTTGCGAACCAGGTTTTAAATTGTAAGACATTTCCAGGGACAGATGTGGATTCTGACAACAATCTATTGGTTATGAACTGTAAATTAAAACTGAAGAAACGGCAAAAAAGGTGGGAATTTAAGGAGATGGGACCTGGATAAACGGACTAAACCAGAGGTTGTACAGAGTTTCAGGGAGAGCATAAGGGAACAATTGACAAGAATGGGGGAAAGATATACAGTAGAAGAACGAGAATGGGTAGCTTTGAGCGATGAAGTAGCGATGGCAGCAGAGGATCAAGTATGTAAAAAGGCAAGGGCTAGTAGAAATCCTTGGGTAATAGAAGAAATATTGAATTTAATTGGTGAAAGGAGTAAATACAAAAATGCAGTGAATGAATCAGGCAAAAAGAATAGAAACGTCTCAAAAATGAGATCGACAGGAAGTGCAAAATGGCTAAGCAGCGATGGCTGGAGGACAAATGTAAGGGTGTAGAGGCATATATCACTAGGGGTAAGATGGATACAGCCAACAGGAAAATTAAAGAGACCTTTGCAGAAAAGAGAACCACATGTATGAATATCAAGATCTCAGATGGAAATCCAGTTCTAAGCAAAGAAGAGAAGGCAGAAAGGTGGAAGGTATTGTATTGTATTTGAGGACAATATTATGGAAATGGAAGAGGACGTAGCTGAAGATGAAATGAGAGGTATGATACTGCGTGAAGAGTTTGACAGAGCACCGAAGGACCTAAGTCACAACAAAGACCCGGGAGTAGACAACCTTTCATTAGAATTACTGATAGCCTTGGGAGAGCCAGCCCTGACTAAACTCTACCATCTGGTGAGCAAGATGTAAGGCGAAATACCCTCAGACTTCACTAAGAATAGAATAATTCCAATCCCAAAGAAAGCAGGGGTTGACAGTTGTGAAATTATCGATCAATTTAATAAGTGACGGCTGCAAAACACTAACACGAATTCTTTACAGACGAATGGAAAAAGTGGTAGAAGCCGACCTCGGGGAAGATCAATTTGGAATTCCGTACAAATGTTGGAACACGTGAGGCAATATTGACCCTACGACTTACCTTAGAAGACAGATTAAGGAAAGACAAACCTAAGTTTTTAGCATCTGTAAACTTGCAGAAGGCTTTTGACTATGTTGATTGGAATACTCTCTTTCAAATTCTGAAGGGGGTCAAGTACAGGGAGCGAAAGGCTATTTACAATTTGTGCAGACACCAGATGGCAGTTATAAGAGTCGAGGGGCCTGAAAGGGAAGCAGTGATTGGGAACGGAGTGAGACAGGGTTGTAGTCTATCCCCGATGTTATTCGATCTGTATATTGAGCAAGCCGTAAAGGAAACAAAAGAAAAATTCGGAGTAGGTATTAAAGTCCATGGAGAAGAAATAAAAACGTTGAGGTTTGCCGATGACATTTTAATTCTGTCAGAGACAGCAAGGGACTTGGAAGAGCAGTTGAACGGAATGGACAGTATCTTGAAAGGAGGATATAAGATGAACATTAGCTAAAGCAAAATGAGGAAATGGATGTAGTCGAATTAAATCGGGTGATGCTGAGGGAATTAGATTAGGATATGAGTCACTTAAAGTAGATGATCAGTTTTGCTATCTGGGGAGCAAAATAACTGATGATGGTCGAAGTAGAGACGATATAAAATGTAGACTGGCAATGGCGAGGAAAGAATTTCCGAAGAAGAGAAATTTGTTAACATCGAGTATAGACTTAGTGTCAGGAAGCCTTTTCAGAAAGTATTTGTATGGAGTGTAGACATGTATGGAAGAGAAACAAGGACGATAAATAGTTTAGACAGGAATAATGCTAAATATTAGATGGGTAGATCACATAACTGATGAGGAGGTACTGCACAGAACTGGGGAGAAGCGGAATTTGTGGCACAACTTGACTAGAAAAAGGGATTGGTTGGTAAGACATGTTATGAGGCATGAAGGGATCACCAATTTAGTATTGGATGGCATCGTAGAGGGTAAAAATCGTAGAGGGAGACCAAGAGATGAATACACTAAGCAGATTCAGAAGGATGTTGGTTGCAGTAGGTGCTGGGAGATGAAGGAGCTCAGACAGGATGGAGTAGCATGGAGAGCTGCATCAAACCAGTCTCTGCAGTGAATACCACAACAACAACTACAATCATTAACGAAATGATGGGCACATCACAATAAACCTGACATTTATAGCTACAATTAAAGAAAAAAATAAATGTTTTTAACTAACGGTTTCTGTAAAATCGTTTGAGATAGACTGCTTTGCGTGCGCATCGATTCTGTAGTCGCCCGACAGCTGAAGGTGGAAAACGCTTGTTGGTCTCCACTTCTGAACAAACGAATGAACTCGGGCAGCGCTTTGAATGAAAACTGGTCACTGCCCGTCGACCACCGCATCCTGCGCTCATGCGGCGCTCTCCGACAGAGTGCGGGGCTAAGGAGACATGGAGTTCTTGCAGCTTCGTCGCAACGTAGTGGAGTGCGCGAAAGAACTTGCCCCCCTTCTAACAGCCGTGTATCGCAAGTCTCTAGAGGAACGGAAGGTTCCAAATGATTGAAAAAGAGCACAGGTAGTTCCAGTTTTCAAGAAAGGTCGTCGAGCAGGTGCGCAAAACTATATATCTCTGACATCGATCTGTTGTAGAATTTTAGAACATGTTTTCTGCTCGCGTATCATGTCATTTCTCGAAACCCAGAATCTATACGAATCAACATGGATTCCCGAAACAGCGATCGTGAGAGACCCAACTCGCTTTATTTGTTCATGAGACCCAGAAAATATTAGATACAGGCTTCCAGGTAGACGCCATTTTCCTTGACTTCCGGAAGGCGTTCGATACAGTTCCGCACTGTCGCCTGATAAACAAAGTAAAAGCCTACGGAATATCATAAATATCAGACCAGCTGTGTGGCTGGATTGAAGAGTTTTTAGCAAACATAACACAGCATGTTTTTCTCAATGGAGAACGTCTACAAACGTTAAAGTAACATCTGGCTTGCCATAGGGAGTGTTGTGGGACCATTGCTTTTCATAATATATATAAATGACCTAGTAGATAGTGACGGAAGTTCCGTGCGGCTTTTCACGGATGATGCTGTAGTATACAGAGAAGGTGCAGCATTAGAAAATTGCAGGGAAATGCAGGACGATCTGCAGAGGATAGGCACTTGGTGCAGGGAGTGGCAACTGACCCTTAATATAGACAAATGTAATGTATTGCGAATACATAGAAAGAAGGGTCTTTTATTGTATGATTATATGATAGCGGAACAAACACTGGTAGCAGTTACTTCTGCAAAATATCTGGGAGTATGCGTACGGAACGATTTGAAGTGGAATAATCGTATAAAATTGTTGGTAAACCGGGTGCCAGGTTGAGATTCATTGGGAGAGTCCTTAGAAAATGTATTCCATCAGCAAAGGAGGTGGCTTACAAAACACTCGTTCGACCTATACTTGAGTATTGCTCATCAGTGTGGGATCCGTACCAGGTCGGGTTGACAGAAGAGATAGAGAAGATCAAAAGAAGAGCGGCGCGTTTCGTCACAGCGTTATTTGGTAAGCGTGATAGCGTTACGGAGATGATTAGCAAACTCAAGTGGCAGACTCTCCAAGAGAGGCGCTCTGCATCGCAGTGTAGTTTGAGGTCGAGGTTTCGAGAGGTTGCGTTTCTGGATGAGGTATCGAATACATTGCTTCCCCCTACTTATATCTCCCGAGGAGATCACGAATGTAAAATCAGAGAGATTCGAGCGCGCACGGAGGCTTTCCGGCAGTCGTTCTTCCCGTGAACCATACGCGACTGGAACTGGAAAAGGAGGTATTGACTATGTGCAGGCCAGTCCATTACACGGATGTTATTGTCGTGTAACCACTCCGCCACAGGCCGTGCATTATGAACAGGTGCTCGATCGTGTTGATAGGTGCAATTGCCAATCCCCGATCTGCTCTTCAACAGTGGGAAGCAAGAAGGTGCTTAAAACATCAAACTGGTTCAAATGGCTCTGAGCACTATGGGACTTAACTTCTGAGGTCATGAGTCCCCTAGAACTTAGAACTACTTAAACCGAACTAACCTAAGGACATCACACACATCCATTCCCGAGGCAGGATTCGAACCTGCGACCGTAGCGGTCTCGCGGTTCCAGACTGTAGCGCCTAGAACCGCTCGGCCACTCCGGCCGGCAGGTAATAACAGTGGCACGTAAAGTGCCCTCCGTCACACACCGTTGGGTGGCTTGCGGAGTATAAATGTAAATGTAAACCAGAGGGTCCAGCAACCATTGCACTGCTTTTAGAATTAGAATTTCTGTTTAGCTGTCGATTTTCGATGTTTTCTATGGAGAAATTCTGCATATCTGAGACTCATCAACTGTTACCACAGGAACTGTGCAAGGTGGTGTCCTATTTGGCCCATGCACTGCAAGTGCAAGGCCCACGTTATCCGCATTTTTATGACTGTTGCTATGGCAACCAGCAAAGTGTGGAGATCAAGTTAAGAGTTCCACGAAGATAATTATAACTGTCACAGGTCTATTACGAGGGCAGTTCAATAAGTAATGCAACACATTTTTTTTCTGAAACAGGGGTTGTTTTATTCAGCATTGAAATACACCAGGTTATTCCCCAATCTTTTAGCTACACAACACTATTTTTCAACGTAATCTCCATTCAATGCTACGGCCTTACGCCACCTTGAAATGAGGGCCTGTATGCCTGCATGGTACCATTCCACTGGTCGATGTCGGAACCAACGTCGTACTGCAGCAATAACTTCTTCATCATCCGCGTAGTGCCTCCCACGGATTGCGTCCTTCATTGGGCCAAACATATGGAAATCCGACGGTGCGAGATCGGGGCTGTAGGGTGCATGAGGAAGAACAGTCCACTGAAGTTTTTGTGAGCTCCTCTCGGGTGCGAAGACTTGTGTGAGGTCTTGCGTTGTCATGAAGAAGGAGAAGTTCGGGAACAAACCTTTGAATATCCCAACTGGTGAACAATTGTGACAGCACTACCAACAGAGATGTCAAGTTGAGCACTGAGTTGTTTGATGGTGATCCGTCGATCATCTCGAACGAGTGTGTTCGCACGCTCCGCCATTGCAGGAGTCACAGCTGTGCACGGCCGGCCCGCACGCGGGAGATCAGACAGTCTTGCTTGTCCTTGCGGCGATGATGACACACGCTTTGCCCAACGACTCACCGTGCTTTTGTCCACTGCCGGATCACCGTAGACATTCTGCAAGCGCCTATGAATATCTGAGATGCCCTGGTTTTCCGCCAAAAGAAACTCGATCACTGCCCGTTGTTTGCAACGCACATCCGTTACAGACGCCATTTTAACAGCTCCGTACAGCGCTGCCACCTGTCGGAAGTCAATGAAACTATACAAGACGAAGCGGGAATGTTTGAAAATATTCCACAAGAAATTTTTCAACCAAAATTGGCCGAGAAAAAAAAAGTGTTGCATTACTTATTGAACTGCCCTCGTAAAACGCATAATGAGCACAATCTGCATTGCAGTAGAAATCATGTATTACGAAGAACTTTTCCGTGGCAGAGTTGTGTGCCGTAAACCAGTGCAAGTGGGCTCGGAGCTTAGCAGTCGGGGGGAGATTTTACAACACCCACAGAGAGTGCTGCCCAAGTCGACATCCTGTGCAGAACTTTCCCTTTGATCTCACTCTTGGCCGGACGTCCGTACCAGATAATGGCGGCACCGCTGCCAGTCAGCAGACGGAACTTCAGCGGATTTTGAAAACGGCGCCGATGCGATACTCCGGCCAGTGGCCTCAGACAACGGGCGCCTTCCGAAAGCAACGCTCATTGGACAGTCGCTGGGCATCCAGACAGCGAGCGGTAGTGACGGTGAATGGGTAGTTCATAAGAAAATTGTTACTATTGAACGGTCCCTTGTGCGGAGCACCAAATCCGTCTGATATCTACAGAAAGTAAGGACTCGCATTTTGGCATCGAAGGGAAGCGGTCACTTTATAATGAATTCTACTGTCACTATATAAAAATATATCTCCCTTCGCACAAGAGTACTTCTGTGGCTACTTTCTTACTGTACTTATACAGATAAAAGTAACTGGGGCAGATCTAACTACATCTAGCATGAACACAATTAGTCAACGTTCAAATATTCAATAGTAACAAACAGAAAAGCGTATACTTCATCTACTCTAGTCAGCTTCAATAATAAAATTATTCAATAGTAACAAACAGAAAAGCGTATACTTCATCTACTCTAGTTAGCTTCAATAATAAAATTATAGATCAGGCCTCATCTCTGCGCCCAGCGTGTTGTTTATGTTCTTATTTGTAGATCCCCTGAATGTGACTGCGAGTATTTCTTCTCTTTTCCAAGCGTCAGTTAAGTTGGCTCGTCGTAATTCACATGAAACAGAGAACAAAATTATTTTAACAACGTCCAAAACCGTGTCCTGTCACGGATTGGCCATTATAATGAATTCTACTGTAATTGATGAAAGTATGTGAATGCAGCTTGCCGCTAACTTGGTGTAATGTTTTGTCTGTACAGAGGTGTATCTGTCGCCTTTATTACCCCTTCACTCTCTCACACAAATCGGTACAATACAGTTAGGGCCTCCTGTTTTATCTTGAGGCTGATCCGTGATAAGACAGGCAAACAATTATGCTAATGGAGGATTCTGAGTATTTTCTCGAATTTCATTCGCTCTCTCTCTCTCTCTCTCTCTCTCTCTCTCACACACACACACTCTCTCTCTCTCTCTCTCTGTCCTTTATCTGTGTACAGTTTTAAATATATTATTTCATTTACATTTGTTATTATTGTTAAGCGTTGCATTCAGTTGGGAAAAATCGATCGTTTGAACAATTCGTTCATTTTTACGACAGATTTAGAATTTCAGATGTGGACGAAGCCTTTTTGGACGATTTTATCAAAACTCGGTGACTGCAGGCTCTCTTCGTCACAGCTGAAACTTCCCCACTAATTACAGGGCCAAGGCAATCATCAATGATTCAGACAGAGAACTCATTCGTCATTCACTCTAGAATAAAAGGGTCACAAACCTTATTTCTGAGGAAAATAGTATATTCAATCCATCTCCATTACATCTTCCGTTTTCTGTTGATTCCAAGTCTTACTTAATTTTCGTTTACCGTTTTTCCCTATCCACCAATAACCCGCTAGTGGCACAAACTTTAATAGCTCGCTTTAGCGAGAAGAATATCAAATATGTCTCTTTTAGCAACCCGACAATCTTCCAACAGATACTTCCGAAGCTGTACTCCTTCTCCCTCTATAATAACCATGGAGAATACATCTATGTATCTCTGTTATTCCAAAGAATAATCTTACTAGAAAAATACCTTGGCGTCGACGAGCTGTCGGCGCATATATTACTAGAAATCCGATCAGATACTTTCCAAAAGTGAATAAATGTGGATGCTTTGGTTGACCATTATTAATTATTGCGTGGTAGAGGGTAAATTTCCGTGGGGAGATTACAACTTGAAGCGGTCACTTTTGCTCCTGTCTATGCGACGGAGTGATAGCGATGTTTTGTATTTCGCCCGACAGGTCGGACATTGGTTCTGCTCATACGCAATTGCGTGTGGTAGTCACAGCTGCAGTAAGACGATGATCCACATCTCGACACCACGAGGGGACAATGTGGTTTCAGCGTCGCAGAGAACATCAAAGGTTAAACATCCCCAGCTCCGGCCGTATTCAAATCGCTCTTGCCGTGACAGGTAGGGAAGGTCTAGTTGTGGGCCGTATATGCAGTGTGATGCGTGCTCAGAGTGTAGTTTCCTTCTGTGTGTCAATAGCCTTCATGTTGACAGGTAAATTGACTAGAATCTCGTGCGCTCTGTCAGTGATAGGAGATGTACCAATCCGTATCGAAAACTGAAAAAAAGATCTGTACTTTATCGAAGTACACCGTGCCATAATTAATCACGAGGCATCACCTTATCTTGCTATGTTAATGTAAAAACCTGGAAGTAATAAAAATTTGTTTCATTTTTCACAGTATTTCTGGCTTTCAGTTAAAAATTACTAGCCTGTCCCCTCAACCCACTCGTTCTTTCTGGGGATTAGTTTTGTATTTTTATTAAATTGATTCATAATATATGAGTGGCGTGCATCCTCATGCGCCATGATTCTTTCTGAATTAAAAGTCTGATATTGCCTATAGATGTCAGGGGAATTCTTTGTAGAATTCCGAGTTAGCCTAATGCACGATCTGCATACCGCCTCACGGAGAGATCAAGTCGGAGGACGCCTCCAAACTGAGTGTGATTACGTATAAATAAACATAAACTGATCATCTGAATTCAATTGGCGAAAGGAGAAAATATAAAAACGCAGTACATCAAGCAGGCGAAAGTAAACACAAACGTTGAAAAAAATGAAATTAACAGGAGGTCGAAATTAGTTAAGCAGGAATGGTCAGAGAACAAATGTAAGGATTTAGAAACATAGACTATGTGATCAAAAGTATCCGGACCCCCCCCCCCCCCCCAAAAAAAATGAGTTTTTCATATTAGGTGCCTTGTGGTGCCACCTACTGCCAGGTACTCCATATCAGCGACCTTAGTAGTCATTAAACATCGTGGGAGAGCAGAATGGGGTGCTGGGCGAAACTTACGGGCTTTGAACGTGGTCACGTGATTGAGTGTGACTTGTGTCATACGTCTGTACGCGAGATTTCCACACTTCTAAACATCCCTAGGTCCACTGTTTCCGTTGTGATAGTGAAGTGGAAACGTGAAGGGACACGTACTGCACAAAAGCTTACAGGCCGACCACGTCTCTTGACTGACAGAGACCGCCGACGGTTGAAGAGGGTCGTAATATGTAACAGGTAGACATTTATCCAGGCCATCACATAAGAATTCCAAACTGCATCAGGACCCACTGCAAGTACTATGACAGTTAGGTGGGAGGTGAGCAAACTTGGATTTCATGGTCGAGCGGCTGCTCATAAGCCACACATCACGCCGGCGAGTTTGTTTTACGATTTTTGGAGAAAAGTAGACTGCAGACAGCAACCTGATATCAATAGTAGGAGACATACACAACCATTAGTTAAAAAAAGGAAAATTTGGAAATTTGTGCCAAGATCTTATAGGACCAAACTGCTTAGGTCATCGGTCCCCTAAGCTTACGCGCCACATAATCTAACTTACGATAAGGACAACACACACATCCATGCCCGAGGGAGGACTCGAATCTCCAACGGGGAGAGCCGCGCGAAATCTCGACGATTTTTGTCTGTTATCGGTTTCGATACCGGCAAGATATCGACCCCGGGAATTCCAAGACGGTATCAAAAGCTCTACAGTAGTACCAGAGATAAGCCCGGGCATTCAGAAAGAAGTGAGCACCGAAATTCAGTTGATATGTGTTGACAGAAACGATTTAATAAAATATTTTATTGACTTACTAAAATATCACTACAGCTTAAATTTTACGTTTGCATGCAGGAATAGTTTTCTATTTTGGTTTTGACAGGTGATGAATCCAGTGTACGTTCTAATGAAAAAAAATTTATGTGATGTAATTACAGTTTAATAATTTTCGTATTTTTTCTTTTACTGCTGTGAAACCTTGTCCTTTCCAAATTTCATGACTCTAGATCAACTGGAAGTACCCTATTCGTTTTGATGAGTGAACCTGCGAGTATAGAAATATGTAACATAAATGGCCGTAGCTTTTGACTGCACTGACGAAGAAGCTTAAATTTTTTACACCGCTAAGGGACGGTAGACCTTATTGTGTCTCTTAAATCTCAGCTTGACACGTCCACAAGTTCCGGAGAAAAAGAGTTCTTTACAATCGGACTGACTGACAGACGAACAGTCAGACAACAAAGCCATTCTATAAACGGTCCATTTTTACGGATTGTGGTACAGAATCCTAAAAAGTGACCTCTATTTTGAACATCAGATCTAAAACTTTCAAAGAGAAAACTTATGACTCAAATTACATGATTGTAGTGTACTTCTAATATATAGACGTGTTGTTCATATGTAATTAAAGTTTCAATCATCTAAGTAACATAATTAGTACAGTGACTCTTTAAGTATGGATTAGAAAAGAAGAAATTGTTTCACTGATCTTCAAATAAAAATTTCAAGAAAAGTCAGTCTAAGAACTAGTATGTTTAACTGTGTATAAAAATATTCAGCAACAGACACTCTTAGTATCCTACAACGTTTAATCTACTGAGAGTAGATTCCAAAGTGGTGCAAATATTGGCAACTTGCACCATATGGTCAAAAATGTAAAATTGTGAACGTCACAAAAGCAAAAATCTGCAACCATTTCACCGCAACATCAGTGATTCAAAACTGGAATCAGTCAACTCACAGAGATATCTCGGTTTAAACATTCGTGCGATACGAAAATGATCACATAGGCTCAGTCTTAGGTGAATCAAGTGACTACAAGACATGGATTCATCGGTAAGATACTGGGAAAACGCGGTCCGCTTACAGATGAGATTGCTTACGAATGACACTCGCATCTTATCCGAGTCTGTGGGATTCCTACCGGATGAGACTAACAGGGGATACTGAACGTATACGAGGAAGAGCAGAACGAAATGCCGCAGGTTTGTTTGATCGACGAGACAGCACTGCGGAAATATTGTGTGTTCCTTCCAGCATCTGCCTGTTCAGGATTTCGAGCAACAGTCCCGCATAAGACCACTTGCAAATTTTCAAGAAACACCTTCAAGTGAGAAGTGAGCGTTATGCTGCTGCCTCTAACGCGTCACTTCCATACGGACTTCAAGGATTAAATTAGGTTAGGTTAGTGACCACGCGCAAAGTGGAGTTTTCGAATTTTTTTTGGTTATAGAATTCGAATGTATACACACTGAAGAATTATTCCCCAACATGTTATGCCCGGACTCCAAAAAGTAATGATTCTGTGAGCGTTTGAAGCCGTGCGTCAACGGCACGCCTCGGGATTAGACAACCGGTTCCACGCTCACGCTTCCTTTGTCGCGTCCGTGAAATGTTTACAGCTGATTCTAATGGTGAAATGTCTCGAACACATGACAGACTTTCACTTTTCTTATGTTGGCCTCCTGGTAGACGCTCAATCAGCTGTTTCATGGCTGAGGTAGCGTCAGTCGGCGTCCTTCACAGACAAGCGTTTTTATTGTTCGGCATAAAGTGAAAATCTGTTTTGATGGGTATTTTTTTCCCATATAATGCACGTGGCAAATGCCCTTCATGTCAAAATCGGCGATGAAAGGAGCCGTTTCTGTGAAGATAGTAACGCCAGTGGCGATGCGCTCTGCGACGAAAAGGGCTTTGAGGACGAACATGAGAAGTTATGAGGTCAAAGCCACAGAAAGCGGCCATCCACTAGCTGGGGCGATAGTTGTTATGGACCAGTGTTTCTCTTAGTATGGATCTAGATTCCGGATTTGTCCCCCTCGCTAAGAACACTGCAGTTGACGACAATACGTCAGATGCTAACCTACCTTGCTTACTTCCTACGGTGTGGAGTGAATTTTGTTCTCCTTGCATGATTTTCTGCGTATCCCTAAAGGTTGGGTCCGTATTATCTTTGAAGTTCTTATGTTTATTTGAACGAACTGTATTAGGCTCGGAGCTATTAGGTGTGCAGTCGAATGCTTTGGTAACGAGCTTATCTACGTTTTTGCTACGGCAACTTTTAAAGACATGTTATTAGCACTGTGTGGCCATCGTTAATTAGTTACCATCGAATCAACGAGAGACATGTGCTAAAAATGTTGCAATATGTCTCTACTCCACTCGACGTGCAAAACACGCTACAGTGAAAACTGTAATTGGACCCTCCCACAGAATAGAATCAGAGTTAACTGCGGGAGGCGGTGGTGGAGGGTGGGGGGGGGGGGGGGGGCTGTACAGCACTTTGGCCTTTACGGCAACTTTCCGTCGATGAAAATTCATTACAGCACAGAGTTATGAAGCAGCTGTCGCCGGCTAGAACGTTATTGCCTGTCACAGTGCGACGCTCTCTTCACAGAACACCAAAATATCAGAAGTGCAAGCCCTGTGTTACGATAGGGAAACAGAGAACGACGGTAGCGCTCAGAGTGGCATGGCAGTGCACTTCGAGTTCGGAAAAATATCGCACGATAATTCGTATACTTGCTTTGCGAAATGCGAGTATTAGATGACAATATTTTTCAGTCATACTTTCTGGGTAAGTCTCGTGGTAAAGTGTGGGTATTTGTAAAACCCAATATTGAAATTTCGACCGTGTGGCTTTTAGACAGTCGAAATTATGTTTCTGATTACGACCTTCCTGTGTGTATTGGAATCCGTGAATTGCATTGTAAACATTTTGGTCGAATTCTGCTTGACTTTTGCTTACGTCCGCAATATCTGGCGAGGTAAATGATTCAATATTTGTTTTTGTTTCATATGAAATAAAACCTGACTTGTGACGTGATATTCTAAGGGCTCTTGTCTATATGTTACTGCTTACGAATCCGCGTCGTGAACTGCTCGATTTGAGTGTATTGTCAGATTTTGCTCGTATTCTACGCTATTTTTGTTCCCGCCCGTGTATCATACTCTAGCAACTAAAAGTCATCGAAATTTTCATTGATTCCTGCACCAAGGTTTCATACCGTACCATAATCTTCTACATCCACACTCTGTAAGCCACTGTGACATGCATGGCACTCAATGGCAAAAAGGAACACCTTTCAAAACAGAATTAAATACGTGAAGTCCTGATCAGAAGCTGGTTACTTACGAAACGAAAACAAACATGGAAGGCTGAAAATCAGCCAATAAGAAAGCGAGACTGATAAATTTGCAGCGCTGCAAGAGCCCTGGCACTGAACCAAAGTCTGTTACCGGAACTCCCTGTACGAGTTCACACTGTGACTCCCTTTCTGTCCTCCACATTTCCACCACGCACTCTCCAATCGACCTCCCCCTCTACCCCAGCCACAGCCATCAACGTGTTTCGCTCGCCAAATGTGGTCAACAATACTGGGCATTAAAGCTGCAGCAGCCTGAGGACAGAATTCAATAAACCCCAAAATGACATGCAGAGGATTAAATGTTTGTGTAATGATGAGTATTTCAGCACTCTCGCGTAAAGCAGGCAGGAGTAATGCCACCACGCGTCTCGTATAAGCAGAATAATTGCACCTAGTTTCTTTCATTCTTAAACCGCGTTTGAACGTCAGTATCGTGTGAGGGGGTCGTGCTAGAGCTAATGTAAGAAGAAGAATCGCCTACCAGCAGCTGTCGAAGTCACCTTGGTAAGGAACTTGTAACTGTCAAACAAAATGCAGTTGATGGGTTCAGGAGGACCATACGCAAAAGACGTAAGCGATTAGTGACTGAGAGGACATGGTACCTGCTCTCCCGTGAAGGATGGAACAGCCACGTCGCATTACTTCGAGTCATGAAACGGGTTTGTTCTGGAGAGTACGAGAACGTCTGTCAGCACAGTGACCATTGTTGCAGCTCCTATCGGTGGCAGTACAGAGAGGTGTGCAGCCAATGACAACACTGGAAAAAGCAGTGGCATCGAGTCCTCTTTTCAGCCACTGGACATGTGGACGTCCTTCATACTAAAGATAAACAGTGAAGGGAAGACAGCGCTGACATCAGGATTCAGCCGGACTGAAAAGAGTTGTGCCGAACGAAAAATGCCACATCGTAATGCTAAATGAAATACCACGCTGTACCAGTTACTTTCGATCAGATTCCTTCACTTTGACGAACCGAAATTAAGAAAACTGTTAACGAACTACTCGCGGGAAAAAAGTTTTGGAACTGAAAACAGGGGAATTCTATTACCAGTGTCCGAAGAACCCCCATTAACTACACTGGTGCCCAAAACTAAAGCAACAAACCGCTATTTCCCCGCCCAGCGTCTAATTCACGACGTAATCGTATAGACTGTCAACAGATGTCCGTACGGTCGTGTTCTGCACAGAAGATGGCATTCCGGTCAACGGAGAAACACGACAACGATGACGTCATGGCACCTATCAAACGGGGTAGTGTTTAGCGGGTGGGCCCACATCCACGATCGCTGTGTACATAGTCACAGACGATGCAGTATGGCCCAGAGAAGACGCTTACCAGACTCACTGCTGTGGAGGGCCAGAGAAAGAAAGCAAGCAGGACAGTCGCAAACTGATTTTGCCCTATTGCTTAATGTGAATCGTTGTCTTGTTTCTCGGATGTGGCGACAGTTTATAGAGACAGAAACTGTATCCTGAAGACCAGGGCGGGGCCGACTACGTGTGACATCAGAGATAGAGGACCGTCATTTGGCTGTAAAGACACGAGGGTAGTGCCTTAGCACTGCAAAGCAACTGGCATCTGACCTCGCAACATTCGTTGAACGTGTTGTTCAAAATGGTTCAAATGGCTCTGAGCACTATGGGACTTAACATCTATGGTCATCAGTCCCTTAGAACTTAGAACTACTTAAACCTAACTAACCTAAGGACATCACACACATCCATGCCCGAGGCAGGATTCGAACCTGCGACCGTAGCAGTCGCGCGGCTCCGGACTGAGCACCTAGAACCGCTAGACCACCGCGGCCGGCGAACGTGTTGTATCGAGGCAAACGACACACAGAAGGCTTCGGCAGAGTGGCCTTTCCGCGGTGGTCTAGCGGTTCTAGGCGCGCTGTCCGGAACCGCGCGACTGCTACGGTCGCAGGTTCGAATCCTGCCTCGGGCATGATGTGTGTGATGTCCTTAGGTTAGTTAGGTTTAAGTAGTTCTAAGTTCTAGGGGACTGATGACCACAGATGTTAAGTCCCATAGTACTCAGAGCCATTTAGAGTGGCCTTTAGTGTCCGAAACCTACTGTATGTGTAGTTCTGACGCGTCTTCGCAAAAGGGAACCTCTAGAGTGATTAATATGCCACCTGGACGGTCTAACAGTGGGCCAAAGTTCTTCTCACAGATGAGTTCCCATTTGGCCTGGAGAGTGATTCTGGGCGGATTCGCATCTGGAGGGAACGTGTAACACGATTTTCTGATCCAAACATCGTGGAAAGAGATCGATATCGAGGAGGAACCCTAACGTGGGCAGGGATTACGTTGACCACTCGAACACTTCTGCCTGTAGCTGGTCGGGTGAATCAGAGAGGTATCGTGATGAGATCTTTGGACCTGAAGTGCGGTCGTTGCAGGGTGCTGTAGGTCCAGGGACGATAATGCTCGACCTCATAGAGCACGGGTGGTTGATGTTTTCTTGGAAACGGGAGATACTGCACGCAATTGCATGGCCTGCTCACCCTCCATATTTGAATCCCATAGATCCGTGTCTAGGATGCATTAGAGAGACGAGCTGCATCAAATCAGCATCCACCAACCACCCTCCAAGACTTGCGAGCAGCTCTGCAGGAAGAATGGGCGCTATTGCCTCAGCATGAGATAGAGGACCTCATTCACTGCATGCCCCGTCGTTGTCAGGCTTGTCTTGCTGCCAGAGATGGACGCACCCCACAATGAGCACATTAACCAGTTGTCGGAATGTGTGTGCAAGTCCGTTAAGTTGAAAAAGAAAAAAAAGACGAAGAACGTTTTTGTCTACCGCTATGCGTGTTTCAGTTGTTTATATTCTTATTCTTTACATTGTTAATACTTTACTGTCATCTGTTTACACTGTTTCGAGGCAAAATAAAGGCCTCGGGCATGGATGTATGTGATGACATTAGGTTAGTTAGGTTTAAGTAGTTCTAAGTTCTAGGGGACTGATGACCATAGATGTTAAGTCCCATAGTGCTCAGAGCCATTTGAACCAACCCTTAGGTCCCAGCATTTTTTTCTCTCTAATGTTGCCACAGCTATATATGGCGTCGTTTCCTTTCTGCGAAAGAACCTCCTATCTCATGAAAATTCGTGAAACGTTTTGATTCATGAGAAATCAAAATGTCGTTGCCCAACACTGAAAAAGCTGTTAATACAAATATCACCCAAAACTGGTGTGGTTTCTCGATTTGATTACGTTTGTTTCGTCACTGTCTGCTAGATAAAAAAAAATAGGCCTTTCTAATATTGCAGCAATTATCACACACGCCAAATAGGCGAGACTTTTTTGGCACATATGATCATATTTATCTACCTCATTTACATAAATATGTTGTAAGTAAGATGTTTAGGTTTTTTATATTGGTAACGCCACGTAGCGCTCTGATGAAAATCACTGGCTGTGCTGTGTGCAGTCAGTGGCTGGTTGGCATTGTAATACTCGCCATTGTAGTGTTGGGCAGTTGGATGTTAACAGTGCGTCGCGTTGCGCAGTTGGAGGTGAGCCGCCAGCAGTGGTGGATGTGAGGAGAGAAATGGCGGAGTTTTGAAATTTGTAAGACTGGATGTCATGAACTGCTATGTATATTATGATTTTTCAACACTATTAAGGTAAATACATTGTTTGTTCTCTATCAAAATCTTTCATTTGCTAACTAAGCCTGTCAGTAGTTAGTGCCTTCAGTAAGCCTAGTTTGAATCTTTTATTTAGCTGGCAGTAGTGGCGCTCGCTGTATTGCAGTAGTTCGAGTAACGAAGATTTTTGGTGAGGTAAGTGATTTGCGAAAGGTATAGGTTAATGTTAGTCAGGGCCATTCTTTTTTAGGGATTTTTGAAAGTCAGATTGCTTGCGCTAAAAAAAAAAAAAATTGTGTGTCAGTTTAAGCACAGTCATGTATAATTGTTGTAAGGGGATGTTTCATATGGAAAAGATTCAAACTACTGAAGGCACTAACTACTGACAGGCATAGTTAGCAATTTTAATGGCCAGTAGTGTATATAGGCTCAAGTCTAGTGTGTATGCATGCTGTGGGTATGGAGTAGATTTACGCATCTGTAGCGTATATTTACGCATTTATGGAAGACAATAAAGACAATAATAGCTTCGTACGTTAACAATTAGTGCCAAAAATTGTGTCTTGCTCAGCGTTTGTTTCGCATGCTGGCGGGGTCCACTACTTTTGCTTTCTGTTGCCATTTTATCCGATCTAGCGCCTGATTAGGGTGCAGGAGTGGTATATTGAGATCTTCGTGCGGGATGTCCAGATGTTGCAATCTAGGTTGTCCTACTAAAAGTTTACCATTTATTCTCAAACTAAAACCAGTCTTTGCTACTGTTGTTGCGTCTGCTCTAAGAATATGCCAATACCATACTACACGGCATTCCCTACTATTGATGCTACTTACGAACTTCATTATTTGTGAGACGATTAATCCAGATGTCCACTTGTGCATCTTTGTTTACATGACAGTAAGTCGTTGTTCCACTTTCTTTGTCGAAGACCAGCACCATACAGCGTGACAGATAGATTTACTTTATTGCTGAGCCTGTCTGATATCTTCCGGTCACCAAATACACCAGTCCCAGAACGACATTTTAGCCACATCCTGCCTCGGGCCGTTAGCTATCTCTACGCTGAGAGTTCCATCAGCAGCAGTTGCTGAACCTACGTATTTGAAAGTCCTTGTTGCTGGGGGAGGTCACCACCGTTGATTCTAACGGTATCCGAGTAATTCAGATACGAAGTGAGATACCACGTTTTCTTTGTGGTGAGTCGTAGTGCTGCTGCTACAAGGCGGTCGTCCCAGACTGGGACCTGACACTGCATGTCGTCTTATCTTCAGAGGCCAAAGACACGTCAGCGGCATACCGCAACGTCCAGAGAACGCTTTTTTGCAGATCTCTTGTGACCGTATCCGTGTCTGTGACGAAGGAAGAGCAGAGGCGAGAGACCAGATCCCTGGCGGACTCCTACAGAAACAGGAAAATCGCCCGATAGTGCAGCAGCTTACTATATCCCGCTCATTAGGTTTTCTGGTTACACTTATCGTGATTGAAATTACTTGGTATTATAAATGGATATTAATATATTACTTGATGTCTATACCTGTAACTCAACGTACATTTAAAAGTGCAAAATACTTTTACACTACTGGCCATTAAAATTGCTACACCACGAAGATGACGTGCTACAGACGCGAAATTTAGCCGACTGGAAGAAGATGCTGTGATATGCAAATGATTAGCTTTCCAGAGCATTCACACAAGGTTGGCGCCAGTGGCGACACCTACAACGTGCTGACATGAGGAAAGTTTCCAACCGATTTCTCATACACAAACAGCAGTTGACCGGCGTTGCCTGGTGAAACGTTGTTGTGATGCCTCGTGTAAGGAGGAGAAATGCATACCATCACGTTTCCGACTTTGATAAAGGTCGGACTGTAGCCTATCGGGATTGCGGTTTATCGTATCGCGACATTGCTGTTCGCGTTGGTCGAGATCCAATGACTGTTAGCAGAATATGGAGTCGGTGGGTTCAGGAGGGTAATACGGAACGCCGTGCTGGATCCCAACGGCCTCGTATCACTATCAGTCAAGATGACAGGCTGTAACGGATCGTGCAGCCACGTTTCGATCCCTGAGTCAACAGATGGGGACGTTTGCAACACAACAACCATCTGCACGAACAGTTCGATGACGTTTGCAGCAGCATGGACTATCAGCTCGGAGACCATCGCTGCGGTTACCCTTGACGCTGCATCACAGATAGGAGCGCTTGCGATGGTGAACTCAGCGACGTACCTGGGTGCACGAATGGCAAAACGTCATTTTTTCGGTTGAATTCAGGTTCTGTTTACAGCATCATGATGGTCGCATCCATGTTTGGCGACATCGCGGTGAAGGCGCATTGGAAGCGTGTATTCGTCATCGCCATACTGGCGTATCACCCGGCGTGATTGTATGGGGTGTCATCGGTTACACGTCTCGGTCACCTCTTGTTCGCATTGACGGCACTTCGAACAGTGGACGTTATACTTCAGATGTGGTACGACCCGTGGCTCTACGCTTCGTTCGATCCCTTGCGAAACCCTACATTTCAGCAGGATAATGCACGACCGCATGTTACAGGTCTTCTACGGGCCTTTCTGGATACAGAAAATGTTCGACTGCTGCCATGGCCACCACATTCTCCAGATGTCTCACCAATTGAAAACGTCTGGTCAATGGTGGCCGAGCAACTGGCTCGTCACAATACGCCACTCACTACTCTTGATGAACTGTGGTATCGTGTTGAGGCTGCATGGGCAGCTGTACCTGTACACGCAATCCAAGCTCTGCTTGTCTCAATGCCCAGGCGTATCGAGACCGTTATGACGGCCAGAGGTGGTTGTTCTGGTACTGATTTCTCAGGATGTATGAACCCAAATTGTGTGAAAATGTAATCACATATCAGTTCTAGTATAATATATTTGTCCAATGAATACCCGTTTATCATCTTCATTTCTTCTTGGTGTAGCAATTTTAATGGCCAGTCGTGTATATAGGCTCAATTCTAGTGTGTATGCATGCTGTGGGTATGGAGTAGGTTTACGCATCTGTGGCGTGTATTTACGCATTTATGGAAGACAATAATGAGTAAACAAAGCACACTACTGAACTTCTCAAAATATGTTTTGTTGGTTCAAATGGGTTCAAATGGCTCTGATCACTGTGCGACTTCTGAGGTCATCAGTCGCCTAGAACTTAGAACTAATTAAACCCAACTAACCTAAGGACATCACAGACATCCACGCCCGAGGCAGGATTCGAGCCTGCGACCAGAGCGGTCGCTCGGTCCCAGAGTGTAGCCCCTAGAACCACATGGCCACTCCGGCCGGCCATGGGTTTGTGTGTGTGTTGTTCTTAGCATAAATTAGTTTAAGTAGTGTTTAAGTCTAGGGACCGAAGACCTCAGCAGTTTGGTCCCTTAGGAGTTCACACACACCTGAACATTTTTTATAAAACTGTCTTCTTTTACTGTTTGTAGCCACAAAGTTAAAATTATATTGCGCAACAGCATTATTTCGTTCAATCCGATTGCATAACATTATTAATATTAAAGAATCTGCAACATACCGAGTGTATTCTTGAATACCTAATCCCAGTGTTCTCATGTTGAAAGAGAGTATTTATCTATCGTCTGCATCCAAAGTGACGGTTTTTGGAGCGTAATGTGGTCCGTTATACCGGTACCATGGCGGCGAAACTTGGCTGAGTGCATCACTACCATCGTGATGACGTCACTTTAAATTTTTGACGTGATATCCGTAGGTAGATAGTTGTCTGAAGTACACTATCTGATAAAAATGTATCCAGACAGCTATTGGTGGACATTAAAACGGGCTGCGTGCATCCTCCGCCTTTGTGGCTGCTCGAACTCTTCTGGGAACACTTTGAGTGAGTTGACTGAACGTCTGTGGAGCAGTGGCAGCACATCTTCATCTACATCATCCTCCGCAAGCCACCTAATGGTGTATGGCGGAGTGTACTTTCGGTACCACTATCTGATCGCTCCTACCCTGTTCCAGTCGCGAATAGTGCGTGGGAAGAATAGTTGTCGGTAAGCCTCTGTATTGGCTCTAATTTCTCGAATTTTCTCCTCGTAGTCAATACGCGATATGAATGTGAGGGGGGAAGTAATATGTTGTCCGACTCCTCCTGAAAAGTGTTGTACCAAAATTTCAATAGTAATCTCTCCGTGATGCACAACGACTCTCTTGTAACGTCTTCCAGTGGAGTTTGTTTAGCATCTCCGTAACGCTCTCTCGCCATCTAAACGATCCGGTGACGAAACGCGCCGCTCTTCGTTGGATCTTCTCTATCTCCCCTATCAGTACTACCTGATAGGGATCCCAGATAGATGAACAATACTCGAGAATCGGACGAAGAAGCTCCTTATAAGCCACTTCATTCGTGGATGTTACGTTTCCTTAAGATTATTCCAATGAGTCTCAGTCTGGTGTCTGCTTTTCCCATTATTTGTTTTACATGATCATTCCACTTAAGGTCGCTCTGGATAGTTACACATAGACATTTTACGGCAGATGCTGTATCCAGCTGTTTGTCATCAATAGTGTAGTCGTGCAGTAGCGGATTTCTTTTCCTATGTATGCGCAATATGTTACATTTATTTACGTTCAGGGTCAACTGCCCGAGTGTGCATCATTCTTCAGTTCTCTGCAAGTCGTTCTGCAAATTCTTACTGTTTACGCTAGTTTTGTTCCGCCAGCCGGTGTGGCCGCGTGGTTCTAGATGTTACAGTCTGGAACCGTGAGACCGCTACGGTCGCAGGTTCGAATCCTGCCTCGGGCGTGGATGTGTGCGATGTCCTTAGGTTAGTTAGGTTTAATTAGTTCTAAGTTCTAGGCGACTGATGACCTCAGAGGTTAAGGGGCTCCGGAACGCCCTATCCTTGCAATGTTAAAATAACGCTTATAAATTACATCTTTCCTCACAAAGTATTTGAGGTAGGAAGTTGAACTTTTTACAGATTATTTATTGGAATATGGGCTACAACTTAATACAGGGATTTTACAAAATTTTAGTTCAGTTATTAAAGATGATTTTTTTTCAATTGTAATGAAAATTCACAACATTTTTTGCAATTTTTTATTTATATATTCAAAAATATACAGTTTTTTGGAAAAAGGCTGTGGTAAATTATGCAGAAGGTACTGTGTAACATTTACTGAAAGTTTGAAACAAATATGTTTGGAAGATCCTTAGAAAACATGTAATTAGTATGAGAAAATAAAAGTTTTGGGAATCGAGCGACAAAGATTGGATTAACTTTTTAGTGCATTCCAGGTCCGTAGGATGGATTATCTTCATCCTCTGCAAACTCCTCCTCCAGCTTCCTCTTGTTCCTCCTCCTGTTTACTCTTGCTTGTATTTCTAGACTCTTTACAGCCCTGTCTGCAGCCCGAAGGCGTTCCTTGTCTAAAGCAAGCATCGCTCGTACCATGTTAGAACCTATCTTCATTCCCATATTTCTAAGTACCTTGCACCTTACAATGTTGCCATCATTGAAAGTCGCAACAGCATCATACACACCAAAGTGAAGTGTTTCTGTTCCAACAAATACAGTCTTGGGGATTCTCGACCATGTAACACTATTTACACTTTCATTGGGGTTTTGAGTTTTTCCGTGAATACACTTTTTCAACAGTTCAGGTGCTCCTAAGTCTCTGAAAATAGGTTAGCCACAACACATACTTTATCTCACATCACTAAAATGTACCTGATGAACACGGACGTTAATAATAACACCATTTGACAGCAGTTTAACAGCGCCACAGTGGGTCACACCCATGTAGAGCACATCTAAAAAAAAATTTAAAAATAGTTGTAGTCTTCGGAATTGAATAAATTATATATCTATTAAAAGGTAATAGTCTGCAGATTCAGAAAACGCAAAAAAGTAAAAATTGAACTTTTCATGATTTTGAGCCTTTCCGGAGCCCCTTAAATCGCATAGTGCTCAGAGCCATTTGAACCATTTTGAACACACCCATGCTCGAGGGAGGACTCGAACCTCTGGCGGGAGGGGCCGTGCAATCCGTGACATGGCGCCTCAAACAGCGCAACCACTCCGCGCGGCGTAGTTTATACTGCAGGCTTAACATTCAGTATTAGTGTAGTTAGTTTCTGTTTGGCTTTCGGCGCCAGAATGAAACTAACAATTTTATGTCAATGCTAATACATATGGCTTTCCTGGCTAACTTCATGTTCAACAACCGCAGTCAAATTGTACCTCACTAAATATTATCTTCAGAGTAACACTTTCTCTATGACCATGAGCGTCCACCCTATGTTGCGATGTAGCATACATACAACCATAGTTGTACACCAGATTAGTGCCCGCTCTTCGCTCGCGTACATTGTATCGCCTGCAGGGATTCTTGTTACTTAATCCAATTTTTATGTTGTTCACGAATTGCAACACCTTCTAAGCTTCGAACGCCAATTAAGGTCATATAAGCATGGTCTTTTCCGAGTGTACTTCTGACATGGAGTTCAAAGTTTTTGTTAATCATGCCTTCTGCGTTATTGTGGAGATATTTTCATAGCAGTTTTCACCCCATAATAAATATTTCTTTGTATCTAATCGAGAAGTGAATTATCAGTTTCCATAAATTTAGCTTTAATTTTTTTGATGTAGTGAAATATTTTCTTAAAAATTTTCATTCCCTATTGCACTTCCCTAGGTGTTGAATTTCCAGAAACATTGAAACACTCGTTTTTTTTCTTATTTCTGACCGAGAAGTTAAATACCAATTGTCATAGATGTACCCTTAATCTCTTCTGGTAGTTTATTCTCAAACAAATTTTCACCTTCTATTTTACCACATAGTAGTTGAATTTCCAAAAATGCTGAAACATGTATTTTTTTGTTTTCTGACAGAGAAACCAAATACCAGTTTACATAATTCTAGCTTCAAAATTCCCTAAACAGCGAAATACTTTCAAAAAGCCTTTTATTCCCTATTTCATCCCCTTAGGAGTGGAATTTCGGACAATTACTTCTTAAACGATGCCTACCGTATAAGATCCACACCTTCTTCAAACTTCAAGCTTCTATCCTTAGTAGTTTGGGCTGTGAATCAGTCCGACCCTATTTCACCTCCTTAGGGTTTGAATTTCCAAAAACAATGAAACACGAATTTTTTTCATCACTAACCGAGAAGACAAACGCCAATTTTCAAAGATTTAGCTTTGAAAATACTTTCGCAATAAAATACTTTCATAAAACGTTTAATCCCCTATTTCGCCCCCTTAAGGCCTGACTTTTCAAAAGCAGTGACATTCGTATGTTTTACTTCTAAAAGAGTAGCCAAATACAATTTTTTATAGATTAGGTTCAAAAATGCTTGTACAATGAAGTCTTTCCACTTTTTATTTCTAACAGAGAAGTCAAATTTAAATTTTTATAAATTTTGCTTTAAAATGCTTCCATAAAAAATATTTTCATAAAAATCTCATCCACTATTTCACCTCCTTAGTGGTTCAATTTCCAAAAACACTGAAGCACGTTTTTTTTTTACTTGTAACTGAGAACTCAAATACCAATGCTCATAGGTGTAAGTTTAAATATACACTCCTGGAAATTGAAATAAGAACACCGTGAATTCATTGTCCCAGGAAGGGGAAACTTTATTGACACATTCCTGGGGTCAGATACATCACATGATCACACTGACAGAACCACAGGCACATAGACACAGGCAACAGAGCATGCACAATGTCGGCACTAGTACAGTGTATATCCACCTTTCGCAGCAATGCTATTCTCCCATGGAGACGATCGTAGAGATGCTGGATGTAGTCCTGTGGAATGGCTTGCCATGCCATTTCCACCTGGCGCCTCAGTTGGACCAGCGTTCGTGCTGGACGTGCAGACCGCGTGAGACGACGCTTCATCCAGTCCCAAACATGCTCAATGGGGGACAGATCCGGAGATCTTGCTGGCCAGGGTAGTTGACTTACACCTTCTAGAGCACGTTGGGTGGCACGGGATACATGCGGACGTGCATTGTCCTGTTGGAACAGCAAGTTCCCTTGCCGGTCTAGGAATGGTAGAACGATGGGTTCGATGACGGTTTGGATGTACCGTGCACTATTCAGTGTCCCCTCGACGATCACCAGTGGTGTACGGCCAGTGTAGGAGATCGCTCCCCACACCATGATGCCGGGTGTTGGCCCTGTGTGCCTCGGTCGTATGCAGTCCTGCTTGTGGCGCTCACCTGCACGGCGCCAAACACGCATACGACCATCATTGGCACCAAGGCAGAAGCGACTCTCATCGCTGAAGACGACACGTCTCCATTCGTCCCTCCATTCACGCCTGTCGCGACACCACTGGAGGCGGGCTGCACGATGTTGGGGCGTGAGCGGAAGACGGCCTAACGGTGTGCGGGACCGTAGCCCAGCTTCATGGAGACGGTTGCGAATGGTCCTCGCCGATACCCCAGGAACAACAGTGTCCCTAATTTGCTGGGAAGTGGCGGTGCGGTCCCCTACGGCACTGCGTAGGATCCTACGGTCTTGGCGTGCATCCGTGCGTCGCTGCGGTCCGGTCCCAGGTCGACGGGCACGTGCACCTTCCGCCGACCACTGGCGACAACATCGATGTACTGTGGAGACCTCACGCCCCACGTGTTGAGCAATTCGGCGGTACGTCCACCCGGCCTCCCGCATGCCCACTATACGCCCTCGCTCAAAGTCCGTCAACTGCACATACGGTTCACGTCCACGCTGTCGCGGCATGCTACCAGTGTTAAAGACTGCGATGGAGCTCCGTATGCCACGGCAAACTGGCTGACACTGACGGCGGCGGTGCACAAATGCTGCGCAGCTAGCGCCATTCGACGGCCAACACCGCGGTTCCTGGTGTGTCCGCTGTGCCGTGCGTGTGATCATTGCTTGTACAGCCCTCTCGCAGTGTCCGGAGCAAGTATGGTGGGTCCGACACACCGGTGTCAATGTGTTCTTTTTTCCATTTACAGGAGTGTAGTTTAGTAGTTCTTTAATAATGATTTTTCACGCACTGTTTCACTCCCATAGTGTTAAACTTCCAAAAATGGTGAAACATGTTTTTCTTTATTTCTGACCGAGAAACCATTTTCGTAGGTCTAGCTTCAAAGTTGCCCTAATAGCGACATTTTTCAAAAAAAAGACTCATCTCCTATTTCACCCCCTTAAGAACGGAAATAGAAATAATTCCTTCTTGAACGACGCCTACTGTATAAAATCCATACCTTCTTCAAATTTCAAGTTTCTTTCCTTAGCGGTCTTGGCTGTGCGATGACGAGACAGTCTGTGTCAGTCAGTGAGTCAGTCAATCAGTCAGGACACCGCCTTTTACATACAAGAGATTTTACTGCTACTGACTTCTAATTTCAACCAAAGTGCTGTTGATAGTACTGTGTGGCGTTATTATATCACATTATATTCCCCCTTATGTTTCAGTATGTTGCTAAAGCGGCTAGTTTACTTTAAGTAATTCACCATCAAAACAACGGAGAGATTGTCCGCCATGTGGCCTTATCGTGAAAATTACAATGAACACAAAGACGCCTTTACACCGCAGCGAATGTAAGCGAACCAGTTAAATGCGTATTCGCAGACAATGCGCCATTGTTCACTACTATTCGCTCGTATCTGTGAACAAGCGCGTTGACTAGAAGGAACGCAAGAGCTCACGAGATAACGAATATAGCCTGTAAACGCTGCGTTATTGTTTTTTAGCATTAACAATAGGCGGACGGGATAAAACACTGTACAGGGACTACGATGCAAACTTTGATATTCAGAGAGAATTATTTTGAATGGTGAGCGCACTGGTTTTGACGAAGTAAGGAAAACGGGTAAGGAAAGGAAGAATTTAGGCTTGTTAGTTTCTACGTAAAAGTGAAATGCGCGGTGCTTGTGCAGTTAAAAGTTAACTTCCGCCTCAGCATTCTTAGTATTATTCCAAAGCTTCTCACGTATGACGCTTTTCGCTGATTTCTTATTACAATCAAGAAGAAGATTTAAAAGCAGAACATTCATTACCGACGACGACCATACCCTGAAGAAACGGGGATATTAGCAACAGGATACACTTACATTAGTGACTTTTCTTCGCTTTTCAGGAGGTTATGATCTCTGCCGTGACATATGTGAAGAGCGTCAAAGAACTTTTTAAAAGCTTATGGAGAATATGATGTGAATAAAATATAATTAATGAGTTGTGAAATATATATACTATCTCACATAGACTAGCTGATGAAATCTTGTGCATAGTTTGTTAAAGGGCAGATAGTGTGATCCCGAGAAACTTGTTTTTATATATCATAAAAGATATCTAACATGACATACAAGAGCCATGTAATTACATATCCCATGAAGAGAAGCAACGAGCATGATGAGATGTTTCGTAAATTTTCAGTTTTAATCAGCATGATGGAAAAATATTCGCTCTTGTTTACTTCCAAGGAAAATTATTGTGCTTTTTCTTTTCAACAAACATGACTACAAAGCAATCCACCACACGATGTGTGCCGGAAGGGTGTCCTGTACTACTGCTACTACTATTTCCTTTCCTGACTCACACGTAAACAGAGCGAGGGAGACACGACATCTACATCTATCTATATCTACATCCATACTCCGCAAGCCACCTGACGGTGTGTGGCGGAGGGTACCTTGAGTACCTCTATCGGTTCTCCCTTCTATTCCAGTCTCGTATTGTTCGTGGAAAGAAGGATTGTCGGTATGCCTCTGTGTGGGCTCTAATCTCTCTGATTTTATCCTCATGGTCTCTTCGCGAGATATACGTAGGAGGGAGCAATATACTGCTTGACTCTTCGGTGAAGGTATGTTCTCGAAACTTTGACAAAAGCCCGTACCGAGCTACTGAGTGTCTCTCCTGCAGAGTCTTCCACTGGAGTTTATCTATCATCTCCGTAACGCTTTCGCGATTACTAAATGATCCTCTAACGAAGCGCGCTGCTCTCCGTTGGATCTTCTCTATCTCTTCTATCAACCCTATCTAATACGGATCCCACGCTGCTGAGCAGTATTCAAGCAGTGGGCGAACAAGCGTACTGTAACCTACTTCCTTTGTTTTCGGATTGCATTTCCTTAGGATTCTTCCGATGAATCTCAGTCTGGCATCTGCTTTACCGACGATCAACATTATATGATCATTCCATTTTAAATCACTCCTAATGAGTACTCCCAGTACGACTGTCTATGCGCCTCCGTAGGAGCCCTAATTTCTCTCACCTTACCTACATGTCTAGTTGGCGGCAGTAGAATCGTTCTGCAATCAGCTCCAAACGCCGTTTTCTGAATTTTCTCAATCGTGTTCCTTGAAAAGAACGTCGAACGTCGCCTTCCCTCTGGGGATTCCCATTTGACTTTGCGAAGCACCTCCGTAACACTTGCGTCTTGTTCGAACCGACCGCTAACAAATCTAGCAGTCCGCCTCTGAACTGCTTCGAAGTTGTCCTCAATCCGACCTGGCGGGGAACCCAAATACTCGAGCAGGCTTCAAGAATAGGTCGCACTAGTGTTCTATTGGGGGTCTCGTTCACAGATCAACCACACTGCCCTAAAATTGTTCCATGAAAGTGAAGTCGACCATTCGCCTTCACTGTGACAGTAACCACATGGTCGTTCTACAAAATGGTTCAAATGGCTCTGACCACTATGGGACTTAACTGCTGAGGTCATGAGTCCCCTAGAACTTAGAACTACTTAAACCTAACTAACCTAAGGACATCACACACATCCATGCCCGAGGCAGGATTCGAACCTGCGACCGTAGCGGTCTCGCGGTTCCAAACTGTAGCGCCTAGAACCGCTCGGCCACACATGGTCGTTCTACCTCACATCGCTTTGCAACGTTACATCTAGATAATTAAACGACGTGACGGTATCAAGCGGGACACTGCTGATGGTGTATCCCAACATCACAGGTTTGATCTTCCTATTCATTCGCATTAACTTACATTAAACGTGACGTTTTGATATGGTAATTCTTTACTACTATCTGTACGCGCAACACATTTTGGAGGTAGTACCCTCGTTTGCCGCTGACTATACCTGCGCAAGTGTGTCATTGTACCATAGACGGTTCAGCTTATACGACGTCATAAACAGTGAGAAGGGTGAAAAGCTAGGTTTCCTTAAAGCTGGGCGCAAATTACCCAGCCTGTAATCATCCAGTGGATAATCTGTAACTAATGAAACCAACGTAATCACGGTTTTGAATCTACATCTACATAGATATTCCGCAAGCTATCATATGGTACGTGGCGGAGGATATCTTGTACCACTACTTATTATTTACTTTCCTGTTCCACTCGTAATTAGAGCGAGGGAAAAACTACTGTCTACGAGGTGCGGCTAGAAAAAAACCGGACTGATGCTGGAAAAAACATTTATTTACAATTATTTACAATTTCATGTTATCTCCTTCAATGTACTCTCCTCCTCGGTCTCTACACCGCTCCATACGAATTTTCCAGTGTTCATAGCAATGCTGCAGATCATTTTCGGTAAGTCCATACATTACTTCCGTCGCTTTTTCTTTTACTGCTTCAACAGTCTCAAATCTAGTTCCTTTCAAAGCTGACTTGACTTTAGGGAAAAGAAAAAAGTCACAGGGGGCCAAATCAGGTGAGTAGGGTGGATGATCTACGATGGGAATGTTGTGTTTTGCCAAAAACGTCTTCACTGACAACGCACTGTGAGCTGGGGCATTGTCTTGGTGAAGGATCCATGACTTTTTTCTCCACAAATCGTTCCGTTTTCTCCGTACTCGCTCACGTAGGGTAGCCAGGACGCTAATGTAGTAATGCTGATTCACTGTTTGTCCCTCTGGTACCCAATCAATGTGCACAATCCCTTTGATGTCAAAAAAAAAAAACAATCATCATTGCCTTGAATTTCGATTTTGACATTCGTGCTTTTTTTTTGTCGTGGAGAACCAGGAGTTTTCCAATGCATCGATTGGCGTTTAGTTTCGGGATCGTAAGTAAAAAACCACGATTCATCGCAAGTAATAACATTTTGTAAGAAGGTGGGATCACTTTCAATGTTTTCCAGGATGTCAGAACAAATCATTCTTCGGCGTTCCTTCTGTTCAATTGTGAGACACTTTGGAACCATTTTTGAACACACTTTGTTCATGTTGAAACTTTCATGAAGAATCTGCCTAACACTTTCCTTGTCAACTCCTGTTAACTCAGACACAGACGGCGATCTTGTCGAACAAGTTTACCGATTTTTTCAATGTTTGCATCAGTTTTTGCTGTCAATGGTCTGCCAGTGCGAGTGTCATCACTGGTGTCTTCGCGGCCATCTTTAAATCGTTTAAACCACTCAAACACTTGTGTTCGCGATAAACAATCATTGCCGTACACTTGTTGTAACATTACAAACGTTTCACTTGCAGATTTTCCTAGTTTGAAACAAAATTTGATGTTAACACGCTGTTCTTTCTGTACACTCAACATTTTCCGACGCACAGACAAAACGTCAACTACTTAAAACAGACGCCACGGGCAGACTGAGTGCAGGAGGCAGATGAAACTCGAGCAGTAGGCGGAGCGAGAGTCACGTGACAGGCCACGCGACTTTCAGCCTTATTGCATTCGTTTTATTGTTTCACCAGTACTAGTCCGGTTTTTTTCTAGCCACACCTCGTATATGCCTCCGTATGAGCCCTAATTTATCGTATCTTGTCTTCGTGGTCCTTACGCGTGGTCCTTGGTGGCAGTAGAATCGTCGGCAGTCAGCTTCAAATACCGGATCTCTAAATTTTGACAATGGTTTTCCCAGAAAGGAACGTTGTCTTCCATCCAGGGGTTCCCATTTGAGTTCCCGAAGCATCTCCGTAACACTTACGTGTTGTTCGAACCTACCGCTTACAAATCTAGCAGTCCGCCTCTGAATTGCTTCTATATCTTCCTTCAATCCGACTTGGTACTGATCCAAACACTCGAGCAGTAAAAATGGTTCAAATGGCTCTGAGCACTATGGGACTTAACAACTGTGGTCATCAGTCCCCTAGAACTTAGAACTACTTAAACCTAACTAACCTAAAGACATCACACACATCCATGCCCGAGGCAGGATTCGAACCTGCGACCGTAACAGTCACGCGGTTCCAGACTGAAGCGCCTAGAACCGCACGGCCACACCGGCCGGCACTCGAGCAGTACTCAAGAATAGGTCGCACCACCGTCCTATATGCGGTCTCCTTTACAGGTGAACCGCTCTTCCGTATAATTCTCCCAATGAACCGAAATCGAACATTCGCCTTGGCCTACCTCAGTTCTAACATGCTCGTGCTACAACATATCGCTTTGTAACTTTACACCCAGATATTTAAACGACTTGACTTTGTGAAGTAATACTGTACGCAAATATTACAGGTTTAAAAACTTCCTGGCAGATTAAACCTGTGTGCCGGACCGAGACTCGAACTCGGGACCTTTGCCTTTCGCGGGCAAGTGCTCTACCAACTGCCAGGAAGCTTCATATCAGCGCACACTCCGCTGCAGAGTGAAAAATCTCATTCTGGAAACATCCACCAGGTTTTGGCTAAGCCATGTCTCCGCAGTATCCTTTCTTTCAGGAGTGCTAGTTCTGCAAGGTTCGCAGGAGAGCTTCTGTAAAGTTTGGAAGTTAGGAGGCGAGGTACTGGCAGAAGTAAAGCTGTGAGGACGGGGCGTGAGTCGTGCTTGGGTAGCTCAGTTGGTAGAGCACTTGCCCGCGAAAGGCAAAGGTCCCGAGTTCGAGTCTCGGTCGGGCACACAGTTTTAATCTGCCAGGAAGTTTCATATCAGCGCACACTCCGCTGCAGAGTGAAAATCTCATTCTGATTACAGGTTTATTCTTCCTACTCATCCGCATTAAATTACATTTTTCCACATTCAGGGCTAGCTGCCATTCATCACACGAACTGGAAATTTTGTCTAAATCATCTCGTATCTTCTTACAGTGATTCAACTTCGACACGTTACCTTACATCTCGGCATCATAAGCAAACTACCGCAGATTGCTGCCCACCCCGTCCGCCAAATGTTTTATGTACGTAGAGATCAGCAGCGGTCCTATCACACTTCCCTGGGGCATTCCTGACGATTCCCTTGTCCGTGATGAACACTTGCTGTCGAGGACAACATACCGGGCTCTATTACTTAAGAAGTCTTCGAGACACTCGCATATCTATGGACTTATTCCATATGCTAGTACCTGCGTCAACAGCGTGAAATGGTACACCGGGTCAAATGCTTTCCGGAAATCTAGAAATATAGAATCTGCTTGTTGTCCTTCATCTAGAGTTCTCAGTATATCATGTGAGGAAAGGGAAGCTGGGTTTCGCACGAGCGATGCTCTCTAAAACCATGCTGATTCGTGCACATAAGCTTCTCAGTCTGAAGAAACTTTGTTATACTCGAACTGAGAATACGTTCAAGGATTCTGCAGCAAACAGACGTTAGGAGTATTGGTCTGTAATTTTGGGGGTCCGTTGTTTTACCTTTCTTATATACTGGAGTCACTTGTGCTTTTTTCCAATCACTTGTGACTTTGTGCTAGGCGACGGTATCACGATGAATACAAGCTAGGTAAGGGGCCAATGCCGTAGAATACTCTTTGTAAAACGGAACTGGGATTCCATCCGGACCTGGATGCTTTCAAATCTTTCAGTTGTTTTTCAAATCCAGTTACGTTGTCCGATGTTCAAGACTTCTGCAGCAAACTGATGTTAGATTTATGCTTATTCACTTCGTTCCCGCCTGAAGCAAGTGCCTACTCCCGTTTGTCACCTTCTTAGTATGAGCACTGAGAGCTTCGGCAATTTTCTACCATTGATATTTCTTTTCTTTCGACATGTGTTTTGTGGATCAGATGATGATGGCTCTGAGCACTATCGGACTTAACATCTGAGGTCATCAGTCCCCTAGAACTTAGAACTACTTAAACCTAACTAACCTAAGAACATCACACACATCCATGCCCGAGGCAGGATTAGAACCTGCGACCGTAGCGGTAGCGCAGTTCTAGACTGTATCATCTAGAACCGCTCGGCCACCCCGACCGGCTTCTGTGGATCCTTAGGATTCCAGAGGTACGTATAATATCTGTTGTTGTTGTGGTCTTCAGTCCTGAGACTGGTTTGATGCAGCTCTCCATGCTACTCTATCCTGTGCAAGCTTCTTCATCTCCCAGTACCTACTGCACCCTACGTCCTTCTGAATCTGCTTAGTGTATTCATCTCTTGGTCTCCCTCTACGATTTTTACCCTCCACGCTGCCCTCCAATACTAAATTGGTGATCCCCTGATGCCTCAGAACATGTCCTACCAACCGATCCCTTCTTCTGGTCAAGTTGTGCCACAAACTTCTCTTCTCCCCAATCCTATTCAATACTTCCTCATTAGTTATGTGATCTACCCATCTAATCTTCAGCATTGTTCTGTAGCACCACATTTCGAAAGCTTCTATCTTCAACTATTTATCGTCCATGTTTCATGTATAGTATCTATGTTCTGCCATTAGCGACACAGAATTATCTTTGGACCACTCCATCGCTCACGCAATTCATGCCAACAATAACAGAAGTAGACAGTATAGCAGACGAACGCTTTCTGTACTGCTAGCGGCGAATCAGAGAGGACGCGAATTTCGTTTGATGGTTCGCTAAAAAGGCGACAAGCGGCGGAACACGAGCGAACACAGGCGAATGCGAACCGACCACGACTGAATGGCGTTTGCTCACGCGATTCTACACCAGACAGAATTCTCTAGCCCTGCAGTAGACGCACGTGGACTGATAGTCCGCGCGAATAATTTTTTTCCTTTCCTCTTAATCTCTTCGGACCCAGAAATCACATGAGCCGAGTACCTTCACCTATCAGCAGTACTACGTTACTCCTTTGTTTCATTTGGACTAGAGCAGCGCTCTCGATGTGGTCAAGTCCCACTCATCGGCGTTCGATATAATTTGGATTGTTATACACTCCTGGAAAAGGAAAAAAGAACACATTGACACCGGTGTGTCAGACCCACCATACTTGCTCCGGACACTGCGAGAGGGCTGTACAAGCAATGACCACACGCACGGCACAGCGGACACACCAGGAACCGCGGTGTTGGCCGTCGAATGGCGCTAGCTGCGCAGCATTTGTGCACCGCCGCCGTCAGTGTCAGCCAGTTTGCCGTGGCATACCGAGCTCCATCGCAGTCTTTAACACTGGTAGCATGCCGCACCAGCGTGGACGTGAACCGTATGTGCAGTTGACGGACTTTGAGCGAGGGCGTATAGTGGGCATGCGGGAGGCCGGGTGGACGTACCGCCGAATTGCTCAACACGTGGGGCGTGAGGTCTCCACAGTACATCGATGTTGTCGCCAGTGGTCGGCGGAAGGTGCACGTGCCCGTCGACCTGGGACCGGACCGCAGCGACGCACGGATGCACGCCAAGACCGTAGGATCCTACGCAGTGCCGTAGGGGACCGCACCGCCACTTCCCAGCAAATTAGGGACACTGTTGCTCCTGGGGTATCGGCGAGGACCATTCGCAACCGTCTCCACGAAGCTGGTCTACGGTCCCGCACACCGTTAGGCCGTCTTCCGCTCACGCCCCAACATCGTGCAGCCCGCCTCCAGTGGTGTCGCGACAGGCGTGAATGGAGGGACGAATGGAGACGTGTCGTCTTCAGCGATGAGAGTCGCTTCTGCCTTGGTGCCAATGATGGTCGTATGCGTGTTTGGCGCCGTGCAGGTGAGCGCCACAATCAGGACTGCATACGACCGAGGCACACAGGGCCAACACCCGGCATCATGGTGTGGGGAGCGATCTCCTACACTGGCCGTACACCACTGGTGATCGTCGAGGGGACACTGAATAGTGCACGGTACATCCAAACCGTCATCGAACCCATCGTTCTACCATTCCTAGACCGGCAAGGGAACTTGCTGTTCCAACAGGACAATGCACGTCCGCATGTATCCCGTGCCACCCAACGTGCTCTAGAAGGTGTAAGTCAACTACCCTGGCCAGCAAGATCTCCGGATCTGTCCCCCATTGAGCATGTTTGGGACTGGATGAAGCGTCGTCTCACGCGGTCTGCACGTCCAGCACGAACGCTGGTCCAACTGAGGCGCCAGGTGGAAATGGCATGGCAAGCTGTTCCACAGGACTACATCCAGCATCTCTACGATCGTCTCCATGGGAGAATAGCAGCCTGCATTGCTGCGAAAGGTGGATATACACTGTACTAGTGCCCCCCCCTGCGGGTTCGGGGGTTAGAATAGGCCCGCGGTATTCCTGCCTGTCGTAAGAGGCGACTAAAAGGCGTCTCACATGTTTCGGCCTTATGTGATGGTCCCCTCTCGGGTTTGACCTCCATCTTTCTAAATTGTTCCGAAGAGCGAGCCAATTGGGTAAGGGCGCCTTACATGGTGCACTGTATCCGTCGTGCAATTAGACCTTTGGCCGTCTTTCTCGTCGTTGCAATGGTGTCCCGCTCGTTTTCGATCTCTTGGGCGATTACCACACTGCACTCCGCAGTGTTTCTTTTAACTGCGACGACGACCTTGGCCATTTTGCACCTAAGATCCAGCACGGTAGCCAGTCCGTTGTGGTGGGGCCGCCATGTACCCTCTTGGTTGTAGCCCCCTGACAACACAGGGATCGCTCTACTGATGGCTGCGCCGTTAACTCCCCACGTATGCCAAGGAGTAGATGCCCATCGCCCTGGGGCATCGGGACTCCCGGCAATGGCCATCCTGCCAGGTGGCCTTTGCTGTGGCTGGGTGGCGCCCGTGGGGAGGGCCCTTGGTCAGAGTAGGTGGCATCAGGGCGGATGACCCGCAATGAAGCGTGGTACATCATCTATCGCTGGTGGGCCTCCACCAGCAGTCTCTAAGCGATCGAGGTCTAACCTCAACGGGAAGAAATTGGATCAGAGATCGTTTCCCTCCCTAGCTACTCCATGGGAGGAACGTCTTGCTAAAGAAGGCAGTGGAGAATATTCACCCCAGTACCTCGTGTGCACGCGGGTTGATGGAGAATCGTTCATGTCGACCAAGCCCCAGTTTTTTGTGGAGCATTTAGAGGACAAGTTCGGGGAGGTGGAGGGCTTGTCCAAGATGCGCTCTGGTTCTGTGCTCATCAAAACGGCATCCTCTGCCCAGTCACGGAGGTTGCTCAATTGTGACAAGTTGAGGGATGTTTCCGTTAGCATCACGCCGCATAAGAGTCTGAACATGGTCCAGGGTATTATATTCCACTGGGATCTTCTTCTGCAGTCCGACGATGAATTACGCGCCAACCTCGAACGACGAGGTGTTCACTTCGTCCGGCGCGTCCATCGGGGTCCGAGGGATAATCAGGTCGCCACCGGTGCCTTCATCTTGGCCTTTGAGGGTGATGTCTTACCCGAAAAGGTTAAGGTGATGGTTTACCGTTGTGATGTGAAACCATATATCCCTCCTCCGATGCGGTGTTTTAAATGCTGGAAGTTCGGGCACATGTCATCTCGCTGTACTTCCAGCATCACGTGTCGGGATTGCGGACGTCCTTCCCATCCTGATACTCCATGTGCTCCGCCTCCCATCTGTGTTAACTGTGGAGAACACCATTCCCCCTGCTCACCAGACTGTTGGATCTTCCAGAAGGAAAGGAAAATAATGGAATATAAGACCCTGGACCGCCTAACCTACACTGAGGCCAGGCGCAAATATGAGCGGCTCCATCCCGTGCCCATGACGTCTACCTATGCCACTGCTGCAACACGAGTTCGCTCTCAGCTCTGCCAGAATTCACCGGCCCCCTTGGTTGCGGGGGGCACTTCACTCCCTGTTGCTCCTGCTCCATCTCTTTCAGGAGCAACACCACCCCAACCACCGGGGACATCTGTTCCCCCTTCACAGCCGGAGAAGCGTGAGCCTTCTTCGGCTCCTCTCGCCCGGAAGGGGTCCCTTGGGGCCCTCCCATCCCAGGCATTGCCCAGTGCCAAAGCGGACGCCCACAAGTTTGTCAAACAACCACCAGTCGCTGGTCGTAGGGCGTCACGGTCGTCTTCAGTCCCTGAGACTGACCCAGTGTGGCCCTCCCAGCCAGACCCACCTAAGGCACAGCGCGCAAAGCAGTCGAAGAAAAAGGCTCCCAAGCATCCTGAAATTGCGGTGGCACCTGTCCCTCCGCAACCTTCTCCCTCTGCACCCGAAGATGAGGTGGAGATTCTGGCGTCCGCTGAGGACATGGATCTCGCCAGTCCCTCGGATGCAATGGATGGCTGTTGTCCAGGTGGTGACTCAGTAGCAGCAGGGGCCCGGGAGGCGTAATCTGCCTCCCCAGTCCCTTCACGCCTTTCCCATCCATGGCTAATACCATCCTCCAGTGGAACTGCAGCGGTTTCTCCCACCATCTAGCTGAGCTCCGCCAACTTATCAGCCGTCATCCTTTCCTTTGCATTGCTCTGCAAGAAACTTGGTTTCCAGCAATGCGAACCCCCGCCCTCCGTGGCTATCGGGATTATTTTAAGAACCGGGCAGCTTATGAAAGGGTGTCTGGTGGCGTCTGCATCTATGTCCTTAACTCTCTTCACAGCGAGTTTGTACCTCTACAAACAGCTTTAGAGGCTGTCGCTGTTCGGGTGTGGACGCCACAGGCTATCACCGTCTGCAGTATTTACCTTCCACCTGATGGTGCTGTCGCACAGCATGTCCTGGCTGCTCTGATAGCCGAACTGCCGCCACCTTTTTTGCTGCTGGGCGATTTCAATGCCCACAACCCTCTATGGGGTGGGACTGTCTCCAATGTTCGCAGTCGGGCCGTGGAGCATGTGTTGGCTCAGCTCGACCTTAGCCTCTTGAACACCGGTGCTCCCACGCATTTCAGTGTGGCCCATGGCTCGTTCTCGGCCATCGATCTCTCTATTTGCAGCCCTGGCCTTGTCCCATCCCTCCACTGGCGAGTGCACCCTGACCTGTGTGGTAGTGACCATTTTCCCATCTATTTGTCACTGCCCCAGTGTCATTCTTCTGGGCGCTTGCCCCGCTGGGCTCTCCACAGGGCTGACTGGCCAGCTTTTACTTCCGCTGCAACCATTGAGTCTCCCCCACAGGGTGACATTGACGAGGTGGTTCGTGTTTTAACCACGTCCATCATTTCAGCGGCCGAGGCTTCCATCCCCCGTTCTTCTGGCCTCCCTCGGAGGAAGGCTGTCCCCTGGTGGTCGCCGGAGATTGCTGAGGCTATTCGCGACCGTAGGCGGGCTCTCCAGCGTCATAGGCGGCACCCGTCTCTGGAGACCCTCATCGCCTTTAAGAGGCTCCGTGCCTTCACCCGCCGTCTTATTGCACGGCGTAAGCAGGAGTGCTGGGAGCGGTATGTTTCCTCCTTGGGCTCCCGTGTTTCCCCCTCGCTCGTGTGGTCCCGGATGCGGCGGATTTATGGACACCAGACCCCTACGGGTGTCCCTGGGATCTCTTTGGACGGCGCTGTGTGCACGGACGCTGCCGCCATTGCTGAATACCTTGCTGCGCACTTCGCTACGAGCTCTGCGACTGCAACTTATCCCCCCGCCTTTCGCTCTCTCAAGGAGCGGGCCGAGCAGACGCCATTATCGTTCCACACGCGTCGTTCTGAAACTTACAATGCTCCTTTCAGCGAGAGGGAATTCCTCGCTGCCCTCGCCGATTGCCCTGATACAGCACCAGGACCGGACTGCATCCACGCACAGATGCTGAAGCATCTCTCCAGGGACTGCCAGAGACACATTCTCGCGATATTTAATCGCATTTGGAGCGAAGGCGTGTTCCCGTCGCAATGGCGAGAGGGTGTTATTGTCCCCATCTTGAAGCCCGGTGCGGACCCACTGGCGGTGGACAGCTATCGTCCCATTACCCTCACCAACGTTTCGTGCAAATTGCTCGAACGTATGGTGGGGCGGCGTTTGTGTTGGGTCCTTGAGTCGCGCGGTCTCCTCGCTCCATCCCAGGGTGGCTTCCGTCGGGGCCGGTCTGCAGTGGACAATTTGGTGCGGCTGGAATCTGCTGTCCGTACGGCCTTTGCCCGACGTCAGCATCTCGTTACTGTGTTTTTCGATCTGCGGAAGGCGTATGACACCACATGGAGGCATCACATCCTCGCCACATTGCATGAGTGGGGTCTTCGTGGTCGGCTCCCGGCTTTTCTTCAAAGCTTTTTATTGCGCCGCTCTTTCCGGGTGCAAGTCGGTGCCACCTCTAGTTCCTCTTACATACAGGAAAATGGGGTCCCGCAGGGCTCGGTGTTGAGCGTCTCCTTATTTTTAGTGGCCATTAATGGTCTGGCTGCAGCAGTGGGGTCGTCGGTGTCTCCTTCTTTGTATGCCGACGACTTCTGCATCTCATTTAGCTCCACGACTACGGGAGTCGCCGAACGCAGGCTGCAAGTCGCCGTTCGCAAGGCAGCATCATGGGCTCTGACTCACGGTTTTCAGTTCTCTGCACCCAAGACTCGAGTTATGCACTTCTGCAGGCGTCGGACGGTCCACCCTCATTCTGCACTTTACCTCGACGGCCTCCTGCTTGAAGTGGCGGACACTTGCCGCTTCTTGGGACTCGTGTTTGATGCCCGACTCACATGGGTTCCTCATGTTACTCAGCTGAAGCAAAAATGCTGGCGGCACCTCAACGCCCTCCGCTGCCTTAGCCACACGTCTTGGGGTGCCGATCGCTGCACGCTGCTGCGGTTGTACAGGGCCCTTGTGCAGTCCCAGCTTGATTATGGGAGCCTGGCCTATGGGTCTGCGTCCCCCTCAGTGTTGAAGTTGTTAGACCCCATACACCACTGTGGGGTTCGGCTTGCAACTGGCGCTTTTCGCACCAGCCCCGTGGATAGTCTACTGGTGGAGGCCGGGGTTCCCCCGCTGCAGATTCGCCGCCATCGTCTGCTCGCCGACTATGCTGTCCACGTACATTGCTCGCCAGGCCATCCCAATCGTCGCCTGCTTTTCCCTGCCATGGTCCTCCATCTGCCCGAACGGCGACCTAGGTCTGGGCTTTCCGTCGCTGTCCGTGTCCAGTCCCTGCTGTCCGAACTGGGGTCATTCCCTCTTCTGCCTCCCTTCCGGGTCTGTACACCTACGCCTCCCTGGTGTTTGTCCCGGCCGTCCGTCCGTCTGGATTTGGCACAGGGACCTAAGGACTCGGTTTCGCCTGTGGCCCTCCGTCGCCGTTTTCTTGCGCTCCTCGAATCATTTCCGGGCTGTGAGCCTGTCTACACTGATGGTTCCCTGGTTGATGGTCGCACTGCCTACGCTTTCGCTCACGCTGCCCATGTTGAGCAACGCTCCTTGCCGGTTGGCTGCAGTATTATTACTGCAGAGCTGGTGGCCATCTTGCGCGCTCTTGAGCATATGCATTCCTGCTCAGGTGCGTCCGTCGTCATCTGCAGTGACTCCCTGAGCAGCCTCCAGGCCATCGACCGCTGCTATCCCTCTTCTCCTCTGGTGTCCTCTATTCGGGAGTCTGTTTCCACCATTACCCACTCTGGTCGTTCGGTGGTTTTTGTTTGGACGCCAGGTCACGTTGGCATCCCGGGGAACGAACGTGTTGACAGGCTGGCCAAAGGGGCGATAGACGCCCCAGCTTTGGAGATCGGCCTTACGGCTCGCGACCAGCAGCTGGTGTTGCGCCGTAAGGTGCTTGGGATGTGGGCTGCTGAGTGGCTTGGCATGACGGCCCCGAATAAACTGCGGGCTGTCAAGGAGACGACCGCTGTGTGGCGTTCCTCCCTGCGGGCTTCTCGCAGGGACTCGGTGGTCCTGTGTCGGCTGCGCATCGGCCATACGTACCTGACGCATGGCCATCTCTTGCGTCAGGGGGATCCCCCCCTGTGTCAGTGTGGGTCCCGGCTGACGGTCGGCCACATTTTGCTGGAGTGTCCTCGACTGCGCACACTCCGGCAATCTTTTAATCTCCCGGGCACTTTGGCTTTGGTTTTATCCGACGATGCCTCCATGGCTGATGACGTTTTAAATTTTATCCGTGGTAGTCCGTTTTATGGTTCGATTTAGGGAGGTCCTGCACCTTTCCCTTTCTGTGTCTTTTGTCCTTGTGTCTGTTGCTGTTCTTGTCTGTAATGTTTGTTGCTCCATTTGTGTTCTTTTAGCGCCTGGGGGGACGTCTCCTCCCCCTTTGGTTTTTACCTGCTCCGTAGATTTTCGGCTCGCCTGATTTTGGAATGGGGGACTGATGACCTTCGCTGTTTAGTCTCCCTTAAACATCCCAACAACCACCACCACCGTACTAGTGCCGACATTGTGCATGCTCTGTTGCCTGTGTCTATGTGCCTGTGGTTCTGTCAGTGTGATCATGTGATGTATCTGACCCCAGGAATGTGTCAATAAAGTTTCCTCTTCCTGGGACAATGAATTCACGGTGTTCTTATTTCAATTTCCAGGAGTGTATTTAGGAGATCCAAAAAATGGTTCAAATGGCTCTGAGCACTATGGGACTCAACATCTTAGGTCATAAGTCCCCTAGAACTTAGAACTACTTAAACCTAACTAACCTAAGGACATCACACACACCCATGCCCGAGGCAGGATTCGAACCTGCGACCGTAGCACTCCGGCGGTTCCGGACTGCAGCGCCAGAACCGCTAGACCACCGCGGCCGGCTAGGAGATCCAGTGAAATGGAAGCTAATACATCAATATTATAGTTCGTTCTCAAGGCGTTTCTTATTATTGCAGTGTTACTTTCTGTTAGTTATGTTGTTTTGCTAACTACAGATTAGTTGAGTGTCATTTGTATATTTTTGTGAAATGGAACTGCCATATGAATCCACGAAGCCGTGTAAGCGTCCAGAGGGTTCAAATTGGTTGCCTTCGTAAGAGCTTGTACTGTTGTATCATACGAGAAACGTTTTACTTCCATCCAATCTCCAAAATGATGACACTGTTGATGAAAAGACGGGCAAAGCATAAATGATAGTTTATCTGCAGCAAGATGGAAGGAAGTGTAGAAATATCTGACAGGTTCCCAGAATGAGATTTTCACTCTGCAGCTGAGTGTGCGCTGATATGAAACTTCCTGGCAGATTAAAACTGTGTGCCGGACCGAGACTCGAACTCGGGACCTTTGCCTTTCGCGGGCAATTGCTCTGCCAACTGAGCTATCCAAGCACGATTCACGCCCCGTCCTCACAGCTTTACTTCTGCCAGTACCTCGTCTCCTACCTTCCAAACTTAACAGAAGCTCTCCTGCGAACCTTGCAGAACTAGCACTCCTGAAAGAAAGGATATTGCGGAGACATGGCTTAGCCACAGCCTGGGGGATGTTTTCAGAATGAGATTTTCACTCTGCAGCGGAGTGTGCGCTGATATGAAACTTCCTGGCAGGTTCGCAGGAGAGCTTCTGTTAAGTTTGGAAGGTAGGAGACGAGTTACTGGCAGAAGTAAAGCTGTGAGGACGGGGCGTAAGTCGTGCTTGGGTAGCTCAGTTGGCAGAGCACTTGCCCGCGAAAGGCAAAGGTCCCGAGTTCGAGTCTCGGTCCGGCACACAGTTTTAATCTGCCAGGAAGTTTCATCTGACAGGTTGTGTACTGTCTACAACGGCACAAGACACAGTCGCTAATGCCTATGGTCATATTTTATTCCGCACTGAGTGTTGGAGGTGTCAATTCTTTAACAGTTCGTGCTGATAAGAACCCACACAACTGCACTAGACTAACAAGCGATCTTCGGCGACTGTCGTCTTACCAGTTAGTTTCAGAACACGTGCGTATCTGAGCTGTCATTAAAATTTAAATATAGTGAATTATATATGTTGTCTGTTCTACAAGATTATGGAATAGGAGGCAAACTTTTGCAAGCAATTAAAGGTCTTTACATGGATAGTCAGGCAGCAGTTAGAGTTGACGGTAAATTGAGGTCATGGTTCAGAGTAGTTTCAGGGGTAAGACAAGGCTGCAACCTGTCTCCACTGTTGTTCATATTATTTATGGATCATATGTTGAAGACAATAGACTGGCTGGGTGAGATTAAGATATGTGAACACAAAATAAGCAGTCTTGCATATGCGGATGACTTAGTTGTGATGGCAGATTCGATTGAAAGTTTGCGAAGTAATATTTCAGAGCTAGATCAGAAATGTAAGGAGTATGGTATGAAGATTAGCATCTCCAAAACGAAAGTAATGTCAGTGGGAAAGAAATATAAACGGATTGAGTGCCAAATAGGAGGAACAAAGTTAGAACAGGTGGACGGTTTCAAGTACTTAGGATGCATATTCTCACAGGATGGCAACATAGTGCAAGAACTGGAAGCGAGGTGTAGCAAAGCTAATGCAGTGAGCGCTCAGATACGATCTACTCTCTTGTGCAAGAAGGAAGTCAGTACCAAGACTAAGTTATCTGTGCACTGTTCAATCTTTCGACCAACTTTGTTGTATGGGAGCGAAAGCTGGGTGGATTCAGGTTACCTTATCAACAAGATTGAGGTTACGGATATGAAAGTAGCTAGCATGATTGCAGGTACTAGTAGATGGGAACAATGGCAGGAGGGTGTCCACAATGAGGAAATCAAAGAAAAACTGGGAATGAACTCTATAGATGTAGCAGTCAGGGCGAACAGGCTTAGATGGTGGGGTCATGTTACACGCATGGGAGAAGCAAGGTTACCCAAGAGACTCTTGGATTCAGCAGTAGAGGGTAGGAGGAGTCGGGGCAGACCGAGGAGAAGGTACCTGGATTCGGTTAAGAATGATTTTGAAGTAATAGGTTTAACATCAGAAGAGGCACCAATGTTAGCACTGAGTAGGGGATCGTGGAGGAACTGTATAAGGGGGGCTATGCTCCAGACTGAACGCTGAAAGGCATAATCAGTCTTAAATGATGATGATGATGATGATGATATATGTACGATTACTTTTTTGATTTTTACTGGTACGAAACATGTCGCGACTGCTACAGGAGACGAATGCAAACCGAACACGAACGAATGCCGTTTAGTAACGTTAGCCTAGTGTTTACATCACAGAGAATTCTCGTCCGCTTTGCACGTTCGCTTGTGTTCGCTTGCTTGTAGAGGGTGTGGGCGGGCGTGGGCAGTGGGGGGTGGGAGTGGGAGAGCAGTGGGGGGGGGGGGGAGGGTGTTCGAGGTGACGCAACCGCCTGCAAGTGCGAGCAGCGAAATTCGAGATGAGAAAGCAAAGCTACGGACACTGGCCTTCCTGTAGAAGACGTGGCCTCGTCCCACCGGAACGTCACAGTATTTCCAATGATGTTTCTGTATACTTATAGCTAATGATGTTTCTTTTCATAAGACTTTCAGTTCATTCGCGTGGGTTCTGGAACTATATGCGTTCCCCAGAAGGGTGGGAGCCGTCGTTGAGAAGGGAGGGATCTTATTTCTGCCTTCCTCTTTGCCTCGGTGAAGTGCAGCGGCAGTTAAGAGGGCCGGTTCGCCCGCGAGAGCGTCGACGTCTGCAGGGTTACTTCCACAACGAGCGCGCCCTGCCATCCGCCGGCTGCTCTCGGGTTCTACGCTCTTGTCGTCCCTGTGGCTTCTCTTTACCCGTGCGACGTTATTGTCTGTGTAGCAGACGCTGATGCCATAAAGAAGATATCTCTGTGGAGCAAGCGTGGGGTACCGTGCACGTTGCCAACATGAAAGCGGAGTCGTCGGGGACTTCAGTATACCGCTCTTTGTTTCCATTTTGCACTGCGACTGAAACTTTAATACCACAAGCATTTGCTCTGTTTTTACACGTTTATTTATTACTAACATCAATGAGGAATAACTGTCACTGGTCACTGCTACGATTGCAAGTCGAAATACGTCAGGCGAAAATATATTACTTTTGACATGTAACTAGGGGAGTGCAGAGACAATTTATGTGACAATCCGTTGAATGCTTACTCATTCCGAGGAAATTTCGCGATCACTTAAGATATATGTGTTACAGCCTGGGTCATTACCTGCGGATGATACGGATCTACATCTACATTTATACTCCGCAAGCCACACAACGGTGTGTGGCGGAGGACACTTTACGTGCCACTGTCATTACCTCCCTTTCCTGTTCCAGTCGCGTATGGTTCGTGGGAAGAACGACTGCCGGAAAGCCTCCGTGCGCGCTGTAATCTCTCTAATTTTACATTCGTGATCTCCTCGGGAGGTATAAGTAGGGGGAAGCAATATATTCGATACCTCATCCAGAAACGCACCATCTCGAAACCTGGACAGCAAGCTACACCGCGGTGCAGAGCGCCTCTCTTGCAGTCTGCCACTTGAATTTGCTAAACATCTCCGTAACGCTATCACGCTTACCAAATAACCCTGTGACGAAACGCGCCGCTCTTCTTTGGATCTTCTGTATCTCCTCCGTCAACCCGACCTGGTATGGATCCCACACTGATGAACAATACTCAAGTATAGGTCGAACGAGTGTTTTGTAAGCCACCTCCTTTGTTGATGGACTACATTTTCTAAGGATTCTCCCAATGAATCTCAACCTGGCACCCGCCTTACCAACAATTAATTTTATATGATCATTCCACTTCAAATCGATCCGCACGCATACTCCCAGATATTTTACAGGAGTAACTGCTACCAGTGTTTGTTCCGCTATCATATAATCATACAATAAAGGATCCTTCTTTCTATGTATTCGCAATACATTACATTTGTCTATGTTAAGGGTCAGTTGCCACTCCCAGCGGCAAGTGCCTATCCGCTGCAGATCTTCCTGCATTCCGCTGCAATTTTCTAATACTGCAACTTCTCTGTATACTACAGCATCATCCGCGAAAAGCCGCATGGAAATACCGACACTATTTACTAGGTCATTTATATATATTGTGAAAAGCAATGGTCCCATAACACTCTCCTGTGGCACTCCAGAGGTTACTTTAACGTCTGTAGACGTCTCTCCATTGAGAACATCATGCTGTGTTCTGCTTACTAAAAATTCTTCAATCCAGCCACACAGCTGGTCTGATATTCCGTAGGCTCTTACTTTGTCCTCGAACCACGTGCTCATTTCAAAGTAGGCACTACGGGAAACTGCAGTACGCAGGGAATCGGTATTAGGAATATTTTACTTTCCCTAAGAAGAAATCAAAATTAAAGATATTGCAGCATGCTTGTAATTCTCCGTGTATGTTTTAATCACTATAATTTTATCTTCGTGGTCTTTCCGCGAGGAATGCATGGTAGGAAGGAATCTATTGGTTGACTTACAGGAAATTCACCAGTAGACCATACCGTGAGGCAGAAGACCTCTCCTGCAGCGTCAGCCACTGGAAGTGGTTTAGCATTTCCGTGACACTTTTCGCGCTTCCTAAATGAACCTGTCACGAAATGTGTGCTCTTCTTTGGATCTTTTGTACGAGGGTGAGTCAAATGAAAACCTTAAATATTTTTTGAAATATTATTTATTGTGCAGAAGTGCTACAAAGCCGTATCACTTTTCAACATAATCTCCCCCACGCTCAATGCAAGTCCTGCAGCGCTTACAAAGTGCATACATTCCTTTAGAAAAAATTTTTTTTGGTAGTCCGCACAACCACTCACTCATGCACCGCGTGACGTATCTCTTCATCAGAACGGAACTTCTTTCCTCCCATTGCGTCTTTGAGTGGTTCGAATATATGGAAATCACTTGGGGTAAAGTCTGATGAGTATGGTGGATGAGGAAGACACTCAAAATGCAGGTCGGTGATTGTTGCAGCTGTTGTACGGGCGATGTGGGGCCTTGCAGTGTTGCAAAAGGACACCTGCTGACAGCAATCCACGTCGCTTTCATCTGATTGCAGGCTGCAGATGATTTTTTTAGGAGATCTGTTTATGATGCACTGGCGACAGTGGTTCCTCTAGGCACTCTACTTCTCCAAAATGACGCCTTTTTCGTCCGAAAAGAGAGTCAGTATAACCTACCCTGCTGATGGTTCTGTTCGAAATTTCTTTGATTTTGGTGATGAGGAATGGAGCCATTCCTTGCTCGCTCTCTTCGTTTCCGGTTGGTGGAAGTGACCCCATGTTTCGTCCCCAGTAACGATTTTTGCAAGGAAGCCATCACCTTCTCGTTCAAAGCGCCGAATAAGTTCTTCACAAGCATCAACAGGTCGTTCCCTCATTTCAGGAGCAATCTGTAAACATGCTGCAATGTCATTCAGTGTCACTCGGCGGTTTTCCTTCACTACGGCTTCAACTGATGCAGTGTTCTGTGGAGTCACGGCTGGTTGTGCCTGACCTGGACGAGGAGCATCTTCCACTGAAGTCACACCATTTGCGAACTTCCTACTCGATTCGTAGACCTGCTGCTGTGACAAACATGCATCACCGTACTGAACCTTCATTCGTCGATGAATTTCAATAGGTTTCACACCTACACTACACAAAAACCGAATAACAGAACGCTGTTCTTCCCAAGTAGCAAGTGGGGCGTCCATCTTTATACTGATACTGCGACGGTATGCGTGCATCTGCAGTATCCTGCCACCTACAGGCCATTCTGTACGCCGTTTGTAACACGCTTACCAGCTTGCAGGATAACAGCGTGAAATTTCGATTTGTTATTACAAATTTAAGGTTTTCATTCGACTGACCCTCGTATTTCCTGTATCAGTTCTATCTGGTACGAATCCGATAGCGATGAGCGATATTCAAGTATTGGTAGAAAGGGTATTTTGTAAGCTACTTCCTCTGTTGTCAGATTGCATTTCCTGCGAACTCTTCCATCGAATCTCAGGCTGGCACCTTCCCGTGATTAATTTCATGTGGTCTTTCCGCGTCAAATCTCTCTGTACGCACCCTCCTAGATATTTTATGGAAGTAAATGCCTCCAGCGCAGGCCGGTGTGGCCGAACGGTTCTAGGCGCTTCAATCTGGAAGCGCGCGACCGCTACGGTCGCAGGTTAGAATCCTGCCTCGGGCATGGGTGTTTGTGGTGTCCTTAGGTTAGTTAGGTTTAAATACTGTAGTTCTAAGTTCTAGGGAACTGATGAGCTCAGATCTTAAGTCCCACAGTCCTCAGAGCCATTTGAACCAAATGCTTCCAGCGAGTGTTGTTCTATTGCGTAATCGTTCAATAAAGCGTCTTTCTGTCTTTGTACTCGCATTACGGTACATTCGTTTACTGCGTCTTAGGTACCGCCTCCAGTGTACTCAAATTTTGCCACACTTTATTCATGTAACTCTGTAGCCACATTCCCTTTCTGTTGGCGCAATCGTGACTTATCTGAGGGACGGAAATCATGTCCGGCACTTGTCTCCGAATTGTGTAAACTTTGTTCTGTGTGCGATCGCATTTTAAATGTTTGTGTAGCGTGTAGTGTGAAGCAGAAAGTGGGGACCGGCCCTCCGAAACGACTATTCTGGTTCAGATCACTGTGATGCGCCGCAAACCACCGTAACATGATCCTGGCCTTGTGACACTAACGTTTATTCCTCTGGAAGACGCCGCCATCCTCGGGGAAAGAGACCACGGATGAAAGAAACCATATGTTCCACAAGAACATCCACTCAGCCCACAGCTGTCGTGGTGCTTACGTTTACAACCGCAGGTACTTCGGAAATATACAATATATATAAATGACCTAGTAGAGAGTGTCGGAAGTTCCATGCGGCTTTTCGCGGATGATGCTGTAGTATACAGAGAAGTTGCAGCATTAGAAAATTGTAGCGAAATGCAGGAAGATCTGCAGCGGATAGGCACTTGGTGCAGGGAGTGGCAACTGACCCTTAACATAGACAAATGTAATGTATTGCGAATACATAGAAAGAAGGATCCTTTATTGTATGATTATATGATAGCGGAACAAACACTGGTAGCAGTTACTTCTGTAAAATATCTGGGAGTATGCGTGCGGAACGATTTGAAGTGGAATGATCATATAAAATTAATTGTTGGTAAGGCGGGTGCCAGGTTGAGATTCATTGGGAGAGTCCTTAGAAAATGTAGTCCATCAACAAAGGAGGTGGGTTAAAAAACACTCGTTCGACCTATACTTGAGTATTGCTCATCAGTGCGGGATCCGTGCCAGGTCGGGATGACGGAGGAGATAGAGAAGATCCAAAGAAGAGCGGCGCGGTTCGTCACAGGGTCATTTGGTAACCGTGATAGCGTTACGGAGATGTTTAACAAACTCAAGTGGCAGACTCTGCAAGAGAGGCGCTCTGCATCGCGGTGTAGCTTGCTCGCCAGGTTTCGAGAGGGTGCGTTTCTGGATGAGGTATTAAATATATTGCTTGCCCCTACTTATACCTCCCGAGGAGATCAGGAATGTAAAATTAGAGAGATTACAGCGCGCACGGAGGCTTTCCGGTAGTCGTTCTTCCCACGAACCATACGCGACTGGAACAGGAAAGGTAGGTAATGACAGTGGCACGTAAAGTGCCCTCCGCCACACACCGTTGTGTGGCTTGCGGAGTGTAAATGTAGATGTAGATCCGTATCATCCGCAGGTAATGACCCAGACTGTAACACATATATCTTAAGTGCTCGCGAAATTTCCTCGGAATGTGTATGCATTTAACGGATTGTCACATAAATTGTCTCTGCACTCCCCTAGTTACATGTCAAAAGTAAAATATTTTTGTCTGACGTATTTCGACTTGCAATCGTAGCAGTGAGCAGTGACAGTTATTCCTCATTGATGTTAGTAATAAATAAACGTGTAAAAACAGAGCAAACGCTTGTGATATTAAAGTTTCAGTCGTAGTGCAAAATGAAAACAAAGAGCGGTATACTGAAGTCCCCTACGACTCCGCTTTCATGTTGGCAACGTGCACAGTACCCCACGCTTGCTCCACAGAGGCTTTCAGACAGTCGTTCTTCCCGCGAACCATACGCAACTGTAACAGGAAATGGAGGTAATGACAGTGGCACGTAAAGTGCCCTCCGCCCCACACCGTTGTGTGGCTTGCGTAGTATAAATGTAGATGTAGATGTAGAACCCAGGTGAACGTCCCCCGTAGCATGATACTGTTCCCACCGACCGGCGGTGCTTGTTTTGGTCAGCTATTCGCCTGGATGACGTAGTATCACGACACGACCATCGACTTGGTGTAATTAGAAACGTGACTCACCTAATCAGGCGACAGATTTCCACTGTGCCCGCGATCCAATGTTGATGATCCGTGTCCAGCTCAGGCGAAATTGACGACGCCGTTGGGTCGACATGGCAACATTTGCAGGTCGTCCAATAAGTGGGCGCTCTTAACGGTGCGCTCCGAGACGCTTGTGTCTGCACCTGCGTTGTACTCTGTCATTATATCTGAAACTCCGTATAAGGGAAAGTGTGACCATCCTTTTCCCCTGCCGCCGTCCGCTGTACACGAGTGGCTGTACCCGCGTCACGTAGCACTAGCCGCTATTGTTGGCCCAAGCGTTAAGTGTGAAGCATAGGGAGTGTTCTGCATCTCGAAGTTATAAGTAGAATAATGCCTCAGTGCTATGATTCTGGCTGTTTGTTTCGACGCGAAAAAGGAGGAAAACGGTACAGAATTCCTTCCGAAGGGAGAGATGCAACGAGAAGGAGAATATTGGTCGCAATGGGAGAGGTTGCAGGAACTCGTCTTAACCATTCAGTTAATATTATTCATTTCTGGCATTTTGTCTTTGTCTCCTTTTTATATTTCTGTTACTTAATTTCCAATCCATACGAATAGCAAAAATCAGAACTAATAGAATGTGAGCCGTACGCGGCTCGAGTTCCATCCATCATTTATTTCACATCCTGTTTTTAACGTACTTCCACCTCACTACGTTAATTTAAATTACTGCTATCACTGAGTTGCTGCTTTGCCTGACCGTGAGCGGCGTTAGCAGTGCGTATCGATATATCCCCTCTCGTAGTATCTTTGCTTGACCGCTATTCCTTTCCGGTCGTGGTCTGTCGTAAAGTAGTTCGTCGGGAGTTCGGATCGCGAGTCTGGGTCTGGCAGTCAGTTGGAACGCGTCTGGAGCGCAGTCCGGAACTGCCAGTCGGGGAGTTGCATGCGGCTCTAGTGCAGTCGGGTTGAAGCTGTGATGTCTGCGCCGACACGGCTCGCTTGACCATTGCCGAAACGCACTGCTTGAGCCGGGCCACGGTCTTGGTGGATCGTCGGTCGGTCGTCCTATCGGACGACGCGCTTTCGCTCGCCGATCGTTCATGAGTCGGCTGTGTGTGTGTGTGTGTGTGTGTGTGTGTGTGTGTGTGTGTGTGTGTGCGTGCGCGCATCGACTCCCGATTTGTCTTAGTGTGCGCTTAGTTACTGTTGGGTATTATTCTGGTCTTCGTGCAAGTCAGGTTGAGTGTTCTGGTTACCTGCCCTGGGCACTGACGTAAATTCAGGCAGTGTTCTTTTGAGTGAAGTTAACTATTTTACCGTGTTTCAAATTCAAGTGTTCCAGCGGAATTTTCTGCCTAGTGGCCGTTAGTGTTCCTGTTACCTGCCCTGGCCACTAACGTAATTTCAGGCAGCGTCCTTTGCTCACCTGTTGTCGCTGTCCAACATGGTGTGTAATTTTGACAGCTAATACATACTCCATTGTGGATTATCACGTTTGTAACATTTCCGGTTGGAGTTCTCATGTACTGATTGACGGGAATCGAGTCGTTGTGTTGGTCGTCGGTCCGTGTCTGTCCCTTGGTTGGGTTCCGACGGATCAAGTATAGTTGGGCTCACCACGTGTCTCGCCTAAGTCAACGAGGGCAGACCGACCTCCCTGGAGGCTTCTGAGTGCCACCAGTGTTTAATTATTTGTTGTCAGCTACTTTAAATTTAATGCTTATGGTTATTTTTGTTTTCTTAAAAATTTTGCAAAATTAATTTTTAAATATAAAGCTTAAACATTGCGGCCTTCTGCCTTTAGAAGATTATGGTAATATATTTAAAATTTTGAAACTTAATTGTGGCCTTCAGCCGTTGCTATTGCACCTTGCATTTGTATGTCCTATCTGCTTAGCCTTAAGGTTTTCCATGTAGCCGTGATATGTTTTTTATTTATTTAATTTGCCTCTTTAATTGCATTTTAATCTTGTTGATTTTTAAGATTTACTGTTTTTAAACATTCAGGCCTTCTCCCTTTAAAAGTCTGTGGTAATATAGTCTAAAATTTTGATACCACTTTGCATATGTTTGCTGATTTTTTAATTATGTTATTGCTATCTTTGTGGTGTCACCGCCAGACACCACACTTGCTAGGTGGTAGCCTTTAAATCGGCCGCGGTCCGTCAGTATACGTCGGACCCGCGTGTCGCCACTATCAGTGATTGCAGACCGAGCGCCGCCAAACGGCAGGTCTAGAGAGACTTCCTAGCACTCGCCCCAGTTGTACAGCCGACTTTGCTAGCGATGGTTCACTGACAAAATACGCTCTCATTTGCCGAGACGATAGTTAGCATAGCCTTCAGCTACGTCATTTGCTACGACCTAGCAAGGCGCCATTACCAGTTACTACTGATGCTGTAATACATGTACCGTCATGAGAGATGTTCACCATTTATGGATTAAAGTTAAGTATTCCACAGCTACGTCCTTTTTTTTGCTAGTCTAAATTCTTTGACCTGTTCCAGACCTCACGCCAGCCTGCGTGATCTAAAACGCGTGCCTTTCGGCTTCCTCTCATAGTGGGTTGGCTCTCTTGCCAATCCACAACAATCTTAATTGGATTCTTTTCTTGTTGATTTAAGATTTCTTGTTTGGAGGCCTTCAGCCGTGTAAGAGTTGCATTCGGTAAAGGTCCAGCTATGTGCCACTTTGGTTGTAAAGGTTATTAAATTACAATAAATGACAATTATAAGGAGAAACTGACCTCAACCTATGGCCCTTTCCACAATCCTATTACCTGTTCTGCCCGGCGGATTGATTTGGCGTCTCAGAATGGTTTAATGGTAATTTAATTACAAAATACAAATCTTAGAGATAAAACTGATGTTATGACCTAAACCAAAAATAGTGGGTGGTACCGTACGAAGTTATTATTGGTAAAAAATTTGACCTGACTGAGTGTAGAGTATGATTTATACTTATATTTACGATCCTCATAATGGATCCTCATGATTGGAAAAAAAATTGACCTGATTGACTGTAAGGTATGGTTTAAACTTAAATTTACGATGCTCACAATAATAAATTGTACTTTGTTCCACACAATATAATGTACAAAAAAAAATGCACTAGGCAAGTACCGAACCAACGACATTTCATTCACTAACTATTAACTTTATCAGGAGACTATAATTACTGCTACAAGCTGGCCGCTAATCTTCATAATATTAATACGAATACAGCTGTTACTATTACCTATAGCTTATTTTTGGTCGTAGGCCTAGTTTTATTCGAAGACATTTTAAAAATATTTTGTTTTCTTGTACATTCGTAATCATTCTGCTAATGTCATGGAACAATTTCCAGACAAAATTTTATGGGATAAATCTGACAAATATATAAAGCATGTGTAATCGTATAGGCACGGTTGTCAATTCTATTTACTAAGGTACCGCGCATATATATTTGAATGCAATGTTTTATATCGCATGACAAAAGAGACGTTGGGCGAATTTTCGTAGTGCCGAGTAACGGGAACAAGATGTAAGTCGATAGAGAGCTTTAAATTGGCGATGGAATTTTCCTTGCACTTGCGAACCAATATTGGTTCCCTTTTGTTCTGCTGACTCTTAGCTAGGACCAATTTAACGCTAATTACGAAAACAGGACTTCTAACTTGACACCGCAACAAGAACTGCGAAATCTGCTTTCGCTATTAATAAAGGATAGCAGGGGAAAAACTGCGTTTCATGCTCTCGACAACAAACGCTTCTCAACTCATTTAGCTTAAATTTGTTGAGATTTTTTGTTGCTAAATATCCGACATGTTCCGTTTGAAGCCACTGGTCACTTTTAGCAGTGCATTAGACGGCTGAGTCCACTTCTTTAATATACACGGTTAAATATGCTGCAGTGGGCGCAAAACGGTGGCCACCGGCAAGTTCTCCGTACTGTCCCTATACGGAGCTATTATTATATCTGCCACAGATGGTCGCCTATCCTGCTTTACAGATGGGGCGTGTTTCGGGCCTTCACGTTGCGTGATCAGGCGTGGCCGTTCTACACCTCGCTTTTTCAGCGTTCTTTAACCACTCTTCATACATACTCACGACAGCAGCACACTAACAGTCGCGCACCAACAGTCGATCAACGAAGCCGTTTCCCCCGAGGCTGGTTTCAAAACGCCGGGCCATGACAATCTGCCCGTTGCCAAACGGGCTCACGTCAGTGGATTTCGTCACTTTCGACCCCTATCGTCACTACAATCATTCCCCATTCATCTATGACCCACTTTTATTCTGTCCTTCCCACGTATCGTGTCTACATCCAGTTCCGCTGCGGGCAGTCGTCATAATGTTCTGCCTCATCAGTACAGGGTGACAATTATTGAAATATATGAAAAAAAGTCTCCCTCTATGATTTTTACCCTCCACGCTGCCCTCCAATACTAAATTGGTAATCCCTTGATGCCTCAGAATATGCCCTACCAACCGATCCCTTCTTCTAGTCAAGTTGTGCCACAAATTTCTCTTCTCCCCAATCCTATTCAATACTTCCTCATTAGTTACGTGATCTACCCATCTAATCTCCAGCATTCTTCTGTAGCACCACATTTCGAAAGCTTCCATTCTCTTCTTGTCCAAACTATTTATCGTCTACGTTTCACTTCCATACATGGCTACACTGAATACAAATCCTTTCAGAAACGACTTCCTGACACTTAAATCTATACTCGATGTTAACAAATTTCTCTTCTTCAGAAACGCTTTTCTAGCCATTGCCAGTCTACATTTGATATCCTCTCTACTTCGACCATCATCAATTATTTTGCTCCCCAAATAGCAAAACTCATTTACTACTTTAAGCGTCTCATTTCCTAATCTAAGTCCCGCAGCATCACCCGATTTAATTCGACTGCACTCCATTATCCTCGTTGTGCTTTTGTTGATGTCCATCTTATGTCCTCAAGACACTGTCCACCCCGTTCAACTGCTCTTCCAAGTCCTCTGCTGTCTCTGACAGAATTACAATGTCATCGGCGAACCTCAAAGTTTTTATTTCTTCTCCATGGATTTTAATACCTACTCTGAATATTTCTTTTGTTTCCTTTACTGCTTGCAAATATATACACTCATGGAAATTGAAATAAGAACACCGTGAATTCATTGTCCCAGGAAGGGGAAACTTTATTGACACATTCCTGGGGTCAGATACATCACATGATCACACTGACAGAACCACAGGCACATAGACACAGGCAACAGAGCATGCACAATGTCGGCACTAGTACAGTGTATATCCACCTCTCGCAGCAATGCAGGCTGCTATTCTCCCATGGAGACGATCGTAGAGATGCTGGATGTAGTCCTGTGGAACGGCTTGCCATGCCATTTCCACCTGGCGCCTCAGTTGGACCAGCGTTCGTGCTGGACGTGCAGACCGCGTGAGACGACGCTTCATCCAGTCCCAAACATGCTCAATGGGGGACAGATCCGGAGATCTTGCTGGCCAGGGTAGTTGACTTACACCTTCTAGAGCACGTTGGGTGGCACGGGATACATGCGGACGTGCATTGTCCTGTTGGAACAGCAAGTTCCCTTGCCGGTCTAGGAATGGTAGAACGATGGGTTCGATGACGGTTTGGATGTACTGTGCACTATTCAGTGTCCCCTCGACGATCACCAGTGGTGTACGGCCAGTGTAGGAGATCGCTCCCCACACCATGATGCCGGGTGTTGGCCCTGTGAGCCTCGGTCGTATGCAGTCCTGATTGTGGCGCTCACCTGCACGGCGCCAAACACGCATACGACCATCATTGGCACCAAGGCAGAAGCGACTCTCATCGCTGAAGACGACACGTCTCCATTCGTCCCTCCATTCACGCCTGTCGCGACACCACTGGAGGCGGGCTGCACGATGTTGGGGCGTGAGCGGAAGACGGCCTAACGGTGTGCGGGACCGTAGCCCAGCTTCATGGAGACGGTTGCGAATGGTCCTCGCCGATACCCCAGGAGCAACAGTGTCCCTAATTTGCTGGGAAGTGGCGGTGTGGTCCCCTACGGCACTGCGTAGGATCCTACGGTCTTGGCGTGCATCCGTGCGTCGCTGCGGTCCGGTCCCAGGTCGACGGGCACGTGCACCTTCCGCCGACCACTGGCGACAACATCGATGTACTGTGGAGACCTCACGCCCCACGTTTTGAGCAATTCGGCGGTACGTCCACCCGGCCTCCCTCATGCCCACTATACGCCCTCGCTCAAAGTCCGTCAACTGCACTTACGGTTCACGTCCACGCTGTCGCGGCATGCTACCAGTGTTAAAGACTGCGATGGAGCTCCGTATGCCACGGCAAACTGGCTGACACTGACGGCGGCGGTGCACAAATGCTGCGCAGCTAGCGCCATTCGACGGCCAACACCGCGGTTCCTGGTGTGTCCGCTGTGCCGTGCGTGTGATCATTGCTTGTACAGCCCTCTCGCAGTGTCCGGAGCAAGTATGGTGGGTCTGACACACCGGTGTCAATGTGTTCTTTTTTCCATTTCCAGGAGTGTAGATTGAATAACATCGGGGAGAGGCTACAACCCTGTCTCACTCCCTTCCCAACCACTGCTTCCCTTTCATGCCCCTCGACTCTTTTAACTGACATCTGGTTTCTGTAGAAATTGTAAGTAGCCTTTCGCTCCCTGTATTTTACCCCTGCCACCTTCAGAATTTGAAAGAGAGTATTCCAGTCAACATTGTCAAAAGCTTTCTCTAAGTCTACAAATGCTAGAAACGTAAGTTTGCCTTTCCTTAATCGTAGAGGAAGACCAAGAGATCAATACACTAAACAGATTCAGAAGGATGTAGGCTGCAGTAGGTACTGGTAGATGAAGAACCTTGCACAGGATAGAGTAACATGGAGAGCTGCATCAAGCCAGTCTCTGGACACAAGACCACAACAACAACATGAAAGAAAGCGTAAATTAGTCACAAACTACGACTTACACACACTTTATTCAACATGTAAACGTCACTACAGATATTCTGATTTAGGTTACGGCGTGTTCGATATACCTGCCATCATTGGCGATGATGTGGCGCAGACGAATAGCGAAATTCTGCATGACCGCTGAAGTGTCGGAATATCGATGCCCTCGATGACCTTCTAAACAGCCATTTGCAGCTCGGCAGTGGTTTTAGGGTTATTGCTGTACACTTTGTCTTTAATACAGTCCCAGAAAAAGAGTCGCGCGTGTTCGGATCCGGAGAATATGGGAGGTCCTTGACAGTGGCCTCTGGGTACTCCAGAGCCAGAATGCGGTCCCAGAAGTGCTCCTCTAGGGCATCAAATATTCTCCTGCCTCGATGCGGTCGAGCTCAAATCATCTTCCAAACCCTTTTCGTACCGTTCGGTAGTCACCCTGCCATCAACGAATACCGCACTGATTATTCCGCGACTGCACAATGTGCACCACACAGTAACCCCTTGAGAGTGAAGAGACTTCTCGATCGCGAAAAGCGTATTCTCAGTCCCCCAAATGCGCCAATTTTCCTTATTGACGAACCCATCTAAATGAAAGTGGACTTCGTCGCTAAACAAAATCATACAGCGCATACTAATTCCAATCATGCCCCGCGGCCAACCGTGCAGTTTGAACGTCCTAACGCAAACTGTACAGATTTCATTTCATATATTTCAATAACTGTCACCCTGTACACGGACATTGTATGTTTTCGGGAAATGGAATACCGTCTGATTTGCACAGTTTAACGCCCAAGTCGCTAACGGGGCACTATCTCCGGAAATGACAGAAGACTTGCTTTCCTAACCACAAACGAAGTATTTGACACTTCTGCGGAGCTCTTTAAGAAGCTGGCCATAAGAACATCGCGTCCAAGCAATCTGTCACGGCCTATTGTTAACTTTGCGAAAATTATTACCTGAAAATAAAGAAAACATAAGCGTACAGAAAATTATAATTTAAATAGAGTTTCTTTCCCAGGAAACTCGATCCTAGATGGCGAGCATGATAAAAAAAAAATATCCGCGAAGTAGCAAAACAGGTTTTTTCTTAATGAAGTATAAAAACGTTGAATGAGAAAGTTGTAAGACTTGAAGAATTCTATCGTACACTGTTTTATAGGTATAGATAGCTTTCTTACGTTTCGGGATATATAGTAAACCCATTGAAAATCAGGTTCTGTATAAGTCGTTAACATTCACGTTCCCTTAACTCCTATTTACTGTAACTATAGACCGCGCTAAGTCCAAAAAGTACTTGTCAGGAGAAAATAAAAGAAATATTGATTATTTTTCGAGAAACATTAGTTTTTTGAGAAAAAGCGCTCTTGTAATTGGTTAGATAATTTCAGCCTGTAGCCCTACAGTAAAAGATTAGGGTTGAAACTTCCCGGCAAATTAAAACTGTGTACCGGACCGAGACTCGAACTCGGGACCTTTGCCTTTCGCGGGCAAGTGCTCTACCACCGATGGTAGAGCACTTGCCCGCGAAAGGTAAAGGTCCCGAATTCGAGTCTCGGTCCGGCACACAGTTTTAATCTGCTAGGAAGTTTCGTATTAGCGCACACTCCGCTGCAGAGTGAAAATCTCATTCTGGAAGTTTAGTGTTATTTTATTCGTTAACAGTTGTGGTTCCATGCTATTAAATAATTTTTACTGTTTTACTAATCGTAAGGATCAAAAAATAACTTCGATAAACTTGCAGTTTTATTGATCGACGATTTTTTAACTATCTATTTCAATTTTTATTTCATGAAAGACACTGCTGGCTTTTTGTCACAAGTTTTTTTTTCCTTTTTCTTTTCTACAATCAGTCAACGCAGTTAACGCTTTAAAGCAATGATCACTGAGCACTTATATTTTCGAGAAAAAAATAGTAGGATACCTTTAATTGATTTTTAGTATTACTGATTGGGTAATAAAGTGAAGCGTGCAAAAACGGAGTGCGTCAGTTAGGAGTGGGCAGGGGGGTGGTGGGGAAGGGGAGGGGGGTAGCTGGCAAGCGTCCACCCCGGAAACTGATTATAACGGCCCGTGTTTGCATAATCTTAGAAGTTATTTTTTGATTCTTACAATTATTAAAACAGTGAAAATTAATTAACCAGCATGGTATCATAACTGTTCGTGAACGAAATGAGACTATAATAGCCAGGCCCGGATCTAGGAGAGGAAGGGGGTGGGGGGCAAACCGGGATATTTGCCCCGAACGGCGATTTCAGGGGGCGCCAAATTCATGTTCTTGAAGGGCAAACGCCGGCCGGAGTGGCCGTGCGGTTCTAGGCACTACAGTCTGGAACCGCGAGACCGCTACGGTCGCAGGTTCGAATCCTGCCTAGGGCATGGATGTGTCCGATCTGCCTAGGTTAGTTAGGTTTAATTAGTTTTAAGTTGTAGGCGACTGATGACCTCAGAAGTTAAGTCGCATAGTGCTCAGAGCCATTTGAACCATTTTTTTGAAGGGAAAAACCGTATTTCACAAAGCGCCTAGTATCCAGCGCACGATGGTCTATAGATTATTCATATGATTTTGAAACGCATCCCTGTTGGAGTTTGAACATTTTTGAACATATTCTAAGTTGTTTCTGAACGAAACATAAGTTGATTTTTGAATGCATGCATAGTGTACGTGATGTCTGAGCCAGGGGAATCCCCATCGCATCTAGAAACAAAAAAACTTTCCCGCAGGCGAAAGGGGACGGGGCTATACGAGCTGAGCCGATTAAACCCGAACGGATGAATGCCAATCGCTGTTTGTTTATGTGGTTGATCGGGTGTGGAAATGATAAGCGTTATTTTAGTGATTAGTGAAGTCCATAAATTCGAGCTTCCAGAATAGAAATAAACGACTAACACGAATAACAGGTAAGAAAAACTACATATTATCTTCTGGGTGTATTCAAGAAAATGAAATTTTGACAGAAAATTTTTGCCAGATCGCTACACCATTAACGGCCAGTTATACAGTCCCCGGTTAGCAGCCGCTTACATTGTATTCTCGGAATAGCGAGGATAACGCGTTGCACGAACACGTAATAACGCCTAACTAATAACGCCTAGCCAGAGAATAAACACGGTGTAACCAAACTGGTGATTCTGGCAGCGTTAGTGAAGTTAACAGGAGAATAAGTTTTGACAAGAGCAGGAATAGTTACAGAATTAGTGTTGGCAAGACTGTTTGTTACAAAGTGGAAGGAGAAGAAACAGGAATATCAAAGGAGAAGAAACAGGAACATCACAAGAATTATATGGAAGAATTTGACCATTCCAAATTTATATAAAAATTTCTTACTAGTATTGCTACTTTTCGACATCATGATATTGGTACTTCGTGAATTATATTGTGTCGTGTTACTTATGTCAATGAGGTAGATAAAAATGACCATTTGTACCAAAACAGTCTCGCTTATGTGGCGTGTGTTACAACTGTTGCGATATTAAAAAGGCTTCTTCGTTTTACTTAGCAGACTGTGACAAAATAGACGTAATGAGATCCTGAAACCACACCAGTCTTGGGTAGTATTCGTATTAACAGCTTATTCAGCATTAGTCAACGGCATTTAGATTTTTTATATAGCGAACCGTTTGAAGATCTTTGATGAGGTAATGGATTCTTTCGCAGAAAGGAAAGAACGCCTTGTAAAGCTGTAGCAAGATTAGAGAGGAAAATATTTTGGGCTCTAAGGATTGCAGCACTGTGTGCGTCTTGCTTGTCTGTTGTCTTTACCGGTTTTATGTTTTCTATATTTAATTTTATGTTGCACAAAAGAGAGAGTTATTAGTTAATAGACAATAAAGAGTGGAAATTTTCTGAAAATTTATTCTCCCGGTGAGAAATAATCCCACCCAGTATTAACTTTCAGTTTTTTTCTTAAGGGGGAGGGAGAGGCACCACAGAACATTTTAATTTCCACTGGTCTGAATATAGATTTGATGGTTTCCGTTACAAAACACAGACGTTTTAATTCCACAGAACGAAATACAGTGACGTGCGATAGAATAATGCTGTGCGAAGAGGAGTGACACTGCACTCTGGCACACTTAAGAACAAATAACATGTCTTACATTTCCTCGAGCTTATATGTTTTATATATCGAGCTCTTCAGAAATATGTGCGCCACAAAATCAACATATTTTTGAAAATCGATTTTTATCTCAAACGCTGGACGGGGCATATTTGTGTATGTGTGTGGGCGACGGGGGTGGGGGGGGGGGCGCCTATTAAGTTTTACGACAGTAGTTATTGTAAGGTTATCTGGTGAGAAGATGTAGACAACTGTAGAGAGCAGCTTTGTTTAAAGAAACGTCGATATATCTCAAAGAATAATTAATGTCATTTTTCAAACAAGTGCTTTTTTGTCTTACCACGGGCTATACTTTAAATAGCAAGTATGGAAACGTGAGCGCTAACGATTTACAAAAGCCAGACGTTAAGGGTGTTTCCGATGTATCTCGAAATATAAGAAATCCATCGATACTTATGAAAAACGAAATCGATAGACGTTTTTAAGAGCTACAACTTTCTCCTCTAACATTTTTCGATTGGAGCTATAGTTGATATTCACGGAAATCCGTCTTTTGCAGCTTTGCGGATTTTCTGTCCTCGACGTCTTTGGCGGCGGCATGTCTGAATAATATCTTCTCGGTTTTCAAGAAGCGTCAATCCGAATAAAATTCTCGAGCTTTCGATGGCTAGCTGCACCATCGTCGTCAGGAGTGAAACTACTGATCACTGAGGCTGACACGATTTCCCGCTTATATACCTACGATTACGGCCGCTGGCACCAATCAGAGAGGGCCGAAACGACGCGTGCGCGGAAAGTAAGTTGGGCAACTCGTAGCGGATCTTTCTGGCCGTGTTCGCCGTCTCGGATCGAGTTTCACGAAAAAGGAGCTCCATTTAATATTTAATTTCTTGTACCGGTACGCTTATATATATTTTTTATTTTCAGGTCATAACTGTTGCATTCACTTCTCTATGAAGCTACGACTAATAGGAACAAAAACGTGCCGGTTCACCTCAACTGTTTTCGTTGAAAGCCCCCCGTAAGTAGGCTGTTTATATTTTCTTGTTGGCAACGTTACGTAGTGCTCTGTATGAAAATCAATGGCTGTGCTGTGTGCAGTCTGTGGCTAGTTAGCATTGTTGTCTGCCATTGTAGTGTTGGGCAGCTGGATGTTAACAGCAGCGCGTAGCGTTGCGCAGTTGGAGGTGAGCCGCCAGCAGTGGTGGATGTGGGGAGAGAAATGGCGCAGTTTTGAAATTTGTAAAAATGGATGTCATGAACTGCTATATTTTTTATATTATGATTATTAAGGTAAATACATTGTTGTTCTCTATTAAAATCTTTCATTTGCTAACTATGCCTATTAGTAGTTAGTGCCTTCCGTAGTTTGAATCTTTTATTTAGCTGGCAGTAGTGGCGCTCGCTGTATTGCAGTAGTTCGAGTAACGAAGATTTTTGGTGAGGTAAGTGATTTGTGAAACGTATAGGTTAATGTTAGTCAGGGCCATTGTTTTGTAGGGATTATTGAAAGTCAGATTGCGTTGCGCTAAAAATATTGTGTGTCAGTTTAAGCACAGTCATGTATAAATGTTCAAAGGGGACGTTTCAGTGTTCGCCGTCTCGGATCGAGTTTCACGAAAAAGGAGCTCCATTTAATATTTAATTTCTTGTACCGGTACGCTTATATATTTTTTATTTTCAGGTAATAACTGTTGCATTCACTTCTCTATGAAGCTACGACTAATAGGAACAAAAACGTGCCGGTTCACCTCAACTGTTTTCGTTGAAAGTCCCCCGTATTCCAATTTTTTTTTAGGCCTATATTACCGGACAGAGCAAGTCTGCGAGATAACTCGCATTGCGTAAAAAACAAATTTGGCGTTATCTGTATCGGTGTTGGCGGCGTAATGAGACCCCGTATGATTTATGAGGGCAATTTCTGGTCTGTTACTCGCCGACCGGCCGCAGCTTTTCTGCTGAGATGAGCGTGGACCACGTGGCACAGCTGCGCGCCGGCCGTGTTCTATCTGGCCTGTGCGACTCAGCGGCGTGCTCCTACATCTACCTCTACATCCATACTCCGCGAGCCACCTGATGGTTTTTTGGTGGAGGGTACTTTGAGTTCCTCCATCGGTTATCCCTTCTATTCCAGTCTCGTATTGTCCGTGGAAAGAAGGGTTGTCGGTATGCCTCTGTGTGGCCTCTAATCTCTCTGATTTTATCCTTATGGTCTCTTCGCGATATATACGTAGGAGGGAGCAATATACTGCTTGACTCCTCGGTGAAGGTATACAGGGTGATTCAAAAAGAATACCACAACTTTAGGAATTTAAAACTCTGCAATGACAAAAGGCAGAGCTAAGCACTATCTGTCGGCGAATTAAGGGAGCTACGAGGGCAGTTCAATAAGTAATGCAACACATTTTTTTCTGAAACAGGGGTTGTTTTATTCAGCATTGAAATACACCAGATTATTCCCCAATCTTTTAGCTACACAACACTATTTTTCAACGTAATCTCCATTCAATGCTACGGCCTTACGCCACCTTGAAATGAGGGCCTGTATGCCTGCACGGTACCATTCCACTGGTCGATGTCGGAGCCAACGTCGTACTGCATCAATAACTTCTTCATCATCCGCGTAGTGCCTCCCACGGATTGCGTCCTTCATTGGGCCAAACATATGGAAATCCGACGGTGCGAGATCGGGGCTGTAGGGTGCATGAGGAAGAACAGTCAACTGAAGTTTTGTGAGCTCCTCTCGGGTGCGAAGACTTGTGTGAGGTCTTGCGTTGTCATGAAGAAGGAGAAGTTCGTTCAGATTTTTGTGCCTACGAACACGCTGAAGTCGTTTCTTCAATTTCTGAAGAGTAGCACAATACACTTCGGAGTTGATCGTTTGACCATGGGGAAGGACATCGAACAGAATAACCCCTTCAGCGTCCCAGAAGACTGTAACCATGACTTTACTGGCTGAGGGTATGGCTTTAAACTTTTTCTTGGTAGGGGAGTGGGTGTGGCGCCACTCCATTGATTGCCGTTTTGTTTCAGGTTGGAAGTGATGAACCCATGTTTCACCGCCTGTAACAATCTTTGACAAGAAATTGTCACCCTCAGCCACATGACGAGCAAGCAATTCCGCACAGATGGTTCTCCTTTGCTCTTTATGGTGTTCGGTTAGACAACGAGGGACCCAGCGGGAACAAACCTTTGAATATCCCAACTGGTGAACAATTGTGACAGCACTACCAACAGAGATGTCAAGTTGAGCACTGAGTTGTTTGATGGTGATCTGTCGATCATCTCGAACGAGTGTCTTCGCACGCTCCGCCATTGCAGGAGTCACAGCTGTGCACGGCCGGCTCGCACGCGGGAGATCAGACAGTCTTGCTTGACCTTGCGGCGATGATGATACACGCTTTTCCCAACGGCTCACCGTGCTTTTGTCCACTGCCAGATCACCGTAGACATTCAGCAAGCGCCTATAAATATCTGAGATGCCCTGGTTTTCCGCCAAAAGAAACTCGATCACTGCCCGTTGTTTGCAACGCACATCCGTTACAGACGCCATTTTAACAGCTCCGTACAGCGCTGCCACCTGTCGGAAATCAATGAAACTATACGAGACGAAGCGGGAATGTTTGAAAATATTCCACAAGAAATTTCCGGTTTTTTCAACCAAAATTGGCCGAGAAAAAAAATGTGTTGCATTACTTATTGAACTGCCCTCCTATAAAGTTTCATTTAGTTGTACATTTGTTCGCTTGAGGCGCTGCTGACTAGGTGTCAACGTCAGTTGATGCTAAGATGGCGACCGCTCAACAGAAAGCTTTTTGTGTTATTGAGTACGGCAGAAGTGAATCGACGAGAATCCGCGGGAAACAACTCAGTATGAACGTGACTCGCCTAAGGTGAACGTTTTCTGTGCCATTTCAGCCAATAAAGTTTTTGGTCCCTTTTTCTTCGAAGGTGCTACTGTAATTGGACTACAGTATCTGGAGATGTTAGAGAATTGGCTGTTCCCTCAGCTCGAACAAGAAGCACAACAATTCATATTTCAGCAGGATGGAGCGCCACCACATTGGCACTTATCTGTCCGCAACTACCTGAACGTCAACTACCCGGGCGATGGATCGGCCGCCAGGCAGCCCGTGACAGAGCACTTCATCACTGGCCTCCAAGAAGCCCTGATCTTACCCCCTACGATTTTTTCTTATGGGGGTATGTTAAGGATATGGTGTTTCGGCCACGTCTCCCAGCCACCATTGATGATTTGAAACGAGAAATAACAGCAGCTATTCAAATTGTTACGCCTGATATGCTACAGAGAGTGTGGAACGAGTTGGAGTATCGGGTTGATATTGCTCAAGTGTCTGGAGGGGGCCATATTGAACATCTCTGAACTTGTTTTTGAGTGAAAAAAAACTTTTTTAAATACTCTTTGTAATGATGTATAACAGAAGGTTATATTATGTTTCTTTCATTAAATACACATTTTTAAGTTGTGGTATTCTTTTTGAATCACCCTGTATTATCGAAATTTCGGTACGGACCGAGCGTCTCTCCTGCAGGGTCTTCCACTGGAGTTTATCATCTCCGTAACGCTTTCGCGATTGCTAAATGATCCTGTAACGAAGCGCGCTGCTCTCCGTTGGATCATCTCTATCTGTTCTATCAACCGTATCTGGTACGGAACCCACACTGGTGAGCAATATTCAAGCAGTGGGCGAGCAATACTGTAACCTACTTCCTATGTTTTCGGATTGCATTTCCTTAGGATTCTTCCAATGAGTCTCAGTCTGGCATCTGCTTTACCGACGATCAACTTTATATGATCATTCCATTTTAAATCACTCCAAATGCGTACTCCCAGATAATTTATGGAATTAACTGCTTCCAGTTGCTGACCTGCTAAGCATCTTTCTTTCTATGTATTCGCAGCACATCACACTTGTCTACATTAAGATTCAATTGTCATTCCCTGCACCATTAGTCAATTCGTTGCAGATTCTCCTGCATTTCAGTGCAATTTTCCACTGTTACAACCTCTCGATATACCACAGCATCATCCGCAAAACGCCTCAGTGAACTTCCGATGTTATCCACAAGGTCATTTATGTATATTGTGAATAGCAACGGTCCTATGGCACTTTCCTGCGGCACCTGAAATCACTCTTACTTCGGAAGACTTCTCTCCATTGGGAATGACATGCTGCGTTCTGTTATCTAGGAACTCTTCAATCCAATCACACAATTGGTCTGATAGTCCAAATGCTCTTACTTTGTTCATTAAACGACTGTGGGGAACTGTATCGAACGCCTTGCGGAAGTCAAGAAACACGGCATCCACCTGGGAACCCGTGTCTATGGCCCTCTGAGTCTCGTGGACGAATAGGGCGAGCTGGGTTTCACACGTTCCTCTTTTTCGAAACCCATGCTCATTCCTACAGAGTAGATTTCTGATCTCCAGAAAAGTCATTATTCTCGAACATAATACGTGTTCCAAAATTCTGCAACTGATCGACGTTAGAGATATAAGTCTATAGTTCTGCACATCTGTTCGACGTCCCTTCTTGAAAACGGGGATGACCTGTGCCCTTTTCCAATCCTTTGGAACGCTACGCTCTTCTAGAGACCTACGGTACACCGCTGCAACACGGGGGGCAAGTTCCTTCGCGTATTCTGTCTAAAATCGAACTGGTATCCCAATCAGGTCCAGCGGCCTTTCCTCTTTTGAGCGATTTTAATTGTTTCTCTATCCGTCGTCTGTTTCGATATCTACCATTTTGTCGTCTGTGCGACAATATAGAGAAGGAACTACAGTGCAGTCTTCCTCTGTGAAACAGCTTTGTTTAAAAATTTAGTATTTCGGCCTTTAGTCTGTCATCCTCTGTTTCAGTACCATTTTCGTCACACAGTGTCTAGACTTTTTTTTTCATAGGCTTCCGACAGCGCTGTACAGCAAATCGCGGCTATGTGATAGAGCACAACAGTGCACCACATCCAGGTGCCTAAACCGCGCGACTAGTGCTCGGTTCCCATTAGCAGCTTCGCAGGCGTATGCGCAGAGGTTTCCGCTCTCGGTATGGTGCACGCAGAATACCGTGGCCGGAAGATGCGCGGCGGCGGCTGCGGGCAGGCGCTGTAGGGGAAATCCCAAGTCCTGGAGGGGAAGTGCCGTTCTGAACTAAAGCCTACACTCACATTTTTTGTAAATATTAAGTGGGGCCCCTTCACGCCCACATTGAGACAGATCTGTCACCTCGTCTTTGGTTAGAATTTAAAAAGAATTCCTCCGAAAATGCAGCGATTTGTTTTCGCAGGATTTGTTAACCATTTATAACTTTCGTAGAAGTGTCATTAGTGGGGAATTTTGAGTAAAACCTACACGGTTATCTTGCTGCCATGTTAAAATTTGCTTCTTTTACCAAAACTCAACGGAGTGTACACAGTATCACATAACTAACATGTGCAGACGCAATTCCAAGAGATTTCTGATACAGCTGTTTATTAAGTTTATTAATTGATTAACTAAGGAAAAGTACGGTCAGCATTCTCTAAAAAGGCACATCCTTGGTGCAAAATAAGCTCGTAATGACTTCACTTACATTGTTAAAAAAAACCATAGCATTTCTTGTTTCACCAGCTATCGATGGCCCTTAAAAATTACACTCCTTTATCAAAAAAGTCTGTAGTTAGTGGAATAACATGGTAGACAACGACGTTTTGCATAATAACCGTGCGGAAAAGTACTCTCCTCACGGATTGCTATCATTTGCCAAAATCTCGTTTAGATATCTCAAACCGTTTATCAAATATGCGGTATGTTATGGATATTTGACTTTGGCGTTATCGCTGGCGCGGTGCGATGTCAAATGTGTGTGCTATGTCACATCAGCTTTTTCGAAATTAGTGGCACATGGTACCTCTACCAAACTCTGAAGGTCATATGCAACAACATACTATGTTATCTGCACTAATTGACTGACCTGGCCGTGTGACATTAACCAAAACTGCATTGCTGTGATGGTACTGCGAACGGCTGAAAGCAAGGGGAAACTACTGCCGTAATTTTTCCCAAGGGCATGCAGCTTTACTGTATGGTTAAATGATGATGGCGTCCTCTTGGGTAAAATATTCCGGATGAAAAATAAAAATTTTGAGGTTCGTCGATGACATTCTAATTCTGTCAGTCATCAAAGGACCTAGAAGAGCAGTTGAATGGAATGGACAGTGTCTTGAAAGGAGGGTATAAGATGAACATCAACAAAAGCAAAACAATGATAATGGAATGTAGTCGAACTAAGTCGGGTGATGCTGAGGGAATTAGATTAGGAAATGGGACACTTAAAGTAGTAAAGGAGTTTTGCTACTTGGGGAGCAAAATAACTGATGATGGTCGAAGTAGAGAGGATATAAAATGTAGACTGGCAATGGCTAGAAAAGCGTTTCTGAAGAAGAGAAATTTGTTAACATCGAGTATAGATTTAAGTGTCAGGAAGTCATTTCTGAAAGTATTTGTATGGAGTGTAGCCATGTATGGAAGTGAAACATGAACGGTAAATAGTTTAGACAATATTTGTATGGAGTTTAGCCATGTATGGAAGTGAAACATGAACGATAAATAGTTAAGACAAGAATAATGCTGAAGATTTGATTGGTAGATCTCGTAACTAATGAGGAAGTACTGAATAGAACCGGGGAGAAGAGAAATTGGTGGCACAACTCGACTAGAAGAAGGGATAGGTTGGTTGGACATGTTCTGAGGCATGAAGGGATCACCAATTTAGTATTGGAGAGCAGCGTGGAGGGTAAAAATCGTAGAGGGAGACCAAGAGATGAATGCACTAAGCAGATTCAGATGGATGTAGGTTGCTGTAGGTAGTGGGAGATGAAGAAGCTTGCAGAGTAGCGTGGAGAGCTGTATCAGAGCAGTCATTGCACTGAAGACCACAACAACATCTACGAGCATTAGCGATATAGTGGGCGCATCACAATGAACCTGACATATAAAGCTACAAGTAAAGAAAAATGAAATGTTTTTACCAAACGGTTTCTGTTAAATCGTTTGAGAAAAAATGCCGGGCGTGCGCATCGATTCTGTAGTCGCCCGACAGCTGAAGGTGGAAAACGCCTGTTGGTCTCCCCTTCTGAACAAACTAATGAACTCGGGACAGCGCTTTGGACGAAAACTGGTCACTGGCTATCGACCACCGTATCCTGCGCTCATGAGACTCTCTCCGACAGAGTGCGGGGCTAAGGAGACGTGGAGTTCTTGCAGCTTCGTCGCATAGTAGAGGAACCAAAGGGTCCAGCAACCGTTTCACTGCTTTTAGAATTAGAATTTCTTTTTAGCTGTCGATTTTCCATGTTTTCTATAGAGAAATTCTGCATAACTGAGACTTATCAACTGTTACCACAGTGACTGTGCAAGGTGGCGTCCTGTTTGGGCCGTGCACCGCATGTGCAAGGGCCACGTTATCCGCATTTTTATGACTGAATTGAGGGTTGTTATGGCAACCAGCAAAGTGTGGAGATCAAGTTAAGAGTTCCACAAGCATAATTATAACTGTGGCAGGTCTATCAAAACGCATAATGAGCACAACCTGCATTGCAGTAGATATCATGTATTACGAAAAACTTTTGCGTGGCAGAGTTGTGTGCCGGAAACCGGTGCAAGTGGGGTCGGTGCTGAGCAGTCGGGGGAAGATTTTGTTAACACCCACACAGTGCCGCCCAAGTCGACATCCTGTGCAGAACTTTACCTTTTACCTCACCCTTGGCCGGATGCCCGTACGAAATAATGGCGGCACCGCTGCCAGGCAGCAGACGGAACTTCCGCGGATTTTGAAAACGGCGCCGATGCGGTACTCGGCCAGTGACCTCAGACCGCGGGCGCCTGCCGAAAGCAACGCTCACTGGACAGCCGCTGGGCAGCCAGACAGCGAGCGGGAGTGACGGCCAACTATTAATCTCATACGAGAACTGATGTACGAGGGTTGTTTTTTAAGTAAGGGCCGTTTTTGTTTTTAAGAAAAGATACAAATACTTTTGTAAAAAAACTTTTATTTTCTGGTTCTACACTTTTACCTATTTTTCTACATACACTCCTGGAAATTGAAATAAGAACACCGTGAATTCATTGTCCCAGGAAGGGGAAACTTTATTGACACATTCCTGGGGTCAGATACATCACATGATCACACTGACAGAACCACAGGCACATAGACACAGGCAACAGAGCATGCACAATGTCGGCACTAGTACAGTGTATATCCACCTTTCGCAGCAATGCAGGCTGCTATTCTCCCATGGAGACGATCGTAGAGATGCTGGATGTAGTCCTTGCCATGCCATGCCATTTCCACCTGGCGCCTCAGTTGGACCAGCGTTCGTGCTGGACGTGCAGACCGCGTGAGACGACGCTTCATCCAGTCCCAAACATGCTCAATGGGGGACAGATCCGGAGATCTTGCTGGCCAGGGTAGTTGACTTACACCTTCTAGAGCACGTTGGGTGGCACGGGATACATGCGGACGTGCATTGTCCTGTTGGAACAGCAAGTTCCCTTGCCGGTCTAGGAATGGTAGAACGATGGGTTCGATGACGGTTTGGATGTACCGTGCACTATTCAGTGTCCCCTCGACGATCACCAGTGGTGTACGGCCAGTGTAGGAGATCGCTCCCCACACCATGATGCCGGGTGTTGGCCCTGTGTGCCTCGGTCGTATGCAGTCCTGATTGTGGCGCTCACCTGCACGGCGCCAAACACGCATACGACCATCATTGGCACCAAGGCAGAAGCGACTCTCATCGCTGAAGACGACACGTCTCCATTCGTCCCTCCATTCACGCCTGTCGCGACACCACTGGAGGCGGGCTGCACGATGTTGGGGCGTGAGCGGAAGACGGCCTAACGGTGTGCGGGATCGTAGCCCAGCTTCATGGAGACGGTTGCGAATGGTCCTCGCCGATACCCCAGGAGCAACAGTGTCCCTAATTTGCTGGGAACTGGCGGTGCGGCCCCTACGGCACTGCGTAGGATCCTACGGTCTTGGCGTGCATCCGTGCGTCGCTGCGGTCCGGTCCCAGGTCGACGGGCACGTGCACCTTCCGCCGACCACTGGCGACAACATCGATGTACTGTGGAGACCTCACGCCCCACGTGTTGAGCAATTCGAGCAATTCGGCGGTACGTCCACCCGGCCTCCCGCATGCCCACTATACGCCCTCGCTCAAAGTCCGTCAACTGCACATACGGTTCACGTCCACGCTGTCGCGGCATGCTACCAGTGTTAAAGGCTGCGATGTAGCTCCGTATGCCACGGCAAACTGGCTGACACTGACGGCGGCGGTGCACAAATGCTGCGCAGCTAGCGCCATTCGACGGCCAACACCGCGGTTCCTGGTGTGTCCGCTGTGCCGTGCGTGTGATCATTGCTTGTACAGCCCTCTCGCAGTGTCCGGAGCAAGTATGGTGGGTCTGACACACCGGTGTCAATGTGTTCTTTTTTCCATTTCCAGGAGTGTAGTTGCCTATTTAAGCACTTGTCATACCGTACAACTAAGTTTTTAATTCCCTCTTCAAAGAATTCGGCCGCCTGCTCCGACAGCCAAGAGTTCACGGCCGCTTTCACTTCATCGTCGTCACTGAAGCGCTGCCCGCCAAGATGGTGTTTCAGGCACAGGAAAAGGTGAAAATCGCTAGGAGCAAGGTCGGGGCTGTATGGTGCATGGTCCAAAACTTCCCAGCCAAAAGAATCAATCAAATCCCGAGTCTTTTGAGAGGTGTGAGGCCTAGCGTTATCGTGAAGGAGCAAAACTCCTTTTGTCAGCATGCCGCGCCTTTTGTTTTGAATTGCTCTGCGGAGCTTCTTTAGAGTTGCACAGTAGGCATCTGAGTTGATTGTCGTTCCTCGTGGCATAAAGTCCACTAGCAAAACGCCGCGCCGGTCCCAGAACACAGTTGCCATAATCTTGCGCTTTGACAGTGTCTGTTTGGCTTTGACCTTGATGGGTGAGGTTGTTTGTCGCCATTCCATCGATTGTCGCTTGCTTTCGGGAGTCATATGGGATACCCATGTTTCATCTCCAGTGACAATTTGACTCAACATGTCATCCCCTTCTTCCTCGTAACGGATCAAAAAGTCCAATGAAGTGGCAAATCTCTTCCCTTTGTGGTCCTCTGTGAGGAGTCTGGGTACCCACCGAGAACACAGTTTCTTAAAGTTTAGGTTTTCAGACACAATTTTGTACAAAACCGATCTTGGAACTTGTGGAAATTCCAAAGAAAGAGTGGAAATTGTAATTGTGAATCTTCTGTCCTCACGAATCTTTGTTTCGACTGCAGCCACCAAATCATCAGTGATCACAGAGGGCCGGCCTGAGCGTTCTTCGTCATGGACGTTTTGACGGCCATTTTTAAACTCTCTAACCCATTGACGCACGTTACCTTCACTCTTTCCATTCAAGCCATAAACTTCTGTTAACTGACGATGAATTTCTGCAGCTGATAGGCTTCTCGCGGTCAAAAAACGTATCACTGACCGTATCTCACACGCGGCGGGCGATTCAATAATCGTAAACATTATAAAGTAGCACAGCGATGCGTACACGTCAGCTAAAGAGCTGCAACTTGCATCAGTGTGAACGGGAAGGATGCCGGCAAGTGGCGCGGTGGCTTGTTGCAGCGTCCGCGCGAACTACGGGACTATACGCGCGAACGGCCCTTACTTAAAAAACAACCCTCGTATATGGATAAGCGAAACGAATGAGTACCCATGGTGTAATGGTGATATTGGTTGTTAGACTTTCTGCCGTACTGATAAGTAGTGATTAAGCATGTCATTGAGCGTAATTAACCTAATCAACCTTTGACTAGTTCACATTTACAATACGAATGTTATACGCTGTATACTTTACTGTATGTCTTCCTTCTGGTGTTTAATAGAGGAACAGCAAATATTTTACAGGTGTGACGAATTGTTTCGACTGTCAATACCTAGTTACTTCTTGTGGAGTATTGCTATGGACTTGATCGTTCTATCGCCCATGTAAGCGTACTAGAATTACACTACTTGTGACCAAGGTTACTGCTGTCGATGAGACAAAGACGTTGAAGAAAGGTTTTTCAGCCGCATATTAACTTACGTTTTTATTCGAATGAGTAGGTTTTAGATTGATTAGTATGTTTTTACACCACAGATTACCTATCATTAACTAGGTTCCATACTCTTTTTCCGGTTTCTTATTATTCGTTTTGCGACGTTATGATTGACGTGGTTTCAGTAACTTGCTTCACTGTCACTTTAGTGTGATGCAGTGTTATGAAAACATAACTCTATTTCTACCTTTCCCGCCCTTTAGCATTCTTTAATAATGGATCTTACCCTATATATGTCTGATTAGCAATGCATATTCTTTTTAGCACTGTTTATTATCCGTAAGCGTAACGGCTTGTAACCTAGATATACTCCCATTTCATTTAATGCTTGACATTGATCTGTAATAAAACGATCATGCTTATATAATTTCATTTGTACTTATTGGTACCACATAAATTGTTAATTTCCAAAATGACTGCATTTAATGAAAACTGTCAAAATGTAATTAAATTTATCTAATTCGTCCATTATGTAATATGTCTATAATATATTTGTTTACATAATAACTCATAGATTACTGAGGTCACATTGGTTGTTGTATGTATGGTATATTTTATAGGGCCTGAAGATAACGTTGTTACAACGTTGAAATTAATTGCCAAAATAAAATCGACGCCTTAAATACAGCTGGAGGAATTTCTTCATTTTTAATATAAACTTATACCAGCTGACGGCCGACTGTCCTCCATTTCAACTATGGATGTACGAAGATTTGACGGTGATTGGGTAGTTCATAAGAAAGTTGTTACTATTGAACGATTCCTGGCGCGGCGCACCAAATCCGCCTGATATCTACAGAAATTAAGGACTCTGGTTTTGGCTTCGAAGGGAAGCGGTTGCTTTTGCTCCTGTCCATGCGACGGAGTGATACCGAAGTTTTGTGTCTCGTCCGACAGGTTGGACATTGGTTTTGCACATACGCGATCGCGTGTGGCAGTCACAGCTGCAATAAGACGGTGACCCACATCGCGACACCACGAGGGGGCCGCATGATGTGGTTTCAGCGTCGCAGAGAACATCAAAGGTTCAACATCCGCAGCTCCGGCGGTATTCAAATCGCTCTTGCCGTGATAGGTAGGGGAGGTCTAGTTGTGGACCGTATATGCAGTGTGGTGCGTGCTCAAAGTGTTGTTTTCTTCTGTGTGTCAGTAACCTCCATGTTGACTAGAATCTTGTGCGCTCTGTCAGTGATAGGAGAGGTACCAATCTGTATTGAAAACTGAAACGAGGTACACCGTGCCATAATTAATCAGGAGGCATCACCTTATCTTGCTATGTTAATGTAAAAACCTAGAAGTCATAAAAAATTGTTTCATTCTTCACACCATTTCTGGCTTTCAATTAAAAATCACTCGACTGTCCCCTCAACCCACTCGTTCTTTATGGGGATTAGTTCTGTGTTTTTATTAAATTGATTCATAATATATGAGCGGCGTGCATCCTCATGCGGCATGATTCTTTCTGAATTAAAAGTCTGATATTGCCTATAGATGTCAGGGGAATTCTTTGTAGAATTCCGAGTTAGGCTAATGCACAATCTGCATACCGCCTCACGGAGAGATCAAGTCACAGGACGCCTCCCGACTATGATTATGTATAGAGAAACATAAATTGATCATCTGAATTCAATTGGACGAAGGAGGAAATATAAAAACGCAGCACATGAAACAGGCGAAAGTGGATACAAACGTTGAAAAAAATGAGGTTAACAGTAGGTCCAAATTAGTTAAGCAGGGATGGCTAGAGAACAAATGTACTGATATAGAAACATAGATTATGTGATCAAAAGTATCCGGACCCCCCCCCCCCCCCCTTTCAAAAGAAACATGCGTTTTTCATATTAGGTGCCTTGTGCTGCCACCTACTGCCAGGTACTCCATATCAGTAACCTCAGTAGTCATTAAACATCGTGGGAGAGCAGAATGGGGTGCTCGGCGGAACTCACGGACTTCGAACTTGGTAAGGTGATTGGGTGTCACTTGTGTGATACGTCTGTACGCGAGATTTCCACACTCCGAAATATCCCTAGGTCCACTGTTTTCGATATGATAGTGAAGTGGAAACGTGAAGGGACACGTACTGCACAAAAGCTTACAGGCCGACCACGTCTCTTGACTGACAGAGACCGTCGACAGTTGAAGAGGGTCGTAATATGTAACAGGTAGACATTTATCCAGACTATCACATAAGAATTTCAAACTGCATCAGGTCCCACTGCAAGTACTATGACAGTTAGGTGGGAGGTAAGCAAACTTGGATTTCATGGTCGAGCGGCTGCTCATAAGCCACACATCACGCCGGCGAGTTTGTTTTACGATTTTTGGAGAAAAGTAGATTGCAGACAGCACCCTGATATCAATAGTAGGAGACATACACAACCATTAGTTAAAAAAAAAGAAAATTTGGAAATTTGTGCCAAGATCTTATGGGACCAAACTGCTTAGGTCATCGGTCCCTAAGCTTACGCGCCACTTAATCTAACTTACGATAAGGACAACACACACATCCATGCCCGAGGGAGGACTCGAATCTCCAACGGGGAGAGCCGCGCGTGCCGTGACAAAGGACCTCAGATCGCGCAGGGGAAAAAAAAAAAAAAAAGAAAAAAAAAACTGGTCAAGAGAGAATAGGACTCGCGTATTGAAAGTTACGTACAAACTTAATTATGTATATATTGTAGATATTTCATCCATCCCGGGAACCGAAATATCGACGATTTATGTCTGTTATCGGTTTCGATACCGGCAAGATATCGACCCCGGGAATTCCAAGACGGTATCAAAAGCTCTACAGTAGTTCCAGAGATAAGCCCGGGCATTCAGAAAGAAGTGAGCACCGAAATTCAGTTGATATGTCCAGAATGAGATTTTCACTCTGCAGCGGAGTGTGCGCTGATATGAAACTTCCTGGCAGATTAAAACTGTGTGCCCGACCGAGACTCGAACTCGGGACCTTTGCCTTTCGCGGGCAAGTGCTCTACCATCTGAGCTACCGAAGCACGACTCACGCCCGGCACTCACAGCTTTACTTCTGCCAGTATCTCGTCTCCTACCTTCCAAACTTTACAGAAGCTCTCCTGCGAAAGGCGAAAGGCAAAGGTCCCGAGTTCGAGTCTCGGTCGGGCACACAGTTTTAATCTGCCAGGAAGTTTCAGTTGATATGTGTTGACAGAAACGATTTAATAAAATATTTTATTGACTTACTAAAATATCACTACAGCTTAAATTTTACGTTTGCATGCAAGAATAGTTTTCTTTTTTGGTTTTGACAGGTGATGAATCCAGTGTACGTTCTAATGAAAAAAAAAATTATGTGATGTAATTACAGTTTAACAATTTTCGTAATTTTTCTTTTACTGCTGTGAAACCTTATCCTTTCCAAATTTCATTACACTAGATCAACTGGAAGTACCCTATTCGTTTTGATGAGTGAATCTGCGAGTATAAAAATATGTAACATAAATGGCCGTAGCTTTTGACTGGATTGACGAAGAAGCTTAAATTTTTTACACCGCTAAGGGACAGTAGACCTTATTGTGTCTCTTAAATCTCAGCTTGACACGTCCACAAGTTCCGGAGAAAAAGAGTTCTTAACAATCGGACTGACTGACAGACGAACAGTCAGACAACAAAGCCATTCTATAAACGGTCCATTTTTACGGATTGTGGTACAGAATCCTAAACAGTGACCTCTATTTTGAACATCAGATCTAGAACTTTCAAAGAGAAAACTTATGATTCAAATTACATGATTGTAGTGTACTTCTAATATATAGACGTGTTGTTTATATGTAATTAAAGTTTCAGTCATCTAAGTAACATATTACATTGACTGTTTAAGTATGGATTAGAAAAGAAGAAATTGTTTCACTGATCTACAAATAAAAATTTCTAGAAAAGTCAGTCTAAGAACTAGTATGTTTAACTGTGTATAAAAATATTCAGCAACAGATACTCTTAGTGTCCTACAACGTTTGTTCTACTGAGAGTAGATTTGTTTGATCGACGGGACAGCACCATGGGAATGTTGTGTGTACCTTCCAGGATCTGCCTCTTCAGGATTTCGAGCAACAGTCCCGCATTAGGCCGCTTGCAAAGTTTCAAGAAACACGTTAAAGTGAGAAATTTAGCGTTATACTACCGCCCCTGACGTGTCACTTCCGTACGTTCTGCGAACACAAGATTAGATTAGGTTAGTGGCCACGCGCAAAGTGGCCTTTCCGAAATCTTTTTTTATTATGCAATTCGAATATATACACACTGAAGAATTATTCCCCAATTTGTTATGCCCGAACTCCAAAAAGTAGCGATTCTGTGAGCGTTTGAAGCCGAGCGTCCACGGCACGCCTCGGCGCTACAGAACCGGTTCCATGCTCACAGTACCTTTGTTGAGTCCGTGAGACGTTTAGAGCTGATTCTAATGGTGAAATGCCTCGAACACATGACAGACTTTCACTTTTCTTATGTTGGCCCCCTGGTAGACGCTCATTCAGCTGTTTCATGGCTGAGGTAGCGTCAGTCGGCGTCCTTCACAGACAAGCGCTTTTATTGTTCGGCACGAAGTGAAAATCTGTTTTGTTGGGTATTTTTCGCTTATAATGCACGTGGCAAATGCCCTTCATGTCAAAATCGCCGATCAAACGAGCCGATTCTGTGAAGACAGAAACGCCAGCGGCGATGCGCTCTGCGACGAAAAGGGCTTTGAGGACGAAAATGAGGGCTTATCGGTCAAAATAGCAGAAAGCGGCCATCCGCTAGCTGGGGCGATAGTTATTATGCACCAGGCATCGATGATGTCCCGTAAGTTTCAAGCTTTATCGCTTTTTTTGGACGATAAGTAGTCGACAAACATTAAACACGATTTCTCAAAAGCTTGTTTCCGGAATGGTTGCGTCAACCACGCTACAATTTTCATCCGATTTTAATGATTTTTGGTCTCCATTAAACCAAATTGAGTTCTCTTTTCATCGTAGCCAATTTTTTTATGTTGATTTGCCCGCATCTCGTGGTCGTGCGGTAGCGTTCTCGCTTCCCACGCCCGGGTTCCCGGGTTCGATTCCCGGCGGGGTCAGGGATTTTCTCTGCCTCGTGATGGCTGTGTGTTGTGTGCTGTCCTTAGGTTAGTTAGGTTTAAGTAGTTCTAAGTTCTAGGGGACTGATGACCGTAGGAGTTAAGTCCCATAGTGCTCAGAGCCATTTGAACCATTTTTTTATGTTGATTTTTTTGGCCAAAAAAGAGGGGTCCGAAAATGGTCACTCTTTCAACATTTATAATTTCGCATATTTTCTTTTTTATTTTTTATTTTTTTATACAAATCCCTACAATGAACTACTATTACATCTGTAAGGATCAGGGTGATATGTTAATTTCACCTTTAAGATAACCCCAATTAGAGTTACAGCGACAGCCGTCGACCTACTCCTTTCAGAGCTGCCTCAGGAAAATCCCAATTACTCAGTGAAGAATTTAACATCTCTCACTTAAAAAACATTACAAAAACTTCAATGTTTACTATATTCACTGCAGCAAACCCCATTTGTCTACTAAATTCCAGCACGGAGAAAAAAAAACCCTGAATTTGAGCAATATTGTCGTCCGTCTCCCTGTCGTTCTCCTTTAAGAAGTCATTCTTCTGTCCCCCATACGCGAAATGAACTGGCACAAGCTCTAATATACACTACAATGGAAAGTACGCTCTGACATGGATTTCGCAGTGTTTCTCGTAGTACGGATCTAGTCGTTGCTCCAGATTCCGGATTTGCCTCCCCTCGCTAAGAACATCGCAGTTGACAATACGCCAGATGCTAACCTTTCTTGCTTACTTCCTACGGTGTGGCCTGAATTTTGTTCTCCGTGCATGATTTTCTGCGTATACCTAAAGGTTGGGTCCGTATTGTGTTTGAAAGTCTGTACTTGGCTCGGAGCTATTAGATATGCAGTTGAATGCTTTGATAACGTGCTCATCCTCGTTTTTGCTACGGTAACTTTTAAAGACATGTTATTAGCACTGTTGGGCCATCGTTAATTAGTTACCATCGAATCAAAGATAGACATGTGCTAAAAATGTTGCGATATGTGTCTACTCCACTCGACGTGCATAACACGCTACAGTGAAAACTGTAATTGGACCCTCCGACAGAACAGAATCACAGTTAACTGCGTGGGAGGGAGGGGGGGGGGCTGTACAGCACTTTGGCCTTGACGGCAACTTTCCGTCGATGGAAATTCATCACAGGACAAAGTTATGAAGCAGCTGTCGGCGGCTGAAACGTTAGTGCCTGTCACAGTGCGACGCTCTCTTCACAGAACACCAAAATATCAGAAGTGCAAGTCCTGTGTTACGATAGGTAAACAGAACGACGGTAGCGCTCGGAGTGGCCTGGCAGTGAACTTCGAGTTCGGAAAAAATATGGCACGATAATTCGTATACTTGCTTTGCGAAATGCAAGTATGAGATGACAATATTTTTCAGTCATACTTTCTGGGTAAGTCTCGTGGTAAAGTGTGGGTATTTGTAAAACTCAATATTGAAATTTCGACCGTGTGGCCTTTAGCAAGTCGAAATTATGTTTCTGATTACGACCTTCCTGTGTGTATTGTACTCTGTGACTTGCATTGTAAACATTTTGCTCGAATTCTGCTTAATTTTTGCTCACGTCCGCAATATCTGGCGAGGTAAATGTTTCAATATTTGTTTTTGTTTCGTATTAAACAAAATCTGATTTGTCACGTGGTATTCTAAGGGCTCTTGTCTATACCGGGTGATCAAAAAGTCAGTATAAATATGAAAACTTAATAAACCACGGAATAATGTAGATAGGTAAAAATTGACACACATGCTTGGAATGACATGGGGTTTTATTAGAACGAAAAAAACACCCCATATTGCTAGACGCGTGAAAGATCTCTTGCGCGCGTCGTTTGGGGATGATCGTGCGCTCAGCCGCCGCTTTCGTCATTCTTGGCCTCCCAGGTCCCCAGGCCTCAGTCCGTGCGATTATTGGCTTTGGGGTTACCTGAAGTCGCAAGTGTATCGTAATCAACCGACATCTCTAGGGATGCTGAAAGACAACATCCGATACCAATGCCCCACCATAACTCCGGACATGCTTTACAGTGCTGTTCACAACATTATTCCTCGACTACAGCTATTGTTGAGGAATGATGGTGGACATATTGAGCATTTCCTATAAAGAACAGAATCTTTGCTTTGTCTTACTTTGTTATGCTAATTATTGCTATTCTAATCAGATGAAGTGCCATCTGTCGGACAATTATTGAATGTTTATATTTTTTGGTTCTAATGAAACCCCATGTCATTCCAAGCATGTGTGTCAATTTGTACCTCTCTATCTACATTATTCCGTGATTTATTCAGTTTTCAAATTTATACTGACCTTTTGATCACCCGGTATATTATTGCTTACGAATCCGCGTTGTGAACTGCTCGATTCAAGTGTATTGTCATACATCGCTCGTATTCTACGCTAGTTTTGTTCCCACCCGTGTATCATACTCTCGCAACTAAAAGCCATCGAAATTTTCAATGATTTCTGCACTAAGGTTACAAACCGTACTCATCTCTTCTACATCCACACTCTGTAAGCCACTGCGAAATGCATGCCACTCAATGCCAAAAAGCAACACCTTTCAAAACAGAATTAAATACGTGAAGTCGTGATCAGAAGCTTCTGTTACCTACGAAACGAAAACAAACATCGAAGGCTAAAAATCAGCCAACAAGAAAGCGAGAATGATAAATTTTCAGCGCTGCCAGAGGCCTGGCACTGAACGAAACTCTGTTACCGGAACTCCCTGTATGAGTTCACCCTGTGACTCTCTTGTTGTCCCCAACGAGGGCTCAACTGTCAGTCCCCCTCCCCCCACATTTGCACCACGCACTCTCCAATCGACCTACCCATCTCCCCTCTCCCTCTACCCCAGCCAAAGCCATCAACGTGGTTCGCTCGCCAAAGGTGGTCTACAATACTGGGCATTAAACTGCAGCAGCGCAAGGACAGAATGCAACAAACCCCAAAATGGCATGCACAGGACGAAATGTTTGTGTATGCAAATGATGAGTATTTCAGCGCACTTGCGTAAAGCAGGCAGGATTAATGCCACCACGCGTCTCGTATAAGCAGGATAATTACTCCTAGCTTCTTTCATTCATAAACCGCGTTTGAATGTCAGTAGCGTGTGAGAAGGTCATGCTAGAGCTAATGTAAGAAGAAGAATCGCCTACCAGCAGCTGTCGAAGTCACCTTGGTAAGGAACTTGTAACTGTCAAACAAAATGCAATTGATGGGTTCAGGAGGCTGATAGGACATGGTATCTGCTCTCCCGTGAAGGATGGAACAGCCACGTCACATTACTTCGAGTCATGAAACAGGTTTGTTCTCAGCAAGAAGAGTAAGAGAACGTCTGTCACCATAGTGACCATTGTTGCAGCTCCTACCGACGGCAGAACAGAGAGGTGTGCAGCCAATGACAACACTGGAAAAAGCAGTGGCATCGAGTCCTCTTTTCAGACAAGTCCCTATTGTGCTTACGGCATTGTGACGGAATATTCTCCATGTCTGGAGAACTAACGTTGCCGTGTTGCAGGAGCAGCCAAGAATTCGGCTTGCGTGACGCGTCCTGACACGCTTATCTCAGCACTCTGCCTAGCTGCACACTTCGCCCACCACCACCACTGCATGCTGTCTGAGTGTGAGGAGGGGCAAACTGAGATGGCACTCATCTCACTGCATACTACTTGGTTTCACATTTCACATTTCTCAACAACGTTTATCACATACAAAACAAATTTTCAGCGTTACTGAATTATTTTTGGCGCACTGAAGACATAATTTTAACTCCTAGCATGTGGACGGACGTGGACAGTTTCACATATTTTTTCACTAATGTTGCCACGTAATCACGTCTTATTTAGTTTCATAATCGAAAAAAGGTCTTTCATACACATCTTTTGACCGAAATAGTGTAGTGCTTATGCAACACCTTAATCGAGGAGTGGAAACTCTACCTGAGGACGTCCTGCACAAATTTAATGTAAAAAGATTTGTCTTCAAATTGGGAATTTCGTTGCAGATCGACCAGTTACATCTGTGTATGCGTGGGAATGCTTTCAACTAAAATGACGCACCATTTGGAAAACAGCTCTAAGAATGATGTAAGATAGGCAGTGTCCTCAAAATGTTTAGGAGACTATCCTTGTAATTCTTTCAAGCTACAATGAATTCTTCAAATCTCGCGTTTTCTTTATCGGCAGTCAGCTCAGGAAACTGGACTTTGTTTGTCAGTTTTACAACGCGATTTTCTTTTTTAAATGCATCCCCGTTATATCAGAAATAAGTTATTCTTCGGGCTTTTCCAGAGAGGCGTTGTCGCGCTGATTAATGTGGTTTCTTCCGGGGATTCGCGTCTTTCCTGCACGATGTTTCAACTGCGTGACTTGCAGTCGTCTTCAGGTGCTGCCTGAATCAGTATCAGACAGCACCTGAAGAACAGTGCGAGTCACGCAGTTGAAACGTGCAGGAAAGACGCAAATCCCCGTCAGAAACCCCATTAATCAACACGACAGAAATAAGTTGTTTGTCACCTTGAAATGTCTTAATGTGGGCAGTATGCAGTCATTTCCACTTAAAATGAGACATCTGAAATCCATTCAAGATGTTCTAATTTTCGTTCCTGCTCTTACCTCTCCTTCTAAAATTTAAAAATTGCGGGTTTTAAATCGAAAAATTGTTCCAGGCATGCCCCTTGACTTCAACAACGTACATTGCAATAATATATAAAGTCTCCCTACTCTTCATTCAGTTCCAGCGATAACTATATCAACTGATGAGGAATAACGAGTGCAACTTCAGAAATTTTACTATTCATGCCACGAGTTTCTTCTCGTGCTCCGTGCCTGAAAATTCAGCACAAAGTGCTTCTTGACGACGGAACAATGAATCTCGCCCATTGATCGGTGCAATTTTTTGCTCTTTCATTGTGACACAAATCTTTATCATGGTACTGCATAATTTCGTTTCGTACCAAATTTGCAGTGAACATAGATTATGTGACTATGTAAGAGACACACAATTCTCAACCCTGTCTTCTGTCATTCCCATAAATTTTTAAAGCTCGTGACGATAGCTCGCTGTACTTTTTTTTTGTGCAAACAGCCACTGGACATGTGGACGTCCTTCATACTAAATACAAACAGTGAAGGAAAGACAGCGCTGACACCAGGATTCAGCCGAATTGAAGAGAGTTGTGCCGAACGAAAGATGCCACATCGTAATGCTAAATGAAGTGACACGCTGTACTTCCGATAAGATTCCTTCACTTCGACAAACCGATATTAAGAAAACTGTTAATGGACTACTCGCGCGAAAAAAGTTTTTTGAACTGAAAACAGGAGAATTCTATAACCAGTGTCCGCAGAACCCCCATTATCTACATTGGTGCCCAAAATTAAAGCAACAAACCGCTATTTCCCCGTCCAGCGTCTAATTCACGACATAATCGTACAGACTGTCAACAGATGTCCGTACGGTCGTTTTCTGCACAGAAGACGGCATTCCGGTCAACGGAGAATCACACCAACGATGACGTCATGACACCTATCAGACAGGGTAGTGTTTGGCGGGTGGACCCACATCCACAATCGCTGTGTACATTATCATAGACGATGCAGTATGCCCCTAAGAAGACGCTTACCAGACTCACTGCGGTGGAGGGCCAGAGAAAGAAAGCAAGCAGGACAGTCGCAAACTGATTTTGCCCTATGGCTTAATGCGAATCGTTGTGTTGTTTCTCGGATGTGGCGACAGTATATAGAGACAGAAACTGTATCTTGAAGACCAGGGCAGGGCCGACTACGTGTGACATCAGAGATAGAGGACCGTTATTTGGCTGTAAAGACACGACGGTAGAGCCTTAGCACTGCAAAGCAACTGGCATCTGACCTCGCAACATCCGTTGAACGTGTTGTTCAAAATGGTTCAAATGGCTCTGAGCACTATGGGACTTAACATCTATGGTCATCAGTCCCCTAGAACTTAGAACTACTTAAACTTAACTAACCTAAGGACATCACACACATCAATGCCCGAGGCAGGATTCGAACCTGCGACCGTAGCAGTCGCGCGGCTCCGGACTGAGCGCCTAGAACCGCTAGACCACCGCGGCCGGCGTACGTGTTGTATCGAGGCAAACGACACACAGAAGGCTTCGGCAGAGTGGCCTTTCCGCGGTGGTCTAGCGGTTCTAGGCGCGCAGTCCGGAACCGCGCGACTGCTACGGTCGCAGGTTCGAATCCTGCCTCGGGCATGGATGTGTGTGATGTCCTTAGTTTAGTTAGGTTTAAGTAGTTCTAAGTTCTAGGGGACTGATGACCACAGATGTTAAGTCCCATAGTACTCAGAGCCATTTAGAGTGGCCTTTACTGTCCGAAACCTACTGTATGTGTAGTTCTGACGCGTCTTCACAAAAGGGAACCTCTAGAGTGGTTAATATGCCACCTGGACGGTCTAACAGTGGGCCAAAGTTCTTCTCACAGATGAGTCCCCATTTGGCCTGGAGAGTGATTCTGGGCGGATTCGCATCTGGAGGGAACGTGCAACACGATTTTCTGATCCAAACATCGTGGAAAGAGATCGATATCGAGGAGGAACCCTAACGTGGGCAGGGATTACGTTGACCACTCGAACACCTCTGCCTGTAGTTGGTTGGATGAATCAGCGAGGTATCGTGATGAGATCTTTGGACCTCAAGTGCGGTTGTTGCAGGGTGCTGTAGGTCCAGGGACGATAATGCTCGACCTCATAGAGCACGGGTGGTTGATGTTTTCTTGGAAACGGGAGATACTGCACGCAATTGCGTGGCCTGCTCACCCTCCATATTTGAATCCCATAGATCCGTGTCTAGGATGCATTAAAGAGACGAGCTGCATCAAATCAGCATCCACCAACCACCCGCCAAGACTTGCGAGCAGCTCTGCAGGAAGAATGGGCGCTATTGCCTCAGCATGAGATAGAGGACCTCATTCACTGCATGCCCCGTCGTTGTCAGGCTTGTCTTGCTGCCAGAGATGGACGCACCCCACAATGAGCACATTAACCAGTTGTCGGAATGTGTGTGCAAGTCCGTTAAGTTGAAAAAGAAAAAAAAGACGAAGAACGTTTTTGTCTACCGCTATGCGTGTTTCAGTTGTTTATATTCTTATTCTTTACATTGTTAATACTTTACTGTCATCTGTTTACACTGTTTCGAGGCAAAATAAAGGCAAATTTGCAAAATTTCCGTTTGTTGCTTTAATTTTGGACGCTAGTAGTGTAAATAAGATCCCACGCAGTACCAGTTACGAGGGTAATCCCAAAAGTAACGTCTCCTATTGTTTTTTTATAAGTACATAGACCTGTTTATTTCTACAGTGGTTTACATCAGTTTACAGCATGAACATTTAGCTTTTTTCGACATAATCACCATTTCTGTCGATGCAATTTTGTAGACGCTGTGACAGTTTTTGTATGCCCATGTCATACCATGCTGTTCAGAAGGTTTTGAACCTCTTCTTTCACTTCGTCCTCGGAGCTGAATCGCTTTCCGGCCATTGTTACTTTAACCTAGGGAAAAGGCGATAGTCACTGGGCCCCCAAGTCAGGACTGTAGGGTGGCTGGGTGGGTGATTTTGTTCCACTGAAACTGTTGCAAGAGAGCAACGGTTTGCCGAGCGATGTGTGGGCGAGCGATGTCATGGAGAATGTGTAACCCCTTGCTCAACATTCCTCTTCTCCGGTTCTGAATTGCCCGTTTGAGTTTTTTCAGAGTCTCACAGTACATGTCAGCGTTAATTGTGGTCCCAGCGATTCAGCAGAAGGACTGAGGATAACCGAGACGACCGAGCCTGGGCCCGAACGTGAACCGCGTGAAAAGCACACGCGGGCACGTTGTGGGTGGCCCTGGACTAATACATTTGTCATCGTCGTATGGGGTCACTGGATTGATATGCGCTTACATTAGGTACCAATCAGGATTACCTCTGTTTCGCGTAACTGGTAATTTCGGCACCAGAAATTACATTTACGACGTTCCAACAGGTTACGCAAAGCAACACGCTGCCCTTGCTGTCTTGACCCATCTCCATACAGATACCTCACCCAGTGAAATCATCTCGTCATGGGTGCCAACATATTTGAATGTCAGCAATAGCTTGGGACTGATGACCTTGCTGTTTGGTCGCCTCCCCCGAATCAACCAACCAACCAGCCAACCACCACTAGCCTGGCTGTACGATTTATGAACTTTGTCCCCGAGAAGAAGTAGCGTGGAACGACGGATGAAAAATGTTCAAATGTGTTTGAAATCTTATGCGACTTAACTGCTAAGGTCATCAATCCCTAAGCTTACACACTACTTAACCTAAATTGTCCTAAGGACAAACACATACACCCATGCCCGAGGGAGGACTCGTACCTCCGCCGGGACTAGCCGCACAGTCCATGACTGCAGCGCCTGAGACCGCTCGGCTACTCCCGCGCGGCGACGACGGATATGTTACGTCAGCTCAGTTCTAACTCGATGTTAGAGGCGTCGTTGCTGCTAGAATTGGATGCACTGTGTGCGAAAGTTCGCAATCTGTGTATCTTCAAATCATCTACAAATTTAATAATGTGTTCTTCCTGGTCAGCTGTGTACTTCAGATAATGGGCAGCGAAATGAAAATTAAACAGTTGGAAAATGGTAAATGAACGGTTCGCTATGTTGCACAGTAGAATAGTAAGTAGGTACAGGAATAAAATTTTGTTAGAAACCTATTGAGACGTTGCTAACTTGAAGGTGTCTGCTAGCTATACAGTGGTGTCGTAACTGAATATCAACACGCGAAAGCTAAAGTGCAAACAAGTTGGGAGCTCGTTATGTCAGACTATGTGAGAAGGAAGATAAGAACAAGTAATTCAGCACTTTCACAACAGTGCAGACTAGATAGAATGCTGTACCGTAATGTGGCTAAATGCAGTAACTTCACCTAGAGATCTCACAAGGAAGCCATTCAGGACCCAAACTTCGCAAAAAAGAACGCCCCGAAACCTTAAAGTTCAACACTGAAGTAGCCGAGAGCGCTGAGAGGCTCGGAAAACGAGAGCACGTTCGGTCACCACGATGAGGGCAGATCACATCAATGCCTGCTATAAAAACCTGCGTCCTCCTCAAGATCATTCTCAGAGTGAGAATTTGCATCACGGATGATGATGGAAGACCAGATAAACTGCAGAATGCTCTGGTGAATTTAAGAAGTGTTTAAAAGCTGGCGCCGACTTCAACTCCACTGCCGCGTGTCTACAGCCATCTTGCCGTGGAGGAGCCTTCTGATCTGCAGGTAACAGTCCAGCTGGTTAAAGGGCGGTTGACTGAGGATGGAGGCGGGGCAGAGCTTTCGTGGATTTAAGAACTGATCTGCCCGTCTGCATGCTGTTCAACTTGAGCGTTAGGCGCCTGTGTCGCCACTATTGGAGCGGTACAGGTACCGCCTTTCTGGCTGAACGCTGTGACGCCACTCGGGCTGTCCTGTGTGTTGTCGGTGAGTCTTCCGCCTTTACGCCATGACGATAACCGACTGCAGGGGTACGCAGTATTCTGGGAACGAGCGTAAGTGCAGCTTCACTCTTCGAAAGCTGAGGCTCCGGGAGAAATCCACAGCCACTGTGGGCTGCGAGACGCACAGCCGCTGCGCTTAGAGGCCACGATACTGACCTTACGCAACGCAGTGGCTTCCACTCGGCAGGTTCCTCGCTGGGCGCTGACGTGACACCTTCTCCTCCTTTCGCTTTCAAGCAGCGTGGACCCCGCGTGGTCGCTGCTAGGTATCACAGGGAACAAGACGGGGTGATTGTAAAACTCTCGCCAGTTAATGACTGTTAACTAAATAATGTTTTGTTTGCGCTCCGGCGCTCCTTAAGATCATTCACCCTAGCTCTTCACTCGACATCTTAATAAAAACACGAACCCGGCTCTGGTTGTAATAACTATTTCAGAAACAAGCACCTTAACTGTTACTGCAGTATGACAATTATTTAACCATATGAAACAAGGGCGATGTACTTGAGTACTTGATGTACTTGAGGACAACATTATGGAAATGGAAGAGGATGTAGATGAAGATGAAATGGGAGATACGATACTGCGTGAAGACTTTGACAGAGCACTGAAAGACTTGAGTCGAAACAAGGCCCCCGGAGTAGACAACATTCCATTGGAACTACTGACGGCCTTGGGAGAGCCAGTCCTGACAAAACTCTACCATCTGGTGAGCAAGATGTATGAAACAGGCGAAATACCCTCAGACTTCAAGAAGAATATAATAATTCCAATCCCAAAGAAAGCAGATATTGACAGATGTGAAAATTACCGAACAATCAGTTTAATAAGCCACAGCTGCAAAATACTAACACGAATTCTTTACAGACGAATGGAAAAACTAGTAGAGGCCGACCTCGGGGAAGATCAGTTTGGATTCCGTAGAAATACTGGAACACGTGAGGCAATACTGACCCTTCGACTTATCTTAGAAGAAAGATTAAGGAAAGGCAAACCTACGTTCCTAGCATTTGTAGACTTAGAGAAAGCTTTTGACAATGTTGACTGGAATACTCTCTTTCAAATTCTGAAGGTGGCAGGGGTAAAATACAGGGAGCGAAATGCTATTTACAATTTGTACAGAACCCAGATGGCAGTTATAAGAGTCGAGGGACATGAAAGGGAAGCAGTGGTTGGGAAGGGAGTAAGACAGGGTTGTAGCCTCTCCCCGATGTTATTCAATCTGTATATTGAGCAAGCAGTAAAGGAAACAAAAGAAAAAATCGGAGTAGGTATTAAAATCCATGGAGAAGAAATAAGAACTTTGAGGTTCACCGATGACATTGTAATTCTGTCAGAGACACCAAAGGATTTGGAAGAGCAGTTGAACGGAATGGATAGCGTCTTGAAAGGAGGATATAAGATGAACATCAACAACAGCAAAACGAGGATAATGGAATGTAGTCGAATTAAATCGCGTGATGCTGAGGGAATTAGATTAGGAAATGAGACACTTAAAGTAGTAAAGGAGTTTTGCTATTTGGGGAGCAAAATAACTGATGATGGTCGAAGTAGAGAGGATATAAAATGTAGACCGGCAATGGCAAGGAAAGCGTTTCTGAAGAAGAGAAATTTGTTAATATCGAGTATAGATTTAAGTGTCAGGAAGTCATTTCTGAAAGTATTTGTATGGAGTGTAGCCATGTATGGAAGTGAAACATGGACGGTAAATAGTTTGGACAAGAAGAGAATAGAAGCTTTCGAAATGTGGTGCTACAGAAGAATGCTGAAGATTAGATGGGTAGATCACATAACTAATGAGGAAGTGTTGAATAGGATTGGGGAGAAGAGAAGTTTGTGGCACAACTTGACCAGAAGAAGGGATCGGTTGGCAGGACATGTTCTGAGGCATCAAGGGATCACCAATTTAGTATTGGAGGGCAGCGTGGAGGGTAAAAATCGTAGAGGGAGACCAAGAGATGAAAACACTAAGCAGATTCAGAAGGATGTAGGTTGCAGTAGGTACTGGGAGATGAAGAAACTTGCACAGGATAGAGTGGCATGGAGAGCTGCATGAAACCAGTCTCAGGACTGAAGACCACAACAACAACAACATGAAACAAAACCGTCATAACTTCTGAACGGTTTGCGTTAGGATCTTCATACTCCACGGTTGGCCGCGGGGCATGATGGGAATTAGTAAGCGCAGTATGGTTTGGTTAAGTGACGAAGCCCACTTTCATTTGGATAAATTCGTCAACAAGCAAAACTGGTGCATTTGAGGGACTGAGAATCCGCATTTCGCGATCGAGAAGTCTATTTACCCTCAAAGGGTGACTCTGTGGTGTGCAGGGTCCAGTCACGGAATAATCGGTGGGATATTCCTTACTGTCACTGTGATACCTGGTTTCGGCCGGCCGCAGTGACCGAGCGGTTCTAGGCGCTGCTACGGTCGCAGATTCGAATCCTGCATTGGGCATGGATGTGTGTGATGTCCTTAGGCCAGAGGTATAAGTAGTTTTAAGTTCGAGGCGACTGATGACCTCAGATGTTAAGTCCCATAGTGCTCAGAGCCATTTGAACCTGATTTCGACAAGGTGTTGTTCATGCAAGACGGAGCTCGACCCCATCGGAACAGGAGAGTGTTTGATGTCCTGGAGGAGGACTTTGGGGACCGAATTCTAGCTCTGGGGTACCCAGAGGCCACTGGCATGGGTGTCGATTGACCGCCAAATTCTCCGGATCCGAACACGTGCGACTCCGTTTTGTGAGGCTGTATTAAAGACAAGGTGTACAGCAATAACCCCAAAACCATTGCTGAGCTGAAAACAGCATCTCAGGAGGGCATCGATAGCATCGATGTTCAGTCATTTCAGGGGGACACGCAGAATTTCGCTATTCGTCTGCGCCACATCATAGCCAATGATACATGTCACAACCTAAATTCGAATATCTGTAGAGACGTTTAAATCTTGAACAAAATGTGTGTACGCCGTAGTTTGTAACTAATTTATGTCTTTTTTCATACAGTTCAATAGTTGTCACCTTGTACATTCACGTCACAGTGGAACAAGAAGGTCAGTGCCTTCATCAAAAAATGTTTGCTTTGCCTATAGAACCATGACTGAACCCAGGGGTGCTCCTCATTGACCGAAGTACATCGACGGCCACGAACGTCTTGTTCAGGGTTGCAAAGGTGTAGAAATCGCTAGCGAAACTTCTGCAGCGTAGTCGAAACAGTCTGCCAACAACAATGCCCACATATTGCCAAAGGTCCAGATCTGCACATGACAGGAACGTCACTGCAAGCCTAAATAACACTTTGCAGGCTAACAATAGGATGCATGAAACCCTATATAAAGCTCTACAAAACTGAAACTTCCTGGCAGATTAAAACTGTGTGCCCAACCGAGACTCGAACTCGGGACCTTTGCCAATAAAGACAAAAAGAAATCCAACATCACAATATAAAATTGGAGTACCTTTAATCAGCGGAACTTTTTGTCTTCTACAAAAAGGGAAAGGAAGATAGTACGGAAAATAATCTGTGCAAGAAAGCTGTCAGTAGATAGACGAGAAGGGGTAATGAAGAAATCTAGACTCAAACTAAAAATTGACTTGATGTTCTAAGGGAAAGGGGAATTTCGGTTTATGATTAAAGAGACACTTAATCAGATTGCGTGCCCATTGAGCATTGCTTCAATTGTGTAACTGGATTTTTGATTTCCTGTCAGAAAGGTCACAGTAAGTAGTAATCGATGGAAAGTCATCGAGTAAAACAGAAATGATGTCCGGCGATCCCCCAGGGAGTATTGTAGGCCCTCTGCTGTTCCTAATAAACGATTTAGGAGACGATCTGAGCAGCCCTCTTACGTTGCTTGCAGGTGATGCTGTGATTTACCGTCCAGTGAATTCATCAGAAGATCAAAAACAATAGCAAAATGACGTACACGATGTCTGTGTGGTGCAAAAAGTGGCAATCGTCTGTCAATGAGGAAAAGTGTGACGTCATCCACATGAGTAAAAAAAGAAATCCGTTAAATTTCGGTTACACAATAACACGAACCTAAAGGACGTAAATTCAACTAATAACCCAGGAATTACAATTAGGAACAACTAAAATTGGAACCACCACACAGATAATGTTGTGTGGAGGGTACACCAGAGATTACGTTTTATGAGCAGAACGCTTAGAATATGCAACAGTTCTACTAAAGAGACAAAGTACACTACTCTTGTTCGCCCTCTGCCAGAGTATTGTACTGTATGAGATCCTTACCAGACAAGTCCGCAGTCCGTGGTCTCGCGGTCGCGTTCTCGCTTCCTGAGCGTGGGGTCCTGGGTTCAATCCCGAAGGGGTCAGGGACTTTCACCTGCCTTGAGATGACTGGATGTTTGTCTTGTCCTCATCATTTCATCATCACTCATGAAAGCGGCGAGATTGGACTGAGCAAAGGTTGGGAATTTGTACGGGCGCCGATGACGGCGCAGTTGAGCGCCCCACAAACCAAACATCATCATCATCATTTTACCAGACAAGACTGAACGGGGTATATTGAAAAAGTTCAAAGAAGGGCAGTTCGAATGATAAGTGTGTTGAGATGACAGTCATTAAAACAAAGGTGCTTTTCACTGCGACGAGATATTTTTACGAAATTTCAATCACCAACTGTCTGTTCAGAATGCAAAAATATTTTAATGTTGCTACCGTACATAGGGAGAAACGATCACCGTAACAAAATAAGAGAAATCAGTGTTCATTATACCCACACTCTGTTCGAGAGTGGAACGGTAGAGAAATAGTGTGGAGATGGTTCGAAGAACCCTCTGCCAGGCACTGAAGTGTGAATTGCAAAGTAGTCCTGTAGATATAGGTTAGAATGAACCCGGTAAGACTGACGAGAAAAGTGGCCATTTTGAAACAACAATCCCAAAATGCAGTTCTCTTGCTTCAGCGAAGTGAAAAAGTAGAAAATAACGGTACGAAATCAGAAATACTAGACAGCGTAACTTTCCGAAATAGGATTAAGACCGACGGGGGTTTTCTGGAAAAGATCAGAAAGCACATCATTGTATGAATAGATGAAAGAAGGAACGAACACAGAAAAAGAATTAATAAATACCTGACTGTCTGTGGAATGTTTCCTTGGCTTTTATTTCCCTAATGGGAGTGTTAGGAATAGGCCGTTGAAAGAGTCCAACAAACGATCCGCAACTTGCTTATCGTGCTAGATTTCTAGCTTCCCTCACTTTTCTCGGCGTATAATACCAACAACGCTGGACGGGTCCTGCGATTCACCACCTTTGAACCGTGGCACAACTTCTCCCCTGCGGACTTCGATTCGTTGAGTCGAAGACGCTGAAAGAGGCTGTTCTTGCTCCTGTGGAATAACACACCCAGAGAAGTTAAACTCGATGTATTTTCTATAATGTACAGCTCTAACTTCTCTTAATGAATCGACTACACGTGCGTTACATTCCCATTAGGTATTGTCAAGCGACCGTCTTACGCGTGACTTAGAACAGTAGTACAGTAAAATGTCAACATCAATGCCGTGATGATTTCTTTGGCGTTGTGGAGGTCACGTGCACTCTATGCCTTTCTCTCGTGGCCCCACGGAGCAAACTATTCCAGTCCCCGCATTGCCGATAGCACAGGATCGATACAATTCCGATTTTTACAATCCATCATAAAATCTTCCCGAAAGCGGGGTGCTTCCTATTTACTAACTACGTTAACCCACGAACATCTTCCGTCGGCCAGTGGATATCAAGGACGTCAAACATCTCGTTCTATGAATGACATGTTACACCTCTATTGTAGATCAGGAAAGAAGAAAAAACCATGAGGAAGTTACTTATATGATCTACAGACATCTGAAATCGAAGGAGAAAGAAGAATCTAAGATGTATCAAATATCAACTGTGGAAACTTTTTGTATATGAACCTCCGATCCCACAACCGCTTATATTACACTACTGCCCATTAAAAATTGCTACACCACGAAGATGACGTGCTACAGACGCGAAATTTAACCGACAGGAAGAAGATGCTGTGATATGCAAATGATTAGCTTTTCAGAGCATTCACACAAGGTTGGCGCCGGTGGCGACACCGACAACGTGATGACATGAGGAAATTTTCCAATCGATTTCTCATAGACAAACAGCAGTTGACCGGCGTTGTCTGGTGAAACGTTGTTGTGATGCCTCGTGTAAGGAGGAGAAATGCGTACCATCACGTGTCCGACTTTGATAAAGGTCGGATTGTAGCCTATCGCGATTGCGGTTTATCATATCGCAACATTGCTGCTCGCGTTGGTCGAGATCCAATGATTGGTAGCAGAGTATGGAATCGGTGGCTTCAGGAGGGTAATACGGAACGCCGTGCTGGATCCCAACGGCCTCGCATCACTAGCAGTCGAGATGACAGGCACCTGATTCGCATGGCTGTAACGTATTGTGCAGCCACGTCTCGATCCCTGAGTCAACAGATGGGGACTTTTGCAAGACAACAACCATCTGCACGAACAGTTCGACGACGTTTGCAGCAGCGTGGACTATCAGCTCGGAGACCATGGCTGCGGTTATGCTTGACGCTGCATCACAGACAGGAGCGTCTGCGATTGTGTACTCAATGACGTACCTGGGTGCAAGAATGGCAAAACGTAATTTTTTCGGATGAATCCAGGTTGTGATTACAGCATTATGATGGTCGCATTAGTCTTTGGCGCCATCGCGGTGAACGCAAATTGAAGGCGCGTATTCGTCATCGCCATACTGGCGTATCTCCCGGCGTGATGGTATGGGGTACCATTGGTTACACGTCTCGGTCACCTCCTGTTCGGATTGACGGCACTTTGAACAGTGGACATTACATTTCAGATGTGTTACGACCCGTGGCTCTACTTGTCATTCGATCTCTGCGAAACCCTACATTTCAGCAAGATAATGTACGACCGAATGTTGCAGGTCCTGTACGGGCCTTTCTGGATACAGAAAATCTTCGACTGCTGCCCTGGCCAGCACATTCTCCAGATCTCCCACCAACTGAAAACGTCTGGTCAATGGTGGCCAAGCAACTGGCTCGTCACAATACGCCAGTCACTACTCTTGATGAACTGTGGTATCGTGTTGAAGCTGCATGGACAGCTATACCTTTACACGCCATCCAAGCTCTGTTTGACACAATGCCCAGGCGTATCAAGGCTGTTATTACGGCCAGAGGTGGTTGTTCTGGGTACTGATTTCTCAGCATCTATGCACCCAAATTGCGTGAAAATGTAATCACATGTCAGTTCTAGTATATTATATTTGTCCAATGAATACCCGTTTATCATCTGCATTTCTTCTTGGTGTAGCAATTTTGATGGCCAGTAGTGTACTAATATTTACTATCAAAAACAGTCTTGATCATAATTTATTTATTATAGTGACCGGTTCCCACCACTACTGTGGTCTAAACCAGTCACCGTAATAAATAAATTGTGATCAAGACTGTTTTTGGTAGTAAATATTTGTAACACATTGATCACTGTCTCTCCTATAATGTATTAAAAAGTAATTCGCTTATATTACGGTAGAGCTGTGTCGCTCTGTCGCCAGCATCTCCCTATGCCGCGTTTCCCGATCTGGGTGACAAGTGCGCACCGATCCCATACGAGCAGCAGCTAACAAAAGGCTGGTTCAGACACAATAGCCAACATCAGGGCCTCGTATCTATGCAGACACTCTTTGCAAGAGAATTAAAATTAGTGCTGCTCGGGACGGTGTCGCCAGGGAGCAATGTCAGCTCTGCCTATGTTTCTTGACCCACACAACAGGCAACGGTCCTTTACTTTTGAAAGGAACTTTGTCATGTAATAACCTAAAATATTTCAGTAAAGTCTTCTCCCATAACTGATGGAAGGTTTGCAGAGTCTTTTGCTAACCCATGTATTTGTTGCAGTCTTCAGCCAGACTAGTTTGGTGCAACTGTCCATGCTACTCTATCCTGTGCAAACCTCTTCATCTCCGAATAAATACTGCCGCCTACAGAGGCTAGGCAAAACAATGTGGGCAGTGGTGGTAATGGGATAGTTTTGTTTGACGGTCAACGACGCAAGACAGGCACGTGTCGCGCTGGACTGTGTTTCTTCAGTACGGACTAGGCATCTGTGCAGGTTGTTTACGAGTAGTGCACACTTCGTATTTGCATTCAGAGGCCGAGGTCGACGTGCAATGAAAGACCCAACAAAGAGAGTAGGTTGTGGGGGCCCGATTAGCTGGAGCATCAGTAACCAAGAGAACCAACTTACTGAATGTCTCAAGACCAACTGTTTCAACAGTCATGACAGGGTACACAAAACATGGAAAGACATCACCGCGTAACCGTAATAGTGGGCGCAAATCAAAACTAAATGACAGAGATTGTCGTATGCTAACACGAAATATGTCAAAACAACACAAAACTACGGCGGCTAAAGCGACTGCAGAGATCAATAGCCATCTCCGAGATCCCCCACATGTCCGCCAATATTAAATTGGTGATCCCTCGATGTCTCGGAATCTGTCCTAACAAGCTATCTCTTCTTCTAGTCAAGTTGTGGCAAAAATTTCTTTTCTTCCCAATTCTGTTTAGCATCTCCTCATTCGTTATGCGATCTGTCCATCTAATCTTCAGCATTCTTCTGTAGCAGGACATTTACAAATCCTTTATTCTCCTGTTATCTAAAGTTTATCGCCCATCTTCCACTCCTATACATGGCTACACTCTCTACAAATACGTTCAGAAAAGATTTTTTAACACTTAAGGCTATATTCAATTATAACAAATTTCTCCATTTTATAGGGTACGGCAGAGCTATTTCGTCCATTTCATCTGTAAGCTCTAAACAATATAACATGAAATATTTTAAAATATCTGTGAATACAATAATATTATGGTATATTGATTTTACATACATTCCAGCATATAGAGGGTAGAAATTCCATATCTGTGATTGAAATAATGTTATGGTATGTTGATTGTACATACTTTCCAGTATATAAAAGGTCAAAATTCCTTTACACGAAAGAAGTACTAATCAAGCATCTGAAGAAGGCAGAAATCACACTATATAAAAATGGTGGAGCTATTCCACCCAATCAAGAGACTATTCCGCCCAGCGTATTTCAGCGTCAAAGTCACAAGCATTTACCACCAGTAAACATTTTTCGTCCTTTTTGCACCGACACACACTTCGTGAAACCACGCAGCATTTTGCGTAACTTTATCCAGAGTAGCTTCTGTAACGCCTGTCACTGCGTGTTCCGTATCTTCCTCGGACCAAGAAACACTTGGCTTTTTCCTTTTGTACGAGTATATACGGACCATCAAAGCAACGAAGAAAACAAGTTCTCTATTTCGCAGCAAAGCTTTAGTAAAACTAATAATTTGTTTGGGCGAAATAGCCCAACGTGTAAGGGGCAAAATAGGTGAGAAAGGTAGCTTTATGAATTTGCTTCAGGAGATTGAAATATATGTGCATAAAAGCAAATCACCACAAAATCTTCTCCATGAACAAACCGTGTTAGGCAATGCAGCCTTTCTTCAAAATTTCATTCACCTGCTTTCCAATTTAAAGTAAAAATAAAAAGGTCCACTTTTGTAATATTTGTAATATTTATATATGAACATCCAGCCCAACCCATGTATGTATGCCATAATATGTCTATATTTGCAATATTTACTTATGTACGTCTCGCGCTTATCATTTACTTTTGTTCCAATGCATTTACCTTAATTTTATTCAGTTCTCTTTCAGGGTAAATAGTAAGTAACGTAACATTAGCAGTTAGTATATATCTACTGTCACATGCACGTACACAAAGAAATATTTCTGAGAGTGGAAATCTTTGGAATTGTTATGGTCGTAATATCGCCATCTTTGTATGCATACCTCCATGTGATGAAACTTATAGGTGTGCGAGTGGTGCGTTACATTTTGTGCATATCTATATACAAAAAAGTGCATTATACTGTTTTCGATGTTGCAAGATGATAAACAACCTGCACTGGAACGTAATGGCACGGATTCTTCACTGTAAGTAAACGAAACATCTTCCGTTTGACATTAATAATTTGCTTACATCACTTAAAATCGCCGTGAGGCACAATGACGATTAAAAAGACGCTGTCTCGCATCACCACCCCAAGGAAGCTTCGTCAGATGGGGAAACGAAACATCAAATGTAATGTTAAACGTGAACTAGCCGTCTGAAGATGACCCTATCGTTTCGAAACCGGTATTTAAGTAAATACACTACTGGTCATTAAAATTGCTACACCAAGAAGAACATTTTCTGTATCCAGAAAGGCCCGTACAGGACCTGCAACATGCGGTCGTGCATTATCCTGCTGAAATGTAGGGTTTCGCAGGGATCGAATGAAGGGTAGAGCCACGGGTCTTAACACATCTGAAATGTAACGTCCACTGTTCAAAGTGCGGCCAATGCGAAGAAGAGGTGACCGAGCCGAGTAACCAATGGCACCCCGTACCATCACGCCGGGTGATACGCCAGTATGGCGATGACGAAGACACGCTTCCAATGTGCGTTTACCGCGATGTCGCCAAACACGGATGCGACCATCATGATGCTGTAAACAGAACCTGGATTCATCCGGAAAAATGACGTTTTGCCATTCGTGCACCCAGGTTCGTCGTTGAGTACACCATCGCAGGCGCTCCTGTCTGTGATGCAGCGTCAAGAGTAACCGCAGCCATGGTCTCCGAGCTGATAGTCCATGCTGCTGCAAACGTCGTCGACCTGTTCGTGCAGATGGTGGTTGTCTTGCATACGTCCCTATCTGTTGACTCAGGGATCGAGACGTGGCTGAACGATTCGTTACAGCTATGCGGATAAGATGCCTGTCATCTCGACTGCTAGTGGTACAAGGCCTTTGGGATCCAGCAAGGCGTTCCGTATTACCCTCCTGAACCCACCGATTCCATATTCTGCTAACAGTCATTGGATCTCGACCAAGGCGAGCAGCAATGTCGCGATACGATAAACCGCAATCGCGATAGGCTACAATCCGACCTTTATCGAAGTCGGGAACGTGATGGTACGCATTTCTCCTCCTTACACGATGCATTACAACAACGTTTCACTTGGCAACGCCGGTCAAGTGCTGTTTGTGTATGAGAAATCGATTGGAAATTTTCCTCATGTCATAACGTTGTCGGTGTCGCCACCGGCGTCAACCTTGTGTGAATGCTCTGAAAAGCTAATCATTTGCATGCACAGCATCTTCTTCCTGTCGGATAAATTTTGCGTCTGTAGTACGTCATCTTCGTGGTGTAGCAATTTTAATGGCCAGTAGTATAAACAGCATTATAAAAAGTGACTGGTTGCTGTAATCTTCTGTGTAAGAATCAACATATATTTTGTACACAGCAACAGGCTCAATTTGTCATTTTTTGACAAAATAGCACTTGCCGATTCACCCGTATAATTTCATGAAGAGGTGTTCGAGTAGTGGACACAATCCGTACCCACACCCTCAGGAATCCTCCTGGATATTCGTGTACTTCCACAATGTCTGATTCCCAAAATCGTATTCCGCGTTCCCTCCAGATGCGAATTCACCGAGAATTACTCTCCAGATCAAATCGGGACTAATCTGTGAGAAGAACATTGGCCCACTGTTCGAGCGTCCAGATGACATGATGATGACTCCTCTCTAGACGTTCCCTTCTGTGAGTCCATACAACAGGTTTCCGACAGTAATGGCCACTCTTCCGGCCATTGTGGCCGAGTGGTACTAGGCGCTTCAGTCTGGATCGGCGCGACCGCTACGGTCGCAGGTTCGAATCCTGCCTCGGGCATGGGTGTGTGTGATGTCCTTAGGTTAGTTAGATTTAAATAGTTCTAACCTCTAGGGGACTGATGACTTCAGAAGTTAAGTCCCATAATGCTCAGAGCCATTTTAATCAATAAATGTTGAGTCCACCTGTATAGTACAGCTACGTCACACCACTGTCGTGAGACCGAAAATGGACCAAACCTAACAAGGTGCTAACATAACAGCGCACTGAATCCATTTACGGGCAGCGGGGTCACGGTTCAGTCAGCTCACTGAAGTTGACGGCTGCATCAGCTGACACCAACACCAGTAGTGCCTAGTATTAGCGTCTACAGAACAAATTCCTGTAAATGTCCAGTAACCACCTCACTCTCCCAAAGGAAAAGCCAGATCCTTGTAACACGTGGCACCGTTCAAAATTAAAGGCCTATCAGATATAAAATGAAAACGATGCCAACAGTAACAAAATTCTTAATGGTTTCAAATTAAAACATAGTGTGTTTCCTTTTTCATAACCACCACATCGATCTACACATACACAATATCGATGCAAATTTCTTCAGTCCTTGTGCGTAGCATGTTTCTGAGCTATCGAAAGGAATTATAGCTGCTGCTTTGAGATAAGGACTTCAACACAAAGGATACTGAAAACTACCGCATACGAATGGCTGAATGAATGTTGGGGTCCGTCCTTCTGAGAGCATCCATTATATATACAATTTAAGAACATTAATCACAATTTCCGTAAGTGGTTGACAGAACACAATTAGAATATAGAAAAGAAACACTTTCCTTTTGTTCAGCAAAAACGTTATTTATTTGATCACGAATTGGGTTTCGGCTTTTTAGGGCATCGTGAGGTGACAGCTGATTGTCCCACAACTGGACAATGGCTTTGGATTTACACACGTGTTAGTGACATGGATACAGAAGGTATACAGTGTTTACACTACTGGCCATTAAAATTGCTACACCAAGAAGAAATGCAGATGATAAACGGGTATGCATTGGACAAATATATTATACTAGAACTGACATGTGATTACATTTTCACGCAATTTGGGTCCATAGAACCTGAGAAATCAGTACCCAGAACAACCACCTCTGGCCGTAATAACGACCTTCATACGTCTGGGCATTGAGTCAAACAGAGATTGGATGGCGTGTACAGGTACAGCTGCCCATTTAGCTTCAACACGATACCACAGTTCATCAAGAGTAATGACTGGCGTATTGTGACGAGCCAGTTGCCCGGCCACCATTGACCAGACGTTTTCAATTGGTGAGAGATCTGGAGAATGTGCTGGCCAGGGCAGCAGTCGAACATGCGAACAAGAGGTGACCGAGACGTGTAAACAAATGCACCCCATACCATCACGCCGGGTGAAATGCCAGTATGGCGATGACGAATACCCTCTTCGAATGTGCGTTCACTGGGATGTCGCCAAACACGGTTGCGACCATCATGATGCTGTAAACAGAACTTGGATTCATCCGAAAAAGTGACGTTTTGCCATTCGTGCATCCAGGTTCGTCGTTGAGTACACCATCGCAGGCGCTCCTGTCTGTGATGCAGCGTCAAGGGTAACCGCAGCCATGGTCTCCGAGCTGATAGTCCATGCTGTTACAAACGTCGTCGAACTGTTCGTGCTCACGGTTGTTGTCTTGCAAACGTCCCCATCTGTTGGCTCAGGGGTTAGAGACGTGGGTGCACGGTCCGTTACAGCCATGCGGATAAGATGCCTGTCATCTCGACTGCTAGTGATACGAGGCCGTTGGGATCCAGCACGGCGTTCCGTATTACCCTCCTGAACCCACCGATTCCATATTCTGCTAACAGTCACTGGATCTCGACCAACGCGAGCAGCAATGTCGCGATACGATAAACCGCAATCGCGAGAGGCTACAATCCGACCTTTATCAAAGTCGGAAACGTGATGGTACGCATTTCTCCTCCTTACACGAGGCATCACGACAACGTTTCACCAGGCAACGCCGGTCAACTGCTGTTTGTGTATGAGAAATCGGTTGGAAACTTTCCTCGTGTCAGCACGTTGTAGGTGTCGCCACCGGCGCCAACCTTGTGTGAATGTTCTGAAAAGCTAATCATTTGCATATCGCAGCATCTTCTTCCTGTCGGTTAAATTTCGCGTCTGTAGCACGTCATCTTCGTGGTGCAGTAATTTTAATGGCCAGTAGTGTACCTCTGAAGAGTCGTTAGGTGCATCTTGTCTCGTGTTTAGGCAGATTTTTGCAATTTCGTTTTTCTAATCTGTAACTGGAACCAGCCTAAATAACTACTACTCATCACGTATTTCATACGACGCACAGCTTATAATGAAATCGATTGTTTGTGTCCATTCGACAGAGCGGTCCCAGATTAGTCTAGTGCGATATATGGATTATCGATACGCATTAACAGGGACAGTAACACACGAGGAGTAACCAGTAGTACAGCAGCTACTGGGCAGCAGTGCTGCCCGGGCCATGGCGGCGCCGTCGGTGTTGCGCTACCGGCCATTCTCCGTATTTTACTGTCCCTGTTATGGGGGTAGGACAGGGTGATGGTCGAGAAAAATCGAATATTTATTTAAATTACGGAATTTGAATGTAAATACATTGCCATCGCCCCTATTCATATCGATCTGAGTAACATGGCGCGTACTTCAATGCGAGATGCTTTTAATAATTTCAACAGCGAAATTCTGTCACGAAATCTGGCAGAAAACCCAAAGAGATTCTGGTCATACATAAAGCACACCAGTGGCAAGACGCTATCAATACCTTCACTGCACGATAACAACGGTGAAGTCACTGATGACAGTGGCACTAAAGCAGAGTTATTAAACACTGTTTTCCGAAACTCCTTCACCAAACACGACGAAGTAAATATTCCTGAATTCCAATCAAGAACAACTGCCAACATGAGAAACATAGAAGCAGATATCCTCGGGGTAACGAAGCAGCTTAAATCACTTAATAAAGGCAAGGCCTCCGGTCCTGATTGTATACCAGTCAGGTTCCTCTCAGAGTATGCTGATAAAATAGCTCCATATTTAGCTGTTATATACAACCCCTCGATCACAGAAAGATCCGTACCTAAAGACTGGAAAATTGATCAAGTCACACCGATACCCAAAAAGGGAAGTAGGAGTAATCCGCTGAATTACAGGCATATGTCACTAACGGCGATTTGCAGTAGGGTTTTGGAACATATACTGTACTCGAACATTATGAAGTACCTCGAAGAAAACGATTTATTGGCACATAATCAGCAAGGTTTCAGAAACTATCGTTCTTGTGAAACACAACTAGCTCTTTATACTCATGAAGTAATAAGTGCTATAGACAGGGGATGCCAAATTGATTCCATATTTTTAGATTTCCAGAAGGCTTTCGACACCGTTCCTCACAAGCGTCTTCTAATCAAACTGCGTGCCTACGGAATATCGCCTCAGTTGCGCCACTGGATTCGTGATTTCCTGTCAGAAAGGTCACAGTTCGTAGTAATAGACGGAAAGTCGTCGAGTACAACAGAAGTAATATCCGGCGTTCCACAAGGAAGTGTTATAGGCCCTCTATTGTTCCTGATCTATATTAAAGACATAGGAGACAATCTGAGTAGCCGTCTTAGATTGTTTGCAGATGATGCTGTCATTTACCGTCTCGTAAAGTCATCAGATGATCAAAACGACTTGCAAAATGATTTAGATAAGATATGTGTATGGTGCGAAAATTGGCAATTGACCCTGAATAAGGAGAAGTGTGAAGTTATTCACATGAGTACTAAAAGAAATGAGCTAAATTTCGATTACGCGGTAAGTCACAAAAATCTAATGGCTGTTAATTCAACTAAATACTTAGGGATTACAATTACAAATAACGTAAATTGGAACGATCACATAGATAATATTGTTGGTAGAGCAAACCAAAGACTGCGATTCATTGGCAGAACACTTAGAAAGTACAACAGGTCTACTCAAGAGACTGCTTACATCACGCTTGTCCGCCGTATTCTGGAATATTGCTGTGCGGTGTGGGATCCGCATCAGGTGGGACTGACGGATGACATCGAAAAACTACAAAGAAGGGCTGCTCGTTTTGTATTATCGCGAAATAGGGGAGATAGTGTCACAGACGTGAGACGTGAGTTGGAGTGGTAATCATTAAAATAAAGGCGTTTTTCGTTGCGACGGGATCTTCTCATGAAATTTCAATCACCAGTTTTCTCCTCCGATTGCAAAAACATTCTGTTGGCACCCATCTACATAGGGAGAAATGATCATCGCGATAAAATAAGAGAAATCAGGGCTCGCACAGAAAAATTTAAGTGCTCGTTTTTCCCGCTCGCTGTTCGAGAGTGGAACGCTAGAGAGACAGCTTGAAGGTGGTTCATTGAACCCTCTGCCAGGCACTTTATTGTGAACAGCAGAGTAATCATCTAGATGTAGATGAAACCTAATTTGCTGGAGCATTGTTTGGTCGCTTTTACTCAAAATGTGTACGAAAGTTTCAGTAGTCTCATTGTGACATAAGTTCCAAAAATGTTATATGCGTCGAATCTGTGAAAACAGAGACCCCAGCGGCGATGCGCTCAGCGACGAAAAGCGCTTTGAGGACGAAAATGAGGGTTATCAGGTCAACGTAGCAGAAAGCGGCCCTAGCTGGGGCGGTAGTTATTATGGAGCAGGTATTACTGACAGCCGTAAGTTTCAAGCTTTTTTATGTGATAAATACTTATCAAACTTTAAACGTGTCTTTCTCAAAACCATGTTTTCGGCATGGTGGTCGTAGCCCACGGTACAATTTTCATCCAATATCAACGATTTTTGGTCTCCCTTGAAGCAAATTAAATTCTTTTCAGTTCATCCATCGTAGCCGATCTGTTACGTTGATATTTAGTATTTTTTTGGGCGAAAGAGGGTCCGTAAATGGACATTTTTTCAAATATTTATAATTTGGCAGAAAATCTTTTTTTTTTTTTGCAAATTCCTTCGTTGAACTAAAATTACATCTATAAGGGTCAGGATGACGTGTTAATTTCATGTTTCAGATAATCACAACCCTAGTTACAGCGACAACCCTCGATCTACCTCCTTTTAGAGGTTCCTCGGAATAATTCCAATCACACAGTGAAGATATTAATATTTTTCAGCAAAAAATACCAATAAAAACGTGTATCCTTTATTCATTGCAACAAACCCCTTTTGTGTACTACAATCCAGTACGGAGAAAAAAAAATCATGAATTTGAACAATTTTTTCGTCCGTCACCCTGTCGTTCCCTCTTAAAGCATATCGATGATCGAAATATCGCACTAGACTTAGATGAGAGCGCTATATGCCTATCGGATGAGGGCGTAATATTCCGCTTTAAAAATCATTTTGTGTGTAACGGGAAACATACCTATGCTTTCCGCCGATACTGGACGAGATGAGTTACACATTGCAAAAACGAAATTGCAAATCTCTACCAAAACACCAGAGAAAATGCTCTTGACGGCTATTGGGAGGGGTACCCTAGACAAAATGCTAAGGTGCAGACTCGTTACAAAGGAAAGTATTACTTGTTTACGTTAGGCACTTATTGATAAACGCAACTTCCTTTTTGATGTGAAATTCGTTACATTCCATAAATGATGGAAAATAATCTTGAATTAACTATTTTAATATAGCATTTACGTAACCGAAACTTAAATTAACAGACAGGAAAAAGGAAATACTGTTTTTTCATTTAAAACTAAACAGGCGTACTGTATTTTCAGTAGTGTGATCTTTACGCTTTTCTTAACAGTACATAAATCTCAAATGTAAGTGAGATGAGTGCTATCCTGTTGTCCGAAACATTTTTAAATGAAATCACAGCCTATCAGACGTACCGCTTTGAGTAACGGCATTATGGTTCTGACCTGATTCGGGATATTCTACGGAAAAGGAAAATGCGTGAAAATGCGCTACTGTTGTTAGGTATTAAACAGCAACCAGTCAATAGGTACAAGAAACTGGCGCACTATTCTATATTTCTAACACAGTCTAGATAGGCTCGCAAGAAAGTTCGTCTCGCAACAACATATCGGTGTTTTATAACGATAAAACGTAGCTAATTTATTATTCAACAATGAAGACCCAATGAAACCTTTGGTAAAGAGCGGCGTGTGCAAAACTGCCTGCAGCCACAGTGGAAAAGTACACGCTGGTCAGCCAGGCAGAGAGAGAGCTGTGGCAGGCAGGTTATCGGAATACGAGAGAAGCCAAAGATAACGAAAGACGGAGCCGACATTTGCGGCTCATCTTTGACCAGGAAACCACCCATACGATGCACACCGAGACTTTTTATACACAGCTAAGAAAAACAGAACGATGACATTACTGGGTGTATTTGAAACCAATAAACATGAAACATAATTTTAAATTAGTTTTACACAACGAAACACAATTTCCTTTTTCTCTTCTGTTACATCCTGTTTCGGATATGCCTACGTTAGGTTAAATCAGTAAACGTGTTTGTTTGCGTGGCCATCCTCCGCAGCAAGCACAGAAATATTTGTTTTGTAAATTAAAAACGCCATCTGTTGCTGCACTGTGTTTTATTCTCCCATACGCGTTTCGCCTTTTTTCACTTTAATAATCCATATCAAAATAAACGTGTATCATAACTGTATCATCAGGCCCGCAGTTCGTGGTCTAGTGACTAGATTTGCTGCCTCTGGATCACGGGGTCCCGGGTTCGATTCCTGGCCGGGTTGGGGATTTTCTCTTCCCGGAGGCTCGATGTTTCTATTGTCCTCATCATTTCATTATCATCATCATTCGTGACAGTGGCTAGATTGGACTGTGTAAAAAAATCTGGTCTGTGAAAAAATTGGGACTTTGTACGGGCGCTGATGACCGTGCATTGAGCGCCCCATAAACCAAACATCATGACCATAACTGTATTATTATAGATCACACTGAAGATGGCTCATAGTGAGTACGGGAGAGTAAAACATAGTGTAGGAAGACCTTTTTTTGTTTACAAAACAAATAAACCAGTAAGGTCTACTTTATTTTTTGTCTTTTGTTGAATTTAACTTTACCGCATGACAGAAAACTATGCAGAGAACTGGTCGACTGTATGCTTCCTGATATTTTATTTCAGTAAGAAAACTTATTTAGGCTTCATCGCCTTTATCAGTACATCTGTAAACAATCGCATTTATTTATATTTTACATAATATATAACTTAGAAAGCTTTTTTTACATTGGATGTTGTACGCACGTTCTGTCTTTGTAGATGGACTTATGTTAGCTTTGAATAAATTACTATTGCTTCTGTAGTTATTGGTTGCTTTATTTTTTTCAGTAACCTTTTAAAGCTGTTGGATAATTTCAAGTTGCACGTGTATTGTAATACCTTTTTTTTATTTTTTTGACAGTCGTGGAGATTCAAGTCTGACAGCTAGTTGTTTACTCAAAGATATTTACATAAATATACTAGAAATAAACCGAAGTAATGCTCAAGATACTGTGTTTATTAATATTTTCATAAAACGGATGAAAAATTTAGAATTGCAAAAAAAAAAAAAAAGAAAAAAAATTCAGGAAGCGATTCCAAGGCGTACACGAGAACTTGGTATATAAAATTAGGTACGTTTATTACTTTACAGTTTTTGATTTGCTAGGAATGATCGTTCCTGTCAGATCACTGGATCTTAATCATTGCTTATTATTCGACAGAAAAATAAAGGAGAGCCACTGATGGTACTAAAAAATCCACGAACTACGCGTGTATCTATTTGCATGAAGTAATAACATTAATTCTCTCCTGCTCGAGGCGGAATCTATAAAAGCACATTTCCCGTTCAAGTAAACACGAACAGAATTAGAGACTTCCACAGGTCGAATATTGCCACCTGGTCCACAGTTCAACAACGATTAGATAAAAGTCGCCACATATCATCTGCGTTGTTGAGATTACTTTTCGCACATTTTCAAGCCCATTAAATCTGACAGGCGAGCAAAGAGGTAACACGTCAGCTTCGAAACCCACAGTGCTGCCCGAGGCAAACTCGCAGCCAACACTTGTTCTGCTCGCCGCCAGGAGGCAGACCAGTGGCTGGCTGTAAACAAAGCAACAGGTGTGCACCTGCGGAGCACGCGGCACGGTACCTGTGCTCTGGTGTGAGGCGATACGCCGCTGCCTGCTGGTAACACGCGCTTCTCGGCCGACGTGCGCCTCCTACTGCGGCAGACTGGACTGCCTCGCGCCGCCGGGGCAGCTCGGTGACCCGGCTGTTTACAGCGCGCGCTATCGGCTCACCCCGGCCCGTGAAAAAGCGGCGCCGCAAACACACAACACACCAGCTGGGCACAATTCGGCTGCTGGCTCAATCATCCGCGCGTCGAGCGACAGTCACACTACTGTTTCGAATTAGGTCTGTTGATATTGTAAGTAGGCTGTTTAGATTTTTATATTGGTAATGCCACGTAGCGCTCTGTATGAAAATCACTGGCTGTGCTGTGTGCAGTATGTGGCTAGTTTGCATTGTTGTGTGCCATTGTAGTGTTGGGCAGCGGCAGCTGGATGTGAAGAGCGCGTAGCGTTGCACAGTAGAGTTGGGCAACACGATTATTTTTCCCGATTCGATTCCTACGATTCAATCTCACATTGCGAATCGATTCCTGCGATTCGTTCACGATTCTTTCACGATTCATTCTAGTCTGCAATGGCACGATTCTTACGGAATGCAAAAAGTTCTACATCTTACTCACAGATGGCAGGACATGTCTGAAATTGTCAATGGGGTTAGAATCGAACTGTGTCATGACGAGATATGCCAGAAATAGTTTATTTATAAGTAAAGATGCATATGACGTTACAAGTGTGATTCTCGATTTATACGTGTAATGCCTTAATTGATGAAAGGACACCATGTCTAACCTAAAACATATCTAGGATGACTGTTACTATTGGATGTACGGTAAGTCCAACGTGTTCGTATTCGGATAATGTTATACCGCCATCTCACAAAATTTTGATACACCTCTACTGTAACATCCAATAGTAACAAAGATTTACGAAATTTCGATATAAAATATTTATTGTGTAAAATCGAGTTTTTCAGGAAATACGCCAATATAGATAAACTTAAGAATCAAAATCCGTATCTAAATATAAAATTTCATCCAAACTGTTAAAGCCGTTCCCAAGAAACACGAAATTCGCGTTTTTGTTTAAAAAACTCATGTGTAAAATTGCATGCTGTAAGGAAAGACACCTATATACAGATAAACATGAAAACCAAAACCTTAACTACATTCAATACATACTAACAAAGTTTTACTAGATGGCGTGATGTGAAATAGCGTTTTTATGATATAAAATTGCGTTTTTACGAATGGAACTATGTAGGATATATATATTGTAAAATTGACTTTTTACGAAAGAATGGAACTATGTAGGTGAACTCAAAAAGCAAAAATACAAAATTTCATCCAAATAGTTAGGGCCGTTTTCGAGATACGCGAAATATAATACATAATCCAAGTGCTATTGCTTGTGTGTAAAGAAGGTGTGTGTGTTTTGCATTGCATCTGCAACAAATAAGAGGTACGTATTTATTCTTCATACTTGGATTTCTTGATTTTAATCGTGTGTATTGCGAGCTGTGTACTCCCTGTATATCGTTTCTGCCATCACTAGTTCGTGTATTACTCGCGCAAACTAAGCTGACGTCGGCGCGGTGGCTGATGGTAGCGACAGTAAATGGGAAATGCCTTTACGCTCGTTCCCGTCAGCCACCGCCAAGTGTCAGCTTGGTTTGCTCGTTCCGAGCTTCCTCTGTTCACACGCATCCTCCACTTGACTGCCATCTGGCGGTCGTAATCATTCGGCACGACACGGCATGATTCGGAAGTTCCCTTCGAAGCATAGAGTACCAAGAATCGATGAATCGTTGGAACTTGGAATCGTCACGACTCGGAAACACGCAATCGTTCTTACGATTCTTTTGAACGACGATTCGTCCGTATGACGATTCGATTCTTACGATTCTTTATTTAGAGTCGTTCAAATGAACGACTCATTCACGAATCGCCACAACTCTATTGCACAGTTGGAGGTGAGCCGCCAGCAGTGGTGGATGTGAGGAGAGAGATGGCGGAGTTTTGTAATTTGTCATGAACTGCTATATATATTATGACTACTAAGGTAAATACAGTTTGTTCTCTATTAATATCTTTCATTTGATAACTATCCCTATCAGTAGTTAGTGTCTTCAGTAGTTTGAATCTTTTATTTAGCTGGCAGTAGTGGCGCTCGCTGTATTGCAGTAGTTCCAGTAACGAAGATTTTTGTGAGGTAAGTGATTTCTGAAAGGTATAGGTTAAAGTTAGTCAGGGTCATTCTTTTGCAGGGATCTTTGATAGTCAGATTGCGTTGCGCTAAAAACATTGTGTGTCAGTTTAAGCACAGTCTTGTCTAAATTCTTCTAAGGGACGTTTCAATATTTCTAAAAATATCGGGAACCCGTTACATCGATCTTTAAAAAAATATCATCGGCTCTCGATATATCGGGAAATACGAGGGTCTTTCAATAATTATGCCCCACATTTTTTTAAACTGACATTAATATACACAGCCAAACGTTCTTGTTGGTGCTTCACATTTAGTGTTTGTTCTGTGCGCCGGTGAAGTTTCGAACCGTTCCGGCAGATGGCAGAGCCGTAGTACAGCGTCACAATGGCGTTTACATACGACTCACGTTACAATCAGCGTGATGTTATCGAATTCTTGTGTGCAGAAATAGAAATCGTGGTGAACGTCCATAAATGATTGTGTGCAATGTATGGCGATGCTGCAGTCGATAGGAGTACAGTACCGCTCCACACTGGTGCAGATGCCATTATTCGTGTCGACCGGCGCATCACAACTCGACAATTGGCTCTGCACTTGTTGATCAGCATTGCAAATGCGTCTGCAATGATAGAGAGTCTCGGATATTCAAAGAGGTGCTCACTATGGGTTCCACGAACGCTCACAGCAGACTACAAGATTCAAAGGAAGGCCATTTCATCTGAATTGCTGGAGCGTTTTGAGACCGACGGAGAGGCCTTTTTGAAGATGACGAGGATGTCACTCTTGCAGTGAAAACGTGGCTACGCCTACAGGGCAAGAGCTTTTATCCGTAGGGAATACATGCCCTTTCACAACGTTGGGGTACGGCCATAAAATGTGAAGGAGACTACATAGAAAAATATGACATGGACAAGACATGTTGATGTATACTGTCACCAAATTCTGGTACGTAACAATATATATGTTCTGAGAAAAGATATGTGGGTCACTGCTTATTGAATTGAACCGTGATTTATTTTCAAAGAATATACTTAAGAATTTATTTTATTTACTAGCGATTCATCAAGGACATTAACACATTTAATCACACTATGTAAGCGTGGAAGTTGTTGCCAAGGAGTAACTGATGAAATCATAACTAACGGGAATTTTATTCATTTTAATAGTGCGTAAAAGCATTTTTTAAAAGAAACAGATTTAAAATTATAATCAGAAAGCACCCTCTAAATATCAAGTTACAATTTATGCAGAGGTAGAAAGACACAAGTTTTGACTGTATGAGCTTTCGGGCAGAGAACCTTGCCGCCCCCTTTTGACACGGCCGTAGTTACGACCGCTCACAACAGCCTCTGAAAGACTACACTGGTGGAAATCTGCAACACACCAGATTACTTTAAACTAAAAGTTTTAACAATTTACACAAGCACACCAACTATGCACCCCCGTAGGAGGGATGGAAATGGTACAAAACACTAAGAATTAAAATATTGACTTTGCCACCGAGGGTGCAACTTGATTTTAACTTCCAAGAAAAGTCTTACGGTGAAAGGCTGGCAACTTTATATGCTAAAATGATCATTTATAAAAAAACCATGAAATGCAATCTTATATAAAATTCTGCAAGGTTGACCAAACAAGTTAAGATGCTCTACAGTACACAGATACCGCCTCTCAAGATCATAGGCAAGATGAAAACATATTTCAGGTATTGGACCGTTACACTCCAAGCAATTAATTCGTTAACACGCCAAATCCGACAAACATGACAGAGGCAGCTCCGAACGACCGACAGACACTAACTGCCTAACAAATGCGGACGAGAGACAAATGGTTGAAATGGCTCTGAGCACTATGGGACTTAACATCTTAGGTCATCACTCCCCTAGAACTTAGAACTACTTAAACCTAACTAACCTAAGCACATCACATACATCCACGCCCGAGGCAGGATTCGAACCTGCGACCGCAGCAGTCATGCGGTTCCGGACTGAAGCGCCTAGAACCGCACGGCCACCGCGGCCGGCGACGAGAGACAGACGAGCAAGCTGGGGACGAGAGACTGACCAGGAAAACAAGTAGAATTTAACAAGAGTAAATCGCACAACATATCACCAATCACTTAACTTCTAATAAACTGCGATTTCTCGAGAAGACCTGACACAGCACCCCCGAATCGTTCTCCCGAACCGTCCGCTGCCAGCCGCTTCAACGGACGCAGGAAGGCGCGCCGATCTCCCGTTTCAGGCCGTCGCAGCTCGCACCTGCCAGACCGATGTCATGGGTTGACTACTGTTGCTCTCGTGTCGACCGCGAAGCCACTACCCCTCGCTATAAGGCGCGGCCCACTGGACTCACGTGGTGACCTCACATGCGCCGACACTCAAGACGGACAAGTCATATTGTGACTTGGTGCTCGACCGACTAACCGATCGATCCTACCGCCAATGACCATTGCCTGAGCAAACTCGAGCAGACTGGCGGCCTAACGCGCAGACTCAGATGCAGGAACTAAGCCCCGACCGGGTGATCACTCGCTGAGTTCTCATACTAGCGGAGTGGAAAGACTCTCATTTCACCGGCTTTAAAGGTTGATCCGAACGAAAGACATACTAGCACTCTGGACGACAGACATACACTATCTGCCTCGCAACTGCGGACGAGAGACAGACTAGCAAGCTGGGGACGAGAGACTGACCCAGACTGCACCGACTGACCGACACCCCCGGGATAACAAGGCCGCCCAGCAGTGTTAGTGACGTCACACTAAGCGGCCCATAGCCGACGCAGCAGTCCACGGACACCTCCGTACAGACGCGCCTGATGCTAACGATCTTCTGTCCGTCATACAGAAAGGAGCGAACTATAATTCGAACCAAAGACCAAATTATATATATTCTTGTAAACAGCATAAAGGTTCATAACGAAATACCGAAATACACTATTTAGCTTTAAAACTCGCATACAGGTGGTGACAAATGCCAACTGACAGCAGAATTTAACATTTTCAAGCTATTACACTGGAAGTAAATTATCTTAAACACTGTCATACATAGCAAAACCCTCACAACTTTCGTTTACAATAAGGTAACAAGAGTTCGCTTTATCTCATAAAACACATGACTATTGTGAATTTACTCATATGTTCATGGTGACAGCTCTCTTCAAGAATTTTTACAAGTGTATCCCCAGTAATAAAGAATGGAAACAAAAGATAGATATCAAATATTCTCCTTTTAACATAGGCATCACTGAACACAAGATTCTGTCTTGCACTGTGATACTAAGGGACTGCTCTTTCCTTTAATAAAAGCCTGACAATTTGAAGTTCACTCTGCTATTGAAAATACACTTCTTGAAACAATATTAAAAATGTTATGAAAGGCAAGGAAATGGAAAACAACGAAGTCCATTACATGTAAGAATGTGAGCAAAAGGCTGAGGCTCTCTTTACTTACCATTTTCAATCTCTCTGCAGCTTATTTCCTATTACACGTCGAAATCACCAACTGCAAGTCTCATTATTGCTGTCTGTTACTAACAAAGTGCTTTTCTATTTAGAAAACCTGACAATTTGATGTTCATTCTGGTACTGAAGATAAACACTTTTCAGAGGAGTTCTAGAACCTATTCCTGCCCATATATGTAATCGGTATTTCGTTATGAACCTTCATGCTGTTTACAAGAATATATATAATTTGGTCTTTGGTTCGAATTATAGTTCGCTCCTTTCTGTATGACGGACAGATGATCGTTAGCATCAGGCGCGTCTGTACGGAGGTGTCCGTTGACTGCTGCGTCGGCTATGGGCCGCTTAGTGTGACGTCACTAACACTGCTGGGCGGCCTTGTTATCCCGGGGGTGTCGGACTGACCCACTGGCGAGCTCACAGCACCCCTTAAATGCACGTGAACAGGCAACCTTTCCCCTTTCCCACCAGAGAGAGACACCAAAGCTGCAATTGCCACAGCCGCGCCACCGCCAGAAACGGAGGGCGACTGCTTCACACTACGCGCTGCGGCGCGCTCTTCAAAACAGCATTTTTTACCGCAGCTCATGAACGATCCTCGTAGTATCGATATATTGACTGAGAAAATATCGACCTATCTGCCCGTAAAAATATCGGCTCCACATCATAAATATTCTGCAGGGTTTGCAACTGTATATGTAAGTATTGATTTATTATTAAATATTCTGTACATCAACAAGCTATGGCCTGCCTATTCATCTTTAAAGTAAGAAATGAAAAGAAAAGGAAGCACGTTCACGCTTGGCGATAACCGCTTTTCTAACAATAGTAACCGCATGTAAGTGGCACAGTAAAAGGCGTCTGATTGGTTCGTCGTTCGGTTTCGCCACATACAGTATTTGTCCGGAACACTTCCCTGTTTTTTCGTTTCTGCCAACCCCACCGACCTAGCAGTTGCAATGTCAAAACAGCGTGGCGAAGTTAAACGTAGTAGTTTCTGTTGGTAGCACCGAGCGCAGAATACGTCAGCACTTCCCCTCGCACGTGTCCGTCCACCGCAAAGACCAATCTTGTCATTTAGATTTTTGTTCATCATTTTCAGCAACCGCTTACGAACAATGCTGCTGTAAAGAAGTAGCGCACTAGTTGCGTTAAAAAATTGTTTTTTAACGCTACTGCCGTGCTGTTTCTTCGCATCGGAAATCTTGTTATTCCATTCACGCCGCCACACACGGTGGCAATTGGACTTCTTTTGTGCCGCATATACCTGTCTCGCACAGTCAAAGAGAAACACTGGACGTGAAGAAAGCTTAAAAGGTAGTAAGACTCCTTCAAACAGTGAAAGTAAAATTATGTTATTCTACAATTCAAAAGAACAACTTCAAATATATACCGAAAATTGTGAAAAAATAATATAAAATAAAAATACTGCCACCTGATATTGCCATTTTGATACTGATATATAGGGGGAGGGAATGTTGCCGATGTATATCGATATTTTCTGTAAAAAATTTCCGTATATCGATATTTTTTCAACAGCACTAGTTCCAATGGGCTCACGAGGTCCGTGTGAAATCTCGCGGTAACTATCAGCTGTCAAGGGATCACAATGGGAGTAAGGCTGGGCATCCACTGGAACCGTGTGGTTGGACTGCCTCACGCGACCGACTGACTCCAAGGCATGTACGGCGACTGGCAAATGTCCACTGCACACGATCGAGTCGGCCGCATGCTGCAGCACACACCCGGCTGTCGGACGTGTCCCAGTGAAACGGTATTGGCCGGCCGCGGTGGCCGAGCTGTTCTAGGCGTTTCAGTCCGGAACCGCGCTGCTGCTACGGTCGCAGGTTTGAATCCTGCTTCGGGCATGGATGTGTGTGATGTCGTTAGGTTAGTTAGGTTTAAGTAGTTCTAAGTTCTAGGGCACTGATGACCTCAGATGTTAAGTCCCATAGTGCTCAGAGCCATCTGAAACGGGATTGGTCGGACACCGTCGAACGTAGTATACTCCGTTCATCATAAGAATAAACCTCATGTAAACATTACACTGTGTATTCTTCCGTCTCTGCTGGAGCATTGGGTTTCGTTCCAGGTGGAGCAGAAGCCAATCTTTCTCGAGTACAGTCAAGTACGACAATGAGGATACGTTTTATGCTGTGCGTTTCGCGTACATCGGCTCAACGATAATACCGGACAACAGGTTTACCGGCGCACTTAACTTGGAAAGCAGTGGCCAGCCACCTGGTCCAACTAACGTGCAGTGATGTGAGTCGCAAAAAAGAGACGAACATAGAACAATAATTTTTGAACAGAAGGAAATAATCGTAAAACTCATGCGATACTCTTCGTAGGTGATCTGAAGGAAAACGTGCTCTCGGTCTCAGGTAACATGGTATTGTAACTAAAAACAAGATAGATAAAAATTCGTGACTTTAAAGAGGGTAATTTTTCTGCATCAGCTATAGGCAGCGTAAAAGCGCACTGCTGGGATTTCATCATGCAGTTAAACATGGAAGCCACTGAAGATAATCTCTGAACTTCTTCCATATAGCACTCCGAGGAAAGCAGTACATTTCAGTACTGCTACGCTGATATCGAGGCGATCAACAAGAGAACCCCAAGCCACAAAAAAGTCCAGATTTCCTCCTCCTCCTCCTCCTTTATGACGTGATGTTCTGCATTTCGCCATCGCTCAGCAGTGACATGTCATAAAGATTCGTGCATTAGATCCAGTAACTGCGGCAGCTTAAAGGTCTTTTTATTTCTCGCCACAAATCCCTTAACATGGCTATAGATCTATTCTACTGGTTTCAGATAGCTGTACGGTGACAGCTGTAAAACTGCAGCATTTGTACAGCGTTCTCGACGCCGTGAAAATTGTTTTTTGTGTTTCTAGGACGCTTATCACTTTGGCTCGTGTGAGACCACATCTGTCCTATAAAACAGTGGTCATATTCAAACAAAAAGTATTTGATTTTTATTTTTCTCCAAAAAATTTAGTTGTGTAATGTTTTCTTAACTTCAAAACCTGTAACAATCTTTTATAACATATCGATAGTTGTTTTAGTGTTAACATATGACAACTATCATTGCAAATGATAAAATGGATGATCAATAAATGAAATGAAATGAAATAATTAAGAATGTGTATTTGCAATCAAAATGGTTCAAATGGCTCTGAGCACTATGGGACTCAACATCTTAGCTCCTAAGTCCCCTAGAACTTAGAACTACTTAAACCTAACTAACCTAAGGACATCACACACACCCATGCCCGAGGCAGGATTCGAACCTGCGACCGTAGCAGTCCCGCGGTTCCGGACTGCAGCGCCAGAACCGCTAGAACACCGCGGTCGGCGTGTGGTATGTAATTAGGAACCAGAAGACGTACATTTTTCTTGAAAAAATGATGATTGCGTATGAGTTAGTTACCACATATTAATAAATTTCGTATTTAAATGCTTTAGGTATTCAAACGGAACAAAAAAATTGGTAATTTCAACAGGTTTCGAAGCACCTCCCACTGACTCACTGCCTAATCAAACACCGACGCGCTACGGTCACAGGTTCGAATCCTGCCTCGGGCATGGATATGTGTGATGTCCTTAGGTTAGTTAGGTTTAAGTAGTTCTAAGTTCTAGGGGATTGATGACCTCAGAAGTTAAGTCCCATAGTGCTCAGAGCCATTTGAACCAAGCACCGACACTACTGATTACGCCAAGATTACAGTTACACCTGGAACATATTTGTAACATCTTGTCCCTCAACAAACGTCAAAGCTCGTTCTTCTCTGTAATGTTGTTACAAACATTAAGAACAATTTATTTCTAGCCATTAACGGTGTTTCGCACGCTTGTTTCACAACGAAGCGGGAGGCAGCGTCAGCCATTTTCGCGGCATGTATGAACAGTGAGACAGTCAGAGCACAAGTAGCGCTTACTGAGACTGACTGTACACGAGTTTTGAAATAAAAATTACGTAGCTAAAGTGTGATTGAGAAAAACATTGATGGCTGTTAATACATCAGAATCCCTTAAGGTTTCATTTATAGTGACATAGTAATAAAATATTTAATACGTTAGTTGGACCTACTTCCAAGAGCGGAACGACTAAAGTATTCCGGAGCTACGGCTGCTGGCCATTCATCGCGTTTGTATTTGTTTGCATCAGGTTTATTCTTACGATGAGCGGAGTACAGCCGCAAGCGAAGGCCTTTTGTTGTTCGTGTCTGTTTTTCGTACTTAATTACAAACTGTGGACGTAGAGGTTGTAAATCACGCAAAGAAGAACGGGTCACTGTGCGATATGCGAAAGAGATAACAACACCGCGATTTACAAAGGAGAGTATGGTTGAAAGGTGTAGCGGGTATGAGTGTGGGAGGTAACTGTAAACGCTAATCGTAATGAGGCAAAAAAAAAAGACATTGTGCGATCATGAAACTTCCTGGCAGATTAAAACTGTGTGCCCCACCGAGACTCGAACTCGGGACCTTTGCCTTTCCCGGGAAAGTGCTCTACCAACTGAGCTACCGAAGCACGACTCACGCCCGGTACTCACAGCTTTACATCTGCCAGTACCTCGTCTCCTACCTTCCAAACTTTACAGAAGCTCTCCTGCGAACCTTGCAGAACAGAATGTGTGTATGTCTCTAACATTTCAAGAAATAATTACGTCGAATATCTTATTTTTGTAGGTAGCGTCACTGAACAAGGCAGATGGCCCCAAGGCGAGAATGAAATAGCAGAGTGGGTGCATGAGATGGCGGCTGTTGAGTAAAGCTGAAAGGCAGTGCCATCTCGCCCTTGTAGAGGAGAATCAGGATATACTGGGTTGGGTGGGTGAACTAACGGACAGCCCGACTGAACTGCTCAATCCTTGCACCTGGAGTGGCAAAGGTGATATTAATGCAACCATCATCATCACAGCATGTAATTATTACTATTATGGAACGTTGTTATTTGTAATTATTACTATTCTGGTTATTTGTTTCTAGCATATATTTTCAAAAAAAAACCTTAAGTGTTGTGCTTAATTTTTGTTTGTTATTCGTGTGGTACAGAGGCACCAGAATCGTCACCAGTAACACAACAGCTAGCTGCGGCACGAGTGCATAGAGCGGTGGTTGTGTGGGACTGCAATGAAACACGCAACCTGAGCGTCATGCACCAGTGTGCAAAGCACCAGTCGCCGCTGCACGAGATGCAGCCAAAGCAGATGCTGCAACTGCAGTGCCGGTCCCTGCGCCATCATATAACCTCTGGCGTCCGTTTGTGGCTCACACGGAAGCAGAAGAAGAACAAGAAGAACAAGAACAACGATCTCCCACCACGCAGGCTGGCGGTGGTGAAGGCTCTGGCATGCAGCATCGCCAGATACACAACCAGATTTCACCACCACCAACTCATTCTACTGCGACTCCAACTGTTCGTCCTCGCTGGCAAGGGAAAGTATGTGCCCCGGCGCATGTCCCTCACCGCAGAAGGGGTCCCCTCCCGAATGCCTTCATCCAACGTCTTCTAGTTGAAGTGTTACTTACAATACACCTGTGGCTAGGGGTAGTGCTCCTCACGTGCTGATAGTGAAGAACATCAGATTGGCGGCGTCATGACCCCTCCAGAGGACCTGGTGGTTTCTAGGGTCTTTGAGGGCTGTATCTCGTTTACTAAAATTGGGAATGTGGCTGGGGCTATCGCGACTCAGTCAGGTTTTTAGAAACATGCCTCCCGAATCTGGAGCTGGAGTTTCTCAAAGCCCTAGATGATCCGAGACGTTATGCCGTTAAATGAAACACAGTACTCTGCTGTGAGTTGACTCAACTACCCAAACAGCAGGGTGGTGCTGAAGAAGCTAAGCCTGCAATTATGATGGCATTATATCTTGGAGCACATCAGTTGTTGAGTGGTATCATCAGTCCACCTTGGGTGCTATACTGGTCCAGTTTCCCGAGATGGAAGTTGGGGGAAACACTCATCTTAACACCACACCTCGACATTCATATTCATATCTATGATCCGATAAAACGGAGGGTCCAGGTATATCAAACTCCCTGAGGATATAGCTGACAAGAAGGCATGTATCAATGTCCATAATGAAAAGGATCAGGCTTGTTTTGCATGGTAACTTCTGGCTCACCAGAAAAATTAAAAGAAACATGCACAGCATATATCTCGATATGGAAAATTTCAACCAATAGCAAGAACTGTGAACTGATACACAGTATTAATCGGTGTATTGTAAAAACAACAATATTTGTGAATGTAAAGCCTTGTTACTACCGTGGATATATATGTCTGAATCAAAAAGTTGTTATTCACTACCATACATCTTTGTTGTTGTTTTACAAATATCTCTGCCCTCACAAATGCATATAAAGGCTCTGCAGGAAGCACAAGATATTAATTTGAAGCATCAGGGAGGTGATGTTTAAGATGGAGAAAAATAAAATACACGAAATAGTAACATGGGACTTTGCCTATCACGCTGCCCATATTTGGTTGCGGGAGCAGGTAGCACGTGACCATGTCTGCTTCCAAAGACATATAAAAAAATTGTATTGCCAGTGCTTGATGAAAGTCACAGACACAGTATGTGTGCTAAACTACATGGATCAGGGTAAAATCAGTAATGAAAGGTACAATCATGTTATGAAGTAAAAGTTCATTTATTTCTCATCCAACTTAAAAGTAATTTTACATGCCATAGGTAGACATGGCAATACTATTTTCACACATCTACTTCTTGAATAGATGTAAAGCAGGACAGCTGTAGAATTCCAGGTCTTGAATAGCAGAAAACTTCAAGATTTGACGTATCCATGAGATCTTATCCTTCGCAGAGATTATAGTTACTATGTGGCCGAATAATCGAAGCGGCATCACCATATCTTACCAGGATCATCCTAGTGAATTCCATGTTTTAGCACACTTCGTATCCTTGAAAGAACTCAGTGATGCAATGTTTACTGAGAATGTCTCCATTATTCCAGCATCTTCTATGTATGCTACAAATGCGATACCTTTAGCTGTGAACTGTCTACGCTCATCATCATAGAAACCCTGAGCACCTGCAATGGTGTTCACACCTTGAAATTCCATTGTGGAATGCTCTGGGTATGGTGCAGCACCTGTTCATTTACATAGCTTGTTGCACAACAGCTGTGAGAGGGTTGTAGTGAACCACACGGTCATGTAGAACTTGAGCATACACTGCAGTGTGTTTCAGGAAATTTGTTGAAGGTTCAGATTCAGTTCGTATATCCATAGGTCCAGATTTAATTATCTCACTTGGTTTTGAGCAGTCTATTACGATGATCGGTAACAGTTCCTTGAATTTCCGTGGAGTGAGTAGACCTTCCCCTTCTTCTTCTTCAGCACTTTCAAAGTAAGAATCACAGAAACTCACATATATGTCATATGCGAGACTGTATACATTTCCATCCCACTGCAGGTGTAAATTGTCGTATGGGTAGAATTCTCAGTTCAGGTAGACTCTGGCCTTAGTTAACTTGCAGTTGTGGAATACAATTGCATCATTTGCTATGTTCCCTCTTCTATCAGTCTGAAACGCAAGTGCGATGAATCTTGGCATCTACATCTGAGTTGTTGTTGTTGTGGTCTTCAGTCCTGAGACTGGTTTGATGCAGCTCTCCATGCTACTCTATCCTGTGCAAGCTTCTTCATCTCCCAGTATCTACTGCAACCTACATCCTTCTGAATCTGCTTAGTGTATTTATCTCTTGGTCTCCCTCTACGATTTTTACCCTCCACACTGCCCTCCAATGCTAAATTTGTGATCCCTTGATGCCTCAAAACATGTCCTACCAACCGATCCCTTCTTCTAGTCAAGTTGTGCCACAAACTTCTCTTCTCCCCAATCCTATTCAATACCTCCTCATTAGTTACGTGATCTACCCACCTTATCTTCAGCATTCTTCTGTAGCACCACATTTCGAAAGCTTCTATTCTCTTCTTGTCCAAACTAGTTATCGTCCATGTTTCACTTCCATACATGGCTACACTCCATACAAATACTTTCAGAAACGACTTCCTGACACTTAAATCTATACTCGATGTTAACAAATTCTTCTTCTTGAGAAACGCTTTCCTTGCCATTGCCAGTCTACATTTTATATCCTCTCTACTTCGACCATCATCGGTTATTTTACTCCCTAAATAGCGAAACTCCTTTACTACTTTAAGTGTCTCATTTCCTAATCTAATTCCCTCAGCATCACCCGACTTAATTTGACTACATTCCATTATCCTCGTTTTGCTTTTGTTGATGTTCATCTTATATCCTCCTTTCAAGACACTGTCCATTCCGTTCAACTGCTCTTCCAAGTCCTTTGCTGTCTCTGACAGAATTACAATGTCATCGGCGAACCTCAAAGTTTTTACTTCTTCTCCATGAATTTTAATACCTACTCCGAATTTTTCTTTTGTTTCCTTTACTGCTTGCTCAATATACAGATTGAATAACATTGGGGAGAGGCTACAACCCTGTCTTACTCCTTTCCCAACCACTGCTTCCCTTTCATGCCCCTCGACTCTTATAACTGCCATCTGGTTTCTGTACAAACTGTAAATAGCCTTTCGTTCCCTGTATTTTACCCCTGCCACCTTCAGAATTTGAAAGAGAGTATTCCAGTTAACATTGTCAAAAGCTTTCTCTAAGTCTACAAATGCTAGAAACGTAGGTTTGCCTTTTCTTAATCTTTCTTCTAAGATAAGTCGTAAGGTCAGTATTGCCTCACGTGTTCCAACATTTCTACGGAATCCAAACTGATCTTCCCCGAGGTCAGCTTCTACCAGTTTTTCCATTCGTCTGTAAAGAATTCGCGTTAGTATTTTGCAGCTGTGACTTATTAAACTGATAGTTCGGTAATTTTCACATCTGTCAACACCTGCTTTCTTTGGGATTGGAATTATTATATTCTTCTTGAAGTCTGAGGGTATTTCGCCTGTCTCATACATCGTGCTCACCAGATGGTAGAGTTTTGTCATGACTGGCTCACCCGAGGCCATCAGTAGTTCAAATGGAATGTTGTCTACTCCCGGGGCCTTGTTTCGACTCAGGTCTTTCAGTGCTCTGTCAAACTCTTCACGCAGTATCTTATCTCCCATTTCGTCTTCATCTACATCCTCTTCCATTTCCATAATATTGTCCTCAAGTACATCGCCCTTGTATAAACCCTCTATATACTCCTTCCACCTTTCTGCCTTCCCTTCTTTGCTTAGAACTGGGTTGCCATCTGAGCTCTTGATATTCATACAAGTGGTTCTCTTCTCTCCAAAGGTCTCTCTAATTTTCCTGTAGGCAGTATCTATCTTACCCCTAGTGAGACATCTGAGAGAAGGCTGTAATAGCCCATGTTTGTCTGCTTCCAGTCGATAGCACTGGAGTGTCGAAAACCTCCCAAGAGAGAAATGTTAGTGATAGATATGCACTGGCATTCACAACTTTTAAAGGCTTCAATCGCTTCTCGTCTGATACACTGATGTGGGGCATTTTGCATATTAGATTAATGATTGTGATCAAAGTCTGCTCTTGAGCTCCTTGAATGTATAAGTTACTGTCCGTCGCACTCCGTACCAGAATGAGTTCTTGTTTGGCATTCATAATAATCTTCTTCATGTCTTCAAAATAGCCCATAAGCATTTTTAGTGATATGCATGGAGTAAATCGTTTGTACTCTGCAACTCCACTAGATCGTCTATAAAACCATCCTGCATTTTCGAAATCATTCAAGTCCATCAGTGATGCAGGGACGTATGTTTTAAGGACTGGCGTTATGATAACACTACGTGTACTGTCAATCTCAGGCCCATTGAGTTCATAGCGCATCTCTTGAAACAGAAATGCTAAAACATTATGTGTAAGCTTGGATCCGACTGTAGCATTGCCGTTGTTTTCCTTAAATGATCTCTCCAAATGTGTGAAACTTGCATGAAACGGTCAGCGCGTCTTGGTGCTGGATGACAATCCTAATTTCATCATTTTTGTTAAATGTGGTTGAAGCATAAGGTTTGTGCGATAAGTATTCTCGATGTAAAATTCGTTGATCATATTCTATTGGACTGCTCATATTGAGTGAGGATGTCATTGCGAGGTTTCAAGCCAACTGAATTAGCTCACACATATGATCACTTTGCGGTGCTCTGGAGTGCATGCACTGGTTTTATAGCTGGCCGACGTGGCCGAGCGGTTCTGGGCGCTTCAGTCTGGAACCGCGTGACCGCTACGGTCGCAGGTTCGAATCCTGCCTCGGGTATGGATGTGTGTGTCGTCCTTAGGTTAGTTAGGTTTAAGTAGTTCTAATTTCTAGGGGACTGATGACCTCAGATGTTAAGTCCCATAGTGCTCAGAGCCATTTGAACTGGTTTTACACTGTACGCCTGTTCTGTCTTAGATGTAATCGTACGATGATTTCGTCACCACAAAAGTCAACAAGTTGATTATTCTGGTCCACAATAAGCAGCTCCAAATACTCGAGTGTCTGAACTGTCACTGGAAGGTATGGTAGTCTCAACAATGTTATACCCTGTTGCAAGTTGCAACTGAGGGGAAGAATCCGTAAATAGTACGAGTCAGACTGTCGTTGAGAAAGGAGTTTGTTGCAATGTCACACTCGAGTCGGACTGTACTAACAGGCAGTATGTCGACAGTCTCATTCGACTTGTAAAATTTACTAGGATCCTTCTTCAATACCGGTTATTTTGCGAAATCCAGGAGTCATACTATTGAATCTTTCTGGTTACAGTCAAACGCTGCATTTCAGATTGTATTAATGTTTGTACATATATGAGTACCTTTTCCAAAGTGTTTTAACACTTGATTTAAGTCGTTGATATCGTATGCACCAGGTTCTATTTCCAAAATGTCTTTTTCACCATTAACATTCAGATGCAGTTTGTTGTTAGCCTTGGGATGCTGTTGTACGTCACCAGTCCAATCAATGCAATACTCCATTCACCAATGTTCAAATCAACTAGGATGAAATAATTTGCACATAATGCAGATGATCGTTCTTTTAACGTCAAAGTCGTACGACACTGCATCTGAACTTTAACTGATTAACGAATGTTTACAGCTGTTACTTACGTATCTTACATATTCTTGTTCTTTGTAAACGTCAAGGGAAACATGATGCATATATGCCCACAGAGGTGTGTATTAAAGACCTCATAACGCCGAAAATTGTAGAACACACGTTTTCTGCGACTGAAGTATCGTTCTTGTTGTGTTGGCAGAAGAGCCAACACCGTGTTACTAGAGTAGGCCGAAATGCACGCGTTTTAGCTCACGCAGGCTGGCGTGAGGAGGGAAGAACTATACTGACGTGAGGTCTGGAACATTACAAGGAATTAGAATTCAGAAAGCGGACGTAATTCGTTTGATACTTAACTTTAATCCATTAATGATGAACGTCGCTCTTGACGGTACATGATTCACAATATTGTCTGTTCAGAATTCATTCTAATTACTGAATATGGCGCCTTGCCAGGTCGCTAGGTCGTGGCAAATGACGTAGCTGAAGACTATGCTAAACTGTCGTCTCTGCAAATGAGAGCGTATGTAGTCAGTGAACCATCGCTAGCAAAGTCGGCTGTACAACTGGGGCGAGTGTTAGGGAGTCTCTCTAGACCTGCCGTGTGGCGGCGCTCGGTCTGCAATCACTGATAGTGGCCACACGCGGATCCGACGTATACTAACGGACCGCGGCCGATTTAAAGGCTACCACCTAGCAAGTGTGGTGTCTGGCGGTGACACCACAGTTGTAATTCTTCTGGCGGTTGCAGGTTTACAAAGAAGTCGAAATAGTAACATGTGACACTTACTGGGCGCCGGGATCTGAAGCAACATCTAAATTCATAATACCACATTCACCAGTTTTCCACATAGTCTTCGGTAATGTATCCCGCATAAACATATCACGGAATCTTGGGATGTTAAATTTTTTTGTAACAAGACTATCAATATTTGTGAGTTCCTGATCTGGTAGGACTGCTAATGAGGTTTTTTTAGTTTACGAATAGACCAAGCCCTTTCCTGTATGCTTTCAGGTATAGTCCTTTTACGACGGCTGCAACTTCCATCACGTGATTATGTCTTCTTGCTTCTTCTAACTGCGCTTAAGAGTTTTACACGTTCTTGACTGTTCGAGCAATAGCTGCAGCTACCACAGCTACAGCTGAGAGCGCGGAGAGGGTTGGGATTAGGCCACTGAGGGACGCAGCGCTTCGGGGATCCCAGGTACAACCATGCATCGTGTAGGAGACTACAGTGATAGTAGGGGGATCGTCTTAAGAGTTTCGATGCTGTGTATTTGCGCTCATTTGGTTTCCATTTACAAACTATATTGCGATATATTTTCGAGTGTATTTGCATTCATTTATTTTAACACGACGTATTTCCATTGCCTGTGTACGTGGGAAGAGAAAAAAATGGTTCAAATGGCTCTGAGCACTATGGGACCCAACATCTGAGGTCAGCAGTCCCCTAGAACTTAGAACTACTTAAACCTAACTAACCTAAGGACATCACACACATCCATGCCCGAGACAGGATTCGAACCTGCGACCGTAGCGGTCGCGCGGTTCCAAACTGAAGCGCCTAGAACCACCAGGCCACACCGGCCGGCTTGTGGGAAGAGAGTATAGTGTTTTGTGTGTCAGTGTATTTGAAAGAAATTGTTTAAATTAGCATTTGCATATGTATTGGGGTGCCAAACACTTTAACTAATTTGTGCATAGGCGCAAATATTCCAAAGCAGTGTCGATCTGTAGCTTTAATTGATATTTCTTACTGTGCAAGTGTATATGCAATTTGTAAAATACATCGCAGCAAATTGTTTACTGACTTATTTTTGGTACATCTTGGACCAAACTATTGTGCAGCGATCTTTTTGAAAATGTATTTAGCGAAATATTCAGTTGAATTTAATAATTCCTGAAGCAGCTCGTGCTCGAAGACAAGGGAAGGCTGTGGTATTTCCCACGAAAGCGCACGAAGTGTCTCAGGGAGAAAGGTTAGATGAAGACTGGGAGATTCACAAGTGTGCCAGAACTCACCACGATCTATTTCAGTCCGTGTTCAAGTGTGGCGTTATTCCTCGGAATAAAAAGTTTAATTATATCACAAAGACTTTAAATATTCTTGCTTCATCTAGAAAGTTCTTTCTCTCTCTCTTGGCAATGTTACATTTGTTTACCGTGACATCTTCAGTTTATAAACAGTGTGAAATATTCCACACAGTTGCCAAGTTGTTTAAAGAATATACTGTATCACCGCAAATGTTTAAATATTCCATCTACGACTCTCACAGTGTTTTGTGTGTATGTGAATCTCGAGCAGTTTGGTGATTATATATATATATATATATATATATATATATATATATATATATATATATATATATATATATATTAGTTTGTGAAACGAATTGCTTGGTTAATATTTCTTGTGGCACATCTTCTGAAGCAACATTTGCAGTCTTGTGACTACTTCAAAATATGTATATGACAATATTCCACACATTGCTTAAACACCAGATTTACTAACTCCTGAAGCAATTTGTGTTCAATGGGAGGGATATCTGTGTGCCACAAAGAAAGAAAGTGCGCCAGGGAGGTGGAAGGCTATTTTCCTGCACAACAGGAAGTGTTTGGAACAGCCCTGCCACGTGCCAGTGTCACAAGACCTGTACACAGTTCTGGTGGACAGAGTGTGCGCAACAGAGTTTTACAGATACGTTTAGCGAAATCTGTGATCGTGTAGTTATGTGGTGCCTCTCGCTATTGGAATAAAAAAAAGTACCACAATTGTTTAACATCGTCTAAATTATTTTAACACCAGCGTCAATTTCGAAGTGTATTGCGATTTCAGAAATAAATAAACAACATTCTTAAACAGATTGTTTAAACAATTCTTTATGCACAGTATACAAGGCTACTGTCGTGAGGTTCTCCCAGTCCAGCAGCTCAGCACAAACTGTACGAATGTCCTACTATTTTTTCCCTAGGCCGCCATTTTGGATTACATCATGGGAGGGGAGATGGAGGAGGCAGGAGAGGGTGCTGGGAGTTCCCTAAGGGTGACCCATGTGCCTGTTGGGGGAAAACCTATGCCATAATCAGAGGGTGTGGCTAACTAATTGATCAATTACCTAATTTGCATAATTAATTTGCTATCAAAATGGGCCAGAACCCTCTTTACCCCACTAATAAGGTCTGAGGCTAAGTAGAAGAGCACATTCCATTAAAATGAGAAATGGATCTACTCTTACCAGATCCAAGAATCATCGCCATCAGTAAAACCAGTTTTGCTTATTGCTACGATACTGGTACCAGTACGTGTGGATGCTGTTGTTAGAGATCCGAGTGGATGCAGATATCCTATTTGAGAGCTCGCTGATCAACAGTCTGCAAGAGCAAGTGAGACTACAGGTAGAGATCTACACGGATGGGAGTAGAGTAGTACTGTCTCCATTTGAAAGTCCCTCGTTCGGCGCACTTATGTCCTCATCAGCAAGTCTTTCAACTGTAGGCATAGATATTAAAATTTTGGAAACCACTTTAAGCTCTTCGGTATACCTGAGCTCTGACAGTGGACTTGCGCCAATTCTGAATGCCTGTCTGTCTGAGTGAACGTCGCGACTTATAAGGGACAGCCACATGAAAACAGAACTCCCGCCATAACGGGACCGTGGAATGCTTCCATTCAAAAGTAATCAGCACAGGCGTTAAGACGTTTATCCCACTGGGACACGAGATGATCAACTCCTGTTTCGTACTACGCGGTCTGCCGCTGACGGATCCAAAACCGCACACTCTCTAGCACTTCCTCGTCCAATTGAAACCGACGTCCTCGAATGTCTTTATTCAGGTGGCCAAAGATGTGAAAATCACACGGTGAATGACCCGGGCTGTGCAGAGGGTGTTGCAGTTTCTTCCAAGCAAATCGTTGATGCGTAGTCCTCGTCGGATTGTCAGTATTGTGGTGGGTGTTATCATTCAGCGTTATGATTCCGTCCATTCCTGGGCATTTTGACCTAATGGCGTGTCGCAGTTTCGTCAAAGTTTCTTCACAGCGATGCGCAGCAGCTGCGGTTGCACGTGCGAGGAACTCGACGAGCCCTGCAGTCGACGGAGGTCATCGTGACCTTACCAGAACTTGTGTGAACAGCTTTGGATTTCTTTGGCGGGGGATAAGTGGGGTGTTTCCAATATTGGCTTTGCTGTTTGCCCTCGGGTCGTAGGAATACTGTCGGACGGAATCATCTGGTTCCACGATAACACCCACCCCCACACTGGCAATCGGACGAAGGCTACGCTTCAGCGATTTGGTTGGGAAAGACTGCAACGTCTTCCGTCGTCGGATTCCATCATTTCCAGCCAAACATCCCTATAGGATGTTGAGAGAGAGTGCCTATTGGGAACCGTCGTCGTTTCCAACCAAACAATGATGTTTAGACGGAATCCCACTGTGCGTCACGGGAAGCAATTTCCAGTTACAATTCCTGTTGAAGAAGGGAAACCTACCTAAAATCTTGGTCGTATTGGGAACTATTTTGTGTGTGACCCTGCATAATTATCTTGTGTGTAAGTTGCACAGACAGCTTGTCTGTGTCTGTTCGCTTTTTGAGAGAATACTCGGAGGGCGAATGTATACTAGGTCTACAACTTTGCTTTCGCCGTTTTTTCTCGAAGTTAGGGGCTTTATTGTGAAATTATGAATCATAGTATTGCCCGTCGCTGGCCACTACATTCTCCCATCTTTCGGATAGCATACAAATCCCGTGGCTGAAGAAATGGGCGTCTTTTGTGGGGATCCATGAATCGATTCAATTTTGCACTTGTTCATATGATCGGAAGTGCTGGTCAGCCAGACTGTATGCCACTGATCGAAAAAGGTGGTAATCAGAGAGAGCAACGTATGGAAAATACGGCGGGAGGAATAGGACTTCTCATTTCAACGTTTCCATGTATTTTTTGACGGGTTTTGCGACATGGGGTCGAGCGCTGACCTACTGCAAAATTACCTTTACGTGTCCATCGCTATATTGTGTTTCAGTGCTGGGCTCGAACGCATCAATTACTTTCGATAACGATGTCCTGTGACTGTCTACGTCTGTTTCAATAGCTACGAAAACGTTATGTCTTCCACCGTCATGCCGGTCTTCAACATCAAAATCACCGTTCTTAAGGCGTTGAAAACATTCTCTGCACGTTCTTCCTCTAATGGTTCCCTCTCCATTGATCTTACCCAGCATTTTAAGAGCCACAGCCGCAGATTTCTTGATGTTAAAGCAGAAAATTAAATCTTACCGCAAATGGCGAGAAATGGGTATGTAAGTCGACGTTCTTAATCGAGAATAACCTTATGATACAATAACAAATCGACTAATATTTTTATGTCATTATGTTTACAGATGCCTAAGCTTATTGTATTACACCTATGACCAACCAACTGAACCCCACTTGCCGCTACTGCCTTCTATTGCAAAACGCCAGAAGCAAAGTTGCAGACCTAATATTTATTTTATGTGTCAACTGGTAACCTCCACATATCCGCTCCCCTTCCCAGATGATCTCTGCAAAGTGTAGATATGTGATTACGTGTAGTTAAGTTTGCCGATCAGAAAATCAGAGACATCGTTGAGTATTCTGGACTGCATAGTACATCTTCATCTAGATCGATATGTACATCTACATTGATACTCTGCAAATCACATTTAAGTGCCTGGCAGAGGATTCATCAAGCCATCTTCACAATTCTCTATTATTGCAATCTCGTTTTGCGCGCGGAAAAAAACGGACACCTATATATTTCCGTGCGAGCTCTGATTTCCCTTATTTTATTATGGTTATTGTTCCTCCCCGCGTAGGGCGAGGTCAACAAAACATTTTCGCATTCGGAGGAGAAAGGTACTGACTGAAGTCTCGTGAGGAGTTTCCGCCACAACGCAAGCCCTGTATCATTTCAGTGACACTCTGTCCTCTATTTCGCGATAATACAAAACGTGTCCTTCTTTGAACTTTTTCGATGTACTCCGTCAACCCTATCTGGTGTGGTTCCCACACCGTGCAGTGGTACTCCAAAAGAGGACAGACAAGCCTCGTGTAGGCAGTCTCCATAGTACGTTTTCTAACTGTACTGCCAATAAAGAGCCATCTACATCTACATCCATACTCCGCAAGCCACCTGACGGTGTGTGGCGGAGGATACCTTGAGTACCTCTATCGGTTCTCCCTTCTATTCCAGTCTCGTATTGTTCGTGGAAAGAAGGATTGTCGGTATGCTTCTGTGTGGGTTCTAATCTCTCTGATTTTATCCTCATGGTCTCTTCGCGAGATATACGTAGGAGGGAGCAATATACTACACGACTCCTCGGTGAAGGTATGTTCTCGAAACTTCAACAAAAGCCCTTACCGAGCTACTGAGCGTCTCTCCTGCAGAGTCTTCCACTGGAGTTTATCTATCATCTCCGTAACGCTTTCGCGATTACTAAATGATCCTGTAACGAAGCGCGCTGCTCTCCGTTGGATCTTCTCTATCTTTTCTATCAATCCTATCTGGTACGGATCCCACACTGCTGAGCAGTATTCAAGCAGTGGGCGAACAAGCACACTGTAACCTACTTCCTTTCTTTTCGGATTGCATTTCCTTAGGATTCTTCCAATGAATCTCAGTGTGGCATCTGCTTTACCGACGATCAACTTTATATGATCATTCCATGTTAAATCACTCCTAATGCCTACTTCCATATAATTTATGGAATTAACTGCTTCCAGTTGCTGACCTGCTACATTGTAGCTAAATGATAAGGGATCTTTCTTTCTATGTATTCGCAGTAGTCTACATTGAGATTCAACTGCCATTCCCTGCACCATGCGTCAATTCGCTGCAGATCCTCCTGCATTTCAGTACAATTTTCCATTGTTACAACCTCTCGATATACCACAGCATCATCCGCAAGACATTTATGTATATTGTAAATAGCAACGGTCCTACGACACTCCCCTGCGGCACACCTGAATTCACTCTTACTTCGGGAGACTTCTCTCCATTGAGAATGACATGCTGCGTTCTGTTATCTAGGAATTCTTCAAGCCAATCACTCAATTCGTCTGATAGTCCATATGCCCTTACTTTGTTCATTAAACGACTGTGGGGAACTGTATCGAACGCCTTGCGGAAGTCAAGAAACACGGCATCTACCTGGGAACCAGTGTCTATGGCCCTCTGAGTCTCGTGGACGAATAGCGCGAGCTGGGTTTCACACGATCGTCTTTTTCGAAACCCATGTTGATTCCTACAGAGTAAATTTCTAGTTTCCAAAAAAGTCATTATACTCGAACATAAACCTACGGTACACCGCTGCAAGAAGGGGGGCAAGTTACTTCGCGCACTCTGTGTAAAATCGAACTGGTATCCCATCAGGTCAAGCGGCCTTTCCTCTTTTGAGCGATTTTAATTGTTTCTCTATCCCTCTGTCGTCTATTTCGATATCTACTATTTTGTCATCTATGCGACAATCTAGAGAAGGAACTACAGTACAGTCTTCCTCTGTGAAACAGCTTTGGAGAAAGACATTTAGTATTTCGGCCTATAGTCTGTCATCCTCTGTTTCAGTACCATTTTGGTCACAGAGTGTCTGGACATTTTGTTTTGATCCACCTACCGCTTTGACATAAGACCAAAATTTCTTAGGATTTTCTCCCAAGTCAGTACATAGAACTTTACTTTCGAATTCATTGAACGCCTCTTACATGGCCCTCCTCACATTACATTTCGCTTCGCGTAATTTTTGTTTGTCTGCAAGGCGTTGGCTGTGTTTATGTTTGCTGTGAAGTTCCCTTTGCTTCCGCAGCAGTTTTCTAACTCAGTTGTTGTACCACGGTGGCTCTTTTCCATCTCTTACGATCTTACTTGGCACATACTCATCTAACGCATAATGTACGATGGTTTTGAACTTTGTCCACTGATCCTCAACACTATCTGCACTTAAAACAAAACTTTTGTTGAGCCGTCAGGTACTCTGAAATCTGCTTTTTGTCACTTTTGCTAAACAGAAAAATCTTCCTACCTTTTTTTATTATTTCTATTTACGGCTGAAATCATCGATGCGGTAACCGCTTTATGATCGCTGATTCCCTGTTCTGCGTTAACTGTGTGTGTGTGTGTGGTTTGAGGTTTTCGGGCGCTAAACAGCGTGGTCATCAGCGCCCAAACGCATAGAAACAGGAACACATGCAGTGAAGGGACGAAGACGGACACCGAACAAGGAGAACGGCTTAGTTCGGGTCTGTTTGTCACCAGAAGGTCTAATATGTTATCGCCACGAGTCCGTTCTCTGTTTAACTGCTCAAGGTAGTTTTCAGATAAAGCACTGGATTCTTTGTCTCTGCCACCCGTTATGAACGTTTGAGTCTCCCAGTCTATATCCGGCAAATTAAAATCTCCACCCAGAACTATAACATGGTGGAGAAATCTACTCGAAATATTTTCCAAATTATCCTTCAGGTGCTCAGCCACAACAGCTGCTGAGCCAGGGGGCCTATAGAGACATCCAATTACCATGTCCGAGCCTGCTTTAACCGTGACCTTCACGCAAATTATTTCACATTTCGGGTCTCCGTCAATTTCCTTCGATACTATTGCACTTCTTATCGCTATAAACACGCCTCCCCATTCAGTGTCTAGCCTGTCTCTGCGGTATACATTCCTAGCTGAGTTTAGGATTTCATTACTGTTTACATCTGGTTTCAGCCAACTTTCTGTCCCAAGTACTAAGTGGGCATTGTGACCGTTTATTAATGAGAGCAGTTCTGGGACCTTTCTATAGACGCTCCTGCAGTTTACTATTAACACATTAATATTGTTATTCCCTATTGCATTTTGCCTACTCCTACCTTGCCGCGTCTCAGGAGGCATCTTATCGGGCCTAGGGAGGGAATTCTCTAACCTAAAAAACCCACATGTGCACTCCACACGTACTCCGCTACCCTTGTAGCCGCTTCCTGCGTGTAGTGCACGCCTGACCTATTCAGGGGGACCCTACATTTCTCCGCCCGATAGCGGAGGTCGAGAAATTTGCACCCCAGATCTCCGCAGAATCGTCTGAGCCTCTGGTTTAAGCCTTCCACTCGGCTCCAAACCAGAGGACCGCGATCGGTTCTGGGAACGATACTACAAATAGTTAGTTCTGATTCCACCCCGCAAACGAGGCTTTCAGCCATCACCAACTCCGCCAACCGCCTGTATGAACTGAGGATGATCTCTGAACCCAGACAGCAAGAGTCATTGGTGCCGACATGAGCAACAATTTGCAGTCGGGTGCACCCAGTGCTCTCTATCGCCGCCGGCAGGGCCTCCTCCACGTCTCGGATGAGACTCCCCGGCAAGCAGACTGAGTGAACACTGGCCTTCTTCCCCGACCTTTCCGCTATTTCCCTAAGGGGCTCCATCATCCGCCTAACATTGGAGCTCCCAATAACTAATAAACCCCTCCCCCAGTGTGCCTGCTCGGACCTTGCTGAAGGAGCGGCCACATGTCCACTCACAGGCAGAGCGGGCAATGCCACACGGCCAGCCTCCACATTGACCCTCCGCCTCGTGCGCCACGAACGCCGCTGAACCCGCCACTCCCCTTGGGGAGGGGGTGGCCCAACCGCGCCCGGTACCTGCGAAGATGTCTCGACAGCAGGGACAGTGGGTGAAGCATGTAACACCTGGGGTGTACCATGCGATGCACCGGACTCCCCACTGCCGCTACACTCCAAAAATGGTTCAAATGGCTCTGAGCACTATGGGACTTAACATCTATGGTCATCAGTCCCCTAGAACTTAGAACTACTTAAACCTAACTAACATAAGGACAGCACACAACACCCAGCCATCACATGACAGAGAAAATCCCTGACCCCGCCGGGAATCGAACCCGGGAACCTGGGCGTGGGAAGCGAGAACGCTACCGCACAACCCACTACACTCCGAGGCAGCAGTCTGTGCGAGGTGCGGGGGCAAGCAGTGTATTTAACACTAAATTCTTCTAGAATCTCCATATGTAAATGATGCTCTAAGCCCCCCCTATTCTAACTCCGACTTTTCTGTTGCACATGGATTAAAAAATATACGTGAACTGACTGTAATCAACCCTGCAAGTGGAGTAGAAAAGAGTTTGGCACCTGTAATAATTTAATTTGATAAATAAGTTAAAGAAAGGAATGTTTCATTAACGTAGTGAGAAATTATGGGTGCTCTACCGATTAACAGAATGAAAGTTCTGTCCAAAATAACAATATGATTTATTAAGACTAAACACAAAATAATAAACAAAAACACATGAAACATTTATAATACATCAAATTGGCTCAGATTGGATACTCAAACAAACGCTATGAAGGTGAAGTCGTCCCTAAACTAGATTGTGAGGTTTAAGACGAAGTGGTATGTGGAGCCAATTCCTTGCCACTCAAATCTTACGAGAGACACATAGCTAACCCAACATTAATTGCTGCTACTCAAGACGGAACAAAGTTAGAAAAAGACGAACAGGCTCGCTCTGCTGAGCTCTGATTATCACCTAGGAAAATCCCTATCTGCCGGTGCTGCAGACATAACATTACCAAACTGTCTTCTTAACTGCCAGAACACGATCTGGCGTACCGGAGGCGATGGCTGGTTGCTTCGACGTCCTCGACCGAAAGGCGAGAGCCGACTAACCCGAGCACCCGTACAGGCCGAACACACAACAATCCCGCCCCCACGACAGTGGCCGTGGTTAAACGTTCCAATCAGCAACTCGAAAACCGGCGGAAAATTCCACACTATTGCCGGAGCACTACCATTCCACCAATGAAGATTCTTGGTGCCAATTTCTGCGCTGACTTTGCTACGTCACGGAGCTATGCCCTGAGCAAGCCAATCACAGTTACTATTTTGCAGAAAGCGCGGGAATTTTCCCGCCACAACTGCCTGGGTACACAAGTCATTCCCACGCCTCGCTGGCAGCCCGCCAGAAAGTGTTTTCGCTAAGTTTCTGCGAAGTAACGGAACCTCTAGCCCAGCCGCTACTTGAGACCCCTCCGGGTGTGTCTTTTGACAATGTCGGCATCTGCAAAGCATTCACTCGACTTCCTTACACCCGTCGGCTTAACGCTTTCCAGATCAGCAGAGCCCGCCTGTCACCGGACCACCCGGGTGACGAGAGACGCTGCGTGGGATGTCCGCGTGTGAAGGAATAGCGACTTTTCACTGCATGCAATTAGAGACGAAAATCGTAAGATAGAAATATGAGAGGGGGCTCATGCCACCTCTCACCTGAAGATGGCTGACCGTGGCCATCAACACGTTCAGCTGTTCGCGAACAGTGGCCAGCTCCTCCTGCGTCCGTACACAGCAGTCACACATCCTATCCATCCTAAGAAATCAATTTACTGTAGAGAGTTAATCAACTTTTAACTAGACTGCTAATTCACTAAAGGCGGCTGATATTTGACTAAACTGTGGTTACTAGATAGATCTTGTAGAAAACAATGAACTTAGCACTACCTGTCTCTGGACTGTATTGAAAACAAACACTAGCACTACTGGCACTATGGCTGACTAAAGGGACTCTCTCTGACTGTATTCAAAACAAACACGAAATCTATGGAACACTATTACTAGCACTCGACAATTAAAGCTTCGTAAAAGCAAAAACACACGGAAGAAGAAGTGACAAGTAAGAAAAATACAGTTAATACTTAAATTAACGTAGCTCGCTGCACAGCAGACGTGACGCAGACGGCAGTAACGACAATGTTTGGTTAGCCTCCCTCACAACATTTTCTGTGTGTTCCTTTCAATTTAAGTTGTTCGTAATCGTAATTCCTTGGTATTGAGTTGCATTTACTGTCTTTAGATTAGACTGATTTATCGTGTAACCGAAGTTTAACGGATTTCTTTTAGTACTCATGTGGATGATCTCACACTTTTCGTTACTTACGGTCAACTGCCAATTTTCGCATCATACAGATATCTTTTCTAAATCGTTTTGCAATTTGCTTTGATCTTCTGAAGGGTTTACTAGTCGATAAACGACAGCGTCATCTGGAAACAACCTAAGACGGCTGATGAGTAGCAATATCGATGGCTTGCCCCAGAGAGTTTTGGCAAAGTGCTGGAGTTTGAGCCAAGGCACTACACTGGTTTTTGTATCCGCAAAGTTGGCAGTGAGAGCACTACCTTCAGACGCACCTCGGTAACCAATATGTACCTTGTTTTTTGAGTTATTTCCCTGAGTAATGTACAGATTGGTACTTTGGCTTTGTTCATGCTGATGGTGCCACGTGCCCTCGGCTGTGGCCTCTATTTGTTTAACAGCACATCATGTTTTACTTGAGTATAGTTCATCCCTTAAATTGATAGATGCTACTACCTGATTTAGATCATTTCCAGTGTTTTAATAAATCTGAAGTTTTTCGAGTGGCCAACCACGAGTAGATGAAGTAATAATTGTGATGATAATGCAGACTATTCGACTGTGTAGACCATCAGATTCTGTGCACGACCCCATATAAAAGAACATTACTCGATCAGCTTGATGATTACGTGTCTCAGCACTTTTGCTGGAAAGTGTCTAACGTTTCTATTACCTCTGTGGCTCAACCATGTAGTTTCAGTGGTGGCAGAATGAACTGTTTTTCTTCTGTTAGTGAGTTATATGCAGTTTTCTTGCACAATTAATACAGAATTATACTCCATTTCTAATTTCTTGCGTACCAATCCTTAAGTTCATTACTCTGGTTTTCTTTCTTGAAGTTTGTATTTCAGACTTCATCATTAATGAAACTTTCTGGCAGATTAAAACTGTGTGCCGGACCGAGACTCGAACTCGGGACCTTTGCCTTTCGCGGGCAAGTACTCTACCATCTGAGCTACCCAACCACTACTCACGCCCCGTCCTCACAGCTTTACTTCCGTCAGTACCTCATTAATGCTTACAATTTCATTTCTCTGACTCGACGTTAGGTCACGTATTTTAATATGGGGTATTAACTACAGGGTTATTACAAATGATTTGAGCGACTTCACAGCTCTACAATAACTTTATTATTTGAGATATTGTCACAATGCTTTGCACACACATACAAAAACTCAAAAAGTTTTTTTAGGCATTCACAAATTTTCGATATGTGCCCCTTTAGTGATTCGGCAGACATCAAGTCGATAATCAAGTTCCTCCCACACTCGGCGCAGCATGTCCCCATCAATGGGTTCGAAAGCGTCGTTGATGCGAGCTCGCAGTTCTGGCACGTTTCTTGGTAGAGGAGGTTTAAACACTGAATCTTTCACATAACCCCACAGACAGAAATCGCATGGGGTTAAGACGAGAGAGCGTGGAGGCCATGACATTAATTGCTGATCATGATCTCCACCACGACCGATCCATCGGTTTTCCAATCTCCTGTTTAAGAAATGCCGAACATCATGATGGAAGTGCGGTGGAGCACCATCCTGTTGAAAGATGAAGTCGGCGCTGTCGGCCTCCAGTTGTGGCATGAGCCAATTTTGCAGCATGTCCAGATAAACGTGTCCTGTAACGTTTTTTTCGCAGAAGAAAAACGGGCCGTAAACTTTAAACTGTGAGATTGCACAAAACACGTTAACTTTTGGTGAATTGCGAATTTGCTGCACGAATGCGTGAGGATTCTCTACCGCCCAGATTCGCACATTGTGTCTGTTCACTTCGCCATTAAGAAAAAATGTTGCTTCATCACTGAAAACAAGTTTCGCACTGAACGCATCCTCTTCTATGAGCTGTTGCAACCGCGCCGAAAATTCAAAGCGTTTGACTTTGTCATCGGCTGTCAGGGCTTGTAGCAAATGTAAACGGTAAGGCTTCTGCTTTAGCCTTTTCCGTAAGATTTTCCAAACCGTCGGCTGTGGTACGTTTAGCTCCCTGCTTGCTTTATTCGTCGACTTCCGCGGGCTACGCGTGAACTTGCCCGCACGCGTTCAACCGTTTCTTCGCTCACTGCAGGCCGACCCGTTGATTTCCCATTACAGAGGCATCCAGAAGCTTTAAACTGCGCATACCATCGCCGAATGGAGTAAGCAGTTGGTGGATCTTTGTTGAACTTCGTCCTGAAGTGTCGTTGCACTGTTATGACTGACTGATGTGAGTGCATTTCAAGCACGACATACGCTTTCTCGGCTCCTGTCGCCATTTTGTCTCACTGCGCTCTCGAGCGCTCTGGCGGCAGAAACCTGAAGTGCGGCTTCAGCCGAACAAAACTTTATGAGTTTTTCTACGTACCTGTAGTGTGTCGTGACCATATGTCAATGAATGGAGCTACAGTGAATTTATGAAATCGCTTCAATCATTTGTAATAGCCCTGTACCATCACACACTGTCAATATAAGCGAGAATTGTTTTACGATTATTCCACAGTACCTCACATTTTCCACATCCTGAATATTTTTTCCTTCCAAGATGACGAAGATGTTGAATTTCGGTATGAGCGTTACCTAAGTTTATAAGGGTACGCCACATTTACGTGTTGTCGGACTAATTCACTGAAAGCATTCCAGTGCGTAAATTAATGTCAGGAGTTTTCTTTTCGTGAACAGTTCTAATCGACCAGAATTAGACGAGAACAAGACATAGTTTATGTAAGCTACTCGTTCCACCTTCATAGGCTAGGGGCAAGGGACGAGAAGTACGTGGTATATGGCAGGTTGCATGTCTACTGAACATGGAGTTCAGTCACAGACCTCCAAGACCACTTACGCAAGCAAGAAAGAACCAGGTTTCTTGCGCTGAGCGAACCTGTTTCAGGCTGCAGAAGTTAACGACAGAGGAGCAGGCACCGTGAAACACATAAAAGGCCCGAGGTGTTGTTTGACGGCAGAGAACTACCCATAAAATGATACTGTGGGTAGATCGTCTATCCATGGTGGGATATAGACGCATGAATAGCAGTTACACTATAACGACATCTTTGCGAGTGATCAAAACACATTCGTTTACTAAATTTCCGTTAACTCAGCGTAATGTTTACTTGTAGACATAATTTAGAGAAACGATACATATTCATTGATTGTATGCCGGACAAGAGTTACATTGAATGTGACACATACCCAGGAATCTGATTGTACAGCGAAGTGAACAGCATTTGCAAATAGAAGACAATACCGATGACATTTAATAACAAAGAACTAATTTCCACACAACATTTAAAACCGCTGTAATAAAATGCTGATCTATGTCAACCTCTTGTATTTTGTATGCAAATGTTGTTTCCGGTGTTGAATTTCCCTGTGCTCACTATCCATGAAGTAATGAATGTTTTAATGTGGTTATATCAACTAATTCAGTACTAATTAACGTACAGCCATTTGCTTGCTTTCGATTCTCTGTACGAAGATAGTTCGACACCTTGCGCCGCCAGCAACAGTAGCATCACTCAGATATGTGACATAATGGAGATGATGATTTACAACCTAAGAAAATTCCCACGTATTAAGTGTTCGGAATCAGTTTCATAAAATAGAACCCTACCAAAACTATGAACCACTGCCTTCAACTAAATATAAGTACGAGGTGCATTCAAGTTCTAAGGCCAAAGATTTTTTTTCTCCGGACTGGAAAGAGATAGAAACATGCGCATTGTTTTAAAATGAGGCCGCGTTCATTGTCAATACGTCCCAGAGATGGCAGCACCGTACGGCAGATGGAATTTTTCCGCCAGCGGCGAGAATGAGAACTGTTTTAAATACTTAAAATTGTGACGTTTTCCTTGCTTGAACAGCGTGCAATCATTCGTTTTCTGAATTTGTGTGGTGTGAAACCAACTGAAATTCATCGACAGTTGAAGGAGACATGTGGTGATGGAGTTATGGATGTGTCGAAAGTGCGTTCGTGGGTGCGACAATTTAATGAAGGCAGAACATCATGTGACAACAAACCGAAACAACCTCAGGCTCGCACAAGCCGGTCTGACGACATGATAGTGAAAGTGGAGAGAATTGTTTTGGGGGATCGCCGAATGACTGTTGAACAGATCGCCTCCAGAGTTGGCATTTCTGTGGGTTCTGTGCACACAATCCTGCATGACGACCTGAAAATGCGAAAAGTGTCATCCAGGTGAGTGCCACGAATGCTGACGGACGACCACATGGCTGCCCGTGTGGCATGTTGCCAAGCAATGTTGACGCGCAACGACAGCATGAATGGGACTTTCTTTTCGTTGGTTGTGACAATGGATGAGACGTGGATGCCATTTTTCAATCCAGAAACAAAGCGCCAGTCAGCTCAATGGAAGCACACAGATTCACTGCCACCAAAAAAATTTCGGGTAACCGCTAGAGCTGAAAAAATGTCCATGTTCTGGGACAGCGAGGGCGTAATCCTTACCCATTGCGTTCCAAAGGGCACTACGATAACAGGTGCATCCTACGAAAATGTTTTGAAGAACAAATTCCTTCCTGCACTGCAACAAAAACGTCCGGGAAAGGCTGCGTGTGTGCTGTTTCACCAAGACAACGCACCCGCACATCGAGCTAACGTTACGCAACAGTTTCTTCGTGATAACAACTTTGAAGTGATTCCTCATGTTCCCTACTCACCTGACCTGGCTCCTAGTGACTTTTGGCTTTTTCCAACAATGAAAGACACTCTCCGTGGCCGCACATTCACCAGCCGTGCTGCTATTGCCTCAGCGATTTTCCAGTGGTCAAAACATACTCCTAAAGAAGCCCTCGCGCGCTGCCATGGAATCATGGCGTCAGCGTTGTGAAAAATGTGTACGTCTACAGGGCGATTACATCGAGAAGTAACGCCAGTTTCATCGATTTCGGGTGAGTAGTTAATTAGAAAAAAAAATCGGAGGCCTTAAAACTTGAATGCACCTCGTAGAACTTATGGTTTAGACGAAATGGACAACTGTACATTATTATCCTAGAGCAGTCATGAACAACTCACAATTGTTACTGGGAATGAAACGGGCATGACTCAGGCAAAAGGCAGTCGCTGTTACGACGGGAAAGCTGCTGATGCCAAGAAGGTATCTGTCCCCTCGATTCTAGCCAACATGGCGGCGCTCCGTCTCGACAGCGTAATAATAGCAACTTGAAACAATAGTTCTTATTACTACAGATGACGCTAAATGAAAATGGATGAAAATAGTTATATTTAGCTCATCCTTCAATTTTTATCTAAAAATAATTGTTTGTGTGGACATCCGCAGGAATATCTGTGGATAACTGCACCAGAAACGAATTTTACCAGTATCTCTCCTCTCCCTCCACCCCCACTTGTTTAACGAATTGAGCTTTCATGTATAAAACAGCTATGTTTTATGAAAAGCTAGGTTTTGACGCGTCTCAATCTGTACGACGTCGTATCTCCTTAACCATGCGTCGTACAATGATACAACTTTGCAGGTACATTCAGTGATTTATGTTGATTGGGGTCTGCACAATGTGTTGAGCATAGAGTTAATAGCAAAGAAATGATACACCAAAGTGCCATGTCTGATTCTGAAATTTTACTGCATCAGCAGCGAATACTACTTTTTAAGGGGGAACAACAGGGTGACGGACGAAAATATTGCTCAAATCCACTCCGGAATGTAGTAGATAAATGGGGTTCGCTACAGCGAATAAAGCATGCATTGAAGGTTTCATGGGTATTTTGTTACTGAAAAATATTAATATCTTCTCTGTTTTCTCGAGGAACGTGTGAAAGGACGGATGTGGTTATCTAAAACATGAAATTAACATATCGCTATGGTCCTTAGAGATGTAATTAGAGTTCATCGAAGGGATTTGCAAAAAAGAAAAATGTTTTTCCGCGAAATTATAAATATTTTAAAAATTGGCTATTTTCGAACCCCTTCTTTTTGGCTAAACATCAACATAAAAAAATCGGCTATGATGAGTCGAAGAGAATTCAGTTTGCTTCAAGGGAGACCAAAAATCATTAAAATTGGATGAAAAGTGTAGCATGGGCGACGATAACCATGCCGAAAAATGGGGTTTTGAGAAAAACGCTTTTAAAGTTTGACAAGTATTTATCATTCAAAAGAGGGACAAAGCTTGAAACTTACGGGATATCATCGATGCTTGGTTCATAATAACTGTCGCCCCAGCTAGTGGATGGCCGCTTTCTGCTACTTTGACCTGGTGAGCCCTCATTTTCGTCATTGACTTCATCGCCGCTGGCGTCTCTATCTTCACAGATTCGGCGCATTTCATCGCCGTTTTTGTTTTGAAGAGCATTTAGCACGCGCATTAACGCAGTATGGCCTACATGGAATAGAAATACGGCCAAATATGAAGCAATGTTGATAATTTCGCTTCAGCTGGATGTTATTTTCGGAGCATATTTCCAAATGAGGCTATTGAAACTTTCGTTCACATTTTGAGCAAAACCATCCAAACAACGCTCCAGAATACCAGGTGTACTCAAATCGGTATAAATAGGCGTGATGGAATTGATTAAAACTTGTGGCAATGGGGTTTTGTGTTTATAATTTTCCAATTCACCGTTTGCTTTAGCTTCAAAAGCTCACAGAATCATTATTTTTGGAGTTCGCGCATAATGTTTTGGGGAATAATTCTTCAGTGAGTAGAAATTCGAATTCCATAACAAAAAGTTTCTCGAGTTCTTTCGACCGTCACTCAGTCGTTCCCCCTAAGAGATAAACTTTTTTCGTTACATTATTTTGTTCCCGGCGGGGTGGAAGTGGGGGGGACGAGGGTCAGTTAGAAGAAATTTCAGAAAGGGTTGAAATTAGGTTTAAATTTGTTGGAAATTGCTAAATGCTGGCTGGCATTCTGACCTACTGGATTACCATGGCATGCGCAACTGGCGCGCCGTCAGTCCCACTATCTGAGGACCGGTACGCAGTTTCTAACTTTAGCACTTGTATTGGTGTGCTAAAGATTTAACACAAGACTATTCCGCTTAATGAGTAGATTACGACAGTATTTAAAATTTTTAAATTCGCTTAAAAAATATAAGATTCTAGAGCAGTATGCGCTAGGTGTGCAGTACGAACGACTGCCATCCTGTCAGACTTTTGCGACAAAGAGAGAGTGTCATTACAAACTACATTTTGTCTTTCTGACGGTCGATTCAAACTACCCACAATATTACGGTATATCACAGAGGTCGATCCTATTAATATTCAGAAAGTCTTTGAAATTAATTGTCAATTAAACCTTATCAAACTAATTTTCCCCGGCACTCGGGTATCTTCGTAGGTTCGCATAGCCAGAGGACAGTTGTCTAGTGTGGGCGGAGTAATTTTCCGAGCCGCAGCCTAATTCCTAGTGATTTGCAATATGGCGAACAGCCGCAGAAGCTTTTCGAGGTACTACTTTCAATTCAACACCGTGGCTTCTTCGTGGCGGAGGGACACCAAAATCTGTCCCTCGCTTTTCGCAGGACTGCCGCTGCTCCAGGAAGTTCAAACTTGGAAATGTGGGACCAGTGCCTTTCGGGCCAGAACAAAACTTAACCGTCACTCTGTTTAGGCTGCCATCTGTCTGATCTTTCTGCCGGCGGTCGCTTACTACGTTGCGATACTCTAGGTAACAAAACTGGCGGGAGAGGCTCTCTCGTCCACAACAGTTGTTACTTGGAGTAGGTCTGTGGTCTTCAGTAGCGCAGACGTTTCCGCCATTTGTACGTCCTCGTGCCTCAGATGCAGCCATGGACCTTACAACGCTGGTTAGAACTGTTTCGCATGAAAGGTAATACAAGAGAGGTCATTTCGGTCTGCATATCGATTGGAAGGCGCGATGGTACTTTGTACTCAATGGCGGCTCGTGAGTACATTCTGCGTGTTCACAAAATTTTAGATTCAGGTAAATTTGAGAGTGTGAAAGTAATAGCATCTACTGTACAACAGTTATGCTTATCAACAAGATTATAGAACTACAAAATGGTTCAAATGGCTCTGAGCACTATGCGACTTAGCTTCTGAGGGCATCAGTCGCCTAGAACTTAGAACTAATTAAACCTAACTAACCTAAGGACATCACACACAACCATGCCCGAGGCAGGATTCGAACCTGCGACCGTAGCGGTCGCTCGGCTCCAGACTGTAGCGGCCGGCATAGAACTACAGCCACTGACAATAATAATAACAAGAACAGTAATAATAATAATAATAATAATATCCAAACAAATTCAAATAATATCACATCACAGCCAATACAGATTAGGCATGGAATATACCAAGGAGACTCATTAAGTCCTTTCTGGTTCTGCCTTGCTCTGAACCCACTATCCAACATGCTAAATAATACAAATTATGGATACAATATTACTGGAACATACCAACACAAAATCACACATTTGCTATACATGGATGATCTAAAACTACTGGCAGTAACAAATCAACAACTCAACCAATTACTAAAGATAACAAAAGTATTCATCAATGATATAAATATGTCTTTTGGAACAGACAAATGTAAGAAAAATAGCATAGTCAAGGGAAAACACACTAAACAAGAAGATTACATATTGGATAGCCATAGAGACTGTATAGAAGCGATGGAAAAAACAGATGCCTATAAATATCTAGGATACAGACAAAAAATAGGAATAGATAATACAAATATTAAAGAAGAACTAAAAGAAAAATATAGACAAAGACTAACAAAAATACTGAAAACAGAATTGACAGCAAGAAACAAGACAAAAGCTTCACAATGCCACAAATATAGAATACATTACATACATTCAGCAACAGAAAGATTCACATTAAGCAGAAAGGAAGGAGGAAGGGGATTTATCGACATAAAAAACCTACATTATGGACAGGTAGAAAATTTAATAAAATTCTTTATAGAACGAGCAGAAACTAGCAAAATACACAAAGCAATCACTCATATAAATACATCGGCTACACCATTGTAATTTCATAACCACTTCTACAACCCTTTAGATCACATAACATCAACAGATGCGAAGAAAGTAAATTGTAAAAGGAAAACACTACATGGCAAGCACCCGTATCATCTAACACAGCCACACGTCGATCAAGACGCATCCAACACATGACTAAGAAAAAGCAATATATACAGTGAGACGGAAGGATTCATGATTGCAATACAGGATCAAACAATAAACACCACATATTACAGCAAGCATATTATTAAAGATCCCAATACCACAACTGATAAATGCAGACTTTGCAAACAACAAATAGAAACAGTAGATCACATCACAAGCGGATGTACAATACTAGCAAATACAGATACCCCAGAAGACATGACAATGTAACAAAAATAATACATCAACAACTTGCCATACAGCATAAACTAATAAAACAACTAGTTCCCACATAAGTATGCACCACAAAATGTACTGGAGAATGATGAATACAAAATATACGGGAACAGAACCATTATAACAGATAAAACAACACCACATAACAAACCTGACATCATACTCACCAATAAAAGGAAGAAAGTAACACAACTAATCGAAATATCCGTACCCAATACAACAAATATACAGGAGAAAACAGGAGAAAAAATTGAAAAATACATCCAACTGGCTGAGGAAGTCAAAGACATGTGGCATCAGGATAAAGTTGACATCATACCAATTATACTATCAACTACAGGAGTCATACCACACAATATCCACCAGTACATCAAAGCAATACAGCTACATCCAAACGCATATATACAACTACAGAAATATGTAATTATTGATACATGTTCAATTACCCGAAAGTTCCTAAATGCAATGTAACATATACCGTACAGTTAAAAGGAAGTCACGCTTGATCAAGGTCCGCGTCACTTTCCATTTTTAACCAGACATAACGTCTGAGAAAGGAAAGAAATAATAATAATAATAAGATGCATCACTTATCTGACAAAAGAAATAATTGTGGAATTTTGCTGTTTTGTACACAATTAGGTACAGTTTAGGGCAATAACGAAAAAAATGTAAAAGCTTTCGCAATTCCCTATTTAGCATTTTTGAGGAAGTGGGATTTTCGTGCGTTTCCATTTCTTCAGACAAAAATACAAGTTTCCTACCAAATGTATTACTTCACGAATTTATTCTGGGCTAAAAATCAGATATTCTTACGCTGCATGCACACAACTTGGACTAACCGTACACTTGCTTGTTAAACGTTCACTTTTAGTCTCTCAAGCGTAGGATCTGTTCTCGAAGGCCCTAGTTCCTTGGCAGCTAATTTTTTAGGGTAATTTACTTTTCTGTTCCCAGAATATTTTAACTCTGCAGTGGAGTGTGCCCTGATATGAAACTTCCTGGCAGATTAAATGTATGTGCCGGACCGAGACTTGAACTCGGAACCTCTGCCTTTTTCGGGAAAGTGCTCTACTGACACGAACTCACGACCCAACCTCACAGCTTTACTTTTCTGTTAGTTTTTAAAACTGCTTCAACATATTTCACCTTCACACTGCACACGAAAGCCATTCGCCGCGCAACAGACAACCAACTTCAAATTCAAAGTGTCGTTTGTGGAAATGATTAAACACAAATAGTAATGTTTACCAACACGGCCACTTGACTAGAATACAAATGAGGCGCTGAGATTCACAATGGACTACAGCACACAGCTGTCGATCCCACATTTAAGTAAATATCAGAGAAACCAGCGATGCAGCTTCTCGTGATTTTTCAAATATACAGCGTGGGCCTACAGCACAGATAAACCTGACTCACAATAAGAACAACAGATTTCAGAAGCTTGAATAAATGCTAAAATCTCACAACCGACGGTGATGTGGTTTCACGGTGTCTAGAGGAGCAGTAGTGCGATAGATTTAAGTGCCGTGTCTTTCAAATTGTAGCATCTACGTTACGTTTAAGAGGATTCAAAGAAAAACAACCAAGAAATGCGCAAGGTGTCCAAAGTTAGGGTGTTCACGTGCTCTTGTTCTCTTATACAGCAGCCGCCAGTATTTGTACCGCCACTGGCTGGCTTCTGTCTATTCATTGTCGCCGATAATAATTATAATTTACCTCTCAGTGAACTTCCTCTGTCTCTCTCTCTCTCCCTCCCTCTCTTTCTGACGAAGAGCTGAACGGGTTTACCGAACGCTCATTTATACTGCGTACTTGTTCCCTTTTGAAACGTCCCCTTATAAACAATTATACAAGACTGTGCTTAATGTGACATACAATATTTTTTAATGCAACGCAATCTGACTTTCAGAAATCCCTACAAAGGAATGGCCCTGACTAACATTAACCTGTACCTTTCACAAATCACTTACCTCACCAAAAATATTCGTTACTCGAACTACTGCAATACAGCGAGCGCCACTACTGCCAGCTAAATAAAAGATTCAAACTACGGAAGGCACTAACTACTGATAGGCATAGTTAGCATATGAAAGATTTTAATAGAGAACAAACAATGTATTTACCTTAATAGTCATCAAAAGCCATAATATATACAGCAGTTCGTGACATCCATTTTTACAAATTTCAAAACTCCGCCATTTCTCTCCCCACATCCACCACTGCTGGCGGCTCACCTCCAACTGCGCAATGCTACGCACTGTTCACATCCAACTGCCCAACACTACAATGGCAGACAACAATGCAAACTAGCCACAGACTGCACACAGCACAGCCAGTGATTTTCATACAGAGCGCTACGTAACGTTGCCAATAAGAAAATATAAACAGCCTACTTACATAGCCCCCATGCTCCCCACAAAAAATTTTACAAATTGTTTGGGGCAGTGGCCAATAATGATTTGATAAAATTTTTCATAATTACAATAACAAAGATATCCAATGCACACACTTATTTATACAATGTTGGTCAAAAGCTAAAATTTTCTCACAGTCCATGAAGACAGTCCTGATCATTTATCACAGTAAACTTAAGGCATAGTTAGCAAATGAAAGATTTTAATAGAGAACAAACAATGTATTTACCTTAATAGTCATCAAAAGCCATAATATATACAGCAGTTCGTGACATCTGTTTTTACAAATTTCAAAACTCCGCCATTTCTCTCCCCACATCCACCACTGCTTGCGGCTCACCTCCAACTGCGCAATGCTACGCACTGTTCACATCCAACTGCCCGACACTACAATGGCAGACAACAATGCAAACTAGCCACAGACTGCACACAGCACAGCCAGTGATTTTCATACAGAGCGCTACGTAACGTTGCCAATAAGAAAATATAAACAGCCTACTTACATAGCCCCCATGCTCCCCACAAAAAATTTTACAAATTGTTTTGGGCAGTGGCCAATAATGATTTGATAAAATTTTTCATAATTACAATAACAAAGATATCCAATGCACACACTTATTTATACAATGTTGGTCAAAAGCTAAAATTTTCTCACAGTCCATAAAGACAGTCCTGATCATTTATCACAGTAAACTTAAGGCATAGTTAGCAAATGAAAGATTTTAATAGAGAACAAACAATGTATTTACCTTAATAGTCATCAAAAGTCATAATATACACAGCAGTTCATGACATCCATTTTTACAAATTTCAAAACTCCGCCATTTCTCTCCCCACATCCACCACTGCTGGCGGCTCACCTCCAACTGCGCAATGCTACGCACTGTTCACATCCAACTGCCCAACACTACAATGGCAGACAACAATGCAAACTAGCCACAGACTGCACACAGCACAGCCAGTGATTTTCATACAGAGCGCTACGTAACGTTGCCAATAAGAAAATATAAACAGCCTACTTACACTTTGTTCCGTCTTGCAGCAAGACGTTTTCTGTGGCAGGTTTGTTGCCTCCTACTAACAGCGCCCATACGATAGCATGTAGGGGCGGGAGACAGGGCCAAGACCTGGGCTACTGAGAATTTTTAATGTTCTCCAAGACAAATAGCGAATTGTGAGTAGCCATAAAAATGTTCCGTTGCTCTGAAGTACATACGTAATACCGAATTTTAAATCATTTCTTTTTGAAACAAAAACACCTGACTACGTTATATTTTTTTCCTTTATCTGAGAACTATGGCACCCCCTTTCCCCAGTTATGCGCGCCCTTGCCTCCTACAACTCTTTAATTAGTAATCAGAAACCCCTGCTAGGAGATGAGGTACGACGCTGGGTACGGTGAAGAAAACGGACCTGTTAATTAGGAATCGCAAATCAGACAGTCATTTTAATTTCTACCGACCCTACCGACCGTTTCTTCCTCCTTTAAAAGAAAACCGACGGAGGTGGCCACATCTAGATGCAGAAAATCAAATTGTTATTAACGCTGGATGCAGCTACAAAGGTTATCTTCAAGTGGGACCTTGAGATCCTCTTACCGGGCGAAATATTTACTACTGCGGATATATAAGCGTTCGAGGAGGTCTCTAAGAGTGACTAGTTAGAGATGTGGGGTACAGTACAACGATGGAAAAAAAGCGACCTGTTAAAACCAATAGCATTATTTTAGTTCCGGATAACTGGTATTTTTCGGTGTTTGTTTGGCCTCGGCTACATCAGGTGTGTTTTACTTTTAACCAATAACCGGGCAAAGAAAAAGAAATGCAATTACCCACAGCAGCTGTGCTAAAATTTTTGGCTTTTAAATAAACCTTTTTAAAAAAAAACGGTAATTTTTATTCACAAAATTTTTGTTGCTTTGAAATATTCCTATATAACCACGAACAATGGACCTTGCCGTTGGTGGGGAGGCTTGCGTGCCTCAGCGACACAGATAGCCGTACAGTAGTAGGTGCGACCACAACGGAGGGGTATCTGTTAAGAGGCCAGACAAACGTGTGGTTCCAGAAGAGGGCAGTAGTTTTATCAGTAGCTGCAGGGGCAACAGTCTGGATGATTGACTGATGTCGCCTTGTAACACTAATCAAAACGGCCTTGCTGTGCTGTTACAGCGAACAGCTGAAAGCAAGGGGAAACTACTGCCGTAATTTTTCCGAGGGCATGCAGCTTTACTGTATGGTTAAATGATGATGGCATCCTCTTGGACAAAATATTCCGGAGGTAAAATACTCCCTTATTCGGATCTTCGGGCGGGAACTACTCAAGAGGACATTGTTATCAGGAGAAAGAAAACTGGCGTTCCACGGATCGGAGCGTGGAATGTCAGATCCGTTAATCGGGTAGGTAGTTTAGAAAACTTATAAAGAAAAACAGATAGCTTAAAGTTAGATATATTAATGGAGGTCGGTGGCAGGAGGGACAAGACTTCTGGTCAGGTGAATACAGGCTTATAAATACAAAATCAGATACGGTTAATGCAGGAGTAGGTTTAGTAACGAATAAAAAAATAAGAGCGCGGATATGCTACTACGAACAGCGTAGTGAACGCATTATTATGGCCAAGATAGACACGAAGCCCACGCTTACCACAGTAGTACAAGTTTACATACCAACTAGCTCCGCAGATGACGAAGAGATTGATGAAATGTACGATGAGATAAGACAAACATTTGGTATAGCAATCATGAAAGAAAGTTCTACAAGTGGAAGAAGTCTGGAGACACCAGAAGGTTTCAGATAGATTATATAGTGGTAAGACGGAGACTTAGAAACCAGTTTTGAATTGTAACACATCTCTAGGGGCAGATGTGGACTCTGACCACAATTTATTGGTTATAAACTGTAGATTAAAGCTGAAGAAACTGCAAAAAGGTGGGAGTTTAAGGAGACGGGACCCGCTTAAACTGAAAGAACCAGAGCTTGTAGAGAGTTTCAGAAAGAGCATTAGGGAACGGTTGACAAGAACGGGGGAAAGAAATACAGTAGAAGAAGATTCCTTTGAAGCTAGAAGGCAGCAGAGGATCAAGTAGGTAAAAAGCCGAGGGCTAGTAGAAATTTTTGGGCAACAGAAGAGATATTGAATTTAACTGATGAAAGGAGAAAATATAAAATCGCAGTAAATGAAGCGGGCGAAAAGGAATACAAACTTCTCAAAAATGAGATCGACAGGAAGTGCAAAATGGCTAAGTAGGAATGGCTAGACGACAAATGTAAGGATGTAGAGATATATATCACTAGGCGTAAGATAGATACTGCCACAGGAAAATTAAAGGTACCTTTGGAGATAAGAGAACCACTTGTATGAATATCAAGAGCTCAGATGGAAACCCAGTTCTAAGCAAAGAAGGGAAAGCAGAAAGGTGGAAGGAGTATATAGAGGTTCTTCACAAGGGCGATGTACTTGAGGACAATATTATGGAAATGGAAGAGGATGTAGATGAAGATGAAATGGGAGATATGATACTGCGTGAAGAGTTTGACAGAGCACTGAAAGACCTAAGTCGAAACAAGGCCCCGGGAGTAGATAATATTCCATTAGAACTACTGACAGCCTTGGGAGAGCCAGTTCTGACAAAACTCTACCATCTGGTGAGCAAGATATATAAGACAGGCGAAATACAGTCAGACTTTAAGAAGAATATAATAATTCCAATCCCAAAGAAAGCAGGTGTTGACATATGTGAAAATTACCGAACTATCAGTTTAATAAGTCACGGCTGCAAAATACTAAACCGAATTATTTACAGACGAATGGAAAAACTGGTAGAAGCCGATCTCGGGGAAGATCAGTTTGGATTCCGTAGAAATGTTGGAACACGTGAGGCAATACTAACCTTACGACTTACCTTAGAAGAAAGATTAAGAAAAGTCAAACCTACGTTTCTAGCATTTGTAGACTTAGAGAAAGCTTTTGACAATGTTGACTGGAATACTCTCTTCCACATTCTAAAGGTGGCAAGGGTAAAACACAGGGAGCTGAAGGATACATAACAATTTGTGCAGGAACCAGATGGCAGTTATAAAAGTCGATGGGCATGAAAGGGAAGCAGTGGTTGGGATGGGAGACAGGGTTGTAGCCTATCCCCAATGTTATTCAATTGTGTATATTGAGAAAGCAGTAAAGGATACAAAACAAAAACACGGAGTAGGGTCAAATGGTTCAAATGGCTCTGAGCACTATGGGACTTAACTTCTGAGGTCATCAGTTCCCTAGAACTTAAAACTACTTAAACCTAACTAACCTAAGGACATCACACACATCCGTGCCCGAGGCAGGATTCGAACCTGCGACCGTAGCGGTCGCGCCGTTCCGGACTGTAGCGTCTAGAACCGCTCGGCCACTCCGGCCGGCTCGGAGTAGGAATTAAAACCCATGGAGAAGAAATAAAAACTTCGAGATTCGCCGATGACATTGTAATTGTGTCAGAGACAGCAAAGGACCTGGAAGAGCAGTTGAACGGAATGGACAGTGTCTTGAAAGGAGGATATAAGATGAACATCAGAAAAAGGAAAAAAAGGAGAATGGAATAGTCAAATCAAATAGGGTAATGCTGAGGGAATTAGATGAGGATATGAGACACTTAAGTAGTAAAGGAGTTTTGCTATTTGGGGAGCAAAATAACTGATGATGGTTGAAGTAGAGAGGATATAAAATGTAGACTGGCAATGGCAAGGAAAGCGTTTCTGAAGAAGAGAAATTTGTTAACATCGAGTATAAATTTAAATGTCAGTAAGTCGTTTCTGAAAGTATTTGTGTGGAGTGTAGCAATGTATGGAAGTGAAACATGGACGATAAACATTTTAGACAAGAAGAGAATAGAAGCTTTCGAAATGTGGTGCTACAGAAGAATGCTGAAGATTAGATGGGTAGACCCCATAACAAATGAGGACGTATTGAATAGAATTTCGGAGAAGAGAAATTTGTGGCATAACTTGACTAGAAGAAGGGATCGGTTGGTAGGACATGTTCCAAGGCATCAAGGGATCACCAATTTAGTACTGGAGGGCAGCGTGGAGGGTAAAAATCGTAGAGGGAGACCAAGGGATGAATACACTAAGCAGGATGTAGGTTGCAGTAGGTACTGGGATATGAGGAAGGCAGCAGAAGATCAAGTAGACAAGTAGAAGAGGGCTAGTAGAAAACCTTGGGTAACAGAAGAAATATTCGATTGATGAAAGGAGAAAATATAAGAATGCAATAAATGAAGCAGACAAAGAGGAATACAATCGTCTCAAAAATGATATCGTCAGGAAGTGCAAAATGGCTAAGCAGGGAAGGCTAGAGGGCAAATCTTAGGATTTAGAAACGTATATCACTAGGGGTAAGACAGATACTGCCCACAGCAAAATTAGATAGACCTTTGGAGAAAAGAGAACCACTTGTATGAATATCGAGAGTTCAGATGGAGAAAGAGTTCTAAGCAAATAAGGGAAAGCACAATGGTGGAAAGAGTATATAGAGGGTGTGTACAGGGGCGATGTACTTGAGGACAATATTATGGAAGAGGAAGAAGACGTAGATGAAGATGAAATGGGAGAAATGATACTGCATGAAGAGTTTGACAGAGCGCTGAAAGACCTGAGTCGAATCAAGGCCCTGGGAGTAGACAACATCAGAACTAGTGATAGCCTTGGGGGAGCCAGCCCTGACAAAACTCTACCATCTTGTGAGCAAGATGTATGAGACAGGCGAAATACACTCAGACTTCAAGAAGAACGTAATAATTCCAATCCCAAAGAAAATATGTGTTGACAGGTGTGAAAATTAATGAACTATCAGTTTAATAAGTCATGTCTGCAAAATAATAACACGAATTCTTGTCAGACGAATGGAAAAACTAGTAGAGGCCGACCTAGGAGAAGGTCAATACTGACCGTGCTGCTTACCTTAAATGATAGGTTAAGGAGAGGCAAACTTTCGTTTCTGGTATTTGTAGATTTAGAGAAAGCTTATGGCAATGTTGGCCGGAATACTCTCTTTTAAATTCTGAAGGCGGCACGGATAAAATACAGGGAGCGAAATGCTATTTACAGTTTGTACAGAAACCAGATGACAGTTATAAGAGTCGACGTGCATGAAAGGGAAGCAGTGGTTGGGAAGGGAGTGAGACAGGGTTTTAGCCTATCCACGATGTTATTCTATCTGCATATTGAGCAAGCTGTAAAGGAAACAAGAGAAAAGTTTGGAGTAGGAATTAAAATCGTTAGAGAAGATATAAAATCTGTGAGGTTTGCCAATGACATTGCAATTCTGATAGAAACAGCAAAGGACCTGGAAGAGCAGCTGAACGGAGTAGACAGTGTCGTGAAAGAAGGCTATAAGATGAACATCAACAAAAGGTAAACGAGGATAATGGAATGTAGTCTAACTAAATCCGGTGATGCTGAGGGAATTAGATTAGGGAATGAGACAAAGTAGTAGATGAGTTTTGGTATTTGGGGAATAAAATAACTGATATCGAGTAGAAATTTAAGTGTCAGGAAGTCTTTTCTGAAAGTATTTGTATGGAGTGTAGCCATGTATGGAAGTGAAACATGGACGATAAATAGTATAGACAAGAAGGGAACTGAGGCTTTCGAAATGTTCTGCTGCAGAAGAATGCTGAAGATTAGATGTGTAGATCACGTAACTAATGAGGAGCTGCTGAATAGAATTGGGGTGAAGAGGAATTTGTGGCACAACTTGACTAGAAGAAATGATCGGTTGGTAGGACATATTCTGAGGCATCAAGGGACCATCAATTTAGTATCGGCGGGCAGCGTGGAGGGTAAAAATCGTCTGGACTGAGGACCACAACAACAACATCAACAACAACAACAACAACAATAATAATAGAAAACGGTGGAAGCGATTAGTTGAGTTATAATAACAATGTCGACAGAAAGGAGCAACACACACATGGATTAAGAATTGGAACAGCGTTGCTGAGACAATATTGAACCTATTACCACGTGGCGTGGTCTATTAGATTGTACGCGAGTTAATGCAGTGTGCCAGACCAGCTCCATCTGGCCTGTTCGGTAATTTGTCACTGTCGTCGTCTGACATCATCAATGTACGGGACAAGGCACAATGTGTGTGTGTGTGTAGTGGGTGGACTCTGTGAGGAACCTGTAACATCTGCCGGATGATGCTACTACTGAGTAAAAGTAATTGTTGGTAACCTACATCATCAATCTTAGAGTGTTACAAAATTGTACTAATAGTAATGATCTTTTGAAAATAATTTTCTTTCATGACCGAAACAGAATTTAAACATTTAGTTTATACCCAATTCCATTTTACACCCTAGGGCCGGCCGCTGTGGCCGAGTGGTTCGAGGCGCTTCAGTCCGGAACCACGCGGCTGCTTCTGTCGCAGGTTCGAATCCTGCCTCGGGCATGGATGTGTGTGATGTCCTTAGGATAGTTAGGTTTAAGTACACTACTGGCCATTAAAATTGCTACACCACGAAGATGACGTGCTACAGACGCGAAATGTAACCGACAGGAGGAAGATGCTGTGATATGCAAATGATTAGCTTTCCAGAGCATTCACACAAGGTTGGCGCCGGTGGCGACACCTACAATGTGCTGACATGAGGAAAGTTTCCAACTGATTACTCATACACAAACAATTGTTGACTGGAGTTGCCTGGTGAAACGTTGTTGTGATGCCTCGTGTAAGGAGGAGAAATGCGTACCAGCACGTTTCCGACTTTGATAAAGGTCGGATTGTAGCCTATCGCGATTGCGGTTTATCGTATCGCGACATTGCTGCTCGCGTTGGTCGAGATCCAATGACTTTTAGCCGAACATGGAAGCGGTGGGTTCAGGAGGATAATACGGAACGCCGTGCTGGATCCCAACGGCCTCGTATCACTAGTAGTCGAGATGACAGTCATCTTATCCGCATGACTGTAACGGATCGTGCAGCCACGTCTCGATGCCTGAGTCAACAGAAGGGGACGTTTGCAAGACAACAACCATCTGCACGAACAGTTCGACTACGTTTGCAGCAGCATGGACTATCAGCTTGAAGACCACGGCTGTGGGTACCCTTGACGCTGCATCACAGAAAGGAGCGCCTGCGATGGTGTACTCAACGACGATACTGGGTGCACCAATGGAAAAACGTCATTTTTTCGGATGAATCTAGGTTCTGTTTACAGCATCATGATGGTCGTATCCGTGTTTGGCGACATCGCGGTGAACGCACATTGGAAGCGTGTATTCGTCATCGCCATACTGGCGTATCACTCAGCGTGATGGAATGACGTGCCATTGGTTACACGTCTCGGTCACCTCTTGTTCGCATTGACGGCACATTGAACAGTGGACGTTACATTTGAGATGTGTTACGACCCGCGGCTCTACCCTTCACTCGATCCCTGCGAAACCCCACATTTCAGCAGGATAACGCACGACCTCATGTTGCCGGTCTTGTACGGGCCTTTCTGGATACAGAAAATGTTCGACTGCTGCCCTGGCCAGCACATTCTCCAGATCTCTCACCAATTGAAAACGTCTGGTCAATGGTGGCCGAGCAACTGGCTCGTCACAATAGGCCAGTCACTACTCTTGATGAACTGTGGTATCGTGTTGAAGCTGCATGGGCAGATGTATCTGTACACCCCATTCAAGCTCTGACTCAATGCCCAGGCGTATCAAGGCCGTTATTACGGCCATAGGTGGTTGTTCTGGGTACTGATTTCTCAGGATCTATGCATCCAAATTGCGTGAAAACGTAATCACATGTCAGTTCTACTATAATATATTTGTCCAATAAATACACCTTTATCATCTGCATTTCTTCTTGGTGTAGCAATGTTAATGGCCAGTAGCGTAGTTCGAAGTCTACGGGACTGATGACCTCAGATGTTAAGTCCCGTAGTGCTTAGTGCCATTTGAACCATTTGAACACCCCTAGGTTGGGAATCAATGTTATACAACAACAGGGAACGAAAGAAAACGGCATCGCCTTAGAAGCGGGATGGAATGAGCTTCAAGTCCCGCTTGCGAACTATTCGTATCGGGGAGCTCGCAGTATGTTTTTGATTCTACGAATGTCTTTGCTCTGACGCAGACGACGTACCAGCTGTTATTGACACAGTGGTTTTCTCTAGAACTTTGTGCCAAGCCGGGAAAATAATTCCAGGCGATTGCTCGGGCGGCGCAGGGGCGAAGGCAGCGACGACCCAGACCTGCTGGGCGAGGCGCAAAAATAAATACGAAGGGCGGTGGTGCTGGAGAGAAAGGTGAGGCAGTGGGGGAGGGAGGATGCGACGCAAGCAAAGCCGCGCGGAGGCTCGGAGGGCACGTAGCACGCAGGGCACGTAGCTGGCAGCACGTAGCGAGCTCCACCTGCCGCCGCGCTAGCGGCAGCTGTCTCGTTGTCAGCCCGAGTGTCAGCTCTCGTGTGTCGCGAGTTCTCACCCCGGGTTTGGTTTTCTTTTTTTCTTTTTTATTCAGTGTAATTTCGAGCGCACTTTGACCACCGTCGGGTGATGCCAACACCGGCGATGTCGTACAACGGTGTGAGACAGGCCTTTTCCCTTCGTAACGCCCCTGTTACACGACGAATGTTAGGTGTTACACCTCTGCAGCAGCGAACCCCAAGCGTAGATGTTTCGAACTACAGGCTGGGGCACGTCACCCAATTACACGATACGCGCGGTGATATTCGTGGCTCGAAAACTCGAGCTGTAAGTTGTCGTTCAGTCCCTGATCTTCGATAGTTCCGAACCGGTAGGGTGACCAGACGTCCGGATTAGTCCGGTTCCTTTCAGATTACGCTGATACAATAGCTCCCTACTTAGCAATCATATAAAATCGCTCGCTCACCGATAGATCTGTACCTACAGATTGGAAAATTGCGCAGGTCGCACCAGTGTTTAAGAAGGGTAGTAGGAGTAATCCATCGAACTACAGACCTATATCATTGACGTCGGTTTGCAGTAGGGTTTTGGAGCATATACTGTATTCAAACATTATGAATCACCTCGAAGGGAACGATCTATTGATACGTAATCAGCATGGTTTCAGAAAACATCGTTCTTGTGCAACGCAGCTAGCTCTTTATTCGCACGAAGTAATGGCCGCTATCGACAGGGGATCTCAAGTTGATTCCGTATTTCTAGATTTCCGGAAAGCTTTTGACACCGTTCCTCACAAGCGACTTCTAATCAAGCTGCAGGCCTATGGGGTATCGTCTCAGTTGTGCGACTGGATTCGTGATTTCCTGTCAGGAAGGTCGCAGTTCGTAGTAATAGACGGCAAATCATCGAGTAAAACTGAAGTGATATCAGGTGTTCCCCAGGGAAGCGTCCTGGGACCTCTGCTGTTCCTGATCTATATAAATGACCTGGGTGACAATCTGAGCAGTTCTCTTAGGTTGTTCGCAGATGATGCTGTAATTTACCGTCTAGTAAGGTCATCCGAAGACCAGTATCAGTTGCAAAGCGATTTAGAAAAGACTGCTGTATGGTGTGGCAGGTGGCAGTTTACGCTGAATAACGAAAAGTGTGAAGTGATCCACATGAGTTCCAAAAGAAATCCGCTGGAATTCGATAACTCGATAAATAGTACAATTCTCAAGGCTGTCAATTCAACTAAGTACCTGGGTATAAAAATTACGAACAACTTCAGTTGGAAAGACCACATAGATAATATTGTGGGGAAGGCGAGCCAAAGGTTGCGTTTCATTGGCAGGACACTTAGAAGATGCAAAAAGTCCACTAAAGAGACAGCTTACACTACACTCGTTCGTCCTCTGTTAGAATATTGGTGCGCGGTGTGGGATCCTTACCAGGTGGGATTGACGGAGGACATCGAAAGGGTGCTGAAAAGGGCAGCTCGTTTTGTATTATCACGTAATAGGGGAGAGAGTGTGGCAGATATGATACGCGAATTTGGATGGAAGTCATTAAAGCAAAGACGTTTTTCGTCGTGGCGAGATCTATTTACGAAATTTCAGTCACCATCTTTCTCTTCCGAATGCGAAAATATTTTGTTGAGCCCAACCTACGTAGGTAGGAATGATCATCAAAATAAAATAAGTGAAATCAGAGCTCGAACAGAAAGGTTTAGGTGTTCTTTTTTCCCGCGCGCTGTTCGGGAGTGGAATGATAGAGATATAGTATGATTGTGGTTCGATGAACTCGCTGCCAAGTACTTAAATGTGAATTGCAGAGTAGTCATGTAGATGTAGGTGTAGACATGTCCTCCTTTTTAACTCTTTGTCCGGGGTCCGAGCGGATTTTTACAGTGTCCGGCTTTTTCGTGTAGTTGACCGTAATACAGTTAAATTTACACTTCTTCCCGTCCTATTGCTCTATTCTTAAATACTTTAACTATTGGCACGGCCTTCGTGACAAACACTCACGAAGGCGGTGTTAGTAAGTGGCACCAGGATCGTCGATGTTATCGTTGATCTACCTATAAGCGAATGCAAATATCGATTATTTAAAATTTTCGTTTCGTATCTTCGCTTTGTATTGGCTTGGCTTCCTGTAGTGCACGTGTGATTTGTGAGTGTAATTTTTAACCGAGTGAGTTACGTAAAATATTTGGCTGTGCCTAAACGAAAGTATACATTTTCTGATGTCCTTTCCTGCAAATATCCGGCATAAGAAAGGGAGAAATGAATTTGAAGCGGAATGTAAGGTATGTGGAGCTGGAACGTACGTGTCAGTGGCCAATAAAGATAAGAAATAACTCAACAGATTAACTGTCATAGTTTTATTTCATTGTTTAATAGTCATTCAATTTATTTGTATTCGGAAGGTTAAAGTGCCGTTAACATGTCGTCAGCTGCTGCTTGAATTGTAGATGTTGGCAGTGGTGCGTCGAATGAAGGGAGGTGAATGGTATCACGTTTTTCGCTATGTAAGCAATTCCGTGTTGTTGACATCACAAAACAATTGATGCCACACTGTCACCACAATCAATGTTTTTAATTTTTTTTATATTGCTCAGTTAACCACCACCTGGCCATCAGTAACAATCAACTACTAGTTTTACCGGTAATTCCCTGCAGTCACGTGACTTGTCCAAAGCTAACGGATGGTATCCTCATCTGCAGTTGACCCGTTTGATGTGTCCTCCTTTTTCTTCCTTTGTCCTCCTTTTTGAAGCTGTTTGTCCTCCTTTTTAGACAATTGCATCTGGTCATCCTACGAACCGGGGGCAAGAACTTGTTAAAACTCGATGGTAGCGCTCCCCCCTCCCCCTCGAGCGTTTGAGGTATGACGTCAAAAATTAGAAAAAAATCGATTTTTTAAAATTATGTTCATTTTGTAGCGCACTTGTTTCTGAAGTATTTTATATATGAAACATATATGTTGGAGGAAATGTAAGACTTGTTATTCAGTCTTAAGTGTGTCTTTTTAGCTAACAACTTTCTCTTTGTGTGACATAAAATTAAATGTAGGAAACATAAAACCAGTAAAGACAAAGAGGCAAGCAAGACAGTACACATTTCTTCAATAATTAGGTCCCAACTCTATTTTTCTCTCTAATCTTGCTACAGCTTTACACGGCGTGCTTCCTTTTCTGTGAATGAATCTATTACCTCATCAAAGTTCGTCAAACGTTTTGCTACATGAAAAATCAAAATGTCGTTGTCTAATACTGAAAAAGCTGTTAATACCAATAATACCCAAGACTGGTGTGGTTTCTCGATTTGATTACGTATATCTTGTCACTGTCTGCCAAAGAAAACGAAATAGACCTTTCTAATAGTGCAGCAATTGTAACACACGCCAAATAAGGAAGACTTTTCTTGCACAAATGATCATTTTTATCTACCTTATTTACATACGTAGCACCATAGAATACAATTCACGAAGTACCAGTATCAAATGCCTATCAGGCCTATTTCAGCCAGAAAGTTTTATATTAGGAAACAGTTTCACGTTTCATTTACACGCTCCAATTTCTCAAGCATGAGATCGATAAGTAGTAGTACGAAATTTTATATAAAACTAGAATCGTCAATTCTTCCATATAATTTGTGTGTGTCTCCTTTTGTTCTCCTTCCTCGTTCTAACGTACAACCTTGTCAACACTAATTCTCTGGCAGTTCCTGCTATTGCCCAAACTTATTTTCCGGTTAACTTCGCTAACCCTGCCGGAAACACCGGTTTAGCCACACTGCGTTTATTCTGCGATTAGCCGTTATTACGCGTGCGTACAACGCTATTTCGCGGTATTCCGAGAATAGAACTTGAAGTGGGCGCTAATCGGGGAGTGTACAGCTGGTAGTGTAGCAAACTGGCAAAAATTTTCTAATCACACTTTCATTCTCTTTAGTACACCGAGAAGATAATATGAAATCTTTTTTACCTGTTATCGCTGCCGGGCATTGTGGCCGAGCGGTTCTAGGCGCTGCAGTCGAGAACCGCGCTGCTGCTACGGTCGCAAGTTCGAGCCTGCCTTGGGCGTAGATGTGTGTGATGTCCTTAGGTTAGTTAGGTTTAAGTAGTTCTAAGCCTAGGGGACTGATGACCTCAGATGTTAAGTCCCATTGTGCTTAGAGCCATTTGTTATCGTTGTCAGTCGTTTATTTTCATATTGGTAGTGTGAACCTATGGACTGCGCTTGTAATTATAACAACGCTAATAATTCGCACACCCATTCAACCACATAAACAAACAGCGACTGGAATTCACCCGTTCGGGTTTATTCGGCTCAGCTCTTATTGCCCCGTCTCCTCCTGTCTCCGGAAAAGGAACTCCCCTGGCAGAGACGTCACATACCCTATGCATACATTCAAAAATCAACTAACGATTCGTTCAGAAAACAACTTAGAATTTGTTCAAAAATGTTTAGAAACCATGTGAATAATCGGTAGACCAACGTGCGCATGATGCTAAGGCACTTGTGAAACAAGGTTTTTTTTCATGAATGTGAATTTGGCGCCCCTTGAAATTGGCCCCCGAGTCAATTACCCCGGTTTTTCCCTCCTAGACCTGAGACCGTTGTCGTCCATTCGTGTGAAAAACTTCTGAGATGTTAATGTTACTATTTATTACGTAAAATGTTGTCGTCTTACATATCTATCACGGAATTACGTTATTACTCTACTGAATTATGAGCTCTACTGTTGGTTTCATTTCATGAGACTTCGATGCACACGCATAATTTTACCCGAATTTACGTTTATACTGTGGCTCGCACGCACAGGATTTCTTGGCACTGTTGCCTTGACAGTGGCTGCAAATGTTTGGAGAGGGGCAGGACTACGACGACGAAAAGCCGGACGTAGTTGGGCTCTGAACTGCCTGGGAAAGCAGGGACACATTTTCGCTATTAACGGAGAAGCTGAGACCCGAAGATCAGCAGGAATTTCGCCACTCCGTGAGAATCGACGTGGACTGTTTGATAAGCCGTTGTCGTTGATACAGGAAGGAATTCTCTCAAGTGACACAATAATGTGACATGCGATTTCACCCACACAGAAGCAAGATCTAAACTGATTCTTCACCGATTTTGTGATCTGATTCTATCGCCGAATATTCACCATATAAAGCAAGAAGCTGTCAAATCAAACATGGACTTTCATCAATTAAGGTGCTGTGTGTATAAAACGAACATCACACACATCAAATTATATTCATACTAGCTAAGTACCAGGAGTTACCCAGTTATGTATACACAGTTTTATTAACTCACCTCCTCCCCCGCCTCCGTCCATCTCCCCTACCCCTCCCCTCTCACCGTCTCGTTCTCCCCCTGTCTCTGTCCACTTTCACCATACCCACTCTCCATCCTTCTCCTCCTGCTCCCCCTTTATGTCTTCCACACATCCTCTACCTCCTTCCCCCGTGGTCCCTGTCCACCTCCTTCATCTACATACTGATCATCTGTTCCAGCCCCTCTCTCTGTGTCTATCTACTATTCCCCCTCTCACTGTCCATCTGCTCTTCCCCCATACCCCATATCTGTGTACCTCTACTCCTTCTGCTCTAGTCCATCCCACACTATCTCCTGCCCACCTCTTCTGTCTCCTTCTCCTCCACCCCTCTCAGTCCACTTTGTCCTCCCCTTTTTCTGTCAGTCTCCTCCTCCCCATCTCCCAGTCTGTCCTTCTGCCATGTCCATCTCCAGTTCCCTTCTTTGTCCATTTCCCTCCTTGCCTCTCTGCTCATCTCTTCCTCCCTCCTCTCCCAGTACATTTCCTCCCTCTGTGCATCTCCTCCTCTTCCATTTCTCTGTCTATTTCCTCTTCTCTCTCATCGTCCATGTCCTCCTTTCGCTCTCTGTCCATCCATCTTTTCCTCAACCCTTCATGACGTCATCACCCCCACTCCAATATGACGTTGCTGGTTGCTACCCTCTCAGCATTTCTTTCCAGGTACTATATGTGTACCAAGTTTAGTTGAAATTGATCCATGGGTTCAGAAGGAGTTTTTTACCTGCAACTTTACCCACATATACCCAGCACCATATTTCACATATTTCACACATATTTCAGGGTATCTCTAGAAAATTTCGCCGTGCAGTTTCGTTTTCACGCACCTCAATGTTTATGATGCCGTCGCTTCTTAACAGCGTGTCATACGATGATACAATTTTGCAGATGCACTGAGTGATATATGTGAATCTGTGCAAAATGCGTCATGAGTACAGTTAGTAGTAAAGATGTAATAATTTAAAACTTCATGCCTAATGCGGCAGTTCTACTGAATGAACAGCGAAAATGTAGTAAGCGACTAACTTTTTTTCCTTTCATCATTCGAGCGAACGTTGTCAGTGAAAGAGAGTTTCAAAAAGGTTTGAAAGTATGTGTAAAGCTTGTTGCAAGTCACTAAGTGCTCTCATTCTCAAATACTGGAACACACAAGATCATAAAAACCAAACCACACTCAAAGACACAAAACTAACAGAAGAAAACAAAACTAAACAAAAAGCAATGCAAATACTGACAATATAATTTGAAGAAATATGAATAAAATGAACCAAATCTTAAACGAAACAATCAAATACTAGTTTTCCGAGCAAACAACAATGTAAAACCGAAAATTCACTGTGGAAAAATGAGAATCCCCATTTTTGTCAAAGCATGCATATATAAATTTTCGTGTAATGTTGTTGTTGTTGTTGTTGTGGTCTTCAGTCCTGAGAGTGGTTTGATGCAGCTCTCCATGCTACTCTATCCTGTGCAAGCTTCTTCATCTCCCACTATCTACTGCAACCTACATCCTTCTGAATCTGCTTAGTGTATTCATCTCTTGGTCTCCCCCTACGATTTTTACCCTCCACGCTGCCCTCCAGTACTAAATTGGTGATCCCTTGATGCCTCAGAACATGTCCTACCAACCGATCCCTTCTTCTGGTCAAGTTGTGCCACAAACTTCTCTTCTCCCCAATCCTATTCAATACTTCCCCATTAGCTATGTGATCTACCCATCTAATCTTCAGCATTCTTCTGTAGCACCACATTTCGAAAGCTTCTATTCTCTTCTTGTCCAAACTATTTACCGTCCATGTTTCACTTCCATACATGGCTACACTCCATACAAATACTTTCAGAAATGACTTCCTGACACTTAAATCTATACTCGATGTTAACAAATTTCTCTTCTTCAGAAACGCTTTCCTTGCCATTGCCAGTCTACATTTTATATCCTCTCTACTTCGACCATCATCAGTTATTTTGCTCCCCAAATAGCAAAACTCCTTTACTACTTTAAGTGTCTCATTTCCTAATCTAATACCCTCAACATCACCCGACTTAATTCGACTACATTCCATTATCCTCGTTTTGCTTTTGTTGATGTTCATCTTATATCCTCCCTTCAAGACACCATCCATTCCGTTCAACTGCTCTTCCAAGTCCTTTGCTGTCTCTGACAGGATTACAATGTCATCGGCGAACCTCAAAGTTTTTATTTCATCTCCATGGATTTTAATACCTACTCCGAATTTTTCTTTTGTTTCCTTTACTGCTTGCTCCTTTACTGCTTTCGTGTAATAACTGCACTAAATTCTATGTCCCTCATACGGGACGAAATTGTGGCATTAGAGTCAAAGAACACACAAGGAATTGCGACAGCAATCTATCAAGCTTTTATCTGCACCTGAATAGCAAAAACCACAGAGCAGAAAACGTCGAAAATGCATTACACCTTTTATACAGATTAAAAAAAAGGACAAGACGTGAACATTTTGGAAGAACTAAAAATACAGATGAATACGAAAAATCATCCAAAACTATCCTTAATGAACAAACCGATGTCGAACATAAATTTTATCTAGAAAACTTTATTGGTATTTTGGGAAAAAACACAGTAAATAAAGAAGTAAATATACCCACAGATGCATATCATAACAAAATTATATCAGTGAAATACGACTAACATTACCTGAATAGCAAATAATCATAAAGTACCAACGAGAATAAACTGTCAAACTTTCAAAAGTGTTCCACGAAAATATTCTATTTAAAACGAATTTCCGTGATTATAACAGTCTAGTAACAAAGAGATAGTCGACAGTTTACTCACTGATGCAGTATGAGGATTTAAAACAATTGTGGTAAAGAAGAAACATGACTAATCAAACTATTAGCAGCTTACCTCGAATTATTTGTTATAAAATGACATTTGCTTCAATACGTCATTGTTTCGTTATAACTGAACATTTTTCAGTTATCCTATGTATGCTGACAGAAAATATTTTAAAAGTGACCTCCTCGATTTACCGAAGATGACCAGTGTTGTGGCTGTAAGGCGTCCTTGCACCTGGTTCAGCGGTTACAAGGAGCTTTAGATTTGGGTGAGAAGATGATTTCTTAAAGACAGACGTGTGAGGAATAAAACTGTATAGCCGGCCGCTGTGGCCGTGCGGTTCTAGGCGCTCCAGTCCGGAGCCGCGCTGCTGCTACGGTCGCAGGTTCGAATCCTGCCTCGGGCATGGTTGTGTGTGATGTCCTTAGGTTAGTTAGGTTTAAGTAGTTCTAAGTTCTAGGGGACTGATGACCACAGCAGTTGAGTCCCATAGTGCTCAGAGCCAATAAAACTCTATTATCAGTTTTAGCATTACTTTGTATTTCACTTGAAAAAAAAATTGACGAAAACCATGTGTTTTTCATGCGTTCAAAGAGTACTAACTCCTTAATAGCTAATGACCACCCATCAAAAGGTGCTAGCCTCGCCTCATATGTTCTACATTTGGGAAGAGTTAGCCAGATGTCTCCCACATTATGAGTTGAACTGCACAGCCCTAAATGCAGACGCATTTAAATTCCCGTACAGGCTACAAGTGTATGAAAAGCTGTTTTCACCATCGCAGACCAACTTCCACAGCTTTACCTCCTGAGACATGCACAACGTTAGATAGAAAGAGACTTGCTTTCAAAGTTTCTTTATATACTCTAAAGATTCAAGATGGTAACACTTCTGCTCACGTGTTCATGATGGTATTTCATGTCATGCCTTCTACATCCGCTTGTAGATACAATCCATTTGTGAACACCATTCCCAGCTGTAGTATTTTGTGTGTGTTACTTTGTCACAGGTGGTCCCTGACCCTACCCTTGGTCCAACACTGGTCGAATCTCTTCTGGAGACTGCAATGACCGTCAGTATCAATTGACTATAATTGTTTACTGACCATTATTATCCATTGAGCATCATTAACCATAAACAATCATTCTCCACTGACCATAATTATACATTTGCCACCATCCTCTCCACCTACTGTAATTGCCCATTGAACTTCATTATCTACTGAACATCCACTGCCCATATCATTATTCATTAAGCATCATTCTCTAATGACCATCATTCTCCCCTACCCATAATTCACCATTGACCATAATGCCCCACTGAACATTATTCTCCACTGTCATTCATAATCTATTACCTGTCATTCTTCACTGACTGTAATTCTGCACTGACCATAAATTCTCCATTGACTATCATCCCCCACTAACCATTACCTTTACTGTTCACTGAACATTATTATCCATTGACCATCATTAACCATAAAGCATCATGATCCATTAACCATCATTATCCATTTATCATCATTTTCCACTGACTACGATTTTTCGTTGAATATCTTTCTCCAGTCACTACCCACTGACTGTATCATTATCTATTGAGCATCATTCTCCATTGACTATAATGCCCCACTGACCATCATTCTCCACTGTCCATCATTATCTATTGCCTGTTGCTCTTCACTGATCATCAGTCTGCACAGATAATAATTCTGCTTTGATCATCATCCTTCAGTGACCGTTATTCTCCACTGACCATTATTCTCTGCTGTCCACTGTTCTCCACTGACCATTATTCTTTGCTAAACATTATTATCCATTGACCATCATTTTCTACTGACCATCATTCTTTACTGACCATCATTCTTCACTCCATTCACCATAATTCTCCACTGATCATCATCCTCCCTTGAGCATCATTGATCCCATGATATCCATTTTTATGTTCCAGAAAGGTAGAAAATGGACTGCACAAGATCTGAATGTGGCAAAATGGTTCAGATGGCTCTGAGCACTATGGGACTTATCATCTAAGGTCATCAGTCCCCTAGAATTTAGAACTACTTAAACCTAACTAATCTAAGGACATCACACACACCACACACATCACAAACATCCATGACCGTAGCGGTCGCGCGGTTCCAGACTGAAGCGCCTAGAACCGCTCAGCTTCACCGGCCGGCTGAAAATGGCAAAACAAACTTTTGGTGAAGGGTTATCTATTAGCTGGACTGCCAAAATTTTCCTTGTAGAACACTGCAAATCATGTCAAAGAGTGAAAAAGGATTTTATCCGACGTTAGGAAGGAAATGTGGAAACCATTTTTAAAAGCCTGAAGTTAATCTGTGTTTGAAGAGACCATTTAAGAACCATGCAGCTCGGCTTCCAATCGGAACACTTTTTCAACTAGTACAGAGATTTCAGCAACTATTCTGATGGAAGAAGACAGACAAAGTCCAAAACGTTAAAAACAACGCATTTCTGAAAGCAGAAGGAGGAGAAGAAGACGAGCATGATTGAAACAAGGTAGAAGAAGAACGAGAAAAAGAGGATTACTATAACGACGTTCACGATTGGAAGAGACGGTCAGACAATGCGAATGTGATTAACAGTTTCTGAACGCTTTGTTGGTTTTGAAGCGTGTGATAAGTCAGTGAAGCAGTGAAAGTCAGTGGGTGATGAGTCGAAATATTTTTTGGACGATACTTGTAGCCTGTACAGAAAACACTGACGGAAAAAAATCGCAACACCAAAAAATTATTAATGTAGACTTGTAAATAATGATTTCAGCTACCAGTCGTCCTTCTTAAATTTTATTGGCAGACCTAGATTTCAGCTAGAAACTAGCCATTCTCAATGAGCTATCATATTTGATAAATGCATGTAATGAACTGTGGATGAAGCCCGACCAACAGGCATTACATGCATTGATCAAGAATGATAGTGCATTGAGTATGGCTAGTTTCTAGCTGAAATCTAGGTCTGCCAATAAAATTTAAGAAGGACGACTGGTAGCTGAAATCTTTTATTTACAAGTCAATATACCAGTCGCTGCGTGCAACATCCTTCTGAATGGAAGGTAACCTGATGAATTAATGTATAGCAATGCAATTTCGGGAGTACATTGGTTACGTAACGTACCTAAGTGATTAACATTGCAACATCAAAGGTAAATGTAAGAACGAGATAACCCATTGCAAATGTGAAATGCTGATACATTACTAACTGATGTAACAGCCAAAATGTTGGATACCTCGTGTTGTACACGTGCCAGATGTGAGTTTGTGGGACGGACTTCCACGCCTGTTCGTTTCGTCGGTCAACAAAGAGACGGTTAACGCCGATTGTGAATGACACTGGAGTTGTCGTCTGATGATGTTCCACATGTGCTCGTTTGGAGACAGCTGGTGTTCGAGCAGGTCTATACTCTGTAGAGCATGTTGAGTTACAGTAGAGGCATATGGACGAGCATTACACTGTTGGAAAATTTCCCTGAAACGTTGTTCATGAATGGTAGCACAACAAGTCGAATCACAAGACTGACGTACAATCTTGTACTCGGAGTGCATGAGATAAGCACGAGAGTGCTTCTGCTGTCTTACGAAATCGCAATCCCAACCATAACTTCAGATGTAGGTCCAGTGTTGTCTAACACGCAGACAGGTTGGTTGTGGGCCCCCAACTGGCCACCTCCTAATCAACACATGGCCATCACTGGCACCGAGGCAGGGAGCAGGGAGCAGGGAGCACAACAGGCCTCCACCCTACCCTCCACTGAGCTCTCGCTTGACACCACTGGAAGTCGCAAATGGCGGTGGTTTGGGGGGCAGTGGAATACTTGCTGCAGGGCGTCTGGCTCGGAGCTGCCCTTGCCAACAGCTGAAGATGCAGTACCCATAAGCCAGAGCCACACACTGAACACGATGGTTTTCCTTCTCACTCTTCCTGCGATCGTCCATTCTCGTGACGAACACTGCTCGCAGTTACAGGGTTATTACAAATGATTGAAGCGATTTCACAGCTCTACAATAACTTTATTATTTGAGATATTTTCAAAATGCTTTGCACACACATACAAAAACTCAAAAAGTTTTTTTAGGCATTCACAAATGTTCGATATGTGGCCCTTTAGTGATTCGGCAGACATCAAGCCGATAATCAAGTTCCTCCCACACTCGGCGCAGCATGTCCTCATCAATGAGTTCGAAAGCGTCGTTGACGCGAGCTCGCAGTTCTGGCACGTTTCTTGGTAGAGGAGGTTTAAACACTGAATCTTTCACATAACCCCACAGAAAGAAATCGCATGGGGTTAAGTCGGGACAGAGTGGAGGCCATGACATGAATTGCTGATCATGATCTCCACCACGACCGATCCACCGGTTTTCCAATCTCCTGTTTAAGAAATGCCGAACATCATGATGGAAGTGCGGTGGAGCACCATCCTGTTGAAAGATGAAGTCGGCGCTGTCGGTCTCCGGTTGTGGCATGAGCCAATTTTCCGCAGGCTACGCGTAAAACTTGCCCGCACGCGTTCAACCGTTTCTTCGCTCACTGCAGGCCGACCCGTTGATTTCCCCTTACAGAGGCATCCAGAAGCTTTAAACTGCGCATACCATCGCCGAATGGAGTTAGCAGTTGGTGGATCTTTGTTGAACTTCGTCCTGAAGTGTCGTTGCACTGTTATGACTGACTGATGTGAGTGCATTTCAAGCACGACATACGCTTTCTCGGCTCGTGTCGCCATTTTGTCTCACTGCGCTCTCGAGCGCTCTGACGGCAGAAACCTGAAGTGCGGCTTCAGCCGAACAAAACTTTATGAGTGTTTCTACGCATCTGTAGTGTGTCGTGACCATATGTCAATGAATGGAGCTACAGTGAATTTATGAAATCGCTTCAATCATTTGTAATAGCCCTGTATATTCAGTGGGTACATTCCTGCCAAGTCTGACTGCAATATCGCAGAAGGAAACTTCTGGTAGCCTTATTACATGACCTCATTCGAGTTCACTGAGATGATGATGATAATGGATTCTTTGTCGCCTCAAATGCATTCTTGACTAACATCAGCTCACTACATCCAGTCTCAAAGGTAACGAACGCTCATCACCGTTACTTCGTTTATTTAAAGTAAACTTGGTTTGTGTGGTGTACACCACTTCTAACAAACACCGAAGAACGCGCTCCAGCACGCGGCCGCCAAATACATCGCTGGCCGCACTTCTCTGGGCGGCCCGCTGCTACCATCGCTGGCCGTCTTCACACGCACGCTCCCTTACGTGGCCGAGAAATACATCGCTGGCCGCACTTCTCCGGGCGGCTCGGGCCCCCACAACCGCACGAGTGGTCGACTGTGAAGAGCAGACAAATTGAATAGCTGGCCGGCGGCCATTAGAGTGGTAAACTGACGCGCGGATTTCGAATGTTTAAACATCGCTTTTGGTCATAAAATGCCTACCCTAGAGTTAGATCACAAATATAATGCCTCATTTAAATACGTTACTACATTATAGTTTTTAATTTATGAACAAACAGCAACTAGTCACTGTTTATGAATTTATGTTACGTAGCACATGGAATCTGCCGTAGCTAAAAGTTATGCACTGGACCCCTAGCATTTTTCGTAGTTCATTTACGATAGACGTACGCAAAACGCTTCAAAATACTCGAAGATTTGCCCACTATGTTAATAGATATTTTCTGACTCTACCTTGCTTTAGATTTGATGACGAAAAGTGCGTTATATATGGCGTAGTGCTTTGGCAACTCACGACCAAATTATCAAGTTTCAACCTAACCTAGACCATGAAAACACTACCGATCAGCCAGCTACAACAAACAAGACTTCAGGCAGGCATCCAGTATCGCATTAGTCACAATATTTACTTTCGAAGATGTACACTTCAGTTTATATGTGTGGTTTTTTCATATAACAAATAAAACTCAACAACTGTTCCATCGAGAGAAGTTGTGAAATCATATTACAATTACACACATTCAGTTGCATTTTATAACTATAAAAAGCCAGCTAATTCAAATTTCGTGTTGCTTGCAACTCAACTTTCATAGTTAAAATAAAATGTGGTTCGCAAAGAAAAATTTATCTTCTGCTGTATATGGTCTGGGAAACGAAAGATGAATGGAACACCATCATCTTTCAGCTTTTTGCGATTTACGAAATTTTCAAGGAAACAACTTTCTTCAAAATGATCGGAACATATAAAATGGTATTCTGTCGGTCGGAAATCTTGCCTCCTGACAGCGTGTAACCATTTTTGTAACAGCTGTGATTTTGAGAAAGGAAACCTGCAAATATATGCACAGACATTATGCTAATACCGTGTTACAAAAACATTTACTAAGCAAGTGCACTGACATACAAAACAACTTAAAATATCCACATACTGTGAAATGTAATATTCGTTCCTTTCTCGAATTTATTTGTACAATTAATCGCTGCACAACTCTTCACCATTGTACTTCTTTTGATTGGAACGTACAGACAGTAGAATTAAGAGTAACAAATACTGTATGTACGCCCCAACAAATACACAACGTTGAATCATGGCCTTCATAAACAACAGTACTACACAACACATCAGACTACAACCACTATAATGGCGTCCAGCCGAAGGTTCAAATTATCCCGCGACTGCAGCGGCATCAGTGAGTCTAGTTATTTTTTACAAGGTCTCTGGGCGGCTCGCGGCTACCATCGCTGGCCGCCTTCGCGCGCGCGCGTTTGTCAGCACACAGCAATTGGCTACGCCAGGAAACATTGCGATTGGTTTTCCCTGGAAAACAGCGACCCCAGCCGACGGCTCCATTAACTAGTAAGCCTTATATAAACCCGGCCCCCGCCGCAAACGACAGTTCTCATCAGGAAGTGCAGTACGCCGTGTTCCAGCTGCTTGTGGATGACTCGCCGCACCACTCGAGGTTATCTGGCTGCTCGGCGGAAAATCTTGCGACTACACTTGGAGAGACTGAACTTCACTGGACTTGGGAATAATTACGGGACGTGCACCCCACCATGCACATTCGGACATTAGTATAACCAAACTTTAATTCTGCATTACTTCTCAGTGTGAGCCTGGGTAGACGCTTGGCTAACATAATTGTTAAAAAGTGATTTGTGATTTAATAAACCAGACTGAAGAGGTTATTGTGTTATTCCTGGTTATAACAGTTTGCATCCTCATAGTGGCGCTCCTAGCGCCGGTCTTACCGTACAGTCGCGAGATTTTAACCGGTTTTATGTGTCAGCTGTAGAAACACACGCCGCGACAACTATCGTTTATCTAGCACAACTCCTTCTTGGTGTTTTTTTTTCTATCAGTGTATGTCTGCATTCACCTACTGAATCAGTGTCCTTGTGCAGTTCAGCACGTGATGTGCAAGACAGTTGGTTAGCTCTCCTCAAATACAGAACATGTGAGGTGAGGCTAGGATCCTTTGATACCCGGACTTTACCTGTTAAGCAGTGCCATGGCAAGCTAAGTGAAGGTCAACTCTTTTATACCACTAATGGAGATCACCCCATGTGGTTACATTGTGCAGTGGGCTTGAAAGTATGGGTAGGAACACACAATCCATAGGTTGAACATGCTTTGTGGCTTTCCAAGTGTTTGTTTGTGATTATAGCAGAGGTATTTTTCAGAGCAAACACGCGATAATTACTGCAAAGGATGCAACTAATGTTAAACATCCATCAAATCTTCGGAAAGCTGTCAAAATTTTTTATCCCAAAAGCAGCATCAGAACACTATGTGACTTTGAGGGCGTTTCACAACGCTCGTCTGTGTGGAATTTACTTCCAAGAGGAAGTGGAATGCTGTTCCTCCCATGCAGACATATTGCTACTTGTGATGAATGTCCAGTCCAACTTTCTTCGTGTGCTGTGTGTTCGAAAAACGTTTCAACTACGATACAAGCAATTTTGATATTGTAAATTCGGTTTCTTATAATAGTTTCGATATATTTAACTGTGTTATTATTTTCACTCGTAGCGACTAAGATGAATAAAGTGAGGAACTGCATGTTTTATAATAGCAATTTTCTGTATTAATTAAACTGACTGTGTATTATGGAGAATGTCATATCAATGTTGACACAGTTATAGAAGGTGGCAAATTAAATAATTTTTTCTCGATGTTTTGTGTATTCCTTCTTTAAAAATATTCTTACAGTGTTGTGCAGCCACTGTAGCTTAGCCAGAAGGATGCGGACAGTAATTATCCTACACTAATTTCTTCGTATAAACTTAATCATTTGCTTTACTCACTGGGCTAGAGAGACTGTATGTCAATAATAATGAATACAGTCTGTCAGAAGACTTTTATGCATCTATCATGCCGCATTAATAATGTGGAGTTACGTCTCATATATAAAATAAGTGTAGTAATGTGCACGACTGAAAATTAAACATATGTTTGAACTTTTAAAAAAGAATGTTGATTTTACTACCGTCATTTAACAAAATTATTATCACCTGATTCTTCTTCTTCTATTACACAACCATTCTGCATATAGCAGTAATAGGCAAACAATTGTCTTTTGTTCGCACTCACATGTAGTGTGCGCTCACCCAGCTCAGTATTCTCAGGAACTTTATGTTGTGTTCTACATTCCACCATGTTATTGTATGTTTCTTTTTACACTATTGGTTAGTTGGTATGTTCATTCTATGGCAAAATACACAGTATCATATATACTTCCTACGTCTGAAACACTTAGCTTTTTTAAATATGAACCATCTGTAGTCCTATGATCCAATAGACTCAACGCTGTACCATAGAACAGTAATATTACTGAGATAGTAACACGACTGCTGCTGCTGATGTTGGCATCTCTGCTGGAGAATATGTTGATGTCTTTCTCCTGTGGGCTGCATTCTGTGGTGAGCTGACTGTCGATGTATGGCAGAATTTACACAAGCACCTTCATTCTGTCTGACTGAACTGGACGTTTCTACCTTGTTGTATATTCCCTAGTTTTATTAAAACTTGTGGTCTGGTGCTATTCTAACAATAATGTGCTTAAATCTGCAATTAGTCAAATGAAACATACTTACGAACAGCACCTTCACTTTGATAGCTAGATGGACTGGCGTAATGCATACTAACAACCCCTCCCTCCCTTCATTGTTGTCTACCAATCATGAGGGCCCACATCAGTCTCGAGTGGAGGGGAAGACTAATGAGTTGAAACTAGGGTGGTCAAGTTGGAGATCGCTCAAGTCTGTCACAGGAAATGGGATGGGGTGAGTTAGCTGAAGCCAATCACTGTTGGGAGGCACAAGGTGTGTGGAGTAGTGGGGAAGTGAATTTCCTGAATGTACTTCCCAACATAGGATAAAAGTGCACTATGTCATCACAAGTATCTGGACACCCCCAAAAACATACTCGTGATGACTGGGTGTTGTGTGATGTCCTTAGGTTAGTTAGGTTTAAGTAGTTCTAAGTTCTAGGGGACTGATGACCATAGATGTTTCCCATAGTGCTCAGAGCCATTTGAACCCAAAAACATACGTCTTTCATATTAGGTGCATTGTGCTGCCACCTACAGCCAGGTACTCCACATCAGCGACCTCAGTAGTCATTAGACATCGTGAGAGAGTAGAATGGGGTGCTCCGCGGAACTCACGGACTTCGAACGTGCTCAGGTGATTGGGTGTCACTTCTATCATACGTCTGTAGGCGAGATTTTCACATCCTTAAAAATCCCTTGGTGTACTGTTTCCGATGTGATAGAGAAGTGGAAACGTGAAGAGACACGTATAGCACAAAAGCGTACAGGCCGACCTCATCTGTTGACTGACAGAGACCACCGACAGTTTAAGAAGGTCGTAAGCTATAATAGGCAGAAATCTATCCAGACCATCACACAGGAATTCCGAACTGCATCACGATCCACTGCAAGTACTATGACATTTAGGCGCGTGGTGAGAAATTCATTTTCTAGAGGTTGCTCATAAGCCACACATCACGCCGGTAAATGCCGAACGACGCCTCGCTTGGTGTAGGAAGAGTAAACATTGGCCGATTGAACAATGGGAAAACGTTGTGTGGGTTGACGAATCGCGGTACACAATGTGGCGATACGATGGCGGGGTGTGGGTATGCGAATACCCAGTGAACGTCACATGGCAGTGTGTGTAGTGCCAACAGTAAAATTCGGAGGCGGTGGTGTTATGGCGTGATCGTGTTTTTCATGGAGGGGGCTTGCACCCCTTGTCGTTTTACGTGGCACTCTGTCACAGCACAGGCCTACATTGATGTTTTAAGCACCTTGTTCCTTCCCACTGTTGAAGAGCGATTCGGGGATGGCGAATGAGTCTTTCAACACGATTGAGAACCTGTTCATAATGCACGTCCTATGGCAGAGTGGTTACTCGACAATAACATCCCTGTAGTGGACTGGCCTGCACACAGTCCTGATTTGAATCCTATAAACACCTTTGAGATGTTTTGGAACGCCGACTTCGTGCCAGGCCTCACCGACCGACATAGATACCTCTCCTCAGTGCAGCACGGGGTGAAGAATGGGCTGCCATTGCCCAAGAAACCTTCCAGCATCTGATTGAACGTATGCCTGCGAGAGTGAAGGCTAAGGGTGGGCCAACACCATATTCAATTCCAGCATTACCGACGCAGGGCGCAACGAACTTGTAAGTCATTTTCAGCCTGGTGTCTGGATACTCTTGATCACGTAGTGTATGTTTTCCGTGATTTCTCTGAATCACTTCAGGTGAATGCCGCGATGATTCCTTTGAAAGGACACGGCCGTTTTCCTTGCCCTTATGAGCTAATGGCTTCGTCGTCGACGCGACGGTAGCCGCTAATCTCCTCCTCCTCCTACAAAGCTATTTCAAAAGTAGTGCGCGTACTCTTGCTTTGCTAAAAAGCTTTCTTAGAAACAAGTAAACAGTCGAACGGTTCGATACGAAGATGGAGCCTGGCAAGATGGCCTCACTTGGTGGCTTGTACAACGCAATAGCCGATAACAGCTGTGTTGGCTTTCAGTTTAAGGGCATACCTAGGATATTTTTGGAAAAAGCTCCAACACTGCCATTAACAAACGTTACCGTTATATCAGTGTTTCTCGAATTGTGATAAAACATATATTGTTCCATAAAAAAGAAAGAAACAAAAGAAAAACATACTCCCCAAAATGTCGGTTGATACAATAGTTAACGGTATTAACGATGAAACAAAACTACTTGTCTCTCTGTGTACCATCATTCGCCGAAAAGCTCGTTTCGATACGTCGAACTGTTCACGAAGAAAGTGTTGAGGCCTGCTAGTCAAGGGAAGGTGCGATTCGGTTACGATTGTGGACGGGGCCGTAATCAGTTATTACTGGTTGCCTTTTACAGTTACACACAATTTATTTTAAACCAGTAATTCCAAGCTCAACAATAAATAAAAATACCACACGTTATTAATGAAGGAATAAACAACTGTGTACATGATAGTGTTTTCAGTGAGTTACAGTTTAGCAAATCACCATTAAATACAGATAATGTTTTAAAAGCAAGCCACTGTGATCTGCGCAGAAGGCCTTACACGCCAGGAATGGCAATAAATTAAGAATTGTTTAAAAGTCATTGCAATTTACAAATTACGTATTAAAATATTACAGGCAAGTTGCCACAAACATAGCAGAAGGCATCAGACGCCTGGAATGGCAGTAAATAAAGTTTTAAGGCTTACTGCGAAAACACAAGTACCAAATTAGAATTTTAATGCAAATGACCACAATCACGGCTGAAGGCCTTACACTCCACGAACGGCAATAATATAAAAAATTCAGAAACCTGCTGTAAAACAGCAAATGCAATAGCAAAGGTTAATTTAAAGAAACAAGCAACTGATCACCAAAAGGATGAAATAAGATGATGGTAAACTTTGTAAACAACCCTTAACAACCATTGAACACTACACTACTGGATTCATTCCAGAAGGCGACCAGAACTATTAACTAGATATATGTAACCTTTAATGTAGGCCTTGCAAGGTACTGTAATAAGTAACACAACAATAAAACACAAGGACCAGTACATAAGTTCCTTAAAGGGTACTGAGGCAGATATATCCCCAGAAGACGTGGACTGAAGGAGCGTTACACTGAACTACTGGCCATCAGACCCCCTTTTAGAACACACACGTCTTACAAGAACCAAGGGGCCACAGACGGTGCTCCAGGAGTCGACATCTAAGGAAGTCCGGCAACAAACACCTTCGCGAGCGATGAGATAGGCAGCCAAGAGTTGCATTCATTTCACAAGATAATAACTCAGACTAGTGGCAGTCTAACAAATGACTAATGATAATCTACCTGACGTCCGACAAACCAAATACAACGATGGAACAACACGCCAAAGCCGGAACCGGCGGTCTGCGCTACGTCCTCAGAATATTAAGTTTAGAGCGCCCGAAACGAGAAAGGAATCACCAAGCGGCATACAATCAAGCCTTACCGGACAGCAGCGGCGAGGCGAGGAAACGTACACTGCGGTTACATACACTAACCCCCAGGGCAGGTAACTGGGGCGTTAGTGGCCACCAGGCAAGAAAAATTACCGCTGGTTGAACTTAACAAATCGTAACAAGTTGAACGAATGGGTTCAAATGGCTCTGAGAACTATGGGACTTAACATCTGAGGTCATCAGTCCCATAAAACTTAGAACTACTTAAACCTAACTAACCTAAGGACATCACACACATCCATGCCAGAGGCAAGGTTCGAACTTGCGACCGTAGCAGTCGTGCGTTTCCAGACTGAAGCGCCTAGAACCGCTCGGCTACGGCGGCCGGCCAAGTTGAACGCAGTAAATAGTAATAAGAAGTAATAATAAGCTAATCAGATCCACCTTCACCGAGCGAGGTGGCGCAGTGGTTAGCACACTGGACTCGCATTCGGGAGGACGACGGTTCAATCCCGTCTCCGGCCATCCTGATTTAGGTTTTCCGTGATTTCCCTAAATCGTTTCAGGCAAATGCCGGGGTCGTTCCTTTGAAAGGGCACGGCCGCTTTCCTTCCCAATCCTTACCTCACCCGAGCTTGCGCTCCGTCTCTAATGACCTCGTTGTCGACGGGACGTTAAACACTAACCACCACCCCAGATCCACCTTCCCCAAGCACTCCACTCGCTGCTCTTCGCCTCGGCGACACTACGAGCAGCAACACGAACCCAAGTAACTGGAGCCGGTCTTTGTGGCCGAGCGGTTCTAGGCGCTACAGTCTGGAACCGTGCGATCCCTACGATCGCAGGTTCGAATCCTGCTTCAGGCATGGATGTTTGTGATGTCCCTAGGTTAGTTACGTGTAAGTAGTTCTAAGTTCTAGGTGACTGATGACCTCAAAAAGCCGGCCGCGGTGGTCTAGCGGTTCTGGCGCTGCAGTCCGGAACCGCGGGACTGCTACGGTCGCAGGTTCGAATCCTGCCTCGGGCATGGATGTTTGTGATGTCCTTAGGTTAGTTAGGTTTAAGTAGTTCTAAGTTCTAGGGGACTTATGACCTACGATGTTGAGTCCCATAGTGCTCAGAGCCATTTGAACCATTTTTTGACCTCAAAAGTTAAGTCCCTTAGTGCTCAGAGCCATTTCAACCATTTTTTGAACCAATTGACTGGAGAATTCGAGATATCACACTGGTGGATGTTTCTACACTTGGATTGAAATGCACTCATAGCTTGCCGGATCCGGCTTACGGCGAGGTCGTGCACCCTCATGACCACACCCTTCCATTCGGCAGTCGATGCGCGCCGCTAGCAGTCCCGGCGTGTTCTGGCACTGCGCGGACCTGGCTCCACCTGAGTCCCCAACCGAACTACCCACACACACGACCCGGAAGAACAACGACGTCAACCCCAAGCTAGGGCCACAGTTACTACATATCGATAACCGCCGTTGCTGCCACTAGCGGACAGGCAACGCTTGCGAAACCGAGTGGCGCCAGTCAACAGGAGAAGAAGACAAGCAACTGCAACCGTGCCAGCTAAACGACATCGTCTGGCCTCCAACGGAGGGCGGAAACCTACAAACAGCACCAACACGAGCCGCAGCACGGCTCAAGTGTATCACATCTTAAGAAAGAAGGAAGGACTGTAGCTTAGGATTTTACGTCCCGTCGAGAACGACGTCATTAGAGACGGACGCCGTGTGCTACTCTCCCGCTATATACAGGCTGGGAAAAACCAACGATGATACGTGGTTAAAAAAATGGTTCAAATGGCTCTGAGCACTATGGGACTCAACTGCTGTGGACATAAGTCCCCTAGAACTTAGAACTACTTAAACCTAACTAACCTAAGGACAGCACACAACACCCAGCCATCACGAGGCAGAGAAAATCCCTGACTCCGCCGGGAATCGAACCCGGGAACCCGGGCGTGGGAAGCGAGAACGCTACCGCACGACCGCGAGATGCGGGCGATACGTGGTTAATCCTTGCTAATGAAGAGGAGAGCTGTCTATCACAGAAAAAGCTAAAAGCTTCGATTTCGAAGCACTAATCGGTTGCGGTCACACGTCTGCGCATGCGCGTGGTACTCTGTCGTGAGCTCTTCGTTGTGTAGTTACGTTAGGGTGAGTGAGAGCAGACGTGTTTTCTGGCCAGCTGAACGCAAGGCAAAATGGTGCTCATGATAAAGAAAAATGCGCGTGTTCATTGTGGAGTGTTATGCGAAGCACAATACATGGAAAACGTGTGCGGAGCTGTTTACGCAAGACTTTAACACTATACGTGTTTTGGCGAAACCTCCTGAAAAGTCTGCAACGCGAAACTTGGTGGCAAAACAGTACAAAATGGCTCTATTGCGTATAAAATCCATAACTATTCGAAAAGAGATCGAATATCAGTTCGGCAATATGCCGGGCGAAAAAGAGGTTCGACACGATATTAAGAGGTACCCCTTGACTTCCGTCACTTCGGTATAATACGTCCGTGACAAATGACTTACGCCATGGGATAAATATTCCTTACGTATATACTTAACTACTATCGCATAAAACATGCAGTTATGCAAAAATTCCGGCTCTACTCATGACTCACAAGCATCCTCTAGAAATGTTGCTCTTTGGATAATCAATAAAATATGCCCCAAACGTTTAATTAATGCTAAACGACATTAAGAATAAATTTTCTCTTCGTAAATAAATCTGTAACTTAACGAGGATAATGGAATGCAGTCGAATTAAGTCGGGTGATGCTGAGGGAATTAGATTAGGAAATGAGACACTTAAAGTAGTAAAGGAGTTTTGCTATTTGGGGAGCAAAATAACTGATGATGGTCGAAGTAGAGAGGATATAAAATGTAGACTGGCAATGGCAAGGAAAGCGTTTCTGAAGAAGAGAAATTTGTTAACATCGAGCATAGATTTAAGTGTCAGGAAGTCATTTCTGAAAGTATTTGTATGGAGTGTAGCCATGTATGGAAGTGAAACATGGACGGTAAATAGTTTGGACAAGAAGAGAATAGAAGCTTTCGAAATGTGGTGCTACAGAAGAATGCTGAAGATTAGATGGGTAGATCACATAGCTAATGGGGAAGTATTGAATAGGATTGGGGAGAAGAGAAGTTTGTGGCACAACTTGACCAGAAGAAGGGATCGGTTGGTAGGACATGTTCTGAGGCATCAAGGGATCACCAATTTAGTATTGGAGGGCAGCGTGGAGGGTAAAAATCGTAGGGGGAGACCAAGAGATGAATACAGTAAGCAGATTCAGAAGGATGTAGGTTGCAGTAGGTACTGGGAGATGAAGAAGCTTGCACAGGATAGAGTAGCATGGAGAGCTGCATCAAACCAGTCTCAGGACTGAAGACCACAACACCAACAACAAGGAGAAAGGTTGTAATTTAGCACAAAAATGTGTTTTTTACTGTTCATGTAAAGAATGTTCCAGAGAAATGTTTATATATCGGAATTTTATAAAAGACACTCAGTAAAATAAGTTGGAGGCAGTCCCCGTAATTTGTTTTCTCTGTATAAAGTAAGAGCTGATCTCCTGTTCTCTCTCTCTCTCTCTCTTGTTTGTTATTAATTGCTGCGTCAATAAGCGTCGCTCGCGTTAAATAGTTAATCGTATCACCGTGTTTGAATCAAGAAACCTACTTTCCTCTTCCATTAATGCCACATCTAAATTTATTATGGTGGGTTAGATAGAGCAGCAATCAGTAGTAGAATTAAGTTGCTTTAATATGAGATTTATAGTCACAACGCAGATCAGATTTCGACCTGTGCCAGGTCATTATCAATGCAGTGCGGAATTGTAGCAGTTGTTAGTGCTCAAGTGAATGTTTACACAGTTCAACCATTATGGTTGATATATAACCATAGTCGTTGCGTGCCCCCACCCCATGGAGGGCAACCTGATAAATTTATTACGGTACATTTCAGAACTGCAGCGAAGGAGAGTTGTTGACTAGTTGCTTGGTGGACACGGCTGAACGCTACTACTGTCCAATCGGCATTTACTTTATCAAACTTTTATTTTAGCGTCCCTGAGATCTCTTCTACTGATATTTTCTATCAGCATCAGCGCAGTGTAATTACGCAAACTGCGTAATTTTTTAGATCGCTCACTGGCCTCTGAACAATGCTGTCGGTCACCGTTCTCATCGGTCTTATGGGAATCTGATGCTGGAGGGCGGAATGCGAATCAGTTAATAAGCAAGTAAAAATTTTATACGCAGCGTTTCGCCATTTCAATAAAATTTGACACCAGCAGACGTGATTAAAAGTTTTACAATATAACTTACTAACTGTAAATGTCTTTTGGGAGCTAAATTAATTTCAGTGAGGAATATGTGAAGCAGATATGAGAAATTAACTTCCACAGCTAATATTAAACCCAGTGCGGGACAGTACGTTGAGAATGTGGGTTTCGCGGGAGGTGTGTCAGAGATAAATACCTGCAGTCAGCCGGCCGCGGTGGTCTAGCGGTTCTAGGCGCTCAGTGGGGAACCGCGCGACTGCTACGGTCGCAGGTTCGAATCCTGCCTCGGGCATGGATGCGTGTGATGTCCTTAGGTTAGTTAGGTTTAAGTAGTTCTAAGTTCTACGGGACTGATGAGCACAGATGTTAAGTCCCATAGTGCTCAGAGCCATTTGAACCATTTGAGCCTGCAGTCACCCTATCCTCTGTGTCTTCGGTGGCTCAGATGGATAGAGCGTCTACCATGTAAGTAGGAGATCCCGGGTTCGACTCCAGCTCCGGAGCACACATTTTCATCTGACCCCGTTGACGTATGTCAACGCCTCTAAGCAGGTAAGGATTTTCATTTCATTGTAATTTCAGTATTTCAGACTAACTCCTCCAACTCAAAGAAAAATCGTAATGTGTTGTTTTGACATTAGTAATAAGATAGTGTCCTTGATGTTTGGAAACATGAGATATACCCTGCGACCTGTTGCGAATGCGCACAGGCGTCTCAAAGTTCTCTCCACAGTCTCCAGCGGAGATTGCGGTTGGAGCCCCCTTCCGGATACTTGCCGGCTACGGAAAGAAGGGAAAAAAATGGTTCAAATGGCTCTGAGCACTATGGGACTTAACATCTATGGTCATCAGTCCCCTAGAACTTAGAACTACTTAAACCTAACTAACCTAAGGACAGCACACAACACCCAGCCATCACGAGGCAGAGAAAATCCCTGACCCTGCCGGGAATCGAACCCGGGAACCCGGGCGTGGGAAGCGAGAACGCTACCGCACGACCACGAGATGCGGAAAAAAAAAAGCGTACGCTATATAGGAGAAACAGCAGAACGGATAGCCGAGAGTAGTGGGGCAGCGCGGTCTGCCAGACACACTGGCTGTTGGTGCGCTCACTCCCTCCGTACCGTCTTTGTTTTTTTTTTTTTTTTTAATCTCATTTTGCTCGCTTTTGTTCGTTGAATCTGCTCGGGGCGGACGTCGTAAGACATCCGTTTAAGTTCGTTGTTGATCGATTAACTCAGTTTTTTTGTTACAGAGGGCTGCTAACCCTCTGACCGAACACGCTGAGCTACCGTGCCGGCAACCGTCCGAGCAATCGCCCAGCCATGGCAGGCGAAAGGGCCATGCCGTGCCGTCCTGTGTGCCTCACGTTGCGGGAACAAAAGAGAATATTCGGAAACAGAGGAGGACAGAGGAATCGTGTTACAGCTCCAGGAGTGTTAGAAGTGGGCTCTTTGGCGTGTATCGGAGAAGGAATTCAATAAAGTTTCTACGCCGCCACGGCCCGACATTGGGGTGCGAGCGCGCGACTTGACAGGTGAGCCGCAAAGCAGGGTGCAGGCGAGAAGCTGCTGCCGCCGCGACACCAGAAATACCGACCCCCCCTCACCCCTCTCCGTCTCTCTTTCTCTCTCCCTCCCGCCCTTTTATTTATTCGCTGCCACACGGAGCCAGACAGGCTGCTACGTCGCTGCCAGTTGAGGCCGTCGGGCGTGCCACGTCACGTCGCGGAAGAATAAGCGGACCGTATGTCATCGAGGAGACGCCGAAATCTCTTCTGAAGCACGTGAGCCGACTAAATACTGGCCAACGCCAGCGTAGTACGCGCTCCATTACCTGTGACAATAAAACCTGAGTACAACTCAGTAATTTGTTGCGTATCATTATTATTACTGATGTGAACACTCGAAAACTACGTTTCTTAATTCTTCTGTGGTTTTTGGGAAACGTACAGGGTGTTTCAAAAATGACCGGTATATTTGAAACGGCAATAAAAACTAAACGAGCAGCGATAGAAATACATCGTTTGTTGCAATATGCTTGGGACAACAGTACATTTTCAGGCAGACAAACTTTCGAAATTACAGTAGTTACAATTTTCAACAACAGATGGCGCTGCGGTCTGGGAAACTCTATAGTACGATATTTTCCACATATCCACCATGCGTAGCAATAATATGGCGTAGTCTCTGAATGAAATTACCCGAAACCTTTGACTACGTGTCTGGCGGAATGGCTTCACATGCAGATGAGATGTACTGCTTCAGCTGTTCAATTGTTTCTGGATTCTGGCGGTACACCTGGTCTTTCAAGTGTCCCCACAGAAAGAAGTCACAGGGGTTCATGTCTGGCGAATAGGGAGGCAAATCCAAGCCGCCTCCTGTATGTTTCGGATAGCCCAAAGCAATCACACGATCTTCGAAATATTCATTCAGGAAATTAAAGACGTCGGCCGTGCGATGTGGCCGGGCACCATCTTGCATAAACCACGAGGTGTTCGCAGTGTCGTCTAAGGCAGTTTGTACAGCCACAAATTCACGAAGAATGTCCAGATAGCGTGATGCAGTAATCGTTTCGGATCTGAAAAATGGGCCAATGATTCCTTTGGAAGAAATGGCGGCCCAGACCAGTACTTTTTGAGGATGCAGGGACGATGGGACTGCAACATGGGGCTTTTCGGTTCCCCATATGCGCCAGTTCTGTTTATTGACAAAGCCATCCAGGTAAAAATAAGGTTCGTCAGTAAACCAAATGCTGCCCACATGCATATCGCCGTCATCAATCCTGTGCACTATATCGTTAGCGAATGTCTCTCGTGCAGCAATGGTAGCGGCGCCGAGGGGTTGCCGCGTTTGAATTTTGTATGGATAGAGGTGTAAACTCTGGCGCATGAGACGATACGTGGACGTTGGCGTCATTTGGACCGCAGCTGCAACACGGCGAACGGAAACCCAAGTCCGCTGTTGGATCACCTGCTGCACTAGCTGCGCATTGCCCTCTGTGGTTGCCGTACGCGGTCGCCCTACCTTTCCAGCACGTTCATCCGTCACGTTCCCAGTCCGTTGAAATTTTTCAAACAGATCCTTTATTTTATCGCTTTTCGGTCCTTTGGTTACATTAAACCTCCGTTGAAAACTTCGTCTTGTTGCAACAACACTGTGTTCTAGGCGGTGGAATTCCAACACCAGAAAAATCCTCTGTTCTAAGGAATAAACCATGTTGTCTACAGCACACTTGCACGTTGTGAACAGCACACGCTTACAGCAGAAAGACGACGTACAGAATGGCGCACCCACAGACTGCGTTGTCTTCTATATCTTTCACATCACTTGCAGCGCCATCTGTTGTTGAAAATTGTAACTACTGTAATTTCGAAAGTTTGTCCGCCTGAAAATGTACTGTTGTCCCAAGCATATTGCAACAAACGGTGTATTTCTATCGCTGCTCGTTTAGTTTTTATTGCCGTTTCAAATATACCGGTCATTTTTGAAACACCCGCTAAAGTAATACGCAGTTTTGAGCGTCTACGTCACATAACTGTTTAGTGCTGTCATCCACCGGAAAGCTTTCGGAAAAATACAGGCTGTGTACAAGACAACCACCCTCCTCCCCACTCCGACCCCGTTAGGCAAAACCCTCGGTGGCACCCACCCACATCTATTATTTTAGAAATGTGACCTTCCAGAGAAAAGCTACGAAATACTCCCCAGCGCCTGGGGCAGGTGCCTGGCCTCGGAGGTGTGTCAACAGGTTACCTACCTGCCGGTGTCTCGGGCTGCTTCGCAGGCTTTCTCTGGAAAGGTACATTTCAAAAATTCTCAGTGAAAGTTAGCGGGTGCCACCGAGTGTTTTGCCGAACAGCGGATGCTGCAGGGACCCTTTGCCGTTTTATTCCAGTGTGTCACTGTCGCACCACTCACGATCTCGTGTGATATTATTGGATTTCAGACATTTTGCATGTGAGAAAAGGATAGCCATCGAGCTGTAGTTTGTAATGACACTAACAAGGAGAGGCCGCCAATTGTGAAATTCAGATTCGATTCATACTGTGCATAATAAAAGCTCATGGCCAGAGGTGTAATGTGGCAAAGCACCAAGATGCACTTCTCAACCGTAGTCGAGAAAATCGACAGTTAAAAGAAACCGTTCCGGTGAAATACTCTCTACGATTAGTTATTTTCTACAGCGTGGTGGTGCAGCGGTAAGCGCTCGGGTTCGTAATCCGAAGGTCGCCGGATCGAATCTCGCTCCATGCAACTTTTTTTTCAGTATTTGTTTTTTGTAATATATATAAAATTCCCGGCAATCAGTTACAACAATTATGCATATAATAAGTTGTTGAAAGTCGTTTGTCGTGGAAAAACTGGCGACTTCGAACATCATTATGTTTTCCGCAAACAAAGTTGTATTTCACAAATGTTATTAATTGTCATCATAATGTTAACCACGTATAGTTAACGGAAGACGTAGAAACGAATACGTATAGCGTAAGTCAAACGTTCGAATTAGAACAGAGACCCCACGAACACAAACTTGCTGTGGCAGGTATGAAATATAAACTCCGTTACTTGCTTGTTACACTTGAAGGACAGATGTTGAATGGGCCGAAACGAGCCGCCCCTTAACAGCGTAGTTGCCTGCTAACTTCGAAAGAAGGTAGATGCGGTCCCTAGCGCAACTTATAACATCGTCGAAAATCAGTGCGGACGGGACAGCTTTGGTACACCCTGATAAACAAACGGAAAAATGGAGGCGGTACAATTGGACATGCATAAGCACATATATATATATATATATATATATATATATATATATATATATATATATATATATATATATTTGAATTGCAAAAAACTAATAATAAAAAAAATATTGCATGGCGCGAGATTCGATCCGGGGACCTTCGAATTACGAACCCCAGCGCTTACCGCTGCGCTATGACGCTGTAGAAAATCGTTAATCGTAGAGAGTATTTCACCGCAACGGTTTCTTTTGACTGTCGATTTTCTCGACAACGGCTGAGAAGTGCATCTTGGTGCTTTGCCACATTACACCTCTGGCCATGAGCTTTTATTATGCGCAGTATGAATCGAATCTGAATTTCACAATTGGCGGCCTCCCCTTGTAAGCATGACAACGCGGGAGTAAAGAAACGAAATCTGTTTATAACGTGCGCCTATACCAAGACGCGCGGCCAGCGTTTAAAAGGTACTTTTAAACATTATGAATCGCTGGGCGCAGATATTTAAAACCATTGCCGCGGCGCTTGATAGCAAGAAGCTGCGAAACAGAACAAAGAACAATTTATCATTTGTTAGGAAAATTCTAGAGTTTTTATAGTTAGTTGTACTTCTGGTCGCCGATATGTTAACATGTATTTCATTACCTTTGATGTTTGGTCGCCGACTTATTAAGACGTGTTGTGTAGCACCGCTACAGGTTATATTTCATTTAGTGTGAAAAACCACGTTATCACCAAGAAAGAAAAACGCTTTTGTAAACCCTGTGACGATAAAAAATACTTACGCGCACGCAAGGACATTTAATTTTTGCAAAATATCACACATACAAAAGCAGCGATTGCTGGACTGCTCCATGTATGAGACAAACATAAAAATGTAAGTTTTGTATTCACTGTAAATTTGTTAATGTTTATAGTTTAACGCCTTTGTTCTTTGAGAATATATTGATGCTTCACTGTACAGAAAATCTATGCTTATTCTTTTCTTTAAATTAACCACAAATAATATATATGTTTAAATGAACTTTGTTACAGGTTCGCTCTTTATCGCGGTGTCTCGATTGTATTTGGGAGACCATTAATGTGTTCAATTTCCGATCTCACAACTTTTTTTTTTTTTACAAAATTTCACCATTTGCATTTATTTCCAATTTTTTATTATTATTCAAATAGGTCCCTTAGGTAATTTCATTGAAGAGTCTGATTGCGTGAAAGCAATCCGGGTTAAGAGGTCATTTGAGAAACTATTTTCGCGCAGTCAATCTGTACGTCTCCTGAACACAATCGACAACCGACACATCGGCGATCATTCATTAATTTATCTCTCTTTCCAAGTCGTACCAAAAAACGGTCAAGGAGAACTGCCGTGAGTACGCAATCTAGTGTTAAAGGTTGCATTCTTTATCTTGCCATAAATTATCATCATCAATGTTATATTTGGTTAAATGTGAAAAGCAAAAAAACCTTTTAACGCTAGACTCGCCACAGGACAGCATGAAACAGGAACAATGAAAAAGCATATGGACCGTTTGCTGCTTCGGATCACAATGAAAGTTGGTCGAATGATTCTGAACAGTTTCCAAAAAGTGATCCTTTAATTCTGCTGTACTGTGTGTTTTACGCTGCATTGAAATGTTTCTGGGGCGCGTAGCGTAAAAGTTTGGATCGGACGGAATCTAACCTAGAAACCCCAGCATGTCAGGTAAACATTGTACCACATACACACGTTACCTGTCGAAAACAAAGTACCTATTTTACGCCATTCGATTGCTATGTGGTTTCATTGTAAGATGGTGGTAGACTTCGACGCTAACTTTTACGAACGATCTAATACCGACCGGGATCGATGACGATCTTCGGCAGAGTGGACTGGAGGGCGCGTCTCAGTTTTGGTGCCTGAGTGTGGTGCCTCAGTTTTGGTGCCTCATACCATTGGATGCGGATATGGAGCGGCTGTCCCAGCCGTGTGTCAGTTTCCGAGACCGGAGCCGCTACTTCTCAATCAAGTAGCTCCTCAGTTTGCCTCAAAAGCGCTGACTGCAGCCCGCTTGCTAACAGCGCTCGGCATATCTACATCTACATCTACATCCATACTCCGCAAGCCACCTGACGGTGTGTGGCGGAGGGTACCTTCAGGAACTCTATCGGTTCTCCCTTCTATTCCAGTCTCGTATTGTTCGTGGAAAGAAGGATTGTCGGTATGCCTCTGTGTGGGCTCTAATCTCTCTGATTTTATCCTCATGGTCTCTTCGCGAGATATACGTAGGAGGGAGCAATATACTGCTTGACTCTTCGGTGAAGGTATGTTCTCGAAACTTAGACAAAAGCCCGTACCGAGCTACTGAGCGTCTCTCCTGCAGAGTCTTCCACTAGAGTTTATCTATCATCTCCGTAACGCTTTCGCGATTACTAAATGATCCTGTAACGAAGCGCGCTGCTCTCCGTTGCATCTTCTCTATCTCTTCTATCAACCCTATCTGGTACGGATCCCACACTGCTGAGCAGTATTCAAGCAGTGGGCGAACAAGCGTACTGTAACCTACTTCCTTTGTTTTCAGATTGCATTTCCTTAGGAATCTTCCAATGAATCTCAGTCTGGCATCTGCTTTACCGACGATCAACATTATATGATCATTCCATTTTAAATCACTCCTAATGCGTACTCCCAGATAATTTATGGTATTAACTGCTTCCAGTTGCTGACCTGCTATTTTGTAGCTAAATGATAAAGGATCTATCTTTCTGTGTATTCGCAGCACATTACACTTGTCTACATTGAGATTCAATTGCCATTCCCTGCACCATGCGTCAATTCGCTGCAGATCCTCCTGCATTTCAATACAATTTTCCATTGTTACAACCTCTCGATACACCACAGCATCATCTGCAAAAAGCCTCAGTGAACTTCCGATGTCATCCACCAGGTCATTTATGTATATTGTGAATAGCAACGGTCCTATGACACTCCCCTGTGGCACACCTGAAATCACTCTTACTTCGGAAGACTTCTCTCCATTGAGAATAACATGCTGCGTCCTGTTACCTAGGAACTCCTCAATCCAATCATACAATTGGTCTGATAGTCCATATGCTCTTACTTTATTCATTAAACGACTGTGGGGAACCGTATCGAACGCCTTGCGGAAGTCAAGAAACACGGCATCTACCTGTGAACCCGTGTCTATGGCCCTCTGAGTCTCGTGGACGAATAGCGCGAGCTGGGTTTCACATGACCGTCTGTTTCGAAACCCATGCTGATTCCTACAGAGTAGATTCCTAGTCTCCAGAAAAGTCATTATACTCGAACACAATACGTGTTCCAAAATTCTACAACTGCTCGACGTTAGAGATATAGGTCTATAGTTCTGCACATCTGTTCGACGTCCCTTCTTGAAAACGGGGATGACTTGTGCCCTTTTCCAATCCTTTGGAACGCTACGCTCGTCTAGAGACCTACGGTACACCGCTGCTAGAAGGGGGGCAAGTTCCTTCGAGTACTCTGTGTAAAATTGAACTGGTATCCCATCAAGTCCAGAGGCCTTTCCTCTTTTGAGCGATTTTGTTTCTCTATCCCTCTGTCGTCTATTTCGATATCTACCATTTTGTCATCTGTGCGACAATCTAGAGAAGGAACTACAGTGCAATCTTCCTCTGTGAAACAACTTTGGAAAAAGACATTTAGTATTTCGGCCTTTAGTCTGTCAGCCTCTGTTTCCGTACCATTTTGGTCACAGAGTGTCTGGACATTTTGTTTTGATCCACCTACCGCTTTGACATAAGACCAAAATTTCTTAGGATTTTCTCCCAAGTCAGTACATAGAACTTTACTTTCGAATTCATTGAACGCCTCTCGCATAGCCCTCCTCACACTACATTTCGCTTCGCGTAATTTTTGTTCGTCTGCAAGGCTTTGGCTATGTTTATGTTTGCTGTGAAGTTCCCTTTGCTTCCGCAGCAGTTTTCTAACTCGGTTGTTGTACCACGGTGGCTCTTTTCCATCTCTTACTATCTTGCTTGGCACATACTCATCTAACGCAAAATGTACGACGGTTTTGAACTTTGTCCACTGATCCTCAACACTATCTGTACTTGAGACAAAACTTTTGTGTTGAGCCAACAGGTACTCTGAAATCTGCTTTTTGTCACTTTTTCTAAACAGAAAAATCTTCCTACCCTTTTTAATATTCCTATTTACGGCTGAAATCATCGATGCCGTAACCGCTTTATGATCGCTGATTCCCTGTTCTGCGTTAACTTTTTCAAATAGTTCGGGTCTGTTTGTCACCAGAAGGTCTAATATGTTATCGCCACGAGTCGGTTCTCTGTTTAACTGCTCGAGGTAGTTTTCAGATAAAGCACTTAAAAAATTTCACTGGATTCTTTGTCCCTGCCACCCGTTATGAACGTTTGAGTCTCCCAGTCTATATCCGGCAAATTAAAATCTCCACCCAAAACTATAACATGGTGGGGAAATCTACTCGAAATATTTTCCAAATTATCCTTCAGGTGCTCAGCCACAACAGCTGCTGAGCCAGGGGGCCTATAGAGACATCCAATTACCATGTCTGAGCCTGCTTTAACCGTCACCTTCACCCAAATCATTTCACATTTCGGATCTCCATCAATTTCCTTCGATACTATTGCACTTCTTATCGCTATAAACACGCCTCCCCCTTCACTGTTCAGCCTGTCTCTGCGGTATACATTCCAATCTGAGTTTAGGATTTCATTACTGTTTACGTCTGGTTTCAGCCAACTTTCTGTCCCTAGTATTATATGGGCGTTGTGACCGTTTATTAATGAGAGCAGTTCTGGGACCTTTCTATAGACGCTCCTGCAGTTTACTATTAGCACATTAATATTGTTATTCCCTGTTGCATTTTGCCTACTCCTACCTTGCCGCGTCTCAGGAGGCGTCTTGTCGGGCCTAGGGAGGGGATTCTCTAACCTAAAAAACCCCCATGTGCACTCCACACGTACTCCGCTACCCTTGTAGCCGCTTCCGGCGTGTAGTGCGCGCCTGACCTATTCAGGGGGACCCTACATTTCTCCACCCGATAGCGGAGGTCGAGAAATTTGCACCCCAGATCTCCGCAGAATCGTCTGAGCCTCTGGTTTAAGCCTTCCACTCGGCTCCAAACCAGAGGACCGCGATCGGTTCTGGGAACGATACTACAAATAGTTAGCTCTGATTCCACCCCACGAGCGAGGCTTTCTGCCTTCACCAATTCCGCCAACCGCCTGTACGAACTGAGGATGACCTCTGAACCCGGACGGCAGGAGTCATTGATGCCGACATGAGCAACAACCGGATGGACAACCATCCAAGTGGTAGCCCAGACAGACAGCGCTTAACTTCGGTGGTCTGATGAGAACCGGTGTTACCACTGAGCCAAGGCCGTTGGTCAGACAGCTTGACGCCTGATGGAATTTCGATTATGCATGCTTATGAAGGCGTCCAAGCATGTGCATACTTTAGCATATGTACTGAGAATCGGGAGGCTTGTGCAAGCATTCGTCAGCGATTTGACTAAGTTAATTTTTATTTGGTCCTGTTAAGTTGCGCTCTGTACAAAGTTTGAAGAGTACTGTAGCACAAGTTGAATAATACAATAATATATGGAGAAAAATATAAGAAAAACAGCGATACTGATAGACAGTTTCCCTAGCAAGCCTACAGCGAGTAGTTAATATGGGAATAATATTTTCTTTTGTCCAACCACTCATCACTCCACATAACACGTTTTCTCTTTTGTTTTCTTCGTAACACAAGGGAAAGCAGCGCAGAGTCGTCAGAGCTCGACGTTTTATGGTAAACAAACTCATGCTTGTGCAAGCACGCCTGTGGCGTGTAGAGGTGCGAGGGATTTGCGCGTGCGTGCGCAAGCACGCTTGCCCACGCGTGTTTGTAAAGCGTGCTATTGCGTGTGTGGTCACCTTAAAAGGCACTGCCCGCAAGCAGCCATACAGCAGGCTTTTAGGTGGTGAGCCGTGGTGACTGCCCGGATCTTAGGTTGGCCATTTTGGAAGTGGCACCGCTTGGAAAACACACGGAAAAAAAGACACATTCGTTCGCGCCAGAGTGACCGCGAATCCAATTTGAATGAATCTGTGATTGGATTTCATATTGCTCACTAACTGACAAACCCGTCGTTGCCCGATTATTCATTTTACCAATTTTCGATTAAAAACAAAAACAAAAAACAGTTTCTGTGCGCTGTTTCGCGTGCCTACAAAGCGATTTTGTAGACGGGTGTATGGCAACGTCTCTTCAAAGCTCTCTATAGACGGCTATTGCTTTCGCCTAAAGGCGTTTGCGCTTCGCAGTTGAACGTTATCAGAAGAGTTACTAGGTGTTAGGGATTTCCTTAAGTTGACTTAACTTCCTTAGTAGCAAAGAATAAATGTTTTAAAATTTCATTTATAATGAGGCACTTTTTCACGTATCTGAGTCTTTATGATGTCATATATCTTGAACTATGTGTCTTACAGTAATATATTTATGTAGCTACATTCAGCTGCATATGTGGATACTGTCTGCGAAATACGTTGTGAATAGAAATGGCTCTGAGCACTATGGGACTTAACAGCTATGGTCATCAGTCCCCTAGAACTTAGAACTACTTAAACCTAACTAACCTAAGGACAGCACACAACACCCAGCCATCACGAGGCAGAGAAAATCCCTGACCCCGCCGGGAATCGAACCCGGGAACCCGGGCGTGGGAAGCGAGAACGCTACCGCACGACCACGAGATGCGGGCTCGCAAATAGAGAAGAGAAGTAATAAATTTAAACGTCATACATGATGCGGCAGTTTTTGACGCATCTCAGTGCGTATGACGTATCTCTTGAACTACGGTAGAAATGTGGTTCTCACTCTCATAGCCATTGTTGTCTACGGTAAGGGATACATGTATCAAGTTTGGTTGAAATCGGTCCACTGGTTTATTAGGAGATGTGGAATATACACACATTCTTATATCCATTTTTAAAATATATGTGAATTTAATTTGGCACTCATCCGTTGTAAGGCTAGGACTAAAAGGTCGCTAACTTCTCCCTCACATGAACGGCAAACATCGAGAAAAAGGAATGAAGTTTACAATACGACACAGCGATTGCAAGTAGGATTCGGATATTCAGATGTGTTTGAAATCTTATGGGACTCAACTGCTAAGGTCATCGGTCTCTAAGCTTACACACTACTTAATCTAAATTATCCTAAGGACAAACACACACACCAATGCCCGAGGGAGGACTCGAACCTCCGCCGGGACCAGCCGCACAGTCCATGACTGCAGCGCCTAAGACTGCTCGGCTAATCCTGCGCGGCCGTGCAAGTAGAATATCAGTCCAAGGCATCTTGTTCGGATCCCCCAAAATAGAATTTGTTTGATTATACGAGGGTCTGCCACCGAATTTTCTGTGTGAAAATTCCTGAAGCTCTCTAGGTAATACAAAAGTTATTAACTTTCTGCGTCTGAATTCTTCACGACTCCATATTTGCAGCTCTCTGCCGCTAGAGGGTTCCAGATTGTAGCGCTAACATGGTTGGCTGGTAGATTCCGGGGAGTGGGCCAAACAGCGAGGTCATCGGTCCCATCGGGTGTGGAAGGTATGGAGAAGGAAGTCGGTCGTGCCCATTCAAAGGAACCATCCCGGTATTTGTCTGAAGCGATTTAGCGAAATCACGGAAAACTTAAATCAGGATGGCCGGACGCGGGTTTGAACCATCGTCCTCCCAAATGCGAGTTCAGTGTGCCAACCACTGTGTCACCTCGCTCGGTTGTAACATGGCGGTGTGTAATGTAACTATGTCCGTGCGTGAGAAACAGCGTGATGTAATCAAGTTCAGAATTCTAAGGGTTTGTCCACACATGGAGCACCCTATCCTTCAGCCTGACAATACGAGCCCACACACGAGCGATGTGACATTAGTGTTCGTTGCCATCGATCATCCTCCATACAGTCTCGACCTGGTGCCATCCGGTTTTGATCCGTTTGCGAAACCTGAAGAACACCTTCGAAGACTTTACTTTGATAGTGCAAGCAGGGGTGAGGGTGCAGCTCCGCCAACAAATTAAAACTTGCTACAGTGTCGGTATCAACAAAGTGGTTCTCGTAGACAGAAATGCGTTCGAACGAGGTCTCATGGAAAAGTTCGTACCTGAAGACGTCACCACAAGTAAAGACAGTAGCTGCAAGTGGCGACAACGAATCAGAGACGCCCCGTAGTGTTTCTGTGGTGTCACCGCCAGACACCACACTTGCTAGGTGGTAGCTTTTAAATCGGCCGCGGTCCGCTAGTATACGACGGACCCGCGTGTCGCCACTGTCAGTAATAGCAGACTGAGCACCACCACAAGGCAGGTCTAAAGAGACGTACTAGCACTCGCCCCAGTTGTACAGCCGACGTTGCTAGCCATGGTTCACTGAGAATTACGCTCTCATTTGCCGAGACGATAGTTAACATAGCCTTCAGCTACAGTTGCTACGACCTAGCAAGGCGCCGTATTCAATTGCTATAATACTTCTGTATCATCAAGAGCAATGTTCTACAAATGTGGATTAAAGTTAAGTATTCCAGAAGCTACGTACTTTTCTTTATAGCATTCATTACGTATCCTGTTTCAGACCTCACGCCAGACTGCTTGAGTTTAATGCGTGCATTTCGGCCTTATCTAGCTCTACAACAGTTTCCTTGCGGCGCCGCAGCCGGAGAGTTTTTTATGTCCGAGCACAGCGCTGCTCTTCGCTTTCTTTATGTAATCAGCGATGAATTATAATCCTCGTTTATGACGACAGTATCGTCGTATTACTGATTCGGCTGTGTGCGGATAGAACATTGCATTTATCGTGAATTTCTTGCCCATCGCAAAGTCCCAAGCGACTGGAAAAAAGCGCAGGTTGAGTCCAATATACAGGGTGGTCCACTGATCGTGACCGGGCCAAATATCTCACGGAATAAGCGTCAAACGAAAAAACTACAAAGAACGAAACTTCTTGAACAGGGAAACCAGACGACGCTATGGTTGGCCCGCTACATGGTGCTGCCATAGGTCAAACGGATATCAACTGCGTTTTTTAAAATAGGAACCGCCATTTTTAATTACATATTCGTGTATTACGTAAAAAACTATGAACGTTTTAGTTGGCTCACTTTTTTCGCTTTGTGATAGATGGCGCTGTAATAGTCACAATTTTAGACGAACAGTTGGTAACAGATAGGTTTTTTAAATTAAAATACAGAACGTAGGTACGTTTGAACATTTTATTTCGGTTTTTCCAATGTGATACATGTACCTTTGAGAACTTATCATTTCTGTGAACGCATGTTGTTACAGCGTGATTACCTGTAAACATCATATTAATGCAATAAATGCTGAAAATGATGTCCATCAACCTCAATGCATTGGCAATACGTGTAACGACATTCCTCTCAATTGCGAGTAGTTCCCCTTTCGTAATGTTCGCACATGCATTGACAATGCGCTGTCTCATGTTGTCAGGCGTTGTCGATGGATCACGATTGCAAATATCCTTCAACTTTCTCCACAGAAAGAAATCCTGGGACTTCAGATCCGGTGAACGTGTGGGCCATGCTTCGACGACCAATCTACCTGTCATGAAATATGCTATTCAATACCGCTTCAACCGCACGCGAGCTATGTGCCGGACATCCATCATGTTGGAAGTACATCGCCATTCTGCCATGCAGTGAAACATCTTGTAGTAACATCGGTAGAACATCGCGTAGGAAATCAGCATACATTGCACCATTTAGAATGCCATCGATAAAATGGGGGCTAATTATCCTTCCTCACATAATGCCGGACCATACATTAACCCGCCAAGGTCGCTGATTTTGCAGTTGTCGCAGCCATCGTGGATTTTCCGTTGCCCAATAGTGCATATTATGCCGATTTACGTTACCGCTGTTGGTGAATGACGCTTTGTCGCTAAATAGAATGCGTGCAAAAAAACTGTCATCGTCCGGTAATTTCTCTTGTGCCCAGTGGCAGAACTGTACACGACGTTCAAAGTCGTCGCCATGCAATTCCTGGTGCATAGAAATATGGTACGGGTGCAATCGATGTTGATGTAGCATTCTCAACACCGACGTTTTTGAGATTCATGATTCTCGCGCAATTTGTCTGCTACTGATCTGCGGATTAGCCACGATAGCAGCTAAAACACCTAGTTGGGAATCATCATTTGTTGCAGGTCGTGGTTGACGTTTCACATGTGGCTCAACACTTCCTGTTTCCTTAAATAACGTAACTATCCAGCGAACGGTCCGGACACTTGGATGATGTCGTCCAGGATACCGAGCAGTATACATAACACACTGTCGTTGAGCATTTTGATCACAATAGCCATACATCAACACAATATCGATCTTTTCCGCAATTGGTAAACGGTCCATTTCAACACGGGTAATGTATTACGAAGCAAATACCGTCCGGACTGGCAGAATGTTGCGTGATACCACGTGCTTATACGTTTGTGACTATTACAGCGCCATCTATCACAAAGCGAAAAAAGTGGTCCAACTAAAACATTCATATTTCTTTACGTACTACACGAATATGTAATAAATAAATGGGGGTTCCTATTTTTTAAAAAAACGGAGTTGATATCCGTTTGACCTATGGCAGCGCCACCTAGCGGGCAAACCGTAGCGCTATCTGGATTCCCCCTTCAAGCTAGACGAGATTCGTTCTTTCTAGTTTTATTTCGTGAGATATTTGGCTCGCTCACTATCAATGGACCATCCTGTATACACTAATGATGTAGCTGCTCTTCCGGTTAAAGTTGTTGTGACAAATTACGATATCAACGGCTTCTTTGATGACAGAATCCCAGTAGATAGATTCACAGTATAATATTTATCTTTTGTCAGACATAATGGTACTTTTCTCCAATGAGAATGTGTTAGACAGCTCCACATCTGCTGAAATCCCGATAGTTAATGTGACGTCCATGCTCTATATAGCCTTCTGTAAACTTTCGTATCGTCTAACCAGTGTAATTGTTTAATGGAGTTCATTTGAATTCAGGCTCAGACTTTCGACGACTTCCTCCGTTGATATAATTTATTTTAAGAAAGTCGTCGCCAAAAACGTCACCGTGACAATATGACAAAGTCCCTATACAGTCTTTGTATGACGCTTTCCCTTGATTAAGTCTATTAAAATTATACTAGATCGTATTTTGTCATTGCTACGCGTAGAGGACGTTCTCAGTTTACTTACCGCGTCAGATGTGGGTAAAATGTCCACCTTTCGACGAATCCTACATTGTCTTCGACACGAACAACTGACTGTCGCGGCTGCTGTTGACCATTTACGCCCCGTACACGACTTTTTTGATTGGTCGCCCTATTTCCACATCTGTACTGGTGGCGCCATCGCTCCTACAGGAACGCAAAATATACAGCGCATTTCCTCGTGTCTTCTCAGAACCAGGCTCTCGCTTCTACGCGTCACTAACAAGGAGACCACCCTACCAATCCGATTTTTGTAATTTTGTATATTTATGGTGCGTGAACTTCAGAACTCTAATGTCAATATGCCGAAGGAGCTCCATGCAACTCTCAAATATTCCCGAGAAAATCATCTTACAAGTTATGGAGAAGCTTTTATTTACTGTAGTTAAAACAAATGTCAGAATGGGCCAGGTGGTTCGCTCACTACCGCCGGAGGTAATCAATGGGTCATTGCTTTCATTCTCACTATGGTCTTTTTATTCGTTTTACTTTTTCGTTCAGTTCGAACATCCACACCATTTATGATATATATGGTAATTAACATATATCTAATCATTTTTTTGTTAAAAATACACGTCTTTTCGCTTATTACAATTTCACAAAAAATTACAGAAATCCCAGATATAAATTCTTACTATCGATAGCTCATAAACGGTTGTTAAAAAATTGTAATTGTTTTTTAAATTCACACAATCGTTATTAACGATCGTCTATAAAAATCAGTAGTTAAGAATTCATATTTGCAGTGAGTACTATATGGATTAGAAACAAGATGTGCATTTATTACAAAACATGATTAGATATGCCTTAGTTAGAATATATTTGATAATTGATGTAGGTATTCGAAAAGAATGAACAAAATAATAAATCGAAAAAAGGAACATAACCAGATTCGAAACAGCGAGCAGCTGATTACATGATGACTATTCTCTGTCGCTACCAAGTGAGTCACGTGGTTTGGTGTGAAAACTGCTTTAAATATCGTGGATTAAAGTGCTTCGGAAATCTTTAGAATCGATTTTCTCGAGAAATTTTGAGTGAAGCATTAACTTGCTTTTGCATACTGATATTTGAGCACCGAACTTCGCGTAACATAACTATAAAAAAAATTACAAAAAACCGATTGCTTGACTACCTACTTGTAAGATTGCAGCCGCTGTCTGTTCTCGTACATTTTAATTTCCACTGCTTCTTAAATAACAGAATCCATAATGTAGAAGTGTAAGACAACATTTTAATTCCATAGAAACTTATTCTTCATTATGAAAAAAATAGTTACTACTCACCATATAGCGGAGATGCTGAATCGCAGATAGGCGCAACAGAATTACTGTCACGTGTGTATGTGTGTGTGTGTGTGTGTGTGTGTCTCCTGCCTCTTGGTGTACCCGCTGACGCCCCTACTCTCTTCACCCCGCCGCCTCCCCTGCTGCCTCTTGCTCTCCCCTCCTTTTCCATCCTCTCAGTCCCACGTGGCAGTTTTATTCTTCATCGTGTGTGCTCCATGTGGGTTTTAAGTGTGTTGTTCTGGAGTGTTTTTAATACTGTGGCCGACTTTTAACCTGTGCAAGTGCATTCAGTGTCTTCTTTGTGTTTTAAGAATCGCCAACTGTGTTTTTTAACTTTCTGGTGACATTTTTTATTTTCCCCCCATGAACGTCTCCATGTCAGTGTATTCTTACCTCCATTTTCTCCACTTACTGTTTTATGTTCCCCTTTTTATCGCCTTATAAATGTAACATTTTATTCTTGTTTTAGTTGTCATGTCACTTGGCTGAAGAGCGGCGAATTGTGCCGCTGACAGCCCTCCCCTGCTCATGTGGGGCAGGGGAATGAAATCACATTAAAGAAAAATCCGACAAAGACACTCGACTAGTACCGTGAAACGAATTCCACTTAAAGGTGGCGTGTATGTGTAAATGTGCACCACTGAACAAAAATTCAGTTGCAGACAGAATAGTCTACAGCCACAGGTCCGTGTTTGGGTGATTAACGGAACTAACAGGCCGTAATATTTTTCCCCTTTTATCCTCAAACGTTGAGAAATTTTATATATACAGGGTGAATCGGTTGACCGAGCCTATGGGTTTTATGCAACCCTCAACGCCCTCATATACGTACCATATACCTGATTTTCATATTCTCTCGTGCGATACACGCCAACTATTAGTTCTACAGAAAGAATTAACAAGACCTTTATGTAGGAAATTTAATATGGTTAACATTTGTACTACAATACGTTTTCGCTAGAGGCCGTAGTTTTCGAATTATACAACAAAAACATACAAAAGTGTGACCTTCAAACGCAGTTTTCTTGAATAACTCGCAAACCTTGACTTCCAGTGAAAACGTACGTCACTACAAAATTTAAATACATTGAATTTCATACAAAAAGGACCTGTTCAATTTTTCTGAAGGACCAAGAGTTTGTGCGTAGTGGGCGAGAGACTGTGAAAATCTCGCGTGTTGTTTTGAAGGCATTGCGGGTGCTTAAAATGTACTGCACTGATGTAGCGGAAGTCGAGACGGACAACTTGATATATACCAGTATGTGATTTTCACTCTGCAGCGGAGATTGAAACTTTGGTAGAGCACTAGCCCGCAAAAGGCAAAGTTCCTGAGTTCGAGTCTCGGTCCGGTACACAGTTTTAATCGGCCAGGAAGTTTCATATCAGAGTTAAAATCTCGTTCTGGAAACATTCCCCCGACTGTGGCAAAGCCATGTCTCTGCAGTATCCTTTCTTCCAGGAGTGCTAGTTCTGCAAGGTTCGCAGAAGAGCTTCTGTGAAGCTTCTGTGAAGCTGTGAAGACAGGTCGTGAGTCGTGCTTGGGTAGCTCAGTTGGTAGAGCACTTGCCTGTGAAAGGCGAAGTTCCCGAGTTCGAACCTCGGTCCGGCACACAGTTTTAATCTGCCAGGAAGTTTCAACTCGATATATAAATCACGTGGTCTATTAAGCCAGTAAACAACAAATTGGCCTGTGAAAGCCACCTAAGCCACGGGACATTGGCTGCGTGAGATTTTTAACACCTCGCCTACGTACGCTATCGGCTTAGTCGCGCAATTGTAAATTCTAAAAATTGATGTTTGAGTTAATGTCTCCCAGCAATTCTGTGAATATTAAGACTGTAAAATCAACAATTAATTCATGTTATTTCTCTGTAGGACTGTTGATATTTTTAAAAACAACGGGTATCCGATATATCGAAATAATAAATGTCGCTATTGGCTCTTGATATACCGAAAAGAGCAACTATACAGGGTGAGTCACCTAACGTTACCGCTGGATATATTTCGTAAACCACATAAAATACTGACGAATCGATTCCACAGACCGAACGTGAGGAGAGGGGCTAGTTAACTGGTTAATACAAACCGTAAAAAAATGCACGGAAGTATGTTTTTTAACACAAACCTATGTTTTTTTTTAAATGGAACCCCGTTAGTTTTGTTAGCACATCTGAACATATAAACAAATATGTAATCAGTGCCTTTTGTTGCATTGTAAAATGTTAATTACATCCGGAGATATTGTAACCTAAAGTTGACGCTTGAGTACCACTCCTCCGCTGTTCGATAGTGTGTATCGGAGAGCACCGAATGACGTAGGGATCCAAAGGGAACGGTGATGGACCTTAGGTACAGAAGAGACTGGAACAGTACATTACGTCCACATGCTAACACCTTTTTATTGGTCTTTTTCACTGACGCACATGTACTGTAAGTAGACTGTATAGGTTTTCTTATTGGTAACGCCACGTAGCGCTCTCTGTATGAAAATCACTGCCTGTGCTGTGTGCAGTCTGTAGCTAGTTTGCATTGTAGTCTGCCATTGTAGTGTTGGGCAGCGGCAGCTGGATGTGAACAGCGCGTAGCGTTGCGCAGTTGGAGGTGAGCCGCCAGCAGTGGTGGATGTGGGGAGAGTGATTGTTCTGTCTAGACAAGACAGTCTAGACACAAGGCGGAGATACCGAAAGGGCACGCGTCAACTCACGCCGACTGGCGTGAATTCTGGAACAGGATACGTAATTAATGCTATAAAGAAAAGTACGTAGCTGATGTTATACTTAACTTTAATTCATCCTTGTGGTACATCGCTATTGTTAATACAAGTGAGACTCTCTCCAGATATGGTTAATGGCGCCTTGCTAGGTCGTAGCCATGGACTTAGCTGAAGGCTATTCTAACTGTCTCTCGGCAAATGAGAGAAAGGCTTCGTCAGTGTAGTCGCTAGCCAAGTCGTCGTACAACTGGGGCGAGTACTAGTACGTCTCTCTAGACCTGCCCTGTGGTGGCGCTCGGTCTGCGATTACTGACAGTGGCGACACGCGGATCCGACATGTACTAATGGACCGCGGCTGATTTAAAGCTACCACCTAGCAAGTGTGGTGTCTGGCGGTGACACCACAGAGATGGCGGAGTTTTGAAATTTGTTATACTGGATATTATGAACTGCTATATATATTATGACTATTAAGGTAAATACATTGTTTGGTCTCTATTAAAATCTTTCATTTGCTAACTATCCCTATCAGTAGTTAGTGCCTTCTGTAGTTTGAATCTTTTATTTAGCTGGCAGTAGTGGTGCTCGCTGCATTGCAGTAGTTCGTGTAACGAAGATTTTTGTGAGGTAAGTGACTTGTGAAAGGTACAGATTAATGTTAGTCAGGGCCATTCCTTTGTACGGGTTTCTGAAAGTCAGATTGCGTAGCGCTAAAAATATTGTGTGTCAGTTTAAGCACAGTCCTTTATAAATTTTTCTAAGGGGACGTTTCAGTACATTACCATGAGGGGTGAGGTACACGTACACACGTGGTTTCCGTTTTCAATTACGGAGTGGAATAGAGTGTGTCCCGACACGTCAGGCCAATAGATGTTCTATGTGGTGGCCATCATTTGCTGCTCACAATTGCAATCTCTGTCGTAATGGATGTCGTACACGCTGCAGTACATCTGGTGTAGTGTCGCCGCAGGCTGCCACAATACGTTGTTCCATATCCTCTGGGGTTGTAGTCACATCACGGTACACATTCTCCTTTAACGTACCCCACAGAAAGAAGTCCAGAGGAGTAAGATCAGGAGAATGGGCTGGCCAATTTATGCGTCCTCCACGTCCTATAAATGCCCGTCGAACGTGTACCTCACCCCTCATGGTAATGTACATGTGCGTCAGTGAAAAAGACCAATAAAAAGGTGTTAGCTAGTGGACGTAATGTGGTGTTGCAGTCTCTTCTGTACCTAAGGTCCATCACCGTTCCCTTTGGATCCCTACGTCATTCGGTGCTCTCCGATACACACGATCGAACAGCGGAGGAGTGGTACTCAAGCGTCAACTTTAGGTTACAATAACTCCGGATGTAATTAACATTTTACAATGCAACAAACGGCTCTGATTACGTATTTGTTTATATGTTCAGATGTGCTAACAAAACTAACGGGGTTCCATTTAAAAAAAACGTAGGTTTGTGTTAAAAAACATACTTCCGTGCATTTTTTTTTACGGTTTGTATTAACCAATTACACTAGCCCCTCTCCTCACGTTCGGTCTGTGGAATCGATTCGTCAGTATTTGATGTGGTTTACGAAATATATCTAGCGGTAATGTTAGGTGACTCACCCTGTATATCGATACAACGACAGAAAGAAGATCGACGCACCAGCTTTTAAAAATATTGGCTGCACATAGTAAATATATTGTCGGTTTAGGAGCTATATATTTCAGTATTGATTTATTATTATTCTGTACATCAACAAACTAGCAGTTTGCTTATCGCCCTTAGAACAATAACTGAAAGGAAAACTATGCAAGTTCACGCTGGGCGATAACCAGTTTGCTAACAGCGGTAACTGCATGTAAGTGGCACAATAAAAGCTGTCCGATGGGTCCGTCGTTCGCTTTCATCACATACCACATTTTTCCACAACACCATGCGGCTTCCACTTTTTTTTTCATTTCTACATCTTCTAGCGACCTAGCAGCTGTAGTGTTAAAGTTGCGGGCTGAAGTTAAACGTTCCAGTTGCTGTTGGCAGCACCGAGCGCCGATTGCGTCAGCATTTCCCCTCCGCCCATCGCAAAGACCTGTCTGTCGTTTAGATTTTTGTTGATAATTTTCAGCAGCTGTTTTTGAATAATGCCGATGATAAGAAATGGCACACTAGTTGCGTTAAAATTTGTTTTTTTAACGCAGCTGGTATGCCACTTCTTGACATCACAAATCTTGTTGTTCCATTCACACACCGCCACCCTCCGGTGCAGTCGGATGTCATCCTTGTGCCACCTGTACTTCCTCCACACAGTCAAAGAGAAAGAGTGGACGTGATGAAAGCTCGAAAAGTAGTAAAGACTCCTTCACGCAGTGAAAGTAAAATTACGTTCTACTACAATTTCAAAAAGACAACCTCAAATGTTTATCGAAAATTGCGAAAAAATACAATGTAAAACAAAAATTCGGCGCTCGATATTGCCATTTCGATGTCTAGACATCGATATATCAGTGAAAAATGAGCCTTCGTTGTATATCGATTTTACGGAAGAAATATCCATATATCGATATCTTATACGCAGCAAAAAATGTCAAACAATGTGTGAAATCTTATGGGACTTAACTGCTAAGGTCATCAGTCCCTAAGCTTACACACTACTTAACCTAAATTGTCCTAAGGACAAACACACACACCCATGAGCGAGGGAGGACTCGAACCTCCGTCGGGACCAGCCACACAGTCCACAACTGCAGAGCCTTAGTATACGCAGCACTGTTTCTTTGGCGTTGCTACTGCGAGACGACTGTGCTAGTAAAAAGTATCAGAATTGCAGACGTTATTAGTTTCGACAAAACTCATTGAAAAGTCGTTTCCTTTTCTTACCCCGACAGGAGAAGTTAGCCTACCAAACTTCACGGAGGTCTGTGGGACAATAGGCCGAGAGAATATTAAAAATAAGGCGCGGCGGGCATGCGCTGTAGTCTTGAGGGCTCTTGTAAGCCAATATGAGCCAGTATCATGGCGTCCTAGGCCACAAGTGTCCTGTACCAAACTGTTTGTCTCGACTTTCCCTACACCATCGTGGTACGTCGTAAACAGTTATTATTTACACACTGTATATACTACCCGACAAGAAAAGTGAAGCACCCAGAAGACATGGTCGCATGTCAGTGCAACTTCGTACAAATTCCCGACACGTGTGGAAATGATTGGAGTTGCTGCTCGCCGAAACAGCTAGAACAGCCACTAGAGTTCATCAGGGAAGACGAATGGAATATTCCAGAATTTGAAAAATGAACAGCTGCTAGCATGAGTTTCTTAGAAGTAGATACCTTAGGGGTTACGAAGCAACTCAAATCGCTTGATACGGGCAAGTCTTCAGGTCCATATTGTATACCGATTAGGTTCCTTTCAGATTACGCTGATACAATAGCTCCCTACTTAGCAATCATATACAACCGCTCGCTCACCGATAGATCTGTACCTACAGATTGGAAAATTGCGCAGGTCGCACCAGTGTTTAAGAAGGGTAGTAGGAGCAACCCATCGAACTACAGACCTATATCATTGACATCGGTTTGCAGTAGGGTTTTGGAGCATATACTGTATTCAAACATTATGAATCACCCCGAAGGGAACGATCTATTGATACGTAATCAGTATGGTTTCAGAAAACATCGTTCTTGTGCAACGCAGCTAGCTCTTTATTCGCACGAAGTAATGGCCGCTATCGACAGGGGATCTCAAGTTGATTCCGTATTTCTAGATTTCCGGAAAGCTTTTGACACCGTTCCTCACAAGCGACTTCTAATCAAGCTGCGGCCCTATGGGGTATCGTCTCAGTTGTGCGACTGGATTCTTGATTTCCTGTCAGGAAGGTCGCAGTTCGTAGTAATAGACGGCAAATCATCGCGTAAAACTGAAGTGATATCAGGTGTTCCCCAGGGAAGCGTCTTGGGACCTCTGCTGTTCCTGATCTACATAAATGACCTGGGTGACAATCTGAGCAGTTCTCTTAGGTTGTTCGCAGAGGATGCTGTAATTTACCGTCTAGTAAGGTCATCCGAAGACCAGTATCAGTTGCAAAGCGATTTAGCAAAGATTGCTGTATGGTGTGGCAGGTGGCAGTTGACGCTAAATAACGAAACGTGTGAGGTGATCCACATGAGTTCCAAAAGAAATCCGTTGGAATTCGATTACTCGATAAATAGTACAATTCTCAAGGCTGTCAATTCAACTAAGTACCTGGGTGTTAAAATTACTGAAACGTCCCCTTAAACTGACACACAATATTTTTAGCGCAACGCAATCTGACTTTTAATAATCCCTACAAAAGAATGGCCCTGACTAACATTAACCTATACCTTTCACAAATCACTTACCTCACAAAAATCTTCGTTACTCGAACTACTGCAATACGGCGAACGCCTCTACTGCCAGCTAAATAAAAGATTCAAACTACTGAAGGCACTAACTACTGATAGGCATAGTTAGCAAATGAAAGATTTTAATAGAGAACAAACACTGTATTTACCTCAATAATGTTCAAAAGTCATAATGTATATAGCAGTTCATGATATCCAGTATTGCAAATTTCAAAACTCCGCCATCTCTCTCCTCACATCCACCACTGCTGGCGGCTCACCTCCAACTGCGCAACTCTACGCGCTGTTCACATCCAGCTGCCCAACACTACAATGGCTGACAACAATGCAAACTGGCCACAGACTGCACACAGCACAGCCAGTGATTTTCATACAGACCGCTACGTAACGTTGCCAATAAAAAAATCTAAACAGCCTACTTACATTACGAACAACTTCAGTTGGAAAGACCACATAGATAATATTGTGGGGAATGCGAGCCAAAGGTTGTGTTTCATTGGCAGGACACTTAGAAGATGCAACAAGTCCACTAAAGAGACAGCTTACACTACACTCGTTCGTCCTCTGTTAGAATATTGCTGCGCGGTGTGGGATCCTTACCAGGTGGGATTGACGGAGGACATCGAAAGGGTGCAAAAATGGGCAGCTCGTTTTGTATTATCACGAAATAGGGGACAGAATGTGGCAGATATGATACGCGAGTTGGGATGGAAGTCATTAAAGCAAAGACGTTTTTCGTCGCGACGAGATCTGTTTACGAAATTTCAGTCACCAACTTTCTCTTCTGAATGCGAAAATATTTTGTTGAGCCCAACCTACATAGGTAGGAATGATCATCAAAATAAAATAAGTGAAATCAGAACTCGAACTGCGCGCTGTTCCGGAGTGGAATGGTAGGGAAATAGTTCGATGAACCCTCTGCCAAGCACTTAAATGTGAATTGCAGAGTAATCATGGAGATGTAGATGTGAATTTTGTTCGTGTTGTATGTGGTGACCAAGCACGGTAGGGGCGTGAACAGCATCAGATGCTGAGTGATCGATGTGAAGGATATAAAAATGCGGAAGTGACTCCAGTACATAAGAACGGTAAAAAACGGACCCGAAAAATTACAGAGCAATATCTCTCACTTCTGTTTGCCGCAGAATCCTTGAACATATTCGCATTTCGAGTTTAATAACCTTTCTTGAGGCTGAGAAGCTTATGTCGACGATTCAGCATTGTTTCAGGAAGCATCCGTCATGTGAAACTCAGCTAGCCCTTTTCTCACGTGATATACTGAGAACTATGGATGAAAGGCAACAGACACATTTTATACTTCTAGATTTCCGGAAAGCATTTGACACGGTGCCCCACTGCAGGCTGTTAACGAAGGTACGAGCATGTGGAATAAGTTCACAGGTATGTGTGTGGCTCGAAGACTTCTTAAATAATACACTCCTGGAAATGGAAAAAAGAACACATTGACACCGGTGTGTCAGACCCACCATACTTGCTCCGGACACTGCGAGAGGGCTGTACAAGCAATGATCACATGCACGGCACAGCGGACACACCAGGAACCGCGGTGTTGGCCGTCGAATGGCGCTAGCTGCGCAGCATTTGTGCACCGCCGCCGTCAGTGTCAGCCAGTTTGCCGTGGCATACGGAGCTCCATCGCAGTCTTTAACACTGGTAGCATGCCGCGACAGCGTGGACGTGAACCGTATGTGCAGTTGACGGACTTTGAGCGAGGGCGTATAGTGGGCATGCGGGAGGCCGGGTGGACGTACCGCCGAATTGCTCAACACGTGGGGCGTGAGGTCTCCACAGTACATCGATGTTGTCGCCAGTGGTCGGCGGAAGGTGCACGTGCCCGTCGACCTGGGACCGGACCGCAGCGACGCACGGATGCACGCCAAGACCGTAGGATCCTACGCAGTGCCGTAGGGGACCGCACCGCCACTTCCCAGCAAATTAGGGACACTGTTGCTCCTCGGGTATCGGCGAGGACCATTCGCAACCGTCTCCATGAAGCTGGGCTACGGTCCCGCACACCGTTAGGCCGTCTTCCGCTCACGCCCCAACATCGTGCAGCCCGCCTCCAGTGGTGTCGCGACAGGCGTGAATGGAGGGACGAATGGAGACGTGTCGTCTTCAGCGATGAGAGTCGCTTCTGCCTTGGTGCCAATGATGGTCGTATGCGTGTTTGGCGCCGTGCAGGTGAGCGCCACAATCAGGACTGCATACGACCGAGGCACACAGGTCCAACACCCGGCATCATGGTGTGGGGAGCGATCTCCTACACTGGCCGTACATCACTGGTGATCGTCGAGGGGACACTGAATAGTGCACGGTACATCCAAACCGTCATCGAACACATCGTTCTACCATTCCCAGACCGGCAAGGGAACTTGCTGTTCCAACAGGACAATGCACGTCCGCATGTATCCCGTGCCACCCAACGTGCTCTAGAAGGTGTAAGTCAACTACCCTGGCCAGCAAGATCTCCGGATCTGTCCCCCATTGAGCATGTTTGGGACTGGATGAAGCGTCGTCTCACGCGGTCTGCACGTCCAGCACGAACGCTGGTCCAACTGAGGCGCCAGGTGGAAATGGCATGGCAAGCCGTTCCACAGGACTACATCCAGCATCTCTACGATCGTCTCCATGGGAGAATAGCAGCCTGCATTGCAGCGAAAGGTGGATATACACTGTACTAGTGCCGACATTGTGCATGCTCTGTTGCCTGTGTCTATGTGCCTGTGGTTCTGTCAGTGTGATCATGTGATGTATCTGACCCCAGGAATGTGTCAATAAAGTTTCCCCTTCCTGGGACAATGAATTCACGGTGTTCTTATTTCAATTTCCAGGAGTGTAGTTGTCGTCAACGGCGAGCGTTCATCAGAGGCAAGGGTATTGCCAGCAGTGCCCCAGGGAAGTGTTGTTCTCTACATACATAAATGATTTGCGGGACAGTGTGGGCAGCAATGTGCGGTTGTTTGTTGATGATGAAGTGGTGTACGAAAAGGTATCGAAGTTGAGTGACTGAACGAAGATACAAGACTACTTAGACAAAATTTGCAGTTGGTGTTATGAATGGCAACTAACAATAAACGTGCAAAGATATAAGTCAACGCGGATGAGTAGAAAGATCAAACCTGTGATGTTCGGATACGTCCTGCGTGATACAGTCAAGTCGTTTAAATATCCAGGCGTAACTGTGGTGTCACCGCCAGACACCACACTTGCTAGGTGGTAGCTTTAAATCGGCCGCGGTCCATTAGTACATGTCGGACCCGCGTGTCGCCACTGTCAGTAATTGCAGACCGAGCGCCGCCACACGGCAGGTCTAGAGAGACGTACTAGCACTCGCCCCAGTTGTACGGACGACTTTGCTAGCGACTGCACTGACGAAGCCTTCTCTCATTTGCCGAGAGACAGTTAGAATAGCCTTCAGCTAAGTCCATGGCTACGACCTAGCAAGGCGCCATTAACCATTTCTAGAGAGAGTCTCACTTGTATCATCAAGAATGCTGTATACAAATGTTGGATTAAAGTTAAGTATTCCAGCAGCTACGTACTTTTCTTTATAGCATTCATTACGTATCCTGTTTCAGACCCAGCGCCACCTGCGTGAGTTGACGCGTGCATTTCGGCCTCCTCTTGCAACACAGTGTTGGCTCTTCTGCCAACACTACAGTAACATTGCAGGGCGATATGACGTGAAACGAGCGTGTGAGAACTGTGGTAGGGATGGCGAATGGTCGTCTTCGGTGGACTGGGAGAATTTTAGTAGAGACTTGTTCACCTGTAAAGGAGACCGCGTGTACGACGCTGGTGCGACCTGTTCTTGAGTACTGCTCGAGTGTTTGGGGTCGGTACCAGGTCGGATTGAAGGAAGACATCGAAGCAATTCAAACGCGGGCTGCTGGATTTGTTACCGGTAGGTTCGAACAATACGTGTTACGGAGATGCTTCGGGAACTGAAATGGGAATCCCTGGAGGGAAGGCGACGTTCTTTCAGAGAAACACTGTAAGTAGGCTGTTTAGGTTCTTATATTGGTAACGCCGCCGCCACGTAGCGCTCTCTGTATGAAAATCACTGGCTGTGCTGTGTGCAGTCTGTGGCTAGTTTGCATTGTTGTCTGCCATTGTAGTGTTGGGCAGCTGGACGTGAACAGCGCGTAGCGTTGCGCAGTTGGAAGTGAGCCGCCAGCAGTGGTGGATGTGGGGAGAGAAATGGCGGAGATTTGAAATTTGTAAGACTGGATGGCATGAACTGCTATATATATTATGATTATTAAGGTAAATACATTGTTTGTTCTCTATTATAATCTTTCATTTGCTAACTATCCCTATCAGTAGTTAGTGCCTTCCGTAGTTTGAATCTTTTATTTAGCTGGCAGTAGTGGAGCTCGCTGTATTGCAGTAGTTCGAGTAACCAAGATTTTTGTGAGGTAAGCGATTTGTGAAACGCATAGGTTAATGTTAGTCAGGGCCATTCTTTTGAAGGGATTTTTGAAAGTCAGATTGCGTTGCGCTAAAAATATTGTGTGTCAGTTTAAACACAGTCATGTAAAATTTTTCTAAGGGGACGTTTCAACACTATCGAGAAAATTTGGAGAACCGGCATTCGAACAGACTGCCGAACGATTCTACAGTCGCCAAGATACAAATCGCGTAAGGACAACGAAGATGAGATACGAGAAATTAGAGTTCATTCGGAGGCAAATAGACAGTCGTTTTTCCTTCGCTCTGTTAGCGAGTGGAACAGGAAGAGAAATGAGTGGTTGTGGTACATGGCTTGCGGAGTATGTGTGTAGATGCAGATGTAGGTGTAGATGCCGCATACTCTTGTGAGACAGCGTAATCGGCACCTCACGAGAGTTTGCGAATTGGCCGAATTTTGGTCTCCACCTGTCCAGCTGGTCAAATCGAGCGATGTCCAGATTGGTGGGGCATTCGGATTTGACAGTAGTGTGATGTCGGACTGCATGGGACTGTGTCGGCAGGCATGCTAGAAGGTCAAGATTCTGATCGGTATGTCTGACAAGCACAAGGGAGGATCACCGTAACAGCGGGACTTGGGAATTACCGTGCCGTGTGTATAGGCTGCTGCCATCAACACTACAACACAAAGGGCTGCATTGTAGTCGTGCCATGGCTGGGAGGCACGGACTGCTGGTGAATGGCGTCGCATCGTTTCCAACGTCGAGTCGCGATCCTGCACTAGCCCGGTTGGCCATTGCCAGCGACCAGTGTTTTTGTGAGGTGCGGTGGTGGTGCTGGTAGCGCCATGGTGTGGGGAGCCATAGGGTATACCTTCTGTGGGACCCGGCCCACTCGTCTAGTATACAGTGCCTAGGAAGCTGTCTTCTCGGCTAGCTAGACAACATTCAAGCATATCTTATTAATGGAGTTGGAGTTTATTACAGTAAATTGAATTGACAATACTTAACTTTGCCTTTTCACAATGAAGTGTTGCAAGGAATAGGCGACATGCAGTGTCCTTCGATATAAACAATTTACATACAAGCAATTAATGTATAATGCACAGATGTAGAGGTAATTTCGGGAGTACCGCAAGGAAGCGTGATTGGACCTTTATTGTTTACAATATACATAAATGACTTAGTTGACAACATCGGTAGCTCCGTGAGGCTATTTGCCGATGACACGGTTGTCTACAAGAAAGTAGCAACATCAGAAGACTCGTACGTGCTCCAGGAAGACCTGCAGAGGATTAATGCATGGTGCGACAGCTGGCAGCTTTCCCTAAACGTAGATAAATGTAATATAATGCGCCTACATAGGGGCAGAAATCCATTCCAGTACGATTATGCCATAGGTGGTAAATCATTGGAAGCGGTAACGACCGTAAAATACTTAGGAGTTACTATCCGGAGCGATCTGAAGTGGAATGATCACATAAAACAAATAGTGGGAAAAGCAGGCGCCAGGTTGAGATTCATAGGAAGAATTCTAAGAAAATGTGACTCATCGACGAAAGAAGTAGCTTACAAAACGCTTGTTCGTCCGATTCTTGAGTATTGCTCATCAGTATGAGACCCTTACCAGGTTGGATTAATAGAAGAGATAGACATGATCCAGCGAAAAGCAGCGCGATTCTTCATGGGGACATTTAGTCAGCGCGAGAGCGTTACGGAGATGCTGAACAAGCTCCAGTGGCGGGCACTTCAAGAAAGGCGTTACGCAATACGGAGAGGTTTATTATCGAAATTACGAGAGAGCACATTCCGGGAAGAGATGGGCAACATATTACTACCGCCCACATATATCTCGCGTAATGATCACAACGAAAAGATCCGAGAAATTAGAGCAAATACGGAGACTTACAAGCAGTCGTTCTTCCCACGCACAATTCGTGAATGGAACAGGGAAGGGGGGATCAGATAGTGGTACAATAAGTACCCTCCGCCACACACCGTAAGGTGGCTCGCGGAGTATAGATGTAGATGTAGAAGTCACGACTAAAGAGTTAGGATGCCGGCCCGTCTTCCAGTGCGGCCGAGGCTGGCAGGAGCGGCGCTTGTATTCTCCTCTTGTAGAGGCCGCCCCTGTCTGGTGTCCTAGTCAACGTTCCACTGGATGTCGTCGTCTCACAGCTTTCTCTGCTGTATCGTTCAGGCCGACGTGCCGGCGCTTCATCTTGCACCGGAACAACTTCACGTGAGGTCTAGTAGCAGTTGAGGGAATTCGAAGGGCACATCGGCTCATCGCAGACATCCTGCATCCTCATGTGCTATCCCCTAGAGCTGTTGATAAAATACCGATATATCGAGATGTTTTCCAAAAAATCTCGATATATATCGGCGATATTTATCCCCACCCCCCACCCATATAGCGATATCAACATGGCAATATTGGGTGCCGATATTGTTATTACTTCTTTTTCACAATTTTCGGTACATATTTGAAGTTCCCCCCCCCCCTCCCCCCGTGAACCATGGACCTTGCCGTTGGTGGGGAGGCTTGCTTGCCTCAACGATACAGATGGCCGTACCGTAGGTGCAACCACAACGGAGGGTTATCTGTTGAGAGAGGCCAGACAAACGTGTGGTTCCTGAAGAGGGGAAGCAGCCTTTTCAGTAGCTGCAGGGGCAACAGTCTGGATGACTGACTGATTTGGCCTTGTAACACTAACCAAAACGGCCTTGTTGTTGTGGTACTGTGAACGGCTGAAAGCAAGGGGAAACTACAGCAGTAATTTTTCCCGAGGGCATGCAGCTTTACTGTATGGTTAAATGATGATGGCGTCCTCTTGGGTAAAATATTCCGGAGGTAAAATAGTCCCCCATTCGGATCTCCGGGCAGGGACTACTCAGGAGGACGTCGTTATCAGGAGAAAGAAAACTGGCGTTCTACGGATCGGAGCGTGGAATGTCAGATCCCTTAATCGGGCAGGTAGGTTAGAAAATTTAAAAAGGGAAATGGATAGGTTAAAGTTAGATATAGTGGGAATTAGTGAAGTTCGGTGGCAGGAGGAACAAGACTTCTGGTCAGGTGAATACAGGGTTATAAATACAAAATCAAATAGGGGTAATGCAGGAGTAGGTTTAATAATGAATAAAAAAAATAGGAGTGCGGGTAAGCTACTACAAACAGCATAGTGAACGTATTATAGTGGCCAAGATAGATACGAAGCCCATGCCTACTACAGTAGTACAAGTTTATATGCCAACTAGCTCTGCACATGACGAAGAAATCGAAGAAATGTATGATGAGATAAAAGAAATTATTCAGGTAGTGAAGGGAGACGAAAATTTAATAGTCACGGATGACTGGAATTCGACAGTAGGAAAAGGGAGAGAAGGAAACGTAGTAGGTGAATATGGATTGGGGCTAAGAAACGAAAGAGGAAGCCGTCTGGTAGAATTTTGCACAGAGCATAATAATAGCTAACACTTGGTTCAAGAATCATAAAAGAAGGTTGTATACTTGGAAGAATACTGGAAATACTAAAAGGTATCAGATAGATTATATAATGGTAAGACAGAGATTTAGGAACCAAGTTTTAAATTGTAGGACATTTCCAGGGGCAGACGTGGACTCTGACCACAATCTATTGGTTATGAACTGTAGATTAAAACTGAAGAAATTGCAAAAAGGTGGGAATTTAGGGAGATGGGACCTGGATAAACTGACTAAACCAGAGGTTGTACAGAGGTTCAGGGAGAGCATAAGGGAACAATTGACAGGAATGGGGGAAAGAAATACAGTAGAAGACGAATGGGTAGCTCTGAGGGATGAAGTAGTGAAGGCAGCAGACGATCCAGTAGGTAAAAAGACGAAGTTTAGTAGAAATCCTTGGGTAACAGAAGAAATATTGAATTTAATTGAGGATAGGAGAAAATATAAAAATGCAGTAAATGAAGCAGGTAAAAAGGAATACAAACGTCTCAAAAATGAGACCGACAGGAAGTGCAAAATGGCTAAGCAGGTATGGCTAGAGGACAAATTTAAGGATGTAGAGGCTTATCTCACTAGGGGTAAGATAGATACAGCCTACAGGAAAATTAAAGAGACCTTTGGAGAAAAGAGAGCCACTTGTATGAATATCAAGGGCTCAGATGGAAACCCAGTTCTAAGCAAAGAGGGGAAAGCAGAAAGGTGGAAGGAGTTTATAGAGGGTCTATACAAGGGCGATGTACTTGAAGACAATATTATGGAAATGGAAGAGGATGTAGATAATGATGAAATGGGAGATACGATACTGCGTGAAGAGTTTGACAGAGCACTGAAAGACCTGAGTCGAAACAAGGCCCCGGGAGTAGACAACATTCCATTAGAACTACTGACAGCCTTGGGAGAGCCAGTCCTGACAAAACTCTACCATCTGGTGAGCAAGATGTACGAGACAGGCGAAATACCCTCAGACTTCAAGAAGAATATAATAATTACAATCCCAAAGAAAGCAGGTGTTGACAGATGTGAAAATTACCGAACTATCAGTTTAATAAGTCACAGCTGCAAAATACTGACGCGAATTATATACAGACGAATGGAAAAACTGGTAGACGAAGGTTAGTAGAAATCCTTGGGTAACAGAAGAAATATTGAATTTAATTGAGGAAAGGAGAAGATCAGTTTGGATTCCGTAGAAATGTTGGAACACGTGAGGCAATACTGACCTTACGACTTATTTAAGAAGGAAGATTAAGGAAAGGTAAACCTACGATTCTAGCATTTGTAGACTTAGAGAAATCTTTTGATAATGTTGTCTGGAATACTCTCTTTCAAATTCTAAAGGTGGCAGGGGTAAAATATAGGGAGGGAAAGGCTATTTACAATTTGTACAGAAACCAGGTGGCAGTTATAAGAGTAGAGGAGCATGAAAGGGAAGCAGTGGTTGGGAAGGGAGTGAGACAGGGTTGTAACCTCTCCCCCATGTTATTCAATCTGTATATTGAGCAACCAGTAAAGGAAACAAAAGAAAAATTTGGAGTAGGTATTAAAATCCATGGAGAAGAAATAAAAACTTTGAGGTTCGCCGATGACATTGTAATTCTGTCAGAGACAGCAAAGGACTTGGAAGAGCAGTTGAACGGAATGGACAGTGTCTTGAAAGGAGGATATAAGATGAACATCAACAAAAGGAAAATGAGGATAATGGAATGTAGTCGAATTAAGTCGGGTGATGCTGAGGGAATTAGATTAGGAAATGAGACACTTAAAGTAGTAAAGGAGTTTTGCTATTTGGGGAGCAAAATAACTGATGATGGTCGAAGTAGAGAGGATATAAAATGTAGACTGGCAATGGCTGGAAAAGCGTTTCTGAAGAAGAGAAATTTGTTAACATCGAGTATAGGTTTAAGTGTCACGAAGTCGTTTCTGAAAGTGTTCGTATGGAGTGTAGCCATGTATGGAAGTGAAACATGGACAATAAATAGTTTGGACAAGAAGAGAATAGAAGCTTTCGAAATGTGGTGCTACAGAAGAATGTTGCAGATTAGGTGGGTAGATCACATAACTAATGAGAAGTATTGAATAGGATTGGGGAGAAGAGAAGTTTGTGGCACAACTTGACTAGAAGAAGGGATCGGTTGGTGGGACATGTCCTGAGGCATCAAGGGATCACAAATTTAGCATTGAAGGGCAGTGTGGATGGTAAAAACCGTAGAGGGAGACCAAGGGATGAATACACTAAGCAGATTCAGAAGGATGTAGGTTGCAGTAGGTACTGGGAGATGAAGGAGCTTGCACAGGATAGATTAGCATGGAGAGTTGCATCAAACCAGTCTCAGGACTGAAGACCACAACAACAACAACATTTGAAGTTGTTCTTTTGACACTGTACTAGAACATAATTTTACTTTCACTGTGTGAATGAGGCTTACTACTTTTTGAGCTTTCAACGTGTCCAATTTTCTCTTTGACTGCGTGAAACAAGTAAGCTGAATGTAGCAAAGCGTGCGCAGTCCCAAAGAGAGCGCAGGTTGTGTTCCTGACAGTTGACTGAACTGATCAGCTCGCCATTGACGTAGTTGTGTTCACAGTAGTTATCAGAAACGCCTCGTAGAAGTTATGTGAAGGGATCCTGTGTTTCAGAAGGGAAACAGGTAAGAATCATTTTTCGGCTTCCTTTATGTAGTTCTGGTACTCTGTTGCATAAATTATAGCCAGAATACGTGAGCAACAGCCTTTAATGCTTGATTGCATTTTAAAAGGCTAACTTACAATCTACAATACTGCACCCACATGTTTTGCAAATATGACGTGTGTTGCCATCTGTTGACTTCGTTTGGAATCATTGTTTCTGTACGAAACAGCACGCATATAACGTCCTCAAACAGTGCAAAAAAATGGTTCAAATGGCTCTGAGTACTACGGGACTTAACTTCTGAGGTCATCAGTCCCCTAGAACTTAGAACTACTTAAACCTAACTAACCTAAGGACATCACACACAACCATGCCCGAGGCAGGATCCGAACCTGCGACCGTAGCGGTCGCGCGGTTCCAGACTGTAGCGCCTAGAACCACTCGGCCAACCCGGCCGGCCGAACAGTGAGTTCGTTTTCTTTAGAGCTGGTTGGTTGGCCGGTTGATTCGTTGATTTGGGAGAGGGGACGAAGCAGTGAGGCCATCAGTCCCATCGTATTAGGGAAGGACAGGGAAGGAAGTCGGCCGTGCCCTTTCAAAGGAACCATCCTGGCATCTGTCTGAAGCGATTTAGGGAAATCACGGAAAACCTAAATCATGATGGGGGACGCGGATTTGAACTGTCATCCTCCCGAATGCGAATCCAGCGTGCCAAGCACTGCAGTCCTTGGCTCCGTCTCTCTTTAGGGCTCAACTGCAAATTTGTTCCTCTCGAGTCCGAAGGATAGGTTTTGTTTCTCAATGAGTTCAAATTAAGTACGAAAATGGAACAGGAAACTCATCTAAACTGAAGAGCTGCTCAATGAGGCCAGACAACGAACTGAAAATGGAGAAAGCAAACGAAGGCTGCCTCCGTTCTTGGTATGAGGGAGTCTGCTTTAATGAAAAGACTGAACGCTGTGAGTAGAGAACATAGATTTTGGCGTTTACAGAGGAGTCGCTCCAGTGCACTCAGCGTGGGAGATGGTGGTGGGAACAGTGCTCTTCACTTGAGAGTGATATTGCGTTCATTTGTTAAAAAAAAATGGCTCTAAGCACTATGGGACTTAACTGCTAAGTTTCCTAGACTTAGAACTACTTAAACGTAACTAACCGAAGGACATCACACACATCCATGCCCGAGACAGGATTCGAACTTGCGACCGTTGCAGCAGCGCGGTTCCGGACTGAAGCGCCTAGAACCGCTCGGTCACAACGGCCGGCGCGTTCATTTGTGACGTTTGCTAAATGCGTACTCTTTGGGCACGTTTTGCGTACTCTTAAGCGCAGGTGAACGAAAGAGTCCGCATTTCCCGTTTTTTCTATTTCTGAAAAGTCCAGTAAAGGTAAGACATCAAAGCAAATGAGAGTCGGGTTGCTAGAGTTGTTGCCGGTAGTTTCGAACACAAGTAAGTTTTACGGAGATGCCTGGGGATCTGAATTGGGAATCCCTGGAGAGAAGGCGGCGTTCTTTGGCAGAAACACTATTCAGAAAATTTAGAGAACCGGCACTTGAAACTGACTGCCGAATGATTCTATGGCTGCCAGTGTACACTGCGCGTAAGGACCACGAAGGTAAGGTACGAGAAATGAGGGCTCATGCGGAGGCAGAGAGTCATTTTCCCCTCGCTCTGTTTGCGCGTGGAAGAGGAAAGGAAATGAGAAGTAGCGGTACTGAGTACCCTCCGCCACGCACCTTGCGGTGGCTTACGGAGCATCTACAGGGTGTTTCAAAAATGACCGGTATATTTGAAACGGGAATAAAAACTAAACGAGCAGCGATAGAAATACACCGTTTGTTGCAATATGCTTGGGACAACAGTACATTTTCAGGCAGACAAACTTTCGAAATTACAGTAGTTACAATTTTCAACAACAGATGGCGCTGCGGTCTGGGAAACTCTATAGTACGATATTTTCCACATATCCACCATGCGTAGCAATAATATGACGTAGTCTCTGAATGAAATTACCCGAAACCTTTGACAACGTGTCTGGCGGAATGGCTTCACATGCAGATGAGATGTGCTGCTTCAGCTGTTCAATTGTTTCTGGATTCTGGCGGTACACCTGGTCTTTCAAGTGTCCCCACAGAAAGAAGTGACAGGGGTTCATGTCTGGCGGACAGGGAGGCCAATCCACGCCGCCTCCTGTATGTTTCAGATAGCCCGAAGCAATCACACGATCATCGAAATATTCATTCAGGAAATTAAAGACGTCGGCCGTGCGATGTGGCCGGGCACCATCTTGCATAAACCACGAGGTGTTCGCAGTGTCGTCTAAGGCAGTTTGTACCGCCACAAATTCACGAAGAATGTCCAGATAGCGTGATGCAGTAATCGTTTCGGATCTGAAAAATGGGCCAATGATTCCTTTGGAAGAAATGGCGACCCAGACCAGTACTTTTTGAGGATGCAGGGACGATGGGACTGCAACATGGGGCTTTTCGGTTCCCCATATGCGCCAGTTCTGTTTATTGATGAAGCCGTCCAGGTAAAAATAAGCTTCATCAGTAAACCAAATGCTGCCCACATGCATATCGCCGTCATCAATCCTGTGCACTATATCGTTAGCGAATGTCTCTCGTGCAGCAATGGTAGCAGCGCTGAGGGGTTGCCGCGTTTGAATTTTGTATGGATAGAGGTGTAAACTCTGGCGCATGAGACGATACGTGGACGTTGGCGTCATTTGGACTGCAGCTGCAACACGGCGAACGGAAACCTGAGGCCGCTGTTCGATCACCTGCTGCACTAGCTGCGCGTTGCCCTCTGTGGTTGCCGTACGCGGTCGCCCTACCTTTCCAGCACGTTCATCCATCACGTTCCCAGTCCGTTGAAATTTTTCAAACAGATCCTTTATTGTATCGCTTTTCGGTCCTTTGGTTACATTAAACCTCCGTTGAAAACTTCGTCTTGTTGCAACAACACTGTGTTCTAGGCGGTGGAATTCCAACACCAGAAAAATCCTCTGTTCTAAGGAATAAACCATGTTGTCTACAGCACACTTGCACGTTGTGAACAGCACACGCTTACAGCAGAAAGACGACGTACAGAATGGCGCACCCACAGACTGCGCTGTCTTCTATATCTTTCACATCACTTGCAGCGCCATCTATTGTTGAAAATTGTAACTACTGTAGTTTCGAAAGTTTGTCTGCCTGAAAATGTACTGTTGTCCCAAGCATATTGCAACAAACGGTGTATTTCTATCGCTGCTCGTTTAGTTTTTATTGCCGTTTCAAATATACCGGTCATTTTTGAAACACCCTGTATGTACAGTGGTGGAAATATTTATTGCATCACCATGAATTACTTCGTCTTTTTGTCTTTTACAGCAGCTTGCTTCAGGTTACACCAGTCCCATTGTTGCTAAACTTTGTTGACATATCCTTGCCTTAATAATGTGACTTCTTCATGCATGTTTTCCAACAATACACAACTCTTCGTTGTTGTCGTTTCGTTTTACAATGAAACCTGTGTTTATACTGCCATTTTGAGTTGAGATTTTGCAGGTGAGTTCAATTAACACCAGAAAAGAAAGCTGCTATACTTACTTATTCGTCTGTTGGTCTCAGAACCAGAGAGATAGCCTCTAACACAGGATTTAATCAGTCTACGATTTCGAGGTTACTGGAAAATACAGGGAAAAAGGAAATGTTGATCGTGAGAAAGGAATAGATCGGAAAAGGACGTCTACTGCCAAACGGACAGGGTATTGAAAAGGCCTTCGCTCAACGATCGTCGCCTGACATCAACTGAATTAAAGCGAGACTGGGAAGAAATGTGCGACATCTGAGTAAGCAGTAGAACTGTAAGAAATAGACCACTGGAGGCTGGACTCTCAGCCCATCGTTCTAGAAGGATGCCTTAATTGAGCAAGATACTGCGGCAACAGCGACTAAAATGGGCAAAGGTACATGCGACATGGACACCAGAGATGTGGAACAAAGTAATCTTTTCAGACGAGTCCAAATTTAATCTGCATGGCTCAGATGGAAAAGTGTTCGCGCGCCGAAGGAAAGGTGAAGAATTTTTGTCATCATGCATAACACATACAGTCAAACACCCACAAGGACAGATGATCTGGTGGTGCATTTCCAATCACGGAGTAGGTCGTCTGGACTTCATCAATGGCACTGTCAACGCATCCTTGAAAGGAAGCTCATGCCAACCATTGGAGACCAGTTTGAAGATGTTTCCAACTGCATTTTTCAGGATTACTCCGCTTCTTGCCATAAAGATTTGAAGGTGAGTCCTCTGACTAATATTTGTACCAAACACGAAGCAGATTGCTTTCTTTGTTAATTATCACGGACCGTACTTCTACATTTCAGGTAAAATCTTTCCTTCGACAAAATTGGGTTCAAGTATTAGAGTGACCTGGAAACAACCCTGATCTCAATCCTATTGAGAATTGTTGGAAGGTTATGGGAAATGCTATCACCAAAAAGAAGCCACGGAATAAACAGGAGCTGTTGGAGACCCTTGTGCATGTGTGGTTTCATGAACTTTCAATGCCTTCACGATGCCAAGCGGTGATTAAGGCTCGTGAGAGAGCAACAAAGTATCAAATGCAACAGTGTGTTCATATGACGCAATACAAACACTAAAATCCATCAGTGTTATGTTAAAACATTAATATGCAGTGTTTCTTTCAACATTAGTATACATATTTAAGAATGGCAAAAGAATAGCTGACATGTCCACTTAAACTCATTTTTCAAGAAAGTGTTAAATTATAAAAAACAAACATTTTGATAGAAACAAAATTAAGAATAAAAACAAATTGACAAAAATTATTGTATATATTCATTTCTGACAGAAATCAGGCAAATTTAGCTCAGTTATTCAATGATTGTAACAAAAATTGTTAATTGTAAGAGGTGTTGCAATAAATATTTCCACCACTGTAGATGCAGATGTAGATCTACCATCCAACTGTGACATGTGAAAATTTGTGCCGAGCCGGTAGCTGAGCCTGGATTTCCTGCTTATTGTGAACGATCGCCTTATCCACTTTGGCTACCCATGCACTCACCGCGGACCTACCCAGACGTCTATTCGTCACAGTGACTAAATCCTTATATCAAAGTCCACTAAATTTGTCTCCTAATATTTTTTTATCAGCCAATATATACAAAGAATTCCGTCCAAATCGTTTCGACACATTTTATTGTTGGCGTACAAGCGACGTCAGCGCATTTTAACTACAGTGGCAGTTTGCACTAATAACTGTACACAACAGATGTGAATTCGACTATAGTTGGACTCGCGAACGATGGCTGTCGAGTTTAGTGTTGTTCTGCGCACCCATGTTGCGCATTATTCGACAGCCAATGAGAGTGCAATAGTGTTCAGAGCTCCATGCTGTGGATGTCGTAGCCAAGGCGAGCACTAAACGTGATCGTGGCGAGTTATTAACTAAATTTTGATTCCATTTGTTGTGAGTTGTCGTGGCTGATGGTGGTGGTAAGCGGCAAATACAACGCAAGCAAGTGAAAAGCATAATTTGCTGGATACCGCTTTCATGAAGAGCAAAGCGCTTCTATGCACGTACTGCAACTATAGTTCGGAACAGGTAACAATGCAATCCTTCTCTAGTCTCGAGCTGCGAGAATCGCCATCGTTCGTGGATCGGACTACAGTCGCTTGTGAGTAGTCTACCTGCGTTCGTGGTGTTGAATGTTTTAAAGAAGATAAATCTTTGTGGAAAGCTTGTACCGCACATCTTGACACCTGAACGAAAAAAAAAAAAATAACGTATGGACACCTGACGCGACTCGATTAAAGTGTTAAACGAGGACAGTTCCTTTGTCGAAGAAATCATCACAAGTGATGACGCCTGGTGTCATCAGTACGAACCTACCACAAAATGACAAAGTGAAGAAATTCAGAATCGTTTTTCTTCGTTTCATTTCTTTCTGTGAAGGTCCACCAATCTGCGGTGTGACGGTACGCCAACGTGTACGTTACAGAGGTCGCTATACCCGTTGAAAAGCACGTAATTACAATTTTGATAAATAAAGTGACAAATGAGAAAACTCTGTATTTAAGGTATCGAATTCATTTGAAAGACAATAGACAGTTAATAGGACAAATAATTTGCATTGCTGCAGATGACACGTAATTATATGTGAAAAATTACTCCGCTATAAATTAAAAATGTGGACACAAAAGCGATCATATTTAATGAAGTATATATTAGAGAAATTAAAAAACAATCAGCTCGTAATGGATCAAGTAAGAGCTTCCTAAAATAACAAAGAGCTGAAATTAAAAGTTCTCATGTTGTTCTACTTAGAACTTGTCATAAAATAAAACACTACGGTAATACAGAGAAAGTGTTTTAAGTAGTGTAGTGTAATAAAATATAAATTGTGGTGACTCTGGGCGGTGTTTAATATGGGGCGTTTGAGGAGGAATTGAAAACATTTTAGGAGCTGGTTAAATACAGTAATTGGAATGAAACATCCCATACAACATGTGACCAATCCCTGTTGTTAACAGAGTTACAGCTGTAGCAGTGTAAAATAATTACAGAAAACACATCCGACGTGAGTCCATTTTTGAGTTCTCTCCAGACCACCATGTGTTTATTTTCATAAATTCAGCATCCGACTTCAATGCACTTTTGAATTCTCTTCACACCACAACCTGTGAGCACCTCGAAGTTCTTTTATGGGGGTAGTAGTTTTCATATTCCGAACGATCCATTCGTCTCTTGTGTTTACCTTTTCTTCGCTATTAAATGGTCTTCACAGCCAAAATTCTAAAGAGGTAAGGTCCAGGGACCTTGGCGGCCAAAAAATGTGATCATTTTTGCCGCTCCCTTTTCCAGGGAATGTTGGGTTTAGATTATATGTCAGCTGACGACTGGAATGTGCAGGAAGAACGTACCTACGCATGAAGAGTTGAGTGCCATTGATAAGGGATTTCAAATTCATTCCGTATTTCTAGATTTCCAAAAGGCTTTTGACACTGTTCCACAGAACGGCTTGCAGCGAAATTGCTTTGCTCATGGAATATCGTCTCAGTTGTGCTATGGATTCGTGATTTCCAGTCAGAGAGATCACAGTTCATAATAACTGACGGAAAATCTTCGAGTAAAACAGAAGTGATTTCTGGCGTTCCACAAGGTAGTGTTATAGGTCCCTTATCAATATAGACGGTTTAGGAGCAGCTGGCTTACGCTGTTTGCAGATGATGCTGTCGTTTATCGTCTAATAAACTCATGAGAAGACAAAAAAAATTGCAAAACGAATGGTGAGAAAATTGGTAATTGACCCCAAGTAACGAAAAGTGTGAGGTCATTCAAATGAGTCCGTAAAGGAATTCGTTAAACTTCGGTTACGCTATAAATCAGTCTAATCCAAAGGCCGTAAATTCAACTAAATACCTAGGAATTACGACTACGAACAACTGAAATTGCAGAGAACACATAGAAAATGTAGTGAGGAAATCTTCAAAGACTTCGTTTTACTGGCAGAATGCTTAGAAAATGTAACGGATCTACTAAAGAGACTGCCTACACTTCGCTTGTTCGTCCTCTTTTTAGAGTACTGCTCGCGGTGTGGTATTCTTACCAGATAGGAATAACGGACTACATCGAGAAAGCTCAAAGAAGAGCAGCACGTTTTTTACTATCACGGAATAGGGGAGAGAGTGTCACGGACATGATAAAGGATTTGGGATGGACACCATTAAAAGAAAGGCATTTTTCGTTACGGTGGAATCTTCCACGAAATTTCAATCACCAACTTTCTCCTCCGAATGCGAAAATATTTTGTTGACGCCGACGTACATAGGAAGAAACGATCATCATAATAAAATAAGGGAAATTAGAGCTCGCACAGAAGGATACAGGTATTTGTTTTTCCCGCGAGCTGCTGGAAGAATAAAGAATTATTGTCAAGGTGGTTCTATGAACCCTATGCCAGACACTTAAGTGTGATTTGCAGAGTATCCATGTAGATGTAGACAGTTATTTTATGGTGTCTGTTCTTTCGGACGAGTTCGAGAGAACAGACGCCATACACACAAGTATATGCTCCTTATTACTATTATCATCATCGTATGCATCAATTACAGTAATACACATTTAGAAAAACAAAGATATATATATATATATATATATATATATATATATATATACAGGGTGAGTCACCTAACGTTACCGCTGGATATATTTCGTAAACCACATCAAATACTGACGAACCGATTCCACAGACCGAACGTGAGGAGAGGGGCTAGTGTAATTGTTTAATACAAACCATACAAAGATGCACGCAAGTATATTTTTTAACACAAACCTACGTTTTTTTAAATGGAACCACGTTAACATTTTACAATGCAACAAACGGTACTGGTTACGTATTTGTTTATATGTTCAGATGTGCTAACAAAACTAACGGGGTTCCATTTAAAAAAACGTAGGTTTGTGTTAAAAAACATACTTCCCTGCATTTTTTATGGTTTGTATTAACCAATTACACTAGCCCCTCTCCTCAAGTTCGGTCTGTGGAATCGATTCGTCAGTATTTGATGTGGTTTACGAAATATATCCAGCGGTAATGTTAGGCGACTCACCCTGTATAATTGAACATGTGAAATTATATACAGTACACAAGTTTTAAAACGGCTCAGACTACACTTGGATGTTGATGGACTCGATCCAGCGGAGTGCCTCGTGGGATGATTGATGCAGCTTCTCAATGCCTCCCGGGGGAAGCGTCTGATTCGACAGTCATTCACAATGTGTCTCATTGTTTGGTTAGTCAGTCAGTCAGTCACACACACTGTCACTTGTGCATGTTGTATTTGCACCTACCCTATTCAGTCCGATATCTGTTTAGCGGCACCCTCGACGGCAATTAATGATCATTCAGTGCAGATGCACTCTTCGTAAGCCCTCTTGCGGAAATCAGCGAGAGGCTGAGAGCCATGAGGGTGATGGACAGGGGGCGCTACGTATGTAGTGAACGACAAGTTTGGGAATTGGGGTTGGACGGGTAGCCAAAGCGGTTAAGTATACCACTCACATAAAGCAGGAAATCCGATGCTGAGTCCCAGGTCGGCACAAATTTTCAATTGCCGCCACTGAGTCGATTTCAATGTCCAGTTGCGTCTAATGATGGAATTTCAATGTAGTCGTCATACCCCTCCTTGAAGTCAAAGAGGCCTCTTCCAATAACGCTAGAAACTCGTTTTCAAGAAATTAAGGGTCCCTACAGGACGACGCGGTAACACAGCTACCGTAGCACAGCACACGTTTACTGAGAACAGTATTGAAAACGTATCCCCACATAGGCATGTGAGTTTTCGCTAGAACATCGTGTTGAGTTACGTGTGTTATTCATACCACCACTTCTGAAACTGGCTTCGTCAGTAGGCAATATTATTGAGATTACTCGTCTCTTTGGAATCGACAAACACAAAGTTCCAATCGTCTAAATTTATCTTCATCTCGAAGATGTTAAATTTGCTGTACATGAGGACAGAGGTCATGCATATGTAGTGTCCGCCACATTCTTGTATGTGCAACACCAACACGGTACGTGTATAAGCGTTGCGTGGGCTTGTTAAATGGTAATGTTCTTCCAACTGGATAATGTCTTCTACTTCGTCAGCACTCTGTTCATCTTCACGTTTGGAAGAGATACGACTGTCGGGCACTGCAACAGTTTCACGCAGTTTAGCGAAAACTCGTGTAAACACTCTCGAATCTGCAATTGTGCGGTTGGTAAATTGTCTACAGTATTCTCTACAAGTGTTTCCATTGGAAAACACGCCACCAAATACCGTGTCGGCATACTCAGCATTTGTAAACGCCTGAACGGTACAGCATAATTGGCGAACTGCTCGGATTGCACGCCATTGCAACTGTTATCTCTTTGTGACTCCATTTCTCCTTCTCGACAGTCAAATGCTTTCATGACTAAGGCTGTGGTGTCACCGCCAGACACCACACTTGCTAGGTGGTAGCTTTTAAATCGGCCGCGGTCCGCTAGTATACGACGGACCCGCGTGTCGCCACTGGCAGTAATTGCAGACCGAGCGCCACCACACGGCAGGTCTAGAGTGACGTACTAGCACTCGCCCCAGTTGTACAGCCGACGTTGCTAGCCATGGTTCACTGAGAATTACGCTCTCATTTGCCGAGACGATAGTTAGCATAGCCTTCAGCTACATTTGCTACGACCTAGCAAGGCGCCGTATTCAATTGCTATAATACTTCTGTATCATCAAGAGCAATGTCTACAAATGTGGATTAAAGTTAAGTATTCCAGAAGCTACGTACTTTTCTTTATAGCATTCATTACGTATCCTGTTTCAGACCTCACGCCAGCCTGCGTGAGCTTATAGCGTGCATTTCGGCCTCCTCTAAAAACAGTGTTGGCACTAGTGCCGACACTTCAAAGGCCAACTTGGATGTTGCCTAAAACGTGAATTCTAATAAACAGTTAACACGACTAATGTGCCGACAACATTTAACACATTATGGAAATGAAGAAGAACGTTAAACAATCTGCTCGTGTACAGACAGCTTGAAGCAACATGACATCAACGACACATGATTTGACGTGGAGTGAGACATGCACGCTTTCTGAAATGAAATCAGAATACGTCCACTGTCGACCAGTGGCAGAACTGGAAAATCAGATGGGTGCTCCAGTTGAAGAGAGTGTTTCAAATCTGTGGTCACCACAGTAACAGGTGTGGGTGCAAGTGCAGAAACCAGATTAACACGTACTGTACAGGAGTGGCAGAAACACAGTCTGCACTCTGTGGAACTACTTTAACCCCAGACAGATCCTGTCATGCACTCGACATCCAATTCCGTGTAGACTATAGCGTATACCGCTTGCGGTTGTGGCCGAGCGGTTCTAGGCGCTTCAGTCTGGAACCGCGCGACCGCTACGGTCGCAGGTTCGAATTCTGCCTCGGGCATGGATGTGTGTGATGTCTTTAGGTTAGTTAGGTTTAAGTAGTTCTAAGTTCTAGGGGACTGATGACCTCAGATGTTAAGTCCCATAGTGCTCAGAGCCGTATACCGCTTGCATTTGATCCTAGTATTATGGTTGCAGGTCACAGACGTTTCCAGACCGATTCACGCTCATGTTGGCAAGGTCAGGTCAACCATTACGTCCAGCACATATAAAGAAAGAATATGTTTAAGGCAATTCACATGAATTCTGATCACAGATTCTAACGGCTGATGGAATTACGAATCGAATGACCGCGCTGATGCGTCGATTACATGCATATTAAGCAAGTACATAAATTAATATGGAAACTGCTTCAGTAAATTAGTTCCGCGAAATATTCTGAAACTACCGATGTGCTGCAGAAGGGTATCAGTGATACTAATAATTACGCTATTTCCTTAGATTAATTTTATTAAACATCTCAAGATGCTGTTGACTATTAGGAAAACCTGTTTCCATTCACATTTTTGTTCATGGTGCATGCAGTTGTGCAGGGAGATGTTTATCTGTGTGTTCTCACATTGGTGCCACTTGGAGAGGGCAACTCTGCAACTGAAAAGTCCGCGCAAACATCACAAATACGTAACGTGGTTACGCCTGTGTGGCTTTCCTACATGGTTAGTAATGCGGACTAGTGAATATTTCGTCTCTAAGGGATGGCATTACGAGGGCTGCGTCCGTTCATAAAAACAAATAAAACAGTTTCTGCGTCACTCACCTGTTTATTTTGCCACTAAGTGTTTCGATGGGCCACAACATCATCTTCAGGTGAAGAATAGTTTATTTACATAGTTGTTGTTGGTGAAGAGCCACTCTTTGTAGTGAAGCCTTCATATACAGAATCTTCATCTCACTGTCACTGTCTATGTGTGTCTTCCTCCCCATGTCTCATTTTTCTCCCACTGATTTACAGTGTATACCGCTGCCCACTGTCTCCTCTCTTACTTACACTGTCTCGTTTTGTCTTTCTTTGCCATCGCTACTGTCTCCATAGCACCTCGGACCGGGCAACTTAAAAATTCTGCGATGTCCAAGTTATTTTTGCTCCTATACACATCATTTTAAAATTCCTTTCCAAAACGTGCTCTCTCCCATACCTACGTGTTAAAGTTCGCCGGCCCAGGAGGGTCCAGACATCCGCTCCCCAAAGTCTGTTTACGGTGTCCACTCATCTCACTTTTTCGTCTACGTTCTTCTCTCTTTCCTTCCCACTGTTTCTGTCTCCGCGCATTCCTCTTTCTCTTTTACTGCCACTGTCTCTCGCTAACGATCAACGCCTCCATTTTTTTTTTTTTTTTTTAGAAAAGATATTTCCGCCATTTGACTGCGGATTGTTCATTTGTTTTACACAGTCACGATTTCGGCTTTAGAGCCATTTTCAGGTTCATGTTGTAATGTTAAAATATGTCTGACCTATCTGTGACTTGTCATCGTCGAAAAATCATATTTTTGGTCTTATGAATTATCGAACATACGTAATACGGCTCACGTTGTGCACAGGCCGAAAACACAACTGGTCAATAAGATGAGAAATAGTTTTCGACGACGACAAATTGTATCATAAAAGGGTAAAAATGTTAGAAGTTTTTCAGTGAATTTCCTGTATTTCCATAATTTTTGGCTGTTATTTTCTTTTCAGGTATGTTAAGACCCTTTTTAGCCTTTTTTATCACTACAGTACCACTTTGGGCATATTTGTGTAGGTGTGTAGTGCCCATTATATAAAAACAGTGGATCATACAGCTTCACTGGTGAAAAACTGCTGACTGAAAATATCGTTTGGTGACTCGAGAACTCTTTAACGACCTTAGCACCATTGCCATGAGTCCAGAACGTCACATGAAACTACATTTACATGTCAGACCGATTAGTACGTGCATATTTTACTGCGTAAGCACGACAACTTCGAACCTTTGGATCTTGGTAACGAATAATGATTCCGGTAAAAGATTCAGCGTTCCCCGAGAATATTATCTTAAGAACATACGGTAAAATTTTCGACGCTCTGACATTAAAAGGAAACTGCAGAATTGGCCATCTACACAATTTGTGCTTTTCTTACTAAAAATATAGTGGTATTTTGAGTTTTCTCAGGAATAGCACCGGAACAAATGGTACTTTTATAAGGCACCTTCAGCCCACCATAGTTCACAATGCAAGGAAGCCAACCATTTCCTCAGTTTCCCTGGGCTAGAGAAAGAGCTAACGTTTAAATTTTGACATTGTGCTGTACGCTAGCTGCAGTACGCCAGTTCTTCCGCTAGGTATAGAAATGGTCGCTAGGACGAGGGCTATCCAAAACAGTTGACCACTTATTTCTTAGAGCAATACAACCCGAGATATGACCCCCTGAAAAACCTGCCACAAGGCACTTAGACCATTCACTATTTCTATTTTGTTTGTTTTTCACAGTTCAGTACACCATATTCCTGTTTGCATGCTTCATCTGTGTTCAGTGTTTGACAGGCTGTCCACTGGGTCCTCTTACCACTATATCTAAGGAGGGGAGGGGGGGAGATGGTTTAGCATGGTAGTTCACCATGTTCGGTCGGAGGGTTAGCTGTATTTAAAAAAGCTAAGTGAAGGGATCAAGACGAGCTTGAGCGGGTGTCATGGGAAGTTTCCCTTGTTAGAGACGAACTGGCATGGTTCGAGAAGAGAGTATGAGCACGTAACACTTGCGTTTGGTCTGAAAACTATGAATTCTGTTAATCTGGAAGGATTTAGTAAAGTCTAACTGCCAAAAGGATTGTCTTCGCTACACTCAGAAAATTTCCTGTCATGAAGACCCTGGCAGATTCGGGCTTCTTGTCATTCAAACTCAAATCTTCCTCGCGTCAACTATTTTTTCTTTGCGCTGTTCGCTGTATTGAAATTTGTCCGTGTCTTGGTGTAACTTCTGTTTGAAACAGCGAGACGTAAGGAACAGACCTGTAATGAAAGCTGATTCTGGACAATTACTCTATTAACAGCCGAAAGCAAGTGGTTTTCGAATGGGGACCGCAAACGTTTGATCACAAGGTGACAAGTCAGGCGAATCGTCCACTGGAAAACACGTCTAGTGTGTCATACACGGCATTAGTGTCAGTACATGTATCACATAATAGGAATCTCTAATCGAAGCAACTAATTTATACGCCTCGTGAGTGAATGAGGTGTGCCTCCTTGCCCGACTTAGGTGTTCGTATCAATGTGAATGTGCCCAGTCCCAAGGAAATGATGAAAACGTAATAGTTTGTCACATAAGCTGCAACAAATGAACGCAACAGTTTCACAATCACACAGTTTCTCTGTGCACTGTCAAAATATAAGTTTTTATCGTTTTTGAAATTGCGTTCCGTTTTGAAAGTTTTGACTGTTGAATTCCTTTGTTGTAACATACTTCACACCTGTTTATTTGTTGTTTTCGTTTCTGCGAGACGTCTATGCGGTATCTCTCCTGCTCTCACTAATCATCACATTTACTTGCGACAGTAACGTATTCTTACAACATGACTCATTTTCTATGACCAGTGTATTGTATGTCAACTGCACAAGACTACAGAAAGAGAACAAACATTTCAGTGACCGGACGGACAGTTCATAATATTGTCGAAATTATATATGGCACGAGCGAGTTTTGTACACGGCTCGCCTGCTTGGTTGACCAACACCATGACCACTTACCCACGAGGCCGTTGCTGTTTAAGGCTGCTCCCAATTGCACTTCTTCTTCTTCTTCTTCTTGTTTTTTTCACAGTTCAACACCTCTTCATCTTGTTTTCATGCTTCATCTGTGTTCAGCTTTTGATCATCTACCCATTGGACCATCTTACCATTAAATCTGAGGGTGGTGCGATGGGGAGTTCCGCTTATAAGTATCGACATTGTCCGTATCTCGTGGTTCAAATGGCTCTAAGTACTATGGGAGTTAAAATCTAATTTCATCAGTCCCCTAGACTTAGAACCACTTAAACCTAACTAAGGACATCACACACATCCATGCCCGAGGCAGGATTCGAACCTGCGACCGTAGCAGCCGCGTGGTTCCGGACTGAAGCGCCTAGAACCGCTGGGCCACAGCGCCTGGCCCGTAGCTCATGGTCTAGTGGCTAGCGTTGCTGCCTGTGGATCACGGGCTTCCGGGTTCGATTCGCTGCTGGGTCGGGGTCTTTCTCCGCCCAGGGACTGGGTGTTTGTGTTGTCCTCATCCCTTCATCACCTTCTTACCATCATTCGAGACGTGGTGAGACTGGAAATGGGAAGATTGGGAACTTGTACGAGCGCTGATGACCACGATGTTGAGCTCCCCACAAACCATCATTACCGTGATCGAGTATCGATCGTGGGACTTGTTACCCTAGCCGGTGCGTGGTCTCAGTCTGTGGTCAACCTACAAACAAGGGAACGTGTGGTCCTCCGGAGCGCCTCGGCCAGCAGACAGCTGGTGTATGGGAGGTGTGGCTGCGACAGCGGGCGATGGGGGTGGTCCTGAGTCGCGCCCACCGACGGCGGGCAGTTCGTTTGTCTGCCACTTCTCGGCGGCGTGCACGCGGTGCGACTGCCTCGTGCATGAATGTTTGTATCACCCGCTCTGAATGCAGTCGTCTCCCCTCCATCACTTCGGTGCCGTGCACCAAATACGGTTCCCCGGATGGACGCTGCGGACTCACCGGTAACAGGTGTAAGCCGTCAGCTACCTTTACCACTTTCTCGCTGCCGCGTGTAGCGGATGCGCCTGCAAAGGACTGTGTAAGCAGGCTGTTTATGTTTTCTTATTGGCAACGTTACGTACCGCTCTGTATGAAAATCACTGGCTGTGCTGTGTGCAGCCTGTGGCTAGTTTGCATTGTTGTCTGCCATTGTAGTGTTGGGCAGCTGGATGTGAACAACGCGTAGCATTGCGCAGTTGGAGGTGAGCCGCCAGCAGTGGCGGAGTTTTGAAATTTGTAATACTGGATATTATGAACTGATATGTATATTATGATTTTTCAACACTATTAAGGTAAATACATTGTTTGTTCTCTATCAAAATCTTTCATTTGCTAACTATGCCTATCAGTAGTTAGTGCCTTCCGTAGTTTGAATCTTTTATTTAGCTGGCAGTAGTGGAGCTCGCTGCATTGCAGTAGTTCGAGTAACCAAGATTTTTGTGAGGTAAGCGATTTGTGAAACGCATAGGTTAATGTTAGTCAGGGCCATTCTTTTGTAGGGATTTCTGAAATTCAGATTGCGTTGCGCTAAAAATATTGTGTGTCAGTTTAAGCACAGTCTTATATATTTGTTCTAAGGGGATGTTTCATATGTCGACCCTTAGCCGAGGATACCTCACTGGAATCTTCTGATTTTTTCTTGTAGTTTGTGTAATTAGTGTACATTTTGTTTATTGCTAGCGCGTAATTGTAGAGAGAATCTCCTTTGTAGTTGCAGCCTTTCATTGTTGTACAGTAAAACAGTTGTGGCATGCATGTAGATTTGCACCAAGTATTTCGCAGCTGCGCTTGCAATTAACTAGATATTATTTTCAGTGCTATGTTAATGTGTTCTCTTATTGTTGCTCTTCAAATTGTGCTTTTCTGTGTTATCGTGTGAAATATTGTGACAATAATGGCGTGTGAAAAACGTAATACTAGGCTCCAAAGTAAACTGAGAAATGACGGTGAAGACGAAAGCAGTGTGTTAGTGCCACCGAGTAATGAATTAACTAATGTTCAAAGTAGTAATTTGGTAATTGTACATACGGAAATGGAGCGGGCTGCAAACAATGGTGTAGGCAGTGAAACAATTAATGAACAGGGAAGCATTATCGATCGATCGGTCGGCAACAGCTTGCCTCAGGAATCCGAAATGACAGGACACAATCTTGCAAATACTGTAGATTCAGGTTTTGCGTCCTCACCCTTTTCTCAAATAAGTCAAGACACATTTTCTGCTTTTCAAACTGCGAATATTGCCGGTTCAAATGCATTGCCGAATAGCACTGAGGAACATGTTTCAGACACCAGTGCATTGTTATTACAATTAATGCAACACATGGGACAAAAGCTTCAAAAGTTAGACACAATGGAACAAAATTAGAGACAAACACAGCAAAAGCTTCAAAAGTTAGACACAATGGAACAAAATCTTCAAAAGTTAGACACAATGGAACAAAATCACAGACAAACACAGCAAAGGTTAGACACAATAGAACAAAATCTTCAAAAGTTAGACACAATGGAACAAAATCTTCAAAAGTTAGACACAATGGAACAAAATCACAGACAAACACAGCAAAGGTTAGACACAATAGAACAAAATCTTCAAAAGTTAGACACAATGGAACAAAATCAGAGACAAACACAGCAACAGTTAGACACAATGGAACAAAATCAGAGACAAACACAGCAACAGTTAGACACAATGGAACAAAATCAGAGACAAGCACAGCAAAAGCTTCAAAAGTTAGACACCACACTTGAACAAACAAGTGAAGATTTAACTACTGAGTTACATAACATTGAATCGAAATGTCAAAAAGTCTGTAATGACGTAAAAACACAAATTTGTGAGCATTTCCAACCTATTTTTTCGCGTCATGAAAATGCATTACAGAATCACGAAGCAGCCATAAAAGAACTGCAAACTATTGTTCATCAAAATCATGAGACCCTGCAAGCTAAAATTGACTCAGTTGCATCTACCGATTCGGTTACGCAACTTGCAAAAACTGAAAAAAAGTTAAAGGACACAGTAAATACTCTGAAAATTGGTTCAGAAAGACACATGGAGGAAATTAGTTCATTATCAGAGAAAGTAGTTGAACTTTAGGATCAGCTAAATAATTTATCTACGAAGGTAGATGATAATCTGAATGACACAAAACTGGTAGTCTTTAATGACACAGAAGAGTGCGAACAAATTAGGGAACTGAAACAAAATCTGAATCAAATTAATACGCAACACCAAAGAGAAATCCGGGAAGTACAAGATCAGCTGACACAAGTAATACAAGAATTACGTATTTCAGAGGACACTCGCGCTCCAATACGGGAAGAGGGACATAGAAATACGGAACAGCCACAAAATAATAACACAGGGCACTTCGGAAATTATGAAAGAAATTGGCAAGGTACACCGAATTTTGAGATGGAACCGGCGAAACGACGTAACAATGACCGACATGCGACTCGCCGACATGATGATTTTGACTATAAGCTGTTCATTACTACACGTAAATTCAAAACGTTTAAGAATTCTGCCAACGACATTCATCCACCAGCGTGGCTCCATCAATTCTCTCATTGTTTTCCTCCCAACTGGTCATTAGAACACAGATTAGAATTTATGTGTGGCTACTGTTATCTGATACTATTATGTTATTTAATGATGTATTTTGTACCTTTGTAATTGTATTCTCATGTCATATATTGTAATTGACACCAGTTCATCAAATTAAGTAACTTGTAAGCATTCATTTCACTGCACACATCTGTTGGTCATAGTAATGCACAATATGTGAGAAGTTGGGACTGTTAGTGTTTGCACGTGTGTTAATAATTCAGCAAGGGACTGGATAACAGCATTGCTGGTTCTAAGGACAATTCCAAAAACTTCGTGAGTGTACAAGTGGTGGTTTATGGACTTGCTATCTTCTCTGCAAGACTCTTCGATGGTGATTGTGCACCTGCACAGTCGCAGCAGATGGCTGCTGGCCATCTCTACAAGGACTACAGTGGGTCTACACCTTTGATGACCCACCAATACCATTATTTCTACAAGGATTGCAGTGGGTCTGCACCTCTGGTAGCCCACCAATATCACAATCTCTACCAGTACTACAGTGGGTCTGCACCTCTGGTGGCCCACCAATACCATACTCCCTACCAAGACTATAGTGGTTCTACTCTGTGATGACCTACCTACCAATATTCTTCAAAACGTCGAATGACTCTGCTGTGGGTTTGCTCTGTTGTGACCCATTACCTGTCTGCATGTCAAGAGTCAGCACTGTCTTTCCGTTGGAAGGACAACACTACTTGTTCAAGACTGCATGGAAATCCACTACTTCTGTGTGCATTTTCTTTTACTGCTCAGACTTTGAAAAAAAAAAAAAAACACTGAAATTTTACTGTGATGAACAATCTGGACTGTCTTTATGGACTGTGAGAAAATTTTAGCTTTTGACCAACATTGTATAAATAAGTGTGTGCATTTGATATTTTTGTTATTGTAACTATGAAAAATTTTATCAAATCATTATTGGCCACTGCCCAAAACAATTTGTAAAATTTTTTGTAGGGTGCATGGGGGCTATGTAAGTAGGCTGTTTATGTTTTCTTATTGGCAACGTTACGTAGCGCTCTGTATGAAAATCACTGGCTGTGCTGTGTGCAGTCTGTGGCTAGTTTGCATTGTTGTCTGCCATTGTAGTGTTGGGCAGCTGGATGTGAACCGCGCGTAGCATTGCGCAGTTGGAGGTGAGCCGCCAGCAGTGGCGGAGTTTTGAAATTTGTAATACTGGATATTATGAACTGCTATGTATATTAAGATTTTTCAACACTATTAAGGTAAATACATTGTTTGTTCTCTATCAAAATCTTTCATTTGCTAACTATGCCTATCAGTAGTTAGTGCCTTCTGTAGTTTGAATCTTTTATTTAGCTGGCAGTAGTGGCGCTCGCTGCATTGCAGTAGTTCGAGTAACCAAGATTTTTGTGAGGTAAGCGATTTGTGAAACGCATAGGTTAATGTTAGTCAGGGCCATTCTTTTGTAGGGATTTCTGAAAGTCAGACTGCGTTGCGCTAAAAATATTGTGTGTCAGTTTAAGCACAGTATTGTACAATTTTTCTAAGGGGATGTTTCAACTGTTATGTTTTATTTACATGTTAAATCTTCAAGCTTCCCGCCATTTCATTGCCGTTAGGTACACATGGTCTATCCCCTAAAACTTGCACCGCAAATATTCCGGAAATGAAAAGGGCCATTGATTTGTGGTTTTCACAGAATGCATTGGTAATCAAGGGCTCGTATTGTAAGCCAATCAATAGACTGTAATAATATTAAGAAAGTGTTTCCTGTGCAAAAACACACTTTTTAAAAATAATAGTACCTATGGACAATAACAAACTAAAAGTGGGGTAATTATAATTTCAGTGGTGCTTGTTGCAAGATTTAGTGCGAGTCGTTTACGAGATACCGTATTTTGAAAAGTTCCCACACCGATAATTGTACAACACTTGTGGTAGCAAACACTAAGAACAAGTGCATACACCAATTATCTGGATTCTGACCAGTAAAGAGTCAACTAACCATCACATATTGTGTGCAAAATGACCACCAGAAACGTTAATATACGCTTCCAGTCCGGTACGGAACTATTACTGCACACGTGCTGGAATTTCAGGGGAGGTGTCCGAGCTGGCTGCAGTAATATGTCGTTGTATACCATTAGATGTAATTGTTATGTCCTTGTGGTAGCAAGCTTTCCCCACAAAAAGAAGTCTACATGCTTCAAATCAAGGGAATGCGCCGGCTAGGTACCATCCCCCTGCGCCCAGTCGATTTGGAAAGACTTAGTGAAGACATGCTGCAGTTCGTCCACTATGGGCTGGAGAGCCATCATGTTGGTACAACAGGTTCCACTTAGTCTGCAGGGAACGTCTTCTACCATCCGTGGAAGATGATCTGTTACGTAGGTGTGATACTTGAGACTAAAGAAGGTCAGTCCTTTACTACGGTTAATCCGTTTATTATTCAGGAAGGTGTTGATGAAATTGCAGGCCCTGTGAAATCCTGGTCTCGTTTACGTAATGGAACTTTTCTTGTGGAGACCAGTTGTGATTTTGAAACCCAACAACTGCTTACAACTTCGCTCCTCCACAGCTATACTGATCTTGTCAAGGCCCATCAAACACTGAATTCACCGCACGGTGTTATTTACACTCGGTTGCTTCATGTTCTGAATGAAGGAAAAATTAAAACTTATCTCTCTGATCACAGCGCCGCTGCAGTCCATCAGGTAATGAAAACGGTTGATGCAACCTTAGTACCTACAGGCACTGTTTTTCTCACATTCGATCGAGTAGTGTGCCCATGAGAGATCAAAGCAGACTATGAAGATCTCATAGTCTGACGATAGTCCGCCGCTCGTGGTCTCGCGGTAGCGTTCTCGCTTCCCGAGCGCGGGGTCCCGGGTTCGATTCCCGGCGGGGTCAGGGATTTTCACCTGCCTCGAGATGACTGGGTGTTTGTGTTGTGCTCATCATTTCATCATCATCCAGGAAAGTGACGAAATTGGACTGAGCAAAGTTTGGGAAATTGTACGGGCGCTGATAACCACGCAGTTGAGCGCCCCACAAACTAAACATCATCATCATCATCATCATAGTCTGACGATACGTTCCAAACCCAATGAATGCATTACGACTAGTGTCAACATTACAAACACAGTCACATGTCCTGTCAAAACACGGCCAGACATGTTACTTCCTTGTCCCTGCTGTATCAGTTGCAATGGCGACCATGCAGCCTCATCCTGAGAATGTCCGATGTATCTCAAAGAGTGGGCCATCAAGGATATCTGGGTTAAGGAAAAAGTGCCTTACCTTGTCGCTCGCAAGTTGTTGGCTAGTCGAAAGCCCTGCATTTTAGCACTTAGCATTTACAGTACCGTTCTTGCTACGCCTCACTCAACGAATTACACGGCCATGCAGACTTGCGATCTTAAATTGCACTGTCGTTGTAAAATCGCCCAATATCACAGTAGCATATCCGTCTCCTTCAGCTTCAGATCTCCACGCCAGGTGCGAAATCACCTGCTTCATAACAAGTAGGCCGGAAAGGACAAAATGAGCAATCCCACGAAGACTTCTTGCGTCCCTCCAGCCGACAAACGTCTGCTAAGAAATCAAACAAAGACAAATGGTCTTTTTTTCCTCGACTTTGCCCGCATCTCGTGGTCGTGCGGTAGCGTTCTCGCTTCCCACGCCCGGGTTCTCGGGTTCGATTCCCGGCGGGGTCAGGCATTTTCTCTGCCTCGGCTGGGTGTTGTGTGCTGTCCTTAGGTTAGTTAGGTTTAAAGTAGTTCTAAGTTCTAGGGGACTGATGACCATAGATGTTAAGTCCCATGGTGCTCAGAGCCGTCCTCGACTTTGGGATCCTCTTCATCGATGTCGCTGCATGATACTCTAACCTGGCCGACCTCAATTTCGCCTACCGTTTTTCTGCCCTGCAATCCGCAGGCCGACCCAGAGTGAATGCTGACACCTCTGCAGATCTCATGAACAGAACCCTCCCGCCTCTGCGCCCTGCGGCAGTGAGTATTCGGAGGCTGGTACTTGGCACCCACCACTTCATTTATTCCCTTCTCCCCTTTCCCTTTATGACTCTCCTCCAAGGGAACCTTCGCGGCATTAGATCCAATAAGGAGAAGTTAAGGATGCCCTTGGGATTACTGCATTCACTTGTTTTCTGCGTCTGAGTAACAAAATGGCGTTCTCGCAACTGCTTTGCCCTCTCGCATTTCGTTCCGGTCCGGGCGTTGTTTTAACCAATGGTAATGGTAATCCCCCACCACTCTTTTCTCATTGTCATCGACCTTTGACGGTTAGAGATTTCCTGGACGAATGCCATCTTTTTAACCACTCAGGTTCTAATGTATGTTTGCTGCCTGAGTTATCTGCCGTTTTAGCGAACTATACGCAGTCTGTCGACCGCTTTTCACTTTTTATACGTCGCAGCAACCCTCTGCTGCCTCAACAGCGTATTTTGTGGACCTTTCTCGAAGGGGACGTTCTTGTCCTTAGCTCTACATCCTTCCACAGACTGGCCTTAACGTTTGGTCGCTTTTGAGTTCGTTTACTTGTTGATGATCTAAGGCTATGACACGCCCTAGAACAAAACAAAACAGGGGAAGCAAAAAAAAAAAAAAAAAAACATCATCCGCTAAGTCACAACGCGGATGTACGGATGTAAGTGTGTGTTGAGTGATTGTAACAGACGGATATTGAAGAGGATTGTGATGAATAATAAGAGGACGCCAGCTGCAAAAATCATTGTAGAAGTGAATGTCGCACTCGCGAAATCTCTCAGCACCAAAGCAACACGATGGGAACTCCCTAAGCAGGGAATTGGAGGGCAAGCTGGACTCCCAAAACAATTCATACAAATAATGCCCGAATCAGGAATACGTGGAGCCGAAGGCATAAAACCTGGACTATGGAGCAATGAAAGAAAGTCGTTTGGTCGGATGAATCTTCTTTCAAACGGTTCGTGTTTACATTCCAAGAGTGAAACATTGCGGGGATTGGGTAATGACTTGGACAGCCATATCGTGGTATCCCACGGAACTCGTGGTTGCTCTAAAAGGTCGCATTACTGCCAAGGACGATGTAAGCTTTTGGCTGCTCAGGCCCATCCCATGGTATAATGTTTGTTCCCCAGTGGTTATGCTGTGTTCCAAGATGACAATGCCCTTGTCGCACAGCTCGCATCATCGAAGAGACGTTTTGTGGCCATGATGATCAACTGTCGCGTCTATGCTGGCCACCAAAGTCATCAGATCTCGATATTACTGAGCCATTGTGGACTACTTTGAGACCTCTGTCATCATTACATAAATTTTTCAGCATTTTTCGAGAACAGTGATAAAAAATTCCCTTTCCAAACATACAGGACCCGTATTTATCCATTTCGAGACGACTGGAAGTTGCTTTGAACGCCAAAGGGTTGTCCTACACCGAATTAGGCGTGGTTACGTACTGTGTTTTTGGTGTTCTCATATTTTTATCCGCCACCTGTATGATCCTGCGACATAAAAGCTGAGGGTCTCTCACTTTGAAGCTCGTTGTTGGGAAACGAACTTTATCTTCGCTTTGATTCACAGCGAGGTTTACAAAAGTGAATGGAGTGCTGTTCGAGGCCTCTCACACCTCAAGGGGAGGGGCGGCGAACAAGCGCTGTCTTTTGGGCGAGGGGGGGGGGGGCGGAGGGATATTGAAGGGAGGGGAAGGAGAGGTGAGACAGAGAGCAGTGTTGTGGTAAAGTGGGTGGGGGGGGGGGGGGAGCTACTCGCGAGCAAGCGCAGGCTCCATTAAACGCGAATGAAACTCAGGAAGCAACTTTGCCATTCAAGAAGAGCTCTACATTACTCACGCTAGGAAACACTTGGAATTTTTCAAAGACTTGTTTGTCTCCGCGAGCGTTCTGTGGCAAGCAAAGTTTCCGTGTTATTATGTCCTGAAGAAAATTCTTATACTTTTGTTAGGATGAGCGTTGTTTCGGAACTGCAGAGAAAGAAACGAAGTTCAATAAGCTATTGTTACTGAGCGGTGTGTATAGATTGTCTGCGACCGCCAACAGCTTCAGGAATTCTTCTGGTTCCTTATGTGCTGCAAGTACTATCTTGCGAACTTTGCACGTGTACCGAGGAAATAAATTGACAGATGTCTATACACTAAGTAGATGGCAAACAAGTTACGACTGACGTGGACCTGCGCCTCTTTGCTTTGTAACTCCTAGGGAGTGGCTGGTGGATTGAAGTCGGTGCACGTGACCATATACCCTGTTATGTACCATTGATGACAAAGTCGCGCGTCGGCGTTTGCCAACTCGGACTGGGTTCCTGCTGCGTCGTCTGCTTCAGTCGACACGCACAGTGGGACGACAATTTTCGACCCGATGCCGCTCATCCAGCAAGTACTGAATCAAGTCATTAACGTTCTGCAACTCCGACACTTGGTGTCGGCTTAATTGTACACTTTTCTGGACTGCGGTGGATATATAATACTTGCGCACAGCCATAATCTTAAACTACCGAACAATACAGTCTAAGTACTCGCTGCCTCATAACACCAACTAATTATTGTAATTAGCAACTAACTGCATCTTCATGTTCGAGTAACTGCTGCAACTCACTTCTTTTTTTTAAAAAAAATCTGCTTATTGTATTCTTCTGTCGGTCTGCCTCTACATATACATAGATACTCTGTAAGCAACCGTACGGTGCGTGGCGAAGGGTAACCCGTACCGCTATTGTCGTTTCCTTTCAAATATAGCGAGGGAGAAAGGACTGTCTGTAGGCCTCCGTATGAGCCCTAATTTCTCGTATCTTATCTTCGTGGTCCTTACGCCAGTGTATGGTGGCGGCAGTAGAATCGTTAGGCAGTCAGATTAAAATGGCGGTTCTCTAAATTTCCTCAATGGTTTTTCTCGAAAAGAACGCCGCCTTCCCTCCAGGGAACCCCATTTGACCTCCCGAAGCACCTCCGTAACACTTAGGTGATGTTTTAACCTACCGGTAATAAATGTAGCAGCCTGCCTGCGAGTTGCTTCGATGTTTTCCTTCAATCCGACATGGTGCGGATTTCAAACACTCGAGCAGCACTCACGAATACGTCGCACCAGCGTCCTATACGCGGTCTCCTTTACAGGTGAACCACTGTTTAATTTTAATTTTAATAATGAACAGCTTCAGTTGCACCGTTTTCCAGTACAGCACTAGTGGCTGCCGCATCGCGGTCGCGAAGTGGGGCCGAGGCAGTGCCAGATAAGTTTTTACAGTCTGACGATAATTCATGGATTTGTAGTTTTAGCGTGACGATGTCCACCATAGACAAACGATAGATACTGTTATTCTGAAGAAGGTTGGGTTTCCCAACTGAAACCTAGGTAACTTCTAGGTAAACGGTGCAACAGAGGCTGTTCATTATTGAAATTATAATTACTATGTATACAGTTGCTGACAGGGCCATGAAATTTTTGAAGATATTGAACCACTGTTTCCTAAAATTCTCCCAATAAACCGAGGTCGGCCATTCGCCTTCCCTACCACTGTTCTCAGATGCTCGTTCCATATCTTATTGCTTCACAGTGTTATGCCCAGATATTTAATCGACTTGACAGTGTCAAGCGGAACATTAGTAATCCTTTACGCAAACATTACAGGTTTGTTCTTCCTACTCATTCGCATTAACTTACATTTTTATACATTTACGGCTAGCCGGCATTCATCAGATCGAATGAAAGTTTTGTCTAAGTCGCCATGTATCTCAGCAAACAACCGCAAATTGCTGCCCACGCCGTCTCCCGGATCATTTATGTATATAGATAACAACAGCGGCCCTATCACATTTCCCTGAACCACTCCTGACGATACCTTTGTCTCTGATGAACACTCGTCGTCGAGGACAACATAAGCAGTCTTAGAGCCACAAATTCTACCTCCAGGACTTCCCTACAGTACTAAATCGATGACCCCTTGATGTCTCAGAATGTGTCTTATCAGCCGATCGCTTCTTTCAGTCACATTAGCCCACAAATCGGTTTTCTCCTCGATTCTGCTCAGCACTTCCTCGTCAAATATGCGATCTACTCATTTAAGCTTCAGCTTTCTTCATTATCACCACATTTCAAAACTTCTTTTGTCTTCTTGTTTTCACTTCCATACGAGGCTACACTAGGGACAAGTATCCTACATTAGAGACAAGTATTCCTAACAATTTGTAGTGAAAAACTTCCTCTTCTTCTTAAATGCCTTTCCTGTCACTGGCAGTTTACGTTTCATATCCTCTCTACTTCCGCGATCATCAGTTACTTTGCTGTCCAAATAACAAAACGCATCTACTACTTTTAGCGTCTCGTTTCCTAAACTAATTCCTTCAGTAATTCGACTACTTTCCATCAGCCTTGTTTTGCTTTTGTTGATGTTCAAGGTCAGTCCATCTTTCAATACACAGTCCATTGTGCTCAGCTGCTCTTCCAAGTCCTTTGCTGTCTCTGACAGAATTACAGCGTCACTGCCAAACCTGAACCTCAGTTCCTCCTCTCAGTTTTCTTGGCTTCCTTTACTGCTTTCTCAGCGTACAAGTTGGATAACATTGGGAACAGAAGCCACTCTGTCTCATTCCCTCCTAAACCACTGCTTGTCGTCGATGCCCTTCGACTCTGTACAGTACAGCATACACCTCATTAGCCGGAGCAAACGCAATGCTGGGAAGAAGATGGCGTCTTGAGCTCTCCCGATATGTGCACTACTACAATGAATATAGTTTCTTTAGTGCGCTTCGAAACACTAACAAGTTCATGAATAGTGGATAGGCGTACTACGAATTATTATTGTTTGGACATCACTAATGATATGTCTCTGGGCAATACACTTATTTTATATAGTAAGGAGTTATTTGAAAGTTTCTACAACGCGTGTTTGTGATGTCTTCCTAGTTAACTACCACTGTTGACTCTGTGTTTATTTCCTTTCTGAAGTTATCTTCACTTCTACATTTCTTATCAACAATGGAAGAACCTGGAATGGTTCTAGATCGTTGTGCGTAACCCATACTAGCTACAGTTAGGAAACCACGTACAGTCAAAACTTAGCCTACTGCAATATTCCGCATATAAAATTCGTTAATTATCACCACAGACCCGACTTATATCTACATCTACATCAAAATCCATACTCCGCAAGCCACCTGACGGTGTGTGGCGGAGGGTACCTTCAGTACCTCTATCGGTTCTCCCTTCTATTCCAGTCTCGTATTGTTCGTGGAAAGAAGGATTGTCGGTATGCCTCTGTGTGGGCTCTAATCTCTCTGATTTTATCCTCGTGGTCTCTTCGCGAGATATACGTAGGAGGGAGCAATATACTGCTTGACTCTTCGGTGAAGGTATGTTCTCGAAACTTTGACAAAAGCCCGTACCGAGCTACTGAGCGTCTCTCCTGCAGAGTCTTCCACTGGAGTTTATCTATCATCTCCGTAACGCTTTCGCGATTACTAAACGATCCTGTAACGAAGCGCGCTTCTCTCCGTTGGATTTTCTCTATGTCTTGTATCAACCCTATCTGGTACGGATCCCACACTGCTGAGCAGCATTCAAGCAGTGGTCGAACAAGCGTACTGTACCCTACTTCCTTTGTTTTCGGATTGCATTTCCTTAGGATTCTTCCAATGAATCTCAGTCTGGCATCTGCTTTACCGACGATCAACATTATATGATCATTCCATTTTAAATCACTCCTAATGCGTACTCCCAGATAATTTATGGTATTAACTGCTTCCAGTTGCTGACCTGCTATTTTGTAGCTAAATGATAAAGGATCTATCTTTCTGTGTATTCGCAGCACATTACACTTGTCTACATTGAGATTCAATTGCCATTCCCTGCACCATGCGTCAATTCGCTGCAGATCCTCCTGCATTTCAGTACAATTTTCCATTGTTACAACCTCTCGATACACCACAGCATCATCTGCAAAAAGCCTCAGTGAACTTCCGATGTCATCCACCAGGTCATTTATGTATATTGTGAATAGCAACGGCCCTATGACACTCCCCTGCGGCACACCTGAAATCACTCTTACTTCGGAAGACTTCTCTCCATTGAGAATAACATGCAGCGTCCTGTTACCTAGGAACTCCTCAATCCAATCACACAATTGGTCTGATAGTCCATATGCTCTTACTTTGTTCATTAAACGACTGTGGGGAACTGTATCGAACGCCTTGCGGAAGTCAAGAAACATGGCATCTACCTGTGAACCCGTGTCTATGGCCCTCTGAGTCTCGTGGACGAATAGCGCGAGCTGGGTTTCACATGACCGTCTTTTTCGAAACCCATGCTGATTCCTACAGAGTAGATTTCTAGTCTCCAGAAAAGTCATTATACTCGAACATAATACGTGTTCCAAAATTCTACAACTGATCGACGTTAGAGATATAGGTCTATAGTTCTGCACATCTGTTCGACGTCCCTTCTTGAAAACGGGGATGACCTGTGCCCTTTTCCAATCCTTTGGAACGCTACGCTCTTCTAGAGACCTACGGTACACCGCTGCAAGAAGGGGGGCAAGTTCCTTCGCGTACTCTGTGTAAAATTGAACTGGTATCCCATCAGGTCCAGAGGCCTTTCATCTTTTGAGCGATTTTAATTGTTTCTCTATCCCTCTGTCGTCTATTTCGATATCTACCATTTTGTCATCTGTGCGACAATCTAGAGAAGGAACTACAGTGCAATCTTCCTCTGTGAAACAACTTTGGAAAAAGACATTTAGTATTTCGGCCTTTAGTCTGTCATCAGATCAAATTACAAAAATAAAAGACGAAACAAATACAGTAATGACCCGCGACGAATTATGTTTCCTTATACAAGTAATATCCCATGTATAGCGTCAAAATATCTGTACAGTACAGCATACACCGTCTATACAGGGTGGTCCATTGATAGTGATCGGACCAAATATCTTACGAAATAAGCGTCAAACGAAAAAACTACAAAGAACGAAACTTGTCTAGCATGAAGGGGAAAACCAGATGGCTCTATGGTTGACTCGCTAGATGGCGCTGCCATAGGTCAAACGGATATCAACTGCGTTTTTTTAAAAATAGGAACCACCATTATTTATTACATATTCATGTAGTACGTAAAGAAATATGAATGTTTTAGTTGGATCACTTTTATCGCTTTGTCATAGATGGTGCTGTAATAGTCACAAACGTATAAGTATGTGCTATCAAGTAATATTCCGCCGGTGCGGACGGTATTTGCTTCGTGATACATTATTCGTGTTAAAATGGACCGTTTACCAATTGCGGAAAAGGTCGATATCGTGTTGATGTATGGTTATTGTGATCAAAATGCCTAACGGGCGTGTGCTATGTATGCTGCTCGGTATCCTGGACGACATCATCCAAGTGTCCTGACCGTTTTCCGGATAGTTACGTTATTTACGGAAACAGGAAGTGTTCAGTCACTGACCAAGATCGAGTAAACCCATCTAGACACATCTGCTTTGTCATTCTTCCTCTCCTCTTCGCATTTCTTTCGAGCCAATTCGCCATCTTTCCATAAAAGTACAAACAGAAGAAAGACTGCACGTCGACAATAGTATCGATTATTATACTATATCTTTTCGAGCCCTGTCAAATGGTTCAAATGGCTCTAAGCACTATGGGACTTAACATCTGAGGTCATCAGTCTCCTAGACTTAGAACTACTTAAACCTAACTGACCTAAGGACATCACACACATCCATGCCCGAGGCAGGATTCGAACCTGCGACCGTAACAGCATCGCGGTTCCGAACTGAAGCGCCTAGAACCGCTCGGTCACACAGGTCGGCTCGAGCCCTGTCGATCAGGGATAGTGAACTATCGATAGCACGACGGCTATTCGGCACGTAAGATCTGATAGGTCGCGAAATGTAAACGACAGTGAAAACCATGTGAAGCTTTGCACACATATAAGAGGTAGTGTCTCTAGTATGCCTCTGGATCGTGTCACGTCGCTCTTTTCAGTTCTGAGCACTCAGTGAGCACGTAAAGATAAATAGTCGGTCCCGCCAAGTATGGGTGCTGGCTGTGAGGTTTCGTCTGATATCATGCAACCTCACATAGCGTACCTGTCATGCATTTCCTTCTTCTCGGCTGTGCACTTTGGGGGCAATGGAGATGCCACAGCAGCGTTTTCGATGGAAAGTGTTTGCTCACCTATCATACAGCCTGGATTTGGTTACCTCTGGTGTACCTGCTCACACGAACCACTAGCTAAGAAGTCGACATTTTGGCACAGACAACGAGCTGCAGACCAGAGTGGAGAATTTGTGGAAAACACAGGCGGCTGCCTTCTACGAGGTGCATTCAAGTTCTAAGGCCTCCGATTTTTTTTCTAATTAACTACTCACCCGAAATCGATGAAAATGGCGTTACTTCTCGACGTAATCGCCCTGTAGACGTACACATTTTTCACAACGCTGACGCCGTGATTCCATGGCAGCGGCGAAGGCTTCTTTAGGAGTCTGTTTTGACCACTGGAAAATCGCTGAGGCAATAGCAGCACAGCTGGTGAATGTGCGGCCACGGAGAGTGTCTTTCATTGTTGGAAAAAGCCAAAAGTTACTAGGAGCCAGGTCAGGTGAGTAGGGAGCATGAAGAATCACTTCAAAGTTGTTATCACGAAGAAACTGTTGCGTAACGTTAGCTCGATGTGCGGGTGCATTGTCTTGGTGAAACAGCACACACGCAGCCCTTCCCGGACGTTTTTGTTGCAGTGCAGGAAGGAATTTGTTCTTCAAAACATTTTCGTAGGATGCACCTGTTACCGTAGTGCCCTTTGGAACGCAATGGGTAAGGATTACGCCCTCGCTGTCCCAGAACATGGACACCGTCATTTTTTCAGCACTGGCGGTTACCCGAAATTTTTTTCGTTGCGGTGAATCTGTGTGCTTCCATTGAGCTGACTGGCGCTTTGTTTCTGGATTGAAAAATGGCATCCACGTCTCATCCATTGTCACAACCGACGAAAAGAAAGTCCCATTCATGCTGTCGTTGCGCGTCAACATTGCTTGGCAACATGCCACACGGGCAGCCGTGTGGTCGTCCGTCAGCCTTCGTGGCACCCACCTGGATGACACTTTTCGCATTTTCAGGTGGTCATGCAGGACTGTGTGCACAGAACCCACAGAAATGCCAACTCTGGAGGCGATCTGTTCAACAGTTATTCGGCGATCCCCCAAAACAATTCTCTCCACTTTCTCGATCATGTCGTCAGACCGGCTTGTGCGAGCCCGATGTTGTTTCAGTTTGTTGTCACACGCTGGTCTGCCTTCATTAAACTGTCGCACCCACGAACGCACTTTCGACACATCCATAACTCCATCACCACATGTCTCCTTCAACTGTCGATGAATTTCAATTGGTTTCACACCACGCAAATTCAAAAAACGAATGATTGCACGCTGTTCAAGTAAGGAAAACGTCGCCATTTTAAGTATTTAAAACAGTTCTCATTCTCGCCGCTGGCGGTAAAATTCCATCTGCCGTACGGTGCTGCCATCTCTGGGCGTATTGACAATGAACGCGGCCTCATTTTAAAACAATGCGCATGTTTCTATTTCTTTCTAGTCCGGAGAAAAAAAATCGGAGGCCTTAGAACTTGAATGCACCTCGTATGACAAGTGCACTGGAGTTGCTACAGCGCTGTGAGAAATGTCTAAAAGGGAGCCGCGACTAGTAGAGAAACAGCTGGAACGTGTACCAAACTTTCGTAAATAAAACATTTTTGTGTGATCTGAGGCATTCCCGGCGATTGTGCTGTATCCAAGGTTCTCGGGTGTCCAGCCGGATCCGATCATGGAAGTTCCACGATATCAGCGCCACCTGATGATGGCGGAACGGCTGTTCGCCGAAATATCGTGGAACTTCGACGATCGGATCCGGCTGGACACCCGAGAATTTTGAATAGAAAACATTTTTGGTTTCCTTTTCGCGACCGATCGAAGCTTACTTTCTGAATAGCTCTGGTACTTCGTGGGATAATGTTTATAATAGTAATCGCTAACGAAATATACACGAGAGACAGGTGGTCAACAAGGGTTTAAAAAATTACTTTTGTACGGGAGATCCCAGGAGAAGTTGGTCACCTAGAAAGGAACTGTTCTCTTGTTAAAAATGACTCCTCTTTTCATTACATTCCGTGACGTATTCCCTTTCTATTTAACAATAGACAAAAGCTTGTAAGGAAATGTATCAAATACATGCGTCTGGGATGTGTTCACACGAAAAACGGAAATGCTTGTTTTCTAGAAAGAAGTTTTTTTTATTCTGTTATAACAGTATCAAAATGCAAGAACGTTTTCCAATCGCCAAATCACTTCTGGAAATCTATTTCTGGGACAGCTTCTAGCTCCCTGAGTGATGAGCTCCCAAACTCTTCTCTGCTTGTAAAACGTCTTCACTTTAAGGTCTTCTTAATCTATAGGAACAGAAAAAAAGTCACATGCAGCGAATATGGCGACTGGTGAGTCATTGCAGTATTACGAGAAAGCAACCGAATGTGGACGGGTGCATTGTTGCGCTGCAAAGGTGGTGAATTCTTTTGCCAAAATTTCGGGAGTTTGTTTCAAACAGACGGTGTCTAACTTGTAGGTAGTGCTCTTCACTGCATTACGCGATAAAAACCATAGAACGCAGCGATCATAACATTTACAGAGACGGTTGAGCCTTAGTTTCTACGTCATACCCGTAAACACAAGTTTCATTACCTACTATTACACGTTTCATCTAGCAAGTGTTGAGAAAGTTACGCCGGTCGGGGTGGCCGAGCGGTTCTAGGCGCTACAGTCTGGAACCGCGTGACCGCTACGGTCGCAGGTTCGAATCCTGCCTCGGGCATGGATATGTGTGATGTCCTTAGGTTAGTTAGATTTAAGTAGTTCTAGGTTCTAGGGGACTGATGACCTCAGAAAAGTCCCGTAGTGCTCAGAGCCATTTGAACCATTTAACTGCCACTAGTCTGAGTTACCATCTTGTGAGGTGAATGCAACTCTTGGCTGCCTATCTCATCGCTCGCGAAAGTGGTTTTTTGCCACACCTACTCAGAGGTCGATTCCTGGTGTACCGTCTGTGACTGGCCCTTGTGTTTTACTATTTTTAATATAATTGCCATTCTTGCTGTGACAGCAGGTTTAAATGATTGTGCTACCAAGTTTACCATCATTTTGTCTCACCTATTTGGTGGTCAGTTGCTTGTCCTTTTAAATTAACCTTTTATGTTGTATTTGCTGTTTTACTGTAGCTTTTTTAAATTTTTATAGAATTGCCATTGTTGGCGTTACAGCAGTTTTAAATGGTTGTGCTACAAAGTTTACTATCATTTTGTCTCACCCGTTTGGTGATCAGTTGCCTGTCTTTTTAAATTAACCTTGCTATTGCATTGCTGTTTTACAGTATGTTTGTTAAATTTTTTTATAATTGCCGTTCTTGTCGTTAAAGTCTTTCAGCCGTGACTGTGGTTACTTGTCTTAAAATTCTAATTGGGGTCGCACTGGCTTGTTTTTAAAACACTATTTGCTGTGTCTGCTCATTTGGTAAATTGTAATGTACTGAAAGCACTGTTAATTATACATTTGTTTATTCCTTCATTAATAACGTGTGATATATTTATTTATTGCTGAGTCTGGAATTACCGTTTTAAAGTAAATGTGTGTAGTTGCAAAAGAGAACCAGCAGCAACTGGTTATGGCCCCGTCCACAATCGTAACCGAATCCTGCCACCCTTGATTACCAGGTTTCAGACACTACCAAAACATATGTGATCTTGTTGAGAGTCGACATCAAACTAGATATGCAAAATCTCTAAAACTGTCCAGACATATATGACATGCTTATAAACAAAAGAGCGAAGAGCGGGTTTAAGCGGACACGGGAAATTACAGTACCGTGGAACGTGCTGTAGAATGTTTGCACTATGTAGCTTAGTTAAATATACGTCGGAGTGCTACGTAATGTAACCTACTTTAGATGAGTGTTTAATACAGAACTCGATCATACAGTCTCCTCCATAATGTGAAGTAGCTTTCAACTTCCGGCGCTCAGCAAATTTCGGTAGTCGGGGTTGCATGTCGGTCCTGTCACGGTCCAAAATAGTTGCGGTTTGCGTTCGGTATTGGCGGCTGGCGTGCGGTACGTGTTTACTCGCGTCGAGGTCCCAGAAGCTGTCAACAGCAGAGATTAACAGCCAATTATGGCACAGCCAGATCCGAAAATGAGGGCCGAATCAGGGCTGTGACTGAAAGCGAGCCATGAAATAGCTTCCCATGCTGCCGTGTCACGTCTGGAACATACTGCCGACTCATTCCACGTCACAAAGCAACTCTACGTTTCACTGCTGTGAGATTTCTTGCTGAACTAATTTTAGAGACGAAATTTTTTACCGATTTGTACGTTTGTATTTTAGTGATCCAATGCACGACAAAAAGTGAGTCAAAGTCGCCTGCTGTCAGACACATTTCATGCCGTATATTCAGCCCTTCGGTAGGCCCTTGACAGGCTGTAAGAACCCTTTGTTACCCAGCTGCGTGCTGGGACAGTACATCGCTCACTGGGAATTGTAAGGCCTGTCTCAGCGAGCTGTGAGAGGCACGCCTTAGCAAATAGTCTGCACTCTGGCGTGATGCAGCCAACAGAAACGCCTGGCTGGCAGAACGGCGTACTGAGGGCAAAAAACGCATCACTCTAGTTCTAACACTCTGTAGCTTAGTGGCTCTGAGCACTATGGGACTTAACATCAGTTCCCTAGAACTCATTTCGAAAGAAAATCTGTCTGCAGTAGCACTACGCACTCTGTTCCAGTCACAGTGAAGTCCATTAACATATTTCGGAGGACGATATGCAAGTTCCCATGATCTAATAGTGGTTCAGTTGCACTCTCTGTAATTGCGGAACGGATTAGCATTGCCGGCGGCTGTTTTTCGTTTCACTGTTTGTTCTTCTGCCTTTCCTATATAGTTGGTGGAAGTTTCGAAAAAGGCTCCGTTTAAGAGAAATTTGTCACTACAAAACTGTTATGCTTCGGGCAGGCGCCGTCTGTAGATAGAGAGCGTGGCCTTCTCATTCCCCCACTCCGATCTGCAGGAGACCAGCAGAACACGGAATTCCTCGTAAAAGTCTTTTAGCCAGATGTGAGAACACTAGCAGATATGGCTTCCCTTGGGACGTGTGAATGTTCGTTACAACGTTTCGGAGCAACGCTTGGTTTAAAATTTTAGAATACAGCGATTGGGTCATGCTGTCATTTTGTGAAGAGCCTGCACGTTCGCACAGTGCCTACCTGCAAGTTTTTCATTCTTCAGTTTCGTAGATACGTCATGGAGCGGGAAAAGCCTCCTAGCTCTTGCTAGCCGCCTCTGACCGACTGGGTGAAGTACAGTCAGTTCCACAAGAAACTCTCGCTATCTGTATGAAATAAAAGACACTGTTAGAAATATAGGTTGACAACAAAATAGATGTTATTACTAAGTGCACAATTACCTAATAGTTAACCCAACCGCCACCATTATCTAGAATAGCTTCGCACCTTAGCCCTCTCTCAACGAAACCGTCTACGTTTCCAAATATCGTTTGAACCACTTCGCAACGAATGTCTTTCACTGTTTAAAAATTTTAGCAGCAGCTCCATGTGAAAGCTTTGGTCCATTTGGGTGATTTACAAGAAACACACCCTCGTGAAGGTTCAGATATTCTGCACTCATTTTAAACTGCAGCCGACAAAACAAAAGGTTCGCATTGTTTATCTATACACAGTGCAAAATCCCATTGAGTACAGATTCGAGACCACTTACAAAGGTGTCGCTGCGGACGTTACAAATGGTTCAAATGGCTCTGAGCACTATGGGATTCAACTGCTGTGGTCATAAGTCCCCTAGAACTTAGAACAACTTAAACCTAACTAACCTAAGGACAGCACACAACACCCAGCCATCACGAGGCAGAGAAAATCCCTGACCCCGCCGGGAATCGAACCCGGGAACCCGGGGGACGTTACACTTAAAATTATGGTGTACTTTTTCTTGTGGAACTGACCCTATAATGAGATAGAAATGGGTAGGAGAAGGTTTAACGCTGTTACGTATTCATTTGTCGGAAGTCAGAATTTCCGCAGTCACTGGAGGACGATTTAAATCTCTGGCAGCAAGACTGCGTGCCGAGTTCCAGACGGCTCACTTCGTGTTAGGTTTCCTTACAGTAATGACTTGGTCTTTGAGTTCTGAACAGCAAACACTTCTGTTCGGACCTTTGTAGAGTTTAAACACTTCGTGTAAGGACAGCAGGAATGATTGATGAGCTTTGCTGCCGCCGGTAGGGCGTCCGCAGTCAGGCACCGAGTACAAAGAGACGGCGGCACCCGCATCCTGCTGCCACTGCTGCCGCCGCCAGCTATTTACACTACTGGCCATTAAAGTTGCTACACAAAGAAGAAATGCAGATGATAACCGGGTATTCATTGGACAAATATATTATACTAGAACTGACATGTGATTACATTTTCACGCAATTTGGGTGCATAGACCCTGAGAAATCAGTACCCAGAACAACCACCTCTGGCCATAATAACGGCCTTGACACACCTGGGCATTGAGTCAAACAGAGCTTGGATGGCGTGTACAGGTACAGCTGCCCATGCAGCCTCAACACGATACCACAATTCATCAAGAGTAGTGACTGGCATATTGTGACAAGCCAGTTGCTCGGCCACCATTGACCAGACGTTTTCAATTGGTGAGAGATCTGGAGAATGTGCTGGCCAGGGCAGCAATCGAACATTTTCTGTATCCAGAAAGGCCCGTACAGGACCTGCAACATGCGGTCGTGCATTAGCCTGCTGGAATGTAGGGTTTCGCAGGGATCGAATGAAGGGTAGAGCCACGGGTCGTAACACATCTGAAATGTAACGTCCACTGTTCAAAGTGCCGTCAATGCGAACAAGAGGTGACCGAGACGTGTAACCAATGGCACCCCATACCATCACGCCGGGTGATACGCCAGTATGGCGATGACGAATACACGCTTCCAATGTGCGTTCACCGCGATGTCGCCAAACACGGATGCGATCATCATGATGCTTTAAACGGAACATGGATTCATCCGAAAAAATGATGTTTTGCGATTCGTGCACCCAGTTTCGACAATTAGTACACCATCGCAGGTGCTCCTATCTGTGATGCAGCGTCAAGTGTAACCGCAGCCATTGTCTCTCGTCTGCTAGTGATACGAGTTCGCTGGGATCCAGCTCGGTGTTCCGTATTACCCTCCTGAACCCACCGATTCCATATTCTGCTAACAGTCGCTGGGTTGCGACCAACGCGAGCAGCAACGTCAGGATACGATAAACCGCAATCGCGATAGGCTACAATCCGACCTTTATCAAAGTCGGAAACGTGATGGTACGCATTTCTCCTCCTTACACGAGGCACCACAACAACGTTTCACCAGGCAACGCCGGTCAACTGCTGTTTGTGTATGAGAAATCGGTTGGAAACTTTCCTCATGTCAGCACGTTGTAGGTGTCGCCACCGGCGCCAAACTTGTGTGAATGCCCTGGAAAGTTAATCATTTACATATCACAGCATCCTCTTCCTGTCGGTTATATTTCGCGTCTGTAATACGTCATCTTCATGGTGTATCAATTTTAATGGCCAGTAGTGTAATTCGCGCTCCGTATGCTTTACTAAGACGGGCCATAGTACGCTGAGCCGAGTAAGTGATCTTAAAGTTATGCATTCAGCTTGTTGCTCCTGACGCGGGATTTTGCCCATATCATGGTGTTCTCTGCAAACTCACTAGATTTACATTTACATGTAAACTGAAGACCTAAAGAAACTGGTACACCTGCCTAATATCGTGTAGGGCCCCCGCGAGCACGCAAAAGTGACGCAGCACGACGTGGCGTGGACTCGACGAATGTCTGAAGTAGTGCGGAGGGAACTGACACCATAAATCGTGTAGGGGTGTCCATAAATTCGTAAGAGTATGATGGGGTGATGGGGTGGAGATCTGCAAGCCATCCCAGACATGCTCAATAATGTTCATGTCTCGGGTGTTTGGTAGCCATTCTGGAAGTGTGGGGTGTCGCAGTGCTCTGCTGGAATTGCCCAAGTCGATTGGAATGCACAATGGACGTGAATGGATGCACGTGATAAGACACGTACGTGACACCTGTCACAGTCGTATCTTGACATATCAGGGATTCCATATCCCTCCAACTCCACACTCCCCCACACCGTTACAGAGCCTCCACCAGCTTGAACAGTCCCCGGCTGACATTCATGATCCATGGATTCATGAGGTTGTCTCCATACCCGTACACGTCCATTCGCTCGATGCAATTTGAAACGAGACTCTTGCGACCAGGCCACACGCTTCCAGTAATCAACAGACTAATCTTGGTGTTGACGGGTCCAGGCGATGCGTGAAGCATTGTGTCGTGCAGTCATCAAGGGTACACGAGTGGGCCTTCGGCTCCGAAAACCAATATCGACGATGGATCGTTGAATGGTTCGCACGCCGACATTTGTTGATGGCCTAGCGTTGACATTTGCAATAATTTGCAGAAGGGTTGCACTTCTGTCACCATGGACGATTCTTTTCAGTTGTCGTTGGTCCCGTTCTTGCAAGATGTTTTTGCAGCCGCAGCGATGTCGGAGATTTGATCTTGAGCCGTGGTAAAAATTGCTATTTTGAAGAGCGCGCGGCAGCGCGTAGTGTGAAGCAGTCGCCCTCCGTTTCTGGCGGTGGCGCCGCTGTGGCAATCGCAGCTTTGGTGTCTCCCTCTGGTGGGAAAGGGGAAAGGTTGCCTGTTCACGTGCATTTAAGGGGCGCTACGAGCTCGCCAGTGGGTCAGTCTGGGTCAGTCTCTGAGTCTCTGAGTCTCCAGCTTGCTAGTCTGTCTCTCGTCCGCATTTGTTAGGCAGTTAGTGTCTGTCTGTCGTTCGGAGTGCTAGTATGTCTGTCATTCGGATCAACGTTTAAAGCCTGCAAAATGAGAGTACTTCCACTCCGTCAGTAAGAGAACTCAGCGAGTGGTCGCCCGGTCGGGGCTTAGTTCCTGCATCTGAGTCTGCGCCTTAGGCCGCCAGTCTACTCGAGTTTGCCCAGGCAATGGTCATTGGCGGTTGGATCGATCGGTTGGTCGGTCGCGCACTGAGACACAAGATGACTTGTCCGTCTTGAGCGTCGGCGCATGTGATGTCGCCACATGAGTCCAGTGGGCCGCGGCGTATAGCGAGGGGTAGTGAGTTCGCGGTCGACACGAGAGCAACAGGAGTCAACCCACGATATCAGTCTGGCCGGTGCGAGCTGCGACGCCCTGAGACGGGAGATCGGCGCGTCTTCCTGCGTCCGTTGAAGCGGCTGGCAGCGAACGGTTCGGGAGAGCGATTTGGGGGTGCTGCGCCAGGTCTTCTCGAGAAATCGCAGTTTATTAGAAGTGACTGGTGATATGTGTTTGATTTACTCTTGTTAAATTCTACTTGTTTTCTTGGTGAGGTCACCAGCCGTTTTGCTGTGGGGTCGTCCCATCATTCTTCTGCGTTTGCCCACCCGCGGGAAAGTGGTTGTTTATAAATTGGTTGGTCCGTTTTTCTCTTGTGGAGTAAGGGCGGGTTAGAGCAACCTGCGGTTCGGGTTGTTCGGTAATCTCCCTATCAATCTACCGTACGTTAGTAGCTGCCTGTGTCATGTTTGTCGAATTTGGTGTGTTAACGAATTTATTGCTTGGAGTGTAACGGCCTAATTCCTGAAATATTTGATCTTTGCAAACTTTGATATTATTGCCTATGATCTTGAGAGGCGGTATCTGTGTACTGTAGAGCATCTTAACTATTGTTTGGCCAACCTTGTAGAATTTTATATAAGATTGCATTTCAGGGGTTTTTATTTAAATCATTTTAGTGTATAAGGTTGCCACCCTTTCACCGTAAGACTTTCCTTAGAAGTTAAAATGAAGTTGCACGTTCGGTGGCAAGGTTAATATTTTAATTGTTAGTGTTTTGTACCATTTCCATCCCTCCTACGGGGGTGCATAGTTTGTGTGCTTGTGTAAATTGTTAAAACTCTTAGTTTAAAGTTATCTGGTGTGTTGCAGATTTGCACCAGTGTAGTCTTTCAGAGGCTGTTGTGAGCGGTCGTAACTATGGCCGTGTCAAAAGGGAGCAGCAAGGCTCTCTGGCCAGAAGCTCATACAGCCAAAGCGTGTTTCTTTCTGCCTCTGAATAAATTGTAACTTTAATATTTAGAGGGTGCTTTCTGATTAAAATTTTAAATCTGTTTCTTTTTAAAAAAAAGCTTTTAGGCACTATTAAAGTGAATAAAATTCCCATTTGTTAAAAGGAAGTTGGTTATGATTTCATCAGTTACTCCCTGGCAACTAGTTCCATGCTTACATAGTGTGATTAAATGTGTTAATGTTTTTGATGAGTCGCTAGTAAATAAAATAAATTCTTAAGAATATTCTTTGAAAATAAATCGCGGTTCAGATATTTTCCGGATTCTTGATATTCACGGTACACTCTTGAAATGGTCGTACGGGGAAGTCTCCACTTCATCGCTACCTCGGAGATGCTGTGTCCCATCGCTCGTCCGGTAACTAGAACACTACGTTCAAATTCACGTAAATCTTGACAACCTACCATTGTAGCAGCAGTAACCGATCTAACAACTGCGCCAGACACTTATCTTGTATAGGCGTTGCCGACGGCAGCGCCGTATTCTGCATGTTTACATATTTCTGTATTTGAGTATGCAAGCCTTACGAGTTTACTTGGCGCTTCAGTGTACCTACATACTCCGCAAGCCACCATACGCTGCGTGCCGGGGACTACCCTGTACCACTACTTCTCATTTCCTTTCCTGTTCCACTTGCATGTAGAACGAGCCTTAATTTCTCGTATCTTATCTTCGTGCTGTATGTTGGCGGCATCAGCTTTAAATGCTGGTTCTCTAAATTTTCTCAATAGTGTGTCTGAAAAAAAAAAAAAACTTCGCCACCCCTCCAGGGATTCCCATTTGAGTTCCCATAGCATCTCGTAACTCTTTTTGTGTTATTAGAACCTACCGGTAACAAATCTAGCCCCTCCTTACCCTCTCCCAAGGTGGCTTCCGCCAGCTCCCCCTCCCTGATGATGTCCTCGTCCCCTCCATCTACCCCTCCTATCAACTTTGACCTTGCCCCCCCCCCACTTCCGGTGTCCTTTCCTTTCGGCACCCTCCCTCCCTTCTTTTTCCTTTTCCCCCATCCCCTCCCTCCACCCCTCTTCCCCCGGGCTTCCCCTCCCCCTTCCTCCCTCCCCCCCTATCTCCCCTGCCCGTGGCATCTCTGCTCTCCCCTCTCGCTCTCCCACTCCCCTTCCTCCTCCTCCTCCTCTCTTGGCAGTCCCCGGACTCGCACACGCATAGTGAACATTCGCGCGCCGGAGTTCATCGCCATCAGTGTCTCGTGTGTGTGCTTCGTTTTGTGTTTCGTGCAGTCACGACTCCACTGTTCACATGTGCCATCGCCGTTCTCCGTGTTTTGTGCGCCGTGTCCACAAGTGTTAGTGTTTTTATCGTCCAACGTGAACGGCTTCATGTTTATTGTTTTTTATGTATCTCCATTTTTTGCCCGCCGTTTTTTGTATTGTCTGTATCACCTCTATGTCATGTTCTTGTTTCCACTTAAGGCTGAAGAGCAGCGTAATGTGCTGCTGCCAGCCCGCCTGTATAGGTGATTAAAATTACAATAAAGGAAAAAAAAGGGGGGGGGACAAATCTAGCAGCACTCCTCTGAACTGCTTCGATGACTTCCCTCAATCCGACCTGGTACGGATCCCAAACAATCGAGCAGAACTCAAAAATGGCCCGCACCAGTGTCCTATATGCGGTCTCCTTTACAGGTGAACCACTATTTCCTAAAACTCTCACAATAAATCGAAGTCGACCTTCCTACCACAGTTCTCACATGCTCGTCCCATCTCATATTGCTCTGGAAGGCTACGCCCAGATATGTAAACGACTTGACTGTGCCAAACAGGGCACTAGTAATACTGTGTCTTCTTACTTATCCACTTTAACTTACATTTTTCCACGCTTAGGGCTAGCTACCAATGACCACACCAATTTTGTCTTGTATCTTCCTAGTCACACAACTTCGACACCTTACCGTACATCCCGGCATCATCAGCAAACACACACAGATCGCTGTCCACCCTGTCAGCCAAATCATTTATGTTCACAGAGAACAACAGTACTCCTATCACACTTTCCTGGGCCACTCCTGACGATACCTTTGTCTCTGATGAACACTCGCCGTCGGGAACGAGATACTGGGTTCCATTACTTCAGAAGTATTCGAACCACTCACACATCAGCGAACTTATTCCATATGCTCGTACCTTCATTAATAGCCTACAATGGGGAACCGTGTCAAACGCCTTCAAAAATTCTAGAAATATGGAATCTGTCCGTTGCTCTTTATCCATAGTTCTCAGTATATCATGTTAGAAAGGGGCAAGCTGAGTTTCGCACGAACGATGCTTTCTAAAACCATGCATCTTTCCGTGCACATACTACTTTTAACCAACAATTTTTGTAGTCACTGGCTAAGTCTTCGTAACATTAACATTGTTTTATCCTCCCTACCCAGCCGTGCGAATGTTATACTTTGAATTGTATTACCTTCTCTGATTGTTAATTTTTCTTTTTAAGATGTCAGTGGGTAACTTACATGATCAAAGTCAGTAAAGCTACTTTTTATAGAGACCATTTGTTTCCGTTCATAGCTAAAAGGTCAGTGGTGCTGTGTGGTGCCCAATTGTTTCATGCCTAATTTGCCCACCCCTATACTCATTTACAGAAGACGTTTTACGTTGCGCAACAGTATCTTTCTTTTCAGTCAAACTGCACCATCAAATGGTTCCTCATTCTGTTGTTACCAGAATTTGATATTTTGCACCATAGGGGTATGCTCCTACCAAACCGACATCCCAAACGACACATCTATGCAACGCTTCATCGGATTTTCACTGTTGTTTCCATTTCGCGAGTGATCGGATCTCAATAAACGAAAGCTTTTCTGGATAAATTTATAATGCGTCATAATTTTAAAACCTTGTCGTGTGCTCAAGCACAAAATTTTTCCTGCACTCTACCTGAAAAGAACTAAAAGTCTCAAATCACTGTAGTGTGCCGTGGGGGGGGGGGGGGGGGGGAGAGGGGGAGGGCGGGTAGCCGAGCGGTCTATGGCGTCTTGCCACCGTTCGCACGGCTTCCCCTGTCGGAGGTCCGAGTCCTTCATCGGGGATGAGTATGTGTGTGTTGTCCTTAGCGTAGGTTAGTTTAAGTTAGATTAAGTAGTATGTAAGCCTAGGGAGCGATGACCTGAGCGGTTTGGTCCCATAGGTACTTACCACAAATTTCCAAATTTTCCACTGTAGTGTACTTGATCAATAAGCCGTTTTAAAAGTCAAATATCTTTCAAAATGGCACTGAACTTTATTCTCAGCAACATAATACATTAAAAACAAGATACATTTGTTCGTGCCTTCCTTCCTGCGACATTTCTCTTGTGCTTGAGAAACGCTACACATGTGTCTGCTGGGCGTCTGCAGTCTCCCTGTGAACAGATGCGGTGATGCAGTGCATTTGCCATTATCTGCTGGGCTACCAAGACGCCTTCGGCACCCCTTCCTCCCCCACCCCCACCCCCCAAGCAGCTTGCCGCTGACACAAGCTGAACTGTCGTGGAGGTTGGTGAGTCCTGCTTGGATACTTTCAAATAATTTGATAATCAATAATCGACGCAGGGTCGATCGCAACACCTAAGAAGGAACTCTTTGAACCAAATAAAGAAAAAAAAGTTAGAGTAATTCCAGTTTTTCCGTGCAGAAGACATATTTTTGACAAGGGCTTATTCATTCTGCCGATAAAGTATGATCCTTCAAAATGTATTCGAAGTTGCGAATATGAACAACCATCAGCTATATAAGGGAATGTCAACAATGAATATTTTTGCTGGACTGGGACTCGAATCCGAATTTCCAGCTTTGCGCTAGCGGTCGTCTTAATCGATTTGACTGTCCTTGGACGACTCACAGACAGACCCAGACTTCAACATGTCGTCGTTTCTCCGTCACAACCTGCATTCATTTACACGTTATGTAATTCCTGTATAGAGGAGGACATTGTACTTGAAAATCGCTAACTGGTATCACCAGTAAATACTACACTGCAGTGCCTGAGTTGTTGAGAAGAAATTTCGAAAAGCCATGTTGCGGTGCCTGTAGTCACTGGCCAAGTCTTCGTAATATTAACATAACTCTGTTTTATCCTCCCTACCCAGCCGTGCGAATGTTATACTTTGAATTGTATTACCTTCTCTGATTGTTAATTTTTCTTTTTAAGATGTCAGTGGGTAACTTACATGATCAAAGTCAGTAAAGCTTCTTTTTATAGTGTTCCCAGGGAACACTGCATCTTGTTCTTCGTAACGACACAGGCACCGCAACATGGCTTTTCGAAATTGCATTATAAGATTCCTTTAAGAAAGCTATAGTTCGAAGGTTGAAACGACTTTAATATATTACCCAGTATTTTGCTACCATGAATTGAGGATTTAATTTTAATTTAAAGTCCAAGTTAGGAGAACAGGTATCATTGTGCGCCAACTTTTTCGGCTAATTCCAAAATTCTATAGCATATGAACAAAAGAAGATGTTGCATAACATTCACATCAGTTTACATGTTTTCGAAAGTAAAATTTATTCAGCAGACGCGGAAAGACCAAAAAATCGCGTTTTACACAGCTAACTGTAGTCCTAAAGCATCAACTGGATTAATATTACTAAAATACAAAACGGAATAATTATAATAGCCTAAACATTTTTGGAACAGCGATCGAAAAATTTTTAAAATTTTTTTTAAAAGATTAGCATCTTCAAAACGATAATAATGTCAGTGGGAAAGACATATAAACGGATTGAGTGCCAAATAGGATGAACAAAGTTAGAACAGGTGGACGGTTTCAAGTACTTAGGATGCATATTCTCACAGGATGGCAACATAGTGAAAGAACTGGAAGCGAGGTGTAGCAAATCTAATGCAGTGAGCGCTCAGCTACGATCTACTCTCTTCTGCAAGAAGGAAGTCAGTACCAAGACTAAGTTATCTGTGCACCGTTCAATCTTTCGACCAACTTTGTTGTATGGAAGAGAAAGCTGGGTGGATTCAGGTTACCATATCAATAAGGTTGGGGTTACGGATATGAAAGTAGCTAGGATGATTTCAGGTACTAGTAGATGGGAACAATGACAGGAGGGTGTCCACAACGGGGAAATCGAAGAAAAACTGGGAATAAACTCTATAGATGTAGCAGTCAGGGTGAACAGGCTTAGATGGTGGGGTTATGTTACACACATGGGAGAAGCAAGGTTACCCAAGAGACTCATGGGTCCAGCAGTAGAGGGTAGGAGGAGTCGGAGTAGACCAAGGAGAAGGTACCTGGATTCGGTTAAGAATGATTTTGAAGTAATAGGCTTAACATCGGAAGAGGCACCAATGTTAGCACTGAATAGGGGATCATGGAGGAATTTTGTAAGGGGGACTATGCCCCAGACTGAACGCTGAAAGGCATAATCAGTCTTAAATGATGATGATGATGATGATAAAAAATTTGCTTTTTAAAATCCAGTCTTGATCGCACCAGGTATGCTACAAGAACATAGGTGACCGGTTTCGGTCATATCACATGAGCATCATCAGACCCATGGCGTCCTTCGAAGATGGTAGGTGGAGCACTCTTCTCAGCTGCTGTGATGTCAACTGGTCAAAACGGAATGTTCAATCCTTCATCATATTACACAGTCGCGCAATCTAAGAGGAGCTTTCATGTCTTTTAAGGTAAATTGTAAAACGCCGACGTGAGCCAAGCGTGGGAAAAAATGGTTCAAATGGCTCGGAGCACTATGGGACTTAATATCTATGGTCGTCAGTCCCCTAGAACTACTTAAACCTAACTAACTCAAGGACATCACACAACACCCAGTCATCACGAGGCAGAGAAAATCCCTGACCCCGCCGGGAATCGAACCCGGGAACCCGGGCGTAGGAAGCGAGAACGCTACCGCACGACCACGAGCTGCGGACCAAGCGTCGGATTTCAAGGCGCCACTGGGCTATGGCTAGATGGGAGATCTGCCTGTGATCTGAATCGAGTAAACCCTCTCGATATGCAGATCGTCCCCTCCGACTCACATGTGATGTGACGAACTGTGCGCAACGGAACGACTGGAAAATTAATGACCCTGGCAAATGAGCTATGGGTGTGGTGTTTGCCAAATCCAATAATAATTAAAGGATTTAAGGAGTTCGTCTGACTACTGAGATCTAAGATGAGCTCAGTTTGGCCAATGTTTATTAGTGCAGTGTCCACGCAGATAAGGTGAGTACCTACCAGAATTCCGAATAACCACTTTTTGTAGTGCTTTCAGACCTGCGGGAAGGGAGTAACTGAGGCTCTGGAAGATGCCTATGGAGATGCGTAGCCGTTCCGGCTCCAGTGCCGTGGCCAGGTGCTCCAGGATTCCCAGTTAAGGATCCATGGCGCCAACAGCCCAATCGAAGTGGTCCAACACATTCTCGATTGCTTTTAAATCTAGGGAGTTTGGTGGCCATGGAAACATAGTAAACTCACCTTGGTGCTCTTCGAAGCACGCACGTACACTGCGAGCTGTGTGACATACTGCAAAAAAAAAAAAAAAAAAAAAAAAGATTCAAATGGCTCTGAGCACTATGGGACTTAACTTCTGTGGTCACCAGTCCCCTAGAACTCAGAACTACTTAAACCTAACTAACCTAAGGACATCACACACATCCATGCCCGAGGCAGGATTCGAACCTGCGACCGTAGCGGTCGCGCGGTTCCAGAATGAAGCGCCTAGAACCACTCGGCCACCTCGGCCGGTGACACATTGCATTGTACTACTGGTAGACACTTGCTGAGGAAAAACAAACTGCATTCAGAGGTGGACATGGTCCCCAAGGATACATACATACTAGTGCCTTCCAGAATGACGAGATCACCCAGGGAACGACACGAAAATATTCTCCAGACGATAACGCTCCTTCCTTCGGCCTCGACCCTTCTGGCGAATGTTGCAAGGAGTTTGCTTTCAGACGTTTCACGCCTTAGATGCCAATGCACATCTGTCCGATGGAGCATAAAACGTGAGTCATCCCAAACGGCCACCTGTCGCCAATCAGCGGACTTCCAGTTGCAGTGCCAACCTGAAAATTCCAGCCTTCGTCGCCGATGAAGAGCAGTCACCATGGGTGTGTGGACCAGGCGCCTGCTGCGGAGGTCCGTATGCATCAACGTTCGGTGAACGGTCGTTGCGGAGACACTGTTGGAGTCCTCTTGGTTCATCTGGGCTGTCAGCTGCTCAACAATTGCGCGTCTACTCGCCCGTACGTATCTCCGCAGCCGTCGCTCGCCCCTGTCATCTACGGCCTGTGGTACATCACTGTCTGAGCGCTGGTTTTGGGTATTGCCATATTCACAGTACTGTACGCTTAAACCATGGGGGCACGCGAACTGAGGTGAGTGTACTGTAAGACCTTCAGTACACACACCATCAGATTATTTGACTTATCGCTCTAACGAAGTAGGCGAGTGTCAGCAATATGTCTCGTGGCCGTATCGTGGCGTGTTTATCTTCTGCCGTTAGGTCAGACGATAGAAATGCCACTTGCATGCTTAGAGTAGCAGATTGTCGGTGACCAACTTTAAACAGAACTTGATTAATTTTCACACACATTTATTAAAATAATAAGAAGCATAAAAATTACTTAACTTGGTTCTGGATGCTATTTACAACTGACAGTCTGAGGTTCCTTTGGTATTGCTACATTAATCTTATTCTCACATATATCTCTGATACTTGACAAAAGTGTCTATACATTTATCTTCATGACTGTGTACAGGAATATGGTAATCTTATTAGTTGCAGACTGAAACTTGACTATAGACTGGTACAGACAAATGTAGGACTGGTACAGACTGGTGCAGACAAATGCAGACTGACTAATCGGAGGTCTGTACACTCATTATAATACCTCGCGCGCTCATGTATCACTGCGCGAGTGTGATCCCCGAGGAGAAAAGGTTCTACGTTAGCAGCAATCTCATTGGCTGCATTACATATTAATAGGCGGATCGGCGGAAGCAGAATTTGGTCCGTCTCTATGGCAGCGCCATCTCGTAGTGCGGAGACGGACGAGCGCTGCGCCTGCGCTGTTGTGCTTAGCGGGGCGCACTCTAGTGGGAAAGTTGTGTACACGCTGACTATGCGTAACTATGTACACAACACGAACAGTTTACAAATTTAGCCATTTCGGAAACGTTTTCTCCCTTTGGCCCAAAAGTAATCGATTACGTCGTTTTGGACCTCACATAAATCGCTCCATTTCCGCGTCACAGCAACAACTGTGCTGTTTTCCACGTCAACCCGACAAGTTGTATATACTTTCCAGTACTAGTGCTGCTACCTGCCGTCTGGTAGTGATTACTGCGTGTTGACGTCGAACATAGGCAGTGGCCACACTAATGTAACTGGATCATGTATAAAACACAAAAGGGAAACCAAAAATTTTATTTATGAACGAAATAACTTCTCCAAACCAGACGACAAGATAGTACACCACAGCGTCGCTGTTCCGCCGGATATATAACACTATCTTTTGTGAATGTGCGCAGGTCTTCGTACGGCGAATTTCTGCTATGTTTGGGCTCAACTATTCCTTTCTGTTCTTTATATTAGCATAAAGCCACCGTTTATCGTCACCAGTAACGATACAGGATAGGAATGGTGCGTGCTGTTCACGAGCCAGTTCATGACGAGCAAGCTGATTTTTGTGACGTTAGCTTAGCACATGCTGTACCCATTACACCCCATTTTTGAACCTTGACCGTTGCATGCAAAGGTCGCGCGACGGGGGAATGATCATAGTTCATCACATTTACCAGATATAGAGTACACTGGCCTGGATGATTGTGGAGTAGTGCATTTGAACGATCTGAGCAAACTCCGAAGGTCTTCTTGAACATGGAGAGTCCCTAATACCAAAACGATCCTTCTTAATACCAAAAAACCATTCTCTTGCCGTGCTCTGTCTAATGGCATTACCCACATAAAAGGCAGAAATGTTTCTGCCTCAGTTGCTGTTACCCCTCTTTTAAACCCAAACGGAGGAATGTATCGGAAATGTTGCAGTTTCTCTACTTGGCACTTTATTTGTAAGCAGGCTGCTTAGGTTTTCATTTTGGTAACGCCACGTAGTGCTCTGTATGAAAATCACTGACTGTGCTGTGTGCAGTCTGTGGCTGATTGGCATTGTTGGAATACTCTCTATTGTAGCGTTGGGCAGTTGGATGTTAACAGCGCGTAGCGTTGGGCAGTTGTAGGTGAGTCGCCAGCAGTGGCGGATGTGGGGAGAGAGATGGCAGAATTCTGAGAGCGGACGATATGGACGTGTGTCCAACAGAAAGAGTAAATTTGTAATATTGTATATTGTGAACTGATATATATATATGATGACTTTTGAATATTATTAAGGTAAATACATTGTTTTTTCTCTATCAAAATCTTTCATTTCCTAACTATGCCTATCAATAGTTAGTGCCTTCAGTAGTTAGAATCTTTAATTTAGCTGGCAGTATTGGCGCTCGCAGTATTGTAGTAGTTCGAGTAACAAAGATTTTTGTGAGGTAAGTGATTCACGAAAGGTGTGGGTTATTGTTAGTCAGGGCCATTGTTTTGTAGGGATTCTTGAAAGTCAGATTGCGTTGCGCTAAAAATATTGTGTGTCGGTTTAGTGTTGATCAGAATAAGTACAGAGAGAAATGTCTGAGTACGTTCAGTTCTGCTCAGCTGTTTGAAAATCAAATAACGTAAGAGGTTTACCAGCACAGTAATTCACTAATTTTACTAAGGGGATGTTTCATATTTTCTAGCGTCCACAGCACTACTCACCATCTCCAAAGTACAAAATGACAAGATGTTATCCCTAATAGCAACAATGCACTACAAATATAAATGAGATCGATAAATAAAACCATAGCATACGAAACACAAAAATGCAAAACAAAACCTGAACAAACTTATGCACCAAACTAATACATTAAGATCCGAGATGAAAATACTGTACTAAGAAAAGAAAGGAAGACTGAAATGTGGAAGAAATATATGGAGTGCCTATACAAAGAAAATGAAAATACTTTACAAACGGAAGTATGTGGAGATGGGGTGAGACATCTGGTAGTGCAAGAAGACTTTGAGAGAGCATTGAACATTTAGTCAAAGTCCCTGGGGAAAACATTTCCTCATGTTTATTGAGAAAGTTGTAGAGCCAGCCAAGGCCAATCAGTTCCAGCTGGTATGCAAGACATGTGAGACAGGTGAAATGCCCTTAGATTTCGAGAAAGGTTTCGTAATTCCATCGCCAAAGAAGGCAGGCGCTAACCGGCGTGAATGAACCATCAGTTTAATAAGTTTGGGATGAAAAATGCTGACACTGTATGTTTACATAAGAATAGAAAACCTGAAAGAAGTCGACTGTGGGAAAGATCAGTCTGGATTTCGGGGAAATGTAGGCACGCACAAGGAAATACTGAACCTACGAATTATTTTAGAAGATGGAGTCAATAAAGGCAAACTTAAGGTTCATAGCAGACTAGTTGGGGTACCCGGCTTCATTCAGGGAGTTTATATGAAACTGCGTGGTAGTTGGAATAAAAGGGTGAACTCTAAATATAAGAGGTAAAAAACTTATTTTGTTATCCGCAATATGTACACTACTGGACATTAAAACTGATACACCACGAAATTTAACCGACAGAAAGAAGATGCTGTGATATGCAAATGATTAGCTTTTCAGAGCTTTCACACAAGGTTGGCGCCGGTGGCGACACCTACAACGTGCTGACAGGAGGAAAGTTTCCAACCTATTTCTCATACAAACAGCAGCTGACTGGCGTTGCCTGGTGAAACGTTGTAGTGATGCCTCGTATAAGGAGGAGAAATGCGTACCATCACGTTTCCGACTCTGATAAAGGTCGGATTGTAGCCTATCGCGATTGCGGTTTATCGTATAGCGACTTTGCTGCTCGCGTTGGTCGAGATCCAATGACTGTTAGCAGAATATGGAATTGGTGGGTTCAGGAGGGTAATACGCAACGCCGTGCTGGATCCCAACGGCCTCGTATCACTAGCAGTCGAGATGACACGCATCTTATCCGCATGGCTGTAACGTATTGTGCAGGCACGTCTCCATCCCTGAGTCAACAGATGGGGACGTTTGCAAGACAACAACCATCTGCACGAACAGTTCGACGACGTTTGCAGCACCATGGACTATCAGTTTGGAGACCATGGCTACGTTTACCCTTGACGCTGCGTCACAGACAGGAGCGCCTGCGATGGCGTACTCAACGACGAACCTGGGTGCACGAATGGCAAAACGTCATTTTTTCGGATGAATCCAGGTTCTGTTTACAGCATCATGATGGTCGTATTCGTGTTTGGCGACATCACAGTGAACGCACATTGGAAGCGTGTATTCGTCATCGCCATACTGGCGTATCACCAGGCGTGATGGTATGGAATGCCATTGGTTACACGTCTCGGTCACCTCTTGTTCGCATTGACGGCACTTTGAACAGTGGACGTTACATTTCAGATGTGTTACGACCCGTGGCTCTTCCCTTAATTCGATCCCTGCGAAACCCTACATTTCAGCAGGATAATGAACGACCACATGTTGCAGGTCCTGTAGGGGACTTTCTGGATACTGAAAATGTTCGACTGCTGCCCTGGCCAGCACATTCTCCAGATCTCTCACCAACTGAAAACGTCTGGTCAATGGTGGCCGAGCAACTGGCTCGTCACAATACGCCAGTCACTACTCTCGATGAACTGTGGTATCGTGTTGAAGCTGCATGGGCAGCTGTACGTGTACACGCCATCCAAGCTCTGTTTGACTCAATGCCTAGGCGTATCAAGGCCGTTATTACGGCCAGAGGTGGTTGTTCTGGGTACTGATTTCTCAGGATCCATGCTCCCAAATTGCGTGAAAATGTAATCACATGTCAGTTCTAGTATAATATATTTGTCCAATGAACACCCTATTATCATCTGCATTTCTTCTTGGTGTAGCAATTTTAATGGCCAGTAGTGTAGTATCTGGGGATAAGTAGTGCGTGTCCTTTGTATTTTTCTGTCATAAATTCTGCTTCGATGATGTTATTCCATGGCTGTTTGACGATCGTCCTTGTTCCGCTAGAGTTTTGGTGAGTATTATCGGAGATCCAATTTTAAGTCGAAGGCAGTGTAATGGCATTCCTGGTACTTGCAAAGAATTTAGGAATTCTGTGGGGAAGTTCGCACTTTCTTCAACGTTTACCATCGTGTCAAAAAAAAAAAAATGGCTCTGAGCACTATGGGACTTAACATCTATGGTCATCAGTCCCCTAGAACTTAGAACTACTTAAACCTAACTAAGGACAGCACACAACACCCAGCCATCACGAGGCAGAGAAAATCCCTGACCCCGCCGTGAATCGAACCTGGGAACCCGGGCGTGGGAAGCGAGAACGCTACCGCACGACCACGAGATGCGGGCTTACCATCGTGTCGATCGGTTTGTATATTCTATCTTCACCGCGAATTTTCTTTTGAATATTAAAGTTGATATCGTGGACAATGTTATTTTTGGTTGCCAAAATTGCCCTTTCAAATAGCTATCCGTATTGGTATTGTTGTGAACAATGTTTGGATAAATTTGGTCAATGAGTTCGTTTGCAGCAGTGTCCGTACGGCAGAAATCACTGTTGAGTGTAATGAGGCCGGTTGTCCGGTCGGTAGGGTATGTGCCCTCGCCTGTTCGTAAAATTTGTTGAGCAAAATGTGCTGTTGTTTCTTCTTTCGATAGTCAGCTCTTATATTTTGTGTTTGTTTACAGTATTTCCATGTGTTTCCAGAGATGTGATGTGTTTTTAAGCAAGCATTGATCTCGTCTGCTGGTGTTGAATTGGTTATAAATGGAAGTGTTTGTCGAAAATCTCATGAGAGTATAAGTAGAGCTCCCCCCATCATTTCAGTGTTTTCTCGCAAGTGCTGTAATGTTCTGTCCATGCCTTCGAGTGATTTCTGAAGTGCCATTGTGCATTCGTCCCAGAATATAATTGTAGCTTGCTTTAGAAGTTCACCCCGTCCGGATGCTCTTGAGATTTTACATACCAGGAATTTTTCTTCGGCTATATTCAACGGTACTTGTAGGGTGGAATGAGCAGTTCGTCCTCCTTCCATAACTGTGGCTCCAATACAAGTGCGACGTGTTGTTTAGAAGGTATTTCCGCCAGCAATAGATTTATCAGAAACGTTTTCTCGGTGCCGCCAGTGTTGTAGTCGATCCGGTGCATGTGCACGATAACGTAGTAGATTTCCTTTTGATTGTCATTGGGGAGTGGTTTGTTGTGGGCAATGTACTGAAGTAGTTCGTTGATGTTGTTGCATTTTTACTTTGTAAATTCGAGGTTTAGCACACTGATAGCATCTTTACGTGGTGATTGCATCCCAAGTGGTACTAAGGTCTCGTTGTTTATCGTTAAGCAATTATCTTCTAGGCGAAAGAGTATTTCATTGAAGATATCGGCGTTGAACTCTATGGTCAGTTCAGGATGAGCTCGTTGGAACTGTTGCAGTATCAATCATACTCTCTTTGAAGAAGTCCCATAGCTGTTTTGGATTCGTTGGGTTACATATTGCTAGAATTATGGCGAATAAGTCTCACATTTGGTTGAGGCTGCTAGTGAGGCTTCTTGTAGAATTACACTCCTGGAAATTGAAATAAGAACACCGTGAATTCATTGTCCCAGGAAGGGGAAACTTTATTGACACATTCCTGGGGTCAGATACATCACATGATCACACTGACAGAACCACAGGCACATAGACACAGGCAACAGAGCATGTCGGCACTAGTACAGTGTATATCCACCTTTCGCAGCAATGCAGGCTGCTATTCTCCCATGGAAACGATCGTAGAGATGCTGGATGTAGTCCTGTGGAACGGCTTGCCATGCCATTTCCACCTGGCGCCTCAGTTGGACCAGCGTTCGTGCTGGACGTGCAGACCGCGTGAGACGACGCTTCATCCAGTCCCAAACATGCTCAATGGGGGACAGATCCGGAGATCTCGCTGGCCAGTGTAGTTGACTTACACCTTCTAGAGCACGTTGGGTGGCACGGGATACATGCGGACGTGCATTGTCCTGTTGGAACAGCAAGTTCCCTTGCCGGTCTAGGAATGGTAGAACGATGGGTTCGATGACGGTTTGGATGTACCGTGCACTATTCAGTGTCCCCTCGACGATCACCAGTGGTGTACGGCCAGTGTAGGAGATCGCTCCCCACACCATGATGCCGGGTGTTGGCCCTGTGTGCCTCGGTCGTATGCAGTCCTGATTGTGGCGCTCACCTGCACGGCGCCAAACACGCATACGACCATCATTGGCACCAAGGCAGAAGCGACTCTCATCGCTGAAGACGACACGTCTCCATTCGTCCCTCCATTCACGCCTGTCGCGACACCACTGGAGGCGGGCTGCACGATGTTGGGGCGTGAGCGGAAGACGGCCTAACGGTGTGCGGGACCGTAGCCCAGCTTAACGGAGACGGTTGCGAATGGTCCTCGCCGATACCCCAGGAGCAACAGTGTCCCTAATTTGCTGGGAAGTGGCGGTGCGGTCCCCTACGGCACTGCGTAGGATCCTACGGTCTTGGCGTGCATCCGTGCGTCGCTGCGGTCCGGTCCCAGGTCGACGGGCACGTGCACCTTCCGCCGACCACTGGCGGCAACATCGATGTACTGTGGAGACCTCACGCCCCACGTGTTGAGCAATTCGGCGGTACGTCCACCCGGCCTCCCGCATGCCCACTATACGCCCTCGCTCAAAGTCCGTCAACTGCACATACGGTTCACGTCCACGCTGTCGCGGCATGCTACCAGTGTTAAAGACTGCGATGGAGCTCCGTATGCCACGGCAAACTGGCTGACAGTGACGGCGGCGGTGCACAAATGCTGCGCAGCTAGCGCCATTCGACGGCCAACACCGCGGTTCCTGGTGTGTCCGCTGTGCCGTGCGTGTGATCATTGCTTGTACAGCCCTCTCGCAGTGTCCGGAGCAAGTATGGTGGGTCTGACACACCGGTGTCAATGTGTTCTTTTTTCGATTTCCAGGAGTGTATTTCGCCGTGGTTGCCGTTTTCCAGTAGTCCTAAGCGCTGGCATGTTTCGCAGTACGTCTGACATCGGTAACAGTCAACGGTCTCGATACAGGGTGACACACGGGAGGCAGTTTTGAACTGCGTAGTACTGAGGGCGCGGTGGTGGGAGGTGGTCGTGGTGGGGATAGTTCTGATCCACACAAGGCGCCATTTCATTTACTCAGTCACTATGGAGCAGTGGGACTTGCGACGTCGAGTGTTTGTCTATGACAGTTTCGTGAAAAGTGGTGAGTCTATTATTGCTACGCAGTGATTGTTTCGTGCGCTTTTTAATGTCGGTCGACATGGAGCTGTTCCGAGCCGTAACACAATCCTCAGATGGGTGGAAAACTTCAGGTCAACTGGAAACATACTGGATAAGAAGCATCCTGGCCCGAGACGCAGGGTAATGACACCAGAAAATGTTGCAAGGGTAAGGCAAGCGGCAGTCAGAAGACCACGATGGTCAGCGAGACGTCATGCTAGTGAGTTACGAATCAATCGTGAATCGGTTAGACGAATTTTGCATAAAGAACTAAAATTCCATCCCTACAAAATGCTCATTGTCCAACAACTTAAGGAAACTGATTTTGCTGTACGAGAAGACATTGCTTACAGAATGCAAGTGATTTTGGGATCGAATGAAAATGAAATTTTATTGATGAGCGGCGAAGCTCATTTTCATTTAAACGGGATCGTGAATAAGCAAAACCTACATTACTGGGCTCCAGAGCATCCACACCTTATCCACCAGCGTCCTCTACACTCAGAAAAAGTAACAGTCTGGTGTGCTCTTGGCTCTGTTGACGTTATTGGACCTTATTTTTTTGAAGAGAACGGAGCCACAGTTACTATTAATTCGGTTCGTTACAGTCATGTGCTTGAAGTATTCTTGAAACCAGGACTAAGAAGACGACGAATCCCTTTAAAACGCGTTTGGTTCCAGCAGGATGGGGCAACATCACACACGACATACACTTCAATGACAGTTCTTTGACACATGTTTCCTGGCCGGGTTATCTCACAGTTTGGCAGTGTTCCTTGGCCTCCCAGGTCTTCCGACTTGTCAGTATGTGACTTTGTTATGTGGGGGTACCTTAAGAACTGTGTCTATAACCACAAAACACGAAATTTGCACGAGTTGAAGAATGCAATTGTTCAAGAAATTGCTGCCATCCCTGCAGAGATTTTAGTCCGTGAGATGGAGGATTTTGAGAAGAGACTTGAGTCCTGCATTCGGAATGATGGACATCACATTGACAACATTATTTTTCACATATAACTTCGGTAACTAAAATAGCAAACAATAAGCTTTGATTTTGTGTAAATAAACATGCATTAATTTTAAAGTTGGCTGAGTATTATTTCATTAAAAACCCTCCATCTCTCATGTGTCACCCTGTATCTGTGAAACTTTTTGGTCCCCGTATTTCGTATAGCAACATCGGGATATAGAAACATTAGGCGTTGTTCGGATGTATAGTGTATACTAGGCCTAGTGCACCAGTTGTCATAATTCCTGGATGATCTTTTCCTTTAATTACTTGTTTCTGTGTTCAAAGATTTTTCTTGTTGTGGTGCACGTAGGACGTCGACATGTAGTAATGTTTCCATGAATGGATCAGTTTGACACAGTTGCTAAAAAGCTGTTAATGTTGTGTTCCGAGGTCGTTCGCTTGCAATTATTCTGGCGGTGTCGTTTGTGAAGTAAACTCTCTGTCCATTCTCCAAAAGCACTCCTGGTTGTTGCTCAGCTGATTCGCATTCGTGTATGGGAAAACCGAAAATACGCCATGCTACTTCGTTACTGTTGTATCTCTCCATTTCTTACCTGAGCATCTCGTCGTTTATGTTTTGTTGTTCGTTGTCTTGGGCTATTTAAGGTACTGCCATGTCACTGCATTTGTTCACATACTGACAGACATATTTGATGGATTTCACTGAATTGCAGTATTCGACGTTTGTGTGTGCTTGGAACATTTTGTAAAGTAGTGTGTTATATGGTACTACCCATCGAATATCTGTTTCCAGTTTGTCTCTGCCTGGCATTCGTATTTTTTGCTGTGAAGCCATCGCTTTTGGATGATCGTCTTCTATGTTTGGGGTAGCCATCAACCTTTGTTTGTGTGTCGTCCAACTATGGCTTTGGGTATTTTTCATCACTCATACATGATGAATTGGGGTTTAATGGCCGGCATGGTCCATGGATCGAATGTTTCACTACTATGTTGTACTGTTCCGGATCTTCTTGAGGATTGGGAAATTCAGCTTCGATGATTTTGTCGATATCTGTGGGACGAATCCTATCGTGTACTCATGTGATATTGGATGAGTGAGGCAGTCCTCGTTTTTGCCATTCGATTGTGTACATCTACCATCTAACGGTTCCAAAGATGTGGTATTTTGTGATGACTTCGATACATTTCATTTTGTTTTTGTCAGAAAACCCGGGCTGTTATGTCATGTAGATGAACCAGGGCTTGTCCTTATTTTAGTTTTGTCGCAATTCATGATTCTTCAATCCGTTCATTTCGTCGTTCTTCGGTTTCTCAGCTTCTCACGGTGGTCATTCGTTGGGAAGTTAAACGTGTTTCGCGTTCTTCGTCTGTTTGTTTGTCGCTGTTCTTTTTGTTTCCGCCGTTTTGCTTCAGAATTGGCAATATTTCCTCCTCTTTTACGTTTGGGCATTGTCTAAAATATAAATCAAATCAACTATTTATTAACAGGTATACTAAGTACACTCCACACACTTTTCACCCTTTACTTTTGATTTACATTGTCACTGTATCACATTGACTACTCACACTTCACTGTTTGTTTTTATTCATTCACTGGACTACCTTCGTCACTGATAAGAAACTGACGTTCGAACACACAACGGGTCTTGCTTTATCTGACCCTATCGGTAGGTAGCCCCACCAGTGGCAAATTCCGGAATTTACCAAAAGGCTTCGAGTGGTCCACAATGCCCAGAACATTCCACAACATTCGAGAGTGTTCTGAAATGTTACACAAAGATTTGGGTTGTTTCGGAATATTCTCGAACATTCTGGAATCTTTAAGAATGTTCCAGACTATTCAAGAACATTCCAGAACATCCCGGATAACTGTGGAATATTCCAGAACATTCTGGAATGTTGTGGAATGCTTTCGAATACTCTAGAATGTTCTAGAAATTTCTAAAGAGCGAAGTTTCCCAGCCCTTGTATCTTCAAAAGTACCCCTTTCGGGTAAAAAGGGAACGTTCTTCATGGGTGGGGGATAGAGGGCTAGCACACCATATAATTCCCTTGATCGTACAGGGACTCGAGCGAGGTGCTGGGGTGGAGAAGAGTTTGCACCTCTTTAATTCAGGTGAATTTTGCATATGAACGAGACATGCACTCGACCCCCTCCTTATCTACCAGCTAATTAATTATGCGCATAATGGTAACGGAAGGAAATTATGGTGGACCCTGCTAGTTGGTAAAATAAGGAGTGCACACTCACAATAATTTAATAAAAATCATAATCTACTCAAAAAAAGAGAACTTTATCGTAACAAACAACAGGTAATGGGATTCTGCCTATATCTACGAAACGATATGCGGATTAAATATTACAAAGAGATGTATTACACATCAGAACATAAATGCACATGATTGTCTACACACACAATAGATTAAAGGATAGGGTATACTGAAATATTATGAGAATAAGAGTTGGCTCAAGAACAAGGGGCTCCTGCTCTCTGTGATGCAACAGATTGACAATAATGACTGAAGGTCCTAATGAATCAAATATTACTCTCCAGACTGTATTGTAGTATCGCAATTAGTAGTGAGAACTCAAATGGGATCACATGGAGAAACAAGCAAGGTGGACTTGTAGCAAAGCGAGCGTGCGTGCTACTGAGGGATTCCGTATAAAATTGATAAGTTCCTACAATGCCGGAGCCGTAAAATACTGTACCAGTACTGAAATCTGCAGCACGTCGTCGGTAGGCACCGACTTCTGCCGTGCAGCGTCTCTGTGTCAACCCCTGGCTGCGAAGGCTGTCCGAGAATTCTATGTTCTACCAAAAACGAGCGACCAAGACGCAAGACCGTCCGACTCCGACGACGATCAGATCCCGAATTCTCCGCCCGTGCAACGCAGGAGCGAAGTCAACATTGCTCTACTCCCTACTATCCTCGAAAAACTGCGAATCAGCATTCAGCATAGCGACCGTTCCCTCCAATTTCGAGCAGGGCTTTATGACGTCAACTAGCCTCAGTTTAAGTTGACCGATCATGCCTCTGCTACTCAGCTGAGGGCACTGAACTTGCCGTTTGACCGGCTACGAAAACAGCCTGCCTAGATCACCGGCCATCCGGTGCCAGACAGTCACACTCAGCAGGGCACAGTCCACAAGTTTTCTCAGACTCAAGAGGACAATGCAGTCCGTCGGTGCCAGGAATCTTCGTTCCGGACGCGCCGGAACGGTAAACACATAAACTGCGGCGACACTCAGACGTCTCGCAGGTCGTTTCGTCCTCAGTCGTTCCGCCAGGCACTTAAGCCTATTGTACGAACCCCTCAGAATTCAGGGAGGTGCAGCCCCCAACCGGAAACGCAGTGTGCCGCGTCCTCCGATGCTCGCCTCGCCCAGGCCACCGGCGGAGGTAAAACAACATTTCTAGGAATCAAGTGAAAAGTATTTTTTGAGCTCTCAGTACAAATACTCTCATTACAATAACCTTATTCGGTCTGTTACTACCGTGCGATGACATAGGACATTAATAAAATTGATAAAAATGAGAGGAGACATGCAAAAGAGGGCATGCAAGCTCTCACTCGTTTCTGAGTTTTAGCAGCACACACGTCACACACCTTTTTTTTTTATATATAACGTACATTAATTTAGAGAAAGCTTTCTTCTATGTTGACTCTAATACACTGTTGCAAATTCTGAAGTTAGCAACGATAGCCAGGACTGCAGTTACACTGCCCAGTCACGTTAATGTGACCACCTGTCAGAGGGCTGAACATGATCCCCAAGGATAGATGCATAATTTTGTTGATCCATTGCGCCTTTCAGAATGACCATATCAGGCAGGGACTACCACGAAAACATTCCCCAGGCCATAATGCTCCCTCTCCCCGCCTGCACCCTTTCGACAGTTGTTTCAGGTTGTTTGCTTTCAGAAGTTTCACGCCACACACGGCGTACGTCCGACAGAGCATAAAGAGTGATTCAACTGAAAAGGCCACCTGTCGCCAGTTGAGATGTTGGCCATGCAAATTCCAGCCTTCGTCGTCGATAAAAAGCAGCCAACATGGGTGTTCGAACCAGGTTCGTACTGCAGAGGTTCATACGCAGCAACGTCGGCCTAACCATCATTGAGGGAACGCCGTTGGCAGCCCGTTGGTTCATCCGCGCTGTCAGCAGCTGAACAATTACGCGTCTATTCGATCGCACACACGTTCGTAGCCGTCGTTCGCCCTTCTTATGTATCGCCCATGGTGCACTACAGTCATCTCGGCGTCCGTTATGGATAGCGTCATTTTGTCGTGCGCGGTGTACTTTAGTCAAGGAAACACGCGTGCAGTTTACAGGCTTAGTCGTTTCGGAAATGCTTCCACCCTCGGGCCAAAGGCCTTTTGCACGTCACATAACTCGCTCGTTTTCCGCATTATGACAACGGCTCCACTGTCTTCCGCGTCCCCCAGCCATGCTTTATACAGGGTCATCCATTGATCGTGACCGGGCCAAATATCTCACGAAATAAGCGTCAAACGAAATAACTACAAAGAATGAAACTTGTATAGCTTGAAGGGTGAAACCAGATGGCGCTATGGTTGGCCCGCCAGATGGCGCTGCCATAGGTCAAACGGATATCAACTGCGTTTTTTTTTTAAAATAGGAACCCCCATTTTTTTTTACATATTTGTGTAGTACGTAAAGAAATATGAATGTTTTAGATGGACCACTTTTTTCGCCTTGTGATAGATGGCGCTGTAATATTCACAAACATATGGCTCACAATTTTAGACGAACAGTTGGTAACAGGTAGGTATTTTAAATTAAAATACAGAACGTAGATACGTTTGAACATTTTATTTCGGTTGTTCCAATGTGATACATGTACCTCTGTGAACTTGTCATTTCTGAGAAAGCATGCTGTTACAGCGTGATTACCTGCAAATACCACATTAATGCAATAAATGCTCAAAATGATGTCCGTCAACCTCAATGCATTTGGCAATACATGTAACGACATTCCTCTCAACAGCGAGTAGTTCGCCTTCCGTAATTATCGCACATGCACTGACAATGTGCTGACGCATGTTGTCAAGCGTTGTCGGTGGATCATGATAGCAAATATCCTTCAACTTTCCCCACAGAAAGAGATCCGGTGACGTCAGATACGGTGAACGTGCGTGCCATGGTATGGTGCTTCGACGACCAATCCACCTGTCATGAAAAATGCTATTCAATACCGCTTCAATCGCACGCGAGCTATGTGCCGGACATCCATCGTGTTGGAAGTACATCGCCATTCTGTCATGCAGTGAAACATCTTGTACTAACATCGGTAGAACATTACGTAGGAAATCAGCATACATTGCACCATTTAGATTGCCATCGATAAAATGGGGGCCAATTATCCTTCCTCCCATAATGCCGCACAATACATTAACCCGCCAAGGTCTGTGATGTTCCACTTGTCGCAGCCATCGTGGATTTTCCGTTGTCCAATAGTGCATATTATGCCGGTTTACGTTACCGCTGTTGGTGAATGACGCTTCGTCGCTAAATAGAACGCGTGCAAATAATCTTTCAACGTCCCATAATTTCTCTTGTGCCCAGTGGCAGAACTGTACACGACATTCAAAGTCGTCGTCATGCAATTTCTCGTGTATAGAAATATGTTACGGGTGCAATCGATGTTGATGTAGCATTCTCAACACCGACGTTTTTGAGATTCCCAATTCTTGCGCAATTTGTCTGCTACTGATGTGCGAATTAGCCGCGACAGCAGCTAAAACACCTACTTGGGCATTATCATTTGTTGCAGGTCGTGGTTGACGCTTCACATGTGGCTGAACACTTTCTGTTTCCTTAAATAACATCCAGGATACCGAGCAGCATACATAGCACACGCCTGATGGCCATTTTGATCACAATAGCCATACATCAACAAGATATCCACCCTTTCCGCAGTTGGTATACAGTCCATTTTAACACGGGTAATGTTACACGAAGCAAATACCGTCCGCACTGGCGGAATGTTACGTGATACCACGTACTTATACGTTTGTGACTATTACAGCGCCATTTATCAGAAAGCAAAAACAGTGGTCCAACTAAAACATTCATATTTCTTTACGTACTACACGAATATGTAATAAAAGTGGAGTTCCTGTTTAAAAAAAACGCAGTTGATGTCCGTTTGACCTATGGCAGCGTCATCTAGCGGGCCAACCATAGCGCCATCTGGTTTCCCCCTTCAAGGTAGACGAGTTGCGTTCTATGTAGTTTTTTCGTTTGATGCTTATTTCTTGAGATATTTGGCCCGGTCACTATCAATGGACCACCCTGTATACCCTCCACGGCTAGTACTTCCAGCTGCCCACTGTGAGTGATTATTGCACATTGAGGTCGAACGTAGGCGGTGGTCACATCTGTGTGGCTGGGCACTGTGAAGAGTCGAAGGACATGAAGGGAAAACAGCAGATGAGAAGAAAGTGGGACACGGTGTTTGTCTATCCCTGAGGTTATTAATTCTATACACTGACCAACTAGTAAGAAAGTTTGGAAGGGAATTTAAGTTCAAGAAGAAGAATTAAAATATTTGCGGTTTGCTGATAATAGTGTAATTCTGTCAGTGGCGTCACGGGACTTAATACACTCCTGGAAATGGAAAAAAGAACACATTGACACCGGTGTGTCAGACCCACCATACTTGCTCCGGACACTGCGAGAGGGCTGTACAAGCAATGATCATACGCACGGCACAGCGGACACACCAGGAACCGCGGTGTTGGCCGTCGAATGGCGCTAGCTGCGCAGCATTTGTGCACCGCCGCCGTCAGTGTCAACCAGTTTGCCGTGGCATACGGAGCTCCGTCGCAGTCTTTAACACTGGTAGCATGCCGCGACAGCGTGGACGTGAACCGTATGTGCAGTTGACGGACTTGAGCGAGGGCGTATAGTGGGCATGCGGGAGGCCGGGTGGACGTACCGCCGAATTGCTCAACACGTGGGGCGTGAGGTCTCCACAGTACATCGATGTTGCCGCCAGTGGTCGGCGGAAGGTGCACGTGCCCGTCGACCTGGGACCGGACCGCAGCGACGCACGGATGCACGCCAAGACCGTAGGATCCTACGCAGTGCCGTAGGGGACCGCACCGCCACTTCCCAGCAAATTAGGGACACTGTTGCTCCTGGGGTATCGGCGAGGACCATTCGCAACCGTCTCCGTTAAGCTGGGCTACGGTCCCGCACACCGTTAGGCCGTCTTCCGCTCACGCCCCAACATCGTGCAGCCCGCCTCCAGTGGTGTCGCGACAGGCGTGAATGGAGGGACGAATGGAGACGTGTCGTCTTCAGCGATGAGAGTCGCTTCTGCCTTGGTGCCAATGATGGTCGTATGCGTGTTTGGCGCCGTGCAGGTGAGCGCCACAATCAGGACTGCATACGACCGAGGCACACAGGGCCAACACCCGGCATCATGGTGTGGGGAGCGATCTCCTACACTGGCCGTACACCACTGGTGATCGTCGAGGGGACACTGAATAGTGCACGGTACATCCAAACCGTCATCGAACCCATCGTTCTACCATTCCTAGACCGGCAAGGGAACTTGCTGTTCCAACAGGACAATGCACGTCCGCATGTATCCCGTGCCACCCAACGTGCTCTAGAAGGTGTAAGTCAACTACACTGGCCAGCAAGATCTCCGGATCTGTCCCCCATTGAGCATGTTTGGGACTGGATGAAGCGTCGTCTCACGCGGTCTGCACGTCCAGCACGAACGCTGGTCCAACTGAGGCGCCAGGTGGAAATGGCATGGCAAGCCGTTCCACAGGACTACATCCAGCATCTCTACGATCGTTTCCATGGGAGAATAGCAGCCTGCATTGCTGCGAAAGGTGGATATACACTGTACTAGTGCCGACATTGTGCATGCTCTGTTGCCTGTGTCTATGTGCCTGTGGTTCTGTCAGTGTGATCATGTGATGTATCTGACCCCAGGAATGTGTCAATAAAGTTTCCCCTTCCTGGGACAATGAATTCACGGTGTTCTTATTTCAATTTCCAGGAGTGTATTTGCGGTTTGCTGATAATAGTGTAATTCTGTCAGTGGCGTCACGGGACTTAATATCTATTACGTTCAACTGCTCTTCTGTCTTAGCAACAGATTAAAGGTGAACACCAAAAGATGTAAAACAAAGGTAATGGAATGTAGTCGAATTAAAGCGGGTGACGTGGATAGAATCAGATTAGGAAATGTGTCACTAAAACGAGTAGCTGCGTTTTACTCTTCGAGCAGAGAAGTAAACGCCCATGTCTGAAGTAGAGAGGATATGAAATTGAGACAAGCAGCAGCAAGAAAAGAGAATTTTGCTAACACAGAATATAATTTTTGACGTTTGGAAGTCGTTTGTGTCCAGAGAGCAGCCACGTACTGAAGTGAAACGTCGACGATGTCCAATTCAGACAAGAAGTAAGCAGAAGATTTCGAAATGTGTTGTTGCGGGAGAATGTTTAAGGTTAGACGGACAGTTCGGATAACTTATGAGGACGTACTGAATAGAAATGGGGAGAAAAGAAATTTATGGCACAACTTCGCTAAAGGAATAGATTGCTTGGCATGACACATTCCGAGGCATCAACGAGTCGTTAGTTTGGTAATCGAAAGAAGTGTGAGGGATTAAAATTGCCGAGGAAAAACAAGGCTTGACGGCAGTACGCAGGCTCAAGTAGATGTAACATAATGAGATAATAACACTTGACGGGCAATGTACTGGTTCAAAAATGGTTCAAATGGCTCTGAGCAGTATGGGACTTAACATCTCAGATCATCAGTCCCCTAGAACTCAGAACTACTTAAATGTAACTAAGGACACCACACACACACACATACATGCCCGAGGCAGGATTTGAACTTGCGACCGTAGCGGTCACGCGGTATCAGACTGAAGCGACTAGAACCGCTCGGCCACCAACGGCCGGCCAAGGTACTGGTATTACGTAAAAATTACGACACAAAAAGTAATTTCAAGGAATCTAAAATCTCAGACGATGGGCAGGAGAACGTAGATATTGAAGTAAATGGGGAAACTAGCGGTTATTATGAGGAATATAGGAGTTTAAATGTCTAAAGAAGGATATAATAATTCAGATAATTTATTTCATGTTATGGTGACAAAAATGATGACAATGAAAACGTATGGATAGCTATTGAAGAATATTTCTCTATGGCGTAGAAATATAGACAGACAAAAATTGACAACGTTGGAAAATGATTTCATGACGAGAAGTTATCGAATATGAAGACTACACCGAAAAGTTAATAGAGAGATAAAAATTATGTTTTTGAAGAAATATACTACTGAAGGCTGAAATGATACGGAGAATGTGTCGAGTTCGTTGGTCAAGGAGAGTATTGGAATGACAGAGAAAAGAGGGAGAAGGGGAGGCTAGGAGAGTACTGCGGAAAACGAGCAACGTTACTATGGTGAGGGATGCAAGTTGAATGTATGGGTGTCTTAGGAGGACAGATGTACTTGAAGGGGAGGATAATAGAAACAGCTGATAACAATGCAACAAAATAATAATAAAAAATAATAATGAAAAACACAAGTATCGTCTTTCTTGTGTGACAATGAACTGGCGTCTCAACAGTCATTTCTTCTTCTTCTTGCAAATAGACCTACTTGTAGCACGTTCGTTCAAACTAACCTTTTTTGCTTTTCCTGTATTGTCACAGTCTCTTTTCTCGTGCCGCGCGGGTTGTGACGTCATAACACGATTTGCGCGGCCCCTCCCGGCGTAGCTTCGAATTCTCCCTCGGGCGTGTGTGTGTGTGTATGTGTGTGTGTGTGTGTGTGTGTGTGTGTGTGCGTGTGTGTTGTGACGGCAAGACAGCCAAGCCACTATGACCGGTAGCCAAAAGGCACGCGTTTAAGCTCACGCAGGCTGGCGTGAGGTCTGGACAGGACAAGGAATTGAGACTAGCAAAAAAGATACGTAGCTTCTGGAATACTTAACTTTAATCCATAATTGGTGAACATCGCTCTTGACGGTACATGTTTTACAGTATCAATAGTAACTGGTAATGGAGCCTTGCTAGGTCGTAGCAAATGACGTAGCTGAAGGCTATGCTAACTATCGTCTCGGCAAATGAGAGCGTAATTTGTCAGTGAACCATCTCTAGCAAAGTCTGCTGTACAACTGGGGCGAGTGCTAGGAAGTGTCTCTAGACCTGCCGTGTGGCGGCGCTCGGTCTGCAATCACTGATAGTGGCGACACGCGGGTCCGACGTATCCTAACGGACCGCGGCCTAGCAAGTGTGGTGTCTGGCGGTGACACCACAGTGTGTGTGTTTGTGTGTGTGCGTGTGTGTGTGTGTTGTTCTTAGCAAACGTTAGTTTAAGTAGTGTGTAAGTCTAGGGACCGACGACCTCAGAAGTTTAGTCCCTTAGGAATTCACACACATTGGAACATTTCTTTTCTCGTCTGATCAGAGTGTACCGTCTTTATTCTTTCAACTTTCACAAGAAATATGGACTTGTCTTACATCCTCCCTGCTGTTTACATCAGGTCTCTTTATATCCTTCTGCTGCTCTTTGATCAACATGATGCACCCTCTTTTGTTTAATCAGCAGGTGAGCATATGACTGTTGAGTCTATTATGAGCTTATATTTCCACATGTCCGTATAAAACTACCCATCTATGAGAGAATGCCGCCAGCGCTCTGAATTTTGGCGTCTCCAGAACTCGCCATCTTCCAGATTCGGGCCAAGATCTGGTCAAATGTTCTTCTCTCACTTAATTTCATTTTTCCAGTCAAAGCTGTTCTATTGATAGACAGTACTTGATCGCATACAATGTTACAGGTCGGACAACTATTGCGCGGGTTTTCAGCGAGATGTTATTGTAAACCCTCGTCGCCACTTTTGTAAAGGCCTCGTCGCTACTACTGTGGAAGCAGAGTTGCCATTGTTGTTACGGTAGGTCGAGTTTATGAGTTCGTGAAACACCTTCTGGTGCAGTACACCCCTAAGACAATTACTCCGTGGCACTATTACACAGCTATGTTCCAGGGTCAGGTATCAAAAATGGCTCAAATGGCTCTGAGCACTATGGGACTTAACATCTACGGTCATCAGTCCCCTAGAACTTAGAACTACTTAAACCTAACGACATTACACAACACCCAGTCATCACGAGGCAGAGAAAATCCCTGACCCCGCCGGGAATCGAACCCGGGAACCCGGGCGCGGGAAGCGAGAACGCTACCGCACGACTACGAGCTGCGGACTCAGGTAACAGGATAGCAGAAAGAAGGTGATACAACACTCCTACAAATTAGTGACAAAGTCACACAAATGAGTTAAAAGGGTTTACTTATCTTTGTGACTTGTTGAATAATGAAGTCTGCAACACTGCATGCAACGTAAAGGCCCTCAGTGGCTAAGTGCAATATACCGTAGGTAAACTTCACAGTACATTCACTTCTAGGAGTTCACTAAACGACTGCTGAGTGGTGGTTAAACAGCAACATCTTGCCTGACGCCTGTTTTAATCTGAAACCCACCTCTGATCTCATCTCTAAGGACTGTTTCGAGGCAAGTGACATTACAGATCACTATCACGTTGATCGATATATCCATCGCTGCTTGGCAGAACGAAGACTAACAAAGAAACGCTAAAATATTCATTTGTCACTTCACAAAATATTGGTGTAAAATAAAAAATAAAAAATAACTGATAGCTATACCTTCCATCGCCATCATCCATTTGTTCCTTATTTACCTTTTTATTTTCAAGGTGTTCTAAATGACCTAATTTTGTGTTGTTTTCAGTAGGAGAACTGGACAGTTGCTGCGCTGTTGTTTTATTACATGCAAAAATGTTGATATTTACATGAACACACATTATTTTATTTTAAAACATGTAGTTAATTTCCGTGTTACAAATTACTCTTTTGTTGTAACAGAATTTGAACCTAAGATGTTACCTTGTGCACAACGCTCCCCATTACCCATTTATATTTTTTTGTACAAACGTACAGTATATAGCTTTTCGGGAGAATAATTTACTATTATTGTCTTCAAGAGTGTCGAATTATTTGATTCTAGCACGATTACTAAACGAGGAGCGTGTAAGGTGCTAGATCACAATTAAGCCTGCAAAGGTGGCTTGTACGCTGTAGTCTGTACAGGTGGTACACTCTGGCTTGTCAGATCACCAGATACCACATCCCCTTATTTTTTTGTGTGCGGTTTCTTATAAGAGGAAGTGCATCAAGAAATGACAACAAGTACAAATATGACACTGAACGTATTGCGAATGCCAGCAGAGACTTCGTCGAGGAAGTACGACTGCACTGGCGGGAATCCCCCAAGAAGGATAAACAAAAGTATCGAGGCTGCACGTCTTCACTACGAATATGTTTTGCAGCAGTTACGCTTTGTATAATTATGCCAGAGCTTATAAAAAGTGAGTTTTTACAAAATAAAATAAAAGCTAAAATAACTGAAAAGCTGTTCGTATTTTCTCATAGAACGATCAATATGAAGTTGAGAATACAGGGTCCCATTTGGAAACACGGAAGTTCATTACAGCCATCTAACGAAGAGTAAAGTGAGGAGTGTCATTTTCTAGTTGGCTCCTGGGCTTCATGCAAACTTGGCTGTTGCTGCATTCTTATAGGACAAAAAAATGTACAAATGTGTGTGAAATCTTATGGGACTTAACTTCTAAGGTCATCAGTCCCTAAGCTTACACACTACTTAACCTAAATTATCCTAAGGGCAAACACACACACCCACGCCCCAGGGAGGACTCGAACCTCCGCTGGGACCAGCCTCACAGTCCATGACTGCAGCGCCCGAGACTCTTATAGGACACACAGTTCTCGAGATATTTTGGTGTCTGAACATTCATCAGTTATCATGTGTACACTCTTTGTATTGCGAATTTTTTCTGCATGAGCTGTTCGTGGCTCATGTTTGTGCCATCTATTATGTAACATCTTGTTTTACCGTACGGCCACCTCATCATTTTTAATTTCAATTACTGGTGTCACTGAATTACTGTCTTGCCTATCCGTGATTGGCAGCAGCAGCTCGTATCGATATTTGCCCTGCCGTATTATCTTTGCTGGACGGCTATTATTTCCCGGTCTTGGTGTGTTGTGAGGTGGGATCGGACCTGGAGTCGTTGAGTTGGAACGCGGCAGAAGTGCAGTCGCGGCGGAGCACCAGTCGCGGACGGACCGGTCAGTCCAGTCTGTCGGTTGGCATGGAGCAGGAAGCAAGCCCCACCCGGCGTGCGGAGTTGGGCTGGAGCCGCTGGCGACGTACACGCGCGGTTGCAGTGTGAGGTACTGCTTGCGAGTGCTACCAAGTTCGTCGCCCACCGATCTTGGACATGAAAGTTGAATCTTCACTTAACTTACTATCGAGCCTCAACTGTTTACATTTCTTCGTCTGATCCTGGTTCCCGCTTTTGAGACATTCCGGCGAGCAACAACGTATGTACTTAAGTGAGCTAAGATTCCAGCCTCCTTCCTATGGAATTTACAGGGTGTTTCAAAAATGACCGGTATATTTGAAACGGCAATAAAAACTAAACGAGCAGCGATAGAAATACACCGTTTGTTGCAATATGCTTGGGACAACAGTACATTTTCAGGCAGACAAACTTTCGAAATTACAGTAGTTACAATTGTCAACAACAGATGGCGCTGCGGTCTGGGAAACTCTATAGTGCGATATTTTCCACATATCCACCATGCGTAGCAATAATATGGCGTAGTCTCTGAATGAAATTACCCGAAACCTTTGACAACGTGTCTGGCGGAATGGCTTCACATGCAGATGAGATGTACTGCTTCAGCTGTTCAATTGTTTCTGGATTCTGGCGGTACACCTGGTCTTTCAAGTGTCCCCACAGAAAGAAGTCACAGGGGTTCATGTCTGGCGAATAGGGAGGCCAATCCACGCCGCCTCCTGTTTGTTTCGGATAGCCAAAAGCAATCACACGATCATCGAAATATTCATTCAGGAAATTAAAGACGTCGGCCGTGCGATGTGGCCGGGCACCATCTTGCATAAACCACGAGGTGTTCACAGTGTCGTCTAAGGCAGTTTGTACCGCCACAAATTCACGAAGAATGTCCAGATAGCGTGATGCAGTAATCGTTTCGGATCTGAAAAATGGGCCAATGATTCCTTTGGAAGAAATGGCGGCCCAGAACAGTACTTTTTGAGGATGCAGGGACGATGGGACTGCAACATGGGGCTTTTCAGTTCCCCATATGCGCCCGTTCTGTTTATTGACGAAGCCGTCCAGGTAAAAATAAGCTTCGTCAGTAAACCAAATGCTGCCCACATGCATATCGCCGTCATCAACCCTGTGCACTATATCGTTAGCGAATGTCTCTCGTGCAGCAATGGTAGCGGCGCTGAGGGGTTGCCGCATTTGAATTTTGTATGGATAGAGGTGTAAACTCTGGCGCATGAGACGATACGTGGACGTTGGCGTCATTTGGACCGCAGCTGCAACACGGCGAACGGAAACCCGAGGCCGCTGTTGGATCACCTGCTGCACTAGCTGCGCGTTGCCCTCTGTGGTTGCCGTACGCGGTCGCCCTACCTTTGCAGCACGTTCATCCGTCACGTTCCCAGTCCGTTGAAATTTTTCAAACAGATCCTTTATTGTATCGCTTTTCGGCCCTTTGGTTACATTAAACCTCCGTTGAAAACTTTGTCTTGTTGCAACAACACTGTGTTCTAGGCGGTGGAATTCCAACACCAGAAAAATCCTCTGTTCTAAGGAATAAACCATGTTGTCCACAGCACACTTGCACGTTGTGAAAAGCACACGCTTACAGCAGAAAGACGACGTACAGAATGGCGCACCCACAGACTGCGTTGTCTTCTATATCTTTCACATCACTTGCAGCGCCATCTGTTGGTGAAAATTGTAACTACTGTAATTTCGAAAGTTTGTCCGCCTGAAAATGTACTGTTGTCCCAAGCATATTGCAACAAACGGTGTATTTCTATCGCTGCTCGTTTAGTTTTTATTGCCGTTTCAAATATACCGGTCATTTTTGAAACACCCTGTAACTTCACTTAATTGATTCCCTGTTATTGAAGTTCACCGGCAGTATCTTCTGCCTTGTGGCCGTTGATGTTCCAGTTACCTGCCATGGTAGTTGACGTAATTTTAGGCAGTGTATTTTCCTCGTCGCATTGTTGCTCTCCAGCGCAGCGTGTAGTTCCACAGTTGAGGTGTTGTTAGTCGTTGTGGGCGCCAATATTCTGTGTGTCGTTGTATTGAAATCTTGTGGTCGTTTTACTGGTTGCGTGGAGCGTAACTGATTTGGTTGATTGATCAGTTAGCTGTCCGTCGGTTGGGTTACCTCCAGATTAGGAAGTCGTTGGACAGGCTGCCTGTCTCACTAAAAGGGCGTTAGTGTCATAATTCCAGGCCGACCCTTGGAAACTTCTGAGCGCTGTTCCATGTCTATTACCTAATAACTTCCCTGTTTGAGTTTTAGTTATTTGGTTGATGTGTGGCCTTCATCCGAGTTTTTACATATCCTGAACTGATGTTGCTAAGATTTTTATTCTTTTATATTGGGCCTTCAGCCGAGTTTTTATATAACCTGAATTAATACTCTCTTGCCCTTTTGGCATAAGACTGTTATTCCTTATGTATGGCTTTTAGCCGAATTTTACATCAAATCTTTTAAGGCCTTAAGCAGTTAAATTATTGTGTTGGTGTGTGACCTTCAGCCGAGTTTTAATATCTCTTAAATTAATGTTCTTGTGTTGCCCTTAGGCATAAGATTGATTCTTTTGTATGGGCCTCAGCCCAATTTTGCATTCAGAGGTTTAAGATAAGGCCTTCTGGCTTTTGATTGAAACTCTTCTTATTGCTTAATATGCGACCCCTAGCCAAGGTCCATTAAAATTAAATTGCTAAGGCCGTCAGCCCATTTGATTGACGGTTTAGAAAATATTCTTGGGTGAAACCTCCACAAGAACCTTGTATTTAAAATTCTTGCTTAGGTCTTGTGTCTTTGATTTTGAGTGTGACCTTCAGCCGATCTAAAGTTAATAAAGGAGGTTGATTACAGTTTTAAGTGTTTTGCATTCTTGTTGTAATATTGTGTGTTGATAAATAAAGTTTGTATGTTGAGTGCAAATGACAGGAACTTAATTTTGGCCCCTTTCCACAATCTAATACGCTCTGGCCTGCTAGCCCAGGCATCTCACTTCAGTTTTGACTTCTTGTTGCAAGGCCTTCCTTTGAAAATGTGCAAAACGTTGAAAATGTTTGGATAGTCGAGAAAAGTTCAACCTGACACTAATACCAAAGCCCACAGAGAACAAAGTATGCAAAAGTAGGAGAAGCAGGAAATCTAGTAAGATTACTACTACTATGTAAATACAAACCCACTTCTGAAACGTAACACCTAAGGCATTTCTGAAACATACCTCTGTAGCGTTTGTCCTCCTGGGATTACATTTCACGACAGTGGAGAACCATATAGCAGAGTAGACGATGTTCGATCGTACGTCGAGGACTGTGACCGGTTACGTAGCACTACTGTACCTGAGTTGGCCCTGCAACAAATACGAAAAGGAAAATCAAATTACTGTCACAAAACTTAATGACTGACAATAAGACACAAATTTAAAATTCTAACATCTGAGCTTCTTCCCCGAATTAAATAAACCAAGTTCGCTTTCGGAATAATGAATTTAAGGTACAAAAAATCATAGAACAAAATAATGTGTTTGGGAAGCTGATCCCTCATAGCCGTTCTATGTGTTTCCAAACCTCTATCGCGCTTCCGATTATTTGTTTCGTCAAATCAGATACGTGCTTAGCTTTTCCTTTTTTCCTCAGAAGTTGCTTAATTCTGCCTCTTCATCATCTAGTGACTACAACTGCATAATCTACACATTTACAAATGTTTTTCATAGTGTATTGCGGAGGATGTGTGACTTCGTAGAATGAGTCTCTCCACCCTCTCTACCTGCCTTCGAGTTCTTTACGCGTGGGGTGTACGAGAAGAACGAATTTCTTGTTTCTTCTCGAAGTGATTGAACCCTTCTGTTATTACCAATGTATTTCAACTAGCTCGTCCCATTGGAGTTTGCGGAGCATTCTAGCTCCTTGGACAAACCATTAACGAATAGCAGAACTCGGTACTGGATCATCGTAACGCATTCTGTTAATCACAGGTGATAAGATTTCCAGTCTGGTAACTAGTATAGAAGAATTCGTCGGTCTATAGGTGAAATCACTTTTATTGAATGCAAGTTAGTGTTACACCTTTTATGGGATTAAGTGACCGTGATCGTGAATGTAAAGGGTTAAAGCAGTCGGACTGTTATCCTCGTTTCTGAACACAGCATTATATTAAACTGAGAAAATAAATCTGTAAACGGGGTTCGAACGTAGGTTCATTTAGTAACAGCGATAGTATGTGACCGGATGAAGAATAACTGTCGCCAGTCCAGATCGAACTAACTTCTGAGTAATTCTTAATAATTTTTCCTTTCTTTACATTCGTAATTCAAAACGAAAATGTGAATTCATAACATTCGTATCAGGCGAGAAGGTGTTAGGCAACGCCAATCACTCACAGTGTCCTTAGAGTTCCCTGCTGTTAAGCACGAATAAAGTAATAAAACTTTCCACACTATAGCTTTCAGTAACCGACCATCTTTAATGAAAATTAATCTGTAACTGATAAAATCTATTTCTAGGGCATGGTAATCCTAGAAACGTTATAGCATCCAACAACACTTTTAGAAGCAGTGCAGGTCCTGTTGCTTTATGTCTGTAGGCGTAACCTTAAAATACCTTACACGTGACCCTTAGGTGGTCCCTACGTGTAACATTACAATACCCTACTCTTGACAACTGGGTGGTGCTAAGCAGGCGACAGCATTGACTGCTGGACAATCGTCGTAGCAAAACACATCACTATGGCTCCAATCATCAACAGCAGTTCTCTTAATGACCAAAGACCTAGAGATTTGGTGCTTAATACAAGAATTTTACAGATTAATATAGAACGTATTCTCAACTCTAAATGCCAATATTCATCAAAACTTTGTCTAGGAAATAATGTTGGCGCGATCGATATCCAAGAAACACATGTATTCGATAAAAATCAACACAAGTCAAGAGGTAAATTTATCATCCAACATACGGGATTGGCACATGTATAAGCACTACAACAGAGACGAAGTCGTTATAAAAAATCTACAAACATCCAGCAATTCAGTGGCCATCTGAAGTTCTTCACCCACATACCACCCAACTAGTCATACAGGTAACTTCAACAGCCGCCACTAGTAATGGAAGTATAGCGCCAACGATTCCAACCGAGAAGGTTTGATCTCATGGGCGGAAGAACGCAATCTCCACATAATTTTTGATGCCAAGGATCGATCCACATTTAGAGCAGTTGCATTGACGCAAGAGTGCATTCCTGAACCACGTTTTGTAGCTTCAGATGACAACCGACAACCATTAGCAACCACACTGACGGTTCCGTCTGACTTCCAACACCGCCCAGTAACACGGAAGCACGCTTGCAGATCCCACCCGTAAATTTCATTCTCCAGCTAACGCTGGAACTTTCAGGAAGCAAACTGGTCCAAATCCTCTAAAAACCTTGATAATGTCTTGGGATGGATTCCTCCTGCAAGCAAGAATTACGAACGATTTGTAGCTGCAGTATAACAGCAGCGAGGGAGTTTATTTCCTGAGGACACAGGAAGGAGCTCATTTCTGTATCGTCTGAGTCAGCGAGAAACTGTACGAGGACTCCCTATCAACTGGAGACCAAGAAATAACAGATGAAATGCTATATAGCCAGCAATGGCTGGACACTTCTGAAAACCTGACTTCAAACAATGAAGTGCATAAGCCTGGTCTCTGTTACGAAACTCAAGAGGTGGAAATCGAGTAAGAAGCAATGAAAACCTCATAAAGCCGAATACAGTTGCTGCTCACATCGTCCAAACATCTTAACTAGCTACTTCCTTAACTCACGCCATGATCTGAGAATCATGATAGCAGGATGTTTGCATCATAGCCCAAATTCTTTCCCATTCGTTCCTTTATAAGGCATTAGACCATATAAAATTCCAGCTTCTTATGGCGTACACCCAGAATTCCTTCTGCACTGTGGTCAATATGCTAAAATATTTTTTCCAATATTCTGCAAACATGATCCATTCCATGATTTATGAAACAGACCAAAATCACAGGTATTTGAAGACCAGGTAACCCCAACAGAAAACCTCAAAGTCGCCGTCCTATTGGCCTTTTGAGTATGACGTACAAATTACTTGACAGGCTGCTGTGGAACAGAATACATACTGAGATACAAGAAAAGATTCCTGTTGAGCAGGCTGGATTCCGACGAAACCGTAGTTGTGTAGATCAAGTACTTTCTCTGACAACTTACATATAGGGTAGGTTTCAGAAGCAAGTAAATACCTCTGTCATATTTATTGATCTGTCTGCAGCTGATCTATAAGCCGCTCCTCGTAATACCCTGCATAAGAATAGCACAACTTCTTAACAATAAGTTTATTAACAGACCACTTCAGATCATTACAGGCAGTGCCATTAGTCACCAGAAAACATTTAAGAACAGCCTACCTGAAGGTTCAGCCTTCGCCCCGCAGTGCTATTTGGCTTGTATGTTGGCGATATGCGAGCAACTCCTTCCAGGAAGTTCGGTTATGCTGATGATTGGGTGATAGCAGCACAGTATAAGCAAGTCAAGATTACTGAAGACATACACTCCTGGAAATGGAAAAAAGAACACATTGACACCGGTGGCAGACCCACCATACTTGCTCCGGACACTGCGAGAGGGCTGTACAAGCAATGATCACACGCACGGCACAGCGGACACACCAGGAACCGCGGTGTTGGCCGTCGAATGGCGCTAGCTGCGCAGCATTTGTGCACCGCCGCCGTCAGTGTCAGCCAGTTTGCCGTGGCATACGGAGCTCCATCGCAGTCTTTAACACTGGTAGCATGCCGCGACAGCGTGGACGTGAACCGCATGTGCAGTTGACGGACTTTGAGCGAGGGCGTATAGTGGGCATGCGGGAGGCCGGGTGGACGTACCGCCGAATTGCTCAACACGTGGGGCGTGAGGTCTCCACAGTACATCGATGTTGTCGCCAGTGGTCGGCGGAAGGTGCACGTGCCCGTCGACCTGGGACCGGACCGCAGCGACGCACGGATGCACGCCAAGACCGTAGGATCCTACGCAGTGCCGTAGGGGACCGCACCGCCATTTCCCAGCAAATTAGGGACACTGTTGCTCCTGGGGTATCGGCGAGGACCATTCGCAACCGTCTCCATGAAGCTGGGCTACGGTCCCGCACACCGTTAGGCCGTCTTCCGCTCACGCCCCAACATCGTGCAGCCCGCCTCCAGTGGTGTCGCGACAGGCGTGAATGGAGGGACGAATGGAGACGTGTCGTCTTCAGCGATGAGAGTCGCTTCTGCCTTGGTGCCAATGATGGTCGTATGCGTGTTTGGCGCCGTGCAGGTGAGCGCCACAATCAGGACTGCATACGACCGAGGCACACAGGGCCAACACCCCGCATCATGGTGTGGGGAGCGATCTCCTACACTGGCCGTCCACCACTGGTGATCGTCGAGGGGACACTGAATAGTGCACGGTACATCCAAACCGTCATCGAACCCATCGTTCTACCATTCCTAGACCGGCAAGGGAACTTGCTGTTCCAACAGGACAATGCACGTCCGCATGTATCCCGTGCCACCCAACGTGCTCTAGAAGGTGTAAGTCAACTACCCTGGCCAGCAAGATCTCCGGATCTGTCCCCCATTGAGCATGTTTGGGACTGGATGAAGCGTCGTCTCACGCGGTCTGCACGTCCAGCACGAACGCTGGTCCAACTGAGGCGCCAGGTGGAAATGGCATGGCAAGCCGTTCCACAGGACTACATCCAGCATCTCTACGATCGTCTCCATGAGAGAATAGCAGCCTGCATTGCTGCGAAAGGTGGATATACACTGTACTAGTGCCGACATTGTGCATGCTCTGTTGCCTATGTCTATGTGCCTGTGGTTCTGTCAGTGTGATCATGTGATGTATCTGACCCCAGGAATGTGTCAATAAAGTTTCCCCTTCCTGGGACAATGAATTCACGGTGTTCTTATTTCAATTTCCAGGAGTGTATTAACAAAAGATTTAATGGCGATAGGATAATATTTTCATAATCAGCAGCTGCCAGTTTATGAGGACATACATTTTATACGAATCAACAAACTCCGCTCCAGACATCCCCCGCACAGAACAGCTAGCGATCTGGTGGACCGTAACTTCAGTCTCCACAAGCTTCGACGCAATAGTAGTATAATAATACTCCATCACAGCTTCGATGCTTTCTCCAAGTCAACAAACAACCATGCGAACCAGATCTGCCCCAGAGGACATGGAGTACTCTCAACAGGATCCGGACTTTCTGTAGGAGATGTGGTGGTCTGTTATACACATGGAGCAAGACTAACACTGCAGAATGCACCTTTAGCTTTCCAAGACGGACTGTCAGATATTCTATTGAATAAGTGCCCTCGAAATTCTCATCCTCTATATCCCGCCTTGCCCCCCCCCCCCCCCTCTCTCCGACATAACGGAAACTACAGCAGATATGATGAATTATGTAAATAATATGTCTATACATTTGTAAAGTATGTACATATTTTACTTGTGTTTCAAAAGCAATGCGTAATTGACATATGATTAGTAATATCCAAAAGCACCATTCATGTACAGAAACTCCTAGCACATGTGCTAAATTTTGTAACGCTAATTTACGCGAAATTAACTTTGCAGCAGTATGAAAATTTAAAACTATTTTCGGCAGAATTTTACATTCATTTGGGTCCGCAGTTAGGTGAGGTCATTATAAGACGTAATGAAAGATAAAGCTCTAAAACTAGCTGCAGTAAGATAATGTATTTAATATTCTTCACGGAAGACCCGTTTCAGCTAAATTGTCATTATCGAGCGAACTGCGAAAATAACATTGATAAGATTATTTATATGTAAATGGTGACTGTTTTATGTTTACATGTGCAATGGTACTTTCTACTTGTATGTGATGGCCATTTTGCACCTTCAGTAATTTTTTTCTATCATTTCGTGGAAAGTATATCTTTTCTAGGTCCAAGAGGTGAAATATACGTTTTGACAGACATGTTGGCAGTTCAGTATTTTGCAGTTGAGTATTTTGACAGTTCTTTACTATTATGCTATATATTTACAAAGCATTATACAGCTTACCAGAGATGATGTCAGATTTCGTTGTTTTTGTTCTCCTTTGAATTTTATCAATGGTTTGCGTATGCTTTGTTTTCCATATGAGTATCCCTTTCTGTATTCAATTATGTCAATAAAGCTTTCGAGGTAGTATTTCCGTTTAAAGTTTGCGTGTTCATTTCGAATTTCGCGTGGGTATTTTCGTACGAACATACGTTTCTAGTTCTTCGAGAATGTTCATGGTAAGTCTGTACGGTATTCTGTGTAATATTGCTAACGCAGTTTCAATTTTCTCGGCTTTGTGGTATTGAGTTTCCAGGCGTAAAAACAAGCCTGATTGATTACTATCATTGTTGCTAGTGTGCTCTTTAAATCTGGTGTTAAAAATTCGTCCTGTTGGGCAATACAGAAACTGTTGTAAATAGCCACAGGTGATTTTGTATATTGCAGAAGTGGCATATTGTGAGGTTTTGGTTGTGCTTAAATGTAATTTCGTTGTAAGATTGTCATTTAAAATGAAACCTAGTTGTATGTGTGTGGCTTTGAACAGTGCATTTATCTTATTTGATTATCGTCCTAGATAAATTCAAAGTATGTAGGTTGTTCTATGTTTTACGTTTTTTATATAATTTAGCCACTGTATATAGATGAAAATTTTTGTAGGCTATGTAACAGAGTGTTTTCAGTTCTTTTTGTAAAGGTGGTTGTTCTATAAATAAACTGATTATTCTATTAATCATTCAATGTAAGAAGGCACGCTTTTGTGTTTTAGAATAGCAATAGTTGGCATGTATTATATTGTCTGTGGTGGCAGGTTTTCTGTTTATGTCAAATGTGAGGCGGTTGTTGTCTTTGCAAATTTTCACATCAAGGAAGTTTACCGAATTATCTATTTCCAATCCCATAGTAAATTTGATATTGGAATGAAGGTTGTTAAGTGCCTGATGGACATCATTGATGTTTGTGTTGTTTTCATCAATCAACAATAAAATATCATCTACATATCTATGATATGTTGATGATTTTATTAAGTATTGGCCACTGTGGATTGAAAAATTTTTCCGCTTATGTGTTGAGAAATATATCAGGGACTGCGCCAGCTACAAAGTTTCCACAGTTACACTATCTGCTTGGCTGTAAATTTTTCTATTGAATTCAAAATAATTTTGGGATAAATTACTTTTAAGGAGATCTGTGATTTTGTCAGTTTCTGCAATATAAGTTTACCTATTCTGTAGAAGACATTGTTTTATAACTTCTGTTTTTTCCTGTACTGCAATGTTGGTATACATACGAATTTACCATTACGTGGAATTTGTATGTTCTCATTGCTTTTGCTAAACTATGCGAATTTTTGTAGTATATTTCTAGCACGTATGCAGCTTTGTTAGTAAGTTGTTAAATATTTTATTTACCAAGTATGAACTATCCAAAGTGGCAGCATAGTGTAATAGTTTATAACCTGATTAGATGCTACCACTGCGTTAGCTTTAAAGTTTTATCCAACTTACTATTATTTTTTTGTTCAGTTGATTGGTTTAAATACCATTTTTTATTTCTAATCCGTTGCTGCATTACTTTAGTTTTCATAGTAACTTTTTTATTTGTTCTCTTTTATCCTTATCATCCCTTTTAATTGGAGATATTGTGGATGTGGTTTAAATTATTTTTATTTATATATCCTAAGATATAAACGTTTGAAAATGCTGATCTATCTATTATAAAACGAGAGACAAAATAATCTATTTTTATTGGCTGTGCAATGAGGTCAATAATGTATATTTCTTTACAATATGGACATGGTAATCGTCATACAAACATTTAAAACATCAATTCTGTTCCTCTGTGGACAAAATACACAGATGTAGATTTACATGAAAGAAGGGAATATAAATAAAACGAAATCCAAGAAACATAAGGAGTAGGAATAATGAAAGCAATAACGTGAGAGAAAATATAAAATCATAAAACATAAGAAATTAAATAAAAGTTAATACACAGAAATAATTTTAACCACACAGACAAATATTAGGAATGAAAAAAGGAGCTAATAAAAGAAATACAGTGATTACAGTTACACAGCACAGGTTAAGAAATAAAGAGTTACACAAATGAATTGAATAGCTAAAATGACCAAAGTTGTTTCAATAAGTATTTAAAAATAAAAATTTAAATTCGTCTGCCAACATTTTAACCCACAGGAATGTATATTAACCACCATGCTAAGCCGCCATTTGACAAAATGATGTTGATGAAGGCCATATATGAGAAATGCCACAAGCTGGGAAGGTCGAAGAATATTCGACAGCAGAGGTGGTAATAGTGTGCAAAGGCTTCGTTATCTCCAATGTTCTTCTGGATGTGGTGAAATATAATGTATTTAAAAGCCAAAACATTGATAAATTATTAGACTTTACAGCAGGAGAAAGTGAAGAATCAGACCTGAAAACGGACTGAATAATAGTCATCTCTTTACCATGCAGTGCTAGTACGCAATAATAGTCATCTCTTTACTATGCAATGTTAGTACGTAATAACAAAGTGCTGTACTTTGAAGCAGAATTTAATGCTTTTCGTGTAAACAGACGGTGCCAACAGATAACCAAAAACTCGGTAAGTGCAAGCAGGACTCGAACACCGAGGATTCCGCACAAACTTAATTAAGTATGTAGAGTGTTCATCCATCCCGGGAATTGTGTATTTAGACGATTTTTGCCTGTTTTCGATATCGATACTGGCAATAAATCAAAATACGTGACATAAATGCTGTATATTTTCATTGCTTAAATCTTTACCACCACCAAGGGACCATAGGCTTCACTGTGCGACGTAAAGACAAATAGTTGGGTAACAAAAGACAAAAAAAGTCCCATGTGATTTCATTACAAATTGGCAATTTTCGGAAGTTTTCCTTTGGCTGTACTGTGAAACCTTACATGCTGCAAAAACTTCATTATTCCAGGTCAACAGGAACTACCCTAGAGATTTTGAAGAGTGAGTTTGCGAGTATCATAATATGAGACATAAACGGCCGTATATTTTGACTACATTGACTTACAAGCTTCAATTTTTTATAGCGCCAAGGGACCAAGGGACCACGATGATACGTCTACTCGTTCCTGAGAAAAAGGGTTTTTAACTGTCGGACAAAATCAAATTCTCCTGACTCGGATGTCTTCAACCAGAGAGGGTTTCAGGTCGATCCCAGATGCTGTGAGCTTCAAAACCACTCCTCGAAGTTATTTTGGCATTCAAGCTTGTCAGCCAGCGAGCCAGCCAGCCAGCAGAGCAGAACATAGGGACTTCATTGGCTATTTCCTTTCCATAAGGCGCCATCGCCTGCCACGACCTTAAGGGGAGACCGTGACAGTCTTGCACTGATCTTTGTAAATTCATATCTCTGTCATTTTCTGTTCACTCTCACTGAAATTTTGTGCACTTATGTATAGGGATCAAATATTCTTTAAACAATTTTTACAGAATTTTTAATAAAATGTTACTGCTGTGAGAAAATTTTTTTACATTATTATTTTAAGGTAAACCTTTTCATTATTTCCAGGCCAATTGGGATATTTTTCTCCCTGGCAACGTAATCTACATTTATAAACAACTTTTTTGTAAATTATTTCTATTATTTTCTGTGATATTTTGAATTTGAACTTAGTTTTATGGACAAATTTTCAATGTATTATCAACCACAAAACTGTTTATAATGCCTAGATTAAAATTTTGATCCACTTAAATATTGCTTTCATATAAAAGACAGGTGAGCCAAATTTCATCGAAATCCTTCCAGTAGTTTCTGATGTATGCAACCTTAAGTTGCAGAAAAATCGTTTTAAAGTTTGGATGAAGTCTTTTAAAAATATTTTAATCATATCGTAGCTAAAACTGCACATATCCACATTCCAGTTCTTCCTCATCATGCTGTGCAGCTCTTTCAGCTCATCTGCTTCTTTGCGTAGCAATTTTTTCTGTATTTTGTACTGAAGTCTCCACCTTCACGATTCGTTGCTCATCGATGATCCTCAGTGTCTGCTCAGTGAGGACTCTAGGCATAAAGCGGAACACAGGAGTATTGTATAGAAGGCTGTGTAGCCATTTTGTGGTCCAAGCAGAGTGGTATAGAAGGCTCTGAAGCTTTGTAAACAAGTTTTGTGCTGTTTAATGGAATTTGAGTTTGTCGACAAGTAATGAAACTAAATGGCCCATACTGCCATCGTCATACTATCCAAACCTGTGAAGTTATTTCTAATTGTAGCACCATAACATACTAGCAGACTGCCTATCCTCGGTATCAGTTCCTCGCTTTTCATTGGAAATATGGGACTTACTATATTTTTAAATACTTTACCAGGTCTAGGAATTGTAAAATCAATCAAAATATTCAACGTCGCACAGAGAATGACCATAAATCCAACTTCGCAGTCTTCTAAAGCTATATTTTTCCAGTTTCACAGGAAAAATTCAGCAAGAAAATTTTTCTTCCATTCGGTACCTTAAAAAATGGGCATGGCGCTGTACACTGCTTACGGTTTTAATTTTTTTATACCATTAGCAGTTGGAATTTCAAAGAAAAAATTTGGGATAGTAATGTCAATTATATTTACTTTTAAATAAGCAAATAAAAAACTGTAATGTTTTCAAAATTTCTGCCATCGTCTCCCATTAAGAAGTTTGTTTGCAACGCCGTTGCCTCATTCCCTTTATATTCTACCTATTGTGAATTGAAACAGTTTTCTTTCTTGCGATCGGACATAGGCAAGTATCAGGTGACACAGAGAACACGTTACGTGCGAAAGCTGACCGTGTTGTCTCATATGAAAATGTGTATTTTTGCTATACAGATATCAACTACCTCATTTTTAAGTAAATAAAGGTAGCTGTAAAAGAGCAAGCGTTCGTACCAATGACTTCAAATGGTTGAAATGGCTTTGAGCAATATGGGACTTAACTTATGAGGTCATCAGTCCCCTAGAACTTAGAACTGCTTAAACCTAACTAACCTAAGGACATCACACACATACATGCCCGAGGCAGGATTCGAACCTGCGTCCGCAGCGGTCGCGCGGTTTCAGACTGTAGCGCCTAGCACCGCTCGGCCACCCCGGCCGGCGTACCAATGACTTCGTTTATTGCGTTCATAAGTAACACAGTTTCTAGCAATTGGTACACACAGCCACGCTTATTGTGGTGTCACCGCCAGACACCACACTTGCTAGGTGGTAGCTTTAAATCGGCCGCGGTCCATTAGTACATGTCGGACCCGCGTGTCGCCACTGTCAGTAATTGCAGACCGAGCGCCACCACACGGCAGGTCTAGAGAGGCGTACTAGTACTCGCCCCAGTTGTACGACGACTTTGCTAGCGACTACACTGACGAAGCCTTTCTCTCATTTGCCGAGAGATAGTTAGAATAGCCTTCAGCTAAGTCCATGGCTACGACCTAGCAAGGCGCCATTATCCATTTCTAGAGAGAGTCTCACTTGTATCATCAAGAATGCTGTATACAAATGATGGATTAAAGTTAAGTATTCCAGCAGCTACGTACTTTTCTTTATAGCATTCATTACGTATCCTGTTTCAGACCTAAATCCAGCCTGCGTGAGTTGACGCGTGCATATCGGCCTTTTCTAGCTATATAGCACTTATACTACAGGGTGATGTTTTTACACCGTTTACAAACTGTAGGGGCTGGTCGATGAAAGGATACGGAACATTTCCATGTACTTCAACGTATGCGTGTAAGCGCCGTAGCGTGTTCTGTCTCACACGTTCACATCGGCCAGGCTGGATGCGAACAATGTCAAAGGCTGTATGAACAAACTGCTCCAGCGTCTCCACATCTGGAATGGGCTCTGCATACACGATAGTTTTCAGATGCCCCCATATCCAGAAATCGCACGACTTGATATGCGGTAAACGAGCAGGCCATGCGACTGGACCACTCGTCCGATCCGTCGCCCAGGGAAGACACGATTGAGATTCGTGCGGACTTTAAAGTTGAAGATACCACTCCGCGTAAAGGTGGCCTAATAAATGAGTAGGATAGATGACACAAATCCCAGAATCGTGGTTGCCTGGTGAAGAAACCAGTGACAAAATTGCTCCCAATAGGAAAGTCTGCCGCTAGTAAGCCCTGCATCTACATCTACATCTACATTTATACTCCGCAAGCCACCCAACGGTGTGTGGCGGAGGTGTTCCAGACGCGTATGGTTTGCGGGAAGAACGACTGTCTGAAAGCCTCCGTGCGCGCTCTAATCTCTCTAATTTTACGTTCGTGATCTCCTCGGGAGGTATAAGTAGGGGGAAGCAATATATTCGATACCTCATCCAGAAACGCACCCTCTCGAAAGCTGGCGAGCAAGCTACACCGCGATGCAGAGCGCCTCCCTTGCAGAGTCTGCCACTTGAGTTTGTTAAACATCTCCGTAACGCTATCACGGTTAACAAATAACCCTGTGACGAAACGCGCCGCTCTTCTTTGGATCTTCTCTATCTCCTCCGTCAGCCCGACCTGGTACGGATCCCACACTGATGAGCAATACTCAAGTATAGGTCGAACGAGTGTTTTGTAAGCCACCTCCTTTGTCGATCTACTACATTTTCTAAGGACTCTCCCAATGAATCTCAACCTGGCACCTGCCTTACCAACAATTAATTTTATATGATCATTCCACTTCAAATCGTTCCGCACGCATACTCCCAGATATTTTACAGAAGTAACTGCTACCAGTGTTTGTTCTGCTATCATATAATCATACAACAAAGGATCCTTCTATCTATGTATTCGCAATACATTACATTTGTCTATGTTAAGGGTCAGTTCCCACTCCCTGCACCAGGTGCCTATCCGCTGCAAATCTTCCTGCATTTCGCTACAATTTTCTAATGCTGCAACTTCTCTGTATACTACAGCATCATCCGCGAAAAGCCACATGGAACTTCCGACACTATCTACTAGGTCATTTATATATATTGTGAAAAGCAATCGTCCCATAACACTCCCCTACATGCTCTGTACGTGTAAGGATAGTAACAACTGTCACGGAGAATGTTCCACACGGTCGTCTGGCTTACCTGTACTGGCGGGCAAGCTGCCTGGTACTGACACGGCGGTCTTCTTCCATAGCGTTAATCACATTTTCCTCCAAGTCTGGTGTCCGAACATTTCGGGTGTACCCTTCATGATTTCCTGCTTCCTGAAATGACGTTGTCGCAAATAGCGGAACAATGTTGCAAACATTGAATGCTGTGGTGGTTGTCTGTGGGGATATGTCTCTTGATACAACCTTGCTACCCGCCGCCCGTTGCCATTCGCCTTTCCATAAGTAAACACCATGTCGGCAAGCTCTCGATTCGGATACGGAGCTACTGTGTGCAACGCTGTATCACATCCTCTAAGAGGGAAGTCAGCAAGAGAAGTGAATCGGACGCAACACTACCAATTAGTATGGCATGCTAGCGCATGACGTATGAGGAACAGCACCACCCTCTAGGAGGAAACAATGAGTACGGTAACTGTAGCTGCGTGGTACAGCGCGTAGATTAGAGATTAGATTAGTTTACATTAGTACTTGTTTCATAGATCATGAATACGACACTTCGTAATGACGTGGAACGTGTCAGGTTAATAAAAGGTTGTCTATCCAAGATATTACATTGCACAAAATATTACATGAGACTTAATATTTTTAATTTTTTTAGGGGGGGGGGGCTGGGGTGGGGTGTCGGGAAATTACCCATTTACTATATCCAAAACTTCATCTAATGAGTAGGAGGAGTTGCCATTCAAGAATTCTTTTAATTTCCTTTTAAATGCTATATGGCTATCTGTCAGACTTCTGATGCTATTAGGTAAGTGACCAAAGACTTTTGTGGCAGCATAGTTTACCTCCTTCTGAGTCAAAGTCAGATTTAACCTTGAGAAGTGAAGAACATCCTTTCTCCTTGTGTTGTAGCCATGTACACTGCTATTACTTTTGAATTCGTTCGGATTGTTAATAACAAATTTCATAATTGAATATAGGTATATATTGTGAGGCTACAGTGAAGATCCCTAGCTCTTAAATAAGTGTCTGCAGGATGATCTTGGATGAGCTCTAGCAATTATTCTGATTACAAGCTTTTGTGCAATGAACACTCTTTTTTACTCGATGATGAGTTACCCCAAAATATGATGCCATACGAAAGCTGAGAATGATAATAGGCGTGGTAAGTTAATTTACTGAGATGTACATCGTCAAAATTTTCAGTGACCCTAATAGCATAAGTAGCTGAACTCAAATGTTTCAGCAGATCTTCAGTGTGTTTTTTTCCAGTTCAACCCCTCATCAATGCATACACCTAGAAATTTTGAATATTCTACCTTAGCTACCGATTTCTGTTCGAAGTCTATATTTATTAATGGGGTCATTCCATTTACTGTGTGGAACTGTCTATACTGCGTTTTGTCACAGTTTAATGAGAGCCCATTTGCAGAGAACCACTTAATCATTTTCTGCGAAACATCGTTTACAATTTGATCAGTTAATTCTTGTCTGTTGTATCATCGGCAAAAAGTACCGGCTTTGCACCTTCGTGAATATAGAATGGCAAGTCATTAATATATATTACGAACAACAGAGGACACAAGACCGAACCTTGCGGCACCCCATTCTTGATTGTTCCCCTGTTTGAGAAATCACCAGTTTTTTGCATATTATGTGAACTGCTTATTTCAACTTTCTGCACTCTTCCAGTTAGGTATAATTTAAACCGTTTGAGCGCTGTCCCATTCATACCACAGTACTTGAGCTTATCTAGAGGTATTCCATGATTTGCGCAATCAAAAGTCTTTCAGAGATCACAAAAAATCCCAACGGGTGACTTCCGGTTATTTCATTAGCGAAAGTATGTATAGCATTTTCCGTTGAAAAACATTCCTGTAAATCAAACTGACACTTTGTTAAAATTTTATTTTTACAAACGTGTGAAGCTACTGTACAATACATTACTTTTTCAAGAATTTTGGATAAGGCAGTCAGAAGAGAGACTGGGTGGTAGTTGTTGACATCAGACGTATCCCCTTTTTTATGCAGTGGTTTAACAATGGCATACTTCAATCTATCTCGGAAAATCCCTGCTTTAGAGAGCTATTACATATATGGCTAAGAATCCTACTTATCTCTTGGGAACAAGCTTTTATTATCCTGCTGGAAATGCCATCAATTCCATGTGAGCTTTTATTCTTGAGAGAGATTATCAACTTCGTAATTTCAGAAGGAGAGGTCGATGGAATTTCAGTTGTATCAAATTGTGTGGGTAAGGCTTCTTCCATTAACTGCCTTGCTTCTTCTAATGATCATTTAGATCCTATTTACTCTACAACATTTAAAAAAATGATTATTCAAAATGTTTTCGACTTCCAGCTTGTTGTTTGTCAAGTTTCCATTCGCTTTGATGGTAATAGCGTACTACTGTGTACAACGCTGTATCACATCCTCTAAGAGGGGAGTCAGCAAGAGAAGTAAATTGGACACAAAATTACCAATTAGTATGGCAGAAGACAGTGCTAGGGTGTGACATATGAGGAACAGCACCATCCTCTAGGAGGGAACAATGTGTACGGTAAAACTGTGGCTGCATGGTAAAGCGCGTATTACACCGCTGTCTCTGTAACAAAGTATGATTGAATAAATGGTCTCTAGCATGGAAAGCATGCATTTCCGGACACAAGTTCATTAGATCCTTTTTGTTCCGGATCCTCTCATCGATCAATCCATAGCGCTTTTACACGGTGGAAAAAAAAACCCGTATAGGAGCGATTAATAAGCTTACTTTCAAAGCTGTGCATTCCAGAAGCGCTATGCCAATCAGGCAAAATCGCGTCAGTTTGAAGATACCCGTTTGGTAAAACTGCATGTTGTGTTGTGTAAAGAAGTCCGCAAATGCCTCCCCCACATTGTCGTCCGACAGGTATCGTCGACACTACAGGGCCTTCTTTAAGAGAACGAAGGCATAATAATCGCATGGGAAGAGATCAGGACTATAGGCCAGGTGACCGAGTGTCTCTCAGTTGAGTTGGTGTAACTACTTCGTTACGACATTTCCGCTATGGGGACGTGCGTCATCGCGGATCAGCGGCACCCCTCGTCGCGCACCATTCCGCAACTGCAGTTTTCGACAGACATGCCGCCCCATACACATTCTCCACCCTGCGATGGATGTCTATCAGTGTTTGTTCTTAGGCAGCCAAGAACACAATTACACCACGTTGGTCCTGTTTGGACGCATTTGGAAATAACGTCGCCATAGTTCACGTTTGCGAGTTTACAGCATGCACGTCAAAAGGACACGAATGCCACACTGATGCGTCGTCTACGTGTCCGTGCTTATGTACTCACATCGGAGTCGCGCTATGTTGCATAGACGCTGCAGCAAAGCCCTCAAACAGAAACTTTTAGATCACCCGTTATAGCAGTTCCATTCTCACAGCGGCGCCCGCCATTGCTGCATTGCCTCACCGTCACCCTACAACAGTCCACGGAAGCTCTAATAACTCTCCAAATAACAGTGCAGCCCACAAATAGGTGCTACTGATTAAGAATGAGGATGCTGATTTGTCCGCTGATACTGTGTACAATTACGCGCAGCCTCCGCGAATAAACCGTTTAGCCACTCACTGTTGCGCTATGATCTAAGTTACTAAACCGCTGTGCCACAACCCGGACCAGTTGTTGCTTACCGATCTAACGACTTTCAGGGGCAATAAAAGTTTGATTAAATATATTTCGCCTAATTATTGTAAGAATTTAATAATTTAAAATGTCATAATCAACTAATTAAGAGGCTCATTCTAACGTAAAAATAAGACAGCAACGGAAGTATCACAGGTAGAAATTGTGTTTACGTCTTAGGACAGTGTAATTGACAGCGTGGAAATATTCTGTCTATGTTCATCCAGTGTTTGCTGGAGGTCGCTAACTGCTCTCATCCTCAAACTTCACACATAATTTCAAAGGCTTACGAAACTTTTTGTAGATGACACCACCCACAAAATAATGAAATGAAAAAAAGTTTATCATTTGGTACATTTTCGCTTTTCATGCAACCAAACTTCAGCGTCAGACATGAAATCTTATTTATTATTATTTTCCCACTTATTCTACTTGCAACACAGTTATCAGTCAGTATCCACTGAATGTACCTGCATTACTGTATCACTGTGCAACACACAGTTCAGAGGACAGCACGTCATAACATTTAGAGTCGAAAAAAACTCTCTTTTGCTTAACGTCAGCATCACTCAATGCATTCTAAAATATATTTGCAATACACTTGTCAGACAATATCTACGTATATCAGTGAATATAGCTGGACAATTATATCATTGCACGTTACATAGTTCAGGAGACGTAACGTCATTCATAGTGAGATGAGTGAAAAACTAGCTTTTCCTTAAAATGGAGCTCAGAATGCCTGGACTATATTCATCCTGTGCTTCATAACAACAGACTTCGAGCATAATTTTAAACTTTTAACAAACTTTTCTCACTTACATTGAGAAAGGACAAGTTACTCCCTCACCTATTTTCCGCAGATGGAAAATTATTAAAGATTTCATAACAACCTGATGCACCTCGAGCGAGACTCTAGAAAGTTAACGGCCTGAGCAGACGTTGATGGTGCCTGGTAGGGCGCTAAAAGCATGAGCTATTCTAATGATTCTTAGTTCATAGAAATGGCATGCTGGGAGTTGAAAGCAATTGGCCGCCAGCCCATCCCTCAGTAAATCTTTCAGGACAGGCCCACAGCCATACAGGGCAGACAGGGCAGCCCACTGTCGAGACAGGTCTCCAGCAGGACAATGGCACGATACCTGCTGTGGCGCCAACTGAAGCCTGGGCTGCAGGCGACAGTCTGAAGGAACGCGTCTACATACTGGAGTCATAAACCACGCATTGTGTGTAGAGCCATGTGTAAGAAAAAGTCACAAGATTTCGTGTTTGTTGATATTGCAAATAGGCCTGTGAGCCACTTCCATTGACCGTTTCAGTTGTATAAGAAACTCCGGCGTCTGAGAAACGTTTAGAGATCTTTATTGTACATTGTAGCTAGGACTAACAAGCTCCAAGTCACAGGCCATTTAGGTAAAGATCTTTAAGATTGTATCTGTTTGCTTGTTGCCACGGGAAGTGACACGACTTTAGAGAAAATCATCTTCCTCCACTGTGAAAACTTAAAAACGCCAGCAATTGGAGGTTTCCTTTTAATGGCCTGGTTCGACATTAGTTTGTGCTGTCGTGTAGGAGCGGACATTTAGCGCCTCTAGATCCCTCTGATTGGCTCAAGACGGCGTGAGGGCAGTGTCGTTCGTGCACTTTGCAGGAAGACGGATATTTTTTTTTTTTTTTTTTTTTTTTTTTTTTTTTTTTTTTTTTTTTTTTTTTTTTTTTCTGGAGAGGTGCGAAGCACTCAGGTGCTGGACTTTGGTATGTAAAAACTTCTAGTTGAGGCTCTGGCATGTGCGGTTGGTACTTGGGACCTGTCCTGAGATTGACTTCACTTGCGAGTAGTTTAGGCTGGGGAGTCTGTGGTGAAGTTCTTACTGTACCGACAGTGTGACTTCAAACGTCTCTGACTGCTCGTTTGCCGAGGGCACACTTATTCGTTTTTGGTTTACCAGTCTTGACGTTTGGTATCCTTGTGCTCTCTCCCGTACAAGCGAGCCAAATTGGTCCTTGGTACGACCAGAAAATGGGTGTGTCACACACTGAAATCTACCATGATTTCAGGGCTCTGGTAGTGACTAAATTGCGATCCGTCTGCCTGATCTCTAGACTGTGAGATTTCTTTCGTGGCTGCGATCGATTCACAGGTGCCGCCTCCACGTCTCACCTCCTCTGCAGACATCTCACCAGCTGCAAGTTACATTGCCACACGAAGCAAACAGGGTAACGTACTGCCGCTCTTGCATTGTCAGGACTTACAGATCTCAATCGCTCTCAGCTGCACCTTTGTAGCTCAGCGTCAGATCAATTCAGATTGTGTTATCCACCATTTTAGGGCCAGGGTACTTGACTCACTTCTGCCACCCAGGATCCTTGCTCATTGTGTAAGTAGGCTGTTTAGGTTTTTATATTGGTAACTCCACGTAGCGCTCTGTATGAAAATCACTGGCTGTGCTGTGTGTAGTCTGTGGCTAGTTTGCATTGTTGTCTGCCATTGTAGTGCTGGGCAGTTGGCTGTTAACAGCGCGTAGCATTGCGCAGTTGGAGGTGAGCCGCCAGCAGTGGTGGATGTGGGTAGTGAGATGGCGGAGTTTTGGACAGAGACAGTAAATTTATAAGACTGGATGTCATGAACTGCTATATATATTTATGACTTTTGAACACTATTAAGGTAAATATATTGTTTGTTCTCTATCAAAATCTTTCATTTGCTAACTATGCCTATCAGTAGTTAGTGCCTTCAGTAGTTTGAATCTTTTATTTAGCTGGCAGTAGTGGAGCTCGCTGTATTGCAGTAGTTTGAGTAACGAAGATTTTTGTGAGGTAAGTGATTTGTGAAACGTATAGGTTAATTTAGTCAGGGCCATTCTCTTGTAGGGATTATTGAAAGTCAGATTACGTTGCGCTAAAAAATATTGTGTATAGTTAGCAAATGAAAGATTTTGATAGAGAACAAACAATATACTTACCTTAATAGTGTTCAAAAGTCATAAATATATATAGCAGTTCATGACATCCAGTCTTACAAATTTACTGTCCTGTCCAAAACTCCGCCATCTCACTACCCACATCCACCACTGCTGGCGGCTCACCTCCAACTGCGCAACGCCACGCGCTGTTAACAGCCAACTGCCCAACACTACAATGGCAGACAACAATGCATACTAGCCACAGACTGCACACAGCACAGCCAGTGATTTTCATACAGAGCGCTACGTGGAGTTACCAATATAAAAACCTAAACAGCCTACTTACAATTGTAGTCTTAAACCACCTGTTACTTGTTTATGGTATTCAATCAATAACTTGTTTAGCATAATTTATGTCTGTTTATTTTCTTTTGAAAAAATAAATGTTGTTAGAACACTAAAATTATGCCAAAACAATCAAACAGTCCCCACCAGCGTTGACTTTCAACTTGTTTCAAGTCAAATATTTAATGCATTAACTCATTTGTCAAGTAATCACACGTTTGGAGCTCATTTATCCATAAAAGTTACATTCTTTGAAGAATCGTGGATTTACTGGTTCGAAAGAAAACTAACGAACACATGTTATATCATCAAATGCAAGCTGTTCATCTTCCCGAGCTCGTGGTCTAGTGAGTAGCGTTGCTGCCTCTGGATCACGGGGTCCTGAGTTCGATTCCCAGCCGGGATTGGGATGTTTTCTCTGCCCAGGGACTGGGTGTTTGTGTTGTCCTTATCATTTCACCATCATCATCAGCATTCGTGACCGTGGCTTATTTGGACTGTGTAAAAATTGGACTGTGTAAAAATGGGGACTTTGTACGGGCGCTGATGACTGCACAGTTGAGCGCCCACAAGCCAAACATCATCATCATCATCATCATCATCATCCGAACCTTCCAGGCAACAAGCGATGCTCGACGGATCCGGATAACTACGTCATGCCACTGTCGACAGTAGAAGCTCTCACAACGAGTGTGCGGAAAAATCGGTGGTAACCTTTTCAGCTGGCCATGTACGTTCCAGCAACAGCCCATTTTCGAGGATTAGGGAAACACCTCCTTCCCGTGGTACCGATCCTGGCGTGCCGAAAAACTGCCGGAAGGCCACAGAGGCGTAGCTGGGGTATGGTATATTGCAAACTATCGTTGCAGTAACGCACAGTGCTTAAAGGGGAAGCTCTCGACCGCACCCCCTCTGATTTAGTGGTAAAATGGCCCTGTTTGTAGCCCGTCAAAAACTGAACACAGTTCAAACACGGAAGCCAGGAAGAAGGAGTGCTGAACTGTGAAAAGAAGGCAAAATGAAAACAGTTAACGATCCAAGTTTAGCAAGTGAAGTGTCGAGAGAAATTGAACATCCGTGGTGTCGTGGCTAAGTGGTTATGGTATTGGACTGTGAGACGAGACGTGTTCAAAACTCTCACGTGCCATTTATTATCTTATTTATTACTTTTTGTCTATTTGGTCACTGAAATGATTGTTCTCTTTCTGCAGTCTTGGCAGTTGTCATGCTAAACATTGCTTACAGAATATGAGTTACGTGGTAAAAATACGTAACCGTCGCAAGTAAATGTGATGAATAGTGAGAACAGACGAGATACAACATGGACAGCTCACAGAAGTAAAAACTATAAATAAACGGGTGTGAATGATGTTACGACAAAGGAACTGAAGAATCAAGACTTCCAAAACGGAACGCAACTTCAAAAACGTTTTGACAGAGCAAAGGAGAATTGTGTGATTGTGAAACTGTTGCGTTCATTTGTTGCAGCTTACGTGACAAACTATTATGTTTCCATCTTTCCCTTGGGAGTGATTGCATTCTCATTTATACGAACACCTAAACTGAGCAAGGAGATGTATCTTATTCACTCACCAGGCGTACAAATTAGTTCTTTCGAATGACATACGTACTGCCGTGTATGGCAAACCAGGCGTGTTTGCTGGTAGAGGATTCGGTTGACTTGTTGCCTCGTCAGCACTTAATCACGACGCCGTCACCCTTTCACCCTATTCTTTATTGTACTTTTTGTTCTTGAACCGTTCACTATTTTTATTTTCCTTTTTTTCTCAGTTAAGTACACCTTCTTTCTGTTTCAATGCTTGATCTGTGTTCAGCTTCTGTCAAGCCCTCTTGTCACTAAATCTTAGGGGGAGGTGGGTGGAATGGTGAGTTTCCCTTGTTAGGAAACATTATGCGGGACACGTGAATACTGAGATTCTGCTGGAGCTACAGTAGTGATCTGTGCTCGTACGGAATGTCGTAGAGCGAAACTGAGCTGCACGTGGGCCTGTGAAACCAGGAAAACTGTCCACGTGTGAAACAGCCAACTACCTACAGAGCGAGAGAACCTCACCAGATGTGGCGCTATTTTTGATGCGCCCGGCCGAGTTTACTGGAAACGCGCGCGTTTACAGACGCAGTACCAGATGTGCGACCGAGCGCGGATTCCGGCAGCAGCCACTGCCCCCTGCTGCTGGGCCGGCATTTCCCAGCGTCTGCGCTTTGAGCATTGGGACGTCTCTCTCTCTCTCTCTTTCTCTCGCTGTCTAATGCAGCCGATCACACATTAACGGACGTGACTGCTCATGTTCCTGTTTGCAGTAGTAGTAGCGGTGTTAAGAACACTCAAAACGCTCTTTGTGTGAAGTCAGGAGTTTACGATCGGCAGAGGTAACACCTTTGTTGTAGGGTCTGGAAATGATACACCGTGTCTCGAGACACTCGAGATCATCGATGTACTTCTCGTAATGCATGCCTGGTGAGACTCTTTGGAATGTAAACACATCTGACGCCCCGAATCCGTGACACTCCGAAAGTCTGAGAAATACAACGAGACCTGGCTCCTACGGAATGGGCGAACAGGCCGATGTGTCAACGGCCACGTGGCCGCATTTTCACACCGTGCAGTGTACGAGCACACCCTTAGCCTGCAACGTTAAACACACGAGGGAAATTCAGCCATTCCCTTTTATCTCTGTCGTTCATTTGGCGTCAGTGGAAATATCTGCAGTCCGTAGAGAAGAAGAACTCATAGGCATGAGAATATTTTATGGGTGTTCCAGAAAATAAAGTGGAACGGAGCTTTTGTTTTTGGTATACATAGTGATTTTTTCCACCGTGTGCGAACTCTAGGGATTGATCGATGTGAGGTTGCGGAACAAAACGCTCAAATGAACATATATCCGGAAATGTATGGTTTCCATGCCAGAGACCATCTATTCAATTATACTGTGTTACAGAGACTGCGGTCTGACACGTGCTGTACCATGGAGCCACAGTTACAGTATGCATGGTTTCCTCCTAGGGGACGGTACTCTTTCTCATACGTCATGCCCTATCCCCCCTCCTTCCATAGTAATCTGTGATCTTCTGTCCGATTCACTTCTCTTGCGGACTCACCTCGTAGCGGATGTGATACGCCGTTGTACGCAATGGTTCCGTATTCTAATCGAGAGCTTGCCGACATGGTGTTTACTTACGGAAAGGCAAATGACAACGGGCGTGAGCAGCAAGGTTGTATCAGACTTATTCCCGCCGACAACAACCACATTAATTTAATGTTTGCAACAGTGTTTCGCCGTTTGTCTGAGACAGGGTCGTTTCAGCAAGCAGGAAATCATGAAGGACGTACCCGAAATGTTGGGACACCAGACTTGCAGGAAAATGTGATTAACTGTGGAAGGTGACCATCGTGTCAGTATCAGGCAGTTTCCCCGCCAGTACAGAGTAAGCCAGACGACCGTGTGGATCGTTCTCCATGACATTTGTTATTACTCTTATCGCTTACAGCGTATGCAGTAGAGATGCGTCGTTCGCAAACTAACTGTTCACCAAAATGAACGGAACGAGCGAGGAACGAATTCTAAGAAACGGTCTTTCATAGTTCACTTCGGTCGCGGCTTTCTACTTGTAGTTCGCCGGCCGTTGTGACCGAGCGGTTCTAGACGCTTCAGTCCGGAACCACGCTGCTGCAACGGTCGCAGGTTCGAGTCCTGCCTCGGGCATGGATGTGGTGTCACCGCCAGACACCACACTTGCTAGGTGGTAGCCTTTAAATCGGCCGCGGTCCGTTAGTATACGTCGGACCCGCGTGTCGCTACTATCAGTGATTGCAGACCGAGCGCCGCCACACGGCAGGTCTAGAGAGACTTCCTAGCACTCGCCCCAGTTGTATAACCGACTTTCCTAGCGATGGTTCACTGACAAAATACGCTCTCATTTGCCGATAGTTAGCACAGCCTTCAGCTACGTCATTTACTACGACCTAGCAAGGCGCCATTACCAGTTACTATTGATGCTGTAAAACATGTACCGTCAAGAGCGACGTTCACCATTTATGGATTAAAGTTAAGTATTCCACCAGCTACGTCCGTTTTTTCTAAATTCTAATTTCCTTGTCCTGTTCCAGACCTCACGCCAGCCTGCGTGAGCTAAAACGCGTGCCTTTCGGCTTCCTCTCATGCCGGTGTTGGCTCTCCTGCCAACCCACAACAATGGATGTGTGTGATGTCCTTAAGTTAGTTATGTTTAAGTACGTCTAAGTCTAGAGGACTGATGGCCTTAGACGTTAAGTCCCATAGTGCTTAGAGCCATTTGAACCATTTGAACTTAAAGTTCCTGGGAACGGGAAACGGTCGGTCTCGTTCCCGCAAGGGCACGTCGGCCGGTCTCGTTCCAGCCTCGGTCCCGTTCCCGTCTGTCTCGGTCTCGCTCGGCCGGACTCGTCCTTCTTCGCGTGGCCACTCGTCGCAGTTCCACTGCCGACTGCTCATAGTTCAGTATCGAGTTGTTGTTCGTTTCGTTCGCTTCGCACGCCCATTCTAGATCCGTTTAAAATCTTTTCTGAACTCTGAACTTCTGGTTCTTTTCGTATTCTACTCAGCGTCCACGACCGGTTAAAGTGTATTTTATCGTTACGTAAGTTACATAAAAATTACGTGGTATGTAATACATACATCTTTTCAGGCAACAAAACGGTGTATGAGCTTACTTCACTGTTTCGGCCGGCCGGTGTGGCCGTGCGGTTCTAGGCGCTTCAGTCTGGAACCGCGTGACCGCTACGGTCGCAGGTTCGAATCCTGCCTCGGGCATGGATGTATGTGATGTCCTTAGGTTAGTTAGGTTTAAGTAGTTCTAAGTTCTAGGGGACTGATGACCACATATGTTAAGTCCCATAGTGCTCAGAGCCATTTGAACCATTTTTTTCGCTGTTTCGATAAACAGCAGAAGAAATGTAAAAAGGCAAGATTTTTTAGTTATTACACACGCAAAGGACGTCGGCACGGCACACACAAGTGGCCATTTTCCGTCTTTTGTTTGATCCAAGGTACAAGAGTATGTTCATTGTTACGGAAGGCAGACCGACTCACAACCGAATGAAGCCCGCTCTTCGTAATTCAGGGTATGGTGTCACATTTGGTGAAGAGAATATGATAACTCCTACAATATTATTTCAGTGGTACAGGGTGGCGCACGAAAAATCGACCCCGAGTACTAGACTGCTCATTGTCGCTTACTAATCGTCATCTATTGTTTCGAATTTGTTTGCATTAGCTTATTTGTTATTTCTTCACTGCCGAATTATTACACGTTTATCTATTCTGCTCGTAGCGGTCAACAAATCGTGCGGAATTGGCGACCAGTCTGTACTCGGGACCGGGTTTTTCGTGCGCCACCTTGTATTATTTCACTGCGATGAGCCACATAACGCTACAGTGGGCTAAACGAGATGTTTTGTAGAATCACGAAAATTACAAGTGTGAGAGAATTCTGTTCTGAATATAAACTCTGTACTCCAAGGGGTAGGCAATTGCCCCCTCTTGGCGCCTTCCATCTTCCGTCACCTGTGCTACTAATTTTCAGTTTTTCATGAGAACCGTATACTAAGCACAATGGTGAAAGAGCGATCACCGGTGAACTAGTTCCCAACGATGAACGACTTTGCCCATGTCTACTGTGCCACGCTTACTAACGACAGAGTTTCCACATCGGAAGCAGTGTTATCACTGGTTTTTTCACCAGGCAACGACGATTCCGGGATTTGTCTCAATCATCCTATTCACAGATGAGGTCACCTTTACACGGAGTGGCATCTTCAGCTTGAACACTGCTCAGCAGTGTGGGATCCGTACCAGATAGGGTTGATAGAAGAGATAGAGAAGACCCAACGGAGAGCAGCGCGCATCGTTACAGGATCATTTAGTAATCGCGAAAGCGTTACGGAGAAGATGGATAAACTCCAGTGGAAGACTCTGCAGGAGAGACGCTCAGTAGCCCGGTGCGGGCTTTTGCTAAAGTTTCGAGAACATACCTTCACCGAGGAGTCAAGCAGTATATTGCTCCCTCCTACGTATATCTCGCGAAGAGACCGTGAGGATAAAATCGGAGAGATTAGAGCCCACAAGGAACAGAAGAAGAATTAATGCAAATGAGAGAGTTAATATATGGGTAAAGATTGATGGTCGTTTATCAAAATATATTGAAGTTCAAGGAGATGTAACTGTATATTATCATGCATAATAAAGTTTGTCCTATCCTTATCTATCCCCTCATTTTTTTTAATAAAAATTCTTATCAGCTACTGAAGCATCTTTCTCTTCTGTGGGCTGCAGGGGTTCCGACCCCTGGGGAGGTGGGTGGGTGATATACCATGGCTGTGTGTCGCTGTGTAAGACCCATTGAAAAAAACAATATAAGCAACAACAAAAACAAACAATCAAGAACACTTTTAAACGTATTTAGTGATAAGAAATAAACAATTAAGAACAGTTTTTAAGCTATTTAATGATAACAATTCTTTAATGCACATTTTTAAGCCAAGCGCAACAAGCGCCTCTCTTAAGCAGCAGAGACATCCTCACTGCTCGGCGGCAGCAGAGCAACTGGCGCGCAGACCGGAAGTGCCGCTAGACCCCTGCAGCGGCCTTATCAGTACCGATTACGCAACCGCAACTTGATTTTCCAGCAACACGGTGCTAGTAATACTAGGCACCGTGTCCCGCGGCAGCCTCGCTCTGAAGCTAAGTCCCAATCAAGGTCATCCGCCGAGCGCGGCCGAGTAGTGCACACTAAATGCACAGACCCATTGAAAAGCTTCCAATCCTGCAAGAGGCTTCTCATTTCCCCTTACTACAGCAATAGTCATTCATGAATTCCCTGGTACAACTTCATTTGTTGTACAAGAGAAATTAATCTTACAGCGAACAAAGGTTATTGGCCCACTAAGTATCTCCTGTTGAGACACTGGGTTTGGTGTCCCATCAAAACTGATAACAGTCTTGTACACTGGCATTCTGCTCCTCCTTGCATATCTTCTACGACGGTACGGCATGGCTGTGTGCTCCGTGCGGCTGCCTCAAGTCAAATGAGTATGCAGCTGCCTGTGCGCCGAGACCCCAGCGCGCCTTATCAGAGAACTTCTTTCCACGAACAATACGAGACTGGAATAGACGGGAGAACCGATAGAGGTACTCAGGGAACCCTCCGCCACACACCGTCAGGTGGCTTGCGGAGTATGGATGTGGATGTAGATGTAGATGTAGATGGTATGCAGTACCGTCATGGTATGGCGACAGCGAATAGTCAGAGTCGGTGCAGCCGGAATGTGTGGGCCGACCAAATTGGCGACCGTATTTTGGGGCCAGTCTTCCTCCCACGTCGCTTAACAGGCTGGAACTACCGCTGTTTCTTGCGGATAACTTTGCCTCCCTTGCTGGAAGAATTACGTGGCTGCTACGTGATGGTGCTCCAGCCCACTTCGCCGCTAGCGACCGGACGCATCTCAGTCGTGTCTTCCCTGGTCGGTGGATCGGACAAGGGGGGCTCCAGTTGCATGACTTGCTCGTTCACCGGATCTCAACCCGTGCGATTTCTGGTTACGAGGCCGTCTCAAAAATATGGTGTTTGCAGAGCCCATTCTAGTTGTGGGGACAGTGGAGTAGCGTATTCATGCTGCCTTTGACACTGTTCGGATGCAACGTGGTCGATGTGAACGTCTGACACACAACCTGCTATGGTGCGTACACGTAAGCGTTGAGGCCCATGCAAACAATTTTTAACACACACTGTAACTGTGGCCGCGTAGTGCAGCGCGTATTAGATAGCAATCTCTGTAACACTGTATGACTGAATAAATTGTCTCTAGCATGGAAACCATGCACTTCTGGACGTAAGTTAATGAGCCATTTTTTGTTCGCTGTTCTCTCATTGATTAATCCCTCGAGTTTGTACACGGCGGAAAATTCTCCCTGTGTAAATTTCTGAAACCAAACTAGAACAGGCAGAATTTGCCATTTGAAAAACCACAAAGTACTTCAAGGCAGCCAGGCATCAATTAGTATCCCTTCTTCGTAGGTTACCAGAGCAGGAATCAGTAATAACTCATTTTATGGGGTGAATGAGTTTTATATGCACACTGTGGATAAAGCTTTTGGATTGTGCCGCCTACACATTATTTACTACTTCTCGTCATTTAGGTATTTCGGCTTTGGAACTTATTTAGAGCCGGCCGCGGTAGTCGAGCGGTTCTAGGCGTTTCAGTCAGGAACCGCGCGACTGCTACGGTCGCAAGTTCGAATCCTGCCTCAGCATGGATGTGAGTGATGTCCTTAGGTTAGTTAGGTTTAAGTAGTTCTACGTTCCAGGGACTAATTACCTCAGATGTTAAGTCCCATAGTGCTCAGAGCCATTTGAAACATTTGAATCTGAGCCGAGTAGGGCTGTTCATAAAATATCGATCTATCAATACATTGATATTTTTTCAAAAAAATATATATCGACGATGTTTCTTCTCGCTGGATATGTCGGTATATCGACATCAGATTGGCGATATCGAGCGTCGGTATTTTTATTATAGATTTTTCTCAATTCTTGGTAAACATTTGAAATTGTTCTTTTTAAATTGTGGTGGAACATAATTCTACATTAACAATGTCAAGGAGTCTTACTGCTTTTTGAGCTTTCATCACATGCATTCTTTCTCTTTGACTATGTGAACCAAGTATATGTGGCATAAAAATAATGAGGCCGATTGCATGAGAGGGGGGGGGGGGTGGAGTGGTGGCGGTGTGAATGGAATAATAGTATTTCGGGTGAAGAAATAGCACTGTGCTTTTCTTTCACATCGGCGTTCTTCGTAAACAGTTGCTGGAAATGACGAACAAAAATCTAAATGAGAACATTGGTCGTTGCGGTGGCGGAGACGTGTGAGGAGAAATGCTGACGTAATCGGCGCTCGATGTTACCATCAGAAACTGCAACGTTTAGCTTCACCACGCAGTTTGACACTGCGACTGGTAGGTCGCTGACGTTGTGGAAATGAACAAAAATAGGGAAGTCGACATGAAATGTTCCGGACAAATCCGATATGTGACGAAACCGAACGACGTAGCCATCAGACACCTGTTGTTGTGCCACTTACCGGCAGTTACCATTGTTAGCAAAATGGTTATCGCCAACAGGCTGCTAGCTTATAATGTACAGAATATCCCATAATAAATCAATACTGAAATACAAAAATCTAAAACCGGAGTATATTTACAATGTGCAGCCAATATTTTTATAAGCTGTTAACATCGATATTTTTCCGTCGCTATATCGATACTATACTTCGATGCTTAGAGCCAAAAAGGATATATTTAAAAATATTTAGATTCCTGATATTTTTAAAAATATCGGCAGCCCTACTGCCCACCGCGAGTTTGAATGCCACCTGGTGGTGTTGCGGACACGTAACGTAGTACGAGGTGCATTCAAGTTCTAAGGCCTCCGACTTTTTTTTCTAATTAACTACCGACCCGAAATCGATGAAACTGGCGTTACTTCTCGACGTAATCGCCCTGCAGACGTACACATTTTTCACAACGCTGACGCCATGATTCCATGGCAGCGGCGAAGGCTTCTTTAGGAGTCTGTTTTGACCAGTGGAAAATCGCTGAGGCAATAGCAGAACGGCTGGTGAATGTGCGGCCACGGGGAGTGTCTTTCATTGTTGGAAAAAGCCAAAAGTCACTAGGAGCCAGGTCAGGTGAGTAGGGAGCATGAGGAATCATTTCAAAGTTGTTATCACGAAGAAACTGTTGCGTAACGTTAGCTCGATGTGCGGGTGCGTTGACTTGGTGAAACATCACACGCGCAGCCCTTCCCGGACGTTTTTGTTGCAGTGCAGGAAGGAATTTGTTCTTCAAAACATTGTCGTAGGATGCACCTGTTACCGTAGTGCCCTTTGGAACGCAATGGATAAGGATTACGCCCTCGCTGTCCGAGAACATGGACACCATCATTTTTTCTGCACTGGCGGTTACCCGAAAATTTTTTTGGTGGCGGTGAATTTGTGTGCTTCCATTGAGCTGACTGGCGCTTTGTTTATGGATTGAAAAAGGCATGCACGTCTCATCCATTGTCACAACCGACGAAAAGAAAGTCCCATTCATGCTGTCGTTGCGCGTCAACATTGCTTGGCAACATGCCACACGGGCAGCCATGTGGTCGTCTGTCAGCATTCGTGGCACCCACCTGGATGACACTTTTCGCATTTTCTGGTCGTCGTGCAGGAATGTGTGCACAGAACCCACAGAAATGCCAACTCTGGAGGCGATCTGTTCAACAGTCATTCGGCTATACCCCTAAACAATTCTCTCCACTTTCTCGATCATGTTTTCTCAGACTGACTTGTGCGAGCCCGAGGTTGTTTCGGTTTGTTGTCACACGATGTTCTGCCTTCATTAAACTGTCGCACCCACGAACGCACTTTCGACACATCCATAACTCCATCACCACATGTCACCACCATTTCAATTCGTTTCACACCACGCAAATTCCGAAAACGAATGATTGCACGCTGTTCAAGTAAGGAAAACGTCGCCATTTTAAGTATTTAAAACAGTTCTCATTCTCGCCGCTCGCGGTAAAATTCCATCTGCCGTACGTTGCTGCCATCTCTGGGATGTATTTTAAAACAATGCGCATGTTTCTATCTCTTTCCAGTCCGGAGAAAAAAAAATCGGAGGCCTTAGAACTTGAATGCACCTCGTAAGGAAAGAATGTAAGCGGAACAGAGGCGACTGGACTGTCGTTATAGCGAAGATAAGGCCTGCAAGTGCAGAAATACACTGATAATAGCACTTTTGACAAAGGGCACACTGTTGTGGCGCTGCGGCTGGAAACGGGAATCTCTGAACCGGCGAAGCTGGTCGCCTGTTGGCGTAGCTACTGTCGTGAGCATCTGTAGGAAAGAAGGTGAAATAGCGAGTAGGCCGTGTGGTACTGGGCGACCGCGTCTCATCACAAAATGTGGAGGTCGCACGATCCCGCACTGTGTAATCCAGGCCAGTCACCGATCTGTGGCAGATCTGATGACACAGTGCAACGCTGGTGCAGGCACAGGTGCTTCGGAGCACACCGTTTGAAGGCCACTGTTGAACATGGAGCTCCACAGCACGCGACCCCTGTGTGTTCCTGTGTTGAGCCAAAGACATCGTCAGTTAAGATTTCAGTGGGCACATCAGCACTGATTTTTCGCCGCGGATCGGTAGAAACGTGTCGCCTGTTGAATGAATCGCATTCCTTGCTACACCAGGTCGATGGTTGGGTCCTCAAACGCCCTCATCCAGACGAAAGGCTGCACGAAACGTGCACCGCGCCACAGATGCAGACCAATGAGGACAGAATTTTGCTACGGGGAAGACTGAGTTGGGCTTCCACGGGACCTGTGGCGGTAATCGAAGCCATCTTGACACCAGTGAACGACGTTCAACATTAATGCGGACCACCTGCATCGCTTCATGCGTGAAGTCTCCCCCTACGGCGCTGACATCTTCCAGTAGGACAACTTTTAACAATACCATTGTGGTGTCACCGCCAGACACCACACTTGCTAGGTGGTAGCCTTTAAATCGGCCGCGGTCCGTTAGTATACGTCGGACCCGCGTGTCGCCACTATCAGTGATTGCAGACCGAGCGGCGCCACACGGCAGGTCTAGAGAGACTTCCTAGCACTCGCCCCAGTTGGACAACCGACTTTGCTAGCGCTGGTTCACTGACAAAATACGCTCTCATTTGCCGAGACGATAGTTAGCATGGCCTTCAGCTACGTCATTTGCTACGACCTAGCAAGGCGCCCCTACCAGTTACTATTGTGATTATGAATAATGTACCATTAAGAGCGATGTTCACCATTTATGGATTAAAGTTAAGTATTCCAGCAGCTACGTACGTTTTTTGCTAAAGTCTAATTTCCTTGTCCTGTTACAGACCTCACGCCAGCCTGCGTGAGCTAAAACGCGTGCCTTTCGGCTTCCTCTCATACCGGTGTTGGCTCTCTTGCCAACCTACAACAACCATAACTTGCAAAGTAGGTGAGAAATCAGATTAATAATGTTGCTCACGCAGCATATGTTCGCTTTATCGGGCAACAACAAAGTTATTGACTGTGGATGGTATCGTCAGAATGGAAATAATGGAGTCACTGTAAAAAAGTGATTAATTTTGGCACTTATCTTGAATGGATTCCCACGTAGATTTCGTCGAAGTTGTTATGGCTCATCTTGTTGATTCTAGGGTTATTCCACTTTGACTGCTAGAAGGTGCAGATCTGTATTTTAGCAATATTGACCTAACAAATGCGTTTTTTCAGGAAATTCTTAATGATCAAACAATCCCAGATCAAAACAATGGTATGGTAGAAATAATTTTTGACTTGGTGTTCACGATCCACATTTTTATTCAACTTCTTGTAAATTCACATATACTTCTTCTTAATTGTCACATCATCAAGAAAACAGTTTTGTATCAGTCTTCATATATTTAATTTCCACTTTTACCAAACACAAGTCTTGACTGTTCTTTTACAAAGCGAAATAACAACTTAACTTCTGCAAAGTGAAACAAAGACTGCTCTGTGCGCATTCGCGCCAAAACGGTTACAGGTAAGTCAAAGATTATGACAGTCTCACAGAAATGAATACACAGCAGAACCATATCACTGTAATATATCGATACATCGGAGTACCTACACATTAATTAAACGAAATGTGTCTGTTGCTTCGCAGAAAATTAGTGCGATATTACTGGTATCGATAAATGGTATTGGAGTGCCGTAATGGTAACGTAAATAAAGAACCAAACTGTCCGTGTTGCAACGTCAAAATCGTACTACAGTGTTTTGAGGGTCATTATGGTGAACTTATATTGATGTCTTGGCCAGCAAATGTGCCTGATATGTACCCACTGGAACATATATCGGATGTCAGCTGCGTGCCTGTAAATCGCCATCCCGTAATTTGCGGAAATCGCTTGACCTGTGCGTAGACATCTAGTATCAGATTCTTCTGGACTCCTGTCGAGGATTTGTGGAAACTGTGCCAAGCAGAATCTCTGCTGTACTGTGTTTGAAAAGTGGGACAATGCGCTATTAAACAGGTGGTCATTATGTTTCGGCTCGTCGGTGTATATTATTCTTCAGTGACATTTGTAAATACTCCTGACATTCCCATGGAAATGGATTGTGCAGGGTTAAGTAATTCATCTTGTCAGTGTCAGAGTAAAGTGCTGTAATATTTTATGTGCTACAGCATCCACTCGTCCCACTCCTGTGGCAAAGTAAAAGAAGCATTCATTGTACCACCGAGTGTATTTTCGTCCGTCACAGCAGTAACAGACCTTACATTTTAAGTTGAACATGTTGTGCTATATGTGTCACATGAAAATTAAACACTGTGGAAATGAATGAAACTTTAAGCAGCCGTCCATTTTAACAGCGCAACAACTACTCGGACTATTATAGTTTTGTCGTTTCTCTTTTCATTCTTCGTGTGGGCAAACTTTCGTGCAATATGCACTGAATTTATCTGGAAGCTTTAAAATAAGTTTCTTCAAAGAAGGTAAAGTGACAATGATGGCTATAGGGAACTACTGCAACAGTATCAACATAGAGACAAGTCGCTACATTTAAATTTGCGTTTTTAGTCTACAAGCCATCATATGGTGTGTCATGGAACCTTCTTTGTGCTCCACTCCCAATCTCACCTATTTTATCAGTTGTGAATGGTGGACCAGAAGAAATAATGGTGGTAAGCTTCCATCTTTTCACCAGGTACGCCTGGGTTGACTCTTGTAAGAATTTCTACAGTAAATCACACCGCAATCCAGAACGCCTCTCTTGCATTGTCTGCCACTTGAGCTGACTTAGCATCTCCGTCACGCTCTTTAAACGAACCTGTAACTAAAAATGCAGATCTTTTTTAGACCAATCTTTTCTAAGGGCCCCAGAATGACTAGCAGTACTCAAGTATTGGTCGAAAGGGAGTTTTGTAAGCTGCCTCATTCGTGGCTGCGCTACACTTAGTGAGGAATCTTCCAATGAACCTGTCTGGCGTCTGCCTTTAAAGCGATAAGTTTTATGTGGTCGTTCCACATTAAATCGTTCCGTACGCATACCCTGAACATTAACGGACGTACTACTTTCAGTGTTTCTTCGGCAATTGTTAATTGTGTAATAATTGGTCTTACTAACTATTTAAGAGCACTGTGTTACATTATACTATGGGTCACTGTATATACAGGGTGCCTGTGTTAAGAGTTGTCATGTGCATTTTCCCTGGCGTTTCGCAGATGTTTGAAGTTTTGTTTTTGCATAGTGTAGCTGGTGTCATACCAGACAAATGCAACTCATCATGTCCTTAATGCGATGCCCAGGGTCGATGGAAATCGTCGATTTATTTCCCGTTACAAACAAAATGATTTTTAAAGAGGAATTTTATGTGCTCATTTGACGAGAGGTGTCAAATTAGTCTACTGAGACACACGTTTTATCGATATGTACCAACAGGGACAGTAAGACACGAAGCATAACCACTAGTCCAGCAGTGACAGCACCTCTCTGGCCCTCGCTCACCGCTGCCAGCATGCAACAGCGCTGCTCTATTGCTACTAGAATACTGGTCGTTCTTCGTGTTTTACTGTTTCTGTTAATACATTTCGATAGAACGAATATCACACTGGAGTGGCTTGGGACCGCTGTTTGAAATCGGCATGTAAAATACCACCTTAAAAATAATTTTGTTTGTGATGGGAAACAAACGGACGCATTCGAGGGACACTGTGCATCTCTTGAAAGACGAGATGAGCGGTATTTGTTTTCGATGACTCTAGTTACATATTCCAGAAACTGAACTGAAAATATCTCCTGCAGCATCAGAGAAAATGCTCCTGATAAGTCGTAGCAGGGCAGCCGTTATGAAGATTTTTGAAATTTTTGAAAACATAGTCAGCGATCTTAAAAGTAGTTAAAATTAAAATTTGAAACAGTCTTGATCGCAATCTTGTTAAAATATTGTTCATTTGGAGTGAGTGATCGGTTTCGACTCTACGAAAGAGTCATCTTCAGACTCCAGAACGGACACTGCTAGATGAGTTCCGTCGACCCTCGACGCTCGTGTAAAAAAAAGAAAATAAAAAAAAAATAAAAACGAGAGAGAGAGACAGAGAGAGATTTCGATCAAGACTGGACTGTTTTAAATTTTAATTTTAACCCGTTACGGAGGCTGTCCCGATGGGAATGGTCACTATTCAGGAATATGACAGGAACGATGATCATTCGAAGCAACAACGTCTAGTAAAAGTGGGCTCTTAAAACGTATACCTTAAAAACTATGAGCACCCTTTGTATTCGATATTGTGAAACACATTTCTTCTTCTGCAAGCTCTTTGCTTTCCATATTTTTGGGAAGAGATAGTATGGACCAAAACAAGAAAAAAGTTGTCTAATATACATGGGCTCTAAAATGCCTATCTTAAGCGCTATGAGCGTTGGATCAATTGAAGAGATGTGTTCCACACGATTGAGGATGAACCAACTATAACCACTTGTTCAGTAGAGATGATGAGTTTCAAGGTAGAGAAGATGACCTAGCTATGGGCACTTGTTCAATACAATTGATGTGTTTCTCACCAGCGGAATTGAACTAGCTGTGAGCACTTGTTCAGTAGGAGACACGTGTTTTATAGTAGAGAAGATGTTGAAGTGCTTATAAGTCTTAAAGTAAGCACTTTAGAGTCCATGTTAACTGGATCTTTCCGCTTCAAATAACCGTTCCTGTCACATCCCTGTATACTGATTATTTCTCCTGGAGCCAATGCATTGTGACGGCTGCCGACTGATGGCGGTGTGGGCATATTGTGGGACGATTTGGGCCGAAAATTAGAATTACGATGACATAAACGACTTTTTACGTAAACTGAAGGGGAATCACTGCTGTCAGCTGCAGCGGAACGTTAATAAGGATCAGCGGCAACGGATGTAAATGTGTACCCGACTGGGATTCGAACCCGGGATCTCCTGCTTACTTGGCAGGTGCGGCAACCACTGCCCCATCCTGAAATACAAAGTTGTCGCAACTGCATGGTCTACGTCGGCACGCCTTACGGCCGACACACATTCCCACGAGAGCCCGCTATTCACAGTCCCTGTCCGTTATACTCCCGTTCCTACTCAAAGATTCCCGCCGGAGGTCGGGCATATTTTTGCATCCGCACTGAATAAGATGGATCCGTTGCCCAGCTTATCAATTACACTCCTGGAAATGGAAAAAAGAACACATTGACACCAGTGTGTCAGACCCACCATACTTGCTCCGGACACTGCGAGAGGGCTGTACAAGCAATGATCACACGCACGGCACAGCGGACACACCAGGAACCGCGGTGTTGGCCGTCGAATGGCGCTAGCTGCGCAGCATTTGTGCACCGCCGCCGTCAGTGTCAGCCAGTTTGCCGTGGCATACGGAGCTCCATCGCAGTCTTTAACACTGGTAGCATGCCGCGTAGCGTGGACGTGAACCGTATGTGCAGTTGACGGACTTTGAGCGAGGGCGTATAGTGGGCATGCGGGAGGCCGGGTTGACGTACCGCCGAATTGCTCAACACGTGGGGCGTGAGGTCTCCACAGTACATCGATGTTGTCGCCAGTGGTCGGCGGAAGGTGCACGTGCCCGTCGACCTGGGACCGGACCGCAGCGACGCACGGATGCACGCCAAGACCGTAGGATCCTACGCAGTGCCGTAGGGGACCGCACCGCCACTTCCCAGCAAATTAGGGACACTGTTGCTCCTGCGGTATCGGCGAGGACCATTCGCAACCGTCTCCATGAAGCTGGGCTACGGTCCCGCACACCGTTAGGCCGTCTTCCACTCACGCCCCAACATCGTGCAGCCCGCCTCCAGTGGTGTCGCGACAGGCGTGAATGGAGGGACGAATGGAGACGTGTCGTCTTCAGCGATGAGAGTCGCTTCTGCCTTGGTGCCAATGATGGTCGTATGCGTGTTTGGCGCCGTGCAGGTGAGCGCCACAATCAGGACTGCATACGACCGAGGCACACAGGGCCAACACCCGGCATCATGGTGTGGGGAGCGATCTCCTACACTGGCCGTACACCACTGGTGATCGTCGAGGGGACACTGAATAGTGCACGGTACGTCCAAACCGTCATCGAACCCATCGTTCTACCATTCCTAGACCGGCAAGGGAACTTGCTGTTCCAACAGGACAATGCACGTCCGCATGTATCCCGTGCCACCCAACGTGCTCTAGAAGGTGTAAGTCAACTACCCTGGCCAGCAAGATCTCCGGATCTGTCCCCCATTGAGCATGTTTGGGACTGGATGAAGCGTCGTCTCACGCGGTCTGCACGTCCAGCACGAACGCTGGTCCAGCTGAGGCGCCAGGTGGAAATGGCATGGCAAGCCGTTCCACAGGACTACATCCAGCATCTCTACGATCGTCTCCATGGGAGAATAGCAGCCTGCATTGCTGCGAAAGGTGGATATACACTGTACTAGTGCCGACATTGTGCATGTTCTGTTGCCTGTGTCTATGTGCCTGTGGTTCTGTCAGTGTGATCATGTGATGTATCTGACCCCAGGAATGTGTCAATAAAGTTTCCCCTTCCTGGGACAATGAATTCACGGTGTTCTTATTTCAATTTCCAGGAGTGTAGATGTGAGCTGTCTGTGCTTTCTGATGTGTCCGAAAGAATAGACAACAACACGCATTCATATAATTCATATAAACGAGTTTGAAAGAGAGCAGATTGTTATGGCCTGTCTGCTGGGACCACACATATCTGAAACAGCAAAGCTTGCAGCTTGGTCCTAAGCCACTGTAACTACTGTGCAAAGCGACTGATGAGCAGTCGGACGTGGGAGGTCCGCTCCTCAGCGCAGAACGTAGAGTTTTGCATAGCAGTCTGTGGCAGATCGAAAGTGTTTCGGAGCACACCATGAAAGATCGCAGGGCACTCTCACTTCTGATATGATGTTATGCTTCTTAATGTTCTAAGGCAAGGTGATCTTTGTTTCTTGGTTGCTATACTGGATACGACCTGACTTCATTCATTGTCAGTAGTTAATGCTCTTGCTTGTGTGCTCTACTGAAGGAATAGCGGTAAGCTTTACCTGCGTTCAAACGAGTGATGCGTGGGTGTACTTATTTGTCTTGATTCGGCCGTCTAAACATTTGACATATTCCGTCACGCATAGTTGTGGCACGGAGTCAAATTGGTTTGGCAGACCAGCAAACGCGTCCACCTGCAAACTGGAATCCTCCGGGGTTTCAGAGGCTCTTAGGGAAGTACCTGCGTCCTGAATTAACCGAACGCGAGACCGCGTACTTGCATTTTTCGGGCGCCCACCATTAATGACAGTGTGCTATCAACACGCGTATGGAGAAGAAATTGGGAAGGAAACAATTTCAAATGCAGCGAACGCTGCAGTACCAGAAACAAATTCGGACGGGACGGATAACTGTATACCGTTAGCAGCGAGCAGAACACATGGTGAGATGAACGTCGCATTTTCTCGAAGCCGTGGAGGGAGCACAAATGAGGGGACGTCGATCGAGGACTCATATTTTCCGTAGGATGGAAATTGTCGAGGAAACGCCATTTGATTTCCAACACTTCTTACAAGTCCGAAAATTCGAAATTTTCCGAGACGAGGGTACGTTTACTCACCCACGCACTTGGATATCACAATTTGACCTCTCTTTACCTCCAAATTGGCCTTTAAAATACAAATTAGACTCTATTTGCGGACACTTGCAAGGGTCAATTGCGGAGAAAATGCGTGGAATAATAGCGACGTGTAGAAGTTACCAGGAGTACAAGGACAGTTTCCTAAGTATCTACTGGTCCAAGGAGACACAGGAGCGCATAAAGTACGAGATGGCTGTTGGTAAAGATTTCGAGAAATCAGGATACAAAAGCCCAGACAAGTTCCTTGATGCAGTCATTGACGTACCATGCTCCACCGGTGAAATCATACGTCACAGTTACACCAAATTTCCGACATCATATCAATGAGAATTACCTGGCAGGTATAATGTGGAACTCAGTACTTTCCTTAACACTCTTTACGAATTAGAGTACGCATTCCGAGCAAACAATATCAGAGAACATAGAAGAAACTTTAAGAGATACGTCGCAGGCCTTACATCGCGTCTACAACATAACACTTATAATAATAGGAATGGAAATGTACGACATGGAACGCCCTACGGAAACCATTCACGGTCGGGAAATTTCGGGAGCAATGAAGTTGAACAACGAAGAGACTGCAATAGGACTCGCAATAGTAATGTACTACACAACATACAGGGTGTTTCAAAAATGACCGGTATATTTGAAACGGCAATAAAAACTAAACGAGCAGCGATAGAAATACACCGTTTGTTGCAATATGCTTGGGACAACAGTACATTTTCAGGCAGACAAACTTTCGAAATTACAGTAGTTACAATTTTCAACAACAGATGGCGCTGCGGTCTGGGAAACTCTATAGTACGATATTTTCCACATATCCACCATGCGTAGCAATAATATGGCGTAGTCTCTGAATGAAATTACCCGAAACCTTTGACAACGTGTCTGGCGGAATGGCTTCACATGCAGATGAGATGTACTGCTTCAGCTGTTCAATTGTTTCTGGATTCTGGCGGTACACCTGGTCTTTCGAGTGTCCCCACAGAAAGAAGTCACAGGGGTTCATGTCTGGCGAATAGGGAGGCCAATCCACGCCGCCTCCTGTATGTTTCGGATAGCCCAAAGCAATCACACGATCATCGAAATATTCATTCAGGAAATTAAAGACGTCGGCCGTGCGATGTGGCCGGGCACCATCTTGCATAAACCACGAGGTGTTCGCAGTGTCGTCTAAGGCAGTTTGTACCGCCACAAATTCACGAAGAATTTCCAGATAGCGTGATGCAGTAATCGTTTCGGATCTGAAAAATGGGCCAATGATTCCTTTGGAAGAAATGGCGGCCCAGACCAGTACCTTTTGAGGATGCAGGGACGATGGGACTGCAACATGGGGCTTTTCGGTTCCCCATATGCCCCAGTTCTGTTTATTGACGAAGCCGTCCAGGTAAAAATAAGCTTCGTCAGTAAACCAAATGCTGCCCACATACATATCGCCGTCATCAATCCTGTGCACTATATCGTTAGCGAATGTCTCTCGTGCAGCAATGGTAGCGGCGCTGAGGGGTTGCTGCGTTTGAATTTTGTGTGGATAGAGGTGTAAACTCTGGCGCATGAGACGATACGTGGACGTTGGCGTCATTTGGACCGCAGCTGCAACACGGCGAACGGAAACCCGAGGCCGCTGTTGGATCACCTGCTGCACTAGCTGCGCGTTGCCCTCTGTGGTTGCCGTACGCGGTCGCCCTACCTTTCCAGCACGTTCATCCGTCATGTTCCCAGTCCGTTGAAATTTTTCAAACAGATCCTTTATTGTGTCGCTTTTCGGTCCTTTGGTTACATTAAACCTCTGTTGAAAACTTCGTCTTGTTGCAACAACACTGTGTTCTAGGCGGTGGAATTCCAACACCAAAAAAATCCTCTGTTCTAAGGAATAAACCATGTTGTCTACAACACACTTGCATGTTGTGAACAGCACACGCTTACAGCAGAAAGACGACGTACAGAATGGCGCACCCACAGACTGCGTTGTCTTCTATATCTTTCACATCACTTGCAGCGCCATCTGTTGTTGAAAATTGTAACTACTTTAATTTCGAAAGTTTGTCCGCCTGAAAATGTACTGTTGTCCCAAGCATATTGCAACAAACGGTGTATTTATATCGCTGCTAGTTTAGTTTTTATTGCCGTTTCAAATATACCGGTCATTTTTGAAACACCCTGTAGGTTGGAATGGAAGAAGGAATGAAGGCTACGGACCACAAAACAACGGATGGCGAAACCATGGATCCGTTTTCAATGATAATGGAAGATTTGCGCGAATGAACAATGGAGGAAACGGAAGTGGAGGTCAAGTCGAGGAAATTGAGATTCGGGGACCAAGCCCAAGACAAGGGGCGCGAGAAAATGACAATCAACATCAGTGACTAGTTGAATATGCTGGAAAGGCACAAAATGCATCTGCAGCTGAACTCGGACCTAGCCTCATCAATGTTATTAGATACGACGATATTGAAGAAACGTTGCTGGAAGAAAGAGCGGGGTTCACTCATAACGATGTGCATCCAATTATGGTAACCATAGCAGGAAAGAAAGTCAGAGCAATCCTGGATAGTGGTAGTGAGATTTCGGCCGTCGCGGCAGAGACTTATAGACAGTGTAAGGGACTGCAAGACTGGGCGGAACTATCGTTGAAGAGATCAAGAATAAATGGAGCAAAAGTACTGAAGGTAACTGAAGCGAACATGCAGCCTATGCTATAGCTACTTTCTCAAGGTCACCTGATCCTGCCAAAACTGACAACTGAGTTCACTATCGGAGCCGATTTTCTAAGCGAGTAGAACGCAATATTGGATCTAGGACGTGGTACAGCGACATTAAATAAGGATAAAAGCATCATGCTTCGATTCATTGATCGGGGGAGGTGCGTAAATTCAGAGGACTGGCATTTACGAAAGTCGAATCAGTGCCGAGAGATGAAAGGGATTGCCACTATGACCCAGAGGACACCGAGGGCGAGATCTGTCATGCAGTACAAGAGAGGGTTTGTGGTATTGACAATATTACCGAAGAGGTGAGGGAAGAGCTACAAACCATGTTACTTAACAACATTGAAGTGTTCCTAAGTAAGGCAGGAGCCATCAATAACTTCCAGTATGCGTTCCATGTCAAAGAACATCAGAAGTTCTTCGTCCCACCTTATCCCATTCCCATCGCATACAGAGAGAAAGTTCGGACAGAAGTACGGAGGATGCTGCAAGAAGGGATCATTGAAACCGGTGTGTCCACATACAATAACACATTGCGGGTAGTTGAAAAGAAGTATGGATCGATACGTCTGGGGCTTGATTCGAGGCAAATCAACACGATAATGTCCGCCCCTGGTAGCTGAGTGGTCAGCGCGGCAGACTGTCAATCCTAAGGGCCCGGGTTCGATTCCCTGCTGGCTCGCAGATTTTCTCCGATCAGGGACTGGGTGTTGTGTTGTCTTAATCATCATCATTTCATCCCCATCGACGCGCAAGTCGCGCGAAGTGGCGTCAAATCGAAAGACTTGCACCAGGCGAGCGATCTACCCGACGGGAGGCCCTCGTCACACGACATTATTAATTATAACACGATAATCTTGACGGAAACAGACCGTCCGGAGAAGGTAGAAGATCTCTTACAAGGATTTCATGGTGCTAAAGTGTTTTCATCCATTGACCTCCGTAGAGGTTTCTGGCAAATTGTATTAAACCCTTCATGGCGTCAATACACGGCTTTTGTAGTTGAAGGACACTGCTATCAGTTCCAGCGACTGCCCTTTGTCGTCTGCAGCATTCATTACGAGTTTGAACGGAAATTTGTCGGAAGGTCTGAAAAACGACATCACGTTCAATGTTGATGATATCTGTGGTGTCACCGCCAGACACCACACTTGCTAGTTGGTAGCTTTAAATCGGCCGCGGTCCATTAGTACATGTCGGACCCGCGTGTCGCCACTGTCAGTGATCGCAGACCGAGCGCCACCACACGGCAGGTCTTGAGAGACTTACTAGCACTCGCCCCAGTTGTACGGACGACTTTGCTAGCGACTACACTGACGAAGCCTTTCTCTCACTTGCCGAGAGATAGTTAGAATAGCCTTCAGCTATGTCCATGGCTACGACCTAGCAAGGCGCCATTAACCATTTCTACAGAGAGTCTCACTTGTATCATCAAGAACGCTGTATACAAATGATGGATTAAAGTTAAGTATTCCAGCAGCTACGTACTTTTCTTTATAGCATTCATTACGTATCCTGTTTCAGACCTAACGCCAGCCTGCGTGAGTTGACGCGTGCATTTCGACCTCCTCTCTCAATTAGTGTGCGTTGTGTTGGCTAATCTGCCGACACAACAATATCCTCGTCGCAAAGCCCACTTGGGACGAACACAACAAGGTCCTTGGTGAATTACTAGGGACACTAAGGCAACATGGTGACACCATTAATTTGGGCATGTGATTTCGGCAGAAGGGATTGTACCTCATCCGTAAAAACTCGTAGCTATAGCCCAATTCCCGAGGCCACAGACCAGGAAGGACCTCAGAGGGTTCCTGAGCTTCGTAAATTTTTATAAGTTTATTAGAACAAAGGAGAATGGGGCACCAAGACTTCGTGCCTTAATAGGAAAGAAGACACCATGGAATGAGACAAGGCAGCGTATCATGAATTCAATTCCTTAAACAAGTTCTTGTGGAGGCACCTATCCTACTTCACCCTGACTTATCAGTGGATTTTAGCATGTGGACTGATGCAGCGCAAACAGGTCTTGGCGTAGTAATATTCCAACAAATTATGGAAGAGGGGCCATTAGTAAACAAGACCATAGCATTTGGGAGCTGGGTCGTTACAAAGTGCGAAAGGAATTACTCAGTAACTGAGTTGGAGGCATTGGCTGTGGTGTGGGCTTTCAAATAATTCAAATATTTCCTGCTTGGGCACAAGACCCAGTCTTTACAGGCCACAGAGGGTTGATATTTTTGCTGCCGGCAAAATTGGGACACGATAGGCTCACACGGTGGGTTTTATTCCTCCAACAATTTGAATTCAGCATCACACATGTCCCTGGAAAAACAAATGTAATTGCGGATGCACTTTCACGTTCACCGCTTGGCAGACCAGATGCAAAGGGATAAGATGTGGAGGATAGTCACTTTAGTCTATTCTATATACGGGGAGTCGCTTTCGAGAAATTAATGACTGCATCATTACGGGATATAAGAAGAGAGCAGTATAAAGATCCGGAGTTGAAGAACCGTCAGGAAATCGAATTACAAATGTTCTACCTTGTAAGGAAGGAGATCTTATTCCACTGACGAAACGCAACCATCACGATATGGAGGCTTTGTATACCAGACGAGTTAGTTATCATGTACACACAATTAAGTTATTGTCACTTCGGACCACGGAAATGCTTCTTTAAATTGAAGGACCTGTGTCAGTTTGAACAAATGGAAAGACGCGTAAGGAAGGTTCTATCCGTATGCAAGGCCTGTCAGAAGGCAAAACCAGACAGCCAGACAATGAAGGCACCCCTCCATCCAATGGTTCCAAACAAACTGCGACACATGGCAGCCGCGGACTTAATGGGTCCGCTCCCGGTCACTCGGCGTGGTTTCCGATACATTTTAGTAGACGCTGAATTAACATCGAAGTTTGCTACGTTTACTCCGTTACGACGAGCCACGGCAGTCACTGTTTGCAAAGCGTTAACGAAAGACTTCCTAGCACAAGTAGACAGGGTGGACAAAATTAGTATAGATAACGGGGCTCAATTCAGTTCAAAACGATGGAGGGACACTCTGGAGAGATATAGGATGGCACCTATTTACATATCGGTATGTCACTCAGGTACGAACCCCGCCGAAAAATGGATGAAGGACCTAAGGAATGTGTGTCGCATCTACTGTCATCGACAGCACAGCACATGGGACGTGATGTTGCGGGATTTCCAAAATGTGAATGAACTTCGACACGGTTCAACTCTCTTGGCACCTATAACTGCGTTGAAGAACAGAGACCCACCAGAGAAAGTGCAGGAGCTAGTGGAATTTCCCCGGCGGAAAGAGATTCCGCACCGAGAGAAAATTGGGATGGCGCTCGAAAGGATTCGGGAAGCTGGAAGGAGAACGAAGGAGCGATAATTCCGTGAATTTCGCGTTGGGCAGAAGATTCTCGTCAAATCGTTTAGGCTGTCAAACAAGCAGAAGAAACAGTGCCAGAAGTTCTTCAACGTGTATAATGGACCGCTTCGCATACGCCGAATCGCGCATGAGAATGCGTATGAGCTGGAGTTCCTGAGATTTGGACGATCGGCAGGAGTGCATCACATATCGCACCTGAAACCCTTCATTGAATAAAGCTGGAGGTCACGATAGCAGCTGTTACAGCAGGAGGAAGGAGAAGAGAAGAAAATAGAACGGGGGACATACGATGGCAATTTCCCATTCTGAAAAAGCCACAGATAGTTTAATGGTCGGTGACAGCCAAACATAAGTATAGTAGCACAAGTTTTGTTTAGTTATAATAGCTTTAAAGACAACAGTCATTTCTTTAGATCTTGTTGTGATTCACCATGGTAATTAGCATAGGAACTTCTCCCATTGCTGCTAGTCGTAAGAGTGTGGCATTGTTAGAATTTCACTGTACAAGTATTTCTTCGTAACACGTATCAGATTTATAGATGTATAGATGGTCATCCCAGAGCTGACTAACTACAATTGTTGAGAATAGAAATGTGCCGATTTCACTACGGAAACTTTGTTGTTTATTTGAGTCTTATTCACGCGAGTTAATATGTTCTCACAGCAGTTTTGCAGTTTGCACGGAACGACAGTCAGATGTTACGACAACGATAGAATTTTATGTCTTCGAGTCTCAAACAAGTGCACGAGTAGTGAGGACGGAATTCTTCTCATAACACATTGGAGTTCAGCTACAATCTTATTTCTTCTGTTTATTGTGTCCTCATCGCAGTAAACGCCCTTGTACGATTCGGTATATACACTGCTCGCCATTAAAATTGCTACAGCACGAAAATGACGTGCTACAGATGCAAAACATAACGGACAGGAAGGAGATGCTGTGATATGCAAATGATTAGCTTTTCAGAGCATTCACAAGATTGGCGCCGGTGGCGACACCTACAAACTGCTGATATGAGGAAAGTTTCCAACCGATTTCTCATACACAAACAGCAGTTGACCGGCGATTCCTGCTGAAACGTTGTTGTGATGACTCGTGAAAGGAGGAGAAATGCGTACCATCACGTTTCCGACTTTGATAAAGGTCGGATTGTAGCCTATCGCGATTGCGGTTTATCGTATCGCGACACTGCTGCTGGCGTTGGTCGAGATCCAATGACTGTTAGCAGAATATGGAATCGGTGGGTTCAGGAGGGTAATACGGAACGCCGTGCTGGATCCCAACGGCCTCATATCACTAGCAGTCGAGATGAGAGGTATCTTATTCGCATGGCTGTAACGGATCGTGTAGCCACGTCTCGATCCCTGAGTCAACAGATGGGGACGTTTGCAAGACAACAACCATCTGCACGAACAGTTCGACGCCGTTTGCAGCAGCATGGACTATCAGCTTGGAGACCATGGCTGCGGTTACCCTTGACGCTGCGTCACAGACAGGAGCGCCTGCGATGGTTACTCATCGACGAACCTGGGTGCACGAATGGCAAAACGTAATTTTTTTGGATGAATTCAGGTTCTGTTTACAGCATCATGATGGTCGCATCCGTGTTTGGCGACATTGCGGTGAACGCACATTGGAAACGTGTATTCGTCATCGCCATTCTGGCGTATCACCCGGCGTGATGGTATGGGGTGAAATTGGTTACACGTCTCAATCGCCCCTTGTTCGCATTGACGGCACTTTGAAGAGTGGACGTTACATTTCAGACGTGTTACGACCCGTAGCTCTACCCTTCATTCGATCCCTGCGAAATCCTACATTTCAGCAGGATAATGCACGACCGAATGTTGCAGGTCTTGTACGGGCCTTTCTGGATACAGAAAATGTTCAGCTGCTGCCCTGGTCAGCACATTCTCTCACCAATTGAAAATGTCTGGTCAATGGTGGCCGAGCAAATGGCTCGTCACAATACGCCAGTCACTACTCTTGATGAACTGTGGTATCGTGTTGAAGCTGCATGGGCAGCTGTACCTGTACACGCCATCCAAGCTCTGTTTGACTCAATGCCCAGGTGTATCAAGGCCGTTATTACGGCCAGAGGTGGTTGTTCAGGGTACTGATTTCTCAGGATCTATGCACCCAAATTGCGTAAAAATGTAATCACATGTGAGTTCTATTATAATATATTTGTCCAATACATACCCGTTTATCATCTGCATTTCATCTTGCTGTAGCAATTTTAATGGGCAGTAGTGTAATTCGTAGTATAGTGTGTGAGAGGGGCGTCGTTGAGATTAGTTTGCGAGAACCATGGAGATATTTTGTAGGATGGTCGTGTACTGTCCACGCGAGAGGCGTGTTGACTTTCTTGTGTATTTAGCCGTGGTTTGTGACCATTGCCCATTGCAGTGCGTCTTCGCTGTGGGCTGATTACTGTCATCGCCAGTGGAGCGATGTATTTGAGGTGTGTTTTTGTCTATGGATGTTGTCTTTGGTGTGATGTTTCTCGCGAATGGGATATTTTATTCGAGTGTGATTACACAGATGACCTTTCGCGTCTTATGCGATTGTTGTTCACTGTGGTTATTCACTTGTGGTTTTCCATTTGGTTTTCCGCACTATTGTGCGATGATATTTGTGTGATCTTTTGCGAGCAGTTCGTAAGCGCCTGCGTGGTAGATCTTGATCGATGGTTTGTGGCGTGAGCAGGGAATGTGCGAGTCACTTCGGTATGCTTTCGCAGAGTGAGCGAGGAACACCATCAGTTTGTGAGAAAGAGAAGGACGAAAGAAATGTAGCTTTGCAGTCAAATATCGATAATACCATGTGCATTTTTATGTTTCAGCAGGCGGAGTAGAACATTTGTTCACCAACTTGAGAAATTTTTGTGTCAGTTTCAGCAAAGGGAGAACTTCGCAGAAGACTTATTTTTCCACACAGAACAGCGAGCAGACTGGTGACGTCGGTACTCAGTGAGATGTACGCCTTACGCCAGCGTTAGTGCGACCGTAACGATAAAGTAATGGAAGTCTAATACCTTCAGTAGTTCGTATATCTTTTATAGCAGTTGGGTTGCATGAATAAGTAGTAGACTTAGATGATATGAGGATGGCTGAACTGAATTTGTAGTCTAAGCCGGCTTAGTACTTTGAGTTGCATGAAAGGTTGTGGGATATGAACACTACACTATCATAAATTGCAACTCCTCATCATTTCTTAAGATTATAAAGATTTAGATGCAGAAAAATAATTTAAAATTGTTGTTGTTGTTGTGGTCTTCAGTCATGAGACTGGTTTGGTGCAGCTCTCCATGCTACTCTATCCTGTGCAAGCTTCTTCATCTCCCAGTACTTACTGCAACCAACATCCTTCTGAATCTGCTTAGTGTATTCATCTCTTGGTCTCCCTCTACGATTTTTACCCTCCACACTGCCCTCCAATGCTAAATTTGTGATCCCCTGATGCCTCAGAACATGTCCTACCAACCGGTCCCTTCTTCTTGTTAAGTTGTGCCACAAACTCCTCTTCTCCCCAATTCTATTCAATACCTCCTCATTAGTTATGTGATCTACCCATCCAATCCTCAGCGTTCTTCTGTAGCACCACATTTCGGAAGCTTCTATTCTCTTCTTGTCCAAACTATTTATCGTCCATGTTTCACTTCCATACATGGCTACACTCCATACAAATACTTTCAGAAACAACTTCCTGACACATAAATCTATACTCGACGTTAATAAATTTCTCTTCTTCAGGAACGCCATTGCTAGTCTACATTTTATATCCTCTCTACTTCGACCATCATCAGTTATTTTGCTCCCCAAATAGCGAAACTCATTTACTACTTTAAGTGTCTCATTTCCTAATCTAATTCCCTCAGCATCACCCGACTTAATTCGACTACATTCCATTATCCTCGTTTTGCAGTAATAAAATCAAAGAATAATTGTAGAATAGAATAAGATTTTGTATTTGTCACAAGAGCTCTGTAAACCATTTTTTTTTAATTCTTGGAGTAATAATGTAAAGCAATCCTTTACAATTTCATTATAATTCTCTGTGTATTTATGCTGTAAACATATTTGAAAAACACGGCACTAAGTACGCATGTAAGCATAGTGCAGACTATGGGGGCTGAGTGGATGGCGACAACATATCACCAGGCAGTTGGAGAGATCGCTGACACCGGAGTGGCCATATCAGCTGAGCAGACGGGGCGCCAAGGACTGAAGCGGCAGTTTAGGTCGTTCGCCAGCGAGCTGGAAAGTCGAGAGGGGGGGGGGGGGGTGCAGCAGGTGGCGATGACCCACACATAGCAACCGCAGGGCAGCTGGTCGACATGACGTCAATAGGCTGCGTGAATGGAGGCAGCTGTGAACGAGCCTACTGCTGAATGCGAGGGCGAGCGTGCTCCACCAGGACGGGGCTGCGGAGTGCTAAATGGAGGTACTTACGTGTTTGGAGACACGGGTCAACGCAGACGGCGACGGCAGGAGGTGGGTGATTCGCCTCAAACCTGCGTCCATATGCTGTCCAGGTCATTCCATGAACGTCTTCGACAGCGCCAACGCATTGCCGACTACTACGTCAACCAAGGCGGTCAGTACTCTAAACGCTACTGATTGCTGGCCACAGACAAAGTCCTGCCACACCGGGGGTGCTGCCTTTACTCTGTTGTTGTTGTGGTCTTCAGTCCTGAGACTGGTTTGATGCAGCTCTCCATGCTACTCTATCCTGTGCAAGCTTCTTCATCTCCCAGTACCTACTGCAACCTACATCCTTCTGAATCTGCTTAGTGTATTCATCTCTTGGTCTCCCTCTACGATTTTTACCCTCCACGCTGCCTCCAATGCTAAATTTGTGATCCCTCGATGCCTCAGAACATGTCCTACCAACCGATCCCTTCTTCTAGTCAAGTTGTGCCACAAACTTCTCTTCTCCCAAAACCTATTCAATACCTCCTCATTAGTTACGTGATCTACCCACCTTATCTTCAGCATTCTTCTGTAGCACCACATTTCGAAAGCTTCTATTCTCTTCTTGTCCAAACTAGTTATCGTCCATGTCTCACTTCCATACATGGCTACACTCCATACAAATACTTTCAGAAACGACTTCCTGACACCTAAATCTATATTCGATGTTAACAAATTTCTCTTCTTGAGAAACGCTTTCCTTGCCATTGCCAGTCTACATTTTATATCCTCTCTACTTCGACCATCATCGGTTATTTTACTCCCTAAATAGCAAAACTCCTTTACTACTTTAAGTGTCTCATTTCCTAATCTAATTCCCTCAGCATCACCCGACTTAATTTGACTACATTCCATTATCCTCGTTTTGCTTTTGTTGATGTTCATCTTATATCCTCCCTTCAAGACACTGTCCATTCCGTTCAACTGCTCTTCCAAGTCCTTTGCTGTCTCTGACAGAATTACAATGTCATCGGCGAACCTCAAAGTTTTTACTACTTCTCCATGAATTTTAATACCTACTACTGCTCAATATACAGATTGAATAACATCGGGGAGAGGCTACAACCCTGTCTCACTCCTTTCCCAACCACTGCTTCCCTTTCATGCCCCTCGACTCTTATAACTGCCATCTGGTTTCTGTACAAATTGTAAATAGCCTTTCGCTCCCTGTATTATACCCCTGCCACCTTCAGAATTTGAAAGAGAGTATTCCAGTCAACATTGTCAAAAGCTTTCTCTAAGTCTACAAATGCTAGAAACGTAGGTTTGCCTTTTCTTAATCTTTCTTCCAAGATAAGTCGTAAGGTCAGTATTGCCTCACGTGTTCCAACATTTCTACGGAATCAAAACTGATCTTCCCCGAGGTCGGCTTCTAACAGTTTTTCCATTCGTCTGTAAAGAATTCGCGTTAGTATTTTGCAGCTGTGACTTATTAAACTGATAGTTCGGTAACTTTCACATCTGTCTACACCTGCTTTCTTTGGGATTGGAATTATTATATTCTTCTTAAAGTCTGAGGGTATTTCGCCTGTCTCATACATCGTGCTTTACTCTGTATGCTGAGTAAAAGGGATAAGCCATCCTGGCAAACTCATTGCGCACAGCTTCCACATCTAACCTGTTGCACGACATGTGTAGTGCTGTGTTTATTCGTGTGATGACTTTAAATTTAAAAATGGGGCCATTGACAAGGAAGCTGTAGGAGGTATTTGTTGTTTTCATTTAATATTTTTTATTTGTGCCTTGCTGATTTCATTTTTTACAAGATTACGAGAGTCACTTCAAAAGAAATGCACAATATTTCTGTAAAAATACAGTTTTCATTCTGCATGTGTGAAAGTTTTACAGTGTGTAAATACGTCCTTCCCGCTTGTTTTCAAACTCAGTGAAACCTGTTCCCGTGAGTGGCGCCGTCACAGCAAGTCTTCAAGATGGCAGCTACACTTGACGTTCGTCAGAAGCAACGTGCTGTCATTGAATTCCTGTGCTGTCAAAACGAGACAGTGGGAAACATCCACAAGAGGTTGCAAAAGGTGTATGGAGATGCTGCTGTCGATCGCAGTACAGTTAGTCGGCGGGCAAGCAGGTTACGTGATGATAGCGGGCACGGCAATATTGAGGATTGTCCTCGCAGCGGCAGGCCTCGTACTGCACACACTCCAGACAATGTACAGAGAGTTAACGAATTGGTGACTGCTGACAGATGCATCACAGTGAACGAATTGTCACGCTACGTTGGGGTAGGGGAAGGAAGAGTTTGCAGAATACTGAAAGTGTTGGCGTTAAAAAAGGTTTGTGCCAGGTGGGTTTCTAGGATGTTGACAGTAGCTCATAAAGAAACAAGAAAAACGGTATGCAGCGAACTTTTGGAACAACACGAGAATGGTGGAGATGAATTTGTTGGAAGAATTGTGACAGGTGATGAAACATGGCTCCATCATTTTTCACCAGAGGCGAAGAGGCAACCAATGGAGTGGCATCATGAAAATTCACCAAAGAAAAAAAAAATTCAAAAGCACACCTTTTGCTGGCAAAGTTGTGGCTACGGTGTTTTTCGATTCCGAACGACTCTTGCTCGTGGACATCGTGCCAAGTGGAACCACCATAAATTGTGATGCATATGTGGCGACACTGAAGAAACTTCAAGCACGACTGAGTCCTGTTCGATCACATCAACAAAAGCAGGATGTTTTGCTGTTGCACGACAATGCACGGCCACAAGTCAGTCAGAAAGCCATGGAAGCGATCACAAAACTCGGATGGGCAACACTGAAACACACGCCTGACCTGGCTCCATGTGACTTTCATCTCTTTGGGAAACTGAAAGTCTCTCTTCGTGGAACAAGGTTTGAAGATGATGACTCTCTTGTGCACGCTGCCAAACAGTGGCTCCAACAGGTTGGTCCACAATTTTACCGTGCGGGTATACAGACGCTGGTTCCAAGATGTCGTAAGACAGTTCAGAGGGATGTAAATTATGTGGAGAAATGAAAATATTGTTCCTAAAGGACGTTTCTACACACTGTAAAACTTTCAAACATGTAGAATAAAAGAAGGTTTTTAAAAAAATAGTGTGCATTTCTTTTGGAGTGACCCTCATACATGTATTTTCTGTGTTTTCGTACCAAGTGACCTCATGTATTATTTTTCGTTTCGTGTAAAAGTTCACTTGTTTTATGTCACTTGTATGTTGTTTTGTTGCGTTTACACTTACATCTTTGTACTAAGGTAACAGACTGACACATGTTAAAGTAATAAGCAGAACAGACGACACATGCAAAATGAACATTAGGAATCTTTTGTATTGGGTAAATATCAGAATGTTTGTGATCGATGTTCTGTCAAGGAATGAATGCAGTCATGTGTGTAATTGAGCACGGGTAGTAATTTTCCATGGGGCAGAATATCCTCAAGACAACATTTTATATTCTGGTTAGGGAAAAACCTTCTCTGACCCCAATTTCAGGATGAATTAGTAGATAAATGTCTGCATGACCCTGTAACCGTTTTGTTATTGTCAAAGTCTGTGTCTGCAAGAATATGACTTGATGGTATGACCTTCACATCTTTATTTCTCAAATCAATTTTGTAGGCATGCAGCAGAGAGTGTATGTATGACCCCTGATTAAATGTTGTAAAGACAGGGTATAACATTGTGCTGGGGTTTATGGTGAACAAAATTTGATTCATGTTTATTTCTTTGATAATGAGCCAAGGAAAATGTCACAATTTGTTCCATGTCACACTAACCAATTTAAAGGGTGACACTCCCCAAAAATAAATTTGAGAGGAACGGGAATGTTGTGAGAGACTGCAGGCCACTCTCACATCTCACACGGTGTCATGCTTCTTACTGTTCTTAAGCAAGATGATCTTTATTATTTGGTTTCTATATTGGAGACGATCTGACTTCATTCATATGCAGAAATGGTTGGCAGTAGTTAACCTGTGGTGTCATCGTATAACGATATGTTTACGTAATGTGTATACATAAACATACAGTTATAAATGTCCCCGTTCTTAGTCGCTAATTATAACAATATGTTACTTTTGTGCTGTAACATATAGCTATAATCAGCGATGGAAACATATTTGCGAACGCCGACCGTGTGCGGCTGTTTCTTGTTGGATCGTCTGATCAGTCGGAAGTTGCATTGCAGAGGAGAGTAAATGCCTATTCAAAATATAATTATTTTTGGATAGCTCAACATGAATTTCCTAAGGGACCGTAGTTTATCATGCATTTACCAGTAGAATATGGCGTGGAGAAAATATTTCGCCGCATGCAACTTCCGTCCGAACTCGACGAAAGAATTCGTGACTGTGAACTCTCTATTTGGCAGAAACATATAGAAAATTAAATAATTTCATGAAGAAGTGAGACATAGATTCTATAGTAAATGAATAGTCCATACACCAGTTCCATTTAACTCTGAATTTATGGCAATTAATAGACGAACTTACACTGCAATGAAGGATTTAACATGGATGCCGTTTTGACTGGCAAACAATTCCTTTGACGTTATCACATACACGTCGCACAATAAATCTACTGCTAGGCACTTTTAGTATTACACATTTACTTTACACTAGAACAATATTAATTTTAACAATAATAATACGGCGGGAAGACATTTCATGCTCGTCCGACACAAGTTACAGGGGAGAAGAGAAGAATGAGTAACTGTTCATCGAGAATATCTGGTACATCAAAAAAAAAAAAATGTGTAAAAGTGTTCTTCTTCTGTCCGTTTTTTGCGCCGCGGTTTTCAAAGTCAATAACTCACTGCATCTCTGACGGCGCTTCGACAATAAACAAGTTACGTCACAGGTCGTTCACCTTTTACATTCTCGCAACATTATTTGCTAACTGTAGCTGTTGCCGAGCGACTGCTCGATTAGTGAATGATTTAAAATGATAAGGCAATCACATAATGTTACAACCGCCAGACACCACAGTTGTTAGGTGGTAGCCTTTAAATCGGCCGCGGTCCATTAGTATACGTCGGACCCGCGTGTCGCCACTATCAGTGATTGCAGACCGAGCGCCGCCACATGGCAGGTCTAGAGAGACTTCCTAGCACTCGCCCCAGTTGTACAACCGACTTTGCTAGCGATGGTTCACTGACAAAATACGCTCTCATTTGCCGAGACGATAGTTAGCATAGGCTTCAGCTACGTCATTTGCTACGACCTAGCAAGGCGCCATTACCAGTTACTATCGATACTGTGAATCATGTACCGTCAAGAGCGACGTTCACCATTAATGTAATAAAGTTAAGTATTCAACCAGCTACGTCCGTTTTTTTCTAAATTCTAATTTCCTTGTCCTGTTCCAGACCTCACGCCAGCCTGCGTGAGCTAAAACGCGTGCCTTTCGGCTTCCTCTAGTAACACGGTGTTGGCTCTCCTGCCAACCACAACATAACCCTCTTGCTTGTTTGCTCTAGTGAAGAAATTGTGGTAAGCTTTACCTGCGTTCAAAGGAAGAGGATGTTGATTTAAACGACTGGAGTAAAAGTGTGTGGCTGCTAAGGGCCGTGAGGGGGGAGGGGGGGGGGGGTTCTGCGGAACCTAGGTGAAAACGATACGGAGTGGCCAGTTCCTCGATCACATTATGCAGACATTGGATGGTCAGAAGCCGTGTCGAGGTAGGCTGACTAGCGCCGAGGAGTCGCTGCTGCTATGGGTAGAGTATTGATGACCAGCAATAAAGCAGAGGATGGGCACTTGTTAGACAGGAAGCTGATGAGACAACTGTGAGCTTCTGTGAATTTCTGTGGGACAGGTAAGTAGTGCTCAGACGTCCAGACTCTGGAACAAAACATATCTGTGAAGGCACGAAGCTTTTAGCAAGCTTATGGGAGTCCTCTGTAAAGTTCGAAATGGACGCAACAGGGGAGATAAAGATCTTTCAATGGAGGGCTGTGGTTCCATCCAGGTCATGCTTTTAGCAAAGAAATGGTGTAAACATGTGGGAAAGAGGCTGTGAAGCTATTTTTTTTCCTTTTCTCTCAATTAATGTTTAAAGTCGCTGATTGGTCAAATCTGTGTATGCAGAGCAAGGGGCTGTCTCCCAGCTTCGAATGCGGCGCTCCAGCTCGTGATTGACTTGCGATAAAATGGTAGTACTCTAAGATGTAAATGTGCCAAGCTACTCAGCTGGCGAGGAAAGCTGAGACAAAGAGAAGCTGACACTCTTGTACTGGCGCTTTGCTAGTAAAGAACTGCAAGTCTTTACCTAAACGGTGAGACTTGTGTCCTTTGCTAGTGTGCCACTTAGAGCCAGTGCGAGTCACCATCTGAACCAGAGCATCACGCACACGAGTGATGCGTGGGTGGTTCAAAATGGTTCAAATGGCTCTGAGCACTATGGGACTCAACTGCTGTGGTCATCAGTCCCCTAGAACTTAGAACTACTTAAACCTAACTAACCTAAGGACATCACACACACCCATGCCCGAGGCAGGATTCGAACCTGCGACCGTAGCAGCAGCGCGGCTCCGGACTGGAGCGCCTAGAACCGCACGACCACCGCGGCCGGCTGATGCGTGGGTGTTCTTACTTGTCTTGAGACGGCCGTCTAAACAGTTGACATATTTTGTCACACATTGTTGTGGCATGGAGTCAAATTGGTTTTGCACACCAGTAAACGGGCCCACCTGCACACTGGGGCCCACCGGACTTTCAGAGGCTCATAGGGAAGACCTGCGATTCGATTTAGCTGAACGCGAGACCACGTACTTGCATTGTTCAGACGCACGCCATTAATAACACACTGCTGCCATCCATGACTCCATCCACCGAGCGCATCGTGGCATACTGTTCTGACCTGCAGAAGGGTAAAGTGTTCGCTGCTACAGAGTAGGGCTCCAATATAAGCTTCTCAGCACCCTATTCTTTGGAACCGTATTTTTCTTTATGGAATAGTATAGATGCATGGTAATGTAGTTTTTGGGCCATACCACGGATTCACATGTATGAAGTCAGGTAGGGAGATTAGTTCTGGTTAGTGTCGTGTATTGATCCCCAGCTGATCACTTTGTTCACCATAGACCGCACATCATTGAAAGCGTTTGTAAAAAAAAAATGGTTCAAATGGCTCTGAGCACTATGGGACTTAACATCTTAGGTCATCAGTCCCCTAGAACTTAGAACTACTTAAACCTAACCTAAAGACATCACACACATCCATGCCCGAGGCAGGTATCGAACCTGCGACCGTAGCAGTCCCGCGGTTCCGGACTGAAGCGTTTGTGCAAAGAACAAAAATGTTTGTGTGCCGTTTATTTAGCCATAAAGCTATTGTTATTTAAACCACAACTCCTCCCGGTGTTCTGATTATCATTACCTTTGAAATTTTTTGTTCAAGCCCTGATTACAATTGAAAGGTGGAAGACTGCATCCGTTCAGAGTACATTGTTCAACATGTTGTGCGGCAGAAGATGACCCCTATATGTACCATTGTTGAACAAACGACGTCATCAATTACTGTGCAGTGGGCATAGGGTCACCGACATTCGACTGTGGATCAATAGAAACGTGTTGCCTGGCTGGGAGAATCGCGTTTCTCGTTTAAAAAAAAAGTTTCAAATGGCTCTAAACAGTATGGGACTTAACATCTGAGGTCATCAGTCCCCTAGACTTAGAACTACGTAAACCAAACTAACCGAAGGACATCACACGTCCATGCGAGAGGCAGGATTCGAACCTGCGACCGTAACAGTCACGCGGTTCCGTACTGATGCGCCTAGAACCGCTCGGCCACAGCGGCCGGCTCTCTCGGTCACCGGGTTGACGGTCGTATTCGGATACGGTGTCATACAGACGATTTGCTGCTTGAAACGTGTACCGCCACATGTACGCAGGTAGGTGGAGGTAGTATTATGCTGTGGTGGACGTTCACCTCTACTTCCATGAGATCTCTGCTAGTAATCGAAGCCGCAGTGGCAGGTATGAACTAGGACTGTTGATATAATATTGACCTATCGACATTTGTTTTGAAAAGTATCGTTATACCGCCAGGTACTCCATATCAGCGACCCCAGTAGTCGTTAGACATCGTGAGAGAGCAGAATGGGGCGCTTCGTCGAACTCACGGACTTCGAAGGTGGTCAGGTGATTGGGTGTCACTAGTGTCATACGTCTGTACCTGAGATTTCCATACCCGTAAATATTCCTAGGTCGACTTTTTCCTATGCGATAGTGAGGTGGAAACGTGAAGGAACACGTACAGCACAAAAGCGTATAGGCCGACTTCGTCTGTTGACTGGCAGAGACTCCCGACAGTTGAAGAGCGTCGTAATGTCTAATAAGCAGACATCTATCCTGACCATCACACACGAATTCCAGATTTGCATCAGGATCCACTGCAAGTACTATCATAGTTAGGTGGGAGGTGAGAAAAGTTGGATTTCATGGTTGAGTGGCTACTAATAAAGCGCGGATCAAATGCCAAACGACGCATAAACATAGGACAATTGAGGAGGAGGAGGAGAAGATTAGTGTTTAACGTCCCGTCGACAACGAGGTCATTAGAAACGGAGCGTGCAAGCTCGGGTGAGGGAAGGATGGGGAAGGAAATCGGCCGTGCCCTTTCAAAGGAACCATCCCGGCATTTGCCTGAAGCGATTTAGGGAAATCACGGAAAACCTAAATCAGGATGGCCGGAGACGGGATTGAACCGTCGTCCTCCCGAATGCGAGTCCAGTGTGCTATAGGACAATTGACCAGTGGAGAAAAATTGTGTGGAGTGAAGAATCACGGTACTGTCGCGATCCAATGGCAGGGTGCGGGTATGGCGAATGCCATACAGTGCCAAAAGTAAAATTCGGAGGCGGTGGTGTTATGGTGTGGTCGTGTTTTTCATGGAGGGGGCTTGCACGCCTTGTTGTTTTGCTTGGCACTATCACAGCACAGGTCTACATTGATGTTTGAAACACCTTGTTGCTTCCCACTGTTGAAGAGCAATTCGGGGATGAGTATTGCAACTTTCAACACGATTGAGCATCTATTCATAATGCACGGGGTGTGGCAGAGTGGTTACACAACAGTAACACCCCTGTAATAGACTGTCCTGCACAGAATGCTGACCTGAATCCTATGGAACACCTTTCGGATGTTTTGGAATACAGACTTCGTGCCAGGCCTCACTGACCGGCATCGATACCTCTCCTCAGTGCAGCACTCCGTGAGGAATGGCCTCCACTCCCCAGGAAACCTTTCAGCAACTGACTGAACGTATGCCTGCGAGAGTGGAAACTGTCATCAGGGCTAAGGGTGGGGCAAAACCATATTCAATTCCAGTATTATTGATGGAGGGCGCCACGAACTTGGAAGTCATTTTCTGCACGGTGTCTTGATACTTATGATCACAAAGTGTATGTCGGCGATATTTGTTTCACGATACGTCCATATACAACGCAGCACAAGAAAAACTGGTAGAGGCATGCGTATTCAGATACAGAGTTACGTAAACAGGCGGACTACGGCTCTGCGGTCGGCGACGCCTATATAGAACAACAAGTGTCTGGCGCCATTGTTAGATGGGTTACTGCTGCTACAATGGTAGGTTATCAAGGTTTATGTGAGTTTGAACGTGACATTATAGTCGATGCACGAGCAATGGGACACAACATCTGCGAGGTAGCGATGAAGTGCGGATTTTCCCGTAGGACCATTTCACGAGTGTACCGTGAATATCAGGAATCCGCTAAAACATCAAATCTCCCATATCGCTGCGGCCGTGAAAAGATCCTGCAAGAACGGACCAACGACCACTGAAGAGAATCGTTCAACGTGAAAGGAGTGCAACACTTCCGCAAATTGCTCGAAACCATTCAACGAAACATCCTCGATGTGGGCTTTCTGAGTCGACGGCTCATTCTTATACCCATGACGACTGCACGACACAAAGCTTTACGCCTAGCCTGGGCCAGCCATACCGACACTGGGCTGTTGATGACCTGCCTCGTGTATTCCCTGTCTGTTGTTGATGCGGTCTCCAGTCCGACGACTGGTTTGACGCAGCTCTCCATACTACTCTATGCTGTACGAGCATTTTCATCTGTAACTACTGTAACCTACATCTTTCTGAATCTGCTTACTACATTCATCTCTTAGTCTCCTACAATTTTTAGCCCCTACACTTCCCTCCAGTACAAAACTGGTAAACTGGTGGTCCCTTGATGTTTCAGAATGTGTCCTCTCAATCGATCTTCTTTTGGTCAAGTTATGCCATAAATTTATTGTCTCCCAACTCCAGTTCTTCCTCATTTTTACGTGATCGACGCTTCTAATCTTCAGCATTATTCTGCATGACCACATTACGAAGCTTGTATTCTTTTCTTATCTAAACCGTTTATCGTCCATGTTTCACTTCCATCATTCATGGCTACACTCCAGAACTCCAGACAAATACCTAAAAAAAAATAATAAAAATAAAAAGCGTAAATATATATGCGATGTTAAATTTCCCTTCTTCAGAAACGCTTTTCTTGCCTTTGCCAGTCTATATTTCATATCTTTTCTACTTCAGCCATCGTCAGTTATTCCGCTGTCCAAACAGCAAAATTCATCTTCTACTTTAAGTGTCTCGTTTCCCAGTCTGATTCCAGTAGCATCACCTGATTTAATTCGACCACATTCCATTACCTTGTTTTGCTTTTGCTGATGTTCGCCTTATATCCCCCTTTCAAGGCATTGTCCATTCCGTTCAACTGCTCTCCCATGTCCTTTGCAGTCTCGAACAGAATTATAATATTTTCGACAAACCTCAAATTTTTATTTGTTCTCCCTGGTCTTTAATTTTTCTTTGGTTTCGTTTACTGTTTTTTCAGTGTAACGGGTGGTTATAATTAAACTTTTCCTATTTAAGACGTTGTATCGGAAACTAATTACCGTACGAGTACCAAACGTGGTAGCATTGATGTCCAGAATATGGGTTACATGATATCCGCGGCACCGTCCGGTTCCAACTATGGCCACCAGGTGCCGTGATCAGTCTTCGTGATTCATAGTCTAAAAAAATAGTTCAAATGGCTCTGAGCACTATGAGACTTAACATATGAGGTCATCAGTCCCCTAGAACTTAGAACTACTTAAACCTAACGAACCTTAGGACATCACACACATCCATGCCCGAGGCAGGATTCCAGCCTGCGACCGTAGCTTTCGCGCGGTTCCACACTGAAGCGCCTAAAACCGCTCGGCCACACCGGCTGACGATTCAGTCTCACAGTGCACTTGTTGACGTGTCCACATGAACTTGGACGAAAGAACCAGTGCATTAGAGTTAAAGATCTGTTATCAAATCAACAGTGATGCTGCAGCTGCACTTCAAGAATATCGCCGGCTGAAAGGATTACGGACGTGTCCTCTTTCTCCACCTGCTGTTCGGAGAATGATGAAGAGGTTCGAATCAACTGGAGAACTGGGCGTCGCTCTGGAAAGAGGCCGACGACCGATGCACTACAGGTGGTTGGTGAAATCGCTGTTGCTGTGGCAGACAACGCTGTGCACAATTCCCGATCGTCAGGGAGTGCGCGTGCTGCGTCACGACAGTCGAACATCCGGTAGAGCACTGTACGGAAGGTGCTTCGAACCATTCTCAAATGGTATCCGTACAAGATCCATATCGTACAGCAGCTAGCACCAAAGGACGCACAACGACTTGCTGACTTCGCTCTGCACTTTCTCGCAAGGACTGAAGTTGCCGAGGGCTGGCCTGGGCCATCCTATGGATAAACGATGCTAATTTTTCTCTCACGGGTGAGGTGAACACACAGATAGCCGAGTGTGGCGATCTTTACCTCCAGTCATTGTGCATTAAGTTTACCTGCATAGTGAGTGTGTCACAGCATGGTGCGGTTTCACGGCTATGTTCATCATTGGTCCTTCCTTTTTTGAACAGGTTGACGCTCAAGAATTAAAGTCGTGTCGTGTGATGGCTCTGAGCACTATGGGACTTAACTTCTGAGGTCATCAGTCCCCCAGAACTTAGAACTACTTAAACCTAACTAACCTAAGGACATCACACACATCCATGCCCGAGGTAGGATTCGAACCTGCGACCGTAGCGGTCGCGCGGTTCCAGACTGTAGCGCCTAGAACCGCTCGGCCACTCCGGCCGGCTCGTGTCGTGTGACTGGCCAGCTTTACTGCGATATGCTTCGCCAGCATGTCATACCCGCCCTACAGGAGAGAAACGCATTGATGTCAACAGTTTTCATACAAGATGGGGACCCACCGCACATCGCTCGTAAAGTTCACCTGCTTCTCCGAAACACATTTGGAAACGATCTAATTATCAGCCGATCGTTTCCACCTGATCTCACTCCCTGTGATTTCTGCTTGTGAGGCTACCTGAAGGACAGTGTTTACCAGGAGAACCTTCACATATCTGCTCATCTGAAGGGCAGCATATCAGAGAGGTAGCCAGCATATCTACGGACATGCTTCGTTCTGCTGTGCAGAATGCTTTCCTGCACTTGCAGACTCTTTTGGACACTGATGGGAGCCGTATTGACCCCGTTTTGTAGCAATGATGGTATTGCTATGTAATGGTATGGTGTTCAGTAGCAGCACATTGAACTTATTCTGCATTATTTCTCTTCCCCATGTCCTTGACATAAATACTACCAAGTTTGGTACTCGTACTACGATTAGTTTCCGTGTTATAAAGTGTTACATAGGGAAAGTTTAATTATAACCACCCGTTACTGGGTGGGCTACAGCGCCATCTCACTCACTTTTCAACCACTGTCTCCCTTTCGTGCCCTTCGACTCTTTTACCTGCCGCCTGGTTTCTGTATAAACTGTAAATAGCCTTTTGCTCCCTGTATTTTACCCCTGCCAACGTCAGGATTTGAAAGTGGGTATCCAAGTCCACATTGTCAAAAGCTTTCTCTAACTCTACAGTTGTTACAAATGTAGGTTTGCCTTTCCTTAACCTATGCTCTAAGATAAGTCGTAGGGTCAGCATCACGTAGCGTGTTCCTACATTTCTCCGGAACCCAATGTGATCTTCTCCGAGGTTGGCTTCTACCAGTATTCCCTGACTGTCCTTGAGTATTTCAATTGTATTTAGCATTCAGTGGAGTAAAAACGTTGGGCCTGATGCAACAGATAACAGTACACCGGCCAGTCATCTGTAAAACGCAAGGACTGAAGGACTGCCTACAACATCAATATTTGTAGTTTCTTGCCATCAAATTGGCATCCCGATGCTCCATAGCGGCCAGAGTACTGTGCCGTCGACCTGCTGCCCCGGCCGGGTACTGCATCTTCCCCCTCCCCCCCCGCTCTCCAACCAAACGCTTCCGAATACCGCATGTCTCGCAATAATTCCTTCCGTAAATTTTTTCACACAAATTAACAAATGACAAGACAGCACATGATAGTGAGCCTTCGGTTTCTTGAACAGCAAATTCCGCTCATCTGAACGCAAAACAATCGCAAACCACTGACCGTTTTTTACCCAGTACCGGATATCCACTGAGATCTTACAAGCAGCACGCATCGACTGTGAAAACTCGTGACCACTGGATAGACGACGAGGTATTACAGCATGCTAAATATTGTATCAGGAGATAAGAAGGCGGAAATTAATCAGCTGTCAACAGATAATCAGTCTGGCGGTAGAAATATTAAAATTCGTGTTATTCCGTACTGACGGCTACTGCAGGTGGTACTGTTTTACATTTACAAAATTCAGTGGAAAAATATCCGCATTCTCATAAAGCTTTAAAGTAAGAAACATGATTTTTGACTGGAGGCTTCTATTTTCCCTTTACGTGTAGATTCTATGTCTTTCGCTATAACTCCTGTTTCGTCCTGTAACTTCAAACATTTCATACCATTTCATACCCTTGAACGCCCTTTCTAGATGCACAAATTCAACAGAAGTGTCTTCATTTTCCTTAAGTGTTGCCTCCATTATCAACTGCAACGTCAGAATTGCCGCTCTGATCATTTGCCTTTCCTAAACACAAAGTCTTCCACTGGTCTGTACATTACTTGTTGTGGACTGACAAGACAGCCAGTCCACAGTGACGGGTAACCGAAAGGCACGCACGCGTACACACACGCCGGCTGGCGTGAGGTCTGAAACAGGATACTTAATGAATGCTATAAAGAAAAGTACGTAGCTCCTCGAATACTTAACTTTATTCCATCATTGTGGTACATCGCTGTTGACGATACAATTGAGAGTCTTTAAATACAAGCACTTTAAGGCTAATGGCGCCTTGCTAGGTCGTAGCCATGGACTTAGCTGAAGGCTATTCTAACTGTCTCTCGGCAAATGAGAGAAAGGCTTCGTACGTGTAGACGCTAGCAAAGTTGTCGTACAACTGGGCCGAGTGCTCGTACGTCTCTCTAGACCTGCCGTGTGGTGGCGCTCGGTCTGCAATTACTGACAGTGGCGACACGCGGGTCCGACATGTACTAATGGACCGCGGCCGATTTAAAAGCTACCACCTAGCAAGTGTGGTGTCTGGCGGTGACACCACATTACTCTTGCCAGGAACTTGGATGCATGAGATGTTACGCTACTTGTGTGACACTTCTCGTGTATGCAGTGTGATAATTATTTAACTATATGAGAAAAAACATAATTAGTTACAAGCTATGGCGTGCACACACTTTACTCAATATGTAAACGTCACTACAGATATTCGGAATTAGGTTATGACGTGTTCGATATGCCTACCATCATTGGCGACGATGTAGCGCAGACTAATAGGGAAATACTGCGTGAGCCTCTGAAGTGTCGGAATATCAGTGCTGTGTATGATCTCCTGAACGGCTGTTTTCAGCTCAGCAATGGTTTTCGGGTTATTGCTGTACATCCTCTATTTAACATAGCCCCACAAAAACGAGTCGCATGTGTTCAGATCCGGCGAATATGGCGGCCAATCGGGGCCCCCGCCAGTGACCTATGGGTACGCCAGAGCCAGAATGTGGTCCTCAAAGTGTTCCTACAGGACGGCAAACACTCTTCTGCTTCGACGGGGTTGAGCTCCGTTTTGCATGCCACATCTTATCGAAATTAGGGTCACTTTGGACAAGGTGGATGAAATCACCTTACAAAAACTTCACGTACCGTTTGATAGTCACCGTGCCATCATGGAACATCGCACCTATTATTGCGTGACTGGACATTGCACACCAGACAGTCACCCGTTGAGGGTAAAGAGAGTTCTCGACCGCAAAATGCGGATTCTGAGTCACCCAAATGCGTCGATTTTGCGTGTTGACTAACCCATCCAAATTAAAGTGGGCTTCGTCGCTAAACCAAAACCAACTGCGCATACTAATTACCACCACGCCCCGCGGCCCACCGTGCAGTTTGCACGTCTTAACGCAAACCGTTCAGAAGTTTTGACGATTTTATTTCATTTAGGTTGTTTTCGGGAAGGAGACCAGACAGCGAGGTCATCGGCCTCATCGGATTAGGGAAGGACGGGGAAGGAAGTCGGCCGTGCCCTTTGAAGGGAACCATCCCGGCATTTGCCTGGAGCGATTTAGGGAAATCACGGAAAACCTAAATCAGGATGGCCGGACGCGGGATTGAACCGTCGTCCTCCCGAATGCGAGTCCAGTGTCTAACCACTGCGCCACCTCGCTCGGTGATTTTATTTCATGTTGTTCAATAATTGTCGCCCTGTAAATGTGTATGATAACTTTGCGCTAGTACGATTTATGTTCCCCGTGTCCGGTGGTACGTCTCCAGTGTCACGGATTATACACAGTAACTTGAATGAAATCACTTAGTTAACACTTGCCTCCTCTCCCCCTCTCTCTTCCCCGTGGTCTTTTACAAATCCCAAAATGATATTGTCTATCGCTTCTGTGTTTGTCTGCAAACCATGCACCGCCCTCTGCCAAACACTGACTGTAATATTGGATAGCCTGTATCTTTCAAATGTACAAAGTTCCTCTAATATTTAGAAATCTCATACAGGCTGAGCTCTGTCAGTAAAGTACATTGTAATAGCAATCTGCTATAAAGTGGTACTAGCATCGGTATGTGTCCTGATAAATGAACGCAATGATTCAATAGTTCTTTTATATTTTGTAACAAGTTTTGCTACGCTTGCTGCACCTTTCACAGCGAATTAGATGTGGAGTGTTAAGATACCAGATTTGCAGTCAGAAGGATGCTGGTTCAGATCCCCCTCTGACCGTCCATATTTAGGTCTTCCTTGGTCTCCCTGTACCGCTTAAGGCAAAAAAAGTCACTTTGGTTCCTTCTAAATGGTACAGCTGATTTTCCTCTCCATCCTCAATGAACCAGAGCTTATCCACCGTCTCTAATGACACATCGTCGACGGGCTGTTAAACCCTAACTCGCCCCCCGCCCCCCCGTAAACCTCTCCCCCTTGCAGGAAAGTAATACCCTGACAGACAAGGAATGTGTTAAATCGTGAAACTAACCCCTGCACTACGCTCGGTACCCAGTAATTACTGTTACAGATGTACACCGAGGTGAAAAATGTCATGGAATACCTGCTAATATCGTCTCGGACCTCCCCCTGCCCGGTGTCGTGCAGAAACCCGACGTAGCATCGACTCAAGTCGTTGGCAGTCCCCCGCAGAAATGTTAAGCAGTGATGCCTCCTTAGCCCTCCATAATTGCGAGAGTGTTGACGGTGCAGGTTTTTGTGTACGAGTTGACTTCTCGATTGTTGTTGTTGTGGTCTTCAGTCCTGAGACTGGTTTGATGCAGCTCTCCATGCTACTCTATCCTGTGCAAGCTTCTTCATCTCCCAGTACCTACTGCAACCTACATCCTGCTGAATCAGCTTAGTGTATTCATCTCTTGGTCTCCCTCTACGATTTTTACCCTCCACGCTGCCCTCCAATACTAAATTGGTGATCCCTTGATGCCTCAGAACATGTCCTACCAACCGATCCCTTCTTCTGGTCAAGTTGTGCCACAAACTTCTCTTCTCCCCAATCCTATTCAATACTTCCTCATTAGTTATGTGATCTACCCATCTAATCTTCAGCATTATTCTGTAGCACAACATTTCGAAAGCTTCTATTCTCATCTTGTCCAAACTAGTTATCGTCCATGTTTCACTTCCATACATGGCTACACTCCATACAAATACTTTCAGAAATGACTTCCTGACACTTAAATCTATACTCGATGTTAACAAATTTCTCTTCTTCAGAAACGCTTTCCTTGCCATTGCCAGTCTACATTTTATATCCTCTCTACTTCGACCATCATCAGTTATTTTGCTCCCCAAATAGCAAAACTCATTTACTACTTTAGGTGTCTCATTTCCTAATCTAATTGCCTCAGCATCACCCGACTTAGTTCGACTACATTCCATTATCCTCGTTTTGCTTTTGTTGATGTTCATTTTATATCCTCCTTTCAAGACACTGTCCATTCCATTCAACTGCTCTTCCAAATCCTTTGCTGTCTCTGACAGAATTACAATGTCATCGGCGAACCTCAAAGTTATGTCTCACAAATATTCCACGAGATTCATGTCGGGCGATGTGGCCAAAAGATTCACTCGAATTGTCCAGAATGTTCTTCAAACCAGTCGTGTAAAATTGTGGCCTGGTGACAGGGTGCTGTCATCCATAAAAATTCCATCGTTGTTTGGGAACATCAAATCCATGAATGGCTACAAATAGTTTCCAGGTAGCACAAAATAACCATTTTCAGTCAATGATCGGGTAAGCTGTACCAGTGGAGCCAGTCCGTTTCATGTAATCACAACCCACACCATTATGGAGCCACCACCAGCTTGCACAATCCGTTGTTCACAATTCGAGTCCATGGTTTCGTGGCGTCTGCGCACACTCTAACCCTGCCATCAGCTCTTACGAACTGAAATCGGGACTCTTCTGACCAGGCCACAGTTTTCCAGTCGCCTAGGATCCAACCGATATGGTCACGAGTCCAGGAAAGGTGCAGCAGGCGATTTCGTGCCGTTAGCAACTGCACTCTCGTCTGTCGTTTGCTGCCAGAGCCCATTAACGTCAGATTTCGCCGCACTGTCCTAGCGGATACGTTCGTCTATGTCCCACTTTGATTTCTGTGATTATTTCACGCAGTGTCGCTTGTCTGTTAGCACTGATAATGTGGTGTCACCGCCAGACACCACACTTGCTAGGTGGTAGCCTTTAAATCGGCCGCCGTCCATTAGTATACGTCGGACCCGCGTGTCGCCACTATCAGTGATTGCAGACCGAGCGCCGCCACACGGCAGGTCTAGAGACACTTCCTAGCACTCGCCCCAGTTGTACAACCGACTTTGCTAGCGATGGTTCACTGACAAAATACGCTCTCAATTACCGAGACGATAGTTAGCATAGCCTTCAGCTACGTCATTTGCTACGACCTAGCAAGGCGCCATGTTCAGTTACTATTGATACTGAGTCATGTACAGTCAAGAGCGACGCTCATCATTAATGGATTAAAGTTAAGTATTCCACCAGCTACGTCCATTTTTCTAAATTCTAATTTCCTTGTCCTGTTCCAGACCTCACGCCAGCCTGCGTGAGCTAAAACGCGTGCCTTTCGGCTTCCTCTAATAATACGGTGTTGGCTCTCCTGCCAACCCACAACAGATAACTCTTCGCATACGCCACTGCTCTCGGTCACTGAGTGGAGACTGTGGGCCACTGCGTTGGTAACTGAAATTTGGTATTCTCGTCACACACTTGACATTGCAGATCTCGGAAAATTGAATTTCCTAACGATTTCCGAAATGAAACGACCCGTGCGTGTATAGCTCCCACTACCATTCCGGGTTCAAAGTCTCTTCACTGCCGTCGTTCGGGCAGAATAACGACGGAAACTTTTTCATATGAAGCACCTGAGTTACAAATGGTCCAAATGGCTCTAAGCAGTGTGGGACTTAACATCTGAGGTCATCAGTCCCCTAGACTTAGAACTACGGGGTGATCAAAAAGTCAATATAAATTTGAAAACTGAATGAATCACGGAATAATGTAGATAGAGAGGTACAAATTGACACACATGCTTGGAATGACATGGGGTTTTATTACAACCAAAAAAATACAAAATTTCAAAAAATGTCCGACAGATGGCGCTTCATCTGATCAGAATAGCAATAATTAGCATAACAAAGTAAAGCAAAGGTAGGATGATGTTCTTTACAGGAAATGCTCAATATGTCCACCATCATTCCTCAACAATAGCTGAAGTCGAGGAAAAATGTTGTGAATAGCACTGTAAAGCATGTCCGGAGTTATGGTGAGGCATTGGCGCCGGTGGTGTCTTTCAGCATCCCTAGAGATGTCGGTCGATCACGATACACTTGCAACTTCGGGTAACCCCAAAGCCATTTATCGCACGGACTGAGGTCTGGGGACCTGGAAGGCCAAGCATGACGAAAGAGGCGGCTGAGATCACAATCATCACCAAACGAGATCTTTTACGCGTCTAGCAATATGGGGTGGAGCGCCATCCTGCATAAACATCGTACGTTCCAGCAGGTGTTTATCAACCAGGCTGGGGATGATGCGATTCTGTAACATATCGGCGTACCTCTCACCCGTCACGGTTGCAGTTACAAAAGCGGAATCACGCAGTTCCTCGAAGAAAAAAGGTCCGATAACGGTAGATGTGGTAAATCCAACCCATACCGTGACTTTTTCGTCGTGCAATGGAGTTTCCACGACAGTTCTAGGATTTTCGGTAGCCCAAATACTGCAGTTGTGGGCGTTGACAGACCCTCGGAGCGTGAAATGAGCTTCGTCGGTCCACAACACGTTACTCAACCAATCGTCATCTTCCGCCATCTTTTGAAACGCCCACACTGCAAATGCCCTCCACTTCACTAAATCGCCAGGTAACAGTTCATGATGCCGATGGCTTTTGTACGGATAGCGTCGGTGGGTACGCCTAAGTGGCAACCAAACAGTAGTGTATGGAATGCCGGTGCGACGCGCGACTGCACGAGCGCTGACTTCCCCGTGCATAGACGAACCCGCTACAGTCTCCATTTCTTCCTGAACTGTCTCAGCAGCATTACGCCTTGTGCTCGGTCGGCCACTACGGGGTCTATCGTCTAAACAACTCGTGGATTCGAACCTCGCCGGGCGAGGTGGCCGAGAGGTTCTAGGCGCTTCAGTCTGGATCCGCGTGACTGCTACGGTCGCAGGTTCGAATCCTGCCTCGGGCATGGATGTGTATGATGCCCTTAGGTTAGTTAGGTTTAAGTAGTTCTAAGTTCTAGGGGACTGATGACCTCAGATGTTAAGTCCCATAGTGCTCAGAGCCATTTGAACCATTTTTTTTAATTCGAACTTCGAAATCATTCTCGCCACAGCTGCATTTGTCAATGGACCTTCACCCGTTCGAATCCCCTTCCTATGGCGATAGGATAGTAACGCTCAACCAGCACATTCTCCATTATTATAAAAAAGCTTCGTTAATAGCTCCTTTTCAGGTAACCTCAACATGCTGCGACTGCTGGCGCATCTGATTCTCTCTCATTACAGCTCCTTTTATACACAATTGTCATGCGCAGTCACTGACGTTTTGCTGTCCAGCGCCATCTGTCGGACATTTTGTGATTTTTTTGGTTCTAATAAAACCCCATGTCATTTCAAGGATGTGTGTGCATTTTTACGTCTCTAGTTACATTATAGCATGGTTTATTAAGTTTTCAAATTTATACTGACTTTTTGGTCACGCGGTACTTAAACCTAACTAATATAAGGACATCACACACATCCATGCCCGAGGAAGGATTCGAACCTGCGACCATAGCAGCAGCGAGGTTCCGGACGGAAGCGCCTAGAACCGCTCTGCCACAGTTACAAATGATAGCTCCGCCAAAGCACTGCCCTTTTATATCTTGTGTATTCGATACTACCGTGAATTTGTGTATGTGTGTTTTGTGGCGGCGTTCGTAGCGACAAACACTTCGCTGTAGAAACGGCTTACGAAGTCACCGCCACACTTTTAATAGCGGGCCGACCGGTCCGCTGGAACAGTGAACAGAAAGATGAAAACCCAAACACTCTGATTAAATAAAAGTCGGTACTTATCTTTATTAACGAAGATACAGAAACACAGTAGGAACTCCGTGTCTACAGAAATCTGTCTAGTTCGAGTCGGAGCGGCTAGGTCAGCGTCGGCTGACGACAAACAACAACTCTGCTGCGATGAACACACAACTGACTAGCAAGTACACAAATCGGTGGCGAGTATACCACTGAGCGGCGAATACAGAACTGTCCTAGCGCTCGCGACTCCAGCGCTTAAGAAGCCAGAAGCCAGCGGTGGCGCGCGCAGACTTGCGGCGATTTCCTGTATCGCTGGCGCTGCTTATGCGGACGGCGTCCGGACTTTGATGCTGCCAACCTTTTGGCAGCGGGCTCGGTTGGCATTACTGGCTAGGATATAACAGTGCGTATCGCTACCGCACTGTAGGAGGTAGGCACAAAAATTCACCATCGATGGTCTCGGAAACTAGGGGCCATGGAAGGAAAAGCCAGTAGCCAAGTACTGTGGACAGGTACCTCTACAACATACCAAATACTCATTAAAATCCTTGATTAACACATCTGACGGTACCCTCGTCGGTTCTTGAGCAGGCCCTCACTCCCTGCTCCGTGTTCCGGAGTCTGCTGGGACCACAACCGGCTGCGGATCCTCCTCCTTAACGCGCGACCAGAGCAGGGCCAGCCCATCGCGACCATTAGCCCCGCCCAACCGCGTCTGGCTGTCGGCTGTGTCATTGTCATCGCGGAGACGCCCGACATCCGCTGCCTCCGTCACGCCACTCCCCCCCCCCACTTCTTCCCCCCCCCATCGTCACCAACCCCCCGGCCCATCACCCCTCCCACCGCGAACGCCAGTCGCTAGTCCTGGGAATTCCAGCGGCCCCAGATGGATCTAACCTCTCGAGCCGCGCGACGCCACATCCAAGCGTCCACCAGCACATCGTGGCCTGCGAGTACAGGGGAGGACAAAATCGGGGAACTCCCTCTGGAACATTTAGTAAACTACACCTCCGTTTTCACAAACATACTACTTAATGGAAGACATGCAACTGTTCATGAGCCGTTGAACTAGAAATGGTTGAAGTGTACGCAAATGTGTGTGTGTGTGTGTGTGTGTGTGTGTGTGTGAGAGAGAGAGAGAGAGGGAGAGGAGAGAGCCTGATTCGGATGTTGTTAGGCAGAGTACTGCCTTCAGCCTGACAGTGCAACAAGAGATGTGCAAGACGGGCGTAGCTCAGAGTTGGCGATCAGTGGCTGGCTGGCTAGCTGCCTGGCTTCCGGATAGTCGATTTTTCTCCGGACAGTCGGCCCAGCTGCTCTTTGCGCTGCCAATGAGTGCCTCAGGGTCCGCATCAGGGTGAGCTATGAGCAGCTATGTTCGAGGCCTTCACATACACTACTGGCCATTAAAATTGCTACACCACGAAGATGACGTGCTACAGGCGCGAAATTTAACCGACAGGAACAAGATGCTGTGGTATGCAAATGATAAGCTTTTCAGAGCATTCACACAAGGTTGGCGCTGGTGGCGACACCTACAACGTGCTGACATCAGGAAAGTTTCCAACCGATTTCTCATACACCAACAACAGTTGACCGGCGTTACCTGGTTAAACCTTGGTGTGATGCCTCGTGTAAGGAGGAGAAATGCGTACCATCACGTTTCCAACTTTGACAAAGGTCGGATTGTAGCCTATCACGATTGCGGTTTATCGTATCGCGACATTGCTGCTCGCGTTGGTCGAGATCCAATGACTGTTAGCAGAATATGGAATCGGTGGGTTAAGGAGGGTAATACGGAACGCCGTGCTGGATCCCAACGGCCTCGTATCACCAGCAGTCGAGATGACACGCATCTTATTCGCATGGCTGTAACGGATCGTGCAGCCTCGTCTCGATCCCTGAGTCAACAGATGGGGACGTTTGCAAGACAACAACCATCAGCACGAACAGTTCGACGACGTTTGCAGCAGCATCGACTATCAGCTCGGAGACCATGGCTGTGGTTCCCCATGACGCTGCATCACAGACAGGAGCGCCTGCGATGGTGCACTCAACGACGAACCTGGGTGCACGAATGGCAAAACGTAATTTTTTCGGATGAATCCAGGTTCTGTTTACAGCACCACGATGGTCGCATCCGAGTTCGGCGACATTGCGGTGAATGCACATTGGAAGCGTGTATTCGTCATCGCCATACTGGCGTATCACCCGGCGTGATGGTATGGGGTGTCATTGGTTACACATCTCGGTCACCTCTTGTTCGCATTGACGTTACACTGAACAGTGGAAGTTACATTTCAGTTGTGTTACGACCCGTGGCTCTATCCTTCATTCGATCCCTGCGAAACCCTACATTTCAGCAGGATAATGCACGCCTGCATGTTGCAGGTCCTGTACGGGCCTTTCTGGATACAGAAAATGTTCGACTGCTGCCCTGGCCAGCACATTCTCCAGATCCCACACCAATTGAAAACATCTGGTCAATGGCAGCCGACCAAGAGACTCGTCACTACTCTTGATGAACTGTGGTATGTGTTGAAGCTGCATGGGCAGCTGTCGTGTACACGCCATCCAAGCTCTGTTTGCTCAATGCGCAGGCGTATCAGAGGTGGTTGTTCTGGGTACTGATTTTTCATTATCTGTGCACCCAAATTGCGTGAAAATGTAATCACATGTCAGTTCCAGTATAATATATTTGTCCAATGAATACCCGTTTATCATCTGCATTTCTTCTTGGTGCAGCAATTTTAATGGTTAGTAGTGTATTCAGCAGCCCTGGGCAATGCAGTTTCCATTACGGCAGAAGATGGAAGACTAGGATTTAACTACTGTCCCAGATGAGGCATAGGAGCCGTAGCATAAATTCGGATTGTGGAAGGGTGGGGAAGTAAGTTCGGACCGTGTTCTTTTAATTTCATTCATCATCCTGGCGTTTCGTCTCAAGCGTATTAGGAAACCCACGGAAAACATACGCCTATGAACCAAAACAACGAATAGGTACTTAAGGGAGGGCGACAGGGTGACGGTCGAAAAAAAACTCCAAATTTTTTTTTATTACAGGATCCGAATGTACAGACATTAAAAAATTGTGCCCCAAAATATTAGGCGCGAACTTCAAAAAGTAACGATTCTGTAACCGTTTGAAGTCGACGGCTGATTCTAATGGTGGAAATTGAAACGTCCCCTTAGAACAATTATACAAGACTGTCCTTAAACTGACACACAATATTTTTTAGCGCAACGCAATCTGACTTTCAGAAATCCCTGCAAAGGAATGGCCCTGACTAACATTAACCTATGCGTTTCACAAATCGCTTACCTCACAAAGATCTTGGTTACTCGAACTACTGCAATACAGCGAGCGCCACTACTGCCAGCTAAATAAAAGATTCAAACTACGGAAGGCACTAACTACTGATAGGCGTAGTTAGCAAATGAAAGATTTTGATAGAGAACAAACAATGTATTTACCTTAATAGTGTTGAAACATCATAATATACATAGCAGTTCATAATATCCAGTATTACAAATTTCAAAACTCCGCCACCTCTCTCCTCACATCCACCACTGCTGGCGGCTCACCTCCAACTGCGCAACGCTACGCGCTGTTCACATCCAGCTGCCGCTGCCCAACACTACAATGGCAGACAACAATGCAAACTAGCCACACACTGCACAAAGCACAGCCAGTGATTTTCATACAGAGAGCGCTACGTGGCGGTGGAGTTACCAATATAACAACCTAAACAGCATACTTACATAGCCCACATGCTCCCCACAAAAAATTTTACAAATTGTTTTGGGCACTGGGCAATACATATTTGTTAAAATTTTTCATAATCGTAATTACAATAACAAAGAAATCAAATGCACACACTTATTGATACAATGTTGGTCAAAAGCTAAAATTTTCTCACAGTGCATAAAGATAGTCCTGATCATTCATCATAATAGTAATTACAGTTTTTTTCACAAAGTCTCATTAGTAAAAGAAATTGCACACAGAAGTAGTGGATGTCCATGCAGTCTTGAAGAAGTAGTGTTGTCCTTCCAATGGAAAGACAGTGCTGACTCTTGACATGCAGACAGGTAATGGGCCACAACAGAGCAAACCCACCGCAGAGTCAGTCGAAGTTGATGCATATTGGTAGGTAGGTCATCACAGAGTAGACCCACTGTAGTCCTGGTAGAGATTGTGGTATTGGTGGACCACCAGAGGTGCAGACCCACTGTAGTCCTGGTAGAGATTGTGGTATTGGTGGGCCACCAGAGGTGCAGACCCACTGCAGTCCTTGTAGAGATGGCCAGCAGCCATCTGTTGTGACTGTGCAGGTGCACAATCACCATTGAAGAGTCATGCAGATAATAGAGCAAGTCCTTAACCACCACTTGTGCACTCACAAAGTTTTTGGAATTGTCCTTAGAAACAGCAATGCTGTTATCCAGTCCCTTGCTGAATTATTAACACACGTGCAAACACTAACAGTCCCTACTTCTCACATATTGTCCATATACTATGACCAACAGAAACGTGTGCAGTGAAACGTAAATTAAAGTTAATAATATGATGAACTGGTGTCAATTACAATTTTATAACATAAGAATACAATTACTAAGATACAAAATACATCATTAAAGAACATAACAATACAGATAACATTTGTAGTACAGGCTTTACAAAAGAATCGAAATAACATATACATCAGTGTTGCAGGAATTATGACATGAGTACATACATAAAAGATCAGAATAACTTTTGAAACATCAACTTCACACATGAGCATTAAAACAAAACAGAATAAATAATGTCTAAACATCTTTACAAAGTACATAACAGATTATTAATGCAAATTATATTTGAGGATAACAGTATTTCTTATCATAGTTCATGTAGCTGAGTATTAGAAAAATTCTACAACATAAGTCTTTTCAGATAAACATATAAAGACAGGAAGAACATAAATACACAAGGGTACACAAACACATAGTGGGATAACACAAAAGGAAAGGACAGGGTTCATTTTCAGTGTAACATTTGGTACTGCAGTCCAACCCAAAACTTCATTCCATAGATCTTTCGTCTTATTTCATCCTTTGCTTCCACCAAAAAAATCCTATCCAAGCATGCTTTCTGTATTTTTCTCGTATAACCTCTCAGTGCATTTCTTCAAATTCATCGCAACTCATTCTCTTATATAGTCTACCCCTTCTTAAGATAACTTAAATCTACTGAGCTCAGATGCTAAACTAAGGGACGAGGCAATGCAGCAGCACAAAACAATTAACACGAACAGCAATGACAAAAAAATTCAAATTGGCAAAGTAAGCAACAATATTACAACTAACATAAGGCAATGAGCAGCAAAGAAGAAAAATAAATCAGTAGTAAACTGGCTTATCAGAGTAACACAAAGTCAAATTCAGTAACACTATACCTGGCAAACAGCAGCAGCAAATGAAATAACTTATATCTAAACATGATATAGCTCAAGGAAAAAAAATTTTACACTAAAGACAACAATGCAGACAAGGGAAATGTATATTCACATCTTAATGTCTATGTAATTAAAGTGGTGCACCACAAAAAGTAATTCTAAAAAAAATTACCAATTACTTGAAAAGAAAATTATATATGCAGTTATTGTTATCAGTCCCTTCTTATTGTTCTTTTCATTCCAAGAGCTCCTTTTTCGAAGAATGTGGATCATAAAATAATTATTTAATAGATCTGTTGACAGAAAGTGTTCACATTAGCAAATGCATCTAAGTTTATTTTATAAAACTAATGCTGCAACACAGCTGGAAACCAGATATTAAACAAAATGAGCAATCACTCAACTACAAAGACAATAGATGTAAAAAGGTTTCTAATCATTTCATTAGGCATTTTAGTAAATATGATAAATTACGAGCTCCACAGTATGCTTTCAACAAGGAAATGTCAATAGCGAGGATAATGGCCTCCCCTTTCCTTTTTTTTACCTGTGCCTCTGAAAAGGCCCTCACTAATGGCTTTTTTTCCAGGCGTCTGACACAGCTGGGTGCCCACGACGCATTACATGCTGGTGGTCACTTAACTTTCTTACGGAAATATTTACGACAGCAGTTTCCGCTACAGTGACAGTCTCATATAAAAATATTTCACTGGTCAAGAATTTGCGTTACAAATCTGTAGAAACAAAATCCTATTGATATAACAGTGTCAAAAAATTTTTGGCGGCATTGTAATACATTCACGCATTTACATACATTTCATAACTCTTAAAGCATGATTCTTGGTTTCCAACAACCTTTTTCAGAAACCAGAGTCCCTAACCACTACTCTTTATTCCTTACCTTATTTGTCGACACTTCTTCAATATTTCATCATAACAGATACGTAGCATAATCAAATAACTCATACAGCATCAGCTTATTAATGATAAACATACCGCAACAGCATAATACACATAGTCATCGTAATAATAACATCATAACACCTCAGTCAACTCTCAAAATCGTCGTAGCTTCATCCAATAATTTCAAAACCTAAATAAAATTCTCTGCTCATGTCAAAAGTGTCATCTGCCTCAAACGTACTTTAAAATCATGCTCCCATACCAAATATATCATTCAAAGCTCTCATAATATCACAATGGGTCCAAAAAAATATGAACAGTTCACAAAGTACAGACAAAATACAATTTCGTAAGTGTGAAGTTATCCAACTGTGTAATTACGTAAACATCTGTCACTGCCGTAGTAAAAAAGTTTGTCTCTCTCAGTTAAATGATCAGATAGCTGTGTAATTTATGTGTTAGAGAAATATGGTACCGATGTGTAAAGTTGTATAAGCAAATACCATATTAGCTAGGGCTCCTTGTGCTTGCCAAACACATGGTACACAAAGTAAGCGTGTACCCCCCTGAGGATTAATGTAATTATACCCTCAGGTGTTACAGATTACAACAATGGAATGAAATGTATCACGGAAAACTTTCTTTGTAATTCAAAAATCTTTAAAAATAAATGTTTTAAGTACAAAATTAATCACTGAAATGCGTGTCCTGTAGCGCTAAATGTGCATCTTGTTGTAAGATAATCTCTGTGGAAGTGTCGTAGTTATTTTCCTCCGAAAGCTAAGTTCTGCAGAAGCCAATGTACTTACCTCATGATAAACAGAAGTGAAATGCTTTGCGTATAGATATCTTAGTTATTATGCTTACTGTTGTGATGAAGAAAGTACTGTGCTGTAACGTATTGTTGTGTTACTGAAGAGGCTGTCTCATTGTAGCTATACCACAAAAGTTACTACTAAAACATGTTTTACTTTCCAGAATAATACAGAAAAATCTGTGCAGATATAAAACAGATACACCGCAAAAGCAACATTGTAAATTGTCACTCATTAGCAGCGTCGTGATAAAATCGTGTAGCTGTCACACAAACCAACCGCTGTGTCATCTGGCATTTCACAGAAGGCACCTCAAACCCAGAATCCACTCTCAAGCAAACCAAAATGTTGCATGAAAATCTCATTAGCAGTGCCGGTATATGTTCCAAGTATGTGAGCCTCATAGTCGTTACGCGATCGTGCAACTAACAAGCAAGAATGTACACACACAATAACACTGAGTTGTCTGTTCACAATAACAATGCATTTGTAATTTCTGTTTAAGTAAGTTCTCTTGGTTCTTGACTGGATATTTAACTTCAAACACTGTTGCATGTTAACAGATACTAAGTCTTACAAAGCATACTGGTAATGTAAAGTGAAAAGTTATATTGCAAAGACAAAGTTAAAAAGCAGATTATCTTTCAATAAAGAGTTTTACATGTGAAATGTGGTGTAAACCTTTACTCTTCCTAGTACGCAGAGTTTCAACTTAAATGCAATTATCATGTGGTATACGTCGGTAAAGAAAAATGGAATTTTTCTCAAGGTTAGTGTCTATTATTTTTCCCTGAGCCAGCGGGCGCACGTGGCTGCCTGCGGTACGAGTCACTGTCTGTTTCTTTGTTGGCGCGCGTCGTTACTAGGATTAGGAGACCTAACTACTACAAATTCGCCTTGCCAAGAGGGCCCTGCTCTGTTTGAATCCCGCCAGTTCTGATGCAATTCAGGTCTGTCGTTACGATTAAATCGTCTGTCGTCATGTCGATAGTTCCTGTAGTTTCTTTCTTGTTGGTTACGTGGTGGAGAATTTCTCCCTGAATCGTAACTGCACGCTGGACTGTTGCGTCTGAAGTTATTCTGTCTCCCTTGATAATAATTATTTTGGTTCCCATATAGTCTGTTTCTCTGATTGTCTCTGTGATAGTCATTACTGTGGAGAGGTGATCTTTCCCTGTAATTATTACTACTCTGCCAACGGTTGTCATACGGGTGGTGTCTGTTTTGGTCACGATTTGTGTTGTGAGAATAGCCTTGTCGCGTCCAGTTATTATTTCTGTCATCACGGAATTGTGACGGATGTGACCTGTAATTGTTGTGTTTTTGCGTTCCGCGATGTCAGTGTCAATTTCCAGTTCTTGTAAGAGCCCCTGAAAAGCTTCAATGTCGTCTTTGCAACGTCCTGCCAAAATAATATGCCGTAAATGTTCAGGTAATTTGATTAAGCAAATGCAGATAAGTTCTAAGTGGCTGTATGGGTTTGACAGGTACTGATTCTTGTGCAACATGTCTTCAAAATATTTCACAAGACTGGAAAATTCAGATTGTTCGAAATGTTTCATCATTATGATGCCATGTTTTACTCGGTCTTGTGTGGCTTGAGACCAATATGCTGAGAGGAAGGCATGGTAAAATTCTCCTTCACTGTGGCAATCGTGAATGACCGATCGCATTCTTACAGCTGGTTCATTCTCTAAGTAGCCACACATAAATTCTAATCTGTGTTCTAATGACCAGTTGGGAGGAAAACAATGAGAGAATTGATGGAGCCACGCTTGTGGATGAATGTCGTTGGCAGAATTCTTAAACGTTTTGAATTTACGTGTAGTAATGAACAGCTTATAGTCAAAATCATCATGTCGGCGAGTCGCATGTCGGTCATTGTTACGTCGTTTCGGCGGTTCCATCTCAAAAATTCGGTGTACCTTGCCAATTTCTTTCATAATTTCCGAAGTGCCCTGTGTTATTATTTTGTGTCTGTCCCGTATTTCTATGTCCCTCTTCCCATATTGGAGCACGAGTGTCCTCTGAAATACGTAATTCTTGTATTACCTGTGTCAGCTGATCTTGTACTTCCCGGATTTCTCTTTGGTGTTGCGTATTAATTTGATTCAGATTTTGTTTCAGTTTCCTAATTTGTTCGCACTCTTCTGTGTCATTAAAGACTACCGGTTTTGTGTCATTCAGATTATCATCTACCTTCGTAGATAAATTATTTAGCTGATCCGAAAGTTCAAGTACTTTCTCTGATAATGAACTAATTTCCTCCATGTGTCTTTCTGAACCAATTTTCAGAGTATCTACTGCGTCCTTTAATTTTTCCTGAGTTTTGCAAGTTGCGTAACTGAATCAGTAGATGCAACTGATTCAATTTCAGCTTTCAAGGTCTCATGATTTTCATGAACAATAGTTTGCAGTTCTTTTATGGCTGCTTCGTGATTCTGTAATGCATTTTCATGCCGCGAAAAAATAGGTTGAAAATGCTCACAAATTTGTGTTTTTACATCATTACAGACTGTTTGACATTTAGATTCAATGTTATGTAACTCAGTAGTTAAATCTTCACGTGTTTGTTCAAGCTTATGTTCCACTGAGTCTAACTTTTGAAGCTTTTGTTCCATTGCGTCTAACTGTTGCTGTGTTTGTCTCTGGTGTTGTTCCATTGTGTCTAACTTTTGAAGATTTTCTTCCATTGTGTCTAACTTTTGAAGCTTTTGCTGTGTTTGTCTCTGGTGTTGTTCCATTGTGTCTAACTTTTGAAGCTTTTGCTGTGTTTGTCTCTGATTTTGTTCCATTTGTTGCATTAATTGCAATAATAATATATTAGTGTCTGGAATCTGTTTCTCTACGCTTTTTGTCAGTGTATTTTCACCGGCAACATTCACATTTTGACAAGCAGAAAATGTGTCTTGACTCATTTGAGAAAACGGTGAGGACCCAAAACCTAAGTCTACAGTATTTGCAATATTGTGTTCTGTCATTTCGGATTTCTGAGGCGAGCTGTTGCCGACCGATCGATCGATAATGCTTCCCTGTTCACTACCTGTTTCACTGTCACACAAATTATTTGCCGCCCGCTCCATTTTCCTATGCACAATTACCAAATTACTACTTCGAATGTCTGTTAATTCACTACACAGTGGTGCTGATAAGCTACGCTCGTCGTCACTATTATTTCTCAGTTTACTTTGGAGCCTAGTGTTACGTTTTTCACACGCCATTAATGTCACAATATTTCACACGATAACACAGAAAAGCACAATTTGAAGTGCAAAACTAAGAGAACACATTAACATAGCACTGAAAATAATATCTAGTTAATTGCAAGCGTAGCTGCGAAATACTTGGTGCAAATCTACATGCATCCCACAACAACAATGAAAGACTGCAACTACAGAGGAGATTCTCTCTACAATTACGCACTAGCAATAAACAATAGCTACACTAATTACACAAACTACAAGAAAAAATCAGAAGATTCCACTGAGGTATTCCTGGCTAAGGGTCGACATATGAAACGTCCCCTTAGAACAATTATACAAGACTGTCCTTAAAGTGACACACAATATTTTTTAGCGCAACGCAATCTGACTTTCAGAAATCCCTACAAAGGAATGGCCCTGACTAACATTAACCTATGCGTTTCACAAATCGCTTACCTCACAAAGATCTTGGTTACTCGAACTACTGCAATACAGCGAGCGCCACTACTGCCAGCTAAATAAAAGATTCAAACTACGGAAGGCACTAACTACTGATAGGCATAGTTAGCAAATGAAAGATTTTGATAGAGAACAAACAATGTATTTACCTTAATAGTGTTGAAACATCATAATATACATAGCAGTTCATAATATCCAGTATTACAAATTTCAAAACTCCACCACCTCTATCCTCACATCCACCACTGCTGGCGGCTCACCTCCAACTGCGCAACGTGAACTTACGATAGCCCTTCGGGCGTGCAGTGTTTTCTATTTTCTATAATGATGTATTACCTTTCTCATTTGAAAAGTTGTTATACATTCGTTACTAATTAATGGTTCAAATGGCTCTGAGCACTATGGGACTTAACATCTATGGTCATCAGTCCCCTAGAACTAAGAATTACTTAAACCTAACTAACCTAAGGACAGCACACAACACCCAGTCATCACGCGTTACTAATTAAAACCAACTGATGCACTTCATGTATAAATGTTCTCTGACCGGGAGTTTATTATTATAAATGTTATTTCTTCACTATTTCTTAATACAGAATACAATTACCCACAGTTCATGTGTAAAGTAATCCTTTTCTAAGGTACTGTCTCATTTGCTTGGGTATTGAGCCAAGTGATGGTCTTCATGTACATATGTTCTCACTTGAAGTTTATGACAATTGGTTTTTCTGTTCATTGACTAATAAATACTGTGGACAATAAAAGGTGAATGCTCCCCTGCCCTAAGGTCCAGTCCGTCCGCTTAGTCCTTTGGGCGTTTTATGATACGCCGAGGTAATAAAGGTTTCATTAATATTTTTCGATAAAAATGTCAATGAGAACTTTATTCATTGTCTACTACATTCCAGTACGGAGAAAAAAGTCTTGAATTTGCGCAATATTTTCGTCCGTTACCCTGTCGTTCCCCCTTAGTGTTGGTCAACCTTATCAACCGCAATATATAAGTAATTCTACGTCGAATGGATTAGGCTAGTCTTGGTAGGTTTCTGGGGGTATCTGGCACCAGATGTCTATGAACAGGGCAAAGAGTTACTGTACGAGTGCCGCGCGGGATTAGCCGAGCGGTCTGGGGCGCTGCAGTCATGGATTGTGCGGCTGGTCCCGGCGGATGTTCGCGTCCTCCCTTGGGCATGGGTGTGTGTGTGTTTGTCCTTAGGATACGTAGTGTGTAAGCTTAGGGACTGATGATCTTAGCAGTTAACTCCCATAAGATTTCACACACATTTGAACATTTTTACTATGCGAGTAAATTGTGGGCCAGTAGTCAGTGCAGGCGGACCTGTCGGCCGACAACGTCCCAGACGTATTCCATTGAGTTTTGATCAGGTGAATTTAATGGCCACGTGAGTTCGCTATCATGTCTCTCAAGTCACTATAACACGAGCCTGTCCTTCTGATATGGAGAGTTAGCCTGCCATCACTGTCTGGGAGGACAGTGTTCACCCAATGCACAGCTAACGTGGTGACTTTGATTACTTACAGAATGTGAACGTCCCCTGCAACGTAATACCGCCCCTACTGTCCTATATTTGTGGCGTCGTGTACTTTTCACTTGGCAGCTTGCCTGCAGATGATTGCATATCTGGACACCACCATCGACCTGATGTAACAAAAAACAAGATTCATTCAATCAGGCATCACTTTTCCACTGAACCACCACAAATTCTCGATGATACCACGCCCACTGAAATCGTAACTCACGATGTCGTAGTCTTTTCTGTTCTGGAGCCGCTGTTCAACTATCTGCACTGACCGGTGTGCTGCAGAACACTCGGCCATGCACCGGCTCTATACTCTGCCATCAGGCCTGCCACTGATCGCCGCCTATCGACATTCACGGAGCGGACTACCCCCAGCCTCTACGTTCGGTGATGAAGTGTGGACATCCAGCACTGTGTCACCCACTCTTAGTTCCACTGTCCAACAACTACTTTCCATAGATATTCGAGACACTATCACGGCAACAGCCGAACGACTTCGCTGTTTCCCACATGCTCCCTACCACGTGCTGGGTCATAACCAACTCCATTGTTTCTCCTCTGATCAACGACTGTGTTATGCTGCCACGCCTACACCATCACATCCTGTTAGCTCTATCCCTATACACACTACTTATTCTACCGAAACTCGAGATCAACCGACTCTCCCTCCCACACAATAAAATCGGGCCCGATATTTATCCATCTTACTGACTATAACTCTTCCTCATTTATTCCACGCCACATCAAGACTGCTCTGTCCGTCTTTCGTCTCCGACTTTCCCTATTTCTACTGTTTTCTAAGGCCTTGGCCACACATCAAACTCCCTCTCCCTCCTGTCTTCTCACTACTGACCCCAGCACCTATCTTCATCTCCATGTATACCACTCACGCACTTGAAGTCTACAGAATGCCTAAAGCTTCCCCTCTGCAAAAACATTTTTCTCCGGTACCCCTCAACTTTTTAGCAAAAGTCATTGTTTCTGCATTGTGTTTTAATTATATATCTGTAGCTTTATGTCTTTCTAATTTTAATTAAAAAAGGAACTAAACAGTATCACCAATGTAATTTTTTGTTAATACTATAAAAGTTAATATTTTTAGAGATTTAATTTTTAATGGTGTCACTTTTTAATCACATTTGTTTCGCGTATATGCTCCATAATTTAAGGTTTTGGGTGAAGAATGAGATGTTGTACCACTCATGTGTCGCTAATATGGGGAAAGGGAGATAAAATACCGATAACTAAAAAGAAAGTACAGCTCACGAAGTTCCCACGCCTCTTCATACGTACAGAACACCTTTGCCTGTCTCACACCCCCTGTAAACGTCGAGCGCCGACATCGTATGCTTGAGAACTGTAGCCTGCTGCCAGTACCAATGTCAACGTTTCCCAATTTCCTTCCATCTCCAAACTCTGCATTTCCTTTCACAGGATTATTTCAGTCACTTTCACCACCCAGAATAGGAACTCAACCCTGAAATCTACCCCTTCCAAACGTAACCTATCTACCCGTTCCAGCATATCTCCGTTTTCCCTTTCCTAACACCAACATGCTATCTGTTAGTTTCTTCTCACATTGGCATTCACATGCTCCTTCATTTTAATACCATCCTCAAAATCTCCAACAACGTAATCCGTACCGACAATTACGTGGATCATCCATCAAATCTGGTTCATAACAAAGAAAATGGGCTGTGGCGATGTGTTCTTTGACGCATGATGAATGATGCTCGCAACTAAAAGATATAAAACAACATGTATAGATACCGTGCGGCGTTGTCATTCCTCTGTTGCTTGTGGTGAGCTATGTCACGGGACGTCTTCAGCATGAGACGATGATCGCAACGACTATGTGAGAGGAGATACCCATTCGGACGTGCCCATTCCATGGGTAGTCGCCGCTTTCTTTCAAAGAATTATTATATTAACAATGTATTAACAATGCACGCATGTTGTCAGAGACGAAAAATGAATTTCGAGAATTTCTGTTATTCTGTACATGCAACGTTGAAGTTGATCGTATATGTAATGATGCGAAGAATATGCACTTCGTTAACACTGAAGTAGTTTGACAATAGGTGGCGGAGAAAAAATATCGATCTTTCATGTTAGACCTGATTACCGAGGAGAACAACATCCGAAACAACTACGGTCAAACTGAAACACATGACGCAACATTAGAAGAAAAAGCCAACACAGCTCTGTGCACATAATTACCATGATAGCGTCGGAAATATCACCACCTATTTGACATTCTGGACTGTTTTACGTACTAAAATTGTAAGAAGCGGACATACGACCGCAGCCATACAGCCCCAGTAGGGGGAAAAACCGTGATAGGCATATTGTCCCATAATTAAACTAAAAACAATACCCATACCCCAGTTGTAGCCATAGTGATTCAGTGGGCAGAGGAGTAGACCTGGGCCATGGAGGTCCCGCCTTCCATCCCACAGTGACGCGGCGATTTTTGTTCCTTCCACTACCTCTTGGACGGCCGCAGATGCACTCAGACTGCTATCAGAGGAGTACCAGGGACATTTCCCGAGGGTTAAAAGGCGGCCAGGATGTAGGACTCTCCAGCCAACCTAGTGCTGCAGCGAACAGAAAGGCTGACTTCACCTCAGGTTCAAAAATGGTTCAAATGGCTCTGAGCACTATGGGACTTAACGTCTTTGGTCATCAGTCCCCTAGAACTTAGAACTACTTAAACCTAACTAACCTAAAGACATCACACACATCCATGCTCGAGGCAAGATTCGAACCTGACACCGTAGCGGTCCCGCGGTTCCAGACTGTAGCGCCTAGAACCTCTCGGCCACTATGGCCGGCTTCACCTCATGCCGATAGTCGGGCTTCACAACAGATGTTACTCATCCCCCACTTATGAGCAAGATTTTCGGGAAGTTTGCTTTGTTCGTAGGGCGAATGCCAGAACTCGAAATTCGCTCCCGTATCTTCTCCCTCCCCCCTATCCCACTACCCGCTGGCATGGTCTTTGGCTGAAGAGTCACTGACTTCAAAACAGATGACCCTGCGAACGGTCCCGTGCTGCAGACCGGAATGTTCAACATACACTACTGGCCATTAAAATGGCTACACCATGAAGATGACGTGCTACACACGCGAAATTTAACCGACAGGAAGAAGATGCTGTGATATGCAAATGATTAGCTTTTAAGAGCATTTACACAAGGTTGGTGCCAGTGGCGACACCTACAACGTGCTGACATGAGGAAAGTTTAAAACCGATTTCTCAGACACAAACAGGAGTTGACCGGCGCTGCCTGGTGAAACGTTGTCGTGGTGCCTCATATAAAGAGGAGAAATCTGTATTCGTCATCGCCATATTGGCATATCACCCGGCGTGATGGTATAGGATGCCATTGGTTACACGTCTCGGTGACCTCTTGTTCGCATTGACGGCACTTTGAACAGTGGACGTTACATTTCAGATGTGTTAGACCCGTGGCTCTATCCTTCATTCGATCCCTGCGAAACCCTACATTTCAGCAGGATAATGCACGACCGCAGGTTGCAGGTCCTGTACGGGCCTTTCTGGATACAGAAAATGTTCGACTGATGCCCTGGCCAGCACATTTTCCAGATCTCTCACCAATTGAAAACGTCTGGTCAATGGTGGCCGAGCAACTGGCTCGTCACAATACCCCAGTCACTACTCTTTATGAACTGTGGTATCGTGCTGAAGCTGCATGGGCAGCTGTACCTGTACGCGCCATCCAAGTTGTGTTTGACTCAATGCCCAGGCGCATCAATGACGTTATTACGGCCAGAGGTGGTTGCTCTGCGTACTAATTTCTCAGGATCTATGCACTAAATGGCGTGAAAATGTAATCACATGTCAGTTGTAGTATAATATATTTGTCCAATGAATACCCGTTTATCATCTGCATTTCTTCTTGGTGTAGCAATTTTAATGGTCAGTAGTGAACTTATGTATTAGATACATTATTACCAAGTTACGTTAAGTGAAATTTTAAGATATTCAAATGTATCAATGTACAGGGTGATGCAAAAAGAATACCACAACTTTAGGAATTTAAAACTCTGCAACGACAAAAGGCAGAGCTAAGCACTATCTGTCGGCGAATTAAGGGAGCTATAAAGTTTCATTTAGTTGTACATTTGTTAGCTTGAGGCGCTGTTGACTAGGCGTCAGCATCAGTTGATGCTAAGATGGCGACCGTTCAACAGAAAGCTTTTTGTGTTATTGAGTACGGCAGAAGTGGGGCACTGAGAATTCGCGGGAAACAACTCAGTATGAACGTGCCTCACCTAAGGTGAACGTTTTCTGTGCCATTTCAGCCAATAAAGTTTTTGGTCCCTTTTTTCTTCGAAGGTGCTACTGTAACTGGACTACAGTATCTGGAGATGTTAGAGAATTGGCTGTTCCCTCAGCTCGAACAAGAAGCACAACAATTCATATTTCAGCAGGATGGAGCGCCACCACATTGGCACTTATCTGTCCGTAACTACCTGAACGTCAACTACCCGAGGCGATGGATCGGCCGCCAGGCAGCCCGTGACAGAACACTTCATCACTGGCCTCCAAGAAGCCCTGATCTTACCCCCTGCGATTTTTTCTTATGGGGGTATGTTAAGGATATGGTGTTTCGGCCACCTCTCCCAGCCACCATTGATGATTTGAAACGAGAAATAGCAGCAGCTATCCAAACTGTTACGCCTGATATGCTACAGAGAGTGTGGAACGAGTTGGAGTATCGGGTTGATATTGCTCGAGTGTCTGGAGGGGGGCCATATTGAACATCTCTGAACTTATTTTTGAGTGAAAAAAACCTTTTTAAATACTCTTTGTAATGATGTATAACAGAAGGTTATATTATGTTTCTTTCATTAAATACACATTTTTAAAGTTGTGGTATTCTTTTTGAATCACCCTGTGTTTCTTCATCACGCTATGTAACTTTGATTTCTGCCTCTGTACTGTTGTGCTCACATAGTCGTGCTGTTAACACGCAGTATGAAAATGGTTGAGGCTACTTACCGTTCCGCAGTGAAACAACCGAGTGGAACACGGTTAAAAACTGCCGAGAAATAGGCTGTTCTTAATGTTTTTGATAAAGTCACAGAGATAACTGGCTTTGAAGGCTTTCGAGGAACTGTATTATATACAGTAGAGACACCAACTAGGAGTGTTTGTGTAGCGGTATAGGTAGTGTAATAGACTGATGATTTACTGGAGTTCATGGTTCGGTGGTCCAAGAATTGCCTCAGTCGTCTTTTTTCTCGTTCAATTTGAAATACTTACAACTCGTAATTGTAAAATTCATAGTCAGTTTTATGAGTAATGCACGACTTCTTGTTTCTAATTACTTATTGCAAACGAAATTCCTGTTTTTCATTTCAAATAAAAATACTTAATCATCGATAATTTATGAAAGACTGTTGATCAAGGTTGCTTAAATTAAGAAAACAGAACAGTTCAATTTTTGAAGGCAAAAACGAAAAACTAAATACTCTTTATTTGGACTATGTCAATTGTTTTATACCACAGGTGTAGATAAGCATCGTAGAAATATAAAAAACAGTCATTTTCGAAGCATCCAGCACACCATAGCAATGCCCAATTTTTACATTTGCCACTATACCATTACAATATGAACCCAACAGAACTGATCTGGGGGACTTGGCCCGAGAAATAACAATACAGTTAAGCTGGTACTAACGCACGCAGCTTTTTCACGCCACTGCCAGAACACTGGCGGGATATAGAACAGCACGTAACAAAAGAAGAGGAGAAAAGTCGGAGTCTGGGTGGCTTCGTGGATTCTGTTGTTGATCGACTCGTTATCAACGTAGCAGGTGACACTTTCAGGACTGAAATGTGCTGTATTTCTCGGATTCGGATAAGGAAGGAGCTAAGAGATTTCCAGACGACTGACTGTAATTAATATCTTCAGTGTCTTCGGTATTCAACAGTATGGTGAAATACCTGCAGTATGCTTTTGCATCAACCATAGCTCGCTCAGAAAAATTACCCTGTATTTAAATTAGAAATTTTTATCACTCTTCTTTGTAATTAAAATACTACACTCATGCTCATAAATTAAGGATAACTGCAGAATGTGGTACCACACGACGTTGCACTACACAAAACTGGCGCTAACAGCCTAGGCACATAGGGAACACACACGACACAGATCTGTAAGTCCACGATGTTGGTGATAAGTTGAGAGAACTGTCCCGAAACACATGTGCTACAAAACGCCACTTTTTCCTGCGCATGTACCCCGACATCAACATGGGATATGATCACCATGCACAGGTACACAGGCCGCACAACGGTTTGTCATATTCTGGATCTGGTGCTGCTGGGGTATAGCGTCCCATTCTTGCACCAGTGCCTCTCGGAGCTCCTGAAGTGTCGTAGGGGTTTGAAGACGTGCAGCGATACATCGACCAAGAGCATCCCAGACATGCTCGATGGGGTTTAGGTCTGCAGAATAGGCAGGCCACTCTATTCGTCTGATATCTTCTGTTTAAGGGTACTCTTCCACGATGGCTGCTCTATAGGCCGGTGCGTTATCATCCATCAGGAGGAAGGTGGGACCCACTGCACTCCTGAAAAGGCGGACATACTGGTGCAAAATGACGTCCCGATACACCTGACCTGTTCAGTACATGCAGGGGTGTACGTGCACCAATCATAATCCCACCCCACACCAACAAACCACGACCTCCATACCGGTCCCTTTCAAGAACATTAACGGGTTGGTATCTGGTTCCTGGTTCACGCCATAAGAAAACCCGGCGACAATGACTGTTCAGACTATACCTGGACTAGTCCGTGAACATGACCTCGGACCACTGTTCCAGTGACCGTGTTCTTGACACCAGGCTTTACTTGTTCTCTTGTGACCAGGGGCCAGTGGAATGCACCTTGCAGGTCTCCGGGCGAATAAACCGTGTCTGTTCAGTCGTCTATAGACTATGTGTCTGGAGACAACTGTTCCAGAGGCTGCGGTAAGGTCCCGAGCAAGGCTACCTGAAGTACTCCGCGGCCGTCTGCGGGCACTGTTGGTGAGATATCGGTCTTCTTGTGGTGCTGTACACTGTGGACGTACCGTACTGTAGCGCCTGGACACGTTTCCTGTCTGCTGGAATCATTGGCCATGATCTTGAGATCACACTTTGTGGCACACGGGGGGTCCGTGCTACGACCTGCCGTGTTTGACCAGCCTCCAGTCGCCCTAGTACTCTACCCATCATAACGTCATCAGTATGTGTTCTTTGAGCCATTTTCAACGCACAGTCAACATTAGCACGTCTGGAAACGCCTGCACACTTACTCGCTGCACCGTACTCTGACATGTACCAACACACCTCTGCGTATGTGGACTGCTGCCAGCGCCACCGTGCGACGACCGCAGGTCAAATACACCGCATGGTCATACCCCGAGGTGATTTAAACCCGCAAACCGCCCACCAGAGCGTTGTTGCATCATGTATCAGCATTATCCTTAATTTAGGACCGTGAATGTATGTCAGGTGAGGACAAGTACATTTTATGCTTTCCGTCTGGTCACGCAGGTAGTGCTGGAGTTTTTCCGAATATTATTTCATTCTCTTTAAAAATTAAATGCTCGTCTCTTTTTACGTCTGAACTGCAACTGCTCAAATCATTGCAGTTTACTTGGATCAGCTGGATCGCCAGTCCTGTCGAAGTTTAATGCGCCGGTAAAGCTGTTGTCCCGCGTTATCACTCAGTCTGTGTACGTTTAACACAGCATAAAACGTATACCAACGATCGTACTTGAATGCACGGGTCACAGCTTGGCTTCTGCTCCACGTGAAACTAAACCCAGTGAGATTCAAGGAAAATCGGAGGAATATACGCCGTAATGTTTACATCAGATTTATTCTTATGATGAACAAAGTACAGTTGTTGACCGCAAGCGCCACAAGTGTTACGGCGTTGTCCTAGTGATAGTTTCAGCGACCAGGAGGCAGCTGCTGTTTAGTCGGCGGATGGCGAGAGCGCGCCACATCGGAACTATTGCCTCGCACTTCCATAGATTTTGGTGAGGGTCGGCGTTCAGTTTGGAATCTGCACTGGATCATTCGCCTCGCCTGGAACAGGAATTCGTCCGCTGCGTTCGACTCCGGTCGCGTGCAGGTACACCCTATGTATTAAACTGTTTTCGGTTAGCAAGTCTCGGGATCGTTTTTCCTATTTTCTAGGGGTCACATGACATTGGAAGAGCGAGCTGGGCTTATCATTGACTGTAGTGTCACGAAATTGTACACTGGCAGTGTTCTGCATATTTTCATTTATGGGTGGCTAATCGGATGCCTTTCTGTTGTAGACCTTGCGGGGTAAATCGTGTTGAACTGTGCGCATGACATTCCAGAGAAGCAATGTCAGCTTCATCGCATTTAGTGATTGTAGATATATGTTCTCAGGTTCCAATGGCCGAAATTTGCACGCAAGGCAATTAATTAATTTCTGTGATCACAAAGTTATCAATTAATCCTATCAGGCTTTAATGTATTGTTTCAAATTCCCTTATGTTCAAAAGGCAGGGTGAACGAAAGTTCACTGATACTGATAATTTGTCGTTTACAGAGTTTGTTCTTAACGTGTAGTAAAGTGAGCCATGTACTGATATATCCGATACTGATGAAAGATTGATTTGTGTGCGGCCGCGTTAGAGCATGTTATTAAATTTTATTATTGGTCCTTCTACAACTACCGTAACCCTGATTTTCTCACGATCGGATTGGCTGAACTGGCGTTAAGTCATTCACGTAACAGCATCCTTATGGCCAGTTACGGTGCACTAACGTGAAAGAGTTTCGGAACTAAAGCTTATTTGGTTTAGAAAGAATACTGTACATGATTTTAAATTTTTAAAGATATTTCTTTTGATATTTAAAGGAAAGGAATACTTGGGCAATCTAGAACTACTTTGATTAAATACTTTGGATCAAGGTAATGTTTTTTAAACGTTGATGGTTCTAGTGTTTAAGGGAAAAGATATTTTGGGTAACTTGTAACTACAGTAATTACCTTTAAATATCAAGAAAGATTTTGCGTTCGAAACACATTGCATGATATTGATATTTCAACGATTATTGCTTTTAATGTTTTGAGAAAAAGTACGAATCTTCTGCATACCAGTATACGCCTGTGTAAAGTAAGTAAACCAATAAATCTTCAGGTACTGTGACCAGCCGCTTACCACACCAGAACCGGTGTGTTGTAGCTTGGCCAGCTCCATATTTTACCTTTACCTGCCATCTAGCATTGGCCGGACCTGTGCTGTAATTGTTTCTTTATTCTTCTTTTCCGACTATTTGTGTTTATTCTGTGAAACTGCAGATGTACTATATAGGTTTGCTACGTTAATATGAACGAAGTGAAAGTGGACTGCCAATAGAACATTGCTATCAACTGCGAACAGGAACATTTAATGTTTTCACGCATACTGCAGCAGAGAAACAGGCAAGAGCACGGCTTTGCGCAAAAGTCTCCGTGCAAATTCCTGATACAAAGGTAGCGATGTGGGCTAACAGTATCCAGTGCAAAACACTCACCTGAAGATGGCTGAATGGTTGGCAGCCGAAACATCGTGGCAAGAAGTCGACTTCATCCGGCTGCAATCCCGAAATTTCACTGAATATTCGAATACCTTATCAGTTACCATTGTTTTTCGTGGAGCTATACTATTCGTCAGCGTCGCTTTGCCCTGAGTGATAACCTATACTTTGAAGCCTACATCTACATACATATTCCGCAATCCACCGTATGGTGCATGGAAAAGGGCATCTCGTACCGTTGCTAGTCTTTACCTTTCATGTTCTATTAGCAGATGGAGCGACGCACTGAGTGTATGTACTCTATATCCACCTGTACGAGCTCTAATTTCTCTTAAAATGTCCTCGCGCTATATGTACGTTGCTGGCAGTAGAATCGCTCAGCAGTCAGCTGCAAATGTAGATTGTCTAAATTTTGTCAATATAATATTGCGATAAGAACATCGTCTTCCCTCCAGGGATTACCATTTCACTTCACTGAGTATGTAATACTCGATTGCTGAGTGAACCTACCGGTAAAAAATCCAACAGCATGTGCTGAATTGCTTTGACGTCTTCCTTTCATTGGATCTGGCGTGGCTGCCAGACACTCGAGCGGTACTGAATCGCACAAGTTCTCTAAACGCGGTCTCCCTTGGAGGATGAGCTACACGTGCGTAGAAGTCCCCCAATAAACCATAATCGGCAATTGACTTTCTCTACAATCTTACTTGCTCGTTCCATTCGATATCGCTTTGCGAAATAACGCCAACCTTCTTAATAGACTTAATCACTTTGTCAAGAAGCACACCTCTATTGTGGTATTCTAAAGTTACGGAATGTTTTCCTTACTCTTCTGTATCTACATCATCTTACATTTTCCCACATTTAAAGCAATCTGCCATTCCCCCCCCTGTAAACCCCTATGGTCACTCTACCACACGTTCCCGTGCACCACAGCGTCATCAGCATACAGCCTGGTACTCGATCTCTGCACTAGATCGTTTCTCACGGACCTGAGATTCCATTCCTTATGCTCGAACCTTTAGTCAACTGTCTACACTGTGGCACTGTGTCAAACGCTTTCCAGAAATCTAGGAGTATGGAACATGGCTGTTTCCTTTCATCCATGGTTCGCAGCACACGGTGCTGGAATAGGGCAAGCTGAGTTTCGCACAACGGATGCTTTTCAGATCCGTGATGATTTGTGGCCTGAACACTTCCTCTGCTAAGAAGATTTATTTTCGAACATAGAATGAGCTCAGGAATTCTGTAGCAATCCGACGTCAAGAATACTGGTCCATAATTTTGCGTGTGCATTGTGTTACCTTTCTTATACACGGAAGTCACCTGCATTTTCTTCCTGTCAAAAAAATTTGTTGAAATGGCTCCGAGCGCTATGGGACTTAACATCGTAGGTCATCAGTCCCCTAGAACTTAGAGCTACTTAAACTTAACTAACCCAAGGACATCACACACATCCATGCCCGAGGCAGGATTCGAACCTGCGACCGTAGCAGTCGCGCGGTTCCGGACTGAAGCGCCTAGAACCGCTCGGCCACTACGACCGGCTCTTCCTGTCACTTGGTTCTTTGCGCTGACCGAAAGATTCGCGATAAATGCGAGCTAAGTAAGGTGCGAATACCGAGGGCTACTCTCTGTAAAATCAAACAGGGACTCCAACTGGACCTGGCTATCCAAATGCTAACAGCTAGTTGATTACATACAAGTGTGATGAGACAATTGGTTGATAACTTTACGGCGTCACTCGATGCTGACGAACTACCAGCACTGCAACCTTTTCCTTAAGAGGATAACAAATTTGTAATAATGATTGTCTTCCGTTACGGAGCAACATTTCTTTCTTACCCTCCATGAGGGTTCACGACCGGTGCATCAAAAAAAAATGGCTCTGCGCACTATGGGACTTAACTGCTACGGTCATCAGTCCCCTAGAACTTGGAACTACTTAAACCGAACTAACCTGAGGACGGCACACAACACCCAGCCATCACGAGGCAGAGAAAATCCCTGACCCCGCCGGGAATCGAACCCGGGAACCCGGGCGTGGGAAGCGAGAACGCTACCGCACGACCACGAGATGCGGGCCCGGTGCATCAATTTCGCTCTTTTCCACATTACAGTCTGTGCATGTAGAAAGATGCGCGCAGAAATATATGACACAAGAGGAACAAGTATTACGACAAAGAAGGGAGGAAAAGGAATCATCAGTAATAGGGCGAGGAAATTACTGAACCCTCCAACACTCGAGGCAGTCCTCTAGGTAAGAAACTTATTGGATGTTGGTTTTGTGCCAACAGTCTAAGGTCTTCTAGTTGCTGTAGACTGCCGAACTGCCTAAAACGTGTTTACTACAGGGTGATTTTTTCCACTGTATATTAAATGTGGGGATTGATCGATGTGATGGTGCGGAACAAAAAAGGCCTAGTAAACTTGCGTCTGGAAATGCTAGAGACCATTTATTCAGTCCTATATTGTTACAGAGACTGGTTTAACTGTACCACACATCCGTAGTTGCAGTACCTTTTGGAAATTGTCTCCGTGTGCCTCGACGAATGCTTGTTCGCGCCGTAGCATGTTCTGTCTCACACGTTGACATCGGCCAGGCTGCATCCGAACAAAGGCAGCATGAATACGCTGCTCCAGTGTCTCCACATCTGGAATGGGCTCGGCATGCACGATACTTTTGAGATGGCCTCATAACTAGAACTCGGACGGGTTGAGATCCGACGAACGAGCAGCTTGTGTAACTGAATCCCCTCGACCATGGAAGACACGATTGACATGCGTCCGCACGTTAACGGCAAAGTGCGCTAGAGCACCATCACGTAGAACCCACATAGCCCTTCGAATCGTCAATGGCACCTCTTCCAGCGGGGGAGGCGAAGTCCCCCCCGCAAGAAACGCCGACAGCGCCAGCCCGTTGTGTGCGACGTGGAAGGAAGACTGGTCCCAAAATATGGTCGCCAATTATCCCGGTCCACACATTCCGGCTGCACCGACGCTGATGATTCGCTGTCACCACGCCATATGGGTTCTGCATGATATTGCACAAATGACTGTTACGAAAACTGAAAATAACACTCCGTGTAAAGACAGCGTCGCCTGTAATTAGGATGGATGACACAAATCCCGCAATCATGATGCCTGGTGAACAATCCAGTGACAAAAGAGCTCCAGATGGGAAAAGTCTGTAAGTCTGTCCTTAGTAAGCCCCGCACACGCTTTAAGTGATAAGGGTAGTAACAACTGTCATGGAGAATGTGTAACTAGGCTGTTTATATTTTCTTATTGGCAACGTTACGTAGTGCTCTGTATGAAAATCACTGGCTGTGCTGTGTGCAGTCTGTGGCTGGTTTGCATTGTTGTCTGCCATTGTAGTGTTGGGCAGCGGCAGCTGGATGTGAACAGCGCGTAGCGTTGCGCAGTTGGAGGTGAGCCGCCAGCAGTGGTGGATGTGGGGAGAGAGATGGCGGAATTTTGTAATTTGTCATGAACTGCTATATATATTATGACTATTAAGGTAAATACATTGTTTGTTCTCTATTAATATCTTTCATTTGCTAACTATCCCTATCAGTAGTTAGTGCCCTCTGTAGTTTGAATCTTTTATTTAGCTGGCAGTAGTGGCGCTCGCTGTATTGCAGTAGTTCGAGTAACGAAGATTTTTGTGAGGTAAGTGATTTGTGAAAGGTATAGGTTAATGTTAGTCAGGGCCATTCATTTGTAGGGATTTTTGAAAGTCAGATTGCGTTGCGCTAAATAATATTGTGTGTCAGGTTAAGCACAGTCTGTCAGTTTAAGCACAGTCTTGTATAAATTGTTCTAAAGGGGACGTTTCAAATGTACCACGCGGTCGTCTGGATTACCCTGTACTGGTGGGTCAGCTGCACGATACTGACGCAGTATTAATTACACTACTGGCCATTAAAATTGCTACACCAAGAAGAAATGCAGATGATAAACGGGTATTCATTGGACAAATATATTACACTAGAACTGACATGTGATTACATTTTCACGCAATTTGGGTGCATAGATCCTGAGGAATCAGTACCCAGAAGAACCACCTCTGGCCGTAATAACGGACTTGATACGCCTGGGCATTGAGTCAAACAGAGCTTGGATGGCGTGGACAGGTACAGCTGCCCATGCAGCTTCAAAGCGATACCACAGTTCATCAAGAGTATTGACTGACGTCTTGTGATGAGCCACTTCTAGGCCACCATTGACCAGACGTTTTCAGTTGGTGAGAGATCTGGAGAATGTGCTGGCCAGGGCATCAGTCGAACATTTTCTGTATCCAGACAGGCCCGTACAGGACCTGCAACATGCGGTCGCGCATTATCCTGCTGAAATGTAGGGTTTCGCAGTGATCGAATGACGGGTAGAGCCACGGGTCGTAACACATCTGAAATGTAACGTCCAGTGTTCAAAGTGCCGTCACTGCGAACAAGAGGTGACAGACACGTGTAACCAATGGCACGCAATACCATACGCCAGTGCGGCAATGACGAATACACGATTCCAATATGCGTTCACCGCGATGTCGCCAAACACGGATGCGACCATAATGATGCTGTAAATAGAACATGGATTCATCCGAAAAAATGACGTTTTGCCATTCGTGCACCTACGTTCGTCGTCGAGTACACCATCGCAAGCGCTCCTGTTTGTGATGCAGCGTCAAGGGTAACTGATAGTCCATGCTGCTGGAAACGTCGTCGAACTGTTCGTGCAGATGGTTGTTGTCTTGCAAACGTCCCCATCTGTTAACTCAGGGATCGAGACGTTGCTGCACGATCCGTTACATCCATGCGGATAAGATGCCTCTCATCTCGACTGCTAGTGATACGAGGCCGTTGGGATCCAGCACGGCGTTCCGTATTACCCTCCTGAACCCACCGTTTCCATATTCTGCTAACAGTCATGAAAACTCGACGAACGCGAGCAACAATGTCGTGATACGATAAACCGGAGCCGGCCGCGGTGGTCTAGCGGTTCTAGGCGCGCAGTCCGGAACCGCGCGACTGCTACAGTCGCAGGTTCGAATCCTGCCTCGGGCATGGATGTGTGTGATGTCCTCAGGTTAGTTAGGTTTAAGTAGTTCTAAGTTCTAGGGGACTGATGACCTCAGAAGTTAAGTCCCATAGTGCTCAGAGCCATTTTTGAACCCACATCCACCACTGCTGGCGGCTCATCTCCAACTGCGCAACGCTACGCGCTGTTCACATCCAACTGCCCAACACTACAATAGCGAATATTCCAACACTGCCAACCAGCCACAGACTGCACACAGACCAGTCAGTGATTTTCATACAGAGCGCTACGTGGCGTTACCAACATAAAAATCTAAACAGCCTACTTACAACACCACGTCCACTTGTTTGCTATTTTTGTAGTGCGGCTTAATCCACTCGTCATGTATTTCTGAACATATTCTTCTAAACGCTCCAGTTCCCATGTGCAAAAGAGCGCCGCCGTGGTCTAGCGTTTCTAGGCGCGCAGTCCGGAACCGCGCGACTGCTACGGTCGTAGGTTCGAATCCTGTCTCGGGCATGGATGTGTGTGATGTCCTTAGGTTAGTTAGGTTTAAGTAGTTCTAAGTTCTAGGGGACTTATGACCTAAGATGTTGAGTCCCATAGTGCTCAGAGCCATTTTTGAACCTAGCTTGCATTTATCGTGAATCTCTCGCCCAACGCAAAGTCCAAAGTGACCGGAAAAAAGCGCAGGTGATTCGAGTATATAAGAAAGGTAAAGTATCGGACCCTCAAAGTTACAGACCAATATTCCTAACTTCTGTTTGCTGCAGAACCCTTGAACGTATTCTAAGTTCGAATATAATAAACGTTTGTGAGATTGAGAAGCTTACGTCCACGAATCAGCAGGGTTTTAGAAAGTACCGCTCGTGCGAAACTCAGCTTGCTCTTTTCTCACACGATGAACTGCGAACTATCTATGAAGGGCAACAGGCAGATTCCATATTTCTAGATTTTAGGAAAGCATTTGACACGGTGCCTCATTGCAGGCTGTTAACGAAGGTACGTGCATATTGAATAAGTTCGCAGATATGTGAGTGTTTCCAAGACTTCTTAAATAGTAGAATCCACCGTGCTATCCTCGAAGGCGAGAGTTCATCAGAAAAAAAGGGTCTCGCCAGGAGTGCCCCAGGGAAGTGTGATAGGACCGGTGTTGCTCTCTGTATACATAAATGATTTAGCTCACAGAGTTGTCAGTAATCTACGGTTGTTTGCTGATGATGCCATGGTGTACGGTAACCTTTTGGCGTGATGAGTGGCAAGTGTGGAAAAATGTAAGTTAATGCAGATGAGTGGGGAGACCAAAGCTGTAATTTTCGGATACAGTATTACTAGTATCCTACTTGACAAAGTTAAGTCGTTTAAATATCTGAGCGTAACGTTGCAATGCGACGTGAGTTGGTACGAGTATGTGAGAACTGCGTTAGGAATGGCGAATGATCGACTTCGGTTTACGAGATGCATTCAAGTTCTAAGGCCTCCGATTTTTTTTCTAATTAACTACTCACCCGAAATCGATGAAACTGGCGTTACTTCTCGACGTAATCGCCCTGCAGACGTACACATTTTTCACAATGTTGACGCCATGATTCCATGGCAGCGGCGAAGGCTTCTCTAGGAGTCTGTTTTAACCACTGGAAAATCGCTGAGGCAATAGCAGCACGGCTGGTGAATGTGCGGCCACAGAGAGTGTCTTTCGTTGTTGGAAAAAGCCAAAAGTCACTAGGAGCCAGGTCAGGTGAGTAGGGAGCATGAGGAATCACTTCAAAGTTGTTATCACGAAGAAACTGTTGCGTAACGTTAACTCGATGTGCGTGTGCGTTGTCTTGGTGAAACAGCACATGCACAGCCCTTCCCGAACGTTTTTGTAGCAGTGCAGGAAGGAATTTGTTCTTCAAAACATTTTCGTAGGATGCACCTATTACCGCAGTGCCCTTTGGAACGCAATGCGTAAGGATTACGCCCTCGCTGTCCCAGAACATGGACACCATCATTTTTTCGGCACTGGCGGTTACCCGAAATTTTTTTGGTGGCGGTGAATCTGTGTGCTTCCATTGAGCTGACTGGCGCTTTGTTTCTGGATTGAAAAATGGCATCCATGTCTCATCCACTGTCACAACCGACGAAAAGAAAGTCCCATTCATGCTGTGGTTGCGCGTCAACATTGCTTGGCAACATGCCACACGGGCAGCCATGTGGTCGTCCGTCAGCATTCGTGGCACCCACCTGGATGACACTTTTCGCACTTTCAGGTCGTGATGCAGGATTGTGTGCACAGAACCCACAGAAATGCCAGCTCTGGAGGCGATCTGTTCAACAGTCATTCGGCGATCCACCAAAACAATTCTCTCCACTTTCTCGATCATGTCGGCTTGTGCGAGCCCGAGGTTGTTTCGGTTTGTTGTCACATGATGTTCTGCCTTCATTAAACTGTCGCACCCACGAACGCACTTTCGACACATGCATAACTCCATCACCACATGTCTCCTTCAACTGTCGATGAATTTCAATTGGTTTCACAACACGCAAATTCAGAAAACGAATGATTGCACGCTGTTCAAGTAAGGAAAACGTCGCCATTTTAAGTATTTAAAACAGTTCTCATTCTCGCCGCTGGCGGTAAAATTCCATCTGTCGTATGGTGCTGCCATCTCTGGGACGTATTGACAATGAATGCGGCCTCATTGTAAAACAATGCGCATGTTTCTATCTCTTTCCAGTCCGGAGAAAAAAAAATTGGAGGCCTTAGAACTTGAATGCACCTCGTATTGGGAAAATTTAGGAAAGAGTCGGTCATCTATAAAGGAGACCCCATGAGGACATTGATGCGACCTATTCTTGAGTACTGCTCGAGTGTTTGGGATCCGTACCAGGTCGGACAGGGTGCTAGATTGGTTTCTGGTGGGTTCTTACAACACCTAAGTGTTTGGAGATGCTTCGGGAACTTAAATGTGAATTCGTGGAGGGAAGGCGACGTTCTTTACGAGAAACACTATTGAAGAAATTTAGAGAACCGCCATTTGAAGCTGATTGCCAAACAATACTACTGCCGCAAACATACACTGCGCGTAAGGACTGCGAAGATAAGATACGAGAAATTAGGGCTCTTACAGAGACGTAGAGAAAATCGTTTTTCCCTCCCTCTATTTGCGAATGGAACAGGAAAGGAAATCACAAGTAGTGGTACAGAGTATCCTCAACCACACACCGTACGGTGGCTTGCGAAGTATCTTTGTAGATGCAGATGTATATTGGTTGTGCTGTTGAAGATGTCACAGGTAATTATAGAGCTGCCTTCGTTTTTGTGGGCAAAACTCTGACTGGTTTGATTTTCTGTTGCGTAGATGATGGAGGGAGTGTATGTGTTGATGTAAGGTGATTCTGTTGGTGCTGAAAAAGCGTGGAGTCGCTCTGATGTGCTGAAGACCTTGATGGTGTGGTCCTGATGGAGCCACGTGGTCGAACAGCGCCTTTGCGGCTGGAGACAGACAGACAGACAGAAGTGCTCGATGCGTCGAGCAGGAAAGTTTGTTAGGAGAAGGGCTCGAGGCACGGACCGAGAGCGTTTGATTCAGACGGGCACGCTGTCCTGTCCTGTCCTTTCCTGTCCCTTGCTGTTAGTTTGCATCTGTGTGCGTCGAGCGGGGGGAGTCTCCGACACTGTGAAGACAATAAACAGCAGATGTCGACCGCTGCACCTTTTCTCGCCGGCGGCTATGTCCTTTGGTAAGAATATTCGCAGCTAGCGAAAGTCAAGTGTTAGATCACTGTCTGTGGGGAGCTTATGTCTAGCAGTTTTGCATTTTAACGATAATCGTAGTCAATTTCTGCATTCTACTTAAGGTTACATTGCATTATGCGAAATTCCTGTCCATGGGAAGTAAGGGGAGTCATTTCCATTTTTATCATACTTTTGCCAACGATCATTTGTCATGTTGATTATGTGCAGAGTTTATTCTCACTCGTATTTTCCATGAATTATTTGCGCATTCTGATCTTTGGGGTGATAAAGACTTTCGCTTTTATGTTTTTGCAGGGCATAAGAGAGATGCTGATGCCTTCTTTGACAATCCAGTTAAGTGCTCAGTTCAATTTAGATTTTCATCTATTATTACTCCTAGAATCATTGCTGAGAGAGAGAAGTTGAAATTTGTCCCCTTTAGGATTAAAGATGGTGAAGATTCCCAATATTTTGCCCTCGTGAGCCCAGAATGACTACTAATCGTTACTGTTTGCGTTTTGGACTAGTTGTGCTTTAATTCACATCCTGAGACTTTTGATAGTGCACAAAGGTCGGTACTGGGATTCTCCATACCTGTATTCCTGTTTATTGAATTAATATTTAAATAAAAATGATGGTCGTTAGTGTACAGATGGCATTTACAGCAGTACAAAATCGATTACACATTACTGACATGCCTCGAAAAGAGTATAGAATCTATTGCCGATCCCTGGTGGACGTCTGGTACTGCCTGTCTCCATTCTGACTTTATGGTCCCAAGAGAATGGCATAAAAACTACTTTTTTGCCACATTTCATCGATGTTATCAGGAAAAACAATTGTGATTGCATGTTTTTGTAGCTCTAATTCAGGCTGGGGCAAATAAAAGTGTCTGCAGAACGAAGTTCCAAAGTACAAACAAACATAGTATGAGAAGAAGAAATACAGTACACACCTGACTAATGTTGGAAGTGACTGGCATTCGTCTCCAGGCACTTTTGAGCGGTGGTCATCAAACGCTGAAGGCGGATCGAAGCTGACTGCTGGAATTGCTGAAATCTCACCCAAAATGTTATGCTGCAGTTCTTGAAGACTATGAGGGTTGTTGCGATATACCGTGGACTCGAGGGCTCCCCACCAAAGTAATCGCACACTGACAGGCCAGGTGACGTGGTTGGCCAACTAGGGCCGCGACCAGACTGGCTTCTGCTAACGACTCTGCCAATCGTGAAGACTGGATTGTATTGGAAGTTGCTCTATCGTGTTGGAAGTATCTGTGGATCTTTTCCTCCTCCGTTAATGTTGCCACAAATGGTCAAATCGTATCTGTTGTAGGTCGGCAAGATAGCCAACCCGGTATGAGAGGAAGCCGAAAGGCACGCGTTTTAGCTCACGCCTGCTGGCGTGAGGTCTGGAACAGGTCAAGGAAATTAGACTAGCAGAAAAGGACGTAGCTGTGGAATACTTAACTTTAATCCATAAATGGTGAACGTCGCTCTTGACGGTACATGTTTTACAGCATCAATAGTAACTGGTAATGGCGCCTTGCTAGGTCGTAGCAAATGACGTAGCTGAAGGCTATGCTAACTATCGTCTCGGCAAATGAGAGCGTATTTTGTCAGTGAACCATCGCTAGCAAAGTCGGCTGTACAACTAGGGCGAATGCTAGGAAGTCTCTCTAGACCTGCCGTGTGGCGGCGCTCGGTCTGCAATCACTGATAGTGGCGACACGCGGGTCCGACGTATACTGACGGACCGCGGCCGATTTAAAGGCTACCACCTAGCAAGTGTGGTGTCTGGCGGTGACACCACAGTATCCACTCGTCCTGCCCACTTTCATCTGCCCCGACTGTGACCTGGCAGTCAAGGAAGACAGGGTTCGGTTACGATTGTGGACGGGGCTGTAATCAGTTACTATTGGTTGGCTTTTCTTTTAATCACACTCAATTTATTTAAAATCAACAACAAATCAAATAATGGCAATAATTTAAGAACTGTTTCACGGCTGAACGTCTTAATGGTAATAAATTAAGAACTGATTTAACTTGCTCCAACTTACAGTTACAGTTATTAAAATATAAAAGACAAGTAACCAAGGTCTTAAAGGTTAACTGCTAAAATACAATTGCTACATTAGAATTTTGAGACAAGTAGCGACAGTCACGGCTGAAGACCTTTAACGCCAAGAATGGCAATTATTAAAAAAATTTAACAAACATACTGTCAAAAAGCAAGGCAATAGCAAAAGTTAGTTTAGAAGACAGGCAACTGATCACCAAACACGTGAGACAAAATAATAGTAAACTTGGTAACACAACCGTTTAAACTTGCTGTAACGCCAAAAATGGCAATTATATTTAAAAAATTTAGAAACATACAATAAAACAGCAAATACACTCCTGGAAATGGAAAAAAGAACACATTGACACCGGTGTGTCAGACCCACCATACTTGCTCCGGACACTGCGAGAGGGCTGTACAAGCAATGATAACACGCACGGCACAGCGGACACACCAGGAACCGCGGTGTTGGCCGTCGAATGGCGCTAGCTGCGCAACATTTGTGCACCGCCGCCGTCAGTGTCAGCCAGTTTGCCGTGGCATACGGAGCTCCATCGCAGTCTTTAACACTGGTAGCATGCCGCGACAGCGTGGACGTGAACCGTATGTGCAGTTGACGGACTTTGAGCGAGGGCATATAGTGGGCATGCGGGAAGCCGGGTGGATGTACCGCCGAATTGCTCAACACGTGGGGCGTGATGTCTCCACAGTACATCGATGTTGTCGCCAGTGGTCGGCGGAAGGTGCACGTGCCCGTCGACCTGGGACCGGACCGCAGCGACGCACGGATGCACGCCAAGACCGTAGGATCCTACGCAGTGCCGTAGGGGACCGCACCGCCACTTCCCAGCAAATTAGGGACACTGTTGCTCCTGGGGTATCGGCGAGGACCATTCGCAACCGTCTCCATGAAGCTGGGCTACGGTCCCGCACACCGTTAGGCCGTCTTCCGCTCACGCCCCAACATCGTGCAGCCCGCCTCCAGTGGTGTCGCGACAGGCGTGAATGGAGGGACGAATGGAGACGTGTCGTCTTCAGCGATGAGAGTCGCTTCTGCCTTGGTGCCAATGATGGTCGTATGCGTGTTTGGCGCCGTGCAGGTGAGCGCCACAATCAGGACTGCATACGACCGAGGCACACAGGGCCAACACCCGGCATCATGGTGTGGGGAGCGATCTCCTACACTGGCCGTACACCACTGGTGATCGTCGAGGGGACACTGAATAGTGCACGGTACATCCAAACCGTCATCGAACCCATCGTTCTACCATTCCTAGACCGGCAAGGGAACTTGCTGTTCCAACAGGACAATGCACGTCCGCATGTATCCCGTGCCACCCAACGTGCTCTAGAAGGTGTAAGTTAACTAGCCTGGCCAGCAAGATCTCCGGATCTGTCCCCCATTGAGCATGTTTGGGACTGGATGAAGCGTCGTCTCACGCGGTCTGCACGTCCAGCACGAACGCTGGTCCAACTGAGGCGCCAGGTGGAAATGGCATGGCAAGCCGTTCCACAGGACTACATCCAGCATCTCTACGATCGTCTCCATGGGAGAATAGCAGCCTGCATTGCTGCGAAAGGTGGATATACACTGTACTAGTGCCGACATTGTGCATGCTCTGTTGCCTGTGTCTATGTGCCTGTGGTTCTGTCAGTGTGATCATGTGATGTATCTGACCCCAGGAATGTGTCAATAAAGTTTCCCCTTCCTGGGACAATGAATTCACGGTGTTCTTATTTCAATTTCCATGAGTGTACAATAACAAGGTTAATTCAAAAGGACAAGCAACTGATCACCAAACAGGTGAGACAAATGATGATAACTTGGTAATACAATAATATAATACGAACACAATAATAAAACACAAGGGCTAGTCACAGACGGTGCTCCAGGAATCTACCTCTGAGAATGTCAGACCAAAAACACTTTCGCGAGTGATGAAAAAGGCAGCCAAGAGTTGCATTCACTTCACAAGATGGTGACTCAGATTAGTGGCAGGATAACGAATGGCTGATGATAATCTGCTGAAGCTACCTAACGTCCGATAACCAATGCAACGATGGAACACCACGCCAAAGCCGGAACTAGCACTACGTCCTCAGAATGCTGTGTTTAGAGCGTACGAAAGGAGAAAAGAACCACCACTAGTAAAGTATAAGAAACACCAACCGACCTACAAATCAAGTAAACTATCAAAACTACACGCTTTACTAGACTGCAGCGGCAAGGCAATTAAACGTACACTGCTGTTACATACACTAACCTCCAGGGTAGGCCACTGGGGCGTTAGTGGCCACCAGGCAGGAAACATACCACTGGTTGAATTTAACAAATAGTAACACATAGAATGCAGAAATTACACTCCTCGAAATTGAAATAAGAACACCGTGAATTCATTGTCCCAGGAAGGGGAAACTTTATTGACACATTCCTGGGGTCAGATACATCACATGATCACACTGACAGAACCACAGGCACATAGACACAGGCTACAGAGCATGCACAATGTCGGCACTAGTACAGTGTATATCCACCTTTCGCAGCAATGCAGGCTGCTATTCTCCCATGGAGACGATCGGAGAGATGCTGGATGTAGTCCTGTGGAACGGCTTGCCATGCCATTTCCACCTGGCGCCTCAGTTGGACCAGCGTTCGTGCTGGACGTGCAGACCGCGTGAGGCGACGCTTCATCCAGTCCCAAACATGCTCAATGGGGGACAGATCCGGAGATCTTGCTGGCCAGGCTAGTTAACTTACACCTTCTAGAGCACGTTGGGTGGCACGGGATACATGCGGACGTGCATTGTCCTGTTGGAACAGCAAGTTCCCTTGCCGGTCTAGAAATGGTAGAACAATGGGTTCGATGACGGTTTGGATGTACCGTGCACTATTCAGTGTCTCCTCGACGATCACCAGTGGTGTACGGCCAGTGTAGGAGATCGCTCCCCACACCATGATGCCGGGTGTTGGCCCTGTGTGCCTCGGTCGTATGCAGTCCTGATTGTGGCGCTCACCTGCACGGCGCCAAACACGCATACGACCATCATTGGCACCAAGGCAGAAGCGACTCTCATCGCTGAAGACGACACATTCTTCCCTCCATTCACGCCTGTCGCGACACCACTGGAGGCGGGCTGCACGATGTTGGGGCGTGAGCGGAAGACGTCCTAACGGTGTGCGGGACCGTAGCCCAGCTTCATGGAGACGGTTGCGAATGGTCCTCGCCGATACCCCAGGAGCAACAGTGTCCCTAATTTGCTGGGAAGTGGCGGTGCGGTCCCCTACGGCACTGCATAGGATCCTACGGTCTTGGCGTGCATCCGTGCGTCGCTGCGGTCCGGTCCCAGGTCGACGGGCACGTGCACCTTCCGCCGACCACTGGCGACAACATCGATGTACTGTGGAGACCTCACGCCCCACGTGTTGAGCAATTCGGCGGTACGTCCACCCGGCCTCTCGCATGCCCACTATACGCCCTCGCTCAAAGTCCGTCAACTGCACATACGGTTCACGTCCACGCTGTCGCGGCATGCTACCAGTGTTAAAGACTGCGATGGAGCTCCGCATGCCACGGCAAACTGGCTGACACTGACGGCGGCGGTGCACAAATGCTGCGCAGCTAGCGCCATTCGACGGCCAACACCGCGGTTCCTGGTGTGTCCGCTGTGCCGTGCGTGTGATCATTGCTTGTACAGCCCTCTCGCAGTGTCCGGAGCAAGTATGGTGGGTCTGACACACCGGTGTCAATGTGTTCTTTTTTTCCATTTCCAGGAGTGTAGTAACAAGGAGTCGAGGAAAGCTAATTACATCCGCCTTCCCCAAACGCTCCACTCGCTCGGCGACACTGAGAGCAGTAACACGAACCCAAGTCACTGGAGAATCGCGAGATCTCACAATGGTGGAGGTTTCACTGCAAGGATTAAAGTCCACTCAAAGCTTTTTGGACCCGGTTGAGGACTAGGTCGTGTACCCTCGCGACCACAGCCCCTCCATCCGGCAGTGCATGCGTGCTGCCAGCAGTCCCAGCGTGTTCACGCACTGCCCTCTTGTCTCCTTCAGAGTCCCCAACCGAACTGCGCACTCACACGACCCGGAAGAACAACGACGTCACCCCTAAGATAAGGCCCACAGTTACTACATATCGATAACGCCGCTGCTGCCACTAGCGGATAGGCAACACTTGCGAAACCAAGTGGTGACAATCAACACAAGAAGAATACAAACAACCGCAACAATTTCAACTAAATGATACAGTCTGGCCTGCAACAGAGGACGCAAACCTACAACAGCACCAACGCGAGCCGCAGCACGGCTCAACGACCTGTACTAGCCTACGTATTTATATGGTTTTGCACCTACGTTTGTATTATATTCTACGTTGCCTTAGTCTCTGTCTGCTTCATCTTTTTCTGTATCACTATATTCATTTTTCTGTATCATTATATTCATTTTCTCAATCATTCATACAGTCGTTACTGTTATGGTCATGTTTAGTCTGTGGGCGGGTTTGCGTGGCTTCTCTCTTGCATGTTCTTCTAGCAAGATTCTTGAAATAGTGCCCTCTGTTCTGTCAAGGTTTGCCTACTGGTTGGATTTGTAAACTGGAACTTGAAGTTGAGATGTCACACAGAGCTTCACAGGCGCGGCTCCAGCTGAGAGGCCACCAACTTACTGGAGTGGCCCTTCGGCCCTTCAACCCTTCGGTCCTCTGCCCATCAGCCCTTCCACTCTGTGTCCGACTGTGTCACTCCCGCTGCCCTCACTTTTCCTGGTTACATGTCATTACCTTCGCAGTGTGCATCACTAAAAAACCACAACTTCAATATCCTAAAGACTAGCTTAATTATAAACACTTAAAAAGCCACTCAGTGCGTCTAAGCTGACTAAATTAATATGTCGCGCTACGTTATACATTGAATAGTTTTCCACCAGTTAACAAAAACTGTGATGTTGTCAGTCATACGACCACACCGCCGCCTGAGAGATCGATCCGCCGGATGCGATTCTCTCGATAAACGGAACAGAAGAACGGCTGTGCTGGCCAAAGAGTACACAGCCAGTGGCAGTACTTATGGGCGCCGCGAGGCTACTTCATGTGCAGCAGGGGAGTAGTGCAGTTGTGCCAGTCTACAGTTCGTAGACGCGCTCAATGATCAGCCAGCGCCAATGTCAGTCATCGTCTGCAGCTCAGTCACTGCTCCCATCAAGTCTTTGTAGCTCCGTTCCGAGTTAGTCTTCAAATTCACCGGATTCGACATTCAAGATTACGAGAGATTAATTCGTCACTGCAAGATTTGTGACTTGTAAATTATGTCATTCTACGGACGCTTAGTCTAGTCGCGTCTTCTATAATTGTCAACCAACAGATCATGGACTAGAACAAAGTTAAGTAATAAATACTTTTTTTATTTTGTACTCCTGCTAATTAATTGTGTTTTCCTGTTGTAGCTACCAAGCAGTCTTGGCATAGTAGAACCCACGTTTCCACCTAGTTGGCTACCTCATATTAACTACCTCATGTTGATGGACTCGGTTATGATGGGAAGATCGAGAGCCATCAAGAATATAACACACATTACTGCACAATTTCACAACAGTGCGGATAGTGTCGAAAAGGTATTGACTGCATACCGAGAGGCGCTTCGTTGTTATGGGAAATAAATTAAATACCAACTGAATTTAATTAGAAAATGTTAATTACTGCTACAAAACTGATTAAACATAGAAATTATATGATCTAAAAGTAGTGCGTGCTGCGTTCATAATTTACCAACTGCTGCATTGCTGATATGGATTTCTGTCGTGTCTGATTATTTCAGTTATATTTAATTCCACACGCAGCTGTGTTTTGTCAGCGAAATGTGGCGTGGCTAACACAATAGAGGCATCCGCTCGTCCTTAATTTGGTGCATTAATTATATTTATCCCCTCCTTCATTATGAAATCATTAAACTGCTGACATCCATTTATAACTCCCTGCATTTCAACTGAGCTACGCACTTAACAAGGGACTGATGATCCTGTAGTTGGGTCCCTGTACTCACCAATCCAACCAGACAAAACCAACCAACCAAACAACCAACCTACCAAAACCAACCAACCAACCAGCCAACTCTCTTAACTTACTCATACAAACATTTAAGGGGTATCAAGTTTTTAGGTACGTTGCTGTCCTTAGGGCATTGTGTCACCCTGTGGTTTGTAAGGATTCCGTGATATGATCAGATACCACAAAAGCTGCCCCTTTAAATTACGAAAACAATGAATGCAAAACATTTTTTGTCGTACAAAGCGTATTGTTTCTCAAAATATTCACCTTTAAAACTTACTTCCTCCCGTACAAGACTGAAGAACATTTCCTTCCACTCTGATGGCGGAGAAAAGCAAGCACGTAGAATTTGACGTCCCACCGTCATCGAGGTCATTGCAGACGGACAACAAGATCGGATCGTTTCAAGTATCGATGTAGAAATCGGCCGTGCCCTTGAAAGAGAACGTTCGCGGCATTTCCTTGGCGCGTTTTAGGGACATCTCGGAAAACCGAAATCTAAATTGTCGGACGCAGATTCGAACCGTCGTCCTCCCGAATCCGAGTCCGCTACGCCACACCCCTCTGTTCCGACTTTGGCACCTCGAAACCATCTTTCTGATGTACTGAATAGCACCTTGACGGGATCAAAATCGCTGTCCACACCCACTTTGATTGACGATGAAAGTCCTCAAGGCATGAATTAGGTGAATACTGTCAATGAGACATTGATTTGATGTTTTCTCATCCAAATGACAGTTATTGGACGCGATGTGTGAATTTTGGCATTGTCGAGATGATGAATGGTGCGAGTTATTTCTCCTGATGTCATCGATGAAATGTGTCAGGAAACTAGTTTTATGCCATTCTATTGTGACCATAAAGTCAGAATGGAGGCAGGTAGTATCAGACGTCCACTAGGGTTCGACGTTAGGTTCTATACTCTTTTCATGGTATGTCAGTAACGTGTCTTCGATTTTGTGCTGTTGTAAATACCACATGTACCAGTTGTATTTAAATATTAAATCAATAAACAGGGAGACAGCTGTCGAGGGTCTCAGTACCGAGTTTTGTGCACTTATCAAAATGGGCGCAGGATATGGGGTTAAAACACGATCCATCCAAAACGCAAGCGGTACTGATTGGTCATTCCAGGCTCATTACATCATCAACAACCGAGCTAGGTTAATAATTGGCTCCTTTTACCGACCCCCCGACTCAGCAGCATTAGTGGCAGAACAACTGAGAGAAAATTTGGAATACACTTCACATAAATTTTCTCAGCATGTTATGGTCTTAGGTGGAGATTTCAATTTACCAGATATAGACTGGGACACTCAGATGTTTAGGACGGGTGGTAGGGGCAGAGCATCGAGTGACATTATACTGAGTGCACTATCCGAAAATTACCTCGAGCAATTAAACAGAGAACCGACTCGTGGAGATAACATCTTGGACCTACTGATAACAAACAGACCCGAACTTTTCGACTCTGTAAGTGCAGAACAGGGAATCAGTGATCATAAGGCCGTTGCAGCATCCCTGAATATGGAAGTTAATAGGAATATAAAAAAAGGGAGGAAGGTTTATCTGTTTAGCAAGAGTAATAGAAGGCAGATTTTAGACTACCTAACAGATCAAAACGAAAATTTCTGTTCCGACACTGACAATGTTGAGTGTTTATGGAAAAAGTTCAAGGCAATCGTAAAATGCGTTTTAGACAGGTACGTGCCGAGTAAAACTGTGAGGGACGGGAAAAACCCACCGTGGTACAACAACCAAGTTAGGAAACTACTGCGAAAGCAAAGAGAGCTTCACTCCAAGTTTAAACGCAGCCAAAACCTCTCAGACAAACAGAAGCTAAACGATGTCAAAGTTAGCGTAAGGAGGGCTATGCGTGAAGCGTTCAGTGAATTCGAAAGTAAAATACTACGTACCGACTTGACAGAAAATCCTAGGAAGTTCTGGTCTTACGTTAAATCAGTAAGTGGCTCGAAACATCATGTCCAGACACTCCGGGATGATGATGGCATTGAAACAGAGGATGACAAGCGTAAAGCTGAAATACTAAACACCTTTTTCCAAAGCTGTTTCACAGAGGAAGACCGCACTGCAGTTCCTTCTCTAAATCCTCGCACCAACGAAAAAATGGCTGACATCGAAATAAGTGTCCAAGGAATAGAAAAGCAACTGGAATCACTCAACAGAGGAAAGTCCACTGGACCTGACGGGATACCAATTCGATTCTACACAGAGTACGCGAAAGAACTTGCCCCCCTTCTAACAGCCGTGTACCGCAAGTCTCTAGAGGAACAGAAGGTTCCAAATGATTGGAAAAGAGCACAGGTAGTCCCAGTCTTCAAGAAGGGTCGTCGAGCAGATGCGCGAAACTATAGACCTATATCTCTGACGTCGATCTGTTGTAGAATTTTAGAACATGTCTTTTGCTCGAGTATCATGTCGTTTTTGGAAACTCAGAATCTACTATGTAGGAATCAACATGGATTCCGGAAACAGCGATCGTGTGAAACCCAACTCGCTTTATTTGTTCATGAGACCCAGAAAATATTAGATACAGGCTCCCAGGTAGATGCTATTTTTCTTGACTTCCGGAAGGCGTTCGATACAGTTCCGCACTGTCGCCTGATAAACAAAGTAAGAGCCTACGGAATATCAAACCAGCTGTGTGGCTGGATTGAAGAGTTTTTAGCAAACAGAACACAGCATGTTGTTATCAACGGAGAGACGTCTACAGACATTAAAGTAACCTCTGGCGTGCCACAGGGGAGTGTTATGGGACCATTGCTTTTCACAATATATATAAATGACCTAGTAGATAGTGTCGGAAGTTCCATGCGGCTTTTCGCGGATGATGCTGTAGTATACAGAGAAGTTGCAGCATTAGAAAATTGTAGCGAAATGCAGGAAGATCTGCAGCGGATAGGCACTTGGTGCAGGGAGTGGCAACTGACCCTTAATATAGACAAATGTAATGTATTGCGAATACATGGAAAGAAGGATCCTTTATTGTATGACTATATGATAGCGGAACAAACACTGGTAGCAGTTACTTCTGTAAAATATCTGGGAGTATGCGTGCGGAACGATTTGAAGTGGAATGATCATATAAAATTAATTGTTGGTAAGGCGGGTACCAGGTTGAGATTCATTGGGAGAGTCCTTAGAAAATGTAGTCCATCAACAAAGGAGGTGGCTTACAAAACACTCGTTCGACCTATACTTGAGTATTGCTCATCAGTGTGGGATCCGTACCAGATCGGGTTGACGGAGGAGATAGAGAAGATCCAAAGAAGAGCGGCGCGTTTCGTCACAGGGTTATTTGGTAACCGTGATAGGGTTACGGAGATGTTTAACAAACTCAAGTGGCAGACTCTGCAAGAAAGGCGCTCTGCATCGCGGTGTAGCTTGCTCGCCAGGTTTCGAGAGGGTGCGTTTCTGGATGAGGTATCGAATATATTGCTTCCCCCTACTTATACCTCCCGAGGAGATCACGAATGTAAAATTAGAGAGATTAGAGCGCGCACAGAGGCTTTCAGACAGTCGTTCTTACCGCGAACCATACGCGACTGGAACAGGAAAGGGAGATAATGACAGTGGCACGCAAAGTGCCCTCCGCCACACACCGTTGGGTGGCTTGCGGAGTATAAATGTAGATGTAGATGTAGATGTAAATATTGGGAATCCCTACCATCTTTAATGCTAAATGGGACAAATATCAACTTCTCTCCCTCGGGAATGATTCTAGGAGTAGTAATAAAATCTAAAATGGACGGAGCACGTTAAATGCAAGAAGGCATCAGCATCTCTCTATGCCCTACAAAAATATAGAAGGATCTGCTCTCTGGACCAGAAAACGAAACCCGTACAAGCACTTATATTTCCAATTATTGAGTAAACCGATGTTATCGTGCAACGTCTTTATCCGGAAAGCTCACTGCGTCTGGAACTGGGTATGAATGCGTAATGCCTGATGCCTATGTTCGTTATGTCTGTGATGTTAGACTCTTTGTTTATATTTCACCATCATATGCACAGCCATCCTGGCGGCGCAGAGACAAGCGCAGAGATTTCCATACCCTCTGTCTTCTCTCCTGTACATTGTCCTCCCATATCTCTGCTTGACCTTAACACTCTTATCCATGAGAGTAAAATCCTTTCTTTCCCACTCCATCGCTGAGCCACTTTCTCGAAGTCCTTCTGTGTAGCAGCAACCCATTATATTAGGAAACTGAACAACATCTCCTGTTGCAGAAGACAGTTAACGACAGACAGGGTAACAGTTATCACCTTGCATTAAATGAAGCAACAATAGTAAATTACATTGTCCCTCTACGCACTCGTTAACCCTGCACATCCTCCTTTCTAAGCAGATGTTCCTAATTTCCCAGTATTCTTAGCTGGTGCAGTTTCCTTAGGTCTCCTTTACCCAGAACTCGTTACATTAGAAAGCACCCATTTTGTACATTTGTCTGTGGCACTATCACTGTTATTATTATTATTATTATTATTATTAGCATTAGTGGCAACAGCAGTAATAGAAGCACTGCCAGTATTAACTCTATTAGTTCATAGCCAGTACTGTTTACTGACATTGTCTCTATAGACACTAGAATAATTTTTCGTATTAAAACTGTTATTTCTTAGGTATGTATGATGTTAAAAAGTTGCTGTACGAGTGAAACCCAGATCCAAAGTAAGAGACGGGATGATGGCTATAATGAGATCGGGTTCAATAAATAAATAAAAAATAAAATAAAGTGAGGTAAAATCAATTGTCCTATTCTGCAACATCATCAGATCTTTGACCTGTCCTTTCAATCTCTACATTCGGAAGTATAGGGTGATATTACTAAATGAAGACAAATCGCAGGAAATGATTCCTCAGAGGATAAGAAGTTCCACGACTTGTATTTTGTAGTAAGATTAGTGTTCAGCAACTTAGAAGTTAATTAGGGAGCAAAAGTCCATCAGAAACTGATAATTAAAACTGCAATAAAATATACAAATGGTATTCAAGGTGAGTCCTTTGGATAATGACACGTGGAGAAGGTGGTCCAGGCAATCAGCTTGTTTTCGTGGGAGCAGCTCATGCATTGTCCCAAAATAAGCAAGTACGTTCGACGTTCAACACATGGTTCAGGCCTACCAAGACATTGTCACATCACAAGTGATGCCAAGTACGAGGATACACAGGCTACCCATAGGTGAGTGAGAATGAGGTTTGCCCCTCGCACCTAGCAGACTCGGACGTCCGCTTTACCACGGCTGTGCCTACACTTCTCACGGAATCTCTGTGCAACTGCAAGGATAAACACTGACTGATGCCAACAACACGTCACAGCCATGGGGCAGAAATCCACTTGCTTGGTTACCCAGACCACTCCGCATGAGCGCCTCAGCTCAGCGCTAGAAGGCGTCTCACCAAAACCCACTACGGCACTGGACACAGCGGCCGCCACCTACTTTAGACGAATGATGTAAAATCAGATAGTGCTATCGCACCCGAGGTCGAGCCATCACCAAACTGGTTCACCTTCAGAGTATGTGCAGCTGAGTTGGATTCCTTTTTAACGGCTATGTACTACAGGGTTATTACAAATGATTGAAGTGATTTCACAGCTCTACAATAACTTTGTTATTTGAGATATTTTCACAATGATTTGCACACACTTACAAAAACTCAAAAAGTTTTTTTAGGCATTCACAAATGTTCGATATGTGCCCCTTTAGTGATTCGGCAGACATCAAGCCGATAATCAAGTTCCTCCCACACTCGGCGCAGCATGTCCCCATCAATGAGTTCGAAAGCATCGTTGATGCGAGCTCGCAGTTCTGGCACGTTTCTTGGTAGAGGAGGTTTAAACACTGAATCTTTCACATAACCCCACAGAAAGAAATCGCATGGGGTTAAGTCGGGAGAGCGTGGAGGCCATGACATGAATTGCTGATCATGATCTCCACCACGACCGATCCATCGGTTTCCCAATCTCCTATTTAAGAAATGCCGAACATCATGATGGAAGTGTAGCAATTGTAAACGGTAAGGCTTCTGCTTTAGCCTTTTCCGTAAGATTTTCCAAACCGTCGGCTGTGGTACGTTTAGCTCCCTGCTTGCTTTATTCGTCGACTTCCGCGGGCTACGCGTGAAACTTGCCCGCACGCGTTCAACCGTTTCTTCGCTCACTGCAGGCCGACCCGTTGATTTCCCCTTACAGAGGCATCCAGAAGCTTTAAACTGCGCATGCCATCGCCGAATGGAGTTAGCAGTTGGTGGATCTTTGTTGAACTTCGTCCCGAAGTGTCGTTGCACTGTTATGACTGACTGATGAGAGTGCGTTTCAAGCACGACATACGCGTTCTCGGCTCCTGTCGCCATTTTGTCTCACTGCGCTCTCTAGCGCTCTGGCGGCAGAAACCTGAAGTGCGGCTTCAGCCGAACAAAACTTTATGAGTTTTTCTACGTATCTGTAGTGTGTCGTGACCATATGTCAATGAATGGAGCTACAGTGAATTTATGAAATCGCTTCAATCATTTGTAATAGCCCTGTATATATCCATAGAGGAAAATAATTTGCGAGTTGGTTGGGAAAAAGCAAAGGTCACATCCGTCTCTAAGAACGGAAACGGATCTATGAAACTACCGTCCAGTATTAATGACATCCACCTGTTGCTAAGCATATTCACAGCTACAACATAACGAGCTGACACGAATAGAATGACCTCCTTCATGACAAGCATCACGGATTCCGAAAACACAACCTGTATTCTTCTCATCCGACATCCTGAAAGCATGGCGTAAGAGGAACCAAGGGGATGCAATAGACGTAGACAACCGACAAATATTTGACTCGCGACCTAAAAATCGATTTTAAGAAAAGTAGGATTATGTGATGTGACAAAATTTGTGACTCTACTGAGATTTTCTTTGTAGGAAGAAGGCAGCACGTTACCTTGATTTGGTGTTACCCATTGTAAATGTTTGGTGTTTATAAAAATAGCTTTTACGGCCAACAGTCAAGATTTTATTTTTATTTGTGTTTTTCACGACGCGATTCGAGCACTGATTCCTATTGTCATGCGCATTTTTCATGTAGTAAGCCATTTATTGGCAATGTCTTCGATGTGTGAAACACAAGATTGAAAACAGAGAAAATATAACGAATAAACACGAGAAACGCACTTAAAAGTGGGAATAATTTCCCGAAATGCGCCGTGGAAAGTGTAAATAAAAAAAAAAGTCGTGACTGACAAATCCATGTTACCTTGGATGGATTATTGACATAAGTATAGCTAACCTCAGGCATGCCCCAGGCAAGTGTTTTTGGAACCTGGCTCTCCACACTGTCTATAGTGACGTGACACTCAATATTAATACCAAACTCAGACATTTCCAGATGATACATTTATCGATAATAAATAGCTACTTGATGAAACCTTCATAAATTTTAGTCATAAATTTAGTAAGATTTCAAAGTGGTGTACAGATTGGAAATTTGCTTTAAACGGTCCGAAATGTAAAACTGTGCAGCTGAAAAACGAGCAAAACCTAGCATCCTTTGAGTACAATATCAATTACTTACAGTCGGAATGAGTCGAGTTATATAGATGCCTGGATGTAGCATTTTGTTAGATCAAGAAACTGAAGAATCACATACGTCATTGGCAAGGGACGTGGCGAACTTTGGCTTATTGGCAGGATACTGAGAAAATACAGTGTCTCATTGTTCATATCAATCTTCTGCATCGCATATCGGTACGCATGCTGCAGCATGTGCCGGGTAACATGTTTCAAAACGCAGCACATAAAAATGAGATGTTTCCAGGGCTCATACTGCGGTTCCTATTAGTGACAGTTAGGTACGGCCAAGTGTTGTAGATAGACCTTGTTTTTTTCTTTTTTTTCTTTATTGTCATTTTATACCTTACACAAGGTGGGCTGGCAGCGGCAGCTTTACGCCGCTCTTCACCCACAGGTAGTACAAAGAGAGAAAAACAATGAAGGCACAGAAGTAACATTGCCCGCATCTCGTGGTCGTGCGGTAGCGTTCTCGCTTCCCACGCCCGGGTTCCCGGGTTCGATTCCCGGCGGGGTCAGGGATTTTCTCTGCCTCGTGATGGCTGGGTGTTGTGTGCTGTCCTTAGGTTAGTTAGGTTTAAGTATTTCTAAGTTCTAGGGGACTGATGACCATAGATGTTAAGTCCCATAGTGCTCAGAGCCATTTTTTGAACAGAAGTAACATAACATAACGGTGGACAAAAAGCAGTAGACACAGTAATGAAAAAACACGAAGCCGTTCACCTTCGAAGAAAAACAAAGAAACTGTCAGCACTGTACACAAACACTGATGAGTGAGATGACACACGTGAACGATGGAGCGTGGGCGGCGAAAAACACTGAAGCACAAACACAACGGCACACACACAAAACCGATGGCGATGAGCTTCCGGCGCGCTAATGTTCACGAGACGTGTGCGAGTCCGGGGACCTGCCAAAAGGGGAAAAAGGTAGGGGAGGAGGGAGAGGGGAGAGTGGAGGTGCCAGTGGCAGAGGAGATGGGGGGAGGAAAGAAGGTAGGGGGGGTAATGGAAGCCCAGGGGGGAGGAGGGGGGAGGAAGGGAGGAGGGAAGAAGGGAGAGGAAAAAACACAGGAAGTGGAAGGGGAGGATCAAAGTTGATAGGAGGGGTAGATGGAGGGGATGAGGGCGTCATCAGGGAGGGGGAGCTGGTGGAAGCCACCTTGGTAGAGGGTAAGGAGAGCGGAGAGATGGAAAGCAGGTGGGACGTGGGAATACAGGGGTGGCAGTGGACAGGAGTGGGAGAGGTTGGGAGAGACAAGCGGGTGAGGGGGATCAAGTTTATGGGAGGTGTAGAGGATCCGTATCCGTTCGAGGAAAAGGAGGAGGTGTGGGAACGGAATAAGGTCGTACAGGATCTGTGTGGGGGACGGGAGATAGCCCTTGGACAACGGACCGTTTATATATCCAACAGGAGGAGCATCTCACTACAACTATCCTATAGTAAAGTGTCGAAGATTCCTTTCAGTTTAGGCAAACACAGCAAACTGGTTGGTTCTTTTTGCATTATGTGTGGCCTATGGTGCGCCTTAAAGGACTAATGGGGCACCATTTAATTCATGGGGGTTCCTGAGGAAATCAGAGAAAAAAGATTTTTCGATACCATGACCGAGCAGCGGATTCCAAGACGTCTATGCACTGCTAGTGGCTGAAATTTTTGCGATGTATTCCTAAGATGACGACCTCTAATACGCTTGAAAATTTTTTGTTGATATGTTTATCCACTTTCGAGATACAGAGGTTCAGAGTCACCCCACTTGTACACACAGAATGCACATGTGATATCTGGTGTGAGGCGAAAACATAATTTATAAAGTGATGTGACACTGAGAAATATGCTTTAAAGTGTCTCTGTTTTATGGTCGTAAAATCTGGTGTGAGATGTAAAATTAGTAACCAAAGTATTTAAAGTTTACTGATCGGCATGTTTCTTTCATATGAATTACATACCCTGTTGTGGCAGGGAGAAGAGGGGAACCAGCTGAAAAATGCCCTTGTCGGAGAAACAAAGGCTAATATGCTTCTGTTTTAAAGGACTCCGAGAAAAGGGGTACCAGCTGCCTCATTCCACAGCACGTTCAAAAATTTTATCAAAAATGTTGGTATGCAAACATGTTCGCAGTTTTTATGTCGAGACAGAACGGGACAGTGGCAGTGGGAAAGAAACAGAAAAGTTACAAATGCCGGAAGAGAGTAGACAGTGGTTGTGGTACAGAAAGAGTGAAGGAGACAATGGTAGTGTGCGAGAAAGAGAGGGACACTGTGGCAGTGGAACAGAGTTGACAGTGGCAGAACAGCGTTAGGAAAAAAGAGTGAAGGAGACAGTGCATGTGGAAGACGACTAAAGAGAAGGGGAAAGTGTGTGTGGGTGAGAGCCAATGATGATGAGAGAAAGTGTCTGTGACAACGAGAGAGAGAGAGAGAGAGAGAGAGAGAGAGAGAGAGAGAGAGAGAGAGTCACGTGTAGTAGGAATGAATGAATGAATGAATGAGAAAGCAGTAGTAAGAGAGACCAAGAGAGATACAGTGACAGTTAGAGGAGACAGTAGTAATAGGACAGAACGAAGGAGATTGTGGCTGTGACAGAAGATAGTGACAACTAGAGGGGCAAAACCAAATTATGACAACGAGTTGGACAATGAGCAAATAGAGAACGGGCAACTGGGACTGGATAAGTATAAACACTTACAGCGATGGACTGGTGCGTGTGAGCGAACCACAGTTAGCGGAGCTCCTGGGCGTGAGATAGTTGAATGCTGAAAGAACGCAAATATGTTTTGCATGCCAAAATTTTAGGGAAAAATTTGAAAGGTGCTCAGAAAGGTAAAATGAGGTAACTGGTACCCCACTTTTCAATCAGTCCGTTAATGAACGGAAACATAGTCGCCTTTTTTGTGCTCCGATAGGAGCATTTTTGCGCTGGTTAAAACATTGTTCAGGTGTGTGAGGTCCATACCAAATGGGAGTAAGAGAATACTGAACTATATGGCGGAGACCAGCACCACTAATCACATATTTATTTGAATAACGGTAGAGCATCGATGAAATGTTGAAAATCCAGTATCGATAAGTCCTTGAACCCAGACACAAATTACCCCGTGTAGGGCCCAACTATGAAATTAAGTAAGAGATCTAGAAATACTGTGAGGCTTGCTACGTATCGCTACCCTAGGGAGCGTCAAGACAAGATCAGACTAATTATCGCTCGTACAGAGACGTTTAAGGGGGAATGGCAGGGTAACGGTCGAAAAACGTCGAATTTTTTTTTATTACTGAATTCGAATGTATATACACTGAAGAAATATTAGCCAACATATTATGCTTGAACTCCAAAACGTAACGATTCTGTGAGCTAAAACAAACGGCGAATTGGAAAGTTATGAACACAAAACGCCATTGACACAAGTCGTTATCGATGCCATCAGCCCTATTTTTACCAATTTGAGTAAACCTGTTGTGCTGGAATGTTGTTTGGGGGGCTTTACTCAAAATGAACAAACTAAGAGCATATGGACTATCAGACCAATTGTGAAGTCTTCTGAAGTAAGAGTGATTTCAGGTGTGCCGCAGGGGAGTGTCGTATGACCGTTGCTATTCACAATATATATAAATGACCTTGTGGATAACATAAGAAGTTCACTGAGGCTTTTTGCGGATGATGCTGTAGTATATCGAGAGGTTGTACTGAAATGCAGGAGGATCTGCAACGAGTTGACGCATGGTTCAGGGAATGGCAATTGAATCTCAATGTAGACAAGTGTAATGTGCTGCAAATCAGTAGAAAGAAAGATCCTTTATCAGATGGCTACAATACAGCAGGTCAGCAACTCGAAGCAGTTAAGTCCATAAATTATCTGGCAGTGCCGGCCGGGGTGGCCGAGCGGTTCTAGGAGCTACAGTCTGGACCGCGCGACCGTTGCGGTCGCAGGATCGAATCCTCCCTCGGGCATGGATGTGTGTGATGTCCTTACGTTAGTTAGGTTTCAGTAGTTCTAAGGTCTAGGGGACTGATGACCTTAGAAGTTAAGTCCCATAGTGCTCAGAGCCATTTGAACCATTTTTTTTATCTGGGAGTAGGCATTAGGAGTGATTTAAAATGGAATGACCATATAAAATTAATCGTCGGTAAAACAGATGCCAGACTGAGATTCATTGGAAGAATCCTAAGGAAATGCAGTCCGAAAACAAAGGAAGTAGGTTACAGTACACTTGTTCGCCCAATGCTTGAATACTGCTCACCGGTGTGGGATCCGTACCAGATAGGGTTGATAGGAGAGATAGAGAAGATCCAACGGAGAGCAGCGCTCTTCGTTACACGATCATTTAGTAATCGTGAAAGCGTTACGGAGATGACAGATAAACTCCAGTGGAAGACTATGCAAGAGAGACGCTCAGTAGCTCGGTACGGGCTTTTGGTGAAGTTTCGAGAACATACCTTCACCGAGGAGTCAAGCAGTATATTGCTTCCTCCTACGTATATCTCGTGAAGAGACCATGAGGATAAAATCAAACAGATTAGAGCCCACATTGAATCACACCGACAATCCTTCTTTCCACGAACAATACGAGACTGAAATAGAAGGGAGAACCCATAGAGTTACTCAAGGTACCTTCCGCCACACACCGTCAGGTGGCTTGCGGAGTATGGATGTAGATGTAGATGTAGAATGGGAACGAAATTTTCTGTGGGGTCCTCCCCAATCGTTGCTTTTAGGGTGCCTAAAGGATGCTTTCTCCGATAGCTATACAACACTCCAAGCAAATCACATTAATAGTTTTTATTACAAGAAAGAAGACTGACAATACTTAACTTTGGATTTACAAGAACGTGTCGTATGCGATGCCACTAGTCAGTGTCGTTCTCTATACACCAGGGTCATTCAGTAATTAAAGAGACAATATGGTCTGGAGAAAAAAGCGTTTATTTTTACAAAATAACACTTTTTCTACTTTTCAACATAATCCCCTTGACTATTTATGCACTTGTTCCAACAGGCTACAAGCTTTTTTATTCAGGCTGCAAAGAACTCTTTATCTTCATGTTTGAACCAATTTCCCACAAACTTTTTCACGTCCTCGTTGTCCTGAAACCTCTTGCCACGTAATGCCTCCTTCAGTGAACCAAACAAATGGAAATAAGTAGGTGCTAAATCAGGACTATAAGGGGGATGAGGCAGTACTCCCTAGCCTATTTTATCGATGGTTTCACGGGTTAGTTGAGCAATATGAGGACGTGCGATGTCTTGCTGGAGAATCACACCTCTCCCCTGACATCCACGACGTCCCTCTCTCATCGCTCGCTTCACCTTGTGTGAAAGCAAATCCGAGTGGTATTGGCTGTTCATTGTACGCTGCACTTCGAGATAATTACAAAAAACTGGATCTTTAGGTTTCCAAAACACTGCCAACATGACTGTTCCTGCTTATGCTTGGGGTTTGAATTTCTTCTTGACAGGGGAGTTGGTGTGCTTCCACTTCATGCTTTGTCTCTTGGATTCTGGTGAATCCAAATTTCATCACAAGTTTTTGATAACGTTCCTTTAGCTCTGTGCTTACTCTCAATCTTATTTCCTTGTGCAGCCCCGTCACCTCCTTTGGGACCCATCTTACACTTGTTTCGCGGTACTAAAGCTTGTTACAAATAATGTTATGAACTGTACCAGTCCTAACTTGAACCTTATCAACTATCATATCTGTTGTGGATTGGCAAGACAACCAACCCACTATGAGGAAGCCGAAAGGCACGCGTTTAAACTCACGCAGGCTGGCGTGAGGTCTGGAACAGGACAAGGAAATGAGACTAGCAAAAAACGTACGTAGCTGCTGGAATACTTAACTTTTAATCCATAATTGATGAACATGGCTCTTGACGGTACATGTTTTACAGCATCAATAGTAACTGGTAATGGCGCCTTGCTAGGTCGTAGCAAATGACATAGCTGAAGGCTATGGCTCTTTTTTTTTTTTTATGGCTCTGAGCACTATGGGACTTAACATCTGTGGTCATCAGTCCCCTAGAACTTAGAACTACTTAAACCTAACTCACCTAAGAACATCACACACATCCATGCCCGAGGCAGGATTCGAACCTGCGACCGTAGCATTCGCGCCGTTCCGGACTGAGCGCCTAGAACCGCTAGAGCACCGCGGCCGACCTGAAGGCTGTGCTAACTATCGTCTCGGGAAATGAGAGCGTAATTTGTCAGTGAACCATCGGTAGCAAAGTCGGCTGTACAACTGGGGCGAGGAAGTCTCTCTAGACCTGCCGTGTGGCGGCGCTAGGTCTGCAATCACTGATAGTGGCGACACGCGGGTCCGACGTATACTAATGGACCGCGGCCGATTTAAAGGCTACCACCTAGCAAGTGTGGTGTCTGGGGGTGACACCACAATATCCACAGTCACGTCCGCGGCTCGTGGTCTTGCGGTGGCGTTCTCGCTTCCCGCGCACGGGGTCCCGGGTTCGGTTCCCGGCGGGGTCAGGGATTTTCTCTGCCTCGAGATGACTGGGTGTTGCGTGTCTCTCATCATCATTTCATCCTCATTCACTCACTAGTCGCCGTAGTGGCGTTAAAGAACTTGTGGAGCGGCGGCCGAACCGCCCCGCGAGGGGTCTCCCGGCCACCAATGCCATACGCTCATTGATTCATTCCACAGTCACAAGGCGATCGGCACGAATGATGTCATCAATTCGACTTTCAAGTCAGGGAGTTTAAACTGCAATTGGTCGGCCAGATCAGAAGTCGTCAGTTACTGGGTCGCGACCATTTTTCAACTGCTCTATCCACATGTAAAATTTTGCACGATTCATACAACCTTCACCATAAACTTTAGACATTCTGCAGTATACGTTCACTGGTTTCTCGCCTTCAGCAACTAAAAAACGAATAACAGAACATTATTCACCTAATGTGGACGTTTCAAGAGGACTCGCCTTCTTGAAATGTATTTTTGAGGTTATAAACAAACCAATGTTGATACATCAGCTGATCATTGATCATCCCAGCGATGCCAACTTAAAGCCATAATAGTACCAAACTTGCCTTACTGACAGTTTTTGCTCAGACCAATTTGTCTCTTTAATTACTGAATGATCCTCGTAGTATGTCCATACGAGCAATGTCGTAGCGCTTTCCTAGTGTCTTCTGTCCTGGTGTGCTATTGCCGGTCTAGTACGGTGCGGCCGAGGCTGTTAGAACTGCGCTTATAATCTCTTCTTGTAGAGGCCGTCCCTGTCGTGGTGACGTCCTAGTCAGCCTGCTACTGGCTGTCGTCTCACAGCCTTCTCTGCTCTTGCTTTCTTCATGTCGGCGCTTTTCGTTATGCCTAACAGTTTCAGTAGTCTCATTTGGAGATACGCTCAAAAAATAACATCCAGCCCAACCGAAATTGTGAGCATTGCTTCAAATTTGGCCGTATGTTTATTCAATGTGGACTATACTGCATTAATCCACGCGGCAAATGCCCTTCCAATCAAATTCTGCGACGAAATGCGCAGATTCTGTGAAGATAGAAACACCAGCGGCGATGCGCTCAGCGACGAAAATGGCTTTGAGGACGAAAATCAGGGCTTATCAGGTCAAAGAAGAGGAAAGCGGTCATCCATTAGCCTGAGAGATAGTTGTTATGGATCAGGCATCGATGATATCCGGTAAGTTTCGAGCTTCGTCCCTTTTTTTGTATGATAAATACCCCCCTATGAACCATGGACCTTGCCGTTGGTGGGGAGGCTTGCGTGCCTCAACGATACAGATAGCCGTACCGTAGGTGCAACCACAATGGAGGGGTATTTGTTGAGAGGCCAGACAAACGTGTGGTTCCTGAAGAGGGGAAGCAGCCTTTTCAGTAGTTGCAGGGGCAACAGTTTGGGTGATTGACTGATCTGGCCTTGTAATGCTAACTAAAAAGGCCTTGCTGTTGTGGTACTGCGAATGGATGAAAGCAAGGGGAAACTACAGCCGTAATTTTTCCCGAGGGCATGCAGCTTTACTTTATGATTAATTCATCATGGCGTCCTCTTGGGTAAAATATTCCGGAGGTAAAATAGTCCCCCATTTCGATCTCCGGGCGGGGACTACTCAAGAGGACGTCGTTATCAGGAGAAAGAAAACTGGCGTTCTACGGATCGGAGCGTGGAATGTCAGATCCCTTAATCGAGCAGGTAGGTTAGAAAATTTAAAAAGGGAAATGGATAGGTTAAAGTTAGATATAGTGGGAATTAGTGAAGTTCGGTGGCAGGAGGAACAAGACCTCTGCTCAGGTGACTACAGGGTTATAAACACAAAATCAAATAGGGGTAATGCAGGAGTAGGTTTAATAATGAATAGGAAAATAGCAATGCGGGTAAGCTACTATAAACAGCATAGTGAACGCATTATTGTGGCCAAGATAGATACGAAGCCCACGCCTACTACAGTAGTACAAGTTTATATGCCAACTAGCTCTGCAGATGACCAAGAAATTTAAGAAATGTATGATGAAATAAAAGAAATTATTCAGATATTGAAGGGAGATGAAAATTTAATAGTCACGGGTGATTGGAATTCGTCAGTAGGAAAAGGGAGAGAAGGAAACGTAGTAGGTGAATATGGATTGGGGGTAAGAAACGAAAGAGGAAGTCGCCTGGTAGAATTTTGCACACATCATAACCTAATCATAGCTAAGACTTGGTTCAAGAATCATAAAAGAAGATTGTATACATCGAAGAAGCCTGGAGATACTGACAGATTTCAGATAGATTATATAATGGTAAGACAGAGATTTAGGAACCAGGTTTTAAATTGTAAGACATTTCCAGGGGCAGATCTGGACCCTGACCACGATCTATTGGTTATGAACTGTAGATTAAAACTGAAGTAACTGCAAAAAGGTGGGAATTTAAGGAGATGGGACCTGGATAAACTGACTAAACCAGAGGTTGTACAGAGTTTCAGGGAGAGCCTAAGGGAACAATTGACAGGAATGGGGGAAATAAATACAGTATAAGAAGAATGGGTAGCTTTGAGGGACGAAATAGTGAAGGCAGCAGAGGCTCAAGTAGGTAAAAGGACGAGGGCTAGTAGAAATCCTTGGGCAACGGAAGAAATATTGAATTTAATTCATGAAAGGAGAAAATACAAAAATGCAGTAAATGAAGCAGGCAAACAGGAACACAAAAGTCTCAAAAATGAGATCGACAGAAAGTGCAAAATGGCTAAGCAGGGATGGCTAGAGGACAAATGTAAAGAGGTAGAGGCTTATCTCACGAGGGGTAAGATAGATACTGCCTACAGGAAAATTAAAGAGACCTTTGGAGAAAAGAGAACCACTTGCATGAATATCAAGAGCTCAGATGGAAACCCAGTTCTAAGCAAAGAGGGGAAAGCAGAAAGGTGGAAGGAGTATATAGAGGGTCTATACATGGGCGATGTACTTGAGGACAATATAATGGAAATGGAAGAGGATGTAGATGAAGATGAAATGGGAGATATTATACTGCGTGAAGAGTTTGACAGAGCACTGAAAGACCTGAGTCAAAACAAGGCCCCGGATGTAGATAACATTCCATTAGAACTAGTGACGGCCTTGGGAGAGCCAGTCGTGACAAAACTCTACGATCTACTGAGCAAGATGTATGAGACAGGTGAAATTCCCTCAGACTTCAAGAAGAATATAATAATTCCAATCTCAAAGAAAACAGCTGTTGACAGATGTGAAAATTACCGAACTATCAGTTTAATAAGTCACAGCTGCAAAATACTAACGCGAATTCTTTACAGACGAATGGAAAAATTGGTAGAAGCCGACCTCGAGGAAGATCAGTTTGTATTCCGCAGAAATGTTGGAACACGTGAGGCAATACTGACCCTACGACTTATCTTAGAAGAAAGATTAAGGAAAGGCAAACCTACGTTTCTAGCATTTGTAGACTTAGAGAAAGCTTTTGACAATGTTGACTGGAATACTTTCTTTCAAATACTGAAGGTGGCAGGGGTAAAATACAGTGAGCGAAAGGTTATCTACAATTTGTATTGAAACCAGATGGCAGTTATAAGAGTCGAAGGTCATGAGAGGGAAGCAGTGGATGGGAAGGGAGTGAGACAGGTTTGTAGCCTCTCCCCGATGCTATTCAATCTGTATATTGAGCAAGCAGTAAAGGAAACAAAAGAAAAGTTCGGAGTAGGCATTAAAATCTATGGAGAAGAAATAAAAACTTTGAGGTTCACCGATGACATTGTAATTCTGTCAGAGACAGCAAAGGACTAGGAATAGTAGTTGAATGGAAAGGGCAGTGTCTTGAAAGAAGGGTATACGATTAACATCAACAAAAGCAAAACGTGGATAATGGAATGTAGTCGAATTTTTTAAGTCGGGTGATGCTGAAGGAATTAGATTAGGAAATGAGACACTTAAAGTAGTAAAGGAGTTTTGCTATTTGGGGAGCAAAATAAATGATGATGGTCGAAGTAGAGAGGATATAAAACGCAAACTGGCAATGGCAAGGAAAGCGTTTCTGAAGAAGAAAAATTTGTTAACATCGAGTATTGATTTAAGTGTCAGGAAGTCGTTTCTGAAAGTATTTGTATGGACTGTAGCTATGTATTGAAGTGAAATATGGACGATAAATAGTTTAGACAGGAAGAGAATAGAAGCTTTCGAAATGTGGTGCTACAGAAGAATGCTGAAGATTAGATGGGTAGATCACATAACTAATGAGGAGGTATTGAATAGAATTGGGGAGAAGAGGAGTTTGTGGCACAACTTGACTAGAAGAAGGGATCGTTTGGTAGGACATGTTCTGAGGCATCAAGGAATCATCAATTTAGTACTGGAGGGCAGCGGGGAGTGTAAAAATCGTAGAGGGAGACCAAGAGATGAATACAGTAAGCAGATTCAGAAGGATGTAGGCTGCAGTTGGTACTGGGAGATGAAGAATCGTGCACAGGATAGAGTAGCATGGAGAGCTGCATCAAACCAGTCTCAGGACTGAAGACCACAACAACATCAACAACAACAACAAAGACTTGTGTAATGTTAAACGCGTTTTTGTCAAAACCATATTTTTGGGCATGGTTGTCGTCGCCGACGCTACACATTTCATCCGATTTTAATGATTTTTGGCCTTCCTTGAAGCAAATGAAATTCTCTTCGGTTCACCGTAGCCAGTTTCTTTTACGTTGATATCTAGTACGTTTTACGGCCAATAAGGAGGGTCCCAAAAACTGGCCATTTTTTTCAAATATCTACAATTCCGCCAAAACGTTTTTTTGAAAATCCCTAAGATGGACGAAAATTACATCTGCAAGAATCAGGATGATATCTTAATTGTATGTTTCACATAACCACAATCGGTGTTACAGCGACAACCCCTAAAGTGCTCAGAGCCATTTGTGAACAGCGACAACCGTCGATCTACACTATGTGATCAAAACCATCCGGACACCTCCAAAAAACATCCATTTTTCATATTAGGTGCATTGTGCTAGCACCTACTTCCTGGTACACCATATCAGCCACCTCAGTAGTCATTAGACGTCGCGAGAGAGCAGAATGGTGCGCCCCATGGAAGTCACGAACTTCGAACGTCGTCAGGTAATTGGGTATCACTTGTGTCATACGTCTGTACGCGAGATTTCCACACTCCTGAACATCCCTAGGTCCACTGTCGCCGATGTGATAGTGAAGTGGAAAGGTGAAAGGACACGTATAGCACAAAAGTGTACAGGCCGATCTCGTCTGTTGACTGTCAGAGACCTCCGACCATTGAAGAGTCGTAATGTGTGATAGACAAACGTCTATCCAGACCTTCACACAGGAATTCCTAACTGCATCAGGATCCACTGCAAGTTCTATGACAGTTATGGGGTAGGTGAGAAAACTTGGATTTCATGGTCGAGCGGCTGCTCATAAGCCACACATCACGCCGGTAAATGCCAAACGACGGCTCGCTTGGTGTTAGCACAATGTGGCGATCCGATGGCAGGGTGTGAGTATGGCGAATGCTCGGCGAACTTCATCTGCCAGCGTGTGTAGTGCCAACAGTAAAATTCGAAGGCGGTGGTGTTATGGTGTCGTCGTGTTTTTCATGGAGGGGGCTTGCACCACTTGGCACTATCACAGCACAGGCCTACTTTGATGTTTTAAGCACCTTCTTGCTTCCCACTGTTGAAGAGCAATTCGCGGATGGTGATTGCATCTTTCAACACGATCGACCACCTATACATAATGCAAGGGGTGGCAGAGTGGTTACACAACATCCCTGTAATAGACTGCCCTGCACAGAGTCCTGACCTGAATCCTATAGAACACCTTTGGGACATTTTGGAACGCCGACTTCGTGCCATGCGTTATTATCGACCGACATCGATATCTCTCCTCAGTGCAGTACTCCGTGAAGAATGGACTGCCATTCTCCAATAAACCTTCCAGCACCTGATTGAAGGTATGCCTGCGAGGCTGGTAGCTGTTATCAAGGCTAAGGGTGGGCCAACACCATACTGAATTTCACCATTACCGATGGAGGGCGCCACGAACTTTTAAGTCATTTTCAGCCTGGTTTCTTTTGATCACATAGTGTACCTCCCCTCAGACTGCCTCGATAAAATCCCAATTACACTGTGAAGATTGTATTTTTCAATGAATAAAGACCAGTAAAACCTTAAGTGTATGCTTTGTTTCATTGCAGCAAACTCCATTTGTATACTACGTTCCAGTACGGAAGAAAAAAATCCTGAGTTTGAGCAATATTTTTCGTCCGCCACCCCGTCGTTCCCCCTTAAGCAGTTATTCTTCCCGCGCTCTGTGCGGTGCCATACTAAATATCCGCTATTAGACATTACACAATTGTTTCTAGAGAGTGTGTGGATGTAGATAAATACATTGTGTAACGATACATTTAGGGATGCAGATTCTGCATGATCGATGGGCGTAGTTGCCACGTAACGGAACGCGGGGCCAATATCGATTTCAGGGTCTCTGCAATAGACGCCTTGGGCCACGTGGCCACGTGGAGAGAGGCGAAGAGAGGGAGGGAGAGAGAGAGAGAGAGAGGGACAGAGAGAGAGAGCCTGACTTGTCTCGTGTAAACAGCCCGCGGCCGCCCTCCGGCATGTTCGCCAAGTCGCTGTCAGGCGCTCTCAAGTCGGCAGCGCCTGAGGCTGCAGGGAGTAATCAGGAGCTTCTGGTCACTCTGCGCTGGGGTACATTGCACGCCAGCTACAGCACGGCTCACAAGGGGACCGAGCCTACTCGTCGTCGACAGTTTCGACCAAATTTACGGTATACGCAGGGCTTGGAATCGTATGAAAGTGGCAGAAGTGGCGGTTCCAGATGGTCAAGCGTTGAAAAAATGTAGCATTTTCGGCGCGGGACGGGGTCAGAGTAGCCTCCGGACAGCGGTTGGAGCAGCGGAAAAAATACGGTGCATTAATACCTTCACTGTGCGATATCGGGTGTAATACTAAAATGTAGACTTCACCGCCGGAAATGTCATGTCCATCATAATGTCCCCCTTGAAGATGTCCCCCGCAGACGGGGACGAAACGTTGGGAATTGACACAGAATTCATCAACTGACCACGGCATAACAGCCAGGATAATTATAATGGACAGCAGATGTAATGTTATTGATGACAGTGCCACTAAAACAGAGTTACTACATACAGTCTCCCTAAACTCCTCCACTGAGGCAGACGAAGTATGTATTCCAGAATACGAATCTTGGACTGCTGCAACGTGATAACTTAAAGTGTTTATCCTAGATGTAGCAAAGCAGCTTAAATCAATAGAGGCAAGTTCTCTGGTCCAGACAGTATACCAATTAGACTCCTTTCAGAGTATGCCTACACAATAGCTTCGTATGTAAATAGCCAGAATCACTCGCTCGACGGAAGAGCCGTACCTAAAGACTGGGGAGCTGCACAGGTCATACCAGTACCGAAGATAGGAAGTAAGAATAATGCGATGAATTATAGACCCACATCACTGATGTCGATTTGCAGTAGATTTTGGAACGTATACTTTGTTCGAACATCATGAGTTATATAGGAGAAACCAATATGGGTTCATAAAATATCGTTCTTGTGAAATACAACTAGCTCTTAATTCTCACGACATAATGAGTATTGTCGACAGGGGATCTCCATTTCATTCCATATTTCTAGTTTTCCAGAAGGCTTTTTATACAGCCCTCACAACAGACTTATAATCAGGTTGCGTGCCTATGGAGTATCGTCTCAGTTTGCTACCGGATTCGTTGGTCGGTTGGGTGGTTGATTTGGGAGAGGGGACGAAACAGCGAGGTCATCAGTCGCATCGGATTAGAGAAGTATTGGGAAGGAAGTCGGCCGTTCCCTTTCAAAGGAACCATTCCAGTATTTTCCCGAAGCGTTTTTGGGTAACCACGGAAACCTAAATTAGTATGGTCGGACGCGGCTTTGACCCGCCGTCCTCCAGAATGCGAGTCCAGTGTGCTAACCGCTACGCCACCTCGCTCGGTCTGGATTCGTGATTTCCTGTTTGCAGAGGACACTGTCACTCACCGTGTAGTAAATGCACGAGAAGATCGGGACTATTTTCAAAGTGATTCAGACAAGGTATCTTTATGGTGTGAAACGTTGCAGTGTACCAAAAGGAATGTGTTACATTTCGGTAACATGATAAATCACCCAAATCAATTCAACTAGGTACCTAGAAGCTACAATTACTAACAACATAAATTGGAAAGTTGACAGAGATAATGTTGTGGGAAAGGCAAACCAAAGACTACATTTTTATTAGCAGAAGACTTAGAAGATGTAACAGGTGCGCTAATGAGACAGTCTACACTACTCTTGTCCATCCTCTGCTAGAGTATTGCAGTTCACTATGGGATCCTTACCAGGCTAGATTCACGTAGCACATGGAAAAAGTTCAAAGAAGGGCAGCTCATTTTGTATTATCGCAGAGTAGGTTAGAGTGTGTCACTGATATGATACGCGAGTTGGGGTGCTAAGCAATGAAACAAGGGTGTTTTTCGTTGAGGTGCGATGTTTTCACGAAATTTTGATCTCAGCGTTCTTCTCCGAATGCGAAAATGTTTTGTTCACGCCTAGCTACATAAGAAGAAATGGCCATTGTACTCAAATAAGAGAGATTAGAGTTCGCACGGAAAGATTTAGGTTTTCATTTTTCCCATGCGCTGAAAGAGAGTGGAACGGTACAGACTTAGTGCGAAGGTTGCTCAATGAACCCTATATCAGGCACTCAAATGTGAATTGCCGATTAGTCATGCAGAGGCAGATGTAATCCGAGTGTCATATAGCCGAGACTCTAAGCCAGATTTTTATTTTTGTATTTTCAGTTTTTACTTTCGTTACACTGCAAAAAAAAAGAAAAAAAAACAGAATTGTTGCTCAGTTTATTGAGAATTGCAAATAAATTTCAAGAAAGCATTTTACTAACAGCGTTCAACAGTGCTCTGTAAATAACGTTCCAAGAAGGGACTGTAATTAAATCGTCAAACCTCCGTATTCCGTTAGTTTCATTTTGACCTTCGAGCAGTCCTAAGCAGCTGAACTGCAATCGGTTGCCCTGTTGTTACGTGTAAACCATCAACTGTAAAACAAATAAATGTATCTAAATGTACACAAAGTTTCCGAATAGAATCCTTCCTGGAAATTCATTTGCAAGTGCTTTTAAGAAAATATTGGTAAATACAATATGTTGTTGTTGTGGTCTTCAGTCCTGAGAATGGTTTGGTGCAGCTCTCCATGCTACTCTATCCTCTGCAAGCTACTTCATCTCCCAGTACCTACTGCAACCTACATCCTTCTGAATCTGCTTGGTGTATTCATCTCTTGGTCTCCCTCTACGATTTTTACCCTCCACGCTGCCCTCCAATACTAAATTGGTGATCCCTTGATGTCTCAGAACATGTCCTACCAACCGATCCCTTCTTCTAGTCAAGTTGTGCCACAAAATCCTCTTCTCCCCTAACCTATTCAACACCTCATTAGTTATGTGACCTACCCATCTAATCTTCAGCATTCTTCTGTAGCACCACATTTCGAAAGCTTCTATTCTTTTCTTGTCCAAACTATTTATCGTCCATGTTTCACTTCCATACATGGCTACACTCCATACAAATACTTTCAGAAACGACCTCCTAACACTTAAATCAATACTCGATGTTTACAAATTTCTCTTCTTCAGAAACGCTTTCTTTGCCATTGCCAGTCTACATTTTATATCCTCTCTACTTCGACCATCATCAGTTATTTTGCTCCCCAAATAGCAAAATTCCTTTACTACTTTAAGTGTCTCATTTCCTAATCTAATACCCTCAACATCACCCGACTTAATTCGACTACATTCCATTATCCTCGTTTTGCTTTTGTTGATGTTCATCTTATATCCTCCCTTCAAGACACCATCCATTCCGTTCAACTGCTCTTCGAAGTCCTTTGCTGTCTCTGCCAGAATTACAATGTCATCGGCGAACCTCAAAGTTTTTATTTCTTCTCCATGGATTTTAATACCTACACCAAATATTGCTTTTGATTCCTTCACTGCTTGCTCAATATAAAGATTGAATAACATCGGGGATAGGCTACAACCCTGTCTCACTCCCTTCCCAACCATTGCTTCCCTTTCATGCCCCTCGACTCTAATAACTGCCATCTGGTTTTTGTACAAATTGTAAATGGCCTTTCGCTCCCTGTATTTTACCTCTGCCACCTTCAGAATTTGAAAGAGAGTATTCCAGTCAACATTGTCATAAGCTTTCTCTAAGTCTACAAATGCTAGAAATGTAGGTTTGCCTTTCCTTAATCTAGCTTCTAAGATAAGCCGTAGGGTCAGTATTGCCTCACGTGTTCCAATATTTCTACGGAATCCAAACTGATCTTCCCCAAGGTCGGCTTCTACTAGTTTTTCCATTCGTCTGTAAAGAATTCGCGTTAGTATTTTGCAGCCGTGACTTTTTAAACTGATAGTTCTGTAATTTTCACATCTGTGAACACCTGATTTCTTTGGGACTGGGATTATTATATTCTTCATGAAAGCGGAGGGTATTTCGCCTGTCTCGTACATCTTGCTCACCAGATGGTAGAGTTTTGTCAGTACTGGCTCTCCCAAGGCCGTCAGTAGTTCTAATGGAATGTTGTCTACTCCGGTGGCCTTGTTTCGACTCACGTCTTTCAGTGCTCTGTCGAACTCTTCACGCAGTATCATATCTTCCATTTCATCTTCATCTACATCCTCTTCCATTTCCATAATATTGTCCTCAAGTACATCGCCCTTGTATAGACCCTCTATATACTCCTTCCACCTTTCTGCTTTCCCTTCCTTGCTTAGAACTGGGTTTCCATCTGAGCTCTTGATATTCATACAAGTGGTTCTCTTTTCTCCAAAGGTCTCTTTAATTTTCCTGTAGGCAGTATCTATCTTACCCCCAGTGAGATAAGCCTCTACATCATTACATTTATCCTCTAGCCATCCCTGCTTAGCCAATTTGCACCTCCTGTCGATCTCATTTTTGAGACGTTTGTATACCTTTTTGCCTGCTTCATTTACTGCATTTTTATATTTTCTCCTTTCCTAAGTTAAATTCAATATTTCTTCTGTTACCCGAGGATTTCTACTAGTCCTCGTCTTTTTACCTACTTGATCCTTTGCTGCCTTCACTACTTCATCCCTCAGAGCTACCCATTCGTCTTCTACTGTATTTCTTTCCCCCATTCCTGTCAATTGTTCCCTTATACTCTCCCTGAACCTTTGTACAACCTCTGGTTTAGTCAGTTTATCCAGGTTCCATCACCTTAAATTCCCACCTTTTTGCAGTTTCTTCAGCTTTAATCTACAGTTCATAACCAATAGATTGTGGTCAGAGTCCACATCTGCCCCTGGAAATGTCTTACAATTTAAAACCTGGTTCCTAAATCTCTGTCTTACCATTATATAATCTATCTGATACCTTCTAGTATCTCCAGGATTCTTCCATGTATACAACCTTCTTTCATGATTCTTAAACCAAGTGTTAGCTATGATTAAGTTTTGCTCTGTGCAAAACTCTACCAGGCGGCTTCCTCTTTCATTTCTTACCCCCAATCCATATTCACCTACTACGTTTCCTTCTCTCCCTTTTCCTACTACTGAATTCCAGTCACCCATGACTATTAAATTTTCGTCTCCCTTCACTATCTGAATAATTTCTTTTATTTCATCATACATTTCTTCAATTTCTTCGTCATCTGCAGAGCTAGTTGGCATATAAACTTGTACTACTGTAGTAGGCGTGGGCTTCGTGTCTATCTTGGCCACAATAATGCGTTCACTATGCTGTTTGTAGTAGCTTACCCGCATTCCTATGTTTTTATTCATTATTAAATCTACTCCTGCATTACCCCTATTTGACTTTGTATTTGTAACCTTGTATTCGCCTGACCAAAAGTCTTGTTCCTCCTGCCACCGAACTTCACTAATTTCCACTATATCTAACTTTAACCTATCCATTTCCCTTTTTAATTTTCTAACCTACCTGCCCGATTAAGGGATCTGACATTCCACGCTCCGATCCGTAGAACACCAGTTTTCTTTCTCCTGATAACGACGTCCTCTTGAGTAGTCCCCGCCCGGAGATCCGAATGGGGGACTATTTTACCTCCGGAATATTTTACCGAAGAGGACGCCATCATTATTAACCATACAGTAAATCTGCATGCCCTCGGGAAAAATTACGGCTGTAGTTTCCCCTTGTTTTCAACCGTTCACAGTACCAGCACAGCAAGGCCGTTTTGGTTAGTGTTACAAGGTCAGATCAGCCAATCATCCAGACCGTTGCCCCTGCAACTACTGAAAAGGCTGCTGCCCCTCTTCAGGAACCACGCGTTTGTCTGGCCTCTCAACAGATACCCCTCTGTTGTGGTTGCACCTACGGTACGGCTATCTGTATCGCTGAGGCACGCAAGCCTCCCCACCAACGGCAAGGTCCATGGTTCATGGGCATACATAGCATTAATTCGGTTTAATGGCAGCGTTATTATTATTATTATTATTATTATTATTATTATTATTATTACAGAATTTGACCATTTGTAGATCACTTAAAACGTAAGTATAATCTTTTTCTTTTTGTCCTCCCAGAGCCTGTCTCTGTTGATTTGACACCATCCTTCTAAGTTGTGATTGTTTTTGTTAAATTTTGCCGTACTGGTCAGTAGCTAGAAATTTTCCCTGTCCTGCATGTTGTCTTCTGTGTTGTTAAGTTTTCTCAAATCGCTTCTTGTCTCTTCCATCCGGTGTGTATTTAATTTAGAAATGAAATAAATATTTTTCTTCACTAGCCTATTGTTATTCATTCTGTAAATATGACTATAAAACTTTTTATCTGTTCTTCGTTAATGTGTCTGTGACCGTTTCTGTGTTTCTGTGTAAATTTCATTTCTTCTCTTCGTCCAGTTGTTATATTATTCTTTTGTGGTTCTAAAATTATCTTAGTATTTTCAATTCTTTCTTTACCAGTTCTTCTTGTTCAACTCTTTTACTCAGTGTTAGGCATTCAGATCTGTTTCATGCTTTCGGTTTAATTACTTTTTCATAGTGTTTAATTTTTGCTGGAATGATGCTGATCTTTCCTGAAATCGGTTTTGGGTGAGTTTTTATGCTAATTCCATTTACTTCGATCTTTCTTTACTTGTGGTGTAATCTAATCCAGCTGAATTTATCCATTCTCCCAAATACATAAACTTGTCAATTTCTACGATGTTTCCGTTTTGTGTTATATATTTTTCCTGTTGCGTTGATGCTCAGTGTATTCCGTTCTCATACGACATTTGTCATCCGGTTTTATCTGCAATTTCGTGAAGTGTATCTATCATTATCTTTGGCAGTATAAATAATGTAAAACTTGATAGTAAAAATAGTCTCCGCTTACGGTCATTTGATTACGACTCTGTACTCTTTCAGCTGCACCCCGACATGCGCCAAAAATGTTGTTTCAAAAAAATGGTTCAAATGACTCTGAGCACTATGGGACTTAAATTCTGAGGTCATCAGTCCCCTACAACTTAAAACTACTTCAACCTAACTAACCTAAGGACATCACTCACATCAATGCCCGAGGCAGGATTCGAACCTGCGACTGTAGCTGTCGCGCGGTTCCAGACTGTAGCGCCTAGAACCGCTCGGCCACTCCGGCCGGCAATGTTGTTTCTTCTAAACAGTCGACCATCTGCAGCTCCTGCTTCTGTCACTCATTTTTGGCCAAGCCCTGCATGCAACATCGGTGTGAATGGGGTAAGTGATGACGTGTAGGCGCTTAGGTGCATTCCGCTTCTTAAAGAAGCTCGTATTGTGGGGTAGGCGATACTCTAGTGTGATTGGAACAGACGGTCACATACCCAGACTAGACGTGGGAGTAAAGGAAGTCGAGGGTGACGTGTCTGAAGGAGCCATCGCCGAAAGTAAGTCTTCAGTGCTGTGACGTGTTTGATAGGGTCATCGCCGGAAATGAGTCTTCATTGATGTTGACAAAGACAGCAGAGAGTAAGTCCGAAATTCCAGGCTGATATATCGGTGAGTTTCCCTCTGACCACATCGTTCTCCGTTATTATATTCGCTTATGTCCGGGCGGAAACAATGGTAATTCCTTTCGGTCTATGCCGATACGATGGCTCCATATTTCGCATACAGCGGTTCAGTCGACGGAAAATCCGCACCTAAGGACTGGAAAGTTGCACGGGTCACGCCCATACACAAGAAACGAAATAGAAGTAATCCACAGAATTATAGATCCACGTCACTGACACCAATTTCCCGCAGGATTTTCAAACATGTACTGTGTTCAACCATTATGAAAAACTTCGAAGAACACAGTCAGCGCTGATTTACAGGGGACAGTTATTGAACCACATGAAAAAAAACGTAAATTAGTTACAAACTACGGCAAGCCAAACTTTATTCAACATCTGAACGTCACTAAAGATATTCGGATTCAAATTATGACATGTTCGATATGCCTGCCATCATTTGCTGTGGTGTGGCGCAGATGAAAAGCGAAATTCTACATGAACCGCTGAAGTGTCGGAACATCTATGCTGTCTATAACCTCCAGAACGGCTGTTTTCAGCTCATCAACGGCTTTGGGGCTATTGCTATACATCTTGCATTTAATTCAGCCCCACAAAAACGAGTCGCATTGTTCAAATCCGGAGAATGTGGAGACCAATCGAAGCCCCTGCCGGTGACCTCTAGGTACTCCAGACCCAGATTGCGGTCCCCAAAGTGCTTCTCCAGGACATCACACTGCTGCTTCGATGGGATCGAGTTCCGTCTTCCATGAACCACATCTTGTCGAAATCAGGTGAGTATTTTGCTGTCAGTCTTCCGACTGGTTTGATGTAGGCCATCACGACATCTTGTCCATCTCAGAGATTTTAGATATTTTACAACATTGTTATCTTCTACAGTTTTTGCCCTCTGCAGCTCGGTGTAGTACCACGGAACACCTGAACACACTAAGTGTCATCACTGGCCGTGCGGTTCTAAGCGCGTCAGTTTGGAACCGCGTGACCGCTACGGTCGCAGGTTCGAATCCTGCCTCGGGCATGGATGTGTGTGATGTCCTTAGGTTAGTTAGGTTTAATTAGTTCTAAGTTCTAGGCCACTGATGACCTCAGAAGTTAAGTCGCATAGTGCTCAAGAGCCAAGAGCCAAGCACTCATTGGCAATAATGCTGATGCTCTGTTGTTATTATGTATCGTTTAAGAATACACTGTGTTGACTATTGGGGCGTGCGTATTACATCACCAAATATGGTGCGTGACAATTTGGGCATAAAGTGCCACATAACACACATGCCCCCGAGTGCAACTACGCCATAATGCATATTAAAAATTGAAATTTATGGAAAAGCTTTATCCGCGACATTTGTCTATTTCCTGTACGTCTTGAAGCTTTCACACAGTAGTCTGTCGGAACCCTAGAGGTAATTACGAATATTCCTGTAAGTCAATTACAGAATGCATATACAGCCAGTTTCGTTTCCCAAAATTTTGTCAACTGACCACACTTTCGATTGCATTAGGGCAATTGCCCTAGTACAATCGAAACCGTGGTCAATTGACAAAATTTTGTGCAACAGAAGTGGCTGTATATACCTTCTGTAATTAAATAGCGTAAGTTTGCTGGATCACGGCCAATAAAATGTTTAAAACTTCGAGTTATGAATTCAACGCTCCAGTTTTTTTGTGTCTTTCTAGTACGGAAGTCATGACGAAAACGAAAGTTAAAATAGATTATCGTTTTTAAAACAAGAATTGAGGTGCTATTGGCATCAGCGATACAGCTTCTCACCTGTACACGGTGGTTAGATGCAGTCTGAAAGATTTGTAAGAATGTTTCTGGGGACGTTCTGCTGAGATGTAATTGAGGGGGAAAAAGTTGCATAGGTGGCTCCATTTCCGAGTTTTTTTAGCATTGAAATAAGCCACCCGCTCGTTGCACACGCAAATTTAGCACCTGCGCGCGCTAAAATGTGGTAATGCACAGGCATCGGTGGATCCATCGTTACCACTTGCTGAAATGCTCATTGCCAGTTAAAATGTGCCTTTTTCGGGTGTGATACATTTAAGCTAGGTGTGAGAAAAATCTGCTTTTATTCGGTGTGACAAAACCAAACGAAGAACACGTTTGGCGACGCCGCCTCTGGCAGGCTGTTTGAATTTGTATGCACGACGACATGATTGGGTAACTTAAATGCTAAAAACGGCGCAACGGGGATTACAGAAGTTCCCGATTCCACCCGTCTGCTTTCACCAATGACGTCACCAATACGGCGGATACGACCATTGACAACGGCTCCCATATAAATCCTATTACGTCATTACGAAAACATAACGAAAATAAATTTAAAAAAAACATCTTCCTCCAAGGATATAATCAAACTAACGGGATCAGGGTGGGAAATTGAGAGCTTTTGAGAAAAAAATTCCACCACTACTACCACAATATCGATACCACAAAACCAACACCTAAACAAAATTGCCGGCCGGTGTGGCCGTGCGGTTAAAGGCGCTTCAGTCTGGAACCGCGTGACCGCTACGGTCGCAGGTTCGAATCCTGCCTCGGGCATGGATGTGTGTGATGTCCTTAGGTTAGTTAGGTTTAATTAGTTCTAAGTCCTAGGCGACTGATGACCTCAGAAGTTAAGTCGCATAGTACTCAGAGCCATTTGAACCATTTTGAGCCAAACAAAATTGGAATGAATACTTCACTAGACCTACATAGCTTAATACCAGCTCACGATACCGAAACACGTTAAAGCAGCCCATTGGAATCCGACACTTCCCTTGACCTATATAGCTCGGAAACTAACGATATCAAAAAAAAAATTTGACTCGAGTACCTCCCAAAGATACATAAATCAAATCCAAGTGCCAATACCGAAACATCAATCAAAAACACATACAGTAAATACAACCGGCCTCCCAACACAGAAATACTGCACTGAACATCATGGCACACGAAAAATACCCCCATAAAACACGACTACTTACCACAAGAAAGTTCCGGCACTACACACTAGGTTAGGCACCACAATCTCACACAGCCACAGCCTCAAACACATACAAAGAAACAACCAAAAAAACTCACAACCCTCCCACAACCTACCAACCCCCCCCCCCCAACCAACCTCCACCCTCCCCCCAAAATCAAATGGTTCAAATGGCTCTGAGCACTATGGGACTCAACTGCTGTGGTCATAAGTCCCCTAGAACTTAGAACTATTTAAACCTAACTAACCTAAGGACATCACACACATCCATACCCGAGGCAGGATTCGAACCTGCGACCGTAGCGGTCGTGCGGTTCCAGACTGTAGCGCCTTTGACCGCTCGGCCACTCCGGCCGGCCCCCCCAAAATCAAGAATCCATCAAATAAATACCAAAAAATAAATCTCAATCACACACACTACAGCTCAAAAACAACTGCAACAAAACAGATCCTCCACGACAATCATAAAACAACCACCCTCACACAAGTACACCCACAAACATTTACAAACGCTACACCCTTACGTCACGGGTCAAAGCCGATAGGTGGGATCGGACGTCTCCGTTGACCAGGCGCAACGTATCGAATTTTTTTTCTTAACACTTATTTCTCAGCACCACCTGCCTTGCAACATCTTTACAAGATGTTCAGTCTGGTTTTTGCCACCCTGTATAGGTTCCACCCAAAGCCAAAGCTATTTTTCGGAATAAATTTCTGAGTTTAATTCTTTTGCTACACGAACTATTACGGATGGAACACACCGACCTGGCCAGCAGTGCGCTATGCGCGCCTGGAGGGGCAGTGCGTTGGCAGCCTCTGACCTGTCGGGAACAGTTCCTGGAGAATTACCGCGTTTACCTAACAGCCCAACTGCTTGGAATCGTGCGTTAGTTCAGCTGCTGCATTGTTTACTGCGGCGGAAATAGAGGGGCAGCGAGCTCGTTAAGCCGACAGCCCGACTAATGAGGCAGACAGGTAGCGCTGGCCGGCCGCAGTCAGCGCTGTTACAAGCTGTCAGCGCCTGCGCTCCGGCAACGTGCGAAGCGCTCGACGCAGGTCTGCCACTCGACTGGTTCCGACAGGCGTTTCCAGCCACTGTAGCGAGAACCCTCGCATGGTATCTGCTACGGTAAAATACAAGGTGTTTCAGAAGTGATGGTCAATGTTCAGGGATGTGACAGGAATGATCATTCGAAACGAAATGTCAATTAAACGTGGGCTCTAAAAAGCATACCTTAAGAGCTACGACAATTCTTGATATTCGATACTGTGAAACAAATCTCTTTTACTGCAAACTCTTTGCTTTCCATAATTTGATAGTGGTAGTATGGACCAAAACAAGAAAAAATGTCGAATAACTCGTACTCTAAATTGCATGCCTTAAGAGCTATGAGCACTTATCCATCTTCGCTACTTTGAAACACAACTCTTCTAACGAACAAGTGCTCATAATTTTTAAGGCATGCATTTTAGAGCACATGTTTACTCGTCTTTCTTCTTCTTTTGGTCCATAGTACCACTTCCAAAAATATGGAACGCAAAGAGCTTGCAGTAGAAGAGATTTGTTTCACAGTATCGAAGGTAAAGAATTGCTCATAGGTACGCCTGCCATGTGCTCATATTTTTCTTTTTTCCATCTCAGTGTTGGTAACAGATTACCAGCCAGGTTAGCCGAGCGCTAACGCGCTGCTTCCTGGACTCGGGTAGGCGCACCGGCCCCAGATCGAATCCGCCCGGCGGATTAACGACGACGGTCGGTGTGCCAGCCAGCCTGGATGTGGTGTTTAGGCGCTTTTCCACATCCCCCTAGATGAATACCAGGCTGGTCCCCACGTCCCGCCTCCGTTACACGGCTCGCAGACATCTGAACACTTTCGCACTATTCCATGGATTAAACTAGTCGCAGACAGTTGTGGTACACTGATTCCGTCCCAGGCGGTACGGGGTGGCGGCAGGAATGGCTTCCAGCCACCCCTTCAACTAACATTGCCACATCCGATTAACCATGCCGACCCTGCGGGAAAAACGGCACAAGCAAAAGAAAGAAAAGAAAGAAAGTGTTGATAACACATTCTGCGACATTGTTATGAATGTGATAGAAGTATGTTCTGCAATATTCCGTGTTATTTATATAACCGTTTGATTGGAGAACGGAGATTGAAATAAATATTTGGCTGTTTATTTCTGAATATGTGACTATTTGCTAGTGTGTGGTTAGACAGGAACCTTCGAGAACAGTTGCTACAAGTCAGACCATCAGTAATGACATATACAGCGTGACAATTATTGAACTATATGAAGTAAAATCGTCATAAGTTCTGAACGGTTTGCGATACGACGTTCAAACTACACGGTTGTCCGCAGGGTATGATGGGAATCAGTATGTGTGTGCACAGGCGCCTTATTGCTGTCGGTCATTAGCACCTTGTGAAGGCTTACTATGCGAACAATAACTGTTCTGGCGTAGCGTCAAGCGCCGTAGGGTCAAGAACGTTAGAGCAGAGAGGGTTGTGAGACGATGTCAGGCAATAGTACGCTGACCGACCCCTCTCTAGGACGACAACGAGACAGTACCGCTATCCACAAGAAGAGGACATAAGCACCGCGCCGCCTGGCCCTGCGGTCCAGTTGAAGTCCAGCCATTCTATGAACGCTAAAGCAGCGACTTATGGACTGTATTGTTTGACTTGTTTTAAGAGTTGTATACACTGTAGAGACTTCTTATTTGACTGTCGCCAATTGCTTGCGACACGTTGTAAATTCTCAAAGTTAACGATTGTCATTTATCTTACTATAATAGAAGTTCATTAACACAATTTGCTTGAATTGCTGTCTAACGAACCGAGAAAGCAAGTTTCCTAGGCACCCCACATTCGTCGAGTAGACAGGACAGAGAAATAACATCGCAACTGCGGCCCAAAGGAATCTCAAGCTGAAGACAACTGGTCCAAGTGTGCTAACAATCAAGAATTTGATTCTGAAGTTCGAGAGAAAGGGTAGTCTTCTTGATAACAGTGTAGACAACGTCGGTCGTCCAAAAAGGGTGAAAACGGCTAAAAACAAGTAGAAGAGACACGCTCTGTGTTTGAAATCAGCCCCAGTAAATCGATCAGACGAGTTCCACAACAGATGGGAATCAACCGAGAGACACTGCGACAAACTGTTGTTGAAGACCTCCATCTCTTCCCATACAAAATTCAAGCCCATCATCCATTAAGCCCTAGGGCCATGGAACGGCGGTTGTGTTTCGTCAACACTATTGTCCAGAAAATTGACAAAAAGGACATTGATGTGAATATGGTTTGGTTTAGTGACGAAGCTCACTTTCATTTGGATGGGTTCGTCAATAAGGAAACTGGCACATTTGGGAGACTGAGAATCCGTAATTCGCGATCGAGGAGTCTCTTCAACCTCAACGGGTGACTGTGAGGTGTGTAATGTCCATTCAGGGACTAATCGATGCGATATTCCTTGATGGCACGAACACTACCGAATGGTATGTGAAGGTTTTGGAAGAAGATTTCATCCCCATTATCCAAAGTTACCCTGATTTCGACAAGATGTGGTTCATGCACGACGGAACTCGACACCATCGAAGCAGCAGTGTGATGTCCTGGAGAAGCACTTTGGAGACCGCATTCTGGGTCTGGGATAACCAGAGGCCACTGGCATGGACTTCGATTGGACTCCACATTCTCCGGATCTGAACAATGCGACTTCTTTTTGTGGAGCTATATTAAAGACAAGGTGTACAGCAATAACCCCAAATCTGTTGATGAGCTGAAAACAGCCATTCAGGAGGTCATCGACTGCATGAATGTTCCGACACCTCCGCGATTCATGTAGAATTTCGCTATTCGCCTGCGCCACACAATCGCCAATGATGGAAGGCATATCGAACATGGCATAACCTAAATCCAAATACCTGTAGTGACAGGTTGAATAAAGTGTGTGCTGTTCACGTTTTTTTTTTATATTTAGGTCAATAGTTGTCCCCTGTATATTCGTCGTTATTATAAACATGTAGCTGTTTGAGAAGAGGGGAGAGTGGGCTCTGCGCAAGCGCTAAGTAAGGTTCTTTTTATGTCACTTCTACATCTACATACATACTCCGCAATCCACCATACGGTGCGTGGCGGAGGGTACCTCGTACCACAACTAGCGTCTTCTCTCCCTGTTCCACCCCCAAACAGAACCGGGGAAAAATGACTGCCCTTATGCCTCTGTACGAGCCTTAATCTCTCTTATCTTATCTTTGTGGTCTTTCCGCGAAATGTAAGTTGGCGGCAGTGAAATTGTATTGCCGTCAGCCTCAAATGCTGGTTCTCTAAATTTCCTCAGTAGCGATTCACGAAAGGAACGCCTCCTTTCCTCCAGAGACTCCCACCCGAGTTCCTGAAGGATTTCCGCAACACTCGCGTGATGATCAAACCTCGCAGTAACAAATCTAGCAGCCCACCTCTGAATTTCTTCTATGTCTTCCCTCAATCCGACCTGATAGGGATCCCAAACGCTCGTGCAGTACTCAAGAATAGGTCGTATTAGTGTTTTATAAGCGGTCTCCTTTACAGATGAACCACATCTTCCCAAAATTCTACAAATGAACCGAAGACGACTATCCGCCTTCCCCACAACTGCCATTACATGCTTGTCCCACTTCATATCGCTCTGCATTGTTACGCCCAAATATTTAATCGACGTGACTGTGTCAAGCGCTACATTACTAATGGAGTATTCAAACATTACAGGATTCTTTTTCCTATTCATCTCCATTTATTTACATTTATCTATATTTAGAGTTAGCTGCCATTCTGTACACCAATCACAAATCCTGTCCAAGTCATCTTGTATCCTCCTACAGTCACTCAACGACGACACCTTCCCGTACACCACAGCATCATCAGCAAACAGCCGCACATTGCTATCCACCCTATACAAAAGATCATTTATGTAGATAGAAAACAACAGCGGATCTACCAAACTTCCCTGGGGCACTCCAGATGATACCCTCACCTCCGATGAACACTCACCATCGAGGACAACGTACTGGGTTCTATTACTTAAGAAGTCTTCGAGCCACTCACATACTTAGGAACCAATCCCATATGCTCGGCCCGCATCTCGTGGTCGTGCGGTAGCGTTCTCGCTTCACACGCCCGGGTTCCCGGGTTCGATTCCCGGCGGGGTCAGGGATTTTCTCTGCCACGTGATGGCTGGGTGTTGTGTGCTGTCCTTAGGTTAGTTAGGTTTAAGTAGTTCTAAGTTCTAGGGGACTGATGACCATAGATGTTAAGTCCCATAGTGCTCAGAGCCATATGCTCGTACCTTAGTTAGGAGTCTGCAGTGGGGCACCGATTCAAACGCCTTCCGGAAGTCAGGGAACATGGCATCCGTCTGATACCCTTCATCCATGGTTTGCAAGATATCCGTCTGGAGCAGATGTGTGTTGTAGGTTTAAGGGGCTCCGGAAAGGCTCAAAATCATGAAAAGTTCAATTTTTACTTTTTTGCGTTTTCTGAATCTGCAGACTATTACCTTTTAATAGATATATAATTTATTCAATTCCGAAGACTACAACTATTTTTAAATTTTTTTTGAAATGTGTTCTACATGGGCGTGACCCACTGTGGCGCTGTTAAACTGCTGTCAAATGGTGTTATTATTAACGTCCGTGTTCATCAGGTACATTTTAGTGATGTGAGATAAAGTATGTGTTGTGGCTAACCTGTGATGGTTCAATATATATCGCTGGTGTGATTGTCGATTGTTTCATGTTTATTTACTCTGTCGTTATCTCGAAAATATTCGTAATTAATTCTGTTTCTTGAGTCTCTGTTTTGTTGAAGTATAATAATGAGTAAAAGTAAAGTTATTAGAAATCCTCTGAAGGCTTTTAAGAAAAGGAGAAATGTTGGAAATCCAAAGGTATGTGTTATTACTGTAAATAATAACATTCTAACATGGTACGAGCGATGCTTGCTTTAGACAAGGAACGCCTTCGGGCTGCAGACAGGGCTGTAAAGAGTCTAGAAATACAAGCAAGAGTAAACAGGAGGAGGAACAAGAGGAAGCTGGAGGAGGAGTTTGCAGAGGATGAAGATAATCCATCCTATGGACCTGGAATGCACTAAAAAGTTAATCCAATCTTTGTCGCTCGATTCCCAAAACTTTTATTTTCTCATACTTTACATGTTTTCTAAGGATCTTCCAAACATATTTGTTTCAAAATTTCAGTAAATGTTACACAGTACCTTCTGCATAATTTAACACAGCCTTTTTCCAAAAAACTGTATATTTTTGAATATATAAATAAAAAATTGCAAAAAAAATGTTGTGAATTTTCATTACAATTGAAAAAAATCACCTTTAATAACTGAACTAAAATTTTGTAAAATCCCTGTGTTAAGTTGTAGCCCATATTCCAATAAATAATCTGTAAAAAGTTCAACTTCCTACCTCAAATACTTTGTGAGGAAAGACATAATTTATAAGCGTTATTTTAACATTGCAAGTATAGGGCGTTCCGGAGCCCCTTAACGCCTTGTCACGGCTGGTGCGGACATCCGACTGCCCCCCACACAGCGTACGCACAGTGGGAGCGATCGCCGGAGCTTCGGCGCCACTTGATTAGCCAGCAGGAGGGCGTCCGCCTCCGTCGGCCGCCATTACGCGCCCCCCGCCCCCGCCAGCTTCCGGTGCGCATCCCGATGAGACCTTGCCTCCCCCACCCCCACCCCCACCCCCTCACGCACCGCCATTAACGGCCCGCGCGCTTTGTACCCCGAGGCGGGCGTTCGCTCGCGACTGTGGAGGCCGTACTGTGTAGGGCTCCCGGCCGGTTCAGCGTGCGCCTTTCTGTTCCCAGAAGGGCTGTCGCTCTCTCGCGTAAGCCGCTTTTACGAGCGCGACTTCCTCGTCTCAATCGGCTACCCGCGGCGAGTGAGTCGGGTGCTTCCGTTTACACGACAGAGATGAATTTGCGTGTGGTGTGAGACAGTTTGCTGCGCAGTCAGCAGCCCGAACGGTGAAAGGTAGGTTACGAAGGAACTATCCAGCTTATGAAACTATCAGATTTTTTTGTAACAGCGTGTAGGAATAAGAATTACCATAGAGTTAACTAGCCACAAAATACAAATTCTTAGTGCATGTTCTTGGGAAAGGTAATTCCCCACAGACCTTGTAACACCGGAAATGCATATCCTCTTATTTCCATCTATTGTACGGTAATTTTTTTTCCTTGTTTTGTTACCTCAAGATATGACATTTCTGTCTCTTTATATATTGTAATTGTTTTACTGTTTGTATATATATATGCATTTTTGTTGGTTTGTTTCGTAAATATTATTGTATTTTTACGCTGGGTCTTGCCTAGGGAAAACTGCTATCGAACGCTTACATCTGTGGTGTCAGCGCCAGACACCACACTTGTTAGGTGGTAGCTTTAAATCGGCCGCGGTCCATTAGTACATGTTGGACCCGCGTGTCGCCACAGTCAGTAATTGCAGACCGAGCGCCACCACACGGCAGGTCGAGAGAGACGTACTAGCACTCGCCCCAGTTGTACGACGACTTTGCTAGCGACTACACTGACGAAGCCTTTCTCTCATTTGCCGAGAGACAGTTAGAATAGCCTTCAGCTAAGTCCATGGCTACGACCTAGCAAGGCGCCATTAACCATATCTGGAGAGAGTCTCATTTGTATAGTCAAGAGCGATGTACCACAAGGATGAATTAAAGTTAAGTAAACAGACGATACGTACTTTTCTTTAGTGCATTCATAACGTATCCTGTTCCAGACTTCTCGCCCGTCTGCGTTAGATAGCGTGCATTTCGGCCTCCTCTATCTACAAGGTGTTGGCACATTTGCCAACACATCAACATCGATAGGTCGTGTGACGAATAAAAGTGTGTAGGATCTTTGGTAGTGTTAACTCTGCCGCGTGGAGCGCGGGCAGAGCAGAGTCTGGCTGGGGTGGTGCAGTGGAGCAGGTGTCTAGTGTGAAGCTCCCGCGAGTTGCCGCGCTTTCGGGGTTTGGCAGCATGTAATTGCGCTCGACTTGCGATGATAGTTTCTAACATGGTGTCACGGACGGGAAGCATTAGCTGGCGCACATCAAGAGCCCGTTTCGTCTGGTGACCGTGTCGAGAAGAAGGCGCGCCAACATCCAGCTTCTGCAACAGCGACGGCCGACAATGAGTGACTGTCGCCACCTCCTCGATCGACGGCTTCAAACCTTCAATCAACCAACAAGGAAGACTGGAAGCACGTAAAGTTTTAGAACTGTATGGCAGACCTCAGCTTTTCAAACTTTTAAATTTGCTGCATCACAAAATTACAGCAACTTAGCATGAACGTTTGTTGCTCATTGTCCCAATTGCATTACCAAGCAGGGTCCCTTCCTTTTCCGGAATGAACCCGAGCGTCATTGAAATTCAAACGCCAGCATCATTCGATTTCACTGCTTTAATTTCAGAGTTCAGTTAAGGTATTCATAGCTGGCTACAATATTTAGATTACACAAGCACAAATTAAGAGTGCGAGTTTTGTTACCGTATTTTAGCTTACTTGTGACTGCAGCTCAGCATGGTACGTATAAATTTTACTATTTTAATTGTTCAGAATCATTTAATTCAAGTTCAAAGTTAAATCTCTTATTTCTAAATTGCGTAGATTCAAGTAGCTTTTGAAATGATTGTTGAGGTAGTCCAAGACTAACTGTATTTTACTGAATTTCGATGTGCTTCTGGAAGAAAGCTCACTATTAACTTCAGTCACTAAATTAACTTTCGATTTTCCGGTTTTATTAATTCTTTTGCTAAATTAAGTCAGAGTGTAGCGAAATTTATTACTTCTGACAAACTTTCAGTTTTCACACTACACGTGTCAGCCTTCAGTTGCCACGCTTCTAGTGCTAATTATATGTGTAATAACCTTTCTTTTTCAGTTACTATAGTAATTGTTCTTAGGACTGGCGACTGTAATTTTCCCCAAATCTCAAATATCTAATTGTTGTTGTTGTGGTCTTCAGTCCTGAGACTGGTTTGATGCAGCTCTCCATGCTACTCTATCCAGTGCAAGCTTCTTCATCTCCCAGTATCTACTGCAACCTACATCCTTCTGAATCTGCTTAGTGTATTCATCTCTTGGTCTCCCTCTACGATTTTTACCCTCCACACTGCCCTCCAATGCTAAATTTGTGATCCCTTGATGCCTCAAAACATGTCCTACCAACCGATCCCTTCTTCTAGTCAAGTTGTGCCACAAACTTCTCTTCTCCCCAATCCTATTCAATACCTCCTCATTAGTTACGTGATCTACCCACCTTATCTTCAGCATTCTTCTGTAGCACCACATTTCGAAAGCTTCTATTCTCTTCTTGTCCAAACTAGTTATCGTCCATGTTTCACTTCCATACATGGCTACACTCCATACAAATACTTTCAGAAACGACTTCCTGACACTTAAATCTATACTCGATGTTAACAAATTTCTCTTCTTCAGAAATGCTTTCCTTGCCATTGCCAGTCTACATTTTATATCCTCTCTACTTCGACCATCATCGGTTATTTTACTCCCTAAATAGCAAAACTCCTTCACTACTTTAAGTGTCTTATTTCCTAATCTAATTCCCTCAGCATCACCCGACTTCATTTGACTACATTCCATTATCCTCGTTTTACTTTTGTTGATGTTCATCTTATATCCTCGTTTCAAGACACTGTCCATTCCGTTCAACTGCTCTTCCAAGTCCTTTGCTGTCTCTGACAGAATTACAATGTCATCGGCGAACCTCAAAGTTTTTACTTCTTCTCCATGAATTTTAATACCTACTCCGAATTTTTCTTTTGTTTCCTTTACTGCTTGCTCAATATACAGATTGAATAACATCGGGGAGAGGCTACAACCCTGTCTTACTCCTTTCCCAACCACTGCTTCCCTTTCATGCCCCTCGACTCTTATAACTGCCATCTGGTTTCTGTACAAACTGTAAATAGCCTTTCGCTCCCTGTATTTTACCCCTGCCACCTTCAGAATTTGAAAGAGAGTATTCCAGTTAACATTGTCAAAAGCTTTCTCTAAGTCTACAAATGCTAGAAACGTAGGTTTGCCTTTTCTTAAACTTTCTTCTAAGATAAGTCGTAAGGTCAGTATTGCCTCACGTGTTCCAACATTTCTACGGAATCCAAACTGATCTTCCCCGAGGTCGGCTTCTACTAGTTTTTCCATTCGTCTGTAAAGAATTCGTGTTAGTAGTTTGCAGCTGTGACTTATTAAACTGATAGTTCGGTAATTTTCACATCTGTCAACACCTGCTTTCTTTGGGATTGGAATTATTATATTCTTCTTGAAGTCTGAGGGTATTTCGCCTGTCTCATACATCGTGCTCACCAGATGGTAGAGTTTTGTCATGACTGGCTCTCCCGAGGCCATCAGTAGTTCAAATGGAATGTTGTCTACTCCCGGGGCCTTGTTTCGACTCAGGTCTTCAGTGCTCTGTCAAACTCTTCACGCAGTATCTTATCTCCCATTTCGTCTTCCTCTACATCCTCTTCCATTTCCATAATATTGTCCTCAAGTACATCGCCCTTGTATAAACCCTCTATATACTCCTTCCACCTTTCTGCCTTCCCTTCTTTGCTTAGAACTGGGTTGCCGTCTGAGCTCTTGATATTCATACAAGTGGTTCTCTTCTCTCCAAAGGTCTCTTTAATTTTCCTGTAGGCAGTGTTTATCTTACCCCTAGTGAGACAAGCCTCTACATCCTTACATTTGTCCTCTAGCCATCCCTGCTTAGCCATTTTGCACTTCCTGTCGATATCATTTTTGAGACGTTTGTATTCCTTTTTGCCTGCTCCATTTACTGCATTTTTATATTTTCTCCTTTCATCAATTAAATTCAATATTTCTTCTGTTACCCAAGGATTTCTATTAGCCCTCGTCTTTTTACCTACTTGATCCTCTGCTGCCTTCACTACTTCATCCCTCAGAGCTACTCATTCTTCTTCTACTGTATTTCTTTCCCCCATTCCTGTAAATTGTTCCCTTATGCTCTCCCTGAAACTCTCTACAACCTCTGGTTCTTTCAGTTTATCCAGGTCCCATCTCCTTAAATTCCCACCTTTTTGCAGTTTCTTCAGTTTCAATCTGCAGTTCATAACCAATAGATTGTGGTCAGAGTCCACATCTGCCCCAGGAAATGTCTTACAATTTAAAACCTGGTTCCTAAATCTCTGTTTTACCATTATATAATCTATCTGATACCTTTTAGTATCTCCAGGATTCTTCCAGGTATACAACCTTCTTTTATGATTCTTGAATATCTAATTACCGCTAGTTAATTGTTAACGTAACGGCCGTACATTTACTTTCTTTATTAACTTTACCCCTTTTCAAAATTAATTTCCACCAGTTTCATTTGCATTTTTCCTTTCATTTAGATGTAACCCTTTCCTCCCTCTTTACCGACAGATTAACTTCGGTGACGATTGCTTTCCCAAATTTCCATTAGGTACACGCGGTTTAATTTTTCACTGTCATTAAGGTCGATAAGTGAGGGGGAGGTTACAACCTGAGAACCGAACGGATCAGAAAATTACCTTTCAAGCATTTTAAAACATCAAAATTTATTTCCTCGACAAAATACGAGGCGCGTATTTTAAGTAAGTAAGGTTTTGAAATTTGAAAAAAAGTGTTAAGATATCTCAACAGTTTTATTTTCACATGAAAGCCTGTACTTTGATCTACGCACTGACGCTATTACAGTCTGATTCTGCCTTGTTTACGTTGTGTACTGAGTGTTTAAGATGCCTCCGATAATCGTGAGTCCCGCCGACTGTGAAGTACGGGCTGTTATAAGATTTCTTAGTGCTAAAGCCCTAAAAACGATCGATATTTATCGTGAGATCTGTGCAGTTTACGGAGAAAACATTATGAGTGATGGAATGGTAAGAAAGTAGATGAGAGCATTTAAAGATGGCCGCACAAATGTGCATGATGAACAACGGAGTGGGCGTCCTTCGGTCGTTAATGATAGTTTGGAAGTGGACAATAAGGTGAGAGAAAACAGACGCTTTACGATTCCCTCCTTGCAGGATGACTTTCCTAATGTTTCTTGTAGTGTTTTCTATGGCATTGTGACCGAGCACTTAAATTACCGAAAATTGTGCGCACGTTGGGTACCGAAAATGTTGACAGATGTGCAAAAAACCAAACGTTTAGACAGTGCTTTGACTTTCCTTGAGCTGTACCACAACGACGGTGATGATTTCTTAACTATTACGGGCGATGAAACATGGGTGGCCTACGTCACACCAGAATCAAAGCAATAGTCCATGGAAATTGAGCAAGCGGATCGTTTTGCTGCAAGATAATGCCCGTCCGCATGTGGCGAATCAGACCAAAGACCTCATCACATCTTTTCGATGGATGGGAAACTCTAGATCATGCTCCGTACAGCCCCGATCCTGCGCCCAGTGACCATCTGTTCCTGCACTTGAAGAAACACCTGGGTGGTCAGCGTGTTCAAGACGATGACGAAGTCAAAACAGTGGTGATGCAGTGGTTAACAAGTCAGGCGGCAGAATTCTATGAGGAGGATATTCAAAAACTGGTACAACGTTATGACAAGTGCCTCAATATTGACGGAAATTATGTAGAAAAGTAGATTAAGGTACAGGCTTTCATGTAAAAATAAAATTATTGAGATATCTTAGCACGCCTTTTTTTAAATTTCAAAACGGTACTTACTTAAAAAACACGCCTCTTACATAGCGATACTTGCAACTACACTCCTGAAAATGGAAAAAAGAACACATTGACACCGGTGTGTCAGACCCACCATACTTGCTCCGGACACTGCGAGAGGGCTGTACAAGCAATGATCACACGCACGGCACAGCGGACACACCAGGAACCGCGGTGTTGGCCGTCGAATGGCGCTAGCTGCGCAGCATTTGTGCACCGCCGCCGTCAGTGTCAGCCAGTTTGCCGTGGCATACGGAGCTCCATCGCAGTCTTTAACACTGGTAGCATGCCGCGACAGCGTGGACGTGAACCGTATGTGCAGTTGACGGACTTTGAGCGAGGGCGTATAGTGGGCATGCGGGAGGCCGGGTGGACGTACCGCCGAATTGCTCAACACGTGGGGCGTGAGGTCTCCACAGTACATCGATGTTGTCGCCAGTGGTCGGCGGAAGGTGCACGTGCCCGTCGACCTGGGACCGGACCGCAGCGACGCACGGATGCACGCCAAGACCGTAGGATCCTACGCAGTGCCGTAGGGGACCGCACCGCCACTTCCCAGCAATTTAGGGACACTGTTGCTCCTGGGGTATCGGCGAGGACCATTCGCAACCGTCTCCATGAAGCTGGGCTACGGTCCCGCACACCGTTAGGCCGTCTTCCGCTCACGCCCCAACATCGTGCAGCCCGCCTCCAGTGGTGTCGCGACAGGCGTGAATGGAGGGACGAATGGAGACGTGTCGTCTTCAGCGATGAGAGTCGCTTCTGCCTTGGTGCCAATGATGGTCGTATGCGTGTTTGGCGCCGTGCAGGTGAGCGCCACAATCAGGACTGCATACGACCGAGGCACACAGGGCCAACACCCGGCATCATGGTGTGGGGAGCGATCTCCTACACTGCCCGTACACCACTGGTGATCGTCGAGGGGACACTGAATAGTGCACGGTACATCCAAACCGTCATCGAACCCATCGTTCTACAATTCCTAGACCGGCAAGGGAACTTGCTGTTCCAACAGGACAATGCACGTCCGCATGTATCCCGTGCCACCCAACGTGCTCTAGAAGGTGTAAGTCAACTACCCTGGCCAGCAAGATCTCCGGATCTGTCCCCCATTGAGCATGTTTGGGACTGGATGAAGCGTCGTCTCACGCGGTCTGCACGTCCAGCACGAACGCTGGTCCAACTGAGGCGCCAGGTGGAAATGGCATGGCAAGCCGTTCCACAGGACTACATCCAGCATCTCTACGATCGTCTCCATGGGAGAATAGCAGCCTGCATTGCTGCGAAAGGTGGATATACACTGTACTAGTGCCGACATTGTGCATGCTCTGTTGCCTGTGTCTATGTGCCTGTGGTTCTGTCAGTGTGCTCATGTGATGTATCTGACCCCAGGAATGTGTCAATAAAGTTTCCCCTTCCTGGGACAATGAATTCACGGTGTTCTTATTTCAATTTCCAGGAGTTTATATCCAACAATATTGAGAAAAATGAAATTTTTACTCTGCTTTGCGCTAATATGAAAACTTCTGACAGAGTAAATCTGTGTGATACTGGAATTCAGCATCGTCGCTTTTCACGGGCAAGTGCTCTACCAACTCAGATACCCAAGCACAACCCACGGCCAGTCCTCACAGCTTTACTTCCGCCAACACCTCATCTCCTACCTTTCAAACTTCACCACACTTCACACAAGATCTCCTGCAATACGTCAACCAGACTGTGACTAAACTATGTCTGCAGAGTTTCCTATCTTTCTGGAGTGCTTCTCGCACAAGTCTCACATTAGATCTTCTGTGAAGTTTCGAAGATAGGAGACGAGGTACTGGCGAAAGTTAGGTTGTAAGGACGAGTCATGAGCTGTCCTTGGGTAGCTCTGTTGGTACACCTGTTGCCCACGAAAGGCAAAGGTCTCGAGTTCGCTTCCGAGTCCGGCACATCTAATATTCAGAAGGCTCAAAACAAGCACCTTTTTTCCTTACCCTTTGTATCTTCTTTTCTTGTTAAGTGTAAAGTAACACTGAGCCGTGGCAATACTTGCGTTTTGAAGAGCGCGCGGCAGCGCGTAGTGTGAAGCAGTCGCCCTCCGTTTCTGGCGGTGGCGCCGCTGTGGCAATCGCAGCTTTGGTGTCTCCCTCTGGTGGGAAACGGGAAAGGTTGCCTGTTCACGTGCTTTTAAGGGGCGCTATGAGCTCGTCAGTCGCGTCTTGCACTCCGCCTCGCCTTCCGTATACGCCTCCCGTCCCCCACACTGATCCTCTATGATCTCATTCCTTTCCCCCATCTGCTCCTATTCCTCGAACATATCCGCATCCTCTACACCTCCCGCCGTCTTGAACACCCTCACCTCCTGGTTGCTCCTCTCCTCTCCCATCCCCGCCCCCTGCCACGTCTTCACCGTTGTGTCCCCCCTACTCTCCATCTCTACACCCTACATCTCCTTTCCCAAGGTGGCTTCCATCAACTCCCCTCCCGGATGATGCCCTCTCTCCCTCCATTTATCCTTCCTATCAACTCTGATCCTCACCCCCCTCCTTTCCTCCGTCCTTTCCCTGGGCTCCCTCTTCCTCCCCCCCTTCCATCCTGCGTTTTCTCCCCGCCTACATTCTCCCTATCTCCTTTCTCTCTCCCCCCCCCCGCGTCCTTTTGTACTCCTCTCCTCTGCATTCCCCACTCCCTGGCACGTCTGCTCAGCACCCCCCCCCCCCCCCTCTTATTTACCCTCATCTTCCACTGGCTCCTTTCCCCCCTCCCCCTTCACTTTTCCTCTCCTTCCCCCCCCCCTTTTCCCATCATCTGACCAGTTTCCCCCCACCTGCTCTCGGGTGTGGTATGTCATATTTGTGCCAATTTTTTAGTGCAGTGTTTAAGTGAGTGTTCAGTGTTGTGCGTCTTTCCACAGTGTTGCGAACAGAAATCATGCTGTCGCTGGGTGTGCTTTTTATATCTGTTGCGAACAGAAACCAGACTGTCGCCGTGTTTTTTAATTGTCTGTCTATTATTTTTCTGCTTCCTGTGTATTTTATTAGCATCATCCACCCTGTGTTTTATGTTTTAAGCTCCAGTATTTTCTGCCTTTTGACCTTTAAGTCACCGCTTTTATCGCCAACTGTTATTTTTTTATTATCTCTGTGGTGTCACCGCCAGACACCACACTTGCTAGGTGGTAGCTTTAAATCGGCCGCGGTCGATTAGTACATGTCAGACCCGCGTGTCGCCACTGTCAGTGATCGCAGACCGAGCGCCACCACACAGCAGGTCTTGAGAGACGTACGAGCAGTCGCCCCAGTTGTACGGACGACTTTGCTAGCGACTACACTGACGAAGCCTTTCTCTCATTTGCCGAGAGATAGTTAGAATAGCCTTCAGCTAAGTCCATGGCTACGACCTAGCAAGGCGCCAGTAACCAATTCTAGAGAGAGTCTCACTTGTATCATCAAGAATGCTGTATACAAATGATGGATTAAAGTTAAGTATTCCAGCAGCTACGTACTTTTCTTATAGCATTCATTACGTATCCTGTTTCAGACATAACGCCAGCCGGCGTGTGTAAACGCGTGCCTTTCGGTTACCCGTCACTGTGGACTGGCTGTCTTGTCAGTCCACTACAATCTCCATGTTTTTAAAACAAATTCTGTAAGCTGAAGAGCGGCGTAATAACCTGCTACCAGCCCGCCCCCTTTAGGGGGAATCGAAACTCAATAAAGGAAAAAAAAAAAACTCGTCAGTCGGTCAGTCTGGGTGAATCTGGGGACAGTCTGGGGTCAGTCTCTCGTCCACAGCTTGCTAGTCTATCTGTCGTCCGAATTTGTGGCGCAGTGAGAGAACTCGACGAGTGGTCGCCCGGTCGGGGGCTTAGTTCCTGCATCTGCCGCGCGGGATTAGCCGAGCGGTCACAGGCGCTGCAGTCATGAAGTGTGCGGCTGGTCCCGGAGGAGGTTCGAGTCCTCCCTCGGACATGGGTGTGTGTGTGTGTCTGTCCTTAGGATAATTTAGGTTAAGTAGCGTGCAAGCTTAGGGACTGAAGACCTTAGTAGTTAAGTCCCATGAGATATAAAAAAAATCCTGCATCTGAGTCTGCGCGTTAGGCCGCCAGTCTGATCGAGTTGCTCAGGCAACGGTCATTGGTGGTTGGATCGATCGGTTGGTCGGTCGTGCACTGAGACACAAGATGACTTGTCCGCCTTGAGCGTCGGCGCATGGGAGGTCGCCATCGCCACGTGAGTCCAGTGGGCCGCGCCGTATGTGAGGGGTAGTGTTGTTAAATTCTACCTGTTTTCTTGGTGAGGTCACCAGCCGCTTTGTTTTGGGGTCGTCCCACCATTCTTCTCCGTTTGGCCCACCGCGGGAAGGTGGTTATTTATGAATTGGGTGGTCCGTTTTTTCCCTTGTGGAGTAGGGGCGGGTTAGAGCAACCTGCGGTTCGGGTTGTTCGGTAATCTCCCTATCAATCTGCCGTACGTTAACAGCTGCCTCTGTCATGTTTGCCGGATTCGATGTTAACGAATTTATTGATTGAAGTGTAACGGCCTAATTCCTGAAATAGGTTTTTATCTTGCCTATCATCTTGAGCGGCGGTATATGTGTACTGTAGAGCATGTTAACTCGTTTGGCCAACCTTGTATAATTTTATATAGGATTGCATTTCATGGGCTTTTATTTAAATAGTCACTTGAAGTATATAAAGTTGCCATCCTTCCACCGTAAGACTTTTCTAAGAAGTTAAAATCAAGTTGCACCTTCGGTGGCAAGTTAATCTTTTAATTTTAGTGTTTTGTACCGTTTCCATCCCTCCTACGGGGTGCATAGTTTGTGTGCTTGTGTCAATTGTTGAAACTTTTGCTTTAAGGTAATCTGGTGTGTTGCAGATTTGCACCAGTGTAGTCTTTCGGAAGGTTGTTGTGAGCGGTCGTAACTACCTCCGTGTCAAAAGGGAGCGGCAAGGTTCTCAGCCCGAAAGCTCATACACTCAAAAATTTGTTTCTTTCTGCCTCTGAATAAATTTTAACTTGATATTTAGAGGGTGCTTTCTGCTTATAATTTTAAATCTGTTTCTAAAAAAAGCTTTTAGAAATAAAATTCCCATTTGTTAAAAGCAATTTGATTTTGATTTCATCAGTTACTCCCTGGCAACTACTTCCACGTTCAGATAGTGTGATTAAATGTGTTAATGTTCTTGATGAATCGCTAGTAAATCAAGTAAATTCTTAAGAAAAAGTTTGAAAGTAAATTCACGGTTCAAGCACTAAAATTTATTTTCCTCGTTCTGGTCAAACTTTTCACAGTTGTAATAATTTTCATTAAAAATATGTATCCACTGAATCAGGCCTGGACAACCTTTGGTGACCCATGTGCCTGAATCATATACCTATTTCAGCGAGCACTTCCGCCTCATCACATGACTCGTAAGCAGCGCTCTTACCACATGAAGTCCAAAAACGGAAACACGCTTTTTTGAGAGTACATTTATTTTCAGTTCACCCCATTTGAAGATATTTAAATATCTTTGAGCATTGTGGACATTGCTTCTTGGCTTATGTCCTTTTGCGATAGCTCCCTTAAAAATTTCCAATGAAAAACTGCAGCTTCCTCGCTCTCTGTATCCCACAAATTTTCTTCACAGGCTGGACTGAAACAAGTCGCAGACTGGATCTGACCCACAGGTCACCAGCTGTCCAGCCTTGCAGTAGCCGTTACCTGTAGTTAATCTCACATATCAGCAGTTTTGTTATGATGGATGATGGTGGATAAATAAGCTGTAGTACCTGTAATAAAGTCAGCTGCCGTCACGTATTGAGAGGTGGCATGCCATTCTCTTACTTTGACAACTTTTCAGTAAGATTAATATTCATACACTCCTGGAAATGGAAAGAAGAACACATTGACACCGGTGTGTCAGACCCACCATACTTGCTCCGGACACTGCTAGAGGGCTGTACAAGCAATGATCACACGCACGGCACAGCGGACACACCAGGAACCGCGGTGTTGGCCGTCGAATGGCGCTAGCTGCGCAGCATTTGTGCACCGCCGCCGTCAGTGTCAGCCAGTTTACCGTGGCATACGGAGCTCCATCGCAGTCTTTAACACTGGTAGCATGCCGCGACAGCGTGGACGTGAACCGTATGTGCAGTTGACGGACTTTGAGCGAGGGCGTATAGTGGGCATGCGGGAGGCCGGGTGGACGTACCGCCGAATTGCTCAACACGTGGGGCGTGAGGTCTCCACAGTACATCGATGTGGTCGCCAGTGGTCGGTGGAAGGTGCACGTGCCCGTCGACCTGGGACCGGACCGCAGCGACGCACGGATGCACGCCAAGACCGTAGGATCCTACGCAGTGCCGTAGGGGACCGCACCGCCACTTCCCAGCAAATTAGGGACACTGTTGCTCCTGGGGTATCGGCGAGGATCATTCGCAACCGTCTCCATGAAGCTGGGCTACGGTTACGCACACCGTTAGGCCGTCTTCCGCTCACGCCCCAACATCGTGCAGCCCGCCTCCAGTGGTGTCGCGACAGGCGTGAATGGAGGGACGAATGGAGACGTGTCGTCTTCAGCGATGAGAGTCGCTTCTGCCTTGGTGCCAATGATGGTCGTATGCGTGTTTGGCGCCGTGCAGGTGAGCGCCACAATCAGGACTGCATACGACCGAGGCACACAGGGCCAACACCCGGCATCATGGTGTGGGGAGCGATCTCCTACACTGGCTGTACACCACTGGTGATCGTCGAGGGGACACTGAATAGTGCACGGTACATCCAAACCGTCATCGAACCCATCGTTCTACCATTCCTAGACCGGCAAGGGAACTTGCTGTTCCAACGGGACAATGCACGTCTGCATGTATCCCGTGCCACCCAACGTGCTCTAGAAGGTGTAAGTCAACTACCCTGGCCAGCAAGATCTCCGGATCTGTCCCCCATTGAGCATGTTTGGGACTGGATGAAGCGTCGTCTCACGCGGTCTGCACGTCCAGCACGAACGCTGGTCCAACTGAGGCGCCAGGTGGAAATGGCATGGCAAGCCGTTCCACAGCACTACATCCAGCATCTCTACGATCGTCTCCATGGGAGAATAGCAGCCTGCATTGCTGCGAAAGGTGGATATACACTGTACTAGTGCCGACATTGTGCATGCTCTGTTGCCTGTGTCTATGTGCCTGTGGTTCTGTCAGTGTGATCATGTGATGTATCTGACCCCAGGAATGTGTCAATAAAGTTTCCCCTTCCTGGGACAATGAATTCACGGTGTTCTTATTTCAATTTCCAGGAGTGTATTTTAGGGCATGACCTCGCAGTTCCCCAATACTACCTTTGCTATGTGTGGCTAACGACTTTTTTTAGACGAGTAAATTGTGGGCAGAACGTTCTTGAAACTGCATGGTTAACCTGTAGAGAGACAGAAGGTACCCAGGGGCCATAGTGGAGGCGACCAAGAACAGGGTGCGAGATGAAATGGGGGCCATAAAAGCTGATCGCAGCGACTTGGGCGTGTTAGTGAGTCTGGGAAAGTTTAAGTGATTCTTACACGCAGAGGGACTTCTGACCGAAGCTCTCTCCTCCTCCTGCTTCGGATTGGACAGAAGGGCACCAGGTCGCAAAACATTTTACTTGGGCCAGGCGCCAGTCTGGCGTGGAAGACAGCCAGAGGGCTGAAAGGAGGCGGAGAGACTGCTATAATTTGAGCTTTTGTGCAAATGAGGCGAAGGTCATAAAAATTGATGCATTCTCATGTTAGAAGTGGGACGATATGGACAGAGTGACTGGCGTATATGTCTAGTGTAAGGACTATAGCCCCCCCCCCCCTTTCCCACACCAGGTTATTTTAGTGAGTGGCAAAAATATATATTTCACAGGCACAACTGTCTGCGAACCTTAACATCCTTCTTTCAGAAACTGTAAATAGTTCAGATGGTTCAAATGGCTCTAAGCACTATAGGACTTAACATCTGAGGTCATCAGTCCGCTAGACTTATAACTACTTAAACCTAACTAACGTAAGGACATCACACACATCCGTGCCTGAGGCAGGATTAGAACCTGCAACCGTAGCAGCCGCGTGGTTCCGGACTGAAGCGCCTAGAACCGCTCGACCATCTAGGTAGATGCTTTTTGCCATGCCTACTGTGAGAGCGATGTCCCCCCTGTTTTAAATCATCTTCTTTTAGACAAGAGTGATTTGGAGTCGCTGACTAGCTCCTCTCAGTATACGCAAAGGAGAAGCGTGCCCTCCAGCATGGGGACCCCGGTGCTGTGTATGGACTGGCTACCAGGCCATCAGAACAGTCAAGTTCAATGAGTAGAATACAACTCGATTGGTTTGTGCAATGTGAGAGCGATTTCCTTTTTACTAGTTCGGGTCCTGTACCGTGGCTTGATGAAAAGTGGTTGTGATTCTTTAGGGAACTTCGTCTTTTGTTCCTCCTCTGGTGGAGAACTTCAGGTCTTGCCTTAGTGAATGAGACTTGAGGTCTTGGTCTTGTGGTGGACCAAGAACCTGTGGCAGTTTCCAACAGTACCAACAGTGGAACTGCATATCATCTCAGACATATCGTGTGTCACAATGGTGAACTTATTTGCCCCAAGTCAGTCATCTGATGTTCGACAATTCCAGCAGGACTGAGCGAGGTGGCGCAGTGGTTAGACACTGGACTCGCATTCGGGAGGACGACAGTTCAATCCCGCGTCCGGCCATCCTGATTTAGGTTTTCCGTGATTTCCCTAAATCACTCCAGGCCAATGCCGGGATGGTTCCTCTGAAAGGGCACGGCCGTCTTCCTTCCCCATCCTTCCCTAATCCGATGATACCGATGACCACGCTGTCTGGTCTCCTTCCCCAAACCAACCAACCAACCAATTCCAGCAGGCACCATTGTGTCTGTGAGTCAAATTGGTTTGGCCAGACCATTGAACAGGTGCACATCACACTGACATCTGTTTCGGGGCTCTGATAGGCCAATTTGCCCAGTTCTGATAATCAAAATTGCATATTTGGACAATTGCATATTCTCGTGGATGTGTCAGAACAGTACAGATGCCACTGCGACCGCTCCTCACCCACAGCGCGCCATTTTATGCCGCTGCCTAAGTCAAGATGTAAGGATACAGTACTGCTGCAGAAGCTTAGGGTTGCTGAATGATATTCGCAGTTCCCTGTTCTCAGGTGAACCATAGTTTGTGCTGTATTTGATTGTAGTTTACTCCACTGGAATGCAGTTGGGTCCCACAGTAGATAAATGTGAACCAAGTCAGGTTGCTTTGTAAAAGGGATGAATTCTTGGGAGAATTTGTATAGCTTCCACCCCAGTGTACGCTTTGCCTATCAAACACAATTCCTTAACTGATTTGTGTTTTTCATTTCTTGTGTAAGATTTCTCAGCTGGTTCTCCAGAAAGTTGTAGTTATTAAAGCCCTAATGAAACTCGTCAATATTTCGTGAACTTAAATACGCCACTGTACTCATTCACATTCTCTCTACTATTCCCTGTTTTTATTTTGTTGCGGTGGAACATGAGTACATCAGCGATTTAAAATTCAGTATTATTAATTTGACTTCTGAAAGTGATTACATGCATAGTGCAACAAAAGTACCACGAGTATTCACTAATTAATACAAAGGACTCATGTAAATAGCACACTATTTGAAGGTTATTGGCAAGATGACACTCTTCTTTATGTAAAGGTAATAACATTATCTTCACTCTGACATATATTTATGGTTAAAGCGACTGATGGTTTGCAGTATCTGCTAGCTGTGGTAAGCAGTTTGCACCCTCACCCTCCCTCACAATTGCTCCGCTGCCACAATTCACAATGCGGCCATGCACAGCATCATTGGCGAGTAGTGTGTGCGGAGAGGTGCGTACAGGAGCGTGTATCTATGGCTGGTGCTACTGAAGTAACTGTACATCATATAACGTGTACATTGTGTAATAAATTTTATAATGTAACATAGTTTATGTTCACTGAAGAATTCTATCCTCTACCTCACAATCATAAAAATCAATTTTTTTAGTTTCTAAAGTAGCCTATGTTCATCTTTATAGTTCAGGCTATCTCCATACTAAATTACATCGAAATTTTTTCAGCAGTTTAGTCATAAAAGCATAACACACAGGGTTATATTTGCACTTAGGAAGTATGGATTAAACATGTTGAAGATTGTGGAAGCATTGATTTCATCACTTTGAATTGTGTTACATAGAATATATAAATCAATTAAACATTTTCACAAATATGATACAGTTCAGACATCAAATAGTAAACACCTCTTTCGTAGACTAGATATGTTTCCCTATGTCGCGTTACAGCTTTAAAATACGATATATTTTTTCCCGTGCTCTGATTTTGATGAAATCTTTCCCCAAGCTATGCTCACATTACCTGTGAAAACCTGAATGAATATTCATCTAGTGGTTTTGCAGGTTAGAGTATTCCAACAGATAAACACATCAGTTTTACACTGTCCAGTCACATGTGACTTGTGACCACCTGTCAAAATCCTGAATATCTGCCTTTAGCAGAGTGGACTGCTGTGAGACATGCAGGAAGACTCTCATCGAAGTTCTGTAAGGTACTGGCAAGAATGTGGAACCATGCCAACTTCAGCGCTGTGGTCAGCTGTTCTAGTTCCATGGCGCAAGCAGCCCCCTGGTTACCCAAAACCTCTGAGTAGTGGAACAACTGTACCATATCCTTCGCTAGGGCTTTGATTATCTCATCCTGCCCTGAAATGAGGGATGTCCTACCCGGGATACTTCCAATCCCTCCTAAAGTAGTGTTCCATCACCCACCCAGTCTAGTCCATCCCTATGCCACTCCCACTCCCACTCCCAGCCACTTGCTACAGGGGTCATATCCCAGTGGCAGACGAAGGTGCAAGACCTGCCCCGTTCACCCACCTAGAACCTCCTACTCCAATCCTGCACAGGCTTATCCTATTCCTTCAGAGGCCAGATTGGTCTTATACTAACTCTGCTGCAAACACTGCACAGCCTTTTATGTTGGTATGAATACCAACCAGCTTTCTAGAAGGATGAATGGCCACCGCCATACTTTTCAAGATCAAAATTGACCACCTCGCAGCACAACATGCTGAATTTCAAAGGCTGCTTCACAACCTGAGTCATCTGGATCCTCCTCTCCAACACCAGCTGCTCTGAACTACGCAAATGGTAGCTACCCTAACCACGCATTATCTGATCCTTCAATTGTCCTGGCGTCAATTTCAGCTAACCCACTGCCCCAGACACTCCGCCCAGCAGTTTTCCCTTACTCCGTCCCTTTCCAAATTTACCCCATGTTACCTTCAGCGTGTGCTGCTTCCCACCAGGTTCTACAACTACACCTGGTACCTGTCCCTCCTGCACTCCTAGCTGGCAAACCGACCTCCCTCTGAGCTGCTAGTCACTCACCCTCAGTCCCTCACCCTTCCTCCCTCTGCTCATCCCAATTCACGTTACCCCCAGCACAACCATCCCACGTGCTCCAAAAATAGCATTGGTACTGGCAGTCTAGCTGACACCATGTAGGGGCATAAGGAGTGTGTATGCGTGTATGTGAGTGTGTGTACATTTGTACACTCTAGCTCATCACAAGATAACTGTGAAATGTAGCAAGTTTTCCTTCTTTTGTGTATCCCAATCGACAATTCAACGGTTCTGCTTTTCAGTGAGTGGTTTTCTTTAATACTAAAGTATTTACAATAATACAGCCTTTTCCCATACTAGTAAAGAAATCTTCACTCAGATATGTTTTGACATGGTCAGATGTTAGTTTACCAAATGTCGATGTTGCCACAAGAATACTTGTGGCTTCAAAGAGAGATTCTTGGTTTCTCAGTACAAACTCTCCATTACTTTCTTTTAAAACTATGAAAATTGGAGTAGTCGCTGTGAAAAAATTGTTTTAAGCATCATACCTGAGGAAGAGGAACTTGATCAGTTGGTGATTCCAAAATGCTCAACAAGACAGGTACAGCCACTGGACTTCTACGGCTTTTCGTGGTTGTAATAATGAACTGAAGATAATAACAGTATAGTTTATTACCGAGGCAACGGCCTTGCCGCTGCAGATACACCGGTTCCCGTGAGATCACCGAAGTTAAGCGCTGTCGGGAATGCCGGCACTTGGACGGGTGACCATCCAGGCCACCATGCGCTGTTGCCATTTTTTCGGGGTGTACTCAGCCTCGTGATGCCATTTGAGGAGCTACTCGACCGAATAGTAGCGGCTCCGGTCAAAGAAAACCATCATAACGATCGGGAGAACGGTGTGCTGACCACACGCCCTCCAATCCGCATACTCAACTGAGGATGACACGGCGGTCGGATGGTCCCGATGGGCCACTTAACCTGACGATGCTTATTATAGTTTATTACAAAAGACATATAAATATTAATACAATAAAACAAACCTATGTTGACAAGAACATTACAAAAATGTCCCCTACTGTATGTATTGCTAACTAAGAGTTCTATGAAATAGCCACAGTAGCCAGACTATAAGGATCACAAACACAGTTTGTCTGGAATCAACATGCAAGAATCCTACAGATCTGAGGAACTGCTGATAAATAAGTCAGTGTTAGCTAACTTGCAGCTAAATAACCACATTCTCGGGTTTTCTAACATGCCTGTAAGCGATGCTGACTATAATCTTCTGTAAGCTATGAGCAAAGTGGACATAGTGACTCCCCAACTTGAGAATTAAGCTATAATCTGTCTTCTGTCGGCGGCTTTAGGTGCATCAGCTCTGATCTCATAATCACTCTCTTTCAATCTCATACCAACCACACCCTTTGCATGTATGACTCTCCAGCAATTCCTTTCTCTGCATTCCTAAAAACATAGCCTGCTACTGTCTTCCTGCCAATACTACATGCCCACCAGGCTTTCAAAAAGGTGCCAGCGTCACCCAATGGAGTAACTGTTTCGCAGACAAGATTTCATTCTCAAAAATGCCGAAACGCCAACAAGCCAATGAATCACATTTATTCCACTGTTTTCCAAAACACTTGCTGACGAATGTTCCATCCTCATGACACTACAATCGATGCTCATTCTGCCATCAACTAGTCTTGCATTAGAAATTCCATGAAAACGTAAAAAAATTTGCTTCGAGGCTAGTAGTTGGTTGTTCTCTAGTGTCCATCCGTAACGTATGTTTTCAAGTTCCATACGAAAGCCAGGAATTTTTTTATCTCCAAAAGTACATCACATTGAAGATTAGAAACAGCTCGCCACAACTGCGGCTGCTGGCTACTGTAGGTGCAGAGAACCATTTGTGAAACTTATGGCTAGGTCAGACATGGATTGTTGTGAGTGCACCGCTGACTAGGCTAGACAAAGTTTACACTGCAACTGCAGCTGCAGCTGCTGCCTAAACCTTGCAGTAGCTGCAGTTGTTGCCTAGGCCACATGCAGCTCACCACAATAGGGGCCGCTGGCTAGGTCACATTACTCACCATAACTGTAACCACTAGCTGGGCAAGAGACAACTACACAACTGCAGCTGCTTGCTAGGTTTGACACATTTCACTGCAACTGTGGCTCCAGTGGAGGACAGACGTTAGTATGACAATGGCTGCTGCCTAGGCAGGATGTGACTCACGATGGATGGTTAGGTCAGATGTAGCTCGCGTGACTCACGCATCTGTTATAGTTGCACAAGCAGAGGCAAGAACACAATGAGGTCATGTTTAAAGTAGTCAAAAATGGTTCAAATGGCTCTAAGGACTATTGGACTTAACATCTGAGGTCATCAGTCACCTAGACTTAGAACTACTTAAACGTAACTAACCTAAGTACATAACACATATCCATACCCGAGGCAGGATTCGAACCTGCGACAGTAGCAGTAGCGGAGTTCCGGACTGAAGCGCCTAGAAACTCTCGGTCACAGCGGCCGGCTTTAAAGTAGTCCGCCATTTTTTTGTTTTGTGGTGGGCCTGCTTTTTGCATGATACCAGGGTGTAGCGTATCGACCGTATCTGGTCAAAAGTATACCAGAGTAGAAGTGAGTTGCAACAGAGCCAACCGCAGGCAGGTAAGAGTGATGTGCATTGTGAACTAAAACGCAGCCAACAGGCATATGACGCAGCTGGGCGTGGTATATCAACAGCCGACAGTGCAATACGTTAGTGGAAGAAAAGTCTTTCCTCTCTTAAGCCCTAAATGATCATAGTCTGGAGTGTGTAAGTACTCAGACATTTGCATACTAAGATATCCTCATGTCAGTATCACAGCCTACACCACGAGCCTTTGACGCCTGGAGTGACAAACCAGAATCCAGTACAGGATCCACTGTTCGACCACAGGACGGGGCAGCCTGCCATGAGTAATGAGAGCAGCCGCCGCTGGAGCAGACAGCCGGCCACTCGCTGGAGGAAGGTCACAGACTTGTCAGCTCCGTCGCTGTGCTGTCAGCACGGTCACAGCCGCAGATGTTGCTGACAGCGGCGTTTGAGTGATGCCATGCTCGACCCCGCTCTCTGCACTGTTAGCACTGACATGTCTATTGTTTCACATAAGAGGCAACTGGGCACCTTCATCTAGCTGTTCCTGATTTACTTCAGCTGAGGGCTGGAATAAGGAAGTTAATTAAACAAATCTACTGCCATCCTTATGTCTTATTTCACTGTCCACAGGTGACAACCAAAGGGTAATCTAAGAAGGGACTTTGTGTAGCTGAGACCTATCTGTGCAAGAATACCATGCTTAACATTATCTGTCTGGCCTTGAGTGCCAAATCATCTGAATTTCAATGAACATTAATTCAGTACTAGTCCTAGTCCCCATAATAAGGAGGAAACTGTGCAACAGAAAATTTATTAGTGAACTCCACAACGACTGATCGGGTTTTACACTTTACTAAACATTTCAAGTAATTTCTCTCAAAGGGTACATGTGGTAAAAGATTAAAGGGTGGGGTTTGCAGGTATGCATATTGTGGCAATATGTAAAGAGCTAAGTAGCTTCATAATGAACGTTTTTGTAATAGATAATAACCGCCAGATCATAACTAGTCAGCAAGGATTTGTGGACTAAGGAAGCGCAACATGGACGCACAATTGCCCACACACAAAGATTCAAACCCACCAAATAATCGAAAGCAATGTCCACTGCTTTCCATTAAAGCCACGTCATGCCTCAGAACGAAAAGAATCGTTAAAGGTAACTGGGAACATAATGCATGAAGTGAATCCTCACCATTGAGGACCAAGTTCAACTTCATCTGTAATTACAAAAAACGATAGTAAATCATCATTCGAGAGAATCCCATGACGCTCCCAATGGTCGCGTTTAATTGTTATAGAGAATTTTAACACAAAATCAAGCTGTGTGTACAGAAACCCTCACTATATTGGCACGTTATGTTTACTGCTCTCCTGTCGTTGTGGTCTTTTGCTGCTGAATTGCACTGCGTTGAGAAAGTTTCTCAATGTGACGATCACCTGAACTAAGTAAAAGTTACTGTGTCCACTTATACTGTAACCATGATATGCTGGGGGATAACACATCATTTAACATGCTGGAAGAAATAGTATTTGGACCGTATGCTCCACCTGGGGTTAACACAAGGCAAGCTACAAGCTGGGTAAAATGACATTAAAGGGATACCTCAGTTGACTTCCTTTCCAATCATTTAATTGTTAAATCTGCGGCCGATGTCTCACACGGGCAAAGACTGACAGCATCATTGTTCAGAGAGGAATGACCAAATCGTTCGTAACATCTCATGCAGGAAATGAATGCAAGATACGTAAAGATGATAGGCATTTAATCCGCTGATTACTATGAGCAAAGACAAACTAATGACAAAGCAATGCGCGTTCGGCCATTACGTCTCTTCACAGCGATCTTAGAGCTAAGCTGGTTTCAGTTTGAGAAGTATTTCAAAGCACCAAAAGTCATGAAACTATCCTCACTAAAAGTAGGTAGATTTGATATAATTGCAATAGTTCCAAATAGATATCATTTTCAGTTACTCTAAGCCAACAAAACAGTTAATTTGATTGTAACTTACATAACGTGTCTGTTCGTGATGACAGTCTATAGTAGAAGATAGAACAAGAGAGATAAAGTGCACTCTTACAAAAACTTTTATCTCTTTTAGCGACAGGTCATTTCAATATCGCTTTCGGTCGATAAATTTCCACTACGAGGTGACAGAATACAATTGCTATTACATTACGTTGAACATATAGAAACTGTGTGAAATATTTTCTTCTTCCTTGCACATAGACTATTAAAGGAAAAAAAAACACACACACACACACACATATGCAAGTTAATGAAAATATATTTTACGCACAAGAAGAAACACCTCGTCATACTTACTCGATCACAAAACAGCGACTGTTAACTGTGACTCGACTCCTCCATGCCCCAGTAAGTTCTGCCTCATATCTCAACTACTTCGCCTTTGCGTACAAGGGCCAATAGATTTTTGGGGTGGGGGGGGGGGAGGGGCACTGACAAACCAAATCACCAAGACGATTTTGCCAGTAAGGTCAGGCGCCTCCTCCAACCAGAAGACCCGAGCCTAAAATTTTGCCTTCCTTCCAATGGCTGAAATGTTGATACTGCGTCCCAGTTCTGGAATTCGAAAGGCTCAATCCGAGTGAAGTGACAGAGTGTCACGACAAATGTCACCAAGAAAGGGAAATTCCCCATCTTATTCCCCTCAGATTTAGTCGTAAGAGGGCCCAGTTGACAGTCCGCCAACAACAGAACACGAATAAAGCATGAGAACAGGGAGAAAGTGTGCTGAACTGTGGAGAAGAGCAGAAAATAAACAGTGAATGGTCCAAGCACAAGTGCAACATAGAGCATTACAGACGAGCTACAGGGTCGTGCAAAAGTGGGAACGGTACTGGACTGTAAAGCGGCAGAGCCATGTTCAAAGTTCCCTCGTCGCAATATTTTCTGCGCTGTTCGCTGTATTCAAATTTGTGTCTGTGTCTGGACGTAACATTCTTCTGCAACAGTGAGCTGTGGGCGAGGGCCGTGTAATGAAAGGTGATTCTGCACAGCTACTCTATTAGTAGCCGAAAGGAAGTGGCTTCCGAAAGGGAAACGCAGACGTTTGATGACGACAAGTCAACCGATTTCTCCACCGGAAAACACGTGTGGTGCTTGACAAACGACGTTAGCGGCAGTAGGTGTGTCATATGATAGGAATCTCCTATCCACGCACCTAATTTGTACGTCTGGTGAGCGAGTGAGATATGTCCCCCTGCCTTGTTTAGGTGTTCGTATGAATGTGAAAGTCTTCACTCTCAATTAAATGGTTGAAACGCAATAGTTTGTCACATAAGGTGCAACAAATGAACGGAATAGTTTCGCAATCACACAGTTTTCCCTCTGCTCTGTCAAAACATATGTTTTTAACGTTTTTTGAAGTTGCGTTCCGTTTCGGACGTTTTGACTCTTGAATTCCTTTTTTTGTAGGATAGTTCATACCCGTTTATTTGTTGTTTTAATTTCTGTGAGACATCTGTCTCCTGTCTCGCCTGCTCTCACTATTCATCATATTTACCTGCGACGGTAATGTATTCTTACCACATGACTCATACTCTACGATCAAGCATCCAGAAAAGGAACAAACGTTTCAATGGCCGATCAGATAGCTCATAATTTTGTGAAAAAAAATTAAAAAATAAATGACACGCACGAGTTTTGAATTCGATTGGTCCCCGTCGTAGTCCAACACCGTGACCACGACACCAGACCTATTCCTTTCCTCCCACTTATTGACGTTGGACCCTTCACTGTCTCTATATTCATTTTTTTTTCACAGTTAAGTACACCTTCTTCCTGTTTAGATGCTTGATCTGTGTTCAGTTTTTCTCAGGCTCTCCACTGGGCCATCTTACCACGATGGGGAGTTCCCCTTGTAAGATTACATTCAGTTGCCTTCCAAGGCTGCTGCTGCAAAGTCGAACCAAGAACTTCCACCTGAATTTCCCCAGTTGAATGCGTTTCAAGTTTCACCCACATTAATTGAAACGAGCGATCATCCATGTTTTGGAACACATTGATTGTGCTGAATGTCAGTTGTAATTTAGATGAGAATAAATACAAACAATTTAGGTTCCCACCGTAATAATCCTTCTCATCATGGAAAATAATGCAGATGCAAGCAGAAATAGACACCCTGCCGATCTTGATATAGCGAAGCCATACAGTTCTATGGAAGGCAGATTAACTGACGACTTTCAGGGTCTTTGACTGTAGTCCTGGATTCACTTTCCTGTGGTTCCCGCTAATCGATTGAGGCAAACGTCCGGAATTCAAACACCACGCCGTCAACTCGTGATAATATCAAGATGATATTATTAATTACATAAAATTCACTGGAAAATACGTCGGGAATTAAAAAAAGTACACAATTTTATTAATTGATGAATGTGCGCAGTAGAACATTAATTTTTTGCATATTATGAAGGTGACAGAAATGACGATAACATAATGATGTTCCACACGAGAAGGAGTATTTTCTCTTGATTTTTGTGAGTCGACACGTAATGGCATTAATAAGATACTCATTGCATATTTCCAAAATGAAGTCAAGTCAGGATCAGCAGAACAATAAAGATACTGTCTCGGATAAAAAACGCCGGCCGCGGTGGTCTCGCGGTTAAGGCGCTCAGTCCGGAACCGCGCGACTGCTACGGTCACAGGTTCGAATCCTGCCTCGGGCATGGATGTGTGTGATGTCCTTAGGTTAGTTAGGTTTAAGTAGTTCTAAGTTCTAGGGGACTGATGACCACAGAAGTTAAGTCCCATAGTGCTCAGAGCCATTTGAACCATTTGAATCGGATAAAAAACAGCCCACAGTTGCACTAAATTATGTTTATTTTAAACCTTGACCATGGTTTCTGCTATAATAATATAGCAATATGAAGTTATTTTATTGGTCTTGACGCAGCCGCTGGACTAAGACATTTTTCATTTATTAGTTTATATATAAGTAATATGTTATCACTTATCTAATTTTGAAGTTTATGTGTGGATTGTATCACTGGTCTAGATGTTATTCTGATTATTTATTAGGACTTCTGAAGAAGGCTATATTATTATAGCAGAAACCATGGTCATGGTTTAAAATAAACATAATTTAGTGCAAATTTGTGCTGTTTTTCATTCGAGACAATTTCGTAACGGTTGCTGTTGTCACTGCCATGATGAAAATAACGAAATAAAAATACTAATTATCGACAAAATGGCAATGTCCATTAAAATCAAGGCTTTGCATGATGAAAGCCTGCCAAGACATGCAAGGTGAACTTAGCAGTAAGCACTCGACTGAGCTTGGCAACCTAAACTCCCACAGCAGTCCAGTTACTACTTTTAATAGATACCCAGTTAGCCACTGTCACATCACACGCCTAACAAATGTTAGATTTCCGAATAATGTAAAATTGCGAGAATCCGTTTTTTTTTTTACTTGATTCAGAATCTGGGAAGGCATTCGTCTTGCGTTAAACAGAAGAGGCATCATCAAAGTTTTAGTACCAGTCACAATTTTTAAAAAAGTATGTGTCAAAAGCGATAGGCCGCATGATGGTTGGCCATTGTGTCCTCCTCTGCTATAAGCGAATGCGCTGTGGGGGGCATTTCGGTCAGCTCTCAACTCTCCCAACAGCTGTCGGCTTCCCATGCTGTGGAGCCTCTAGTTCTCACTCAGGCAGCCTCAGATGGCAGCATGAAGCCTAGTGCACTCCAGTCCTCCCACCAAGGAACTCCCACTACTCCAGTAGTGGGAACAGAACCTAGATCCTCACCAAAATTTGGTACGCACATTATTTCACCCGAAAGAATAGTACCCGCCAAAGCAAGATAGCTGCAGTAATAAATTTTCCTGCAAACGGCCTGGTCCAAGCCTTTCTATTGGACGCCACTTCAGCGACTTGTGCGTCCCCAATTATCCCACTGGCGTAAGGGGATATACGTAGTTTATCGTGGAGTGCGAACCACGTGCTGTTTCTGGCGACTCCTCACATCGTTGAGAGGAGAAGACTATGTTAAAATGAAGACTCAAGCCCGACATGTATGTAGGTAGTACATCTATAGGCTCGGATGAGTGAGTTTACAAATATCAAAATATGCTACACACAGGGTGTTGTGTCTAGACAAGACAGCCTAGACACAATGAGAGGAAGCCGAAAGGCACGCGCTTAAACTCACGCAGGCTGGCGTATGGTCTGAAACGGGATACGTAATGAATGCTATAAAGAAAAGTACGTAGCTTCTGGAATACTTATCTTTAATCCACATTTATAGAACATCGCTCTTGATGATACATTGATAGAATCTCAATATCTATACTGGTAATGGCGCCTTGCTAGGTCGTAGCAAATGTAGCTGAAGGCTATGCTAACTATCGTCTCGGCAAATGAGAGCGTAATTCTCAGTGAACCGTTCATTGCAAAGTCGGCTGTACAACTGGGGCGAGTGCTAGTCAGTGTCTCTAGACCTGCCGTGTGGCGGCGCTCGGTCTGCCATCACTGACAGTGGCGACACGCGGGTCCGTCGTATACTAGCGGACCGCAGCCGATTAAAAAGCTACCACCTAACAAGTGTGGTGTCTGGCGGTGACACCACACAGGATATCCAAATTAATGTGTAATAATGTGCACACTCTTTGAAACTGAGTATCTCTTCAATTAAATACAATTTTTTGCGGATAATAGTTGAGAAGGCGGTGAAAAACATAACTACGCTTTATTTTTGGCTCAACTGAAACTGGTGCTAAAGTCTTACTGGAAAACAGGATGTGAGTGAGGTACGACGACGTTGGAGGGTTGAATTTGGAACACCACCACCAACAACAAGGGTAGCAATTACAAGAATACGAGGTAAGTTTGGCGTCGAATGAACAGTGCAGGATATGAAGAAGGAACACTGCAGTAGAAGGAAACGGTCAACAGACACTGAAAGTGTTGATGCAGTGATTCTGGCGTATGCACACAGTCCCCAAAGAAACCATGAGACTGGGGTATGCAAAAGCAGTGTTCACAGAATTTTACGGGATCAGAAATTTAAGTCTTACCTTCCGAGACTTTTCCATGCTCTTAACTGAAAATATCTGAAATTAAAGGAGATGAAAATACAGTACATTGTTTGTGGTGTACCTTAATGTTCAACTCAAGGGGGTAAACGTTCAAAATGGTCTCCGTCCCCCACAGTACATCGTCGACAACGACTTAAGTACAGAGCGACGTGCCAACTGTATTGTTCCTAATGCAGAAGCACCACATGCTTGCTCAGTTTACTCTTTAAGATCATCCGGTGTTCGTGGGCGTGCAGCGTAAATTGTGTTCTTGAGAGCCGCCACCTCCCCCCCCCCCCCCAGTTACACCCTCTTCTCCCGCCCCTCACACACACACACACACACACACACACACACACACACACACACATTAGGAGCCACTCGACTGTCAAATTTCATGAACTCACACTAAAATACTCTGTTCACCAGAGAAATGTGTAAGGTGGCAGAATAAATGGTCACAATCACACCTTATATGAGACCTTTACAAACCGCAATGAGAAGGTGAAGATGACAATTAACGTAAATCGACAGTTATAAGAACATTTGCCTATCAATATGTAACGTAAAAAGGGATGACAGTCAATCGACGGTAATTAACACACCATTCCTATACAATGCATGTCTTTGAGCGGAAGGTAGAACAGGGTATGCGAGTTGAGTCATTTTTAGTTTTAAAAAGCCAACTCCACAACGGCATAGCGAAACCGGGGTGTGGGAGTTATGCCGGCAACCACTTAAAGGGGTGGCAGAAAGGAGGACAGTGACCCCGGGCCAGGTGATTCAAGCTGGAGGGCCGCCTGTAGCGAGGGCATCAGTACAAGAACAGAGAAGAAGCTGTAGAAAACTGCGTTTCGAAATTCAATGGGATACAAACAAAAGCAGGTCACGCATTTTCGTCCAGCGAGTGTGACACACAGAAAGGTCAATGTACTTTAGGTGTCTGGAACGGGCACAAAACGTCAGATTGTCGGAAACTCACTAGGAAGCAGAAAACTACTGAAGTTTTGACATAGTTTGATAGAAGGGACGTTGCGATTGGTAGACAGTGTTTCTACAAAATGAGAGGAACGCTCCTATTGGTCGAAGAAAGCAGTGACGTGAAAAAGGAACCCAAGTGGAGGGAGGCAGTTCCACCAGGAGTAGGACAAGAGGACTCTTCTCTGAACTGGTGTCAAGTGCAGAACAGAGCGCTTAACGTTCCGTATGATGCTGAGAAGAAATTGGTGTGGACACTGTGTTTACAGTGGCTGCACTGCAGCTAAAATTAGTTGTTGCAACGTTTAGCTCCAACTATGGAGAAACGAACCAGCCGAAATAATTAATTTGTTCTTGCGAGAACTGAGAGGGCACTATAAATGCACACTGCTTTTTTTTTCTTTATTGTGATTTTAAACACCTTATACAAAGGCGGGCTGTCAGCAGCACAGTACGCCGCTCTCCAGCCTTGAGTTGACAATAATTAGTACATATAGGTGGCACAGAGAATACAATCAAAACGGCGGGCAAAAAATGTAGACACTAAAAAACAAAACATGGAGCCGTTCACGCTGGACGAGAAACATCACTAACACTAGTTGACACGGCGCACATAACGTGGATGATGGCGACGGCACACGTGAACAGTGGTGGCGTGACGGCGAAAAACACTAAACACAAACGAAGGCACACACACGAGACACTGATGGCGAAGATCTCCGGCGCGTGAATGTTCACTGAGCGTGTGCGAGTCCGGGGACCTGCCAAGACAGGAGGGGGAGGAAGGGGAGTGGGAGAGGGAGAGGGGAGAGCAGCGATGCTAGGGGCATGGGAGAGAGGGGGAGGGATGAAGGGGGAGGGGAAACCCGGGGGAAGAGGGGTGGAGGGAGGGGACGGGGAAAAGGGAAAGAGAAGGGAGGGAGGGTGCCTAAAGGAAAGGACACAGGAAGGGGGGGAGGATCAAAGTTGATAGGAGGGGTAGATGGAGGGGAGGAGGACATCATCAGGGAGGGGAGCTGGCGGAAGCCACCTTGGGAGAGGGTAAGGAGGGTGGAGAGATGGAGACTGGGTGGGACGTGGGAATACAGGCGCGGCAGGGGGCGGGGGTGGGAGAGGATGGGTGAGACAAGCAGATGAGGAGGATCGAGTTTTGTGGGAGGTGTACAGGATCCGTATCCTTTCAAGGAAAGGGAGGAGGTGGGGGAAGGGGATGAGATCGTACAGGATCCACGTGGGGGAGGGGAGACGGATGCGATAGGCGATGCGGAGAGCATGGCGTTCAAGGATTTGGAGGGATTTATAAAATGTAAGGGGGTGGGGGGGCGGAGATCCAGGCCGGATGGGCGTAACAAAGGATAGGGCGGATGAGGGATTTATAGGTGTGGAGGATGGTGGAGGGGTCCAGACCCCACGTACGGCCGGAAAGGAGCTTGAGGAGACGGAGTCGGGAGCATGCCTTGGCTTGGATTGTCCGGAGAGGGGGAGTCCAGGAGAGGCGACGATCGAGGGTGACGCCAAGGTACTTACGTGGTACTTAAGTGTGGTACTTAGGTGAGGGCGATAGGACGGCCATAGATGGTGAGATAGAAATCAAGGAGGCGGAAGGAAGGGGTGGTTTTGCCTACAGTGATCGCCTGGGTTTTGGAGGGATTGTTGCACACTGCTCCAGCCATGCACATTTATATCACAAAATAATAAGACTAGGGATGAGTACGTGTTTTCTCGAATAACAAGAAACATAGGGAAACTTCCTGCTGGAAAGTTCAACAAAGGCCAGATCAGTTTTGTAGGAATTTCAGTGGGAGAGAGCGGCCTTGCAGACAGCAGCACGTCGCAGCTTAAGGTAAATACCGCGTACAGAGGCGTAAACCTTGTTGGTTCACCAGCTTGCGTCCACTGTAAACTCGAGCGGCCTTGGGTAATTGTGCGCTCAAATTTGTCACTTGACTAACCATCCACTGTAGACTTGATTGTCATCCTAAATAGTACCGAACTTTGAACCGGAATCGGACGATTTTCGTAGTACTGACCAACATCATAACGTATGTGTAGGAGCAGTTTTGTAAAGAAACGTCCAATTAAACTTTGATATTATTGTGCTTAGGATTGATGTAAAGAAACTTCCAATTAAACTTTCATGATATTGTGCTTAAGATTAATGTTCTTTCAGAGAGTTAATATTTAATATTGTTGTGTATAAACTTATTTCACTTTTTGATGTTGGCAAGATGCGTTATCCATTGCGCTGTTTCTATGTTGGCGAGTTGAAAACTGTGTGAAAATCTGTAATGTGGTGAGAAATATTGCGACATTAAAACTTGTCATTTCACCTCACACAATTGTTCTCAATTATAGAATAAGCAAAAATACCCCCCCCCCAATACCTTACAAATGTGATTATGCTGTTAGTGAACGACACTTTCACAGGTAGAAAATTACAGCCCTTTGGAGGCAGCGCTCGCTGCCGAACCCCCAACGCCGCCCCGTAGGTGCGGTCTGTTGTGATGATGACGAACGAATCATCGCCAATGTGAATGACTGGTGGCCAATGCTAAATACACTCCTGGAAATGGAAAAAAGAACACATTGACACCGGTGTGTCAGACCCACCATACTTGCTCCGGACACTGCGAGAGGGCTGTACAAGCAATGATGACACGCACGGCACAGCGGACACACCAGGAACCGCGGTGTTGGCCGTCGGATGGCGCTAGCTGCGCAGCATTTGTGCACCGCCGCCGTCAGTGTCAGCCAGTTTGCCGTGGTATACGGAGCTCCATCGCAGTCTTTAACACTGGTAGCATGCCGCGACAGCGTGGACGTGAACCGTATGTGCAGTTGACGGACTTTGAGCGAGGGCGTATAGTGGGCATGCGGGAGGCCGGGTGGACGTACCGCCGAATTGCTCAACACGTGGGGCGTGAGGTCTCCACAGTACATCGATGTTGTTGCCAGTGGTCGGCGGAAGGTGCACGTGCCCGTCGACCTGGGACCGGACCGCAGCGACGCACGGATGCACGCCAAGACCGTAGGATCCTACGCAGTGCCGTAGGGGACCGCACCGCCACTTCCCAGCAAATTAGGGACACTGTCGCTCCTGGGGTATCGGCGAGGACCATTCGCAACCGTCTCCATGAAGCTGGGCTATGGTCCCGCACACCGTTAGGCCGTCTTGCGCTCACGCCCCAACATCGTGCAGCCCGCCTCCAGTGGTGTCGCGACAGGCGTTAATGGAGGGACGAATGGAGACGTGTCGTCTTCAGCGATGAGAGTCGCTTCTGCCTTGGTGCCAATGATGGTCGTATGCGTGTTTGGCGCCGTGCAGGTGAGCGCCACAATCAGGACTGCATACGACCGAGGCACACAGGGCCAACACCCGGCATCATGGTGTGGGGAGCGATCTCCTACACTGGCCGTACACCACTGGTGATCGTCGAGGGGACACTGAATAGTGCACGGTACATCCAAACCGTCATCGAACCCATCGTTCTACCATTCCTAGACCGGCAAGGGAACTTGCTGTTCCAACAGGACAATGCACGTCCGCATGTATCCCGTGCCGCCCAACGTGCTCTAGAAGGTGTAAGTCAACTACCCTGGCCAGCAAGATCTCCGGATCTGTCCCCCATTGAGCATGTTTGGGACTGGATGAAGCGTCGTCTCACGCGGTCTGCACGTCCAGCACGAACGCTGGTCCAACTGAGGCGCCAGGTGGAAATGGCATGGCAAGCCGTTCCACAGGACTACATCGAGCATATCTACGATCGTCTCCATGGGAGAATAGCAGCCTGCATTGCTGCGAAAGGTGGATATACACTGTACTAGTGCCGACATTGTGCATGCTCTGTTGCCTGCGTCTATGTGCCTGTGGTTCTGTCAGTGTGATCATGTGATGTATCTGACCCCAGGAATGTGTCAATAAAGTTTCCCCTTCCTGGGACAATGAATTCACGGTGTTCTTATTTCAATTTCCAGGAGTGTAGAAACATACAAATCTCTTTTTTGCATACACAGCAGGTTTGTCAGTGAAGTTGATAAGGAGCTGGCTGCATGGTCTTGGCTGCAACGATTAAAATAATTAGAAGTCGTTGGAAAAAAATAATATATTGTACTTAACTGGTGGTACAGGAGTCTTCATAGTCAGGGTGAATATAATTACAAACAGGGAGCTATAGAGCCATCACATAGGCCATACTTTACTAAGCGCCTTGTTAGAGGCTATACTACTTTCCTATTTGGCCCGAGCAAGAGTGGCCGAGCGCACGCTAGAGACTTGTTGCAAGCTGCGGAGCTGCGCTAGTCTCGACTCGCGGGTCCAGTGATACTAGTACGGACCGCAGTCGATAACTTCAACCACTAACAAGTGTGGTATCGAACTTTGATATCACACGGTCACTGACCCGTCCGCTCTACTTCTGCACAATTTTGTCGTCCTGGTACCCAGCAGGAATTCGCTTCCCTTAAAAGAGGCACCTAATAAACGAAACACCGGTCCACGTGGCTTCCGCTCTGAATGACGTGAGGGGCGCTTTGGCAGACCCGCGCCCTGGCTTGTTTCGGGTGCCCCCTTGTCCCCGCCGGCTAAATTAAAAGCTGCCACACGGTTCCAGATGCTCGCGTGGCTGCCGCTGTGCATCCTTCTCGTTTTCCAGGCCGAAACCGAACGTCGCCACAATCGGCAAACCCCCATTTGGAAGAAGATTAAAAATGGCTTCCCACGTTCTATGTGAGCAACTCCACACAAAGCCAGAGCTGTTAATTAAAGCACGTCCAGTAGTTAGACCTGGACTGATTTTGCTAGTGATGAGAAGAGTATTTGTATGGCACAGCCACGGATCGATGTTGGAGGATGTAATGGTACTGGAATTACGTAACCATTACGGCACCTCACCTCAACCTCTCGATACCAGCAATATTCTACTGTGTTCCTGTAAAATAGTCAACACATTTCTGTGACCACATTCAGATTTGATTTCATTAACGTAGAGGTACTTTGATAAATCGATATGTTTATATTGCAATGATATTATTATTATATGTATTCTTTCTTTTATCACTATGATCTTTGACGTACATGTAACTCTGATTTTTGGGCGCGTAAGCGGTTATTGGAGAGTCAAGTCTTGGTGGTCATGTTGAAAAGACGCAAATTGTACTCAGTTTATAAAATGTGAACTTTAACAGTGAGGAAGATATTTTCAATTATGTTTTATATTGTGATGTGCTGTTGCAACAAAAGTAATAAAAAGAAGTGTAACTTAAATTCGGAGTGCTGATTACTTTTTTATATCACCATTGTACTAACTTGCAAAAGTTTAATCTTCAAGAATGGTTTATGAAACACATCTATAAAACTTTTGAATATCGCAAAATAACACCTAGGCCTCTTTGCATCCGAGCTTGGAATCATCGCTACCTAGATTTTCGACGATTGACCCATGAGTTCACAACGAGACCAGCATGGCAAAAACGAAAAGATGAGTGCCTAGTTTATCCATCATTTCAAGAAATGACTTTATTAACTGTGCTCTAATGATACCTGCCACATAATATAACTTTGTTGTTCCCCGAAAATGCAATATTTAGCAGCGTGAGCAACACTACTATCATAATTAATTTTTGACCTTCGTTGTGATAGGGTTGTTAGAAGGAGGAGGAAGGTAGGGAGGAGGGGGGGGGGAGGGATCCATGAGCCCTGAAAAATATTTTAGTAGAAGCGTTGATACAGGGTGACAATTACTGAACTAAATGAAACAAAATCGTCGTAACTTCTGAACGGTTTGCGTTAGGATGTTCAAACTGCACTGTAGGCCTCGGGGCATGATGGGAATTAGTGTGCCAAGTGTGGTTTCTCTCATTTAGATGGGTTCGCCAATAAGCAAAACTGGCGCTTTTGGGGGAATGAGAATGCGCATTTCGCGATCGAGAAGTCTCTTCACTGTCAATGGGTCTCTGTGTGGTGTGCAATGTCCAGTCACGGAATAATCGGTCCGATATTTCTTGAAGGCACGGTGACAACCGAATGGTACATGACGGTTTTGGAAGATGATTTAATCCTCATTATCCAAAGTGACCTTGATTTCTACAAGATGTGGTTCATTCAAGATGGATGTCGATCACATCGAAGCGAGAGAGTGTTTGATGTCCTGTAGGAGCACGTTGGGACCGCATTCTGGCTCTGGGGTATTCAGAGGCCACTGGCATGTACTTCGATTGGTCTCAACATTCTCCGGATCTGAACAATGCGACTCCTTTCTGTGGGGCTATGTTAAACACGAGGTGTACAGCAATAATCCCAAAACCATTGCTGAGCTGAAAATAGCCATTCAGGAGGTCACTGACAGCATCGATGTTCCGACACTTCAGCGGGTCAGGCAGAATTTTGCCATTCGTCTAGGCCACATCATCGCCAATGATGGAAGGCATATCGAACATGTCACAACTTAAATCTGAATATCTACAGTTACGTTTACTTGTTCAATAAAATGTGTGGATGCCGTAGTTTGTAACTACACTCCTGGAAATTGAAATAAGAACACCGTGAATTCATTGTCCCAGGAAGGGGAAACTTTATTGACACATTCCTGGGGTCAGATACATCACATGATCACACTGACAGAACCACAGGCACATAGACACAGGCAACAGAGCATACACAATGTCGGCACTAGTACAGTGTATATCCACCTTTCGCAGCAATGCAGGCTGCTATTCTCCCATGGAGACGATCGTAGAGATGCTCGATGTAATCCTGTGGAACGGCTTGCCATGCCATTTCCACCTGGCGCCTCAGTTGGACCAGCGTTCGTGCTGGACGTGCAGACCGCGTGAGACGACGCTTCATCCAGTCCCAAACATGCTCAATCGGGGACAGATCCGGAGATCTTGCTGGCCAGGGTAGCTGACTTACACCTTCTAGAGCACGTTGGGTGCCACGGGATACATGCGGACGTGCATTGTCCTGTTGGAACAGCAAGTTCCCTTGCCGGTCTAGTAATGGTAGAACGATGAGTTCGATGACGGTTTGGATGTACCGTGCACTATTCAGTGTCCCCTCGACGATCACCAGTGGTGTACGGCCAGTGTAGGAGATCGCTCCCCACACCATGATGCCGGGTGTTGGCCCTGTGTGCCTCGGTCGTATGCAGTCCTGATTATGGCGCTCACCTGTACGGCGCCAAACACGCATACGACCATCATTGGCACCAAGGCAGAAGCGACTCTCATCGCTGAAGACGGCACGTCTCCATTCGTCCCTCCATTCACGCCTGTCGCGACACCACTGGAGGCGGGCTGCACGATGTTGGGGCGTGAGCGGAAGACGGCCTAACGGTGTGCGGGACCGTAGCCCAGCTTCATGGAGACGGTTGCGAATGGTCCTCGCCGATACCCCAGGAGCAACAGTGTCCCTAATTTGCTGGGAAGTGGCGGTGCGGTCCCCTACGGCACTGCGTAGGATCCTACGGTCTTGGCGTGCATCCGTGCGTCGCTGCGGTCCGGTCCCAGGTCGACGGGCACGTGCACCTTCCGCCGACCACTGGCGACAACATCGATGTACTGTGGAGACCTCACGCCCCACGTGTTGAGCAATTCGGCGGTACGTCCACCCGGCCTCCCGCATGCCCACTATACGCCCTCGCTCAAAGTCCGTCAACTGCACATACGGTTCACGTCCACGCTGTCGCGGCATGCTACCAGTGTTAAAGACTGCGATGGAGCTCCGTATGACACGGCAAACTGGCTGACACTGACGGCAGCGGTGCACAAATGCTGCGCAGCTAGCGCCATTCGACGGCCAACACCGCGGTTCCTGGTGTGTCCGCTGTGCCGTGCGTGTGATCATTGCTTGTACAGCCCTCTCGCAGTGTCCGGAGCAAGTATGGTGGGTCTGACACACCGGTGTCAATGTGTTCTTTTTTCCATTTCCAGGAGTGTAATTTACGTTTTTCGCATATAGTTCAATAATTGTCACCCCCTATTTTTACTTATACCGTGTCAGTTTCTTAAAGTTTTACCAATTTGACTTTCGTGATGCTGTTAGTAATACTAATTCAACCTTTAGCAAACGACACACCTGTTGAAGGAATGTTCCCTGATACTGCCGATATAGCTAACGCACGAAACTCTTTCGGACCTAGATCATCTCTTCAATTATAACGCTGCACCAGAAACCCGATGGCCATTTAATAATACGTGACTCATCGTACGGTGTTCTGTGTCCGTTTTGCATAGCACGTTCTGCTACCGCAAATATCTCAGGATATAGTAGGAGTAAACACATCATGTTAAATAGTGCGCACAGTCTGCTCGACATAAAACTGATCTCTCTCTCTCTCTCTCTCTCTCTCTCTCTCTCTCTCTCACACACACACACACACACACACACACACATACACACACCACAGTTTGCGTATCTATCCCTGGCATTCTTAAGCCTACATCAGCTTTCGAAAGCGGCATGAGTTGTAGAATTCTTGCTGGAGACTTACCTACTGAATTGATTTTATGCTTCTTTGAGAGCGGCTGTTGCTGAGCCACAGAACGGTAAAACCGCGCAAGTTTCTTTGTCTGATCTTCGAGGACCTTCTGCTGACGATTCTTCGGAGTAATGGGTTACAAAATTGGTCGCTAGTTGTAGCCGTTTCCTTTGAACAAATTCCATAAGAGCCTCAGTTCCTTTCACAAGTTTTTAGTATCTGAAACAGCGTATGCTCGATGCACCGAGGTTCTAGGAACAGGAAGGTTCTGTGCCAGATGACATTTGGTAGCCAGCAGACACCAGTCCGTGTGGATGGGTCAAATACCGGTGCTACACTCGGCATTACTTTTTCTTCCCTTCTTTCTATTTACTGGGTTTCGAGCCTTGTACCTTCAGCCATCTAGATAGTAACGTCACTTATGACGATACGAAAGTAAGGACGACACAACACCCAGTCCCCGAGCGGAGAAAATCTCCGACTCGGCCGGGAATCGAACCCGGTTCCCTAAGAGAAAACCCGATTTTGGTCGACATTCCATAAATTACCAATTCATCGCTGCAGAAGGTTCTGATCATTCTTCATTACCAAAAGGAGAAACAACAGTAAAATATTATCTTCATCTACGTGGTTCACAGTTAAGTGCATGGCAAAGAGTTCATCGAACAACCTTCAAGCTATTTTTCCACCTTTCGACTCTCGAACGGCGCAAGGGACAAACGAGCACTTAAATCTTTCCGTAAGGGCTTTGACTTCTCTTATTTTAATATGATAATCATTTCTCCTTATGTTTTTTGGGTGACAACACAATATTTTCGCAATCGGAGGAGAAAATCCTGCTGCAGCGAAAAACTGCCCGTCTTTGAACTTTTTCGATGTCCTTCAAAAGTCTCATCTGATACGGATCACACACTGTACAGCAATACTCCAGAAGAGGGCGGATAAGAGTTGTGGAATCAATTTCTTCAGTAGTCCTGCTGCACTTTCAAAGTACTCTGCCAATAAACCGCAGTTTTCGGTTACTCTTCCCCACTACGTATCTATGTGATCGTTGCAGTTTAAGTTGTTCGTAATTGTAGCCTCTTAGCATTTATATGAACTTATAGCCTTTAAATTTTCGTAGTTTAACGTATAACCCAAATTTGGTGGACTACTCCTAGTAATCATGTTGACGACTTCACACTTTTTGTTATTTAGAAACGGCCATTTTTTGCACCATGCAGATGACATGTCTAAATCATTTTTGAATTCGTTTTCATCATCTGGTGACTTTACATAACGGTAAATGATAGCTTCATCTGTAAACAAAGTAAGAGGGCTGCTCAGATTGTCTCCTAAATCTTGTATGTAGATCAGGAACAGCAAAGGGCCCGTAACACTTCCTTGGGAAACGCCAGATATTACTTCCTATTTAATCGATGACTTTCCGTCAGTTATTACGAACTGAGGCCTCTCTGACATGAAATCGCGAATTCAGTCACACGACTGAGACGATACTCCACAGGCACACAATTTGATTAGAAGTCGTTTGCGAGGAACGCTGTCAAAATTTATCTGGATATCTGACGATATGGTATCAATATGATGTCCGCTGTCGACAGCACCCATTACTGTGTGGGAGTAAAGAGTTAGTTGCATTTCACAACAACTATATTTTCTGATTCCGAGTTGGTTGTTTTCAATAAATCGCTTTCTTCGAGGTGATTCATAGTGTTTGAGCACAGTATATGTTCCAAAATCTCTCTGCAAATTCCGTTAGTGTTTGTTGTGGTCTTCAGTCCTGAGACTGGTTTGATGCAGCTCTCCATGCTACTCTATCCTGTGCAAGCTTCTTCATCTCCCAGTACCTACTGCAACCTACATCCTTCTGAATCTGCTTAGTGTATTCATCTCTTGGTCTCCCTCTACGATTTTTACCCTCCACGCTGCCCTCCAATGCTAAATTTGTGATCCCTTGATGCCTCAAAACATGTCCTACCAACCGATCCCTTCTTCTAGTCAAGTTGTGCCACAAACTTCTCTTCTCCCCAATCCTATTCAATACCTCCTCATTAGTTACGTGATCTACCCACCTTATCTTCAGCATTCTTCTGTAGCACCACATTTCGAAAGCTTCTATTCTCTTCTTGTCCATACTAGTTATCGTCCATGTTTCACTTCCATACATGGCTACACTCCATACAAATACTTTCAGAAACGACTTCCTGACACTTAAATCTATACTCGATGTTAACAAATTTCTCTTCTTCACAAACGATTTCCTTGCCATTGCCAGTCTACATTTTATATCCTCTCTACTTCGACCATCATCAGTTATTTTACTCCCTAAATAGCAAAACTCCTTTACTACTTTAAGTGTCTCATTTCCTAACTAATTCCCTCAGCATCACCCGACTTAATTCGACTACATTCCATTATCCTTGTTTTACTTTTGTTGATGTTCATCTTATATCCTCCTTTCAAGACACTGTCCATTCCATTCAACTGTTCTTCCAAGTCCTCTGCTGTCTCTGACAGAATTACAATGTCATCGGCGAACCTCAAAGTTTTTACTTCTTCTCCATGAATTTTAATACCTACTCCGAATTTTTCTTTTGTTTCCTTTACTGCTTGCTCAATATACAGATTGAATAACATCGGGGATAGGCTACAACCCTGTCTCACTCCTTTCCCAACCACTGCTTCCCTTTCATGCCCCTCGACTCTTATAACTGCCATCTGGTTTCTGTACAAATTGTAAATAGCCTTTCGCTCCCTGTATTTTACCCTTGCCACCTTTAGAATGTGGAAGAGAGTATTCCAGTCAACATTGTCAAAAGCTTTCTCTAAGTCTACAAATGCTAGAAACGTAGGTTTGCCTTTTCTTAATCTTTCTTCTAAGATAAGTCGTAAGGTTAGGATTGCCTCACGTGTTCCAACATTTCTACGGAATCCAAACTGATCTTCCCCGAGGTCCGCTTCTACCAGTTTTTCCGTTCGTCTGTAAAGAATTCGCATTAGTATTTTGCAGCTGTGACTTATTAAATCCCTCTGCAAATTCCGTTAGTGATATGTGTCTGTAATTCAGCGGATTATTCCTATTTTCTTTTTTGGGTATTGGTGTAACTTTTGCAACTTTCCTGTTTCTGGGCACGTAAGACATCTAAGAAAAAAGGTTGCGACGACGGGGGTTCTGGTCCCCCGATGTCTGATTCCTCTGTGGATTCCGCTAATTCTACTCGGACATTCCGTACATCCCTCTCCCGCTGTGACCCATGACCCAGGCCTACTCGTCCCTTTCTTTAACCGTTAATCGTGTGGAATCAGAATTGCGATTGGCTTCTCTGAGTCAGTTCATTTATGACATATGTGGACATCTTACAGGAGGAGTTATTTAGTAATTTCTCCTTACTTGGTTTTTTTACGATCTTTAATGTAGCACCCGAATATTCTACCTGGCCTGCATTATTCTTTCGCGAAGGCATTCCTATTGCTGAGGTGGAAATGTTGGATAATGGCAGGGGCACAGGTTGTCAACTTTTTAATCATAACCTTGGTTCCTTCATATGCCCCTTCTGGCACTGGTCACGCAGTGGATCGTTCACGTTTCTATAAAGAGGATATTATTTATCTGTTGCGTAAGACTCCTCCGGGTAGTCCGTTGGATGGTCATTTTAATTGTGTACTGATTCCTACAGATCAATCTCCTAATTTTAATTTCGCTCATGAATTACTCGAGTTGGTCCGCTCCTTACGCCTAAAAGATTTCTGGATATGTAAATACCCGAGTTAAGTTAAATTTACCCAATTTACTGCGACTTCTAGTAGCAGGTTGGATAGGTTTTACTTATCAGACTGCCTGAGCGATAGTATTCTTAATGTTGAAGTTATCCCAGCTTCCTTTACGCATCACTGTGTTGCTCAGTCGTGAAAGGCAACCAATCAAATTGTTTCGCCCTCCGTGGATGTCATACGTCGCTCACGTAGCTGACCCGTCTCTCTATGACGTGGTGCGAGTCGTGTGGGTGCGTACTCTACGGTCCACTGGGGAACACTCTTCCACCCTTGAATGGTGGACACAGCTAGCAAAACCGAGGCTCAGGCAAAGTCTGATACTTAACTGTGCTGCCAAAGTGCGAGACTTTCACCCTGCGTGAACCTTATTCTGCTTCGGATCACGCCCCTCTGCGAACTGTGTATGTCAGGCGTGTAAAAGCTAAATTGTTGACCTTTAAGAGAATACAAATAGAAGGTTTGAAAATCCGATCAAAGCCGCGTTCACTGCTGGCGGAAGAACTGAATTCCTTATATCATTTGCTTCGGCATCAGACCCGTCGCCAACGAGCTTGTAATGGCTTCAAATGGCTCTGAGCACTATGGGACTTAACATCTGAGGTCATCAGTCCCCTAGAACTTAGAACTACTTAAACCTAACTAACCTAAGGACATCACACACATCCATGCCCGAGGCAGGATTCGAACCTGCGACCGAAGCGGTCGCGCGGTTCCAGACTGAAGTGCCTAGAACCGCTCGGCCACACCGGCCGGCCAACGAGCTTGTACTCATTCTCTCATGACAAATAACGGACGTATCGTAACGGCGCAAGCTGATAACGTGCGTGTGTTAGACCAGTACTATGCTGACATCTACGAATCGATGCGTCGAATGAAACCTTTACGACCCACTTGTCAGTATCTTGAATACAACAATTACACCTGAACATAATGCGACGCTCTTATCCGCCTTTCAGCCTGAGGAAGTTTACAAACTTATTATGGGATCGCGTTCTCAAAAGTTCCCGGGTCTAGGTGAACTTCCCAAGGAATTTTACGTGGGCTTTTGGCCGTTGCTGGGTGCTACCTTTACCTCCCGTTTGAATGAAGTTATGCAGGGTAGAGTAGTGCCGACCTCGTTCCAAGTGGGAAAAATTGTTTCAATCCCAAAACGCCCTGGACCGACTGCCCCTGATAGCTTTCGCCCACTTACTTTGTTAAACTTTGACTATAAGACTATGTCGAGGGCACTTAACATTAGGATGACGGCTGTGATGGAGGCGGTTGTTTGCAAAACATCAAAGCACCGTAACTGGTCGTACCATTCTTACTCCTGGTTTCGGTTGCTGCTGTAACGTCCGTTCCTTGTGCCCTTGCTTTTCTAGACTTCGATAAGGCACTTAATAGCGTTAGTCACAACTTTCTGCTTCGGATTCTGGAGGCAGTTGGTTTCACTGTTGACACACGGCGAGTTCTCTCAAATCCGTTTCCGGGCATTTCGGCTTCGGTGGTTGTTAATGGCCAACTGACGCCCCCAATAAATATCCGTAGGAGAGTGCCTCAAGGAAGCCCGCTGTCAATGACTTTGTTTACTTTCTTTGTCTTGTCTTTGGAGCCCGTACGTCGGATGCTAGCATCCCAGCTGACAGGTTGGACGCTTTCCGGCGGGACTATAGCTGTTCGTGCATACGCGGATGACGTGATAGTTCTACTTCGCAATCCTGCTGAGACACCTCGACTGAAGGATGTAATCGATGATTTTTGTCGGAGTTCAGGTGCAAAACTTAACGAAGGTAAATACAAGCTTCTTCTCTTGCTGGGTTTTGATGACGCAGTTGTTCCATGGGCTACTGCGGTGCATCGGCATACGTCTCTCGGTATCATCATTGATCGTTGTCCACTCAAAGTGGCGACTTTCAATTGGAAGTCCGTTATGGAAAAAATTCAGGGAGCGATACTAGAGCATGAAAGACGTCCTCTTACTCTGCTCCATAAAGTCCGAATACTGGATACATGCGTCTTATGCAAAGCTTATTACGTGGCCCAAGTTTATCCGGTTCCCTCAATGATGGCGAAGAACCTACAACGATTGTCTGGTCGTTTCTTATGGAAAACATATTTCGCTTACGGTAAGAGGTGATTACGAAGACTCGTTATTTGGGGGTTGGGCCTGACTGATACACGAAGCAAGACGCAGATGCTATATGTGCAACGTACTGTTTTGACGCTGACTCAAGAAAGTCACACATTCACATATTTCTCTGTGCCCGTCCTGCTACTTTTGAACCCCCTATTGATGTTGGTCCAATAAATTATAAGTTAAAACTCATTCGTGATTTCTACCTTGCGGTGAGCTGCTTAGGGGCTGACATCTTACGGAGACCTGTCCTCACCATGAAATTCCTAAAGACTCGATGGTAAGCAGTCCCTTGCCCGAACCTCGTTGAAAGAGAATCGCCGCATACAACCTGGACGACAGTTTGGTTCAATATCAGTCTTCCGATTTTGCCGATGCGCGTAGTGTCCTCGCGGTATAAAGTAGTAAATAACTTGATTCCAACGAACGAGCGACTTTTCCGTATTGGGCTTAGCCACAGGCATTTATGAGTCGTTGTACGTCTACATATACGATTTATGGGCGTCATATGGCAAACTGGTCTTGGATCAGGACACAGTTCGCCTTCCTTACTCGATCGTCTGAGGCTGCATACCCTACGGATATCATATTTTTGCGCCCAGTTTCTTCTTTCTTTCCACGGTCGAAAACCCTTACCGTTATGGTGTTGCTGGGACATTTTGTTCATTATGTTCTACAAGGTGAGGGGAAGATCACATGAACTTCATGCAGTACATGATAACTACCTATTGGACATGCTCGCGAATGCCTCGACATCGAGCACTCTTCGCCAACGTGTTTAATCTTGTTCTCCCGTGGCAAGGTGTTGGTTAATTTAATTTTTCTGATAAGTGTTTTTGTTTGTTGTGTATGTTCCCGTCTGATTTGCTTCGGCTTGTCCACTCCTGGTTTCCCTATTCGTTTTGTTTTGTGTACTGGCTCAGCATCTCTCTAGTTCTACTGTAGAATGTGTATAGATGAAGTATAGATACACAAAAAAGTAGCTGAGCAGTCAGCGCGGTGGATTGATAAGCGAAGGGGTCCGTATTCGATTCCCTGCCAGGTCGGAAATTTTCCCTGCACTGGAACTGGTTGTCGCGCTGTTCTTACATTCGTGTCGTCTTAATTTACACCATTATTGAGATAGCAGAATAGGTATGGCCCGAAAGCCAATAAATGGGCAAAAAAGAAATTGCTGCCATTTCTCGTGTCTGGTTGCACCTTTGCGTCCATTGGGCAAGGAGTCTATGTGCGAAACTGGCTCATAGCCACGGGGAACTACAGTCTTAAGCCATAACGACTATGGACACAGTGTAATGATGTTGATTACACCTGTCTGACATTTCTGTTTCTTAGCCTCAAAACGCTTCGGGTTATTATTAAACGATTGTGATTCAGATTTTGGTATCTTTTCTTTCTCTCTCTCAGCATATCAATAAAACTGCAGTGGCTGGAAAGCATTGCGCTCAATGGCCTGTCTTTCTTACAAAACTTATGAGACCACCAGAACGTATCGAGACACAGAAAGAACAAATAATAGTTGAGACGGCACTGCAACGGTTTTGTTTTCTAATCACTGACCAGCCACGTTACGATTAGACTATTACGTATGTTCTGACAAAGGGACCATCAGACCTGCTATTCACTGATTTTAAATAGTCTTAGGTACGTTTTAGAATGGCCGGTACTGAGTACTTGGCTAGTGGTTTTTGATGAGACGCCCTCTAGTTTCCCAAAAATCGATGTTTAAGTTTTACGTTTACCACCTATAATCGTAAAGCTGTCAGCACACGGACCATGCTTTCGAACGTCAACGTTGAGCAAGCCGAGTTCAACGTACTGCTGAAAGATCAGAACCGATGCGACTTGTACATACGATATGTATGTCTCAACACAGTACATGCGATCACAGCTCTCTCGAGCGGCAGTTTTCGGCTGTATCTGGCTTGCAAGTCACACACTGTGGGCGTACACGTCCCACATTAGGTCTATTAAAATCTACATTTCTTCTGTGGTCCACATACTGGTCATGTTGTTCTGTCTGTAGTAGGCTGCACACAATAATTTCAGTACCAATGAACATGGTATAAGATAATGAGGTAAATATCACGTCCAGTCAGTGAGGTCATCGGCTTATAAAAGTCCCATTACAAATAGTGCGATGCAAATCTCCTCCCAGAATACTTTTTCACCCATTGTACGTCGTTCAGATATTAAGTGAAAGCGCAGTGATCCAGTGTTTTCTTAATTGAGGAATTTCACCTCATCGCAACTGTGTTTCAAAACTGTGTATGTTCTTTGTCCTTCTAGCTGTCCATCATGAGTCTTTTTAACCCAAAACGTAAATAGTGCTCATATTTTTATTTTTATATCACCTTTGTTGTCTTTTTATAAATACGCTCTTGGCTTAAGAGCGTCCGCCCCCGGTAGCTGTGTGGTCAGCGCGACGGACTGTCAATCCTAAGGGCCCGGGTTCGATTCCCGGTTGGGTCGGAGATTTTCTCCGCCCAGGGACTGGGTGTTGTGTTGTGCTAATCATCATCATTTCATCTCCATCGACGCGCAAGTCGCCGAAGTGGCGTCAAATCGAAAGACTTGCACCAGGCGAGCGGTCTACCCGACGGGAGGCCTTCGTCACACGCCTTTTTTTTTGGCTTAAGAGCGGAATATTGTACCGCTGACAGCCAAACCCCGCATATAGGGCGTGGAGGACGAACAACAATAAAGAAAAAAAAGTGCGATGCAAACTGACAGTAGCCATCCACATGAGATAAAAATTATTGCTTAGTTAAAAGAGTCAGAGACATGTAGTCATAAGCCACACGGAACTGTTTGGAGATACAAGAAGTTTAAAATTTCACAGAAATCTAAAAATGTTTAACACAAAATAGAAACCTTCTTTGTACTTCAAACATTTGCTTAACACTTACAAAGCATGTAGTGAGAAAGTCAACTCTCTTTATCCTACACAATATTAATTTTAGAGGCAGTCTAATTAAGATGTAGTCAATAGTGGCGTATGACTATATCCCAGAACATAATTTAAAACATAAAATATAGATTTTCGACGAATTATTTCGAAATAATCTTTCACAGTGACCAGTATTTATAATTTTTACATACCTACAGGTAACTGAGAGAAATTATTTTACACTGATACAGTTACATCCTACCCCCATGAACTATGGACCTTGACGTTGGTGGGGAGGCTTGCGTGCCTCAGCGATACAGTACCGTAGGTGCAACCACAACGGAGGGGTATCTGTTGAGAGGCCAGACAAACGTGTGGTTCCTGAAGAGGGGCAGCAGCATTTTCAGTAGTTGCTGGGGCAACAGTCTGGATGATTGACTGATCTGGCCTTGTAACATTAACCAAAACGGCCTTGCTGTGCTGGTACTGCGAACGGCTGAAAGCAAGGGGAAACTACAGCCGTAATTTTTCCCGAGGGCATGCAGCTTTACTGTATGGTTAAATCATGATGGCGTCCTCTTGGGTAAAATATTCCGGAGGTAAAATAGTCCCCCACTCGGATCTCAGGGCGGGGACTACTCGAGAAGATGTCGTTATCAGGAGAAAGAAATCTGGCGTTCTACGGATCGGAGCGTGGAATGTCAGATCCCTTAATCGGGCAGGTAGGTTAGAAAATTTAAAGAGGGAAATAAATAGATTAAAGTTAGATATAGTGGGAATTAGAAATGTTCGGTGGCAGGAGGAACAAGACTTTTAGTCAGGTGAATACAGGGTTATAAATACAAAATCAAATAGGGGTAATGCAGTAAATGAAGCAGGCAAAAAGGAATACAAACGTCTCAAAAATGAGATCGACAGGAAGGGCAAAATGGCTAAGCAGGGATGGCTAGAGGACAAATGTAAGGATGTAGAGGCTTATCTCACTAGGGGTAAGATAGATACGGCCTACAGGAAAATTAAAGAGACATTTGGAGAAAAGAGAGCCACTTGTATGAATATCAAGAGCTCAGATTGAAACCCAGTTCTAAGCAAAGAAGGTGGAAGGAGTATATAGAGGGTCTATACAAGGGCGACATTCTTGAGGACAATATTATAGAAATGGAAGAGGATGTAGATGAAGATGAAATGGGAGATATGATACTGCGTGAAGAGTTTGACAGAGCACTGAAACACCTGAGTCGCAACAAAGCTCCGGGAGTAGACAACATTCCATTAGAACTACTGACAACCTTGGGAGAGCCAGTCCTGACAAAACTCTACCATATGGTGAGCAAGATGTATGAGACAGGCGAAATACCCTCAGACTTCAAGAAGAATATAATAATTCCAATCCCAAAGAAAGCAGGTGTTGCCGGCCAGTGTGGCCGTGCGGTTCTAAGCGCTTCAGTTTGGAACCGCGTGACCGCTACGGTCGCAGGTTCGAATCCTGCCTCGGGCATGGATGTGTGTGATGTCCTTAGGTTAGTTAGGTTTACGTAGTTCTAAGTTCTAGGGGACTGATGACCTCAGTAGTTAAGTCCCATAGTGCTCAGAGCCATTTGAACCATTTTTAGCCAAAGCAGGTGTTGACAGATGTAAAAATTACCGAACTATCAGTTTAATAAGTCACGGCTGCAAAATACTAATACGAATTCTTTACTGACAAATGGAAAAACTAGTAGAAGCCGACCTCGGGGAAGATCAGTTTGGATTCCGTAGAAATATTGGAACACATGAGGCAATACTGACCTTACGACTTATCTTAGAAACTAGATTAAGGAAAGGCAAACCTACGTTCCTAGTATTTGTAGACTTAGAGAAAGCTTTTGACAATGTTGACTGGAATACTCTCTTTCAAATTCTGAAGGTGGCAGGGGTAAAATACAGGGAGCGAAAAGCTATCTACAATTTGTACAGAAACCAGATGGCAGTTATAAGAGTCGAGGGACGTGAAAGGGAAGCAGTGGTTGGGAAGGGAGTGAGACAGGGTTGTAGCCTCACCCCCATGTATTTCAATCTATATATTGAGCAAGCAGTAAAGGAAACAAAAGAAAAATTCGGAGTAGGTATTAAAATCCATGGAAAAGAAATAAAAACTTTAAGGTTCGCCGATGACATTGTAATTCTGTCAGAGACAGCAAAGGACTTGGAAGATCAGTTGAACGGAATGGATAGTGTCTTGAAAGGAGGATATAACATGAACAACAACAAAAGCAAAACAAGGATAATGGAATGTAGTCGAATGAAGTCGGGTGATGCTGAGGGAATTAGATTAGGAAATGAGACACTTAAAGTAGTAAAGGAGTTCTGCTATTTGGGGAGCAAAATAACTGATGATGGTCGGAGAGGATATAAAATGTAGACTGGCAATGGCAAGGAAAGCGTTTCTGAAGAAGAGAAATTTGTTAACATCGAGTATAGGTTTAAGTGTCAGGAAGTCGTTTCTGAAAGTATTTGTATGGAGTGTAGCCATGTATGGAAGTGAAACATGGACGATAAATAGTTTGGACAAGAAGAGAATAGAAGCTTTCGTAATGTGGTGCTACAGAAGAATTCTTGTATTACCTGTACTTCCCGGATTTCTCTTTGGTGTTGCGTATTAATTTGATTCTGATTTTGTGTGAATTTCCTAATTTGTTCGCACTCTTCTGTGTCATTAAAGACTACTGGTTTTGTGTCATTCAGATTATCATCTACCTTCGTAGATAAATTATTTAGCTGATCCGAAAGTTCAACTACTTTCTCTGATAATGAACTAATTTCCTCCATGTGTCTTTCTGAACCAATTTTCAGAGTATCTACTGTGTCCTTTAAGTTTTCTTGAGTTTTTGAAAGTTGCGTAACCAAATCGGTAGATGCAACTGAGTCAATTTTAGCTTGCAAGGTCTCATGATTTTGATGAACAATAGTTTGCAGTTCTTTTATGGCTGCTTCGTGATTCTGTAAAGCATTTTCATGCCGCGAAAAAATAGGTTGAAAATGCTCACAAATTTGTGTTTTTACGTCATTACAGACTTTTTGACATTTCGATTCAATGTTATGTAACTCAGTAGTTAAATCTTCACGTGTTTGTTCAAGCGTATGTTCCACTGAGTATAACTTTTGAAGCTTTTGTTCCATTGTGTCTAACTGTTGCTGTGTTTGCCTCTGGTATTGTTCCATTGTGTCTATCTGTTGCTGTGTTTGTCTCTGGTGTTGTTCCATTGTGTCTAACTTCTGAAGCTTTTGCTGTGTTTGTCTCTGATTTTGTTCCATTGTGTCTCACTTTTGAAGATTTTGTCCCCTTTGTTGCATTAATTGTAATAACAATGCATTAGTGTCTGGAATCTGTTCCTCTACGCTTTTCGGCAGTGCATTTGCACCAGCAACATTCACATTTTGACAAGCAGAAAATGTGTCTTGACTCATTTGAGAAAACGGTGAGAACCCAAAACCTGAGTCTACAGTATTTGCAATATTGTGTTCTGTCATTCCCAATTCCTGAGGCGAACTATTGCCGACCGATCGATCGATAATGCTTCCCTGTTTACTACCTGTTTCACTGTCTACACCATTATTTGACGCCCGCTCCATTTCCCTATGCACAGTTACCAAATTACTACTTTGAATATTAGTTAATACATTACATGGTGGCGTTAACACACTGCTTACGTCTTCACTGTCATTTCTCAGTTTACTTTGGAGCCTAGTGTTACGTTTTTCACACGCCATTATTGTCACAATATTTCACACGACAACACAGAAAAACACAATTTGAAGAGCAAAAATAGGGGAACACATTAACATAGCACTGAAAATAGTATCTAGTTAATTGCAAGCGTAGCTTCGAAATACTTGGTGCAAATCTACATGCATGCCACAACTGTTTTACTGTACAGCAATGAAAGGCTGCAACTACAAAGGAGATTCTCTCTACAATTACGCGCTAGCAATAAACAATAGCTACACTAATTACACAAACTACAAGAAAAAAATCAGAAGATTCCAGTAAGATATCCTTGATAAGGGTCGACATATGAAACGTCCCCTTAGAACATTTATACACGACTGTGCTTAAACTGACACACGATATTTTTTTAGCGCAACGCAATCTGACTTTCAGAAATCCCTACAAAGGAATAGCCCTGACTAACATTAACCTATACGTTTCACAAATCACTTACCTCACCAAAAATCTTCGTTACTCGAACTACTGCAATACAGCGAGCCTAATGCAATACAGCGAGCGCCACTACTGTCAGCTAAATAAAAGATTCAAACTACGGAAGTCACTAAATACTGATAGGGATATTTAGCAAATGAAAGATTTTAATAGAGAACAAACACTGTATTTACCTTAATAATCATAATATATATAGCAGTTCAATTTCAAAACTCCGCCATCTCTCTCCCCACATCCACCACTGCTGGCGGCTCACCTCCAACTGCGCAACGCTACGCGCTGTTCACATCCAGCTGCCGCTGCCCAACACTACAATGGCAGACAATAATGCAAACTAGCCACAGACTGCACACAGCACAGCCAGTGATTTTCATATAGTGCGCTACGTAACGTTGCCAATAAGAAAACATAAACAGCCTACTTACATAAAGAAAACATAAACAGCCTACTTACAGCTTATCTCACGAGGGGTAAGATAGATACTGCCTACAGGAAAATTAAAGAGACCTTTGGAGAAAAGAGAACCACTTGCATGAATATCAAGAGCTCAGATGGAAACCCAGTACTAAGCAAAGAGGGGAAAGCAGAAAGGTGGAAGGAGTATATAAAGGGTCTATACATGGGCGATGTACTTGAAGACAATATAATGGAAATGGAAGAGGATGTAGATGAAGATGAAATGGGAGATATTATACTGCGTCAAGAGTTTGACAGATCACTGAAAGACCTGAGTCACAACAAGGCCCCGGATGTAGATAACATTCCATTAGAACTAGTGACGGCCTTGGGAGAGCCAGTCGTGACAAAATTCTACGATCTACTGAGCAAGATGTATGAGACAGGTGAAATTCCCTCAAACTTCAAGAAGAATATAATAATTCCAATCCAAAAGAAAACAGCTGTTGACAGATGTCAAAATTACCGAACTATCAGTTTAATAAGTCACAGCTGCAAAATACTAACGCGAATTCTTTACAGACGAATGGAAAAATTGGTAGAAGCCGACCTCGAGGAAGATCAGTTTGGATTCCGCAGAAATGTTGGAACACGTGAGGCAATACTGACCCTACGACTTATCTTAGAAGAAAGATTAAGGAAAAGCAAACCTACGTTTCTAGCATTTGTAGACTTAGAGAAAGCTTTTGACAATGTTGACTGGAATACTTTCTTTCAAATACTGAAGGTGGCAGGGGTAAAATACAGTGAGCGAAAGGCTATCTACAATTTGTATTGAAACCAGATGGCAGTTATAAGAGTCGAGGGACATGAAAGGGAAGCAGTGGTTGGGAAGGGAGTGAGACAGGTTTGTAGCCTCTCCCCGATGCTATTCAATCTGTATATTGAGCAAGCAGTAAAGGAAACAAAAGAAAAGTTCGGAGTAGGCATTAAAATCTATGGAGAAGAAATAAAAACTTTGAGGTTCGCCGATGACATTGTAATTCTGTCAGAGACAGCAAAGGACTTGGAAGATCAGTTGAACGGAATGGATAGTGTCTTGAAAGGAGGATATAACATGAACAACAACAAAAGCAAAACAAGGATAATGGAATGTAGTCGAATGAAGTCGGGTGATGCTGAGGGAATTAGATTAGGAAATGAGACACTTAAAGTAGTAAAGGAATTTTGCTATTTGGGGAGCAAAATAAATGATGATGGTCGAAGTAGAGAGGATATAAAATGCAAACTGGCAATGGCAAGGAAAGCGTTTCTGAAGAAGAGAAATTTGTTAACATCGAGTATAGGTTAAGTGTCAGGAAGTCGTTTCTGAAAGTATTTGTATGGAGTGTAGCCATATATGGAAGTGAAACATGGACGATAAATAGTTTGGACAAGAAGAGAATAGAAGCTTTCGTAATGTGGTGCTACAGAAGAATGCTGAAGATTAGATGGGTAGATCACAGAACTAATGAGGAAGTATTGAATAGGATTGGGGAGAAGAGAAGTTTGTGGCACAACTTGACTAGAAGAAGGGATCGGTTGGTAGAACATGTTCTGAGGCATCAAGGGATCACCAATTTAGTATTTTTAGTATTGGAGGGCAGCGTAGAGGGTAAAAATCGTAGGGAGAGACCAAGAGATGAATACACTAAACAGATTCAAAAGGATGTAGGTTGCAGTAGGTACTGGGAGATGAAGAATCTTGCACAGGATAGAGTAGCATGGAGAGCTGCATCAAACCAGTCTCAGGACTGAAGACCACAACAACAACAGTTACATCATGGATGTTCCTCTACCTCATCATTGTTCACGTTATTTTCAGCACAAGACAGAAAGGAATCTTGATTTGGTGCAGGTATGTATGACATGAGCAACAGTACATCATCAGTTTTCTTCTCGTTAATCGGAAGTGGCTTTCTATACTTTATTGGCCGCTGATACAGATCTGGTTCAACAGGTCTTCCTTTCCTCTTGATATGAATATCCACTGATATGAAGGCTCCTACGTCTGAATAACAGTGCTGTAGTCTTAGCTTGAAGGGATCCTCAGACACAACTCAGCTCCATTGAAATGAAGTGGATCCCCAGATGCGAATAACATTAATGTCTTCAAGGTTTCCAAACTTCTGAAATCTTCTCTTTCCATTTTCGTCACAATGAAATTTTTTCGACTCAAAAATTTTATCAGTACTGCCCATTCATCTGGCGTATACGCTATTGGACGTCTGTTTCTTGCGTACACTTCAACGCTACCAAAATGACGATCGCAAGGGAGTCTGGTGTGACCTACCACAGGGAAGTATTGCTGAACAGATTGAAATCTTGTGGTAGCAACACACGACCTTTTCAGAGCAATAATAGTACAATTCTTTGCCTGTACCTTGCAGTTGTCTGTGACTGTGTGAAGATGTTTTGTTTGAGGATTAGTTACCTCCAAGTACTTTAACAAGGGGCTCCCAACCTCGTCTGAACCCCGCCCTCTGTCTTTCTCGCTTCACAGAAACATACAGGGTGTTTCAAAAATGACCGGTATATTTGAAACGGCAATAAAAACTAAACGAGCAGCGATAGAGATACACCGTTTGTTGCAATATGCTTGGGACAACAGCACATTTTCAGGCGGACAAACTTTCGAAATTACAGTAATTACAATTTTCAACAACAGATGGCGCTGCAAGTGATGTGAAAGATATAGAAGACAACGCAGTCTGTGGGTGCGCCATTCTGTACGTCGTCTTTCTGCTGTAAGCGTGTGCTGTTCACAACGTGCAAGTATGCTGTGGACAACATGGTTTATTCCTTAGAACAGAGGATTTTTCTGGTGTTGGAATTCCACCGCCTAGAACACAGTGTTGTTGCAACAAGACGAAGTTTTCAACGGAGGTTTAATGTAACCAAAGGACCGAAAAGCGATACAATAAAGGATCTGTTTGAAAAATATCAACGGACTGGGAATGTGACGGATGAACGTGCTGGAAAGGTAGGGCGACCGCGTACGGCAACCACAGAGGGCAACGCGCAGCTAGTGCAGCAGGTGATCCGACAGCGGCCTCGGGTTTCCGTTCGCCGTGTTGCAGCTGCAGTCCAAATGACGCCAACGTCCACGTATCGTCTCATGCGCCAGAGTTTACACCTCTATCCATACAAAATTCAAATGCGGCAACCCCTCAGCGCCGCTACCATTGCTGCACGAGAGACATTCGCTAACGATATAGTGCACAGGATTGATGACGGCGATATGCATGTGGGCAGCATTTGGTTTACTGACGAAGCTTATTTTTACCTGGATGGCTTCGTCAATAAACAGAACTGGCGCATATGGGGAACCGAAAAGCCCCATGTTGCAGTCCCATCGTCCCTGCATCCTCAAAAAGTACTGGTCTGGGCCGCCATTTCTTTCAAAGGAATCATTGGCCCATTTTTCAGATCCGAAACGATTACTGCATCACGCTATCTGGACATTCTTCGTGAATTTGTGGCGGTACAAACTGCCTTAGACGACACTGCGAACACCTCGTGGTTTATGCAAGATGGTGCCCGGCCACATCGCACGGCCGACGTCTTTAATTTCCTGAATGAATATTTCGATGATCGTGTGATTGCTTTGGGCTATCCGAAACATACAGGAGGCGGCGTGGATTGGCCTCCCTATTCGCCAGACATGAACCCCTGTGACTTCTTTCTGTGGGGACACTTGAAAGACCAGGTGTACCGCCAGAATCCAGAAACAATTGAACAGCTGAAGCAGTACATCTCATCTGCGTGTGAAGCCATTCCGCCAGACACGTTGTCAAAGGTTTCGGGTAATTTCATTCAGAGACTACGCCATATTATTGCTACGCATGGTGGATATGTGGAAAATATCGTACTATAGAGTTTCCCAGACCGCAGCGCCATCTGTTGTTGACAATTGTAACTACTGTAATTTCGAAAGTTTGTCTGCCTGAAAATGTACTGTCGTCCCAAGCATATTGCAACAAACGGTGTATTTCTATCGCTGCTCGTTTAGTTTTTATTACCGTTTCAAATATACCGGTCATTTTTGAAACTCCCTGTATAACCCTTACTTGATGCGATGTCGTTGACACCATAGTCGTATGACCATATTAACCTCTTGTAAAATGCTAGACCAGCTGTTAGTTCAGGTATGGAGAACGTCTGCTGCATGTCCATTGTTATCACACGGAACTCTTTCAAGTTATCTGTAGCCAGAGCAATTCAAGACGCAATCACATTTTACCCACCGTCAGCCTTCCTCCGATGCAGCTAACATTGTTGTTTCCTTTCTGTAACTTCTTCTGCACTTATTTCTGGGTTATTCGTTGCCATTAGAAATGCATCACAATTTGAACACGTGTCAGTTTTTGTCAGTTTGAAGCCTATGTTAAATTCAGATACGAAAATATTGCTGAATTTACTTTCATATACTGTACGAACCTGCTTTCCTTTGTGTTATTCCGAGTATGTATTAGAAAATAAGAATGTAATTGTGAAATAACATTACAAACACACTTTGTTGGGGTTCTGTTGCCTACTGTAATGACTCTCACTTTGGTATGACATTGAGAAGATCTCTGACGCCTTGTACAGCTTCATCTTGGAATTTATGAGGGTAGTTTACATGTTTTCCCCAAAGAAAAGAAAAAATATGAGTTTATATTCTCTTACTTATACAAACATTCCTGTGATATTCAATTTGAGCAAATGTGTGACATAATACTACAGTGTAACATACAAACCTCTTAAATCTTCTTTTGCAACTGCAAAAAGCCTGCATCGTTTGCTGCTCCAAATTCCTGACCCTTCCCGAGCGATTCTGTAAGCCATGAAGCCTTAAGAAAGTTTCCTTGCAGATTGTGATGTTAGGGCCCTCAGTGCTTAGAGCCATTTGAACCATTTTTTCCAATCTGAAACCGGAAGAATTTTCTCTGAGACCAAGCAACTGCCAATATAAGATCAAATTCTGTCTGCTGAGAAACATTTTCTAATTTGTGTTTTATTGCAGAAGAAAACTGGCAACTGAATCTATATAGCGAAAAGTGTGGAGTGATCCACATGAGTACTAAAAGGAATAAGTCATACAAGTCTAAAGGCTGTAATTTCAACGAAATACTTTGGGATTACGAATAACAAACTGTAACGAACAGATAGATAATGTTAAGGGGGAGGGGGGGGAAGCAAACCAAAGACTGCGATTTATTGGCTGAACAGTTAGAAACCGCCACAGTTCGACTAAACAGAGGGCTTACAGTATGCTTGTCCGCCCTGTTCTGGAGTATTGCTGTGCGGTTTGGGATCTGCGTCAGATCGATTGACGGAAGGCGTCTAACACGTTCAAAGAAGGGCAGCTCGTTTTGAACCATCGCGAAATAGGGGACAGTGTCACAGACGTGCGAATTCGGCAAAATCTACCCATGGATTTTCAATCACCACTTTCTTGTCCGAATGAGAAAAGATTTTGTTGGCGTCCACCTACATAGAGAGAAATGATTATCATAATGAAAGAAGAGAAATAAGAGCTCGCACGGAAAAACTGAAGCTTTCCTTTTTCTACCGAGCTACTTGGGAGTGGAATGGTAGAGAAACAGCTTGAAGACAGTTCGATGAACCTTCTGCCAGCAACTTAATTGCGAAATTCAGAGTAGTCCTGTGGATGTAGGAGGAGCACATCTACTTACTTCCAAACACTAATGAAATACTTGCCTTGCAGGACCTTGTTATTTCCTTTCAAATCGTAGTTTTCTCTCCCCAGCAGTTGTATCTCAGTTTTTAATCTGTGTGTTTCGTGTTCAGAAATGACCTCTAGGTAGAGAACTACCTCTGTGCTGACCGACTGTTGTAACTTAATTTTCTTGGGAGATAAAGCCCCCAAGGCAGACAGCGTATTTTTCTCTTTTCGCATCATCTGTCTCTTGCTCATGTTATTTATAAAAGCAAATCTGTTTTCGGGCAGCATTATTGTCGTTTTAGAAATGAAACGTTTATAAGCGCTATAAAAATAATGCGCTAATATTCCCAGAAACAATAACACATAGAAACGTGTTTCTAAGGAGGATGAATATCTGGTAGTTATCTGGACGTTGTTCTTATTGGTGCTTGCGACAACCTCAAATGCATCTCCATGCTGATTTGGAATTTACTGTGATGGCAAAAAGTCATCGTTTAACCATCTTTTCAAAGGAAACCGCAAAAACTCATTTTTTTTTAAAATCCAGATCTTGTTCCTCAGGGAAGGAAATGATCTAGGCAGGTCCTTGCATTTTTTACATTAACGAGATCAGTTCTTTTACAGCGTGAGATCCATTCGCGCTGTAGTTGTCTTATCTTTCCGAAATCGATGATAAATGGTGAGATTTATAATTTTTCTCATAGTACTACAAAAGTATCAGAAAGAAGAATAGGTGATAAACAATTGCATTTTATTTCAACGCATGGATTTTACAGTTTGCTTGCATTACCAATGCATGTGTATGTTCTCAGTTCCCGCTTGTCGCTTCCCATATTCCTAATGACATCACGCCGTTTCGGCAGCAATCTGCGCGGGAAGCTAATGCGATATTCCCTGTGATAGCTGTAAAATGAGCGGCTTTGCTACATCCCTCCTCCTTTATGCTCTCCACAGCCTCCGCTGCCGGCCGCACGCCGCTATGGGCGCAGTGGTGGGGGTACGGCCCCACCGGAAGCTGATCCCTCAGTAGTCTTGTGGTTTGCGTCATCACCGGCGGTCGCTGTCGACTGCCGCTGTGATTTTAGATGGCTGAGTGTTGGGACGCCAGCTCTGCTCAGAGGGAACCCACTGTGTCTGCTGGTCACCCCTTCAGCCAATCGTATTTTAATAGCATCCTTCAGATCGCATTTCCAAAACGACGAGGTCTGTCTTAGCACTTCCATTTCTTCATACTTCATAGAGTCCCCTATAGCCATGCATTGTCCTGCGACAGCAGATTTTGTTGGTTGCTTCAGTCCGATGTGTCCTCTTGCACCTTTCTTCGATTGCCCGTACAGTCTCGCCGATATACCCCATACCGCATTTACACGGAATACTGTAAACATCTGGTCTACGGAACCCCAAGTTATCTTTCACCGTTTTCACGTATTTTCGAAAGTGGACGGAAACGTATTTAATGTTATATCGAGCTGGGATTCTGCCGATTTTGATCGATACTTCGCCGCTGTACGGCAGATATACCATTGTCTTTCCCTTATCATCTGATTGACTAACACTTTCTGCCTGAAAGCGCGCCGGATTCGTCTCTCGTCGTATCCTTCCTTCTTAAAAACGAGTTCAAGGTGGTTAAGCTCCTTTGGTAGGCTTTCTTCGTCATATGTAGCAGCAGTTGGCAAGAAAATTGCAATGTCGGTCTGATGGCTGGTGAGGGGCAGAAAGCTGCAGCCTCGACCAGCATATTTCAACAACGGTAACATGCTTTTTTCCCTCAAACGAACCGAACAGTTACCGGACGGTCAATACTCTTCTCCCCCCTGCCCCGCCCTCCTCCCCAACATCCTCAGGTACAGGGAGACTTTTAATGAACACAGAAACAATAGAAATAAATTATGACGAGAAATAACGATTCTTTAAATACGAGCTATTAGCACAGTGTGAGCAACCGGAAGCAATAAGAACACTCCCGTCAGAGCGAGAGCCATATTTTATAAGTATTACACAATAAGTCATTACTTGCAACAAGGGAAAGTGGTCTGACTTGTGGTGGTGAATCCAGCGAACGCCTGTTGACTTATCTGGAAGTCGTGCAGCCAAGTGTCTGCTGAAACCAGTGGGCAGGATGGGACTCTTGTCTGTGGTCTGGCAGCGTAAGGTGTGCCCGGGGTAGCTACGGGACTGGCTGAGTATAAGTTCCACGGAAGTGCAGTAGCAGACATGAATGAGTATAGAATTAATGGTATAGACAGCTTGCTATTCGTATATAGTAAAAAAAATGGGAAAGCACATTAAAACACAGAGGCACAAAGGGTACAAGCATGGGCCAAGGAAAGAACAAATTTGAAGTGAAATGTTTAGCCTTTGCGGATGATATGGCAGTGATAACTGAAAACCGAACAGACCCAACAGTTATGCTTGATCTGTTGCACGAGATTCCTGAAAAGACTGGGCGAAAAATATCCTAAGAAAAAACCGTGTATATAGAACACAAACATAATACAGAAAAGTTTATGAAAACAAAGTATGGAAAAATTAAAAGAGTTGATAGATCCAAATACCTGGGGGAGTGGATCCAAGCCAATGGACTGGATAACACAACAAATAAAGAAAGAATAAAAAAGTTAGAATTTGCATATAAATTAACACAAAACTACTACAATAAGAAATCAATATCCATACAAGCGAAGATTAGATATTACAATTCAGGTATCAGGACACAAGCAACGTATGGATCAGAGTGCCTAACATTGAATAAGAAAGGTGAATTAAGAGAACTAGAAAAAAGAGAGAGAAAAATACTAAGAAAAATTCTAGATCCTGAGAAAAACAAGGAAAATACGTGGATTAAAAGGAGAAATGAAGACCTATACAAAAATACAGAAAATATCACAGATACAATGAGGAAGAGAGAGCTACAATTTTATGGACATTTAAAAAGACTGGAAGAAACACGGATTACAAAGGAAATTTTTTATTACGTTAGTAAGGTGAAAAAAACTGTCAGATGGATGAAAAACGCCAACAAATAATACGTGACAGGAATCACTTCAGGCTACTGATAGAAAACGCAAACTATGAAGAAGATGAGCCAAAATCTCGACCCAAGAGAGTGTGGACAGATGAGCAGAGACGAGCAGTTGGTGAGAAAATGTAGTACTGGGAAGAACGGAAAAAAAGAAACACCCTAAGTCTTAAGTTGTATGCGGTCCATAGTTGGCCAAATTCATAAATTAAAAAAAAAAATATTTAGCTCTTGCACTATTTCTAAGACTTTTTATCATTATGTGGTAATACTTGTTTTAAAAAATTACACGTCGATCTATATTTACTGTGCCCCATACTAAAAAGATATCATGATAACTCCTAAATTCCACCAAATGAGAATATTTGATTTCGTAGCTGCTGTGACGCAGACGTGAAGAGCAACACAACTGATTTCATAATTTTATGAAATACAGCAGCCAAACACTTTTTTAATATATTTCTGTTTAGGCTAATACGCGTTTCGGAATTCCACCATCTTCAGTTAGCGTAATATATACCTGAATGTTCAGTCAGTACATCGTTACAACATAGACAGCAAACTGGATGCTGCAGCTGCCCTGAGACCCATACTAACAATTTACTTTAGCTACTACACTTCACGTGTAGTGTATTTGCGATACATTGCTGTTTAGGTCTAACTAATTTCTACTCCGCTTATTGTTATTTTGATTTTCGCGTTTATAGATGTGGCACATACACTTCTCTACGTCTATCTTGCACAAAAACAATCCCGTGTTCAGCATGTTGCCGACTACCATCATTGTTTACTTACGAAAATTACATCTGTGGCCAAAGTTACATTTTGTTTACAGGTTCTGTATGGCAAAAACGAACTGTGTTGAGCATTCCCTACGGTTATTAAATACACTGAACTGGGAAAACTCATGGGATAGGGATATGCACGTACACAGCTGGCCGCAAGTATCGCAAGGTAAAAAAGGGCAGTGCGTTGGGTGAGCTGTCATCTGTACTCAGCTGATTCACGTGGAAAAGTTTCCGACCTGATTATGGCCACCCGACGGGAAATAGTAGATTTTGAACAAGGAATGCTAATTGGAGCCACACGCATGCGACATTAATTTTCGCAAACCGATAAGGAATTCCATATTCCTAGATCCACAGTGGTCGACGGCCTGCACTTAACGACGGAGAGCAGCGCCATCTGCATAGATTTGTCAGTGCTACCAGACAAGGAAAACTGCGTCAAATAACCCCAGAAATTAATGAGGGACGTGGTATCCGTTTGGAAAGTGCGGCGAAATTTGCCGTTAATGAGCATGGCGGCAGATGAGCGACGCGAATGCCGTTGCTAACAGCACGACATTGCCTGGTCTTATGACCATATCGGTTGGACCCTAGGCTACTGGAAAACCGTGACCTGGTCAGGCGAACCACCATTTTGGTTTGTAAGCACTGATGGTAGGTTTCCAGCGTTGCGCAGACCCCAAGTTGTCAACAAGTCACTGAGCAAGCTGGTGGTTGCTCCACATTGTTATGGGCTGTGTTTAAGTGGAAGACTGGCTGGAAATGATTACGTTCGCTCAGTTGGAGGCCATTCATGGACTTCATGTTCCCAAACAACGGTGGAATATCTACGGATGACAAAACGCCATGTCACCAGGCCAAAACTGTTCGCGATTGGTTTAAGGGGCTCCGGAAAGGCTCAAAATCATGAAAAGTTCAATTTTTACTTTTTTGCGTTTTCTGAATCTGCAGACTATTACCTTTTAATAGATATATAATTTATTCGATTCCGAAGACTACAATTATTTTTAAATTTTTTTTGAAATGTGTTCTACGTGGGCGTGACCCACTGTGGCGCTGTTAAACTGCTGTCAAATGGTGTTATTATTAACGTCCGTGTTCATCAGGTACATTTTAGTGATGTGAGATAAAGTATGTGTTGTGGCTAACCTGTGATGGTTAGCACCTGAACTGTTGAAAAAGTGTATTCACGGAAAAACTCAAAACCCCAATGAAAGTGTAAATAGTATTATATGGTCGAGAATCCCCAGGACTGTATTTGTTGGAATAGAAACACTTCACTTTGATGTGTATGATGCTGTTGCGACTTTCAATTATGGCAACATTGTAAGGTGCAAGGTATTTAGAAATATGGGAATGAAGATAGGTTCTAACATGGTACGAGCGATGCTTGCTTTAGACAAGGAACGCCTTCGGGCTGCAGACAGAGCTGTAAAGAGTCTAGAAATACAAGCAAGAGTAAACAGGAGGAGGAACAAGAGGAAGCTGGAGGAGGAGTTTGCAGAGGATGAAGAAAATCCATCCTATGGACCTGGAATGCACTAAAAAGTTAATCCAATCTTTGTCGCTCGATTCCCAAAACTTTTATTTTCTCATACTAATTACATGTTTTCTAAGGATCTTCCAAACATATTTGTTTCAAACTTTCAGTAAATGTTACACAGTACCTTCTGCATAATTTAACACAGCCGTTTTCCAAAAAACTGTATATTTCTGAATATATAAATAAAAAATTGCAAAAAAATGTTGTGAAAAAAAATCATCTTTAATAACTGAACTAAAATTTTGTAAAATCCCTGTGTTAAGTTGTAGCCCATATTCCAATAAATAATCTGTAAAAAGTTCAACTTCCTACCTCGAATAGTTTGTGAGGAAAGATGTAATTTATAAGCGTTATTTTAACATTGCAAGTATAGGGCGTTACGGAGCCCCTTAAAGAACGTTCTGGAGAATTCTAGTGAATGATTTGGCGACCCATCGAACATTAATAGGACATAGCGGAGAGGTCAGTTCTTGCACAAAATCCTGCACCGACAACACTTAATTATGGGCGGCTATAGATGCAGCATGACTCTTTATTTGCGCTGGAAACTTGCAACGACTTACTGAGTCCTTGTGACGTCGAGGTGCTGCAAAAGGCGATGCGACACGATATTAGGAGACATCACATGACTTTGCCACATCGGTTTGAGTGATTTAGTGACTTTAGTTACATTATATAGCATATTACAAAAAATAAAATTAATATAGCACATTTTATATTCGGTAATTTATATCACATACTTTACTCACACTTGGAATGAAATTTATAAACAATGAAGGCAGAAAAACAGCAATGGATAGCCACACATTGAATTACGCTTTTTCGTGCGTGTGTGCTGTGTATGGCTGCATGAGCAAATTATGGAAATCCCTTTTTAGTTTGTAAACTCTAATGGCGACACTGTTATTCAGTATTTAATCTTCAGTCACATTACGGAGTTGCTCTGCGGCAATGTGAAAAGCATTGAAGGCGCAAAGGTAATAAAAGAGTTCATACTTTGAAACACAATACGTAGCCAGCCACAAAGAGAAGTCGCGTAAGCCCACAGCCTGTATGTAATTATTGTCACATCTGTTGTCTTATTCAGATCAGAGAAGCAGGCATCAAAATGTGTGAACTTTTCCCCTCTTAGCGCCACAGGCCGCTTTCACAGCCAACCGTCCTGAGCGTGCCAGCGTAATGTGGAAGAGATGCTCTCAATTCTCGATTCTGAAATCCTCCTGAAACCAACTGGGGAGCGACTTGAGTGAGAATGAGCGGTTCCAACGGCTGATAAGCCGAAAACAAGAGCTGTATGATCACCCCACGACCGCCCGTGACGCATACAAATGACGCTATACGAGGTGCATTCAAGTTCTAAGGCCTCCGATTTTTTCTCTAATTAACTACTCACCCGAAATCGATGAAACTGGCGTTACTTCTCGACGTAATCGCCCTGCAGAGGTACACATTTTTCACAACGCTGACGCCATGATTCCATGGCAGCGGCGAGAATTCTTTAGGAGTCTGTTTTGACCACTGGAAAATCGCTGAGGCAACAGCCGCACGGCTGGTCAATGTGCGGCCACGGAGAGTGTCTTTCATTGTTGGAAAAAGCCAAAAGTCACTAGGAGACAGGTCAGGTGAGTAGCGAGCATGAGGAATCACTTCAAAGTTGTTATCACGAAGAAACTGTTGCGTAACGTTAGCTCGATGTGCAGGTGCGTTGTCTTGGTGAAACAGCACACGCGCAGCCCTTCCTGGACGTTTTTGTTGCAGCGCAGGAAGGAATTTGTTCTTCAAAACATTTTCGTAGGATGCACCTGTTACCGTAGTGCCCTTTGGAACGCAATGGGTAAGGATTACGCCCTCGCTGTCCCAGAACTTGGACACCATCATTTTTTCAGCACTGGCGGTTACCCGAAATTTTTTTGGTGGCGGTGAATCTGTGTGCTTCCATTGAGCTGACTGGCGCTTTATTTCTGGATTGAAAAATGGCATCCACGTCTCATCCATTGTCACAACCGACGAAAAGAAAGTCCCATTCATGCTGTCGTTGCGCGTCAACATTGCTTGGCAAGATGCCACACGGGCAGCCATGTGGTCGTCCGTCAGCATTCGTGGCACCCACCTGGATGACACTTTTCGCATTTTCAGGTCATCATGCAGGACTGTGTGCACAGAACCCAGAGAAATGCCAACTCTGGAGGCGATCTGTTCAACAGTCATTCGGCGATCCCCCAAAACAATTCTCTCCACTTCCTCGATCATGTCGTCAGACAGGCTTGTGTGAGCCCGAGGTTGTTTCGGTTTGTTGTCACACGATGTTCTGCCTTCATTAAACTGTCGCACCCACGAACGCACTTTCGACACATCCATTACTTCATCACATGTCTCCTTCAACTGTCGATGAATTTCAATTGGTTTCACACCACGCAAATTCAGAAAACGAATGATTGCACGCTGTTCAAGTAAGGAAAACGGTGCCATTTTAAGTATTTAAAACAGTTCTCATTCTCGCCGCTGGCGGTAAAATTCCATCTGCCGTACGGTGCTGCCATCTCTGGGACGTATTGACAATGAACACGGCCTCATTTTAAAACAATGCGCATGTTTCTATCTCTTTCCAGTCTGGAGAAAAAAAATCGGAGGCCTTAGAACTTGAATGCACCTCATACGGCAGACAATGTCCTGGCAGCTGATCGACACCACGTGATCCTCTGGCCATGACAGTGCCGTTGTTTGCTTTGCCTGGTGCTACACAACTTATTTGAAATAACATGCAAGTATGGCCAGTGAAACGGAACAGTCCCAAGGCATTTTCTTGTACGGTAACTTGATGTGGTGGAGGATGGTCAACAGCATCGGGACACCTCTTAGAGAGTGCTGACGTGGGATGTGTCCACGTACCCTCAGGGTGACTTGAACTCTATTGGCGACACATTCAAAGAGGTGTATGAATGTCTGTGGAGGATGGCATTCCAGCCCGTTCTTCCTCAACAGCCGAAAGCAGAGAAAGTATTGATGTCTGACGTTGGGTCTCTAACGAAGACGACTTTATAACTCATACCACTCCATTCGGTTCAGGTAGCGTTTTGGGGAGGCAGGTCCATTGCAGGAATGTTATTGTCCACAAATCATTGCCTCAACGATGCTGTTTTATCACAGGGTCGCACTGTAATGCTGATCGAGCAACCATCCCTTCCGAATGGTTGCTGTACTGCATGCAGAACGCAATGCTGTGTAAAATGTGTTCGTATCCGTCCGCTTTAAGTGTTTAATATCGAGACCACACCCGAACGGCGAAATAGGACCCCCATGGCGTAACATCACCTTCTCTGTACTTCTCTGTTGGCACCACACGTCATGGCAGGTAACTCTACCTAGGCATTCGCCAGACAGATACACTTCCATCGGATTGCCGCGGTCTTTTTTGAGTCATCAGTTTCCTGACTGCTTTGATGCGGCCCGGCACTAATTCCTCTCCTCTGCCAACCTCTTCAAGTCAGAGCAGCACTTGCAACCTACGCCCACAGTTATTCGCTGGATGTACTCCCATCTCTGTCTCCCTCTACAGTTTTTGCCCTCTACATCTCCCTCTAGTACCATGGGAGTCATTCCGTGATGTCGTAACAGATGTCCTATCATCCTGTCCCTTCTTCTTGCGAGTATTTTGCACATATTCCTTTCCTCTCTGATTCCACACAGAACCTCCTCATTCCTTACTTTATCAGTCCACATAATTTTCAACATATGCCTGTAACACCACGTCTCATATGCTTCGATCCTCTTCTGTTCCGGTTTTCCCACAGTCCTTGTTTCGCTACCATACAGTGCTGTGCTCTAAACGAACATTCTAAGAAATTTCTTCCTCAAATTAAGGTTTGTTTGATATTAGTAGACTTCTCTTGGCCAGAAATGCCCTTTCTGCCACTGATAGTCTACTTTTGATGTCCTCATTGCTCCGTCCGCCAGTGGTTACTTTGCTGCCTAGGTAGCAGGGCCGACCGGAGTGGCCGAGCGGTTCTAGGCGCTACAGTCGGGATCTGCGTGGCCGCTACGGTCGCAGGTTCGAATCCTGCCTCGGGCATGGATGTCCTTAGGTTAGTTAGGTTTAAGTAGTTCTAAGTTCTAGGCGACTGATGACCTCAGATGTTAAGTCCCATAGGACTCAGAGCCATTTGAACCATTTTTAGGTAGCAGAAATCCTCAACTTCACCTACTTCGTGACCATCAATCCTCAGGTTAAGGTCTCGCCGTTTTCGTTCCTGCTACTTCTCATTACTTTCGTCTTACATTGATTTACTCTCAATCGATATTCTGTACTCGTTGGACTATTCATTCCACTCAGCAGATCATGTAATTCTTCTTCACTTTCACTCAGGATAGCAATGTCATCAGCGTATCATATCATTGATATCTTTTCACCTTGAATTTTAATTCCACTCCTGAACCTTTCTTTCATTTCTGTTATTGCTCCTTCGATGTATAGATTGAAGAGTAGGGCAAAAGACTACCTCCGTGTCTTACACTTCTTTCCTGGTGATCCACTCTCACTATTCTCTCTTGGTTCTTGAGTTACAGTACAATGCCCGTCTCTCCCTATAGCGTACCCCTATTTTCTCAGAATAACGAACATATTGCACCATTTTACATTGTCGAACGCTTTTTCCAGGTCGACAAATCCTATGAACGCGTCTTGATCTCTTTTTTAGCCTTGCTTCCATTATCAACTGCGAAGTCAGAATTGCCTCTCTTCTCCTTTAGCTTTTCTAAAGCCAGATCAGTTTGGGCACGAGTGTAACGTCATTAATGACTCCACTGTCCACTGTGTAGTGGCGTCACCCTTTACAACACCTCACGTGTCGCTTGGGGTCAGCTACAGAAATGTGCGGCTCATGAGGAGCTGTTTGATACCACTGCACTCGATTCTTTTTAAGTCCTGCACATAGTAACTTTGCTAGCTAGGCTGTTGGTAGCATCTTCCAACGCACTACTGATTTCTTCCACTAATACCATCCGATTTTCCTTACAGGCACCATCCACAATGATCAAAGGTCCCAGCCTTGCAGTACATGAGGCGTGCGTGGTCTTGTTTTAGGTGTGTTTGTTCCTTTGGGTTTCCACTTCACTGTCACGTCACCCCAAGAGTCGACCTGAGCAGCCTTGTAAGGGTTCAAATGTCGCTGATGGATCTGTCACTCAGGTGTCACGCATCTCTGACGTCTCTGAGCTGTCCTGACCGACGCATTCTGCTGTTTATTGCTTCCCTACTGACAAGGGGAGGGCGCGACGATGGGATCAATCATTTACTTCAGACTTTGTACACCTTTAGTAGGCCATTAAAATAAGATAATGCGGAGGTAGTAAGGTGCACTACTCTGGCAATTCTGAGAACATCGCAAGGAAAGTCTTACACCTTTATTATGTCAGTGATGTACCCGTGCGTAGCTGGTGATCAGGCTGTTTGCGTTCGAGCTTCGTAAAACGAACGTGTATCAGGTGACGGTTCGACGACCGCTCAGACCTTTATTTTTGCAGTACAAGTGTAAATTCTGTGATATTTAAAAAATTGCACCTAAACTATTCGTTCTTGCTACTTTAGCAACGTCTCATCGCTATGCAGGTTAACTGCTAAATGGGGCCTCCCTGTGTGTCTCCAGCGCGAAGCGTCGAGGTGCAAAGTAGTTCCGGTGCCTTATCAGATTGCATGTGTAAGGGGTGTCTCAAATCACGGCAGACTTACATTTCAGGTAAAGTTTTTATTCATTTATTTATCGATAGTTATAAATGTTTGTTTTAATAATTAAATTTAATTATAAATAGTCAGTACTCAAATAACATGAAATCACTAAAACTTCATACGAATACATGTGGTTTTTTTAATTGTATAATCTTTCAAATCTCATGTAAATTAAATAATATGACCAGTGATGAAAGAAATGTGGATCAAATGTATATTTGAGCAGGAGTCGAAACGTCGCCTCCGACACGTTCGTCTTACGAAGCTCTTAGGGTAACCACTTTTTTTTATCTCATTTTGTTCGTTATTGTTCGTTGCATTTCTTCGGGGCAGAGGTCCCGAACAACATCACTTTGGTTCACTCCGAAACGCCTATATACTTCTCTTGTTGAGAGCCCTTCCTAGCAAAAAATAATAATGCAGACGCGATCGAACCGCGGTATTGTCCGTCTAGGCATGGTTGACGTACAGACAACACGAGCCGTGAACCTCCTTCCTGGTGGAATGACGAACTCATCGCCTGTCGGACCGGCACTGCTCATGCATGGTTGTTTACATCTTCGGGTGGGTTTAGTGACATCTCTGAACAGCCAAAGGGACTGCGTCTGTGATACAATATGCACAGTCAACGTCTATCTTCAGGGGTTTTGGGAACCGGGGTGATGCAATACTTTTTTTAATGTGTTTATAACGGAGGTAGAAAGGAGGGCATAAATAACACATTAGTACAGACCAAGATGGCATCCTGGGCCAAATGAAGTCTATTAGTATCAAACTTTGGCGCTAATTCGGGGAAGAAATTATTGAGAATGAACGTCTGGGGCGGGGAGCTGTATTGTAGTGAAATATGGGCCGTGGGGAGAGCTGGAGAAGAAGAGAATCGAAGTGTTTAACATGTGATGCCATAGAAGGGTGAAAATTGACTCACAAGGAATGAGCAATTTCTGCACGCAATCGACGAACGAAAGAATATATGGAAGATAATAACGTATGGAGGAGGAAAGAATGAGAGTACACGTTTTAAAATGTTAGGGAATAACCTCCATCGTACCAGAGAGAAATATAGAGGGCAGAAACTATAGGGGACGACAGAAAATCGGGTACATCTGGGAAATAACTCAGGAGGTGCATGAGCTACTTTTAGATGAAGAAACGAGGGAGGAGTTAGTGGCACCCTGTATGAAGCTAGTTAGCAGTTATATAGCATACACTTACAGCAAAATAAAAAAAATCGCAACACAAACAAGTTGCGGGACGTAAACGATATTTAGTAGGCGTGTTTCTACTAGAGGTGGGGGATCCGCTCCTGAACTAATTCATAGAGTTGAATCTTTCAAAGGAGTGAACAATCAGTGATTCAGAAAAAAAGAACGGTAGCTCCAAACGTTTCTCCAAAGCAGAGAGAGAGAGAGAGAGAGAGAGTCGGAGCAGATCAGCGGGGCCTCTGCTGGTCAGAGCACAGTGCACGCCACACAACACAGCCAGACAGCCAGCGCCAGCCTCTGCCCTGCTTCTGCCCTAGCTGCCTGCATTGTGCAGTGCCCCATCGGATTTTGTGTTTCACATCTGTGTTTCTCTGTGCTTCCTCTGCCGCGTGCAGTATCTGGCGCACCTTAGCATCGCACTCTGTCGGCGATAGTTTCAGTCGCACGTCCTGCCCTCTGGGCAGTTGATGCGAGCAACAGGACAGAGAGCCTCCTAGCGGAGAACATAAGAACTACTTGTAACAATCTGCTCGCAAGAGAACGGACGATTTGTCTCGGAGCGGGTGACTGGTGACAGTTCACCGCTCCCCCCACCCTCGGAACTCGCCCGCTCAACGCTCACCCAACCATTCTCGACTCTAGCCAGAATGTTGAGCAAAGCAACTCAGGTGTCACTCTGGTCTCTGTGGTCTTAGCTCATGCAGTAATACAGCTCGCGGCTCGACCTGCTTGACTCATTGCTTCTGCATCGGAGTTCGTCTCTACTGGATATTGTTCTTCGTAGTAATACCGCTATGTATATTACATTATTATGTTATATATACATCATTTGTTTTTATTTTATTTTTATTTGTTTAAACTGATCAGATTAGGTTGCTGACGACTCCTCTTACTATAGGATTTTTTATTATGGACACTAGAATTTACGCTTTAATTACGAGCGAACCGATAAACGTATAGCAAAATGTGATACACCAGTATTTTCCTTGTTTTCTTCTATGTAAGGCTATATGCAGCATTTTGGTCTTACAGTCAAATTTATATATTTTTTTCTTATTGTAGTACAGATTTTGCGATTTTAGGAGTCTTCGGAAGGAAACGTTCACTTTAAAAATATATGGCTTGCGATGTATTTGTACGAGGTTAATGAAATTTTAATACATTATAGCCAAATATATTGTTAACGTAAATCTCAAGTTACAACATTTTCCGATCACCCAAAACACCACGATAGCGCAAAATAAATCAATAACGAAAATATTTGTCACATCGTGGAAATTTCAATAAACAATACAAAATTCTTACTCATTATCTGTGTTACTTCAAAATAGGATCAAATAAGATCAAAATACAGGTATAATACTGGAATAAACCAAGTTTAAAGGGCAATGTGCGTTCCATTTATTTTCTATTTCAGGGAGTGAACAGTTCTGATCTGATCTCTGAAAAGAACAGTTTTGCCCATCTCTAGTTTCTACATCTGAAACATGATGTCTAGTCACTCTTCCCTCCGGTCGCGTAAGAGTTGCTTGTGGACCTGGCGCATCGTATCGCATCTGCAGCAGCAGTTTGGGTTGTGCGCGACCCCACAGCGATACAACGAACTGTCAACAAGTCGATAATTCAAGGACAGCTCCAAGCTACACTCCCTGTAGCGTGCTTTCCACTGACCCAGTATCACCGTCATTTGCGACTTCAGTTGTATCAAGGGAGAGCTCATTAGAGGACAGGGTGGAGGTCTGTTGTGTTTCCTGATGAAAGCTTGTTCTGCCTCGATGCCAGTGATGGCTGTATGTTGGTTAGGAGGAAGCCAACTGACGGCCTGTAACCAACTCGACTGTGTGCTAGAAACACTGGCCATACACTTTGCAGTTATGGTCTGGGATGTGTTTTACTATGACAGCAGGAGCACTCTCGTGGTTATCCTACGCACCCTGACTACAAAATTGTACGTCAATTTGGTGATTCGATGTGTCATTTATCCGCCATTTATGAACAGCATTTTAGGTGGCTTTTTTCCAACATGATGACGCGTTGTAACCCAACATGCTCTATAGAGTGTCGACTTGTTGCCTTGGCCTGCTCGATCACCAGATATGTCTCCAACTGAGCATATATGTGACATCATCGGACGATAACTTCAGCGTCATCCACAAACAGCATTAACTGCCCCAGAATTGACTGACCATGCGCAACAGGCATGGAACACCGTCCCACAAACTCACATCCGGCACATATACAACACAATTCATGTATGTTTGCATGCTTTTGTTCAATAGTCTGGCAGTTACACCGGTTATTAATGTCACAGAATTTCACATTTGCAAAAATTATCTCACACTTACATTAACCTGTCGTCTTGCAATGTTAATCACGTAAGTATGTTATCTAGACAAATATATTCCCAAAATCTCATTACTTTACATTAATTATAATTGTTGATGCGATTATTTTCCGTCAGTGAAATTGCTAAATCTTTATTCGTCGTCCGCAGCTCGTGGTCGTGCGGTAGCGTTCTCGCTTCCCGCGCCTGGGTTCCCGGGTTCGATTCCCGGCAGGGTCAGGGATTTTCTCTGCCTCGTGATGACTGGGTGTTGTGTGATGTCCTTAGGTTAGTTAGGTTTAACTAGTTCTAAGTTCTATGGGACTGATGACCATAGATGTTAAGTCCCATAGTGCTCAGAGCCATTTTTTATTCGTTTCAGCTGAAATTTTATGTATAACTCCTTCCGAACCTTTAATAAAAATGTTGATCTAGCATTAAATACAGCTCTTTTAACTGCGGCATGAGGTGATACGAAACAAAGGAGAGAGAGTGCACGATAGCTCACGGTATCAGTATGTTCTAAAAACAAGCGCGCAAAAATTTCCATCCTTCAGGAGGTCATATCTCAGTTTCTGTTGATCACACGTTTAAGGGATCAAGTGTTTTTGGAAGCCCTTGGCCTGGCGATCATTTGTATACCTCTGGAAGCACTGGCATACTGAAACTATTTTACACTAGGGAGTCAACATTTAAACATTACGCATTCCCTCCAGCCCAGGAAAATTGAGCAGATCGGTTGGTTCTTCTGCATTAGGTGTGTTCTAGGGTTGAACGTTAGGTGGGTTTATGAAACCACCATTTGTTCATCGGCGCTTCCAGAGAAAACTCCGAAAAACCATGATCTATGGGGACAAAAAGTATCAATTGTGAGGATGGCCACTTCTTTGATTTCTATCCGTGGCAGATCGTCGAAATTTTTACCTTATGTACTAAAGATTGTATTTTCTCGAAATTTCCAAACTTTTTTCGATATCATTATCCGAGATCAAAACCTTCGAAGTTATCGTACTTATGCAGGTAAAACAGGCACATAATATCCGGTCTATATAGTTCTAACCATCGTAATAAACACATGTAAAGGGTTCTAGGTCCATCACAAGGTTTCTGAGGTCATGAAAAAAATGTACAACTGGAAAGACTACAAATTCAGTAAAATATTTCAAATAATATTTTTACTCTTAAGTATCCAGAAAAAATGTACAGCAACCGATTGTGTGTTAACCTTATATTATGTGTTGTTCTCTGTATGTGTTACAGTATATAAAATGTGTAGAAGCATATATATAAACTGTCAAAACTTTACTGACCTACAGAATGCATTTTACACAGGAGAGTCAAAGAAACTGGTACATCTGCCTAATATTGTGTAGGGCTCCCTCAAGCACGTAGAAGTTCCTTAACACGACATGGCATGGACTCGTCTAATTTCCGAAATCCTGCATGGCTGTCCACAAATCCCTAAGAGTACGACGGGGTGAAGTATTCTTCTGAGCAGCATGTTGCAAGGCATCTCAGAAGTGCTCAATAATGTTCATGTCTGGTGAGTTTGGTGGCCAGCGGAAGCGTTTAAACTCAGAGGAGTGTTACTGGAGCCACTCTGTAGCAATTCTGGACGTGTGCGGTGTCGCGTTGCCCTGCTGGAAATTCCCAAACCCATCGGAATGCACAATATACACGAATGGATGCAGTTGATCAGACAGGGTGCTTACATATGTGTCACCTGTCAGAGTCGTATGTAGACGGATCAGGGGTCCCATGTCACTCCAACAGCACAAGACCCATACCATTATAGAACCTCCGCCAGCTTGAATAGTCCCTTCCTGACATGCAGGGTTCATGGATTCATGAGGTTGTCTCCATACCCGTACACGTCCATCTGCTCCATACAATTTGAAACCAGACTCCTCCGACCAGGAAACATGTTTCCAGTCATCAACAGTCCAATGTCGGTGTTGACGGGCTCAGGCGAGGTGTAGTATTGAAATGTGCAGCAATTTTCGGAATGGTTGCACTTCTGTCACATTGAACGATTCTCTTCCTGATATTCACGGTACACTCGTGAAATGGTCGAATGGGAAAATTCCCACTTCATCGCTACCTCGGAGGTGCTGTGTCCCATCGCTCATGCGCCGACTATAACACCACGTTCTAACTCACTCCTCTTGATAACCTGCAATTGTAGTATCAGATCTAACAACTGCGCCAGACACTTGATGTCTTAATTTTGCGTTGACAACCGCAGCACCGTATTCTGCCTCTTTTCATATCTCTGTATTTGAATACACATGCCTATACCACTTTCTTTGGCGCTTCAGTGTATATAAGCAGTGCATCCTCCTGTAGCAGAAAATAGAAGAGAACCACCATCAAAATGCTCCTGCCAAAGCACGAAAAAGGTGAGTGTATTCCTCTTTAAAAGGCTGACAGAAAAGTGGCGCAGCAGCTGCTTGGAGACAGTGATAGTGGAGGAGAGAAAGTGGCAATGGAAGAGAAAGACAGATGGATGAAGACAACAGCAATGGGCGTCAAAGATGGAGGAGATATTTATGGTCAGTGAAGACAGCTGCAGGAGAAGAGAGAGAGAGAGAGAGAGAGAGAGAGAGAGAGAGAGAGATGGAGGTTGAAGCAGTGGGGGCAAATGGGAGGAGAGACAGCGATGGCTGGATACCTTACATAGGCCTTTGGGGCCCTGGACCCTTCCATACCGGCGGTATTTAACACCTAGGTGTAGGCAGGACCAAAATTTTAATACCGTGGGTGCAGGCGGCCAACCAGAAATTCTGTGCTGCTGAAGTATGGTGTGAAAGGAAGATAAATGGAGTTGGTGTAAGTGAGACAGTAGGCCTTGGCAATGGGATTTATGATAGATAAATATGAGAAAGAGGAAACAGTAAGAGGGAGATGCTGAACGTGGAGGCATAACTACAAACAGAGACAGGCTAAAGGAATTTTTTTTTTCAGTCTGGCCTTAGCTGTCGCAGCAGTCGCACGCTCCTCAAGTTTGCTCCGTGAACGTTCAGTGCTTACACCAGTGTTTTCGTGTTTCGTGCTCGTTTATTGACGTTTTGCATGTGAATTAAGCGTTATCAACTGAGTATTTGGTCTTCTTTCGTGTCATCTTTCTACCTAGTGCCGTTGGGATTTCGGCGTTGTCCGAGATTTCTTCGCTGCAGAACACCATGGCAAACTCCGTGAGAAAAAACACCGTGATTTTCACCTTCGACAAGTACACCCGTCGAGTACAGCCCTCTGCACTTGAAATACACGACTGGATTACCGAGGTAATTGGCCTTCATTCTGAATTTGTTCATACCATGCAGCTAGAGTCTGATGAATACTGCATTTTTGTAAAGTTTAACAATTCCGTGAGTGTAGACCGCTTTCTGGCAAAAATTGGTTATGAAACGGAATTTATACACCGTGATGGTACTAAAAGTACTGTCAAACTCCGGAATTCCGAGTCTGTAATTAGGAATGTTAGGGTTCTGAATATTCCCATAGAAGTAGACAACTCGAAAATTAAAGATGTCCTTTCAAAGTATGTGGTTGTCAGGCAAATAGTCAACGAAAGGTGGGCTTCGCATTTCAAGCTGCAGTGCTTTAACGGCATTCGCTCCGTGGAGATGGAAGTGAAGGCAAACATTCCCTCCCACATCTTTGTTGACGGGCACAAGGCGCATGTTATGTACTCAGGGCAAACCCCTACATGTCATGTATGTAACGAGTCTGGTCACCTCCGTCAGGACTGCCCTCGCCGTGTTTTTGTGCTAGCAAATAACCTTACGCAACGCCGGAAATTAACACTCAACGATTTGTTGCCAGCCAGTAATACAACAGAGCCGGCGGCTGTCGCGGATCCTGTTACTATCTCTGAAAATGTTGCACTTAATGTTAATGACTTTCCGTCTTTAAAACCTGCATTAACTGCTGAAATTCCGTCCCGTGACAGCGAGATTCCCACTAAAAAGCGTCCTCTAGAGGACACTGAAAAAAATGTTGATGAGGACTCTTCCTGTGAAACACCCGTTGCCAGGAGGCCGAAGCCCAGTCCTGAAGATCTGTTGGAAGTGGAAAAAGGAGATGGAATGCAGGTCGATGTGGCTCCCACTTCCGCACAAGGACTTACACCGCCACGAACAGATAGTGACGCAGCTGGTAGTGACTTTTCACGGAAATGTGACCCTGAGCCTGAGGTCACGGCTGAAATAACCGCATCAAGTGCACAACCCATACAGTGCGAACAGTACGAGGAAGTACCAAGTAAACAACCTGCTGACTCCGAAGCGCAACGCCGCGCCGAAGGAGGAAATAAACAAGCATCACCGCCTCGCCAGCAAGACAACACAACAGACACCACGCCGGAACCAAACATTGACGACTCGCAAGCCACGGCCGTTGCCCCATTCAGCCACCGCCGGCGGCTGCGACCGACACCGGGTCTTGCTGTCACGCGTCATCAAGCGAAAGCCACACCAGAGAAGAAAGACATCAAGAAAAAGAATATTAAATATGAAGTCATCAGGGCCAACACTGACGAGGAGAAAGAATGGCCACAGTGACTTATAGCAATGCATTGTCAGGATTTCAGGATACTTTTCTTCTCAAGCTCTTAGTACAAAAGCAATGCAAATTTTTCTAAGAAGTAAGTACATGTAATGGGCACACAGCTTGTAGAGATCGTGCCTTGTAGGGAAGCACGTTGCTGCTATAATCATACCGATCCTCATCCCAAATAGCTTCTTCTGGTATGTCTGTGATGCAAGCTTATAGCATTACTACTATTAACATTAATAAAATACAGTCACCCTTGAAATTGGCAGCACTAAAAGAATTCTTGTACCAGTCCGGGACAGATATCGCGTTGCTACAAGGAGTTGCGATAACGGAATTTCGGATCCCAGGCTTTTTTGAAATTGTTAATGTTTCTACGGAAGCCAATATCGGTAGAGCCATTCTTATAAGGGAAGGCATTCCGGTGACTGAAATCGAACGACTAGAATCAGGAAGAGCCATAGGCATAAAAATTTTCGATGTGACAGTGCTTAGCCGGCCGCGGTGGTCTTGCGGTTCTAGGCGCTGCAGTCCGGAACCGCGGGACTGCTACGGTCGCAGGTTCGAATCCTGCCTCGGGCATGGATATGTGTGCTGTGCTTAGGTTAGTTAGGTTTAAGCAGTTATAAGTTCTAGGGGACTGATGACCTAAGATGTTAAGTCCCACAGTGCTCAGAGCCATTTGAACAATTTTTTTGTGACAGTGCTTAACCTTTACTCCCCATCAGGAAATTCCCACAAATTGGATCGTGCGAAGTTTTTTCAAGATGAACTTTATTTATTGAGGAAAGATCCGTGTTCTCTTATACTAGGTGGAGATTTTAACTGTGTTTTAAACCAGAAAGATCAACAACCCAACTTCAACTACTCGCCACAGTTAAAAAAGTTAGTAAGTGATCTACACCTTAAGGATGTGTGGGAACTTCAGCACCCGACGTCAGTCGGGTTCACGTATATAACCAGCCACTACCGCAGCAGACTAGATAGAATTTACGTGTCACCAAATTTGTAAAATTATTTATTAAACGTTGAAACTATACCCATGTATTTTAGCGATCACAGTACACTTTTAACTTGCTTTAATTTAGGTGTACAGCCAACCCGTCGATTCAGAGGCCAATGAAATTTAAATATCTCTGTTTTAACTGACGAAGAACTGGAACAGGAAATAAGAGTAGCGTGGACTATGTGCCTCCGCACAGTAGACAAGCACCCAACAGTCATTGACTGGTGGACTAGGAGGGCTAAACCAAGGCTGCGGAAAGTTGTCATGCAGTATAGTGCAGCGAGGCACAGGGAGTTGAGGAATACAATGGAGTTTTAATATAAAGTTTTAAGAGACTTATATCAACAGGCCCAAGATGACGTAATTCGTCTGAATGATATCAAAAAAATTAAAGCCAAGTTATTAAGCATTAAACGGCAATAGATGGAGGGACTCAAAATCAAATCGAAAGCAGATGAAACAGCTTCTCTGTATCACTTGGTGCGGCATGCTAAGAACAGACGTCTAACTTTAATTGATGAAGTCCAGACGCATACTGGTACGAGGCTCACATGCCAGAAACAAATACTGGACGAAGTCCACAGGTACTATGAAACCTTATATGCCCCTACCACAGTGGAAGATGCAGCTCTCGAGGACTTTCTCACTATTTTAGGTCCACAATTGTCGGGAACAGACAACGCTGACATCCTGTCACCTATTACTAAAGATGAAGTGCATGAGGCAGTGCGTAACTCACCTCTCAAAAAATCTCCGGGACTTGATGGCCTCCCTGTGGAGTTTTATGCCCGCTACTGGTCTATAATTGGGGACAAGATCACTTCCATGGCAAATAAGGTCCTGAACGGAAAACCGGTCCCTGCAGAGTTTAAGGAAATTAAAATAGTACTGATTCCTAAGAGTAAAGGCAAAACCAACTTAAACAATTTTCGGCCTCTTTCGCTACTAAATTCTGATTACAAAATAATTTCGCGTATTATCAACAAAAGACTCTCTGCCTTTTCCAACAAAATATTGAGTCATCATCAATCTTGTTCTCCGACCAGAACGAAAGTCGAAAGTCTATCTGCAAACAGAGACGTCATTGCAATTACCTCAGTGACAAGTATAAAATGTGCGTTAATCTTTATAGATTTCACTTGGTTTCTTATTATTATTTACTATTACCTTGCTTCCGGAACATTTTTAATTTTAATTTAATTTTTTTTTTTCAAAACATTTTGTTCAAAATTACTCGTGTTCGACTTCCAAAGTATTTGTGTGATTCGAGAAGAATTTTTAAGGTTTTTTTTTTATCAGTGTTCAGTTTCTACTCAGAGAAGAGGGTTCTTTGTCTTTCTTACATCGGAGGATGGGAATATTGTGTTAAGATTTCTGCACACTTAGTGCTATGACCCAACAGGGAACATGAAAAAGGGGTGGGAGGGGTTTGGGCCTCGACGCACTGGCAGTGCCGTGAACAGACCCCACTGCTAGTGCGGCGTGTACCACGCCCTGACCATCCTAAAAATACAAAAAATAAAAAAATAAAAAAATAAATAAATAATAAATAAAAAGAAAATAAAAAATAAAAATAAATAAAAAATAAAAAAATAAATAACAGATAAAAAGAAAATAAAAGTGGTTAGTAAAAATTGGATAGCTGAAAAAAAAGTGGGCGTCCGGTAGCGTTCTCGCTTCCCGCGCCTGAGTTCCCGGGTTCGATTCCCGGCGGGGTCAGGGATTTTCTCTGCCTCGTGATGACTGGGTGTTGTGTGATGTCCTTAGGTTAGTTACGTTTAAGTAGTTCTAAGTTCTATGGGACTGATGACCATAGATGTTAAGTCCCATAGTGCTCAGAGCCATTTTTTATTATTCTCAGCTGAAATTTTATGTATAACTCCTTCCGAACCTTTAATAAAAATGTTGATCTAGCATTAAATACAGATCTTTTAACTGCGGCATGAGGTGATACGAAACAAAGGAGAGAGAGTGCACAATACCTCATGGTATAAGTATGTTCTAAAAACAAGCGCGCAAAAATTTCCATCCTTCAGGAGGTCAGTGCTCAATAATGTTCATGTCTGGTGATTTTGGTGGCCATCGGAAGCGTTTAAATTCAGAGGAGTGTTACTGGAGCCACTCTGCAGCAATTCTGGACGTGTGCGGTGTCGCGTTGCCCTGCTGGAAATTCCCAAGTCCATCGGAATGCACAATATACACGAATGGATGCAGGTGATCAGACAGGGTGCTTACATATGTATCCCCTGTCAGAGTCGTATGTAGACGGATCAGGGGTCCCATGTCACTCCAACGGCACAAGACCCATACCATTATAGAACCTCCGCTAGCTTGAACAGTCCCCTCCTGACATGCAGGGTTCATGGATTCATGAGGTTGTCTCCATACCCGTACACGTCCATCTGCTCCATACAATTTGAAACCAGACTCCTCCGACCAGGAAACATGTTTCCAGTCATCAACAGTCCAATGTCGGTGTTGACGGGCTCAGGCGAGGTGTAGTATTGAAATGTGCAGCAATTTTCGGAAGGGTTGCACTTCTGTCACATTGAACGATTCTCTTCCTGATATTCACGGTACACTCGTGAAATGGTCGAATGGGAAAATTCCCACTTCATCGCTACCTCGGAGATGCTGTGTCCCATCGCTCATGCGCCGACTATAACACCACGTTCTAACTCACTCCTCTTGATAAGGCTCTTTAAAAGGCTGACAGGAAAGTGGCGCAGAAGCTGCTTGGAGACAGTGATAGTGGAGGAGAGAAGGTGGCAATGGAAGAGAAAGACAGATGGACGAAGACAACAGCAATGGGCGTCAAAGATGGAGGAGATATTCATGGTCAGTGAAAGGTAGCTGCAAGAGAAGAGAGAGAGAGATATATATAGAGAGAGATAGATGGAGGTTGAAGCAGTGGGGGCAAATGGGAGGAGAGACAGCGATGGCTGGATACCTTACATAGGCCTTTGGGGCCCTGGACCCTTCCAGACCGGCGATATTTAACACCTAGGTGTAGGCAGGACCAAAATTTTAATACCGTGGGTGCAGGCGACCAACCAGAAATCCTGTGCTGCTGAAGTATGATGTGAAAGGAAGATAAGTGGAGATGGTGTAAGTGAGACAGTAGGCTTTGGCAATGCGATTTATGATAGATAAATGTGAGAAAGAGGAAACAGTAGGAGGGAGATGCTGAACATGAAGGTATAACTACAAACAGAGACAGGGTAAAGAAATATGGGATGTTGTGTGCACCGGCCGGAGTGGCCGTGCGGTTCTGGGCGCTACAGTCTGGAACCGGGCTACCGCTACAGTCGCAGGTTCGAATCCTGCCTCGGGTATGAATGTGTGTGATGTCCTTAGGTTAGTTAGGTTTAATTAGTTCTAACTTCTAGGCGACTGATGACCTCAGAAGTTAAGTCGCATAGTGCTCAATGCCACTTGAACCATTTTTGTTGTTATATGTTAAAAGAGAGCCAATACGTTCGCATGCCAAAATTTGAGGCGAAATGAGGATTGATGGTTGGCTGGTACTATGGTGTCGGATTGTATGTAGATTGAACATATCTGCAATAAGATCTCGTAAATCATTTGTGACATATAGGTGTTTATGGTTAATATGTGAAGACAGTAACTTTTCTCGAAAGAACAGAATACTGTTGATGACCGTGTAGCTTTTCCCTGGAATAAATGATGACTAACTGAAACCCTCAGCTGCCGACAGATGTTGTTGATATACCTCGATGTGGACAGTTGAAAATGTGTGCCCCGACTGGGACTCGAACCCGGGATCTCCTGCTTACATGGCAGATGGATAGAGCGTCTGTCATGTGAGCAGGAGATCCCGGGTTCGAGTCCCAGTCGGGGCACACATTTTCAACTGTCCACATCGAGGTATATCAACAACATCTGTCGGCAGCTGAGGGTTTCAGTTAGTCATCATTTATTTATGGTTAAGTTTTCCACGGTTGATTCTTTGTGGGTGTAGTACATTACGAGTCTTGGGAGAGAACCAACTGGAATCAGTCTGAATGGTGTTAGAATAAATTTGGTCACTCTTCCTATCAATGATACTTTCTAAATGGTTTGTGACTCGTAGTGAAGTTTTTTTAAAAATGGTTCAAATGGCTCTGAGCACTATGGGACTCAACATCTTAGGCCATAAGTCCCCTAGAATTTAGAACTACTTAAACCTAACTAACCTAAGGACATCACACACACCCATGCCCGAGGCAGGATTCGAACCTGCGACCGTAGCAGTCCTGCGGTTCCGGACTGCAGCGCCAGAACCGCTAGACCACCGTGGCCGGCGAAGTTTTTTTTATTCGTCATTGTTAGGTATTGGAACTTTATGTGGCATGTGCTACTTGTGTGCTATCAGTATGCCTATTAGTTTGTTTACTTGCTTTTATGAAGTGAATTGGGCGACTTTACATTCAAATGTTATTGACATTCAATTTCCCTAATCTCATATTTGCTATAAAGACGCGTCAGCATGACTAGTTTGTAAGGTGTTAAACAAATAACACATCTAAATTGAATTCCTGAAACAATTCTGGTTAACTCAATACGTCGCACGACAGTTACATGAAAATGTAGGAACTTTATTGATAGGCAAAGCGAATAAACAAACCAACATTTCGTGAATGTAAACAACTAACACTCAACTTAGAAATTGCATCCAAGTAATTTTCCAGACCCGAGCTACGAGACGCAGTTCTAAGGGAACAAGAATTTACGACGGAATGCCAGTCCCATGTTCGGCTGAAACTTTCACAGCGGGACATCTAGCAGACACAATGAGATACCAGAGCCACTGTGTAGGCCACCAGCAGAAGCGACCCTTGCCCCTGCTTTTAACGATGACCATTCAGAAAGCTTCTCTACAGAAACGTAGCAGGAGATGCCAGATAAACAGCCGGAGAAACCAAACTTAAAATATTGGTTACTCACTATAGCCACCGGTGTTAAGATTCACATGTAAGAGAAAGTTTTTTATCTGAGAATTACGTAGCTGAAGTTAAACTGTGCTCTATAAAAGAAATGACGCCCATGATAGGCTACAAAAACTCTAGTGGCTGGCGTTATAACAACTACGAACGTTCTGATTGGCCAGAAAGAAAACACGTGGCCACCAGCTTTGATATAGGAAAATTGCAGACAGAGTAATTCACTTCTTCTCTTGCAGAAAATCGTCGAGTGACTGAGCAAGGTGACTCATGCCACGCTAAGACGATTGCGAGAGTCATTATGAGAACACGTGTTCATAGGCTCATCTTAACTCGTAAGAAGTTAAACTGCAAAGTCTCTTAGTACAGAGAATTGCACCAAGCACTGACAGTTAATACTCGTGAGCGATTTGAGGACAACGATGTACACACTATTCCATCCAAACACTGTGTACCATGACAGTTAACTTAGCTTGGGAATAACTAGGAGTCTTGGCTTCACCGAATACGTAGAAAATATATTTGACTGGTGTTTAATACGAGCTGAGAGAGATTTAGAATAGATTCTCAGGTTCACAGCTCGCGCCGACAGCAGCCATTGCCGCCGCTGACGAAAGGTAAACACATGCGCTCATGCTATGCCAGCAAGCGATATTCAATCGACCCCCCCTCTCTCTCTGTCTCTCTCTCTCTCTCTCTCTCTCTCTATCTCCTAATTTTTGTGCATTCGACCATGACCTGTAGTTAAACATATTACTGATTGTTAGGCTTAATTGAAGCAGAAATGCGATATATCCGATTTAACAAGAATTAATCATCCACTAGAGTGCTTTATACTCTTCAGCTATGGAATTGTTTTAACTGTGTACTTCTTTTTGATTGCTTTTTACTGAGCTCCACTCAATTTGGATATTTTCATTGTGCATTTTAGCGTAATTGATATCTCTGGCCCAAATTGTACTTCATTTGTTTGTACTTTCACCGACCCCCAGACATGGTCATGAACCATCACACCATTAAAAAACCTTGTAATAGTTAGGGATTTCGCTTCGCAGTTATGAACACCTAATAGCAATATTTAACCATCCTGTACATAATTTTGCTAACATTGCTATGTCATGAAGTCATACTTAGAGTAAAGTAAACCTTACTGCCGAAAATCTAATATTTTCATTTTTGCTGACATATAACTACGCCTGAACCTGTACACTAATTTCTGTTAGCAATAACGTTTCCTTTACAGGGAGTGTAGTGGAACCAACATTGACAGCATTGATTTCACCACTGTCCACGCTGCTGCACTCTTCTGAACTCTGCATGTGTGAGACGGCATCTTCCTACCTTGCACGCCTTAGGTTCAACACCAAATTCCTAAACCACTCACGAAGCATCCTTGCGCAACTGTGGTAGGAAGATAGATCAGAACCTGTCTCACACATGTTAGCTGTTCTCTGCGACGATTATTCGATTGTACGAAGGAAAACGCAACCTTTGTCTTCAGCATTTCATACAGTTGACAATTTTCTTGCTGAACTTAGTGTGAAACCTCTCATTCACTGTCATCCATTACTCTGAATATGTTAACTGTCCAGGTTACATTCTGTTATCTTACTATAGTTATATCGCGGTCCTAAAGGTAATGAAAGCATCAAAACTTTGTGTAAGAAAGGATATAACTTTTCCAAATCGGGCATTTTATCAGTCTCAGCTCGTGAGCATACATTCTGGATGCTCATAAATTTTTAAATTCAGATAAACATGAGAGTGCGAAATTAATGGCATCTGCTGTATAACAGTTATGCTTATCAACATATTTATACAACTTCAATTGCTGTCAATAATAATAATAATAATAATAATAAATCCCATGGAGGCCCGGGAAAAGAATAGGCCTGCGGTATGTTCTGCCAGTCGTAAAAGGCGACGAAAAGAACAAACCACTAATAGGGCTAACCCCCCTTTTAGTGTGATTACTTGGTTCAGGACAGAACTAAAGAAGCCTCGGACAAGCGCCGTCATGGTCGGGGACGACGCTTGAACCCTATGCCCGCCCAAAATGGTAACGACACTGCTAGTCAACTGGAAAATGATTTAAATCCAAATAGAGGTGTTTTGCAGGATATGCTTCCTGCAACCACCCTAGAAGGAAAACAAAGACAGAGGATGAGATGGTCAGATGAAGTTAATCGACACCTCATGTTCTGTTATTACCAATCAACAAACCTAGGAACCAACACAACTGGATACAGATCACAAGTATACACATCGTTTATTACCAGATACCCAGAATTAAAATTTTTAACAGAACAACGTCTAGCTGATCAGATTCGTGTAATAATAAAAAATAACAGGATACCCCAGTCAGAATTAGAAAACATCAAACAACAAGTACAACAAATACTGGAACAAAATAATGTGCAATCAGAAGAAGAAGAAAATACAGTAATGGACTCAAACATCCCAGAGCAAACAAACGAAGACCAACACACATCAATTAAACAATCAGAGGAAAACGAAATCTTAAGACAGCCACCAGAACAAGCACAAATAGAACACGAAGTGACACACATGTTAGATACAGAAGAGAAATTTCAGCTGTCATATACAGAATACAAAGACACACAGACATCAGACCATTCTTGCATAGACCGCCAAATAACCCATAAGTCGAAACAACAATAAAAACTATCAACACAATCATACACAACCAAATAAATGAAAACACAACTATGGAAGAGTTACAACTACTGGTTTATATAGGAGCACTCACTACACTAAATATACACACTAGGCAGAGATCAGAACCAACCAACACACAGAAGAAACCCACAAAACCAGCATGGCAACACAGGCTACAGATCAGAATAGAAAAACTGAGAAAAGACATGGGACAGCTAACACAATTTATAAGCAATGAAATATCAGACAAAAAAGAAAAAGGTTAGGTAAAATCTCACAACAAGAAGCGATAGATGAAAAGAAGCAGAAATTACAAGCATTGGCCAAACGACTTAGAAGATTCAAAAAAAGTGAAAATAGAAGGAAACAAAACCAAACATTCAACACAAGCCAAAAGAAATTTTACCAGACAATAGATAACACACACATTAAAATAGACAATCCACCAAACGTAACAGACATGGAACACTTCTGGAGCAACATATGGTCAAACCCGGTACAACATAACAGGCATGCACGATGGATACAAGCAGAAACAGACACACACAAGATGATACCACAAATGCCTGAAGTGATAATTTTGCAACATGAAGTCACCCAAGCAATTAATTCTACTCACAGTTGGAAAGCCCCTGGAAAAGATAAAATAGCAAATTTCTGGCTAAAGAAGTTCACCTCAACACATTCAAATCTAACTAAATTATTTAACAGTTACATTGCAGACCCATACACATTCCCTGATACACTTACACATGGAATAACTTATCTGAAACCTAAAGATCAAGCAGACACAGCAAACCCAGCTAAATATCGCCCCATAACATGCTTACCAACAATATACATTGCAGACCCATACACATTCCCTGATACACTTACACATGGAATAACTTATCTGAAACCTAAAGATCAAGCAGACACAGCAAACCCAGCTAAATATCGCCCCATAACATGCTTACCAACAATATACAAAATATTAACTTCAGTCATTACACAGAAATTAATGACACATACAACACAGAACAAAATTATAAATGAAGAACAAAAAGGCTGTTGCAAAGGAGCACGAGGATGTAAAGAGCAACTGATAATAGATGCAGAGGTTACATATCAAGCTAAAACTTAATAAAGGTCGCTACACTACGCATACATTGATTACCAAAAAGCTTTTGATAGTGTACCCCACTCATGGTTACTACAAACATTGGAAATATACAAAGTAGATCCTAAATTGATACAGTTCCTAAACATAGTAATGAAAAACTGGAAAACCACACTTAATATCCAAAGAAATTCTAATAATATCACATCACAGCCAATACAGATTAAGTGTGGAATATACCAAGGAGACTCATTAAGTCCTTTCTGGTTCTGCCTTGCTCTGAAGCCACTATCCAACATGCTAAATAATACAAATTATGGATACAATATTACTGGAACATACCCACACAAAATCACACATTTGCTATACATGGATGATCTAAAACTACTGGCAGCAACAAATCAACAACTCAACCAATTACTAAAGATAACAGAAGTATTCAGCAATGATATCAATATGGCTTTTGGCACAGACAAACGTAAGAAAAATAGCATAGTCAAGGGAAAACACCCTAAACAAGAAGATTACATATTGGATAACCACAGCGACTGCATAGAAGCGATGGAAAAAACAGATGCCTATAAATATCTAGGATACAGACAAAAAATTGGAATAGATAATACAAATATTAAAGAAGAACCAAAAGAAAAATATAGATGAAGACTAACAAAAATACTGAAAACAGAATTGACAGCAAGAAACAAGGCAAAAGCTATAAATATCTATGCTATACCAATATTGACCTACTCATTTGGGGTAGTGAAATGGAGTAACACAGACCTAGAAGCACTCAATACACTTACACGATCACAATGCCACAAATATAGAATACATCACATACATTCAGCAACAGAAAGATTCACATTAAGCAGAACGGAAGGAGGAAGGTGATTTATCGACATAAAAAAACTACATTATGGACAGGTAGACAATTTAAGAAAATTCTTTATAGAACGAGCAGAAACTAGCAAAATACACAAAGCAATCACTCATATAAATACATCGGCTACGCCACTGCAATTTCATAACCACTTCTACAACCCTTTAGATCACATAACATCAACAGATACGAAGAAAGTAAATTGGAAAAAGAAAACACTACACGGCAAGCACCCGTATCATCTAACACAGCCACACATCGATCAAGACGCATCCAACACATGGCTAAGAAAAGGCAATATATACAGTGAGACGGAAGGATTCATGATTGCAATACAGGATCAAACAATAAACACCAGATATTACAGCAAGCATATTATTAAAGATCCCTATACCACAACAGATAAATGCAGAGTTTGCAAACAACAAATAGAAACAGTAGATCACATCACAAGCGGATGTACAATACTAGCAAATACAGAATACCCCACAAGACATGACAATGTAGCAAAAATAATACACCAACAGTTTGCCTTACAACATAAACTTATAAAATAACACGTTCCCACATACAAGTATGCACCACAAAATGTACTGGAGAATGATGAATACAAATTATACAGGAACAGAACCATTATAACAGATAAAACAACACCACATAACAAACCTGACATCATACTCACCAATAAAAAGAAGAAATTAACAGAACTAATCGAAATATCCATACCCAATACAACAAATATACAAAAGAAAACAGGAGAAAAAAATTGAAAAATACATCCAACTGGCTGAGGAAGTCCAGGACATGTGGTATCAGGATAAAGTTGACATTATACCAATTATACTATCAACAACAGGAGTCATACCAGACAATATCCACCAGTACATCAATGCAATACAGCTACTTTCAAACTTATATATACAACTACAGAAATCCGTAATAATTGATACATGTTCAATCACCCGAAAGTTCCTAAATGCAATATAACATATACCGTACAGTTAAAAGGAAGTCACGCTTGATCAAGGTCCGCGTCACTTTCCATTTTTAACCAGACCTAAGGTCTGAGAAAGGAAAGAAGATAATAATAATAATACACATAACTTGTCTGAAGAAAGGAAGAATTGTTTTTGTGGAATTTTGTTGTTTTGTATGTAATTAAGAGCAGTTTATGGCAAGAACGAAATAATATATAAGCTTTCACTACTCTCCATTTCGAATTTACGTGTGAGTGGGAGTTTTTGTGCTTTATTTATTTGTTTTTTGGACAAATGTAGAAGATCCCTAACACATGTGTTAGTTAAAGAATTAACTTGCGGGCTGAAAATCAGCCGTTCTCACTTTAGAATCACACAGCAACTTACTTTGTACGCTTGTAGTCACGCTTATTTGATTTTGTCACTTTCTCAGTCACTAGATCTGGTCTGTGTGGCCCTAATTCCTTTCTGACTAACATTTCCTGCTAATTTTCTTTTCAGTTACCACTTAAAACATATTCAACAGAGTTCATGTTGATACTACACAGGAGAGTAGACTTCAGGACAGTAAACAACGAACTCCAAACACAAAGTGCCCTTTGTGGAATTGTAGTACTGTCTAAAAATATGATCACTTGACTATAATACAAATGAGGCACCAGAGATCAAAAATGGCTCTGAGCACTATGCGACTTAACTTCTGAGGTCATCAGTCGCCTAGAACTTAGAACTAATTAAACCTAACTAACCTAAGGACATGACATACACCCATGCCAGGGGCAGGATTCGAACCTGTGACCGTAGCGGTCGCGCGGCTCCAGACTGTAGCGCCTAGAACCGCACGGCCACTCCGGCCGGCCGCACTAGAGGGCCATATGGGCCTAAAGCACACTGCAGTCGATCCCACATTTCACTGAATATCAAAGAAACCAGCCCGACAGCTTTTCGCGAATTTTCATATATACAATGTGAGCCAACATCACTGATAAACCTGACATACCATAACATCAATAGATATCAGAAGCGCGAATAAATGTTACAGTTAGTCCCTTTACTCTCCAACCCAACCAATCAACCAACCAAATGCTACAGTCTCACAATCAATGTTGATGTACTTTATGGTTCTCAGCACCTCAAATGTATTACTCTATGATAAAATCCAAAACTTACTATATTATGGAAATGAAGTCCCATGCTTCTTTACAGAGCGTAGGGGAACGATGTGGGAGACCCGCACTACTTTACTAGGCAAGGTCCTAGTGGAGGTGGTTTGCCATTGCCTTCCTCCTACCGTGATGGGGATGAACGATGATGATGAAGATGACAACACCCAGTCATCTCGAGGCAGGAAAAATCCCTGACCCCACCAGGAATCGAACTCGGGACCCCATGCTCGGGAAGCGACAACGTTACCCCAAGACCACGAGCAGCGCACTTATTATATTATACCTCATTCATAATCACGCAAAACAGGTTTTTCCGTCAGTATGTACTGATGTTCGACCTAATTTTACTGTGTAGTGAATGAATTGGCATATCTAAGGAATGTGCTACCATCTAGCGGGATTCATGCGAAGCGAACGTGTGTGCTACCACCTGGTGGCACTGATGTAAACTTATAGCTGATTGGTAAATGCTAGTAGTGCACGCCGTGAACCGAGCACATTGTTTATCAAATCCGTACGTATTTAGCCCATAAGGAAATTACGTCACGCCAGCTGCGCGTGCGCAAAAGCTCCTTAAAACGTGCACAACCGAAAGTGTGCTCGCGACTCTGATATCAAGTTTCACAGAGTCTAGAGGAGCACCAATGAATTGTAGCCCGGCAGATTTAGCGCCTTGTATTTCAGATTGCCGCATCTACATTACGTTTAACGGCATTCAGAGAAAAATAACAAATAAAGGTGTTAAAAGTTAGAGTGTTCATGTGCTCTTGCACTCTTGCACAACAGCCGCCACTTCATATTATGATTTAGTTACACTAGTAAGCCATCCTTTAACCGAGCAATACGCTTACGAACTGAAGCATGGGTAGACTGTAGGACCATCTTCCAAGGTCGCCCTTCCAGCCGAAATACGCTTCTGCTTACAGTTTTGGCAGGCTGTGTAAACTGTGGATGCCCCATTAAAGTTTCATGATAACAAACAGACGAAAACGTGGTGCTTTGCCTCTCTGAATCTCTCTTTAATTCTTGTGTTGCTAGTAGGTCGGCCTCCCAGCAGTTTGTCGCTTCCGACATCTCTAAACACACTTCGTGAGACTGTGCTCTGGCTGTTTAAAGCCACTTCTCGCCTCGTATAACTTCTTCCTTTCCAGACGAGCTTTTCAGTTTCAAGACGATTCCTCCTGTAGAGAGCACATCGGAATAAGGCGAAATGGCTGCAGCCGTTTCTTCACGAATCTGTCGATAGTATTTAGCAGAAATACTACAGCCAACGCATTTCAATTCTATTGAGTCGCTGTAGGAACTAAAAATCTGATCCGTTGTTACCCGAGTAAAGCGCCAGTGGGTCATGAGGTAATCATTGAGGTCAGTCAAAATCAGGAGATTCGTATCAAAAAGAATCATCCGATTTAAAAAATCATAACTACTATGTTATTTTAGATTTATGCGTGAACAACGTACTGTTGGAAAGAGCAAACACTCAAGTTTTAGATCAGGGACGGCCAGAAATTCTGCACGCGTGCGGTGCTCCTGCACATGTGCAACTTCCGGGTCACAGCGTGCACGCCGCAGCCGTCAGCGTTCGTGTAGTGCATGTTTCTACGCATAGATGTCGCTTTATCCACTTGCTGGGATACTCTGTACCGGCGCAATCTAGTGCTCTTTCCATAGCTTGCAAGCTAACCATGGGAAGGTATTTCGCGTATTAAACATTTAAAATACTATCACAGTCTGTTCATTGACACATCTACTATTATGTTAACAGTCTAACCCAGTAAGACATGTAATACAGTTAACAACCGTGGGTTTTTATTAAGGCAGCTTGACTGACGGCACGTAAATACGCGTAATGTTTTTGAGCTAGTATTTAAGAAAGAGAGCACTTAGCGACTTCCAACGAACCTTATTCATGATTTCAAATAACATTAAACTAATGCCAGGTTTCCTATAACTAATTCTCGGTGCCCTCAGTCACATTCACATAATTTCTGTCTCACTGACCTCTGAACAGAATCATAACCGCAGACCTCTCGCTGATCACCTGTTATTTCAATACCATTATTGCTATATCTTTCATCAGTCCCGTATGAAATCTGCATAATAACCGACAATTAGATGAATGTTATGTTTTATCGACTTCAGCTGAGCGTAGCCCTTCACATATTTTTTTAAAAAAACCTAAATGTAAGTATACATTGAAACAATCGGTTTAATGACCAATTTTCCTCTTGCTTGTACCACATAAACAGGGAATTGGAGCCGCCGCCGTTCATTTAGGACACATGTCTAATAACAGATGTCACTGTCGCTCCCTGTCGCACACGTGCGCACATGTGCAGTACTTCCGCACGTCTGCACACTGTGCAGCATTTGGCCGGCCCTGTTCTAGATGGTTCCCGCTAGGTAGCAGCAGTGTGCGCCCACTTCAGTCCCAGTAAAAATGGTGTCGGGACAATTGAAAGCGTTTTGTGTTCTACGTTTTGCGCAGTGCGGGTCAGTAATAACTGTTCAGCGTGACTTTCGTACTAGATATGGTGTTCATCCTCCTACAGCATAGAGCATTAGACAATGGCAGGAACAATATAGAGAAACAGGTTGTTTGTGTAAAGGCAAATCGCCTGGGCGTCCAGAGTGTCTCCGTCAGACGTCGAAAGCATCCGCCATAGTTTCAGGAGTCCGCAGAAATCCATTCGCCGTGCAACTCGACAGCTCAACATCCCTCCTCCCGATGTCCGTCTGACATGTGTTGCGTCGACGTTTACACATGAAACCATACAAAATTCAGCTTCTGCAAACCCTTCGTCAAGGTGACAAACAACAACGTGTGGAGGTCTGTAATTTCGTTCTTGGAAAGATGGGGGATGGACAGTTTTCTTCCACGTTTAGTGTGTAGTGACGACGCAACGTTCCATTTAAATGGAAAGGTGACCGTCATAATGTGAGAATATGGGGTACGGAACAACCACATAAATTTTGTAGCATGAGAGGGACTCTCCAAAATTTAATGTGTCTTGTGCAGTTTCACGGGAAAAGGTGTATGGTACATTCTTCTTTGCTGAGAACATTGTTACAGGAATCACAGATTTCGATATCCTTGAGAACTTACTTTTCCCACAGTTGGAGACTGTATCGAACGACTTCATTTACCTACAGGATGGGCACCACCACACTGGCATCTGGACATGAATGGATGCAGGTGGTCAGACAGGATGCTTAGGTACGTGTGACCTGTCAGAGACATATCTAGACGTATCAGGCATTCCATATCCCTCCAACTCCCCACACCGTTACAGAGTCTCCACCAGCTTGAACAGTCCCCAGCCGGCCGAAGTGGCCGAGCAGTTAAAGGCGCTGCAGTTTGGAACCGCACGACCGCTACGGTCGCAGGTTCGAATCCTGCCTCGGGCATGGATGTGTGTGATGTCCTTAGGTTAGTTAGGTTTAAGTAGTTCTAAGTTCTAGGGGACTTATGACCACAGCAGTTGAGTCCCATAGTGCTAAGAGCCATTTGAACCATTTTTTGAACAGTCCCCTGATGACATGCAGGGTCCTTGGATTCGTTAGGTTGTCTCCATGCCCGTACACTTCCATCCGCTCGATGCAATTTGAAACGAGACTCGACCGACCAGGCAACATGTTTCCAGTCATCAACAGACCACTGTTGGTGTCGACGGGCCCAGGCAGGGCGTAAAACTCTGTGTCGTGCGGTCATCAGGGTTCGCCTCCGAAAGCCCACATCGATGATGTCTCGTTGAATCGTTAGCACGCTTATACCTACTGATTGCCTAGCATTTAAATCTGCAGCAATTTGCGTAAGTGTTACACTTCTCTTACGTTGAACGATTCTCTTCAGCCGCAGTTGGCCGTTGGTCCCGCTCTTGCTGGATGTTTTTCCGGTCTCAGCGATGTCGGAGATTTGATGTCTTACCGGATCCCTAATATTCACGGTACACTCGTGAAATGGTCGTACGGGAAAATCCCCACTTCATAGCTGCCTCGGAGATGCTGTGTCCCATCGCCCGTGCGCCGATTATAACATCACGTTCTAACTCACTTAAATCTTGAGAACATGCCACTGTAGCAGCTGTAACTGATGTAACAACTGCGCCAGACACTTATTGTGTAGGCGCTCCAGTCTGGAGCCGAGCGACCGCTACGGTCGCAGATTCGAATCCTGCCTCGGGCATGGATGTGTGTGATGTCCTTACGTTACTTACAAGGGAACCTCCCCATCGCACCCCCCTCAGTTTTAGTTATAAGTTGGCACAGTGGATAGGCCTTGAAACACTGAATACAGATCACTCGAGAAAACAGGAAGAAGTTGTATGGAACTATGAAAAAAATAAGCAAAATATACAAACTGACTAGTCCATGTGCAAGATAGGCAACATAAAGGAGAGCGTAAGTTCAGGATCGTCGTGGTCCCGTGGTTAGCGTGTGCAGCTGCGGAACCAAAGGTTCTTGGTTCAAGTCTTCCCTCGAGTGAAAATTTTATATTCTTTATTTTCGCAAAGTTATGATCTGTCCGTTCGTTCATTGACGTCTCTGTCCACTATAATAAGTTTAGTGTCTGTGTTTTGCGACCGCACCGCAAAACCGTGCGATAAGTAGACGAAAGGGCGTGCCCCTCCGATGGGAACCGAAAGCATTTGATCGCAAGGTCATAGGTCAACCGATTCCTGCACAGGAAAACACGTCTGACATATTCTATACGACACTGGTGATGGCATGTGCGTCACATGACAGGAATATGTTGTCGACCCACCTAACTTGTACACTTGGCGAATGGGTAAAAAGATTCTTCTACCTTGCCCGATTTAGGTTTTCTTGTGGATGTGATAATCACTCCCAAAAAAAGTGATGAAAACATAAGAGTTTGTCACATAAACTGCAACAAATGAATGCAACAGTTTCACAGTCGCTCAGTTTTCCCTGTGCTCTGTCAAAACATATGTTTACAACGTTTTCAAATTTTTTCGTGTGTAGACCGTCAAATCCTGCATATGTTCAAGCAAATCTGAACATGTCCTGGAATTTTGGAGATCGAAGTTGATTTTGTGTGAGTGCCTGAACTTTGATAATTGTCTGAAAATAAAAAATTAAAATTTTCACTCCAGGCAAGACTTGAACCAAGGACCTCTCGTTCCGCAGCTGCTCACGCTAACCACGAGACCACGGCACTCCTAAACGCACTTTGTCCTTGATATTGCTTATCTTGCACATGGACTACTCAGTTTGTATATTATGCCTATTATTTTCCTAGTTCCACACAACTTCTTCCTGTTTTCTCCATTGATCTGTGTTCAGTTTTTCAAGGCCTATCCACTGTGCCAACTTATAACTAAATCTGAGGGGGGTGCGATGGGGAGGTTCCCTTGTTAGGCTTAATTAGTTCTAGGCGACTGATGACCTCAGACGTTAAGTCGCATAGTGCTCAGAGCCATTTGAACCATTTGAACTTATTGTGTAATATAGGCGTTGTCAACCGTAGCGCCATATTCGGCCTGTTCACATATCTCTGTATTTGAATACGCTAGCCTATACCAGTTTCTTTGGCGCTTCAGTGTATAAACGTATGTTTATATGGAAATAAGAGTTATTAATAATTGAACAATTACCTATCAGTTGATACAATCGCCGGAATTATCGATTGTAACTTGTCACCCGTTTGGCGTGCTTTTCACGGGATTTGCTGCATATTCTCTCGTAACGATCAGCTGCATCAAAGAATATATTGGCTTTCCTTTAAAAATGGCTCTGAGCACTATGGGACTCAACTGCTGAGGTCATTAGTCCCCTAGAACTTAGAACTAGTTAAACCTAACTAACCTAAGGACATCACAAACATCGATGCCCGAGGCAGGATTCGAACCTGCGACCGTAGCGGTCTTGCGGTTCCAGACTGCAGCGCCTTTAACCGCACGGCCACTTCGGCCGGCGCTTTCCTTTAAGCTCGACCTTAATATACGATGAAATATTACGACCGGATTTGCATCCAGAGACATTGCAGGCCAATCCATCGTGGACATCGCATTGTCTTGTTTCCACGATGTACAGAGACGGCTGGGATGTTTCGGATCATTATCCTCTTGAAGCACCCAGTTTGCCTCGTTTGAACCAAATAGCTTCTTGACGAAGCTCGGAAGGCATTTTTGATAAACCACTACTTTTAAATTGGCTGTAAATAAATAAATAGCCAAAACTGCAACCGAAAAAACAAAACAATCACTCACACTGTTTATCTGTATACTGTGCAAAAGCGCACTGAATACAGACTCAAGACCACTACCAGAGACGTCGCTGCGGACGTTACGTTTAACATTATGCTGTACACTTTCTTGTGGATCTGAGTGCATCTAGCGTAAAGCCGTCGGCACACGGACCGTGCTGTCGAACGTTAACGTCGAGCGTGCCAAGTTCAACGTGCTGCTGAACGCTCAGGAACGATGCGACTTGTGCATACGGTACGTGGACCCCAACGTGGTATACGCGATCACAACGCACTCCAGCGGCAGTTGAGGGATGTTTCTAGTACGTAAATCACACTATTTACTCGACGGGCACGCGTAAAATTCCCACGTTAGCTCTATTAAAACGCACATTTCTTCCATCGTCCACGAAAAGGAAAGTATCATGTCCAATCAATAAGGACACAGGCTTATAAAAGTTCCATTACAAACAGTGCGGTACAAATTTGGAATACGTCCCCACATAAGAAACATTATTTCATCATTCCCACATTTTAGTAAAACCCCAAGGTCAGTCTTACTTGATCACTGTTCCTACCCAGTTGCAGAATCCTTGCAACATGTGAATTTCGTAAAAGAAAAATGAGCAAAATATGTTTATACAAGTAGCGCAAACTGTCCTGTAGATTAAGCCAATCGAACAAAGTCACCCCTAAAAAAAAGGTGAACTTATATTTACATAACATCAAATAGTACAGTTTATACTTATATTAAACTAATAATAAAGTATCAGAACCTAATAAAAACACGAATGTTAGGAAAAAAAATTGGAGAGATCAAGACGCGAACCACCGCCCCAACACATAGCTCATTACGCCAAGCTACCAACACTGTGTTCGTATTACCATTGTATATATGTTACTAATTGAAACTTAATTATAACAAATTGTACCAAGAACAATGCGTTTTTGATGGATCTTCAGTGTGTCGCTGCCTTCAAATAGCCTACTCTCATAATACGCAAGTTACAATAATTCTTTTGCCAAGAATACGATGTTTTTCATTATTTTATTGGAACGAATCACACAGTTAACAACGCGTTTCCCAGTGATTCTCAATTTGCTGGTGCTCAGAAACGGCATATATACATATAGGTTTGAAATGAATGCCAATATGGCGCCTCACAACTCTGAACTGAAGGGAGACGATGTGCGTGTGACGTAGGAGGCGTTGTGCCATCTCATTGGTCAATGCTCAGATGCACGCTCAGAATATCTGACATGCTAGATATTGCTCTGCACGTTCGGAAAGGTTCCCGAACGTGCTATTCCACGCTATGACGTCAGAAACTCAGCACGCTCAACGCTCAACGCTCAACGTTCGGATGCACGGTCCGTGTGCCGACGGCTTACGACTGGGAGGCATGCTCACGCAGCACTGGTCGGTCCTTCGATGAAATTGCGTATTTGGCATACCGATGACACTGCCAGTATGAGAGGATATTCAGAGCCCTGGACGACTCAGAGTTTGGAAGATGATGAAGAAATGGTGTGAATCAGACGCAGCCAGTGGAGAGTCACGTAAGCAGTCACTGACAGATTAGTCGGACGTGCAGCCAATGGAGAGTCACACAGACAGACGGTGAGGGGACGGTGAGAAGTCACTGAGGCAGTAATGCAGAGTAAGAGGAATCGGAAGAGGTAGCGAGTTGCCTTCTGAAGGCGTACCAACCAATTGTCTGCGCCAGGCTGGTCCAAGCGAGCTCAAGGAGGCCTGAGCGCTCCGGAGCGCTCACTGCGGCAGCTCGGAGACCGCGTGGAGGGGGAAAGCGAACTCACTGCCCCCTGGCCGCATGCAGCCGCAACTGACGCAATAATCCGTGTTCAATGACAGCTATGACTAGGCGCGGGAGCCCTGTACCTCTATTGGAGGATACCTTTCTATTCATTGACAGGGATGGTCGACGGCAGTGTCTTGTATGTCATAAAGTATTTAATTCTGCGAGGAGGTACAATACACAACGACATTATATACGTCTTCACGATCAGGTAGAAGGCGTTGCAGGCAGAGAACTGGTAGCCAGGCTTAAGAACGACATACCAGGAGACGTAAGTTTAAAAACGGTTTCGTAATACGGAGGATATTGAAACATGCAACATAGTTTGTGTTCTGTAATGCGTTTATATTTTTCAGGTGAATCAGAGCGGAGAAAACACTACTGAATGTGCAATTCGAGCAAGCTACAGGGTCGCTCAGATCATTGCGACGAGTTGCAAATCGTTTTCGGTGGGGCCACTCGTAAAATCGTGCATGGTAGCAGTTGCGGAATGTTTGTTTCCAAGGGAGGTGCAGGCAATTGAAGGGGTTTGCCTGTCGAAGCAAACAATGTCTCGTCGAATCCTTGACATGGCAGCGGATTTAGAGACGCAGGTCAGGAAAAAGGTGGAGAGCTTTGTTGCATTTTCGCTAGCGCGTGACGAAAGCACCGACATATCGGACTCTTCTCAGCTTGCAGTCTTTGTGCGTGGTGTAGTCTTGGAGCTGCAAGTAACTCAAGAACTATTGGATGTGGTACCACTCGATTACACCGAAACACGACGTGGCTTTTTGAAGCTGTTTGTGAATCAGCGGACAATATGAATTTGCCATGGGATAAGCTCCATTCTGTATCGACAGACGGTGCACCAAAAATGATCGAGCGTCACCAAAGTTTTGCTTCTCGTTTGAAAAATAAACTCAGGGACGAATTCGAGAAAGACATTTTGACTCTTCATTGTTTAATTCACCAAGAGGCACTGTGTGCTGAAACAGTAGAGCTAGGTAGCGTAATGAAAGCTGTCGTGAAGTGTGTGAATTTTGTGCGGCGTCACGGTATGAATCATCGCCAATTCAAAGGATTCCTGAAAGATATGGAAGCGGAGTATGGTGATATACCTTACCACAGTACAGTTCGGTGGCTGAGTCGGGGAAAAGTTCTTGATGTTTTCTTTGCCATTCGTTAGGAAATAACCCTTTTTCTCGAAATGAAAGGGGAAGAAATGTGTTGTCTGAAAGATATAAAATGGATATCAGACCAGGCGTTGCTAGCTGACATAACTACGCACCTGATTAATTTAAATCTGTCATTGCAGGGCAAAGGGCAGCTAATCGTTGACCTGCACGACCAGATCAAAGCGTTCATGGAAAAGTTACGTTTATTTGACAGGCAGACGAGTAATGGACATTTAACGTTCTTCAATCGTCTTGCTTCATTAAAGCTACCTGAAGGTACTATTTTCGGCGATTACCAAGCAAAGTTAAAGCAGCTCATCGCGTCGTTTGATACACGATTCCGAGACCTCACTAGTGTGGAAATGGAACTTAAGGTGTTCGCCCTCCTTTGTCAGTTTCCCCCGATGACCTATCATCGTCACTTCAATTGGAAATTATTGATTTGCAAAATTCAACTTTGTTGAAAGAGAGGTACTACAACATGTTGGATTTGTCACGATGGTATCGTTCATTACAGCAAAAAACATTTCCCAAGCTTCACAACAATGCCACTCAGGTCATGTGCATGTTTGGATCTACGTATTGTTGTGAGCAACTTTTCTCAGCAATGGAAAGAGTAAAAAGTAAGGAACTATCGTTTCTTCAGGATGCAACAATGAAGGCCATCCTCCGCATTAACGCTGCAAACAGTTTGACGCCTGATATTTCCGATCTTGTAATGAAAAGAAAATGTCAAACTACAGAGGCCGAATAAATTTAGTATGCAATGTCTTGTAAAACAGTTTATTTCCTAAAATCCGTATTTTCTGGTGTAGCATGTCACCACGTCTTAGCAGCTAAGAGTATGAGGTTGTCGATCTTGTAAGACGCAGCTGGCACATCAAAACGCATGCCTTGCCACCTGCCTCAGCTAGCAGTGCCGGCCCACTGGAATGGTCACAGCGAGCGACTCGGCTCCCTGGAGCAGGGAGCGCTCCGCGGCTCACAACGGAGCCCACGAGCTGGAACAGCCTGGTCTACGCAATGTCCAGATTTCCAGTCAGTCCCTTGTTTTGCTAGCAGTGTTTATCTTCAACTTGAGCCATTCATTTGTGCTCCACGTTGAATTGCAGTCTAGTATTCAGATACTTAAGTATCCAACTGCACCCCCATGTCTGACCCAAGACACCAAATTTTACGCTAACACCGCGCCCGTGAGACAGTTACTGCGGACAATGGCCGGCGGGAGCGCATACGACGCAACGCCTCATTGGCTGAGGGATTAATTCAGCGGACACCCCGCGCTGCCTGTCGCCACAAAGTCGCAGAAAATGGGTAATGAAAGCTATCAGCCGTCAACTCGCCGCCACAGAGTGATCAACACGTCGCACCGACCTCGCATCTTCGGCACACGCCTTCACGCGAAACAGGCTTCGTTACGTGGTTAGATAGTCTGTTGCCCCTCCCACTTGCTCAGTAACCGAGCGGTGTCTATGGCCAGTCAAATCGGTCCTGAGTTTTATATTTCTTTGTATGATATTACAATCAACGCAAAGGTTGCCATGTTTTAGTTGTTCAATCAGTTTCAATTTGCTACAGTCTGGCGCTCAGCGAGGGATCATTTGCAGCTCTGCGATGTCTCTCTTTGTCGTCAGGTAAAGGACTTTATCGAAATGCTTCACACGTGCTCCTATCTCATCGAGAGGGATAAAGGAATGACATCCCGAAAAGATTGCATCCAAGTACTTTCTGTGGTGTCACCGCCAGACACCACACTTGCTAGGTGGTAGCCTTTAAATCGGCCGCGGTCCGTTAGTATACGTCGGAACCCCGTGTCGCCACTATCAGTGATTGCAGACCGAGGGTCGCCACACGGCAGGTCTAGAGAGACTTCCTAGCAGTCGCCCCAGTGGTACAACCGACTTTGCTAGCGATGGTTCACTGACAAATTACGCTCTCATTTGCCGAGACGATAGTTAGCATAGCCTTCAGCTACGTCATTTGCTACGACCTAGCAAGGCTCCATTACCATTTACTATTGATACTGTAAAACATGTACCGTCAAGAGCGACATTCACCATTTATGGATTAAAGTTAAGTATTCCAACAGCTACGTCAGTTTTTTCTACAGTCTAATTTCCTTGTCCTGTTCCAGACCTCACGCCAGCCTGCGTGAGCTAAAACGCGTGCCTTCCGGCTTCCTCTCATACCGGTGTTGGCTCTCCTGCCAACCCACAACACTTTCCATTGTCGGAATGCGTGGTGTCTGTTCCTTCGGACATACCTGAAAGATCGGACACCATGCATTCATCTAACTGACTCGCCTCGATGGGCAATGAACCCCCAACCTTCAGTGCGGATGCACAATTACGTTCCACACCCGGCGGGAATCTACGGGTTGGCCGAGGAAGGTACGGAGACAGTCCACGCATTTGCGATAAACGCTGTGTCCAGATGGCGTAGTGGTTAACTATCAAGTAAGCGGGATATCCCGGGTTCGTGTCCCCGTCCGGCACGTTTCCATTCCTCGCCGCTATTTCTGTATAAAATCTCGACGCAACTGACATCATTAATTCCGTCCGTTTCCTTCCTCCTCCCTGCACCTTCAATTTACATAACATTCCGTTGCGTAAGGGACAGGCAAAATGGCAAAAAAGGCATTTCTGGCCGAGAGAAGTCTACTAATATCAAATACCGGCCTTAATTTGAGGAAGAAATTTCTGAGGATGTACGTCTGGAGTACAGCATTGTATGGTAGTGAAACATGGACTGTGGGAAAACCGGAACAGAAGAGAATCGAAGCATTTGAGATGTGGTGCTATAGACGAATGTTGAAAATTAGGTGGAGTGATAAGGTAAGGAATGAGGAGGTTCTACGCAGAATCGGAGGGGAAAGGAATATGTGGAAAACACTGATAAGGAGAAGGGACAGGATGATAGGACATCTGCTAAGACGTGAGGGAATGACTTCCATGGCACTAGAGGGAACTGTAGAGGGCAAAAACTGTAGAGGAAGACAGAGATTGGAATACATCAAGCAAATAATTGAGGACGTAGGTTGCAAGTGCTACTCTGAGATGAAGACGTTAGCACAGGAAAGGAATTCGTGGCGGGCCGCATGAAAAAAAAAAAAAAAAAAAAAAAAAAAAGGGACAGGCAAACGAAAGCGAGAGAGATGAAAAAAGGTAAGTACACTGTATATTATTTCAAAAGCAATCGCCATAACTTTTAAAGCATCTATCCCCCTATGAGACTTGATGGTTGGTGCGCACATGGAAAAGTGTTTGATGTTGGCTACAGAACCTTGACGAAGGAAATCGACGGCCACGAATATCTTTCTCCAGGGAGGGCCTGCGCGTTCCCAAGGGTGTGTCGACTGCGCTGCAAAGGTTTCGCTGAGAAGCCCTTACACGTCCTCCACAGAATCTCAATCTCTCCCTATGCGATTTCTGTATTTTTGGAGCACTGAAGAAAGATATTTCTACGATACTGCAGTGCCTGTGTTATTCTGACGGTGATTCACCGCGGCGACCACAGCCGTTATGAAACACATCAGATGAATTCGCAACTGCGAATAATGACTACCATCGTCTGTAGAATGGAATGACAACAGTGGTAATTTGTGCCGGACTGGAAAACGAACATGGATTTACCGCTTATCGCTTGCTGTGCCCTTACTATTTTTTTGATCTCATTTTGTTCGTAATTGTTCGTTGGATTTGTTCGGGGCGGACGTCCCATGACGCCTGTTAAAGTTCATCGTTGATCCGTTCGCTCAGTTTTTTTTTATTACAGAGGGTTAGCTGCCCTTTGTAATAAAAAAAAACTGAGTTTATCGATCAACCAACGAACTTAAACGGATGTCTTACGACGTCCGCCCCGAGCAGATGCAACGAAAAAAAAAAAAAAAAAAAAAAGCACTCTGAGATACCGTGCCGGCAACCGACCGTTTTGGTTATCCGTACACCACTCACGGCCAAACTTCCGTACGTCGTCAACCATACCTCTACGGTCTGCAACTCGCACATCCATTATTTCCATTATTTGTATTCCCGTACAGATCTGACGTTGTACTTGAAAGTCGCATGCCCAGTATTGGCAGATAAATACGACATTGCATTGCCTGTGTTATTCTGGTATGGTTGACGAGAAATGGAAGTTTGGGTTTGGCCGTGAGTGGTGTACGGATAGCCAAACTGTGCAAGTTCGGCGCTAGCGGCCGTGCGAAGCGGAGGTCCGCTACTTCCGCCTGTGCGGCGTGTGCGAGTGTTTGTTTACTTGTGGACTTAGTCTGCGCGCGGGCTAGTAACAACGATCAAGTCGAACAAGTACAGGAAAACTACATTACGATTCACTTTCTGCAAAGACTACGAACGACCAAAGGCTTTAGCAGTGGAACGATTCATTCGAGAGGACGTCAAGATACCGCCAAACGATATTGTCGGAATTCATCTGTCCATCGTTAGTCCCACGGTGTATGTTAAGATGGTAAATGACGCGGCGTGTGAGAGAATTCTACAGGCGACAAAAGCAGGTCTCCGATTTTGCCATAGTGACGAGAATGTCGGCACGGTAACTGTAGAACATGCTGGTCTGGGTGTACGGACAATACGTGTTTTTGAGCTGCCTTTTGAGCTTCCGGCTGACGAAGTTATCGAGGCTTTTAAGCCATACGGCACGGTACATGGTCACACAGCAGAACGCTGGACACAATTCGCCACGTACCCAGTTCTTAAAGGAGTGCGACAGATCACTATTGATCTTCAGAAGCATGTACCGTCCTATCTGACAATTGGTGGTTGTCGGGCGGTGGTGATTTACGATGGTCAACCACGTACATGTTCTGGCTGTGGCCAGGAGGGACACCTCAGGTCGAACTGTATGCAACGGCGGATTACGCAACTGCCTTCAGATGTGCGGGAGCCGTCGCCGGCGATGACAGTACTTCCGATCACCTATTCCAAAGCCCTCACTGCGTCCGCTGATGACCGAAAAGACACAGCCCTGGTGGAAGATGGCACTCTCCGAAACCTTGTAGCAGACGTCGGGATGACAGAGGTTGCTGCTCCATCGAGCATACAATCTACGGCGACAACATCCGATGAGACCGAACTCCCACCAAGCACACCGATAGTACATGAAGCAGTTCCAGTCACTACGGATGCTGTACCGTCTGGAACGCACTCTGTGACGACAAAATCAGTTTCGACCGAACTCCCGCCAAGTACAACGATGGGACTCGAAACACTTCCTGTTCCTACGGATGCTTTTCTGTCGGGCAGCCGTGATTCCCTACAATCTGAGGACACGGAAGGAAGATCACGCAAACAACGTTCCCCGAAAAGGAGGAAACGGCGTCGTCGCACGACATCTCCTAGGGATGACTCCCCTTGCCCCGACGACGATGTGCCTGTGGACCAAGACGACACAACAGCCTCTACGAAACAGGATGAGGCAATGGAAACTGTTCGATCAGACCCGCAGCGGTCTGTCACATTGACGGTACCGGGACGTGGTGATGCTGAAGAGGAATCACAACCAATTGGCTCTCCCAAAGCAGATGCTGTGGCAATGGACACGAATATATTACCGCCTGCAAAGATGTGGTATGACGATATTGAAGAAGCGCCGGACGTCATACAGAGAAAGCCGGCACTCACGAAGACGGCCTAATAATTGCTGAAGGTGAAGGGAGAGGGGCGAGAGAACGTCTTATAACTCAGTCCCCAGCGCCGATGCAGGGAGATGGTGTTGCGCATCGACAGAGTGGGATTCAACGCCATGCGAACCGTATTGCGACATTAAATATCAATTACGTGCGTTCACCGGCCAAAATACACCTACTGAAGGAAACGATTTGGGCATCTGATGTGGATATTGCTTTGCTGCAGGAAGTCCACATAGCTGCACTCCCATACATCGCAGGCTACCAATCCTATTCGTCACATGGAGATCACAATGGGAGTGGGGTGGCAGTTTACGTGCGAGATGGCTTCCCAGTGGAAAACGTGTGTTACCTTCCCTCGGCTAGGGGAATGGCTTTCACGACGTTTGGGACACGCATCATCAATCTTTATGCACCGTCGGGAAACAATCGGCGGCGGGAAAGGGCGCGATTTTATGCAGAAGACATTGCCCCACTTTTCCATGGACGTTATGAATGTGTAATAATTGGTGGAGATTTCAACTGTGTTCTCAGCCCGAAAGACCAATGGCCGCAAGCAAACATCAGCCTAGAGTTGCGAATCGTTGTCAACGACCTTGTACTTAGTGACACGTGGGAATTACGACATGGAGATGCACCGGGATACACCTATGTGACAAGTCATTCGGCGAGCAGGTTAGATCGCATTTATATCTCACGCGCTCATGCAAATGATGTCCAGGACGCGGAACGCTGGCCATTGGCATTTTCCGATCACAGCGCTTACATCTGTACGGTGCTTCTTCCCCGTAGAGAGGTGTGGAACAGTAAGGCCCCGTGGAAATTAAACATTCAACATCTACATGATCCTGAATGCCGTCACCGGATCCTTGAGACATGGACGATGTGCGAGCGAAGGGTTGGAAGGTATGCGACGAAGCTTGATTGGTGGCTGACTTGTGCTAAACCGGCGCTTCGCCGTACGTTCATCTCATATAGCACGGAGATGGCAGAATGGCGCCGCCGTACGACCGACTTTTATTTTGCAGCGCTGCGCGACCTGGACGATGGTCCGCCGGGACAGGACGTCTGGATCGAACGCAAAAGGATAAAAGCTAAACTAGTGGCTTTAGCTCGGAAACATCTTCAGGGAACCATGGTGCGCGCCAGATGTCACGATACGATAATGCACGAGATTCCTTCCATGCACCACGTCGTGAATGAACGAAAGCACCGACGACGCGTTTTGGTACGGGAATTAATTACCCGCGAAGACCGGAGAGTGACGCGTCAAGCGGACGTTGTCTCTGCATTCGTCGACCATTACCAACACATCTATCGGGAAGAAGCAGCCCCTGTCGATGACCTCGAACGTATAGCCACGTACGTCTCCCGTACACTGACGGTGGAAGCCGCGGGAATCTTACTGGAAGCCATTAGCTGTGAGGAAGTACGTGATGCGATCGCAAAGGGTGCGTTGAACCGGTCCCCAGGCATTGATGGACTTCCTGCTGAATTTTATCGAGAATTTCGCAACGAAATGGCACCGCGATGGACGGAAATGTACAACGAGATGTTAAATTCCGATGCGCCTATTCCACCGGCTTTTATGGAAGGCCTCTTGGTGCCAGTACATAAACCGAAGCCAGGAATTACGGTCACACATTATCGCCCCATCACCCTGCTTAATGCCGACTATAAGATCTTTGCACGGTTGCTAGCGTCCCGATGTCGTATGTTAATTCGTAGCGTTCTCTCTCCAGAACAGACGACACCGGGTGGATCGGTGAATGTGCAAACAGCCACTGGCGAATGCCGTGATGTGATAGCGCTGGCGGAGGAGTGCCGGCTTAAAGCGGCGATGGTGGCGGTTGATTTTGCCAGTGCTTTTGATAAGGTGCGCCACAACTATCTGTACGCTGTACTGGAACAAATGGGATTTCCAGACCGTTTTACTGGTCTCATTAGAAGGATTTATGGGGGCGCACAATCCTTGGTACAGGTTAATGGGCGTATAGCAGGGCCCATTCAAATTCGACGATCCATTCGCCAGGGCTGCCCTCTTTCGATGCTGCTGTTCGCGATAGCGTTGGAACCATTAATTGGGAGGCTAACAAATTCTCTTTCTGGGATGGAACTGCGAGGCTACACCTTCAAATGTCGTGCCTATGCGGACGACCTCCTGCTGCTCGTTCGTTCTGAAGAAGAGGTGAAGACGGTCCTTGAACTGTTGTTGGACCACAGTGTGACGGCGGGTAGTGCAGTGAACATGAACAAATCGGCAGCAATGCCGGTTGGAAGGGGCCTTACGCCAGAAGAAATCAGTCCGTTTCCTTGTGTGCAACGATTCCGCTATCTCGGCATAGACTTTACCTCATCTGTAAAACATACTGCGGCAGTTAACTACCGACGTATTTTACAGACAACACGTACCATGGTCCGACAACATCTCCTACGGCGCCTCGATTCTTTGCAGCGAGTCGAATATCTGAACACTTATGTGGTTTCTCGAATGGTGCATATTTCGCAGATCCTGCCCCTACCACTCACGCTCGGACGTCGACTTCAATCAGCACTAGGCTATTTTATGATGATTGGATCGCCCCTCAAAGTGCGATACACAACGCTCACGCTCCCTACGGACAAGGGGGGACTGGACTTACGAATGTTCACTGCCGAGCGACGGCGCTCCTTCTAGCCACGATGTACAAGCAATGGCGTAGCGGGCGTGATTCCCTTACATCCCGCCTTCTGGATCTCCTAGTTCCAGCGTCCCTCACACCTCCGGTAGCGGTGGGCAACATTACGCCACATTTTGCGCATGTATCAACATTTATCGTGGAACTTAGTTATGTCAGAGACGAGCTTCCGCGCACGAGACCACCATGCGCGAAGGATTTTTATGTTTGGCTGCAACGACGGATAAGTCGTAATGTCATTGAACTCAAACACCCCAAGTTGCATTGGCCGAAGATTTGGAGACATGTGCACCAAAAATTCCTTCCTACCTTCGTTCGGGCACTGTGGTTCTCTGTCACCTGTGGCAAGTTCAACACCAACGAACGACTCTATGCAATTGGACTAGTGTACACTCCACTATGCCCGAAATGTCGCCAAGTGGATGACGACCATCACCGCTTAACTTGTATCGCGGTGGAGGACGTATGGCTCCTAGGAAGACAGATGGTGGCTTGCTACCTCCGTGTGACCCCGCAACATATTACACCTGCTTCCTTCTTATATCCGGAGAGTGACTACTTTCCGGCGACTAAATCACACTCGATCATCTGGGTCAAAGGTTGGACGATCGCGTACCTCTATGGGGATGCTGCCAAGTCGCGACTCGACTTTTGGTATTTCTTGCAGCAAGCCCACAATGAGGTTCATAGATGGTCACACTATGGGAAAACCTTTGCCAGCTATCTTCACGCAGTCTTCCTCGACCCCCCACGCAGTTGGGATGTGCCGGGTGCAGTCGGTGTGCGCATTTGACGCTTCTCTCACCGCTCCATATGTAATGCACATACTATACCATGAAATAATCTACATGTTCCTTTTAACAGAGTGATCTTTATGGAAAATAAATAAATAAATAAATAAAAACAAAAAAAATGGATAGAGCGTCTGTCACGAAGTATGAGATCCTGGGTTCGAGTAAAAAAAAAAAAAAAAACTGTAAGGCGACCGCTCACGATGAGCGGGAAATCCGGGTTCAAGTCCCGGTCTGGCACAAATTTTCGTTGTTGTCATTCCCTTATACAGCTGATGGTAGCCATTCTTCGCAATTGCGAATTCATCTGAAGATATTCTTAGCCGTCGATTTGCTTCGGACGAAGAGGTGCGCGTGGTTCCATTCTACCTATCTATATCTGAATCCCGCTCCAGCTACTGCCGGGTCTGGGTGCTGACGAGTCCTCTCCATTTGGCTCGGTCCTCCCACCACTTTTCTTCCTCCACTTGCTGCCAGGTCACACCTCTCCTTTCTACAGATATTCTCACTCTCATTTTCCACCGTGTTCCTGGGCGTCCTCTAGGTCTTTTCCCGTCCATCTTTAGTTCTTCCATAATTTTGGGGAGTCTCTGCCCATACATCCTCTAAACATGCCCATACCACCTTAATCTCTTTCTTTTAATTTCTTCTCTCATACTTTCTTGTTTGAGGTCCTTTCTAATCTCTACATTCCTTGCTCTGTCCATTCTTGTTTTTCCCTTAACTGCTCTGAGAAATTTAATTTCCCCTGCTTGCAGTCTGCTCCAGTCCCTTTCTGTCATTGTCCACGTTTCTCCACCATAGGGACAATAGGGATGTAATAATTCTTATACATAAGGAGTTTTGCTCTTTCTGAAACTTCATTATTCCAAATCAGGTGTTTTATTGTTTGGTAGAAATTAGCAACCGCAAACATTTTTCCATGAAGCCATTCACCGTCTTGTAAGATACAAAGTAACATAGCTGTATTAAAAGTTACGGCGATTACCTTTGAAATAATATACGGAGTACTTACTTTCTTCCATACCTCTTTTTCAGTGACCGCCCTTATACATCACTATTTATACTCCGCAATATTTGCCGAAATGATGCATTGTGCGTGGTTTGCTGCAAAACTGTGAGAGGGGAGAGAATCTTTTATGAACACAAACTATTTTCTTTTTCCATAGAAACTTGAAAAGAAGAATGTAATTGTATAAATGCTGTGCAAGGAGCCAAGAAAATTACTGCTTCCTCTGTCTTTGCGATGATGGTCACCACAGTACGAGTCAATCATCAATTGTAAAATAATAAATATATCTAATTTTACATACGAACTTCTCGCCTACGCATTACAGTAGCTCCTTGGAAACTAATTTACAATCCAAATTTTCCTTTGTCTTTCCTTTTCATGCCTTTTGTTGTTCTGAGCGTCTGACTTATTTACAGTGTAAGTAACGTAAAAAGTGAAAACAAATAAGTTACTGCGTAGGGACTCGAACGTACGACAATGAGATTACAGTTCTAAACCCTCTCCGCTGTACTAACCGGTGCCAAGTGTCCAAAGGTATACGGGTCATGTCCCGTCCGACCCGCGCCAAAAATGCTGTTTTTTCTGAACGCCAGCATCACTCATCCGTTACATGCAACTGTCAGGCAGGTAATACAGTGAGAAAGCTTTATAATCAACGGAAAAAAACAAATAATGACTGTTGCACACCCTGGCAGACATGAGAGTAATCCATCAAAACATGCAAAGTAGCCATCGCTGCATTAAGTGTACTCGCTTTTGACGGGCTATTCTTAGAACGGGAACGTCGTTTCTGTATGCATGCGCTGGTTTCACTTATTTCTCTGGAACAGCAAGGTGTCGACACAGGCGAAAAATGCCAGACCTCAGAAGTTTCTATCAGGTGGCACCAAATTTCACCACAATTCTGCCCAACATCACGGTGGACGTGTGACACCTTGAAGATATCATCGCATGCCTCTTACCCACATTTTACCCCTTGTTCTGACGTCTCCGCGATAGAAGTCAGAACTGGAACGCCCAGAGTTGAAATTACGCAGTTTTCTTATATGTGGTTACAGTAATCGTTTCTGTCACATGACCGCGCAGAATCGACAGGAAAAGGCCTAAGGAAGTAGCATAAAGGGCCCGTGGTCGCACCTCTATACAGCACAGTGCGACTGCAATTTTTGCTATGGTTCAGAACGAAGTTATATACAAGGTGTAAATTTTAAGTTGCCAAACCATAATAACTCTGAAAAATAAGCTTCACACGAACAAAATGTGTAGAATCCAAAGTTGATTATTTTCGAGGGGGATATCTGCTGGTGCTAAAATTAGCCTCCCCCCCCCCCCAGCCCCCTGGGGATGTTTTATTACAGAATCAGATTCTACATAAAAAACTTAGTACATTTTGTCTTAAACATTTGTTTTGATTCTTGGTAGTTTGCGCTGTAATTTAAAAAAATTCATGTTCTCATTTGTGAGTGGAAAATAAAAAAACACTTATTTACTTCTTAATTTTTGATTCGCTAAAACTAAAACTCTCCCTCTCTCCCCATAGTGTGCGGTTTGAGGGAGAGGAATTGCCGGCCGTGGTGGCCGTGCGGTTCTCGGCGCTCCAGTCCGGAGCCGCGCTGCTGCTACGGTCGCAGGTTCGAATCCTGCCTCGGGCATGGGTGTGTGTGTGATGTCCTTAGGTTAGTTAGGTTTAAGTAGTTCTAAGTTCTAGGGGACTGATGACCACAGCAGTTGAGTCCCATAGTACTCAGAGACATTTGAACATTTTTTGGAGAGGAATTAGAGTTTTACAAATGTTGACCAACGAAGCGTGCAAAAGTTATCCGAATCTTCGAAAAAAATTAATATGTGGGTCAACATTTGTAAAACTCTAATTCCTCTCTCTCAAATCCCACACTATGGGGAGAGAGGGAGAGTTTTCGTTTTAGCGAATAAAAATTTAATCTGATCGGTCTGTGCAGGATAACTGGGCTCTCTCCCTCGCTTCCCCGAGGCTCCTGGCCGCTACTCGTGTCATTTCCAAACTTTCAGCTGTGTTATGTGTAGTTCACGGTGTGGAACCACAAGGCACCGTTAAAAACCATTCGACGAAATCTGAACACGATCCGAAGGAGTAAAGGGCGTTTATGCAATGTTGACACGTGAATAAAACGGCGAACAGCGACTCTAAGACCACCAGTACGGCAATATTGTCAGAGCCACTGGCCCACCTTTGTTGAGCACTTTGGAAATGTTCCTGTACAGAAAAACCCGTGAGAGTCTCTTGGCTACCTGCTAGTAGACATGGCGAAATGCAGAGGTGCTAGGAGGTTGCCTATCAGTGGTTTTATTCACGCATGTGACAATGTCGCATCCATTCGTGATCACGCGGCGGGAGGGCTGAAAAAAAAAAAAAAAACCATAAGCACCCTTTGCTGCTCGGATCGCGTTCAAATTTGGTCGCTTGTGGTTCCAAACTGTACAACAGAGCAAAAACTGCGATCGCACTGGACTCCAAAAAGAGTGCGATCGCGTTCAGTGGGACTGCAGACACAGAGCGTCCGTTGAGAAGGCTTTAATCGTCCGCGGGTGTCAGCAGTGTCGAAGGTTTCTAAGAACATCTTCCTGTTGCTGATCGCTCTGCGGACTCTCATTTCTGATCGCCAAATGCGTGGGTATCAAAGACTCAATCCCCTGAGGCCTTTTCCTGTCGATTTGGAGTGGCAGTGTGTCAGGAATGTTTTCCACGGCCACACACAAGAGAAATGCGTGATTTCAACGCTGGGCTTAGCGGTTCTAACCTCCAACGCTGAGGCGTCAAAGGAAGGGTAAAATTACAGACCAATATCCTTAACTATGAGGTGCATTCAAGTTCTAAGGCCTCCGATTTTTTTTCTCCAGACTGGAAAGAGATAGAAACATGCGCATTGTTTTAAAATGAGGCCGCGTTCATTGTCAATACGTCCCAGAGATGGCAGCACCGTACGGCAGATGGAATTTTACCGCCAGCGGCGAGAATCAGAACTGTTTTAAATACTTAAAATGGTGACGTTTTCCTTACTTGAACAGCGTGCAATCATTCGTTTCCTGAATTTGCGTGGTGTGAAACCAATTGAAATTCATCGACAGTTGAAGGAGACATGTGCTGATGGAGTTATGGATGTGTCGAAAGTGCGTTCGTGGGTGCGACAGTTTAATGAAGGCAGAACATTGTGTGACAACAAACCGAAACAACCTCGGGCTCGTACAAGCCGGTCTGACGACATGATCGAGAAAGTGGAGAGAATTGTTTTGGTGGATCGCCGAATGACTGTTGAACAGATCGCCTCCAGAGTTGGCATTTCTGTGGGTTATGTAAACACAATCCTGCATGACGACCTGAAAATGCGAAAAGTGTCATCCAGGCGGGTGCCACGAATGCTGACGGACCATCACACGGCTGCCCGTGTGGCATGTTGCCAAGCAATGTTGACGCGCAATGACAGAATGAATGGGACTTTCGTTTCGTCGGTTGTGACAATGGATGAGATGTGGATGCCATTTTTCAATCCAGAAACAAAGCGCCAGACAGCTCAATGGAAGCACACAGATTCACCGCCACCAAAAAAATTTCGTGTAACCGCCAGTGCTGAAAAAATGATGGTGTCCATGTTCTGGGACAGCGAGGGCGTAATCCTTACCCATTGCGTTCCAAAGGGCACTACGGTAACAGGTGCATCCTACGAAAATGTTTTGAAGAACAAATTCCTTCCTGCGCTGCAACAAAAACGTCCGGGAAGGGCTGCGCGTGTGCTGTTTCACCAAGACAACGCACCCGAACATCGAGCTAACGTTACGCAACAGTTTCTTCGTGATAACAACTTTGAAGTGATTCCTCATGCTCCCTACTCACCTGACCTGGCTCCTAGTGACTTTTGGCTTTTTCCAACAATGAAAGACACTCTCCGTGGCCGCACATTCACCAGCGGTGCTGCTATTGCCTCAGCGATTTTCCAGTAGTCAAAACAGACTCCTAAAGAAGCCTTCGCCGCTGCCATGGAATCATGGCGTGAGCGTTGTGAAAAATATGTACGTCTGCAGGGCGATTACGTCGAGAAGTAACGCCAGTTTCATCGATTTCGGGTGAGTAGTTAATTAGAAAAAAAATCGGAGGCCTTAGAACTTGAATGCACCTCGTACTGTTTGCAATGGAATGCCTGGACATATTCTCAGAATATATTAAAGACTCTTCAGACTGAGAAGCTTATGTTCACGAATTAGCATTGCTTTAGAAAACATCGCTCGTGCGAAACTCAGCTTGCCCTTTTCTCACATGATATTCTGCGAACTATGGATGAAGGGCAGCACACGGATTTCTGGAAAAGATTTGACATGGTGCCCCATTGCGGGCTGTTAAAGAAGGTACGAGGATATGGAATAGATTCGTAGATATGTGGTTGGCCTGAACACTTCATAAGTGACAGAACACAGTATGTTGTCCTCGACGGCAAGTGTTCATCAGAGACGAGGGCATCGTCAGGAGTCCCCAAGGAAGGTATGATAGGACTGCTGTTGTTCTCTGTATGCATAAACGATTTGGCTAACAAGGTGAGCAGCGATCTCTGGTTGTTTGCTGTGGTGTTCGGTAAGGTGTCGAAGTTGAGTGACTGTAGGAAGGTACCACTTTGACAAAAGTTTGAGACAAAATTTTCAGTTGGTGTGATGAAGGGCAGCTTGCTCTAAATGTGGAAAAATGTAAGTTAATGGGGGTGAGTAGGAGGAACAAACCTGTAATGTAAAGATATAGTATTACCAGTGACCTGCTTGACACAGTCACGTTGTTTAAGTATCTGGTCTTAACGTCGCCAAGCGATATGAGATGCATCGAGCATGTGAGAACTGTGGTAGTGTTGGAAAATGGTCGACTTCGGTTTAATGGAAGAGTTTTTGGAAAGTGTCGTTCATCTGTAAAGGAGACCGGATGTAGGACGCTGGTGCGACCTGTTCTTGGGTACTGCTGGAGTGTTTGGAATCCGTACCAGGTCGGATTGAAGGAAGATATCGAAGCAGTTCAGAGGTGGGCTGCTGGATTTATTACCGGTAGTTTCGAACAACAAGTGTTACGGAGATGTTTCGGGAACTCAAATGGGAATCCCTGACGGAAGGCGACGTTCTTTTCGAGCAGCATTACTGAGAAAATTTAGAGGCTCCGCATTTGAAGCTGACTGTCGAAGGATTCTACTGCTGTACTGCGCTTAAGGACTACTAAGATAAGATACGAGAAATTAGGGCTCATACGGAGGCATACAGATAGTCTTTTTTCGATCAGGAAAGCAACTGACTAGTAATGATACAGGGTACCCTCCGCCACCAACCATAAACTGGCTTTTTGTAAGAGGTATGCGACAATCTTCCTATAGTGGCGTTAGCTGAATTTTGCTGGAATTTGTGGCTAATGTGACGTTGTAAGGCCGTCTCACCCTACAAACGAACTTCTGAGCTCTGACGTTTTTCTCGGACGTGTCTACACCTTGCTGTCTGAAGCGTCGCCAAACCCAAGGATGACGTCGGAGGCCGCCACGCTTTTCATCATTACAGAGGAATGTTGTAGGCACCACTAAGGGAAATTTCAAACCTATACATCACAACGAGAAAAAACGGGGTTTCGAAAAAGTGGTTAATTCTGTTGTGCAGTATATATCGGTATGTTGTTTCTTTGCGTTACCGAAATTTTCCGCTAGAGCTTGAACTGGCTGATCGTTCAAACGTCTCTCGCGTTAAGACGCGCCGTTCTGTATCTGAATGAGTCACACCGCTGTTTGTATTTTACAGGGTAACCTCCGCCATCATGCACCGTAAGGAGGCTTGCGGAGCATCTATGCAGATGTAGCTATAGAGGGGGTAAAATGTTTGTAAGAGGGATACGAAAATCTTCCTATAGTGTGACACGTCCCCTGTGGCGCGTTGGGTAGAATTTTGGTGAAATTTGTTGGTAATGTGATGATGTAAATCCATCTCACACTTTCGTGCACTTCTGAGCGTACGTGGTCACGGACCTCCGTGAATTCCTCCCCTGTGCCAACTCTTCATCTCAGAGTAGCACTTACAACCTACGTCGTCAATTATTTGCTGGATGTATTCCAGTCTCTATTTTACTCCACAATTTTTGCCCTCTACAGCTGCGTCTAGTACCATGCAAGTAATGCCCCGATGTCTTAATAGATGTCTTATCATCCTGTTCCTCCTCCTAGTCAGTGTTTTCCACATATTCCTTTCCGATTCTCCGATGAACCTCCTCATTCCTTACCTTATCAGTCCACCTAATTTTCAACATTCGTCTGTAGCACCATATCTCAGATGCCTCGATTCTCTTGTGTTCCGGTTTTCCTACAGTCCAGGTTTCACTACCATACAATACTGTGCCCCAAACTTACATTCTCATACATTTCTTCTTGAAATTGAGGCCTATGTCTGATACTAGTAGCCATCTCTTGGCCAGGAATGCCCTGTTTGCCAGTGCTAGTCTGCTTTTGATTTCCTCCTTGCTCCGTCCGTCGTTGGTTATTTTGCAGCCTAATCAGTAGAATTCCTTAACTTGAGCATCAATCGAGGTGTGAAGTTTCTCGCCATTCTCTTTTCTGATATTTCTCATTACTTTCGACTTTCTTCGATTTACTCTCAATCTATATTCTGCACTCATTAGATTGTTCATTCCATTCACCACACCATGTAGTTCTTCAATTTCACTCAGGATAGCAAGGTCATCAGCGAATCTTATCATTGACATCCTTTCACCGTGAATTTTGATCCTATTCCTGAACCTTTCTTTTAGTTCAATCATTCCTTGTTCGATGCACTGATTGAACAGTAGGGGCGAAGGACTACATGCGTGACTTACACACTTTTTAATCCGAGCACGTCGTTCTTGGTCTTCCACTCTTTTTATTCCCTCGTGGGTCTTGTACGTCTTGCCTCTGGTGCCTTTGTCTTTCCTAAACCCAAACTGCTCGTCATCTAAGATATCCTCAGTTTTATTCCATTCTCTGTACCTTATTCGTGAGCAACTTGGATACATGAGCTGTGAAGGTGACCGTGCGGTAATTCTCGCACTTGTCAGCTCTTGCAGTCTTCGGAATTGTGTGGATGATATTTTTCAGTCAGATGCTATGTCGCCAGACTCATACATTCTACACACTAAAGTGAATAGAAGTTTTATTGCCATTTACTTTAGAAATTTTGTTGGAATGTTATCTATCCCCCTGCCTTATTTGATTTTAAGCCCTTCGAAGCACATATACTAAGACGAAAAGCGGGATCTTCTCGCCCAAGCCACCTGAGCGGCTTTCAAATCCAGTCGCTAACCTGTAAGATTCGGAACATCGTTACCCCTGACCTCCAGAATGTTAACCAGACTCTGTTGCCCTACTGGTGAAACCATCCTGAAGGAGTTCTCGAGCAACGGAGTCAGTTTCTTTGACACGAAAGACAGGAAACCCCACCGACCGCTAACTCTTTCACACGAATGAAAGAAAACCCCACCGATCATTAAGTAGAGTGTCTCCATCGACACGCTGGAGGGCCGGCCCAGTGGCCATGCGGTTCTAGGCGCTCCAGTCCGGAGCCGCGCTGCTGCTACGGTCGCAGGTTCGAATCCTGCCTCGGGCATGGGTGTGTGTGATGTCCTTAGGTTAGTTAGGTTTAAGTAGTTCGAAGTTCTAGGGGACTAATGACCACAGCAATTGAGTCCCATAGTGCTCAGAGCAATTTGAACCATTTGACACGCTGGAGAAATGCGCCGAGTTTTATGCTGAAGGTGGCGGTAAGTGGATTTGTCCTGTTTCTGTCTGATATTGCGGCTGCCACTCGCATTCCTCGCTCCAGCACTCGAGACCGTGGCTGGAATTAAAGTGTGAACCGGCCGCTGCTCGCGAGTGCCAACAGGTGGCTGGTGACAGCCGGGCGATAAGCGCGTGTCCAAACATGGTGCGCTCCTCGTGTGCCCAAAAACTTAACGGCCCTGTGCCTGCGCGCGTGGCGGTCACCGCCACTTCTCGTTGGGGGCCTTCCTGGCCGCCAGCCGCACCCACCTGTGGAAAAATAGCTCAAATGGTTCTGAGCACTATGGGACTTAACTTCTGAGGTCATCAGTCCCCTAGAACTTAGAACTACTTACACCTAACTAACCTAAGGACATCACTCACATCCATGCCCGAGGCAGGATTCGAACCTGCGACCGCAGCGGTCGCGCGGTTCCAGACTGTAGCGCCTAGAACCGCTCGGCCACTCCGGCCGGCCCACCTGTGGAGGTGGAGGCTTTTAGTGAACCGTGATTTGGGACTACAGTTGGATGTAATTTCCCTACTGAGACATTAGCATCTTCAGTCAACCAACAGGCCACCCTTAGGCAACGAGAACTACATTAATTACAGGTCACGCTCCGAGGAACGTGGGCGTTTGTTTCGAAAACACTGTTATCCATTTACTGCAGTCCTGGTCACGTCGTGCCGAACGCGGACCAGGTATGTGCGGGCCCCATGCGGGACTAGAGCTCAGCCCCTCTCGGCTTTGCTCGCTCCTTCCCTGAAGTACTGGGTACACCGAGACGTTTCATTTAGTATTTCGGCGCTGCATTTGCCGATCGCCACAGCTCTCTTAAGTTCGGGAGAATCATGGTGTCATCACTGTTCACCCTCCGTCGTTTCTCCGTGGTATGGAGGACGTTCACAGGTCCAGCGGCTGTTAACATAAAAAGAGGTAGTCTAGCGATTTATCGCCAAAGGCCTTTAAGAATGAACGGGAATGACAGAAAAGAGGTATGAGAATTCTCGGTATATATAGGCGACGAGTACTGCAACTCTGCTATGAAACGACTTTACAGTGGCGCTTACGAAGAATTTAAAGATTTACTTGACAACGAGAGAGCAAAAAATTGCAACCATCAACAGACAGGACTCATTATTCATAACAACAAGAAGCGTTTTTGGTAAATTTGTAGGCACGTAGACAGGAAAAAGTTAGTGTGTGGAAAGTAAAATTTCTGAAGTCGCACGCGTTTTTCCACTGTCAGTAGCAACAGAACTCTATGGTACTGAACGAAGAGTATGCATACTTTACATATCCTGAAAAGTCGATGGGTAAGGAAAAAGGGGCAAGTCTGAACGATTTTTCTATTCAAAACCCGCAATTGCTGAATTTTTGAAGGAAAAAGACGTGTAGGAACGTATATTACAACATCCAGAATGGACTGCAACTTCGTATTTTAAGTGGACTAGACTGCACACTGCCCAGACTAAGATACTGCAAGGTGAGAAGCAACTTCTTTCTGAATTGATGGGAATGGGCTTAAAAAGAAAATTGCATTATAGAAGGAACACATTCTGGCAAACACAGTCCTGTTTCCTAAGCACACTGCCGCTAAAGAAATTCGAGGTCTGGAGAATTCATTGTGGCTTTGAAAGAATTACCACCAGTTCACTATGGGAAGGGGAAGAGACAACATTGGCGGCTATGTGTAAACACTTCCTACCCGGCTAGTGCTCGCTCAGCGTATTCAGTGATAGTTTTTTTCAGGATGTGTTCTCCTTCCATACGCTCTCCCGAATCGTTAAACCTTTGCTCCTCTGCAATTACCACCATGGACGGTAGCGATTGCAGCCCCCGGCTCCAGAACTTCACAAAACCAGCCGCAAAATGTCACCCTCTGAGATACCTGAAAATGAACAAGTAAATATTCTAGGCATCTCTCCATGGAGCTATTAAAATGATAAACTCCCTCTTACAGGTATACCGAGCGAGGTGGCGCAGTGGTTAGCACACTGGACTCGCATTCGGGAGGACGACGGTTCAATCCTGTCTCCAGCCATCCTGATTTAGGTTTTCCGTGATTTCCCTAAATCGTTTCAGGCAAATGCCGGGATGGTTCCTTTGAAAGGGCACGGCCGATTTCCTTCCCAATCCTTCCTTAACCCGAGCTTGCGCTCCGTCTCTAATGACCTCGTTGTCGACGGGACGTTAAACACTAACCACCACCACCACCACCACTCGCAGGTATCATACCAATGCTCAGAAAGCTGTTGTCCTCTAACTGACAAGAGAAATTGTCAAAAACATCTGAAATCAAAGGCAGTCAGTGCCCGCTAATCCATCCCACGATTGCAAGAGTACCATGGTATAATAAGGCACAAACAAGACCTTCATGGCATTTATAGCAAGGTTGAAATTTAATCATATGACATTCAGCAAACACTTCTATTGGCCCTTCAAAGCGCCAACCTCCACGTGATTGCGGAGAGGAAAAACGATCCCAACCATGTATTCCTCCAATGTGCTCGGCAAAATCACAGAAATGCATTTGCAAGTAATCTTCGGGCTCTCGTTCATCAGGTCCCAAGCAGCCTCCAATAGTTATTGGAATCCAACGATGTAGCAATGTATAGGCTGCTGTACGAGTTCGTCAACAGTGCCAAGATCATCGCTGCTAATCTAATGCGCTTGTTACTTTGAATGCCAGAGGAAGACCAAAGTTCAGTTAACTAACTATATTCTGACGTGCTACTCAGCAGAATACGCCAACGCTCAGCCTCTGAAAGCATGTCACAATGTATCTCCTATATATGTGTGTGTCTGAATACTTGTGTGTCTATACATGTGGTTATAATGCACAAATCTACTTCTTGTAAACTGTTCTCCTATTCTCTCAAGATGGTACTTACAGGCCTACGCAAATATTTAATTCACTGTCCGCAACTTCTGAAACAATTCTTAGAAGACATACAGTACAAATAACATTTTATTGTTAGTGTAGATATATATAGTTAATGTGGACTGAACTGGAAATACCCCAAATAGGTACCAATGGCTATTGATGATTTCTTGTTATATCACAAGTTGAAATTTTACACCAGCACTGTGTATCCTGTGTTACATATTCATCTCGCTTACTCGTTTTACTGTACTCTGATTATAAAACTTGTTTTATGCCCAATCAGTCGTTTGTTAAGTGTATGTAACTTCATACGAGGGTACAACTCAAACTAATATCTATCATTAACTGCCAAAACAAATTGTAATAAAACATTTTCAGTGTTGAGAAGGTTGTATGGGAACATTCCGAAAGCCAATAAATAAGAAGAAGGTTACAACTATAGTGCCCTAAACGTTTTGATGACACTCCTGTATTACATGTGTTTTCGAGACTATTTGCCGTTGCAGTTGAAAGCACCCATGCGCATGTGCAGATGTAACTGATTACCTGCAAGGTAATTCCCGTTTTAATGACAAATCGTTTTACGTTAAAGCTGACCAGGACGTCAACATTGCCTTCCTTAGGTAGAATTTCCACGTCTCCATAATCAGGTTGCCAAAGTGCTACAATATTTCGATCGACATATTTGTCTGAAAGATTTTTTTTTATTATGAAAGTAAATAATTCATGAGTACGTGGCGGCCTAAGTACGAAAGTCTGTGAATTTGTCACATTCTGCTCATATGCACACAATCTGCACCAGATAAAAACGAAAATAATTAAATCACATTATTTTATCTATGTTGTTGCGAAATATGAAATATAAAACCAAGAAGTATTCAGAACGACTGCATTGTTATTTAAATGCGCCAGATCTGCAGTTCCCTTCTTTTCCCTTTCCTCTCTCACAGACAGGGTGGCGTGGTGGTGGAGAAAATATCCAACTCGTGCTAGGCCGCGGTTCGCGATCCAAATGCTTTGACGCCCCTGATATACCGCACCAAAATTAGAAGTTGTCACATTTTATATTTTCGATATTACAAAATGGGAATTGTGATCTGGATACAAATGATCACGTTTCAGGAAGCAAGTTGTGTAATTAAAGTCGTTCTTAAAATGTCTGAGGAGGCCTGTTGTTTGACCTAAACTGAGGTTAGTTGTAATGAAAATGTGAAACAGCTGCTGTACCAAATCATGATTTTGAAAAGTATTTAAAACCACTAAACAATCGCCCATTGATAGTAACTTAGGCTTTCGTAATTATTTGTTTGTAGTAGCCCTCCTCAGTGAAAACTCAGTCCAATTTCTGGAGAATGGGAGGAGGGGAGGCGGTGGCGAGAGCAGTACTGTCAGACTGTCAGATATGCTTTGAACACGCTATGCCACATTTGTCATCTTTACAATAATGGTCATTTGAAGACTACTTTAACACATTATCAGCTCTGAACTACTGTAACACTAATATTATTGCCGTCTGTGATCTGCAACTTTGTACTCATTGTCTTAAAAAATTTCTAAACGTTAGATTTGACACAACTTTTTCCAACTACCGTATGGTTTCGACTAGATTTTAGTGCAACGTCATACTTTCTTTTAACATACTATTTATTGCCCTTACTGAGTGTGGTGTCACCGCCAGACACCACACTTGCTAGTTGGTAGCCTTTAAATCGACCGCGGTCCGTTAGTATACGTCGTACCCGCGTGTCGCCACTATCAGTAATTTCAGACCGAGCGCCGCCACACGGCAGGTCTAGAGAGACTTCTAGCACTCGCCCCAGTGGTACAACCGACTTTGCTAGCGATGGTTCACTGACAAAATACGCTCTCATTTGCCGAGACGATAGTTAGCATAGCCTTCAGCTACGTCGTTTGCTACGACCTAGCAAGGCGCCATTACCAGTTACTATTGATGCTGTAAAACATGTTCCGTCAAGAGCGACGTTCACCATTTATGGATTAAAGTTAAGTATTCCACCAGCTACGTCAGTTTTTTCTACAGTCTAATTTCCTTGTCCTGTTCCAGACCTCACGCCAGGCTGCGTGAGCTAAAACGCGTGCCTTTCGGCTTCCTCTCATACCGGTGTTGGCTCTCCTGCCAACCCACAACACTGATGTCTCTTACCACAACACTGTAAATTGAGCAAAGCTTGATTTTAATTCCAAAAATCCTAATAATGCTAATCCCGCTTTAATAACCTACATCTTAATATCTGTTAGATTTTAAAACTTTTGTTCTGATCGCCAAACATTTTCATTTATTATTTCATGACTTTTCCTCTTAATATGCAGAACTACGGCCTGAAATATAAAATGCGAGACAAGACATCGTAAGGAATACATTACAACAACACAGTGAAACTGTAAAACGTACTTATTAAATCAGTATGGAGTACGTTGTTGCTTCCTACTCCATTCTTCTACACTGGGCACTTATGGTATTGCAGAAGTGAGTATGAAGCAACAAGATACAACGTATTGATATTTATCGATCTGATGATGGAATTCTCACGAAACGCGTTATGAGATGATAAATGGAAAGCGTATATAGCATGATAAATTGGCAATTTTTGCCGCTATGAGCGTACTTTGATGCCTGAACACTTAAGTAATATGTATTCTTTGGGTACCAGAGGCTATGTTATTTGTAGAGCAAGAGCGAGAGAATCGTCTGCAGAGAAAGAGGCAGTGCTGAATCGCCGCTAATTGATGAGCTTCGACGGCGGACGTGCCACTCGGAGAATGAAATTTTATTTGAGATGTTCCCTGACGTGTATTTGAGGATAGCGGATCCTTTTGAGATGGTTTTATAGAGATACAACACTTTTGGAAAAACATAATATGCATTGAGTTTTATTTGCTGCGAGCTCTAGCCGAATAATTACTGTAAAGACTGTACATAGCAATATCTTCGTTTTTGTATGCAGGGTGAATTACCATGGATGTGTTCAGAATCTTAATTATTATACCTCACTGTCTACCTTGAATGTATTTCATTAGAAAAGCAAAGAATACATTTCAAATGGTTCAAATGGCTCTGAGCACTATGCGACTTAACATCTATGGTCATCAGTCCCCCAGAACTTAGAACTACTTAAACCTAACTAACCTAAGGACAGCACACAACACCCAGCCATCACGAGGCAGAGAAAATCCCTGACCCCGCCGGTAATCGAACCCGGGAACCCGGGCGTGGGAAGCGAGAACGCTACCGCACGACCACGAGATGCGGGCAATACATTTCACATAATTTAAATATTATATGTGAGAATCTATTTTTATGATGTATGAGAATCCTAAAAAATCGTAGTTCATGTTAGCACTAGGCACTTCTAATATAATTTCAAAATACCCTTTTATTCATTTGTAAATATTTCACTGATGGTTGTCATCACTGTTAGAATGAAAAGGGTGTACAGCAAGCTCTATTTTTGAAAGTAGAACAAAAGTCTCTCTTTCAAAAGCAGTCTAAAGTAAAATAAGGCGAAAAGCCAGGCAGTGAATTATTTCAGGGCCATGCATTTCAGCACTTCACATTCCTACAACTGAGCAAGATAGGGCAGAGCTGAGTTATGTGTTGCAAGGCGAGAATTGCATGGCCTTACGAAATTTCGGGGATGAAATTACGATTAATTTTCATTTGGAATATTTCGTATAAATTCAGTAAAAGGGCACAGCTTCAATACGCAACAGTTAGCCATTTTGTGTGCTTTTTAATGAGGAATCAATTCTGCACAGTATTGATAATCAAAATTTGTATTTAATATTCCTTACAAACAGACAGATTCAGTTTATTGGAATTGGTATTACATAAATCGTAAGTGATTTGCGCAGTTAACGTTCATATTCTAAAGCCGTGTAGGTAAGGCTATTCTAGAGCAGAATGCAAGGGCGATACTTTAATCGGGATTTAACAGTACCATCTTCCGCATCGCTAGCGAGAGGTTTTGGCACACAAATCATTTCCAGTTACCAAGTTGAAGATTTAAAAGCTTCAAAATATTTTGATGATCAAGGCTTAGTATTTAGTGCTAATGATCGCAGATCTTGTAACACCAATAATCGATAGATTTATGTGTATTCCGTGTTAGTTCTCTGCTGACATTGTACAATAGTATATCTGCATAGTCGAGATCATTGGTTGTGCAAATATTTGATAATCATGCTAATTATTTTGACGTTTCAAGAAATTATACAGTAACTGTATCTCTGGTTTTATACATAAAACTCTGTGAAAGTAATAATTTGTAGAAACTCCTTATATTCTAATGGTCCATAATTAGTGAAGCTATTATCATTGTGGAGTATGAAGTTTGTTTAGTTGTCTGTACAGTAGTAAACCATTTACTCCAATAATTTTTCATCTTAAAGTTTGCTTAAGTTTGTTCATAAAGAAAGCTTTCCATTAAACAAGAAGCTGCGATTAAAATAATCAATGAGAAAAATATGATGTGTAGAAGGTGCCTGTAAGTAAAAGTTATAAAAAGAGTACAGCATTATTTCACTTTGAACAGGTTTTTGAGCTTGTAATTGTTTATTTCTTTATGCAAGTTGTTTTAAAGTAGTTTTTCAAGTCATTTACAAAACCAGTTAGTCCAATGACAGGTTAGTTGTTAGGTCCCCCTGTTAGCTCTTGAACTAATTTTGCATTATTCATTATACTTGAAGTTGTGGGTAAAGGTAACTGCCATTTTCTTAATTTTGTGTGTTACTATTAGCAAGTTATTATGGTTCTTCAAACCATACCAGTTTAAGCGACGCTATAAGCTACTTAAATTGTGTGATAAATGCAATAAAGGCTCCTTCTGAGCAAGTGTAGCAATCAGTATAATGATTTATTCTGCACCAAAACCTTTCTTATAAATAATAACTATACTGCCCATTTGTATAAAGTAACTTCACCTGCAAATTTCTGGAGCCCTGACTTGAATGAAAATGTGGTTAACACTGTGGAAGGCGACCGCCGCGTCAGTACTGTTCCAAATCATGACCTTCTCGTGATAGTTGACTAAAATAATAGTAGTTCACGCTATTTCCGGTCAGACTTTATTAGCAGATTCATATGCCCTTCTGCATTTCTTCATTATACTGCATAGCAGGTTTTGCCCATAGTAAATGTTATTGTGAGACTGTGTGCTACTGAATTTAGTGGCCAGTCTATGTTCTGCATAAGGGTCAGTTGTTGTTTGTTTTCTAGGGCAAGTTTGAGAGTAACTGTGTTAGAAGAGATTAATTAGGGTACCAATTGACGTTAGTTTTCTTATGTAAAGTTTATCTCCACTTTGCCATAAAATTTGGTATCGTATTGCCTAATCAGACTGGCGGCTGCAGTATACATAATTACAGTTTACTTTCATATTAGTAGAACGAAAGTTCAAAACCCTTCTTATTTGCTGTTGTTACTGTTTCACTTGCTTCGAAATTACGAAATTGTAGTACGATTCCTTGTCATTAGGTACAGTCACGGTCAGGCTAAGCCCTTCGCAGAAGATTAACATTATCGGCGATTGCCAGTTTGGTAAGAGCCGGCAGCGTTACAATCTCCTTAGACCTAAAGTGCTAAAATCTATATTAATCACTGGAACAAGATCGCTGTACGTCTGTGAGCGAGAAACGAGTAGCAGCAGGCTGTCTATACGTGTCTCTCTCACTGGACACGGTTTGATTCTCTAAACGCGAGGAATCAGGCGATTATTTTTCCCATCCAAATTAAAAAGGAATATCTGTAAACATTCCAGCATTTATCGAAATACAGCGTGATTTTTTGCACCAGGTACAAACTCTAGGGATTGATCGATGAGAGGATACGGAACAAAACAGGTCTAATGGACGTAGGTGCGGAAACGCATGGTTTCCATGATAGATACCATTTATTCAATCATACTTTGTTATAGAAACTGCGGTCTAATATGCGCTGTACCATGCAGCCACAATTACAGTATGTGTGGGTTCCTCCTAGAGAGTGGTGCTGTTCCTCATACGTCATGCCCTGGCGACCTCTACTGCCACAGTAATTTTTTTTTATGTCGTGTTAGATTCACCTCCCTTGCTGAGTCGCCTTGTAGCGGATGTGGTACGCCGTTGTACACAATGGTTCCGTATTCATCGAGAGGTTGCAGACATGGTGTTTACTTACGGAAAGGCGAATGCCCGCATCTCGTGGTCGTGCGGTAGCGTTCTCGCTTCACACGCCCGGGTTCCCGGGTTCGATTCCCGGCGGGGTCAGGGATTTTCTCTGCCTCGTGATGGCTGGGTGTTGTGTGCTGTCCTTAGGTTAGTTAGGTTTAAGTAGTTCTAAGTTCTAGGGGACTGATGACCATAGATGTTAAGTCCCATAGTGCTCAGAGCCATTTGAACCATTTTAAAGGCGAATGGCAACGGGCGACGAGCAGCAAGCTTGCATCAAACACTTAACCCCGCCGACAACAACCACAGCATTCGATGTTTGCAACAGTGTTTCGCCGTTTGACACTGCGTCATTTCAGGAAGCTGGAAATCAGCAGCGCGTACGCGAAATGTTCGGACACCTGACTTGAAGGAAAATTTGGTTAACTCTGTGGAAGGCGATCGCCGTGTCAGTGCCAAGAAATTGGCCCGGCAAGGAAGCGTGTGGAACATTCTTCATGACAACTCTTACTACCCTTGTCACTTACAGCATGTACAGGGCTTACTAGCGGTGACCGAGAGGTTCTAGGCGCTTCAGTCTGGAACCATGCGACAGCTACGGTCACAGGTTGGAATGCTGCCTCGGGCATGGATGTGTGTTAGGTTTAAGTAGTTCTAGAGGACTGATGACCTCAAATGTTAAGTCCCATAGTGCTCAGAGCCATTTGAACCATTTGAAGCTTACTAGCGACAGACTTTTCACACCAGGAGCAGTTCTGTCGCAGGTTTCGTTAGCAGGCAACAACGATTCCGGGACTTGTGTCATCTATCCTGTTCACATATGTAGCCACCTTTACGCGGAGTGGTATCTTGAACTTTCATAACAGCCATGTGTGGGAGAGCATGCAGGACCCCTATGGTACGGTGAATTATCAGCATCGTTGCAGCCGGAATATGTGGGCCAGGGTAACTGACGAGCGTATTTCTGGACCAGTCTGCCTTCCACGTCGCCTAACAGGTCGGAACTATCGGTGTTTCTTCAAAAGTTGTTCAAATGGCTCTGAGCACTATGGGACTTAACATCTATGGTCATCAGTCCCCTAGAACTTAGAACTACTTAAACCTAACTAACCTAAGGACAGCACACAACACCCAGTCATCACGAGGCAGAGAAAACCCCTGACCCCGCCGGGAATCGAACCCGGGAACCAGGGCGTGGGAAGCGAGAACGCTACCGCACGACCACGAGCTGCGGACTCGGTGTTTCTTGCGGGTGACTTTGCCTCTCCTGCTGGAAGGAGTGCCATTGATGATTCGAGGGGTTACGTGGCTGCTACTTGATGGTGATCCAGCCCACTTCGCCGTTAACGTCCGGACGCATCTCAACCGTGCATTTCACGGTCGATGGATCCGACGAGTGGGCCCACTTGCACAGCCTGCTCGTTCACCGGATCTCAATCCGTGTGATTTCTGGTTATGGGGCCATCTCAAATGTATCATGTATGCAGAGCTCATTCCAGATGTGGTGACACTGTAGCAGCGTATTCATGTTCCCTTTCACGCTGTTCGCTTGCAGCCTGGCCGATGTGAACGTGTGGGACAGAATATGCTATGGCGAGTACACGAGTGACTTGAGGCACATGGAAACCATTTTCAAGACATACTGTAACTGTGGCTGCATGGTACAGCGCTCGTTAGACCACAGTCTCTGTAACAATGTGAACCAATGGTCTCTAGCACGGAAACCATGCATTTCCAGACATAAGTTCGTTAGACCTTTTTTGTTCAGCATCCTCTCATGGATCGATCCATAGAGTTTGGACACGGGGGAAAAAAAATCACCCTGTCTAACAAGGGAATGGTCAGACTTGTCATGCCGAAACATGTATTGCTTTTTTTAGCACTCTTATTTAACTGTGCAAAAAGTCCGTATGCGAAATTGTAGCTGCTGACAAGAACTGGAAGTCACCTAAAAAAAATCACGAACATGGCTGTGTTTCCTGCTTGGCGCTTGCAGTGACAGCTGGTCACCCCTGGAAATGGCGAGTCGCGAGCGTTGTGCGCATGGTCGGGAAGTGCGGCCGTCTTATCGCGGCGTTCATTAAAGAGGAATATCGCTGCACGGTTTTGGTGGAAAGGGGAAACGAATATTCGTTTCTGTGGCATGCACGTCCTTTTAATTTCTGGTACGTATTTCGAAACATACCGTCCCGAAACTGGTTAGAGATGTGAAAGATGTTCAGTACGTGTTCATCTATACTCCGCAAGCCACTTTACGATGAACATTCAATCTCCCCTCGCAGGTGATGGCGAACCCTGTAAATGGTTTACTGCTTGCCATGGAGATATACCACAGACGCCAAATGAAGCAATCAACAGAAAACATGCGTGAAGACTATGTGTTGTGCGACATGGTTGTTAAACTTCTAGACGAGCATATAAATGGCACAGACATGTGGCTATAAACAACTGAAACACTCGATATTGCAGACTGTGAATCTACAGACGGCGAAGACACCGACGAAAGTTGCACTCATGAAGACTCTTCGAGTGATAGTGCCACGTACCATCATCAGTTATCTCCGAAAGTAACACCAGCAACTACAATTACCTTATCAGACAAAGAAAAAGCGGTGACGTATTGGTTGAACGAAAGTGGTAAGAAACGCCTACGTGTCAGTACTGTTCAAAATAAGTATCGCTTTGTCCGTTCTGAACGTGAATTGTATAGATGGAAAAAGGAAGTCGCTGGACGACGTAAGAGTCGAAGTCGACTGGAAATTGCGACGGAGATAAATGCGCGACTTTTTGAGCTATTTACCGATGCCAGACAACAGTCATTTAGTGTCAGCGATACAACTTTGCGTGATTGGGCGTTAGAGATTGCCAACGCGATAGGCGCTAAAGAATTTACAGCTTCTCGACGTTGATTAGTCGCTTCAAAAGATCACATAAAATTGTGGCAAGAAAAATAACAAAATTTGTATCGAGCTTTTCTTACGAATGCAAAAAATGAGATCGCTAGTTTTAGTGAATCGTACGTGTACAATGCAGGTCAGTCAGGTTTTCAAAAATAAATGCGTGCGGAAAGAACACTGGCATTCAAAGTGGAAAAACATATTGAGGCGATTGCGCAGTCCACGACTGCACTCACCCATTCATATACTACAATGCCCATAATTAGTCTGGATGGTTCATTGCTGCGTAAAGTATATGTGTGTCTTCAAGAACCAACTGGACGTTTTGGACCACGTGTCAAAAGAACAATGTTCTACGCAAACAATCTTGTGGTAGACGCATCGAAGTCTGGAAAAATGGGAAATGAAAATGTTACACTTTTCATGCGTCATGCTTTTCTTCCGTTCTGCGGGAACAAATCTCTTCTAGATTCGTGGTCAGGTCATAAAAGGTCTGATTCATTAAAAGCTGTATTTCGAGCCCACCCTGACAAAGAATTAGAGATACTTCAGATTCCACCCGGCACGACGAACGTAATTCAAGCTTTAGACAGAGAATTTTTCCGTCAGTGCAAGGCATTTTGCAGAAAACTAACAGAAAATTATTGTCTGCAGATCATTGCAATTTCCTGTCTATCACCGTGACAATATTCTCAAGCTGCAGTCAGTAGTACATTATCAATTTTCCTCCCCACGGTTTCAGAATTTGATTAAATATGTGTGGCACTCGTCGAAATATACTGATACTAGGCCTGATTGGTTCCTAACACCAGCCCAGTTTTGTCTACGGACATCTAACAACGTCTGTGATTCGCAGGGCTGCCATATGTAGTCTTTGCTTGTATGTTCTTGGTGCACAAAAAACCTATGTTTTGAACATTGTATCAATATTTCGCATTTTTGCGGTAATTACTAGAAATAAAATTTGGACGTGTTCTAAACCGTATATTTATTTGTGTCTATTTCATAGCTATTTGGAAAGAATGTTGTAGATAACATATCAGCCATATTTGTCAACGAATGTTTCATTATCATACGATCGCTTTCACTGGGGGAATCAGCTCTCTCACTGCTGTAGCGAGAGAGCGGCGCGTAGCTAACGCCACCTTGTCCCTAGATGGCGTTGGTATAACGTAGCGAGAGACGTCAGGGTTGTACAAGACGCAGTTATAAGCGCGGAAACCATGCGACAATAATGTCTTACTTCATAAAATTGTTAACAGACTTCCAGGTCATGTCAGCAGCTAAAATTCTGCATACAGACTTCTTGCAATGTTAACTCACAGTGGTAAAAAAAGCAACACAGGTTTCGACATGAAAAGTCTGACCATTCCCTTGTAAGGAACGAAAGACTCCAGACGGCCTACTGTCCTGGTAGCGAACTGCGCCATCTGACGACCTGCATAAGCAGTCTTTCTATAGGCAAGATGGCGTAAGAAGATCCCTCACAGCTCGTAGCGTTGTTCCCAGCTTTCATCTGTGAAGCGATAGTAGCTGCAGGCTGAAATAGCAGACGTCTACAGAGCTGTCACAACACTGAGCTGTTGTCATACAGACTTTCACAAAATCTCATTACGTTATTCGTCGAGGTAGGCCTGCGAAGCTGCCGCGCCCGGCCCATTGTTGGCTGTCAGGGATCAAATTGCGCCGACTCAGCTACGGCAGTACGAGTTTTGCGCCACAAAACAGGACGGGACGTATAGAGTCGACAAGCCCCCAAAACGTAAATACGAGGTGCATTCAAGTTCTAAGGCCTCCAATTTTTTTTCTCTGGACTGGAAAGAGATAGAAACATGCGCATTGTTTTAAAATGAGGCCGCGTTCATTGTCAATACGTCCCAGAGATGGCAGCACCGTACGGCAGATGGGATTTTACCGCCAGCGGCGAGAATGAGAACTGTTTTAAATACTTAAAATGGCGACGTTTTCCTTACTTGAACAGCGTGCAACCATTCGTTTTCTGAATTTGCGTGGTGTGAAACCAACTGAAATTCATCGACAGTTGAAGGAGACATGTGGTGATGGAGTTATGGATGTGTCGAAAGTGTGTTCGTGGGTGCGACAGTTAAATAAGGCAGAACATCGTGTGACAACAAACCGAAACAACCTTGGGCTCACACAAGCCAGTCTGACGACATGATCGAGAAAGTGGAGAGAATTGTTTTGGGGGACCGCCGAATGACTGTTGAACAGATCGCCTCCAGAGTTGGCATTTCTGTGGGTTCTGTGCACACAATCCTGCATGACGACCTGAAAATACGAAAAGTGTTATCCAGGTGGGTGCCACGAATGCTGACGGACGACCACACGGCTGCCCGTGTGGCATGTTGCCAAGCAATATTGACACGCAATGACAGCATGAATGGGACTTTCTTTTCGTCGGTTGAGACAATGGATGAGATGTAGATGCCATTTTTCAATCCAGAAACAGAGCGCCAGTCAGCTCAATGGAAGCACACAGATTCACCGCCACCAAAAAAATTTCGGGGAACCGCCAGTGCTGAAAAAATGATGGTGTCCATGTTCTGGGACAGCGAGGGCGTAATCCTTACCCATTGCGTTCCAAAGGGCACTACGGTAACAGGTGCATCCTACGAAAATGTTTTGAAGAACAAATTCCTTCATGCACTGCAACAAAAACGTCCGGGAAGGGCTGCGCGTGTGCTGTTTCACCAAGACAACGCACCCGCACATCGAGCTAACGTTACGCAACAGTTTCTTCGTGATAACAACTTTGAAGTGATTCCTCATGCTCCCTACTCACCTGACCTGGCTCCTAGTGACTTTTGGCTTTTTCCAACAACGAGACACTCTCCGTGGCCGCACATTCACCAGCCGTCCTGCTATTGCTTCAGCGATTTTCCAGTGGTCAAAACAGACTCCTAAAGAAGCCTTCGCCGCTGCCATGGAATCATGGCGTCAGCGTTGTGAAAAATGTGTACGTCTGCAGGGCGATTACGTCGAGAAGTAACGCCAGTTTCATCGAGTTCGGGTGAGTAGTTAATTAGAAAAAAAATCGGAGGCCTTAGAACTTGAATGCACCTCGTATGATGTGCGTTTGAGTTTTTCAGTTCACAAGTGCTGTCTGGGAAGCACGTTGTGTGAAAAGATATTTGATAGCTATAAATAATTTTTTTACAAGAAATTGAATGAGAAAATATATGTTTTACAAGTCTGACACACACACACACACACACACACACACACAAACACAAACAACAAAAACCTCAGTTATGGACAACCACAAAAAATTTTCGAAGATTCCTGCGAGTTTTATATAGTAAGTAAAGTATGGAACCTTGTACAATCACTGTCCTGTTCTGTATTATCGCTAGTGTTCATAAGTAGGGGCATGAGTGTTTCAGTGAGCATGTCTATCGTTTGAGTAATTTCACCAAGAGGTGTAGTAGGCGTGACTGGTGGCTCTAGGGAACGGTGCTGGTGAGCGCTGCAAGGACGAATGACTTCCATTACAATCGACAGTTTGTGAACTACAACTGCAGTGGTGCTGTTGGTTTGACAACTCTATATCTGTGACGATTTGCAAAACTCTCATCTTGGTCTGCATAATGAGATCTGGCTGAAAATTTTTCACGGTTTTGAAGAATATGTCTATTTAATTCTCTTGTGGGGCTGATTTCCACAGCTCTTACAGACAGGTTTTTAAAGTGGAGTCGGTTTCTTTCCTCTCGTTTAAATATTTGAGAAGCGCCTCAATATCCTTCTTCATTTCGCCCAAAGGACTTTGGCATGTGGCTAAAAGACGTATTCCGATGTTGGCTGAGATGTGAGGACGGGAAGTGGTTCACACTCATCTGCTTCTGGACAGTTATCGTGACCGTTGCTGCAGAAGCCACTGTGACGCTCCGCCGACAATTCATGGCAATTTTCCATTTTTCCAGTAAGCGGTGGAACATTTGACATAGTGCTCCTTTCATCTTCGACACATTCTAGAAATCTCAGCCTGACCTAGTAGCTGGCGCTCTTCGTTTTTGCAGCAGAACCTGTGACACCTTTTTCTCCTTTTCTGTGCCTTCTCTGGCGATCACGGATACTCTTCGCCGTCTATGGCGCTGCGAATTAGACTCGTACAGAAGCTGCTTGCTTGTCATCTGTGAGGTTAAGCGTTGGTGCACTATGCGTTGCGATCTGTGGTAAAACACCTCCACCATTCTGTCTCTGTTGACTGGACGACGCAGTACAAGGGGCTCTTTGAGTACTGCGCAGCGCAGAATTCCTGGGCCCAGGAAAATCCGGCTTTAAGGGAGAACGACAGGGTGACGGTCGAAAAAAAAAAACGAAGTTTTGTTATTACGGAAATCGAATGTATATACATTGAAGAATCATTCCCGAAAATATTACGCGCGAACTAACGATTCTGTGGGCGTTTGAAGCCGAGCGTGCACGGCACACCTCGGCGTTAGAGAATTGTTTGTCACAAGTCGTTATCGGTGGCATGAACTCTACTTATACTGGTGTGATTTTGTGGTAATTTCCTATCGGACCAAGCTGCTGAGGTCATCGGTCCCTAGGCTTACACACTACTTAATCTAACATTAACTTACGCTAAGGACAACACGTACACCCATTACTCATTCCTGAGGGAACACTGGAACCTTCCACGGGAGGTGGGGGTGGGGGAGGTGGCGAGGGGGAGCGGGCGAACCGTGGCAAGGCGCCTGGGACCGCGTGCTACACCGCGCGGCACTAATGTTAGTAAACCTGATTTGGTGTAGCGTTGTTTGGGCGATTTTACTCAAAATATGAACGAAAGTCCTAATAGTCTCATTTGGAGGCACGCTCCAAAAATAACGTACAGCCGAAGCGAAATTGTCAACATTGCTTCAAATTTCGCCGTATGTCTATTCAGTGTAGGCCACAGTTCATTAATGCGCGTGGCAAATGCCTTTCAAATCAAAGTCGGCGATGAAATGTGTCGATTCTTTGAAGACAGAGACGCCAGCAGGGATGCGCTCAGTGACGAAAAGAGCTTTGAGGATGAAAATGAGGGGGTTATCAGGTCGAAGTAGCTGAAAGTGGTCGTCTACTATGCCTATGCAACAAGAAGTGGAGCAAATACATTACTGCAGGTAATAGTATTGTACTAATAAAAAAGACGCAAGATGTTTTGCAAAACAAAAGGTTAAAAAGAATATGGAAGAAGGTGGGTGCGAACCTGCTTTTTCTGTTTCCACAGCGCAACACGCTATCAAGTATGCTACGTCTTCCACACATCAGGCTCTCCTTATATGATGCACACTGTCTGAAGACAATCTACAAATGTCATTATTGTTTAACGATAACAAATTATACCAGAACGATGCGCTTTCGATAGATCATCGTTTTGCCGTAGCACTGAAACAGTATACAAACCTAGCACACAAGTTATGACACTAAAAAAAAGTCAAACACCGGCAACGTTTTAGTTATAACAAATCGTATCTACAGCGACACGTTTTCGACAGATCCTCCTGTCCGGCACACAGTTTTAATCTGTCAGGAAGTTTCATATAAACCCACACTCCGTTGCAGAGTGAAAATGCCGTTCCAGCTTATATTCATACCACGAATTCTATAAGGCGAAAAAAACTACCTTGTAAGAAATGTAACTCCCCAGAATTTGACCCCTCCTGTGTTCTGTTTGTGATGTACAAGCAATGTTGCACCTCACTAGGCACGTTTCCCTCCACGGAACGAAAATCTGACACGCTAGATTCTTCATTCCGCGCTTCGAAGTGTAGTGGGGGAAAGGCGGAACTCCACGCTGTGACGTCATCAGATTCTCCGCTACGTGAGTTTTCACGCCCCGCAGAGGGGGCGGCTCTAGGGTGCCCACATTCAGGTTGAGCACGCTACGAATCAGCGCGCCAACACCCAGGGTTTTGCTCAGTCACTCAACGTCACTGCCGGGACTGTTTCTCGGCACGCCCGCAGCTGTCTGCCACTCGGCTCCTTTGAGCAGTGCAGTGCGAGGGTGCCAGCTATCGCAAGCGGTTCAGCTGCTGCTCGGTCTGCCTTGCCGTCGCGTGGCCCAGAGCGGAAGGCAGTCTGTACGTACCTGCTCGAAGGGGTGAAGCGGAGCGACCGGTTCAGGTGCTAGACGTTCCCCAACACCCTGAAATGAGAAATCGCACTTTTATTCATTTCCTCATGCTGGGAGCATCACAAGTATGATACGCTGTACATGGAGCATCACAAGTATGATACGCTGTACATAAAAGGAAAATCACACCCTAACCAAGTCAGAGTACAACTCACACATTGATGGTTCCGTACGTACTTAGTTTTGTATACGGTTCAAATGGTTCAAATGGCTCTGAGCACTATGGGACTTAACAGCTGTGGTCATCAGTCCCCTAGAACTTAGAACTACTTAAACCTAACTAACCTAAGGACATCACACACATCCATGCACGAGGCAGAATTCGAACCCGCGACCGTAGCAGTCGCGCGGTTCCGGACTGCGCGCCTAGAACCGCGAGACCACCGCGGCCGGCTTTGTACACGGAGAGTTCATCCTTACAGGGTATAGAGAATCTCAACGACATTTGCCTAACGTAGATATCGATACCGGGAAGATATTGATCAGAAAATTCCAAGACCATATAACAAAATCTCTACCGCAGTCCACCAGAGTAGTCCCGATGTACAGTCAGTTCCAGAAGAAAGAGTACGCCGTTATCTACATGAAATAAAGGACACTATTATAAATACACAGTGCGGCGACATTTGAACACTACTGGCCATTAAAATTCCTACACCAAGAAGAAATACAGATGATAAACGGGTATTCACTGGACAAATATATTATACTAGAACTGACATGTGTTTACATCTTCACGCAATTTGGGTGCATAGATCCTGAGAAATCAGTACCCAGAACAACCAGCTCTGGCCTAATAACGGCCTTGATACGCCTGGGCATTGAATCAAACAGAGCTTGGTTCAAATGGTTTAAAATTGCTCTGAGCACTATGGGACGTAACTTCTGAGGTCATCAGTTCCCTGGAACTTAGAACTACTTAAACCTAACTAACCTAAGGACATCACACACATACATGCCCGAGGCAGGATTCGAACCTGCGACCGTAGCGGTCGCGCGGTTCAGATCGTAGCGCCTAGAACCGCTCGGCCACCTTGGCCGGCCAAAACAGAGCTTGCATGGCGTGTACAGGTACAGCTGCCCATGCAGCTTCAGCACGATACCACAGTTCATCAAGAGTAGTGGCCGGCGTATTGTGACGAGCCAGTTGCTCGGCCACCATTGACCAGACGTTTTCCATTGGTGAGAGATCTGGAGAATGTGCTGGCCAGGGCAGCAGTCGGACATTTTCTGTATCCAGAAAGGCCCGTACAGGACCTGCAACATGCGGTCGTGCATTATCCTGCTGAAATGTAGGGTTTCGCATGGATCGAATGAAGGGTAGATCCATGGGTCGTAACACATTTGAAATTTAACGTCCACTGTTCAAAGTGCCGTCAATGCAAACAAGAGGTGACCGAGACGTGTATCCAATGGCACCCATACCACCAGGCCGGGTGATACGCCAGTATGCCGATGACGAATAAACGCTTCCAATGTGCGTTCACCACGATGTCGCCAAACACGGATGCGACCATCATGATGCTGTAAACAGAACCAGGATTCATCCGAAAAAATGACGTTTTGCCATTCGTGCGCCCAGGTTCGTCGTTGAGTACACCATCGCAGGCGCTCCTGTCTGTGATGCAGCGTCAAGGGTAACCGCAGCCATGGTCTCCGAGCTGATAGTCCAAGCTGCTGTAAACGCCGTCGAACTGTTCGTGCAGATGGTTGTTGTCTTGCAAACGTCCCCATCTGTTGACTCAGGGATCAAGACGTGGCTGCACGATCCGTTAGAGCCATGCGGATATGATGCCCGTCATCTGGACTGCTAGTGATACGAGGTCGTTGGGATCCAGCACGGCATTCCGTATTATCCTCCTCAACCCACCGATTCCATATTATGCTAACAGTCATTGGATCTCGACCAACGCGAGCAGCAATGTCACGATAAGATAAACCGCAATCGCGATAGGCTACAATCCGACCTTTATCAAAGTCGGAAACGTGATGGTACGCATTTCTCCTCCTTACACGAGGCATCACAACAACGTTTCACCAGGCAACGCCGGTCAACTGCTCTTTGTGTATGAGAAATCGATTGGAAACTTTCCTCATGTCAGCACATTGTAGGTGTCGCCACCGGCGCCAACCTTCTGTGAATGCTCTGAAAAGGTAATCATTTGCATATAACAGCATCATCTTCCTGTCGTTTAAATTTCGCGTCTGTAGCACGGCATCTTCGTGGTGTAGCAATTTTAATGGCCAGTAGTGTATATATTCACATGAAAACATGTGTTGTTACTAATTTCACAATTATCTAATAGTTAATCCAATTGCCGCCATTATCGATAAGAACGTGGCACCTTAGCCCTCTCTCCGGTAAATGATCCACCTTTCCAAGCTCTAAATATCGTCTGACCCACTTCGCACCGAATGTCTTTGACGTTCTGAGAATTCCAGCAGCAACTCCATATGAAAGTTTTGGTATCTTTGGACGATTTACAAGGAACACTGCCTCGTGACGCTTCAGATGTTTTGCACTCATTTTGAGCTGCAACCGACAAAAGATATTGTTCAACTCTTATACTTTATCTATATACTGTGCAAAAGCGTACTGAGTACAGATTTGAGACCACTCCACGCCGCCCTCCAGTACTAAATTGGAGATCCCTTGACGCCTCAGAACGTGTCCTACCAACCGATCCCTTCTTCTACTCAAGTTGTGCCACTCTCTTCTCTCCAATTCTATTCAGTACCTCCTCATTAGTTATGTGATCTACCCATCTAATCTTCAGCATTCTTCTGTAGCACCACACTTCGAAACCTTCTAGTCTCTTCTTATCGAAGCTATTTACCGTCCATGTTTCACTGCACACAGGCCTACACTTCATAAAAATACTTTCAGAAAAGACTTCCTGACAAATCCATACTCGATGTTAACAAATTTCTCTTCTTCAGAAACGCTTTCCTTGCCATTGCCAGTCTACATTTTATACCCTCTCTACTTCTACCATCATGAGTTATTTTGCTCCTCATATAGCAGAACTCATTTACTACTTCAAGCGTCTCATTTCCTAACCTAATTCCTCAGCATCACCTGATTTAAATCGACTACATTCCATTATCCTCGTTTTGCTTTTGTTGATGTTCATCTTATATCTTTCTTTTAAGACACTGTCCATTTCGTTCAGCTGCTCTTCCAGGTCCTTTGCTGTCACCGACAGAATTATTAATTATGTAATTAGGACTGATCTTTACTTCAGTTTCTTAACCAAAATAAATAAAGTACAGTAACCTACATTTCCTCCCCTGTCCTTCATTTGGACGCTTCCCCTGTGTTGAGGGGGGCGGGGGGTGTACACTTCAGCTTTCTGTCCAGAAGTACCACTATTCGTTTCCCGGAAAGGGCATCGCCATTTCTGAATTTCCCGCCAATTCCCAGGAGAGGGTGCGATGGGGCGTCAGCACAGCCTTGGGACAAAGAAATTTTCACCATTTTTGAAAGTTCCACCATTTTTTTTAATTTCCCGGCAAAATTCGATATCCCTGCCAATAGGATAAGTAGGGGAGCGGGAAAAGGTGGGGTGGGGAGAGGTAGTTGGCGGGGTGCCACGTGCCGTCTGGGGAAAACACCTGACATCATCAGGATTGGGGTAACTAAGATCAATTTAATTAATTTGCATATCAACCTGATAACAAAATTGGTGTGGTCTGCCCTTGCCCTCCTACTGTGACATCCATGTACTACATCTTCCATCATTTCTCGTGAAAACGCTTCTTGCCGTTCCTGAGTTGACAACATCCAACCGCTTTGCATTGGCCGCCGCATACCACACCGCTGATGGGGAGATTGAAGGTCTCCCAACACCAGTATATCTCGCGCAGCTTGTCTCATCATCGTCACTGCTACTTGTGAAGCCCATCTGGTGCGTCTGTTCCTGATCGTCGCTGCAGGCTCTTGTGGATGTCAGGGCGTGCCTGCCAGGATCACCGGCTACACTACATCCGACAGCGTCGTAGGCTCCAAAGGGTCAGCGCGGGTCATCGTCATTTTCCAGAGTCGGGTCTAGGACGCTCTAACACAGTATGGGGGCATAAACTCACGCTATGGCTTCGCCTACAGACTGCAGGCGTCAACCCGCAGTACTTGCACGGAACTGTTGGAACAGGAGACAGCGAAATTTCAACGTGTCACTGGTGCTGGCTGCCACAGAACTGAATGAATAAATATTAACTAAGTAATTATGTTTTATAGTGGCGAAAAACGCTCTGCAGATTCCACAACACCATCCTGACGACGTCTCCGCTAGAAACATATACACTACTTACATCAATAAATGAAATCTTTGTTTCAGTGCTTAGCTAGAGGGCGCGAAGCAGCTGTCCCAAATATATCCTGCAATACAGTTCCACTTGTCCCGTATCAAATCTACGTAAACGTTGTCTTCTGATGGTTCAAGGCAGACAACTGGTTCACCCCCGAGAAAGCGAAGAGCTGGGCGAATGTTGCTAAGTCTTAATCGGTACGGCTTTGTTGCTGGGAAAGTCATGTATAGCCGCTACATCCTGTGCAGGACACAGTTAATCTATATTACTAAACGCGTAAAGCGGTTACAGGCTCCAGATGAAGGTTGACAAAAATTTCCATTAACAGTTTTTCATATTTTATTGACCGAATTCAAAAATTTTAAATGCTGTTATAACCTACTCATTAAGACGTATAACCTTACGTTAAGGATTTAACAACATAATTTTAATATTTGAGAATGAGAGCAATTATCGACTCCCAAGGAACTTTACACACGACTTGAAATTTTTTCTAAGGTGTTTTTCGCAAGACATTTTCCAAATTATCCACATATACCGCAAATGTGCCTACTCAGTTATCAGTGCATTAGAAAAAAATGGCTCTGAGCACTATGCGACTTAACATATGTGGTCATCAGTCCCCTAGAACTTAGAACTACTTAAACCTAACTAACCTAAGGACATCACACACATCCATGGCCGAGGCAGGATTCGAACCTGCGACCGTAGCGGTCATGCGATTTCAGACTGAAGCGCCTAGAACCGCACGGCCACACCGTCGGGCTTCAGTGCATTAGAAATAACTGCCAACCAGTTGCAAATTACACGTTTATTAAACCTTGACCATGGTTTCGACGGTTTTAAAACCCTCTTCACCAGAAGAAATAGGACGTAAAATCATATCATCTATACTCAAAATGGATGTTATTAAGACAAAACCTTACAGCAGACGGCTACTACTTTTATACAGGGTGGTCGGAAATTCCCGTTACAAACTTCTAGGGCTTGTAGAGGGAAGTGAGTACATCGTATTTTGAATAGGAACCCCTGTCCGGAAACTTCATCCAACGAGACTACAGAGCGTCAAAGTTATTGGCACGGGCGTCTGTAAATGTATGTATACTGGGGGTGATTCCGTGATGACGTTACAGACTTTCTAGGATGATGGAGAACGATTAGTAAGGATCCCTGTACCGGAAACGAACGATTCGAAAGTTGTAAACGAAAACCGTTCTGATACCTCTGACAGTTGAATAAATGTACCGGTTCTTGTTTTGCGAAGAGTGTAGGGCTGGTAACTTTCAGTGGTGGTAGTGTGAAGAAAAACCAGAAAAAAATATACAATAAACGTGGGCTCTAAATTGCATACCTGAGGAACTATGAACACTTGCTCAGTAGAGGAGATGTGTTTCACATTAGGGAAGATGAACGAATGGTAATATCTCCTCAGGTATGCAATTTAGAGCCAACGTTTATTGGATATTTTTTCTCGTTTTTGTCCACACTACCACCACTGAAAGTTACCAGCCCTACACTCTTCGTAACACAAGAACAACGTATTTAACTATCAGAGGTATTAGAACGGTTTTCGTTTATAACTTTCGACACGTTCGTTTCCGGTACAGGGATCCTTACTTCGCCGGCCGGAGTGGCCGTACGGTTCTAGGCGCTGCAGTCTGGAACCGAGCGAAAGCTACGGTCGCAGGTTCGAATCCTGCCTCGGGCATGGATGTGTGTGATGTCCTTAGGTTAGTTAGGTTTAATTAGTTCTAAGTTCTAAGCGACTAGTGACCTCAGAAGTTAAGTCCCATAGTGCTCAGAGCCATTTTAACCATTTGATTCAGTGAACGTCATGTAGGAGAGTCAAAGACTCTCACTTTGACTAAAGGTAACGCAATGCTACTACATCGTCTGATGAAGACGTTTTAAAACAGTCGAAACCATATTCAAGTTTTAATAAACCTGTATGTTGCAACTAGTAGGCTTTTATTTCTACTGTCCCAACTACAAACTCCCAAATGGAAAATCGCATTTAATTGTGTTGTGGTTGGCAGGAGAGCCAACACCGGGTACTAGAGGAAGCCGAAAGGCACGCGTTTTAGCTCATGCAGGCTGGCGTGAGGTCTGGAACAGGACAAGGAAATTAGAATTTAGAAAACGGACGTAGCTGGTGGAATACTTAACTTTAATCCATTAATGGTGAACGTCGCTCTGGACGGTACATTATTCACGGTATCAATAGTAACTGGTAATGGCGCCTTGCTAGGTCGTAGCAAATGACGCAGCTGAAGGCCATGCTAACTATCGTCTCGGCAAATGAGAGCGTATTTTGTCAGTGAACCATCGCTAGCAAAGTCGGTTGTACAACTGGGGCGAGTGCTAGGAAGTCTCTCTAGACCTGCCGTATGGCGGCGCTCGGTCTGCAATCACTGATAGTGGCGACACGCGGGTCCGACGTATACTAACGGACCGCGGCCGATTTAAAGGCTACCACCTAGCAAGTGTGGTGTCTGGCGGTGACACCACAAATTGCATCTTAGAAGACTTATTCTGAAAACAAAGTGAAACATAACTAAGTAATTTTTCAAGGAAAATTACGCACTGGCTGTATGAATGAATCATTCATACAGCCAGTGCGGAATTTTCTTTGAAAAAGCGTCGAAGTTTGGCTGTGGTTGCCCGCCCTACAAAACAACATGTTAATAACTAAGTATAATCGCTCGTGTCCAGGTCCGTAGGCAAAGTTCGTCTCCCGTAAGCACTTTCACAGTAACGGCGTCGCCACTGAGATGAGACCTGCCCCGTATTCCAGGAGGCGCACCAGACGACTCCCCTTCCGGGCAGCGACGACGAGACTTAATCACTGATTGGCTCCGTCGATTCCAGCGGTACGACTGCTGCATTTCCTGTGACGCCCCTCACTGTGAGCCCTTTGAAGTACGGCACGCTGCTGAGACGGGAGCTCGAGACGGTGCTCGAGAAGGCGGTGGCCGAGTCGTACGTGCGGCAACCGAGCTGTATGAATGCACGGCGCGACAATTTCTAGTGCACTGAAGCTGTTGCACGCACAGTTACTGAAGCGCAGCCATGTTCAGTACCTTGAAATCTGTGCCTACCCACTGTACACCATGTCCAGGAGATTCGCTGTCTAGTCACATTATTGTGACCTCCTGTCAAGCGTCTCAATATCCACCTTTCGTAGCGTGGACGCGCTGCAACAGAGGTACTGAAGTTCTGAAAGTTACCGACACCACTCAACCTTGCCAGCTGCAGCGCCGTGTCCGGCTGTGTTCGGTTGAGGATCCGTGGCGTGAACAGCCCGATCGAGGTGGTCCCACACATTTTGGATTGGGTTTAAATGCGGAGAGTTTGGTGGCCGGGAAAGTACAGTGAACTCGACCTGCAGCCCTTCTAACCATGCACGTATTCAACGAGCTGTGTGACACGTTGTGATGTCCTGATGCTAGATCCATCGTGTCATGGGAAAACAAACTGCATGTATGGGTTGACATGGTCCCCCAGGATAGATAAACGCTTGTGTTGACCCATTGTGCCTTCCAGAAGACATTACCCAGAGAAGGCCACAAAAACACTCCCCAGACTACAACGATCCCTCCTCAAAACTGGATCCTTCCGACGATTTTGCCACGCCGTACACGCATATGGCCATCTGTACGATGGAGCATAAAACGCGATTCACCTGAAAAGTACACCTGTCGACAATCAGTGGACTTCCACTAGCGGCAGTGGCGTGCAGTTTCCAGCCTTCGGCGTCGACGTACAGCAGTCAGCACGCGTGCCTGAACCAGGTACCTGCTGCAGAGGCCCATATGCAGTTACATTCGCTGAATGGTTGTTGAGGAGACATTTTTGGCAGCCCCCTTGATTCACGTGGACGGGCAGTTGCTGAACAGTTGCATGTCCACTCACCAGTACCGATCTCCGCAGCCGTCATGTGCCTCTGTCTTCTGTGGCCTGTGTTGTACCACAGTTGCGTTGCTGCCGGTTTTGAATAAAGTCTTTGAGCCGTGGTAAATTTGCTGTTTTGAAGAGCGCAGCGCGTAGTGTGAAGCAGTCGCCCTCCGTTTCTGGCGGTGGCGCCGCTGTGGCAATCGCAGCTTTGGTGTCTCCTTCTGGTGGGAAAGGGGAAAGGTAGCCTGTTCACGTGCATTTAAGGGGCGCTATCACCTCACTAGGCGGTGAGTCTGGTCGGTTGGTCAGTCGGAGTGAGGCTAGGCCGGTCTCGCGACACCAGTTGCTGGTCTGTCTCTCGTTCCCATTTGTGCGGCAGTTAGGGTCTGTCTGTCGTCCGGACTGCTAATATCTGTTAGGCCGCCAGTCTGCTCGAGTTGTTCGGGTAACGGTCATTGGCAGTTGGATCGATCGGTTGGTCGGTCGTGCACTGAGACACAAGATGACTTGTCCGCCTTGAGCGTCGGCGGATGAGAGGTCACCACGTGAGTCCAGTGGGCCGCGCCGTATAGCGAGGGGTAGTGGCTTCGAGAGCTACAGGAGTCAACCCACGACATCAGTCTGGCCGGCACGAGCTGCGACGCCGTGAGACGGGAGATCGGCGCGCTTTCCTGCGTCCGTTGAAGCGGCTGGCAGCGGACGGTTCGGGAGAGGGTTTTGGGGGTGCTGCGCCAGGTCTTCGCCAGAAATCGCAATTATTAGAAGTGATTCGTGATACGTTGTTTCAGTTACTTGTTAAATTCTACTTGTTTTCTTGGTCAGTGCCGCGCGGGGTTAGCCGGCGGTCTACGGCGCTGCAGTCATGGACTGTGCGGCTCGTCCCGGCGGAGGTTCGAGTACTCCTTCGGGCATGGTTGTGTGTGTGTGTGTTTGTCCTTAGGATAATTTAGGTTAAGCAGTGTGTAAGCTTAGGGACTGATGACCTTAGCAGTTAAGTGCCATAAGATTTCACACACATTTGAACATTTTTCTTGGTCAGTCTTTCGTCCCCAGCTTGCTTGTTTGTCTCTCGTCCGCATTTGTTAGGCAGTTAGTGTCTGTCTGTCTGTCTGTCTGTCGGTCTGCCATACGTTAATAGCTGCCTCTGTCATGTTTGTCGGATTCGGTGTTAACGAGTTAAGGTGTAAAGGCCGAAATCCTGAAATGTTTTTATCTTGCCTATCATCTTGCGAGGCGGTATATGTGTAATGTAGAGCATGTTGTACATTTTATGTAAGTCATGGGTTATTTAAATAGTCATTTTTATAAAGTTGCCACCCTTCCACCGTAAGAAAAAAATGGTTCAAATGGCTCTGAGCACTATGGGACTTAACATCTGTGGTCATCAGTCCCCTAGAACTTAGAACTACTTAAACCTAACTAACCTAAGGACATCACACACATTCGTGCCCGAGGCAGGATTCGAACCTGCGACCGTAGCAGTCACGCGGTTCCGGACTGAGCGCCTAGAACTGCTAGACCACCGCGGCCGCGTAAGAGTCCCCCACCCAAAAAAAAAAAAAAAACTGCACTTTCGGTGGCAAATAATTTGAGTTACTTTTGAATGCATTACGGGAACAGCAGTGATCAATGTCTTATAAATAATTACTATTAAAAACAGTCTTGATCACGATTTATTTAACAAGGTGACCGGTTTCGACCACTGCTGTGGAGAATTCTCCAACAGAAAGAGGTTCCTACTCAATGGTCTGAAGATGACAACAGTAGTGGTCGAAACCGGTCACCTTGTTAAATAAATCGTGATCAAGACTGTTTGTAATAGTAATTAAATAATTTGAAGGTTGTACCATTTCCATTCCTCTTACGGGGTGCATAGTTTACATGTTTGTGTGAGTTGTTAAAATTTTTAGTTTAAAGTAATCTGGTGTGTTGCAGATTTGCACCAGTGTAGTCTTTCAGAGGTTGTTGTGAGCGGTCGTTACTACGGCCGTGTTGAAAGGGAGCGGCAAGCTTCTCGGACCGAAGGCTCATACTGTCAATATTGTTCTTTCTGCCTAAAAAAAAACTGTAACTTGATATTTCGAGGGTGCTTTTGTGCTTATAAATTTTAAAGCTGTTTTTGAAAAGGCTTTTATGAATAAAATTCCCATTTGTTAAAGGTGATTTCATTTTCATCAGTTACTGCCTGGCAACTACTTCCACGCTCACCTAGTGTGATCAAATGTATTAATGTTCTTGATGAATCGCTAGTAAATAAAGTAAATTCCTTAAGAAAAGATTTTGAAAGTAAATTTACGGTTCAGTCATTTTGACATGCACGGTCTATTTAAATCATGGCCGGACCTGAACAGTTTATACAGTCTTAGGCATATCGGACATGCTTTCACCCTTGACCCGAAAGCCAAAGATCATGCCTGTTTAGACGTCAGATAAATCGCACGGTTTATGCATTACGACAACGACTGCACTCTTCCGCGTCGCCTGACACACCTGACATACCCTCCACTGCTGGTACTGCCACCTGCCGTCCGAGACTGCTTACTGCACGTTGGCGTCGAACAGGCTACGGTCGCATTAACGCGATTAGACCGTGTAACGGTCAGTGTATGGTATCAGGAATTTCTTCTTTCGACGTCTTCTGGACGTTTTTAATTTCGTTTCTACTGTAAGTCAAGGAGTCTATACTGTCACTGGAGAGACTAGGAAACCATACCAATAACGTGATAAATACGTATTCCACCCCAACCCTTAACTCCATAATTTTATCAAAATTTGCTATTGGACAAATGTGTGCCAATCAACGGCAATGGAGCTCGAAGCGGTATCACATTACCTGTTCTACTGCTTGAATCTTCCACAAGTTCCGTGAAAATTAGCGATGAAACGTTATGATAAGGCTTTTTAGTGTCTAACACGTGGTACGCTCCCAAAGTAACGGGAATTTTGTAGTTTCATGTGTTGTATTAGTCCGATTCGGAGTATTTCTTCCTTTGTGTGTTGATAAACATGTCTGCAAAATATCCGTACATTGTACAGCGGCAGATGAATGTTCCTCAGACGTCGCTAGATGAGGTGATTAACGACGCCGAACTAGTCAAACGTGTCGTAACTGGTAAAGTAAAATGAGTTTAAGAATATGATGGCGAAATTATGGCTGAATCGTCCCTGTGGAAATTTTTGGCTCGCCAAGAATGGTTCAAATGGCTCTGAGCACTATGGGACTCAACTGCTGTGGTCATAAGTCCCCTAGAACTTAGAACTACGTAAACCTAACTAACCTAAGGACATCACACACATCCATGCCCGAGGCAGGATTCGAACCTGCGACCGTAGCGGTCGTGCGGTTCCAGACTGTAGCGCCTTTAACCGCTCGGCCACTCAGGCCGGCGGCTCGCCAAGATCGGGAAAGCGCTCGACACGTAGGTTGATCTCAATGCGTTCTTCCCGCAAGAGCGAACAATCAATGAAAAGTTCCACTTTTAGGTTCAATGCCTTTAGCGTGAAGCAACAGGACAAAAATTTCTGTGTGGGCAATTCGGGCCCAGTCATACACTGAAGAGCCAAAGCAAGTGCTACACCTGCCTCATATCGTGTAGGGCCCCTGTGAGCACGCGGAAGTGCCGCAACACGACGTGGCATAGACTCGACTAATGTCTGTAGTAGTGCTCGATGGAATTGACACCATGAATTCTGCAGAATTGTCCATAGTCGGAGCAGATCTCTCTTGAGCAGCACGTTGCAAGGCATCCCAGATATCCTCAATAATGTTCATGTCTGGGGAGTTTGGTGGCCGGAGGAACTGTATAAACCGAGAATCTTCCTGGAGCCACTATGTAGCAATTCTGGACGTGTGGGGTGTCGCATTGTCCTGCTGGGAATGCCCAAGTCCGTCGGAATGCACAATGCACATGAATGGATACAGGTGATCACACAGGATGCTTACGTACGCGTCATCCGTCAGAGTCGTATGTAGAAGTATCAGTAGTCCCACATCACTCCAACAGCACACGCCCCACACCATTACAGAGCCTCCACCAGCTTCAACAGTGCCTTGCTACATGCAGGGTCCATGGATTCATGAGGTTGTCTCCATACTAGTACGTGTCCACAATTTGAAACGAGACCCGTCCGACCAGTCAACAGTCCGATGTCAGTGTTGAGGGGCCTACTCGGGGCGTAAAACTTTTTGCCGTGCAGTCATCAAGTGTACACGAGTGGGCCTTCGGCTCAGAAAGCCCACATCGGCGATGTTTCGTTGAATGGTTCGTATGCTGACACTTGATGGCCTAGCATTGACTTCTACACCAATTTGCCGCAGGGTTGCACTTCTGTTACGTTGAGTGATTTTCTTCAGTCGTCGTTGGTCCCGTTTTTGCAGGATCTTTCTCCGGCAGCAGCAATCTCGGAAATTTGAAGTTTTACCGGATTCCTGATATTCACGGTACACTCGTGAAATGGTCGTACGGGAAAATCCCCACTTCACCGCTACCTCGGAGATGCTGTGTCTCTTCGCTAGTGCCCCGACTGTAGCACGACGTTCAGACTCACTTAAATGTTGATTACCTGCCACTGTAGCAGCAGTAACCGATGTAACTACTGCTCCAGACACTGTTTGTCTCATATGGGCGTTGCCGACCGCAGCGCCGTATTCTGCCTGTTCACATATCTCGCTATTTGAATACGCGTGCCTATACCTACACTCCTGGAAATTGAAATAAGAACACCGTGAATTCATTGTCCCAGGAAGGGGAAACTTTATTGACACATTCCTGGGGTCAGATACATCACATGATCACACTGACAGAACCACAGGCACATAGACACAGGCAACAGAGCATGCACAATGTCGGCACTAGTACAGTGTATATCCACCTTTCGCAGCAATGCAGGCTGCTATTCTCCCATGGAGACGATCGTAGAGATGCTGGATGTAGTCCTGTGGAACGGCTTGCCATGCCATTTCCACCTGGCGCCTCAGTTGGACCAGCGTTCGTGCTGGACGTACAGACCGCGTGAGACGACGCTTCATCCAGTCCCAAACATGCTCAATGGGGGACAGATCCGGAGATCTTGCTGGCCAGGGTAGTTGACTTACACCTTCTAGAGCACGTTGGGTGGCACGGGATACATGCGGACGTGCATTGTCCTGTTGGAACAGCAAGTTCCCTTGCCGGTCTAGGAATGGTAGAACGATGGGTTCGATGACGGTTTGGATGTACCGTGCACGGCGCCAAACACGCATACGACCATCATTGGCACCAAGGCAGAAGCGACTCTCATCGCTTCATCGCTGAAGACGACACGTCTCCATTCGTCCCTCCATTCACGCCTGTCGCGACACCACTGGAGGCGGGCTGCACGATGTTGGGGCGTGAGCGGAAGACGGCCTAACGGTGTGCGGGACCGTAGCCCAGCTTCATGGAGACGGTTGCGAATGGTCCTCGCCGATATCCCAGGAGCAACAGTGTCCCTAATTTGCTGGGAAGTGGCGGTGCGGTCCCCTACGGCACTGCGTAGGATCCTACGGTCTTGGCGTGCATCCGTGCGTCGCTGCGGTCCGGTCCCAGGTCGACGGGCACGTGCACCTTCCGCCGACCACTGGCGACAACATCGATGTACTGTGGAGACCTCACGCCCCACGTGTTGAGCAATTCGGCGGTACGTCCACCCGGCCTCCCGCATGCCCACTATACGCCCTCGCTCAAAGTCCGTCAACTGCACATACGGTTCACATCCACGCTGTCGCGGCATGCTACCAGTGTTAAAGACTGCGATGGAGCTCCGTATGCCACGGCAAACTGGCTGACACTGACGGCGGCGGTGCACAAATGCTGCGCAGCTGGCGCCATTCGACGGCCAACACCGCGGTTCCTGGTGTGTCCGCTGTGCCGTGCGTGTGATCATTGCTAGTACAGCCCTCTCGCATTGTCCGGAGCAAGTATGGTGGGTCTGACACACCGGTGTCAATGTGTTCTTTTTTCCATTTCCAGGAGTGTAGTTTCTTTGGTGCTTCGGTGTATATTGCCCACTGAAACTTGAGGACAAAGTCATAAAAATTGTGTCGTATTAGTATGTAACTTAAATATCGATATCTTTATTACGATGCTTACGTAGAACAGTGTAATTGTTATAGAACAGATACAAGTATGATCTTTTTAAGCCTTTTTGGTGCCTTTCGACGCCAGATTTCCTTTGTCTTACATTTTCTATACCTCGTAGCAAATTTTCGGTTCGTGTGAGACGACTTTGTTCATTATTGCGTAAGTTTCAATTTAATACCGATTTTCATTTACCTTGCGAAAATTTTTACTGTCTCACTTTGAGTACTAATAACTTGTAGCGCTCCACAAACTCTCCGCAATGTCGCCCGTATCAATGCCCTAGCTAAACGCGTTTGCACGCTATACCGGTTTCAGGTACACACAGTTACTTTTCAGCAGTCACGCTCTTGTGTCTGCAGTCGTACGGCGACGTCGCACGCTAAACAAATAATGTGCGGCTGAACGTTCACACATGATCTGTCAGTCGTGGGCTCAAACATTGTTTACGTATTACTAGTCTCGTACTTATTAGCGATTCAAATCTGACGGTATTTTGTCACACAAGAAATTTGGACCGACGAGCGAACAGAAGCTCTCGCACCACAATCGCCGGTATCTGCGCTAAACAAGTCATGACATTTGTACCAGGATGTAACATATGCTCACAGTGCGTTCCTTGTTCGTGATTTTAACAAAAAGCAACAGTACACTGATGCCTCAGTTTCCATATTCGCCAGACACGGCCTAATGTGACTTCTTTCTGTTCGTAAAAGTAAAGCAAACGTTGAAAGGCTGTCGTATTACTAGGGAAGACGAGATCAGAATAGCATCGCTGAGGGAACTGGAAGTTCTCTCATAGGTAGACGGTCCAGTAACATAAACGTGACCACCGCCTACGTTCGACGTCAACACACACTAACCACTCACGGACAGCAGGTGTTGGCACTAGCAGTGGAGGGCATGCAAGACATGTCGGGGGACGCGGAAAACACTGGAGTCGTTGTCGTAATGCAGAAACAGAGCTATTTGTCTGTCATCACCAAGGGCACGATCATTGGTTTTAGGGCCAAGGGTGGAACGACAAAGTCTGTCAACTGTTCGCGTGCCGTCGTGTTTGAAGTGGCAAAATGGCGCCATCCAAAAGTGGCAACTGTATGCAAAACGGACTACAGGTGACAGGAATGAACACCAATTGCTGAGATGTGCAGGTGTGAATAGACGTTGTAGCGGGACGCGAAAGTGAAGCGTCACCCATCCGCCAGTGTCAGCCCAGTTTGCAGGTGAATATAAGTTTAATTTAGTTTTTTGTTGATGTATTTTTGTAATATTTGTAATGGTTGTGGATTGACTAAAGTTTGTATTTACTTTTTATGTTTCATGTACGGAGAGGGCGGCGCAACGAACGGAGACAGCATCTTCGCTGCCGGGACCAGAGAGAAAATTGCTGGCCACTATACGTCGCGGGTCGACAGCCAAAGAGCAACAGAAGATCCTGAAACCGAGTTGTTGCGTCGTGCTTCTAAAAATAAAATAATTGAGAATTTGTAATGTTTGTACAACAATGACGTCATAGAAAGTTGAATCTTGTTGTAAATAGTTAGTCCTGTCTTGTCAAGGCTCAGGTTCACGTCTATATGTAGGAAGATAATAAACTAGTGGATGCTACAAAAGTTTAAATACGTGTTCCGAGAATTAATTTATGAAGAATTATGTGAATGAATTAATAATATATTTGACAAGATTATTAATTTTTGACAACGTTCATCGCGAGTTTGAATCTCGAAAGTTTATTCAATGTGGTTCTAATATTTATTAAATCAGATAACGTGTATTAATATAATTTCTGAGGAGAGACAGACGACATCTAAATTGAAAAACGTTTGCGCAAACCAATTGGCCTGAGTGACGTAATTCTGCGCATACGACTCAAATGATGTTTTACAGTTTCGTTCAAGAACCATTCTGAGACAATTTAAAAAGAATATAAATAATTTTGTATTGTGTTGTAACTGACGTAGGTGACGAAGTCTACACATGGTCATACACTCCTGGAAATTGAAATAAGAACACCGTGAATTCATTGTCCCAGGAAGGGGAAACTTTATTGACACATTCCTGGGGTCAGATACATCACATGATCACACTGACAGAACCACAGGCACATAGACACAGGCGACAGAGCATGCACAATGTCGGCACTAGTACAGTGTATATCCACCTTTCGCAGCAATGCAGGCTGCTATTCTCCCATGGAGACGATCGTAGAGATGCTGGATGTAGTCCTGTGGAACGGCTTGCCATGCCATTTCCACCTGGCGCCTCAGTTGGACCAGCGTTCGTGCTGGACGTGCAGACCGCGTGAGACGACGCTTCATCCAGTCCCAAACATGCTCAATGGGGGACAGATCCGGAGATCTTGCTGGCCAGGGTAGTTGACTTACACCTTCTAGAGCACGTTGGGTGGCACGGGATACATGCGGACGTGCATTGTCCTGTTGGAACAGCAAGTTCCCTTGCCGGTCTAGGAATGGTAGAACGATGGGTTCGATGACGGTTTGGATGTACCGTGCACTATTCAGTGTCCCCTCGACGATCACCAGTGGTGTACGGCCAGTGTAGAAGATCGCTCCCCACACCATGAAGCCGGGTGTTGGCCATGTGTGCCTCGGTCGTATGCAGTCCTGATTGTGGCGCTCACCTGCACGGCGCCAAACACGCATACGACCATCATTGGCACCAAGGCAGAAGCGACTCTCATCGCTGAAGACGACACGTCTCCATTCGTCCCTCCATTCACGACTGTCGCGACACCACTGGAAGCGGGTTGCACGATGTTGGGGCGTGAGCGGAAGACGGCCTAACGGTGTGCGGGACCGTAGCCCAGCTTCATGGAGACGGTTGCGAATGGTCCTCGCCGATACCCCAGGAGCAACAGTGTCCCTAATTTGCTGGGAAGTGGCGGTGCGGTCCCCTACGGCACTGCGTAGGATCCTACGGTCTTGGCGTGCATCCGTGCGTCGCTGCGGTCCGGTCCCAGGTCGACGGGCACGTGCACCTTCCGCCGACCACTGGCGACAACATCGATGTACTGTGGAGACCTCACGCCCCACGTGTTGAGCAATTCGGCAGTACGTCCACCCGGCCTCCCGCATGCCCACTATACGCCCTCGCTCAAAGTCCGTCAACTGCACATACGGTTCACGTCCACGCTGTCGCGGCATGCTACCAGTGTTAAAGACTGCGATGGAGCTCCGTATGCCACGGCAAACTGGCTGACACTGACCGTGGCGGTGCACAAATGCTGCGCAGCTAGCGCCATTCGACGGCCAACACCGCGGTTCCTGGTGTGTCCGCTGTGCCGTGCGTGTGATCATTGCTTGTACAGCCCTCTCGCAGTGTCCGGAGCAAGTATGGTGGGTCTGACACACCGGTGTCAATGTGTTCTTTTTTCCATTTCCAGGAGTGTATGTCAAAAGAAAATCATTTATAAAAAAAACTTACGTCGTTACACTACAACGTGCAACTTTTGAGCAACTGACTGCGTAGATGAACCCAGGGGCTGCCAACAGTTTCTCCCCAACGATCACCCAGCGAACGTTGCCGTGTATGGGGCTCCGTAGCTGGCGCCTGGGTCATGCATAAGTGCTGCTCGTCGGCGACGAAGGATGGAATTTCCCGTCAGTATTGCAAGTGGACGTCCATTGAGTGGCGACACGTAGTCTTTACAGACGAGTGACGTTTTATGCCTCATCGGACAGATGGCCGCTGGCGTCTACGGCGTGAAATACACAACTGGCCATTAAAATTGCTACACCAAGAAGAAATGCAGATGATAAACGGATATTCATTGGAGAAATATATTATACTAGAACTGACATGTGATTACATTTTTACGCAATTTGGGTGCATAGATCCTGAGAAATCAGTACCCAGAACAATTACCTCTGGCCGTAATAATGGCCTTGATACTCCTGGGCATTGAGTCAAACAGAGCTCGGATGGCGTGTACACGTACAGCTGACCATGCAGCTTCAACACGATACCACAGTTCACCAAGAGTAGTGACTGGCCTCTTGTGACGAGCCAGTTAATCGGCCACCATTGACCAGACGTTTTCCGATGGTGAAAGATCTGGAGAATTTGCTGGCCAGGGCAGCAGTCGAACATTTTCTGAATCCAGAAAGGCCCGTACAGGACCTGTAACATGCGGTTGTGCATTATCCTGCTGAAATGTATGGTTTTGCAGGGATCGAATGAAGGGTAGAGCCACGGGTCGTAACACAGCTGAAATGTAACGTCCACTGTTCAAAGTGCCGTCAATGCGAACAAGAGGTGATCGAGACGTGTAACCAATGGCACCCATACCATCACGCCGGGTGATACGCCAGTATGGCGATGACGAACACACGCTTCCAATGTGCGTTCACCACGATGTCGTCAAACACGGATTCGACCATCATGATTTTGTATACATAACCTGGATTCATCCGAAAAAATAACGTTTTGCTATTCGTGCATCCAGGTTCGTCGCTGAGTATACCATAGCAGGCGCTCCTGTCTGTGATACAGCGTCAAGGGTAAACGCAGCCACGGTCTCCGAGCTGGTAGTCCATGGTGCTGCAAACGTCGTCGAACTGTTCTTGCAGATGATTGTTGTCTTGCAAACGTCCCCATCTGTTGACTCAGGGATCGAGACGTGGCTGCACGATCCGTTACAGCCATGCGGATAAGATGCTTGTCATCTCGACTGCTAGTGATACGAGGCCGTTGGGATCCAGCACGGCGTTCCGTATTACCGTCCTGAACCCACCGATTCCATATTCTGCTAACAGTAATTGGATTTCGATCAACGCGAGCAGCAATGTCGCGATACGATAAACTGCAATCGCGATAGTCTACAATCCTACCTTTATCAAAGTCGGAAACGTGGTGGTACGCATTTCTCCTCCTTTCACGAGGCATCACAACATTTTACCAGGCAACGCCGGTCAACTGCTGTTTGTGTATGAGAAATCGGCTGGACACTTTCGTCATGTCAGGACGTTGTAGGAGTCGCCACCGGCACCAACCTTGTGTGAATGCTCTGAAAAGCTAATCATTTGCATATCACATCATCTTCTTCCTGTCGGTTAAATTTCGCGTCTGTAGCACGTCATCTTCGTGGTGTAGCAATTTTAATGGCCAGTAGCGTATCTGAAAGCGAACGCCCTGCAACAATCGCCGGAAGTGTCCAGGTCGGAGAGGGAGGGAGCGTTAGGGTCTGAGGAATATTCTCGTGGGCGTGTCTGGAAGATATTGTCAAACTGGGAGGCACAATGGGTCAATACAAGTATGTAGGCTATTTACCCTTGGGGCGTATATTCATCCCTATGTGCAGTTCGTTTTTCCTCAGCACGATGGTATCTACCAGCAGGACAACATTTCACACTGCTCCTAGTCTGCGTGCGTTGTTTGAAGATTACTAGGATGATTTTGTCGTACGAACTCTGCTGGCCACCAAACTCTCCGCATTTAAACGCAGTCGAGAATGTATGGGACCAGACCGATCGAGCTACTCGCGCCATAGACCCTCAACCGAGAATGCTAGCGTGTGACACCACATCCATGTCGGTACCTTCCAGAACTCCAGTGACACCTCCTGCACGTCTCACAGCCATCTGCGCTGCAAAAGCAGATTATTCGAGCTTTTAATTAATGTGACTGGGGAGAAGTTGATCCCCTTAGAATAAAATTTATGAATTACTGTGCTGGTAAACCTCTACTTTACTTGATTTTCAAACAGCTGAGCAAAACTGAACGTACTCACAAATTTTTCCCTTTACTTTTTCTGATCAACACTAAACTGACACACAATATTTTTAGCGCAACACAATCTGACTTTCAATAATCAAATGGTTCAAACGGCTCTGAGCACTATGGGACTTAACAGCTGTGGTCATCAGTCCCCTAGAACTTAGAACTACTTAAACGTAACTAACCTATAGACATCACACACATCCATGGCCGAGGCAGGATTCGAACCTGCGACCGTAGCAGTCGCGCGGTTCCGGACTACAGCGCCTAGAACCGCATGGCCACCGCGGCCAGCTTTCAATAATCCCTACAAAAGAATGGCCCTGACTAACAATAACCTATATCTTTCATCAATCACTTACGTCACAAAAATCTTCGTTGCTCAAATTACTGCAATAAAGCGAGCGCCAATACTAAATAAAACTAGTGAAGGTACTAACTACTGATAAGCATAGTTAGCAAATGAAAGATTTTGATAGAGAACAAACAATGTAGTTACCTTAATAGTGTTCAAAAGCCATTATATATATATATATATATATATATATATATATATATATATATATATATATATATATATATATATAATGGTGAGACGTGAAAGACGTAACACCCCCTATATTCCGGGGGTGATTGCACGTATCGGCATGCGGTTTTCGACGAATCATAACGGACTATGGGGCACATACGTTGGTACATGCACAAGAATCACAACGTTTGTATTGACCGAGATAATGAGGCAAGTACATGCTTTTAAATGGGACGCTATACTTTTTTATCATCATTCGAACGCTCTGGAAAAGACGCGTGTAGTGATGCAACGTATGTTGCTATTGTGATTCAAACTTTGCTTAAAAGAGGGCGTATGAGGATTTACCTACGTAGCGTAGACCGTGCATGCTGCATAGAGCGTACAGTCTGCAGCCGCTTCCGACCGCCTCGGCCTTCAATCGTACAATGTTTCCCAGCGTCTTTTAAGCGAAATTTGAATCACAATAACAACATGCGTTATATCACTATACGCGTCTTTTCCAGAGCGTTCGAATGATGGTAAAAAAGTATGGTGTCCCATTTAAAAAACGTGTACTTGCCTCATTATCTCGGTCAATATAAACGTTGTGATTATTGTGCATGTACCAAAGTATGTGTCCGATAGTCGGCAATGATACGCCGAACACCGCTTGTCGATACCTGCAATCGCCCCCGGAATAATGGGGGTGTTACGTCTTACGCGACTCACCCTGTATATCAGTTCATGACATCCAGTCATGGAAATTTCATTTTTTTGACGGACACACGACCAGATCGTCCGCTCTCATAACTCCGCCATCTCTCTCTCCACATCCGGCACTTCTGGCGGCTCACCTCCAACCAGTGTTGCCAACTCTAAAAAACCCGAGTCGCTAGATTCAATATCAAAAGTCGCTAGAAAGTCGCTAAAACTGATTTTACTAGGGGTGTAACGAAAATTTCGTGCTGTGAATGGTGCAATAAGTTAGTGGGGGGGGGGGGTTAATAAAGTATTAATAAAAATTGTCTCATATGTAGTTGCTATATTGTCTTAATTAAATGACGCATCGCTTGCAACAACATACATATTAAATACGCTAACGTTTAATTAAACATGTTATCAACATTGACGCAACATATAAATTGTTGTTTCAATCACAGTAGTCAAATATACTAGAAATATACAACTATATTTGTAACAAAAGAAAGCAAGAACTCAAATTAGGCTACAAAATATATACATACCGGTATGTGAGCTATTCATCGGCGTCACTCAGAAGATCGAATAACTTTTCTGTTTCATGCTCTGACAGAACTGTAGTTGATGTAGAGGGTTGAACGTCGCTCTAAAGACGATGTTAAAGTTCGACTGGTTTTGTCGCAAAAGAGTAATTTTTGTTCGTTCCAATAAGCTCCAATACGTCTGACGGTATGTCAAAAGATGCACAATCTTTATTTTGTTTCTTCAGCTGGTCTCTCAATATGATCAAAGCATTAATTGTGTTAACGATAATCTGTTACATTGTTTGGTTGTTATAATGTTCATAGAATTGAATATTCTTTCCACTTCTGCATTTGAATGCGGTAGGCATAGAACAGTCATTGCTAGCTGTGAAATCAAAGAAAAAGGATTCGCCCCTGCGGCATTTTTATACTGCAAAACCTCACTCCAAAATCGAACAGTGTTAGTAGTGTTATTCCACCTAATGAAGTTGATATTATGCTATTCTTGCAGCATACCGTCTATGAAATCGCCACTAAAACCCAATTCTTTGGCTACATCCGCTACAGCAATATTTTTATTCACTTTTAGTGTTTCTTCAACATTCAGCATTGACATTTTTTTCAGGATCGTGACGTTGCTTGGCAGTCTTTGTTGAATTTAGATATTGATACATCTGTGGATTCATCTATTAGTACACTGTATTTTTGGTTACCTATATCTTCAACTAATGATTGTGTAAAATATGGAGCCAAAGCTTTAGTTATAATGTTGTGCACTTTGTACGATATAATTGCATGTTTTTAGCGCCCTCATCACCGGAAAACACCTTCTTGCACAGTATTCCTAAATCATCCACAGCTAAAATAGAACAATGTTCAGCAATAAATAAAGAAAGGGCGCCTTCCGCTCTGCTTGCTATTCTAACTGTAGTTTTCGGGACAATTTTCACAGGTAAGGTGGTTTGTGTTTTTTTTAAATCAATTTTTTGTTTATGCTTAATAGTTTTCGAATGCTTTCTAATATCACACAATTTAGCATAAAAAACTGTTGCACATACTTGACATCTTGCCTTTGATAAGTCTCCAACGACTGGTTTCTGCCACCCATTGAATTCAGGTTCTGCTTCCCACGCATCCCGATATTTTTGAGCTTACTGCTTCTTCTTCTTCTTCGGTAAATCCATTATGTAGGCCACCACAACATATGTTTCACCAATTTATAATCACTGAAAATACATTAAATCTCAGGCGAACTAGAGGTCATGAAACAATCTACTCACTCAGTAACTCGATATCAGTCCTGTTGTTCATTGTTTAAAACGTAATGTCTGAGATACCCCTACCGAATTGTTCTTGCGTTACCACCGTGCATGTGGTAATAATTTGACTGCCAGTTAACATTTCGAAAAATTAGAGGTTGCTGGACAGAAAAGTATTTTATTATACTTAATTTTACGTATGTTTTTTGTCAATTCGAAAAATAAAGGTAGTTCAAAAGTTAAAGAATTATAGATCGATACGCTATCGACAATAACAGGCTAGGCGGTAAAGAAAATGGATTGTTCTATAGTCAAGGTTTGCTTACTCTGTAGGCAATTCCCTTATTCAGGTTTACTAAATGCTGAACAATGCTACATGATCTGCTAAGAACTTAATTTAACTTAGTAATCTAGAACAAAGTCAGTGTAGTACCCATTCTATAGTTAAAATCTTAGTTTTGTTAATGAAAATACTGGCCCAAAATAGTTTTGATTTGTACTTCAAAAGTCGTCAGTACTCCAAAAGTCGCCAGAAAAGTCGCTAAATAATTTTTGTCGCTAAAAAGTTTTTTTTTTGTCGCTAAGACGAAGGCAAAAGTCGCCATTTCTAGCGACAAAGTCGCTAAATTGGCAACACTGCCTCCAACTGCGCAACGCTATGCGCTGTTCACATCGAACTGCCCAACACTACAATGGCGAATATTCCAACAATGCCAACCAGGCACAGACTGCACACAGCACAGCCAGTGATTTCCATACAGAGCGCTACGTGGCGTCACCAACATAAAAACCTAAACAGCCTGCTTACAAATTGTTCCGGGGATTGGAAAATCAGCTGACGTAGGTGTATAATATGTAGTGTAAGTGTATAATATCTAGACGAATAAATAAAATTCTTTCCGAAGCCGGCCGGTGTGGCCGTGCGGTTCTAGGCGCTATAGTCTGGAGCCGAGCGACCGCTTCTTTCGCAGGTTCGAATCCTGCCTCAGGCATTGGTGTGTGTGGTGTCCTTAGGTTGGTTAGGTTTAATTAGTTCTAAGTTCTAGGGGACTGTTGACCTCAGAAGTTAAGTCCCATAGTGCTCAGAGCCATTTGAACCATTCTTTCCGGAAAACAAATATTGGCGTTGTTTTTTGAACACACCGCAAGTAGACGCTTCAAACTAGCCACTGGCATGCAAACAAGGTTCGGTGTTTTCGCTGAATCTACACAGCACAGTACGTCGCTGATAAGTCTCGCGCAGGATTATCAGCACGGTCCATAGGCTGCACCCAAGTCGTAAACAGCGCGGCCTGATATCTGTGAGTGGGGATGGGACGGGGGGGGGGGGGGGGGTGCACGTTTCCAAACGGGACTGGGTCAGGCGCCACGTCCGTGACGCAATCATCGCGACGTCAATGCTATTTCCTTGGCGGCACTCTCACGTGTACAGCGCAATGAGATTTTACTCGTTGTGGACGCGATGCAACTTCACGACTCTGAGCAGACATGTAATGACGTGACAAAAGTCATGTAGTAGCCATTGCACATATGCAGATGGCGATAGTATCGCGTACACGACATCATTTGTACTCAGACAATTCATGTGAAAAGGTGTCTGATGTGATTACGGCTGCACTATGGGAGTTGTCAGACTTTGAACGAGGAATGGTAGTTGAATCTAGATGCAAGGGACACTCCATTTCGGAAATCGTTAGTTGATTCAATATTCCGAGGTCGACAGTGTCAAGAATGTGCCAAGAACACCAAATTTTAGGCGTTCTCCTCTCACCACAGACAATGCAGTGGCCGACAGCCTTCCCTTAAAGAGCGAGACAAGTGGTTCCAGAATGAGATTTTCACTCTGCAGCGGAGTGTGCGCTGATATGAAACTTCCTGGCAGATTAAAACTGTGTGCCCGACCGAGACCCGAACTCGGGACCTTTGCCTTTCGCGGGCAAGTGCTCTGCTTGGTTCGCAGGAGAGCTTCTGTAAAGTAAAGTTTGGAAGGTAGGAGACGAGATACTGGCAGAAGCAAAGCTGTGAGTATCGGGCGTGAGTCGTGCTTCGGTAACCTAGGTAGAGCACTTGCCCGCGAAAGGCAAAGGTCCCGAGTTCGAGTCTCGGTCGGGCACACAGTTTTAATCTGCCAGGAAGTGTCGAGACAAGTGGTGTTTGCGTAGAGTTGTGTGAACAGACAAGCAACACTGCGTGAATTAACCGCTGAAAAGAATCTGGGACGTACGACCAACTTATCCATTAGGACATTGCGGCGAAATCTGTAGTTAATGGGCTGTGTCAGCAGAGAGCCCATATGAGTGCATTTGGTAACAACACGACATCGCCTGCAGTGCCTCGTCTGGACTCGTGACCATATCGTTTGGATGTTTGGATCCTAGGCGACTGGATAACCGTGGTCTGATCAAACGAGTTCCGATTTCAGTTGGTAAGAGCTGATGGAAGGCTTCGAGTGGGGCGTAGACCCCCGATGTCGTGGATCCAAGTCGTCAACGAGGCATAGTAAAAGCTTTTGGTGGCTCCAGAATGGTGTGGGTTGTGTTTACACGGAACGGACTGGTTCCTCTATTGCAACTCAATGTATCACTGACTGTAAATTGTTATATTCGCCTACTTGGAGACCATTTGCAGCCATCCATCTATGTCATGTTCCTTAACGACGATGCGCCATGTCACCGGGCCACAATTGTTGGCGATTGGTTTGAATATCATTCTGGACAATTCCAGCGAATAGTCTGGCTACTCAGATCCCCCGACATGAATCTCATCTAACGTTTATGGAACATAATCGAGAGGTCAGTTCGTGCACAAAATGTTGCATCGGAAACACTTCCGCAATTATCGACCCAATAGAGGGAGCATGGCACAGTACTTCTGTAGTGGACGTCCAAGGGCATGTGGCGTGCATGTCATGTCGCGTTGCTGCACTCCGCCGAGCAAAAATTGGTCGGACACGGTATTAGGAGGTATCCCATGGCTTTTATCATCTGAGTGGTATTAGATTAGGAAATGAGACACTTAAAGTAGTAAAGGAGTTTTGCTATTTGGGGAGCAAAATAACTGATGATGGTCGAAGTAGAGAGGATATAAAATGCAGACTGGCAATGGCTAGGAAAGCGTTTCTGAAGAAGAGAAATTTGTTAACATCGAGTATAGATTTAAGTGTCAGGAAGTCATTTCTGAAAGTATTTGTGTGGAGTGTAGCCATGTATGGAAGTGAAACATGGACGGTAAATAGTTTGGACAAGAAGAGAATAGAAGCTTTCGAAATGTGGTGCTACAGAAGAATGCTGAAGATTAGATGGGTAGATCACATAACTAATGAGGAAGTATTGAATAGGATTGGGGAGAAGAGAAGTTTGTGGCACAACTTGACCAGAAGAAGGGATCGGTTGGTAGGACATGTTCTGAGGCATCAAGGGATCACCAATTTAGTATTGGAGGGCAGCGTGGAGGGTAAAAATCGTAGGGGGAGACCAAGAGATGAATACACTAAGCAGATTCAGAAGGATGTTGGTTGCAGTAGGTACTGGGAGATGAAGAGGCTTGCACAGGATAGAGTAGCGTGGAGAGCTGCATCAAACCAGTCTCAGGACTGAAGACCACAACAACAACAACGTAGCGTTGGTTTGCGACGAACCAGTTTGTTTAGGATATTTATTTGCTTATGAGCTGTAACTAGTTTTGAGTTGCCGAAAGCACAGCTTGAGACAACTTACACAGCTTACTGATCGCACTTACCAAATGTCGTAAGGCATGTGGCGAACTTATCTAGACGAGAAATGAAACGTGGAGTAGCTAACAGCAACCGTTTCCACTAAGGTCAGACACGTCAACATAGCAGTCCGCAAGGGAGACAGGAGGAGGAAGGGATGGAAAGGGGTCACTCCCCGCCATCCCTCCCCTTCAGCAGCAGCAATCTGGTTGCGTTATCAGTAGTTAGTTACTTAGTCAGTTACATCGTTAGTTAGATGTCGCATAGATCAGATGAACAAATATTTTGTTTCTCTAACATTCTGCGTGGTGTCTGTCTGTTCTAAGTCGTGTCTCCCTACCACTTTCGCGCAACGACGCTCTGAGCGTGTTTTTTAGGGAATTGACTAGTTTGAACCTGGGACCTGTTGCTGGTAAGGAGATCCCAGACCACACATGACATGTAGAGTTCAGAAGAGTTCAGTGAGACTAGCGATGATATAATCAAATACTTAATGATTTCAGCATCAGCTCCACTGCACTCCCTGTATAAGAATCTTAATACTAACTAAATTTAGTGAAAGGGGTGAAGGCTTTCCTATTTTTAGTTAGCTGGTAAAGTAACGTCGAAAGAGAAGTTAAGTTTACCATTGGAATTTTTATTCTACTCACAAAACATTGTTTATAAATTGCACTATTCAGAAAAGGAAATATTTTAATACAGGATGATAAAAACCAACTACGTTCAACAAAAATATCAACGAATATTCCCTGAATGTGTTTCCAAGTTCTATAATGGATCGAAGGATGACCTATGCCATATCACATCTATAATCTAGGTTTAAATTAAGTTTCATTAAAGAGAAAACTATCAAAAATGGTCTACAGTGACAGGGAGCAGCGGGCGGCGCAGCTCCACACACCTCGCCGTCTCGGAAGCAACTCTCACGAATTTCTCTTTACTACAATTTACCGAAGTTGGTTTGAAAAAAACTATCTGGCTGTGTTTTCAACTGACCAATCAGGGTCTCAATGTTAACCTTAAGCTCCGCCTATAAAAATTTTGTCTATCTACTGAGAAACGTTACACTTTTCGTGGTGGGGCAATGTTTTTAATGTTTGCAACGTAACAGAGACGGGTATAGTCTCACGCTAAAACTTGCAGCTGGTGTGGCCCTTTTAATGTTATCGTAAGATCTATACTGTTCTTCTGGAGGGCTCTATCTTTTAACATGGGCTGCGGGGTGGTCTTGGCGGTCGGCGGGCGATGTGGGTGTCCTTTATCGTAGGGCCTTCTAGGCTACACAGCTCTGCTCTCGGCTTCTCATTTCTCCCCCCGGAACTGCGTCTGTTTCATGGTGGGAAGGTATGACATGCATTTAGGCGTTCTTGTGTTAGTCTGTGGTATTCCATTTGCTCACTAGTTGATCGTATTACTTTGGTTAATTTAATGTCAGGATTTATTTGGAGCTATGTGACATACTGCCAAATTTGCTATCATATCAGGGTTTTCATGGAAGGTGTTGGATTTGCCTGACGCCTTACAGTCAGATAGATCCTTAGTTTGATGTCGCATAGATCAGATGAACAAATATTTTGTCGAAATGATTTTCTTTTTTTACTCCATACCAGTTTTTAAGTAGAAATTCGTCAGTGGAATAAAAGTTCTCCAGGGGAAATGATTTTAAGTTAGACTGAAAACTTGCTTTGGTACCTATCAGGGATTTTGTATTATTTGGAAAATGGTCAGAAGTTTCTGTTGTTGGATATTGAGTTCCTTTGAGCCACTGACAGCTTTAATAGCAGGTAGTAAATATAATTGCTCGTCTTTGTGCAATCAATACTTCCTTCCTAACTAACTGGTTACCACAGAAAATTACTCCATAAAACATTTTTGAGTGGAAATATATAAAATATATCAGGAGGTTGATCCGCTTGTTTCCAAGGTTGCAATTATACGAAGAGCAAAAGTAGCTGAACGTAATTGCTTGCAAAGCTCAGTAACATGCTTCTTCCACTCCAAGTTTCCATCAAAATGTACACCCAAAAATTTGGATTATTCTACCCTATTTACTGACTCCTGCTCAAGTAGTGCATTAATTGCCGGTATGACTATTTGTTGTAGGGAACTGAATATAATGTGTTCTTTGGAAATTGAGAGGCAGTCCATTTTCTGACCACCACTTTATAATTCTTTGGAAAATGTCATTTACCATGTCTTCTGTTGCTTTCTGTCTAACAGGATTTACTTCAACACTTTTTTCTGCAAAAAGTACCAATTCTGCTGGTTGAATGTTAAGTGGAAGACCATTCACAAGCATAAGGAAAGAGTGCATCTAAAACTGACCCCTTTAGGGCTCAGATTTCCCTCCAGTCACTACAGTTTTCTACTCTTTCGCCATCGCTTGCATCGCTCCAGCATAAAAACAGTTTTCAGTCGGTTTTAATTAGATGTTGCTTCCTCAACCAGAGTCATAGCCGTCTACAAGGTTGCGCAAACATGGATACTCGCTCTCTCGTTGAATCTGGAGTACAAAAAACTGGCACATTGCCCAGTGCTCTCACATTTCTCCAAATAGTTTTCTCCTATTCTACTAACAACGGGAACGAGATGGCCAACCGTTATGGCTCATATTTAGCATTTCGCTTGTATCCAATCTGAAGGAAACCACCTCCAAAGTTCATGACGCGTAATCCACTCAAAATTGATTGGACCGATAGAAAATTGAAAACTGGGAATTTTTCATCGTCGTATGTGGTGTTTGCGTAGTCTATTTTCCGAGAACTCGAGGAAAGGAACCGTTAATACAGCCGTTTATAGACCCATAAGCTAAAGTCTGTTGAACGAAAGCACCGCTGGTGTAGCGGCCGAAGCATTTAGGAGGGCGTTCGGGAGGAGAGCAGATGTATTCGATACTCACTTGCATGCTGCAGTTTTGTTTTCATTTGTATTTTTCCCATACTGACGTTGGTAGCGTTATCAGTATGGAATTATGACAAGGTAGGCAAATTTCTAAAACTACCTGGATTAGCAAAGAATTAAAACTTTAATCCTGGTTGCCTTACAGTCTCTCTTTCACAACTCTGTTACCTGTCCTCACTTTGCTTCGAACAAGTATATGGATGGTATTTGCTATATAAACATTGGAAGCAAATATACTCGCGGCAGCAAGACCGTCTAATAAATTCAATCTTCGCGTAACTACATCTTTGCATCCGAAGATATGGCGGAAAATGGACTTGGTTTACATTGATGAATATATCTTCCTCTGGAATTAACTTTTATACATTTAGCGTACACATTAAAATCGCCTGAAAAGTCGATACTGAAAATTGATCATGAACTATGCTACGAGTTGTCGTTGCATCCACGTGTTTATCAAATTCCTGCTGGGTTTCCAGAAGCTGACTGCAGTTCTGAAACCTCCACGCGGCTTACTGTGAAGGACCACCTTGCGCTGCGCTGCCACGGTGCCTCGTAAATGGAGCACGCAGAACTATTACGTGTAATTGTTTTCATACAGCGAAACTCAAAATTTTAATTCTTCGCTAATCCAAGGCGTTTTACAGTTTAATTTTGCTATCTTGTTATTATTCCTTACTAATCAGTACTGTCTGTTGAAAAATGCTCAGTTTCCACCTGTATATCGGTCCCGTCAATTCTGATTGTATTACTTCAGCTCTCCCAGCGCCAAACTTGTATACTCCAAGGGCCAACCCCCTTCCAAGTCTACTGAAAATTCCCTCAGGAAGTTGAGAATGATATTCATAAAAGGTGTCTTTAATTTTCTGTCGGACTAGTAAATCAGCTACTTCAACTTCTTCCCGGGAACATTGCAGTTTTTCCAGAAATGGCCCCGCCGGCCGGAGTGCCGAGCGGTTAAAGGCGCTGCAGTCTGGAACCGCACGACCGCTACGGTCGCAGGTTCGAATCCTGCCTCGGGCATGGATGTGTGTGATGTCCTTAGGTTAGTTAGGTTTAAGTAGTTCTAAGTTCTAGGGGACTTATGACCACAGCAGTTGAGTCCCATAGTGCTCAGAGCCATTTTTGAACCAGAAATGGCCCTATTTTCGCCTCATGAACGTCTCAGGTCTGTAAAACGGTATTTAACTGAAATAGCAAAACTGTTTACAGACGATAAAGACGTATTAATTGCTGTTGACTGACAGTGGAATATTTTACGCAATGTGAAGGTGCATGAAGTGAATGACTGCGTGAAATTTTGGCTCCGTAGGAGAAAATGCTTTCCGTGAACTAAGAGTTATCGCTTAAAAGTGTTGTCACTCCCACATTCTAATGCAGATGTAGAGCGTGTTCGCAGTTTTGTAAACAATACAAAATCAAAAGAAAAGAACAGAATGAAAGTTAGAACATTACATTACACAAGGTGAGTAACTATTGCCACCAAGAATAACTCCGGAAGTGTGATAGGAGCCGAAAATTTTGTGGAACAAAAGCTGCATGGGACAACAGGGACCTTAATATGACGTTTATTTTTTGTTGGCAGGTGGGGTCGCGTCAGAGATATGAAGGCCAATTTTTTTTTAATTTTTATTTTTATTTTTATTTATTTATTTATTTATTTATTTATTTATTTTTTTTTTTTTTGATGCTATGGTTTGGTACTTATTTTCTGATAGCGGCTATCAACACGAATGCAATGATGTGTAACAGTAAGGTCTTTGAAGGTCAACGAAGGTCACAAAGGTGGGAATGAACGTCCGTTTACAGAAGGTGTTCGAAGTGATGACCATTGGTATCAATGGAGTGCTGCAATCTTCTTATCATGGATTGAGTGGTATCACATCGGTGCTTATCGAAGCACATGCTCTGACAATTCTCTCTCGCATATCGTCTAGTTGGAACGTCTTTATATACAATGTCTTTTACGAATCCCTACAAGAGAAAATCCAGAGGCGTCAAGTCTGTCGAACGAGCTGGCCACTACACATCTCCGCATCCAATCCAAAGATTTCGGAATTGTCTCTGCAACTCATTTCTAGCGATCAGCGAAAAATTTGCCGGATACCCATCATGTTGATACCACATTTTGTTCCTTGGTCCTAAAGGTATTTCTTCCAATAACAGATCTAAAGTTTCTTGCAGGAATGTGGTGTACTTTCTACTATTAAAATTTCCTTCGATGAAATAGGGGTCTATAGTTCTGTCCTTCAGAATCCCACACCATACATTCACCGACCACGGTTTTTGGTGTGCAACTTGCCGCACCTAACATGGATTTTCAGTTGCCCAATAATTCACGTTATGTAAATCAACATTTCCATGGTTTGTGAATGTAGCCTCGTCAGTACATAAAGTCAGATTGAGAAATGTGTCATCCCTCTGAATATGAATAATTCAATGCGATGCATACAGTCCGGACTAGGATTATATTTATGGCAATGCAGAACACGAACAACACTACTATGGCTTACGCCAGATTCCCTTTAGATTTTATGCGAACTAACACAAGGATCTCGAACAACAGTGGTAAGAGTACCAATTTCCGTTTCCTCGTTAGCAACTTTCCTTTGCCGGGTAGGTTTCCGATGCATTAAAGATCCAGTTCTTCTCAATTTATCATGCACATATTTATATGTACGACGTGTAGGGTGAGTACGTTGAGGACATCTTTCAGCGTATAAGTCCCTAGCTCTCATTGAATTTCGTTGGCATTCTCCGTAAATGAGAACCATATCGACCTCACATTGGTTTGTGTTGTGTTGTATTGCGAAACCGTCGAATGGTGTTTACATGTCAATAGCACGCTAGATGGATACGCCGTATTCGGCAAATATTTACTATTTGCACGATATACGAGAGATAATTGTCAGAGCATGTGCTTTGGTAAGTGCCGAAGTGATAAGCAATACCACTCAGTCCATGATAAGAAGCTTGCAGCACTCCATTAAACCAATGGTCATCACTTCGAACACCTTCTGTAAATGGACGTTCATGCCACCTTTTTGACCTTCGTTGACCTTCAAAGACATTACTGTTACACATCATTGGATTCGTCTCGATAGCCGCTATCAGAAAATAAGTACCAAACTATAGCATGCCATTTAAAAAAAATTTGACCTTCATATCTCTGACGCAACCCTACCTGGCAACAAAAAACCAACGTCATATTATGGTCCCCGTTGTCCCATGCAATACTTGCCCTACAAACTTTTCAGTTACTATCATACTTTCGGAGTTAGTTTAGGTGGGAATAGTTAGTGGCTCACCCCGTATACTGTGTGTCAAATACCGACTAAAGAGGGAACGCAAATGTTGCCATTCCTATAAACTGCCGAAACAGCTGCTACAAAAGATAGGTACTATGTACTGCTACTCTCAATCATCAATTTCAGCTTCAGCATCAACTTCAACTTCCTTGTTTGAAGAGGAGGTAAGCGAAGACGAGGAAATCTAACTGAGCACGAGGTGGTGATCACAGAATATAAAAACACGTTTAATCGAGGTACCTATGTTTAATTTTAAGTTAGGGAAGCATAAGTAGTTTTTAAAAGCTATCTAACTACCTGCTCATTTAATTATATGTTGGTATATTATTCGTTTTACATGCTTTATAACACATTTCAGCCAATTTTTTTCGTTTTTTATTTATGCATGGTACAGCTGTTTTTTTTTCACTATTAAGAATACGGGTGCAGATTTTATGTAGGTCTGTTCTTTTCTACGTCTTTGGTAGTACTGGTATCTTATGTAAAACATGACATCATTATTGCAAATAGCGGAAAAAAGATATCAGGATTACCAACTTATATCATATTTTATGTACGTTTGTTGTTTTACACGTTTTTGTTGTCCTGTTTTCATTGCGTGTTTTTAGTTCCTCTCCACCAGAAATCCTCTATTTCGCATGTCTGTTCCGTTAATTTCATTTCGTTTATCGACTTAAGTAATACCCGTTTTCTAAAGTTTTTTTTTTCGTTGTGCACTGAAGCTTCAAAGAAACTGGTATAGGCATGTGTATTCAAATACAGAGATAAGTCAATAGGCAGAATACGGCGCTGCGGTCGGCAATGCCCCTGTAAGACGACAAGTATTTGGCGCAGGTGTTAGATCGGTTATTTCTGCTAAATGGCAGATTTAAGTGAGTTTAAACGTGGTGTTATAGTCGGTGCACGAACGATGGGACATAGCATCTCCGAGGTACCGATGGAATGGAGATTTTCCCGTACGACCATTTCACGAGTGTACTGTGAATATCAGGAATCCGGTAAAACATCAAATCTCCGATATCACTGCGGCTGGAAAAAAGATCCTGCAAGAACGGGACCAACGACGACTGAAGAGAATCCTTCAACGCAAACTGCTGCAGATTTCAATACTGGGTCATCAAGTGTCAGCGTACGAACCAATCAACGAAACATCATCGATATGGACTTTGGGACTCTTAGGCCCACTCGTGTACTCTTCATGCGGTGGCGGACACATGGGAGGCGCCTCCCCCCCCCCCACCCTCCAACCCCCTTGCGGGGCCGACCGCATTGCCACCCTCACCGCCCACGCCAGTCAGCCCACACGCTATTCATTCGTTTCCTTCGTCAGTCGACTCGACTGAATAGACTTGCCGAGCAGTTTTACTTTCCTATGTAGCACGCGTGTCCACGTTATCGTATTTCATATGTTTCTGTCTAGAACATTGATAGCTAACACATACCTACGAGAAAAGTCGCGGCCATTCTAGTGATCTCGATACGTTATTCTGCCTGGCATTTGTTCAAGTCGCGAATATTCTACTGTTTTGTGATTAAAAAGAGGCTAATGGGAGAGATTCTTCAATACAAGCAAACGAGCATAAACGCCTTTAATGATCGTGATTCTGTTATGCAAGCGCTGTCTGTTTGACCTCGATCTGACTATCCTACTTAGCACACGCTGTACAAAATATTTGCTTGTCTACAGTAGAAAGAAGTGTTTCAACATTGCGGAGTACAAAGATATGGCAGAGGTCGACAATGAAGGAGGATCGACTTAATGGGTTAGCTCTGTTGATCACTCACGCTGCCATTGATTGTCCTATTGACGATGTAATTAACCAATTTGCCAGGAAGAATAGGCGCGTAGACTTCATCATTTAAGGAAGAGAACCTCAATTGTAACTTATTTATGACATAAGATGACATTGCCTTGTATATGTGTATGATCAGTTTAAACAAAACTTTCTTAAGCTTTGGATGTGAATTTATTATTTTTTTAATGGTAAAAGTAAAGGTAGTGCCCCCTCCTTGAGGTTATTCTGTATCCGCCACTGCCTTTATGACTGCACGACATCAAGGTTTACGCCTCGCCCAGGCCCATCAACACCGACATTGGACTGTTGATGACTGGAAACATGTTGCCTGGTCGGACGAGTCTCGTTTACAATTGTATCGAGTGGATGGACGTGTAGGGTATGGAGACAACGTCATGAATCCATGTACCCTGCATGTCAGCATCTGGGATGTCTTGCAACATGCTGTTCAGAAGAGACCTCCACCCCTTGTACTCTTACGGATTTATGGACAGCCGTGCAGGATTCATGGAGTCATTTCCCTCCAGCACTACTTCAGACATTAGTCGAGTCCATGCCACGTCGTGTTGCGGCACTTCTGCGTGCTCGTGGGGGGCCTTACACGATGTTAGGCAGGTGCACTACCTTTTTTGGCTCTTTAGTGTACATATATCGTTAACCAAAATCTACAGCTATGTAACAAATTTGTCGCTCCATAGGAGAAACAATTTTTCAAAATTATGATCTCTAGAGCCCCTAAATTAAGAGCACAAACCAAGGTCGACAAAGAACTTGAGCCGTTAAGCCCAGTACTACATTGTAGAGAAGGCCTTTTGTGCAAAATAGCTAAAAAATCTGCGAAGTAACTAAAATGTTTATGGATGTTGAGAAAACATACATTTGAGCAACAATATTTAATAAAAAATAATGTTCAGTTAATAAATACAACTAAAAATGTACCAGTAACAGAAGATATGTCATTTGTTTCGCTTGAAATTTTGAATTTATAGACGAATATTCCCATAGAAGAAACGGGGAATATTGCTTCTGGAAATGTTCTCACAGTGAAATCACAGAATTCATAGATTTGTCGCAATTTTGTTTGAGGCATAGTTACTTTACTTTAGATGGAAAATATATATACAGAAAAAATAATCTAAGCATGGGAAGTACCAAATCAGGTCTTTTAGCAGATTTTTCCGTTAATTATTTACAAATGAAGTTTTTTTCACCAGCATCCCAATTTAACAAAAAGTATAGTATATTATTATAGATATGCAAATGATATATTCTTGCTTATCAAGTGCAGTAGGTTCGATATGGACGAAACTGTGAACTAATTTAATAGTCTTCATAAAAAAGTTATCTTCATAGAAGAGATTGGCACATTGCATCCTATCAGATTCCTGGAACTAACTATAAAGAATGATATGCATTTAAAACCTTCAGAAAAGCAACATATACTAATGTTGTTTTGGATTATAATTCTAATCACCGTAACTCGCGCAAAAAGGCCTTCTTCCATTTTGCCATTAACAAAATTTTTAACCCACCTTTGTCAAACTCTGACCATGAGGCGAAACTTAAAATAATACAGTACACAGGTGGAAAATATAACTATCTCATTGAATATGCAGTGAACACCTACAACACAATTTCTATGATACATGAACAAAAAATAGAATTCCGAAAATAATGTTATACAAGGGAACCTCCCCATCGCACCCCCCTCAGATTTAGTTATAAGTTGGCACAGTGGATAGGCCTTGAAAAACAGAACACAGATCAATCGAGAAAACAGGAAGAAGTTGTGTGGAACTATGAAAAAAATAAGCAAAATATACAAACTGAGTAGTTCATGTGCCGGCCGCGGTGGTCTAGCGGTTCTAGGCGCTCAGTCTGGAACCGCGCGACTGCTACGGTCGCAGGTTCGAATCCTGCCTCGGGCATGGATGTGTGTGATGTCCTTAGGTTAGTTAGGTTTAAGTAGTTCTAAGTTCTAGGGGACTGATGACCACAGATGTTAAGTCCCATAGTGCTCAGAGCCATTTGAACCATTTGAAGTAGTCCATGTGAAGATAGGCAACATCATGGATGATTCGAGCTCAGTGGCGACGTGGTCCCTTGGTTAGCGTGAGCAGCTGCGGAAAGAGAGGTCCTAGATTCAAGTCTTCGTAAGAGCGTAGAATTTTATTTTTTATTTTCAGACAATTATCAAAGTTCAGGCACTCACACATAATCAACTTCGCTCTCCAAAATTCTAGGACATGTTCAGATTTGCTTGGACATATGCAGTATTTGACGGTCTACACACAGAAAAATTTGAAAACGTTAAAAACATATGTTTTGACAGAGCACAGGGAGAAGTGTGCCACTGTGAAACTGTTGGATTCATTTGTTGCAGTTTATGTAACAAACTCTTACGTTTTCATCACTTTTTGGGAGTAATTCTCACATCCACAAGAAAACCTAAATCGGGCAATGTAGAAGAATCCTTTTACCCATTCGCCAAGTGTACAAGTTAGGTGGGTCGACAACATATTCCTGTCATATGACGCACATGCCCTCACCAGTGTTGTATAGAATATATCAGACGTGTTTTCCTGTGGAGGAATCGGTTGACCTATGACCTTGCGATCAAATGTTTTCGGTTCCCATTGGCGAGGCACGTACTTTCGTCTACTAATCGCTCGGTTTTGCGGTGCGGTCGCAAAACAAGACACTAAACTTATTACAGTGAACAAAGACGTCAATGAACGAATGGACAGATGATAACTTTATGAAAATAAAGAAAGTAATTCACTCGAGGGAAGACTTGAACCAAGGACCTCTCGTTCCGCAGCTGCTCACGTTAACCTCTTTTTGTTTTATAAAAACCTTTAAAAAAAACAATGTTTCACATACCAAATACATACTAAGTTATACATACATGAACTTATTTAAACAAAACGGTTTGATCATTTCAATTACGCTGACGTTAAGGAAAGACAACAGAAGATTGTGTTACTGACTAAATTACCAGAAAAAATTAAATTAAACATCAAGAAAAAATTTAAAGACACTCAAACTTCAACCTGAAGAAGTAAAATCTACACTTGAATTATGAGCTGCAATCTTTACAGAAGCATAATTAGTTCTTTATGATGGATATCAGCAAGTTGGTGGGATAATTTTAAATATAAAGCAGTTTAATAATCATATTAGATAATTTCTGAAATACTTGAGAATGGCGGAAAGCCTTCCAACTACACTTTCTGGATATTAATTGAATCTAAGTATCTGAAGTGATCAGAGCTATATAATCAGTCTTTCACTGCGAAACTGACTTACGCACCACAGTGCAAAAATGAACAGGGCAATGTGCCAGCCATTGAATATTACATTTATCAGATAGAATCTTATGGTTTTAACCAATCGATAGGGACATTGCTATAAAAACTGCCTATTTTCAAATTTCTAGTATAAGCCAATAATGCACATTTAATGTTTTGTGTTTGACACTATTAGACACACAATCTCAATGTCACATAAGTTCTGTACATTAGCTTATAAATTTCAAAAAACTACTCTCTGAAGTAGAAAATGCACACATCATAAATATACTGTAAAATCTTAAATAGTATCCTTAAGGTAACTACAATACATCACTGTCAACACAGTCTTCTTTTTTTATTAACCAATGCCCATTCTTTCAATCAATTTTTATCATATTACCGAACTTTTTCTTGTGATTCGAATAGCTTCTAATTTTGTGGAACTCACACAGCATGTGTACCTTGAACTCTATGATGTTATCAGATCCTAATTTGTTAAGGACGTAGTTAACAAAATTTCCCAGCAACCAGTACACAGCGTTATTTTTTGCTTCTGGGAAATAGCGTGCTTCAGGCCTGTGTATCAATGACAGCGATATATAACCAGGGGATGTTCTTGTAATCAGAGCTAATTGCTCCCGGATCCACTTCCAACTATTCATGTGACCACTGCAAGTATATCTATGAATTACTGTGTCAACTAGATGGCATTGTTGACATAAATTTGTTTCACAGAGTCCGATTGCGTGCAGTCTTTCATTGGTGCTAACTATGTTGTTAACTGTCTTGTACCATGACGTTTTTATATTAGACGTGAGCACATTAGAACTAATGTGTTTCCAGATCTCAGTCCACTCAATGTTTGGAAACTGTCGTTCTATTTTGTTTCTTCCTTCGCTTTTCTTTCGTTCCCGCATTATGACTCTCGATGTTAAGTGTTGGGACTGCCTGAGTTCGACACTGACATAACTAAACTCAACATAGAAAATCCTCACGTGCTGTTAGCGACTGTTGATATTCTGTACGTCAATCGGGGGAAGCAGGCTTTGAGGTTTAATGATCTCGAAAAGTTGGCTGGTTATGCTTTCTCGCGAGTCTCTTATTAAATTAACTTGTCTTTTGATAAAAAGAGCAGAGGCTTTATCCGTTATATCAGTTAATCCTAGTCCACCATTTTTAAGATCTAAAGTGGCTACTTTAGCAGGTACTCTGAACACTTCACCTCTCCACAAAAAGTTTGTGATTTTGGACATTATTCTCCTCGCTATCATTCTCGGTATTGGAAACGGCTGGGCAGTATAATAAGCCTTAGCAAGGATGCATGAGTTGATATACTGTGTTCTTTGAACTTAGTTCATATATCGAGTTAAATTCTCTACAATGGCTCCTTGCACTTTATCTGCTGCAAATTTCCAATTTAAAGCCGTCATTTTCATAGGGCATGCTGTCACGGTGATTCCAAGTGTTTTATGTTGTCGGACTAATTTTGCCCACTCGACGTTGATATTATCAAAACCTCTGAGATTTAACATCTTTTTTTCCGTTTGCGTTGGCTCCAGATGCTCTACAGTACGAATTAATCACTGTTGCTAGCGTGGTTACCTCGTCATTATTCCTTATAATGACCCCTATATCGTCAGCATAGGCTCTTATAACTGTTTTATTTCCTGATAATATTAAGCCTTTTAATGTAGCATGGACATGTCGGAGGAAAGGTTCCAGCGAAATGGCGAAGAGCGACATGGACAGAGGACTTCCTTGAGGAACACCTCGTTGTATTTGCATCGGCCTGGATTGTTGTTCACCGCTATTTTAGCATTTATTCCAGTTGCTATGTTCTTAATCAACTGTATGACCCTATCGTTGAAACCTATTTTCTTCAATGTCTGTAGAAGATATTCATGGTTTACTACATCGAACGCTTTATAAAGATCTAAAAACAATAAAGCACACTTTATGTTTGTTACAGAAGTTATTGCAATGATATCCCTGAATTCCGCTAGATTTTGAAAAATGGTTCTGCCTTGCGCACAGTTCTGATGTTGACTAATAATTTTATCTGTAAGGCATGAAATTCTCTTGTTTATTATTCTAGCTATTAATTTATAATCAGAATTCAGCAGTGAAATTGGACGAAAATTATTTAAATCTTTGTTTCCATTATTTTTTGGCACCAGAACAATTTTACTCTCCTTAAACTCAGCCGGAATCATTTTACCCTGAATAACCTCATTTACAATGTCCGTGATTTTCGCACCTACTATTAGCCAGTAACGGATGTAAAACTCTGCTGGCAGACCATCCGGTCCTGGGGATTTTTTTGGTGGTGAGGCGCACAGAGTCTCATACACGTCTTCTTCACTGACAACCTCGCGAAAATTTTCGTTGTCATCCTCTGTCAACTGTGGGGCTAGGATGTCAAGGAATTCTTCCAAGGAAGCATCACTACTTTGATGTACAGAATATAGCTCGCAATAATAGCGATAAATCTCGTCCATGATATCCTGCTGGGTTCTGAGAATCGTACCGTGTTTTGTTCGAATTTCTTCAATAAAAGTCCTTCTCCCGTTTTTCGTATGCTTCACTAAATGATATAGGGAAGTAGTTTCATCTTCTGACACCGAATTTGCCTTCGATTTTATTTTCAACCCTTCCATTTGACTTCTCTTGATATTAAGTACTTCGCTTTGACTTTTTTGATGTCTGCTATCCGAAGTGAGGAACCTGCTGAGACTTGATCATATACAGGGTGTTACAAAAAGGTACGGCCAAACTTTCAGGAAACATTCCTCACACACAAATAAAGAAAAGATGTTATGTCGACATGTGTCCGGAAACGCTTACTTTCCATGATAAGAGCTCATTTTAGTTTCGTCCGTATGTACTGTACTTCCTCGATTCACCGCCAGTTGGACCAATTGAAGGAAGGCAATGTTGACTTCGGTGCTTGTGTTGACATGTGACTCATTGCTCTACAGTACTAGCATCAAGCACATCAGTAGGTAGCATCAACAAGTTAATGTTCATCGCAAACGTGGTTTTGCAGTCAGTGCAATGTTTACAAATGCGGAGTTGGTAGATGCCCATTTGATGTATGGATTAGCACGGGGCAATAGCCGTGGCGCGGTACGTTTGTATCGAGACAGATTTCCAGAACGAAGGTGTCCCGACAGGAAGACGCTCGAAGCAATTGATAGGCGTCTTAGGGAGCACGGAACATTCCAGCCTATGACTCGCGACCGGGGAAGACCTAGAACGACGAGGACACCTGCAATGGACGAGGCAATTCTTCGTGCAGTTGACGATAACCCTAATGTCAGCGTCAGATAAGTTGCTGCTGTACAAGGTAACGTTGACCACGTCACTGTATGGAGAGTGCTACGGGAGAACCAGTTGCTTCCGTAACATGTACAGCGTGCGCAGGCACTATAAGCAGCTGATTGGCCTCCACGAGTACACTTCTGCGAATGGTTCATCCAACAATGTGTCAATCCTCATTTCAGTGCAAATGTTCTCTTTACGGATGAGGCTTCATTCCAACGTAATCAAATTGTAAATTTTCACAATCAACATGTGTGGGCTGACGAGAATCCGCATGCAATTGTGCAATCACGTCATCAACACAGATTTTCTGTGAACGTTTGGGCAGGCATTGTTGGTGATGTCTTGATTGGGCCCCATGTTCTTCCACCTACGCTCAATGGAGCACGTTATCATGATTTCATACGGGATACTCTTCCTGTGCTGCTAGAACATGTGCCTTTACAAGTACGACACAACATGTGGTTCATGCACGATGGAGCTCCTGCACATTTCAGTCGATGTGTTCGTACGCTTCTCAACAACAGATTCGGTGACCGATGGATTGGTAGAGGCGGACCAATTCCATGGCCTCCACGCTCTCCTGGCCTCAATCCTTTCGACTTTCATTTGTGGGGGCATTTGAAAGCTCTTGTCTACGCAACCCCGGTACCAAATGTAGAGACTCTTCGTGCTCGTATTGTGGACGGCTGTGATACAATACGCCATTCTCCAGGGCTGCATCAGCGCATCAGGGATTCCATGCGACGGAGGGTGGATGCATGTATCCTCACTAACGGAGGACATTTTGAACATTTCCTGTAACAAAGTGTTTGAAATGACGCTGTTGCTGTGTGTTTCCATTCTTTGATTAATGTGATTTGAAGAGAAGTAATAAAATGAGCTCTAACATGGAAAGTAAGCGTTTCCGGACACATGTCCACATAACATATTTTCTTTCTTTGTGTGTGAGGAATGTTTCCTGAAAGTTTGGCCGTACCTTTTTGTAATACCCTGTAGATCTCTCAAAACGGAATAGTAATACTCCATAGTGCATTTCATTTCCCTTGCGCTCTGGGCACTGTATTGAATAAGAACTTTCCTCAACTTTGGCTTTGCCATTTTAACCCACCAGTCAATAGCAGTGGCATATCTACTACGGGCTAGCGGGCATATTGCCCATGTTTCTTTAATCAGATCTTCTAAATCATGATTTACTAACAAGGAAGTGTTCAAATTCCACTGATTCTTGAATCGGCGAACCGGCTGTCTTGTTAGATTTATGCAAGCTAAGACACTTGAATGGTCTGAAAAGTACGTAGGAATGGTTTCTACTTTTGTCACGGAAGTTACAAGATTTTTAGAAATATATAGTCTATCAATCCTGCTACGTGATGTTGCCGTGACATAAGTGAACTCAACAGTGGAGGGGTATTTGATTTCCCATACATCCTTTAATTCTAAACCAGTAACTAATTGTTTTAGTTCACCTGAGAAATTAAAATTAGGTAACTGATCTTTTCGATTTAAAACACAATTAAAATCACCTCCAAGTAATAACTGTCTTGGCGATTTCCTTAACAAGTATATCAAGTCATCTTTGAAGAAACGTGCCCTGTCAGCTCGATGAGAACTTCCTGAAGGGGCGTACAAGTTGATGATAGTCACATCATACATATTTAGTGCTGTTCCCCTTCCGGATTCCAGTCGTTCCACCTCGCTTATTGTAATTCCTTCCCTCACCAAAATAGCTGTTCCAGCACTTGTTTCGGGAGACACATTTATGTAACTGACAAAACCGGGAATTACCAAATCCGAAATTAGAACTTCTTGTAACAGGGCAATATCAGTCGCGGATTCGTACAAAAATTCCTTAAGGGCCGATAATTTCAAACCGGTCGTGATTTTATTTATGTTTATAGTGGTGACAGAATAAGATTGCGTCATTGTGCTGTCACTATGTAGTTGTTTTGATGAACTAATTTAGTTTACTGTGGTTCAGGGTTCAGTTAAGCTGTAACAGTTTTTTCGGAAGGCTGAACACTTCAATCAGTTTATTAGTTACTGTCCAGTTTTTCTCTACTTCTGATGTTTTCTCTTGTACCGCAAGCAGACCGATTTCCTGGTAAACTTTCTGATTTTTCCTCCAGTGATTCGTGTACGACAGTTTCGGACTGAACATTCTTTGGGCTTGGGTCGCCCCTACCGGATTTTCCCTTCCCTTCCCTTGGTTACGAGCTACATTCTCATTTGGTTGCGTCGGTATTTTACTTCGCGGCTTATCTGGAGCAGCAGCAGAAGCTTTCGCAATTTCGGGTGCCGGCGCCTGCCCTGAGGTGTTGACCGTGATTTCAGTTTGGCCACCACTTCCTCGTTCTTTATTAATTTCACTCACTTTCTGATCGAGGGAAACAAATGGAGACTGCAGTTTTGCAACCTCTCCCTGAATTTGTTTATTAACAGATAGATTCTGATGTTTGCAATCGGCTACTGCACCTGTTGTTTCTTGCAAATTAATGCTGCTTACACCCCCTACATTTTCTGGTACCGTATGTGTATTATCTTTCTGTGCATTAGTTTCCATTCGCATTTTGCCTTCAGGTTCCTCTGCCCTCTCATCCACTGCTTTTGCTTGCGAAGTGAGGGAGTGGGACAAGACAGCTCGTCCTCTGAACCACTGTCAGTTATCTCCAGAGGTCGTTTTTTCGGTTGCGTTTCTGTTTCACGAGTAGTGGCAACAGGGTTTCCTTTTGTTGTTAACGGGGGAAATTGACTGTTATCGTGAAGGGAGACATCAGCTTGGCCCGCTGTGTTAACATCGTCAACCAGTTGTTCCGGGCTATTCTTTGGTAACAGATCATTTAAGGCAAGCTTCTGACGCTGTATCAAATTACTTTTAAGAACAACAGTTCGCCGCGGACATTCCTGTCTGAAGTGGCCGGTTTCGTTACATAGATGACATGTAGCTTCCTGACCTGTATAAACAATTTGTGCCTTATACCCACAAACAGTTATGTGAGACGGAATATTCGTCTTAACATCCATCTCTACACAGCGGACCCCGTTAAAACACTGCAGTTTAAAGCGAGGCGACCATCTTTCATTTGCAATTGATTTAACGTCTCCGTAGTTTGAAAGAGCTTCCTTAATCTTATCATTTTCAATTTCAATGGGAAGATTCAAGACACGAACGGTTTTGTAATGAATGTCCGCTCTATAGATGGAAACCTTGCTTTTATAACCATTTCTATGCACAAAATCTACTTCATAGCCCCACTTTCGTAACACTTTATCAACAGTCGAAGCACTGATTAACTTGACAAAAACACAGTATTTTTCCTGATCCAGTTGCCAGGTATGAACGGTTTCAGAATTTAGACCAATTACCTGTGTAATCTAGTCATCTATTTCCAGCGATGTCGGATGAACAGGACGGGATTCCTTGTCAAAAGCAAATACCAGGGTATTCTTCCTGAGGTTTATAGCCATGGTTAATCCAGCGAAGCAATTTCGGTTAAACAACCGAAATTCCAAGTAGCAGCAGCAAGACCAGAAGGAGCGATCAGGTCACAAGGAACAGGAACGAACACGGAGATTAACGGACGGACGGCACTCGGCGAAGCACAAGTACAGCGATGTAAACACTTGAAGTGCAGCGCAACAGTTAACAGCGGCCACTCGCGAGCGCGGCTGAAACGGAACTGATTACCTCGGGACCACGGCGCTCCTGCGCTCGTATTATCCTTAAGTTGCCTATCTTGCGCATGGACTACTCAGTTTGTATATTTTGCTTATTTTTTTTTTCATAGTTCCACATAATTTCTTCCTGTTTTCTCGATTGATCTGTGTTCAGTTTTTCAAGGCCTATCCACGGTGCCAACTTATAACTAAATCTGAGGGGGGTGCGATGGGGAGGTTCTCTTGTAAGAAATATGGTACGTCGCCATATTATGTGACTACTAGCACGAGAATAGCTTCAGTTAAAAAAAATTAAAAAAAACAGTAAACAGTGGTTTCTGTGGTGTCACCGCCAGACACCACACTTGCTAGGTGGTAGCCTTTAAATCGGCCGCTGTCCGTTAGTATACGTCGGACCCGCGTGTCGCCACTATCAGTGATTGCAGACCGAGCGCCGCCACACGGCAGGTCTAGAGAGACTTCCTAGCACTCGCCTCAGTTGTACAACCGACTTTGCTAGCGATGGTTCACTGACAAAATACGCTCTCAGTTGCCGAGACGATAGTTAGCATAGCCTTCAGCTACGTCATTTGCTACAACCTAGCAAGGCGCCAGTACCAGTTACTATTGATACTGTAATCATGTACTGTCAAGAGCGACGCTCATCATTTATGGATTAAAGTTAAGTATTCCACCAGCTACGTCCGTTTTTTGCTGAAGTCTAATTTCCTTGACCTGTTCCAGACCTCACGCCAGCCTGCGTGAGCTAAAACGCGTGCCTTTCGGCTTCCTCTAATAATACGGGGTTGGCTCTCCTGCCAACCCACAACAGTTTCCTTCGGAACAAAATATACCGTGGCCCGTCTTGTACTCAGTAGTATCCACAAGTTCGACTATTTACAGGAATCAGGCGTATATAAGTAGTCATGTGCTGAATGTAGTGTTATCCATACAGGGTGTTTCAGAAGTGATGCTCAATATTTCAGGCATGGAGTGCACAGGTTAAAAGTAGCTGAAAATCTCCAATGAACAAGGGACCACAAATCAACCGCTGTCGAGATACAACCCATTTTCTGTTGCGGATCATTAGTGTCTAGGAATACACGGCGACTCTAAGCCTTAAAGTAGGTGTTCGAAACGTTGTCCATGCGTTTGAATACAACATTGAACTCATGTCTGAAATGAGTTGCGAATCCTCTCAAGTAGTCAAAGAGGATTCTATAAATGCTGGAAGGCTGCTTCAATCCGCAAGCGTAATTTCTGAAGAGAATCGAACTCGGTAGCATGGATCCCACACATAGAAATCCTCTTCTACCTATCCAATGTTGACCATACGTCGGAGTTAGAAGACGGAGTATTCGTAATTGAAAATGTGCCACAGCACCGTCATGCGTGAACCACATATTCAGGCGTTGGTTCAGAGGCATATCGACATGTACATCTGGAAGTACAGTACGCAGAGGCTATTGACTGTCTGGTTAGTCGTTGAGGTAGGAAGTGTGATCCAATTGTGCGGTCTCAGAGTTCAAAGAATAACGCTGCTGATGTCGTGATACGTGTGTTGTATTAGGACTGACATCGGCCCCAATGTGACAGTTACGGCAGTTAAAAATACCGTCATGGGTAAATCCCGGCTCATCCGTGAGCAGAACACTGCTTACAAGCAGGAGATTCAGGATACACTTTTGTTGCCACCATTGGCACAGATTCTCTCTAGGAGGGAAGTCTGCATTATTGAGGGCTTCCATTCGATGGAGACGATATGAGTACGAGGGCAGTTCAATAAGTAACGCAACACATTATTTTTCTCGGCGAATTTTGGTTGAAAAAACCGGAAAATTTTTGTGGAATATTTTCAAACATTCCCGCTTCGTCTCGTATAGTTTCATTGACTTCCGACAGGTGGCAGCGCTGTACGGAGCTGTTAAAATGGCGTCTGTAACGGATGTGCGTTGCAAACAACGGGCAGTGATCGAGTTTCTATTGGCGGAAAACCAGGGCATCTCAGATATTCATAGGCACTTGCAGAATGTCTACGGTGATCTGGCAGTGGACAAAAGCACGGTGAGTCGTTGGGCAAAGCGTGTGTCATCATCGCCGCAAGGTCAAGCAAGACTGTCTGATCTCCCGCGTGCGGGCCGGCCGTGCACAGCTGTGACTCCTGCAATGGCGGAGCGTGCGAACACACTCGTTCGAGATGATCGACGGATCACCATCAAACAACTCAGTGCTCAACTTAACATCTCTGTTGGTAGTGCTGTCACAATTGTTCACCAGTAGGGATATTCAAAGGACAACGCAAGACGCAAGACCTCACACAAGTCTTCGCACCCGAGAGGAGCTCACAAAACTACAGTGGACTGTTCTTCCTCATGCACCCTACAGCCCCGATCTCGCACCGTCGGATTTCCATATGTTTGGCCCAATGAAGGACGCAATCCGTGGGAGGCACTACGCGGATGATGAAGAAGTTATTGATGCAGTACGACGTTGGCTCCGACATCGACCAGTGGAATGGTACCGTGCAGGCATACAGGCCCTCATTTCAAGGTGGCGTAAGGCCGTAGCATTGAATGGAGATTCCGTTGAAAAATAGTGTTGTGTAGCTAAAAGATTGGGGAATAGGCCGGCCGCGGTGGTCTAGCGGTTCTGGCGCTGCAGTCCGGAACCGCGGGACTGCTACGGTCGCAGGTTCGAATCCTGCCTCGGGCATGGGTGTGTGTGATGTCCTTCGGTTAGTTAGGTTTAAGTAGTTCTAAGTTCTAGGGGACTGATGATCTCAGATGTTAAGTCCCATAGTGCTCAGAGCCATTTGAATCATTTGGGTTGCAATCCTCGGTCGTTCCTGTACTGTGCGTGACGCCATTTAGTCAATACCGGATGTTATGAATCTGGGTCGACCTTTTCGTACATGATGTGTGAAACATCCTGTTTCTCTAATACACTGATGTAACCGGCTGAATGTATGACTGTCGGGCTGCCTGCGGAGAGTAAAAGCTTCATACAATCGTGCAGCCTCAAGGGCACTGCCATTCGCTTTTCCATGCATAAAGTACATCTCAGCGTACTCTTCATCGATGTAACTTCTCTCCATGGCGCCTTCACGTTTGTAACTGATTGTGATGTCTGTACGGAGGGGCAAGGGAAGTAGTTTCGCATGCGTAAACAAACGGATAGTCGATCCCAAATATGGAGATACCAACGTAAATACCGCGGTATCCAGGGGCATTTACACTTGGTTCCCAACTCGAATTAATGCGATACCTCGGCAACGGTTGATTTGCGGACCCATGTTTACAGGAGATTTTTAGCTACTTTTGGACTGTACTTTCAATGTGTGAATTATTGACCACCACTTCTGAAACACACTGTATAGAATAAGCTGGAGAAAGGCTAGAGGTGGGGTATCCTGAGCAAGTGCCTGTAACATTATTGGGATTTTCGTTGTATGAAAGCTGTGAGTACCCTTTGAAAGGCATTCACCTATCTGTATATTAAATGATCAACTTATGAGATGAGATCTATTCTTTGGAAGACATTTGTTTTATATAATTTTCGTAACTGTAAAGATGCGCATTTAGCTCGGACGCTTATTCATCGATTGCGCAGTCAAAGAAACATTTTAACAGAACCTGAACTGAACTTTCCGCTTCGATCTAAACAAAAGATGAAAGTAAAAACTTTGGTAGATCTTCAGATTTTATCGTACTTCTGCTTGTAATGTGAAAGCTTAAAGAAGGTCGTCTTTAAGACATAAAAGTCAGCGGTCTTACCAGCGTGCAGACAACAGTTATTAATTAATAAAATTCGAGATACTGTAAACCGGCATTATTGTTATGAAGGTGTTGAACGGTGCAAGAATTGTCTTGAAGGAAGGAGAAAAGTAATAATGACTGTAATTTGTGACAAAAAGGTGAACCAAGGAGCTACCACAGGACAGGCTGAAATCTGATCGCACCATAAAGTTAGAAAAGTACTTATGTAAGTTATACTGTTTATAAAAAAGCCCTAATTGATTGTGAGAATTGTTTGAATATATTTAGTGTTTACCAGATTTCTTATTCTATTGTTTTCCTTTTTTTTTACCTCCATGTCATATAATTTTTGTAAATGTCAAACAGCCTTTACTACAGCAGAGAATACTGCGGCATCCTCGTCATAGGCAGAAGGCCGCTCCTTGTCTTCTATACAACTCATAGCTGCCCCATTTATTAATGATTTCATTTGCAAATGCAATCTTTTTTATTGTTCATTGTTAAAGGTCCATTTTCACACTGATTACGTAAAGAAATCCGGGTTGTTCTTTTCCAAATGACTGTACTTTCCATGAGTGAATTATTGAGCACCACTTCTGAAACACACTGTATAGAATAAACTGGAGGAAGGCTAGAGGTGAGGTATCTTGAGCAAGTGGCATTAGACGGAAAGGATGTAGGGGAGAGATCTAATTTCGCGGTACATTTGGTTGCCACAGGGCATGCTCCCACAGATTTAACGTCACAGCTTACTCTGTTGCAAAGAGGGGCTAAGGGCAGAAATCTCTATCTCCTCGAAGAGATGGGGATATTCTGCAAATCAAAAATTTGCTGACAGTGGGCTTCTTAACGAACAGACGATAACGAAGAACACCAGTTTTCGGGAGTCTTAGGAACACGTATCTCTGAATGAGCGCTTATATAGTGCCACGATAGTTTCTCACAATATGAGCACTTTTTCATACAGTATAACTATCCACAATTCTCTTGCTATCTTGGTCTTCAAAGTATTCCTAATTATTCATAACGTCAAAATGTTATATTTTTGATAACGTACGTTTGCTAGCATAAAAAAAACTGATAGTAACATTACGAAAATCGCACTGTATAAATTCATCTAATAGTCAGCACCTGCAAGAAAATTTTTTAGAGTTGTTTGTACATTATATAAATATTGGTTTATTGAAATAAAAATTAGTCTTGCATCTGTAACTTTCTACACTATCGGTAAAATAGGTTATAAAACTACAAAGAAATTGATTTATGTAGATCGACACTTCAGAGGGAATAGTTGTATGAACTTGTTGTGGCTACTGGTTCCAGTTAGACATTTAATTTTAATAAGAAATATATGCATTTGAAACGTCTACTACAGTTTTACTGACGGTGTTATGGTCTCATTAGCACATATTTTTAGAAAAGACAATTCTATCGGTTCATAAGCAGTTCGAAATTGCTTGTAATTCCATAGAACAACCTAGATAGCTGGCTGTGAGCACTATGGGACTTAACATCTCAGGTCATCAGTCACCTAGATAGCCCTAGGAGCGTTTATATTGTCTTGCACTATTTTTGATGACAATGCGTTCTTAAGTCTGTAATGCTGTATTTTATTTAACATAAATCTATTTACAACACATCTGATTAAATAAAGTGGGCGCAGATGGCGTCCGCCACAAACATGGAGCATAACTGCGTAGGTTTTTGCAAGCAGGTGGCACGATTTGAATGTTATCTACTAGCAGATATGTTCTTCAATATGGACACCTATTTTTGAAATCATATTTTGTGCATGATTATATGAGTTCACTGGACTTAGTCTCAATATGTATTTTAATTCGTGAAGCTCAATGTTCTCTATTTGCAAATTGACACGTATATTTGTGGATTGATCGTTTAGGTTTGACTGTGTGTTTTTATCTTCTTTGAGCACTTGAGATGATCACACTGTGATTGAAATCGATATGCAATAATAAAAAAAAAGCTGTTTGAAACTTATACGACAAATGCAGGAGTGTCCCTTGCTTACAACACTTCTTCTGTAGTTGTTGTGCACAAATTTCTTAATGGAATCCAATACGAAGTATATTGGAAATTATTTACAATGTTGGTTTTCACGGCCGGTGTTTACATCAGCTAGAACATGCGGGCTCAACGGTTGATGTCGAAATATTAATTATTCCCTGCCGTTTTTTCCGATTGCAGGTGACATCTTCGAATGTAAAACAGAATCTGCATCAAGCGGACGTGGGACCTCCGAATTTACAGTGCTGTGTAGAGGGCATCCTTCGTCACGTGACACGGAATGCGCAATCTGTCGCTGGTGTCATCGTTCTAGATTCAGTGTAATCGAGTGTCATTCTATTGGTTCAAAGTCTACATCCAAGTTTAGATCATCTCGCTGTCCTTTTCTGTATAAATAAACACGGTGACTGTAAATGTATGTTGCATCTCTATACAAGTAGAAACGAAATCTGAAGTAATAGTTTTACATTTCGACCATTGCCTCGTAGTCCAGAAGGTTTAACTGAAACAATGTACACAGTTGGAGCAGCCGTAAATTGATTTGTAGATATAAATTCCACTCAGTCATTAGATTCCGGTAAATGGACAATGTACACTCCTGGAAATGGAAAAAAGAACACATTGACACCGGTGTGTCAGACCCACCATACTTGCTCCGGACACTGCGAGAGGGCTGTACAAGCAATGATCACACGCACGGCACAGCGGACACACCAGGAACCGCGGTGTTGGCCGTCGAATGGCGCTAGCTGCGCAGCATTTGTGCACCGCCGCCGTCAGTGTCAGCCAGTTTGCCGTGGCATACGGAGCTCCATCGCAGTCTTTAACACTGGTAGCATGCCGCGACAGCGTGGACGTGAACCGTATGTGCAGTTGACGGACTTTGAGCGAGGGCGTATAGTGGGCATGCGGGAGGCCGGGTGGACGTACCGCCGAATTGCTCAACACGTGGGGCGTGAGGTCTCCACTTTACATCGATGTTGTCGCCAGTGGTCGGTGGAAGGTGCACGTGCCCGTCGACCTGGGACCGGACCGCAGCGACGCACGGATGCACGCCAAGACCGTTGGATCCTACGCAGTGCCGTAGGGGACCGCACCGCCACTTCCCAGCAAATTGGGGACACTGTTGCTCTTGGGATATCGGCGAGGACCATTCGCAACCGTCTCCATGAAGCTGGGCTACGGTCCCGCACACCGTTAGGCCGTCTTCCGCTCACACCCCAACATCGTGCAGCCCGCCTCCAGTGGTGTCGCGACAGGCGTGAATGGAGGGACGAATGGAGACGTGTCGTCTTCAGCGATGAGAGTCGCTTCTGCCTTGGTGCCAATGATGGTCGTATGCGTGTTTGGCGCCGTGCAGGTGAGCGCCACAATCAGGACTGCATACGACCGAGGCACACAGGGCCAACACCCGGCATCATGGTGTGGGGAGCGATCTCCTACACTGGCCGTACACCACTGGTGATCGTCGAGGGGACACTGAATAGTGCACGGTACATCCAAACCGTCATCGAACCCATCGTTCTACCATTCCTAGACCGGCAAGGGAACTTGCTGTTCCAACAGGACAATGCACGTCCGCATGTATCCCGTGCCACCCAACGTGCTCTAGAAGGTGTAAGTCAACTACCCTGGCCAGCAAGATCTCCGGATCTGTCCCCCATTGAGCATGTTTGGGACTGGATGAAGCGTCGTCTCACGCGGTCTGCACGTCCAGCACGAACGCTGGTCCAACTGAGGCGCCAGGTGGAAATGGCATGGCAAGCCGTTCCACAGGACTACATCCAGCATCTCTACGATCGTCTCCATGGGAGAATAGCAGCCTGCATTGCTGCGAAAGGTGGATATACACTGTACTAGTGCCGACATTGTGCATGCTCTGTTGCCTGTGTCTATGTGCCTGTGGTTCTGTCAGTGTGATCATGTGATGTATCTGACCCCAGGAATGTGTCAATAAAGTTTCCCCTTCCTGGGACAATGAATTCACGGTGTTCTTATTTCAATTTCCAGGAGTGTATTAGGGCATTAACGTAAACTGTGGAATGTTCTGAAAGCTCGTAGTAGTCATCGAAAGAAGAAAACCAAATTCAATAAAAATGTCAGCAGAAACTCATATTCGCTGAGATGTGTTTACTTGATCACAAGAGGGGGTCAACGTGGCGTCAGCCCATGGCAATTTGTCTCTCTGCCCTTCAGCTTGACGAACTACACACTCAAGTGGACATGGTTCTTGTTAAACGCATTCCGAACTCGATTCTGGAATGTCTGTGCAGCATTGACTGGAGTGGTGGAGAGAAATTCCTTCAAGTGTCACCATAACTAAAAGTCTTGGGGACCATCATCTAGGAGCTTAACTCTGAGAGTCCCAATCAGATGTTGACGCACGTTGCTGCGGAAATACGCTTTGCGCCGTCGTGCGTGAAACATATCTGTAGTTTCTGGTGACAAAGTATGCCCTATATGAATATCAGTGGCAGCACGAACAGCCCTCTCGATTTATCGTCGAGAACGCTTCCTCGCGCGCTGGTTGAGAAACTGTTCTGATATCCTCTTTGTGCTGTTCCAGGGAGATTTCCATTTGCCCATAAATGCTGGTTATGAAATTGGTCAACACTATCTCTTGCGAACCAAGACTCGCCGGAAAATAAAATCTTTGACGTAAACAGTGGATCTGCACCACAATTTTGCAAGAGCCACTGATAGTACAGCAATTCTGTGGCCTTGGGGCCTGGACGCACTGAAACGGCCGGACATAAGAACTGTTGATGGCGTACTGCCCAGACAAGAGAACGATTCACGCACTCCGCTGCTATTGAAAGTCGCACGCTGAGAGCCGGCCGAAGTGGCCGTGCGGTTAAAGGCGCTGCAGTCTGGAACCGCAAGGCCGCTACGGTCGCAGGTTCGAATCCTGCCTCGGGCATGGATGTTTGTGATGTCCTTAGGTTAGTTAGATTTAACTAGTACTAAGTTCTAGGGGACTAATGACCTCAGCAGTTGAGTCCCATAGTGCTCAGAGCCATTTGAACCATTTTTTTCGCACGCTGACTTCACACCTTTCTTGCATCACGTGTGGTACAAGCCGCTCCACCTCAGGCGTGAGATCTGAGCCAGTACGTTCACTGCTGGCATATGGACCTGCTAGAGAAACTTGTATTCTGAACGCTGCGTAAGTTTACTGAACACTCATCAGATGGTTCTCTGGCATGCGGACATTTTTCAGCGCACAGTGCACTGGATACTGGATACGAAGCTGCTTCCATTTGTTAAACCATAGTAAAACTTAAAATTTTTGAAAATATAGTCAACGATCTTAAAATTTGTTAAAATCAAAATTTAGAACAGTCTTGATCGCAATTTTTTTAATGAAAAGAGTGACCGGTTTCGACTCTTTCATAGAGAGCAGTTACACGAGCGACGAGAGTCGACGGAAGTCGTCTGGCAGAGTCCATCCACCGCTCTGGAGTCTGAAGATGACTCTATGAAAGAATCGAAACCGGTCATTCACTTCATTAAAAAAATATTGCGATCAAGACTGATCTAAATTTTAATTTTACAATAACACTCATATCCGTACATCACTTGTGGAGTAGTAGGTTTCCTCTGATTACAACAACTTCTGTTTTGAAAAGGAAATATACTGAATCATTTCTACGTGGAAACAACTTAATAACAGCAGACACAAAAGTGAAGTTATTTTGCGGAAGTAGGTAAGACACCACAATACGTATACTGAATTTCGAGTAATTCCGTGTACAACAACACTCACTAACACGGCAGAAACTACACCACAACACAGTCTTGGACACACAATTGACTGCGGACTACCTAATGCGCAGATTAATGTGTACGTAGAGTGTGTGATACAGAAAGGCATCAAAACACTGTGTTGATGCCAGTGCAATGACTGTGCTCGTATCAAAGACAAAATCACTTTCAGTCCCTCCTACGAATAAGTATTCGGCCCCATGTTTACTGCAGTTGTGTTGCTTGTTCCGACGACTGTTAACACCACCTCAAGTATTCGACAGCTTTTTTAATACCCTGTATATACTATGCTTGCTGGGATACCCAAAAGCTTACCAGTTCACAAAGCATTTGAATGCGAAAGTAGTTTACTGCTCAATTACAACAGTAAGTGCTTCAACACCAACATTATTCAAAAGAAAGTTTATTTTTAAATTGAATATTGTGAAAGGACATTATGGACGCAGAGATATTTAATCACTTAAAAGTTCAGATACACTTAACTGTGGCAGCAGCGATGGCAGCTTTTAAGCAATTACCGCGTACGTCCATTTGCATCAGTATTAATACTCTTGAAATGCGTACTCTTACACATTCTAAGGGGGTGAGAGAGGGGGGGGGGCGGAGGGGGGGGGGGGCGACGCACCACGAAGGAATTATCCGAATGGGACGCAAATCATTAGAGGTGATATTCATGGACAGATAATCAAATGGTTACAGTTTCAAAAAAGCTGGATGCCTCATTCAAGAGAAAGAGCTTCACAAACTGAGCAAGTCAGTAAAACGTTGGTCCACCTCTGGCCTTCCGAGGGATATCTTGCCAAATTTTGTACGGTTGCAGGGTTAGGTCGTCAAAATCCTGAGCTGGCTGGACAGCCCTTCCCATAAAACTCCAAACGATCTCAGTTGGGGGGAGAGATCGGGCGAAGTCGTTCGCCAACGTAGGGTTTGGCAAGCACAAAAGTAAGCAACAGAAATTCTCGCTGTGTGTGGGTGGGCATCATCTTGCTGAAATTTAAGCCCAGGATGGCTTGCCAAGAAGGGCAACAAAATGAGGCGTAGAAAATCGTCGACGTACAGCTATGCTGTAATGGTGCCTCGGATGGCAGAGTGGTCAAGTTGCGTAATGAAATGGCACTTCATGCCATCGCTCCTGATTGTCGGGCTGAAATTTTAATCAATTGTTTGTCTATTCATTCCGTCCCATACGGCTAATTCCTTCGTGGTGCGTCTTTTTTCTCCTAAAATGTATTTATAAACCATGAAACGCACGTTAGGCAGCCACACCTGGAATATCCTTGACACAGAGGATGCTAGTAGTCGGTAATTTGGATATTTGCAAATTTGTGATAAGTTACTGTGGGACCAAACTGCTGAGGTCATCGGTCCCTAGTTTTACACACTACTTAATCTAACTTAATCTGCCTTACGCTAAGGACAACACAGACAAACCCACGCCCGAGAGAGGACTCCAATCTCCGACGGGGGGCAGCCTCGAGAACCGTGTCAAGGCGCCTAAGACCTCGCGGCTACCCCGCGTGACGCTAGCAAACGGTATGATGAATTGTGTGTTGGCGCAAGTCACTCACTGCCATTTCGTATTCTTTTTTTTTTAATTTTAGTCATCAGTCTTGTGACTGGTTTTACGCGGCCCACCACGAATTCCCCTCCTGTACCAACCTCTTGATCTCAGAGTAGCACTATGTCCTCGATTATTTGCTGAATGTATACCAATTTCTATGTTCCTGTACAGATTTTATCCTCTACAGCTCCCTCTAGTATTTCGTATTTACTGCTGATAATTTGCGGAACAGGAGTTCTCAGCATTGCATCAGACATCGATGCCTACTGTATTTCTGCTCCCCTTCACAAACTAAATCAATTAACACAATTTAAATAAAAATGTTTTCTAATACGGACCCATAGCTACTGAAAAACGAATAATAAATCTCGTAATACGAGGACAGACAGTATCGAGAAAAGTATTTGATACTTGATGTCTACTGCTTTCGCACTAATATCTACCGCCTCATAATGAATGACGTTGCAGTAAGCTTTAACCCATAGGAATTGTATCTACTTCCTACTTCTACAGACAAGCCACTCTCCGGGGATTCGCATTTGAAATCACGGAGCAAACTGATCGAACTTACTGGTGACAAATTTAGTTGAACGCCTCGGAATTTCTTCGACGTGTGCCTTTAATCTGATGTGGTAAGGAACCAAAACACACGAGCAGTGAAAAAAAAAAAAAAAAAACGGTCAGACAAGTGTTCCATGTGAGGCCTCCTTCAAAGATGTACCATACTTTTCTAGAATGCTCTCAACATCCGTCCGACCGTTCATGTATATAGAGAAAAAGAGCGGCCCCGTCACACTTCCCCGCCTCACTCCCGACGACATCCTTGTCTTTCATGAACACCTGTCGTCCAGGACAACGCTCTGGCCGCGCGGGATTAGCCGAGCGGTCTTCTGCGCTGCAGTCATGGACTGTGCGGCTCGTCCCGGCGGAGGTTCGAGTCCTCCCTCGGGCATGGGTGTGTGTGTTTGTCCTTAGGATAATTTAGGTTAAGCAGTGTGTAAGCTTAGGGACTGATACCCTTGGCAGTTAAGTCCCATAGGATTTCACACTCATTTGAACATTTTTGAACAACGTTCTGTGTAAGTAGCCTGTTTATGTTTTCTTTATGTAAGTAGGCTGTTTATGTTTTCTTATTGGCAACGTTACGTAGCGCTCTATATGAAAATCACTGGCTGTGCTGTGTGCAGTCTGTGGCTAGTTTGCATTGTTGTCTGCCATTGTAGTGTTGGGCAGCGGCAGCTGGATGTGAACAGCGCGTAGCGTTGCGCAGTTGGAGGTGAGCCGCCAGCAGTGGTGGATGTGGGGAGAGAGATGGCGGAGTTTTGTAATTTGTCATGAACTGCTATATATATATTATGACTATTAAGGTAAATACATTGTTTGTTCTCTATTAAAATCTTTCATTTGCTAACTATCCGTATCAGTAGTTAGTGCCTTCCGTAGTTTGAATCTTTTATTTAGCTGGCAGTAGTGGTGCTCGCTGTATTGCAGTATTTCGAGTAATGAAGATTTTTGTGAGGTAAGTGATTTCTGAAAGGTGTAGTTTAATGTTACTCAGGGCCATTCTTTTGCAGGGATCTTTGATAGTCAGATTGCGTTGCGCTAAAAATATTGTGTGTCACTTTAGTGAATGTCTGAGTACGTTCAGTTTTGCTCAGCTGTTTGAAAAGCAAATAGTATAAGAGGTTTATCAGCACAGTCGTGTATAATTGTTCCTAAGGGGACGTTTCATCTGGGTCCTATTACTTAAGAAGTCATCGAGCCACCCACATATCTGGGAACCTATTCCGTATGGTCGGATCTTCGTTCATCCATTGAGTCCCAACAAAATGAAAAAAAATATAGTTCAATTTTTTCACGAAAGTAACCCTTATTAACAGCAAACGACGAATACGAGAAGAAACTGTCAAAAAATAAACAAAAATTCTGTTTTAATGGGGTGGTTTCTCTTTGGATACAGTTTTCAACCACCCATCATCTCAAGAGACGTACGTGAAAGCAAATCCGTATTTTTCCTAGACGCAGCCTCACCTCTCGAAACGTTCATTAATTCACAATCCCTGAAACAAATTATAGTGCGAAACGACAAGCATAAATGGACCTAAAATTAATAAATTTTGTATCAAAAGTACATACCGCCTCCATGGTTTCATTTCGTAACCAGTCATAAAAAGTAGTACGAACTCAAATTTACGTTGCAATTTACTTCAGATACATTCATTTTTACTGACGGTGCTTTCGTCAGTATGGCCGCTGCAAGAAGGACCGCAAGTCACAATTTCCCACAATCACAGCAAAATCGCCGAACGCCGTCGGTTTTTTTTGTTTTTTTTGTTTTTGTTTTTTTCTTCTTTGGGGTTTAAGGGCGCTCAACTACTGAGGTCATTAGCGCCCAGTCACAATTGTTAGAGCACATGGAATCTAGTAAAACTCAAGGTGTGGGGGGACACCAGAAAGTTTTTACAAAGAGGCAGATAAAATCAGGGAAAGAGTTAGATGTCTTTGGACAATCCAGTCAAAGTAATGAAACGAAGAACACGAGCAGCTGCTCGAGCGTCATCCGTTAAAATATCCTGTAAAGTAGATGGCAGAGACAGGACAACACGAGATTGACTAAAACGGGGACATGCCAATAAAACATGGCGCACTGTTAATGCATGACCACAAGGGCACTGCGGGGCTGGGTCACCGGAGAGCAGGTAGCGGTGGCTAAACCGGCAATGCCCAATCCGCAACCTGGTCAGAAGGACCTCTTCTCGCCGAGATGGTCGGGAGGAGGTTGTCCAAGCAGTTGGGAACGGTTTTACTGCCCGGAGCTTGTTTCCTTGAAGTGAGGACCAAGTGTCCCACCACAAGTACACAAGCCTCTTACAAACAACCCCACTAACGTCAGATGACGGGACACAATGGGAGGCTGGCCGAGGCAGGAGGACTGCAGCCTTGGCTGCAGCATCAGCAGCCTCATTCCCAGGCACTCCTACATGGCCGGGAACCCACAGAAAGCTGACAGGAGAGCTACCCTCAGCGAAAGAATGGAGGGACTGCTGGATCCGTTGCACCAAGGGATGAACCGGATATGGAGCTCCAAGGCTCTGAAGAGCACTGAGTGAATCAGAGCAGAGTACATACGATGAATGGCGGTGGAGGTGGGCATACTGAATGGCCTGATGGAGAGCAAAAAGCTCGGCCGTAAAGCTGGAACATTGGTCGAGGAGCCGGTATTTAAAGGTGACGGCCCCGACGACAAAGGCACAGCCGACACCATCGTCATTTTTGGAGCCATCAGTGTAAATGAAGGTGTGACTGGCAAGTCGCGCACGAAGTTCGACAAACCGTGAGCAATACACTGCAGCCGGAGTACCCTCCTTCGGGAGCGAGCTGAGGTCGAGATAAACATGAACCAGAGCCTGGAGCCAAGGTGGTGTTGGGCTCTCACCCTCTCTGAAGGTGGTAGGGAGGGCAAAATCCAATTGTCGAAATAGGCGACGAAAGCGGACTCCAGGGGGCAGCAGGGCAGACACATACAACCCATACTGACGGTCGAGAGAATCAGCGAAGAAGAACTGATAAGAGGGGTGGTCGGGCATTGACAACAGCCGGTAGGCATACCGACAAAGCAGTACGTCGCGCCGGTAGGTCAATGGTAATTCGGCAGCTTCAGCATCGGGACTTGACCTTTGGTCCAGACACGATTGTTGGTACGAAGAAGGAAGCTTTTGCCTGCCAGAGAAAGGTGTGCCAGCATCTGAACGTGAATGGCATCTGGCCCCGGAGCAGAGGACTGGGACAGTGCAAGTGCACGTTAGAGTTCCCGCATAGTAAAGGGGGCATTATAATTTTCCAGGTTCAGCGAGTGGAAGGAAGGTCGCTGAGCCTCTTCTGCCTCTTTCCTGGGAAGGAAGGCAGGGTGGTAATGGGCGGAGCTTGAAACCTCCGCGAAAAAGCGGCCGAAGGCGTTGGAGATATCCAAAGGATCAACAAGGATCTCATCACCTGAAGTCAGGCCAGGTACCGCGGAGTGGGCCTTAATGCCCGACAGCCGGCTCAGGCCACCCCAGACGACAGAAGAGGGAGTAAAACTGATAAAGGAGCTGGTGAAAGAGGCCCAACAAGCTTTTTTGCTGTCTTTGATGACTCTACAGCATTCTACAGCATTCGCCAATGTAGGATGGCGGCGAAAGGTGCGTAAAGCACGTCGTCGAGCACGGATAGCGTCTCGACAAGCCTCATTCCACCAGGGGACGGAAACGCGACGTGAAGAAGAGGCAGTACGAGGAATGGAATGTTCGGCAGCATTGATGATAACAGCCGTGAGGTATTCGACCTGACTGTCACAACTGAGAAAATCGTGGTCCGGAAAGGTTGCCAGGGAGGAGTAAAGTGCCCAGTCAGCTTTCGGTATGTTCCAGCTCGAAGGACATGGGGGTGGGGAGTGGTGCAGGAGACGAACGACACTGGGGAAGTGGTCGCCCGAATAGGTGTCAGAAAGGACATACCATTCGAACCGACGGGCAAGAGTGGTAGAACAGATCGAGAGGTCCTAGTGGGAGTAGGTATGAGTAGAGTCCGAGAGGAAAGTCGGGACGCCAGTGTTGAGGCAGACAAGATTGAGATGGTTGAAGACATCCGCCAAGAGGGAGCCTTTCTGACAGGATGCAGGAGAGCCCCAAAGGGGATGATGGGCATTGAAGTCGCCAAACAATAAAACCGGCGGAGGAAGCTGAACAGTCAGGTGCATCATGTCAGCCCTACTACCTGCGGATGACGATGGAGTGTAGATGGTACAAACAGAAAAAGTAAAGGCAGAAAGAGTAAGTCCAACTATTGCTTGGAGTGGGGTGGTCAATGGGATGGGATGGTAATAGACATCGTCCCGAACGAGCAACATGACCCCACCATGAGCTGGAATACCGTCCACAGGGGGGAGGTCAGACCGCTCCGAGGTATAGTGGGTAAAAGCAATACGGTCAGTTGGGCGCAACTTGGTTTCCTGGAGACCAAGGACGAGCGGACAGTGCAGGCGGAGGAGCAGTTGTAATTCCTCCCGATTAGATCGAATACCTCTTATGTTCCAATGTAACAAAGCCATCGCTAGTCAGAAAAGAGGGGGAACGAAACGGGTGAAGAGCTGGTCACCTCGACGGCCGTGGAGGGCCAGGTGTCGAGGGAACAACGCTACAACCGGCGGGAGGCGGATCCTGTTCCATCGAGTCGTCGCCAGCGGCGGCCACTGTCCTTGTTTGCGTAGGAGGGGCAGCATCATTCGCTGACGAGAGGCCAGTTGAGCGCCTGGCAGCAGAGCGTCCTGGCGAAACTGAGGACGGCCGGGAGCAGTGACTCACGGATGGAGCGACAGACGAAACGCGCCGGGGTGGAGAGGGGGATAAAAATTTCTTCTTGGAAGCCTTCTTGGAAGGCCGATGAGGCACGGGGATGATGGGCTGGACCGAAGAAGGTCCTCACGTGCGGGGTCCATTTTGGAACGCTGGACCTCAGAAGCCGGGGTCCGGAACGCTTCCCCGATGGACGCCTGAGAAGAGGATCGCTTCTCAGGCGGCGGAGGGGGAGGAGGAGGAAGGGTGGCCCCCGGGGCAGAGGGGGCAGGGGCCGCGAGGGAGGAGGATTTGGAAGGGAGGGATTTGGGAGGCAGAGGCGTAGACCCCGGATGGGGTGAGGAGGTGGAGGGGGCACAGGATAGGGGTGAGGATACTGTGGGAGGAGTGGACATGACTGAGGCAAATGAAGTTGTCAACGTCACGGGATGGAGGCGGTCATATTTCTTCCTGGCCTCAGAATAAGAGAGACGATCCAAAGTTTTTAATTCTTGAATCTTCTTCTCCTTCTGATACGTAGGGCAGTCTAAAGATCTAGGCGAGTGGATGCCAGGACAACTGACGCACTGAGGTGGTGGAGTGCATGTATGTTCCTCACGAAGAGGACGTCCGCAATCGCCACAAAGGGGCTCAGCCTCACACCATGACGACATGTGCCCAAAGCACAAACACCGAAAGCAGCACATAGGAGGCGGGACCTAAGGTCGCACGTCGCACTGGTAGCACATCACCTTTACCTTCTCCGGGAGAACGTCCCCCTCGAAGGCGAGGATAAAGGCTCCGGTGTCGATGCGACGGTCTTTGGGGCCGTGCTGAACTCGCTGGACGATATGCACGCCTCGGCGCTCCAGGTTGGCCCTGAGCTCCTCATCAGATTGCAGCAGGAGGTACCGATGAAAAATAACCCCCTGCGTCCTATTCAGTGCCAGATGCGGGACAATAGACACTGGGATGTCCCCTAGTCGGTCGCACGCCTGGAGCGCCGCCGACTGTGTGGCAGAGGCGGTCTTTATAAGAACGGGCCCCGAACGCATTTTACTGAGAGCCTCGATTTCCCCGAAGATGTCCTCGATGTGCTGGTCAAAGAACATGGGCTTGGAGGTGGCGAACATCCCCCCATTGGTCCGAGCACAGACTAAATAGCGGGGGAAGTAATTCGCCCCAAGCCGGCGGGCCTGTCCTTCCTCCCAGGGAGTGGCCAAGGGGGAAAGGGCAGGAGAACCAGAACCAGAGACAGTACCTTTCTGTTTAAAAGACTCGGCCGCAGAGCGACCTGATACATGTTGACGTTTCATCTGCGAAACGTCCGCCCCAATACCACCCACTCCGACCAGGGGCTCTCCCCACGGGCGCCACCCAGCCTCAGCAAGGGCCACCTGGCAGGATGACTGTTGCCGGGAGTCCTGATGCCCCAAGGAGGCGGGCATCTACTCCTTGGCCGACGTGGGGAGGGTGCAGCTCAGGTATCGGCAGTACGATCCCTGTGTTGTCAGGGGGCTACAACCTAGAGGGTACATGACGACCCCACCACAACGGGCTGGCTACCGTGCTGGATTTTGGGTGCCATGGAAAGTCCATCATGATCGAAGGTGCAGATGGGGATGCACTATGGGCGTAACTTGTGCAACCCATCAGGCGTTTAGGCCCAATTTGAGGAATAGTGGGTGTGGTTACAACGCCGTCACAATGCTGAGTGCCAAGGTCTTAGTGCACTGAGGACCAGTGATACACCACATAAGGCGTCCTTCCCCAAAAGGCTGGTACTTCTGTAGAATTTTGAAAAAGGGAGGTCAAACCCCAAGGGGGACCATCACATGGAAGACCGAAACGGTTGAAACTCCTTTTAGTCACCTCTTACGAGAGGCAGGAATACCTCGGGCCTATTCCTACCCCGGACCCGCAGGGGGGACGCCGTCGGTGGTTTCATGGTGTAGACACCGGTACTTAAAATTGTGCTTTCAGACAGAAATCACTGATCATGGGACAGACTCCCGTATGGACTACGTAATAACAAGCATATCTGGCGTAGAGAAACAACTGAAGGCCTTGAAAGCAAATAAATCGCCAGGTCCGGATGGATCCTAGTTCTGTTTTAGAAAAAGTACTCTACGGCATTGACACCTTACCCAACTTTCATTCATCGTGAATCTGTCGCCCAGCGCGAAGTCCCAAACGACTGGAAAAAGGCGCAGGTCACTCTAGTATATAAGAAGGGTGGAAGAAAGGACCGGCAAAATTATAGACCAATATCCCTAACTTCTGTTGCTGAAGAATCCTTGAACATATTCTCAGTCCGAATGTAATAAACTTTCTAGGACTGAGAAGCTTATGTCTACAAATCAGGACGGTTTTTGAAGCATCGCTCGTGCCAAACTCAGCTTGCCCTTTCCTTACATGATATACTGAGAACTATGGCAAGAGGCAGATTCCTTATTTCTATATTTTCGGAAAGCATTTGATACGGTGCCCCACTGTAGGCTGTTAACCAAGTTCAGAGATATGTGAGTGGATAGAAGACTTCTTAAAGAAAACAACCAAGTACGTTGTCCTCGACACCGAGTGTTCATCAGAGACAGGAGGATCGTCAGGTGTGCCACAGGGAAGTGGGAAAGGACGACTGTTGTTCTCTATATACATAAATGATTTGGCTTACAAGGTTGGCAGCAGCCTGCGGTTGTTTGCTGATGATGCTGTGGTTTACAGTAAGGTGTCGAAATTGAGTGATTGTAGGAAGATACAAGAGGACTTCGACAGTATTTCCAGTTGGTGTGCTAAATGACAGCTGCCCCTAAATGTGGAAAAATGCAAGTTAACGTGGATGAGTAGGAAGATTAAACCTGTAATGTTCGGATACAATATTACTAATGTCCTGCTTGACACAGTCAAGTCGTTTACATATCTAGGCGTAACGTTGCAAAGCCATATGGGGTGGGACAAACGTGTGAGAACTGTCGTGGAGATATCGAATGGGCGATTTCGGTTTATTGGGAGAATTTTAGGAAAGAGTGGTTCACCTGTAAAGGAGACCCCATATAGGACGCTCTTGCGACCTATTCTTCAGTACTGCTCAGGTGTTTGTGATCCATACCAGGTTGGAATGAAGGAACACACCGAAACAATTCCTAAGCGGGCTGCTAAATTTGTTACCAGTAGGTCCGAACAACACGTAACGAAAATGCTTCGGGAACCGAAATGGAAATCCGTGGAGAGAAGTCGACGTTCTTTTCAAGAAACACTGTTGAGAAAATTTAGAGAACCGGCATTTGGTGCTGATTGCCGAAGGATTCTACTGCCGCCAACACATACTGCACGTGAGGGCCAGGAAGATAAGATACGAGAAATTAAGGATCATACAGGGTGTTTCAAAAATGACCGGTATATTTGAAACGGCAATACAAACTAAACGAGCAGCGATAGAAATACACCGTTTGTTGCAATATGCTTGGGACAACAGTACATTTTCAGGCGGACAAACTTTCGAAATTACAGTAGTTACAATTTTCAACAACAGATGGCGCTGCAAGTGATGTGAAAGATATAGAAGACAACGCAGTCTGTGGGTGCGCCATTCTGTACGTCGTCTTTATGCTGTAAGCGTGTGCTGTTCACAACGTGGAAGTGTGCTGTGGACAACATGGTTTATTCCTTAGAACAGAGGATTTTTCTGGTGTTGGAATTCCACCGCCTAAAACACAGTTTTGTTGCAACAAGACGAAGTTTTCAACAGAGGTTTAGTGTAACCAAAGGACCGAAAAGCGATACAATAAAGGACCTGTTTGAAAAATTTCAACGGACTGGGAACGTGACGGATGAACGTGCTGGAAAGGTAGGGCGACCGCGTACGGCAACCACAGAGGGCAACGCGCAGCTAGTGCAGCAGGTGATCCAACAGTGGCCTCGGGTTTCCATTCGTCGTGTTGCAGCTGCGGTCCAAATGACGCCAACGTCCACGTATCGTCTCATGCACCAGAGTTTACACCTCTATCCATACAAAATTCAAATGCGGCAACCCCTCAGAGCCGCTACCTTTGCTGCACGAGAGACAATCGCTAACGATATAGTGCACAGGATTGATGATGGTGATATGCATGTGGGCAGCATTTGGTTTGCTGACGAAGCTTATTTTTACCTGGACGGATTAGTCAATAAACAGAACTGGCGCATATGGGGAACCGAAAAGCCCCATGTTGCAGTCCCATCGTCCCTGCATCCTCAAAAAGTACTGGTCTGGGCCGCCATTTCTTCCAAAGGAATCATTGGCCCATTTTTCAGATCCGAAACGATTACTGCATCAAGCTATCTGGACATTCTTCGTGAGTTTGTGGCTGTACAAACGACCTTAGACGACACTGCGAACACATCGTGGTTTATGCAAGATGGTGCCCGGCCACATCGCACGGCCGACGTCTTTAATTTCCTGAATGAATATTTCGATGATCGTGTGATTGCTTTGGGCTATCCGAAACATACAGGAGGCGGCGTGGATTGGCCTCCCTATTCGCCAGACATGAACCCCTGTGACTTCTTTCTGTGGGGACACTTGAAAGACCAGGTGTACCGCCAGAATCCAGAAATAATTGAACAGCTGAAGCAGTACATCGCATCTGCATGTGAAGCCATTCCGCCAGACACGTTGTCAAAGGCTTCGGGTAATTTCATTCAGAGACTACGCCATATTATTGCTACGCATGGTGGATATGTGGAAAATATCGTACTTTAGAGTTTCCCAGACCGCAGCGCCATCTGTTGTTGAAAATTGTAACTACTGTAATTTCGAAAGTTTGTCTGCCTGAAAATGTACTGTTGTCCCAAGCATATTGCAACAAACGGTGTATTTCTATCGCTGCTCGTTTAGTTTGTATTGCCGTTTCAAATATACCGGTCATTTTTGAAACACCCTGTACGTAGGCATACAGACAGCCGTTTTTCCCCCGCTCTATTTGCGAATGGAACAGGAAAGCTAATGATAAGAAGTGGTACAGGGTATCCTCCACGACGCACCGTAGGGTGGCTTGCGGAGTATCTATGTACACGCAGATGTATTCAGAGGCAAGAGTCCACGTTGAGTCAGTGTGTCAAACTCTTTCCGGAAATGTAGGAATATGAAATCTGCTCGTTGCCCGCCATTCATGATATCGTGCGAGGAAAGGGCAAGCTGAGTTTCGTTCGAGACAAACCTCTGAAAGCCGTTCTTCCAAAGCAGTGAAAACTGTAGTCGCTGGCTTGTTTACCTTCGCTGCATTTTATAGCATACACCGCAGACTTTGCTGATTATGGAGGCTCAGTTGGATGCGGGACTGATCACTGAACACTGCAGTCAGTGAGATTCCAGCCCGAAGACATGTCTTGAGACACCCCGGACTACGGTGGGATACCAAACTGTCGCACGACGTGTGGCCCGACAACGAGGGCTGATGGTGTGACGTGGCGTTTCTTTTCTTAGCAGGACCCGTCTGGTTGCCATCCGTGGCATCCTTACAGCACAGCAGTACTTCGGCTACACAATTATTCAAAAACAGTCTCAATCGCATTTATTATTATTATACCGCCAACCGGTTTCAACCCGACGTAGGGGTCGTCTTCTGGGCCTTTACACCACAGGTCGACTGCTGGTGGTGTCACTCCTGTCTACATAACGGCAGGAAACTATGCCAAGCCGTTATGTAGACAGGAGTGACACCACCAGCAGTCGACCAGTGGTGTAAACGCCCAGAAGACGACCCCTACGTCGGGTTGAAACCGGTTGGCGGTATTATAACAATAATAAATGCGATTAAGACTGTTTTTCAGTAACTGATTAATCATACTAATCGCTGCTTCATCTCCACAACCATGTTGTCCAAAAAACTTCGGCTACATTCTAGGCCCCGTTTTGTTGCCCTTCAAGTAAAGTCATCCTGGGCTTGTATTTGAGCAAGATAATGCCTGCCCGCACACGGCGAGAGTTTCTACTGCTTGCCATCGTGCCTGCCAAACACTAATTTAGACAGCAAGTTAGCCGCATCCTTTCCCAGTTTAGAACGTTTGGAGCATTATGGGCGCGAGCCTTCAACCACCTCGGAGTTTTGAGGATCTAACGCGCCAATTGGACAGAGTTTGGTAGGATATCCCTGAGGAGGACATCCAATCAGTGCCAAGACGAGTAAATGCTTGGATAAGGGCCACAGGTGGGCCAACGTGTTATTCATTTGCTCAGTTCGTTAAACTCTTTCTTTTGAGTAAATCATCCATTTTTTCTGAAGTTGTATCATTTATTTGTCTGTACAAGTTCATTCACATCTACTTATTTCCGCCCCATTCAGATAATTCCCTCGTGGAGCGTCATTATTTACTTTTTTAAAAAATAATATACAGGGTGAGTGACCTAACGTTACCGCTGGATATATTTCATAAACCACATCAAATACTAACGAATCGATTCCACAGACCGAACGTGAGGAGAGGGGCTACTGTAATTGTTTAATACAAACCATTAAGAATGGACGGAAGTATGTATTTTAACAGAAACCTACGTTTTTTTTAAAAGGAACCCCGTTAGTTTTGTTAGCACATCTGAACATATAAACAAATACGTAATCAGTGCCGTTTGTTGCATTGTAAAATGTTAATTACATCCGGAGATATTGTAACCTAAAGTTGACGCTTGAGTACCATTCCTCTGCTGTTCGGTCGTGTGTATCGGAGATCACCTCATTACGTAGGGACCCAAAGGGAACAGTGATGGACCTTAGGTACAGAAGAGACTGGAACAGCACATTACGTCCACATGCTAACACCTTTTTATTGGTCTTTTTCACTGACGCACATGTACATTACCATGAGGGGTGAGGTACACGTACACACGTGGTTTCCGTTTTCAATTACGGAGTAGAATAGAGTGTGTCCCTACATGTCAGGCAAATAGATGTTCATTGTGGTGGCCATCATTTGCTGCACACAATTGCAATCGCTGGCGTAATGAATGTCGTACACGCCGCAGTACATCTGGTGTAACTTCGCCGCAGGCTGCCACAATACGTTGTTTCATATCCTCTGGGGTTGTAGACACATCACGGTACACATTCTCCTTTAACGTACCCCACAGAAAGAAGTCCAGAGGTGTAAGATCAGGAGAACGGGCTGGCCGATTTATGCGTCCTCCACGTCCTATGAAACGCCCGTAGAACGTGTACCTCACCCCTCATGGTAATGTACATGTGCGTCAGTGAAAAAGACCAATAAAAAGGTGTTAGCATGTGGACGTAATGTGCTGTTCCAGTCTCTTCTGTACCTAAGGTCCATCACCGTTCCCTTTGGATCCCTACGTAATTCGGTGCTCTCCGATACACACGATCGAACAGCGGAGGAGTGGTACTCAAGCGTCAACTTTAGGTTGCAATATCTCCGGATGTAATTAACATTTTACAATGCAACAAACGGCACTGATTACGTATTTGTTTATATGTTCAGATGTGCTAACAAAACTAACGGGGTTCCATTTAAAAAACGTAGGTTTGTGTTAAAAAACAAACTTCCGTGCATTTTTTTATGGTTTGTATTAACCAATTACACTAGCCCCTCTCCTCACGTTCGGTCTGTGGAATCGATTCGTCAGTATTTGATGTAATTTACGAAATATATCCAGCGGTAATGTTAGGTGACTCACCCTGTATACGAGTTATATCCGAGCTTGTGCGCGACCAGGTTGGCAGCTCGGCGGCAGACGCGAGGCCTTTGCCGCCATCTGTGACCTGCTACTCGTATGTAGAGCTGCTTCGTGTTTCTTTCTTCGTTTGCTTCTAATTCAAACCGCAGCTGAAAAAATATTATTGAAGTGGAAAGACACTGAGATTCATTAGCTGACGATGCTCACTTGGCGTTTCTCCTGTCTACGCGCTCTGATTCCAGGAATCTTTATGACAGGCGTAAAAGATATCTGAAGGCTAAATTCCTGTTACTTTTGAATGAGCAGCTGGACGAACCCGAGAAAGACACGTTTCGATTTTCCTTACCAACATGGGCTTCTTCCATTTTTCCAAACACATCGTCAACCGCTGCCCAGAGTTCGGAAGCGAGCTGTGTTTCATGTCTGCGGTATTGTATTCGTGCACCCAGTACTTCGTTTTCCTTTGTCAGTTTTTGTGAACTGTGAATAGTGATAGGCCATAATAATATCAGTTTCAGAACAGTTCATGAGTGCAACGGAAACTGAAACAGAGGTGCGATTCCCGCTGCCTTGTTGCATCTCGTATGGCGAGTTGCATCTCGTATGGCGAGTCGCATCTCATATGGCGAGTCGCATATCGTACGGCGAGTGGCATCTCGTACGGCGAGTGGCATCTCGTACGGCGAGTGGCATCTCGTACGGCGAGTGGCATCTCGTACGGCGAGTGGCATCTCGTACGGCGAGTGGCATCTCGTACGGCGAGTGGCATCTCGTACGGCGAGTGGCATCTCGTACGGCGAGTGGCATCTCGTACGGCGAGTCGCATCTCGTACGGCGAGTCGCATCTCGTACGGCGAGTCGCATCTCGTATGGCGAGTCGCATCTCGTATGGCGAGTCGCATCTCGTATGGCGAGTCGCATCTCGTATGGCGAGTCGCATCTCGTATGGCGAGTCGCATCTCGTATGGCGAGTCGCATCTCGTATGGCGAGTCGCATCTCGTATGGCAAGTCGCATCTCGTATCGCGGGGTACTGAAAAAAAAAATCGGAGTAACATTGCTGTGGGCGGAGGTTGTTTAGTACGCACTTCTGCCGATAGGCGTGTGTAGCGCAACTCATTGTCAGCTCAGTGCCGCCTGTGTTGTCGACCTGGCTTGTTCTGTTCGTCTGCGATGACTGATTGTGCTCTTTTTTCTTCTTGTTTTGCTTTTTATAGTACGTTTAAATAAACAACGTACACCTGTGAAATTTTGTTTGGTAGTCGGTAATAATGCGGCTGAAACTATTTTAGCGTTGGAAACACTAACCAAGGTGATGCTATGGGGAAACTGAAGTTCACGAGTGGTTTGTTCGATTTAAGAATGGCGACATGTCGATTGATGACAAACCTCGTTCTAGACGTCCATCAACTGCCAGAATCTAGGAAAATATTGAAAGATTTCGAGAGCTGGTGCTCACAGAACGTTGACGGAGAACTGATCAACTGTCAGATTAGTGGATCATGTTGGAGCTGGTTTCAGTGAATTTTAACGAAAGATTTGGGAATGAAAAGGGTTGCTGCCGAGTTTGTTGCTCGTGTTCTGACAGACAATAGGAACCTTGAGTTGAAACATCATGTTCTTTGAAACAACTGCTTGAAAGTAATTCAGATTTTCTATCAAAGGTCATTACTAGAGCCAGAAAGGAAGCAACAGTCAGCCCGTCCAAAAAAATGTCGAGTCTAATCAAACGTTAAAACAATTGCGACTTGGTTTTTGGATGTCAAGGGCGTAGTTCAGAGTTTGTTCCGCAGGTCAGACTATCAAACCTTTTATTTGGAAGTTCTAAGAAGATTGCGCAACAGTATTCGTCAAGAAAGACCCGATTTGTGGCCGACAGGAGACTGGTTCTTGCGCTACGACAACGCACCTGCATACACAGCCATCTGTGTTAGACATTTTTTGACTAAAACTGGCACGGTTCCGATATCCCACGCACCGCACTCGCCTGGTCTGGCTCCGTGCGAATCTTTCTTATTTCCACGCACGAGAAGGGGCATGACACGATGCCGATTTGACAACACTGAAGGAGTCAAGAAAAAACGAGGGAGGAACTGTCTGCCATTTGTAAAGATGACTACAAAAGATACAACATTTTTAACGCTTTCATGGCCACTTGTTGACAAACTGCCTATTGGCTTCTGTCTCGGGTTCTTCGGCCGACGTTCATCTGATGATTTCACTGACGTTTCGCCAGCACGAGTGGATGGCATTGTAAAAGCTTCACCCTCCATTGCCAGTTCACCACCGGCAGTGGAGGGTGAAGCTTTGACAATGCTAGCCACTCGTGCTGGCGAAACGTCAGTGAAATCATCAGATGAACATCGGACAAAAAACCCGAGACAGAAACAAATAGTTTGACTAAAAAAAGATGATTCGACCGGTGGAAGGACCACTGGAACAAATTTATTAGTTGTAACGGAGAGTATTCTGATGCGGATAGGGTTGTTTTGTAAACAGTTTGGAAATATATAGCTTTTAAAAAACAATACCGGTTTCTTTTAGGTACCCCATCGTCCTGTGACGCTTCGCTTCTTACCTAAGTGCGTCTTTTCAGGGGTGGATTCACCCACGAGTTCATTTTTGTGGATGGCAATGTGGGACCGCATCATGGAGCTCTTCGAACGAGAGAATATTTCGTGAATGGTCTGGTCTGCCCGCTCTCACGACTTTAATCACATCGAACCCCGGTGTGATGCGTTGAGAAGACGCATGCAGTACGTCCTCACGCATCAGCGACGGTCCAGCAGTGTCGTCAACTGCGCTGCTGGAGGAATGGAACGCCCTGCACATCAGCTCCCCACCACCCTTGCGGTCATGGTGGGAAGTAGTGCGGAGTCGAGTGTCGCGCCGATCAGTGGCACGTCGCGCGACCGTTGTCGGAATATATCGCATTGTCTCAGTGCGAGCAGCGCCTTACAGGCGACTGCTGTGTCAGCCCCACAACCCAGTTTCATCAGCGTCCGTCACTCGCACAGGGTCTTTCCGAGTCGGACAAATCGAACGCTTCAGTAGGACAGTGCATGAAAACGGTCAGTCACCAACTATTTCCTAAACGCTGCTGTCTTCCATCAACATTTCCCACAGCAGTACACACATAATCTATTCACAGCCTAGAAGTGTGACGCTTTCCTAACGTATCATTCACTTGCGTATGGCAGGCCATTTATAGTAGCAGCGTAAGGCTTGTGGCCTAGTAGCTGAAATCTTTTTCATTTGTGGGTGCAAATATTTCAGTCGGAAATATAAGCTGTTTCCTGCCCTAGGACTGAATTAGCCCAAGGATTGATGCATTTTCTATCGCGGTAAGGTGACAACATAGTTCCTAACCAATAGAAATAAAAATTACCGGCTGGTGTGGCCGAGCAGTTCTAGGCGCTTCAGTCTGGAACCGCGAGACCGCTACGATCGCAGGTTCGAATCCTGCCTCGGGCATGGATGTGTGTGATGTCCTTAGGTTAGTTAGGTTTAAATAGTTCTAGGTTCTAGGGGACTGATGACCTCAGCTGTTAAGTCCCATAGTGCACAGAGCCATTTGAACCATTTTTGAACTCAGCTAGAACTCTTTGCACCACCGACGTCGCCATTCAGATAACGACGTGGGAGATACTCGTCGTCCTTGTTTCCTTGCTGAAAATAAGTAATGTAGATAAAGAAACAACACAATACATGTAAACTTGTACGCATTTTAGTTGTAAATAAGGGGGGGGGGGATAACAGTAATAGTAGACATAGCGGTAGACAAGTTTGCTTGCATATCTCCTTAAGCTGGCTTCTCCGACTCCAGGTTCCCTACCTCAAAGTGTTCAGTGAAGCACTCCCCAAGTCCAGTTACATTTTTGCACACTCTTACGGAAACACCCTGTATATGAGACGATAATAATAACCTCGTGTGGCTCAGTGGCCCGGTGCAAGTTTTTCTATTGGACGTCACTTCTGTGACCTGCGTGCCCCTAATCTACCTCTGTTATCCAATGGGGGAAAGGGGACCCACACTTTCACGTCGAATCTCAACCTCTTGTTGCTTCTGGCGACTCCTCACCTCGTTGCGAGGTGAAGGATAAATTGGAACGAAGATAAAGTCGACTTGTACGTAAAGAGTGCATCTATAGGTTTTAATGAGAAATCTACGTTTTTCTTTCAGAATATTTTTTATTCAACATCAAATTCGTCCCCTTCAAAGTACTCACCCTCAGGTATAATACAATTGTGCCAGCGCTTTTTTTAATCTTGGAAGCACTTCCCGAACTCATTTTTCATTAGAGTGTTCAGCTCCTTCAGCGATTAAGTTTTGTATCATCAGTGATGACAAAACTATGTCATTTCGTGTCTAGGGAGTAGAGAGAGGTCGCAAGGGCCATGTCTGGCGAGTATGAATGGCTGAGACAACATAAGGTTTTGTTTTTTCTGTCAAAAAAATCACGAACTAGCGTTGATGTGCGAATGGGAGAATTATCGTGATGCAGTTTCCTCGAGTGATTTTGACACAATTCTCATCCTTTTCTTTGGGTTTGCTTCACGCAGACGGCGCACAGATTCTAGGTAGTATTCTTTACTGACAGCACGACCATAGGGCAAGAACTCAAAATGCACTATCCCATCGTGATCGAAGAAAACAGTGAGAAGAACCTTCACATGTGATCGAATTTCTCGAAATTTTTCAGTCTTGGCTCTTCAAGTAGATTCCGTTGGGACGACTGAGCCTTGGTTTCGACATCATAGCTTCCCATGTTTTGACACCGGCTTTAGATGTTCTTGACCGTTGTCGACTTCAGTGAGCAATTCCTCAGCAACGTCTATGCGACGTCGTTTTCGATCGAAATTCAATAATTTCGGAACAAACTTTGCTGCTACACGTTTCATGCCCAAAACATCTGAAAAATTCCTTGGCATGAGCCAAAGGCTATGGCGACATTGCCAGCAACCTCTCTGATGTAATTCGGCGATTTTACCGAGGCACTTTCTTTACTTCTTCCACACTGTCGTCAGTAATTCATGTGCTAGTCCTCAACGTCTTCTCGACCCTCTTTGAAACGTTTGCAGCACTCGTAAACCCTTGTCGTACCCACAGTAGATTAGTCAAAGCCATAGTCAATATTTGGAATACGATGCTGCACTTTAATGCATTTGTCAAACAAAATTTAATGCAAATTGCGTGATCCATCCCTTTGAAAGTGCCGACCACTCGAAAACTCGTAATATTTGTGACTGTCAACAATAAACTAAATATTTAAGACAGCATAAAATACAATCATACATCAGAAACATATTTACCAACAAGATGAAACAAATTTTGGTAATCGTATGTATAAAGCCAGTGAAATTAAAAATTCCAGTTTACTCTTTGATCACGCCTCGTATGGCCGAATCATTTGATACCATTGAATTATAAGATTAAATTATTGACGCTGTCAAACGTCCGTAGAACTTAGTGTTTGCAATGATGTTGCCAAGGTTCTTTCCACTGCGCTGCGGTAGTTTTGCTGTGAAGACCTTGCACATACCCCATACAGTTCTCTCCCCAAGCGATTTCCATATCTTTGGAGCTCTGAAGAAAGACTTTCGTGCACGTCAGTTTGCTTTCGACGAAGAAGTACACGACTAAGTACAGTCATGGCTCCATAGGCAACAGCAAACCTTTTGTCATGTAGGCAGTGACCATCTTGTCCCACAGCGGGATAAATTTATCAACAGTTAAGGTGATTACTTTTCAAACAACAGACAGTTTACTTACTTTTCTTCCATCTGTCTCGTTTTGATTGACTGCGTCTTATATTTAGTGTGATAAATGGCAGCTTGCTCTGAATGTAGAAAAATGTAAGTCAGTGTAGATGAGAAGATGAACAACAATCTCATAACATTCGATTACAGCATTAGCAGTGTGCTGCATGACACCGTCTCGATGATAAAATACTTTGGGGCTGTGAAAGAACCACTTTGAGCATCGTACCTGAGGACAAAGAACTTACCTGTTTGCTGGTCCCAAAAAGCTCGGCGAATTAGATGCAGCCGTTGGACGCATATGGCATCCGATGTTGGATGAACTTTCTGAGAATATTTTTTGTTCTAGTTCTGCTGAATGATTATGATGTCAATCTCCACATGACAAACAATATAATCAAGGTAGGTACTAGTACATAATCATTTCGCTTAGCTAAGGTTATGAATGAACGGAAACATGCCTGGTACAAATCAAGATATATAGAGGATCGCCCGCAATAATTTGAGAATCCTACTGAATTTTATTATATATTGTGTTGTCATTCGTGTGTATTATGTAAAGATATTTCGTCCATTTTATGTGCAGAGGGGGGGGGGGGGAGAAATTATATTTCAATCATTTCTTTACAAATAATCATTGTTGTAATGATCTTGTGTGATGATAATGAGTTATTATTGTCTATTAACAAAATTCACATGTGACACAGTAAAATAAAAAATTATGGATTTAAAATTTGAAATTATAGTATAAAACAAAAAAGCCAAAAAGACAGTGAAACAAATAATTTTAATAATAATGAGCATTTAAATGTTTTGGTTAATTATGTTGAAAATACTCCGAGAGCACAACTTATTTTCTAGAAATGGTACTTCAGAAGCCAGCATTATTACACACGCGTGGATGTAGCTTGAAAACTTCCGTAATTTATGTTGTATCAGAAGTGTTCATTTTTCAAAATTAATTAATGGTAGTGAGTTACTTCAGAAAATTTCAGATCATCACACAAGTTTGAGTACACAGCTTCCAAGAATGTTAATTACACTTTTATATGAAACATTTTTTTATGTATCGTGGTTTGGAGAATATCCCCTGTAAACCTAATATAGAAAATTATCTTTCGAAGAGTCTTTTACCACTTAAAAGTGAAATTTAGCAAAATGACGAAACGCGTTTTGCGTTATTTTGGCCCTTCTACATAGGCGCCATGTTTCATCAAGGTCGGTTTACTTAGACCTTGGAATGTTGGCTTGTAAGTGGCAGAGTGGGATGCAGTAGTCTCAGACAACGGTGCTGGTTGGCATAGTACAGACGGAGGCGTGTATCTGCCGCGGCGTGTGCCGGCCAGTGTGGCCGAGCGGTTCTAGGCGCTTCAGTCTGGAGCCGCGCGACCGATACGTTCGCAGGTTCGAATCCTGCCTCGGGCATGGATGTGTGTGACGTCCCTAGGTTAGTTAGGTTTGAGTAGTTCCAAGTTCTAGGGGACTGATGACCTTAGATGTTAAGTCCCATAGTGCTCAGAGCCATTTTTTTGCCGCGGCGTGTGACCTGAGCGCGTCGTGTCGGCGCCACCATTGCAGCACCGAACGAGGATGCCCCAGCGGATAACCTACATACAGTTCACATGGCTTTGTGCAAACGTGACGTCATTTTAACGTCACACGCAGTTGTTGAAGACTGACCTGTTACCATGCGATGTGGGGTGCTTGAAGAAACGATACTGGATTGCGTATCGTAACTTGCGCATGATGAAAGTCTGCCCCTTCAAGGCAACGGCACATTGAAGGTTCATAAAAACACGTCATTCTTGGTAGTATTTGTTAAATTTAAACGTTCTTTTCTTCTTTTTGTCTTCGATTTTCTAAAAAGTTCTGAGACTTCATTATTAAGTTAATAGACGTATGTCCTCATACATTGGATGTTGTGTACAGAGTGCGCTCTCTCTCCCACTCTCTCTCTCTCTCTCTCTCTCTCTCTCTCTCTCTCTGTCTCTCTCTCAGGTGTGAGATGTCTTTGCCATTAATTTACAAATTAAGTGTGAAACACGCACATGTGAAAAAAATTCACACGTTGATCATCTGGTAAAGCAAACTACCACTTAAAATAAAAGGCATAGAGAAGACTGACATCTGCTGGAGACGTAGATCTTAAGTTATTGCCAGTCATCTAGAAAAGTGTGAGCTAGTTCTTTTAGGGTACATCTCTTCCAAACAAACATTTTCAATTAAAGTACATCTTTAACCATCAATATTTCGATCTCCCCATTTTATTACAATAATTTTTTTTGAAACAGTATTTATTCATTGGCCATAAGGTAAATGAGCTGTTGCTTTCTTTCGTCTGCTAGACTCGCTACCCACCCTTTCTAATTACAGCCCAACTGCCGAAAATAGTTCTCAGATTCTAAAAGGTAACTACAGCGTGACAGTTATTGAGCTATATAAAATCAATTAGTCATAACTTCTGCACGGTTTGCGTTAGGACGTTCGAACTACACGGTTCTCCGGGACTTCATGGGAATTTGTATGTGCATAAATATTTTGGTTTAGCGACGAAACCCACCATCGTTTGGTTGGGTTCATCAATAAGCAAAATTTACGCATTTGGGGGACTGAGAATCCGCATTTTGCGATCGAGAAGTCTCTTCTCCCTTAATGGGTGACTCTGCAGTGTGCACTGTCCAGTCACGGAATAGTCAGTGCGATATTCCTGGATGGCACGGTGACTACAGAAAGGAACGTGAAGGTTTTGGACGATGATTTCATCCCCATTATTCAAAGTGACCCTGATTTCGACAAGATGTGCTTCATGCAAGACGGGGCTCGACCCCATCGAAGTAGGAGACTGGTTGTTGTCCTGGAGGAATACTTTGGGGGCGGCATTCTGGCTCTGGGGTACCCAGAGGCCACTGTCATGGGCCTCGATTGGCCGCCATATTTTCCGGATCTGAAGACATGCGACTTCTTTTTGTGACACTATATTAACGACAAGGTGTACAGCAATAGCCCCAAAACCATTGCTGAGCTGGAAACAGCCGTTCCGGGGGCCATAGCATCGATGTTCAGACACTTCTGCGGGTCACACAGAATTTCGCTATTCGTCTGCATCGCATCATCCCAAATGATGGCAGGCATATCAAACATGTCTACATCTACATCTACATTTATACTCCGCAAGCCACCCAACGGTGTGTGGCGGAGGGCACTTTACGTGCCACTGTCATTACCTCCCTTTCCTGTTCCAGTCGCGTATGGTTCGCGGGAAGAACGACTGTCTGAAAGCCTCTGTGCGCGCTCTAATCTCTCTAATTTTACATTCGTGATCTCCTCGGGAGTTATAAGTAGGGGGAAGCAATATATTCGATACCTCATCCAGAAACGCACCCTCTCGAAACCTGGCGAGCAAGCTACACCGCGATGCAGAGCGCCTCTCTTGCAGAGTCTGCCACTTGAGTTTGTTAAACATCTCCGTAACGCTATCACGGTTACCAAATAACCCTGTGACGAAACGCGCCGCTCTTCTTTGGATCTTCTCTATCTCCTCCGTCAACCCGACCTGGTACGGATCCCACACTGATGAGCAATACTCAAGTATAGGTCGAACGAGTGTTTTGTAAGCCACCTCCTTTGTTGATGGACTACATTTTCTAAGGACTCTCCCAATGAATCTCAACCTGGTACCCGCCTTACCAACAATTAATTTTATATGATCATTCCACTTCAAATCGTTCCGCACGCACACTCCCAGATATTTTACAGAAGTAACTGCTACCAGTGTTTGTTCCGCTATCATATAATCATACAATAAAGGATCCTTCTTTCTATGTATTCTCAATACATTACATTTGTCTATGTTAAGGGTCAGTTGCCACTCCCTGCACCAAGTGCCTATCCGCTGCAGATCTTCCTGCATTTCGCTACAATTTTCTAATGCTGCAACTTCTCTGTATACTACAGCATCATCCGCGAAAAGCCGCATGGAACTTCCGACACTATCTACTAACCTAAATCCGGTTATCTATAGTGAAATTTATATGTTGAATAAAGTGTGTGCACGCCATAGTTTGTAACTGTTTTACGTTTTTTTTATGTGGTTCAATAATTGTCACCCTGTATTTTGAGACATCTTAATCAACACTGTTGATTATTCACCTTTTTGGATTCGATGCTTGTTGGCTTCAGCTGTATCTTTGCTTGTAAATCACTAAGTTCTCTCACTTTCTGGGTTGATGGAGGCGTATTAGAGAAACACTGAGTTCAAGTTTTTCAGTAAGTTTCCGAGTTAAATCTTGCCAACAAATTAATCTGTCACTTGTTTAAACTCCATGGCACATGAATGCAGAACTTAACACATTTATAAACGATTGTAACTGCGGGGTTACCGTAACCTGCTGTGAAGAAGAATGTAACCTCCACTTCTGTCTACTCGAAATGACAGTTTGAAACCTCATGTTCGCCTTGCATGTTGCGAACCGATCGACAGTTAAAGTCGACAGAACAACTCTTTTTCGACTTTGATACAGTGCGTGACGTCAAAATGACGGCACGTTTGCACAAAGTCTTGTGAACTTCAGGGCCGTTACTAGGTGTTTTACTTCCTTAGAGAAGAACTAAAAAATGGCGCCCCTTCTATTTTTACTATCATCTGTCTTCCCAATACCACCACCACCAGCACCAACAATCCATCGGCACAACCACCCCAATGTCCTATTATACTTTTAATCTTTATAGTAAGGTGAGCAGACGTCCTCGTTTTCTTGTGACACTCCTCCGTTTTCACGTTTTGCCCTCAATTCCTTTAAAAGTGACTGAGGGCAACAGCTGTTCTAAGTTTCTTTTTTATCCTCAATTTACGAAATATCCAAAAATAACTGAAATAGGAAGAATGAGCTAAACATTTTAATTTATAACTCAATCGAATATACCAGTGCATCCAAATTTGGCGTCAGTTACTTCACTGAACTGCAAGAAAATTCGTACTCTTAGCGTTTACTTTAGTTTTGAGGTAGTTAGAGGCAATGTGCTTACTTTTCTCGAAGTACGTAAAGACTAATTAAGTAACTCTTCCGTATGCTTTTAAAACAATTCGGTGTATTATTTTCACCTGTGTCATTTCTTCTCCTCATTTGCTAAACGTTTTCGCTGTCTGATTTGAAATTAATTTCTTCCACAGTTTGCCGTCCCTAAAATTTTGTCGCCCTAGGCGTCCGCCTTTTTGTTTGAGTCGTTAGTCTTCTAACTACACTCCTGGAAATTGAAATAAGAACACCGTGAATTCATTGTCCCAGGAAGGGGAAACTTTATTGACACATTCCTGGGGTCAGATACATCACATGATCACACTGACAGAACCACAGGCACATTGACACAGGCAACAGAGCATGCACAATGTCGGCACTAGTACAGTGTATATCCACCTTTCGCAGCAATGCAGGCTGCTATTCTCCCATGGAGACGATCGTAGAGATGCTGGATGTAGTCCTGTGGAACGGCTTGCCATGCCATTTCCACCTGGCGCCTCAGTTGGACCAGCGTTCGTGCTGGACGTGCAGACCGCGTGAGACGACGCTTCATCCAGTCCCAAACATGCTCAATGGGGGACAGATCCGGAGATCTTGCTGGCCAGGGTAGTTGACTTACACCTTCTAGAGCACGTTGGGTGGCACGGGATACATGCGGACGTGCATTGTCCTGTTGGAACAGCAAGTTCCCTTGCCGGTCTAGGAATGGTAGAACGATGGGTTCGATGACGGTTTGGATGTACCGTGCACTATTCAGTGTCCCCTCGACGATCACCAGTGGTGTACGGCCAGTGTAGGAGATCGCTCCCCACACCATGATGCCGGGTGTTGGCCCTGTGTGCCTCGGTCGTATGCAGTCCTGATTGTGGCGCTCACCTGCACGGCGCCAAACACGCATACGACCATCATTGGCACCAAGGCAGAAGCGACTCTCATCGCTGAAGACGACACGTCTCCATTCGTCCCTCCATTCACGCCTGTCGCGACACCACTGGAGGCGGGTTGCACGATGTTAGGGCGTGAGCGGAAGACGGCCTAACGGTGTGCGGGACCGTAGCCCAGCTTCATGGGGACGGTTGCGAATGGTCCTCGCCGATACCCCAGGAGCAACAGTGTCCCTAATTTGCTGGGAAGTGGCGGTGCGGTCCCCTACGGCACTGCGTAGGATCCTACGGTCTTGGCGTGCATCCGTGCGTCGCTGCGGTCCGGTGCTAGGTCGACGGGCACGTGCACCTTCCGCCGACCACTGGCGACAACATCGATGTACTGTGGAGACCTCACGCCCCACGTGTTGAGCAATTCGGCGGTACGTCCACCCGGCCTCCCGCATGCCCACTATACGCCCTCGCTCAAAGTCCGTCAACTGCACATACGGTTCACGTCCACGCTGTCGCGGCATGCTACCAGTGTTAAAGACTGCGATGGAGCTCCGTATGCCACGGCAAACTGGCTGACACTGACGGCGGCGGTGCACAAATGCTGCGCAGCTAGCGCCATTCGACGGCCAACACCGCGGTTCCTGGTGTGTCCGCTGTGCCGTGCGTGTGATCATTGCTTGTACAGCCCTCTCGCAGTGTCCGGAGCAAGTATGGTGGGTCTGACACACCGGTGTCAATGTGTTCTTTTTTCCATTTCCAGGAGTGTAGTTTGACGCGGCCCGCCACGAATTCCTCCCCCGTGCCAAGCTCTTCATCTCAGAGTAGCACTTGCAACCTACGTCCTCAATTATTTGCTGGATATATTCCGATTCTTTCTCGGGAGATTTTGCTCTCTACAGGTTGCTCTAGTACCATGGAAGTCACTTCCTCATGTCTTAACAGATGTCCTATCATGTCCTTGTCCTTGCAGTGTATTCCACATATTCCTTTTCGATTCTGCGCAGAACCACCTCATTCCTTACATTATCAGTCCACCTAATTTTCAACACTCGTCTCAAATGCATCGATTCTCTTCTGATCCGTTTTCCCACAGTCCATTTTTCACTACCATACAATGCTGTGCTCCAAACGTACATTCTCAATCTCCTTCTCAAATTAAGGCCAATGTTTGATACTGGTAGACTTCTCTTGTCCAGGAATGCTCTTTTTGCCAGTACTAGTTTGCTTTTGACGTCCTCCCTGTTCCGTCCATCACTGGTTATTTTGCTGCCTAGGTAGCAGAATTCCGTAACTTCATCTACTTCATGACCATCAATCCAAATGTTAAGTTTCTCGCTCTTCCCACTTCTGCTGCTTCTCATTACTTGTGTCTTTCTTCGATTTACTCTCAGTCCATATTCTGTACTCATTAGACTGTTCATTCCATTCAGCAGATCATGTAATTCTTCTTCACTTTCACTCAGCATAGCAATGTCATCAGCGAGGCCGGCCGGAGTGGCCGAGCGGTTCTAGGCGCTACAGTCTGGAATCGCGCGACCGCTACGGTCGCAGGTTCGAATCCTGCTTCGGGCATGGATGTGCGTGATGTCCTTAGGTTAGTTAGGTTTAAGTAGTTCTGATTTCTAGGGAACTGATGGCCTCAGAAAAGTCCCATAGTGCTCAGAGCCATTTGAACCATTTTGAATCATCAGCGAATCGCATCATTGATACCCTTTAACTTCAATTTTAATTCCACTCCTGAACCTTTCTTTTATTTCCATCGTCGATTCTTCGATGTACAGATTGGATAGTAGGGGCGAAAGACTACATCCCTGTCTTACACCCTTTTTAATACGAGCACTTCGTTCTTGGTCGTCCACTCTTATTATTCCCTCTTGGCTCTTGTACGTTTCGTATATTACCCGGCTTTCTTTATAGCTTACCCCTATTTTCCTTTGAATTCCGAACATCTTGAACTATTTTACATTATCGAACGCTGGTCTTGCCTAGTGTTAGAAACGGCCCTGGTGAACTGCAGGTTACCCTGCGCCAGCCGGTTGGCCAGCAGCTGCGGTCACGTGAGCCGAACAGGCGGTTGTGGCTGTTGCTGTACTCACGCTCTAAGCGCAAACTGAGACGCGTATAGCACGTGTGACGTCACACGACACTGTAGAGGCTGCGGTCACAGTGGCACCGATGTCGGTGAATTCCACCGGCGACCGACATCGTCCGAAGACATCTGATCTTTTGAAATCAGTTCGCCACTACGTGTGCGGTCAGATGTAGCCGTTCTATTCGCCCGAACGTACAGATTTCGGACGACAGTCGGTGAAATTCAAATCAGTTTATTTTTTTCGGTCACAACGGCCGACACGACACGAAAGGTGGGCTGTAGGAAAACAGTCAAAAGAGTAGGTTGTGGCAACCCAAGGACGAAAAATATCGGTATATAGCTCGGAATCTATGGAGTGAAATCGCAGGTTTATTGCAAACCACAAGGAAGCAGATTCTATACAGGAAATTTTGGGTGTAGATTATAATCTCGTAAAATAATTTGTTCAAGTGAAAAGGATCGTGTATATTATGATTAAAAATTATTGTAGTGGATGTTTTTGGGTTGTGGTTGGTTGACATCAGTTGTCTACAAATTACTGTTGCTGCTTACTGGCGTTTTCATGCTAGTAGGCTGGTTATTCTGTTCCATGAAGTGGTCTGCAAATGTACTGCACGTTTGTATTTCCACTTTACAGTGCTTTAGGTGTTCAGAGTATCTTATTCCAGACTTCGTGTTTGTCTCTCTCTCGTATGCTGTATGACAGTAGTTTAAGATTAACTGATATGTGTCTGCCTAACTTCAAATAAATTCAGCAAAACTGATTTCTAGTGCTTGGGTAGAGGTGTGATTTGAGCTCTGTTAAAAAATTCGATACATTACAGATATATTTGACATCTGGTGATTACAGCTTTCCAATGATTAGGCCTATACCCCGTTCTGAAAGTCCACTTTCATTGTTTTTGCGTGATATTTTGGATATTATTTATCATGCTCTACATACTAATTTAAGAGCTAATATTTTCATTCTTGCACCCCAAATACTACGAAATTTGTAATTTATTGTGTATCGAATTTTGGAGCTATGATTCGTGCAAGTGCCCTGAAAGACATTGTAATATAGTTGATTTTCTTTGTTAAAAGCAGTATTGAATCTGAAATAATATAATTGATTTTCTTCGTTAAAAACTATATTGAATCTGAAATAATATAGTCACCAGATATCTTGGGATGTCCTTTCTCAAATCCACTGGCCAAGCGTTCAAAGACGAGTGAAGTTTTCAGTACGAGAATCTGATTATCTGAATATACCTACTGCCACTGCTGCATCATTATACAACGCTTTTAGAATTAAGTAAGCTTTCTGTTAATTAAATAGCACTTGCTTGCTCTCACAGAAATTTTATCCATTATCGTCATCGTATAATAGAAACATCTACTTTTACCACGTAAATTAACAATTATGTGCTCATAACCTCATTAGTAAAGCATACGCCGAAGTCGCCACTGTATCATAATAAATCATACTCTGTGTGTTTTGGAGAGATCCGAAGTACGATGTATTATTGAAACTACATATTTTCGTAATACATATACAAAAATGACTCCCCGCAAAAAACATAAAAAAACTCAAAATCAGCGCCATTACAAACACAAGACCAACGACGAACAAGTGAGAAACGACAATAAAATGACACTTCTCATTCAGTGTGTTGTCAGAAGTGTCCGTGCAGATCACATTTCGCCACATTTTGTGTAAGTGCATGTGAGATGAAGTAGTGAGCGGAGATTTGTGATAAACTGAGTGAAAGCAATGCTCTAAACAGCAGCTGATTGAGACACCAACCAGGGACACGAAACGGGACGGAAAATGTAAGTACAGAAACGTACATAATCTACCTTCGAAACAGCTCTCCACAAATACGCAATAATTTTCTTCATGGCTAGTTTGCAGATGACATGCTGTCAAAAAAATCGACGAAAACGAGCACTAAAATCGATGTATTATAATAATGCAGTTCAGTTGGCGAGGTATTTTAAGGTGAGTGTCGAAACAAAATTAAGCAAATTGAAAATATTTTATTTGTTAGGCATACAGCAATTAAATTATTACAAATGTGATATTCTACTTTATATAAATAAAAATTTTACCCACAAAAGATGACACATTGGTGTCGAAACATGTGTGGGTAAATATAAAAATAAACTAATTGGGGCCGGCCGCTGTGACCGAGCGGTTCTAGGCTCTTCAGTCTGGAACCACGCGACCGCTACGGTCGCAGGTTCGAATCCTGTTTGTGATGTCCTTAGGTTAGTTCTAAGTTCTAGGGGACTGATGACCTCAGATGTTAAGTCCCATTTGTGCTCAGAGCCATAGACCAGGTGGGGGCGAGTCATGCACACTGCACGTACACGCGCACCTTAACGGCAACAGCAATGCACTACCAACGAGTATCCCCATGTGTTTGTTGCTCCTTTCTGACGGCGTTGTTCTTAAAATGGCACTTATCCCTTTTCCATATTCTATAATAACGCAAATTTTACCGATAAAAATTATATTTTTTTTAAAAAAAGGTTCTATTTAAAAATGAAAAGTCTTAAGCAATGCTGCTATGGCTAGTTGATATTTCGGTTTTTACTCAATTATGAGCAAAAAATAAAGAACACCTTTTATAAAGGAGACCAAACAAATACCAAAAAATAGCGCTTATTCAGAAGTAAAACACTGGTATGCGTTTTTTCCAATACCTAAGGCAAATGGGCTCGCACTGTTCGGTAGCGACAACAAGGGAGAAACGCCAACTGGCGAAAGGTGGGTCAGCTTTGACAGCCAGTGGCGCCAGTTGGTAGCAGCAACGCCGACGCGGTCGTGTGCAACACCGACGATATCTTCGCATCAGCATTCCCCTGTGCCAGGAATATTAGCTTTTTGCACAAAACGTTAGATATACAAAAATGGCAGTTTTAAAAGAGAAATCGAGCTCATTTTTGTAAATTATTGTCCGAGCAAGATTTTTAACAAGGAGTTTGAACATTATTCACGTATTTTAGCACCCCTCAAGGAAGAATTTGAGCAACGTTTTCAACACCTGGCGGAATTAGAAACTGATTTTAATCTGAAAAATTCAAACTTTCACGGTCGAAAATGTCACAATTAGTAAAATGTTCCGGGCTTTTACGCCGTGGTCGAATGGGTTTCACCTTAAAACTCGACGTTTTGTTCCCATTTGCGGAGGACCCTTTCATGGTGGATCTCAGCTTTGCTGCATGTCTGATTCTCCCCCTAGCCGCTACTGACTACATAGAAAGCCGCTTCCGCGAGCTTCCGCGCAGCGGCGTGACGTCACGTGTTTTGAATACGCGAGCGCAATATTTGGCCATTGTCACCTGCGGTCGTTCGCTTTTGCTATCATCCTATGCTGGTACACTGGCAGACATCATCTTCAGAACTGTAACCTAAATTTCATTCAATTTCGCGTCCTCCTTCCTACTGTAATTCAGGGGGTGTTTTACAATCCCTAAAGCCTCTGTGTACAGCCTTTCATGACATCCGCTTGTGGCTGCCAGTACTTGAGTCCTATCAAAATGAATGTGGTGGTCTCCTGGCTGTACAGCATGTACCCACGTACACCTCCCCACTACTACACGGAATCCTATAAATTCTGTCTTCTTCCAGCGGTCAGCGAACATCCTTGACCGATTTTAGGTGATCCTGTATCGTCCGCGTGGGTTTATAGATTGATAGGACTCAAGTACAGGCAGCCACATGCGGATACCATGAAAGGCTATACAGACAGGCAATAGAGACTGTAAAACACACCAGTTATTTCAATAAGAAAGAGGAGGTGCTGAAACTGAATGAAATTTGGATTCCGGTGCTGAAGAGGATGTGTACCAGTGTTCTACTATGGGATGACAAGAAACAGCGGACGGCGGCAGTCGACAACGGCCAATTGAGCTGGCATATTCAAAACATATGACGTCACGCCACTGCCCGGAAGATCGCCGAAGCGCATCTTTGCTGCAGTCAGTAGCAAGCCAGGGTGCGAATCAGACATTTAACAAACCTACGATCCCCCTTGAAAATGTCGTCCGGAGATGGGGACGAAACGTCAGGTGAAATCCATTCGACCCCGGCATGGCAGACTGGAACATTTTATTGATTGTGAATTGATTTTAATCTGTTCTCCTCTCTATCTTCAGCGAATAATGAAGAGACTCGATCTGAACTACAACCAGTTATTATTGATCTGCAGTGCGATAGAGAATACAACGACAAAGGTCAGTACAATAAAAGCATTTTTCAATTCTATCGACACGTCCCCCTGGATAGATTTCCCTGTTCCCACAAACAGGCGGTTACCGTAATGTCCATGTTAGGTTTCACGTATGATTGTGAACTACCAGGGCCGTTAGTAGCTGTTTTGCCGCCCTAGAGAAATGACACCCTCTCTTATTTAGTGCACCGGTGGTCACTCCAATGTTCATAGGCCGGCCGGTGTGGCCGTGCGGTTCTAGACGCTTCAGTCTGGAACAGCGTGACCGCTACGGTCGCAGGTTCGAATCCTGCCTCGGGCATGGATGTGTGTGATGTCCTTAGGTTAGTTAGGTTTAAGTAATTCTGAGTTCTAGGGGACTGATGACCATAGAAGTCCCATAGTGCTCAGAGCCATTTGAACCATTTGGACCAATGTCCATAAACAACTGGCCTCTGATCATTTGTGCGAATGGGGCCAGGTTCGTATTCCCGTGAAACTTGGTCGTTGTATTTGCCTAAAGGCATTGGCTCTTTCACTTCCTTCTGCCGCCCAAAACATTTTGCCGCCCAAGGCGATCGTCTTGTCTCGCCTGATGGTAGAAACGGTTCTGTGAACAGTGTTGTTCTCTGCAATGAAAAGTAATAAACGCCCCTGAGAAACTCGCTGGCTGACCGTATTCCAGACTGCAATCTGCGTCAACAGCACACAAGAACTATTACCCCGAACATAGTAAGCGACTGTTAACGGGAGAAAGTGCAAAATAACCGAGAATCCCACACTTTAATCACTTCGTTTTTCTATGACAGGGTACAAAGCAAATTAAGAAATTTGTAGAAGTATAGCGGCGGCAGCTGTTCTGCCCCACTCAGCTCTCCGTTAGCCCTACCCCCCCCTCCCTCCTCCAACCGTGCTGGTAGTGGGGATAAGCTGCTCTTCGTACTTCATGGATGCGCCTTGCTGATCCCAGCTTGCTACGCGAGCACATTTCCTCCGAATCACTGAATTGCTACGTCGTTCAGGAAAGCGGAACGTACGAGGTTAACTATAATGATTGGCGAAAGATATACAAGGCGGCCCACTTAAACGTTTCATCGCAAATATCTCTGGAAGAAAAGTAGATATTGAAAAACGAATTTCACTGTCGTAAATGTAAGACAGGGACTCATGAAAATAAATACTAAGAGACATTCTGAAATGTAAGCAAATATTAGTTCCAACACGAAATTTTTTGTTTTGTTTTGTTTTTAAGTGGATACCCCGTATTTTTACTTATTCAATCAATAGCGTGAGAAATTACAAAAACAATGGCTTTGGTTGCATCGTAATACGTGAATTACATCCCGAGAAAGTGCAAAGCGAAGTTGACGCTTGAAATAAACGGAACACGCCGCTATTGTACGTCTCGAGACGCAAACGAAAATGCCACGTCAATCACAACAGCGATGTGATCGACAAACGTAATCTTACTTTCACTGTTCTCACGAGGGCTGAAAGTAATAACAGGGTTTCCTGCCACAAACACTGATATTTAGGGATCGTGTTTGAACTGCAATTTCTCGGGATGTAACTGACGTATTGCGACGTAACCAACACCACTCTTTTCGTGAATTTTCATGTTATTGATTGACTGTGTGTGAAAAAAAGAAAAAAAACTTAAATTTGTGTTGAAACTTGTATTTGCTATCGTTTAGAATGTCTCATAGTATTTACTTTTATGAGCCGTGCCTTACACTCAAACCCGTGAAAATCGTTTTTCAACATCTGTTGTTCCAGATATATTTGCGCTGAAGCGTTTAAGTGGATCATCATGTATAGAACGAGGAAAAAGAAAGGGTTTGTGCTTCATAGATCCAGAAAAAGCATGGAACTGAGTCATATGGAACATCATGACGGCAATTATAAAACTGAAAAAAGTTAATTGGAACAGTGGATGACTAATCAAAGAGTCATACACAGGTCAGAAACCCATCATGAAGCTAAGAAATGGCATGACAGATTTTTGAAGTCGGAGTAGAACTAACCACCAACTCTGTTATGTATTGCGCGCTGGGGGTATAGGTGCTGATATTTCTACTGACGAAATTATAGCTATTACGAGTAGTATGTTTTTTGGTTGGCTAGTGCCTCCAAGTACGTGTGGGACAAGCAAGCCATTAATGTTTATACGATATTGCAGTGCCTGTATTGTCCAGAACTACAATACTACGTCCCTTCGGACATCCATTCAACATCGTATTCATCGACCGCACTGGGCAAGCGATTATCAATTAAGATAACTCCCCTGTATGAGAATACACATCATGAATGTACGAGTGCAGGTTGTACACAAATGGTCTACGATAGATGGAAGTGTCCGCCTGGTCATAGTCGTGCTTGTGTAAGGCGACCACTCGCGATAAGCGGCTAATCTGGGTTCGAGTCCCGGTCTGGCACAAATTTTCGGTTCTCGCCATTCCTTTATACAGCTCATGGTTGTCAGTATTCGCAACTGCAGATACATTTCATGTATTAATGTTTATTTTCCTCCGGGGTAGCAGGTCGTGTATTGAAGTATGGACATGGGACACAAGACGGACAGTGTGTACTGACAGGCGCAGTCTGCTTCGCGGGGCAGTTACGACGTCATTACTGAGGATGTGGGCTCTTACATGTAAGTAATAACGAATATTGCAGAAAAATCTTAACTTACACGAATAATAACCATGTCTCAGAACGTGTTGCATAGATGAAGAGGAAAAAAAAATTTATTGCAACCACTCATGTGCGAACCCGTGACCTTCCATATCGCATTCACGAGCGCTAATCACTTGGCCACGCCTAACAACAGATACGCAGTGCTCAATTCTTATAGTATTGTGTAAAGGAACGTAGGCTGACTTCGTTGCCAAACTGTGCTGCGTAAGTCATAAATGATTGATAGTTTCGAAGGTTTCCAATATCAGGCTTCACATAATTGTTTTCCATTGTTACTTGAAAGTTGTAAAGACGTTTCGATAGTTAGTAACTAACTCATTTGTGGGAAAAAGTACGCAAAGGCACTAGTAACGTCAGTTCACACTCATGTAATACACCTAAGCAGAGCCGATGTCTTGCTTTTTAATGATCTTTAAACTCTTATTTGCATAAAAATAACATGCATTTTGAGAGAATATTGACCGAAAACGATTTTCTTTTTTTTCTTTTTTTGGGTGTAATCATTCATAGTAACAACCTAACGTAACCATATTTCTAACAAAGGAAAATAGTCTATTTCGAACTCAGTTTCCAACCAGATGTGACCTCTGGTGATTCTTTAGTAACACAATCACTAAATCCAACGCTAAAACCGCTAAATATATTTAAAATAGCAAATTATAAGTGTACATAAACCACAGCTCACCGATCGACAGGGAGGGCCAGACCGAAATCCAAAACCTCTCGGTATAATTGCCGTAAAATCGGTGGAAGGACCGTTCGGCAAGAAGTCTCAGAAGCCTACTGAATAGGATATTACGATAAAGAACCGAAAATGACGTCACTACCGAAACTAACCTACTACACCGATCAGTATGAACGATACAGAATAGGGCTCCTGGTCAGATTAATCCCAGTTTCAGTCGTCAAGAGCTGATGCCGCAGAACTTACGAAGCCATGGACCCGAGTTGTGAACAAGGCAGTCTGCAAGCTGGCGGTGGCTCCATAATCGCCTGAGTGTGTTTGCGTGGAATGGACTGGGCGCTCTGATCCAACTGGACAGATAATTCACTGGAAATGTTCGGCTACTTGGGGACCATTTGAAACCATTCATGGACTTTATATTCCCAAAAAACGGTGGATTATTTATGGATGACAATTCGCCATGTTACTGAGCCACAATTGTTTTCTGCTGGTGGGAAGAACATTCTGGACAATTCGAGAGAATGATTTGGCCAACCATATCGTCCGACATGACTCGCGTCAAATATATTGGAGACATAATCGAGAGGTCAGTTCGTGCACAGAATCATGTACCGGAAATACTTTCGCAATTATGGACGACAGCTTGCCTCAGCATTACTGAAGGGGACTTCAACGTCTTCTTGTGTCCACGCCACGTCGACTTGCTGCACTACGCCGGGCAAAAGGAGGTCCGACACGGTATTAGGAGGTACCTGGTGATTTTGTATCCCGCCTGGAAGGCGGCGCGTGGGTTGGATCAGGAAAAGGTAAAACACGTCGGTACTGCTGTATGAATTTAACTCCCCTTTACTCAACCAATAAGAATACATAACTTGGAATGAGGAGCGAAGCTGAAGCGAGGTGTCCTGGCTGGCTGCACCTGATGAAATGGAGAGAATCTGTAGCGATGCTCGTAGAGCTGCACAGCACCAGCTAGAGGGCGCTGCCGTCGGTGTCTAGTGGTAGTGCCAACCTTTGAAACTATGTGGCATACCACAGGTGACTTCTGTCATCTCAGTGTGTGTAGCGTATGTGATGTCAGTGGGAAGACTTAATCACAGGCGATGAACTTTACAACTGATAAACAAGTAATTCACTCTAATGGGTACTTTTTTTCAGTCATTAGTCTTGTCACTGATTTTATGCGGCCCGCAACGAATTACTCTCCGGTGCTAACCTTTTCATCTCGAAGTAGCACTTGAAAAGTACGTCCTCAATTATTTGCTGGGTCTATTCCAATCTCTGTCTTCCTCTACAATTTTTACCCTCTACGGCTCCCGCTAGTACCATTAAAGTTATTCTCTGATGTCTTAACTGTTGTCCTATCGTCCTGTCCCATTTCTTGCCAGTATTTCCCATAAATTCCTTTCTTCACCGATTTTAAAGAGAACATCATCATTCCTTACCGTATTAGTGCACATAATTTTCAACATTCTTTTGTAGCGCCACATCTCACATAGAGTATCTTCTTTTCCGGTGTCCTCACAGACCACGATTCACTAACATACAATGCTGTGCTCCAAACGTACGTTCTCAGAAATTTCTTCCTCGGATTAGGGTCTTTGTTTAATCCTAGTAGACTTTCTTGGCCCGGAATCCCCTTCTCGGCACTACTAGACTGCTTTTTATCTCCAACTTGCTCCGGCTGTCAAGAGTACTCTTGAAAGAACTGTGACAGGAGGCCGAACAATATGGGCCTGACGTACTAGGGTCTGTATTAAAGCTCTTAAATACTGCATTGATAATGGCTGGTTAATAGCTGAAATCTAGATTTGCTTTAATAAAGCCTTAAAGGATAGGACGACTGATTGCTGTGCTTCATCATTCTGAAAGTCATATCACAGTCGTTGAGTGCATTTGACATTCCTAATGGAAGATAACTTGACTCCAGATAAATGGCAAGGAGGCCAATAACTACAGGACTCGAGCTAGGCGCCGGTAATACTGCCCTCCCGCTCGTAGCTGCCAGCAAGTTGTTCAGTACATGTCGACGTATTTAGCACACCAAAACTGACAGATGCACTTCGTAACCGGGCTGCACCTGACGTGAGCCGCTCCTTGCCCGCAGTAATGGTCAACGCTGCAGGAAAACGCGAGCCCCTGTAATCCGACGGACACCGGTTTCAGCTCGCTGCAATCGCCAGGACGCCGACTAATCACACCCGACCAGCTCCGTGTCCCACATACCACTCATTACCACACTGCCCCAGAGGGAACACACAAGCAGGCAAAGATGATACGACGAGGGCCGACAAGAGGCGGCAGTAGCATCGCGCACACGCCCTCACAGGAGCCGCTACGCCTCACGTGGAATCTTTAAAAATCCTAGTCCCGGGCCGCAAGGATTCATTCTTTCATCATGGAGCGCAAATGAATAAGCCCCGAAGTCAAGAGAAACATTGGTGCGAAAGCAAGAATCCGAAAATTTAGTTTGTAGCAGGTTAGCTGGCCTCTAGGAGGCAGTCTAATTTTGTCTTTCTGATTCCTCTGGCTCTAAATCGCTAACGCACTGACCGTTCGCTGTCTCATCGCCGTGTCTTCACTAATCCGTCCTCTTGACTATCCACTGCCTGAATTTCCGATTGATCTTTTACCGAGTGCCTGAATGAATCGCTTATTTTCTGCTCCTGCTTCGTCGTTTTGTTGCTTTTCTGCCTCCCTCTTGGTTCGTTCGAATAAAGGTCTCACAAGCGACTGCAACCGTTTTCGAATTATCCCTGCTGGGCATGTGCAGCTTCGCGGCGGTTGCAACTGTCAGAAACATTCGCGTTATTCGAACGCATACTTCACGTATTTCGTTTGGCGATCTCTAGCGATAATTGACACCTTTGTTCTATTCACGTTGCCCAGACGTTTTTGATTTAAATAATGCAACATTGCACCTGGTACGTATTTTCTTCATGCTTAGCACTATGCTTTCGAGAATTTATTTTAATTGTCAGTCGCAAATATTGTCATAAATATTTTGTGAGATGTTTGTATGACTGTGATGAGGACGTTTGGTTTGTGGAGCGCTCAACTGCGCGGTCATCGGCACCTGTACAAAGTCACATTTTTTACACAGTCCACTTTTTACACAGTCCACTTTTTACACAGTCCACTTTTTACACAGTCCACTTTTTACACAGTCCACTTTTTACACAGTCCAATCTAGCCACTATCACGAATGATGATGATAAAATGATGGGGACAACTCAAACACCCAGGCGCCAGGCAGAGAAAATCCGCAACCCTGCCGGGAATTGAACCCGGGACCCCGTGATCCAGAGGCAGCAATGCTAGCCACGACTGCAGTGCAAGGCAGGCAGAACAACACGCAAAATACTAAAGTAAATATTTTATCGTAACAATGGGAAATTCTCGAAAGACTTTGTCCTAAGCTTGAAAAATTACGTAAGTGGCCCTGAGTATCGTTATTTAAATAATGAATGACACAGTTGCAGGCATTTCTAAAAACATCGATTATGATTAATGAAATAGTCAAAAGTTTCTGTTCCCACTCGCGATCGGCACTTCTTGCAGGAGCAGCGATACAAAATACTACCTGCAGAAATTTTGGATTATTACTGACTGACCACTTTACTCATCGGCGTCCTGTTTTATTTTACATATTTTGATTGTACGCATAAGATGAAAAACTTGATAAGCTTGTCTCACTGCATTTGGTAACACATATTTTGTTGCTAATTGGTATTAATTATCTGCTGTGTTTTGCCAATGTTAATAAATTACAATGCAGTAAACGCGCAAACACTGCAGTGCTGAAAATTATCTAATTTGAAGAAATATTATCACTGGTTTAGTTGGTAGGGAGTGGCGGTAATGCGTCCAGTAATTATGAATCAGGTATCCAGTTCAATTTCACTAATTTATGCGCATATATATCTGTAATAGTATTTTATAGATAACAATACCTACGCTACCTCTACTCTAAGGCGAGCCTTGTTAATGTGTGCATATTATTTATAGCAATGAATGTAAGTAGTATGTGACTCACAATTATCGGCTCTTTTTATCCGATCCTTGTATGGAAGAAGTGAAGGAAAGTGATATCCTTTTGTTTTTGATACCCCAGGACTCAAAAATACAATATACAACATGAAACTTCCTGGCAGATTAAAACTGTGTGCCTGACCGAGACTCGAACTCGGGACCTTTACCCTTCGCGGGCAAATGCCGCTATATCCTTTCTTCCAGGAGTGCTAGTTCTGCAAGGTATTCAGGAGAGCTTCTGCGAAGTTTGGAAGGTAGGAGACGAGGTACTGGCGGAATTAAAGCTGTGAGGACGGGGCGTGAGTCGTGCTTGGGTAGCTCAGTTGGTAGAGCACTTTCCCGTGAAAGGCAAAAGTCCCGAGCTCGATTCTCGGTCCAGCACACAGTTTTAATCTGCCACGAAGTTTCATTTAAGCGCACAATCCGCTGCAGAGTGAAAATTAGATTCAATATACAACACGATTCTGCGGAAAAATCCATCAAGGGAGTAAAATTGAATTAGATGTATCAAAGCTTTACATGGTTGAGATGTATACAGGGTGTTACAAAAAGGTACTGCAAACTTTCAAGAAACATTCCTCACATACAAAGAAAGAAAACATCTTATGTGGACATGTGTCCGGAAACGCTTACTTTCCATGTTAGAGCTCATTTTATTACTTCTCTTCAAATCACATTAATCATGGAATGGATACACACAGCAACAGAATGTACCAGCGGGACTTCAAACACTTTGTTACAGGAAATGTTCAAAATGTCCTCCGTTAGCGAAGATACATGCATCCACCCTCCGTCGCATGGAATCCCTGATGCGCTGATGCAGCCCTTGAGAATGGCTTATTGTATCACAGCCGTCCACAATACGAGCACGAATAGTCTCTACATTTGGTACCTGGGTTGCGTAGACAAGAGCTTTCAAACGCACCCATAAGTGAGTCAAGAGGGTTGAGGTCAGGAGAGCGTGGAGGCCATGGAATTGGTCCGCCTCTACCAATCCATCGGTCACCGAATCTGTTGTTGAGAAGCGTACGAACACTTCGACTGAAATATGCAGGAGTTCCATCGTTCATGAACCACATGTTGTGTCGCACTTGTAAAGGCACATGTTCTAGCACCACAAATAGAGTATCCCGTATGAAATCATAACAACGTGCTCCATTGAGCGTAGGTGGAAGCGTAGGTGACGAAACTAAAATGAGCTCTAACATGGAAATTAAGCGTTTCCGGACACATGTCCACATAACATCTTTTCTTTATTTGTGTGTGATGAATGTTTCCCGAAAGTTTGGCCGTACCTTTCTGTAACACCCTGTATATTATATATAATTATTTATAACGCTAGCAGGATCTCAATATCTATTTTCTACAATGAGAAGGCTACGAGACTGAACACAAAAAGCATTGCGCAAGCACGGGGTTATCTCTTTGGTGCAAGGTTAGTAAACATTTTTGAGTCAGTCGTAACTAGTTGCAATGTCCATTGGCCGCCAATCTAACAGCTGTCCCCGATCACAAGCCCACGGGCACTGGGAGAATGTCTCCACCGAACGCATCACCCTGATTCAGTCGGTACCAACCGTTACTCGAACAATTCTTCTGTCTTTCAGGATGGCGATTTTTCCATCTTATCGATGTCGTCACCAATAGGCTGAATCCCGCCCAAGGGTCGATCGACGTCTAGTGGCCACACCCCTCAGTTTTCGTGAAGGGCGGAAACTTCCGATCTTGCAGTGGCTGGCGAGTGTGCAGAGATGTCTAAATTCTCCTTCTAGGCTGCCTGCCCCTAACTCCACCGCAACTATTGCAGCATCTCACCGTGCCGCAACGAAGACACATGAGTACGCGTATATCGAAGCACAGTGGTTAAAGCAGGTCAGTTTGGGTTTTCTTCAAGCCTGCCGGCCGCGGTGGCCGTGCGGTTCTAGGCGCTCCAGTCCGGAGCCGCGCTGCTGCTACGGTCGCAGGTTCGAATCCTGCCTCGGGCATGGGTGTGTGTGATGTCCTTAGGTTAGTTAGGTTTAAGTAGTTCTAAGTTCTAGGGGACTGATGACCACAGCAGTTGAGTCCCATAGTGCTCAGAGCCATTTGAACCATTTTTTCTTCAAGCCTGATAAGTTCCACGCGACCCGGTGAGCCTGCTGCACCTGACAAAGTTGCGCTGTCGATCTAAGGTGACCACAGGCAGGTATGTTTACGTAAGTAGTTTCATTGCAGCTCAGCTATCTGAACAGTTGGACCAGCAAGATGAACAAATCAACGAAGAAATTAAGAATCGCGGAATATAAATCAGTCACGGAACAGAGCCCAAGTCCTGCATGGGAAAAGTTTCGTGTTTATAAAGCAGCTTCAAATAATTTAGTAGCTGTCTCGCAATGCAAATCGTGTAAATAGTTACTACAAACACATTCAGGAAATAAGAGTATGTGAATGCGTGGTATCTGTTCCTTCGGACATGGGCGGGGCTGCGAATATTTGCGCTAGGTGGATGTGTGGGTCGGCCGAGGGGCGTGCCGAGATAATAGGCGCAATTTCGAGAAACACTGTGTACGGATGGCGCAGTGGTTAACGCACCTCCGTAGTAAAAGCCGGCACGGTAGCTCAGCGTGTTCGGTCAGAGAGCTGGCTGGTCTCTGTAATAAAAAAAAATAATAAAAATAAAAAAATAAAAAAAAGACTTCAACGGATGCCATGTGACATCCGCTACGACCAAATACACCGAACAATACCGAACGAAATGAAAAAAAGAAAGTAAGCAGGAGATCCCAGGTTCGAATCCTGGTCTGGCACATATTTGCAGTCATCGCTGCTGATTCCGCACAAAGACGTGATCCAGCCGACATCAACAGTTTCTTCCTTTTCCTTACCTTTCTTTCCCTTTCACCTTCAGTTTACCTAATAATAACCTCTAGTAGGTTGCGATGTTACTTTAAATGTTGCCAACAGTTTCCTCATTCCACTTTCTTTTGTTAAATAGGACAGAGACTTTATTGCTAACAAGTGTGTGAAAATGTGTGCTAAGCACTTGATGCCATGTAGCAGTGTAAAGGCTTTGTAAATTTTGGGAAAACATTGATTGAAATAGGAAAAATATATGACTCAGTGGATATTAAAATCCATATTCTAATGGTGTGCCACTTAGTGTAAAGAAAGCTTAGTGTGAAATAAAAGCTTCTTTCAGACATGTACTTTTTAGATTAACATAAAATAAAAAAAACGAATCGTGTTTGCTAAGCTGCATTTACGGAATTTAGAATGAAATAATTTGGCCACTTAGAATGAATTCAGCGAACCTGCAATACAAATCTTGGAAAAATTAATCAAAACTTTTATAACCGAGTTAAAATTTGGGTGAAATACGCTGTTACAGAAACTAGACTTCCACTTCCTTACTCTTTTTGACGTTACAGTATAAAAGACATCTTCAGGTTCTTAAGTGCAAAGGTCTGGACTTTCAGAGATGGTGCTGCTTACTACAGAACATTTGTATTAGAGGTGAAATGATGATGGTGATTCGGAGTGAAGTTGCAGAGAAAACCGTTCAAATCGAAATAAATAAATACGCAGGAAATACACCGAAAATGAAACAAAGGTCAAATCAAATCCACAATTTTCTGTACTAAAGTGACCCACAATGAATATATGTAGTATACTGGGCCTCGTCCTGCGATACTCGGATAAAAACGTCTGAATCCTACTTATAACGTTACCGCGACAGCGTATAGAACAAACTGCTACGTAGCGTACCACCGAGGGATGACGGGCAGGAAAGCAAGATTCCTTTAGCGTACTTCGGTTGGACATAGCTTGGCTTACATGCAAGTAAATTTGCCTGCCCCTTTCACTGGTAACGTGCGGCATCTTGCCTTCCAGGCTAACAGAGGGAGCTGATAGTCAGGTATTACATTTTTTTTGTGATCGTAAGAACGAAAGTGCTCCTGATCCGAGAGGTTAAAAGTGGAATGTGTACACGTCTGCCAGCCGATGTGGCTGAGCGGTTCTAGGCGCTACAGTCTGGAACCGCGCGACCGCTACGGTCGCAGGTTTGAATCCTGCCTCGGGCATTTGCCAGGAGTAAGTGTGTGGTGTGGGTTGTCTTACCGGGGCTTGATTGGGCCATTCTTCTTTGACGGCACAGTTACCTGTTAGGTGTACCTTCAGAAGCTTCAGACATCCATTTTACCTGCCATCCGAGACTTGTATGCAGACGGAAGGGTTTACTTTCAACAAGATGGTGCCCCAGCCCACTACCAAAGTGGTGTTAGGGCGTATCTCGACGAAAATCTACCAGGAAGATGGATATGCGGTAGAGGTGCTGTGGAGTATCCACCACGTTCCTCAGGACGTGTGTGATTTCCTTTAGTTAAGTTTAAGTAGTTCTAAGTTATAGGGGACTGATGACCTCAGAAGTCCCACAGTGCTCAGAGCCATTTTTTTTGTACACGTCTGCGTGTGTGTGTTGGGAAACCTAACCCCGTTCTCTGGTGTTCCATGCTGCGATACTTCACACTGTGGGCTGCGGCTTGCTAGCATATAGGTTCTAGTGCTTGTCTGCATTGCTGACTCGTGAAGAAAGCAGCCACCCAATAACAAAGACTCACTTGTCCGTAATGGGAATGCCTGTGCCTTAGATTAAGCTTATCCATTACGGATATTTTAGAACCCGCGACCGTTAATTGAATGAAAATACATAAAACTGCAACCAGTACCTTTTGCAGTGACTGGTTGCAGTTTTATGCATTTACATGCCTATGCTTTGCTGCCCAGGTACTTACGAATCTGAGGCTGTCCTCTCGCTGTCCTTCAGAGTTTACACGGCGCAACGCTTTCCAGGTGAAGCAAACACTTGAGTTAAACTGTCTCTGCCTGGCTTTTTGGAAATTCTCACGTACCGGTTGCAGCTTAAGCATCCACTCTTGCCTTGGCGCCCGACGGCGAAGTATTACAATATGTAAAACGCGCGTGCGTTAACTAAGGAAGATTGTTTCTCCGAGCTAATTTTCCGTCTAAAGCCGGTAGCGGTGATATTAATTACGCTACAAATTTGCTGCGCTGCCGAGCGTAAGTCCGAGGTGGGGTTCGGTTTAACGAACAGACCGTAGGACGGGGGGACGCTTCAGCTGCTGCAGGCTCTCAGGAACTCTGAAGTGAGACGTGCCGCGACCAACAGCACTCTGCGCCTGACAGGTGCGACCCTCACAACAGACACTCGGTGCTCGGGAATACCATTTCCTGTGGTGTGTCACAAGACCTCGCTGTTCACAATTTTTTCTACATATTGTTCCCATCTTTTCGTTCTCCTCTAGATTGCCTTCTCCCAGACAACTCCGCAGGTGAAAATTTTATTGCTGTTTTTCAGACTATTCTTCTGAGAGAGCTATGCCAAGTCTGTCTATTCCTTTAATTTCTGCACTGTGTATCCAACAGACCTCTGAAGAAAAACAGTCAGGTCTTGGCTTAGAAATGAAGACATTTCGAAACAATGGTCTGCTCCGAAGCCTTACACGCAACGAAAAGTGTCAGCCTTCCAACAGCAAGACTACTTAGGAGCCTATATCTCGTAGAAAGAATGATTCTCACAGGAACATTGGGACCTGGAAGGGGTCGACCAATATAGAAGACGAGTGAACCAGGAGCTTTGTAGCCAGATGAAGAGTATCTCACACACCGCCAGAAGCCCCATTCTTCGGACACATTTGTTGAACGGACCAGGCAAAGTTGCTAATCAGATATTGCATTTTATTGCGAACAGAAGGATAGACGTATTCTTGAAGCAAGAGGTTCATGGGTATCTTGAACGGTATGAGAACAGAGGAAAAAGATATTTATAACAGGGCGGTTTCCAAACAAATTCCGACTTCGTTAGGTTTTCAGGAAAGAGTTAGACCTAGAATGAAACATCGTGATTTATAACTTGCTCTATTGTGTGACAGACATTTTATGTTATTGGTGGAATGGTAATAAATGTTTAAAATGCATAAAGCCATTAACAGTCTTAAAAATAAGGAATAAAGGTATTATTCCTTCTAGTCTTGTAGACTTAGGTGTCGCTATTACTCTCATAAACTCAGTTTATTTATCTTGATTCCATTAGCGAATGTACAGGGAATTAAAAAAGTATTACACATTTTGAGCAGTGGTAGTACAGAATAACAACAATAACCTGTAAACATGGGTTCTAAAACACATACCGTAAGGGATGGTATGGGGCTAGCATCTTTGATTTGTAATCAGAACGTGTTTGGTCCCAAGTTCGAACCCCGCCAGCTCTTCAATTTTGAATAAAAATTATCAGTACTGGCAGCCGAAGACTTCTGGCAAAAGAACTCACGTTTACTCAAAGAGGCTGGCAGAGTGGAAAGAAGTCCAGGGCACTCTCTTGCCCTTGGGGTGGGAAACTGCTTCTAAACGCGGACGAAACAGATGGTCAATGGCATGAGGATGCAGAACGCAATGGTAACCATTGTATAGCGAGTATCCACAAGACATGTGTCATGATTATCTCTCCGTTGCCAAATGATTTCGGGTCCCCCATTCGGATCTCTGGGAGGGGACCATTTGGGAGGTAACGATGAGAGAAAGACTGAATACACAACGAAAGGATAACGTTCTACGAGTAGGGGTGAGGAATGTCAGAAGTTTGAACGTGGTATTGAATGTAGAAAATCTGAAGAGGGAAATGCTAAAGCTACAATCTAGATACAGTGGGGTAAGTGGAGTGAAATGGAAAGAAGACAAGGATTTCTGGTCTTATGAGTATAGGGTAACATCAGCAGCAGCAGCAGCAGGGAACGGTATAAAGATAGTACTATTTGTTATGTATAGGAAGGCAGGGCAGAGAGTCACTATGAACAGTTCATTGGTAGGGTTGTTATCAGAATCGACAGCAAACCAATTCCAGCAATAATAGTTCAGTTATACATTCCGACGATGCAAGCAGAAGATGAAGGGAGACAAAGTGAATAAGGATATTGAAAGGGTAATTCAGTACTTATAGTGAGATAAAAACCTAACAGCCATGGGGGTTTGGAATGCGGTCGTATAGGAAGGGGAAGAAGAAAGGTTTACAGGAGAATGTGGGCTTGGTAGTAGGAATGAGAGAGGAGAGAGACTAATTGACTTCTGCAATAACTTTAGGATGGTGTAGCAAATAATCTCTTCAAGAATCGTAAGAGGAGGAGGTGTGCTTCGAAAAGGCCAGGAGAAACGGGAAGTTTTCAGTTGGATAACGTCATGATCAGGCAGAGATTCCGAAATCACATACACTATGTGATCAAAAGTATTCGGACACCCCCAAAAACAAACGTTTTTCATATTAAGTGCATTGTGCTGCCACCTACTGCCAGGTACTCCATATCAGCGATCTTAGTAGTCATTAGACATCGTGAGAGAGCAGAATGGGTGCTCCGCGGAACTCACGGTCTTCGAACGTTGTCAGGTGATTGGGTGTCATTTCTGTCATACATCTGTACGCGAGATTTCCACACTCCTAATCATCTCTAGACCCACTGCTTCCGATGTGACAGTGAAGTGGAAACGTGAATGGACACGTACAGCACAAAAGCGTACAGACCGACATCGTCTGTTGACTGACAGAGACTGCCGACAGTTGAAGATGGTCGTAATGTGTAATAGGCAGCATCTATCTAGACCATCACACAGGAATTCCAAACAGCATCAGGATCCACTGCAAGTACTATGGCAGTCAGGCGGGAGGCGAGAAAACTTGGATTTCATGGTCGAGAGACTGCTCGTAAGCCACACATAACGCCGGTAAATGGCAAACGATGCCTCGCTTGGTGTAAGGAGCGTAAACATTGGACGATTGAACAGTGGCAAAACGTTGTGTGGTGTGACGAATCACGGTACAAAATGTGGCGATCCGATGGCAGGACGTGGGTATGGCGAATGACCGGTGAATGTCATCTACCAGCGTGTCTAGTGCCAACAGTAAAAGTCGGTGGCAGTGGTGTTTTGGTATGGTCGTGTTTCTTATGGAGGGGGCTTGCACCCCTTGTTGATTTGCGTGGCACTATCACAGCTCAGGCCTACATTGATGTTTTAAGCACCTTCTTGCTTTCCACTGTTGAAAAGCAATTCGGTGATGGCGACTGCATCTTTCAACACGATCGAGCACCTGTTCATAATTCAGTCTATGGCGGAGTGGTTTCACGACGGTAACATCCATGCAATTGACTGGCTTGCCCCGAGTCATGACTTGAATCCTATAGAACACCTTTGGGATGTTTTGGAACGCCGACTTCCTGCTAGGCCTCACCGATCGACATCGGTACCTCTCCTCAGTGCAGTACTCCGTGAAGAATGGGCTGCCCTTCCCCAAGAAACCTTCCAGCACCTAATTGAACGTATGCCTGCCAGAGTGTAACCTGTGATCAAGGCTAAGGGTGGGCCAACACCATACTGAATTCCAGTATGACCGATGGAGGGCGCCACGAACTTTTAAATCATTTTCAGCCAGGTGTCCGGATATATTTTATCACATAGTGTATTGGATTATTGGATTATGAGACGTACCCAGGAGCTGATATAGACTGAGCTCCCAAATCAGTAGTGGTGAAGAGTAGGCTGAAGTTTTAGAGGCTAATTAGCTAAAATCAATGAGGAAAGGAGTGGGATACAGAAGTACTAAGGGATGAAGAAATATTTACGAAAATATTCAGGGAAATTCAGGAATACAGAAATAAGTCACTTATGAATGAAATATATGGGAAGTGCAGGGAAGCTAAGGCGAAACGCCTCTTGAAAATTGTGAAGAAATCGAAGAAAAAATAATGGTCGGAACGATTGAGTCAGCTTATAAGAAACAACATTTGGTGAAACTAGAAGCAAGGGCGGTAACATAAAGAATGCTAATGGGAATTCCACTGCTAAATGCAGAGGAGAGAGCAGACAGGTGGAAAAAATACACCAAAGGTCTACAAGATGTGGAGGACTTGTCTGCTGCGTGATAGAAGAAGGAACATGGTCGACACAGAAGAGATAGGGGATCCAGTATTAGAATCGGAATTTAACAGAACTCTGGAAGGAAGGCTTAAAATCAATATCAACACCAACAATCCACCAGAATTTCTAAAATCTTGGGGGGGGGGGGGGGGAAGTGGCAACAAAACAATTATTCTACTGGTGTGTAGAATGTACGAGAGTGGCGATATACCATCTGACTTTCGGAGAAATATCATCCACATGATTCCGAAGACTGCAAGAGCCTAGAAGCGCGAGAATTATCCAAAGTCAGCTTATCTGCTCATGCATGCAAGGTGTTGCCAAGAATAATGTAGAGAAAAATGGAAAAGAGAACAGAGGATGCGTTGGAGGACCCTCAGTTTAGCTGTAGGAAAGGTAAAGGCACCAGAGATGCAATTACGACGTCGCTGTTGATAATGGAAGCAAGGGTAAAGAAAAATCAAGACACGTTCATAGGATTTATCGACCTAGGAAAAACGTTCGACAATGTCAGACGGTGCGAGATGTTCGAAATTGTGAGAAAATAGAGATAAGCTTTAGGGAAAGATGGATAATGTGCAACATGTACAAGAGCCACAAGGGAAGAATAAGAGTGAAAGACCAAAACCGATTAAAAAGGGTGTAAGAGCGAGATGTCATTCGCCCCTGCTGTTCAATCTATACATCGAGTAAGCAATGACTGAAACAAAAGGAAAGTTCAAGAGTGGAACTATGTATGTATTTCTAAAAAAATACAATGTTCCTACGTATTACTTCAAGTGCTCTAAATTCCGATTGTAGTGTCGCGCTTGTACTGTGATCTAGAATAGCCTTTCACACAATATTGTTGGACAGGAACATCAACTGTGTCAATTATTTTCGATCGCGTTGGTGCCATTTTCTCTAAACTGAATCCGACTATTTTTAAGAATCTGACTATTTTTAAGTGAAATTGAATACAAAGGATTGCTATCAATAATACACAGTACGGCTTCCTCATCAAAGAATCACAACTCAACAAACTGGTTGACTGTCGCTTGCAGAAAGAGTGCCCTGTCAGAAAATGCGTCTACTGAATTATACGAAAATTTCACAATTGAATACAGTACCTTGCTTTGTGTTAAGAAGTACGTTTAGGACCTTCAGTTGTTTCTTAACTGCAACGAATATTTCAGTATAACTTTCTGTGCTTAGTTGTGTAATATGAAGTTCTGAACTGCAGCTTTCCGAAGTACGTAACTGTGCCGCTTATCATATACTTTACGCTGCTTTCCCTCATAAAAAAAAATTGCTATCAATCCAAAAATGCATCTAGCTCTCCGCGCAATACTTCAAGACATGACAGTGCAAATAATACTTTGCATTCAATCTGCGAGGATAGGCCTAGTGAAACGTTTGCAAAAGAATTAAAAGGTTGGTATAAACTGAAGTGGTATTACGATTCTTTAATGGCACAGAAATGGCTCACATTAATTTCAAGACTATATCCTTTCTTTACCATTATTATTAACAATGAAAACTGATTCAGATAGTGTTTAAATTACTTTACTTTTCCCACAAAATTCTTTTAACTAAAAGTCGAGGGTGACGAATAGTAATTTGGATTCTGAACACATGACTGGCAATTCGCCCTGAATAGCAGACGTTGATATTCTCGCTCACAATGCGATCTTTATACTACAATACTTTGCTGTCAGCGTTCGCAGCAAATGAGAACTTCGTTCACGTTATTTTTTTCCAAATCTGTTGTCTTTCAACGAAATCATCTCAAAACGCTCCTCTTATCTTCAGTCACACCAGGAAACATCTCAAATAAAATTCATTGTCTATTCCGCATGTCCGCATCAAAGCTCGTCGTTCACCGACCACACAACTCTCTCTCTCTATCTACTTCAAATACAACTTCTGATAGCCAAGGAGCAAAACATCATTCCATGTGTTGAAGTATCCAAGGATGCTCATAACAGCAAACATCACAGACAAAACAGTCATTTCCACTGAGCGTGGGGAGCAAAATAACTGATGATGGTCTAAGTAGAGAGGATATAAAATATAGACTGGCAATGGAAAGGAAAGCATTTCTGAAGAAGAGAAATTTCTTAACATCGAGTATAGATTTAAGTGTCAGGAAGTCCTTTCTCAAAGTATTTTTATGGAGTGTAGCTACGTATGGAAGTGAAACGTGGACAATAAATAGTTAAGACACGAGGAGAATAGTCGGCCGTTGTGGCCGTGCGGTTCTAGGCGCTTCAGTCTGGAACCGCGTGACCACTACGGTCGCAGGTTCGAATCCTGCCTCGGGCATGGACGTATGTGATGTCCTTCGGTTGGTTAGGTTTAAGTAGTTCTAAGTTCTAGGGGACTGATGACCATAGATGTTAAGTCCCTTAGTGCTCAGAGCCATTTGAACCAAGAGGAGAACAGAAGATATCGAAATGTGGTGCTACAGAAGAATGCTGAAGTTTAGTTGGGTAGATGACATAACTAATGAGGAGGTACTGAATAGAACTGGTGAGTAGAGGAATTTGTAGCACAACTTGACTAGAAGGAGGGATTGGTTGGTAGGACGTGTTTGAGGCACCAAGGGATCACCAATTCAGTATTGGAGGGTAGCGTTGAGGGCAAAAATCGTGGAGGGAGACCAAGAGATGAATACACTAAGCAGATTCATTTTTTTTTTTGTGGTTTTAGGGCGCACAACTTCAATGGTCATTAGCGCCCTGACTACTCTAAAAATGCACCGCGAGGCACAAGTTGACAACAACAACTAAAAGGGAAAACACAATAAAAGACAGACGGACAGGCATAGGATTAAAAAACAGCATCATCAAATGTCCTTAGCGAGGTTTGTCAAATTGATAAAACAAAGAACACGAGCAGCTGCTCGTGGGTCATCCGCTAAAATGGCATCGAAATTATTAGGCAGGTTAAGATCGAGGCGCAGTGTGGTAAGATCAGGACAGGACATTAAAATGTGCCTAACCGTCAGCAAGTGCCCACATGGGCAGAACGG